>NC_134644.1:41404179-51404179 GCF_030463565.1 Pelecanus crispus
AAATGGTACTTGGAACAGATCTGTTAGTTGGGATGGGAAAAACTCTCCCTTCTTGCTCCCACCCTTCTCCTCACTAAGGATATATCTAAATTTTGTAGTAGAAATGATGAGGAAAGTAATATTCTTATGTGCTGGTATTTCAAATCCTTTCTAAGAGAGGGATAAGGGATCGGTGTCTCTTGAAGATGAAACTTCTGGGTTCTGAGCATTTATTTGTCCAAAATAGAAGCAGATTTGTTGTTGAGAAACTCTCCTGACTGAAATCCCTTCTTTTAAGTCATGGTCCTTCAAGCCTCTTCCTCTCACAGCCACCATTTTGCACTGTGCTGGGCTGTTGATATCTTGGATGCTCACTGATAGGACTGAGGCTAGCAGTCCGGGGGAAAGGGGACCAAATCTAGATAATGCAGATAATGACATTTTGTCTTAATGTAGGGTCCTCCTTGCTGTTGTCCCCATCATACTCAAGAAAGCAGCAGCCTTTGATAAGTATTTTTGATCATCTGCACCTATAGAAATAACCACGGCCACTTTAGAGTCCTGCTACTGTTTTCCTTGCCTTTTGGATGCTCACTGTAAGGAATGGCTCTAAAATCACTTAGGAAATAAAGATGGTACCAGACAATATGGGATGTATTAAGCCTGTAATGCTTTTCTCTTTGAGCATGCAAAAACACATGGGCAGGGACTGTCAGTGTCTAGAAGGAGTTCAAGGGGCCTTTTTTTGGGGAAACCTCCTCCCTGGGCAATATGAGATCCACTGAGTTCCTTTACTGTAATGGAGAGAAAGCTGCCCAGTGGGCTTTTCTGGACATTTATCTCCTGGCACAGAGATACCCTTTTCTTTCTAGACCAAACTGGAAAAAGGGAGGATGTGATGATATTTGAGGGTGCTTAATTATGTTGGTTATTTCTGGGATGTACTTTTTAGGCTTGGTGGGACTCCTTGCTGATTATAGTGTTGGTACTCGTGAGGGTAAGTGTTTCTCTGCTGGGAAAAGTCTCCAGGACACAGGACTCCATTGCTGACGTTGAAAATCCTCTCCCATCCACATCCACATATAGCAATATACTTCTGACTTCAGTAAGTCAAGATACCAACTTGCTTGAAATGATCAAAAAGGATTTTAAAAATCCAGATTTTCTTTTTATGCTTTATACTGAACGTGCTAACAACAATGCTGTATTCCCCAGAGCCTCGATCTGGGAAAACACATTTGTGCTTAACTTTAAGCGTTTGGCTAATCCTGATGACTTCAGTCGGATTACTTAGTTGCTTAACATTCACCAGCAGCTTAAAGCACTTTGTGAGATGAAGACACATTACTGGACATACCACTAGGGCTCCTCGCACTCTGTAGTGAAAATCAAAATGAATGCCACACAAAGGACAGCATGGTTTCAGCAGCCTTTGTGGCCCATAGCTACCCTGAATTAAAATGAGTGGAAGTTTTACCCAATCAAAAGGGATCATGCAATCACTTCGCCAGTCCTGATGTTTAATTTTATTTTTAAATCAGTGTGGTTGAGACAATTGTGTATTGTCAATGTGAATGAGCCATAGTTTTGGTTTTGGGTTTTTTTCCTTCTAACAGCGCGTAATTACACATATAAGCTAGGCCAATGCTGTGGGGAGGTAACTGGATGGGTGAATATCCAAGACAGAAGACAGGATGTCTTAATACTGTCATTTAACATGATAGCTGGGTGTGCTTGCTAAAGGATCAAGTCCTGTCTCTAGGGCAAACCATGAATCAAGCAGTGGCATAAGCTGACATTTCAGCTTCTTCATCACTGTACTAGTCTGTCATTTGGTCTATGGGCTGTAGGACATGTGTAGCAAGAAGGGCAGCCACTACAGGTTGTGTTTGTCTGCTGGAAAAAAGGGAGTGGGAAGGTGCTATATTTAGCAACAATGAAAAGGCATTCTCTGTGTCAACTGTGCTCCAGGGACTGTGAGGCCTGCTCATGAGACGAGAAAAGCCAAAGGGTCTGGAATAGGAATTACTACATTAGCTCCCCATTCCCTGCAGGGTCAGCTAAGGGAAGGGACCAGTGCAACCAGTGCTAATCCAGTGCTGGGAATTGTACAGCCCTTCTGTGAGGGACTCCGCACTGCAGGAGGCTGCTCTCAAAAAGGTGATTGGGAGCTTTGAGCTAAATACCTCAATCTAGTTAGGGGGAAAAAAAGGAAAAGGGGATTTTTTTTATTTGAGTTTTTTTCAGATTTAATGAGCTTTTCTGTCAGGTCTTATTTAGGCTCAGCGATACGACCTGTAATAACTTAACACTGCCTAATAGGATGGCATATTGAGCGTGGATTGCTTATCGCTACATAATCGCAAGTTGTACTGATAGTAAAGAGTCATATTGTTAGCACAGTGCTTGGAGGGAGGAAAGGAAGACAAAATACATATTATTTGGGTGTGTGCTTACAGCAAAGCTCTGTCTATACACATTGACAGTAGAATTAATTTCTCAATAACCTCACAGGCGGCACTGGTAACAAAGCCACAGATTCCTGAACTCCAAGAAAATAGGAAGCGTAAATATTTCTAGTTGTTTGGAGAAGTTGCTATTTATGAGCTTGGTTAAATAATGTGTATGTTTCAGGATTTTCTGACAGTCTGTCTGTGAAAGGTGCACCTGTGAAGGGTGTCTTTCCAACACAGCATCCTGCTGTTAGGGCAGTGGTGAGGCCCCGGCAAACTGGACACAAATTTCATTTTACTCTCATATCAAAAGCCCCCTGGAGAGATATGTCTTAGAATATTAGTGTCTTCAGCAGCACAGCCATTAAAGCAAGCACACAGGGAATCACCCATCTGCACAGGCTTAAGGACAAGAATACTGCTGCAGAAGCTGATCTCCAGACTGATGTTGCTATTTAATGTGGCTTCTAGCAAACTGTGAATAAAACTCCCGGCTTGCAGATGACAAGTTACCATGCTAGTCTTGCAAGTTCTTTCAGGAAACCAAAGCAGACACAGCTGCAATCAGGCTGCATTAAGCCAGGCCTGCAGTCCCAATGCAGTGCAATGAATGCAGGAGATGAGATTGATTCTAGTGACAATGTCAGTGGGCACAGACATCTTCATATGACATATTCCTTATTCACATTTCTTCAATTTCTTTATGAATGATAAATACCGGTGATTAAGGGCAATGCTCCCTTTTCCAGGTTTTGAAGATACATAAACACACGGTGCTGCTTCATTATGCAATGGGCTATGGCTCCCAGAGCCCAGAGAGAGCAACTGGCAGACCCAGTCAGCTCAAACTTCTCCATGCAGAGCTCTTGGGATGGACGGCTCTGGGATGTCTGTGCTCCATCGACAATCTGAGGATTAGTGCTCCTGCAGCTGGTGCAGGGGAGCCGTACCGGCAGTGTAGCTGTGCCTTAGGGACTGGGAGCCAGAGTCTGGGTTTGTGCTGCCTGCACAAATGAGCCCGAGTCTCCTCACCTTTGCTAGGGAGTAAGCCTTTGTCAAAACTGGAGTAATCACATTAAATCAGTGAAAAAAATAATTCCCTTAAAATAAGTAATGGTCAATTATAAAGTGACTTTTAGCTTCATGAGTACTTTTAAAAAACCCAAAACCCTCAGACTTACAATTTGTAACTGATTGATCATTATTTGCATGTAATACAAGGGCCAACACTTTCAAATGTGACCAGTACTTTTAACATCAACTGTTGTTTGCCCGACTTGAAAGCTGCTACTTTTTGGAAACTTTTTTAAGAGTAGCTACTGAAAATCCAGCTTCCCATCATTCAAATCAGGTAACTGGAAGGAAGGGTGTCTGAAATCACTGGCTGCTTTTAAACACCTTGGCTTTGGAGAAGAGAACACTGCTCAAAACAGTTAAGATCGTATCAAGAGAAAATTTTTTTGATTATGTAAGAGAGAATTAGCAGCAGAAAGGAGGAATTCAGCTTTCCGTCAATAAGTTGATATCAACAGCAGGTCTCCATTTAGGCAGTACTTCTTTCTCAGGTACTCTAACTTGAGGCACAGTCTGCTCACTGAAGTGACTGCAAGTGGGAGCAGTTTGGTTGGTGCGCTCACAGCATAACACATTTGGGGGCAGGATTTTCCCCTCTTCACTCTAGCTTTAGGACAATGACTTCTCTCATCACCGCTTTAAGACTGTGGACAGCTGAGGCAATGATTACCTAAGAAGAGGAGCAGAGTAAGGGAAGTGGAAGTAGCTTCTGTGTGTGGCAGCTACTTTCACGTGTGTGATGCCTTCTGGCATTGCGGATGGGCAGCCTGCACTCAGTGCAAGTGTGAAGCGCTGCCTTTGTGGGGCTTCACGTGTAGCATCTGGGGTGCCACACATGCCTATGTGAAGCTCTAAGTTTTGTGAGAAGCCAAATACTGTCGTCCTTTATAAGATGGTGAGCTAAGCCTCTCAACTGTTTTTCTATCTGTCCTTTTGCATACACTGGAAAAACAAAGACAGGCTTTGAAAGACACCAGCACTGAAGTGGTTTAGGCTGTGCTTTTGGTGAGGAATGGAGGAAATCTTCCTTCATCAGCAAACTGTAGACCAGGACTCGCGAGCTGCTTAGGATGATGGGAAGTTGCTATAAAACTCATGCACAGAGGTAGATTCAGATTGAGGGAAACATTTGTGGAAATACCCCAGTGAAGAAGAAAGAGGCACTGTGTGTGCAAACACATGTATCTAAGTTTACCCCAAAGCTCCCCCAAAATACAGATTTGAACTAGAGAGGAGATGATTCTGAGATTCTCCCTGAGCTTTCCTGTGTATCAATGTAGAAACTTCTGCTGGTATAAAGCTGTAAACATGACGCCTGCATGCTTGCTCTGATGCAGCTTGCATTCAGGGTGCTCTGCTCTTTTCCTTGTGATGGTAGTCTGTTCTATTCTTTGCCCAGGTTTTTCTATGCAATCTGAATACTCCTATGGGGGTGATTCCAATTTTGGGCCATATTCAGCAGCCAGCACAGTGCTGGAAATTATCACTGCAATGCAAACACCTGGCAAAGTGAGCTGAAGTGCACGTCTAGTGTTGTGAAAACTCATTTTCAGGATATTGACGATCCTTGCAATCAAGGAATATTTTTGTCAATGGGGCCTTATTATAATGCTCTCTATGATGCAGTTGGGGAATTGGGATAGGGGGACTTCACGTAACTTTTGATTGGACACCTGAAAGAGGAAATAATTTGGTATTACAAACTATACATGCAATTCAGTACAAGAAAAATGATGCAGGAAACTTTGGGGTTTTCAGCACATTTGCTTGGCCTCAGAGACATCTCCTATTTACCTTTCCTATTCCATGGACATTTGTACAATTTCATTTTGCTCTCTCACGTGTTTGAGAGAATTAAGCTTTAAGCTGAAAGTTAACAGAAGGAGATATTTTTCTATCCACTTTTTTAACATATGTGTAAGAAAATTGCCTATAATTTAAATTTGGGTAACATAAGCAGTATTATTTATGAAGACCTTGAAGAAGATGTCTCCTAGTGATTTTCCAGCATATTCTAGTACAAGTCTTGTACAATGAGAGGCAACAGAGGGATGGTTCAATGACATAAAAATTCTCCTTTGGGTCTTCTGGAAAGGGTCCCCATTTGAAGTGAGCAGACACAATGGTTTTCACAGCTGTGCACACTTTACATAGGTGTGTTCCTTCTCATGTGATCATTACTGCCACTGATAATGCTGTTGCTTCTAGACAAGGATCCACCATGTGTTTAGTGTTGCTCATCTCCAGACATGTTCTGCACATTCCATAATTAGCCTTCACACCACCAGTAAGAGGAGAGGTAATTTAAATATTGTCTTCATTTTACAGTCTGGAAAAATGAAAAAATCTGTAAGTCATAACCTGTAAAAGTCCAGATGACAAGCAAAAAGAAAAGAATAGCATATTTATTACTTTATCATTCAAGACTAATTTTAAAAAATCTAATTTAATGGTATGATATAGGTAGCTTGAAAAGACTCTAAGAAATTGTGGATGGATGGAGGGCCATCCACAAGTGAATGGGGAATAGTCCAGAAGCAAGTCTGTCTCTGAAAAACATGGGAAGGGTGCCTCCCTTTGCACTGTGGAAAAGGAGAACTGGAAGAGGTGAAGATGATGTGGAAAAGATAGGAATGGAGAATGAGAGTGTATAGAGGAGCCTGATGCATAAGTATGGGGAGATTTTAGAAGACTTGATCATGTTGGAGCAGAAGGATTCATGGTAAAATGTTCTGTTTGTGAAGCACATACGAGCTTCTTTGCAGTATCAGCACGTGATTGCTTATGGCAGTCATTCTCAACTGTATCTGTCAGGCAGCATATTACCTTTAATATTTTCTTTCTACAGGCATCTCTTTCTTCAGCAGGGAAGAAGAACCACAGATAGTCACTACTGGCCCATCAAAGGCTTGGAATCACAGTGATATGGCTAGTTGTTGCTCTCTTGTTCTACATCCTGTCCCAGAAAGGTTAAGAAAATTACCTGAAATGATGGTGAAGTACTTGGAGGTTGAGCCACTACAGCACATTGGTGTATGTTGCATGTGACAGTGCAGTCTCTCCACATGATAACATTGCCATCTCCCATACTGACAGGAAGAAGGAAACACTTAATAAGCAACTAATGGTATTGCAGAGATTCATGCAGTGAGAAGCTCTTAGGGGAACCTTGCTACCTTCCCTTGAATCCTTACTGTTAGGGCACTCCAGCTGGGGCCAGCACTGGTTTAACTTACTCCTTGACTTCATTCCCTGGGAAGTTGCAATGATTTATTATTACAGTAGTACCTAACATGCCTTAGGACTTTGTTCACTAGCCTGGAAAGACTAGTGTGTAGTAAGGGAAGGCATGGATTTTCAGCTGACTGGCTATCTGTACGGGTTCTCCGTGTGAGCTTGTCTATCCAGCTCTGAAACTGGAGGCGACTGTCTCATGCTTAATGCACAAAGTCATCGCACTGCACTCGAGGCATCTGGCTGAGGGATCTCTGGAGCTTTGAAGCTGCTAGATGTCTCTCTCAGTCCCAGGCCAATGGCTCAGCTTCACACTAACATTTCTTCAATGATAGTGGCCTTGAAGGCTCAGATTTGACCAACCTCGGGGTAATGTAACAGTCCAATAAACACTTTGTATCTTCCTGAGGAGATTTTAGGGTTTAAATGCTGACCATATCTTCTGAATCTATGAGATTTTTCTTCATGTTAGAAATGCTATTTTGTAAAGAATGTGGTGGTCATTGCAAGCTTTACTGAATAATGAAATAAGAGGCCAATGCAGCTGTGTGAGATAGGGGAATAGATGAGGTGAACCAATTATTCTCCTACCAGCCACAAAAAGTCTGTTTATATATGAGTTATGTAACCCAAGCTGACACTTCACCAGGCAATACTTCAGCTGGAAATTATGAACACCTTTCCCACCTCACCACACATGCTATTTATCAAGTCCAGGGATACAAAAATACAACTTTGAGGATAGGTATAAAGAGTTTTTCAGAGACAGGTTGAGAATCTGTGTTGATATTGAGCTCACAGGTAGTTTAAAGACATCTCTGTCTGGCCTGAACAAATGTGAGGGTGATGTGCCAGGATGTAAAATGAAGAATAAAATAGGTAAAACAGAGTTTTTAGGTAGCAGTGTGTCGTGGTTTAGCCCCAGCCAGCAACTAAGCACCACGCAGACGCTCGCTCACTCCCCCTACCCCGATGGGATGGGGGAGAGAATTGGAGAAAGAAGAGTGAGAAACACTCCTGGGTGGAGATAAGAACAGTTTAATAATTGAAATAAAGTAAAATAGTAATGATAATAATATAATAATGATAATAACAATAATAATATACAAAGCAAGTGATACACAATGCAATTGCTCACCACCCGCCGACCGATACCCAGACAGTTCCCGAGCAGCAATCGCTGCTCCCCGGCCAACCCCCCCCAGTTTATATACTGAGCATGACGTCACATGGTATGGAATAGCCCTTTGGTCAGTCTGGATCAACTATTCTGGCTGTGCCCCCTCCCAGTTTCTTGTGCACCTGGCAGAGCATGGGAAGCTGAAAAAGTCCTTGACTAGCATAAGCAGTACTCAGCAACAACTAAAAACATCAGCGTGTTATCAACATTCTTCTACTAAATCCAAACCACAGCACTATGCCTGCTACTAGGAAGAAAATTAACTCTATCCCAGCCGAAACCAGGACACAGCGTCAGTTAACTGTACTCAAAGAGTCTTCATGCTGCAAGCCATTGAATGTCTTAGTAGCTGCTTAAATCAAAATGCTCCATGCAGGAGAATTTGCCCTCAATGCACCACCAGGCACCCAGCTCTAAAGGTTTGTGCTTTGCGGGGGAAGGAAATAAGGTCTGGAACAAGTCTGTTCCTCCATTGCTCACCAGCAACATGCAAAAGTGGAAATTACGTGGCGGTGCCAGGGTGCTGCAAGGGCTGGCAGGCGGAGGGGCTGGTCCCAGGGCTGGCAGGGCCAGCAGCCCATGGAGGGGGTCGGGCTCGGCGGGGTCTGTGCCCTGGCAGACCCTGGGCTGTGCTGTAATGGGGCCCTGGGTGAGTGGGGCTGGGCAGGGCTGGCAAGGCCTGCGGGGGCCCCCAGACCTTGTCACACCATGGGCGGTTGAAGGGTCTTTGTCTGTTCTCACTGCACTCTTTTGTCTCTTCCATTTTCCCTCTAGGAACCAGCTTTCCAAAATGTTTTCCCCAGGTATATTTGCAGCCAGGCCTACGACTCCTTCAGATCCTTTTACATACCACAAAGCAGAAGAAGGAGATGCTCTTCCGTTACTGCTCTGCTACTTCTCTCTCTCTCCTCTCACATCTGCACCTTCAGAGTCACAAAGTATGTTCTAAAATTAAAAGAATGATAAACAAATATGCTGTTGAGGTACAAATGGCAATATGATTTTAACATTATTTTCAGGCTCCGGCTTTATTAGCATTGGTTATTAATGATAAGTGTGAAGTAATTATGTGTATAATTATAATAATTTTTATTAGTAGCATCATTTTCCAGGTGGAAGTGTCTTCTCCTTGGAAGCCAACCAACTGCAATGGCCAAAGGGGCTGTAGGTTTCCCATCTAACTCCATCAGACCTTACTTGCTTCAGACCTCACTGTTTTCTCCATTTGTGTTGTAAGATGAGGTTATGTTTACAACTCTGACTTTATTTTTAAAACACTTTGATGTGTTTCACTATTTCTCCTTGCCTATCATAAGAATAGCCTGGAAAACCTGTGCCTAGTGCTGCTTGGTGTCACTGCTGGAGCAGGCTGTGAGTACAGGTGGGAAGGATATTTTTCTTTCCTTTAGATGAGATGCCTGTAGGGATTAACAGAACAGTAAATAAATCTGTTCTGTGGACAGATTATAGTCTAATTAGAGGTTTGTGAAGTTCTGGCTGTAATTTACAATCTCTGAATTTTCAGGGATTTTTGGTTTTGAGCAAATGCAGAAGTTCAATGTGAAACTTGAGGCTGGCCACTGAACTGCCAATGGCTTCCACACATCAGCGGTTGACCCAGATCAGCTGAAAATTTCTCTCAAACAGCACTTGGTTTTAGGTTCAGGGAAAGTTCATGAATCTGTCCATTGTGCTGAGGTTCTGAATTATAATTGCAGATTTGCAGCATTCTAATTTTATTGTCTTTAAACAATGCTGTATTTAGGCTAACTTCTGTGCAGTTTTGTGTAAAAAGCCCCTTCTAGATTTACAGCAGAGATTAGGGTAATAGTTGGCCTTCTACAGAAGTGTCTCTCTTCTGATGTCAAACCTGTGAAATAGGCTAAGTCATATTTTTTTCTATTTTGCTTATGTTTTCTTATCTTCACATCCCAACCAACACAACTAAGCTGTCGGAAGTCTGTAGTTCAGACACAAACTAAAACATACAGAATTTATATGATTTTGGGTCAAGGGATAAGTTTATCACAGAGCCGCAAATAAAACCCCTACTTACTGACATCTAGGCTTGTGTTTTAGTGTTGAGGCTCCTGTGGGACTGGGGCATGGAACAAATCGAAGCCGCTGGGCTCCAACAGAAAGGGCCACACCCCACTTATATTCGTGAGCTATACAGACACCTTCTCTGCATGGGAAATTAAATCTTCATTGACAAAAACTGTTGAGAAAATAAAATATTGATCTTGCTTGTGAGACTTTTATGTTAGTCAATTAAATTAGTACAATACCTTTCCTACTAGTAAAATAAGAGTGCCATTACTATATGGAAATATAATGTTCCATAATATTTTTATTGTGAGACAGGGGATACCTCTTACAGCACTCAGAAGTACAGTTTATACATGACTATAAAGTTAGTTGTGATCCATAAACAGCAGATATAGATCTCAGATATAGCTTTGAAAATCAGTTTAAAGGAAAGTGCCTTATTCTCTTTGCAATATCATATCAAAGTAGCATCATTTTAAAAAAATCATAATCTCTTCTAATTTTTTTATACTGAAAGACAATGAAACATCATTCTAATATTTAAATTGGAATATGAGTCTGACAATATTTTTGCTACTGCATTTTCTAAAATTAAAAACCCTTTCAAAACTAATAATTATCCAGAATCCATGTCTACTGCAGCTAGACACATAAATGTACAAATACAGGCATACACGAATGGCTAGTGAAACATAAGGGACCTAATACAACTGAGATTTGGGTGGGAGAACTGTGTTGCGATGTGACTATTTCTCTACCAAATGATGAGATATGAATATGACTTGGCAGGTGCAAATGGCAGCTGTGGCCTCCTTTTTTCTACCAGGCTACTTCTTTCTTTCCCCCAAATTTGTACTTTCTTGGAAGTACCTCTAGTCTCTGGTGTACTTGTAAGTGTATAAATAAGCAAGCTAGGCACCCAGCTGTGGATACTTTCTTACGGGTATGTCTCCCACCCACTTTTTTTTGAAAAGCAAGCCTTTACTGAGCAAATCTATTGCATAATATAGACAGGCAGCTACTCCATCTTGTATGAGTTGCTTGTAATATGGAACATACCTACAAAATAATAAAGAATTTTAATTTTAAAGTATTTGGTAACATATTGTTTGAAATGTGGAATACTGGCACATCTTCTCACTGCAATTTCTCCCTGTGCTGCCCCCCCCTCCCCAAACTGTCCCAAATGTGCCTTAATAGGGAAAACAGAGCATATTAGTCTACTGGGATACAAATAGCAGCTGCTATTATGATCAGAGAGTTCATAATACAGTTTAATAAAACAACTGTTCAGTTGTTTCACTGATGCATAGGAGAGCATATCCTATACAGCTACCTTCCATATATCTGACCAGACAGTGTTCACTCTCATTCTCTCTGCTCTTTCAAAACATCATTGATAGTACTTTCCTGTGAGGTTGGCCTTTTCGTCTGGAAACTGTGTCTTTATACTCCTCCTCTTTGGAACAGCTTGCCTGTAGTCCCAAACTTTGGCTTTGGCCATCCTGTTACCAGCAATGAACGCTGTGCCTTCGAGCAGCGTTAGAGGTTCTTCACTACAGAGCTGTCTTCCTTAACAGAGCTTAAGGGACATGGCATCAGGACTGAGGTCGTCTTTTTCTGTGATGGGACAGTCTTTTATGGCTGATATTTAAGCTACCAATTTGGAAGCACTCCCCAAGTTAGTTTTAAAGACAGATTGCATGGTTGCAGAATGAAATCAACAAACTCCGGTTTCAAAAAGTGTAATCTGGGTTGTAAGAGCATATTCTTTTTAAAACTGATCATGCCCTCGATCTTTCCCAGTGTATATAATCTCTTAAAAACCCCATTTAATTCTTCCTATTTTTTGTTATTTGCAAGAATAAATTATTTATATCAGGGGCAAAGGTTTTATTATGAAAATTGGTGCAATTTGATAATACATTAGAGAAGGAGTAAACATTTGTAATGACAGCAGTTAAAGCACTGAGTGCATAGCAGACAAAGATTCAGCAAGTGAAAGACATATCTCTCTAGTAATGGCATGTATAAATAGCCCACAAACAGTATGTAGTCCATGTTATCGTCTGATGGGTATAGCTGTTGTGTGCTAAGTGATTTTATTTAGCCTGTGGTCACCCTTCTTTCCAGCAATCTATGAGCTGCAGGCCTATTTTTCTTAAGGGGCTAATCTCAGAGAATTGCCCACCTCCCTGAAATTGTCATTTTCCATAAACTTTTATATAAATAATAGATAGAAGTGATTTTTGATTATAGATTTCTTTGAGTGAAATTTTGATGAACAGGTTTCAATAATTTCTCAACTTCTAAGTCATCCAGTACTGTCTTTTACCAGTTTTGGACACAAGACCTACATGAAGCCTTTCATAATAGCAAAAAATTTCCACATGCATGCAGAAACATTTAAAGGGCTGTTAATTCAATGATCAGTAAATTAGAAAGTGTTGATTTGTATTAAGAAAAACTACAGAAGGAGTAAGATATGGCAAGTCTCATATATATCTTACATCATTCTTCACATCATCTGTGAACTTGACCCATGAGCGTTATCTCAGACATCTAAGTTACTATATTATGAAAGTATTTTTCCACAGTTGAAACACTAAATAATGCATAAAAGACTTTGTTCCAAATACTGCAGTGTAGTTGCGTCAAGGATGGATCCAGAAGTATTTATAGTTTGCATGTTACTGAAATTTTCCTTAAAATAAGAACCCAAAGCAAGACATATCTATTTACAAATTATTTTGGTGCATGCTAGTTCAGTAACTAGCACAATGTACAAGCAGAAAGCCTTCTACCAGTTGTACAATCTTACTGGCTTTGCATAGTCAGAAGTAGTTTGTGTTCTCTGCTTTGATTAAATCCTTTTATTTAGTACTGTGGCAATTTCATCTCTTTCATTTGTAAAGCTCAAGCTGTTTGGCTTTCTTGCCTTGCAACTCGTGTGTGTTTTAGTGACATCTTCCATTTCTTACTTCCAGTCTAGAAGTGTGAGCTGTGGTAAGGTCTAGTTTGGTTAACTTAAAGATGACAATAATCCCCTAAGTATAAGAGGAGCAGAATTTAATTTTCTGTAGTTTTTTTCCTTTCCCAGTGAAAAGCAAGACATTCTTCCCTTTCTTTTGAGTTATGACTCACTTCTCCAGATTTTGTTTTGATCTAAGTAATTAGTGTTTTTTTGTCTTTTATTCTTTATTTTTAGCAGCCACAGTCTATCTCCCACTTAGTTGCTGACATAAAAATATTAGCAGAAAGATGCCTCGAAGGGTAAGGAAAAACCATTCATAAAAAACTCAGTGAGGATTAAGTGGGATTCATCCAGGAAAGATCAAGGGTTGAAAAAGATTGTTATTAAACATGTTTATAGAGTACTTTGAGAATATAGCATATTCCCTGTTCCAGTAAGTTCACAGCTCGGTGGGGGGGGAGAGAGATGAGATGACTGGTGAGGAGAAAAAAGAAAGAAGGTTCCTCAAAGGAGGGAGTTGAGGGAGGAGTGAGAAGTTATTTGGAGTATAGGAAATGTGTGATGGTGCCACACACAAAAGGGGACACAATGTCAGGAATGAGAGGAGGCGACTAAAGAGCTGAGGGAGCCTTTAACAGACCTCATCACAGTGTCGGCCTGTTCCTTTGCAAGTGAGATGAGGCGTGGAGGAGGCTCGAGACGCACTTCTAGCTCTCTGTCTCCTTAGGGGCTGTGAAATCTTATGAAAGCCTGTTTCCTTTTGAGTTGCCTTGTGTAAAAATCCCAAATAAAAGTAATATTAAGGGGGGTATGGGTAGAAAAGATAGAACACCTCTATTTTTATGGAAAAGACACATACTATGTGGCTAGACCTAATAGTAAATAGTATTGATACCTCATAGGCTCTATCTGCTGGGGTGAAAAACAGGATTCTGTGAATTTGTGCAAAGACAGGGATGACTCTCTGCTCAGCCCTTGAGAGCAGGATAACCAACACTGAGTTAACCCAGTGCAATAGTCCTTGCATTAGGATAGGATACAGGAAGCTAATAGAGGAAATCCCACCTCCATTCAGTGACCAGTAAGGTCTCACTGGGCTCCCAGTTCTGCTGTTCACAGGCCTGTTGGGCCAGGTTGCTCCACAGAGGCCAGCTGCTGGATATTAGGGCAATTAGGGCCACAAAACCCACAGCATCTTCATGTGGCATTACAAGCTCTTAACAGCCAGAAGCTGAAATTGAGGGAATTATTTTTCCTTGTTCACATGTGTTCATCATCTCTTCCCTGGTCCTTCAGATTTCCTTAGATGGGAACTGAGGCTCCCCAGCCATCCATGCATTGGCAGATTGGTCCAGGGCCTGTAACAGGTTGGGGACCCCTTTCTTCTGATTTGGAGCTCCTCTGGGGGTCAGAGTGGCAGAACTGCTGTCTTGCTCACAACCACCCCCTGCATTTTGTGACTGCATCCAGAGCAGCCACAAATGTACATCCATACCTACAGAGAAGCTGAAAACAGCATCCCCTAGCACAGAGTCTATAGATTTCACATGTAAATGTCTGGAATAATTACCCTATATTCTTTAAGGACTACAGACAAACACGATTTTTTTTGTATGTGACCATCATGTCCAAAAACACAAGCATTCTGGATAATGAGTCAATATCTAATTAAGGACATCACCAAACTACACTTATTTCTCAGACTTAGTATCTTCCCACTGGGAATATTCACTAATCTCTCACTGATTAATTACTGTAAAGACTTATGCTTCTGGATAATTATAAGATGTGTGATAATGGATCAGACCTTTAATCCATTAAATCTGGTATCTTGCTTCTGACTCTGACCAATAGCTAATGCATCTCAGAAAGGTGAATAACTCCATGCTGCAAATACTCTATTGTGCAATGTAGAAGAAGGAGCCTTTCCTCACCTCACCGGGTAATTGCTTTGAAGTATGAGATATAATTACCATTATCTTAGTCCATGTAACTATGTGTCATAAAATGATGACTACTTAGTGTGTGGCAGACTGAAAAGAGAAGGATCTGAAATAACCTCTGTTGGGTAATAGAATTGGGTTATGTCTAAGAAAATGTGGTTGGCCATACCAAAACTTTGGAATCCTTTACTCAGAATCAACTCTCAAGATTGCATCTCATATCTATTTTTAAATGTCAGAAAAAAATATACTTCTGAGAAAGTGACAGCATGATTCAAGAGTTTAAGATACTTCAAAATGATTTTCTGGTTTGTACCTATAGTGCGGCTGGACATTTATTGTAGTGAATCGTCTCAAGGAAGCCTTGCAGGGAGTGCGTGCTGCTGGCTGCTGGCTTGAGAGGCAGCAGGGTATAAGAATACATGTGACATCCCAGGAGGGCTGCAGGTAGGGGCTGGTGGCTTTGTGTGGCATCTCTGCAAGGGTCAGCTGCAAGGGGCTGGTCTTTGGTGTTGGCGTCAGAGGATGTTTTTGATAAAAGCTCTTTTGATATAAAAGAAGATTCTTTGCCTTCACAGAGCTGTCATTCCATATCATTTTGGTCTGTTAAGTGGACTTAAGCACACTTTTTTGCACAGCTGCAGCCTCAGCCAGTGGTACCTGGGTGCACATGATTGCAGTATCCTCCATGGCTTTATGCTGCTTTATTGACAGAAACAGTGGGGTGGAGTAAAGGAGCTTGTCTAAAGCACAAGAATGCTGTTTGCAGTATTATATAGCTTGAGCTTAAAGAGGGAAAAGGTAGCCCTCTGGGTACAGTAGAAGTTAATTTATTTTTGTGTGATACCCAAATCGATGGTGTATCGATGTGGAGTCTTATTCTGACAGAAGGAACATCAGCTCTGCCCTCATAGATTTCCGTTCTACAAGACAGATGAAGGCAAAACAAGTGATGGCCAATCTCTGCCCACATGATTAGTACCCCTGCAATGGGAACTGAATGTTGGATCCTGTTGTCCCATCCCAGTCCTTTGATTTCAACACGGATTTTTTTCTGGAAAGAACTGATGAAAGCAATCGGGATTTAGACCAATTTTTTTCTTCCAAACTAGATTTTGGATACAGACCTGGGTTCTGATTTCACATAGGTTTCATGTGATGGTAACTCAATTGAATTAAGTGCACTTACTCCTGGTTTACACAGACATAACTGAGAGCAGAATCAGGTCTTATATGTTAACACATATGGGTGACTGTATAACCAACTGACATACAGTAGGCACCATTAAAATCTTGACATTTACTGCTCATAGTAGTTAAATTTACTGTGCTATTTGCCGTATTCCCAAGTCTAAGAGTAGGAAATCCTTTAAATACTGCAGTAAAAGTAAATCCCATGGTGTGATAAATGTCAGGATTTAAAGGAACCCAATTTTGTTGTTGTTTTCTTCTTTTTTTATTGCTGTGTTCAAACTTTTTGTGTCTTTTTTTTTTTTTTTTTTTTGATTGTGGTGGTTATTTTTTTGAGCAGAATCTCTCCTGCTTTGAGACTGGCTGAAGCCTGCATTGGTGGGTTATTTCCTTAAATATTCTCCTTCTAGAGAGCTCATCTTTCCAAAGTGTGTGTCACATAAAGGGCACTTGAGTTTGCTTTGAGACGCCTGTGAGTATCCCTGCTGGATCCACCTACTTTCTTCTTGGTTACACCTTTCAGTGGGGAGTGGAGGGGCTCTGAGAGCTGGTCCACTGATTCTCCACCACTCAGGGCTTCCCCTGGAGGGAGAACTTAGCGGGAGTTGGTGCCACTGAATTTCCAGTGCCTTTGTTAGAAGAACCTAGCCCACCATTTTGACTATTTTCACAGATGCACACAGCAGCACTTTTCCCTGCTGAAATGACTGAAATTATGAAGAGTACTGGAGAATATATTAAGCAAAATAGGCACTTTTGCAATGATACTAGACCAGATTTAACAAAATACTTAGGTTCCTGGAGACAGGTGACTTTGTAAATCTGTCTGATTCACACAAACTTTGACTCTTAAGTCTCAGTCTATGTTTAGGTTATTTTGTAAATTCTGTCAAATAATTAGTTGCATCTAAAGGATGTTGAAAGACCTTCTATAAATGCTATCTGTGAGTTAGTTTATGAGCAAATTTGGGTCTTTCCCATGAAAGCATAGATTCATTTTTGTGGCTCAGTAGTATTCATATAAAATACAATAATCATTTTGAACAGTAACAGGAGTCTTACTCACCTTTCCTCCCCTTCCACCTGTTTTATTCTCTCCCACCCCCAATCTAAAAAGAGCTGTTTTAGGATTGGGAGACCTGGAAGAACAGTAGCAAATCGGTGCAAAGTTTGGAGCAAGTCAGTGCTGCAGAATCACCTGTGCCCACTTGTCCCATCCAAAACAATCTCCACTTTTCTTATGACAAGGAAGGGAAAAGAAACAAAGAGTGACAGTGCAAGGGTGGTGGAAAATGAGAATTATTGCCCTGGCTTAAGTGCACAGTCTATTTTTGGAGAAGGGTTAATAGTGTACTGCCAGTAGACTGGTTCCTCTCTATGCACAACTGTTGGGGATGTCCTCTCAAATCTGGCTACTGCCTGGTTAGCTGGCATGTGATATAAAGCAGGAAATAGGAGTGTGCCAGGCATATATAACTGTATGTGTGCCACTCCTGGTCCATCTGCAGAGTAATACTGCACCTGCCAGTTGCTTTTGCTGGCTGGGGGGGGAGGAGGGAAGGAAGAGAGAGTGTGTGTTATTAGACAGGGAAAGCCCACCGTCTTCTCACTTTCCTTTCATTGCTCTCCTCGTTTCCTTTCTTTTTACAACAGAGTTGAATAAACACCACAGTGTATTTTCCAAAAAATGGCTGTTTGGAACTGGGTACTTTTGGGGTGCTGCTCATGCAGTAAAAACACCTTTTTTGTTTTTTGCAAGTGAACAAAGCTCTCAGTGTATGCAAGTTGGTACACCTCTGGGTATCATATATCTTGACTTCGAACCCCGTTTTTACATGTAGGGGATTATATTAATAATTCGGAACCTTTTCCACAAAAAACCTAAATTGCCTATAAAGCAATACATTTCCTTACTGCTCATCAATCATTTTTCTTCTGCAAAAATTTCCAGCACCCATTAAGAGCCTTAAATCATAAAACCTAACTGCTCCTGAATAAATAAAATTTGGAACTTGATATGGATGACCTACTATTTCATCCTGTAAGTGACAGAGGACTGAGCCTGGGGATGGAATAAACCAGCATCAGCTGACATAAAGGATGGATGCTCCATCCTCAGGATAGATAGCAAAATCTTCATCCCAAGCATCTTCAAAATTTGTGAGTATTCTTGGACTGGGTTTTTTTTGGTTTTGTTTTTTTTTGCTTTCCAGAACTCATACTGTCTCTCAGTGGGAGAAGAAAGTTTACATATTTTCTTGATTCAGATTAAAAAAAGTGATATTGCCTTGGGGCCTCTCCAGTGACTCTAAGAAACTGTTGTTTTTCTCCATTTCCACTTTTTTCCCCACTGCAATCTCAGTATCTCATCATTTCCCTGCAAAAAAGATTTGTGAAACCCAGATTTCTGTAGAGACCATCAACGGTATTCTGGAAATAGCAACCAGAGCTAAATTTCTGCATCCCTCGTAAGTGTTAGGTTTAGCTCCTGCTAGTAAAAAGAGCATGTGCTTTTGTGTCAGACCGGATCTATTGCACAGAGCTCACAGCCCGCCTTTTTCTACTATATTTGTATGTGTTTGACTTTTGTGGTCATGTACAGGAAATAAGTGTGATGGGGGAACATTAAATGTCTCCTCATAATGGATTTATTGATTCAAACTTTCTCTATCATCACAGACACGATGTACATGCACACCGTGCCAGACTGCTCAGAACAACAGCCAGGCATATGATATCCAAGTTTGTGGTGGTGGTGGTGAAATGGTGACAGGTCGGGATTACCGCTTTTATTGCCAGGGAGTCAGGTCGTGGTGATTCATGAGACAGCTGTTAGAGGGTGATCATATTAATAATGTGAGCTGTGAAAACAATGTGTGGTGATGCTAAAAGCTACTTCTCAAATGACATGGTGATGGCGTAGCTTTTTGGGTATTACATGTTTTCACAAATGATACATCACAAGCCTAAATAAAACAGAACATTTCTACATATTTTATTATTAGTGTGAAATAAATGTAATTAAAACAGGTTTTTAAAGTGGTGGGTGCATTGTATTGTCTGTTTATCAGGTATTTTACTGCTGCTCCATCTTACACTCATTTTAAGCATATTTACTCAACACCTCTGACTTCAGACAGGCAAACTCTTTTATCTGACTTCACAGCATATTCTTCTCACAGTGATGGATGTCATCATAGGTTTTTTCTCGACATTGTTTTCACCATGTTTTCTTACTTCTATTCTTATTCTCCTATGTTTCTGTTCCCTTTGGTGCCTCCTGCAGGCACATGTTTTGCCTGACTAGGAGGAGAATAATGCTGCGTGTAGCAAAAAAGTAGCCATGTGGCTACACTGCTGTGACCCAGTCCTTTCTTAGCCTATTCCTTCCGATTTGCCTCTAGTATTCAACATTCAATTCAAAATACAAGTCCTTTGGGGCATAGAGCACATTTTTGCGGTGTTCTTAGAGGCATCAAGTTATTTTAGGAAGTAGTAGACAAAGTGCAAGTATGTCTATAGACAGCAATACCCGGATCTGTTTTAGAACAAGAAAGTAACTGCTTAGCAACTAAAGCAGTGCTTCCTCAGAATAACAGCTAGAAGTCCAATTGTTCACATTAGGTAGTATATTTTTGATGGGACACCAAGAGATATGTGCATTCTGTAGCAGAAGTAAAGATGGTAGAATTTGGCCTGAAATAAATGAAAAATGGTGTCCCAAAATGACAGCAGACTGGTTCAGCCAAAGGTCAACTCATCTGTGAGTTAGAAGAAATTAATTTTCTAGGCACCAGCAAAGCAATGAGGCTTATCAAACCATGCTATTTTCCATCAAGAAAAAACATCATGGTAGCCTCTGTTTTCTACTTTCATACATTTCCATTAAAAAAGAAAGTGGAACAGTAAACAAATACATTTACTTCTAGAGTGGTGACACTCTTTCTGCTTATTTCTTTGCAGAAATTATTTTAAAATACTGCAGAGAAAACTGAAGAGGTGAAATTCTAGTGAAACTCTAGCTCCATTGTGGCCACAGACATCCGGACTTTTGGTCATGGTGAGCTCCCAAATCGCGTCTCATTTCTCCCCACATCCTTTAGGGATCATCTGCAGCAAGGTCTGGTTCCATATTATTGTCCAGCTACCCTAAACTGGTGTTGACAGTTGCAATGCCAAAACAAACATGCATTGCACACCATCCCATGAGATCTGCTAATCCTTCATTAGCCACCTCCCTTCCCTCTCTTCCTTGTCTCCTCCCCTCTCCATCACCAAGGCATTGCATCTTCATGCTGATATTAAGCTTCAGACATTGGTACAAAGGCATTGATACTGAAGGGATGCTGGTGTTCAGCAGCCTTCCTTGTACACTGTGTTATAAATATATCTCACCTGCCCAACCATGTACACATAGGATCTGGAGAGTGCTGAAAACCCAGCACTCTCCTGACCACTATGACAGTGGTGACAGCCCAGCAGTTCTCAGGGATCTCGCTTATGACAAATTTCTTTAAATCAGACAAGATCTTAAGTGCCTGTCATAAGTCAGTCATCCTTCAAGTGCTCCCATTTCCTCCATGTGAGCTCTTTACAAGCTTATCCATCTGCGTTTATATATAGGACTGTGGTGAAAAAACACTGTAGGAACAAGGTCTACAAGAAGATACGTGGGTTAGGTGTCCTGTCCCTAGAGGAGAAATATCACCTGTGCTATATAAAACACCATTTCACAAGGGTACTCCCTACTAATCCCATAACCACTGGGCTCCTGCCAAATCCCAAAGGGAGTTTGGCAGAATAAGGTGGAAACTGAAGCTTTAGCTAAGCAGAACTGCAGCATTCAGAAGCTTGTTGTTCCATTGCTGCTTTCTGGTCTTGGTTTAGGTGCTGCAGAACTTCATCACCATAGCAGTGGAATCAGGGCTTTTCTTAAACTGAGCAAACACAAGCAGCGGCTTGTCTTCTCCTGCTCGTCAGCTCTTGCACCCACCCTTTGTTTTCTCAGGTGAAGCCATTATCACTTGTTCAAAGAGATCCAGGAGTTGGGCATTGCTGAAAGGCTATATGCTGTATCAGGCAGGTACCTTTAAGCCACATAAAGAGTAAATAATCAAATTTTGATTCAGTGGCTGAGTTGCAAAACCAGGAGTAAAAATATATTTCCAGTTGACCAGAAGCAGTTCCACCCCACCCCTACCCCCCCTTCTTTCGGTATGAATTGGAAAATAAAAAATGCCTCATTTTAATCCACGGTAAAATTTCTCTTTATTTTGTGTATTTTTTTATCCATTAGAAATCTCATTCGCTACATTGCAAAACACAATGTGCCAAAACAGAATGTCATAATATTACTTTTTAAAACACTGTATCTTAAGAACTTTAACTTCATCATCTATTTTTGAGTATTTTTATGGCTGAAACTATTCATTGAATTTAAAGTAAATATGTGGGTAGCTGTGGTCAACCTCAAACTGCGTATTTGGTGGCTGAACTATTCTCAGGGGGAAAATGCCCCACCCTAATTATAATATCTAATTTCTTCTTTAGCATCACCTTCTGACAGAAGTAGAGAAATACTGGGATTTTGATTCTATTTATTCCTATCAGTCCAACATATCTAGCATTCCTCTCCTTTTCCTTTAAGAAATAAGTACTTTTCTCTGACCAGCGTGGTCTTAAACTAATGGTTTGGGAATAACATTCTCATCTAATGAGTGGTCTGTCTTGTCTATGTATTGATTCTTCTCCTCCCTGATAACCTCCATAGAAATCCCTCTTTCCTCTGCATATCAGGAATGTATAGGAATGTTTCCTCAACTTTCTCTCTCTGACTTGCTGCAAGCTGTAATACGCAGGTTTCCCTCCTTGCATTTTCTTATTTTCCTTTGTAGACTGCTCTTGTTAGTTTTAATTACAGCAGTGGAGGACAGTATGCTAAAGAGCTCCCCAAGGAGGTGGCACTAGTGGTCACATGTCCCCCCTGAGTGACAGCATCCGTTTTGGTTGCAGTACTACAAAGACATGGGGGCATTTCTTGTATGGATTGGCAAACGGACTTTATGTGAGAAGATAAATTAGCAGGCATCTGCATTTCCTATTTGAATAGGCTATGTGTGACTCAGTAAGCCTTTTGTTCAGTGGGCTAAAAAATGGCATGCAACTCCTCATCAGTATTGAAATTTTAAAGCATATTAAATTACTATGGCGTATTTCTGAGGAGTGTAAAGAAAAAAACATAGTGGATTTAGCACTGTGCCTTTCAAACCGTCAACCCCGACACTGAAACAAAAAACTAAGAAAATAATAGCAGAAAAAACCCAAATGGTTTGTATACAGAAAGAAGCTAAGACATATGTGAAATACTATTTTCAATAGTGGTTTTATTACCGTGTCAGCGCACACTATGTGTGCATACATGTGCTACAGATTCCCGTTGCTGTTTTTGCGACTTGTATAAAGCATACTGAGATTTACATCACAGGATGTAACTTTTGGAGGTGTTTTTACACCAACCTTTGCCAAAATTCAGCACGTGATTTTTAGTTTGCACCACTGTTGCATTTGCCAGCATTTTTGTGAAGTAAGAAGACTAGGCTGTGCATACTGTGCACTGTTAACATACGTTAGCTGTGCCTTGTGGCAGTATTCAATCAGATGAATAAATGGAACAGTGTGTCAATGCACAGTATGATTGCAATTCAGAATCATACGGAAAAGTTGGTATTGCAACATCTGCATAGACACTGTCATAACATCAAGGAAAAAAGTAATAATGCCGTTCTTGTTTCATTGGATCAAATGCAAATAAAACGACCATGATCTAACATGGAAGGCATTTTGAAAAATATTTTAATGGTTTTTGAAAAATAATTATAATTACCAACACAAAGGGAATTGAAATTGGAACGCAATATTTGCATAGTGCATGCTAAGTCTTTGAGTGAGACTTAGTCTTTATTTACTTAGTCTACAAGAAATAGATTACAACATTTACCTCTGTGATGAAGCCATTAGTATGCTTTTTGGACACTATCAAATACTGCTGCTATCAAATACTGCTACTTCTATTACTGTTGTTAATAGCGATTATTATTGCAGAAGGAATAATGGCTTATTTATGATACCAGGTGACATCAGAGGAAGAGTTATTTTTCTTATGAGGGTCTCTAAAGAACCAAGTTCTGTGCCTAAGGAGAAAACAGAGCATCTATATCAAGATCCATTAAGAATAAAGATCGGAATTTTCCATGTTGTCCAACGCGGCAATACTCTTGCTTTCTTACAATGCCAGCCGAAAGCAGGGAGGGAGGAGGGTGGGAGAGGAACAATAGATCAACAGTTCTCTCTATGTTTAAAAATTCACAGCACCTCTGCTACACCAGAATATTATGTGACAATAATGTTAGGCCTCTGATTTATACCAACAGATGCAGGGAAATTCCAAATTAAGGCTGTCATTCTCCCCTCGCTGCAGATCCTCTGTTGGTACAACTTTATGTAGCACCTCTGAGTTCGGTGGAGAGATGCCAGTTTACATCAGCTGAGGATCTGGCCCACTGCGGTGCGGAGGCCTTAGCTCTGTTTAAATCAGATCCATGGTTACTGGTAACACAGTTGCTCCATACTTAACATATATTTACAACACGCAGATGTAAAACACACACAGGAAGGTCATAAATTTGGAAGCTCACTATTAAAAAGCCTCCTGGTTATGAATGGATTTTTAAAATGTTCTCTTTGTTTTATCTTCAAAAGATGTAGAGCGGTGGAAAAATATGCAAACACTATGCCTTTAAAACACCAAATGCAAGTGAGTTTTAATAACCTATCAGGATCTTAGTCCATCATAACATTTAATCTGCATTACATCTCACTTCCTAATCGCTACTTTCATTCCAATTGTGAGCAGAGAGGGTGGGGGAGAGATGAGAATTTCAGATAAGTGCCAGTAAAACAAGTTTGCTCTACAGCTGGCAAGCGCTGTGCACACGTTAACGGTGCCTTATGGCAGTATTCAATCAAATGATTCTATAAACTAAAAATAATCACCCTAATACTAATACCTATTATTCTTCATTGTTACTGGTCGCTATGGTGCTGCATCTGACTATGAAGAATTCACCGCCATTATTACCCTCAGTGTCTCTCTCTCTCTGAAATGTGATCTAATTGCAGAATCCACACCTGTTCGACAGTTCAATAGAAGCCTGCTTTTGATGGAAGCAGACTTTCAAGCACACACACACGCTCATACACAGGCACACGCGCGCACACAGGCACACACTCGCACACAAATGCGTGCATGCACAGACACACACCCCAATTCACGGAAGACTTCAGCTGGAGGAAAAATAGAGTGCGAGTTGATCAGAAAATAATATTGCGAGGAGTAAAAAGAAAAAAAAAAAAGCTTGTGTTTTGTGGTCATTGGAAGATTGCTGATGGGTGCATAAATAAAGCATGCTGGAACATCTGTTCTTTGTTGTGCATTCAGCTTTTTAATGTCTTCAAAGAGCAGCACTGACGCATCACTGACTACCACTCCCCATTCAAGCAACATTTTACCAGAAAATAATAAACCTTCCTGGTGGGGTGCAAGGAGCCAAGGCATTTGGGCAATGCCATTAATTTGGAAATATCTCTTTTTCTGGGATTTTTAAATATCCCTCCCTTTGAACGTTGTTCAAATTTTGGGATCCAGCCTGGAGTCCCTATCAGCCTGAGCAGTAAATCAGCCTGAATATTCTACTCAAGCCTTTTCTTTCTGTACCAAAAAAAGAAAAAAAGGAAAGGAGAAGGCTGTTTTCAGGTCGAAGTTTATACACATTTTCCCTCTCCTCTTAATTCTATTAATGTTAAAAATTCTGTCCAGAAGGATTCTTTTTTCCTTAAGTTACAGTATTTATTTATACTGGTAAAATTCAGCGGCAGTGAAGACCCCTGACAGTTTAACAATATTGGCTGGTTATTTTGATACACTGTGCTAGGCAGCAAAAGATTAAAACCAGAGCATCCTAGACTGAGAGAAACCAGCTTGAATTCTAAAATAAAATTTTAGCAGCATGGATTCCTCTTGCCATAGGCTATGAGGCTACTATGAATTTCAGATGCATCTCCAGAGCTGTCAATGAGGTGGAAAGATGGGATTGGCATTACAAAGATTTGTTGCAATGTGATTCAATGTAATTGCAATCCAAGGTATAGCAACATTAAATCGCAGCTGAGAAAGAGCTGTTTATGCATGTACAGTATAGGAACAGGCATTTGCCCTACCGGTCTATGACCATAACAAGAATTTTTTTTGTATTACTCTCTTCTGCTCTGCTCTTTCTTTCTAGGTCGCAGCTCAAAGATATTGGAATACCAATTAGATGCTGGTGGGTTACATTTATAATGAGCCTGATGGTGGTCTTGTGACAGAATGCTTCAGAAAACCCAAACACCTTTTAGGACAGTTTGGTAATTAGACACTGTAATGTCTCTGTTCTATGCTAAGAGGTTTTTGGCCTCTTGATTGTTGGTCTTCATTTTGTCTGTTCTGACAACTAGCTGTTGCATAGTCTAGCGCAGGGAGTAGGGAGTGGTGGCTCAGGCATACCACTGACATCAGTGGGTACAATTCCTTTTGCTTCAGTAGCAACATCACCAATCTCCAAGAACCTTCTTAGCAAAGTTTTGCCTTCTTAGACTAACTGGAACCTGATCTTAGAGCTGGACTTGGGGTTCACTTCTGTTGGTCCTGAGGAAAACCATGGTATTTTTTGACTGGAAAAAGCATGAGATATATACCTTCCTCCTTGGCATATTATAAAAACTGTGGCATGACTGTGTTACTACTAACATCAAAGGGTGTGTTGCTTTTGATTTTAATAAGAGCAGGAACAGTATCACCAAGATCACTGAAGTTCTCACAGTGCTTTGAGATCCTCAAATGCAATCAGATAAGAATGCGGGCACTGTATTTATCACAAGCATTGAAAAGCTCAAATGAATACATTTGAGGCTCACTGAGGTGAAGGGAGAGTCTTCCTATGGATGGGATCCTTGTCCCTGCAGCTCCTCAGCTCTTGACATTTAAGCAAGGGATTTCACTCTCATAAAAAACCTGAGAAAAACAAAATAAACCTATTCTGATTTTGTGGCTGGGGAACCGAGGCACAGAGCAGTTGGAACAGCTTTCAGATGGAGTCTGTCACAGATATCAGACTGGAATCCAAGATTTTGAATGCCACCCACCTCTGTCAGCTAGCGTCCTTCCTGCTCCTGGCGCAGGGCTAGCTTCTGCTCAGAGATGGCTCTACTAGTGTACTCATACCTGTCAACAGAGTGGTGACGAGAGGAATGCACCCCTTCTCACACATCATTGGCTTCTGTGGTTTTGTTATGATTCTGCTCTTTAACCCAAGAATTGTTTAAAAGGGGCAGGGAAAGGGAACCACAAAAACATGTGCAAGGAAATCTTTTTACTGGCAACAGAAGCAGGACAGGTTGACTCTAATAATGCAATATTTAAATGTGTTTGTTCCTCTGCTTCGAGATTCTTTTGCACGGTTCCATTATGCTGTACTTACATAGTAATTGCTCATTGACCATTTAATTACACAAGGCTGTCACCTTTACTCATACTCGGTACACGGCTTCCAAGTAGTCACTGTGGTATCAAGGAGGTGGGGGCCAGTTCACCTGGTAGTAGTAGTCAATATGAATAGGGGGAGCAAAACCTAGCCTGCAATAATTACCATGTAGCAACGTAGTGTTTACATAGTAATTACCTTATTATTTTTATGGAAAAATACATGATTATTTTTGTCCTCCAGCCCAGAGTGCAGGCCGCACAGTAATTACTTTTGGGCATAAGTATAATTGTACAAACACACTTTTTATCTCTCTGCCTCTCTTCTGCATGCACACCATTACATGTGTTCGCTGCACACAGTTACTCTGGTTATTTATCACTGCATCTTATTTAAGTCCTGAATCAAATAGTTGCTTCCTGGTAACTGGCCTCATAAATTAAAAGGTCATAATGAAGAAAATGTTTGGGGTGGTTTTTTGTTTGGTTGGTTTTTGTTTGGGTTTTGTTTTTTGTTTTGTTTGTTGTTTTTTTTTTCCCCAGAAAGCAATCACAATGTCTACCTAGATTTACTTTTCTTAGCCCATGATTCTTCATCAGTGTATGCCTTTATCCCAGGCCTGTTGGGGCAATGGGTCAAATCCTTTTGCCTCTGGGAATGTCTGTTAAAATCATATTTTAAAGCTAAAATGTACTCAGAGATATACACTGTGTGTCCTTGACAGATGGGGCCAGACACTCACTATAGTCTGAAAAGAATATATTGACTCACTAGCTCATCTTCTTTTCATAGTGAGAAGTACTCCATTGATGACATTTCATGATGTTTAAGATGTGGGTAGCATTGCCTGAAAAGACAGAGCTGGAAGGAGGGGAGAGAAAGAGATAATATTAGACAATCAACATGCCAGTGTACAACAAAGGCCAGTCTCAATCCTGAACTGACACTGTAGGTGGATTTTTACAGCACTTGTGACTGTTACTAATTGGGAGCAAATCTGAACGTTCTTCAACATGGCTCAAAAATAGCTTAGACCAGACATGAAGAGTTATTTTCCTATACTTCTTGGGCATCAGTTTCTAGACATTGCCACGACTGGTGCAGAAAGTGAAAGAGGTAACAGCGCCTGAGCCTTTGATGAGAAGGGACCAAAACATCAGTTAGCGTGAATTTATTTAACATTAATAGGTTTGTGTCAGTTGACAACTGAAGAGGATCAGACCCAGAATAGACTCATAAGAGTATCATCATCTGTGATACAATAAATATCTTTAAGAAGAAACATGTTATTTGAATAACATTCAGCAAGAATTCAGGTGAGAAGTGCCTCTAATATATGAGAGACATGAACTCCATATTTAAAAGATGTATATTTTTTTGACTGTTCAATCTACTTTTAATGCCATCCATGAGTATCTCTTAAATCTGTTTGTCTTCCCAGTATGCACTGATCAACGAAGAAAAAAATGGAAGATAATACAGCACAATATCACCTAATAATCTAACCCCCATTTTTTAAAGGAAATTGTCAGATATCCTATTTGGAACTTGGCTATTTATGTTAATATGTTACCTGAAATATAAGTAGATTTGTGTGTCTATTGCACTGAAGACATGACAAAGATTTATAAAGCTTCATTACAATGAGTAGAACTCTCTGAGAATATTGACAGTGACTAATGCTGCCTACGTCTCAATGGCAGCACTCTATACCTTACCCATTTTCTACAGAGAACAATCATATTACTACTGATTAGTTCTTTCTATCCATAAATGAAAACCCCCCTTGCTTATTGATTCACTTAGTTCAGTCATTTATGATGCACTTGAGTAGATATATTCTAGCTAAAAAAGGTTGGGCTATTTTCTTCTGGTCAGTGATGGGGTTGGAGAATCAAGTTTGCAATCCTGAGACATTTTACATCTCTAATAAAACTTGCACACAGTTTTGTGGCTTATAGAAAGTATTTTTGGCCTTTGATCTCCATGTCACTCAGCACACATAGATCTGGCCAGGAGAAAACCAAGGGAACACATCTTCTTTTAGCTAACTGCATGTTCTCTGCCAAAAGCATGTAATTCATTATGACAGATCCTTGGTTGTGGATGAACAGATAAGGAGAAGGAAAAGAAGGATACAGGAACATGAGCACAATGGAAGAAAGAACAGTAAGAGAGAAAATAGGCAAGGGAAAAAAGAAATGTGATGCATGGTGAGAAGGAAAGGGAAAGAGTAAGGCTTCAGAAAGTACTTTTTTAGCAGATAGTGGTGTATGAAGCCTTCTTCAAAGTGTGTGATGTGCCCTCTAAAAATATTAAATGTTACTGTCTCCATGAGTCACATGAATTATTTTTCTTACCTAGACATGATTTCCACCACTACCTACAGTTATCTGAGAACTACAGTGGGATTTTCTAATCTGTTATAAAACTCTGGTGGACTGGGTCTATTTTCTAAAGAGTAACTGGGAACTTTGGTAACTAAATACCCGTAGTGGGGCAGCAGAGCAGTTTAGGGGATGAATATGATTTCAGCTTACAGGCTGCAAAACGTACTTAGCAGGAGATAGCTGACAAGCAATTGCCAAAAGCGATCTTGTTCATTCTGGCTCAGTATGGAATTCCCTAGTCTTTGAATGCTCTGGAACCAAGATGAGAACATGTTAAGAGGTCAAAACAACAACAAATGATAGTTTTCAATCATCAGGAGGACTCTATAAACAAGTGAAGTTTGGGGGCCCTTCCACAGCTAAAAGATAGCCTGCAGCTATGTTGTGACCTTTCAAATTGTTTCCCTTGGGATGTCTGATGGGCCTAACACAGGTCCCAGGGGAATAAACCTCCCCACCAACCTTTGTCTTGTTCCACTTAAGAGAGAAAGCTGGACTTGAAACAGAGTGTCAGAAGTAAAGGTCAGTGCTTTATTTACATGAGCTTTATATGCTAGACTTCTCCTCTCTGCTTTCTCTTTCCTTCCCCTGAGATCTCTGCTTAAATCATTCTATCCCTTGAACTACTTCTTAGTGACAATTTTTCTTCATCCACAAGCTGGGGCTAAAGCAAGTCTTGTCTTTTAAGACACATACTCAGGCAGTAATATGCTAAATAATGGCAGGTTTTGTCCCATAATTTGTGTGCTTTTCCTCTGCTATCTGAAGGTTTTCCTAGGTTTCACTGTATACCACAGAACAAAGTGTATGTTTGCGGCTAGGAACCAGAGCAAAATCAGCATTTGGGAGAAAGTACAATTGAGCTCCTTATTTTACAGGGAAGAGCTGCAAATAGCCCTGTCTTTCCAAGTGTTGCAAAATCCCCAGAAGAAAAGGCCTTTACTACAAGAGCACCTATTAGACTTGAAAAACTCACTACTCTTTCTGGAACAGCCTCTACTTTCAACCATACCTGTTTTTTTCTCTAGTTGGTAGACAGGAAAACTTACTTAACAAAGTTGAGGCTTCATCCAGTGACTCCTTACATCAGTGGGGATCTTTCTACTGCCTTCAATGGGAGCTGTGTGCAGCTCCTGAATTGCTATCTTTTTCCAACTAGTGAAGACACTTGAGCATCTGGTGCTGCTCTAGCAAGCTTCTTACACAGCTTTGGTGAGAATTTTGAAGCTGACATAGAAAGAATTTTCCAGGGCTCACAAGCTCTTTGTATCTTCTTTTCTTTTTAGAAACACTCCTGACACGCTTGTGATACTGTTTGAATATGAAAAAATAGAAGAGAAAGCTAAACTGAGCATTGTAAAACATTCTGGGCAAGCGTTTGCTTGAGTTTAAAAATGGACTTGCTTCTCTGTGCTTATACAATTTTTTAGCACTTTGGAAGAACTGAGATATGTGATTGCTCTTGGAACGTGGAGTTCACCCCCCCACCCCCCCACCAGACTCTGCAGGCGATATGGGTCTGGGTTGTGAAGAAATAGCCATGCTGAAAGCAGTACTGGCACAGGCCTCCTGGGGTTGCTTCTTCCTGAGTTTGGGTAGGCAGTTTCTCTACCTCCCACTGTAATGACTGATTTCTTTCATGTGGGCTGAGGGACACCAGTGACAATCATACCATGTAGCTCAATGATGTCGTAAGTAAGGTTGGGGTGCCCAGGAAAAACATACACATCTAATGCAAGTCTAATCCTATTCATCTGTACTTCCCCTTTGAAAACAAATCTCCCAATTTTTTCTGTCCTATGAAAAAAACTTATTATTTTTTACTATGATGGTATTGATGACCTAGAAACAGGGAAAACACCGTGTGATCTGCATGGTCAGTAACAGTGAAGGGGCACAACCAGAATTTGCATATCCAGTGTCAAATATTCACACTAAACTACCTGTGCTCTCACTATACAGTAAAAACCTACTCAAATTATGTGGAATGAAAATCACATTTAGGAAAAAGCAGTCTGCTCACGTATGTGCCATTAGTAGAAAGACTGGCAAATAAATTATCTACTGTGAATTACGCACTAATACAAGTGCCTATGTGATGTGTGTCTGCGTGAATTCATTTACACATGTCGAGGTATATGTATGCATATGAACATAAGTGTATCTCCTCTCTCTTTACCTCTCTTTCATACATTGGTACAGTAAGCGTAACAAGTGCCATGTTACTTCTCAGTCACCAAGAGTCCCATCTTCTGTACAGGTCTGAGTATACTTGCTTTTTTCCTCTGTTTTTAATCATTTCAGTAAAGAGGCTCTCTCCTTGATACCCACTCCCCAAACTCCCACTCACTTACTTCAGAATAAATCCAGCTTTGCTTGTACATGTGCACGTGTTGAACAAGCCCTCATAAAATGCCTATCACATCATTATTTTGTTTAAACATTTTTATTTCTCCAGAGAATTTAAAATACACAAACATGTGATTCCATGAGGAAATGATCCAAAAGAGATTATAAATACAGCTATAAATGTCAAAGTTCTCAAAACATTTCACTGGCTCTATCTTCAGAAGAGACTGTTTACAGAGAAAACCCACGTCAGTGTGTTTTATTATTGTTATTGTGTGTTAAATGTTACAAAGGCAATCTGTTTGCCTTACACGTAAACCATAGTCTCCAAATATCTTTAAGAATCACCTCTAATAGTTGTACTCAGAGACAGGAGTATAATTTAGTAGGATATTAAGCAATATCTTCAGAGCAGGAAAGTTTTTTGGGTTTCATACAACTCTCATCAGAGGCACCTATCCTTAATCTCCCCAGAAATAAGTATTTTGCAGTGGATCGTCACTCTGGGATCCATGTTTGCGAGAGGGATGGGAACACAGAAAGCTCAAAATGGAGACATTTCAAAACTTGAGTTCTTGCAGACTTGGGATCAAGCCATTTTTATTTAATAAGAAGAACCATCAGAGGCTTTTTTTTTTTCCTATGTAATTTTAAATTTCTTTCTGCATCTATCTTCAAAGTAATGTCTAAGAGACCCTTACTACAAAAAGTTCATGCTCCTTTCCTTCTTTGACAGAAGAGGCTATCTCCAGAAATGAATGAGTCTGAGTTAGAAGAATGAAGCAAAGAAGCACCAAACCTCTTCTAAAATACAATATGCCTAAACTTGGCAGTGTAAGTTTAAAATCCACCGCATGGAATGAATTCTAATACAGAGGACTGGAGTAGCACATATCTGAAATTTGTCATGGATGTTTAACTTGTTAGGAAAAATGTTAAGACTGGAAGATCTTTTTCTTTGGTCTACTTGCATGTTGATCACAGCTGTTTGCTGCAATTATGGAAGACAAAGTATTATTTAAATCTCAAAATTTCTTTTTAAAAGCTGTATAGGAATGTTGGACATAATTTCCCCATAGTCACAGGAACCTATGGGAAACATTTTGTCTGGAGGGTGGTCACAGAACATCCATTTTATGTTTCATAAGCTGCAAAGTCTTTCCCTATATCCTCTACGCTTATTTAAAAGCAACATCCACAAAATTAGAATGTGCCACAAGGGGACAGCAGGAGAGGACAGGGACATCACCTGTGCACTAGCCAGTTGTGAGTGCATTTATTAAGAGAAAATACCTCTGGAAGAAGCTGTATCTTACTACCAGAGAAAGCAAAATTCCTCCCTATTCTCTAACAATCTTAAATAGGAAAAAGAAAAAATTCCTTCCTGACCGCATATCAAATTCAAATTCCAAATTATGTAAATAGTAAATTATGTAAATACAGGCTTGTGTGTCCCTTGTCTTCTTAATGTTATTGTCCTTCACCTTTCTTTACAACAAGCAGCAGAAAGGATTTGAAGCACACAGTATTTCAGCATGCTTCATTTCAGTATTGTCTGGAATGCGAGTTGTGCTCATGGTTTGGAATGAGATTGTGCTCCTAGACCCTTGAATTTCATCAGTAGCTACAGGGTAAAGTTTCACTCTTAAGCATTCATCCTGACTATGCTCTAAAATATCAGGACCTCTGAGGAGAATAAATAGAATATGGGAACAATCTGACCACAGCCCCCTCCAGACCTAGGGCCCTATGGGAATAGTGCACAAAAGGGAGAAAATCTGACAGCTCAGTGGGGCCAAATAATTTGCTTTTAATTTTTAGTAGTGAAATTTATTTATTGGCTATGGCTCACTGGCCCAATAGTCCAGGGTTAGAGGTTTATCTCCTGAAAGTGGAATGTTTAATTCTAGTTTTGATTTTACCCCAAAACAAAGTCTCTATAATTCTAGTTTTATGATTTATTGGCTGCAGTTTTCCCGAGATGAAAGTAGGAGTTCAGCAATCTGTTCTTGGAAATCCAGCATTTTGCAAGGATTCTCTGTCAGCAAACATGTGATAAGCAAAGACATTTTCTTGAGTTTCAGGCCAGTGGCTTATTCACAAGATATTTTCCTCTTTGAAAACAGGTCTTTGCTCTTACTGTGTTGCTCTATTGATCAATCTGTTTTGAGAGAGAGCGAGAACTCAGAAGAAGGAAGTTTCTTTTTACCACATTAAATCCGCTGAATTTGCCTGAGCCAGACATGATTATCCTCCAAATGGAAAGGGTTTTACCCTAAGTATCTTGTAAGCTTTTCTGGATTCTCCTGCAACACACAGGGAAAGGAATCAGCTAAGCTACCAGAGACTAACAACTTTGCAGAACAACTCCCCGTGGCAGAGGGAATGAACACATTGCCTCCTGACACAAGTCCTTACCTACATTAGTGACTATTTGGTGTGTGTACTGGGAAGGGAAGCAATGAAAATTTTTGATTGGGTTTTGCCAAGCCTGAAGTGAAGGGAGTATGTGCAATACACAGCCTTCAGAGCGATCCCAGTGCTACTGCAGCCTATGCTGCCGGTGTACATGGGCACGCTTATTCCCACAGGGCTCAGAGTAAGTGCTTACTCTTCAGCAGGGCAGGAAGAGGCCTGGAAGTTTTGTCTTTATTTTTCCCAAGGAAATGACTTCGTAAAGGATTTTCAAGTCCTTGAGGCCATCCATGGATAACTGATCCACATAGGGAAATTTCCTGCAGGAATGTGGTACATGGCAATGGTGAAAGAACATTTTCATCTCTGATTTGTCCTCAGCTTCTTCTGGACTTCTCTAAAAGCTCATCTTTTTGTGTCTTACTTGTCCACATAGAATTAAAGCTATATTAATTTTTCATCCTGTTTATGCCCATTTGGCCTCTCTGGGGCTAAGGATTGAGAACTTTGAATAAATCTGTTCTTTGTTCTAGTTTAAAGAATTACTTGATAGCTAGTCTGTGACTGAAAACATAAGAGCTTTGGTCTGTGGACTCTAGCAGAGGTGCATATCATTTAAATTCTGGTAAAAAAAAAATCCACTCATGGCAACATTGCAAACCAAATAATTTTGTTTCCTACCTTACTGTTCAGTGAGTCTGGTGTTTGGTATCACAGGCAAAAATCTTGCTAGTAATAGAGAAAAATCAGAAAATTTTGATGCTTACAGAAGCCAGAGGCCCATTACCAAAACCTACCTGATCTTCAGAATAGTAATAGAAATTTGTCATGAACAGGATGCTTTTATGAGACCGGAAGGAGTTCTTTCTGCCCTCTGGGCTGAAAACACTAAACCAGTCATACCACTTTCCAGACAGCATACCACTGGACAGCTACAGAAACTCCAGACACTTTCTGGGAGAAAGAATGAGGTGGAAAAAGCATGCTTTTAATCTTTCCTCCCCATTGCCACTCACAGCCCCTGGAATAACTAAAACTAAACCAAACTTTTCTAATTCAAAATTTTGTGTCCCATTTTCCCATATTACATTTTATCAACCAAAGATTTTTAGATTTTTTTTTTTCTCCAAATTCCCAAGATGGAAGATGTTGGAGAGAATTGAATGCACTTGAATATGTTTTTTTGCTTCAGCTTGCAATCCTGAACAGATTATTCCATTTGCTGTACTTCAACTTTCACTCTTGTGAAAATCGGAAAGAAGAGCTATTTACTGCAATTATTTCCCTACCCTCCATTCATGTCTAAAACAGTGACAAAAACATAATGGATCACTTTGTTCATTGAATAAACAACCCACAAATGCAACTTTATAAGGTACATTCCCAGGAAACAGATCTATAAACCTGGTAAATGCACCAAGACCCCATCAGGGATGTTTGAACTAAATCTTAATTTGTCATTCATGAACACTTCACATGCCCCTCTAAATGAGTTATGTACTGCATCATCGACAGGAAATATAACAGACTGCACATTGGAGATACCAAAAAGGGCTTGTGGGAGTGTTTTATTGAGCATTGCACAGGTGTTAACAATAGAGTGGGTAACACAGATCAAAGGATTGTGCAGAAGCCACTTGATAGGTTATAAACTGTTCTTCTTCTACCTTGTCTGATAATAAACTGCATGTCCACTCTGGCTCCTCTGCTCACCCCGTGAGTGCTACCTCAACAGAATAGAGGTGAACAGCAATGATATCATTGCTAACTTGACTCTACAGCTTCAATCCCAGATGTTTTTTATGACAACATAGAGTAAGTTTGAGGCTGACCTAAATTGTGATGGTAAGTCTGGCAAAAAAATGAGCCTGCTCTAAAACAGACTCAATTTTCTAATCTTATCAGGCCTTCTGCATGGTAGGGATGGCACAGTGCTGGCTGGCAGATAGCCCAAATGAACAATGTCTCAGCATCATGGTGAGACTGCATACTCAGATATCTGGAGGATCTCCTCAGCAGTAGAAGCCCGCTCGGACAGAGGAGTAAGGAGGGAGTTACTCAGTTTAGGAGGGTTGCTTCCAGGCCTCCAAAGAACATCCTGTGGAAAAACTGGGCAGTAGTAAGTTAGTTTTCAGATATGGACTTTTCTTCATAACAGGCACTGATTTATAGGAGGAGAGAGATTTGAGGTTACTAGGTGATTGACACGAGGCAGTGGTACCCTAATAGCTGTACAACCACTTTCTTTATCTTCCCTCCCTCCTTTTCCATCCACACTGGAGCTGTATTATCTGTCCTGATTATCAGATGAGGGTGTGAAAGACAAAATGACTGGGGTCATAGCATCAGCTCGGTAAGTTTTGTTAGAACCCTAATTTAATCTGCTCTGCTTTTGTTTCGGTTTGCAGGCTCTCTCCCCAGTTTTCTGTATGCTTGAGAACTTTGCTTCAGATCAGTAGTCATGGTGGCAAGTGCTGGGCAGTGGGCTGAAACAATTTTATCTTGATGTGATAAAATAAAAGTGCATTACAAATGGCAGTGACAAGGTTTTCGTATTGGCAGTCTCGCTGAAAAAAAGGATGTGAAAAATGTCTGCCCACTGGGCCCAGAAGTTGTTACTGTACTGACTATGCTACAGAGGCACTTGTGTTTTTTGAGACCAAAGAAACAGATGGAGACAGAAACACTGATTTCCATGTATACATTCTGTTAACATCTTCTCAGCTTAAAGTTCGCTTCACGTCCTTGAGCCTTCCAAATAGCACAGTAATGAATATGGAAGAAAAGTGCATGGTTTTGACTCAGCGTCAACAGAGTACAACTCAGTACTCTGTGAAAAGAAAAGTACAGTGAAAGAGCCATCCTCCTAAAGGTTATTATTATTTTTGTCTGAAGAACAGAGTCACATAGCAGGCAAGGCACACTCTCCAGTGTGCTAAACATTGTGTTGACAAACATTAGGGGCAATTCTTACTCCGAAGACCTTGCAGACAACTTGGGATTCTTTTGCTTGCTTTATAAATGAGCAACAGAGGGAAACAATGATTGAGGGTCTGCATCTTGTTCCAGTGTCCAAACCACAGGAATCGTCCTCTCTCTCACAGCTCCCCCATGTAGGAAGTATCTGCTGATTGTTGATGCCCAGTATCTGAGCTGGAAAGAGAGGTGCTTCATTTGGAAAAGCCCAACCTACTAACAGACAGGTCAAGAAAAAGGAAATGTTGCATCCAGACACTTGCATTTTGAAGTTTTGAAAGAGGATTTTTTTTTTTTTTTTCTGGTCTATTAATTTGTTCTTCCAATCAGTCAGTCCCACAAAGACGCAGCTCCCCAGGCACACACCCTGCTAGCAAACCTGCATCTGCAGAAGGTCCCTCCTTACACTATATGCAAATCCTTCTGGAAGCTCGGAATCATTTGACTTATGAGATTCCTGTCTCCTATACCCAAGTCATTCATCTAATTTACATGTATTCAGAGGCTTTTTTGTTTGCTTAGCATGCTAAGCATCAGTTTTTAGAGATTCACCATCTATATATGCTCTTTACAGGATGTGCTCACGTGTTACACAAAGGCTGTTTCACTGTTTATCTCCTGCTGACTCCCTGGAGAGGATTGTGATGGGGTCTCCTATGCACCATGTGAAGAATATTTCCATGCTATATAGAATGTATGATAGCGTGCTTCTTTATCCACCCTTGCTGTTGGCTGATGCCTTTGTTCTGTGGTCTTCTCTCTCTTCTTTTCTTGGCAAATGAGACACTGACATTGTTTTGCATTCTTTATGTTCACCAAAATAAACAAAAATTATGAGCAGTACACACCACAGCAGGATGAGTGGGTCAGAGAATGGTCTTACACACTGTTAGAAATCACCGTAAGAATGGCTTCGTAAATTCTTCCAGGGAAATTTGGTCTCTAGCCAGAGCTGAGGCATAACCCTTGGTGACATATAATATTAAAAGTCAAGTTCAGTCAAACAGAAAGTTGCCCTTAAAAAAAAATACCCACCATCTAGAGGGAAATTAAACAAGAGACAGTTTCCTCTTTCTTTTCATAAAGAATATTTTTCAAATTTTCAAACATGGTGTATGAAGAACATGTATTTGTACTTGGGCACCTTGAAAAAAGCAGCTAGATTTTCAGAGATGCTGACTCAACTTTCCACTGATGATAATGGGTTTTGGATCAGGCCCTCTGTTTGTACATGCTTTGTAGGTAAACAGAAACTTTAACATCTCTTGCTTGTAATCCTCTCATACATGCAGAGAACAAAATTCACCATGTGAAGTAAGGAAGGAATAAAATAAACATACAGGTCATGCTTGCCAACAAAAGCAAACAGCAGGCCCTCCAAAGCAGCCTAAAAAACCTGCCTGTGAACAGTTCTGGAGTCTCAGTGCCGTTTTAACATAACAAACCCCTTCTGGGACTACCGTGGTAATTGCTGCAAGAAAAATCATTTTCATCTGGTAGCTAACTATGCTGTATTTCAAGCCAGTGCCTAGATTATTCTTAAATACCTTTGACCCCAGGGAAATTTAAATTTAACCTTTTGTAACATTGCATTTGCCAGTTCCAAATTACCATTACCATTATTTTAAGTTATATGTCTGATAGACTATGCAACCTAGTGTAGATAAGATATAATTGAGACTGGTCAAAAGTAAACGATTGTTTCACAAGCTGCTCTGGGAACTGATCAATGTGTTAATGTCATATCTTGCAGAGTTGATTGATCAAGTGAAAAAAAAGAAGAACAAGAGACATTTTCATCCATCTGCTTTCACAGCTCACCATTTCAGCCTGTAGCCCTGACTCCCTCCCTATTTACAGCTGCAGCTAACTCCTGGCTGACAAGAGAGGGGCAAAAGGCTTTCTTCTGAAGAAAAGTTGCTCCACATATTGGACTGTAGCATATTCAAGATGAAAAAGACATTGTCCACTCAAACCACCTTGAGATCCAGAAGGCACAAATGAAGGGTTCATATGGTGCCTCTCTAGCTACTGCATAGCATCTCTGTAAGAATGTTGTCCACAGGGTAGATGTTATTTCTCACAATGCTTTTCAGAAAGCTGTAGCATAAACACCAGAGTAAGTTCAGTAACTCTCATATTGAGGGCAATGTGAACTGGGAGAAAAAGTCCTACAGCTTACAAAAGCCTGGAGAAAAACCTAAGAGTTGTGTAAAAAAATGCTAGAATTAGTAAGAATCTCTATTTGCCCTTCAGCTGTCCTCTCTTTTTTCTATTAAAGCTTTGGGAAAAAAAATGACAACAGTTCATCTATTTTATTAACATCTTTTCTTCCCAGGAGAATTAGATGGGTGCAGACAGAAAGGATGGAGAGGATTATTTTAGGCTAGTACCTAGGGTATTAATTATATACCTAGGGTATAATTAGGGTATAGCTAGGAGTCTTGGGATAATTATAGGAAATGGAAAACCAAGGCTGAATATTTGAAAAAAATTCTTTCTGTCTGTACTGAGCTGTAGAATAGTTGCCCAAGAGAAATGTTCATTGTTTTGCATATGTAAAAAGTGATGGACTATAAATTGGGAAATATGTCTTATAAATGCCTTTGCTTTCAAAACATGCTTCTCATTTTAAGTTCCAGATGATCCACATCTGTTGATGTCCTCTGGTTTTCACTTGTGCCTTGTTTATGTCAGAAATAAGAGATCATGGGATTGAGGTTAAAGAGCTGTTCCTGTGCTTGAAATCCTGAATCATTTGATTTTCCATGCATCCCTTCTGCTATTGTTACTGTTTCAATGACAATCGCTCAGCTCTTTTCCCCATATGGTGTCTAACCTGTTGCTCAGGGAAAATGCAAGCTCTTCTGGGAACTACGTCACAAGGAGCAACCTTTCCACAGAAGGAAGATGGACAGGATGCAGGAACAAACTCTCCTAACTCTAACCTTGGGGATTAGCTGAAAATTATAAGAAAAATTCAAGAGGAGGTACAGGAGGAGGAAAGGAATGAGTCCCCCTACTGCTAGCATAAAAAGGTCAGCCAGAATGAAGCCACCACTCATTTGGCTGTGAAAGAGGTTGTATCTGGCATGCCATCTATCATCTTGCTCAGCCAGCAGCATGGACACGAGCAGAAACTCTTCCAACTGCATTAGCCACAGGAGGGAGGACTTACAGGAGCAATACCATGGTAGCTTGGCTAAGTGCTTCAGTGCCTCCTTTTGCTGAACACTAACTCCACCAGTAAACTTCGCAATCCACTGATCTGTCTGAACATCTCTGAGGGCTTTCTGCAGCATCTGCAATCATCCCTTGAAGGTGCTCAGGAGCTTGCAGGCTCTGATCTGCCCCAGCGTGTGAACCAGGGTATGCAGGTGAAGCAGAGGCAAAAACATTATTTGAAATGTCCTTTTAATGACCATGGGGCTTTGGCCTGTGCCACTAGTATTGACCAAGACTGGATTATTTGCATACCTTTTCCTCTGGTGGTACCTGGTAGTGCATGCCACTTGCTTAATCTGAGCGTCTTGAGGGCATAGAAAAGGGAAGACTGAAAATTAGAACTAGTATTTTGAACTGCAGGAGAGTGTCCTTGTTTTTCTCTTGTTCTTTGCAGGAAGCTAATTGCTGTCATCTTTCTAGGAGAAAGTGCCCATACAATTGAATCTCGGGAGTTTTATAACATGTCTTAAAAATGGTTTGTTTATTATTTTGGGTTTTTCCTGTTGTTCCTCCCCTCTCTCCACTGATTTGCTTCAGAGAAGCGAAGTGTACCGTACATAAACAGCTACAGCAAAAACTACTTTCTGTTGTTTCTCCAGATTTTTACATACGTTTTTAATGACTTTCAATCGGAGACAATCTGTAGTTGTAATAAAGCAATGGATGTTTACTATTATTGCTATTACATTATTATTATTATACTGTACACTATTATTATTGAATTGCAAACTTGAACTCTGTGGTGCATTTTTACAATTTTCTGTGATTTGCAAGTGTTTGGGGGTTCATTTACATAAAATGCAGAACTGATGGAGTTTTCATGCATCCTACAGTGAATTTCGCTTTGTAGATTTAAGACTAATGTCACTCATTTTTGATTTCCTTAGTAATTTGCTCTGCCTCTAGTTGGTCACAATTTTAATTTAAGGAAAGGATTCGATGTCTCAGAGACACTGGTGGATCCTGCCAGTGAATCCCACTGCCTGTGGGAAGTGCTGATTGATATTCAGAGCTTTAACACTTCCCATTTTGCTGAAGGAGGAGCTTTATCACAGACATTCTAGCTCTTTGGGCCCTATTTTTCACTTTTTTACATCCCAACCACATGTCTCGTGCCGTGCCACAGCTACAGTACTGAATTCCTCATCAAAGAGCTCTCCGAAAGCAAGATAATACTCCCACAGTCTCAGCAGTTACAGTGTCCTCCAGGAGGTAAAATATCAGTTGTGGGGATCAACAGGACCTGCCTTCTCCTTGTTTTCCTGTTTTCCTTGGTGCAACAAAAAAAACTTTTCAAAAAAAACTTTTCTTGAAGACAGGGCATTTGTTTAAGGTTGTACCTGTTGCCATGCCCTGAGACAAATACTAGTTACCAAATAGACAGAGTTCAAAGCCATCTGGACATCTGTATGGGTTACTACATGGAGGGCAGCAATCGTCCCTGCTGCAGTCCCGGGCTGATAATGGTTTTGAAGGGCTTGCAGGCACACCCACACGTCTGTAGGGTATAGCAAGTCACAAGACACGTAGGTATGAACTGGAGCTGAGCAAAGGCAAAGGTTATGGCTCTAGATGTGAAGCTGACGGTCCTGTTCTTTCAGCTCTGGGTGACAGATAATCCATTTTATAGGCATTTGCTGAACGGGATCAGTCAAGGGGATGTTTGAACACCTGGGATGGTTTGACCTGTGATTGTGTCACCCCTGTGAGGAAGCTTGTCACTCTCATCTGCTCTTTTGCTGCTTTATCCACCAGCTCTTTCTCACATATCCTTTTTTGCTGGGTGAAGTTTATCTGTTTTAACCATATGGTAACCAGCCATTGCTTAACTTAAAGTCTTACTGCTGAGCAGAAAGCAATGCACGGACTCTGCTTTTCCCTTCAGCACCACATAGAGATGTTAGAAACGTCTCTTTCATGCTCACAATTTCAGCAGCTTCCCCCAGCCAGCTAAAGGCTTAACCTCACGCTTCCTTCTGAATATGGCTGACACGGACGACGATGAATGTGGCGCTGGAGCCATGACAGTTTCTGATAATCTCAGCTTTTTTTTTTTTTTTTCTCAAGAAAGACATTTATTTGTATTTTATCTGCTTTTGGCAAAAGCAAGCAAACAAACAGACAAAACAGCTACTGTGGAAAGGTGGGGCCCAAGGCCTGAAGGAAGGCAGCAGCTTCTGGCAAAGAGCTTCAGAAAAACCCCAGGGGTGGAAGCGCTCTTTCAGCATTTTTTGGAGATTTGAAAAGGAAAGGACAATGGATTTAATCTCCAGGCGGGTTATTTCTATTAAAGCTCACAAGACAGTAAAGGCAGGGGTGGCTCCATAAAAAGCTTGGGCAGCTTTGCTCCCCCAGAGTTCCCAAGAGGAGATGCCACCACAGCCTGATGCCACACGTGTGCAGCCTTGAGGGGTGGGGAGGCAAAGGCAGCCCTGAAACCGAGCTCGTGTGAGTTAAAGCAGTAAAGTGGAGAACTGCAGTCCCCAGGGCGAATGCCTGGTGGAGGACGTGCTGGCAGCACAGGGCTCCCAGGGAGCCGTATGGCGGACCTTATGGTCAGAGCAACAGGTAGCAAATAAGACCAGCAGCCATAGTGGGGTGAGCAATGGGATCATGACCAGCGGTTTCTCAGCTGAGGCAGTGAAGCCTGACATCCAGAGCTGCGGTAGCTGTGGAAATGTCGCACCTCCACGAGGGTCAGTGGGCTGGAGGAGGAAAGCAGTGACTTGTCACGTGTGCTGTCACTCATCCTTGCCGAGGGAAGGCTTGGACTATGGCCAGTGTGCGCTGGAGGCTGGTAGTTAGCCCTAGGGGATTATTAACACGTTCTTATTTTCCTTCTATTTTCTGTTCCCCTCTCCCTTTTGCAATAGATGTTCTGCCGTTTAAGTCCATGTGCTTAACTCATTGCGTGTGAAAGTGCTCCATGTGCACCCAAGCCACAGGTTTTCTTAGATTTCTGGGTTTGGAGTTTATGCCAGGGTTTAAACATTTCAGGAAGAATTCCCTAGAGGCCCCTCGCGGCTGCCAAAAAGCATCCTGGCAGATGGGTTGCAACTCCATGACTTGATGCAAGCGAGTGGGAGGACATGCCTGCTCAGCATGTCACGGCCCTGACGCCTCCCTGCATTCACGCTGCTCTTCAGCAGCAGCCGTGCTGCTGGGCCCACCCTGCCCGGCAAGGGGAACGCTCCCAGAGAAACTCTCCTTGCGTGCAGCTATTGATCTCACCAAGAGCTGCTGTAAATGATCCCTTACGGCGTGGTCTGTAATCAGGATGAAGCTGAGATTTATTGAAGTGTCCCTCCTCAAGGGCCAGGGGTATTTATCTGAATTCAGTGGGTCCTCATTTGCCCGGCGACAGGACTGTGCAGGTTCTCAATCACAGCCTTTTTATTTTCGCAGCAGCAGACTCTTTTCTTCTTGAAGACTAGAAGGGCAAAGCCCTTCGAAACAAAAAAACCTCGTCAGAGGTTAAAAAAGCCCCAAACACTAATTAAAATAAATAACTAGGGACATAGTGAGAATGTTTGCCCACAAGGCAGGTTCTTGCAGGCTGTATTTTCCAACATTCCAGAAAATAACCACTGAAAATTTTTCTTTTTTTCTTTTTTTTTTTTTTTTTTGCAAGCATCTACTTGCAACGTCCTTTCAGTAGCATGGTAGTTTCTCTTAAACATTTAGCATGTTGCTGTTTGCAAAAAAGGAATGAATATTTTCTTAGCACATTCTAAATTATTTTAAGCTTTTTGCTAAAATAACAAATTAGTGCTCACCTTAGCCAAACCCACAAATATTTGTACAATTAAACAGCAAGCTTTGTAGTCAGAGTAGGATAAGCATTCTCTTGTATTTTGTGGCGCCAAGCAGATTTTTTTTGTCCCACTAGATTAAGTTAGATTAACCAATCAGATAAAAAGAGCAACATTGAATGTATGAAACAATAAATTAAAGCCTTCTTTTTTAGGAATGCTTGATTCATTAGCTTTGATATTTGGAAAGACTGAAATGCTGTGGACGTGGGATGGAGATAAGGTCTTATCTGGCAATCACACCTATGGGTTTTAGCGGATTAGAGAGGGTAACTGTAGCATGCAGGTGGGTCAAAACCAAGGAAGTAGAAAGAAAGCAAGGTGGCATGCTACCTTCAACTATGCTTCTTAGAAATATCTTTTTTAGGCCTTATGTAAGTTATTGTTATGTAAGTGACCTGCACTTGGTTTTGCCTCCTGTCCATTGTAGGCAGCTGGGAAAAAGGTAGAGGTGAGAATAGAACAGGTTAAAAAGGGAAAGGAGAAAGATGAACTATTTCCTCAACCCAGAGCAGACCCAAGAAGAGCTCTGAAGGTGGGGGCACTGTGCCAGCCGGAGATTTCAGGAGACGACTGGCATGCCAAGAAGGGAGACACTTTTCTGTGTGAGGAAGCAGGGAGCCTCTGCTGTAGGCAGAGGGCAATGTGTGTGTGGATCCTCCTCCCCTGGTCTGCAGGACACCCCTTTGGCAAAGACCCTCCTTGCTGGAGCAGGACAGCTTTGGGATTTAGGTTGTGTGTCAGAGCCTGCTTAATTTACTATTTCCTGTGATGACTGAGAGGTGGGAAGTGGGAGTCACTGACCATCAGAAGTGAATGTGCTATTTTATGTACGATACATGATCCCTTTATTGTTAGATAAAACTCGCTCACTCTCTCTGCAATTCACTAAGGACAAGTGAAGGCCAAATATTTCAAAAGTAGTTTTAAAGTGATGCACGTAGCTCATAAAAAGGGTGTAACCCCTCTTCTCCAAACTCCCGCCCCTGCCCAAAGAAACACTGCTATTTTGTGGAAAGAGTTGACATACTGGAAACTGTTCCATTGCTTTAATATAGAATTTCAGCCTTTCTGTTTCCAGGGATATTTTCATAAAGACATGGTCTTTATTGCTTGAGAGATCATCTGCTCCTGCTGCTTATTCATCACTTGCAGCCATATAACACACAGTCCTCTGTGACATCATAATCATCTCCAGAGCAACTAATTATGATGCCACAATCACAGGAGTGACTTCAAGTGAGGAATAAGCAGCAGGAGCAAATGAACTTGCTAAGTAACAAATAGTCTGTTTTCAGGCAAATGTCCCTAGTAATAAAATAGGAGAAGGGGGAAAACCTACAGAAAACATGACACATGGCCAGAAATGTTCGTAAATAGAACATTTAACAAAGTTTTTTGCAAACGCCTCTGATGTCACATGCTGTAGCTAGCTTCTCTGGGCCAAATTCTGAAAAACTGGAATACCTCCAAGGATTTGAGTCACCTGTATTGGCAAGGAAACAAAATGCACCAGATTACTTCACATTTACCCCAGTGCAACTGTACCTACTATGGAAATAGAATTAAAGCAACTTCACAAAGGGCTTTTACGTTCAGATTAGGCAAAATACAGGAAATTTGTCATAATTCTCAAACAACAATGTCTTTAAACAGATTTAGTTAGAATTTGGCTTTGTAGAGTCAATGGTTATGCATACATAAGCATGAAATAGAAACCACCCTTTCACCTGTGTTACAAGGTTACCATAATCTTGAAAAGATGGCCCTGAATAAGAAGATTAAAATGGTAATGGCGACTCTGGTGAGAAAACACCATGGCAAACCTCAGGTTTGCTGTGAATCAGCTTGGTTTCAAATACAGGGAAAAAAAAAAAAGAAAAAGATTTTTTGGAAACTGGAAACTGAAGACTGAGTGAAGAAGTAGTGCTTTTTTTTTTTTTTTAATTTACAGAAAGTATACTCTATATTGAACAACAACAGATGTCCTAGGAGTGAATGCGGGGCCATAATTCACTCTCAAGGCTCTGCTGCTGTTCATAAACTGCTCAGGCGCTGTCTGACATCGGCAGAGTCCCGCAAGTGAATTACAGTCCCTTACCCACACTGGGGCCATACATTATTGGATGCAACGGGCAGCCAAGACACAGTTGGCTCATGTCACCAACTGGTTTGCAGGCAGACTGGTAGTGAAGGAAAAATTTTTATTAATCAGAAGTATTTTTTCTAAACACCTTTGTTACTTACAGGATATGTTCTGAAGCAAGTGTTGGTATTGCAGAGTTGTCTGCATTAACTTAGGGACTTGCTGCTAGAGTAGGAGCAAGAAGCTTTGAGGAGCATGTTAAACCTCCAGGAGAACATGATGTCTGAATTTCATTCATTTCTGCCTGTGCGACACCATGAGAGTAGGAAAGGACATTAGTGCCCACAAAATGGTCTGGGGAACAGGTGTTACAGCCGATGGCAGGTTAAAATAGACCTGGAGGCTCCAAGAAATAGCCATTTCCCAACTACTAGAGAATAGCCCAGATGGTAGATATTCTGATATCAGTGAATCTTTAATACTATCTCATAAAGATTTAAAATGCAGTTCAATTTCAGCACAGTTATAAACCCACATCTTACAGTCATACCGAAAGCTCCCTTAATACAATATGGCTGCTTACACTAAAAGCAACTTAAGCTAAGGATCACTAGTAAATCATTTGTTTTATGCTCAATTTCTCTGAAAAAGTATTTCCCAGATGTAGTAACTTTGTTCCCAGCATTTTTCTTCTGGGATTTAAGTAACCCACAGTCCCTTCTCATCTTACTAGATACCTAAAATGCTACATATTGGAAGAAAATTTGGCCAGAATTCTTCACTTGAAAGGAATATTCGGTATATTTTAGAACCCTTAATAACTACAGAAAACCTCCCCAACCCCTCAAAAAAGCCTTTACTACCACTCCTGTCCCCAGGTCCCATTGCCACACCTTCCATAATTACCAACCCCCAGAGGCTGATTTTGAAGCCATCTATCTGGAACAGGCGCAGCTGAAAGGAGTGGGAGGAGAGCAGTGACTCAGCACTACAGACTATAGTGCAGTTTGCTTTCTTTTTATTTCCACTTCACCATGAAGAATTTAGCCAGAAAGGTTAAAATAAGGGACATGGCAAGAGTCAGGGCAAAAGTCAGAACTGTAAAGAAAATTAATATTTTTTGTGTTTACGTATTTTGCTGGGTTTTTTTTTTTTTTTTTTGCAAAGCGTTGGGAAAGGATTGGGCTATAAAAGCCTACCTTTTAGGTGAACCTATTAATATGGGCCAGGTAGTTGCTAGGAATAAATTAGGGAAATCCTGTATCATCGATGTGTTGAAGAGTTATATTTTAACTACTTCTTTGTTTTCCACACAAAGGAGCTGGTGTTAGGCATCAAATTTGGAAGAGGAAAGAAATAGTATGCTAATGTAATTCATGGTCAGATGATACAAAGTCAAAAGAAGTTGCAAATCTGAGTGAAGATAGAAAAACTACAATAGGCTATAGAGAGGCTTGAAGCATCGGCAAAAACAGCATAAAGGGATTCAGTGTGGGGAAAAACAGTAGCTCAGATAGAACAATAGAGGCAAGTGATCCAGAACATTGAAATTCAATGGAAAGCAAAAATATGGAAAGCAATTGCTCTGTAAAAAAGGAAATGTTGTTACTGGGCAGTAATTAGATATGGGTTTGAATTGCAAATAAATCAGCCAAACAAAAAAAAAAGAAGGACAAGTGCAATATCAGGCTGTATATGTCAAAGTGCAACAAGAGCAGAGACAGTGGTTCTTAAGCAACTGTGTTTGGGTTGACTCTTCCTTTCTGAATGTCACACTAGGAAAGGAAAAAAAAATCCTAGCAAGTCATTAACTTCTTTGAGTCTTTTGTGAGGAACTTCAGATTCGGTTTATCTTTTATCCTCCAATGCCTTACAATCAGTGAAGGACTATTCCACTCTGATTTGAAAAATGCTCTTGCCCAAATTGAGTGCAAGAGAGGAAAATTTGTTGGACTACCCCGAGGCCTGACTCTCCCCACCCACATGCAAGCACCGAGTGTTCTTCCAGGTGCCTCTGTTATTAAATAGCCTCTCTGCTGACATCCCCATACAAACCATTACTGTGGGTTTTTTCTGTCTTGAAGAAATACACTAGTCTCAAACCAGTCATCTGCATGTTAAGCTGTATTTAGAACAAATCATTTTAAAACAAAACAACAACAAAAACAACAAAAGAGCCATGCTGATTTTTTTCTAGATTTTTAACAAAATGTTTGATGTTGTAGAGATTTCCAAACAATTAATGTGAAATTGGGGATTGTTGTTCCCATGATTTATTTACCATCTATAGAGAACTCAGCTGTGGTGCTGCTGCTATTGCTACTTTTCCCTCTGCATTTAGAATTGAAAACTGGTAAGCAATTTGTTGGGGCACGTTTCCATTGACTTAAAGTGTGCTGGAATTGCAAGGTTCAAGTAATAGCAGTGTGAAACTGTCATTTCAACAAGACACATGCAGAAGAGGCTGGCTTGGGGTCTTTTTTGCCTCTTTCTCTCCCTGATACACTGTGTAACCTTGGAAAGGCCTGAAGAGTCATGTTTTTAAACATGACTTGCTTTTGTGGTAAGGAAGGTAGTGCTGTTCCCACATGAGGAACAGGCAGATCACCTGTATCCAAGGGCTGTTGCTTGGGGACACTGTTCTCCCTGCCTGTTGTATGCTCCCCCCTTGCAGTTAAACAACTCATCCTCAAGGGCCATCTCCTCTTGTAGGCTTCACAACCCCCTCTAGAAAACTGCAGTAGTGAACTTGTGACATGCTCCATTTGTGTCTAAAGAGTGCAAAACAAAAAAAGCAAGGCAAATACCCAATTTTCCTTGGAGCACTGTGGGCTTGCTGTCAGAAAAGGTGCTTTTCCACAGACGAAGAAAATGTCCAGGTTGCAGCAGATGCAAGGAATAACTTGCAGGATGCCCTGAATTTTTGTTCTGTACAGCTTAACAGGAAAAGAGTTGTGCCATCAATGACGCATTTAAAGTGAGCTTAAGTAGTGGCGAATATTTTCACGTCCCACCTTACCTGAATTGCTCTAATTTTGCTCCAGTAAACCCATCTCAGTGGAGGGAGGGAGACACGCAAGCAGGCTGGTTGCAGGTTCGTTGCAGACCACACCGACCGTCCACCCTCACCTCCAGCAGATCACTCTGAGCCACTTTAGGGAGAAAATCTTTGTCCTGGCCTAAGAGACTTCTTCAGTTACTAGTTTCCTTACAACATGATTCATCTGGAGCTGCAAATGTTGAGCAGGGCTCAACAAATGCAAATGTTCACTGGGCTTTCTTTTCAAAAAGGCAAATCTCAGAGGGCAGGGGTAGCCGCCGGGCCCCGGCTGCTTTCTGCTTGCTCCAGCCGGAGTCAGTCCTTCCCTGTCCACACGCTTGATAAGCACCTAAATTACCAGATTTAGTTCCCCCTACACTTTGCCGGTCCCCCGAGTTGACTGACTTGTTTCTATCTATATATACGATAGAGGCAAGTGATGCAGAGATTTGTGGCAGAACTCGGGGGGGAGGAGGATATTTTGTTTGTCTGTGCTTTCCTCAGCTAGAAAAACTTTTTTTTTTTTTTTTTAACCACTGCTACTAAGAATCCTATTTCCCCTGTCTCTTGTTTTAATACTGTAGGGCTGCTTTTAATGGTGGCAATGTAGCCAGAATTAGATCTAATAACAGCCATTGTATAGAGAATCCTAGATGCAGCGCCATATAAATAAACCAGACTGGGTATTCTACAAAACTGTAAAAATGAAATAAGGAAGGTGTGAAGTTAGGGGGTTGATTTATATGTGGAAAACTAGTGCCAAGAATATTGTTATGGGCCTGGCTCCTAGAGGCAAGATTTGTTAGCAGAAACTGTCTCTAAATATTTATGCTCAGCTAAATAATTGCTAAATAATACCAGTTCTCAGCTGAAAATTCAGGATCAGGCCTAGCCTGAATGGGTGGCTGAGTAGGATGGTATATTGGTATTTTATATAGCAGTCCTCTTACTCAATGACACTTGTAACTTTCAGGATATAATTAATCTCCTTTTATAAAGTGCTCTTCATGGTCTGTCATTGGAACACTTCTTTTAGGAGTATTTCTTTAAAATAAATGAAGCACTTAAAAGCAATATATTCGGTGTTATTTATTTGGGAATTAGTGAAGAAAGTTGTGCTTTTCTGCTCTGATTGTGTACCCTGCTTTGCATGAACTCTATTTTTGTCAGTTAACAACTTTGTGTGTGAGAGTGAGATTATGCTATTACTGCCATTATTTAGGCTTCCGCAGCTTAGGGACAAGATTCTTTTTAATGTTCTTTTTACCATGTTGGCTAATACTTACTGTGCTCAAGATTAATGGTGGGCTCCCTGTAAGGAGTTTTTTATGGAGAGACTCTAGAAGAAATTACCTCTTATGAACATACAGGGAAGAGAGAGCCTCATCACTCAATGCAGCTGGGAGACAGACATCTACAGTACAATATTCTTGTATTTTCCTCATCTCAGAGCAGTGTTACAGTGATGTGGCAAAGGGGACTATTTTGAGTTTATGATCATGAAACAAAGAAACATTTTAAAGGGACCTTGTCAAGATTGGGAATTCTGATATTGGTACAGGCCCTCCAATGGACCGGCTTTTCGTTACCTCTGTTCTCTCCCCCAGACCATCCTCTCCTCCCCACAAGACCCCTTCTGTAAATCTGTTGAAATAACCCACTGTTGGGATTTATAAAAAACCTGAACCCAGCAAAAGGGAGAAGAATTGCTTCCGGGCAGTTAGCATAGGACCGCCAAGGCCTGGGAAAGAGCAGCGGGCACTGTGGGCTATCCTACACATGTGTTGTGGGATCTGAGGGCTACGGATACCAAATGGTGTGCTCCTGACATTAATGAGTCAATGGCTTAACATTTTCAAAAACTGAGCCCTTATCCTCAGAGGTGAAATGGCATTGATCTCTCTTGAAAATCAGATGCTAGGAAGAAGATATATTTTTCCCAAATAGAGTCTGGGGGATTTGTCCAGGCTTTCACATGCTTTGATCTGTAACTCACTGACACCACCAGACTTTTGGACAAACCTGCCATGGGTTGCCACAGCAGAATCAAAATCCTCATCTTCCCTTCTCTCAGATCCCTTTTCTAAAGCACTGGACTGTCAGAAGCACTCCCTCTCCAAAGGAGGGAGAGACACTTCTGCGACATTAACAAATGACTGATCAAAAAATGCACCCTAAAAACTTAAGACTCTCAATCTTCTGGACTCTAAGACTTTATTGGATTTATGGAAGACAAGGTGTCTTGTATCACTTGCATGTACAAAGCAGCACCTATCTTCTGAACCAGATATATTTTGAATATTTATGCAGAAACAGCTCCTTTATGCATTTTCAAATGTTCCTGATCTAGTTTAATCAATTAAAACAACATTAAATGCATTTGAATATCTCAGCTCTTTCTCTTATCAATATAATTCTCAAATGTTTTCTTTTCAGAGCCCAAGGTGATGAAAAATAGATTCATTTACTCTATTACTTCTTATAATTGTGGCTCCAAGAATTTTTTTCCCTAATTTTGAAGCCACAAGAAGACTTTATGTGGCTCTAAAACTGCTGTTGGTTTTCATACCACAATACTCAAGGGCATATCTCTCCTTCAGGCTGCTATTGTTTGCAATCTGGAGATAAAGGCACACTTGATAAAACTCTTTTAATGATGTTAATATTAATACTTTGGTGGAATACTCTATCCTCTAGTAATAGCTTTAAAGAGTTTGTTGAGATTTTGTCATCTCATACATTTTAATAGAAAATTAGGTTTGTGATTAACAAGAAAAATTTATCTACCTGTTACTTTATTTTACTTACAGTGTCATATAACGGCTGCCAGTGGAATAATGTATACCTTGCACCATATGTAGTTCGGCACTCATGGTGAATACTTGATGCTTCAGAGAGAAAGCGAGGTGCAAACTAGTTATGAGCATTAGCATAGGCCATGCTGTTCAGTGTCAGTCCCTTGGGAAGCTCTGCACGGAGGTAACCTGCTCTGAGGGCAGGGTGTGAAGCACTTTTGTCTGAAGGAGGGTAAGCTCCCAATTTCATAGGTAACCCAGCTGCTCCGATACTCGCTTTGCAGGGAGAAGGTCATTTTCTTACCTGTAATCCAGCAGCTCTGTGTAGGCTCTGGAGCTAAGCCAGAAACTCATAGTTTGTCTCTCTCTGCTCCTTTGGAAAGTTTTTATGCTCGAGGAAGTAGGACCGGTGGCTTGACAAAATTTAACTGCAGGGCCATGGTGAGGAGGGCAGAAAAGTCCCCAGCAGTGGAGGGCTTTGTTGGCTGGAAACACTGCTGCTAACTGTGGGTGATTGAAGTTGCTGAAGCTGTGCAGTGCCCCCATGGAAGAAAGCTCAGGTTAGTCTCAGGGCAGGGAGATCCCACACTGGCTTCAGTGCCTGAGGAGCAGTGGGGTCCACTCTCATAAAAGCCCAGAGAAAGAAACAGTTCAGGGGATGCTCAGTGCTTTAGAGACATGCCTTCACTGCTGCATGTCTAACAGCCATGATCCACACTCTGCTGACTCCTTTGGTTCCCACTTCTAACCCACTTTTGCCATATTTGTCATGGATCTCCTGAGTTTCAGCCAAACCAGCCATCCTCTGGGCTTTAGGTTCAGGTATCACAGTCACATTTCACTACGCTTCCTGCTTTAGAGATAGGAATACTGATGAAATTAGCTATTGAATCTGCATCCAGTTCTCCAGAAAGTACACAAGGAGGCTGAAGTAAAGGCTTCACTAAAGGGACTTAAGACCCTACAAAAGAAGTCCTCCTATGGACTGTAGCACTGCTTACTAACAGGGTTTCTTAAGAAACGTGAAAGCAGACCTGCTTAAGGGAAATCTTATCGGGACAGAGTCACTGGTATCCAGTGCTATTGCTACATAACAAGACAGAGGCAGCGTTCGCCAAATAGGCTAGATTTACTTGCATGTGGGAGAGCAGGGGACCAACCTCCGGTCCCCTTGGCAGAGGGGAGCACTGCTCTGCCCGGCATGGGGTTCCATCACAGTGATGTGAGCAATATCACTATCCTTGCACGGGTCAATCACTTCAGATGCTGTTGCATTCCCACCTGCATAATTTATTGTAGCTGCCACGTGAGGGCTAGTGAAGACAGCCAGAATGAAGTGCTGTGCCAGTAACAGCCTTGGTAAATTAAGTAGTGATGGGCCTGAGCAGTAAGATTTTGATATGGATCTGAATTTTGAACAGCTCGAGTTCAAGGGAGCTGGGATCCTGGTTTTGGGCTCTGTCCCATTTAGAATTACAGCAAATGAACCCATCACCATTTTGAACCCAATGTTTCACACTGTGATAGTGGCTGTGGGAACACTTGATCAGCTGCTGTCAGTCAGAGCAATAAATTGGCCAGCTTTGTGTCAGCTGATGAAAATGCTGCAGGAAAAAGTGCAGGCTTTAAACATCCTTTGGTCTTTTTACTCTCAGGCCAAAAACCAAAAGATCTTCATAATAATATAAACAAGAATGAATTCCCCAGATTCCCCTCTCTTTCAAGCTGGTAAAACAATCATCTTCTTTTCTTGCAATGCTCATCAGAGCTCAATTCTTTGTGTTGCAGCCAAGTATAGCAAAGCCACTGCAAATTAGGGAAAATAAACATTCTCTTCTTGCTTGTCATTTGAGGTTATCTTAACCTGATTCTAGCTGAATGCCACTTTTCAGGGCCTTATTACAAAGCCCAACTATTTCTTCACCTGAAGGAACTTGCCTTCTCCTGAAAAACTTCTCAGAGAGGAAGAAGTTTGCATCCCTCACATATGGAAGGATTTTAATCTTGTTACTAGACAGTGTGCAGGATTCATGCCTCATAATGAGCTTCCACCGTGAATCAGAATGGGACTTTAAAACTGTTAGGTGTGGTGTGATGTGTCAATAAAATATAATCCTGCTTGGAGTTCCCTAAAAAGACCTAACAACTGTTGGGCAAACCAGTAGGACTGACTGTGCTGGTAGTTCAGCAAGCTCAGTCTGTACGAGTCTTTGTTTGGGCAGTTCCGAGTGTGCCTTTTTATCTTCCAGGTACATTATCCAGTGTGTTACTTCCAGGTATACTTAACCTGAGAATAAAGCTTCATTGAAAAATTCAGTATATGTTGGTTACCTTGCAGGAGCTGCAGAGAAATTCTGCCAGGGAGTATAGCATGACAGGAAGCCTTCAACTTGCATTAAGAAAATACGATATAGACTACATGGTAGCCTTCTTTTATTTAGTGAGGAGCTGGACTATGATTTCCACTAAGCTCAACAATCTCAAGTATTAACAGTCTCCTTGGCCCATGTTAGATGTCCTATAGTTATGTGCATGAGTACTAGAAACACAGAGCTAGCGAAAAATGAGTGATTTCTTGCTGAATGCCCAGTATTCATGACACTAACTTTTTCCTTTCTTTTCTGCTGCCCCAGGATTAATTAATACTATTTTCTAGACCTCTGTGGCCAGGGAAACTATTTATCAGTTCATTTATTGTTTCATTTTGCTATTCTAGATGTAATTGTTATTTCTGGGATTTTTTCTTTCTTTTCAGTTTTTCTTCCAGCATCATTTCTCTTCCAGATAGTTCACATTGCCCAGTGTAACCTTGCTATCAACGATAATGGACTTTCTGAAAGACTCTTTAAGTCCCTTCTTCTTATGAATAATCCTAATTGCCTAAACAGCCCATATGGCTTCCATGAGATTACTTGTTCAACTAATGGTTTCTCTCTCTTGCCTTACTGTCTCTTTCAATCCATCTGGTAATCCAAGGTTATAATTGGTCACAAATACTTTGTTAATTTGTTTTTGCAATTAAAAAAGAAAAAAAAAACACTAAATAAATGGTTCTTCTTTGCTCACCTTGTCAGGCTTTCAGTCTTTGACAATACAAAATTCTAATGAAAAGCTCTAGCAAAATTTTGAAATATTTTCATCTTCTTGGCTCTTCTGACTAGATTTTTAAACTCCATTTTCCCTATTATAAATCTACTGGACTTATCTAATGTGTATGCATGACAGTAAGTCTGGCAATATCAGCCTACAAATATGATTTAGTAAACATGGTTATTCTGAGGAGGGTATTTCTGTCTTGACAGTACCATCATGTATTGTGGTCCTTCACTGTCCTACAGTACCTTTTAAGCAGTCGCCTTTTTCCAGTCTCAGGAGAACTTTTCAAGTGTGACGAGGTGATAATCTATAATAGGATTTCTGCCTACAGAGTATTCACAGGGTTTTGAAGCTAATAACTTTAACTAAAGATATTAAGCATTCTTGAAGGAAGCATGCCCAAGGAAAGAGTAATCTCAATTCTAGTGTAGAACAATAGATCACCAACTTAAAGGCTAACTGATGAGTGCAGATGTTCAGGGATCATAGCTAATTACATCAAAAGCTGGCAACCACTGGATTCTAAGTACCATATGTTGTTTCTCAAAAATAAGTGATGCTGCTCCTATCCAAGAGGCTGCCACCACTGTCAAGAAGCTAATAAAAGAGTTTGGGGTCTCAGTGGATCTGCACTGGAGCCAACAATGTAACTTTGAAGCTGCCACTTTACAGATACAGCCTAATGTTTGTGTGCCCGAGACATAGACAGTAGTGCTCCAGTCACAAGTGTGAGAGTTGCTGTCTGTTCCTCTTGGGAACAATTTTGCTTGCTAGTATTTGATGGGAAATTTGGTAGGGAAATAGGGTGCCTATGGTAACGATAAAATGTTACAAGTTTATTACAGGTATTCTGCAAATACTTTAACAGTCCACCATTTTGTTCTGTGAATCGTATCACCAATCAAACCTTGGAAGAGTTTTATCTGTTTATTCCATTATGCATGAATATTCAGGATATAAGTCTTCCTCCCACAGCAGCAAGGAGTGGATTGACTCTGTTGAGCTCTGTACTCTTAGCTGTGCCTGTCTGCAGGCAGGAGTTGCTCCTCCGTGTAGTCTGAAACAGTTGTACCTGCCCCACTGCATACTCATGGCTGATGTTTCAACTCAGTCCAATTTTCTGCCCTCTACAGGGGTGAGGTTCCCCAGGCACAAGGGTGGTTTGTCTCAGCCAGGGAGTTAGGCAGGCTGGGCAGGTGGAGACTCTGAGCTGGAGCACTGAGCCGGCAGGACAGCGTAGGTCTGTCCATGCTGGCTGAATTCCCTTTTCTTTCAGTGAATCTTGGAATGGACCCCTGGAGACCTATGCAGATAGAGGCCCATGGGTATTAGCTGTGAAGGAAAGAAAATATTCCGCAGTAATTTTACGCTAATTTTTTCAAGTAGCCCAGTCACAACCATCTGTATTCTGAGACAATATTTGTGCAAGAAAAATTGCATATTTGATGCAAAACAGTGACCTTTTTTATTGTTGGGTGGATGTTCTGATTTTCCATACTCACTGGTTTTGCCTCTTACATTGAAAGCCGATCACAGAAATTAAACACCTAGCAACTGTAGTGAAAAAAACTTAGGGGGGAAAAAGAGTGAGTGCTGAAGGCTCTGAAGTATCAGTTCCTAAACATAAGACCTCATCTTCTGTTTCATTACAGTAAATGGCAACTTGACCAGCAATTTGGGGAATACAGTCCTTATGAAATGCAATGTTAAACATCCATTTTTTAAAAGTCCATTCTGTGTGGTTTTTATGATACATTATTTTCTCTGAATTTCATGTATCAGCTGTCTTATGAAGGAAACACTTTCTTTGAAATAGATATAAATGGAGGATAAAAATATGGGGTTTTAGCCAAGACCAGACACTGTAGAAGTAACTATACTTCAAGCAGGGGGAACTCTAAAAGGGCAACATGGAAAGTTACTATAATAAATACCATCAGAAAGTTTCAATGAAACAATATGGAATTTAGTACTTAAAAAGGCAAACCCTTTACCTGTTATAAATTATGACAGTAATTTCTAGCTCATAACACCTCACATAGTGATTCCTATCAAGAAAATCTTCATTTGGAGTGAGAGATGCCTCATCAGGTGTGCTGGAGCACTTGCTACACTTGCACCTTCCTGAAATTGCCTATAACCATGACACTTACTATCCTGCTGTTTACTCACATTTAAGATTAAGAAATTATTCATTGTTTAATACAGCATGTAATGCCTCCCCTAGAAAACACCTCCTCTGTGCAAACACACCATGTATTTATTATGAATGAAACTCATTAATAAGTAGTGCAATCAATATTTGAGCTCTCGCAAATATCAAATGCTAGAGGTTGCTGTTTGGCTGCTATTCGTCTTAATGTCAGGATTTGGAGAACAGGTTGTACTTCAGCGGAGGTATCAATTTCCATAAGTCAGAATCAGAAGTCATGTCACCTGTTTTGCCATCTATCTGCTAAATCTTTCATCTGTCTCTTACACACACACGCTGCAGTCACTGGTTATGGCTGCAATACTTACTGGCTTCACTTTTACAGGACTTTTCCCCACCACTGGGTTTATGCCCAAGTCAGGAAGATCTTGTTCAAATGACTCCCCATTCAATTCTCTTCTACTCAGATTGGTTTCCTCATTCTTAACCAGACTCTCATTGCCATCCACACTTCATCATGTGCCAGGCACTTCAGTCTAGTCCAACTCTCAAAAACTTAGAAAAAGTTGAAAATGTAAGTAGGACTGATCAAATTTTTCAGTGTAAACCTCTGTGTATTCTTCTGTTGGCTGTTTTTCTTACTGTATTTTTCTATTGTGAACTCAGTGCATGGAGTCTGCCTTTTACATCCAGACAAACCCAGACCTGATGAACAAGCAGGTCTGTAATGTGAGAGGTGAGTGAAGCGAGTATGAGTAAATGACTAAATCTGTAAGAAATGAGAAATGATCCCACTGGCTGAGCTATTGGCAAGGTGTGTGATTTAGGATGATTAGAGAACGACTGTCTTTAGACCAGCTAAAGCCTTCTCTGAATGTGGCTGGAGGTCTCACAGAGAAGCAGCTCTGGGCGTCCTCAGATCGCACCTGGTCTTTGCAGGTCACTGCACAGATTTTGGTCCTGGACACATGCCCTGCACCATAGGGCGAGCAGCTCCTATGGTGAGCAGTCCTCTACCTTCCCCGTCTTCTGTCCCTACCTCATCCTGGCAGGGATGCTCACCGCCCTGCTCTGCAGGGCATGCTCACTACCCCCTGCAAGAGCCCATCCTCTGATGGGCTCACCACAAAGAGCAGGTGCCTCCTCCAAAGGTTTGTGCTGTGCTGTTTTTTCTGGTGTAACCTTTCATGAAGAAATACTCGCCTAAATAAATAAGCTGTACACTTTGCAGAATGTTTCCCAAGTACAGCTTTCTTTACTACGGTCAGGACAAGAAATACTGAATTCCATGCAAAATTAATTCAGCTGTTTTTCAGTGTTTCTTGCATTTCTGCTGACAGGTCTTTAGACTTTGAGTGATGTCCTTTTGAGTGATGTCCTTTTGGGACCCTAAAAGACTCCTTTTTGTAACTTCTTAACCTTTATAAGCTCAAATTTCTTCTTTTGAACATGAAATGACACATATTCTGTTCCTTTTTTGTTCTTTACCCTTACATGAATTCTTTTTAAATGTCTGCTCTACATGTCTTGTCTTTGTCTTTTTTTCTGAGAGAAGAAAACCCACTGCACCAAACCTTATTCTACATAAAGCTGGGCTGGAGCCATCCTACTATTTGTTAAGGCTGGTCTGTTCAGATTATTTATTTTATTCAGTTTATGAGCAATGTAATACCTGACCCATTCACAGACAGACATCCAGGCATCAGGCTTCATAGCCTCACCACAAGTAAATGTACAATACAGCAAAAACTAAGAATGTAGCAAGGTCAAGAGTGTAAACAGAGTTCATAATGTCCAACTGAACTCATTAGTTGTATGAAGACAGATATCCCAAACCATCACAGGAATATATATGCATGCAGTTTAATTCTGTTATACAAATATTTTAAAATGTCATTGTGGCACTTTCTAAATTGAAATTTCAGTCTTTTATTCTGGGGCTGTTAAGCAATCAAATACCTATGTGTTCCTATAGGAAACATAGGTAGAGATTTCCTGGCTCATTTTCTGCTATAGACATAGAAACCTTCCCCCACTCCTTATTTTTTCACATTTTTTTTTTCTTTAGGTGTGTAAGAAGCACATTTGAACAGCAGTCCAATACAGGCTGTGTAAATCAGTGTCACTCCATGCAAATAGGCAGAGTTATACTGATTTACACCAGCTGAGGCACCAGCTGAAGATGGTCATAAATTTTGTGGTGGTTTTTTACTTCAGGCTTCCTCCTTTCTCAAGGATATGTGTGATGAGATCTCACATGTAGACCATGGACAAGCACACTATGCCTGTCCTTTTGAGAAGCTGTGTGGGTCTGTAGCTGTGCTACATGTAACTCCTAAAGGTGTTTTTCACTGTTCTTGATTGTTCTTCTACTAAGTCGGCAGTTAAGCATACCTCTGCAGAGACACAGTTTTCTTACTCTGACTATAGTTTTCCATGCTTTATCTTTTTGAATATTGACATCCTTAATGCACGACATGTTAATCGAATAAATACTACTTCAAGCAGTGCATATCTGAACTTAATTTTTAAGGAAGAATATTCTCCTCCCTTAAGCATCACTGAAAGCTTATACATGGAAAAAAAAACAGTTATCTGCTGAACTGTATCAGCGTCCTCTGATATAGCCATCTTTAAAGCACTCCTTTGGGTAATAGTACTAATTAAATCCTGCAATGCTTATTCAGTCTTCTGTCCATAAAAACTCCCACTGATGGGATCTGAGAGTCCTCTGAAAAGCAGGGCTAACTTTATTTACGTGTATAGATATGGATTCAAATGCCTAATATTACACAATCTGTTGGAAAATGTTGGCCTCCATGCTCAAGGACCACAGAGTAAGAGACTTCAGAGCTGGACTGACAATCAAATCAGGTCTTTCTCAGCCTCCTACCAGTATAAAGATGCACAGTAAACTACAGTGTATACTGCTGGGTAGAACTGCTTTCTTTCAAGGAAAAGAAAAAAAGAAGCATTGAAATGATAGAAAAGGAAATCAATAGTGACTGATTCCATGGTGTAGAAGGAATTTGCGGGACATGAGTTCAAGGTAATGCACAATTACAAGACTAAACTATTTCAACTACTCATACATAATGCTCTGTTCCAAAACATTTGTAACTGCTCTGTAGAAAAGCTTTGCACAAAGCTATCAGTACCAGAAAAAGTGTCTTGTTGAAACATTGTTTTGATGAAAAAAACCACAGAAAAGTGAGCTATACCATAATGTGAGCTGGTCCTATTGTATATGGATAAGTCCTTCTTGAAATTTTGTCACAGTTGGCTGAATGGCACATCACACAATGGTGATTCTTCTATTAACTGTGGTTTGTTATCTCATGTCTTGTCCTGTCCAGATTTCTGTGGTTTGAGCAGTGGAGCATTTTTCCTGGCTGAAATAGATCTTGTTAGGAAGTGTATTGTGGTCTGCCTGGATCTTACCAGTTTTTGGGGCTAAGTCCTATATTCTCCATTGCTCTTTACATGCCAGGTCATTGTGAATGTGACGTTCTTCAAAATGTCTTGGTAATTCCACTTAACCTTGCCAGATCCTGGCACCCCTGTTTTTAAAAGCCTGATGGAAAGTCAGTGGGACTGTGACTCCTAAGACACAGATTTTCAAAGCTGCCTGTTTACATTTTGATGACTTGGATTTCTAAGTCCTGAATGTTAAGCATCTAAATCCCTTTGGCCTTGCAGAGCTAAGAGGACTGAAGAGAAATGGGGATGGTTTCTGTATAGCACTTGGAAGAATATCAGGTAGTTTATTTTTGCCTGTTCATCCAGCTGCTCAGCCATTTACCATCCTAATAAGTCTAAGTAGGCAACCTTCTGTTTCCCTAAGGAGTCTAGATTGCCTGTGGCTACGTGGATTGGTCTCTAATAGACAAAATATCCTATATGCAGAGGAGGTCGTGCTGGTGCATTGACATTTGCTCGAGGAGGGGAATTTGCGATCGTTGTCCATCTCCTCAGCTGTTTTGCAGGTCATTTGTGTCCCTGCTGCAAAGGCAGTGGATCGCACATGGTAGCCCCCCTACCTCCCGCAGAGGTAAGCCTTTCACCTCTGCATGTGTCCTGGCACTGTCCTGTCCTGGGATGTGGGAACTCTGCACCCCGATGAGGGATCGGGGCCCCGATGTAGCTCAGGCATCGCCCCAGAAAGCTGCTTGGCATGCAGTGTGCCTGCTGCGCTTGGCAGCCCGGTGTTTCATGGCTAATCAGCATGTGCTGGAGCGCAGACAGCACAGTTTAGAGTGGAACTGACCCCCAAATGTCCCTTTTTGGAAAAAAGCAAGGGTCAGATTAAAGTAAATCTCATGACTGAGGTGGCTAGGCTGGAAGTTCTCTTGAGTCTTGCTCCTGGCTCCAGGCAGCCCCTAACACGGCAAAGGCCAGCTGGGAGACCGCCCAAAGAGAAAGACAAGACCATCTTTGGCCCCCCCCAGCAGCTGGCCCCCATGGCCACGCCACCCCTGTCGACAGCCCCTCTAGGCTAGTCGGTGGGCTGGCATGCCCACGGAATAACCGTGTTCACCCCTTGGCCTGCCACAGCTTTGTCTCTGGGGACAGTAGATGTTTATCTGATGTCAGCTAGATCAGTTTGACATTAATATCTCCAGCAATTAGTGCTTTTACAAATCAGTCATGAACTGCACTTTTAAACTGATTTTAACAAGCAGAGCACACTGCCACTAAGAAATGAAAGCAAGTTTTTTGACAGCAATATTTTAATGAATAGGAAAGAGAAACTGACTGTACCTGCTGTACCTGCTGCCGAGTACTTTGTATCGTGTTTTAAAGAAAACAAGACTTTTGTTGCATTTCTCTTTTTTTTTTTTTCTTAGTAGTACAAGATCAATTTTTCTGGCTGGACACAACACAAGAGAGAAACTCTCAGGCTTGTAATTCCCTCGAACAGGTAGTGAGCTTGCAAAGCAATTATGGGCTTCTGTGGATTAGGATAAATAACCTCTCTGAACTATGGTGTTGCTACATACAAAACCAAAGTATATCCTACAGCAATCTCTGCTGTGCTTTGGTCTAGCTTGAACCTCCCAAAGACTAACTTGATAGATGACTTTCTCATAAGCTTAGCAATAAGTAGATATTTTTACGAAATTTCTAGACTAAAGAAATGCTTGCTCTTCCTCACTCCTATGGCACAAAGAAGCTCAGTGGCACTGTTTTTTCCTGCAAGAGGGTCCAAGGAGATACTGTTTTAGCTTGATGTTATGTTCTCATGAGAACTCAGAAGGACCTGGACCTGTGTCTGGGGATGGCAGGAGACTGGCGAGAGCAAAGCAAGAGGACATGAAGAATTCCTTTTCCCAATGAAATTTTGAAGGAATTTTAGGAAAACAAAAAACAGTCTCAATATTTCTGGGAAGATGCCAGGGTATGTGATTGACTGAAGGTCTGCTTGGATCTTAGTAATGCGTGGGTACCCAGATGTCACATCCTTGATTCCTCTTTATGCATCTATCATGACATTGCTTTTATTCCATGGCAGAGAAAGAGATGTGCCAATATCCTCTTTCAGGCTTTTGGGGGATCTCAGTTGTAGGGCTAGGAGGAAGGAGCAGATCCTGTGTTTCAGTAGTCTTCAGGGAACCCTGGCCTCCAGACAGTGAAATAAGGAAGCGGGAGAGCTAAAGAAGGCAGAGGACAGGGAGCAGCAGAGTGTTCCTTAATGCACAGCTTTTCTCCCAGGATCAGGCTCCAGCCCATGGCTGGAGCTGCTGGAGGTGTGTGGGAGTCCTGCTGCCAGACCAGGGTGCTTCATCTGAGCCCTCGTCCACTTACCATCATTAAAGAAACCACAATCTTTTAAATGAGACATGACTTAGCCATTACTTTCTGGTTATGTTCCAAATGAGTAATCATATTTTACACAGGTTGCACACTCTTCAGGGAGAGTTTTTGATCTATACTTAGGATACTCACTATTAATAATGGGGACCTTTGCAGAGGTAGGTGATAGCTCATTAACATTCTTCCTGGGACCTTCTATGTTTAGATGTTGTGTTGATAATGCTGTCTTTAGTATAAGTGCTCAGAAATAAAACTCTAATATAATCGGCAAATTAGCTGCAGAATAATAAGCTTCATTACAGCTAGCCAGCTACTCCAGCCTTCTGCTTTTATCAATGAATTAAAAGCTCTTCATCTGCAGTTATTACTGTAACATGACACGGCAGCAACGCTGAACAGTTGAGAAGGCGATTTTGCTGCGATAAGCATGGTCCCCCACAGACTCTGTGGTTCTGTAGCATGCATCCCTAGCCATGGGATTGTTCTCCATAATCAAAGATTTCATTTAAAAATAAAACTGCATTACATCCAGTGTGCCTGTAAAGGCAGCTTTTAAAATAGCCCTCCAGTGTAGGACAGCATCAGGATGTCAGTCTGAGTCTGCAGGCAGACAGGAAATTATCAAGCCTAATTCAGTCACTGCAATCCTCCATGTATTTTGTGCAGGGGACAATGAGAAAGTGCTCAGGTCCCTGCACAAAGAGTAACCATAGCAGTTGAATGTTTAGAGAAACCCCAATTTCTCTTTGGACTTCTGGATTTCCCAGTGGCTCTTTGTGGAGCATGGGGTCTTCATTGTTGTCAGTGTCCTTTTCTGAGGTATTTGTATTTGTCCTAGGTAAAGACTGTAACTTTCAATCCTTCTCCTTTCTGAGATTTAGAGAGCTTTATGCTGATACTTTCTTTCCATGATGGATTTCCCATTATGTCTGCTTGAGTCCTTTCTGGCCTTTTAGGGTTCATATGACTAAATAGATATACAATGAAAAACAGTTTGAAAAATATTTTGAAGAATAATTTAAAAGTAGTTGTCAGCTCAAAATCTGATTGGAAATCCCTACTGATTTCAGCAGAAGTTACCCTGGGCTTACGTCTCCCAGGTACCTAACTACAACTTTGCTTATTTTGAAAGGGATCTTGTCACTCCTGGGTTTTGGCAATAGCCAAAACCTCTCTTTTCCAGAGGAAAGTCCTTTGAATGGCGGTCACCAGACACAAGGACACAAGGGCCTTGTGGGAGTGCTGGCAGAATGGATGTGTTGTGTGCTTGATGCCCAGGCCTGAGAAACTCTATCTGAGGCAAGAAGTCCGCAGAAAATTCTACTACATTTCTCCTATAGGAAGTCCTCCTGCATTTCTTCTGCTCTGGGCAATGGTAGCAGTGATATGGCATTGTGCTGGGTCTTCTTAAGGTTGGGAACTGCTGTGAGAAATGGGAGGACAAGGCAAACCCAGAAGAAGACAAGAGAGAGTTGTTATGCTCAGGGCAGACTGCAGGCACCCTCTCCCCACAGAAACTTTTCTCAGGTTTAAAAAAAAAAAAATGCTGAGCAGTGTAATAGCACACTAAGCAAGCGGGCATACCAAATCTTTTTCTGAGGAGGAATTTCTCTTAAAAACCTCATTCTCCCAAGCTATCTCCAATAAATCTAGTGACAATATTTTTGTTAGTCTTCTCTGCCTTCTTTCTTAAACTCTTCTGAAAACGTTCCTGCATGGTACGTTAGCTGAGGCACTGGAAGTAGCCTATGTTAGCTAAGTACAACTTAATACTCCTTGCTGGCACAAATAAAGGGCTGACATGAAGGTGCGAATGAATATCCAGCAGATGCTCTTTAGGCTGCATTAGAGTTCAGGAAAAGTTGTATGTACTCATATGTTAAGAATTTAAAACTGTGAAAAAGCCCATTCCTTCAACATCTAGAAAGTCCTTCTTCCTTTTTGGAAGTTTCTAGCCTTTAAGCTTCTTTCTGCAAGGATAAGCATATGCACTGAGCGCACCCTACGGAGTCAAGAACTTGGAAGATTTTTACAAAGACCTTAAATCTTTTTTAAAATGAAAAACCTGAAAGGAATCTCAGCCTGAGTCTCAATGGCTTTTGAATGCTTTAGACACGACTACACAGTTCCGTATCTGGAAAAGAATAGCTGCTTTTTTTTTTTTTTTTTTAAACTGAAAATTGTATTCTGAAATCAATGCTTTTGCTGCATTTGACTTTATGTGTGTGAGAAAAAGCAACATTTTTCCAGTGAAAAAGTTCAGCTCCTGCACAAGAATGCTTGAAGAAAAAGAATTTTTAGTTTGCATGACTTTTTTTTTTGTGCATGTATTTTGAAATACCAGTTCAAAAATGAAGTGCAATTTTTAATTTTTTCCAGACTTGCCCTGAGAAAACAGAATTTTTCTAATAAAACCATTATTTTTCCACTGGTTTGGTTTTTTTGGTTTTTTGGGGGTTTTTTTTAGGAGAAAATATATGCGGCTTTTGTTGCACTGTGTTTTGTTTTGTTTTAATCAGCTTTAATAATGATTAATACCAGACATCATTTTATACCAGGTCTTTTTTGGCACATGCCACAGATAGCACGTACATTATATGCTGGCTTCAGAAATAACCAGTCCAATCCAGGTAACATTAGCCTTTGCAGGTGCTGATGGAAGGTAGGACAGGAAACGCTCTGCTCCTCGGACAACTCGGCTGCTCAGTGCCAAAGAGCTGGTGCAGAGGGGGCCTGGCGTTGCCAACTAGCCAAACTTCTCATCTGAATCAGTAACACTGCTGATATGCCAGCATTTGTGGGCTTCCAGGTTTTTGGTGGCCTTCCTGGTCACTGATATCCTGTGCTGGACAAAAGCCAGCTATTTTCATCCAGGCCAGGGCAATAGTTTTCCAAGTGATGGTCTATTCAAGAGCCAGTTAATATCTATTGTATTAACTCCTTCAAGAAATTTTTATTCGGCTTCATTGGGGCTGAATGTTGGTTTGATTTCTGCTGCACATTCGTCTCTGTGTAAAGATGAGGCAGGACTATTTCTGCGCCAAGGAGAGGCCCATCATTGCAGGAGACAAGAGAACAAACATTCTCACAGTATAATCAATCTTATAGAGCAGATGGATACAGTAATTAGAGCAAAAACAATTTTGCCAAGAATATTAACATTTCAACAGTTTATCAGAAAGGGGGTGTTGACACCGGTCAATAATTTTCTGATTATTGCAAAAACATCTTAAGTTGTTGACTATTTTGTGCAAAATAGGACAGACTAATTTTGGCCTCCTGACCTTGTTTACAGCAATGGGAGGTAGCATTGCCACCAAAATCTTTTTTGAACAAACAAACAAACAAACATGTGTTTTTCCATGATTTGAAGGTATTGTAGGCCATGAAGACGTATGGGGTTTCCAAAGAGCATATTTATTTATATTTTACTCAGTCTCATGATACTTGGGTGCATGTTGCAAAAAAATTAAACAACTGTTGCCAACAGTTAGCACAAGTCAAGCCTACCCATTCTTCCCCCTCTTCCCGTGCATGGATGAGATAAACATCATACCTATGAGCCCAAAAGAAAGAATAATAATAATAAAAAAGAACTTAGAAGAATCCAAGTCCATCAAAGTTTAAAAGACTCCCTTCACTAGGGAGGAAATAGCTTCTGTTTGGTTTCTGCCAGCTGAGAGAAAAACTGGCAAATCTTTGTGAGATGTCGGAGGAAATACTGGAATAAAATGAGTATAGATGAGGGGTGAGACAGTTTATTGCCATTAGTGTATATTTCAGTCATCTATTTGTCTTTTATTTCCTTTTTTCCCCTCCTCTCTTTATTGTTTCTTCCATTTTTTCAGTATCAAGGCAATCCTTCCCATTTACATGTTTTCTCCCCTGTGCTGTTCCTCACTTGTCTCTGACACTGTTTTCCTAGCTCACCTTCACTGGTGGGCCACTAACACGCTGTTACACATCCCCAGTGGATCAGAGCATTAGGCTGTGCTGAAGGACCCTTTCATTTGCCCACTGGAAGGGATCCCTCCATGGGGCAGCATGGTGCCTTGATATAACTGGAGATTACACAGCTGGATGGGAACATTTGAGAGAAGTCAGCACAAATCCCCTGAAACAATTTGCTGCCCCAATAGCCAGCCCTACAGCTCACATTCGGGTATTGTGAAAAGACTGAAGGCGTGGATATGAATTCACTTTGTGTCTTGCTTTCCATTAATGAATCGCATGACTCGGGTTCTGGCAGAGCCCAGGAAGGAGAAATCAGCAGAAGCAGGGAATTTCCTCGACGTTGGGAATGCCCTCCAGCCTACCTGCCAGACCCCAGTGCTGAAGAAGTGGATAAAAGACCACATGGCCAGGCAGAAATCTGCAGTTACAGCTGCTCATCTTGCATGTTGCATGCAGCTTCTTACTAGCAGCAGTAACACTTTGCAGCGATAACTTCATAGCCTTAAACTATGGCAGCACAGATGGTTTGATAGTGATGAGCAGTGCTTGCAGCAAAACCAAAGAGGTGTGGGGTAGTACGGCCTTAAATCATTTTTTTTTAGCCCCAGGCTCAGTCTCAGGTGAATATAAGGCCAATTCCTACCATAAGTCAGAGCAACACAAAGATTCTTTCAAGTTTTGCTTGGTGGCCCATGACCTTTGTGAGGCCACAGCAGAATTGAGGGCTCAAGTGGCTGACCCAATGTGTTGGCCACACACTTTTTCTCCCCGAACACAATCTTATCCTTGGGAAGTGAGGTGAGGAGGTACAGTCCAGTGGCCATGAGTATGTCTTGGAAAGGGTGAAGGTTAGTATCAAATTGTTTGATTCTCCTCAGTAGAATACCTATTTATGACATGTGGCACGTTTGCTCCTTTGTTTTTCTTCTTGACGTTATTCCAGTGGGTTTGGCGAAGCCATGCCCCAAGGCAGCCAATGAAGTTCAGGAGGCAGGTCTGAAAGAGCCTGCCACAGAGCCTTGCTCAGCAGATAAGTTGGAAGCCAGGAGCTGTAGGATCCTGACTCTGAGATTGCTCCAGGTATCTTTAGATTGTAGGAATATCTGCCCCAATGCCTCTTTAAGAACAAGCTGAAGTGTGAAAACCAACAGGCAGGAAGAGCTTTCCTGTTGTATCTTGCACCTCTTACTCATTTGCTGGCTGGGTGCAAAGTAGAGCTGCCCTAGGCTCCTTTACATCACGACCACACTGGGTGGAAGCTGGCTGTGGCGTTTCACTTTCTTTTTTACAGCAGCACTGAGTTAAGCCTTTATATTATGTCTAGAAAAGAAAGGAGTTTTTCCTCGTGCCCTAGCGAAGTAGGCAGAGACCATCAGGAGAGCGGCTCAGCAGCTGCAGTAGAAAAGGGGCAGCTGCTACTCAGAGATCTTGCAGCTGCTCCATGCTGGACCCGGTGGGTTAGAAGTCTGGACTTAAAAGTCCTTGTGAGAATAATTGTCCCATCTACTAGCTGTCTGGCAGTGGCTGTGATCAACAGCTGACATATTGATTAAACAGGGGAGACAATGGGCAAGCAGATAGACTTATATTTGCAAAAATAAGAGCACATGAAACTGAAGCTAAATCACTGGAAATCTGCCCCTCTGAATCTTTAAAGGTCAGGAGTGTGAATCAAAGATCAAGTAGTGCAGGAAGTGGCGGGGGAATAAATGCCCTGAAGGGCCTGAAACAGCCTGAGTTTTGGCCTTCAAACTTTGAGCAAAGCATCTCCCAAAAGGAGGTGGGAAGGAGGAGGGCAGTCTGAAGCCAAGCCCTAGGGCAGATGGTGGCAGATGCTGCACGCTGGAGCAGTGCTCCATGGGACACGATGCCAGCCCGAGGGTCTGCCTGCACAGGAATGATACATTGGATTAGGCTATTCACCCTGGCTTCAGGAATGAGCTGTATCAAATGTGAAATGCAATCACATTGCTTTGATCTGCTTTCCCACGGTGCTTTTTTCATCCAGCAGTGTGCTTGCAAGCAGCGTCGTGCTCACGTGCTTCGCAGCACCCTGGGGAGGTACCCCCAGCTGCAGTGACTGTCCCTCTGCTCGTGGCTCCCAGACTGTGTTGCAGAAAGCCCAGTGACAGCTGGAGAAGACCTGGGATCAAACCAGTGCAATCCCCTGATTCTTCTCCCAGCCATCTCATAAGGCACCCTAAAAAGCTTAGGAGCGATGTCTCATGAGGGGATGATGCAAATATATACATCGATTTTTTCTCCAGTCATCCTGGAAACCCTCACTTGTACTTCCCTGGTGTGAACCTTTCCAGTGGGCTTTTGAAGAAGAGAAAGGAACAGGTCAACTAAACCTGAATGAAAGTGGGATGCGCACAGGGGAGCCTCAAAGAAAGGTGGTACCACTTGATAAAAAATATCCCAGTTTTGTAGACAAACAGGGTCAAAGGAGCCTTACTTTACTCTTGCTGCAGTTAGAGCATAGTTGCGAATAGTGACTGCACTGGTACCATAGCAATGACCAAAATGATTTGGGTATAAATTTTTATGCTGGCGCGTGTGGGAGGGAATGTTTTGTAAATATGAGGTGAGCTGCTCCTCAATGAAATTATTCAGATCAGTTGTTTTAAAATCTGGTTACGAACAAGATAGGAAATAAAGTGCACAAACTGCATTTAGCATACCTGACCAAGAACGCAGAGCAAATTTCAGCCCACTCAAATTCATCTCACTTGTGACTGTTAGAGGACTCAAAGTAACCATGTCCCTGGCTGGATGCTGGGCATTGTCCACATGGATGCCATCACTGGGCCACAGAAAAAAACAGTATAGCATAATCTTCACATGTTGTCCAGCACTACGGAGTGGAAAGCAGTCCTTGGCCTCTTTAAAAGAAGGTCAGATCAACCCTTTGCTTTCACAAATTCTTTGAACTTTTTTTTAAGCTATTTGTGCTTTGTATGAAGGGGTGTATATAGCAGTGAGTTCAGCAGTTAAATGTGCAGAAAACTGCTCCCTTTTGCTGTTTTTTAATCCTGATAGTTGATAATTTCAAACATTGCCTCTAGTTGTGTTACAAGAAATTTTGAATTTTCTTTCTGTATTCACCCTCCATGCACCACTTATGATTTTGCAGGTATTTGCTAAAGAAGAAAGCTGCCGCTACCTTTTTGCAAGCCTTCTCTATTTAATCGTCCCTCTGAAACAACTCTGTTACTCTGTTCACGCTTTCGGCACTTTTGCAGGACATCCAGTATGTCAACCACAAAGTGCTCCTCACTGAGTTTTTCCTGGTGGCTAACTCAGATCTCCTTCAATTTAAACTAGTCTTGCAATTCTCCAGTCATCTCTAGGCATGACTGCCCCCAATAAGTTTTTATCTAGATATTTCTTCTCACCTTTCCTCCTTTTCTGTCTCCTTCAGTCTCTCAGCTAATATTAAATCCTTATTAGGCTGGGGATATAGCATTTTGCCTACTAAGGCAAGCCAACAACACCACCTGTACTTATTTCCCGGTCCAAGCTGTCATGCTGATAATGATAAAGAATCGCTTTTCCTACATTTCCGAAAGGACATCCTTGTTTACGTTTCCCTGCCATGGTTTGCTTTAAGATAAGTTGTTTTCTAGATTGCTTTCCCCAGGTAAAAATGTTGACTATGGATGAAGGGCCATGTTTAGGTTGATGATGGGAGGGTAAAGAAGAGTTAAGCCGTTTGGGGTCATGCTACATACAGGGGAGCCCCCTCAAGACGGGGCAAGAAGGGACGCACAGCCGCAGGCAGTGCTGCTACTTATCAGGATGGTGTCCTGCTTTAACGTGGATGTGGAAGGGCAACAACATCTGTAAGGTTGTTCCTGCAAAGGCTGTTTATTTTGTAATGCGAATAACAAAACAGCGCTCCTAGCTTTAAATTCTGTTCTGGGAAGAAGTCCCCTGCAAAGTTAGTAGGACTCTGCATGAATTTTTCTGGTCCCAACAATTTCAAATCATTGCAACTGATGTTTTAAGAGGACTACAGCAGTACGAAATCTCTCTCTGAAGCCTCTTGGGGCAACTTATTTGCCCCAAAACTTAAGAACTGTGCGTGTTTATATAACTCTATGTGCTCACAGAAGTAATGCTTTTTCTGTTCTCTTGCACTGATAAACACCTGGGCCATACAACATACTTGAGTTTTTTAACTGCTGTGGCACATCTGGTCTGAGGAAGAGCAGGGCTGTAGGAGACAACTCAGAAAGCTAGGTTCAAGGCTGAAAACACGCTGCTTGTGGTTGGATGTGATCCTGGAGGAAAATGAGAGGTTTTACAGCCTGGATGTTGCTTTAGCATATTGTGTGGGTAAACAAGTAATCTGGAAAGAGAGTCCTAACTGCAGCTGCCATGGTAGCTGTCAGTCTGCAGCTGATGAAAAGAATCCTGCGTGTCCTACACGCAGGGACAGTACCAGAGGACAAACTGTTAGGGGACCTCTTTTGCCCTGGACAGCTGAAGAGGCTTTTGTGTTATCCTGGATCTTGCCTGCCAAGGCAAGTCCCATGATTGGAGACCATTGTACATTTCAGGTCAGGAACATTTTCTGTGGAGTCTTGGCAGTCCTTTGAAGTATTTCTGGGTATCACTGTAGCACAGCTTGCAAAACGAGCCCGTTCCTCCATGCAAGGGTAGCTGCTGTGGCTTTACTGATGCTCCCATCCTTCTCTGGCACCTTCCTATTTCCTTTTCCTGCTCCACTCTGTGATGCATGTCCCCCTGCTCCCTCTACTCCATCAGCTCAGAAACTACTTGCCTGCCGGTGGGTTTGCTCCAGACGGCACTCTCTTTCCCATGGAAGTGGCCTATTCTAGCAACTCTGCAGGGCTCACAGCGGGAACGGTGATGATAAAGGGTAGGTGACATCAGATATATACAGCCCTCACTGCCTCATATTAAAATGTGGCACATATACCTGAGTGCTGTCATGTAACAGGAGAGATGACATTTGGGCAAGATGACCCAGAGCACGAAGGGCGCCTGGGCCAGGCCAGTGTGAAACAATGCGGCGCGGGACAGTGGGAGGACTGCCAGCAGCAGAGCGGGCGGGAAGGCTCCCGTATGAACCTGAAAGCAAACAAACTCGCTGCCAAGTAGCGCTACTCCTGCTCCAAGGAGGATCACTTATTGCAGTTTGAATTATTAGCTCATTTGTTGTAGTAAAAGACTGTGTGGACGCAAGGCACTGTGAGGGGACCAAAGTAAAATTACATCTGTGTGCAAAAAAAGGCCTGGGAGTATATTTATATCCCTGCTTTGCTATGGGACTGTTATTCAAAGCACAATATAAATCATTATACAAAAATCAAAATACCTTTGGTCTCTGCAATGTACCTGACTTCAAAGCACACATTCAGTAGGTTAAGCAGAATTGCTAATACTTGATGCTCAAGTAGATCTTCTGTGGTATCTAATTTATACTGCTCTTAACGTATGGGGCATTTGCTTTGGCAACTGAACTTAGCAATGTTTGATGCTTTCCCAGCACACAAAGTGCTGACTCAGTAAATCACTGAAACAAAATCGCTTCTTTGGGGAAACCTTTCCTTCTTTCTCCATTTGCTGCACCTTCCCAACTTCAAGAAAAAATTAAGTGGAATAATTTATTTTAAAACCTGGATGTTTTTTTCTTCATCATTTGACCAACTTAAAGTAGCTATACAAAACAAAAATCTAAAATCCTGCATTGTAGGGTAGGTGTCTTCATAATGATAAGCAACCTTTGTATGTGTGACTGGGGCTTGAGACTGTCCCCAAGCCATGGACTTCTTGGAATCTGGGGCCTCTTTGGTTTTCTTTCAGGCTTGAAAAACACACACTGGGGACTCTAGCATATACACATAAATCTTGTCAGCTAAATATAGATTAATGGGACTCAGCAGGGAGTAAAAATACTCCACTTGTTATGGTAAACACCATAAAACATGGTAAATAGGTAAATTCAGTTTTATAGAAAAAACTAAGTCCTGCCATCCCTACCCAGCACTCAGTTCCCTCTTTTCTAGGCATTCGGCTTTCTTTGCAGCTTAGATTGTATTCCTAGTAAGCAATATTCTTTCCCCATACTTCCCTAAGTATATACGAAATACTTGTTTCATACACCCTCAGTGAAGTCTTACTCACCAGTGAGTTTTACTAATAACTTCCTAACTAATAGTGTTTTGATGCCTCAATTTGTGTTCTTCGTTACAGAAGCCCGGCCTGATTTCTTAATCTTTGCAGAAATGGGAAGTTTTTTGTAGGATTATGCCAGATGGGGAGAAAAAGGAACAGAAAAGGACATAAGGTAATTTTCTAGGTAGTCTAACCAGTCCATGAGTCAAAGTGGCATATGCTTGTAGTAGCTTAACTCCTAACAGTATAAATCTCTCTCATCCACATAAAGTTGGGATTGTTAATACTCATATCACCTTTGAAAATGCTGCTAAGGATTTAACAAAAACGCTTTTGGTCACTGAGGCCAAGTTAAAAGACTACTCGCCGCCCACCCACTGCGACACAAAAATGCACTGATTTAAACCTCTGTGCAGGTAATATGTGACTGCAGAGGCTGAACTACTTGGAAGATAACCTCAGCTAGGCTAGGAGAAAGGAAAACGAAGATAATGGAAAAGAAACAGCTATAATAACCATCTGCAAGCACACATGGCCTCTACTTCAGCACCCATAAAACTTAAAAGGATAAAAGAAAAGGAAATTGCTTTCAAAAATAGCAAAGACAATTTTATAAACATTTCTTCTTATGCTTTTATAGGGTGTTGGACTTGTTACCCTGTTTCTGGTATGAGTGCTGCATGTATTAGCTTTTAGCGTGGAGAGAGGTATGTGCCAGGAAAGTGGCATATTTGTTTAAAAGTTGTTTTGGTTTTTTTTTCTTAAGCAGCCCTATTGTAATGGTCACTTGGCACTTCAGCCAGCCCAAGGGTGCCAGTGGTATTGTCCTGCACATGAAATCAGCTTGCATTGCCTGGGCTACATTTCATCCTCTCCCATGGCTGCGAACAGGGATCTGCCCTAACACTGAGCAGCTGTGGGCCTGCACAAAGCAATGATCCCATTTGAAGTAAGTGAAGAAATCCAACGGTGACCACAGTGGCTTCCCTGGACTAGGCTTAGGTTTTGCCCTTTTGCAACCAGCATAGCTTTGGGCTATCAATAGCTTTATAGATATTACAAGTCCCTTAAGCAAGGGCATAGTTCGACTGTCCTTTTGGACTGCAATGCCAAATTACACATCCGTGTCCCTCCTAAGGCTTGTTTTCCTCCCAGAGTGATACTAAGGCTCTTTTCTTTTAACTGGACTGGATGCCAAGCCCAAATCATGGTGCAGCCCCAACACAGTCCCGGGAGCAGCCGAGAGGCGCTGCAGCTGGGAGCTGCTCAAGGAACCCCAAGGGCGCTGCGACAAGAGGACCCGGGCAACCTGCAGCAGTTTTAAACATATGGAATGAAAACCTGCTTTGTTGCCTAATACGTATCTTCCTAAAGAACTTAATGGAGCTAAAAGGAGAAATTTGCTGCAACCTAAGAGTCATTTGGGCCTTTGAAACTCATCCTAAGTTTTGCAAACTTTTAGTCATTTTAGAAGAGCTGAGCTGAATTCGACTCCCAAATCGCACTGGGTGTAAGTTGTTTCTCTCCTAGGAAAAGAGAGTAACAGTGTGTGCTTCACAACTTTCAGCTGCAGATTTCTCTCTAGCCTAGACATGAGTCTTGCATAAATTCAGAGCTCACCAATTATTATGGCTTTATCAAGAACCTTACTAGTGATCATTAAAAATAATCTTGCTTAGAAGGGGACTGCTATGTGCAAAGCCCATCTTTCCTATTTACTTTCTGACTATTAATGGGTTTTTTTAGTGTTTATACATTAGTGCAAGGAATAGTGTTAGCATAATTCTAGTGTAAAATAAAACCAACTGTATCCATTATAAGTGCATTACTGCCAGGAACTGTAAATATGTTTATGCCTGATAGCCTTTTGACTCAATAATATCCTGCTATCTCTGTTGGGCAGGCAAGTTTTTAAACCAAGAAAAGACAGGTTATGATTTTCATAACCAAATTGTGTTTCTTTTTGAAGTATGTTATCTAAATTCAAATTTTAAGAAGGTCATTAAAAAAATCTGCCCGTGATTTGAAAGGAGAACAATTGAAATGTCATCTTCAAAGTGGTGGCAAGGAGGTACGATGTGCACTAAGAACAAGTTATTCCTCCCAGATATACACATACGCAGACAAACCCTGCCATATCATACCATACAAACAATTTTAATTGTGTAGTTACAGTCAATAACCACTCCTAGTCAGAACATTTCTGCATAAAGAAAATTGTGATACACTTATAAAAACAGCCAGCTGTAACAAAATAACTGGTGTTTTCATAGCAATAAACTCATAAAAAAGAAATACACCTTTATACAGAAAATTTATACAGCTGTAGCTTTAAAATTGATTGTAAACCAAAGGAAGACACATTGCAAACATCAATTATTTTCACATTAATTGCATAAGTTTCTAAGGTGATCTATTAGTTTTATTTACCTAAGCTTATTTGCATGATAGTAAAAATTGCATACAACAATAAGAGTGAAGCTTATAGTATGAATTGCTTGGATAACATAGAGCACTTTTTATAGGCAACTGTGTAAAGCACATTTTCTCTATTTAAAACTTTTAAGACACTTTGTTTTACTGCCCATCAAAATACATTTATAAATAGAAAAAAAATCAGTATGATAACAAGAGAAGCAATATTACATTTAACGGAAACTTCCAAAAAAATTAATTACAACATGATGCTGCAGGATCTACAAATAAATAATGAGGACTAAATTGTGTTTCACATTTTCTTTTTCATTTTCTTTAAAACCATGTAACAATGAGAATGGAAAAAAAAAAATACAGTGACCTTTATTTCCAAAAGAAAACAAATCTGAATTACGGCAGTGCCATATAATACAAGGCATTTGTTGGCATATGTTATCTTTAAACTGCATTCCACAGTCTATAGTTCTTTCGTAACATACAATAGAACAAGAGTAACAAACTCTTTTTTATTTTATTTTTTTAAATAAATGTGAGTTTCCAAAGATCAAGTGTGGAGTGCTACAGTAATAATTAAAAAACAAGAACAAAACAGAAACAAAAAACAGTAAATCACAAAAGTTGTAATGCTTGTCTGAAGGCTCCAGAATCAAAATCACTGGTATCATGCTTATTGGGTACACTCACAGTGTATCCAGTGAACACAAATTAATATCAAACAATCCTCAACGCTTCATCTGTTGCTGCGAAGCAGTTTGTAAAACAGAGTAAAACATCTAGTGCAGTCTGCATTATCCTTTTTTCAACTTTTGTGCAAGTTTTGGAAGATTCATTGGCCAAACAATGAATAATAAAGGTTTTTGACAGAACGCAAGATGGAATTTTCATTTCATTAGTAAATACCAGTGGCACTGTTGAAAGAAAATAATACTTTTAGATCAGTCTTTCAATTCAGCATTAATCTCTGTGTTCCCTTCTACTGATAACTCTTCTTCTAGTTTAACTGAAAAAAGTGTGTTTGCATTTTTGTCTTGGACGCTGTCTTCTAAATCCTTGAGCAACTCTTCGTCTTTGTACTCTGCAACATCCACCTCCAAACCAGAATTGTCCTTCAGCTTCCCATGGTGCTTGAGATAGTATCGCTGGTTCTGAAAGAACTTGATAATGGTGTACTTGGGCAGGTCAAGCTGAGCGGAGAGAGTCTGGATTGCTTCTTCATCTGGGTACAGGCCTACGTCTTGTATGAAACTCTGTAGGATCCCTAGGGCTTCAACAGAAATCTTTGTTCGCGGTCGGGGTTTCTGACGATTTTCATCCTCAGATTCAGCTGGTGATGCTACTGTCGGTTGCCTTGGGGGTAGTCTGGGACCTGGTTGCTGTTGCTGTTGCTGTTGTTGCTGTTGTTGCTGTTGCTGCTGCTGCTGCAAGACAAAGCACAGCATTTTTTTTGTATGTGTATTCTTGCTCATATTTTGTGTTACCAAGAAAATCCGGGGGGGGGGAAATTGCAAAGCTATAAACAAAGGCTTAGTAAGTTTAAATGACAAAAAGGAAAAAAAAAAAAAAAAAAGAAAAAAGAAAAAAAAAGGCCCATTATTGCTGAACCAGAATTAAAATATGAGTTAGTAACTCTCTGCATATCTTGCATGTGTCTGTATGTGTGTGAGCAGAGACGAGGGATAAAGGGATGGTGGGGTACGGACAGAGAGGTAGAAGGAAAACACCGGCTTTGTCTCACTGAAAGCGCCGATGACGAGACACCGGCACGGTTTAGCTGACAAATTTTAATGAACATGCTCCATGAGTCAAGTGCAGACAAGACAAAATGCTAAGTAGGTGACATAGTACAGGATTAACTTGACCAGCTTAGCCAGAACTGTAGCAAGGGCAAAGTGAGAAAAGTGCCGGATGAGGGCAAACGCACAGGAGCTCTGCCAGCAGCAGCAGCTGCTGCCCAAAAACGAGGGCTGCAAATCCCTAGCAATAGCTGGACTAAGGGACTGGGGGGATCAGGGAGAAGGAGAGCATTTTAGCGAAGTGTGGAAACATCCCACTACTGATCTGACCTTAGCATGCACTGAAGTCTTGTCAAACTTGCAAACGTTACGACAGAATGCGTCAGCTGGAAGCGCCTAATGTCACGCTGTCAAATCCAGCCTCGGCAAGGACAAAGAGATCTGGAGGTAGGAAATCTGTATTTCCCTTTCCGGCTCTGACCTCTCTTGCCTGTGGTCTCAGAGAGGATCTGTCTTGCCTGTGCTCAAGTATCCCAACGTATAAACAGGGAACAAACATATTTACCTGCTTCTGTGTTTGTGCTGGGGATTATTTAGTTAATATTTATAAAGCACTAAGATGCAAAGCTCTAAATAAGTTGCACTATTATTATTAGAAGGGAACACGCTGCATTCCAAAAACTCAGGCAATAAAAATGAGCCAGTATGCACATCAGAAGAGTAAGATAAAGCAAATCATGATGTAAATAATTAACAAGAGCTTAAAATGAAGTTTTGCAAGCATGGATTCAGAAACATTCTTAAAAGGTGAGGCACTGAGCCCCAGGGACAGAAATGTTTTTCTCATCCATCACTGGAGTACAGTATATTATAAGATCATGTTTAAAATCAAAAGTAAATTTATCAGCTACTGGTTTTGTTGACAATTCTTTTGCTTCACAGCACAGGAAGCACTGGTTAGTAAGATATTTTGGGTCAGCAAATTTCTTGTCATATGGTACAAACCACCAGTTATTAAAAAACAACAGCAGCAAAACAAGCAGTTGCTATCACTACATTTCATTTCCCTTTGTGAGTCTCCCCTCGACAATTTTTTGTGTGTCGGTAGTGGTTTCCAAGCTTCCAGTTGCAGCTCACTTGCAGACCCTAAGAAACACAAAATACTGTACGAATAGTATAAATATTGGAGGAATTACAATTCTGTCCACAGTGCCACTCGTGATTATGGAGACTTCGCATATATGTGTCTCAACACCCGGTTTAGAAGCCACTGCTTTAAGTCATCTTCTTGTAAGATCTGACACAAATGCTAGTGGAATTAGGGCTCTTGCCTCATCCCTATTCACATCCTTTCATGTTTTATGGTCTGTGAACAGCCCCATTCAAGGCTTCAATCCCAAAGAGATTCAAGACTACTCCCAGCACATTAAATTCTTACAAGACTGGAGGCTTTGTATATACAGTTTGAAAACTTGTGTCTCAGCTACATATTTATGCATCTACAACAACTACCATGTAGAAGAGCAGAGACAAAACTCAGGCCCAATCTCCCAATCCTTACTCTTACGTCATATCAAGATATTACAATGCAACTCCTTATCTGAATAGTATTTGTGAGATCAAACACACAACTTTTATCAACAAGGCAAGAGAATCTAAATAAGTGGCATAGTGGTTGAATGTTTATACTGTGCATAAGCTTCTCCTTTTATCCCCTTAAGAAGCGATTTTATTAGAAACAATGTACATTTTCAAACAAGTGCTGTTTTATTACTTAATATAGATCTTTCTCTCTCTTTTTGCTAAATCAAACAGCAAGTTTCCAGGCTTTCACAATTATTTTAGTACTTGATATCCTAAGGGATTGTCTTATTCAGTTTGCTTTATCTTTAATATACACTCGTGTTGTTTCTGGCTGCGAGATAACTCTATCCTTCCTAGCTTCGTAAATATTTTTCTGTATAGGTAATACAAATGATACACTGGGTCTCAGCTGAGGTTGGGAAAGCACGGGGTAATACCTGCCCTTTAAGAGGGAGCAGTTAAAAGGCTGACCTCAGGTCTTTCGTGAGAAGGGATTAAAGGGTCCCCAGCTCAGCGAGGCAGCAGTCCACACTGAAGACCTGGGCTACAATATTTAGCAGAACAGCCAGCCACGCTCCCGGTGCACGGTGCCCGTGCAGCCCCCGGAGGAGAAGGCAAAGCCGGGGCTCCCCTGGAGCGGAGGGCGGCTGTTTCCAAGCCCCATGGCGTGGGTCCTGCGTCCCCTCCTCTGTCTCCCTGACACGGTGCCCTTGTGCCAGCTCACCTGTGGAGCAGCACCCAGCCAAGGTCCAGCGGTCAGCAGGCCTGGTAAGAAAGCGCCTCTATGCTCTCCTTTCCCAAGGGTGGTGGGAGAGGGGCTCTGAAGGAAAAACAAACAAACATTCACTCACCCCAGCTTCGACTGGGGTTAAAGTGGGATGAGGAATCCCCTTCCCTTCACTCCTACGCGGGGCGAGCCGCCACTGTTGAGGGCTTGAGCTTGGCTTTGGAACAGCGGCGCAACGAGGTCCTCCCGCTTCGCTGGGAAGGCGCTTGACAGCCGGTGCCAAACGCCTCTGCCTTTCGGTCCTGACGCCTGTCTAGCCAGGGACAGCCAGCACGGCGGCTCGCCCTGCCCGGCACGCAGGTGCCTCCGTGCCACCACGTCCACGCACGTTTGTGCGAAACCACCCAACCGAAACAAAAACTGCGGGTGGTCGCACGCTCTCCTTTGGACTCTGGTGGCGGATGGCAGCGCGCTCTTATCTCGCACCAGGAGACCTGCATTTAGCCTGGCCGGGAGGAAAGAAACACTAATTTCCTTTGCTCCGTTTAAAGCTTTATTTACTTAGCGCTCTGTGGGATTGGCCAAGGTAAACTAACCTGAATCTGTTCTGCTGGCACATGGATAATGTGGGAAGGCCTGTCACCATGGTGATGAACTGCATTGCTTTCTTGTTCATAAATGGCATCACGTTCAGGCTGAGGAAGACTGAGGAACCTTCGGATCATGGAGAGATTCTCCCAGAGGGTCCTGTTCTCTGGTGAGGGATCTTCTTTCCAACGTAACAGCTCACAGAGCCACCCCTTGAAGATAACACCAGCAAAACATTAGTTTTTTTCCTCACTCCACGAGGGGCAAAACGAGGGTGAAACGTGTACTTTAGCGGCATGGCATTCTCTCACGCTTTCCCCCAGTGAGAAAGGGCTTTCCCTGTAAAGGCTGGGCTTAAAGCAAACACTGACACACTGAGAGGCTGCCACGCCATGTCACAGACCCTCACCGGCCGCAAGCGTTTTGGAAAGCACCTTCCCCTTGGTCCCGCACCACAGCGCTGTTGTTTGTTTGCTTAGAAACAAACCCGTGGATGAAGGCAGAATCGCTTGCACGCTCCCCTCCACGGGATAGGGGTTTCACTGACCCCAGTCTATTCTCTCTGCTGCCTATTTTCTTTTATGCAAGGCTACACCCATCCAAGAGCATCGACGCTGTCTTTCGGGAGCCGGTAGATTGTCCGCTGAGCAAGTTTTAAAATCCTGGTACTACTACTCAAAACAAGAAAGTACTTCAAATATCTACCCTGACTGTAGGGCTGCCTAATGTAAATCATAGCAGTAGCAAAGCTCCCTAATGTCCTTTCAAGAGACAGGAATCCTTTGACTACATGCAGTCAAGTAATATATTCTTCCTATCTGCTACCAGTAGAGGTGCCTCTGCAGGTGAACTTCTTTCAGGTGATAGATGATTATCTGTTTCAGGATTTTTCTCATAGACCCAGAGAAAAACAGTCTCTCAGTTTTATGTACACTGTTAGGGCTTGGAGGGGAGCAAGATATGCTCAAGCTTCTGATATACCCTTTATACCAAGATATGCTCAAGCTTCTGATACACCCTTTATACCATTTCCACATCACAGGACAGCAAGTTGCCTAAGATTTTACCTACTCTCATTCAGACATGGTTTGGGGGTACATACTATGAAGCTGGCTACAGGATTCCCTGCAAGAACTGCAGCAGTTGCTAATTTGCTTCCAAAAGAGGCATACAAGTTCATCTTGAAAATTTAACAATTGTTTTCTTACGTCTTCTTAAAATTTAATTGAGGATTCTTTTTCTTAATTGCGCACTGGTAGTTTTAAAAGAGTGCAAATGCTCTAGCTAGCACAGTATGCATCAGCAGCAATTTTTTGGTATATTAAAATTTAGAAACAAAATATTACATATATAAAACATGCATACTTCCTTTCTTTTAGCTTCAAGGATCTGTTTTCAAAACTAGGTCCATGCAATTTTATTTCTTAATGCTGTAGGAAAGATAATGTGACATTTTATTGAATCAACAAATAATATAAATGTACAGAAGCTTTTAGATCCTTTTTATATGTACTGGTAGTTGAGAAGTGGTTTATCCAGACTAGTTTACTACTAGATACAATAGATACATAGATACAATATAGATATGTATTTTCTTGAACACATTCATATCTTTAGCTAACAGTTAATAAATGCAGCGTAAAAATATTGCCACGATAGGAAGAGGTGAAAATAAACAAATAATCTTAATGCATTCATATTGTATAAGAAAATATTTAGTGAGGTGTGTATAAAAATTTGAAGTATATTCTCTTGGATACAAGTGGAAAACTGAACAAATGACACAGGAGAAAACGCCCCCGAGAAATAGAAATAATCAAAATGACAAATGTTAGAGACATGGTAGTACCAGAGCTGAGAAAGCAAACATTTACACGGGGCCAAAATCTGCCGGGTGCTCACTAGGTGTGCTAGGGAAGGAGGAGAGAGGGAGGAGAAGGGTGGCAGCAGAAGGGCCCCCTTGCACCCGAAGGATGGAGCGCACCCCATTCCTTGACCATGCGCTAAGGGTGCATGCCGGGTACCGCCCCAGGGCTTAGGAAGCTGGGCCAAATGCCTTCATATAGAGTGCATAACGTACAGCCTGTCCCAGCTGGAGTCATATGGCACGTTTTTAAAACAGTAGCAAGGGTCTGTGAATTCTCCCTCCCCGTCGTAAGGCGCCCTGGGATGCATTAGCAGGTTAATGTATGAACTCTCCCTGCCCCTAATAAAACCAACACCTTGCTAGTGGTTCTCTGCCCACCTTGCTTCCATGGGGACATGTGCTGGATTATGCTCAACAGCTGTATTAGTTTTCTGCAGCAAGTTCAAAGATGTGCAATCAGAAAACACGGGTAGGTTGTTGGTGATGGAGGGGAGAAGAAAACGAAGAGAAACAAATCTAGATTTTTTAATTGAAATGCAGTTATAAAACTTTGAATTAAAAAAAAACCCCAAAACCAAACAGCCTGCGCCGAAGCATGAAAATTGCCCTTTGGTTGTCTGGAGTCTGCACTGCTTCCCATTGAAACTGTTGGTCCTCTTTCTAATGGTGGTGAGACAGAGAGCAGAGCTGACTATCACAGCAGTTCTTCTAAAATTACAGTGACAGAAATAATTTTTTTGGTCTTCATGGTTTATTTCTGGAAATATTTATCAAAGTCGATCTCAGAAATATTCTCAGGAGAGACAGTGAATGGGTAGTTACAGAGGCTATAGGGTTTTACTTTGTTAGGAGACTATAAACTTTATACCAATATGCTTTCTTTTGGTTCAAAGCAAGCAAATAAAACCGCAATTATCTCCTTTCATTTCAGGTTCAGAATTCTCTATCTGACATAAAGGTCATTCATAAAAGTCCACTAAATGAGCATATATGAAATGTTCTTGTAAATTTTAGGAAAAGTAATCACAGAGACTTTTCTAACGGTGATTTTTAAGTTACGTAAAATTTGTAAGTTTTGTTTCCATTTGATCTAAAGAAGTATGAACTGTTGTAGTTAATGCAGTTGAATTTACAAGTGAACCTAACAAGGCTGATTTTTCTCCTCTTGCACTCATTTAAATCTAGAGCAATCTCTGTCTAGTTCAAATAATTTATTCTGAAGGAGGGCTTGGACCACTGTTTTTTCATGTCTTTATAGTCTCACAGGAAGTGGAAAGGACCATAAAATAATAAGGAAATATTTATAACTCGGATTAGATCACAACTGGTTTATACAGCATATATATATAGTACATTGTTAAATAAACACAGCCTTAAAATAATTAAGCCGATACTTCTATGCACCAAGGCAAACCCCCCAAAACTCTGCAATGACATTGGGAACAACCTTGATTTTAAAACAGAGTAAATTTGCCAGGCAACATTACACTGAATATAAAGAGAGTACAAAGCAAAATATAAACATTAGCCACATGTAAATATGTTTGGAGAACTTTCAGGATGTTACTACTTTTCAAACTGACAAAGTTTAATTTGACACCTTCTGTTCTAAAACCTTTGTTTCTATTCGAAATCACGCCTTTAGCTGCTATCAATCACTATGCTCTCCCTATTACTTAAAATACTGGCATGGGCCCTGGATAAGCTGAAAATGCCATGCAGATGAATTCTGAGATAATATGTTCAAACCTGTTATATACAACACAAATCCTGTAAAGTTATGTATTGTAAACCTACATTTATTGGGAACTAAAAGTCTTAAATCCATCTGCTACAAAGAAAATACTGTTATGCACTTTCAAGTAACCAAGTACCATCTGCAAAGGTCTTGCTACAGTAAGCAAGAAAATGGTGAAAAAAAAAAAAGATGCTAAACCTAAGATATTTAAAATAAATAAGAGTCTTCTGTCTGGTTTTCTGATAGGGATTTAGTTAAGAAACATAAGACATTAGAGGGAAAAAAACCTGTGAAAGCTGAACTGCCAAACTATTGCAGGAAAAGCGCAAGGAGGATAACTGCCAAACATTACTCTGCAAGACCCATGAGCATGCTTATTTTAAGGACAGCATCTATGCATTTCATGTATGTATCCAAATGCTATTTTATTCAGTCTGACCTGTGCTGTGTTTAAATAAAACCTTCTGCTCTTTCACATAGAGTTTCTAACAAACTATTCTTGTATTCTGGTATCTTTTGTATTAAAAGAAAAAAAAAAAAAAAGGATAACTGAAATCTGCATTTAAGGTGTATACACCAATTCTAACTAGATCAAAGAGGGTAGCGTTACCCTCATGAAAGATGTTTTCTGGGCAAGGCTTTCCAAATCAGCAACAAACACATCTAGTCTGGGAAGAAAGGGCTTCAAGGTGGAGCAACTGAACTCTTTTGTTTGGTGAATTTGTGATAGTGATAATAATTTGCCAAATTATGAATATTTCTTACAGAATAACTAACAAAGACTCCAACATTTTTTAAAAGAGCTGTAATTTGAATCTAAGAAGGCAAAACAATTTAGAGTATCAATGCTAAGATACAAACAGTTTTTCTTTGGTATAGTATATCTAAGATTATTTTGTATCATTCTCTGGGGCATATAGTATAATAAAAATATACGGTGTTAAAAGAAATCAGTCTAAATAGGGAGGTATTTGATACAAACATTTTAGCAGAAAGTGTGAATTGCATTTCAGCATCTACCGTGAACAAAGACTAAGTACATAATCCATTAAACAGTACTTCTAACTCAAAAAAATTGAGTATTGTAGACTAAACTAAAGTAAGCATTTTGAATGAGCACATTTTCAGCAACTAACTATAAAGCTAGCAATTTATCATTCAGCAAATAATTTTCTACTTTTAAAAGAATCTGTAAGTGTTACTTATGCTAATGAAGACTGTTTTTAATCTGCCCACAAACATGCTAATAGAGGGCAATTTTTTTTTTATTTACAATGCTGAAGGCACTCCAGTTTATAGAACACAGATATGAAATTACACTTGGCAAAATGGGCTCTTAATTGTCTGAGCAACCCAAATCCTTCACCTTTAACACAAAAGCTTATAGACAAAACAGAGGAAAAGAACTCATGAACTAAACTTTAAATATTGACTTTTTCCCCTTCAAAAGCCATCCAACTTGCTTTACAAATCTCATTTTTGTTCCAAATGGCTGCATTCATCATAGATATTTCCATTTCTTTTCAAAACAGAATCCACGTACAGAAGAGAAGAAAAAAGGCCGACATCACCACTACAGTACCTGCACATAGTCTTAGTCTTTAGTATTAAACTTGTAAGCTGCTCAGAAAGGTTGCTTTTGGAAAAGTCATAATACTTTGAACGAGATACATAATGGTAGCAAAGGAGTACTGAAAGCATTTTAAATTATTTACTAGGTTAAAAGGGTGAAATGTACTTTAAATACATCAAATTTCATCATCTGGGCCATTTTTTGGTGGCAAAGTGGTATTGATCTTTCCAAATGCTTAAAATTAACTATTTCCAGAAGGTCATTATTTGATTAAAGGCATTAAAGTTGAGGGCAAGAAATGATGCACTTTGTCTTCTTTCCCATTCAAATAATCATGTAATTTAATCAGAACTATCCTTTCATGTCCTGTAATAAAAATGTTTGTCTTAAGATATTGTTCTTTACCTAACATATTAACCTTTAAATGTTATGAAGTTCTTAAGAATAATCTCTGCTTAGAGAAGATTCTTCCATAATGCAATGAAAGGATCTCCAGCATTTAAATTGATAAGGCCAAATTTCCCCTACACATTGATTGGAAAACGCATTAAACCCTTCAACTGAGATTCCTCACGGTGTTCAAGAGGATCGAAAATTCAGGGAGTTCTGAATGAGTAAGCTCATGCATATGGCATTGAGAAGCAAAATAAACAAACGTCATTTCAGCACAAACAAATACGACAAATAAGTAACAATGGACGCTGCTTTAATTTATCTGGGAAATGCTGTTTGTGTTACATCTGTATTATCCAGAAAAATAGAGCAGGGAACACCCACCACAGGGTAAAAATAGAGCATTTAATTCAAAATTCATTTTCAGGCTGAGATTACCTAAATCTGACTTCTTTCTGGGTAAAATACCTGTGGTTTCAGACATGGGAACAAGCCTAGATGATGACAGCGGTCCTTTTTAGCCTTAAATATTCTTCTGGAATTTCCTGACTGGAGGAAAATTTATTCTGACTGCAGGTTTATCTTTCCTAAAATACATAAATTGTCCTGGTTATCTCCTATGCAAAGCTGAACAGACCTGAATGCTTCACAGAGAACTGAAGTCTATTAAAAGAAAGACCACTGGATATTTTTATAAAATTTTTGGAAAACTAATAATCTACCAGATTTAGTAGTTTTTGATACTGACCAACACATTTGTTAGTGAAAACCTTTCCAGTTTAGCTTTTATTTTCAAGTAATTTTAAGCACTGACTTCTGTGAGGCACACACCTTTGAGTAATTTTTGAAACTGCTGTGAATGTTCAATACCATGGGATTTCCCTATTTCTCTCACAAAACTGTGTGTCTTTAATTCAAGAAGCAAAAGCTGTTTTTCAGCCTGTTCCAGAAGATGAGTAGGGATACCACAATACAAATGCCTCTTCTTGAGATGTGGCCTAAAGTGATAATAAATGTTCCCAGAAAGATGGTTGCCTTAGTATTTTATTTACACTAATCAGCCTTAAGTTTCAGACTTTGCCTTTGAGCGTTCCCCTAAATCAGAGAAAGTTTGAAACCTGAAGCTGTCCTTTATCTCCAGATATTTCTGGTTTATCTGTTTTACTGGCTTTCATTACTAGAACATTGAAAGGGGAAGCCAGATGTGAATTTTAAGTAAATCTGTATCTGCCATCGTAATAGATGAGATTTAGCAAAACAAACAAACTGAAAACCCCACAACCTCACAGGGCTTTTCAGAAGAAAGGTAAACTTCACTAGCAGGAAGAACTTCCTTTGAAGAATACTGAAACAGATTATGCCGTTTCCTTAAATTTCTTATCCAACCTACTATTCAGCTGCACCATCTGTCTGGATGTTATCTCCACCTCTTCTTTGGGTTGTGAAAAACAAATGACCAAACAGCTAGCAGTGGTACTGACAGTATTTCACCGCAATTTTTTTGTGACATTTTAGGGGAAAAGGATTCCTAACGTCTCTTCTTCTCTCTGCCTTTTCTCCTCTCTAGCTGCAGCACTTAAAAATGAAATACATATTTCTATTCTTGTAAACAACCAAACAAATAAATAGGAAAAGGAAGCTTGCTAAAGCCACCTCTAAAATTCAATGACAAGCAGCAAACAAGTACAGAAACAGATGACCTGGAGAGCTGTGGCCCTGTTCCCGCAGTCTCGTCTGTCATATTAGAGCACTCCGTCTACCCGGAGCCACGGTGAGTGGCTAAAAGCCAGTGCTAACCGAAAAACTTGTCAGATTAATGTCTGAGGCTGTACCAAAACTTGTGGGTACGTTCCCTGTGTATGAGCACTTGAGATGTACCACCAGCTCGTGGAAAGAAAAAACCTAACCCATAACTCTAAAATGTTTTTATGACTGAAAACATACGTATCATTACTTTTTAGTTGAGTACAGCGGGAATTGAATAATCTAAATGAAGGGCTTCTCCCAAGCTTGGTTTCTCTGCTCTCAGCCTCCTCCACCTTTCCTTGCCCTTGTTCAAATGTATCTTTTTTGCACTACTGCCTTCAATTGCCTAGCAATGATAAATAGGCATAAGTCCTAATCAAAAACATAATATGCATGCCTTTGAAAATCTTACATAAAGTGCAACTACATTCGTATGTCAGAAGAAGGGGGAAAAGTAATAGATGCAAAACAACAGCGGGCGAAGCTTTCTCCTGCCTTCCTCTACTCCAGATCCTTCCTCTTTCACAAACATGCTTCAATTTGCATTGTAACCATGAGATACACACGACAAAAATGGACTTAACAATGAAAAAAAAAATCTAAACAAGAAACAACTGCTAATTATTAAATAAGTCAGTCTTAGTTTGGTACATTACTTTTTATAGTACAGGCATATAAAATGGGTCAGTGGGTTTCACAGAGGGTGACTGGTAATATATGGCCCTTTATCTTCTATTTAAGTAGGGAGAAGTACTGGTTTCACTGCAATACCGATGCTTCCCTTGAAAGTAAATACAACCCTAAATCCAACCACGACCCTTAATAGCCCATATTTATTTATTCTTAAACATGCAATCAATTTTTGTATGGCAGCTATATCTGCAGTTTAGTTAGAGAAGAGTCTTTAATAGAAAGAGCCTGGCAATTTTAAAAATCTTTTTTACTACTATCAATTTACAAGTGAACAGCAAATGTTATTATTATGTAGCTTACAGAGATTTAACATTTGCTTTGGGGGAAAGACCTCCAGTAAAAAGGCCACAGGGCCAAAGTGTCACTTCCGTAATTACTTATATGTGTGTATATCATGTTGTTAGATTTATTTTTTTTAAAAAGATTATAATTTCCCAGAGGGAGTAATTTAAATCCGTGGCTTCTTGTCATATGCTTTTTCTTTCCAGAATTCATTTTGGATCAGGGGAAGATCTACCACACACTAAGGAATCACAGGCTCATAGATATTTGGACTTCATTGTAAATTCAGTTCAGCTGACAAGATGTTCCAACAAGCAACATCATTCCAAAACATACACAGCTCAAATCCATTCTCAGACATCCCTTCATATTTTTACAGACTAACTAAATGTTTTCATATAGATTTGAATTAGACATTTAAGTATTCTGAGAAAATTTCTTTTAACTTGCCTCTTGCTGTTCAGCTGGCTTCTGTGGCTCTCAGTTTCGTAGTGAAGAATGCTTAATGCTCTGATAATGCCAAGGGTGAGGAGAGTCTTAAGAAAATTGAAAAGAAACTTTTCCCTAACTTTCCTCCAGATTTTGTTAACCACAGAAACAGTCAGAAAATTAATAACGCCCATTACTTCAACGCAGTTTAAAAAAAATCTTTAAAAACCACACCTGTGAAAGACACAAACCTTCTAGCAAATGAGAAGGGAGCAGCCAGAAGCATACATCTCACCCATGGAAAAACAAAAGGCAGCGAAGCCCTTAGAAAGCTAAAATACCCTTACTTGTACCATGGTTGCTTGGGGCATAGACTTCAAAGAATAGGAAAGATGGATCAGAAGGGAAGCTGGAATGACGGGGTTTCTTCCTCCTGGCTGGCCGAGGGTGGGAACCAACACAGGAGTGTTTTCAGGCAGTTTGCCATCAGGCTGGGGACAATAACAGCCACAAGGGAAAAGCTGCTACAGAGAGCAGCGCTTAGTGTTAGACTTTTCCTCACTGGCCAAGAAAAGTGCCAGCCAAGCTGAGCCCCAGCCGTATTTCCAGGCAGCAGCTTCTGCCCTTAAATCAGGCGCTGCATGGAGGAGGCACACTTCTTCCTGCCCTGATCCCTCCGTCCCGTCCCCTTCCCCCAGGTGAAAAGGATCAATCCCCTTAGTTAGGCTCTCTCCTCGTATTCAGTAAGAGTAGCAAATGATTTCTTAGACGTGAAGCAAACTGGCCTCCCAAAGCAAAAATAAAAACAATCTCATTTAAGCCCTTCATAGCATTTTTTAAAAATAACTGGGTTTATATAAACAACGGAAAGTTCTATAACTGTGGAGCTTTCTCTTGCATGTTACAAATACTAGAGATGCTAAGCACCAGGCTCAGCAAAATACCTAGTCACCTAAGTAAACCCACAGATGTAACCAACAGGTGTGCAAATCCAGCGCAGCTGAGGTCCAAAACTTCAGGGAATTCTGCTACGGACCACTCAGTCCAAGCATCTTTACTTCACAAAGATCCTGAAAACTATTTTCATCTGCTTCTCAAACGCCATCCTGAAGTAAGGGAACATGACACTGCACAGGAATAAAAAATGAGATGACCGCTGAATAACTATGTGGATTCAGATAAAGTTTGGCAGATTTGGAACGAGATAAATATTTGCAAATTGGAATTTCTCCCCACTTAGCTAGCTGTGTGCTTGCACTAGTCTATTCATTATATGCCAACAGTTTGGGGTAATTCATAACCAAAAAATCTGAAGTTTGACTTAGAGGTTAAATTTGAGGAAAACAAACAAAAAAATGGACACAATGAGAATTTATTAGGAATGGTGAAATTAAAAATTATCTGGAACGAAACATTGTCTCCTTTCTCACCTTGCACCTAGAAATCCTGTAACGTTCTTTCAGGTGTTGTATGTTTTGAATTATCCAGCTTAACATTCAGGGAGAAAACACTTATCTATTATTTCTTAATCCTTCCTTTGCCCAGCAACCCTTCACCTGGACTGTAATTGGTTGCTCTTTTAACAAACTGCTTCTCGGACTGCTACTGTGTATTTGTGTTTGCATAAGAGGCCTTTATTCTTTGCAGTAACGTGTTTAGCAGCTCTCGTTTCTTCAGGAGGAATTTTACCCTGTTGTTTCCTGTGTAGTTACGGGTTGAGCTCACTTTTATTTTCTGCGCTGTTTACTCGGTACCCTGCTTCCCCCATTGCGGGAACCAAGGGCTGCTCACTACCTCCTCAGCATCCCTCTCGGCTCTGGCACTACGGCTTTGTTTTCGTTTCTATACGTCATTAACTCGCGTACAGCTCGCTCAGACTTCCCCCCCTTTTTGTTTTTTAACAGTGCTTTAGCTTCTTCATGTTAAAACACCGATACGCTGAATCTTCAAAAGACTCCCGAGTCAGTGATCTGCCCACAACAGGCACGAGCAACCTGAGAAATCAAGAACACGGCTCTTTTCCCGGATATCTCCATGCTGCCATGTGGGGGAAGGAATGATGTTTCACCCACGAAGCCGGCAGTGGTGGCAACCAGCCCTTGGCTCCCCACCACCCAGCAAAAGCCCAAAAGTGACTGCGCGAGGGGGATGCCCCCGGGGTGGGATGTCCTAGGTGCAGCTCCAGCACGCAGGAGACAGCAGTAGGGCAGGAGAAAGGGGCAGACGGAGCGAGAGTGGATGGTGAGGGTGGATACGGGAGAGGAACGGCCTGGGGAAAAAGTCAAAGAAGGGCTAAGAGGAGAGCTGTAACGAGAGGAATTAGCGAAGGCGGCGAGAGGAAAACAAAACAGAAGGTGAGGATACAGAAAGCAGGAAGAGAGATTAAGAAAATCCATCCTGCCAGAAACAGCACCTCTTGTCAGGCAGACAGCAGGTGCCGCCTGGGGAAGAGCTGATTCACGCATCTGGAGTGTAGGAACCGAAACACCTCTACCTAAGAAAGGAAAACTAAAAATAAAAGACTGAAAGGAGGTGGGAGAGGGTGCTGTGCTTTTTTAGTTTTGGCAATCCAGTGCTTCCTGACTGCATGACATTTTTCAAATAGTTCTGTGAAGAGACGAGAGCTGGATTTCCGCACCCTTGCAAGAATCCTAATGGTCCATTTCAGCAGTGTCTCTTCCGACGCGAGCCCTTCCTGCCCTCCTCTTCGCCTTCCTCCAGACTCATTTTTGAGACACCTGCAGCCATAGCACCTCCAGGGCTTCAGCTGCACCTCCAGGACAAGATTTCCCCTTTGTTCGGGGTCTGCACGGACCCGGGGGAGTCAGCAACGGAGGTGGCACTGCCGTGCAGCAAGCGACGCTGACGGCACACCTACGCTGACCTACTCCAGCTCCGCTCTGGGTGACTAGTAATGCAGTCAGTAACTGCTGGCCAAGTGGCTCAAGCACAGGTCTTTAGCCCTCTCTGCAGCAGTCCGGGGGGCCATCTATGTAGCCAAATTTTCTGCTACAAACTGTGCCTTCAGTGGCTTCCAAAAACCGTCCTGTTCACCTTCTTCTGACTGACTTTGAACAATGAGTCTTAGTTCCCCGTCTCCTGCACTTTCAGTATCGCCACTGCATCACAAATCACTGGCAAAGGATAAAACAACCTCTTACTAAAGCTACTTTTTTTTAAACCTTCCCCTGGAAGCCTTATTACAGATTAGATTTGATGAATTTCTATCAGATGCACTGCACCACTCGTCTAGCCTGACAATACCTGCAACAGCTTTTGGGGAACCTGCTCAGTTGCATTCTACACACCTACATTTTTTTTCCTTGCTGTAAGAATTGTTATAGAACTGCATAATTAAAACTTTCTATCAAAATTGCATTCATTTTTTCTCTGTGTAGGAAAAGTAGCCAACAGTGATCTACTAAAGAGCAGACAGTTTCAGAAAAAAACCTCACTCAGTATTGAAGCCTATTTAATTAGGGCAAGCTGAACAATTTACCTGAAAAAATGGATTTATAAAAAAAGCAAAACAATTTACAGACAACATTTAGTTTCCTAAAAACTAACCATAATCTGTTTCCATAAGAAATACTGGAATGTTTTCATAAAAAACCCCAATTTTCCATTTGCCAAAATTCTAGACACTTTGAGGATTCTTTTTTAAAAATAATCTTTTCCCCAAAGGAAGAGGTAAAGGGAAGAGTTAGCAAAGAGACAAAATTTGTTGTGAAAAACTTTGGCAGAAAATTTTATTTCTGCCACATTCAGGTAGCAGTGAAGACTACATTTTTGGTTAGAAGCTCTTCTTAAAGTGACGTGTTTGCTGGCATGTTATTTTGACAAACAGCACAGTAGGATGACTTCTTTAATAAGTGGACATAAAACCCAGAGATTAGAAAGTCTCAGAATGAGAGACAAAACCCCTGTGCGATATCTGATTTCTTTGCCAAAGCAAGGAAGGGTTTTAATAAAGGTCGTGGAGAAATAATTTCCAAAGGCGGCACTGTCTCTTTTCCCCCTATATGTTCACTCTTTTATTTCACTCCTTTACAGTGAAAGGCAGACCTTAACACGCGCGCGCGCACACACATGCACACACAAAAGGAAACAACAACCAAAGAGGAGGGGGGGAAAAAAAAAAGAAAGGAGCCTGAAATTTTAGTTACACCACATGTGGTTTTCATTTGTGAAAAATGAACAAGCTGTTTGTGGTTAAACTGTCTAATCTGCTGTTATCAATCTAGCGCTGCATTCAAGATTTACAGGATACATCAGCTTCTGTGCCACATTAGCTGTAAAAGGGAGAGGGGGTGGGAGGAAAAAGGAGGAGGAGAGAGTTTATCCTGAGGAATAATATTTCCAATGCAGCCACACTCACACTACATCTGGTTGTGCTGGTAGCGGCAGTTAAATTGAAATATTTCACAGCGTGTGTCAGAAACATGCAGAATGGTAATTATGACAGATCTGATTAAGCCTGAGTGCCACTAGCTCCCTGGCCAGCTCCGGTTGTGCAGGTGTGACCTTGTGCGTGCCTGCGTGTGTAAATAAAATTAATTACAAGCGAGAGGGCGAAGGCTTCGGTGACATCACAAAGCGGAGAAACTCCCAAGGGGGAGACCTAATGGAATATTTTCCCTCAGTCTAATAATACAGTTCATATTGACTTGAGGTAATTAGTGGGATCATTAAAGCAGTTTTCCCGGCGTATTTGGCTGCCTGATCAGATTAGTGAAAATGTTCTTCAGAACAAGCCCTGTGTGGTCTGCCAGAGAAGGAGGAAATAAAAAGCAACAAAGCATATTTTGGAATGATAAGCAGCGCTGGACTTTTTGCACGGCATTTTGCAGGGCTGGTCTCGGGAGCCTGGGACCCCGACTCTCCTGACCGATTCAATCTTTCATCCCAGGCGCACGTGCTCCCACTGCGTGTCATCTAAGACTTTCGAATTTTTGTTCCTCTGTCCTTCAAAACTACACCGTCCTTATCCCTCACTGCTTAAAAAAACAGATAAAAGCCTTGTGGAAGTGCTAGCTTTAGAAGAACTACATTAAGATAACTGGGTGAAGGAAGAAGAATAAATAGGTGACCAGCAACCCCCCACCTCTCCCCAAAAAGCTAACAGGAGACTGAAGGCACCGGTTTGAGAATTAGTAATGTTTTCATTTCCTAACAAGCTTACCCCAGCAAAAAAAAAGGGAAAAAAAGAAAAAAGTTTAACTATCGTATAAAGTCTTCCACGGTAACAGAACACAGAGCCCTAATCAAGAAATGGACCATTTGTTTAAAAACAGTCTATTGAGCATGCTCTACCTTGCAAATGGAATATGCCAAGCTCTGTCACAGATGGCAAGCTTTGACAGTTCCCATCCGTAGCGTCGATACTCGACAGTTCAGCACAAGATCAGTGACATTCTGTCTCATTAGAGCCACGCTAATTATCACAGCTAGTTTCAGGGGAAACCATGTGTTGCAATGGTCAATTTGAAGGAGTCTGTGCATCAACAAACTGGTAATAAGGATCAGACACCTTATTATATGACAGCATGCTGCCTATGATCTGATTTACTGAATCAGAGGTACTGAGGCAACACTGAAGCCTGATGGGTTATGGAATCGCGTGTACACAATGCGTATCTGAAATACGCTTTAAAAATAAAAGGGAGCTATATACAAACAATGCAAATAAAAATTTTAAAATGGTGAAGTTATAATGAGCACTTTTTTCATTTGTCATTAAGACATGCAGAGATGTTCAAGATCTTGTCAGCCAGTTTTATCTTTAATCAAATCATATAAGATAAATAATTCAAAATGAAAACTGTAAAATTATGGATTATGCTAAATTATAATTCATTCCATACTCTGATTTTTCAGTTTCAATAACATGTACCAAACATTCCTTATGTTGTGCCGTCTTGCTGCTTTAACAGAATTTTATATTTTGTAAAGAGCTTTCTCTACTTGGCTCTCTTTTTTCATTTGTACATTTAGTGACTTAAACTTGTACTTCTCCTAGCTTCTCCCACACATTCGTGCTCCTTCCACCAGACAAAAACCATCTAACCGAGAGCCCCGCTTTGCTGTTTCTGGCCACCTGCGGGGCCGCATCCTGCCAGGCGCTCAGCGGTCCCAGCCCCAGCGCCTCCCAGGGACGCGCTGCAGGCTGAGGCCGTGAAGGCGTTAAGCATTAACTCCCAACCAACGCAGGGCAGGTGTGCACGGCATCCCTCCAGGGAAGCTCTCCTTAGGGCTCAAATATACAGCGCTTCCTGAAGCTCCTACCAGTTCTTTCAATGGCCTCTACGCGGATCGTAAGCGCCGTTTGAACAGCTAGCGCTGCCACCCGCCTGGCTGGGAACCTCTAGCCGAAGCTGATTTGACCCCACGTGTAAGGCGCGCTCGGGAAGCACACTTTTTCATCGGTGTGTCAACAAATCCAGCCTTTGCCTTATGTGTTGAAAAGGCTGCCTGGCCCCAAGGAGCTGTTTGAAGAGGTCAATATAATCCTTTTACCAGTTAAGTATTTTCCATTCTGTACCTTTTTCTTTGGCATGAACTATTTCAGGTTTTAATGCTTTTTTTTTTTTGTCCCTGCATGCAGATTTCCATGGGCAATTGCACACTGATATGAACCACCTCGGAGATTTTAAGGCAGTTTCTCTTCAGTGCATCTTTGTCGATTCAAGAAGTTGCTGTCTACTTTTTATTAGCGGGAACCCGAGACTCACTGAAGGCAACCCACTCCACCAAGGTCATACCCGTAATGTGGGATATGGCCAGGATCAATGCCGGCCCTTCTCCAGTTCTACCCAGATCGAGTGGTAAGCAAGTTAACTGAACTCAATTTTTCTACCCCCTTTCTGAGAAATAATTTAAAAAAAACATTCCTAAGGAAATTTCCCGAGGCTTTAACCTTTATTTCTGTGAAGAGATGTCGCAAAAGAAATTAAGACATGGGACAGAGGAAGGACCCGGAGTACTCTAAGCGTTCATTTTATTCCTGCAAGAGAAACCCGAAAACCTCCTTCCCTCCGACCCGGGCAAGACAGAACACACTATGACTCTGCAACACGATATTTTGTGAAAGAAACAGATCAGCTCGATCTGCCAAGTTTCACAGTTTCACTGAATGACACGCCGCTTTATGGGGCAATTCTTGATCACGCACAGAAGCCCATCTTGCTTTCTCCGTTCACACTCTTCCTCTCCCATCCGCGCTGACACCCGATCCCACCCCACTCCTGCTGCTCATGGCACCTCTTCGACTGCCAGAGCAATCACCCCCTGGGTAGCGGAGGGGGGAGGAAAATAAAGAAATAAAATAAAATAAAAAAACCCAGAGGCTGTTGTGTGGTGTACTTTCGCTGCTAACGTTTTCTAACCACTGTATCTCGCCTTCCCGTGAGGGCGAGGGGTTTATTTCCAGGTGGACCCATGAACCGACGGCAGACCTCAGAGCACGTTTTGTTTCCACCTCGCGTCTCCCCGTGCCGTATCCCTCCCCACTCCACAGAGAATCCATTGTATGCCGAGGGAGGGGAAAGACGGTTTTTAAGCCAAGATTTAAACCCAGGAAGTGACTCAGCTGCTCTGAGGGAGACAAAGGCGGGAGATGACTTGACAGAGAAGCAGGGTGACGGGTGAAGGACCGAGCCCCCTCCTGCCCCGCAGGCTGGACCCCACCAGGGCAGCCCGAGGTGCAGCGCCCTGAGGAAACAGCTTTGGAAATAAATTTCAAGACCCCCCTCTTAAAGCCACATTGTTACCAGAGGGTTACTCTTGGTGATAAAAAGGCTTCTCTTCCCCCCGCTGGAAAACAGTTGAATAGATGGTTCTATATCTGCGGTAATGGCATGTTACATCTTCGTGCCAGATCCACAATACCATGCTTGTTCAGTGTGGGAAGCTGTTTAAAACTGACTTTCCTATTAGAGTATATAGCTTAGCCTCTAGATGGAAAAAGCCAGATCAAAGATATAGCATTTATAAAACTGCTGGTTAAAAAGATAAAAGTGAGATAACAGACATCAATTTTTCACTATAAATCTCTGGGTTTACTACAACATTAAAATTTCCAGTAAAAGCAGGGTTTTATATACCTGAACTCTAATGGCCTATTCTGAAAATATTTATGTCAGGAAAAGCATGGTATTTGCATGCCAAAAGCAATTTTAGTGCCAACGTTTAGCATTCCCTTCCCATTTAACTCCTTCTCACCTACTCACGAGTGCTAGATGCTCTGCCTAATGCCTACCCGCTGCACCTCCCCACGCAGCCTTTCGGAGGACTCCTTAGGTGTGTTCTAAGGCAAAAAGTAGAACACTTCTAAAAAAATACCATTGCACAAAATACTTGCCTGGTGGCTTAGGATGGCGTTTCTAGCAATGGTTTGAACCACTGATTCTACCTCCCTGTTTTGCATGTGAAACTACTCATTTCCAAGGGGCTAACTGCCTAACCAAAGTGAAAGACAGGGACAGAAGGACAGGAAGTTGGGCAAGATGGTGCAACAACTCAGAAGTAACAGGTCAAAACTTGCTGTAATTAGATGAGGTTTCTGGAGGTATGGGTAGTACTCCATTAGTTTTATACTAAAATTAAAATCGGAGCATGATTCTGAGAGCACCAAGTGCGTCGCCTTCAACATACGGGCATTTTGATTTGCTGAGAAGGGAGGGCATTTGGCACCTACCTGGCCGTACACAGCAATTGGCAGGACTGACGCTGCAGAAAAGTATTGATTTTACCTATTTACTCTACTAGAAAGTAAACTTATTTAGCTATAATAATACAGGCTAACAGCCTTACACTGTAGCACATGGAACTCTCAGAGGTACGGAAGCTGTTATTACTTCAGTTTTTGTAAACTGTAATTTCCTAAATTTAAGAAAGCTTTAGCAACGTAAGCTGATTTTCAGCAAAGTTTTGCTTTCTTCCCTACTTCATACTAGCATGTGCAGGCTGCAGCTTTTCAGGATAAGCCATTAACATAAATGTAACTTCTCAAAATACAGCAAACATGCAGGAGCACTACAAGCCTTTACTTGCATTATCTCTCAGGGCTCTTAGGTTTGGGGTTTTTTTGTTTGTTTGTTTTTATGGACTAAAATTAGATTTCAGCATCTGTCACCATCAAGAAAAAACCTCATCCCTGGCTCCCACATGAAAATATTGTAACCAATGCACAGTTACTGAACCATGATGCCTTAATGATCATTACACAAATCAACTTTTTTTTGTTTGAAATAACGAAATTAAGAATGTGCTTTCGTAATTACTTGAATCAGACTGTCAGGTTACAAATTTAATAAAACCTCAATATGATTGAATTGTAAAAGTAACGCATACCACACAAATTTATATATGTGTGGATTCTTTTCATTTTGACTTATTCAGGTGTGCTGATTAAATTTTAGTAAACAATATCGTTAGTATTGCTGTTCTACCACTAAAAAACAACAACCTGCGAGCAGACACAAAGCACTTGGTAAACCTTTCTGTCTTCCATTTGCATGTATTTTTCTAAAGCGCTCTTTTCAACATAAGCTAACAAAAAAATATGTAGACCTATTAGGCAGACAACTTGCAATAAAAATGTAAGATTTTAAATACTGACGTTAGGTGTTTTGCCAATTACAATTCTAAAACTCCCCAAAGATATGATGTATTCAAGCAATTTGAATTATAATATCTTCCTCAGCTCCTCAGTATAACCACAGTAACTTTTACAGTATATATTTTGAATTTAACAGAATTTGAATTTATTCTGCAGACAATATATCGATCCCTAAAAACATAGAAATTTCAAAAAATATACAGAATGCATACATTCCTATACAGGAAAAGAATTCAACATTTGAAGGAATCTTCTAGCTATGTCCCTAAATTCATTCAAACCCGTGTGCCAGATAGTCCCTTGTCTTTGGGAAAGCCAACAAGCCATCAGCAAAGTGCATTGTGAAACTACAAGTACGCAAATCATCACTCACCTAAGCCAGAGCACAGTCTCACTAATATCACTGCAATCTCTTCCTGCTCCCCGTCACCCCTTCTTTGCCCTGCGCTATGACGTCTGCCGCACCGAGCTCCTGTAGCCAGCTGGTTTGTTGAGCGTCAGGTCCATATGCGGTCCTCCATCAATCAGGTAACTCTTGCCAAAGGCACTAACGCAGCGCAAGGGAAGATGCTCATTTTTTACCTTGGCGCTACCTAAATAGAAACTTCTGTAGTGCATCATTTAATAGCTCTTCTGTACAAACTGCTCTAGTCAGCACGACATTATCTGCAGTCTCCTGGCTCAGGCAAGCCCAGCCACCTTGCAGATGCTGGCTGTTTCAACACCCAATCTAATGTTGACCCAAATCAGTTCCTTAAAAAAAAAAATAAATAGAAAGGCCCTCCAGCAAACAACTATCTTTGTCCACCGGCAGAGCTGATTTAGGTCACATACTGGTTTGTACCATAACTCCAGACTACACTCAGCAGTTAATCAAGTTTTTATATCCAAAATAAGAGCAGCAACGTTCAATTTTTTTGATGTTTAAAACCAAAACTGTTAACCAACGCATCATTTTCTAATACGTGTCCTCCAGACTTTTCACTATAACTGGAAGAGATTGTCCCAGGATTTCCAGTTCTGAGCAGGAAACCAATATCCCCAAATGAAAAAAAAACCAATGGACCTCTCGCAAGAGAGGTTCTCTTAAAGAATATGTCTAAACAAGCCTCTTTTTTTGTGCAAGAGAGACTTCTCTGCCCCAAGAAATAATTGTCTGTACCGCAGACAAGCTCCAATGCAGAAATTTTACAAGACAGGTATCTCCTTTAATATACATGCTTTGCTAAATATTTAAAATTTATTGATTGGCTGACTAGTAGTCAACTGGTTAGAGAAGACCCAACACATTCAGTTTACCTAAGAGGTTACTTCTGTGATGCAGCTTTCTACTACAAATGGTGCTTTGGCTAACTACAGACCCAAAAGCTTGCTTAATACATAAATCAACATCACATTGCTTAAATCCAGGAGAAAAATAACCTCTGAGAATACAGGCATAATCTCCATAATAAAAGGGAAAAGAGCTATGTGTTTGGTGATGTTTGTTTTCTACACTTGATAGCAACGTTTGTACAAGAATCTAAATTTTATACCAATACTCTAAAAAAAACCTGCACTGCATCCTCTGGAAGCTTTTGTGCTTCACTTTGATTACGTGTCCCTTTTAAAGTCAGCGTTGGAAGAGCTGTCCCGCCTAGAAATTTTAAGACTACACACTTAAATAAATACACCACCACACAAATCAGATCAGATCAAAATTACGTGGACCGATAGACTAGCTTCATACCTTAGTTTTGTAGAGAACTGCAGTGGAAAGGGGAAGGTATAGAAAACGGACAGTTCTCTAACCCCAAGTCTTGACATGTAAATAAAGACATCTGAGGAGCACACAGGTTGAAAGCTGCTGTAACATTCTATCATAATTAGAAACATTTCAAGAGCCCTGTAATTTCCAATCAAAATTACAGTAATTTCTGATATACAAGCCATGATTCATGACAGAATTTTTACATTCCATGGGAGATTATAGTGGCCTGATGTATGACACAGAGTACAGCACTAACATAAACAATTCAGTTTAATGTTTAAACAGCACTTGGTGTTTAGAATCCAACAATAAAAGAAACATATTATTGTAGAAATTATCACTTTGACAGTGATTGAAGGGTAGGCAGGCATGTGGCCTATAAAGCTGTAATTTTTACAGTCCACAGCTTGAGTTTAATCATTTTGATATAACATTTCCAAAATATCCCTTTAAATGCTCCTTACAACATATAACTTAAGAGACAACATCCTTTCTGTACAATGAAATGGAGTAAACTCCAAAACGTGAACAACGCACATGTCAAAAGTTAAAGACTGTTAAAAAGAAAACCAGCACTAAAATGCTGACGGCCCAAGAAAGATCGGTCTAACTGATCATTATCAGCTTTCCCTGGAAGATGCTGTATTTTTCTACGAAGCAATTTCAGAAAAGTAAAGGAATAGTGACTAAGTGGACTTAACATGTAATCTAACATGAAAATTCAGCATTGCAAGCATTTTCACCTTTCTTTTAACATTTCTTTCAAGCGTTGGTATAGCCGTGGTTCTAGTCTTTCCCATTTTTCTATATATTTTTCCTTTACTTACTTTTTGAGTACATTCTCACTTAAATCAACGCTTTTGTATACTCTGGTGATCTTTCTCAGAAGACATGTCACTTATGATAATCACACCCAACAAGTGCTTGCTGATTTCCCTCTCTTGCCACTAAACTTGACAGAAATTCTTCAGCTGAAGAAAACAGAGTAGGAAGCCACGCAACAAAGGCTTAAAACTGAATATGCAATATAAACGTAGGCACACATGCAGGTAACCAAGCAGCCATCATATTCCACAAAGATCATACACGTTTTCTCAGATGTAACTTGTATAACTGTAATTTGTTGGGTTTTTTTTGTTGTTTTTGACGTGGACGGTGCTGCCCTACCCCCCGAGCACAGCCTCACCAGTGGGTCTGACTAAATATTTTTGCAAAAACCAGAACCCCAGTGTGCCTTGTTACAGCGCATGTAACTGCAAAACATCAAAGCCTCGGGATGAATTCGGCAGCAATATATAGAGCTTGCCCACAGCTTTTGCCACGTCCACGCCAGCTAAGAACTGATGAACCAGATGCTTTCTGAGTTGTGCGAGACCCACGGGCGCGCAGCGAAGGCATCTCGCTGGCGGGGAAGAGGGAGGGATGCATCTCGGGAAGCCTCTTCTCAACCCTGCCTGGGCAAGGGTAACCAGAGGTTACCTTTGGACTCAGCAAGGAGCTCCGAGTTGTGCCACTGGGCTGGCGTGCTAACTCGGCCACTCGTTGTAACTCACACAGAAACAGAGAAAAAACAGGGCAGGGGGAGGAATAATCACACAGGACACGGAGGCTATTGCGCCCTGGGAACTTTACCTGGCTTTTGGTTGCCGCAACCTTTGCAAACAGTGCTTGAGACACCTTAGCTCTCTTCATTTCCTGCTGAATCTCATCGTAAATGGAAGCATTAATGTTCATGGAATTATTTTCTGTTTTTCCATTCCTCTCTGTAGCAATAGTAGCAGTTTTGACCTAGAAAATATATTTTATGAGACATTTTTCATTATGAAAAAGTTATTTCCCTCTCTTTCCCTCCCCAAGTGGTTCCCCTTTCCATTTTATTCCTTTTATTCAATCTTGCTCTGATATTCTTTCAGCTTTTCAGAGACTTAACATTATAAGTTATCCGTGGTTCAGGCAACTGGGAAACAAGAAAATTCAGCATATTGTAAAAGGTGAGTGCATCTGAAATATGAGTTATCATTAACTGACCACTGTGAATTTCATTGTCATAAAACAAATTAGGTGGAAACCTGTCAAACAGTCTTGTAGAGACTTGTGAATCCTTACATGATTCTTTGCCCCGCACAAATTAAGTGAAAATTGTAAGTGCAGCATAAAAGAATCTCTAATTAAATAGAAACGTGACAGATATATCTTGATTCATGCCTTATGTCTGGTACAATCAAATGCATGATAATATAGAAAAGTTGTGACTTTAGATTTAACTTTTTAAAATATTATCTATCAGTTTAATTCTTAAGCTGTTTTTAGGAAAGTGGTAATTTAGAATAATGCATATTTTAACCACTCACTCATGAAATCAAGATAGGCCTTTCTTAAAACTATTAATTCTAGTTGTATTTCACTTACATATATCACATATTTATTCTTCTCGCAGTCCAGGTTAAAAAAAAATAACATGAAAACAAGACAGAATGATTACACTACTATGTCTATGCTGCACCTGCAGCATTAAGGAAAACAACAAAAAACACATCAGTAGTGACATGATGTGCAGAAGACTATTCTTTTCTTCATCCTCTGGAAATGATGGAAGTGATGTTTCAACACCAAGAATCATCCCACCAAGGTTACAGTGCAGTTTCTGCAATATCAGTTGACAGGTACAAAAAATCAGCAGGTACTCAGCTTATCCTACAATACTCTCAATAGTTAAGGATAATGTCTTTCTTCAGCAGCTACTCTTGCAATGCTTGCCCAAGATTAGTGGACCTAATGGACCACTAATCCTAAAGTGGACCAGAGGAAAGGAAAGACTGGATTTCTGCCAAGAACCCACAAGGTGATGATGCAAAATCAAACCTTTAGATTTCGATTCAAATCTACTGGTTCATACTGAGGTTGTTGAGACCTGAATTAATTTAGCCATTCAGAAGTTACACGTCTAGTCTAAGTTAGTCATTCAGGCTACCTCTAAATCTAATGGACAGAGCTTGGCATTTCCAGAGGGTGATTCAGCCTACTCTTAAGTATGTGTCTAAACCCACACTTTCACTATCAGTTTAATCCAGTGGAAGTCAGCATCTTCCTGTGCTCTAAAGTCCTTTGAGGTTCAAAGGGAAATCATGACAACATGATAATTCATCTTCTAATCTCACTCTCTATGAGCTTTCATATGTCACAGGTCTCATGATACGAGAGTCAAAGGGTTTGGGTGAGAGACATACTCAGGCAAATCATCAGCCCATTTTTTCCTAGAAATGTCACGCTCAATTTGCGTTAACTATTCTCCACAGTGCTTTTAAAATAAAATAATCTAGCCCAGAAACTGGGAGCGCATGCCACTTTTGCTGAGCCTGATTTGTCTATCAGGCTTTTCAGGAGCTGTGCTAACACATGCCTATTAGCTGCAAGGGGCAAAACCCCAGCAAGAACAAGGTGTCCACACACATTTCCACCTGCTGCCTCCTGGCAGGCATTAGCACTTTCTGGTATCTGAAAACAGGAGTCCCAAATGAAAACAGAAATGAAGAAAAATCCCAGAATGTGGCATACAGTTTATCACATGATTTGCTTTCATCTGAAAACAACTAGTACTTTGCAGCAGTGACCTGGAGAGTGAGGCATTTCCTTTTCTGCAGTGTGACATTTTCCAGGCGACACCACAGTAGAGCATGGCCAAGCCTCGGCCAACGGCTGCTCAGAAACATTTAGGGCACCTGGCAGTGGGCAGCATGAGGAGCAGCACCATGAACCTCCTTTCTTCCCATTGCAGAGTGGGAAAAAGCATGCCTCACACTGTGCAAATCAGCATGGGGCTGCAAAAGCAGGTGCATCTCCTGAACACCATACGGTGAAATCATTTGAAAAATTACAAAATCAGTGGCAATTTTATCACCTTTAAATGAAAAGGATTCACTAAAAGGTAACTGACAACCAACGGGGATGTTAAATGTACAACTGGAGACAGGCTTCCCTGCTTGCGTGTAAAAATCACGCTAAGCTAAATTAGAAAATGAAAAAGTGATGGCTTTGTCAACACACCTTCTTGGACCTTGGGTTTAAATTTTGGCAAAGTTATTTCAGTCCTTCCCAAAGAAATATTTCTAACTTGTAACTAATCTTTGAGGGTTCTGAGGGGAGGACAAGAAAAGGAAGGTATTCGGATAGGACACACAAGTCCATGGTATCTTTTGGGAAGGAAACACTTTGCTCTTGTGATCCTGATCAAAATGCCTCTTTTCTGTAAGCACGCTGCCGTTTTTTATTGCTACTCAGCTTCAAAAGACAGCTTCATGTTGTAGCAGCACTTCATAGACCACTTAACTGAGCTGTGAACACCCAGATCATCAAAACACAAGACTCGCGCACCACGTTGGAGACATAATTTAAATAATGCATCTTGGTCCACACTTTTCAATGCCCAATTTAATATGGATATACACTTAACCCAGGGGAATTACTGAAAATCCTCATTCTGGTTGTCAAATCACATCTATCTTTACACAGGTACAACAAACTCAACAGCATCTAATATGTCACTGAAGTGAAAAAAAAAAAGATTACTCCTATTGCTTTCTGTTGATATTGAATTAGGAAGTGAACAATAGAAAACACTAACATCTGCATCAAAATGTCATATTAGCCCAAAGAGCTTCAAAAGTATGAAGTCTTAAAGTCATAAGATCACCATCTTTGGGGATTTATCAAGGGATGTTTGGGGATTATCAAGGGATGTTGTTCACAGTCATAGCCTCTCCCTCTCCAATTTACATCATTGGCCAAGAATAAAAATTCTTCCCCCGCCTCTTAACAATTTCTCTTCAAAGATCAGGTATAGACTGTGGCTGGACTAGATGGTCCATTGGTCTGCTCTGGTCTGATGAGTTCCACGCAATAATGCTAATTAACCTCTTGGAGAATATCCATACATAAAACTGTTTCATAATTTATACATAGCATCTAGGCTGTTGTGTTGAATTTAGAATTGAGTTCAAGACTGAGGCTGTTTGAAGCTGGGTTGAAAAAACACCCTCCTCCTCAAAAAAACCCAAGAGAAAACAAAAAAGCCCCCAACAGTGCAACTTCAGGATTTGGGAGAGGAGGTGGAAAAAGCATTCATTTTGGAGAGAAAAACAAAACAAAACATCATCTCTCATCTCATCCACACTTAAGCACAACCTCTCACCCCACCCACACTTATAGCCACATTTTCTGTTTAGGAAAGAAACCACAGATCAGCTAAATTTTTTTTTTACAGTAACCAAATTTTGCAAACACTAACTGAACAAGGGAGCATTATTTTACAAACATAACACACCGAGAATCAGAAACTTGTTTGGCCATCTTCCTATCACCAATCAATTTAGTCGTTTAGAAAGACTTGAGAAAAAAATAACACATCCATCCCCTCCTGGCCTGTCCAGATATAAATCTTCTCATCAAGTAAGACTGATCACAGTAGCAAGAAGTTCTGGATTAATTCAATTTTCCTAAACAAAGGACAGGCTGTTATAGAAGGAATAACCAATCTGAAGAGTTTTTCACAAACATGGAAGCTCATTTCTTCCCCATCAAAACTGAAACAAAAAAATCTTTTATAACACATTCTCATAAGTACTGTTTTAGCTTGGGAACAAAAATCTTCTTTAATCCTGGTTTAGCTTTTAATATTACATCGTACATTAAAATTCATAAAGTAGTTCATTCCAGGCAAAACAAACTACTTTTCAGTTCTGCTCTGCAAATAGCACAGGAGGTACAATAAATGCTGTTGCTTTCAGAACAGCTTTTATCAGGACAAGGTTTACTACTCCATTATTACAGTGGCGCCTGGAAGTGCAGTTATAGTTAAGTGTCAGGGTTTCCATTAACTCTCCTCCATGGTGGTTTTCACAGGGGGGTGAGAGGGTTGCATGTGTTATTTTGTTCATTTTTACTTTCATTAAAATGCAACTTGGCACAAAGACTATGAACCTAAATCTCTAATTTTGCAGACTTAAAAATAAAAATTTTGCTGGTGGTGACGTATGGCGTGTGCATGTGTTTGATCTCCAGGGCTCCACCGTCAAGTTTCACGGGAGCTGTGTTATCCAGAGTTCCTTGCAACGGAGGTTCACTGGTCCTCAAACACCAGCAAATCAGGGTCCTCCTCAAGATCTGTCTTTCAAGAGTGCCATCCTATCTCTGCAACCCAAGCTGGAATTGCTTTAGCATGAAGGAACTGTAATTTATCTGTAGTCAGAGGGAGACCAGGATTATATTTATGAAAATGAAGGTTTTTGTCAATTGAGTACCCAGAACCATGACTCATGCAAGATTTGCGGATACTTCTTAAAACATTGCCTTGTTAAAATTATATTCTGCTCTTGACGTTACACATACTCTGTTTTTACACAGGATGATGACAGGCCCCAAGAGTTAGCACAAATTTTCTTTGGGGAATATGGGTGGTGAGAAGGATTTCTTCCTCAGCTCTGCTGAAATGGAGATTACTTGTCCTGAGAAGGAAGTCTTCATAACCACAGGATGGCTAACAAGCTTTAACCAGCATATTTTGGAAAAGAAAATCTGAGACTTGGTCACCTGTCTCCATCCTCCTCCCAGGTTGTACTAAAGAGGAGGGAGTCCTCTTCCCCTCACCCTGAACTGCCCCCATGAGAGAGCGAGAGAGAGAGGCCATCCCTAGCACCTCCCTGGGGAAATCCATCCACCCTGACCAGAGCTCCACACTCAGCGTCCTCTGAAGTATCCCCACATCCTCTCGTTCCAACAATGTGTAATAGACTCATCCTCTGAACTTGACTTAGGGATACCCAGAAAGGACCTCTGTGCGGTGATCTGCAAGATGAAGGTGTTGAAGAGGGGAAAAAAAAAATATTTAATAAAAGAAATAGAACAAGAAATGACCTTTTTTAAAATTTCTTCTAGGTTGGAGAGGTTACACTGTGTCTCCCGATGGAGATGTTAATATTTATAAACACCACTGCCCCAGGAAAGAGCCTGACAGACAGGCTTCTGCCCCAGGAAGTGGCAAGATGAACAACATCCAAGGGAAAAATTCTTGTGTATGCCATCTCCTCATGCTCAGTCCGCCAGTATGGAAGAGAGTAGCAGACTTTTACAACTTGACCAGCTTAGAGGGCTATACACGTATCCCAAAAGCTCATGCATTAGAGGCTAATGATTTCAATAAAAAAAAAAAAGTAAGATTTTGCTTTTTTGTTTAAGTCAGAGAGAAAGGGAGAAGTAAGGGGGACAAAGAGCTTCTTAAAGGATTTCAAAAAAGAATTGGAAACAATCCAGATACATTAGCTCAAGTAGCAACTAGTAAGAATGCTGTAAAAATGAGATAAATTCAACACAGTTTCTTCTAACTCTGGCACCAGGGTTTATGCTTGGTGAGTTCCTACTATCCTATCAGACCTCCAAGGTCACACTTTCTGTTTTTGCATGCAACAGTATCCCAAATTCACACAGAACAAGCTCAGCTTCTAAATGGTTAAGTCTGCTCTACTGTCTGGCCACCAGTTGGCAACACAAAAATGCAAAATAGATCCTTTTCAGGATGTTTATTTTCACATCCTTCCGAAACTGATAACTTGCAATTGCAAAATAAACCTTCATGTGCGGCATATTAGCTCCCATTTTTCATGGTTTCATAGTTTAATTGTTTCAAATGTTACACTGGTCTAAAGACTTAATATTAAATATGTTGGCTCTTGTGTAAATTCTGTTGTCAGGATAAACGGTCTGTTTTGTCTTTCAATACTTATCCAAGAAGATCACAGCTAAGCTAGAAAAATATTATGCTGTATTCCTGTATAGTGAACTTTAAATAATTGCTTATAATAAATTTAGTAGTAAGGATGCTAGTGGTTTTATTTCCTTAGTATCACATATTCAATAAACTGTGGACATTTGGGGGGTTATCAGAGTACTAGTTTGCATTAATAATTTTGCAGTATCCTGACTATAATTCATTTCTGCTATGATTTGTAAAGTTATACTTGCCAGTGCAACAACAAGAATAATTTCATTATTATTTCTAGCATTAAGTATTGTTACCAACACGGATATTTCAATTTTCAAACTTAGGGCTCACACTTAGTTGCAGGTGGCAAGTGCGACACGTGTTTATAGGTGGGTAATTCTGGCAACATGTAAAAAGGTCGCACAGAATCCCAACTCAAAGGTTTCTACATCCTCAGTCCATCCACTAGGTAAAGTGCATATCTTTTGCTGAATGACAGAGCACAATATAACAACTAGAAAAAGAACTGTTTTGTTCTGTAGACCGCAGGTATTAGTCTATAAGGTTTCCTTGTTAACCTGTTTTCCTTTCAAAAAGGACCAAACCAAAACCGTATGCTGTTTCCACTTTGAACCGTCGCGATTAAGTTAACTATATTCCTGACTCCCACTAGAAAAATGAAATGTAATTATGAACAAGAGCACAGTAGAGACAGATAGATTCCCTGCCTCCAACCCCTAAATTTGGACTTACAGTATATTTTGTCAGTAAAGAAAACCCCTAAGTCTCACTTTCTTTCTGGCTGCAAGGGATTCATACGGTTTAAAGTGTGAATTAAAACCAATACAAGGACTACCTCTGACTCGACATCCTTCTGGAAAGTCCTGTAATTAACTCTGTTCTTTGGCTGTGAAATTGCCCAAGACCACTTGAGACAGAGTGAGACATTACCTCGGCAGAAAGAGATAAGTTAAGAGGGAGGGTTAGCCTTCGCTCTGAATTACCTGGGCTGTGGGAGCAGGTACAGATATTAGAACAAACTCAATTGTTATTTTAAACACAGTTATCTATATTTAACTATTTCCCACTAAAGCATTACTATGTACATAGATTCTCATCTTTTATCTTGAGGAGTATCTGTAGTGGATTTCACAGACTAAACTCGGTTAATGATAACAAAACTAGACCATTAGCACAGTCTGTTCTTTCTGCTAAAAATTTTTTCTCTTCTTGTGAAAAGTACTGCAGCAGGTCAAAGTGATCTTCTGTCCTCCCTTTTCCTACAATTTTGTTATTCGTTAATTCAGTGTGGTCCTTAGCATCCATTAGCTGCAAGAAAATTAGAAAAGTAACCTGGAGGAATTTATAGCGTTCAGAATGGGTATGGAATGTAGTCATAGGCACATGCTTGAGCCTGGTTAGTAAAAAACTGCTCTGTGTTTATACGCTCAACCATGACAAAATTCCCACAATCCCAAAGCCTTGCTTTGTAGACCAAATCTGGACTGCGTATACTGCACAATTCCCACATACCCGAGGATGAGTTTGTTTTGTCCTTGCATAGGTACAACCTTGAGCCACAGCAATGCGGAGGATTTCAGAAAAGGTACATTGGTTTTTGGAGTGTTTCATTCACAACCGTGTTTCTTCTTTGTGGAAATACTCTGCATTCCTATGGCTCACACCTATATTTCTCACGTACCCTAAAACCAGCTTCAGAGTTTCCTTGACAGACACAAGGACTACACCATTGAATTTCTGGATCCCACTCTTTCAAACTTTATAATTTGGGGTGAGTTAAACCAATAGTCCCACTAGATCGTACAGGAATCAACAGGAGTTTAATTTGAACAAACACTAAATGAAGCTTTAGTGAACATATCCCAATCTTTCAGAGCGATGGATATAGCAAGTCTGTTATGTTATCCCGTTGTCAGTAGCTCGACCTGGTGAAAGTGTGCCCAGCATTTTGGGATGGAGTGCTCTTCCCCCCATCACTTTAGTTTTAGCTGTTCATTTTCTGGAAGATAATTTTTAAGGCAATACTATGTACTCATACTTCTGCTTTCGTTCCAAATCAGTTTAGTGGTCTAAAGCCTTCAAAATCCCTATTTGAACCTCTAACATTAAAAACAACACCTGAGAGTTATAGGTGAAAAAGACAGCTAAAAGCCAGCATGTTCCAGGCCCAGTAAAGCTCGTATCTCAATAAAATGAGCAAAAAACCTGTAGGGGCCATAATGGATAGAATTTATCTTAAAACTAGAAAATAGGTAGTAATAAACTGCTACTATCATCCATTATATTTCTTAAATTTAATTTGTGATATGCACTGCAAATAATGATTCTACGAGCATTTAGAAAATGCAACAGTAAAAGCTTTCTGCTTTTTAAGACAGGTATCACCCAGCAGGACAGTGAGAAAGCACAACGAGCAAATGCAGAAGACAGAGAGAGTGGCTTACTTGTGGAGGCCGGCTAGGCGGTGTGCTTATGAGAGGTGCGGGGCCCATTGCAGAGGCTGCGTTCAAGCTCCTTTCCCTTTCGTCCTGGTAAATTCGATCTCGTTCGGCTTCTGGCAGCTGCAAGAAGTTCTGCATAGCCCGAAGGTTTACCAGTAAGGACTGCGAGGCAGTCTTGGGATCCTCTTCCTTGCGGAGGATTTCTGAGAGCAAGCCCTGTAGGGAGGGAGGGGAAAAAAAAAGTACACTGGAGAGTTAGCCTAGGTGAGTGCCCGTAAAACTGTGCTCTGCAGAGCCACTGCTTATCAGTCCTCTTTCTTCTTTCCACTGGGCTGAGAACGAGAGCAGCAAATGCACTACTCACTCCACATAGGAATATATTATTGGCAATTTAGGTAGCAGAGAAGAGAGCCTCAATTGTACCCTTAATTTTATTAAGCATCTGTTTTACATACAACATAAACTGAATCTGCCTAATAGGTCTCCTTCCTTTTATTGGCTTAACTTGCCATGAAATCCTTCACAGTCGCCAGACAATCACAAGACGTTAAGAAAAGTGAAATACAGATAGTCCAGAGGCATGACACGGGGGTGTTCTCAGGCTTCCCAGACAAAACACATAGCCAACCCAAAGAAACACTTTCCACATTTCTAGCAACTTAAACAGCTTTATGAAAGGAAGTGATATTTCACAACTAATCTGAGACGATAAACTCGCAACATTTCTAAAGTACCGCTTATCTGACTGAGGTCCATATTTTTTTATAAGGCAGTATTTTGGTTTGAGAGTTGTATATTGGAGTTTAACAACAAGTGAGGAAACTCACTGTTAGATGCTCCCCCTCCTCCGCCTTTCTCCTCCTCCCTCCATCCCCCTCTCCTCACCGGGACAACCCTAATCCTCACCCGGTCCATCGCCTGGGTTATTTCTTTAAGCACCTGCTGTGCAGGTCCCATTTCCTAAGTCCGTTTACCATTGCCGTCCTTTGACCACTTTCAGAGTCCAGCAACGACAGATAAAAGCGAGCACTGGGGAAAGAGAGGAAAACAGCATACAGGGCATCCATAGCAGTGGGCCAGAGATGGGCAGGCTGCAGACGACAGCACGCTGCCCGCAGCTTGTACAGAGCGCACCAGGTTTCCTACGTAATCATTGCATCTCGGTTCTCAGCAACGGAGCAGGCTTGGCGGTCTGCGACACCTAATTACTCTAAAAGACGAAATATTTATGAACCTGTGAGTGGAACTGGAACTTTAATGTCAACAGGTTCTTGAAATCTGCCCCCCTGCCAAATTCTCCTTTTAAATATGCCAGGCATACAAAATGCTCTGCTGTCTTGAAGTAACACGGCGGTGATAAGAAAACTAACTTTTGCAAAAGCAAATGTGAACTTCTTTTTAGAATACTGTTGCCATGCTGGGACAAGGAGAGGGTTGGTATGGCAGGCTTTTATTGCCAGTGTAACAAGAGAACATCGATGTGATTTTAAAGAAATAACACAACCCAATGCTTCTTTTCCTAAAGAACTGTTGTGAGTTATTTGGTATAATGCAGGGGTGAATGGGGGGGTGGGGGGAGCAATAAAAAGCTAAAACCGAGAGAAGCAATCCTGACTGAAGTTATCTATTCCTAAGGGAGTGCTACAGAAGACTACAGCCCAAGCTTCAGCTCCTGCCACCTCTGTAGGGAAGTCTGATGCTCACCTCTCCCAAAGGTCCTATCCTATCGGGCAAAAGTACCCTACGAAGGTGCTGTGGCAGAGGTACTCTACTCTTAGGCAGCTGTGCTTAGGCAGGGTCAGAGCCCACCCAGTCTGGCCCTGAGCTCTGCATTTGCCCCGTCACCCCTCCCTCTCTCAGGGACCATGAGGATGGAGGTGCTAACCACTACACTGGGGCCAGCGTGGTCCTCATCGCCCTGTCTATACCTGCACATGTAAGAGGGAAATGGGATGGAAAACACAAACCGCCTTTCCAGCACTAAGCATGAAAAATAGTTTAGAGGAGGATTTAAAAAAAATAATCCTGGGGGATACTTTTTTACCACTATTCTTCATCCTTGCTCTTTTATGGTATCCAGGCGGAAAGTCCTCAGAAGGTAAATAAGTCAGTTACAGACAAAAGTGGTATTTGGGTGGAATATAAGTTTTTAAATTTTTCTTAGTGATTAGTCTAATAATAAATTTACTTATTAGCAAAGATGGAAATTAAATTTTTGTCTATCATTTTTTTTCTAAGCACTCACTCAACCCACAGTTACTATTTGTCAGTGGTAGGGTTACACAACCCATCCTCCAAGGGGGGCAAAAAATGATTTTGTGCCACTGGAGACAAGGCAAAGCTGTCTACAGAGCACAGGATGTATGATGGAGGTGTAAAAACATGTGATTTCTGACTGCTACTGTGCTGAAAACAACTGCACCAGAATTAGAAAGAAGAAAGAAAAACTAAACTCAAGTGGACTGATCATTGGCAGGAGAGGAGGCTCCTTACTAACAGCCAGCCCACTGTCAGCCACAGCAAATGTCCTTGAAAAATACTTTAACCCATAATGGAAAATATTTGCTTGTATAAGCCTTTGCCACATAGCGGGCAGCTAAAAAAAGCAGAAAAGGCTGTTTTTCTTGTGTAACTTTTTCCCCCTCAGTGAAATAAGTAAACAAAGAAAATTGGTTTTTGTATTTTTCATGGGTTTGTCAGTATAGCCATTGCTGCAGGACACCTCTTGGTGATTAGAAATGCTATTAAGTATTCATTCCCCTCTCCTACCCCCATCACTGCCATCACTCTTTGCATGAGCTGGGAGCAGACCAGAGGACACAAATGTGGAGAGAGGAGGGGAGATGAGTGGGGAGAAAGCAGGGAGGAGGTGTTTGCTTCTAGGGGCTTTGAACCTAAAGGTCAGAATATGTGAGGAAATAACATGAAAAAAAAAAAAAAAGGTGTAGTACCAGGTGCAGGCAAAGTCTTACAATACAGTTTGTCTGCTTCAAATATTACTTCATTGCTACTGCTTCAATTTTCTGAGCACCAAACTTCAGCTAAAGATTGTTAGGCAAGATGTAGAATGGGAAAATCCTGAAATTGTACCTCAGGTTGCATAAAAGCTAAATGCTGTTTTGCATAGGGCTTACACACACTGCCAGGCCGAGTCCTCCTCTCTGCTCCTCCCTTGTATTCTTTTCGCACTGGAAATGTATTTTCTTAAAATGTTACCAGGTCCCATTGAAAAAAAGAAAGTTTACACGTCATCACAAGTATAATTCATTACTAATTGCACAAAAATGTTCAATAAATATTATCAGGGCTTTCAAAAGCTAATTATGAATTCTTCAAAACTGGAGATAAATGAAAGTGTCTGCCAATATGAACAAAACCACTGCCTGTCTGGCCCCCAGTTCGTCTCTTCTTTGAACATAATCACTGATTCAAATAGATTTTATCAGCCTGATAGAACTTCAAAGCTCCCAGAAGAAAAATGCAATTTGCCCAAACCTCCCCAAAACACGCAGAACATCCCTGAATGCTATCCCTCTCTGTTGCAGGGTGCTCCCATCCCATGTCCAGGTGGAAGATTATTTGCAAGCTCCACCCACGAGCCTGGATCCCTGCCAAGTAAGTTACAAGCAGACACATTTATCTATGTCGCTTAGTAGCAAGAGGAGAGCTGTCATGATAGTGTAATAGCACCTTTTTACCTTTTATTCAATAGTGATATGGATAGTGTGCTTTTTCTTAAATTACACTACGAAGAATTATATGAATACAGTGGCAATTTCTGTTATACTTAAGCAGGCAAATTTCTCTCTACCACATAATTTACAGAACTCAAATTCAATAAAACATTACATGATGGTCCATTACTGTTATCAATTTTGAATAATCCATCTTCATTTTTCATTTTACTGGAAAATAAAGTGCGCCAAAGAGAAAGTGGAAGCAAAAAAAAAAAAAAGTGCCTGAGAAGGTGGTTTGTGTAAACTTAGATTTTGTTTCAAAATTACACGGAGCCGTTTACTGCATCCAAGCGTTCTCCCTCGAAATAGCAATTGCCCAGAATTAGCATGAGCACAATCCTAAATACACAGAACTCTTCACATATGAGAAAAGGCATTATACAGGAACGAAAGGCAATGTATCCTGGCAGCTAAGATTTTAAACAAGCATGGGGGTGAAGTAGAAAGGAGGGGGAGAGAAAAGGTATCTGGCAGAAACACTGAGAAGTACTCAAAAACCTTGAGATGAAAAACTGTCACTGGTGGGAAGAAGAAAAATGACAATAGTCAGACATGGCAAAAGCAGCAAAAAGCACTCCCCCTCCTTTCGTGAAGCTGGAGCCGAGAGGTCACCTCCGTACAGCAGCACCCGAGTTCATGCAGCAAATGTTATGGTTGAAAGCGTACACAAACAGAGACAGGCACCCCCGAGTTACAGTTCCAACCACAACCATGACTAACACGATTCCTTGCTCGTACGTACATGTCACCCTGCCATGCACCAAGTTAAGCTACGCCTTCAAGTCAAATGTCAGACTTGCCTGTGGGAACCCAAGCTTTCCGTTTCCTGACTCATGTTTACATTTGCAAACCCACGACAGAAATGGTAGAGGAGTTTGTTTATTTGTTTAGGGCTCCGAAGGTGGTTCAGCCGAACAAACGCCGCTGCTCCGCTCCAGCTCTCTCAAGAAGAACAAAACGGAGTCGAGAACCTCCCAGTTCAACCGAAAATTTGGCGGGGCAGGCTGAGCCTCTCTGCCGGTGGGAGGCTGCGGCAGAGGCTGGCGTGGGGCACCGTGCTTTGGGGGGCTGCCCCGACACATGGGTGCCGTCACCCCGCAGCTGCTCGGTGCCGCCCGGGCTAGTGAGCTGATGACAAATGCCATTTTCTGACCAGCAAAGCACAGGAAAAAACTGAACTCACTCTTTCAAGAGAGCGGAGGCGTCTGCACAGCGCACTGACATCAGCTGGAAAAAATACTACGTTTACTAATTCAGCTGAACGGCAACCGAAACATAACCAGCTCAATTTACTGAAATTACCCTAGCAAACAGAGAGTGGTACACGCATTTGGTAGCCACGCTTGAGGGGGAACTCGGATCTGCTAGCACAAATCCTGACTCAACAAACTTTTCCATGGTGCACTACAAAGAGGTGCTAACAGGATTCAATCTGTTTCTTTGCAGCCAGTGAGCTGGAATGACAACTGCTGAAGGACAAATAACACTTCGGACCCCACTGCGCTCTGAAGCCTTCCTAGAAGGACCACTGTGAAATTTCTCATGGGGAGAGGTGCTCCATCCTCCGAAACCACTTCTGCTCCCGACAACAATTGTTCTATTGTGCCTGTACAGACGCTAATTTTCATTCAAGTTATAGCTTTCTGGACTCCTCTTTGATTAAACTTTGCAAGGCACATTCCTGAGAACTACACATTTTTGAAACTACCATTCTGAAGTTAAGGGTAGGGGGGAAGTTATCCAAGAGGATATTAAGGACACCCTTTCAGTTTTCTGAGGTGTGGCTTAGGGGTTTTTCTGCCTTATAAATAGATGATAATTTAAAAAAAAACAGACACCCTAGTTTTCAGAACATTCTTTCCTTTGAGCTGGGAGGAAGCAGATATATTTCTAGTTAACATTTTTCCCCCAAAAGAAAAATTCTTGGAAATTAGGGCCAAGTGTTGAATTACAACGCTAAGCTGGCAGAACACCCTCTTCCCACCTAAAAACCCCACCAAATTCTGTATTCATATTGCAGAGCACAAGTCTGTAAAACAAGAGGTGCCAACATCTTCAGCCAATTCAACCAAAGTCCATTTTTATTGCCAAAACATTAAGCTAAATTACTCTTATAGTTCACTTCCTTCCTTAACTTTTACGCGGAAAACAAATCTCTCCCCTCATCTGAGACTGTATCTCGACATTAGGGTTTTTTTGCACAGAACTTCTAACCGATTTCAGTGAGATCTTCTGCCTTCAGAAACTGATGGCATGATATGGTCCCTGGACACGGCTCAAATATGATTATGACAATTTCAAAAATGTCAGTGGTAAGCCTGAGTTAGCTTTTTATCTCAGAAAACAGTAGATGAATTTAAACAAGCATTTTCACTTGCTCTAGCCAAAAAAAAAAAAACCCAGACAAAAGATATTACGTCAATATTAGAAAATAACATCTAAATATCATCAGTTATTAAAGTGCTGCCCTAATTTTAGTTAAATGTGATGTATCCTTGAATGACCAAAGATAAATTCTGGAGTACAGCAAGCAAAACAAATTTAAATGCTTTCTTATAAGAATCACAGGTGTCTCTACCTGTATTTATAATTGGACATTAGCTGTTGCTGTGGGTACAATTAAAGATTTTCAGTTTTGCAAAGGTGAAACGTGCCTACAACAAACTCCTCTGGATTTCAGTGGGGCTTCGCTTCATATTAAAAGTATGCTGAGATACTTCGTGGCAACACTGAGACTAATATTGCCTAGGCTCCTAGTATTTTTCCTTTCTGTTCCCTATGTTTGCCACAATACATAACAAATACTGCAAAAGCTCATGTAGCTAACTGCAAATACTAATTTGACTAGCTAACACAATTTCTAGGATATAGGGATACTACTCTGTGTTCTTTCAAGTAGATTTGGTTGAAAATTGCCAAAATATATTACATATCTATTTCATATCTCTTCACAGGATTTGTTTTCAATGTTCATCTTGGGGTTTCCTCCCAGTTTTGGGTCACTTTGAATACATTTTACCAAGCTGGTTAAACACATTGGCTGTGGAAGAATTGAACTTTAAACAAATATTTAATAACATTTGTAGTTGTCCCAGTTTCAGCTGAGATAGAGTTAATTTTTCTTCCCAGTAGCTGGTATAGTGCTGTGTTTTGGATTTAGTGGGAGAATAAGGTTGGTAACACACTGATGCTTTAGTTGTTGCTAAGTAGTGCTTACACTAGTCAAGGACTTTTCAGCTTCTCATGCTCTACTGACTGAAAAGGCTGGAGATGCACAAGAAGCTGGGAGGGGGCACAGCCAGGACAGCTGACCTGAACTGGCCAAAGGGATATTCCATACCATATTATGTCATGCTCAGTATATAAACTAGGAGAAAGCTGGCCAGGGGGCCGCTGCTCGGGAACTGGCTGGGCACTGGTCAGCAGGTGGTAAGCAATTCCATTGTGCATCACTTATTTTGAATATTATTTTATCATTATTATTACTATTATTGTTATTATTTTCCCTTCCTTTTCTGTCCTATTAAACTGTTTTTATCTCAACCCATGAATCTTACTTTTTTTTTTTTCCTTCCCAATTCTGTCCCCTATCCCACTGGGGGGGCGGTGAGCGAACGGCTGTGTGGTGTTTAGCTGCCTGCCGGGATAAACCATGACAGTAGTAAGAAAAATATATAGTAATCAGTAATCGCTATTTGCACTAGAAATCTGGTTCTACAGTTGCATTCACCACATCTCAAGACCATCTTCTTATACTGTGTCATATAAATTCAATGTCCAGTCAGAACCAATTGTCCTTGTATTTCAGGTAAAAAATATTGTTCATGCACAAATGACAGAGACCAAAAGCTGTATGCAAAACTAGCTGACAAAAAATGAACAAATGACTTAGGAGGGGGAAGGAAGCTGAGAGAAAACAACCTGCTTTTAGGCAAGTCTGAGAAAGAAGTAAATATCTAATAAACTATTTATTTTCTGAATTACTTGCTTGGCTTTTTGCCAAGGTAAGATGGCAGCTGCAAACCATGGTAACTTGAAGCTACTATTATTATTTCAATACTTGATAGTATCAATAGTTAAAATATTAAACATTGCATTAAACAAAACTCTATGTGACTTATTTGTAAGTATAACAACTGACACTGCCTGAACCTAACTTACATAAATAATCCTTGCATGAGTTCATGTATCCCATGAAATTTGGTGTGAAAGACCCAGATCTTGAAAACCTCCTCTGCTGTTAAGAGGAAAGACACACACACACACACAGAGCTTTACAGAGAATACACACCATGACTCTACTTTCTTTTAGCTAAAGGAGGATGTAAAAATTTTTAAGGCAATAATAATTCAGAACAATTACAAATGACATGCTGATTCAAACCTGGTACCAGTGCATTTGAAACAGAATTTTTATTCTCTAAGCTATGCAGGGAGAAACATCAACATTTCAAGAGAAGCCCAAATTATGATTTTTTTTGCTATATTCTACAATGGACAAATATTTGTTCCTTAAGTTTAAAAAGGTGGAATCAAAACAAATTTACCTACATCTTTTTTAAATATTTCCTTTAAAAAAAATCCTGTTTTATTTTCTGTTAAAACAGACTTCTAAAATTTGGAGATCTTATTGTTTGCATTGGATATACTGACATTTCTTCCATAATTTCTGCTTGATTAAATTCCATGCAACATGGCATTAAGTTAAATTCCTAGAGCAGAATAAATTATAACAGGGTTAGCTTCTAAAACAGGTGTAAAAAATAACACATTTTAGTGTTACTTATCAGCTTTGCTAGGGCTAGTTTTTTCTGCATTGAAGAGCTGAAGTATATGTTCCGACGTGGACATCGGCAATCTCAGCAACTACTGTTTTTGCAAGAAACTACAAAAATACTTGAAAGGAGTAGGTGGTCTAAAAATAAAGCTTTTAGTTTTCAATCTTTTCAGAAGCCTGAAAAGATGTTATTAAGACTTTCACTAGAAAATAATAAAAATAAATGCAAACAAGAATAAAAGACCATCTCGGGTACACCTGTGAAAGAAGACAGGTTGTTCAGTGCATGCATGTGGTCAGTACGGATATACCTTTGCAACACAAAAGGCAATCTGTTGGGTGACTTTGTGAATGGTTCTGCATAGAGCTGTTCATGTCCTTTCCAGGGAAGATTAAGATATTCATAAACCATCACAACTGGAGAGGAACCAAGGCAACTGTAAGAACAGCGGGTATTGCCACAAACCAATCACTGAAGATTTCTTTACTGTATCAACATGGACACTGGTCCTGCAAGGAAGCATGGTTCCTTCACAGGAGCTAAGTGACAAGGCAGAAATGAGGAGAGAGACTTAAAAGGTGATCATTACTAAATAGAGAGAGAAAGAAGGGACTCTTAGATTTAAAAAAAATAAGAAAAAAGACAACTGACCTGAGTTCGGTTAAAAGCCACACGTGCAAATACTGCCTGTGAGATTCCTGCTCGTTTCAGTTCGTCACGGACCCACTGGTAGATTTCGGAAGACACCTCTGTGTTTGTTGAGACCTGCTGCTCCAACGGCTTGTTCATGGATCTACTGACAGGAGGAGGATGGTTCAAGTACTGTTGGTTTAAGGACTGCTGGGCTAGAAGTCTGTTCACTGCATACTGCTGGTTCAGCAACTGGGCCATTACCAGCTGCTGATTTACCAGCTGAGGGCTAATGGGAGTAGATACAAGTCCAGGGTGCAGGTTTGGAAGCGGGGTCCGAACTGATGGTTGACTACCATGAGAAAGCTGAACAGGGGATGGAGGCTGTTCGGCTGTGTTCCCTGGGACCGGCTGCTGACCGAAGTTGACATGGTTGGCACCTTGCTGGGATAGTTCAGAAAGGCTATCCATCTCAACTACGGTGGAAAAGAAACATTGAAAAAGCCAACATAAGACTGAAATCACAAACTTCATGCTCCTTGCAAGATGTGCTAATAAAAATAAATGTAAAATGGCACATTCAGGTTCAAGCTTTCTGTACTCTACAGCCTAGATCAGCAGGCCCATAACATCACTGTTGCAGCTATTTGCCTTCAAAATTTACCTACAAATAACGCTGTAGTCAATATGTTTTAAAAAAACATCCAACAAACTGCCCATCATCATCACCGGGCCCTTGGAGGACCCAGCAGAACATCAGAGGCAAAGCCACATGCTGGAAACGACATACGGCAAAGGAGAAACTTCCTAAGAGTTCTGCAAAGGCACGACGCAACAGAACCACGAGCACGCGGCTGCAGAGCGCAGCCCTGCAGCGATGGATGCAGGGGACTTCAGACAAGGCAGCGAGCAACTAGAGAGGGGGCAAAGATGAGAGAAGGGAAACCACTCAGTGCGCTGCAGAAGATGCAGGTGAAACGGTGAGTGCATCTGCGCAAAGGGTAAGGAGGGCTGTTATGGGAAAGCGCACCCCGACCAGAGAGAGAAGCCCCCGGTGACTGATTTTGTTCCTCCCGTGGTGCCCCTGCCACGACATCTGCAGTTCCCAGCCACTGGAAATCTGTAACAAGCAGGGTGGGGTGTGGACCTCCCCATGCTCTGCTAATTTCTAGATGCTGCATCAATTGTATAGGACTGCTAGGAACTAGTATAATTTATGTAAATTACACAGATGGGCTGCTTTATCTTGCAACCATGTATGCATGGTTTTTTCAGTGACTTGCAACATGGTTGATTTTTTTTCTTATATTAACTCATCTGCCTTGACACACCCTCCTTTTTAATTAACACCACAGTTTTTTAAACTACAAGAGTTCTTCCAGCTCCCCTCTTGTGCGTGATAAGACAATATAAAATAACTCTAGGCTGATGTAAAGGAATCTCCTTTTTATCAATGTATGTCACTTTTTCATTTTAAACAATCTCAGTTCTAGTGCTTTGGCAATGCTGGTCTGGAAATAGCTTTGAGAAAATATGCTTTATTTAAAAACCAAAACTCCAGTATCTTCACAAAAGTGCTGTAGCAATGTTTTTCTTATACTAGTAAAGGATATTTTTAAAAAAAGTCAGTGTCTGAACTTTTCATTGTAATTATGATCTTCACTAACAGTCATTCAGTGCCAGACCACCCTTTCCTCCACAGGGATGAGAGCTAGAAGAAGAAATCGGCACCTGGATTCGCACCCACAGCCCCTCCTTCCCCCTCTGTCCTATCATGGGCAGAAATTAAAAAAAAAAAAAAAGAAAAGAAAGCGGGTTGTTCTGCAGAGAGGTCTGGTGCCCATAGCCTGGATCAGTCCACCAGCAGAGCACCCACTGCTCCTCACACATGTGGCTTTGAGGGCAGTGTGGCCTCTCCCCCCAGCATTGGGCTACACAGGAATATACACACACACACGCATGCACGCACACACGCATGCACACACGTTTCCTGTGCACTGGTTTCATTGCCCCCAAATGAATGGATGGTGAACCTGTCTTGGCAGATCATGTAAAGCAAATTTTGCAAGGGTTGCCCCACTCAAGAGTGCTGCAGCAATAGAGGTGGGAGAGGATTCTGCGGAAAGGTGTGTGTCGCCCCCCCCATGCAGGCGATCTGCTGCCTTGGACCACCTGAAACCAAGTGAAGTCTTACCACCAACTTCGGTGGTCTCAGAAGAAGGGCTCAGTGCTGCACAGAAGGTACAAAGTAGATAAAGGAAAGAAGCTGCCTTTTTTCACTAGTGGAAAGTAGAGATCAACCCAAGTGGGCCATTCACTTGGAACAGTAATTCAAGCAATTATCACAAAAGTGATGCATTGTCTTCATTACAGCCTTAAGCTATAAAAGGCAAGGAACCTGTTTGGGTAGATGAATGATTTTGCTTCAAATACCAAAAGCTAAGTCAAGCTCAAAATTCAATCCAAATTGAGGTCCCATTTCTTCATTCTGTTGAAAACTACGTAGAAATTTTCTGACATAAAGTGTTCAAAATTATCTTAACAGGTTTAAGAAACAGTTTTAAAAAGGGACAACACAGAAAGATAAAAGGTATTACAGAATTAATATGGCCCACTGATAGATTTTTTTCCTCCAGTAATTTACTTGTGCTTACTACAACAAAGAAACAATTGTCATAACAACTATTTGTCAAAATGAATTGAAATCAGGGTCCCAAAGTTAGAGAAAGCTATGAATTTATAAAATTAGAGCATTCTTGTTGGACGACAGTGATAGTTATAGAAGCCTGTTTCTTTAAATACACATTAGCCAGAGCAAGAAAAAAATACATACATTAAAAAAATCAGTCCGTCACAGTTCCAGGAACAGGTTTTTTAAACAATTATTCTGGGCGGTAGAAGATCTCTAGATTTACAGAATGACAGCTTTATATCTCTGGCAACCCAAGTCAGTTTGGCTGTTTCAATAGCAAATATTTATTTAAATGAATTCTTTCACTATATATGTACTTTCTACATCTACTCATCAAAAGCATCCTAAACTTATTGTGAAGGGACCTGGCTTCTTATATGGCTGTGACAGACCTCAACGTGACACATAATGGTATGTATCCACCATCATGGCAAATTTTTTTTTTTTTTTTTTTTGCTTACCCATCATATCTTTTGCCTTCTTGAAATGTTTATACCACCTTCCAAATTCCTGACATTTTGCTGCTGAGACATTTGCATAGTAAGTGCTGTTCACAATGGAAGAAATCATACTCTGTGTGAAAAGGGGAGAAGAAAAAAAAAAATCTGTAATACAGAGCAGTACAAGTCAAATCACAAACTATTTCAATTGTTGAAACCATTATATTTTTAGAGTTTGAGAACCATATCACATTTTTAATCCTGTCATCCCAAGCCTTTTAAAAAACTCATTAATTGAGCATAAAAACAATCCAAGGTATATTGTAAATGGGAGCAAAAAAACCAAGGGAAGAACAAAGTTATCGACCAAGAAATGTCAGGCAATGGGATGGGCTCTGGAAGGAAGATGCTGATCTTGAAAGTGCATTTTGTTGGTACTATTTCTGCTTTTAAATTTGATTGACCCTTCACGTACCCATACAAGTTTACAAGCGTACAAATCCTACACTGACTCCAAAAATGCAAACAATGCCCCAAGCTACCCATGCCTATTCCTTTTGTGCCACTTATCACAGGGCAGACCCCAGAAAATTGTAGATGAAAGTTTATCTGAATGACCTGTTAGTAGGATGAAATAAGGGGGTTTATAGTAGAATAAAATATGTACGTAGCAACCCAAAAAGAACCCAGACTTGCTTTTCGTAAACGGGGTATTTTAAGTGATTCGCAGAAACGGGCTCATGAAAAGCTCTTATTCCCATGTCTAATTCTGTAACTGAATATTAGCTGTAAAATAGGCCAAAGGATGATAGAGACGATTTTTTCTCAAAGGTTCTCGAGATATCAGATAGCTACAGTGAGAAATTTACCTTCTGCTCAGTTTTGACCAATTTTAAAATAGTGGAATTTACAATGCATGAAACTTTCAGTTCCAGTACGTTCTTTTACAAAATCAATTAAGACTAAGCCTTGCAAAATGAGATAATGCTCCAACTTGAAAATTATACTCAGTATATGATGTATGAACAACAAAATTAGCAAATGTAATTTCAATAGACTGAACTTTGCTACCCTTTAGATTTCTATGTGGAAAGGAGTTACTTTTAGCTTAACTACAGGAATTGTCCAGTGTATTGAGAAAATGACAGTCAAGAAGACAAAGCCCTGATTATTATGTTTCTTTGCTATTCAGCATGTAACTTTTAGTTATATCTGTGCTGTCGCAAAATCAATGTACAGCACCAACCCTTTGTTACACAAACTGCAATAACCACTAGAAGAAAGGGTTTGGAGTAAAAATGCAATAAATAGTACTGTAAGTCATCTTTTATAAGGCTAGTTCAGCTTCTGAGTAAAAGCACCTTGATTATTGATCTTAGTGAAGTTTATTATAACCATTTTCTAACGTATTACTCAGTAACATGCTATTTGTGGAGGCTCAGAACTGCTAGAATGAGGCAGTATTATTTATGCCAAATGTGGATACCCTCTACTCACCAGGCAGCTATTTTAATGTTTCTCTGAATCACCAAAATTTTTACCATTCCTTGATATTAATCTGGCATTTCCAAAATTAGCTAGGAGCCTTTTGTCAGTGCTATAAAAGGAGAATGAAATCTTAAAAGACTACTGCAACTCTAGCCTGAATGACCTGAAGCAAGCTCAGCTGAACCCAATTTCAATTTCCAATATAATAGCACTATCATTAATGTCTAATACTTACAAAATAATTGTTTAAGCTCTTTTACAGATTAAACCATTTTAAACATGGGCACATGATACATAAGGTGTGATTTAAAAAGTCCTTTGAATCTGAACTGGTGAATTATATGAACGCACAGTTACTGTACATGCAAAACCTGCAGATGCATGTGCAAAATGGAGAACCGCACATGCAATGGGCCACCATCTCATACTAGCTTGTGTGTATTTTGTGGATGTCATTCAGCCTTCAAAGTGGTCTTCTCCCATTTTACTCTGCCCCTTTCAGATGTCTTCTGCCCAAATAACTTTAGTAAGTATGAAAACATGTATATTAATAACAATTTTAGTAAGTTACCTATTGTTGATGAAGATATTTGTCTAGGATTTCCTAGTCCTCCCTTCCATGTCATTTTACAAAGAAGATATGCCAGTGACAGTTTGTGACATCCCCTGCTTCTTCAGGAATAAATTTAATGCCATTACTTTATTTTACAGCCAAATAGGGAACTGGTCTGTTTAAATAACACTGCTAGGAATTTTAGCTTCTTTGACACAATGTGAATTTCAGGCTCCGATGGCTAATATTTGGATTTTACTCCAGCTCTTCAAAGTAGATAAAAAAAAAAAAAACCCACAGACATTATCAACACATTTTAAAATGAAAATTATCCTGCTTTTTCTTCGAGAACACTTCATACAAACATTCAAGTGATATTACCTACGCTAAGAATCCTCATCAGGAGGAATCAATGATTTATTTACTAATTCACTGAAGGCAAAATTTTACAAGCCAGATAAAATATTACTACCTTGTTAACTCAGAAAATAACTTGACAACATTGAATTTCATTGTTTCTATGCTTTATTTATTATATTGTCATCAAACCTGCAGTCACGTCAGTGCAGAAAAACGCACTTTGCTGTAGAAACTCCTATATAATTCCTATTGCTGTAGATTTCCTGCATGTTTTAATGGCAATCTGCATATACGAATGCCCATTATGCTTAGGGCCTAAAACAGAAGAGTAACCCTATGAGTTAGTGGTCTTCAGAGATCTACAATCTAGCCTGGAGGCACACTTAAGTTTTTCTTATTTCCCAGGTCACTACACGTGCGGAGCTCCCCATGTCTTGGCTTATACTTATCAATAATCAAAATGAAAATTATTGTATTTGAAGCACGTCATGTTCAGGTACTACTGTACATAGGCATTCCTTATCTGTGAAGCACAGAGGCAGATGCTTTCCTTGTACAAAGATGACAAATATAAATATATCACACAAATATTCAAATGCATCATATTCATCACTCAATCTGATTTCTTTTTCACAAGTCAAAAAGAAAATTGATAGAACACAAAAACTGGTCACAGATCCGCAGTCTTAACGTATCTCCTAGAAGTTTATCCTTGAAAGTAAGTTGCGAGACTTCAAGATCCCAAATTTCCCTCTTTCCACTCTCTCCATGCCTCCCCACCCCCAACCACATCCCTTGTAGTCCTGTTCTGAGAATCAGGAGATCTCATCTGAAATGGTGCCACCTTCACAGAAATCCCACTATTCTGGAATGATACCATCTGCTGCAGCCCAAGTGCTCTTTTTTAAGCCAAATAAGTTAATTATAATTAGGCACCCAACAACTGTGTGGAGGTAGGGGTAGAATTCGTTCTGAAGTTGAGCTGAGGTTCACCCGGTGTAGTTTGAACCAAATCCCATTCTCTCAGGAAGATTAAATACCAGAGATTTGAAAAACAGACGCCATCATTTCTCAAAGAAGTTGGGGAACTCCCTGGGGAAATATCCTCAGTCTCAACCAGAACCCTTTTCAGATGCCCATCAAATAAAATCCAGCAAAATGGTAGAATCAGACGCCTTTCGTGTTGTGCCAGAATCTAATGCAAGGTGCATCCTGCAAGACACAGGAAGGACCCAAGCCTTTCGTGCCGGCTGGTCCTGCAGCCACCGCCGCAGGTGCTACCAGGGAAGCATTTCTGAGTCATTGGCTCTAACGCTGATCTCCAACCAGGTGAAGTATTGTTCGATCATCGCTAAAAGTATACTGTTGTCCTTTTTGCAAAACAACAAAAACAATGTTAATCAGGTTAATTCAATCATCTAAACCAAAACTGTTCATGCTTTTCTGCCAAATCAACCAACCACAGCAAAATCTGTTATCAGTGATTGCTCAGCTTCCAGTCAAAAAAGCTTTTAACCCCCACAGTCCCAAAACTTCCCCTAAATAACCTTAAAATTATTTTTATATGGGCAGAATGAGGTTGTTTTCATGCGTCATGAAGGGGTAGTTGGGCTGCAGTATTTACACAGAACAAATACATGCTAACAGACTTAGCAGAGAGTAACAGACACAGCAGCTTCCTAAAACAACTCGGCTGAATGAGATATTGGGGATTCCTTTGCAAATGAAACATTTCCCTCAAAAGAAGCACTGTAACCAAAACTTATTTAGGCTTTCCAGGTTGTTTAACTAGGAAAAAAAAAAAAAAAATCCAAGCTTTTTTGCAACCCATTCATCAGTGTTTAAAGCTTCAAGCTTGCTCAGTGGAAGGGGCAAGGGCTGCAACAACTTATTTACACAATTATCTAAATACGATTAAACAGCTGATGGACAAATATTAAACTGGAAAATGTATAGTCATTTCAGCTTAATGTAATCCTCTTTCTGTAAACACCCAAGATGATTTTTTTTCAACCAGAACAGTCCTGACATCTCATAAGCCTAAGGGTGAATAGCAAGAGATTGTTTTTGATAGTTATAAATATTCAAAAGACATGCAGACCATCTGCTTTCATAATACAGGTAAAGCAAGACTGAAATGGTGACTGCTGTATAAAAATGGTTCTTTTAACAAAGTCTTCCTCTCCTCGAAAACTATAAAGACAGATGTCAAAAACTGTTTACACAGGGTAATCAGGAGCGTGCAAAATGTAATATTCCTTTTACACACAGTGCTTGCTAAAGAGATTTTTTTTTTCTTTTTCTTCCCATCTGTGTGTTGCAACACATTTCTACAAGTTAAAAACATTTTTTCAAACAGAGATCTCATGAATACCCAAAAACATGCTATCTGGTTTCTGAATGCTAATTAATTTCAACTAAGGAATCTGATTTTTTTTCTGTAGGAAGGAATGCATGCTTTTGAAATGGAGTACTTCAACAATAACAGACACTGAAAACAGAACACCCCACAAGTTTAATTTTGCACTAGTTTGACACTGGCTATTTCCACAACTGTTTTACATTCAAACCCGCATCTGCTAAATCTGGCTATAAGACAGAAAGGAACTATTCTCCCGCTTTTCAAATGAGATTTTATTTATGTTTTACTATTTATCAAGTTTTTCAGTATAAAGCCTTGTAGCAACATTACGGTTTTGTCAAGCGGTAAGTAGAAGATACCTCATCTTCCAAGCAGAATATGAACAGTGCTGCCCATAAACCCTACAGTCAATTTTCAGAGCTGAAACACTAATCTTGACAGTAACCTTTTAATGTATTATATTAATGGCACAGAGGCGTTAAGCACCTTTTTTATAATTCTCAATAAAATGAACATTTACTGAACAATCTGTCAAACTACTGGCTCCATTTTTTAAAGCCAAACTTTTAAGGCTCTATTCTATTTTGCCTTCCATAAATCCTCCACTTTACATCCCTCGACACCAGCAGGGTAGCATGTGCCAATGCTGCAACCCTAACATGCCTTTTAAAAAAAAAAAAAAAAAAAAAAGAAAAGAAAAAAGCTACAAGCCTTTGTCCCTAGACCTAGTTTGAATAGTGATAAAGTGCAGAAAAGAATAGAACTTAAAGATCTGGGGGGGGGGGGGGGGGGGGGGGGGAGATCTTTTCATAAAGCACAGAGGAACTTTGTTTCCCCAATCCTAGCCACTATCAGTGGCTTTTGTTTGCGTAGAAATCGCAATTATCAGTTTTAATACAAGCCAAACTCTGAGGAGTGCTTATTTCTCAGAAGACTCTAAGTTAGCGTTTTTCAGATGAGAAGGGAACATTCAAGCCCCAACCAGATAACACAAAATTATCCCCAAATCAAAGATTTTAGCCTGCCTGAACTTACGCCGGCCCATGTACTGCAAAAACCCAACCAGGGCAAAATGTGGTTCCTAGTGTTCTGGTACATCAGAGAATTATCATCTGCCACTCCGAATAAAAGCAGACCAAATATATCCAGCCACTAGCTGGTTTTTGGACAAGGAATGATGAAATGGACAGTTTAATTGCATATGAAGAATTATGTTAAATTCCTTGGTCCATTACCTTGAACTATAGCAAGTAATGCAGTGGAATTTGTTGTCATATGCCCTATAAACACGTAGGATAAGGGAAAAACCCACAGATGGACAGAGAAGAAAAAAACTTTTGTTTGTGCCTTTGGCATTGCACTTGGATGGCTATCTGACCTCCATACCGTTGCCAGGGTCAGAAGTAAGGATCTGCATGGCAAATGCTGGTCATATAAGTTAAAACTGCCTAAAGGCAGATTGAAAATGATGGCACAGGCTTGTCTTCCAGTACACAAGCACATCTTTCCTCCTTTCTGCTGTCCTTATATAGCCTAAATTATGTCCTCCTCCTTTTCTGCCTTATGTTGTCTTTAAGTATTATAAATGTACATATTAATGTAAACATACAGCTACATTGAATGTAATGAGGGAAGATATAAAACAAAAAGAACCCCAATTGTATATACATACATATATACATGTATTTATATATGTATAGAAATATACCCACACACAAGAAGATTTTGAAAATCAGAAATGAGGATTCAGCATCTGAAGGAACTGATCCTTGCACTATTTTTACCATTTTGTAATGTAAATTCCCAGTTGCTGCATGACAGAGCAACATTCTCCCAATGTTTTCCGAGCATCTCCCACTGATGGATATAAATAAAGCTCAAATAAAAAGCTGCTTCCCAAGATACTAGTCTTATATCTACAAAGGTTAAAAGCTTAAAAGAGAGAAAGATAGGTAGGTGGGAAATGTTAATTCAGATGTGAACAACTTCATAACTGCTTTATAAGCTTTATGGCATAGTGTCTGAGACTTAAAAAAAAAAAGAAAGAAAAAGAAGTCACAACCTCAACCTATAAAAGGTGAGGAGACATAAGACATTTTTGTTCTCATTGTCAGATGCCCAACATGAATCTCTTTAAGAATCCTGATTTTTATTGCACACTATTTATAAATGGCAGGTACTTGGTAGTAAAAGTCCTGGCTAAATACTTCCTAAAATCAACCTGGATAAAATATAAAATGCAAAATAATCAGTAATTAATAAGTTAATTCTTGGTTTACTTTGCAGAATGACAGTGGTCCTATATTTTGAAGGGTGTATTATTACACCCTAAGATTTTGATTCTGCAAGTGCCTTTGCCAGAAGAACTCTGAAACCAGGGAAAGCACTATCCATTTTAGCCAGGAATCTCTTTGAGAAAGCTTTTATGAAGTAACTAGATTGCTTTAAACTGCTCTTTCAGCTTGAACTGAGAATGCAATTTTCAAGGGCTCTCCACCCAGACTTTGGTGCCCATCACAAAGCCATCTCAGGGCACACAGTAGGAATTTCTGACAGATTAAGCTAAACCCAGAAGCTGTGCTCCAACCATGGCTGGACTTCAAGTACACAGGACAAGAGCTGAGCTACTCCAGGGTAAGCTCCATCCCTCCTTCCCAGTCCTGTAATGTGGAGGCAGGGTCCTCAGCCCCAACCATTTCCCTCTGCAGGCTGCTGCTTTCCCATGCTAGGCAATGCACTACGTGAAGCCTGCGTGCCTACGCGCACCTCTTCTCCGTGGGACACAAGAAACGAGACTAGAGGAAGCTGGAGCCCAGGAGGACAATCCAGATCATGTACAACAGATGTGGACAGGGCAAACCAGCATTTCTTGTACAGGAAAAAAGGTTGGGGTAGGTGGGTGGGGCCTTGGAGATCTCACAGACTGATCTGGTGAAAATCTAGAGTAAGAGACACCTTCTGCCTTCCTCTCAGGTGGATTGCTTTTATTTCCAACCACTCTGTCCAGCCAGGTCAGAATGCTTCCGACTTGTTTGTCACCTGGAAATGCTAATCCTGATACACATGCTTCCAAATGCTATCCTAATGCAAATGCTGCATGTGATAGGGGACATTTTAGATATATTAATGCATTAAATGCAGCTTTGGGCACATAAAACTTTTCCACAAAAATTAAGTATATACATTCTCCTGATAGAGATGTTGGTAACTGTTCTATCTTCAACTGACCGCAAGGGTTGTTTTCTACTTTTTCCAACTTTTCCAGTTTTTGTAAAAAGGCTCTTCAAAATTGTTTAGCATTATCCACTACGCTAAGGAAGATTTCCTTGCTGGGAAATAGGACATGATTTTCAGCAAGTCTCTTCTCGGATTCCACTGTTCTGCTAGGCAAAGCATCAGATGTCTGGCATGAAGTTGAGCCCTAAGGCACAATGTCCAGACAAGAAGTCATCAGACTCCATAGCACTAACAGTTGTCTTGCTGAATTTCTTTTGGTGTTTAGGATAAGCCTTTTATTTGATCTCTTCTCCTGTTTCTACACAAGTTTTTTGCAGATTTTTAAAGCAAAAAGGGACCATTTTGAGCATCTAATTGGACTCTACACAAAAACAGACCCTAGAAGTTCATCTAGCAGTTTCTGAATTCAGCCAAGTTACCTGTGGCTGAGCTAGAGCAAACATCTGATATTGATCTGAAGACTTCTTGTGCTGGATCTTTCACCACATCCCATGGTAATCTCTTTCACTAGATACATACTTTTTTTAAAAAAAAAAAAAAAAAAAAGTATGACTAGCTTTTAGTTGAACGTCATTAATTTCCGCTCCTAGTCAGTGCATCTAGCATGCCTCTGATTGCTTGCTTAAATACCCCTCTAGTGCCAAATGTAACATCCCCTGCCTATCCTTTGTTTAAATGGTTAAGTGTCAGATTTATTATTTCAGGCCATGTGCCTCTTTATGAGCCACCTGTACTTCTGATTATTCTTAATCATATAGACCCAAATTTTTGTGAGGATATTTATGCTGCTAAAAACACATGAACAAACTTCTTTCTGTCCTGAGAAAAATGTAAAAAAATGCCAGGAGAAAAATGAGTTACAGCATGAAATTTGCTATGGATTCTTAACTTCTGCTAAGTTAAATCATATGAAGGTGACATTTTAAGCAGCTGTGTTAGCCAAGATATTAGTTTTGCTTCTGTGTTGCTGCCTTTCACTGACAAGACTGACTTTGTGAAAAGTATAGATGCTCTGAAGAATTCATAAAAAGATGCAAAACTCGATGAAGGTATCTCGAAAGAGAAATGTTCCAGCTAGCTTTCCATGTGGAATATGCACATGCATTTTGAGGGTCTATTTATTCAAAATGTTTTCTTAGTTACCCTTTATATTAAAATACATAAATTAAAAAAAAAATGTAGCTAGATTAGGTTTGGCACACAAAGCTCCTCCTTACAAAATGTGCAGAGTAAGGAACACAGCTTTAAGACCTTGGGGACATACGAGCTGGCAAGTGTATTTTGGTGGGATTTTATTGTGATACACACACACACACACACATATATATATAAAAAAAAAAACCCTCCACAATTCTAAGAGCGCCTGGATACACTGATTCAAATACAAACACACTAGGTAAACTTCGGGAGCTGAAATCTCCTCTCATCTCTAGGAAGGCCACTGACACCCATGTCCTCTGCATGTGCCTCGTTTTTTATCATCACAAAACCCATTCTTTTCCATGACAGTTTCCTAAAAAGTATCAAATCCTTTGGGAAAGTGGTACAGCCACCAGGCACAGGTTATGCTTTAGCGCAGTTTCCCCCCTCTTCTGGTGCAAGGTTCCGAAAGAACTGCAACTCTCAGTGTAGGAAATCTTAGTACTTAGAAAAATAAAACAAACATAATTAAGAGACAGGTGTATACGAGGAGAACCTTTCATGTGTTCCCACCCCTGGGGAACAGAAGTTTTCCCTTTTGAGTAGTTTACTGCATGGCTTGGAGTGAGGCAGGTCTGAGGTTGCTGCTGTCCTGAAAAACCTGTCCTCCGATCACTGCTGCAAGGCACCAGGGGAACCTAATACCATTTGTGCTGTTCTTGAAGAAGTGTCCAAGGCAAGAGAGACAAAGCTTACCCTCATCTTAGGTTTTCCTATCAACCTGTTTAGTAATTAATTATTAATTAAAAAAGGAAAAAAGTCAGGGGGAGGGAGCAAGCTTTGAGAGTTTTGCTCAGGGTCTGTTTGAGAAATGCATCTCTCTCCTTCTAAGTGATGATTACAGCCAAACACTGCAAAGAGTCTGGTCTGACAAGGTGAGAGTTGCTCAGCTCTTAGCACTGCCTCTCAATAAGTGGGTCCTGCTTTGCTTTCATTCCTGTCAGGTAAAAGATTATTACCAATTCACGTAATTCTCTCCAGATGCATCTTTATGCCTACACCCCTGTGTCCCCTAACACAGACGTACCTCAGCTTTAAATCTGCTGACAGTGACGCTAGAGCACCTACAGAATTTGCTTAGCTTTTGGGTAGGTTTTATAACCACACTGATCTCTGTGCCTCCCACCACTGCTAGTAATAACTGAACCAGTCAGGGAAGGTCTCTGCAAACCAGTCGCAGCAGTGATTAAGATGTAGACATACGTATCTCCTCGCCCTTTAAATAGAAGGCTTAATTGGCGATGTGGATAGCAGCTTCCTAATGGACAGAAATTAAACTCCATTTAATTCCTGAGCAGACACTTCCAATGCACAAGGTTTACCACACATTTAGAGCGGGGAGGGAGGGGGGAAGGAACGAGCCGCACGCACAACTCTCTCTACCTCTGACAATCACCGAGGAAAAGCAACATGAGGACCAGAATGGCATAAGTGTGGCAGGTGTGAATTGACCTGCACTGGCAAAGCTGCGAGCTGGGAAACTTGCAAATCACATGGTTGTGCAATACTTGGCTCCAGTTAGTGCTATCATGTTCTTTATAAAAAGTAAAATATATAAAAAAAAATCTTAAAGACATGTACATCAAGTTAAGGGATTAACTGTCAAGTGACATTACTGAAACAGAGACAATATATTTCTTTATTGTTAATGAAATTCAGTTAAAAGTGAAGGAAGTGATAAAGAAAGTACTGTTTTGTAATGTATTTTACATAAGAACGTAATATAGAAAGGGAAGTGCAATTAAATCTTAATGTGGACTTTTTTATTTTTAGTTTATCATCTGGTTTACATTTTGAGCCCCTTTGCAGCAGTAAATTATGCTGGCATTTCTTAGGGAATAACTGCCATGTTAATTTAGTTTAATAAAATAACTGACAGAAAAGAGGGAAAAGAAGCAAGAAGAGACAGTACCCCCCCACACGCACTCCTTATCTTTAGCTAAGTATTCAAATGCTTTCTATATGAATTGTCCGTGGTCCAACTCCAGCACCATGTAATAATACAATACATTACAACACAGTACAATACAATCTTGGGTTTCTGTAGCGCCCTTCATGCAAGCATCCCAGGGTGCTTTACAATCATTATGAGTTAAAATTAAAACTGAAGCACATACAATTCCTAATAGAATAATTTTAAAAATGCTAAACAGAACAAATAACTTTTAAGTCTAGATTTAAAAGTCCCAACAGCCAGAGCTTTCCTTACTTCAATTGGCAATGAGTTCCAAAGCTAGGGAGCAAAGCGTCTAAAGGCTCTCTCATGTTATGTTAAAGGATCTCTCATGTTGTTTATACTTGTGCAGTACTCTACAGCCAACAATTTGCCAATAAGAAGAAAAAAAAGTCTTATTTGCAATCTTGCTTTAAAGAACACTGGAGGAGCAGTTTGTTAAATCTCTAATAAAGTTATGGAAAAAATTAAATAAATTGGGGTTCGCGCTTGGCCATGACTGTGTTAAAAAGTATTCGAGAAACATGAATGAATGAATACAGAATTTTGTAGCAGTGTATTACCTGACTGCCTCTTAACCCCTAAATGTAAAAAGAAAAAAAAAGCATGGTTATATACATGGTTTTATATATATACATAGTTATATATAAAAAAAAGAATATCACCGCAAATATTTAAAATGTGAGTTATTCTATATACCATTCCCAGGACCACCGAGTGAAAACAGAAGTCGAGTAGGGCTCAGTTCTACAACACGTGCACATTTTAGAAGGAAATTGTATCAGAAGAGAATGTGCTGTGTTCCTTTTTTATTCTGTCACTTCCCTAAAACTTGAAGTCCATGTGATGCAGATAATCATTCACAGCAGTTCTCAAAATTGCTGAGACACAATCCCAAGTTGTTAGCACACAAAGTGGGGAGCACAGCCCCAAAAATGTTATTCCCTTGAAAAGCATGAATTTTGTACTTTGTTCACAGAAGAGCCTGGGTGAAGACAGCTGCTTATATCTCCATACAGCTGACTTTAAAAAAAAAACTAAAAAAAAATCAACACTAGCACCATCCATCTATTGGACTCTTCTCCACTTTTTCAGAAGCAGAAACACAAGACCTCATGACAGAACAGATACCAGGTGACATGCTGACACCTTACAGAGTCCTCAGAAATCAGAAACTGCATTTATTTGAGAAAGAAAGTACGTTCCCCTCCTCCCCACAATAAGCCGTAACTATTTTGGAAAGGGAGGACTTTGACACCCTCATCATAGTTGATTCTAATGAAGAGCAGAAAAAAAAAAAAAAAAAAGCTATGTATTTTCTCCTTCAGTAGGGCGCTGCCTAGATAAAACAGTTGTAGACTGACATAGCTTTAACACTGAGAGTGTTCAGATGCATCCAGAGAACACAGATCGGTGACCAGAAGATCAGGCTACCGAAAGGTTGAGCATCCCTGCAAATGTCCCCACACGGCTCTACCAACATGCACATTTCATCCTCCCCATCCCGTCAGCAAGAGGCTCTGTACTGCCTGTTCTATCTGGATGACTGAAAATCACAGGCGCAAATTTTAATAGTTAATTGCGAATGTTTTAAAAATCCAGATACCACATCAGCTTGAAGAGACATCAGAGTGAACGCTCTTGAGCAACTGAGGGGTGGGTTGAAAGGCCCTGCCTGCCAAAACCTGAGCCCAGGCCCTCAAGGATTTACTTCCCTGAAATAATTAATGACATCTTTAAAATCTAAAGTATAGTAACTTCTAAAGTAGAAAAAAGGAGCTGCATTCCTTACTCAGGTTATTAATTATTGGGGGAGGGGGGGAGGAGCAAGAAGAGAGAAGGAAAGGAGAGAATCACAAGCAACAAAGAAATCCAGTGACTTGATCTCAGGTCTAGGCAGGTAAAATTGAAAGGGGAGGGCAAAAAACACCTTTCAGTTTTGTAAAGCGTGAATTAAAATTGCTCATAAAAAGCATGCATTTTGGCAACTCTTAATAGCGCGTTCCTTGGTTATTTATAGGTCTTTTAGGAAATTATCATTTTAGCAAATGCAACTGGTTTTGGTTGGTATTTTGGCGGGGTGGGGGAGTCAGAACAGCAGCGAGGAAATGCCAGAGGATTTCTATTACACTGCTTATTTGCTATGATGGCCAGGTGCCTTCAGATCAGGTGAACTGAGAAACACTGATGTTCTGAGCAAGCTTTCTGTCTGGCGTCTCTGCCAGATCACATAAAGCCTGCACAATGTCTGCATAAAACAGCATGCAAATTCAGGGCAGGATATTTGAACAAAAAGGAAAAAGTATATGATCTATATTGTGCCCGTGTCAGATGCAGACAGTCATTCACTACAGCACAGAAGTTTGATCAAAATGCAGTCAGGATAGCTATATTTATCACAAGTGCAAAACTATTCAGACTTCAGTATCATACCAGCACTTGTTCTGTGTGCTCATACGTTTTACGGAATGCAAGCGTATACCCCTCTAACTGAAAAAAAAAGCGATTCCCTCATCATCAAGAGCACACAAATATCTTCAAAAAAAATTCAAAATAGTAATACAGTGCACATAAATTACTATGTCCATAAGTATCAGAGACTGGATATATTCCATGGAAATATTGCATGTCCCCTACAAAATATTTCAAAACTTAATAAACCATGAGATTTGAGATTCTACTATACATCAGGCCTGGATTTTCTCATCTCTAATGCACTGGCTACTGGTTGTCCTGAGAGTTAGGCTAGCTATAACTATGGGGGAAGAGAAAGAATGAGTAACTTGCTGCAGAAGTGCTTTTGCAGTGGTTTGATAAAGTGCAAAAAAAAATTTATTTTTTTTTTTAAAAGCCAAGCCTGTTTGTGAATACTAACAACAATCATTTAGAAAATCTTTTTGTAGAAAAAATTCAGGTGAGATAATACCACTGGGAAAGTCAATGTCATTTGATCACTGCTGTATTTTCAAAGCAGTGCCCAGATACTAATTAATCTCTACAATCTCTTCGTTTGGTAGGTGACTTGTTATCTTTCTTTCACGGAAAAGATTACAGGAATGCAAGATAAGGGGTACATCTAAATGTTCAAAAGCACACAATGAGTTTGTTCCAGAATTATCAAAAGAATTTCCAGCCTTTTCTTGGGCCAACAGGCCATGTTGCTCTCCTCTCCCTCATAAAAGCTTATCTAACTCTCTCTCTCTCTCTGATAATTCAATAGCGACAAAACAAAAAAAACCCCTTACTAATATCAGTATAAATAAGGTCTGTAGTATTTCAGTCATTTTAACTGTGGAAGTAATAAGAGACTTCTGCACTAAAAACTAAAACAGAGCAAAACTCTGAAAGTGAAATATGAAAATGCTAGGACTAAGGCTGAGTAGAGAGACGGAAGGACTAACATTAAATAAATAAATGCAACAGACCTGCCTGCCTGATCACTTTAGAGCAGCTCCCAACAGACTGAGGTAGAGTAGAGCTTCTGTGCAAGGGGTTGGAAATAAGAATTGATGGTAGAACAATTTCTTTACAACCCTTTGGAGACTGAAGAGCCAAAACAGGAGGGAAATGAGATCTAGGCCACTCGCGAGATGCACCAATTTAATGGAATGCACAAGACAGCCCAAAATTGAGCCCTAAATTAAATTCCAAGTTGCCTTCCCCATCAAAAGAGGTCTGGAGAGGAAGCAGAAATGAAGCGAGCCGTATGTATCAAACACAAGAAGTCTTCAACCCGGCATCTGTGTATGCTGCTAGTCTCTAGCAATAAAATCTGCAAACCCGAGGTAAAGCATGAAAATACACACTACAGTGCATAACTCAGAACAGGCTTGGCTTTTCCATGTGTAATTTGCCACATCCTTTTACCTTGCCTGCTTGATACCAAAAATTTGAGACTAAACCTCTGGACGGATGCTTGCGATTCCATGGCAATTCAGAGCCATGCATTTGCTCTAGTCTGTCCCAAGCCACGTCAATGGGGATTGCCCGCGATGCGGGTTCGTACACTGAGCGATAAACCTGGCCTTCAGGGGTGGCCACAACAGTCACAGAGCGAGACAATTACCATAGCTTCAAAACAGACCATGTATTCAACTCTTCTAATGAGAGCAAGAGTCACAGTGGTATTTTACCAAGGCAGGCACGAGGAGTTCATACCTGTACGCCCCAAGGTTTTAGTTGGGCAAGAAAGCAAATAGCAAAAAAACTTAAAAAAACAAAACAAACAAAACAAAACCCCACTCAAGTAGATGATGCTGTGAAGTTTTCAAGACTCTACAATTAAGACAAACTGGATCTCAAAGTTTGTTTGCTCATGTATTTTCAAGCTATTAAATATATCTGCGCTATAAAAATAGTTTGCTTGCATTCTTTTGCAGGACATAGAATATCAGTATTCTGAATAAATATGAGCAATTTTTTAACACACAAAATGCAAGATTAATTAAGAAAATACAGTAAATGCTAAGTGAGGATGATAATTCTCAGTTTTCCATGCTTAGCTAGGACTTCGGAGATGCCATGCATCGAGCACGGCAACTTAAATACTTTACAACAAATCCTTCCGTGCCTACACAAAATAGAGTACTGCTAATGACAGTGACAAAAACCTATATCTACTCTCGTTTCCACTTTGAGTCATTTCTCTGTGGTTAATAAATTATATCCATAACAGTGTTAATAAGTTATGGTACGGTGTCACTGCATTAGTTTGCATTTGTGATGAAGCACTTCATATGGCATTACCTATGCCCGTGGAAGTACATAACAGGAGAGACCACTTCTCTGCTCTCAGAAGAGTCTCCCATGCTGGCATTTTGACAGACTCTCTAAGGAAACGTTGCCTGCCGACCTCCGCCTTGCTCTTACTTCTCACCTCTGTTGCAGCAGCACGCCACACCACTGCGATGCAAGTCTCAAAATTTAATATATTTAACATAACACAGACACTCTTAAATCAGTGTCCTTTCCATAGGAGCGATATGCAGTGAGTTATTAGTTAGGCAAATACGGGAAGCATTCAGGTCAATTTAGTCATGTGAAAAGGACACCGTCAAATCAATGCGTCCTCCCTCAAGCTCCCAGAGGGAAATAGGAAGATTTAGACTGACTGATGGGCTCTCAATCAACTGCTATAACAGCTCGTTTTTCCGAAAGTTAAGAATAAATAAATGTATTTTAAGCTTAATGTGATTTGGTCTTTAAAGAAAAAAGAAAAGCAGAAGCTATTTAAATTCTTGCAACCCAACTACCACAGCACTGGTGAAGACAGAGATGACAAAAGTAATAAGCATGCTTTTAACAACAGGAAGAAGCTCATGGCTTTAAGTATATTCCTTTACAAATAAAGAAGTGCAAAACAGCAAACAAACAGCCCCAAATCAGAGTTCTGTAATCTGGGGTTTTGGTCGTCTCAAGCGCTAACTTCGAGAGCTGTTATTAGGCAAGATGGTTTTTGTCCATTAAAATTATTGTATAAAAATTCAGTATAGTTTAAAAACAACTGTTTAAAAGAGTGTAATTATTGAATTGTCTCCAGTACAATACCGTCTCTAGTGAAGTATTCCTTTTAAAAACTTTTCTGCTTTATCATTTCATCATCTACATATATACAGAAGCTGCTACGTGAAACACTACGTCTAAATAAAAATGAAATATTCCATCTCGATAGAATTTACTTGCTTTCCATCAGCATCAAGTAAAACCTAGCATTATTAGATTAAAATGGAGAAAAATCCCAAATTATCCGCAGCCTCCATAAGCCAGCAGTGCAAAAGCTCACATGCTTTTATAGTAGGTACATACAATATAACTTTGCAGACATGTTACTGGAATGGTTTTCAACCAGTGAAGATAATTTTGATTATTTCCACTTCAAAACTTCCTATATTGGAGCCACATCACTGAAAACAATCTAACCTTAGGGGAAAAAAAAGTGATGGGAAAACAGTCTGCTAATATATACGCTGGAAAGACAGAGAGAGAAAGAGAGTAGTTCTCTATAGATGAACTGAAGTCTTTCGGAGACAAAGACTCCAATATTCTGAGCAAGAGAAATAAAATCCCCACAAAAATACCTTGACTTCCTTAATTTCCTTTTTCCCCTCCCTACCACAACTAGCATCATTTATTTGTACACTCAATTTGTCTCCACTGCACCACAACAAAATACATTTTAAAAAGGTAAAAATAAATATGACGTTCCCACCACAGCATCACTGGACACTGTACTGCATGGAAAAATAAGTTGTGCCTTCACAGTAATTTGGCAAAAGAATGAAAAAAAAAAAAAAGGCAAAAAAGAACAATACGACTAAGGCTTGAGGAAAGCATCAGTTCAATATTTAGCAATGCATAAATTGAGGTTTCATTATGTTTAGGTATATTTTGATTAGAACTAATAAATGGCTGATTTTCCTTTGGTTGTTTGCAACACAACACATCATCCAAAGAGCTTTATTCTTTATTCCCTTCTCATATAGCATGCCAAAGACTGTCTCATTTTATGAATTAGCATTTAAAACTACTGTAGGTTATCTAACAAGCATTCAGATTCAATAGTACTTTTGACAGCAGTAAGTAAAGAGCCTTTTAACATCTTGAACACATGTGTTTGAAAAAAGTAGTTACATCAAAGCAGTTCAAAGACTGAAGACAAAAACCAGTTACAATCCAGTTTGCTGTGAGACAATTTTAGTGTGGTGTAAACAACCTTTCACAACTCCCCATGGGAAACATTGTAAGACTATGTTCAAAATGAATCAGGCATATTTATAAAAGATCATGAAGTGGTCAAATGAATTTGCATTTTTGGCAGATTCACTCCACGGGTACTACTTGCTACAGTCTGTAGAAATCTCAAATCTCACATCAGCGTTGCCTATAGTGCTTTATTATTTATTACATGTTATGCTAAGTACCTGTGAAAGGGGACATTCCTTGGCCAATGAACTCTGGTTCATATCCTTCAGTAAGTCCTTCAGAGCATTTCTTACTGTTGTGTGAGACCATTGTTCAGGAGGCAAGTCTTCTAGTTTAGGGCAACTATTTGAAACACAGATTAGAAAAGGGATTATTACAAGATTGCATCCTGCTGCAGAACATTCCTTTAAGACAGACAGATTTCATTTTGCGCATCAAGCAGATGCATCTGGAGATTGCTCTCGGTCTCCTGATTGTTCCGATTAGTTAATTACTTTATACAACACATCTGCTGTATTGATGCATGAATTATACATCAGCTGCATGTGGCGACTATTTTTTCATGTTACTTCTACCTTCCTGCTCTGATGCGCTTGGTAAAACAATTTAAGGTGTAATGCTTTCTCACGACTGATCATGAAAAGCATTAATATATTAACCATTTTTTTCTTTTTTGTTACCGTGAAATTTAAGAACCTAGACAGCAACAATAAGTGTGAGCAAGTCATTCTTTTACAAAATGCACACAGATGGTACTGTTCATGATATGCAAAAATATTTTTCTCTTAAGTAAACTTTATGTAAAATGCCTTCTTGTAATGCATCATTTAATTGACTAAAATGCAATATAGTTTTAATGAGATATCCAAAGAAAATCTATGTATCAGAGCTATAAAAGTTTTCTGCAATAGTATACTGTAAGTTAAAGAAGAATTAGAGTAACTAAAAAGGAATTTAGATAAGCCTTTGTACTTTGAGCACACAGCACAGTGGGAATTAAATACAAGCAATATTAACAGTAAGAGCAGACAAGTAACAGTTCACGTCCCAGAACTGGTATGCAACTTACCTGTGTAACTGGATTTTCAGTGTGACCACATGATACACATCTTGCAGCATGTCTGCTACTGTAGCATCAGGGGCATCTGTCACATAGGAGAGTGGAACTGGATTCCACTTCCCAACCTGGATAAGCCCTGCAGGATTTTTATTTTTTAAGGGGAAGGGCAGTGGGCAAGAAGGGCAGGAAAAATTGAAAAAAAGTTATTTACCTGTTAATTCCTAGGGGCAAAATAAATACCTGATTTTAACAAGATCGCCACCTTTGTATCTAGCCTCTTAAATCTGGCAAAACAAAAGAACACCCCCCCCAAAAAAACCCCACCCACACACCAAGGATATGCTTTATCTATATTATGAAATTATACAAATGCATTACAGTAGAGATTTTTTAATATGCCTAGAAGTGTATTTTCCTAAGTTCCCATGAATTCAGCAGGACTTGATATAATAGTTAGCATTCCTCTTAATAAATTAGAAAGGATTTTGCAATGCAAGGACCGAGTTAAAAAAAAAAAAATACTTTGCAGTCTATAAAACCATCAGGAACAAAATAAAAGAAACAGAGCTGGATATTCAGTCATAAATGCAAGTTGACTCTCAACAGTCCATCTGCTCAAATATGCTTTACACTTCCTTGTGGATCCTCAGTGGAGCAGATTATTAAGGTCAATAAGCATACTAATGATTCAGTTGAAGTCTTTTTTTTTTCTTTAAACAAAAGAAAAAAAAAAAAGAATCTACCTCCACATTCCCCACGAACAAAACGTGCACTAACTAAACAAAAATAGTAAGGGGGAAAAAAAGAAAAATACAGAGACAGAATCTGCAAGAAGTTTAAGAAGTAAAACCTGCATTGCATTCCTGAAAGAAATCCTGCCCCTCCCCCAAGACCCCACAAACAAACATAATTCATCGTACAATTTCATAATCTTATTTACCTTTTGCTTGGGCAGCAGAGCTGTGAGAATATCCAAGTGATAGCAATGCCATTTCAATCAGTTGGTTGAAAAGCATATCCTTCCTCACCAACACAAATTCTGCATGCTCCTCCTTAGAATCATACTCAATGGCATTTTCATAATGTTCCACTACACAGAAAACTGGAAGCATACTTCCTATTAAAAAGAATTAAATTTAACGTATTAAACTTGAGTTATAGTAGAGTAGGTGGGTCTATACAGCGTTATGTAAATAAAACCTGTACGAACAGGCAGAGGAGGCATCAAGAATCATCACAAATATTTGATAAACATATTCCCCGAGTCCTTTCCCCTCACCCCACCAAAAAAAGACAAAGTTCTACAAAACATACATCTCTCTGAAATGCAGAAATGCAAATTTATCTCGCTTGATCGGATACAGATTAAAGAATTACCTTCTATAGAAATAGACTGAAGGTTGACTGAAGAGAAGTTGATTCTCTCTGTCCTGCCTGATTTGTTGTGAGTAGCAGGCAGCATGAGAACCTAAATACATACTGCAGATGTCTTCACTGTAAGCCATTTTAGTACCAGCTACATAATTTTGTTCGTTAACATTAAAACTTTCTTAGTCCTGCCAAAAATATTTAATTGCCTTCAATATCAACAACAAATCACCTTGCGTGTTACACATTCGCTCTGAAAAGAGTACACAAGGAAACAAGGCAAAAGTTAACACTAATTCATGCCTCATTCATCGAGTGCACTTGAGCACTACTTTCACTCACATCTTTAAGAAACAAATCATGATTTCAATGCCATTTTAAGAAGTGTACCTGCAGTTTGGGCTTTTTTTTTTTATTGCCCCCTGTACTTTACGTTCAACATTTCTGCTATTCATTGCTATTTTGGTATGCCTGAAAGTAATTACTAATTTCTAGTTTTATAGCATCGCACAACAAACCCTTCCCTACGCTGCACGGAATATTAAGCAAACAACCTTCTTCCCTTTCCTTTGGCTTTTTTTTTTTTTAATTTTTTTCCTCCCTTTTGACAACAGACAGAGAAGTAACAAATGACCCCAGCTGTTTTAGGGACAAAGTCTCTCCCGGCAATCAGATTTCTAGACTTTGTGAAAATCCCTCCTGGCCTCCCAGACGGATGCGAATGACACGATGACCTCGGACCTGCGATTTTAGGGCCCGGTCCTGTCCCGCTGTCTCCAGCGGCGCAGGTAAGGATCTCGTAATGACAGAAAGCAAAAGGGTTAAAAGCAGATGTACAGAACTGTCTTATGGCAGCCTGCCAGAGGGGTATCATCTTTAGCATAAATGATGACAAGGGTTATTTTAACAGGGCACCCAGGAACTCCAATTAGTCCTACAATGTTAATGCCTCTATAACCACTGCCCTCTAGACTTGCGGAAACCTCCTAACCTGCTAGGGTGCACCAGACATACCACAGTCAAAAAAGAAGATTTACTCTTGACGATAGACACACGCTTGAAGACCACGTCAGTTGATTTGTACTCTAACATATAGCAAGGAATCACGATAAAAAAGATACCTCTTAAGCACGTATATTTAAACTACATCTGTTCACCAGAGAGTCAATCTCTGGCAAACAAACCCCTTCAGGCTCGCTTGGAAAAGCTCACAAACTCACTCCAGTTTGCCCAATAGGCTCAGCATGAAAGACAAGACTAAAAGCTTGCCAATATTTATGTAGCGCAGGAAAGAGCTGCGCTTTTTTTTTTTGTCTTTTTTTTTTTTTTTTAATCTAAGTGAGACTGGTCAGAAAGGGAGAGAAGACCAAAGCAAAAGCAGTACATGCAAATTGGTGATTTCTTCATTGGTTTTAATTAAGCTATGGAGAGCTTTCTAAAACACACACACATGCTTCATCTGCAAAAAGGTGGTGGTTTTTTTTTTTTCCTTCCAGGCTCTCACAATTGATGTTTGACCTACTACCGTCTGACTCAGATTAAGGGCTCAAAATTCTTAACAAGTTTCACCATTAATACCTGAAGATAAAATGTAAACAAAGCTTCATTTTAACAAACAGTGCAGATACGCTCAAAACCAGCTAAAGCGTATTTGTTTTTTTCCCACTTATCAGTTCCTACAAATTAAGCTATGATCAGACACAAAACTAGCAATGCACAGGTACTTCGCTGCACGTCAGCACACTTTTTGCCGGGTACAGGGTCTCGTGAGTTGCAGCGTTCTGAAAAATGTGGTACTTTAAACAACCCGGGGGAACCTCCTGGCCAAATTTTGATGTACAGCATAGATTATCAGAGGTGGATCCTGGTAGTGCGACACAGGTATCATCTGACTACAAATCAAGCCACTAAATCTTTTAGCAAACTGTCACTAGTGTCCTTCTGTTAATGTGAAAAATGTTATATAGGAGAGCACAATCTCAGCTGGCTGATCACTCCTGCTAGTACTTGGCAAGACCTCCAAGTGCAGCAACTTCATAACCTTCTAGTATTAAAGGAGAGAGCATTGGTCAGTGCTCGCTGCTAAAAATACAGCATGATTTAAACCTGAAGGCAGTGTTAGAGCTTTTGCTGAAGGTTTACGAGTCTGTGTAAACAGCACGTCTGCCATAAGGAGCAGTGAAGTCTGTAGAATCCTTGTCTAAAACTGTCCTGGCATTAAAGTTTGCTGTGCAAATATCACATAATACCAGAGACAGCTGAAATCTCCTATTTAGGAATTTATGGAACTTATATGTTTGCAGGCGTCAGAAAGTCCTTTTTATATAGCCCCACTGCTTCACTGTACAATATTAATGCACTCTGCTTGAAAAGCCGTAATAAATTATATTTTTAATGCTCTTACCCTGGCTTTCTTAAGATGCATACATTCTTGGCAAACAATCAATAAATAGGGTAATCATGAGCAGAGGCCAAAGAATTTGCTGAAGTGCTGTTTTTCCATTTTTAATAGATAAAGATCTAACAATACGGACTGCTGTGTCTGTTCATTTCGGGATCAATATATTCTTTGTTTTCACCAAACCGAGGAAAAAATAAATGATTGTACGATAAATGTTATGCATCAGACACAATGAAATTCCTCTGCCTTCTAACTTTGTGCGTTTAATAGTCTTGGTTGCATTTTGCACTTTGCTTAGCAAATGCAAGAAAAATCTGGATTATAAACATACACCAATTATACTGAGAAAAGTAGAGGCTGTTTTAAAACAAATGCCAAATTACATGCAGCATATTTTGATTTAAATTAGCAAGCCTACAGGACATGGTCAAAAATACTTACACATTTTGATAAGCAAAATTTATAGATTATTGTCCATTAAAAGTATTTTCAATGCAAACAAAAGCCATCCATATACAAACATCAATGATTCTAAATGTGCCTTTTCCTTGTGTAAATGTCTAATTACAGCAAACCAGCCACTGAAAAATATGACACCCAAGTTGTTCATTGTTCAATAATGAATTGTACTTAAGAAAATAAACTGCGAAGATTGACATCATAAATGACTTTTCCAATGTGATACCTAAAGATTTACACTCTCTCCTTTAAACCAACTTGCAACTGTTAATGGAAATACAGCTGCCCTTCCAAGTTTGGACCATCATTAAGAGGAAAGGCGAGAATTTCTTTTGGGGGTTCAGTATTTCCTCTGACATGTTTTCGCATTTCTTAGCTCAACACTTACTCAAAGAATTAATGCATTACATTACTTCTATTTCAATGTAGGAATTTGCTTTAATCAGGGCAGCTAGCCTTTACCTTAACAAAAATCAGACTCCACCCTGTAAAGCAAGATGCTCCACCCAAGCATGAAGCTTACATTTCCCAAATGTGATTTATATCAGACTTGGGAATATATGGTATTTTAGAATGGAGATTTAATCCTGAAATATAAATCAAGTAGAGTCTGCAAAAGTATGCTTCCCCCCCCCAAATATTATAAAACATATTTCTCTTATGCAGAATTATCAAAAGTGTTACCTTTTCTAATGTTAGTTTTCATCAGGTGTCCAGAGTGTTTTAAAGGCACTCCTTGCATTTTAGTTCCTGTACTTCCAAGTCTTCCTCTTCCTAATGGGCTCCCATTCTGTTCCAAGCGCGCAATTTTGGCTGGTGGACCCTTCGGATCGCTTACATTGTTAGACATTTCTGAATGTTCTTTCCCCTGAGTTGCCTCGTTCAAATGATCCATACTCAGTCCCGCCTCTAAAGATCACCTGCCATGATTCAAAAAAAAAAAAAATATATATGTTGTACACGTGTGCGCATATATATACGTACACAGCCTGCACATGTACAGAGAGAGAGATATGTATCGTAAGCTCATAAAGAAGAATAAATAACTATTTTAACTGGAAAGAAGACACCTTTTTTAAAAGAAACAAACTTACTCTCCAAAAATGACCTCATACCCCAGTTTACAGACAGATCGCATCATAATCTGGTGGAATTACTTTTTAAAAGCCACCTAGAGTACCCCTTTAAAAAAAAAATCTTCAGAGATATTCTACTAAATCTGAGAGAGACTAAGACTCATATAAATGATGATGATTGTCAAGGTATGTGCTCCAACACAGCTATTGTTACAAATCTCACAGAAAGGTTTGTTATTAATCCCGGGTGTTGTTACTGTGCTAAGAGAGACAGAGACATAGAAAGAAAAAGATTCCAGTGAAACATTTCTCAACCTGCTTGGTTAAGAAAATGGATGCACAACAATAGATTGTTAAAACTTCAGTTGGGGGAGCAACAGATTTACTAGAGGTGTAGAATATTGTCCATTTACAGTTCCTCCCCCCCTTAAAAACAAAAGTTAGAAGAAAATTTAACATTTAACTTTGGAAAGCAGTGGCGGAAGATGGTTGCTTTTGAGTTTCCTAACCAATGTTATACAAAGAGTTTATCAACTTTTGCAAAGTTCAAAATATGCACGTGAAATTTTTCAGATGTTAAGCTTTAAGTGTTAAATGGAGTAGTTTATTGAATTAAGAAAAATAACTGAGAAGGTAGCATCTCACAAAACATAACGCTGGAAAAAAACCCCACAATTTCTACAGTACTTTTGAAGACCTCTAATACAAAAAAATCCCAAACAAAAAACCCTGGGTGATGCTGAGTTACGTGCTGGCACAGCTATTTGAAACCAAAAACCAGAAGTAATTTCAATAGCAAATTAAGAAAAGTTATATGTTAAGCATGCTTATATTTCCCTTTTTATAAACTTTTGAAACCTCCATCCACGAATAACAATTCCAGTTAAATCACTAAAAAATCTCCCAAGCCTGGAACGTAACGGAGTAAGTTTTGAGGGTTTTTGTCACTCATCAGAACCTGTTTTGCCAAGTATATTAAAAAAAATCAGTTGCTGGGAACAGAGACATCTTTCTGGTTATGACTGCATTCATCAATACTGTTGTGACTGTTAGGTATTTTACCCTACCTTTCTCTGACTGAGAAAGGTGTGACTACACTGACAATTATGTTATGTATATAATATAATGACTAAGGACAGGTGACTAGACATTAATTTATGAACTAGCATTTACATTAGCAAGTACAAATACGAATACTGGGGAAGTCATATTTAGAAAGACTGGTGTGAATCTGGTAATTGCTACTTTCTTTCAGTTGCCTAGTAATTCAATACATTTTTTGCACATTTCATAGCATATTAAAGCTTAAACATCTTGGGGGAGAGGGGGGGTATATACTTCTATGTCATTGGTATATATGACAACGACAATTCTGTAAACTATTTTTTTCTTGTTTGAACACCATGCCGCTTTTCCTGATACGGTGAAGAAAGAGGTAATATATTAATCTGAATGTTTACAAGCAACCTCAAGAATGCCACCGAAGAGCTAAAGTTCAGAAAATGGTTATTTTTCCTTATGCTGTAAGGTGACAGGCTAAGGTTTACCATTCATCTTGCTCCCATCTGTTTTAGGTCGTGTGTCTCATTAACAGTAAATGTGCCTATTTCAGCCACTTTTCAAAAAGATTTTTTTTTTCTTTACTCTGTTAACTGCAGCCTAAGCAAAGAATTACAGACCCAAAGCGTTAACATCTTCCGACGTTTCTGACGATGCTAACATACTATAGGACTACTTCTCTGAGACTGGTCTCTCTCAAGAACAAGAGAATTAACAAAAAAGCGAAAAAAAAAAAAAAGGGGGGGGGGAGTTAAAAACAAAAAAGCTGAAACAAGAAAATCCTTGTCACTTTTGGCAACTTTAGAAGTACTCTAAGGCACCGAGGTTCTTTGCTACAAAAAGTATCTAGTCATCATGAGTCAGAATCGCACTACATCATGTACAGTGAATAAAAGTGATAGATCGCAGTTTAGTTAATCCACTGACTACAACCAAAACACCAAATGGGTCATTTTCGCTTGGCCTGAGAATACCCACCCATCGGCATCCTTTCACCGCTTAGTCATCTTGTAAAAAGCTTTATGTTACAAAGCAAAATTACATGCACATAAAACACCTAATTTACTCGTTTAAACTCCATGCCCAAGGCTAAAGTTCACCGAAACCTCAGTTTGGAATAGTGATGAGCAACAACCAGCATGGCCTGCCCAGGGAGAGGGTTGCAGGGAAGAACTATCATCTCCACCGGTTCCAGGCCGAGAGTTTCCCCGGCTTTCGCATTTAGGCATCTTTCACAACTACAAGTTTTCATCACAGGCACCGAGAGAAGAGCACAATTTCAAGGCACAGTTTCCCAGAGACAGCGTACACGTACGGGCACACCGCGCAATTTCTGAATGAGAGTCGGTGCCGTATCTCCTTTTGTCGCGATGTAACGCCGCCGGTATTATATTATTTCTTTCTCTCCTCCTGAATCAGCCCCCTCCCCATGCCTTTCCCCTCCTCTTCCCTCCCTCCCCCATAAAAACCCATAATCACATCTGAGAGAGGCTCCGCACTTATCCGTTCCATATGGCTCTCACAATCCAGGCCAAGCTTTCCCTGTGACCTTTTAAAGAGACAAAGAAGCAAAGTACTTATCTAGAAACAGAAACACTGCAGTTTTCTGAGTGAAATTAGCAAAACCGACCCGAAACTCACCACTTCAAAACTTGACAGCATATAAATAACAAAAACAAAGGAGGTTTCCTTTGCAGCCCGAGCTCTTGAAGAGGAAGAAGTTCAAGACTGATGTTTTCTAGGCCCCCCCCTTTTTGGAGAGGGGGGGAGGGGGGGGGGGGCAGCAGACCTGAGGACTACTTCCCCTAATATTCTCTTATTTTTTCTTTTTTTTCGTGGTGCTATTTTCCTCTAGGCGGGGAGGGGCAAAAATAGATAGCGAGAAACAGAGTAGCCATGAGCAAAAATGGCAATGGACAAAAAATACAGATTAAATATCTTGTGAGAGCGCCAGTTTTCGAGGTTTAGCAACGGAAGAAGGAGCTGAAGATCAAATTGATCAGACAAGTGTAACGCTCAAAACGAGGAATTCGTAATAATAAGAATAAAAAAAAATAAAGTAGCAGGTTTAAATTGAGGTGGAGGGTGACTTAAGCCTAGCTATCCTTTCAAAAATAAAACCAATGCGTACAGGAGCAAGTGAGAAAGGGGGTTATTTAAAAAAAAAAAAAAAAAAAAGAAAAGAAAAAAAAAAAAAAAAGGCAGCTTTTCTATCCAGTGTGAAGAGCAGAAAGTCTACTTCTAGGTTGTCACACTATTATTCTCCAATAGGCACCCAGAGGAGCAGCACACACAGAAGGAGCCCGCTCCCCTCCCCCTCCGCAAAAATACACACCGTAACAGCCCCCAAACTTTCTGCGGAAACCTCAGCCCCAGAGATCGCTACTGGAGATTAAAAAAAAAAAAAAAAAGTGTAGAGAAAATTGCAGGAAAAGGCACTTAAAATGCCACTTTTAATCTCGCCTTTGCGGTCCGGGGAGGGGAAAAAAAAAAAAAAAAGAGCGAAGAGGACCTGTCTCCTCTCATTTACCGGGGGCTGTTGTGCGAGTGAGGGGGGAGAGAGGGAGCGAGAGAGGAGGGGAGAGAGAAAAAGAACAGAGGGGAGGAAGGAAACACACACAACAAGGCACACCACCACCACTACAAAAAGTGACGAGGTTTCACTCCCTCCGAGTCCAAAACCGGGAGAAATTCTAATTTAAAAAAAAAAAAAAAAAAAAAAAAAAAAAAGAACCAACCCTCTCTGTTTAAAAAAAAAAAAAGAAAAGAAAAAAACCCAACAAAAAACTGGTTCTGCTTCTGCAAAGAAAAAAAAAAAAAAAAAAAGCAAAATCTGGGAACTCCGAGAAGAGTTACTCGCAAGAAGGGGTAAAAAATACAAAATAGAAAGGTTGCAAAAAGCCAACAACAACAAAAACCGAGCCAGCGAAAAAACCCAATAATAATTGAAAAAGAATAATAATGGTAGGCTTTGTTTTTTTGTCTCTTTTTTTTTTTTTTTTTTTTTAATTCAATTCTCGTTTCCCCTGGCTGGCAGAGTACGGTTGTTATTTAGGCCGGTTTGGTGGTTGTTGCTGGATGTTACATGGATATATGTGTGTGTGTGTGTGTGTGTGTGTGTGCGTGTCCCCGGACGGAGCTGCCTCGCTCTGCTCTCCCCCCCTCCTCTCTCTCCCTGTTTCTGTCCCCATTAAATTATTAGTTGACTCATCACTACTCCTCCTCCTGCTGCTGCTGCCGCCGCCGTCCCCTGCTCACAGCCTCCTCTCCTCCTCTCCGCTACCGCTCGCTGCTGCTGCTGCTGCTGCCGCTGCTTCTTCTTCCTCCTCCTCATTTTAATACAAAATAACACCGAGGCCACCGGCTTTTTTTTTTTTTTTTTTTTTTTTTTTTTTTTTTTTAACAGCCCGAGACGGGAGGAGGACGCAGCCTCCCTGCTGCTGCCCGGAGCCCTTCCCCGGCGGCCCCGGATCATCCGACGCGTCCTGGGAGAGAGAGAGAAAGTGGCAGAGGAGGAGGAGGAGGAGGAGGAGGTGGTGAAGGAGAGAGGCGTGGGGGAGGGGAGCCGGCGAAGTGTGGGGGGCGGGGGGGTCGGGAGAGGAGAGGTGGCAAAGGGGGACCGCAGTGAGGAGCGGGGAGGGGGCTCCGGGCCGGGCTGGGGCGGGGGGCGGCCGCCGGCGGTAGGTGAGCGGCGGGGGGGGTGGGGGGGGGGCCGGGGGAAGAGGGCGTGCGGCTTCCGGGCGCGCACGAATTTGCAGCCAGCTGGGTGCGGGTGAGGCGGCCCTGCCTGCGCCGCGCACAATGCCCGCCGCCCCGCGCGGGCAGGCGCGCGGCAGATGGGGGCCTGCGGCGGAGGGGGCGGACGGGCGGGAGCGGGGCGGGGGGGCGGAGGGGCAAGCGTGGAGGGTGGGGGAGAAGAAGACGACGAAGAAGAGGAGGAGGAGGGGCGGGGGTGAAGGCTGAACAATATCCTGCCGGCGCCGCGCCAGCGCAGCCCCCGCCCCTCCCCGCGGAGGCTGCGCGGGCCGGGCAGGTGCACGGCGGCGGCGCTGCCGCCGAGCGGGGTTTCCGCGGCGGGGAGGGGGGGGGGCGGCGGCGGCCGGGGCGCTCGGCCCCGCGCCCCCGCAGGTGGGGGCGGGCCGCGGGGGCAGCCCCCGGGGAGCCAGCAGGCCGCGGCGGGGTGGGGGGGTGGAAAGAAGTCCCCCGTCCGCCCCCCCCATCGGTACCAACAGAGGTGAAAGAGAAGCACCGGGCACGTTAGAAGGCGGCGAAGGCTGGGCGAGCGTGGCCCCCTCGTTCAGTGGAGGGCATCGGCCACACGACGAGGGTGAGGCGGTGGGCGCCGTGGCTAGCCAATTCCCCCCACAACGCACCCTAGGTAACAGCAATAAATCACTCCCGCCTCATAACGGCGAAGGGCGACGGCCCCACCGCGGTGCGGGGCGTCACAAAACCCTCCCTGTATCCTGTCAGCAGAGCGGGACTGCAAGCCACCGGTAAAAGGTGAAAACTAGGAGGTGGTAACGTATTGACAAAATAAATAACTGCGAGACGGGCATAACTTTTTCCCACAATGCAGCTGGAAAAAAGTAACCCAACTAGACAAACTTGAAAGCAACAAGTTTGTACAAGCTACGAGATAAGAGAAAAATTAAACTTCTTTATTGATAAACTGCATACTGTTTGAATATACTGTGTCTAAAAGGAAAGTTGCATCATCAACGACAGAAAACATGAACTGTTGCACAGGCAGATACATGGCTGAAATGTTTAGGGTAGTAACTTTTAAAAAACAACAACAACAAAAAAACCCATACCAAACTTACGCAGCAAAAGTAGGCACGTGGGGAGGCTAATACCAATTCTGTAATACGCAAAATAGCACGGGCTCTGAACAAAGAAAAGGCAAATCAATAAATCTATGAAGAGCAGAATTGTCGCTACTCATACGTAACTTACTATAAAACAAGAGGAATGCATCGAGACTAGGTAAAGAAACAAGCTGATGTTTACCAAAATAAGCACAAACGGCATACAGGGCATGCAGGAAAAAGAAAATGGTAATAGGGTGAAATACATGAAATATTTATCGTATTCAGCAATGCACAAAATAGATTATAATCTCAGAAGCAAAGAAATGCAACGCTCGAAACTGAATACGCTGTTACATAATACTATTATTCAAAGCAGAGCGAGTGGAGGTGGCATACATAGGACACATGAAAAGTTGTATATATGTTGCATGTCCTGAAAAAGGTTACTAAGTTTGTTACCAAGAGTGCTGAAAAGGAAAAAAAACAAGAAACATGTTTCACAAAGAAAAACAAGGGAAAATGTAGATGACATCTTCCATAACATATGATCAAGGGATAACTGTCTAGCGGGTTGTTTATTTAGAAACCAGTCTTTTTCCAAGATTGAGTATTATTCAGTTCCTCTTAAAAAAAAAAAAAAAAAAAGAGAGAAAAAAAGAATTATTATTTCCCGATACATCTGAATACTTGGAGAAAAAACAGTGTTAACTAGTTGAATTCAAACTTTGCGGGCACAATGGAAAATATCAACATTGTACCATTTTTCATCCTTTTCAGGAAAGCCTGATACAGTAAATTTCAGCAGTGAGCAAGACTGACCACTAAAGAAGAAAATCATGAAGGATGAGAGAGTTTCAGCTGGCAGTATGCTGCCTGCAGTATGATGAAGGAAAAGGACAGTGAAGATAATTTGAGATGCAGAGCTGATTAGAATAGAGCAGATATTTAAAAACATGATTTGGAACAAGATTTGGGACTAAAACACCACCTTATAGAAATGATTACAGATAGAACAATAACAAAAAAAAAAAAAAAAACACCAACAACCCCCCCCCAAAAGATTAAAATCTGTTCTAAAATAACTTTTGCTTTGGTGTTCACAAACCATTCCCTTCATGGTCAAAAAACCTTCAAATGTTCAGATTATAACAAAGTGATTAATCTCAAAAGCAGAGACAGTGAATTAAAGGAGCAGGGAGATAACAATCTGATAATACAGGAGCACAGAAGGCCTAATAATGATATTATTATGCACACTAACCAAACACTGACAAACAAATATTCTGTTAATTATATAATCATGCATATGCTTCCTATGCTTGAGATAAATGGTTATGGAAAATAACTCTCTTCTTGAAACTGCATATATGTACTAAACCTTATAAACTCCCTACAACATGGATTAATCTAATTCCCGTACATCACTTATGCCTGGTAAAGTATTTACTACAGACTTGGAAGGCTGAGCATGGAACCCTTGCTTTGACTAGAAAGCACGAGTTACTGAAGGCTGCTACATCTTGACATACAGACAACAATCAGAGTTCTCTTATCAATACCAAACTACTTGGAATAAATTCAAGATACAGATATCTGATTTTCATTAGACCTATGCCAATTTGCACTTCACTGTGTCAACTTTGATATTAAAATGTTCCACTAGAATAAAGATATTTATAATAAAAACATATATAAATAACAGAAGATGAATAGATATTGTCATGGATACATATGCAGGCAATCATTTAAACATGCAGCAATAGTAACATCACATTTTTCATAGCTTCTAGTCAACATACAGCAGACAAATATATGCTTAATAAAGCTTATTAATCCTTAATAAAGTTGTGGCACTGTGTTTATGATATATAAATGCATTTTGCACTAGGTTGTGTTGAAATAAGACAAATACTTAAAAAGTTGGACTGCGTTTTTTCAACCCCATGGTGAATTAACTCTGGAGCAGCAGTCTCGGTAGCTGCAAAACAAAACAAATTCTCCAGTGTGGCATGCTGCCTCGGTGCCTCCTAAGGTCTCTATTCCAATCTTTTCTTGTTGAAAATAAATTAGGAAATATGGGCCCAAATCTTGAGGCTTGGCTCTTGTGCAACGCAAACAGAAATGACCTGGCAGCAGAGCAAAACCAGCATGGCTGTGTATTCTCTTTTATCAGATTCCTTTGGGGAGATCAGGCTGATTGGGTTTTATACATGCGTGCTTCTGACAACTCTGCGGCCATTTGGGTAACTCGTAGGCACCAGCCCGTGCTGGAGTTGATGCAGAGCTGTGCAGCGGGACTGCCCGGAAACTCACTTCAGTGGGGATTTGAACGCGTTTTCCCCGCTGCAAGGGGTGATGCGTGCACATCTACGGCTAACGGTAACTGCTGGACAGCAAGGCAATGAAAATACCAATCCATGGCTTTCTGAAGGTAAGTATCTATGGCCGAAAGGTGGATGGCTCCCCGGTGGGCTTGTGCCTAATTGCCGCATGGGTTAGACAGAAGTGTGGGTTAAGGGGAAGAATGCGCCCTACTGTCCTTTCCCACGTCTAGCTCTGCAAACCTCAGCACAGCCACCGCTGCGGTGCGGACACAGTCCCACAGCCCTACAAGTTTTGCACCTCTGACTGAAGTTGTTTTTCAGCCTCCTCAGACTGACTTCCCCTCCGTTTTGCCCTGAACAACAATACTTGCCTGACACCGCTCAAACGCTGTAGCCAACAACCAACCTGACTGCGGCAATCTCAACTTACATACGACCCAAGAATCCAATGCGCACCGATGTGAATCACAGCATTCCACGACATCCCCCACGCTGAACTCGAAAGTTACATACCAACCTAGATTTTTTTGACTGCAACCTGCGCCAGCCTGGTTAGGATGCCTGTCAAAAAGCAAAAGTGCTATGAAATGAAATTCATAGCACTGAAAGGCATCGCACACAAGCTGTCGTCCCCTCTCACATTTTGCATGAGCAATTTCTGCTCGTTTGTGTTCTCTCACACACGATGTCCTGAAACAGTTACGTAAAATGAATATTTAACTTACACTAGTCAGCTGTATTGAACTGCACTTAATTGCTTATTAAGTGAAGTAAATTATCCTTACCATATTCGTCAGAGGTGAAAAACCTACATATATGGCTACATGTAGTGCATTCATTAGTTTACGGACCCCAAATCCCTTGGAAAGTATCAGATATCTACACAGTGTCCCATGGTGCAGTATTTTGTAGCTGGATGTCTCAGCTAGCTTGCAGATATGTAAAATCATATACAAACAGACATCTCCCTATTGATTGCCTCTGTGACGAGGCTCGTTTACTCCTGCAAACATTTTCTGCAGTGTATTTCAATCACGGAATCTTCTTTTAAAAATAGAGTTGAATAAGAATTTGCAAAATGTGGGTTTGGATGAAACAAGTTACTTTTAGTCAAACTACCGCACCATTTTGCGTAAGTCCCTTTGATAGCTGTACGCCTATTTTGACTAAGATGCTTGTACAACTGAAGTAAGTACATACACTTGCTTATGTGGCCCTAACAGTCATTTCAGTTTGCCCCTTGGTGCCAAATGAGTCAGAGAGAGGTAAAACGCTGGAAGAAAATTATGGAGTAAAACCCAACAAAACTGTTTGGCATGATGAAGTGAAGGCTGAACACGACCGCTAATGAGAATAGAGAGTCTTTCACCTCTGGCTGCCATGAGAAATCCTAGCTGGTTGAAATTGTAATAGACAGGTGTCCACTTTCCCATAAAAGATCACAGCAATGAATATTAATGGATTAATCACATAAACCTTACTCTGTAGTTGCACAGTCTCTATCTGCTATGTGGACAAGCTGAGTTCACTTCCTAAGTGTATCAGCATTGCAACTTCCACAAACGCTATCTGTTTGTTATTTAATATAAGCCAATATTTTAGTGACTATGGATTTCAGAACTACTCCAAATAAAAAGCTTCAACTTAAAAAGAAAAGCATTTTGTGGACCATATCCTCTTCCATCCGTAACAGTAGCCTAGATCCTTGATGAGTCATGCTCGTAATTTCCATGTGGCAGCTACAGCCAACTGCTTCCACCAAAAAGAACAAACAAAAAAAATGTAATAGAACTTTATAGCATAATATTTAATGTAATTAGGCAGCTGGAAGAAAGGAGGAAAGTTGACATCTTAGGACCAGCCAAGTTACCTATGTCATAAGTGTAAGTTCAGCAGGTCACTAATTTCACAGTTTTCTCCCCAGAGGTATAATTTTTAGGCCTATCATGTGAAGATGTTCAATGTGGGACATGGGTAGATGAAAAAAAGAGTGGTTCCTGTTAAAACCCTAATCATCACAGCACTAGATAACTCCTAGGCATGAGATGGGCATATGATTGTTACCTGAAAGAAGAGTCGGTTCATAAGCAGTTATTTTAGGGATGTGTCTGAATAGAAGCCCTATTAATTTGATAGTATGAAAACCATGATCCCCAGACATATAAGTCAGTAGAGCTCCAGTTATTTTTACTTGTTAAAAGCAAAGTAACACCAAGTCACCGCCAAAACGTTTTGCAATGTCATTGACCGATTCTGCTTCTCTTCGCCTTCCTGACTTCTTCCGACCACTGCGTTTCTCTCCCAGTCAAGAAAAGGACGTTTTTAGGAATACAGAAGTTTAATCCAACAATTCTGGGTGAGGACGAATTTCACACAGCCCAAGCAAAGCTGCATATTATGGTAGAAAACAGTCTGAACCATTGCAGTTAGCACTACAGAAGGATTATTCAAGTGTTATTAGCTAGAGCTTAGATGTTTGCGCTGTTGAGCTCAAACCGCAGTGACTTGTTACGTAGGAATACTTCATCAACAGGAAAAGCAATCATCTTTTTCTTTGACATGATAGTATGAATAAAATCTACTGATAAAAACTGAAAACATGGAAGAGTTTAAGTCTAAGGAAATGGTTAGAACTGATTGATGACTTGAACTATGTCAAACTTTCATTATGAAACCCCAAACCACATGAAATGTCCTGCTTCCAGTTTCATTGTTAACTCAGAACTCTGCCCAGGTTCTGCTACACTTTTTCTAAGGTTCAAAACCTTTTAAGTAAAACTGCGCATCTAATTACGGCCGAACTTGACAGGAGTCAATATTCATTGTACATAAAATACATGCAAAATGTGTGGTTTTGGTGTAAAACAAATTGAAAGTTGGTGGTTTTGGCCGAATTTGTTTTTTCTTCTAGGGCTTGTTCCAATCTCAAACCCAGATGATTCCACAATAGACTAAATGAATGAGTTTTTCACAGTTCTTTTCAGGAACAATTAGCTGTTAATATTCACAGTTCTTTTAAGGAGCAAGGTACCTGTTAATATTCAGGCACTAACATAAAAAAGGTTTAGCATATGCAGTGTCACTAAGATAAAGGTCATTTATACACGTGTCAGAGTATGCTTAGTTTAAATGCAAACAACATAAGGCAAAACCAAGTCACTTCAAAATGTTACTCCAAGTACCCTGTAAATGTTCAAAATGCTTGTCCTGATTTACAAAAACAGCAAAAAAGGAAAAATTAACAAAAACATATTCCAGTATTTAATGTATTTATTTGCTAAAACAACCGTATTTCTAGATTTCCTGCTAAGTGGGTATAATGGACACAGACCGAGAAGGAGAGCAGCAGGTGGGAACCCACTAGAATACAATATTTTTAGGGCAAAATAAGGCTAGTATTTATGACAGTTCATTTATACTCATGCACGCACTAGAAGGAAATGCCTGTATAAGTGCGTACAAATTAGTTCCTGAATTAAATAAAAAAATCTGGGGGAAAAGTTTGTATTTTATGTTGACATAAGAATAGCTGAGTAAGAAGAAACTGAGGCATGCACATGAAGTTTCCTAGCAGAGCTTCAGCTGTGATAGAAGAAATAACATTTGAAACTAATTATTTTTTGCAGCGTCTGTGTTCATTTCCTTAGGATCTCTTCTACATAATTTGTTTCTGGCAGGTTATACTACAAACTCCTTCCTGTATTAGATTTTTTTCTTTAGAAATGTTGGTAAGACACTCATGAGAAATTTTCAAATACTCTGCTCCTGAAAAAGATGTGGTGCATTCTCTCAGCTCATTCGTCTTTTATAGGTATACAGATGGAAAATCTCTCTGTGCCACATCTGAAAATGTGCCACTTCAAAGGTGGGTGGAGCCAGGTGAAGAAATGCTCCCAATGATCGCAGTCATAGAAAAGTAATGTCCAAATCAACTTACCCCCGTGTTTCTGAAACACGGGACACCTTCAAATACAAGAATCCCCCAATAAACTGCCATGAATGAAATACACAAAAAACCTGTGGTCTCATATCCAAGCCCACGCTTAAAGCTCTTTCAGATTTTCTTTTCTGTAAAGAGAGAGAAAACATATTTAGCTCTTCTTATACTTCATACCAATTGGTTGTTGCTGTGGGCATGTCGCAAAGGGTTATCATCTTGCTTGCTTGCTTTAGGTCTGTGAAAATCTTTCCACGACCAAAAGAAATATTACGCCCAGTCCATACTGAACTTTTTAATAAAAAGCAGAAAAGCAATCTGCTTCATTGTCAAATGATTGAAAGAAATTTAATTAATGCCTTTGGAGGGAACGCCTATATAAGTATCACAATCACAAGAATGTGTGTATATGCATACATGAATACATATGCAGAGCCACCGTCTACCCTGTTGCTTTAATGTCATACCACTATAGGCCATGAGCAGCTGAAGGCAGAAGTGAACACATACAATTTAAAATATCGTGCTGACATAATTTTAAGGTTAAATGACATTGTATAATTTATTAGAAGATTAAATGTTGGCTTCATCACAGGACAATTTAGCCCTAGAAAAGGAAGGCAGTATAGAAATGCTAGCAGACAAACAAATTAAAAATAGTAAATTAGAAACAGGGGAAAATGAGTTTATGCCACACCGACAAAACCTAAAAGAAACAAAAAAAGCCCAAACCCAAAAAGCAAAAAACACAAAGATGCATGAAAAGCAGTATGCTATGTTAGATGTTTATCTATACATAAGAGACAGGTGTCACAAAAACAAAACAAAAAAATCACGAAGCTAAAGAGAAACTTTAACTCACCAGTTTCCATCTGTTATATCTGAATTCATGCATAATTGATTATCCATGACTGGTAAGTTCTTTTTTTTCACTAGCCTAACACAGTTTTCTAAACATTATGTGTTAAATCACCACCAAAGTAAAGGGTGTTTGAGAAACCGTAAGGGCAGAATAAAAATTTTTTAATGAAAAATAACATGTCAGTTAATAATAGAGCTGACCTATGTTTAAGAGAGAAATTTTAATCATGTGCATATTAAATATTAATAACCTATTCTGTTATTGTTATAATAAGGTTAAGTAAGCTTCTCCATGCTTAAGGAAAAAGAAAAAGTAGGAATATGTAACAGTGAAAAAAAGCGCTGAGAAGCAGAGACATAAGGAAAATGTGTCAACAATAAACAAGAGGAAATGAGAAAGAAGGAAAAGATGAAGGTGGAAACTAATCTCTATGTGTCATTATGACTGCCAGAGTACTGGCAAAGCAGCAGCATCCTTTTATTTCAATTTTAATCATTTCTGAATTTTAATACCCTGCTCCTTTTGTAATTCTCCTGGCATTCCCTATATGCATCCATCCCAGCCAAAACACCAGTGTAAATTAAATGGCACGCAACCACACCACTGATGTAGTTCTCCCAGTAGAACCAATTGAGTGACCAAAAAGCAGAGAAGGTATGACTACTTTGTGTCCCTGTGGACCACTGGCCAATTAAGTGACTTAATGTTCTTCAATTCCTTTAATTTTGAAAAGAAGGGCAGTGGTTAGGTAACCCAGCAATATAGAGCCATTAAAAAAAAATAAAGCAAGCCAGTAGTAATACAATAATCAGTGACCATCAGGGCCTGGAAAAATGAGTTTGCTCTCACTGGCACTAAGGAGCATCACATGATTATTTAATTACAGCTCTAATTTTTGTCTCGTGGATGGCAACATATCAACAATTAATAGGGCAAATAGAGGAGACTGCATTTTTAAAGAGACAGAACCTATATGAAATACTGCTTGAAAATGCAATTTATCAGACAGTATAATGCTTCTGAAGGCACATCTGTCATCATGCCACACATATAAAAAAATTCTACTGGTTCAATTTTCTTGCATGGTATCTAGAAAATTCTTCTGGAATGCTTAGCAAATAATAACTGCACCTATAAGTATCCTAATTGTCACTTTAAGTGGCAATGCAGAAGTCAGTTTCTCATAGGACATGCAATCCAAATAAAGTAGTGGAATCACAAGTTTCAAATATAAAAATGTTATTATGAAATTACTACATCTTTTATCTTAAAAAGATTATTACAAAATTCTTCAAGAATCCAAAAGGATTATGTATTCAGCGAGTCAAGTGAAGAAAAAAGAAAGAAAAAGAAAGTCAATAAAATACAGTCAATGGGACAGAGATTGATTTTGATTGATTGATTTTACTGTGAGATTTTCTCACAAAGCATACAGAAACTAGGGGCTCAACACCAATATTGTACTGTTCCTGCACAATACTGCTCGTTAAGAAGTGAAAAACAAAATCTGAAAGAAGACATACATGTGATCGATCAAAAAGCTCTGCTCTACAATGGTTGGATGCGGTTCCCATCGTGCCTCGTCCTGCAATGACCGCAGTGCAAAACATGGGGAACTGTGGGAAGTTCAGTATGTGGAGGAGCACTTTTCACAAGATGCACAATTACAGGAATCTGCAGATCTATCAAAAGACAAACTCTCATTTTATGTACCTGATCTTCCTTGCAAATGTAGTCACTTTTCCACAGCAATGCGTGGACCAATTTACGAATCCCATAAATTTACACTATCCATGATGTGTTTCACACAGTATTCAATATCTGACATGGGAAAGGCAAGCTCCAGATTTCCTCTAAACATTATGCTGTACATGTGAAAAACCTACCAAACTACTCCTAGATTTTTTTTTAATCTTACTTCTCAATATATAACTTAAATATGCTTTTTTGTTTAGTATTCTAAAATCTACCCTTTGAACATGCAAAGAAATGCTGAGTTTGGGCCCTTGCACAGAAAAAGAAAAAAAAAAAAAACCAGCTAAACAACAGTTCAAGGATTATTAGGAAAAGAAGTGTAACTACAGAAGAAATGCTGTTACAATAAATGCCCCATTCCTCCTCAAAATTACGTAAAATTAAGTTGTTTTCATTGAAGACATGAACATTCTGGATTGGAGATCTTAATCTATAATCTGAAAAAGAAAGCTGGCAAGCAAGAGCTTGTATGTAAAAGTATATATCATTCTTTTCATGCACTGGTTATACAGATAACATGTCTCACAAAGACTGTAATTAAATGTCTAGTGCAGAAGTAGCACTAAAAAGCATACAGTATTATTATATTACAATGAATCCTTAGAAGCTAAAATTGTCATTTTTAAAGTTTTAAGATGCCTTTAATTATTTAATTTAATTAATTGAGACTTCTTACATTTATCAAGGAAGCCCACCTATGACGAAATGCGTTAGTGATTTAAAAACTTTCTAATACGTCTCTCCACAAAAATATTAATTTAATCTTTGATTATAAACATTTTAAAACTCACTCTGCAATTTCTCTCCACTTCCTTTTTTGCCTTTGGTCCCTCTGTAAGTTTGCGTTCACACACACTCTCTCACACTCTCCCCTCCTCTCTTTCTGTCTTTTATTTAATATATTAGAATTAGGAATACAGTGTGTGTATGATATTTAGTATTTTTCTCCTGTTCATTGCAAATGTTTTTAATTACCTGGTTGTTACAAACAAACATATATTCTAAGTGCAGTTACTGAAGAGGAAATACCTTTGTCGTACCTTTGCATGTGGGTTTGAGTTCAGAGCAGCAATTCTTTGCACTTGTGCTGTACAATGTTTTCCACTCTAGGACTGATTTACAAATATAAAGAATTAATTAATCCTTCAGTGTTCTATGAAACATGTATATTACTAATTTTATAGCTGGGTAAATAAACCAGGGGCATATTAAGGCCGCATTTATAGAGGGATTGTGCGCTGCAGCTTCCTTTTCTTTCATATGAAGTTGCGAGTGCGGAGCATTTTCAAAATCAGGCTTACGGCATTAAGGATTGCAAACACGGCATGGTCAGTTATTTACCAAAGACGACACACTTTTGTCAGGGCTGAAACCAGACCCAGGATTCCAGACACCAGAAAAGATTACGAGACAATCCTGCAGGTACATACGATCCGAGTGCATCACCACTTCTTCTAGTGAGCAGCAAGTGGAACAACACACAAATGATTGCTGCTGGCCAAATAAATCCTGTCAGAGCAGGATCCTGGGAAGATGAGATGCACTCGAGGTTGGAAGCACCTCCCTCATCTCCTCAGGTCATATCATGTCATAATGTGCCAAGGGAAAGAGATAGAGCAGATAGTTGCTGGGAGTTATGCAAGACCAACACAGCTGATAGACGTGGCCCATCCTGATGTTCTGCACCCAGGTGCAGCTGGGGTGACTGAGGTCCATCTGCAGGCGAGCAGACTCTTCTACCTGTATAATCTGCAGCTCACAACAGAAAAGCACGAGGTGGTGAGAGCTAACACTTGTGAACCTACAGCTGTGGAGACATGTTTTGAACGATGCTTTACAACACCTCAGAGAGAGGAGCTAGCCTACGCTCCGGTGAAGGGAAGCCTTCTTACAGCCTATCCTAATCCTGGCACACGCAAATGCACACAGTCTCACAGGAAAATTGATCTCCAAAGAGATCGCTGCATATTGGTATTCTAAATAAATAGCTAAAATGTGAGCCTGGCATAAATACTAAGTGTTGGTGTGTCCCTCAGCCCATCGGAACACCTAACACTGATCCCCTACAAGAACTGTAAAAACAAAGGTCTACCAACCTCTGCAGTGATACACCAGTGTGCATGGGAGGAACGTCAGGCCCAGCAAGTTTAAAAGGAGCTATTTACAATTCAGACTGTGCCTGAGGTACGTTACTATGCTCTACTACTGCACTCTACTATTACTAAGCCATTCCTACTACACTGCACCAGATTACACAGATTAAGGGTAGATTACAGCTGGTACAGGGCACAAGGACCAGATCAGAACATATGAACAAAATCAGTACTGGCAAGTCTCCTTAAAATTAATCTCTATCGAGATTTATACCGACTGAGAGCAACGCAGTGCAGAAACCATTAGAAAGTCGACATTTGCAAAGCAACAAAATGGATATGATTAAGTAGTGAAGTGTTGGTGATAACTGTGGTAAACTTAGATGCGACAGGATGGCAAATGTTTGAAAACACCTACATTTTTGAAAGGAAAATTATAGTATATCCTTTCTGAAGTAACAGTTACAAGTTGTGGTCAGGGCTGTTGAAAGTTCATGACACCGCTCACATAGGAACTGACATACAAGCTAAATTAACGCTAAATGTAATAATTTCAGAACCTGAGGAAAAAATGGACCTCTCAGGTAGAGGTTATTAATGGAATCCTCCGACGGAGAATTTAGGGAAGCTTTCTGCAAACCGTGGGTCATTCTCTCTGCAGTCGTCTTCAGTTCAAAAGCCAGCTACTTGGATGCATTAGTCCAAGATTAAAATCAACATCAGTGGGGTTTTCTGACATGGACTTTATAAAGTTGCAAAATTTCAGTATAACAAGCAATGAGAACTGTAAGTTACTCTTTAACCGTCAAACTGTTTTACTTTTTTTTTTTTTTTTTTAGAATCAGTAGCAACTTTGTGACAACTAAAGTTTAAAAAATGCACTTGATTGCATAGTGACAGATTTGCAGAACATTTTTCATCACACACACATATGTGCTTTCAGTTATTAATAAAATGCTTCTGCCCTTAATCTGCCGTTGCCTGAATATACAATTTCAGTGACTTGGATAGACAAATACTGTTAAGGAATTCTGTTTTCCCTGTTTGAGATGCAATTCAAATACACCAAGTAAAACTGAATACTATGTCTTTAAAACTGGCTTCTGCATGCCACAGAAAGGAATACCAAATCACTTTTCTATTAAGTTCTTCTTGGAGTGGAATGATAACAAAACTTTCTTTTCTTGCGCCCCCCCCCCCCCCATCCCCCTCATTTTAAATGAGGAAGAGCCAGCTGCCCTGGATAACACCACAGGTAGATATTAAAATGGAGACAGCCATTATTTAGTGGCGACAGGAATATAAATACATGCACTAACCTATAAACTGGTGTTTACTTCAGGAAAGTAAGTCATATTTTTCCTCTGATTGCCGTGCTGTCAGTTTAATGCAGCGTAAATAAACAGTAGGTGCATGATAGCTTTAAGTAGAAAGTGTTCATTCCACAAGAGGAGCAGATTACTGAAGCCTGATGCCTATAATGGCAAAAGCAGAACTTCCATTTTACCTGAAAATATAGCCACCCGTGCTAAGAGACTTGTGGCTTTTCTATTAAATTAATTTGTCAGAATTCTATGAAAAATATTACGTAGTCAAAGAACTTTACCAAAAACATTAATTTTTGCAGCCCTCAACTTGAACCATTTGAAAAAACAAAAGCCAATCACTCCTCTGTAATTTCATCATCCCATCGCTCTAAATGAAAGCTTTATATAATCAACCTAATATAACAGAAAATAAAATGATATATAGAATTGCCTATACTTTGAGTTATTTTGTTCTTATAAATATATTCCCTGACTGAAAGTAAAAAAATTCCCCTTTGGAAAAAGCAATGATTTCTGAGAAGATTGTATATACACTCTACATCTATTAACATAAATTATAAGAAAGTAAAATGTTCCAGATGTGTTTAAACTGTTGTAGAAGGAAAGTTTGTGGCTTCATTGGATATATATTAAATATATCTAGAGAGAGCAATGGCAGTTATGTACAAGAAGGCAATAAAATGCTTCAGTAGTATCTACGTTAAAATAGCGTAGTTCCTAGAAATATGACTAAAGCATTTCAGAAGTCTGATTTCCTCCAGTTTTAATTCAGAAATCTACTTTTAATATATTTTTTCTATATATTGCAAGCTATTTTGTTAATAAAATAGACTAATCTTTTTTTTTTTTTTTTTTTTTTTTTTTCTCCCAAATAGAGCTGGAAACCTTAAGAAGGACTTCAAATTTATCTGACAATGCTTAGGTTAAAAAATAGGTGACAACACAAAGGTGACAATACTTCCAAAAACTGAGTAGCCGATACAATTAAAAGATTTGGGTTTTTTTTTCCCCAAGAACACCAGACTTCAGCTATCATCTTCTAAACGGCAGTCGCACACATTTAAACCCCTCTCTACCCCAAACCTGAAATGTGGGATGAGTTAGTGCTCATTCGGGACTTTGCTACTCTAAAGAGGTTTTTGTGCTGAAGGGGTTGGATGTGCTCGTGTTCCCGGCAGGACTGAACCTGGCGGTGCCTGTGGGATGCTCTCAGGGCTGCAGGCACGCTGCCTGCCCTGCCTTGGGAAACACAGCCGCAGAGGGCAGGTGCTCATCAGCTGACCCACTGGGCCTACGCTGCAAACCAAAAAGGTGCCCTGCTCGCGGGCAAGCTCAGGCTGCGGTGGCAGACCCTCTCGGCTTCTCATTCTGCCACAGCACTATGTCCCATCAGCGATTTACAGATCGACTCCGTCTGCTTTACAGTGCTTTCTGGGGAGCGCGCAGCAGCGGGTTAGGATTCGTGCGTATCACTGAAATAACAGGAGAGGAGAAACTGCAAGAGTTACTTTCCTATTTAAAGTATGAAGAACAAAGAATATAAAAAGGAAACAGCCAGTTTTTCAAAGTGTACGCACAAAAAGTATTCCATTTAAATATTTTTTGTTCCAGTAAACTCTTTTGCATACAAAGGACTTATTTATTACATATTTGAACTTGTGGGAAAAAGGGAAGGAATGCACTGATTCCTGAAATAACTCTATAGTCTTTCTGGAGACTTCACTCTTCTGTGCTCTTGTTCTGCTCAGAACAGTTTTATTCCAGGGACGGAGGAATTCCTTGGAGTCAGTTGTTTCTTTTCCACTAGCTGTTTGTATTCAAGAGTAGGCACACATAGCATACTAGCCAGTGATTTTAATTTCTCTTCTATTGCCTTATTATGTGTGTGTGCTATCTGTTTAGAAGCATGCTTATACGTGAACACGTTGCATTTGCTGCCTGCTCGTTTTGTTACCTACTCTACGTTATTACACGTTTCTGTGCAAACCATTGCTTCGACTTGAAAAGCAAGGTAATAGCAATAACAATCTCAAATAGAAAATGAATTAGAAAATGAGTGTATGTATAAATGTATTAAAGAGCATATAGGAATACGGGACTGAAAAGAGCACTCTCAAATTCTACAAATAGTGCTGCAGAGTAATTAGAAGACACAAATTGCAGAGAACATCCTACATTCATGTCTTTACACTCTACGCTTACTGTTTCAAGTTGTTTTTGAATAGTGCGCCTGATTTGACACATTTCTATCTGGTGATTGTGTTAAATGCTTGAAGAGATAGTGAAATATCCAAGCATTCCTTGTGCTAACTACAGCTGAAATTTTACACTTATTGTAACCTTTTCTAACAATGTGAGAAAAACAGAGTAAATATATTAAATTTGTTTCACAACAGATGCTTAGGTTGTTAATATTTAAGATGCCTATTCATGCTATTCCTGTCTGCACATTTGTCAAAAATGTAAGCTTGAATGCTAATGTTTGCCAGCAGACTACAGCAGACAAATATACGAATGCACGGTACCAAAACAATATAAAGTAGAAATAAGGGACTGCTGCTAACTCCCACCCAAGTAGCGCGGACCAGAATTGGAAGGGCACTACCAGATCACGCGCCCTGGAGTCTCTGCATCTGAATTTGTGAATTATTTTCACAGAAGCGCTGCGCTCAGTTGGATTGACTAAAACCAGCGGAGAGCCTTCGTCAGTTTAAACTCACTTCAGCTTAGGAGCTGGTGCAAAGTATTTCGTCAAACTTGCATTTTAGCGAAGTTTCTCTCGCAGTCAGAGAAGCCTGGAGGCTGGCAGAGGGAAACTCCGGCCCGGGCAGGTGCCTGGCAGGAGCGCTCCCCCCGGGCAGCGAGCGGAGACGGCGGCAAAAGGGACGGCGGGTTGAGCAAAACCTCGGGTGGCGGGTTTGGAGACGGGGCGGAAAAAATCAAAAATAAAATCCTGGAGCACAGAGGCGAGTTCCTGGCACCGCTCCCCGTGACAGCGGCAGCGCCGGGTCGTGCGGCGGGCGGCCGGGGGGGGGCCGGCCGTGCCCCCCACCGCCACGGGGCCGCCCCCGGCGCGGCGAGCCGCCGCCGCTCGGCCGCCCGCGCAAGCCCCGCGCCCCGCGGAAGCGCCCACCCCACGACCCCCACCCCCCCCACACGCCCCTCCGCGCCCCCCACGCCCGCTCCCACCCGCCGCTTCGCCCCGCGCCCCCCGACCCGTCGGGGCTGCCGCCGCCCCGTCGCCCAGCGCCCGCCGCTGCCGGGCGGCGCGCGGGGCCGGGGAAGAAGTTTGCCAAACTTTTAGCTTTCCCCCCCCCCCCCCCCCCACCTCCGCCCTCCCCCCCGCCCCAACTCCTCCGCTCCCCCCGTGTCGGTGGCGGGCGAGGCGGCGGCGGGCGGAGGAGCGGAGCGGGGCCGGCGGCCGCCAGCGGCGCGGCGGCAGGTGTGAGCCCGGGCCGGCCGGCGGGCTCCGGCAGCGGCGGCGCCAAGCGCAGCCCACCCCCCCCCAACCCCCCGCCCCGTGTCTCCCCCCGCCCGCCCTCCCGGGTCGGCACCGCCGGGCTCGGTAAATCAGCGCGGCGGGTGCCCCCGGCACGGCCCCGTCCCCCCCCCGTCCCCGAGGAGCCACGCCGAAGGAGCGGGACCGACTCACTCATGGGAGCGCGGCGGGCGAGGCCGGCGACACCTCCGGCTTCCGAGGCGCCGGCGAAGTTAATTGCACTGAAGTTCAAGTTGTCTTTTCACCCATCAGGAGTGGGCGTTTAAAGGAAGGAGAGCGAGGAGGAGGAGGGGGAGGGGGAGGGGGGAGAGTCGCTCTCGCTCTCGCTCGCTCTCGCACACACACACACACACGCACGCACGCACACGCGCGCACACACACACACGCGCGCACACGCACACGCACACGCACACACACACACACACACACACACGCCCGCCCGCTCGGCTCCGCTCCCGAGCTGCCTCAGCGAGGAGGAGCCCGGACGGAAAACACCAGGGCAGCAAGGTACCGGCGTGGGGCAGCCCTGCCTCTGTCCGTGTGTCTGTCCGTGTGCCTCTGTGTCTGTGTGTGTGTGTGCCTGCGCACCCCCCCCCCCCCCCCCGCCTCGCACGGCCCCTCCGGGCGGGGAGGTGCGCGCTGCCCCCGGGGAGGGGGCGGCGGTGCCGTCGGGGCAGCGCGGCGGCGGGAGGCCGGCTGCGGCGGGGGGGGGTGGGCTCCGCGCCCGCTCCGCGCCCGCTGCCTCCTGCCTGCGCGGCGGCGGGGGGCTGCGGGAGCGAGGGGGGTGGTGGGGGGGGAGCCGAGCGGCGGCTGGAGCGCGGCGGCTGCGTGTCTCTGTGCGTGTGTATGCGTGTGTGTATGCGTGTGTGTGTGTGTGTGCGCGGCGTCTCCTCCTCTCCGCCCGCTCCCGGCCCCCCGCGGCGGCGGGGCTGACCTGGTGGAAGTGCCGGGGGGATGCGTGTGTGTGGCCATCCCTGCCGCCCCCCCCCCCCGCCCTCGAGAGGGGCCAGAATCCGCCCCCGCGTTGCATCCCCCCGGCGCCGCGCCCCCGGCCCCCTCCCCGCTTTTCCCCTTCCCTCCATCCTTCCCCCGCTCCTTTATTCCCACACCTGCCCCCGCGCCCCGTGCCCGCCCCCCGCCGCCGCTCCCCGCCACCCGCCGGCGGCCGCTTTCGGGCAGGCAGCGCCCCACGGCCACCGGCCATTTAAGGCCGCCGAGGAGGCAGCTCCGCGGCCGCGCTGGCGGCCTCGGCGGGACGGGGATGCCCGGGGTGAGGGCAGGCATCCCCCGGGGTCGCCGCCCGCCCGCCCGCCGCCGCCTCCAGCCCCGCTGCCCCGTCGGGGCCGGCTCCCGCCGCGCGTCGCCCCCCGGTTCTCTCGCCTGGGGTTTCACCTGGCACCACGCGCTCCTCCAAAACGCAGTTTCAGAATTGCCTTTATTCGTGTAACTTCTCCTCGGGGAGGGACTTGTTCTCTCTTCTTTTGTTTTTTAAAACCTTCTTTCCCATCTTCGCTGATGCAGGGTTTGGAAGCGAAGTTCCTGGAGAGTGAACCTGGCAGTAAGCGCGGGTTTCCCTGAAAGCTGAGGCTGTTTCTTATTCCCCAGGAGGCTGAGAAGGGACCCTGGATGTCAGCCCAATCTCCGGTTTTTGTTTGTTTTGACTTTGAGGCAGATTTCCTCTTTCAGCTCTGGGAATTGACAGGTACAATTCCTGTAGGCACCTTTGCATGTCTCAGAAACAAGACCGAGAACACGAAGTTGATACATCAATGCTTTTCTTAGTTAACCAGTGGTATGCCTTTCTATTAAGTGCTATTATAAAGTGCAACCTTGTAGCACAGTTATTGAATAATCATTAATCCGTGGAGGATACACAAGCCCAAAGGTTAATAATAGGAATAACAATTAATAATATTGACCTTGCCAGTGGGGAGAGTATTTTTGTCATAGTTATTAAAAGGCACTCCTATTTATACTGTGTGCAGTGGTGTAAATTTGGACCCAATATGTTGAGTACCAAATTACGGCAGCAACACCAGAAATTAATTTACCCCATTATTTCCATGTTATCAGGCCTCTGACTTTTCTCCCTTTAAAATGTATCATCCACTGCTCTCTCATTTTAAATAGAAATGCTAAGTCTTTAATCAATTCTGACATTGCCACTAGAAAATAACATCTAGCTCTCTTACAGAGATAAAAATTTATTTGCCTGCAGCTGATTTGTTGTAGTGCTTTGGACCTATTCATTTCTCAGAGAGGACTTAGCTTTTTATGGTCTTTAGGTACCACGGGGTAATAAATAGAAAGTCCATACAAAGGGGATATTCTCACTTCTACAAGTTCAACTCTGCTCCCTAGAGCTGCCTCCTCTCACAGCTACTCAGACTGACTGACTGACTAACCGGCACCCTTCTATTGTCAAAGACCTATCTCCTTTATTTATATCACACTCTTCTGACTGAATCCTAATAATAATCATGTTTCATGTCTCAGAAATCTAATAATCGAGTTACTCATTCTTATAAATTGCAGCTAAGCTATTTGGGTTAGTCGCGTTATCCCCACTTTAAAGGCAGGGAAACTGAAACGGGAAAATTAACACATTTGCCTGAGGCCACACATGGATTTAAGAGCAGATCCAGGACTGGAACTGAATTTAGACCAAGCTCCCTCTTAAAGATCCTCAAGTACACCGTGGAAAACGCTCCTTTAAAAAAGAAATGTAATATAAACCTTCTTTTTCATCAATTTTGTATATTATTCAAAATACACACCCCTTTTTTAGATCCCATGGCCTTTTCTAAATACAAGATTTGTCCAGCTCTTTAAAAAGTGTGGTATCTTTCAACTACATAGGACAGTTTACTTTGGAAACAAGAAACATTTAATATGAGATTGTAAGCAGTAATGGGAACAGAATTGCTTGTTATTAGGTTACTGTAAACAATATGCAGTGGATGTTATGGTGTATTTACAGGCCAACAAAATATAATGAGAAGTCCAGCATTAGTATAGATAAGGAGCTATTGCTTACCTAGTGTGCACCGGTTTTCACCATAATGCTCCTTCAGTGCTTTCGGTATCAAAATACTTAGCATGGGTCTGAAAATTGAAAAACATACAGGACAACCATATACTGTGTTCGAGAGTTATGATTTATATCATTAAGCAGTGAGTTTTACCAAGTTGTGTCATTCATGTCACTGAAGCAAGATGTGTATTGTCTGCCCTTTAGCTGCGGCACGTCATCAAAGCTACATTATGGTATGACTGAGCGCAGATGGCATGCCTAAAAAGCAGGTGTACGATACAACTTTCCTATTACTGACACGTAGATGTTTCCTCTTCCTCAATGTCCACTCCCAGATGTTTGCTTGCCCAACCTTCTACAGGAACTATAGAAAGTCCTGCTTGTCCTGCTCATCCCTGATAGCTGGAATTTTACAGTCAAAACCCTATACAGAATAAGCGTTCACATATATTTTTATGTATTTATGCTGACAGCTCCATTCTGAGCTTTTGTAGAGTTCTGAGGGAAGTGGGTGCAGATCTCATTCAAATAATCATTTTTCAATACCATTAGCATTACCTGCCAAAATGAAAGTGGCATACGAATCACAATAATCCACTCATGAATTTGTGGATTTAGAGCCTGCCAAGGAACACCAGAAATCCACATGATTTCAAAGTCCCATGAGTTTTTAGGGACTTTGAATGGTGTGTAAAAGTACATTTATCCAAAGACCATCTTATTGATGACCCAACCTATAAGGACTACAGGCATAGCCGATTCAAGTGAAGGACAGTATTAACTGAAAATATTTCTGTTCAAATCTTTCTCTTTCAAGTGAGGTAGTGAAAGTGGTGAATCTGCTAACTGAAACTATGTCAGAGGCTCTTCCTGAGGTGCCCCTTATTGAACTGCTACTGTGACATAATGGTGTGGAAAGACACTTTTGTATGAGAAGAGCTATCAGATCGTCTGGGAAATATCACAGATGCTTTCCAGTTCCTTTCAGACATGTAAATATCTTTATGTTTAGACATGAGTAGAGAGGGGTGGGAAGTGAAGTAGAGCAAGGAGTGGAGTGGGGTTAAAAACATCCACATAGATCCAGGAACCAAATAAATACATGTGGGTTTTTTTTCCTGTATCTGATGTTAGCTGGGGCTTGAAGTGAAATGTTCATTATTAAGAAGAAACGCGGCATGAACGTGTGCATACTTGAGAGTTATGTTGACCCACGGTTGGTAGAGGAGGCCATCTTCTGCCTGAAATTACAGATGATCAACAGAACTCTAAGCAATGCTCAGATACTTAACGTTGTTCCCAAGTAGTATGTACCTTATCAAGTATGGTTTATTTCCAGCTTGTACTATATGGCTAATGCTATGGCAGTAAGAAACACTACCTGCCACCTAGCACTTCCTATGATAGCTTGCTTGCTTCACGGTTAGCTTTAAGCTAAGCATATCAGAAACTGAAAATAACATTGGAGTTGTTTTTTTCCCTCTTAACACACAAAACCAGCAGCCTAAGTTTTGTAATCTATTTATATGTTAGTACTTGTGAAACATAGCAAAAAAACCTGCTTACTAGCATGGTCTACACAGAGCTGTCTCAGCAGCTTAATGAAATGTTAAGTAAGACTTGGTTTGAGTAACTATGTTCCAACCTGTATCAGTGTTATCTGTCGCAGATGAAAATGGCAGTGAACAAATGCAACCATGCTGGAGTGCCCTTCTGTGCGTATTTTAAATGCAAGTGGCCATTATCAGCTGTACCATAACCGTGTCTGTTGTTTCATCTCGCTGGTGGCTAAGTGGAAGACACACGATATTTTTTTCTGAATGTGGCTGCTGCTTTCAGTGTATTTCTGAAGTCTTTTGATTATTCTACCCTTTGTTGGTTAGACACCAATCTCCTGAGCTTAGGCCTGTGCCACTTCAATACTGGAATGTTTCCCCTGAAAATTTGTTCACTGAAATGGGCATCATGTCAATAATAACGAATTCATCTGTCCGTCTCTAGATGGCTGAAGTGTCCTCCAGTTATTCATTGAAGGTTCATGTTTCCAGGCCCTGATGCTACACAGTACCTCAGTCCATTCAGCTTCTCTCCAAGATGGTGACAACTTTCTGCTCCACATCTCTGTTACAGGAGATCTTTTGATTACCTAAAAAAGTAAACTGCATCCTGTAGATTTCCTCTTAAAACTTCTGCTTTACGGAAGAGAAGATCAACTTGTTGCAGGTGCATCAGTGACACCAAACTCACTTCTGCTTTGCCTGACTGCCCGCTCCATCTTCTGTCAGTCTAAAATTTTCATTTTTTAAAGGATTGAAGGAGTTTTATTAATATTTGTGTGAACCACTTTTCCCGCACACTGTCTGTTCTTCTTTTCTCCTCCTCCTTGGTGTCTGGTTCATCTTGGCTGCTTTTAAAAATTCTGTTGCCTTTAGTGAGGGACTGCCAGATTAAACCAGTGAAGAGAAACCAGGTGACTGTCTACTTTTACAAATATAGGTTGTGCATAATAAATTCAGGTTTTACATCTATGCAAATTAAATCATCATATGATTCTGACTACATGCATTTTTTATCAAATATGGCATATATTTCACAAATTATATTTAACTTATAGTCATGTTGCTATTCTGAATACCTAACTAGGAGTTACAAGGTGTGCCACTAGATCTTAGTAAATAGGCTTATGAAAACAGAAGAAATAAGAGAAAATCACCTTTTTTTTCTTGTCTTCCTGGTAAATCCAGTGGAAGGGCTTTTCCTGCTGTAGGTGATAATACAAACACCTCGCCATTGAGCTATTTAGAGACACAAGTACATCTTGTTATTAGAAGTGTAGAGGTTTTGTAAAGGCCTAAACAGAATATGCCCAGAAAAAGGAAGTTTTAAAGCAATGTGTCTTTGCTCTGGAGTTTACCACATCTAGTTAGTAAGGTCTTCCGCTAATGTTTCTGTTGTGGAGTGGAAGACATCACTCACAATGTCAAAATAAATTTTACTTCCGCAAAATTGTATTTTCACCTCAGGAATATTGTGAAGTGAAAATAGGATTTAGCACGATTCTTCCTTCAGGGTTTATCTACAGACAGGGCAGTTTTAGTGTAAAGCCCTAAGCCTTGCAATATGATTCCCAACCATAGGTGCACCATACTTTGAATAATCAATCTGTCAGCTGAGCTATGTCAAGGATTATGCTGTGGAGGTAACAACTCAATGCTTTCAATGTTAACTGTCCTCATCAACTGCTGCTGGTTTTTTTTCATAAATAAAAAGATGTTTTGGTGAGCACAAAGATGTCTCTGTCAATACTTGTGTTTTGGGCAATAAGAGGGTCTGGATGGTGCGAATTGTGGGACTCAGGTGGAATTTAAGCATGTGAACAAACAGGTGTGATTCAGAAAACCTCTGCTAAGCAGTTGCCTAAACCTCAAAGCACTACGTTTGCCTCTCATGATTCATGCCTTGGAGTTAGTTCCTTTTCCACCTGGGACTCCTGAGTGGCCTTTCAGGAGTGCTCATGCCCAAGACCTCTGGACTCCAGGACCACGACATTCCTCCACCCCAGTGTCCTGGTCAGCTTGACCTCCTGGCCAATCCTGGAGCATGCCCCAAACTTTCTGACATAACTGGCTTCTTGACAAAATGCAGCAGGGTCACAGTGGTAATGATGGTACTTACTCCCAGGACTTTTTTTTTTTTTTTTTTTTTTTTGAGGGGGGTGTTGTGTGTATTCCACAGTTTAACGTAGTGAAGACAGAAATAATCCCGAGAAAACTCAGTGTGTGCCCCAGCCCTGGGAATAACCTAAATATTAGATTACGATCTAAGGAATCTTGAATTTGTTTGTGCTCAAGGGCACTGTTTCAGCAGAAGGGTCGAGACTGCCTTTTCTAAAATAACCATCAGCCTGATGGTCAGAGTCCTCCCTGGGGTGAGAGGAGTTGTGAATTGGGGCCTTTCAGGGCAAGAGAGATGAATCCCATGACTGCATGAGTGCTCTAATCACAGAGCTATATAGAGGGAGATGGGAAGCCAGCTTCTCCTCCAGCTATGTTTTAATAAAACATAAGTTTTGAAGGAAAGATCACAGGAACCTATTTTCATAAAAAGAATCAGGGTGTAGATATTGAGTGGATGGAGGCATCTCTCAGACAGCCCTGGGTAGAGCCCTGTCTTTAAAGGTAACCCTCAGGTAGAGCCATGGCTTTACAGGGAGGCAGGATTTTAGATTTGGGACAAACCTCATTTTTTTCCCTGGTTAATTCCGGTCAGCTTATGTTGAGGTCAAGGTACCCTGTGCTGGCTGTTTTCCAGGCCACCCAGGTACACTGCAGGAAGTCATGTTTTTAAAACGTGATTCTGGATACCTGGTAGGGGACCATGGGCTGAAAAATTCAATGTTGGAGCACCAAAGTTTTTGGAGTGCCAGAATCCTTTATAGGATTAGGCCATAAGCCGTATAAATCAGTATCTGCTGGTGACTGTTCTCTCAGTAGTTTCTGGTCCATTTTTATTTTGTATCACAAAGGACAGCGCAGGAAACTGTTGGATTGCATATTACTTGTAATGAAAATTCTCACTGTGTTTCCCATTAGAAGCTGTAATGGCTAGCATGGCTAGACACTCATATTGGTTTGAGTCCTGTGGGATACAAAGTTAGAATTATATTTTTATGGAATTTAACTAAATTAAAATGAAAAAATGTACTAAAATGTTGACCTTTTTTAGGAAAAGTGTAATGATATTCAAAGATGCTTATTTCTCCTTTAAAAATCATTTAATTTTACCTACTTGCAAACTTCCAGAATCAGAGGACAATATATTCCTCCAAAAAAAGGTAACAACGTGACAGCAGCCCAGTACACAGATTTCCCCTGCCACAGCGTAACTGACTGCTTTTGACACATATAGGATGTATGGGCACAGTTCAGTCTGTCCCATGCATGTTTCCTTCCCCCAACCTGCTTGATACAACTGAAGAGGAGGTTACAAAGCTGCCTTGGAACCCATCCACTTGTGATCTGCATCCTACAATATGGAATATTCTAAATATCATGGGCTTTCCCTAGCTAACAAGCTGGTTATTCTGGCTACGCATGAAGATACAGATTTGGGTCTTAATTAACATCTGTAGTTTAATCAAACCATTTATGATCCTGAGAAATCTGAACTGTAGACTTTCTGGTTTTTCTGATGACAGACAAATATCATAAACAAAAAGGAACGAAAATAATGGTTTAGTACATAAAGTGTTTGCACCATCTGTGGCTGTGGTAACTTCTGTGGAAAACTGGAAATTCTGAAGATCATGTTTTTCAGTGTATGACAAAGGTTTTAAAGATAATAGACATGAGAATAATGCATTAGGGACCTCACAAACATTCTTGGTGTTTAAGTTTAAACAGCATTCTATTTAATTTTACAGGGGCTAACTCTCCTGCAGTGACAATGCTGTAAATCTCCAGCTAGGCCCAGTTCTATTACAAAAGAAGTTGGCCCAAAAGAGAAAATCTGGAATAAATTGCCATGAGAGTGGATTGGCCTGTTTAGTTTGGTGACATAGGAAACAGTGCAGGACTTTATAATCTTCAGTGCAGACAGGTCTTCATTGTTGAAGGAAGCAGGAAGTGTAAAGAGGGCTGTAATTGCATATTCTTTAATAAGAAATATAATTGTTGCTTTCTCCAAACAGATCTCAGACAGATTTTAATAGGGTGCACACATTGAAAAGCCTCTGAAACACACCCTTCTACCCTAATTTGTTCATATACATTGATATATTCTAATGTATTTACACCCTCTAAAAATGTAGTCCATGTAGAGCATTTCTGATGTGCAGGGCTCCTTACTCTTTTTTTCCTTTTAGATTGACTATGATGTAGACAAATATAATGGAACAAGATTCAGTAAGAGAAAAAAAAGTTCCAGTAGATGTGTTTCTTTTGATATTTTGAAGTTTCTGTCTTAAAATAAGGGCTTATCATTGCGATGATTACAGTGGTCTGTCTTTACTGCAATGCCAGGGCCATGCCATCTTTCATATTCATTGAAATAGTTCCAGTTGTGCAGCATGTTTTAAAAAAACCAAAAAACCAGTATTGTCCTTTGTTTCAGGAAACTTCAAATTAAGAAAGTACATTTGTGAAGTAGCATAATTTTTTTTGCTGAATTTGAAGGGATCACATCTTGCGTTAAACTAATATCAATATAAGAGCTTCTCCTAATACAGCTTTGTCTTTGGTGGCTGGAATTCAGTTTTTCTTATTTTTTCATGTTCTATACTCTTGTTCTAGTCATTACAAAACAAATAGTCTTAACTGGCATTAGGTGTATGGCTTCCCATGAACCATGGTAACTGAAGCTTGAGATTTATGAACAATTATTTAGTTTTCATCAAACTTCCTCATTCTGTAGATCTAAGCAAAATCATGCCATATGTTGGAAATGAGTTCAGTAGTGAGTGTCCTTCAGCAGCTCTGCTAAATTTGTATTGTTCTGCAGTGCCATGGACAGCTTTTTTCAGGACAATTGAGATCACAGATATATATTAAATTATTTTTATTCCGCTAATCAGTCACCCTCTGATAAAGGCTTCACTTGCTCAGGTGACCTATGTGTGAAGTATCCCATTTCTAGTCCCTGAGGGGTATTCAGTATGATCTATCTGATCAAGGAAGAGTAGGACAGTCTGCAGTACCTACTGATGATATGACAACTGGGATTTAGAAAGAGATTTTATAAAAAAGGATATCTTCAGAAAGAAGACAAGGACCACTACTGTTTGTCATAGTTCATATGATTTGTCTTTTTTAAAACTGCGTGTCGAGGTAAGTTGTATCTGTGCAAGCAGCAAAATGAAACTGTGGCTTGCTACTGCTTGGCAATATTCATGCAGTGAGTCAAGTCAACAATACTGAGGTTGAGAAGAACACAAACCAAGGAGGTTGCCCATACAAATGATACATCCTGGTTGCTTCCTCATGAACTCTTCCATGAAATCTTGCTGCACCCATCTTGATTGCATATGCTAATCCTGGCTTCTTAATTGACTCATAACAGATTTATCTGGATTTCCAACTTCCTCTTCTCTTTAGAATGTTAATTAAAAGAAAAATGATTACACTTAAGATATTCATGACAATAACAGAGTTTTCTGCTAGAGATGTTCAGAGCCAAATTTTGCTTTTATTTATGTGGGACTATTTAAAATCAATGACCTTGAGTCTATTTTGTGCTAGGGACCTTTTGATACCCACATAGTAAAAAATGGCCTTAGCAGGAATAGAAGACATTTCATATAGTATATTTTCCAAATTTTACCTCATACAGTAAAATTGAGAAAAAGCCTCCAGCTTTTAGAATAAAATATTTATAACAAGTCAAAAGCCAGTTTGTTTGGATGAAAATGAGCCCAGAAGTGCTCATGCACACTTGTATGTTCTCCCTCTCTTCCTCTAAATCAGTCACTGTCACTATTAGGCCTGCAGAAGTAGGAAAAGGGGGGCTTCAGTATTCTCCATCTGGAAAGTAGAGATTTTGAGGCATGTCCCTAGCATAAACAGGTAATTGTCCTTTGTTATTTCTTATGCTAGATGTGGAACCTGTTTATTTTTACTCAGGGTTTAGGAACTCTTTAAATAATAGTTGTTAATGTTTTTTGTCGTATGAACAAAATGAGATTTAATTAAAGAAGAAGTGGAATGAAAATGGTCTTTCGTCTTTTTTTTTTTTTAAAATTTAATTCCTATTGTGGACTTCTACAGGGCTTTTTTCATTTGTTTTTTTTGGTTTTGTTTTTGTTTCTCCTTAGCAAGGCACTTTGTAGTCATAGCCTTGCTTGGTAACCCACCATATTGTTGTTGGTGGTTTGTTTTTTTTATATTCAGTAGATTAAATCATACTATCCTATTTGGGATCTTCCCACCATTACAGCTTTTGCCACCCATAACCTTATTTTATGATCAAAGGGGAAATAAAGGGAAAGCAGTAATGTTAATAGGCTTTCCCATGAAGTCTCTCTGGGAATGGTCTTTTTATAAGTGTCTTGAACTTGACCTCTTCAGAAGGCCCAAAGGTCCAACACACATTTTTAAAGTTGCATTTAAATTTTAATATTTTTATTCTGTGAAGCCATTTAAAACCTGGCCCTCAAAACACAAAGCATAAATCTTTCAGGACAGTCATACAGTAAAATTGATGTGTGCGGAAGAGAAGTTCCGGAAAACCCCTAAAGCTCTGTTGCTTTGCTTTTCATGTCGTTTTATAGATACGTTCCCTACAACACTACCAAATAATCAAGCAAAATCCAATGAATAATATTGTGATTTCATCACTCTGGCATTTGAACTTGCAAATACAATTTAGTAATGAATTAGGAGAGGAAAAGTTTTGCATTGCCCCACCCTCATTACAAAAATGTTCTTCAGAGCCAAATATTTGAGGCATTAGAAAGATTTACAGTAATAATATAAGTAGCTATAATGAACTTGGGAACAAGGGAGTCTTGTAAGAGATTCTCAGAATGAGAGAGAGGTTTTGTAAGCAATTCTATCAACACTAAAAAAAATATTTAGGAAGATTGTCTTCTCTTAGTGAGTCTGTATAATAATTGTAGTGCTAATAGGAAGTATATGATTTGGATATGAGAAGATACATATCTCTGAGTCCATACAACTTGTTTGTGTGGGTGAATCTAGTTCTCATTAAAGGTACTGGTTTGACTGTCCTGATTGCTGCAGTCTTCTTTCCATGAAAATAAGTCAGCTTTGTCACCAGCTATGCAAGCTTTCCAGCCACCCCTCAGTTCATCTGAGGGCAATCGCTTCTGTCTGCAATCTTTTTTTGGATGGTCAGCAAGGCAGCCATATGTGGCAGGTCAATTTGGTAATATACTTGGAAAGGAAAAGAGCACATGTTAAATATTTGAACTTGACCCGTAGGGGGGGGTCACACCATTGACCATCACTGCAATGTCACTGTGCACTCTCCAAGCTTGGTAACACACACAATTCCTGTTTAGTTTTCCTTTGTTTACTTGTGCAACTTTCCTAGCTCCAATTCCTAAATCCAAACCTTTGACCACACCAGAACAGAGAGAAAGCTGGGGAACGGGGAAAGGCAAAGCATGAGGGAGGCAGGTGAGAGTGGCTACCGGTCACCTCTGGCACATTTGCCCTTACCCCCGCATTCAGTGTCCTGCCACAAAGGGAGTGGCAGGGCTGGAGCATTACCTCTTGTTCCTGACACTTGCCTTGGCTTCCCGTGTGCAAGGCTCAGCTGAGGATGTGGGCACAGAAACAGGGAATCCCGTTGAAATTGCTGGAAAAAAACCCTCTCATTAACTTAATGAGATTTGGAACATTACAAGGGAACTCCAGCTGGAACCAGATCTGAACCCAAGCGCGAAACATTCCTGAATATACTACCACAAACTTGTTTCAAGGAGAGTATGTGCTCAGACATACAAATGGCTAGATTCTGATCTTGGTAATGCCGGTGTGAGTCTCTTGACTCATATAAACTGCACTCAGAGGACTAGCCCTGAAGACTATAAAATGAAGACGCACACATGCCACAGGAGACTACGAAAGGAGGGTGGAGCTATGAAGATTTAGCCACACACCTTGCTGGAACACCTTAAGACAGGTAGACCTGGCAGCAGTTGGCTGAGACAGGACTTTCATCCTGCATAATCACTACTTTCCATAATTAAGTGCAGAGCCTGACTGGGTTCACGCTTCATTGTGTTTTAGTCTAGCTACACTCAGATTGTCAACACCAGACTTCTTGTCCAGCTCTCTAACAAACACACTTCGCTTTCATTTCTTTAAGATAAGTAGCTGAGCTACCATAATTGTTGGGCTTCTTGAGGGGAAGAGGACTGCCTTGTGAATATCGACAAGATAGATGGAGAAGAAACAGATTCTCCCTCCACTACAATGTGATACAGCAGCAGGTTGGGCTCAAAATAGGCAGAGGAAGTGCTGAATGACCCAAGTGATGACAGGCTTAGTGGCATTCTCCTGCGTATATAGAAGACACTTGTTTTGTCCATATGTCTCCGTACTGTAGCTGAGAAACCACTGTAGTGTTCTCATGGAGTGATATTCAGACTGCAACTTTAGTCTGAAAGGGAAAGCCAGTCTGTTTCCATCTAAACTTTTGAAAAATGTCAGTAGAATAAAGATCTCTATGTTAACTAGTCTGTATTCTTTTCCATCTGTGGAAGTACCAAAAGCTCTCATTTCGATCAAAGTTAACGTGAGTTTTCCTGGAATAAGAATTGGCCCTTGATAGAGCTTTGACTTGTCACCTATTTAAGAGTGTTTTCATTATTTTCTGATTACTTACCTAGCATTGCCAAATTTAACTTTTCTTTATTAAGTAATTTAATACTCAGAGCTCACAGAAAACTTAACATGTCATCCATCTCTTTCATTTTAACTGATTCAAAGCAAACTCCATTTCTTAAAGCAGATCCTTTTTTTTTTGCATTACACATCTGAACTTGCAGTGGGAGAGACTAATACAAAACAAATAAAACCTTTCTTTTTTGAAACTTTTGAACAAGTTAAAACACATCCAAAACTATTTGCAGTAATTGATACTAATTAAAATGCTGAAGCTGCATTAACAAGAAATGAAAAGGAGTATTTTGGGTCTTATCTTTTGCAACGTGAGTGTTCTTCATGCTCAGCTTTTCATAAATGTGGAAATATTATACCTTGTATTATTTCCATGGTAAATCCTATTGCTGTTTGGCATTTTATGGGGTGTGGTTTATAATTTTATTAACACCATCTGTTGTTTAAAAGATAATATAGAATGTTTAAAAATTACCAAAAATGCTGGTGTACACAGAATCAGGAGCAACATTTGCAGTTTGCTCTTTGCCTGGCAATTTATCTGCATATAAAGCTGATTCATATTGAAGCCAGTTGAATTTAACTCCTTATGGTTCATGTGATGCTTTAAATATCTCCACTGGACTATGCATTAAACTCTATTAGTATCATGAATACATTCTGTACCTGAAACAGCCTTTGCTGGCAGATCTCCTTGAAAATGCTAAAGGGTAAGGAGGGAAATGAAAGGCCATATTATGAAAGGACTAAGGACCCTGAAGAACACCTTCAAACAGAATTACGTGTCTTTAAAAAGGAAAGGCGGGCCAGCAAGATGAATGAAGAATGGATTTGTTTACATGACTTATGTTTCTGCTAGAAATGCTTAGACACATCTAAAGGCAAAAAAAGAGTTTTTAATTACTGAATAAACCTTTTTTCCTGAAGCTGAATGGAAACACAGCATCATGGGCAGGTGGTTTTAAACATTTCACTCCACCCACAGCCTGAGAGCAGAGCCAGTTAAAATACAAAGGCAGAAGAGGTCATAAATACAGGAGGTAAGGGATGCTTGAGTGAACTTGGAGGAAGATCAGTGATAAAAGACCAGGAGAGATGCCTGTGGTTGGCCTGCATCTTGGCCAGGTGGAGAGCTATTTCAGCTTTGCTTAACAGGCAAACCATCATGGCCTTCTCTGATCTTTATCTATTACCTAACTGCTTAAAATAAATAGCCTATTGCATTTAGGGAGAGACACAAGACACTATTAGATAAGAGTTTGCCAGTCATGATTTGACTCTTCTGGATTTATGGGGCAGAGACAATTGCTCTCTTTTGCTGGAGATGTACAAAAAAGAAGACACTTTCCAGCATGATCCCACGAAATAAAATCAGTGACAATCAGTAACACTTTGGCTTCCAGCTACAGATTTCCTCTCTGAAGAATATGCTGAGGATGGCAAGTCCCCTGTTACTGAGGAACAGAAAAACCATGTCAAGGGAAGGCCCATCAGCCTGCTACTGGCTGCCAACACAAATATTTTGGACTGAGAAAAACTGCACTTCAAACTAACAAGAATCCAGGTGACAGACATTTTATTTCACTCAATACCATAACTTTATCTATAAGGAAAAAGGCCTAACATAGCTATTCCAGGGAAAAAAAAAAAGTTCTAGCTATTCTTGTACAGTATTCATATTCTGGGGTAAAAACCCCCAAACCCAAATAAACAGACAAAAACTCTGGCATGGGCGTATACACTTTATCTTGGAATTAGGCTGATTTTTATTCTAGAATAATTATTCCACTCACAATGCAGAGTAATTATTCCCGAATAAAGTCTTTTTTTTATTGCAATGAAGTGTCCACAGGGAGCTATCACAGAGTAGTTATCCCAGAATTGCTATGCTGCTTAACTTCCCCCGTGTAGACAAGCCTTAAGAAATCATATCCAAAAGAAGATCGAGGAGGAAAAAAAAATAAAGTGTCTGTGCATGTGCTACAGCACAAAGTGCAAGTGCTAAAAGTTATACATTGTAATGTAGATGCTGTAAACCACACATTTATCCCAGGAAGGTAAACGGTAATAGCAGCAGCAAAGGCTTTTGTGGAAACTTGTAATAAGAATTCACACCTTTTCTTTTCATGTAAAAGTTACTTTCAAATATTTCAAATTGAGCTTTTGTCTTTATTCAATGCAGATGCACTGTTTATTGGTATTCCCTCTCTGGATCTGCTGGAAAGCTGTGATTAACAGCAATGTTCAGCCTTTTGGAATATGGTAGCCCTGGTATGGTGTTGGGTCATAACTCCTTAAATGAGCTGAAATGCTCGACCTTTGGTGTGTGCCTCAACAACAAATTAAATTCAAGGGCAAGAACGAGGAATGTTTTATTAGCTGAGCTGGTACACCTCCTAGTATATTAATACTTTACTGAGATGCACAGTACAGTCCACCCTCTCTCTTGTTTCAGGCTGAGTAATGTACAGTTGTAACTGTATTCATTATGTTTGGGTCATATTTTCACGCTCTTGGAACTTGTAAAAAAAAAACCCACAAAAACTATGTATAAGTCACAAGACTCCTGGAGTTTGTGGTCCTGGGCAAGAGTTTGACTATCCTGCCACTTTATAACGCTCTCAAGGCTTCCTTAACTATGGGTGACCCAGACAGGATCGTCTCCTCTGACTCCTGTCATATCTTCATGACAGAGGTACCCTTACAGTATCCCTGGAATGTTGCAATCTTGCCCCTGGGGCACGTTGTGTGATGTGCTGTTGGACTTGTCCCCACTCCCACAGTCACTGTGGTATCCCTGGCAAAGCCCTTCTAACACTTGGTCCCACGTGTGTCCCAGCACCAAGGGCCCTGCCCACCAACATGATCTAAGGCACACGTGTTACAGGCAACTCACACAGCTGGGGAAGGCAGGAAGGAGGAACATGATGTTCAAGCATAAGGTAGAAGCTCTAGTTCTGTTGGGAGCATCAAAACAGGCTGACCAGGCTTAATATCTACCTGCCACGGTGCCCGGACAAGCACTGACGCTAACTCCATGCCTGGTGCACAGCGCCTGGCTGGTGAGAGCTGCTGTCTTGAGCCCAGGTCCCACGTTTCTTGGCTGTGCTGGGTATGTATCACAAGCCATACGATGCTGTGGTGGCCTCCCAGGCAAGGAACAACTGACCCTGAGCCTGTAATTTTGGGATAGGTGGAGGAGCACCACTGTGTTTTGTTTTGCTTTTTTTTTTTTTTTGCCTGGAGCAGGCAGGTCACCCATCCCAGGGCAAAGGCTGGTGGGCACTGTCCTCTGGAAGGTCACCAAGTAGCCCTCCCCGGATTGGGGGAGAGCAGCTTGTCGCTTGCAAACCCACCGGCCTTCCAAATCCAAGTGACTGCGGGGGGAGAGGGAGCTCTATAAGGTCTCTGCCAAGACTTGCCATGACCTTAGGTGCTGCCTCAGTGGACACGGCTCTGGCAAGGGGAGAGCCATGTGCAGTGCCATCTGGGCTCGCACTGGTGAGATGACCCTCCCTCCGGCACTCCGGCTGTGGACACCTGTGCCTCTGTCTGTCTCCAGAGCCCCAGCCTCTGCTCCTCTCTCAGATCTCACCCCGGGAACTGCTCAGACGTCTTCCTCCATTCCTCTTCTCTGCGGACAATGGTGACGAGCCGCCGTCTGTCCACCCCAGCTAGCCCACAGCTTGGCAGCAAAGGGCAGTTAGGATATGGAACTCTGCGTCTCCTGCATCAGGATGGCAAAGATGTCTGTGCAACCTCCTGGGAGCCTCGCTTGCCCCTGCAGCCACACAGCAGGTGTAGGCACCACTGGGACTGGCTCATCTTCTGCCACCACAGCCTCTTACAGCTCTCCACATCTGCCCCAGAAAACAAGGCGGGGAGTTTGCCTTAATGTGCCTTTGATTTCAGTGAGTTTGAGCAGACACCCTCAGCAAGTAGGAATAAATAATATTCTAATAATCAGTATTGAGAAGAATCTCTGAAATCCTGTAGGGCTAATTTCCTTGATATATGAACACCCTTCCTAATTTCTTGTTTGGGGAAATGCAGAAAAAAAATCACCCACCAAAAAACCAGGGTTGGGAGGAGTTGTTTGTTTTTGTGAGTCTCCTAGCTCTTGTTGTGTTTTCATCTTGCTCAGCAGGACTGCCAGACCTTTCCCTTCTCATTCTGATATGTCTTCTTTGTGATCTGGGTGCAAACAGTAATTGCAGAAGCATTTGAATTTTTTAAAAACATGTTATGAACTTTTTATTTTAGAATTGTCAGTAACGTTTGGGCTCAAATTTGAGAGCTGGCTGATGAATCCCATGCTGGAGTGATATTATTCCTATTTTTTGGCACCAGATACTTGCTCCTATTGCTTTCAACTATTTTCAGTGAGGAAAAAAAAAAAAAATTGTGCTGATTCTGATAATCAGCTTGTTCTTGCACACTTTCTTAACTGTGATATAGCTAAGGGTAATCTTGTTACCCTTTCAAACACCACAAGAAGATGTCACAGTTAATGCCTTTACAATAAATGGGGCAGTCTGTCTACAAACTGTAGAGGTATTCCCATATTGGCTTGCACTTAGCTTATGTCTTTCATAGTTTTTTTTACTGCAATCCTGATCATTAACACTAGGAAAATGAGCTATGCTACAGTCCAGGCTAATTACCGTGTTTTAACACTCATTTTAAGTAAGAGTAGTGCTGTTTAAAACCATGTCAGCAGGTCGCACACTGATGGGAATATAACTCACCTTTTTACTCTGTACACTTGTGTTACTGTCCACTCAAACCATTCTCTGTCATGTCCTATATACCTCATCTTATTATAAGGAGCCTGCCCTTGCTCCATCAACCATTGTGACAGTGATAGTAAGAATGCTCATTATTTAGCCATGATTTCCCTTGTCTTGTTTTCCCTTAATTTTAGGGTTTCTCTGCCGCATCTTTCCAAATCTAAAACCTGGGGAAAAAAATTGAATAATTGCTTTTCGTTGTTTTAAAGCTTGTTTCTTTTTGTTCTGCTATAGGTAAGGGAAGTATATCATTCTGACACCTGAAAAGTCCAGGTAGTACACAGACCTGCAAGACAATACCTGCTGTGGTTTTTTCTTGCATGACTGAGGGAAAAGTCTTTTCCTTCCAGCATATTCCCTGAATTTCTGTAAGGGGCTCATTTTGTGAATGCAAATTCTGTTGGGATTCATGTCTCCGACATTCATTTGCAAAGATGTGCAAAACAATCAGCTTGACATCTCTGGTTCTCCAGTTGCATTGAGGGGATTTGGGTTGGTGTATATGGAATGATCTTGGCCTCCTGAAGAGCAATATGAGGATTACAACTGATATTCTATTACCTTCTTTTTTTCTTTCAGAGAACCTTGTTGGTCTGAATCCTGTTTTGATCCTAAGATGAAACAGGCTAAGAAAAACTCAGCCTGCATTTTCGAAGTGGGGAATGACTGGAGTGAAATAGGTGGGCAAGAATGGCATGGTAATGGACCTTACGCTGTTCATGTCAGTTCTTAAGTTCTCCTTGTCACTTCATTTAAAAAAAAAAAAAAAACAAACCACCACCAACTTTAATTAAGCCCTGATGTTTTTCCAAAACAATGTGTTGCCATGTAAATCTACTGGCCCAATGACAGTTACACAGGCCGCCTATGTAACATAGTTGTGTGGAGACACCACAGTCCCTACGGACTGTCAGCCATGGAGCTAAAAATGGGGTTAACCCTGGCATGGCATCTCATGTACAATGAAGTATATTTGTTTTGGTGGAATGTCTGTGACCCCCTTTATTCCTGATTACTCTTGATACCAAGGTGTATCAGAGTATAAAAATAGGTCTCTTTTGTGCACTGGATAAAAACAGAATTGATTTAAATGTGCCATTTCGCTGTCACAGACCCAACAAAAAGTCCCTTAAGGTTTACGTTTATCAAGTGTGTGAACTTTACCTAAGACCCATGGTGCTGACATCTCTGTATGATTCATAAAGAAACGTTCTGTTTACACATCAGCATGAGCCTCAAGAAGCAGAGTTTAGACGTGGCTTGAAATATAGGACAGAAATTGAATGTAATAATGAAAAGCATTTGATTTTCCCATAAAAGTAGCAGATACAAGGTCAGAAAGTGAAACATGAATATGTGTATTACTATCAGTGCTTCAGTCAGGCTCCCAATCCAAAGCTTTTGTTCAAAGGCCTGTGATTCATCTATAAATATTTACCAAGGTGGCAAAATTGGCACCAGGGAGCTTGGACTTAAAAGAGGAGGTTTTTCTAAAAAAAACTTTTATCAGAAGAATAGGTGTTCCATCTTGAAGTTTGGTGAATTGATATATGAAATTTCTACTCCGAGGTGAAGTATCCTAATGCAGAACACCCATAGGACTGCAAACAACAAATGCAGAAATGGACAGGTTTACATTTCTTTTTTTTTTTTTTTTTTTTAAACCAAGCTTGGGTCAAACCAGATTTCAAAGAAGAAAATAACCAGCTTTCAAATACTTAAGAATAATTCAAGCATAATTCTACTGTATTTTCAGGAAAAAAATATCTGTATTATAATAAATCTCAGAAGCATTATTTCACTGGGAAACATTTGAAAGAACTGCATGTTCTCAGAAGTGTAGTCACATTGGAAGTAGTTCATTAAAATGGTTCTAACTTTTTGAAGCGTGTTAAGTCTGCAGTGTCTATTCATGTGAGGTAAAACTGTAGACTGAAAAACTTGTAGATGTGTGATAGTACAGAAGTTACTGTTGTTATAAATCAGTCTTTTCTGTGGTTAAATGATAGGGTGGAGAAGGGTGAGGGTGAAGCTGGTAACTATCTTTCCTCTCCATCTAATTTGAGGGAACATTAAAAGATGAATGAGAAAAGGATTTTCTTAATTTTACAGCAGCTCCACAGCTCTCAGTTTAGCTGCTTTTTTTTTTTTTTTTTTTTTTTTTTAAACTTTCTGGTAAAATGGACCTCCATTGAGATAAAGCAATGTGTAAGATACTGCCTTTTCAGAGACAGCATGCTCCTAGACTGAAGAAGCAGGATTTCCAAGCTGCATCAGATGCTGTTTGGGAACAGAATCCTGCCTCTCTCTGCTCTGCCTCCCATATGTCAGCTGCTCATGTTGTAGGACACTAATGAACACTAATGGACCTTAATGATAAGGAAGTTCTGCTCAAACCAAAGATATACATGGGGCAGCACCACTTCTCTCCACAGCAGGCCAACAATCAGAATTGATGTGCAAATGGCCACTGGCAGATGCTTGTTAAAGATTGATGACTTTTCCTTTTTTTTTTTTTTTTTACCTTTTCTCGTGTTTTTTATTCCTTCAAAAATTTTTTTGTCAGTCTTTGGTGGCTTTCTAATTTAGATGACAAAATGTAAATATAAGGTGAATCTTTTAATTGTAGGCCTGCACGTCCATGATCCTCACTTTCAAAGAACAGCACATGGCCAATATCTCTGAATATCAAAACAATTTTATTTAGGTGTCTCTTCTTGGGAAGCTGTAAAAGCATTACCTGATTTACCATGATCTGTGAAAGCACATCCAGGAACTGCCTAAACTTTTAATTTCTTTTTTTTCTCCATCACTATATATTTATTAGTTAACTGCTGTGGAGCATTTGGTCAAATAGTAAGATTATGTTTACATTCCAGCAGTGATACGTGGCCTCGGTCAAGAATCAGGGCTGGATGATGGGGTTTTTGCAAGCTGTTTTGTTTTTGTTAAATTAATAGGAAAAAGATTATTCTGACCCAGCAAGTTTATAATCAAAGTCTACAACAGGATACAACAAGGGGCTGAGGCAGATGAATAGGCAGTAAACATGTCAAGAGGAAGAGGAGGAGGAGGAGGAAGAGGAGGAGGGGAAGAAAAGCATTTTTTTTTCCATGAGAAATAGTAATTTCCACTCTTTACCTGTTTGGTCACTGTTTCTTCTGGTATATAGATTCCAGGAAAGATTATTTGCGAGTGAATGAGTCTTCTATCCTGCAAACACCTGTACAGGTGACTAAATCCACACATTTGCTTTAGAGGATTGAGGCTCCAGGGTTTTACACTTTTGTAACTTCAGCCTCATGTTTGATTTGGTTTTTTGATTACCTTCTTGTCTAGTGTCACAGTGACAAAACGGCAATCAGGCACTTCTGCTTTTATATTTACAGTAACTTTGAGTGATCATATGGGGACTCACACAGGAAAGCATAACTTACTTTGAACCTCCCACCCTTTCCTCATGTATGGCTTAAAATAAGTAGGCACAGTTATCAAACTCTTGTCAGGACTTGTAACTTGTCTGCAATAACAAGGTTAACCAGCAAAAGCAGTCTATGCTCTGTGGTTGCATGCCAGTAAAGCACTGACAAATTGAAAACTGTAATGAGAATAAACACATTATGAATATACCAAGCACATTGACACTTTTACATTAGGAACTGCGGTCATGGTAAGCTGCCTTGTCCTAACCAACCCCTGCCTTTTGAAATAGGGCCCCATTTTAAACTTATCATGTGCTCTAAAACAGTGGTAATAAATGTGTCCCGTGTGCCATAACCCTAGGTTTTCATGACATGGTTTAAAATGATTTGCCCGCTTGGTGTATTCCTACTTCCCCCAGTAAACAAGATTGAAAGTTAATAACAAGAATGGTTTCATAAACGAAAACATAAATTGTCATGGAGCTGAATAGAGTTATAATTTATAGGCAATCAGAATCTTCAAGCAATAATTGTTCTATTATTTTTGTTTGGGTTTCTTTTAGTATTTTTTTTTTTCTTGCAGATATGATTTGGCATGTGTTGATTAATAAAACATTCACTGAAAATCATTTTCCGGCAATGAATTCTCCTAAAATGAGCTCAGTGATGTTCTGCAAATCACATAGAGGATTCTACGGACAGAAAAGCGTGACTTCCTGGTTTAGTATATAGCACGCATACATGTGGTAAGGATGTGAAAGGGTGGGTTACTACACCAAGGCTGAGAGCTATAGGTCTAAATTTGGTTCTTTGCATATAAAAGTGGAGTGAATGGCGTTATTTGATTCCCCTTCACCACATGTATTGTTTCAGAGTGCGGAGCAGCGCAGTCGCAGGCAGTCAGTGCAGTGGGCAGCCCTGGCATGAAGAAACACAGCTCTCAGCAAGCAGGTGTGTCGCAGTCAGGAGTGAGCTACATTGGCAGTGCTGTGCGGGGAAGTTTGCACAGCGATTGCCAGCACTGGCTGGAGCATTCATTATCTTTCCGCTTTATGTGAGCCTTCTCAACGTCTGTTTGATTTCCTCCTCCCTTCTACCCCTCCGACAGGTGAGGTTTGGTTGATACCCATAGGGGACATGTCACGCGGGAGAGGAATGGCAGGGTAGGAAGGAAACTTTGGACCCCGGAGTAATTCAGGTAACCCAGGGTGATGCTGCCAGCGGCTGGAAATGAAAGCGGGTACTTTTGAGCCTCCAAAGCTGTTTGTGTTGTGGAGGATCTGCTCCCAGCTGAGCCCTGGCATCTGTGCAGGACCTGACAGGCTGCCTTGTGGGTGTCCTAGGCAGCCCGAGAAATATGGCACTAGCCTTTGTTGTCACTCAGACTGGGGAGCAGGATGTCAAAAAGGCAAAGGAAGGAGGTGGGGCCATAGACCTATTATCCCTCCTTATCAGCCTGTGGAGCGGGGCCAGTACCTGAGGGAACAGTGTGGAACGTGATTGCTCACCTCCCATGGAGAGAGGGTGCATGCCTTGAGACTGTAGCTGGGTGGTTTTACTATCCTGCCAAAAATGCAGAAATTTCCCTCTTTGTATCAAGATGAAACAAGTGTTCTAAGGTGACTCTGGAGAAGCCAGTAACCTAGAGGTTATTAGGACACTCACATGGAATATAGAGACCCATGCTGCAAGCCCTGATTCTGCTTCATTCGAATCAGACATTTGAACCTGCTGGAGGCCATGCACAAGAGATGTCCCGTTTCCACCATCCTAGCATTTATTCAAGGGTGGGATTTTCCCTGCCTCTCTGCACAAATCTCTCCTCCACCCTGTGTGAATTGTTTAGGCATCAGAAGAGAGGCCAAGCAGAAGAGGTGAGAGACACCAGCCTGGATTAAGACAGTCTGAAGCTCCAAGCTCAGCATCAGGCAAAGTTTTGTCATTGCCTCACTTCAATAAAGTTCCTTCCTGGGGAAGGACAGGTGATAGCAGAAGGAAAAGGACTGCACCATTGCCCAAAAGTGGACTCAATCCCATCTTAGTCTTGATGGCAGGGTGACGGGTCGCTAACACTGAGGAGAGGATGTGTATTTGCAAGGGTGAACAGGCAAGGCTGCTTGCCTCTGTAAATGATTTCTGAGGGCTGGAATCAAGTTGCCTAACTTCAGCGCCCTGAACTAGCTGATGCAGGTGCCTACATCTTCCCGTGGGCTATACAGAGAAATTAGGCTCTCACATCAGTTGCCTGAACATAGGAATCTAGCACCATCTGAGATACCCTCATGTCAACTGCCTGGCCTGTAGCTGCTGCAGCAGAAGGGCACAGCTGTCCTGTAGTGCCTGTGTTATACCTGTCAGCCTTGGGCCGATATCTTGGCTACCCTAAATTATTCCATGAACGTGATGCTTAATTCTGAAAAAAGTAATTGAATCGTGGGGCCCTGCTTTTAATGACCTGGAATTCCAACCAGTCTAGATGCCTGGAGTAAAGCATGCCTATATAGGTGGTATGACAATCTTTTCTCTCCCCAGGGTCTGGGCAGATCAGCTGGGAACCCCAATCTTGCAGTCCTGACACCCCTGGGAAGAGAACAAACTTGGCTTGGAAAGCTCACGCAGGAGCTCCCATCAACGCTGGGCTCTGCTGGCGGAGGTCAGATGGCAGGACTTCTATCGTTTCCATCCAATCTCTTCTCACTTTCCTGTTTTATTTTCTCATCTCTCCCTAGTGACCGATGACTATCCTCATCTGTGATTCTGGGCTGAAGCTTACATTAATGCAATTTCTTGGATCACCTTCAGATTTGGCTTCTTCAGTAGAAATATGGTATTTGCTCCTTTTCCAGTCAAACAGACTTAAACACTCCATTTCAGTAATTTACAGATTCGGATGGCATTGAACTGGCTCTTGGAAAATACTAAATAAAACAGACAAAAGTGGTGAAGTAACAGTATTAATTTACCTATTCTGCCTTCCCAAGGTATTAAAGATAGAAACAATGCTCCAGAATAATTTTATTTTGAGTGAGCTGAGGTTTGAGCCTTTACCCCAGGAACAACTTTCCTAAGAAGACTAAACTGTTTGAACTACCAGTTTTGTCAGGCCATCTGCCATATTGATGTGTTTGACACACATGCAATCTTTGTTGCAGCTAAAGAAGACCTTTTCAGTGATCCTCTGCTTTTCTACAGCACTGCCTTTGGCTACTCTTAGTAGCCAACCTAAGGGTAAACCTGCGCTGCATATAGCAGCATCGCATGGAGCTGTGCAATAATGCAGAGCTTCATGAAGGTTAATACACTCTGCCAAATAGACTTTGGCTGAACTAGCCAATATCCACCATCTCCTATTCAATTTTATGTGGTTTAGTCCAAACCCAACTGTCAGTCACAGTAGGGGCTGTGTTACTAAACTATCAGTGCACTGTCAAGCAAAAAATGCTTCAGGTGCAAAGTGGTATGCGCTCAGTGCTTAGCTATAATTACATGGATGTAGCTAACAAGGGAAAAGGTGTTGTAAATCTTCTTTTTCATCCAATCTTTCACTGTCCTCTTGCCTTTGTCCAAACTATAATAATGTCCACAAAAGGCCTGGAACCCAGACTAAAATAACAGGTGTTAAAATTAAACATTTAAAAAAAATAAAGTCCAACGGTAAACTGAAATGAAAATCAAGCTTGTGTAAGTTGTCCTCTTATTTGATGTTTCCTTCCTAAAATTTCAGATTATATTAGCATTTTGTAAAGATTTTTGATAAGTATGTATGTGGGAAAGAAATACTGCCAAAGTATATGCCGCATACAGCTTAGTAAAACCAGGTGCATATTCACGTCAGAAGGAAAAATATGCTACCTGGAACTAAGGCAAAGAGTTTGCAGAAGATACAAGTGCTCTAATCTTGGGTCAAAATTTCTTTTGATTTAAATATTATTTTGTTCATGTTAGACTAGGTCTTAGAAGTTATGGCTGAGAACAAGACCCTAATATGCAAAAAGTGAAATGACACTGTAAAGAAAAAGTTATTATTAGAGCTCAGCAATAAATGATTTTCTAATGGCACTAACATTTTCAAAAGTTGTATTTCTGTTCCAGAAAAGGATGAACAGTTATAATCTGAAACAGTGAAGCATCTTAGTTACTACATTGCATTGTAGATAAGCTCTTCTCCGCTCCTCTTTTACTCTAAGCTCTGGCGGGCTTATAAAATTTCCTGCCATCTAGAAGGGTTCAGTAAATCTGGGCTTGTTTTCTATCTTGAATATAGAGCATCTTTCACTCTTCTTCTAAAATATCTCTAGAAAATGGTGGAGCTTCTCCCACCACTAATTTTCTGGAGCCAAAGAAGTCTCAGCTACCTACCGTGTGGGAGGAGAGGCTCTAAAACATAAACAGGCTACACTACACCGTGCTATCTAATAGCGATGAAGCCGAAAGAAAGAGATGGTTGGAACTGCGTTGGTGAAAGGTTGCTTCAACTTGAGCAGAGGAGAGAAAGTTGTCCAAGTAAGTAAGTGAAATGGAGAAGCAGATGAGAAAATGATGCTGAAGTTTCCTCAGCTGCAGGAATTAAAATGAAATTTCCTTGAATAAGTGTTTTGTAACTGTGCTCTCTAATCCAGGAAACTATGCTAGACTGAAAGCAGAAAGTTGCAACATTCAGGTTAAGGGCCAAAGCCCCCTCTGAGACTACACTTTCTATCAGGGCACTGATAAGGGCAAACTTTTAATGATTATTTCTGCTAACATCTGGTCGTCTTGTCTTTCACAGACAACTTTCTAAGAAAGTACTTTAGCATAAATAGCATAACACGCATTTTGTGAAAGTAGCAGAATTACAATACAGCACGTTATACAAATAATTTAGCAACCAAAATGCCACTGCCATCTTACTGAAGGAGTTGTCCCATGACCTTCCATCCTTCTCTTTTGCATGACATTGATCACTGGCTTTTGAAGTTATCCCTGCAAAGCATTTAGACAGACATTGATTATTAGGTAATCTGCTTATTCTCTTATTCCCTGCTTCACTTGTATGAAATGCACAATTTTTCGTTTCTATTATTTAGCAGGTTTTTTCAACAATCTATTTAAACTAGGTAGAGACAGCTTCAGCAAGCAGCAGTAATACATAAGTGGGATAAATTTATCTTTCAAAATCTTACACTTGGTCTTACATGTTTTATCGTTATTAAGGTTAGCTCTCACTTTCTTTCTCTTTTTAAAATAAGCAGTCTTGCGTTTTTAGGTATCCTGCCAATATAGTTGTAAGTTTAGGGTGTCAATTTTTACTTCTCACTCAAAATTTGATTCATTTATTCTCCATGAACTTGAAATCATCTTCATAACGTTTAGTCCCTTCTGGCTGTAAAAAATCTATGAATTGAAAAAGGCATGATGCACTGCTTTATAATGCTTAACAGTAGTGTTTTTCTGATAAGACAATTAATCATTTTTGTCTTATTTATTTTAAATAAAATAAGCATTAAAATTGGTCTCCAAGAGCTCTGCAAGAGTAATACTTCAGTCGTAAGACAGTCAGAAGGGTTATTTTTACTTGGATCATTTCAGGGATCTGGTTTATCTCACAGCCCAACATCTAGTTGTGTCGGCACAACCAGGGGGAGGCAAACTGTGAAGTGGGGAGTGGGAAGGAGGAAATAGAAAGTTTCTTCACTGCCAACTCCTCTGTATCATTTCATGACAACTTGCATCCCTCCCTAATATTTTTGCACCAAAACCCTTCTACTCCAAAACAAGGGTCCTTTTTCATAAAATTACCAGCTGGACTAACCAGGGAGGGCAGGTTAGAGCCTGGGCTCTACTTTATTTAACCTTTCTGCAGTCAGGATGCAGTCTCTACCACAAGTGATACGTGCTTTTTCACAGCTCTCCCCACGCATCCCCAAGGTCAGATAAAGTTTTTCTCTGGTTACTGGGAATGAATCACAAGGTAGCCAGCTCATCACACTCTAACTTTTTCTCTATAGTTTTAGCCATAAGAGCAAGGAGGAAAGAAAAGCCTTTGCTTTTGTGCTGCTTTGCAATGTGGTTCTCAGAAAAATATGGTTTAATCTGAGTCGTCATGTATTGGTCACCAAGACTAATTTTGATGTGGCCTCAGGGTTTCTACCTCTCAAAGGTACTGATTTCATCACTATTTGCCCTTCACAGACACTTGGAGGAAAAATTTTACAGTAAAACTCATAAGAATGTCTTAACCAGCAATACGTATAGCAACAGTGATGAACATCACAGAACAGGCCACCTGTGAAACAGCAGAAAATATCTGCTTATGGGTCCTGGTTTTTTGCACATAGTGGCCACAACCAGCTGGCTGTTACACTGCCTTTTTTTCCTCGTAGGTTGTTTCTTTTAAATTGCGTACATGACTTTGGGTACATAAAGTACTTTTACTACCACTGCTTATGGGAATCACAGGAGAGAAAGAACTTTTCAGAAAGGAACAGCACAAAATTTATTCCTTGTACAAGAAATTACAAACTTGTTGGCATTTAAAGATCCTGTAGGATGGCTTTAAATGAAGCTGCAAAACATTGGAGAAACTTTAATATTTTCAATTGCTGATGACACTTGAAACTTCTTGCAGCAAATAGGGATTCACGGGAAGATGATACTATGTGTGTTTCTCCATGAAAAGAACATGTAAATACGCACATAGTTCATTACTTTTAAAACACAGACTATCAGTTAATTTTGACAACTCAGTAGCTCCTCACAAATATGCAAACATTCAGGCATTTGCTTAACTTTATGAAAGTATTTCCGAGCCTACAGGTTTTCAGCTTCTTTAAATCAACAGAGAGCCTAACAAATATTTTTTGGAAAAAAAAGGGACATTCTTGTGTTGTACCACTACCACACTTTTCATTTAAAACCAAATAACAACTAGACTCAACTGTGAATATTTCTTTACTATTTGTATTACCCCATTTTGTTTGATTTCTTCCTTATGTAAGTGGATATCAATGTTGGTAATTAAATGTTGCAACAGTATTACTGGCCACTGCAGTGCTGAGAAATGCTGGTCTACATCACCTAATCATTCTCCAAACCTAGTGGTTGTGATTCACCATGAAAATTATTCAAAGAGAGTTTTTCCATAATGCAGTCCCATTTTCACAAGCTAGTGACATTATCATAATAGCAACAAAACCAGCTAGATCTGTTCTGGTTCATATTGCTATAGCATATATATAGATACACTGTCTGACATTTCCAGCATAGCGCAATGTAAGTGGCTTAACCGGATTCATGTTCTCCTGTGGCAGGTGAAGTACATTGCGCTAAATGATCTGCATTTGCTACCAACTAACAACACAGGGATGTGGGCATATGGCATATCATGGAAAGAATATTATTTGCTTCCTACATTCCCAAAAGACAGTGGAAAAGACATGTAAGGAACTTCAGTTCCTCAACACATAGAGCTGGCCTTTGGGAATGTGAGTTTAACACCAACAAAAACATGTACAGCCCGAGTAATACAGGAGACAGGTAGAGATGAGAATATAGATGCAGTCTGGTCAAGGAAAAACCTGACTGTGACTGAGCCGTTACCGAGAGTGCATCACTTCTCTTCCTCATAAATCTAACAAGGTCTACTCTGACACATGCTGTTGCAAGCAGCTTTTTGATTCCTTGCTGACTAAGATTATGCTGTGTGTCTTTTCTAGTGGTTATTTTTCTTCAGCAAAATTTGATCCTGAACAAATACGTGTAGAAATGTGTTTTTAATGATTTTACACCGTGTGCCTAAAAACGTTTAATATGTTATATTAAGGTTACGGTACTAATGACCATTCCTGGTTTTCATTGCCCTCTTTTATTCTGGCTTGTCTGAAACTACAGCTTGATCCACAGTCTACTGAGGTCAGTAAGGGTCTTCCCTTGGCATCAGAGGGCTTTGGATCACTTGTGTCAGTTCCTCAAGACAAAGACCCTATCCTTTGAATCTATCAGTGCATGGTTTACATTGGTAGTGCTCAGTGAACTAGACAAGTTTGCTGGGTCAGGGACAGCCTGTTGTGAGTTCATAACTGTTCTTAACTGCACAGTGGAGACCTTGCTCGGATCATGGTTCTACGAATACGACGAATAATAAGTGAAATTCAAACTCTGAAACTATGCAATTTATTTCCATTCCGGAGAACTAAGACAATCCAGCAAGAATGGATTCTCAAGTACTGAGGTGACCAACATTTCTAAAATACACCAGCATGCAAGCTTTTGCTGAGTAAACTATAAACTTCCACGCTATTGCAGAATGACTGTCAGTTCCTGCCTCATAAAATCTAAATGTAACTTTTTTCAAAGAGTTAATCAAAGTACACCACCAAGAATAAGTCATTTCAGAATTACCATCAACGAACTCATTTGAACCCAGCCCAGCTGCTGCCTGCAGCTTCAAACAGATGCACCACTTATTCCAGGCACTCTCCCATTCTTTGTTGTCCATCACACCTCTCTGGAAAATGGGGAGAGCAACTCCTACAGCTACAGAGAAGTCTGCAGAAAGGTTGACACCAAAGATGTGTTTCTCCTTTCTCAATGTGCTAATTTTCTTTTCACTTTTACAAACAGTGGTTTTGGCAGGCTTGTGCTTCTGGCTTGATTTACATTGTTCATGCCAGTTAAGGAAAGTTTCCCCCAAATTTGAGACCATATGTGGTTAAGGGCCACGGATATTACAATGAAATAGTGTTTTTGTTTTGTTTATTTACAGTCTCTCCTTTTCTTTTGGACTTTCTTCATTAAATGAAAATCTCTCTCCCCACAGAAGAGCTGTAGTAAATTTCAATGGGAAAGTAACTTTCTGCCAGTCATTTTCTCTGTGTCTTCACTTTAAAAGAAATGTGTTATAAAAAGAGCTGCAAAACCCACCATTGCTTACAAAGAAAATAAATTGTAATTGATTCCTACAACAGAGTAACAATTCTTTAATATTTGCACTATTCACTAGGAGTTCATTAGTGTAACAACAGCACATCCCCTGAATCACACCATAACTTTGTCAAAGCTTTTTATAGTAAAACAGACTAAGGGCGGAGGATTCATGTAAAGGGACGAGAATGTAATTCACGCATTAGTCGATGATTGTGAATCAAAATGATTCTGGGTAATTAAGTAAGTCTGAAGGTGTTTAAGTACACTAAAAGAGAGCCAAGACAGTGTAAAATACTTTTGGGCTAAAGAAAGCATAAATCACACCAACTTACCCTAGAATTCGACCCAACCACTGTTTAAGGTACAGTACTGTGTAAATCCATAAAGCCAGCTACCACAGGCTCTCCATTTGTTGAATGTTTTAATTAAGGGAATTCTGTCAAGGTATTTCTCACTATTAGGAGAATATTGTATACAAAACAACTAGAGATGGGTGAACTAATTTTACCTCATTACAAGCCCATTCAAAGACCATTTCTAATCATGAAATATTATTAGCTTCTTGTTCTTTTCAGAAGATGATCACATAGAATAATATCTAATGATAAAATAAGGGAAGTAGAAGAAAGCAGTGTGGGAAAACGAATATGAACATAGTGTGAAGAATGAATTAGATAGTATGAACAGAGGATCTGAAAGGAATACTAGTAATACCTTCTACCTATGGTCCAAAGAAGTATTTGGCACATTGGGTAGGTGTGTGTTTTTTCCTATCTGCTAAGTTACGGTGCAGTCCTAATTCTTACTCGGAAAAAAAAAAAAAAGGTTTAAATTACATCAAGGAAAAGTCTGCAAAGTCAAGCTAGCTCTGCAAAACCTGTGGACCATAAGAATAACGTAAGATATTCACAGACATTGAGTTTGCTCAAGACTAATGATAATCCCTTATGAAATGTGAACTGAAATTTGTTTGCCTACCAAAACAAGGCCTTTTTCTTATCCCCCTTCCCATTCACAGATGCAGGCATGTGTTGGCTTGTTATTGTAGTTTATGAATGTTGGCCTTTATTTCTGTGAAATTAGTGTTATCAACTTCATTTGACAAAATGTAAAATTATATGTAAATCTGACAGACTTGGAAAAAGTAATAGAAATTAAAAGGAGATAAACATAGCTTTGTGAAGCTGTGTTCTCTTAAATAGTTCTTTTACTCTGAAGGGCTACATAATTACACCAAGACATATGTGTGTCTTTTTTTTCTTTAATATATATTCCTGAAACTGGACAAGTGCTAATAGCACCGCTCAGGAGAATGACATCTATCATCCAGAAAGTTCTCATTATAGCTTACTTTATCAGTTCAATGATGAAAAAAAAATCAGCTATAAATCAGAATCTCCAATTAATGTTTTAGCTGAACTTAAAATAATATTCTAAGGTCTGATCATAAAAGTGTGGGATTAGGCAAAAGCCAGCCACACTAGGTGTCACTTCCCTTTTACCTGGAGACCTACCTGATAAATTATACTGTTCACAGATAGCACAGGACAGATGGAATTTGAAAAATACATCCCATAGCATAAATCATATGACATAAACTAAACACTCCATAGGTTATGGGTTTTAATATTCTGGAATCAAGATTTCTTATGCCAATTGGTGGGTTTTTATGTTCTTCATCAGTCTTTTAATAACAAGCTATTTGATCTTTCTATCTAATTGCTCTCATGTTAATAATTATGCAGGGTTAGGAAAGCTCTAATTCTTAACTGTGCATATGGGAGGATGTATAGTTATGACATCCCTGTAAAATCTTTGTGAGAAAGACGTAACCCAGGGCAGCGAGGAAACTCTCGGAAGAGCTGATGAGCTGGGCACAGTGCCACGCTGACGTAGCTGCCCTGTGCCAGCTTGCTGTGCCGGCCTGGGTGGTCACCATCCCTCAGAGCCAGAAATCCTCCCCAGAACCCCTTGCCTGAGGGTGGCAGAGGGATTTCGAGTTCCAGTGCTTTTGTGGGCTCCATTTTAACTATGTCAGAGAATGTCACAGTCTTTTGGTTACTTGCTGTCTCAGTCAGAGAAGCTGCTTTTTGCAGGTGGCGGGCTGAGGCTCTGTGGGGCTTGCAGGACTCCCTGAGAGACAACAAGCAGGGACTTGAAGCCCATGTCTCTGTATCACACACAGGAATGATAGGAACATTTTTCTTATTTACTGTGACTCTGACGTTCGACAACGGTGGAGACTACCAGACATTTTGTCTTGGGAAAGGTGGCTGAACACTGCTGTCTTTCTGCTTACTCCAACAGCTCCAGGAGGCAATGCAATGGATACAAATGTTTTGTGGACAATCATTCTTTTTTGGTTTTGAAGCATTTCTTCAGGCTGGGCTGTTTCAGTTGCTGCTTTACTAAGCAACTCCACAAACACTTGCACAAGCACGACGGAGGGGCAGAGACTGATACGGTCTTTAAGCCATCTGCAGTATGGTAGGAACTTGTCAGACTCATTTTTTTTCTAGAGTAGTATGTTGGAATAACAAGATCCTCTTGTTCTTGTTCAGCCACACCGGCTGTTGCATAGGGGAAGTTGGAAGTGGACGGAGAAGGAGAAACTTAATTTCTTCACCTTTTCCCTGCCTGCATGGGAAGCTGAAGTTGCTGGTAGGCAGCTTCTGCTCCCCCCTCGCTCCCATGGCTGCTGGCATGGCTGTACAGCAGGGGCACAGTGACTGTTTAATTTCCCACTAGAGCTAATTAAAATCTTGTCCACTGTGTGGAAGAGCATGTCCATTTTGGCTGATTATGGAAGGAAGGTGCTAAGGAGGAAGAAGAGTCCAAGGTGGACATAAACGTCAAAACAGTGGGTAATCAGCTGCTTCAGTCATTCTCCTGTTTGAAGACGTGGGGTCTGGGGGACTCCTGTGTTAGCTGTGTGGTGTGTAGGGAGCCATCTTCTACATCCCAGTGCTGGAAAAGCAGGTCTGGCAGGGTACTGGACTGCAACACTCTGGAAGAGCATGGGGCAAGATTTTCCCATTTTCCCATCTCCTTATGCTTTTCGATTCACCATGTGAAGAACAGGGCTGCAAGCACTCAGGTGCGCTTGGGAGTGGGTTGGTTTCTGTTTCCTTTCCGCACGCTGCTCGGGGGTTTGCACGCTGGCCCCCACTGTGAACAGAGATAAACAGCAAGAGGGGAGCCCCAGGCGCTTCTCTTCCTGCCCTGTTCCTCTTAGCCTCTCCATGCACCCGCTGCTTGTTACTGGTAAAAAAACAACAAAAAACCCCCAAAGTAAGCCCTTTCAGCAGATTAAACTCTCTTTGACTGAGCCATTCTTGAAGTGTTATTTCCCCTTACAGTTAATATTTGTCAGCGTGGTTGCTACTCACTCTCCATGCAAAAATACACTACGTTTTTTGAACCCTTGTATTATTCAGCATAAAACATATTTCACTCAACAACTACCCTTTCCTTTCCCCTGAATGGTCTTTCCTAAGCCAAGGCTAATCCTTCGCTTCCCTCCTGCAGCGTCAGAAAGGCGAAGGGGAGCTCTCCCCTCGCTTGCGCAGCCCGCAGCCGTGTGGTGCCCCCTCACAGCACACCTGGGCTGGCCGCAGGTGCCCGGCCCCGCGACGGCGGGGGCCCGGTACGGGCAATTCGAAATAAGGGTGGTGCAAGGATGGGGCTTGGGAGAGCTCTGCCCTGCCTCTCCTCTCGGGCTGGTAGGGATGGTGCCATAATACGAGCCGAGCGCTTCACCTCAGCACCACCATTGGCTTTTCCCATCCAAGTAAGAGGGGTTTTTTTCTGCTACGCTGCTCTGCCTTCCCCTCAGCGTTTCGGCTGGAAAAGCTAATGTTAACTGGCACCAACGCTCCTGTGGCCTCTGGCTCTTGCCAAGCTCACGGTGCGCGTTTGAGAACCGGGGTACGGCGGGGGGCGGGGGGGGAGGACGAGGACGGCGGGCACCCAGCGGGTACGCGTTGGGGGCAGGAAACCCAAAGCGGGGATGGATGACCACATCTCCTGGGGAAGGCGAGGCGCGGCGGGGGCGCGGCGAGCGGGCGAGCGCGGGGGCGTGCAGGGCCTGCGGTGCCGTGCAGGGCCTGCGGTGCCGGCCGGGCCCCGCCGCTTGCCGTTCCCGCGGCGGACCGCGAGATGGCTCCGTGCGGGGTGACCCGGCGCCCGCCGAAACCCCGGAGGCTGCGCCGGCTGAGAGAAGAAATCCGTGTTTCTTGTTCTGTCACATTTCCAAGGCGCTTGCTCATCCCCGGGGCTGCCGGAGGACAGACACACCCCTCCGGCTGACCTGAAAGCTGTGCTCGGGAAAGAAAAAAAGGCAGCCCAAGCTGCGCTGGGAAGGTTTAGGCCTGAGATCAGGCCCAAAAAGGCCTGGGCCCCTGGGAGGTCATTACTTGCTGCTCGCCTCCTCTCCTCTGCGTGTTAACCTGTTTTTCCACGGCGAATGTGCTTGCAGCTCGGTTTGAAAAATAAATGGCTATCAGTAGGAAATGGGTGGAGTGACTAAGCGGGTAAAGGTGAGAGAGACATTGCAAAGACTTTCAGGGCTTTAAAAGTTGGACAGAAGTTTTTTGTGGGGTTTTTTATTCCCCCCCCCCCCCCCCTTGCTCCTTTGAGGTAGGCTGTTTGCATGAAGAAAATTCCGCTCACATTACAAAAGGGGGATGTCAGGGGGTTTGACTGTCATTGAGGTTGAAATGAACTTTGTCACCCTGTTTAAATATTTAAGTCTCCTGACACAGGCAAATACATCACAAAGTGCTAAAAATATATTTAAAAATACAGCTGCCTTTGAGATTAAGCATTCCTATTCCCACTGTATCAGTTCACTTTGCTCAAGCAACCCTGAAGTATAGAGTATGGCAAGAAACTGTGGACCAGAGAAGCAGCTCCATTATCAGAATCTGCCTATTTGTGCATTTGAAGTGGTAACACTTTGTTTTAGGCTAATATCAACTCTGTTGATTTAACTGATTTCCAGGAGGTTGAACATCATATTGATATGCATGTGTATCAGTTTTCTGTATGCATCCAGTCATACTAATGTCCCATTCCCTTAAATAGCTGTATTTTTATTATAGTTTCATACTATTTTGCATACTGGTGATATTTAGGGGATTTTTTTGACTTTCTTTTAACAGTCTTACCTTCCCTGCACAAATACAGGGTTTCCACTGCCACATTGCTACTTTGCTTGTATTAAAAGTGCTAATTTAACTTAGAAGTCAGAAAATGGTCTTCAAAGCCCACACTGTAATGCATCCTTGCTTTGTATGCAACATTAAGGAAGGTACTGGATGCACTTTAAAAGAAAAGGTCATTTTTTTAGATTGAGTTTGGCAAAATCATTGTTTGGAGAAAATGTTGTAATGTGGTTCAGGGCAGAAACCGGTTTTATGTTAGTCTATTTTGTCTGAGGTGATCTCAAAGGGCAATAGCCTGCCAGGCAACTGTGAGTGTGGAAGGCTGAAGCTGGAGGCACTTGTGCAAGTGGGAGCCCTCAGTCATAATTTAAAGTCTTATCTCAAGGACAAACTGTACACACCTTATCGACAGCAAAGACAGACTTGCCATTTAGGTTCACCCCTTCCCGTGGAGGTGGAGGGACTCATGATCATCACACTGTTTTCCTCTTTTATGGGCCTCACAAACTGCTCTCTGTGAGGCTGGAACTCGGGGCTGGAGTGGAAAAGGCTACAAAGAGCTGAGGGAGACCTCACCTCACATACATTGGTGGAAATGATACCATAAAGGTAACGCAGCCCAGCATGAACAGCAACCCTCCATTCTCCTGATGGTTCCTGAACCTGCAGCTCTGACCCCATGCAGATTTGGTTGTGGTGGGTTTAACTGGTAACACAAACAGCATCCAACCTCTAAATGCATGAAGGATGCTACAGAGTCCCATAGCTAATGAGAAGCGAGTCATTTATACATCCTTACAGATTGCTTTGCACATTTCTTGAAGACAGAAAATATGCAAGACGGTTTGTTCACAAACATTTTGAGTAAATCCTCCCATACCTGAAGGAGGAGACTGCTCAGGTTGTATTTCTGTCCTTACAGCAACAGGGCTATAGGGGCCTGATTCTGAAAAGTGCAGAACATATGCAGCACCTGCCGAGATAAATGGGGGCTGAAGATTCTCTGGGGTATTGAAAAAATAATCACTCCAGTTCCCCAACTTCAGTTATTTTTTTGAGTCTGTGACTATATAAACCATACATCACATATTGACATTTATGTCCTTCAGCTGTATGACATCACTTGTCACTTAATGTAAATTTGTTCAAGCTATACAAAAGCCAAAGCAGATCCTGTGTCTGAAATCTGAGCTCCTAGTTATGAAGGAACATACTCTTACTGACTGACTCATAATTTTTTTGCTCTTATGTTCAAGCTAGTGAAAAATGAGTACGAAACGAGGAATTAAGACACAAGTTAAAACCTGCGTAAGAGGTTTTAAGCAAACTGTGCAAACTGTGCAAATCTATGTCTGGATCCCACCTGCTTTCAGTCACAGAAGTAGTCAATGTATAAATAAGCATTTTCAATGAGCACGGTGACATGGGGGTTCGTTTAGTGTGACACTGACATGGTTGGCCTATAGGTAAGTGTCCATGTGTGGGCAGCATGGACACTATCTGTATGACAAAGTGTATGCATGACAAATATATTGGGCCAGTGGTTTAAGCAATCTAACAATGTGTTTTGGATATATTTGCTAAAGCTTTATCCTTTGTGAGTAAAGCAACTCATGTTTTTAGTCTGCTGCTTACACTTGCAGAGATATCTATTTGTCCATTCATCTTCTGGCTCGCTTTGGTTTCAGACTGTTTTGTTGTGAAGTGTTGCTTTAGGGATACGCAGTGGGATGTATGTTGTGGGATATGTGGTGGGATATATCTTGTGTTTGAGGTGATGAGTCTGTGGTCCTCCCGTGCATACCGGACGTGAATTCCTTTCTAGCTATGCGCACCAGCTGCCAGCCAAGTTCTGTCTCCTGCACTAACACGTTTCTGCACTGAGAGAGACACTTTGTTCACATCTGGAGAGTAGCTGATGGAAAGTGTCATGATTGCAGAGGGCAAAGCAATCCCATGTATAATTCAGACTAGTCATATATGTGGATTTGAAAATACAGGCTAAAATCTTGAATATGACCTTGTCTTCAACAGGAAGCCAGCAGAGGAAATGAAGTGATGGTGTGATGTCTTTTCAGCAGAGAGGCTGCTCTGATCTGAATCAACTTTCCTGAGATTAGCTGTTTCAAGCCTGGATAGTTGAATGATATTTGTGAATTTTGGCCACCAAATATACATGGATTACTGTAAATAGAAATGCATCTCCTATCCACAGAGGGAAGAGAACATTTATGAAAACAAGATGAGTTGTGTGCAAGAACAGAGGTGTTCAAAGGAAACCTGAGGCCGGGCCCATCTGTAGTGATCTGAGAGGAGATGTTCTGGGAAAGGGAGACACTGTTGTGTGGGTGATGGTGATATCTTCAAAATCCTCTAATGAGGAATGTGGTATGTGATCACATCTATGTCTCTGCATGGATGATCTGATTAAAAACATAGGAAACATTTGGGAAAGGACAGATGTGAGGAGCTCAGTAAAGAGGATAGTGGGAAAAGAACTACGAAAATATGACAAGAGGTCTTCAAATAGGAAAAGAGTAAAGATATAGAAGAAGTAAAAGTTAGAACAAATTATCTTGAGTCATGCGTGGTTTGTTTGTTTTCATGTATTTATTGGAAGAAAGTTGAAAAGTAGAAATTCCATGCTGAGCTCAGGAATTCTTATATATAAGACAGCTGCAAGCTGGAAAGGTGTATTTAAGTCCCAGCTTTGCAACATTAGTGTGGTACAGGCACAGACAACATGAAAACCAGTTTTACTTTCAGCTTTGGTCACTGATGTAGATAGGAGTGAGTGTATGTGTTTGTGTGGCAAGTATATAAGTAGAATAGCACATAGTGAATTTACCTCAAGTTTTCATAAAAGTTGTGTCACCTAGCTTTGCACAGCAAATGCACATGTGAGCAGGGTTAAAAGTAAACATAAAACCCTTAAGTTATTTTACTTCATTGTTATTTGAATGTGTGTACTGAAACAGCATACAACATTCTGTATTGAACGTTGGATATGTAGGGTTTTTTAATGACATATCTTGCTGTAGTTTAGTTGCAGAAATGACAACTATGGACTTCCCAACTTCTGTCCATGAGTCTAATTTCTTGGTTAAAACAATTCATGCTATGCTAACATTTTATAGTTTTGATTTTAAAAAGGAAAAGGGAAAAGATTTCACAATACAATCAAAAGAACGTGTTTGGATTAAATTACAGATCTAGAGTATTCAAAGCAATGTTTGCACACTACTGAGAACACATTGCCTCCTTTTAGATAACACTGATTTTATCCTCAAAAATAAATTATGAGGGTGGGATCTGGGTACTGTCCAGTATGATGATATGGAGCAGAGTATCAGATAAGCTATTCCCCTTCTGATCTGATCCTGAGATGGGGGAAATTCAATCACTTTATTCAGCCAGTGACCAGGTGGATGTAGTGAGTTTTTTGGGGATGATGAGCAGATGTACACATCTATATCTGTTTAATATATAGAGTGCCTGAGCAAGCACAAAAAGTCCAAGACACCATTCTTATAGAAAAATTGAAGAAAAAAATGTTCTAAAGAAAACCCAGCAGCAATGGAATCTGTTTGGTCTCAGGAGAATTCACTAAAAAGCATGGGTCTGGCTTTCTCCACAAATCTGAGTTGGGGGTTTATCAGTGGGAGAGTCTGGTGGGGGGAACGTGTTTCACATCATGGACATGGGAGATCCTATGCTGCTCCATGACCTTGGCACCTTGGTGACTTCACTTGGTCCTAAGTGCCCTGCCTTGGTAGCAATTTGCCTTTCACCAGCAGGAGACCGGTTTCCATAACTATGTTCCTTTCCTGAGGAAAACTGTGGGCTTTATATAGCTTTTGTAGTATGTACTGATAGCCAGAATACCTTGTATCACTTCATACAGGAGAAGTGCATGAAAGTGAGAGAAATACCCCTATTGACTTTGGCTACACGATGTTTTGTGATGAACATCATGTTTTACCAGCAAAATCACAAGGCAAAAGATACTGGGCTTTCACAAAATGAAGCTTCCTCTATTTGGGTAAGGAAAGACAGTAAAGTTTCAGAAGTAGTTGGCTTTATCCAGTCATGGTTACTGCAAGAATAGATGAGGTGAGGTGTGGGGTTCAGCACTGACTGTAGTCAGTGCAAGCAAATCCCATGGTGCAGAGGGTAAGATGAGAAGTAAATAGGTCCATAGACCTAGCTCGAAGAAGCTCATGCCCTAGTTCAGCATGTGCCAGCCTTGGCAGCTTCAGAGGTAGGATCCCACTTCAAGGGTAGGATTCCCACCTTGAAAGTCAGGATTTCTGCTGGATTTCTGGGTGCTGGCTGAGCAGATGGTCTGTGTCCTGCTTTCCCAGCTTCCTTCCTGCCCTTTCCCATATACAGAAGGCTGTGGCAAGGTTACTCTTCCTTTCTTCTTTGCTAAAACATGGAAGCAGTTCCACCCCTGCCACCTCCTTCCTCCTCCACCCATTCTGGCTGTGAGCTGTTAGAGGTGTTGCTGCTTGTCTTCCTCCCTGCCTCAAATATGACAGTGGGTTTTAGGGGCTGTGTATGGGCAGGGGTGTGGGGATTTCTTTCCCCCTCCTTCACCCCCATTTCCTTGCAATAATGCAGTCATCTGGTGATCCGAGTCAGACATGCTTTTCTACCCCCAAAACTGCTCCCATTCTCTCTGTGGAAAAGTCAGGCTGCCAAATGAGAATTGGGTACCTCTTGTAGACCACCTCTTGGGTCAGTCTAACCACATTGTCATGATAATTATTAAACATGTGAGAGACAGGAATTTGCTAGGAACCCACAGTGAGGTATTTAGATACATCCTCAGCTCTCAGGATGAGAGTTTTTCCTAGACCCTATCACCCCTTTTCTTAAAGCTAAGTATAGGCTTCTGAGCAGGGTCCAGTCTTTACATGTTGCCTTCACACGTGTGACAGTTGTGAGAGGTGTGTCATCTGTAACAATAAGAGGGGAACATGGTTTTGGTGAAAATATGGTTACTCTCTAATATTGACTATACCTGTTGAATCCAGATTTGGGGTGATCAGTTTGTCATGCTCTGGTGTCTGCCTTTCTTGGCCAGGCTTTTTGTTTTGTTCCCAAAGCTTAAAAAATATTAGAAATATTAATTCAATTGTACATTCACTTTCCAAGGAGATAAGATACAGTCTTTTTTACTTTGTTGGAAGCTTTACCTAAGTAAAAGGACATCAAAGGGCATATTTGTCCTTTTGTTTATTTAGTTTTGTTATAGGCTTTATAGCTTTGTCTGGTATTCAAAGACCTAAGCAACTTTACTGGGATCGATAAGAAGCACTGATCCATCTCTCAACCTTCCCCAGACTTCTCCCTCGTGGCGGCTCCAGCTTTAACACTCCAGGTGGAGTGTGTCTGGCTCCAGGTAGAGTCTGTCAATATTTTTCATCTGATACAGAGTATGTATTTTTCATATACATGAAAAAGGCAGGTTCAGCAGTACCAAACAACTCTGAGAATTTGATTTAATTTTATCAAGTTATTTGTCAAAACCAACCAAACAAAAAGTAACTTTCCTTAAACTCCTGAAAATAATTTGGAAAACATAGGTTTGGGGTTCTTTTTGTTGCGATACTTTAGAATAAATAGTATCATTTTCTGGTTTGAAAATACTATACATGTTCAATTTTCCTTGAAATGCATTTTAAAAAAGTAAAGAAACTCTCAAAATCACAGTGAAATTTCTGCTTCACGCTAAGTTAAATATTTTGTGCAGTTAAAAAAGTTGTTAAAAAAACTTAGATTTGCTCAACATTTTTCATTTTCCAAATGGTGTGATGGGTTAATCTTGGCTAACAGCCAAATGCCCACCCAGCTGCGTTCCCCCTCCTCAGCAGGACAGAAGGAGAAAATAAGAAAGAAACAAGAATGAGAAAGCTTGTGGGTCGAGGTAAGGACAGGGAGATCACTCACCAATTACCATCACCAGCAAAACAGACTCCACTTGGGAAAATTAATTTAATTTATTGCCAGTTTAAATAGATTTGGATAGAGAGAAACAAGAATACAAATGTTACAGCAACACCTTTTCTTCCCCCTTTCCCAGGCTCAACCTCACTCCTTCATTCCCGACTCCTCTCACTGCCCTGCTAAGTGTTGCAGGGAGGATGGGGAATGCGGATGTTGGTCAATACATAGCAGTTTCTCTCTGCTGTTCCTTCCTCCTCACACTTTTCCCCTGCTCCAGTGTGGGTCCTTTCCGCAGGCTGCAATCCTTCAGGATAAAACCTGTTCTGGTGTGGGCTCTCCATGGACTGCAGTTCCTTCAGGGATGTCCATCTGCTCTGGCGTGGTCCTCTCCTCGGGCTGCTGGGGAATATCTGCTCTGGTGCCTGAAGAACTTCTTCCACCTCCTCCTCTGATCTTGGTGTTTCTTCTGTTGTTTCTCACTCTTTTTTTTCACCTCTTCTTCTTCCTGTCGAGTGTTTTCTACCCTTTCCTAAGTATGTTTTCACAGAGGCACCACAGACTCCCCTGATGGGCTCAACTGTGTCCTGTGGTGTGTCCATTGGGGAGCTTGCTGCAGCTGGCTGTGTCCAGCTTGGGGCAGCCCCCAGCCTCTTCTCACAGAGGTCACCCCTACAGCCCTCCTGTCACCAAAACCTTGCCAAACACAACCAATACAATGGTACATATGTGGGCTCACCAAATCATCCTTTCCTGTTCCTTTTTTTCCCCCAGAAAGCTGTAGGCACACTGCAATGAAGACTGGTAGAGCTTGTGATGACTCCAGCAACATACAGAGGGAGAAGCAGTGAGAGAGGCATTTGTCGTACGTGCCTGAGGCTTAAAAGGCAGCTCCCCAGATCTAGGAAAGTTATAAGATACCAAAATTAGCTCATACTGAAAAATGCTTGTTCGCTAATGGCAATAACATCTGTGTCACATGTTCACTACAGAGATGCCCAAGGACACTCACCTGTAGTGTTTTAAAAAGGAAGAGACCAGAAATGTATTAGTGCTGGACAGATAAAATATTTAAATGGTTATAGCTAGATGGACTATAGAGATATTAATCTGATATGTATGCAAGCACTGTACATTTTTATACCAGAGTTGCAGCATAAATGACCCCATTAAATCCTGTTATTTTCCTAATCCAATAAGCACTTAATCTCATTGCAAGTGTTGGAAATAATTATTCATTTATACACTTGTTTTTGCCACACATTTGATGTCAACAAGAAGTGTGCCTTTGACTAATCAGTTAAAACAGCTGGCGGATAAAGTAGTGAATGAGAATCAAGAATGCGCTATTCCTAGGAAGGAGAATGTTGGTGGGTTTTTTTGGGTCTGAGATGTTACTGATTCTACAAAGAAATGCTGTATTACACACAAAGAAAACCTTTTGTAGGACAGGCTCTACTCTGCGGTAACAACTGCCAGGACAAGTGTGAAAAGTAAAACCTTTGTGGTTCTCAAGTTGCCTTAGCCTGCTGCCTTACTTGTCCATAACTCATTGCATTTTGCAGCTGTGAATAGGTGGAAGGACTCCACCCTTTTTGAACACCTTCACCTTTTTTACCTCTCAAATGTCTGCCATACTGTGTTGGGTGAAGAAAGCTCTGTAGAACTCAGATGCATGAGTTTTGCTGGTTGACAATTCCCTCCCAAAAGAGGAAACTCTCATGAAGACCATTGCAAGGAGAATCTCGTTCTTTTATGCTCCTGCATGAGCTGTAGCAGATAGAGTGAGTCTATTCTGGTCACCAAGGACCTGTTTGATGGTCAGATATTTTATTTAGCTCAATTCTGTCACACTCTTCCTCACCTCGCTCTTCCCTCTTGGGAAACACTTCACTCCTCTCTTTAGAAGCAATTAATGTGCATGCCAGGACTTACGTTGGGCTTACTGTTCCACCCCAGCAGTGCTGTAGGACACTGGAGTGGAAGTGGGTGCCATGGAGAAGGGTGAGCCCCCCCAGCCGGGGGCCTTACTGCTACAGACCAACACGGTCCATTTGTGGGAAAGGGTCATGGCAGTCACACCTTAGGTGGGGACAGGGAGTCAGACACAAAATGAATAGATGTTGCACTGTGGATTTTTATATCCCAACTTTCCACACTTCTGTGTGTGTTTAATACAGCTGTAGGCACAATTATTTGTCACTAAAGAGAAATACTATCCTTTGTCAGAAGAACAGGAAAAAAAAGATGATGCTTTTGCTGTCACAGCTGTGGTCTGGAACATAATGCAAGTATTAAAGCATCAGGTAAGAAAAGAAATATTTTAAAGGTTAAGGAATACTTCAGAGTAGATAAGCTTGAAGTTATTTTTAACACAGGTGTTTCTGTAATGGTGCTATACTGTATGAGGAAACTTCACAGTTCTCCATGACACTCACACTAGGTGTTACACCTTTGCAGAATGATGGCTCAGTAACTTTGTCTGTAATGTAATAGAATTAGGAACACTTGCAAAATCTACTCCTGCTGAAGATATTTCCCCTTTCACAGCCTGTGCTTTTCACATAGGTGTTTATTTCTGTATTTACAACCTTTCTTATAAAAGTGATAAACTATATTGGAAATTTTGGGAGGCTACCTGCTAATTCTCAAGTAACCCCACCAGAAATGTTAAGAATAGGAAATCAAGGGGATGTACCCATTGAAAATAATGTGTCTCAAGGTATGTTCATTAAGACAAAATAACTGCAAGTCTTCGTACAGTCAGTCCATCAGTTCCATCATATATAACCAAGAAATGTAAGGAAAGATCCAAACCTTACCTAATATCTAGAAATACTGCAGTAATGGCCACGTTAGAAATGCTGTTGATAGAAGAACACTCTCTTAGATTTCAAGGTCAATAATGACAGTAGAATAGGGACACTAATGAGAAAAGTTGATGAGAATTTCAGGAAATATTAGCGATGTTCTTACAGCTTTGAGTAGGAAAGTTGTTCTCATTAAGAGAGTCTTTAGATTATCCCATCAACTTCAGGTAATATTTGTAGAGTGAATGCTGGGCAAAATTACAGATTGTCTTCCAATAGCCCTTATCTTTCTGCCTTCTGTCTATTGTAGCAAGGCATCTGAAAAAGGAAAAATTGCATGTGTGACCCTTCCTGAATTCATAAGATGTTGCAGACATGCTTCCTGAGGATCAGTGGTGTGACAGTATCACAGCTGCTGGGCACATAACCAAGGGTGTATCTCCATCAAAGGCTGATTGCGCTGAGTCACATATGCTCCATGTGCACAAGTGTCCGTTGCCAGAACGCAATGGCGTGACAGAACAATGTTGAAGTGACACTGGAAACTGTTGAAAGACCCTGCTCAGGCCTTAATATTGTGAAATGCTTGAAAAACTTATTTGTATTCTTTGTAGACATAACTGACTGTTTTTCAGCCAGAATAAGCAGAGGACCAGTTTTGGGTCTTGGGTCAATGAGATAATTCCTTCAACCTCCTGACAAATTTAGCTGAATTATATTATTCGTAACATGGTCTGTGAATGTTTGTTCCTATTTCAGGATACTTAAGTGGCAATTTAAAATAAGATGGAGTTTTAGAGACTTACGAGCAACTATCATGTATCCTCTGGCATCATTTTAGGTCATATTTCTGAAGGGTAGTTCTCCTGTGTATGCATATTTGGATCTGGAAAGGTGGAAGACTTGTTTTTGCACCTTAAATTCTGTTATGGGTGCAAATCTACAGGTTGCTTCAATCAGGACTTGTCAGTGTAAGTTACACAATTCAAAAAGTCAAGTATTAAATATATGTATCCTTGTGCACGTATAAGAATCAGGAAGCAAATTATGAAAGCCTAAATTGCGTGTGTGGATAAAAAAACACTTAATATTAGCCTATGCAAAGTGATTCCTCTCAGCGGCTTAACCAAGGCTATTAGAGGGACTAGGTGTCAGAGCCAGTATTAAAATGGAAAATGGAAAAAGGAAAAAGTATTTGATTGATTGGTTAATCTACTGAACAACACTGACTCATGTTAATAAGATTAGTATCCGATGTGTGGCCATAGAAAACAAAGTCTGTATTTCCAGCTCTGCCCTTCACCTACTGGATGACCTTGAACACATAGCATTGCCCAGTGCTTGAGTTTTCCCATTAAAAATGGCAGTAATATTTCCTCACCTTTGTAAAACTCCATGAAAGCAGTTAATAAAAAGCATTTCACAGGAGTCAGGTATTATTCTTACTACTGATCTATTACTGTGGCAATTCTTGTAGGTTATGAGAGAAGAAATTTCCTCTGCCAGCATGCAGCCAGGAGGGAACTTGTAGCTGCTGTAGCTATAGATAATCTGTAGCTGCAGAATGGTTTGAGGTCAGATCAGCAATAGCCATAGATTTTCACAAGTCTTAAAAGCTGCTTGTGCATGACAGGAGCAGGAAAGACCATGAATATCCCAGGGAAAAAAAAAATGGTGACAAACTTTCCTTGTAATTGGTTTGCATCGGTCAGAATATCTGTGAAACACAAAGGTCAAGCAACTTATTTAAAAAAACCCCTACGTGAATCTAAGATTAGCCTTGACATTTTCAAAACCTCAGAAAATTGGAGGAAGGGCTGCAGCCCTGAGGATTGTGGTCCCTTAGCCTGACTGGAGGAGAGATTATATTAAACATTTTGAGACCTGAATGATCCATTCTGTATTAGAGAAGATTTACAAGATCCTCAGAGTACTCTTGAAACAGCTGACTGAGAGAGAGTCTGTGGACTTTCTGCTTTCTTGGTAGGTATTCTCAAGGGCACTATTAAGGAATCAACTATTGTGACTGATGGAAAAATAAAGAAATTGAAGAAGAAATGAAGACAAACTATAATGTGGACTTTTTCCTGCAGTCCCATGATATCTTCAACATTAAGTGATTTTGGCAGATAATTTCTACTATGAAGCATGTGGATAGCCAGAAGGCTATTAAGAGAGAATGATGCTATAATATAAGCATGGAGGATTCTTATAAAGTGTATCTTTCTCTCATTCAAAGTACATGATGAAAAATGATGTGTCCAGAGTACTAACAAATTATAACAAAGTATAAATTCTCCCTATATATATATATACACACACACTAAACCGCCTTTATTATCATAAGCCACCGTTTTCTCCCCACACCCCTGCTACGCATTTCCTATTTATAAAAATAATTTCAACTATATCTTTTAGCTAATCATGGCTAGCTCCATATGCAGGCTGACAATACGCCTGAGGTGATAATATGTCTGGTCAGTTAGACCAGTGTGTGGTAGATGCAAAATGCTTAAATGGGAATGCAGAATTCTGATAGAGTAAGACCCCATGTTTGCTTTGCGCAGATGAAAATGATCTCATCATGTGCAAGATGATAGGGGATAAGACTCCTCCGTTCTTCCTGGTACAAATTAAATCTGAGTGACGTAATGAAAATACACATGCAGCTAGATGAATTTGCTCTCTCCCACCCATGTATATAGCTTACAGAGTCTTATTATTAGTTTGTTTGTGTTATTATTTGTGAATAGATGTATTTATTTATTTATTTTTGTTAATTCATAATTGTGTGTGTTTCATTAAACCTTTCTGAAGAATGACTGTGAGCCTTTGGATTACTATAGGGCTGTGCTCATTGTGGTGTTACTGGTCACCTCAGCAGCATGGTATTGCTCCCAGTCTCTGCCTGAACAATTGCAAGCATAAAGTAAATATAAAGGTTCTATTTCTATCTTAATAGGGGTTTGTGTGCCCAAAACATCTGTTTTTTTCCATGCTACCATAGGTTTAACAGAAGGGTTTCCTTCTCCCTGTTAACTGTGTCTAGTTTCTATACTTTGACTATGATCATTATGAGAATGTATCATACCCAAGAGCATGTTCATTTTCCACTTTTTCATTTTGCTCAGGGAAAGAATACAAGAGCAGTTTGCAGAGCTAGATGATGCAGACTGGCATTCAAAATGCTGCTTTGCTAGTGCTTATTTTAAACCTTGTTCTTCCTGGGCCAAATCGGACAGACTTCAGTCTGTAACCAGTTCCTTTCAAGGTGTATCTACTTGCATCTGTGCCAGTACTCTGGGCAGGAGGATTATGTGGTACTAGCCGCAGTAATGTCAATACCAGTGCCAATATTTTTATCTGCATTAAAGCCAATGCTTTGGCCTTGTATTTAAAAAGCAAAACCCAAACCCCAATTCTTCCTCATGGCAGAGATGATATCAGGCACAGTACAGAAATATTTTGAGTGCCATTTAATGATTTTATTGGTACACGTTTTTTTCTATCACCATTACAGAACATGTACTGAAGAAATACATGTATCAACATTAATGAACAAGTACCTAACATGTGCTTATTTGGAACTCCTAAATAGGGATAGTTCTGGATAGTAAATAAAGGCATGTTTAAGACCCTGTAGTTGCAGGTGAAGGAGGGATTTGGCTGAAGCCAAGTGACTATTTCAGTGCTCCCTTTGTTTAAATCAACTTTGTCTGTTCTATTCTGTGTATCTAGATTTCCAGTCAACTTCACACACAATGAACAGAAGTACAAGTCTCAGGGAGAAACGAAAAAGATTTATTCTATTTGCTTACACAGAAGGAAGATGTTAGTGTTTACAGAGTTGGGATATGTTCCTATCGTGACAGAACAAAACTGGTTTTTCAGCTAGTGCCTTACCATGGCAATCTGCTTCAAAGGAACAACTGTCATTTTTGATAAGGATAGTGAGAATTACAGTCGTCTGGAGAGATCACTGTGCCTCTGGGTTGTATAGTATATTACAGCAGAAGGATTTATTCTTTAAGAGATGAATAATTATTCCACTACAGCATTTTGTTGGTGGTTTAGAAAAGACATAGTTTGAACCCTGCATGATTATCATGTAGCTCTTTAGCTAGCTCTCTTCAAATATAAACCTATGATATGCTGCTTTTTTTTTTTTTTTTTTTAATAGCAGGGAGTCAGGCAGAAAAAGTAGCCAGTAGTGGAAAACTTCATAGGGCAAGTGGATTTGGGGAGCGTGTGTGCATGCCGCACGTCTCCCTGCAGCCAAGATCCAAAGCAGAAGCTCACAATCTCGCAGAAGCTGCGCAACCAAGCGAGTTATTATGGAGAGTTTCTCTGTGGCTGAGCCAGTAAGAGCTGGGTGCTAAACTTGTTTCCACTTGAAGTTGCTCTTTGCATACTTGTTAAGGCAGAATGTTCTACCTTTTCACCTCTGCAATACTGGGTGTGAAACATGAGCCTCTAGGTGTTTCCTGGCTGGCAAGAATTCAATGGTAATAAAATTACTAGTAGAATAAATGTTTCAGAGGCAGTTATCCTCTCTCACCTGTTTGTAATTTTTTATTAATTATTACAAATGTGTTTAAGTACACTACCTGATTTTAATCTGCTGTATTCCCAGGATTTACATATAAAGGTCTTTTTCCCACAGAATAATGAATAATCGCATATGTCAGGGTGTGGTGTTAAAATACTGAAGGTTGGTGATACACCTACTAGCAATCGTTCATTTTGTAAAAGGCTGGATTCTATAAGTAGTTTGCTTTTTATGGCCCTGATCCAAAATTCTGTTGAAAACAGGCTCTTATTGAGTTAAAAAGCTACAGATCTTGTCCCAAATGTTCTTTTATGGGAAGTGTTTGTAGTGCCATTGTTAACAATATATGCAGCACCGGGCGTGTGAACTGTATAAGTAGAAATTTTACTTTTCCCAAAGCTCTTGCTCACTTTTATGCATTCTTTGCTCAAGCAAACAGCAGGTGGCTTACATGAATAGTGGGGTTAATGAGAGTACTTAAGTGAGCAACTCTTTATTAGAGCAAGAGTGGAAAAAAAAAAATCACAAACCGGTCCTCAATATCAGAGAATTTAGGACTTGCCAGATAGCACTGAGAACTATAAAGGATTAATATTATTATATATAGAAAGAAAAGCTGACTGGCATAGTGGTGGCAGGGGGGAGGAGGGGTTGTTGTTCCAAGAGCAGCAGAGCTAATGAGATCTAATGCTTTTGTTTCTTAATCCCCAAACTGAATTAATCTTTTTCCCTTCCCATGTGACAGCATCCCCGAGGTGCAGGGAAGCTGCAGGGCAAGGTGCATGCTGCCCGGCTGGCCAAATGGAGGGTGAGGGAGCTGAACTGCGCTTTCGCTTAGTAGAGACACTAACCTTTTCCCTGCTCTCCTTCCACTTTAGATTCTCATGAATTATATAGAAATATAGTTATCTTCAGCATTTCAGGTTGGCTTGAAATAGGACAATGAGTTCAGAAGTTATTTGGGAGAAGGGAAGGAAAGATAATACAATCGTGTAGACTCCGTTTCCTAACAACAACAACAAAAAAAGACGCACCCTGAACTCCACTTGAGCAGGGCTGAACATAACTTGCAGTTCCCCATTCAGATTCCATAACAACGTGTCTCTCATGAGTTTTTGTACACTTTACTTTCAGAATAATTTACCCTAAAAAGAGTAAGCCCTAGTAGGATGATAAACTATTTGTATTAGGAAGTGGATCACATGGATAATCTTTATGATTTCTCATTACGCCATCTTTGTGCCAATTAGCATGTTACTTTTGACTACTGCCAAACTGAGAGGATGAAAATGGAATATTTTATACGGTTTCATGTTTTGTTCTGCATTTTACTTTTTCTCTTCCATTTCTACATTACTGATTTGACAAAACACAAACAACAGAAATACCAACATATTGCAAGAAGTAAATTTTACACTGGCTCTATAGTATTTGTGAAGGAAACAGTTTGTAACTAACCAAAATCTTGACAAACTTTGAAAAGACTGAATTTTGAATGTTGATGGATCTCAAACTGCAGCTACACAGCTGGGCGGCAGTGTTATCTGGGCAAGTGTCAGGTAGAAATTCACAGCATAATGGCTACCCAAAAACCACCTAACACTCTTGTCTAGCAGACAAGATTTATAAATATGAACAGTTAGTGTTTGAAAGTTAAGGAAGTCACAAAGACCCAGCAACAAAGCAGTCCAACAGAGGAATCTTCTTCCCACTTTCAAACTCAAAAAGTGATTTCTCTGAAGCAAAAGTGACATAAAGTGCTTTTTTTAGATAAAAGATACTACAAATAAGAAAGATCCTCCAGGAGAGGCTTTAAAGTGTCTTTCAAAATTAGCAAGCACAAAAAGCCCATAGGTCAAGAATCAAGTCCTCTCTTATAATCCGTATTCACTCAGATAGCATTTCAAAATCAAGCTCCTGGAACTGACCTTCAAAAAGTCATTTCTTCACAAAGTGTGTGTTACACTATTGTCACTATTCATCCACCTCTAAACACCTGGCATCAGCCAAAGTTCAAAAGAATCAAACAATGACTTGACCCCTTGAGGAAAAAAAGTAACAGCAGCACCAGGGCCGGTCTGAATGCTGGAAAATGGACAGTGAAGGGACCCATGAAGCAAAAGGTATTGTGTGGTCAGTGATCCCGACAATTACTAAGTTTGAAATAAATTGTATTATAAAAATCAATATACTTATTGTGCATATTGTATATATAAATACAAGCACTTTTTTGCTGATGAGACTTGCAAGGTGCTTGGAATTAACTAATACAGGAATTAGCAGAAATTGTAGCCATAACAGTGCCTCCTCCAATTTTGTGCTTGAAAACAATTTCAATGATGTATGGAGTGGAAATGCACAAAAAGGTAACTTGTAAAAATTATTGACTCATAGAAGTGAACAGAGACTAAGAATGATTTCTGAATTTTATTTCTTGTATCCTTGTCATGTGAATTGCTATTTCTTCTTACTGGAGACCTTCCTGATGCACAGCAATACAAGCCTCAAGGGACCTGAGTCTGGGGAATTCATGACACAATTCTCTGAAAATCCCACAGGCTTCCTACTTTCTGTTAACAATGATGACAACTCTGATCTTCCCCACAATATCGCGTTTAAGTATTTGGTGGCTATTAATAAAAACTTGATGGGATTCTAGTCACAATAATTGTCACGTATACAAAGTTTGAAAGCTTTGGGTTAGTATGGATTAAGATATCAAAGGTGGAAAGAGAAACTGAAAACAAAGAAAATTCACCGTGGATGCAATTTTATTTTCTCTGCAACTAAAAAACATAGTACAGTTATTGAGAAATCAGATTCATAAACATGTAAAGAATCCCAGATGACCTGAAGGGCAGAAATCAGGATTTACTCGCTAAGAAGTTGAACATGGATAATTCTGATCTCCTGGTTGGGCAGGCTTTGGAGCATTTAGCCTTAGGAAGACCAATCAGTCAAAACCAGAGCAATGTATGGTATGTGCAGCTCTTGAAATGGGCACAAAGATTGCAATTTATCTCACTGACCTTTAAGCTACAGTAACTTGGGAGGGCTCAGGAATCTCACTTTACTACCACTGCAGCCATGAATTATGTTAGATTTAGAAGATGTTAGTGACACTTGTGGGCCTGTAGACCTGTGGACTTATGGACCTAGAAGAAATGGTTCTGTCTTGAGTAAGGGCCCTTTTACGCCCTACCACCATAAGAGAACTGACTTCTGTACTGGGGATTTAATTGCTAGCACAAAGCTGGTGGATGTCTCCTGCATTGGCTCCCTCCACTTCCCAACAGAAAGATTGCACTGGGGATAATAGAGCTGTGTTAGGATGGTGGGACATAGTCAGCTTATTGGGATGCTATGGCAGAGCAGAGCTTTGCTGGCAGAGGTCTTGGTAAGCATCTGTGCAAGGAGCCAAGTTAAAACAGCTGGTTGGCTGCTCTCAGCCTTCACCATTTTGGGATCGATGGGTCCAAAGACTGGAGGCTCAAATGTTCTCACAGTCTCACTCTTAACAAGCAGATCTGGAGCTACAGAAGATAATCTAACTTGGAATATTAAAATAGGTTGCTGGTTGCCTGATTCTTCTTCCTCTAATGATACAGGAGATATTCTGGACAGGAACATCTAGAAACCCCTGGGGACATGTCCTTTAAAATCATCAGGAATTAACTTTAATTTTCCTTTTTCCTCCCTCTGAAAAGTTGTTCATAGCCTGTGGGAATTTGATGAGGTTTTGGGCATGACCCTGGTTTGTTAATAAGATGGGCACTTTTAGGTTTCCCTGAAAATCTCGTGCTTAGTTGTATTTCTCAAGAGGGATTTAAAAAAGAATTTTTTTCAGTGATACAAATGGTATCTTGGTGTCTATATTCCCCACTGAGTAATACATCTGGATTCCCTATCATTTATTGAGAAATTAATGGCTCCAAAGTGTCATAGTAGTAAATGTCAAAATAGATAAAGCTAAATGGAGACTAATCACTTTTATGGACATCGGATATCTTCAGATATAGAATGTGCACTAATGTAATCCCACAAAGTGTTGATTAGGTGGTTTAACTCAAACCGATCTGTGAAAAATAAAAAGGAATGTATATAGAAAAAAATAGCCAGAACTGGATTTTTGGATAGACGTTTAAATGCAGAGTAAAGCTGCTGTGTTCAACGAAGTTGCTGAAGACTCATTTGTGTAAGTGAAATTGGAGTCTGGCTCTAAGAGTGACTTAACAGTGACTCAACATGCTGAATTGTTGCTCCAAATAGTAGCTATCAAAGGCATCTTGCCTTTGCGTAAATGACTAATATAATTAGCTTATAACATCACCATAGGCATTGGCAAAAGTAATCATCATTACTATCCATTGTGTTCACAACATCTGAACCATTCATTTGGAAGCCTGTGAAACAGAAACTTCTATCCATCTCAGGAGAACTTTGTTTTCACCCTCCACACATTTTCTGCAGGGGCCTGTTTTCCATGCCTCCCCATCCTCCTGCCCATTCTTAAACTGCTTACAAAATGTAATTAGCATTGTTCCTGCTTGCTTCGTCTTTATTTTTTTTTAAAGGAGTGAGGCAGAGATGGGAAAAAAGTGTTTTTACAATAAAAACAAATACAAAATTCCTTTGTACACAAAACCTTGTCCTGGTTGGTTAGCTCAATTAAACATATGCAGAAATAGGCTCTCAAAGTAGGTCCTAATTTGCTGTTAGTTTCATTCATACAATTCTGAAGTTATACGGGTGTAACCAAGGTCAGAATTTAGTCCATTGTATGCTTAAAAAGAAAAAGAAAGTATTGTGGAATTTAATGTTTCACTTTTCTAACAAAAAGGATGTGTTTCCATAACCATGAAAATAAGGACATGACTTGAATGGGCTACCATCACTATGATACTAAGATAACTAACCTGAGACTGAATGCTGCTCTTTTTCGAGAAAAACGAACATAATGATTAATATTGTTGTGGCAGCACTGTTATTTTGCTATGTAGTACTATATATTATTAGATGTTTGTGAAATTGCAATTAAAAGCTTGCCTTATTTGCTAATATACTCTCTTCTTTAATTAAAGAACTCTTGCTCCAAACTTTGCCTCTTTTGAACATGCTTAGCTGTGTTGTTAAGGAAGGGTTTAATCCTTTTAGACAAAGAGATTCCTGTTCGTAGGCCACTAAAATGTTTGAGTCACATCTGATTTAAGACTAGATTGCTCAGCACCTTGGAGGATTAAGCATAGTCACACCTTCCTGTTTCTGGTTTTAGTAGTACATAGCGTAATAACTCCAGTAATAGCTGAAATAGTGCTTCTTTAAATATCCAGGTAGGAATTCAGGTCTATCGACTCTACCAGTGTGGGGAGTAGAGCTACTGTCTTTCTGTAGTTATCTACTGCCTACTGACCTGGGTGGCGATCTCTCACTTTGCTAGGCTTTGTTTCAGGTTGTGAGCTCATAGAAAACTAGCTATGTCTTCGCATAGGTCACAAACAGTAGATGTGATGAACTGACTCATTGAGTAGTTGTAGATCAGTCTTTGTGTGTGCAGCTAGCTGGGCATGTTTGGGATGTGCTGGGGTAGCTATGTGTGCACAGTTTTGCCTGATACATCCTGTTTTAGACTTCCCACATGCATGCAGGTAACATGAAGTAGGTCCAGGTTGACTCCTCTTGGACCTGCTTTTACAGCTATGTAAGTGTCTATATACTTTGGGCTCTCTTTCTAATAGCAGGTCTGGCTCCCTCCCCTCCTCTTTCACCATCTCTTCAGGCCTTTCAGGAAAGGAAGATGTGATGGATTTCTATGGCACAAGAAGCCCCTCTCAGGTAAATCCCTTTCCCTGGTATTGATTAATCATGCACAGTGAACTCTTGAATGTAAACTCTTCATGTAGCTTCCTGTCTTTCAATAGTCTCCATAAGTTAGAAAGTAAGCTTTATTTGTTTGAGGTCAGGGGATGTCCTTCTTTCCATTATTTATAGTGCATGTGTTTTGATTAGACAAACAGCCACTGAGGTGATGCTTCTTTTATTAATAATGCAAACACGGTACAAACTTGTTGGTTTGTTTATAATCTGGTATGATTTTTTTTAAGTCAAATAAAAAAGAAAAAAAAAGTTGTGAAAAGTTTTGGAAAGTTCAGAGAAATGACAGAGGTAGATGCTCAATGCAAAGTTCATTTCTACAGAGCTATCAAGAAACCTCCATTCCTCCCTCCGACCCGCCCATTCTCAAACACCTACACTTTTAAAAGTGGGTACTTTAAGCTGTGTTCCTAGATTATAGATATCTAAAATAAAGACCTTACTTCAAGACTTGCAAAATATTCACAATCCACAACTTGAATAATTCTGAAAAGAGCTCAACAGTCCTTTAAACACCCTACAAAAACCTGAGGATTTTTAAAAGTGCATTTTTCTCTATAAACACAATTGAAGCTTTAGGATGCAGAACTTCCTATACTCTTGGTTTTGGCTTTGGATCCTTGTTTTCTTTAAATAATAAAATATTAAATAAAATATTAGGTAATTATTTGTCATGCAGCCCAGTCCATGGCTGTGGTCTGATAGTGGTAAGTGACCAAAGCCAAGACTGAAGGATCCCACCAGTTCTAGTCTTGTTTGGTACTGAGAACTGCTGCAGCTCTGCTCATGGCCAGCACATCCCTCCATCCCAAGACACCCAGCTGCCCATGCGGGCTGATGACAAGCAGCTGAACTTAAAGCAACCTGAGTTAATGTCATTGAGAGATTAGTTTAGCTCTCAGTTTAAGAGTCGAGAAGTGGCAGTTGAGATTGGTATGCATAGAACAGGCACATTTTTTAATCTCTTTTTTCTTGAGCTGAATTTTTGAATGCAAAATCTGATCCTGAGCTCAACTGTGGAAGTGTAATGCAATAATGTTTAAAAATAGCGACCGCCAAGAAGCAAATTAACACAGAGGAAAACTGTTTGGAGGTGTTTGCTGATGCTTTCCACTAGGCAGGATATGCACAGTTTTTATATACAGTAGGTTAGCATTTCCAAAGGGTAGAGAGAGATGAAGGATAAAGGATAATCTTTTGTAGCTTCAAGGCATGTGAGCTATATGGATGCTCATTTGCAGTTGGAGAGCCCAAGAAGTGCTATCTTTCAGTCGGCTTTTGCTTTACTCAGAGTTTTCTTCAAAGTGTCATGGCAGAAAATTGACAACATTAAGAACATACCTATTCATGTGCTTCTTTAAAAAGAAGTAAATTAAAACCCCATTCCATAGCAAGCTTTTTGCAACACCATACACTGTTTATGGCCCTGATAAACAATGCAGAGATTTGAAACCTGCCCAAAACATGTTTAAGAGCTGTACTGCTATAGATTAATGCATTTGTAACATATTTTACTTGGATTTATCTCTGCTCATATGGAATGATGTATTTTTCCCGAAGAACAATACAGATAAAAGCTGAAGATTACAGTTTGTGTTAGAGTGGGTAAGCACAGATAAGGGTATTTCTCTTTGTGGAAGATGAAACAAGTAGAAGAAGAGCCTAAGAACAACAAAGATGCTCTTTCACAGCAGGGGATATATTTGATGACCTACAGTAAATATTATAAATGCCTGACAGTGCTTTTATATACAAGTATTGCTTTGTAGTAGGCACTTTGTAGTATGTATTTGCTATTCTCTTCCAACACCAATAAATACCAGGCTAGAGGAGAGTTATATAACTACAAGATTAGGAAGATGATGAAAATGTAGCATTGTCATTAGTTACTGTCAAAGACACCAGCTGTCTAGCAAAGGGACACAAACTCCTCATTGATTTGTTTGCTACACTTATGGTTAGGACTAACGTAAGCAACTGTAATAGGTGAGTTGATTTGGGTGGCAAATGTTAATTACTAAATATGCATAACAGTGGAATAGAATATCATGGGGCAACACAGTTCGGCAGAACCCTCCCAGGTAAAAAACAAATGGGAGCTCAAATGTAAAGTGGGGGCCTCAACTGTAGAATGAGCTTCTACCTCTAGGGTCATGCAGGAAGTCAACACTCAAGATCCTACCAATAATTCAGAAATCTGTTGGTCTTAAAATCTATTTCTAGGGACCAGCTTGAAGACATTTCACCTTTGTGAAAGCCAGCAGTATCATTTGGGAGGTCTTGGAGATGTTCCAAGTATCTTCAGTGATGTAGGGTAGGCTTCCAGATGCTTTCTTTGTATCGTGGGATATTGTAAATCAATGAAAAGGAGACAGAAAGGAGCCTCTTAGTGCCTCCACCTGTAGGACATCCTATGTCTCAGCTCTGTGACAAAGCAACCTTACTTCTGAATTCACTGGAGAGGTACTGTTCACTGTCAAGATCCTTCCAGCAATCTAGAAAAAGGGAGCAGGGCAACGTGTGCAGGCTCATGAGGAGCTGAAGGGCTGGATGGATCAGAGCCTTAATAAAAAAAATCCAGAGTGCTTAAGAATTTGAGGCACTGTATTTTTAGGATTCTCATCTGTGATAGCCAGAAACTCAATATCAGGGCTCCAACCTGGTAGCTCTAAGTACATGTTGAAATCCCAGCAAATGAGCCCACTAGGGAATTCCATCCTTTCTGTTTGTGTGTGTATTTTAAAATGAAATCACCTATCACCTTTCTTCCTGCATCTCAGACTTTGCTGCTGTGCTCATCATATCCAGACATGCTGCAGTGTAAGGAACCTTGTGTTCAGTGTCTCAATACATTCTCCCCTTGGCTCCTGGGAAGAAGTTGGAGCTCAGCTTTCTTTCAGGCTTGTAGGAGATGAGAGGGTTAGAAATAGGTCACAAACAGTGAGAAGAGGACAGTGTGAAACTGAGAGGAGTTGGGAATAAATGCCTGGCACTTGGAGCCATTGGAGTTGTGATTCCTTTCAATAGCCCATTCTGCCCCTCTGCCTTCTGAAGCAGTGGAACTGTTACATGTTACTTTTCTCTTTCTCTCCCCAAAACAGGAGGTGAAACAGCCCCCTGGGCAGCCTTTATTGATTATAGTGGTAAAAGGCAGCAGCCTGCTGGGATGAGTACAGCTGTGAACAAACGGGGAAGCGGCCAGGGGACTTTCCTCAGTGAGGGGAAAGAGAACCGAGGTCTCGGCAGGAATTTCGGGTGTCTTGGTGGAACTTGTCAGTCCAGTAAGCCAGACCTTCCAGTGAGGGACCTTCACAGAAGTCTGGAAGTAATGCACTGTCAGATTTTATAATGTAGGCGTGATCACATGTTGGCCATGAACATAACAAAGATGTCACAAATTAATCTGCTTCTTAGTTTTGTCTTCTAAAGTTAGCATTGTATGAGAGAACAGAATATAATATTAGACCTGTAGGAAACATTAAAAAAATGTAAGTAAATCTAAATTATAGTTTAGCTGTCCCCTTTTTTTAATGATTGTGTTTATTCACAGTACAAGAATAACTGTGGCTTTTGCTGGTAGTCTGAAAAAAGCTAGAAATTTATTTTCTGAATTTTAATCAGCTAAATGGTCACCAGCCAAAAATCTTCATATTAATAATATTTAGTTTCTGTTTTAAAAGATGTATTTCTTTTTGAACTAGATCTGATCAATGCACACAACATTTTTTGCCAAAGATTTTTTAAAACGTTTCACTTAAAATTGTCCAGATTTTTGATCAAATAATTTGGAAAAACATATATGGTTTGTTCTCACATCGGGGAATGCTTTTCTCCATTTTCTCACTTCTCTGTTTTTCTTGTCCTTTTGATGAATCCTGACTCAAGTGCTCCTAAAGGCTGTGAGCATCCCAGAGCGCGGGAAGCCTTCTGGGGCTGCTGATACGCAGCACAGTGCGTGACCCTGCGACTGCTCCCTTCTCCACCCGCCCACAGTGCAGCACAGCCTCCCGGACTTCTCCTGAGAAGTGTTGAGGCCCTGCCAGTTCTAGTCTGGGAGCTGGGTCTGTTTAGTACCTCTGAATACTAACTAGGTTGTTTTTGCCCAACAGTAATATGTGACAAATTAAACAATATAAATTTTATCTTGATCTTAATTAAGGCAGCAGCAATATTCCCATTAACTTCAGTGGGACCAGGATTATATCAAATATTATTTAAACATTTATAATAGCATTAGATAATGGGTTTAGAATAATTAAGAGTCTATTGAAGAAATTTAGCTTGATGGTGGAAAGGCAAATTATGTCAAATGAACGGGAACTGTCGTTTATGGAGGCCTATTGAGATAGTCTTGTTTATTGAGGGAAGAAAACGAAGCTCATAGGAATCTTTCATGGGCAGAGTCTGAAGGTCTTATTGGGACTGAGAAAGAGGAGTGGGAATATTAAACAGATGTATGAGGTGCAAACAGTGTTTTTCACCATCACTCAGACTCAGCAGTCAAGAGTATCCAAAAATTAATTTTTGATTGGTAAAATGAGATCCTAGATTCAGTGTAGGCAGTTTCAATTAGGTCTGAGCAGATACACAAAATTAATGGGTCAAATAAGTAATTAATGGTGTTAATATATCAATCACTTTTCTAATAAAAGTGTCTGAAATGAGTCAGGGGAAAAAAATCTAATAATTAATTTGAAAACTGCTATGATGCTTCAATTGATTTGGGGCTAGGAAAAAAAAAGAGAATAATTAGTAAGGCTCAAAAAACAATATCACTTTTAGTCCTCCAAATGGAGAGGAAAATTAAGCAGAGATGTGATTGAAAAATCATTTTTTATCCTTGTAAGAAGACTGGGAATGTCAACTGTAGTAGAAACATATTCTTTATTTTAGAAGAGCTATACTTGCCCCGTCCTTCCTCACTTCTACTCATGTGCACAGTCCTTATTCCTGTGGAGGGTCGTGTCAACTCAGTGAGGAAACAAGTGGCTCTGTGTGTGTGTGTGTGTTCTAGGTTTTCTCCTTAACCCAGAACTTCAACATATTAAGCAGCACTTTTCTCAGTTTTTTTTGTTGAGATTTTGTGAGTGTGTTATTTTTTGAGTAAAATGCACATAATGAATACAGTGATGGAGATGCAACAAGCATGAATTTGTAAGGGTAAAAACTACAAAATTTCCATTGGGAAATCCTTTGACTTACCACACAGTCCTACTGAGTTTGGCTTGATCAACTTCTGTGTTATTGAATAAAGGTGTAATGCAATCTTTATGAAGGATAGTTCTCTACCATCACTGAATCTTGTTTTGCCCTTTCCCTCCCACTGACAATATGAAAACCAAATTAGAAAATGAGTCAGAAACAATCAAAACTCTTTTCAACAAAAATGAAGATTCAGCCACCTCTTCCTTGCAAAAAGAAGTTGTCATTGCTATTTGGGCATAATACAGGCAACTAACGGTCCCCCAAAACAATTGACAAGCTAGACTTGCTTTAGCTGATACCCTAAAGCTTTGAATGAAAGGCAGTAGTTAAAAATACTTAAAAGGAAAATGAAAACAAATGCAAGCTAACTCAATGTTTTTGAAAATGCGATTCTTAAGCAGAATGTGGACAACTCTATTATCTACCATTACTTCAAAACTGTATCATGAAAGCTGCCTCTTGGGAAGCTGAGATGTAGGTATTGGTGTAGAAATACTAAGTAACTAGGAAGCGTTAGAAGAGTGGAACGTTACTGATCAGATGACTGAGGATTCGGACTGTGGTTGCTCAACAGACTTCAGGGGATCCAAGCAACCATGAAAAGCTTTTCAGCTAAGAAATGCTCTTTCTTTGCATTAGAAGCAGCTATTCTTTCTTCATTTTACCATGAGTTATACTTACTCACCATACTCCTCTCCTCTTCCTGGAGATGTCTGTTTTAATGAAACGTGCACCAATATTGGTGCTTGTGGTTTTTGCTGTATCAAAGTTTTCCTAATCTTTATTCCAGGCCACCACTGCTGGGCATGATGTGACAAGCATGCTGGTTGCACAGCTATGGTGTATGTAGCAGAGTGATCTTATTCAAACAAGAAGTTGTTGCTAGGTAGGCATTTTATTAGCAGTCATGCAGAGTAGCAATTTGCTGCAGTCTGCAAATTTTTCATCTTTAAAATACACCTAAAACTAGATCCCTGAACAATGGACCAATACCTACGAAAATACATTTGGACTGTCTTAGAAGAAATGCACTAAACAAGCAGAGAAACAAAAAAAAAAAAAAAAGAAAAATATTTCAAATAGTACATGGTAGTATGGTGTTCAATAATTTGTCTTTTTTGCACCATGTGTTTCTCATATAGATTCCTTATTCTCTTTGTTCTGTATGTGTGCATGACTTAAAAAAATATATAAATACCTTCTAAGATCAGCCAGTGTTCTTGTAGAGCCCTTCCTGCAGCAATGGTGGTTTATGTTCCCTTGCAGTCCTGTCCACAGCAAATAGTGAAGCATTTTTACTTTGGTGATGACATCAATTGATGCTGATACACAAACAGAGATGCTTTAGGATGATAATGGACTTCACAGGTTGAATTTGTAATTGTTAAGCAAATATGGCTTAGTCATTTCATTTCCATTTAACACACATGGGAAAATATCAATGGCAAGAGAAAAAAATTATTTTCAGGCCTCAAAGAGAATGCTGTAAACGATGTGGAGGAAAAAGGCTAAAAACCTAAGAAAAACCCGACAGCAAAAAAGATTTAGAGCTTTCTTTTTGCTGTTCAGTGAATTGGTTCTTTTTAATGGTTCACTAAATTGTATCAAGTAGATACTCGGCTCCCACTGCAATACGGGAAGTATACACTAAGCTGCTTTGGACAGCTTTGCAACCCACGCTGAGATGTTGCTAGAAGCTAGCCCATTTAATATGACCACATCCGACATAGCCTCTATCAGAGTCCTTGACTGCTCTGTGGTCCTTGAGTGCTCTGTCACCATTCTTGGGCAGTATGGGGTTTAACGGGCACGTTGATTGGCAGTCTTCCCTCTGAAGCATGTATCTTCTTTGGGTGGCTGAATTCATAGAATCATAGAATCATAGAATGCTTTGGGTTGGAAGGGACCTTTAGAGGTCATCTAGCCCAACCCCCCTGCAGTGAGCAGGGACAGCTTTAACCAGATCAGGTTGCTCAGAGCCCCATCCAACCTGACCTTGAATGTTGCCAGGGATGGGGCCTCTACCACCTCTCTGGGCAACCTGTTCCAGTGCTTCACCACCCTCACTGTAAAAAATTTCTTTCTAGTGTCTAGTCTAAATCTATTGTTTAGTTTAAATCCATTATTCCTTGTCCTGTCACAACAGGCCTTGTTAAAAAGATTCTCCCCATCCTTCCTGCAGGCCCCCTTTAAGTACTGAAAGGCCACAATAAGGTCTCCTCACAGTCTTCTCTTCTCTTCTCTAGGCTGAACAATCCCAACTCTCTCAGCCTGGCCTCACAGGAGAGGTGTTCCAGCCCTCGGATCACTTTGGTGGCCCTCTTCTGGACCCGCTCCAGCAGGTCCATGTCCTTCTTGTGCTGAGGGCCCCAGAGCTGGACGCAGTACTCCAGGTGGGGTCTCACCAGAGCAGAGTAGAGGGGCAGAATCACCTCCCTCGACCTGCTGGCCACGCTTCTTTTGATGCAGCCCAGGATACGGCTGGCTTTCTGGGCTGCAAGCACACATTGCAAGCACACATGTCCAGCTTTTCATCCACCAGTACCCCCAAGTCCTTCTCCACAGGGCTGCTCTCAATCTCTTCATCCCCCAACCTGTACTGATACTGGGGGTTGCCCCGTCCCAGGTGCAGGACCTTGCACTTGGCCTTGTTGAACCTCATGACGTTCACACAGGCCCACCTCTCCAGCTTGTCCAGGTCCCTCTGGATGACATCTCATCCTCCTGGTGTGTCAACCGCACCACTCAGCTTCGTGTCATCTGCAAACTTGCTGAGGGTGCACTCAATCCCACTGTCTATGTCATTGATGAAGATGTTAAATAGCTCCGGTCCCAGTACACACCCCTGAGGGACCCCACTTGTCACTGGTCTCCATGTCGACATCAAGCCATTGACCATGACCCTCTGGATGCGACCATCCAGCCAATTCCTTATCCATCGAACAGTCCACCCCTCAAACCCATATCTCTCCAATTTAGAGAGAAGGATGTTGTGGGGGACTGTGTCGAATGCTTTACAGAAATCCAAGTAGATGACATCCATTGCTTTTCCCTTGTCCACTGATGCAGTTACTCCTTCATAGAAAGCCACTAGGTTGGTCAGGCAGGACTTGCCCTTGGTGAAGCCGTGCTGGCTGTCTTGAATCACCTCCCTGTCCTCCATGTGCTTGAGCATATCTCTAGGAGGATCTGTTCCATGATCTTCCCAGGCACAGAGGTGAGGCTGACAGGTTGATAGTTCCCAGGGTCCTCCTTTCTTCCCTTTTTAAAAGTGGGCACAACATTCCCCTTTTTCCAGTCACCAGGGACTTCACCTGAGTGCCATGACTTTTCAACTATCATGGAGAGTGGCTTGGCAACTACATCAGCCAATTCCCTCAGGACTCTGGGATGCATCTCATCAGGTCCCATAGACTTGTGTACATTGAGGTTCTTCAGGTGGTCTCGAACCTGATCTTCCCTTACAGTGGGAGGGGCTTTACCCCCCTGGTTCCCATCTTTTGGTCCATTGATTCGGGAGGGGTGAGGAGAGAAGCTGCCGGTGAAGACCGAGGCAAAGAAGTTGTTGAGTACCTCAGCCTTCTCCTCGTCCATTGATACAAATTCGCCTTTCTTGTTCATCAAGGGGGGTACGCTTTCTTTAACCTTCCTTTTCTGGTTGATATACCTGTAGAAGCCCTTCTTGTTATTCTTTACGTCCCTTGCCAAAATCAGCTCCATCCTCGCCTTGGCCTTCCTGACCTCCTCCCTACACAACCGGGCCATTTCCCTGTATTCCCCCCAGGACACCTGTCCCTGCTTCCACTGCCTGTGCAGTTCCCCCTTACTCTTTAGTTTGACCAGCAGGTCTCGACTCAGCCATGCTGGTCTCTTCCCTTCCTTGCCTGATTTTTTACACTTGGGGACTGATAGCTCTTGTGCTCTATGGAAGGTGTCCTTAAAGATCTGCCAGCTCTGTTCTGTTCCCCTGTCCCTGAGGACCGTCTCCCAGGGGGTCCTTCTGACTAACTCCTTGAAGAGCTGGAAGTTTGCTTTCCTAAAATTTAGGGTCCTGACTGTAGTCCTCGCTTTTCCCATGTCCCTCAGGAGCGTGAACTCCACCAATGCGTGATCACTGCAGCCCAAGCTGCCTCCAGTCTTGACATCACCGATGAGCTCAGTTGCATTGGTGACCATCAGATCCAGTATCGTGTCCCCTCGGGTAGTTGTGTCTATTACCTGGCTTAGGAAGTTGTTGTCTATGCATTCTAGGAATCTCCTGGATTGCCTACAGCTCTCCGTGTTGCTTTTCCAGCAAATGTCGGGGCGGTTGAAGTCCCGCAGCAGGACAAGAGTCTGCAAGCGTGAAGCCTCCCGGAGCTGGAGGAAGAAGGCTTCGTCAGCAGGCTCCCCTTGATCAGGCGGCCTGTAGTAGACACCAACCACAAAATTGGTGTCAACCACAAGGTTGTTACAGTGGGACATCTGAAAAGTCCAAGAAGTACTCCCGTATTTAGCATAATGCAGAGACCACTATATAGTCCTCTGTGGAGATGATAAAATGGACAATAGACAAAAGATTACTTACCATCTGTAAAGTATAAAATTGAAAGAAGACAGGAATGCCCTGTGGGAACAGAAGAGTGGTCCATCTAGCCCAAGGATCCATTTCCAGCAGAGTTAGGTGATGTTGCACAGAGAAGCACATGAGCCTGGCCTCTCTCTTCGGTCTGTTGTATCCCTGAGTGACTGATCATTGGATTAGGGATTTTAGGAGACGCATACCTGCCTGATCCTTTTTTTTATCTGTTGATGGGCCTGTTATCTATGAACTTGCATACCACTGATAAAATCTTGTCTTCTATAACAACAGGTTGCAGAAATTCACCACCCCTGTATAAGAAAGTACTTTTTTCCACATGTTTTAAGCTCATTTCCTGCTATTTTCACTATGTGCTCTCTGGTTCAATACTGCAAGCCTTGGTGAAGGGCAATTCTGTGCTAACCCTGATCTACAACCTTCATGATTTTGTGAATCTCAATAACATCCCTTTTAGCCATATTGTTTCAAATTGGAGTCCCAACCCTTTATGCTTTCTTTGTAAATCTATGGGTATGCCCCCTCCAATCACTTTAGTTGCTCTTTGTGGTTTTTTTCTAATTCTAGTCTGTCTGCTGCTCTATTCTGTCTTAAGATGCACAGACCAAAACTGCAAACATACTTAAAATATGGGTAGAGCAAGGTTTTCCTATTGGCAAAATGATTTTCTTTGTTTTGCTGTGACTGTCTTTCCTAATGACACCCAACATTCTGTGGCTGGTGTTGCAAACTAAACACGGAATTTCAAAGAGCTATTATTGATGACTCCAATAATGTTTCCATGAATGGTAACTATCTGTTCCAATTACAGCATCAGGTAAACAAAATTTACATTATTTTTCCCTTGATAGATTACTTCATAGTGATCCACATGGAAGCTCACCTGCCCCTGAGTGTTGTGCACACTCACTCAGTGTGGCTTTTGGAGTTCCTTACTGTCAGTGTGGCATTTGACTATCTGAAAAAAGCCTTGGTATTATCCGCATTCTCCAGATCATTGACAAAGATATTGACTAATGCTAGTTCTGACACTGATCTCTAGGGGTTCCTGAGGTTTATACCTATGTGTCTTGCACATGTTTAGCAACACATTTTATGACAAAACAGTTTTCATTTATAATTTTTATTTATAATGTTTTATTCCATGTTAAGTGTATTTAAGGTGCAATTCCATGGCTTGTTCAGACTTCAAATGCTTCTGCTTTCATTTACTTTTATAATATTTACAAATATTTTGGCTTAGTGGTTAATCTCATGGAAGCACACCATTGTCTCCTGTGAAAGGCATCTCCTTCTCTAGGTCTCAGTGCTCGCGAACAGACTAAGGAAAGACTTAAAATTTGCAAACAAAATTTGACTTTTGTACAAATTGAAAATGCTAAGCATCTGTCTCCCTCTGTCTCGGCCTGAGCATTGTGTGACATTCCCCTATCCTGGCAACAGAAGTAATATCAGAGTGCGACTCATTGATAGTGTTCCTTTTGCCTTGACTTAGGAGAGCACCTTTCCAGTTTGTTACTTGTTGACTGTCATTTATTCTGCAACTATATCAAATGTGCTCTTGAATCTGTTCTTACTTGGAAGGTGTCAGTCTGTGAATGACATTTCCAGAGCATACCTCAATCCAGTGATCTATTGAGGCAATGTATCATCCAAGTAAGGTCCTTTAACCATGTTTTTACTCACTAGACAATACTCACTACCATCCAAAGAGAAGGAAATCTGAGTCACTGTTTAGTTGTGTAATAAAAGGTATGTCAGGAAGCAAGACGCTCTTGAAACACTAAGCATGTTTGCCTCCAGGTATACTGGCATCCTTGCACCTTCTTTCACAAGCATGGTAGTGAACTGAATAGGCCTCCATACCTGGTCGCTAAGGTCTTGGTCTCCTTGACAACTAAACTTTTCAAAGATTACATGAAAAATGTTTTCTTTAGCCCTTGAGCTGTTTTAGTGCTTTAAAATGTCAGAGAAAAGATCCTTTAGTCCCAAGAGTAAGGAAGAGGTGGTAATGGAGAGGGAACAGAATATTTAAAAACATGTTTACAGTATAATTCAGCACCACAAGACAGTCCAGTAGGAATGCCCTCAAAAAGGGGGGATCTGAATTTAAACTTACTAATAAAATTATATTGCTGCAGAATAGATTGGGCTTTTGGTGGCAAAATGGAACATTTCACCTCTAATTTACCTCCCTGAATTCAGCTAAAGTTGGTAACAGGAATGCCATCTTAATAAGCTTTTTGGCTGCTACTGCATGACAAAATTCACAGGGAATGACCTTCAGCTTTGTCCTCTTCTTGGCATTTTTTTGTTAGAAACATGGGGTTGTGTTAGCTAGGAGTCAGAACCGCTGCTTGGGTCAGGGTTGAGGGTACATTTGCCTCCATGGTGTACTAATTTAGGTATTGCTGAAACGATGGGTTAGCTGTAAGAAATGCCAGTCTCTGTGCTCCATAATAAGCTAAATAGCCCTGTGCTCACTGTTTGGCATGAACATTCACACGCAGGGGGAGCTTTGCATGCAAGAATGGGCCTTTTCCTTCAGACCAGTTTCTCACTTTGGGCCCCCAAATAAGTTATTGCCAAGGGTGTAGGAGAGAAAAGAGTAAAATTCCAGTGGAAGCAGAGCCACCAAGCTGGTTATGAAGTGGACCTGGACAGGGGTAGACCCTGGCCAAAGTTGGCACTGTGGAGCAGGCTCTCCTGATGGGTAGTGGAGCCTGCAGCACCACCCTTTCTGAGCAGTGACATGGGGAGAAGGGGCATGGCTTGTTTCTATGGCTCAGAGGCAGAGGAGATGAAAGTGCAGTGAGTCAAAAAAGGATGCAGCACTGAAGGACCAGTAGGCACCACAACTTTGGCCTTCTTTTTCCAGCAGGGCTTGCACACTGTCATAGGAAGCTAGGGGTAGCTTCTGTTTTATAAGTGGTTGCCAGTGCCTCTAATGGCCTTCACCTGAATCTGTATTTACAGAGGCAATTAAGGAGGAGGTGGTGAGAAAAACAGCTGAAGGGAAATTTTTGCCTGGGGTTCAATATTTGCAGACCTGGGGGAAGACCCTGTTGTCTATAATCAACAGAAGGTCCACCTGTGGGAAGAGTAGCCTCATCTCACTGTTCCTTTTCTGTATGGACTTGTCTACTGGTTTATCTCAGATTGTCATAACTTTGATCTTCATTTTGCTAGTCTTCAAATGCTGGGAGTTCCGAAAGAAATTGAGTTCTTTGTAGCTTTTTCAGATTAAGGACCATGGTCTGAGATCAGGACATCTAGGAATGGGAAGACAGGTGATGGGTATAAGGTATGTGAATGATTGTGAATTTGCTCATCTTCAGCATACTGTATTTTTTTTTTATTTTGTTTTTGTTGTTTGAATAAATCTTTCTTCAGTTAAAGTTTGTCTCATTCTGCTCATGTGATGCAAGCTGGTGTAATTCCATTGACAGTTGCATTCAGTTGTCTGAAAGAGGACTGCTGTAATTTTTGCCTGGTATATTGACTCCCTAACTCACCCAGCTGCCATGATTCAGATTAATGGAGTGCCATCCACTGGGTAAACAGTAAACCATCATAGGTCCTATTGCACAAGATCTGTGATTGACTGATGGCAATTAATTTTGGTATGAGAGAAGAGGTTGATTTTCAATCAAGGTACCCTTTGCTGATGATTCTTCATTTTGCAAACCTTACTCTGACCAGGCATCTAACTTGGTTGATGGCAAACCTCAACATATCCAGGAACTTTATGAATCTACATTGAATTCTGGATTTCACTTGTCTAAACTATGCTATCTTCAGTTCAAGTGTAGCAATAGAATCAACTGATGGCTCTCCATTCTGCTCATGCCTATTAATGTTGAGACCAGTATTTCGTGATTCACCATTCAGAGTCACAGGAAATCACTTCAGTTTGAATCGATACACTCTGCATATTGCCCCATCATGCCCAGCAATTCTGGGTTCATCCACTGGTCTTTCCACAGAATCTGATTCAGTTCAGAATATTGCTGTTTGATTTAGTTTGACCATCATATTTGAGAGACTTGGACTCCCTCATAACAAGCCACAACAAACTGAAAATTTTCTGTGATCACTGGTGTCCCACACTGGAGCCACAAGCTGACAACAGACGTGCTGCCTGTGAAATATTAAGAGTATTTGTGGTACCTTCGATAGGAGAGTACAGATACCATACTCTACCTGTTAACCTCTGGTCTGAAGCAGTGATTCCTTTGGCTCTAGAAGATATTTGCTGTCTGACCCAGAAGCTGGGGATGCATGGGACTACCTCAGTTAAAGGACTGCCAAGGAATTCCCACCTTTTGATGCCTTAAGTGGATGGCCATGACTTTGTCAAATAAAGCTCTGGCCTCTTGCAGCTTTGTGTAGGTGACAGCCCTGCTCTAACCACAGTTGAGAGTAGTAGTCTCTGCATCTCATTAATAAACTATTTAAAGCTCTTGAACAAACGTGCCTTTTCAGGGAGCACAAACTCATCTGACAGGGTACTGGGAACAGATCCCTTTCTGCAGTTGGTACAGGTAAATCCTGTCCTATTCCTTGCCTTTCTAATGCTCTAGCAGCATTCCAGCATTTTATTTACAACATTCAGATGAAAATGTTAGACTAGGATGCAGCAGCATGTCTGGATGACACCCACATTTACTTTGGGAACCCAGGAACTACGCAGTTGGCATGTTTATGTTGTCCTCAAATGCCTCCACCATAATAACCTGTTCGCCAAGCTGGAAAAATTCAAATGCGATCAGACGGTTGTGGAATTTGTGGGCTATGAAATTGCGCTTGGGGATGAACTGGGGAAGGTTCTTTGTAGGATTGCTGTTGTGGTTGGTTAGGCTTCCCTGCAGGGTATGTGGAGGACATTTCATCTGTGGTTCAGAGTCCTTTGAGAAATTTCACACAAGTTTACCCAAAATGCAGAGATCTCAAGGCTATGAATCAGAGCCTGGATAGCAGTCTTATTAGTCCCTCTGTTTAGGACAGAGCACACTTTTTGTTTAGATAATGTCAAAACTCAAAGTTGTAAAGAACCAATCTTAAATGATTTTGTTGTTCATGGAATTACTTGCTTTTTCAGTGTTTTCCAGGTCTTCCTCTGTGCTGTAGAAGATCATGACAAAAATTGTGGTGTGGTTTCTAGAGAAAAAATATAAATTGATATGTAGTAGCTGAGATGCTATTGTCTAATACGCTCTCCTTGATGAAGAGACACAGAGTCTCAACTTTGGCTTCTGGAGCATCACATAAAAACATCTATAGTATCTGAATGATCAGACTGTTCAATATCTGGGAGACTCTGGGACAAGCAAGGGGTAGCAGGGAAACTAAGAATTATGTTTCCTTATGTTTTCTGCATTTCCACTCTTACTCCACTATTCACTCTAGAGAATGTTTCCTCCACTTCATATTTAATTTGAAAGCTTGTGTGGCTTCAGGAGAGATGAGTACACACACATTACCAGTATCTTGTCTCCCAGCAGCACTTCACTGAAAAACCTTGCCATTCACTATTTTCTAGGACATTGCATCTCTCATAAGCCCCCAGCTTCTTCTACACTCCTCTGCCAGGGTTTTCCACCTGTCCAGGAACTATCAGACTGTGCAGCTGGGAGCATGGGAAGATAAACCTTTTATTTTTTTTATTTTCTATTGCGGTAGCTTTGATATTCTGAGTGGAAGAGGTTGAGAACCCCTGAAGGAGGGGAAGTGTTGCTCTGAATGTGGCTGTATTAGGAGTTGCTCATGCTTCACATCAATTTACATCTGGTTTAAAGTCCTCTGAAAGGGTTATGGGGTTTATCTGATAGAGACAGAGGGTAAAAGTCTTCTATGACTGAATTGCTGATTGATTGCCTACAGTAGTACAACAAATAATTCTTATTATGACTCATAATTCACCTATGGGGTTTCCCGTGAGGCTTGACAATAGATTTATGTGGGTTGCTTGGCTTTCCTTTTTACCTCTGGTTAGGAAGAGGAAAAAATTTCCATCTATATTATTGTTTTCACGGAGATATTTCTTGTATAGAACTACTATTAAAAACATGTTTCCAGTTTATAAAAACTGTCTGGTTGATATTGCTGTGACATGGAAAGCTATTACCCCTGTTCTGTGTATCCATCTTTCTGAATGCATGCTGTGCAGCAAGGGACCCAGCCCCAGCTACAGCAAACCTGTAAAACAAGGCATATTACTGCTTATCTACAAGCACTTCATGTCACAAAGAAATTCTCTGTCTGATTAGCACCCCAGTATTAACTCTTTCACTGCTACTGGCACTAGAAAGTGCGCTGGCTGTAGCAATTAAGTAATTCTGTGACTGTGGCGTTTTGCACCTCAATAAAGGCATTGTTCTCAGAATTCTATTTCTTATTAATTTGCTTGACACACCTTAAGCTTTTCATTAACTCAAGCATCTTTGTTGCCTTTTGGTGAAGTGATAATAAAATTACAGATGAAGTGGTAGCAAAATGACTCAGCTAAAATGAGATTATTGTTTCTTCTGTACCTTTAATCAATAACATTTATCTCTGAAATATAATCATATAATGGACTCTGTTAGTAACTAGTTGATGGGCATGGCTCCTTTTAATGTCAACGGGTGATCTAAGAGGTGTCAAAGGGAGGATAATACCCACCAAAGATGACATCAAAAGCCTGGGAATATACTTGTGTTCCTCTCTTTTAGTCTGTCTTTTTCTCTTATTACCTCACTGATTGGTCACTGTAGATTAGATTATATCTTGTTGCTTTGTTGGAGATACATTGGAGCTGCAATACTATAAAAACCTCCAGGAGACATTTCCTCTGAGTCCTCATTTTCACTGGGAAAATGGACAGTGCTGTGTATTTCTCTTCTGTGGATGGCCAGCTTAGCTAAACAGCCCGTAGGAATAGCCAGCCTACTTTCTGCCTTATTTTTTAATTTCCTTTTAAGGACAAAAGCTGAAGGAAAGTGTAACTGCTCTTTAGACAATCTGTGCACTAGGAGGAAGAAGAAGAAATGGACAGGTCTCTTCCTAAGCCCCCTTCCTTATACACAAAATTTCATGGTGAAGCTTCAGGGGCAGCACCAGGCTTACCCTAGATAAGGGCTGGCTTAGGGTTCCAGGCTACATTTAGTTCAGAGTGGGAAGGATGAATCAACAACACAGGTATAAGAACAAGCCTATGTCACTGAAAAAGTGGACTCTGTCCTCTTCTCTCCCTCTGTCTTCCCCCTTATGTCTTCTGAACAGGAAAGCCAAGGAATTGATCCTCAGTGTGAGTGTGCTCCACAGCTCATTCTCCCACTATCTTTGTGGCTCCTCCTAGTTTTGAAACTCATCCTGAGGGTGTGATTGGAGTTGGAAAATAAAAAAGTCCCTTCCTCTCAATTCTACTGAAGGCGTAAAGCAATACATTGGAGATTTAACATGTTTGCCTGAGAGTAAGGTTTTGATTAGAACACAAGGATTCCCTAACTAAAGTCCACAGGATCCCAAGCATTTACCTATAGATCTGTTTTACTGTTTTGGCTTTGGGTTAAAGTGATTATAAGGGATTCAGCCATTGTGAGGATTGCCTCTTTTGTTCATGTGCCTCAGCAGACTCTGAGAAGGTGTTAACTGCTGGAAGAGATCCTTATCTTGTGTCAGAATTCTCCATAAAATACAGCCCACAAAATTTCCTAAGGCTTTTTTATGTTAATAAAACCTGCAAGTTTTCAAAGGGAAGGTGAAATGGAAAAGGCAATTACTCCTGAAATTCAGCAACTACAGAGAGAGATCTGTGATCCCACCCCTGGCAGGTGCATGCTCTGTCCACATGAAATTACCAGCTTCTACCTTCAGAGGTCTGCTGAGTCAAAAGGCTGTTTCTGAACCTAATTGCAAAAAACGCTCAAACTTGCCTGTGAAGTCATTGTACCCACATATAATAAACAGAAAGACAATTAACCTTTCATAGTTTAAGCATCTTGGTCTGAGAGCATCCCACCAAATGCTTTCTTGTTCCCATTAAACAGCAAGCAGCACCGAGGCACAAGAAGGTAATGCTGGGGAAGTGAGGAGAGTTTGCTGCCTCCCTGGTTTTCTTGTTCCAGGTCACATAGTGAGCCAGTGGCTCAAACTTGGAATTGAACTCTAGTCCCTTGACCCTTACCTGCTGGCTTTAAACAGTACACAGTGGATAGATGTCTCCAAATGAATGTAAAGGGAAACAAAGTCAGGCAGTTTGTTGTCTCTGCTCACAAATGTCTGTATAGTACACAAACTTTATAACTGGAGGGAGGCCAGCGAAGATATTTTTACCATAAGGTGTCTATTGAGATAACAAGAGTATATACTGTTTTATTCTGAAGCTTACCTGTAAATCAGTGCTTTCCTTCGTCCTGTGAGTCAGCTGCACTGTGGGCATGCGTGGATAACATGAAAATTTTACATGAGCATCCCTCCTCCCACTCTAGCTCCCCTGCCTCTGATCCTTTCATAGTCTGCTGCTTCTCCAACATTATGTTCCCTATCCTGGTCCCCACCTGCTTCCTCTCTGCTGCTTGCCCCCTTGCCTGTGCTTTCTAATAGCTGTTCCATCTGTGACCCCAGTCAAGCTCCTGTCTCTGACTCCCTGTTGCCTCCGCCTCTGACTTTCTCAAGGCTTCAGATAAAACTTGTTTCCAGCCCTAATCATACTATAAAACAAGTCCTCAGATAACTGGCTCTTTCACTAGGATATAGATATCATTTCAATGCTTGGTGAGTTCTTGAAAATATTGTGAATACTTTCATAGTGTATGTGTCTGTCAGAGGGAGATTTGTTGAAGGGGAAATGAGCATTTTCTCCATCTTTAAAAAGTTCTTTTTCAATGTCTGAACTTCATTAGCTTCAATGGACACTGCACAAACCAATGGCAACAGATAATGAAGTCATGCTTTAGTTTTGGCCTGACAAAGATAACCGTGATCACCTCCTTTGCTTGTGAAGAAGTATCCCATGGAGTGGTGCAGAGGGAAAAGAGGACAGAGGAACCCTGTGAAGCCTCCTGATTGCTGATGCACCCTTTTACAGCAAGTCACACCTCCACAGGTCAGGGCGAGCAGGCCCATGGGAGGAGACGCAGGCTATGTCTGCAGGGCAATGAAGAGGTTAAAGTGGTTCTTCAAACTCAGGGTGTGACCCATGAGGTGTCATATTAACACATCTGATACCTATACATTAGTATGAGCAGAACAAGTAAACCTGCTTCAGAGAAATTAAATTACACAGTTGAAGGAAACAGTCATTTTAATAAGGAGCTTCTATATAAAAAAATTCCTGATACTTCATTATCTATTTATTCCTTTCAGTCACTGAATTTTATTTTATCCTTCATAATTAAACAGGAGACAAAATCAAGTCTTTAAAAATGATCTGATGCCACAGTTTTGTGTAAACAATATCGGTGGAATATAAGACTGGGTGTCTATGTTCCCAGTCTCTGATAATATTTTAGCTTTCTCTTTATTCAACTCAAAATATTTTTATGCTGTCTTAGAGATGCCTGTTAACAGTCATGGGGTGATATAACAGTGGCTTTGCTAAGCTAAGTAACAAGCTTGTGTGCGTATGTGTAAATGTTTCAGAACTATGTTAAAAATAACATCTTGAAATAACACAAAAGGCCACCATTTCTTCAAAACCCTTCCTATGGTGAGTGGTGAGTTAGTGGACATGTGGTCCCAATGACGTGAGCAGCACAAGATAAAAGACCCAGAAGGTAAACAGGGCCTTCAGGAGAGAGGATCTCATTTTCCACTCCCTTTCCCGTCTGTGGTCATCCCCACTACAGCACGGGCAGTGTACACAGCTCAGGGCCTGGATGCTGACTGTGCGTAATCATTTCACAGGGGAGTAATGCTTAGCAGACTTGGAAAGCAGGGGAAATTTCAGCCTGAAGGCTTTTTGAAGGTCCCACGTAGCTTCCGCTGAACCTGTCCTGTGCTTGTTGGAGCTGTAACTACAGGCTAGATGTTGAGCTGGACTGTGAAGAGGGGCACAGGGGGAGGCAGCAACAGGAGAGGGTGACCGAGGAGGGACTTCGTGGAGTTTCAGTCTCTGAACTGGGGTAATTATGAAGCTGCATCAGTTTTCTGTAGTTGAGAGTCTGATCCAGATGACCAGAAATGCAAATGGGACATGAAGACCCAAACTTACCATACTCATCTTCATGCATGAAGGAGCACCTGGCAATGGACCAGATGCAGAAGTCCTCGAAGCTGGTGAGAATCCTGCTGTCGCTCTGCTGCCTCCTCAGCGGCGCTGCAGCAAAGGCACAGGGTACTCGGCCTTACATTGCTCCAGCTGATTTGTTCAGGAACAAGATTGTTCTATTTTGCAAAGTTAATATTCATCAAATGTTAATGAAAATACATAACAAATAATTATGACAAACATACCATCTGATTAAGATGAAAGAGGATGACAATTCTTGTGAATTTTTAATCTGAAAAAATAAAGAACATTACATTAATAAGACTTAATTATATCATTAAATATTTAAATTTACTTTCCATAGTAGATTTTATTTTTATTTAACATATTTTGTTTTTAAATATTGCTAACATTTTTATGAGATTTGTTCATAAAACACATCAACAGATATGGTTTTGTGAGGCAAGAGGAATTTTAACATCATGTATTCATTATATTGATCACAATTTCAATTTTATTTATCCTTAAAAAAAGTTAATAGAACCCTTTTACAGTTTATTATAATTCACAGTATCTCCATCTATAGATAAATATTTAATAGCGTTACTAATGCATCATGCACAGAATATTTATTAATTAGAAAATATGAATTACTAGTTGTACATTTCAATAATTTGCATTTAAAATTAATGCTACATTTTTCCAGGAAACCATGATTAACTTTAAAAATCTGACTTCAGCTGACTGAAGCCAGGCAATTAAAAGTGCATGCTGCAAACTTAACTCTCACCCCACAACGTTGTGACCAACAAATGAAGAGGACTCTGAACAAGCGAGGGTGCCACATGACAGGCACTAACACACACCCTACAATGCTCATGCACAGTCTGGCTTCAGAAAAGGAGATACAAAGGCAAAGTTTCAGCACTCCCTGATTTTCCTTGACAAAACCAAATAGCAGTTTTATTTGGTAGATTTGACAATGTGGTTCTGCCATGTAGTCCTAGGGATAAAACTGACTCGGACATCTTTGTGTATTGAGCAACCTTAGGGAGCAGATGCTGCTCAGCTTTCCAGGGCACGAGAGGCAGACAGGGGAGGAAGAGCTGGGGGGCAGAGGTTGGACCAGGAGACAGGAGGAGGAGCAGAGCTGCGTGCTGAAGAGTATTTTTGCTGGTGCTCCAAGCAGCTAATGATTAGGATTCTAATTTGGTTTCTCCCATCTCGTCACTCTCTATGAAATTATGCAAGCTATCATGAGACTTGTTCCTTCAAGACACTTGTTTAATATGTAAGCAAGGTATTTAGGTCAGGTGTTAGACTGTGACTTTACCTTCGCTTCAAAAGTGCTTTGCTGCCAAAACTCCCTTTTCTGTGAAATCGGACATTTTTTTCAAACTAAACTACTGTTTTTCTTTTTGTGGATTTATTCTTTTCAACTGAAGTTTCCAGAAAGTCAGCAACTTCCTGATTTGTTAATTTTAGAAAAAAAATCTATTTTTTCTAAAAGAAGAAATTTATGGCACCAAGAACAACTTCTCAGTAAGGTCTGTTAAATACAAATAACCTTCCTGGAACTGTTTGTCAGGCAGACATAGACATGGCAGACCAACCAAAAACCTTCCTTTGAGGTATCAATCTGTTAGGTTAATCTGCAATGTAAGTATACATTTTACTGTCGTGTTAAGCAATAACAGACATGAACTTGTCACTTAAGGGATGGGTTGAGTATTTTGTAACCTCAGATGTGGCTCAGTAAATGAACAGGTTAAAAGATATACCAATGCTTCACACTATAGACCAACTTTCACTAAAAGATTTAAAAATGCTTTCTAAAGTTTACATTTTTAGAGTATTTACAGCCTTTACCTATCAAACACCAGACTGCATTTTCTGATAAAGCCACTAACACTCATGTGTGTAAAAATTTTTTTATTTTGCTTTTGCCATGTGTTTATTTAATATTATTCAATACAGCCTATTGCAAATAGCTGTACAACTACATCAAGCTATTTGCAGTTACCACAGCTATACCACAGTGTAAGTATGTGTGCATGCATATTGCTCTGTGCATGTGTCTGTGTCTCTGTGTGTGTGTGTGCATATACACACATACAGATACACCACAGCACTATAATCGGTGTGCATATGTGTACTGAGCATTTATAGTCATAGATGCTCATGTATGTGAAAAACCACTGACAAAGTTTTGTAGTAACAATCCTGCGTATGATGGTCAACATACCCCTCCCTCCCGTAATTTCATAATTACAGTAATAAAAGAAAAAAAGGCTTACACAGCCAGGAAGCAAAAGAGAAAAACCTCAGGTTGGTTACCACTTCACTCTTGTAGTGACTATATGTTCACACATACAAGCACACACATGCAGTTTCTGATAAAACGAGTTGTTTCTCAAAAGACAGGGACAGAAAAGAGAGGCCGGGCGAAACCCTCAAGTTGCTCTTGAAATTACACCTATACCTGTTGTCGTTTTCAGGAAATCCACTTTGTTAGTTGATAAACTTGTTTTGACTTTTCAGTGGAAACAGTTTGCTGGCACTACTTCCTTAACTGTAGGCCAAATTCTGACCTCGGTTTCATGTAACTCCCACTGCAGTCAATATAGGTTGACTGCGTAAGGCAGGATAGAGCCTTTCTGTCTACAATCACAAGAGCACTGAAAGGTATTTTGTTGTTATTACTGCTTGCATTGCTAGAACTGCATCTGTAGATGTCTATTTTAGGCAGTGTTCAGACCACAGATACCGTTAGCTTAAAATTCTCAGAAATATTGAAGTGCGTACACAGAAAAACAGTAGAGGAGGAATCAACAAAAGGGATTTCATTTTAGCTGAATACACTGTATGGCATTTGATTTTATACTGATGTGCCAAAGTATTGACATGTAATGATTTTGGTGTAAATCACATGCTTTGATGTTCAGAAAAGTTATGGAGCATTTTATATGAAGTAATAATATTAAGTAATTCCATTGAACTAATTACCAGTTAATCTGACACTTAATGAAATAAGTAACACTAAATGTGACGTGAGGGCAGCTTTTATGGACTTAAGCTTTAATCAATTGTATGGGAGTCAAAGGTGTCATTTTTGCTGATAGTGGTGAACGAAAGATGATAGCATTTGCTAAAGAGTTTCTTGTCTTCATTATTCTAGGTTGAATGATTGTTCCTAGGCAAACTGGGAAAAGCTGCCTCTGTTCTTAATGATAAGAAGCAGCTATGAGATTGACAAAAAAAATCTCCATGTCATTTTTTATTGCAGCTACTTGCTATTACTAAGTATACGCCTGTTTTACAGGGTCCTGATTTGCAGCCCTACAACAGGTGCTGCAGTTTGGCTTTACATTAACCTGGGTTCAGACTCATACTTGATGCTGAATTCATTGCCTGTTCCCAGCGTCTGCTTTTGCCTCTCAGTCTGATTTGAGTCAGCAGAGAAGCAAAAGTTCCCCAGGCAATTCAGGTACAGATTTAGGGCTGGTTTGCCTTGAAGGCAATATGGATGCAACTGACTCAAGCTGCTTGGCTCTGCAAATGCAAGCCCAAAGGCAGTATGGATCTATGACTCATATTAGGTCCACCTGATTTTGCTCCAGAAGTAAAATAGTTTCCTTAAGGGCCAACTGATCCACACAGGACTTTCCTTCTGTCCTTTCTTCTTGAAAATAGTTGGTATTTTTGTGCAGTATGTTATTTGTAGAATGTGGTGCCAATGCCCCATCTTTGGCTCTTGTTATTACTCAGAGCTTCCCTGGTCTATGTTTATGTACCCTGAGTGTAAAATCAGAATGGCATGGCTATATATTTGTAAGAAAATGCTCATAGATAGTATAGTATGGAAACATAAATACACCACATCTAAGAGTAAGTACTTGTGCCGGAGTCAAAGTCACACTCTTCCGTTATCATGTTCCATATTCACAAGTTGGTGGAATTCATCCCAGTTATTCACACTAAATCCAGCATTGATGTGGAATGGGTGATGAAGGGGCAGATAAAACTGGAATAAAGATTTCAACAGGAAAAAAAGGAATAGATTTTTTTTGTGAAAAGAGAGATTAATTTTCAGTTATGTTACAGATCACTGGCACAGCAGTGTGGAGAAGCTTGTATGAAAATTGTCTGCACAAGCCCAGCCCAACTCACTGCTAAAAGTTATTAATTCTTTTAGAAAATTTTAGAAAGAAAGTTAATAACTTGCTCAGACATATCCTTTCTGATGTTTTTGGAACATTCTGTACCACAGATACGGCAAGGAAAAAACTATGAGTTACATAATTTAGGACTATTCCCAAATCAGGTTGGATTGGGCTCTAAATTACATGAATTCCTTCAGCAAGAATTCTAAGGCTTGGTCAGACCAGAAGGACATACATTAATAATAGCCATAAGCCCCTTTCTGCAGCCAGTTTGTTAATCTGGGTCCAATGTTACCAGGCCAATAGTACTGTTGTGAATGAAGTTATTGTGCTGAATTTGGTCATGTAGCATGCCATTCTTGTGCCATGCCATTCCTCCAGTAGACTTTAACAGCTGCCAGGCAAGAGGAGATAGTGTCTGTAGAGAATGAGATGCCAACCCTCCCTGACATTGGTTTAGAGATTGTGATAAAAGAGAAGGAAAAAATACCAACTGAGCACATGGGTTAATGGCTGCTATTTTAGTCCCTTGGGGCCATTGCCAGCTGCCATTAAAAGTAGCCCTCAGGCTCTACTTGGTTTCATGATGAATAATTTAGGTTTTCTTGGTGCGGAGCCAGGTTGCATTGGCTTTGTATGATAGATTCTACAGATCTCCACTGTGAGCACAGGAGTGTAAATATATGGTGGCGCATACTGGTGCAATGGATCAACCTACTGGGTCCTCCAACAGCAATAGCAATAATCTTTATGAACCAGAGATTCTGCACATCCTTCCTTCCATTATGGATACTCTTCAATTTTGTGGAACCACTTACTTATTGCTAGTCAAAATCTTCTTTGGTATCCATTTATTTTAAGGAGTTAACTACGGGACTGGATATTTTCTACCCACTGAAAAAGTAGTTCATATCTGAATAAATAACTGAAAATGGCTTCTCAGTGTTCAGGAAGTACAATCAATTTGAAATTAGGATTATGGAAACATCTGTGAAAATTCAAGTGTCATCTCAATTTGGGCTCATTCAGATCCTGTATTTTTTCTACTTCCCAAGCAGTGCATTTAAAATCTAATCCTAATTAACACACATAGTTTAATTATAGCCAACAAAATATTCTCCTAAAATTGTGTGTGCTGGTTGGGGGGTCGGGTAGGGAGGGAGGAGGCGAGGGGGATACTAAACAAATGTTCACTGATTGTAAAAATCCTTGTTTCGTTAATAATATAAATCTTTAAAGACTTTAAACATACATTGAAGTTTGCCTCTTATGAATCAAAGTGGCATAAAAAGCACAAAGCAGGCACAGCACTCCTACTCCCTCTTCCTCCTTGCTCATTTCTTGGCAGTTTGAAACTAACAAAGAAACTCTGTACTGGAATTTAAAACTTTCCTTTTTGAATTTCCCCATAACTTGTCACATAAAATATACAATGCTGCTGCAGGTAGAAACAAATAAATCATGGATGTCATGGACAGACCTTGGGAAGATTTTGAAATTTGAGTGAAGTACCGGAAAAGCCGGGGTGGTCTGCTGCCACGAACTACATTGTATGTCAGCAGGACTCTTTGGCACTACTGGATGGTTTGGAAGTCTTATGAGATTTTCAGCACTTCTGACTTGTGTTTCAGCATGACAGGTCTTGAGAAAAACATCATTTTAGGCTCTTTCAGAATGCTTTTATTCCTGGATCAGACCTCAGAGTGCAAAATATCCCAGCTTAGGGATACTGTATCCCTTTTATGGGCACTGCTCAGTATCTCAGGACCTCTTTGCTCACTGGGTCTGGATTGGGGAGAGCAGAATCCTAGTCTGTGACTCAAGCACTTTACCCTGGAATCAGACCTCTTGCCTGTGCCCTTGAGTGTACCTGAAGTCCACAGTCCAGCTACCCTAGTTCCCCAGAGCAGCATCCACCAGCACCACCATGATGCTTGCACAGTCCCTAAGAGTTCTGCCTCAGGCTGCAGGTAAGATTTTTTTTCTGGGGATATTGGGAAGAAGTTTTTAGAATGTTCTAGCAGGGAATCAAGAAGCAGGCCTAATATTTTGCTGAAAACAAAACTGTACCTGGTTATTAACTTTCTCTAGGCCATCACATTCCTGCTTTGGTCTGCTTTTGTTTGAGGCTCTGTTAATGTTTGGCGTCATGCAGAGTTTTCCATGTCAGATGAATCCCGTAAGGATCTCAGTGTATTGATTACAAATGTTTCCAAACTTTGATCAGAAGAGCACTGTTTCTTACGCATTTCTAGCCTCTTGCTGTTTTGTCATTTGCACAGATCTTTCTACTACATGTTTTCTTTCACGAGGTTGTTCTAGCGGTTGTGTACTAATAAAAGTTGATGGATCTAGATTTCTTTTTGTTGATGTCTTTCCAAGAGGTGTCAAGATCAGTGTTTTTCCTGTCCTGTCAGTAAACTAAAATAGAATTAAACAGCCTTGGCTTGACAAGGTCAGATATCTTTTCGCTTCATAAAACAAAAAAAGAGATTAAAATAAAAAATGAACTTGATAATATCTTTTGAATATATCCCATTCCCCCAGACATGACAATGGAAACAACGAGTAACCAAGATTTTCTTCAGCAGGAAAACGTTAATTTTGGGGTCAGCTCTAGCTGATCTGAATTTTCAAATTTTTTCCTTCGGAGTGATTTAGGAGATTAAAAAACATGTCTTTGGAAATGAGTTAAAGCCAGCTCTATATCCCATCAGTAAGACTAAGAACGTATTGTAGCCAAATTTGGGCCAGAAAATTAAATTTAAATAGGAAAGTGTTATTGCAGAAATGGACCTTTTCCTAATCTGTTTCCCATATATGCACCGTATCCACTGACTTGACTGAACGTATGTTTTCCTACTGTGTTGTGAGCTTTGCTGAGGCAGGGGCAGCTGTACAAGACTGAACTGAGATCTCTTTCACCTCATGTCCCACATCCCATTGTCACAGTGGTTCTAACAGCAGACGCTTTATTGCCAGTGCTGATGGAAGAGGCAGCATGAACAGTTTGATTTTCAGATCCCAAATGGATTTTAAAGTATAGAGAGTGACTAAAATCATCTTTTGATTTCTGAGCTGAACAAATGTGTTCCTAAAGTCACTTAGGCAGAACAAATATGGAGATTCACTTTTCAGATATAGGCTTCAGTTTTAAAGATTTTTTTGACTACATTTGTATGGATAGCACTTTCTTAATTTGGGGGTCAAGTGCTATAAGTTTTTATCCAAAGTGCATATTTTATCATGCATCCAAATAGTAGGTAATACAGTAGTAGTGATAGTTTGCTTTCCTTTTCCTTCTGTCCCCACAGTGAATTATAACAGACTTTTCTGGCAGTCTGTTAACAAGACGACAACTTGGGATGGAGCTTGCAACACTATTTTCTGAATTCTCCTCTGTTACTTGAAAAAACATTTCCACTCATCATTTTTGTAGGTGCTGTGTTGAAAGAGAGGTAGGAAGAATGATACCTGAAAGGCCTCAGTCACTGCTTTTGAAAACAAATACCAGCAACTATGCCAGATATTATTGCATGGAGAAGGAATTAAACTTCTTGTAAATTAAAGTATTTGTGCCTCATTCTCTCTGCCTCAACATTCTGGGAATGGACTGGTACTGGAGGTGACTTAACGTGCTTTTAAGTAAGTGCAGAGAGAGATCAATCATCTACTGTTTTGGTTGAATTAAGAATAGTCCTAGGTGGAAGCCAGTGCCATGCCCTCTAGAAGATCAGTGCAAGTGGCAGCTACAACACATCTGTCCAGAGTAAGGTATGGGAGTGACTTGCAATTGTGAAATGTCTAACCTTAACAACTTCTGTCAGCTCAGAGGGGAGCAGCCAGTTTTTTTGCAAGGCAGGTGAAAGTACATGATCCCTGTCTTCTGGTCTCTTTTCACAGAGATCTCAAAAATTCAGGAGTTTGGTCTTCATTTTTAAAGCTTTACATGGGATCCAACCAACTTACTGGAAGGGACCGCTCCATCCTCCCTAATCAGAGTTGGTCAGCAGAAGAAAGGCAGAGATCCAGCAGTACCTGAGAATTGAGTCAAGGCTGGCACTTTCAGGCATCATGATGATAGACTCAGGAAAGGAACATAGATACAAAGCTAACGTTTACTTAATTGCCCATAGCGAGGAGATGTGACTAGAGGGCCTGGGACTATGAACACAACCTTAGCCTTGCTACTCCTATGACCAGAATCGTTATGGGAGCTGTGTGACAATGATGGCTTTCTCAAAGCTATCTTAAAGAACAGTGTTTTCTTCTCATAATGAGGTGATTCCCTATGGTGCTTCATGAACTTGTTGAGTCTTAAACTGACCCTTAACATTTTGCCCTAGATATTTCTGAGCTTTTCTCAGTTAGTAACTATTCAGAGAAAGAAAAAAGTTGTAATTATTCTTAGCTCTCAACCGTAAATGCAGTATTATATCCTCCCCTCTCCAAGAATGACATGGACTAGAAATTGAGCTTGAAATTTATTCTGTAGCAAAATTGTGGAAAAAAAAAAACCCAAAAAACCCCCAAAACTGCACAGCTACACACATGAGCAGTTGAAATCATGTGAGACTTATGTATTCAGAACTGAGAATGCTTTTTAAACATACTAAAACATAAGTGTGGTAAATTTATCACCTTCCATTTTAATTTAAAAGATGTAGGAGAACATGTAGCTGAGGATTTTCTAAAAGAAGTAGTGATTTGAGCATGGTGGGGGTGGTGGTGGAATTGCTTGTAGTTTTATTCATTTAGGCATATCTTATCACTCCTCCTTTTCTTCCTCTTGGAGGGCAATGAGAGAACCCAGATGCCAAGCTGTGGAACATGTTCTTCTGACACTAGCATCTGGCTCCTTGGCAGAATCCTCCAACTGTCATGCTGACAGCTTTCCTGTTGTGTCCTCGTATATTTTTATATAAGAAAATTGCAGATGGGTTCTCTTCTCAAACTAATACGCTATTCTGTTGACCCTTATCATGCAGAAATGTGTTGGTTTTATCTGTTTGTGAATGAGACCTTGGCCAAATATACTTCAAAAAGGATACTTCTCTGTTCGTCTCTGAATTTGTCTGCAAGCTGTCTGGGAAGATGCCAGAATCCTATTACACACCCTTTTTGTGCCTTTAAGCAGTAAGTCCTTCATTCTCTCTGCTGTACAAATAGATTGCACTTTTTGCAGCAAGCACACTTGTAAAATACAAGCATATTTATTTAATAGTTTCAGTGAAAAAAAAAAAGAAGAAAAAAATTCTCCCTTGAAATGGGGAGAAATGTGGTTTGGTTTGCTATGGTTTTTTTTTACTGGAGGTTTTTGTTTGTTTATTTTTAATTTAATGTTACCTAGTAAGCTGCTGCCTTGAAGGATTGGTTTTTTCCCCCAGAGTTTTGCCAGAGACCTCCAATCCAGAAGGCTTTATAATATTACAGAAGTAGCACAGTGACTTCATTAAAAAAATAAAATAAATTAAAAAAAAGCAAAGATTTCACTTATTAACGTCCTCCAAAACCTCTTGGTATTTTCTAAATGGAATTTTCATAGTCCTGCATCACATTTAGACACATGCCTAATTTATGTGGATCATCACGAGTAGTCCCAGTGAACTTACAGTGAAGTACAATTGTGCTTCAATTTAAGGCTGTGCTCAGAGGGAGCCTGACGGGTTCTTGACTTCAGGCTTGACAAAGCCCATATTATCAAGATGACGATAGAAAATACTAAAAATTCCTACGTTACTTGCTCTTGCTCTTCTTCCCCACATAGACCTCTTCCTATCAATGTTATGTATTTGTCTCTTCCAAAAAAATCCAAAGGCCTGCCTCCCCCCTGCAAATCTCAGGTTTCCTTTAAATACATAACTTTGCTAGCATGAATAAGATCAAATACAGATAAGAAAATATTGCAAACACACAAACCAAAAATTATCTAGGGGTTTGCTCAGTGAAGACTCCAGCTCCATGGGTGTTGTCCATGGAGGCTCTTTAGGGCTCTTAAAAGTTGGCAGCCACTGAGAATATTTAGCCATGATTCATAAGCCCACTCAGATTCTGACCTTCCACCCCTTCTCCACCTCCTCCTCAGCTCAAATAGTAGAAACCCGGATCCGAATGACTCCCTGATGGTGAGGTGGAAGATCGCCAGCTCTGATGAAGCCAGGTGGATTCCACTGAGCATGCTCTCTGTGTCCACACCAGGGGAACATCCTCAGAGTTTGACTGCTGTAAGCTTCTCCTAATTTATTCTCCTAGCAACAGATATTAAGACTTGATTGACACTGTTTTCTTGTATGGTGCTTTTGCAATAAATAAAGCCACAATGAGTAATTTTAGTGTTCTCTCACCTCAGTTGTTCAGTTTGTGTAGCTATTCCAAGAAAAAAAAAAATCGAGTCAGCATTAAAGGAAGAAGAGGTAAGTTTCTACAGGTTTCTTATTCCTATTATCACAGAAAAGAATCTTTATAAATTTCCAACAATCACAAGTACACAGAAGCAAACAGATATGTGCATGACTATTATGTTAACTGATACATTGTCCCGTATCATTTTCTCATCTCAAACTTTGTCATAAATGAAATAAATGACATTGAACTACTCAGGAAAGATCATAAATATCAAGAATGAATTTCTGCATTAAGCATTAACCTTGATGGGGCCAGGATTTCACTCCAGTTTCCCAGCCATACAGTGCAAGTAATTTCCTGCTGTTTTCTTGTTTCTGTTTCAAACATTCTGATTCACCACTGGGTTAATCATCTACTAAATATTGTCTCCAGGTGGTTTGGGTTTGCTGTTGTTATCTCCATGGCCCCAAGGGACTATACCTTCCAAAGAACTGAGGGGAGCCCAAGCACTGATATTATGCAAGAAATAGAGACAGAAACAAAATACACCAGCAACTGTATCAGCACACTTGCATTTATACCACATTCTGATTTGAACATACCCGCTTTTTGAAGCATTTAGCGTATACTCTGAAACCTCATGTTGCTCCAGATTGTGTAAGCAGGTAAAAATGATATTTGTTAAAGAGGCACAGAGAATCAAGAAAAAAAATGTACCTTGAACTAGTGGGTGGGGTACAATTAAGAGAAACAGTAGGTTAAGGTTTATATTTCGTATTTAGGTGACAACCGTTGTGCCCAGTGCATACCTTTATCCCATATTCACATCACATTTGAATGAGAATTTTCACATGTATGATGCTTTTAGGAATGGGGTTTGGTTCTTACTTCAGCCATGGATCCTGTAGGCAAACCACTTACATTACCTTGTCTTCCTGTAAAACAGTATTTTCCTTTGTTACAGAGGAATTCGAAAGGTAGATTTATCAGTGGTTGTGAGATGCTTTACTACAATAATAAAGGCCATAATCAAAGCTTGGGATTTTAGAAAGGCAAGTTTGTGATACATAGGAAGGTTAGTTAACAGACTGAGGAGTTGGATTCAGGGCTTGAGAATTTGAATACTGAGGATCATTATCAGGCATGGAATTATTTTAATTCAAAGGGGCAATGATGTTGTTAAAGATAAGTGGAAAAACTGGAGAGAAGAGTATAGAATTCTTGGGATGAACAGAGAGTTTACCTTTTGTAAACTCTTTACTCTTTAAGATGTTTGTTCATCTTCAAAATATCAGCCTCCATAGAAATCAAATTAAATTTTTCTCAAGTCTTTCTGAATTAGTGCAGAAAATAAATGCCTGATGTTTCTTAATCATATAAACAAAAATGGGGAGAAACTTATTCTTCTATACACTGACAGTGGGGTGTCAATGAAGGAAGTAAGGCTAACCAAGGACTGGATCAGTTATTGAATAAATATTTTGTATTGCTTTTCAGTAAAGGTGATGACTAAAGAGGATAATGATAGATCACTTCTCTTCTCCATGCCTATCCACCACAACTGTTCTTTCTTTACAAATTTAGTCACAGGTTCAAGCTGTTGCCCTGCCTAGATACTTGTCATTTGGTGGTTCCTCTCAGGCCATGCAGATCAGGAGGTGTTCCATCATTTGAGTTTTTTTCATGTTTGTAATTTTCTGTATTACAACAGACCTAGTTCTGGAGGTAAAATTTTTTCTTGCCTTCTTAAGTGATGGTTCTAAGGTTTTCAAGTTTCCCAATCTCTTTCTGCAAAAGCAGCATGAAGTTTAGTGATATGAAGCTTTTTCATTACTCTATTAAATACAGCAAACTCAATACATTCCAAAAGCCTTCTGAAGTTGAAGAGTTTCTAGAGCTGCGTGATTGTTTTGAACAATTTCAAAACAATTTCTAAAACAACAAAAGGTATCTAAAGAAAAATGAGGATAGATAAATAGAAATTATATCCAAGCAAAAGCAAAAATTAGGTTTCTATACTTCAGAATCAGAGAATTTGGGCAACATCCAGTCTTTATACTGACAGCATCTGCAAGCATAGTACCAAGAATGTTTTAATATGTGTATTCACAAGTCCTATATAAGGACTGAGAACAGCCAATATAGTACCTAAAAGATGAAGCAAAAAGGTGATCCAGGCAACTACAGACTTGTAAACAGGATTTCAGCAGTATACGGTCTTAGAACAGATTTAAAAGGAAAGAACATGAAAAGAAATTAAATACAGGTTAATTACAACATTGGTTTCACAAAGGTAGGTCATCTTAGATAAACCCAGTATCTTTTTAAATTAGATGATAGATTTCCTAGACAATGACAATGGATTGAACTTTATTCTTGAAGATAGTGATTATTTTTACAGGAGAACAGTCAGAAGAATAAGGAACTGCCAAAAGAAGAGACCGTCACACATGTTTTTATAGTTGGTCTCAGGAATGATCCCATTTAACATATTGATTAGTGGTATAGGAGACATAAAAGTAAGAATTACATGTGTATTTGTGAGAAGTAAAGGTAACATAAAATAGGGAAGCATCACCTTAACAAAGAATTGGATCATCAGGCAAGAAGAACCAGGTGCTTTTGTTGATGCAAGTGATGAGATGAGATGAAATTTAATAGCACAGATTGCAAAGCCAGGGATTTAAGGACCAGTAACTAGATTTTTTTTCTTGAATATAATATGTATTTATCAGTTGAAGGTAGTGGAAAAGTAATATGGACATACTGGTTTTCCTGGGTGCTGAGTATCGGTTGCCATGCAGAGCAACTTTGAAAGTCTATTGTAATTGTAAAGTCTATTATAATTGTAAGATGCACTGTCATCTAAGACATTTTCATGTTATTTCATTGTTCAAAGCATTGACAAGGTCTCATTTAATTTATATAAAGTTCTGGTCACTTGTGTTCATGAAAGATGACCTTAAAATGGAAGCAGAGAAAGACTCTAGTATGCTTATAGGAATGGAGAATTAGTCTCATAAAGAGAGATTAAATGAGGTGGTTTGTTAAGCCTAGACAAACAAAGGTTGAGAAGGGATAGGATGATTCTTCAGAAATATATTCAGGGGTAAGTGTTAAAGACAAAGAACAGCTATTTAACTGAAAAGGTAATAGTGGAATAAGAGCAGTGGTTCTAAAATTGTCATGAATAAATATAGAGTAGGTATTAACAGAAGGTTTCTCACTACTCTTGGAGTTATTTTTTTTTCCATATAATAGCAAGGTAAAGAATCAAGATTGCTTGAATATAACCTATAGAAGAGTTTGTGTGCCTAAACAGGCGAATTTCTGGAACAGGGAAACTGCAATACAAGTTTTTGGATATCTGGTGTGGTGTTGTAACTGAGGGAGACTGACATAAGGCTGAACTGCCATTTGTGTGCATCCTCCTCATATTGTAGACATACTGTATTTCAGAGTTTCTGCTCGTTTCTCAGAGAGATGAGGAAGGAAGCAGCTTCCTCCCTTCCTAGGCAGAACTTGTCCCCTCTCCCTCCCCCTCAGCACAGTCAGGTTGGCAGGAATATGTAGCCTTTCTTTTGCCTTTCTCTGAAGTTTCAGTATGATTTGCTTGCTAGGATCACTGGGGTGATCTATTAAACCTCAGCAATCTGCTGTTGGAGAGAGCTTCTTCTGTCCTCTTCTTGCAGGACTTCACACTTCTGTTAACTGGTGTTTGGTTACAAGTTTGTTAGAGAATGCAAGGAAGGTTTTGGTGGCTTATGGAGCCTGTGGCCTGTGGCACAGAGGTTGTGTGAAATCTTCCAAATGAAGCCTTGACTGTGTGGTTGTGTCTGACAGTACTGGATTTCTACAAACCGCTGGTGCTTCAGGTTTCATGTGCCTGCAAATGTCTTAGTGCTGCGATGTTGCAGTTGGGCTGGTACCAGTAGTGACCTGCTGTGCTGAAGTTTTCTTCAGAACTTGCATATCAACATATCAACAACATGCAGTTTCTTCTCTGTACAGATTCAAAACAGCTACAATAATATAGGACATGTACTTCTGGAAAGAAAAGAAAAAAAGGCTTTACAAAGTGTTTGTTCATTTATTATAAACTTTTTCCTTCAGTTTTGAAGTGAAATTGTACGATGTCTTTATCTCTCTTTTTTTTTTTTTTATTTTTTATTTTGGTAGTGAAAACCAAAACTAAACTGATTGGGGTTTCACACATGTTGGAAAAACCACTAAAGATATATGCAAATTTTTCATGGTATTTTTTTTTTTCTGTCTCTGATTTCCAACATAATTTTTACCCGAAGACAGTTAGACTTTCACAACTCAGAACTGGCCATTCTCAGAGTGAATCATTTGTAACTTAGTGGTTTTACAATGGATCTGAGAAAAGTCTAAGTTTCAAACTGAATTTTGGCTTCTCACAGACTCAAAAGGAGATTGGTAAACTATGAGAAACAAATCTGCCACACAGATTCACTCATGCGCATGTAGACTGAAACCAGTGGATTTTTGCGCATCAATGGTATAAACTCATTATGATCTGCCTGGTCATATTTAGCAGAAATGTTTGAAATCTCTTATTCAAATTGTAAAATGACATAATGTTAACAAATACAGAGATTTTAGATGGGCTGAAGCTCCTTCCAGTTGCAACAATTGAATTGTTGGAATGAATTGTTTCACACCTATATGATTATGTTAAAGAAGTTACAATTAATTTCTGGTCCCTTGCCACTATCACCCTGCCTCATAAATGCTATATCCATGTCTTGCAAGTGCCTTGCCTAATGAAGCCCACTGGACACTTGCGACTCTTACTGGCTTCAGTAGTTACCTCCTAACTGTTCCAATGTCGCTGTCTTCAAGTCTTGCACAATTTGAATATTTTACTGATTGTAAATACTGAAGGTTGTGTTTCTTAATTGTTGGGTTTTTTAATATATAAAATGCACTAGATGCAGATAAAATATTTTTCAAACCCTAGAAACCCCATTTAACATGTCAAATTAACCTATATCAAGGATAACAGCACTGTGTTTTACATATATGTGTGCGTGTGTGTGTGTGTCCAGCTGTGGACATGATTAGAGACAAGGAAATAAAACATAAATCTTTTAAAGGAGAAATCAGTAATTACAAGTCAAAATGCTATGCAACAAAGAGACTAATGAAAGCAGTTCTGTTTGGAGTAAATTTTTTTTTTTCAGAAAAACAACTAAATTTCACTAAATTTGACCACTTTAGATCAATAACTTTCTGCCCTCTTCAAGACTTTAGAAGTGTCTTAGCCTGAGGCTATACCCTAGCAATATATTACTGGGATGAATTCTCTTCTCTTCATTTTTAATGGTAGATACATGGTAGAGACCACATGATAAAGGTGAAAATTGAATTAATTTTAAGATTTCCTGATATATGAAATATTTACCAGTAGAAAAGTCTCCCAAGAAATGGTTACATACACAAATGCTATAAAAAGTTTGGCTAAAGAAACCACAAATGCACATTATAAATTATTAAAGTGTACGTATTATGTTATATATTTTAAGCACTATTTTTGCTTGAATAATAAAGCAGTGGTTGGGTTTAAAGAACTCCACTCTATTCTCTGGGTTTTGAATTAGGGCAGACCACGGGACCCTGTTTGTGCATGTAATTGCACATAACTTCAAAAGGGACATAGGCTAAGATTCTTAAAACTTAAAGCTCAGGTGCTTCCCAACCCTGAAAGTGCCTGGATGTACTAGGCACCTGAAGTTGAGCTACTGAATTTGTAATTGCATCTAAATTTTATGCCATGAGTAAGTGTGTAAATGCACCTTGCTAAGATCTTTTTCTCCAGTAGGGTCAGAAAACCAGACCCAATAGAATTACCTCGGGTTTGAGTGGTGCAGCCCAAATCCTTCTTTCTGTCAGCACTTGTTTCAGCAGCTCTGTGCTTAGCTTGTTGGATTCTGTGAATCCTATTCATAGGTGCCAAATTCTCTATGCAAGCAAGACAAGCCAGGCTGCATAACTTTGTAACACAGTGTCTAAAAGTTAGGTATTGGAATATTTGCAACATTTAGCATTTATCAAATCACTTTGCAGATCTAGCCCAAGCTCTATATGAATTTGCCTGACAATATTCCTTCTTATCGCAGGTCAGCTGAGCTAAAAATCAGTGCGCACAGTCCTCTGCACTGAACCACTGCTGGGTATTGAAACCGGTGCGTTCCATAAAGTCACAGATCAGTAATTTTAGGCTAGCCCTTTTTTCAGGAGAGAAAATTAATGTTATTTTAGTAATTGCAGGACATTATGCTGACCTCAATGAAAGTGTTAACCATCAATGTGATGGATACTTAAAATTAGACCTAATTAATTGTTTGGTAGCACAGATAGGTAATGCAGAATGAGAGGTGAGACAATTTTACTAACAGCTTTCCACTTCAAGACATTCTCAGGAACAACACACAGCCAGCTAGCCACCACACAGCACCATCTAGGCAGTTCCTAAGGTAACTCACATTATGTCACTGTGTGTTTATATAGAACAAATGTATTTTTTCTTGGCATGTCTGTGTAGATGTTTTTTAAACCTCAGGTTGCCTCCTGCTTTCATTTACCCTGCTTGACCTGCAAGTCTCTGTTTCTGTAGAATTCTTCTTACCCAGAACAGTGACAGAGTAGGAGCAACCACAGTAAGGCAAAATCTGAGGCAGAATGAATAAACAGCTGGGGGACTGCAAAGGGCATTGAGGAAAGCAGAGCCATGGAGTCTTAAGCTCAATGGTATAGTGGTCAATCTTTCATGACTGAAAGCATGGTTTAGAGAGAAGTCCTCTTGAGTGTAGCATAACTCTAGTTCAACAGAAGGAATTTAGGGACTCAGTAAACACTTCTATCACATTAATTTAGGTTTAAGGTAACATTTAAGCTCAACTTTCCTGGCTACTCATAGTTAGAATTTGGCTCACCGTCTAGACTGCTTCTCCAGATGGGGAAAGCCAGCTGTGGTGTAGGACTGGCTTTGGTTTGAACCCTGCCTGTGAAGAAAGAATTTATTTGACTGGCAGTAGGTCAGGCTTGAGTTTGCTCACCCATCAGTTGTCTAAGTTGATATGTGAACTCAGACACTTGAACCTTGTGCTCAGAAAAGGGTACATAGGTTGTACAGACTCGTGGGATCCAAAAACTGAATGTATACACCACAGACTGGCATTCCTCCAAGGTAGGGAGTTGGCTAGATTTTGGTATTCAAGTGATAATAGCTGAATCACTGTATCAGACAACCAAGTGTTTTTATAGGATGGTTTGGCAGAAAAGAAGATGTTACTCTTAATCCATAAGCCGGCTGTTGAAGTTTTAGAGGCTGTTGCGGAAAGGCAGATAGAAAGCATGAATCATGCAGTAAGAAAAATCAGAAGATAGATTTGTGATCATGAAGAGGACTGACAGTGTCTCTGTTTAGAAAATGAGAGCTTAGAGAATGTGGATGCGTTCTCTGGGACTTGCATTTGGATCCCACTATACGACATGGAGTAGTAAAGGGGACTTTATTGCTTGACCTTGTTTAACAACAAGGTTGCTTCTCCAAAGGGAAGTCTGCTGCCCTCCCCACCCACATGCTCCCCTTACTTTCTTTGCCTCAACTGTAGCAACTGCGCAGCTCAAGAGTAAGTCACATTAGTAAACGAACTACAATTTTTTTTTATGTGTTAGTTTTCTGTCAGATCAGTGAACTGAACTGAATCAGCACTGAATACAAGTGAAATACCAGTAAGTTATGGTTTGGCAAAGGGAAGGAGAGAGGCAGCGACACGCAGTTAAATTGAATTTAAGTGCTGAGGTGAAACTACATCCTTAGATCCATGGAACCAATGGGACCAGATTAGCAGCTGGTTTAAAGCCATATAGCTTTACTGTTTCTAATAGATCTACTCTGGTTTACGTCTGTTGATCTAGTTTGGTTTAGAGGTGTAAATTCACAAGCTGGTAATCAGCTAGTTTCTTTTCCTGTTTTCTTCCTGTTTTTCAGCAGAAAGTTCTGATTCATCTACTCTTTAGGAAAATCGTTTTGAAAAAAAAAAAGGAAAATCTGCTATAAATCCCTAAAAAGCAGCTTGAAGTCAAGCAAAAGAACATCTTTCTAGATAATTGTATGGGGTTATTTTGAAATTGCCTCCAGCCAAAGACAATACTAAGACTCCGGACTTTGCGTGCATGTGTGTTTATGCATATACATCTGTGTATATGCACTTGTGTTGCAAAAAATATCATATATTAGCAGCCCAGTGATTCTTCCATTAGCCTTACAGTAAAACATTTCCCAGAAAAGAAAATGAAGGGAGAATTCCATGATAGGAAGCGAGAAAGATATAATTGCAAAATGCTTGGAAAGCTACAGACAATAAATTTTTTCTTTTTTTTTTTGGGGGGGGGGGGGGGTGGGTGATGACAGCCACAGACATTATCTACTCTTGTTGTTGTTGAGGACTCTCCTGTCTATCACAAGACCTTATTGTTTGTGAATAATGAAGTAAGATGCAGAGATAGGTAGAAATTTCTATGGGGTTTCCTTTCTGCATCGAGAGAAGGGGTGTCTCCAACCTTGTCATATTCACTAGAATGTGGGGTTCAGGGATGTTAATCACTGCTACTTTTATCAGAGACCTTTATCAAGATCAATGTTTTTTGTTACCAAATTAGAAGGGACCTAGAGCAAACTTCTGAGCAGTTATTAACACAAGTCCACATTTGCTGGAAGTACTGGGTACCTTCACGTGCAGTGCAATAGCTGGGAGTTACACAATATCTATATCATTTTTCACAGCTTTGTCATTAGCTGGTAATGATTTGATTATTTTGCAGATGAATCACAGTATAAATCTCTTTCACAAACACTACCTCCAAGTATTAATCAAAACCATTAAGGCAAAGCAGTCAGTGCAAATTAAAAAATTTGCATGTCTAAATTAAAAATTACAGTAATACATCATAAATAAATCTTTTAAATTCTCTATGGTCTGTATAAGCATCCCCTTTTTGTGCCTGTAATGAGCCCATGAATACAGCTCCTTTTTTCCCCCCCATCTTTTTAATCAGGCTGTAATCAAATTTTATAGGTAGAATTCAGGTCTTTCACTTTGAAGTCCACGTTGGATCTTATTTGAGAAAGAAATTATTTTTCTCTCTTCATCTTTCTGAAACCCAGCAAGAGTGAAAGACACAGACTCAAAGACAAGTGTGAAAGACAGGAGTTCAAACCCATCACATATAATTTGCAGTGTCTTTGGCTATAGCAAAGTAAATATTTGCAAAGGGTGATATATGTTATGCAAATAACTTTGAACTATGAAGAAAATGACTGAGTTGTGTTTTAGGTACTATTTCATTTTAGAACTATTAACACCTTATTTCCAGCATGGAAAAGATTAGAGGAACCCTCATTAATATAAGCCACTACTGAGATTTCTTCACTATAAATAAATTCAGCAATGTTAAAGAACAGCTCAACAACCTTGCATTTTTCAGCTAATTACTGTCCTTCACTTGGAAAGCAGTATTCAGGGTACAGAAGTTTGCTGGCCTGTTGCTGCCATTCTATTTACAAGTTGATGAAGTTGGCCTGTAATAAGAATTTTGTCCATCCCCTTTCCCTAACCTCTGGCAAAGGACATTTTGTGAAGAAATTTCTTGCAAAGCAGCAAATACAGATTTCGAAGTGTTTGCCAGTTGACACTCTTCAGAACAATGACCTCCTCTGCACGAAGTTTGCTGTGACCAGTTCTAGTATCAGCTGTTGTTTTGTCTGTGATCTTTTGGCTTGAGTGTCTCACAGCAGTCTGATGGCTGAACAACTGTCTCCAAAAAGGGACCTTTGTACTAACTCTGGAACAACACTGAGAAGGAACCCTAGGATCCAAAACCCTTTCCCCTCCAGTGCTTTCCTTTCAAGGTTACTGGCTTTTCTTTTCCTTGAGGGTGCACAGTAAAAAATTACACATACAAGAGTAATCCTAGCAAAAAAAAAAAATTAGTTAAAAGCAGATGAAAACTAATAAAAAAATTGCTCCTTGAATCTGTTGAATCTGACTAGATTTACACATACAAACCACGAAAACAAAAAACCAAAAACAAACCTTGCATGTCTTATGTTCCCCTGCCAATAATTCTCCATGTGAAGAGACATGGTCTTAGTTGATTTATCAGTTGTTTGCATTGCTGTTTGGGTGGTTAAGGACACCAAGACCTTTCCAATAATTAGTAGCTTACCTTTCAGAGGTAACAGCACACATACCTAAGAAAGTACTTCAAAACAAGTCTGAATATCTGCTTTAGCCAGTTTCTGTGTGGTTGCTTTAAATGGTTCATTTGTCATTTCTTTTGTTGCATTCCACTGTACATACCTACAGAGTTCAACATTAGATTTTCAAATTAAGAGGAAACCCTGAAGTTTGCAGATGGAATTGCATTTCAGGAGGTTTTGTTTAATGGATGATTTGATTTAGCCTTCCAGTCCACAGATAGATAAAGATAGTTCCTAACTGTTAACTTCTGTTTAGATTTAGGAACTGAAAATTAAAAGCCAATATTTTGAGCTAGTGCTTTTAGATCCAGTGATATTGTTGTGCCACTTCACTGTTACATAATAATCAGTGGTTTGTAATTTGGCAATTCTATAATATTTTCCATTGAATTTATACATTCAAAATGTTTTTCAAAGCATTACATTTCAGACAACATTGTCCAAATATAAGAATCAGAGTTTTGCACAGGAAATTCAGACATGAGAACAGCTGTCTTGGGTCTCAGCATATGAGGTCCATCAGAAGATCTGGTCTTAGGATCTCCTGGTACTCATTGATCATTTGGACAAAACAAAACAAACAATTTATCAAACAATGCCATGAATCCACTAGATATGAGAGAAAAGAAGTAACTTCCAGATTCACAATTCAATAACATTATTGAACCAAGAATGAGAGAAACCTTTTTAAATTTAAAAAATTGCATTGAATCCATCAATTAAATTCAATAATGACCATTCAATATCTGCAATTGAAATGTCACTAGCAACTTATTCAGCTTTTATTTTAGATTTCTTTGGACTGATTCAGGATTGTAGCAAAAGAACCTTAGAGCTTAGAAAATGTCACTTCCAAGATTATTTTGTTTCACCAAGGCTCAAAGAAAGAAAGCTTCCAACTCTTCCATTGTGAGATGGAACAGGACTTGTACTGGGGAGGTATACAAAGCAAAATATCTTTAGCCCCTACAAAAACCGTGAAAGTATATACTACCACAGCAGCTGTGACCTCACATTTCCACACCAAGATCACAGAGGAAGGAACTTGCTGTGCAACTGACCTAATATTAAAAATTTTACCAACACAGAGGATTATCTGACATTTCCTTCTTATAAGGGTATTTTGGCAGATAAAGGTCTCCAGCAGTGCTAAACTGGTATTGCAGACAATAGAATATTACAGACACTCCCCCCCCCCCCCAGCCCGCCCCACATATATTTGCATAACTTTTCCCTTCTATAAGCATCTGCTTCTGATTTCTCATTGTTTTTTTTCTGTAGTGGAGACTTAATGTAAAGCCACTGCATGAGAGCACAACAGTTTTTCTATGTAGAAAGTCTCCTAGAAAGCAAGTTCTGCTTAAAGCATAGAATTCAAAAGAACATTGTGACTTTAGTACGAGTTGTTATTTCTGCGTTTAAAATTCTGTGCTCCAAAGTTTTCTCTCTACTAATTGATGTATGTATGTAGTAATCATCATGTAGAAGTTCATATATATGGTTCTTAGCATCAGGTTTACGTTCACACATTTGTTTAGTTTGGAGATTTCAAGAAAGTAAGCCTCTCATTATTGTTACCTACAGATCTAGAGGCTTCAGGATTGTCTTCAGTGCTCTACAGGTAGGCACAGTTTATCTTCTTAATCACATACATTGGATTTGTTTCTTTAAATGGGGAAGGTGAGAAAACCATCCCTGTCTCAGTGCTTTGTGGTTCTTTACCACTAACCTGTCAGAGTGGGTAGTGACTTCACAGGTGGCTTAAAGCATCAGTTCTTCAAGTGGAGAGAGGGGCTGCATGCTGAGGGGTTAAGGAGTAGCTGGATAAAGGGATGGATACTTTTATGCATAGAGAAAGATTTGTGTACACAGCCGTAAGAAATCTGCTTGAGAATAATGGTATCATATGTACTTAGAAAGAGAATGTCAGGTTTCTAGCTTGAGTCTTCTAAGATCCAGCTATTGAGAGGGAAATATACTTAGTGTCAATTATTTTGACATCTTAAGCAGGCATTTTGTTTTATTTATAACCTAGAATCTTCACCTTATAGGCTGACCCTTCCAGGTTTTCCATAAGAAATTATAAACTTTGTTCATACTGTTCAGACAGAGGTTTGTGCTGCTAGAAAGTGTAAATATCTTTTTTTTTTCTTAAAGAAAATCTAGGATCTTTTAGGAAATGCAGTACCACTTTTGGTTAAAGAAGGAAGGAAAGAATTTACTCAGATATAACCTGGCACAATAGAATGAGTTCAGGATTTGTAAAAGTATTTAAGCATTATTTGCTGTATCTAGATTGAGGAGCAGCTGAGTTCCCTGTTGTCTAGTCTGCTGTCCGGATTGGAGACCTGGCAAGATTGCCATGCTGCATCTCACTTGCAATCCTACACACTCAGATCTCCTTCCTGTGCAATTCCAAGTGCATGGTAGCATGCCCACAGCTAGGATTTTAAAAGTGCTACTGAATTCACAGACATAGCAAAAAGGCCAGATGATATTGAAAATCAAGAGCATACATACCTCTAAATCATTAGTACCTTCTGCTCAAAAAAACTTTTGTATGAACATTTTAGTGGTTAGGTAGGAAAACTCTTTTTATTTAACTCTGTAATAAATAGTATTTTAATCAATGCCTGCACGAAGCAGCAGTGAGGTATTTTCTAAAAAATCTGCTGAAATAGAAAGGCAGTGAGCATTCTCAAGCCAACCTGGCGATGCATGTTGATGTTTTGTTTTTAACTATCCAATAGGATTGCTCAGATTAACAGGTCACTCAGACTTTTCCAGGCTCTCTTCGTACTGGTGGGACAGGCAAATATACCAGATAGGCTTTTTAAGTAACTGCACAGATAAAGTCTGGACAGTTTTACTATATATGACTTGCCAGCTCAAGCAGAGAGACTGACAGTGTGGAAACAGCTTGTCAGAGCTCAGGTCATGGTTAAAAACTGCTAATGTTAATGCTGACAGCCTGTAAAGTCCCTGCTATCCATGATACCTTTAGTCAAGTTATAAAACACTCTAAAGGACTATATCTATTTCCTTCTCATTCACTATTTTATCCGTTTCTGTCATTACTGAAAATATTTAACTGATTTTGTGAATATCCCTTGCTTTAATCTGTGTGATTCAAGCTGAAGCCGGTCAGTGATATCCAGCGCTGCAGCATCCAGCTCCTTTGTAAAGAGGAAGATGTGCTTGCAGATAGCCAAGAATGGTTATTGCCCAAATGACATCCCGCTCCATAATGCTCTCTGGGCTGCATAAGAATGCTCTCTGATTTAGCTGAGATTTGCTGCAAATGAGGTGATTCAGAGGGGCAGGCAGGTGATGAGCTCAGTGGTCACTAGGAAATGAGCATCGTTGCTCCAGTTCTGGTGAGAAATCATGAAACAGCAAGAGCTGTACTGTCTTCCTGCTGAGCTGCTTTTCACACAAAGTCCACAGAAGGCAGTTGTACTGAGACTTGGGTACTGAGGGCAAATCTGTTATGCAGGGTACTCCCTCCTTGCTGTGAGACACGCTTTGTATCCTGCATAAAGTCCAGCACTCTGTCTATGAAATAAAACTTCTTAAACTAAACTGTCTTGTTATCCTTTTAATCTGGGATGAAGCCTTTGCTTTCTCTGTGTACTTATCTAATGCACTCTATTATCACTAAGTAGTCCCTTGCCACTAGAGAACCAATATGGCCACTTCTGCCATACGTCAGATCTAAAAGCTGTATATTAGAAAAAGCTGTCACAGATAAGAGCAGTGGAAAAGATGTAACCTGGTGATACGCTAGGCACAGATTTAGCTGGGTAATTAAGGAAGAGTGGGAACCTTTTTTGCTACTTGTTCTACCAGAATTTGAGAAGTTGCTTGCAAATTCATTGAAAGTACTCTTGGCCAAGGAGAAGAAAATACAGCATGGAAGTAGTGTTATTCACTGTAGAAGTCACACAGAGTAAAAATGGCAGGATACTAGTAAGAATACAGATAGAAATAGAATACAATAGAAATACAATCTAGAACAACAGAAATAAAAGAATCAGGGCATGGATTTCAAGTTCAAGAATCCCCTCAGTTATTCTGGGGTTTTCCCCTGCCAAGACAAATGCAGTAGTGCAAGTCATACAGAAATAAAAAGCTCACAAGGTAACTCCATACTGTGAAACACATCTCACCATTAAAAAACAGTGTATGTAGGGGCAAAGGTGGAGTTTAGACAATTTAAATCTGAGCTGAACCTTTTCGTGAAACAGAGCATACAAAAAAGAACAGAGCTGTTCCTTTGAAAAGATCACAGCATTACAGAATAGTTGAGGTTGGAAGAGACTTCTGCAGATCATTTAGTCCAGCTTCTCCTGCTCAAAGCAGTCAAATTTATCTGTTAATAGCTGTGAAAAGAACGCTGTCATAAATATTGGGTGATTAGTGTGTAGAGAGAAGGTCTAAAATATCATCAGTTGGTATATCTACTTTAAAAAGCTCTTTGAAAACATGTTACATGACCAACTGGTTCATTGGGGTGCATAGATTTCAGGACAAAGGAACTCATTCTCCCAAATAACTTTCCCAAATTAGGATACTTTGTCAGTAGTAGCCATCAGTGAAAACAAACTACAGCTTACTGCACTGCTCCTCTTGAAGTCTTACACCAATATCTTCTGCAGTAGTCAGCTTCAGTTTGGTCTTAGAGAATAATTAAACAGACTCTTGTTTTTTTCATGTCTGTTTAAAAAACATTAAGTTGGGTAGAAATTCTCCACTCTAGAAAATGTCTATATTTTACAAACTTTTCTTTATCTCTGTGTCCTTGTTTTCCATTATAGGTAAACGTAAGTCATATGCCTGTGGCATAGAAAAAGGTGATACTGAAGTAATTGCTTACGCATGACAAGTTAAATGTTAATTATTAGAGCATCGTCCCATGTTGATGTTCTCATCTAAGCAAATGGCATATAAATTACTGAAGCTTGACAAGTAGCTTCCTATTTTGGCAAACTTTTAAAACTGTTTTAGTTTCAGAATACTTGGTAGGACACAGATGTTTGAATTTGAAAAGTCTTTTTTCTTCTTTTTGATTTTGTCAGTGTGCCTTGCTTCTCTTTTTTACCAGTCTGACATGCTCTCTGTTATTCTAGATAGTGCTCTTTTTTCACACTGACTTCTAGTGCCTTTCTTTCTAATCCTTTTCTTGAAAAGTTCGTAGTCCTCCTCTTCCCAGCTCTGAAACTTAAATAGATTTCATAAGATGCAACACAGCTCTTAGTACATTAACAGCAAAAGAAATTGCTAGGAATATGACATGTAATGTAAACAGGAATGAATCTTGTATGAGCCCTGCAAAGTTTGCTCTTTGATGAAATATGGTTTGTTATATGTTCTCTCATCATAACTAGATGCAACATTTGGACCGAAGGAGTCCTAACATTGTGGAGTAGTTTTTTTTGTTTAAGGTTTTTTTTTTTTTTTTTAAATTGGCAAAGACGCTGTAGCATCAACCCTGTTTCCTGATGTAACAAATATCTCCTTTATAGTATGAAAGTGTAGCACATGTAGCACCACTTCCTTGGCTGAAGCACACTAATTCTGTTCTGTTGTAGTGGAGCTACACTGATTTATACTGTCCGAAAACTTGGCCGACCTTGTATATCAGTTCTTTACATAACCAGACAAGGGGCTTTTAGCCTTATGTGAGTAACACTCCTAGTCATTTCAATGTGAGCTTTGTTTGAGTAATCCTGACTGCAGGATTTTGCCCTCAGGCAGCAAAACCAATGGGATGCATGTAGCTGAGACAGTTAAGAAGAGGAACATGTTGCCTATGAGGTGAAATGCTGTAACACTAGGAGAAAAGAATAGAAGGAGAAAAGAAGAGAAGGAAAATTTCCTGCGATCATATTCTTGGATAGCCATGAAGAAACTTTACATGAAAACAAAAGTATGTCTGGTATAAGTTAACATTCTCTATTGGGGCAAATACGTGCCCTTATGTGCACTACTAGAGAATTTATCACAGTGAGCACAAATAAACTTGTCAAAGTTTGTGGTATCTGACAAGATAAAAGGAACAGTCAAAGTAACAATATGGGTAGGGCCAAATGTTCATGTAATTTATGTTTCTAATTTGATTCTATAAGACAGAATCTGACACTGCAAGGAAGTTAACTTGCTAAAGAGGAATTACATACTTCTTATGGAAGGTCTGCATGATATCCTTACTATTTTACTCAATGCTTACTAGAAAGGATTTTTTGAAAAACTGTTTCAGTAGGTTCCATATAGTAAAGTCTGTTGCTCTGTATTTAGATCACATTTGCGGTTATGCTTTTTCTTTCTTTTTCTTCTCTTTTTTTTCCCCTTCTTTTTTTTTCCTCTGTCTTTTCTTTCTTTGTTTTTTTTTTTTTTTTGCCTTTTTTTTCTTCTTCTTTCTTTTCTCCTTCTGTGGATTCTCAGCTGTAGGTGACATTATTGTGATGGCTGCATTTCAAAGACCTCACCTGCTCTGTCATCTCTGAATTTATGTTACACTTCATGGTATCAGCTCTAACGATCTTATTCTCTCGCTCTCTCTTTCCTTTGCACCTCTACTCACTTCCTGACACTTGACACAATAAAACACTTTTTCATTTAGAAACTGTATTTAACCCCTCTTCACCAACAGCCTATTACTCAAAAAAGAAAGAAAAGTAAATCAGTAGGACACTACAACTTTGAGGATTCAAATGTTTGTTTATTGCAAGTAAATATATTTACACACTTTCTATAAAGATTGGCTAGGCATAAACAAGAAAGTTACCTGTGCATATCTCTATTTAAATATTCATAATGAAATGTGGGCTCCTTTAACTTATTTTTTTCCATCAGGCTTTTATAATCAGGCTTCATTTCCTGGCAGTTAAGACAATAAAAGAAAACAGCCACAGTGCTGAAGACAAACTTAACTCTTTCATGCAGATCCTTCCAACCAATAAAAAACTTTAATGTTTATGACTCGACACATTTTCTTAAATATTATGGCTTCATTTACATATACACTAAATGAAATTGTTGGGAAAAAAGTAATTTAAAGAGCCCTTGCCTTTATCTATATCTTATAAATGAGAAACACAACTTATTCATCAGAAATTCTAATGAATAAGTGAGCAGCATATTTTAAAAATATGATTATTGTTCCAACATGCAACCAGTGGCTGTAGGAAAAATATATATGTAAAAGCTTGGTAATAACCATCCACAGAAGTTGCATAAAATAAAATCCTTACTTATTAATTTCATTTCCTTTTTGCTGAAGACATCATTAGCAGACAAAGTTGTCGTTCTTTTAAAGTAGTTAAAAATTCTAAGTACTTAGTGAATATTTTGAATGATTAGTATTTAGTCTATTCGTTATTCATGTGCTGTTCACTTTAGCTATTTGTGGCTCATTATTGGTAGAAGAGCAAGAACTTTGAAGTTAATTCACATAAATATGTATTTTTGAACAGCAAAAAATTATTCAGTAAAGATTCAAGCATGTTGGTTTTTTGCTTTTTTTTTTTTTTTTTTTGAGATGGGGATTTATGTTCTTATTGTACCAAATCTATATGATTTTCTATTTCTTGAATCCACTAATTTCTGTATTTCTGACTGAGAAAGGACCATAAATATAGTGGAGGAAGTTAAATACAGACTTTACAAATATGGGTACAAAGAGATATTTAAAATGCTGTGTCTTCAGTGAACAGATGGACCAAGAAGTTGTGAATCTGGCTAGGAACTATGGTGAATGATATTTCATTAGCCCATATCAGTTACAGATCTGTTGAACAAAATAAGACTCCAGACATTTTCTGAATTACTCTCTTATATAGGTCAAATCACAGTTGTAAGAGCAAACGTTCACAAACAGCCACTGATCTGGGTGCCCCAGATTTGAATGCCCAGTGGGAAGCATTTTGGGTTTGGTGGACTTGCAGAGTATTTTTTTCTGAGACCCAAACCCAAGGATATCTCAAAATTGAACTTCAGAATACAAAACATCAGGTAGGAACAGCCAGTTTTTAAAAGTCATGTTTCTCCATCATATACATTCTTTACTATCATATGGACATTATGTCCTCAGGAAAGGTTATTCTTTCTTATTGTGCCACAGAAAGACTCAGGAAACATGGCCATAAGCAATTGTTTGCTCTGCCACAGACCTGTCTGTGACCTTAGACAGTTCATTTAACATGCCTTTGGCACCATTCCTCACCTATACAGTAATAACTGCTAGCTCTGTATTGTGCAAAATAAGTGTGGCAGTATTTCACATCAGTCAATTCCATTTTGACAAAAAAACAGTCAGATACAAGAACTATGCATATCTATAATCTAGGGCAATATGGCCTGAATCTTGAGTGCTACTGTGATACAAGTAATTAACATTTTCTTCCTGGAATGAAGGCTGTCAACACATTTTTTAATAGATTCCATGAATTAAGTCATGGTTTCAAACAATTTGGTCTGAAGTTGTGCATTAAAACTGTGGTGAGCCATTAAAAAGATGACTTACCAACTGTCAAAAGCAAAATAAGAATTAAGAAGGTGAAGAGAGAGAGTGCTGTGTGACAGCCACCATAAATTTTCCAGACTGAATGCTCAGATGTCTCTTTACACATGGGGTCTGCTGGAAACCTTCAATGCAGGTACAGAAGTCACACCTGCGTCTGTAGCAAGAAACCCTAATTTCCCTGTCAGTCTTTTCTTACCACCTATGTAAAAGATTCTAGCAAAAGATTCAGCCTGATGTTAGTGCTAATTGCAATTTTGTTATACTCATTGCAAATAACAGTATTGAAATGGTATCTTTTTTGAAAAAATTAATGCATTAAACCTAAAGTCTTTTGGTGATCAAAACTCCTTTGGTGTTGACTTCCTCTTAGGTAAATAATTAAACTCCACTTTCAACCATAATCTGAAATGTATCACCTTCTAATTTTTTTGTAGAATTAACTCCCACTGCCTATTTGATGATTCATAAACGTCGATGTATGAAGCTGTCAGACTGTAGGTATTGGAGGGTAAGGGAAAGGAATATATTGTCCCTCACACAGAACAAGGGAATTTATCACTGCTTCTTTTTGGAGCTTGGTACAGCCTCCTGTGAGCACTACTGTAGCTTCAACAAGCAAGCAGACATTCTCTTGTGTGAAAATCAATAATGCCTCACATGGATGTTAGCAATGCCTGTAACGTAGGAGATGTACTCAGCTATAACTATTAAATGCCACTGAAGGAAACGCTCACTTTTCAAAGCTACAGGAAATCAGTCTTTTGAAGTGATCATTTCCTTTAACTCTTCTGGTGATTCCTTACTCTGCTGATAAGTAAGTGACAGGGCACCACAGTAGCTTTTTAACATGAGGAATGGAAGGCTGAAAGTAATTCGAAAGGCTATTTTTTTGTTGCAGTAAATAGCCTGTCTGAACCAGATACAAGCTTCTGATGTAACGCTGTTTGTCTTCAAGTACCTTCAACAGAGCAAATCTGCTTTTGTTTTGACATTTTGCTGTCAAATTTCCTGAATGCATAATTACAGATATATTATAGAAATACGAGTGCTGCAGTCAGGTCTGCTTCCCAGTCATAGATAGATAATTCCATGAATAACAAATCCATTATCACACTTGCTACTGACAGCAACAATAACAAAATCATTGTATCAACAAAGGAAACAAATGATGCTAACACGTACAAAGGGAATATTGTATTGACCCACTATACAGGTAGCCATACAGACAAATATAGTCTTCTACATATACTACTTCTTATTTTTTAATTTTGGAGTGAAACAAGAAATTACTCTCCAGCAAGGATGAAAGCCACATACCTCCCTACTTGTTTTTACAAAAAATCTCTGTGTCAGGTTCTCAATGGGAACAAAACAGAATAAAGTCCTGGTTTGCAAGGTCCACTGTACACTTCATATTTGTGGCAAGCATGGTACACTTCATATTTGTGGCAAGTTAGCTTGAGTCTTCTCATGTTAAAGTGCTTTCTCTTTACATTGAATGCTTATTTTTTGCAAATCTTACGGTGTTTTAATGCAAGATACTAAAACAAGTTTGCAAATAGGTTTACTGAGATGTGGGCTAGACTGACCTGCTGCAAAGTACAAAGGGATATATACTCATCACAGAACAACTAATAGGTGTCTAAGTTCTCCCAGGTTATTCCATATGACTTTGTTGGGTACTGGGTTCAGCTCTTTGCTTACCTGAGTGCCCCATACTGTTCTGAGAATGTTCTAACCCACCTAACAAGTCACCTTGCTTAAATGCTAGAGCTAAACCAGGAGATCCTTATATGATTCCAGCATAGGGTGTTCACCCAGCCGTACTATGCTTGTTTGTACAGTGGTCATGCCTGAAATTATATCATGGTGCCATGTGTAAATGCTATACCAGGTCATTCTCCAGAAAGTAGAACAGTTCCAGCTGGGCTATAACATGCCAAGTAAAACATCTAGGGAAAATGCTTAGCAGATGTTTATTCATTGATCCAATCTATGCAAAAACATTTATCCTTTGGTCCTATCACAATAATTAAAAGAAAAGCAAATTCATATCACAAGAGAAAAATCTTGTTTTCTGCTTCTAGCTTCAGTATCTTCCTTCTATTCCTAAATCTTTTAAATACACTATTTTTATTCTACAGCCACTTGGGGTGTAAAGACCTTCTTTATTCCTATGCAGACAACAGATTGAAATCAAATCAAGAGGAGATACTTTTTCACATGGTGCATATTTAAATTGTGGAACTCCTTGACACAGAACATTGTGGATGTTAAAATACTACATGAATTCAAAAGGCAACTGGACAAATGCATGAAATAAGACTCCTTTGAAGTTTTTCTAGCATTAAAACATTCCTGAACTGTGAGGGGAAGTAGTGCCGCAGTTTTGTCTTGTTCTTGTACTCTTTCCGGAATATCTGCACCCAGACTTGTCAGAAACAGGGTGTTTGCCCTGATACAGATGTTCTTATGTTATTACCTGTGCAAGTGTCCAACAAAGGCTTCATGAACCAAGGTTACAAAAGATAATTTGGATCTTCAGGATGCCTAGTGGAAAAAACAACGAGTTAGTGTTACTACTGTCACAGCAGAAATTCCATAAAAAAATAAAAAAAATTGACCTTATAGAGATCCTCTGTCTAGAACCTTTCTAGAACCTCCACATGAATAGTAACCTAGTATTGATTAATCAAGCCTTGCAGTATCATGGATCATCACCTTTATGTATCTGTGAATTACCAGGGATGGAAGCTAAAAAGTCTGTGTTGCATCAGTGATTACAGCATAATTATATAATCCTAACTATACAAACGCTTTCATAACTACCTAGGTTATTACCTAGGTGTGGACCTACGTCTGTCTCTCTGCTGTTTTATGATGTACGAGGATAGTATCTTCTTCAGAACGGTGCTCATTGTCACTAAAAAATTGTGATGATTTATCTGCCTGCACCAAACTAAGATACTGATAAGTAGCAAAATAGTTTTTGAGAGGTTTCCATGTGATTCTTCATGCTGAGGGGAACTCATATGCAGATTTCTGTTGCTACCACTCCAAGAGGACCTCAGCACAGTTCTAGGAAATTGGCTTTTGACATCCTGAAGACCTGAGACTGATTACCTGCAGAACTAGTCAGATTTTGCTAGCTGAGTCTGAAAGCAATATACCATGCAGTACATTTACTTGAAGAAAATATGTAGGAGGAGGAATAATGTGTTTTCAGTGCTCTTGTAAACCCCCAGTGCCCTGAGGTACAGGCCATCATTTGACTGCAGATTTGCTAGTGGCAATTTGTTTATACTCCTTCAGGGAGACTGTGACATTCACTGGTGTTCTCTCCACGCTACTTAGCAGCTCTTTGAAAATGGTGCTAACACAGATGAAATAAAAAAAATCATGGGAAATATCTGTCTTGATTGTAAACCATGCAATTGCATTACTTTCTGGTATTCAGAGTAAAGTACACAGACACTCCCAGGGTCCATGGAGCAACAGGGAGCGTGGCGGCAGAGCAAGGCACCTTAGGGTGCCCAACTACAGTGCACAGGACCTATTAAAAAGTATTGCTGTGCTCTAGCTGAAATTATGAGCCGTAATGTTGCTATAAGTGAAACACTACAGCACAGTGAACCTGCATAACCTACCGGGAGTGTCATGAGAAGACATGACCAATCTCATTTTTTTATACTAATGCAGCAAATCCTGTTACATATTATCTCCATATCATTTGGCATGCATTGCTCATGGAGAAGATCTCTTCTCAAAGAGACACGAGGGAAGACTGACTCCTTTGGGTTGCTGGAAATAAAGATGTAAACTGGATCTGTGACCTACAGCAGTTAGTGTGTTCTTCAACACACAAGCAGTCATCCCTGCAGGATCCTAACAATGAATAGGTCCATTGTCTGTACATGTTTCCCAGTAAAATAAGTGCTGTTTTCTTAAACCAGGGAAAGTTCTACTCAAGAAATTATACTTTGTTGTACTTTAGTGAGATAGTATCATGTGTAAACTGAAGCATGTGTATATACACAGTCCATGACAGATGTATGTGTACATACGTAGTATATGTGCGTGCCAGTTGTAAACATCTGTCTAAATGAGGGTGTTGACAATGAATTACTCAGGTAGACTTGACTTTTTTTTAGTGTGAATTAACAGCTTCTTGACTTGTTACTACATCAACTGCTAATTAGTTCCTGAGTGTAGTTCAAGGTGTTGGCATTCATTACAAAGCTTTCTGTGGTGGTTTGGATCTTTATCTGCCTCAAAGGCAGAATCTTCAGGCAAAAAAAGTTCTTCACTTTATACAAAGCAAATGAGAGCAGGGAAAGGAAAGATGGGCTGCAAGGTCAGGAATTGGGGTTAAAGACAGAGCATCATCTAGATTTGGCTCCAGCAATGTGAGGAGTGCTTTGTTTTAAGGTCGGATGATGGCTTTAACCATCAGGTCTAAAGGCAAAAGGCAAGATTAAGAGTTAGAATAAAGACAGGGAAATCAGAACTAGGAACTTCAGGACATTACTGAACTCCAGTTGAGAGAAGCACATAATGTCTATCCCTCGATTCGAAAAAAAAAGCCCATACAATTGTACATGTGATAACAAAGACCCTTAGTAAATATTATCAAGCTAGCAGTAATAAGTTGAAAGGGTGACAAATGCAATGCTTATACTTAGGAATGGTGAAAAAGCTGATCCAGGGAAATAAACAAATCTGTAAATTTTTCCTTAAGAGTATAATGAATTCAGACTAGAATTTGAAGGAGAAGGTAAATATATGGAAGTCAAAGGAAAACATGATATAAGGCAGCATCATCTTGCATGCTGGATAAGAATATCTGGTTTTTATTGGATAGCGGACTTCTAACAATAAGAAGTATCATAACAAATCCCTCCTGAAGTTTTCCAACTAATTTCACATATGAACACTTAAAGTAATTCAATTTTGGAAAGTCTTCAACACTCAGCTCCCAATGAGATTTTAAAACCTTGATTTTATTTAAATTATTTAATAAAATAAAGTTTGTTTCAGAAACAGGTGATTAAGCATACATTTTGGAAGCAAAACTCAGCTTATTTTTCCTAACGTACTCCTTAATTTACTACTAATGTGTTAAATCTGCCTAGACACAGATATGAGGACTCATACCATTCACACATAGAATATTGGGCTATGTTGTCTTTACCAAAAAAAAAAAAAAAGTGGTAACAATAAATTGGTCACCTCACAGCAAAATGCTAGAAGAGGGAAGGTATTTTATTCTAGAGTATCTAGCTGAGATAACCACTAGGTAGAGGGACAAAAAGTGTTGGATTCATCTAGTATTTCAAGACAGCAACAACCTAATGTCTCGTGCTTTCAGAGCAAAAGAGCTATAAAAGCCTTGCCTGAACTGGCTATAGTTTGTCTCAAATATTTTTTCTTCCTCTTGACTTTCAGGAAAGAAAACATTTCTTTAAATACCCTGATCATAAGCCAAGAGAAACCAACTTTTCTGCTCATTTCCTATCTATCTTTTTCCTTCTCTAGGCTTGATCTGCCTACTGCTAGAAAAGCCTTCCTTTTAGGGTTTCATTAGAAATTGCATTTCTTTGATTTGCAAAAAAACTATACTACATTTTATTTAGTGTCCTGCCAGATTTCTTTGACAGAGTTTTCTTTTTCATGAGTTGCTCATTTGCAAGAGTTCAGCCTATACAGAAGAACTGATGGCTACTGTATCCGTGTTAATATGCTACACTAGCGAAAACTATTTCTCTACAGAAAGTTTGAAAAAAACAGTGGCATGGTGTCACAGCCAGTGTGGTTGACAGTACAAGAGTTTTTGCATGGACCTGTGTGGAATTGTCCATGTGCCACACTTTCCTTACTGTAGGAATATATAGATGACGGGTGCTGCCTTTCACTCATAGTGGTAGAAAAGTGTTAACATCTATTTTCAAGACTGGCATAATTTTTCATAGGAGTGTTTCATGGAACTGCCAGTGGAAAGCTCCTCTGTGCTACTTCTCAGAATCTTTTTCTCTTCCGCTTCCGCTTTTATATTTTTTAACAGAGGTATAACAACAGAAAGTCCCAGGTCTGAATTATGTTGGTAGTGCTAGATGGTCTGCAGATGTAGGATATTCACCAAAAGCAGTGAAGGACAAATGAGTCTGGACAAAGGGGATTTCTATCCCTTTTTTTTTTTTGAGGTAGTGAGATTTAGCCACAAAGTATTAAGATTTTAATCTATGTGTGAAACTAAGAGACTAATGTTAATCCCAGATATGATGTCTGACCTATGCATTTCCCTTTAAACAAAAAACACAAACAAGACTGCTTCATCTTGAAATCAGAAATATTCTGATTTTAATTAATGCATTATTCTGTGAATGACTAATGATGTAAATATATGTTTTGCAAGCATATACACCATACCGTGTTACATATGTAAAGTTTTCAGTGGGTAAAGGAATAAGGAAACTTCATATACAGTTATATAACCTGCTACTTTGCTTTTTACACACCACGAAAAGAGAAGATATTTTCTCTTTAAGTACACACAACGTCTGTGTGTACTCACAAAAAAATGAACACCTCCCACTTACTAGTCTTAATATCTTGATTTCTGTGGTTGCCTCTGTATTGCCTTGTAAGACCACCCCACAGCCAGCCTGCTGACGCCAAGCTGCCTGGTTGCCCACCTCCCCTTGGTCTTGGGTGTCCTTATGGACATTTTCAGAGCTGAGGCTGCCGCCACCTTCCCCACAGAGCGACGTGGGTTACTCCATGGCCCAGTATCCCTGAAAGCATAGAGTGCCACATAAAAATGCCTACATTGGAAGCTTATTCAGCTACCAGTATTGCCACCCTATGTGCTGGGCAGGGTGGCCTTCACCCACACCGCTGGGAATCTCTCCTGAGAGTCCATGGGGACAGTCTATGAGTGTGGCTGACCACAGCCAGAACCAGGAGGGGACCTCCGTGCAGACAGACCTGCACAGTTGTGGTGGCTTCATTCCCCTTTCCTTTGACCTTTAGGGGTGGCAGACTCTCCTCACCCTCCTCACCCTCCCCTGCCCCCTGCCCTGCATTGCCAGGCGACACTGTTCTGCCTAGCAACACCTTCCCTGGCATGTGGTCTGCCACCAGCCAATGACAGACCTCCGCTCAGCAGTGCCGCACCCCTCCTCTGGCTGGCAGCCATTTTGTGTCTTCGTGGTGGTTGACCACAGGCCTGTAGTGTGGGGGTCAGCCTGGGCCTGGCACACAACCTTTCCTAAAACCCAGCAGAGGTGTGCTCAGGTGCATCACTTCTGAACTGGTAAGAGGCCTGCCTGCAGCCTGCATCCAAAAACAAAGATGTGCTGAGAGAGAAGAGCAGAGATGTGCAGAGAGAAGAGCACTGGGATACAGTGCCACATGGTCCCTGCTGATCACCTTGTCCCATATCATCCAACCTACTTCCCTTTTCCTCCCTCTTATACAGCTCTGAGTTGCCATGCTGGCACAATTTCCCACAACCTGCAGCGTATCTCCTGACTTGGTGCCCTTGCAGGTACCTTGCCTCCAAATTCACACTTTTTTCCTCCACAGAAAACCACAAAAAAGGGTTTTCCATCTCTGCTGAGGACTCTTGAGGGCTCTGCTATTCTAAGGCCGAGCTGCAAAGCTTTCTTCAAGAGGATGTTCAAGTGGGGAGTGATGAAGGGTGACTGTGGGATATGTTGGTTGTCCCATCTCCAGTGGGAAAGGCCATCATATTCCATCAAGGATTCAGGCAGGCTAAGCTTGTGAGGCAGGTACTTGTTATGCTGTTTTATTGTGTGCTGCCAGATACAGGTATAGACAGCTCTTTGAAAACTGGAGAAGGCTAATAGCCTACGGGTCTGGATTCACGTTCTCTCCCTCCTTCCCACATTTTCCTGATAATCAGAAGAGCTGGTAGATAATGGTGAGAGGCAGACAGAATTCCTTACGGCAAACAGCCTGAGGGATCACAAGTGGGGCACAACTCAAGGGCTAACCGAGATTTCTCAGGGGTGCTAGAAAGGCTTGTGGAATAATCAGCATGTCTGAAGCAACTCGTGCCTAGGCCAAGCAGCATAGATACAGACAGGGTCCCTTCACCTTGGGGCACTTTCACTTTGCTTATGCCTAAGGATGATCATGGCTCTCAAAGAAAGCTGACAGAACAGTGTAGACAGGTCTCATAAATGCAGTCAGTGGATGTGTTACACTTATGCTCTGTGCAGCTGGTATTGAGTGCATTGGGCTCATCCTTATAGATTTACTTTCTCATTACTTCAGTGATCAGGACAGAACTTACAAATGTGGGCATGAGTAAACATCGAAACAGACACAGGATAGTCTTTTACAAGGTACAAATGGTACTTTATAGGTGTTGTCAAATTTGTAGGTTTTCACCAAGCCACAGTACCACTATATTAGTATCAACGTCCCTTCCTCCCACCTCATTGCTATCAAGGCATATCATGAGAATATACATGAGACTTACCAGTAGGTCCAGGTATCCTTTTCTATTTCTATAGCCATTTGATTTTTTTCTTTAATTCACTACAAATCATGATCAGTCACAGAATATTTATGCAGCAATGAATAAAAAGGTATGTTCAGTATTTCATACTGATTCATGCATGATAGGATCCATTTGTTTCATGCTCTAAAAATTCCGTATTAATAACTAAAAACCATTTCCATTTTTAGATTTTTAGTTACATAACAGACATTTTCTCTCTTTAAATATTGTTTGAAATCTACCTTCCTTTACAATGCCAATCCAAACCCCTTTATTTAAAGAAGCAAAACAACTGCATCTGGAAAATTGTTTCATCAAAAGTAATTAAGGTAACATGTTGAGGTAAAGGCAGAAAACTCTAAATGTGAGACTGAAGGGGTAACAGTATGAGTAAAATATGGCTATCCACCATTCTGTTCATGGTATAGCAACCTTTTAAAAGACAAGGTTAACTTTAACTCAGTATAGATAGTGATTTTTTTAGTGCTCAGTAAACCTAGAAGACTTTGGAGTTTTCCAGGGTTGAATAAGAATAGGATAGTTGGAGCAACTCAAAGCAAGCAGTAAAATTTTTTTCAAGGATTGGGTTTCTGGGAAGATTACTTTAATACCCTGCCTTCATTTAGGCTGCAAATAAAAGACAAGAGTCTATTAGTACAGAGGTAAACAATGAATAATAAGGAAAATAAGGAAAAAAAATTTAGATTTCTAAAAGGATTCAGATTAACTTTACTGCATGTTCCCATTTTATGCAAATGATGTATCCTTCTACTCTATTTTATCCCCATTGGAAGGAAATAAACCCCAGGCAATTTCTGCTAAACTACCCCATATTGCCAACCACAAGTGTTCAAAATCATAAATCAGGCTTTTAAATAATGAGATCAGCTAAAACATGGCATGATTTTTAAAAACAATATATCTGTTTGTGTAAAAGTATACATGTGTATTCTTTTAGACTGGCCTTCCAGTATTTGAGATTTTATCATTCCCCAAGATCTTTCCTTTTCCTGCTCATTTTTTTTCCTTTTCTTTTTTTTCTTCACAAAGTAAGAGAGCTAAATATTGTAAAACTTACAATAAAATCACAAATATTGGCAATGTCATGTCTCCCTTGGGCCCCAGTTAATAAAAAGCAAACTAGCGATAACATAAAATAAACTCCCAGGACAACAGAAAACCTTGTTTTTCTGCTGTGTTACCACATGGGGTAAATAGTGGGTGGGCATGTGGGAGGGTGCACAATAGAGTATAAAATAAACACAAACTCATTTCATTTGAGGAAAAAAAAGCCCTAAACTGATCTGTATTTAGTGAGCCTTGAACAATGAGTATGGCCTAAGGACTAGAGCAGCTCTGGTGATAACTCTTGCCTACTGCAAAACATATTGCAGGGCAAATGGAAAAATAGTCTCAGAGTCTTATTTATTTATTGTCCATTACCAAAGTCAGGCAACTGCTAAAGGAGCTTATGGTAGTTCCATCAAATTGGGGCAGGGTGAATCTGATTAAGGTTTTTTTTTCCCCTCCAAATCAAAGGATTAATGGGTATGGTTTTTTTCTGGACATTCAAGTTGGTCCCTAGGTACACATGAGACTGTGAAAAATCTGTGATCTCTAGTTAAAATCAATGGCAAACTTTCAGCCATAGGCATGAGAGTATAAACAAATTACTATTTTAGCCTAGAAGTAGTCTAAACACTTACATAAAAAAGAAAGTCTATTCCCTTTCCCATCAAAATTATGTGGTTTTGCTATAGTAGATTCACAAAAGCCAAATCTGAGCACTTTTTGGTGAGTGCAGACGTTTCTGTAGTGTTTTCCAAGCCTGTGTTGGCTTCTGCAGAATGGCTTTACTGCTCAGCAACAGGAATGTGAAATGAAATCAGTCATTGCTGCTGCCTATAGCCACGCGTTTGGATATGCTGTAGTGCTTTTTAGCATGATAGAAAATATCACAGAACTTTAGAAGAAATGGTTACACCTGATTAAATTACTTAAAATCTCTAGAGTTACATCTCTTTTTATGGTATTAAATTGACTTACCTGTTAACTTGGGGAGTGTTCAAAATCCTACTAAAATTTTATTGTACTTAAGTTATAGAGGCATCTAGAATGGCACAGTGAATTATGAAGCAGCATGGAGACATACCATTTCTCATTAAAAAGCCTTTACCACAATTAGATAGATCTCAGAAGCATTCTTTCTATCTGTATTACTGTTCGAGTGCCACTTTTACTATTCAAATGTTTGGAGAATTGATTTTAATTTCTATTACCTTTTCACTGCCATTTCTTCTGGGCTAAGGGACTACTGAGAGAAGAGCAGAAGCAGACAGCAATAGGAGATGACTAGCTTGGCATGAAAGGCTACTGAGTTCTCCAGAAATAATCTTTCCTATTTCTACTGTCTAGACTCCACTTTTAAAGGGAAAAGAGGGTTGTCTTCCTTTTCTTCAGAAACTTTATGAGAGAACTTAGTCCCCTTTGGTGATCTTTTGACTGGCTGGGAAAACCTTAAAGAAAGCAGAAATGGTCCCATGAAAATACCCTACAAAGAAATTTTTGCTGGGCAGCAATTTGCTTGGTATTAGCAGGTGATATACTTAGTATAAACAATTATTGGGGAAAATGAAAGACTGATTCCATAGCCTTGTGTGCAGGTCTGTCTGCTCACCTGTCATATACGGATGCTTTTTCTATTCCTGTTTTACGGTTTAGTTTTTCTCAGAATTTTCATTAAGATTTTGTGAAAAGACTTGTCTTCTCTCAAAAAATTCTGAAAACTTGAATATTTGTGAAAAATTAAACTCTATTTTCTGAGTAGTCCTACTTACCATTTTTATGATGGCTACATATATTTCCTTAGGCTTTTCAGGTAATCATTCCAGCTGGAAAAGAATTTGATACAATTCACACAGGGGGAGTCTGCTTTTATTTATTTGCTTGTTAGTGCATTTGGTTTTTAGACTGGTCCCAGATATTTGAATTGTCTCTTGCACAAGGCAGTCAATATTCACCTTGCTCACATGGTCTAGAGTCTCAACAACAAAGCGAGACTTCAGTATTTCCCACAATCCATCCTCAGTTCCAGGTTAAAATCCGCAAATCAGTTTTTAATATTGCCCAAAATACAGGAGATAACATTTAAGGACATGGATGTCTTTTTAATTTACTTGTTTTTCAGTGTTAGTCATGGATACTTGCTTATTTGCACATATATAGACAAATACCTACACCCTGAAGTAGGCAGATGTAAAGATCTGATTTGCATGCATATATCATATATTTGCAAGAATGTATGAGGCATTCATCTAAAATAGAAAATCTGGCTTAAGGTAGCTTTCCAGTCTGAGAAAATTTCATTTATTTATTTATTTATTTATTTCTCAGATAATTAGCATAGAATTTTACAATGACTCTTGACTTAGCAGTCATTGATTTATCTTAGGAAGTATTTGGTTAGGAGATATCATTTAAGAAGGATCCTTTACTCCCAGATTCTGCCTTGAAGGTAATAAAATCCTTGGATGGCCAACTGCAGGTGAATAACAGTACTTTTTCAGCCTGTATTGGGGTAGTCTTTTCTATGTGCTGAAGATCAAACAAGTCCAGCTAAGTCTAAAGGGAAGAGAAGTAATCATAAGGGAATTTTGTAATGGAAGCAAAAAGCTAAGTGGCAAAGGATTGTGGAGGCATTGTTAAATAATATCTGAGGTGTGGAGCAGAAGGCAGCTAACATTTGGATCAAGGTGACTTTCATGTGGAAATTGTCCTTCTGCTATGTACTGAAAGCCATATAGGTGTGATGTTGAATCTTTTATATGGCCCAATTTAAGGGTAACTGTCAAAATGTAACCCATATAAATTGTTAGACTTGAGCACTTTTACAAAACATTTACTTGAAAAATGTTTAAAGCCACTTAAGATAAATAAACCTATGGCACTTAAGAAATAAATATTTATTAGGACTATTTAGAAGGTAGAATGTTGTATGTGTTTGGTTGGTGAATGTACAGACATATCAGGGAAGACTGCTTGATGACTTATTCCCAAACAGCAGTTCAAAATAATTCCTTGTTAGTTTACCTGATTTTGTTATTGTTGCTGCTAAAATGCAAGTTTATTTTAAGACATTTTCCTCTGAAGTTATTGAAGCACATCTTTGACCTTTACTCAAAGCTAATGGATTTTTATCTTGTAGTTGGTGCCTAAATGTGTTCTCTTTGTCTTTAATGAAATTCAGTTGTTGGTGAAAAACTGACTTTATTGACAGGCACATTGTTTTGCTTTAGATTTGGATTTCTCCGTGTTTTCTTTCCAAGCGCACAGTAACTTAATTTGTAAAAAATACAAATAGTAAACCCAGTTGCACAAATTCAAAAACATGTATTTGCCATCTATTATTAGTATGTTTCCTTTCTGTTAGCACAGGAAATCTCACACAAACAAGTGCACTGATAACTGTGATAAACAAGTTGGTGTAGTGCTTATCTTTTTACTGCTCACAGACTTGAGCAAAAGCCTGCAAAATACATCTTATTAAAATGAAAAAAAGAGAAGAAAGAAAAGTAGAAATGGCATGTTTTACTTAAATGACAACAACAAAAAAAAGCGCACTTCACCCCTGCAGGTTCAGAACCAAACTCATAAAACAGTAAGCGGTATCATTTTTGGTACTGGAACTTGAGTTAACAAAAACAGGAGTCAGCCCCAAGGCTCAGTTTTTGGATTCAGCTTCAGATACTCATTAAATGAAAGCATTCAAATGCAACATACTGAGTTTGTAGTGACTGACCATCAGCTGCCAAAGTTGGAATTTCCTACTCTCTCCCACACACTTTGTGGGTACTTTTAGTCACAAATTGTGGAGACTCACTCCAAGAAGAAAATCATGAGAATCACCTTCCCAGGTGTAATGGCTATATGAAGTGCACCTGCAAGTATTCCACACCTATGGCATACTTCATACCTTGCCTCTCTTTGCCTATTGCCTCTAAGTTTGCCTCTCCTGAGGGACAGTGTGAGAGACTTTCATTTTCTCATACTTTCTGGTGTTGGTTAATTATTATGTTCGTATCAGCAGTTCTTTTTTTAGCTGGGAGAATCTTGATCTAGATGAGATCAACTTAAATACATGAGATGTTCCTTAGTTTTGCCCTTATTTTATATTCCCTATTATTTTTGAGTATTTAGGAGGGTAATAAAAACTATTATGGAAGTTCTTGAATATGCCAAGAATAAGAGTGATGCTACAAGAAACTTCTGCTCAGCCTCCCTGCCCCCTCCCTTTATTTCAGAAGGTATTTAACTACTGTTAAAGTAAGAGGAAGCATCATCAAATTTTAGATCCTTGTAGTGAGAAAATTAGGGATAGCATCTAGTAGATTATCAGCCTGACCTTAAGCAGAAAGCTCTGTGAGGCACAGAATGAAAATATAGGTCAGACGGTGCAGAAAAGATAAGGGAAGTTAGCTAAACAGTTCAATTCGTAGGAAATTTTTTGACCAACTTTGTTTTTACCAAAAGGTGATGAATCACAAAAACAAACTACAAAACAGTCTGCTTAGACACTTCCCTGATTCAAAATTTTTAAAGAATAAAATACTGAAACATCCCATATTTACATTTTAAAAACACAAAGTTATTAAGGAGACTGAGATAAAATGACGTTTTAAAGTAAAAATGTTAACGCCTTGGTTTTTTCTTTTTTAAATGAGAAAGTTAAGCAAAATATTTTGACGAATATGAAATGTTTTTGGTGTCTCGGGTCATGAAAATGTTAATGAACCAAGTTTTTTTGTCCTGGTTTAGGATAGGAACATTTCTCAAAATTGGAAAAATTCTATAAGTTAGGTGTGCCAGTTTCTTTGCAAAACCCTGTAAAAAATATACACCCCACTCTAAAAAGACCTCATTTTTATAGCTGGGGCAAACTGAGCTCATGTGTTAAGAAGTTTTGTGAACACCTCTCTAGATTTCAGAATCTGTGTGTAACATTCATAAGAAATAGCCTTTCTTAGCTATATGTATGTAAAGCGCTTGAATAGGTTCTCATCTCACGATCACTGGGAAAACATTGTTCCCTCTCACATGCATTTCAAGTATTGCTTTAGAAATTCTTTTTGATAATGTCCGCCTCCTCTGTACATCTTTCTACTGTCTCCCCCTTTTCAATTGTAATAGCCAGATGCCTGGCTTGGCCAGGACAGTCAAAAAATTTTGATTTATGCTACAGCATCTCAAAGATTTTCTTTGAATCACTATTTTATATTAAATTTTCAGAGAGGACATGAGATTTTCTCTGAGTTTAAATCTTTTGTAGAGTTACAAAAACATGCTCAGAGCAAAAAGTGAGATAGGGCCTTAGAACACCACAACATCACCCCACATATACAGCTACAGCAGAGTTATGATGGAAGCTTGCTCTCTGAGTCCCAACCTTTTTTTTTTTTTTAAAAAAATGAACAATGTATATTATGAACATGAGTTAATCATCTTCTTTTAAAGCTGTCCATGCATATGGATTATTTTAGGCTTGCTTATTATGTCTTTCCATAGTCTAAAGAGGTCTGAGAATGGAACAAGGCTGATGCTTACCTGCTATGTAGAACAGATTGCAAAACACAGACACATGCTGGGATAGACGTAAGCTATGCTCATTGCAGAACCCCTGCAAGACTGTCCATTTACAAGATGCATGTTAAGAGATAGTCCTGAACCCACTGAGTTTAAACCAAGGGCAAAAAAGGAAGATAGGCAGTAAGATAAAGGAAGACTTTTTCTATTTTACATCTTAGAAGCTGAGTCACAGGAAGATTAAATAACTTGCCCAAGGTTATAAGGATGATTAGTGCCCTACCCTAAACCGATCAACCCTCAATTTATTGTTTTACCCTTCTGTAACACACAATATTAACCTAGTATTAAAGAAGACCTTTTTTCCCACAGCTGAAAAAAGTATCCTTTCACTCTATGCTTCTGGGCTGATTTTTTTTTTTTTAAATTGATTTTACTATGACCCCTTGAGAAACTCTAGCAGCCTAGATCTCATCTAATAAACTGTGTCTGACAGAAGAAGCATCTGCTGATACAAAAGCCCTAGGACATGCCAAAAGCAGAATACAGGCCTTAATAAGAGCACTTTCATGGCTCTTACCAGTAAACTATGTCTGAATGGAAAGATCTAGAAACTTATACTTACTGTTGTGAATCCCCATTACATCCACAGATGTTCTGGACAAGTTCAGTTGATACGATTATACTGTGACCTTTGGCTGCTGGTGGAGAGTAGCATGCTTAGCAAATGGAGCATGAAGCAAATGGAGCTCTGGGAGACAGCACATGGTGAGTCTATGGAGATAACTGTGCCTGTGATGCAGAGAAAGCTGTCTGGGGAGCATGTGAGAGAAGAAACGATTTGTACATTGTTTTGTGGAAGAAAGTCTTTTGGTGTATTTCATATCTGAAAATACAAAATATATACATTATATATCTGTATAAAATATGGGAAGCCAGGAAATTGTGCAAGAGAATTGGATGTAGGCTATATTGATTTTGATTTCTGTTACTTGTGCCATACCATATCAATTTGCTTAACCTGTTTATGTTAACAAAAGTATGACCAGGAAATAATGAAAAAAATTTGAAAAAAATACTACCTGTATGAAAAGATCACAGTCCTATTCCATAATTTTGGATTTCTATGCAATAACAAGCCAAATAGGTTTTACAGAGTACGGTAAGATGCACATGGCTCATATGGTAGTTCACGTCAGTAACACAGTTACAAAATGCTGTTGGATATGTGAACTTTTCACCTAAAATTAAAGCCTCTTTTCCAAGTTTTGTGTGCATTGTTTCCCTGTTCTTCCTGAGACACACCTCCTGGTGCCCTAGTTAGCTTGCCAGAGCTTGCAAAGAACAAGGATGTGGGAATAATGAATTATTCCATTCATTTATTATTCTTGATGAATAGTAAATTATTCTAATAACATTTACTATTCTATTCATTTATTACTGGAGAATAATTAGCCGGGAATGGCTTCTAAGAAGTTTTTCCAAAATTAGACTTTAATGGTTTTACTGTGTTTATCTTCACCCGTATGAAAATATCTTTGTAGCTCTCCCCACTTAACTGTTCCCACCTCCTCCCCCACTCAGACATGTATGTTTCCCAAAGCTACTGTATTGTTAAAAAATGTTAATCTCCTCTCCCAAAGACCCAGCCTCTTCCTTCACACAGCTGAACTCCCATTTCAGACAGAAACCCTTCCTCTAGTCAGATGCATCTTGTCTGTGCTAATGAGAAGTATATGTGACTGGGGGAAAGACCTGTATGAAGATCAAAGAATAGGTGTGTCTGTATGAGAATAGAGGTTATAGGTAAATGAAAGGAGGTGATTATGGAAAGATACATATATGAGTAAGGGATAGATGCAGTGTCTGCACAGGTGGTATATCCACCTGAGATTTTAAAGTTAATGGGACTACAGAGGGGCTCTTGATTTGCCTTCATGCAGAGGACTCGGTGTTGTCCTGACTTCGACCAGTGCTTATTAAGGGCTGCATTGTTTGCCATTACTAGATTTCACTCTGCCTTTTGAATTCTGTACTTTCTTTCTTCATCTCTCCTGGTATTTCAAGTCCCTCAATTTGAAGAAAAAGATGTACCCATGGTAAATCTCCAGATGGCCTTTCTCCTTGTCAAGGCAGGAGGAGCTGAACTGTGTTTTGTTGTTTTGCTTTAGATTTAGAGCTGTTGTGGAGGAGGGCTGCTTTTCAGCATGCTGCTACCTACCCAGACTGAATATTCCTCTATCTCTAAATCATTTGTGTATGTGACTGAATTCTATATTAATCCAGAATCAATGTTTCATCTTTTCTAGCTTCCTTTCCTTCCCTGTATGGAAAGAAGGCACTTGCCCCCCCTGTCTTCCTTATAGAATGAATACAGCTTCTATGAAAGATTTAACATATACAATTCACTGTGACTATTATGCCAAATAATACCTGTGAAAACTTAATGTTACCTTATATCCAGTCTGTCATCTTTTCCAAAGTCTTTTCACTTAACAGTGTAATTATTATTGATGTAAGTAGTATAGATGAGGCTGACTGCCTAGTGTATGACCGTTTACATATTTAAATCGGACCTATCTTGGGATCCCACTCACTTCCCAGGCAGTTTGGCACAAGAACATCCATTATTCTTTTTAATTTTGTGTCTCTAAGGTATAACTTCAGACTAAGCCCGGAAGAGCTACTGCACTAGTACCTGTATCCCATCTCTGACAGGGACCAGTAGGAAATACCCAGGGATAGAGATGATAAACCAGTCAAGGTACAGAATGTTTATTCTCCTGACCTATCTTCCCAGCTTACAGCAAACAATAGCTTAATTTAACCATCAAATACTGAATTGTTACCTTCACTATCCAAACATTCCAGTAGGTGCACTCTTAAGCACCCATACAGATTTAAAAAACTTCCCCCAGGTCCTGCCCTAAGAAGATAATGAAGTTTCATCTCCCTTGGCTTTGCCAGGATCTCTGGATTTTCTCAGGTTCCTCTCAGGAAGAATGCCTTGCTTTCTTATGATTCTGTGAAAGTGTGTTCCTGATTCAGTCTAGCTAGAAACATCTGAGGAAAAACCAGACTCTTACTGAAAATCGGAACAGCATTAGTTTTCACAAATGTCAACTTGAGAAAAAAATTCTTACAAAAAAGGCAAATTTGAAGAATCATATTTGTGGCCAGGGTCCAGTCTGTTTCTTTTTCACTGTGCTGTAGAAGCACTCTATAATGAAAAATAGATAACTTAAAATTAATAATGCTATTTTTACTAGGCAAAAAGCTGTTTTCCTAAGGGATCCCAGATTCCCCACTTGAGAGCACTTTGACTCATTCACTTATTGGAGCTGTAGAGATAACAAAATAAAAATAGTAAGAATAAAATAAAAATCTCCTGGGATAAGTATTTATTTTATTTTTTTCTGCAAAGATTGCTTTAGGTATGGTATCTGCCAAACCTAGGATGGAACGTGTAATGTGAAACACAAGAGGGGGAACATTATCTGCATTGGCAGATCTTGTCAGTGGGAGAATTTCTCTGCCCTGGTACTTATATTGCAAAACTTACTTGTTTGCACATACATCCTCTACATTTTAAGAGTTGCTTTAGGCTGTAAAGAGAGAAAAGTAAGTTAACAAGTCAAAGGTTGTAATGCTTCCGACCCTTTGTCTGGGCAGGTTGATAAAGATGGTGAGAGATGTGTAGATTTGATTTGTTTGGCATGTAGAATGGTCTTGAGATGATAAGTGAAAGGAATCCTTTATGCAGTCCTGTCACTGTCAAACAGAACCAGTTGGGGCAGGGTGAGTGTCTTTCTTGACATTGCAAAAGAAAAAAAAAAAGAGATTGAAAATAGATTGCACTTATCTAATATCACTAATGAAACCACAGTGATGTCAGTTCTGATCAAGCTATAATCGGAGTTGCTGATTGTGTGATAACAGGCTTCCTTTTTACGTGTTTTCTACATGTTTGCAGTGGAAAAGGCCATAAATGATTAACTGTGGGTGAGTGGAAATATTGAAGAAAAAAATAACTTTGCCACAACAACAACAAATGAGAGGAGAGGACTTCAGAGTGAATGCAGAGGGGAGGAGGAGGAGAAGAGAATTCTGAGTATTATTAAACATGTGAAAGAAGACTCATTTGCTTTATAAGAAGTAGATCACACACAGACACATTCACAACTTTGTGGTCATTGAAATTTGCGTAAGTGCTGTTAATCAGCTCACCACAGATTATCATAGCTATTTCTTTGGAAATGACACTTGAATTTAAACCTAATGTTAAAAGGGAAAGCAGTAAAAACATGACTCAAACAATAAGAAAAACCACAAGTTTGCTTAAATCCCTTTGGATCAGATTATGCCGCCTTTACTCACAGTGAGTAGAACCTTACTCAAAAAAAAGTCCTTCCTGAAGCCAGTGGGGTCAGGAGAGCACGTGATGTTCAATGATAATAAAACCAACAAAATATCTTCCTTAAACCTACCTCACACTCTCAGGATTCTGTAAAAAATTATTGCACAGTATCCTGTTTGCCAGGCACAGAATAAAGGATTATCCAGGGGTAGATTTACTTAGGGTGGATAAGCCCGTCACAGCCCCTCCCATTAGCACCACTGGTATAGTTCATGCACTGTGTCACCTGACTCGATTGCATCTGCTTGTCTGTGTCACTGCTCCCATTCACAGCATGGCTTGTTCTGTCCCTGTCCTTGCGATCAAGGTGGTAGATGGGTAACAAACGATGAACCTGGAATCAAAACAGAGTTTTTAGAAAACGTGCTCAAATACAGCAGAAGAAAATATAAGCAGAGTGTCTGCTTATAAGTAACTGTAACTGGTGAATACTGTCAGTAAGGTAGTTAATAATTGATTCTATCAGCCTTTCTCTAGCTGGACCCCGCTGCTGCTTGGAAAAAGAGAAGATGACCTCAGCAGACCAGTTAATAAACATGCCTAGCTGGGTAACCACTGATCTCAGACCCTTTAAAAGAAAATACAGTCATTACTTTATGTATAAAATAATAATAACCATTCGCTCTTCCAGCACAGGCAGGCTCTAGCAGTCAACAAGTATTCTGAAGGAAGCAGGTAGGAAGCTGTTGCTAGTAATCTATTGTACCTTTCCATTTTTTCTCCTCTCAATTTTTGTTTTATTCTTCCTTCTCCTCAGGCAAGCATAGAGGTCAACACACGTATAGAACAGACAGAATGCTACCAGTACTATTTTATAGCAGAGTTACCTCTTTCATGGTTAGTGTGGAAGTCTTTGTGGGTATATTCCTGGATACATTTTGGGCAGCTAAGAAACAGAAGTAGTATTTGTCCAGAAGCAGATGAAATGGTAGGTTTTGACCTCTTGTTATTACTATGCATTATTTGGTTAACGTTATTATGCAACATTGTTTGGACAGCATTCCTTTAAATAGAGAAGACATTTTGTCCTTATGGCTCCAAGTCTGACCGATAATGATACTATCTACAAAAACCTGTTGAATCAACTAAAGTATGTGTGAGCTGTATCATCTGTGGGCGTGGATGGATGGATGGATGGATGGGTGTGTGGATGTGAGATAACACTTGTTACAGCCAATCAGTAGATCTGTACCCAGTTTCCCGAATGTCCTCTGTATTTTAATTCAGTCTTGGTTAATGTATTTTTTATATTCTCTAGAAGCCATCAGTTAGACAAGTTATCTATAGATATGTGGCTTCTTTTCAATGGGAGCAAATTTGTTCTTTTTAGTCCCCACAGCTAGGTTGTGAAGAAATAATGGGCACTGAAATGTCCACGCTCCCTTTGCTTCTCTGCAGCTATTGAGACAGCTGAGATGCCTGTAAGTCAATGAAATAAGACAGTCATGGTGATCTCCAGAATGAAAACATTTTCATTGTAGATCACAATTAAAGAGAAGACACAGACTGTAAACATCAGACTTTGGGAGGAATACATATGCGTGTATGTGTATATGCAACTATATATGTATATACATGTATAAATATTTTTATATTAGTACATTTTTAATGTTCTTTTATGAGCATTGTTTTAAAAGGGTAGGATTTACCAAGATGGAAAATTCTGGGTATTCCTTTTTACATTCTGCACCAGAACAGTGGGATAACTGAATTCTCTAAAGTAGATAATTTCTGAAATATGAACTGATGCCTCAGGGTAAATATAAGACATATCTGTGAAATCCTTTTAGATGTTGTCTTCTAGAATTAAAGGCTAAAAAATGGAAGCGCTTTCTGTTGGCCAGTGTTTTGTAACTTTGTCATATCAAAAACTGTGATGAATGCTATAATATCAGCTTACCATCCAGGAATAACTTCTTCCCAAAACAACTGAAACACAAACAAAAGCAGAACTTCACTGATTGATTTTTCATTTAAAGAATAATATCAAAACCTAAACATAAGATATTTTAGAGAACTTGTACAATTAAATCAAAAGAATGGTCATCTCACTTTTTCACCCCCAAAGGAAAGGATAGTAATATTTTAAAATGACTAAGAATTGAGTAGCAATAAACTCTTCATTAAACATTCGAACATGATAATGGAACTCAGAAGTCGTTAAAAAAACCTAGCTTAATATGACAGTCATCATTACATCTTTATAGACTTATTTGTATATGTAATATATATACAAGAAATATGCTAGCACAGTTTTCTTCCTATTTTAATGTTGAGCACTTTTAAAACTAGCTCACATGATATCTTTCTTAGTTTAATTACTATCAGCAATTATTGTTCTCCTGTGTTTGGAGTGATAGTGTTCAACAAACCCATTAGGATGAATGTGCCCCTGTGCTGTGCCATGTACAGAATGAAAAGATATACAGCTCCTGTCTCACTCATGGGATTCTTCATCCAAGGTCACCTCATCTCTGTTTTTCTCTTTGTAGGGGATTTTGAGGTGTTATTGAGGAAAGGGCACTTATGTGAAAAAACTGTTGATTTCTCCTGTCATGTGAATGAGACAATTTTAAGCCCTGCTGTATCCAATTTCCAGGTGATAAAAGAAGCTGTGGAGATGCACTGGTGTGATGAGGAAAAAGTGACAAACAAATGATTGGCAGATGAAAACTGGTTTAAGGATTAAATGGATGCATACTCTGACCCCAGGCTAGGCTGGGAAGCACAAAATTAATTAAACGAGAAATTTTGGATTAGGAAAAAATGGAAACTCAGCACTTTCTCATGCTTCTCAGAATATGGAGAAGAATGTGTTTGCTGCTCTGAAGTTGCCCAGAGAAAGGGAAGGATGTTGGTAGGGACTTGGAGATCCTTGGAGACTTTGCTGCCACTGAGAGGCAGAAACAGTAGAAGCAACCACTCTTGTTTCAAGGGGCTTTCCATACAGGGATATCTGTTTTGCCTTGGTCATAAGTAGGTCTCTAATTTGATAAGGCACAATATTTCATTGCTGAGATATAACAGGCCAATGGGCAGAGAAAGTTGAAAAGTGTCTTAGAAAGTGCTGTGATTTGGGAAATGTGGTTTCTTTTTTTAGACAGTTTTACTAATGGGTTTTTGATTTTGGTGTTATTATTGAGGAATAGCTAAGAAGTTGTATCAAAAAGATTGTTTTCAATTTGTTTAATGTTACTTATAGTACTGTATAATAAATAGAGATAGAAGTATTGCCATGTATATAAAAAAAAATCAGTCTTTAGTTTTAAAAAATCCAGATTCTTTACTAAAAATATAGGTTGTTATTGGTTCATGGATTTGAGATTCTTTATTAAAATTTGTAACACTTACTGTCTTTAGCTAGTTTGTTACTAGTGAATACGCTGCTTACCTTTTGTAGTTTTTTCAGTATGTTGTGTTAGTAACTAGTCTTTTAAACCTAAGAAGGACTTTCAGCTACAGCTTTTAAGCAGATTTTTTTGTGTGTTTTGAAAATTGGCATTTCCCTCCTTTTCTGCCCATTCATCTTGCTAGCTAGGCTGGGTGCTTTTTGGTGGGGTTTTTCCTTTTTATTTTTTTTTATGTCAGTTCTTTTATTCTTTATGTATTATGATCCTTATTAAAGCACATATTGGGGTAAATTAATATAGAGACTATCTGGGGCATCGATTGGGGGTGGATCTTTCAAGACTGAAGACAATATTCTATTGTAAAATTCATTAACATTTTCAGAAAAAGTTATATTGGTAAAGCTTTTTGTTTACAATGATTTTCTGTTTCAGTATACTCTGTAAGCAAGAGTATTCTCTCTTCATTTAGATAGCTCTTTGTAATCATAATGGAGATTTGTTCTTGGAATATATGCTTCATATTTTATTTATAGCGAGTCCTAATAACAGCAGAACAATTCCCTCTGGGTTTCCATATTTCTACCATTATGATTGAGCCAGATATGTTAATCTGTACAAAATCAAGTGTTTTGCCTGGGTTTTACAGAGGCTTTCCCCTATTATTAGTTATTTAGAACACACAAAGTTGCATTTTTCAGGCTATATGGGAAAGGTTTTAATTAAGTGATAGGTCAAGAAAATGAGTTTATTTGGTGAAGTAATAGTCTAGAGGAATTACTATTTTTAGATTTCTTGTCAAGATGAAGACAACATTTTCTCCCTAGTTCTAAAGCTCATCCCTTTCAGAGATACCTTTTCAGTGATTCTTTTGTTCCATTCTCACTGGAAAGCACATTGGTTTATGAGCATCTTGAATCTGACAAATTGTCTGTTTTCATAAAATGTTTGTGTATTTGTAGTTTATTGTCATATCGACAGGGTTAAAAATATACATTGAGATGCTGGAGTTTTATAGGATGAACATTGTGATCTTTTTGATTAGTTCTACTTTTACAGCAAGCTAATAAAATTATACTTCATAAAACATCTATGGTGGAGGCATATATTAATATCCTACTTTTATTGCTTTAGTCATATGGCAACTAAAAGACATGGCAAAGATCATCCAGTAAGTATTTGTGGAGTCAGTCTGCTGTTGTCAAAATAACGTTCCTAGCGGTAATACTGGGATCAATTACAAACCGGTATTTTAGCTCCTCCTTCTCTTGAGAGAAAAATGATTGAAATAAACCAGCAGATTTTAACAGATTTTGAAATAAAACAGTGAGTAAAAGTCATTTCTAAAAATGTTGTAAAACACTGACTGTCATTCAAAAACAATTCTGTTAAAAGGAGTTTACATATCTCACATTTTTGGAAGCTAATAGAAGGGCTGTTTACTGTAGAAAGAAACCTACAAAGAGAAAGAATTAAGAAGCAGGGATGATTCTAAGCTTGCCTTAGTTTATTAATTCTTGGTGAATACCAAGGCATCAGAAAGTTGTTTCAGATTTATATTAATGCAAGCTATCCACCCATTATAGTGGGTAAAAATAAATTAAGATGTGTCTTATACATCACTCCTATTCGCTGCTGCCACTGTTTTCATAGGAGAAATCAGAACAGCAACAGGTATGGGCACTAGGGCATGGAGGTATTTGTTATACTCTGGTGCCTCTTATACACAGGAAAATAAGTTGGATCAACATTAGGCTGGAAGATTTTGCAGAAAATAAGCTAATGGAATTATCTAAATGCTTGATATTCTTTTAAAATTGGTTAAAGGCAGAGAGTGGAATATTAGTCCTAAAATTACATGTAAAGCTGTGTTAGCAATACTAAGATAAGAACCTTTTCCCTTTGTAACATTCCCTGAAAACTGTTTGCTACAGTGGGCATCGGCCTCTCTGTCACCTTAAGATGTGATCTGATGTGGCTGGGGCACCCAATTTGAGGGATACTCCACAGCCAATGCAGAAAGTTTGATACTGTGTATGGACAGCCCTACTGCAAATATTCTGTGTGGTAGCCTTATGCACGTGCAGAGCAAGTCTACAGTGTATGTCCAGTGAGGTTGACCTGCACATAAGCAGAAACTCTCCCTGGATGTGTAGGTAGTCTAAAATATCAGTCACCACCTCCCAGGTATGCCAGCTTTCCCTGTCAGAGAGAGGAACTACAGGGACAATCAGTAACATCACATTTCATTTCAGTGTCATTCCACTGGTATTAGCAATGATTCCACGTGAATCAGTTTCTAATTCTCTTACTGTGCTAACCATTACAGTCTCAGCATTTACCACTCCATGATCCTTCCTGCACTTAGGAGACAGTCAGTTAATGCAATCACAGCTGAGTGGCAAGTGTTGCACATTAGATACCTACTGCAGTCTCTGTGGGCGACATTGTGCCGTGAATATTAGACCCACACCCTCCAACAGGGAAACACCACTGACTCCAGTGAAGCTGTGTCAGCTTATAACAGCTGAGAACCTAACTCTCCGATTTTACAGGTCTTGACTATATATTTGAAATACAGGCCGTTCACCTAACATATGGAACAAATGTTTGCACCAAAACACTGCATTTAAGTGCATGGGCAAAAAATAAGACATTTCTTTCTCAAAAATAATACTTTGTTATTCCTGTCACTTAACACTGATGACTGCTAAAGAGCTTTTGTTTCAGTCTTCTCTCTGTGTGAAGTTTAATGTTCTGCTTTTACTTCTGCTTTAGTAATGTTTGTCCACCACATCTAGTAACTCAGCTGCTTTGCTAGTGCCTCTGACTTGAATTTTTATTCATTTTTAATCTCCTCTTTGCTCCACATTACTTACTTTTAATGTCTGATAGATCCTGGCAGTTTTAATTCTAGTTTACTACTTATGGAAAATAGAAATTTTTTTTACAAAATCCTTAATTTCAGAAGAAAAATATTTATCAAAAATTTGCTTTTTCATAAATGTTTTTATTTTTGGAGATTAATAATAGGTATCAGTATTTTATTCTTTCCTCCTAAACAATGGGAAAAGGTAGGGAAAGAAAAGCAAAAAGTGATTCTCATTTTGTTAAGTAGAAAATTTCAAATGGAAGGCAATTTGAATTAAAGGACTGTATAGACAGTAATGTACACTGGTCAGTGGTCAACATCTGGCTTGAGGCGTGGCACCTTCCACTGCAAACAATGGTGGTGTTTTTGCTTGCGGGTTCATCAATATTTTGTCAGAGTTTATTTTTACCTTTAATACTACTGACACTCTACTTATGCCTTTGAGGTCATTTGAACTGACTGTGTTCCATGATCATCTGAAAAAATTCATGATGCTATTCTGGATAAGCTGATTTCCTTGTTTTACTCTTCCTATGACCTAAACTCAGTGCTGCACTTATAGCGTAAATCGACTTTCAGATATGCAGTCTGGGCATCAGAAAGGAACGTGGGTCTCCTTTTTGCAGGGTTAGAATCCAGTTTTTGAAAAGTGTCTCTTAGAAATTGCTTGAAGATCACTTCCAGATATGCCATTTGGCTTAAGGAAAAAAAAAAACCAACACCTGGCTGAGAGTAGTCTGAATCAGCCAGCTATATTTTGAATTGCATCTTTGGAGATTTTCAGAGATTAATAATTTCAACAGTGTCCCTGAGTATGACGAAAGAACACAAATTATTTTAAGTGAAAAGAATACCTGCTCATTTTTTGTTAAATTTTAACCCAATAATCAACCTAATATGTATTTGTAGAATCTTGGTTTATATCAGTCAGTGTAGAAATTGTTACATCTTACATAGTGTTTTGAACACTTCAATTAAATGTTATAATATGCTTGCAATGCTGTTATGTTGATATTGGTCAGTAGTATTTACAACTCACCTGCATGTCTCAAAATGGTTGCTTTATTGTCCAAATCTTCCTTTGTGAAACATTGCTTATGGAATGTCTCGTCACAGAACAATCTAAACGCAGAGTGTCTTACTATTTCCATAACATCTGTTTTTTCTACTATAGAACAGATTAACAATTAAGTCTTTAAAAAAAATGGGAAACAAAAACATGCAGCTTAGACAGCAGTAGCTAGCTGTGCTACATGTATGTCAGAGGAAAAGGTCTCTCCCACAGTGCAGCTGGTAGGGTTCACACTTTCCCTTCTCATTGTACAAGAGAATGCTATATTATTTCTATTACAAAATGATTGTCTGAGGGGAAGAAAAAGGAGATAGCAGACTCTCCCACCCTCCTCTTTCCATGCATGCAAGGCTTTTCAATTGTGTTAAGCAGTATAGCAGAAGGATTTTTTAAATTAGTGTTTTGTTTCAGCAATGGTTGCTGATGTGTACATGTAATACAGTTTTAATCAAATCCCAGATGCTGAAGACCTTTCAGCAGTATCTTAGGCAGCACTGTGCAATGCTTATTCCACTTGAAGTAGCCACTAGGGAGGTACAATTAGCTGTTCCCATGGAGAAGTTTGTTATACTAATAAATAATAAGTAGTGTAGGTAGAGATGGAATCAATTAAAGATATTTTTGACCATCTAATGGTTTATGGGAATACTAAATAATTGACAACAAGTTTTGACTATGTGTTCCATAAGCATGTTTTATTGTAACTAAAGTGTGACCACAGAACAAGGAATGCCTCTGTGTTGACAGTCGTAAAGGTTAACTTATACCACTTTCTTAAACATCACTGCTCATAATGTTCACCATTAACCCTTTCTAAAGAGTTGAAATGTAGACATATACATATGTACTCCATGCTGAAGCTGCTGCAGCAAAGCTCATTTTTCTTGTATTTTTAAAAAACTAAAAAGATACTTGAAATGTTAGGAAAGAGAGAAGTTATTGCTACCTCTATTTTCACGTGTTTGCTTGAATAACTCAGAATTCATTTTGTTATTTAAGACTGATTTGACAAACTTATTCAAACAATAGCTTAATCACTTTTATTGTCCGAAGTAAAAATATTGACATAGATTCAAACCAAACCAGCTCTAGCCATCCCTGTTGGGGGAAAAAGGATTTGTTCAGTAGTATTTGCTGAAGGCAAAATGGAGCAAATATAAAATCAGATTCACCAGCCCTTTAAGTCTGATTTGTTCCACTCCAGCAACATCTTTTTTTTTTTTTTTTTTGAGGTTTCCCTACCATTAGAGAATTCATGGATGACCTGAACACTGTCATAGCTCTTATACCTTTTTTCTCTGCTTATGTGCAGAGAATTTAATGGAAAAGCAATCATTGGCATAGATATTTGAAGTCAGAAAGCAGATGAAGTTTTAAGACTGAAGCTAAAATGAAAATATGCAGTATACAAAAATCATAGTTCCTCTTACACTTCAGTACTCCTCAGGATCTGCTGAAGAGCTAAAATGCTGTGGTAGTTGGCAATGGTCCTCATTTTTTCAATTAGGATAATAATAATAATAACAGTAATAATAATGTCTTACAATATGATGGTAGCAGAAGTGGAATGTCTGTTGTTACGATCTATCAGGACATAAACTAAAGTCACTCAATGACTGAAAATGACTTGGATGAAATAATGTTTTCAATATTAATAGAAGAAATTCTACCTGTGTTCATTTTGTAAACAAATGTATCCACTAATGAACATTACTTTTGCACTTAGAAAGGACTTTTAAATAGTTGTTGTTATTATTAGCAAAGTTTCAATGAAGTAACAAAAGGATACAACTCTGAATCCTTCATCCAATAAAAAGCAAGTACTATACACATGTCATTCCTGCAAAGAAAGCTAGAAGAGTTTAGGCTACTCAAAGTTACCACTAATTTCGAAGAAAAAATATTGATTTTTTTTAAAGAGACAACTATACAAGTAGGACAGAGAATACCTTACTTTTTATCTTCAATCTCCTGAGAAGTTTTTTGAAAAATTGCAGAAACTGCAAGCAGTACACTAAGATTCTATGTAAAATAGTGTTCTTTATAAGTTGCTCCCTGAATCTCTGGTGTTTTTAGGAGACACGGGTGCATGGAATCATTTACCATCCAAAAAGACTGTAGCTGTGTGTCACTGAAACACTACACTTGAACTTTGGAAAGCTGGGTTATATGTTCAGGAAGAAAAGAGTGGGGTAAAAAGTGTTTTGTAGTCTGCCTCGTGCCTACCGCCCTGTCCATTTTCCAGCCTTGTCTTTTATTCTTCCATTGGCTTCTAAGGGCTGCTAGTCATGGTTTATTTGTTCAGTGAATCTCAATATTCTTTCCTTAACTCCTGCTTCCATTTCTTTCTCGCTCTTCCATTCCCGCTAGCCTTCAACCCTATTTTCTGCATATTTCTTAGCAGTCTTTTCACAGTCCATTTTTGCATCCCTGGTCCATATTGTCATTTATGCCAGACTATACTGAGGGAAAGTCCTTGAGAAAATAAACTATAAAGTTCTGCTAAGTCTCTGCTGAACACAGGTATGTAACTTTCAACTTGGCTAAAATGGAATTGGTTTTAGTAACAGCAGCAAAAAATGTTTGCTCTCTATTCTGCCTTCAATCATGGAAGTGCTAGACTTCAGTTGAGACTTTGCTAGACGATCTGCACACCTATACAAATTTCTTTACTCTTCCTCTAAACCAGCTACATTTATTTATTTGAAAACTTTTTCTCATATGTTCGTTTAGACTTTTAACAGTAACAATAATCTCTCTCTTTACAGCATGACAAGTAAGTTACAACTACATTAGTGCTCTAGTCCAGATTAGGAGAGCAGTGCTGAAATTGATCTCCTTGTTGTCCAACTTAACTTGCTTTGTTTCACACTGCTAAGTGGCTCAGAGCACATAAACAGGGTTCCATTTGGGTAAAACTTAAGTGGAAGATGATCCCTAGGAGAGTACCCCCCATACACTTCAACTGCTAATTGGGACCAGACTAGAGCTATTGCAAAAGCCCCTTTGAAATTAATATGGTGTGGATGCCAGGTCCTCAGCACCAACTGTATTTATCTGAACATCTTTGCTCCTGTTGCACCATACCACTTAATATTGTTGATACAGACAGTAGATCTCTAAACTGCCACTACGCTCTAGCAAATAGGGCATTTACCCATGGCTTTCAAGAACAGAGTTGACCAAAAGGTAAAATTTCCTTTCACAGGAAAACCTATGGCTTCTGAGAAATGGGAGGAGAGAGGAATAGTGTGCATGAGCCTGTGGCAATATAATCAAGATGTTCACCTGTGTTGTATGCTTTAACTTCCTTTCAATGCTCCTATTAGAATAAGGAGGATACTTTTGGCTCATGGTGATGACATTTTCTGTTTCTAGGCAGTGTGCTACAGGAGGACTCTGCAAGAGCTAACAACATTAAATCCCATGTGTCTTTGTATTTCATATTATACTAACTCATGGAAACACAGTGGATAATATGTACTGCTTTAGGAAAATCATCCCCAACCAGATCCCACATGCCATTTCTTGATGAGAACTTGATTTTCCCAGTTCTGGAAAAATACTACTTTTTCTATTTGACTTTTGCTACCTTTTCTATTTTGCCATGCAATAAATCAATATTTTATAGAAAAGAGAAAGTTAAAGTTTCTACCACATGCTTAGAAACATGCTCATCTGTGTGCTTTTGCCTCCTTATGTCTCTAATCACAACCCCTACTCTCTCATACTTGTTACTTCCTACAAGTACAATCTATTTAGTGAGGGATGGTTTGAGTTCTGGTGCCCTAAAGCTGAACTGAGCCTCTGTGAGTACAGAATTCTGGAATTTCAGTCCAGTCACCTTGAAAATCCCTCCTTGTTACTGATCATGCAGGTTTCTAGCTGTTTTCTGACTTCTGTTAAACCTCCTCCTGGCTGAGCCATTTTGCTCCAACAGTAAGAGGAACAGTCATAGCAGATTCATGCCATAACAGTAAACTCTGCTTTTATTTCTCTCTTCTCTTCTCTTCTCTTCTCTTTCTCTTCTCTTCTCTTCTCTTCTCTTCTCTCTTCTCTTCTCTTCTCTTCTCTTCTCTTCTCTTCTCTTCTCTTCTCTTCTCTTCTCTTCTCTTCTCTTCTCTTCTCTCTCTTCTCTTCTCTTCTCTTCTCTTCTCTTCTCTTCTCTTCTCTTCTCTTCTCATTATTTACTCTGGCTTAGTATCATGCTTAAGAAAACATTCTTGCTATTCTCCAGAATTCAGCATATAAGTTGACTCAAAATTTCCGTATGGCAACTCTAACAAAAAGGGGCATAATATTCTAGTGTTGTAGACACGAGATACCCAAATGTCCAGAATAATCGATGCACCACTTACAACTTATCTTTAGAATGACTATGCCAGTCTTTGGTTAGTTTCTCTCTTTTGAGAGAATGACTAGCCCGTGCATTTCTCTGGAGCTGAGGAGAGAATCAGAGATAATGCTGATGATATTTGACACAACTGATAAAACTCTGTGTTGAGTATCTGGAGGCACAAGGTTCAGAGCTTGTTGATGAATCATTTCAAGATTCTTCATGGTTGTACCCCATGGAAAATCTGTTTTCTCACTATTCATTTTAAAAAATTGTTTCAATTAATCAATTTTTAAACTCATGTTTTCAGTGAACATTAAAATTATTGAATTTATGGATAGAAATACTTGTGGAAAAACATTTTGAAGTTAAGGAGTATTGAGAGAAGCTGAGTTTTGAACAGGAATGGGTGGGTTTTCTCACACAGGCTGTAGTTCCAAATATTCATTTGGCATATACAAATAAAGCTATTTGCTAGTGTTCAGCTGAGCAAAAAAACCCCAAGTTTTTGAACTTATAAAACTTACACTCACAAACATGAGCAAGTGAGAGTCTAGGAAATGTGACTCCATTAGTATGGAATTCATGTAGGTGAATTGATTTACAAAAAATTCTGCCATTTTCGAGAAACTGTTATTCACAGAAAGATGATAAAGTAGTTAAACATTTATCTACTTCATTGTTATACAAATATATCTACAAATTCATGCTTAAAATCAAAACTGCCACTATCCTAGTATTTAGAGTATTTAGAGGAGTAGTAGCTACAATCCAGGAAAATGTATGGTTGAGAAAAACCCAGAAGATGGATTTGGGTTTGGATTGAGCTAACCTGTTAAATTGATGAATTGTAAAGTCACAATCGGTAGAACGTTAAGAGTACCTGGACCTTGAGCTGCAACTTATCTTCCAAGAAGAATACTGTGTCTCCATCTGCTGGTCAGCGGTATAACCCTCTGCCTGCCAGGAGCAGGAGCGTAGTAACCAAAGCCCAGAAAGCTTTTGTTCTCTCTTTTGTCGTCAGTGGGTAATTAATTTGAAAAATCTCATTCCCAATACTAAAAGGACTTTGAAAATGACAGTAACCAAAGGCAGATACTCCATAGTTTACAGCATAAATAAACCCTTTTATTCCGTTGTTGTAAAATCTGGTTCGTTAGCATCCCCATTTTCCTTTCAAAATGGATTAGATTTATACCATTGGGAAAAAACAATGAAAGTCACTGATTCAATTCAAATTTGGAGAAAATTGCAACTTTTCATTTTGGTAAAATCATTAAGAAAGGAAAGTGTTCAAAAAGTAAGACTGATAATCAACAATTCAGAAAGATTAAGCAAAACCAATGTTTATTCAAAATGTGGTAATTCAATAGAGTGATTTCTGCAGATTAAGGCATTAGGTAGATTTCTTATTTCTATAAATAAGAAAAGATTTGTAAACATATCTTGACCATAGATAGCACAGGCTCATTCTGAGACACAACTGGGAGTCTTCCACCTGAAACAGTTGTGTTTGTGTTTGGATTGGTTTAGGTCTTCAAAAGCAAAAAGTATTATATTTAAGTATGTTTAAATAGATTTCCTCTGTCAATGGCAGAATTTGTGGTGAGTGTCAGAGAAAACACATTCATCTTAATTGCAATGGTTAAGATGCTTTTCAGAGAAGAAGATATAAATTGAAAATCCTGTTCCATGTCTCTGATTCTGAATGGGAATTCAGATCTAGGTCTTCTGTATCTTGGAGAATTTTCAGACCTGCTTTACAATTGTCATAGAGTTAATCTGGTTTAATCAATATTTCTTCCTGAAAATGAACAGAACAGCCTCTTAGAGGAGACTTTGTCCGTGCAGTTAGTTATCCAGGCTACCTGGGGATAAGGGAGACCAATGCACTAGTCCCTGCTTGATATAAACCAGACGAAAATTCCATGTGGGTCCCTTTAATCACAGATGTCAGTCATAACTAGGCTACTTTCTGGTCACTCTTGTTTGCATAAAAGAGTTTCAGAGGAATTCCCTTTTATCTCTTTTTTGTGTGCTCTGGAATACAAAATCCAAACTGACAGAATTTTTCGTGAAATGAAATTCTGGTTCTCACTTCTATGTATCAGTCAGAAGATCTCACTCATTCGTGGTTTTCATCTGTGAAACAAACAGAGAAATTTTGGAATATAATTACTATTTTTCTGATGTATGAAAAATATGTTAACCAGAAGTTAATACTACAGATTATAGGCATTGTAATCCTTGCACTCTAGTGAAAGAGAATGACTTAGTGATTTCACTGAGATTAAAACCTTCAGCAGATATCTTTATTCTGATTTTTCATTTAGGTTTATGATTTGCCCTTGTGCCAGGGCCTTGATGTCAGAATCAGCTTTTGGATCAAATCTTCAGCTGGCATAAGCAATGTAGCTCCACATCATTTTACATTTATTGCAAGAAAACAACTTATGGCAATAAAAGAGTGTTGTAAGATATAGTAAAAATCAAAAGCTGTCATGAAAGTTTGCTGAATAATTTTCAGTGCAAAGCTTGGCTGAAGCAGTAATGAACTAAAATGTTCCACTTAACAGCTGTTGCAGTTTTAAACAATGAAAACTACTGTAGTTTTTCATAACAATGAAATTATGATATGAAGCAGATGCATCTGTAGTGACCCTGCTAACACTGATTTCAACTCTGTCAGTTTTGTAGAAGTAGCAAAATTACAATTTTGCTTATTGAAAGAGTGGGATACCTACAGTGAAGTTAACAGTAGTTTGACTAAATTGTATATTACAACTTAATTTTTTATATTAAATATGTAATTGAGGTGCTTTATGTACTGTTTATCACTGCAATGAAAAGGTAGTCAGAATGAACTTCTCTAGACCATTAAACTGCCTCTTATTTGCATTGAAACTATATTTGCAGCACATTATCTTAGGCTATTTTTTTTTTTTTTAATAAGGAAATTGCCACCAAAGCATAGTTAATCTGAGCTGAATTAGATTATAATTGTAGTCCTTATGAATGGGGATTTAAAATTATTCTGTATTGTCATACAATAACAATACATTATTAGGATATTAAAAGTAGTTGGCAGCAGTATCATAAGAGTACATTTCGTATTAACACTTCATGCAAAGTTAACTCCATTCAGTTTTTTGTTTGCACATCTTTCTTGTATCTTCTGTTATAATAAACTGCAGAAACGTCAGTGCATTAAAGGTTTTTCAGCTTTAAAAATGCATCACAGATTAAGATATAGCTTAAAAAAGGAGTCTATCCAAAGCCTTTTGAAGTCAATTGAAAGACTGTGACTTCAATGAGCTTTGGATGGGGCCCACAATGTGCTTGTTGCAAAGTAACAGCTGTGCAGGCCTTTGTTTGCAGGAGAATCAGAAGTCTTACATTTGATGGTTGGGATACAGTGAAAAGCAAAAAAGAAGAAAGATGGAGGCAAAATAATACATAGCATTTAAAAATGGAAATGAATGCTGTTTGTCTTAATTAGGAGATGCATCATAAGCCTTTGGCTTTCATTATTCAACTGAAAACATTTAAACAAAAAGCATCTGAAGAGGTCAGGATGTTTCTGTGAAGATTTTGCAGAAGGGCATATGAGCACCGTCTTGCAACCAAAAGGGAGTAACATCTTCACGGCTCTTTGATATACAAATGAAGAATAATGGCAGATCTAGTTGATTTTATTTTCTCTAACATGTACATTGGGGGGGGGGGCACTTATAGTTCACAGCAGAATGAGGTACCAATGACTCAGAACTCAGTTTCTTGGGGGGTGAAATGCAAGTTCTTTTTCATGTCATGTATGATTACGTAGTTGGTAACCTTTAGAAATAGTTAACATGGCAAACATTGGCATAATGCAGTCAATTCTATGCACAGTGAGTAGAAATAAATGTGAGAAATCAACATTGTGAGATAAAATCTCTTTGAATAGCTAAATAGATTTGCCAACTGATGCTTACTAAAATATTGTGCACATATATATATGCAGTTTTAAAAAATATAACTGTCATTTGCTATAGTGCTTCCTTAGGCTTGTTAATAACAGAACAACACTACATTTATTTTAACTTTTGTGTTGTAATAACTGTCTCCATTATTTCTGTTTCTCTCTGTGCAGAAGACTGCTGAGGAGGCAGTGGCAGTGGCAAATGCGGTTGTTCAGCAGTTATTTGGACTGTTGGTGTACATTTCAGCTGAACAAAATTAAGAAAGAAAGGTAGAGGCAGAAAGGAAGACAGGTTGAGGCACTGGGACCACTCCCCTGCTATCAGAGGGAATGCATCATGTAACGCCTTAGTAGCAGGATTGAGATCTATCAAATATATTTTTGCCATTGTTGCTCTACTTGAAGGGTGGTTCCAGATGCTCCTTGCTGTAACCCTGTGAAATGTCTTTTACTTACCAAAAGAATTTTACTCCTGGCCAGAACATACCAGTTTATTCTTCTGACAACATAAATTTTAATGTTCACACCCTTACTGGTTACCACTGCTGTATTTACTGATGGCAGCATATACCCTATCTCAGCCTTTGTTTTGTTAGGATAAGCAAAGAAACTCTTTCTAGCATTCTCACATATTTCTTGCTTATTACATAGCTGTTTTCTATATTTTTTGTAGTTTGAGTTTCTTCTTCTTTATCTTAGTGGGCATAGTTGTATATGGTGTTCCAGATAAGGTCTTACCAACATATAATCACTTCCCTGTCTCTTCTGGAAATACCTTGACTGCAACGCCTCCACTTTACATTTATGTTTTCTTTGCTGCATCACAATGGCTGTATATAAAGTCCAGGACACTTGTGCTCTGTGGCACACCACATGATGGTCCTGGCCTCCTCATAGTTCTGACCAACTACCCAGCCAGAGTACAGTTTAGAATCGTAGAATCATAGAATCATAGAATCGTTTAGGTTGGAAAAGACCTTTAAGATCATCCAGTCCAACCATTAACCTACACTACGAAGTCTACTCTAAGTCAATCAAGGGTAGACTAGACTAAACCATGTCCCCAAGTGCCACATCTACCCGTTTTTTGAACACTTCCAGGGATGGGGACTCCACCACTTCTCTGGGCAGCCTGTTCCAATGCTTGACCACCCTTTCCGTAAAGAAATTTTTCCTAATTTCCAACCTAAACCTCCCCTGGTGCAGCTTAAGCCCATTTCCTCTCGTCCTATCGCTAACTACTTGGGAGAAGAGCCCAACACCCACCTCACTACAACCTCCTTTCAGATAGTTGTAGAGAGCGATAAGGTCTCCCCTCAGCCTCCTCTTCTCCACACTAAACAACCCCAGTTCCTTCAGCTGCTCCTCATAAGGCCTGTGCTCCAGACCCTTCACCAGCCTTGCTGCCCTTTTCTGAACACGCTCCAGCACCTCAATGTCTTTCTTGTATTGAGGGGCCCAAAACTGGACACAGTATTCCAGGTGCGGCCTCACCAGCGCCGAGTACAGGGGAACAATCACCTCCCTGCTCCTGCTGGCCACACTATTGCTGATACAAGCCAGGATGCTGTTGGCCTTCTTGGCCACCTGGGCACACTGCTGGCTCATGTTCAGCCGGCTGTCTACCAACACCCCCAGGTCCTTTTCAGCCAGGCAGCTTTCCAGCCGCTCTTCCCCAAGCCTGTAGCGCTGCATGGGGTTGTTGTGCCCGAAGTGCAGGACCCGACACTTGGCCTTGTTAAACCTCATACAGTTGGCCTCAGCCCATCAGTCCAGGCTGTCCAGGTCCCTCTGCAGGGCCATCCTACCCTCCAGCAGATCGACACTCCCACCCAACTTGGTGCCATCTGCAAACTTACTGAGGGTGCACTCAATCCCCTTAGATGTAACTGGTAACACTAATGCTAGTAGCACATCTGAAGACTGAGGACAACTGTTGCTACCTTGTTATCAACCTCTACAGATAAATGCTTCTAGCCCTTATGGATGTAAAGAAAATCTCCAAATGGTCCTAGAGTCCTAGAGGCTGTGTCCACTGAAATTTTACAAAAACAAAGGAAAATGTTGCCACTACTCCTGGTTTCATTGATCAAACGTTAGTATTTTGGCAGGCTCATACATAAGGCTTCAAGCCTTTTTATGATGATATTTAAACCTTTTGGAAAACTTTGTTTTCTTTGGGTTAAACTGAATTATGGAAATTCTTGGATCTCTCTTCTTTTCTGTGTACTCCCAACATCTTGTTAAGTATTGCTATTCAATCAAATGTATAATCCCAAAAGAATATATTAGAAGATATATATACTTATCAGAAGCACAGAAGTAGTTTGTCTGGATACATCAACAATACAATTTTAGGAAAGATTGTACTCTGCAGAACATGTGGTCATTAAAAACACTTTGACACTTTGAGGATTTTTGGCTACTGTCTCTATTAAAGGACAGCACTATTTCTTCATTACCTGAGCTGGAGAGGGAATATTAACTTTCTCTACAATTGCTATGATGCTTCCTTAGGTTTGGGAAACAAATCATATACTACAACTTGCATTTCCCCACTGCTGAGCTGATTGCTTCTACTCCTTTGTGACTGCAGCAGCAGAGGGAAGGATATAAAGCTAAGTCTCTTCTTCATGAGACATTTTAAAATATTATATTTACGACAAGATTTTCTTTTTTTCTTTTCCTCTCACCTTCAGATGGCTAAAGATGTCAAAGACAGGAATATTTTAAAGGGTTTATTTGTTTCATGTTACAAATATCTTGCTATAAGCAGGTGCTGTAGTAATGTGCTTCTAAGCTTTTTAATGTATTATCAATGCCAGCCTAACTCTTGGGTAACTTCTCTGCAGCTAAGACTTGAAATAACAAGCTGCTTAGAACATTGAATCAGGGCAAAAAAGTATTGAAAATTCCATTGTGAATATTGTGCTTGCAAAACAGTCTTGGCTCCCTGTAATGTAGTAAGAGTACCAGGCAGTTTCTTTGATCTTATTGTTTAAATGTCTCTAAAGAAAACTTTGTTTAGGGTTTGTTGTTGGTTTCTTTTTTTTTTTTTTATAATTTACACTTGAAGTCATTGCCTTTGTTTTCCTGTTAAATGTTCAATAGAAAATTAATGTGTTTTGGATCAGGCACATATGCATCTATTTGGCCTTGCATTATTTATTAATAGAATTTATTTATTTATTTTTTACTTTCCAAACAAGACAAAAATGCTTTTTCCTGTGAGACATATTCTCCAAGTGGCTTAATATTGTTCATTGCTTATGTGTAGTGGGGAGACAGATATATATGTAAGCATCAAATCACCAAAGTTCAGTGGGATTTTAGGACATTCATAAATATTAAGGCCCAATCCACAAAGAAATTTAGAAAATGGAATAAACTTGAGGTGTCCAGGAGCAGAATTCAATGTAATTTTTTACAGCAAATGGAGTTTTAGTTGTCCCAGAAGTGGCATTACAATATTCTGCAGTCAGCTAAGCCAACATGGAAGGAATGTTCAGGGAACAAGTGTGCCTGGAACAACATCATACTTGGAGAAAGCTCTCTCTGCTCTGCTGTGCTGTGTAGCTATGTAAGTTCAGGGTTTGCAGCACTCTCTCATGGACTTAAATGCCAGTGATGTGCTCTGTGATTTCACTATGGGTCCATGTCTTTTCAAACAATGGCAATATTGGTTACTGATGTTTTGTACAGTAGTCTCAGGACTAGAATGGTTGTCTGAGAACTAGGAGTCATAGATTTTAGATGTAGTTGAAGAAACTACAGATTGCTTTTCTGGATTACTGCTAAAATAACATTTAAGACACACAGCAAGTTCACCTGACTTCATGTGGGTCAACTGTCACCAGCTTCCAGCTGCTACCTCTAAAGCTTGGTTCAAAATCTTCCCCAGTATCAGGTTTATTGGGAACTTGGAAGAGGAGACACATGCACAACACTTAAAGGCACAATGGGCATATATATTATATAAGTAAACAAGTTTCCACACACTGTTGAATATGATTACATTGACAATTTGTTTAGTAACTAAGACTCTCACACTTGTCTCTGTGTTTAAAACAAGGAATAGCCATTTGCTTAGCGATTTGAAATATTTTCCTTTACATTTTCAGAAATTAAAAACTTGATTCCTGTTGCTTTCATCACTGGATTGTAGATAGTTGTTTGACAATTCTGGGAAAATGCTGAGCTTTGAAAGGTGACCACTGCAATTCTACTCTCAGAAGATGCTGCTGGTTACTAGAGAATTCATAGGAATGCTACTCGCTGGGCAGATTTTCAGCGTTAATTGCATTTGAGCCTCAATCTTCCAGTTCATAGTTGAGGAAACCAAACAGAAATGATGTGTTTCAATAGAAATGTCAACCCAGTGTTTGGCTTGGAAGCATCCTGATACAAAATATCTCATTAGACTAACAGGCTGCTTCCTAAAACAGTTTCTACTTTGCTTTTCCTGAATACTAGAAAACGTACATGAATCCTGCAGGCACGTCAGAAGGTTAGGTGATGTTATATCAAAATAACTGAGGGAAGTAAACCAAAAACTTAAGTGTATTGCCCTGGTAGATTTTATGGAAAACAAGGATACACAGAATGCTTTTCTATATTGTCATTGAGTAGGAGGTGAATACAAAAAGAAACGTTACATACATACCTGGGTTACAACAATACAGAGAAAATTTATAAGTGTTATTTTGAATTATACGCATTAATAGGTCTGATGATTTTTCTGATGATCCCTAAATACAGAAACAGGCTGTGTTTTCATCACTGCTGAGATCAGACTGCTGCAACATTTGAGTGACTATATACTAATTATCTCTCTAGTGTCCTACCTGTTCTTGAGCTGGTGATGCCATTTTTTTTTTTCCTTCATTGCACCTCACTTTTCTGTCTTTGAGGATGTGTAAGTTGAAGTGAAAATAGAGGGACAAATTTCTTTTTCCTTTATTGCTGTCTACGCCAACAAGATTTTTTCAGAGCAATAATAATTTAATAAATATGTGTTATAAAATGCTTAAAATCATGATTTTTACCAACAGCAGATAAAAACTGTTTTAATACAGTTATTAGTTGCATCATCAGAAAAGTTATATAGAGTAAAAAAAGGGATGCCAGGGTGTACAGAAATTGTGTTAAATGTCTTGGAATTTAATAGAAAATTATGTTTTTCAAAGGATTTCTGTGGGTTTTGTCAAATTTCAACACAGACATGTATTTTGTGGACCCCATTTACTGTGTTCAGTGTCTAAGAGCTGTGCTACAAGATGTAGCACAGAAACAAAGCAATGGCTTTTGATCAGTTTGACTTAATTTACAGCAAGCGGTCTTGACAGCAAACAAGTTACAGCACAACTAAGATTCTTTATGTCATGTTCTACCTTCTTCTATCAAACTTTGACTCTATTTTCAATCTATGTGACTGTACCTAGGTTCAGGATAAAACTGCACTATATCTACACTAGATAAACAGTGGTAATAAAGATTCAGGGGTAGGATTACTGTTAGTATTTTCTGCTAAGCTCCAGGACTGCTCCATAATTTCAGCTATACATTCTTGTTAGTTTATTGGTTCATTAGTTTCCTTAGAGTTACAATCACTTCTATGCAAGATGCTGTTCAGCTAAGCTTTGAATTTGTTTGTGACCAGACACATGAAGCCAAGTCAAAAATGAGAGATATTTAAAATTGCCAGCAAAAATTATTTTAAAAATAATTTTCCAAATTCCTTGAGAAGCCATAAAATTTTGAGGTGATGAAAAGAAGGTTGTTTAATGATGAAGATTTTGGTTCTAATAAGCTTGGTACTTTGATGGAAGTACTCCACCAAGATTCTCAAATAAGCTGTTTCTTTCTAAACAAATAGCTGAATGTGCAGATACTAATAAAAATGGAAATCCCAGCTTTTTTCTGCACATATTAAAGTAATGAATTAAAAAGATATCTCAAACTTTCATTTAAATAGTACGTTTCACTGAGTTTTGGTATTAATGCTGCTGTTCAGACAGCACCATTATATGCTCTTCTGTGAATATTGAAGTTAAGGCTGGCTTTCTTTATAGAATGCAAGCCAGTTCTAACACATATTTTAAAAAGTTTGATTTACCCCAAAACATAGCAGTTACTTTTAAGCCTTTACACGATTTGAAATTTGGAGGTGAATAAAGGTCATGGGTTGAACAATACCAAATACATAGTACCAAATGCACACTGATGGTGATCCCACAGATCACTGAAGACAGACTGAATAATGGTTGTTTTGCAGCAGACCTCAACTTTAACCAATACTGGACCACTCATTCTTTAACTGGAAAAAGTGCAAGACTTACAGAGCTGCAACTATGCAAAATTTAACTTTACGTTGACTGTCTTCAGCCATTTTGTAGGATGCAGTTCAGTCTTAGAATATCCTTTTCTCTTCCCAGAGAGGGCAGAAAATCTAAAAAGGGGATCTCAAACAGAGAAGTTTCCGTTCTCATATTGAAATAATATCCATGGTGAAATCTGTGATCTCCTTTACTTCTGGAAGACATTCCTATGACTTTTAACTGCAATGGACCCTAGCTCCCTATAGGAGGTAGCTAAACACTTCTGCAAGTTACTGACAGTGGTATGTAAAGGATTTACACTTATTAACATGTTTCATACTGAGCACAAAATAAATAGAACCTTTTAAAGTCTAAGCTTTTGTTAGTTTTGATTCCAGTCTTATGTCAGTTTTTCACCATCCTATATATCTATCAAAACAACAGGGCAAATGTACATTATTGTAGTGGGATAATACAGGCTAGGTTGATTCCGCTCTTCCAGGAGGGGAAGAACTCTTGTAGTAAGAAAAACATTCCTGCAAAGCCTGGTGTTCCCTCATCTATTTTCTTTATTAGGTTTATTCTTATGCACAATCTGAGTAAGTTTTCTAACTGATGGGACAGAATGAAAGGAGGAACATTGCTGAACTTAGAAAATAGCGTTAAGGATGCAAACCTTTGGCACTTTCTTCAATTCTGGAAAGAATTGAAATTAATTGTAAAGGGCAGAAAAATTGACTCTTTTTTCCATACACTTAGCAGAACACTTTTTTCCCTGTGTTATTTGTAGTACTAACTATTTGGATCAATGGATTGCTAATTAGAAACTGACTTTGGAACACTGCAGCACACTTCTCAATGATTCATGTGTTTGCATTGATTTTTGCATAAAAGCAAAATCTAGCTGTACTATTTAGCACTTAGAAATTGGTCCTCAATGAACTATTTGGAGCTTAATAGGCTTGATAATACTTGGAAGCTCATTATTGTGTTTTTATCATTATTTCTTGGATTAAACTATATACATACACACATATGTATATATACACAATACTCATGCTCACATACGGAGTTGTATTAAGCCAAAAGACAAGGTAGGCAGCAGCTTATGGCGGCAGACTGTATGCTTCATCTATGCCAAAGATGGGGCCTGGCTTTCTAGGCTGAACAGCAGGTCTTTGTTTCCTGCTTTATACAGCCGTCCTCCTCTCCCGCTGTTGCTAACACTGAGTGGACAAACATGATGCAACCTAGGGATGTGCAGCTTCTTAAAGAAATGATAGTCACTTTTCTGTCTGTCTTTCCTTCAGGAAGGTGTAGGAGCAAAATCCATTCCGACACCCATCCATTTCAATGTTCTGCTGCTGCTTCTCCCAGTAGAAGCAGGCCTTGCCTCTGTGGGAGGACAGTTTACTGCAGGCCTTCCTGTCAGGGAGAGGGTAGTATGGGTGACAAGCAAAGGGTGGCAGGTGGAAGTCCTGTGCTTCAGTGAGGAAGAAGGTTACCCATGGGAAGGGGCAAGCTCTCAGAACAGCAGAAGGAGAGGAGAAGAGCTGTCACTACCCTGATCCATAGTCTCACTAAAGCCTCACTTAACTTCTCCAGCCTTTTTAACCTTCTCAATCACTTTGCACCCAGAATATCATGGACCTGCATTGACCTCTGAGTTGCTAGCTCCAGTCTTACTCCAGAAACCCCATTCTCTCCCCCCACAACCCATCTGTTCTGTCCGCTGAAGCCTCCACTGAATCTTTTTAGCCTCTTTCTCCCATCTGCTGTGACCCATATTGCTGCTTCCATAAAACTGATTCTGCCTACACTGCTGAGAAGCCTTCAGCTGAGTTAGCGTATACAATATGGATTGTTGGTGTCATATGGCCTATATATGCATGTGTCTATAAATAGATTTATTGACTGGATATGCAGCCAGCAGTTCAGCCAAGGTTCCTATGAACATTCTTAACTTGTTGTCCATGAATACTTAAAATATAAATTTAGGCACCTGCTAAAGTTCCTTGCAAAACTGGGGAACTAATATCCAGATGGTTAGTTACAGGATCTCTATCTAAGATTCAACTTCATTCTCAGTCTGTGGACATATTTAGGGCTATTGATGATAGATCTTTGCTTCCAAATCTATGTAATGAATGTTGAGAGCAAGTTTTTGCACTAAACCGCTAAGGTCACCCTGACTATTTTATCATATCTTTATTTATCACAGTCTAGAGATTACTGGAAAATTTTTTTTCACTCCATTTTTCAGTTCTGCTTTAAATTTTACCCTACGTAAATCTATATTTCTTTATGAGAAGATGTTTTCAATTTAAAACTCAGAACACATCCGAACTCTGAAGATAGCAATCAGATTGACCATTTAGCAAATCTTTGAAGCAAAATGCTGATATTATAGTGAATCCAGATTTAGTTTTCAACATTAAAAAATATTTCTGCCTGTTTCTCATAACTGGTACAGAACCTGCACTAATCCAGAACAGTATCAATTAACCACAGACACCCAACTGTAAGAGCTACTTTAGCAGACAGGTGGAATTGGACTAATTATCATACAAGGTTACACAGAAGGGAAAAAGACCTGTAGTCTCTCTAGGAGAATTACAAGCCTGTGATGGCCCCCTCCCTTTGCTGCAATTATCTCCAAATCACACCTGCCAAGCTGTAGGGAAGCATTCCCATGGTTTGTGACTGAGAACAGACTCAGGTAAACTGTTGTTTTAGTTGGATTAAAAATCCTCAGTACCTCCACTTGTTTCAAAGAATGCTGTACTGTAATTATTTCCACTAAAAGAGACACTATCAGTATAAAAATCACATTAGAAATTAGCCTTTGTGTTTTTTAATTAACAAGATTTATGTTGAGATACCATTGAAAGACTTCAGCCTCAGAACAATTCTTACCATTATAGCTAAAATGAGATGCCTTTCACCCAGATTTGAGAATGTAGTTCCTCTGCTGAAGGAGGAGACTGGGATCTAGAAAGGGATCTGTAGAAGCATTTGTGCTGAATGAAGAACCTGCTCAGTTTGTAAGCAAGAAGTGTTAATAAAAGAATGAAATTTCAAGGACTAAATCTTTGGAGAGATAGCCAAGTTATATCTCAGAAGCAGAATGGCACTTCTTTTACTTGGGATTCTCATTTGGGAATCTCAAGCCTAGACTGTAAGTCATCTTTCTCCTGGAGGTCATGAGAGAGCAGTCCTTTTCTTCACCTCACAAGTTTGACCTTCTAACCTATACTTTGGAGAAGATGGGTTGTAGAACGTGGGAGAAAGATCTCCATCATCTTTGTGAAGTACCCTTATTGCAGTTTTATAAATGTACTTTTGCTCACAATGGTTATATCTATTTAGATTTTTTTTAAAGTGATGGGGCCAGAACTGTGGGATCAAACATCCAAATTTTTGTGGCAGATGATTTCTGATGTTAAGAATCCAATTCTCTATGCCTGCAATAAATTGCTGGCAAGTCTTCCTGATGGTCTTTTAGAAGATGAAAGAATCAAATGAAATAACAGAGTTTTAGAGAAAGTAGTTTGCAAGTTTGTTAACAGGAAATGTTTATTTTCTTGAAAGAAAATTGTGTTAATTGCAATTGCTCTCATTCATTGTGTCTGCCTAGGTAGATGCAAAGACAGTGAGAGGGCAGTGCTGTATGTAAGCAGTCAAACTCAATACATGGGAGAAACAAAATGACAGCAGCTATTTCTGTGACTGACTTTCACATGATTGTGCCATGTACAGGGTTTGAATCTTAGCTGCAGCATCCAGATGGTACCTTATGGAGAGCCAGCACTTTGATCTTGAGCACTGGCTCAGAGTTTCTAGAGATCTAGAGCTAAACCACTGGATGAAAGTTTTGAGATTTATGTTTGTGGTCACAAGATGGTCTAAGGCACATTTGGAATCTAAGAGCTGACATATACACATAGCTACTATTTAATTATTCTAAAGAAGAATTATCAGAGGGAGAGTGAAAGACAGGGAAGATTAAAATAATGAACATTGGACTTTGAATTACTCTTGTAAAAAATAGAGAGATTTAATCTCAGTTAGTTTTAGTAAATTACCAAGACCCATTTTCATTGTAACATAATTATCTTCAATACATTAATTTATTTTACAGTGGTATTATACATACTGCACTGTTCATACAGTATTAACCTAAATATAAACATTTGTGCTAATTGAATCCATGGTGCCAGCAAATTTTAAAACCAATCTTACATTAGATGTGATGTAATTGTCTCTGTTATATTGACTGATATCTAAAAATTAGTTTGATTCTCCATCAAGCTATTTCAGTGATTCATATCAGAAATCCTCAATAGAAGTCAGGTGACGTTATTGGAAAAAATTCCTTTCTTCAGTTTTTGTGTTACCAAGTTAGTTCAAATAGAAAAGAACATCTAAGTCAGAGTAGGGGCTGGTCCTATAATTTTATCACTTATAATATGCTCCACTGTTATAAGGCCTTATATATGACTTTTCGGGGGGGGGGGTTGAGGGAGGTTATGGAATTGCTGAAAAAAGTACACTTGGAAAAGTGGCTTATAATGTAGGGTAGAGACAAGCACACCTGGTAGTGTCATCATACCCCTTTTGGAAGCTGTCCTAAGAATGAACTACTTCCAGGATGATATCCGGAGCTAGGTGAAGATGTTCATCACAGCCAAAGGTGAGAGAGCAGTTAGGCAGTGTGAACAATCAAGATTCCAGGTTTCAGTCACTTGTCCTATTTTATTTGGCAGTGTAGATGTATCTAGTGAGCCTATGTGTGAGTCCCCTTGTCTTTGGCATGGGAATTAAAGATGGGAAAAGTATGATAAAGGTAAGATGGTCTATATGGGATCAGACAGCCAGCTTTCCTTTCATGCTGTTTCTCCAAGGACATATGGAAATTCAGGGTTCAGAGAGTCTGCATAATAAACTAGATGTGAAGGGGGAGGGGGAACATAACAGGCTTGCCTGTGACAAGCTGTGGGATGGTACGCAATGGTTAGAGGGACAGAGTGCTACTGTGAGCCCTCAACCTATTGCGCAGAGGCATGATGGGGACGTTGCAGCACAGTTGAAGTCTGGCAGAGATGAGCCAGGGGCTCCTGAGATAGTTAGAGCTCCCAAGGAAACCTTCATGAAACACCCCGAGGGAAACAAGGGATGTTCCACTAAGAAGGTGACACAGCCAACAGCCCAGATGAAATGCCTCTACACGAACGCACGCAGCATGGGGAACAAACAGGAGGAGCTGGAAGCTGCTGTGCTACTAGACAGCTACGACCTGATTGCCATAACCGAAACCTGGTGGGACAAATCCCACGACTGGAATGTGGCTGTTGATGGCTACAGGCTCTTCAGAAGGGACAGGTGAGGAAGGAGGGGCAGAGGCGTTGCCCTCTACGTAAGGAAATCAATACAGTGTGAAGAGCTGTCCCTGAAGAATAGCCACGAGCAGGTCGAAAGCTTATGGGTAAGAATCAGAGACAGAGGCAACAAAAGGAACCTTGTGGTTGGTGTCTACTACAGGCCACCTGATCAAGGGGAACCTGCTGACAAAACCTTCTTCCTCCAGCTCCGGGAGGCTTCGCGCTTGCAGACTCTTGTCCTGCTGCGGGACTTCAACCACCCCGACATTTGCTGGAAAAGCAACACGGCGAGTTGTAGGCAGTCCAGGAGATTCCTAGAATGCATAGACAACAACTTCCTAAGCCAGGTAATAGACACAACTACCCGAGGGGACACGATACTGGATCTGATGGTCACCAATGCAACTGAGCTCATCGGTGATGTCAAGATTGGGCTGCAGTGATCACGCATTGGTGGAGTTCACGCTCCTGAGGGACATGGGAAAAGCGAGGACTACAGTCAGGACCCTAAATTTTAGGAAAGCAAACTTCCAGCTCTTCAAGGAGTTAGTCAGAAGGACCCCCTGGGAGACGGTCCTCAGGGACAGGGGAACAGAACAGAGCTGGCAGATCTTTAAGGACACCTTCCATAGAGCACAAGAGCTATCAGTCCCCAAGTGTAAAAAATCAGGCAAGGAAGGGAAGAGACCAGCATGGCTGAGTCGAGACCTGCTGGTCAAACTAAAGAGTAAGAGGGGACTGCACAGGCAGTGGAAGCAGGGAAAGGTGTCCTGGGGGGAATACAGGGAAATGGCCCGGTTGTGTAGGGAGGAGGTCAGGAAGGTCAAGGCGAGGATGGAGCTGAATTTGGCAAGGGACGTAAAGAATAACAAGAAGGGCTTCTACAGGTATATCAACCAGAAAAGGAAGGTTAAAGAAAGCGTACCCCCCTTGATGAACAAGAAAGGCGAATTTGTATCAATGGACGAGGAGAAGGCTGAGGCACTCAACAACTTCTTTGCCTCAGTCTTCACCGGCAGCTTCTCTCCTCACCTCTCCCGAATCGATGGACCAAAAGATGGGAACCAGGGGGGTAAAGCCCCTCCCACTGTAAGGGAAGATCAGGTTCGAGACCACCTGAAGAACCTCAATGTACACAAGTCTATGGGACCTGATGAGATGCACCCCAGAGTCCTGAGGGAATTGGCTGATGTAGTCACCAAGCCACTCTCCATGATAGTTGAAAAGTCATGGCACTCAGGTGAAGTCCCTGGTGACTGGAAAAAGGGGAATGTTGTGCCCACTTTTAAAAAGGGAAGAAAGGAGGACCCTGGGAACTATCAACCTGTCAGCCTCACCTCTGTGCCTGGGAAGATCATGGAACAGATCCTCCTAGAGATATGCTCAAGCACATGGAGGACAGGGAGGTGATTCGAGACAGCCAGCACGGCTTCACCAAGGGCAAGTCCTGCCTGACCAACCTAGTGGCTTTCTATGAAGGAGTAACTGCATCAGTGGACAAGGGAAAAGCAATGGATGTCATCTACTTGGATTTCTGTAAAGCATTCGACACAGTCCCCCACAACATCCTTCTCTCTAAATTGGAGAGATATGGATTTGATGGGTGGACTGTTCGATGGATAAGGAATTGGCTGGATGGTCGCATCCAGAGGGTCATGGTCAATGGCTCGATGTCGACATGGAGACTGGTGACAAGTGGGGTCCCTCAGGGGTGTGTACTGGGACTGGAGCTATTTAACATCTTCATCAATGACATAGACAGTGGGATCGAGTGCACCCTCAGCAAGTTTGCAGATGACACCAAGCTGAGTGGTGCGGTTGACACACCAGGAGGATGAGATGTCATCCAGAGGGTCCTGGACAAGCTGGAGAGGTGGGCCTGCGTGAACCTCATGAGGTTCAACAAGGCCAAGTGCAAGGTCCTGCACCTGGGACGGGGCAACCCCCAGTATCAGTACAGGTTGGGGGATGAAGAGATTGAGAGCAGCCCTGCGGAGAAGGACTTGGGGGTACTGGTGGATGAAAAACTGGACATGAGCCGGCAATGTGTGCTTGCAGCCCAGAAAGCCAACCGTATCCTGGGCTGCATCAAAAGAAGCATGGCCAGCAGGTTGAGGGAGGTGATTCTGCCCCTCTGCTCTGGTGAGACCTCATCTGGAGTACTCATCCAGCTCTGGGGCCCTCAGCACAAGAAGGACATGGACCTGTTGGAGCGGGTCCAGAAGAGGGCCACCAAAGTGATCCGAGGGCTGGAACACCTCTCCTACGAGGACAGGCTGAGAGAGTTGGGATTGTTCAGCCTAGAGAAGAGAAGAGAAGGCTGCGAGGAGACCTTATTGCGGCCTTTCAGTACTTAAAGGGGGCCTACAGGAAAGATGGGGAGAATCTTTTTAACAAGGCCTGTTGTGACAGGACAAGGAATAATGGATTTAAACTAAAGAAGAATAGATTTAGACTAGACACTAGAAAGAAATTTTTTACAGTGAGGGTGGTGAAGCACTGGAACAGGTTGCCCAGAGAGGTGGTAGAGGCCCCATCCCTGGCAACATTCAAGGTCAGGTTGGATGGGGCTCTGAGCAACCTGACCTAGTTAAAGCTGTCCCTGCTCACTGCAGGGGGGTTGGGCTAGATGACCTCTAAAGGTCCCTTCCAACCCAAAGCATTCTATGATTCTATGAATCATGCCCCTTAGATATAAGGCTTACGGCTGTGTTTACAGTGCAAATTGCAGTGTAGTGGAAAGAGAACTGATTTTGCTTTACATGGGTTAGTTCAGGTACTCACAGCCTTGCTGTAGCAGATGACAACCCTCTGCAAATCATACTGGAAGAGAAAACAACTGGCAATGGAGTCCTGCAAACTTTTATGTTTACTGGATTGCTTTGAACCGTAAGACAAGGTTTGGGCCAGTTCTTCATTTATCTTTTCCTACCTCATTCTTCTTTCAGCAAATCACAGTCAGTAACAGACAGGCTTTTACCAGGATATCTAGGGATTCTCTTTTTTCCAGATAGTGTGGTCATAGCTGCTTTTTCAGCCAAAGGGCTAAACCCACTCTGTCACAGCTTTTCTTTAAGGGAGAGAATGTAATGGTAGGACTGAAAAACTGGAGCAGGCAGACCTGTTCTTCAAATACACTCCCCTCTGTTGTCCCTCTGCATGCTCACAAAAACCCATGCTTTCCTCTTGAATCCATGCTTCATGCCCTTGTCCTTCATCTCTGGTCCTCCAGGTTTTCAAAATCTTCCCACCTGTTGCTCAAAACTTAGCGTTTACACTTATTCCTTCCAGTGTGTGAACGCTTCATGGTGAAGCATGTCAGAACAAGCCATAGCTCTATTGCTTCTTTGTGTGGATACAATCTACTTGATATATATCCTCTGAAATATATGTCTGCAGACTTATGGGAAAATTAATAAAAGAGAAATTAAAACTGACAGCTTTGGAATTATATGCTACCCTTAGCATATGGACTACCTCACACGAACACTTTACAGGATTTGTATCAAGATTATGGACAGTAACTCAATGGGGGATAACTTCTGAACTATATTCCTAAATCTCATTTGACAGGTTTTGGATGCTATATAATTCTTACAGTATTATAATGTCACGCCAGTGATGCTACAGTCATCATTAAGATAGTCCTTTCATTCTTAGTGCTAATTTTGTCTCATAATTGCTTTTGCAGTGAAATTTCGTATGCTTTTTCTGAGTAGACAAATAAGCTTCCTTAAAAACAAAATAAATGCTTCATTCTCCATCAAGACATGTTTTGAAGATCCAGTTTCCTCAGAAATAGGCACCTATATCTGGAGAGAAAAAACAACAATGCTTTTTGCTCTGAGCTTTTACGTATATACTAATGATGTACAGTATCAGCTTTGGCACCATTATCAAAAGTAAGTTAGGAAGTAAAGATGTGTAAACAGTGTTAATTTTATTAGGATTCTATACTAATTTAGTTGAAGTGTTGGTATACATCAAGAATCTTATATCTTTAGGGGAGTGAGTGACAGATTAGGACAGGCTTAATTACATAAGACAGAGAGCAGACGACTCTGCTGTCCTCTGCCACATCCAAATCCTAGACCAGTGGTTAAGGCTTTTTCTTGGAATATGGAAGTGATAGCAATTTAACCTGGAATACTTGTCTACTGGTGAGCCTGGCTGGTATTTCCTGCAGCTGTTTCCACTTTGCAGTCCTTGCAATTTGCTGTTCTCCTCTTGGAAGTACCAGAAATACAAGGAAAGATGTGCTGCTTTTCAGTTTGAACAAAATGTGATATGTAAAATAAGATAAAATTAATATTTTTGGCTTGATAAGGAGAATAAAATGTTAATTTCAAGGGTTTTTTCCTATTTTTTCTAGAAAATGTTTGTATCAGTTCTTTTTTTCCTAATTCTGGTGCCAAACTATTAAATGGCGACTGAGTGTGCAGGCTTAGTAGATGCAGCTAGTAGATGCAGTTTTACATGTAGATAACGTGAAGAAATCTGCTCAGATTAAATGAGTTATAAGTGTGACTTAGTTTAGCCAGTATAATTCTGAAAAGTTACAGTAAAAATGAGGTGCACTAGAAAGTCCAGCTGTTTAAACTGTTAACAGTGACTAAAAGGAGACAGTGAGCAGCTGCCTATCCCATACACTGGTTGTGGTCAACATGAGGGGTTTAGGGGTGAATATCAAAGTCCTTCAGCCAAAGCAGCCACAGCCTGAAGTGAGAACAGGTAACTTAAAGTGAAGCGAAGATTGCTTACTGTGGAATTAAAGCACTGTCTTCCCTTCTGCATAGCTGTAACTATCTTTGCTGACTTAACCTCTCTGGTTACATTTATACAATCTTCCTGAACAAATCAGGTATTGCCACTGGTTTGGTGTAAGGACAGTGGATGACTTTGAGCCTTGAATGCTGTTTCTACCTCACATGTAAGAGCTCTTTCCTGATAGGAGCCTTTATTTGTATTTGTTTCTACTCATTCTGTAAAATGCAGCAAGTGTGTTTGACAGTTATTTGTGCTCCATGCTTGTGCTCTAGATAGAGGTTAGAACTAGCTTTGCAGGGTATAAACTGTGCTCTGTACCATTTGGAATACCTTTGTTCTAGAGTGTACAACTCTGTGATTGTTACAATATTCTAGAAACATGTTTTTGCTTTTTTGGAGACAGATTGTTGCTTTCAAAGACTAGCAATATCTGTTTTCAAGCTATGTGCTTTTATGATTATAAAATAGAATTGATTCTTCACTCCAGATGCAACAATTTTATGGTTAGTAAATATAAATATAGCTAGACAACACATAGTTGATTTCAATAAATGTGAGGTTCTTTATGTTGCTGGAATTCCAGTCATGGTGCTGCATTAAAGTCAAAACTGATTATGAATCTCAAGCAGAAGGACTGGGTGAGCATGAAGGAGAAGGAAAAGCAGCCTTCCTCAGGTCACATGCAGTAGCTGAAGAACCAGTTCATGGAAACTACATCCAAACTGTGTAAGTGTCTTTGCCAAGAAGAGACTAGGAGGTTCCACACAGCAATGAATACTCTAGCTCTATGTGTATTCTCACTTTCTGTTCAGAGTAATCAGCATAAGGAGTTTCAGTGAATTTTGGCTGCCTATAACGTAGTCTATGCTAGTCCTGTAGGAATTCCCATTGATCACACATGTACATAGTACATCTTATTTTCTAGCCTTGTTTAGTTCCGGAAGTATATTTGAACATATGTGAAAAAAGTGCATTTTCAAATATATGGCTCATCACAAAATAGTGAAAGTGGCATATAGGGGGTTAAGGGAATGATGAGGCAAAAAAATGCAGTGCCAGCAGAATTCCCCAAAGGGTAAACAAAACTCTTAACTGTTGCAAACAATAAATTGTCAATACCTTGTAGAAGCAGTGGATAATGAAAAGTTATAATGCCTATAGTTAGTACCCTCTTTAAAAGAATTTACACAGGATATGAAATTAAATTCTGTGCACAGTTCTCTTAATTTGTCCTTAATTAAACAATACTCCATAAATGGTGCATTCAGTGACCAAATGTTCAGAGACAGCAAAATGGTGGGTCCCAAGCCATTAGGAATGAAATAAAGTCAGTCCCCTGAGAGCCTGCTAGAATCTGGTCTATCTAAGTGACAACTGATGGTTTAGGAAAGATAATTAACTTTGCAATTACAAACCGCAGCTTTCACCAATGCTGTTTCTTTCAGTATTCTCTTCTAAATGTTCTACTATTTTTACAGTGAGATAAAATGCTTTTTAAAAATGCTGAGTTCGTAGAGATTCATTTTTTCCTACACAAATATAATTTGAATATTTTATTTTAAAGGTTTCAGATCAATAAGTATATGTGTATTAGTTTTATAAATTACAAAAGATAAATGTTATTTTTTTATGACTGTCAAGATTTCATTCTTTACTTTAAAGATGAAAGGGACATGCTGCATCAAACAAATTTGATTTTTTCCTTTGGTAGCGAATCCTGGACCTAGCAAACCTAAATTAGGTTTGTTCTTTAGCCACGTAGATTGTAATTCTCTTCAACATAGGGAACGTTAGTTCTAACTTACTAATGTGCCTTCATATTGATAAAAAGTACCTGCATCGAAGAGGGATTGCTAGTTAAATCCATATGTCTGTACCCCTGATTATCTTTACCATAATGTCTCCTAGCATGTAAATTAGTGTATTTTCATGCTGGCATACGTGTCATGAAATCATCAAATACTGCAATATGCTCATACTTACATGTGCAAATATGAGTGTTTTGATATGATATATTAGGGGATTATGAAAAAGCTTAATTTAGAGGTATAATATTATGTTCAATTGTAGTGTTTTGTTGAGACTGTAGATGTCTGTGTACTGAACAGAGTTCCAGGTAGGTGTGGACCCAGGTAAGCAAGGAGACAGAATCAGGACCTAAACTTCATGAAAAATCTATTTGTGACTCTATTTGCTGTGATTTCACGCATTGTAACATACTGTATAGCACTAGAACTCGCTTCAGGAAATCCCAGCTTTAAGAGAGCAGACCAAGCTAATTTGGCATGCTACAAAGGACCAGTTCCATACATTGATTTAGTAGCTGAAAGTAAAATTTAGACCCTGCCCTAAGCATACCAACCCTCTTATCATCAGCTGCAGACTGATGCCGATGCCTGATGTCAGGCTCTGCTGTAGGCAGCGTAGGTTCTGGCGTTGTGTTTGCTGGGATGTCCCATGGAAGTCTGCTGCTCTGTCGAACTCCTCATTTTGCCTGTGCTAAGGGCAAGCTTATTAATCTGCCTATGCCACCATGATAAGTGATAAGGAGATCTTTCTCACATCCTTTGTGTTTGAATTGGAAATTCATTGGAAACTTTCATGCTGCACATGTACAATAAGGATGTAACACTCTCAGATCTCAGTCACAGACTCTGGATGCTCTGGAAGAACAAATTATTTTAAATAATGTACTTCCTGGTAAAGGTACGTTGCTGTGAATTGTGCTGTATATCTCCAATTACAGTGGTCACATCTGTACAACTTCACATTTGCCATTTTTATGTAATTAACCTTATAAAAGTAGGGAAAATACTGTGGTAATAGTTTGATATTTAATTACAGTACTTGTAAGTGGCAATTTTAAAGACTTTAATGACCAGCACTGTATACTAACACGTAAATTTGTAAATTGTCAGGGGGAGGGATGTTATTACTGATAACTCATATATATTCTGTTTCCCTAACTAATCTTCCTTCATGAATATGCTTTAAAATATTCAGCTGTCTTGTATATAATTTTGTCCAACTTTGCCACTTGTGAAGTGATACGCACATATGCTTCATAACAGATAATAGTTCCATCATACCAGAGGGCTTAGGGTTTTAAGGCAATCTGAAAACTTGTATGAAAGGAATTTTGTCTTCAAAATGCCTGATGGTGCCTTCACTGATGTTTATAAGGGCCTCTGGATGTTGTGCTGATATTTCCAGTTAACACCTCTTTCCACTGTAATGTGATGCAACTGTCTAGAATACCACCTTTAGGGAGGATTTGAAATTCTTGTTGATGATCATCACACAAGCCGCAATGCTATTTCCCTGTCCTTCAGTATTGGCATGTCTGAAGACAATACATGGAAGTAGAGAAGGGCTATTGTAATACAGGAATCAGTAAAGACCCTTTATTTGAAAGTACCAGAATGTTTGCGTTTTTTCTTTATTTATTCATATAAAATGCATGTAATTATTGTCAAGCACTCTGTTATTTTATATTTAGAAGCAACTTAAGAAGTTACATGGTCTAAATTCATCCCAGGTTAGTAAAAAATGGAAAAATTAATAGATCTATGGGAAAATACAGTTTATACATCTCAATTCCTAGAAATACAAAGAGGTAAAATGATACTATTTTTTTTAAAAGAACTAACTTTAGTTCTTGTTCATTCTTTTTGTGCAGACTTTCCAATGTGCTTTAATAGTTTCAATTCTAGATCTTAGTTTGGACTGATGCTCCAGATGGATTAAAAAACAGATAGTAAGAGATGGATTCAGGTTTTCAAAATCATCAAGTGATTTGAAAGAAAAGTGCTTCACAGTGTTAAGTTCCAACAATTTGATTTGGCTGTTATTGTGGAACCCTGGTATCCAACACTGAATTTCTTCAGAGAGGAAAAATATCTCCACCCTCTTTTATGATGTGTGATCCAAAATGCCAATCACTGAGAATGGAATACAATTATATTCACTAATATGTCTAAAATAGAAACTCTTGCTGTCAATATATACTCATTAGTACTGAGCTGCAAATGAATTCTGGAATTGTGCTCTTATTAATTAGGTGGCAGACTAGAAAACTTCCTTGCTTCTGTTTAGCCAGATGGAGGGACAGTGGGTGTAATGACCTATATTGGGCCTTTCCCAGGGGATTTCTTTGGTGTTTCTTGGTGTCAGTATGGGTCCATCTTCCATTTGCCATTTAAAATAAGCAGTCCCAAACCTACACAAGCATGCACTCAAATTACATTCAGAAAAAGACATGGTAATTTTGTTTAGTTTTAAAATCAGTTATGCATCACATTCTTAAAACTCCAGAGGGACTTGGGCACACAGATGCAAGACGGAATAGATTTTTCAGGAAAAGGTAAGTAAGTCTGCTTTCTTTTCCTGTTACACTATCCTACATAATCTGCCACATAGACCACCAACGTACAGAGGGTTTGGTTTTAAAACTCATTCACTTCCTTGTCTTTTACTACTTTTTTGCCCTATGAGTTGTTTAAAATTCTAAGAGTCTTCAATGACTCAAAAATGGACTTTGGGGGGAGGGGAGAAGCAGGGGAAGTTGGTGATCAGCCCACATGAAAAGTCCCTAATTCTCTAATTGACCCCGTATATTCTAAACAGCCATCAAGATACTTAAATGTGTATCTGCATTGAAGGGTATGAGTAATACCACACACCGGATGGAATTACTCACGGGCTTTAAGTTTTGTATGAATCAAGTGTCATCCTGCATAGTAACCTACATAAAGAGACATTTGAAATAGTCATAAGATATTGTGTCTTTTTTTTTTTTGTTAAGATTTTCAGTAGATACTTCAGCTTTGTCAGCGTAAAAGTGATTCTTTGAAAGCTGGTAATTCATTTCAAATTAATAAGAAACAGAAAAAACCACCTTCAATATATTACATAACATCAAGTTGTGGGTTTTCACGGGTACATTTCTGTATTTAAAAGGAACTTTTAAAATCTATGGCACTTGAGTTAATTGGAAAAAGACATTTTCTACTGACCTTATGGATGACTTAATTTTCCAAAAATAACTTTATTCTATGTGAGCTCCCAACTGGTGTTGGTTCTGCCAAGTAAAAGCTAATACCAAAAGAATCAGGTGAGCACCCTCATTTCCCACTGTGTTTCTTTTCACCTCCCACTGTGCTACTTACTGCATAGACAAATATGGACAAGTGTTATTATTTATGTGGAGCTGATAAATTTCTGTCTAAATGCACAAGAAAGTGCAATTTTTGCTCCTACAGAGGGAAAATTATTTGCAAAAAAAATCTGGATAATAATTTCAGATAAGAGAAAGGCTTAACATTTTTTTTTTTAACAAACTAAATAAATTTAATAACTTATTCCTATTAGATCATTCACTTGGATTTATATTTATGGAACTTTCTTACAGAAAATTGTGACAGTAAGTCATATGGTAGCTATATTGTGGTACAAAACTTAAAAGCTTTGTATTGTGTAGTGACATGTTTTCTCTTTCTCATATCCAATGTCGCCAGCTTGCAAATAAGATGATGTTTGATTTGTTTTTATTTTCTTGTGAGTGCTTGTAATCTTCTCTCTGTCCTATCCCTTTCAGGACATGCAAAGAGATTGGCCCAATAAGTCAGTGATTTCCTTCCCCTCCTTTTGAAATATGGGATGAAAGGCAATGTGACTAAAATCCCTTGCAGGCCTGGGAACTATATACCTGAAAGCAGGCAGGATCTAAGTATTTTAATTTGGAATAGACAGATAGAACATATGACTGAAACAATTATAAAGGTCATATCATATGCTACAGCATATCTGATCTCACCTTAAGATGCCCACGTGACTGCCATGTGACTGCCATAATACCACTGTTACTGTCCAAGATAATCGCACTTTTATTTTGTGTGCTAATGATAAAACCATTAAGAAAAAAAAAAAGAACACTTTTGTTTCAGAAGTATACAGTGTGGCTCTAAGTGTAAGAAGAGAGCAGATGAGGAGTAAGCAAGATGTTATTTTTACATAATTCCTTTTCAGAAGACAGTTGTACTTCAAGCAGTTTTACAGGCATGGCTTAATGAGTGCCTGCCTGGGGCCAGCCATATCAACTTTGAAGTCATCTGAAAGCTGAGCTGAGAAAGACTGGGTACTAGTCATTGGACACTTTCAGAATAATGTAAAAGGGCATGACTCCCACGAGATCCATTTTTCAGATCCCTACATAGTAGGTCACTTTTTGAGGCTGACCCTTCTATCAGACAGAAACAGTGAATGTACAAGTGCTGTCATCTATCATGTCTGCCCATCATGTTCAAAGCAGGATAAAATAAATTTCATTCTCCTTTTTTCTTTTAAGCTTTTTATTTTCCTTCTATTCTTTTACTTCTTTTTAAAGAAATATACAGAAATGTGCCCTGGTGAACTGCTAAGTACCAGACATTAGCTTTTTAGTGTTTAGTTTTGCATCTTATCTTTTTTTTTTTGGTCTTTTTTAATCAAAAAGTGCTAATGAACCAATGAAAATGCAAGTTCTTATTTAACATTTAATGATTTTTCAGTTTTTTTAAATACTTATCAGAACAAGACTTCTATGAGGGCTTTAAGTCCTTAACAGTGTCTGAAGGACCACTTTATCAGAATCTAAATAAATACATTAGTATATTCTACTGTGTGAAGTAGGTTCAAAATAATACCTACACAGTAGATAATGGAAACATGTTGACATTCTTAAGGTTATAAACACATTTGAAGTTATGCCATTTGTAAAATTGAAGATTGTGAAGTACAATGTCCCTGAAAATCCTAGAACTGCATCTTTCTCATTTTACTAATTGCTGCAACACTTGAGATCTCAGTATGATGTTTTTTCCTCTGCACAAATGAGCAAGTGGAGGCCACAGAACCTCTTTAAAAAGGCAGATGTGTTAAATAATTAATTTATAAAGAAAATTAGCATGGAGACTAGAGTATGGATATTATAATTTATCCAGGTGAGGTTTTGGTGTGTTGAACTAGGTGTGCAACTTTTCTCTTTGTGCCAACAAACATTTGTATGAAATCCTTATTTCTTCTTGCTACAGTATATCCCAGTGCTGGGATCCACACATCTGTGTGCAATGCTTGATGCTATGGAATGGCTTTGGCTGTTAAGGTTGTGTGTTTATCTTGTGCTTCTCTGTGTTTTTATGCAAGGGTAAACCTCAGTTTTCTTCAGAAATCCTAGGTGATCCTTTTTCAACTTTTCTGATAAAGAACATTTACCTTCCCCTTTCTCATTCAAAATGCTCCATTTTTCTTTGTTTTTTCTATTCTTTTTCTCAAAGAAAAGGAACATGAAACAATCTGAAAATTCTACAACAAAGGAAGGAACTGTAACCATCACTGCCTGACAATCACAGAATATCAGGTGTTAGTTTTGTCTCGTCCAGCAACAAATTAACAAGTAGGAAGAAGCATAACAGAAACATTTGCTTGGGAGGGAGTCACACTGCAATTAGGAGCTCTGTATGAAACTCCTTTTTGTTAGAAATCAGAAGCGTAGTGTTGTTCATATCAGACTATAGCAACCGAACACTCTGAACACATACATTTGGTCCCCCATAGCAGTGATTGTGATAAAAACAAATTCAGATAAACTACTCTGAGTATTTTTGGAGGAGACAGTCCAAGTGGCAAAGAAGGTAGCATCTGAACTGATCTCAGCCCTGACCAGACTGGTGTTTGTCAAGCCCTCGCCTATTGACATCCACTGCTTCAGGATGGATAGTCGCATTTGCAGCCCCAGTGCTGGTTTCTCTGCTGCCTATTTTGATACCTCCTACAGAAAAACTGGTAAGGGCATTCCACCTTGTGTACTTATAGCAAGTTATAAGGAGTAAGGCTATATCTAAGGCTGGAGAGACCATAGAGGAAAAGTCATTAGAAACCAATGCCTTAAATAAAAATTCTCTGAATTGAGCAGAACAAGGTCTTTGTTACTGATTCCCATCGGGACAAGTGAAAACCAAACACTCCATGTCACCTGAAGAGATATTTGGTCAGTACCAAAACCTGCACCAGGACTACTACAGGCTCCATGTAACTTCTCAGTGGTTTCTTCAAACACTGATTCCTTTCTCCTGTCAAAAGATGATGACAAAGAAAGTGTCCTGGAATTCCCATATAAAATTCAACTGTACCTTGTAGCATTTAGACACTTGGTGATATGCAGATTCATAGACAGCTATGCAATAAGGAACCTGGAAGGATTACAAAGTCTTTGAAGTATCTCATTAATTCCATTCTGCAAAGCATGGAGTACTTTAAATTTTGTTGTTTCTTTTACTTTAATTTCAGAATTTCTGTTGCAGAATGAGTTGGTGCAAGGGCCTCAAAAATTTGAGTACAAGAGGTTCTTCTCTCAACTCCGCAAAGACTCTCTTAATAATGAAAGTATCAAATACAGGTCAAGTACAAGAAAACACAAGTGCAGGTGATCTTATGTTTTGTCCTTGCCTATGTGATGTCTACAATGACATCAGTATTTTAAAGAAACACATACCCTAGTAAAAAAAAAAAAAACACAACAGAAATAGAAAGATTTAATTGTGCTCTGTCTTACAGTTCATTAAACTATTGTTGGAAACATGGAGAACCTGATGAGAAGTGGTCTTCTCACATGCCTATCCTTATCTCCAAATAATTTAAATGAGGGTTGAAGTGGCTTTCTTAGTATCATCTATTTAGAGAAAATATAGAAAAAAACCCTTTCCAAAGACTAACGATGAGAATATTTTTAATGCAAAATCCCAAACAAACTCGCTATTTTCAACTTTACAGTAGAAATTTTAAAAAAAGGGATGGAAAATCTGCATTTTTCTAGCAAACTCTTGTATTATCTATCATGTGCACAGCTAAAACTCCAGCTAGACATGGTGATGATTCAACCTATTGTGACTGAAATAGATAAGAGGCTGGAAAGCTTTGTTCACAGCTGCCAGAGGGTTACCCAAAAAAGCGATGATGTGTGATAATAAAGAATGGAGGCACCACTCTTTGAACAGAGATTGCTGAAGATTGCACTTTAGTCATTGTATTTGACAGTCTGATAGGCTCATTGAGGTAACTTTTTTCCAATAGTACACAGGAGAAAAATGTTCAGCTTCAGATATCCCTAGCCAGGTTTGCAAGGTTTATCATATATAGGTAACATGGAGAGAATACCTTGGAGGAGCTAAGCACTTTGAATATTTGTTAAAGGAGATTGAATATAATTAATTACCACAGTATTGCATGCATGAAGAAACAATTCTATTATATGTTCTGTGAAATTTGAGAGTATTTCCAAGGCTTTTCTCTTTGAATGAAGTTATTTTTCTAGCATAGTAATCTGTGTGGAATATGGAGAAAAAAGTGTAAATTGCAGGACAGAAGAACTTTGAGGAGGAACCTGATTGGAATGTTTTCTGTTGTGGCCTCTGTAAATAAGTATTGTACTATCATACTAAAAACAAATACTTGAATCTTTAAAGCCTGTATAAATGAGAATTGATTTTTTTTTCTGAGGAGATCCATGGATGTGGACTCAGAAACCTGGGATCTGTCTCCAGTTTTTCTGTTGACCTGCATTCTTACCTTATTCATTGTGCTTGTAGCACTATCCGTTTATCCGCTCTTTGTCTGTTTACCCTATTTAGACTCTAAGTGTTTAAGATATCTGGACAAGCTCGTACTATGTCTTGTTAAAGTGCCACACTTAATGGACCTATGAGTTTTCTTGGAGTCTCCAGGTTCTACTGTGCTCAGTGTTAACTGGACTCAGTTGTAACAGAGTAACGTTGTTTTGGTATGTTAAAATAAGATCATTATTAATATAATCATTCATGTTTAGAGTCCCTTTCATCTGAGGATCTGCAAGTACTTTACAAACATAAAATTAAGCCTCAAAAAATTTCTCTATGAGAGGTACAGATTAAACAGGACTCACTTTATCTATAAAAAAAATGTTTTCATCTTTACGAAGGACAATGGCAGCTGTTCAACACCATAAATGGAAACTAACAACAGCCTACAGCAGAAATGCAATGATAATGCGTGTACCCAAACCACACACATCAGTGAATTTGATAGACAAGCACAGAAGATGCAACAAAAAGTCCTATGAAAATGCTTGGAAAACTGACTAACTATGAAAGCAGTAATCCTCAGAGTGATGTTTTAAGTTAAAGTCTGTAACTCCTATGCCGTATTGCTCACTGTGCCATGCTGTGTTATTAGTTCACCACTTAGATCAATTAAACTGAGATTCATATCTTAATTTAGGAAGCTTGATCTGCAAGGCTTCGGTGATTTGCCTTGCATTTTCTCTCTCTGCCTTTACTTCTGCCACTCACTTTCTGTCTATACTACATCTGGAGGCTACATCCAGATGCCTGAAATTTCTAAGGTATTCCTCTTGCATCCCCATTATACCCATCCCTGAGATTTTAAACGTCAAATGTGGGCCGAGCTCTCCTGTAGATCAGATTCTGTTTTGTAGTTGTCTAAATCCTACCATGATTTTGCATTTTTAGATTTGCCTGATTAACTCACGGTGACAAGTTAGAGCTCAATGTCCTGAAGTATCAGTGACATTCAATGTATGTGCATACAAGTGCAGTCCCAAATTTATGTGGGCTGATGTAATGAGCAAACTGAGTGAAGAAAGACAGGAGATAATGACAGAAAGATTTTTCACAGGATCTTTGAAGTAGATTAGTATAAGGCAGTTGGCCGTATAGCTTAGAAAGGAGCTGATGCTATACTTGGTGAGGAAAGGGACAAGGTTAGCAGGGTAGTTGTTTTCTACTGGCAAGGTGGAAGGAGAGCCAATGAAGGAAGTATGAGGAGGCAGGAAGAGGTGTGTGCAAGCTAGTGACATAACCTGGAAACAAGCCAATATGTTCTGATGCATTCCCATCCCACTTGCAGTTTGGAGGAGATGAATGAGTGGAGCTGGGTGGAAATATTAACCTGGCTCTCTATGCTTTATATTCTTATGCCTCACAGCTGAGGCCTGCATTGAACACTCCAGACTGAACACCATAGCCATGCAGAGGTCCTGTGACCTCTTCTAGGACATATCTGCTCCTCAGCATGTCGTTAACATACAGTTTCACTCAAAGTGCATAGAGACATTGCCACAGTCATCCTTGTCACACTTTCTTTCAGCACATGGCCAGATTATTGCCTGGAATTAGCAGGCTGACAAACACCAGGATCCTGGGAATGTTGCCCTTTGTAAATACATCAAAATCTTCATTAGTTTTCCAGCAAAATGCAAGGCACTGTGAACAGAATGTAGTCCAAATTCTGAATGCTGTCTCTGTGACAGTAGTGTGCACATCTCAGCATCTGGTCTGTGAGAGATGTGCCAGATTGCAGGGCTCAGCCTGGGATGTGAATGTCTGGTCCCAGTCTAACCACAGAGTCCTGTGGTTCTCTGTATGTAACTCCTGGTAGCTGGCTGCTCACTCAGTAAGCATGTTCAGTAAAGCTATCTTTTGCCAAACAAACTTTTTCCCTACCCGCTCCTCAGCATTAGGGACAAGTCCTACTTCTGGCCTGCTCTCTCCTGTCCATCTGTACTTATGAGTCTAAGAAAAAAAAAAAGCCCTTTTCTTGATTTTCCCTCTTTCTTCTGTCCTTCTTTCTTCACAGGAATCATCTCACTTCCCCTGTGCTTTCTCCTATGCCTCTGGTGAGCAACTCATGGTTAAAACCCATGCTGTTTCTGCTTCATAGCAGAGCAGACCTGTGGCATTTCAAACCTGAACTGTTGGGGTTTTTTTACCATTTCTGCTTGACTCTGCTATTACCTGAGTGTGGTGAGATAAGGAAGGCAGCTGTAACTGATGAAGAAAGGCCTGCAGGAGCATTTTGAAGATGAGATGCACCTCTGGGTGGAAGATTGGGTCCTCATCTATTGGAAAACTTAGCATTGGGCAGCTTGTTAAGCAGAGTAAAGAAATTACAGGCTGTGAAGGTAGGAGGGCCTCTAAACAGATGGGATCATGTGAGAGAGAGAATGAGGATGAAGTGATTTGACCAGCAGGGAACTGATCCTGTGGAGCATAACTATAGCAAGAAAAGCACTTTGTAAGAGATTTATCATAATAAAAACATAAAGCAGGCAGAAGAATTAAATCTACCTCCTTCCTACCTCCAGGACTTACGACTGTCTCCAGTGCCCAGGAACACTGCAGCGTGGGGAGCAAAGTAATCAGGAGAGCTCTGGTTGGAGCTTTAGTTATGACTTCAGCAACATTTGAGAATATGAAACTCACTATGTCTCGTAAGAATAATGAATTGAATGCTAAATTGTGCTCAGTGTTCATTAGCCTCTGAAATTGTGATAATAGTTGGAGAAGGACATTGAAATGGGCTACATCACTTGGGATGTGGGACAAAATATCTAGGGTGTATTTTGCTGATTATCTGGGGGAGATAGTCATGTATCTTAAGTAGTTACATCCTGACTATTTGTGGATGGCTAGGAAATGTTTACTTAGAATTTAATTAGGGTAACATTGCTGTCTTCTTCCCACACTTCTTTTTTTCCTATAGGCTCTGACTGCATAATAGTAACTTGAATACACCAGCCACTGTTCTCTGGTACTGAGGGTGACTGACATGGAAGTACTTCAGTCATACTATTCAATGTTCTTATCCTTCAAAACAGGGCAGCTGCATGAAAACTGCTACCTGAGAATGGTACCTGGCTTTGGCTAACTTTCCAAACTCACTAGGGAATTCTAGCTGGATCAAAGGACATGGTATCTTTAGGGGACAGTACTCTCTGCATCAGTCAAGTTGTGCAGACCAGTGTCTCCCACATTAATGACACAAAATTTCTGTAAGATGGGAAAAAACCCAAAGATGTTCAGAAGATGAAAACATTTTTTTGAATTTCTAGGTACTTGTTTTGAAACTTATATAGATATATAAGATAAGCAACCTGAGAAGTAGCAGTATATTCAACAGTTTTATTCTCCTTAAGCTGGAATCATGTTACTGTAGTTTGACTAATCACCATACATTTGCTGATTCACAGGACATGTTCACGTGTATGTTCTTTAAATATAGAAGTACATGATCTTTTATAAACAGTGAGACATTCAAATCTTTTGTATGGTACTGTAGGCAAATATTATAGCATTTTAAACTGAAACATACTAAGAAGTTGCATAACTTGCAGAAGGCTGTGTAGCAAGTCGGTGGCATAGCTAATCATTGGAATACTTTTCTAACTGTAGTTTCTGCTGTTTCTGTTAACTGCTACCCATACAAACTTCTCCCTTACCATAGTGCATTCAAGCTTGTAGGCATAATATGTTCATTTTCTAACATATTTGCCTGCTGTAACCAGTCTGCTAAATCTGATTTTCCTTCTCTTCCATCAAATGCTCACTGCAGTTCTTGTTACTGAGTCTGACACTGGGGATATCTGGCAATCAGCTTACACATTCATTGGTTTGCATAAGGGGAGGAGACAGGACTGCAGAGTGGCAGCAAGTATGCAAACTCATTTCACATTAGTTCCCCCAGGTAAGAGATTCTTTCAAAGGAGATCATTGAATTTACCTGTTTCATATTTCAGCCACCATTGTCTGATACCCAATTGCACATAAAGCATCTGGTGTAAGCAAAACTAATTTGGATCTTCTTTTGTAAAATGTTAGCTGGATTAAGGGATCAGGTAGCCTCTTTCCTTACAAGAATCACTAGAGGGAACCATACTGTGGAAAAGATAAAATAATTAGGACAGCAGAAAACAGGCAGCGTGTATCTCAACTGCAACTGTTCCTGTGTAAACTCAGCCTATAAAATTATATTAGTTTGCTTATCAAGCAAGCTTCTTTTCAAATTTAATAGCTACCTATATTACACTGACTGTATCCACACCTGTGACTGTTATATTCTAGATGTTTTCCAGCTCTTATGAGCTTGCATAGGCAAAAAAGGTTAATATTCCAAAGCCAGTTTAGTGTTTGAAGACATTTTGAGGGGAAAAAGCAACATAATGTAGTACTAGACTTCATCAAATGCAGTATTTAATGCTCATATTTGTAGTAGAATAAACACTACAAAAGTTACTAAATGTAAAGCCACTGGTCAAAGGCTGAAACATATTGCAAGGATTCCTAGGACCTACTATAATCCAGATAATTAATAGTAAGCCACAGTAACATACAGAAATGTTATATATGTTTAAATGCATTTATATATGAGTAATCTTCAGAAAACTTCATGTCTTGCTCTGCAAACAAGATCTTGCTTGGGTCAAAAAATTAAATAATGTGTTAGAAACTATTCTAAAAGAAACAAAACAAAAAAGAAACACTGTTTTTTTTTATGATGCAAATGCATATTATTTATGCACCTTGAACAGTCCAAACACTGCAACAAATTCCCAAACTCAAAAGTGAGCTAAAGAGGTACAGAGGTGCAACAGAATGACTACAGGTATGATATACTTTTTGTTTGGTGAGATACCAGGTTGGGCCTCTTCAGCTTGGAAAAGTGGCAACTGTGGGAGGATAGTAATATGGACAGCATCAAAAAAGTTGAATATTGAAAAGACATTCATTACTTTTCTTAACACAAGAACTTTGCAGCACTTAATGAAATTATCATCTGGCAAGTTTAAAACAAGTCTTAGAAGTACTTCGTCAGACAGGATGTAATTAAACTAGAGAACCCATTGCTACAGGTTCTTCTAGATGCGAAACATAAAACAGTTTCCAAGGCTACTTTACAACTTAAATAGGTAGATAACTCTTAGGCTGTTAAACACAATGATGTACTGCAAAGTCCAGAACCCCTAACCTGCTGATTGCCAAAAGGCAGCAGATTATTTTAAAGAAAGAAGTCTCTTACTTGTCCTGTTTCTTAGACTTTTCTTCAAAGAATCTATGACTAGACACTGGGCTAAATGGACTTTTTCCCTGACCTGTCATGGCCAGATCATCTGCCTAAGGCAGTTAGCAGAATTTTATCTGTGATCACCAGACTCTACAGAAATCTTCTGTGAATTTTTAAAAATGAGATTAATGCTTTTGCATGTTGGTAGCTATTAACTGAAATGCCACATCACACACAGTTATTTGTGTTTAGTTTGCGTGCTCTTCAGGAGAAGATTTGTTTTTTTCCCCCTGCACAGTCAGAATCTACCTAGCATGTTTTCAGTCTCATCTCAGTATTAACACTGAGAAAATCAAACATATAAAGAAAATAAAAATTGTTGTCTTGGAAAGGCTAATCCTTATTCCTGTATAACTAAGGTTCATTCTAAGAAAAACACAAAATGTTTTCATCACAATCAGACAACACAGCACATGATTACTAAATTAGTTTGGAGATTTCTAAAAATTTTGGCGCATTATGTTTTGGTGCCTTATAACACTTTGCACATCTGTGAAATGTGGTCTAAATGTCAGTGACTTTCTGACACTGTCTATTCCTAACTTCTTGTATTTCTTAGTCCATTCCACAACTCACTAGTTCTGGGAAAAGAATAAGCAAACATTAAGGAGTTTCTCATCCATCTAAATAATATTAGTCCCAGAAATGCTCAGCCTTTTCTTACTATATGGTGTATTACACTACTTTCTTTATAGTTCTGCAATATTATAATTAAACTTGTCTCAGTCTTTCTGTTATAACCCTTTACACTCAGTAGCTTGGTGGTTGACTTAAAATTTACTCCAGACAGCAAGACAACAAAGTAACCATTTTAAATATACTTGCTATTCTTTATGAACATGAAACAAAATTGCTACTTACAGAAACAAATGCTAACACAGTGTTACAATGGACAGTTAATCTTCCTGCCCAGCCTTCAGAGTTCTCTGGGGGCTCAGTTCCCACCACTGCTCTGAACTTGGAACCAGCAAAACCCTGACTGCCTACTCTATTTATTCCCTTGCCCTTTCAGGGAAGAGTCATTCCCTGATTTTAAACGTTCTTTTAAACACTTGATTTCTGAGTAAACATGTTGCAGTCCTATGTGCCAACTTAGAATATTTCTTATTTAGAAGTATTCTATAGATTTTAGAGTAAATAAATAAATAAAAACAGTGAAAAAGACACCTCTGCACTTTTACTTTGATTCTCAAAGAGAATAAGAAAAAAAGTCTAGCAAGGGAAGCTCACAGGATTACCTTGGTGATAATAAAATAAGGGTATATTTCAGAACTGATATTATACTAGTCCCAGTATATTAAATGTTCAGACTCTCTCTGAGGAATAACTATGCATGGGTAAGCTTACTAGACCTTTCAAGTGTTTTTATTAATGCTACATTTGTGTATGCCACTGGATGCAGAGGGTAGAGTGAAGAAGAAACCTGTGGAAGTATATTAATTCATTTTTTTATATTTGAGACTTTTCTTCAATCATCTGAAATGTCAAGGACCTGTTCTGAGCATAAGCAGCCTCAAAACATGGATGCGCTGAACAATTTAAAGAAAATGTACTCTTCAGTACTGCAATAACTTCTATTTACCACAAGGTGGTATAAAACTGTAGCTGTCTGTTCAGTACCAGTAAATTCTACCAGTAAATGATCCATATTCCTAGGCTGGATGTCATTCTCATGGTGCTTTCCTGTGCTGAATCTCCTTATTGTCAGTGTGGCTGTTCAGCAAAACTAGGTAGCTCCTTCATAGCACAGAAGCAATTGCATGCTGTAAGGCGTAGCTTCTCACACGTAACAGGCTTTGAGCAGTATAGCTTTTCCCTGTAGCCCTGTGAGAAGATGCCTCTGGCAGACCCCTCACAAAGAATAGTCAGAGATTTGGATCAGGATGAGTTCACCTGGTGTAAGAAATGACTGTGGCTGAATAATGCCACTAGCCAGGGAGCTAAAATGTGAGACATAATTATGTTGAACTTATTCCAATGGAAGATTCTGAATGCCTTTTATGTAGCTAGGGTCCTAGCACGAGAGACCTGAAAGTAAAGATGGTATAAAGGTAACATAGCCTCTCTAAATCACCAGAAAAATCCCCCTGAATTGGTGTATCTTGAATTTTGACTTTTACTTTTTTCCCCTGTCAGAGTCTGGTCCCACATCCTCTGCAGCTGCAGAAGAATTCAAACAGGCTTTTTTTTATGTACGCCTTCTGTCATATACAACAGCTGTAGAAAGTTAGAGTAACACACCTGTTTTGGCCCAGATAAACCTAGTGTGCTTTTGATTCATGTCTGTCTGGACTGGTTTTGGTAAGCATTTGTGTGAAAAATGCATTTGCAGTGGAGCTAAAAGAGTAAAAAAAGAGATCAGAAGTGTGAAGATTTTGATTACAGCATGGTGTTTTGCTGAAATGAGGTTGTATGTAGAATTCCCTATTTCTGCTGTTGGACCATCTTTGGTCAAGGAAAGCGGTAGAAAATATCATTCTAAATAAAACTTGGAAGCTATATTTCCTAGGCCGAAAAGTAACTGATCACATCAGAGATGCTCCTTGCTTCCATCATCATCTACTTGCTCATAGCTCTCATGGGTTGTTCAGTCTTTTAATCTTAAATCATTTTATACTATGGCACACGTGAGTATTAGCTGCTAGGTTGGGAATGGTTGTTTTGAAGAGTGCAAGGGTGAAGCCCAACTTCAGGAACTATTCCTGGAGAGAGAGATTTCTTAATTTAAAATAATAAACAGCCCTTGTATTGAAAATTCTTGTCAAAGTTATCCATATAAAAGGAATAAGGATTTTTTTTTTTTTTAAATAAAATACTAAGAAATACTAGCAAATAAATTTTTATATTTGCATACATGGATAAAAAATAGTATTGATACAATAATATCTTAATCTTCTGAAACAATTTTATTAAACACGTAATGCAGACTTTAATATAGGCTTTGCTAACATTCTCATTTATATTTTAGCTTCCACTAAAATTTAAAACTGGTTTAGAGATCTGTCTTTCTAAAGTGAAAAAGGATGACTCTACAGATGTCACAGTTCAAAGGCGACAGTGACAGAGCAACCTTTCACTATTCTGTTAAAATCTTTATTTAAAAAAAAAAAAGTCCTATTTTCATTATGACTTTCTATGTATTGTTTTAATATTACTCTTTAGCCTGTAAATTCACCCACATTTCTGGGTACTGTAGGGTACAAAATGACTGGCTACAAAATGTTTTTTCTGCAGAGACAGAAATCTATGATCTCAGCAAAATGCGGGATTAACAGAAAACATGTCAGGAACTTCAGGGAATGTGAAACTATGACTGGCAAGCTGTCATTAAATAATGTCTTTAAGCAAACTGCATGTACCAAGGCAAAGATATGAAGCAATAGCTGTCATTGAAGTTATCCTAGTTCTTAGAAGCCCAGGATTAAGAGGAGGAAGAATGTTGTTTGATAAAAAGTTCTCTGCCCCACAGTAGCTGATGTATCTGGCTCACCACTAAGCAAATGATGCTTTTTATTGTCATTTCCCTTACCTCAGTCAGGTAGCAAATGAGGACAGACCACAGCAAGTAGTTTCTCAGTAAACAAAGCTACAGCCATAAGCACTCTGTCTTGTTTTGTAGCCTTCCCTACCTGATGCTGAATCTGACTTTTTCCTTAAAATAAGTAAATGATTTTTTTTTTCCTTTCACTTAAGCTCCTTTCAAGCTACTTGTTTCCTTGTGTTCTTTTCTTCCATGCATTCCTATTGATCTCTCTGATTGAACTCCTGATTGCCTTTCTTTCTCTTCCCGAAAGGAATAGACAAATCGGCTGAGACATCAAATATGGAAAAGGAGGCAGAAAAAATGCAATCATTTGGTTCAGATCCTCATCAAGGCTCAGAGAGCCAATCCATTTCTTACATTGTAATAGTCTTCTTGAAGGACTGTGGGAGTCCCCCTAATTTCTCTGTATAGTGTGAGTAATTATACTTCTTTTATAGCTCAAGGATACTGTGAAGATAAATGTACTGAAAATTGTGAAGTATCCTGATAATATCTCCTATAAGAGAAGCTGGATGAGTTTCTGAGAAAGAGAGACAAAAAATTGGAATTGACTCATAAATTAGATTACTTTTAGAGATTGCTGTTGTGTAGTTCTATCCCAAATGAAAATGGAATATGCTGGAGATGTAACAAAAGAGTCTTTGTAGGACCCTTGACTCAATTCTTCAGTATTAAGTTTACAAGTGAAAACACCTCAAAACATGTTCAGAACTGGAACAAGTTACCCAAAGAAGTTGTGGAGCCTTCTATTCTTGGAGATATTCAAACACAAACTTCGAGTAGGCTTGTACTAGAGGATCTCCAGATAGTTTGCATGATTTGCAACCATGTTTCTGTGATTCTGTTTTCAAGTAATTAGTTACGATGCTTACTTGTGCTTACTTAGAAGACTTAGACAAAGGGATTTAGAACATGTCTAAGCTTTATGTAAAACTTACATGTTTACATAGGTGTCTAACTCCAACCAATGAATGATTCCAGTTGTTTCAGCTGAAAGTACTTACAACATATTTACTAGGACACACACAAAGAGTTGCTGCTAAACATAACTCCATTGTTGCAAGCAGAGCATTTTAGTGCCTTTCTCACACTAAAGTGCGTCAAAGACCCAAGGCATTGGATGATGTTTGCACATGCCTAGAACACAAAGACATTGGTGAGCATGGCCAAAAGTACAGCCTTTGCTTTTTTAAAAAAACAAAACAAAACAAAACACAGAAAGTAATTGGCAGTGGTTCCTGCCACCTCTTAGATGATTTTCAGGTGGATGGATTGTCATGCAAGAAGTGCAGACACCTGCCCAAGTCATGGCTGCAGGAACAGAAAATTTGTAAGACTTCAACTGTCAAGATTCTTACAGCCTGTTTTGGCTGTTTCCTCTTTCACTGTATTGGTTGCTGTGAATCTCATTCTTGGGCACTTATATCTACTCAACTAATGAATAAAGAATGTGAATGACTGGATTGGTTCATCAATGTCAAAGGCCTTTGCCTTGCCTGAAAGTAAAAGTTTGAGCCGTGTGTTCAATCTCAGCTTTAGCATTTCCACAGTCCTGAAAACTTAGCTCATATAACCCAGGTTTTGCCAAAGCTGGGTTTAATGGTCCATACTCATGAAGAGCTAACACTCCTAGAAGTGTTGTACAGGTCTTAGGAAAGAAAATCTTCCTAAGCTTTTGGCTAAAATCACCTGAATACTCCATTAAAGATAACAAACACTCACTGGTCAAACTGTGTCAGTAAACAACACTGTAATGATCCAATACTTGCATATGTTCACACCAGTACATCTAAAGACACATTTTGAGCACAGTATGCACCCTTTACTAGGGGATTATATCTTGCCTTGCAAGATGACAGCTTTTCATTACTTTGCTTTTCAGTCATCATTCATTCAAGAATACAGATTAGATCTGTTTCCCTGTTCTTGCTTTATGCTTTTAAGCAGGATGTCATTTCAAGGAAATACCACTTCTTCAGGTTTGATATTTCTAGGAACAGTAATTCCCTGTGAATATGAATATATACTCACATGGAAGAGACAAGAAAAGAAAGAAAGAATATGAGATGGAGCTGGGAGGAGACTTGAGACATTATAGAACACAAATGTTTGCACTGAGGCAACATCAAATTTCCAAGGCACTGCCAGAAAAGAGCAGATATTGCTCAGCAGCTGCTTCAAGCTAGGCATACAAATGAAAGTTTTCTTCAGTCTTTCAGTTCAGAGAAAGGTTCTTTACCTGAAATGCATAATGGATTTTTGATGATAGTAATGTTGTAGCCATCTACATATTTCTCAGTGTTGCCTTGTTTCTTCATTTGCTAAATCTGTAACCAAGTTTAGAAAAGGTAAGAAGTATTCAATGTTCAACAAGGACATCCTTTGCCCTATTCACAACAAAAAGAAGTAGAAGCATGAAGAAAATCTTCTAAGCAAGAATTGTAGGCTTGATACAGGACTGACTGTTCTTAATTGTTCCCCTTCTTGCCTTCTGTCTAATCTGTTTTTCAAAGTCCAGACTACTGTGGTTTTCACTATAGATCCTCAGGAGCTACTGTCTTTATCTTAACAACTCAAAATATACATTTTTTTAAAAGTATTAACATGAGCATTATTCTGACATGGAAAAAAAATCATTCATTGTAAAGTGGACTATCAGGAGTATATGATTTTTATTTGCTGTTTCTAATGGCCTCAGTTCTCGTCAGACAGAGTACATCTGGAAGTAATGAGGAAATGTAAATACTCAAGTTTAATTTTGTATTGCTTGTAGAATCATGTGTGTCATAGCTGACCTATTTTCTGTTTCTAGTCATTCTTTACTAGTATGGCAGCCCCAGAAAATGTATCCATTCCAGGAAGTGAGGTTGAAGCATCAGTAGCTGGCTCCCTTTTGTAGTCAGTAATGGCACAACGTACTACTACAAAATCTCTTTTGGCTAGAAATACTGATCTTTGGGAGAAAAGCCTAAAATATGAAACTGCACTCTTAGACACCTATGTAAGCACAAGAAGGTTTAGATAAAGATTAGACACATTCTAAATCCTTTTGTGAATAAACTAGGTTGTAAATCTTCTAAGCAAGCATGAGTAAGCATCATAACTAGTTAAATGAAAACACGATTGCAGAGGTTGTGAAGGACATCTAGAGATCCTGTAGTACAAGCTTCTGCTCAAAGCAGGGTCAGCTACAGCAGGCCGTTCAGGACCATGTCTGGTTGGGTTTGAATATCTCCAAGGACAGAGGGTCCACAACTTCTCTGGGCAACCTGTTCCAGTGCTTGATCACACTCACAATAATAAAATATTTTGTGAAATTTAAATGGAATTTTCTATATTTCAATTTATGCCTGTTGCTTCTCATCCTTTCATGAGGCACTACTGAGAAGGCCACTGATGCCTTCATCTTCCTCACTACCTCCCATCAGGTATTTATATACATTGATAAGATTCTCCTGAGCCTTCTCCAGGCTAAAAATTCCAGCTGTCTCAGCCTCTGCTTGTACCTCATATCTTCAGGCCCTTCATCATCTTCGTGGCCTTTCATTGGACTCTCTCCAGTATGTCCACATGTCTCTTGCACTGAGGATGATAGAATGCTTTGGGTTGGAAGGGACCTTGAGAGGTCATCGAGCCCAACCCCCCGGCAGTGAGCAGGGATTGAACCCGTGACCTTGGCATTACTAGCACCATACTCTAACCAACTGAGCTAACCGGCTTTCTATCCCAGGTTTGGATCCGGCACTGCAGATGTGGCCTCACCAGTGCTGTGTAGAGGAGATGGATCGCGTCCCTCAACCTGCTGGAAACATTCTTCCTCATGCTGCCCAAGGTTCTATTGGCCACATTTGCCACAGAGCACATTGATGGCTCATGTTCAACTCATTGTTCACCAGGACCCACCAGTCCTCCTTCACAAAACTGTTTTCCAGTTGACCCCCAGTGGGTATTGCATGGGGATATTTGTTCCTAGGTGCAAGACTTTTCATTTCCTTCTGCTGAAATTAATGAGATTCCTGTTTGCCCATTTCTCCAGCCCGTCACAGTCCCTCAGAATGGTAGCACAGCCACCTGGTCTGTCAACCACTCCTCCCAATTTCCTAGCATCTGCAAACTTGCTGAGGGTGTACTCTGCCCCATCATCCAGGTCATTAATGAAGATGTTAAACAGCACTGGACTGAGTATTGACCCCTTGCATACACTATTACTGACTGGCCTCCAGATGGATTTGTGCCAGATGATCACAACCCTCTGAGCTCAGCCAGTTGTCATCTTACTTCACTGTCCATTTATCTAGTTCATATTTCAGCAGTTTGTCTGTGAAGAAGATATTATAGGAGATAGTCTTGAATGCTTTGCTAAAGTGAAGATAAACATCACTGCTTTTTGCTCCTCCACCAAGCAAGTCATCTCATTGTAGAAGACTATCATGTTGGTCAGACATGATTTCCCCTTCATAAATCCATGCTGACTACTCCCAATCATCTTCTTGTCCTTAGTATTTTTGGTATTCCGGGAGATTTTTCTCCATCACTTTCCCAAGGATCCAGGTGAGGCTGACTGGACCATAGTTCCCTCAATCACCCTTCTTGCACTTCTTGGTAATAGGAGTGGCATTTGATTTCTTCCAGACCTCAGGAATCTCTCCCAGTTGCCTTGACCTTTCAAAGATAATCAAGAGTGCGCTTGCAATGATATCTCCCCCAATGCTCATGGACACATCACATCATGTCTCATGGGCTTGTGTACATCCAATCTGTTTAAATGTTCCCATACCTGATGTTCCTTTACCTTCCTCTAGATTTCCCTCCCCATTGGTCATGGAGGCCTGGGATTCCTGAAGACATATCTTACTGGTAAAGACCATGGTGAAGAATACATTATCAGGCTTTTCCACACACTTGTCACCAGGTTCCCCGCCTCATTCAGCAGCTGGCCCATGTTTTCCCTAGTCTTCCTCTTCCTACTGATACACCTGTAGAAGATTTTATTGTTGCCCTATGCATCCTTCTCCAGATTCAACTCTAGCAGGGCTTTGGCTTTCCTAACCCTGTTGCTACACACTCAATGTCTGTATATTCCCCCTGGGTCACCTGACCCTGCTTCCACCTGTTGTATGCTTTCTTTTTATTTTGGAGCTCCTTGTTCATCCATGCAGGTCTCTCATCCCCTTTGTTTGGCTTCCTGTATACAGAGATGAACCCTTCTTGGGCTTAAAGGAGGAGATGCTTGAAAATTAACTAGGTCTCCTGGATCCCTATCCTCTCCAAGACCATATCTCATGGGAGTCTTCCAAGCCGATCTATAAATAGGCCAAGATCTGCCCTCCTGAGATCCAGGGTTGTGATCCTGTTTGCCTTGCTCCTTCCTCTCAGGATGCTGAACTCCACCATCTGATTGTCAGTGCAGCCAAGGCTGTCCCAGACCTTCACATGCCTGACAAGTTCTCCTTGTTTATAAGAATCAGGTCCAGCAGAACATCTCCTATAGTCAGCTCCTCAATCACCTCTGTTATGAAGCTATAATCAATGCACTCCAGAACTCTCTGGATTGCTTGTGCCCTGCTGTGTTGCCCTTGCAGCAGACATCAGGGTCGTTAAATTTCTACATGAGAATTAAGACCTGTGAAGATGAGGCTTCTTTCAGTAGTCTTAAGAAGGTGTCATCTACTAGTTTCTGACCACAGTGTCTAGCAGACACAGACCACAATGTTGCCTGTCTTGGTCTGCCCACTAAGGAGAGGAGGAGCTGCATAGGGCACTGGGTTTGTCCTGTTTGGAGAAGAAGGGAGACTGAGGGGCAACCTCGTTGCTCTCTACAGCTTCCTGAGGAGGGGAAGTGGAGAGGGAGGTGCTGATCCCTTCTCCCTGAGATCTAGTGACAGGATGCATGGGAATGGCTCAAAGCTGTATCAGGGGAGGTTCAGACTTGACATTAGAAATATTTCTTTACCAAGAGGGCAGTCAAACACTGGAACAGGCTTCCTAGAGAGGTGGTCAATACCCCATGCCCATCAGTGTTTAAGAGGCATTTGGACAATGACCTTCATAGTATGCTTTAACTTTTGGTCAGGCCTGAAATGGTCAGGCAGTTGGACTAGATGATTGTTGTAGGTCCCTTCCAACTGAACTAAACCATTCTATTCTATTCTATTCTATTCTATTCTATTCTATTCTATTCTATTCTATTCTATTCTATTCTATTCTATTCTATTCTATTCTATTCTATTCTATTCACTAATCCTAACCTATAAACTGAGTTGGGTTGGCTCATCATCCATCCTAGGCAAAACTCCATGTATTCGCACCACTCTTTCACATAAAGGACAACTCCCCCTGCTGACTTCCCAAAAAGCCTGTTCCACCCATTACAGCTTGACCATGATACTCCAATGTTAATAGCAATAATAATACAAGTAATAAAATAACTTTGGCTCTAACCTAGCTCTACTGCAATAGGTGGATCTTTTCATTACTGAGATCTGGATAGTCCAGTATTTTATTTTTGGGTATGATTTTCCAATGGTCATAGCTCTTGGAAATCAAACCTGTTCCTTACAGAATAAGCTGAGGTATTGCTGCTTTTTTACACTCTCCATCTTTAAATTACAGTTTTATAATCCTACCCATTTTGATAATTGGCCTATACAAATTTGGGTACCAAGGTTCTTTCTGAAGTGGGAAAGGTGGAGGGTTTAATTTCCTCTAAATAGCTGAACTAACTTTTTTTTCAAACTTTCTAAATCCACGTATGCACTGATAGCATGCAAGAACTTGTGACCTAAAGATGAATATTTCAGAATGTGTTGGTTGTCTAAGACCTGACTATTGTGAAACTTCATCATAACAAGAGCTATATGGCTCACAGCCATTGCTGCTTCTACTGTAATAATGTTTTTAAATTAGTTTATAGCCAGTCTGTTTCACCTTATAATAGAGATTGCATGACAACAGACATACTTGCATGTCTGCAGCCACAACTCTTTTACGATTGCCATTTCTTCATATACGAGAAGGTGTTTTTGTCTGAAAGATTATCATAAACATCTTTTGAAAATGTGGAAAGTCCATGAAGACAAAACTGGCAGTAAAAATGAGTGCTGCAGAAGTAACAAGGATATTTTGCTGCATTCTTTCTGCCTTGTGCTTGTACCTGTTTCTGTAAGAGTTCTATTTATCACCAATCTATTGGTTGAATTTTAAGCTTATATGTTGCTTTTGGTTCTAAATTAAAATTTGGATTTCTTATTGGTTTTGTAATTTCCTAAAACTGCAATCCATTTTCAGTACAGACTATTACATATTTTAATATTCTTCAGAACGGCACTCTGGGGTCTTTTTTTGTATCACAGACACACAACAAGAGTGCCACAAATGAGGCATCATTGACCAGGTTTTATGCTTTTCGTTGCCATTCTGCAAAAACACTAAATTACTCAATGTTGTCTTGGCCTTTTCCATAAATGCTGACAGCCCACAATTTCCTCTTCCAGTTTTTAAGTATCAGATTTTTTTTACAGTAGTCTATAAACTACATCGTTAATCAGATAGTGTAAAATCCAATTAGAGACATTAGAATCCAGAAATACAAGTGTTAAGGAATTTATTTCTTGATTGACAAGAAAGCCAAATAGACTCATCTATTTAGAATCTTAGCAACAATTAGCTGCCTTAGTTTCATTTATTGTGACATAAAAAATCTGGTTTATTGAGAGCTCTATTGAATAAGATTTCTATGATATGCACCATGAGAAAATATCTTCAAACTAAAATGATTGTTTTGCTGTAATAAATTGAACCATATGTACACTATGTTATTCAATCCTTTTTCTTCAAGGCATAAATTGATATTAAAGAACATTTAAGTCATAACACATGGTTATCCAGGCATGAACGAGGCAATAACCCATATAAGTTGTCAAGGTGAAGCCAAAGCATTTATTAGAGGTTTGTGTTGTTTTTGAAAAGTGCACGGTTGGATAAACATGGATTAGTGCTATTATGCTGCTACGATGACTCAAGTGTGTTTTTACAGTGTCAGTAATTTTTATGTTTAAAAATCACTGGTGCAGTATATTAGCTATAATTTATGTTTATCATCTTGTGTACTCTAATAGGTTTCAACAAACCATTTAACACTTCAGCTTGTGCATATACATTACTTAATAGGTATTTATCTTAAAAAAGAGATACTTAAACGGGACTTTCAAAGCTTGCAACTGCATGCTAAGAGCAAATACTGCAGTGAGGCACATTAACTTTTTTCCTCTGGTCTGCATTTAACTTTGAAGAGTGTGACCACACAATTTCTTTGTACACTTTGTTCCCAAGTGAAGCAAGAAAGATATATCATCTCTAAACCCCGTCAGCCTGAATGACATCAAAATCCCTGACATGAAGTGTCCGTCACACTTACTAAGTAGAGTAACGTGATAAAGCCAACGCAGCTGAAAATGCCAATAACTTCCCGTCATCACAGGTTGCCCTTTCAGGATAGCACGGGACTTTATGCTTTCCTAGTTAAAGGATATTATCAATAGTAGACTCTATTAATTCTATGTCTTTTGTTATTCTTCTTTGGTATCTTGCCTAATCTATTTTTCAAAATTGGTTTCCCCTTCTCATAATATTCAACGCTTTCTTTGGGGAGCAACCTCATCTATATGTAAAAGATCTGGGGAAGGCAATATTAAAGAGAGGAGAGCTAAAGTAGAAGCTCCCACCCAGAGCGGGTTTTTGGGTGGCAGTGGATGAGTTGTGTGTAATTTATGATACTATTGAGTGCTTCAGACAACATGTTGCTTACTATATGGGTTGTGCTGATGATGTATTACTGTTCTAGACAGTCTAGGTTTTGAGTACTAGTGTTTAGTACTTTCATAAAGGAGACTGATGGCAATTTAAAAGTCATCACAGTTTGGTCTTTTGTTGGGGGGAGGGTTCTCCTGCTCCTTCCTTAAGATAGCTTTTAGTCAATAATTTGGAGAAAAATACCAAAAAAATATAAATGTAAGTTCTGTTTACCAATCTCATAAAATGCCTGATTCATTCTCAAGTGAGGTCTTTTCAGAGGAAGAAAAAGAGTTGATGCAGAACCCTGAGAATATGGGCATGCTGATCTGGTCTGTAATAGATTTTTACAAAGAGGCTATCAATTCTCCTGACTCAATCAAGCATATCTGTTGGCTGAGTTGGCAAATAGGGAGGATTTATTACTCACACGGGAAGAATCGACCAAGATGGACTACTTGGTATTGCAGACTACCTTTTTGTAGTAACCTCTTTCTTAAACATAATTAAAGAAATATTGATATAATTTAGAGAACATTCCTAAGTGCCTACAAACAGACAACTTGTTCATTCAATTTTAATTTTTATAGAAGTACATTTACAAGCTTTAGATTTTGATTGATACCTGTAATAATTACACATACATAGAAACATCTTTTTTAATATTCAGTTATTTAATAATCAACTACCAAAAAGCCATACCTTATTTTTTATTACACATAAACAAAATATGCTGTTTTCAGTACTTTAGAGTACACATTTCCAACTTTTTTTCAGGAAGATGTACTGCTTGCTTCCATGTTACCTTCTGCCAGGGCATTGTGCAAGTTTATTCTGTTGACATTTTTAGCAGTTTTGACGTTCTGTGCAGTAGGTGATGCAACATAGTCTGTGTTTGATGTGTTTCCTGGAAGCATTATTTATCCATTTTGTTACAATACTCCCTGCAGACCGCAGGGAGTGGTGGTCCCATTTTACAAGGTACTATACAAAAGCATAATGAAAGAGCATTTCTGCCCCAGTGAACTTACAGTCTTACTATTACATATTTAGAAAGAATTGAAAGCGTGGTGTTTTCCCTGGTAAACAAGGACAAGGAAGTCAGGACTTCATTTTTGTGGAGGTCTGTAGGTGTTTTTAGTTTTTAGTGGTTCACAGTTTAAGAAAGAGTGATTTCACATATCATAACAGAAGTAACAAAGAGACTTTGGAGCAAAACTGACATTACCATCCTCATGCTGACATGGCTTTTCACTTTCCACAGCAAAACCCTTACAACCTTCCCCTGGGGGAAAGCCCGCAGATCCCTGCTAGTACTGCTGTCTCATCTGGAAGGTTTTTCAGAGCTGCTTTTAAACCTGTGCAAAAATTTGGAGGCTTTCATAGAATCATAGAATCATAGAATCATAGAATCGTTTAGGTTGGAAAAGACCTTTAAGATCATCCAGTCCAACCATTAACCCACACTACGAAGTCTACTCTAAGCCAATCAAGGGTAGACTAGACTAAACCATGTCCCCAAGTGCCACATCTACCCGTTTTTTAAATACTTCCAGGGATGGGGACTCCACCACCTCTCTGGGCAGCCTGTTCCAATGCCTGACCACCCTTTCCATAAAGAAATTTTTCCTAATTTCCAACCTAAACCTCCCCTGGTGCAGCTTAAGCCCATTTCCTCTCGTCCTATCGCTAACTACTTGGGAGAAGAGACCAACACCCACCTCACTACAACCTCCTTTCAGGTAGTTGTAGAGAGCGATAAGGTCTCCCCTCAGCCTCCTCTTCTCCAGGCTAAACAACCCCAGTTCCCTCAGCCGCTCCTCATAAGGCCTGTGCTCCAGACCCTTCACCAGCCTTGTTGCCCTTCTCTGAACACGCTCCAGCACCTCAATGTCTTTCTTGTATTGAGGGGCCCAAAACTGGACACAGTATTCGAGGTGCGGCCTTCCTGTGAGCATGGGGAGCCAAGATGCTGCAAAGTCCAGTTGCTGCCCATGGGACAGAGAGCTGCAAGCTGAGGGCTGAGCTGCTACAAGGCCGGCAGGGCAGAGACTTCACTGGCCCTGGTGGGGCAGAGCTTGCTGTGATGGCAGCTGGGGTCACTTGTCAACTCAGATTATCAGGCAAGCTGCTAATCAAGTGAATTTATCAAGTTCACTGCTATTACTGCTCTTAAAATTATGTAAGGTATTAGAAAAATCTCTTCTTTTTTGCTGCTTTGTTGATGGTAATGGCTGTTGCAAGTGGCTGTATTGTTAGTGTGATTTTTTCTCTCACTCTCTGGTGGGAGCTATTCTATTTTTGCTGGCCATGTTGGTAGCCTTCTGTAGCCTTTCAGCAATCCTTCAGACTCAGGTAAAATGAATGTGTTGCTTTAAAATGTCTGCATTTCTTGCTGTCTGAAAGATTTTAAACAGTAGGAAGCTGTTGAATTACTTTATGGGAAGAAAATCTAAGCTGAGTTCCTTGGGCACACACAGGAAAGACCACATCATGGCTTCTGTTATTGCGCACCAAAGACCTCTGATGATACCATCTACTGTAGCTCCTTACATGTCTACCTCAGAAAGCACTGTCCTCTTTCTGTCCCAGTGACTGTTTAAAGTAGTCATCTGGAAGAGAAATAAAAGTTCAAAGTCTATGGAACAAAACAGGTAAAGTTGAAATGTATGAGATTGGGATAAATGGGAGAAATGTATGAAGGGATAAGCAGACAAGGTTACCTTATTTTTTATTACTCACTGGAAGTGCCTTTCATGTTGTCAAGATACCCCAAATGGATTTAGGTTTCAAACAGTTTAAAAAAAAAAATCTGGAAATTCTGATTTTGGTGAGGCTGCACCTGTCCAGCATAGCTCCCCTGGTTCAGGAAGGATGTTGAGAAACTGGAGAAGGTCCAGGAAAGGCCTCCAAATATGGTTAGAATTCTCATGTACCTGACCTACTGTGAGAGGTTGAGGGAGCTGGGTTTATTTATTCTGGTGGAGTGGTTGCAAAAAGGAGATCCAGCTGAAGCCTACAGTTTTTTTTTTAGTGCTGTGTCTGTAAAATTGGAGACTGGCGTATCTCCACAGTAAAAGCTGTAGGTCCAGGTAGGCCTAAATTGATAGCAGAAGTAGTTTGGAAGGACTGGTATAACTGTGTGTATAAAACCAGACTGAAAGGCCTAGCAAGCATGGTTCTTGAGAGTGCCTAGAATTTATTTTTTCTCTATGCCACCTCTTTTTTTTTTTTTTTTTTTTTTTTTTTTTTGCAAGACCATAACCACTTGAGAGAATTTCAAGTTGGTTTAGTTGGGTGTTTAAAATTATGATAATCTTCTAGTGCACAGAAAGCTTAATGTTATTAAAGATAGAGTGACTGTACATGGAAGCAGGATATTCAAAAGCTTGATGTCAACCCTATTCTTAGTCAATCAAGATTAGCTTTGATGGCTTTTCATAACACCACTGACATTGTTATAAGTAGATCTGCTGTAAAATATGGGAAAGAATGTAAATATTATGTTCAAATGTTGAAATTATATTGTTTAATTGAAAAATCAAACCACAAAACTGTTTGGTCAAGTGTATATATTTAGATTTTTTCCTGTTCAGATAGGTAGTTTACATTTTAAAAGGTTAATTACTGTTATGTAGGAAAAGGAGTTTGCAAAAATTAATCAAAGGTTTTTGATTGTTTATTCTCCACTCTCAGTGAAGAAAATGTAATGATGTTCTTAACAGAAGCAAAATTAAAAGAATGGGTGCATATTTCTTCAGTAAGGCCCTCTTTTTTACTATTATGCAAGGAATGGAGACCATGCTGAATTTCTCTTTTGTTACTGCCCATGGCAAACCTGTTCTTACATAACAGAAGAGGCAGAACAGTTTTCTTAGGAGCAAGCTGTTCAAAAGAAGAAATATACCTCCATCTCTTTAAATATATATATACACAAATAATAAACACACATGCATATATATACATATATAAATAATGTGTATATAAAGTAAATGCAAATCTTCCTATCTCATTCTTTCATTTCTTACATTGTTCATCTTCTGACTACTTAAAAATAAATCTTTGGTTATGCACAGAGGTGTGGATCTAACTCTGATATTGATGGAGAGTTTCTTCTGCCATATGAAGTGAAGATGATATTAACACTGAAGGGAACAGAACACTATACCTTACCCGTCCCTTCTCCCTCAATAAAACTACATCTGCTATAGGACTGGTTTTTGTTGTAATCTGATTGTGGCTTTGGACCCATGGTCAGTATCAATAGCTCAAAACTGGGAACACTGCCTGTCTAAATGCACAATATGACATTACTTCTGTCCTGGAGAATTTTACCTTCTAATTTGAGAAAAAGAGAAATTTTGAGGGGTAAGAGTAGGGAAAAAGGAGAAGTGTTAAGGATAATAAAAGTCATAGCAACTGTATGAATAATTTCTTCCATTGTTTCTAAAGTATCTTAGAGGGTTTATAAAATCTGTTATTCCTACACGTGTGCCAGTATCTTAAATGACTGCAGCTGTGCTTGAATACTGCTTTATACTAATACAAAATCATTTAGCTCTAAATAATATAATTTTGCTAAGACATTTCTTCTTTGGATAAAATCATTTTCACTTAACATATCTGTTTAGTCTGTTACTCATTAAAACAAAACTGTAAGTATGCACAATACTGAATATCATATACTGGTTAATCCTAAACCTGAGTTGCTTCTCTAAGGCAGTAGACTAAAAGCTGTATTACATGAACTGGCACAAGACTAAAGTCTCTGCTTCTTGATACTTGTGTAAGCATACTCTGGTGTTCATGAATATCACAAGTAATTCAACTCATAAAAACAAATTGTCAAAAAAACCCCAATGAACCAGTCTAAAGGGATTTTTCTTTAGTTGTAATTTCTTATAAAACAAGAAGCTTTTAGCCTTTCTGATTTGCAAAGCACTTACTTGTGTATCATGCACAAATCTCATACAGGACATTGAAAGCATACAGAGTTTGGCCACTATGAAAAAGAGGTATTACAAGATAACAGGCAAGACATTTTGTTTGAATTCCAAGGTGGTAAATTTTGTTCACTGGTTCTCTTGTGACAATTTTGGCTTGTGTGTAGTCATTTTATGCTCAGAGTTTAGAATATTTTCTAAACAAATACTTAGAGTAAACTATACAAAGTACGGAACTATCAGCCTTAACAGAAGCAATTCTGACAAACAATTATTTTCATTTTAGCACTGACAATTATGTAAATGTGTCTGGAACAGCAATGGGCACCTTAATTATGACACCTAATTATACCAATTTATTTATACACCTCCTTGAACAACATTTTATTTATAACTCTCCCACTCATTCAAAGACAAGAAAAAGTAAACCAGAATTTCATAGATGGTTGCTTTATCATTGAAAGATAAACACAACATGAACTATTTGAACTTGAACATTCACATGTATAGCATGTCCACACTGTGTTATGTTCTTTTTCTTTTCCAGCTTTCAAAGGAAGACAACTTTTTATATCTCAGTATCTAATAGAAACACTTCTATGAAAGAGTGTTTCATTCCTGGTAGAAATCTTTCAAATATGCACCATATTTAGAAAATGCACCCCAAAATTACCTACATTCCCTTAGTTTTTTAGATTTTCAGCATCTTCTTGCTGAAAACTATTTCCACCGTGTACATGAAACCATGAGTTATAAAAATATTTTATGAAGTGTAAGGTTCCAATCTCCGCTTGAGCAAATCATGCAATCTTCCTTCTGGATTATCATCCCATATTGCATCCTCAGTTTTGCCCTTATCAAGAGAAAAGCAGCATAGTTCTATGTAAATGATCATGATCAAACTCCTCACTTAGGACTATGTCTGGGGTAATGCAGTTAATAAATAATAGAAATAATGATTCAATGATAGTGTCTCATTGCTTTTCCAATTAGGCTGTACAGTCTATTAAATAAAGTATTACAGAGAGTGGCTGTATATGTCTGAATCTTTCTATCTCTGAATTATCTGAACGGCCTTGGGATGGAGCACAGAGAGCTTCTTGAACATGAAGCAGACTTACATGTGGTTAACAAGGATATGATCTATTGTGGTTTCTTTTTTTCCCACTGCACTCAGAGAAACAGGATTTTATCACTGTGTGTTTTAGAAATAAGCAAGATTGCTCTAATGAATACACCTGACATCAGTTTCTCCTCCTAGAGGACAAAAACCTACAGAACCATGAGTACTGGCTAGCACTTGGCTAATGAGACAGCATTTTTATTTCATTATAAAACAGCTCACAACATGTTCTGAAGAGGTTGCTGATCTTCTCTTTGCATTTTTATTTCTTTTCTTTGAAACATTTTTTGTCCAAAATTGCCATTGAGTCCTTACATGAATTTCTTCACTGCTTTCTATCCAATGAAACAGTGAATCATTTTGTGGTTTGGTGGGGTTCTTGGGGGGTTTTTTGGGGGGTTTTTTTTTGGTTTTTTTTTGAGAGGGTGGTTTTTTAAACTGATTTAACATGTGCTGTGACATAGGAAAATAGGATTTTTAAAATTCGCTCATTTGTTAAAACAAACCTCATTTCTCTGTCCCAGAAGAAAAATCTGAAATACAGATCTTACATTTGCACACATCTATTGTGCCGTAATCTCACTCATTTATATTTCCTGACAATACTCTCATAGTATGTTTTTTTAACCCTGTTTCAAGTTATTCTGTACGATGTCCCAACCATACCGTAATTTAAAAATTGTAGTCCAGGGTGCTCCCATTATCCCCAAGATTCATAGTGTAGAATGAATCATACAGCCAAGGGTTTACATTTCAGTAATCGTGACTGGCATAGCTCTTTCTAAAACTTCAGCTTTACATTTTATATGACTAATAACTTCTGGTCCCCAGATTTGAATATTTCTTGCTTTACATACAATTAAAGTCATATTTTCAGGCATGAGAGTTCAAAATTACCTCACCAACAAGTAGGAGGACTAAAGGTGAATGAAATAGGGATAATAAATTTTCACCAGGAGGAATCAGAGGGAACTGAACAGGGTAAAGGAAGTAGAACAAGACTGAGAACAAATTTGACAAATTCTGATTTTGACAGAACCCTTCTGCTTTTTTTTCCCCTTTCTGCTTCATTTGTCTCATCCTTTTTTGCTAAAGTTTTTTTTCAGTAAAACAAAACCTACTTTTTTTATAGCTGTTGTTTGAGAAGCTCTGGACAGAATTTTGCCTCAGTCTTGTAACTAACGTTTATGGGAGAGTAAGATCCAGAACAAAACACTGTGTCCAAATTCCAGATCTGAGTTCAGATCATGGCCTGAAACTTAGAACCCAGCACAGTTTGAATGGGAACATCACACGCAAGAGCACTTCAAGTCGGGGAGGTTCTTGATCTAAACCTTTAATACGAGGAATGCAGGAGTGAGCACTTGTAGATGAGTACTTTGCTTACAAACTACAGGAAACAGTAGTATTCTAAGACTACTAGCTGGATTTCGTAAGAAATATATACAATATATTCATGAGTGTCCTCAGTGGGGCTGATTCTAAGACAGAAGCACATGGTTGATACCTTCCCTTTTGGCAGATTTGTTTTCAAATTGGTATCAGTAATTTGGTTCGATGGAAAGAATAATGTCTGGGTAAATAATGGAGCTGAGGCTGAGAGTGCTGAGTTTGGAGCCCTAGAACAACAGAATATTTCTGATGACTCTCAGCTGGATGGTGGTATTTCCCCACATAAGTGCTGTAAAGATACGTTAAAGAATTGCAGAGCTTTTCAAAGCTCTAAACAACTTGCTTTCTGCATGTCATTAAGAGTGCTGGGGATATCTACAATGCATCTGTTCACAGGTATACACAGGCATCCCTGAGAAAGCTTTAAATCATATAGCCTGGGACTCTGTAGTCTTGAAGTCATTGCAGTGTGCGCTTCACCTGCCAAGAACCTGTCAGCGTTCTGGTGGGCTTGTGCAGTCTGCTATAATACCTGAACTGTTTTGGTACATGAGCTAGTTGAAGGATGTTTACATGAGCTGCAGTTCTGTGCACCTGGATGACAGTGAACATCCTTCACTTTGTAGCTACAGTACAGATCATAGTATAAAAACCCACATATGGGTACATGGAAACATTCATAAGTAGAACTATACCATCTGCCTACAAGTTTGCACTCAGTTTCTTTCCAGTGAACGGAAGTACCGTTACATCTGCCTTGTGAAACTGCTTGTAGCTGCTCAGTTCATATAGTCCACATAAGTGCTGATCCCAGTCCTTGCACAGCTGGGATGTAGAAACAGGGAGCAATGCTGGTGACATGGTAGTCCAGACTTCTTGACTTCTACTTGCTCAGAACCACTATGCTTTTTGATATAGTCTTCAAGAACAGCAGTTTTTGAGTTCCTTAGTATAGTGGGTTCATCTTCATTTCTATTTTTACACCATCAAGAAGTTGTTTTGTTAAACACTGCTTATAATTTAGATATCGCCTACTTGTAGGGAGACATAAAAACGACAAATAACTTCAATCATATTATTATGAGAACTAGAAAGGAATGTTTTAAATGTTCAGTTCATTCAGAATCCCCCACTGATGTCTTCAACAACAGCATGCATTAAAAACATGGAGAATACATCTTGTAATTTTTGCTACAGTATTCACATTATCAAAATTGTCATTAGGTCGGGGTTAGAGTGGATACAATACCAAGAGAAACTGAGTGTCCAAGTCCCTTAAGTAGCTTTGGAAATTTCAGTCATGCAGTCAAGCCTTATATCTTTTGAGTCACTGACATATATATTACTCACTCCACTGATCTGAAGAGGAAAAGACAAATAAAAACAAACCCACCACCTCCAGTTAAGGAATTCCTTCAACAATAAGGAATCTTTAAATGTGCACTCATTTGGCAGCAGCATTATTGTAAGATGATTATACAGCATATGAATGTTTATTGCCTGACTTTAAGATGCACAATGTAAGATTAACAATTGTAGTGTTTTTTTCTAAAAATGCTGTATTTCTGCTATTGTGTTTGCAGAATACAGCTAGATAATAATTGATTCTGTGACAGGGATTGGCTAATTTGCCAACAGTATAGTATAAAACACATTTATACAGTCAATTACACCCAAGTGCATGGCCTATTTGCTTTATAATTTCATAAACTTGCCAGCAATTTAAATAAAAAAGTTCCATTAAATTATCATATCATGTGATAGAATGATATTGCCAAGTATATTAAACCATGTGTGTTCAGCCAGAATTAATTAAATATTATTACTTTTTTCTTATTAACACATTGAACCTATCCTTCCTACTCAGTACTAGAAATAGAAGCCTATTAGTGAACAAAGTAAACTTAAGGGCAAAGTTTAAACATTTTCCTGAGGGTGCTTCATTAAGATTCCTAGTTCTTTTGTTTAAACATTTGCTCATGGTAAATGTACTTGTATTGTGAAAATATTTTACGTCCTTAGATATGAATACTGGAAAAGTTTAAAGGTAATCTTTAATAATAATATTCAGACATTTGAGGCAGATCTGATCTTACTTCTCTCATCCAACTTAGGAGTCTCAGAAATAACTCAGAATGTATTTGGTTTCTATGGTTGTTCTGAGCTTTATTCCTTACTTATTTTTGTCATGTTTTGATAGCCTTATGAGGTAAAAAGAAATATTAATGATTCAGCATGACTATTGTCTAGAGTGTCCCCATCTCCCACTGTTCAACAATGACATAAAATAGGAAATACCCATTTTGTGTGAAATATATTAACAAGATGGCTCAGGGGAGCTTGTTATTTGAAGAAGATGGCAATGGACAGTGAGAATTAACATTTTCATATAACTTTAATACAAATTGACCTACTGCATTATAAAATAAAAACTTCTCAAGAGCCTGTACTGTGCACACACAAACATGCTTTCTCTCTTTCTCTCTCATCAGGTGTTGGAGTTTCATGGACTGTCTGAGCTCTCCTGGTTTTGAAACACAGGGGATCCTTTTAGGGAAAGCTTTATCTTCTCATTTTTTAAAAGACTTTTAGAAAACCCCAAATTTAAAAAGTGCAGCTTTGTAATTACTGACATGCATTTAGTTTAATAAGATAGTGTGTTTGAAAGTGGATAAGCATATCGTTAACAGCAGTCTACTAGGAATCAGCAGAAATAATTACTGTTGAGATTTAATTATGTCAGACAAGAGTATCTGTCCTGAATAACAGTGTTGACAGTAGAAGCTGGCATTGCTGTGTGTTAAAGCCAGCTCTCTGTATACTTCTGTTAAATATAGTGTTAGCTATTCTGCTGTGACTGACTTTAAATTAATATAATTGAACATATCAAAGCAATGAAAAGAATGCTGTATGGTACAAAAAGAGAGGAATATGAACAAAAAAAATCTTTTGGAAGAATTGGGATTCACCCTTCTCTTGCACACAAGACGTTGACCAGAAACATCTCTGCAGGTTAATGCAGGAGCAGTATTGTAAGGCAGTGTGAAGGAGATCAGAATAGGTCTTGCTGTGTTTATGTGTAACAGTCTCTACCTGTTACTGCCTCTTAAGATGAACTTCAGAAATGATGTAAAACAATTTTGACAGTGATGACATTGACTTTCTGATTTTTAAGGAAGGTTTTCATTAGAACGTCTCCAAACTATGCAAAATACTATAGTTTGTGTTGGTGCCAAACCAAAATATGAAGTTTTTGATTATTCAAGTGAGTGGTGTTATTGAGCAAAACAAATCTATAATCTGAGTAAATATTATACAGTATTATTAAAAAAGCTTAAGAAAAGAAAGAAAAAAGAATTGTATTAGACTTAATTAAGGCTTCAAGTAAAGCTTGCTTTTATTGGCAATTTTTTTGTTGCAACAAGAAAACTAAAAATTAAGAGGATGGTTGGCAGCAATATTGATATGCTAATGGATAAACATGCTAATTTAGAAAAAAACTAATCAGCAAAGACATTACTAATGGAAATGTACTGGAAAATGGCTAATGCTGTATGCAGACCTGGTATCTACAAAATTAAGAAGAACTCATTTTGTGTTTATAATTGTAACTTGAAAGCTAAGCCTTGATCTTCCCTCTGCTTTGCTTTGGTTAGTATTTAAAGATATTTCAGATGACCTGGCCTGGTACAATGACACCTGTTTAGCTTCTCTATAATTATGCTGCTAAAATTACATGTTCTGTTTACAGATATGTAGAGCTAAAAATCTTACATTTTTTTCTATCTAATTTACCAGTGTCTCCAGACAAAGAGACCCTTCCAATTAGAGTATACATGAGTCAGGTCTTCTGACTTAAGTGTGGTAGAACACCTCTGTTTATGGGTACTGCTGTCTATACTACTACTATAGTGTTCACTATCTCAAGATTTGAAAGAGTAATGATACATCTAGGCACCAGGTTAAGACTTTGAAAATGCCTAGTGTTGGCTCTGCTTCATTTACACACAATCAATGGCTTTAGTTGCAGCTGAGTTAAACCAGTTCTAAGGATTTTCTGACATCACACTATCACTAGTGTCCTTTTTTTTTTTTCCCAGAGACAGCTGTTCTGAATATATTTCTAATGGGTACACACTCTACTTCCAATTTTAGTCTGCATTTTGAGCGTACTGCTGCAAAACAGCTTATTAGCTTATGGTATCAAAGGTTTCTGAGGTGCTTTTGAGGCGCATAATCTTTTCTGAGTTGGAAACAGTGTCATTCAAAGATATCAATTAAAGAATTAAATAATGCATATTGTTCTACAACAGTTTTCAGGATCTTCCAGTGTGTTGGGGAGGTGTAGAGGACAAAACCTAAGTGCTTAGAGTTGTACAGTCTGTAAGGTTGAAAAAGACTGAAGGTTGGAAATGGTTCAGTTCAGTGGGGAGACCGAGCTTGAAGGTCTGGGCTACGTGAACTCAAGATCCAAGAGAACATTTTAACTATTAATCCTGCATATGTGCTTCTCGAGCCACTTTGGATAGTTTTCATGTAGTCTTATTTCATATTCATTTGAAAGAAACACTGGGATGTGCTGGGATTAAGACTGCCTTTAAACACACATATACTTAACACCAGTAGAAGAAAATCTTTTCTCCCTATCACAGCCAACAAGTCTCTGAATTTTCTTTCCCTTAAGAGATAACATTTCAAATGGCACAGATGTACACAAGTTTAGTCAGACTAATGCAGACTTTTAAAGCTTATTTATTTTGTTCTCATAGTGTTGTTTCATGTAAATCATCAAGAACAGACATTCTTTAAACTGCAACACACTTGTCTTAAGGTGATATGGATGTATTGCATAGAGTTAAATAATTTGAAATCAAATTAAATTGATCAGTATGCCTTGTAACATAAAGCTAGGTTAGAAGACCTGTTGACACTGGAAAATTGCTCAAGTCTGATTTTTATAGAATACACATAAAAAGGCCTAAATCCTCAAGAATTTTCTAGGTGAATAGAATTCTAAAGGAATTTTCATGTCCTAAAAAAACCCAGGATTTTGTGTTTTATGACCTGGAACAGCAAATCAACTAGCATAACTCCCCTGGCTCTGATTGAATGCATAGTAAATTGTCATGATTCTTTTTGAAGGATAACAGAAGATATCTATAAAATTAAGAAAAATTCATCTTTTTGGTAGATTGGCATAGGACTAAATGAAATTCAGTTCTACAAGATTGTTGTAGATGAGAGAGATTTACTCAATCCTATATGGTTAACCTATAATCAGGAAAACTTATGCTATGAGAACAAATGGGTCATTCACTTTGGATGCAGACATGGTATCTGAACATAGAAAGAAACTTTTAGAACCATTTTAACTAGGCAGTTTACACAGCTCAGACTATTAACTGAATTCTTGCCACCACCACCACCACCCCTGCCCGCCGCAGATCCAGACACACAGTGTAAAAAAAAAGATTTGCACATGCCTCAGCATTTGGAAAATTTACTTGCTTTTTCAGTTGTTTATCAATAAAAATAAACTAGAGAAGAAATAAAAAACAAAAAGCTTGTTCCCAATAAACAAAGAATAAAAAGAAATTAATTTTCATTAAGACTGGTGGTGAGGAAAATAGCCGTTGTTTTCCTGAGTTGAAAATTCAGTGCTGAAATACAAAGAATTGATGGTATTCACAATAAAAATTTAAACAAAAAAATATTAATTGTAATGAAATTACAGTGACCTTGTATGATACAGTGAATATACTTGATCATCCTCTAACAAGTGATAGTACTCACAATGGACCATCTCCTTGAGGTTATGTGTTTCTAACTTACACAGATGAAACTTTATTAATAAATGCACTCACCCACATATGGCATGTTAAATGTGTGGAATAAATTATTCATTTAAGATGTTATGCTTATTTCTTTTATCACAAAACTCATTCAATTTATTTCATTCAGAGTTTCCTGACTAAATTTTTTTTGAAACAGAAGATAAATCAGATTTGTGTCTAGCAAATATTTTTATCAGCAAATAGAGTCACAACCTGCTTACAGAATATCTGATGCTGGGGCCTGGAGATGCAACACTATGTGCATTTTGGAGATTTTAATCTGAAATAACTCTGTTGTGGTCCTGTGAACTGAAGACCCATTAGCAGCTGGAGTACATTAGATGCACTCCTGAAGCACATCTTCTGGTTTCATCCAGAAATAATCCATATCATATGTTCTCAAGCTGTTTGGTGATACAAACAAAGTACAGACTGGAAAAAGGTAAATGTTGTACCCATCTGAAAAGAGGACAAGAAGGAGAAACCAAGGATCTACAGGCCAGCTTCTGGAAGTTTATAGAACAAATCCTTCTGGAAGCTGTTTCCAAACATGTCAAAATCTAGAAGGTGATTGTGAAGAGCCAGCATGGATATGCCAAGGACAAATCATGCCTAACCAACATGACTGCCTTCTATGATGAGATGACTGGCTTTGTGGTCAAGACAAGAGTGGTGGGTAGGGTATGTTCTCACTTTAGCCAGGTCTTTGGTATGGTCTCCCACAGTATCCTTTTAGTTGATAGGAGGGCTGGATATGCGAACAATTATACAACTAGAAAATGGTCTGGACTGATTAGCCCAAAGAACATTGATCAGAGGGAGAAAGTCCAACTGGTCAAACTATTGATGCCCCTTAAGGATTAATTCTAGGGCCAATACTGTTTAATGTCTTTTTAAATGAGCTTGACAGTGGGACAGAGTGCACTCTCAGCAGGTTTATGGATGGTATCAAATTGGACGGAGCAGTTGATATGCTGCAGGGTAGGGCTGCAGTTCAGAGGAACATCAACAGGGTGGAGAAATGGGCTGACAGGAACTTTATGAAGCTCAACAAAGGCAAATGCAAGTGTCCCTCAAGCCTCCCAAGCAGTGTAGGCTGGGGGCCAACTGATTAGAAAGCAGTTTTGCAGAGAAGGGCTTGGGGGTCCTAGTGGACAACAGGTTGAACAAGTCAGCTGTGCACCTTGGTAGCAAAGAAGGCTGAGCTGTATCAGCAAGAGCGTAGCCAATAGGTCAAGACAAGTGATTCTTTTCTGTTCAGCACTTCTGACCTCACTTCTGAATTACTATGTCTATTTTGGTCTCTTCAGTACACTTGCTGGGGTGAGTGTGATGGAGGCAGCTGGAGCACACAATGTATGAGGAGACACTGAAAAAAACAGGTTTGTTCAGCCTTGAGAAGAGAAAGCTCAAGAGGAATCTCATTGCTGTCTGACTAGCGACTGGGAGTTTGTGGAGAAGACAGAACCAGTCTCTTTTACACAGTGTTGGGACAAAACCCAACAGACAGAAGTTGGAAAGCTGGAAATTCTAACTGAATAAAAGTAAAAACTTTTTCTGACCATGAAGGTGGCCAGTCACTGGGTCAGGTTTCCCAGAAAGGTTGTGGGATCTCCATTTTTCGAGATTTTTTAAAACTTGACTGGAAAAAAACAGTACCAACATGATCTAAATGGACCTGCTCCGAGCAGGGCACTGGACTAGGGGACCTCCAAAGAACCCTTCAAATCTTAATTATTCTATAGTTCTGAGATTTTTGGTAACTAAGTTAGGGAAAATCAGGACACCTGCTTCAAAAATCTGTTCCTGGTTTGAAATAAAATATTAATGTAGTTGCCTCCTGACTTATGTAATATTTTTCTAGTGAATCATCTTTCATTTAATATAACATTATAGTGAATGAATTCACTAATATAATGAATTCCCTAAATACTTGGTAGATAAATCAGGTCAGGAAAATGTAAAAAACTATTTTAGGTAAGATTATAGTTTGTAATCTATTGATTATTACTAACTGTAGCTCAGTATTTCTTAAACACTTTTTCACTCATTAAGTAAATAGAAACACAAGCTTTGCTGTAGGTGACATAGGAGAGTTTTCTTTTTTTTTCTTTTAAAGACAGATTATGGTTAATTACTGCTTGGTTGGTGTTACAGCAGGTCAAGTGATTCAGTACTATGCATTCTGTAATATGCTTTGGATTTAGCAATACTGGATATATATGAATATGAATGTTACTAGCTGTAATCTTACTTAATTCTACAAAACTCTTTTTACAGGATAGTATTTATTTATTTATCCACATCTGATAGGAAATGGTCACTTGTCTCTTCATTTTAAATGTACAAAGATGTACATATAAATTGTGTACCCATTCAAAGTACAAATCTCATCAACAATATAATTGCAGAATTATTACTAAAGTCCTCATAGCAAGGTTCAGCCGTGGTATAAAAGAAAGGATTATAGCATGAATGGCAGCTAAATGATTGCCAAAGGATTGTTTAACCTAATCAGAGATAATGAGCCTTAGTAGATTTAAAAGTGCTTATAAACAACCAAGTATTAGTCACAAAAATTCATACTTGGCTCTTCTTGTATTCTGAAGACAGAGACAAATTTTCCTTCCATTGTACACATAGGGTTTTTATTTTTGTTGTTGGTGTCAATGCATTTCATCTCTGGTTTCAAATAAATTGTCAAAATGTGTAGTCCTTTGCAGTAGTTCTTCTTCATCCTCTTCACAAATGGTTGACAGACCATGTGATCAGTTATGGATCCTTTCAGACTTATTTTTTATTATTTCTATTAAATACCATCTTGTCTTTACCTCGTTCTTTCCTGGAAATAGAATATTATTACAGTGGATAATGAGCTATGTACCACCATTTAAAATGCTGTTAAGTATAGGTATCTCTCCCCATCACTGTAATTCTATAGGTACTTAAACAAAAGAAATACTGTAGACCTTTTTAAGGGATGATTTTTCAGGAAGGTGACACATACATTACTCAAGCATAAGAAATACAAATAGCTGTAAGATATTTATGCCTTTTACAGGCATTCTAACCTTTTTAGAAAATGGCTATAATTTGAAGATATAATGTGAAGGGAGTGTTCTTAATGCTACATTAATTACAAGGGCTCGCTTTCATTCCCTCTTTGGAGACATTTTGTATTTTTGTATTAAAAGATGCATATAATATTGTGGCAATAATGAGCCTAATGTAACTAGAAGCTATCAGATAAGATTGTGTCAAAATCTCAAATACAAATAGCACCAGAAAAATCATCTGTATGCCTGAATGTCTTTGTATCTCACGTACTGAAAACTTTTTTCCTTGCCACTAAGTGGCACTGTATTATTTGTAGTAGGCTATTCAGGTCATATTAAAAACCCTTTGAGCCAATTTTATTCCTGATACAGCCTCATGAAGTCAATGGAGTTACATGTGAAAAGAATTTGGCCCAGAGATTTAAAGCCACCTAATTCTAAAGCATTGCTGTAAATTTCCATTGTGGAGGCCCAGGAGAAAAATAAAAATCAGTTAGCGTTTAATCTTGCAAGCAGCTGACCCTTTCATTTGGTGTTTAACTGTTTCATTATAATTTCTTCCTACCAAATTAGCCCTAGTTAAAAAGGATCATCTTACCTATTTCAGTAGGACTGTCAGTAAATTTTGATTTAAAAATGGATGAGCTCTATGTTCTTTGTGCTCACCCTTAATTCTCATTAATATTATATATTTTGAAATGTATGTGAATATGAAAAAGTCTGCTATTGAAAACCTTGTTGTAGTCTAGCAAAATATATTGAGCAATAAAGAAATGAAGACAATCAGGTTTGTCCAATGTCACCCTTTACTCTCTTTCTTGCTTCCTTACAGTGATAGAAGAGTAAATAGGCACATGAGAATTTTCAAAACAGTGCTTAAAGTCTCTTTTATCTTTGACTTATCACTGTGCAGAAAACACAGAAATATGTTCTTAAGTCTTGAGGCACCATAAACATTTAAGCAAAACTGCTTACACCTTTGACATCAGACAATCCTTTCCTTCTTAATATACATGTAAATTGTCTCTTAGAAAGCAAAAGAAAATGACAGCTATTTTCCTAAATCTTAGCAAAGAGGTAGTATATTTAGTCCTTTATCTATGAACTGAGAGCTTTATTTGAGAATGAAGGACTGTGTTCACATCCAAGAGCACCTGTCTTGTTGGCTTCACACCAACCAAGGAATGTGTGCATAACTGAACATGGCCCGAGATGTCTGGCGGAGGAAAGGATATCCGTATGTCCAAACACTACCTTTGGAAGTGGGAGTCCATGAGTTCTCTGCCTGGGTCTGGCAAATATTTCCCTTTCTGTTTTCTATCAGGCACCTGCATTGTCTGTTCTTAGCATAATAGCAGTACAAATATTTCTTCAGTAGTAGGTCCTAGCACTGCATTATCAATATGTGCCAGGATATTTTGAGTCAATTTTGTATTTTTTTCTGATAAGAGCTAACTGATCATTTTTGAAATGGGAGAGATATTACTCCCTAATTCTTTGTGATGCTGGACTCCTTGTGGACTATTTCACTGTTGCTTCTGAAATACCTTGGGGATTTTGGATTGCAGATAACTGTAGAAGCATATTATTTATTACAGTTGGGATTCCTCACTTTCTTCACAGTGTTGATTTTGTTAAACACAGGATTTTTTTTTTTTCTATATCTAATACTAATCCTTGTTTAAGGCTTACTGATTTTCTGAGAAGCCCCAAATGACAGAAACTGTATGAGAGTGGCAAGGCCTATTGGGAGAGATCTAACCTTTTATTAGGCCATTTGATACAGTCAGCTAAAAGAGAGGAGCTTTTGGACACACCAGTATCATCTCAATTGTACATAATCTTTTGGGATGTTAGAAGCAGAAGCAATGCTGATTAAAACTTTTCTTGTAGTGTGCATGGAAGAGTTGGAAATCTGTCTTACTTTATGTGACCAAACCAGGAACTAGTGAGAAACTTTCCAATGTCGCTTCTTTTTGTATCTTTAATCTGGCCTTGAAAACACAAACTTATGGAATAAACTCAAACACAAGAATAATTCTTTCTCTGATATTAGAATTTAGAGTGCCGACAAATACACTCTTGTGTGTTTCTGTTTGGGACGTTGCTTATTTGTTTTTATTATTAATAAATATATGAACAATATATACTTGACAGGTTGACAGTAGAATCCCTTAAAAGTACTTTCATTTTAGCAGTGTGTGTCCATATCTGTTTTCTGATTAACTACCAGTATTAGTCAGAATAAATTCACATTCAGACATCTCAGGAAAATTGTCCTGACTTGGAGAACTACTCCACTTTCATATTCCTCCTGGCTTTTAATCAAAACTTGGAAATTGCGAATATAAAATTAATATAGAATATTGTAAACATTAAGAAAATTATCTGAAAAGGATGCTTAAAGCCAACAGTTTAAAAACAGCTTAAGTTTGGAGCAACTGACTTGGCTCTTACAGTTCAAATCTATCCCCAGCAGAAAATTTGTTTGCAAAATGTGTGCTGGACTACCATGTGCCTGCTGTGTGTGGTGCCAGTGTCTAGCTGGATCCACATGAACTAACTAGTTTTGGAACTGGAATCGTGTATAGACTGTGAGAGTCAACACAGAGAATGGTGTAGTCTTAAGATCTTTGACAACATACTGCAGATACACATGATCTGGTTTATCCAGAAAAAGTTTGACCATCTCTGTACTGATGTCCCTTTTAATATCATTCTTGGCTATGCTTTCTGCATGGATAGCCTCCTGTTACATGATGCAGTAAGCTGAAACTACATCATTACTTATCCAGGCTAAACCTGAAAGAGCAATAAATGCCATCATGATTCCTAAGTTTACTTACTGGAATGCTCCATGCATGAAGTATCATTGTGCTTTTTCTCTTGGTCAGTACTTTTTCATATTAGTCTGAGCTACTGCAATCTTATTTCTGCAGACCATTTTTATATTAGGTATCACTAAATTGGAAGCTGACTATGAAATCACTGCAGTTCAAGGCCATTAATAAGGTCAGTCTAGCAACATTTAAGAATTGATCTGTTAGTTCTTTGCTGACATCTGTGTTCATGAACCAATTGCCATTTAAAGATCCCATCTGACATTTTCAGCTGATAACCATTATGCCATTATGCCAAGTCCTGTGAGAAAGTTCTGTAGCCACTGTATTTATTATATTTTTGTCCTTCCCACTTGTTAAAAAAATCTTTCAGGTTCATTATTTCATTTTGTAAGGACTGAGGAGAAAAAAAAAATGGTTTTGGACCGTGAATCTACTTTTCTTTCTAGTGCTTCTCTTTCCCTTCAGAAAAAAAAATGACCCCTCATTGGTAAGTTGTTATGAGATGCTATATTTGTTTTGAATCTGTTGACTGGCATACACAGTGTTTCTAAATAAGGAGTAGGAGATAAGGACTTTTGGACTTGGTATAGTCAATGTTTTCATACAGGTTACTCAGAGATGTTTTAAATGAAGCAAAATCAAATCTGATGTAATAAAATAGTTATCCTTTTATAAATCACACATAAAAATACAAATAAAGTAATTTGTAATACTTATCTGCATATAACACTATTATGTCCCCAAACTGCCTCTAGTAAAAACCTATCTATTCTCAACTGCAGCAGAGGTATTAACTCTCTTCCTCCATCATCTTCTAGGAATAAGAACTAAAAGTCAAATAAAGTCTGCTGTGTTTGGCTCATAGTATGTAACAGTAGTAACAATATTTATTAAAGAAGCAAAATCTATGTTAGCCAGTTTATCCAAGAATGAATCTTTAAGCTGTTTGCCTTCTGATGAGTAACTGGAGTTCCAGCTGAACTATCTGGGAACTAAGAGCACAATTCTGCACTCAGATGATAAGTTCTGAATGTGAGAATACCACAGCTGGGCAAAAAGAAATCTACTGCAAGGTCAGCTGGTGAAAGTGAGTACAAATGCACAAACTCTGATTAATGTAAGATAGAGCATGACTCTGTGAGAAGATGCCTATGTTTAATATGTAGTATGAGATCTTTCTATAAAAAAGCCTTCACCAAGCATTTACTTCACGTCGCAGATAGAAAGGATAATAGAAAGTGTTATTTGAGTTTGTTTAGCGGTAAAGGGGAAGACAGCACACCACCTTGTCTTGAACGTTACACTGAACACATCTCCGCCCTACCACTCATCCCACATTGCTTTCTATATATATTGTCTCTATTGAATGCACGCTATGGGTATTATCTCACATCTGCGGTAGAACATGCATTTGTCCTACTGTTCATATGTGGTAACAAGAGTTTTGTAGAGAATTCAGTACTTGCTTTCTGAGATTATATATCTCAGAGTGCTGAATGCTGGTTCACACCAAGTCTGTGAGGAGGCTCAGAGTCATACCCGTGATTTACGAAGACTGCAGCCTACGCACACCTACGACTTACCCATACTTAGAGAGATCATAGAAACCTAAGTAGATGGCACAGTAACCTAAATATGTAGCACCTGGGGTTTTGCACGTTTTCTCAGGCCCTTTTAACTCTGCTCCTATTCATTTTTTTTGCCATTCTATGGGTTGGCTGACCAATGTATGCATAAAACTGTGAGACGTGCTTATCGTTTGTATCGGGGTCAGTATCTCCCACACACACCTACATGAGCAGCAATGACCTACATAAATCCTCACATAAGTTGCTTTAAATTATATGTGTCAAGCTGCAGGTGTTTCTGCACTAGTCAATAAAGGTTGTTTTTTCAACAAAGCTTGTTGTTTTCCTCATTCTTTCAGCTTAGAAAGCTTGGTGAAAAAGAAGTCTATGATTTTGCAGAAATAAAGGTTTTGCGATCCGCAGTTTTTTACTGAAGTGAGAATGTGCCGGTTCCTGATGGTGTAATGGCATGCCTTAATTATTTTTAAGCAAAATTGAGGGCAGGTTGTTGCTGCCAAAATTGATTCGCTAATACTGTTTCTCTTAACAATTTAAAGTACAGGCTTGAGAAGCTCAGTGCTGAGTTTTTTGTGACAATAATTCTAGATCAAAGCTCAATGTGTTCATTGAATCTTGGTTTGTTTTTTTTTTTAAATAATTTCTTTTTAGATAGGCATTGCATTTGTTGTTTTAAACTTTTAAAAACCTCTCTGTATTCAGAAGTGTTCTTTAGTGCCTTTGTAAGTGTTGACACTAGGTCTGTCTTTGACTTGCATGAAGAAGAACTCAGAAACAGGAATTAGCCTTGGACACTAGGCAATACAGTGTGAAAGTGCATAGTAAATATAAAAAACATCTTCCTAATGGCATGCAAACTTTTTTTTTTTCTTTTAAAAAAACCACTCACTCTCAGGCAATCTGTCATGTATTCTGTCATCTGAACTTGTCTCAGAGGATAAATGGAAAAGAATAAAAAATAATTGTTCAACAGAAACTTCACTGAAAGTTGTGCAGAGCCTTATATAATAAGAAAAAAGGTAGGAATGACCAAAATGACCCACCACCCATTGAGAGAGTTGAAAATATTTCAGCTAGTGTTCTTTCAGGTGTGCTAGCTGAAAGTAAAAATCCAACATAATTCAGTGCTGTTTCCTGAGGCTGATCTTGAATACCAATGAATTCATGTGCTGTACTCATGTTCACATTATAAAACTGATTCTTATCATGGATTTTAGTGGAGTTGGGAGCAAGTGTACAGTTGCCTTGAGTCAGATAATAACCAAAGAGCTTAAAGGTGAAAGCATACGTTATTTCAAAAGAACATTGCCAGGCATGAATTTTCAGCTTCCTGCTCAACAAACAAAAGAATAACAGCTTGGGCCGAATCCCCCTCCCTTTAAAGTCAATGGGATTTTGGGCCCTAGAGTCTATTTTACCAGTTTATATTATTTGAAATGAAATGTGACAGACAGTAAAATTATCCTCCCTGACTAAACACTCATAAAACAAAATTCTTTTGAGGGAAGGGAGAGATGACATGAGATGAGAACAGGAATTTCAGTGTTTGTTGTGCACAGAAGTTATTTTCTTATGTAAAACTCTCGTTCCATTTTAAGGTTAAAAGTGTCACTCCATCATTGCCTTGTACATCAAGCAGGATACCCTCAGACAGCTGTCTTGATGGACCATGAGCACAGCAGGATACATATAGAAAGTATTGCTTAGTTGTAAATTTGAATGTTCTCCATGAAAAATTTCACCTGCCTGAGTACTTCATCTCTTCTCTGTACCAAAATATTGCATTTTCCCTTCCAATAAAGATGTTTTATAATGGCAATAAGGGGATGTAACTCTAGAAGGTGGTATTGCTCATCTTTTCTTTGTGTCATACAACTCCCACTGTATCATGATGGCATATGTTGCCTCTCTGTCATGAGTTATTGGCTAAGTGCAGCACATTTTTATCTATATTTAGAAAACAACCTTTTTCTCTCACAAAGAACCATGAGCAATGATAGGCTGACCATATTGCATAATGGTTTCTATACGATATAAAATAATTCCATTTGGTACTTCCTACTTGAGATTTGCTTCCTGAATCCTTAATTGGCAAATATAATCTTTAAGTTCTATGGGTGTTTGAGGCATTTTGCCATGTTGTGTTGAAATAACTATTCAGGCTGTCTTTGTATATATGAGATTTATAATAAGAAAATTTATTTTCAGTCCACTAGAAAAATAGCTGAGGTCAAATAATACCAATTCCAGAAAAAATAGAAACATTAATTTCCAGTTGCCTACTCTTCTACTCTTCCACAAAAACTGAAAAAGGAATTATCAAAATGGCCTATCCTAGGTATTTTTAGAGTGATTTTTGTAATCCCACTATAAAAAAGTTAAAGAAAATGCGGAAAGGCATAGTATTGATTTGCCACAGTGAAAGTCCTACAGATCCTGAATCTGTGTTCTGTGTTACATATAATACTGAAACTGGCAATTTTTTTGTAGGGTGCTTTGTAGTTTCTAAATATAAATACTCTGCACAGACAACAGGTGTGTGTTTATTATCAGACTCCTGCCTGAGAAGACTATAGTCTCTTGGAGTCTTTATTTTTCTTTTTTCTTAATTTAAAATTAACCTGGAGTAGAATATTTAAAATTTTTCAATGGATAAACTTAACACCTCCTGCCCCCTGCCCAGCCCCCGCAGTCTCAACATTACAAGATGTGGAAGGAGAATTATTACCTAAAGATAATACATTTGAATGCACACTTTGACCTCTTCTAACCCCAGGTTCTTACCCAAGTTTCTCTCCCAGGCAGTCCCTGCACCCTGACTGTGTTTTTAGAAAGCTCTTCCACACTGTATTTTCATTTTTTTTGCCTTTTGCAAAGTTATGAGTATCACTGGTAAATAATTCGAGGCGTCAAACTCTTAAGTTGCTTATGACAGCAAGCCTCTTGTCATATAATAAATGCTTCTGCTCTCCTGGACTACCGTTGAGGTGACTGAATCTGAACGTGAATCTAAACACAGTGACTGTGAGTTAAGCTGTGTCGATGCAAGCCTGCACTCAGGCACAAGCTTTAGACAAGCTTCAGAGCATGAAAACAGGGGAAAATCTTCATCCTGTTCCATCCTGAATGAAGATTTTCACTCATATGTCTGCCTGGAACATAAATTTACCAGCTTCGTTATGCTTGGTGTGACCACAGCCACACTTTTTTTTCTACTCTTGCAATGAATCTGTCCTTACAGGTTGTGTCAGAACTGAAACTTTGTGAGGTTTGCTGTTCACTGAGTAGGGATTTTTGTTTAAATAATTTTGAAGCTGAAGAAGTTCATAAGTCGTAGTATTTAAAACCAAGAAATACAAAAGACCTTGGGCAATAATAACTAATTTCAGACATCTATAAACAGAGCAAAGATTTTTGTAATTGGCAAGCAGGAAAAAGAGGTTCCCATGTCAAGAGTGGAAATCAACTGTAAATATTCTGGGTACAAATGGAAGTCAGAAGTCTATTCAGAGAGAAGGTGCACTTTACGTAGCTGAATAGATAGGTTTTTTAATTACAAAATAGATTTCTAGATAAAAGTAGAACAAGCAAAGGAAAACCTACTGGCTGGTAAAATTAAGAAATTGTGAGAAATTAAAGGAGGTAACAGGTTTGCACAGTACTGCAAGGTAGGTTTCTAATTACTTACATTTAGATCTGACTTAATGGTTGGAAGCAAGACAGAGGCAGAGAAACATTAAGCTGGTTCTCATAAACTAGGACTGTATGAAGTATAATGTCTGTATGATATACCTGTAATTTCCAGAAATAGTGACAGAAATGTAATAGGAATGCATGCTCTCATTCTTCCAGATAAGTAAACCAGAATAATCTTGCTCTGTGAGTAGACACATTAAGAAGAGCAAAACAGTAACGTTTTTGAAACGTCAGTCTGTAAAGCTTGGCAGGTCAAAGGTGATATAAAAATGAAATTAGGGTAAATTTTCAGGCTGGATGTGATGCAATGTATACTGAAATGTCTGCAGCCTTACATGTAGCTGATACTTCCTATAATATATTGGTGTGATAATCAATGAGCTCATAGAGAGATAAGCTTTTAATTCAAGTACTGACAAAATGTCACTGTTAAAAGATAAATAACCACAAAAAATAAGTGAACTGGCTTGAATTTAGTACTACACTTAGTTATTAAATAACATTGGCTTGTCATCGGTATATAACATTTAGCAACATTTTTCTTTGTATTTTAGTAAAACCAAGTACCTTTAGTAGTGCTCCCAGTAGTATTATATGTGGTTATGGATTCCCACTTTTGGGATACATACCATTGAATTCTGTAGTTTTCCTGGGGAAAAAAAATGTCAGATATTTGGAAGGTAATAACCATGAATAACATATCAGAATCTTCTGCAGAGGCCTCAAAAGTCTGACTACTTATAGAATTAAACTGGGCCACTCCCAGCCAATTCATCAGGGGTCATTTGTAAATATATAATCCAGTATAAAAGTCATAATTAAAAAAAAAAATCACAATTCTAAACTGCAATTTTTTTCATAAATATAAACCATGATGTATGTATTTTTAACTATTTAAGAAAAATAAAATACCACTTAAAGTGCTGCAGTCTTTTTATGTTCATTTTCTTCCTTTTAATTAGCAGCAGTTGTATGATACGAGAAGTCTAATTCCAATCTAGCAGAAATGGGTTACAACCACCATTGTCTTCTTGTATTTCTAGGTCGGTTTCCAAGTCACATGTTAACTTTAAACCCTGATGCAGAGACAAATATATTCTATTTGGTTTGAAGTGATAAAGCTCGTAAATTTATGTAAAGTGTAATAAAAAGGAAAAGTTGTTGCCATTATCATTAAAAGTAGATTTACCAGATTGAGCTGAACCAATTGCTTTTGACAGCCCAGAGGATATTTATATTTTCAGTGAACTTTTTATATCAATTTTTCATCACTAAACTATTTACTCTTGCTGGTTTAGCTAGATTTTGACTCCCTTGATTGTTCATATGGGAAGTAGATGATGACGTTATATTTAATTTTCATTACTCCTGTGAGTGTATACAGTTTGAGATGCTCGGTGTGATGTATTCTATTCATATCATATCACTTTAATTCCCTCTTATCCCTCATTTTGTACTTATATATTTTTATTAAAAGGAAGAAACCTTTCCAATAAGACAAAAAGTAAGGTATTAGGAAAAAAAAAATTGACACAGTTATGAAGAAAGGGAGTTTTAGCTATTAGAAGGTGCCTTTTCTGTTCTACTGGGTGATATTAAGCCTTGATCCAACATGCAATCCGTACTCAAAGTTCCTATTAACTGCTATGAAGTTCCTTTGCAAACTCAGCAGACATCCAGAATAAGGAACTTAAAAGTGGATGCATATGCTAAAGAGAATCTGAGCATACTGCAATACATTTTAAGCAGAGATTTTGTAGACCTTTTAACAAATTTCATTTGGCTATACTCCATTCACTGTTCCATTTATTTTCCCCAAAGCTGTTTCTCACACAGAAGACTGAGGGAAAGATTGTGTATTAGAGAAAATCTAGCTATTAACAAAACTGAATTTTAAACTTCAAGATACAAATATATATACCAAAAATACTTACACAGTCGTTCAATCAAAAGCTCTAATAGTATCAGTAATTTTAAATGACCAGTGCAGCTGATTGGATGATAAACTTCAAAGGCAATCCAACCAGAAGACCTATATGACAGCATGCAAAACTATTCTGCCAGTCCTATTGTGGGAGAGTATGAGAATATTTGTTATCCAATTTCACAGGAATTCCTAATTATACTCCTCCTCAGCTTTGCCTTCAAAAGTGATCACTGTTGAACAATGACTTGTAATAAAAAAAATGAGATGGAAGAAAAGCCAGAGCCCCAGAGAGAAAGATGTCCTCATCCGAGTCCAGATATGACTTTTAATATTGAAAGAAAATTTGAGTTCAGTGATTCAGACTCAGGGAAACAACATAACAATCTGAAAAATAAGTAGTCTTTTCTGAAGGAATTTAGCCAAAGTTGGCTGTCAGCGGAAGTTTCAGCTGGTCTTTAGAGAGTGGTTTCATACCATCCTAGATAGAAGAAGGTTGGCTCCTTGCCAATAGCCCAGATAATATTATGAGAGGCAGATAGTAGGTGTTCTTTAGCAGAAACAGAACATATTTCTCAAAAGCAAACTCTTACAGTCATTCTATTTACTACCTTGAATATCCAAAACAATCTATCCATACCACACAAGCTATAAGCAGTTGCCAATTTCTTTGGAACACATAACCTGCTTATTTTTAAAGAGAAGATATTCTATATATATGTCATGCAGAAAGTCATCAGTAAAGACAGCTCAGATGTACACATAGCAAGAATAACCTTTTAAATGCGTCTGTGATGATTAAGCGAGACACCAGGATATCTGTAGGAAATACGCATATATGAATATCACCTTTTAGTGTGATACTTGTGATGCTCAGATTCTGAGGGAGAATGAGGGAGACCAAAGTATGTCTCAAAGTCTCTCTTCAGGCACTGGAAGGAAGTCTGAGGAAGATAGATGAAGGACTGGGCATAACACCTGAATGAAATAGCAGTGCTTGCTGCAGAAGGACTGCCAACATGCAGGAGAAAATCCAGATAAAACAATATTTATAGCCTGTTGAAGCAAAGGAGAGTGAGAATTTTGGCAAGAGACAAATGGTTCATGCTTTAGGCAATGATTTACAGTGTGAGGGATAGGAGAAGGATTATTTAGCCAGGGACAGATGTAAGGTTCAGTACAGGAAGTAAAGAAAAATAACTCCCAATCTTTTAGTTTTTGTGTCATGCTTATGATGTTCTCATTCCTGATTTTCAAACATATGCAGTTGGCAATACAGTCCTTCTTAAGAGCGTCAGTCTGGTATTTCTTGAGGGGCTGAAACCTTCCTTCTGTTGTATCAATCAGGAAGAACTTATGAGAAAATGATACTGCCTGCTAACAAATCCCTTCAGGACTGAGTTGGACTGAAGTAACCCTTTACAGTAATGGCATATAGCCAAGGTCTTTGAGATGTTTCTGGGCAATGTGACGTCCAATGAAATGAGGAGATAAGCTTGGGTTAGTTCCGATCTACAGACTAGGCATGTGGACTGCTGGACCAATCCACATTGTTTTTAAGAACAGATCTGTTACTTTGCGGGACTCCATCATCTAGCAATGACAAAACGTGAACATTTGGAAAAGAGGCCTGATGGGCTAAGTGTCCTCTACCTCTTTAGAAAAGGAAAAAAGTATGGTGACAGAAGAAAGCAATATCCTCTTTACTTACTGTGGACCTCTGTCTCTGGTGTGTAAGTCCTCCATGTCCAAAGATAATTAGCACTTTATAATGCTAATTATTATAATTATGTCTGAGAAAAAAACCATTAGGGGGTAGGTCTGTTCAATGATTTTCAATTGCCCCCTCTATTAAAAAATAAGGTCATTTTTCGATTAGCTCATTTTAGAAGCTCAAAGCTGCAAACTGTGTTGGAGAAAATCCTTTGATTGTTTATTTCCTCACTTGTAATATTTTGTAAAGTCTTAAATAAGAAAAAAATAAAATAATGTCGTAAAATATGGCTGTCAAAATTACTTCAAAACTTTCTGTCTTCATGCTACCAATAAAAAAAAAGTATATATTTTTGTCATTTTTTCGCATGAGTATGTGAATCCTGTACTGAAAGAAGCTAAGAAAAGTCACCTTATAGTTTCTTCTGTCACGTATTTATTTGAAATACAGACATAGTAGCTGGAAATTGAGAGGCATACATTGTAGAACATATTAATGGAAAATATAAATATGGTCCAAAAGTAAAAAATTCCAACTGGGACATTATATTGGAGGTGAAAACAACCAGATGAATAGAAATTCCTTGTTTTTTTCCCCTCTCATTCAGCATAACATTTCTACAAAGATAGCTTACTTGTCAAAAACTATGATTTTCAAACTGTGTTTCTAGATGTACTTTGAAAGCATTGTAGAAATTAATATTCTGACCAGTACCTAACCTCTCAGTGATGTTATGTTTGTTCCTGAATATAGTGAATTCATTTTACTGGGGAGCTAGAAGGAGAGTTTGCTGTGAATGAATTGGGCTTAGTTTGATAGTAGAGCAGGGAACCAAATTGGGTGTTATTTTTCCAGGAATATTAAGAGATATGAGAGAAGGAAGATGGTGAGGCTGAATAGGCTGTACTGCAAATGGAGTGAAAGAGGTGTTGATTTTAAAAATTTTTGTGAATAGATAACTTCTATAAGGCAACATAACTTAGTTGTCAATCCAATAAGCAAAATCACTTGTTAAGATACTTTTGTAACATGGTGTAATCAACTAGACATAGCGGCTAAAAGAAGATATGTTTCATTATTTATACAAGCTCAGATTAGAGAATTACACTAAAATGCAGCTACTATTTTTGACAAACCACAATTTTTTTCTTCTGATTTGGGCTGATATATCATGTTGCCTTAAGTATTTGGGGGTAGGGAAGAAATACGACATGGCTTCTGCCATATGGCTTAACTAATGTTTTGTGACAAAAGTAGCTTAACCATATATACCATATACCATAAAAAACTGGCTGATAATTTTCCCACATAAAAATGTGTTGTGAAAACTCAGAAATGCCCTGAGGGAATTCTCAAATATTCAGAGAACATGAACAAACCATTTTTGCAGATTTCCTTTAAAGTGGAATCTAGGATGAGTGCAAATGCTTTTGCAGCCGGGTTCAGACAGTTCCTTACAGCTCTAGAGACTGGCCCGATTTAAAAAAAAAAAAAAAAAAAAGTTATTCAAGAGGAAAACATTTCCCTCCCAAGGTTGTGAAGAAGAAAGATCCTCACTGATAAGGTCTCCAGATGGAAATTAGCCCTTCACATGTAATTTGACATCTTAAAAGGAAAAGCTTCCCAGGAGAAAGCAAGATATTTGTTGCATAGAATGAACACTTTGAAAAGGAAAGGCTCAAATGAATTTTGAGAAGATGGTCACTTCACATTTTCAGAAGATTGGCACTGTCAAAAAGAGAAATGTAATGAAAAAAGCCCACCAATTTAAAAAAATAATCTCTTAAGGCCCTCCTTCCAAACACATGTACCAAAATTTGTTTTGATGTAGTAACAAAATATGCTCTGCTGCAGATGTGCTGTATTTCTTTTTTAAAAAAAAGAAAACAAAAGAACACTGGCTTAACAATTATTTCAGAGAACAGTTTAAACAAAGTAAATATCAAGTTAAAGTATGATAAAGCTGATAAATCTTGTATCCTTCTTCCCCCTTTCAGAATTTCCATTATTATGGCTTTGGGGAACCATCAGAAATTCTATGTTAAAATCCATTTTCATAAAGCATTCAAGCATTGAACACCAATGAAAGCAATAGAATTACTTGCATGCTTAAAGTTAAGCACACTCACAAGTACTTGCTCCATCCAGAGCAGCATCCCTTTATCCCTGATGAAGTCAAAAGAGTCTCTTATGCCTAAAAATAAGATGCTATTCCTTGTATTAGTATCCTGTGGAGACTGAGGTCAAAAACTGATGTAAATGCATCAGGCAGTCAGACATTCCAAATTGCCTAGAGCTACCACTGATTCTAGGGTGCCTCACTTTTAAACAGCAATACCAAGCAAAAGTAAGGATGCTTTTTTCCTTAGCTCTTTTCTTATTGTCCTTGGCACTTCTGGTTTGTCTTTGCTAGTGACCTTTTTTCACAATGCACAACTCTGTAGAAAGAGAGTAAGACCTCAGCACAAGCACTGCAGCCATATGTGATGTTAGTTGCCATCACAAAGGTATTTGACAGGATCAGCTTTAAGCCACAAAAATTTATCATTTAAGTGACCTTGGTTCACCTAGCTTATCAGTCTGGAGTGCCTAAATGATTATGATTTTCACTCTTTGCATCAGAGAAACAAAATGGGCAAGAATGGTTTCTTTCAGTTAAGTTATAGCCATGACAGGGACTATTCTTAGAGCTAAAGAGTGATTCGTGGACCACTGGTATGGATGAGACCATGGCAGGTAAGTCTGCACCAGTCCACAGATTTAGTGTGAGCCTTTAGCATTTATAGGTCAGCTGACAAAACCATCATAAGTTTACTTGTTTGCCTGTGAAGAACTGACAGGGATCTCTTGGTCCAAGGAGGGAGCCTAAGGAAGCCAATTTGTTCCACTACAGACAGATTTTAGCATGCAATCACAGAATCACAAAATCACAGAATGGTTGAGGTTGGCAGACACCTCTGGAGGTCATCTGGCCCACCCTCCCTACTCAAGCAGGGCTACCTACAGGTAGTTGCCCAGGAACATGTCTAGATGGCTTTTTAACATCTGCAAGGATGGAGACTCGACCACCTCTCTGGAAAACCTGTTCCCGCGTTCAGTCACCCTCACAGTAAAAAAGTGTTTCCTCATATTTAGATCGAGCTTCCTGTGCCCATTGCCTCTTGTCCTGTCACTGGGCACCACTGAAAAGAGCCTGGCTTCATCCTCTTTGCACCTTCCCTTCAGGACTTCATATACATGAATAAGATCCCCCCGAGCCTTCTCTTCACTAGGCTAAATAGTCCCAGTTCTCTCAGCCTTTTCTTATATGTGAGGTGCTCCAGTCCCTTAATCATCCTTGTGGCCCTTCATTGAACTTCATAGAACATTGAATAAAGATAAATTTTCTGTTGACAGAAATGTTGGCACCTTTACATGCTACAAAAGAAAAGAAAAAGTAGGTTTTCAAAAGAAATCTCCATATACTTTGCTGTAAAGTAGTCAACTCCAAGAAATTATTGGAAAGAACCATTTCATACCTGAATTGAGTTTTTGGAAACATACAGTTCAGTCATAACCTACCATCTTTTCTTGGAAATATGATGTAGGGGACATAGCCAACCTTTTTTAGAACCTTGCATTTGTGGACAGATCCTGACCATTATTCTGATCACTGTTGCACAATAAGCAAAGAAGGACTACATAAAGAGGTAAGAACTTCTAATACAGGCAGATGGTAGCTAGTCTGAAGAAAATATTTATTAATTTTTTTTTTCTTTTCTTCATACAGTGATTCTGCTATTGCAGGCTGGGTGCCAATAATTCAGGGTGGTGACACATGGGACTAATACAAAATGTGTTCAGTTTATAGTTAGGTTAAAATAGAAGCAAAGTTGAAAACAAGCAAAGTTGAAGTCAGGCAGTTTCAACTTTATAAACTTCCCTGCACTAGTTTAGAAAGATTACTTGTGATGAAGCAAATCTGTTGGTTCTGGTGGGTGTAGAGCCCCCAGTGCAAGCTGTGAGATCTCTAGCCCAAAGAATCAATAAATCTTCTAATTGTGTCATGCCACGTCTGTGATTTAGACTGGAATATATTCTGTGATTTGTTTAATAAACTTGCAAGCTTAAATACCATGCGTTTGTGGGATGCTCCCCTGGGATTCATCCTTAAGGTTGCCCAAATGTATCTCCTCTTCCAGTGACCTACGTAGGAAGTGACATGAGACATGTGGTGGTTTAATTAGCAAAATGTTGGCATCAGATTAATAAAGAGGAGAATATCCTTTTCTACAGTTTCTGTTTCATATAAATATCTCTCTCAGAGCTCTAGTTCCATATGGCAATTAGAAGTACTTGTTAACATAGTTGTTTAGGTATATGAATAATGAAGGTGGGTTTTCTCCAAGCCTGTAAGAACTAGGGATGGGAAGATTTGTTCAGACAAAATTCAAACTCACCCATCTATGCATAAATATTCATCCATTTTTTAAACCCCAAACTTAAATTGGAAGGTTTTAACATTCTCATTTCTGCTTTGTGGGTTTTTTTTTTAATTATTATTTTTAATTTGTTTTTATTTATTTATGCATTGCTATGGCTTGCTTGGAAATGAAAGCCATGATTCCACGAAAAAAACACCATTTCAAAGAAACACTCAAATACTAATGGCAGACTTGATTACCTGCATAAGCTGAGTGTAGTTTTTAAACACTGGGTACTGGGTTTTAAATAACCCACAACATAACTGTAAGTTATTTACTGAGTAAAATTATCTTCTGCCTTTGGAACATCCATCAGAACATAAAAAAATTCTTGAATTTATTTATTTTCATTATCTTTCAAAGATGTTTTTTCAGTGTTCTTAGCATTTGGTAGGCGAATTGAAGAAGTCTGCATTTCATACATAGTATTCAATGCTTTACTGATGACAGCAGAAGTCATAAAAATAACATGACCATGTACATTTAGATGGACCAGAACTGCAAGAGGAAAATTCTTTAAGGAAACTTTAGTGTAGAGAAACCATGAATTAAGATTCCTTATGTATAATTTTTAAAATTTCTTCCTAATTTGGCAAATTCTTAAGCTTTTTTGGGTCTGGGAGAGTATAGTCATGTTTTGTATAGTTGACACTAAGGCTGCTAGGATAAAGGACAATAGAGGTGAAACTATGATGAAATTTTTTCACTTTCTCATTAGCCTGAAAGTGGAGTTTGGGAGTATCGCAATCCTCACTCCATTAAGCTTTAAATTATCCTTTGCTCTTCCTTTTCTCATTGCAACTTATTCTTAAAAGACAGTAATAGCTCTAGTGTTTGTATGTCTTCCAAAGAGCAACTTTTGGCAACAGAAAAAGAGGACCTAAACAAATTTGAGACAGATCTTGGCAAATTTATGAGACTGAATAGCCAGGCAGAGGACTGACGTTCATGACAGAAAAAAAGTCCTTTACTCTCCTCTATCCCTATAAAAGGACTGCCTCATTTTGTTGGAGAAGTTCCATAATCCTCATGAAGTCATGGGCTAAAAGTTTTGGTATCTTTCTGACTGAACTAATCTATAGGGGTTTTTTATTCTTACATTATTATCAAGTAAATAATTACTACTTAGTACTGTTTTGTGTTACTTCAAGCCTTCATTCTGAATTATATTCTTTTTTTGACATTCATCTTTTGAATATAGACATCTTATTATCAGACTTACTTGTGGTTGAAAGCTCCTCAATTTTATTTATTTATTAGCTTGTTTGTTTCTTATCAGAGTGGTTGAATAACTTTTGCAGAATTTCAAATCACTTGAACAAATGCTCTTTGCATGCAATGAAATTGTTTTATTCTGCAAAGACTGTGCCCCAAAAAAGGGGAGGAAGCCCACTTTCTCTGTTCTTAAATGTATGTAGGTTAGCAAAAGTGTGCTTCAAAGGATTTGAGTGAGACTGATAGGACATGTGCAAGTAAATTATGATACTTGCAGAATCTTTCAAAGATTTTGCAACAGGATATGGTCTATATTGTTATCTATGTAAAGCCATACACTTGAAGAGTAACAGCTCTGCAAGAATGGTTTTCTCAGAAAACTTGTCACTTATACAAGTTAGAAATTTGAAGCTTAAACATTGATTCAAAATACTTGCGGTTAGATTTAATGAAAAGAATAATAAAGAGTCCTAGTGTTGGTTAGTACAGACAGGCATAACATAAGCTTCCACAATTTTTATGTCTATTCACCTTGTCCTGTTGTGTTACATCACTGCTATTCTAATTTTGAGCTTTGTGAACAGAGGCTTTTCTGTGTTCTGAACTCTACTGGTTAATATAATAATGATTCTGTTACAGAAGTAAAAGGAGAATAAAATAATCAGATTTTCTTTTTTCCCTTGTAAACTCAGTCCATGTTTGAAACCAAATTCCAGAAACGGAAAGGTTAGTATCTTCTTGTTCCAAAGAGGTCTTCATGGACTGACTCCCTTTGAAATCGATGGGACTTTGTGAGAATCATAAACAGCATTTGCAGGGAGTAATTGCAAGGTCAAGGAACAATGTGTCAGAGCACTTACCTCTGAGATATTCCTCTGCGCCTATCTGTTAGCAGCAATAAAAAGTATTTCTTTCATTTTCTTCCAGCAACTGGGCCTTTTTAAATAGATGAAGAAAAATAAAACATGAATTCATTCTTACTCAGATTTGAATTGAATGAATAGAACTAATGTATAATCTTCTTTCTGCGAAGTGATAAATATTTACAGTGTATAATGAGATTTCATGTCAAAAATTGATGGTATTTATTGTGTTTTAATAAAAGCAGATTTCAAAATGTTAGTTTTATTAAAGAAAAGAAGTGTTGAAAATATTGCCATTTTCACATTTGCTTTTTCTATGGAGACCTTATATGCAAAGACAGATTTTGAGCTAACTATATTACTATGGAAATCATTTGCAACAGAATAGAAATAGTATGAAATAATGAAAACATTAATACTTCTTTACACCTTGTTTCATTTATTTATCAGTTACACTCACTATTTTTTTCTTTGCTATTAAGGCTTACACATTTCAATATTAAAAAGGTTTTCCTTCTTTTTTCACAGTTTCTTTTCTTGATTCAAATTTCCTGAAATTACAACAGGAAACAGGCATTTCATACTTGGCAGAAATCTGGAAGTTAAGGCCACTACAGTGTGCAGTGTCCAAGTTAAGTGCTACACAGGTATTTGTGTCTCAATGAAGAAATTATTTTCAAGGAAGTATTGTTGCTAGAAAGAGGCTGTATCCTCTCTCCTCAATGATGAGTCCAGTCATCAGTTGCTTTGGAATTGACTTATGGCAGTACCTTAACATATACTGCCATTAAGTAATCTGCTAAGTCTATAGAGCTCAGCTTTCTTGGGGATTTAAGACACATAAGTCAAAATATCAGTACACAGGTGCTGAGTGTTTGAAAATACCTATGTGGTTCCATCCATTTGTATCAAACTTTTAATCATTTAATGTTTCACAAATAGATGAAGCAGGTGATCAGATTTCCTTTTAAAAGGCTAAAAACTCTAAGCAAACTCTAAACTAGTTCAATAATATTTAGTTTCCAGGTCATGCAGTTGTAAAACCCTTGTTGGCTGGTAAGGCAACAGTGTTTATGTTAAATTAATAAACCATTTTCAAAAAGATAAATACATGAGAAAAGGAGTCTTTAATGTAGGTTAAGAGAATAAAGGAGAGAAAGCAATGGCAGAGGATAGGAAGAGATGCAAAATTTAGCCTATTTTACAAAATAATAAATTTTTTAGATTGTATGCGTATTGGGTCTGCATGGCAAGGTTTTGGTAGCAGCGGGGGCTACAGAAGTGGCTTCTGTGAGAAGCTGCTAGAGGCTTCCCCCATGTACAATAGAGCTCCAAGATGCCTCTGAGATAACATATTTAAGAAGGGGAAAAAAACCCCAAAAAACCAGCGGGACACAAACTGCAGCTGGAGTGAGGATTGAGAATATGTGAGAGGGACGACTCTGCAGACACCAAGGCCAGTGAAGAAGGAGGAGGAGGGGGTGGTCCAGGCACCAGAGCAGAGATTCCCCTGCAGCCTGTGGTGAAGACCATGGTGAGGCAGGCTGTGCCCCTGCAGCCCATGGAGGTCCACGGTGGAGCAGATATCCACCTGCAGCCCGTGCAGGACCCCACCTCAGAGCAGGTGGATGAACCCACAGGAAGTTGTGACCCTGTGGGAAGCCCACGCTGGAGCAGGCTCCTGGCAGGACCTGTGGACCTGTGGAAAGAGAGCAGCTCATGCTGGAGCCGGTTTGCTGGCAGAACTTGTGACCCTGTGTGGAACCCATGCTGGAGCAGTCTGCTCCTGAAGGACTGCACGCCATGGGAGGGACCCACGCTGGAGCAGTTGGTGGAGGACTGTCTCCCATAGGTGGGACCCCACACTGGAGCAGGGGAAGAGTGTGAGAACTCCTCCCCCTGAGGAGGAACAGCAGCAGAGACGACAAGTGATGAAACCCCCATTTCCCATCTCCCTGCGCCGCTCAGGGGGAGGAGGTAGAGAAAAATTGGGAGTGAAGTTGAGCCTGGGAAGAAGGGAGGGGTGGGGGAAGGTGCTTTAAGGTTTGGTTTTATTTCTCATTACCCTACTCAGTTGTGATTGGCAATAAATTAAGCTGATTTTCTTCAAGTAGAGTCTGTTTTGCCCATGACGGTAATTGCTGAGTGATCTCCCTGTCCTTATCTCAACCCACAATCTTTTTCACTATGTTTTCTGTCCCCTGTCCAGTTGAGAAGGGGAGTGATAGAGTGGCTTTCGTGGGGACTTGGCATCCAGCCAGGGTCAACCCATCACAGCACGCATGTAAATGCATGTGTGTATGTGTAACTCTTTAGATAGCCATTTTTGCTTCAGGCAAACAGAAGGAAACCTTTTACCGCATCCCTTTAACTGGCATGAAGCCAGCCTTGCTCATTTTCTGCAGCTGGCATGAAAATAAACTCATTTTTCCAGAAGTGACCCCCATTATTTCATTTTTCCTAGCTCCCAACAAGTTGATGAGCTATAATACAAAGCAAAGCAATTAATTCTTATATGGCATCTTTGTTAGAGTAGTAGTCGTGATCAGCAGTTAGGAGGAGGAAGTAGTCTTGAGTATGTGGTAAAATAAAGATTTTCAGCAGAATAAATGAGTAAAATGTTCTCAGAGAGAAGTTACATACTATTCAGTTATGGGTGGAGAAGGGAAGGCACATCTTATGTAAAGCAGACTAGAAATTTCTCAATGAATTGAGAAAGTTTTTGGAGCTTTTGGGTTTTGCTTTTATGTTTGTTTGCTTTTTGCTTTCTAAATCTCCCTTCTTCACCTGAAATGCATGTTTCAATTTTGGTAAGGATGGTCTTCTCTTCTAAGAAGAGATGTTGCTCCACAGTCCTGCTCTGCAACTGAAAATAACAAAACAGAGCAGATAGTCACCCAATCAAAGTTAAGTCTCCTATGGACTGACACTAGACATAGCTTGAACTTCCGTCCTCAGGGGAGCTCCACCAAGCCTAAAGGGCAGATTTTTATTGTATCTCCTGTTGAAACTTGTCCCACTTGTTCCACTCTGTATCAGTAATTAAATATCAGTTGGAGTTGTACTTGAAGTTCAGTCTCTCATCCTGTTTCAACATGGCCAACATGGGTCACTGGCTGTTCTGCTGGTAGCTGAGGTCTCTTCTCTCTTTGTGTCTCTCTCTTTTTCTCTGTATTTCTCATACTAAAAATGCACAGAAACTTCAGGGAAATTTTAACTTAAGAACTTACAGCACTAGAGTCCAATATAACTCTAGTCCTGAACTGTGGACAGTTCATGACAGGCCAAAATAGGAAGATCAAGTTAACAGGTAGGCAATATAAAGCAAGTCAGTGAGGCAGTAACACAGATCTGTGTAGTCTTTGGAAGTAGAAATTGCGACTCTATTGTATACTATTGCAGAAGCTGGGAAAAATGAAGGGAGCGATTTTATGGCAATGAATGACTAACATGACAGGCAGTGCTTCCTAGACAGAAAATAAAAGTAGGAGATCATTAAATTAAAAATGGAATATTGCAGATAACACATTTTGACACCTGGCATTTTTTAATGTAAATAGAAGAGCAGCAAAATGGAGCACTGTTGAGGAAGGCAGTAAGAGGCAATTGTGATCTGGACATCTCCTGGATTCCATGGAAATGACTACAAATTAAGTCCACTCTCTAGGTTTCTTTAGAAGACACAGTAGAAAAGGGGCAGAGCCTGGGGAAGCAGGAACATAATCTAAGACATTCTTTTTAGCAGCAGCATGACTAACAGAGTCAGGTTAAAACAAATTGTTTTTAACAGGTTATTTTTAATCCTTGTCAGTTCATCACATTCCCCTGCTGCTGGGTGCGAGCAGAAGGACGAGAAGAAGAGTCAGGCTGTTTAAAATGGTGCTGCTACAAAGATCACTGCTCATCAGACTATGACTTTTCTAAGCGCCATGATGCAGTCCACATTTCTTTCCATGATCAAACAGCTAAAAACTATTCCTTCCCTGTACCTACACAGAGAGACAGAGAATCAATTTGGAGTGGATAAGTCACTTGACAAGAACTCTGGGTCCAAAACATCTCTCCAGTTAAGAACATTTATTTTACTGATTAACTGTAGGTCTTTGGACCTACAAAAGCTCTTAATACAAGTTATATGTTAATGTTTCTCTTGGTACTTGTGGAAGCAGCAGAGATTTTCTTTATCTGAAGCCCTTTCTTAATCTGCAGAATCAGCAAAGCTTCTCTATGACTGTATCTTGAACCTCGGCTAGAGAGGCCCTAGTACAGGCATAGAGGAGGTAGTTTGGTGTCTACCTGCTTCGATGTTCTAATCTGAGATGGCTGAACTGCAGCAGATACAGTGGCATGTACCATGTCTGGAACATCTGCCTTCTACAAGGTCATCTAAGAATGAGGTTTTTTCCCTTTTCCTACTATGCCTTTTGGTATACCTGGCAAACACAACAACTCTGAACCATTAACATCTTGAATGGTATGTGTACTTGTTTCCCATAAGTGACAATGTTCTCTGCCTTGCTGACAACTGTTTGAACTACCCCACCTCACTGCAGGAACATTCGAGTTTGTAAGAAACATGTAAACTGTTTGGTATTGTTGCATGAATGTAAGAATGACAGTCACTATGTCCAAGTGCATCAGTGAAGAAGTACCACAGCTGCAACAAGCAAATAGTCTCTATTTATCTCTCCTTTATCTTGTGGTAGAAACCACCTTCCTAAGGAAATTAATAAACATCTCAAGTGACAGGAACAAATAGGAAGACTGACCTTTTGGTTAGTTTGTGATGGAAAACAGTTGTTCCCTCCTAGTACAGAGAACAGCAGGAGTCTTGAAAGGGAAAGGAGGGGAGGGGAGGTAAAGCTGTACATAAACAAAATGCTGATGAAGGGACAGTGATGCAGCCTCTTCACTGTAACATGGCACACAAGAAAGAGGAAAGATCTACAGTACTTTTCTATCAGTAAATCCATCTACAAGAGAAGCAGTAGCATGGAAAGCAACAATTATTCAGCTGAAAACCCATAACAACAACTCAGTTAATGGTTACCCAATGGGATGGCACCAGAAATATTGACTCTGACCTTCTGCTTTAAGGGAGAAAGGAAGAAAGCCTGACGTAATTGGAACAGTAACATATATTAAAATGTTATTAAAAATTTGTTAACATTGCTATTATATTTAATAACATAGCATGCTAGATGACAGGATTTTTACAGCACTACTAAGACAGACTACTTATCTTAAGGCTATACTGTTGCAAACAGTTACTAAGGAGAATATATGTGACTAGTCCCCACACAGTCAATTCACAGTCTTGTGAAGACAGTCACAAGGGTAAGTTACCCGTATTCATAGGATTAGTAGGTCAGAAAAAACATAGCAGGAGGACATGACAATGTAATGGTAAGTGTAGAAGAAGGAACACACATAAAGAATATAGTATTTGTGAAAATATTGGATAGAGTTTGAGGGTTACATTGTATGTAAGGCAATAAAGTAGGAAGTCCTAAATTGTTGCTATGGTTTTTAAAAATCTACTGTTACTGAGATGATTTTCCATGTTATTGAAGAACATTTCCAGAACTAGTCAAGACTTCACAACTGTCAAACTTGTTCTTATGAAAGTATATTTGTAAACAGATACAGGAAAGAGTTTGAATAAATTATGTTAAAGCATTCTTAACAATTCTTTTTTACATTCTCTGGAAAATACAGTTGATGTTGACCATCATCCAAGTAGTAGCGTGAGACTGTTTCAAGGTATTTTGCACATGGCTTTGCTCTCGTAAGTGATAAATCCATCCTAAGTTCAAGTGACAAAATTTCAAGTGTTGAAATATTGCAAGGAAAAGGTTGTGAAAACTCTAGCACACCAGTGAGATAGCTGACTTACATACATCATGTTCTACCGAGTTTCCCCTCCGTTGTTATCAACCTGAGATTTACCACTGGATCAGAGCATTGATCCATCAAGCCTATAATCTTTTAACTGTGGGAGCAGCTAATACCCAATAAACAGTTAAAACTAGCCAAACAAAAGGCCAGTAATTTAGTTAGTACTGCTCCCTGCAGTGATTCTATTCTGACCTTTCTTCTGATCATCTTATCCTACTATAGGTTACATATTTTGTTCTGATCTGTGGTGTAAATCAAGCATAAGTCCATTTCAGTAAAGAATGATACAAAAGAGATCAGTGCTCTGTGCTGAGACAGACAGGCTGACTGTCTCAGCTGGCATAAACTGGTGTAGTTGCAGGAGGGCTAAGTTATTTTACCCCAGATGAGAATCTCTTTATTGTGTCTCTCAGAATAAGCCTTTATTGAACCAAGCCCAAGGGGAGGAAGGGAGAGCAGAATGATGTAAAGAAGGAGACCAAAAGGTATGCAGGGCAGAAGTACACAAAACCCTCTTCCCCTATCACTGATTACAAATTATTATACAAGCTGAGCCCCATATTGTATACTTCATTTACAGTAATTGTACAACAGCTGTATAATAGGTGTAGTTTAAGGTATGAGTGTTGCTCAGAGTGTAGCTTAAATGTCCACAGCGAGATGTGAATATGAATATGAATGGTCCTGACTGCATAGTAATTGGTGGTATTATGGGAGTGAATGGAAAAGCTACATATGGATGAATGGGTGGGGCTAGGGAAGGGTGCAGCACAAGAGACTAATGGTAGATTTTATTTTCTCACATAGATGCCTTTTCCTTTAAATAATTAGCCAGCGGCAGTAGAAGTAAATGAAAAGAAAGAGAAGGAGACCAGTTTGGCACGCTGAAGCTCTATACTCATTATATTAAATCATTCCAATTTCCCTCTCTTCACCCCACCTACCTACCTATTGATCCATCCGCATTAAACTTAAAACATGAACAACGGAAAAGTTCCAATCTGCAGAGGGAAAAAAGAAAAGGCTTTGAGAATATGATAGCATTAAAACAAAAATGTGGCTGTACGATATGCCTTAACATTCAGGAAAAAAAAAAAAAGACCTGGAACAGAATCATTCTTTTTCTTTTGCACACATGCTACTGGCTTATGTGTGTTGCTGTTAGGGTGTTACAAAATGAGACGTGTATGCTGCTGTGAGGGAATGATGAGTTAGGAGTCAGAGCTAAGAACTGATTAATGTTGTTATTTGTTCATTTTTCTTTTGTTACCATAAAATTTGGAAAACATTGTTCTGGTTTGTTCCCCCACCCCCCACCCCTCCTTATTTCTTTATCATTTGTGTGAGTTCAAGTGCATGGTAATCTGTCCCTTCGATACTGCTAGATATGTAGTTATCAGTCAAATTATGAAATCTGGATTACTTGGGTAGTAAGCAGTTTATTGCTATATCTGAAATTCTCTAAGTGCAAAGTAAGAATTAAACTTCAGGACAGGAAAATTACTTAAAAAACATTGTGCCTTATTTTGCAGTATCACAAATAGCCCGTTATATTGACAGTTCATATGAACTCAGAGGCTGATCCTGCAGATGTTAACACTTCAGAAATCTTGAGTTCAGTGTAATTTGCTCATCCAGTACATGTACTCATGTCCACAACTGTTTGTAGGTTCTAGCTCCAGCTAAACCATGTGAATCTGATTTTGCATTATAGGTTGCAGTACAAAGCTGTATACTAAGAAGTAGCAAATTATAAAGCAATTGAAACTCATTGTATATCACATTAAGACAGGGAATATATTTTATGTTAAAAACTTGACAAATTGGTGTTATGTGTATCACTGATCCTGCAAATCTTTGTTGTTTTGATAATCATTTTTTGTTTTCCAAAGACAATTTCCTAGAGAAGACATTAAAACCAGAAAGTCTAGTATTGCATCATGCTACCTATTTAAAAATTCTAAGGAATAAACACAGCAAAAATTAATTACAATTATTCACGTTCTTGAAAATGACAGTACATGACAAGAAAGAAGGGTCACCATTGCTCACTTCTTTTTTAAGACGATCTTTGTTTACCTAGTTCCCAAGTGTTAAGAGCCTGTACGGTACATTTGCATAGGATAACTAACATATACCACACCATTTTCACGTCTGCAAGTACACGTGAGTAACCGTAATTACACGTGACACCAATTACTCTATTACTTTGTATTAAATTATAATGGAAAATTCCACTAGAGAATTGAAGCCTAATTGCATCTTAATTTGCATAATTTTGCATATTAATTACATCTCAGATGAATAATAAATTTCAGCAGATTTTTAATTTATGCATAGACACAAAAACAAGTGGAGAAATAATTTACAAAAAAATACCAGCAACTATTACTTAGGGCATTCAACTAATTTTGCTTAGTTTAGCAAAACAAAACTTGGTTTGTTTAATATAGCATCTTTAGGCTGATTGCTGTTTATTGCACAATATGTCAGTTTTGAAGCACAGAGAGAAGCTGAGCCTTTTTAATACAAAAAATAAATGATAATTCACAGCATTTTAAGTTGAGGGATTTTATATTTTTGAACAAAATGTTTGGAGGACAGTGCTATTTAATTAATTTGAGAATGGGCTTAATTGTGATAGTTTTTTTACTTATAAGACATCTTATTTCATTGCTTTTTTTAATGAAGGAATAAAAATAGAATATTAAATGAAAAAAATTCTTGATGAGGAGGTTTCTCTGTTAATCAAATGCGGAATGTTTTCTTGTTTAAAGACAGCGGTTAAGCAACTGCAATTTTGATGACTATTAGTTTCAGACAAAGGGCAAAATTAAGGCCAGGAAATGTGTGGAATTTTAAATCAACATATATTTAAATAATTCTGGAGGTATTGTGCTTATTTCAGAGTCATTTTATATACCAGAAAAATTGCTGCATAATCAAAATGCATAAAAACTGTAACTTGCAAAGCTTTTCTTAACTTTAGAGGCAAGATAATACAATGAGTTATGCCCACTATATTCAGCTGGACTACTCACATATATAAAGTTTTGCAGGTAGAAAAGAAGAGAGCCTATAACCTTCTTTCCTCTTTTTTGCCTACCAATTTTCCTACTGATGTTAGTAAAAAAAATTATATTTATGTTTTATATATCTCTGTATAGCTTATTTAATGAAAAAATTTAACAGTACAAATTTCACAAAAAGACTTTGCTTCCAAGAATTTCAGCCACATTATCAACCTACTTACTACTTTTCAATCTAGTCTGTAAAACTGAAGTCTCTTTACACTGTCAATTCATCCCAGACTCTAATGTGGTATTATGCCTTTTGTACCTGCTGCCGCGGTCAATCTGAGACTGCCTGCATGAAGGATAATTCTATTGATCATTTGCCAAATTGTACAAAAGGAATGGATATCAATGCTCTAATAAATCAGGACACTGTCAAGATGAATGAAAATATTCATGTTCTCCTTTGCTCAAAACAAAAAACAAAACCCAAACCACCAAACCCGAAAGAAGTAAAAGAAGCATATATTTTTGCAACTTGTTTTGTAGTTCTGCCACTGTAGGGGCTGGGCAGAATCCAGCAGGAGACCGTGTAATATCCAAGAGTCCACTCTATGTATCTTCTGCTGCAGTAGTCTGGATTTTGCAAGTTGCAACGGTCTGGGAAATTGCAAAATAGAACACTTCACAGCATATGTTTACATTGTACCAGTTACAGATCATTATTTTTACTTGTCAAGCAGGAATTTGACCTCAGGAATACCAACCTCTTCTTTTTAGGTCTGTCTTTATTTTACAGTGACATGTTTTAAAATTAATATATCCCTGGGAAAAAGTTTTCTGTTTCATTAGAAAGCACCGAATGCAGCAAATGTGTTCTTGTTATGATGTCGATTGCTATCATGTCTCTGGTTTGGTATCAGGTGCTTGTCACTTGGTTCCATCTGCACAGCACACCAAATCCCATTAGTAGCGCCATCTTTAGTACCCTTCTTGTTAAAAGTTAAAACAGTTTAGCTTTCAAAAATAGCATTCTAATGAGGATCGAGATTGTTCTTTTACTTTCTGAACATCCCATTTGGCAGGGTTCAGATAAGCAAAGGGAAATTGCACTGACTGAACTGAAGTGGGGATATGAATCTTCAACTGTTAAACAATAGTTCCCTCTCATGGACGATGTGGGCTACCACAGTTTGTGAAAGGTGTATGGAGAGTCAGAGCATTTTTTAAAAAACAGATTTTACTTCTTCCACATACCAACCACGAGATATTTGCTTATAGAGGAGAGAAGCAATGGCCCATACAAAACTCACCGTTATCAAAATCTGTTGCAAATGCATCTGGGAATGCAAGATCTTTTCTACAACACTTTGCAAGGAGATGCACTTTTCTCTTTTTCTTTAAGGTATTTAAACTGTGAGAATAGATACTTATCAGGAAATTTATAATAATATTATGTATTGTTTGAAATATTTTATTCAGTCCTGATCCTAACTGAAAAACCTAGCATTTCATTTCAGTAAAGTACAAGTTAACATAAGCAACTTGGTCCAGTGAGATTATGACGGATCATGTATTTTGTAGTTATAATTGGCCTTTGATATCTTGAGCTTGTGTTTGATCCTGCAAGACAGAAAAGCCTGGCTCCCCTTTTGGGATTTGGAAGTGGAAAGTAATTCCTATTCTCTGCACTGGGTGTGGGAATTCTACTCCCACAGCACCTTCCTTTTCCCTTGAATGCCCATTGCTATATTTTGGGAAAAGCTTATCTACATTTATCTTCCTTAAAGTGGTGTTATTTAATTCTCATGCTGACTACCTCTGTAAAATCATGTTGCTTCCTCCCTCTCCAGTCAGTACAGTACCACACAGGACTCTACATAAAGTAGAAGTAAACTTACCAGTATATTTTCTGTATCTGCTTGCCTTAAATATATTCCTTTTAATCTTCTACAAGTCTGTTGGAGCTCTGAGTGTTAACATTCCCCAGATTTGTTTTGGAAATCAAGACTAGGTTGGAACTACACTCCTGGAGAGGTGCATTTCAAAAGCCTTGCATTATCTCTCTTTTAGAAAGCATAGATCAAGTTGACCAGTTAGCAAATGCGTATAAAAAAGACTGAGGACAGATGACAAATGGTATTTTTCCAGAATATAATTTTCAGTATTTGACCTTACATCAAGACAACTAGGATATGCTATTCCTTACTCTCAAATTTATCATGGTACAAGGCATTCTTGCACATATGTCAACAATAATCAGTCTTGGTTTCAGGATTGCAAAAGTCATAATGAAATTTTTAGAACTAGGTTTGAAATCTAAAATATTTATCTGATGATTTTCATATATTTTAGCATCTTTAAATGTCTCATAAAGATTCTGCAGATGGAAGACGATGGAAATGCTAATGAAAAGTTTAGGCTACTACATAAAAAACACTGTTTTGGGGTTAACAAATAGAAAACAAAGATTTCTGGAAGTTGAAGGAGCATCCTGTGAAAGTACTATTGCATGCTTGCCCTATCCTTAGAGGTTTCCTGAGCTTCTGTTACTGACTACTGTTAGAGACAAGGTCATGTGCTAAACATGCTTTCAGTCTGGAACACAATGACCAGACTTCTAAGAAAAATGAGTAAAATTCAAGAAATTAAATCCCCCACACTTATCAAAAAAGGTTTAAAGTACTGAAGATCTAATGCAGCTATTAAAATGAATTTAACAGTGTTTGCAAGGGGGATTCCATTCTGCAATATTGTGGAATATTTTGTTAATTTTCAAAACTGTAAGAAATTTGCACAAAAAAACTTGAAGTGTTATTTTTAATGTAAATTTCAAAATTGAGGTAACGGATATAATTTTAAAATTAGTCACTAACGCTTTTGACATTTTTTATAGAATGTCATTATCAAATTAATGTAATGTTTGTAAAAATTTGTTGCATATACAAAATAAGAAAATAATAGTGCAAAAGCCATGATTCTGCAAGTCATACTGTGGAGCTGTGTGCAGGTACAAGATACTGATTCAAAGGCTTGACAAATAATTTCTACTGTTTGTCTATAAAGCGTGAAAGAAGGTGTGTCAATGCTTCTCCAAACTGCTTTATCCTTGTGCTGATTAACTCAAAATTAGAAGTTAATTCTTGGCTCCTTTTCAGAAGGTGAACTGTAAGTATCTGTTCCCACATTTATATGATGTGGACGTCTAGCTTCAGGGAAATGAGTTAGAATAACAACTCATTTCACACAGGAGTATCATACATATAACTGAATCCTAATTTCCCTCCTTTTTAACTCTAATTGTCCCATTTCACTGTACTATGCACCTGTAATACCAGAGATAAATAGGCTTCTTTGAGGCTGTAATGGTAATTTTTTTCATCCCTGTCCACCTCCAGGAGCATCACGTCTGTTTCCACTAGCAACAGAAGATGAGAAAGATGAATCACAAACCTGGGGCAGCCATGCCTTATGTAGGCATGATCTTGCCCAAATGACCAAGCTGGAGTGACCTCAATGAGTTTTAAAATTCAGAACTTGTCTGATATGTTTCAGTTCTAGGGTGGTGTTGTCTTTTTCTCAACTTTTTGGTGTTAGATGCCAGAAATGTGGGTGTTTTGTGAGATTTGTCGTGTGCATTACAATGTTGTTGAAGGGTAAGCTGTATTGACAACACAAAACATAAATCCATCCAATCCGGAGTCACAAAACTAGAACAGCAAAGTGTGCACTATACAGTCAGGGACTGGCTGCTACTCCTTGAAGCAAAGTAGTCCCAGGGCTCAGCCCCCCAGCAACAGTAGCATGATCCTATGATCGATGTCAGCACCCTAGAAAACAGCTGGCTTTCTGAAGCCACTTTGAATTAGATTAGGGCCTGTGAGATGATGTCTATAGGGTGGACTTTTCTACAGTAAACACCTCTATCCCATAGCAATAGCAAATCTACAGCTTTGACTACACAGGGTTCTCCTCATCCCATATGGACCACCTCTGCCTTTACCCTTATGTTTATTTTTCCATAGCAGGGTATCCTGGCTTTGAGTTAATCTTGACCAGTCATCTTTGGGGTTGGAAAACTCAGTATTAATGCACTGCTGAGAAGCCTGGTGGTGGGTCTGGTGTGAATAGTAAGGCAATTACCATTAGATGCTTATCCAGGTGCTGGGAAATACAGGAAACTTCTGGTTAGACGTCCGAATATGAGGCAGAAAATGCTACAGAGGTTTTGGGTAATCCTTTGTTTTCATTTATTGTTTTAGGGGGGAGTTGTTTTGTTTTCAGATGTATTTAAAACATTTTTGTTCTTTGTTATGTCATTCTGGAAATCTTGGAAGTAAAAACAGGAGAAAGAGGTGCCGAATTAAAGCTGGCCCGTTTCTCTAGTTTACAAGCAGATATAGAGAATCAAATCCAGGAGCTGAGCCAATTGCAGGATTTGTCATGTGATTTCCTTTTCCTCCTTTTCACTTATTTACTTGCAGTGGACAGTACAGCAAGAAACATTTCTGTCCCATTTAGTAAGAGAGTTGGAAAGAATGTTCAATGTGCAAAGTATGAAGATATGAGTATCTCTCAGATGAATGGATGTTACTTTAGTCTTCAGAGACTTTTGGTCTACTTTCCTCCTTAAATTAGACCCTCATTCCTTATTCATATGATTGCTATTTTCCATCCCCGCTTCTGCTTTCAAATCTCTCCTTTGGAAAGATGAGATTTGCTGAGTCAGTCACTTTAGATAGAGGGGCTCCGTATTTTACTTTTTCCTGCAGTTTATTTTTAATATATGGCACCCATGAATGTTAATTAGGAAGGGAAGGTATTGGGGAAATCCTAGCCTTTCCTTAAATCAGCAAAGTATTAGCTGCAGAAGATTGAAAAAAAAAAAAAAAAAAATCACAGTCTGATTTATAGCTGCCAAAACATTTTTGGGTTACTAAGCTGCTTACCACGTTCTTTGTCTCCTATCTGGTATATAAAAAGACTGTTTAAAAACTGTGTGAAAATTTTCAAAAACACCTTTAAAAGATTCCATTACTTAAAGTGATTTGGATAATTGTGTTCAATGGTAGCCATTATTTAAAAATATAATTAGTTGCTGAACTCAGAGAAGGAGGGAAATTTCTGCAGGTGTTTCTCATTATTTGCTATGCATACAAAATATCTGCATAAATTACCATTATTATTTCAATGTATACTAAGAGACAATAAAGCATTAGCAAGCAAAGAAAAATGTTGTTGACCCACAATCTGTGTTAGCAGCATAGAGTTTTGGCTTTCAGTGTTTTTGAGGCACATGTGCAACAGCATTCAAGATTGAAATTACAGTTTTGCACCTGTAACAACATTAAGTATGTAACAAAAGTGCATCAGAAGGATATTAAAAATGCAAAGACATCAGGAGGAATACAGTAGTACATGCCTGTAGCTGTGCGCTACACAAAACAGGTATTGATAGGCAGAGCTTTTCATTCTGTATTAAGGCTTCAGGCAAAGGAAGTCACCCCTTCTCATCCCTTCTATAAGGATCTGAATTGCCAAGAATCTCTTTTGTAATTTATGCATGCTGCTACAGAAAGATTTACATGTGAAGTACTGAGACCAGTTATGACCTTCTGACTTCTAGCTCAGGTTCTGAGCAAGAGGTGTTCTGCAACTTTGGGAAAGTTTCTATTTCTTATTCTGTGAAATGGAACGATAGTAATAATGAGATGAACAAAAAGCAGAAAGATCCAAATTATCTACTAGGTTGAAAATTTCAAATATATGCATTTTTTTATGACTGCAAGTGAGAAAAAAAAAAATCAGACAGCCTTGAGTTTCATAGAAATTTGTTCAGTTTGAGAAACTTGAGGTTATTTGAGTTATTCACTGCATTATACATTAATTTTTCAATGAGCCCTTGTAAAAACAAGTTTTGATTAGTTTACTGGAATATTAATGAAAAAATCAGCATTCATTCAGTGTAATGAAAGTTTTATCTTTCCTATCTGAAAGTCTTTTATTTTCATCCTTTTGTTTCTAGAATTTTACGCCATAAAGGGGAAATGATAATAATATGAAGTCAATACATACTCATAAATAGCAAATAAATGATTAATCTCTTACTGATTGTGAATGCTTTGCCTCTTGTCACAGCAGGTGGTATTCGAAGTGCCCCACCAAGTAGAAAGAACTGCCTTGGAGGAAGGAATAAGACTTCTCACAGTACACATTCACAATGGAATGATCTCCACACAAAGACTATTTTTACACTTAAAAGCTCATAAATTGATGATGAAGTTATGCCTTGAAGTATTTATGTTTTGAGCAGCTTTCGCCTTTTACAATACAATCCTGTGATGTTTCATTACATTAATGGAGAAGCAGTCTAGCTGAGACAAGAGTACACAAATGGTCTGGAAGAGTGAAGGATCAAAACTAAAACTGCTAACAGAAAACATTAATGTCTTTTGCAAATAAATATTTGTCAGTTTTTAGACAAGACTGGAAACTTTTGGATTAGTTTTACAGAAAAGCTTTGGGTTTGTTTGGTTTTTTTTTTCCATTCCAAAGGATAATTGAGTGGTAATTGTCATGCATTTCTTATTAAAATAATGTGATATATGTAAATGCAAGGTAGCATAATATGAATGAAAAGCGTTAGAAAGATTGAAATGATGCAGCGGCTATCTGCATAGGAATAAATTTCAATCTGTTTGTTTCCTTATTCCTGGGACAATGCAGGACCTTGAGCAAAGGTGTATAGGAAATGACTTTCAGCTTTTCAGAAAACTCTTTATTCACAAGGCTCCAATGTTCTCACTTAGATTAGAGGGATGGAAATTGATATGGGACTTCTTAAAGTCAGTGGGAAGAGTCTCAATGATCAGGTTCAGAATCAATAGCAGAAAGTCTAATGATTGAGTGATGTCTTATGGGACTCGAAACATTTCACTTTTGAAAATCAGTTGCATTGAAAAGTAACCATGTTAGAAACTTGTTAATCATTCACTAGTAGTTTTAGAATAGTTTAGTCCATATACTCACCAGGTTTTAATGACTGTAGTCTCCCATTGAAAAATACTCTTCTAACCTTACTATCCTTACTATTCCAATTTTTCTTCTTTTCTGTAAAATATTTTATCTTAAGATTTTTTTGAGTAGGTTGTCCACTGGTGTTTGTTTTCATTTTTAAATCTTTTGTCATTTGGAAGGCCTGGGGTTTTTTACAGATAATGGATAAGAAATTATTTGCAATGTTAAAACATGAGTATCTAAAAATGTAACATTTTCAAAGTTGAAGTGTAGGAAAAGCAAGATTTCTAGAGCACATGACAAGTGTAAGCCATTCTGACAGTGTAATAATAATAAGGATATGCTGTGTAAAGGTGTCTGACCAGGATGATTATGCTATGTGATGAAGACTGTTTAGAAAGCACTATGTCTTTCATTCGCCTAGAAAAGAGCTCCATTTAAGGTAATGCATTAACAAACCTTTTTCTCCTCTTAAAAAAATTCCATAACTTAAAATTCCATGTGGTATACTAGTACTTTTAACAGTTCAAGAGAATAGCTTGATACTAGCCTTGAAATCTACAAAGGACTGTGATCTCCATAAATTTGGTGGTGTATCACATTAACATGAAGGAACAGATTTATTCGTTCTTTCTTCTGAGATTAAGTGTAATTGGTTTAAAGAGATAATCATTCTTTTGTTTGAGTTTTATGCATTTCTTATGAAGAGCTAACACATTTTTCTGCAGTCTGACAAAGTGTACAGTCTTTTATCCTCATTTCCCAGTGGATAAATACTTTGTTAATTAATAAAGTATTATACTAGCACTTAGTGTCTGCATTTAACTGTGGAAGGATTTTGTTCAGATTATGTTAATAGATTGTCCGCTTTATTTTTGCATTAATTACAACCTTTTCCTGTGATGTTGTTATAAAAGAATTGTCACTATGAATACAGAGGGATTTTTTGGATAATTTTTTGTGTGTGTGTTTTGAAATAATGCCTGTTACATATTGTTACTTATGCTATTAAACTGGATGTTTCATTAATTACTGACAATGATATCACTTGCAAATTCAACTTTTCTTGTGCTTCCTAATTGTTTACAAATCTGTCCTGGTATACATACGTATCTATATATAAGTATTTACTAAATAGCATGCACGTATAGCAAACAAATTTGAAAGTGGTTTTGGATTTTTTTAGTGCATTTTTTCTGATTATTTGGCTTTTTAATATCAGCTAAATCACACTGTATAGTGGTACAGCCGCTGAAGTGAATGGCTGTGATTTCTCTTAAGGAAGACTGAGTGAGCGAAAATGATAATCACTATGAAAGTAAAATTGCACCATATATATTTATCTTTGGGACAATAGAGTAATTCTACAGTATTGCTGAATTATGTCTGTCCAGAGAAACGTGTAAGTCCAGTGACTGATTTTCGCACCTAGTCTATAAGACAATATATGTATGTGGGAAACAGAGGAGCTTCACGTAATAGTACTGTGGGACATGCTTACTTAGCCTTTGCCCATGGTTATCAAGTTAGAAGAGGAAGCAGTTTCATTTTTCAAAGCTTTTGGCCAAATTTCCTTCAAACAGGAAATTATGATCTTTGCTACGATGTGAAAGCAGATTGTATTTATTATTTACTTTCATATTTCATAACTAAAGACAGAGATAGAGAAAGAACATTTGCTAAAGACACTAACACTAACCTCTGTCTTGCTAGACACTTAAACTTGTGGAACCTCACTGCATCTGTGGGACTCTGTTCATACCAGCCTGTACATAGAAAACACGTGACATTTGTAGATATACTCAAAACAAATCTGGGAGAGACCTGGAGAAGCAATTCAAAATGAGCCATGTTTTAAAATATATGGTAATTAATTTTTCTCCCACTTCCCAATGATTCTGCTGGACTGTTGATTTATTGGTGCTGAAGGAAAAGTCAAGTTTCCTATTTAAGCTTTTAGTATTCTGAGCTTGATGTTCTTATTCTCAAATAAAAGGCTGTCTAAAAGCACAGTTCATTTAAAAAAAAAAAAAAAACAAACAACAAATTAGTAAGCATATTGAAGATAATTATCATGTGTGCTTCATTAAAAATGTCTGAGGTACTAAAGATATGCTAGGAGAGTTTCCAAATCAGAGCTTAGCCCAGGTGCAATATTTCATGATTCAGAAGGTAAATAACTATCAATGGGCTACCATTCTGCTACCCATGGCTTTTTTATAATTGCATCTATTACCAGCATGCCTAAATAAAAAATAAAAATAAATGACTAATTTGCATGTGTTCAAACTGATGATCCATGCATCACTATCTGCTACCAGAACATGATTCTCAGCACTCCTCATGCATCCACACCATGATAACACAGTATATTAGATGGCAGCCTCAGCTTAGAGGTGTCCAACCCTAGAAGAACTGAAGTTTTGCAAACAGGGATCAAGGTGCATTGGCAAAGCTACCTGCAAAAGTGTACACAACTGCCCAAGTATACCTGGATCTAGCTGGACCTCTCTTCTGCTGCTTCTTATATTCATCAACTTCACCTAGGAAAGTAGAGTTAAAATGGTGAAAAACATGGGTGCACCTGCAACTATTTTACAGCAGAAAAAACACCTCTACCATCAAAATATCAGTACGTTTATTTGTTTTACTGACCACATTCGAATAAAACTCTGAACTGAGTGTTAGATAGGGCCAAATATGTTCAGGCTTGGGAAGCCCTCCCTGGCAATGTGTATGATGACAGCTTTCAGCTGATGGACCTGAAAGATACAATATGTTTGTTTAATTTTTTGAGACATTAGTTTGGCTTTTGAGTGCTTACAGAGTTTAGGAGGCTAAAGCATGAAAAGGCTTTCAAAAGGTACAACTACACTAGCCTTTTTGTTCAGATCAGGAGCATGTTTTTGCAGTGAATCACCCAATAATCCCCACTTACCATGCTTTTGTTTGCATTTGGAGCGGTTCATCCTTTCAGATGGAACTCAAGTGGAAGCTATATATCCATGATGTGCACCTCGTGCACCTCATGCACCTCAACAGGTGTTCAGAACAGGACAGACCAAACCTAGTCCAAGTAACTCCCTCTGAAACTCATATAGTGTTGATGTCAGATGTTTAGCATCAACTATTTCATTCCACAGATCTGTTCCTAATGTACAACACTATTTGCTAGTAGAGACTTGACCAACAGTATAACTCAGAGGATCTGCTAACAACTGGATACTCACATTACATGAAATAAGAATACCATCCTCACAAAACCTTGCCACTTGCTCCAAATGGGAAATCTGTATTACAGAAAGGCTCTTAATCTTCTCCTGTTATTCAAGGTGATTGGTGCTCCTTGAGAAGACAACACATATGATAACTCCCCTGTGTCTGAACATTTCCCAGTTTTCTGGAGAACAGCTTGTGATGCCAGAGCCTTTCTCCAGTCTGAGAGCTGCCTGCCTCTGATGGCGTCATCCTACCAGCTGCTCCTTCTTCTTCTTGAAAACACTGCTAAAGCTGTGAGACAAAGCAGAAGACACAGGTAAGACTGACAACTACCAAGACGGAGATGATCAACTAACTAAAACTGTCTGCTTTTTTTCATCAGTGCAAGAAACAGGTGCATAAGGGCAGCTTTACTTGTCTACATCAGTGGTATCGACTGAAACGCTTGCTTGAAAGAAAACGAAATGAACCCAAAACTTAGTGGTGCAAAGGTGGTCTTCTGTTAGCACAAACCCTAATTTTTCTGTGGTACAGAACCAAGAAAACTAGAATGTGTTTGTTCTTTGGACTGAAGTAATTTTTTTAATTACTGTGAAATATTTAGAGTAACCAGCAGACCTGTATTAGCAACTTTTCTAGATAAGCAGGAATCTTTGTCATTAAGCATGTTAAAATCTGATGCTAGCACATTGCTACCTTTAAAGTGGAACATTTTTCTTTATAAACCTCTAAATATTGTGATAGCTATCAGCTGCCATTCATTTAAGGACAGTGATGTAACATGGCTGGAATTTCAGAAGCAAATCTGCAGAACCTATTATATTTTTATAATATATTTGGAGACTTTCCAATTCACGCTGTCAGTATAAGACTAAGATGGGCAGTACCATTTGACTATTTTTTGATGATGCAGTTTAACAGTTTGTTTGGAAGGCCCTGGGCAATTTGGTTAGTGCTGTTTGATGGAGCAGTGTCATCAGCATGAAGTGGAACAGTTCTGCTTGTAAGTGTCTGGCAGGAGATCCGAGTTTCTGAGCATCACACAGGCATAAGCAATAAACAACATGTTATTGTACATTCCATTTTATATTTTTATAGCTGAAGAAAATTAATAATGCATGAACATCCAATAGGTTTCCATAAGACTCTGCCTTCAAAATAAAAATACAAACTACAGCTTGTGGTAGTATAAATGTCTGTACTTCATATCTGTGAGTGCACTTTCATGTCTCTTGAGGCAACAAGAACCTGGGCTGAATTCTGGCCTTGCTGAAGTCAGAGCTCCACTAGACTCAGATGTGCCAGCATCTCACCCTGGTTTGTAGTGGTGAATTGTGGCAATGTTGCTGCTCTGGAGACTACATCAGGTGCTGCTGCTAGGCAGTGCAGATGGAGAAGCAATCTCTCTTTGTAATGCTCAGCTACCCTTTTGTTCTCCCATGTTGGGGTTGCAGAACAGATATTGTGTAGACTTTCCTTCATCAGATGATATATACGAATTCAGACTTCCCTATGCCTGGGCTCTGAAAATTTGCTCCTTTCTGGAGATTTCTTTTCTGCCAAGAAAAGTCTTCCAGATTATTAATTATCTGAAGTTGTATTAGAAGAAGGACAGAGGTGTAATGGGGCTGTTACCAGGTAGAGACTTGATAGTGGCTACCACTAACCATGCTTTTTTGTTCTGAACTGTTACAAATGTGTAACAGCTAGGCTGCTGGGTGTGCTAGTTTCCATACCAGGGCTACTGCATGAACACTGCTTATCTGAAACTTTAGGGTAGGATTTATTGGTTGATGCATAAACAGCAAAAGAAACACCTTGGAATTGAGCATTATAACTCAATGAACTAGGTAGTATTATTACCAAGTGATATTCAAAGTATTTTCAGCTTGCATCTTACAGATGAATCTCTCTTTGTTTCATGAGATGGAGCTTGGGTGGATTGAAATGGCATGAGCACTTAAAGCTATTTTCTGCTCTTTATGATACAGCTGCAGACAGAGCTGGAATCCTAGGTGTTTATTTGCAAAATCTTGGATGGTCTTCCATTGAATTAGAACAAATATTGTTTTTCACTTTGCCTTACCCAGTTTCTATACATGCTTTACAGCTGTAGTTGCACGGTCACACATTTGAGTCTGTGAAGTGTGGGATTACTTCACAGTATACACTTACCCAAAGTTAGGGTTAAATTGCTTAGAGTACATAAATCAATGTTAATATTGGTTGTGAGGGAACAGATAAAATCACATTTAGCATAACATTGAAGCACTGTAGATTGGTGATACCTAGCCTAGGGAAGAAGTCTGCCTGGCAGACTTACTTCCACAGTGTTTTAAGCAAACGTGAATAATCAGAAATAGCATATTCTAGTTTAGGACTTTATGTTGTGGCTGTGGTGTTTCTACTCTACTTTGAAGTGCTATGAAGCCTGATTTACTATATCACATAAGCTAAAATAAAATAAATAAGCTCAAAGGCAAAGTCATAATCTAGAAAGTCAGCTTCCCTTCCCTGCCTCTGGCGATGAAGCAGTCTTGGCTGTGTAACCCACCATTGCCAGAAGTCAGGCTGCATTCAAGCATTCTTGTTGTTATATAAAAACCTTCATTTTCCCTTCACAAGATCTGTTATTGGGCTCAGGGAAATTTCTTAACTTTTTTTTTTTTTAAAAAAACAACAATTTTAAGCGGAAAGCTGGGAGACAGATTTAATTTTCATTTCTTGTGTTTGACTGCATAGAGTGACACCTGATGGCTGCATAGAAGATTGTCTTGAAAGCACACATTGTGATAGATTAACAGATTTGCAAACCAGAAGGATTCTTCTATTAATGTGAGCCACCTGTGCATTAGCACAGACCTTAGCATTTTAACAGGTGATTCTTGTCTAACACACCCTTAGTGAAACAGTGCCGTGATTGCCTGGAAAGACAGTGGAGTCTTTAACAGGTTAAAGAGTTTCCATAAAAGGATATAAACAGAATTAAAAAAATATTAAGGCCTTATATCTAGGAGATTAAGGGTCTAGGTGGCTATTCTGCTCCCTGCTTTTCTTTTTTTTTTTTTTTTTGGGTGGGGTGGTGGTGTTTGTTATGGTTTCTTTTTAGAGATAATTTTGGATTAAAGACCTCAAGTGGTAGAAAAACTATGATATCCATGGGTAAGTTGTTCTGCTCTTTATATACCTTTGTGGTTAACAAATATATGTATCTCATCTGTTTATTCTCTCCTTCCACAAATTTTCTAATCTTGGATAATAGTTCTGGAACACAGATGGGATCATGTAAGTTTTTTGCATAATATTGCTTCCTCAAAAGGACGTTGGTGGGGAGGAAGGAGAAGAACTTGCTAGGCATTTTCAGTGAAGACTAGAATTCCTTCTGTTCATAGTAGGAACAAAGATTTTATAATAAAATGCAGTTTTGGCTCTTTTCCCTGTTCACATTAATCTCTGTGCCTGTAAACCCAAACCACATCTTTATGTGTCTCTTCCATACGATAAATGGATAAATATTCACTGGAGACAGAGAAACAATTTTCAGTTGATTTTGAGTATTTAGTCTAATATACTAATTTCAGATTGGGGATTTAGCTTAATCAGAAGAAGAAAATGAAGCTCAAAAACAATGGACTAAGTTGTAAAATCTAGTTAACTTCATTTTGATGTGGTTAAAAGTCTGACAGCTTATGTGTTTAGTAAGACAGAGCAAGCTTTTAGTCTTTTAAGTATTATGTTACTTACAATAACTCTTGTATTTTATTATTGAATTAGTATTTTCTAATGCCTCTAGTCAATTTGAATAAAGAACAGTCAAAAAAGTATTTAAAAATGAGGTGATTTTAAATGTAAACTGTTGAAGTCACTGGAAAATACTTGGTCAACACTTATCTATGTTTCATTGTAACAATTAAGAGAAGACAGTAAAGAACCATTTATACATAAAGTACAATATTTTCAGAAGTAATGCCATGCTTTTCACATCAATAGTTTCACATGTTTCTTTATTTGTAAAGATTTTATAAGTAGCTGTACAAAAGCTTTTATGGTAATATATAGATCTGCCGCGATGTTAAGGATTTAGATTACTTAACAGCTGAAACCAAACAAGATCAAAAATATGAGGGACAGTGCAAAGCAGAGTCTTATAAAAAGCCTGCCTTTACAGCTCATCAGTGCAAATTTCTTGTCAAAATGCTCCTTGAGCTAAGTAAGGGTTACTTATTCATATGAACACCTGACTTATAAAATCAATCAAGCACTGATATCAAAGATGTCTGGCTTTTGCATCTATTCAGGTTGATGCTTCCATTAACTTAACTTCATACTCTAAAAGCATATTTCATTTCTAAATATGCTGTGTATAACTCATTAACATCAGAGCCCCCAACAGTAATTGCCTGAAAGTGAGTAAAGAAAATCGGAAAAGATGAAGAGCTGAATTACCACTTAATGAAAGAAAAAAAAAAAAAAAATACAGACAGACATTTAAATTGACTGCCATGCAGCAGCAAGCCTCTTCTCTATAGAAAACATTCAGTTTGGTTGTGTGTGGGGTTTGGTGTTTTGGGTTTTTTTTAAGATTTTTAGACTGCATTTATAGTTTGTGTTGAGACATTTAAAAATGTGTTAAGTAATATTAAATACTACTTAAAACCTCGATGTACTCCTGAATGGATGTTTACTCAGGTATTCTGCTTGTTAATGATCTTTTTTGTGTGTTTATATTATCTTATGCTTCTGCACCTTGCATACTGTTGTTATGTCACTCTTTAGAAAGGTCTTAAGAATTTTGAGAAGGTATGAAGTATGAAAAATCTATTTTTCAGAAGACTTAATTTCAGACAAAGAAAAAGTATAACTTTTACTATCTGATTGACCTGCAGTAACTGAAGTGTTTTGAGTCAAAGATAGGCCTAAGAGTGTGCTTGTACATATTCCTTGCTTGTGGTCATAGTGTGATGGCAGAGATGGCTTCTCAGCAGTGTGTCAGTGTGGCTCCAGGGCCATAATGGTCCTCACCTGGTGCAGATCAATAAGGCTCAATTTGCCTCAGTGCAGCTGGATTGATTTTCACCAGCTGTGGATCTGGCTGGGTGTGTGCAGAGAGAGAATTAAGGAGGCAGACAGACCTTGTTAAAATATTTAAAGATATTATACAATCATGAAGGTGAACAAAGGTGAGAAATAACTTTTTTGTCAGTTCAGCAGGCTGTTGTGATAAATAGTTGATTTGATTGTTACAGTGAAGCAAAAGGATGCCTTTTTTGTGTGTTAATAGAAGCTGGGTTGAAACTTTTTGCAGGAACTGTTGGATTCGGATAGTAAACTAATTGTTAGTGCAATTCATGTTGCTTCCTCTGGTGCTCTTACTCCTGCTTTGTGCCATTGTTGTCAGACCAGTTCTTCCAAATTCCTTCAGCTAGCTATTGGGGAGAAACAGGTGATATAGTAAACTGGTGTGGCTTAACTCTAATTCATTCACAGCTTTCATAGGAAGTCTTATTACAGTATGAATATTTTGTATTCTTGTCCTGGAAACTAACACTTTGGTTTAATAATGCTGTAAGATTTCTTTCAAAAACACCAGTGTAGACATGATCATAGTAGGAACTAAATATTTAGGTATGTATATGCCATGTATTAATAGTTCATTAGGATGAAAACAGTTACTGAAAAAAAAAAATCTACCATCGCAGTACAGAAGGATTAGCATTTACGAAGATACGTGTTTTACTGAAGTAGCTAAAGAGATTAATTTCTCCTTGTAGCTTTACAGGGTGCCATTCAAAGAGATATTTCAGGTAGAATGTTATTTTTTGTTTTGGATTTCTCTCATGTGAATCAAGCTCTAAGCTTGGCAGACACAGGAGGGGAAAAAATACTTTTCATGGCTGCTGGAGCTTTAAAAAAAAAAAGAAAGAAAATATCCAGTATTTTCAAAATAACAGTGAAATTTACCTTTTCATCTTAGCTGTGAAATGAGGAAACAAGGTATTTATTTTCACACTGCATCCGTTTCTGAGTGCCTTCCAGTCATGAACAATATGATTCCTATCAGGCCACATGTCACTAATCGTGGCTTTTTTTCCCCTCTCTCCATAGAATAAAAATTACACACAGATTTTTTCCACATATATGTATGTATTTTTAAGTGGGCCAAAACTGGCCTGCATGTCTTTAGCAGCAAATGGAAGGTTGAAGGCTGGTAAGCCTTTAATAGGAAGAAACAACAGCAGAGCTTTTGTTGTCCTTTAGACCTGTGAAGCCATATTTTAGAGTTTTCAGTGTGTTCCAGCACAAGTGTGGCTTTCTCCTTGCTCCTTCCCCCTCTAATTTCTATTGTGCCTAGTTGCCACTAGTGTCAGGATAAGTACTGGTACTGTATGCATTTCATAAACTTTCCTTTGATTTAAATATATTTTAATACTTCACTCCCTCATGCATTTTTCTTGTACACCTTCCAGAAATCCTTCTTTGGTAGTTTCTCCACAAAGTCTTTTCAGGCACCATTGAGCAACTCCATTTTGGTAAATCAGTATGCCCTTTTGCTAAGGCACAGGCACACAAGAATGGGGGAAGTATGGCTTGCCCTGAGACCTGCACCCACAGGTGTCCAGATTTTGGTGGCACATGTATTGTGAAGTGCTGTTTTAGAAGGACCTGATGGCACATGCTCCTAGTGAGAAGACAAGGCAAGCTTGTTTCTTCTACCTCAATCATGCACTGTGTTTCGGGCTTTTTTCCACTACGTCAGTCATTCACAGGACATTTTTGGAGACAGCATGGGAGACATAGACTGAGAAAGTACTACTGTTCCTGTGCCACTGCTCTTCACTGTAGACAAATGCATGCTCGGACCTGTGCTAAAGGGTACCATGGAAACAGAATTTGTTCCTCATTGCTGTCTGGGCTTATGTCCAAATAACTTGTATGAGATGAGCGTGAGCTAAAGCATAAGGTTGGGCTCATGCTTAAAATCAATCCTGAAGTAGCCATAGTAACCACTCAACTAGCAGGGCTAAGTTTGCAAGAGCTACTTTGTGTCCCTAAAATGTAAGCACCATTTATAGTACCTTTTCTTAGTTGGTAAGACTTGCACGTGCATTTCCTGAGGTAGCTTTTTCTGAGAATAGTCTTTACATTGAAAGACTAATAATTCGTTTTACAGGAGGCAAAAGTCCACAATGACTGAAATAATAAGAGTCAGCACTTTAAAAAAAAAAAAAAATTATATATTTTAAATCTGCTGGTCTGTCAAAAAAAAAAAAAACAATTATGAAGCTTATATAATTCCTTACAGCATTCATTAATCTTAAATTGAAAATATGGGCCACAAACTTCAATTCTCAACAGGTCAAGAACCTGTTAACTCTTGTTTTCATTATCATCTGCTGTTTGTTTTATATGAACACATAAAGTTTCTAATCTGACTGTCCAAGTGTTTCATAAGTACTTAGATAAATATGGTTCTTGCTCCAAGGAAAACATAGTCCAATTTGGAATAAAGCGCAAGTAATCAAGAGGAACAAAAAAGAGAACAGAAAGGAGACTGCAGATAATAGGAACACAGATAGCAGCAGGATCATATTTCTATTGTATTTTTGCTTCATTCTGAAGTTGTCAGATACTAATTGCTAAATAAAATCTGTTATTTTTCACTGCTGCACAAACATGTCAATTATAATTGGCTGGGCTTGGCTTCTGGACCTACCTTTGTCATGATGCTTAAGGGGTCAATTTCCAAGGGAATAGTTTTGTGGCCAATTGAGAAAGTATTTTAAAATCATGAAAAAATACAGAAGAAATCTTTGTCTTGAATGCGCCATTGCCAGCACCTCCAACAATTACAGACATCATTAGTGGAGCAGCAAATATGTGCAGTGTCTGCATAATACAAGAGGTATTACATGACAGAAAAAAAAGTAGGTTACAGAGGAGAGAGAGACTTGTAAGGGAGCGCTTTAGGTAAGGACAAAATGGAAGTAGAAGCAATAAATGAAGGTTTGCGCAGTGTATTGGGCTCCTTAGGCAGTAGGAAATGAGAGAAAATTATGGTAGATGCTTTGCTTCCTGTTCTGTGCACAATAACTCTAAGGTAGACTCAGAGCTAAACATATATAGTCTGCCTGCGGGAGACTGGCTGAGGCCAACTCTGTATTAATTGCATGTTATTCTGAGGGTGAAAGTTTAGGTACTCTGCTTCCACAGGGAGCTTCCCTCAGATGCTTTTACTGGTAGTGTGGAGGTGCTGGCCTCCATTTGCTACTTTAGTAAAGGCATCAAATTGGAAAGACAGCCACAAGGTACCAGACACCTTCTTAGGTTCCTATATCCTACCTAGGCAGATATTGCTTACCATATGGTAGCGACTGAGATATGTAGTTACAAGCCACTCCTCACCCATGCAGAACACTGTAACCGGTGCCCTAGATGCAAAGAGTTTGGTCAGGTCCAGTACCGAGACAGCCAATATCCCAAACAATTTGTCACTCTTTACTTCAGCTCATGTGGGATGGAGAGAATGGGTTGTATTTTTCTACTTTGGCCACGCCAAATCAGAATTATCAGAAGGAGATGTCAGAGAAGGGCTGAAATATGGCAGTCTGGCATCCAGCCAAGTCAGGAGGGGACATTAAAATCTTTATACTGCTTTTTTTATTAAATGTTTTATCACTGTTTCAGAATAATACTGCCTCCTTATAAGTCTTGAACTTGCTCAAATGGAGCAGAGAGAGGATAACAGTTCAGATTTCCCATGTGATCTTTGTTCCCTTTTTTATGACTTTATAGGTATGTCATGAAAGAGAATAATTTTTCAATTGTGTAAGTTAAATGCTTTCACAATGTTCATTTTACTAGGTCTTTGTCACAGATAACACAGGATAAATGACAACCCATATTGGATTCTTAGTCTGTTTAAGAACCAATGAGATTAGAGGACACTCACTCCCTTCACCCCTGCCCACCCACCCCCCCCCCCGTCAGGTTATGTTCACTAGGTCTTGACTTCCACTTCCCATCAGGGAGTTGGCTGCAGGTTCAGGTAGGTCAGGTAGAAAGGTTTGCTGGTTTGTGCTGTGCAGCTGCTTACGTCTATGAGTCTTGGACACTACCAGCCAAGGTCCCAGAGGCCATTCCCTTGGCACTTGTCTCCATCCATCCCTTGATCTCCAGGATCTTTCCTCGAGTCAGGACCTTCTTCACCTTCTCTTTGGGCTCCCAAGACCCCCAGTTTTCCCAATCTAAATAATCTATATGCAGAAATACAAGACAGTCAGCCTCCTAATGGGTAGTTCTGTCCCTTATGGGTTTTTTTATTAATTAGAGGATTGGGAAGTACCTTTTTTTTTCTTTTTGTTAGTTCAGGTGTTATCAAAATTTAGAAGCAGCCAGTACCACTTGCAGCTAGCAAGTATCCCAGAATCATTTAGGTTAGAAGTGATCTCTTGCAATCATCTAGTCCAACTTCCCTGCTCAAGCAAGGCCAATGAAAGCAGATTATCCTAGGACTGTGTGAAGTTGGATTTTTAATATCTCCAAGGATGGAGACCCCAAAACCTCTTTGGGAAACCTGTTCCAGTGTTTGGCCACCCTTAAAATAAAATTAAAAAAAAAAATTTCTTCTATTCAGATGGAATTTCATGTGTTTTAATTTGTGCCCATTGCCTCTTGACCTGTCATTGTGTACTGAGTAGTCTGGGTCCCTCTTCATTGCTTCCTATCTGGTATTTGTACATGTTGACAAGATTTCCTCTCCCCATGCCTCTGTTCCCCACCTCCCAAGCCTCCTTTTATCCAGGATGCACAGTATCATTTCTCTCGACCTCTGTTCACATGTCATACACTCCAAGCTTGATTGTGCTTGTGGTCCTTTGCTGGACTTGCCCCAGTAAGTTCATCTTGCTCTTGGGAGTCCAGACCTGGACCCAGCAGTGCAGGTGTGGTCTCACCAGTGCTGAGCAGAAGGAAAGAATTTCCTTCCCCAACCTGCTGGCAATGCTCTTCCTAATGGAGCCCAGCATACTGTTGGCCCAGGATACAAAGGCGCATTGCTCGCTCATGGTTAGCTTGTCCACCAGTACCCTAAGGTTGTTCTCTGCAGAGCTGCTTTCTAGCTGATTGGTGCTGGTGCGCATCATCCACCACCCCCAAGCCTGTAATTGTGCATGGGGTTACTCCTCCCCACATGCAGGACTTAGCATTTCCCCTTGTTGAACTTTATGATGTTCCTGTCAGCCCTTTTCTTCAGCATGTTCAATACCTCTGAATTGTAGCATAACTATCTGGTGTATCAGCCCCTCCAGTTTTGTAACATTTGCAAACTTTCTGACTGCACTCTATCCCATCATCCATGCCATTAATGAAGAAGTTAAGGAGTATTGGCCACAGTACCTTGGGGTATGCTACTAGTGACTGATCAAGTGCACTTTGCTGCTGATTGTAATCCGAAGAGGTAGGCTTGTTCCTGAGAGTTCAGAACTGTAGTTTCTGATACTCACGCAGATGTACACGCAATTATCTGACATGTCGGCATTCACAGTTTAAGCTCCCCCCTCTAGGTTTCTAAGGCACCTCTAAAAAGGAAAGATCTTTGCCTGTCTGATTACTTCAGTGCCTTTGCTCATTCTCATCTCTCTGAAGCATGAACCACCAATTTTACATGGTATCCTGTAGAGATCAAAAGCAAGCCCTGCTCAGTACTGCTTCATGCAAACACTTGGGCTGCAGTTGCATTGCATGGGTAGAGAATAGCCTTGCTGTTGTGAATGATCAGACTTCACTAATTTAATACATTTGTGTCGTTCTTCCTCTGTCATGTCTAACTGGTGACCTCTAACAGCAAAGCCCGGAGTGAGTTTTTGTTGTCATTCTCTTGTCACTCTTCCCATTACTCCTACCTTAAAATTAATTATTTTCCTTTTTTACAACTCCTATCCCTCTCATAGTAAAGAGAAGGAGAAAGATAGTCTGACACCTATGCTTCAGGTGCTAGATAAAGTTACCAGAAGTGATGTTTAAAAGTCCAAATTGGACTGGATTTTCAACTGCTGCTTTTGCATCGTCACAAAGCAACTGCAGTGAATATACCGTGTGTGTGTGTATACGTACATCTATATGTATATGGCGATGAGAAACCTGGCCTGATGGGGGCAAACACGTTTTGCCGCCGTTCGGGAGCTGCCGGGTCCCGGTGCTGCTGGCGGCTGCAGTGCGGCGCGGGGTGCGCTAGGTGGGGGTCGCACCACATCAGTGACCGGGACGTGAACAAACGTTTCCCTGACGTGTCAAGCGAAATCCTAGTTTGATCAGTCTTTAATGTTATTCATGAAGGAGGCATAAGCGGCAAGGAAAAAAAAAAAAGACGCTGAAAGTCTTCGTTCTGGCTGGAAGAACACCCAAAGCAGCGTTATAATAAAAATATATGGGTAGTTGCCTTTTCCTAAACCTCATTAATCCTATTGCAGCAGTTTATTCTTTCTTTTCTTTGTGGTCATCTAAGAAAAGCTTTTAGGCATGTATGATAGAAAGTTAAGAGTTGTAATATATAACCCAAGTTTTCCAAGTGGAACACTTGAATATGTGCTAGACTTGCTGATTCTCTATTGAACAGCTTGTTTCTGTTACTGGCTTGGTTTTGCACCTACAGTGCGAAGTAAGACTTATTAATCCTTGATTAATAAACAAGGCTTACACTTCATTAAATGACTCATACAAAGAATATGATATGACAAGCCCAATTAAAATGTCTCTCCCTTTGATCTAAAATCAAACACTGCTGCACATTTGGGGAGGGTTAACTCAGTGCTACTTATGCCTGGAGTGGGTCAAAGCATGTTTTAGAGTGTTTGGATGCTGTTTCTGTAAGTTAAGTTCAGACATGGGTTTCTCATTTGGGGTCATCCTTTCTGTTTGCAGGACACATGAAAGGCCATGCTAAATAAAAGGTAAGGTGGATGTGGGAGAGAATAAAGCAGGAAGGGAATTAATAAGTAGCCATCTGAAAAAAACATTCTTTTGGGCTCTTCCTCAAAAGAGGTTATGAATGAAGCCTTCAAAGTATAAATGCCAGTGAAATATTCTGTCTCTGAAAAACAATAATATTGAAAATCTCCTTTTAAGCCTTAGACAAGTTTTTAATGGAATATTTTCAGCATTCAAAATTCCTAACTTTGACAAGGGAAACCATCCAGTACTAGATATAGCTCAGCTTCTCACTTCTAAAACACAGTGGGTGACAGGGAGCAAACAAAATTATTTTTGAGGTAATGAGGCAAAACATCAAAGGTTTGTTTTTTTTCCCCCCAGAAGATGATTGTCCCCCTGTACTCGGCGCTGGTGAGGCCGCACCTGGAATACTGTGTCCAGTTTTGGGCCCCTCACTACAAGAAAGACATTGAGGTGCTGGAGCGTGTTCAGAGGCAGGCAACGAAGCTGGTGAAGGGTCTGGAGAACAAGTCTTATGAGGAGCGGCTGAGGGAACTGGGATTGTTTAGTCTGGAGAAGAGGAGGCTGAGGGGAGACCTTATCGCTCTCTACAACTATCTGAAAGGAGGTTGTAGTGAGGTGGGTGTTGGTCTCTTCTCCCAAGTAGCTAGCGATAGGACGAGAGGAAATGGGCTTAAGCTGCGCCAGGGGAGGTTTAGACTGGAAATTAGGAAAAATTTCTTTACGGAAAGGGTGGTCAGGCATTGGAACAGGCTGCCCAGAGAGGTGGTGGAGTCACCATCCCTGGAGGCGTTTAAAAAACGGGTAGATGTGGCACTTCGGGATATGGTTTAGTCTGGTCTACCCTTGATTAGTCTAGAGTGGGCTTGGTAGTGTAGGTTAATGGTTGGACTGGATGATCTTAAAGGTCTTTTCCAACCTAGATGATTCTATGATTCTAAGATCAGATTCCAGGCCAGGAAAAAAAGGCTTTGACTGAAATGTTTTTGTAATTCATGGCTATTGGAAGTAAATACATCAGTTCATTGTGCATAATTTCTGTTAATTTCAGTAATTAAGATTGGGTGATTAACTTTCTTAGTAGGTTTCTTCCTTTTCAATCTGACAGTCAATATTCAGAATTCTTCCACTAGTAATCTGCTAAAGCTCACTCCTTGGATTAACAGAACTACCCATAAAATTGAGTGAAGTACAGGAGGCCTACCCTGAGTTTTTGAACACCCATATTCACAGAATTGTGTCTTTTCTGCCAACTCTTGCTGTCACACAGCTGAACAGTAAAGTTGTTTCACTGAATGGTTTCACACTGTTTTTCTGTGTATCACTTCTGGTCCCCTTATGCATATGCTTATAATGGTCTTCTCTCGATAATATCATTGGAAGTACCATTTTGGGTAGATTCTGAGGAAACATGTATGGGCAACCCCATCCAACACAACAGTGAGCAGGCTGGTCCTGAGTAAGCAATGCAGTTATGCAAGTGTTCTCACTTTATCCCTGAAGGAAACCACTGCAGGCTAAAGCAATGCTATAAAGAAGCAGAAATATGAAGTTTAATTATTGCAATTATGCAGCTGAAACAAAAAGGTCTCCGAATGACCTGGGGGATTGAGGATTCAGTGTGGTAGGTGATTAGATGCTAGACTAATGATGACAGTATCTTGGTTCATTAGAGAGCTAATAGTTTCAAAGTGAAAGATGTGGTGTTTGTTGTTGGAGAATTTACAAGCTGGGGTACATTTAGATATTGCATTACAGCTTGTTCCTTACACATTTGGAACTTATGTGCATGCTTGGTAATTAAAGCATATTGATAGATGGAAGGTCATCATGATATGGTTAATAAACTCATTATATATTATGTAGGAAGAACAGCCGTTGCTTGGACTCTCTAGACCAAGCTGTTGAATGGCTATGATGTACTTGGCATTACAGCCGGACTATGATTTAATGTCTTGCTTCCCCCAAAAGAGGCTTTGCACCCTTTTCTTAAGGTCTTGACTAATAACCCAAACCAAACTGGCTATGTTTTTGTGTTGTGAAGTTTATTAAAATGTCAGCCTGTTGTATCTCTTAAGTCAGCTCATGCAGTGAGTGACAGAACTTTCAGGTGGATTAAAGACATTCTTTCAGTATGCATTATTTGTTGGGGTTTGTTTTGGGTGTTTTGTTTTTGTGGGGTTTTTTTGATTCAAATAAGAAGTTATCTGACTTTGTTATGGATGTAGCATGAACCTGGTTCAAAACTAGTTGAAGACAGTGGCAAAGTACTTCCCTACACCCACACACACCTCCCTTAAGGCCCGCAAGAGGAAAGCTTCAAAATGGTCTGAACAAAGGCTGTGGATGTCATTTACCTGGACTTTAGCAAAGCCTTTGACACAGTCTCCCATAGCATTCTCCTTGGGAAGCTGGCAGCTCATGGCTTGGATGGGCATACTCTTCGCTGGGTAAAAAACTGGTTGGGTGGCCGAGCCGAGAGAGTAGTGGTGAATGTTGTTGGTGGCCAGTCATGAGTGTTGTTCCCCAGTGCTCTGTTTTGGGGCCAGCCTTGTTCAATATCTTTACCAATGATCTGGATAAGGGGATTGAGTGCACCCTCAGTAAGTTTGCAGATGACACCAAATTGGGTGGGAGTGTCGATCTGCTTGAGGGTAGGATGGCCCTGCAGAGGGACCTGGACAGGCTGGATTGATGGGCTGAGGCCAACTGTATGAGGTTTAACAAGGTCAAGTGCCAGGTCCTGCACTTTGGTCACAACCACCCCATGCAACACTACAGGCTTGGGGAAGAGTGGCTGGAAAGCTGCCTGGCCGAAAAGGACCTGGGGGTGTTGGTTGACAGCCGGCTGAACATGAGCCAGCAGTGTGCCCAGGTGGCCAAGAAGGCCAACAGCATCCTGGCTTGTATCAGCAATAGTGTGGCCAGCAGGAGCAGGGAAGTGATTGTTCCCCTGTACTCGGCACTGGTGAGGCTGCACCTGGAATACTGTGTCCAGTTTTGGGCCCCTCAATACAAGAAAGATATTGAGGTGCTGGAGCGTGTTCAGAGAAGGGCAACAAAGCTGGTGAAGGGTCTGGAGCACAGGCCTTATGAGGAGTGGCTGAGGGAACTGGGATTGTTTAGTCTGGAGAAGAGGAGGCTGAGGGGAGACCTTATCGCTCTCTACAACTACCTGAAAGGAGGTTGTAGTGAGGTGGGTGTTGGGCTCTTCTCCCAAGTAGTTAGCGATAGGACGAGAGGAAATGGGCTCAAGCTGCACCAGGGGAGGTTTAGGTTGGATATTAGGAAAAATTTCTTCATGGAATGGGTAGTCAAGCATTGGAACAGGCTGCCCAGAGAAGTGGTGGAGTCATGCGATATGGTTTAGTCTAGTCTACCCTTAACTGATTTAATGTGGACTTGGTAATGTTAGGTTAATGGTTGGACTGGATGATCTTAAAGGTCTTTTCCAACCTAAACGATTCTATGATTCCACCCTAGGAAAATCCTTAATTTAATTCTCCATTCTCTAAAACAGTAATTATTTTCCTTTATAAACCATCATCTCTGGCAAATATTCAAATGTTGCGCTGAGGAATTACACTCAATTACAAATGGATGCAGGGTGTTTGTGCTCTTCATGTGTTCTACTCAAGTCTTCCGTCTCGTGTAAAAGACATGAAGTGTTTGTCCGATTACTGTGGCTCTTTCCTGAGTAGAAGAGGTCACACATAATTAAATGTGATAGAAATGTCTGTTTTATTTCAATTCATAAGCAGAGGAGAACTTTGAGAAATTACATTGTGCACGGCCTCTGGCAGCAAAGGTGGCTTCAGAAATCCCTGCCACCAGATGTTGTGCTAGGGATCCTTGCCCACCCTCCCTGCCCTGCATTGTGCTGACACAGGTGTTGGCAGGTTTACAAAATAATGTGGATTAGAGGAGATATACAGGTGGGAAAAGAAACCTGGTTTTGGAAGATTGCTCTGAATCTAGATGAGTTTGCCGATCTGGTTTACTGAGCAGCTACTCAACAAATTCTACTGGGAAAACTGGGAGGGCTGAAACTCTTCCAGGGAGGTGGGAAGGAGCACCAAGCCAGGAACTTCTTAAGCTGGTTTTTTTTGTTTTTTTTTTTTTTGTTGGGTTTCTTTTTCTTTAGGCTAGTTTTCTCTTTGTTTGTTGGTTTTAGTAGTAATGGATTTTTTTTTTTTTTTTAGGTTAAATGAGTGAAGGCAAAGTTAGGAACACTGCAAACATTATGTATATCTCTAGATGTATTCCTAGCTGGCTTTTGAAGCTTCAAGTAAACTCCCTAGGCTGAACTGATAGACTGCATCTATCTTTTCCTTTCTTTCTTTCCCTGCCTTACCCCCCCACCCCCCAAATGCATCAAACTTTCAGATATCAAAGGAAGCATCACCAAGTTGTCCACTGTTTGTAGGGATTTGATCTAAATCTGATGACTGCCTCTAACTTCAGTGAACTGGGGAGCAAACTTGCAGTTAAAACCTAACTTTATGTCACAAAGTAATGCTATGTTTCATAAGGAAAACCTCACCTTTTGTGTGTGCATGTTTTTTCAATTAACTATTAATCTATTAAAGAATACCATTCCTCCAGCAATAGAAGTCATACAGTACCAATATTTACCTTATAAGCTAGATGTGAAGATCTTTACTGAGAACTGGACTAGTGCAACAGCATTACAAAACAGTAGTCATGAGCGCTTTCAATTGGGTGGTTTTATGTTGTTAGGAAATTGGTTTCTCTTATTTTTAATTCAGGGTAGGAAGCAGTAGGTGGCATCCTACTTTAACATTATAGTGAACTGTAGGCTCGCTAGCATATGCGTATCACTTGGTCTAGAAAGTTCTTAGAATTTCTTTTTTCTACTTGTACTTGTGCAGTACTACCAAGGAAGGACTTTTTTGCTTGAAGTAAACAAGAACATGTGTGAGTTATGATGCGAGTACTATATACTGAAAGCCTGAGAGTACTATATAATGAAAGTCCTAGTTGAAATTTGAGTTTGGAGTTTGTCTTGCAAGACTAGAAGCAGACCTTAATAAAGCAGGAGAGATGAGCAAAATAGAATTATTGAAGACTTTTCCTAGAAGCTGGATTGGTTCCAGATCTTTAGGATACTCATTGTGTTCTCTCTGCAGTGCCAGTGGGAAGCAAAAATAATTAATCCTGAAAATTACATTGAAAACCTGTTCAAGTTATGATTCAAAGCAGTAAGAGGATGGAAATTCATTATTAATATTGATATGCTATCCTTAAGTCATCTCATTCAATAACACAAAGTGTCAGGTTAAGTGCTTAGGTAGAAAAAAATTTTAAAAACCCTCAGATGTGTTTCATGGAAAGAATCTAAAACAAACTGTTAAAAGGAGAAGAGTTACTGATGGACCTAAGTGATAATGCAGAAGGAAATTGTGAATGGTACACGTCTTGGAGTGGACGACAGAGAAATCCAATCAGTAACTGAAGCTGGTGGTGTAAGATCTGGATATACTTCATCAGTATCTCTCTGACTTTGTTGAGTCTGAAATAAGGACCTCTAATCAAAGGTCCTCAGGGGTTCTTTAGCACCCTCCAAAAAGGTTGCTAAACTCTTTTTTTTTCTTCTTTTTTAATTACGCGGGGGTGTTTGTGGTAATACACTTTCAGCAGAATTGTCTAGACTGCTCAGGGACCATTTAAGAGTATTCTTTGAAATACCTGTGCTCACTCAGGTTTGAATGGGGCCTACTAGCAGTCAGTGACATTTGAAACTCAGTGACATGAACTGGGTGAGGTATTTCTTTTCTTTATTTTAGTATCTATTTATTTATATGGATTTGTGCCAGGACAGATTTACCTAATAGCCTCTCATTCTTTCTAATATGATAATTGTATCATGCTGAAAAGGAAGAATACTCAGTGCTTAAATATTTTTTTTGTGTATGTGGCCCTTGTGATGCAAATAAGCAGCTTTTGTAATATTCAAAATCACATGGGTGCTCAACATAAAAATATTTCATTTATTGTCTAATCTTTTCTCTTTAAGCTGATTGCTTAGATTTTGCATATGAGAGCAGCTCTGTTTTAATAGGTGGTTAAAGATGCAAGCCTTGTTAAACATTGTATGAAAACACACAAAGGCATAAAGGGTGTTTAAATACTACTTTGATATAAATTGTGTGTTTAACTTCATTATAATAAATCATGTGCTTAACTTGATTCATGTACTTATGTAACCACCTGAATTTGGGCTGTGGAGAGGCAGCTTTATGAAAGAATTTATATGGCACACAGTTTTATCACAGTATTTCTGAAAGGGAAACACTACTGTAAGATGATAGGTCTTGGGTCAAGGCATCTCGGTATTGTCTCTCCAGTCTGCTTCATTACTGTTACTTTTGTGAAATATATCACTTACACATTCAATAATAAACAATAACACTGAGTTACATACTGTTCTGTATTGCAGATGAAGTCTTGCTAATGTTATAAACAGTGTTTGGTGAATCGGAACAGCACTCCTCAAATTAAATAATACCTTCCTGTTTATGTTTAGTCCTTACTAATTTACCATACATAATATAATTAGGAAATAAGAGAAAATATAGTTAGAAATGGGACATGGGAATTTCAATATACCTAGGCTGTATAAAAGGTGAGAATAATAATGAAGGAAATATGGAATGGATTGTCATGAGACAAAATGCAAAGTGTATAAGGGAGAAAAAAAAAAACCAAAACATTAGCGTCAATTTTGTGTTTGGACTATATTTGGAAGTATTGCATTTATCTTTTACCAAATTCAACTGCTACGTAACATTTGCTGAAAGAACTTCCTTAAGGATTTAAGGAAAGGGAATGGATTGTTGGGTTAACAGCATATAAATAAAACTGCTCAGAAAAATGTATCCTTATTCTCTAAAAAAGTAATTCCATGCACATCTGAAAACTATTAGTTTTCAAAGCCAGATAAACTACAGATAAGCTGATGGATCATAATTATTCTAGGTAGAAATTGAATATACCAAGCAAGTCTGGGCTGCTAGGTTTTTTCTTTTTGGCTTTTTTGTTTGTTTGTTTAGTTTTTCTTTTTTTCTTTTCTCTCTCTCACTTTTTTTTTTTTAGGTTTTGGTTCTAGCTGTGAAAGCCCACCTAAACCTATACCCTAAGCTTTTACATGTTCATCTGATATGAGCCCGCAACACCTGCAGTGAGAGCAATAGCATATAGATCCAGTGCAAGCTTACAAAACGTGTGTGTTGTGCAATGTTTAAAGCTATGGCCTGGAAGCTATATTGTAACTCCAGTGCCATCAATGCAATTACACCAGTGGAGAGCTGGACTTTTTGTCTATTCAGGAGCTTTCAAACACATAAGTAACCAGGTCACGCTATGGCTGGAGGCAAACATTGACCACAGCCCTGGAAAAATGTGTGTTGAGGGTTTAATACTTCAGTATGCTTATCTTACAAAATACACTTGAGCAAGTGCTAAAAACATTTCACTAAATCAGAGCTTAATGTTAAGCATATTACCAGTCCTGTATTAGTATATGTTTTAAATGTTTTGCTGAATCAGCTCTGGAGAACATAAGCTTGTGCTTATAGGACTAGAGCATTGATTCCAAGTTCATTTTTAAAAAAGTTTTAAAAAAAGAAAGTATGCACTTACCTTAGCACAGGTTGTACTCAGAATATGTGCAACAGCCATGTATTTGTCACTGTATTGAAGTGTTTGGGCCAAAATATGCATATACAAGCTGTTTTCCTCCAGTTTAAAATGTCATCAGTGAAAATATAAATTTGAATAAATTTCTGCTGGTTATAAGATTCATAGTACCATATCACCCAGTTAAGCTATGGAAATGGAAGCACAGCTAGCTATGAAATTAATTTCCAGCCTTTTGTACCACACTTCCATAATCTAAAAATATATGAAAGATGAAATTAATATCAATCAGTGGGGTCATTAGCTTGTATTTTCACTTGAGGAAACAGTTTGACCAAATTAATATTTCACAGAATTTTATTTTTCTAATTTAATTCTTTCCAGAATCTTTCATATGCTTCTCTTATTGAAAATGCTTCGTGTGTTACTTATGGTAAGGCTGCTCTTTTAGTGATATTATTACATTGGAGAATAAGGGCCCAGACCACATATGACTCGGGCCCAGACTTTCAAAGTTGTTAGGGTCTGACTGCATCCTCCTTCAGCTGTTGCTGCTGGACAGCTGAAGAAGTTACTGCCCCTAACCTGCTGTCTGCTGTCTTCTTCAGACTTGCCCTGAAAGGCACTCCCAGGAGCAGCCTGCCTTGCTCATCTTTGTCAAAGTGGGCTGGATAAGTAAAGATCAGGGCATGATTATGTGGGAAAATTGGGGAGATATTAAGATCCAGGAGAAGGAGAATGAAGGGCCTGATAGCTATAAGTTTCCCTCATGCATAGGGGAAGAGAAAGTGAGAACACCTTCTCATGCATCCGATGGGATTTACAGAAAAAAAGAGGTGACCCCCAGGAGGCAAAATTACACAAGGTAATTAAACATTTCTGAAAATCCTGTACCTTTCCTACCTTCCTCTTTAAGCACCTAAAAACCTTTGTGAATTAGATCTTTAGCTGCTAGTACCTTGAACTCAATGTTTTACCTGAACTTAGTTGAAGTTTGAACAGGCTGAAGCTGATTCTTGCACTTCATTTTAGTCAATAAACAGTGATACAGGGGGAAGAAGGAATCAAAATCCATCTAATACTTGTCTCCTATTAATAAATGTACTTAGAAAGGTACAAATAGTCCAAAGGTTAGCAAAAAGAAGTTGCAAAAATTACTCCATTTGTTCTTCATAGTAAGAAAATAAGAATGTAACACTTAACCTGAAATGCCATGGTGGTCTCTGTTCTGGTTTAAAGGATGTTAAAGTTCAAGTGCTATCTAATGTTTTGATTTTAGGTAAGATAAGAGGCCTGGAAATCAGAGGTGTTAGAATAACCTTGTTACTATGTGAACTTGAATGAGGTTGAACTTTCAAGATAAGGACATTAATATTTAGCAGCTATGAAAAATGTAGAATATTTATACCAGAGTCTGGAAATGTAGTTATATACGCAAATATCCCAAACCTGGAAGATGCATTCAGTGTTTTGAAATTAAATGTTTGTGAGGAACAACAGAATTAGCCAAAACTTATTGTTGTTCTCAGAGACATTTATTTCCATATAGATTCAAGTAGTTAACTTTGCCAAGTTGTCTTGCCAAAGAGGACAGAATTGATTCTGTGGACAGGAAGTTAAGAATGACAGTCTAGACTTTGAGGAAAATATGGAGGCATAGAGAAGGAAAGGAAAAGTGTAGCTGGAATGAGGGGAGGAGGAAACATGACTTCCTGAAGTTCTTCAGACAAGTAACTACTTGGTCACAAGCAGGTACTCTGGGGTCATGTTGGCTCCAACAACTGTTGCTCTGCCCCTACCTTGGAGACCTTATTGGGTAAATAAAGTGTCTTCTGCACTGACTGCAACCCCCGTTCCCTGTCCCCCTGCACTGCTCAGGGGGGAGGAGGTAGAGAAAACTGGCAGTGAAGTTGAGCCTGGGAAGAAGGGAGGGGTGGGGGGGAAGGTGTCTCTCCTACTCAGTTTTGACTGGTAATAAATTAAACTAATTTTCCCCAAGTTGAGTCTGTTTTGCCTGTGACTGTAACTGCTGAGTGATCTCCCTGTCCTTATCTTGACCCATGAGCTTTTTTGTTATATCTTCTCTCCCCTGTCCAGTTGAGAAGGGGAGTGATAGAGTGGCTTTGGTGGGCATACGGCATCCTTAGGTGATCCTTATTTTTGTTAGGCTTTTGATTGTCGTTTCCTACAGATAATGTGGTAGACCAGCTTCAACTAGAAAAATGGTACTGAAAGGTGGGAAAATGAATTCTGTTCAAACCTTGAATTTTAAGCTGCATATTTCTGCTAACCCTGGATTTGATTCCATCTTACTTGATCCCACTGTATTGCTAAAGATAGAATGATTCTCACCTCTGCTGTTTGATACTAGGTCAAAGGTGGTCATAGATTTCTGCCACTTGGTGTGAAACAAATTAAGGTTTGGGCTAAAATAATCTGAACATGTTTTTAGTCCAAGCAGAATAATAACTTGATAGTTCCTGGAAAATAAACATGTTTCAGAAGAACATAGAAAATCTTTCCATGGCTAGAAAACCTCAAAAAATGCTTATGAAGTGCCCATAGGTTTTAGTGCACTCATTACGAGGCTGGAAGAAGCTGTGAGTCGTCTTGGGACAATGTCTCCATTATCTATGTTTTAATACTTTAATTTCAGCTCTTCATGGGACAAAAAGTGCTGACACAAATTCTGTACTGAGTTTCAAACTGCACTGTAACAGCAAATGCCATCCTAGATAAAAGATTAGTCTTGAAAATTGGACAAAGAATATGCCAACTAGTATATGCAAAAACGATCAGGATGCTAATTTAACCTGACTAGGGAGTAGATTATACTATAAATAGGACTCTGAGACTGCATCTACTTGCAAGGCTGGTCATTTCCTACAAAATCCATTGCATGTATATTTGCCCTAATCCTGTAATGTGATCCCCAGTCTAATCCTTACACCTAGCTATTATACTATACTAATTTTGCCATGCACAGAGAGCTGTGCATACATAAGGCTTTACTTGCTTAGATCCATTGCAGGATCAGAGCAAAGGCACTGCTTATAGATGGAACATACAGAAGTATATAAAGGACTTTATACAGAGGGTAAGCTAACAGAGGATTGACACACCTGAAATCCCAAATCCTTGGAAATACTGAAAATAATTGAGGAAGGTCAAAATCTAAATAAAAACAAGGATTCCAAAAGTTCAAAGTGTCATGTGTACTAGTGCAACCTACTTTGGAGTTGACTGGAGTTCAAGATTGATTTCTTCAGCCAAAGACCAAAAATAACCTTTTGTTTCAGCCCTGTTGGGGTTACCTGGGAGAAGAGCACACAAAACCAAGATGGATGTGATTCCAGTATAAAACGCAACTTAATCCCAAAGTCCATATTCTTGCGATTGTTTCAGTTACAGACAAAAATACTGTACTTCCCCTCTCTGCCCTGGGCCTCTGCATAACTAAGCACTGCCTGAATCTCCTGCTGTTCACTCTCTTAGACCTGGTGTGCTGCCCACTCTTCTCCCGCTAGATATCATCTCCTCCTGCTTAGACCCCTTTTGCCTGATGTCTCATATGTTGCACCACAGATTTAGTCTAAAGCTCATTCCTGTGCCAAACACGGTAACTTTCACCTATTAGATGTTTCCTTCTAATTTTCGTATCTTCCTGCTTAGAATTTCTTTGCCAATAATGCCTCATTCTTTGACTGTATTTTTTTTTTCTCCAAACTAACAATGATGCTTTTTTCTGCAGTCTTCCTTTTCTATCTCTATTCCTTTACAGCGTGTCTCTTCACAAATGTATAACTCAAAGTGCACATCCAGTGAAGACACATATTTAGGAAAATCTTTCCAAAATAAGAGTAAGGTGTATGTTTTTCTAATAATGAAAACAGAGGTAGTTTGTTTAATTTATTTGTAAAGATATAGAGTATCTTCTAGGTAGAAAGACATGCCATATGACTACTGAAGTATCTTTACCAGTTCTCATATTTAAATGGCCTCATGAGAAGAACAACTAATGAAACTTATTAAAATGGGAAAGAAGTTGATGAGTTGGAAAAGATTAAAAACCAGATCAATCAGTATTAAGGCTGATCTCTTATACTTTTGGTGGATCAGGTTGCCCTCTTGTTCCTTAATTATTTACAGTTTATTTGTTGTCTTCCGAAGAACTTCTAATGTAGAAACATTGAAAGTTTGGGGGTTTTTTTGCCTTTTTTTTTTTTTTTTTAAAGTGATTGGTATAACAGAAAAGTCATATAACCTGAACTTTAGTTAACAAAAGTTTTACCTAAAAGTTGTGGGAAATGGTACCTATTTCTTTTCCTATCTTTCAGAAAGCATATATATATATTACAGTATCTTTACCAATTTTATGTATTCTAGTTGATGCAAGGATTCTTGAAATAAGTCTAACCCACTTCAATTATTTTTAAAATCAGGACTTTTCTTTTTCTCAACCTCTCCTCTTCACTCTTTTCCTTTTCCAAGTAGGAAATGAGGTGTTATTACACTCAGTGTGCTGACAATTTTACTATTGCCTCAATTAGTTAAATGAAATACGTGAAAGATTATCATGGGATACCCTCCATGCTTTGTCTTCAAACTTTTCAGCTTGACCAGTTAACAAACAATAAGTTATTTGCACCATTCTGGTTGCAAGTTGGTTTATACATGACTATGCACGCACACATGCACACACACTCTCTCTCTCTCCCTCCCCTCTGGATATTTGTAACCTCTCTCTGTATATTCATAAATATTTTTTAATACCATACATATACCTGTGGTGTCTGGGGAGTTGTATGTGTGTAAATATTTGTGTCTTGTGAGTAAGAAAAGAGCTGAGGTGTAAACCAAAAATGTGTAGTGTTCCTTGTAAATTTGAAAGAATATAGAACACTTTCGTATGTATGGGATGAAGTTGGCTCTGGTTTGTATAGCTCTAACACACTGTAATTAATCCTTTGTCCTGTGTCTTGAAATACTTGTGTTACTCAATTTTAGGTATCTGGCCATTAAGATAGATCACTAGTTTTTCTGTGGATTTCTCTTTTTGGTAACCATACTGCTGTACCCATATTCAGGCTCCTGAATGAAGAATGACAACAATAATGTCTAACAAAAAGATAGAAAATAAAATCCAAACTGTGTTTGAAAACTGAAAATAGGGGGAGGGTGAACAACCACCCCCTCTCTGTTTTCAGTAGACATTGCAAATAACTCACAACTAACTCTTGGTAAAACATTTGATCTTGGTGAGGCTGTATTTTTTACTGATAAATTGCCCCTTTTTTAAAGTGCATTTACACTTTATGGACAGGTATTTTGGAATTATGGTAATACATTTTAAAGAGAGAAACACATCTTTTTATAACACTTTATGGAAGTTTTTAAGCCACTACTTATGACATTTTGATGAAGCATCAAACACACTTATTGATCTCTGTGATTGTTGTATTTACAGTCTTCTGTGGCAAAGATTAAAGACCTCAGGATACCTTTAATATATATGTCCACTAAGGTCACATACAACATGTATTGAGGTAGAAGTTATATTTGACCAGCCATGACTATTAGCCTGGAATCCTTACTGTGTAAAACAATGCTAAAAGAACAGAAATTCACAAACATATTGTTTGGACATTCTGAAAGATACTACAAAATGCATTGATTGTAACTGTATAATGGGGTAAACCTTAATTTTCCTTGTTGGGAGCTTCCTAAAGTAAAACTTACTATCTGGCTTCAAATATCACTGTTGACTTCTGTGAAGTTTGCCAGTTACAGCATTGAAAAAATGGCTTTTTACTATTCACTTCATACCCAAAACAAGGCATATAATTGAGTGGTATCCATATTTGCCATAAAAACCCCTAAATGTCTAAGAACTTGGACCTATGTCTCTCTAAGTAGGAAGTTTTTGTAGAAAAACTATGTCAGGTCTAATTTATGTATTCATTTTAGATGTCTATTAAAAATACATTCATCATCATAGTACTAATTTCTGTGTCTATGATATGAACTGATAGAAATACTTGTACACTACAAGCATGGAACTTCTGAATGCTATCTAACACATTTTAGCTATTAATCTTACATTTTAATATGAGATTTTTCACATTTTAAAATGCAGTAAATTCCAAGAGAGAAGGAGGAATAAAAAACAGTAATGACACCCAGACTTTTTATTAATGAATCCTCTGTCAAAGCAATTGCACTGAAAACAAAACTGAAGATGGCCTCTAATGAAATACTAGACTCTGTTGCCTTTTGTATTTTCTGTGTCTTGGTAGTCTTTTGTGACTTGCAATGATTTATAAAAAACTGTGTTACTGTCATGTACTGCTCTGTTGTCACTTCATGAATGGCCACCAAAATCTTAATTCAAATGAGCACCACAACTCTGCTAGGGACAAGCATAGCTGTACTGTTTATTACTTGCAGCATTACCTGTGTTTTGCAAGTCAGAAATACTGTTAAAGTAAAAACAGCCTGTGGGGCTCATCCTGCTCTTTATTGCACTGGCATAAGTCATGAAGAATACCACTGAAACATTTGAGTTACTTTAGTGATATTGAGGAATCTTAAGCCCTATATAAATCACATTCCAAAAATAGGGTAGGGAGCAGAAGAAATTATTTTCCACTTATCCAGTTTAATCATTTAAAAATAGGTGTACTTGTAAAGGAATCTGTGCTGTTTTCTGAGTTGTATTTTAATAATGGTGTTTGGAAACTGACCATGCTAAACTGAAATTCTACTGACAGGAAACTTAGGTGCTTATTTCCCAGTGTTCAGGGGATATCTGTATGGAAGCATGGTAGCGTAATTTCTAATTAACTTCTGTGGATCTGTGGGAGGAACCACTCTTTACCTCTGTGCGTAGGAAGATCATGCTGAAGGCTTAAGAGCAAATCCCATATCTACAGCTATGCTTGTGAGTGTTGTCTTTACTCAAAGCATCCCACTATGTCTCCTATACAAACAGCATCACTTCCTAAACTTTTAGGTTGAATTCTCCTTTGCTTTCACCAAGCATGATGTTACCTTGCAAATACTTCTGGTTTTGTACTTACTGAATTCAAGCACATAAAAGGTAATGGATTATTTTTATAATGAAATATGTATAATTTGGAGTTAAAAACTAAGTGAATTGTGATATTACTATAAAGAATATTCTCAACAGCTACATTTGTATTCAAAGGAAAGAATTGGGAACGAAAATAACACTTGTCATTAACAGGTGAATTAAAACAGCAACATTGTTTTGAGCTGTGGAATAACCTACAAGACCCTTTAACATCAACATTACCTTCAATGCCACAGTGAGGTAAACAGGCATGCGATATCTTTCTTATCCAGAAAATACACAGATAAGCCATTACAGTGCTCCAGTCTCTTCTAAATCCAACTTTCTCTCTATCTTTATTTTCGTGCATAGATTTTGAGAAGAAAACTTCTGTTCTGATTTAGTTAACCATAAGCTTCAGCTTCATCTCCGTAAGTGCAGTGTAATTTTTTTTTTTCCTTATTATTAAGGGTTTGAGCTTAGTTTGGTGCTATTTTGGTTATGTTTTCTGAAGAAACCAATCTTTATTCAAACTCTAGATATTCCTTATTCAGTTTTGGATGCTGATTCTGTGCATAGAGGTACATTTCTGTTTTAAGCAATATTTTTCCTATAAACAAGAATTATTATTTTTTTTCCCACATGATGGTGCTCAATCGATGATAGAACAATCCAGTGTCTTGTTAATTGCTCATTTTTTAAAATGTGTTCCATAAGTTTCTGAACACCATCCAAACATCTCTTGAATGACAACTGATTATTTGTTTCTAGCTTTATTGGATGTTTTTGTAAAATTTAGTTGTTACACAAACATTAACAATATCCACACAATTCTTAGAGATAAGAACTGATGATCCTGCTTTTATGGATAGGAAAGTGGGGATGGAAATAGGAATTTTATAACCTTAATAATTTTGAGAACTGATCTAGTCTGTTCACCATTAATCTTGTTGTGAAAGTAAAAATGAGTCAACTTCAGGTCTTAATTCACCTTCTACTTTCCAGAAGACATGAGGCAGCATCTCCTCTTTATAAAAATCTGATGCACACTTGAGACCTGGGTGTGTGAATGTATGAGAAGCTTTCCAACTATACAGAGACCAAATCAAGACTGCATAGACAGTAATCATTCTATGTGATTGAACAATATGAATAATGAAATTAAACCCGATGCATGTAATTTCCTATATATTTCAAAAGGAAATACAAACCCAAAAGCCTAATAGGCTGGTGATATCACTACAACTAGAACCTTTTGAATCTACCACGCTGATCTGTCAGTACATTAGTGAATGGCATGTCTGTGAACATTGGTAAGCTTGCAGCCTTTATTTACACCAGCACAAAAAGGACATGAGGCTTTTGCCAAAACAGTTCACAGGTATTTGCCAGCAGCAGAGGAAAAATGAGGTTTACCATCATATATGGGTTCTTCTGCTTTTTTCCCCTGTACTTCACTTGTTTGACCCTTTCATCCCCAAATTGTCCATGATCCAATCCTGTATTTTCCTCATGTCATTCTGTCTAGCTAGCCAGCTCCAGTTTCATTTCTCACTTTTCACCCTGTTCCTGGTGTTTTGCCCCTTTGTTTCAGAGCTGCCCTGCTTCATCTCCTGCTGCTCATCTTCTGTACCTCGTTTGCACTGAGTCTAATTCAGATGGGATGTATTTCCTAATGACCTTTTTGGTTTTTGCTTCCTCTGACTTCTACTTTGTCTAAGGCCTAAAGGGTTTCCAGGTTCCCTGCAGACCTCCAACTTTTCCTTACTCCAACATCCACTTCCCATCTGCCCCTCATCCATTTCATCCCAATTACTCATCATGCCCCAGGCCAATTCCCTAGTATGGCTCCTCCTTTACATTATGTTCCAGTGCGGTTTTTTTTTTTCATTTGCTTAGATTTCTCAACCTGTACTTTTCCTCCTCACTTCAATCTTGAAAATGGCTGAATTTTTTTTTTTTTAAGCTGGAATGTTCAAGAGAGATGTTCTGTCTGAAGTAATTGCCATGTTTGGCAAAACTTTATACAATAGAAAACATGGTCTCATAGTAGCAATTGCTGGCATATATGTAGTGACATGTAGGTCTCTATAACCCACATAACATAGGAGCAGCACGTACTGGGTCAGACCAAGGGTCTGTCTTACCCAGTATCATTTCTCCACTGTGACTAGCAGCAGATAGTAGGAGAAGAGCATACTAACACGATGAGTATTAAACCCTTTTTCTTGCAAGCTTTCCCAATCTATGGCAACTTAGCACCTCTGGCTCAGGAGGTGACTATCCCTGTATTTAAACTTTGACCCAGACTGTTCCTCATTTGGCAGAGCTTCAATTATGCAGCTTTATTCTTGAAAAGTTCTCTTGTTGGCTTATGCACAATGGAAGAAAAAGGCCAGAATTTCTTTAAGTACAATGGTCATTTATTAGGATAATACTCTTGACACACACTACTTCAGACTAAATTAGCCTGTTCATGGCAGATGAACAGCAGGTTGCCATTCTTTGCCTTTTCCTAATATTTTCAGACTCTTTCATAATTCCCTTTTTTCCATTGGATGCCCAAGTTAACAAACAAATAAGTGGGTGGCAGTTTCAAGCACAAAAGTAAGCTGCAGGTAGTCCTTTCTGATTAATTTGATTTTCACTAACTGTTTTCTTTCACGTAATCATAGCAGGTAAGTTGAGGTCAAGTGCTTATACCAGGGAAGCAATAAGCAGCTCCTAACTTATTGTATTATGAGGTAATTCATGGTACTGCAAAATATTAATCCAGAAACTTGGAAAATGTACTTTTGGTTAAATTATAAATGAAGAAAAGGAGGTGTGCAATTATAACCAAAAGTGCTACAACACGCTGCTCCTTGCATATTCTAGGCAAAATTCTCTGCCCATGCCCTCATTTCTGGGTAACTAGCAATATCTAAAAAGATTATACAGTGCCTTGAAACGTAATGTGCTATGTTGAATGCCCAACTAGCTGTGGATAAGTGGGAGGAAACGTATGTCTGAGATTATATTTTACATACTGTTGGGTAATTTGAAGCAACAAACCTTATTTTCTTAGATCATACTTCTGGTCTAAATTGTAAGCCCCTGACTAAATTTCATTTGCAGTGTAGATGCTAATGGCAACCTGAAGTGTAGCAGCAGTCCTATTAGTTCCTAGTCTCTCAGCCCTGGTACTGTCTTGCTATAAATTTTTTTATGTTTTGAATTCAGAAAAATGTTCTACAGTAAACAAAGAGAGGAATACAGGGAGTGGGCCGTTTACCTAGAATGGATATGGATTTATGCACAAAAATCAAAGTTAGATTTCAGCTCTTGTTTATCTCTCCTTGCTGGTAAAAATATGATATCTTTTAAAGACAGCACCTAGGTATCCTAGATACTCAAATTCAAAATTAATATAGCAGAATTAAAAGCTGGTTTCCTGAAAGAAGATAAAAATAATCTGGTTTTGTATTTTACCTTTTCCTAAAAATTAAAAAAAAAAAAAAGAGAGAGAGAAAAGAAAACAAAAAGAAACCCCTTATTTCAGACTATTCGGAGTCCCTAGTTTACATTTTGTTAAAATGTTAAGAAATAATTTTCCAGGACTTGACCACAAACTTTCAGCTGCTCCTGCACCTCCCTCTTAAATACTCTCAGCTGTTCTGTCTCTGCTTCCCTGAACTTTTTGTCCTCAGCTCACTGAAATTTCAACCTGCTAAATGTGTCTGCTTTGAACTACTCCAGACTTAATGTTTCTGTGTTTTTCAACTCTCTGAAGTTAAGTATCGGTCTGTATTAAGGAGGATTACTCTTGTGAGTAAAAGGTTGTAGAATATGCCAAATTCAAATGCAAAATAGGATGTTACACTTCAGTTTCTCTTCTTATGTATTTTGAGGCTTTTTGTTGTATGTATCATTTTTATAAAATGTTTCATTAGTGCTATTTCAGAAACATTTGGGTGGTTATTCTGTGGTACATAGAACACAAGCTTTTTTTTTTTTTTAAAAAGCTTAATGATTAGTAATTGTTCATAGTACCTAGCTATTGTCATAACCAATTTATGACAATATGCCATGCTTGTGAGTATTTGTAAAACACAACAAAATTCAACTGTGAGAACTCCAGGCAAGAGGAAGAGGCCTTCAGCATGTTCTGCTTATAAATAATTTGCTGTTGTCCCTCAGTCTTGTGCATCACCAAGTTTTCGTTGTTGGTAGAGCTTTTACTGCAGTTGCCATCACCTTCTCCTGGCCAGTGGTGTATATATTTCAATAACCGTAACTTGTGCTCACCATTATCAACGTGAAACGTACCATGTAACTCCTCTGGCAGCTATCCATCCTTTTTGGCATGTGTATTCGTATAATTGTTTGGGGGTTGGTTTTTGGGGTTTTTTGGTTTGGTGGGTTTTTTGTTTGTTTCCTTCCCCAAGTTAAGCCTTAAGGCTTTACTTAAACATTTTCTGTCTTATGGTTGTTAAGAAACTTCCATGGACTCTCAATAAAGCTCTAAACTTACTGAAGCTGTTATGTCATAGAGCCCTTAAAACAGCATGATGTTTACAGCTCAGACTTTGTTGTCTGTGAGGAAGTACAGGATTAGCCACTTATGGGCTGGCAGAGTTATTGGATGACAATTTGATTCCCCTGTATCCTTTTGTATCCTTTTTTTCCCCTTTTGTGATGATTTTTGGTGAGTCAAAATTGATAAATACATTTCTATCATTAAATGTATACAGAGGTTACTGTCACCTGACTGCCTGTAGTAGGGTTGAGAAGATATTCTTTTCTCTTTCACTGTATCCCTACTTAGATGGCATTTGGGGCAGGTCATGAAAAAGAGTGCAAGCTGAAACATGACCACGGTGCACAGGTTACAATGTATGTAACCCCCTTGGCAGATTTCAAAGGTTCAGATTTACCTTAATAAATTCTGTTGCTGAGCACTCTGACAGAAGTGAAAATCTGATTGTGTTTTTCTGGATTTTGCAAGTATTGGAACAGGCTTTTCTTTATTTCACCAGTAGGGACATACTGTAACATCAAACCTAACTACTAGTGTCATACCTGCCAGTGAGACTAAATGGAAAGCTATCAAGAGAAGTTAGCTTTGGGGGTCTGCTTATATTGAACTGGAAGACATAAGAATAATTTTGAAAAAGAAAATTAACAATTGCTGGTATTCAGTATTAAAAATTGTACATTTTAAGGACAAGACTAGTGATTCCCAATGACAGTAAAAGCCTGCCATGAATTTGAAGTTTATCAGCTAAGAAACCGATAGTGCTGTGAGATCACGGAGACTTCCAAAGTAATAATGACAGTGAGGTAGTCTCCCTTTTCACATGCCACTTCTGAAAACTGAGCTGGCAGCTCCATATCGGCTATTTTGTACAGGCTTCCAGTACAAGGAGAATTGGACAGATTCATGATCTCAGTAAAATAAATACTGCTCTGTTCTTCAGAGCCAAGGTGGGGTTACTGTGGGTAGACTTTATTTTGTGCTATAAAGCCTATGCATCAGCGTTTTCTGAGGGTTTGTTTTGTTTTGGGTTTTTTTTTCCTTTTAATTATCTGTCATAAAGAAAGACCCTTTTTGTCCCTCCTGGAGCCTCTCTCTGTGCTGTTTATCATAAAACATGGGAATCAAAGTCCTTTGTTTGTTTGGAGAAAGGGAGAAGTGCAAATAAATGTGAATAGCAAGAAATAAAAATAGCAATACTGTAAATCAGTAAGAGACCAACAGGTTTTCCCTCCATAATGCACGGTGACTTTGTAGATTAGGGAGTGTACTTGCACTGTTCTCCAGTGTCTTTTAGTCCTGAAAGAACATGGAGAAATTTTGCCATTGCTGCTACAGTAAGTGGAATGACTATACCATGGGGCATTATCTGGCAGCATTTAAAGAGCCATGGTACTAGCCTGAGCAAGTTACTCATCCCAGTGTGGGAGCAGCTGGTGTGCCTGATTATTCTTCTTCCCTCCCCCTCTTTTTAATTATTATTTTTTTTTAAATTTAGACCTCCTGGGCTAGGATCTAAGTCTCAATTCTCTCTTTTTATTTTTTTCTTTTCTTTTCTTTTTTTTGGGGGGGAGTGGGTGGGGAAGGAATGTCTTCCAGGAATTTTTCAGGAGGAGTTTCTAAAAAATTATCTAGGAAATATTCACAGTGGAGTTGGAAATGCCTGTCCCTTGAATAAATAAACAAAATAGCCTCAACATGCAAATAACGCATGAGACCACACACCTGATGGAGCATTCTCCATGTTCTACCCTCGCTCTCCAATTAACATCTGCAGGGCCACTTGCTATCTTGCTATACATGGCAATACAGTATCTCTCCTTTCAGCAAAGTAAGATTCCCGGTCTTTGCCCTGCAGTATCGTTATTCACGAAACAGGGTGTATGTGAGCTAGTATGCTTCCAGCCTAGGGAACTTGTTGTGCGCCAGGGCTGAGCGCTGGACGGGTCATGCTGGGATGGGGGGCGGAGGAGGGCCCGGCAGAGCCGGGGCGGCCGCCGGTTCCTGCGCTGCTCCCGCCCCGCTCCAGCCGCAGGTAGATAAGGGTTGCTCTTCCCCCTCTCCGCAGCCCGTCCTCCCTCACGGCCGCTCTCTGCCGGCGCCCCCCGCCCCCTTTCCTTCGCGGGAGGCGAGGGGAGGGGGCTCCGCGCCTCTGGGCGGGGGCTCCGCACCTGTGCGCGGCGCTCCGCGGCCGCCCCGCCCGGCAGCTGTGGGCGGGAGCCATCTGCGGCGCCGGGGCTGACGAGCGGGGGGCTCCCAGCGCCGGAGGCGGCGCGGCGGCATCCCCATCCTCCTCCTCCTCCTCCTCCTCCTCGCCATCCTCCCCTCCCTCCCTCCTCCTCCTCCCTCCTTTCCCCCGGGCGCCCTCTGCACTTTCTTCTCGAACCACCCTCGCAGGCAAACTTTGATGGGGAACCTCGCACCGCGCTGGAAAAATGCCGGTTATGAAGGGATTACTGGCACCCCAGAACACCTTCCTCGACACCATCGCCACCCGGTTTGACGGCACACGTGAGTCCGGGCTGGGGCAGCGGGCGGCGGCTCCGGGCGCCCGGAGAAGGGGATGCGCGGGGGGCGCGGTGCCTGCGGTGGGAGCCTCCTCGTCCCTCCCCCCCGCGCTCCGGGGGTTTCCTTGGTACCAGAAGCCGGCAATGAGGAGGGGGAAGCGAGGGAGCTCCCAGCATCTCCCGCTCTCCTGCCTGGCTCCTCCACAGCTTTGCAGGTGAGGAGAGTGCCGGGTCCTCTCTCCTCCCGCCCCCCTGCGCGGGGGCTCCGGGAGGGCCGGGGCCAGGGCGAGCCGGGCTGCCGCTGGAGCCAGGATCCCTGCAGGAAAGTTGTGCGCTGAGCTGGGGCTTCCCCTCCCGCCCCGCACCCCTGGCAGCCGAGACACTGTGTGGGAAAGGCAGGCTTCCGAAACTGGGCAGGGCTTTGGCAGGAGGTTTGGGGATTGGGTTTGGTTTTGGTTTTTTTTTTTTCTTTATTACCGCCAGCTCCGTTTATTAAATCTCCCTAAAAGCTGAATTCCTGCAAGTGGGGCTCAGCAGTGGCAGCAGCTGTTGCAGGGTGTTAGCGGAGGGAGGGCCCTTCAGTGGCAGCGCGGCGCTGGCAGCGGCGTCCGGCTGCAGCACCATGGACGGGGCCCGGCCCCACGCGTGTCCCGGCGGGCTCGGCTCCGCAACTCTCCCCGCCGCGCACGGCTCCTCCCGTGGCACCCTCCTCGGCTCCGCTCGGCAGCTCCCCTGGGCAAGGCGCTGCCTTAACGTGCGGAGCTGGATCCCGTGCGGGAAGTTGGCTTGCTCCCCCACGACTGTGGGTTAGGAGTTGCGCATATCTTGAGTTTAGTTTCTTCTTTAATGGGGCTCATTTTAAAAAAAAAAAAAAAGGAGGGGTGCAGGGGCGGGGGAGAGCAGATTTGGGCTGAAATGGACTCCCTTCCCTTTAATTACCTTAAAAAAAAAAAAATCCAGACATCCAAAGTGGAGGAAAAACAAACTCAGTTTTGAGTCGCTGTCAGCTGTTTCTTGACTGAAAACGTTGCAATCTAATGAGTTTAATATCTTCTTGCTTATGTATCTATTGGCATTTTCCAAATGGCTCAGTTAGTGTGCGATTAAGATAACTGAACGGTGATTACTGTATCAATAAGTTGTAAAATGTCAAGAAACTGATTTAGTTACTGAGATCAATTGCAGAGAAGCACAGAACTGCGTTTGAATGGCTCTGCTAGTCTGAGGATAGATAGCTAATTATGATACAGTGCTGTATGTAATTGATACTTCATTACAAAGCAATCCCTCTTAAGACTACTTAGATGTACCTTTAAATTCCTTCAACTACAGAACTCACAGTCCTCCCATCCTCCACCCTTTTATTTCTATAAAACATATGGGTATTATTTACTGCATATTGAAGCATGCAGCTCTAATAGGAGTTTTGTTGCTGATACTGTCATTTGCCAGAAAAGCAGTTCTTCCCTGCTTTGTGCTCAGGACCCTCCCCCTTTACAATGGCTTCCTTTCAAAGGATGGAGCGCACAGCCTGCGAGCTGTACACACAAACATTTCACAAATTCTGTGTTGTTCTTCAAAGATCCAATTTAGCAAGCAACATTAGTCATGACGTGCAGGTTTTCTATTAAATAAGCACTAGAAAAATGTCTAATTACCATTGTTCTCAGTGACACCAACAGACAAGTGTGGTAGAAAGTTTATTGCTTAGCTGAATTCTATAGCCAAATGTAGCTACTTTTTTAATGCAATAATTCTACTAACATTCATGAAGTCAGTTAGGCCAATCTGTTCTTAAACAAGAAGAAACAGACCCCAGTGTCTTATTTTGAAATCTCTAATGCTAACAACTCATCTACTTTTTCCTGGGATGTAATTGAAAAATAATGTAATTAGATATTTAAGTACCTCAAGAAAATACAGCACACTATATTTTATTACAGGTAGTGATTTTTTTTCTTTTTGGTTAGCATTTCAGAATTTGGCTTAAACATTAAACAGGCCTAATCTAGAAGTCATCATTGTATGATTATCAGCATGTGAAATATTCCCAAAAGTTCACAAGGGAAGAAGACTTTTTATGAACTATGTAGTCCTCTATCTAATAGAACTTTGGAGGATGGTACTATTCTATGCAAAACTGGTAGCCTGTCTCAACTTAAAGAATAACATAATATCTGTTTTAGAGTGTTAGAGTAAAATGATGAATTGACTCAATGTTTTTCTGTAACAAAGTTATGTATACCAATCCACATCATAGCTTAACTTAAAATCTTCAGAAATAGCTCATCTTTGCGGCTTTGATACAACATACCTTTTTCCTTTAAAATGAATTGATCCTTCAACTGACTCTTTTTTTTTTTTTTTTCAAAGAAAGAAATGTAATTTTGCAAAATGTGTATACATATCTGAACATCAAGTAGAAACATTAAAGTGAATTTTGTTTTCATTTAAATTGTCCAGGTGGTATTACTAAGGTTGTTCAGGTGGTTAAAGCTAGAAGTAATAGTGATGGCTAATCCTTGCAGGAATCGGTTCTGTGTCTTACTAGTTTTATAGGTGATACAGTCTGTGAAGGGAATAGAACTGATACAGGGCACTGAACCTGAGGCTGTATTTCATAAACTTACTTTGACCTCATACATGACGATATTGAAATGTTAAAATACGGTTTTGTGTCAAAGGGGGTTTTTTTTGGTTGTTGTTTTAACATAGTCTGTAGTTAACAGACCTCCTTTCATTTTAAGCCTCTGGGAAGGATATATTATGTTGTCATCAGTGATAGACTAATCCACCAATGCATCTTTAATCCAGAAGAGGGATAATTCTAATTCTGGGCAGCAGTGCAAGGAAGGATTCCAGATAATATTAGAAAATATGCTTTGCTTTGCACAGAACTCTTCAAAAATTCATTCACATAAATAGTTGCAATAGTAAAATTAAAAGACTTATGTCTAATTAGCAATTATGAATCACATTATGAAAAAATTGCATATCTCATATCTCACAAAAACACAGATAACAACTGCTTGACAGATACTTCAGCTGCTCAGAATTCTCACAGTAGATACTCTGTTTTGTTATATGTATGTTGCACATACATATTCTTTATTTATCAAATCAGTGAATATATGCTAAACAAAGAGACTTAGATTAACGTTGGGGTGACTCTTAGTTGTGCAGGAGATCTCAGAGATCTCCTATGCAATGTTCCCATTACCTGTGTCGTGTATGTGGAAAAACAGCATTAAGGGTTTGCCTATCTGGATTTCCATGACAGAGCTCTTGGATCTGCCTATGTGCAATTGTATCTTCACCTTCTTACAACTCTGAACTGCTTTTTGTGTTCTTGACACTGTAGTTTTAGTCAATGCTTTCTTAAAGGTCTTTTTCGCGCCCCCCCCCCCCCCCAATACCTAAGCACCAGGTCATCCAAACACTTTTTACCTCCTCTGTTAGCAATGTGTTTATGTGGTTATTGCTCATTCAGAAAACAAGCATACACATTTTCAGATCAGTAATTTGTGGTTTGGGCTTTTGTTTTGTTGTTTTGGGGTTCCTCTCTCCCCCCATCCCCAGATTTTCAAGACAAGATATTATTTTCAAGTGTGAAAATATTTAAAATATAAGCTTGTAATTAATGCTCCACAAATATTATGAAGCTAAATGTCTGAAGTGAGTTCTTTCACTTCAAGCTTTTGAATGGAAAATTTGTACATTTTTGCTTCTCATCCCTATTTAGATTAGGAGAAGCATTCGGAAATGGATGCATGGTAGGAAATTATGTTCTATTGCTTTCTCACATATTTATAAAAAGACACATTGTGTATGTACTATTTATTTATTGGAATAGATAAATCCACACCAGATGTGGTTGTTTCTGCAAATTTGTGATACTTTTTCAGGAAGCAAAGCTAAGAGATTCAGCAAATGGCCTCATTAATTTGTATTTTTAAAAGTATGACAATTTTGCGTATGGTTATACTATAAAATGGCAGCTGAAGTTCTATAATTATCTCTTGTGTCTATCAAATATGATCCGTTTCCAAATTAAGTGTGTAGTTCCACATTCTTATTAACAATCTTGTATGATCAGTCTAATCTGAAGATCAAGCTGAGTTAATTCCTTCTTGCTCACTGTCAGTGGTGATAATTTGATAATTCCCTATTTGTAGAACAACTTCTACGTTCTGATTTGTTTTCCAATTAAAAACTTGCTCAACTATTAACAAACAGAACTTTGTACCTAAGCAGCAATTTTCATAACTTTTTTTTTTCTTGGTCCTTACCAATCACATGGATTCAGTTTTCCAGTTGCTTCAGTTACCCCTGAGGGGTGATCAAAAGGTACCTGATGAGAACACACAGATTTAAGCATATCAAACTTGGTGTCAGTGTGCTTCCACTGGCATCGTGGGTAGAACCAGGTTGTGTCTTTCGAATAATCAGCAGTTGGTACAGAACTGAAAGCCTTTGTATACAGCAATCTTCCCAGATTGCAGGGGCAGATAGCTTGCATTCCTCCCCCGGCCACCCCTATCATTTGCTTTTCATGCTCATAAACAAACTGGTGAGGTTTGCCAGGTTGAGCCAAAGCGCTAACGCTTTCTGCAGCTTTCTCATCAAATTCTGTGTCTCATTCAGATTGAATCCTACCCTCTCTAGACTTGTCAATGTGCTGCTTAATCATAACAAGGTTATCACAAAAACTTCAAAGGTGGCAAAGCACTTCCTGGCTACTGGTGCTACTCAGCGGTTCTCTCCTAAATGGGCTCAAGGAATTGCAACAGTGTCAGGTGTAGGGAAGCAATGGCTGAGCTTCCCAGTGGGAGGACGTTATTGATCAGTCTTCAGGATCAGAATGGTCCACCTCCCAAAGACAAACACTTGTGAGCAAAGAAGGGTGAAAGACTCAAACTATGATAAGCACTGATCAATGTTGAAGAGGCTTCCAAGCAGTGACAGTGGAAAAGCTGGTGGCCTGTCAAACTCTCCTTCTGAAGGAGAGGAGGTGCAGTGAAGGTGGTCTAGCTCTTTCTGCTAGAGATCAAGTTATTCAGCCAGAGGAAAATTTCCAAAGATTCATAGACAATTGGTCTTCCATCATGCAGATTCATTTCGCCCTTTTGCTTATATCCTTGGATAAGTAAATAATGTGGTTTTTTTTGAATGAATCATGTATTTGTCACTACAGAAGTATACTGTCAGCATAAGAAAAAATCTTGCTTGTTCTCAGCTCAGAGCACAAAGAAAGCAAACGCTTTCCTTTCTGTACTTGTCTCTGTAAGATATGGCGTGTGTTGCAGCTTGCTGTAGCTCTGTTACTAAAAAAAGGCAAATATGATTTTGAATATAAACCAGGGGTCAGATGTTGGAATCTGTGTTGTGCTGTTGCTCTTCGCTGGAAGTAACTAAGAGGCTTGATTAAACAGCTACTTGAAAAATCTTTTCCTCTTCTTTTGGCACAAGTGTTGGGGGTGTAGAACCTCATAATTTAAGGTTGTTTTGTCTGGATGATCTTTGCTTTCAGCAGCTATAGTAATTTCTTATTCTAACTTGAGTTGAAGTTGAACCTGAAAGACAGAAATGGAAGGGTTCAGAGGCATATTAAGACCACATTTCTTAACTAATTATTGAGTTTTGGTCCTGGTTCAAGGAAAAAAGTGTGCAGGTGCCATTTTTAATATCCAGTCACTGGATTATTCTTTGAAATAATGAAAATCCATTATTATTCAGAGAGCATGTTATTGATAGAAAAAATACTGATGTATTCAAATTGTCAGGTGGCGTTCTCTTGTTTTTCGCTAGACAGAGAGAAGTTAGAGTCACGATCCTGCAGTGCGACCATTCAGAAGGCTATGTAACTCATTAAGCACATCACTTTTAAGTCTAAGGTTCCAGGTTAATGCTCAGAAATGTAAAGTTATACCAGTAGCCCACACTGTTATTTCAGAAGTAAACTCTGTATTTGAATTCAAGATGAGCATTTGAAATGTAAGTGTGGAAAAGAGTCATTAAATAAAGGGGTTTTTTTCCTGAATAATACAAGAATATTATCCTCACTGTTGTTTCTGAGTAGAATTTTATATGTGAGCCTAAGAAACCTGACACTCAGTGCAGTGATCAAAACAAATCTCTATATTTGAAGTGACATATATTTGAATGAATGTATACTTTGTCAATGGATTACAGAAGAAACTCTTTAGAGCGTTTCTAAATCTTAGATGATTATCAGGGTTCCCACTAGAGGTGTTCTGTAAATCTACTCTCTTTTTCTTCTCCACACATATGATACTATTTTCTTCTCTGATAAAATTTCAGTGAGTAAATAGGTTTGCTCTGAAAATAGATTTATCTTATTGTTATCACCACATTTATACATTCAACATCTATTTTATCCTATTCTTATTTTGTTTATGTGCGTAGCAATTTTATACACATTCCCAGTCTTTTTGGATGCAAAGAAAATATGCTCAGAGTATTGTTCAGAGCAACAGAACAATAGAAACACAACAAAAGCACTTGCTCAAGCACATGTAGAAGTGTAAGCAAATATATATGCATGAATATATTACAATAAATCAGCAAAGGTATGGGTTTACAGAGCATTAACTACTGTTAGTACTATTCTCATGTAATGTATTTTTGAAAGAGAAGTAAGTTGCATGTATTTCATCAGCTGTAGCCTGGAAAAGGTGAACACAGGCAATTGCTACAGTACTTCTGCATTTTCAAAAGCTAGCTTACCTTACCTTGTGTTAAAGTGACTGGAAGTAAAGAGCAATTAAGGAACAACCTGCTCCCAAAGTAATGTTGCTTCCTGCATTCTCAATCTAAAAATAAATAAATATGAAAGAGAGAAAAAAGAAAGGGCTGAGGGATAAAGAAACAAACAAAGCGTTCTCAAATTGCGGACAGGAGAGAGGCTTCCTGAACAGTAAGAAAAGTCTTCTTTTGGAGTTTCTCTTGCCAAGTGTTTCTGTCTCCTTCTGTTTTCCAGGACTGATAATAGTATTCAAAGGCTTTGGAACAGGTGTTGTTCTTAAAATACTAGTATATTCAACATCGAACTTGACATTACATATTTTCTGAGCATCCCTAATGCTGGGCTGTCAATCATTTCAAGGACGACTGAAGACAATTGCATTATGGAGAAACACCTCATCTTCCCTGTTGATCTTAGATGCAGGATTTATTTTAAGAAATGTGGTCCACTATCTTAGGATGTTGCAATGATTTACCCGTTATCAAGGAAGGGCGGTTTGTTTGTTGTTGGCGTTGTTTTATTTGTTTGCTTGGTTGGTTGGCTTTTTTTTTTTTTTCCCTCCTCACAAGTCATCTATTTTCAGTGGCTGCTTAAGACTAGGTCTAGAGCTTTCTGATCCCCTGAGAGAAACTGAGGTTGAGTCAGTTGTCCCTGGTCTTCAAGAGACACTTTTCAGCAGAACGTATTTTTGAGAGTTCATGGCCAGTTTAATTATTTTCCATTAATGTCTTTCATCATATTACATAAAAAGCATTCAGGATTCTGTTGTATTTTATCCTTAAAGCAGCACTGCTTCTTTATGAAGATCAGTGAACTCTGATAGGAACACACGTATTCTGTGTAAGGAAGAAAGCAAATAAGCAGCAATGAGGATAACCAAGGGAACTGTCCTAAAGAACTTCCAAAATGTTCCTTCTCAAGTGGAATGAAGGATGTAACTGGTTCTATAGCTGAGTTTGTCCATCTTTGAGAGATCAGGAAAAGTATTGAAAATACAAGTAAAACAACTGCCATTATCATCCAGATTTTCCACAGAAATTTGTAATGGCAAACTGGCAACATGCAAAGTCAATTTTTTGGTCAAAATGAAAGAAAATAAAGCCCAATTCTAAAAATTTCTGGCCTAACTCTACTTTCGGTAAAGTCAATGTGAAATTTATTCCTGTTATAATAATTTTTTTTTACTTGAGTGAGAACAGAAGTGTTCAGGTACAACTTTTACCATGGTGTTACAGAATTTTGCAAATCCCTGCGATAGCTTTTAACAGTTTTACAACTATAGTCTGTCTCTCTCTTAGAATGACTGTAGATGTATCCCATTGAGCTCACTGAAATTGTATCAGTATTTTATTTAGGTAAATGAATGAGGAGTCTGGTCCAAGACCTTAAATGACCTTTCCAAATAGTACCTTAGATTTTCCTACTTTTTCTAGTAAAAGTATTCCAAAATATTCATGCACTAAATATGAAAAATTTTCCTTAGTACTAAGCACAAAATAGAAACACAAAAAACTTATGTCTGTGTCTCAGGAAATATGAACTTATATACTGTTAAGAATAAAACATGAAATATCAGGAAATGATCTCTTTTAGAATTCACAGTATTTGACACATAATTAAAAGAAGTTAACTCAAGTTTTAATGGAGAAAATTATTCATGGATCCAACAAGTGTGTGTGGGGGGCAAACTTGTCACAAAATGATCCTTTTTTTTTTTTTAATAGATCAGTAATAAAAATGTAAATACATATGTGCATCTGGGTTAGACCTTTCTTGTGTCAAAAGAAGAAATGGAAGAAAAACAACTGTGATGCAATCTAACTTGAATTTTCTTGAATAAAAACATTTAATCGATCATTACTTTTTAATTGTACCCTAAAGAAAAAATAATGCAAGAGATCTTGTTTACAGTAAAGGAATTAAATGTCAGTATTAGATGTATTACCTTTGGGGGGATGTAGGAAGTTTTGAGGTATTATTATACAAAGCTATAATTGTTCCCTTTTGAAGAGAAAATGGCTTCCAGTGTGCCAGCATTGAGTTCACTTTTTCTCTAGGCATTACTTACAACTGCTAGGAGTCCAGTTTCCAGCTCTTGGGACTTTTAAGGATTGAAAGTTGCCAGGGTTATTTTGCTTTTCCTTCAGTTTGAACCTATAGAAATACAGAAGGATTCATCTGGACAGCATGGACCTGAAACTCATTACTACAGCTTTTTTTGGTGCCCTTTTCTTTTTGCCTTCCATCTCCCTCAACAGCTTGTTATGATACATGACTAGACGTCTTATTCCAAATGTATGAAAGAGAACTCTAAGCTGGTCATTTTGTCATCTATTCGTTTTCCACAATGACAAAATTTTCCTCAGATAAATAGCTCCCTGCCCCCCCCCACCCCCCCGCCAAATGTCAGATATCTCCTGTGATGAGAAGAGTATGTTTTTGCATAAATTGTGCCTTTTCTCATGTTTTGGAATTAATGATGATAAGAAACGTAATGGCAATATTATATTGGTTTAGAGGAAAATATTTCTGTAGGAAAAGCAAACTTCTTTGTGGAAGATGAAACACCTTCTTTGGTGGATAAAGGAACTTCAATAAATCAACAATAATCACAGTATATCAGCAATAAGTTGATTTTTTTTTTTATGATCCAAATGAAAATACACAATATTTTAATCTGTGTCTTTCTTGTGAATATATAGATTAAGTTTGTGAGATAAGACAGTCATTGCATTTACTAAACTAGATGGTTCCTTTATTGATTTGAAAGATCTTGAGGCTAGGAGTTTGGACATTTCCACTTCAAGAACAGTGGGAAGAAGCATGAACCTTATGAAACCTGCAGTTATAGAACAATATGTTAGGCATTTCAATAATTAAAATTTCATTGTAGAATAGTATAGTTAATAAATATTAATGGAAGAGGTTGAGTTACACATTTGCCAAGAATAAGGAAAGTTAACAGGATCACTGATTTTTTCAGAGGAAAATATATAGCTATAGGTTGTGACTATTTCAGTGATGTAGTAATTGGGCAGGATGGAAAGAAAAAGGTGAGAGAATAGTGCAGTTAGATGCTATATTTTGGGCCTATTCAAAGTCTTATTGTATATTAGTGTTTGTGATTTTAAATATATTGTGGCTTTAATGGCCCTGTTTTAAACAGAGCTGTGATACAATAAAATATGGCCACGTTACTTCTTAGTCATGCTCCAGAGCTACTTCTGCATTGGAAGCAGAAAGCAGGATGCACTAGACATCCTGAATATCTTTATTATCTTTTCATATTTTTACAGAAATATTTACCTAAGCTTTTTTTTGAAGTAGACTTATATGAGATTTTCCGAATTCATCAGGAGAGTGTCTCTGCTGATACTGCTGTGCAGAGTGTACATCTGAGAGAGTGGTTAGAGCACAACATGCTCCATGCATCTGCTACCAAGAAATTCTTGCCTGGAACTAGGCAGATGATGGCTCTTACATCGTACTACATTGAGTCCTTCTCTAAGGAAAAGGGTGGTAGGTTTGGCTACCTCACATCAGTTAAGTGAACTCACTGTAGTGCAGGATGAAACAAAAGATGGAGGATTCATCCTTTCCACACTTACAGGTGTGCTAAAGGTTGTGCTGGTTAAAGCCTACTTCCAGATTTTCTTCTGGTAGGGTGCAGGTTTGCACCCAACTATTTCCAATAGCTTTGACATCCCTGTAAGAGCTTGTCATTTTTCCCTCTTTGCATCTGTGATTTTTGTCTTCAAATTCATTAGCAATTACAGATAATTATTTGTTAACTCATTTTCATATCTGCAGCCATAAAGGACTTGAATTTTGAAAAAGCAGTCTATTCTCCTTTAAAATACACTAAAAGCCTTAAGAAAAAATAGATTATAAGTGACCTTAAATATAAAATTGATTTTTTTAAGTTTTATTTACAGTATGAACTGCAGTGGTGAATGATTTTCAGAGGGAAGGGGTAGTCTTATGTGGTAAAGTGTATGAGTCACCTTTATCCAAGAAAGAGAAAAGGAGGGAGCAGCTGCAAAGAAGCAGTGATTGACTGATGGGATTAGTGAGTGAGCAGCAGGTAGTGCTTTGGAATGAACTAAACAGCAGTAGCACTGTGGGAAGCTTCACTTCGGTGCAGAATATGGCTAGGGAAATGTTACTGTAAATGAGTATAGTCGCGAGAGGATTAAAAGCACTGTCTTCTCAAAGAACAAATTACCTGTGATCCTACGTAGTGCTTGGTGGAAAACCATCTGGCAGTCTTGGGTGTCATAGGCCAACGTGTCTTCATTATCTTCTTGGTGAATTTAGCCACTAAACCAATGAATTGAAGTCTTCATTTCATCATATTGTAACTTCTAGCTGGTTGATATGCAGGAAGGAAGCAATTAAAAGTAAGTTAGGTAGCTAGCTTGGTGAAAAAGCACAGTAAGGATTGACTACGCAACTGTTTTTCTAATTATTTTTTTATAAAGGACTACCTTTAGAAATGACTATTTTTATAAACAGAATGAGGAACCAGGTTTTTTTGTTTGCTTTGTTTTAATTGATTTTCTGTTTATTATGTGTGGATGACTGGATAGCACATGATCTTATTTCTTCATAAACTTGCATATAGTATGTCTGAAAGTCTGCTGTGGTTCTCATGTTTGCCATCTGCTCTGCCCCTCTCCCAGAAGTTTCCATTCCTACTGTTGGGGTGAGTTGGATCTGACCAAACAGCTGCTGAGCAGCTACAGATTGCATCCTGGCAGTGAACAGTCCCAGCTTAATTCCACGCGTGGGGCTGTAAATTACAGCAATTCAGTGCTGCTTGCCCAGGCAGCTGATCGATCCCTGCAGCAAAGGCAGCAATCAGCAAGAGTCAGGATGGACAGGTGGAAATTACTGCAGAGATTTAATCTCATTAGTCATAATTCTTACACAAATAAAACAGGCAGCTGTTGAGCTGTTTTCATACTGCTATGAGCAGGATCCAGATGGGGATCTGGGATTTTGGTTCCAATTGCAACTTGGTGCTAATAACCAAAGCAGACAGTGGAAGCAGTAAGTCTGGGAGAAACGCACAGAGACTTTGTTGCCTGCTCCCAGTTGGATCTATCTGAATTGCTCTTTTTCTGCTGCTTTTGTCCTAACTAGATGTCCTGGGTTTGGCTGGGATAGAGTTAATTTTCTTCCTAGTAGCTGGCACAGTGCTGTGTTTTGGATTTAGGTTGAGAATCATGTTGATAACACACTGATGTTTTAGTTGTTGCTAAGCAGTGCTGACACTAGTCAAGGACTTTTCAGCTTCCCATGCTCTGCCAGGTGCACAAGAAACTGGGAGTGGGCACAGCCAAATAGTTGATCCAAACTGACTAAAGGGCTCCTCCACACCATATGACGTCATGCTCAATATATAAACTGGGGGGAGTTGGCTGGGGAGCAGCGATCGCTGCTCGGGGACTGGCTGGGTATTGGTCAGTGGGTGGTGAGTGTTTGAATTATTCTTTTTTTCCCTGGGTTTTGTTTCTTTCTCTCATTTTTCTCCTTTTCATTACAATTTTTATTATTATTATTATTTTATTTCAATTACTAAGCTGTTCTTATCTTAACCCATGAGTTTTCTTACTTTTGCCCTGCCTATTCTCTCCCCCATCCCACCGGGGGGGGCGTGGGGAGGGTGAACGAGTGGCTCTGTGGTGCTTGGCTGCTGGCAGGGTCTAAACCGTGACACTAAACAAAATAATTACGTGTTAGAGATGCACTTACTTTTGACCCCCAAGAGTATCTTCAGAAAAGCAATTATCTATCTGGAGCTTTCAACACTTTGTATTTCAGGTATATTTATAAATACAGAAACATATATGCAGGTGATAACCTGCTTTAATTACAGGAGAAAGCATGATTCAGTCAGGAGAAGTAGTTCATGTATTCATCTTTCTGCTGAAAAGAGTCTTCTGGAAATGATTGCTTGAACTGTCAGGGCAGCTGCAGGCCTTCTGTTTGTGTCTTTTGTGGTGAATAATTTTAACATTACTAATTTCCGCTGTCTTTTTTGTGGGTTTGGTTTTTAAACATAAATAATCATAACTTGATGTGGTATCAATCTCACCTGATATGTAACAAATTACTGAAGTAAGAACTTTATATAAATAGGTATGATCACTCTCAGAAATCAGGAAACAAGGAAAACATTTCTTCCAATGCTGACAACAGTCAGAGGGGGGAGAAGAACAGCCGCTATATGCATCATTAAGTAAGGTGCAAAGCATAAGTAAATTGCCCAACTGCCAGTCTCACAAGTGACAAGTGAATAGTACAAGGAAGTGTCTCTTCCAGGGAAGCAGGAGACCAAATTCGGGGAATTATTAGCCACCTAAATAAATAATCTGGAACTATAGTAATTCATTCACCTTTTACCATCATTCTGCTTTTAAAAACACATTTCCCTTGTATGAATTCTCTGTAGATAGCATCTTCCCAGTGAAAGGAAGGAAGACAAAGGCCAGAAAGCCCAACAACAGAAATGCCATACGACCCGCACCAAGATGGATAGATCTTAATAAGCCTAGTTTTGGGAGATGATCGAAATAATTGCAAGTAAAGCTAAGAGGTTAGAATTAATTGGGGGAATTATACTAGTCTTTTTCCCCAGCCTGATGTGGTTGATATTTTATATGAACTGTCACTGAAAAAAATACTTCCAGGGATATAATTAAAGGTTATGAGACATTTTCTGCCACCTTTACACATTCTGTTCTATGTTGGGCTGACTTTCTAAGATGAGTGAGAATGAAGGGAGAGAAACAGGTGTTTTATATTTATAGTATGAAGGTATTGTCCCCTAATGTTTTTGATGGACAGAAGTACATAAAATTGATTGCTCATGTTTAGTTAAAATGGACATAATGGTTATTCTAATGAAAATATTTTTCTAAAGTGAAGTTAATGGAAAAGAGTCTTTGTAATGGTGTTTCTTATTTTGAGAGTTGCTGTTTTTCCAGCTATTAAATTTTAACATATTGCTGTGCAGAACACAGTGATTTTATTTCATCTGTTTTAATGCTCAGAGTGTTGTAGCAGTTTGCATAACACTTGAATGTTTTGGTGTTCATTTATCATGGTTAATTCATGGCTTCCAGGGAGATTTTGTGAATGGCACAATAAACTAAATATAGTAATAGAATAGTTTACTCTTGAAAGCAGGTGCTTCCTGATAGCTTTCCAGGCTTGGCAAGCAAAGTTTGTGGCAGTAAACCACTGCAGAGAGTGTTCTGACAGCTTGGCTATGAAAAGAAAAAACGAATCTCTGCTTTTTGACAGACCTCACCAGTATCTTCTTTGGTACATAAGACAATGCCATCTTGGGCCACATGACATGGAATATCTCTTGGTCTGAGGATGCAAAGTGGCAAATGCTCTCCCGCTAGATATGGTCTAACTCCATGGCATGGCATTCTGCTGCAGGGAAGCACCAATGTCTCTCTTGTTCCAAAAACCCCTGTACCAGATTAGTACATGATTAGCAGATCAAATACCAGGGCTGGCAGCTACATATACAATGTGGGCGCCTGACAGGAAAGGATCCGAAGTACTGCTCTGTGTGATATTCAGGCCTGTGTGCTGGGATTATGAGGCAAGAGCTGTTCTCTGTATTATCAAGAAGGTAAAGTAATACCTAGAAATAAAACGAATTGTATCGACAGAAATTCTGTTTCTTGCTGCCAGCACTGCTACTCCACACTAAGAGATATGTTCGTTATGGTTGTTAAATTCCCAGTGTTTCCTGAATGAATCTGTACTTGCAATTATAATCAAGCATATGGTGTTGTTATGAAAAACAACCCCCCAAAAAAATCCTGTGGTTCTGAACCAAAACTTTTATTTTCAGTTTGTAATTATCTGGAATTTTGGATCAATTCTGCAATTTTATCAGGTTTTAAGCTTAAAAAGTAATTTTCAGAAGCCTTTTGTATTTTGTTACTCAGGAAAGGTCATGATGATCAAAACAGTTTCAGGATCTCTAGTAACGTCTAAATCGTTCAGTTGCTCAAGTGTAATGGTAAAAGACTTGATAATTGTGACAGAAGACAAATAGAGAAGTTAGAATAATGATGGATGTATCTTATTTCCACAAGTGCAAACTACTACCACAGTTAGTTATGAGACTTTCAGAACGAAAAGCCACCCTTGCACCATATCTATCCCATTCTTGCCATGAAAGGGATGTATTTCACACTCTTAATTCTTTCTGCGGGATAGTTACTTTACATGAATGGCTTATTGTAGACGAGAAGCATGTTTCTATCCTTACCTTGTATTTCCAAAATTACTCCCATAAAAAGATATCCTAACAAGACCAGGCTAGGAGAAAATGTTAAACTTAGCTTAAACTATACTGGTGACAAACCTGAAGGAACAAAACACAGAACTAGATAGCCCAGGTCACAGAAACTCATCCTGTCTTAGAAACAGATAATATCTCCTTCTAATCTTGGAAAGTTCTCAATCACAGACTTTGAAGAAATGAAGAGGATTTTTCATGACAAGGGATTTGGAACAACCTATGCTAGGATGAAACACCATGTCTATAAAGAAGAATTCTATCTTTACTTGCAACGCATATCTTTCACAACATTAATGCTCAATCAGCAAGAAAACAACACTTACATGAAAAGTTTTTGTAAATGTCCAGGACAAAAAAAAAGTTCCTGTAAAAATGAACATTCTGCTTTCCAAAAAGTTCTTCTAATAATGCAGCTTTCAGACCACAAGTAAAAAGAAAATTATGTAAATGTTTAAAAAGAAAAGGAAAACCAAAACTAAGAGAAGAGAACACAGAGAAGTGACTGTTAAACAAACAAGCTTAATATAAATAAGAATGTGGTGGTATTTAATTTCTATATTTTACCACATTTACGTGTTTGTTATTTCATAACTTCAGGATTGCTATGTTGTGCTTTAGCATGCTTTGTGAAGCATCAGGAGCACATGAGGAGTCAGCAGTTGTTTTTACTGGTATTGAGTCCATTTTCTGAGGCACAGCTGAATTTGTTTTCAGTCTACTGAAAACAAAAATATAACTACTATGAATACTCTAAGGTGTCATGGTCTGTCTTCCTGTTTTCAAAATCATCAAGACCAGAATCTCCTAGCACTTTAGCCATAGGCACTTATTTAATTTGTTTCTCCAAGACAGTATCTTTTGTGGTTCCTTCCACTCAGACCAGCAGCCCAACCTGCATTTCTCCCAAGACATTTATTCACACAGCTTGGGTCTGTTGGTAAATTCTTTTACTAAGTATGAGAGCTGTCCTTGAAGTGTGGGGATGTTTGGTTGCTTACTTGTTCGCCAGGCTAACTGTTTAAGTACTGAGACTTTTTATTTCCATGAATAATACACAGGTTTCATAGGTGTCTCATGGGAACTACAATGCTAGCCTGAGTTGTTCTCCATAACTGGAATATAAACCCAGTGATGAGAAATGTGAACCTTTAAACCCTAGCCCTGAACTGGCCACTTTTAATAAGCAGTGATCATGGGATTAAATCAAAGGGACATCTAGAAAGTTTCTTTGCATAATCCTTTTTTTTTTTTTCCAATTAACATTTTTTGTTGCTAAATTTCACAAAGTGCTGAAATTGTAACATTTAAAAATTTTTGAAGTATCAGATACAAAAATCTCTCTTCAGCTCTTGCAAATATGTGAAAGGGGGAACAAGTGATTTTGTGTGCTAAAGAACCAATGAAGCCTTGGTGTCTCTTGCAGCTGAGCTCCTACATGAATTTTCTGAAATCCAGTAAAGTCAAGCTGACATTGAAGCTTTGTGAAAATGGGACATGAATTATTTCTCTCCTGGCTGTTTTGTGAAGCTTATAGCATCTCAGCACCCTTCAGACCTCTTCTCCCCTGTTAAATACTGCTGAAAACAGTCAGGGGATCTAGTGTCAATAAGGGAAAATATGGGTGGAATCAGACGTGCATGGGGAACACATTAATTTATGTTGTGTTTGCTTTATTGCAAAAAGCAGCAACAGATTAAAACTTTCTTGAAAGATTCAGCAAGCATGGGCAATCCACAGCAGTTTAAGTACCATCCTTTATAACACTCAGAAATAGATGTTTAACTGACTCTGCATTGATGCTTTTGAAGTTCAGACTTATTTGGCTTCATTATCCTAGAAGAAATGCTTGCTGCAGCAATTCTGAATCCATTGCTGTGAGAGAAGAAATCAATCAGTTGAAATGAAGAGAAGATGTATAATAGTCATATATGCTAGTTGTCCTTCTTGTTGTTTTAGATATAAGCCTTTTCTCAGAACTGTCTTCCTCCCTTTTTAGCTAACAAATTTCTCAGCCACTGCCCCTCTCACAAGTGTGAGTAGAAGGACTGAAGATGGTTTTTGTGTCAATTGGACATTTGGGAGTGGGCTTTGAGTGATTCACTTGATTCATGATGAAAAAAGCTCTGAAAGGTATGGTAAATTTGGCACTTTTTTTTTTTTCTCCCTTAACTGGTTCAAGTTATTTACAGAATGGAGTAGGAGAAAGTGCTTTTCTTTCTTTTGACTGCAGAGGGAATCTTGCATTCCTAATCTTTAGGGCTTCTTGGATCCACTTTAAGTAGAGGTCTAAAATAGACCATATATCTACCCTTCATAACTGCACAAAACATATGATAAGAATCTCTTAATCTCTCTTCTCAAACCTCTCGCATCTGGAAACAGTAGAACTAATTATTTCTGAGAGTTACTTTTTGTCTGTTTTTATGGAAGGGTCTCGTATAATACCATTAGAATTATGCCTCTTTCTCTTAAGAGGACTGATGCAGAGGGTGAAATAGTGGTTGAAAGTAAGACCACTTTGGTTTTTGTCTTGCATTTTTTTCCACACATCTGCCTGAAGCAGATGGAACCTAAGCTAATTTCATCAATAGAAATTACTGCCTAAGTTAACTGGAACAATTTATTTGCTTGAAACAGTTTAGAAATAAACGACACATAGAGGAGTTATCTAGCAACACTCATTTTTACACAGTTTCAGCTAAACCATATATTAGCACACAAAAAGAAGCAACTGGGGGTAGCTGTGACACTTGAGAAAGGAGCCAAATTTGTACCCATAAATTTAACCCATCTGGAGATGAGGAGGGCTTTTTTTAGGTATGTGTGATATAGGTAGCAGTCGTAATATGAACATAATGTATTTTCTGATAATTAAACCATGACTGGACTATATATTCAGTTATTTAATATTTTTACTATTGCTGAATAGTGTTTTATTTTTGCCTAAAAATATACTTGAGGAGTATGAACTTAACTGGTTTAGTGATGGGGATCATAGTCTGGTTCCTGCTTGTATTTTTTTTTTTTAAATACTAAAATAACTACTAATCTAATGACCAATGACTTGCACATTGCAAGATAATTCTGATCAGTCATGCAGTCTTTGACGAGTTATCCCCATGAAAACCATTTCTTCCTAAAATAGCAATATTATCTGGCATGCAGTGTCAGAACATCATGTACTACAGTCTCTGTTGTTTGTGCAATGTTAAAAATGCTATCAAAGAAGTTTCCACATAAACTGAACCACCTTTTATACCATTAAGTATTGTAAAATAGTTTTATCCACTAGTAGGAAAAGCTATGTAGTTATACCATGTATTTATAACATAAAAATCAGCATCACAAATATACTTGTTAATATTATAAGGATGTGGGTTCCAACTTTTCCTTCAGAATCAATGACTGTAGAATGCTAGAGCTTTATTAATAGGGAGTAAAAATAAGAGAGTTTGGTTGGCTTGGCATGTATTTATACTTCCGCGTGTGGAAATTGGGTAATAAGGAACAAGCCCTCCTGACAGCTCTCAAAACAGAGATACAAAATTAGTTTATACATAATCATCCATCTCTGATGAGTCAGCATGCAATTTATAACTTGTAGTCCGTCACTTTTTGTAAGTGACTTCATTCTTGTGAATATTCACCTGTAATTTTCAGATAAGTGAAAACACTTCCCAAATGGATTGCCAGACATGGGAAAGGGACAAGCAGTTCCAGATGGTGTTTTCGCCATCTGAGAAGTGTCCTTCTCTCCAATGATTAGAGCAGGGAAATAAGGAATAAATGCCTGAAATTCGACAGGGCAAAAGGGGCCATAAGTGGTCTTCTTTCCCTGTGACTAAATGGCCATACAGGAGGGTAGTTGTGAACTTAAGTCATTGAAGAATATTGATTTTTTTTTTTTAAAATCTATCCACGTATATATATATATAAATATTACAGCAAGGTCTAACCTCTGCAGTAATATAATTTGAAAACAGTTCAAAGTTAAAATGTTGTTTCAGACAAACCAAGTTAGTACTGATATTTGAACTTAAATCTACTGGTTATATTTATCATCACTGGAAGTTTACATCTGCAGAGCAATGTATTGAAAGCTGTTGGCCAAATTAAAACTGGGGACAGTATTTCACAGGGTTGCACTGATTTTACACTAGGTCTGAACTTGATTCAGTTATTAATGAAGCTAAATTGAAAATAAAACCCCCAATATTACCCTTTTCTTTCAATGCAGAGTTAGTTAAATAGAGTAGATGTAAAAACAGGTGAGCATAGGAAACTGCACATCATAGGTTATGAGGAAACATAAGTGGGTCAGGAGCGCTTGGGTTGTTGTTTACCATTTACCTCATGTTAGTTCATAATCCCACAGGCCGTTGGGAGATTACAGTGGAACAGAGCAGTCCTGTAACAACGCTCCACATAGTATTAATCAAGAAAGAAACCTTTTTTCCCAGAAAAAACAGAAGGAGCACTGAGCACCCACCAAAGCGTATGCCTTTTCAAAGTGAGCCCTGTCAGGTTTGAAATACCACTTGCTTGTCACTGCACGCTCTCCATCACTGTCCCTCGGGAACTTGCAAGTCCAGCCTTCAAAAAGGTAAGAGAGCTGAAATTGTAGCTCCTCAGATAACCTCTTTCCTGGCTAGAGTATTTTCCATGGGAATGTCGTACTCATCTCTCTTGATATTGCTTGCAGCTGCACAGGTTTTTCATTTTGTGTTGTAAAAATACATGGCCAGTATTTGATGTCTGTGCTTTGTAACTTTATTATTACTTTAATTCAAACTAACTTATATCATGTCTCTTGCTCATGAGTTTGCATTAAAGACTGAGGTGTAGCCTGAATAAGTCTCCTATACGTCCTTTAATTTAGACAAAACCTGTATGTGTGAGCACTGTATGGTATCTGTAGTGTGTTTCACGTGCCCTGGATGCCTTGCACTAACCAAGGTGACCTGCCATGTCCATATGGTCTGCAAGGTAGATAGGGTGAGCATGGAGACAACTGGTACAGCAGGTGCTCACCAAGCCTTAAATGGCATGAAGCATCAGCAAGACTGCCTGTGTCCTGTAGCAGCATATCAAGTTAAGTCCAGTGAGACCAGAGTAATATGTTTTGTGAAGGTGGTAATCCACATGTTACATTGATGGTCTGTCCATCAGTAAAGGCTTTGTCCATGATTTCTGAATGTCCCATGGTCCTGCTAGCCATCTGTTCCTTCAGAAGTAAGTCCACAGAACATATATTGCAGACAAACATGGGAAATTGTGAAATTCTTCCCAGGTAAGAAGCCTGGGTGGGATAAAAAGAAAAATCTGAGGGGAGATTCAGATATCTAGTAGTTCTACTTTTGAATAAAAGGCTAGCAGGTTGGATGATCTAAGTTATACCTTCATTCTGGTTCTTGGGGCAATTATTGTCGTAAGACTGAGTAATTAACAAAATTCCCTAATTCAATTTTCTTCCATCCTTGAAGTGAGACATTGTGTACACCTAACTTGCAAGGGGCGTCTGAAGAATATTTAATGCTTGTAAAACATTTTGAAAATGTACAATGCCCTGCAAAATGTTAGCTATTATTCCTTATTACTAAGAAATTATTTCTTTCCCAAATCTATTAGCACTGCTATTATTTAAATAGAACAGAAGTGAGACAAATTTTTTAGCTTTTGGTTACTGTTGTGAATGAATATTTTTTTTCAGAGATTTCAATTGAACTATCAAAGCTTTAAAAAGAAAAAAAAAATCCTTTTTACCCTGGTTAAACCTCAACTTTGTAAGCTCTCTCTTGAAGTCAGTGGCCAATGTCATCAACATTATATTAGAAACTTTTCAATAGGCCTCAAGTTCCATCCCTATTTAGCAGAGCACTAAGGTTGTGCTCAGTTCCAGTGGCTTCTGAAATAGTACTGACTGTTTACGAAGCTGTGCAATTACAGCTGTTGCTGTATGTCATCCACAGAGCAATAATATTGTTTATGCAACTTCAGCTAAATGGAAATGTTGGGTTTCTCAGTTATGATGTCAGTTTTGTTTTGAGAAGATTTATGGTTTCTACTACTACTAGTTGTTCTCCAGAGCTACGTCTTCTCTAGTTCATTGCCAAATTAGTTGAAATGTAACCAGGTTGTAGAAAAGGGTTTATTTCCATGTCCTTTTTAAATTTTATCCATGGTGTTACTGTTACTTCTTACCATTTTGTGCCTCAAATACCCTTTTATTGTTTGCTGGTACATTTTCCCCAATTGGATTTATCCATTCTTTCTGAATGCAAAGTAATTTTTTAAAACATCACAAAAAGAAATAAACTATCCTGTCACTGCGAGGGGTTCTTTTCCTTCTTTCTTTCTTTTCTTCTAGCTACTTCATTGAACTTACTGAGTTGCACGACTTATGTTTTCTTTCTTTCTACCTCGTACAGCCAGCTACATTCTTCTTTGTGTGAATGCTCCACACTCCCTTTGTAGGACTCAGAGTGATGGATAGATCGGATAGAACAGTGAAATAAATAGATGGAAGACCAGAGCCTTTTATTTGCTAAAGACTGTCAAGGCCTAAGCTGAAAATGCATATATGCTACTCTTTCAGAAACTCAATGTAGAGAAATCCCACTATGGTGGACCTATTAGAAGGGCTGTCCCTGGAATACTAATTTTCCTTTTTCTTCCTTTCCTTGAATTCTGACAGCATTTTCTTTTCTTTACTTCTGCTTCATACTATTCGGTATATCCTTCCATACATATGATGCCTTTTTCACTTTTGCATAGAGGCTGGGTGTACATCGGCAGTGAAGAGCAGGATTACAACTGCTTGCTTTTGTGACCCACATGCTTTCCACCTGCACAATGGGCTATCAGTCCAGCTGTTGTTCAGTTACCACATCCACTATTCTTGCTTAGGAAGAACTTAATTGGTTACTTGTTGATAAAGAAGCATGCTCAACCCTGCTGACTTCCAACTCATCATGGGTTGGGGCTTAGGTTCTTCCCTTCTTTTGAGCTACATGAGTTTGCCCAAGCTCATTCTTTAAGTGTTTGTGTATAAATCATGTGAATGGTAGCATTGGAAGACTTTGTCTTAATATGTTCTTTAAGATTTCACCAAAAAGGTCTTAAAACACATAAAAATAAGCTTTTACGTAAACTTACCAAGAAAAATATCTTTTGAATTGTAAAGGAAATAATTATTTCATGGTGATAAATTTCAGAAATTCACATTTATTTCAATCTTAATCTTTAAACCCTCTGAGGAAACATAAGTACCCACGGGACACTGCAGTTCAGCAATAGCTTATTGTTCAGACAGAAATACTACAAAAACTCCTATGCTCATGTGCAGCCAGAAAAATATGTATTAAACCTGAGTGGTGAATACTCAGATATTAAATACTTAAAGTCAGATTTCTATTTGCAAAGCAGTAGGAGAAAATACCTATTTATTTTTTTAAAACACTTAATACTATAAGCCTTGTTTGCCATCCATTTTTAATAATACGCTTTCATGTTAAGTGTCGTTATTTCTGCTGTTTCTTGGACAATTTCATACAGATTTTCAGATCAGGATGTGCCATAAATACCAGAGTATAAATAATCTATCATTATACAGACATTTCATAAATAATGCATGGCTGTGACATGAATGAGCATGCATAACTTGCAAGGTAACCTTTTGAAACATTGATAAACATATGCAACAAAAATTTGTAAAAATTATTCCCACCTTTACAACATCTACACACTGATGTAGTAAGGAGACAAAATGGAAGTTTAATATACAGAAACAAAGGAGTATTCTCAGGCATTGTTAGTTGTAAATGCAGACCATAATTATAACTGTTCTTTCAATCTATTGGGGTGCTAGGTGAGAATATAATTACACCATTAGTAAATCAACTTAAGGAAAAAAATTATATACGCCCTGCTTCTGAAGATCGTACTGTTGAGTAGCCGTGCTTTATGCAATATTCCATGCAAACTTTTTTGGCTATGTTATTCCAGATGATACGCATATAAAAATGCAGAAAGTAGCATTTAAAAAGAATCATTCTGCTCAAATAATAATTAAAAATGCAACTTGGTTGTTTCTTATTGTTATTGATTTATCATAGAAGATAATTTTAATTTTGTTTTGTGAATATGAATCCTGAATATTTGTTTGTCACTATTTAGATTTCTTAAGTATATTTTATATGGAGAACTTCCTAATGAAAAAAATTCCTTTGCCTGTTATCTCTTCCAGTGATATTATGTTCCACTCACTTCTGATATTCTGTAGACTGTAACGTGTTCTCCCTGAAAACATGTTGATAGTTTCAATAGTTTATCTTCAAGTTTGCATTTTTGTTTTAAACAATATGTAATTTAAAAGAATGCAAACTAGAAGCAGAGACAAAAATGTGTGTGACAAAATATTACAAACAACACAGGCAGGGTAAAATAAGGCAAGGTGTCTAGATACTGCAGAATTAAGAAAAAAAGGTAATGGATAGAAGAAAAGGCAGATATAATAAAGTATGTGAACTGCCATGACCACATGCCTATTTTAAGTGTGTATTGTTATTTGTGCCTAATGTTTACTATGATTAAATCTACATGTACTGTCACATATTTATAAAGCCATTTTCTCCTTGTTGACCAGCTGTTTCATGCCTTAATCTTATTTTTTTTAATTTTTAACTAGGAATAATGGAGTTGAAGAGGTGTATTATGCTATAGTCAAAAAAAGATCCCAGAAAATATAACTGAAAAACTCGCACAAACCTGTGACTCAAGTTTTCCTAAATATCACATATGATTATGTCTTAGGGTCTTTCAGCCCTGTTAAGTGACATGGAGAAAATTGATTTTAGTAGAGAACAAAAAAATTTTTAAATATCTTGCAGCATGCGTGTCATTAAGGAGGTATGTATTATGCTTTTGTTCATTCAACTGTAGTTACCACCAAATGATGCCATGTCTAATTTTTGGTATACTACTGCTGAAAACCAGGATTGTGACATACCTTTCACTTTAATGATTTGCAAGGCTCCAAATGCTACAATAGTTTATCACTACATGATCATTCCTGTTTATTGTCATGTGTGTCTTTATGTGGTAGGTAAGACACGCTTTTGGAAATTAAAGCAACACCATGCACCTTCTACTTTGCTGTACAGTCAGTTTATCCATTTAAGCTTAATTATAGTGTAGAAAAAACATTACAAAGATATTCTATTTATTAGAGTTTTTCAGTGCTGAAAGGAGTAACAAGAACCGGCAATAAAGCAAAATTACCCTTCTAAGTGTTTCCAAAAACTGCAGTAAAAAAAAAAAATCAAGATTTACACATGGTTCTTGAATGCAGCAATATTTCCCTACCAGACAGTGCTATGTGTGGTAAATGGGGGAGAAAAAAAAAAAATCATCTGGGATTGATTGCATTGAAAAGCACAGTAAAATTCTGCATTTTTAGAAAATAAAGTAGGGCTCTGATTATTTTGTCAGAGAACATATTCTTTGCCTATATTCTGTGTCCCAACTGCTGGTTTTCAAATTCTGTTCAGCGATTTGGTTCCTTTGATAAGTGGCCTTATTATCAGCGCTGACTTCTCTCACAGAGTTGTTTTTCCTTTTTGTTCTGCTTTATCATCACACCAAGCATCTTCCCATTCGTCTGCCTGTAGGGAGATTTAGAATGGGTTTCTCTATGTATTTCAGATCCCAAGGGAAAGAGGACATCTTAGGGATGAGAAATCACATTTCTTTTGCTTAAATTGTTTACCAAAGTCCTGATTTAGGAAAGGACTTAAGAACAAACTTGACAGGAAGTGTATGTTAAACTCTTGTGTCTTTTTTTTTTTTTTTTTCCCCTTTAATTACTACTTGAGTAGAACAGGAATGACATGTCATTAAGAGATGAGATTATTTTTTTCTCTCCTGATTGTGGGCCAAGGTTTTGTTTTACTAGATTATGTCTACTCAACTTATTTACCTTTGTTTTCTGAATTGTGGCCCTTTGTAATATAGGTATTCCCTCCCGTTATTTCAATGAGAAAATGTTGGATATTACTTTTGTGGCAGCTAAGTCTCCATTTTTCACCCCACAAAAAAGACAGTCCTCCTAATATAGCTGCCACATTTGGGTTTTTATTTTATTTTTCCATATTATTTAACTCAATAATCTTTGCTGTTTGCAAGATATGCAGGGTTTTTATTGCTTTGACCAAGACCAAAATTTCATGATTGGATCTTTATTGTGTGTGTATGTATGTATAAATATGTAAGTACATTTCATAATTTCATTTTGTATAAAGTAATTTGTATGAAACATTTGAAATGAGTCTGTGTAAATAATGGATTCTTTAATTTGGGAGCCTAACAGAATTTAAAAAAAAACACAAAACAGAAAAACATTTTTGAGATCTAAAAAACATTGTTTAGGGCTTTTATGAAAAATTTTTAAAAACTGTCTGTTTTTAAATCCTTTCACTTTCAAAATGAAAACTCTACTTTGAAGAATATTTCACTTTTACAGCTCAAAAAGTCAGAGTCTCTGGGATGAAATCAATGACAAAATTCCACCAGTATATGGAATTGGTTCGAGTTTATGCAGAGTGGCTCAGGGGGCACTTGTTACTTACTTACTGTTGTTGTTTGTAGTTTACTTTTTGCTAGATCTAGCTTCCCTTACAGAATATATCTAAAACAATTTCCTGGCATACACTGTATTCTAGTTTTATCTTCTGCACTGTGGTATGTCTCAGTAATGATGGAATAACATCCCCATGGCAATTACACTAAGTAGTGTTGCTGATGTATTTAATATTCTCTTATCTATTTTAATACAGTATAGCAGGTGGAAATTGGAGACAACCTGCCGTCAAAAGCGCAGTCCTCTGTGGTGTGTTAGCATTTCTATGAGGGCTATATAGGTAGTAGAGAGATCATAAAAAATAGAACTAGTTATATGAAGTCTAAGGATCTGTGTCAAAGTGAAGATAAATAGATAACACAGTGGTCACTTTCTGCTTCAGATTCATTGAATAGATTTGGAACTAGAGTCCTAAATGACAAAAGAGTCCTCAAACAAGCAAAAATGTTATGGGTTTTTTAGTCCATGTTACAGAGTTATTTTTGTTTCATTTCAATCAAAAAGATTTGTTTAGAAAGTGAATATGTGTACTTGCGAATATATAACTTGGATTAGATTATATTTTTATGGATATACTTTTAAAAACAAATTCAATAGAAAGTAATTTATCACAGAAGTATTCTGCTTTGCTATATAATCTTTAGAAGAAGAAGGTAAAAATTCTGTGAAAACAGACTTTAAGGAATAGAATTATTGATAGTGGTCCTAAATCCATAGACCTGGGTAGGCTCAAAATGCTAATGGAGATTAATGTGCTTTTCTTTTCTAATCTGTCTGTATGTTGCTGTGAGTCTCTATTTTTGAATGCTCAAAATTCAGTAAAGTTCTCTCTCCCTTTTCAGAGCAAGACCTTTTTTTTTTTTTTTTTTAAATAATAAAAAAAAAAAAAACCCAAGACTTAGTTTATTGGAGTTTGCTTTCAACTATTTTGTTTTAATTTTTTTCGTTTCCTTTCCATACGGTCGAGGTTTTGAGTTCACACACTAGCTGCTGCAATAGTTAATTACCTCAACATCTAAGATAGCTCTTTGTGGAACTTTCCCTGCCAATATGCAGAGACAGGAGCTATCTCGGGGCACTGCTGGTTGCCAGTTCAACTACAGTTTAATGAATGGACATTTTATTTCTCTGGATTACTGTGAGAACAACATAGACAACTGTCTGGATGAATAATTCACAGCAAAAACAGTGTTCAGCAAGTACAACTTTTTCTTTTCTTTTTTTTTTTTAACTGCACATGAAAAGTCTGTGATCAGATCACACTGTACACACATTCAGTACTTGAGAAGTTGCACACTTGGGCCTATTATTTTGTTTATCTTCCTGAGCCTGATTGCAACTTTGGGAAGGCTCCTTACAGGCATAACGATTAGCGAGATGGGGCCTAACTTATCTGCAATTTTGATCTGTGTCCCAGTGCAGAGCCCAAGTACCTGCTCATCAGTGTGATTAAGGAATTCACAGCCTCTCAGTTATGTTCACGGCTCCAGCTGTGTAGGCTGAGATAAGCTATGTTTCCTTGAAGCATGCATGACTTTCTGTAGAAGGGGACAAAATCTTTTTTCAGGTCAAGAGAGTCTGTATTTAATGTATAATTCCAGCAAGCTAACTCTGCTGGAGAATGATTTTAAATGAATTTCAGTTTCACAAATAATAACAGGGCCAGAGTCTGCAACCGTTCCCTTAAGCCATAGTCTGATGATTACTGCACAAATAGCCATGGAGATTTACAGTGTTCGTACTCTCTCGGGGGTGATTAGTATCTTCACAGCACAGCCAGCATAATGGATCTTATTAGTGTTCTTGATATGTTTCTGTGCAAAATCAGCCAGCATAGCTTAATCTACCTTCTGTAAACTTTCTAGTGAAGTGGTAAGGAGTGCTCAGGTGCCTTTTCTGCTGATTGAGACAAGAGCTCATGGTTTCACCAGGTGAAGACAGATTTGGGGAGGAAGGCAACAGCTTTGCACTGATCATCTTATAATGACTCTGCTTCATACCTTATGCCACTAATAATTTTGTTCATTTCAGTGGACCCAATTGAAGAGCGGTCATACACTAAGCCAGAAATTATGAGGATGGGCGATGGTAGTAAGTGATCTATGTGGAGCCCTGTTTCTTCACAGTGGTCTCCTCCATTATTCCCAGTAGAATCCTGGAAGAAGAAAAGCAGCTGTTTCAGTGGCACTGCTTTTCTTCTGTACAGGCAGGCAGGTAGTTGAAGGAAAACAATAAGGGGCAACTGAGGCCTTGACAGCTCCATTCACTATCATATATCATTGACTGCGAGGAAAAAAAGGAAAGGGGCCTGCACATCTTTCTTTCCTATTCTCTATTTCCTTCTGTAAATCCCAAACACAAGGGATGGTGGAAATCAGATTTTATATCTTGGAGGTAATGCATATTAAGTGCTCTGACCTGCTTGGTGTAGTTATTGCTGCCTGTTACCCAAGGGGAATCGTAAATTGCAAGGTGCAAATCCAATTCAGCATGAAGGAGGAATGCAGAATACGGCCCATTTATTTTTAAGTTTGAGGAAATAATTAAAGCAAATTTGTTGTGGTTTTCACCCTGCTCTAATTACAACACAGAACACTTCAAATGTAGTTATTGCCAGATCTATTTGCATATTCAGTGTAAATTAAAATAATCATCCTGATTATCTGTCAAGATATACATAAAGTGATCATAAAATAGATGTAATACAGTATTCATTTTCTTACTATAATATGTTGCCTAAAACTGAAGTGTTATGGTCCCAGGAGTGATGTATGGATAAATATTAATCTATGAACTTGATATTACTTTTTCACATCATGCTTGTAAGTCACAGGAAAGTACATAAAATGTGTCATTCTGGCTTCGTCAATTTTGAGCAGAAAGGCTATAAATCTGTGACCTGTCACTATGATCACTAATAACTGAAGAGTGTAGTTAAGAAATCAAGTTTCTGAGGTAAGTATAGTCTCAGTGTACTGAGCTAAACTTGTAAGAGTTTCTTTTAAAGGAAGTTGAAAATGTGAAATGAAAGACTTAGTAAAGAACATATTGATTTTAAAAGGGTAAGTAAGGAATAACTAATTTTCCCTTCAACCCTTTGGACATGTGGTCACAGTGAAGAATCTGGCTGTAGAAAGTCATAAACAAACAATACCTCCATCTGAACTCTTCCTATTTAGATCCTACCTGGTATTTAAAAATCTTAGCAATTTTTTTTTTAGACTTAAAGATATGTTCAGATTTAAAATAATATTGCTGAAAATTATTTTGTTGGGTAAAACAAAGCTTGTTATGCCATTTTCAGCCGAATAAACCTGTTTTAAAAGAAAAAAAAAAGTATTTTGCATATGTTCTAAAAGTAGTCATTTTGATGCAGAAAGCAGCTATGATTTTTTTTCACTGCCTTTGTTACCTTCTTTCACTGCTTCTCCATTTCATCCCAAATGGCTTTTTTCCAGAGATGTACACAATGCAAATCTAAGGAACAGATTCTTCTAGACCTGCCTGTTCTCAAATTACTGGTTTAAAAAAGGTGGAAATAAGGACACTGACATATCTATTATACTGAATAGCAAACTGTCAGCAATGATGTAGATGCAAAATATGAAGTAGGAACAATGGAAAAATACATTAGAAATTACTGGCTTTTGATTAATATTTCATGCCAGTTTTATGTTGGTACAACTTAATTATTTTTCAGTGGAACTTGTTTACACAGGTTTAGAATAAAATTTATTTTAAATTTCTTTGTGAGTACTGAGTAAAAAGCTTAAATCTGCAAACGGACATGTAAGATAATCACGTATACTCATGTAAATGAGATTTTGTGGCTCTAAGTTCCCAATAAACATCTTTCTACATATTCTTAGATTTACAGTATATGCAGTTATGATTGAAAATATAATGAATGTAGGTAGTAGACAAAGCACAGATATTCACAGTTCCATTGAAGAAAATGGGAAATATGTCTGCTGCTAGTAGCAGGATTTAGCCTGTTCAGATTTCATTTAATTTCTTGTTGGCAATGGAATCAGTCTCTGGTTCTCTTCAAATGTTAAGCTCTGTGCTCCTGCATCCTGGCATAAGTAGAGGAAATGAGCAGCAACTGGAATGGTCTTACACTGGCTGGCATGGGAAGGAAACAGCTACTGGAAACTGCCTTGGTAAAATACAGAGAACAGCACCAGAGCTGCGGAGCCTAAAGCAATACTTGAGGTTTAAGATTAGGGCATAATCACTGGATTCATTGACTTCCTAAAAGATGTTTAAAAGGTCTCATAGTTTGATGTTTGTAAAAATAACTAGGTTTACATTTTAGCTGGATTTTAGGGGTGTTTATGGATAGCTGCATTAATATTTAGGGGGGTTTGTTAGATTTTATGTAGTAGAAATTGCTAAAATCATGTATTTCTGTCATCTTCTTGAAGCATGCAAGATTAAATAAGGAAGATAAATATAAACCTGTAAACCTCATCCTTTAATCAACAATGTCATCAGCCAATTCTTGTGGAGCTTCTTCTGAGGCACAAAAATATTGCTTATACACTTTGATATGAAAAATGGGGTGTGCTGGTACAAAGAACACTGAATAGATAGACTTGAGTTTCTACATCTTCTCCTACCACACTATTGGAAGTAGGTAGAAAGAAAGGCGGGGTGGGGGGGGGAAGAAGTAAAAGAGATTAATATTTCCTCCGAGCAGTCAGGAATTTAGGAAATGCTGAATTCCAGGGTAGAAGAGATACTCTTCCATCCTAGCAGCCAAGATACGAGAGACAGTGAACAGAAATGTTAAACATTCTTTTTGGTGAAGCTTGCATCATAGTATCAGATAATATGTATTTTTGATGGTATCACTAGGAGATCTTGTGTTCCAAACAGAGCAACAGGTAAGGCTGTGCTGGGTTTGTTTCTACAGGTCCTTTCAGAAGTTCAGTGGGCTCAAGCATTGCCTTTCCAACTCTGCAAACATTCATAATCACTCCCTTACAGCTCTTATGCAATGCCTTTTTGGTATGAAGTTTTTATTTTTTGGCACTGACTAGTTAATATAGTAAATGCTATACAAACAGGAGACAAAGAAATAACTATATAGCCTTAACTTTTACATAGAATATAAACAGGGTCTTGCAGAGGTAAGGGTTTCTACCAGTCTTTAAAAGGTGTATTTGTGAGGTGTTATCCTTAGTGTTCCATCTTCATGTATATGTTTTTTTTTAAATATCTTTGTAGTTGAAGGGTATTGAGCTCTTTGAGAAACTCCATAATTAGCACATTTAATAATAAATGATCTCTTGAAAGATGTACTATATTGAAAAGGAGGAAAACTCCCTTCAAAAAATTTCACATTACATAAGAATTTCCTGGGTTTGACTTTGAGAGTATGTTTTTCTTTGAAAAAAAGTCAGGAGCCGCTTTAAGGGATTATGTCATGCAGAAGAAAGAAATATTATTATATGGATTACAGATGATAGAAGAGTTGCCTCATTTTAAGGAGAAGTTATGTTTAGAAAACAACAGCCTGCCTCTTACCTGCCTGTAAAACATCTGATGCCATGTTTAACGAAGTAGCCGCGTAATGAAATATTTAGGTGGAGGTTTTGGTCTAAAGACGTTCCCTAAGAAATTTTAAATACTGACAGCCTGATCATTTTTAACTGTTGATCAGAAAAAGATACATTTAACACGTACACATGGGAACTGGATGAAGCCTTATGGATGACTATGGTTAAACAATTGCAAGTGATCTTAGAGAGGTTCAAGTAGAAAGACTCAAAGCCCTACAATAAATGATCTAGATCAGATTGTAAGTGTTAAGCCTTTCCCTAATGTCTTTCTGTTAGGATAACAGACCTTGTTGGAAAAGAGGTGTTGACTTTCTGAAAGAAAGGGGCTTGATTTGTCCAAGACCAGACCATTTCTAATACTCCTGTGGCTGGTGAAACAGATTGATTCAGCCTGTGGCAAATACCCCTTCATCACTGCCTGGGTTAGGCTGTGAACCAAAGGCAATACTCCACCAGCCCAGCCAATTGAATAAGCAGCTTGTGATGAGGATTTTATTTTTATTTCTCTGTGTATTTGAGGAAATATGTGGGAGATAAATGTGTAAGCACAGTCCTGATATATGTGTTTAACAAACATGGAGAACAGGATTGGATCAGGCTAACTGAATATTGCAGTCCTGTCCCAGTCAGAAAAAAACATCCCAGCTCAGGAGGGAAGAACACCGCAGGAAATTGCTGCATAATTAGATCTTTAATTAATTTATTAATTCAAGGCAAACTCCTTCACTGAGTTTCACCTACCAGTAATGGATTTTTCCATGCCATATACAATAGAATTTGATCTGGGTTTAGGCATAAGCTTTGCAGCAGAATTTTCAAGTCACATCTTTGAAGTTCTTTCCCAAAAAGGTATAAAAAGAGGTTTCTTCTGAATCCAAATCTCCCTCATATAAAATTCAATAAAATGTGACCCTTTGAATGAAAGCATTCTGTTTAATCTACTGGAGATTATTCTAGTGTCTATCAAACTCCCACATTTCTTCCCACATGTTACTAGCAGCTTTGTAGAAGTGTGCAAGATTAAATAGCCTAAGTTTAAGGCATCTTTTGTGATTAATTTAAGGAAAATAACTTGCAAATAAAATACACTAATAAACTACACAGCAGATGAGGGATTTTTTTTTTCCTCTTCTGATTTTTTTCCTTGCTTCATTTCATACCGCAAACCTCTCTAAGCCAGGCTTCTCATATCATTTTGGCTCTTGATGGCAATGATCAGGTAATAAAGTGAAAGGTAAGCAATTCCTGTGCAACTGCTCAATATTTACTTATGGCAGTTCATGTACTTGAGAAGACAAGCCTCTGTGTCTTGTTGAATAATAGCAATTTGGGAGCCAAAGGGAGAGAAACACTCCATTTTGTAAGAAAGAGGAATGAGTAGGTTTTGTGCAAGTCCAGTATGTGAATGTGTCTGTCCTTATGTCAAGAGAGTGAAAATGAAACAGTGAGCATGAAGGTCAGCATCAGATTTCAAGAATACCAATATTAGAAGTAAAATTTTATGTTCAAAGTAGATCACAAAATCACTTCTTTCTACAGATATAACTTATTAATGTGTCCTCGTGTAAGCCAAAGACTAGTTTTGAAAAAGTATTGAATTGGTGTCTCTAAGTTACAATACTGCCTGACACCCTTGCTGTCTATCTGTTGTGATTTACACATTTGTTATTTTCTGTACTGTTTCTAAATAGTTAAAATTCATCCATTTCTTTTTAAAAAAAATTTAATTTATTTCATCAGGAAACTTAGAATTTGAGTTTGGAATTTTATTCTTTCATCCCTAACTCAAACTTCTCTTCAAACTGATTAATTTTATATTATAAATGCAATGCATTTTCATGCTCATGTGTCCTTAGTAGCAATTTAGGATACATCGTAGGTGAAGAACATTGCATAGAATTGAGATATGTTAATATAAGTGTCAGCTATGCTGCTACAGCAAGCCATTCATGAACAATACATAAATATGAAACTAAATTACATTTCAATTAATTATTTCACTTATTTGTGGTTTTAAACAACTGTGCTTATTAGTAGATCATTTGTGACTAGATAGGCATTTCCAAAGGGGTGATTATTGTAAGCATTTTTCCCAACTCTAAAGGGAAATAAGACTACTTTGGTATTCTGAAATAGGAAGGAGACTTAGGAAGCTATGACATTGCTATATCTTCAAATGGGTCTCCAGGACAGAAATACCAGCAATATATTGCAGTAGTGCCGCACAATAAAATGGGAAAGAGGACCCGCTGTGGTAAATACAGTCCAAACATGTCTTAAGGGACTGGCAGGGCCCTAAGAAACTTGTAGTTTAAGCAATTGGAAGGAAAAGAAACAATATTATAAAAAGATTAAATTACTTACATGTGGTGACTCAAAAAATAATTGACCATACTGATCAGAATGGGACAGTGGGTGTCCTTCTCTTGCTTTGCCAGTTTGGCTACATTCACCAACACTGTCTCGAAAAATAAGTTTCTCTTTTGCAACAGAATAACCAACATTTTAAAAAAATATAGAAATCCTCTTCAACGTTGTTATGTATTCAGTATTCTGTGTTAGCGTTGTAACATTCACTGTTAAGACTCCTTTATTTCAGTTATATGAAATGAACACCCTCCTGTTTCGTACCTCATTTGCTGTGGAATGGGAAATTCTGCAGGATGCTGCTGAGTTCCCAACACATGCCAATTTCCATGTTCAGTTTTCACCATTCTATTCTAACAAAGCTGTTCTTTGCTTTCGGACTATTTTGTGCTAAGGAAGGGGAACACAGGTCTGTAGATGCTTTCTTATGGAATCTTGTTTACATCTGCTTTTACATGAATTATACCGTGATTCCACTGAGTTGAAGGAAATAGGATTATCTTATTTTTTATTTTTCTCCTTATGTGCGCTTACTGCTTTCCTGATTATCACATGGTGTGGTGTAGGAAAATAGAATATTAAATAAAAACTTTCATTTTTTAAAATTTAAAACTTATTGAAAATAGAAGGATAAGAGGTAATATGTTTGAGCATATCCATTTGAATGCATTAGTATTTTTTCTAAGTTGCTCTTCCATTATCCTTTTTTGACATTTTTCTCCTTAAGATCAAGTTACCCTGCCATAATGGATTGCTTTGTGGTGCCATATAGGTGCTGTCACTTTTCTAAACTCTTTCTTTAGGTCTTCTGACTGCTACCCGAGTTCTAAATAATCAGTTTAGCAAGACTGAGAAAACAGTTTAAGGAAAGCTACATGCAGACTTTTCTCCTAATCAAGCTCATTAGACATAAGTCCTAATTTAAAAGGATAGTGCATGACATTGTTCCCATTGAAACTCACGGCCCAGCTCACACTAGACACGTTTCAATATACTGTCATATCAAATACGCTTTGAGTTTATGCACCAGGCAAAGAACTGAAAAGGATTCAAGTGTTATTAAAACATTCACCTTCAACTTTCCTGTATTTTGCTGGTGATATTTGTTTTCTGATGTGAAGTGCTTGTTCTCCACATGCATGTCACAATTGCCATAGACTAGAAAATTTTACAGGATGCTATTGAATTTCCAAGATCATTTAGATTTCTACAATTAATTTTCAGTGTATTATTTATAGTGGTTTGCCTTATTTTCAAACAGTATGTGCTAAGGAAATTATGCAAGTCTGCACACGCAGAGCTGTCACAGACCATCAGAGGAATACAGCATAAACTCCAACAGTTAGGCTAGCAGAGATGTTCCATTACATCTAAGTGGAGAGGGCAGGAGCTCAAGGCAGGTATGATCTGTTAATGAGTCAGGACATTACATCAGGGTGCTGGTGTGCTTGCTCCATTTTCCCCTGTTGCTGCTGTGGTCCACTCCAACTTCTGTTGGGCAACTCTTGACCACGTCTGTCAGGAGCAGATTAGACTCTGTAGATTCTTAGATTGTGTCTCTTTTTGGTTGTAGAATGAAGAATACATTTTATTGAACATCTCAGACTGTTTCCTAAAGTGTGCCTGTCTGTGATGTGCTCGTGGGAAAAAGAGATAACAGAGTTGTACAGATTACAGATTTGCTTTTTTCTAGAAGTAATACATTGGCCTTTCATGTTGGCAGAAATCATATAAAATAACTACATCAGTGTAAGTATATATTCGAAGTAAACATACAGCAAGACCATAACTGAAAGTATGAGACATATTCAGGTACAGAATGCTTTGCAGTGAATTAAGGAAGATAAATTATCACATTTTTATCTGTTTCATAGGGAGTCATTTAGTACTGGAGATGGAGAGATCACAATTTAAAAGCCATATGTAAACTCCTGATTCTTAAAGCGTTGTTGTTGTTGCCTTGGTGTAAATCAGAGCAGTTTAAAGGATGTTTATGTTAGCTGTTCAACACCTGCTGAAAATTAACATCACGTAGCTGTAATTCTTCCATTTCTTTATGTTCCCTTCAAGCACCTTTTCTGCCTGGGATGGAGACCTGTGGGCTGTCATTATTGATCCAGTTAATATTTGCTGAACTTGAGAGTCAAGAGAGGAAAACTCACCTGGGCAGCAGCAAAATCTGGCATCTAGTTGTAGACTGTATGTTAAGTAAATAGGAAGGGAATTTCATTCAAACATGAACAGGTGGTGATCTATAAATGTTTTTGCTGAGAAATTAATTTTTGAAAGCTGCTTGTATTTATATTCAATCATAAACTAGATAATATCTTCTCAACAATTTTCAGTTAACATTGAAGTCTTTCCCATTGTGTTGATCTAACAAATTCTACAGTTAAACGATATACAGGGTATGTCAAACATACAATACACAAGGGTGCAGCCCCCAACCAAAGGGGGTGAGGTAGAAGATTCCTGTTCAGTTTGTGTATGTATATTCCTTAAGTTTATGGTAAATCTGTGCTTTGTGATATGTAACCAGAACAGGGATGGACTATATATGCAGATTTACCTGTGAATCCTAATAATACGGTTTACGTGGATTTTATTTGCTTTAATTTCCTTTGCATTTTTGACAGTAATATACCTTACACTGGCATTTCATTTCATTATAGAGGATTCTTTACAGGCTTCCACTGAAATTGTTGTTGTTATTGTACTCTTACATTGCAACAAGAATTGTCAGCAATTGTGGACTTCCAGTGAATTAATTTCCTCCTTATAAATCTAGACTCATGGTGACATTGAAACAAGACTAAGTTATAATAAGCAAGATTTGAGATTATTTTTTTTTTCATTGTAGTCTTACACTGTAGTAGCATAACCTACTGGAACTGCATTGAAATTTTCCAACGTGGATTTCATGGATTTGAAGTATTATCTCCATGAAATTCTGTGTGAATCATAAATTCTGCAGTTTTTCATTCACAATATTTTTTGTTGTTGTTGTTCCAGATTAAAAAAAAAAAATCCTGCTCATGTTTTAGACAAACTGCAAGCTTTATTGATCATTAGGATTTGAGGATATTTCACCCAAATATCTAAAAGGTGCAAATCTCAGTCATTAGTGAAAAGTGAGCAGTACTTTCAGAGGATGGTACATACTGTCCTGAGTTAGGTGTTTCCAGAGTGTGATTCATCCAAACTCTCCCTCCTCCTAGGCTTGTAGGTGTAGACTATTTGTGCTAGAGAAGGTGAGTCTCACGCTTACCAGGTTTTCTTAATTACATAGGGTTTCTGGTTTTTATGTGTTTTTTTTCTGGTGGCAGGGAGGAGTTAGTAAACATTTGGAGGGGGAAGAAAAATGAAAGGGACTAAAAGCAAAACTGACTCAGTAGAGATTATTTATGAATCAAAGTAAAAATAATATATATGTTATTATCATACCAAATATGCATATAGATGTTCAATTTCTGTCTCAGTTGTATAGTTACAAGGTTAAAATTTCTAGATACCTAACTGCTGTTCAGATGCATTAAAGGACTGGAAAAATAAAAGGTATATTTCTCATACTTATGTAATGACTTTTTGGATGCTGTTTTTTCCACTTATATAGATCCAAATAGTTTTTAAGTTATTCCAGTTTGTATCAACAGCTAATAAATTGTACACCTGTTCCTGTGAAGCTGAGTTAGGCCTGACAGAAGGGAGTTATCGATGTTTTTTCTTTTTCTCTGACGTGGTCCCTGCACCAACTGCAAGAAAGAGAGTTTATTTTGTCTTTTACCTCTAACTGATCTTTTAGAGACCTGGGATTGCCTCTAATGGCTGCCTAAGCATATTAGCTACATCTCTACAAAGCTGTAGTAATGTAAAGTTACTTCAATGCATGACATAATTGTGGCCATAAATTTTGTTACTGTAAATGAGAAAACAGGCAGCTCAGAAGCAACTGAAAAATATTGTTGTGACTACATCAAGGAGAACTACAAATACATATCAAAGTGGTCATGTCTTAGTTTCCAGGGACTATTAGTATGTTGGAGACTGCAACGTGAGATCCACGGTTAGGAACTTGGAATGTAAAGGTGGTAATTTAAAAGAAGCATATGAAATCTTTCAGACTGCATGGTATTTTGATTATTTTGTAAGAAATATTGAAAACATACACTGGATAGTAATAACATAAAAGCTGTACATTCTTTGTACTTGTTTTAAATTATTTAAACAGTATTTTTAGTCTCCTCATTAATTTTAGAAATTAGAGTGAATTTCAGAAATTCAGGCTGCTGGAGTGTCTGATGAATGTCTTCAGGTGTTAAAAGTATTTGAGGACAGAAAAGGAAATGTGTTGTCAATGTGTTCTCAATAGCCAATCTCCTTTCTAGACTGTTGAGAAAGCCAAGATATTGTCAGTGCAGCACAACCTGAAGTTTACTGCATCTCACAGGAGACAGTGGGAAGCCAAGGCAGAAACCTGATCTTTTTTAGTAGTAGAACATGTGATGCTAACCGAACAAAAAGGTTTGGGGTTTTTTTTCCTTCTCCTGTGTTCTTCTCTTTGCCATATCCAGCCTGTCTATCAATCTAATTTCTTGGACTCATCCTTCTTATATGTATGTTGTTTTTACATATGGGAGAAGTCCCTTTATTTATATATCAGAAGCCCTAACTTCTGTCAATCTTTTCAGAAAGTCAATCTTTTCTGAAAACTTTGTCAACATAAATCATGGTAGGTAGCAAACAAGGCCATATATAGCTAGAGTTGAGTCCTTTACATTGTCAGGTCTGCTACTGTCTGTAAGGAACCGTTTTATTCAAGTCCTGTTCTGCAAATAATTTTACGCAAAGGCACATTCAGAATTTCTACCCCTACTTATAAACAACATGAGTCATGAAAAATGACTCATGAGAATAACTGTATGTAGAAGTGTGGGACTGTACTGGATAAGGTTAGACCACTGGTTCTTGCTCAAGAATAAGCCCTAATAGCTTATTAAAGAAAAATAGCTTGAAAGATTCTGCTATACAAATAAGTCAGAACATACTGTAATGTGGGTGGCAAGGACATGGAAACCTGAAGTATCTGTTTATAGTATTTATTTCATAAGACAGGTATCGGAAGTAATTCATCTCAAAACTAATAAACTTTTAAATGTTTGCTGTTACTGCCTTGGTTCTTGCAATGAATTTCATTATGCTACCTGCCCTTGCTTTTAAGTGTAGAATAGGTACATTTGTCAAGGGGTGCTTAAAAAGGAGAAAGAGCCTCCTATGTTAATAACCAGAGATATTCCTATTAAAAAATTTATAGAAATTGAAGTCTCCATCTTTCAGTGTGCTCATTTAACTTTTGAAGGCTTTAAAGGAAAACTCCACAAGTATTTTTGCAGACTACCTTGTACTTTCCTCCGTAACTAAAAATGTTAGCCTGCCGAATTCTTGATTCTGTAATATCTAGTGACTTCTTAATAGACTGTGTGGTAGGATTTTTTTGTTTGTTTGTTTGTTTCAAACCAGTCCTAATGCTTTGAACATACCTAAACTACTAGTAATTTCTCAAAATTATTTATTTCTTTCTTCATAAGAAGCCAGAAATTTATTTTACACACAAGTGTACTTTGCAATTTATCTGTTATTCTTGTATAATAACTTACAAAGCTTAAAGATAATCTATCATATTAAAAAAATGCAGCCTTTGAAGACTAAGTTGGCAAAATTATTTTTGCATCTAGAAGAAGGGAAATGATGACTATTATTGGTTTTCTTAACATGTGACTGAAGTAGCACAAAACTATTTCATTCCCTATAGATCATCTCCAAATGCCATTGTAAATGAAAATGTACACTTGATATGGCAATTTAGCAATTAATGAAAATGGAACAGTGGACATGATGGAAATTAAATATTCATGGTCTTAAAAGCTAAGGCTGTTTATAACTCAGCAGTGAAGCAGAAAAAAGTTGTTACTGTATGTATTTTACAGACTATATATATCCAGAGCTTCTAATACATAATGTAGTTCTTTTTCAGTCTTCTCCTAAAATTAGTGATGTTAGATCAGGTGCTAATGGAACAGATATTAGCAGATACTAATGTAAAATGCTACCAAGAAAATATTTTTGAAGTGTTTGATGGCAACTGAGAACAAGAAAGAAATGTCTTTCTCTGCCATTATAAGAAATCCGAAATGGAAAAGTGCTGCCCATGTGTTTAAAAATGTGAAAGTCTTTATTGATACTGGAAATAATTCATTGAAAATGTTCTAACAAAGAAATTTCCATGAATAATAGGTATCTCAGGCCCAAACTTTTAGTTAAAAAGGTTTATTTGTCTCATTCAAAAAAAGGTACTGGAAGAGTACTGCCTGGATCACTTCAATGTTCAGCCCAGTAAGACAACTAGAAATATCCCAGTTTTCCCACCCCAGGACAAATGTTCCTGGTACCTCTGTCTTGTATTATGTTTACTTCAGTAGGACCAGGACTTTAGCTCATAACTTTTTGTATTTAGCAGTTTCAAAAAAGAATAGGAATTTAGAATTACAAGGGATTTCCTGAGTTGCTAGACAAAGTATCTTACTATTGCTGACAACACATCATGTAATTTCTTTAAATGTTTTTCAGCTTAATCTTCAAATTGGATTTGTGAGGGAGGTGGTCTTCTGTTTCAAAGAGGGTGTTGTCCCTTTACACATACTAAGGTTCTTCCAGAGCCTGACTTTTGATGGAAATTAGAATAATATTTCCAATGCATAACTACATGAACAAAATGTTTTTGTAGTTCTTATCTTTTCATACTCACCCTGTTAAAATCTCATAGCGTGGCTCTAATGTTATTCAGGACTTCTAGAGCTTTGTGATAGAACAAGGTAAGGTCAAGGCAGTGCGGTAAAAGATTTGCCTTACTCATTGAGTATCTATAGAATGTATATATACACATATATATGTATACATATATATAGACTATATATATACACATATATATATTCTATATATATAGAGAGAATGTATACCATAGAATAAATACTGTCTGTACAGAGCTAATCTTCATATCAAGTAAAGACATCTAGCCAGCTGCAATCAATGGTTGTAGATTCAAATAACTGATAGGGCTGGCAATGATTTTTGTGACTACTGTTGACTGCTTAGTACTTGACATTGGTACCTTTAATTGACCCATTTTATTTATCAGTATAGACTTAGTCAAAATTCCTGAAACAGGGGCAAGGTGCAAGCTTGTATCCTCTACTGTATGATAGGTAGTATGCTTTATGATACGGTTTTGGCCCAAACCAACCTCTGTTTTCACAGTAGTACCAAAGAAAAATTCAGGGAAAAGGCTTGTTCTCAATAGGCAAGAATGAGGCTACCCTGACATTTGTTGCCTAGGGTTTTTGTTTGTTTGTTTGTTTTGTTTGTGGATTTGCTCTTTTTTTGGGGTGGAATCAATAGGCGGTAGCTATATAAATAAGAAAATTGCTGTGCCATTGACCTCAGGGCCAGAGAATTGTCCCTGATCTGCATTTTTTTTAAAATATAGATGCAACCTTTGAGATCTGCTTCCTTGTTAAGCCGAGTGAGAAAGCTTGGTCTATGATTAACTGTTGCCTTCATTTTTTCTAAAATCCTGTGTTTATTAAGTCTGAGGAGATGCTCATCTGTGATCTGTCTAGAACAGGTCTAGAAGATGTAAACAATATAGTACTATACAAGTCTGGTTTTGGTAACTTTTTCTATTCTCCACACTACAAAAAGCTTCAGCTTTGTAGAAATAATTATGCTGCATGCCAGGCATCAGGGAATTAACATCAGATCTTAACAAAGATGGGTTTTATTCATAATTACTTGTAACATCTATATGTGTGTAATGCTTTTCTCTTTCAAAACACTGCATAAATACAAGCTAATTAATTTTAGAATCTACTAATAACTATTCCATTGTGCTCCAGAAGTCTGGAGAGTCAGACTTGTGCAGGACAAAGAGGAGCCTACAGTGGCAGCCATGCCACAGAAAGACATCATTTACAAGGCAGAAAGTCAAAATTGTCCTTTGTTCCAATTATTAGAACATTTGAAACTATGCTGGTGTCATTGTTATTAAAAATAATATTATTATATGCACAAGGTAGCTTCTTCTTTTGTGGTCTTTGGAAAAAAAAATATTAACAGAGGCATAAATGATACCTGTTTCATTCCAATTAAAATATTCAGCCAAAAACAATGAGGAAAAGGTGAGTAATGTCAGGTTACAGATGTAAGAGATTTTGGGGGGTTTATTTTTCTTTTAAATGCAGCTAGCATTTTACAGCAGGTCTGAATATCAGGAAGAGGTTGAAGTTGGAGGGAATAATTTCTGTTTTGAGGCCTCAGCAAAGAAAAATGCCTATGTCTGCCACCCTGAATTACTGTGTTACTATTGGGACAATACTCACAATAAAATCCAGCTGAAAGAGGGAGGTTTGTATGGAATGACTTGAAGAATACTGGGGTTTGAAAACTCCCAGAGACACTTTAGTCAGTCCATTAGGCTCTACATAAAATTTCTGGATAAATCAGAAGAGTTAGGGGTGAGTCAGACCCAAAATGCACAACAGTCTGGGATATTGATGGCTGTGATTGGCTTATTCTCTCTCTGACTCAGTGAATATTATCTTTCATGTGGAACAGACAAGACTGCGAGACAGAAATTGAATACATACCCTGATAATTCAGGTACTTACGGAGACAACCTGTTTGGGATCAAATCCTGCATGCCAGATGAGTGTCCCACCTTCTCAGCTTCTGATTATCAGGAAAAAGGAGGAAGACAATCAGGGCAAAAACATATGCAAGTCTCCCTTTCTATTTTGCAGCAGGGGAGGCTTCTCATGTGGAACAAAATCTGTATTTCCAGACTCCAGCATTTCTTACAAAATTGGCTGTCTGTTCTCAGGGTGCTCCATCCCATGGGGTTACAGGTCTTTGTCTGCGAGTTTCCAGTCTAAATCTTGTCTCAAGCTCTCTGTTGGAGCTATAATCAACAATAACTGCTGTGACTCTTTTACATAGGCCTCTTGTTGCCACTCAGGTTTATGCTTCTACGGTGTAATAAACTTGATTTATACACTGTATCTAGAGATCACTTTCAAACCACACTTAATAGTTAATAAATGCAGCCCCTTCATAAACATTGCTTTTAAATAGGAACTGACAATGTAGGATATGTAATAAATGCATACTTAATTGACTGAACAACTCTAATTTCATTCATTCACAGAATTAAATCCGGAACAAATGGATGTCAGTTTTAGGATAGGGATGTCCTGCCTGTCTGCTACCTCTCTTCATACAAAACAGGCAGTCTGATCATTCAGAAATGGGCTACTATATCAGACTTAGCCAGTTTATTGATATCTCTGCTTATATCACTCATTTTAATGCAGATAATTGTTGCATTCCTACAAGTTTTTATTAGCTGACTTGGCAAGTATTTTTATATAATTGGTAAGTAGATGTTGCAAGTGACATAATGACTGCTTAATTGGCACTTATTTCTGTCTATGTGCTTGAAGAAATGTAAGAATATTTTTTCTGTTTGACCCAACTTCAGTTAAAGGTATTCTACTTATTCTTTTTAATCTTGAGGTTGAGCACAATGTCTCATTTCCTGTAGCTTAAAACAAGGTATTAACTTCATTCAGCTTTCCCCAGTCTTGATGAATCTCTTCAAGATGGCAATCTACTTGCAAGACAGAGGAGTGGGTAAATATTGGTAAGGAAAGCTGCCTTGTGTCCTGTACACATATCACAGAACTGTTGTTTTATTAGTGGATAAAATAGTTGGCTGTTGGGAAGGTTATCTACCCTTTGCTCTCTGAAACTGTTGTAATTCACAATATAACTGGATGCAGGAATAGGTCACAAACAATTAATTTACAAGCTCAAATACAGTCTACAAATGCTAACTTCAGTCTTTATCTTCCAGTTTTCAGCTTAGTTACAGGCAGTGCCTTTGCATCCTTGTTCAGTAATCTTCTGACTGGGAGGCAAAGTGGGAATAGAGAATGGCTTGAGTTAGCAATCAGAAAGTAATCAGAAAAAATAAATGAGAAAAATTAGGGAGGAAGTGAGGAACGAAAGGGAGATACTAGAAATCAGAAAAGTAAAATAAACATAAGAAGGAAAGAAGAAGTATCAGTCTATCACATGTGGAACAAAAAAAATCCCAACCCCAAAGCAAAAAAAATCCAAACAACACCCCCACTCCCCCCACCCCCAATATAATAATCCAGAGGAATCCAGTGATTTATTTGGGAAGACTGAAACCCATTTTGATGTAATTCAGTCTGAGCGCGGATTCTCAAGCACAAATCTACTATAATTATTTCTGTGTTTTGATTAGTTTTTACTTTTCTCTTTACTTCAATTCTTTTTTACTTAACTTCTAGTGAAAGAACAGCTGCTAAAATTGCAAAATAATCTTTAATAATCAGGTCTGTGGACTGAGTATTAAACAACCAGTCTTATCCAGCAGACCTTGTATGCTAGAGCACAATCAGCTCAGACAGCACAGTTCCATCCAGACACGGGTCACTTAACAAAACCCATCAAAAGTTCTACTACCTCTTTTCTTGTAGAAAGGTTGCGTTAGTAGTAATGAAGGATATGGCCTTACTCTCCAAAGTCTCTTTATTTTTTCTGCTGTTCGGGTTTTGCAGATAGATGCAATATTGCAGAGGTTTGACACCTGTAAGAGTGAAGAAGTTGAATTAACTTCTGGCCTGGTGTCAGGGAAAATGTGGATTTGGTTACAGTTGTTGGAGAGAAAAAATTGGAATTTTTAAGAAACTGAACCACAAGAATTATTATTCAGCAAGCAATTGCAGGGGAGATCTCAAAACACACAAACACTCCAATCTGAACTTTACGTAATGCTCAACATCTTAGTGATTGGAAAAATCGTATTATAAATGAAATTGCAAAAGTTACAAGAGTCTTTTATCTGTTTGAAATGTCTTTTCAATGAATAATCTTTTGAACAGTCTATTAATGCACTTTTAGAGATGCCACTGATGTTGTTTTTCTTTTAGAGTTTATAAATGTTCAAAGTGTATTAATTTACCAAGCAGTCTGTCCATTTGATACCATTGTACTTTCTCCCCTAAACAGACACAGATGACAAACCTATCAACGCATGTTTTAAGCTTGTCATACATTTTCAGATTGACAGCTGAATGTTGTTTGGCACCATTGTTTTGCAGGGAGAAGGAATTTAAAAAAAAGAAACAACAACAAACCAGAAATAGTAAGAGAATAAATAGTGTAACATCTGTTCTAAAATGCAATAAAAGAGTTTATAAAAGAGAGAATGTGGAAGTTTAGAAACAAATTCTATTTATTGACACTAAAATTAACAGCAACCTAAAGTGATTATTGCCTTAGTTACCGTTTCACTGTTTCTCTTTGATAACAATATTATAATTTAATAAAATTGGTTAATTGCTAGATTGTGATCCTAAAAGTATTGTCTCTCCTTGAATCTGCACAGAAAATATTTTCTATGAGATGCAAATGAATATTATTGAAATCAGAATCTAATTTGCCAGATGCCAGGGAAGAAAGTGCTGGATTCAACTAAAATACTTTTCATAAGTACTGAAGCTTAATCTAAGTTTCCAGATTTCCATCTCTTGTAGAGCAAGATAAATTTATTACTGTCAGATGAGTTGCCCTGGAGATGTACCAGAGTAACTGAGAGCATGGAAAATGAGTTTTTAGATACATACATGTAAGGATGAAGATGATAACCCCATTTTTGAAAGTGGAAAAAACATATATTGATTAAATTGGCACTCATTCCTTCTCATTATGAACTTGTTTCTTTAGGGAATCAAGGAGAGGAAATAATGATGCATATAAGGAAAGGTTTTTGATTTGGTTCTGTGCCCCCCCCCCCCCCCCCCAGCTTCTTGCTGTTACATTAAGTAGTAAAGTACATTTGAGTAGTAATAGCTGAGCTTTACTCTCTTTTTTATAGATGATTTTGGTGCGCATGCTTGTGACTCCAGAAAAACATGAAAGGCCAAACAGGTTGCACTTGAACAAGATTTTATTAGGATCCATTCTACTGAAGATTTCCAGACAGACTCAGCATCTGTTACATGGAAAATAATTGTGTGAAGCAGAAGTGTAGAGTTTAATCCTAGGTTGCTAATATCATACTCACAAGAATAACCTTTTTTAATGTATATTGTGACAGGCAATACGATAGGTCTAGAGACAACTTTTGCAGCAGTTTGAATTCAAAGTAAAAAAAAAAAAAAGAGGGGGAAATAGTAATAATGGGAACAAAGGGGTACTTCGGCACCAGTGCTCTCACTGCTCCTGCATGAATCCTATGAAGGAATGTAACCAGCATTTACATCTCCAGTCAACAGCAAGCTTGAGAGTTTCTATTTTAGCTATCACCTTCTAGTTATGGATGTGCTATCTTTGAACCATTACCAGTGGCATTTAATTTTGAGCAGATTAGCATCCCAAAGGAAGAATTAGGTTCACAAATTACATCTTTTAGCTTAAAAAAAAATCATCCTAAAAAACCCAGTGGCTGAAATAGTTTACTTGTAGGATATGAAAAATAAGTATCTGCTTGTGGACAAATGCTCTGAGGAGAGTCACACCTCATCTGGGCTTTTCTGGCCAGTAAAATTACAAAAGTGCATACACTGGACACACTGTGCAAAAATACTGTGCAGTGGTGAACTAAAACAAAAACGTTCATATTAGCAAAGGCTGAACATATTTTAACAATTTCAGCAAAAAGTATGTGTGCATAGTTTGGATCAAAATGCTTTTTTTACTGATTCTGTACAGATCTAAATCTATATCAAGAAAACTAAGTTTGTTTAGAGATTTTCACTTTCACTATTTTCATTATGTAATACCATTGCATCATCCTAAAATTCTGAGAGGAGGATTAAAACTAATATAATCATGGCAAGCACTTCTTTTTGTCCTGGTTCCAAGAAAACAAGATGTGTGCTATATTATTGGGAGGCGGTCCTGAAGGGCAAAGGGGTCCAGGAAGGCTGGGCCCTCTTCAAGAAGGAAGTCTTAAGGGCGCAGGAGCGGGCTGTCCCCGTGTGTCGTAAGACCAACCGGAGGGGAAATCGACCGGCCTGGCTGAATAGGGAGCTTTTGCGGGGACTCAGGGAAAAAAGGAGAGTCTACCGCCTTTGGCAGAAGGGGCGGGCAGCTCAGGAGGAGTACAGGGATCTTGTTAGGTCCTGCAGGGAGGAAATTAGAAAGGCAAAAGCCCAGCTAGAACTCAATCTGGCCAGTGCTGTAAAAGACAATAAAAAATGCTTTTATAAGTACATCAGCAATAAAAGGAGAGCCAAGGAGGATCTCCATTCTTTGCTGGATGTGGGGGGGAACATTGTCACCGAGGACAAGGAAAAGGCTGAAGTACTTAACGCCTTCTTTGCCTCTGTGTTCAACAGCCAGACCGGTCATCCCCAGGGTACTCAGGCCCTTGAGCAAGAGGATAGGGATAGGGACCAGAATGGAGCCCTCATAGTCCAGGAGGAAGCAGTTAATGACCTGCTATGCCACCTGGACGCTCACAAGTCTATGGGGCCGGATGGGATCCACCCGAGAGTACTGAGGGAGCTGGCAGAGGAGCTTGCCAAGCCACTTTCCATCATCTATCAACAGTCCTGGTTAACAGGGGAGGTCCCTGATGACTGGAGGCTTGCCAATGTGATGCCCATCTACAAGAAGGGCCGGAAGGAGGACCCGGGGAACTACAGGCCTGTCAGCCTGACCTCGGTGCCGGGGAAGATTATGGAGAGGTTCATCTTGAGCGAACTCCACAGGCAAGTACAGGTCAACCAGGGGATCAGGCCCAGCCAGCATGGGTTCACAAAAGGCAGGTCCTGCTTGACCAACCTGATCTCCTTCTATGACCTGGTGACCCGCCTGGTAGATGATGGAAAGGCTGTGGATGTCATCTACCTCGACTTTAGCAAAGCTTTTGACACCGTCTCGCATAATATCCTCCTCGGGAAGCTGGCAGCTCACGGCTTAGACAGGCATACTCTTCGCTGGGTAAAGAAATGGTTGGGTGGCCGAGCCCAGAGAGTAGTGATAAATGGTGTTAAGTCCAGTTGGCGGCCGGTCACGACCGGTGTTCCCCAGGGCTCTGTTTTAGGGCCAGTCCTGTTCAATATCTTTATCAATGATCTGGATGAGGGGATCGAGTGCACCCTCAGTAAGTTTGCAGACGACACCAAATTGGGTGGGAGTGTCGATCTGCTCGAGGGTAGGATGGCCCTGCAGAGGGACCTGGACAGACTGGATCGATGGGCCGTGGCCAACTGTATGAGGTTTAACAAGGCCAAGTGCCGGGTCCTGCACTTCGGTCACAACAACCCCATGCAACGCTACAGGCTTGGGGAGGAGTGGCTGGAAAGCTGCCTGGCCGAAAAGGACCTGGGGGTGTTAGTAGATAGCCGGCTGAACATGAGCCAGCAGTGTGCCCAGGCGGCCAAGAAGGCCAACAGCATCCTGGCTTGTATCAGGAATGCTGTGGCCAGCAGGAGCAGGGAGGTGATTGTCCCCCTGTACTCGGCGCTGGTGAGGCCGCACCTGGAATACTGTGTCCAGTTTTGGGCCCCTCACTACAAGAAAGACATTGAGGTGCTGGAGCATGTTCAGAGGCGGGCAACGAAGCTGGTGAAGGGTCTGGAGAACAAGTCTTATGAGGAGCGGCTGAGGGAACTGGGGTTGTTTAGCCTGGAAAAGAGGAGGCTGAGGGGAGACCTTATCGCTCTCTACAACTACCTGAAAGGAGGTTGTAGTGAGGTGGGTGTTGGTCTCTTCTCCCAAGTAGCTAGCGATAGGACAAGAGGAAATGGGCTCAAGCTGCGCCAGGGGAGGTTTAGGCTGGAAATTAGGAAAAATTTCTTTACGGAAAGGGTGGTCAGGCATTGGAACAGGCTGCCCAGAGAGGTGGTGGAGTCACCATCCCTGGAGGCGTTTAAAAAACGGGTAGATGTGGCACTTCGGGATATGGTTTAGTCTGGTCTACCCTTGATTAGTCTAGAGTGGGCTTGGTAGTGTAGGTTAATGGTTGGACTAGATGATCTTAAAGGTCTTTTCCAACCTAGATGATTCTATGATTCTATGATTCTATGATTATACTCTGTCAGTTCCCCTTTCCCTTCCCTGTGAAATAAACTTGGGAACTTGCTGGGTGCTTTAAGAAATCGTAAGTTTGTGCAATAGGCCTGCAGAAGAAACAAACAGAACCCATATAAAATATTTCAAGCCATTTGTTTGGCTCTCAGCACCTGAGAAGAAGCTCCACTTGGCTTACCTGTGTCTTTTGGGTGGAAGGTGTCCAGCTCCTGTTCCCCCAGCAAACCAACCAGCATACACACCTCGGCAGGCCAGGAAAATGTACTCTGCCTCTTCATGTGAGAGCTGAAAGCAAACTAAAATAGATAGGGACCTGAAGAAGACAGGGAGGAACTGGGGGAATTGTGAGGGGTCTATGTAAGGAGTAAGGAGTACTGCAGTAGAGAAGGAAGAGGATTTAAGTACTATGGCATAAGGAAAGGAGTTATGAAGATGCTCTTTTCATAGTGGACTGCAGTTAAGATGTCAGTGGCTAGGTGCTGCAAATCCCATTAAAAACCCCCAAATTTTAGTTCTCTCACAGCTAATAGTTAAGGAGCTTCTATAGCAGACCTGCTATAACTCCTTTGTCAAAGGCCTACTTGGGATTTTTTTTCTTGCAAATATTCCTAAAGTTTGAAATCAAATATAGAAAACACAAGTCTAAAGCAGCAAGCATGCATGCACCTCATCTTGCTTTCAAAACAAAGCTGGCCTGGATGTTGTTTGGGTGAAAGCAGCAGGCAGTACATCACTAATGGTGTCAGTTAACCATCAGTAATTCTGCATTCTGAGAGATGGGGTGCTGAACGCTGTGGGACATCAATGGGACACATCTGTCTCACGGCTGAGAAACAGGCTTCTTGTGAATTATAATATTCTTGAAATGTTTTATAGATTGCATATTAATCTTGTTATGAATGTGTTCTCTGTTTACTTGTCATTTTGCACAGAGAAAATCCTTTAGGAAATGAAACATCTCAGTTACAGAAATATCTTGTCATGATCAATACAAATCTCGCCTACATGCCCATGTAACAATGTGTTTGGCCAGATACTGATTTTTTCTTTTTTTAGAAACAAATAATACTGGGATTGAAAATGAAAAAAAAATGGGTCATTTGCCTCTTCTAATTTGGTTTCAGTTATGGAAAGAGAAGTAAGACTTAGTCATTAGTTTTACCAGCTGAATAGGACTGGCTTAATTAACATCAGCTCCCACTTCTTCAAGTGTGAAACAGCATAACTAAGAGCAATGCCTGAAAATGTCTGGCATATTAGTAAGAAATGGAGCCACAACTAATTAACAGAAGTTAAACATTCAAATCATTGCATACAAAATGTATTGAAAAATGTGAACAATGCGGGATTTTAATTGAAAACATGGTGACATGGTATAGGAATATATTTGTAAGTGAAATCCTTAAGGTTGCCTCTTTTTATGAAATAAGATATTAAACGTATGCTGTATAGTTTCCTTCACCTCTTGTGGAAGCTGAAGTTTGTAGATGATTGCTAGGTTATTCAGTTTTCTACTGTGGGCATATAGCTAGTAGCAGATCATGGTTTTGTTGTATCTCTTGAAGCCTGGGATAAGATCAAGGAGCCCAAACTCTGAAAAAGGTGACTCATTCTTTTCCAGGAAAGCCTAAACGGAAGAGAAAATTGTTCAGGAAGAAGGTTAGTCGTTAAATGCTGCAAAGGTAGGGGTCGATGTGACTAACATTTGTGTCTTATAACCTTTTAGTACAGTAGACTGAAGACCAAGAATTAGATCTCAGATACTTGCTTAATTCAAGTTTGAGGCAAATGCTATTTCTATTCCACTCTAATTAGTTCTGATTTCCTAAATCCAGTTAGAGACAGCTACCATAAACATCAATATAAAGCCCCTTTCCTGGGGATTCGGACTGCCCAGAGAAATAGTGATAGTTCTGGGGAGTACAATATCAGTGGAGGCCACAACAGGTGAGTAAATGGATGAGAAATAAGCTTCTCAGCTGTTTAAAGCAGAGTTACCTGGATGACTTCTCTAACTGAAAGAAATTGCCAAGAGTGCCTCTGAAGAAGCAAATATAGGGCCTATGGCATTTTGGTCCTCTAAATGCCATTCATACTTTACCAATCTACTCATTTATGAAAGCTGGGGAGGGAAAAAAGTGAAACTGAAAATTCTTTTCTGAAATATCAAAGGTGTTTTACTTTCCAGAGGTCCAAGCATATTTACTTTTCTTGCATGCTGCAAAAATGTCCGTTAATCCATTGTTGAGACTACATCCTGAGAAGAACAAAAGCTTTGGGAAATGGTTTTCTTTATTTCTTTTCTTAATTGATTTTTTTCCCTGTGTGCTGTTTTACATTTTTGTTACCATGTCATATGAAATGGTAAAAAGAAATAGCTTATCATTATTACGTTTGGTTTCTTTTTTTATAAAGCCACAAAAATACTTAATGAAAATCCTTTTATTTGGAATTTTAATATACCAGTTTAAATTTTTGCATTTCATGCATGTTTTATTATGTGACTAATTTTTCTGAAGACATACCCTTCTGAAGCAGAGGTTATATGAACAAGGTATTTTTAAAAGCAAATTTAAATGTTAATTAAAAGCTAGTTAGTAGTACTTCCAGAGAAATAACCAATATGTTTCCTGCTTCTGAAGAACCCTTTGACATGTAGTGGATTAGTTAGTGGGTTAGAAAGATGGGGAATAGCTGCTCTTGGGCAAGTTTGCAAAACTCCAACCTTAGTCTTATGACTATTCCAATTAATTTTAAAGGACTATAATCAACTGAACATTTCTATATATTGAAAAATAAACTTCAAGGTATTCTTGAAAAAAAAATTACCTCTTGTAATGGTATTGATACTAAAAATATTTCAATAATATCTACAAAACACTGTTTATGTAATTTTCCCTTTGGAATTTCTTTAATGAAGTAGAGTGAGGAAGCAAAGCAAAGAGGTTAATGAGCTGGCCTGTGCAGACAGCTGTATCCCACAGCATCCTCTAGAAAAGGCAAGCTAATTATACTGATAGCAACTGTTTTTCCTGAATTCCTCTTTTTTTTTTCTCTCTCTCTTTTTATTCCTCTTTCCACCTCTTTATTGTCTCTTAAGTTACATTTTGGTTCATGATTTAGGCAGTTTAGAGCTATTTTTTTTTAATATATATATGCTCATAAAATGTCCTAGAACATAAGAGTCTAACAAAGTGCAAGTAGTTAATAATACTGACAGAAGTATGCCAGCACCACCAACTAGTGAGGAATGAAATAAATAGCAGTTAAAAAGGGTAACAGAACTAAATTTCAGAGTTCTGTCTCTCCATTTCTTCTGTCTCCTGGAGTGAAAAGAAGTGAGTCTTGCTTACTTTAATATTCAAGACTTTGTGAAGAGAATGGGAAATTAATGCAATGGACTATCTATCTATCTATCTTTCCTGAGAGAGAGAAGGCTGACCACCTTTTTCTTAAGCAAGAGAAGCTCTTGGGCAGCCCTCTGAAGGGTCTGTCCATCTAAGCTGAAGCTAAAAACTATTTGAAAGTCTTATGAAAGAGAAAAACAAAAAAAGTAAGGCCTGGAAGTGTTCTAAAAGGTTTGGGAGATTTTATCCCTCTTCTGAATGAATCCAAATTTATTACTGCGTCAGATGTTGGCTTGTTATTTAGTACTTGGATGATTCCCTTGATGAGAGATGTCATTTTTCCCTGAAACATATTTTCTTTTTGGATCCTGTTGTGGTTGCTCAGTTTTGCACTGATGTGACTCCCACACAGGAGTCCCTATTAATATAGAAAACAGTGCAGCAGCATTCAGGTTCTGAGATGTTTGATAAAAGAAGCCCCTTTTCTGGAATATTGTGGTCCCCAAATTGCTCCCTACCACAGGCTGCTTTGACCCAAAGTGGGTTACACTTGTCACCATACAAAAATTTAACCAAGCTGACCTACCACCTGCTGCCCTCGAAAGGGAGAGATCCCATGGCCCCTCCTCCATACTGCTCTCCCCCTCTCCCTTGCACTGAAGTTCTGCTCTCATCTGACCACAGCATTTAGCCTGCTAATCCAGCAGGACTGTCCTGGTTTCGGCTGGGATAGAGTTAATTTTCTTCCTAACAGCAGGCATAGTGCTGTGTTTTGGATTTAGTAGGAGAAGAATGTTGATAACAGGCTGATGTTTGTAGTTGTTGCTGAGTACTGCTTATGCTAGTCAAGGACTTTTTCAGCTTCCCATGCTCTGCCAGGCGCACAAGAAACTGGGAGGGGGCACAGCCAGAAGAGTTGATCCAAACTGACCAAAGGGCTATTCCATACCATATGACGTCATGCTCAGTATATAAACTGGGGGGGGGTTGGCCGGGGAGCAGCGATCGCTGCTCGGGAACTGTCTGGGTATCGGTCGGCGGGTGGTGAGCAATTGCATTGTGCATCACTTGCTTCGTGTATCATTATTATTATTATCATTATTATACTGTTACTATTAGCATTACTATTTGACTTTATTTCAATTATTAAACTGTTCTTATCTCAGCCCAGGAGTGTTTCTCACTCTTACTCCTCCAATTCTCTCCCCCATCCCATCGGGGTAGGGGGAGTGAGCGAGCGGCTGCGTGGTGCTTAGTTGCTGGCTGGGGCTAAACCACGACAGTCCTTTTTGGCGCCCAACGTGGGGCTTGAGATAACAACAGATTAATCAGAGTGTATTAAGGAGTCTGTTAACAGTTGCCGGTCACGATATTAGTTCTTCTGATCTGCACCATGTTCTTTTTTTTGCAGCACGCGTTAAAGCTTGCTGTCAGTTTGTGTAGTGTGCTATGCTCTGCAGTGATTCATGATCTTTTGCTTGGGAGGCTCCTTATCAAAACCCTGACCTTGAGCATTCTTTGGTATTTGGGTTTCATACAGAAGTCACTACTGTACTTCGGGTACTACCTCATAGAGAGAGTTAGCAATTATACTTCTTACTCTGAGAGGCTTGTTGTGGAGGAAATACAGAATGGCACCTTTGCTGCTTTCTTCTATGATGTTTCCTCCTTCATTACAACAACTTTCCTGTATCTTGAACACCCCTGGGCAGTTAAGATACTTCTATTGATAATTCTTGGGAATGTTGTTTCCATTTTGATAAAGGTCAGTAAGCAGTTTAAAAATACCATCCAGAGATCTACCCCAAGGCTGGATAGTTATGAGTGGCAGGGTGTGTGGGATCGTATGCGCAAGTACCTAGGGCAGTGGGGACCTCCAGTGTTTTGGAACTTCACCCCTGAACAAGTGCAGAATCCTGAAGAATTAGTAAAGTATTTGGAAGAAGTATGTTGTCACCCTGGTAGCTCCAGAGAGACACAAATCATTGCAACATGCTGGGGACTGGCCCATGCCTATCGAGCCGTGGTCAACGCTAATCAGTACCCTCAAAAGAAAGAGAAGGTCTCTGGATCTGATGACAAAACAACAAGCACTGTGGCTACTCAAACCCCCACTACAGGCCCTGCGGCTACTCCAACCCCCACTACAGGCCTTGCAGCTACTCAAACCCCTGCCCCAGGCACTGTGGCTACTCCAGCCACAGCCATGAGCACTGCGGCTACTCAAACCCCAGTGACAGACACTGTGGCTAAACCAGAGAACCAACCTGCGCCGGTATCAGTTGCCCCTATACAGAAGAAAAAATACACGAGGAAATCAGTTCGTTTAGTAAGGGATGAAGATGAACCAGGGCCATCACGAGAACCAGAGGAGGAAGAACCCATAAATGAGATGGTGACCACCCGATCCCTATCCCTGAGTGAGCTGCGAGATATGCGAAAAGATTTTGGTCGTCATCCAGGCGAGCACATCATCACCTGGCTGCTCCGATGCTGGGATAACGGGGCCAGTAGCCTGGATTTAGAGGGTAGGGAAGCCAAGCAGCTGGGATCCCTTTCCAGGGAAGGGGGCATTGACAAAGCAATTGGAAAAGGGGCAAAACCGCTCAGCCTCTGGAGGTGACTTCTGTCAAGCGTGAAGGAAAGGTATCCCTTCAAGGAGGATGTTTTATACCGCCCAAGCAAATGGACCACCGTAGAGAAAGGTATCCAGTACCTGAGGGAATTAGGCGTGCTGGAGGTGATTTACAGTGACCTGAATGATGAGCGGTTAACCAAAGACCCAGATGAAGTCAGGTGCACACAATCCATGTGGCGGAAGGTGGTACGGAGCGCACCAGCATCGTATTCCAACTCGTTGGCAATACTAGCCTGGAAAGACGACGAGGCACCAACGGTGGATGAAGTGGCTAGACAACTCCGGGACTACGAAGAAAAGCTCTCTTCCTCCCTACGGGCCTGTGTCTCGGCTGTGGAAAAACTGTCTGAAAAAATATGCCAAGAGTTCCAACAACTCAGAGAGGATCTGTCCTACTCCCCACCTGCACGGACCAGTGTCTCAGCCATTAGGAGTCAACGTCCCTATGCTCAAGAGAGAGGATATAGAGGATACACACCACGGGGCACCCTGTGGTTTTACCTGCGTGATTATGGAGAGGACATGAGAAAGTGGGATGGAAAACCCACCTCAACCTTAGAGGCACGGGTGCGTGAATTGCAAGGAAAAACTATTAGAAAAGGCGGTTCTCCCAGGAAAATTGCAGCTCCAGTTTCCAGTGAGCAGTTCCCGAGACAGAGTAAGAGGGCTAATTTTACTTCCGACCTTGATCAGGGAACTTTTGATTCACATTTACAGGAAGTGAACAACGAATACTGTGACCAGTGTTAGAGGGGCCCTGCCTCCAGCCAGGTGGAGGAAAGGGACAACCGGGTTTACTGGACTGTGTGGATTCGATGGCCTGGAACGTCAGACCCACAGGAGTATAAGGCTCTAGTGGACACTGGTGCACAGTGCACGCTAATGCCATCAAACTATAGAGGGGCAGAACCCATTTGTATTTCTGGAGTGACAGGGGGATCCCAACAGCTCACTGTACTGGAAGCTGAAGTGAGCCTAACTGGGAATGAGTGGCAAAAGCACCCCATTGTGACTGGCCCAGATGCTCCGTGCATCCTTGGCATAGACTACCTCAGGAGAGGGTATTTCAAGGACCCAAAAGGGTACCGGTGGGCTTTTGGTATAGCTGCTTTGGAGACAGAGGAAATTAAACAGTTGTCCACCTTGCCCGGTCTCTCAGAGGACCCTTCGATTGTAGGGTTGCTGAAGGTTGAGGAACAACAGGTGCCGATTGCTACCACAACTGTGCACAGGCGGCAATATCGCACCAACCGAGACTCCCTGATTCCCATCCATAAACTGATTCGTCGACTGGAGAGCCAGGGAGTGATCAGCAAGACTCGCTCACCCTTTAACAGTCCCATATGGCCAGTGCGAAAGTCTAATGGGGAGTGGAGACTAACAGTGGACTATCGTGGCCTGAACGAAGTTACACCGCCGCTGAGTGCTGCCGTGCCAGACATGCTAGAACTTCAATATGAACTGGAGTCAAAGGCAGCTAAGTGGTATGCCACAATTGATATTGCTAATGCATTTTTCTCCATCCCTTTGGCAGCAGAGTGCAGACCCCAGTTTGCTTTTACCTGGAGGGGTGTTCAGTACACCTGGAACCGACTGCCCCAGGGGTGGAAGCACAGCCCCACCATTTGCCATGGACTGATCCAGACAGCACTGGAACAGGGTGAAGCTCCAGAACATCTGCAGTACATTGATGACATCATTGTGTGGGGCAATACAGCAGAAGAAGTTTTTGAGAAGGGAAAGAAAATAGTCCAAATCCTTCTGAAGGCTGGTTTTGCCATAAAACAGAGTAAGGTCAAGGGGCCTGCACAGGAGATCCAGTTTTTAGGAATAAAATGGCAAGATGGACGTCGTCAGATCCCAATGGATGTGATCAACAAAATAACAGCTATGTCCCCACCAACTAGCAAAAAGGAAACACAAGCTTTCTTAGGCGTTGTGGGGTTTTGGAGAATGCATATTCCAAATTACAGCCAGATCGTAAGCCCTCTCTATCAAGTGACCCGGAAGAAGAACGAATTCAAATGGGGCCCTGAGCAACAACAAGCCTTTGAACAAATTAAACGTGAGATAGTTCATGCAGTAGCCCTTGGGCCAGTCCGGGCAGGGCAGGATATTAAAAATGTGCTCTACACTGCAGCCGGGGAGAATGGCCCTACCTGGAGCCTCTGGCAGAAAGCACCAGGGGAGACTCGAGGTCGACCCCTAGGGTTTTGGAGTCAGGGATACAGAGGATCCGAAGCCCGCTACACTCCAACTGAGAAAGAGATACTGGCAGCATATGAAGGGGTTCGAGCTGCTTCAGAAGTGGTTGGTACTGAAGCACAGCTCCTGCTGGCACCCCGACTGCCGGTGTTGGGCTGGATGTTCAAAGGGAGGGTCCCCTCTACACATCATGCAACTGATGCTACATGGAGTAAGTGGGTTGCATTGATCACACAACGGGCTCGAATAGGAAACCCCAGTCGCCCAGGAATCTTGGAAGTGATCATGGACTGGCCAGAAGGAAAAAACATTAGAATATCACCAGAGGAGGAGGTGACATGTGCTGAAGAGGCCCCACTGTATAATAAATTGCCAGAAAATGAAAAGCAATATGCCCTGTTCACTGATGGGTCCTGTCGTCTCGTGGGAAAGCATCGGAGGTGGAAAGCTGCTGTATGGAGTCCTATACGACAAGTCGCAGAAACTGCTGAAGGAGAAGGGGAGTCGAGTCAGTTTGCAGAGGTGAAAGCCATCCAGCTGGCTTTAGATATTGCTGAAAGAGAAAAGTGGCCAGTCCTTTATCTCTATACTGACTCATGGATGGTGGCAAATGCCCTGTGGGGGTGGCTGCAGCAATGGAAGCAGAGCAACTGGCAGCGCAGAGGCAAACCAATCTGGGCTGCCGCATTGTGGCAAGATATTGCTGCCCGGGTAGAGAACCTGGTTGTAAAAGTTCGTCATGTAGATGCTCATGTACCTAAGAGTCGGGCCACTGAAGAACATCAAAACAACCAGCAAGTAGATCAGGCTGCTAAGATTGAAGTGGCTCAGGTGGATTTGGACTGGCAACATAAGGGTGAATTATTTATAGCTCGGTGGGCCCATGATGCCTCAGGCCATCAAGGAAGGGATGCAACGTATAAATGGGCTCGTGATCGAGGGGTGGACTTAACTATGGACAGTATTGCACAGGTTATTCATGAGTGTGAAACATGCGCTGCAATCAAGCAAGCCAAGCAGTTCAAGCCCCTTGGGTATAGTGAACGATGGCTGAAATATAAATATGGGGAGGCCTGGCAGATTGATTACATCACGCTCCCACAGACCCGCCAGGGCAAGCGCTATGTGCTCACCATGGTGGAAGCAACCACTGGATGGCTGGAAACATATCCCGTGCCCCATGCCACCGCCCGGAACACCATCCTGGGCCTTGAAAAGCAAGTCCTGTGGCGACATGGCACCCCAGAAAGAATTGAGTCAGACAACGGGACTCATTTCCGAAACAACCTCATAGACACCTGGGCCAAAGAGCACGGCATTGAGTGGGTGTATCACATCCCTTACCATGCACCAGCCTCCGGGAAAATTGAGCGATACAATGGATTGTTAAAGACTACCCTGAGAGCAATGGGTGGTGGGACGTTTAAACATTGGGATACGCATTTAGCAAAAGCCACCTGGTTAGTCAACACCAGGGGATCTGCCAATCGAGCTGGCCCTGCCCAATCAAAATTTTTACGTACTGTAGAAGGAGATAAAGTTCCTGTAGTGCACATGAAAAATATGCTGGGGAAGACAGTCTGGGTTACTTCCCCCTCTGGCAAAGGCAAACCCATTCGTGGGATTGCTTTTGCTCAAGGACCTGGGTGCACTTGGTGGGTGATGCGAAAGGATGGGGAAGCCCAATGTGTACCTCAAGGGAATTTGATTTTGGGTGAAAATAGCCAATGAACTGAATTGTATAATATTAATTGCTTTATAATACTGTATGTTATCTCTTAACTATATGTTATCTCTTAACTGCATGTTAATATAATAATATAGTAGGTTAATATTAAGTATATAATACTATATATTATGATTGCTATATGCCGCATCAATGGTATTGCAGTAAGAATTGCCCAGCCTAAGGAAAATGAACTTTGATGAAACCATGTTGGAATGAGAACTGACTTCAGCATGCAACAGTCCAACACTGCACACCACCTGTCCTGCTCTGAAAGACTGTGATGACAGATGGAACCCAAAGTCATGGGCTAAATGAACTCAATGGACATTTTAGGGGGATGGGCCATAGACGAAGGGAATGATATCTGTGTGTATATCAAGATAGGGAAAGGGGTGGTGATTAATTGGAACACATTGGAAAGGGGAGGGCCTGTGCATGACGTAGATGGTATAGAATAAGGGGTGGATACTGTCCTGGTTTCGGCTGGGATAGAGTTAATTTTCTTCCTAACAGCAGGCATAGTGCTGTGTTTTGGATTTAGTAGGAGAAGAATGTTGATAACAGGCTGATGTTTGTAGTTGTTGCTGAGTACTGCTTATGCTAGTCAAGGACTTTTTCAGCTTCCCATGCTCTGCCAGGCGCACAAGAAACTGGGAGGGGGCACAGCCAGAAGAGTTGATCCAAAGTGACCAAAGGGCTATTCCATACCATATGACGTCATGCTCAGTATATAAACTGGGGGGGGTTGGCCGGGGAGCAGCGATCGCTGCTCGGGAACTGTCTGGGTATCGGTCGGCGGGTGGTGAGCAATTGCATTGTGCATCACTTGCTTCGTGTATCATTATTATTATTATCATTATTATACTGTTACTATTAGCATTACTATTTGACTTTATTTCAATTATTAAACTGTTCTTATCTCAGCCCAGGAGTGTTTCTCACTCTTACTCCTCCAATTCTCTCCCCCATCCCATCGGGGTAGGGGGAGTGAGCGAGCGGCTGCGTGGTGCTTAGTTGCTGGCTGGGGCTAAACCACGACAAGGACTTTAACCCAAGTTAAAAAAAAAGAGAACACTTCTTTACTGCGTTAGTTGATGAGGTCAGCTGGGTGTCACAAAAGCGTGAGGGACAGGGAAAGCCTGCTTAGGCAAGAGCACAGGATGAGAGTTAGGAATGAATAGGAAATTTGTGTTGAACAAAAGATGTTGAGACAGGCTTACATACTCAGAGGTTTTGTAGTGGAGCCCACAGCTGATGGCATACATTGACTTTGAAAAGCTGATTTAGGAGGAAGGTAAAACAACAAAGGAGAGAGAGAGTGCAAAGGGAAAAGGAAAACTCTCCCCCAGTGGCCAGCTGGGAGAAGCAGTGACGGGATCCCTAGAAGAGCTCTGGGCATTTCTCCAGTGTAGCAGGTGGCAGTGAGGAAAACCATTTTTTGCCTTGTTTTCCCCTAGTACTATACACTTTTACCAAGACCACCTCTACCACCACCACCCCCTGCAGTGGTTGTTCACATTAAAGGATGGCATTAGTGCTGACTGGGATACGTGTATTAGCTGGCAGTGATATGTATTTATTGCTTGTTAAGCTTGTGTGTGACCCGTATCCTATTATGGGTTAATATTTATGGAATACTTAAATTACTATTGTCTTCATGGTTGTGCACAGTGTTTTGGTGCTCTGTAATAAACTAAAATCTACAGTGAGATAAGGAGACAAGGGGAATGAAGGGGTCATTCTTAGACCAGTGATAGGTGCTTCCTGTGAGAGCCCACCACTATTCAGGCTTGCAGGTGCAAGGTTGTGAGAACAACAATATAAGAACAAGAGTATGAGAAGAATAAAAAATAAAAGAAAAATAATACTACAGAGGCTCTGAAAACACTGCCTCAACAGTGCAGGTAAAGGTTATGGGGCTGCAAGTAGCAGTTCCATAGCATACTAGGAGTAAGGCACTATGGTACCTAAGGCACCGCACAACATTTGTTACTATTTGTCATGTAAATCCACTATACTATATGTTTTCTCTGCTTGTGTGAAAGTATTTAACAGGCCAAGTTTCACACTTTTTGTTTGTTAGTTTTAACCAGCAATTGTAGATTTTGTGAAGTTTTCACCCAAGTCTTTCAGTTATCATTATTGCTATTGTAACTTAAGAAAGTTAATTTATGCTGTTATGCACAATATGTATAATGACCCTTTTTACTCATATTTACACATATGGGGAGGTCTGAAATTGAGTGATTTTCCTACACCACAGTATAATCCATGAGGTCAGATTCCTACTTCATGCAGCTTATTGTGTTAGGATAAACACTGTCCTATTGTTCTGATGTGAGTCTCTTTCTGATGTAAGTTTTGCTTTATTCAGGCAGCATTTTGGGGGTAAGGGGATGGGGAGGGAAATTGGTTTTGTTCCACAGCAGAATGAAAATAACATTTGTTGTAGAAATGCCAAAGGTTCTTCTGTGCTCCTTAGCTTTTTTATTTCCTTTAAAAATGAACATGAGATAAAACAAAACAAGCACCTATAAAAAGGCCTAAGTTTTGAGTAACTAACTATCTTCAGTCCCTTCATGATTTTGGCATGTTTCTTCTCTTATCTGCACTGTTTAAGTTCTTTGAGGTTCAATTCAGGGATTTTCATGATATCAATCTTTTCCTATGCCTGGTTTTCTTTCACTGAGATAATACTTAGTTCAAATTATTTTTTTCTTCTTCTAAGGTAATCAAAACCCTGACAATTTTACTGTGTATTTATATCTGTACTCCTTACTGCAAGGAAGTTCCAGATGCTTTGAATTTCCCGGACCTTATCCACTTCTTCAGCCAAAATCTGGATTTTTCTCCAGAAGACCATCTTATGGCGAGTTCACCTCAACTCTTTCAGGTTCCCCAAGAAGCTTCTTCCTTGATTATTTGGATATCGTACATAAATGAATAGATCTACGATCGGGTGCTCCTGCTTTAAGCTATACCAATCATTCAGGAGGTCCACAGTAGCTTCATTATAAGAAAACATAGAATCATAGAATCATAGAATGCTTTGGGTTGGAAGGGACCTTTAGAGGTCATCTAGCCCAACCCCCCTGCAGTGAGCAGGGACAGCTTTAACCAGATCAGGTTGCTCAGAGCCCCATCCAACCTGACCTTGAATGTTGCCAGGGATGGGGCCTCTACCACCTCTCTGGGCAACCTGTTCCAGTGCTTGACCACCCTCATTGTAAAAAATTTCTTCGTTATACCCAGTCTAAATCTATTCTAAATCTAAATCTATTCTTCTTATTTTAAATCCATTACTCCTTGTCCTGTCACAACAGGCCTGGCAAAAAAGATTGTCCCCATCTTTCCTATAGGCCCCCTTTAAGTACTGGAAGGCCGCAATAAGGTCTCCTCGCAGCCTTCTCTTCTCCAGGCTGAACAACCCCAACTCTCTCAGCCTGTCCTCGTAGGAGAGGTGCTCCAGCCCTCTCTATATATAATAGCTTATGTCTGCTTCAGGCATCTACTTTACATTTCCAATGAGGTTATTCTGCTTGTTTATTAAACAAAAACACCGGCCCTTCCACAGTTTTCAACATTTTTCCTCTGGATTTCTCAAAAGTTCATTCTCAGCTGTCAAACCCACTACAAGATAGTTAATTTTCTTTTGAATACGATGTTAATTACATTCTTACCTGTAACCTCCCTCTCATCCTCTTCCACCCCAAAAATATGGGTTTTTTTTAATGGATGTTGTTCAAGAATACCATGTCAGTGAGCCTTACACTGTGATTCTTAGAATTATTTTGATTCAGAAAGGGTGAGTTTGGGATACACAGTGTAATTCTTTGTTATGGTAAACAGTGCAGTATAGAACTCTACCTTTTCTGGAAATGACATTTCCTGGACACTGTTCATCATTTTCTGAACCATTTTTTACTTAATTTCTGTCAATTTGTCAGAAGAACGTTCTTTGAACACACTTTCTTTTCCACAGCATCATTTTAGATTAGTGCTGCTTCTCTGAGAAAACTGTATGCAGAAATTCTTGCAGTTTACACAGAACTCATTTCACTGGAATAGGCACATGGGAGTCTGCTTCCTCTCCCCATTAAAATTAACTCAAGCTTACCCTTTAATTTCAGGGACTGAGAGAGGAGCAAATAAACTGCAAAGGCTCAAAATGGTTACTTTTAGCCATAGAGTCCTGGCACCTTAATACTGAAGTATAATTATAGAGAGAAATCAATATAGTAGAAGTCACCAGAAGCTGGCATGGAATTGTCATGGGGGTCGTAGAGGATTGTCAAAGTGACAGTGAACAGCCCAGAAACAATGCCTATGAGCTAGCATACATGAAAAGCAGCTTTGAGCTGCTTTGAGCAACAACTTCAGGGTAGTACAGCACTTGTATGAAATGATAAATGTTTCTTATTCAGATAATATAATAGTAAAATGTGATATTTGAACAGCCAGTGGTTTTGACATAAGAAAGGTATAGATATTGGTTTTTGAGTATCTCTCATGTGGAAATGAAGATTGTATGCAGAAGCTGTGTGCTGTTACTATGTGCAGGACCAGATGCATCTGTGATAGTGATGGGTGAAAAACTGAGGATACTGCATCACCCTCTGTGCAGTGCAAGTGCTGCACTAGGCAGATGGTGCTGAGGAAGGATGACTACTGTCCCTTTTGCCTTCACATTAAACCCAGACCTTGGTCTGGATCTGTTTTGAGGGTGGATCATTTTGTTCAGGTGAGGAACAGTCACATGAAATGCCCCACTGTCACCAGGGGAGAATTAGTGTTAATGACTCCTGCCTCACTGGACTCTCTAGCATCCAGAGGGCACAGCCTGGTCTCAGTTTCTTCCATGGCCACTTCCAGGGCTGCAAGTGTAATCTGTTCTCCTTCATTCTTTTTGCAAATAGTGGCTGAAAGTTCCCTGTGCTCAGCATGTGGACAGTAAATAGCTTCAACTGGCCTTGCACGGTAGAAGTAAGGGGAAGGACCATGAAGCTCTTCCACCCTCTTTGTGCTGAGATCCCTTTATATTTCTTTGTTGAAAATATTTTCTTTACGTACTTACTGATAACTTTCTTTGGATATAGAATCTGCTGTACTACAGTGTTTTTTTCCATGGTCACTTCCAAAGAGGAAACAAATTTCCACAGAACCTACTCATTTCAAGTGATAAGATTAAACTTTCTCAATAGTAGGTAACTAGTTCTTCAAACCCATGACATTACTTTATAAAGAAATCCAGTTCCTTATTTCCAGTATAGTTGGCATCAGGATATTTTCCAAGCCCCTGAGCTACCACTCCATAATCAACATAGTCTCATAAGAAGAAAGAAACATTAGATTCCAGAGGCAGGAACATAATCTTTTAAAGGCATTTCACACTGGGTTCAAAATGTCTAGCTTAAATTCTTCCCCTCAGGTGTGCAGGAATAAGAGCTCATTAATGTATTTCCTGTATTCTTCCATTAGTTCTGTTAGCAGCATCTATAACATCTGGCTCAGATATATTGCAACATCAGTAGCAGTACATACCATAGAGGACAAATATCCAAATGGCTGTCTGCTGCAGTAGTATTATAAACAGGTTCATCAGTCATGATATTTAGTAAAGGCATGTGTAGGACACTAAAACCACAAAGCATTATGCAATGGTGAAAGTCTGGTATGTCTGTAAACTGAAAGAAGTCATGATCCCAGGCTCTTAAATCATTAGGCCATATGATTTGAGTGTACGAGAACTTAGCATGTCAGTTTGACTTACAGCAATTATATTTCTACCATTCCAGGTGAATTTTAAATCAACGGAACAGTCTGAAAAGAACAGCAAATTAAATATAGCTGGGTTACACAAACAGCCCTTCTGCCTGGTGGATGAACTTTAAATTTCCATGTATTTTACTGGAGAAATTGCAAAACATGCTTCCTTTGGAAGCAGGGATCTGTGCACTCTGCTCTCCGGTGGGCACCTGCAGAAAACACCAAGCAACAGCTGAACTCCCTTGTCAGGGCTAGAGGGTTCAGCTCTGCCAGGTAAACAAGCATCTCCAGTTCCCATTGAGAAACTTCTGGATGACACCATGCATTGTTACAACATGCTGGTGACTCATGAGGTGCAGTGTCTCTTCACTGCTAATGTCTTTGTCTTTTTCATTGGCAAGTACTGTTTCACTTGCAGCATTTCAATGCATATAAAACTACACACCAGCATGCCAATATTTGACAACTGCAATATAGCTTTTTTAGTTATGTCAGCACTGTGTGCTGGCAATCACTGCACAATCAATAACACAAATAAAGGTGGTCAAATACAATGCAATTTTTTTTACTGAAAAACAAAGTTTTGTCAAACTCAACACAGCTTAAGGGTGGGAAAAGAAATATTTCATTGCAACTTTGATTTAACTTCATCTGTTGGATTTAAATTGTTGTTCCACATAATATATGTGTAATGTGAATTTGTAATTCCAGGTAAATATCAAGAAAAAAGTAAAAAGACATATCTTAGAGCAGTTAATATTTCCTTCTGAGAAAAAGATGCAGATGCTTCTGCTAGTGGAGTTGAATTTTGAAGAACTTAAAGCCATCTCTGCTAAAAGTTCCTCTCTTTTACTACAGTTCACCCATTACAATTGCACTGATTGTTTATTTGAAAGGTGCTCTGTGATGATAAATGAGCAGTAACAGCATAGATATAATTTGAACAAAGTCTTTTTCAGTCCTTATACTTTGGAGTTCAGGTGGATGCAAATGAGATTGGGATTAGAAAAAGAATAGAAACATATCCAGAGGTTTCTAATGGAGAAGCAATTTTTTTTTCTTTTTTTTTTTTTTCCCCCCTCTCTCTAGGATCCAAGGAGCCCATTTCACCATGACAGTTATTTTTGGTTTTGTTTTTTATTTTATCTCCCTCTGATACTGTCTGGCTTTTTGGTCTGCTTCGTTCTAGGAATAGGTACTTTGGTCATGAAGAAAGCTGCAGTCATTATTCTAGTATTGACCCGATACACTAATGGTATCGAAGGCTGGGTTTGAGATCATTAAACACTGAGTCTCTTAAATGGCTTGTGATCTGTGTTTACCAATAAGACTAGAAGATGATTTAGCATCCAGATGCCCAAGTTTTGCTTGGATATCTCTATATTGAACTGCATTACAGATTAACTGTTTTTGTAGCTATAAATATTGTATACAGTAAAGCATTTTCACTGTCAGACTGGATTTTATTGTAAATGCAAAGTGAAAGGTTGATTTCTTAGCTGCTGAATTCAGAACTTTTCTACATAATGGGAATTAATTTTGGTAATGCATGTTCAGTGAGAACTATGGTGGTTCACCCTTGAGCTGAGTCCATAGGGCTAGGTACTTCAAGTATCATTTTGTATTCTGAATTTGTAACTGTTACCCAATTTTATGAATATATTTCCTTGTAACGGCAGCCTTTATTTGAGATGACTTGGCCAATTAAATCAATTATACAGCTTACAGTGATGGGTCCTTTGTTCATCAGTCCATACTTGTAGTTTATTATGCAACAGTTCTACCTTTTACTGTACTACTGTAAATTCCCTGGAATATACAATATTTTTTAGGGAAGAGTAGGAAGAGGTACCAGTATAATCAACTGTCTTTCTGACTCAGTGAGATCTGGATAAATCTTAATCTCACATTAGTGACCAAGTTAACTGTACTGAGATTTTCAAGAGGAATTTTAATATTTGGAAGTGTATGCATTATAAAATAATTTTGGTCTCAATCAGATTCAAAGGATAGTAGTTGGTAAATGAGTTTAAACTCTAATTAAATGCACTTGGTCTAAATATGCTGACATAAAGCTAAATGTTTTCATATGCTATATTTAATCATTCAGGTAATCTCAACTGTTAATATGGTCATGTTCTCTGTAATAGTAATTTGCGTGAACCTGCAATGAGACTTCTTTTGTTAAGTTGCCCATATAGGAACTGTGGAATCAAACCTAAATGTTGTAAATCCTTTCATCCAGAAGAATTATGCACTGTTCTCCATTCGATAGAGTAACTGTGTGAGTCACTTGCTTAATTAATGCAGCTTCTTTGATTGCTAGGGATTTTTTTTTTCCTTTTGTAGTGTTTTTTCTTCCTTTTTAATTCATAAATAATTTAATATTTAAAATTAGAATGGTGGTTGGCTGCGCTCAGTTGCACAAGAAGTCAGATAGATGTTCTCTTCACTGGTGGAGATGAAGACTTGCAGAAACCATCTGGACTTTGATTGAAAAGAACTGTTACAAGAACTGGGGAAGCACAACGATGAGATTTATAGCAGGCATAGCTACAGTATTAAAGCAAAACCCCTTTTGTAATTTTTTGCTGAATAAGATGACAGTAAGATTTATCAAGGGAGTGCTGAGTTTAATCGTAACATTGTCTCATTACAAACAGTCAGATAAATTGTGTGCATTAATTATGAAGCAGAGAATTGCATAATAGCCTTTGCCTTTAATTATCTCAATTCTAAAACTCTGTCATGGGACGTTTAACAAACCTGTCTCTCTGTGTCAGATGGCATATGATACAAATTTTTTCTGTTTCTCAGGTTATAATTTTTGAGTATCAGGTCACTGAAACAGGGCAATGTTGTGTAAGCCTATGATTGAAGGTATAGTTAGCATGGTTCTGGTTCAGCTTGTTTACTTGTCTCCAAGTTTATGCTATGTGTCTAGCAGAGGTTTCTGGAAACCATGCAAGTCTTCTGTTGATTGGTGTCTTATCCACTCCAATATGTCCTGTTTCCAAAGCAAACACAAGCTCCTAATATTCTTCCTTTGAACTTTCATGTGAAAAAGTCAGTTGATCTTCATAGAAAATGAGCATAAAGGGAAAGAAGCATAGCTAAAACAAATCTGCTTTTAAATTGTGCTGAATAGTTGTGGAATACCTCTGTCATATTCATCCATGTCTTCTGACTTGCTGTTAAAGGAAAACATAGTGAATGTTGTTGGACTTCTTTGTGCCTAGGCTTCTTGTCTCATCTTTTAACAGAAGCACTTTTAAATAATCCTTTACACATCACACGCAGGCTTGAACATACAACTGAGTATTTTTATTCAAAGCTAATATACAAATACACAATCTGAATATTTTTGTTTATTTTGCACAGACTAGGCACATTTAACAATTTCTGAGCTGAAGAGAGCTACTTATGGTTTTGTCAAAATCTATTCTTTCAGGTCATATGCAGATTGGCAGCAGTTTTACTCCATTGTTGCACATGCCCTGTACTCCTAAACAGTCCAAAAAGCTCAAGGTTGCATCATTCTCAATAGATCTTCAATTTTGCTTGGATGTATTTTCTTGTCTTAAAAAAAAAAAAAAAAACAAAAAACACAAACAAAAAAAACCTACCAGTAATCTAGTACTGTCTCCTGATCATCCAAGTCCAACCAATCTGAATAAAATAACTTAATATTCATGCTGATGTGCTGAAAGAACAATATGGAATTCAATGTCTTCTTTATTATTATGGAAGTGTTGCAGTCTACATATAAACATACACCAAAACATACAGACCAATAGGTTCGTATCACTCATTGCAACTTTCCTATTGTAAGTTCAAAGATAAGCAAAAATGCTGTCTTCCAGTCCATAGATTTCTAATAAATTATTCTAAATAAAATGTCATTCTTCCTCCTCGGGATTTTAAGATCTAGCTAGCTATCACTGAAGATCGTAGAATTAAATGCTGGGTTTGTTATTTGTGTCACACTGAAGCCTGAATGATATAAAATTCTCCTTCAGTTCTTGGTTTTTTGGAATATTCTATGGTGCTTTATGTGCACTAGGAATAGCATGTGATATTAAAGGTGCCAAGCTATGAAAATAAATTACAAAAGTAAATAAACTTAGAACCAGAATATTTTAAGATGTGTTTCAAGACAAACTTTGCATTGTGTAATAGGTAAATGTTAGTTATAAGTTAATAAATATTACTGAAGAACTTGATGAAGCAGAGATGATTATTAGACAAAACTCTGTTGCCTGAACCTTAAATATTACAAGGAATTTTTTCAATAAATTATTTAAATATTTCCCTTAGTCTACTAGTTTTGGATTGCAAGTGCATCTTTCATAATTTGATTTGAACTTCAAGCTCAAGAAAAACAGAAAATATAATTCTGACTGTATTTTTCTGAAGCTGATGCTTTACTGGTGTACTCAAAAAGTCCAGCAAAATTAGGCTTACAAGCCTTATCAGATGTTAACAGAAAGATTGCCTCTTATTCTGGCTGGCACTGGATTGGGCTTTTACAAGTAAATTGTTTTCTGCTATGAAAGTTAAAGTAACTGAAAGTATTCTGGGTTTATTTTGATGTAAATGACAGCAGAGTTTGGCCATCTTAAATTTTTCATAGAATCACGATATGCTTGGTAAGCTCCAGTGTATTCCTGTTCGTAATGATATTCAAACATTCCTGCACTCTGAGAGCATCCTCCCTACCCTTTCTGTCCTTTTAGTGTTCCATATTCTGCTTCATGCAATTCACAACAATTAGAATTAAAAAAAAAAAAAAAAGTTTTTGCATCACATAGTTATAAACCCAGGAGTAAATTAATTTGATAGCTACAGATGCATTTGGGATGTGTGATCTGCAGGTCTTACACTGTAATGCTGTCATTAAACTGCAGCGCAAGCATATGATTTTAATTCTTCTGGCAGTATGGGGATTTAGTTTTGTGTTGATGGGGGGAGCAGCATGTCAGTGCATGAATGGTAATGATACTTATTCCCTAGTTAGGCAAACAAAAATGACAGGCTAAGTCAAGCACAGCACTGAACCAGAATACATTTTTAAATCACATGATTTGGTAAATGAGAAAAGTCTGTTTTAATATAACAATCATTTATTTATTGAATGACTTTAATTAGATTTAAACAAAAGGTGAGTAACAGAAGCAAAGTCTTAAGAGCAAATCAATCTTTTACTAAACCTCAGTATTGTCTTTAAAATACTGAAATCTTAGCAGTATCAGCCACAGTATTTTATCCCTTGGGTAAATAAAGAGTAATGTAGTTGAAGTTGTTAGAATTTCATGGATGTAGAACTCGTGACAGTTAAGGCTGAAACAGACCTATTTTTCCTCTATTTTAGTTTATGAATTCTGTCCCTCCCTTCCCCATTCATGAATAATATATCGCTATATGGGGATTAGGCATATCAACCTGAGTTTTCCATTAAAATAGCTCATTTTTCTCTTTAAATTTATGAATATTTATCAAGGGATTCTGGGTTAGTTAATAGTATTTTCCCTTAATACATACACATGAATCCACATACGCATAATTCTGAAAAATTAGAGGTATCTATCTTGGGACTAGGCTGCTTCTAAGCTCACGCCAGCAAGCTGTAAGGTAAACATTCCTTAATAAGCAATAGGCAAAAAATAGTCTTTCCTCCCTCAATGTGAAATGTAGACAAATTCCTCCCATAAAACTTTTTTTTTTTTTCCCCCCACTTCAAGATAAGGGAACACAGGCAAAAAAACTGTATGAGAACTTCATACATTAGTTGGAAAGGGTGTCCATGTTAATTTAAAAAGACCGTAAAGTGCCAGAGCTGTTGATGTAAGCTGAAGATGAGAGTCTAAGGCACAAAGCTTCCAAAGACACTTTAGCAAGGGATAGAAATGAACTATTAGGCTGCAAGATTTGCCACAGATTTGAACTCAAATTAAAACACATTCATGTCCATGTCAATATAGTATTCTTGCATTTATCATACATGATAGTTGCATCTTACACACCCTGAAAAATTACAAGTGCATTAAGTTGTAACAGGATGGTGAATCTTTGATGTGCCTGTTTCATATGGGAGAAGTATGGTGGGGCTCTGGAAGACAGCTGACAGTGCTTTTGGATGATATCTTTTTCCTTCACACACACAAAAAAAAGAGAAAACAAGGACAAACAATTTCATGTATCCCCAGAATGTCCCTCAACTCTACGTTTAAGGATTCCCTTGAAAAATTATATAAAAGAAATTTTTACATAAAGTTGATAAAGATCAACTTTAGCTTATTGAAAGCGTAGAGAGCTTAGCTTTTTTTAAGATATAACTATGTCTGTTCAGACTGCAGAGTAGTCTGAGCAGCAGAATGACATAACACCTTTAAAATTTCTCCTAATCTTCCATGTTTGTCACCAGTCTTTGGTCAGTGCTTGTTTTAATGTGCTAACATCCATCTCAGAGGCAGTTATTGTAAATTATTGCTTGAGGATGCAATGAGGCAAGCTGTACATAGCCATGAGGAACCATCGTATGAAGGTGCTCTGTGGACTGTTAGACTTGATTTCATTTCAGACTAATGGTCTAAAAACAGAAGTTGCATTCTTGTTTGCAGGCAGTTGGGACTTTACTTTTAAATGTATGTCCAGTTGTGCCTTCCTATGAAGCTAAAGAAAGTATTATGTCAAATGATGTAGAATTCAGACTGTAATTCATGTTTTACTTTTGTGTTCTTCTACAGATAGTAACTTCATTCTTGCAAATGCTCAGGTGGCTAAGGGATTCCCTATTGTTTACTGCTCAGATGGCTTCTGTGAGCTTGCTGGATTTGCACGAACGGAAGTCATGCAGAAGAGCTGCAGCTGTAAATTTTTACTTGGTGCTGAGACAAATGAGCAGATGATTCTTCAAATTGAGAAATCATTGGATGAAAAGGTAGAATTCAAAGGAGAAATAATGTTCTATAAGAAGAACGGTAAGTTTTTATTTCCCCTTTTCTTTGTCCCAAAGAATGAAACTTAGCATTAATGCATATAATATATGGTATTCATTTCTGTGTAATGATTTTGTATGTCTATAATCAGACCTACAAGAACAGATTTGAATAAAGACAGTTGGGTACACTTTGAGAGTATGTTTATATTAGTGTTACCGATTTTATGTAAGTATATGACAAGTTACAAAACTGCAAAGAAGAAATTCAGGGTCCTAAAATACATTGTGAGACACTTTTATCTCTACTCAGTATGACGCTGCATTTTCTACTTTTTCTTATAATGAAGTTCTTACCCTTTATTGTTGAAACTGTAATTAAAAAATTAATACTCACCATAAGGTAGACATTGACTATGTAAAATTATCAGTCCCGTCAATAAAATGCTCAGAACTTTGAATAATCCAAGTGACTCGTTTTCTACAGCCATTATGTATAAATATAATAATAATGAATTTCAGAATGTGGGTAAGTACTCTTAGTAAAATTTATATTTAAGTATCTGTTGTCACATAAAAAAATTTCCAAGCATTAAGCAACTCCATAGACTTCAGTAAATTTTGAGTTGCACCACTAAAGCTTTTACTCCTATGGTAGGGCATTTATAAGGACAGTTTCATAGTCAAGATCAGTGAGCCATGGAAGAAAGCACCCCATGATGCACACTTATCAGCTTGTTTCATTTATATCAGGCTCCTTCAGTGTACCTATTCTGTAGGCATTTACACTGCTATCATTCATGTGATCTTCAAACAGTTGACACTAAGTGTGAGACACTGACAGGATTGCAATGACCCCAGTGCTGTAGGAGCCTTCACATGTGCTTAATGATCCATGGGTGCCTGTTGAATATCACCTTCTGTTTTATTATATGGCTAGAATTTCTAGGCATATGTTTAGGCCACGTGTTTTCCTCATAGATCCTACTTATGTCTTTACTAACGAAACATTTTCCCCTCAAATATTATTACTATTATATTAAATATTTTAAAAGTTATTTTAAAAAAATAATAACTATATATTGACAAGAAGATTGTCAGTGATTTAGAGTGTTAAGAGAAGGCAGCTTCACTTTCCCTGACTTACACAAAAAAGAGAAATGTTGCTTAGTTGGCTTGTGTTCATGACTGCTGTTTTTCACGGTATGAAATTTTGAAGTTATTCTGAAGATGCTGCTAAATGCTTCCTCCTCTTGTCTTTTGGGGGAGGGGGGGTGTTTGTTGTTGTTGGTTTTGTTGTTTAGCATTTAGAAGAGAGTCCCGTAGTTGAACTCATGTTTCAGGAAGGTTACTCACAGAAAGTAGTTTCAAATTTGCAAATCATGTCTGAATATAGGATAAAAATTATCTTAATCTGGAAGGATAAGAGCTGCTTTTCTCCAGTATTGTATAGTGATGAGTGGGCACGGTGAGAAGAGATTTCAATGTATGTAAATGAAAGAAGTAAAGCTAACATTCATTTCACTGTCTTGGTCCTGAATGATAAATTGTGATTCCTTTGCACTATGAAGGAGTGCTTCAAACCTATAATAGATATGATTAATGCAGGCAAAAAGAGATTGCAGGTCAATGTGCTTATCAGTGAAGTAGCTGAACCACAGATAAGTAGGTAAAGAGAAATTGTTTAGGATAAAAGAATTCCCACAATCCATCCTGCTTGCTTCCCCATGTACAACTCAACTGGAAGCCATTCCAAGACACTTTCTGAGTATGAATAAATTTTCCAGACTACCTATTCTATTTTTCATTTTCCTGTATTTCTGTACCACTGGGAAACAGAAATGAATAGGTATTAAAATAACATGAGACTGTTCTTGAATAAAAGCAAAATTTATCTTAAAAAATAATCTTGTTTTTTCAACAGAGCTGCAAGGTGCAGACACCAAATTCGGTAAATCATCCGTTTTAGGTAAATGTTTGGGTTTGGCGGGTTTTTTTCAGAAGAAAAATTGAACCTCTGAAGCAGTTAGGCTTATTCAACATCGGCAGAAAAAAAGAAAAAAAAGATTTCTTTGTTGCAGAACAATGTTTTAAAAATATTTTAAGAAACTTTGGGAATAATGGCCCCAAAATGACCCTATGGATATGTTCAGGCTTACCTGATATTGAAAACAATTGTCAGCTGGGCTAGTGCCCAGTGTAATACCAGGAACATAGGTCAGTGGGAGACAAATAACTAGCAATGTCTAGTCATCACAGGGTTATAATTCAGTGTCCTGTTAAGACTTTAGGGTGTCCGAGTGAAACTAGGTATGTGCCTTTATTCCACTATTCAGAGGTACAGCCTTGCTCTGTAGGCCTAGCTGCAAGACCAAATGAACAGTTTCAGGGATAACTTCAGGGACAGAAGTTCAGCTTCAGGGATAATTCTGAGCTCACAGAATAGACTGAAATGTCCCTCAGCATACTACTTAAGAGCTTAATAATGAGTACAACATTACGATAAGAAATGACTATGAGGGAAATGGATATATCAACATAATAACTTATTCTCGGTTTCTTCTTCTGGATTTGGTCTAAAATGTAGAAGCTAGAAACTTGTAATTTTTTTTCTTTCTTTCTTTCTTTCTTCTATGTGTGTCTCATCTTTTGGGAAAGAAATTTAAGCTTCCAAAACTGATTATGTGTTGATTTCTTAATTGCCGTATTTTTTAATATTTTGAATTGGATTTAAACTCAGTTTAAAACTGATTTAGTTTTTATCATTAAATTAGATTGTTCTTTCTAAACAAGTAGTGATTCAAACTTGGGACTTAAAGCTCTTACTAGTTTTGATCTGAATTTAGGTAGCTTGAATATGGGGCCTTTCACACTTATTAACCATCATTTAAGAATTCACATAGAACTTCTGCTCAGTAATTGTTAGTTAAAGGAATGACTGTTATAACTAAAGCAACTCCAGCAACCCACCCACAATTTCATGGAAGTTCCAGACTTCTCCAAGCTGACACTGCAGCAAGAGTGGTGTGCAATGAGTTGTGTAGGGAGCTGAGTAAAATGGATTACCTATCTGTGGGATGAAATGCAGGATTTCATTGTCTTTGTCATTTGGGTTTGGATCTTAACAGAAGGGTGACCTTCAGCAGTTGTACTCTGACCAAACTAGAAAACAATCCTCCTGGAATGACTAGAAGTGGATAAGAACTTTTCTCTGTGTGTTCTCCTTTAGTATTTTAACAAATCCTTAATAGGATAAACTGGCCTTCTCATCCAGGATATTTTCTGCCATGTTAGCACAGAGCAGTATTAGAACTGTGGCAGCAGCAACAGCAGCTTCAGAGAGAGATGTCTTTTGAAAATCCTGTTCAAAATACACTTTTCATCATAGTTTCAGTATTTATATTGTTTCCTCAGTCAGTTTCTAACTTTTTATTCATCAGAGCTATATTGTTTTTTTGAAGACAAACAGAAAGGAAACTATTAAAAGACAGGGAATTTTATTATTATTGTCTTCTTCAGAAAGTTTTAAAATTATATAGCTTAGGAGCTGATTTTTAATTTTTTTTTTCTCTTACTATTTCTACACTTTCTTCAAAACATCTGCATCATATTAAGTCGTCAATTATGATAAACAAATGCAAAGTAACCTTTTTGAATTCAAGTGAGTTGTGAGAAAAGAACTCACTTCCTGGATGTCTTTTTTAGGCTAATCTGAAAGCAGATGGACACTATGCTGAGGAACTACATTTAGACAAACACTTCTTTTTCTCCGTGCTAGACCACTGCAGAAATTTATCAATAGCAAGTACCTGTAGTTAAATGAAGTCTTCACAATCCCCCAAACTTAAGTACAAATAAGCAGCAGTGTGGATTTTTTCCTTTTCTGTCACAGCCTAAGAGAATGCTACAATAAGCCCTATAATCATTGACTTAGTCCAGTCTAAGCTCTCTATCTTCAGCTGCTGAGAAGGTCATACCTTACAACCCCATCAGACTCATTTCCTATGTCTCAAAAATCAGTTTGTAGTACTGAAGAAGAGGTCTGTTCCTACACACACCTTCTTAAGACCTGCAGTAGTCCTACAGTCTTCCTTCATTGAAAGGAAATTGGCCTTTTTCTGTGTATGTGTAACTTGTGGGAAACACTATGTAATCAGCTGTGGCCACTTCTGACTTATGGACATTTGAGAGGCTTCATTGTGGTGTCCATTGTATCTGTGCACCCCAGCAACAGGGCTGTTTGCACAGGCTTTTGTGGGCAATTAAAAATCTGTGCTGTAAGAGGACTGGAGTGAGTGAGTGTTGCTGGTACCACCATTAGAAGTTGCCTTAGGACTTGGCTTCAAGCAGAGTTTGCTTCATCTGTGATAGACCATGGGGACCCAAGGGACACTTTGACATCTTCTACATGTAAACTGATTTAAACACTTTCTGAGGTATGTCTTAGGCATGTACCTTGTAGGTCTTGGCCCCTAAAGATTTGGTAAGTAACTTGTAAGGTCAGGAAGTCATGATATAGTTATTTTCTTATTTTTTTTAATTTTAAGAGTCTTAATGATTAAAGCAAGGTGTTTTGGCTGTTCTCATCAGTGTAGGAAAATACTTGTTTTAATAACTCTGTATCCTTATCTGGAAGGTCACAACCAAGGTGTTATTTCAGATGAGTGGAATATGAGTGGAGAAAAGGTGAAAGTCAAAGTCTCTTACTCAGTTACTGGATACCATCAGGCAAAAGGCCATTTGAAGTCTAGGTATAACAGTGTTCTCACATGAGCAGCAATTGACAGCCACAGGCAAAGGGAACAAGCCTCATGCCATGAGACATCATCTATAGCCTCTGCCATGGCTGCAGTTGAATAATGTGGCTACAGGGTAACAAAGGCTCCATTACATTATTTGCAGTTACTGCATGACTTGCGTTAAGCAAAGAAAGCTTTTTTTAGATGATGAGTTTAATCTTATTTAAAATTATAGAAGCATTAATTAATTATAAAGAAATTTAAGGAACATTAATTTCCTTTAAAATGAAAGAAAATTAAGTTTTCTTAAAGCTTTTCTTCTCTACAAAGAGTATTTTGTTAGTTGCAGAAATGGTATCCCTTTTTTCCAACAAGAAGTTTAAAAATCTACTTTTAATGGTTTTCCAAAAATATTCTGTAGCATTTTGAAATGTGGGAGTTGTATATTACATTTTTAATATGAACTGACTTCCTGCTTTAACAATCTCCTGAAATCCACTGTATCTTTGGGAAATGTTAACCCAGGAGTTAGAGAAGAGGCATTTATTAGACTTTTCTAATTAGAAAAAAAAAAAAAATTCTATACAGAGACATCAATTTTCTAGTGACGTCTAGTTACTAATGTAGAGGAAGTCCCTTGACAAGTTGCTTGGCAGGATCGTTCATAGCAACATGACCTCACTGCTGCTCTGCCTTAAAAACGTGGCCTAAAAATAAGAAAGCTAAAAAGCTTTTGTGGTTGGTTTGCTCACATCTAAATTATAGTACAAAATACAGGAGGAGGGGAATAAAAAAAGCAAGCAACACTGAAAAATTAATCTGACGGTAATATTACATGAGCCATAAACAATAACTTTTATCTTTATGAAAGCATCCTTTTCTTCTTTCTTCTTTCCTTTTTCTTTTTTTTTTTTCTTCTTCCCTGCTTCCATATAGCTCAGTAGGCATTAAGAAGTTTCACTGATCTTGGGGAAGTCTTTCTCTTAAAAAGCAGTATAGTTGTAGACCTAGACAGAAGGCATGTTCTTATTTTCCTCTGTTTCACAGAAGAGGGAAATTTTCAGCTCCTTTTCTCTCCAAAGACTTCATTTGATTGACCCATGGCCTCTGATGGAAGGTAATGTGTAGCCTTGAAGTGTGTGGTCATTTTAGAGACAGTCCCAGCATCTGCAGCGGAAGGGGAAGACAGGGCATATTTCCGCTCCTCTGGAGAGCCCTGGCTTAAACTCTGCAGAGCCTCAGGTGAAGGAGTCAGACAAAGTCTGTGAAAAGACAAAATGAGGGGCTGAACTTCAGTTAGAAGAAAAAAAAAGGCAGTAAAATCCCCTGCGTGCAATGTGATCTAAAACATCTGAGATCTTCTTCTGTAATTTAATGAGACTTCAGCAAGACTGCTGCTTACTAACTGACAGCGCTGGTACTTTGTTCTGATGGCACTCGTGGTGACGTTGGCTAATAGCTTCTTTCAATAGCAACATGATTTATTAAAAGCATAATTCACTGAGAAAAGATATGTTCTCTTAGAAGCACATTGATAAGTAAATAAATCCGTATGAGCGTTTCCTGCTGCTTACTGCACTGTTACAAAGTGATGGGCTCTTCATTGCTTACAGATGCTTACAGATTAGTGTTTCCATACAGGCACCCTCAGCTCCCAGCTGCACTTAGTATAAATGGCTGTTAGTAATGTTGCATGCACTTTTTTATTTTTTTTTAAATATATTTCATTATGCTACTTTTTACACATCCATTTTTAGGAAGAGATGTAGGTATTTATTTTGCAGTGAGATGTTTGTACTACATCAGACCGGTCACTCTTCTCTTCAAATTTTCTCAGAATTTTATGGTCACACCGAGGCTGCCTATCAGCTATCTTCTATTTGTATGAGTTTTGAATGTGGCTTTAGCTAAAAGTTAGATAAAAGCTAACAGCAGTTAGGATGTTCTTTGGTTAAAGAAAGATCAACGTTCCATTTCTCCTGATGACTACGTGCCTCCCCGCTACTGACATTTCCTTATTTTGTTCATGATACCCAAATCCACGTACTGAATCATGGTGCAGACTAATTGTCACCTCCTGTGCTGACAATTGCAATGACTTCTTGCATTAGCTCCATAGTTTTTTTGGAAGAGCAACATGAGGCTCATGTTAGCACTGTCTCTTGAACCCTCTCACTGATTTGCCTAGGGAATTGCAAAAGAAGTCTGATTTTAGAGAGCTGTTAAGTAATTAAAAGGTTAAAACCTAGCACTTTCCAACTGGCAGGGTAACTATAATTCTTTTCAGTGGGCAGGCTCAGAGTCTGTTTACAGCATGTGCTCACATGGATTCGAGTGGTGAACAGGGAAGATTAATCCTCTCTATAGCGTTATGTAATTCCTCAGTGTCTGTTTCAAAACCCTTCTGTACAGAAAACATAAACCTGACAGGATGGAGGTATCAATCCAGATCCGTGACTCGACCCCTTCTCAGGTCCCAGCTTTAGCCCCTTCCTTCCAGAAAGGTGCCAGTGGGCAGTATGTCAAGTGCAGGTTAAAGTTCTTGAATCGTGGGCTCAACAGAAAATCCTCAAACTTGCTCTAAAACTTCTGGTGGATATTAACAGATAAAACTAAAATAATAGACAGGAACTACAGAGGCACTGATATTCTTGTTAAGCAAAAAACTTCTCCAACCTAACCTTGTGGAAAAAGCAATGGAAAATAAATGATCAGTTTCTAAAATGGAGATTTGCAATGTAAGTGGACAACTAACCGGCAGAATCCTCTCTTTCTCCATGTAATGTCTGTTGAAAGTTTTATGAATAAGCATGAGGCTGTGACCAGCACCTCTACCAGCATTGGGAGACCTCCCATTCTGCAGAATCCAGACCTTCTGTTTCTAGCGGCTGCCACTGCCAGAGACACCAGAATCAGGGTCACAAAAATATCTTGCAGAAGATATTTTTGTCTATATTGTTATCACTTGTTATTTGAAACTGAAAAAGTGGAAAATTGTCTTTATAAGTGTAGTGGTCTGTTTTGGTATGGGTGTGCTTTTGCTTACAGGAAATTTTGTGTCATCTTTGACCCTTTGGGTTTTTTTAAGAGAATAAAATAATGAGCTTAAAAGCACAATAACCTCATTTGAAAACATGGTTGTGTTCAGATGAATGTGGGCTACACCTCCTCCTGCTGTCAAAATATCAAACACAACTTCAGAAACATTAGGTAGCTTATAGGGAGAAACTGAGAGAAATGAAAAAATGTGTTTATAAATACATGGTTTTTTTCATATATATATGTGTATATATATAAATATATATGCACCCATACATACATACATGTATATGAGACCTCATCCTGGCTTAAGAAAATTTCATGCTTTTTTTTCCAATGGACAAACGTACATCCCTCAGTAGGCTGAGAAATCATATTTACTGCTGTGAGTGCATCTACATGTTGGATTAGATGCTCTGAAAATTCAAAAGGAGTAAGGACCATAGTTTGTAAATGCAGTTCTAACAATAGATTTCAAAAATACAGTAATCAAGGGAAAGCAAAATTTGCTTCTTTTGGGATTGTTCAACTCAAAGCAATGAAAGAGGCAGAATTCAGATGAAGAAAGTAAAGACTAGTCTGCTCAGGAAGGATTGAGCCTGACTATTTCTGAAACAGTACATACAAAGATATTGAAGAAACAGTATTTTGGGTTTGGTTTTGTTGGTTTTGTTTTCATTTTTGTTGGTTTTGTTTTCCTGTGTTTTTTTTTTTTCCACTTTAACTATAGATATTGGATATTTATTTATATAAATAGACTGTCTCACTTAGTACTTTCCCAGGAGTTAGCTGATGAATGCTGAATATCTTGTACTACTATGACTGTTGACAGAGTAGTCATCATCAAGGAAAAGTAACTTGCAGACTGATAATATTTATTAATCTGCCCTGAAGTTTTTTGCATTTAAACAGAATGCATTTCATTGACTTAACTGAGTTTTTAGATAATCCTGTGTATTTTGCTAATTGTTATAAATGTAACCTGGTAAATGTATTACATCAGGGAATTATTTATCTCCTTAAATGCAGTTTTCTAATCTGGATGGAGATAGGAAAAGAAAACTAGAGCAGACGAAAAGTAAGTAGCACACATAAGGATAATGAATGTCACATGGCTTTAACAGGCATTGCTCAGCTTCTCTGCTTTTGCTCAATGAAAACTCAAATATAACTAGAGGATTTTGAAGCGGAGTTTCATTAAGTAGCAAAGATAGTGGAGTTACAAAAGGAGAGACAGGAAAGCTGAGTAAACAAAACTGAAACGTAGATGTGCTAGAGATCATAAATTAGTTTACATAAAATGTGGACTGCAGACTGTACTAGCTGTTGCATACAAAATACGTAAACACTAAGGTTGGAAAAGTCACGCACTCAAACTAGGAGCTGCCATAACAGAGGCAGTATGTGTCCACATAGTAATAAATGGAGAGTTTGAGGTGGTGAGTTAAGCTTCTCTCTGCTTAAAACTGGGAGTTTGCAAGAGAGGCAAGGATAAGAGATTGCTGTGCTGAAAAGTGTCTCCTCTTAGAACATCCTTTCCATCCCTCCGTCTCTCCATCATGGCACTGATGGCAGAAAAAGTTAGACATGCTGGGCAACATGACATGAGTCACTGAATTACCTGGCAGTAGAGGGAGCAGAGCACAGGGGCATGGAAAAGAGGGTGGAAACACATGGAGGGGGGATTTGCACATTCTAGGATGATATGTGATAGATTTGAATAAATTCATGTGGTACTCCATAGCCTATACAGAGGGATGCAGGGATATTTTTGATGGAAGTTTCTAAAGCAGCTCCACAAGATTAACACTTACCTACTTATTCATACTGAAATGCAATTTTTATTTTGTTATTAAGGTATCTTACCTATAAACTTTCCTCCACCAAGTTCTTGGTATACCACTGTATTCTGGTTTAAGACATTTTGGAATGGATTTACATTGACTGTTAAAACTTGTAGGGAGAGTTACTGGCAGGATACAAGCATGACCTATTGGCCATACAGAATGTGGGTAACAAGTTCTTAATCCTTCTTTACTATTCCTATGAAAGTGTAGGCACAACCATCAGTGACCATATAAGTCAGTTACCTGATAGCCCATATGTGTTCTTGTTAGTTTTCTTACAACATCATCAGACTGTCACTAGGATGTAGCGCACAGGCTGTCATCTACAGTAGCAGAATTCAAGGAAAAAATGGTTAGATTTTTATTTGTTAATACATACATGTGATTTCTGCAGAGATGATGGAGAAGAATGAGGGGCTTATTTGCTTAAAGCAGCAAATCTTTGCATTAGTTGTGTTGATTGATCATTGTCAAAGATATGATATCTACAAGACAGAAAGTACTCTAATTATAGCTATACTTTTCCTTCCAGCTCCATTCTCTTTCTCTTTAGTTCAGTTGCATTTTTTTTAAAGCATTGTTTTCTTTGCACTTTACTCTCCTTAACAAAATGTTGACACCTTGTCAAAACCACAGAACATTCAAAACCAAATCTTATCAGTGACACAGGGGATCTTTGGATAAATTACTGAAAGAGCCAGTTTGGTTTCCCCATGCAAAATCTTTGGCATCCTGATCTGTCAGTCTCAGAGTCACACTTTGTGCAGTGGAAAAGTGGAAATGATCAGGCTAAAACTTCTCTGGCAACATCATGTATCCAGCAGCAGGTTTATTTTGTTAACAGTTAGTAACTCTGTAAATGAGATCGTGTTGTAATGTTGAAGATTTAGCTTCAACCTTATTGACAAGTTATTATAGTTATCTATATGAAAATATTTTTACCTTTGTCTTTTACTTAACAAATCCCTGGTCATAAGGTGGTGTGTTTTAATATTTTTTTAAAGGCTTCATCTGCATCTGTTTAAAAGAACATTTAGTTTACTAAGTCAAGTACTGAAATGTAAAGAAATGTGCCAGATTTATCATGTCCTGTGCAGCCTAATTCTGCCCTTTTATGCATATATATAATGATAATTATTACTTGAAGAGTGATTGCTTTGTGCCACAAGACTTGTATATCAAATATGCAAAACATTAACACTTTCTGTTTTTTCTTTGGGTACTTGGTTTATAAGACTATGAAAGATTTCATTTGATTAGTCTTGTATGTTATGTGCAGATGCAGAGCTTCATGAAAGAGCTCTGCATCTCAATCCCTCTTCCTCTCACCACAGAGAGTAGGAGACAAATCACAGGATTTTGTTCATTTGTTATTTTCTGTCCTTGAGTGATGGAAGCGGCAATACAGGCTGGCTCAGTGTTTGTCTGGAGGGTGGTGTGGCAAGCAAAGTCCTGAGAAAGAGAAGGTCTGGAAGTGGATATAAACACTGACAGTTGATACATGGCAAAAAAAGGAAGACAAGCTTGTCTACCTGGAAAAAACTACTCCCAGGCTGTCTAGAGCAAAAGGAGAGCTTTGCGTCAGTAGCACTGGTACTAAGTAACTCATAGGGATATTTGAGGCTAAGAAGATACTGCAGAAAAGCTCAATTAAAATTTTGAGGAGATGGATGCAGAATTTAATTCTTTTATTAAAGAACTAAATAAGATGGGTGTCAATAATCCCTTTCCATTTCTATATCATGATACCTCTACAATAACCAAATAGCCACCAAAGATTTCCATTCTGAGTATTTCATTGAGCATTGTCTAGGGTGGGCATAACTAAAGATTGAGTATTATTGTATGTTGAGTACACATAGCTCATCAATAGGGCTAATGGTCCAAATCTGTTCCTTGGTTTAGACAGGCCGTATTTTCTGGTGAAAGGAACGCTTGCCTCTGAAGGCTATTGGCATCCTGATGGCAGGGCGCTGTGGTTTAGCCGCTGCCAGGAACCAGGCACCACACAGCTGCTCGCTCATCCTTCCCTCTCCAGTGGGATGGCGAGAGAACAGGAAGGGCAAAAGTAAGAAAACTTGTGGGTTGAGATAAGAACAGTTTAATAATTGAAATAAAATAATAATAATAGTAATAAAAATTGTAATGAAAAGGAGAACAATGAGAGAGAAAAATAAAACCCAGGGAAAAAAAACAAGTGATGCAACAGATCATCACCCACTCACTGATGCCCAGCCAGTCCCCGAGCAGCAATCGCTGCCCCCCTGCAGCCAACTACCCCCTCAGTTTATGTACTGAGCATGACATTATATGGTATGGAATATCCCTTTGGTCAGTTTGGATCAACTACGTTGGCTGTGCTCACTCCCAGTTTCTTGTGCACCTGGCAGAACACGGGAAGTGGAAAAAGTCCTTGACTAGTGTCAGCACTGCTTAGCAACAACTAAAATGTCAGTGTGTTATCAACATTATTCTCATACTAAATCCAAAACACAGCACTATGCCAGCTACTAGGAAGAAAATTAACTTTATCCCAGCCAAAACCAGGACACAGGGTTTTGTATAAAATCTCCCTTTTATATTCCTTGGTTTGTTGACTTTTGTTTTGATTTCAGTCTGAGGACAGACTTCTAGCTGTCAGAGCAAGGAAAGGTAGAAAGGGTGGTTGAGAGAGTGACCATAAAGCACTCTCTGTTTTATGTATATATAAAAGGTAGACTATAGCCAAATTGCTTTGTGATAAGATTATGCTTCATTTGGTCTCTTTTTTCCTTTCCTGTGATGGGCTTGTATAAGCCTTGAGGCTTACATAAGCCTTGAATATATATTCAAAAATATATTTTGAACCTTCAGTTCATAATGTAAGAGAAAGATTAGACTCCTTCTCCAAGACTGGTGGCTTGGAGCAATAGAGTCTGTATATAAATAAACGTCCAAAAGAAATTTCTTTGATAGACGACTCTTGACAATACAAGACCTTTGTATACACCATCTGAAGCAGGGAAGGAATTTCTGTCTCACAGATGAGTGCACTCAAAAGAACTGTAACAAAAGAGGGCACTACTTTTTTGATGAGTAAAAAGTTATTCTTTTGTCTTATAGAATTATATGATGTTGGCTTTCAGTAAAAGCTATGTAATGGGTTGCATTGGATCAGTATATATTTCCCAGAATGCTCCTCAATAGCGAAAGATAGTACACTTCTGTTCTTGACAGAGTGCAAGCACATATTGACCTAGTCCTGACCTAAATTGGATCATCTCCTCTAGTCCTGAAAAGTACTTCATATTCATTTGCTCCTGTCAGACTAAAGACAGAAAAACAAAACAAAACAAAAAACAAACCAACAAGCTCAGTTTAGGACTTCTGAAGATTGAGTGTGTAAGTAATGTCAAGACTGACTCCATGCAGGGCACTAGTCTGGAACTCTTCAGGAGAGAAGTAGCCTGTGCATGTACTGGATATGTGTTTTCCTTAGTGGTGCATACCATTTTTTATCCATATTTGTTTTGCTTAGTCAAAATATTTTCAGACATATTTACAGAGGAGAATGAGGACAGATAATGAGAGAAAATATGATTAAAGAGAAACAGCAAATGACATTAAATGATGACAGGATGTGGAACAATTTCAGTGACCAGTGGTCACCTGGAAAGAATTCAAATGCACTTTGATTATAGAAAAGAAGAAATGCATTAAAACATGAAAGGCTAAATAGATTTGTCTCTATTTCTAATGATGAACCATGTTACAATAACTTCCCTAAACCTACAAATCTATCATTTCAAATAATATTACCAGGTGTGCTTCTTAGGATAACTGAGTTAGGTTTGTTTGAACATGGCTGATGTCTACAACTTTCTTCCAGAAACAGCCTTAATGACTAATTTGTGCATGTGTGTAGAAAAGACATGAAACAGTTGAAAAGAGTAAGATATGCTTCTACTTCTGGAGGAGATTACAACATCTGTTTAAAGGAACATTGCAGCTATTGGTGTTGTTTAGAAGAAGGAATTTAGAGTGACTTCTTGTCCAACTGAAACTACTGCTATAATGTAGCCAAGCAGAATGTAAATTTACAAGAAAGAATTTGGCCAGTTTAAGAGTTATAATATTCTGTAGAGATCTGTGATTCTATTTTTAAGGAGGAAAGTAAAATTGCTTAATGCTGCTTCTCTTTGAATGCATCACTTCTGATTGATAGGGTGATGTCTCTCTATAACATTTCGGATGGTAACAGCACTGAGCAGTTTTTCTCAGAAATTTTGATAAAAGAGTCAACTCTGTACAAAAATGAATTAAGGTCAGAAAATTAGAATGGAAAAAGGAACCGTAGAAGTACCTTGCTTCTGACATCAGTTCTGCCTTCTTTTAAAAGGGCTTCTTTGCTTGCTCTTTCTTCAACATCCAAATGAGAATATTTAAACCCAATATAAAGCCAGTCTGCTTCTTCCCAAGACTTTTCTCTCCTTCTCCAGTCATCTTTCTTCCTGTTGCAAATTCTCCCTATCCCTTCTTTAAATACCTTAAGTGGAAGCATTACCTGATGACTGAACTAGTAATGTTACTCTCAAAGTTGCCTGTCTGCCTCTTGGAAAGTTTGACCAGGATGGAGAGGACTAGATGAATTTCCTTTGAAGCATACTTTTGGACCTTCAACTGTGGTGGCCCTTCAAAAGGAAAGCTGCTGTTTCACCTCCTATGCTTGCCTACAGCCTTCAACAGGCAGTCAGGGAACTTCCAGTTGAAAATTTAAATTAGAAAGCTGAATTGTGATCCTGGTGTGTCCGGTTCATTTTCAAGATCGCAGAGTTCAGAAGACAGAGAACAGAGTAGGAAGTGACTATTCTGCTTGCTCTTTCTAAGGACCCTTCCAAAGCTTAGCTGATTATTTGGCAGTAGTCAATCGTGACAGCAGTGGTCCAGGGAACTATTCCTGTTTCCTTTATGAATGAAAGTAGACTTGTGCTTGTAAATGAATGTCAAAAATAGTATGTTGGGAAGGAATATGATTATGGAGGTGTAAAGACGTGTCCAAAAAAGAAATTTAAAACTGAAAAAGTAATGCTGTGGCAGTACTTATATATCTTATAAATAACATTAGTAGGCTGATGGTGGGTGGAGGTAGTTAATGTTGATACTCAAAACCTGAATACCACAAAAGCCTGGCACTGGGCTGAATTATCCCAAAATGGATGGGATTGGGATCTTGGGTGTTTGGCTGAGATCTCCATTACACTTCCAGTGCGTTACCAGCATGTAGGCATTCATTATCTTCTCTTCTGAGTGGTCTGCATTAACTGCAAACTTATGAATGATGTTATTGGAACTGAACAATATATCTTGCAAGCAGGACCTATGACACAATCAGTGACAATAACAATTTATTTTAAGCAGTATAATTATGTAGCGGGTGTGGGCAGAGAAAGGTTGACATGAATTAAAAATATTGCCAAACTCAGCAGTGTCTAACTTAAGTCTTAGCAAGGTGAACATTATAGACAGTAAGGAGGATAGCTGATATTAATTTTACAGATGATGTGTAGTATTGCAAGTCTCATCATCTGTAAGATGCAAGGAGTTAATTCTATTTCTATTCTAAATCTGTTGTCTGATTATTTTAAATATCTTTGAATTAGTGGAATGAGCTCTGACTATCAGGTCTTCTGCCAGGAGATTTTAATGAGTATCAAGTCAGATGATTAAGGTAGAATGATTCTATAGTAAACATGGAAGCTTCAGATGTCAAGTTAACAAAGTGAAAGCTATTCCAGTAAAATAAGCAACATCAGTTGAGACTTCAAAGCAAAGCATGGTTTCAGAGGAGTAAGCAGCTTCATTAAACTCTATTAATGATCTCTGTAGATAAATTTTGCATTTAAATTTATGCCTTGCTTCTAGAGAAAGCAGTATTACTGAGCTTCAACCAATGATGCAAAGAGATTTACATGAGCTGAACATCTGTGATTCTCTGACTACTAGACCTCCTAAATAAGATTTTTTTTCTTTAGAATTATGTTAGTTGTTGATTTAGTATTTCACTTTTTTTTTCCCCTTTCTATGCTAAAAGACAGCTGTTTGAATTAAATTCATTCTTTATCCTTGCAGGGTCTTCATTCTGGTGCCTACTGGATATTGTTCCTATAAAGAATGAAAAAGGAGATGTAGTACTCTTTCTGGCCTCTTTCAAAGACATAACAGACACAAAAGTGAAGATTGCTGCAGAAGACAAAAAGGAAGGTTTGTGTGAATTGGAACAACATTGATAAGAACCAACATTAATAAGTTTTTTGAGAGTGCATTTTACACACCTACATGAACTCTCTCTCTCATGTACACTTTTCAATATAGAGACGTCCTAGCTTTCCAAAGAAGAAATTCATATATGACATGGAAGGTTAAATAATCTGTTGAAGTTCTTATTCATAATTTTTTTTATTTACATATTGCTTCGCATTCTGTAAACATGGAAACCAGGGAACAGAGTGTCCTCAAAACTGAATTTGTTTTAATGTCCCCTGATTTAATTAATTTATTTTCTGGATTATCAGAGGTACATTCTGGAAAAGCTAGACCTTTTCAAGCATTCCTTATGTGAATCTGATTTCAACATGGCTGAGAGATGAACGAATGCATTTTTTCATGTTTTTCTATAAGCAGAATATACATCTTTTGAAATTATTTTGCCTATTGAAAAGCATGACTATTCTTATGTATCTAATTTTCATTACATTATATGAAATTGTAAGATTTATTATGTATTTAGGAATATCAAATAATGTAAGAAATACTTTCTCCCATTTATTTGCTTCTGAAATGAAACAATGCAAGGATTTTCTCATGAATTTGGAAAAAGATTGTGTTATGCTAATGATTCACAGCTGCCATAAAATGATCTTGACTGTACAGTGTAGTCAAATTTTGCTAAATTCTGCTAACACAAAGCAAAGGCAGTGTGGAGGGATGGAGGTTATGCAGTCAACATTGACCTGTGTTGTGTATCAAAGGCAGTGAACTTATTCCAGGTTTATATTTTTTAAAGGTATATTGAACTAAGACTTTATGTTTGCAATTTTTCTGTGTCAAGGAACTGTCTAGAAAAAATTTACCTAAAGAGGGTAAAAAAGTTCTGTAAAATTTCATTACTGTTGAATTTTCCAGTCTGGTACTACCCTGGGATTTATTTAAATTGTTCACCCTGTGATAGCCATTTGATCTCAGCATATCTCAGAAACAACATAGACATGGCCTTAGGACTCCTTTTCTCGTTATGGGTTTCTGAAGTAGGGGAACAATTAGTATTCAATTTTTCTGGTTTTAAATATTTGCTTTTCAATAAAATAGTTATATTTCAGTTACAGAGAAGTGTAATTCAGCATTCTTTTACAACAGTTTATTACTCTAAAACAGAAAATACTATGCTTCCATGTGCTACTGAATATTCTTAAATCAACATTTATGTTAAGTGTCTGCCTTTTCTGTACATTTGGACAAATAATTTCCCCTTTGTCTTACTTTTCAAGCCCTGAATAATGGAGGGGTTTTTTTGCATCCTTCACTTTTTGCATTGAGAATTTGAGAATTTCTGAGCTGGAAGACTGAAGAAAGGCTTTGAAATAGTACACAAGTACGTCTTGCAGCTTTTCCTTACATCCAATTTCAACCAATCACTTCACCTCGAAGTAAAGCAGTTAAAATAGAAAACATATTTTATCCAGTTTCTCCCTAGGCCTTAGAAAACCTTATGCTTATGAAAGTTTTAGGGAAGTAGTTTATTAAAACATCATATGTGGGGCCATGTAGAAGAGAGATTGTCAGAACATCTGTGCTCTAAAGGCTAATAATTTACATTATGAGAGATGCAAATTTTCAGGATACACTCAGTGAGAAATCACATTTAGTCTGCCAGTGATGACTTGAAATAGGTATATCACTGATTACTTGTAAAATGACAGCTATTGTTTACCTGATAAACATTTTATAGCTGTATGCTTATTTTAGGATGGATTAAAATGATCTTCAGCTTTTGATGTGAGTTCGTGTCAAATTGTAAATCTAAGCAGATTTTAACTTATGCTTGCTGTTGCACATTTAAAAATTAATACTTCTCCTGCTGTGTACTGACAAAGGAACACTCTTATGCAGAGCTACATTACAGCAGCAAATGCCCATTCAGTTGCTATAAGCTTATGAATATTGATGTTTCGCCGTCTTGTGCAATGTACTCTTCAGAGCACAATCCCGAAAATTTGTTGTTCCTTCCCTTTATATTAATTTTAAAACCATGGCAATCATTTTATGTTATGGTGATACTTGATTGCATCATGGCAACAGAAAGTAGCACTTTGCATGGTGTTTTGCCAAATACACTGTTTTATACAATATAGTGAGATAAGAAACAGGATTTAACAATTTATTCAAAATATTTACAAACAATACCAGCATTTTAATTTTTTGTAGATCTACCTAGCTATATAAAAATAAATTTAATGGTATGTTAGCTCTTTGAGTAACATTCAAATTCTTCCTATGCAGAATGATTCAGTAGTCCTCCAGCGGTGAACATAATCTCAGCATTGTCAGAAAAGAATTCCCAGTGCAATCTATGCAACTGATTCAGTACCTGAAATTTCAGAATGTTTAACTTCCAGAAGTAATTGGTTCTTCTTTACTTAAAACACAACCACTATCTGGCATGTAGGATGCACCTTTTATTAACAGAAAATTGAGTTTGCGTTTTGTTTAAAGATATTAAAGATCTTTTTAATGTTCAGTGATTAACATCTATTGCAAGGTGATTGATACACATGGCTAGATATTATTTTCACAGTTAATATTGCTAAAAAGATAATTTTAATTTTTCGAAGATTACTGAATTTGTCCTTTCAAAAATCAGGTAACTTCTAAACTTGGAGTTGAAAGCCAACTCTTCCTATAAGATAATTGCCATTATGCACACTTTTCTATTGCCTGTTGAGCATATCTCTTGTGGTTAGATTGTGTATGGGAAGAAGAACTTAGATACAAACATGCTCAGTGTGAAAGTCTTGTGCCCATGCAAGGCTGTTGTATTAATATTTTTGTTTCAGTCTATCTCTTCTCTGTTCTGCCCAGAACAGACTTTGGTAATTTGTATGGAACATTAATAGTCACATTCCATCTCCCTTTAATTTCTAAATCCCTTAGAAAGCTTATCTAATAAAATTATTTCATGTTCTGTTTCTCCTAAGTCTGCCCTGCACCCTTGGCTTTCCACCAACACTCTATGGTAATACACTCTCACTGGTTGTGTCTCCAAAAGTCTTAGCATCATAGAATGCTTTGGGTTGGAAGGGACCTTTAGAGGTCATCTAGCCCAACCCCCCTGCAGTGAGCAGGGACAGCTTTAACCAGATCAGGGTGCTCAGAGCCCCATCCAACCTGACCTTGAACGTTGCCAGGGATGGGGCCTCCACTACCTCTCTGGGCAACCTGTTCCAGTGCTTCACCACCCCCATGGTAAAAAATTTCTTCCTTATATCCAGTCTAAATCTATCCTCCTTTAGTTCAAAACCATTCCTCCTGTCACAACAGGCCTGGCAAAAAAGATTGTCCCCATCTTTCCTATAGGCCCCCTTTAAGTACTGAAAGGCCGCAATAAGGTCTCCTCGCAGCCTTCTCTTCTCCAGGCTGAACAACCCCAACTCTCTCAGCCTGTCCTCATAGGAGAGGTGCTCCAGCCCTCACATCATTTTTGTGGACCTCTTCTGGACCCACTCCAACAGGTCCATGTCCTTCTTGTGCTGAGGGCCCCAGACCTGGACGCAGTACTCCAGGTGAGGTCTCACCAGAGCAGAGCAGAGGGGCAGAATCACCTCCTTCAACCTGCTGGCCATGCTTCTTTTGATGCAGCCCAGGATACATTTGACTTCCTGGGCTGCAAGCGCACATTGTTGGCTCATGTCCAGCTTTCCATCCACCAGTACCCCCAAGTCCTTCTCCGCAGGGCTGTTCTCAATCCCTTCAGCCCCCAGCCTGTATTGATATCAGGGGTTGCCCCGTCCCAAGTGCAGGACCTTGCACTTGGCCTTGTTGAACCTCATGAGGTTCACACAGGCCCACCTCTCCAGCTTGTCCAGGTCCCTTTGGATGACATCTTGTCCATCTGGTGTCTCAACTGCACCACTCAGCTTGGTGTCATCTGCAGACTTGCTGAGGGTGCACTCGATCCCACTGTCTATGCGATTGATGAAGATATTAAACAGCACTGGTCCCAGTATGGACCCCTGAGGGACTCCACTTGTCTCCGGTCTCCATTTGGACATGGAGCCATTGACCACTACCCTCTGGATGCTACCATCCAACCAATTCTTTATCCACTGAACAGTCCACCCATCACATCCGTACCTCCCCAATTTAGAGAGAAGGATGTTGTGGGGGGGACTGTGTCGAAGGCTTCAACAGAAATCCAAGTAGATGACATCCATTGCTTTTCCCTTGTCCACTGATGCAGTTACTCCTTCATAGAAAGCCACTAGACTAGTCAGGCAGGACTTGCCTTTGCTGAAGCCGTGCTGGCTGTCTTGAATCACCTCCCTGTCCTCCATGTGCTTGAGCATAGATTCTAGGAGGTTCTGTTCCATGATCTTCCCAGGCACAGAGGTGAGGCTGACAGAGCGGTAGTTCCCAGGGTCCTCCTTTCTTCCCTTTTTAAAAATGGGCACAACATTCCCCTTCTTCCAGTCACCAGGGACTTCATCTGGCTGCCATGACTTTTCAAATATTATGGAGAGTGGCTTGGCAACTACATCAGCCAATTCCCTCAGGACTCTGGGGTGCACCTCATCAGGTCCCATAGACTTGTGTACATTGAGGTTCCTCAGGTGGTTTGAACCTGGTCTTCCCTTACAGTGGGAGGGGCTTTACCCCCCTGGTCCCCATCTTGCAGTCCATTGACTCGGGATGGGTGAGGAGAGAGGTTGCAGGTGAAGACTGAGGCAAAAAAGTTGTTGAGTACCTCAGCCTTCTCCTCACCTGTTGATACTAAGTCAGCATTCTTGTTCGTCGCGGGGGTATGTTTTCTTTAACCTTCCTTTTCTGGTTGATATACCTGTAGAAGCCCTTCTTGTTATTCTTTACATCCCTTCCCAAATTCAGCTAAAGCTGTGCCTTGGCCTTCCTGACCCCATCCCTACACAACCAAGTCTTCTCCAGACTCATTCTTCCTCATATCTTTCCTACCTTTGATACCATCTGTATTTTCTGTGAAAGCTTGTTCTCCTTACACTTTCACAATGACCTCTTCCTGAGCTTTATCTCCTGGTTTTATGGCTTCTCTTTTCTTGTGGATCATCTTTTTACTTTCGCAGACTTCAGGAGTTGATACTGTCTTCGATTTTCCGCAGACCTTTTCTTATCTATTTTATCTCATCTGTTCACACAACTTCAGTTGCTCCTTTGTGCCTATGCACCTTGCAAAAGTCCACTTTTTTGCCTGATTTCCCTTTACCCAGCCCAAATGTCAGATGTCGTCTGTGACCTTTTCTTTTGAATGTTTCATTCTAAATACAAATTTAACGGAATCTTTTTCTCCTCTTCGTCTGTATAAAAGTTTCCAGTTAAATCAGCCCTACCAGCCAATGGGAAGAGCAGACTTTGTCCTAAGACTTTCACATAAGAAAAAGGCAAAACCACATGCCTGAGAAGTTTGGCAGTCTTTAAGAAGTGCTGTGACAGTCAGCAACTCTCATATGGCTTCTTTGGTTTGGTTTGGTTTTTTTAAGTTAATTTACCATCCTCCTCCCCCACCCCTCTTTTAATTGAAATGTTCTTAGAGTTCTCAACTTTTCAGTATTGGTAGTTTGCTTTCAACAATACGTTTCCCCTACCTGTAAGTTTATTGTAGAAATACACTCTGCTTTCCATCTGCTAATAATACCTATAATCATTAACTGCTGTGAAAAGCAACTCAACAGTTTTTCTTCCTAAAGCTGGGGCCTTTAATCAAATTGATGGTCTTTTTTTTTATAAACAATGATTCCTTCAGAAATTGTTTCTTAAATAGTTTTAAGGGAGATTTATTTTAGCATCCTAACTTACAATGAGCTTCATTTTGGTAAACTGGTTAAGAGTTCCATTGTCCTTTTTGAGGGAAAACTGATTAAATGGAAACTATCAGACTCCAAATCTGGACTCCAGTATGGGTCAGTGTTTTTTCATTTCTGCATATGTACTTTCCATAATACACTTGGACATGGGCTGGAAGTTACTGAGATTACAAGAATCCAGGTAGGGAAATAAGAAATTAAATTAGTCTGTGACTACTTTTAGATCTCTATTCTCTATGCAAATATACCATAATTGGGGTTATATAGGTATAGAGTTTTACTGTTATAATCACTGCCAAAATTCCTCTGTTGAATTTGACTCATTCCAAAAAGTTTCCTTTAGCCTTCATTGGTTTTGAAAATGTTTAGCTTTGTTTGAAAACAATTATCTTATGACAGATTCTCTCAACTTTATTCCAACATTATTATAAAAATGTGTGCAATAGGTAGTAACCATAGAATCACATGATAGTTGAGGTGGGAAGGCATCTCTGGACTTCGTCTACTCCAGTGACCCCTACTCAAAGCCAAATCAGCTAGAACATGTTGCCCAGGACCATGTCCAAGTGAGTGCTGAATATCATAAAAGATGGAGACTCCACAACTTCTCTGGGCAGCCTGTTCCAGTGTTTGACAGCTCACAAAGTAAAAAAGCTTTTTCTTATATTTAAACAGAATTTCACATATTTAATTTTTGTGCCCATTGCCTCTTGTCCTTTCACTGGGCACCACTAAAAGGATTCTGGCTTTGCCTTCTTTACATCTCCCCACCGCATATTTATACACATTGATAAGATCCCCCCCTGAGGCTTCTCTGCTCCAGGCTGAACAGCCCCAGCTCTCTCAGCCTCTCTTCCTATGTCAGATACTTCAAAAACCTAATCAACTTTGTGGCCTATTTCCTGGATTTGCTCTAGTATGTCCGTGTTTGTCTTGTACTAAGTAGCGCAGACCTGGAGCCAGCACTGCAGATGTGGCTCACCAGTGTAGTAGAGGGGAAGGATCACCTCCCTCAACCTGCTGGCAGCGCTCTTCCCAATGCAGAGCACAATGCTGTTGGCCTTCTTTGCCACAAGGACACATTGCTGGCTCATGTTAAATTTGGTGTCTACCAGGACCTTCAGGTGCTTGCTTGGCAATCTGCTTGCCAGCTGGTTGGCCTCCAGCCTGTCCTCGTGCATGGGTTTATTTCTTCCAGGAGCAGGACTTTGCACCTTGTTGAGGTTCCTGTTGGCTCATTTCCCCAGCCTGTCAAGGTCCCTCTGAACCTTCTTGCAGCACAAACATCTGATATAATAACTCCTCACTCCAGACTGTATCATCTGCAAACTTGCTGAGAGTGTACTCTTTCCCATTTCCTAGGTCATTAATGAAGTTAAACAGTATTCACCATAGCATTAATCACCCAGTCATAATGCTATTGAGTGGCTTCTAGCTGGACTTCATGCTGCAGATCACAATGCTCTGAGCCCAGCAATTCAGCCAGTTGTCAGCCACCTCACCACTTCCTCACTTGTTTGTTGGTTATTGTATTCTCCATCTATTGTTCCTAGTTTGAAGGCCTCCTTGCCAGGCTGGTGTGCCTGTTGGCAAAGGTGTTTTTACCCTGGTAATAATATGAACTAAAAGCTGGACCACACCCTTTCCCACCATGGATTAAACTAAGCTGCAGTGTTACAGTTTAACTGGTTAGTTTTTTCTGGCTTCTTATTAATCCTTAGGTCTATATAAATTTCTAAGAAAACAGATTTATTTTGATTTTGCATCATTTGTTGGAGGGAGGGGTTGTTCTTTTCAGTGTGCTAGAAGTGAAATACCATGTGCCAAACATTTTGCATTCCAGATTTTTATGTAAAAAATATCTGTTGGGGGCAGGGATGGGCTCTTCTTCTAAGAAATTCTGCAATGTGCACTTTAATTTATTCTGCTTAATTACTGTCTCAGCTACTTCATGATTGCTCAAGCTACAGCAGTGAATATTCAGGGCACAACTTTTCATTTTAAAGCTCTTTACACCTGTCAGGAGGCAGTGTATTGAGAGGGGGACATACAGTCACCTAGAAGTACAGTATTCAAAGCAGGTAAAATTGTTTCAGGATGCATGGGGCACCATGCAGTTTCATTGATGGAGGAGGTGGGATAGAAGCACAGTTTTACACCAACATTCCCACTGCCCAAAGGAAGAATATATTGGGGAAACCTTATTCTACAATGACTCAGTTACATCTTTTCTAGGATGACTTTGCTCCTGGCTGACCATCAAGGAAGGGTCTGTGTCTCTTCTGCCCTCAGTAAAGAGAAACTCCTTTCCTCCTGGTCAGTGCATGAGAGTGTAAACACTTAGGGGACAAAAATAGAGCTTCCTTTCTACTCCCTGTTCCTTCAGATACATGTGAGCACATAGATGCTCTCACTCCCCCCTTTCCACCTTCTTATGCAAGCAAATAAGTTGTATTTGAGCCTTGAACCTTTAGAAGATGTATCAATCCTTACGGCCATTGCCTTAGCTTTTTACCAAGTGTTAAATGCAAGTGGCAGTTCCATTCCAGCAACTCTGAGAGGCACAGGATATGTTCTGGAGGTCAGGGAAAAGTGTCCTTTGTGGTATATGTGGAGTGAAAATGAGAAAAAGAAAAGCAAACTGATTCTTAAGCAAATGCAGAAGAGCAGACTGTATTCTAGGATATCCTGGAAGGGTGAGATTATATATGTATTTGCATAGTTCATTGACTCACCACTTCCTAGATAAACTCATGCAATCACCTCTAGATTTTCCTTAGAAACAAGTTACCAAATTATGGGACTGAGGGGAGGGGGAAGTAACTTGTTTGGGTTGTTTTGTTTTGTTTTCCATTTTGGTGTTTTTCTGTTTGTTGGACTAGTTTGATGGCAGACTTAGTAGAAGATATCTTCAGGTTTTCCTTTTAGAGTTAGCTAGCTGAGCTATGTAAGACTGACAACAGAAAGCATGGAAGATGTAGGGAATTATCTTTAGTATGTGCGTTGCCAATTAGAAGAGCTCTTCAGAGTTGTGTGTGTGGTAGGTGGTTTTTTCAGGGTTTTTTTGAGGGGGTTTTGAGGAGGTAGAGGGTTTGCAAACTTTTCTGTGGAAAAAATCTTAAAAGGAAGAAATGTCTTTAAAGACTTTCACAGACCTAGAGGCAGCCTGGTGTCTTACATTTAATTAATTAAGAGACCATGAGGACTAGAATATATATTGCATACATTCTTTGTGTTCAGAAAACACACTTGGACCACTTGCAGAATTCATCTGTAACTGCACATATGCTGAATACAGTTCATGCTGTAACTCCTCAGAGCAACTCTGAGGTCCTATAAAGACTCAGCAAATAAGATGTGTTATGGGTGAGTTTTGCCTAGCTGTAGTGAAGACAGTTTTACAACTGTCAACTGTCTATCCTACCTTGTATAATTAAGGTTATAAAAGAGTTTGGGGTTTTGACCAGTCACTTTCATACTCTGAAAATCTCATTCCTTGAGAGATAATCAGAGATACTTTCTGGGTGTTTCAATGACCACATGAAACATATACACAGACATTATAGGTTTTTGAACTTATATATGTCTTATCTATTTAAACTATTTTTTTTTTTAAAAAAAGCTATTTTTTCCCCCCATTTTAAATCTGGACAAGTTGCACAGGCCACAAAACATTTTTATGGGTGACTGATCTGGTTCTGAATTGCAGATAAATATATTAAGAAAACAAGTCTTCATTTTCAAAAGACTTGCTTTCATTACAAAATAGAAATTATTCAGGTGTATATATTCCTATTTTCACTTCAGTGAGCAACATTATACTTTACCATCAACTTCTGTGCAAATCCTTTTTTTATTTTATTTGTGCAAAGATCAATGATTGTGAAATTATGATCACCTCAGATTACAAATGACCTTCCTCAAATATTCTGAAGGACAAAATATCAGTAAATAAAGTATGTGATTGAATTAATGGAATTAGTGGAATTAAAGGAAAAAAGAAAACCTTTAGGTTCAGTGAGATTATGTCCTTAAATACTACATTCTTGCACAGAAGGACAGATGTTAACACTTGCTGAAGTCAATGAGAAGTTTCTCAGTGACTTAAATAATTGGAAATATTTAAGCTCTAGGATTTTTTTTTTAAAATATTTCAAATATTCTCTGTATTATTACAGTTATGTTTTGGTTCATAATGATAAATGAGCATATTACTTTGCCATGAGCTACCATTCACTGCGGGAAATACAACCTGTTCCAGGAAATAAAAGTCACATCAAAACCAGCTGAAACAATAAGGGATGACCCAGCTGTAAATTCAACACTACATTTTGTTCTGTAAGAATTACATATGAATGCTCACTTCAGTTAAATCAATAGATATGTTTCAAATTTGCTGGCATAATAAAAATGACAATTTTCTCCCTTGTGAGACAATGTGTGTAGTAATAAGCTGGTAAATAAATATTTTTACACAATTATAAAATAGTTATTTTTAAGTTGGAATCTTTTACTTCATTATAAGAGATTCTGTAACTCTTTAGGTAAAACTGGGGAGAAGGCAGTAGTATTAATAAATGCAGAAATAGCTTAAAGTCAACTCACCTTCAGAGTTCTGCTGAATCTCAGTCTATTAGAAGTAGCTGCAGAAGGTTGTGTCTACTTGGATTTTTTTTTCCAATTCTGAATTTTATGAGATAGACCCCAATACTGGCATCCAAAAAAGAACATTTATTTATTTATTTAGCAGTGTACACCTATCAACCATGAAAATGGAAGTGGAGAAAGGTCCTTTCTTCTGGTCTTTGTGTGTCTTTCCCACCCCCCCTCCCCCCTTTTTTTCTTAATGATGGAAGAATCAGCAGCCCAAAAATACCACTGTTCAAAGGTCTGTCTTATCCATGAAACAGTAGTAGTGATGTATACTATTGCTTCTTTTCTCTGCCTGTTCTAAGCTGAGTTTTCTCTGAAGTCACAATATTGAAATGATGAAAATCATACAGTTGGGCCTGTGTAAAATTGGTCCCTTTAAAAAATATTCTGTAGTAATATTTACAGTTTTTCAGCTGGTATGTGCATTAAGTGTGTCTTCTTATTGAATCAGTTAATCAGTTAACAGAATAAAAAAGCAGCTAGAGGCTAGCCTCTAGCTAATAGTTCTGTGAATATTTAGTTGTTGTTGACAGAAAGAATGTGTCATGCAACTAACAGACCTCCTGCAGCCTACTGCCCATAGTAGTGCTTTTATTCTGCCATTAATACTGAAGCAAGCTTTTATCAGTTTTCTCTTTATTGACAACTGCAGGTGTGCTGTCCCCTAGAGAATAATATCTGAAAGTTAGCTAAAGGTTTTAAAGAGCCTGGAAAAAATCATACCAGCCTTCTAGACAATCTGTTTTTCAAGGGTTTTTTATGTTCATTCAGAATCCTTTTGTATTGCTTTACCCCAATTGTCTCCGTCAGAATTTACTTGGTGGTTTGTTGGTTTTTGGTTTTTGGTTTTTTGTTTGTTTTTTTTTTTTTTTTTTTTGAGGACTACCTATGAAATGTATTTTGTGTTAATGATACTGGACATGATTAAGTACCATTGTGTTTCCTGTAGACATCACTGTATTTATTTTATGATGTGGACTATTCATGGATGTCTATGCACAGATCACACTTTCTGCTGTGGTTTTTCTTACCTTATGATGCAAGTGATGAGGGTTTCTCAAGACTTGTATTAAAAGGACAAAAAATCTTGATTGCTCTTACAAGAAGCCTTTTATAGGTAGAATTATGAGATTAACAAAGGATTAAGAAATCCTTTACTAAATGCTTCATTGAACCAGGATCAAAAAGGAACAGTTCAGTACTTATAAGATATCCCAGGTAACAACATCTCGCTGTGTGATCAAGCCAAGTGGCTGGGTTATGATACCCTAGAGAAATAAATAAGAAAATTAATGGGGGAGGTTTATTTCCCTGCCTGATTTCAGGAGCAGGACAAATCATGCATGTACGTGAATATGCCTCTCCCTCTGTGTTTTGAGGGAAGGCTTCAACTGGCAGTAGTTTAAAGTCACAGTGTTAGCCCAGTTACTACCTCTTCACAGTGCTCCAACGTGTACATGGAGCAGCATCTTGGATCTCTTAAGTCTGTCCATATCTGGATACTTCTTAGCAATGAAGAAAGACCATTTGTCCTATTTACCTTTTTTTGGTTGTTCAAAAGGAAATCTAGTTCATACATTCGAAAGGATATTATTTCTATGACAAATTTTCTTACGTGGGAGCTAGCATTACCTGCTGTTTCGTCTCACAATTGACTTTAGCTCTGTAAACAATAAAATAAATAAAAATGTCCTTAGCTACTCTGCCAACTTATCCAGTCCTCTGAGTAAAATGTTAATAGAATAAAAATTTTATCTATTTATTCCTCATACTTGCTCCTGGACCTCAGAAGATCTAAGAAGTCATCTCATTATTTTATGCAAATCTATTTATAAAAGCATACACTACACTATTAAATAAGCCTAAAAAATATAATTTTTCCAGATAGCAGGCACTGTAGGGTTGACTGTCCATGTAAATCCAGAGCCATCTGATTGTAGCTCATTGCTTTTCTTCAGAACTCTTCCTTGCAAAGTGTTTAAAGATAGCTATATCTATACTATCTTTCCTGGGTTTGCCCATGTGGACAGTCAGGTTTGCTGCATGTCATGACTTGAGATGGTCATATTTATACTGTTTGAAAAGGTTATTCAATGTGTCTGAATCATTCTTACCCTAAGCCTAACAGCCCCATCTGACAAGCAAACAGGACAGCAGTGGCAATCAAATGCTGGGGCTGGAATATAACCTTGAGCATGGAGCTAATGAGGTTGTGAAGATGTAAGAAGTAAGCCAACAGTTATGGTCTTGTCCCTAGTGGTGAACTCTATCTTTTCAATGGCTACTATACCCAAACAATTGAAAAAATTTGCAGAAATACTGCTAAGAGGTCCAACTCTGCAGCCTCACAGCCTTTAGGATAACTCTGCCCCATTGGTTTTTGGTAGAACTACTTTCTGTGAATAAGGTTAATCAGGTGTGTATGTGTTTCCAGGGCTAAACCCTCAGACTACTTTACCTCACCCCTCTCTACCTTATTCACATATTGTCAGTATATTGTGCTCTGGGTTAAACTGGAAATGTGCTGGCTGCTTTTATTTGTTCTCTAATTTTATGATTGCTTAGGTAAAAACAGATAAATCTCTTGGATTTTCCTGTGTAATATGAATGAAATGCTAGATATTAATTTTCTCTTTTGTGTCCATGCACACTTGTATAGAAAACTTTCTGTGATTATGATCCATGATCAGACTGGGAGATGGTTCTGTAAAGGAGCATTCTGGGCATTTAATCACACCAGAGGAAAATCTAGGTAGTGGTTTTAATTAATGCATAGTCTGTTGTGATAATGCATAACCTGAGGGAAAAGTGAAGGCAGTTCTTTTGAAGGGATATAAATTAATACTGTGAAAAATGAGGCAAAATATGAAGGTTGAGACATTTTTTGTCAATAATGCACAACCTTTCTGGCCAGAGCAGGTTAGCTTATTTCAGTATTTGGAAAGAAATGTATTTCATGGTCACTCTCATGCTACAGCTTGTCTGCTATGAAGAGAGCATAATGCTTCTGGGTCATGTCAGAGTAGTGTAGACATAGTGTAGACAGCTTGAGTCCACTGTAAAAGAAGATCATGGTGGTTCTGCTTGTATATGATGGATTTGCTTTCCAAGGAAGCTCCTATACCTGCACAATTACAGCCAAGCACGGGGCTGGAGACCTAGAACAAGAGCAGGGTAGTATTCAGGTGCAGCCTGCTTGTGCCTGTAGAAGAGTTCCTGGGCCATGAGCCAGTTCCTGTCACCCTCTCAGTTGTCCTGAGAAGTAAGGTCTGTGGGACCTGGCAGGCTACAATGGGCTCCCTTGACCATGTGTTGAGCACCCCTCCTCCAGGTCCAGCTCTGCCTCAGAAAGCACTTGTGATATCTTTTATTTGTTACCACCTCAACTTCATGACTGAAAGAACAGTTTCTTATCTCCCATTTGATGGTTAGACACTTTATTTTACATTTCAAGGATTTAAATGTAACATACTTTAGCTGGGGAATGAGAACATTATAAACCATAAAGTATCCTGGACTATATCCAATGCTATGCTCTGACTACTCTGATGTGCTTTGAAGGAGAGCAGACATAGATTTGGTTTTAATTTGGTCACTAAAGCTGAGTTTACAGTTCTTCTGCATTGCTAAGGCAGCATATACCTAGTAGACCTTATCAGAAGTTGTCTGGTTTTATTCTCCTGATTTATACCTAAGGAGTGGATATATTTTTTTTTTTCCAAAGGGACAAGAAAGTGTTAAGCCTCCACTTTCTATTAAGTGGAAGATTGATGCCTCATGTTCTTATGAAAACACAAACAGAAAAGTCAACACTTACAAAGGCATTTTTGTCTGATTGTGCTTTTTTTACTGCAACCTGCTCTTACAAGATTGTAAGAAGTCTTGAGCTGTTATGAGACATGTTAAAATTGGCAAAGAGGTGTTGTTAGTTTCTTTTCTTAGAAAAGACTTCTGAGATTGCCATGTGTGATGGTTGTGGTGCTATACCTAATCTCATTTGAAAGAAAAAACACAGAAGGACAGCAAGAAGAGTTAAAAAATGTATTACCACTTTTCAGATGAAAGGGGAGTTAAGACTAAATTGCAAAGCATCCTTTTTAAGGGCTATTTCGGGGGCGGGATTACCTTCACACAAGAAGGGGTGTGTAGAAGCACCAGGAGGAAGAGCCCCAGATCTGAGCTTTTTTTAGAACAATGATTTCTCACAGTATCTGGGGAGATGAGAAATCCTTATGATTTTAAGCACAGGGTAAAAATAGAACATCTGTATTTAAAGTGACTTTCTGCTTATGGTTGGATTTACTATTGTATATTTTTGCTAAGATCAGTCATGGAAAGACAAAAGCAAGTCTGTCAGGTACCTAAAATTTTTTTAAGAATCAGAAAGAAATATCTGGGTATTTATAACAAAAACTGTCTCCTTCAGAGTAGTGATCTGTAAACTGAATGTGACAGGAAAAGATTGAAGGTTACAGACAATAATCACACACATACAAAGGCACACCTGCTGAACAACATAGTTTACTAAGGATCAGGATTGCCTCTTTTCCTAAAGGCACTGGGAAGATCAGAAAGCAGGAGAATTCACAAATGTCATTCATTGATTTGTGTTATAAGCTATTGACACGTGCTCCAGTGATGGCATTGTCTGATGGCATCTTATCTGTATAGGCAACTTGCATTCTTTTCACTGCTAATAACTACAGTAAAAAATCTTTACCATTTCAGTTTAAAAAGAAAAATATTATTACTTCATAATGAATGTCACACTTCCCTTTTTTATCTGTGCTTTTCTGTCTCTAGGAGTTGAGTGACTTCCAATATTACCATAGAGGTAGCATTAATCTTTTGCAAATAGTGGAATCAACATGTGGTGGAAGTCACTTGTTTTACAAATATGCAACTAGTATGATTCTAAGTGTCATATCAAGCCCCACAACCTGAGCAGGTTAATGAGTACAGAATTCTTAGTGGCTGGAATGCTAAACCTACATTTAGATGGGATCTATCTAAAGCAAAATATTATCAGGCCACTGGCACATAAAATTTGAAATCTTATATGGAACTTGGTTTTTATTTAAAGAGAGGACAGAAAATGAAAAATCAGTGTCAATAAATACATAGGAAAAAAGAAACAACTTTAACTGAATATGTATATATCAACTGTCTCCATAGTAATTATTACCATTCTGGAAAGAGATGGAGTTGTGGACAGCTTTCAGCTTAGTGCTCAGCAGGTAAGAAAAAGGCAAATCTGAGGCTAGGAGCTATTAAGAAAATAACTGAAGACATTATTACACTATTGTATCAGGTGATTTTGTATCCATATCTTGAATGTTGCATGTTATTCTGGAAAAAAGGAGCTACTTAGAGGGTATCTTTAAAAAGACACAGGAGATCTAGGAGGGGTAAAGAGAAGGCATTCAAGGTTGAACAGAGATAGAGAGCTCCCCTTCCACACAGACAGAGCCTTGTATTGTTTGGGATGCTGAAAGTACTCAAAGAAACTCCACCTGAAGGCACCACACCTGCCTTCTGCCACACTGTTCAGTGTGGGTCTTGCAACACATCTCCTAGGCTGTTACACCTACCACCTACCAGGATGGACTATCTTGTGCTTTGTAGGCTAAGGACATGGAGAGGTATTAGATATGAGACTGTGTGAGGACAAAGCCTTTAGCTAAAGAGTCCTGAGAGTGTTGCTGGCCAGAAACTTTTGTGGGTATTTGCCCATTTTCTCAGCCTGCCTCATAGCTGGTCTTGAAGCATATTTTATTGACTATTTTGGGAGGCAACAGAGAAAACTGAATGGCCTCATCCAGCATAGCACTTCAGGTTTAGAAAGGGAAGAAAGAGAGGTCTGTAAATAGTTTTAAAGAGAATTTCAAAGTTGTATGACAAAACCAGACTACTACAGCTATCCAATACAACAGTGGAAGCCCAATTCAAAACACTTACATTTTTTTTTTTACTCAAAGAAGCAGATAAACACTCTGTTCTCACCCAGAATTTAAGTATATTTTTAAAATACAGTTTGAGTTTTAAATGGTTTGATGCTTGAGAGATGAAAGTTCAAAAAAAACCCCAACATTCATTTAGTTGAGTATTTTCTAAAATAGTCCCTTCTGGTTTACCTTTTTTTGTTGTAGCTGGCATCTGTATGTGTGGTAGCTCTTTAAACCACCTGCAGGTACCCAAGTCAGAGATGGGAAAGTATGGGTTTTTTCCATCTGCCTCTCTCAGCTTTCCAGTAGCTATCTGGTTTTGCAGTGCAATGTTTTTCCTTCCTTTTTTTTTTCTTTCTTTTTTTTCCCCTCTTCTCCTCCTTACTGACATGTAAACATCCTCAGCTGGAGAGGAGTCTTGCATGAATTACATGAAATATTCTTCACTGAGAAGCTTGAAAAGTTTAGCTTCCTACACTTTTTTGTTATGTATGGTTTTGTTTTGTAGAGCCAAAAATATATCAGTCTTCCATAATTCAAATCTTTCTTGCTTTTTTAGGCAGGTTTCAAGATGTAGATATTTTGCTTGTTGTTAATTTCTGGCTGTGCTAATTGGGTTTTGGGTTTTTTCCCCCTTAGTTTATATCCATTGAATTGAATTTAATTAAATCTGTTTGACAGACAGCTTCTTCCTTTATTCCCATAATTCCTTTTTTCTTAATCCCAACACATCACAAGATGTCTGCTTTCATTTACCCTGGCATCAATTCACTGTAATTCCATCAGAGCAGAGCTACAGGAGTTACTTTGAATTTACTGCTGTATAAGCAAGAACAAAATTTGATCCCATGATTGACATATATAGACATCTGAATGGACGGAAAAACGACAAACCTTTCCAAACCGGTGTTCAGTCTTTACTCTTAATGGATTTTATGTCACTAACGAATGTGTCAAGTAATTATGCCACTGACCATGTGGTGGGAGAAGAAATCTAAAGGCGTGAATATAAGAATTGGATACTACTAATGAGCAAGGTTGCAAATTAACATATTCTGACATAATGGCAGCCTAGTACAAGTCAGATTCTTTGTTTTTAAAAAGTACACCGCAAGAGAGATTTTTTTTTTTTTCCTTTCCCTGAAATAGTAGAGTGTAGGAACACCTTAAGGACATTTTAAGTGGTTACTCCTAGCCACGCTTGCCTCTGGTCAGTAATCACTATTTAATTTTCTGAAACAGTAAAGAGTACATTGTTCTTATCTATGAAATCATATGTTGCAATTAATTCCTTCTGAGTTGTGTGAAGGCATTTGACAATTAAAACTTTACAGTGATTTGTATTTGCCCTTTAGGAGAGGGATTTTATTTTCTTAACTGCAAAAGTTTAAGCAAAACTAAGGAAAGGTGTGTATAATATTTACATCTAGCCCTATTTCTACCAAAGTCAAAAATGTCAGTAGTTCAGCTCCCAAAGTTAAAAGTGCCATTTCCTGATGTATAATGGACTCTCACTTCCGTTCTACAGAAAAATGGAAAGGAAGAGGAAGAGCGGGGTCACATTTTGAGTCAGCACGAAGACGGAGTAGAGCTGTCCTTTATCATATCTCTGGACATCTACAAAGAAGAGAGAAGAACAAATTAAAAATTAATAATGTAGGTGTAATTCTTCTTTTTTTAAAAAAAAAGTACTCTTTGTACTGTCATTTTTTTTTATTCAAAAGTGCTGTTAAAGGTCAGTGGGTACCTGAGAAATGTCCTAATCATAATTTTACAGTAACAAAAGGAGTAAAGTGCAGTTCACTTAAGTGCAGTTCTGCCTGCTATGGTATTTGTTACACTTCACATAGCAAGACAGTGCATTTAGCCATACTGTGAACTGACATTTATTTAACCCCAGGAAAGCCACATTATAAAATTTCTCAGAACTTAGTTTTAGGTTACAATTTACCTTACTATCCCAATTATTTCACTTCAATAATTACTATTTGCCAAAAAAATAATGAAGAAACTCAAAGTATTACTCTAGCTGAAAATGTTTATGCTGTGTAAGCTCCAGAAGGTCACACTTCATTTAGGCAACTTTTCATGTGAATATCTCCAACTTTGTGCCAAGTAAATTTATCTTTTCATTTCCTAATTGAAGTAGTAATGCTTCTTTCTTTAAATTGCTCTGCGTTCCCATAGTAACTATAACTAATAAGTAAGTCCATAAACACTCTGTGAATGTTGCAAAAAACAAAACAATACACAAAACCAAAAATATAGCAACAGAAACTTCTAACAAAATATACTTAGGAGAAAGAATAACTCTCCTGCTTTATGGAACTATGTTTCAGGAGAAAAGTTAATGCAGAGGAAAGCTAGAATGCATAGGAAATAAGTATGTACATATAAAAATTACCTAGAATAATATCTGAGAGCCTGTTCCAACAGTGAGAGCCTATAGTTATTAGAAGCAGGGGTAGTAAAAAGAAACAGTTATTCTTAAAATCTCAAAACAGTATTTCATTTCTTGTTTGTATATCATTAGCATCAAAAAGCTAAAATCTTTGACAGAGCCACAAAAAGAAAACAATGGTCTCTTTTTTTTATTTTTTTTAATGGTTTGGGGGAGAATGCAAGACAGACAGTGGACAAAGTAGCCAAAGGATATATATAGATCATGAACACCCTGAAAAGATGATCTGTCACTGGACATGTTCCTTTTATTGGTTACAAAAATTAAGTAGCAGTGCAGATACATCATCCTAGACAACATTATGTTAGAAATGAAAAGCAGAAAAAACTTGGTATAGATTAAGGACAGGAAAATACACAGCTGGTATATGCCTCAAAAGACATACAGTCACTTCCATTGAATGTAAATGTTAGGTGTTAAAAAATGTTAAATTTAAAAAAAAAGGTTAAAAAGCTAAAAATGTCAAAAAATGTTAAATGTTGAAAAAGTGTAAAAATAATAATAATAATTTTAAAAATCTGCAAAATATGACCCAGTCTTCCAGTGATATTTTGATAGCACAGTAATATTTTTTAGGAACATGACTTTTAAATAACTTTTGGTGACTTTCCTGTACTGTTAAAATCCTAGTGCAGGTGATATTATACTGGTTTAAAACATTTGTTGTCAGACTAATTTAACACCTTTAGTGCAGAGACTTTTAGAGCTAAGAATTGGAAGTCATAAAAGGAACATTTTCTTCTCTGTGATTAAAAATGGTCTGACACTAACAACAGTGAGAATTCAGCCCCTAAGATTCATGAATGAGAACAAGAATGGAGAAGGCAAGGACATCAGTATTTCAAAAGAAACACACAAAGAGAAAGGCTGTGACAGGCAAGGCAAATGTAATTAAGTCTGCGGTCATGCAGTTGTTGTCTTTTTATATTCATAGCGAATAACTTCAAGATCAGAAGTAATCTTAGCTTGCTGAATACACAATATTGTTTTGTGAGGCTCTTCATTACTGGAACAGCATTAACGAGGGGCACAATGACAGGGAGCAAGAATTTTGTTAGTAAATAATACAAGACAGTTCATGTAGCACATGCTGCTTTTTAGGAGAATAGATGTTTTTATTAAAACTGAAGGATGAAAGCTAAGAATTTATAAAACTGGTGTGTAAGACTGAAGTCTTTGTTGCAAAGACCTTTGCTGGCTCGATGACAAAGACTCGAGACACATGATGAAGCTAGGAATAGTCTAATGGTGAGGGTACTTGGTTCTGGAGCTGTATTATGGAAGGTCTACATCAGTATTTTGGATTAGATCAGGAGTGCAATTTTAAAGAAAATCAAAGTTATTCCTACTAATTCTGCTTTGGTTCATAGCAGTCTCAGGCACACAAACTGGATTCCCTCAGATGAAACTAAACCAGGAGAGGTGCTCCAACTACTTATAGTTGTTCAGTCTACAGGACCAGGCTAGAGTTACTCTGAAACAACCTTCTCACAGCTCTAAAATATGTGTAGGAAGGATGTTTTGTCTTCAACACCACCTATTCCTTTCTATATGTTTATTCCTATTTGCAGTACTATGTCCTCATGTATACAAAGTTTTAGCCTATCTGTCCAGCAGAAAAACATTGCTCTTCAGTCAGAATTCACGCAACAGAGGACGAAATAGTTTGCCAGATTCAGTTCCCTCCTCATTCTATTTAATCTGTTCTTTATTAATCCTCTTCCTGCCCCCACATTCACAAAAGTTATTCCATCAACAGAACCATCTGCCTAAATAAGGGTGAGGACTACATTAGAAAAAAAATCAGCATTAGTTCTTGCCTGCATATGAGTATGTCATATTTCTTTACGCTTTTTAAAAAAAACAAATAGCTGCATTGGAAGAAACATGTCTGTATGATCAATTTATTGTTTAGTCTCATTTAACTTTTTCTCTCTTTTTCAGAATGTTTTTGTAGATAAACCAGCATTTCCAGAATACAAAGTTTCAGATGCAAAAAAATCCAAATTCATATTGTTGCATTTTAGCACTTTTAAAGCTGGCTGGGACTGGCTTATTTTACTGGCAACGTTTTATGTTGCTGTGACTGTACCTTACAATGTTTGCTTTATTGGCCATGATGAGCTGTCTACAACTCGAAGCACAACTGTCAGTGACATTGCAGTGGAAATTCTTTTTATCATTGGTAAGATATGTTTCGGGTTTGTTTGGGATCTCCTTTTTGACATTCAAGGTTTTCACAGAATGTATAACATAGAAGAGGAAATAATCATTGCTTTCATGATTTTAAAGAAAATCAAGTTTACCTGTATACTTTGAGATTTTATCTGAACTTTAGATCACCTTTCTTTTTTTTCTTTTTTTTCTTTTTTTACTTTAAATTGATTCAGGTAGTCCTGCTGTTACTCAAAAGGGACCTTTGACCTTACAGAAAGCTGAAAACCATTGTTTTACCCTGTGGATGCCTAAAACCTTCCCAATGTAGGGATGTGCCCTGAAATTATGATAGTGCTGTTCATAATGTACCTTTTTTTTTTTTAATTACCTTTCACAAATACTTGGAAGACCCATGGACCACAAGTTGAAAAGCACCAGATTTTAAGCACTAATGACATAAGGTTAAAACTCATATTGCAATAATGCAAATGTACTATCCAATATGCTATACTGACAATTAGGATAGAATTTAAGAGGCAGAGCTTGCAGCTTGTCATCTGGTCTGTTCTCTAAACATTTTATTTCAATGATCCATTTAATTCTTATACCTTTAAAGAATTAAAAAGAAGACAAGGTCATGTCTAATAGTGGCCTTGTAGCAAAGGAATTTCTTTTTTGTATTATCTTTTTTTCATTTCTTTGTGAATATAGAAAAAAATCCCTAACTAGAGTCACACAGATTTTTCCCCAAGTTATAATACCACTCAGTGCTGTCACACTGACCAACCATAGCTCAAATCTGTTGATAAGATGCTGGTAGAGAAGTTATTATTTTAAAGTAATAAACAAAGTTGAGTATGTCTTTCTTGAATATGAAAAGGCTTAGGATGGGTCCTCAGAGAGAAAGAAAATTAACAAAAGAATAAAATCATCCTCAGATTTGAAACTTCTTTTTCTACTTTTCTCTATTTTTTCCCTGAAAAAATGTAGCTTAACTCTTACATTAAAAGCAGTGTTATGATCTTCTCTAGGAGAACTAAAGAAGACTGAAACTTCTTAAATGCTAAGCAACAACTCAGAACGTCTTTAGTTTAACAGAAGTTTTTCTTAAGAAAATTTTGAAAAGTTTATTCCATTTCTCTGACAGCTTCACTGTAAGTTTAAGGTGATGTGGCTAATAGAAGAATCAAATGTCATGATGGATAAATATTTGTGTTTCCTCCTTTGGACATTGATTTGTCATTAGGTTTAAGGTCTAATTTTCCCCTTTTATGGTCACTATTAGAACTTGGTGGACTCTTTCATATTAATGCAGATAATCCACATTGAATGATACTCAAGCACTGCAGTAAGAAACCTATGTTCTGCAATGCAGATCATGGAGGATCATCTTTTGTCTTGTGTAAAAAGAGCAAGGCTATGACTCTAGTCAGTCACATATGACTCTACATTCTATTTTAAAGAACATAAAATGAAATAATTCCACTTGATCTACCTGGGCATCTTTATAAAAAGAGTAGACTCAAGGTTAAAATATTTTGATAACGATTGTATTCTTCACACCACGCCAGTGTAGATAACTGGTTTGTGTTATGAATGTGTTTATTAGAATCCGAGCACAAGAGAGTATAATCTGTATCTAACTGATTTATGTGCTGTAGTATTCATTTGAAGCAAGACAGATGGTGTACTGCCCAGTGTTACTTTTCTGTTTATATCCTTTGCTGGAAATATAGAATTCTTATATCAGTAAGTCAAAAGTAATGGTATCTCTATGAACAATAGAGTAGCTGGGTAAGAAAAATAAAAGGAAGATGATGTTCTGTAAATTTTAATTCATATTTTCTGGTTAGACTTTTAGGTCTATCATCCAGGAAATCAAACTATGCTTGTAACTAAATACATTCAAAGTGTATGAAGTACTAGAAAAGACTTCTTTGCATAGTTACGTTACTGGTAACCACAAACACTGTACTGTAGCATACCAATATTCCTCCCCCACAGTTTCAATAATTGTTTCAAAGTCATTATCTTTTTTTAAATTTGCGGCTCTGGGGAAGGGTTTATGGAGTATTTTCAGGACATTCTCATACTGCATTTAAATCTCTGCAGTGAATTTAAAGAAAATAGTGTGTTTATAGTCACCTCTTAATGGTCCTTCATCCATTAAAATATTGAATGAATGTGTCTCAGAACATGTGTAAGATTGACAGCATACATAAATTTAAGCATAAGTTTCACGGCATTGTTGCACTGTGGCTCCGACAAGCACATCTTTGATGGATGGTCTATGTGCTTTGAGAAAAGTCAATGAGAAGCATTGAGTAAAATTCTTTTTATGGTGATGCTGCCTCAGAAAGTCAGTGGGGATATCTGTCTGAGATGGGGCCTTCAGCTGTATTACAGCTCTGTAATCGTGGATTGAGGTATTATAACTCTGTAATCGTGGACTGGAGAAAAAGAGTCTATCTGCTTTGATTTTATTCGGGTTTCTCAGAACATAGAATAATATTCCTTTTATGCACATAACTTCCATAAACTCTTATTTGGACTTAACAAGGTCTTCTTTTTTAGCTGTGTTATCAAAGGGAGCAGAGACATGACAATAAAAGGGAAAGATGTCTTCTCATCTGTTCAAGGGAAATAATAGAGTAGAAGCTAAAGGGTTTCCTTTAAGCAGAAGAGTTTGAATAAATCTAGTGGCTAAAAAAAATCTTTTAGGCTTATCCAATTTGTGATTCAGCATATGCTTAAGCACAACAAAAATACATATGGAAGTGTTCTCCTGACTTGGGCTGCTTACAAGTAGGAGTGTTGATGTGAATTAAATTACTTATGAGAAAAGAGCACATCTAGCTAGAGGTTTAATTGCTTTAGCCTTTAAAGTTCTCTAAAACATAAACAGAAGATAAACAATAATAATAACCCATTTTGTGATGTCTTTGGGGAAGAGGTTGGAGAAGGAACGTAATTAAAGCTTCTCAAAATTAAGTTAAACTTATTTTCTGCTTGATGTTTCCTGTATATGTTAGTGCTTTGATAACTCGTGTGATGTGATGTTTGAGTGTACTTTCAGATCTCTTGTCCTCTGTAACGTGTGCAAACCCTCTCTAACATTCTCCTGTAAATATATCTTTTGCTTCTTCTATCCAATGAAAGTTTAAAACTAGTTTAGTTTTAGAATTTGACTGTTGTATGTATCTTAAAATCATAAAAAGGTGGAGAGAAAAACTTTTTAACATAAGTGTATTTAAGCAAACACATAAAGAATTACCTTAGAAAGTGTTTCATCTGGTGAACGAGATTACCTGCTTTATTGCACTATTTATTTCAAAGTTTATGCCCCTTCATTTGCATAGAGAGTAGCTAGGTCCTTCATTTGTAGGTAAATATGTCTGGGTGGCTAAAGTTTCAATATTTCTAAGGAGCATAATGAATCTTTGTTACTTTTCAATAATATTTGTAAAGTTTCCTCTCTTTCAGAGAGAAAAGCTGGGAGACCAGTTAATTCCCTTTTATTAGTAATGACCTCCTGATTGCGTAACTTTTACTCTTCCATAACTATCCATTGTAGTGCTTTTCTTTCTGTAACTGTTTCATTCTAGTTTTCAGATATTCTTTCTTTTTATTTGCATTTTTAAAACATTATCAAATGCCTTAATTGAAGAAAGTAACATTACTGAAAAAATTATCAATACCTTATTGCTAAATGCTCAGACTCACTCACAGGACTATTTGAATAGGACATCTTCAACAAGAGTTGAAATCAACGTGATGGTTCAGAGAAAATATATCTAGGCTTTCAGGGTAATGGTAATACATTATTTGCTAGATAAGATCAAAGGTGTCTAAGTATTTTGCCTCCTAAGGTGGCCAGGAACAACTATAGAGAGAAGAGCTATGAAAATAAGTGATCTTTAACTTTTAATTTTAGTTTTCTCTTTGTGGATCATCCAGTTTCTAGTGGAAGATGGAGAACCCTGGATGCTAATTATAGCTATAAAATTATACTCTTTACAAACATACTGGCAACAGTGATTTTAAGTGATTTTCTGCTATGTACTCCCTTGCCTATCTGTGGAAAAAAAAAAAACCAAACCCATACCCCCTTCCCTGAATCTCCCTACACACATGCTTATCGGCAGACTTTATCTGTGGCTTGCACTTTCAAGAGAATAAATTAATCATGGTTACTAAGATCGCTTCTCTTTGCATGTATCTCTCTCTCTTGTTAAATACTATTTAACAAAGTGTTTTATCAGTAATTTCAGTTTTTAAAAGCAGCATGTTCAGAAGCCCTAAAACTGTCATTTGTGTTGCATGATACTGTAGATTAGACTTGTTGGTCCATTAGCATCTATCACAAATGTATATGACTCAAAATCTGTCCAAAACTGTCTTAAATCATATGAAGCTCTTGAGTCTCAGATGTATAATATGTAGAGATTTAAAAATATGGTACAAACCTAGTAAACATTCATAACATAATTCATGAGTTATGCAGTCATTCAAGTGTGCATATTATTGTATTGAAAATAATATATGTTAAACAAAATTTTTTTGACTCAGGTGAGATAGTATTAAATGCTATAGGTTTTATTAGGACGGTTTAAATTAGAAGGTTTGTTTTCTTTTTTTGCTCATGTTGTTTTTCATTATTATAATGAATATAATTTCATATCTTTGCAAGTGCACAGAAGGTCATGTAAAACAATATCTGTGTCTAGGGGACCTCACATCTAAGAGGAATTGCACATTTTGAAAGGATATGGCAGTATTTTGAACCACATTTTAGAAAGTGTACTTTCAGACCCTAATATGCTAAAATTCAGGGAGATGCCAAGGGAGTAATTTGAATTTATCTCTGGGAATTTATCTCTGAGCATCAAATGGTCTCATTTGTGAGATGAGATTGACATGAACAAAACACAAAACTGGATAGAGTGACATTGTTCATACACTTAGTATTAGGGAGGGAAGGTCATAATAAATTGCTCATGGACTATGAATTACCTAGTAATGTGAACAAACAGTACAAAATATTTATGTTGAAAAGCAGTAATAAATTTCCTAAAGTTTCTCACTCAAAATGTCAAACTGAAGTTGGCAAGACCACTATATTGTTAGAAATTTTTCAGATAGTGTTCCTTATATACCTTTGTAAGGACAGATGCTAGTCTGCATACAAGATGCAAGATGTGTTTCCAAGCACAAAACCATTCACCTGGACATAAAGAAGACAAACATAAACCACAATAATTTAGAAGTGGTCATTTCCATGGAAATGTTTCTGTATCTTCTGGTAGATGCAGATAAATGTTATGATAATGAAGGCACCCTGAAAATTTGACTTGTATTGGCTCTGATGACGTCTTCTCTTCATTTGCAGAGGCATGATGTCATTGTTACACATCTTTAGCCAACTTCTCATAGAATGAAAAAAATGTATGCATGTAGATTTAACCAAAGTTTTAAGAAATCACTGCCCCAAAATGTTGCTTACTACTCCTGAAGTTGGGAGATACCTTACAGTTAAGACAAGAAAACTTATCTGAGCATTCCTGCTTTTCCTGAGACCAAAATGAACCACATTGACTTTAACTACTGGTGAACTGGTTACAAGAAGGGATCCTTAAGTATTGTGCCATGTACCATCAAAGTTAAAGGTAAAATCCAAGAAAAAACTACTTAAGGAAGTACTGAACAGGCTCCATTCTGAAATCTGATTTTGTGAAGGAATACCTAAAAGAAAGCAAGTGGATTATGCAGGATAAAGACCTTTTAAAAAACACATATAAGATGATGGGAACCTCATAAGTACAGACCGAAATATGCATTTACCATATGTATTTCCTTACTATTCTGGGGAGAGTTCTGTAGGCAGCTTATAGCTAGGTCAAGATATTCTGCATCTGTGCATCTAGCAAATATAGTCACTGTTCTACTTCTCAGCTGTCCTAAATGAGTCTCTTCAGACAGATTATTTTTCTTTCCTACTTCCTATTTCACAATGAGACTTGTAACATTAGAGTGACAGGCTTCTGAGCACTTAAGAATACTAAGAGCATTTAAGAACTGACTCTTCATCATTTTTGTCTAAGATGTGGTGCTACTGCATTAAAAAAGAAAATCAGGCAGTGTGACAAATCATTTGTTTCACCTATAGTAAATCCACACATTGTGAAATGCTGTAGTAATAGTTTTGTAGGTAATTTTCACTCTGCTATGTTTCATTTCAAAAGGTATGCAAAGTTAAAACTACCGTGTTATACAGAGTATGACTGACTTGCCTTATAACTATGATCAAAATTTGTATTTAGGTTTACTCTCCTATAACACCATGGTAAAACAACACTATATTTTTCAATAAGACTGAAGTCTTTTAATTAACCATCTAGATAATTTCCAAGGAAATGCTTAGATGCTTAATAGTTTACCATAATTTTTGTGAGCTTGCATATGGTTTTTTTAATATATTTTTTTTTAATGATTTATGGATATGTCCTATGTATGCGAATTGTTGTCAAGCTGCATGAGATAATTTCTGAGAAAAATATTTCAGGTTTCCTCCTTGGAATTGGTGAAAAAAATTTAAGTGCACGAAGCAGTTTCCCCATTGCCCACTGAATGTTTTACTTGTTTGATCTTTTCATTGTTTTCTCCAGCATTTGCGTAAAGAGAACTGTGTTCATGAAATACCTAACAATGACATTTGCTTCACACACACTCAATTTAGTGAAAAGTTAAGTCATATGACTGATGTTTCTTCACTCTTTGGAATTGCTTCTTTCTGCCCTATTTCTGCAGGTTCTGTTAAGAAAATTACTCGTGTAGGAACTTTCACACTTCTGCAGTCACAAATACTAGCTTCTTTTAAAAGCAGAGCTAGCAGTTCGTTTTTCAGAAATATTTTTAGTTCTTTGCTTTTCTTTCAAGACTCCAAAGTGTGTATCTTCCTTTGTAGAAAAGTCCATATAATATATTTTGGTTACTTAATATGTTCATGGATTGAGCCTGGTTTTAAAAGGTAGGGCATGGTTTATGAAAAAGAAAATCTTTCCAGTGTTTAGTATGTTACTGTTAAGGTCATGATACGTAATGCTTTTCTGGTGTACCAGCTGCTGTAGAGCTGAGATTAGCTAATCCCTGTTTAACACCCTCATCATTAAGGAGAGCAACTTGAAAAGGTGAACACAAAAGGCTCAAAATCAAGGAAGCCGATAAAATAAAAGAATGTGACTTTTTAAGTTTGTGGTCTTTTGTTCAGTTTCATGATATTGGGATTTGAAGTCATGGGCTCTCAGCACAGTAAAGAGTTGTCATTAAAACCCGTGTTTTAACTTTGTGCTGGTCATCCTGTGTGTCCCAGCATGCCCACAGTAATGGGTACAGCAGTCTAAGTATGGTGTTTGGTAGAGCATACCATGCTAGTGCATTAACACTGACCATACTACACTCCTGCAGGGAGTGACTTTTGTTACTACAATAGCCCTAAACCACTAACGCCTTCCGATTTCAGGTTTTTATATTAATGGATATTTTACCCAAGTAAAACAGTATTTCCACTTGGGTAGGACTTCAATATCCCATTACCTTCCACTGTAAGAACAAATAGTAAGGGAGAGCAAATCAGTCTGTCAGTTACAGATGGATTTTGGGAATCAGTTCTGATATGATCCATCATACTGAGAATAGATCTTGCTCCATTAAAATCAGTAAAAATGTTGTTGATTTGTCAAACTGTAATGGAGCAAGGCTGAGAACATACATCATAGCAATGCCTTAGAACAGCAACTGTGCTGCTATGCAGTGACAAGCGTCTTGGTGGCCAATTGTAAATAAACTCTTTTCACTGGAGAAATTTGACTGGTAAACAGCTTAGTGTATTCAATGGTGACTTTAAGAGAACAAAGCTTATGAATTATATTCATTCCACATTAACAGAAGCATTTTTCAGAGGTCCAGCATATCACATGAATGTGATATCCCTGTGCTGAGGATTTGAAGAATTTGTAGCTTTAAACTATGTTTCTGTTGTCCATCTGAATGCTAGTCATCCAGCTAAAGCCACAAGACCTCTGAAAAAGAACTGCTTTGAATGGAGGTATAATGTGTCTCTGAAATGAGGTTTCCAACCTCTGTGATTACCTACACAAACCAAAAGGGGTTGTTTCCACAATATTCTGGAGTGCTAATGGCCAGGAGAAAATGTTACTGGTGGTTGTGCCCAAGGAAAAATAGGAAGGAGAGGTATACCTGATAGCCAATTTTTACTATTTTAAATACACTGTTGCTGAAGGACTAATTCTAATCCTTTTACACAATTTTCTTTAATGATCATGCTCCTCAATAAGATTTTTTTTCTGTTTAAGCTGTGGAAAAGAACTAACTTTTCTACTTAACAGAATGCCATCCTGGTGGTACAATGGTGGCTTTTCATACTCCTTTTTAGATTTCAAGCCCATTGGTACCTACACTTTGTATCTTGGGATACTTCATCTCTTTAATTTCTAGCAGTATAAAATTTGGGCTGGCTTCTTCCTTCTCACTGTTATCTATGCCAACACGATATATCTGAGATTTCAGTTATATGCAGTTTTATATGACCTTTCAGTTCATAAAGACTCTGATAAGAAAGAAAAATTATGATCATCTAGCTCGATCCTAAATATAAGACATAATATTTAATCCAAGTATTAATATTAATGCCAGTAAACTGTGTTTGGCTAAAGCATATTTTCCTGAAGAACATCAGCTCTTCTTCAAAGACCTCACAGAAAGGAGAATCCACAACTCTACTCACCTATAGCTTGTAAATGACATATTTCTTTTTTGTATTTTTTTCATCAGTCCGCAGAAGTGACCTCTTGTTAAGTGTTTAGTGCTACTGGTTTAAAACATTACTACCTGCTGATTCTTAGTTAGGACACATTGGATCGTAATTTAGCATCTGATATGAATCAACCATGATTTGCTGCTTCGTTCCAAAAATTAGATAAGAAGTATTTATTGAATACATCTGGGGGTTTTATAAGATTATTAATAGCTTCTGTTACAATGGGATGCCACTAGTACAAAGGAACTAATGTTGCAGATTACCGTTTCTTTTCTAATACATCTAAAACTGTAATTTTCCTTCATCCTCACTGCCAGAGATTTCTTTCTCTTTCCAAAACAGGTCTAGATTTTCACATCAAATTTTCTGGGGTTTATATTGATTGTTACTTAGTATCTGTTCACCATTTGTTATACCTTTCTTAAAAAGAAAAAAAAATTCTTTTCCTTCAGCAGCTGCAATAGGCTGTTAGAAAGACTTATTATTTCATTATATATTATTATTTATATATTAAGTATTTTATTATATATTACATATTTATTATATCAAACCCCTACATTTAGGGGTTTTATTAATCTCTGTTGTTTTTTTCTTTTACACTTTATTTGACTTCATAATAGCCCAGATTCCTAAGCAACAGGTGTAAAATAAGCATTACTTTCCTTTCCTATATAAAACCAATACCATCTCCTTCACCTTATCATATCATCATCTAAAAGAAAATCATCAAGCTAATTGTGGTAACAAACATCTTGAGGGGATATGCTGAGTTGAAAAATAACACTTCCATTTGAATAAATTTTTCCTAGGAGATTTACTAGGAACATCTAGATTTATAGCTGCAGTAGAATAGGAAAGAAAAAAAAAAAAAAAAGAGTTTATATAGAGACAGATAAATTGTTCTTCAAGCAATATAGCACTAATATTTCCTGGAGTCTTTCCTAAAAGTTCTCCAGCCAGATTCTAATACCATTATCTATATATAATTAAATAACATTGGCTCAAATAATCAGATAGATCAAAGAGCTTGGACTTTGGGGAAAATATTGCTAGCTAAAGACAATCAATGTAAAATCACATAAAGGAAGATGAAAAAAAAATAAAAGAAATAACAGAAGAGCTAGTCATACCATCTAGAAGAGGGAGCTGGTGTAGGAAACTGTATGCTCTGAAAATCAATGGGGTTAATACACCTAAATCATCTAGGTCTCAAGCACAGGATTGAATTACTGTAGTTTAAAAAGAAATCATGCATCACCCAATCCCCTGGTTACTGCTTATATGTATACCAGTTGGCCTAAAGGTGAAGGATTTTTCAACTTCATTTAGTTCACAGTAAAAGAGAGGTAAACTGAGTTATATTACCTAACATTTGCTGCAATCTAAAAGTGTGCCTTGGGCAGTTATTGAATCATCTGACTAATCCAAAATTGTTATTCTGCTGTAGCTTGATCATATGTCTAATCCCAACAGGATCTATTTTTTAACAATCAAGCCTTAAGAGGAAAAAAAAATGTTGGCACAGGAAAATCAACTGCTTCAGGTAAAATAATCCTGTTTATGGATAAAGAGGTTCAGTTGACTACCAGATAAATTTTTACCTCTGGATTATATCTTTTTTTTTTTTCTCTGTTGTTTTTTTTTTTTTTTCTTTTTTTAACAGGGATTAGAAATTGAGATTATACAGAACACATATTGTACTTTCAAAATTGGAAAATGAGTATTATTATGGAAAACATCTTAAGGATTAATCGGATAGTTTGGTGAATATCAGTTTATGGTTTTCACTCTTTTTATATCATTTAGAATTGCAACCTGCATTATGCACTAAGTAGAACCTCCATTTTTTAATGTAATCTTTTTTGCCCTTTGTTGAGCACCAGTTTAAATTGGTATTTTCATACCATTCACTGAGTGGATGTGTCTGTGTGTGAATGTGAGCACGGCAGATATCTAAACAGGGATGGCTTGGTAAAGGATGTGACATGTCCTAACGGATCTTTAATTCAAAAGAAGTCACCAAATGGTTCCAAAACCACAGACTTGCTCAGTGTTCCCAGGTCATTTATGCCCAACTATGAAATAAGTTGTCTTTTCATAGGAACTAGGCATAGCTAGGGCATGGATTTTCACACTGGAAGCTTGTGAAAAGCAAAAGAGTCACCAACGGGTGAGTAAAAGCCATTAGATCACTGAAATAAGGAAAGGAACAAGTTAGTTTTTCAGTTAGATCACAGTATTGGCTTTAGAAATTTTGAATGAAAATATCACAAAAGCATGTAGCCATGGTAACTGCAAACTTGGAAGACATTAGGGTAATGTTGGTTCCAGCCTTCTGATGTTTACTGCTGTGGATACTGTGTCAGAGCTTCACTGAAGCAAAATATATAAATAAATTAGGAACTGCAACTGCATGTAGATTAACATTTTTTAATGTAGACAATTTCATAGCTGAAACAACTGGGTTTTGTTTTTGTACAAATTCAACTTTTTCAATCTTTCAGTGTAACTTCATAAGAGTTCAAGAGATACAACATTTCTTACAAGAATTTATTTTTTTTAAAAAGGGATGCGTGTCCATATCTTACCAGTAATGGAAATAATAGGCTGAGAGAATCCATGCAGATTGAACTAGTTAGCCATGGGATCCAACCAGAAGATAAATCAAAGTCAAGGTTTAAGTTTGAGGTTGATTGTACCAAATGGTTTTATGAGGTTTGTCAATCACTGTTTATTTTCTCTGCATGCATCTTAGAGACTTAGTGCCTAACTGGCCACTTTACTTTGTGTGGGATTGGTAGGGGAAGGCCATCAGTCTGCAGGCTAGAGAGAATGAGGAGCAGCACTGGAAAAGCAGAAAGGAACTGCATCAACAGGCACATGTGGGCAGAGGGTTTGAGGAGCAGAAGCCCATGTTCTGACACAACAGCACAGCAGTGCTGAAGGATGTGGAGAGAAAGCAGCAGGCATGTAAAAGAGAAAGTGAGGGGACAGAGAGGTAAAAGATTTGCCTAGGGAGACTAGGCAGAACAGGTTTTCTGACAGTAATCAGCCATTGATTTGCCATTGAATTTTTCTTAATATGAAGTGATCCTGCATGACCTGGGTGTGGAAAAGAGAGCTGAAATAACAAAAGAAAAAATGCTCTATTTAAATCTTTGGAGGTGAGGGGTGGGATGCATAGGTGATATGATTGCTTATTCCAAACCTGTTGAAATTGAAGATCTTGGGTTCTCCCTATTGAGTGCTGCCAGGTGAAGTTCACCTTTGTGTTTAACAGCAGAAAAATTACTTGGTGCTCTGCGGACTGACACACTTTGCTTCTGCTAAGCTCACAGGTTCACCTGCACAGCCGTAAGTGGGGAAGGAGCAAAAGTCTGCAACACAGGCCAAGGCTGGCTTAAAATGCATGGGTGTTTGTTAACAAAACAGGTGTAGCTATGATAAAACATGGCAAAAATCTGTGGAAAAAAGGCACCTTGTAGTTTATACATGACTTAAGAGCCTTTCTTAAAGTCAATAGGATAGTCTAGACTTTATCTTGATCTTCAATTTGCTTGAACTCTGATTTTTTTGCTGTCTAATTTTAACCAAAATTGAATTATCTAACTTGAAATAAGAACCCAGTTTTTTTCATGGTGAAGACAAGAATACAGAGGCTTCACCCTTTCCTTCCTCTCTACATCAAGTATAAAGATGATATTTTAGTTATGTGCGTGCTGTGTTTCAGCACAGAATGTAGTGAGTCAACCAATTAGATGTTATCTGCTGTTACTCCTGCTTTAGTTTTAGGTAACTTTTTAATGATGTTGCTCATGTCAGAGGCATTATTTACATCCCCTATTCTGCTTTCCTGAGCACATGGCATGATGTATATAGCTTGCAAGATCATTTAAAATTATGCTTTTCCAGCCTACATGGAAAAAATTTGCTCTGAGGTAACTTCAGAATTTTTTTCCTGTAGTAATAATGCTTATTATTAATGATTTGTGTTATGAGAGCTACTGAAACAGAAAAGAGATAGTAGTTCTTGTCCCACTCTGAAACAAACATACCAAATACAGCTTTAACTATGAAGCTTGCACAGGCTGAAGTTTGTTGTTAAAGTATACTTAATATGTTCAAGCATACCTCTTGCAGAAAACTTTTGACCTGTTAATTGTCCAAAGATATTAAAGTCACTTCATGTATGCTTTAACAGTCAGCTCAGAGATTAAATATCCCTCTTGCCTGTTTTACAGCTGTAATCTGTAAAATTTTTGCCCTTCCTTGTCTGGAATCTCCAATGCTTTACAATATTGATGTTTGTGTTGAATTTTCAAATGTTTTTTTGGTAAGTTAGTGTCATTGGTAGGTAGAAGCTAGTGCACAGTAAGATTCACAAACAATTTATAATGTATTAAATAGTCCATGAGTACTTTCAGAATAGATTATTGTGCAGTTTTTTGATGTTTAACTACTCTTTGTTGCCTCAATTTCCTTACCATTCTAGTTGCTCAAAGTTTTTAAGGATAAGAAAACATTTATTTTAAAAAAGAAAAAAAGTTAGTCTTCCACTTTTTAAACAGCGATCCCAAAAAGACCATGGAATGTGTAATTCCTAAAAATAATAAACTCTCTCAGGAGAAATGGTCATTTCTCAATTTGTGTTAAAGATTTTATTGTGGTTTTAAAAGTTTCTTGCCTCAGGAGTTCTGTTTTAGGTTTTTTTCCTTTACAGCTTTCTCAGTAAGTACTTTAGCAGAGCAGTTAAGCTGTAAATAAGGTTGTCCAGATGAAGAAACTGTTTACACCCAAGTATAGCTCAGAGAGTTGTCAAGAAATAAAAGATGGATCACACTCACCTACGTCCCTCTGGATTTTTATCTAATGAGTTGGATGCAGAAAGAAGCACTTACCGTTTCTTATTCAGTTTTATATATATAAATGTTATCTGGGGCTGTTGTCCTAAATTGCTTTGATAAGAAGGCAGAAAGGGGTGCTGTGCAGAAAAACCTCTAATCTCTTCAATCTTGAACAGTGAATTCCATATGCACATTGATAAGCCTTTGGTGTACTGAATGGCTTAGGGGAATTTAAAACAAGCATTTATCTCCTTTCCTGTTAAAGCTTTAGTTTTTTCACAAATGCTAATGTGCAATAAATAAGCAAAACATTTTTCTAACTTTGATAACTACGCACTGGAGGTTTCTGAGACAAATGAGAATATGAGGTTTCAAAATACTAGTGATGTAAATATCTTTATCTTTCTTTCTTACCTATATGAAGCAAATCTGCATGAAGTAGTCAATTAACTCTACTAAGCACCTGTGGAGCTGAACTGACCCCCTTGCTCATTATGAACCATATGAAATCATGCTAATTTCACATCTTAATTATATTACTGAAAATATCAGAACATTTTTATAGCTTTAAGAATGCAGGGCCAGCTGAGACTTCTTGACGATCTAATCCAAAATTTCTATATCTCTGATTTTACTTATATGTTCTGTTCAACCTGAGGATTTTGTTGAATGAAAACAGTAGTTCTTAAAGCCTGAACCAATTATAACCTGCAAGACCTTGGTCCATGGAACAAGACAGCCTCAGCTATCTGTCTACGTCACTTTGTGTTAAGGTTTTGCACTAAATCTTGAAAAATTTGAAGGATCAACACTGTGCCAAAACAACAGGAACTCCCCCAAAGATTTCATTAATTTAGGAGACTCAGCTCCAATGTGTAGAAGGGAGGGAATGTAGCCTATTTTGCCTAAGTAGCCTATCAGTGCATGAAAACAAGTAAAAGTCAGTTATCCTGTTAGTATTCCAGACATGAGTAAACCAAGAAAGCTGAATTTATAACACCATGTAAAGTGAAGTCCAGGTAGTTTTCTGTAATTCTCTTTGTCTTTTCATTTGTCGTGAGGTGTGGGTGCTAGAGTTGTATGGCTGTAGTTGTTTCACCAAAGGCACAAACTGTTCTCTATTCACAGGTGATATTCTTGGTTTTGCCACACCTTTGTACTAAGCCCATACTGACATGCTTAGCTATTAGAAATCTCTTTGGTGTCATTGTTTTCCAAGCCAGAATCTCCCCTTCTACAGATACCTTTTTCCTTCTTGGGTCTTAGATGTGTTTTGCCTATTATATGGAGACATTTGACCCATTTTATGTTTGGATTTGGATTGGCCACAGTCATCCATGTTCTTCGTTAAAAGCTACCATATCACTGTGGACTTAATCAGCCCAGATGAGTCCCCTAGAAACAGTTTTGTTTATAAACAAACCCATAGTAACAACATTTTGAAACTGAGCAGAAAGCCAGGTTCAGCTTTTGTTTTATGTGTCTCATATTCTGGTTAATGCAGACCTTTAAATTACGGTGATACAGGATGAAATAACTTGAGCACATCTAAATATTCTGCAGCAATCAAGTAGTTTGATAGGTGTATCAAAAAGACATAATTTTCTTAGAAAAAGGCAATGTGTTGATTTCATACCCTCCATGAACTTATGGCATTAGCTATACTTTAACATGTATTGTTACTACTGCACATTTAACCTGTATGCCAGAATGATCAGCTTTTCTTGTGATTGAGTCACTTTTAATGGTTCCCCCTGTCGTGTGTCCCTCCCCCCCCCGCCCCCCCCCAGTTATTAAAATTATCATGGCAAATTCTATTTCCTTGGCATTTCTCCAGTTTTCTGAGATTTTATTAGAAGTTAATACCGGTGATTCAGAAAGTGGCTCTCAGCAAGTTCCACTTAGAATTTTAGGTGGAACATTGTCTTCAAAAATCTCCTTGAAATGTCTAATGCCTCCTTTGTTATATGATAAGCTTGTGTACCATCTACAGCATCATTTAGAGTGATAAATCTTCCTACTTCACTCCAAAACCAGAGTTTTAGTTTTCTTCTTTTTAGAAAATGAGACAAGTGGACTATAATATTCTATACACCTCTTCAGTTTTGTTAGTCATTTAAACTTAATTACATTTTGTTCTCACTTTCAAACTTGTAATTTTGATAGTCATTGATCTTTTCTTGCATTTCAATTACATTTTCTGGGTTTTTTGTGTCTTACAATTTTGTGAGGGTTTGGGGGGTTTTCTTTTGGATTTTTTTTGACTAGGAAGGCTTATTGTTTTTCCTTAATGTTCTGAATGATAATTCATGCTTAAAATTTGTTCCAAGCATGTACATTGATAAAGCACCTGAGGTCTTCAAAAAAGTCTCTTTTACACTTCCAAGTGCACATCTTAGATTATGTTGTATTTTCACAGTGTCAGTGTATGATAAGGTCATGTTTTCCAGATCCAAACAGTAACTGATTTTTAGTCAAAAATAACTTCCGCCCCCCATTAAAATAGATTGCAGCACTAATTTATCCCAGATTGCCACAGAATGTCTAATCCCATGTTAGGTAGTTATTATTTTTTAGAAACTGTTAGGAATTTTTGTTACTAAGCTTATAGAACAACCAGTATATATCTGAAACTGAAGGCACCTATGAAGTTGTGTTTCATAATACATAATATGAATAGATGATATTTTTCAGTAACTGCCTCTCTTTTTGTGGGCATAATTTGTCCTTGCAAAAAAGCATACATTCATTGTTTGTGCCTGGTTCACTGCCAAAGTACAACAGCCATAAAAGTGAAAGACAGGATCAAATATAGCTGAAAAATCATTTCTACTATCCACATTGAAGAACTTGAAAATAGTACATGAAATACCAGCACGTTTTAGAACTGGAACTATTATTTCTTTGTTATAAAATTGTAAAAATATGCAACAGAATTATCCTTTCTTTAAGGATGAGGAATATGTATATGAAAAATATGCATATGGTAATGATATTGATTAAATATGTATTTGTATTACTACATGTTAAATGGAAGTCTAATTGATATTTTATAGAAGCTGATCTATCATAGAATGCTTCTCTGATTATGTTACAAAAACTTTAAGAAAAACTCTAGGGAGATGAAACTTTGAAACCTGGTTGGTTTGGGTTTTTTTTTTTTTTTCAGTTAAGAGGGGAAAAAAAAAATCAAGTGTATATAATGAAACATGACTGTTTTATAACAGCTATGAATTTCACCAGATCTTTTTGTGGTTCAGAGCATCATCTAACAATATAATGTCACAACATGGATATCTCAATGCAAATCTGAGTAGAATTAAACAAGATGGTAAAATTGACACTTTTGTAAAACATTATACCAATGTTTGGCAGTGCTTTAGGCATTCTTATACCTTGTGCCCCAGAAATGTAGAGATCCTTAGCTCCAATTCTTCATAGCTTCCATCATCAAAATATGCAAGCAGCACATTGCAGCAAGCATAGAGGAAAACATCTCTACAAGCATCTCTACAAGTACACTAAAGGAAAAAAAGTTTGATATTGCTGTTCTTAAGATGGAAATGATGTCATGGATACTAAGTGACCGCAACAGATCTCCTGCACAAACCTGGATAAGAGTTAGTAATTCGTCTGAGTGTCAGCTACTCCATTATATTTAAAATGAAGTGTAGGCAACTGGGTAAAGTTAGTAGGTGGATGGATTTAATTTTCACACTCCTTTGCAAGAACAGTAGTGGGAACTCAGTCCTAGGACTTCAACAGTAATTTCTGCATGGATTGTGTGGCTGCTGTGTTTGAGTATCTGTGTTCATAAGGGATGAAAAAGAAGTTTTTATAAAATACTGGATCTGTCTGGTCCAAACATAGAAAACGCTAGCCCTAAACAATTAAATCCTGCAGGTACCACTCTCCAATGCTACCCTGGCATAGTGAGAGTCAAACAATTTCCATTTTAATGTTTGTTTAGTACCAAAAGATTCTAAAATAAAATTCTGGAAATGAAAACTTGCTTTAATATAGACTATTGGCAATCCATGCCCTCTCAATGAGGCAGTATTTTCCATTGAGCTTTTATAATGTGTCAAATTGGTTTATATCAAGTTGATTTACTCAGTTAAGATGAATGTGGTCAGATACTTTTACTCTTGCTCTGCTCTACAGTGCTCTCCTTTACTGTAAGTCTATGTATTGGCTGTCCTCACATTGTTGAAGTGTCTTTTCCAAAGCCTTCTTAATTCAGAAGTAATTCTGAATTCTGAATTCAGAAGTAATTCTGAATTAAGTAATTCAAAAGAAAAAACTACAGTGAGAAAGAGAGAAAACATGGGGAAAGGTGGAAAAAAATGTCCTTGATAAATGGGAAAATTAAGGAAAATCCAAAAATACCTAACCACCAGAACGTAATAAAATCTGGCTCATTTAAAGAGAGCTGCATAAATGTTTACTTATTCAATTTTCAGCATACTGTATGCTATATAAGCATAAGGTTTTCATTTTAAAATTTTTTATTTACAAATAAATCATGGGCAAAAAAATGGTTTAATGCTCATTTTTACATTTTGCTGTCTAGGTTGTACAGAAGCTTGCAAATGGGACAAAGCTCACCAGCTACTCTTTTCTATGGCTCTAGTGGTGGCAATGCTTTGTGTGTTCTGGAAAATCTATCCTTCGATTTTGCTTTCTGAGGGGTGTCTGTTTGTTCATACATGCTGGTCTTTGCAGACATTTCTCATACACTGAAAGAAAAATGCAGGATCAAAGGTATATCAGAAATTAGGCATTCATTCTCATGTGTGTATAGCAGGAAGAAAAGTTCTCAGGCCCCAGAAACTGCCTACAAAACCAAGAGCAGATGAATCTACTACTCCTATTAGTAATCCTACTACTACTCACTTTTTAGTTCTAACTTGATTTACATTAAAACCAAGTTACAATACTAGTACTGTTAGTGTACATTATGTTTTAATTATGAGGAGACAAAAGTTGAGGTATGCTTACTTTTTAGGACTTCACAGCTTTTTTTTTTTTTTTTCCAGGAATGTGCTGAATTGGAGCAGGTTTACATAGCACACAAGAAACTAGTTGTGAGGAAAGGAAATATCTGCATCCAAAGAGAAAACAAATCCCTTGAATAGACTGACGCTATGAAATACTTATATTCTGTGGTTATTTCCATTTGCAAGGCAGATATTTTCTTCCTATACCTTCACCCTGGTGGTGTGCAAGAGGCTGAATTTCACTTGTAGGTGCTTCCACTTGGCATTTTTATCTCCCCTTCCCCAGAGGCTGTAAGAAATATCTGTTTGGGCAGCAAACACTTCCCAAACATCTGCATGCTCCATGCTGTATATAGTGCAGAGCCAGCCCCCAGCAGCTGTTGCTGCCACCTCCCTGCAAGAGCAGTGTGTAGAAGAGGCAGCTGAAGGCGTATCTTCTTGTGCATCATGTAGCAGATAGAGTCAGTGCTGCCATTGTGGCCATAGACAGAGGCAGAGGGCACCGGGAATGCAGTTCTCTCCTTGTAACACTTAATAATAGCCTACCTAGATTACAAATAACACAGCTGACAAATCTATTACACACTGGACTAGCATCTAGAAAGCTGCCTCTCATAACTTCGACATTAAAGAAAGTCCACTGGCTTTCAGGCTGACAAGACCATCACCCTGCAGTTGTTATTTTTTAATGAGAAAAAAGTATATCACACTCTGAATGTCTTCCTAACACTTGGGATCACTTTTTTCTCTTTTATGAGATGGTCTTCCACATGAGGCATTAGAATTTGCAAGGCAGCAGGCTGGTTATCTTGCTGTAAAACACCGGCCTTGATGGTTGGCTGCACTCTTTTCTGACATTGTAAAAGTTATACAAGTAGTTCTCACTGATGTTGGTAAAAACTGGATGCGTAGCTCGAGGACAGATTATAGTCTTAGTCTTGTAGGACATGAAAATAATTGAGACTGTGCTGTCAAGACCTCAGCTTTTCTTTGAGTGTTAATGTGTTTTGGCAACACATGTCAAAACTATATCTCATATTGAAAGACACTCATTGTGGAATGTTAAATAAGAACATGCAAAATGCACAAGCCACCAAGCAATTCATATCTCCACCATAGCCCAAAAGCCATTTTTTTCAAGTGAGTTCAGCACTTTTCTGTTGATAAAAGAGTCGTTATCCTTGAGGATGATATTAGTTTTCTGTGCTAGACAGTTATCACTAAAACAAAGTGTCAATTATACCTTTTAAATAAAGTAATTAATGACATTTTATCTCAAAAGAAATGTAAATAGGTTTATGCACAACAATCATACCCTCATTTTTCATTAAGAAAATTACTGTATCACTATTTGGTACTGTTTAAAGAGCAATGGAGGAGGGGGATGTTTGGTTGATGGTTTGGGTTTTTTTTATTCAAGTTCCCTTTGAAATCAGTGAGTTTTAAATATTTTAAACATTCTTTTTACTCCTTACAAAGAACAACGTTGTGCATCAATTGGTTTAACTCTGTGTATCTCTATCTCTTACCACTGTATTTTGTTTCTGTATGAGATTCTTCATCTGGTTTTTGCCATGCATAACAGAAACAACCACTGTTATGGTGGATTGCTGGTGTTATCCCCAGGAATCAAGAAATCATTGTCTCTGATTCTGTTCATTTTTTGTCAAGCAGATATTATTTTAAATTTCCGAACAACATATGTCAGCAAGTCCGGCCAAGTTATATTTGAAGCAAGATCTATTTGTATCCACTACGTGACTACCTGGTTTATCATTGATTTAATTGCTGCACTTCCTTTTGATCTTCTTTATGCTTTCAATGTCACTGTGGTAAGTACTAACCTGTCTTTTTTAATTGTTCTTTTTTCAAGAGGGGTTTGTTGGGGTTTTTTTAACATATGTGGAGACTAAACCAGAATGACCTAAAATACCTTGGTGTCTTTTTCAGCTTTGTACTGTATTTTCACATTGGATGCAGAAGGAAGGAATACAATGTAATTGTACATGTTGATTGAAGGAATTACAAGATTGGGTGTCAAAGTGGCCATTCGTTATCATGAGACACATATCTACCATCTTTTTTAAATTCAATTATTCTTACTTTGTAAACAATCTCACCTATGTTAGCTTCATAGCTACTGTACTCAAATACATGTCCCTATGGCTTTTGCTCTCTTATGCTGCGTAAGTTCAATTAATTTTTCAAGACTCATAAATTGTTACTGTGGTAAATTAAATCATTGCTATGGTCAGTATGGTCAGCATTCTTCACTCAGCCGGGAATCTTCTTTCTCTTTACCTCTGTATTCTAGTGCAAAAATTACAGCACGATCAACAATTTTTGTGTGTTCTAATACCTGTTACTTACAATTGTCATTAACTTTGGCTTCGGTTTCAACTCATCTTTTTTAGGAATATAATAAAAAAACACTTAAGCCACTTTGAAAAATATGTGGGTCTAATGTTTGATGATGTCACAGTCCTGATGGGTTATATTTGTATTGGTTTACTTATGCTAAGACAAAGGTTCTTCTTCTGGTAGCCCTATTAGATTTAATAGAGTAAGAATCTACTAAGCAAAAAAACCCCAACAAACAAACAAACCCAAAAAAAACCTCAAATACCCCCTTCCCCTCCAAATCAGAAAGTTTAATTTTGGAAAAAAATGTTGGCAGAGGTTTCTCAATTTTGTGGATTTTTCACATAAGGACTTAGGCTTTTAAGCTGTCCACTTTCTAATTTTCAGAATTTTGATCTTTTCTGAACAGATGCACTCAGTCTCGTTTTCAATAAATGTGAGTTACAGACAAGTACATACATGATAGGATAGACAGATATCAGAAAAAAACACACAAAAACACTAGTCAGGAAGCCTCCCATGTAAGGTATCCTTTTTGGTTTTATCATTTTTTTCCATTTCCTTCAATGATCTCCCTTTTCACTCCATTTGTTACATTAAGAACAGTCAATCTGATGTAAGTGCACTAGCTTTTAAAACCAGACAGTTAATAGTTCCACATTCTTCAATCATTGTTTTTTTATAACTGGTGGGTAATCTATTTAAATACACTACTGTCTCAGTTTGTCCCTTACATTAAAACCAAACAGACAGCATAACTGTGTTGCTTTAATTTCTATTAAGAATTTTCATTGAATGAATGAGGTCTGATCTTTTCCTTCAAGGAGAAAATTTAAAAAATGAAAATTTATCTTTTTTTCTTTTTTTTTTTTTCATTGGGAAGACTGATATGTTTTCCATACTGAATTCTGGAAAAGAAAGTATTATGCAATAATTATTTTTACAGTTAAAATGTCACAATATTAAAAATGCTACTATAATATGATTAATACACATCTCCTTTCTGTCGTACTTTTAAATTTTTTCCCTAATAAGATCACTAATATGATGACTAAGAATATCCAGGGACATTGAAATGTCCCTCTGTTAGTAGAGGAACCTTAATGAGATAATTAATGATAGATTAGGTCCTAACACTAAGCCCCAAGTAATAAACAATAGGCAGCCACATTGATCTCATAATTAACATTGACTGACAGGCATAGCTCCCTGCATGCTCCAAGAGCTAAATACCTTGTTAAAAGTTTTTGCAAGGTCCAACCTGCTTCCTCCATTTGCTTTGGCCAGACTTAGGTAGCTATGTGGTAGCTTTTGGTAGCTTTTGGTAGCTATGTGGTAAAGACCACTACATAGTGGAGAGTCAAGGGCCAACCCTCTCTTGTCTCTGGTAACTGAGAGTAAGTCCAGAATCTGGGATTCTGCACCCGGCGCTCACCCCAGCAAACTCAGTCATTTTGTTCTCTGTATGATTCCTCAGTGGGAACACAGTGCCTTACTATATCATATTTCCTGTCGTGGCAAGACTTGGCAACTGTTAATATAATCCTCAAGATAACAATGATGATCAACAGGTTCAAGAGAGGGGGGAGGTGTTAATCAGATTCCACTGTTTTCAGCCTTTATGATTTAATAAGCCATTTCCTCATGTCTATTCTCAGATTTTCACTCCATCGACTCTCAGATGTTGCCTCAACAGAACGGTGAGAAGGGGCATCAGGGAGCATCTCAATCCTTTGCTGTTCAGGCCCCGGCACAAAGGCCAAAGCTTTAGGGATGCTCTAAATTCTGCAAGCTATAGGTATAGTGCCATACATACCTATGTATGTATGGCACATAAATGTCATCCTCAGTTTGGAGATTTGTGGAGTTAGAGTGCGTGAAAAAGCTGTGGAGTCTCTAGCCATCCTTGCCGATATTTGAAAGAAAAAAAAGTGAAAATGTATGAGGTGGCTCTACTGCCTTTATACCTTACAGAGATTCTGCCCTACCACTAAATGGGTGATTCTTTGGAGGTCTGTGACCTCAGGCATGTTTCTGCCTAACCTCAGTGCCCAGCTCCTTCCATCCTTTTATTCATCTGACACAAAGGATCCCTTAATCTGTGGAAATATGGTGTGAAATGCTGCCAAAGTAAAAAACTAGGCCATTAACCACTAGTTATAATGATTGAATTTGCTCCTCTCTGAGTAACTACTGGTGGTTATAGAGCAGGAGTATCATTTTTTTGAGGAAAACCAACTAACCAAGTAGACAAAAAGGATTAAAGATCCCTGCTGCTAGTCATTTGTTAGCATGTATTATATTTCCTTATTAATTCCTTTTTGACATAGGAGATAATTCTTCCAAGCAGAGAATTTCATCATTAGTTTGTAGCAACTTTATTTCTCAGTACTTCTCCGCACTATGCTATGATTGAGTTTGTGTCAGTTTTAGATAAAATTCTGTCTCTGTCATTTTGACAGAAAAAGGTTAACCCAGCTAGTCTAAAATGATTAACCAAATGGAAAATTTAGATGGTTTTATATCTGTGGGCAAAGCAAAATCTATGCAGGCACAAGTATGAGTGCTGATTCCTCATTTTGTCTTTCTAAATTTGTGAAATAGAAAAGAAAGCTGCCTGATGGCATTTCAGGTCTTCCAATGACACACTGGACACAATACAAGAAGAGTATTTGGCATGACTAATGAGAAAATTCAGTGCAATTACATATGATTAACCACATTTGTGTTCAAATTTATGCGGAAACTATTTTGAAAAGAGGTGGTCTTTAGGCCTTAAAATGAAAAGTATCTCCAAGTTAAAAAGAATATTTTCATATATGATTCCCTGGTTTTATATCTGTCAGTGTTCTGTAACTTAACAAAAATGGTCAGAATTTAGTCACAAGTGATAACTGGCAGGGCACACTTATTACTTTAACAGCCCTTTTGAAATTTCTTATTTGTAAGAATCTAATAAAAAAAAATAATTTCACCTAAGTTATCATTATTTGGTTGTGATGTGGTAGAACATAAGCACCCAGCTAAAGTTGAAGGCTCCAATGTGAAGGCCATAGCATTTATACAATAGTTATATATAAAATCATTATATATATGTTTATATATTACTACAACACCTTGAAAAGTCAGTCAGGTAGAGGGACCCATTTATGTTAAGAGTGCAACAGAACCATGTTTGATTCAAACAAGCTGATGAGAGAAAAGAAAAGAAGGCTTTGGGAAATGAATTACCACAGGAAAAGAGGTAGTTGGTATAGTGGCATGGCATTCAATTAGAATAATTATATTTTAATAGTTATATGATTGTATTAATACAAACATGGCAATTCCTTCAAATATTTTGCAGCCTTCTACCCCAGACTTGCAGATATTCTTGCGCTTAAGGCCACAGACATAACTAATTTCACTGATTTATTGTAGATGATGTAAAATGGATAAAAGAAATGCAAGAAGACCCTGTAATTGTTTGTATGCTCTAATGTCAGATCTTATTCCTGACAGCAGTGAACTTCAAAGTATTTTAAATAACTGTCATGTTTTTGTTGATTTTCTTTTTTCACCTGCTATGTACGTGAGAAAAAATGTAAAGGTTCCTGGAAAAAAAAAAAAGAAATAATGGGCAGTAAATACTGCATGAAGAAGCTCGTGGGAGAATTACTTATGCACTATCAAAACTGTAGTAACAAAAAAAAAGAATGTTTGTAGATTTATTATTTTCTTTTTTACAGGTTTCCCACCAACTTAATTCCTGAGACTGGAATAAAATCAATTAACTGTTAAGTCTTCATGAATAAATCTAAAATACCCCATGTTACAGAATTTATCAGTCATCCTGGACCTAGCTGTTAGTGAATGCACACCTATAAAATTAAGATTTCAGATTATTAGTTTTGGTAACAGAAACAGAAAGGCTTAGCTTCAGGTTATTCTGGATCGGCAAAAGCAAAAGGATGGTGACTGAGCTGTGCTTTTAGACTTTGTTTTCAGAGAGCTCATTACTGTGCTCTGGGAAGGCTATGGGAAGACATGTCAAGTTTGATGTGATTTTTCTAGCTGATGTATGTATCCTGTATCAGACAGGTACCTCGTAGGCATTAATCCTAATCTCTTATTAATGAAGGGGGAAAAAAGCTTGCTGTTAATGAAAATTATGCATATTTAATCTTCAAAAAATTAAATTAAAAATATTTGGGATTCTAATCTGCATATTGTTTGCTAACACTACCCAACAGCTGAAACATGAGCCAAGTATATTCCATGCAAAACTGGGAGCTGTGCACACTCTGATGTGGGTGTAGGTTGGAGGATGCTCTGGAGGGGATGGGGTCATCCAGAGACTGCTCGCTTTGTACATTGCTGCATCTCCTCTGGGGCCAGAGCCTATATAGGCCAGAGCCTATATAGAGGGTGCTGAGCAGGTTGAGTGCTGTTATTGCCACATACACTTGAAAGGCAATAATATTTTAGGGCAGTAAAATGTGCCCAGGCCACTGAACACAGGTTTAAATCTGAAGAACAAATCTGAGTCTCCATTCACTTCTCTGCTTCCTTGTTCTGCAAAATATCTGCTGTATGTTATTGCCTTTTCCGGGCTTAATTATTAAGCTGGTTTCATCTCATACGTAGCTGAGTTAGGTCTACTGTTCGGCAGTTAGCAGAAACTGTAAATCATCATGTGCTTGAAGAGGTTTATTTTGTGGTTTCATATTGGAATCAAATGAACATTGGTCAGTTTGACAATTACGTTTCTCTTCCAGAGCAGGGAAGGATCCATTTTTTGCACAAACACAGTTTTCTAAGTTAAATCCAAAAGAAGAGTTTGCATGAAAAAAAAGACAAAACAGAAGATCTCCCAGTATTTCAAGTTTGTTTGGTTTAAATCAGAAATGGTAAATATGTATGTACACAGCAAAAATAAACATTTTTTTTAACCATCTTCTTTGTTATTCTCTGCTCTCTTAAGATTTAGTCAAGCATAATATGCAGCTATGTAAATGAATGAAGAGTGGGCAAAAATTCATAGAGGTTTAGAAGACAGAGTTTCCTTTCACTGAAACAAGAGAACTGTGTGATAGAAGTCAACTGCTGACAATTTGTTTTCTCTCCCTGTTCTCCTAGGTTTCCCTTGTCCACCTCCTAAAGACAGTGCGATTGCTACGCCTTTTGCGTCTCCTTCAGAAGTTGGATCGTTACTCCCAGCACAGCACGATTGTTCTCACACTTCTCATGTCCATGTTTGCCTTGCTTGCTCACTGGATGGCCTGCATTTGGTATGTCATAGGGAAAAGGGAGATGGAGCAGAATAACCCCCTTACCTGGGACATAGGTAAGTTCTTCTTTCCACCATCTACATCTACATCTACATCTACATATGTGCGTATATATGCATATATATGTAAATATATAAAAACACACATATAAGTCACTCTATTTCCTTTTCTTTTTAATCTTATACAATTATTTAGTGCTGTTTGTAGTAGAAAGGAAGAGATTGGTGCTCTGAATTTCAGGTCAGTCAGAAAAAGAGGCTTAAAATGAAAAGAAAACGGGAAAAATAGAAAACAATGAGATTTTTAGGTGTGATTCAATGTTTGGGAAATTGGGGATCTGGATAGGAAAGGGCTAGACAGACTGTATAGAAGAGTGGATGAGAAAGTTCATCCTGGTTTTGCAAATTAGGTAAATTCTTCAACAGAGGCATTCCCTCGAGTGTGCTGATTATTCCTTACTATACATTGAAACAGATAGGCCCTGAAATGCCTTCAAGTTAAAAACTCCCTTTGGAAATATTGTTTAGCTGTTTCGCAGGCTGTGCTCTTTTGCACAGGAGATGAGGTGTTTATCAGTGGAGAGATGGGTTTGGAATACTCAATTTTGATCCAATGTTTAGTTTCTACCCCAGCCTTCATTCTGATTTCAGTGAGTGTCCCAGATTGACTCTTTATATTTTAAGCTTTTCCTTTTTTGTTTAAGGTTTATTTTTATTTCTAAGGGTTGTACCGATGTGTGATGGTACGGTGGGGAAACAATATACCTTGTATAGGAGCCTGGCATCATCAGGTACTTGTATGTTGTTGAAGGTGTGTTACCTGCTAGTGTAACAGCTGATGCTCCACATCTTCCCACATGGGTCATTCTGGCTTTGCTGTAGAGGTGCATTTCTTTTGCTGTCTTTCTCAGATGCCATATCAACATCAAGCAACCCCCTTTCTCCCTTTTCTTTCTGGTTCATTGTGTTCTATCTTTTTAATTCTACATGTATTTACCTTTAGCCTAAATCTACTATGTGTTCATTGAATCAGGAGAAGAAACAAGTACAGCGATAAAATTAACTGAAAGAAGGAAGCCCTGCTAGTTTTATGCTGTTGGATACTAAAGACATGACTAAAAAGCATATGAGTAATTTAGAATATGTAAGTTATCTGTGAGAGGAAAAGAATGTACATGTGTCCCTTTCATAAACAAAAAGTATCTAATGGTGAGAGAGAGTTTCCCAACAGGTAAAATATTTGGGGGGGGAATGATGCAAACACCTGTGACCAAACCCTCAATGGCATGCATTCAAACTGCAGTATGCCTATTCTTATCTCCTTTAGTTTCTTTCTTCTCTCTTAACCCCATTAAATATCATCTAATAACGATAAGTCTGAAGGAAAAATGGCAAGTATGTTAAAGGTGCCTGACCTCAGATGAGGTGAGGATACTGGGTCAGGAAGAGGAAAAGAAGAAAGTAAGTCAAATAAATACATCTCTCCAGTTTGTCCATAGGTTACTGAAAGCTTTGTGGAGTCTTTTTATTCTTTTAGTTGGTTGTTTATTTCTCCTTCCCTTTGTAAACCAGGTCTGTGACCTGCTGCTGAACTCCTCATAGAGTGCAAACCTCTCAAAGAAAAGACTGCAGCTGTAGGGGAGAGTATACAAAGACAGCCCACTGTGCACAAATTGGTCAAATACTGCTAACAGAAAAACAAATCCAGATAATAATAATAAAAAACAGAAGACTCTCTCTGGTGGGAAGTAGCTATGAAGACATATTGTCAGCTTATGTAGGCCACAAATGATAGCTGATTTCAAAGCATTCATTGAAGTCCCAATGATGAGGATGGGCTGCATCCTTGCACCCCTGGTGGGGCTGCTGGCAGCTCTCCCCATGCAGCCTGTCCCTCTCCCTTTTTCCTGAGCCGAGGCCACATTCAGGAAATTCTTATATCTCCTGGGTCTATATCTATGGCTACAAAAACATGAACTTTCACCTCGCAGTTTTGTCCACTCGTGGGTAATAAGCAAACATCCCAACAACCTCATTAGAACTAATCCCAGTTTAACTGGAACAGAGACATTTCACAGAAGTCCTATTTGCATCTTAGTGAAGAGTGTTGTATCTGGGTTATCACACACTGATCATCTTCTAGTGGGCTTCCTAGGCAGGAACTGTTCCTTAACAACCTCTCCCCACTGGCTCATCTCAATGTGAGACTCGGTGACCTTTCCTGGACAGCTGCAGGCAGCGTAGCTCCCCATTGGATGGGCCAAGGCTCTTAACGGCGTGTACTCTTAGGCTTTAGCCTCCTACCTGGCAAAAGGGTTTCGCTGTTGAGCTTACAGCTTGATTTTATTTTAGTTTTTTTCCAAAAGTGTGTTTTTGCATTTTGTCTGGAAAACTGTTCTACCACCTTCATGGATAGTGTCTAAAATATTTAGATGCTATAAATGTATGATAAAAATTATACTGCAATGACTCCTGCAAAGCTCCTGCAGATAGTGGTTCTGTATCTGTCTGTATGGTTATTTCTAAAATTCTCTCTAGCACTAAGTTAAATATTTTATGGCTTTGGGGATTTGTTTGGGGGTTTTTGTTTGGTTTTTTTAAGGGAAACAGTTTTAAAATGTTAAAGTATTACAAATTGTTTTTTAAAAAAAGAGCTCAGAAAAATCCAGATACCTGGCACGAAGACATTATTTTGCAAAGACCACTTCAGCACTGATAAATTTTCTGTTTAAGCTTAAGTGTCACATATATGAGCAGAAAAATAAGATTATGTAATTTCTCCAATCAGTGCAAATTCTGTTGCTCTCCACATGCAAACTATTTGCTGGTAAAACACAATGAAGTTAAGTCTTGGCCCTCTGCATGTTATAATTTTTGCTACTCTGGTGATACACACCTGATTATATGTAGCTAGCCTGTCTTTTCACCTTAAGAAAACTTCAAATGACCAGTCCACTACACCTCACAGCACCCATATAAGCTGTATGTTGAGGGGAGAATGGTAGGTGTGACTTAGGATATGAGTGATTAAGCAAAGTAAAATAAGATCTGGAAGCTATAATAAATCACAAACAACTAATGCACACAGGAGAAATCTTGTTTGAGGTATAACAAAGGTAGTGTTATTGTAAGACACTGAGGATATTCTATTCTCCTGTAAGAAGGCCTCAAATGGAAATTTTTGTGCAGTTTTGGACAGCATGTAAAAGAGATTTGTTGCTGCAGACAAAACAGTAGAATATGATCCTTAGTCTTGTATTTACAGGTTTTAATTTTTAAACTTTTAATACCAAAACTGGAGACTCAAGTTTCCACCAATAGATCTTACACAAAGTTCATTCCAAACATTAGAAGGCTTTCTAATTGGCAGCATTAAAAAATACAATGTAAAAAATAGAATTCCTATACTTTTTTATTAAAAGAAATGGGTCTCCCCCTTGGAAAATATGCTTTTTATTCTTCACTGGAGTGTCTCAGGTGGTGTCTGCCTGAAAAACTGATACCCTGGGTATGGATGCTGCAATCCGTGCAACAGCTGAAATATAGGGATGGATTAGTTCTAAGAAAGGAAAATCATGCCTGGAATAAAAAGAAGATTTCTTTGTTTTTTACGTTTACTTCTATTTTGAGGGGGAGAGGCAGAGCGAGAAAAAAGCTTTTAGCAAACTCCTTACTCCATTTAGTGCTTCCTCAGAAAGCCTGCAACACAGCCTTAAGACTGAGGTTTTGCTAACGCTTAAAGCAAACATTTTAAAGCTGCAGTACTGTTAACATAATACTTTGGACCTTGCTGTGCCATCAGATATGCACCATAGCCCAGATCTCACAACATTGACTTTAGTGGGAGTAGCATTTGCTTCTGTGTATCTATTTCTCTGGCTAATTTAAACAAATGAGGTGCTTAGTTTACATTTGGATTGGGGCAATGGGAGTGATAAAGTTCTCCCTATGAAAATACCCAGAACCAAAAAGTGTATTTGCTTTGTTCTTGCTGTGCCTAATTGTAAGTCTTTATTTTATTTTGTGTCCTTATTCTGGCAACATTCTCATTGCAAATAATTTAAAAACATGGTTACTTTCAGAACTTTAGCCATGTGCTTGCACAATGAGAAGATGTAGTGTCTGGGAATATTATTCATGAAATGTCATGACATGGTGGCATTGGGACATATACCAGTGTAGTATAATGTTAGATCTGGATCTCTTGCTTAGCTCTGGTATTGTTATTTTAACTGATTACATGAGGCATTTGGAAGATACACAGTATGGGCACTGCTTTCAGGTGCTAGAAACCTTTACCGCAGCAAGTTCTCCCATCTCAGGAACCAGTTGTTCATGTGCAGCAGCTTGACTCTAATGTCTGATAAAAACATAACTCCTAGACTGGTCATTCCCACCTGCCTTGAGACAGTGTTACACTCCTTATCATGCTTTTCCCTTCTAGGTTTTTCAGATCCTCCTCTGTTACATTCCACCTTGTTCCCCTCATTTATTCTCATTGGTGAAACAGATGTTTCCCTGACACATGGGATGATTTTCACCAACCTGTAAAAATAAGATTAACTTTCTGTTAGCTGACATGGAGTAGAGGCTAGACTGTGTTGAGGTTCCTGGCTGATCCTACCACTCCAATTCCATTGACCTCAATACATTGGTTCTCATTTCTATAGGTTTAACTGGTATCGGATTTAGGCATAGACTCTTTATTTGCTGTCTCCTGTTTTGAATTAGTATATACCAAGATATTCCCCTTCAAGTTCTTGTCAATATGAGAAATGACTTTTTGATCTGTCTCTACAGGAAACAGATAATATTGAAAATGTTTCCTGTTGCTGAAGGCATTCATTCGGTGAGAACCATATGAGCTGTTGAAACTCAGCTGTCTTGAGTGTGGTGAGATTAGGAGAAGGCCAAGAGTCAGGATGCTGGTTCCATTAGATAGTCAAAGCTGTCAGGTATAATTTGTGTAATTGTCTCAAATAAAAATTCCTTCCTGTCCACCAGAAATTCAGCTGCAACTTTTTATTAGTCCTCCCACAGTAACACTTACAACATTCTGACTATGGAGAAGTTGTTATAAAAGCAAAATTTAAAAAAAAAAAAAAAAAAAAAAAAAAAAAAAGAAGAACCTGTGCTTTTAGAGAAAATAAAGTCTATGTGTTTACTTTGGGAGAAGGTTTAAAGTCAGGTCTGTAGAGGGTATTCTTCAGATATTTAAATCTTTATTTTGGTAAAATACCTCCACTCTCATCTCAGGTTTTTACTAATTTTCTATTAGCTTTGTAATTTACAGGACTTCTGAAAACAAGAAGTCAATCATGACTGGAAGACTTTCATATACTCTGCAGTATAAAACTTCCCCTCCACACTTTGTTTATCACACTTGCAGTCAGAGCCTTTAAAGGGACTTGGATGCCTGACTCCCAGTGAAGGATTTATACCCTGAATTAGCTCTCAGGGCAATGGGTGGCAGATTTAGGTGCAGAATGAGGTGTGCATAGCACCTGAATGGAACCAGTAGGAAATGTTGAAAATAGGGGTTTGCCTTCAGGCCCTTTCACTCGAGGTTTATATGCCTCACATTGGACAGCAGGAAAGTTATAAGCCCTTTTCACAGGTACTGAAGGACATGTATGTTTCATGTAATGGAATTTAACATAGAAATCCCTCAGATAGTGTTGATTCAAAGAAGTAAATCTAGCAGCGTTGAGTTTTCTGAAAGTTTACCTGTGTTTGCACAGTGTTACACCTGTGCTAGTAAGGATTGCCCCTTTCTGCAGCAGTTCATGCGTTCCTCTGAGTCTGCACAAGCAGCTTGGGGTTGTCTCCGTCTAGAGCACAGATGTGAAGTTGTTCTGGTGAAAAACAAAACAAGAGGCCACCGATTTCTTTTGGCCACAGAAAGAGGCAGAGGTAGTGTTACCAAATTTCACTTTTCTTCAGCATGGGGTTCGGGCACTGGAACTTGTGTCTAAGGTATGGAAGATACAGGTACAAGGCAAGACTCTTCAAGAGAGCACCATACCTCGATGTATGGGTTACTTCACTCAGCATTCTTCCTGGGCAGCTCTCTTCCTTGAGTCCAGGTTGTTCTTTTCCTTCCCAAACTGATATGATTTCAACAGAGGAATGGCCAATGCCTGAATCTCTACCCAGAGTCTCCAGTGTCCAGGTGAAGCTAGAGATGAAGGCTTGGACTCTCCGAGGATGAGGAGAAGAGAGATCTGAAGCCTTTCATGTTTCATGTCTTATCAGTGAGGTATTAGGTGAAATGACAATCCACATACTCTTTTGCAATTAAATTTGCTAGAGCTATACAGTGATGGGTGAGAGAGGAAGAACAAAAGTTCACAACTGCCTTCTCCATTGAGTCCTTCAGGGGATTTAGATGCAAAAGCAAGGTGGATGAAGGATCCCCACTGGGTGCAGATAGGAGGGATGCTCTGAGTGTCTTAATCATGCAAAGATGGTGCATTTCTGGCCTGATGCAGAAGTTGGCTGACACAGACTGTCCAAAATGTAGGTGTCTAAGGTCTTAGAGGCAAGCTTTAGGTTAGACTCTTGAGCTTAGGTTCCTAAATTCTGTCCAAGTCCTTTGTGGCACCCTGGTAGCTTCAGTCTTGTCAGAATTTCATAATTCAAAATTCATAATTCAAAAAAAAAAGTCTCCATTAAGAGATATCAACAGCTTGGGAAATTTTCAGTGCTGGGAAGATTTTTCCAAGGTTATGCTAAGAAACCTCAGGCAGTCTTTGTTAGTTTTCTTAAGGTCCTGAGTAGTTTGGCAGGATTTCTGAAGTTGCAGATTTAAACCTATCCTTGACAATAGATACTTGGGGCATTGGTACATTTATTCAGGTTACAACTCAGGCTATTCTCTTTTCAGAAGAAAGACAATTTTTAGGTATGTGTATCTGCTAGTTCTTCCTCAAATAATGTATGTTAGTGATCTAATACAAGGCTTTTCTTTTTTTATATGTGAATTGTCTTAACTATTAATGATCCCAGATCATTCCAGCTCTGTCTCTGTACATTTCCTTCTGTTAGAGAATTAATGAATTTGTTTTTGAATGTGACATGAGCAGTTTTTACCAAATCCAAATATTCAAAAACCAGAACAAAAATAGGTAAAAAAGAGATTTTTAAAATGTGTCATTTTCAGCCTGCTTTTGAACCCGCTAAGATGCCTATTTTAAACATATTCTTGACAACATTGGCAACCAGGAACTTAATTTTAAAAAGTTATGAAAGCTGAGATTTTGTGTGATCACAAATCTCCAGGCACGGGGGCTGTCAGGTAGATCAGCTAACAAAAGACACGGGGTAAAGTTACAGTGCTAAGGAATGATCTGGCTTTGGACCCAGGTCATGTAAGTGGTCAGTGCGTGCAGGTACGTGTACCTACTTCTGGATTCCAGACCTACCTTCTGGAGTTTGAATCTGGACCTATGACAAAACAGCTTCTAGTAATTTCAACAAGTGTTCAGCTTAATAAGAGCTAATAGTCATGAACTACAACTGGAATCTTGGGAAAGACTGCAGCTGGCATCTGCTGTCATGCTGCCAGGCAGGCAGCAAGGTTTAACCCAGGTCCCCAGCACTCCCTGGTATGTTTTAATCACGTCTGTTGAGGGTGGGAACAGCAGTTCAGCTTGTTTTGTTGCGTTGATAGAACTAAGTGGATCCCTTTCACTGCTGGAAAGAGTGCTTGTAAATTTCCAAGGCTCTCAGCCAAGAAAACTGTATTCTACTATAAAATATTGGTCTAGTTTCACCACTCCAAACACACACATCCATCAGGTTAGAATTGGCATGTGTAGATTTATGAATCCTTGCAGGGGAGGAAAGAACTTCATGCTGACTAAATTGCACAGGACATCATTCACTAGCCGTGATCAGTTGTTCATTTCAATCTGTCATCCCTGTACCTGAATGTTGGATTTTAATCTCTTTCAGTCTGCTTCGTTATGCTTTATTATCAGTTTTCTTAATTTTTTGTTATTGGTAGTAACAAAACCAGTTACTTTGGAACTATGGTCCTTTCTAATTTTTAAGAGACAACTTTAAGAAAAAGTTAAAAAAGTACAGTTGCGTCATGCAAGAGCACTGACATCTTCAGTTTAGTAAAGTGAACTATAATGTTCTATTGATCTGGTGTGTCTGTATTGAAGGTCCACTGTTGTATGGAACATACACACCCATGTATTCACCTGTCTATTTTGGATATCTGGGAAGGGGGAAGTGAATTATCCTGGCTGAAAAATAATTTCTAAGTAATATATGAAGGAAACAGTTTATGGTTACCACTCTTGTGAAACATTTAGGGGCATCAGTATCTTAAAGACTCAGCCAACTAGTTTGAGTTATTTCTTGCAGCGGTTACATGAAATAAATAGCCCCTGGACTGTGATACATGAATAATAAATATGAATAAACTAAATGACCAAAATAAGACAATTACTTTGAAGCTATGAAACTTTTCAAAGAACCCATATCACAAATAGTTACAAACTGGACTTGTAACATTGTACATCCTTTGAAAAAGACAAGGACGTACCACAGTACTGAAGCATTTCATAGTGATGAAGTATTCTAAGGCAGTTGAAACAGAAATTTTAAATCCCAGGAGAATGCCTTACACTAGAATGCTTTTCAATATTTTCAATGGGTTTGAATCCGCTTGAGTTTTACTTCTCAGTAACAGTAATGCTCTTATTGTATGCACGATGTGTACTTTTTCCATGAATTCATGTTTGAGGTACACAATTTCCAGCTTTTTAAGAACTAAAATATATACATTCATTAAAATAATGAGGAAATTGTAGTGAATAAATCTACTTATTTGTTTCAAAACAACTACAAAATATTTCTTTAAAGTCTGCTGGATACCTTACCTGAATGGTTAAACCAGTTCTGGTGTAGGATACTATATGAGGCCCAATTTGGAGAAGCCTATAGTGTAAAATATTTATGAAAGAAAACTTGTTCTTTTATCTGATTGAGTTACACTTTTGAATAAGTATAATTAGGGAGGGAAAGTTCATCTAGTTTTTGAACAGGAAATTCTATTTGCAAATAATCATAGTTATGCACAATTTTTAGTACAATACAAGCAGAGGCACATAGTTTTTCACTTGTTAGTCAGTCTGTTAGAATAGACACAAAGAAATTTAACTGCTACAAGGAGGTTTTATATGCATAGCTCTAATCATCTGGACATGTGCTGGAAGTTTGCGTGGAAACCTGTCTGCACATGGTAAAGACCAACACTTACAAAAGAGGGTCTTGTAAAGGCTTATCTGAAAACCTGCTCCTACTTTTCTGCCTGCTTTATGTGTAAACATACCTTCTAGGAAGTTTTGTTTATTAACATCTCTCATTTCAGACCTGTGTATAACAGACCTTGTCAGGATTTAAAATATAAATTTAAATTTTAAAATATCCATAGAAATTAATTTTGTGGAAATTATTCAATTTTGCATTTGAAAACCCAAACCATTATTTTTATGATGGAGCTGTGCCAAACCAAAGTGTCATTTGTTGAACTGAACTGAAACATTTCCCTTGCATTTAGTTTAACATTAATTTGTATCTCAGCTGCTTTGTGCCTGAGTTGGTTTTATTCTGACATTCTTCCCTGCTGTTCTTTTCTACAGGCTCAGTTCCTTGATTAAACTATATTTTCCTTTATGTACCGTACTTTGTCTTCTGATTGAACCATTTCTGCAATCACAAAATAGCCCAAGATTGAGATATCCCATTGAATTTGCAGCCCAGAAAAAAATAGGGATGAAAGTACCTTATTAAAGAGAGTGTGAGGTTTTTATGTAGTTATTAATAAATTTCCAAGGTTTTGTACCTAGGGTAAAAATTTGAAAGTGAAAAGTAAAAATCTGGTGTGTGGATGAAGCCCCTGAGATTTGACAAAGTTGAAAGTGTCCTACTGTGTCTAAACATATTTCACCTACATATCATTCATTAATTCCACAAAGCAGTTTTTATCTCGATGGAAAAGCTGTATCTGGATCAATTTCTGCAAGTGTAATAGAAATTCTCAGTGCCACATGTAGGGGGAAAATCTGTTCAGTGTACACCCCATAAGAGGGAATAGTCCCAAGAGGTAAAATAACACCGTGATCTTTCCATGTGGCTTCTGTAACAGAAATATCATAGAGTATAATTTATTGAAAGTTGCAAATATTGTGCATAAAAATCTTGCTCAGTCAATTAGAAATTGCATCAGACTCTTTAACCCTTAACTGCTGTACTTTGAATCATAGAAATGGTGACTGGAGAGAACCTCTGGGGTTTATTTAACCCACCCAGCTAACTGAAGCAAGATTATCACCAGCACTAAATTGGGTCAGACACAACTTGCTCCATCCAAGTCCTGGAAAGGCCTCCATCTCTTTGGGTAGCTTGTTCTAGGGTTACACTGCCCTCTTGGAGAGCTTTGTAGCAGTTTGCTAAAACATAAGTGTCTATCACACATTGGTCTAATCGCATGTTTTGTTAGGATTTCTCAGAAGTCACTACGTCTGGTTTCAGATCTCATGGCTTGGCTGTTCAAATTACAATGTCTCAATGCAGTTTAAGCCTACAAAGCCTTTGCTATGTATTTTGAAATCTTTTCAGCAGCTGCTTCAATATTTGATTGGACTGCCTCTTTCAGCCCCATCACATAGGTAGAGAACGTAGGATGTTAGAATGCTATATTACATTCCACAGACATCCCATAACTACTAAAATTGCTTTTCTTGTCTTCTGTAGCACAAGCATTCCTTACATTTTTAATCTAGAAGGGTCCTTTGTGCATATTTCTATTTTCTATTTATTTATCCTTTTTCTTGCCTTTTAACAGAGCGGGTGCTTGATAAAAGAAGGATCTTCCTTCTACCAGAATAGAAAATCATTTCCATATAAAAATGAAGAAATTATTCAAGACTCTTTTCTTTCCAGACTTTCTTCCATTTTCATTTACCTTGGAAGATATTTGTGCTTCTTGTACACTTTCAGGTACAAGTTAACTAGTAACTACTTTCAACAAAAGAAACTGATGTGAAGTTGTGAGAGTATGTCACAGCATTCTAGAGTCTAGAAAGTTTTACACAATCCAGATTCTGTAAAAATAATTATACCTAATTATTCTAAATAATATTTCATTGTCAGATCTAAGATAGCTGTAGATAAAAATGCTAATGCTTAGGATTTCCTTATGTCACGCACTTCAAAAGACCTGTCAGATCTGCAGACACAGATGTTTTATTTCAGAATTGCTGTAACTTTAAACACATAGTGTGCTTCCCCAATAAGGCACTAGCTTTCTTCTTTACTTTTTATTCTTTTTTACATCAAGCTTTCATTACATTGTAAATTCTTGTTTTTCAATTATATTAAGATATAATCTGGACTAAAATATCCCCTGTTGATTTTCTCCTCACAAAAGCCAGATACGTTTGGATCTCAACGCCCCTGATTCAAATGACACATAGGAAAAATCATATTGAAAAATGTTACTTAGGTTGTAGATTCAAAGATTAGAAAATTAAGACAAGGCAAGAGCAAATAAAGTGTTAATACTGTTTATTGTATGGCTGCCTGGTTGGAACACCATCTGGACCAGAAAACATCATAGTGGTTCCTTAGGTAAGAATGCAGAGGAAAAGACTTAGAAGGTATAGAGAAATCTATGGAGGAAGCAAGGAGAGGATTGTAGTGAGGGTTAGTGTATTAGCTGTTACCTAACTAGCATGGATGCTATTAGTGTAGAAGACAAGGAGAAATGGATGTCATGTAGACTGCAACAGTCTGTACTGACCCGAACTGAACTCTCTACTGTCATATCATCCCCTGTATGATTGTGCAAGCTAGTCAGATGAAAACTAGCATGGTTTTTGTTGCAATTCTGCAATTACCCTTTGTCATGGTTTAGCCCCAGCCAGCAACTAAGCACCACGCAGCAGCTCGCTCACTCCCACTACCCCGATGGGATGGGGGAGAGAATCGGAGGAGTAAGAGTGAGAAACACTCCTGGGTTGAGATAAGAACAGTTTAATAATTGAAATAAAGTCAAATAGTAATGCTAATAGTAACAGTATAATAATGATAATAATAATAATGATATACAAAGCAAGTGATGCACAATGCAATTGCTCACCACCCGCCGACCGATACCCAGACAGTTCCCGAGCAGTGATCGCTGCTCCCCAGCCAAACGACCCCCCTACCCCCACCCCCCCCACCCCAGTTTATATACTGAGCATGACATCATATGGTATGGAATAGCCCTTTGGTCAGTTTGGATCAACTATTCTGGCTGTCCCCCCTCCCAGTTTCTTGTGCACCTGGCAGAGCATGAGAAGCTGAAAAGTCCTTGACTGGCATAAGCAGTACTTAGCAACAACTAAAAACATCAGCGTGTTATCAACATTCTTCTCCTACTAAATCCAAAACACAGCACTATGCCTGCTACTAGGAAGAAAATTAACTCTATCCCAGCCGAAACCAGGACACCCTTTCATTTGTAATTAGACCTACTAAAGGAAATAGTTCTGTGCTGAGGTATCTGCCCGTGTTTTACCAAGTTGGGAGGCTGCATTTGAACAGGTAGAAGCTGCTGAAAATTGTCTCGATTGCTGGAGTGGGGAAGACAGAAGGACAGGGGAAGGTATCAACTGTCAGGGACCACCTATTGCATTACTCAGCTTTGAGACACAGAGAGGACTCTTACAGAGGAGTCCAGAAGTAAACAGCCCCACTCTGCAGATCACTGGTGGTTAAACAGGCAGTAAGAAAATATGTGTAGCATATTTCAATGCTTTTATAAAAAATATAGTCCTCTTGATATCGTGCTGTTGCAAATAAATAATACTTTCTTTTACAGGCATTTTAAGGTATTGATTACCCTTGTCATTGCCCTTCAGGATATTCTGTTTGCAGGACTCTTAATATACTCACTGTTAGGATTGAGAAATTGCTGTGTAAATATAGTACTGAAAGACTTTATCCTGAGTTTCTCTGATGGTAAGACCTGAGCAGGTAAGAACATCAGGGCAGAGGTAAGATTAATTTACCAACTGTGATAGGAGTTAGGTAATTAGGTTATGCCACGCTGCATACATGCAGACACAAAATTTTCCTAGCAACCTTATAACTGACGTTCTTCAAGGTTATGTTTTGTGGGCTTTTTTTTTTTTTTTTTTTTTTTTTGCATATAGTGATAATAAAGATTTCATTTTAATGTAATATGTATTGCTATATGGAGGAGGGTACTTATTTCTTAAAAAAGACAGGAATGTATCACCTGTAGTAGCTCAAACCCTTTCTGTCGTGATTTGGACTCCGAACACATTAAAACTGCAAAGCAGGTTTCTAACACTTTAGCTGACAGCATAAAAAAAAAGTCATTACCATTAATTTTATTGCAACAGCACCTGGGATCCTAGTCATGAGCCAAGACCCTCTTGTCTCCATTGCTGAATTAACACAGGATAAAAAGGCTGCTCTTGCCCAAAAGGGTATTATACTCTAAATATAAGGTAAGAAAAGCCCTAACAGATGGGTACAGACTGATGGAGCACAGGGAAGCAAAGAGGGCATAGATAGATGTGCTCTCTGCCCTAAATGGACTAGAAGCACTAACATTTCTAATTCCAAGCTTAGCTGCAAGGCATTTGATAACCTGGAAAAGGACAGTAGCAACCAGTTTGCTTAGGGAACAGTAACGTTAAATGCTGAGACTCTTTGTGAAGTGACAGTGTGACCATCTCCTTAAAGGAGATGATTTGCAAATGATTTATGCACTTCTAATGATATGCTTGCAATCTCATTTCTTAGAATACAAGTCTATATGTTTAGACTTGTGTGTTTTAACTGTAATCTAAAAATTAAATGAACTTTATAAGATATTACAAAAAAAACCCAGTAAATTTACTTATGTTACTAATTTATTTTAGCTTAAGAACCCTAAAAAAAGTCTTGGGGGGGACAAACCAGGATAATTAAAAAATAAAATTAGAAGGCATTTATCTTCACTACAAGTATGTTAATGCTATTGGAGCTGTTTATAAACTATTCCTAGTAAAAAGAAAAAGTTTGATTAAAATCATTAGCTATATGTAGTGGTTTGTATGTATTGACACATGGAAAGTTGATATTGAAAATATCCTCATCTCATCCTTTCAATGAAGTGGGGAAGAGAAAAAAAGCCTGCTGACTTGCAAAAGCAAGAAGGATTTAAATCTCCCACATATCCAAATATAGCCATCTGACAAATTACTGTTGAGAAGAGCTGTACATGCTTACCACAGAGAAGAAGAGTTTCCAGTACATTTCTTTCCTAAATTTACCTACTCCTTGATAAATGAGGCTGAAGGATTTTATGACCTAGTTCTGCAGGAATGCAGGTGCACTTACCATGTACACTGGAGCTTCTATGCAACAGTAAGTATAAATGTTTAGAGAATTGTCATAAAATATCAAAAGGAATATGTTCCTTGCAAATCTGCTGAGTTAGCTCTTAAGACTCTTATACATAGCTCTTATATGTAATATAGTCAGGTCTCTACCTTGGAATAAACATATCTCTACTGTAAGGGAAATCTTTATTGTGTTATACTGTCAGACTGTTGCAAATGTGTATTGGAGGCTTCCTCATCAATATAAACAAAAGAGCTGTGCAGCTGTCTGATTTGTTTAGACATGTATAAAATACCTGTTGCGTGTCCCAGAGATGCAATATGCAGCCTTATGAGGCACCAAGGTAGTAACGCAGTGTAGAGCTGAGAGGGACAAACCACCCAAAGCCTGCCCAGTCAGCCTGCATGGCTGGCCCACCAAACAGGACAAGTTCAACCATCCAGTTCCCATTCCACATGGCAAATGGTCTTGGAGGAAAAGTCCTCCAGTAATAACCTCTATGGTCATGCAGAACAACAGAAGACTGTCTTGGAGCTCCACTCCATGTCCAGGGGGGAACATGTCTTCCCCCATACCACTCCCTTCTTTCCCCTCTCACAGGAATATACTGTAGTTGTGGACATGAAATAACTTCTGTGGAAAAAGAGTCTTCTGCCACATGGTGAAAGAGAAATGTAAGTAGCTAATTCACATGAACTATCTACCATCTTAAGAAATACTTCGGGCCCTGGCTGTGGAACTGTGTCTGGGCTGGTCCTCAGGGATTTGTCTAGTCCAGTAGAAGAAAAAGTAAAAGAGCAAAATCTTACCTTGCAGACAAAAGAAGATAGAACTTCATCTAGAAATGTTGAGGTTTAATGCATGAACATAGTTAGGTTCTGGCTACAGCCTGGGGCTTGATATCTGTGCAGCTGTTGGTAATTCATGTACACTGTGTTTTGTAGAGTGATAATGTTGCATTCTGCATTAGGTGGAAGAGCTGCAGAACTCCACCCTGTTTCTACTTGTGACTAACTAAATATTTTTTAAGAGATAGCTTTGCAACATTGTTTTCTAATAAAATGCTAGCATTACAAGTATTTCATATCAGGCCTATTGCTCTACCACTTACGAGCCACAAATGTGCCAAGGAGTGATCAACCAGAGGGACTTTGGAAATTGCATTATAACCCATGCACCCTTCACTGGGGTGGATTACAAGCTTCCTGTAGGATAAAAAGTATCTCTCCTTGCACTTACGGCCTTCCAAAATGAAAATATAAATTATTTAACAGACCACATCTTGCTGATGACAACAAATTAAACACTACCCACAAAGGCTTTTTGTCAGTATCTCCAAGGGGACAGCAATTTTACCATGAGAATATAGAAATTTTACTTTCTTATTCTAAGCAGTGATACTTGCAATTCAGAGTTGAGTTTTGTCAGATAATTAAAGCTTAATTGTTAGGTTTTCAGCACTTCTGTGGGCTCAGCTGTGGTTTTGTTGTTATCAGCAACATTACAATTAGATCTTAGATTTTTTTCTTTTTTTAATCCCTTTATTGAGCACCTCTTCCTCCTGCTACTAAGTTCATTGAATATTTATTGCACCATGAAAACTTCATTTTCATTGAGCACAATGGGTCAATGTCATGTTATGACTTTGTTGAGTTACATGAGTTAAAGGTCTACAAAATGTAATAATTTTTATGATAGCTTCTAAGTATATATTCAATTAGAAATACAACAGCCAATTTATTTACAAAGGGTAGTCAGCCTTACAAAAGAATAAGATGTCACTTTTCAAATTAACTTAATTTTTGGTAGACCTGACAAAGGTTAATCTTGTATCTAAAAATGCTCCAACTAAAGGGAGTATTCATTTCGTTTGGAAAACTCCATGGGTTTTAAAAGTAATTAAAACATCTGTCTCACTGTATCTCTCTAGATAGTTAAAAACTTTCCCAAAGGATCTAGGGAAAGATATAGTTTCCTCTAGACCAGTGTCCAAGAAGAACAGTCAATATGTCTGCAAAAGGTATTCCATCATTTAAGGCAAGCATTAAAAAGGAACCAGATATAAAGGTAACCATTTCACTTACATGCCTTTAACTACAGAAGTTGGTGTATCTTGAGTGTGCAAGCTTCATGGAGCAGTGGGGCATACATGGACCTTCAATATTTATCTCTGGGGTTTTTATCTGACTGCTCTATGTCCAAGTTCAAACTTTCTCTGGGTGATGTTACAGATGCTTGAAAATCAGTGGTAGAATTCCCAAAGTCATAGAACCATAAAATCATAGAATCATAGAATTGTTTAGGTTGGAAAAAGACCTTTAAGATCATCCAGTCCAACAATTAACCTAACACTACCAAGTCCACCACTAAACCAGTTAAGGGTAGAGTAATAATTAATTTCATGTTTCCTGGCTTGGTGGCTGGATTATTTTTTAATGAAAGTAAAATTAGGAATCATTAAGGTTGGAAAGGACCTCTAAGATCATCAGTCCAACCATCAACCCAACACCCCCATGCCTACTAAACCATGTCCCAAAGTGCCACATCTACATGTTTTTTGAACACCTCCAGGGATGGTGACTCCACCACCTCTCTGGGCAGCCTGTTCCAGTGCTTGACTACCCTTTCCGTGAAGAAATTTTTCCTAATATCCAATCTAAACTTCCCCTGATACAACTTGAGGCCATTTCCTCTCGTCCTGTCGTTAACTGCATGGGAGAAGAGACCAACCCCCACCTCACTACAACCTCCTTTCAGGTAGTTGTAGAGAGCAATAAGGTCTCCCCTCAGCCTCCTCTTCTCCACACTAAACAACCCCAGTTCCCTCAGCCACTCCTCATAAGACATGTTCTCCAGACTCTTCACCAGCTTCATTGCCCTTCCCTGGACACACTCCAGCACCTCAATGTCTTTCTTGTACTGAGCGGCCCAAAACTGGACACAGTATTCCAGGTGCAGCCTCACCAGCGCCGAGTACAGGGGGACAATCACTTCCCTTGTCCTGCTGGCCACACTATTCCTGGTACAAGCCAGGATGCTGTTGGCCTTCTTGGCCACCTGGGCACACTGCTGGCTCATGTTCAGCCGGCTGTCAACCAGCACCCCCAGCTCCTTTTCAGCCAGGCAGCTTTCCAGCCACTCTTCCCCAAGCCTGTAGCACTGCATGGGGTTGTTGTGACCGAAGTGCAGGACCCAGCACTTGGCCTTGTTAAACCTCATACAGTTGGCCTCAGCCCATCAATCCAGCCTGTCCAGGTCCCTCTGCAGGGCCATCCTACCCTCCAGCAGATCGACACTCCCACCCAGTTTGGTGTCATCTGCAAACTTACTGAGGGCACACTAAATCCCCTCATCCAGATCATTGATAAAGATATTGAACAAGGCTGGCCCCAAAACTGAGCCCTGGGGAACACCGCTTGTGACGGGTCACCAACTGGATTTAACTCCATTCACCACAACTCTCTGGGCTTGGCCAGCCAGCCAGTATTTTACCCAGGGAAGAGTACACGTGCCTAGGCCATGTGCTGCCAGCTTCCTTAGGAGAATACTGTGGGAGACTCTGTCAAAGGTTTTACTAAAGTCCAGGTAGATGACATCCACAGCCTTTCTCTCATCCACTAAAGTCTGGCAGAGGATTACAGTTTCATCTGACATATGTTCAAATCCTGATTTTTTTTATTTGATCCATAATAAAAATATTAACCAGATGCAAAGACATGGTCCAGATCTCAGCATGTTTGTACTTTGGATTTTAGCTCATGCTGATTTCTTACTTCACTTGTTAATTTGGGAAGATCCTAAAATTTTCTGCTCATGAATCCTCATGTATAATTTTGGAGAGAATATGCTGTCTCATCAAGCTTTATTTCTGAGAAAGGCATGGTTTTGAAACTCTCAACTATTTTTCTTTTCATTTTAAAATATTACATTTCTTGTCATTGTCATTGTTTTTGAGCTCCCCAAAATATAATGTTAATGATTTCACATGGAGGTGTAATGATATATACAGCACTTCCATGAATGAAGGCTTTATTTTGGTTTATGCTTTAGGCTTTAAAAAGATGAACATCTCAGATCTGAAGTATGAAATCTTCTTATAAAATTTGTTCTTTCCCTTGTAAAGATTTTATCTACTTAATAGAAAGAGGCATAGTGTACTTCATAGAAAAGGGATCATTTTTTTTCCTCTTTGATTACATATTAAAGGGATACTTTTGTGGGTTTTATTGTCTATAATGTGGGTGTTCAACAAGCAAAAGTGTATAAACTTATATCTCTCTCTCTGTAGAAAATGTTCTGTAGTTTCCATCATGCTAATATCCATGTGCCTCACTTCTGTTGGCACTTAGAAGTCCACTGAGCCTGGAGGTTAAGTATAATCTGCTTGTACAAGATTAACATTGTTAACTCTTCATTATCTGGATAAACTGGTGCAATGAATGCACAAAATCGCACCAAGGATTATGGCCCAGACAAAAAAAAATGGGGGAAAATATTAAAATAGGCATAAATTAGATTTAAAAATATATAGTTAGTGTGGTATGAAGGAAAGAGGAAGGTAATGTTATGAACAGTGGAGGGTAGATACTTCTGTCGTGCATGTATCTGAAGCACTAAAACCCATACTTGCTGCATGCATAGCAGTTCCCAGGCACCATGGCTCATGCTGGACTCTGGTCCCAGGGTCACAGAGGGCAGACTTGAGTGGCATTGTGTGCCCCTACCACAAGGACTGCAGCCACACATTGTTGAGAGAAAACTATTTTTCATATAGTGCAAGTTAAATCTATTTCTTTGCTATGTCATGTCAAGAATTTCCCTCCACAAAATTTGACTATGTGGATTTGACTGCAGTAGATGTTCCTCTAGTTCTGTCACACTATCAGTCTCATTCATAGCCATGTTATGTGTCTTTCTATTTGAAAAAAAATATATATTAAATCCATCATAATAAAGAATATACTCCATTAAGGACAATATTTTACAATGCAAAAATAAGAAAACACATTTTTAGAATAAATTATTTTTGGGAATGACTTTAATATTTTTAAGTAGAATTTCAGTGCTTGAGAAAAATGTTAATGTCTTTCCTTTATCATATTTGTTTTCTTTCTCATTTTAGGTGTCTACTGTTTGCAGGAAAGTGTGCTAGCAAAATAAAGACCAAGAGGAGTAGATTAACGCTAACTGTTCCTTACTGTCATGCAGCCATTATGCTTGTGTCTGTTGTTCTAACATTGAAATCTTTCTAGTCTAAATTTCATGCACCAACACTTAACTTTTACTTATTTTGAATGGCAGCTAATTCTCTACTTCAAATATAGCCTCTAGGCCAGAGATGTTCCTCTGTAGACTGTACTTATTGACAGGCCATATAGATGCACCTCAGGTTTCCTCTTACATATATAACATTTATTTATTATCTTAATTTTGAAAAGCGCATAAACTCATGCCTTGTATTTTATTACTGTGCAATTATACCATCTGGGCACACATGGTGGAGCTGTATTTTCAGAGTCCTAGAACCTGGAGATGTATGACACCTTCAGCATTGTAGGTTTTTCTATTTTTTAGTACATATTTTTTCTAATCTGTGTGAAAGAAAAGCCTCATTCATGTTTTCCTTGTGACCTGGTGCAATAAGGCCTGCCATATTTAGCATTCTCCAGAAGCTGTGGTTGAAAGTATAATTGCTCCTGTCATGTCTAGGGGTCTTTAATCCTTAAACCATCTGCTCTGCTACCTGGAAGCCTCTCCTAACATGACAGGCAAAATTGACCACAGATCAAAACTGATGATCAGGTTTTGTGACAATGAAAGGGTAACAGTGATGTTCCACAAGATTAAGTAGTAGGAATGGTGCTGTTTAGTGTATTAATAGTCTGGGAAAAAAATGCAAATGTTTTAGCAGGAAAAAAAATGCAGATGTCAAAAACATTTTGGCTAGACAGGGATTAAAAGGCTTTGAGGATCTTGAGAAGAACTTGAACACCTTAAATGAGTAAGCACCATTAGAATAGGAACAATGATTGCTTAATAATGCAGTCATGCACACTAGAAGAAGTAAAACGATTTGGTCTTCTTATATACCTCTACATTTTACATTGTATCAGCCAGAAACAACTAGAGAGTAACTGTGCAAAATTCTTTAGAAGCAATCTTAAAAGCAAAGCTATCTTTTTAATGTCTAATGAATGATGATTAGGGTTTGATAAGGTAGAATATATTCATTATACTGTTATACAAAATTATGGCAACATCTTATCTCAACTACAATATTAGCTCTGGTCTCCCCTCCTCAAATGCTCTTTAACTATGACATTCTGAAGAAGTAGCATGGACAGTTGATGGAAGTGATTTGGACATGTAAAATTTATCTCACAGATACCATAATCATAAGTGCTTTTACCTAAAAAGAAGGGAATTCACTTACTTGTTCTATCTTAGCAACTCTTTTGCCCGAAGGTTTGATTTTTGCAGGTTAAGAATTCAAGGAAACAGAGTAGAGGGAGATACAAGCTAAAATCCTGGCTTCATTGAGATCAGTGGGATCTTTGCAACAGATTTCCTGAATTTAAAATTGAAATACGAGATAATCATTGGAGTGTACAGCTATGTAACGAAGGGGTGGTCTGATTTCCCGTGCAAACCTGCAGCTTCTGCCTGACTTTAGATCTGAAATGAAGAGCTATCAGCAGTGTCCAGGGACGGCTGCAGTGGGAGCTAACATCGCTCTTAAGGCACATGATGATTTTCATTTAAAAATACATTCTAGTGATGAAGGATCTAATTTCTTTTGTATAGCTTTTATCTTTTCCTTAATGACCCTAAACTGTTCACTGCAACACACATTAGTAGGCATAAAACACACAGACTTCTGTGTTAAATGTTACAATCCATTTATATCAGAAGGCTGTATGTGCTCCAATTCAGGAAATTTTTTTAATTATTATTTTAAAATGTTTGGTGACTTATTGATACTTTTTGTCTTTTGCTCTCCAGTATTTCTAAGTTTTGTTTGGTTTTGGATGGTTTTGTATTACCTGCTATTTCATAAGGTAGAGTTCTAGGTTTTGGAGAAGTATAAAGAAGACATGACATCTAATAAAATCATTGCCATCTTTTGTGTTTTCATTTAGAGCCCCAGAGTTTTTCAGCTGAGCCAGAAAAACATAACTCAGAAACATAGCCTTTAAAGATAACCCACACTTGACAGTGTCCTTTAATTTACCCCAGCATTACTCATTACATATTCTCTTTCCCTACTATCAGCATAACATTGATTACTCTCCTCACCAGCGTGAAAGAGCCAAGTATGATGAAAGAGACCTAAATGAGGTTCAAATACTGTTTAAACACAAAAAGGTGATGATGTGGGAACAGATAGACTTTTCTACCTTAGCATTTCTCCTAGGAATACTTAAAGTCCCCGAATTTGATATGGAACCACAACTGAGAGAGGGTGGGCCTTTGTCCCACCCTTTCTCTTCTAGTATCATCACCACTGGTCTATTGAAGAACCATTCCTGCTTTCAGGCATTCAGGGATGCTCTAAGAGATACTCCTCATCCATTCCTCTCTGCACTTCCTGACACAGCAGTCCCGAACAAACCAGAGAGTTTTGGTCTACTTTTTAACTGGAAAAAATATATGTCTGTTTTATAGAATAAATGCTGTAGGTAGATAATTCATTAGAAAATGCAACTATTCTCTAAGTTGTTGAAATTAAGTACCAGGCGGGATTTTGTTACGTTAAGTGTCTGGCATATAAGGAAAATCTAAGTAGTATTGAATGAAACTGCAAATTATAGGCAGTGATGTACCTGCTCAATGCAGTGCAAGCACCAAACTGAGGGAAGACTGAGTTTCTGGATGTCCAGTAAATGAGGTAATGTATTTTACATCCAGTTATAGAGTATGTCATCTATGGATGCTTAAATGCTTGTTTATGTTTCTGCTGGTACTTGAGCACTTCTCAAATACAGGTAAACGAAACTCAATACGGATTCTTCCAGCAATTTTCAAAGTAGCCTAATGGAGCTAGATATCCAATTCCTACTGACTTTTCCAATGGGACTTGATTACTTAAGAGTTCTTTTTCCCTTTGAAAAATCTTCCTCTTAATTATGCTAATCAGTGCTTAAAAATGTTTTCAAAGTCACAGAGCTATATCTAATGCTAATTCAGAACCAGACAAGATTTATAATGCTAAATTCTAGGAAGCTCCCTCTGACTACAAGGTATATTTATTTTTCTCTTCTTCCCTGAGGGCAGAAATTAATTACTCGTTTGCGAGAGAATCTGCTGAGAGCTGTTACCTACAAGAACCAAAAGGCATCAGTCAGTCATGCTATCTTATGACTATTTCCATTGACTAATGAAAGTATTTACAGCCAACAGTATCTTGTCTCTACCCCCAAATGGAAAAAAATGTAGTGCTATCAACAAAAATCTGAGAAGTATAGTTGATCTGGAATATCTTGCAGCTTTTTATACACTTTGGATAGAACCTCATCCTATGTAATTTCTTCAAAAGGTCCTGATCAGGATCATCTCTAACAGCCAAAATAGAAATGAGAAGCTGTAAACATGTCCTTATCTACAAATCAGAGGAATATATTTATTGGGTTTTCACTTTCAGATATACATCTCTTCCAAATCTCATGGTCCATCTCTAAAGGAAGTTACCTAATAGCTTTTCTTTATATAGTGGGCACTTTTTTAGCAATTGTTAACAGTGGCCAATAATTGCTAACAGCTACTGTTGTAGCTCAGTGATAAGCCATTCATCTTACTGATTAAGATAATTTGTCTGACCCTCAGTTTTGCCACAGAATCAGGCACAGTGTGCTGAACTCATCTCAGATACTGGTGTCCTGGCCAGAAGTGCTTGTTAGCAACAGTTAAAATGCTAATATTGTATTTGGTACTTTGGTAGTAGAATTATATTAGAAATATTATAGGGACTTCTACTGTTTGATACAATGTAGGCATTTATTTTTGTACCTTACCTTTACTAGCAGTAATTAATCCTTTAGGGATAATGATGTTTTAGTAAGGTTGAGTGTTTTGCTTGATAACCGTGAACATAAAGTGCGCTGTAAAGGAGAAACCAGTTTACGTATATCTATCAATTAAAGAATCGAGTCTTCCACCTTTTCTGGATAGCATTGAAAATGTATCAGTCTGAAAGTGAGGCCCGTAATGTTTCATATAAAGTTACAAAAGGTAAACTCAATATTTTTTTTTGTTTGATAGCTGAAACTGTGGAGAAACTTGCAATCAGATGCAATATGACCACCAGGAATAATGAATGTGAAATTCATTCAGACAACAAAAGAAAGAAAAATGGGAACACAGAGGCCAAGAATCAATGGCTTTTGGAACACTCCCAAGAAAGAGATTTTCTCCTAAGAGGCATTATTTCAGTGTTCACACATCAGTTACAGTTATTTAAAATAACTTACTTAATTTGTTTCCGTTTTGCAGTTCTTCATACAACCAGAATACTTTCAAAACCTGATGCTGTACTTTATGATTGTAATTCTTTTCATTAGGTTTAGATAGACGTTTTTAACTCTACCTACTCTCTGCCAGGGATTTTCTTAGGTTCTTATTCTTTATTCTTTAATATGTGGGATTACATTCCCTAACATGAGCACAGGAATGAAATCTGCTGTACAAAGGGCCATATTATTGTTGGGGAATCGTAATGTAATCTCAGGAAAACACTACTGCACAGAAAGAGGACTGGTATCAGTTCAGTTAGCCTTTTTTTTTTTTTTTTTTTCCAGTTTTGCTTTTCTTTCATTTTAAATAATTGGGAGCCACAAATACAAAATAGCCTCATGTGATTATTACTTTCTATCAAGGCAAAAATCAACGAGATTTTCATATGCTTTCCTGTCTGTTGGCAAGGTAATACAACCCACTCAGTACTGCCATCTTATGACAATGCAGAGCGCTTTCATTTATGTTTTTGATTAAATTCAGCAGCCTGCACGGAGTGGGTTCGGCAGGGTCATGACTAGACTTTACGCTGTCATTACCCAGCTCTTCTGGCCTAGCTTTCTCTGTAGGAGAGCGTGCAAGAGAGTATGGAGCTGAGGGTGGCAGCAGCCATGGCTCAACAAGTCTGTTGTAGGTGGTAAATTCTTACAGACTTTTTCCCCAACTTAATTGGAAGTGCTGGAACAGATACTTTAAATCTGCCCCCTACTTTTGCAGATATTCTGTACAAGGGGGTTTCCCCTAGTTCATACTTAGATTCATCCAAAATGAAGAAATAAATGCTGACTGAAGTGGAGAGAGAATAAGCTTCAGGAGGTGATTCAGTCTATCAGGTCTCAGCTTACAACAAGCAGACCCCCAACCAGTTTTTCTAAAATAAAACTCTGCCTGCCAGGAATATTGTTTTTTTGGCGGTTCTCCCTGAATATCCAGGCAAGATTCCCACTCTCCCAAGCAAACTGCTTAACAGGCAAAACTGGACACACAAATTGATTCTTATCTTTTTTTTTTTTCCCCCCCCTCTTATTTTTTTGTGAAGCATTGTGTTTATGCAATTAATTCAGGTTGCTTATTTTCCTTTTCCAAAAGAGGAACTGCATACTTTTTCCTTGGTTTGTTGCTTTGGGTTTTTCTTTTGTTGGTTTGTTACAGTTTTTTAAATATCAGTAGCTAATTCTACTTTCTCTAGCACACATAAACTTATTTAACAAAATGAAAGGAAAGATTAAATGGACAATTTAGAGAATACTTACTGAAGCATCTTCTGAAAATTAATTCTGGTTTGTAAGTTATGTTTAGCTGTTTGAGTCCTTTCTGCTGTAAAAAGAAACATGTAAAAAGCTCTAAATATGTAATTATTATTATAACAATTTAGCCCTAGAATCTCAAAAATCTTTCCAAGCATTAATTAATGGAAAGAATCAAATCAATGTTGCATTCTCGCTGCAGTGTTATTAGGTAATGATTTTTTTCTTTTCAGTGTCTTAATGGATTTTGTGAATTATCTAATTAGACCTGTAATATGCAATTCAAAAACACTTGATTTCCATACAGAAATACAGTTCTTATCATAAATAATCATGCATAAAACCAAATACTCCAGAGACACAGTCCCTTACATGCTGTATAAATCCCTACAGTTTAATGTTCTTTTTATTCTTGGAATTGTGTGAAGAATGCAGTGTCTTCTAAATAATTTTTTTTAGAATTATTTTTTTTTACAGAATGCGTATTTTTCATGGTGTCAGTATTCCTTAATAGTTCTTTTTATGCTTTGTTTTTCAGGTTGGCTTCATGAGCTAGGAAAACGTATTGAGTCTCCTTACTATGAGAACAATACACTAGGAGGCCCATCAATCAGAAGTGCCTATATAGCTGCCCTATATTTCACCCTCAGCAGCCTCACCAGTGTTGGGTTTGGAAATGTTTCAGCCAATACTGATGCTGAAAAGATCTTCTCCATTTGCACAATGCTGATCGGGGGTAGGTACAAATGCCACGTAAAACATTTTGGGTGGGTAGGGAGAAGTAAAATAAGAGCTGAAATTTTGCTAAGTTTCTTTAAAAAAAAAAAAACCACAACAGAAAGTTTAATTTAAAATGGCAAAAGAAGGAAATAACTTTGTTGGTTTTACATTAGGTAAATTCTCTTAAGCAGACTTATTTCTAACCTTTTCATCACTTATGGCAACAAAAGACAGTCATCACTGAGTAAAATGCAAACTCACATTATTGTCAGTGAGTGTGGCCCAGCCATTATGCCAGGGGAGCGTTTTGGTTATGTGCCAGGCACTTTCCCATTCAGCTAATCAATAGGTGCACGTTCAGCTCCAGTTCAGTCCCCACACCATCCCTGGGGATGATGGAGAGGAGAGGCGGGCAGCCCACCGGTGTATCTGGCTGTGAGCTGGTGTGTATGTGCATCTGAAGGACCAGCCCAGAGAGAAGGCAACGGAGACAGGACAGTGCCAGGAGGACTGTTTGGTGAGACGTAGGTGACTCTATCATAAACAAAAAGCAGTTTAATTACCACTAAGTAAATTTTACCACATCAGTGCTTCAGATCAGAATCAAAATACCATGTTTTTGTCATATTTGGAGCTCTTAGTACTATTTTTATTTATGTTAATTACCTAGTCATACTGTTGGGGAAAGCTATGCGCTCATTTATGGTCACCTTCTTCCTGCTGAGGCACCTGGGCACAACCAGTGAGCTGGTGACACCTGCACAGCTTGATAAGCCAAGGCCACTGGAGAATGTACCTGCAGCTCTCTCTTTACCTTCATCTTCCTTCCCCCCAAAATTAGCTGTGTTATTTCATAGTGTGTACATCATACAGCTCAAAGATGTCACAGTGGGTGTGAAGGGTAAAAGCAAGTCACCTCTAGACTACTGCCCCCCTCATTTTTTTGTTCTGTTTGCCTGATTGTTCTGGAAATACTAGTAGGTATTGCTCCAGGGCTAGTCAGTAAGGCATTGGTTGTCATCTTTGCAGCATAAATTTTCCTGGGCAAAACTAAATCGACAGCTTGACACTTGAAAGCCAGGGAACAGGATGAATGACCCATAAACTATATATTTGCGGTATCAAGTGGTATAAAAAGTGCTCAGTGAATTATTGTAATGTTTCCCAGTCCTGAAAATGAATGGCAATAATATAATGAATTATCCAAGAATGGTGTCATTTCGATTTTGACAATGTCACAGAAACACAAGCAGCTCATTAATTGCTTTTGCTGGTAGCATAAAATTATAGTTTTAAAATACAGTGTGGTCTCTCTTATTTGGGGCTTTCACTACATAAAATCAGTTGGAAAGAAGGAAGGAGTTTTCATTTCGATCAAGAAATCAAGAGGTATCCTGTGTAAGGCAATGATGAATATTTAATTCACTTTGATATGGCAGAGCTTTCACAAAATTAATAGAGTAGAATATAAAAGTATCCTATACTTTTATTGAGTCCGGTTATAGTGATTTCTTTTTAATTTCTTATATTATTGAGTGGTAGAACTAACATGCTTGTGCACTGAATAAATTGTGAAGAACTAGTCAACTGAATGTAGTAAGAGGGAACTGAAAACTGAAAGGCAAAGTTCCTCATAGGCAAGCAGGTAGAAGAATTACTTTACATCTGGGAGGCGCCAGTGAACAAGATATATCCAGGTAAGAAAGCGGAGAAGGCTGGCTTGCAGGTATTTTCTTGAGGAATTGTATTTTATACACTATTTAAGAAAATCAGCTGAGCAAGGAAACTTGAAGGAGTGAGCATCATACAATGCAGACTGCTGAGCAAGCCTCAGAAAACTGTATTAGCAATAAAGTACTAGTCTGTATACTTAGGGCATAATATGTTTTCATTTCTTAAAACATGTTTTGATGTATAGTGTTGGCTGATATTTAATTTTAAAATTCCCTAGTGGAAAGTGATGTCTTGAGAAAAATTGATGTAAGTTTTTTACAGTTGTTAGACTAAGCCATTAGTTTATCAAATTTCAGGTGTAATGGATAGCATGATTTAGTTTATCAGTAGTTCGTCTGTACCTCTTTAATGTGCATCACTGCAAATTGAAAGAATGAAGTGAATTTATTGCAACCTTAAAGAAAGTCAAAGCCAGGAAAAAAAAAAATCAAGTCTTAATTTAACAGATAAATATTCTTGTTTGATTTTTACCTGCCTTCTGGTATTAATTTTTGTTTTGCACAAATTTGAAATTACAATTTAAGACAAGTAATATTGTGAAGATAAAACATCTTATTCTATACAGTTACTTCTTAAAGTTACTTATTAAAATTTAACCAGAATTCCTAGGATACCCTGCATCTGTAAAATATTAATCAGATCTGTCCTCCTGCAGATGACTGTACCAGGTGCTGTCTTGTATTCTCTGTGTTCTTTAAGTAAAGAATGCTCAGTTTTGTATTCATGAGACTGGAGGCTCATTCTAGTAGCTTCAGTCCTTTCTGGGATCAGAGGTGTTCCTCTGTTCCCTAAGCAACAAAAATGTAATTTAGAATATCCATTAAAATCAAGGCCACTTTATGAACTACAGTTCCTAGAAGTTTTTAACTTGTCCTACTTAGTTTTAGAGAACTGATTAATAGATTTCTTACGGAAAGTAGGGTGGGTCTGTGATTATTTGATAAAGAAATCTAATGCGTATCACAGCCAGGAATAGCTTGTCATCATCAGTAGCAGCTGTCTTGCAATGTACATATGCAAAGAGAGATTCTCTCATAATAATAAAATTCTTGATGATATTTGTGCCTATAATAACATCACGGGGATCTCTACACTGTCTGGCTCCTAACCTTGGAGCCTGTTGGGAGACATATTACATGTGATTTTTACATATGCATCCATACACCACCTAATGCTTTACCCTTCTTCTCCCCCTGACCCCCCCTTTTTAAACTGATTATCACATCCTTGAAGAGGCTACACGATCTCTTTAGCCTATTTAGCTATGTCTGGCTAAATTGTTTCAGCCCTAGCTGCCATATTTCTATTATAATATCCTATACTTAACATTATACCAGTCCCTCATATTTTGTTGCCCAAGCTTCTGACATGAGTGACTTAGCAATTCACTGCACCATCAGGAACAACACTTGCTTGGTCCAGCTGATCATTCTTAGAAATAAATTTCCAATTATGCTTGCTTTTCTTTCTAATACTGATATCTGATCCTTTTCTTTCTGCCCTGTTTTTCATTTATCTTCTTTTACTAATGGACTTGTATTGACTTAATCATATCATTGGACCACCTCTACAAGAATGCATAGTGTATTGTGAAACTACACAGCACTGCAGTGCTTCATCTGTTTTTCTGCACTCCCTTCACAACAGAGACATAGAGATTGCTACTAGCTCCTTTGTGTTTTACTCAACCTGTAAAAGTTTTCTACACTCCAAACTAAAGAATTTTCTGCCTGTTTCTACTACATAAAAGCGTTATTAACCACCAAAATCATCCTTTACTCCTCCTGTTCCCCCTTGCCTCTCCTCACTCACACCGGACTTCTGTAAATTGCCATGCAAGGTCAACATCTTGTTTGTCCTGTTTATAAACCAATTCCTTTGCCACTCTGAGGAGTCTGTCTGCTTTCTTTCAAGCACTATAAAGATAGATGTCCCTTAAGAGTAATAATCAAGCTCTTTAATAGTTTTTTCAATAAACAATTTGTAAATGTGTATATTGTATACCTCAGATCAATACCACATGACAGACAATCTAGCAGTGATTTTTCCCACTGATAATCAACAAGCACATTTCTGCACAGACAAACTCAGACAACCTGCATCAGTAAGCATTTCTTCAATTTTGCTTCTGGTCTTTTTATTCCCAAGCCAGTCTCTAATTGCAGACAAAACCCAGGATGTCAGAACTTTCTGATAAACAATTTCACACCATATTTGACCTTCTCAAGCAACATAAGAAATCAAATTGTCAGTTTGAATGTAATTTTTTTTAACCTGAATTTCTGCTTCACAATACATTTTTTTCTGTCTTTTTTTTTAAACATCTTATTCCCAGAATATGATACATCTGTAAATGTTGTTTGCAATCTCATTCTGCTACACATGGTCACCATTTAAAAATAAATTGTTTTTATTTATAAGGTCTCTGAAATCTATTACATTCTATGTAGTTGCTGACTGATCATTTGAGTCTAGTTTTCATACTGATTATTTCCTGATCATGCCTGCCTATGTGTGTTCATCTGTTTCCTTTTTTCTTAAACTATAAACTTAATTTGTCTTGGGCATTCTTTTCTTGGTACCCTGACTAGATAGCATCAGATGTGTTTCTACCCTGTCCCATGACTGTGACTGCTAGTGACACAGAAAATGGAAATGAGTAATCATATGAATACTACTGTATATCACTCATGGAGTCTTGTATTCGAAAGCTTTACTGTATCTATCAAGCAGGAAACTGGTTGTCTGTGAAGACCTTCTTTATTTCTCTGTTACATTTTAATGATCACAACAAGTCACTCCACATTGCTCATAATTTCTGTCCTTCCTAGCTCTGATGCATGCCTTGGTGTTTGGCAATGTGACTGCCATAATTCAAAGGATGTACTCCAGATGGTCTCTTTATCACACAAGAACCAAGGATCTGAAGGACTTCATACGGGTCCATCACCTGCCACAGCAGCTAAAGCAAAGGATGCTTGAATATTTCCAAACCACATGGTCTGTCAATAATGGAATTGATTCCAATGAGGTAACCAAACAAGGGAGGTTCTGTGTTTGATGGTTTTGACTATGGACACGTTGGGGGAGGGAGGGGAGGGGAGGCGGGGGGGGGGGGGGGTTGGTGATGTAATTTTCCATTTGTGATGCTGTGTTGATGTTTTCACATGAGAGTGAAATCAAAAGACAGATTTCTGGTCATGTTTTTTTCTTACTTGTTCTAAATGTCTTATCTAGATGATGTATTACCATACTCCAGGAGGAATTATGGCTTCTCTCTGGTGGAGTGTTATTTGAATGAACACTTCCCTTCAGAGTTCTTGTTATATACATCATTATAAACCTCAGTAGCCTCTAAAGATAATGTGGAAATAAGCAGAAAGATTTGGGTTTGAGAATATTCTTTTCCTGATAAATTCTTTTTGTGGTGTGCACAGCACACCTAGCAATAGAAGCAGCCTAGTAAGATTTACAAAGGTACAAAAAACACTTAGATGTCAAAGATTTCCTAGATTTGGTTAACCTTAACCTTAATCTTCAATCACACAGAAATTGGGTGATGGCTGTATTACAACAGCAGCCTCTGGAGAGACCATCAATATTTCATGATTTGCCTCCCATTCACAAACTGCCTTGTCTAAGCCCACTTGGTCAAGAGTTGGCTGATTGCATCGCTCAGATGCCAGATCCCCTCAAACTACAGAGAAACCTATGCATGTGGGCTTTCAGCTTGCATGGTCCAGAGCTCTGCCTGTAGGCAGGCAGTATACTTTGCATCAATGGGGCAGACACTTGAAACCACTTAAACATTTTTTTTTAAAAGCTCCACCTGAAATTTTTGATGATTTGAGAAGTTATATGTCATTCTCAGAAGATTGTCTCTGAGCAGAAAGATGCTGCTCTCAATTTTGCCATCCTGCCACAGATCTTCTGTAAAATATACATAGAGATCATTAAGTGTTGGCCAGACTACACTGGGAATTTGCCTGAAAATTAAGACCAAGGAAAAATAGGAAGACCTCATGGTCTTTTAGTTTCCATAGGTTCTTCCACTGAACATCCACCTTGTCTCCACACCTCTGCCAATTCTCCTTCAGTGTCCAACTGCATCATTAAAAAAATAAAAGGGGGGGGTGGGGGGGGCGGACGGACACCTACAAGAAAAAAAACAAAAAACACCTTAAAAGTTTACTACATAGAGGGGTTTTCTGAGTTATTCCTCTCCCAGTGGTTTAAACACAGAAGAAACAATATAGCCTTTTGATGAATTTTATACAAGCATTTTAAAGAAAATCTAAACTAAGTTCATTTTTGCTTTGTTTTCAGTGTATATGTCACTGTATATAGTGGTATAAACCTGAACTGCTTACTGCATTCTCACAGCTGAGAAGAACTTGGACAAGATTAAATTGTGTATTGGGGGAATTCCTACACACAGCATTGTTGACTTTTTTTCTTGGTTTTGTATAAAGGCATATTTTTATTCATGTTTTTCCTGGAATTTATCAGTGTTTACTAGCAGAAAGCTTTATTAAGACAAAGCACACATGTCTTACCAAGGGGATAAGAAATATCAAAGGGAAATCTTTGCATCAGTACAACATGTGTAGCACTACTAAATCAAATCACTTTTACAAAAGAGGAAACATTATTTTATACTTTTTTCTCTTTTTCACCCTTTTTTCTCTTTTTTTGGACAGCTTTTAAAAGACTTCCCAGATGAGCTGCGTTCAGACATCACCATGCACTTGAACAAGGAGATTTTGCAGCTCTCCCTTTTTGAGTGTGCCAGTCGCGGCTGCCTCAGGTCTCTGTCTCTGCATATCAAAACCTCCTTCTGTGCTCCTGGGGAATACCTCCTCCGTCAGGGAGATGCCCTGCAAGCGATCTACTTTGTGTGCTCAGGTTCCATGGAAGTCCTGAAGGACAGCACGGTGCTGGCAATTCTCGGTATGCTCACAATTACTGCTTCAAAGAGAAAGAATGGTCCTCCAATGTAGGGGGACCGACACTGCTAACTGATGGCTTAGCATGTCCTAGTAGTCTGATGAGAAAAAAAATTTGTTAGATTTTAGTCTGCTGTTCATATCTATGGACATCCCTAATTCTTTTAGTTTAAACCTACTTATTTTTTGCCCTAAGGAGCTTTCAACTGCTAGAGCGTTAGCTGTGCAATATTTCACTTGTATCTTGATTTTCTTATACTTATTCTCTCTCCTTTGCATGTAAGGACGTACTTGCTATCTTTTGATACAATTTGCTGCTTTCAGCTAAATTTGATTATAGTATTGACACCTCAAAGGACATTGGTTATCAGTTCCTAAATCTTTCATGAAAATTAGTGGCCAGGCAGTGCTCCTACTAATGCTCCCAAATGAAAGAAAACAATGTGAGCCTACTCTCATTCTTTGATGAATGCCTATGAACACCTCTTGCAGGACAGCTATGTGATGAAAAACAAGCATTGTTGGCTCTGCTCCCTAAAGAGTTACTTCAAGCTAATTGATGCTGCCAGTAGTCATCTGAGTATATTAGAACAGAGAAAGGCCAGAGGTTCTGTTCTAATATTTTCTTTTTTTTTTTTTTACTTGTTGTTTGCTAGATGACTGCTTTGATTTATCTAGGGTTAAGCATCTCTATCTGTACATGTCAGTGACTGGCCTCAATCTAATGCCTACTAAAAAGATTCCCTTTATCTTCAGCTAAAGGGTGATTAGACTTCTCTGAGTTAATGTTTATAAAGTGTTTTGATAAAGTAAAATACATAATTTTACTCTAAATGTAAATAATTATTTTATTATGATTTTAATACCTCTTAAGATTTAAAGGTATTCTTCTTTCTAATAACTTTTAATATTCTTATAAAGCAGGGTTAAAAAGAACATTTCCTTTTTTGCTTTCCTTCCTGTTTTGTGGGATTGCACTAGACTGTTGAAAATGCAAGCTTCTGGTCTTCTGTAATTGAATTTCCTTTATTTTACTATCATGCATTTGATTGGTCTTTTTTCAGAATAGAAATGAGATACATGTCTTATTTGTTTCATAACTCTTTAATTCCATTAGATTGACAGTCCACATCACTCCATCAATCATTTGTAATTAGGACACTTTAGAATGCCTTGATTTTATTGGATCACATTGATCAAAGCTATAAGATATGGCTTAGAAAAAACATAAGCTTAAATACAGCAAAATGTCAAGAGCTGCCCCCATTGGAACTATGATTACATTAATGATTCCATTTTCAGGCACTTCTGAAAATGTTAATGAAAACATCATTGTGTAATGGTGGCAATGAAAACAGTAAGAAAGAGATTAGTGGATTTCTGAGAGAAGTTAATGAAATTGTAATGGAAAAACATAAACATAATACAATGAAATAATGTTTCGTTACAGTGAATGGGAGCTTCATCATTTAAACCTAATTAACATGAGCAGAAGGTGAATGCATCAAACCTGTAGGTCCCCACAAGAAACTGTGTTACTGATGTGATGTAAATCCAAGGGAGAAGTTTTTTCCCCTGACAAGGCTGGGTTACTTACAGTTCCCAGACCACTATTTTATAATTCTGTCATGATTCTAATTCTAGTGGATTAGTTTTTGTTTACTGATGCATTCTCTCTAACAAGCAATACAGCAACAATACCATGAAATGCTCTGATTAAATACAGCTGTTTGGTTCCTCTTGCGACTATTACTTGATGATGGTTAGGATATTTTTTATAGGAAAATATTTTTTAATATAACAGTTATGTACTGTTTCGGCATACATCTTAGATTTGTTAAAAAATATTAGCCATGAGTGATTTAAAAGATATTCATAAAGAGAAGAAATTTATAGATTTGACTGCATGTCCCAGATATATTAACAAACAGGTGTGTCTGCATAAACATTTATAAATAAGTTTGTTTTCCAATGAGAAAGAAAGAAAGAAAGAGCTACTAAGAATAACTTACATGATTCTCTTTACATAACAAATGTTGATATTCAAGGTACAATCATTTCGCTGCTGCAGTAATTCTACCTGAAACTTCAGCTTATTAGCTACAGCCTTTGCTACGTGATTTTCATTCAAAAAGAAACATACATTTGCACTACCTGATCAATTATAACATCTTTCAGGCTGACATTATTTCATCAAGCACTGTAACTACAATCAAATACAACTCTAACATTTTTTCCAACTTATACATTATGGATACTAATACTGTTTGTATGCCTAAAAAGTTCTAATTAAGATGTTTAAAGATCAGTTTTGCTATATTTGAAATATGTTATCCCTTGCCCACATTTACACAGCCAGTCGCAGATTAACATTGCCAGCCCTCTGCTTAATATAATCAAATATAAAGAATTGTTGATATATACAGTAAAAAGTAAAAGTGAATTATTGCTTAGCTTTACACTATATTTGGTTAAGTAAGCACTACATCATGTGATGAGCAATGACAAATGTTATTGTCATCTATCATCAGATTTACCTTTCTCAGATTGACTTAAGCCAGTACTAGTTCTCATTTATACTAACTGCAATTTTTAAGAGAATCCAAAGTAGCATTACCATATGTATATTCCTAGCATAAAAGTAAATCCCTCCCTACACTGGGTTTATGATAAGTACTTTTGAGAAAGTTGTACAAGCTCCATGTAAAGACAAAAAATTACCAGTAATATTTTAAAGTATAAAATTATCTTATTTAAGAAGCTTCAGGAATGGCTGGTTTCTTAGTTTAACTTACTCTTCAAGTACACCATTTCCTGTGTAATAGCTAGTGGGAATCACATCTTGGTGTATTTTCAGATTTTACAGTCTTCATTTATTAATCACAGAATAATGTAAGATTGGAAGGGACCTCTGGAAGCCACCCGACTTAAACCTGCTTTAAGCAGGGCCAAATTAGCTCAGCTTGCTCAGGGCAATGTCCAGGAAAGTTTTTAACATCTCCAAGGATGGCAATTCCACAGCCTCTCTGGGCAGCCTGTCCCATTGTTTGACCAGCCTCATGGTGACTTTCATTTCCTGATTTCTAATCACCATTTCTTTTGTTACAACTTGTGCCCAGTACATTTTGTCGCACTGTGCACCCTGAAGAGTTTAGCTCTGTCTTCTCCACATTCTTCCATTAGGCTGTTGAAGATGGCAATAATGCCTTTTCTTCTTAAGGCAGAACAATATCCATTTTTTTCAGCCTTTCCTTGTACATTACATTCCCCAGTCCCTGATCATCTTGGTGGCCTCTTTTGGACTCACTCTAGTATGTCAATATTCTGTCTTGTACTGGGAAGCCCAAAACTGGACACAGTACTCCAGATGTTGTCTGACTGTTAACATACAGAGGGGAAGAGTCACCTTCTGGGACTTGCTGGCTGCATTCTTGCTAATGCTGCCCAGGATGTTCTGGGCCTTCTTTGCTGTGAGGGCACATTGTTGGCTCATATTTAACTTGTTGTCCACAAGGATTCCCAGCTCCTTTTCTGCAGTGCTGCTTTCCAGCTGGCTGGTTCCCAGCCCATACTGCTGCAGGGAGGTTATCTATCCCAGGTGCAGGACTTTGTATTAGTTTTTGTTGAACTTCATGAAGTTCCTCTCAATCCTTTTCTCATTCATTGAAGGTCCCCTGAAGAGCAGCTTTGCCCTTCAGCATATCAATCACTCCCCCCAATTTGGTATTGCCCATAAACTTTACAAGAATGCACTCCATCACACTGTCCAAGTCTTTAACAAAGATAATCTGCATTAACTTTTGAGGAAGCTCTCTGATTCAGTGATTGCTCTTTGGACTTTATACCTTAGATCAGATGTTTATGGAAGCTTTTCATGATAAAATTTTTGTACTCTTCAATATATGGTCAGTTGTGGGTTTTAATACATCCATTATTCTAAGGCAGTCTTGCCTATAAATGTCAATATAATGGCTTAAGAATTCATTCTTTTTTCTTGACAGAAGTGCTATCAAGCTACACATCTATTATTAGCCTATACAACTAAGATACATCATGAAATGTAGCTCTGCATCCATAGCTATCTTAGATTGCGAATGTTTTGTAAAAGGGTCATTTGAACCGATGATCTATATTTAATCATGTCAACGTTAAAATGTCTGTTCTTAACACCTGTCTGTTCTAACAAAAAAAACCAAGCTAGAAGCATAATGTTCACTTTTTGAAATACAAAATCACACCTGCAATTAATTACCAGTACAAATCTCCTAACTTTATACATATTTACTTGATTGCTCCCTTAAATCAGGCAGTTACATGTCTGGAAATTAGTCTTTCTACCTCCAATTAATCGCATATAAGATTGCACCTGCAAAAAAAAAAAAAAAAAAAAAAAGACAGCTTTTAGACAAAGATCATTTAGAATGTTATTAATTAAACAATGTGGTAGTAACAATGGGATTTAAGATTTAGCAATTATGTTAAACAGATTTATGATTCAAAAAAGACGTAAAGAATCCATGCTTTGAAGATTATTAATTTCATATTTTCTTTTAGGTAAAGGAGATTTAATTGGAGCAAACCTATCCATTAGGGATCAAGTTATTAAAACAAATGCAGATGTTAAAGCTCTAACATACTGTGACCTCCAATGCATTATCCTCAAAGGTCTCTTTGAAGTGCTCGACCTTTACCCAGAGTATGCTCACAAGTTTGTTGAAGACATACAGCATGATCTCACATACAATCTAAGAGAAGGCCATGAAAGTGATGTAAGTATCTTTAAAGGTCTCTGCAGCTATTGTTACCTATGTTTGTCACACTTTAGCCAGTTCTCATAATTTTATAATACAGAGATTACATTAAATGGACTGCTCATTCCATTTGCTTGATAATTCAGTCATTACCTACATGAATCATCTATCAATTGATCAGATCATAAACAGCGAACATGTTCTCTGCTTCTAATTTTTCCAAAGAAAACATCATCTATGAGATAATATTCTTCTTTAATATTTTGTCATTTTTTACTTATGTTTAAAAATAATTCATATTTATGTAAAGCGTGTGTCCAAATAAAGGTATTTAACTATTAACTATAACTTTTCTAGAAGCTCATGTGCCAGCCTAATGAACATTAATTTCATAGATTACCGATTAGCACTTCTTAGTTAAGAATGTTGTCACATGCATTCAAAATAAGAAACAGTTGTTTCTCATCACACTGCAACTAAAATGTGGTTTTTCCATTTAAATGAGCAATCTAAGGTGAAATAACAAGATATTCTAGACAAAGCACTGCTGAAAGTCTTCAGCATAGACTTACCAAAGTACTTTCACTGATATTATGTAGTAAATGTTTATATTCAGATTTTGACACTGGAAAGATTTTATGACAGCTCTCCTTTTCTGACTTAACCATGTGAGCATATGAACATAGTGATAGGCAAACTTTCAGTTTGGTATTTAACAGTTCAGGTATTTGTCTTTGTATTGTACTCCTTGCACACAGAGAGAAGTAACATTGAAAGAACATGGCTGGTGACGAGGAAACTATGAAGACAGGGGATGAATGTAATGCCAAGGAAGAGTAAAGGGCAAAAAAGGTTATCTGTGTGGGCAGACACCACAAAGAGCTGCAAAGCTTAAAAACTCCACATCCTGTGTGGCTGTTATCCTCCATTTAGCATAGCCAGAGACTCGCAGTTATGAAGAGTTGCTTGTTGGTTAGCTGGTTGGTGAAGAAAAGTGTCAACGGATGCCCTGTACGCATACCACTCCAGCACTACAGCTTCCCTGCTTATGCCCACTCAGGGCATGAACTGCAGGGTGAAATAGCATGAATTTTCCTGCTATGACTTGCCAAGCACCTTTCAGCCCTGACCTAAAACATTATTGCATTTTCAGCCACAGCCCACCAAAAGTGCCTTAGGCTGTAGATTTCCTAACACTTTAAACCAGCACTAAAAAAGGTGAGGCTGCAGAAAGATGCAGTCCTGGTGATCCATTATCCACTTTCTTGTGCTGTTTGAACTGTTCATTGCACACAAAATTAAATAAGAGATTTGAACTGAATTAAAATTAAGTGGACCAACCAAGGGCCAGAAATCATCAGGAATCTCCTCATCCTAGAGTGTCAAACTTGTATACTTAGCACTAGATCATGTAACTACCCTACCCACACAGAAATCTCTAGGAAAACTTTTAAAATTTGTTTTCTTGGTTCATTTGCAAGTCTAAGAGTGTATATAATGATGTGCTCCATCTGCATTAAAATCCAAGTAAGGTGTAATGGCAGAAATGGCTCCAGGACTTACATAGCTATGTCACTTTTCAGTAAAACAAGGAGGAGCTGTAACCAGATTTCCCAGTAACAAGTAGAAACTGTAGCTGTCTGGTTACAGAAAGATTGAAAGTGTTGTTTAAGCAATCTTGGAAGAAAAGCTCAGGAGATTTTAACTTCAGGAGCTGGCAATCGTGTAACTATTTCAGCCTCTAATGAGTAACAGATAGAGAAACAGAAAGACACAAAACCAGAGAGATAGTTTCAGTGGTTCCTCATGATAGCTCTAAACCCAGCAATCATTAAGTGATTTATGATTGTAACCATTAACGTGTGTGCAATCACACTAGCAGTGCTACTGTGCCATCTTTTTATATATTCTCATGAGAGTGAGATGCAAATTAGGAAAAAGTCCTTATGTCGATTATATATATTCTGTCCTTTCCATACTTTCTTTGCTGAATTTTGCTTGAGAAACTCATAACTGTTTTTGTCATTGTACTAAATGGTTTCAGGACAGTTCAGAAAAGCTAATCTGTTTGGTAGCTGGAGTTGTGACATTAAAACAATTCAGCCATTCAGGTGTTTCAACCAATTTTTCCAGGTCTCTGACTATGATGTCATAGTCATGAAATAGTTTGCTAAATGAAACAGATTTTGACACACCCCCCTCACCCCCACATATAATTTTGCATCATATATTACAGATTGCATATATAGCAGGCAGTGAGAGAGTCAGATATCTGATTTGATAAAGATAAGCACTCATAAGAAGGTTCTTACAATATATAATACAATTATATAAAAGAACTGGAAATGATTCTGCTATCCACCAGCCCTGGAAAACATGTGCTATTTTATATATTTAGAGAGCAGTAGCAGATGTTCATAACTGAATAATCCTATGAGAAACTCAGAATAGGTAAATGTTTGCACAATATCTTTGTGGGCCTGGTGACAGTTTATTGTTTCTGATTATTTCTTGTGTCTATGCAGAAGTGTCTGCAGTGTAGACATCATTATTCATCAAAAAACCCCAAAGGCTGGTTATAGCCAGACTGATACAAAGAACAAGAGGCCTCCTTGACACCTATGCCATCCCTCAAGCTGTAATGAAGTCCCAAAGGAAGATAAGACCCATGCAGGCACAATCTTTGGCTCACTAGAACACTATCAATATGTGCCACTTTCAAAAAGAAAAGATGATATTCCTGAAGATTCAAAAATCCATCTTTGCAGACAGGACCCGTAATTAATAAGAATCTACTTTTCCTTTTGTAGCCTTAAAAGTAATGTTCTGCCTCTTACAAGAGTTTCCCTTCCCTCTCCCCCCCCCAAAAAAGGAGAAGCTACTCTCCTTACAATGAAACTACTCAGCCTCTGAAGCAGGAGGAGGGACTGCTTCCTTCAGTGTGTCCACAGTGTAAATGAAATATAATGACAAAGATTGCATGAGAAAAGTGGTAGATTATTCCTCCAGTTGGGAACGTTGACTCTTACTGCAGCTTAGGCAGGCTGCTTGATAATAAAGTAAATAAATAAACAAATACATTTTAAAAGGCAACCAAGAAGCAATACAAACAAATAATTCCCCCCACCCCCTTGAAAGACATTGGCTGACAAAACAGGGCTTAATTCTTGTCCTTTGGAGAGGCTGGTGTTCAGAATTTATTAAATTGTAGTGATTGAGTTGGGGGGGTTTTAATATAATAAAACTCAGGTTGCTATTAGCAATACCAAACAAATAACAAGGGATGCTCCTCATTTTCTACTAGGAAACCTGACAACTGGCCAAAACAATTGTTCTTGAAGGTGAAAACAGCTCTAAGCTCTGGAGCATACAACAGAGGGTACAGATTGGGAAGAAAAATATCTACAAATTCTAATCTAAAATACGCTGAGTTTTCTGGTTCATTCCAGCTAAGCATTAAACAAGTATTTTAAGAGCATATATGTAATTCCACCTTATTTCTTTTTAATTAGTTTATTTCTAGACTTTTATCTTTCTTTGTGCCAACTGGTGGTATAGCTCCTACAGGCAGAAAAAAGGATAGCAGAAAATATTTTGAATGCAAGCACAAAATTCAGCTGAAAGCCTGCCTAGCCACTGTTTGGTTTTCAGCTAGCAGATTACATATTTTACATACATTCATTCTTGCCTCTTTAGCCATGCTTTTTCTAGATATTCTAATATAGGTCTGTTGAATTTATGAATGCTGTTTTCCAATATAGTAATAACTCAGAAGGAATTCTATCGGTTACGTATGTGATTATCTATTATGAGTCAGCAATGGAAACAGCATGACATTTCTGCTTTTTTTTTAAATGCATCTATTGTCTGCATAATAAATAGTATTTCACTTTACTGAAAGAAACCAGTTATCCTATTTGCAATTCTATTGATATTAAGGAAAAAATAAGCTTTTTTTTTTTTTAAATAGTTGCTTTTAATTTTGACAAGTGTTGTAAGATAAGAAAACATGATAGAAACTTCGGTCACATAATTACTTATTGATGTGTTTAACTTTCAGAGCCAACAAGATCCTATTTCTTGGGTATTACATATGTGTTTATAATAAAAACTATGCATTGAAAAAATTAATTTCTAAACCAACTCTTACTACATTGCTACACTTAGTCATAACTTCTCCACCCCAGCTTGTATCATAGCTCATCCTGTACGCTGCAGGACAATCACAGGTTGCAAAATATTTTTCAGAACAAATAATTTCCATGGAAGATTTCCCAAATAATCCCAAACACCTTCTTAATAGAGAAGAGGGTTTTGCCACGTTAACCCAGCAGCCGTATAGAAGGAAGTGGCTTACTTTAGAAAAGTTAGAGAGCCCTACTTTAACATTTAGAGTGGGGTTGGATAACATTGAGGAAAACTTGTAATTTTTAAACAAACTTACATGCAATTAAGCACCCATCTTTGTTAATAGCTCATCTGGCATATCATGTACTTTTACTGCAGGTGTAACTCACTGGCATTTATTGTCTGTGGCATAAATTCTGCAAAATAGGAGACCGGTCAATGGCAATTTTTGTGTTTCTATACAAGCATTATTACAACAGGTGGAATAGAGAAGTGAATAAATCACCTAAAACAACAGATGTCTAATATTTTATCTGCATAATTATTCTGAAAAAAAAAAAAAACAACCCCAAACCTTAGACTTCTGTTTATTATCTTTCTCTTCAGTCCATGTGCATTTGGCAGCCACACAGAACAAATTCCCATGGTTCTATTAGAGATCCTAAGTGACTGATGGCTATGCATCCACTGCTTTCTGCTTGTCAGCCACCGTATTTCCATTTGTCCTTTATACCTCTTTTGATATGAGATGGAGTCTGCAAACTTCTCATCTTCTCAGCAGTTATAGTATAGGGATGAAGGTGCTCCTCATTGCTATAAAAAAACCAAAATAATTTAAAAACTGTGAACATATAATTAGCATTGAGACATGACTGCTTATGTGTTCACTTGAGTAGATCTCTTACCTGGCTCTGTGCATGGACTACTCTGTAATCAGTGCTGCTGTGAAATATTGCTCAGTGCTCTTTCACATTTTACAAGCTACTCAGATTTTTTTGTTCATGCTTTTGGGACCACCTGGAATGTTCTTTTCCTTCTTCCCACTCTCTCTCTCTCTTCATCTTCCCAAAATAAATAACCTTATTGCTGAACAAGGCAGCACTCACACAACTTCACTTACACAGCTCATCTTCTATGTTCCTATGGAACGAGTAACAGGATTGTGCAGCCATAGAAGGGCATAACCATTGACAAAAAAACAGAGCAGTTCCTTCACCTGTTTTACACTTCCTTTCTGATTTTAAATGAATAAGAAACAGTTTGGGAATGAGATTTATCATCTAGCTCTCTGCAAGATATTTCACATACCTATATTCATGACACTAAGCATGTTTTGATGGATCTTTGGCGATTTAAGGTGGATGGGAGTTTCAGACAACTGATTCTGCTGCAATACTCTCCTCCCTGTGCAGTGTTACAGTCAGTCCTTCCTCCACTCCCTCAACCTGGCAATTACCTGCTTCACTCAGCGTGGGAGTGGAGCTGACCTGGAGCTATAGTGCAAGCCAGGTTTCACTCCTTTTTGCTGTCTGCTAACTCATAAAGTGTGTTTACTTGCAGTCATTGCTGAGCATGATGTGTGGTGCCTCTGAGCTATCAGTTCACCCAGTACCCCTCAAGACAATCATCTCACTATCATGTTTCTAATATATCCTTTAATATGGTACACCACCGAGAAATAATGCAATAAGGATACATGTAATTCAAAAAGGACAGGCTGGTATGCTTTTTCTCTTGCAGGCTTGGTGGCCTTCTCATTTTCTTTCCTCATAGCTTTACCTGAAGAATTTTTTTTGCTGGTACGTTCCTGTCTCCTTTCTGTAGCCTTCAGTCGTTCTAATATTTTTGAAAATAACAACAAACAGCCACTGATGCTGTTTGTTTTTTTCTCTCTAATAGTTTATTCTTCCGATTTGCAGTCATTTTCCAAGTTAGAAGATTCACCCTACCACAACTTATTGATGCAATCATGTAATCTTTTCCATTCATTAATTTTTTTCATGAATTCTTGTGTTTTTATAAGTCTTTTCCATTTTACACCTAAAACAAATAGACAATTGGCTGTAAGGATGAAACCCACAAGATGTGGAAGAGACCAAAGGGGAGAAAAGAAAAAGAACCCATTTAGTTTTGCCTGGGAATATATTACACATATGTGACCCATCCCAAAATTCCTACCCCTGTGGTCACTCTTCTACTTTTGTGAATGGGTTGAGACAGGAATTATGATCATTAGTTATACATTATTTATAACAAGACTATTCAATGCATGTATGTAATTACGATTTTCATAATTGGAGCTTGGCACTTTCTTGACAAGACAAACAATTTGCACTGTAACTAGAATTAAAATGTTTAAATAAGTGACAAAATTTTACTTCTAATTATAGATTTTGAGTTATTTTGAGTGCTCTCCATTCTCATTTATTTCACTTCCTGAGATTATTGCATTCTGCATCAGATTATAAAGCTTAACCAGAGGGTTACATGTTGAAAAAAAACCCCAGACTAGCAAAGCAGCTTATTGATGTTTTTAGACTGTGGTGTGAGGAGGATATAAAACACTGTGTCAAACAGAATTTTAGCCAGCAAAAGCTCCTGGCTTTCAGAGAATATTGCCTTGGAATCTAACCATGTTTCTATTTTAATTACAAAGGGATGCTAGATGATAACTTTTTCCAGTATGCCTCACTGTGCCTTAGGAAACATGATACTGTAACTTTTACTATATTAATATTATATCTTTGTCTTTACATTGAAAACAATGGAAATAAAATTAATCCTAATGTATCTTAACCTTAAAATGATATGCATTTAGAGGGTGGATATTTTTTTTTCCATAATTGCTTTTATTTTGCATTGATACAGCGATGACCAGATAGTGGCCTTAAATTTAGAAGCATTCTTACAGTAACCTATCCTTTTATTATTCTGTGTAAAGTAAGACTAATTTATCAAGAAAATTATAATAGTTACCACAATTTCTTCTATAAGAACACTGGTTCTGAAGGCATAGACTGCCTTAAGATGTAACTAACGTGTTAGACTGGCTTATATAGTAAAGTTCCTATATCACTTGCAGAGTCATAACCTCAGGAATGCTGAAATGTGTGAAATTAAATATTACATAGTCTTTGAGCAAACTGTCTATAATCAGTGCAACATGTGTATCAAGTAGACATTCTACATGGATACAAGTATCCATTCTCAATTTTACTGAGCTGAGAGAACTTTCAGTGCAATTTTTTAAAACATCATAGAATAGTAGAATAGCTGAGGTTGGAAGGGACCTCTGAAGATCATCTAGTCCCATCCCTCTGTTCAAAGTTATGAAAGCATATAAAAGTGAAAACCAAAAATCATTTATGCGCAAATACACTCTAAGATTTTATTGATATGAAGTCAAATATAGTAGCATATTTTTCTTTTTAATCATCTATACCTTCACTCAGTAAAACCAGAGCTGCAGAAGCTACCTACAGAAGTGTAATTACAGTTCTGCTGAAAATTTAGTTCCTACGTAAGACATGGAGATCACCTTTTCAATGCTGTGATAACTAACATGATTGTACTAACAAATATATACATACAGTATATGCATATATACTGTATATACAGTACAGTACTGCATATATAGTAAGTATTCAGGGACAGGCTCCATTGATAATCACACTATTTCATTCCTTCAGCAAAACTGACATTGTATTTCTCTGACACCGGGTTTAGTTTTATATCATGGTACTTTGAAAACTGAAGCAATTTTATTCACTTATTGAGTGTCCGTGTTGTTTTAGTTTTTAACCTATGCAGAACTTCTTGAGTAACAAAGCTGCCAGGAGCTCCCAAAACCTAGGTGCTCAGCTTTTCTGTATTTTGCTTATATAGAAAACACAAATTGCATCTCAGGGGAAGGAAAGTATGATGGCTCTCTTACTTAACAAGGTTATATACTTAGGCTTCTGCTGATGTCTTCACATGCCAGGACATGACTTCTTGCCCTGAGGTGAAATCATGCTAATCACTTTCACAGTTACTGTAAGTCTGCTGTCTTGCCCAAAGTTTTAACTGAATATATCTAGGGGCCAGATGTGTGCCCAATTTGCAGTTTTTTTCCTTCTGGGAGAATTGACTAGATGTTAATCTCCTGATCAAGTTGCCACCCAAAAAGCAAAATATTCATTATTTAGAAGCAATGTTTCTGTGAGAAAAAAAAAAAGAAAAAAAAAAAAAATTTTCAAATAAGGAAAAAGATTATGCTTGTCCCTGCCTTCTTCTTTGTAAAGTTTGCCCAGAAAGCCAGACAAAGCTGGACTTTCTTAAAAATTCTCCACAGATATATTGCTGTCCTCAAGTCACTTCTTATTAATGCTCATCCCACTGATTTGGCCTCTGAGTGCTGGCAAAACAACTGGGCAACATTGGGGATGCTTGGAAATAGGCAATTGGCAGGTAATAAAATTCTTTGGGAGAATATTTTTCAAGATCCACTTCACTGTCTTCCTCTTTTCTTTTCCAGCACCTCTCTGAATTTAGATACACATATTTACATAAAAAGTAGTATGAAGTTTCATTTAAAGATAAAGCTAACAATACAAACTTAAAAGCAACTCTTCCACAGTATCTACAGCCTTGAGTTGAAGAGTCTGTTTGGATATCAATCCACAGGGCCAGTCCTGCAAATATTTACAAGCCTGTGTGAAATCTGAGTTGCATAAAGTTAAGCATATACCTCAGTATTTTCAGGAACGGGAAGAATTATGAGATTTATTGCTTTGAAAGCTGTAAGCATTCATTGTAATGTCTATTGATATAATGTAAATCTTTACATGACTGTAATCAAACCGTAGGAATATTAAAAAATATCTTTTGTCTGCAGTAATCTGCAAGCTTTTCCAAAAATTCGGCCTGCCAGAGCAATATACAGTCAGTGCCATGTCAGTTGTCTATTTTAACAATTCCTCCTTTTGTCTTCTTTTGACTTCATTGACAGTCTCTTTCTTAATTTTTTTTATTTTTATTGGCACAGGTTTGCTATGAAAGATGTATGTTCCGAGCAGTTTGGGACACTATTTTTTTCTCCTGTTTTGGGGTGGGGAAGAGGGAAGTAAGAATATAGAAGTAAAAATGACAAATTATACCAGACACATTCAACATTTATTCGATTCTTGGTTTGGAGCAAGTGACAGAGAGGTTAGTTTTTGTTTCTGTGATATGATTTACCTTTTTAACACAAAATGCAATAGATCCTGTATTGTGACTAAAAGAAAGTAAAATTAAAAATTTTTGCTAATTAATGCAGTGAACTTAACATCCAGTTTTTAAAGAAATATATGAAAAGTAAACTTTTAATATTAAATATTAAAGCTCCTATAAGAAATTTGAATCCAAGAAAGTATTAATTTGCAAAAAAACTTATCCAAAGCTATCCACAACCAGCCAGTTATTGAACACTTGTCCTAACTTCACAGGCTACAATAATTTATTCAAAATATAGGAATGGTGTAGAATAATGACTTAACAGAAGATTGCAGAGCTCGTGGCAATTCACAGTTATTGGTCACCTAGGATACAATACTGGTGACAGATCTTCTGTTCAACTTTTGCTGCTAATTCAATATAGTCTATGCTGTAAGTAGGATCAGAGAATGCTGAAAGCATCTGCTTCCACAAAATACATTTTCTTAATCTCTCCATTAAGCAAGGAAAAGAGATACGAATAAACCTGAGAAAGTATAGGAACAAGCCAATGAACTATAGAAAGTCAGAAAGAGAAAGAGAAAAAGATGTAAATTTCTCAGTAAATGTAGATGTAAAAGAATTATATCTAACCTGAGAAACTCTTTGCAAGTGATTGAGTCCTTTGTGATTTAAAGAATTTGTGATATTTCATTGAAAAATTTCCTGATTATGGAAAACTGAGGCCTGAACACATGTGAGGCATTAAGCTTTCAGCAGTAAAATAATCCCTTGTTATGTATTTGTATCTTTTTCCATTACCATACAGTAAATTTGAAAAGAATAGAACATATGGCATGTGTTCCTGGTTTTTTTCCCCACACTGCCAATGCTCCTAAATGGGTTTTTCCTGTTTCCAAATGCTGACTAAAAACATCAAAATTCTAGTTTGATTTCATATCCTTTCCTGAAAGCATATTTTATCCTTTTGACTCCTCAGACACAAAGAATTATTCATATATTTTAGGACACAAGTGTTACAAGCAAATCAGCAATATTATGTTTCTATTCTTGTTCCTAATTCTGGCAAAGGTAACAGGAATCAGGCCAGTAAAAGCTGATAACATTCTTTTGAGCCCAAAAATGCAAATTTGCTTACCTGGATATTTAATGTATTAACCCCAAATTTAGCTGCACCTCTATATTTCTCTTTTTATGGTTTTATAATTGGAATTAATATTGAATTATTGTAAAGCAAATTACCTGGTTTGGCCACAATTCCTGGTAGAGATTCTTCTATTAAAGACTACTGTCTCTTGACCCTGGAAAAATCTTCAGATCACTGGCTTTCGACGGCAAACCACCAGTGTTTCTAGACAGGGAGATGTTCTTTTTGTGCTTATAATAAGAAAGGATAAAGATTACTGAATTTTTAAGCTCTATATATTCACATATTAAACATGTACAAGATAATAGATTTGAGGTTACATACATGGAAGAATTCAATCTGAGTCTGCTTTTGGTACATGATCTATTTTTGGTTTATCTTGTGAAATTAAATTTAATAGCTGGTTTCACAAGACATAAAGAGACACCAGGGCTGAAATTAAAAATTGAATTAGACCCTTTGACAGTATTTCATACAACTCATGCTAACATCAGTCTTTTGGGGTTTTTTTCCTAATGCATAGCAGGGGAGATACCCCTGTTTTTCTTTCAGCAGAAAAAGCTGTACTTCATTTCAAAAGACTAGAATGTGAGCTATTTTGCATCCTCTTTCTTTTTGCATAAGAAAAAGAAGGATTTTATAGAAGGCTACATCAGTGTGTTGCCCTAAATAAAAGCTCTTAGCAGATCAGAAACTAGGACAGCACCTCATCATTATTTACCCTGATGCTACATTTTTACAGAGAGAAAGCTATGTGCATGGTGAGGTCTTTAAATTTACTGCCCTTTGACTGGCTTTGTCCTTGTTCGTGTGCTTATCTTTCCTTTTTCTCTTTGAGAATGGTATTTTTGCAGGGAGAGAGAGAAGGGAGTTGCTGGAGGAGTTTTAATAGCCAAACTCTTGAGAATTTCCTCTGGTCACAGATTAATTGTAGTTTCTTTTACCAACTTTCAACTACCAAGCCATAAAGTCCAGGCCCCTGTCTTATGTGTGCAAGATACGGTGTTCAAAGTTACAACAGACATGGCTGCAACATATTAATACAGAAGCAAACACAACACTCTTTACTGTAGTTTCTATGCTACGGAAAAAACAGTTTATAGGTCCAGAGTTTATCTAAAAGTATCAATTTATGCAGACTGAAACTGTCCCCGGTGGGTTAAAGGTGTCAATTTGGGGAAATGAAAGAAGAAAGTCCGATGAGTAGTTTCTCATGTCACCTGCTCCCTGTTCGCACCTATCCTTCTTTTCTGCTACCCTTCCTCCTGAGGATACTTATTCCCCTCCCTGCAAAAACCAACCTGCCTTCAAAAATCCTTTAACTTTTCTGTTGGCAAGGTCATAAGGCATCAAAGTGCTGCCACTACCCCCATTTCCTCTGCAGCCAGTTTCTCCATGCTGCAGTGACCAGTAAGCGTAACACTGCGAGCGGAGGAGGACCGATGGGTGGCTGTGGTTGCGTGTTGATGGGCAGCGGAGCGAGTGGTCCTGGCAGCCAGGGAACAGTGCTCCCAACTGGCCATGGAGCTGAAGGCCCACAGCTGAAAGACTCCAGCAGAGCCGTGGGAAATACCACCAGGACATCTAGGAGACACCCATATAATGATTTCTTTGTCTCTGTTTTCAAGATGTACAATCAGGACTAACACATGTGCTCAGGAGGGGAAAAAGAAAAAAAAAAGTGAAGAGAAACCTTCACCAGCATTACAAACTATTTGGAGTTTGGAGAAAAATAAACCAATGCTACAAATTTAAAATTGATGGGCATTAAGCATTTTTTATCTTGACGTGTGGGTTTAGGAAAGCCAAAAATCACTTCTGAAAATTCTACCTGACAGACAAAAATTTTCCTATAAATACAGCATGTAGGCTGTCAGAGACTTGCCCATGGTCAAGGTACGGACATTCAGATAAACAACAGAACATTCATAACACATATTATTCAGCAGTTCCAGTGGATTTTACTAGAAGTAGTCATGCATTAAACTTGCATGATTTTTTCTTCTTCTTTTTCTTTTACTCTCTGGTTAATCCAAGAAGGGAAAATGTCATGGCCTTGAATAGTTGTTAGGCACGTATCTCCCTCAGGATTATATTGGTCCTACTTGCTTCCGTCCCATCACTGCCTTTGAAAATTCCCCAAAGATGCTACAGTTAGTTATATCATCTACATGTAAGGACTAGGCTGGCACAGGAGCTAAAGCTACAAAAACGTAGGACCAAAGCAGAGCACTGTCCCTGCATGGGATTCCATCAAACCAGGACTGAAACCCACCAGGCATACATTCACCCATCTACCATCATTGACAGGTTTGGAGCTTTGACCCAACTTTTTATTAAAGTAAAAGGTTATTTTTGCAGGAACTATCTCTTTAATAAAAATAAAACAATTCCTTTTTTTTCACAGCATCTGTTTCCAAGGAGTGTCCTTAGTTCAGTGCTGTGTCACCATTTAATTTAATACAGCTGCTTTATCATGAGATTCTTTAATATAGAAAAAAAAACATAAACGTTTTGGTTTAGATGTTTGTATGCTCTTGGAAGCCAATACCGTGCAGATGCACATATTTGCTACTTTTTTGTTTTGCTTTGTTTTTTCAGGTAATATCAAAATTATCAAACAAGCCTACGCTATCTCAGGTATGTTAGCCACATTTTAAATATGCCAAGCTTGACTTTGAAACATGCACACAGTTATGGCCACAGCAAAGCTGGAAAAACTCCAACTGACTTCCATGGTTTCGGAATGAGACTTTAAATAGCATCCTGCAGATAGCTCTGCCACTGTCCATTTTATGAGTAACAGCTTAGGATCTTTTCTTCCAGGTGCTGGATTTAGATATCCTACTACAGCACCTGCATTTTAAATACATGGTTACCCAAGCCAAAGTTTTGAATATGGGTAACGCTCATTCATCAGTGCCAGGTCCTGTACAATTTGATCATCAATGACAGCCTTCAGATAACTATTATGGTTGACCACAAGGTTATTATATTTTATAGACAGGTCTTTTGCCACTGTTTTAAATTCTTACCTTTTCATACATCTCAGATGGAAAGGACCTAGTTCACTAAATCTGTCAATATATACTAAGAAAAACATTCGCTCAATGGAAGTCTGCTGTAGTCACGCTGCAAAACATTTAGACAGCTACCAATATGGGTTTAGAACATTTGGATAAATTCCCCAAATCTGGATTTTTACCCAGCCAGTCTTACTTGGCCTGAATGTGGGAAATTCGACTACACAAGGTCATCTGAGCTTTTCTATCTAAAGTTAACAGTGCCTTAATCAAGCTTGATTAAGAGTAGCAGCCTGAAAAAAAAAAATGAATAGCAATATTTTCTGAAACCATGAAGTTGCATTTGGCTGTACTCTTCACTGAGATGTGTGGAGTTTGTTAATTTGACCTGGAACCTGATTCTGCCTTGGTCCATTCACCTACTACGAATAAATACAGTAAGTTGTACCATGGGAATAAATGGAACTATTTTTGAGTTATGGCCTGATCCTGACATGAGCTCCACGTTGGCATATCTCAGCACTCATGACCAGTGTATTTTGTTACCATGAAACAATAACAAACAATACATTGCTCTCTTACACTGTGTTTTAATTAGTACCTAAAGTACAGAACCCAGGTCTACATTGCCTCTAAATTGCCTTGGTTCCAACATCGAGCATTCAAATTGCATTTTTCTTAAAACAGATGTAGCTCTGCTTTTTGATGACTCAGTTCTGATGTTGACACTGTCACACCACTGGTGCATTACCAGGACTTTGTATAAACTGAAAAATCTGCTTGCTATCCCAGCAGTGGTTTCAGTTACAACAACTAAGAAGGATACAGAGGACATTCAGGCTTGAGCTGAACTGATGTAAATGCTATTTATACATTATAAATGGTTCCATATAAAAATGTAGAATTATATGAATTACCAGCCTCAATTCTTTCCCTTGGTCCACCCGGAGTCTGAGTGTGTAATGTTCAAAAGAAATAATGCCCCAGTAAAGCAAGATTAATCTACTCAAGTGTACATATGGCACATGGCTTAAAGAACTAGTCATGTAACCTTTCTTATTAACCAAATACATTGCAGTGAGTTCACTGGCTATGTCACTAGTGACCTTTTTTAATTTGTTTGTATTTTTCTCACATATGCACACATAGCCATAGTTGAAAAGGGAAGCTATGGAAGAGTTCCAAAAGAGCTATCTCTAATGAGAAATGAAAGCTGTGCTAGATGTAGGACTGTTCCAGGATGAACACCAGAAAAAACTGTGTTTCTGCAAAATCAGGCTCTGAATTTTACACTTGTATTATGTGCTATTTTAGACAGAACTTAAGGGAAACGGAAATATAAGGAAGAGACTCCCTTCAATTGTGGAAGATGAAGATGAGGATGAGGACGGAGAAGAAGAGAGCAGCACCCTTTCACCAATCCATACAAGAAGCACAAATTCCTCTCAGCAGAAGAAGGCTGGAAGCAATAAAAGCCACCTCGGGAGAAACTTGAAGCAGTTGGCCTCAGGAACGGTCCCCTTTCATTCACCCATCCGTGCTTGCAGTTCAAACCCCTCAAGAACCAAACATGAAACGGAGCTCCATTACTACTCCAGAAGGAAGGAGAAAACCCTTAAGTTACACCTTTCAGCACTGACCACCAGTGGCCCACCTGACCTAAGCCCGAGGTAGTAGTTATGAACAGTTATTTTCTTCTCTATCATGTAACTCCTATTAAAAATATCACGATTGTAACACTATAAAATATTTCTTTTTCTTTAATAGTTGATACTTCTGCTCATCCCACAGAGAAGGAAAAGTCCTTTTACTGTAGGAACTATTACACACTATGCAGAATGTTATGACTTTAAGACTTTACTGCAAAATAAAGTATTTCTACCAGTAAAAAGGGAAAGTATTGAGCAATTACAGAAATGACTATTTGAATAGTCTGGCTTTATAGAATCATTTTGTCCATCTATAATAATAAACCTTCCCACAATAGCACTGTGAAACATCCCAAGTCCATCAGAGAGACGGCAATTTAGAAAGCAAGTAGATGATAATACAGCATAACTGTGCAAATACAAAAATTACTGGAGTAGAGGACTATAATGGAAAACTATTGCCTAGCAAATTTAGAAAATATTTAGAGGTTTTTTACATTAGAGAAAGGAAACCTGATAATGCAAGTTACATAAAGAGTAAATATGGAGTTGAGAAAAATCTGTTTTGCTGTGACTTTTGACATAAACAAGAGTCATATAATAGTTTACTGTGGTATTATTAGTGTATAATTTTAAATATTTCAATTTTTTATTTGTATGTTGATTTATGTATCTTATCTCTATATTGCTGCAACATAATATTTAACTATTAACCAAGAGTTTTGAGATCAGTTCTTTACAGAAGTCACAGTCTCTTTTTCACATACAAGGAGCTTCAGCAGTTAATCTTCTAGCTCAAGTTTTGGTTTCTATAATTTGAAGTATTTTACGTGTTCAAGAACTTCCTTTATTCACTACAGGCAGAGTGATAGTTTCAGCAACCTGCTATTGCAAACATGAAGTAGCCATGGCTTGACCAATATTTGTTTAGCTCTGTCAAGGTACCTGTCCCTAAGGATACAATTATAAAAAGGACATGGAAGACTATATAGAAATCTTTCCTTCTCATCATATATTTGACCATTACAGTTACATTTCAAATAGGAGCAGGGTATAAAATTATTTTAGTTTTGTCAATATAGGGGAAAATAATGTGTGGAAAACCAGCTTCTACACTAGCAACATTGAAATGCATAGTAGATATTTTCTCATTTCTTTCATAGATCTCATATGAATTTCGTTCAGGTCAGCTATGACTAAAGGTCATTATAATTTGCATAACAGGCAGTAATTCAGGGGAAAGCTACCTTCTGTATTTTCTGCTGAAATGTAATCCTGTTCATTATTGTTCTGAACATATGCAGCCAGACATTGGCACTCAAGGCTGCAAGAGCAAATGTGAAGCAAGTATTGTTACATATATTATTATTTCCTATTTCCCTTCATAATTTTATAACTGCAGAATAATCCTGCTAATAGGCTGGAGAACTGATCCAAGATATATGTATGTTTCAGACTTTGTTTTCCAGCCAAAACACTTTCATATTATTTCCCAAAATTAATTTATATTATCAGAACATTTAAACTGACAAGTTAAAACCATTTTTAAAAGAGCCTTAAATGTTTTTAGTAAGTATTAAAGAGAAAATAAGACCTTACTTAAGATCCTTGCTTTTGTTTGCTGTTGGACAGCAATGTAAGGGGAAGGCAGACTCTGGCTGAAATGTGCAGTCAGAGCAGTTGAGGTGTATAACCACATATATATAATATATATACTCTCTTTTGTCAAGAGAATATACTTTGTCTGCTTAAGAAACTTGTTCTGCAGTGGATGTTCCCTTGAGTAAGCTGACCAGAGCTCTTCATTGGTGCTTCAGGTTCTTTCCTTGTATGCCACAGTGAAGGCAATAAAGCACAGAGACTGGGTAAAATATTTCAATAGTTCTTGGCACAAGGAATAGAAGCCAACATCATAACTTCTAGGGTACAGTCATATTCTTCCCAGTCACTTTTTGGGTACTGCCTAAGAAGTAGAAGAACATCAAAAGGAAGAATGTGTAAGTGATAATAAAGACAGTCCTGGGAGGAGGCGTTTATGTATTTGAATCTCCTCAGACCCACATGGATGAGCGCACTCTAGCCCTGATCAGCTGGATAGGAGAGGTCACATGTTAATCTTTTCTGACTTTTTGGCTTCTAGGAGTGGAGGTGTCTGTCTTCAGGAGAAAATTCAGAGCTGTACAATAGCTAATTCAGAAAGGGATGAGACTTACCAATTACTTTTGTCCCTTCGTGTTTTCAACTCACTAGATTATGTTGCTCCACAGCCAGTTCCTTGTATATGAATAAGCATCTTGGCCATTACATATTTCCCACATAGAAAGTCGAAAGTGTTTTGGCTTTCTGGAGCTAGCTATTTTTTGCTGATATGGTTTCCTTTTAGTCTGAATCTTTAAACAGTTTAAAGAATATAGTGTCGATAAATTCCAAGTCACGTCCAAGTAGGTTTTCCCCTGTGTGCTTCAAAGGCAGTTAAAATGTTAGCATTTTATATAATTAGAAATCTCTACAAAGGGATATTGGTGTTTAAAATTTGCTTTTTGAAGCAGTGAGGCCAGATGACATTAAATAGGTTGTATAGCAAATTTCAAACAGAGTAATCATTCAGGTTTTCAGCTGCAGACAACAGTATAGGCCAGAGAAGCTCAAGCACCACATTGAAGTCTCATCTCCTCCCAGAGACTGGTTAAGATTAGAGTGAAGTTTAATAACATCCAACTGGCATCATGAACACTCAGACATGACACAGAGCCCTAAACCCCCATGAAGAGCCAAGAAAGACAAGATTATATGGTATGTTCACAGAGCTCTAAGTTACAAGCCAAATGCATCACAGATATCTCTGTGTTGTCTGTTCTTCCTTTCTCCAAACATTTCCAGTCAAGAATTTGCTTGAGAATATCCTTATTAGATGGAAAGTCTAATTTCCATCATCACAAAGTTACCACCATTGACTGAGAGGCCAAGAACTGTCTGCTTTAGCCCTTCCAGATTAGTATTTAACTCATCTGCCTACTGTAAGACAAATTCTGAATCTTGTGCCTGGACAAAACAAGAAATTGATGCTCCACATCTGCCAATTGGCAGTTTTCCAAGTCACTTTCATTGACTTTAAAATACTTCTCTTTATAGCACAATTTATTATAAATGAGAACAAAAACTATTCATAATTATATATTTTTAATAAAGTGTATTGATTCCTCCATCTGATACCAGTTTTCTATTCTTTGTATGCAGCACTTGATTATTGTATAAAATGCTTCATTTTTTTTTCTTTGGATTTCTTGACACTGCAAATTGGAGGTCAACTGCAATGCATGAGTAGAAATAACTGACAAAAATGCCTTTTCTAGTAGTTAGATCCAATATTAATGTAATTGGGACATTGCAGGATGGTCTACACATCTTCCTATACCCAATTTACAAACAAGATTTCTCTGCCTGAGCTAGTTAGTTTTAACCAAATTTGAGAATAGCTATTTGCATGGCAACAACACTTTTGACTGTGGTTTACAGAGATGCTTCCATAAATATGTTATATTCAGGCTTAGGCTCTGACTAAGTAAGCCTAATATAATGGCCTGGCTGTTATGTGCAGGGAGATTTAAACTTCACAACAGCATAGTGAAGCATCTTTAGTTTATGTAGAAGAAAGAATGGCAACAGATTACTTCAGATATGAAAAACAAACCATATTCAATTCAGGTTTTGTTAGGATCCAGAATATGCTGCAGAAGTCATGAAAATTTTGACACTTCAGTTAATTCTATTTGGCCTCACATTTCTTCCTCTAACAGTAAGTTTAATCTTTAGTGACTCACAAAAAGTTATAACAAAACAGTAGTTTTTACTTTTCTCTAAATCTAATGTTGTGCAAAATTTACCATTGCTTAAAAATATGCCCTTTAGGAGTAATTTTGACAACATAATTGTGAGTGTGATGTTTAAGAAACTGTTTATGAAACTGCTCCATCTATCTGATTTTTCTCAACAGAATTGTTGATGGGATTGAAGATGGAAACCATAATGAAGAAAGCCAAACCTTTGACTTCAGCTCCGATCAGCTCAGGCAGGAATCCAGGTTATCTCCTACAATTGGAGGTTAGTTTTGCCTGGGAAAATCACCCTTTAGAGAAAACAGTTTTTATAACTGCTTTTTGTTCCCCTTTGTTTCTTCAACTCTGAGAAATGGCATAAACGGATCTAACATATATCCATACTTTCAGCACCATTTGAGTACTGCAATTGGTACTGTAGAAAAATACAACAGGGTCCCAAAGGCCATTTGTTGTTTTCCTGCTAACAGACAGTCATGACAAAACAGTTTGCAGAGAGTACTGTATTTTTATGCATTATATTTTACCAGCAGTATTATAGGATCATCCAGGAGCCTCATGCTCCCAAACCTTTGGGCATGGAAGGTACTAAACACAAGGACAAATTCAACATCAAAACATTCTAACACCAAATAATAATTTAAAAAAAATTCATAAAGAGCCATATGCAGACTTCATTCTCAGTTTCTGTTGAAGATATTTACAGAAGTGGAGGAGTATGGAAGTACCTAGATTTTTAGAAGTAAAAGAGTGAAAACCTTGAATAGCAAAAGGTTTTAGGAAGCCTTAAATGACCTACACTCTGAAAAGGTTGATAAAATAGCACCACAGAGGAACAGAGCATGTCAACATGAAGGGGGGGGGGAGGCAGAGGGGGAGACCAGTGGAGTAATGGTGAAGTGACACAATTAGTGCAGCTCAGACCATTTCCAACATGCCCTCTTTTATGAGTAAACAGTCCTCACAGAGTTATGTGCCTTTTGCATGGAGGCTATTAGGGCACTTTTTGTTCCTCTTAAAGCCTAACAGAAAAATAATAATAGAAGCTTAATTGTATCTCTGATTTTTAAAAACAGTTGACATGTCACATGGTTATCATTTTCAGTCCTTTCAAGTTCAGACAGAAGAGATCAGTACGAACTTTATTCGTCACACTTGTCTTACACATCATTCACTGAACAGTAAACACAAGATTTTATTTTCATTCAAAATCCAGGTGCGAACTAGGTTTATATTTAAAGCATTGGATAAATGCAGGAATAGCATTGCTGTTTCCAAGTTATTATACTTCTCTCATTTACATACGTTTGAATTATTTTCAGAGACTGAAATTGGTGCTGCTGTGCTTGTTATCAAAGCAGAAGAGACCAAACAGCAGATCAGCAGGCTTAATAATGAGGTAACAAGCTTTTGTGGGGGTTAGAGGATATTAACAATGATTCAAGGAATGCTGGAGAAAACTTAGAAAACTTTGGATATGATAAATGTGTGATAAATGAGTTTGCAAAACTGGATGGGGTTCCTACATTTATGGCAGTTTGGGGTTTTTAACTCTTTCCCAGATTAATTTTCTGCATGAAAGCTGCATAAAAGATTGTATTGTGCTAGAGCTAAAAACAAAGTGAGGTTATCATAGTTAGTGTATCTAATTTTCTTAGGATTTACCCTCTTCTGTATGTACTTCTATTTCTCTCTTTCCTCTCATTTTTTCCCCAAGTCCCATCTTAAAACTTTTCTTGTTTTGGTGAATGCTATGCTTTTGGAGAATTTCCTTGAAAGAAATGCAAAGCCAGTCATGTTCAAATTCACATCAAACGTTTCAAATCACTTTACTTGTGCCTATTTAGAATGAAACAGAAGTTTATCCATTCCTGCTCAAAGCAATATGACCTGAGGAATGCAGGGTCAATACTGTTCAGTGGTGCTTTCTATTCTTCCCTTCTAATAACTTCAAACCTGTAATCGACTATCAATCCAACACTAAAGAGGAGATGTTCTCTGCCTAAACTGTTTCATTTCAAGGAGTAATGGTTTTAAACTAAAGAAGAATAGATTTAGACTAGATATAAGGAAGAAATTTTTTACAATGAGGGTGGTCAAGCACTGGAACAGGTTGCCCAGAGAGGTGGTGGAGGCCCCATCCCTGGCAACATTCAAGGTCAGGTTGGATGGGGCTCTGAGCAACCTGATCTGGTTAAAGCTGTCCCTGCTCACTGCAGGGGGGTTGAACTAGATGACTTCTAAAGGTCCCTTCCAACCCAAAGCATTCTATGATTCTATGATTCTATATCCAGCCACTGCAGTACTTTGACTAACAAGATGAGAGCATCAGACTTTAACTTCACAGTTATACTGCAAGACTAAAATCTGTTCCCAGCATACTCTGTCATATCAGTATGAAGAGATTAGAGAAAATATCTTATGATTCCACATGAAGAAACATTCAAATAAGTCCAACCACAAGTTTCACTACTTTTTTTCTGATCTCTTTAGTTACCAGAAATATCAAGTTTTATTTTACCTTTCCTTCTATATTGTGTATACTTAATCTAGTTATTCTTTATTTCCATATATGAAGTATTGGGCTTCTAAACCTCTTTCATCTTGGGTCAGGTTAACTTGGTCAGATAACTTAAATGTCCTAAGATAAGAGCGCATGCATGGTTAGTTAGTCGCTACAAATGCATCACCTCATTTGTATGCCAAACTGTAGACTTCAGACAAAAGTCTCATGCCCCATTCACTACAGTTTTTTATAAGGCTTGGTCATGATATTTCTTATATAATACTTTTGAAATAGACAAGTCATATTGATTCATCCCTTTTGATTCTGAAGAGGACAGGTATTTTTAAAATATGAAGATGTATTACATGGTTATCTGCAAGAGGCAATTGGAAAATACATCATGGTGGCAGATGTACTAAGGCAGGCATCTTGTGGATTAACCAAACATTTCAACTGCAGTAGTTCTGGGCTTGTCATTGCTTTTGTAGTGAAAAGCAATAAATAAATCTTGGAGCAGGGCAGTATGTTAAACAAAAGAAGAAAAAAAAAGAAAAAAAACATGATGAAGGTCATTTCCCGCCCTGCACAATAAGGGAGGGAATGCACTTCATTTTCCCTGCTAACACTATCTGAACAAAATGTTACACAACTTGGTTGCTCACATTAACATAAAAAAGGAAATATGACCACATGCAGTAAAACACTAAAGTTTCCACACAGGGAAACAGCATCCAAAATTCAGAGACAAACATTGCACTGTTCTGAATATGGTTCACTCTTTTATTTTAAAATTGAGGAGGGGGGATCACTCCATTTTTTCACATAGTATGCTACCTGTGAGACTTCACTTGATATAAGAGGTACTTACCTCCCAAGACTTCTGCAGTCTCTCCTGGAATAAGGATGGATTTGAACCACTAATTCTTGATTAAACAGGTCAACCGTTAGGTTGTCAGACAAAAAGAAGTCATCACCAGCAGGTCCTTCTCTTCTGTCCACAGGAGTGTGACAGAAATTGGTTCATCTATAGTCTCTGTCTGTTGAGCAGGTATTAGGACCCCTGTAAGTAAGAGAAAGAGAATCTCTGGAGATTTAAAAAGAGTACCACCAACTTCTGGAGTCTTGCTAGCTTGGTGTGTGAGACAGAATTTGTTTTCACGCTACATAACTGACTGGGGCGTGCACCAGCATGGAGTGCTAAGTGCTAAAAACTGGAAGCCAAACAAGGTTTTGGTAGGTTCAGACATCTTTTGGCAACACTTGAATTGATTTACATCTAGCCTCGTTAGTGATAAAATGGCATTAATAATAATAATGCAACCAGAAGATACAAGTAACACAATAATGTTGAAAAAATACTGAAAATAGTTGTGCTTACTTTTAGTCACAGCAGAGAAAGATACCTTTCTCTGATTACAGAACCTCATAGAACTTACGGAAGATTGTAGAGCTCCATGAGGCTACATGAATGATTATAGAAAATCCTACACTCTGGAAAACACACCAGACTTAGTCTAGGAACCTAAGAGAAAGTTTATATTCAACTCTGCGGTATCTCTAAGATTAATTTACTCTGTGCTGTATGGAGTACATTACATAGAGTACATCTACACTAGTGTAGACATGTTTAAGATGAAGATTGTTGGTAGTGTCTTGCAATACTTGGAAGGAGTATTCTCTACTTTCCAAGCTCATATTTTGTTTTCTGTCTAAGAAGTCCCCTAGAAAACAGCATTCTGCATTCTGACCAAAGAAGAGTCTTAAACACAGAAACATTTATGTATGTGAGAATTCTCAATTCAGTGTGACAATGCATGGGCATACAATATGGAAAAATATTGGACTGGGACATTGAAAAAATAATGAGGAGCAATTATCTAAATCAATCTATTGATTAGATTATCTAATCAATCTAAACTGGTGTAGATTTAGATTTCATAGGTAACATTCTTGGCTCAAATCCCAGAGACAGATGACTATCCTTCAAGTCCTCCCATGGATCAAAATTTACATTGAAAAAAACTGCATGACTATAAGGCTGCTTAACTGCATATTCTACATGTATTCAAACATGCCCCATCTGGAGTTTCTGAACTGACAGTACTGACTTGGTACTTACCCAGACAGGCCTATGAGTAGCCTTGCTGGAATACACTAGCTGCTCCTTAGGGTTTTTGTTGTTACATTAAGTACTGAACGCTTGTAGACGCAGTGCTTTCATCATTCCATCACTCGATGATGACCATTAATGGAAGATTATGACAGATGCTGCAGCAGACTGCTAGCAGTAGTTAAAATCCTGGCAGAGTTAGAAACTAACTTCTCTGTTAAGATGTGCAGCTGCCTTCTGAAAAAGAAAATATAAGAAAACAGGTCACAAGTAGCCAACAGCAGCAAACATTATCATTAATACATTTGCCAGTGGAGATCAGAAGTCAATCAACAAATGCAAAAATAGCTGCTTTCATGAAAGGCAATTGTATTACAACAGTTCACTAGTTAGCTTAAAAACATTTCCACCTTCGTTGGGGGAAGACAGACATGCATCTTCCCATTCAGACATTCAATACAGTACATTGTTAGCAAAGCAAAGCAAGAAAGTTACCCCAGAGATAAATATACAAAACAAGCTATAATGAGCTTAGATATCCAGTGGAGCTCTTGGCAGTATTTTAAGTGTATGACATTCACTATATAATCCAAAGGAAAGTTCATTTACCTAAGAATGGGACTAACAGAAGACAGAACCTTGATTTAACTTCTCGGAGTTTGTTACGTATTACATTTAGGACTAATGGATGCACAGAGTTCCTCTAAGAAGAGTAGGCTCCAAAGTCAGCACTGCCACTTTATTAGGCAATGTGAGAGAAACTTGAGCACACCCCAAATTCCTACTGTATAGCTCCATGGTTTGACTGCTCAGCCCATTACCCAGCTGCTTCATTCCCTCACCTAACCTCACTTCTCATTTTGAGTCTGAATGAGATCTAAGATGATAAAAGAGAATTTCCCTTCAGTTCAGTATTGCAAGGTAGAGTGGAATAGGACTACTTAATCTCCTACCCTATTTGCCTGTTCCACTTAGTCTAAATAATCACTGAATAAAAAAGGCGTGACTTTCTTTATTATTCAGTATGTGGCAGGCAAGAGAGTTAAGGTGCAGGTTCTTGCTCCTGTAAAAATGCAATTATTTAAGCAATAGTTTCAAGATTAAGTGACTGAATCCTCAACAGCATGGCACATTTTCTGAGCTGGGGAAAGTTTGATTCGAAGATCTGCTCCAAATTAGGCAGAGCAAGAATTTAGGAATAGGTCTTCTGCCTTACAAGTATGCATCGTTCCTTTGCAGACATCTGTACACCCAGCCTGGTCTTTCCAAAGCACTTGTCTGCAAAGACTGATCAGATAAGTGTATCTAAACATTCAGCATTTTTTCAGAGGCACCATTTACCTGGTGCAATCATACATAACTAAGGAGCCCAGAAGTAAAAACAGGAGACCACTAAGCAGATTTTCTGAGATATACAGATGGCCATAAGTCTAGATTAAAGCACCTGCCTATCGTTGTCCCATTGCCTGTATCCTACTAGGCTTTCAGCTCTCTCTCATTTGAATGCGACTGTATGAAAAGAGCATGGAAATAATTCTGGTTTCATTCAATGTGTACAACACAAACCTGAATTATTTAAAACATAGACCAGTTAAAAATAAGAAAATACCCAATTTTTAGTGATAATTTTTCTCCCATAATTTGCAGAGTGCACATGTACATGTTCTCCATTCAAATACACAGCTACATGATTTCATGCTCAGATATACAGGACATCTTGCGCAGTGCATGCAGACAAACCGATTTCTTTGTCATGTCCCCTGTTTTTCCCATATGCGACCCAGCTCCAGTGCAGCCTCCTTCAACTTCAGAATCTGGGGGCTGATTTCATACTTTACCACATCCATAACCCCCACAACTACAGTACTAAAACGGTATAATGACCAGAGTACTAATATTTCCCTCGTTCAACTGAAAAACAAACAAACAAGAGGAAATAGGAATAGGGTCAGGTTTTGTACTGGAAAATTGCCTTCTATTTAGCTGCATGTTGGAGCACTTAGTGGAAATCTAGCTATTTTTAATTTTATGGTTTTTAGATGCAAGTGCTTAAAATACTCTAAGCATTTGGTGCTTATTCAGAACAGAGAAAATGAATTCACAGGGATATTTCACTTTCATCTAACAAAAGGAACAATCCTAAATAAATATGTTTATTTTCCAAATCACCTAAAGAGATTTTATAAATAGATTATTTTAAAACATATTTCACATTCAGCTGCCAAAAATCAATCTCATTCTCCTCTCAGGACAGGAAAAAAGACATTCTTTTTTTTAAGCAAAACATATTCCTTAAAGCTAAAAATGTATGCACACGATGGAAACAGTCATTTTATAATCAGTGCCAATGAAGAAAATTTGGTAAAGCAAAGTTTATCAGGCCTTCAGTTTTACATAGGGGATGTATTGTTGAAATTCAGTGTGGAGCTTGAGAACTCACATAAAGAACTCCCCTGACTTACAGTAATTAAAAACATATTCTTTGTAACAAGTTCATAACTATATTATCACATGAGAGAAATTATTTTGCAGCAAGGCTATCCCAATAATTCACTTTGAAAAATACCCTTCAACCAAGAAAAATGTGGCAAAAAGTGAACTAATGACATTTATTGATGATGGAAACTAATTATAACTAATCTATCCATTTTGGATTTTAGCTATGTAAATTTAGCATAAAAGTTAAGACATAAAACCTAGTATTATTTGTGTTAAGAAATAAAAGCTTTCTAAACCATAAACACCAATTAAACACCTTTTTTGTCTACTGAGATTTCTAAAAATATATTTTCCTTTTAGCATTGACATTCATGTTTCCACCGAACTCCTAACTTCTTGTTGTTTTCTCTCTTTGTCTGCTCTTGCACTTTGATGATTGTAGAGCAGTCTTTCCAGCTAATTTTTTCTTTCTTTTAATGTTAGCTTAATAGTTGTTGGCAGATGAAAGTAACAAAAATGGCTGATGCTCTAAAGCTTAGGTGAATTCCGTTTTTTAGGCAGGGCATCTGGCACATACAGGGCATAGGTCCTATATGCTGTGGTGTCTCGCTTGCACATTTCCTTGGTGGAAAGGCACCTGAGACAAAAACTTAATCAAAAGAGGAAGCCATGTAGTGTAAAAATCAACTGGGTACCAAAAGCTGACTTCAGATTTTAATAAAAAAATATTACTACTGTGACAAATGACGACAATTATCCAGTTAACTAACAGGCATTTCAAAATCTTCTTGTACTGAAAAAAATCTATTTTCCCAACATCTAAATGTAAATCTCTGTTGTTATGTAAGCTCACTGCTTTTTCTCTTATGCCTAGAAGACGTAAGAAAAAGCTGATTACCGTGCTCCTTCTAAAACCAATTTACACTGGAAACATACTATTTCAGCAGATCTCAACAAACAAAATGCATTCTGTCTTTCTGCCCATCACATTTGCTAAAACTCTTCATTACTAGCATTTTCTTTTGGATTGTTTTGGTTAGATCTTTTAAGTCACTGACAAAGTACACAATCTCAAGCTGCACCAGCCTAAGTTATTCCTAATGAAAAGAACCCCATTCCTGTGTCCAATAAAAAAAATGCTGTTGATATATCCTGGGACCATGATTAATTGCTGCAAAGTGTGATTCAGCAAAACTCCACAGACATTTTTCTATAATACTCTGCATAGGCAGAATATTATATTTATATGCATGCCTCTGACATTTTCTTTTCAGATGTAATGTTTAACATTTATCTTTGTTGAATTTCATATTACTGATATTTAAAAGTGAACTTGAATCCCATTTAGCCATTAAAAATAAATATTAAATAAAACCAGATCAGGATAGGCTGCTAAAAAGAATGGCTTGAAATGTCCTCCCAGGATGACAGGAAACTATTGATCATAAACCATTCCAATCATGTATGAATCCAACTCATGGTGATTACATCTCAGTCATATTTTCTTAGTTGGTTTAGAAGAATGTCGTGTGGACAGTAACAGCTGAGTAGTTTCCTGGCAAGATATATATCACATCTACAGTTTCTTCTTATCTATTAAACCAGCTTTTCAGTTAAAGAAGAGAATTATGTTGTTTTGTCATGGTTTATTCTTAAGAAATGTATGTTGCTTGTTCTCTTTTAACTATTCTTTTAGGCGCTTATAGACATTGTTTCCTTAATATTTTTTGCCTGCTATCATGTATACAACCTCAGGCTTTCTTTCAACAGTACACATTAACAGCTTCTCTTCTCCCAGCCACCTGGGATTTCCATGATCCTCCATTTGCTCTCAGTCAGTAGCTAGTCAGTCAGAGTTTGTCCTTGATACTTTCTGAAGTCCTTGAAGCAGTAATTTCCAAACCTGGTTTTCTTATTACCACCATCATGCTAACACTGTCCTGATTCTATGCCAACCTGATGGCAGCATCCGCACATCCAAAAATGAGTAGCCAGAAATCATTATTAGAACTGCAGTTTGGTAACCTCTTTTCTAGACTGAATTTCATGGGAGCCCTGTTGAACACACTTATCTAGTCCTTTATACTTTTCTGTTCTGTACTTACTTGTTTAATAACAACAGCAATAATCTTAGTGTCCTAAGTTACCCAGACAAACTGGTTGGCCTGGAACTACCCAAGAGCTGGCTAGCGAGTCAGCAGAGAAACCAGCAAATTTTATTCTACCCCTACATGATACAGCCAATTTCACAACCTTCCAGATTTCTGGATTTATTTCACTGAAACTGAACTATCATACCATTAGACAAATCCTATATATTTAATCTGAACTCAGATTAGCTGCACTGTTGTGTGTTTTTTTTTCCTTCTGCAACTAGCTTTATTCCTAAAGTGCCATTAAATCAGAAATGTCTGTCACCATAATACCAATGGCCACAAAGATGTTGATAGATGACCAGTGAACAGTCTGTTGCAGCTCAGTTCTCATTTCATTCATTCAACAATGCACTTACTGGGAAACACAGCATCAGCAGCCAGTTAATCTGATCCTTGACAGACAACTCATTCTGGCTGAAAGTCTCCTTGACTTTATGAAGCACCAGAACAGAAGCAGCAATGAAACACTAAGCAAGGAATAAAGAAGCTGCCATACACAGTGCAAGCCAGGCGGTTTCGCTGCATTGCCAAAATGCACTTTCCATTTCTCAAGAAGCAAATTTTCTTCTTCACTTCTTTTGGTGTTCAGAGTCATGGCAGGAAGATGTCTGGGTGAAGTGTGAATTGCAAAAGCCAGTAAACCACAGAGAGAAAAAAATACCTATTTATTAGGCTTCTAATCAGAAAAAATGGCTTATTCCAGATTTATCCAGGAACAGTGATGAGAGATAGGCATTCTAGTAGAAAATTTAACATTAAAAAAATGCAAATGCTGGAATATATAATGGAAAAACAAAGAAACCTGTTTAGCCAATACCATTTAATAATAATCGCCATCATCAACTTACCTTATTTAGAGATTTTCATCACTTTTATGAAAAGGTTTAAATACAATCACCTCTATTCCTACTTAACTACATGGAACAAAAGCATTCAAACTGCACAGTTTGTGCATTCAAACTACTAGTTTAATACTGGTAGTGAAGAAAAATACACTTTCTACTGAAACTGTCGAAGTAAAATTGAAAATGCAAAATACAACTACAAAAACTTATATTGGTCAGGGCATCAGAAAGTGTTATTATTAAAGTTCATATGTTAAGAAAAAAAAATCTGTTTTTTTTAACCTCTGTTTTAAAAGATATCCTTTCTTTATAACAGAATCTGCTAAAAATGTACCAGTGCATTGCTTTTGACCAGCCTGAGAAGCATGTCTTGCTAATTCAGGCTAAATCTGTATAAATCCCAGTTTCTATATCAGGAAACATTGCAGTATCTTTCTGAAGTCCTAGAAACTGTTAAGACAGCATTTCAAATATATTTGTGATCTCACAGATTATTTTAAAGCTGTCTGCCTAGCACAGCGGGAACCATTTGTACAACTAACTGTATTGCCTAGTGATAATCACTGAACTCCTGAAAAGAGAGTAGATTTACCAACATACAAGGAATTAGTCCTTTCACTCAGAAGGAAACTGTACTGCTTTCAATTTCTTTTTCATAGACTTAAAATGTCTTTTGCTTTTAATCTCTGTTCTTTTGCACTTTCTGGAGCACTGTGAAATAGTTAACATTACTGATAAAATTGTTCCCTGTTACACCTGCTTATTTACATCTGCTCAAGAATCTCTGCAGGGTGTAAAAAGGATAGCATAAACAGTATAGTATTGATAGTAATAGTATACTATGTAAGTATATAAGTATAGTAACATAGAGATAGATGGTAATTAATAGTAGTACAGATATTTGAGGTTTAATCCAGTAAGGTTAACAGTTTGTAAAATCCAGAAAAGGTTTCAAATTATCCAGAAAATTACATATTTGCTTTGCCTATGTGTCAGGCAGTACTGGTCAAAATACTTCTCACTAAATGGTGGTCAATTTCTAATGAATTTTGGCATAAAATCTTTGAATCTTAAACTATCATACTACTGGAAACTATTAAAGCATACATCAAAGGCTGGTTTAACAGGTCAGTTCCTATGACTGTGCGAGAGCAAGCTTATGAGAAGATAGCAGTCTAAGAGCTAGCTGATATATCAAAAGCAGTATGTGGGCACTAGAGCAAGTTGTAATTAACAGAAATTCAGGACTGCCACAAGTACCGATGCTGGGATTAATTTTTGCTGTATTGCCTCAATGAATTGGCAAAAGAAGCATGTTAAAGAATAACTGAACTTTTAAAAAGCCTTTAATTAATCAGAAGAGAAAGACATGTACCAAACCAAACAAGATATTTTTAAGTTGCAGATATTTTCACACAGCATTCATAGTTTGGGTAAGGTGCATGCTCATATGGTAGCATCAATCTTCCTGTCTGTATGACTGCAGAAAGCCCTGTAAAATGGATGCAAGTTGAGAAATTAGGCACAGAAAACAAAGTTGCTTTCTCGGCTAGGAGTAGAGGCCAGCCAGTGATGATCCTAAAACAGAACTGATGACCACTGAATCTAGGTAGCCATGGGTTTGGTCGTCCTTCTTCCCAAAGAAGCTTTTGGAGGTTTTGCAATGCCATCTCCCAGTTCCCAGTGGAGCACAGAAGTTCTTGCATGGTTGATTTGTCCAGAAATCTCATAGTATGTTTCCTTACAGTCCGACAGTACCAAGAACCTTCTCTGGCTACTCTGACCCCACAGGAAGCCTGTTCACAAATCACTTTCCTAACATATTTTAATCCCCCACTTAACTGAAGTTCAGATGAGCTACCAGGCATTCAAAGCAATCTCAGCTGGCAGAAGGAGATCTCATGGTTATTTTCTATCTAGCATGACTTAATTAGGTAACAAGGCAGAAAGAGAGAGAGAGACAGAAGGAGATCCTCTAATGTGCCACTCAAGAGCCTCCTCCCTTTAAGCATTTTCCCTCCAGGTGTAGTGTGATCATTACAAAACTATTAAACGATATGATGAGTTTGAACTCTTAGCTCAGAGAGAAATGAATAAATGTATAGCAGCTTCCTACTTTCCTTCTAACTTGGAATTTCTTTATAATTATTGTGCCCATGGTAATGCAGTCAAACTCAGCCTGGAATGTCTTTTCAGCAGATTTCTTTGGAAGTGTCCTGTCAGAAAAATGAAAATTGTATTTCTATTTCTGATTACATGAAAATTAATCTGTGTAGGGCACCTAATCGGTGTTGTCTTTACTTCAGGGCAAAGAAAGGCCCCCCGAATTAGCCTTTTTTCTTTTTGACAGTTGGTTTATCCTTCTGAAGATAAATGTGCAGTCATGCCTTTTTTTCAACAGAGTATTTTCACTAACATCAGTATGAGAAACTCTATTTTAACAGTAATGACAGTGGTTTGACCAAAAATAAATTGATTAGCTACCATGGAGAAAAAGTTCATTTCTACCTCTCGATAGGTTCATTTCTCTTTATTAAAAATAATTGACTGCTTCTAACTTCCTACAAACTTTTCCTTAACAAGGAAAAAGGAAAGACAAACACATTTGAAATGGTGAGTGGTTCACTTCTAAGTTTGAGCTAGGCTTTTCATTCCCCAAAACATCCTTATAATGTCCTGACAAATGTCCCCATTAATGTTGATATATTAATTTACTTTAAAACACAAATTCAGAACCTGTCAATCTGATCCCCACCCAAACCAGCAATTTTTGGGAGATTAAACACTTCATGTAATTCATGTAATTAATTGGATGCTATCAGTGGTTCCAACATTAAAAAAAAAAAAAAAAAAGTCTAATAGAAAATATGATTCTTCCTTTTGCACACACACCCGAGTAATCTATGCTAGGGTTTACTATCTCAGTGTTGTATGCAATACCTTTCAAGCATAAACATAATTACATGGAAGCAAACTATTTCACAGGCTTTTGTATTGTTTAAATGTTTAGAGGTAGCAAGTGGGTTTTAGAGTTTCCAGTTTCTTTTCTTCTTTTTTTTTGGTTTTAGTAGTAGTCCACCAGATTTTCATGTAACTACTACTTCCATCCAACAACTTCGGGTATGGGTTTCTTTTATTTTACTATGAAGACAGCAGTATATTTCACATGTATATTTCTAAACAAGATTTCACAATACCCCATTTTTATATCATTCAACAGTATAAAATTGGTTAATAAAAAAGGTTTAGGCATTAAAATATTTAATGATTGATCAAGAAGCTGTTGATGTCATATTGTCACTGGAAATCATCTCAGCTCTCACCCTAAGGCCATTCTTTATATACAGAGTATCATTTAAAATTAGATGAATTACACCTACGGTGTTTTCATCATATGTTTTTATTGAGTTGCTTTAATTATTTCAGTACGCCACAGGAAGTGTAACACGTAGCTGTGGTAAGGGAGATTGATGGACTATTTCCCACACATGTATTAGTAGAGTATATTTCTTTAAAGTAAAGACACTGTGCCACAGATCAAAGCTGATATTATTAGAATGAAAAAAGGTATGTATGTGTGTATTTCAGGCATGACTGCATAAATAAATACTGTGATATTTTGGCCTGCCATAACAGGTGACAACTTTAACTCAAGAAGTCTCACAATTAAGTAAGGATATGAAGAACGTGATGCACCTTCTGGAGACCCTGCTCACATCCCAGAAGCCTCCAGGGTTCTGTGCTGTGCACGGCATATCTCGAAGTCCCACTCTGGAAAGTCTGCATTCTCGAATGGCTTGGACTACACATCAACCTTGCACACACATGCAAACTGGGAACTTTACTTGCACCAAAGCACAACTTTGCCGTGGCAACGTGTTATGTGACATTTGGAATACAGATCTGTCCTCTGTAGGCAGCAGTCCCCAAAGAACTGAACCCAACCTGCAAAATTCTATGGACGGTGAATTTTATTATACACCGGGCCTTCACAATTCCCCCTCCCAGTATCAGGTAATTCAGAAAGACAATTTGCAATTTTTAAGATGCACCTCTCCCCGTTCAGACACTACCTTGACTCCTCTCCAGTCTATTTCAGCAACTCTTTCCTCTTCAGTATGCTCTTCATCAGAGACATCATTACACCTCGTGCTCCCCAGCAGATCCGAGGAAGGTAGCTTTAGCCAAGGAGCAATCAGCTCGCTAAGCCTTGAGAACCTGCCGGGATCATGGGACCTGGAAGGAACAGCCGGAGTAGTTTCTGCACAGACCCCAGATTTCCCAATAGACATTGTGACAAGCACAAAGGATGTTAAAGAAAAAGATTACGAAGCCATAGACGTATAATGAGAAACAGTGAAGTAGTACTCGAAGCATGTTCCACAGCTGCCAGTTTTAAATTTAGAGAGTACTGCATGACTGCTTTATTTGACCTTTTCTCTGGCAATCGTGGAGACTTACAAACATGAAAATTCGGATTTACTAAAAGTAAGAAAAGGTATTGCTGGTTCATACTATAGGAAAAAAAATTTCTAGATTCTAGAAGCATGTTGAAAAGCATCTTGTATACAGATATAACTTACTGGTCTGTTTGGCAGACTTTTGTGATAGTCCAAAGACCCTGAGGGTCAGAGCAGCTGGAAGTCTAGGACAAAAGAACTGTCGTGGGTGGCTTTTGTTCACCGAAGCAAAGGTTTTCCCTGAGTGTCTGACTGTTGTTCCCAAACAATATCTATGGCACTGTTTGCTTCAGGTGATTGTGGGTCCTGCTGGTCTGTTTGTCAGTTCTGTGAAGGCAAAGGGACAATTATCGCTGCATGTCACCTAGACAATCAACCAAATAGAGCTGGTAGAGAGTGGTTAGTTGTTGCACGTTATTTGTCATGTAAATGAAACTTCTTAATTTATCTAAAAATACTATTTTTATATACTTGGTATGAAACATGTACTTAAAAATTATTTAAAATATTTATAAGGAGAATAAGAGTTTGTTTTCATTTTGGTAAAGGCTTGCAGTTTTAACAAGAAATGCACTACCATCATGTATTAGATCAAATACTATTTATTGTTAAGATATTATGTAGTTTACAAATGGATTCCCTTTTACGTGCATGCAATTTGCAATGAATGTATTCATGCTGGTGGAATACAAATAAATTAAGGTATTATTTTATTTAAAAAAAATAAAACAGCTGCAATGTTGTATCCTGTAGTAAGTACTAAGCTATCACTACTTAAAATGTGAATTGTTATACTGATAACATTAAGTATCTTTGGTCTGTGACTTCATATTGCAGTATTATTGATAAGACCAAGTCAACATTTTACTGTGCATCCCTGTTTTGGGATTTTATATCTGAACAAGAAAATTAAGAGGGATGAAAACCATTGAGTAAATTGAGGAATATTAAAGGAGAAAATTACAATGTTTTAATCAGAGACAAAGGAAAAAGTTTAAAATAGTTATTTATTTGATGATTTTTAATTACATACATAAAAACTAGCTTTGACCTTTAGCCAAAAAGAAAAGAGACTATAGGTTTGCAAATTTTTTAATCCAGAACATGATTTAATGCCCAAAGAAAATGTGAAGGTTTTTTCAGTATTTAATGTATCAAGAACTTATATTGCTACAGTGCAACCAGAGCTACTGCTTTGCATTGGAATTTTGATTTATATATTTAAAGATGCACAGAATGCATCATATTTGCATGTTATTTAGCAAGCTTTCTTAAAAAAAAAAAAAGTTTACAACCCAAAATAAATGTTCTGAAATGGAGAAGTAAATTACGTTGCATTTAATAATTAATGCAAACTGGTGATGTTATCAAATTAAAATTTTTACAGAGCACAGATTTATGTTTAACTTCCTTAAGAGGGTTTTTTTTTTTTTTTTGAAAACTTTGAAGACTAAGTTTATTGTTAACATTTGAATGTGTGCCAGAACACAAATCCCAGCTGATATTCTGTGCTCAACTTACACCCTTTCACATCCTTTTTCCCACTGGTACAAATTAAGGACAAAGTTTCATCTCTCATTTGGAGCTGCTTGAATTTTGTCAGTGTGTCTACACTTCAATATGGGTGTTTTTATATAGGGTTTCTTATTTTCCCCTCTATTACAGTTTTTACTTAGTTTAAGGTTAAAGAGGGAAGTGCTGATTAAATAAGGTATATCCCAGAAATTTAAAAAATGAATAACAAATACTAGCAAATGCAGGTCTACAGTATTTCTGCAAACAATCCTGGCTCACCTTCTGTTTCAAAGAACATACGTAACCATTACCTGGCTTCCAGAGATTCTGTAAGATGGGCATCACACAGATGAGCATACTGCCTCCCAGGGGGAGGCTCCAGGGACTTAGGACAGGACAAGAGTTCATTCCAGGCCAAAACCAAGTAAGGAAAGAAGAAGGTCAGCAAAATAGAAATCTGAAGGGTGGGTCTATTTTAAAATCCCTGGCACCATTATATTATGAAAGCCTCAGGAAAAGAATCCCCCAAGAAGCTTCTGTTGGAAAATATCTGGCAACCAATGCAACAAATTTCAGTTTTGAAGGTAAAATGACACTTCATAGGGATAAATGGGAAGGCACATGCATTTTGGAATCGAACAATAATATCTGAACAGAATTATCATGAGCAGAATATTTCTATACACAGCGTGGCTATAGAGGATTTCTGGTTTTAAAGCAACAACCACTGTAATATTCAAGTGTCACCCTTAAAGAGTGTTCATTATGAACATCAGTGCAAGCATCCCACACCCTAACATCCAGCAGCCCAGCTCAATTTACTGTACTGCTTTTTGCGCAGTTTTACAAAAATAAAAAATAGATTTAATTTTTGTCTAAGGATTGTTCTTCCCATCTAATTCTGCATCAATTTACTTCCTGAACCTGCTGCATTTTCTTCCTTTCTTGCATTTTCTATCACTGTTAGTTTCTTCTTCTGTACAGTAACTGTTCTCTCATTCTATTTATTTATTTTCCCTCTCCTTTTATCACCCAATCTCTTTTCTATCCCCTTTGTAACATCATCAAACTCAACCATTTATTTCCTCATTTCCAGGTCATTTCCCTATAAAGAACCATCCTAGCCTGCCACTAATGAACTAAGTGGTTACTGAACTCGGTCATGCAGCAGGACAGCAGATTTGGTCTGTGTCAAGATTCAGGCAATAAACCACCAGTCTCTAACCAGGATCTCATGTACTATTACCTTCTCACAATGCTGCAGGTGCCTCCATTAACAATGGGAAAAATGCATTTAAAAAAAAGAAAGCACTGAAAAAAGGAAAAAAAAAAACAAAACAAAACAAAAGTAGGATCCCCCGTTAATTTTCTCCTGTTTTCTGCTTTTACATCTTCAGATATATTTTTAAAGATATGTATTTGTGTTGTGCTCATGATAACTACTAGATTCAGTTTAAGGAGCACAGCTTATCACAAATTCTGCAAATATTCATCTTTTTTTTTTACAAGGCATACCCAGCTCTTCTGATAACTTGGCTTTGACCCATCTGCTGGTTATCTACCACAAATAATTTACTCTCTAATTAGTCCATCTGCTTACTGCACATGAGATTTCAAAACATTTTACTTTATGAGGCAATTTTGTAACACACAGTGTCAACAGCCTCACCTGGTAGCTTGTAAAAAATCTTGTGTTTCGCAAATGAAGTTTTGGGATGAAGTAAACTGTTCTCAACCTTTTCTGCAACTTCTTTCCTTACTTAAAGCACTTGGTACCAGCACCCCTCTCAGTGGGACACATTGTAGATATTTAGTGCTGCTGGGCCTACCACAGAAAGTGCACAGTCACATTCACATTTTCTAGAAAAATGTTTCTAAGAATTTACCTCAGTGTTAAAAGAATGAGACTATAGCTGGGAATTTGTGCAGCAATGGAACAAGCAATGAGAAAAGGGAAAAAGCTGGTGCTTGGTTTCATGGCTCTATCCCCTGACTCAGCAAGGGAAAGTTGCACAGCAGTCACCAATTCCAGCAGCCTACATGGTATTGAGTCTTCAGTCAGAAAATCATAAACTATCACAAGAAATCTAAGCCCATCCCCTTAATATCTGCAAATAGTCAAATCCTATTAAGAAAAATGCATAACTGCAAGCTTGTTAGATGATGTCACAGACAAAATCAGTTTTATCTCTTCCAAGATGAGCATAGAAGTTATTTCATCATTCCCAGACCAGCCACTGACCTCCTCTGTATTTCATAAATTTCTCGTCTCAGGGTCCCTGTATTTCTCCTACCATGCACAGTCAGTGGCAACAATGACAAGAAACAGCAATTTCCTGCTTCAAAAACACAAAGAAATGCCACAGATCTGATCCTTTTGTTTAGAGAAACTGGCTGATGAAAAGAGAATTTTATTTCATATGTCCCTTGATACCAGAAGTCTCCCAGACTTTGGAAATCTCTCAAAGAACCAAGTTAATGAAGGTTAAGAGTTGAAAGACTCGTTTCAGTCAGAACTCAGAACCACTACAGTTGTGCAAGAGGAGAAGCAGTACCTTCTGCTTTCATGTTGTTTCAATGTTTAAGATTTAGTATATAAACTTACACCTATGTCTTGATGGTATGCTTTAAGTCTTCATATTTATGTACAAGAGATTAACACTTGAATTCATTCTCTTTCCAGAGCTCTTCAGGAATGTGTTAATTTTTGCCATTGTAAATCCAAAGGTCTTATACACAACCAAGAAACAGCCCAGTACAACAGAGGCAAGGTAGAAAAAAGAGTAGTAAAGATCTTCAGTGACACCAAACTGTACAAATGAAGTATTACAATAGTAAATGGCTAGTATTTATCTAACCATAAGATAAAATATCAACAGAATTAATCTCACACAGAGTAAATGCTTCTACTAACTGGCTTATGAAGAGCATTGAAACGAAACATGTTTTCTCAGTTCTCCAATTTTCTTATCCTAAATGTTGTGTTATCAACCTCACATATTCAAAATACTCTGATAGGGTCCCTAAAAGCTACAACTTCAGAGAATTATTTAAAGTCATTCTTTTTTTACTTGCCTTTGACCTATTACAGTTAATTTACCCCAAAATATGAGGGCCAGAGTAGCGCAAAAGAGTTACTTAACACTGTTGTAAATCACAGCTGTAGGAATTACTGCACTAAGGACACTCAGACACCAGAAGCATCACAGAGAAAGTGCTCAGAAACAGGCAAAAACAGAGTTTGCACAGACAAATCCTAAGGACTTGCAAAACAATAGTGGAAGTATTAAGTATGTCAAAAAGCAGCAGAAGATTTCTCAGGGAAACATGCAAAGATAAAGAAGGATTTTTTAAAATTAAAAACTCACAAGCCTTCACATTTAACAGTCCATACATCCTAAGGATTTAGGACAGCACAAATTTCCAAATGGGCAAGAAATCCATATTATCTGCACTTAAATTTCACATTTCATATATAGTGGGTGATATTATATGTCTATATTCACCCTGTCCTGGCCTACATGGTAATTATTCTGGTTCCTTATTTTAGTATATTCTACCTCTGATCTCTTTGTGCAATTAAATGGACTACTTCTTCCTTTGTTTGCCCTAATAAAACACAAGATAACTGTGTAGTCATTTCAAATCCATATACTTGGAGAATTTTTTCTTCACGAGGCACCTTAAAGATTTTGCTTCCTGCTCTAAAAATCTAAGCTTCCTCCAAGAAAAAAAAAAAAGAAAGAAAGACAGAAGAAAAAAGGTGTTAACCACCCTATATACAAACAATTAAATCCCATGCACCAGTTTCTTTTTGACTCTGCAGTCAGACACAGGGCAAAAACAGCAGCACTAAGAGACAAACTGGAACCACAAGTCTCAATAGGCAGTAACTTACAGACTAATTATGCTGTCTTAAAGGCCAACCTTGCCAATCATTTACTTCCTGAGTTTCCTTCCATGATATTGTAGCTTAACACGTACATCTAGTGCTGCTGGATTTTTTTTCCATCCCTACACAGCACTGATCCACAGAATTACAGCTCACATTCTTACTAGGAAAATTTCAACATTATTTCAGTAACCATGCAAATAGCTGTTAAACAGATTTTTAAAGTCTGTAGTGTGTGAAAAATGTATGGGTTTCTTGCATTAGACTTGCTTATAGGAAAGGAAAGGAAAGGAAAATTATAACCACACAAATGAGAATATTTTTCTTCTCACTCATCACTCTGAAATTGTTTTCTAAAAGCAAATGGCAAAGTCCTCTTCTGCACCTTTGCTTGCAATGAATTCTAATAGATGTGGGGGGAAAAAACACCCAACACACGCATTATCTGAATGTTACGCTAGCTCAAAATAACATTTTAAAATGTTACTGGGTCATGCTTGTCAAGCAGCTATTGAGGGTTTAAAAAAAGTGTGGTCACCTGCTTATTTTTCCCTATATAAAATTACCAGTTTGCACTACAGATTGTGCCACAGAATCTCTGATGAATGTATATATGCAGCGTACTAATAGCTACCGGCACTTCTACCATATCAGAGATAAGGCAAATCTTCCTTATTCACCACCTCTCTAACAACAGGCAAAGCTTTTTTAAAAAACAAAAACTGCTGGTTAGTCTTTTGTAAAATAGTCTACTTTTTTAAAATATGCTTAATAATCTCTTTTAGGACTAAATTATCTTAATAAACAGCAGCAATATGACAAGTATAGAGCAGGAAGCTGCCTATTTCTGATGCAAACCAGTAGGTAAACATAAGTATTCTTTGAACTCTTGGTAAGAACAGAGCCTTTTCAGCAACCAGTTATTATCAAAAGCTTGTGTCTATATAGCTACTTACTAGCAAAAAAATAAAACAGAATTGTAAAAGCTCTCAGAAACATTTGACAATATCCTCACTAGAGCCACAGCACCCAGTCTTTTGAAGCATTGGTCGCCCTTCACTTCAATAAGAAAATTGTATTGGAAAATAAATGGCATCCTATGGAGCTTAGTTTAGCAATTATTCACATTGCGCTAGAAACTGGAGTGCCTAAAAGAGTTCAGGGGTCCGTTGTATTCACCACAGTATAGGGGAATAATATGCAGTTCAGAGAGCTTTTAGCCTAACAAAACAAAGAGTAGCACAAAAAGGACAAAAAAGAGCGTGAAAAATTTATCCGAGGTCCTGCAACAGCTCGTGGGGAGTCAGGAGCGGAGCACCTGCCTGCCTAGGCATGGACCCCTCTGCCCAGCCCAGCAGCACCAGGCAGGAGCAGCCTCCCTGCCTGCCCCACTGCCGGGGAGCAGTATGCAGCTGGAGCGGGGAACAGAGCCCTAGGAAGGCAGAAAATGTTTCCGAACATTAACGCCGAAGGATTCCTAGCACTGTGCTCTGTACAAAAAGAGGTTACCTACAAACAAGACATATGGGAGGGTTGTCTGTGGTCTGAGCTATATAGCACAGCAAGTTTCTGCAAGGTTGCTTGTTAAGTTTCCGAGAGCAGGTGCTTGAATTATGCCAGCCAGTTTGATAATTAATTAGCCTTTTCATGTGTGCAAGGTGGGAAAAAATGTGGCCTCTGAAGGACTCATGTAAGTTTTGTATCGCACCTGCAAGCCCAGGTTAGCAAGAGCAGCAGAGCAGCCCTTTTCCTTAACCTGCTAATATCAGACATAAAAATCACATCTGGACAATACCCATGCATTTTAGTGCCTGTGAGGATAAACTTTGCCTCAGTCAGGTATTTTCAGAGGCAAGAAGGCAGGCAATGTGTCCTAGCAATACGCAGTACATCTGTTGACTCTGCACATACAGCTGCCCAAGCCTCACTGCTGCTGCAGTCAGCCTTCCAAGCAAAGGCAGTCAAGTCCTTGAGAGACATTTTACATCCTGCACTTTCACTTCTACAACTTTTCCTCCAATCATTGTGCAAGCAGGAGCAGGAAGACCCCAGGCCCTGTCTGAAACCAGAAACAGACTATAGCTTGGGAAACACTGTAATCAAAATTAAACAAACTGTGAAAAAAGGATAGAGTACGTCCAATGTTGCCTCTGAGCATAACCTTCATATGAGTTAATATACACTCAGGCACTCACTCACCTGGGTAAGGAAAAAGCTGGCAGCTTTGGGAATAGGAACAGGATCCCCCTGCAAAATCAGCAGCAATGAGGTCCTTCACAGTTATTTACAGCCAACATTCATGTTTACAATTTGAATAAATTCATTATTGTTAACAGAGATGGATAATTCATTGTTTATCTGTTTTGCCAGATGTTGCTGAATAGGCTAACATAGTCACAATTTCTTGTGTGAATGACTGATGTTAATACTGCAGCCTCTCTCTAAAAACATTGTCCTCTTTCTAGGAATATGGAGTCTAGCTATTTTGTTGTATTTTTGATTTGAAGAAAAGAAAAGCCTCCTCTGTATTCATACCCTTGGGCAACTTAGGTTCGACTAACTTCAGACTGTCATACACATCTCCTTTGAGACTTTTATTTTTCATTTAATTTAAACTCTCTACATGTGGTCAGTTGGTCCAAGGTTACCTTCTGCAATACCCCTGTTAAAAGTCTAAAATAGACCTGATACAGGACCTTCCTCTTGTTCTTTCAGAGACCATTTGGTGATTAAATCTGCCAGCTGTCATCGCCCGGCATGTTTTTTGCCTACCACTGTTAGTAGCATTTGTTCTCCAAACTATATTTGGGAAGTGAAAGTTTCCCACAATGAAACAGTTCCCAGTTCTCTCTCTCTCTCTCACTAATAACAGCATTGAACTTTCCAGCCATACCCAAGTCTAGCATAGAGAGTTTATGACAAGTTCCAAATATTTCTAGGGTCCCTTGCCAGCTCTAAGCTGAGTTCTGCAGAGTAGGAGAACATTTAATTTTTTTTGCAGTCATAAATGTCAGTGGCAGAAACCAATCCTTTTTTCCTTAACTACAGATCTATTGTAGTTCTCCAGCCAGGATATGACTTTCATGCAGCCTGAACTTTCCTGAGTGAACTCTTAACTCTTAATATTGATGTGAATCCATTCTCACTTTCTACTTTCCTGCTATTGTTTGGTTTAAACCAGAATGTGGTGACTTAGAAATAACCTTTTTCCTGTCTGCAGGGACAGCTTTTCTGATCCTGAGCTTGTTTTGTTTTATCTTGTGTAAATTTCTGTCATGTGAGTAACATCAGTGTAAAATAAATGGCTTAAGTGTGAGATAAAAGGATTTCATTGTCCTATTCAGAACTTCAGCCAAATATTAAAGCTGCTCATCCACACAGAGTGTAAATATATTACTTTTAAATTGGTGCCAAGAAAACACTAGTTTTATTATTCATTGTGTATATGTTAAGTGCCTGTTACAGACTTAATTTAGGACACAGGTGCAAGGTAACCTGGAACAATGTGCTTCGCGAATGACTATGAAAAAGCCATGTATTTCTGTTTGTTATTGTTCTTATTAATAAATAAACAAGCCCTCAGAACAGTGGCAAGCAGAACAAAGTAGCACACAATGATTCATTGCCAGCTGGGAAACATTTAACAAGAAAAACCTGTAAAACAACAACCAAAGCCAGAGACTAACTGCAAGGGAGGGGAAAGAATCAACGCCACCCAGGAAGAGGATTGCACAAGCCTACTAACTATAAGGCTGAACAGCAATCTGTAGGCATTATCCTGAAGCTGGGATGGATACAAGAGCTCTCTGTGATACAAGATAAACCTCAGGACTTAAGTTCTTAAGGCTGAATTCTTCTCTGATTAGCATCAGTAACAAAAATCAAACAGGCAAAAACTCCAACATCCTTGTTTTCATCTAATGCCTATTAGGCTATTGTCAAGCTTAATTTGCATTCCCTTTTGCTAGCTTACATTTTCTAAAAGCAGTTTTGTAGGTTTTCTACCTTTTTTCCTAAATCCTGGGTTATTCTGATCCATATCTTTAATGCATTTGTCTGCTTCATATTAGTTGTTGCCCATAAGAAAAAAAAGTTGCTTAACTGCATATTCTCCAACTCACCAAAAAGGGAACCTCACTATCCATCAACAGGCTTTATGATTTCCATATTAAAGCTAACATAGCCTCTGCTTCAGATAATGGGAAAATTGGTATCTTTCTTCTGCTTTCTACTTGTAATTCTTTAGGGTGCGAGGCTGAACTAGCATTGATGTGCCTCAAAAGCATTCATATACAACTTTCAAAAACACCAGAATTATATTTCCACTCACACTGATGGGCTAAGAGTTGTACACTACTAATAACTTAAAGACAGATACAGCAATTTATTTTATACACTCATAAAACATGAAGTTCTGACAAACTCAGATGCTACAGAAGTATGCTGAATACAGCTCACTGGGAATTTTCAGGTGAAACAGATTTAACTGGAAAATTTGGAGGTTTTGAATCTGAAATGCCTTCTAAAAATATCTAAGTTGCCATTGATGTTCAACAAAATACAGACAGTTCCCAGATAATTAACCTAATAGTCTCTGGGCTTTCCAAGTCTGCTTTTCCAGGGCAGCCCCTGCTGTAGAGAATACCACAGGTTTTCACCTTTGCGATACCAAACTGTGGGGGCAATGAAAATTTGGACCATTTGTACTAAGCAACACTAAACCTTAATTCCTAATCTCAAGGACTTTGAGAATTCAGATTTCAAGTTTCAGAAACTAAGTCATATGCACATTAGTAAATATTTTCATTTCAAATAACTAAACAAGAAAAGGTTTCAAAAAGCTTTCAAAAACTCTGTTTTTTTGCTTCAGATACAGCTCAAACACCAACTCTCCAGGTTTTCCATAGAACAGAAATTCCAGCTTTGGACCAATCTAGCTCAGGTATCTTAATAATGTGTACTTTACTGATGCTACCTCAATAAATGTGTGGGTCCTTCTTTGTTATGCTTTTTCTATCCCAACATTTTAAAAAATTATTTGGAGCTGTTATTTTTCCATTAGTAACCACTACAGAATGACTGTAAAATACTTACCATCCTTGCTTGATCTATTGTGAAAAGACCGTTTTCTTTCTGCAAGTGCTTTCAATTAGCCAGGTGTTTGAAGGTCAAGGAAGGATGCATTCACTCTGCGAGCGAAGCCAGCCTGCACACCGCAGATACCACTTTCCTATTATCTTCTGGCCCAAGCGGGAGCATGTGTTTTTTGTCTTTTACAGGAGTCATAATCAGCTCACTCTATAAGCAGCAACTTTTTGAGGAGACCTGAAAAGTTATATTAACCCATTGTCTGTGGAGGGACATTTTTATACCCGTTAGCTCCAAATATAATACTTCATTCAGATGGCTGCCAATTAAGACCTTATAATATGTAATTAATCTCTCTTTCCTCTACACGTACAGTCAACATGCTGCCAGAATAGACTTTTTCACACGATTCTCAAAAAATATTTTCAGATAGATTTCTAATACTAGAAATTGTGTTATTAACAATTTCATATTTTCTTTTTTGATAATTCCTTGCCTTTCACTTCTGAAGCAATGTGCTGTAGGGACAGAAACACAAATTTCCAACCTGCAGGTAGTTTTCTGCTTGCTTATTTATACAATACTTTTGTCATCAGGTGCAGTTCCCTGAGAAGCCTGAACTGTCACAGCAGGGTATTTGATGAGCTAAGGAAAGAATCAGATTCCACCCTAGGCAGACCCATAACAGCAACAATAAAAAACTTCACCCCTCTCACCTTTGTCCCTGAACTCTCTAAGGAAGCATTAAGCATCAAATGGAGAGAGTATTCACTTGAATAGCTAATAAATGTCATTATAACTGGAAACTAAAATTTCCTGAGGTACTCTCCACTTCAGGTAAAATCACTGAGTTACAGTTTCCAGCAAGAGAGACAGGACTGCTAAGACTCCGGTGCTGTATTGCTCATATAGCTGTGCTGTTAAGACAAGTTTCTTGCTGTTTTAACAGTTCCTTTCCATTCATTTTAAAATCAAGTGTTAAAAGCCTGAAAGCAAAAAGCTGCACATCTACCCAAAAGATAATTATTTTCAAACTTCCAGTTCAGCAAAAAACTTCAACACTAATTCGTTCTTGCTCAAAATGAGATAGTCCCTACCCCCACCCCCACATTTACATTATCAGTGAACTTAAATCACATTTATTTATTTTTGCCTTTGTACCTCTGCAGCTGATGATAACCAAAATATATTTAAAATACAAATAATTCAGGATTAGTCTAAAATCTGCTTCTGGAAAGTCAAGCCAACCTAAGGAAAAAAAAGAAAAAAAGAAGATAATTCAAAGCGAAATCAAAACAGGCTGCCCAGCTGGAGCTGAAATCCTTTCCTACTTTCTGCTTATTCTCCTGCCTATTTTCTGTCTACTCCACTTTACACCACACTGTTTCACAAGTGAAGGAAACAACCAGCCCTCAAATTAACTTTCCTTAAGGAAGTCTATTAATAACTGGATCAACTTCCATCAAATTATCGCAACTCAGACTTGATGGCTCCTTTCCCCACAGGGCAGTTTTTGTCACTGGGATCTGGATACACCTGTATCCGGGATGTAAAGGACCTTATAAAGGACTTTATACCCTGGGTGGTCTTTGGCTACCATTTTAACTTGCTTCTTAGCCAAAAAGGTTTCTAGTCAATTATGATCATCCTTCAAAAGAAGAGCCACAGGAGCAGGTAGCAAGCACCAGCAATAAGCCTCTGGGACGGGAGACACTTGTACTCTGAGAGGAGCGAGGAAAACCAGGTGAGAAGCAATAAAGCAAAAATTCGTGAGGGAGCTTTGTATATGTTAAAAAATAAGGTCAGCAGAGCTGGTAATTGCAGGGAATGACAAGAAGCAGGCAGAAGCCCTGGAAGAGGAATGGCCACAGCAAAATATTCTGTGAGGGAATTAAGAAAGGTTTTGACAGTTAAAAAGTCTCCAGGATTTTTGATAGCTAACAGCAGTGCAAGATCTGACAGAAAGGCACAAATGAAGTGTATACATGCATAGTCTGTGACAATCCAAACCTCCAAAAACTTCCTTTTTAACAGAGAAGGTCCATAAATTGCCAAAGCAGCAGCAGCACAGGCAGGAAAAGCAACTTGCTGGTGATAGTTACCCTGCAGTGAAACCAGAAACAGGCATGAGGTCTCCCGAATCATAGGCCAGCTCCCCTCCCACAGCCCAAACCGACTCTCAGACTTTGCCATGCACTTAACACACCAGCTTGGTCTCACCCCACCTTGGTACCAGCGTATATCATGCGTTTTGTTGAGCGACTGGCTGGCCACCAACACCCACAAGCCAGTCCCCTGCTAGTCTGAACAAGCCATTCAATTGCTCAAGGATTATGTGATCCAGCTGAAAAGTGCACCAGCCCCCAGCACCAAGTTCCAGGTGACACTCAAGGTGGAGGCTGTGACCTTGTTATCTTACTGAATTACAGTAAGGAACGGATGCAACATCCTTCTGCTGCTCTCCAGGCAATTTGCACATTTCCTGAAGGCAATTTTGAATGCTAGTAACACCCAATCCCTGCCATAGACCGAGCAGCAAAGCAGTCAAACAACAAAAGCATACGCCTAGAACAACAATAATGTTACGAGTGTCTCTATCAATATATGGATAATACAAAAAAAGTTGGAGAGCTACACAGTGATAAGAAGCCTTGAAATAAAATGAGGGTATTTAACAAGGTCCAGTATATCTAGACATTGGGACTGGGTTTTTTAACACCACATTATTTGTAACATGACAGCATCCTCTTTCATGGGGTATATGGTTTTGATGAAGTGGGATAGGAAAAGCATATGCGGAAACTTAGATCAGTACTAGCTGCAGCGCAAAAACTGGTGACATCACATTTGTCGTGTATCCTCAAACCTTTTTCTGTTTTGTAAATGAAGACTGAGTTAAAGTTATAAAGCCATCACTGAAGATGCTTTTTCAGCCCAACATAAACACCTTGCAGAGTTACATTCCGGTAGTACTTTATGGCCTCTCTTTGACACTGCGGAAGAAAACTTGCACACATTTCATAGTCCAGAAGAGGATTTACATGTCCTTGACACAAGTTTCCAGTCTTTGCTCCTCTTCTGGCTGCTGTTAGCATTCTCCCCTCTTCACAGCCCCCAGTCCCCCAATTCTTAGAGGCCATCATGCACTGCATTACAAGAGTCATCCACAGTCTAAACCACGTCCATGTGATATTTATTTACACAACTGAATACTCACTTTCATAAGAAACCCTTGCTTCTTTTGTACTAGAGGGATGATGCTGTGGTTTGAGGAAGTTGTACATTTCTGTCACATCCCTCAGGAGGCTTATAAACTTCAACAAAATAACAAAAATAATAACTTTGTCTTCTCCATAACCTTTCCTCCCTTTAGTACTCTCCCTGTTGCCACTCCCTGACTACAGTTTTATTATGTTGTCATATTTCCATATTTCATTATAAATTTATCACATCCGAATACTGTCCAATATTTTTTGAATAGTAGATGCTACCAAGAAGAATAATTCAGGTCCAAAACCACTTCTAGCTCACTCATGCATCCCTAGCAAGTGACTTGTAATAATGGTTTGTAATAACACTGAACAAAGCAATAACTGCATATGCCTCTTACAATTTTACTTACCTTTAATCTACTCCTGAAGATCTACTTCTAGTTATCAAGAGAATCACCACATAAAATCACTACATGAACCATAAATGCACAGTAGATGGAACATCATGGCATAATGAGGAGCTTCCAGAAAACATATATATGCTAGTTAGCATCTGAATGAAAAAAGCCCTTATACAGAGTCGTGATGTCCTCTTCCCCTTTTGCTGCCTGTGTAATTATTTAGAGAAACTCAGATACTGAGAAATTAGAACAAGGTAAGAAACTTGGGACCACATACATAAAGAGATTTGTGTATGGCGACACTGGAGAAATAGAAATCAGGTAGTTGAATCCAGTACCTATATACAGTATACAGTGAACAGGAAAATTTCTTGCAATAGGCTAAGGATGCAGTGGAAACAAGTTTTGTGTACAGATAATATCTTTAGTAGACTACGGAATGCAGTTTAAAACAATGTGATCTGTATTTCATATTTGGAGCCTCTCCAGCTCTCCGAGGCTGAAGCTTCTCTCCTGCTGACTAACCAAAATGTCGTCATGCTTCCACAGAAGGGGCAGGCTTGGATGCAGGCCACTAAGCAGTATGCACAGTTTGGCACCCTTTGAAAGGACTGAGACCTTCATTTGTTCTGAAATGTGAATACATTCTGCCTTCATAATAAGCTGAACCCCGCTATAGTAGGACTGACTGCAGCAGACTTGCATGGAGAGTGGTATTAAGAGAGCAGCAAACCAGACTGCTGGGCCACCTCAAATGGTTAGACTCACAGGACCTCTGGAGTTCTGAAGAGCTGCCCAAAAGGCTTGCTCCCTATTCTGAGACAAGTCATTATGACCACACTCTAAGGGTGTCATGCGCCATGTACAATGACACATTCAAAATAAGACTTAAGATACTAGGTATGGACGTGGATCAAAACATCTGTTGCTTTTCGAAATCTTTCCCCAACTTGCTACTGCTCCCCCCTCAGCTACCCCATCCTTAATATGGAGTAATAATATGAAAAAGTTTTGAAGACCATTTCCTTAAAATTTCAGGGTCATTTTTCCTTCAATGTGAAATACAGTCTTTGTGTCAGGTCTGTTCTCTTTTTATAACCTTCTACATTTCTCTCCACTCTGACTTTTCTTTCCCCTTCATATCTTTCTCCTAGAAATCTATCCATCTGCATGCACTTCTACTCTACATGCCAGATTATTCCTGTCATTTCATTACACAAATGACTGTTACAAGAGATTAAAAAAACCCCATGATGACATCCATATCCTCTTAGCACCCTTATTATCTCCAGTATACTCTACACTCTTACTGCAAGGGCATGATTTAATATGCATCCCCTGTCCCAAGACCCCAGACTACAACACACATGTAGTTGTAGATGATCCCTGTCCTGGGGAAAAGGCAAGCAGGCAAAAGGAGGACAAGACAGGAAAGGTGAAACACACTGCCTAACCAAGCGGTACAGTCCCAGCCCACACCACCTCACTTCTGTTTCCACTCAACTATTTCTTCTTGCTCCAAGTCAAGTCTTGGATCGTTAAACTTTTAATCATTTTGTGCAGTATCTAGGCATTATTACCTAATTCTTAAAGGACTGCTTGTTGATGAGTTGATTTTATACCTGCATGCCATTCCAAGCATTTGAAAGCAGCTTATGTTTCAGCTAAGGCAGAGACAACTATCACTGAAAGAAGACTCCAATACTATGGCTTTTGCATGATAACCTACTTTACTGGATGTAATTGTAGTTTGCAGACACCTCTTTCTTCATAACACACAACTATCTTTTCTCTTAATGACCTTTGTAGTACAAGTATTTCTTTTTGAGCCGTGTTAGCATAATCAGCTGAGTTACTGTACTTGAGCACGTTATACTTGTTTAAAGCTTCTAATGATCGACTGTCAGAGTAGTTAGATAAGATTCTTCTGTGAACTTGCAGACTACACATAGCAGATATGCAGATCTGAATAATTCACAGGCAACAAAAGCAGAATTACCTGCATTAACATTTTACATGCTGCATTTAAGTCTAACCTAAGAAAGTTATCTTGAAAGGGATTAAATACTCCAAATGGAATACCTTGTCTCTTGCTATGCTTGACAGCATTTACAGTAAAGGGATTACTGGCTGTGTTAAGAGAGATGTGTTTGTTTATTTACCTTCTGTATTTGGTATTTGAGTATTTCCCATGATTTACTGTAGAATACATGTTATAAAAAGCATAGCTCATCTCCTTTCAATGAAAGTAGTCAGATGAAAAGTGATGGGAAACTTGCAAATAGGATAGATTGAAAAGCACACATTCTTGAAATCCACAGTAGTCTTATGGTGTTCAGGTGTTATTTTTAATTACAGCAGTATTGTCAAGTGGTGCCATATGGCAGTTGTATGTAATACATCACCCCACTACGTTGTGACCTTCTGATAGGAGACAAAAAAACCTGCCAATTTTGGCACTCCCCATAGAGATGGCCCATCTTCTTCATCTGTGATCAGCACCAGTGTTGTCAAAGAGACTGCACCAGGTTTCTTCACTCTCATCTCCCTTCAAGTAACTCTTCTTTACGAATGGGTGAGCAATAAAGCTGAGAATGCCTCCCCTTCCTTGTTATACCACGGACCTGGTTATTTGCTTGCTGACCAGGGCTTACTAAAAATCAATTCCAAGACTGGGTGGGGTGTTTTGCTTCGGTTAAAGAAGCTCAAAGTTCTCGGTGAGACAAAAGACTGATATTCTCCTGACACTCTTCAGTTGCTATTACAGACAGGTAAAAAATTAGTCTCATCCCAAAGTATTTCTGCTTTCTGTGCACCCCACTAATCCAGAAGCAAATGAGTGAGTTTTTTTCTGGTCTGGTCTTATGGCACCAGCATCATCATTCACACTAGCAGTAAACCCCACTTGCGGAGAACACTTTAAGCTCAGAATCCAGCCTGAGAAAGAGAAAACCAACCTGAAAAGGCTGGCTGGGGCTGCTACCAACTGGTGGGAACCTAATTACCAATCATTACTGGTTACCTGTAGTTCGCTCACTGGAGTCTCCCTAAACTCTTTAAATAATTCTTTATTTTAAAAAGAATACACTGAGGACAGACACTGTATTTAAGAAATTCAAGAGGAAATGCAGTATCTCATTCAGTTGGCTTGAGGCAAACCAGCTAAAAGGTATAAATCTAAATTACATGACTGCTCCTTCACTCACACACAGAAAAATGTCAGATTGCAGATTTAGATTTTTTAAAAATTGACAAAGACATGGTGTTATCAGAAAGGACACTGCATGAGCCTAAAACAGTTCCAAACAGACAAAAACCCACTGAAATAACTGAGGACTTGAATGTCACCTTGCCACTCAATTCTACCATGCCAAGAAACAAGACCCACAAACCAGAAAATAGATAGCACACTTCCTGCACTATTTGTTGTTATTGTTCTTAGATCTGTTGGTACTCATTAACTAGGGAGATGCAGATCTTTGAAAGCTTGGGTGCTGCCTTTGTCATCTTTGCATATGTATTAAACTTCCATGCGCAGCCCCTCTTTTTGCCTTGACTATACTGCTGATATTAGCATCAGCTTCCTCGTCTCTTCCTCCTTCCCTCCAGTCCTTCTGTCAGACTGATCAACAACAGCCTTTCCTTGGTATCTGTAGCCCTTCACTGTTAAGCAGAATAGCTGTTTGCTTTTTAAGTCACAAGCTTAGTTTCTTTTTCATGAGCAATTTGCTTTCCATTTTAAAAACTTGAGCCAATTTAATAAGCATGAGCGATAATGTGACAAACCTTTTCCCAATGAACGGAGCACACTTGGCATGCCAAAACATAGCAATGTTTCTTCAGCTTCATGCCAATGTACTTTACTCTTCAGATGATAAAAGCAGCTCCTACCACTAATTATTGGGCCTTGAAGAAAACCCACAAGAATGTGAATAAGGTCCATGTATTATTCAAGGTGCTCCGAGACAGACTTCTGGTGAACAGACCTTGATTTCATTTAACACAAACCACAAGATAATGAAGAGTTAGTAATCATCCAGCAGGTCATCTATAAGTATAAAGCCATTAAAGTGGTAAAAAATTTCTATAGAAAGTTACTCTCCTATCAGCCATCCCTTTTTTTAGTATGTTTTTTCAAAAGAGGTGGAGGGTATGTTCCTTACAAATACTATATTCCTTTTTAAAATCCTATCATAAGTACTTTTTACAGATTATATATTATATACATATCAGCAATTTCCTTCTTGCAGTGAGAAGTGATGTATGACTGTGCAAGAGGAGCTGCAACAGCATGTGCTTGGCTGTACAGTTTTGATTTATTACATTAAGTTGAGAGAAAACAAAGGTTACCTCAAAGTACTTCAGCACATATGTTCATAGAGTTATTTTTAGACTTGCATAGATTTAATCTAAGAAAACAGGTTGGTGTATGCTGTGCTGTGTGTGCACCATAGACTGCGGACCTGAACACACCTGAAGAGTCTATAAACTGTGTGATTTCATTTAAAAAGTGAATTAAATAGAAATGGCACAACAGGGAAAGATTCATAATTACTACTGTATTGCCAGACATCTGCCAACAACTATTCAATATTCTGATGAGCACCAAGATGGCATTGATGCTCTTACTGTTAATTAAACTTAAATTGATGTGTGCCATGTTTGGGAAAGATGATTTTTACTTTTAGCATCAACTGTTTGTGCTTTTGAAATCAATATTCCAATTTAATTTTATTTTTTCTTTCATTATAGACTGGTAATATCTAGTAAACATTCATTTTTGTTCTACTAAAGAATTTGGTTGTGGAAGGGAATGACAGATTAAATAGCATTTCTACTAACAAATATACTCAAGGGTTGAAAAAGTGGGAATATCATTGCAAACAGGTTCAGTTCAATGCATTTGTTTAAAGGCTCCAAGACTTCCCTGTTTTCAGTCATTAAACTGTTAAAAATTTGGGTCAGCGATGCCAAAATTTTCAAAGCCTTGTTTTTGTTTCAAGTCAAAATTTATTTGTTCACTTCAGCTAATCTCATGAGAGAGGCTTTGTGGTTTTCCAGAACAAGGTTGGGAAGGCACGTTTCTATGGCTTTCTCAGATTGGAAAGCTTTGTATCACAATTCACTAAAACTTTTATTCTTTAAACCAGAGGCAACACAAGTAACAGCAAAACAGATTCAAACAGGTACAATTAAGACCATCCTGAAAAAAAAAAAACCCAACACTATAATTAGCACATGATCAACAGAGGCTTGCCTAGCACTTGTATTCTCAGTAAATTCCCTTTATTCTGGATTTGGTCTAGCACAGATTTTTACAGTATTTCTCCTGCAATTGTTCCAACAAAGAAACTAAAACCAGGATTCTCTGTGGTGCTTGTTCAACAATTCAAGCTCAAACCACAAAAAAAAAAAATATTGGGAGTAACACAGATTGAGAGGTCTTACGGAGAGCAAAGATTGTGCTATGACACATGTTCATGAGAGCTCACAGACAAACTAAATTCTGGCCTTTTCCAATTTTGATCGCTTGATTTTGTAAACTGATATGCATATCACTATAATATACTGAAGTGAAAATTTGTTCTAAAACACCGTCATAAAAATAGCTTCTTTTTATCTATAACTGTACTTTCTAAGAGAGTTGCCAGCTATCCTGTTGTTATACTGCACTTCTGCTTGGAAACACTGTCTGTTACAGCTCTAGCTAGGGTAAAGGGAGAAACGAAGTTTAAAGCCCTAGTTTTGTAAATTCAGTTGCCTGAAAACACAGCTGTGTGGCTTGCCTTACCCCCAATATTAACAAAAACCCCAGTGCCCCAGTGTTACCAAAGATACGAGCCTGATGTTTAGCCAGTTAGCCTCACAAAAGACAAAGCAACTTTACTGTGGGCTCCACAGGGAAGCGTACATGCTCTGGGCGCTGTGCTTCTTGCAGGGGATCTCAACCAAGCAAAGTAGATCGTCATCCATGAAACACTGCAAAATACTGCTAATGATTCTAGCTACGATCCTCAGCTCCACCACCTGTTTCTAGGCTAAGCAACAAATTGACTGGGGCAAGTGAGGTGACTATACTGTTCTGTTTCTAGCTCTTTTAACATCAGCTTGGGAATATCTGTTTTGCATCGTACAGTACAGCACAGACATGCCCATAGAGATTTTGATATTGCAAAACTTATTGAGGATAACATCTAGTCAGATTAAACTTTTAATGTCTGTTTTAAAGACTGACGCATCTCAAGGCTAAACAAATTAAGAATTTCTTTAATAAATCACTTCAACATTTAAGATGACAACTGTCATCTTCAGTAGTTCCAAAATTTCACTTTTCTGCCATGTGACATCCATCTTACAAGAAGGGCCAGAAGGAGGACCTGGGGAACTACAGGCCTGTCAGCCTGACCTCGGTGCCAGGAAAGATTATGGAGCAGTTCATATTGAGTGTGCTCAACAGGGATGTGCAGCTCAACCAGGGGATCAGGCCCAGCCAGCATGGGTTCATGAAAGGCAGGTCCTGCTTGACGAACCTGACCTCCTTCTATGACCTGGTGACCTGTCTGGTGGATGAAGGAAAGGCTGTGGACTTCAGCAAAGTCTTTGACACAGTCTCCCATAACATTCTCCTTGGGAAGCTGGCAGCTCATGGCTTGGATGGGCATAGTCTTCACTGGGTAAAAAACTGGTTGGGTAGCTGAGCCCAGAGAGTAGGGGTGAATGCAGTTAAATCCAGTTGGTGACCCGTCACAAGCAGTGTTCCCCAGGGCTCCATTTTGGGGCCAGTCTTGTTTAATATCTTTATCAACGATCTGGATGAGGGGATTGAGCGCAGCCTCAGTAAGTTTGCAGATGACACCAAGTTGGGTGGGAGTGTCGATCTGCTGGAGGGTAGGATGGCCCTGCAGAGGGACCTGGACAGCCTGGACCGATGGGCCGAGGCCGACTGTATGAGGTTTAACAAGGCCAAGTGCTGGGTCTTGCATTTCAGTCACAACAACCCCATGCAACACTACAGGCTTGGGGAAGAGTGGCTGGAAAGCTGCCTGGCTGAAAAGGAGCTGGGGGTGCTGGTTGACAGCCGGCTGAACATGAGCCAGCAGTGTGCCCAGGTGGCCAAGAAGGCCAACAGCATCCTGGCTTGTATCAGGAATAGTGTGGCCAGCAGGAGCAGGGAGGTGAATGTCCCCCTGGACTCAGCACTGGTGAGGCTGCACCTGGAATACTGTGTCCAGTTTTGGGGCCCTCAGTACAAGGTGCTGGAGCGTGTCCAGGGAAGGGCAATGAAGCTGGTGAAGGGTCTGGAGCACAGGCCTTATGAGGAGCGGCTGAGGGAACTGGGGTTGTTTAGCCTGGAGAAGAGGAGGCTGAGGGGAGACCTTATCACTCTTTACAACTACCTGAAAGGAGGCTGTAGTGAGGTGGGTGTTGGTCTCTTCTCCCAAGTAGCTAGTGATAGGACAAGAGGAAATGGGCTCAAGCTGCACCAGGGGAGGTTTAGATTGGATATTAGGAAAAATTTCTTCACGGAAAGGGTAGTCAAGTATTGGAACAGGTTGCCCAGAGAGGTGGCGGAGTCACCATCCCTGGAAGTGTTCAAAAAATGGGTAGACATGGCACTTTGGGACATGGTTCAGTGGGCATGGTGGTATTGGGTTGATGATTAGAATGATGACCTTAGAGGTCCTTTCCAATCTTAACGATTCCTAGTTTTTACTTTCATTATAAATAATCCAGCCACCAAGCCAGGAAACCTGAAAATGCTACTCTACCCTTAATTGGTTTAGTGGTGGACTTGGTAATGTTAGGTTAATGGTTGGACTGGATGATCTTAAAGGTCTTTTTCCAATCTAAACAACTCTATGATTCTATGATTTAATGAACTATATTTTTCTGAATATGCTTCTCACTCATGGTACTTCCAAGGAGTGTTTTCAGAAATCTTACTCCGTTCTAATTATTACTACACAATTAATATAATTTGTGAGAAGGAATATTTTAAAGTATCCTTTAATAATTATTAGAAGCTTAGAAGTGTTATAGACACAGAGGTATTCACTTGCTAGGAAAACAGCCAGCTTCCCATTCTCTCGCATTTGTATTTTCAAGGAAAACATTTTACTAGTGAAACTGGTTAGAGACCCATCACAAAGGCTCCTCTGGGATACCTTTTATTGCAATACAGCATGCTTCCTTTCAGCCCATTACTATCCTCTCTGGGTTTCAGGCTGAAAATAAACTTGAAAGGAGTTCAAAGTCTGAATCACATTTAGAAGTTTGTTGGATCTCCAAAAGACTAGCAGATGTGCCTGTCTCTTAAGTTCTCTCATCCTCTTACCCCTGGTGAAGAATTTTATCAGGTTAGTAATTGCAATGAAATATCAATCATTACATAAATATGAAAGCATTTTACAAGGCTTTAAAATTCTGTATGTTCTGTGCCCCTCTGCCAAACAGTAACAGATGTTGAGCCAGCTTTCAAACAGATCGGTGACACCAATATCAATGTTTGTTTATACATATCAGTCCCTGAACACAAATGATGTCAGATTGATCTGGTCACGATTTTTTTGACAAAATACTTTGGGGCTGAGGTTTTTTTATTTTTGGGGCAGATGGGGGAGAAATGTTAAAAAATATTAATCACCAAAACTAAAACCATTGCCAGAAAGTATCAATTAAAATGCGCTGGGAAATATTTTTGAGAGTTAACACCAAAATTCTAGACAAAATGAGAAGTTTCTTTGTTCTCAAAACAATTTCATACTCAGAAATACCATTTGTATATCTTGGTGCACTGTGTTGACTTCACTGGTGATACCTTCTCCCTCAGTTCTGTCAAACTACCTCATTTTTTTTCGCACAATCAAATATTATTCCAACAATATTAGAGTATTTGAATGGAAGTTCAGATCAACAAGGATAATAAAAGGAACTTTAGAAACTCAGAGTTCAAACCAAGGCTTTCCCTATACTAAAAAACTAAGCACATTGATCATAAATGCATAAAGGAAAGACATTACAAACTACTAATATCAACCCCTTGAAGTAATTTAAAACACCTGCTTAAAATTGTTTTAGGTTACACATGCAAGTCAAGTATTTGAACTAAACTGACAGGGCTTAGACACAGTAAAAATTAGCTGCTGCATATCAGCTATGCCAAACCAGTTATCCATGTGCCTGTTCTTCCCCACTTATATCCTATCCTTCAATGCAAAGAAAAAAAGGGTAAGTGGCATCAGATGACCTTGCATTTCCCAAAAGATAGTTGTCCTACATTTTTTTTTTTTTCTGTGGAACTACCAATACAGGTATTGTTTTTGTTCAGGTATCACAGGCCTTAGACTTCACTTGAGTTTTACTTACGCTTAGACACTCTGTCAGATCATTTAATTTCATTTCCCTATGTATCAGCCACAAAAACTGGCCATCATATGTCAAAAGGGTTGCAAGTTGCATGCTGCAGGGTTACTTCCATGCCCCATGAGCTGTTTCATCCTGATCGAATTGTTTTCTACTTCCTTTCTTCAGCCTTGCAACTAAATACCACCTATCCCCTAATTGCCAATCTGGTTATCTCAAACCACAGTGCAGTGAAAATCTTGACTGGCTTATTTTCAAATCACATGTAACGCTCTACAAATGTTTTTTAAAATCTGAAAGTTTTCAGCTATGATTTGACAACTTGTTTTTCTATGTGTTCTCTTGGTTACCCAGAGACACAGTCATTCTCCTCCTTTATTGAGAGAATAACACCTAGCAACAATGTGCGAGTACTTCACAGCACACCTAGCACACTCAATGGGAGGGCATGGAATAATTTTCATACTTTAGAGTCCTCCTTAGCACTCTGGCATTCTTCCATTGAGCCAACCAAGTTGTATCTGCAGCTGGACCAATGCTGTTGCAGCACTGAGTATAACTTCTGTCTGTGCCTAAACAGGGAGTTTGCTTATTACAGCATAGGACAAAAATTATTCCCTCAAAACCAGGAATTTGTTCAGGGTACCTGTGACATTCAGTTGACCTCCTTCATTGGGTCCTCATATCTTTATTGCTGCTTAGCACTGCAAAGCACTCTTCCATCTGTGATCCCAACACAAACCAGCTCATCCTTGTGGTACAGCTAGACAGGCATTCTTAGGTCTTAGTAGACGACATACCTGTGGTCAGTCACATGGAGGTGGCCTTCAAGCCTGCTGACTTTGTCCAGCATGACTGCCCTTCACAGGAGTTCTGCCAGTACTGCGACTTTGTGTCCAAATCAATTGCTGGAGGATGACAATTCATCAGTGCTAGAAGCTGTCTGTCTTAACAGTGAGAACTTAACTGCAACTAGCTGTTGATTGGGAAAACAGGACATACTGTGGTCAATGCATCTGCTAGGTCTCTACCATAGTACTTGGTGGAGGAATGTGGAATACTGAGTACTGATATATTACTATTGTGAATACTTGTTGTGAACCAAAGTTTTATCCTCCATGGGAAAATAAAGCATACTAGAGTTGATCACCATTAAAAAACAAACAAACAAACAAACAAAAACACCTGCTATTATTTACTTGTACTAGCTTAGGAAAGCTTTCACAAGTTAACTACAAGAGGGCACACTACAAAAGAGACATTCACCCTATGCTGGGCTCTGTTAGTCCAAAGTTGTTTGTTTCTTTTTAGTTGTCTGCGACTGAGCTAGATGTTGTAGGATGTCCTTGAAATAATCAGTCCCTTCAGATCTACCATGGAGGTAAAGAAGGTTGCTGAAAGGCAAGATTCCTGCTCCAGAGATTCACTGTGCAGATCTTCTTTCTAGCCTCCTGATAGAAACTGTGATGTAAGCATTCCACGATTTTCATTCTTACGGATAAAGAATCTTTTGCACTATACAGTAATTATTCCTACTTGCACTGTTTTTAGAATAATTTCCTCCACAGTAATTTTAAGTTACATGATTATCTTATATTCCTCTTTATGTTCATTATACAGCTTCTGAGATTTGCACTACAAGTTAAAAGAACTTCTCTACTACAGTAGCCAAACTTTTATTGCATGTTTATGTCATTCTCCAACTCAAATTTTTATTGTAGGTGTATGTATCTCAGGCAGCTTAGCTTTAGAATTTTATTTTGGCTGGCTACAATAAACACAGTTTTCAGAGTCTCACTATGCTATTAAGTCCTTTCTCACATTTTTTCTTTCTGTAGTACTACACCAATGATGATTCTGCTCATCTGGATAAAACGGGACCATAAAATTGCAGCTAGGTTCAATGCAAATCTTTAGAAGTTGCTTACAGAAAATTTTGTTCTTATGTTAGTCCTTTTCTTGGGTGTTGCACTGACCAGACCTTTCTCCTCCTTCCTTAGATAACCCAGACCTGGATCTCCTCCTCCATGTTCCTTTGGATTATGTAAGAAAATCTTTGCAAGTTTGTGCATGATTTTTCACCCTTGTAGATGTATTTAGAGGCAATTTTAAGAAACATAATAGTCAACAGTGATAAAAATTAAAATTATGCCTTGAAGAGTCTTTGAACATCCCTCTCTGAGATTCTGAAGTCACACAGTCAGGTGCTATCAATTTATTTTATTTCCATTCTTTAATTCCTTTCCTAAAGAAAGACAGCCTAACTATAGGTATTTTCAGGTTTCAAGCATGGGGGAAGGGGAGGGGAAGAAGTAGCTCCTTCATTTGCACTGAGAAATGATAGCAAAGCTAGGTAAGGCAAGTGTCACTTAACGACATTTTCATCTTTCTCTCCAGCATGAGAATTTTGAAGAACATATTCAATCGGTTCTCTGGTTTCAGAAAGCATGCTAACATCAGATGGAAAGAATCCTTATGACTTTTTTGACAATTCAGAAATCAGGAAATACCTAATTGCTAGTGTCCACTATTTCACCTCACCCAAAATGGTCCCACCTTCAGTAATGAAGGATTATCTTTCACCAAAGAGGCAATGCTAAGGAAAGCAATTAACAGAGCAAACACAGTGGTTGGGCCATGGTTTGAGGTAAGGACTGGTAGAGGCAGCAGGGGTGGCAATTAAAGCTGTTACCACAGGTGCCATGTCAAACTATTCACTCTTGACTGAAATGTCAAGTGGGAAACCTTGTGAGAAAGGTATATGCATTTGATTAAATAAGATAAGGAGAAGGAAGATGAACAAGACAGACCATTTAAAAACACCAAGGTCTAGTAGTAGAGATAAGGTTTTCCCCTCGTAAGCATTATACCCCGTGCTGGCCGTCATCTCCTCCATTTGCAAAACCCCTGGATTGTACAGCCCTTTCCCTTGCAAAGCTTTACACTGATGCCTCCTGTTTTATTTTGATCAACTGTACTCAAAGTGGCCCCACCTCAGATGATAAGAGTTTTTGGATAGAAAATCATTACTGAAAGTAATGGATGATAAAGGGAATTACATCTGGATGGGGCAAAGCAAAAACAAGAATTTCTATATCAGAAACTCTCAGAGTAACAGAGGTGTTCTGAATAAATCAGAAATAGAAGAAGAAAGCAGATGCTCTCACCCCACCAATACTCATCCTTCACACCAGAAAATCTATACTTAAACAGAAAGCATTCTTTAACATATTCCAAGGATAAGATGTGATATAGCTAGAGTTAGAGACTGAACTGTGAACTTATTTTACCCCTAAAAGACCTCATTGCCTGTGGAATGACACTAAAGGATTACAGCAATCCTTGCTGCTGCAGATTTTTCACTTTCATGCATTTCCATTGACAGTCTTAGTAGAATAACCTCTGGCAAGAAAGATAAAGTCAAAGAGGAGAGATTCTGTTCAACCAGCATCTTTTGACAGAATAAAGCCTAAAAATAAACTCATATGGTAAATGCAGGCAAAAAAATAAGTCACACAGAATACTTAAGTATGGGCGTGATTTATTTACGACAGCAGGAAATTGTCCAACAGCAGCTTGTGAAGCTCAAAAAGCAGAAAGCAAAAAGGGTCTCAAAAGCAGCTCTCAGGTACATGTAAAAAAGGCAGATATACAAGTCTGTCAAGTAAACAGGTATTCACAGAAAAAAGATTACATTCTACATTCTACATTCTTTACCATAGTAAACTTTTTTTAACAGGTATATATAACCAAAATTAGTGAATCTTCTACTGCAATTGTACACAAGTTCCATATATACCGGCGACTGCGAAAGACATGCACTAGTGAAATTTCTTTAAAATATGGCTTCTGTTAGTGTACTACAAACTGCAAATAAAACAAATGTGAACTAATATAGTTTTGTTTCACATGGATGTGTGTCATAAGAGTGTCTCTCATCACAGCCCTTCAAAAGCATTCTCTGCAGCACAGCATCTCTAGTGTCCAGTAATAGATACATTGAAAACACCTACAGTGGTTCTCTTTTTCAGTGCTGCTTGTTTTCACAGAAAAGGTAGAAACTTAATTCTTCTGGATAAATTTACCTCTCTAAGGTGTGGCTGAAATTGGCCACATTTGCAAAAGCCATTAGGGAAGAAGAGAAAGGAAGTCCACATAAAACAGGTGTATATGTATATGTGAAGCCTGAGGAGTCGAATAAATGGCAGAGCAAATCAAATGTGGCAGGTGCATGGGACAAGGATGAGGTGAAGAAAATTACATGAATGAGCATTAGCTGATTCAAAAAAAGACCTAGTAATGATTAGAATGGCAAGAGACAAAAATAGCAATGCAGGAGGCTGAAAAAGAAACTGCTGCTGCATGCTAGGTCAGCACAGGCGTCCTATCAGGCAGCAGCAAACATGTTGGGGTTTACTGGTAAAATAAAAAGCATAAAAAGCATAAAGCCCCCCAAAAAATTAGCAACATCAGCAATGCAATCTACTTTGCTGCAGCAGGAGGGTAGAAATTTGGGAATAAAAGGAAAGAAATTGGAAGATTGGTGGGGCAGGAAAGCCAATAGCTGTTGCAACCACTCACTCACAGGGAGACTATAGCAAAGGAGGACTTAGAATAAACAGCAAGACTCACACATTAAAAGTCTGGAGCAGACTGGGACAACAGCTTGTACCAGCAGGAGCAGAGATGATGACTATAGTAGGTGGAACGAGACAGGCCAGAGAAAGCAAAGTTGGATGATAAAACCACAGATAGAAGAATAATTTTCTTCATAAAAACTTCCTCATCACCAAAAGCCAAGGAAAAATTTAACAAGTATTATTACAAATGCCAGGTAAATTCTGAGAGTCAGATACCATTGTAAAAAATACAGACTGAGCACATATTCAGTCCACATAACACTGTGACACCTTTAAAGGTAACGCAGCACATAGTTCAACAAAAGGGGCTCCCAAGTGCTGTAAGCTTGTTTACACATACAGATACATGCTTCAAAGGCTATAATTGGGGGTGGTGGGTGTGTGTATATTTTCTCACACCAGAAAAGAAAGAAAGCACATGCAGTTGTGCCCAAATCCCATATTGACTCAGATTCATACCATATAGTTTCTACAATCAAAATATTTTACCTATTATGGACCAAAGTATTTTACCTATTACCTATTTACTTTCAGTATTACACTTACTTGGCTAATGAAGAGTAAGGCACTGGGATAAGGGACTGATTTTTGATGCAGGTACCTCTGACACCCTGAAAAATCCAGCTTCTGATTCGGACTTCAAGCCCTGACAGAATGTAAATGCAATAATAGCACAGACTGCATTAACATGAATGAGAGCTGGAAGAACTAGCATTCATCCTTGCGACGTATTTTCTGATAGTGTGGGAACATGAAGAGGTGTCTCTATGTCTTCCAGTGGTCTCTGCTGGCTCAAAAGCAAGCAAGATTTTAACTCACACGGTACTGCTATCATAAGATTACCTATATCTGGCACCTGGACAGCTGGGTGCAGTTTATCAGACCTTTGTGAGGTGAGGAGACAGGTTATGCTCCTCTGTATGACTGGCAGCTCAGAGCATCCTGATGGGCATTCATGCAGTTACACTGTGAAAGATCAGCATGAGCAAGGGTGCAGCTAGGAGTGCCCGAGCTCTCCTCTTCACGGGGTGTGATGGGAACCCAAAGGCAGACTGTCCCTCGCTTTCCACCATCTCCACTCTCAGAAGCATCAAAAGCTGCTGAGAGATCTCACACGACCTGTAATGTCAAGCAGATTTAATCTGCGTCAAGCGCAGGAACTCGTACGGCACTGCCTGGAGTTCATGTGCAAGCCCAAGCTTAGGCATTGAATCTCAGTTGGAAAACACTGAGGACTCCTTTCTTATTCCTGTGTTTAATTTATTCCAGTCCCTTACTCACTGTATTTCAGAGCGCAGGCAGCCTCCCTTTGGCATACATGCATATATATATACTTTTACACAGTAAGAAAGAAAATAATGAAAGTTTTAATTATGTTCTTTCCTTGAGAGGGGAAACTGTCACCTAAGACAGTTTTTGAGTTTCCCCTTTGCCCTACTTATTCACAACTAAAAACGTCTGGTATCTATATACAGGCAGCTGTTCTAAACAGCAGCCTTTATTTTCATTGTAATTTCTATTTTTAAGTATGAAACTACCTTATATCATAAAAACTCCTTTGAGGTTAAGACACATCTATATTTTCCAACTAAAACTGAACATTTCCTGAAGAGAAAATTCACTTTACTATTTTAAACAAGTGTAAAAATACAAAATATCTTCTTAGCTTTCAACTGAAGAAAAATTGCAGAAAAGAAAAACATGCACATTTTTTTTTCCTATACTAGGAAACTGTCTTCTAGAGTGCAATCCCTTCTTTACTATGAAGGATTTTATTACCTTAGCATACACCATGTCACTGCAGAGTTTGGCAGGTTTTTTACTCTCCCTATTATAGGGATCTGAGCATGAACAGAGGTGGAAATTTTTTAAAAGAATGGTGGGATGCACCTTACTCTGAAAAAAGCTTTGTGTTATAAGTGATTCTTCTCGTTACTACCACAAACACGTAAAAGCAAGCCTACAGCACAACTAGTTTTATTAGCTGCATTAATTTTCAAACTACCAACTTTTATTTCGCAACAAAAGTATCTGTAGCATCCTCAATAGAGCATGAGAAGTTGAAAAGGATGCTGCAAACCCAAACAACATCCTGCCTCATAACATATTCTGTTCCCACCACCACTTCACCCTCTCCTATAGCTTTTCTAAGAGGGTTACTTGCACTGTCAATAATTTTGTTTATCTTGGGTACGTGGGAAGTCTTCTAATTCAAACTTGAAATATTTCTAACAGGATTACTTGAATTTGCTATAATACTGGGATTACATGCTACTAGAACATACCTGGTCTGGTGGATGTAATTGTGTCTCGTGTTATTTCTTCCCCCTTCTGGAACTGACTGGTTTTTTATGTTATATTATTAGTTAAACACTTCTACAGAACAAACCGTCTTGGACAGCCTTTCTACTGGTATTTTTTGGGGTTGCTTTATGTAGGAAAATTGGTGCTGCTGAGAAGTAACAAACTAGTGCTGCTTTGCTAAATTCAGTACCATTTACATGGTAGCTGCGGTCTTCTTTTAAAACTGATCACTTTTGTAATTACAATAATGAGAAGACCCTAGGTGCATTTGTCCAGCTGTAACAACAGTGTACAGGCATATTGACTTTCCACAGCTGCACTTATCCTTAATCAATATATTACGAACAAATGAAACTATATGCTTATTATCACCTGATGATTTTCACCCACTCCTGAGTCCTATTTCATTGTAAGCAGACTCAGCAGGATGGTCTAATTGTACCAGTCCTGACTTTTCATGAAGCTGTTGTAAACGTATGGGTGGTGTGATGGCATATTTGATTGAAATGGAACATGGGGTTACATAAAGAAGGTCAATGTCCTCAGTGTCCTCAATGGATTAGTACACTCTGTACTTCTGTTCATCTGACATTCTCATGACAGCTGTATTTTCAAAGATCATCACAGAACAATTAAAATGGAGAGCACAGGATAAATTGATGATGAGGAACAGCATACAGGTTTTCAGCCCTAAATTCAATTTTAGATGACCACTTCATTCTAGAGCCTTCTCTACAATGCAGCTTGTTAGCGCCATATGGGAACAGCAACCTAATTTTCTGTTATTATTTGGAAACTTATCCCATAATATAAACTAGCACACCACATTCATTAAGCTCTAAATATGCCCTTGTAAGTGCAAAGACTGTAAAGTTGTACTCATCTGTGACACTGAACTGTTTTCTGATGTACAGGAGGCTGTGGGTTTGCTCAGGTTTTTTAATCTTATTTTTGTCTAATATGAATTCACAGACTCTGTAACATTAAAAAAAAAAAAAGAGTCGTCACAGGGAGAATTAGGAGAATATATGGTGTAAAAGTCCATTTAGAAAAGTATTTCAGCTTTCATTATCAAAGACAACTAAAAATATCAAAATGTTTCTCCAAAGTTCAATTCTTCCCTTTCCTACACAAACAGCCAAATAGCTGCACTTTTAAGCTCACTTTCTAGGAGCTACGGAAGATGCGATGCATCCTTTGATTTGTTCTACAGAACCTGATTTTCTGATTGAGCCCCCAAGGCAGCAAATTCACAAACAGAATTCTTCAACCAACTTTATATTACCTAAGAAATACCATAAAATTTTGTAACACATTTACATACACAAATCACAACCACTATCTCCTCTGTGTTTTCATTGCCACATTTCTAACAGACAACAGTTAAAAAAAAACAAACAAAACAAAACAAAACCAACAAACCTCCACTCACTAATCCTTGATTAAAAAAAGAAAGGCTGCAGAGCATTTGTGAAATAACATTGTCCTGGTTTCGGCTGAGATAGAGTTAATTTTCTTCCTAGTAGAAGGCACAGTGCTGTGTTTTGGATTTAATAGGAGAAGAATGTTGATAACATGCTGATGTTTTTAGTTGTTGCTAAGTACTGCTTATGCTAGTCAAGGACTTTTCAGCTTCCCATGCTCTGCGCCAGGTGCACAAGAAACTGGGAGGGGGCACAGCCAGAATAGTTGATCCAAACTGACCAAAGGGCTATTCCATACCATATGACGTCATGCTCAGTATATAAACTGGGGGGGTTGGCCGGGGAGGAGCGATCGCTGCTTGGGAACTGGCTGGGTATCGGTCGGTGGGTGGTGAGCAATTGCATTGTGCATCACTTGCTTTGTACATTATTATTACTATTATTATTATATTATTATTATTATTATTTTACTTTATTTTATTTCAATTATTAAACTGTTCTTATCTCAACCCAGGAGTGTTTCTCACTCTTACTCCTCCGATTCTCTCCCCCATCCCATCGGGGTAGGGGGAGTGAGCGAGCGGCTGCGTGGTGCTTAGTTGCTGGCTGGGGCTAAACCACGACAACATTTACTTATTTCAGTACTTTTCTGTATAGGAAAGAGAGTTCTTTTGTGAGAAAATGATTTTTGTTCAAACAACAGATACTCAATACTTTTAATGTGTGATATATTCCCAAGGGAACGAAGTTGCAGGTTAACTGCACAGTTAACTGGAAATGAAGTAGTTTTGTTTGTTTTAAACAAGAGAGAAGATAAATATATTCCAAGATGACGCCAAAGGAGACGTTTCCAATGCTTTTGCTTCATTTGCTTCAAGCCACTCCACAGCAGGGAATAAGATTTCAGCTTTGATTTACATTCACTAAGTACATAGCTATGACAGGCTGTAATTTTCCCGGCCTTTAGCACTCTGCCGCTGCTGCTTGCTGTAGCAGGTAACCTCTCCTCCACCCGCTGATGAGAGGTTGCCACTAATACTGGAGTCAGCAAAGAACATACTCGGGTACCTCAGCTCGGCAGGATGGGATGGGGGCTGCCAAACAGGAGGGGCAGGGAGGAACAGACCATGAAAACAGAGGATCTACACCCAACAAAAGAGGCCTGGCATCCACAAAGCAGGGAGCCCATGGCCCATTAAGCCCTTAGGAGCTGCATTAATAAGCCCTGTGTTTATGTATAAATATGGGCACAAGGGGATCCTGCAATGTGGTTTGTATCCAGGAGTCAGGTTTCTCAGACACACATGTGCAACCAAGCAGAGTTATGGCAGGGGTCTGTTTTATTCTGAATTCAGCCCAGAAAAGAACAGCTCTCCTCCTACAAAATGAGTTGGTCTTTTATGTGTTCACTCAGTTGTAAGAAAACATTAATAAATTATGCTGGTGTTTGATCTACTACTATTACCTTCAAACAATGCAAAAAAGTGAGGTTTCCAAGTAATTTTCCACTTAGTTAAAGAAAAATGGTAACTCAAGAACAGGAAATATTATAAAGATTTTTCAAAACCTCTTCTACAGGTTGTGTAGTTACTTAACCATCCTGTAAGTTACTTTGACTATTAAACTACACTGTCATCTGAGATGACAGATACTTAAATTAACCCCTGAAAGGCCTAACCCAGGGAGGCCGAGAGAAATGCTGGGCTTTTGTATCTCCCTCTCTGCTAGGATATGTGAAGAAAAGCTGCTCTTGAAATTACACTGACCTGGATCCTCCAGTCAGAAAGACTGTGGTATCATGGTCCTTGCCTGACAGGTAAACACACAGGGTTCAAGGTAACTAAAGCTTTTTCATAGGCATAGGCATGCTGTTGTTTTTCAACATAGTTTGCATGCTTGTTAAAATGACTTCCTTCTATTACAGCTGTAAATGAAAATGCTGTAAGCCCTGCTTTATTTAATGCTCAAACCCTCATTCACCTTTCAGCACAATGAACCATTCTGAACACCCTCACAGCTTTGGGGAGTTTATACCTGACCTCAGATGCCTCTATGTTGTGTTTCTGTTGCTTCTTTAACAATTCCAAATGAATATTAACAAAAGATAGTCCATACATGAGCTATGCTAGTATTTCATATGACTGTTTTTAAAACAAACAAGCAAAAATGAAAAAGTAAACAAGTGGAATGGTAAAATTAGGGTTTTTTTCTTATTTTTTGATCAATAAATCAATTTAGAGAGACTGACAATAGCCTAAATCAAATTCTTAGTCAATGAAATAGTCAACATAAGGAATTGGCCTCACCTTTAAAAAAAATAAATTGCACTTATAAATAAGTGAACAAGCCACTTCATAGAGAAATAGGAAATTAGGTGAAGATGACAGAATAGTGGTCAGTCATTAAAAAGGAAATCTGGAAGTGAGATTAAACAAAGAAAGGGGCATTTATTATCTGCATAGAAACCCAGATGGCACAGTGTCATCTATGAAAAGAAATGCACTTTAAGCATGTTGATGATTTGAAATAATATTTGAAAAAGACAGCCATTCAAAATGGATCAAAGAGATTGCTGCAGAGGTATGGGGGGTATGTTCAGGCATAATAACATTTGCAATAAAACTGAAGGCAAAAACCAAATTAAGCAAGGATTTGAGTTACAGTGGGGCGACACAGATCCAGTGAAATGAATGCTAACTATCTAACTAACCTAACTATCATGACACTTTTCCTACACTTTTGGGGAATTTCAATTTTTATAAACCTTTTTTAGCTCAGTTAGGGTGAAGATTATCTCAAACCAACAAAGTGTTCCAGAGCAGCTTTGAACAAGTAAATAAAGAAATGCTCTATGTTTGCCAAAACAACCTAAGGAAAAATCTCAACAGGCCCTGGTGTTCAGGCAGTTGGTTAGCTGCTGCTTTGGTGACACAAATACTGCCACGGGTGGATAACAATATGTTCACAGGTCTAAAACTGAAGCCCTACTGTCAGACTGCACGCCATTGTTCAGTGGCATCCTGTACAATGGTAATTCCAACAATTGAGGGAAGTTTTCAGTTTATTACCTTTGGACCTTAGCATCCGGCTGCATCTGTAGACCTGACCTACGGTGATATGAGGAAATTGCTTTATGTCTGGCTTTGTCTCCAGGATATCATGTCAGTGTCTCACTTGAAATGGTAATTTCTATGGTAGAATAAGCCTAATTGACAGAAGGTCCTTCCTGCATGCAGAAACTTCTTTTTAAAAGCAAGATGTTCCATTAAATCATTATTTATTTATGTATCTTTCAGAGAAAGATAAAGGAGGTTTCCCTCGCTTTTCTGACCGCTTCCTCAACTCCTTTGCAACCCATCTGGTAAAGAACTATGCGGGCAAGGCGTACTGCACTCCCATGTTTCCCCAAAGCCTCCATACTGAATAGCACAAGTCACTCTTTTGGGCAACTGAACCTCAGAACATTTCAGACACCCACAGGAAATAACCAAAAACCACAGAATAACAATGACAAAAAAAAAAATTTTACACTCTCTTTAAGCAAGAGATTTGACATTTCCAAAACATTGTTTGATTTCCCTTCCAACAAGGTTTAAGGGCTATCAGGGTGGTGATAAAAGATGTTTCAAAAATATTCATGCTATTTAAGACTAACCAAAAAGAATGTTACTAGTATTATTCACTATGAAGTGCGGTTTGAAAATCAGTGGAGCCAGCCTAACAGCTTGCTGCCTTGAAGAAGAGCATACCCTTGAGATAGTTAAAGTGTGGCAAGTGATCATCATTAGGATACGCCTGACGAAGACGTAAGTGTTAAACAGAATGACAGAAGCAACAACAGTTGGAACAATAGCTTCAGTAAAGACATTTGCATACAATGTTTCCAATAGCAGATCAGTTCTGGGCAAGTAACGCCAAGACTTTTCCATGTCATTGTCCTGTTATGGGCATTACAAACTTCAGTAAAGGTTTCTCCAATTACTCATTATGAGTTGAACATAACTGATGTTCACACACATGCACATCACACCCTCCCAAATAAAGAGAACATCTGGTTCTTCTGTGATCCTACAGTTTCCTGACAGATATTCGTCAGGCTTATTCTTCAAAACCTCCTGTGTTGATAATCCGCTACTTGCCAGACAATTTATTCAGACTTTTCTATACTTAAAGTTATAAGGATTTTCCTAATACTTACACTCTTTGCTGCAGCCTAAGCTCATTAGTTCTTGTCCTTTAAACACAAAGATAAATTGTTCTCTCTCTTTATAGGCATTCTTAACACATTTCAAGACTTATGTCTCTTCCCAGGTCCCATTTTCAGTATATTAAAGCAATTTCATGTTTGTCTTTCCTGGTCGCCTTTTCTATGTTGTGATAATTCTTCCTGCTTTCCTATGAATTCTGTTTTTCTTGCCCCAGTTGGTACTCTTCTTAACCAAAACTTGCCACCACATTCCAACTGTATTTTTACAGATATTTAGAATTATTTCACATTTTTCAAACTCTTTAATTTCATTTACCTCTGTCCTTCTGATAACTGTGTTACGCTGTTAGCTCCTGTTCAGCTTTTGAGCCACACTACCTTCCAGATTTTTTTACTGACCTGCTACAGGTCAGCTTACAACTGCTACCTGCACAGTTGTTCTTGTGGTTACACAGGAATGTAAAATTGAGGAAGTACCCTCAATTTTATCATCTTAGTAATTGCTGAAAATAAATGAATTGTACTTCAGCCAGGAAAGATCCCTGAAAGATCCCTGAAGCATACTACTTCGTTTACACAGCCATTCTGTCCCTATACTACTGAATTTGATAATTTCTTTTTTTTATTGGTTACAGTTAAATGCATTAATCTAGTTTGCTCGTGGGAATACTGTGCAAGTCAGCAACAAAGTTTTACTAAAGATATACAACTGTTTCATTTTCCTATCCAAAAGGCCTGTTGCCTTGTCACTGAAAGAAATTAGATTGGTTTGACATGACTGTTCTCAACAAATACACATTGTCTGTTACAAATTAGAAGCTTCCCAAACATGTCATGCTGGTTAATAAGGTGACTGTGAAAAAACATCAAGATAATAGTTGTAGCTTTTATCCAAAAGTCAAAGATATTTTCTTAGCATTCTAGAGGTAGCATCCTACTACATATTTGCATTTTAAATAGATTTTAAAATGGTCCCAAACTTTCATATCTACAAAAAAGTCTGTAGGAAGACAAAGAGTTTAGTAGAATTAAGCTCTTCCTTCCTCAAGTATTTTTATAGACTTTTAAATAGTACCTATGAACAACAGTGATCTCACAAAAGAAGTGCAGATTTTAAGGCATGCAACTCTGCCTGAAGCAGAGGAAAAAAAATATTTCTTTCAAACAGTGAAAAGCTATTTAAAATATGAACACTACCTCTCATCACAGTGGACACTAGCTTATACTTTCTGATAAGCATCATCCCTGGCATTCCAAAGTCATTAAACTTATCAAAATTTTAAACCAATAACGTGTTCCATTGACATCTGTGGTCTGATGGGATTACCACTTAGGGGGATAATTTTGAATTTGTTACTTGGTTTTATAATGGGTTTGATTGTCCTTTGGATTACTTAGCACTGATTTTTATATCAACTATTTCAGAAAGTTTCACTGAAGACACTGCTGATTCATATTAATACAAAAAAGGGAAAGATGACAATTACAGTTTTTCTGAGACAGTTCTTTGCCTGCTTTTCACAAAAATTAAGGAAACATTGGGGGGTTCAATTGCAATAAAGCAATTAAAGACTTTTTTTTTTGTAGGTAACTCAAATAGTTAAATTTTCAAGAAAACCTACAGGGTCTGGATTTCCATTTTTAGAATCACACAGCCTTTTTCCCATCAAACCAGCAAAAATCCAGCTAACAAGCCCCTCTTGATTCAGAGATCAGCAGATGGACTATTTTTTCCCATCAGCAGAGAGGCTAAAAGGGGGGGAAGTGGGGGAATCTAAATAAAAATGAAGCATTTCTCGAGTGCAAAACATTTCTGATGACTCTGGAAGCACATCCTGAGCATTGAAGAGGACCCTGTTATTGGAGACCATGAGCAGAGGCTGGGCTGGATGTGTGTAAGCACCTTTAGCTCCAGATGTGACTGTGAAGGTAAATGCAAACACTTTTCTGTGCAGGAACACTGAGCTGGCTGACAGTACAGGTGACAATTAAAAATGAGAACAGCCTTGATTGCAAGGCTCATGCTGTTGAGATAAGAAAATTGGCTCTTACTCCATCTTTCAGCTTATACCCCAGCAGTGGAATGGCTTTCAAGGCTGTTTTATTTGGCTCCCTACTGTTCCCTCCTCAAGCTTTACCGCTTCCAACAAACACACACAGCATTTTGCCTGCTCTCTGGAACAGCTTTTTCCTTTGTTTCTAAATCACCACATACTTTCTCAAATATTTTTTCCAGGTCTGGAGATTAGTTTGCTTGAATAAAGCATTCATCAGCATGGGTGGTGGGGGAGAAGGGGAAATATTCATGTCTTTGCAACTAAATATAAGGGAAGCTTGTCCTCCCCTCCACCTCTCCTCTCTGTTAATAGAGGAAGATAAGCATCCCTGGAGAGCTACTGGGAGCACCTCCCTCTCTGCAGGGATTATGTAGGTGTGTAAATTGAGAGCCAAGGCTTGCTTCCTTAGATGCATCAAATTTCACAGTATAAACAACCCCCTTTCCTCTTCAGAGACAAAAGAGGGTTTACAACTGTATGAACAATAAGTAGATTTACAGCCATTTTAGGAGAAGACCCAGAGTCTGTTTCAGCTATGCTGTGCTCCTGACTATGTCTGGCTGTGCCTTGCTGGCACTGAAAAGCAGAATTGTGTAAAAGCCATGTAATTTAGATAGCCCTGTATTATTAATCTAGACTATGTATTCCTTTGCAACATCATATTATAAATCCAGCTGTTCAAGGATCAAGAGTAAGTCATCTAAATTCACTAACCTTGTTTAGCGAACACCCTTGCAGAATGTGTTGGGGTTGAGGAGGAGTAATCTCTTTTCAGACTGTAATACATAAGGTACTTCTAGGCCATCTTTTCAAGCTTCTCTCTGTGAGCATGAGATATCTGCCCCCCATCAAAGTTCTTGCTGTTTCTAGCATGAATTCTCTCCCAGGAAAGGCACCATCACTTACAAGGACTTTCAGTAAAATTGCAAGAATTCTAGCAGACAGACAGTGGTCCTGACCAGTAGGTCACACTGCCCGCAAAGTGGAGACCAAATGCGAGGGATATACTAGGAAGAGGCATAAATGAAGGGGAATCTACATTGGATGTTGCTGTATTGCAGAATGCCATAGCTACAGCAACAGTGCCTTTTCTAGGGTTTTGAAGGCAATTACCAGTGAAATAGAATTTCAGTTTACACAGGGGTCCAAAGTAGTTTTTCCACTTCATCTTTCTCTTTCTGTCTTCCCTCTTTGTCAGGGGAAAGGATATATCCTCCCTTTCTTCCATGACTATGCATTGAACAGATAAAGTTTCTTTACCAGATAATATTGCAGTAGATAATTAAAAAACCCCAGTACTCTCAATCTACTAATAGTATACTGCAATTAATTTTGAACTACAGGCATAGTAAGAAAAGCCTGGAGACTGGCAATGAATTTATGTAAACAGATAAACTTAGATTTCTGTTTTATTAAAGGATAATGCCAAGGGAAATCCCTTCCTGAGACAGGCTAGTGAAAACAGGAATGAGTGAGAACAAGCAGAGCAAGAGCTAGTGAGAAAGGGAGATAGTGAGAAAGGACCAAGCCATGTGATTTAGACTCTACTCTTTCACTGAAATCAGTTGCGAACTCCATGCTTGTACTTCCATTCACAGGTAACGGATTTGGTTTTGAGAAGTTGTGTTTGCTTTTCTATAAAAAAACAGCCCAGTTAATGACATTTTCCTAGCCTTTCCCACCTCCCCACTTCCATGTAAGAGCTGTCATCCTCTTGTTCAAGGTTTCTTTGCCTTCACAGAAACACTTACTATGATCTTAACCTACAGTTTTTACACTCCTTACATAGAAAGGCAACTACAATGAAGCTTCTTAAAGTGTTCAGGCATGGAAAAACCTCTTCCACAAACAGCAACAAACCAACCACCAAGCACAGAAGTCGATTGACACATCTATATATCAAATATAATGTTGTAACTTCCATTCATGCTAAATGCTAGTTTACTATTTTAGTAGTTTTAATAGAAAAATGTCTGTCAAAACAACCATGAAGGTGCCAGAGGATTGGCTTTATTGTCTTGGCACTGTTACATGCATTAAAGTACAACAGACAACAAGGCTGAAGCCTTCTCTTCCATGTTTGGAGACAAGTAAAAAGTCAACAGCAAGACTCTGAACTTCACTGGACATTGCAAAGAGCCTTCTGCACTGCGGCTATTATGTACACCTGGGGTTTTATCAGTTAACCCACCAGTCTTGCCAGCCCACCAAGCCAAAATACCATCACAGGTCCTATGTCAAAATATCACAGTGCTCTTGCAAAATCAAATCTTTAGGTTTCAACCATTAAATTTCAATCTTTGCTACGGAACAACTGCAGGATCTAAGGTTTCAGACTGATGTACTTGAAAATACACATGTGGATAGCCACAACATACAGGAACCAAGAAGCAATGAGAAAATGAAAACCAATTAATATCTTTTTTCAAAGTAATTTTTCAAACAAGTGAAAATACCACAGTAAACTTAAAGGGACACTCATACAGTTAGCATAAAAGGCTGAACATAGTGATACACAGTTAATTAGCAATTGCAAGATAAACAGCAGGGTTTGCTTGCACAAATAAAGAACAAAATTAAGCTGTGGTTCCATTAATGTTTTCTTTTTAAAGATAGGGTAGGGAGGTGTCAACTTTAATTGCTGCTCACTGTCCACTCCCTAAATAGCACAGAAACGATCTAGTCATTGGAGTAATATATCCATTTTCCTTCCATTCACAGCATGAAAATAATACTTTTAAGTACTTTCTAAGTTTGAGTCAGTTCAGTTTACCATACGGCCCCACCACCAGTTATTTTTGTATAACTTCAATGCAAGGATAGGAAGGAATAACTGAGGCCAGAGACATCTTAGGCCTCTTTACTGCCAAAAACCACTTTCACAGAACATCATCTGCAAGCAGAAACAGATTGAAAGAGCATTAAAACTAAAAACCTTTTAGAAGCATTAGTAGTTTTTCAATATTTCCCATACACACCTCATTTGCAGACTTTATCGGAAACATACACCTATCCCCAAGTGCACAAATACACCAGACGTGCCTTTCTCGTAAGTAAAAGTGGCTCAAACTATGAGCATAGGGCTGAAATAAGTGGTTCAAGGCCATACAGCCTGGAGGACTTAACATACCAAACACATGGGCCAAGCAGAAAGGTACATTGCTTCCCTCCCTATATAGGAGGCACATTGCAGACAAGTCCCGAGTCTCATTCTTTTCCCCTGCTCAGTGTCTGCCTTCCCTTTGCATAACCCATGCCCTGCGGCAGCCACAGCAGCTATTACTCTGCAGCATGCTTAAAGCAGCAACATTTTATCCCTCAGCTAGCCCCCAGGGGCCAATGTAAGTCACAAATACAACATGAGAAATATACATGAAGCACAACTTAATGAGCAATATCCACTTGAGCCTCACAGACATTAATTGCTCCATTCTTTTCAAAGCTTTAGGAACAGGAGTTCCCACAGGATAGCAAGTTGGCACAAGGTGTTTTCTCCACAGCAACTGCCCTTGGTTGTTTCTATTTTGTACTTAGTGCAGTACAGCACAGCTGATGCGTAATAGCTTGCTCCTAGGTCAAAGCTGCAAGATATTAAAATGACTAGCAATAGCCATTTATGGTGCTACTGTGTCTTTATCTTCCCTTCTCACCTGATTTCATAAGAGAAAAACACACAAGAGTTCCAGGGGTATGCTCTCTGGCAGGTAAGTGTGGGGCAGTAAGACTGCGCTCTCTTTCCAACTGACAAGTTATTCTGCCAAAGGCAGTTGTTGGAACCAAGCTGGAAAATCAAAGCAAAGGCAAGCATGTTGGGCAATTTGGTATACTACTTATATAGAACTTTTTTAGCATAACCTGTTTAGCATTAGTAGCTAAATTTGCTGAAGCCTTGGGCCACAAGCTGTGAACTTTCACCTGGATGTGTTGAACTTTTATCTAGTCAAGTAAAAGAAGGCCCCAGAGCCAGTTCAAGCCAGAAGATAAAGGAGCTACAACATTAACAGAAGCTGGAACCTTAGAGATAAGAAAAGAAATGGCCTGCCTCAAGACAATGAAAGGACCCAATGAAGAATGGGAAGACCCCAGACCCTAATATTACTACTGGTCCAAACTGTCACATGAGGGGTGGGGAATTTAGATTGTGAGGGAATAACTTCCCAGGGACTTCTTTGTTTGAGGTCCCTCTTTGGAAGCACCGAGCTCAAACTGTAATGCTATTAATAAAAAAGACTTTATAGAAGAATCTCATTCAGGTTTAGTGCTTCAGCAGAAGCCTGGAGTCAACCCCTGTTATGGCTGGTGTGCGTGATTTCCATAACAGTCAGGACAGTGCTTGTGATCATGTAATATTGAGTAAATTCTAGAAGCTCACATAGGAAGTGATGCCAATGCCTTTATGTATGACCTGGTCTTCTGTTCATAGCAGGTCAACAGCAAGCAACAGATTTCAATATACGTTTGCATTGTCATCAAACCCCCTTCATTTTATGTTTAGCTTGAATAGATGCATATCCCACCTCCAAAGGTGATGCTCAGACAAAGGGCAAGGTTTTGTGGGTTGGTTTGTTTGGTAGGGCATTTTCCTGTTCCTTATCTCATCCATATGCCATCCTGCTCAAAAGGAAAAAGAAAAAGTACTCATTCAGGTTGTTATCAGAATTTGAACTGGGGAGACTGGAGTGCCGGGTGACAAAGTTTGAAAGAACTTGTCAGAAATGTTCTGATACGACAAGTGTTAATTATTGGAGTAATATTTAAGCCATCCTGCTGCTCAGTTGGTATACTCTTTCCATGGTGCCTCAGAGGAATGACACTTCTGGGGTGCCAAATTCTGACAGTTCTAGAAAGTAACAAGTGTCAAACCAAACCACTCACCTCCCACTTCTGCAAGTTCCTTCTCTGCATCTCACAGGACTCTACAGCAAAGCTGCCTGTATTGGATTGTACCATTCCCCCAACAGAAGTTTTCTCCAGCTTATTGACAGGATCTCAAACAGTGGCCAGAATGTTCCTTTAGAATCCAAAGCAATTTCCATTTAATAGTCATGAACTCGAGTGAACAAAACCTTCTTAGTCCCGTTGCCTAACCTACCTGAAGTTTATGTAGAATACCTCAAGACTAGACAACAGGAAGCAGGGCAGTTACCAGAATTTGTAATTAGTTCCCAGTCAGTGATCCAAACCAAGATGGGTAATAGGTATTGTAAGAACCATGCATACGGATCTCGCCTGTCATATCATCAGCTGGACATCCTACATGGGTTTGACTTATTCATGCATATGGTGTGAGGGAATGAAACGGTGATTCTGCAAACTCAGGCAGATGGCACCCACAAGGATAGCTCATATATAGCGTACCTAGCCTTTTCGCATGGTCATCCACAACATAGTCTGTTGACGTGTAAATTGAAGACCATTTTATATTATATTTCAGGAAAGGGGTTTTTCTCAGCTTGTTAACAGCTTGGGTTGTAAATCATGACAAGCAAATATGTCTCCCAGACTATAATGAAGGCCGTGTCACTTCACAAACCTAACTTCTGTAAGATGCATTTGATCATACACTGGACCCCTGACATCCCAAAGGTATAGTAGCAGATTTATTCACAAAGAGATTGTAGGAGTAGAGTGAATCTCCTCCCTATGTTGCTGACTAAATCAGCTAATATCTTTGTGATGTTTTCATTTTTAAGAAAATCCATAGGGGAACAACCTATTTTATCATGAAGGTATGTATATAATTAAACAATAAGAACAGCAACAGGAACCCCTTCTCCCTTCCACACGTGACAGAAACACTAAAACCTCATCAGGATCTGGAAAAATTACATTTCAAAGTTTGAGGAGGAAATACTCCTGATTTATCATGATGAATAAAGTAGTCCTGAAAAGACAGTGAAGCTTCTATTCTTTCAGTTAGGAAAAAAGAAAAATCACATATAACACCTCTTTTGAATTACATACTTCCTCCTGAACCCTTTGCATATTTTTCTACTGATTTTCAAAAGACTTACAAGCAAAATTAAAGTGCTTCACTGTGAATGCCAGGAATACAATTACAGCCCATCAAAAGCTCCACAAAAGAGGGACAGAACTGATGTGCATGGTAATGCAAGACTTTTTTTTTTTTTTTTTTTTAAGACTTTCTTGTAGAAATAGACCCAACTAACCACAAAGCTAGAGGTTATGTCTTTTTTATTCATGCTTCAGCCAGCTGTCCTGTGTATTCTTATACTGTGTTTGCTAGCCTGACTTTCAAAGAGATCTTACATTATATAAAGTGGCCCAATAGGGACACAGAGAAGCAAAGAGCAGCAATCTCTTCTTTAGCCTATCCAGCCTGAAGCAACTATTTCTTTACTTGACATTCCTTTAAAAAACATTAGTCTAACTATCTTGCCTTCTGTGGATTTTTAGGGTAGCAATGCTTTGAGTAGCACTGTATAAACTTGTTCAAGACACCATGCAACTGTAATGGTTCAGGAAAAAGAGTTAGAGATTTGACAGTATATTCTGAGTATAAAAGGTTTCTCACTACTTTACTGAGGAAGGAACATATTATAAGCTCAGTATAGAGAGTCATTCTGTCCACTCTCAGTCTCCCTAGCATCATCATGTATGTGTGGTGTATAGCACCTATGTACTTAATAATTTGTCCCCATATATAAGTATTTATTCTCATGTGTAACAGTTACTAATCCACCCCAGAGATAAATAAAGGATTTTTTTCCCCCACTTCTTTTTAACAGAGACACCCAATCCAGTGCAGACTCTATAGCAAGGGAGCTGTTCACTGTGAGAATGTAGAAGAGTGGGAGAAACAAATGCATATAGACAGCATTAATGGACAGATTCCTACTACCTCAAATGCTTTCTTTTATGTCCAACTTGTAAATCACTGTCTGTTGTTGACTTATATGTAATACTAGTATTGATTTAATGAATATTTCCCTAACTGCTTGAACCTGCTATTGAATCCACAAAGTATCCCTCATATGACTCATTTGGTAGAAAGGTGTTTGAAAAACCGTTTGTGCAAAACTCAAATCGTTCCTCATCAACCATCCCTTTACTTAAAACACGGATCTTTTCTCAAATATTGAATTAAGTTTCCACTCTGAGCCAGGAAAACTCAATTCAGTACACGAAAATTCTGTAAACCTTACAGCTCTTGCTCCAACAGGGTCCAGTTAGCATTGCTGGAATAGTCTCTGACTGACTGGTATCCCACAATCACTTGACAGTTGACAACCTTCATGCAGAGGAAGCTCTTCTTAACTTTCCCTCAATTTTCCCCCTATGAGTGGATCACAGTAGGGATAATATTTGTCTCCCATTTACTAAGCATTTGACCTTGTTTACTATGGTTGGTGTTAATCACACCTCAGTTACTGCTCTGAAGTTCTTCACCATTTTTCCTTGTCCCCACATTAGAAAGGGAGACATAATACAATACATGTAGGTCATGTTCAGATCTTTTAAGTGTAGCAAAGATTAAACTGAATTCTCTTCTGTCATTGAACAGTACTAGTTAGATATTTTTCCTTTAGTATGCTAGTGCCATGTAATTTGCAATTTTTGCAGGAGCTCCATAAGTGAGTTTCACTGCTGGAAGATCTCTTGGGCTGATCTTCAACCTAGTAGCACAAACTGGGACTCCCACTCTACAGACAATGTATTCCTCCACTCACTTCCAGTTCCAAAAAGATTTAGGGCTTTTTGAATGGTTGGGGATTTGGGGGTTTTCGTTGGTTATTTCTGCCAACCTAAATGATAAGTGAATCTAACACCACTTTTACTTACAACATTTTAAAATGAGTCAATTAAAAAAGCTGAAGGAAATTTGGAAACAAAAATCCATTAAACGCAGTCTCATTTTCCATTACTTCCTAATAGTTAAAACTCTTACTTGGGTCCCCAAAGTTCATGTTTTATTTAGAATAAGGATTTGAAAATTAATTTTCTGCTCTCAGAAGAAATTCTTGTCATGATTTGGCTTTAAGATATTCTGTGGTAGATCTCTTTCAATGCCATGTTTTGAATTTTTTCTCTTCTATGCGATTATTAAATACTTATAGACACATATTCAGCATTTCCCCCATGGCCACAGGCATCCTATTTCTGTGGCTATTCACAGAGCTAGATGGCTAGAACTTCAGACAAAAGTCTATGACTTCATTGGAGATATTCTGTAATATGCTTGCTGAAGGCAAAAATATTTGTGATACTCTGTTATTTCTAAATTACAAATGAGGAATATGCTACATAAATCAGAGAAAGCTAAAATAACTTTAACCAAATTTTTATTAACAAAATTCCAGGACAAGACTGCAACCTGTAATTCAAATAGCTAACCAGTTTTATAAGAAAAAGATAATATGGTTCCCAGTCATAAAAGGATTTGATGATCTTCAAGACCCATCTAGGTTTTGCCCTATGAATTAGGGAAGATTTTGGCTATCACAGCAAGCTGAGATATTCAGTAGTACAACAACAGGTAAATTCTTGCGGTGCATTACATCAAAAAGTAATAAAGAATGATGGAACCTGTTCAAAATGGAGAAAAATACATCTTCTTTGGCTCTTAATAGGTGTTTAGCTGTGTTAGACTGACAGTTAAGGACCACTGCTATGCACTACCTTAGCCCTTGTTTCTATTTTCCAAGCTGCTAAAAAAAAAAAAAAAAAAAAAAAATCACCATTATCCTTTTCTGATTGCTGCAGCATTAAATATCTGATTAAAGAAAAGCCTTTCCAAAGTGCTAGCAATGGCTTTGTTAAAATGCCGGATAGTTTCACAATCCTTGCAATGAAAATGTCTATTCTTAATTCCCTATCCCCCAAAGCATTTAAACAAATAAATAAAACCTGAAGGTCGAAGAGGGTTAGGGGTTTTTTCTTCTTTATATTTTGCTTTGATAGCATGAGAATAATATATACTGCTTATTAGAGGGGGAAAATTGCAAACAAAACCTTTTAAATCAATGCTGAAATATTAATAACAAGGATACAACTTCTATCCTAGAGGATCTTCAAAATACAAATTCTTGTGAGCCATTTCATTAGTTTTATGTAAACCCTTTACCAATAAAACTGCAAAGCATTAAAGGATGTTGTATTCTTTCACAAAAGACAGACACACTAGCTCCTTCCCAAAAATATATAGAACTGTTTTTTTAATGGCCAAATCCTCATATAGTGTAGATCAGAACAGATTATTTACAGTGTCTTGAAGTCTGACACACACTGAAATGCATGATTTACCCCAAAAAGCATCTGATCCATTCAGTATAACAATTCCCAGAATAAGAGGCTAAAGGTTTATGTTCTTTAGAAACAGTAAGATTATTTTTCTGAATACAAAATTCTGCCAGCAGGATTTTATTTTAGAAAAGGAAAAAAAGAAATATAAATACACATATGCAGCGTTGGTAAGATTCCTCTGAATACATTATTTTTATGTGAGGATTTTCACCAGTCCTATGTTCAGTATGTTGTTTCCTAGTTACTGAAAACATACTCCTGTCTATCATGCCATAAATCAAAATCAAGCATTCAATAAACTTTTCCAAGAACAGTTTACTTTTTCAGCTTGTATTTTTCTGTGAAAAGTGTTAAAGTTGTGTGTTTCAGATGGATGAGCCCATAAAATAAAAATCAAAACATTTATCCAGTTCATTCTGTTCCACTCCCACCCAGCACATACAGAGTTGAATAAACTACACAGAATATTGTGGTATCCCAAAAACTGCATACACTTAGGAAATTGTACATTACTATCCCAGGGGTCTGGAAGAATAACTGACACTTAAACGCTGAAGTACGTAGACATGTGACTTTAAAAGCAGTTATGGCTGAACCATCCCTTTAATGCCATTTAATCAATTTCTATCAAAATAAGATCAGAAGCAACAGAACCATTTTCAAATCTACTCATCCAGGGCTCTAATAAGAATGAATAGCAAAGCAGCCTTATTCTGAGGATCAAAAGTCTGGTTTGTTAGCAACAGACCCAGGCGTGCTGCATGATATCACTGGAGACAGACTTCCTATCTGTGCCAATCCCACCCATCTTATTTTTCCTACTCACTGTAAAGTCACAAACAGTCATGGAAAGGAAGAGCTGGTACTGACTGGTGGGCTGGTGCCACAGCTACAAGGTACTGTCAGTATCTCCCCATTTCTTCCTGTAGGAAGCTTTACATTTCTTTGCTGGGATCCAACTCCTACTGTAGGAACATCTGATCTCTGTCCAGGTAATAACTGTCCCCCAAATAAAATACATGTGTGGCCCACCACGGGAAAAGTTGTGATCTCACCACTACCCCCAGAATTCAGTACTTTTAGCTGGTCACTTTAAAAAACAAAACAAAACAAACAAACAAAAAAAAACCCACACCACAACAAAAACCACCAAACAAACAAAAAAAAGCAAACAAAACCCCACCTCATTTGTCTTTTGTCACTGTCCACATCAAACTGAGTTTAAAGCCCACAGTGATGATGTAAGGTGGAATTTCTGAGGTATAAGGAAAGAGAATAGGGTGACTGAAGCAGACTTTGCTTCTCTCAAGTAACCAAAATTAACCCCCAAACTAATAAACCATTTTAAGACATTCTTATACCTTCGTATCACTACTTGTTATTTAATATGACCCAAAGAGAAAAGTCACTAAAATTCACAACACTCCCCTTTGATCTTGCCAGTCAAAGTGACCATGTATCCCATCTGGCTTCTGGTATGATAGGAATTCCTTGTAAAATTAAAGAAAAACATGAAACATGTTAACCTGCCTGTTGTGAGGAGGCCGCCTGCAATTTTAAAAGACAAATGTATGAATCACAGAATCATTTTGATTGGAAAAGACCTTTAAGATCATCAAGTCCAACCATAAACTGTATGAAGAAAATCTAATGGAAGTTTTTCAAGTATTTGTGCATGGGTGGTTCTTTCTTATAAGCAACAGCTCTCCCTTTATTAGAGGAATAGCTACAGTGTGTTTTTTTTCTTTTAACAGGGTTTTACTAAGAGTCTTGGAAGCTTTGACATATCATCTTATCTAACAGAACTGGTGAAGCTTCAGGAAGACAAGGAGTAGATCAATCACAGCATCTATTCCCTCCGCCATAAAATCATGAAGCTTAAAAGTCTGACTTTCAAATTAGCGCAACATTTTTACCAATTCCCTGAATCAGTGCTACTGATTTGCTGATGATCAGCAAACTCATACTGGTTTTACTGTACATAACTTACTTGGACAGTTGTTTAAGACCTTATTTTGACTCATTTACATTTATATACCCAAATTTCCTTCTGAACATGCCCACAGAATGAACTCTCACTGATGAGAATCAATGCTGAGCACCTGAGACTTCATCATCCAACACCTAAAGTAGGTATCTCATAAGGAAACTAACAATGTACTGGAAGAAATATAAAAGCTGTTTAAGAGCAAATGAAGACAGCTCTTCAGTGCAGCTTGCCGAGTTGTGTGTTTCTTCCCCCCTGCCATGCCACTTCTTCTTCATTGGCCTGAAAAGGAGAATGGATGATACAACCTGCAACTGCCAAAACACACATAGCAGAACACATTTGCTCCCAGCTGGGCACGAGGCTCCTATTACCTACCACCCTGCCCCCCTCATCCCCCCTCCTGCCCATCCAGCATTTACTCTAAATTCAGCAGTCAGAAAGAGGTCAGTTTATGAGATAGATGTATTGTTCATGCAGGTGGTACACAAGGAAACCTAACTTGAGCAAGGGATGATTTATTCCAGGAGTCGCAGTTCATTAAGGCAATTCCCCAAGATCAACATTTAAATGTTCTGCCATATGGATACCAACATAAAATTATTGTAATACTGTTTAACTGTTAGGATAATTGTGGATTGGAAGAAGGTGTACATGTAAGCTTCTCTCTTTGTGACCTCTAATCCCCTGCTTGACATCCGACCTGATATTGTGGGTAGAAGGAAAGGACAGGAGAGGAGAAAGAGGATGAAATTTGCCCTCCAAGAGTTTTCATTCCCAGAGGCACACTGCTGTCTGAGGTACCTGGATCCCACCCCCTCCCTTCTTCCCCGTCACCCTGACTCAGATCCCATGAGCAGGGAATTTCTCTACTCTGTCACTTTGCTGGGGTGGCAGGGAGAGGACTACTGGCTGGACAGGAAACAGGAGGAAGAGGGAGAAGAGAGAGAAAAGAAAGTGAACACAGCTCATCTCCAGCTCTTTTCCCTCTGCTTCTCCCTATGCCTAGAGCAGAATTCTGTGTATTGTAAAAATGCACCGCCCCAGATGCATACAGTTCAGAGCAGAACATGAGACTGAAAAGGGCAGGAGACCACATAAATAGTACTGATGCTTAGTGATTTTTAGTGTGTGACTCCACAAACATTAAAATTCTGATATGACAGTGGTACCCAAATATCATTTAGTATTGCTATAAGCTATACCATAGTATGTCTTTGTGAAGGAGTCTGCAGTGGTATCTTCTCTATACAGTTTTGCTCAATGGTCAAAATGTCTTTGATGATTAAGTGGACTTATTTTCCCCTTTGTACCTATTTCTGTGCTGCTTTTGTGTCCTCTGACCATGTGAGACAAGCTCTATTCCTGGTCACTTATTAGTGATCACTTCACCTGCACACTTTGACTATTTGGACGACCTGACCTCAAGCTTGCTCCTCCTACTTTTCTTTCCTTTGGCTTCTTTTTCTCAGCTTCTCCAATACTCCTTTACATCCTCATTTATCTTCTTTTTCCTCTTTCCAAGTAGTTTGGGTTTTATTCTTTTCCTTAGGAAGTTACCTCTTTTCCTGTCCAGGCTCCATTTATTAGGCTTCACTACCTGGTTGACTAGAGTGATGAAGAGCTGTCAATTCCCTTCATAGCATGTGTCTGGATGACACCTGCACAATTCACTCAACCACCCTATCCCACCACTCCTATCTGACTGTGTGACACCAAGAAATCCTGGGCACCTATGGATCCCTCATGACAACACAGCTGTAGCTTTTTTCCTCACGTAACTACTTCTGTTTGAAAACAGAAGATTTGAATAATGTTAAATAAAAAAAAATTAATTCAGTAATACTTATGTGAATTTGTAAGCAGTCTGAAGGTGAGGGGGACACACATGTATATACACATAGCAGAATTAAAAGAACCCTGAATTCAAGGGTCTAGTGAACACACATTGTTCTCTTTTTGCCCTACAGGCTCCATACATTATTCTCTGCATCAGACACATACTCATTGCAAGAAGTGGTCCAATATTTTGTTTTCTCATTATTTGGTTAATGTGCAGCTCGAGATTTTCTTTACTTCATAGTATTCAACTTCAGTCCCAGGACAGACTTAAGGTTCCATTTCTACCAGATTTCTAGTTTACACTATACATCTTATATGTACAATGTTATACATTTCTAGAGCATACATCAATAGATTATCCAACATTCAGGTACCTGTCTTCGCAGTCCTCTCAAATTCTAGGTATTCCTGGTTTATAGATGTCGTGGTTTAGCCCCAGCCAGCAACTAAGCACCACGCAGCCGCTCGCTCACTCCCCCTACCCCGATGGGATGGGGGAGAGAATTGGAGGAGTAAGAGTGAGAAACACTCCTGGGTTGAGATAAGAACAGTTTAATAATTGAAATAAAGTCAAATAGTAATGCTAATAGTAACAGTATAATAATGATAATAATAATAATGATATACAAAGCAAGTGATGCACAATGCAATTGCTCACCACCCGCCGACCAATACCCAGACAGTTCCCGAGCAGCGATCGCTGCTCCCCAGCCAACCCCCCCCAGTTTGTATACTGAGCATGACGTCATATGGTATGGAATAGCCCTTTGGTCACTTTGGATCAACTCTTCTGGCTGTGCCCCCTCCCAGTTTCTTGTGCACCTGGCAGAGCATGGGAAGCTGAAAAAGTCCTTGACTAGCATAAGCAGTACTCAGCAACAACTAAAAACATCAGCATGTTATCAACATTCTTCTCCTACTAAATCCAAAACACAGCACTATGCCTGCTGCTAGGAAGAAAATTAACTCTATCCCAGCTGAAACCAGGACAATAGAAAAGGATCCAAGGAGATCAACTTTTCCTCCCATTTATAGAAAACCAGTTTAAGCAGCCTGTACTAGGTTCCACTGCCAGCATCCCAAGATACGTAGCCTCTTATGGTCCCAAGTCCTTGACTTAAGACAAGCATGATACACCACCATGCGACAGAGTAACTCACCTGATGCATTGGCTACTTCCAGCATCCTCTGCCCTCACAGACAGAAGGGACCAAATATCATGTAATACAGGTTTTCCTGGAATATCTTTTCCTGCAATCACCATCTTATTTTCCCATGATTAAAACCATTTACCAACTTTACACAAGTTTACAAGTACCTTCTGTTTTTTCTGGCTCTGCTAAACACTTTCCCAGACTTACAACAAGCAAGAAAAACGCCTTATAAAAATCCTCCTTCATTAGCTCACCCTCTAAATAGTTGTATTCAGCCCAATAAATCAAGGAGTCTTGTGGGAAAATTAACTTAAGGTTTCACCGTTGTGAACTTCAGTATTTCTTAACTTCTGAGATGTTACAACATCCTCTTTTTTCCTCCTAGTAAGAATAATGCTGTTGCTACAAACACAACAGATACGATGTATTTCTATATATTATGCAACGTGTCAATTTACCATTAATATTGACCTGGAGTAAATGAGTAAGAACACTGAAAAAGCACAGCAAATACAGTTACTTTGTCTCCCTTTCAAACAGGATCGTGAAGGACTTAGGTACCAATAAGCTCAAAATTGTGCCTTGCTCAGCTACTCATAACTTTCCCTCTGGCTTTTGAGGCTGTTCTTTGTTAAACTGCTATCTTAATGCTATCTTTACTAATCTTTCACCGTTATCTGATAATGCTTGTGCAGGAACAATTCTCCTTTATGGAAATGTAAACATTCCAGATGAACTTGCCACTAAGAAGCAGCCTTCTGATTTCCCCTACTCTTGATGAACATCAGTAACTTAAAGTTTAAGAATATTTTGTGTTGTTATTACATTTAGACTAATTAAGAAACAGAGAAAAGATCCCCTACTTTGCTATATTCATAGGGTCAAGACCAGCTTCCTTACACTGTCCTACCACACTGCTTCACCACCCAGACAGAGTGTTGCTCTTCAAAACAATAGAAAAAGATCAATTTTTTTGAGTCTTGTCCTCTTGCCAACTTGTCTCAACTCAGCTTTAAGACACAATCCTCTTGCTCATTGTAAGCTGCACCTGAACCACAGCACTTCCATAAACCCAGTGAAGACACCTAACAGATACCTGATGATAACATGAAACAGGAATACCATCTACAAGAATCTGAGGTACCTGATAATGACAGACAATTTACTTATGGGATTCAAAAACCCTGTATTCCTAATGTCTGTGCTGTGAAGATTTTCTTCCCTATCAAGCCTAAACCTTCACCAGGAAACATAATTGCCAGATTTCCAACCTCCAATAATTTCTTCTTTTCGCTTCAGCTTTATGTCTTCCATCAGACATCTTACGTAATGGCAGACCATTAATTAAGAGTCCTCTAAACTATCAACAATTAATGCATCTAGCTAAGCAGCCAGAAATCTCTTCCTTTTTTTGCTTGACTCTAAGATGAGGAAGAATAAATCAAGACCAGAATTTCAATAATTTAAGCATAGGCAGCTGTTTGGATCAAGAACTTTCCACCCAATGTGTCAGCTAGTGCACTACAGATACTGAAACTTCATCTTTGAAGGTAAGGATGTGTAAAGTGGAAAAAGAATGTCTGGATCCAGGTGTTATCAGATGCCTTCACAGATAATTTTCATACTTCACGGGCAATTACGGTTGTAAAATAGCTCCTCTACCATCCTCTAGATCACTGATGTATTACTGATGCAGCAACCCAATCACTGCAAAATTGACTGCACTGTAGAATGCTCACCTACTATGTTTCATACTAATTTATCACAATAGGCATAATGTTAAGAATAATTCATGCCACTACAGTAATTAAAGCAAACACAGCAAAAAGACAAACATGAACATTAACCTGGCTAAACAGAAAGAGGAAAAAATATGGGTTATATTTTGTAACTAAACCAATATGCAAAGGTGTAGGCCATGTAAGAGGAGAGAGTTGTGGAAGAAAAATGCTGAATGCTTTCATTTAAATCCAAAAGTAATTTATTTTTTTTTTTTTTTTTTTTTTGCCACTGAAGCCAAACTGAACCATTTTCATAGTATGATCTTTCAGAAATAATCCAGTTCCTAGCAGATGACTGAGCATCAGGTTAGAGGTTGAACCAGTACGGCAGACTTGCAGAAATGTTCAGATCATACCCTCCCCCAAGACCTCAGTTTGATCTCTTCTATTTATTGTTTCTCTCTTTAGAGTTATCTTGTCTTCATCAATGAACCTGCATTTCCCAGAGTCATGACTTGGTATTTACTTCCTGTTTTCTCTCTCTCTTTTTTTTTTTTTTTCTTTTTTTTTTTTTTTTAAAGTCTAATGTGTCAGGTAGCTTTGCCTCACAGGAGTCTACCCATATATAACAAGAGGCATGAAGAGCTTTATAGCATACAATTTTCAATCATGATTAAAGCAGGAGAGACAACAGAATATGCAAACGGTAGATAACACTAAACTTCCTTAGTGCTTTGAAAGGTGAAAGCCTCTAACCACTTAAAGAGATGTTGGCTTATGCTCAAGGGATTTTGTACTGCTATACAATTTTGAAACAGTGTTACAAGCTACTGTTCATTTTCAGGCAGTAGGGCATTCCCTTTTCTCCAGAGACATATTTTTGGAAGTAATATGTAACAAGGAAGTGTTAATACCTGAATCTGTGTGATTCTACAGAAGGATTATGTAGACCTTATTAAAATGTAATAGTTTTCTGCAATGCAAAATTAATATCATAAAAGAGATCTGATTCTGGTTGCAAAATGTTTTTATGACAGTTTTAAAAAAAAATGAGAGGAGTCAACTAGTTTAAAAAGACAACAGAATGAAATTCACAAAACCTTAAAAATTTATATCACCAACTTGATCAACTGCAACGTCATACTGACAACAGTATGAAAAATCATTAAACAGGAGATTGTTCATGCAGTTGCCCTTGGGCCAATCTGGGCAGGGCAGGATATTAAAAATGTGCTCTACACTGCAGCTGGGTAGAATGGCCCTACCTGGAGCCTCTGGCAGAAAGCACCAGGGGAGACTCGAGGTCGACCCCTAGGGTTTTGGAGTCAGGGATACAGAGGATCCAAAGCCCGCTATACTCCAACTGAGAAAGAGATACTGGCAGCATATGAAGGGGTTCGAGCTGCTTCGGAAGTGGTTGGTACTGAAGCACAGCTCCTGCTGGCACCCCGACTGCCAGTGCTGGGCTGGATGTTCAAAGGGAGGGTCCCCTCTACACATCATGCAACTGATGCTACGTGGAGTAAGTGGGTTGTGCTAATCACAACGGGCTCGAATAGGAAACCCTAGTCACCCAGGAATCTTGGAAGTGATCATGGACTGGCCAGAAGGAAAAAACCTTAGAATATCACCAGAGGAGGAGGTGACACATGCTGAAGAAACCCCACTGTATAATAAATTGCCAGAAAATGAAAAGCAATATGCCCTGTTCACTGATGGGTCCTGTTGTCTTGTGGGAAAGCATCGGAGGTGGAAAGCTGCTGTATGGAGTCCTATACGACAAGTCGCAGAAACTGCTGAAGGAGAAGGGGAGTCGAGTCAGTTTGCAGAGGTGAAAGCCATCCAGCTGGCTTTAGATATTACTGAAAAAGTGGCCAGTCCTTTATCTCTATACTGACTCATGGATGGTGGCAAATGCCCTGTGGGGGTGGCTGCAGCAATGGAAGCAGAGCAACTGGCAGCGCAGAGGCAAACCCATCTGGGCTGCCACATTGTGGCAAGATATTGCTGCCTGGGTAGAGAACCTGGTTGTAAAAGTACGTCACATAGATGTTCATGTACCCAAGAGTCGGGCCACTGAAGAACATCAAAACAACCAGCAGGTGGATCAGGCTGCTAAGATTGAAGTGGCTCAGGTGGATTTGGACTGGCAACATAAGGGTGAATTATTTAGAGCTCAGTGGGCCCATGACGCTTCAGGCCATCAAGGAAGGGATGCAACATATAGATGGGCTCGTGATCAAGGGGTGGGCTTAACTATGGACAGTATTGCACAGGTTATTCATGAATGTGAAACCATGCGCTGCAATCAAGCAAGCCAAGTGGTTCAAGCCTCGGGTATAGTGAACAATGGCTGAAATATAAATATGGGGAGGCCTGGCAGATTGATTATATCACGCTCCCACAGACCCGCCAAGGCAAGCGCTATGTGCTCACCATGGTGGAAGCAACCACTGGATGGTTGGAAACATATCCCGTGCCCCATGCCACCGCCCGGAACACCATCCTGGTCCTGTGGCAACATGGCACCCCAGAAAGAACTGAGTCAAACAACAGGACTCATTTCCAAAACAACCTCATAGACACCTGGGCCAAAGAGCACAGCATTGAGTGGGTATATCACATCCCTTACCATGCACCAGCCTCGGGGAAAATCAAGCAATACAATGGACTGTTAAAGACTACCCTGAGAGCAATGGGTGGCAGGACATTCAAACATTGGGATACACATTTGGCAAAAGCCACCTGGTTAGTCAACACCAGGGGATCTGCCAATCAAGCTGGCCCTGCCCAATCAAAACTTCTACATACTGTAGAAGGAGATAAAGTCCCTGTAGGGCACATAAAAAATATGCTGGGGAAGAGAGTCTGGGTTACTTCCCCCTCTGGCAAAGGCAAACCCATTTGTGGGATTGCTTTTGCTCAAGGACCTGGGTGCACTTGGTGGGTGATGCGAAAGGATGGGGAAGCCCAATGTGTACCTCAAGGGAATTTGATTTTGGGTGAAAATAGCCAATGAACTGAATTGTATTATATTAATTGCTTTAGAATACTGTACGTTATCTCTTAACTGCATGTTAATATAATAATATAGTATAATGTTAATATAATAATATAGTAGGTTAATGTTAAGTATATAATACTGTATATTATGGTTGCTATATGCCATATCAATCGTATTACAGTAAGAATTGCCCAGCTTAATGAAAATGAACTTTGATGAAACCGTGTTGGAATGAGAACTGGCTTCAGCATGCAACAATCCAGCACTGCACAGCACCTCTCCTGCTCCTCTGCCTTCTCATATCCTTTCATCCAGCATTTACAAAATTCACTGAATTAGGCTGGGAAATTGATTCAGATCTCTCTTCCCAGGCACATATTCTTTCCACGAAACACATAGTATTCCTGTGTTGAACTTTCTCTAGTTCATTTCATACCAAATATTTAGCAAACCCAGGAAGAAAACAGGGGTTTAATCCACATTTAAATGAGTAAACTGGCAACTCAGTCTCAGCTCTAACTCTGACAACAAAAAGATGTTAATCAAACTGATCTGCTCCTGATCTGGTGGTGTCCTTCAATGTTGCCTATAAGGAAGAGTACAACACCACTACCATCACCACAATATGCATCTACTCATTGCATTTTATTTAAAACTCACAGAACTGATTTTGTTTCATGAGAAAATTGAACCATTTGCCTTTCAAGTTTACATAAGCAGAAGGATTTCTTGAAACTATTACATATACACACAGCTGCTGAGTGTGGTGCAATCCTGAGGACAACCATGACTCAGAGACTTTATTCTATTAAAGGGTAGCTGAGTAATTTGGCTGAAAACAAACTGAATTTTGCAAGAGTTTCTCCTTACAAGTCGTTATTTTTTAAGGAAATAAGGCAGGTTCTGAGAATTAATCTCCTTCTCTCCTTCCTCTGGATTCAATCCGGGCACACATAAACCCATGACCTCCATCAAGCATTCTCCTCCTTCAGCAGCCCACACTGAGGTTTATTTGATCCAGTGATCTCAAAAGCCCTAGAATATTAAGGTAAGTGCAAATACTGCCAAAAAAGCTGCATAAACTGTTTTTAAAAACTGCAATAGCAGACTTTCTTCTCCTACTACATTCCCTTTGCCCTGAAAATTTGCTGTGCACGGTTCAGAGTGAGCAGCAGCCAAAGATAACACAAATGTGTGTGCCGGTACTTTTAAGGATGGCATTTGAGTCAGAACACCCTAACAAATGGTGCCAGAAACTGCTGTCCTACTTATTCTGACACCCTCTAGCTTGCAAAAGCCTTTTAATGAGAGAAAACTGTTAAAAATGCAGCCACTTTATAGAAAGATCAGAGGTGAACATGTAAATACTCTGTCTCATCATTAAAGAAGGACTATGATGGTTTTGATCATTTCTGACAGAGAGTCTGGATTTGTGTCAGGTATACTGATTTAGGTGCAGAGTTGGACACAAAGACAAGAAGCGGGACAGAGGCTCAGGGAGGTCATTACGTCTCCTTAGATGGTGTGGTGTCCTATGGCTCAAACACTCCCAAATGAGCAGATTGTTGGACAGATGCTAATGAACTGGAGGTGGCAGAAGAGTGTGATATAACAGATAAGGAAGGATGAGCAGCACCATACAAGATAAGACAGCAGGAGGAGGGAAGAAATTCAAGCAACAAGCAGAGAAACTGAAGAGGACAAGTTCTGAACTTTGACCATGACCACAAACGAGGAAAAAAAGGCAAGCAGCAACAGAAAAAGAAACAATGTGAAGGCTGGCTTTGCCTAAGCATAAGAGGAGGTAGAATCTAGAAATTAAAAAGTGGAAAAGGAGGAATTAGAGGAGTGCCTGCCTAACTTTGGGGAGGAAGGAAGTGCAGAGGATAAGAAAATGGAGAAAAAATATGATGCATGAAAAGAAGAATCACTGTGGTTTTCCCTGGCCCAGGACTGAGAAGAAAAGCTATTGCAAGTAGTGTTCCACAGGCAAAGTAGAACATCATGAGCAAATGAAAAACTTCTTCAGCTGGTGAACACATGCTGGAAACCCCTGGCAAAGAGACAGGGGTTAACCAGAAGTTAAATGTTGTTCACAAAACATTTATGTAAGCACACTAGAATTGCCAGGAAAAAAAGTCTCCTTCAAAGAATTTCTAGAAGGGAAAAAAGTCCATGCAGTATTTTTTTGCAGCAGTGTAGCTGATGAGAATGAAATAAAAAAAGACCTTGTCTCCAAAGTCTTGTTTGTTAATTACTTGCAATCTGCTTGGTAAGGAATAGGGAAAATAAAAGGAGGAGCAGGTTCCTTCATTCCAATTAAAAGATAGGAATTTGAGGGCAAAAGGATATTTTGTTCTTATGAAGAACTGCCTCAGTCATACTGATAGTTTTTAAACAATACAAAACTGTTCCTAAACTCTTAAAATTTTAAATTCATACAGAACAAAAAAAAGAAGTCCAAGCCTTAGCTTGAGAGGTAAAACACAATCTAAGCCTACCTGCAAGTAGAATAGATACAGAAAAAAGTTAAAGATTGAATAATTTAAACTTTGATCTTTAATTCAAACCCATAGACTAAAGACAAAATTAGAAAGTGGTGAATAAGAGAAAAAAAAAAATCCTTAAGTACATGCTTCATTTCAAAGATTTTTAAAGTGTTCTTCAGCAAGTTAGGAAAATCATTCAAGAGACTTCTCTATTAAGAACTCCAGTATTGAAAAAGTGGATTTAATTTTTCTGTGATTGACAAGACTACAAGTTCTTCACTGGCCCATGCAGCACCTAGCACAAAAATAAGTTAGCATAATCATACAATAGATATTTCTGGGATTCTGATGCTGCAGTTCATTAGCAATGTCATAAAGGACTTTGCTTGCTTGAGTGCTGAATTTCAGTTTCCTCTCCCTCAAAAAGGTATGAGTTTGCCTCTACAGAAAGCTGTTTTCTGTGGCATTACTAGAAGTTTGCATATTTGTTTGTAAAGACTTAAGTAGTCCCTTTTCATTGTGTAGTGCAAGAGTCATTAGCTAAACTTCTGCTCAGGAAGGCTCTAGATAATGAGGTAGGGCAGGACAGTCATGAGACCGAGCTGCAGTGAGCTTGGCTGGGGGAGGGGGACAAAAGGTGCCTCCAGGGCCTCCTCAAACAAGGGGAGCAACGGGCAATGTTAAAAGGACTTGCACAACAAGGGCTTTCAAGGGTTAGGTAGACAGGAGGAAAGGGGTCCTTGCAGAAAGTTAGGATGCATGATGCTTTGGAAAGAAAGGTTACCTCATTGGGAACTGGGTTTTGGGAGATGCCAGAAAGCATGTCTGTGGGAAGCAGAGTCCCAGATCTACTCCAGAGGGAGGGGAAAAAAGGAAAGAGAAGAGGCTTTCTGAAAACATTCAAAACAAACTGCCAGGAAAAAAAAAATCACATAGCCTGTAAACTCCAGATCAGAGTGTTTTACTCAAATGTATGCACTATTGATTCTTAACCATAATAATATTTGATTCTTCTAAGCCAAGGAATTGAGCAGGATACACAACATATCATGTCAGTGTCCAAAGCAACAGGCTGCAATGCATAAAGTCCCTTGTTCCATGAAGTTCTGCGAGTGGGTATTCTGCAGATTATGTCCAGTCTTATCTAGACTTTAACCTGTGTAGCTCATGATAACATAAGAGAAATCATAAATTTTCAGAAAGATAAATGAAGCGCACAGGAAGGAAGAGATTTTCCTAACATCATAGAGCTGCTATATGGCAAGAAACCAAAGTTTTCTGCATTGCAGCCAAGTGCCCTGCTTTGAAACCATACTGCTTGACAAGAATAGGATTCCTTTGTTGTTTAGACAGTCCCAGCCTTTCATTAAGTCACTTATACCCATCACAAGGCTCCCATGGCTTCCAGATTAGAAGTTGTGAATGTAAATCGAAATTTTGCCGAGTGTATTATTGCTATAAATGAACCATAATTTGTTCCAAAGGTTAAGCATGAAGGGGCTTTGCTATGGATTCACAGCCTTAAGAGACCACTTTCTCCACAGTGCACTTCTCAGTACAGAATGACTATTACAGGGTTATGTGCAGTCCCTTCACTGCTGCTGTAAGGCTTCCCCCTGCCTATCAAAGAGTCCCAGAAAAGAGCACATTTATTTATACAGATATTTAGAAAAAAAGACCCAAAATGGAACATACAGAATTCTTTAAAGTGTCACAAGTACCACAGATGTACTTTTCTCTCCAATCTGCTGCTTAAACTCACGTCTTTAACTCTTAAGTATCCATCTCTCCCCTCATCCCCCCAAACAGCCTCAAGAAAATACATGGAAAGCATGCCGAATCCACTCTTGGCATAGCTCCACAGTCCATTGGAAGTGCACCAGGGATGAATCTAACCCCTGCCTTTAGTGCAACATAGTGCTTAACTGCATTCATCTTGGTAAACTTCCAATTAAATTATAACAAATGCTGTTAGAAAGTATGTGTTTGGTTGGGGGTGTTGTTTCTTTTGTTCTTTTTTTAACAAAAGCACTCTAAATATTCATTACCACCCATACTGCCACTCTATTTTCACCAAAAGAAGAAAGAAATTGCTTGGATATTTTCTATAGGCAACCATCCACATTGCTGAACTGTCATTTAACCTCAAGCAATGTTAATAAATTTGTTCAGCTAATGATGCTGTTTCAAACAAGACATGGTGTGGAAAATAACAAGCACATAGAGGTGGACCTGGTAAGCAGTTAAATCCAATTAAGTTATTGATACCTAGTATCAATTAAATTATTGATGCTTATTCTGGGAGTTACAGAGTTGGTGAAACTTACCCCATGAGAGACCACACCACTTATTTGCTTTGTCATAGCAGTGTCCTATCTCCCTATTAGAAGTATCAACAAATCCCTACAGTTTATTAGGACCCGTAAAAGTAGCAGGTAAAATAAGAATTGGAAAGCTGAAAGGATGACTCATCCACCTATTTGTTTTCCAATCTGAGAAAAGACCTATTAAAAAAACCACACCCAAACAAACAGAAATCAAACAAATTGATGTTAATTGGCTCTCTGTGAAACGCACAGGAGAGCAACACCTTTAATCCTAGGGAACTGTCATTCACGGGGGCGGGGAATCCTACTGCACATTTGCAAAGATCAGCTGCTTTTGTTGCAGAAAAGCCTTTGACCACAGATAGGTTCCCCCACGATCCTGATTTTAGGACACAGAGTCTCTTCAGGGCTCGACTCATTACTGAGACAGCTGAGGCTTATGTTGCAGTACCAGAAAAGAGATTGAAATGCAGTGCGTACTGAGATGTGGAGCAGGATTCACATAGCCACTAATGGGGGAAGGAACAGTACTGTATGGTTTGTGCCTCCCACTATCTTCATTTTGACTCATTGTGGCTGCAGAGAAACACCAGTTTCACTGGCTACCCTAGGCAAATTTCTGAACGGGGGCAGGTGTGTGTGTGTAACCAAAAAAACCCCCAAACACACCACCTTTCAAATGGGAATTAGGGCACTCTTCTCACCATCCTCACATGGGCTGGGACAGCCAAATCCTATTTAAAACACTTCTCTGGATATGCTGAAGAAACCCCAAACAAACAAACGAAACCCCAAACAAGCAAACAAAACCCCAAACCCACACAAAAAAGTGCAAGTTAGCTTAGCCTATCTAACAGATGGCAGTAGGGCTAACCCAGCCTGCCTGATGTTCATTGCCTGAGGGGTGTAGGATGTCAGCAGAGAGAGGCAGGTTTCTTTCCATCTTCCTCTGAATAACTTCAATCTGCCTAATTCAGGCAGTTCCTTTTGTTCATTGACCAAACATGGGAAGATACAGGCAGCAACCCAGTCCTCTTAGGACAGAAACCCATTAGAAGATCACAACGAAACAAGGAAATTATGTCTGCCTCTAGCCAGCTGCTAAGCTATTAGCTATTATTCCCATACCTGCTGCTCACTTTTTGTGTAAGAGCCTAGAGGGCAAAGCACTCGCCTAGGAAAGTCTCAGCTCCGGTCCTCAAGTGCCAGTGAGCCTGACGGGATGGAGCCCCTGCTTCCCACAAGCATGCTCCCCACTTCTTTATGAACCTGCAAGAGATGCCAACCACAGTTTCATGGTCAGCACCCCTCTGATTGGTACCAGAGATAAGAAGTATTGTTGCCCTATCTACACTGATAAGATTTTTCTTTTTGTTGTTTCTGTTTTTAAACCCAGGCATGGTTCATTGCAAAATACAGATCCATTCCTAGAAGCTATCTCTGAAATCCCAGTCACGCCTCGTCCCAGCCCAGAATCTGAAATATCATGCACCTGGAAATATTAGCAGAAGGGCAGGCAGGGAGAGACAGCTTCATCCTGATGGCAGGATCCTCACTGGCAGACCTCCATCCTACTCAGCCAGAGAGGGGAGCAGGATGAGGCCACTGGCACTGCCTGCACTCATGCAAGTGCTCTGAATGCCCATCCACAATCTGCGTGACCGCCACGTATACATGTGTTTGTGTCTGCTGGGAATACATCTTCAGCTTCGCTACTAGTTGGATCTGGAGAGGAGGAGCTGCAGCAGCCTCACTTCTCTCAGGCTGTGAGAACCAGCATGACATATTTTCCTTTAACACTTTCCAGACCTTACAAAGTCAGCCTACAAGGACAAATGCCCAAGCACTTTACCAATTACACTTGGAGACACGTGCTGTGTATTACATCCATCTCTTTTCTTTCCTGTCGTCACCCACTGCTCTGTCCTCCCCAGCAAACAGGTCTCAGCACTTTTAGCCTAGACTTCACCAACCCACTTCCCCGTCCTACCAGGCCTGCCACACTACTCTGTGCTTGCCAGAGGCTGAGTAGGACTCTGACAATGAGGATAGGCTACCTTCTTCATTCCCCCCTCACCCGCCATACAAGTGATTTTTTTTGGAGGCAAGTTCATCTGTGAGCCTTGGAATTTTGTTAGGAAGCATGGGTTTATGCCAGTTAGGTTTAAGACTAATAATAAGATATCTTTTATGATACATCTTAAGAGCAAGGTTTACAGAAAGCTGAGATATTCTAATCACAGTCTCTACAGAGCATGGGAAGTTACACCAATCTTCACTTAGCTCAAGGAGACTAAACTATGATTAGTTACACCACAGAAGACAAAGTTCATTCATTACATCACACTTTGGCATAAATTCCAGGCATGAAGAAACCTTGCAGTGCTTAAATAAAGCACTAGAAGCAAGCTTTTAAAGTCTTTTTTCTTCTAGGAATGTATAATGACTCTGTCAAATTCTACAACAACAGAATTGTATTTACCAGTTGATAGCAGAGGACGATTCAAAAGTAGGAGGGAAGAAATTTTAAATGGAAATTATGTTGTACATGAATGCTTCTGGACCACTTTGCTCAGGTCTGTTCTCTCCAGTGGCCTCCTCTATTGGAACATCTCATTGAGCTTCATCTATTCACACAGGGGAGTAAACTTAAGAGAGCCACAAGGCATCTCCAATCACTCACTTAACCATACAGATCAACTCTTCAGAAAAAAAAGAAATGTTTGAACAGGCGTCTAATTCTTTTGGACACCAGAGGTACTGCATCAAGAGGGCCTTTCCTCAGTTTACAATTTAGATTCTACCACTTTTTAGGGAAAAAAATCACATCCTTAGCTTGAAAGGAAAAGAATCTTCCTGGACAAAACAGACTTCCAGGATCATGATCCCTTAAAGGAGCACCACCTTTCTCAAAGCAAATAAACAAAGCAAAAACAAAGCCCCAAACAAACAAAACCCCCAAACCCACACCCAACAAAAAAACCAAAACAAAACAAAGAAACAAAACCACACCCACACACCCAAAAAAAACCCCCCCACACAAAACCAAACCAACAAAAAAACCCCCAACCAATCAACCAATCCCACCCACTGTCCAGACCCACACTTCCTGGGTACAACAACCTCAGCAGGAGGACCAGGAAACAATAGCCAACCTGTTCTTTTTTAAGCTACAAGACCAAACCACTGATGGCGGAGACTATTTTACAGAGTAAGCCTGAGGGCTCAGAGTTACCCTTTTATTTTGGCCATTCTTTCTATCACTCATTTTCCCAAGACAATTTTCAAGAAGGCTTCTGTAGGAGGAATGTGGAAAAATAACATCCTGGTGATATTCCCTCAGACCTTGGTTGCATTAATGCAGGCCTCCACAGCTACACATCCTAGCACAGTTTGCAGACCTCCTACTAAGCCAGCATGGGAGACTGTGAAGACCACCCTCAGGTCCCTCCAAGCCTTTTAGCATATTACTATGGAGTCTACCCATATTCTGGTAGGCCTGGATCTCAGTAAATTTTCAGTGACCTGAGACACAGCAAAACGTGAGAGAAGCAGCATTCTTTAGTTGGAGAATTTATCAGCTCCAGTAGCAATTTCTTAACGTCTCTAATACTTCACAACAACAGGGAGCAGCAGCCCAAGAACCTTAACCTCTCCCCCCCCCACCAGCTTTAAAGTACAGAGAGCAAAAGGCAGATAAAAAAAAAAATCACTCTAGTTATAAATATCATAAGACTAATTATGAATGAGTCACAATCTTTTCAATGCCTGACTCCAATTTTTTTTCAGATTTAAACACAGGAAGTATCACCTCAGGTAAGATAGGAAGCCACATCTGAAATGGTAGAGAATAGCCACATTTCCACCTGGAAGAAAAATATTTTGAAAACAAGTTTATCATACTGCTAATTTTGTAGCTACTCATCCATATCCCACTTCACTGAGTTATTAAAATTAGCCAGACCATTCTCAGCCACTGGAAAAGCATGGAGCTTAGTTCCTAGTTTAAGCTAGGAACGTGTTTAATTGCAATGCCAAAGAAATTTTTATGGCCATGTATTTAGTTTGAGCACATGGAATTCCAACAATCCTCCTTTCCTTTAGAAGTCCCAGAGCCTTTACCCCTCATGAGGACATTACCACGTTAATCTTCAGCAAAAGTAATAAAGGTTACCTGTCACACACACACACACAAAATAAAGCAAAATGCAAGCAGCAAATTCATTTTTTTCCTCTCTTTTTACAGACACATGAAACACACATAATGCCACCAAAAATCCTAAGCAAATGGATGTTTAAAGCCATTCTAATGAAAGAAAACAGATGTCAGCCAACAGAAAATATCTATTTTGCATTTTAGGCACACTTGATACTTTGCTTCCTTTTCCGCACAAATTTTGAATAAGCCATCAAAAGGCAAGGATTATTTTCTTTAATCACCAGTTCTTTCCTGTTGGCAGCAGTTCCAATCTACAGGATTTTAGAGAGTTTCTTTTACACAGGTGTGGATTTACTGAGGAAGAAGATAGATCTGCTGCCTTCTGTGACCCCTACTTGGTGGTCCCGCTCAGTGCTTTGCATAGATGCTTCCGTGCCCCAGTCAAACCACAACCATCCTCACCCGCCTCATTTCATCTAAAGTCAAAAGCAGCTGTACAGCTTTTACAGAATGACTAACACACCCCAGTGAAGGGTAACAGAGCATTACCTCCATAACCTTAACAGTTAAACCCACCCTGGACAGCAGAAGCAATAACTTGACCGATTGCCACAGAGCTCTCACATTTGTCCTCGCAACAGTTTTGGCCTCTGGTATTTGTTTAAGACCTGAGCTGCAAGAACTCCTGTATGTATTTAATCGACCTCAACATCTTTTAGGTATGAATCACCTCCTCAATATCTCCCAGTCTTTATGCCCCCCCCCCCCTTCTTTTTTTTTTCCTTTCCCTCCTTTCCAAACCTCATTCTAAATATTGTTTTGGTTTTTAAAGGAGTGATTTTGGAGTGGCAGCTGATGTTCTGAGGATTTTTCTCAAAAATCTAATACTTAGTTGCATGCAGGACAGCTTACGGTCCTGTTAACCGATTTCTATGAAAGTTTTCAGTTCAGAGTTGTACCACATTTCTGATGTTCATATGCAGTAAAACATCATTTAGGTTTGCAGTTAAGTCTAGTTCAGGAAAAAGGAGAACAGAGGCCTGATGAAATTGGGCACTTTTTACAAGAAACAGAAGGAGAAAGTATTATAAATCTTGTTACAGCAGTTGAATAAGAGATTTGCCTTTAATTCAGGGTTTTTTTGTTTTGGCATTTAGTTTGTTGGGGTTTTTTTCTGGAAAAGTGACAGAGGTCCATTTTCTAGGAAGCTGCATATTAGGGTAGCCGTGTCATCTGCTGCGTCCTGCCTGCCAATTGTCTCTCCTGCTTCACAGAACAGCTGCTTGCGAGTAGCAGCTCCCATTTGGTCCATTGGTTGTGACTGTCACCCACCACAAACTGTCACCTGTCATTTTGTCATAGCAATAGCTGGCACTAGTGCCTGGCACCGGTACGTGCTATATTCTCTCCTACTGCAGGCACAGGTCAGAAGGGGTGTGGGAGGAGAGACAGCGACTGATGCTGCAGCTGCTTTTGCTACTATCCGATGGCCACAGTAGCTTTATAGGTGACAGACCCAGCTAACAAAGCACAGCCTTCCTCATGGCCGTGAAAGGCCTTGGGGTCATCGTCTTCAGCCAGGTCTTCTCCAGACAGTACAACCCTTTGCAAGCATTCACGTCGTTTCATGTTGCTCTGACCACTGGTATCAGCAACTTGTTTCCACATAATACGGTTTATAACAATACTTCTGGAGATACTAACTATAACAGTAATCGTAAATAGTTAAGCAAAGATTCAGTAAATCAACTACCAGCAATAACAGCATTTTCCACATCAGCTGTACTGGACGAAGACTACAGAAGCAGCTTGTATTTGTTTTCTCTAAAACCAACATTTTAATCTCTGCAATTTTTCACCTGCACTTCAAATTATAATAAAGCAAGTATTTTCAAGGTAGGTTAAATCATGCCTTGTGATGTTCACATTTTTTGCAACATGTCTATATTTTTAAGCTGACTCTGTGGCTCAGTTGTATAACCTGGCTCTGTATCTCAGAAATATATAATTAAACTTCACTGGTCTCTGTGAAAGCTTAAAACATCAATGCTCAGTTGAAGATGTTTATGGACATTATATACTGAATAGATCTGGATATGTAACATATTTATTGTCCGAAAGTAACTCTTACGTCTCTGAAGTATAAGATAAAACAATGTTGTTCACGCTTTCTCCTGCAATTTTTGGAAAAGCTTAGCCATATCTGATCTATTTAAGATCTGCACAAAAGTTTATTTGTATTGTTTTCAGAAAATAATTCCTACCTCCCTCATACCTCTCTCAAGAGGAAGATGTTTATGTACAGTCATTTCCTTCATGCAATTCATTCATTTAAAAAAAAAAAAAAAAAAAGTACCAGAGCCCAAATTCCTCCACGTTCAGGGAACAAGAGGCATGCTACAATTTATTTTTCCTTATTTTCAAGGCCCTTTCCAGACAGCACTTACCCCAAAGGCATTCTCAAAATTTTTTCTGAGGACCATTTCTACAGCTCTTGTTTGACTGTACACTTCATTTTCTGCAGCTTCTCTGTGTCACTTGTCTTCAAAACAAAACCCACATGGGTCTTTTTCTGGCCAAGATTTCAGTCCCCTATGTTTGATGATATATTTAGAACAAAGTAACTGAAACCAGTAAAAACGGGTTTAATAGGTTCTGAAAATTCATGATACATACCACCTTTTTCGCATGGCTTTTGATGGATTATCATCTGGCAGTCTGCAAGTAATAACCACTCAAAAGCCAATTTTTAGACAAGACTGAGAATCTGGAACAAAATTAAAAAAAAAACCAAAACAAAACAAAACACAGAGTGGAAGGACTGACAGGTAACTTATAACTGAGATATTTTGCCTCAAACAACGAGTCAACACTTTCAGTAGCATGCAGCTTTTCTTTCTCCACGAAGTTATTTTTTGCTCATTCTCTGAAACACAAAAAATGTTGTATCGACTGCGGCTTCAATATGTCTGAAAGCTTTTGCACCTCTTCACGTAAATATAACTATATAAATTAGATCTCTAATTTGCCAGCAGATATATTATGATTTTTTGTTGTTTGACAAAAGTCACAAGAAAATACTGGGTTTTACTCAACAGCATCAGTTAAGGGCTCTGAAGCTTGGGGCAGGGGGTGACATGTTTGCTTGTTTTGAAGTCTCTCTAAACACAGTAAAAGTTGTTTAAAAAGGTGGTGTTGAGTTTTCAGAGGCAGACGAAATACATGGTGCAGCTGAAGGTTTTGCCATTGCTTCTGCAGGAAGGTAGCGTGTGGCAATTTCCCAAGCACCGATAAGCTCCAGAGACTGATGGTCCTGTTGAATCTGTAAGGACTGACAGACTCCAGCCATGAGGTTCTGCTCAACCTGTACGAGACCACTAGCACATACTAGGATCAGCAAGGGGCTGTGCAAACCAGACCACACGGAGACCAAGCCACAGGGATGCCTACGCACCTGCTGGAACCATGGACTCTCCAAGCAGCTGCCTGGCAGCCCCTGGGGCATAAACTCACCCCTCTGCATCTGAGCATCCAGCTGGGGCTAGCCCATCAGCTGTGGCTCCACCAAGGGTACTGAGTGAACATGCGAGCAAGCTACGTGAGCAAAAAAGCGCATACTTTGTTTGAACAGTTACCTACAAATTACTGTCTAATCAATAAAGGCATTCTTAATAACGCTGGTGACCTGTGTCTTACACACACACGCCAGGGAAAAGGCAATTCACAACGCATACAGTAATAAGATATTGACATTTTTATAAGGAGAAAATTTGATCAGATATTTGCCACTAATGCTTTTATAAACACATTTACAGATGTATTTACCTGGAGACCTCTATATCAGTGTAGCACATGTATTTAGCCTCCAAAAATACTTTCTTAAGCAATGATTGTTGCTAATACATTGCGTCCTCACTGTTTTCAAGTACTCTGCACCCTCCATTTCAGAAGCACACAGCACCAGCTTTTGTCATTTTCTCCCCACCTCTTTAAGCCAGCAATGATTTTACGCTTCCACAACACCCATTAAAAAAAAAAAAAAAAAAGGACCAAGTTCAAATTCAGAGAATTCCATTAGAAAATACCTGCATAACTGGATACTTCCACATTTACAGTTGCTTTTATATGCACTGACATAATTCTAATTTGTTTCATAACTGCTGTCTGCGTGTACGTTGCTTTAAGGAAATTCACATTGCATCCAAGCTCTGCGTCATACGTAAATCTAAGTGAAGACCGTATCATTTAGCACTTCCAATCTAATTCAAAAGAAATTACAACAGCCAACCTGCTTTCCATAGCACCATGCTGATTGGCATTAGCTTTGCTGACATTACTGCCTGATTGCATCCCATATCAGTCTCAATCATCTTGCCTGGTGTCAGTGTCCAGGCAACCAGCCCAGTTACCTAGGTTATTTTGTCTATTCTGTTTAAGTGCTGGAGAGACCTTAGCTTTTCTTTCCATTTCCTGGAACTTCCCCAGACTTACAAGATTTTTATTTAAAAGAAAATCACAACCAATATTAATTTTTATAGCAGTTCTTAGTAGAATTTCTCTGTGAACATTCAGAAAAATTTTAATAACAGTGGTTGAAAAGTTTCTACAGCTCTGTGAAAATCTCTGTTTGATATATAATAACACATATCTACCCTTCCCACTGAGTAGCAGAAATATGAAAATTACAGATGCAACAAACTGGTAAACATGGTTGTGCTAGTTTATTGTGTTACTATATGCAGCTGTTCATCCCATACTTTGCTCCTTGCAGTTACTGTCCTCATAGCAGGAGTGAAAAAACAGAATAAGCACTCAGGCCCCAGCTGTCCCAGTTTACAGCATATTGTCTTAGCCAGAGACCCACAGTCAACATCAATTTACACTGAAGTGCAACAGCTGAGTCACAAGTACACAAGTTCCTCTTCTTTCACTTGAGAGGGCATGGGTATTTCTGGAGGAACACACTTTACTAATACAGCTGCTTACTTTACCAGACATCTGTAAGAGGTCTAAGTAGAGAAATGGTGCTTTGAAATACTAGCTTCTAAATAAGGTCAAAGAGTTTTTTTGCCCCCTTTGCTCCCTGGAAGCTGTCATCCATTCAGAGTTGGATGTTTTGTTCTTTTAGGTTTGTTTTACAGGAAATGTCAGTGAAACACTTTTTTTCTATTATGAAACTTAAAGTCTGTGTTTTGACTTTAATGAAGTATATTTCAAAGCATTATGAAAAATTCTGAGATTTTTTTTTTTTTTGGTCCTATATTGGCTTAAGGAATTAACACGAGAAAGTCAAAATGCAGAACTTCTATAAGAATCTAGATACCTTCATAACACTTAACTAGTACAAATCTAAGTTAGGGTGGGGAAGAGTATACTGAGCTCTTTTTATATCTGCCTCCTTATTAAAAAAAACAACTACAAACAAAAACATATCCATTTAATTTAGAAAGGGGCTGTTCAAGTAACTAAAGTCTATTAACATGAATAAGAAAAAAAATTGGCAGATTACTGCAGCAAACAAAGGCAACTGGAATTCTTCAACACCTTACTCAAAGACTTATTGGTGATATACTTAGAAAAGAGGTACCTAGAAGGACAGCAGTTTTGTTTCCTATTCTTAGTCAAATCATTTAACACAAGCAAAAGATTGTGTAGTTCTACCAGAAATCTCATTTTGCAGGAACAACTCCATGTTCAACCTTGCCCTGCACAGGCGAACTGTGTATTAAAAAAAAACCCCAAACACCATTCTTCTGACTCAGAAAAGAGCATCACTAAGCAAATGCTGCTGTTTTCACACACTTTAGTTTCGACTGCATTTTTTTTGTACAAAATTTGTGGCAGACTACTGAAAGCCCTGGCAAAGGTTACATTTTTTTCCACTTGTAAAAGCTATTTTTCAGTAACAGATAACACTACATGAAAGAAAGAGAAAAATTAATATAAACTAGAAATAGACCATCACGGTCTCACTCTAGTATTTTGTGATTTCTAGCACCTGTATTCTCTTGGACAAGCAGTGGACTTGGCAGTGTTAGGTTTACAGTTGGACTCAATCTTAGAGGTCTTTTCCAACTTAAATGATTCCACGATTCTATGCCTGTTTCTCTGCTGAGCTGTCGTGGTTTAGCCCCAGCCAGCAACTAAGCACCACGCAGCCGCTCGCTCACTCCCCCTACCCCGATGGGATGGGGGAGAGAATTGGAGGAGTAAGAGTGAGAAACACTCCTGGGTTGAGATAAGAACAGTTTAATAATTGAAATAAAGTCAAATAGTAATGCTAATAGTAACAGTATAATAATGATAATAATAATAATGATACATGAAGCAAGTGATGCACAATGCAATTGCTCACCACCCGCCGACCGATACCCAGACAGTTCCCGAGCAGCGATCGCTGCTCCCCGGCCAACCCCCCCCAGTTTATATACTGAGCATGACGTCATATGGTATGGAATAGCCCTTTGGTCACTTTGGATCAACTATTCTGGCTGTGCCCCCTCCCAGTTTCTTGTGCGCCTGGCAGAGCATGGGAAGCTGAAAAAGTCCTTGACTAGCATAAGCAGTACTCAGCAACAACTAAAAACATCAGCATGTTATCAACATTCTTCTCCTACTAAATCCAAAACACAGCACTATGCCTGCTGCTAGGAAGAAAATTAACTCTATCCCAGCTGAAACCAGGACATGAGCAAACCACAATAATTCTCAAAAATAACTTCCAAATTATATACTTGCTGACCTCCATCCTTACAACACACCCACAATCCTCAAAGAAAACACAGGTACCAGTCCACATCACTGACAAGAAAGCACAGCCACCATTTGCTTTCTCAAGAAGCTGCAAGCTCTTCAAGGAAGCTCCCTCTTCCAATAGCTGTCTGTAAAGTTCCTAAAACACTTTGAGGGCCATACAAGTAAACAAAAAAAAATACTTTTGGAGCAGACAACCTTTCTAATGTTCATTTAAAGCATTTAAATTTGTCTTGAGATATCATTGTAAGTGTCTAAGGCAAAGCAGATATTAGAAAAAATGCAAAATATTACTCTAAATCTCTTTAACATTGCAGCAAATTATGTTTCCCCTCCTTTCCTCTCCCCAAGAGCAAAGATTTAAACAGGTTTTGGCTAACACATTCTGGTACTTTAAATCATACACCATGGTGCATGAATCATAAGGATAATTTAGTGGCTTAATTGTTGATCAAAGTAATATTCTACTGATTTCTGAACTTGTCAGGGGAGACAAGCTAAGATTACTCAGTTTCTCCTCATTTCCTCCACAGCAGTACATTATTGCGTTGCAGTTGCTCTTTTCTTTGCTAGCAGCTTCAAAACACAAAAACAATTTGTAACTTGCACCAGATTACTTGATTCTTTTGCTGCACCAATCTTTAGACGAAAGAAGGAAAATAGAGAAGAGGAACGATTTCAGTTCCTTGAAGTATTGTTGATCAACCACCTGACTATTCTGAAAACCCCACACAGAGATGATAATTTTATTCGAGGTATGTAATTTTCAGATAGCAGCACGATGCAGTACAGAACATGGATGTTTCTCAGTATTTTTTCAGTAGCATTTTAATTACTGCTGCAACAGTTCTGGTAAAATTTCCTGGACCATTTTCACCTTTGAAACATTAGGCAGATTTTCTTTCCCAAGTATGACTGTAAAAACACTGACCTTTATTTTTAGGACTGTTTCAATATGTATCTTGTCAGTATTGCTCTTTTACTGCTGAAAGAAGAATAGCTCAGCAACTTGGACTCCAAGCTGCAGTTCAGAAGATCCCAGAATGAAGTCCCTAGATTATCACCCACTACTCGACGTGTCCTTACACAAGTCACTGGGGGAATGAAGGTCTAGGAAGATTTAGGAGGCAGACATCAGCACCTTTGACTCCAGGCTACGAGGACAGGATAAATACCTCGAGAAATGTCAGAAGTTCAGTTAGTATTTTAATAGTGACCATTGAAATATCCAAGACATATCTAATAAAGAGAAAAGCACACCTCACAATCCTGTTTAAACAGTGCATTAGTCAACAACACTGCTTCCCATCTGTATGACCTCCTCCATTTTAGAGGAGCAATGCCTTTTACTAGCTTTTTATTTAGTAAACTTTGGTTAGTTTTATCAGAGCTAGTTTTCTAAGATACATAAGTACACATAAGTGCTAGGGAAAAAGAGTCACAGTGTTTTCTCTTCACCGTGTCATTCATGCAGGAAAGGTTTTTGAAATATAAGGGTCAGCACCATAGGCATTGAATTGGGTACAAAGACACAATCCAGAGGTTTAGGAGCCATTGTGCATAACTAAAATCTGTAGAACCTGAAGGGAGGATACAGGGATTATTCCTTGATGGGCAAGGTGCAGCAGCCTTGCCCTTAGAACATATTCCTTTGCATGGAGCGACAGCTGCCTGTCTTTCCTGTGCACCTATGTGCAATGAAAGGGGAATAAGCCACTTCATCCTATTCTCTTCTGCTTCATGGGACACAAAGGAAGAACTATCAAATCACAGGTTTTACTGCAGCAGTATGACATCATTTTTCTTCTGAAGCATCAAATAAAAACTAGAAAGAGCCAAAAATCAAGAATAGAAGTCAATAAAACAAAATTACAAAACAGGATTTCCCCCTGTCATTCCGCCCCCCCCCAAGAAAAAGATTAGAAAAGGGAAAAAAAATCAGAATACAAAATATATAGTTGCAGTTGTTCATTTTAGGAAGCTTGTTACAAGAACATGTACAACACTTCAGACTAAGTATTTGGGAACCAGTTTCACTCTTTCCTCTCCCCCCACATTTGGGGGATGAGGCACAAAAGAACACAAAATAATTCTTCTATAGTTTTCTCATCTAGAGAAGCCAATAGTAATACTATTTTTTTCCTTTAGACTGAAAGAGGGAAAAATATTCAGTACATGTGGATTTAAAACCTAAGGCAGTTAGTGACATTATCCAAAACATCTATTCTTGGTGAGAAATGTCTCACCAAGAGAGACAAAATTAAAATAATTAAGGAACATTCCAGCTGAGCTTCTGCAACCTCATCTACAGAATGCTCTGGAATCACCTTTTATTCATGTGTTTACTGTTTCCTCATCATTACTAGCTAAAAAAAAAAAAAAAAAAAGTCTGAGCACCTTCTGTTCTATATCCCTTTATTCATAACAGGTTCACTGTTTTTCTGATATGAATGTTTTCAACAGTTTATAAAAAGCTAATGTGGCCATTTGGTTCAAGAATTATAGTCAATTTTCTTAAGCTGAATAACGAGTACTCAAATCACCTAAACATATGGGGACGGGACACTAAGCTCACAGGCACTAAATAATGAGTTGTCATGCATCCTCCATCTCTAAGGATAGCACTGAAAATCATAAACAGTCATCATTCTGTACAGCTGAATTCCTCATCCAGGATACCACTGAGGACAGCAGTATTGGCTGATTTCGCACCAATCAAGCCATAATCAGCATTTGTACCATGCATTTAATGCTTTTGTTTTTAGCTAGATTTAAAGATTACCCCTGCTCTCATCTTTTTGACAACTTTCTTAAATCATTTAGCTTAAGATAGTTTACAGCCTGTTTATAACCAGCGTCACTGCAAGGAGAACCATATTCTTGACCTGGACAACACTGAAGTGCAGAGGACTGGTAATCCAGCAGTTATCACACACCTAAGGCAGATTTCTATTAGCTTACTACCAGCATTGCTTTTGCATATCAGAAAGGACAGGGCCAAAACCTCCTAATTTGTTATTTGGCTCTATCTTCCACCCAGCTACATAAGTCTTTCCTAGAGAGGAAATCCAGTGCAGGGTTGAAGCTACACCACAACACCTGTACTGCACTCCACTGACAAGTTAGTCCTACTGCCCAATACCACCTGGAAAGGCAGCTTGCTGCACTTTCATTTCAACAGGAAGCAGCTGCCTTTCAGGTATACACACTAGGGATATCTACATAGGTAATTAAAGCAAATTGAAAATCCACATAACCTTAGTGATCTGTATATAGTAACTGTTTTGGATAAAAAGGGTCCCTCTCTGCATGGTTCTGAACATCATACAGTAATTCACATCCATGAAAATATAAAGCAGCTAGAAAACCCTATGAAATCCAGATGGTAGCGGTTTGTACTGCCACTGAGGGTATGAGGTCACAGAGAACAGGTTGCATTGAGAGGACAGTTTCAGAAACATTGGCAGCAAACACACAAAACTTCCAGAGAGAACAAACAGAAAGAAGTTTTGATAAAGTCTGTTTTGATGTTTGTTAAGGCAGCTTCTTGGGTCCCAGTAGGAAAGGAGAAACAAAGAAATATGCATACTTGAACCTGAAGTTCCAGGCCTTTACCTCACTTGTATATCGCAGTTTCAAGGGTTATTTGCCCAGTTTGAAAAAAAATCACGGCATATTTTATTAAAACATCACTAATTAGTCCTACGAGTTAGGAGAAATAGCTCCATCCTCTATCTATATAGTAGATTCCAGTAACCCTTTCAAGTATTTCTTTAAAGTTATATGAATTAGAAACACTTTCCTTTAAAGAAAAAAATGCCAGAAGTAAAATTTTCATTTATCTCTAGGACCGTAGCTTGAACAAAAGCAAACAAACCACACAGATACCACAAGAATTAACAACACCAAGGAGACCATCACGTACCTCTTTCCATTCCATCTCAACATGAAATCACTACAGCATGAGCTGGGATCAGGAGACCACAAAATCAGGAGACCAAGGAAAAACAGAAGCCTAGTTCTGCCATACCACACAGATTAGGAGTTCTCTACCCTTTTCCCCACAAAACCAGAGTACTAGGAGAAAATAGCAACAACACCTGAATAAGATCCCAATCTAATTGTGTAGTGGGGAAACAAGGGGGGCATAGGAAGCGAAAAGATTTTTTTCCTTGTATTCATCTTCTCATTTGAGTGTTATTTTCAGTTAATATGAGCAGCTGTGACTCTTCCCAGGTGAAAGACATTACCATATTCCCTTTCAGGCTGAGGGCAGGCTATTCAACGCAGTGCCCCAATGCAATTAAAGTACATGTATCTGGCAGAAAGAACAAAACAGACTGGAGGGGAATATGGTGGTTTAGTGAAGAGACAGTAAGATTGGCCTAAAACAGCAGAAGTATGCAATGATTTCCATTAATCAGGCTGGTTGCTTTTATTCATATGAATAACTGCCAAAATATGCTAAATAAGCAGTTCTACTTTCCTTTTAGAGTTCTCATCCACCAAAGCTGGCTCAACACTGTCCGTTCTTGGTCTCCATTTCCCTGAACAGGTATGAGGAAGAAAAATACAGCTAAAATATTTTGTGCTCTTTTCACCGTTGGCTACGCTATGGCACACATAAATTGTGTGTGCAAGGGAGGACTGAATCAGTTTCTCTACTCCTGTATTAATGCTTTCCTTCTTTCCCATTTTATTAATACATTTCCTATACAATATAATCTCTCTTTGTATTCCATTACACAGTCACAAGTAATATCTGAACACAATTTTCACTATGGAAAACACCGTTTCATGGGGAAAAAGACAGTGCTCTACCAAACTGTCCTTTGAGTCTAGACAAATTTTATGAGAAGGTTATGTATTTATGAATGTAAAGATATGTTTATCTTGGTATAATAAGACCAAAAAATAAAAATCAGAGTCTTATTACACAAGATTATACTGAAAATTACTGATTTCTCTATGTTGCTAATTTTTGTTCTAAATTTCCTATATTTATGAAATCTGAGTAACTAGAACAGAAACCCAGTATACCTTAGTGTATTTGATGTACTAAAACTTTTGCATTTATTCTAAAGGGTTTTTTTCACCTTAGACATGCATCAACCCCAGACATGTGGACCAATAAACATATTTTTGTTCAGTCTTTAAAACCATGGGGTAGGTACAGAAAATATCTCTTTGTTTATCATTTAAAATTACAAAGATATTTAAGAATAACATCTGTCTTTAAGAATACAAAAAAGCATACTTACACAGAACATATTTCCTGACAATTTCACCTTATCTAGCAATTTAGTGAATGAGTAATTCAAGTACAAAACCATGTTGTATTTGAATTAAAGTATATAGCTTTCAAGAACAGTGAAGGTAAATAAGAAGGGTATAGTAAAAATGGAGGTGGCTAGACACAGCACTAGGTATTGCAGCTAGCCCATAAGTTTATTTAACTATGGATTTCTAAAAGAAACTTAGAAAAAGTTGATTGGAAAGCTACAAGTAAAGAAGCATCATTGAAGTTACATGTAAAGCAAAGTGGGTATTAAAGAAATTAAAATAGAAATAGCTTCCTAAGGTTGTCTCAGGAACCGCATTTACACCTGTGGATTAATACTAATCTTAGCCCACTGCATCTGTTGATGCTGCTTGCCGTGTTTGGGTAGTTAAAACTTAAAGGAAATGCCATGCAGAGATCTCAACAGCAGATGTTGCTTAAAAGTATTTTAATGGAGATGAAACAAAAAAACAAACAAACAAAAAAATCCAGCATCTTTCACTGGGTTTCTAGGGGTTTCTTTATTTTTTTCTTTGGGGAAATTACCCACAAATCATTTTGAAAAATAATCATTTTCTCCCTCATTTTCTTGGGCACAGATGTCTGGCTTATTCACTTTTTATTGTCTGTCAAATCACATACAAAATGTATATTAAAGTATTAGACAAACCAGATACATTCTTCACAAAGCAAGATCAATTAGGGCCTCCACATGTCCCATAGTTTAACACCCTCGAGACAGAGAAGCATTGGTCACTCCAGGAGTCACTACAAAAGCATGAGCTCAGTTACTTAATTACTTCATTATTTTGATATCCAGTTTAAGCACAGAAATCCAACTTATTTTATTCAACTTCATCATTGCGTTTACTCCAAAAGCCACAGGTAGGCAGAAATGCCAGCTTCGGCACCATCTGCAATTAAGTACCACCTACTCACATCTAATAACATATACACTTAAAATTATATTTTCTCGGATTTCAGCCCAATACCAGTTGCACTTAGTTACACAAATACTTATTTCAGACTATACATAGGGTCTGTTTTAGTTGCATTAGTTATCTTGCATTAGTTATCCACTTTTGTATTTATGTGGAGTTTTTTCTGCTTTATACCTCTATAAGTGATGTTAGAGGTCGATGCCTGATGGCAGAACTGTCATAGCCTGTAGAATCAATTACTGAAAACGATCCTTAACAAACTGGCAGAGCTTGATTCAGCATTATCAGAATCAGGAAGCCTGGGCAATGAAAGAATCATTTCTGCACTATCTTGCTTCAATTTCAAAGGCTGAAGTAGCTGGAAGCAGCAGGTAACAGAAGTAATGATAACACGTAGCAAAGAGCTTAAATCTTCTTTACCGATCTGCATACACGTGCACGCACACACAAAAACCCACTGTCCCAAGTAGCAAGGAGAAAATGTTCTCGAATTGTGGAAATTTCAGATCAGTACCCTACTATTATTGTAACTTACAACTAGTATTTGTCTTCACTTAATCATATAAAACATCACTATTTTGTTCCTTTGTTCTGAAAGTATATACCACTAGTAACATCAACACTGGCAATGAGATAATTATTTCTAATTTTTTTCTTTACAGTAGGATGTACACATATATTTCCTAATTTTTGAAGAAATACCTTGCTTCCATGAATGCCCTGTACTTTAAAATGTCTAAGGCAAACAGTGCCAGAATTTGGCAACTTTTTCACAGCCGCAAGTCCAATTTAACTTTACTTTTCCAAATTCAGCATTAATTATAGAAGTAGATAACAAGAGCTACAAAACACTGCTTCTTGCAGAAGTGGTTGGCAGCATCTCTCATATTCCCCTGAACTGAGGCAATTCTGTTTTTTGGGAGTTAGGATTTGATGTCCTATGTAGCTTACCAACCAACTGGAAGTCTTCCAGCAATTTCGAAGTAGGCCTCTTGACTCACACTGATTTGGGGTTAAATCCCCCAAAAAGCAGCAAAGTAAACAACTGAGAGGCAGCAACTTCTAGCCTTCTGACCAGCTCTACTGTATGCAATTCAAAAATCTGCCTGTCCTCATAGTTTTTCATCCCTGTACTAGTAGTTTGAAGTTAAGACAGCATAGTTCAGATCCCAACCCTTTTCGGAACTGACTTTGTCACTTGACTTTGGCCACCACCCGTGTCTATCCACAGACAGAGAAAGGTCCAATTCCCTCCTCAGGGATCTCTCAGGGTACATGACACACACATAGGGTCAGACACAGCCCATGGAGCAGAGGTCTATTTTTACAGTACTTCAACTATCTTTAAAAGGTTTCACTGCTGAAAAGCAACAGCTGTATTTGTATTTTGAGGAAGGAAGGAAGGATCTAAGTATAGGGAAGGAATCCATTTGGTACCTACTAAGATAGTTTTTGGGTCAAAGAGTATGATGGGGAAAGACATAGAAATAGCAGTGGGAGTAGTCACAGCATTAAACAGGCTAACACAAGTAAAGGAAGGAGTAAAGGGAAGCAAGGATCAGAGAGAGGTAAAAAACGCAAACTACCAGACCGGGTTAGCCTCATTGACAGTAAGATACACTTAAACTTCACGGAAAAGATCAAAGGATTTAGAGATAGACATGAAAAAGAACAACGGGATGTTGTTCAGTGTACAATCATTGTACAGTGATTTTATTTACATCATTTTAAATGGAACAAAGAGGTGAGGAGATGAAGATAAAGAAGATTATGTTAAAGCAGTAAGGGAAGAGAGGCTGTAGAATACTTTCAGAGGACAATATAAAGGAATCTGATGCAAGATGGACTCAAGGAAAGAAGAAGAAAAGTCTTTAGTAAGACAGTGAGATTGTGGTTCCAGAAGAGAAAGCAAAGTGCAAGTACAGGAGTAGTTTGAGAGGGAAGACTTGTAAATAGAAGCCTTCATCATGAGATCATAGTAGGAACTTTGGGATATATGTCAGGAATGAGAGTTTGCAGAAAAAGGGAAGAACTAAAATTCAGCATCAGTTTGGAGTTCTAAGATTACAGTCAGAGATGAAAGCCTTGACAGAGAATGCACTCAACAGCAGAAATTAGTGAAAGATATAATTTTGCTAGTTCTGAGAAAATAATTTCAATTTAACCTCATCAGTTATACTTAGGAAAGCATCCCAAATAATTTTCAACACCATAAGAAAACGGTGGGTAGGTGAATAACCCTTAATTAAATTATTTCATTTCCACACACAAGCCCACCCATTGAACAAAGTATGGAACATGGCTCAAGTGACTTGCACAATGGTCTGACCATGAACCATTTGTCCACAGATTAATATGCAGTGTCAGCCTGTCAGCAACTTCTGTGTCACTATTATCACCTGCAGCACTGCCAGTGGCAAGAGCTCTTGCTAATATGGAGACTTCTTTGCAAGAGCTGCAATGTTTTGCTGTTGGATGGCACTGGAGAGGATACACTTTTGCAAGCAAAGCATGATTCCCATTCAACCCTAAGGGTAGATTCAAACTGATTCAAAATACTCTTACAATTGTAGCTGCTCTTTCAGCTGAAATTTTAGAATTTTCACCAACCTTTAAGAAAGTGTTAAGAAAAAAAAAAAAAAACATCGGGCAACCTGACAACATCAGGACTAGGACTTATTTTTCCCCTATATTAATCAGAAAAAGTAATATGGAAGTGGACAATTGAGATGTTGGCTCAATTTCTTTATCCTGAGACAAGAGTGTCATGACCGATTTTGGACTTGCTTCCTATTCACTTCTTTTAAAGCAGAAGTTAAATTCAGGAACCCTGTAACAAAGTTAAAGTATGAATCACTGGAAGATTACAGGTAAAGTAATAGGAAGACATATTACTTTGCTTGTAATGTCTCCTGCCTGCGAGTGCCTACATTTCTAGTTACTCTGTGAGGAACTTTAATTGCCTTTCCTTTAGAAAATGCTGATAGCCTATCCTTTGAAATACCAGACCTCTTAAAACTAATTCAAGTGGTCCCAGGAAAAAAATTGAAAGCAGGTTAAATCTCCGGTACTTAAAAAAAAAGAAAAGTCCTTCTGAACACAGAAGAGTTTTTATATTTCCTTCCCCCATCTCTATGACCTTACAGAAAGATGCCTTTTGGTTTAGAGTCTAGGTTTTTATTTGAAAAATAAATTTGTCAGATAAGGATTTAAGAGAAAAAAATTATATACTCTCAGGTTTTGCTTAATACAGGAACAATTTCATTGATTTTCAGCTCAATTTGTTTTGGTTTCATTTTGATTTCTATAGAGAAAGACTGATAGGTTTTAATATAGCTCAAACTCAAGAGCTGCAAATGTGACATTCCCCAGCTCTGCTCCCCTGCTCTACAACAGTTCCTGGGGGCAGATATTTAGAGTGAATCTATTAAGGGTGAATTGGAGTATATTTTACCATAAAGTAAGTTTAGCATTGAGAGGATATGATAATCAAACAGAAAATGCATTACCAGTATGTGTTCGAGCAACAGAGTAACTAAGCGACTACTGAGAACCCCATACTTAACCATTACACGGCCAAATGCTTAATTCAAAACATATTTGTTACCAGGGGTATCAGTAGTAAAGTATGAATAGCCATTTAAAATTTTTAAAAGTAATTTTTCCACCCTTTTAGTCCAAGAGTATTTTATATTATCGATGCTTAAAAAAAAAAAATCAAACAAAAAGAAAACCCAAAAAACTTTTTGGCCTTTTGATTGATGAAAACCTGTGCGTTAACACCCAGGACGTGACTATTTCTCTAATATGTGCACTCACTAATGAAACTTTTCCGGTAAACATTAGTTTATTGTAAATTGTTATTGCACTGCCACCATCCTGTGGCTTTTGGAGATCCTTTAAGGATTGTTCCTTTTCCCCCCACTTTAATTGCCATTCACCATGGCTGCTACATATGTCAAATCACAAACTTACCATTAAAGGGATCAGAATTTTTCATATAACGTTCCATTATTGTTTGCATCAATGATAAAATGTGATGTTTCCTGAAGATCTGTGAGCTATAAAGTAAGGCTACCATAGATACAAACATGCTAACCCTCACAGACAAAAGTATTCCTAGGTTCATCTGCGTAAGCATTTGCATGTTGGTTTAATACTCATTGAACTTGACTGGAAAAATCTGTTACCTGCTTAAATTTGTATGCTGAAATCAAGTCATAGAAACGCTACAAAAATCATGATGAATAACACGGATGGATAGCAGGGGAGAAAGTATGATAAGGTATATATTTACACATTACAATGCTCCGGAATTATTGAATTTCGTGTCTCTCGGAGAACAAGGTTATACGGGCCAGGATGAACGCACAAGATTAGACCTCCCCAAACTAATGCTCCCCTTTAGAGTGCAACACAGAGAAAGGGGCCTAAATTTATGCTTCAGTGGAAGTGCACTACGTCACCTGGCGTTATTCTGCGCGGCAAACGGCGCCGAGCCACGCGAGCCGCCGGTTAACGGCTGCCGCTCCGCTGCTGAGGCGTCGGCCAGCGCGGCAATGCCAGAGCGCCCCCTGCCGTTGGAACGCCCGCTCCGCCCAGCCCGCGCCCCGGCGGCCGCGGGGAAACCGCTCGGCGGGAAAAAGAAATCTTCCTTTTTTAAATTTTTTTTTCTTCCCCCCCCCCCCCCCCCCCAGCCGTATTCACCTAAAAAAGCCGCAGCAGCGGATGATTAGAGGTTGAATTTAAACTTTTAGATTTACATCTCAGGGACAAGGATTTCTTCCCAGCCTTTCTACTACCACCTAGTAAAACCAAATAGCTTTGAATCACACGAACCATTGAGGAGCAAACGTCAAGCCAACATGGTGCTACAAAGCAAGGCCTCCGGTTTAAAAAAAAAAAAAAAAAAGGTAGTAAATCAGACTCACAAGTAACTTAATCTCGAGGAGAACTATTGTCTTCCACATGGTAATCTAATGTATGTAGACGTGGAAGGCAGAAATGAAGGCCAGGGACAGGAGAAGGTAAATTAAGCGCACATCCCACCAAGCTCATGCACTTAACTGATGTACCAAAGTGGTTCTAAACCTTCCCTTAGGCTTTGAAAAGCGAGAAAAATGTTTGAAAAGCTGAACTGCCATACAAGTGCACATCATTTCTTCCGTTTAATATGAAGGAACCCTTAAGCAAGCTGGTGCTTCAATAAATTGCCTAGAGTTAAGTGACAGGGATAGAGATTTTGTGCTTAGTATCACCAGCTATCCTATTTCATAAATACACCTCTCAATCATCATATTTATAGTTAAAATGAAATATATTCTTAAATGCTGGATGAAAACATTTTGGACGACGCACAATTCCAGCATAACAGTACTGACTTGGAATCCTGGAACTAAGGATGTGAATGACACCTAGAAATTCAAACAAATGGGTTGCTTGTCAGAATTGCAAAGAGAGCTGTTGCAGCTCTCATTTCTGCCAGGAAAATGGAGTTGAAGCACTACAACATATCCTCCCACTTGTATGAAACACTACAAAAATTTAAGGCAAGTATATTTTCCACATCACCCCACCAGCCGTCACTCAATAAAGTGGTAATTATTGATATTCCTACAGTTTCTGGTGAAATTAAAGAGAATAATAGAATACCATATTTCTATTGCACAGCTAACAACTTGGGGAAGAACAGTGATTTATGATCATATTTCTATAGTCATTCATAATAAAGAATCAGCAGAATCAATTATTCTAGTTTATAATGAGTGATACATATAAAAGTAGTATTGCGGGTCTTGTCAGTGTTTCTTCAACATAACAAGAAAAAGAGTAAGAATGGAATAAGGAGACAGTTGTAATTTTATTGCCTTTACTTGCCCTTTTCTAACTGATTAGGTGACTGACAGAAAGAAATCCCCTGTATGGAAAATTCTTATATGATTTAATAAGAGGTGGAAAGAAAAACACATTCTGTAGAAATTTCTTTGCCCCTACTCTTCTTACTCCTTCCCTCATTTCCTCCACCTTTCTCCATAAAATAATTATTTGCCTAACAGGGAATGTTTCCTCCCACACCTCTTGGGATAATAAAATACTGTCTGAATATCTCATGTGCCCTCTGCATTAGAAATGAGCACTTTGTATTTGAAACGGGCTATGCAGAAAATCAGGACTTGCTTTTCAGTTTAAGAGCTGCTGGGTAACTGAAGTTATTTGTTAAAATTATTTCATCATTATATATGCAATCACCCATCCATAACCTCTAGATATGTCTAAACTCTGATGTTTGCTTTCTGTTTCACTACAGGAATTTATACTTGGACTCACAGTCCTAAGAAATGTAGCTAGGCATGAAACAAATATGATATATGGTATAACCATCCTGCATAAAAGTCTTTCCGTAAAAGGTGCTGCATACTGCACACTCTGGGGAGCCAGGCACACATTGTACTGGCACACTGCTGTCGTACAATCCAATACGCAACATTTCCCTCAACGTTTCAAATAATCTTTTAATATTGAAGAATGACTACTACTCTACAGACAGGTACAATACCTCTTTTCTCACAAACCCTCTGCTATATTTCAAGAAAGGGTCAATGTACTTTCAGGCATTTGCCTTTAGAGAATCACAACTTTCTCCCATGTAGGCTCTTTGGCAGAAATGGATGGAGCTGACTGCAAAGTCCCTCTGGACTTTTGTTCTTCTTATCAAAGAAAAACAAACAAGTAATTTTGATGGAAGTTTTTCTTCTCTTTGAAAAGAAAAAATGTGTCTTTTCATACATTACTTATTTCTAATTTCCCCACTTTCTCCTATTTTCTTCTTACTGTGTTTGTTCTACTTTCTTCAGTGGAATAAAGAAAAGGAGGAGACACTTGCCCTACCTCCTTTTTTTTTCACTGAAGAAGGGAATAATCCACAAAAAATGTGTAACAGCATACAAAACATTAGTTTCTTCTCCTTTCATTCCGAATAGTATCTTTTTTCCCCACCAATTCTGTTAACTGGTTAACCAGAGGGAGAACTAGACGTGACATTTGACATCTGTCAAGCCCCAGGGCCCAAAGCTCTTCAATTCAGGCAATAGCACTCTGCTTGCCTAATTCTCCAGTGAAGAACCAGTAGAAAGAGAAACAATCACCACTCATCTGAGCCATGCCTGGTTTTATGAACAAATGTTTGTCATGCAGCATTTTATTCAATAATCTCTCACTTCTTGTTCTCAAATAATAAGACCAATAATCATGACACCGGAGCATTGTTAGCACATCTCTGACCACCTGCAAGCACTGTAAGGCTGCATGTTCCTACTATCCTCAATATTATCCCTAAGTAAATCATCTGAACTGAAAAGCTGACAAACACAATAAATGGTGGGAAATGGCTTGAAGCAAAAAATGAGTCAGTAACAAAGTACTAGCGCTTTCTGTGACAGCATTCTCAGGCTACTGCTATTGTTTCCAGCAATAAAAAAAAACCCAACTTTTAAGAAATAATAGCTATTATTCAAGTGAGAAATACTTGTTATGATATCTAAGCTTTTGGTCCCAATCTTATCCCTCTGTTACCAGTATTAGGTTTCACGTCTAAGCAACTTCAGAGGTGAACTGTGTACTCTCTTAAGCAAGGATGTATTAAACATTGATGATGGTTTAACAAGCGTTAACTGACAGTTTAACAAGGGTTAACTGGTTTACTTAACCACCTGTGTGACTAAATTAGAAAAGAAAATGAGGTCTGTGACAGACAATTATATGTCTGCATGTACGCAGGGACAGTTGCTTACTGTCTTCAGTAGATGGCTGCGCAGCTACAAGTGCATTTAACGCTTGTCCTAAAAAATGGCAATATGAGTCTTTGTTTCCCTGCCTGTAGAATAAGGACAAAAGCAGACTTTAAAAAAAAAAAAAGGCAAAAAAAAAAAAAGGCTGTATGCATCATGTTACTATTTTAACTGTAATTTAAGTCCAGTTCAAATGAGGTAAGTAAGCATTAGCTTGTTTTTTCCTTAGAAATTCTTTGTACTGCTTTCCATTATAAAGGAGGTGCAAATAAGGACTTCAAAAGAGATTCTTATTGAAAGATCAGAAGTCTGGAATCCATTCACATTTGGCTTTCAGCAGTACTGTCCTTTGAGTGAATCATTCTACGAGTGCTGCTTTGTTACCCATAGAAATCCACTGGAATAAGACGACCAGTAAGTACAGAGACAGCATTATTCTACACTCCCACTGTGACTGAACAACAAGAACACCACTGGCAGATAGCATTAGCTTTGGCCCTAGATCAAGACGCCTGGCATTTAAGAAAGCTAACAGACTGAACCTGATCTTTATTTTCACAGGGTTAGTACAAGCTTGTGCACTAATCTAGGCCTATTACAGATGTAAGAGGTAGCTAGATCCCTTTGCTGAATTTATGCAGAGGAAGAATTACATCTCAGTATAACAAACATCTCTCACTAGCAGCTTAACAATTTACCTTGCTATATGTACCATGGTGGCATTGAAACAGTATTTATTAAAGCAAAACCAGTTTAATCTCAGGCTTCATCTTCCATCCAACACCTCCAAAGCATTTTATGAGAGAAAACACATAAACTGTCTAGGTGTATAAACTGAACCAAATTCTATTCTCACAGCAACATGCAAACTGGAATAAAATCCACTTGACTCAGTGTGTTTATAGCAGCAAAGCAGGTCATGGGGGACTACGTTTGCATTAAGCGTACAACTACGTATCATAAGGTTGCTGCACTCAGCAGTGCCTTACTGACTCAGTCTGTGCTAGCTGCCCTGTAATTGTACAAAACACCTTTGAAACTACCCCTGCTACCATGTTTGAAATATAGTAATCATTCCTAGTGCTGTTATTACAGGAAATAAACTGACAACACAGAGAAAGCTCCCATCTGCCACTTTTAAATCAACGTTCACTGTATCTCAAAAAATGTGCTGCAGAATCAGAAAAACTTCAGAAAAAAAGTAACACGCTGAAAAAACACTTCAGAATAATTTCTATACAGGCAATAGCTAGGCAAGCAGTCCCTGGCCAGGACTAAGAGGGATGTGGCAAAAGTCTATAAATATCTGTATCACTAACAGTGTCTAGAAATTGATTTGTTTGTTGTTTCTTCAAATAGATTAATTATCTTACATCATATTAAGCCATCAGAAAGAAGGTTTAAAATGAGCAAAGGAGCTAGTTTTTCTGTTCAGTGTATTGCTAAAGCTGTGGAACTCCTTACCAAAAGATGTTGCAGAGGCTGGAGTATCACAAAGTTTCAAGTGCAGACTGGGTAAGCTCATGAAGAGAAATGTGTTTAAGATCATTGAATATAAGGAAAATATAAGCTTTTCAGAAAGGTCCTTCCTTCCTTTCAACCACTTGAAGTTCAAGCACTGGGAGACTGCTAGGAAGAAACATTATGATGTTTGCCCTGATCTGCTACTTCTCCCTAATCATGTTTTTGACCTCTGTCAGACGGGACGCTGAGCTAGACAGAACCTTTGGGCTGCCCTGTACAGGTACTGCTTACATTACAATTGTTCACTAGCAAAAAATAGCCCTAAATTTTCTTATGCATTCAGCCTTTTTGCTCACTGTGGGGGACACACTTTTAGTAAAGTAATCCTATGGGATTGCATATGTCTGTCTGCATTATCTGTTGAAAACTGCTGGGAAAGCAAAATCATGTCATGATTAACGGGTACCAATAGGAAACCCTTCTGCTCTCATTTCAGTCCTTTTTTCCACCTCAGATTCACAGAAATACTTGACACTTTCTGGAACTGCAGAACTGCAAACCGCTTTGGTCAATTTGGGTCAGCTGTCTTGGCTGTGCCCCCTCCCAGCTTCTTGTGCACCTGGCAGAGCATGGGAAGCTGAAAAAGTCCTTGACTAGCATAAGCAGTACTTAGCAACATCTAAAACATCAGTGTGTTATCAGCATTATTCTCATACTAAATCCAAAACACAGCACCATGCCAGCTACTAGGAAGAAAATTAAGTCTATCCCAGCTGAAACTGGGACAGGCTTATAGAAAAGCTATTTCTATTAGTACGTGTTCTTAAGCTACTCTGTCTGCTTTTAATCTGAATGTGTGGTAGAACCTTATCTGGTAAGTATATACAACACACAAGGTTGGTTGGTTGTTTTTTTTTTTTTTTAAGATGCAGAACGTATGATCCCTATTACTAGAGGAAGATATACTTCACAAAAGCCACATGAATAAAATCTGTCAGTGATACTCAGGCCCTTCTCTTTTTTTCAGACTAGGTCTTCATTTTGCCATTTTCATTTACATCTAGGCACCGGAATGAGGAGTGAGCTTTGAAAATATGCAGAATCCACCAAAGATTTACTATTTAGGTATTATAGAATTTACTACCTAATCTCCTAAAGTATAATTTCAGAACACAGCTGCGCATACTTGTGTCCTGAGGAATATAAATTTTCCATGGTTATGACATTTGGAAGTTGGGAATGTGGACCCAGGATGCACAAGTTCTCCATCTACTCCAGTCTGCTCAGAGAGGTCACACACATTTGGCAGAAATCAACAAGCACCTATCTTAGCAAATCAGAAAACAGTGAAGATTTTTAATCACCTTTCCCTTTGCAGATTACTCCTGATCAAAGACGCCAAAATCTTTCCTACAGGTGTGCACAATATATGTTGGCATTTTCAAAATTAATATTGTTTTAAAGAGTAATAAAGAAATATAGATTCTATCCCAACTACTCAACCATGTAGCATTTAGTGGATCTTTGGCACACCTAAACTCATACCCATCTGCTAGAAAAGCATTCTGGCCATTCAGCAAGGTGAAACCACACAGGCAGATGGTACCCAATGACAGACTGTCAAATGCAAATAACCAGTTTCCAAAGAAATACCTCCTAATGGCAAACACAAACTAACTAGGCTATATAAGCCATTCCAAAAACATCCTACCTATTCTTATCTGTTGGCACGATGAAGACTTAAATCATATTTCTGGGCACTTTGCCCCAGCACCTCTTTTTCTGCTTAGACGTCCACTTGAAGTATTCTTCTTAGCATAAGGATTATTAGCATTCTATTTAGTACCCAAATAATTACACACAGTTGTTTAAAAACCAAAACAACCAAACAAACAAAACTGGCCATTCACGTCTCAGAATGAGTTCCAGGACCAGGAAATTTACTTGAGTCAGGTAAATCACTGAAAACCAGCAATTCTTAGTAATTTTAATCTACTGGGGGAAAAAAAATCTTTTAAAGACATATATTAAAGTTATGTAGTAATAATATCAAGGCAAGGTCTACATTTACTTGTGTGTACATTTCTATGGAAGACAGTGGGCTGGATCTTCCAGCATCTCAAACATAAGTCATTGCACAGACGAATTTTTCCATTAGACAACAGTAAAAAGAATAATTGAGTCCAACATCTGCTTTACATAGCACAAGTCACTGCCAAAAAGGTGATATTAGCTGTACGCATATTTGTGCTAATATTCACATTCTAAAGATTAAAAGCCATAAATACAGAATGAATAACAAATAATTTTGCACATTCAAATCTTCAGCCTTGTCTTTTACAGATAAGTGTTTTCAGGTATGGAAAGTCAGTACCCCTGGCATGGCTTTTGGGGAGAAGAAAACCCCGGCCTCTACCTCTGTAGAAAGGAAGACCTCCCCACTCTGTCCCTGGAAACCAATATATCTGCTCTAAGACGAACTTGAAAGAAGTTCAATTGATTTGATAGAACCAATTAAACATGCATAATTATTAAATATGCTATTCTTTGGAATAATCATTGTAGTGAAACAGAGGTTAATGGAGAAATAGTGCACAAATATCTGAATGCGCTGTGTCTTTTATCCAGTGTCTATTTTTATGAGAATTCTATGAAGAAAATTTGGCCTAAAACGTCTAGAACTCACTGATTTTTACCAAAATACTTACCTTTGTCAGGATTTGCCATTTACTAGTTTTATCCACAAAGTCTCGGTCAACATATTTACAATCTTTGTGACTTTGCAATATAACCGTTAACAGAATAAATTCACTCAGGAGCTAAATCTGTATGTTTATTCTTAGAATGCATGGCTTTTGAGCCATAGTGAAGGTTGTTTTGCTAACCCTTTCTGGAAAACTTTGCCTTGGATACAGCCCACAGGTTAGTGAAAGGTAGTGTGCTGTCCTAGTTAAATCAGCTCTGTACTTAGATGAAGGCAATCACGCTGCAATATAGAAGAAAGCAAACTTTTTTATTTTCTGTCAACTGGAATATATTAATTGAAACATAAAAATCACAGAACACACTTGCAGCTCTAAAGCCTATTAATATCTCATTGAATTCATACCTGTTGGGAAGTCAAACAGAAACGAAATACAAAAATCTGCACCAAGACTCTGTGTGCGTAAAGCATTTAACAAAAGAAAACAAAGGGATTGGGAAACTCCACGGAGTAACTGTCGGCGTGTTGTGGTTTAGCCCCTGTGGGCAACCAATCACCACACAGCCACTCGCTTACCCTCCCCAAGGTGGGATGGGGAAGAGAATCGGAAGAGCAAAAGTAAGGAAACTTGTGGGCTGAGATAAGAACAGTTTAATAATTGAAATATAGTAATAATAATTGTAATGAAAAGGAAAACAAAAAAAGAGAGAGAAACAAAACCCTGGAAAAACAAGTGATGCAACCGCTCAACATCTGCCAACCAATGCTCGACCACTCCCTGAGCAGCAGTCGCTAGCCCCTGGCCAACTCCCCCCAGTTTATATACTGAGCATGACATCATACGGTATGGAATATCCTTTTGGCCAGTTTGGATCAGTTGTCTTGGCTGTGCCCCCTCCCAGCTTCTTGTGCACCTGGCAGAGCATGGGAAGCTGAAAAAGTCCTCGACTAGCATAAGCAGTACTTAGCAACAACTAAAACATCGGTGTGTTATCAGCATTATTCTCATACTAAATCCAAAACACAGCACTATGCCTACTACTAGGAAGAAAATTAACTCCATCCCAGCTGAAACCAGGACAGTGTCACAGCAATTAAATCTTTCAGAGGCCTCATATGTATATTGTGATGAAAAAAAAAGCACCTACAAGTAGAATTTACAGCTCTGTTCAGTGATTAATCCTTTAAAGCTTCAGAAGAGGTTAAGTTTAGGTGAACAACACTTCCAGTTCATTTCAAACCCAAGCTCAGAAGGAAACCTATAGTCTGTGTTTAGAAACATACTGGCAAAAAATTAAACCATGATTTAACAGTCGTCTTTATTCTGGACTTATTTAGCAGACTGCCCAAGAACAATGTTAATTCCATTTCACTGACAAAGGAAAAGATTCCACTGAAAGTAGAGGAATGAAAGTAGGTACCTTTACAGTAGGTTCAAAAAATAGGGTACACAGAATTTTCAGCTGCTGCACAAACACAACAGATCTCTTTTTTTTATATACACACACACACACACACACAGATCTGTTGGGTGTTTTTTAATTTTTCCCTGCAGTGAGCCTAAATCTTTCATCTAAAATTTTGTATTGAAGGAGAAAAACGGGTTTGGGTTTTTTTAAAGTAATTCTGTCCAATGCTTTTGGACATACTGCAACAAAGGTAAAGGATTCTTCCCTCCCACCCTATATGAACAGAAAAGGAGCTTTAGAGAATTTCACTGGAGGTAGAAAAATCCTGACATAACAAATTCAATTGAAATTAACAGTACATTCATCTTTCTATCATGACTTCACTTGGGACAGTCACAGTGTGCTTCCTGTGTGCTTCCCAGTGCATGCACAGAGCCCCAGAAGTATGGGAAGGCAAGGAAACAACAGCATAGAACAACTTACTTCCACAGCAGGAAAGAAGTTGCCTTCATAATGCAGCATTTCCACCACCTGCTCCCTGGAGATACCAGAAAGCAAATTCTTTCTACTTGATGTAAGACAGCTACTATTAATGCTACAATAATAATGTACAAAAGGGTCTGGCTTGTGGATCTCACATAACAAGCTAGTAAATTACAAGCTCCTAGAACACTGGCAAAAGAGGAATCTCAGCAATCACAAGTGCCAAGTGAGAAAACAGTTACAATGAAATTTTAAGGTGTCATTACACATAATTCCTAGTATTTAAGATATATAGAACCTTTACTTACATTGTAGAACTCAGTAAAAGTTTTGGCTGGCAACATTATCTAATCCTCCAAATCTTACTAAGGTTTTAAAGTACTGATAGGTGTCAAAGTGATATCCTTCCTGAAATCCTGTATGTTAAGATTACATTGGGCAAGGATTTTTCTTTCCAATTAATTTGAAAAAGTCTAAAAGTAATCACTCTCACCACCAATACCAAACGATTTCCACTTGTTTTATACCAAGGTCAGTACTGTAGGTGAAGACTGAACATTCCAGTTCACAGTTGCAGATTTTAGTACTACTTGCTTTCCATCATTTATTCTTATTGGACTTCATATATATTCATTGACATTTCCAGAAAGATCCTCAAGTACTTTTCATTTATGAAGACCCCTCTTCCCAAGAAATTGCATTGGTCACAGGTGAAGTTAGGTCTCCAAATGCCCTCCCAAACTTTTCTGACTACCTAGCCTGTATTTTTATGTAATGTGCACATACACCTCTAAATATCCGTTCTTTTTCGTTGCTTGTGAAAGCTGAACACTACTACCTAATAGCCATAAGCTTGCATAAAGAATATAAGCCCTCTGCCACACAACTGGGCATTTATTTTTGCACTTCTTAATCGATTGGTGCTTATGGAGTCTATTTCATGATAACAGTTTAGATCTCACACCCATGACTATGTAGTTTCCTTAGTATCTTACTGTAAAGCACGTTCTCACATGAATTTTTAACATATCAAATAACTTACCACAACCAGATATCTGTCAGCTACCATTTTGTTGACAAGAAATTATGGAACATTAGAAGCAAGGCAAGATGCCATTCTGTGATAATAATATTTGAGAGGACTTGCATATCTGAAACATTTCTCTTAAGTACTTTCAAAAGTGTCCTTCCATTTATAAAATTAAAAAATGCAAAATGTGTCCATGCTCAAAGTATTATTATTTAGACTTAGACACACTGTAAAAAAAGAGAAAATAAAGAATATAAGATAAATATTTGAATTCCATTCACAAACTTGCTGTATCCTCTTCTGTTCCTATGGATATCAGTTCCTACTAACTGCAATGATAACAGAAAGATTCATATATATGTGGTGAACCCACTATTCAGAAAGACAATAAACAGTGAATTCCAGTTCTGTAAACACATCTTATTTAAAATATTTATTGTAACCAGCATCAGACTTATGACAAATGCAATGCCCAAAGACTAGAATTAGCAACTGTTTTTTGTATGTGATACATGTATTTCATCCAGTACATTCCTGATGCTTTCTACACAAACCTCTTCTTTCTGGTGTTTCATACAGGCTTGCTTCCATATCTCTTCAAACCTTTCATCTGAAATGTTCACGCCAATGTTGCGGAGAATTTGTGCAATCTACAAAATAATACAATTCATGTCATTCTGGTCAGTATTTTATTTAAACTATAAAGAGTCTGGCTTTTACATATATTAGCAATCTCTATTTGCCAAATAATATTTTCCCACTCTTAAATAAAATCTACAGACCACATCCTGCATCCTTAACCAAAGAAGTTCCTACTTAAGTAAATCTGAATCTTACTGGGATGAAAGCTGTGGTACACACAAAATTGTCTTTAGTTAATAACATTGACGCAATTTCAACACTGGAAAAATCAAACACAGGAGATTCAGGGAAAAGTAAACATTTTTTAAAAGCCCTAAGTCAAGTCCTGTTTATCCATTGTATTTTTACTGTTTGCAGTAATCGACATAAATCAGATTCTATTATTGTCTGCATTTCACAGCAAGAATACTATACGCAAGATCTTCAACTGGTATAGATAAATGGCTGAAGTGACTAAAATGAAATGGTTCACATAAACTTTGGGTCTCGCTATAGTTTTACACCAAAGTAATTCAGAAGAAATATCTTTTTCCCATATTTTCTCACTTGGATGCTTTCTGCTGCATGCCTCATTACCCTGACCTGTTGACTCATTAGAGGAAGGTAGCTTTAGGAGAATATTGACATGACTTGTCATTTTGTTAGTATTAGCAAATGTTTGGCTTCTTCAATTGTATTGTGTGTGTGTGCACATGCGTTATATTTATGCTCTGGAGATTTTATGCATGCTTAGATAAAGTAAGACCTTTAATACAGTGAAATCTACCTTGTTTGTCATCTTTCTCTAAAACCGCCTTTTGTGCAAATATAGGCCTGATCCACAATACAGCAAATCTGCAGCTTCATCTTAGCCAATAAATCTATGACAGTTTATGTCAGCTGAAATTACAGGAGGAAAACATGGACTAAATTTTGTTTCTTTAAGCATAGGTGTTGTTTCCGTTAAATCAATAGTATTACACATGAGGAAAACAAACCAGATTTGATCTAGTGTCTTCAACAAGCTAGTGAAATTTAAAAGTTAAGCTAAAAGCAATATTCCATTACAGGATACCACTGCAGGGACCATAAAGGACTACATGCTCTCATAACTCGGTTTCACTGTATTAAAATACAACTCTGTCTTGGCTCATCAACAGCCATAAAACAATCACTGCCTAAACCACAGACTATCAAGTGTGCAGACAGGGTTAAACTGACCCTTACCTATTATCAACATGATCATGTCGAATATAAATTACACACTACTACTCAGTTACATAACTTCTATTCTCTTCAATAGACTAGGATGAATTCCAGTGAAGGAAACAGCAGGCCCTAGAACTATGTTGTTCTTTTATAACATGAAGAGTCACCTCATGAAACTGCTTTATGGTTAGAATTTGCATTTATTTCTACAGGCCTATACAAAACCTGGTAGTATTAAATTACTCTGGGCTTTCATGTAATAATTTCATTAGCTATTACATGTTTGAAAATATTAATGCTCCATATCAAAATAAATCAAAGACCACCACTAAAACATTGAAACAGTCCATTTCACGAGTATAGGGTGATTTAACACACTCAGAGGTAGTTCTGTACTGAACTCTGTATAGCCTGCATAGTCTACAATGAAGTATGACATCTCAGACCACATAACAGCTTCAGACTGAAGAGTTCTATCTAGTGCTTGACAGGTATAATGGGCTTCTCAATGAAGCATGAATTCTATTTACTGTTAGCTATATTCTGCATGCATGGATTTCCTGCTTCAGAGATAGATTATAAAATGGTAAATGCTCGTGTACATGACATTCTGACAAGCCATTTTATGGATATGTATAGAACATGACACCACACTTTTTACATCCCCAGCCACTAATTAGAAACATTCTTTTCTGTAAAATATATACTCAAGTTCCAGATCCACTTTCAAATGTGACTGAATATTTAATATAATGACTAGTAGAAAGGGAGACATTGTCAAGCCTTCTTTTATCATTTTAGATTGGAATTTCACATTTTGTTACAATTGTCTCATAAATTGTATTTCAGGTAATGAAGTTATCTCTTAATATTTTTTCACTAGAAAATGCATACAAATGTAGAAGCAAGAGTATAAACAATACTAAAGAAGGAGCAAAGTTGTTTCAGTATTTATGTGGGAGGAACTCTGGGCTGTGAGATAACAGAGTGGTAGCAGCGCCCAGAGATATCAGATGGAAAAATCTTAAGAGTCCGCAAGTAAGTCCCTACAGTATCATGTCTTATCTTTCTCTTCAGAAATATGAAATGGCACAGCATCGGTGTGTGACTCCCTATATCCTCTATCACTGTACAAGTCCTTTGTAGATCTGAGCCCGTGACCCTGACGCAGCAGAGCACTTAAAAGGGATATTAAAGCAGGTTGCTGAATTTGCCATTAGCAAAACCTGCAAGTTTGCCTGAGGAGAGACACCTTGAGTAAAATTTTCCACTGAACATCCTTCTGTGATAGAAACTAGTTTTACACACCTGTAAAAATCTTCTTGTGGGGCTTTTTAAGACACCTACTCATAGAATAACTTAGTTTGGAACAGATCTCTGGAGATCATCCATCCAACCAGAAAATCAAAGCAGGGCTAACTTTACCATTAAACCATGTTCCCTGGGACCTTGCTCAGAAATTTGAACATGTCCAAAGATGGAAATTTCACAGCTTCTCTTCTCACATGGCAGAAATGATGAGTCATAGCCTCTTAAGCCCTAGATTAATTACCAACCCTCGTTCAACACATTTGAGCATGTGAGTAGCAACAATTTGACATACTTCCTTATATTACTTATTGAAGTTGGATCTCAATAAAATTAATATCTACCACCTTTATGAATGATTTTGAATGTGAAGAGTATGTATTTTTCAGATAGTTGAATGGATGTAAAGAAAGATGGTAATGTTGCAACAATGAATTTTACAACTTGTTTATTTGATAATATGACTTTCCACTCCCACATGGGTACAGGTACATTTATCTTGGAAGAATATTCTGAAGAAATGCACTATACCTCTGCCTTTGGTCTTGTTTTAAAAAAGTCACTTTCATACACTCCTTTTTGACTGAAGACAGAAGGGAACAATACTACATAAGCATTGGCCTCATCACCATAATTAGTTCTGTCACTGATACGGCGAAGTCGAGGAGCAGGAATATCTGAACGAATAGTTGGAACACCACACACTGGATAACCTGTGGAAATCAATCACCAGGTAGCATGGAAAAGCCTGTATGTAAAGATAGTGCTAGGGAGGGTAAAACATTTTGTGTGAAACGAGAACAAATCTGATACTTTGTCTCACATAGGTTCAATAGAAATTATGTAATTTTATTCCTCATCTCTTTTTTCACACTTTTTAGAATTCCTAGCTTCAGCTACATCATGAAGCATGACAACAGGGAATCTTGCAGTAATATTCTAGTACTTATCCAGTACTTCCAGCTAAAAACATTTTTAGGTGATTCCAAGAAGATATTGTTCTCCTAATATTACTAGCATAATTTCTGAAAGACATCTAAATTAACTTTCATGTTTTGAATAGATTAACCATGCCAAACATCCAAGCCACAATCCTAAACAAATTTAGTTTAGCTAAATTAATTCACTATTGTACATTAGTAGAACCTGTAGCAATACTTTTTAAACTTGTTCCTGATTTTGTAACAATGCTCAGAAATGAGACATACAGTCCACTGTACTTACAGGTTGTTGGGAGACCACCCACTACAGCATTATACTGAGAAGAAGTTGTTCGATAATTTGCAAATACACGATCTGCTGATCTTGCAAGCATTTTTGGCGTGCTTTCTGAGCTTCCTGGTTCTTCTAACACAAGATCTTCCTGCTTCAGCAGCGGCTCATCATTTGTCTTTGTGTCTTCAGGCAGAACAGGAGCATCTAGTTTTTTCCCTATAAACGAAAGTTATGGTACACCCAGGATTTATTATCAGCACATTATAGACTAAGAGGTAAAAAACATTGAACCCTTGAAAAACTATGAAGTAGATAACATAAGACAATTAATCTGCATATCTGATAATGGTTCTACAAGATTTTTTACTTTCTCCCGATATATGGGACATTCTCAAAATGCAACACAGAACTCCAGAGTTCTGAAATACATTTGTATCTGAGGCTTTGCTGGTGGCAGGCAAGGACAAAATGCATTCTCTAAATCCTACCCTTCTAAAAGAGCACCTAGTTGACACCAGCAATGTGCTTTCAGTAGCTGTTGTAAGAACAAGATCATCTCCACAGTTCCCAGTATGAAGTCATCTACCTTTTGTAATTATTTTTTCTTCAAACTCTTTAACAGCTGTTTTGTTTTTCCAATTCAGAAAGTTTGCAAACTCCACATAATTAATCAGACCATCTTTATCCAAATCACAACAGTCAAACAAGGAATCCAGGAGCTCATCATCTAGATTCAGATTAAGCTGAAAACAGGACTTTCGCAGGTTGTCCTTGTCTATCATTCCATCACCACTCTGTTATAATAAAATAAAGAGTTGTTATAACAGCCATTATAAAAAGGCTCCACCAAAAGGAACACATACACATGTGTTTATATGTAGATAGATATATATAGAGCCAAGCACACCACTTCAGAAGAGTAACATTGCTGAGTACAAAAAGAAACTCTAAGTAATTTAGAAATTAAAAATCTGAATATAGAAGTGTCAATAAATAATTTTCAACTTAAGTAATACAGGGATTTGAGATTAAAAGAAAGTCAGTGTGACAGGGTATTGTGACAAGATAACAATCTAATCATAAATGTTGAGGCAAAGCCAAGATTTCCTTTGAAAGTAAGGCATCAATCATTCTGTATACATTACAATTAATGTTACATACGAAATGTCAATTATAAATCTTTTTCCAGAGAGAAAAAACCAAAAAGATATGAAATTCTGATGCTTGGTGACTCAGTCAAAAAGTACAGCTTGGAAGGAAATATGAACATAATCCCTTCAACCGTATTTCTTTTAAGAAGAAATAGCATTTTTTGCTCTTAAAAATTTTGTAAGATTATTACTGCTCACAAGTCCCTTGCTTGCTGTGAACTTGGATACTCCAAATACAGTTGTGTTTAATTCCATAGCGTATCACAGTATATTAAACATACAATAACTATGAAGTTACGTTGTCTTTACAGTCTTCATCTATATTTGCTTTGTTGTGCTTCTGTTTCTTCATGTCTGTATCTCCATAGCACAGGAGTGCTAATGTCATACACTCCTTTACATTTATATTTTTTCAAAGCACTAACCTTATCATAATGCCTGAATGCTTCTAGTAACATGTCAAAATTTTCATAGTGAGCTTTCTTCAAACCTTGCCGAACTGCAGTCAAGAGAGCTCTCTCTCTGTCTTTACCATGGAGGAACTCACATGGAACGCAGCAGTGAAGAAGATGACCAACTCCTATAAAAATAAACACTCCCTCAATTAGTTGCACATATACAGAAAACAGACATTTTAAAAAATGGCTTACAGTCTTAAGGAAAAGGAGAATTTCAGTTTTGAGATGCTGATTTTCAGCACTGCTGAACATCTGATACAGCCATTTCATTAAAAGATCAAATGGTCCATATGATGATTTCTCTACACACATGCAGTTAATATCAAAAATTTTGAAACATCTTAATATAGCTTCACAAATTACACACAAAAAAAAAAGCTTCACAAAAATTACAAAAGTTTCTGACAGCAGTAAGAGTTACTTGATGTCCAGATAGTTGAGAGCAAAAGAACATATTATTAATCTATCACTTCCAGTCTGTTGTATTTCAGGATACTTACAAAAAACAATGGAAAAGTCAATGTAATATTTCAGATAATTGTATACCACTGATTTCTAGAAAGACAATGTACTCTTTTTGTGTTCCCATTTTCTATGTATCCTAACTTTCTTAGTATTTTTAAACACCTTGGCACACCGAGCTACAGTCTTCACCCAAGTCCCCAAGACACCAAGGTCACTTTCTAGAGTGCAAGAAGTTCTTTCAGAGTCCAATCACAAACAGGAGTAGCTCACCTAATCCCCTTCTAACAGCAATGTACGTGCATTATTTTCTACTTGTTAACAATGATTTTTTTTGTTCAATTCCTTCTGCTGTTCCTTATTGGACAAGTATACCTACACATTTAAAATATTTAACTTTATTACCCTACATAGTAAAGCATGTATAAAACCTTATGCAGAATTTGAACAAGGCTTCTCTGGTGTTGACTAATTAAATAACTTTGATCCACCTACATTTTTTGCTGCCTAACTATTCACTGTAGTCCCTAGTCATTAAACCTAATAGTCAATGCTGGGATTGATCATGTTTTAATATCTGAGTTGACTAGTTTTCAAAATTCTGTCATAATGAAAATTAATAATTTTTTATTTTCCATCTGTTTTCTGTCTCTCTGTTACCTTCAAAAACTTCTCATTATTCTTATTTATTGCTTGTTATTTTTACTCTTTTTATAGAAGTGCTGGAAAAATCATTGAGAGAAAAGACACATAATTCTTTTAAGTAGCCATTTTAACTTTGTCGCTTAGATGTCAGTATGAGTTTTCTGCTGTTTCCCATTTTGTTTACATTCAGATGCAGAGGCTTTAAAAAAAAAACCAAACCAAAAAAACCCCATGAACATCTAAAAAACCTAACGTTTCTTTATTTCTGACATTCATTTTTTTTCCACTAGCAATTTCAATTATTCTCAAATTTTCCCTCCAAAAATTTAGTGTCAGTGTTAAATTTTTGTACCTTGCCTCTAAGATTTTAGGAAAACTATATACTACACAACCAACAGTAATTGCTTCAGCCAAGTTTCATCAACAAGATAAGATTTCATTCTGCCCCTGAACTTACCATATTCATCTGGACGGAGTAACATTCCAAATGTATGGCCTGGGGGAACATTCAAAGTTTCTGCTATACTGTCAATAAGCATATTTCTTTGTTAATTGTCAAATAGTTTAATAGCCAAAATAAACCCTATACTATTATTAAAAAAAAAAAAAAAGTGATCATCTGTTATATAATTAGGGATGATAAACATAGTTCACCTGAAATTTGTTTATCAGTACTTTGCTTCAAAGTTGCCATTCCAGAAAAGCATCCCTTTATAAACCTGCTCAGAACATTTTCTGTTCAAAATATAACACAACCAAATGTAAATATTAACTTTTTGAATATTTATACTCATTAAAAGGAAAAACATTCTATGCTAAAGTATTTTTTTTCTAAGACAATGACAGAAATGGGTGAGAAAAGTCCTTATAACATACCAGTCAAGTAATAGGAATGTTTAGGACAAACCAGATCTCCAGCTGAAATAATGTCTCCAAATAAACTACTTTTGGCTAAAGTGGAAAAATTGAATCACATCTCACATGTTTTTTCATATGCAATTTTGTGTCTACCAAAACCAGCAACCAAGCCAGTATCCACCAGGAAAAATTGGCCCAGCTTTATTTACCAGAAACTTAAGATGCTGTTGGTGACATTAGAGAACTGTTTGTTTATTTCTTAATTTGAAGAAGATGCAATGTTCATTTTATCTCTATGTTTAATAATTAAAACTATTACATGAATCAGAAATTTTCATCAATTGAAGAAAGAATCAATGCTTTGTTCTAAAATACAAAACAAACAAACAAACCAACCCACACAGAAATGGAAGCACTGTAATCTAAAAACTACTAAAAAATATGTGCATTTTTCGTTTATCATTTTCATATCACACATAGGATGTCAATGGTATAAAATTCACTAAAAAAAATTAGGTTAGCTTGTATCTGTCTTCTAATATTAGTGCTGGGTTGAGCTTGCACTGCAACCCATATTCCGTGACTGATCATACTGCCTCATGTTGCTCACACTCCAGGTCTACTTCATAGTAAGCTAGGACACAGTGGAGAGGAGAAACTGGCTCACATTTTTGTTCACTCCCTACAGTAACTCCCTACAGGTACTATGGGTGTAGTTCTCCAGAGTCTGTGATCTTGAACTTAAAATTAAATTTTGCTACCAAAGTCAGTAACGTTGTTTGTGAGTCTTCAGACACAATTTTGCAGAAATCTTGAGCATCTGCAAAGACAGTCTTTGTATACATTCAGGAATCCTAGATTTGTAGCACAGCTGGATCCTGACCACATTGTACCTACCTTAGGACTACTGTAGCTCTTCATAAGCACTGTTTTGTAAAATTAAAAAGCTGTTCCAGACCACCTGAGGTTTATGAATCATTGCAATGATTCGACTGAGATTGATACATGCTGCTAGTTAATAACACAGTTTAGTTCCATGTCCTTTTCCAAGGAAGTAATAAAGTGAGAATACAAGTCATGTAACAAAAATGACCAAAAATAGTGTCGAAGTAAAATGGTCAAATCCCCAAACAATAGGTGAGACATTTCAGTTCTTTCAAACCTTCCTAAGCGCAAAAGACAGGAAAAAAAATTAAGCATTATAGTGTGTTTGTAACTTGCTTGGTGCAAATCTGATCAATTCAGATACAGACTATTTAAGAGCAAGACTTGACTTCACCACATTGACACAATACAGCCCTCATTAGTAACTTGTGTGCTTATCAGCCTCACTAGGGCAAGCGGAAAGTCCCTTTCTGTAATTGAGTGCTCCAGTGGAAGCACTGAGCGCACAGTTGTAATTTTTACCCAAGACAGAAAAAGATATTGGAGGCTTGGCAAATGTGAGTAAATTTTGTTCTTAGAAGGTATCTTTGCTTACTTACGGATCAAGGACTTTTCCAAGCTGAGGCTGAAATTTTTCCTTGAAATCATCACTTCGTTTTGATACGATTTTTGCTGCTCTCTTCCTACAAATTATGAAAATAGCTCTCACACATAATTGTTTAACAATATTCAACAATTTTTCAATAATATTAAAAAATATTATTACATGTTAGAAGGAAACAGCAACTCCTCTGCAAGACAAACACAAATTTAGTATTGAAAAATCTTGCTATTTAAAATCAAAGATGTCTTTTCATAGTGCTAAAGACATGCCAAGTGCTCTTATAGTATATACTATAGTAGAACTGATTCGGATAAATTATTCTGAAAATGACTCCTTGCATTTTCTATTCAGTTCAATATAGCTAAGGATGGGATTGCGAGATGTAAAATCATCTTAAAATATGAAGACTCTTCTTGAGAACTCAGACCATTAATTAACTAGTTAAATCATTGCAACTTACAATTGCAGATCATAGAGCCAATTTAAGGATTTGGATACACTTCGTCCATCTTTAAAGTGAGGGGTTTCTATTCCATAAACAAAAGACTTGCTGAAGTTTGGCGAGTCATACTTCCTATTTATTGCTTCCCCTGTGGAAAAAGTGTTTCAACCTGTATAAAACACCTCAGGAAGAAAAATGTACTAAGTATCTTCATTCTTAAGACAAAATAATGAAGAAACGAAAGCAAATAACTAATAAACAATTCTGTTCAATTAAAGATAACTAATTTGCATTCTCCATGTTTATTAAATAGTTAGAAATAATCTCATTGTCAAAAGTGAAGATAAAAGGCAAAACAAAAAGCAAAAACTGTTTCAGTGATAAAATAGCTGGAAGTCCTTTTATGTCTGACTAAAGACAAACCCAACAGAATTAATGGGAAAATACCAGGTAGCCTAAGTAGTGAGGGTCATGCAAACAAGTCACTTTATAATGTCCGTACCTGAGAAGAGATATGTGCCATTTAATTTACTATTTGTTAAAAAAAAAAAAAAAGGTAAAAGGAAAAAAATGGTTTTGAGGTGCTGCATTTCAGATATACTCTGGCTATGTTGACTTCAATGGGAACTGTGCCACTGACTTCACTGTAAACAAGATATTACCCTACTTGTTCATGAGTCTATTAATCCAGTCTTGCCTGTAAAATGAAGTTTCACATACAAGAATATCACATAAGTACTCTATGTAAGTGAGCTGCAAGCACACGTTTCTTGTGACAGATAAAAAAGCCATTCTGTTTCTTCAAGCTCTTTTCAATCACCTTTTGAAAAGAATGGGAATTAGAACTTTCAAAAAATATTACTCACTGCATGCTTTCTCATAAGGGCTTCCTCTGGCTCTATGGCAGCATGGAATTGTTATGTTATTGTTCAAAACTGGGGCACATAGTTAACTTTTCTTTTTTTTTTTTTGCTGGCTGTCTGGTTTTGGCTTGGCCTCTCAATGATCTTGTGGATGGAAGTTACAAAGGAGGCAGAAACAGATAATGAATAATTCCACTACACCTAATAAAGGTGGGGAAGAGGGGAAATAAAATTACAGGTTTGGCCAATCTATATCAATAGTACTTGTAATAGAATTCCTCCGTGAGAGAACACAGTACTACAATTTCACTTTTACGTAACTGCCTTAATGTAAAATTTACATTATTACGAGTGAAATATCTGTGTTGCAGTTTCTTACACATTTGACCTACACCTACAAAACTGCTGGTGCTAGCGCGAGGGGCAATTTTATTATACTACTAATTTTATAGAGCAGCAATGTAAGTCTCAGCCTGTGAAAATGATGGAACTGGGAAAAATAGAAGTGGCTGCGAAAGTAATACATGTACTGCATTTCACAGTGTTATTTGCCACTCTGTTCCTATGCAGACCTATAAGATAAAGGATAACCATCCCTGAGCAGACCACTTCACACAAGTACAGCCCCAGAGGCTTAAGTAGTGGAGGCACAGCCCACTGGAAGGGCAGAGACAGAGGTTTTGGGACAGACTCACAGGCAGAATGCTGTAGGCTGAGGAACCTGCATTCCAGAGAGCCAGTCAGGAGCCTGACACTCCTTGCAACTAGAGCTTGATGCTGAGCCCACCATCAGAAAGTCTAGCTGCCCTGAAATTCTGTTTGGATCCTGATAAAAGAGAGGAACCAGAGGGGAAAGTACTGGAATGGGTTGAGCTCACAGTCTGTGGCTTTAAGCCTAAGATTGCTCTCAATGGCATAAACAATGCCAAACTCGACAAGCAACCAGGGCACCTATGAGTTTCTAGTTTCCTGGAAATACTTTCCTTTTCAAACAGCACCCAACAGAAATCAGGCTTCCAACTGCTTCATTAAGTTCTTACACTAATACAGCCACCATGAAGTGATCTACAGTTCTAGAAACGTGACATGCTTTCTTAGTTGCATGTATTTTTTTCACATCATTACTTTTAAAAAGAATTTATATTATATTAATACAGTAGTAAAAAGTAATAGTTTACATTTCAAAAAACAGTGTACAATGTGTTGAAGACATAAAGAGGAACAATTACCGTTACCTTCTTATGCATTTTCTTATCAGCCTTTGAACTTACCTGCATAATAATCATTGTGTGACACAATGTACAGATCATGTCCTTCTCTGGATTCTTTATCCACTTCCTCAAAAGTTTTTGGTGGATTTATAAGCTCTCCAGCTGATACATCTAGAAAGTAAGGAATAAATATACGGTTGGGGGAGGTAAGGAGGATGGGTGTTTTGTTTGGTTGATTCTTAATTTCAAACAGTATCTTCTTAGAGAAGATGCTAATACTGTGGACAAATCATACTTCTTACCACGTTTCTAGTCAATCTACAGGAATCTTACAGCATAATGACATGGGGCTAGGGGAAAAAACCCACAGAAACCGAGATGAACACAACTGTTGCAAGAGAGCTACATGGTCAACACATATGTGATCTGCTCCAATCTATGGAGGAAAGAGTCACAGGTCGAGGTAATATCTTTCATTAGACCTATTAGAATAGTTGGGAAAAAGAAGTTAAGTTGTCAGCTACCTGAGCAGTTCTCCAGGAAAATCTACAAAGACAGATCTGGAACAGAGCCAAAAGCCCTACAGGTTACCAAATGTTCTCAGTTGCTTGTTTCTTCATTGTAACTGAAAAATACTCGTATATTTTTATGCCTTTCAGTAACTGTTATAATAGTAACTTTTCTATTAAGACAAAATTGTTGGAAGCATAGAATACATGCTACATACTAAATTGCATATTACCTTGTATTTAGAAGAAATATGCCTTAACACTAAATTTTCCTACCTTGGATGACTTTTGTTCCAAATGTAGTGTTAATTATATCCAAGCCCTTAGGTAACATAGGAGAATTATCATGTGTTCTGCCCAAGGATGCTTGACGATTACTCAAGTAGATTGCTTCTTTTTTGTCTTGTATTTTTTGTTGAAAATTAGTTTTAGGCAGTGGATTTATCAATGAAGCTGCCTAAACACATCACAAACAACACAAGAGGCAGGAAAACCAGCAAATTTTAATCGGTCATACATCAATATGCCTACCCCCTCACACACACACACATGAACAAAAGTTTAATCATAAGTGTTCTAATGAGATCTCATATGATTACACTGACATAATTTTATCTACCAAGCTGTAAAACAAAACTGTATTTTGAGAGAAGACAACTAATAAACACTGCTATACTAAATCTCCAGCTAAATAAAATACATATTGTGAGACAGAACTTCTTATTTTTATGCGAGTTTTTCCACTTGTTAATTTATAAAATTTCAGACCGCGGCCTTCCTGTTCTTAGTGTATATTAGAAACTACAGTCAAATTATAATATGACCAAAACTTAAGTGCGGAAATGATTGTAGTTATAACATCTTTGGAACAAAGTCTCCTGGTTAAAAACACCTATTGTCTAGCGGTTAAGACTATCTATTCTCTAAACAGCTACTCCCAATTCTGCCAATGCAGAATTTAAAGATAATATTTCAAGATAAACACTAATACTGCATCCTAAAATGACGTACCGACAGAAATTACTTCAGCGGGGTTTTCAAAGCTTAGCACTAGGTTGGACAAAATTTTTTTCTTAGTGTACACACCGGGCTTGGGTCAACAGAAGTTACGTGTAAAATTGAGTCAACTTCAAGGGGAAAAAAAAAAATCTCAATAAAAAAAGGTTTAAAAAAATGTCAAAACAGGGTATTTTGATCTTCCGAAATAATTTGATTTTTCAGGCTACCCATCAAAGTAATTAGACTCTTGTTGGAATGTTATATAAAGAAATACTAAAAAAAAGCAGTAGCAAGTACAATTGATCCAAACCCAGCTTGGGGAACTCACTAAGATTCCAACTCTTTCTCCAGTTAATATTTAATTAATAATGCAAAGTCAAACAGTCTTCAACACACAGTAGAGGCTAAACAAATCAATCCATTCAATGTAAAACTTCTGAGGAGGGACACCAAGAACCTGATTTTTTTTTTTTCATTTTGGATATGCCTAATAAATGTCCTACTCAACATCCTCTAATATTAGGACTTATGCGTTTCAACCTGAAGACTTATTTTTGAGACCTGAACTCCGCTTTGCCTCAACTTCATTTGTAAAATTGAAAACTACTAATTTACAAGCCCAGCTGATGAAACACATCATAAAAGTGTATTTTACTAATACAACTGTTATTTTTAGAGATTTGAACAATAATTATGTGATCAAATCACTAATGATCTCTTCAGTTGTTTGATTACAGATTACAAAAATAACTTCTGAAGTAAAGTATACACACAAAATAGTCTGACACATCCAAAACATCACTTTTTAGCTAACAAAATCAGTTCAATCCAAAGGTAAGAATGAATACATAATAATCACACTGAACTATAAGCACGTTCTCATATAGCAGTTCTCTTGCTAAGAGCTCAACAGGTTTTGCCTCTGTAATCAGTAAAGAAGAAAGCAGCAAAATTTGTGAGTAGAAGACTGTTCGTTAACTTAAATGTTGAAATGAAATTAGTAATTCAGTAGTCATTGCAACAGTTAAGCCACTAATAAGATAAAAGTCACTGAACTTCAAATGTTTTCCTATTTCAATCATGCTAATTAAATCATATGAATTGACCTCAGAATTCAGATAATCCACAACAGCGGTGAAATGCTGCAGTGTAAATCACTCAGCTATGTACCTTTATCCCTGACTATGAAGCAATCAGTTGCTCTTCTTAGCAACATTCTTAAGCGGTCCATTCTCAAACAAAAGTAAACAAGTCAAATTCTTACACTGACTGAAGAACGTGACTCTATGCCATGTGTCAAGTGAGCTGCAATATCAGGATCATCTGCTCTGCCGTAGAATATTCTTTCAACACCAGGAGCTGGATTTGTTGTATTTCGAAACTTTCGCACAGTAGCTGGAGTAATGGGCTATAAGCAAAACCAATTTTACACAAGATAGTCACAAAATATTAATGAAAAGAAAATGTACTGCAGCCATTTCGGTGTGATTCCACAGAGGTAAGAGCAAAACATGAGGATGTTTTAAGGCTGTAACACATGCATATGCTCCTGCAGATGCTGATACTCTGAGCATAAGGTCAACATAGCCCAGTCTGAATTTCATCAAACCAGCAACAGAAGTAAGGATAGAGTTGGTAAGTTTCAGCTATCTGGTTCCATCTTTAAGATGGATAAAAGCTTCTTCATGTGTACATCATGAAAAGCAGATGTCACATTTATCAACTTCAGAAACCTTTAACCTGATTCACAACAATTCCACCATCAATGAAACAATTTCAGAAATTATTTTAACCACAGTCTGGGGCTTTTTTTAATTACCCATTTAAAGGGAGAGCTGCTATTTAAGGGATCCGTTCGTGTCTCGGTACCCTCTGATTCTTCAGGGGCATGGGGAAGTGCCAGTGGGAAGCACAATTCTGAGGGGCATCCTTGATAAAGAAGGACCTCCATCAAAAGTAATAATTCCTAATAATAATCACTATGATTGTATTACCAGAGAAGAACTGTCCATATAGTCCCATCTAACCAGGCACGGTGAATTTTGTAAAACATTCAGAGTGAAAAAGAACAGCCAGAAGTGTTTTACAGTCCTAACAGCTATTCTCTGTGATCCCATGCGACAAAAACTAACATCGAAGAAAAAAAAAGAAGTTTCTAATGAGATGGGATGTAGAAAAAATGACCAAGGTTTCACTGATTTTCTTTTTTTTTTTTTTTAGGGCCTGTCTCAAAGCACAATCACTAATGGGAAATTATTACAAAAAGTTCACAAGGAGCGACTGAAAAACCAACTCACCCTGGGTAAAACCTCAGTGAGGCAACTCGCAGCCGTATCACCAGTGGGAAGCAACTTTCCAGCCTAAACAACACAATCATAAAATAAGGCATAACCGAACCCACTGAACTAATAAGCACAACCAGTCAAATTGGGACCTGACACCTTGCACAAGATGTTATCTAACTGTCCCCGCTTTGATAAAAGGGAGGGAAAAAGGAGCCACACGCTTTTTATTTTTTTGGGCGGGGGGGGGGGGGAGGAGGGACCGCGCGAGGTGCGCCTGCCTGCCCGACACGCTGCCCCTCCTCCAGCCTTTCCCCTCAGCCCACGGCGAGACCCCGGCCCCAGAAAGGCGCAGGGAGCGGGCAGGCAGCTCCGCGGCAACGGGGAAACCTCTCGGCGAAGGCACTCACGGCCGACAGCTCGGGGAACCTGTCGGTGAACCTCCCCTCGTAGACGGGCCGCAGCCGCCCGGCCATGGCGGCACGGGGCCGCGGCGGCCGTTTACCCCGCTCGCGCTCGGCAACGGGCGGCGGGGGCGCCAGCGCGCCCCCTGGAGGCAGCGACGCGAGCGCTCGTGCCCGCCCCTCGCAGCCCTCCCGCCATCGCCCTCCGTGGTGGGGGGACCCCGGCCGGACGCCAGGTGCCCACCGAAGCCGCTCTATCGCCCCCCTTCTCAGCCGGGCAGGGGACAGAAACCATGACGAAAAAGCTCGTGGGTCGAGGTAAGGACAGGGAGAGATCACTCAGCAATTACCGTCACGGGCAAAAGAGATTCGACTTGGGGAAAACCAGTTTAATTTATTACCAAGCAAAACTCAGTAGGAGAGAGGAGTGCGAACATGTGCAAGGTAATGAGAAATAAAACCAAATCTTAAAACACCTTCCCCCCACCCCTCCCTTCTTCCTGGGCTGAGCATCGCAGGGGGACGGGGAATGGGGGTTGTGGTCAGTTCATTACTTGTCTCTGCCGCTCCTTCCTCCTCAGGGGAGGACTCCTCACACTCTTCCCCTGCTCCAGCGTGGGTCCCTCCCACAGGAAGCAGTCCTCCACCAACTTCTCCAACGTGGGTCCTTCCCACGGGCTGCAGTTCTCCATGAACTGCTCCAGTGTGGGCCCTTTCCACGGGCTGCAGTCCTTCAGGAGCAGGCTGCTCCAGTGTGGGTCCCCCATGGGGTCACAAGTCCTGCCAGCAAACCTGCTCCAGCCTGGGCTCCTCTCTCCATGGGTCCACAGGTCCTGCCAGGAGCCTGCTCCAGCGTGGGCTTCCCACGGGGTCACAGACTCCTTTGGGCACATCCACCTGCTCCAGCATAGGGTCCTCCCTGGGCTGCAGGTGATATCTGCTCCACCGTGGACCTCCATGGGCTGCAGGGGCACAGCCTGCCTCACCATGGTCTTCACCATGGGCTGCAGGGGAATCTCTGCTCTGGTGCCTGGAGCACCTCCTCCCCCTCCTTCTTCACTGACCTTGGTGTCTGCAGAGTCGTTCCTCTCACATATTCTCACTCCAGCTGCAGCTTGTGTCCCAGACCTATTTTTTTTCGTTTCCCCTTCTTAAATATGTTATCCCAGAGGTGCTACCACTGTTGCTGATGGGCTCAGCCTTGGCCAGCGGCAGGTCCATCTTGGAGCTGGGTGGCATTGGCTTTATTGGACATAGGGGAAGCATCTAGCAGCTTCTCACAGAAGCCACCCCTGTAGCTGCCCTGCTACCAAAACCTTGCCACTCAAAGCCAAGACACCCTCGCACCCAGCACGCACCGCCCTCCCACCACCTCCCTCACACCCAGCACCCACCACACATCCGCCATCTCCCTCACACCCAGCACCCACCGTCTTCCCCGCTCACACCTCCTGGAGAAAGCCAGGAAGCAAATTGCACTCTAGGCTATTTTGTAACCGTCATCATCTAAGAGAATAATTAAGGTCCAACCGCAGAGGTAGTATGTTTCTTAGACCAATTATTAAAGTCCTTGAAAATCTACCAGCTTTCAGACAGGCGGGTTGAGCCTTCTTTGGGTTGAAAGAAGGTCTTACATGGTCAAAAGTCTGATCAAACTTTAAAACTTTATTAATTATTCTAATAAAAAATACAGTCCCTTTCACAAATGTCATCACATGTATAAAGATATTAATAAAATATTTTATACTAAGACTGTTCCTCTAGAGAAAACTGCAACTCCCATCTATGCAATGGCACAGGGGTGGGTGAGAGAAGCCTGTTAGAACTACCCATATATCAGGACATGTGAATGCTCTTACTGTTTGTCTTAAACGAGTCAACACCGTATATCTAAACCACTGTATTTGCCTTTTAGAAACAGATGCAGAATATTTCAGAAAAGCAGCGTGGGTAAGACTGAACAAGTTTCACTGCTGTTTAAAAGCCCCTCAGCTCTTACAAAGACTTTTACTCTCAGGTGACATTTAGTAAACTCTCCCCTTCTTCCCAGCAAAAACATCTAAATTTAATCACATTCTGCTCTATTCTCTATAGTCCTATGACGGCAAAACCAATTTTAGATAAACATACAGACCTTAACCGTAATTAATTAACAAACATTACCAGCTGTTGCCATTTTATTCTCGGCTCTAACATTTGTTTGATAAGGATTTAAAATGAAGGAAGCTAAATTAAAACTGAATTCTCAGGATCCTTTCCTACAAATGGAAGATGAGAGGCTCAGGCAGCAATTGCTCTCTGATGACCAGGCTACCGGGCGGTAGGGGTGCCTGACTACCTGCTCCGGCTGTCAGAGGCATCCACAGTACATGTCAGTACTATGATCAGCTACCTTATAGCACATATGAACATAGCTTCATCTTCTCCAGGTAACATATATTATCTTCAGCTATTATCTAGCTGTGGCCATTGCTGGTGCCCTTTTTCAAAAGTGGGTGTGTTTTTCTGCTGTAGACATGGCTGTACAACACCGCTAATGCAGAACATCCATTACCACTTGGGAACTAAAGAAGCTCTTGCAAACTCTTAACATGTTCAGTTCATTTATACTTCCTTCAATCATAATTGTTATTTAGAGTACTCCTGCCAAATAAAGCAATAATTGTTGGTAGTTTAATAAATAAAATGATCGGTTGCATCTTGCCTTGCGATCGGTTCTTCCATCAGGTACAATGTCTATCTAGTAAAGGCTACATTGTGATTTGAACAAAACCGCAGGTGTTACAAATCAGGGATGAATTTGATCTGATTGAGAAGAGTAGCTGTGTAAGGATAAAGCTGTCAGAAGAGGGAAGTATTTATACAAAGGAAGAGCAAAGTGTAGCATCACAAAAATTACATGGTAATAGTATGGCACAGGAAACTGGGAGTTGAATTTTTATTCTTGTGTTTGTTGTATTTCTAGCTGGCTATCTACCTGTGCTCAAGGTACTAGCAGTTTTGTACATTGTTATTTCTGATTTATTTTATTTTTACATTGTTTTTTTTCCCCAGTAGGTGGCCACACTTGCTAATTGAAAGAATCTAGTCGGCCCAACAGAGCAGGTCATGTCAAAGGCAGAAAAATAGGACCTGGCAATGTAGAAAGAATGCGTATTGCAGAAACAAGTAGAGCAGAAGTCCTCAGCCTTCTCTATTCTGCCCTTCCATTTTTTTTTCAGCAGAGATACAGGTCCCTATGAATCAACTTGAAACCTACTAACAATATACATGCTGCTTTTAGCTACCTTTCACACATCTCTTGGAAGCAGACCCTAAACCCCCTCAGACCAAAAACCTGCTCTTAGAATAGGTCTCATTTGCTAGCCTCTTTGTGGAAAAGGGAAATGCTTCACTGGCTGCTTTCCATGAGAGATGCATCCCGGTGCTGGAGAGAGCAGTAAAATTTTTAACTGCAGGAGCTGCTTCTATTGTCAATTACTATAGCAGGGTGGTAGTGTAGAAAACTGGCTAGTAAAAAGGTAGAGAAGAATACAATTCTTTCACCTATATAATTCTTTCACCTGTCTTGTTCAGGCTAAAACTGAGGAATGGAAACTGCCTAAAACCCTGCGTTTTACTTTCTTCACAAAGCCCCCACACTCTGCAACACAGTTCTCATTCTGACTATGATGCTGGCATAGAGGGCAGTCAAAGCACTAAGGTTGTAAATTCCTTAAGGTCTCTGCAGGCCGGAGAACCTGATATAAGATGTTGCAAATTTTGTGAAACTCGTGAAGGACATCAGCCATGCTGATACACTTAGCTGTTGTTATTGCCTGGTTACTTTCATAGTTTTTATTCAACTCATTCACGTAGAGAATATTACTGCTTTCTATGTGCTGCACACATTCTATATGCTATGATATGACCAAACCAATGGATGCACAGATACAATGCACCCAAGCAGAGATAGAAGACAGAAGAAAGAGTATTACAGCAGATGGACACATGAAAAAAAGTTTGGGAAGTTCAAACAGAATAAAGAGATTCTGCACATCCGCTGAAGTCAACTTCCATTTATTATTACACATTTAGAGTCAGATTTAAACACAAAAAGACTGAACAGAGCATATCATTAGACTCTGCAGAGAAAGCCGGAAATAGATAGAAATTCATCTGGTGAAATCATGGCCGACTAATATAAATTTTTTTGTTAACACATCCCACAGTTTCACTTTTGGTATTTGACATATGACCCAAGATGACATAAAATATGAAAATGTGATCACTGGTAGGGCTGTCTGGGTGATTCAGAGCTTTTCTTAAACAGCTATTTGCCCAGACTGCAACAGAAGAAACTATTCTTCACCACTAACATTCACAGACCTGTCAAGCCCAAAATACAGTAACTGGAACTCAGCTGCCTGTTCTCCTGCCTCTATTTCATACATTCACAGTGAATCTTTGCTGTTTGCTGACCCCGTATGTCAGTGACAACCAGCTACAAACAATTTGGGAGTTTCACAAAGCAAAACAGACACACTATAGTTCTGTGTTGCTGTCAGGGAGTGAGTTAGACAGTAGGAACCTCATGCATGTAACACACGCTTTCTAGCAGCACACCAGTGTTGTAGCTCTGTTGTGGGATCTGAGTCTCAGAGTGTATCTATCACATACTCCAAAACATGGACTGCCTATATACTTAACAGACAAAAAGCATGTGAGATTTGCATTCATGCTAGCAGTTGCAGCAAAATGGCCTACATGTTGTAAGTTTGCTCAAAGGATTTTAAAGAGAAAAATTCAGTGGGGGCTCACTTTGCCCCCCTTGTATTAGTGCAATTATATCACATAATTCCAGCATCAAAAATTCTAGTCAGCCTTGAATTCCAGATACATTTGCTAATCTGAAAGATTATTCTGGATTTAAAATTTATTTATTTATTTATATTACAAGTATAGAATATCTGAGCCCATCATATGGGATGTCACAGTTCTTTTCGGAACATTGCTGCATTATGTATTGTATTTTCTCTCATTTTTCCCATGTAAACTGAGCACATGGTTTCACATTACACCTAACCAAAAGTTACTGCCAAACAGGTGGTTCTTGGCTCTTTTTCATTTCTGAACTCATACTCCTTTACTCTCATCTGCACCAGAATCTAGTCAGCCTGCAGCCACAATGAACTGGTTCAGTCAGCTGAACCAGTAGAAAACCATGCCTTTTGGCAACTAATTTTTGCATGACATCAGTGGTTGATCCAACTCACTCTGCAGCTGTAGGGTATCACGACTTAAGAGGTGCAAGCTTGCAGCTGGAAATGGAAATGGACTAGGATCATACATTCCACCAGTGGCTCTTCATTTGAGTGGATTAAGTGAAACATGAAATGCCATGTATGACATGAGCATTTAATCTCTAAATTGAGTTTAAGCTCAAGTAATTCTAAAGATTCACAGTGTAACATTTTCATTTTTTTTTATCCCAAACTGCTCATGTATGTACTGGGTCTGGCTGGGATGGAGTTAATTTTCTTCATTGCAGCCCATATGGTGCTGTGTTTTGGATTTGTGACTAAAACAGTGTTGATAACATAGCAATACTTCAGCTACTGCTGAACGGTCCTTGCTTTCTGTTTTTCCCTACTTTGTCATTGTCCCTGCCCAGGGGGTATGCTGGGGGTGGGCAAGAAACTGGGAGGGGAACACAGCCAGGACAGCTGACCCAAACTGATCAAAGGGATATTCCATATCAGATAGCATCATGCTCAGCAATAAAAATTGGAAGTAGAGGACGAAGGAGCTGGCTTCCAAGATGGCTGCTGCTTAGTGACTTGTTGGACATTGGTCTGTTTGTTGGTGGTAGTGAGTGATTTCCTTCGTATTGCCTTTCCCCCGCCTCCTCTTTCCTTCATCTATTAAACTGTCTTTGTCTTGACCCACAAGTTTTCTTGCTTTTGATCTTCCTATTCTATTCCGTGTCCTGCTGCAGGGAGGTGAGTGAGTGAGCAAGCGAGCAGCTGCCATGTTGGTTGGATGCTGGCTGGTGCTTAGATATATGCTCATAATGTATATAGTAAAAAAAATCCGTTTATCAGGATTCTAATGTTTTGCTCAGCAAATCCTGCAGTCTGGTTGAACATACTGAAACCAGTCCGAGGGTTATGGCAAATAAGCAGTGCATTAGGGCAGGTTTACCTGATTTAAAGGGCAACTCCTACAAATACTCTAAAAGGCAGTCTTTACTGTAAGCTTCAGCAAACTCACAGCTCAGAAGACTTGTGTACTTTCAAACACATTTCTCAGGAGCTAGTGTGGCATTCTACATCACTGGTGAACTCAAAGTCTTTTTCACTTTTTTTTAGTTACATATTGGCCTTACAAAAAGCATTTATGTAAGGGATTAACTTTTACTTAGTAAAGCAGAATGGTGAAATTATTACTCCGAGACCAATCTGCTAACAATGGAGAAGTACATGGAAAACAAGAACTGAAGAACATAAAAAGAAAAAGAACAGTATGGTTTTATTCCATTCACTTCAGTAATTTTTAAAGTATTGACATGTCCATACTAGGGAAAGGAAAAAAAGACAAAGGAAAACACAAAAGCAGAAAGACACAAGATTTGTTGATTTCCCTCTCATTCTACACAGCTATTGGCTATAATATTTTACAAGTAATGAGATATTTCTAAAGCAGCACTAAAGAGCAGAGATAAAAAAAAAAGTCTGTGACATGATTGATTATACCTTTTGTTCTGTTCTCAGCATATGTCTAAAGTAGCAGCAACAACAGGAAAAGAAAAATCTGCGTATCTGCATTGGCAAGCAGATTGACTGGACAACTAAAGTCATATATTTTATGGAGGAATGGCATGATGGAGCCTCAGCTCTAGTATAACACTAGCCATAGACTTTCTCTAACTTAATTTTTGCTTCAATTGAATACATGTGGTTGAAGTAAAGCATATTTTGATAAGACAGCAACATCAAATCTTGATTCCATATTCACAGTGATGCAGTATCTAAACAATCTTCATTAAATTGTACCAATGATTACATATCATTATTGATAAACTTATTAATGTCTTACCGGTTCTGGTTTTTATTTCCTACAAATGCCAACCATTAGACCTTGTTAACTTTGCTAGAAACACTTATCATCACTGTTTGGTTTCCTATACAGCCCACTTATAGCCTGTGGCCAAGTGATCCTTATCTTTCTCTCTTACAAGGTCAGCAGGTCTTCACATCTTCCATTGTGAGGCAAGTTTTCCAGTCTTTTAACCATTCTCAAAGGCCATCCCTAAATTAGCCTCACATTTTTCAGCATTATTCCTCAGTTATAGACGTAAAAAAGGCACATGGGATTACAAAGGCTTCACAAAACACACCAGTAATACAGAAAATCAATAATGTATGTCCAACAATGTCTAGAGCAAGGTATGTTATTTAATATTTGTATGTATTAAGTCAGATTGTTTGTACCCAGCTACTAAGCCATCAAGACTTGTTTGGTGTTAGCAACCTGTTTTCTTAAGTTTTAGCACTCTCCCAATAATGAGCCTATCTCTAAGGCTTTATCAGTAGTTGTTCAATTTTTAAAAAGTTAGGTACATTCCCAGCTGCAATTCACATTCTCCTGTGCAGTTCCTTCTTTCAACTCACTTGACTAATAGCTTTGAAAACTGGTTCTTTCAAAGCATTAAACCAGGACCCTTCGGCCTGTATGATACCCAGCTCCCACCCCTGGCACCTCAGTGGCTCCCTCAGGCTGTACTGCACCGGCCGTCCCCAGACGTGGCTCCTAGAGACTCCTCCTCGGCGTTGAGGAGAAGCAGGAGGCACGGGACCCCCTGCGGATCAACCGGCGGCAGCTGCCGCCCCGCTGCTGGGCCGCCTTCGCAGCGACCAGCCGCTTCCCGGGACTTGCCCGGCTGCAACACACAGGCGGGGAAGCGGGGCGGGGCGGGGCCGGGCCGCCCCTCCCTCAGGCCCCGCGTCGCGCCTGTGCTCCCTCAGGCGGCGGCGGCGGCGGCGAAGCGGGGCCCGGCTGCCGCGGGACGGCGGGGGCGCCCGCTCCGCCTCGCGCCTCTCCCAGAGGCCTTTGCGCCGGCTGGCACGTGGCGACCGTTGCGGGGAGGAGGGGAGGGGGGGTATGGAAGGGGTACCAGCCCCCCCCCGCGTTGCCATGGTAACGGCCGGTCCGTGGGGATGGGGGAAGAGGGGAAGAGGAAACAAAAGGAGGAAGGGGGAAAAGGTGGGAAAAACATGAGGTCACGTGACGGGCGGGCGAACCGGAAGCGCATGCCGCGTGCGGGCTGTGACGTGGCGGCGGCGGCGGAAGTACGTGTGTGTGTGTGTGAGTGTTTTGGTCGGGATAGAGGCGGCGGCGGAAGTCGGCGGCGGGCTGGGTGAGGCACGGCTGCGCCCCCGCCCCTCGCCCCCACCCCTCTCCTGCGCCCCGCCGAGGAGCCGCCTCCCCTCTTCCCCCTCCTCCACCCACCCACCCACCCGCCAGCCCCGCCGGACAGACAGGCAGACAGACAGACGTCGCTGCGCCGCCGCCCGGCCCCCACGGCTCCCCCTCCCCCGCGCGCGGCCGACGCGGCCCGGCCAGGTGAGGAGGCGGTGGCGGGGCGGGGGGCCTCGGCGGCGGGAGGGGAGGGGGAGGGAGAGGGGGGCGGCTGTTGTTCGGGCTCCTGCCGGCGGCCGCCTCCCCGAGCGCCGCCGCCGGGCCCTGCGGGGACATTGGGCCGTGGTGCGGGCTGCCGAGGTGGGCAGCCCGGCGTGCCGGGAGGAGAAGCTGGTCTCTCCCTTCCCGTCTCAAAATGGCGCCCCCGGTTTTCCCACTTCCCCTTATTCCTGTGCCTGGAAGGGAGCCGCGGGGGAGGGGAGGTGGTGGCGACGGGCTGGAGGGGCTGGGCCCGGGACCGCGGCGAGAAGGGGAGAGCGGGGATCCTTCCCTGCGTGCGGGCTCTCCTGCAGTGAGTTACCACTGTCTGGGCCCAGCTACAAGGGCAGGGTTGTTCCCTTCGAGTTGCTTGTGAGAGATGGTAGGGGAGGTTGGGTGATGGGCCCCTCGCTTTCCCTTTCACTTGCGGCTGGAGGAGGGACGGCGAATAAGGTGGGAAGTAGAATACTCAGACAACACGTCGCCATCCGGGGGATCATGACAGGCCTAGTATACTGGGTATGCTCTACATAAGACTTAATTGGAACTAGCTGTAAAGCTGGAGTATGGTGGAGGAACAAACCTATGTCCTCTTATGTTTTAGAGGAGAGCTGAATTGTTTAAGAGCTATCAAAATGGTCCAGACAATAGGGCCATGAAAGGCTGTTCTCTCAGTGGTTTTGATGATTTGGGTGTTTTCTACCTTATGTCTCTCTCAGAGCCTGCGGATGGAAAAGAGAGGCTGAACAGCTAATTAAACAGCTGAAGTTAATCAGCTTCTTCCACATAAGGTTCAGACTAAGTAAAAAGCTTGGTAGTAACTTTTCAGAGCTGCACGCAGGCTAGATTGCATTTGTGTGTGTTACTCTGTAATAAGAAATGTCAGGGAAAAGGTAGATGTTGGCTGAAGTGAGGTGGCTAGAGACAATGATAGTACAGTAATCATTACTTACGTTTCCTGTATGATAACCAGTTTTATCTGAAAGCAATCGGTACTATGCATCATTCATATGAGCTTATGAGATGGTTATTACCTTTAATTGGAAGGCTGTGCTTTTTTTGCAGTGACTGTTGATTCACTTGTTTAACTTACTGTCTCATTATGTTTCAATATAAACTGGCTTACATGTGAACAAGCATTTTGATAGTTGTACATATCACTGTCTTGAACACTGCAGTAAATGCCACACTAATTCTGCTAAACCTGGAAGGGAATAACAAAAAACTTGGTTAGTAGAAGTGCCAAATAAAGAAGGCTTTTTAGATACTGCTTTTTAAAATATTCAATATGGTCCAGTATAAACAAATTTAAAGTAGATAATGGTTGGAACCTCAGCATTGTATGATTTATCTCTGTTCATGAAGTGTGAAAAAGTTTATTAGAAATTACTACAATAGTAAGTGTGTTCATAGTAAGAAACACTGTTATTTGCTCTGAAATATAGAAGTGGTGGAATGTTCCAGTTTTAAATTTATCATGAATTTTTGTTGTGGTCTTTGTATTTGATAATGCACTTAACCAGATTCATTGTAGGAACAGTGCTAGCTGTCTTAATCTCTTTAGTAGGCTGGCCTTTGTCACTAGTGTTATTTTGATACTTCTGTATTAGCTTTCTTGTAGTTTGAAATAGGCACTCATCTGAACCCTTATATGACTGAATTATGCAATTAAATCTTGAGTTTGTGGGCATTGGCTAGGACTGCTGGTATTTTGTACAGAGATTCTAATATAATAAAATTTGTGTGGTGATCTATTAAAATACCTATGATTGTCATAAATAAAACACATTAACAAAGACTGTCTAGCAGCATATAAATTTCTCTTCTAGAGTGATGAGAATATCCAGCATCCAGTAAATTACTCAGTAGGATTAACTGGAGTACTTTCCTAATAATTTGCTCCAGACTTTTGTTGTTCTGGCATTTCAGCATGGACCTGCTGTGCCTTTGGGCAGTATTCATGAGAAGAGTGAAAGTTCCTACTTACCAGAAGGGCCTATGTATTTGTAGTGCCCAAGACTGCAAAATGGGCCTTGCTTTTTAATATATGATGGAGTTCTCACATTAAACTCTGTAAAAGTAAGAAAATGTCCCTCATTTCTATCCATGTGAAGCCATCCATCTAAGAAACTTTCATAGTATTTTCCTCAGCAGATTTTTATATAATTCCTTTACATAACTTCAATACATACCAGTTTAAGAGCTTGGTTCAAGTCAAACAGTTGTGTACTTGCTTTACTGTAGATGAATGAAAATGTCTTAGCAAGGTTTTCTTTCTTCACGTGTCCAAATATATTGATAACAAAGTTTGCTTAGTGTACAAAAATGAGGAGGGAGGAATGTTACTGGGTCTTTTCCTGGAAATTTTCACAAAGCTAAAGGTAAAAAATAGGTATGGCTGCTAAGTCCTTGAAGTAAGTGTTCAGAATTATTTAGAAAGTGATTTGTCAAAAAAGACTTGAATTTGCTGTGTGTGTGTGCAGGGTACTGCATGTAGTATTCCTCTGTTGTGTGGTCCTTTTTTTTATGGTTCTCAGGGCTAGTATTTTACAGATGACTTAAGGAACTGGAGAATGAATGTGACCTGAGGCTTGGAGTGTGCATAGGGTCTGTAGCATTGAAATCTGCTTTTAAATCCTTGTGAGGCACTATGTTCAGCACACAAATGTGAAAAGAACAGGCCAAAACCATTCTGTAATGGTGATGTCAAACTGTAGTACTGCTTCTCTTCACATTAAGAAAATCTTTTCCTTGTTTTTCGTGTTTGTATGGTGCCATGTTGTGAACTTACCGAACAATTTCAGTATCATCTGAAACTTCAAAAGATGATGATTTCCAGATGCACTTATAGGAGATGTTAGTGACTTTTAATATATCAGAATGATCTGGATGTGCTCTATCGGGTTTTCAGTCTTGCATTTTTTTTTTTATCCTGAGCTGTTAAAAAGTGGGTGGTGTGACTGTAGTAGGCTTTATTATTAAGTTGCTAGATATATTGATGTGACTATTGAATGAATTATGTTTGCAGTATGTTTCTGTGACTCGGCGGCCTTCCTCTTGGGTAGCGTGATCTCTATCAGCTTGACACCTGGTTATTTTTGTGCATGGTATCTTGAGTGTCCAGAATGATTTCTGGTGAGGGAGGGGGATGTCATAAGGGTGTAACTTTGAAGTTCTGTGATAACTACAGCTTCTGTAGCTTGGGCATCCATAAAAATTGATTTAGGTACTTTTATTGACAACCTGTTTCATCTTTGGGTTCTGAAGGAGTTTTGCAAGGTGTAGGAATTAGTGTTTTGTAAATGATACAAATCTGAATAACTAAAAGCTGTAAATGGCCAATTGAAAAGATAGATATTATGTGAGTCAAATCAGACTTGCATGTTTTTTCTCTCATACCTCCTTTTGCCCTCAATATGGGAAACAGCAAGCAAAAAAGTAGTCATAGTGAGTAACCAGTGTAGTGGATTGATTTCCTCACTGTGTGTCATCTAGAAGTCACGTGCTCCAAAGAGTTCTAACTGGTATGGTCACTAGATGTAGTCTTTATGTCTATTAATGCTGCACAGTCTAGAAAAACATGGGATGAATTAAGATTAAAAGGTTTTAAATTATTTCATGGTTTTCCAAACATGCTAGAATGCTACAGCAAACAGATGTATTTAATTTTAAACCAGAAATAACTTAATTGCCTTCATTACTTTTGCAAAGGAAAAGATAAACAAATGGCTAACAGTATTCTGAGCTACCTGTATTTTGGCTATGCCTTGCTGTTTTCTCCCTTGTAGTATAATTAGTGAGAGATTAACTGTTGTCACTGATCCATTTTTATCCAAATTGCTCCACCACTTCTGAAGTGTATTTCAGCAGCACGTGTAGGGGGGGAAGAGTCTTGCTTGAGAACCAACACACCGGCTGTGCATGAATTGTTTTATGCTGTAAGGATGAAAGGTCTGGTATTTTTAAAATAACTGGATCTATTCCTGTATTCTAAAATATTCAACAAAAATTAAATTAATGAGTAAGAATTTTAGTATGTAATTATCATGGTACTTAATAATAATGGTGGAGGGATATGCGGGGGCTTTTTTGCTTTACAGAAACATTCTTTCACTGTGGTACACTTTCACATGTTTGTAAGAACATAAATCTAAAATTTTATGTTTATTAGATCATGTTGTGCAACTAAAATTTAAAAAAAACTGTTGATTTAAGTATATCATAATAGTCAAACAGGCCACAAACTCAGGACACACAGGGATGAATACAGGATGGGAATATCCTACCTGGAAGAAGCTAAATTATTTTGAGGGGTATGGGAAAAGGAGTGACGTGAGCAAATAGGGGTGTCTTTAAGATGTTGAAAAGTATTTTTTTCTAAGACCTATATTCAAGTTCTGTTTACAGTGAGAAATAAAATACCAGTTTTTCAACTGTTATGTTAGAAATCTTAGCATTATTTATCCACCTGCTCATTTATTGCATAGAAATTCATTTGTAAGGGAGTACCTTAGTGGTGGATGGGGTTCTGCTAGAGTGCTAGAAGCACTTCCCAGAAAAGAAGATTCTTCAGGACTTACGTTGCACTTACAAAAGGGAGAGTTAGGAAGGAGAATGAAGGCTTAGTGTCTGAGCTAGGTGTGTAGTACATATATCGGGCGCTTGAGCATTGCAGTTTGCTAAGTGGTTTGAAATGGGAAGATGGCTAAGGGCTACTGCTTGGTTTAAAATGTAGTTGCTTTACCATAAGGAATAAAGAGCAAGAAGTCATTTGAAAGTAGTAGGCTTGCTTACCTGTTTGCAACATACATATTAAAGCCATTTTCTGCATTAGGAGAATGTGCTCTAAACTAACCTGCTTGCATTCTAGAAAAGCCATATCCTCACAAAGTGTTCACAATTCAAGTAAATAATCAACTGGAGCAGGACAAAGTTATAGGCTGGCTTTTGGTTTGGTGGTTTTGGGGTGTTTTTTAGCAGAAATACAGGAGCAGATACTTCTCTCGCTGAGAGTGAAGTGACCATCACTTAGGTACCTAAATTTCCTGTGGGCTCACTTGGAATTTTGTTCTGGGAACTGGGAGGAAAGAGAATACAGAAAATTATTATGCCAGTCTTTCATACAGCAATGCCTACCTGCAAAAAGATTTAATCTATACTGTTAAGTGTGTAAAAGCATAAAGCTTAGGCTCAGAAGTGATACCAGTGGAGTATAAAGGCTTCCCTGTCCATATGAATAAACATTGTGATTTTTTTTTTAAGGAGTTTGAATGAATAGGTAGACTAAGGAATACACCGTTCATACTTGTTCTTAACAAAGATATCTGTTGTTGAATATTGATCTGCTAGGACATGGTAGTATTAGAAATCGCAATTTATCATCATAGAATCGTTTAGGTTGGAAAAGACCTTTAAGATCATCCAGTCCAACCATCCACACCATCATGTGATAGTTCTCTGGTGGCTTGCACAAAGTGATCTGGAATTCTTACTGGTCAAGGCTCCATTTTTCTACATATGGAAGGCTTTGTATTTCTGCTTCTCAAAGTACAGTTGTTAATTACAGAAGGTATTAATGATTTGTATGTCAAGATCTTCTGTACTTTTATTTAAGGAAATTACATTTGATATACGTGATAGAAGTGAATTGATGAAGTATACTTGCAAAGAACTTGATGTGGTGGTTGAGTCTTCCCAACTTGCACAATTTTTTAGCATCCTGTAGCAGTGCAGACTTCAGAATATTGCTTAGCAATAGCAAAATTATGGAAAAAAATATTGTTTCTTGTCATCTGATATTTTAACAATAATATGAAAGTGAATCTGTTGTGTTATAATTCAGTCTTGATATGTCAAAAAATAAGAAGTCTTGCAAGAAGAAACAATTAGATTTTAATGTCCTAATTGAAGCTTTAATGGGAAGACTAGGCATTGAAGATAACAGGTTCGTTTGTCATAGATTTTGTCTATAGTTGACATCTTAGCAGTGGTGGTAGCTGTACTCTGGGCTATTGACTTTGGTAAATATTAGGACAAGTTATATGTAAACCATGTTGCATTGGTGAATTAGATTTTTCTTACTTGGTTTGTAAATCTGATAACCACCCACTGTGTTTTCACAAACAGGTTGTTACTGTCAGAAGCACCACTGAGATCTGAATCCTGGAACTTGCTTTCAAGAGCTTGAAACAAAGGACTTCTTTCTAATTTGGGCATGGCTAATCGAGGAGCAACAAGACCCAATGGGCCAAATGCTGGAAATAAAATTTGCCAGTTCAAACTAGTACTTTTAGGAGAGTCTGCAGTTGGCAAATCAAGTTTGGTGCTTCGCTTTGTAAAAGGACAGTTTCATGAGTTTCAAGAAAGTACGATTGGAGGTGAGAAAATTATCCTGTTAATTTGTTTCGTGTTGAGTTTATATTGTCCTTGCCCTTGACAACCTTGAATGTGATTGCACTTCTAGAATGGGTCATTGACAGCAAGGACCAAATCTGAGCCCTATGTCTCTAATTGAGAACTATAACTTTCTAAGCTAAAAGCTGTAGTTGGCACAAGGCTGTAGCAAACATCCATGTCAAGTGGAGAAAGCAAATGTGTGCTTGAACTGCATAGTTTTGAAAAGTGGGCTTGATGTTGCATCTTGTTTGTGGGTGGATGTGTGGCTATTTTAATTGTGCTGTATGCTTAATGCATGAAATAACTGCTTAATAAGAATTAAGAACTTAGTTTCTATGAAAACAAAGTGCTGCATCATCCAAAAAGGTTGTGTTGTCACTTAGCATCCTGGCTTTGCTTTTGATTTGTGAGAACTTGCTACATTTCTGGATATACCTTTCTTTGTTAGTAATCATGGAATTTAATGTTCTGTTTTTACATCTTGTGACTTCAAACAAAACAGGTGCTGGCTACTAGAATTAAAAAAAAAAAAAAATCTGTTTAACTGTGAACGGATTTTATCCCACCCCCACTGCCCTGGCAGATTTCTTCTGTTATATTGTATGTTGAAGTTGTTTGTGCTTTGAGCTGTATTGCTCCTTGGATAAATTTAAACTTATCCTAAAACTACCTAACAGCATACAGATTTAAACCAAATATGGAGTTTATGTATTGATAAATATTCTCTAGTAGTCCCTGTTGCTGTTTGTGTGAATCAGTCTGTTTCATTGTAATATTTATGTGAAGCCCTTTCAGTGGTCTGTATGTGTCTTTATACATGAACAGTTGTTGAAATGTAAAAAAAATCTACAAACCCTACAAAAATAAATACAAGCTGAATTTCATTGCATCATTTTTTTTTAACCCTATTTCTAACTGTTAAATGTATTTATTTTGTATATCTGTCAGCATAAATGGAGAATGACTTTTTTCTCCTTTAGCAGTCTTACTGTTGCTCACTTCTGGCTTTATGCGTTCTATGATGGCTTTAGGATAAGTGTTAGGGTGAAAGGTTTCTGTGTTATCTTGTACAGCTGTGTGGTAATACGGAGAGCATTTTTAAAAATCTGTAGTGAATTAACTTCCCAATATCAACATGGTTTTTAGTTTAAAAACAGTTAAAATTAAGTGAAATTCATTGTTCAATTTCAGTGATCTCCAATTCATTTAACCTCCTTTTTGTTTTCTCTTGTTTTAATGTCTAGGTAGAACTAGGGATGACCCAAACCCTGTTACACTGTTTAAACTGTATGCAAAGGTTAAACAAGAGCTTAAGTTCAAGTTCAGATATATAGTGTTTAGTGTAATCTCTGTATTAACTTCTGCCTCTTCTATATGAAATATAAACAAGGAAATGCCATATAATACAGCTGAGCGATTAAATGTAGCAATGTCAGGATTCGGAAGAAGCTTTCTATAGAGAAAGCTGGCTAACTCCGTAGCTTGTAGTTGCCCAAGGCATAATTTTCTTTGTATACAGAAGGGCCTTTTAACAAAGAGAGGCTTATGTGCATTGTCAATCTGAATAAAAACATCTGAAAGAGTGCAGTTAAAGGCAGACATGTTGGGTGGTGGTGGTATGTTTGATAACTAGACTTTGCCACTTCAGACTAGTGTAGCAGTGCCTGTTAGTTGCTTAAGACAAAAGTATGGCTGTTAATGATGATAGGCTTTCAGATAATTAACACAGCTGGATAATTGTCCATTTACTGTGGCCTTGCAAGGTAGAACAAAGTTACCTTGTTTGCAGAAATTAACTGGCATTTTATAGTGGTTGAAATGTTCCTTTCAGCAAAACCAAGAGGATGTCATAGAATCAAACCCTTGTTTTAATTCTCTTCCTGAGTACATCCCTTCATTTATGGAGTGTAGGTATGGTCTTCTGTTAAAGAGAATAATGTCTGTAGGAACTTCAAATTCCACTTGTTTAACATCTTGTCTCTGCCTTGGAGAAATATAATATCGAGCTGGTTCTGAGGAGGAAGCCTTTAGTAGGGGATGTAGGGGGCTTTTTTTCTTTATTTTGGTTCTGGGCTGCTCAGGGAGCTACCAAGAGGAGCCTGTTTTACCAGTGCTTGGATATTTAGCATTTAGAGAGAATTATGGTGATTTAACATTGGAACATCAAAGCCTTTACCTTCTCCAACCTACCTGCTCATCTGTGATGGATGCTAATACCCCTGAAGCTGGAACACCTGACCACTTACCTAGTCAGCTTCTGTATGGTAGTTACAGTGTCCTTTATAAAGCAAGACTGACTTGCTTTTGGTTTACTGTAATAAGTTGAGCTGAAAGTTGCAGCAGTTTTGGAATGATTCATAGGCTATGATGTCTTGGAGTATGTGGGACAGGGTAACATCCCAGGTATGCCAGGGTTACAGGTCAGTGCCTCTTCAGACACTTGATTTAAATTGGCCACAATCTTTCAGTATCCTTAGTGATCAGAGTCCCCAGTTCAGCTGAGTAGGGGGCTTTCCTGAGTGTTTCATCAAGCAGAAGGTCTTAAATTTTTGTTGTTGTTGCTTGTTTGTGGAAGGAGCAAGGGCAAGCCAGTCCACAGTATTTCACTAAATGTCTGTCATAACTGGAAAAACAGCTCCAAGCATTTATACTGGATTGCTCAAACTTTCATTTAAATTCTTGGAATTGTTGCATTTTCTGCTGTGTATGTACTATAACTGGGCAGACAACGTGACTATAAAGCAGGTAATCAAGACAGCTTGTCAGACTGCTGTAATAGTTGTGTGCCTACTTTTAAACTTCAAAAGCTAAGGTAGAACAGATGGCTTAGTTAAAACTCAAAGGGTTAAGAGAACCCAATAGAAGGAAATCTTGCTATATTTCTAATATGTACCTTAATCTGCGTAGCAAATCTTTACTAGGAGTAACTGTTTGAAGACTTGGAATAAGTTACTGACTGTTTTCTGTAATTAGAAGACCATTGTTTATGGTAACGCATTTGTCTGTAGTGGCAATGGATGCAAGTTTCCCTGAAACTGCAGGCTTTCAATATTACGCTGAAATTAATTCTTGAGGTCACTTGCAAAGTCAGAAATATGGCTGCTTTTAGAACAAGAACTTTTGAGAAGTGATTCTTTCTTCCACATATAAGGTAGAGTTGTCAGGAGCTGAAAATCAAGGTTTTAAGATACTATTCGAGTAATGTAAATGTGTAGAACTAAGTATCTGATTATAGCTGTTACTGCTACTCTGTATAGTATGTTGAAGCAGGATGAAATGTATCTAGAAAGCTTAAGGCTTGTGGTTATGCAGATTCACTATTGGGGGGGGAAAGGGGGAATTCTTTCCAATTATTGCTTTCTTATGTCTTTAACTTGAGGAAAGACTAGTTGTTTAAATAACTGTTCTATGTTGATCAGAGTTATGGTCTATCAGCTAATGCTTGCTTCAAACCTGCTATATTTTAATAATAGGCTTGAATTGTTTAAGGAAATCATATTTGCATCTCTGAACATAATTTTGTGTGAATATAGAGATATACTCAGACTTCTGTTTTCAGCACCTCTGTCTTTTTTGTAGCTGCTTTTCTAACCCAGACTGTATGTCTCGACGATACAACGGTAAAGTTTGAAATTTGGGATACAGCTGGGCAAGAGCGGTACCACAGTTTAGCACCCATGTACTACAGAGGAGCGCAAGCAGCTATAGTGGTATATGACATTACAAATGAGGTAAGTACTATATTAGGGAGGCACAAGGGGGAATTTGGAAGTTAGCAGTCTTGCATTGATCTTTCCTTAATTTTTCTGACTTGTATGAATCAATTAATCATTTCATAGAATCATATAATGGTTTTGTTTGGAAGGGACCTTTAAAGGTCATCTAGTCCAGCGCCTCCCCCCCTTGCCCTGGGCAGGGACATCTTTCACAGATCAGGTTGCTCATTTCATATTGGACTATGTAATGTTAAATTATGTCTGTAAACTTCTCTTGCCAAAAGGCCATTTCTAGGGTTTTTTATTTTATTAAAAAAAAGAGAGAGAAAGAAAGCAAATTCCATTGTAGAAGTGTTTCAAACCCACCTTTAAATCAGGTCACCAGGATTGAGCTGTTACTCTCACCACATTGCTGGTGGCAGTTTATTTCTGATAGTGAAAGACATTATTTTAATAATTGTATTATTGCAAGTTATAGGTAAGGATTGGAAAGGTACCACAAGCCATTGAGACCAAAACCTAAGGTTATTGGATTTCTTTTTATTTGAACTTAGATCAGGTAAGCTTCACTGGATTTTGGTAAATGAGACTTAAAAACCAAAACCCTCAAAAAACCCAGAAACTCTCTACCATAATGAACAGTGCTCAGTAATTAGAAAGTGTTTTGAGACCCTTTCAAATTAAAATTCCCATTTTCTCTCTTAACCACCTCTCTTTATTTTGTCTACATAAAGATCTTCCTATCTTTACTTACTTTTTCAGCATTATCCCTACTAAGCACATTTGAGAACTAAAGTAGGAATATTTCATTTTAAAAGCTCAGTTGGCAAATTGGAGCGTGCCTTTGGACAAAGGTAGCAGCCTTGCATTGGCCTTTTGCTTGAAGTATAGATAACAGATTGGGATAATAGGCGAGTACAAAAGGATGATAAAACTCAGTTGCATCATTTTGCAATCATTAACAGGAGTCCTTTGCCAGAGCGAAAAATTGGGTCAAAGAACTTCAGCGACAAGCAAGTCCTAACATTGTTATAGCTTTAGCAGGAAACAAAGCTGATCTAGCTAACAAGAGAGCTGTGGATTTCCAGGTATGTACATAACTTCTCTTTATAGAAATAGTATTTTGTTGGAATAGAAAGTAAATAAAACCTATGAGGAGTTTATATGCATAGCCTAGCTAGTTGTTACAGAGGTCATGCCATTAAATATAAGTGTCAGCTGAGACTAATTAAATTATACATGCTACTGAAAAATCTATTTCTATACAAGTGATATGTAACAATAGACTTTTTTTAATAATTAAGATTGACTTTGAGGAGTAACTAATTTACTTGCATATCTTTAAGGCTAATTGAATTTCTGTTCTTTGTGACCTCTTCCTGTCTTCTACCCGAAATTACCAGTAACTAGAGTTTCAATGGATGAGACAGCAGTAACTCAGTGCAGACCATTCTCTCTGACTTGTCAGCAGGAGAGCTTTGATTATTGTATGTATGATACAAAGCTGATTGATGTGCTTAACTTGCTTAGGCTGTTGAAGCAGTGTTCAAGTTTTAATTGTGCTTTTTATGGCATTCTTTTTGGTTTAGTGGATATATCTGTGCTCTCGCTGCTATATTTTATCTTCCAGAAAGTTTAACGAAGTCATCAGAAAATAGCTTCCAAAGCAAATAAAACTTACTGCAGATGGTTCTGGTCCATTCATGATTGATTGAATTTGAATTAAGATCATGTTTATTAGTCATTAACTCTCCTATGTTTTTAACCTGTATTTGGTTCACTGTGTGACAGTGCTGTGTGTAGTAATGGATCCTTTTGAAAATATGAGTCAGACTATGAAGGTTAGCAGTGTTTTAAGTATTTTTCTGCCAGAATTCAACAACTCTCTTTTCTAATTTTATACTTCCATGTCAGTTGTAACATAAAGCTGTGTGACAGAAGACCTTTGTGTTTCGTGAAAAATTGTGGTATTTAACAAAAATTTCATACATGTGTGTAGTCAAAAACTTAATCAAACTTAATTACCAAAGTAGAACTACCTTTACTATTTTTTTTGGTGCAATTACAATCTTAATATTTTTCAAATGTTTGGGGTTCTGCTAATGTGGATTTATGGGCTCCTTGCAGGCTTGACAATCCTTTCTCATTGCAAAGCACATTTTAGATTTCTAGGTATTTGTTAATGTGTTTTCAGATATAGTTATATAAATCTGAGCAGATGTCATTTAAATTACTATAGAATGCTGTAGATTATTATTTTCATCATAGGCATTCCGTAGTTTGGCTTTTTGCGGATTTGCTATTGAATGCAAAGGCAATTACATAATCATAAGAAGCTGGGGATTCTCAGCTGAATTGGCTAACAGGAACTGGCAAAAATAGGAAACTTTTATAAACAGTGTATTTCAGATCAAAATGCAGTCTGAAAAGGGAGATAATGTGGCAAGATATTTAATACTGCTTATTTGTGTTATAATTGTGAATTTCTGTCAGGATAGTGAAACTGTTATGATCTATCTGCCTCAATAGTTGAAAGATTAAAGATAGTTCACAAACTGCCGTTTTTCCAGGGTAATAATAGACTTTATGACATTTGATGGCACTTTCTGGAGCTTATTCGTTCTTGCTATTACAATTAGTGTTCTGGATCAGGGTTGTCTTTTTAATAAATATTTTGATTTATTTGTTTTGCCTGAGATTTTTCCATCTGGATATTTTTAAGATGAGTAAGGATTTTTAAGATTGCATTTCTAAATATTTAACTGCTTGATGGAATTGTAACTTCTTCATAGCTGATGAATAACACATTGTCACATGTCACATGAGTGTTTCAACAAACTTTCTTTCAAAAAGGTATAGAAATTGTTCCTTAGTAGCAATAAATGTACAATGTGTAATGATTGTGTGATTTTTATTTTTTTTTAATTAAGTAATGCATTCTTATTTCAACTTTCAGGAAGCACAGGCTTATGCAGATGACAACAGCTTATTGTTCATGGAGACGTCTGCCAAAACATCTATGAACGTAAATGAAATATTCATGGCAATTGGTGAGTTTATGAACAAACTGAGAATTTAAGGGAATTGTTTTCATGAGATCCATACCATCATAATCTTCCTAACCCAAGATCTTTGGTTTTCACCTAAATTATTTCTGGCACTGAAGTTTCCTTAGGCCCTTTCAGATCCTTTTTGATTTTCAGAAGTCAGATAAACTTACTTGAAGCACAGTTGCACAGGTCTTCTGTCAAGCATCAAAACACTTGGATTAACTTGGAATAGCTAAGCTAGGTTACGTTTGAATTCTGTCAGCAAGTTCTGTGTACCTGTTTTGATTCTATGACGAAAACTTCTACTGCTTAATGTTCAAGCAAAACTAAGCTTTAGTTGTTATATACAAAAAACACCTTTCCCATAGTATAGGTAACATAAAAATCTTTACACGTCTTTTCTGAATTGTAAGATGTACTTGGCATTTGTTAATCAAATTAGTGTAAGAATGTAAGTGAAAGTGTATAAATGTGTGCCTTTTGATGGTATGTTGTTTGCAGCAGATTCCTTGCTGCCTTGGATAGGTGCAGAACCTGGAATAATGTACCTTTTATGAGACAGTGGTAATTGAAGCTGGAAACATTTCAAAATCGGAGAATGATAATGGACTCGCTTAAAAGAAAAAAAAGTCAAGTATTCATTTTAGTCTAAACAAAATGTTTGCTAAATATGCTTTTGTGTTAACATTTTGAATTCCAAATGCTGCTGAAATCCAAAAGTTGTGCCAAAGATGGCAATGTGTGCATAAATTCAATGTCCAAGTATAAGTAAAGGATGCTTCATGTGAAAAGTAGATATACAAATATTTTTTAGCCCTGACATAGTCTTAGGGATTTCTGTAAAGATGCTAACATGTAATAGTAAGTATAAATTACTGAGAAATTTTGTGAATTCCATTGATAGACACAGAATTGTATTTCATTGTTAATAAGATTTTGAAAGTGGAGAAAAAAGAAAGCATGCATTTTTAGGTTGGGCATCAACCTATTTGGTAATCACCATAATCACAGTAGTGGCTCTGCTACTGGGGAGTCGTAATGTATAGCATCAAATAACCTTATTAAATCTGTTTCATATTTTGTACTACAGTGACCTCTCTATCCCACTTTTTGTGAAAAACAGCATTGCTATCAAAATTAAATGTTTCTAAAGAGCTCTTATCTTCTGCTTTCCAAGTCAGTAAAGCAGAAGGTAATTTGTGATGTGGTTCAAACTTCCAGCAGATGCAAATTAAATTATCACTATAGCAACACTTTATAACAAGTACTTGCTTCATATTAACTATAAATACTTAGAGGGGAAAAAAACCTCATAACTGTATGAGTGGAAGGCATGTTTTTCTCATAAATGGTCAAGATAGGCCTGCATTTACTGATACAGAAATGCTCAACTATGCTGTTCTGGTGAAATTTTAAAATTATTTTGTTTGAAGGTGCAGTTTGCATCTTGTTTTTTTTAAAAAAAAAAAAAGAAAAATTAATCCCCAAAATCAGATAATTTTTTGGTAATTTGTTGTATCAACAATAATTCTTGCCTCTCCGTATTTTAATGATGTGTACAAAGTAAATTTGAGAAAACAATGCCCAATTAGTATTTTAGGTATTTCGTCTGCAAGGTTTATTGTCCATGTGAGTATTCTTTCACATCAATGGGTGAAATTCAGCTTTGTCAGTGCATCATAATAAGATCTTGGCAGCAGTGGACCCTTAAAGGAAATCTTGACAAGTATATAAGTATCGCATGAAACTTGGAGTGGTCTTTTGCACAACATGGATGCAGTTTTCAGGACCATGTGTAAATATTATCTTCAAAAATGGGAGAAAATGAAAAATGAGAACGTGGACAGAATTGAGGGATGCAAGCTACAGCTGCTTGTAAACTGATTGCTTTAGAGTTCGTTTAGAACTTCCAGTTAAAAAAAATCATGTTAATTTACAGTTCTAGAATGTATGTAGAATCTAAAATGACAGTGCTCTGAAGGCATTTTTCCACTGGTGTTTTGTCCCTTTGTTCTGTCTCAGCAGCTTAGTACCATGTGAACTCTTGGATTCTATCACAGAACTGTAGAACAGCCCAAGTTGGAAGGGACCTCAAAAGATCATCTGGTCGAACCTTTTGTGGGAAAGGGAGCATAGATAAGATTACCTAGCACCACATCACATCTTGTTGATGTGTACTCTGCTGGTTTTCTGGCTGTTACACTTGTATTTCATTCCTTTTAGGAAAAGTTGTTCTTTAAAAAGCTGGCCAAAGTAATTACTTTGGAGTCATAGAATCATAGAATCGTTTAGGTTGGAAAAGACCTTCAAGATCATCCAGTCCAACCATTAACCTAACACTAACAAGTCCACCAATAAACCAATTAAGGGTAGAGTAGCAACCCCATGCCTCCTGGCTTGGTGGTTGGATCACTTATAATGAAAGTAAAAACTGGGAATCATTAAGATTGGAAAGGACCTCTAAGATCATCATTCCAATCATCAACCCAACACACCAAGCCCACTAAATCATGTCCCGAAGTGCCACGTCTACCCATTTTTTGAACTCTTCCAGGGACGGTGACTCCACCACCTCTCTGGGCAGCCTGTTCCAATGCTTGACTACCCTTTCTTTCCATGAAGTCAAAACATGCAGCCAAACTGTAGAACAGGGATGGCTGTTGGGTCCTGGTAACATGGGCAAGACAGCACCGTTTTTGCAGAAATTAAGCTTTCTCTCCATCAGAAAATTGCTGGGAGGAGCTACTGCTCAGAAGAGTAGCATTTGTCACTCTTATTTTTCATGTCAGGACCAAGGAGGTACCCTGGAGCTACAAGGACAACAAAGAAATTATCACAGTCTGTTAACTCCTAAGAGCTGGAGAGAAGAGACAGCTTGAAAAAAAGAGGAGAGACTTGATCTAATGCTAAGGGCCATTTTATATGTTGTATGCAAATACTTATTCTGGCTAGGTAGCTGGTAGGAGTTTGACCCATTTCTGTCTGTTTTGTGCCTTTTCAATCTTTCTTTATCTTTTAGCACCAATATCCTAATCTTAAAGCCTGTTCTGTGTAGGTGGCTTCCCACAAGAGCCATCATTTACTGGCATAGCATACCTGTGCAGATACGTCTTACTGCTCAAGTTATTACTGCATTTCACTCTTGAAAATCATAAATAAGGCAGTTAATGATTAAGAAGTTAAGTGTCTTAATTTCTTTTATTACCAATGCACTGAATCAAATCAGATTTTATACTGATTATATTGATATGCTTATAGAGTAATAAAGTGTTGACTGTTTGTGTACTTGGGTGGTTTAGTACAATCTTAGTACAATCTCAGTTTTAACTCTTATTTCTTGTTGATTTTATAGCAAAAAAGTTGCCCAAGAGTGAACCACAGAATGCAGGAGCTAACTCTGCCAGAGGAAGAGGAGTAGACCTTACTGAACCCACACAACCACCCAAGAGTCAATGTTGTAGTAACTAAAACATCAATTGCTTTAAACTGTTCTGAATATTCTTCTGCTTCCTAACTGTTAATAACCATGGAATTGGAGTGCTTAACCTGGCTCAGTACAGCTTCCAAACAGCGAAGAGACTTATGATAATAGTCAAGTTCATGTTACAGAGGGGTTTTTTTGACCTAAAATTTTAACATGCATGTATCCACCACTGGCTGTAATGTTTCAGCAATAGAGGAGAGACAGAAGTGGAGTAAACTTCCTTCAGCTGAAAGGTTTTAAAAATCACTTACCATTAGGGGTGTAGAAGAACTACCTTCCGTGGACCTAATTGGCCAGTTCCTGTAGCCTCAATACTGATTACTGTTATAATAAATAGAATTGGAACTTTCCATAATTCTCAATTGTGCTTTAAAACCTTTTTAGAAACAGGGTCTAAAAATTAAACTTATTCACAGTATTGATGCAACCAGTTGTTTCTGCAGGTATCTACTGTTTAGTTATACATTCCATAGTTTAATAATTTAATTACAAATAATACTTGTATTAACAATTTTAAGAACCGTATGCTTGCAGGAAAGTGGAGTTCTAGTTGGTACACTGTATGTAAATTCTATCAACCCAGTTAGTTATGTAAAGGAATTAAAGATAAATCAAGTTTAACTTCATTTCTAATCTGTTCAGAGGGTACAGACCAGTAAATTCAACTTTACAACTTAGGTTTGTTTTTTTTTTTCCTCTACAAACTGTAAGAGCTCTTCAAGTAAAACCACAACAAACTCGGTGTCTGTGATTTCTTTCTTGGTTTTGATCATTGCTGGCCATTACAGTTTGTTTTTCCCCTAAGGAAAAAATAGTGCACTAACAATTATGTACATCCAACTTGATTTTAAATTTGGATATTAATGTACTGTAAATAGGTACTCTGCATTGTAGTCTACATTTGTTTAATACTTTCTGTAATATTTAAGAATTGCTTAAAGCTATACAGAATGTACAGTTACTTAAGGCTAACTTTTTTCCTCTCTAATCAAAGGGGGTTCTAAGTTCTTCCTTTATGGCTAGAACAGTAATAAATGATGCTCCAGTATCTGTAACATAAGTACTGCTGTCTGTCAGTAATGAACTTTGCAACTTTGTTTTCCAAAGTACATTTTATTTTGATCTGTCCAGTATATTGCACTAATTCTTTTAGTTATTTTCATTATATGAAATCTACCAAGTGTGTCAGAGGTGATGAATTAGTCTATTTAAGTGTTGAACTGATAGCAGAAACTTGTGCAGATTTTAAATTTGCAATATTCTGGATTTAGCAAGGAAAATTACAGTTCACCAGTGCTTAGTTTTATATTGAGGTGCTCAGGTTTGAATAAAGTGGTTTAAAAAAAGGGTTTTTTTGATTACTGTTTCTTATTGAGAGTTTCAGAAGGTTTTATTGCATTTGCACAGTTCCAGACAAGATGTCTGATTTACTATATGGGTCAGCATTTAAGATGATTACAAGTAAATTCATGACACAGCTAAATGTAAGCTTCTACTCTATGTACTGTGGCACTCCAGTTATCCTGTGGTAAATTATTAGATGTTGAGGTAATCGGGTATCTTATTGCACCCATTTAGAAGTACAATCAAAACAGTAATATTATCTCTTGAACCTGCAGCTAATGCAGTCTTTACCAGTTGTTCACTAATGTAGCTTGCTGCGTTGTCATAGAGTGTCTCAGAGGTGACTCTGCCTCTTCCTGCAGTTTGTGAATCACAATTGGATGGGTGTGTTTTTGTGTCCTCTTCAAACTGTGGTGGTGGTTTAGAACCCACTGGTGACACAGTCTTTAGCAGTTCTTGACCAGTGTAACTTGCAGGTCTGTCACAAAATATGTTAGAGTCCATTTTTTCTGCCAGTTGTGGACCTGAGTCGTAATTAGATAGGTATGCTTTTGTATCCTCTGGGGGTTGTTTCATGTCCCTAGATCCTGTTGCCAGTACATTCTCTCGCAGCTGTTCAGGAGTGCAACTTGGAGCTGCCGCACAGAAAGTGTCAGTGTCCGTTTCTTCTTGCTCTGCAGTCTGTGACTGTGGCTGAAAACTGTTACATAGATAAACTTTTCTGTCCTCAAACTGTTTCAGTTCTTCAGAGCCACCTTGTGTGCTAGAATTGGACTGTTTTATCGCTCTGTTCTGTGAATTTGCTTCATTGTTACTAAAAAGAGACAGTTCTGGATCAGCTTGATTTTTGTGGTCATCAGTTTCCTTAGGAACTCCATCTTCACTTTGCAAATAGTTCCTCCTAGAACATTCTGGCTTATTTTGTTTCAGGTTGCCTTTTGATTCAGTGAGAGAAATTTCTATATTGGAATACAGTATCTCTATTCCATCTTGCAGATCATTAATACCCTTTGAGTCATTTAAGTTGTCTTCAGTGAGGGGCATCAAATACTGACACGTATACGGAGAAGTCCCGTTTGGTTGAACACATTCGTACATTCTCAAATAATGAGTGAATGTTGTTAGAGTTAATGCAAGTACTTCATTGTAATCCAAAACCTCCCAAAGCCCATTAGAAGCTAAAATAAGAAACTGACAAGTGTCATCAATAGGGACAGATATAGTGTGAGGTACAGGTATAACAGATCTTTTCAGTACTGGATCTCCATGATGTCCAAGACCCCTTGTAGTTCTCAGGTACCCCTCTACTAATCCATCTGGTTCATTAGTGCTGATGTTTCCACCATTCTGAAGTATGCGTTTTCTCTCGCTTACGTTAGAAGTGCTGTGCTCTTTTGAGAGGCAGTGACTCTTTCCATTTTTGCATAAGACTGCATGTGCATTACCTAAAATTGAAATAATATTTTGAATTATAGCATACTGATTTTTTTTTAAGATACTGCTGTTAGATTAACAGTTAGCCTTCTGCTAAGGACTGGGGAAAAAAAACTGAGGTCATAGTTCAATTATCTACTGCCACAGGCAACAATATGTCCATCAGTGAATCTGGTTCTATTTTACAGCAAAGTTTTCTGTGTGTGTTTTTCCCTCCCATTATTCAGAAGACTATTCCAGGACCTTATTCTTCTGACTGCAACTAAACTCTTATGAGGAGTCTTAAGTGACATTTCATTCAGCTTGAAGTGCAGTTTGATAGAGATGTTGCACCTTGACTGGTTTTTAAGCAAGAGTGCGTATTTTTCTTAAATACTCTTCCTCCCCCTGCCCCCCTGGAGAGTATGTGCTTTCAAAATATTATGGCTGAATGAACTCATCAAGAAGTTTCAGGTTCAGAGTATTTTTAGCAGTATAAAATTTCTAGTACTTGAAAATAATTTGGACATTGTATAGAATTTACAGTTTACTAACATGATGCCTTAAATCTCTTCCTTGGTTAAGGGACCCAAGGGACCAAGAGTTCTCACAGTCATCATGAGAGTCAAGGACTAACTCCTTTCCTTTAGTAGGAATACGTACTTTGCCTTTCCCTCAACATTTTTGAAGTGAGAATGAAAAGTGTTAAAGTTGCAACATTGCAGGTGACTAGTCTTGTCAGACTTGAATGGAGAGCGTAAAGGAAAGCAGCTCTGAAACAAAGTGATGTATTGTTTGAGATCCTCTATGGCTATGCTGGGAGAAGACCATTTTTTGTGTTAGAGGAGGTTATTGGTCTGCTTCCATGTGTTGGCATAAGGGCAAAAGTGATGTCTCACAGAAGGAACTTGAGTGGGATGGTAGCTTCCAGACACTAAACTGGCTGCAGTGTATTCATTTATTGTATTTTTAATATAATCTGGCTAGACTAGGGCACAGATCTCTGAAAGTGTTTATAAGTAGGCACTGCTTATACAGTAGTTGTATTTCTTGGGCAGTATTGGCATTGTCTAGTATAGGAGACAGCTAAGTGTAGTCTGTGTGAAGGCAGATTTCTTTAGAAGGTGATTCTGAATATCAAACTGAAGGACGCACCTTTTTTTATTGATTATATAATGTAGATGCCTTAAGTTATGCTGTGTGAGTGTTGCCTTGTGCTTGCTCCTTCCTCCTTCCTCTGCTGTCTGCGGAGAGCTAGAAGATTGTCTAAAACTTCCTTTGAACCTTCGGAGTAAGACCACCAGCTGTAAGCCTAACAAAGGGTATGATATAACCTGTGTGGAACAATTTGACTGCAAGAAAGAGTAAAATCTAGTCGCTTGTGGATGCAAGTCACTTGTCTGCAAACTAGAGACAGGGCACAAGATTTGTCAAGAACTAGCTGACTTATCAACCTGGGACTAAATGAAGAAGACAAAGCTGGCCAGCGCCACCATCTCCTGCTCCGCATATCTGACCATCATCTTCAGTTGCTTACCTGGTGCTGAAGGAACATGTCTATGCTTCTGTAAGAACACATTCCTGGGGGGAAAATGAAGCTTGATGTTGTGCAGATCTTTTTCTTTGATGTGATATATTTGGTGGAAAATTAAGTGTATTAGATTAAATAAATATGTATTTAGCAGTGGTTCAAAAATGTGGACTTTAATCATAGAAGGCTTAAAGTATCTCTGATCAACTTCAAGCCTTAACTCATTAGCAGAGCTTGAGTTTACAGTATCTTCAATTGCAGCCAGCATAAAAACTCATCTGGGAGGGAAGGATGGAGGCAGGTAACTAGAACCAGAAAACTTAGGTTGAGCGAATTCTCTACCAAATTTTCTCACCTTCATCTTACCTCTCAAGCTCATTGTAATAAAAACAATTTTTAAAAAGTTGGGTTTCTTCCCCAGTAAGGTGAAGACAAATGCATTTGTTAGTGTCATGAAAACTTTACAACCTTTATGTGAGTTACTCCTGTATTCCATTAAAGGTGTGACTGCATCTCCTGCAAGAATATCTGAGCTAGTGCTAAACTACCAATTTTGATACCAGTAACAGTGAAGTTCTGGTAGCTGTAAAAATGCTTGTTGGAGGTAGAGAAAGTATGGCTATAGCAACAGAGAACGGAGGAAAGGGAGGGGATACACCTCAGTTGCTTATTTCACTGTCCGTGCATTTTCAGGTGGGTTTATAGTGTTCCACAGACTAGCAGAGGATTGCATAATATTGTTAAGCAATTTCTTTTTTTTTTTTTAGATCTGGGATCAGTTTTTCCAAATGTGGAATATGTTTTTTGTTTGGGGTTGGGTTTTTCTTTTTTGGCCTCCTGCAGAAATGAAGCCTCTCAAATGGTTTTCCCTTTCCCTACTGATCTTTCACCCTCTTGATTAATTTCAATCAAATGTCATATGAAGAAATAAGAATAATTCTCACAAGTTTTGTGAATACACTCATCTGAGGAGGAAAGAGTGCCCCCACTGATGGGAAGTTGCAGTGTTAGCACACTGCTTACTAATGCTAGGGGGAGTGTTAGAAAAGTATTATAGTGCTGGGCATGTGCTTCAAGCAGAGGCTGGAAGACACTAGAGAATGTAACTGTAGACACAAATCCATTTGAAACTATTCACCCAATAGCTTTTTTTTTATATATAATTCTGCTTGTGTACTCCTTTATAGGAAAGCAAGCATCTTGCTTGTAATCTTACAGCTGTCTTATGTACAGAAGAACTTAACTGGTAACAAAAATCACCGAGTGGGAAGATACAATGTGTTGCTAAGAACTGCAAGAGCTTTGTCTAGTGTTTCCTGCAGCAAGGCTGGGTGGAGAAGCATTAGGAATGTATCACTGTTTCTGACTGTAATTAATAACTGATTTTCTACACTATAGAAAGGCAAAGCAGGGTTTTACTTCATAAAGAAACAGGTCTGAATAGATCTTCCGTAACAACAGTAAATAACAACCAGTTCCTATTTTAGAAATTAATAGTTCAGATTGTACCCGCAGATGATGTTTTCAGTTTGCTGGTAGCAAAATGTAGTGGCACTTAGTCGCAATGAAACAAATAAAAAGAATATCTTAAGCATGTTTCATTGGCACAAAGGATTTATGACATCTAAGATCAGAAGATTTATGATTGCCTGCCCTAAAATGATGACACCATAAACTTCCTCTTGATTTTAAAAAAAAAAAAAAAAAAAAAAGTCCTTACTACTCTTAGAGAGGTCACTTGTGTTTATGGAATGCTTCCTAACTGTGAATTAGTGAATTGACTTTACTGCTTTAACTCAAATACCATATTGAAGCTACTTATCTAATAAGCTTAATGCTTATTGTCTGATACCAGTATCAGCTGCAAGGGAATTTATCATGTCTCCACATTGTCAAGTTAAGGCAATTGCTGTTTTTTATCTCCAGATCCCTACTGCCAACAAATCTCTAGATTAGCTTTTTTTTTTTTCCTCTTTTTATTGGGCTGAGGAAAAAAAAAAAAAATCGTGGTGTGGAATGTACATACCTATATTAGCAACGTGCAGTAACCCAGCAACACCTTTGGCTGTCCTGGCTAATGGACTGTGTGTGTTTTCAGAATGTTTTCTTTCTTCTTCCTCAGTGCCATCTGTCTCTTCGCTGGGGATTCTTTCCACCAAACAGGTAACCGCTGAACAGCCACTCCAGCGAACTTTGGAAACCTCATTCCTTCCCAGTCGTAAAAGTCTATCCATTCTCCAAAAGGATTTGGTGTACGCTTTGTGAATCCATTCGTAAGTATTGGTTTTGTTGGTCTCATCATTGTCTGGTTTATCAGAGAAAATCTTCTCTTTTTCCCTGTAATCTGCCTTGATTACTGTGGCAAAAGAATCTAGAATTTGCTGTTCGTCCTTACTCTTTTTGTAGGAAGAATCCATTTGAGCAAGCTGGTCAAGAAATAAAAGTGGAAGCTCTGCTGCAACTGTTTCTGCAGCTGTCACACCGTGAGAGCCATCCACTAATCCCAGAAAACATGTATCTGACCTATTTCCATAGTTGTCAAGCACAATAAACCTGTCTTCCATGTCTCCCTGCCATGTGGAATTTTTATCTTGGCAAATTGATAATGCTTTTATTAAAGAATTATTTACTTTCTTAAATGTACTAGGATTAATATTAGCAAGATAATTATGTGATGTAGGAGTGTGATTATACATTAGGAATTCAAATGAATAATCAATCTTCTGCCTATGTGTCTCAGAATATTTAGGAATCTTAGTCAATTTTGAAATTAGTTTCTGTCTCTGAGCCAAAAGTGTTTTGTTGTTAGTCTTTGTTTGTGGGCTATCAAAGCCCAGCAAAGTTAGGGCTTTGTGGGTTTTTTTATGATAAAGAAGGTGGTGTGGGTATACTGTTTGTTGACATGCAGAGCAAAAAATTGAAATGTGCTTGGAATCATTGTTCTCGGGTGCAATTGTGACCTTCTCCAGGTGATCTTCCTCATCTCTGGAAAGTCCAAAATCAGGTGGGTTTGTTTTGTCCTGAGATTTTTCCTCCCATGTCATTCTATAAAGGAGTGTAATACGTTAAAGAGTTTTCGTATTTTCATAATTTAATATTTTAATATTAGGTAACACTACACTTACCTAAACTTTGTTCTCACTCTCTTATAAAGTCTGAATTGCATCATTGTGTACTAATGCATACGTGGTCAAAAAAATTGGGAACCCATGTGAGATTATATAAAAATTAATAATAACTAATAACTATGTTAAGAATCACTATTACAGCAAATTCAAGAAGTGAAAAGTTAGGAAATGCAGAGTTCAAGACACAATTTATATTATTCTTGTACCTAGTGAGGTTTCAGTCAGTTGCTTCTTCCCTGTGATTCAATGCATAGCCCTGTGCCTTCACACTGTTAGAACTGTAAATATGATGTAGTTCCTCATCAGCTTTTCTGTATCTATTAATCACTTTCCAGGCATGGTAATGGACTGTAATTCCTACTTGGGGGGGTGGGGGTGGGAAGGGTATATTCAAGATTAAGATTAAAAAAAAAAAAAAAATCTACCAATCTTGCATGGGAAATATGAAACAGGGCTAGAAACATTGCTGTATCTCTTTAATCAAATCTCACTCTCATTACCATCAGTTTTAGTTGTGAGGACTTCAAGAGTCAACTGGAAAAAAATTATTTTATACCATTGTATTTAGGCACACAGAAGATAAATTACATTTATGTAATTATCTTATATAATTTGAAATTAGTAAGAAACTATGTAAGTATCGATGTTGCTTAGTCAATAGATGAAATTAATCAAATGGCTACTGTCCTGTAAAGTGATGTGCAGCTAAGTCTTAAAGCTGTTTGCATAACATCCCCTCCGCCTAGATCAGCATATAACATGCATGTACAGACACCATAATAACATACAAAATCCTGACACCACGTGAGAAGCTCACCTTACCACCCTACACCATCTCTCTACTAAGTAGGAAAACATAGTGTTTACATTTGTTAAGTTAGTTGTGTTTGGTTTGTTTAGTATTTATGTGTGTATGGATGAGACATCAGAGAAAAAATGCGTTTGTTTATAGATTTTATATTCTCTCTCCTGAGATATCTGACTTTCAGTTAACCTTTGTTAGAATCACAGAATGATTTGGGTTGGAAGGGATGTTAAACTTCATATAGTTCCAGCCCCCCTGCCATGGGCAGGGACACCTTCTGCTAGATCAGGTTGCTCAAAGCCCAATCGAACCTGGCTTTGAACACTTCCAGGGATGGGGCATCCACAACTTCTCTGGGCAACCTGTTCCAGTGTCTCACCACCCTCACAGTAAGGAATTTCTTCCTAGTATCTAACCTAATCTACAAGAAGGGCTGGAAGGAGGATCTGGGGAACTACAGGCCTGTCAGCTTGACCTTGGTGCCAGGGAAGATTATGGAGCAGTTCATCTTGAGTACACTCAACAGGCATGTGCAGCTCAGCCAGGGGATCAGGCCCAGCCAGCATGGGTTCATGAAAGGCAGGTCCTGCTTGACCAACCTGACCTCCTTCTATGACCTGGTGACCCGCCTGGTGGATGAGAGAAGGGCTGTGGATGTCATCTGCCTGGACTTTAGTAAAACCTTTGACAGAGTCTCCCACGGCGTTCTTCTTAGGAAGCTGGCTGCACATGGCCTAGACAGGCGTACTCTTCACTGGGTAAAAAACTGGCTGGCTGGCCAAGCCCAGAGAGTTGTGGTGAATGGAGTCAAATCCAGTTGATGGCCAGCCACAAGCGGTGTTCCCCAGGGCTCCATTTTGGGGCCAGTCTTGTTTAACATCTTTATCAATGATCTGGATGAGGGGATTTAGTGTGCCCTCAGGAAGTTTGCAGATGACACCAAACTGGGTGGGAGTGTCGATCTGCTGGAGGGTAGGATGGCCCTGCAGAGGGACCTGGACAGGCTGGACTGATGGGCCGAGGCCAATTATATGCGGTTGAACAAGGCCAAGGGAGTTTTGGGCCCCTCAGTACAAGAAAGACATTGAGGTGCTGGAGTGTGTCAGGGAAGGGCAATGAAGCTGGTGAAGGGTCTAGAGAACAAGTCTTATGAGGAGCGGCTGAGGGAACTGGGGTTGTTTAGCCTGGAGAAGAGGGGGCTGAGGGGAGACCTTATCATTCTCTATAACTACCTGAAAGGAGATTGTAGCAAGGTGGGTATCAGTCTCTTTTCCAAGGTAACAAGTGATAGGACAAGAGGAAATGGGCTCAGGCTGTGTCAGGGGAGGTTTAGATTGGATATTAAGAAAAATTTCTTCACAGAAGGAGTGGTCAAGCACTGGAACAGGCTGTCCAGAGAGGTGGTAGAGTCACCATCCCTGGAAGAGTTCAAAAAACGTGTAGATGTGGCACTTTGGGACATAGTCTAGTAGGCATGATGGTGTTGGGTTGATGATTGGACTGGTGATCTTAGAGGTTCTTTCCAACCTTAATGATTCCTAGTTTTACTTTCATTAAAAAATGATCCAGCCACCAAGCCAGGAGCATGAAATTAATTATCACTCAACCCTTAATTGGTTTAGGGGTGGACTTGGTAACGTTAGGTTAATGGTTGGACTGGATGATCTTAAAGGTCTTTTCCAACCTAAACAATTCTATGATTCTGTGATTCTAAATGTACCCTCTTTCAGTTTAAAACTGTTACTGCTGTTAATCCACCACCAGGGCAAACAGCAGTGGTTTAGCAGCGGTAACATCCCACAGCCACACTACAAGAGTAGCCTTTGGTAATTTCATCCTGCTTCAACCTCATCCATTTTCTGGGGCTCTCTCTTTAAACTTGATACAGCCACACCTTAAAGTAACCATTTTGCAAATGTTGTCTCTTCCAGGATTTCAGCTGGGGAGTACATTTTCCTCTCTCACTATTTCTGTTCATCACCTCTGGGTTATAAGCATTTCCATTATTTGTTTTTCAAGGCATGCACTTTTCTCCTGTGGTGACAGTTGTTTGACAAAATTTCTTCAACTGTTTGAAAATTACTGGAGCAGTAAAAGACAAAGCCCCAACCTCCTCCAGCTCCAATTAATACATCTTAAAGAATCAAATGCCTCTGATCAGCTGAGGTAGATCAATTATAAATTTTTTAAAAGAAAATATCTTCTGTAGAAAGTGACACCAACTAAAGGATTAGCAAAGCCACTTGAAAAACGCTTATGATGCTGTAATATACCTTGTCCTTGCAGAGGCGAGCTTGCAGGTGGCTACAGCTCTCAATCTGCTGTAGGACCAGTAGGACCACTTTAGTGGGGCAAGTTAAGGAGGTACTGTGATTAAAATAGCAGTGAAAGATATGTTTGTGCAGATCCCTTTTCCTTTATTCTGCATAGTTTGAATTTGAGACTGGGAGATCGCACAAGCCTCTTCACTGCTGTCATCATGATGATGCATTCAGGCATGAGAAAAATTAGGACTAATATATACAGAAAAATCTGGTAAGCTGCTTTTTGTCAGCCTTTTAAATTGAATCCATTTTACATTTAGTGTATATAAAAGCCCCTTGCATTAGAGACAGGAAATTGAGAACTTTCAACAAAACATTAGTTTGACCTCAGTAAACTTACTACTTAATAAACATACTTTATAGATGTTTATATCTCAGTAAGTGGGTGTAGGTGCTAACAAATCACAATTTCAGAGCACCAAAACAGTCCCACTTTATTACAGTGTGTAAATAACCAGGTTAATATACATAATAATTCATGTAGAACAACAAGATATGCTACAGCTCTTCAGTTGCAATCATTTTGCTCATAATTAACATCAGGGCTGCCCTTTTAGTAATTTTTTTTTTTTATAATATGCATACACTGCTTATGTGCATAGCTAAAAACCTTGTAAAAATGAAGTAAAAAAGGAAACATTTTCTTTGTTGATCTCTTATGAAGTAAAAAGATCACTCTGTATTTCCTTCTCTCCTTGCATTTCCTTCATCAGGAACAGATACAGGCTTGCAAGTTTTTTGTTGTCAGGTTAAAGGATAACAGTGAGGTACTGTGACAGCACAATACACAAAGCTAAAGCGCGCTCAGCCTCGGAGAGCAAAAGATAAAACTCAGCTTTCTAGCTCACTGCAGTTTCCCTGTGCCTATTTAGGGAGCCAAACCCAGCACTGTTTAATGTTCTGAGCTGAAAATAGAAGCAGATAAAAAAAAAAAAAATTAGATGATGTAGAATGGGGAGGGAATCACAGTTTGAGATTGTATGCATTTTCAAGGGCAAAAGTCCTATTTATTGTTTGGCACAGCGAAGAGCCTCTTGGTCAGTGCTTAGTCTTGCTACTAGGAAAGGGAGGCTGCTTCACCTCTCTGCTGTACGCTGCCCTGTCTGTGAGAGGGGCAGAACATGAGACTGCAGGCCAGGGGCTCGCATGGCAGAGGATACCATCACCTCCGTAAACCTCGTATTTCTAGCAGCCCGCTCTAGCTGCGGCACTTAGAGTTGCTTGCTGTTCGTAGAGCAAGGTGAGATGATTTTCCGTTTCTGCAGTTTGGCACTGCAGTCTCATTTTTTAATTAGCGAAGATGTCACTAACTGAGCTTTGGGGATCCAGGATCTGATTTGTATCCAAACAGGAGTCCCATATGCAGTCATCTCCCTCTGACACATGTCATTCCTGTCTCCACCCAGAGCGTGCTTCTTCCTCACTTACCTTTGTCACAGTCAGCACTTAACTTACACAATCTCTAGTCCTGAACTCCTTCCTCCATGAGATTTGGGGCTTTATTATTATTATTATTATTTGCTACATACTTTTGGTCTTAGAAAATGGTGACTGTTATTGATGCTGAAACCAGCACTGGGGAGATATACCTGCCTGCCTGCCTGCGGGTGACAGGAGGAGGCAGACAAGGGCTGTGTGACGTAAAATGGAGGTCACAGTCTCCCCGAGCTTCTCATCACAATATTATCCAGTAATATGCATAAACAGGCGTCACTGCTGCAAATTCTTGCTGAAAGAGCACCGGCTTCCTTGCCTGTCTTCTGCCCTGTTTTACTTCTTGCCACACCTTTCCTCTGCTCGTGCCTCAGCCAGCGCTTCCCTCTCCGGCCCCCCTTTCCCATGTGCCTGTGATGCTTCCATGTGGCTCCCATTGCCTCTGTGCATTCAGCCCTGCTCCTCTCCTCCTGACTGATTTCCCTTCCCTCCACCTGTCACACAGTTTGGCAGCCGCACCTCCCCTGGAAAATTGTTAGCGAATGCATCTTAGCCGCATACAGAAACTGTGGCGGGGACTCTCGGCATTGCCGGGACTGGCCCCAGCCAAGGAGCTGCCACGGGTGGCCAGTGGGGCTGTAGCATTTGCCGTGGTGCAGCTTGACAGCGCTGTGCAGTGCGTGCCCTGTGGCGCAGCCCGAGCCAGGGTAAAGGCAAGCGCTGCCACCTGTGCAGGGGCTGCCTTAACCAGGCCCCAGTTTTACATGGTCACCTTTGGCCGAAGCAGCAAAGAGCTAATACATGAAAAGCCTTATGTCGCCTTTATTAAATGCATATAAGACCTCTGAAAAACTCTTCACCTGAAAAGACAAACTCATTTGCTAACCCAGCAGCCATGCCCTATACCTTCCACCAGTTTTAGCAGCTCCGTCTCTCTCATTCTCCGAAACCATCTGCAGAGGGACTGATGCAGAAGGAACAAGACATCTTCTCCCAAGTGAGTCAACTTAGGTGTGCGTAGTAGCCTACTTACTGTATCCCCAGAAGCAATGATGCAGCTTCAAGGAAGTCTTGTTCTGAAAGGTGTGGGAAGAGATAAAGATGAACCTGGTGAGTCGTAGGAGCATGCCGGCGGCAGAGCCTGCCTTTGGGACTTGGGAGCACCCCCACCTCTAGACCTGATAATAGGCAAGAAAGAAGGAAGTGATTAATAATTAAAACAATTATAGAATAAATTAAGATAATTAGTCTCCTTATTTACCACCTTAATTGTTGTCCAAAACTGGAATCTTGGGATTCCAGGCTCACGGGTTTTGTGTCATCCTATAAAGTGGAAACAGACCCCATCATTAGGTCTTCTTAGGTGAGAGTTATGATTTGTAACACTGTCTGCTTGGGCAGAGGTGCAGCTCCTCACCTGGGAGGAAGCATTGGACTGGGAAATGGGAGTAGCAAAAATAGCTCTTCCTACACTCCAGATATTTTGCGCTTGTTCCTGGTAGCTGGGTCTGTCTTGGTGGGGCAGAGGTGGCAGTTTAACCCACCGAGTGCCTGCGTGGGGCAGAGAGGCTGTGAAGCATCGAGTGGGGATAGCGAGTCTGCTGGGCTCGGCATGGGAAGGGAGGCACAGCAGGCACGTGAGGTTTTGGGGATCAACAAGGAGAAAGCTGTGGCAGAAGCGGAAGATGGATAAAGATAATGTAACTGTGCCTCCTGCGCTTTCCTCCCAGCAACACCCTGCCTCCCTCACCCCACAAACCCACATCTGGGGTTACTTCTGGACTCCTGGGGTTCCTCTGCTTTTTCCAGGTGTAAACACCACAGTTATAGTCAGTCTAAATGGAGGGTTTTAACCTGTTCAGTTTCTGTGGTTTAGCCAAGCAGATAGCCATGGTGCTTGTTGTTGTGTCCCTAGTTCTTAGGATTTCCAGGTGCTCTCCCACACAGATATGGGGAAGGCCCAGGAGTGGGCTTGCATGGTCAGATGTGCTTAGGCCAGTGTAACTTTATCTTACAGAAATAAAAGGGATTTTTTTTTTTTTTATGTGGAGTTTTATTATCTAAATCAGTGTGATATCAAGAGTGCTGGTTGGTGGCTACTCAGGTGCAGCTAGCAGAAAGGAGGCCCCTTCCTTCCTACCTCCTGCCAGCTCAGCCTGTGCCAGTTGCCCAGGGGTCTGTAAGGGTGCCAGCACCCATGGACCTGCCCTACACGGGGTGGGGTGGTTAGCAAAACTGTCAAAGCACAGGCAGTCAAAGTATGCTGAGTGGGGTCCTGGAGAATTGGGGGGATCTCTGCCACATATTAAGTAGCAGGAAGAGAAAAAGATGTTAGAGAAAGGCATAAACAAAAGAACTGTGGGGAGGCGGAAGAAAGAAAAGCTAAGGGGAAAAAAAAATAGTACATCCCATGTTTGCATGAAGCAATCTCGAGCTCTCACTACCATGAGATAACACAGTGTAAGCCTATGTAGTCACTGCAGATGGCTAAAGAACTTCAACAAGCAGCTTCTCAACTTGGCACACACACTTCACATTGTACTGGCAAAGGCAGTAAATGTCCTGTGCTGCATGAGCCCAGCCTTTAGTTTTCTCACTTCATTTTTGTTAAATCAAAACTCTGCCTGCGGTCAAGACAAGCATCCTCTGGGTAAGAAGTGAATAAAAACTGCTAAGTGCTCCATCACTAACAAGAAGTTTGTGTTACTAAAACAGCCGTGAGTGTTGCAATGACATTTTCTCAGTTGTTTTTTTTCGCATATTTTTCCTTTAAAAACTGGGTAATTGGGGGGGTGAGGTTCCATATAACAGACAAAGGCCTAGTGGGAAGGTCTGCCATCTGCATTATTAAAGTCACATGTAAGCACCATGGGAAGCTGACAAGATGCTAGAGACAGCATAATGAACAAAACTTTTGTACTGTTAATACTTCCAGTGATTCATAAAATATTGATAGCAGTCCTGAATGTGTGGTGGCCAAAGGGAGGCCACTTCACCCACAAGGAATGTGCTAATGAAAGGACACAATAGGATTTTATACTCGGAGAAATTCCCTGGAGGGGCAAGAGCTCCGCTTTTCACATTTGCATTGAATGGCAAGAATAAAACCAGGTGGGAGAGCAGGAAGAAAGTCCCATCCTGAACAAAGGAGAGGGAGAGAGGGCTGGGTTGGGCACACTTGCTCCTACTAGGCTGGGAGACGGGGACGAGGGGTACGGGTGGGCTCCCAGAGCGTGGCAGTGGGCTGGGAGGTCCCTCTTGAGAGGCAGTGTTCAGCAGTAGGCTGCTATTAGTTGAGTCATTCTTTAATTTATGTGACTGAGATAGGCTTCAAAAGCCCCATATGACAACTAGGTATTAACCAGGCGTCAGGCACACCCTAAACTGTATTTTAATTTCCTCTTTTGTGACTCAGCACCAAGAATGCAACCACCTCCTTTGCTGGAATAATGCACACGCTCTTGCATTTAAGCCTGTCGGGTGTTCACACTGAATTGGGGAGAGAGCAACAAACTCAAGGTGCACATGTCCTGGGAGCACGGGCTCTGAGCAGACACCTCCTCAGGGCTACCAGCAGCCTGAGAGAGACTGGAGAATCACAGGAGCTGGCACTTGTGTCTCATCCAGCTCCTGGCTTGCTTAATTTGATACAGATGAGTAGTCTTCCTGAAGTCATGGGGCTACTCACCTGAGTTTTTGAACTAAGCAGTGCAGGCAGGAGGCAAGCAGCAGACAGCTAAGCTCACTCTGCTCCCACAAGTGCTTGATAAATGCCAGCCTCAGAGTCAGTTCAACTTGTGCAAACCCACTGACATGCCCTGAAGGACAGAAACTGAAAAACGTGGTGAGGGTTTTTCAGACAATGCTTTGAGTTTGAATCTAAATTAATATCTTCATAGTGCATGTTTAATGATGAAAAATCAGCACCAGAGTGATTCCGTTGTGCTCAAATGGAGTTATACATGCATTACAAGTAGAAAATTAATAGGTACTTGCTTGTGAATTCAGGCAACAGAAAAAGCCAGCTTGGATATATGAAACCAAGAATGACATGTATACACTCACATGTCAAAGCATAATTTTTTTCCTGTTTTCCTAATGTAGTGCAATCTGTCAGGGCCAAATTATATTCACTGAAGTCACCACAAGTCAACATAGCCCAAGTTATAGTCCCATGTTTCCAGCCAGCAAATAATCTTTTCATTCCTTTTTCTGGCCAAAACTATGAATGTAATACTTTACCTGTCACTGGAGGAGCTTAAGGCAAGTCAGGCCTTTTTTTTTTTTTTTTTTTTTTTTAGCAATATATTTGCACAAAGTTAGAATGAGAACAATGATTTAAATCAGGCTTAAAGTTCAAAAACAAAAAAAAAGAGGAAGACTTACCTATTTGCAGTTAAAGAGTGATTTCTTTCTAAGCTGCTTCTCTGCAGTAGTAGGCAGTAGTTCTGCATGTGTACTGAAATTAGTGTTTATAAATGTTACTATAGTAACAGTATCCCTAGCCACAGGCTGGTAGCCCTACTGTTCTGGTTATCTAGTGAGCAGCAAGGTAAAAAGGGAGAAAAAGGAGACATAGTATTGTAAGACAGCCATGCTCTTGAGGATTCAAGGAAGAACTGCGACAAAAGTATTTTTTGCCTTTATACTAACCAGTGCCTTACTGTATGCAATAAAGCAGTGTTTTTCCCATTAGATCCTCACAGACACACCATGAAATGTAAACAAATACTTGGGCACTTAACCAAACTCTGTATCTGCTTCATAACAACTTTCAGCTTTGATTTTACTGTAGTGGAAGTAAAAACTTACCGGGCTTTTAAGGACCTCGAATAAGGTCGTTTGCCTGGGCTGTGATCCTGTGAACACTCACCTGCGCAGTGTCAGACATAAATGCACACTCAGTGGCCTTAACAAACATCAGTGGTGTTACTCACCTGTGTAAACACAGTAAATGTATTTTTAGAACTGAAACTTGTAATTCATTTCTATGTGGGTGTGCAAACTTGATGCTGGGTTACATATCGTTAGCTTACTGTTTAAAGGAGAAGCTGGTGATTTAAAGGGAAAAGCAAAAAGAAGAAGAAAAGCAAAAAGAAGAAGAAAAGCAAAAAGAAGAAGAAAAAGGAAAGGAAAAGAAGAAGAAAAAGGAAAGGAAAAGAAGAACAAAAAGGAAAGAAAAAGAAAAAGAAAAAGAAAAAGAAGAAAAAGAAAAAGACATATTGGGGGCTACAGTGTCTCCCAGAAAAACTGGGAGTCTATGTGCAGGCATGGACATTAAGTGGTCCATAGGAGCCAATATGTTGTTCCAGATGCGCCCTTCGCTTGTAGCATTTACTACCGAAGAAGAGCAATGGGAAAGCTGAAAGTGAAACTAAACAATAACAGTTTCATTTTCAAGCCCGGGAGGAAAGTAGAAACCTAACCGGCATAAAAAAAAAAAAAATGCAAGCGAAGAGTTCTTAGGTGGCTGTTACCACACAGCGGCTATTTGCTATTTTAAAACATGATTCAGACTCTTAAAAAAAAAAAAAAAAAAAGAGAGAAAGAAAGAAAAAAGCAAGCTCATTCTTTCTTAAATTTAAGAGAAAATGGATGATTTTTTTTTTTTTTTTTTTTTTTTCCCCTTGAATTTGCTGCAAAGCTTGGGGCAGCCGCTGCTTCCTCCACCTTAACAGTCCGTCTTAAAGCACCGGGGATGGCAGCAGCCATCTTATGGGTCGCTGTCACAGCTGCTGGAAAGCCCTAAGCCAGCCCCGGCCTCCGCCGCGGGCTCCCCGGGGCCGGGGGACCCCGGCCCCGGGGAGCCCGCGGCGGAGGCCGGGGTGCAGGTCCCGATCCCCCCCCATCAACCCCTTGTCGATTTAAAAACCTCAGCCAAAACACCCCACCCCAGACCCCTTTTTTCATGAAAATACTCCAGTGTTTTATTCCATTTTTCCCCATCATTTAATATAAATGCCAACTGGCCGTATGCTTGAAAACATCACCAGGAGCTGAGAAAAGAAGAGGGGGACCGCAGGGAAAGTGTTTTCTCCCTCCTCCTCCTCCCTGCCCCAGGTACTACTCCTAACTTTCCAGAAGTCTGGAGTCATCTTTGCTCACCCCGCGCAAGGTGGCGAGGCCCTGCGCCTGTAAGAGAGCTCTTTACACGCTGGGCTTCCCTTCCAAACTGCGATTGCTGCTTCAGCTTTATGCATCGAAGAGCCGCAGATCCCACGCAAACGCCCAGCCTCAATCCCACCCTTTTACACCCTGGTGCCATGCTACAGAAGTGCGATTTGCGGTTTCTCGCAGCTCAACCACGTTTTTTACATAGGCGCAACGGAGCACGGCCGCCTCAAAACCGAAGCACTTGCTTCTGTGCGCAGAGCGCAGGTTCTGTGGCGGGAGCGTTTATTTAATTTTAGCTTTCAGTTAAAAGGTAAGCCCTTCAAGGCGGAAGTTGACCTGCTGTCAACACTTGTTCCTGGACAAAAAAAAAGCAAAACAAAAAAAAAGCAAAACAAAAAAAAAGCAAAACAAAAAAAAAAAGCAAAACAAAAAAAAAAAGCAAAACAAAAAAAAAAAGCAAAACAAAAAAAAAAAGCAAAACAAAAAAAAAAAGCAAAACAAAAAAAAAAAGCAAAACAAAAAAAAAAAGCAAAACAAAAAAAAAAAGCAAAACAAAAAAAAAAAGCAAAACAAAAAAAAAGCAAAACAAAAAAAAAGCAAAACAAAAAAAAGCAAAACAAAAAAAAAAGCAAAACAAAAAAAAAGGAAAACAAAAAAAAAGGAAAACAAAAAAAAAGGAAAACAAAAAAAAAAGCAAACCCCAAAAGCATGACAGAAGGAACTGAGAAGAAAGTCTTTACAGTCTCCTGTGTTTAAAACTGACTGGTATTTATGTACTGGCTGAAATAGAAAGCACCTGGGGTGGGGGGAATAAAAAAAAAAGGATCGTTTAAAAGCGGCTGCAAAGTGCATAGCGTGGAAATGCAACGGTTAAGCCGAAGTAGTGCCGCTACCGGGGGGAGCCGGGGCTGCGGCAGCCCCGCGGGCTCCCGGGGCTCAGGAGCGCGGCCGGCGGCGGCCCGGGCTCCGCGCAGTGCGCGCGGCCGGCGATGCCGCCTCTTCCCAGGGCAACTTTCCCCGCAGCCTGCCGGCGGGCCGGGGCAGCCCGGTAGCGGCTTCCCGCACGCAGCGCCTGCCGCCGCCGCCCTTTCCGCGGGGGCGCAGGGCAGCTCCCGCCCCCGCGCAGCCCCCGCGCAGCCCCCGCGCAGGGACGCGGGCGCGCCCCCCGCGGTGCGCAGCGGCGGCAGGCGGGAGCCGCCCCCCCCCCCCCCCCGCCCGGCGGGGCAGGAGCCGCCCGCGGAGCGGCGGGTCCCTCCTCCCGCCCCCCCCGGGGAGCAGCCGGCGGCGGCGCGGCGAAGGGGAGGGTCTAGGGCCGGGCGCACCGCACCGCGCCGGCCGGCCGGACGGGCGGCTGCCGCCGCGCCGCGGGCATGGCGGAGCCTGGCGGCGGCGGCGGGGCCGGGGCGGCGGGCGGCGGCGGGCCGCAGCAGGGCTCCCCGGCCGCCGGGGGGGTGGCCGCCGGGGGGCCGGCCCGCAGCGCGGCCGAAAGCCCCGGGGGGCCCGGCTCGGCGCGCACCGCGGGGAAGAAGGCGCAGCTGCGCGCCGCGCCGCGGGCCAAGAAGCTGGAGAAGCTGGGCGTCTACTCCGCTTGCAAGGTACCCGGCCGCGGACGCCCACCCGCCCACGGAGGGTGGGGATTGACGGGAGGGAGGGGAGGGGAGGGAGGCGGCGGGGAAGGGCCGTGCCGGGCGGGGGGGGCGGCCCGGCTGCAGCCCGGCGCTCCCCGCGGAAGTGGCGGTGCCGGTGGATCCCGCTCCCCCCGGGGCTTTCCGGCCGGCGGTCGCAAAAATCAACCCCAAAGGCGCCGAAGACGGGACCGCGGGGGCAGCGCCGCCCTCCTCCCGCGCCGAGCCGGGCGGCGGCGGAGGTGCTCGTCCCCGGCGTCCGTCTGTCCGCCCTTCCGCGGGAGGCGGCGGCGGCGGGCGGGGCGGCTCCCGGTGCCGGCGGTAAGCGCTGCGTTCGCAGCGCTGCCGCAGCTGCCCGCCGCGTAAACATCCCGGCGGGGAGCGGGGACACCCGCCCGCCGGGGGGCAGCGGCCCGCCCCGGCCCCGGTCGCGGCCCGGGGGAGCGCACCCCCGGCCCCGGGCGGGGCGCGGCGGCCTCGCAGCGCGGAGCTGTTGACATCGCAAAAGCCGCTGCCCCGGGCTGGCACCGTCGCCAGCCGCTTTGGCGGAGGAGCGAAGGGGCGCGGCCTCCGGGCTTGGGAAAGTTGTGTCCCCGCCGGTCACGTCCCGCTGTCCGGTGCCCGGGCTGGCGGCGGGCACCGCCGCCCGCCTGCGCCCTGCCCCGGAGGGGGGTTGTTCCCCAGCACCTGCCCCCTGCTCGCCTCTCATATTCGGGAGAGCTGCCCTGGGTTTCCCTCCGCAAGCACTTGCCTTCCACCTGCAATTTTCTCCTTGGTGGGAGAAGCTGGGCTCGCCTCTTTGTCGGAGACGGAGGGAGCCTGGGCAGAGCTGTCGCTCCCCCCTCGGGGGTCTGTGACAACTGGCATTGTCGTCCGTGTGTGTGCACACGGAGGGGGACCAGCGTGCTCGGAGCATGGGCCGCTGGCTGCGCTGCTGCTGTCGGGGCAATTCCTGGACGCGCGCTGGGTCTCTCATGTTCACGTTGGCGGTGCTGATGTCAAACCCGCTAGTAAGGCTTTCAGCGTTGAAAACAGCTGTGAGAACTGTGCGTCTTATTTTCTCCGTTCCCTTAGTTTGGAAGCCTCAAAAGGGCAAACGTTAAGTGAAGGGCCAAACTAAATGCCAATGTGCATGAGGAAGCATCGTACTGTGAGTTTGTAGTCCTCTCTGATGGCGTGAGGAGCTTTAACCGTATGCTGAGGGCATGGCGCAATGCTGTCATGTGAGGGCAAATGAAGGAAGCCATGCTCATTTTAAATTTCCTTGCCGTTTCCAAATGTGCAGGCACCTCCACTTCAGTTGGGGTGCGTGCGTGGGACGTTGCAAGATTACACCAGTGTCAGTAAGTGACAAGAGCAGCTAGCGTACTTGAAACTTGTGGCCCTCACTGCAGGCTGGGTGGCATGGTTTGAAGCTTTCCCTATGCTGAGTCCCCTTTGCACCCCTATATTTTAATGTTAGGAAGACTTGCTGTTTAATGAAGCTGGCTGTGGTAGGTAAGATTTTCACGGGCTGTTAGGAGTGCACAAGTGTGCGTGAATTGCTTTTTTCTTCCCTGGTCACTTCTTTTTTCTTCCCCTGATGTACCTCCAGATGATCTTTGTCAGGGCAAAAGCCTTCTCCTGAGGTGCCTTGCCCCACAGAGGTAGCTGGGCTGTGAAGAAGTGCAGGCAGCCTTGTTTCCTCCCAAACTCTTTGCTTTTGCGGGGTCACACCAGCCCCACGTGTGCGCTGCCTCAGGTGCTGCGTTGGAAGGGAGACAAGTGCCATTTGGGAGGGGAGGAGGGCATGCCGTGGCCTGCTGCCAGCCCTTCTTTCCCTCTCACAGGGCTCCGGTGGTGGGGTACGGTGCGGTGACAGCTCACACTGCTGGCGCTCTACCGGGGTGTCCTTGCTGGCCCTCTCCTCTGAGAAGTCCTGGGTGCATGCCCCGTTGGCTCTCCAGTGATGGATGGAGCAGGACCCATCGCCGAGCGCAGCCCAACCTCTTCCTCCCATCAGGATCTAGGCACAGCCGCAGCACTAAGCGCTGCTCTGTGTTCAGATTAAATTGCAAAACCTACCTTTGCTATTTCACCTCTTTAGTAATTCAGTGGCAGGCAGCTTGCTTTCAGGTCTCAAAACAGAAGCAAGTAGGCAGACGGGAAGCTCCTTGTAAAGTAATCAAGCGGCTTCTCCTGTGGGATAAAAGGGGAAGGATGGAGCAGGGTGGAAGAATGTGTTATTTTTCTTCCTGAACACCGGGCAGGTGCTCCCAAAATGACACTGCTTGGCTTTTGTAACGTTTGTGGTTTGCAAGAATCTGTAGCAGCGCAGAGTGTAACTTTGAACTTTTTCTTACTTTGGGTTGCAGCTTCTCTTCCATTTATTTTGCATTTCTGTGCGTGAGTGCAAAAGGGTGAGAGAAGGCAAACACACCATCTCCGAAGGGGACATCTGTGTTCATTCAAGTAGTGGCCGTACGTGAATCTTGTGTAAATCTACATAGAGCTGTACAAGTTGCAGTACAGAAAATACATAATGGCATCCTTAGTGTTGATCACCTTCTCCCACGTAAAATTCATTGCAAAATTCAGCACGCAGGATTTATTAGGCGCTTAACTTCAGAGATGCTGGGAGTAGCAGAGGCAGGGAGCATGTGCTCGCTAGGGACGAAGAGCAGCAACACAAGAATTTGGAGAGGCTGGTGGTGGTGTAGAGGGTGAGTCTCACTGGCGCTCAGTCCCCAAGAGGGACCTCCTGGTCCTTCTTCAGCGATCCCTTCATGGGAAACATGGACAAAGGCTGCTGGCAAAGACATCTTCTGTGTGCACACATTCTGAGCAGAATGAGAGTGAAGTTTAGGGAGCTGCTGCCCAGGCTAGAGAAATGTGGGATTTGTTTCTTTTTCCTGATAAAGAATTGGGACAGGAGGTTTGTAGCTGTTGAGCTGCTCCGCTTGACTTTTTCCCCTGTGACAAAAAGGTTGGGGTGGAAGGGTGAGAACAGGCTCTTCTGTGTAAAAAAAAAAAAAAAAAACATTTTAAATGCCCAAGTTTGGGGGGAGGGAAGAAAGCACATTCTGAACAGTAAGATACATATTAGGAGTTGGCACAGTTTTAATGACACTTGGAAGTGCACAGTAGTGCTGTATGCTGTGCAAGGTTTTGTATTTGGCACTCCCTGTATCTGTGCACATATGAATGGCTGCATACATCGTTTTGGTTTTGTCCAGTGTGAAATTGAGCATTAGGCATGCGAGCTTGCAGCACTTTTACATAAAAGCAGCACTGTGTGACTTACACACATAAATATATTTAATGAAGATGTAGGAGGAAGTCTCCTTGGCTTTTTTCCCCCTATTGGTTTACAGTATGTGAAAATACAACTCTCCCTCTCCAGTCTCACTGGGAGTTTTTCTTATAAATAAGTTGAAATATGTACTGTTTTAGTACACTAAGTTTTCTGTAAAATTGGTTATTTCTCATTATATATATCTTACAGTAATGCCCGGATGCTTATAAATATAATTAGAGCCCAGTTGCCTAAGGCATTTGCACAAGTAGCAGGGAATAATACCTCCTTGAAGAAAGACCTTGTGCTTTAGATAAACAAAATGGACAGAGAGTGAGAAGGGTTTATGATGAGATGACTTGGCCGAGGCCCGGTGGCAGGTGAGCGAGTGGCAGAGGCTGCAGTAAAATCCGGGTCCTGGGCTCCAGACCAGCTGCTGGCCCTTGGTAGAGACACTTCTTCACCACTTCTCATCCTAGAGTGACCTCTGTGGAGTTTTCCTGCCCCTGCACATAAAAAAAGAGTTCATAGGGTAAATATGTACCACCGTTTTCATAATGAAATTTTTTTTTTCCTTACTTTTATAAGGCAGATTAAGATGAGGCAGATGTGGCCATATTAGTGCTGGACTCTGTGTAGTGTGCGTACAGCTCCTTGAAGCTCAACTGGAAATGTATTAAAGTTGTTTAAAGCAGAAGTGTATGAGACATACAAGACATCTAAAGCTTTCTTACGATCATTTTCATAGTGAGGTGAATCTGGTTTACATTGTCTTACAGGCCCAGTTAAAGCATTTTCCTATAAATTGAATAGGAAATCTACTATTAGCTTTGCAAGCTGGGAATTGGGCCCCTATTATTAATAAAAGCTTTTTATGGTAGCTTACATCTATTCTGTTAAGTGAAACTGGAAAATGCAGGGAATAGAATACTTGGATTGATCAGTAAATGAAGAGCATGTCCTTATAGCTGAACATTTAACTGATTATTTTGTGTTTTTAAAGACAAATAGGTCATCTAATTTCCTGATGTGTACGAGTAGCTGTCCAAGCAGTGTCTAACTGTGGTTACTGGACATCTGAGTAGGAAAAATATGTGCTTTAAATTCATCGACGTATTTGTTATGGTTTGTGTGATGTTCTTTGTTAAAAACGTCAATTGGAGATTGTTGCTTGCAGGAGAATACTTACAGGGTGAGGAAGAATATCTTTTCTAAAGTAATTATACTTGCTGGAAATAGAAAGATCTGTAATGTGGTTTATATATATAATCTGTTGAGTCTGCTTGGCATCTCAGTTACCAGACAGAGCAACCTGTATGATTTTGAGTTGGAAAGAGAGCACAGCAGCTGTTTTGAAGCTCAGTTTTAAGACTGTTGGAGTCTTTTACTTTGTAATTAAGTTAGCCTGAAGTTTGCATGTTCCTGTGCTCATTTCACAATCCAAAAAGGGGAGGAATGTTTTAGTCTGTAAGTTACTGTAACATTCTTCATTTATTTATTATTATTTAGACACCTGAAACCCACTTAAAAGGGGCTGAGATGTGCCATGTTGTAACTTTCAGGTGCTTCCTTTTTAAATAAAAATGCTAACAACGGGTGTTAAAATGTGCTGTATTTTTTAACTGTCCATTTTTGACCTGCTGTCAGTATATTCAGTGTTTTAAAGGAAACAGTAACTTTAGTTTGTCCAGAGTTGCAGTTTTCACTGCCCAGAGCTATTGGACAGTTTGATTTCCCACATTGTAACGCTCCACCTAACACGGAATGGGTCAAAAAAATGATTGTTGTATTGTATTGAAATTATATTGTACAGTGCAAATGATACATAATTTCTGAACTGGCTTTTTTGGGGGGGGGGGGGCAGGCAACAGTGCGTAATTGTGTTTTACTATACTGCACTCATCCTATTTTATTAAAAACCGCCAATGAAGATGCAGTGTTTGTGATCCTCAGGCCTGCAAAGATGACAGTCATTACTTGACGGGCTTCAGTAAGGCAGAAGTCCCCAACTTTCTCCAGTGGCTTTATCAAAGCTCTGCAGATGTCCCAGAAAACAAGGCTCCAAGGACTAGATACATTAGGTTCAAATGCTTCTTTTCCTTCCTCCCCTCAAAACTGTTTTGATCTTAAATTAAGTTTTTGTGGAGGTGAAGTCATACTTTATTTTCTAATGAAAAGCAGATGAGTGACAATAAAAAAAAAGAGAAAGAAAGGGGAAAGCTGAAGATAGTCAAAGAAAGGATTGAATGAACAAAACACTGTGGAAGACTTAAAACAACTCAGCAATTTAAGCCACTGAGGAATGCACATTGCCTATTCACTGCAAAATACTTGCACTGTCAACATCTACAATGAAAGCTTAGTTTTAAGGAGGACCTTTTCCGGTTGTGTTTCCCCTTGGTTAACAGAACATTTATGCTGATTCTGGTGTTTTATAGAGAGATTAAAGAAAAAACGCCACCCTAGTAGTTGTTTGAGAAAGGTCTCTGGAATAATTTGAACAATACAAATTAACATCTGCTTCAAAAAGATCTGGCGAGGAAATAACTACCAAGGGCAGAAAAAATCTGTGCTGTTGAACATGCTGTTTTTATTCTTCTGTGGGTGGGTTGGTATTTATTTTTTGGCAGTTTAACTGAGCTGTTATCACCATTCGTACATCTGTTTGTTTGCATCTTTGCTGTTAATTATTGTGTGACATTAAAGTTTGTGTAGTTACTCACTGTTTATAGTTTTTAGGCTTGGTAGTAAACATTGTGTGGTGAGCTTCTGTGAAATACTGTTTCCACTTAGAGAAAAAAATATCAAAAAGCTTGTGCCTAGTTTGAGGGGGCTTTTTTTTGGACATGTTTCATTGTGGTATGATTTAAGGCAATTAATAATATGCATGATATTATGTCAGTAATTTACAGTGTTGAACATTTGTCCAGACAGCTGCATGGGAAGGATCAAATCTTACTTCCCTAAAATAATATTGAATCAATTTTTGTTTGAGAACTTCTTTATGATGCTCTTGAATTTTCTTTGGCAATAATCTCATTTTCTGACAGTTTTTTTTTTTTCTGTAACAGTTTCTCTATCCCTGTCTTAACTGCAAAAACTTTCATGGCAATGTTGCCTCTTCCACAGAGCAAATGTGGCTGGCTTATTTGGCATTGTTTTCTTCTAGCTTGAGGCGTTAATTGAAAGTGTGGTTTCACATCATCTCACAGATGTCCAAAGTCCCCACACCAGGGCAATCCTTGGTTTGCAGGTGTCACTCAATCACTGATCTAGTCATTAAACTTTAAGATGTCCTGCGCGTCTAGGTAACAAACAAAAGTAAAGCTGGCTCAATGTCTGTGAAACTGTAAGAGACAGTTTCTGCTGTAACATTGTGCCTTCTTCATTTCACTGCCAATCGTATTACTCATAGAAAACATGATAGAAAAATAACGTAAAATTAACCATAAATCCATCCAGATTGCATTTTATGAGACTTTAAAAAACCAAAAAATTGGTTTCATCTTCCCCACATTTCATACTGAAACCTCCCTGATGCCACATTATAAATGCACGGGGTGGCAGGCAGTCTGCACCCATCCGTGAGTTTGGAGAGCCGGGGGGTTCAGGCGATGCAGGTTGTCCCCCTTCCAAGGGAAGTACGTGGAAGTGGTTTTGCTGGGCACTTGCACTTGGATTTCTGAGTCATCCTGCTGGCTCTGGCCGCTGAAAATGCCACTCACACCCCTTTGTACCTGCCAGACCCCTCCGGGCACAGACAGAGGCCATGCTACCTGGGGCCAGGAGCCCAGCCAGGTAAGACTTAACCATTAGAGATGCTAAAAACATCATGTGGTGCTCAGCGAACTGCCGGCAGCAGTTTTCTTGGTGCTCAGGTTGCTGAATATTGAAATTAGTTTGGAAGAACAATTCACCATCAATCTACAAAGCTGTCAGTCTTAGGAGCTGTCAAGCTGTGATCCTTTCTGCTTCTCCTGGGTGCTTCTTTCTTAGGTAAGATGAGATTTGGAAACATAAAAGGAAAATGAAATAGGTTCCTGAAATAGCTTGCATTAAATATATTCAGAATCAGTTTTGAAAAATGACACATTAGTGCTGGATATATTAACATCACAATTTTTCCTACTAAGGTTGTTTCAGTCATAAATATTATGCAGCAGTTGGCATACTTTCCTCGCTGAGGTCTTGGCACTGCAAATTCATGAGTGTCTTGTTACAGCCCGGTGCACAGATATCTCTGAGCAGTAGAAAAGCACGCTTTTCTTCCAATTAGATCTTCACATAGGGGTATGGATGCTGTTAGAAGAACTTTACCATCAAAATAACTAAGATCTTTTGGATATGCAGGAGAAAATCCCCTCCTATAAAGCTGCTTGTTGGATAACTAGAATTGGGACTTCAAACTTCTGAATGATTTGAAAGATGATTGCCCAAGTCACAACCTCTCCTTTCGTGGTCACCCCTTTTAGCTGCGGTCCGTCCGTGGTGTTTTGCAGTCACTGAGTGCAAATAAACTTTGCAGGGTAAGCAGCAGGTTTCATTGGTAGCGGCACTGTCTTTGGCACCCATTGCTTTTGTGGCCAAGCCTTGCTTTCGACAGTATTCTCCAATAGTGCAATTATTGTTTGCTTATTTCAGTATTTAGTTAATCCTGCTCGGGTTGTCATGGGCTTGCTTTTAGTTGCCTGAATCCTTGGTGCCAGTATAGCTGATAAGGCAGTGATAAACCTGTTGCCTGTTAGATAACCTGTTGGTGTTTAAATCATTAAAACTGTCTTGGTGGCAGGATCTGTACGTGTTGATGTACCAGTAAGTGTTTGAATATTTCTTTCATAGAGAAGCTAGATCGAGGGCTTTCTGTAAAGGAATTAGCCAGAGTTTGTGTATGTATTTTTCTGAGCACAATTTGCTTACCAGAACCATGTTAATCTCCCTGTTTGGGGTGCTATTCTGTTTCTGATTATTTCTAGAAAATAAAGTCTAGCTGTGCGGTAAATAAAAAACTAAAAACAAAGAAACAACAACAATAATACACCCCAAAAATCCTCCCCAAAACATCAGAACAAAACAATAAACCAACTTAAAATTAATAATCTTACTTTTTATTGCTTTTGAAATAGCGCAGTTCCAGCAAGTTCCTAGTTTTTTTTTTTTACGCTGTTGATCAATACCCCTTTGCTTTGATTTCAGGCCGAAGAATCCTGTAAATGCAATGGCTGGAAGAACCCCAACCCGCCTCCCACGCCGCCCCGGGCAGAGCTGCAGCAGGCGGTTGTCAGCCTCGCCGAACCCTGCCGCAGCTGCAGCCACGCGCTGGGTAAGCTTTCGCCTTGCTCCCGCAATCCCTGCGCTTGTACCCCGAAGCCTCCGCTCTTGTGAGACCAAAGTCAAGAGGCTATGCCAAGACCTAGAACTGGGGGTAATGACTGGGCAGAAATGTCAATTAACTTCGATTAACATGTGTCGGAAATATCCTAAAATGCGTTTTGAAGAAATTGAGCTAAGGTACAACTTCTAACAACCCAGACATCTTAAATTGTTAAAATGCGAAAGCACTTTTAAGCTACCCAGAACAATTTTAATACTTTGTGTAACACATGCATTAACCTCACATTGTTTTATCTGTCAGCTGCCTTAGTTACAACGTGAATGACTCTCTCCTGTAGGCTGTATTACATTTTCTTACTACAGAATAAACGATAAAATATTCTTGAGCATTGCTAAAGCAGGTACTCTTACCTACAAAAGAACTATGCCTTTTCCGTGTCACGGAAAATAATACCGGGGTTGTACATCTTAGCATCATCTAAGTTATTGTGCAGACAGCTTGCATGTCTTGGAAGCAACTGCTCAAAATCCACTGTTAAATACTGTTGTATTTATGCACACTATATTAACATATTTATATACTGTTTATTTACATATTTAAAAATTTACATATTTAAATACTGTTGTGGGGCTTTGGGGTTCTTTTTTTTAGACTAATAATAAATGATTTTTTACCCACATAGCCTGAAAAAGAGTGGTGAATCACCGTATTCTTTTTTTAAGAATTTGTGCTTATCTGAAATAAAAGATGATGACTTTTTCTGTATACATTAGCAAATATTGAATAAAAATTGAGCTAAAATAAAATTCAGAACTATCTGAAAAGAAGCAGATGCTATTTAATTTTTGTTGATGTCCAAAACTTAGGACAGTGAAATAAGAAAACGGAAATCTAAAACCTTCACAACGGATAATTTTTTTTTCTTTACTTTTGAAAATAGTAGTGTACTTTGTGTGGTATACTTTTTTTTTTCTTAAGTGGGATTTATTTCTATTTCTGCTCTCTTTTCTTTTTATGCTCTCATTACATTTGATCTATTTCTGTGCTTTTCAGCTGATTTCTTTCCTTTCCTGATATCCCAAATCTCTGGGTTTGCTTGCAGGAGAAGATTAGCAAATGCATAGTATCACGGAAAGTTTGGTCACTTTAGCCAAGTTCGTTTCAACCTTTCATCACGCAGCTTCTCTGTGCTGCTTTTGGTTTTGCAGTTAGGGTAGCTTGTGTTACCCGTCCCTTTCATTCCTGGCCTTTGAAGAAAGAGGTAGTGGTTTTTTGGTTTTGGTTTTGTTTTGGGTTTTTTTTTTTTTTTGTGTGTGTGTGTTTGGTTTTTTTAAATCTTATAAGATGTTGTGTCTGTCAGTTCACTGTTCTTCAGCAGAATTTGTGGATGGCTCTGTATTTTGTAGAAAAACTCAGCTCTTCTAAAGGCTGAGACTGTTTTTGGTCTATTAAAAAAATCGTATATTGCTCGTTAGCTAGGGAACCAGGGAAAAACAATACCGTAAAACCAGTACCAGTGACATGTACCTTATGGAAAAACCTGTATTTTTATTTATTGCTGGTTTTAGAAAAGGTAAAGTTTCTTATTCTGCCGACTGCAGCTAATGAGGGTGATATTTCATTTGAAATAACTGAAATGAGTTGCTGTCTGCTTCCTCATACTACTGGCAAAAATATGTCTTTCAGTGGTGTTTTCCAAGATGATTTTCCTATTCATCTCCACTAAATTAGTGTGCTCCTGCTGAATGCCTTTAAAACCAAACTGACCACAGGGTGTACAGACTTCAGATTATCATCTGTGCTGCATTTTCTCTTCCTCGGAGAGCCGCTGAAATAGCGATGCAGAAATTCCTGTACTGGTTAAAGCCATACCTGATGTAAAATGTAGGATGTTCAGGTTTTTTGCCTTTTTTTTATTATTTTCTTCTAAAGGTAATCCTAGACATTAGTGTTGCTTGAGAGATCTCTTTTTGGGGGTATGGTTCGATCTTTAAGCCAGTGCAGTTTTTGGTGCATAAGTCTGTTTGGTGGTGCGTATTAGCTTATCGAACTTATTTCTGTCTACTTCCCTACAACTTGTATTCTTCTATTTGTGGCTCAGCCCCACAGCTTGCCTCTATACTGGGCTTTTCATGAATATTTATTTTATTTGGGTGATATATTGGGTCACTACCATAACACTGCGAAGTGGCGACTGAATTGTGTGCCAGGAGAATTCACTCTCCAGCAGCCTCAAGACTGGGTGTTACATAGTCAGAGGCTCTTTTCTCTCTTATATTTCTATATTTATATTTTTATATATAACTCTCCTGTGTTACAGCGTATATTTTCCTGTTGGTAAACATTTTTGGTCTTGAGTCTAGTGCGCTTTTAAAACTTGTTAATTAATGTGTTAGCACACAATGTACCCACTCAGGCTCTTTTTTTTCCCCCCAGCACTGTCTTCAGTTCCTGCTATGCACCTTTGCGTAGCGTATTTGGGTATTTCTTGGTTTGCCTGTCCTATATACATTACTAGTGTTTTTACATACACACTGATTTTGAGACAGACTGCGGCCACATTCCTTATGAGTCTGTTTTGTAACTGCTTCTAATTCATACACTCAAGTACTTGCTTACTGAAGTTACACACCTAAAATAATTAACTTGCTATTTTTCAGGTCTTCATATCATTGCATTGGCCTTGCTCTTTCTGCTTGCTTTCTTCTTCCATATGCTGTAGCAAACTACACTTGTGATTTATTTTTTAGAAATTTATTATTTTGCAAGCACAACAGCAGCTGAGGAAGGATGTACTGGCTGCGCAATGCAGATGAGTGGGACTGTGTAACTCTAGTCAAGAGTAACTCAGTATTTGATGTCAGTGTACTAAAGCTTTGATTGTAATAAAACATTTACTAATGGCCACAAGAATTTGGGAATGGGCTGTGAACATCTGAAGAAAGATAGTTTGTTGGACTGATGTACAAACACTGGTGACTATAGTAAATGATAACTGGTAGTAAATACATACTGGTAATAGGCTTATATTACTTTTAGATTCACTGTATGGGTAGTAATTCTCTAGTTTAATAAGATATTTAAATATGGCCACTAAGTAGTCAAAGTAACTTTCAGTATTGTTATGGAAACTGTGTGGAAATCGCTTTTTATGCTGATGTTTTATTCATTTGTTAGTTAAGTGCAAGGTTTCTTTAGTATGTTATCAATTTCAAATGCAATGCTCATCTAGGAGGGCATTTATTACTATTACAAGATCAGAACAGACAGCTGGGAATATTAAACCCTCATATCTGGCTCAAGGACAGAAATTAAATAGTTTTATTCTGCCCAGAATGCTGAATATTTGTCCTTAAAGAAGGCCCATGACGACCATCCCCCTTTCAGTTCTGAGCATAGACTCAGAACTTAAGACACTATATTATAGATGTTCATTTAAGTGGAAACGATTGCTGGCATCTTTTTAATGTTCTGAGCCATGGTGTCCTTTTTGCTTGAAGCTGCACAAATTTATTGAATTTAAATGTTTTGGCAGGTGTCATACCAAACTTTCCAAAACCAGCTGTCTTTGCTGGGTGGCCAATAAATATGATTGTTTTCAAATCAAGTGTTATTTCTTCCCAGTTCCTCTCCCCTTAAGGAATCACATTTATGCTGGAAATTTCTTACCAGTCCTAATCACATTGGCATATCTAAGATAATATAATAATGATCTAAGAAGTAAATATTGATACAAGTTATTAAAAGATATAAAAACTAATATGCCCAAGCTGTTAAATACTTTTCCTTTTCTTGTAGAGGATATTTTCTTGTCCTTTCAGAGGAAAGGATATGCATACCATGTGCATTGGCCTGGAGTCAGTGAAGATCATTGGTTTTTGTAATGCAAATAGCTCCTTTCTGGGAAATGACTTTTTGTTTTAAATTGCCTTCTCTCTTCCTGGGGCCAGTTGTTCAAACCAGCTTGAAATGAATGTCCCGCTTCACATGTACAAACCTCAAGCTTTTGAAAATTACGAATGTGGAACTGTATTTACCTTTGGAGATGATAAAAGGGAGTTTGCCACTTGGAAATTATGATATGTTGAAAGATGCTTTTTGGTAGACTTCTGAACAGATGAGCATGTGCAATCTGCAAAAGCTTTGTTAATATAGTGTGCACAAAGCATAGTTTGATTTTACATGATATGAAAGTATGAGACTTAGCCAGTAATGTCCAGTTTAAAACAAAAAGCTTACTTACAGAGCTTATTTACCTAATTTATGGGAATTATGGATTTATTTTCTTTAGTCAAGAAACTCAAAAGCGTAGCTCTTGGACAAAAATATATGTAGTTATTTACGTATTGCAACGTATTAATACACACAGGACTTGCGTGGTCTGTTTTAAGTGTTAACAGATACTGTGATTCCAACCAGCCATCATTTCTCTGCTGTGGGAATTACCACCCCTGGGCTGCCTTTACAAACTACTCCGATGTGACATACATTTCAGTTACCTCTGATAAGACATTCTGTTTAAATACGTTATTAGAGGATCGGTGTCTTTACCATGAGGGTTTAGTTTGAGATATCCTGGGGAATGCTTGTGCTATTGGTTTTCTCAGTAGGTTTTTTACAGGTTTGGATTTTTATTTTGTTTAGCTACTCATGTTTCTCACCTGGAGAATGTGTCTGAAGAAGAAATGAATAGGCTCCTGGGGATTGTATTGGATGTGGAGTATCTGTTCACCTGTGTCCACAAAGAAGAAGATGCGGACACCAAGCAAGTTTATTTCTACCTGTTCAAAGTAAGCTGAACTTGTGTAGTATCTTCTCAGGTTTTTCACTTTCTCACACATAAGCCAATTGCACCTCATGGGTGTGTTGGCTTTATCTGGTGAGACTTTTTTTCTCTAGTGTGATGCTCTAGTGGCTAACTATGGGCTCGATGTTGTGGTACTTGCAACGTACCCTATTGTACTCCAGAAGTCATCCAGATGATTCAGGAGCTGACCCGGAGTCCCGTCTATAAACTGTGCAACTTGCAAGCCTTACCCTCTTCACTTACACATCAGGAAAAGTCAGTTGACATAAGTGTTAACTTAGCTGCCTACATTTGCTCAGAGAAGCCTCTTATATGCATTTCAAAGAAGGCGAATTCACACTGAAGTTTAGTAGCTATAAATTTACATGACTAAACAAGCAGATATACAGCCAGGAGATTTTAAACACTGCCTGCAGTCTGTTGTGCACCTGTGACTTCCATTGACCCTATGTATGCAAATATGCTAATTTAAAAAAATGTGTATATTTTTAACAGCTTTTGAGGAAGTGCATTTTACAGATGGGAAAACCTGTAGTAGAAGGATCTTTGGAAAGTCCCCCATTTGAGAAACCTAGCATTGAACAGGTAAACAGTCACCACGTGGGTTTGGTTGGTGTGGGATTTCTTGATTTGGTGGGTTTTGGGGCGTTTTGTTTGTTTGTTTTAGGGTTTGGGGTTTTGGGGGTTTTTTTTGTGTAAACATAGGCACTGGTTTTGAAAACATGGCATTTTAGGCAGTTTGCAGATGTTTCTGTGTATTACTTAAGACAAAGTAGGGGACTGTAGGAGACTTCTGCTGCTTCTCCTTTAGTGTTGGTACAATAGTTACATTATTTAACTTCTCTCATCATTCATCTTATGCTTTAATGAAACTGACTTTTTTGGGGTTTTAGAGAATGAACTTAAAACACTACTTTTATGTGTGGCAGTTCTAATCTTTCTTTGTTTCAAGTGATGAAAAATGCTGTTGAAGTTTTGAAATCCAATATTAAAATGACACTTGTCTTCTGTGAATCAATGAAAATGTTACAATCCAATTCAGTGAGATCATAGCCTTCTCTTTCAAAGGGTACACAACAAAAAACAAAGCCGAAACCAAAGAATAACTGAGGCTTTTGTAACTCCCAATGGAGAAAGAACATATGACATTCAGATTTTGGTTAAGCAAGCTCCTGAGAATGTGCTTTTGGCGCACAAGTGGGCCCATTAGCTCCAGTGAGACTATGCACAGGCTCACATACCTCGCTGAAACAGGAGCTCAATGTTTTCCCATCAGTGGATGAGTGGATGCTCTATTGTTAAACAAAGTATTTTAAATGTGAAGACTGTTCTGTGTAGTAATTATTTCCTTGCAACTCTCACTTCTTATAATTTAGGAAAATCAAAACACTTTATTGCTGAATTTCTGGGAAGTCTTCACCTTAAGTTCTCCTTTAGTTTGAGCATAAGCGAAGACTAAGTGTATGTAATCTGCATACACTCCTAGTCCTTAAAGTACATTATTAAAAAGGTTTTGTACAATATAATTTTTTGTCACATTCTTCATACTGTTCAATTTGCTTAAGAAAGTAAAGCATAGAGATGAAAGGATAATTCTTCTTACAGTTTATTTTGAAATAATTTTCTCTGAAAATAGACCTATATTTTCAGTTCTGTTTTTAGCAGTTCAGCAACTCAGTCACACAAAATTATTTGCTAAGGAGCAGAATTATAACTGATTTATAATATGTATGTATTGCAGCACTTTTAGTCACCCATTTTAACTATCTTCAGTATTTTTTTTTTAAAGCGGACAATATACAAAGTGCAATGAGGGGACATACTTGTGAAATACTGACACTTCTTGAAGAAATAGTATGATGTGTAGACACAAACTTAACTAGAAGTCCACAAGCCCTAGTCTACTATTGAAAGTAGCTGGAGAGGTTTATAGGTGGTACTTGATTTGCAAAGGAAATAAATCATGCAGCATGGTTATCAGCAAAATTGTGCATATGTGAGCATATAGAAGAAAGCTTACTGGATCTTTCTCTGTTCCCTGACAAAGTTTTTTACTTTGAGAAGCAAGGAAAAATAAAGAATTTTCCTTCTCTCCCTGTAAGTCAGCTGCTGGAGGTGGATAGAATTAAAACATCTGGATGTACCTGCTGTGGTGTACAGGGGAACCATCTTGTGGCAGGTACACGAGTAGCTGAGCAAGGAGTTCATGGTGTCCAGTGGTTGTTTTCTTTCCCATGTAACGCAAGTTCAGGGTTAATAAATGTAAAGTGAGGAATGCTCAAGGACACCCCTACATAAAATTATGGCTAAATAATTAAAGATCATTTTCTTCTGTTTTAAGGGTGTGAATAATTTTGTGCAGTACAAATTTAGCCACTTGCCCTCAAAGGAAAGGCAAACGATAGTGGAACTGGCTAAAATGTTTCTGAACCGCATTAACTACTGGCACCTGGAGACACCTTCTCAGCGAAGACTAAGATCACCCAATGATGATATTGCGGGGTATAAAGTGAATTATACCAGGTAACGCAGCTTTTGCTTGTTACAAGTCTTGCTTACAAATATGGCATGTACGCACTTAAGGAATACACCAGTATGTGAACGCCACAGGTGCACACTGTGAATTTTTGCAGCCATGGAGTTTATATGAAAACCTGATGATTTTAGTGAGACTATATCAGAGTTTCACATGTGTCCTTGTGTTTTGAGGGGTGTGCTTTATCAGCCAAGAACGGGGAGTAGAGGTCACGAACACCTGTATCTAACAACACTTTTGCACATCCTGTGTTTGCAAAGTTGCTCTCGGTCTTCTTAAGATATGAGCCTCATGTAAGATCCTTATTTCATGTACTAAAAATTCAGTCAGGTTGTTAAAAAAAAAAAAAAAAAAAGAAAGAAGATAACATTAAGCATTGCAAAGCGTCACAGTTTGAAACCAAATCTTGGAAGATTTGAAAAATTAATATAATTTGGTGAGTGCTTGAATGCTAAATGGTGAGTAGCTGCTGTTAGGTCCTTTTCCAGTTAGCACAGAGACAGCAGTCAGGGTCCCTGCTGGTGCAGGCAGCATTTAACCTGCCGTCTGCAAGCGCAGGCAGCAGTTAGCTGACGAACGGCCAGGGACATTTTTCCTGGCTGAGGATGAGCGCTGCCTTCTGCCCGCTTTTCTGGTGGCCTTTCCTCTGAAAAAAAACAGCTCCACGAAAGAGAAGAGCAAATCCTGGTGCGAGTTGAGACTGCGGCTGGTGATACGGCAGGCTGTGCTGCGTCTGTGTCCGACCGGGGTGCTCTCAGATAACCTGGCGCCTCAAATAACTACTTGGCTTAAAGGACAGTTACTGATAATACGTGGGGCTCCTAAGACCGTGTTTGGTGCGTCTTGGCCCTCTGTGTTTTTGTGATGAAGATGTCAGATAGCCAGGGTTGGCTGGAGTCAACTTTTATTCGGAATCAATAGCTAGCATTGGCTCTGGTTGGTGACTTTTATCGTTAATCATTTTGCCACTGGCTGTTTCTCAAACCTTCCCACCTGCCATCCCTAAGGCTCCCTCTGACCCAAGGTGCTGATAACCTGTCAGCATGAGCTTCGCCCCTCCGCAGCGTGCGAGGCACTGCTCGGGGGGCTGAGGAAGCCGCTGTGTGCCACGGGTGCACCTCGTGAATTCTTGCAGTCACTGACTTCATTTGAAAACTTGATGATTTGAGGGAAACTACATCAGAGTTTCACATGCATCCTTGCGTTTTGAGAGGCGTGCTTTATCGGCCAAGAACAGGGAGTAGAGGTCTGCGAACATCTGTATCTGACAACTCTTTTGCAACTCCTGTGTTTGCAAAGATTAAGACACGAGAGTTTGAGAGAGCGTTTTGAGACGGGGTGTACTTTGGGTCTGGGTGAGAAAACTAGTGCAGCATCCAGCAGAGTCTGTTTGCATCCAATTCTTAACCTTTTTTTCTTTTTAATTGTTGGAGCTTTCATAATGGTTGTGGTCTGATTCTGTTAAAGCTACAGATACCATTCCACGCAGATACTGAAATCTTGTTTATAAAATTAACAGATATCGTGACCTACATAGTCATGTACTCCTGATCTACCTCTTCAGTGCCATGACCCCTTTTCCAAGAAGAGTGACATGACACGCTATATTTTCATATGTACTTCTTAATGCAAAACTCGTTACAGAGGGAGTTACTGGTAAATGAAATAGAGTATCGAGTCAGGGTGTAATAGGAAGAAGCCATCTGGTGGGAGAGCAGCGTTGGAGTCCAGTCGGATCGGGGTGGAGATAGAAGTGTCGCCCCTTTTGCATCTGTGTGGGGAAATGCAGAAGTTTAAAGAGGGGAAAACGGGCCAGGCTAAGGGTCTTTGGAGTCGCAGGCAAGAGACGTGGGAGGCTGAATGAATGAGCTGTGGAGAGAATCCCTGACATCAACACGAATTTTATATGATCTATGATTACTGTCTGGAACAAGAGCACTTTGTGGAAACTAGACTGCAGAGAAAAAGAATATATGGAGACTTAAAAGCACTTGGCTGTCATTTCTTTAAAAAACTGGGCAATATAAATGCTGCTTAACTCTGTCCAGACTTGATGTGGAACTGATTTATACAGTCACATAGCTCTCAGCTGTGTTATAAATGATGTGGGTAGTGGTTTTATTGCCTTAATTCATATGTTAGACAGTGATAATTGTCTGGCTTTTTTCCCCTTTGCAGGTGGCTTTGTTATTGCAATGTCCCTCAGTTCTGTGACAGTCTACCTCGGTATGAAACCACCCAGGTTTTCGGTAGGACATTGCTTCGCTCTGTTTTTACTGTAATGAGACGGCAACTGCTGGAGCAGGCCAGGCAAGAAAAAGACAAGCTTCCTCAAGAGAAACGAACACTAATCCTCACCCATTTTCCAAAGTAAGGGGTCGCAATGTGCCTTCATTCAAGGTTAACCAGTAGTATGCAACTTTGGCATGGAAATGGAAAAATTACCTGCAGCTTAAAATCATTTCTCCTTTTATTCAGTAACAAGTAGACACTGCAGCCTTCTTTTCTGCCATAGCTTGAACTAGTGTATTTTATGTACACAGCCACTTGTTTTGCTTTGTCCTAGGGCTTTACTTTATAAAAAAGGATTATTCATCTTGCTGGGGGATTGCGCTTGTTGCCTATCAGCAGGTATTGTTGGTCTCTTACTTTCTTTTTCTGTAGTCCTTGGAAGCAACATAGGTCCAGATCTCCAAAAACGTGCTCGCTTCTGCTTTTGTGATGGAGCAATAAAAAAGGGAGTGTTGTACTGGAGTTTATATACACCTAAGAATTTAATTTTAATTCAACATTGTAATAGGGAACACAGTAGTCATCCCACCCCCAGAACAGATGTGTTCATTTGACAAAGAAGAGGGTAGTTAATATAAAGCTGCATCAGTGAATCCTAAACTCATAAATTTCATAGTGACTACCTGTTCCAGTACTGGAATATTGATGACAGTCTCTCACAATTAAACAATAATAATTACATATTGGGGTATACGGGAGAATGACTTGTCTCGAAACATGCTCAACTTTTGACAGTCCTTAATTTCAAACATTTTACTGGTGGTTAAGGGTGTTGTTGGTGACAGGATCATTCATTGTGTGCTTCCTGTTAAAATAGTTATCACTTGAAAAATATCATTATTTTGTGAGGGTGCCTTGGCTCTCTAGCCCATATTTTAAAAGTCTGTCCCTCCTAACAGCAAAGGAGCTGAACCTACAGGAGAGCTGGTGGCACTGCTGCTGTGCAAGCTGCTGTTTGGGGCTAGAGTGGGTTAGTGCTCAGGGGAATGAAAAACGACATGAGCTTTCCAAAGCTGGGTACAGCCAGGATTTGTTGCTCCTACTGTTATTAATAGTGCTTTTTACCACCTTGAAAAGCATAAACTGTCTCTGGGGTAGGCTGTTATGGATACAGGAATGTTTGGGTGTATCTGGGAAGAGGATTATGATCTGGCCCTGAAATAGGTATAAAAAAGGATTTAGCACCGCACTGATACAAGGAGCAGATTCGCGGAGGAAGGAGGTATGCATACGCCCCTATGTTTCCACTGCCTTTTACAGCCTAGAAAAGTAATTTGAAAAGCATTATTATTCACTGCAGTTCCTCTTAATATTCTGCTGGGAAAAAAAGAAAGGCAAGCACTGTTTGCTGATGGTCTGTGGGAAATATGAATAACATTTTAAATCTTTTACGGGCTGTGCTTGTCTGAAGCATTTGTCTCTCTGCTGGTGTTTACGCAGTGTGAACACTGCGGAGGAGCTGCCGCTCGGAGCACAGAGCCGGTGCCTGGTTTCAGTGCGGGGCTCCCAGCTGCCCTGGCCGCTCCTTCCTGGGCAAAGGGAGCAGCCACAGGTTAGGTCTGTGTGTACCTAGGAAATAGTCACCAAGGGCTCTGAACGCAGAGTCTGCGTGCTGCCTGTAAAGGTAGCCTTTGCCAAAGTTCAATTTGTGCTTCTACTCCGTCACAGACGGTCAGATAGCTGTTACAAACTTTTTAGCCGTTATCAGCTGTATAGATAGCAGGAAACACCGCACATTGCAGTGCTTAGGTATGAATGTCCTATATATAAAATACAAGAGTAGGACTTGATCCTGAAAATCCTTACCCTGTTCAAGAAAAGTCTTATTTAACAGTCCTGTTGGTTTCAGCTGGACAGTTTCTACACATATAGATGACTCTAGAAAGTAAAAATGTGCTGTGTCAACTTCTGGTCTGAAAACCCCTTTTGTGCAACATAAGATAAGCAGCTATCTTGCTTCTGAGAGAGAACTGAAGCATTAGCCCTGTGAAGGCAGGCGTGCTGGATAGCCTGATCTGTGGAATTTCTCTTGCATGTAATAATACTAAGAGAGGTTTAAAATCATGTTGTTCCTGTAAGTGTACCAAAGTAAGATTAAAAATACTGTTATGCAAGCACAAACATGCAATTAAATGTTACAGTAGCACACTTAAAGGAATGAAAATATCTTCCTAAGAGCATTGTTAATAACTAACACTGGGATTTTATAAATCAGTAAGAGGCAGAAAGCAAGTGCATCTGCAAAACACCACTTTATCAAAATAGATATATTTTGTCATCATTGTATAATATGAGTACCTTGGCATCTGTCAACTCATAGCTTTCTTATTAGTGCACAGTTTTGTTCTGTAAAAGTAGTTTGTAACTGTTTCTTTCTGCATTTGCAAATTAGATAAATATTGCTTATAACCAAAGATAAGTTTTCATAGGTGAAAGCACTCTACTGAATTAAGATACTTAATGTCTACTCTGGCTTGTGATTTTGTGTGTGTTTGTTTTAAAAAGGAATTGACCAACAGCATTTTCTTACTGAATCATTAAATATTTTTAAATTTTAAAAGTTGCAAATGCTTATTCTGAAGAAGAACCTGGTTTGAATGATCCTATTATGTTAATATTTCATCTGGTTTTGTGCCTAGGTTTCTGTCAATGCTGGAAGAAGAAGTATACAGCCAGAATTCTCCCATTTGGGATCAGGATTTCATGGTGTCTAGTTCCCGAACTGGCCAGCTGGGAATCCAGACGGGTAATTTGCATTTAGTAATGGGTTAGGGAGCACCTGATTATGAAGATAAACCTGTACAAGTGATGAATTCTAAGGAATGAGACTTAGATATGCAGCTTTATAAATAGCAGGCTATAACGAAATCAGTCTGCCTTGAGTAAGCACAGGTGCCTGACTCTCTGGTGCCTCCTCATATAGAGATCCTATTTTGATGACGAAATCCAGCTAACTGAAGGTGCCAGTGAAGCAGGCCGGGTGCTGAGACAAATCACCTGGCTGTTCAAGCAGCACAAGTGCACTCAATGTGGGAAAATGAGAATGGTCAGTGGGTAAATGGCTGCGGTGGGTCACCTGCTGGATAGTGGTACCCTCACATGAGGACCCACGCCAGTCCTCCTGGACCCTAGCAGCAGGGATCTAGAGACCTAGCAGTAGGGAAGTAGGGACCTTCCACATCAGATGTCCCATTGCCTTTGCACATATGCCTTGGATTTTCTTGGTTTTGTATAGCTTTTTGTTGCTTTGTTTCTTACTCATGTGCCTCATTGGCTATTCTGCAGCTTTATTCCCTTTTCCTCAGTTAGGGTACTGAGGTATAAGTCATCCCTAAAATTTCAGGGAGACGTTGATGATGGTTTTCTTTCACTTTCCCTTTCTCCTCTTCCTTTCTGCTCAAAAGTATTTAAAATCCACTTATGCAGCTCAGGGGTTGACTTCAATCTTCAGTATTTTAGGAAGTGAAGACTGGAGGTATTTAATTCAATATTTTGTAACAATTCAGTATTTTGAAATGATTGTTGATTATCAGTTGACAAACCCATCATGTCAGCACTTTATCTGATAGTGAATTTCCTAGAGTGGTAAGGAAATTCCACTGTGACAGATACAGGCTTTTTTGTGAGAAATTCCTTGTCTGCACCGTGAACTGGTGAATGATGCTTAGGCACAAGTTCATTGCAACTCTAAAATGATGTTGCTCTCAGAGTTCATTCTATCATATACATTTCTGCACTGCTTTGTTTTAATGTGCACCTCTTAAGCACTGGATTCTTAGCATAAGTGTGGCACAAAAAAGCTGTTGCTGGTGATGACACCAGGATAAAGCCATGCAAAGAGAAAGACTGCAGGTGTCCAGACTATGAGCTGTCACCTCAACCCCACACCTGCCTGCCAAAAATCGTGACACAAATGAAAACTGGATGATTTGGGATGAGTGGTTCTTAGAAAAGAATATTAGAGAGAGAGATGTTAGTCTGTGGCTTTTAAAAATAATAGTTTTATCCTTTTAACTGGTGCAGCAACTTCTTCCTTACTGAGTTTGGTTTATCCAATCAGTCTTTGAACTCTGTTAAAGTGGACAGCTGAAGCTGAATGATGAGATTTTGCTTTTCAATAGACCCCTACAAAAAGCCTTTTCATGAGGCTGAACTCCAGCAGGGTTGGCAGGTATGTGAAGGAGGCTTGTTTTCTTAGCTTGTGCTCAGCACTGCAGAATAATAAAGCCTGATATTTGCCATGAAGTAAAGCTAACTCTGTCATCCAGCAGTAATACAGTCCCTTGTTAGGTAGAAGTTTAGAAAAATATGGTGAGATAAAGCTCTAATGTCTGTGCTTGCGAACTGGTGGCATTGCTGTGTTGTACAATGTCAGCTGTTACTTGGCAGGTGGTGGGTGTGAAGCTGGGTCCCTCGTTGTGACAGTCCTTCAGTCAGCACCGTAATGGGTTCCATGTCCCGATTTCTTTGTGTTTGTCTTTTATGTCACTGCAGTTATCAATCCTCCTCCTGTTGCAAGATCTGTTTCATACAGTGCAAGTCCTTCATCTCTGGAGCAACCCAACAGCGGCAGTATGAGTCCTGCTTGCAAAGTTTCTTCTGCCCTTGACCCAAACCTAGGTAATGAAGAGGGGGACTTGCTTTTGGGCTTCTGTCAATGTTATCAGTAGTTGCAGCATATGGTGACCATTGCCTTCACTCTGCAATAGTGACCTTGAGGTGTTTTTGCTAAAAGACATGCACACACATTTTTTTCTTCACTATGGTAATGTTTAACTAGCAGAAATGGCAACTGTATTTCAAAAAAGGAATTGGTTTGTTTAAGTTCAATTAAAATGGGGAAAGGTCTGCTGGTGTCAGAGGTTGCTGAAACACACTTTATTTGGAGTACATGTATTGTAAGCCATGAAAAAAAGTTTTGTTTAAATAAAGACAGAGTAGAAGGGGCCGTTGCATTTATTTTTAATCTTTCAAGGTACTAAAATTGCATACATTTGAGCAATAAAGAAAAGCACAAACACACCAGCCAGGTTAAATTTAAAACCTGAATGAGGTCAGGTTAAAAAAAAAAAAAAGTTTTGGGGAAAAAAGTCGTTGAATGCATAAATTCTCCTAATACACCCTTTTTCAAACACCTCAGGATTAATGAGCCTGTCAAGAGAGTTTGTAGGTCAGAGAGATGATCACGAGCTCATGTAAAATAAGTCCTCAAGGAAGCTGAAAAAGCTAAATGAATTCTTAGCCTCAGTGTTTGCTACAGAGGAACTTAAGGTGGCTTCTAAACTGCAGCTTTCTATGAGGGACAAGTTGGGAAATGGTCTTGAAAGTGGGAATGAGTAGAATTTTTTTTTTTTTGTTTGTTACAGATCAGCAAAATGAGTAGTAAGTAGTCACTAGAAGAATTATATTTTTCTGAGAGTGTGAAAAGAAATACGCAATTGCCAAACTAATTATTAAGTTGTGCAGCTGAGCTGTCATTGGAATTGCCCTCAGCACTACAAAATTGAAACACACAGATGCAAAAACAGTTTTTAAAGGGGTTCTAAGAGAATTCAGGAAACTGTCAATTTGTAAGTCTCCTATTTCAGATAATTAGAAGAAACAATAATAAACTGATTAAGAATGGAATGAATAAATGTTTGAGTAATGTGATAGGTGGAAATTCAGTGTGCCTTTTTTAGAACTCATGAATTGTATAGATCTGTGAAGGAAGTGGTGAGCATTTGGAAAGGGTTTTGCATACCTGGATTTACAGAAAGCTTTTGACAAATTGCTTCCAAAAATTCTGTTTTAAAACAAGAAATTAATGCCTTGGGAAATAAGAAGGAAGGTCCGTTCACATATGAATAACTGTTTAAAAAAGTAAGAAGTAAAGAACAGGAATAAACTGTTTCCACAATGAAGGGAGGTTAACAATAAAATGCTATTTTTAAGAAAACAATTGTACTGCTTGAAAGTCTGAAAAGGGGAATGAACAGTTTGATCCTCATACATTTAGAGCGCTATAGCTGTGTAAAAACAGTCTGTACAACATATGTAAAATAGTGGGCATAGTGGGCCCTAAACTACCTGGTTGTTTCAGAAAGAAGATCTTAAAACTATTGTGGATTTTCCTTAGTGGGCGGGGGGGAAACCCCAAACAAAACCAAACCAACTTATCTCACTGCTAAGTGCTGATCACAACAGCAAAATTCTGCATCCTGGCTCTGACAATGACCAGTAGCAGATCTTTAGGGAAAGAGTACAGGACCAAGGTAACCATGGAGTGCTATTCCTGTTTGTGTGCTTTCCTAGTATTTGGCAGTCTGCTGCTTGGATAAATCGTGAGCTAGCAGCTGGCTCTATCAGTATTATTGTACCCACTAGTCCTTGGTGGACTTCTCTTTCATTAATTTAACTAGTTGCTTTTGCTATATTACATGTTGGTCTTCAGTTAGTAGGGCAGTTAATAATTAACATGGTATGTTTTGATTTGGAAACTTCATATGGATTTTCTAAGTCAAATATGTATGACGTGTCAGACTGTATGTGCTGCTTGGTTTACAAAAGGGTGAAAGAAATCTGTAATGGATACTTAATTCCAGTGAATCCCAAAATGGGATTTCATGTTATCCAAAAGTATGCACTATAATTTGTGTGTTGAGCACTGACCTTCCAAGACAGCAGCGCAGAGGATGCTGAAGCAAAAAGCAAAGCAAATAGTTTCACTGTGAATTTAGAGAGGTATAGGAGAAGGAGAGATATATTCATGCTGCTTCATGCTAATATCCCAGTGCAAAGACAAAATTGCAGCAGTGATAAGTATTGTTCGGATTGCATTTCTTTCTCTTTCTCCCTTTCTTTAGGGATTTAAAAAAAAAAAATCCCCAAACTTGGCATACAAATTAAAGAATATAACAGAAGTAAGTGCTAGACTTCACAGTGCTAGTCTGTGACAGTTTGGTTGTTCTAATTTGTCCTGGTTTTGCTTTATAGGGGAAAAGAGAAAAAATAATGAACCCTATTCTCTGGAGGATTCAAAAAGACCAAGGGTTGTAGGAGATATTCCTATTGAATTAATCAATGAAGTAATGTCAACAATTACAGATCCTGCAGCAATGCTCGGGCCAGAGGTGAGAAATATGTAGACCTAGTCTGTTTGCAAATGGTCTGTTTTCAAGAAATGTTCCACTTGGCTAGAGTATGATAAGCTAAAAGTCCACAAAACTTACCATGCTGTCAGTAAGAAAAATAGAGTCTTTCAAAGAGTATGATTAGGTGAGCAAAAAATATTGATGAAACGCATCATTATCATGAAGAACAGTTCTAAAATTTTTTTTAATGCATTGTGTATGTTTGCAAAGAGACTTGGAAACTAGTGATAGTAAAAAAGTAGATCCCAGGTTATTTTGCAAGGTACTTTTGTTACAGAAGAGTTCCAGAGTATGCTTTTTATTGTTAATCATAGATGTAGCTCATAAGACAAGGTAAATGGGGTTCAAGTATTGCAGCAGAATGAAAGATCCAAAGTTAAAACCTCTGCCTAGTGAAGAAGGGCTGATCTAATCAGTTATTTGCTATGTCTTCCACAGTTGCTCTTTTTTTCTGCTAGAAGAGAAAAACAAACAGAATTGCAGAATTGTGCTGTGTACAGAATTGCACACTTTTTTTTTTTTTTTTTTTGGCTGGCTTTTCCTCCTTCTGTTCCCTTTGCCAGGCTATGTTTTGCCAGCAGCTCTTGTTTGCCAAGGTTTAGCTAGAGACTGCTGAAGATTTGGAACCACCTACGTTTCTTACTCAAACTATATACTGTGACTGATGGCTCTGCATATTACAAATGCTGTGCCAGTCTGGCTGTTGGGGCTGGCAGGGACTAGAAACCCAGCAGCCAAACTTTGTTCTGAAAAGTAAACAGTATGTGCATACAGAGATGTTTTGGCATTGTAAAATGATCTTAGAAAAAAAAAGTTAAATAAATTGTCTGTATTAATATCATCTCCATTCAAATATGTGGATGCAATTGCTAGATATGTAACAGCAAAATCAGTAGGAATTAAAATGTTCTTTTTAGGCTCTTACGATAGTGGCATAGATAGTGGAAAGCATTACTAAAATGAAAAAATATGACTTTGCCTGTACTGCCATTAAAATATGTGATTTGCAGTATGCGTAGGCGAATCCACTACTTTTGTCCAAGCTGGCTAGACTAAAGAAAATATGAAGATTTAGTGGCATAGGCTTTGACTGGATGAGTGCTGTCCCTCAAGAGATTTTGGAACTTGTTGAGTCATAGTCGTTGTTGTTACCTGATCTTTACCAAAAGAAGTTTGAATAAGCCTTTGTACCCTGTAGTACACTTATATCCACCTTATTTGATGGTGTCACTTCTGCTAAAAAAAGGTAATCATTGGCAGCTCTACTTTTGTAAAAAGATGGCTTGGAAAAAAGAGGGGGTTTCATTTGTTTGTTCATTAAGGCTGTTCTGTTAGAGGATGTGAAATCTCCAAAACGTGTTTTTATTCCTCTTTTGTGCGATACAGACCAACTTCCTCTCAGCGCACTCAGCCCGGGATGAGGCGGCGAGGCTGGAGGAACGCAGGGGGGTGATCGAATTCCACGTGGTCGGCAACTCCCTGAACCAGAAGCCCAACAAGAAGATCATGATGTGGCTTGTCGGTTTGCAGAACGTGTTCTCCCATCAGCTGCCTCGAATGCCGAAGGAGTACATCACACGCTTGGTTTTTGATCCGTGAGTACTGCTGGAGGGGGGTTTGGCAGGTGGGATGGAGAGAGCCTGGTGCTGGTTGCAGGCAGCAGTGTAGGAAGAGGGCAGCTGAGTGGCGTGGAGGGCAGCTCTGCCTGTGCTACCCTTTTCTCATCTTTTCAAGCCCCCACAACTCCTGGCCAATCTAATTGGTTTGTACCCAAATACTATCCCGGTGGCTGTAGTAATGACAAGTGGCTTCTTGTTGTCGGACTGTGGTGGGTTGACCCTGGCTGGATGCCAGGTGCCCACCAAAGCCGCTCTATCACTCCCCCCTCCTCAGCTGGACAGGGGAGAGAAAATATAACGAAAGGCTCATGGGCTGAGATGAGGACAGGGAGATCACTCACCCAGTACTGTCACGGGCAAAGCAGACTCTACTTGGGGAAGTTAGTTTAATTTATTACCAATCAAATCAGAGTAGGGTAATGAGAAATAAAACCAAATCTTAAAACACCTTCCCCCCACCCCTCCCTTCTTCCTGGGCTCAACTTCACTCCCGAATTCTCTGCCTCCTCCCCCTGAGCATCGCAGGGGGACGGGGAATGGGGGTTGTGGTCAGTTCATCAGTTGTCGTCACTGCCTCTCCTTCCTCCTCAGGGGAAGAATTCTCACACTCTTCCCCTGCTCCAGCATGGCGTCCCTCCCACGGGAGACAGTCCTCCACCAACTTCTCCAACTTGGGTCCTTCCCACAGGCTACAGTTCTTCACAAACTGCTCCAGCGTTGGTCCCTTCCAAGGGGTGCAGTCCTTCAGGAGCAGGCTGCTCCAGCCTGGGTCCCCCATGGGGTCACAAGTCCTGCCAGCAAACCTGCTCCAGCATGGGCTCCTCTCTCCATGGGTCCACAGGTCCTGCCAGGAGCCTGCTCCAGCGTGGGCTTCCCACGGGGTCACAGACTCCTTTGGGCACATCCACCTGCTCCGGCGTGGGGTCCTCCCTGGGCTGCAGGTGGATATTTGCTCCACCATGGACCTCCATGGGCTGCAGGGGCACAGCCTGCCTCACCATGGTCTGCACCACGGGCTGCAGGGGAATCTCTGCTCTGGTGCCTGGAGCACCTCCTCCCCCTCCTTCTTCACCGACCTTGGTGTCTGCAGAGTCGTTCTTCTCACGTATTCTCACTCCAGCTGCAGCTTGTGTCCTAGACCTATTTTTTTTCGTTTCCCCTTCTTAAATATGTTATCCCAGAGGTGCTACCACTGTTGCTGATGGGCTCAGCCTTGGCCAGTGGCGGGTCCATCTTGGAGCTGGCTGGCATTGGCACTATTGGACACGGGGGAAGCTTCTAGCAGCTTCTTGCAGAATCCACCCCTGTAGCCCCCCTGCTACCAAAACCTTGCCACACAAACCCAATATAGGCATATGGGCCTGCAGGGAAGGCTCCTACCTATCTTGTACTTTTGAATGTTAGAACTGAAAGTCAGAAAGTAATTATGGTGCTTATTAGTGGTTTTCAGGCCCATGCTAACTTGCAGGCTGCTCCATCCTCTGTCTTTGGAGATCATGAACCAAATGGCAGCAGAGACTGAAGTTTTTCAATGAGAAGAACTTATGGGAGAAATCAGTCCTCACCCAAGCATGTTGCTTTTCTCTTTTTCCGTGCAAGTTTCCTGTCTTGCTTTGGGTGCAACTCTACACCACAGGCACTTGAAAAGAGACACACTGGCTGTAGGAGCATCCACAGGTTGCACAGGGTCCTCCACCTACCCTAGTGTCCTGAATGAATTTTGCCTCAGCTGCTCAAGCATGAAGTGTCCACTCCTCAGAAGTGTCCACTTTTCCACCATTGTGTTTCCTGCAGAATCTGCTTCCTTTCAACCAGTATGGAAGCAAAATTTCTGCCTCTGAACGATCCATGCCCAAAGACAGCCTTGGGGTTTGCTGTACTGACTGCAGCACTTCGCAGTGGAGGACGCCTGTGGGCTCACTGTTGTGTGTCAGCAGCGACCTTGGGGAGCTCTGACTGAGCTGATCGCAGTCAGCTACGCAGCCTGGTTTGTGGGAGAGCCTTTCTTCACCGCTGGTATCAGCCTCTGTCTTTGTGCCTGGTATTGTAGCTGCAGCGGTTATGAGAACATTTCTGGAACTATTTCCTCTGCTTTTAAGCTCACTAGCGTTCCCTCGGCAATACTCGCCGGTGCCAGCAAACACTGCTGCTGCTGGGTCCGTGCTAACCCTGAAGCAAAAACAGCCCAGTGCTGGGGACTGTTGGACAGGACTTCGGTCTCCAGGCACAGGAGACTGATCTTGGGGACTTCTTCTGGGTTCCTTCTTCAGAGGGGAACAGCACTTGTCTCCTGAGGGCCAGCACCAGTCCAGGCTCTTTTACCTCTCTTATGTGGGGGTAAGCACTGCTTGGATGGGAGAGTGAGGCAGCACCGGGATCTTGTCTGAGTTTAGGAGCCTTAGCATCACTGTGATCTCAAGCAGAGGCTACTGGTTGATGAAGCCAGGTTCCTTTATAACCAAACATCAAAGCAAAATTCTGACGTAGTGGTGTTGAGTCATAGCCTTCTCCCATATTTCTTATTGGGAAAGACTCTTCTAGTAGGCTGAGAGGAACTGCTGGTAGTTTAAGTGCTCTTCAGCATAGATACCTATCTGGAGAGCGGTCTGTGCTTGAGAAAGAGGTATGGATATTGCTACGGCAAGAAAATGCCTTCCTTCATGTGCCTGAGGCAAACAGTTGACCCAAAGGAAGTGAAGCACGTCGCCTGGACAGCTCAGAGTACCCCAGCGTCTGCCATGAATCTCCAGGGATGCACAGTGGAGACCTATACTGAGTAGTGGGTACACAGAAACCTACGTCAAGTGTGAGATACTGGAGTCCAACAGTTCTCTTTCCAAATTTCTTTCAGCTATTACCTTAGTTATTATTGCCTTTAATGTTCTTATTTCCAAAATGGCCATCCTTACTGAATCTTGTTGCTTAAACAACTCAAACATGAGTAAACAAAATTAAAAGCTCAAGCTACTGCATTGCTGCTGTCACTCCACAAATAAAAAGCACCAAAATAAGCACAAGGGAAAGAATATATAAAATGTATAAAATCTCCTTCAACAGTGGCACATAAAATATAACTACTCTTCAGACTACCTTTTTTTGTCAGGGGCTCATTTTTGGCACCAACCTTTCCCCCCAGAAAGATATCTTCTGTAAATTTACTTTATTGTTTATACAATTTATATGATACCATGCACTGAATTATCCAGAGAATAGGTGCAGTGTGAATCTTTCCAGACCTTGAGGATTACACTAAAATTCTTAATCCTTGACACAAGAGTTCAGATTGCACCTCGTTATGTCTTTCCTGGCAGTAAATGTAAGTGCAACAGGAATGGATATTTATTCTGGTCTTGATTCCACTAGGAGTGGGTGATTAGAAATAAGAAATATCATTTCTTGCTTCATCAGCTGCATTTGAAACTGATAGCTTAGCTATAGAGAGTGCATGCAAGGAAACAGGAATCCCTTAGAAAGGTCTTGCTGTCCTGTAATTCCATTAATTTCTAATTTAGTCAGGGTAAAATCTTCCTGAGAACTGTGCAACGGTATAACTGTCAGCAATAGATTCAATGAAAGCAATTTATTTATTGGGTATTGCCATAGTATCTAGGAGTACTTGGCAAGGCCAGGACCTTGCAGCGTGAATGATGAATTTTACGGTAAATTCAAAGCATCGTGTTAAAATAGCAACTCTTCTGTAGAATTGAGCAACTAACTTAACAGAGGCATATACAGTTGCATTAGCATCATGGAAAGAAGTGAATCAAGTTTCTGAAAAAAGGAAGGTAATGGCACTTTATGTACTATGTGCATGAATTAAAGTGGCTGTTATTTTTGTCCACTCAGGAAACACAAGACCCTTGCATTAATAAAAGATGGTCGTGTTATTGGTGGTATCTGCTTCCGGATGTTCCCCTCCCAAGGATTTACGGAGATTGTTTTCTGCGCTGTGACTTCCAATGAGCAAGTCAAGGTAAAAATAATTCTCTACTAGGGTTTATTAAAGGTATTTGAGTCCTATTCACTCCCACATATGCTCCTAATTTTGTTAGTCACACTGAATATATTGCTCAGTTCCCAAACAAATAGAGTTTGAAAGATACAGTGATTCTGAATATAATACACAAAAACTAAACAAATGTGCAAATTTAGAATCATCAGCATAATAGTAGGATTACTTGTAATTAATTAAATACATACAATCTTTCTCAACAACAATAGTGGCCCGTAGTCTCCCATTCTTAGACTATTCACTCATCTGACTTCAGCAGTTGCCTCTCTGTGTAGTGTAACACCTCATGGTTGACTGAAATAAGTATTGCTTGCGTGTGATGGTAATTTGCGTTTAATCACTTTGTGGTGTTACATGACTTCAGTCAAAATGAGATATATCAAAAGAATTAGGTATGGTTTTGCATCTCAAAATAAGCACACGGTCTATTCTATACACTCTTTTTTGAGTTGATTTCACAAAACGTTCTCTGAGTGTTGAGAATTAGCGGCTGTGTTGAAAGAATATGGAGCGCTATGAACACAGGAGATTCCTCCCGCTTTCCTGGGGACTACAGGTAGATCTAACTATGACCATTTGATTCAGGATTTTGCCTTTAGATGGTGCTGTAGCTTTATGTTTTTCAGTAGAAACTGTTAGAGCTGAGATGTGGGTTAATTCAGAGTTTGTAGCAGTTGAACATGCAGAAATAGTGTGCCCTGTTTTGAAGGGAAGAGCTCTGGGTGTGGAAGGGTAACAAAGTGGGATTGAAAGCCTGTGACAGCTGTTAGTACTTGGGTTATATTTTATTTTATTCAACTGTGGTGTTAGAGAGGAACATTCCTCTGCACTTAGCACTGGCCTGCCATAAAACTATCCAAAGTGTTTTAGCAAATGCAAACAATAATGTAATATGCTTAAGTTGTATGTATTCTAAGCTTGACTAATTCATAAAAGGTGTTTTCATTCTACTAAAACAACCAACTGCACTACACAAGTTAGGCTGCCAAAGGTGTGTTGCGATTCTCTAGGAATAACCTTTCAGAATATAATAGAGCAAAGAAATCTGACCCATCAGAGGGCCTCCAAGGTTGCATATGCACATACAGCGCACAGTTTCTTCTGCTACCCTCTGGGTGTCTCACTGTATCAGTTGACTATTTCTGAAAATTTGCCTTCCCACATTCCTATCTGACTAAGGTGTCCCCTCCCAGCAGGTAACTGAGGAAAACTAAATGTTCACACATGGGTGAACTGCCCACTCTTGGGAAAAATAAATTCCTATTTTAATTCAATTTGAGGCTGGAGTAAGAAATACGGTTACTGTTTATATGTGATATTTAAAAGTTGGATTGTTTTTGAGATCGTTTGATCCCATGTTACAAAATTATTTTAAATTTTACTGTACATGGCTTATTTTCCTTTTAGGATTGTTAGACTTTGGCAAGTGTTTGTGAGAATTAATAAATCCTGTGAAGGTTATAAAACAATAGGTTAGCAGAAAATATTTGAAGTAATCATCATCGTAATTGCTGGAATTTCTTTGAGACACAAAGTTTCCTTTTTTTTTTTTTCCCCCCCAGAAATTAGATGCTTTAGAATTACTGGAATGAATTGCAATGTTTCAGTTGTAAATAAAATGTCAGTCTCTCATACGCTGTTCCTTTCACACTGCTGATAAGAAGGGAAGTAAGGAGCTTGGCTAGCTCAGGTACTGCTAGCTTGCATTTAAAGAAAACATTTTTCATTAAAAATGTTGGTTCAGAGTTTTTGTCCTCCTCAAAGAATTTGAGAACACAGATTTGCAATTAGAAAGTCTCTTCATTGTTTTGAGCACTTCTGAGTTCTAAGAAATGCTGTACCACTTAACATGTTGTCAGTTGTCAAATCACTTCTTTGTATTTGATGCCATGCATGTGTGCCACTTTAACAAGTGAACCCATGGCTTTAAGAGCTTCTTCAAATTCAGAAGTACTGATATTTACACACATGAGGTCTCAGTTTCGAATATGAGGTCTGAATAACAGATGCTCCAAACACTAGCTGGAAAGGAAGGATTAATGCACAAATTTTCTACCTAGATTAGTAGGATTTAAAGAAAAGATGTCACTACTAAATTTTTTTTGTATTGAGCTTCAGCACTTACCTAACTTGATTTTATCTGGCTATTAGGGCTGTTAAATTGTGAATTAAATCAGAAGTATATACTTTCCAGTTTATTTTTCTGGCTTATGTGTGTAAGTAAAAATTTCCTCAGTTTTCAAGAACAGAGTACCCAAAATGATTCTATGCATGTTTCTGTAAGTGTCCAGTTAGTCTCCATGATGTTAAAATCGGACCATATGCAGGAACAACACATTATTATGGGCTTTCCTGTCTGTTCTACATTTATTCATCTCACAGCAGAAGGGGAAGACCTATAGCTTACTTGGAAATGTGAATAAATGGAACCTTTTGTTTGCTTTGGGATTGAATGAAAATGGAAATTATTCCTGTGTGCAGTCAGGAGGCATAGCTATTTATTTGATTGTGGACTCAATAATTTTCTGCTGCTTATTATGGTAATAACTGTTTCATTATTCCCTTTTATGCCCTATGATAAGTTCAGATTATAAATCCTTTGAGGCAGAGGCTGTTTCTGCTACAAGTGCATAGAACACAGTAAACCAGAGATCTCTTCCCAGAATGTGTTCCTCTAGGAGGAGTCATTTTGGTATTCCTACTGCTTTGCGGTTTTGAACTGATATGGCCAAGAAAGGTGCCCTACTATTACCATATATGTGGTTTTGTTATTGGTGAGATATGTGACTATTAATAGTTGATATCTAACTTAAAAGGAAAAAAATATTGTGTGCACCTTGAATTACAACTTCCAGGACAATGTACCTCTTCAGAGCTATGCTTTACCCCTAGAGAGAGTCTAGGGTTTTGTCTCTTTTAGATTACAAGTGAATCAGATACTAGAAGCTGTGATATTTTGTGTTCCCTGTTGGGTCACAAAGATACCCTTATAAGGCTGAAACCAGTTTGATCTTAAGTACACCTCACCAAGTTAAAACAGCATCTAGAGGAAAGACTGCATTTTGAAAAAGTCTGTAGTAAACCTCAGTCCACAGTTTCCGATACGTGCAGTCCCCAAAGGCTTTGTAACGGCTTTTTCCTCGTCCTTTTCACACAGGGTTATGGGACTCACCTAATGAACCATCTGAAGGAGTACCACATCAAACACAACATTCTCAACTTTCTCACGTATGCAGATGAATATGCTATTGGCTACTTCAAAAAACAAGTAAGTCAATGTAAGAAATTACTTGGTGCAAGAACATAACATCTAGCAGTGATGAACTAAACAACTAGATGTGACAAAGTAGTTGGATAAAATGCATAGTACAATTTTATGTGTATATTTTATCTACAGAATGTAGATGTGCTCTGTGTTCATCTTGTGTAATGATATTGGCTTATAATGCATTTTACTTCAATGGAATCATCTGAATATAGGTGTATGGTATAGCCTATAATTTGTCAAGTCTAAAAACCAGTCAAATATGGGTTGGCTGCTGCTTCGTTCATTGAATTCCTTCACTGATTCTATAAGAAGTGTAAAGAAGGACCAGACATACCTGCGGCAGACTAGAACTTACCTGACCTGTGCTCACAGCTCCTCCTGATTTGAAACATGAGGTTCAAGTTCAGGAAAGTTTGTGATGTCTGATCTGTCAGATAGATTTGATAGATTAAACAGGTGTCAACTATCTGGTCAGATGATAGAGTGAAGATGGAGTCTGTTTCTAAGATGTACAGCGACAGGACTGGAGGCAATGGATGCAAGTTGGATCATGGGAAATTGCAAGTAGATAGAAGGAACTTTTTTTTTTTTTTTTCTTCCTGTCCTCACAGGACAGGTGGTGAAATACTAGAAAGTGTTGCCCGGAGAGGTTGTGGAATCTCTGTCCTTGGCAGTCTTCAAGACTGGACATGGCCTTGAGCATCCAGATCTGATGAGACCTGCTCTGAGCAGGGATGGGGCTAGATGACCTCCTTAAGTCCCTTCCAACCTCAGCTGTTCTATGATTCTGTATATAAAACTGATACAATTTGCTCTTCACACATTCAAAATTAATAAAAGCTGGGCTTGTGATACTGCTGTCAGATCTGTGCAGACAGACCCTTTTCACGTCTGAAATGCCCCTTCCCCAGTTTGAAGGTGCTCAGTCTCTGTGTAAGTCTGAAGCCTTTGATGGTAATTTGTGAGGCAGAAGACCTGATTGGGTTAATGATTTTTACTGCAGTTTCATAGATACCACTGTAACAGGAGAATAAAATGCAGCCAAAGTGAGAGTCCTACACTGCTTTTTATAGTCTTGGTTAATTCTTTTGCGGGTTTGTTTTTCAATTAACTTTTGAACTGTATGAAGACTGTAGGATAACTTCGGAAATTTTAATAAGATTTATTATCTTATTTTTTCACTTGAAATACAAAAGTTAAAAAAACCCACATGTTGTTTTTTCTGGCTATAAAATTCCTGTCATCTCATTGACTTCAACAGCAACTTGCCTTGACTAATGACTACAGGACTGGCATCCTTTAATATTAAAATAACAAATTTTTGAAAAAATCCAGGAAATTTTTCCACAGTAAAAATCTTTTCTTTCATCTCTTTATCTCCCCTATCTCCCCTATCTCCGTTCTTTTCCTATACATATAAGCAATTAACTATTCTTGTATCAAGTGACTCCCATGAGAAGGTGTTTGCAACCCATGAATCACGGTCTGTAACTGTTTCTGTTGTATTGTCTGTATTTTAACATTATGATGAATTTGGATCTAAATCATCATAGCATTTCCACTAAAACAAATGTCAAAGGAAAATGGCATCATGACAGCTTGACTTTTTTTTCTTCTTCAGGGTTTCTCCAAAGATATTAAAGTACCAAAAGCAAAATATGTTGGCTACATCAAGGATTATGAGGGTGCCACATTAATGGGATGTGAATTAAATCCAAGGATCCCCTACACGGAATTTTCTGTCATTATTAAAAAGCAAAAAGAGGTAAAGGCTGAAATGAAACACTGAACGTTATAATCTATTCAGATGTTTAGAAACAATTCAGTCAGTGCCAGGTTAGCTCTCTTCTTTGCTTTGGTGCTTAAAACATTGGAATATGTATTTTTATTAGTTAGAATAATTCTTTCATTCAAGTCCCAGTGCCATAATTTTTAGTTGAAGCATTAAATTCTACCTTACTAACTTTACAATAACAGAAGTGTTGTAAAGTACTGATATTTTTGAGGAATATTTCATAGCTAAATTTTGTCACAGATGATAACTAAGCAAAATCTTGTGAGAATGATTTGTTCTACAGCTTTGTCAATTCCTTCCCTCATGACAGTAGTGTTCATTAGAGAGACTTTTGAATGGGGTGTTTGTACTGCATGTCCTGTATTTTACTTGAAAGAAAGAGGATTATTTTTTCTGCCACTATTTTAATATACAAATCAAGGGTGGGCTGTCTTAAATTCCAGGCTGTCCCTCTTTGGAGTTTATGTGGGATGTTCTTTATTTAGTCCATAAGAATATTCCATATAATAAGGCAGTTTATTAGCCAAATAATTAAGATGTTTCCAGTTGTGTTTAAATACCTTCCTGGGTATTTAAAGAAATATAAATGACAAGGATAATTTGTTCTTTCAAGGTTGGTCAAATCTCATGACTTTTTGTTAAAATGCTTCTTTATGGAACAATTATATTCCTTCCAGTGGAACTATTTGGCCCATGCTTGTAGAAAGAAAGACAGTATCTGAGTGTTATACATTTAGTTGGCAAGGTTTCTTTAACTTCACTCATTGGGAAAGTTTTCATATGTCCATACGACATAGATCATAATTTTTTCACTCTCATTTCTGCTTGCTTGGGTTACTGTTCACATCCTGGTCTCCTGCTGGACATATCACCTTCCCCTGAGGAATGGGATGTTGTCAGGGTGGGCGGGTAGTGGACATGTCTCTTGTAGCCTGTTACATCTCAGGCACGCCTAACTGCAGTAATACAGTTCTAGGCCCAAACCATCAACATGTCACTTCCAAAATCTTAAGTTAGTTTTTAAGATTTTGACTCTGGGACTGCTTTATTAGCATATGTTATTTTGCAGTCTTCACTCTCTCATTTGGTGGGCTGTCCATATTGTTCCAAAGTGCTTGGAGACACTCCACTTGGAGATAAAGTGCCTTGGTCCTCCAGACATCTCATGTCTACCATGATTAGAAAGCAAGATGCTATTATACACTGATCTATGCTGTTGTATGTTCTCTGAGAATAAATATATACACCTTTGGAAGTGCATCTTAGGATTGCCTGTGTGACAGTCAAAACACAGATCGGGCTTTTTATTCTCCCTGTTCCAAGGAAATTTAGAAATAGCCCTCACAGCCTGCAGCTTTATGAAGAATGCTCACTTGTCTGCTCAGATCAAAAGCAATGAAGATGATACCCGGACATAAGTAGAATTTTGAATGTTCTAATGACCTAAGCTTTTATTTAAAGAATTGGAGTGTAAGCCTATGGCTGCTAAGACCACATCACCTGACACCGGGTACCGGTCACAGACCACCATTTGTGTTTGCACTGCCTGATTTGTAGCTCATTTACAGTCATTCTGAAAAATATGAAAAATCCTTTTATGCAAAGCTTTGTGACCTGCTGACTTGTGTGTAATCAGTGTTACTGATTGAACAGCTTGTTTTAATCAGGAAGAGCCACTAGCTCCTACAATATAAGAAGGGTTTAAGGTGGATTTAACAATTAGTTTGAAAGTAATTTGATGTTACGCTGGAATCTGACTGTGGTGCTGTTGTATGCTGCATTTCTCTTAACATTTGTAACCTCTATTGAAAGTCTGATTTTTTTTTTTCTTTTCCTCTTTATTGAGAGAAAATACTATGTGTGTGGGAGTGAAGGTCCTTAAAAATACAAATATGCCCATCTTCATTATTTCCAAAGAGAATAGTCTCTCAAACTGGTGGTCTGAATGGGTGCACATTTGTTTACTCCCAGTTATGAAGTAAGCCATTTTGAAAGTGGCATATTCAGGATGCACAAAGTTTAGGTAAGCGTCTAAGTGTTTATCAAAAGCACCAAAGCAAATTACTTAGAATTGAGGTAATGAGATTGCAAAGCAGAACAGAATGTACCCCGGAATTGGGAAAACTTATTCTGGCATTTACAAGCAGAGTAGAATGTTGGTTTCAAAGAGTGGCGTCATTCTGACTTCCTCAAGCGAAAATCTTCAGTAAGAGTATCTCTGACTGGTATCTAAGCAACTCCTACAGTTAAATGGAGACTTTGAAGTGAACAGGTATTGCTAAAATTTTGGAATATGAACATATATGTGCATTGAAATACGCGCATTCAATATGTGCCTTGAAATTTCTGACCAGGCTGTGCTGAAGCAGTTCAGAAGCACCAGCTGTTAGAATTATAGCCAGTTCCCAAATCTGCTTCCAGGAAATTTCCTTCCTTACCTCTGCTGGCACCTTCCCAGGAGCTGTGCAGCTTGTGATCAATACAGCAAGCAATGACCCCTTCTCTTCCTGATTTGTGCCTAAAGAGGCAGCTGAGAGACTTGGTAGCCCCATCTGCAGAATCGGTGTTTGGCCAGGTAGCTCACCCCTGTTACCAGCTTCAGGGGATCTGTAAGGACCATAAGATTAGGAAGCAAGAGGGTTTCTGTTCGTCACAGTTCTGCATTAATCCTCTGGGTTACTTTTGAGCAAATCAATTATTTTTATGCTTTCTCTGCTGCTTTATTACAGATCATTAAAAAGCTCATAGAAAGGAAACAAGCTCAGATACGAAAAGTTTATCCTGGTCTTTCTTGCTTCAAAGATGGAGTACGGCAGATTCCTATAGAAAGCATTCCTGGAATTAGTATGTATCAAACTCTTTTAATGTAGAACAGAAGCAGAACAGGCCAAGAAAGGTCCAAGACTAGAAATACTAATGTAGTCATGTGTTTCTGTTTGATTAAAATGGAATTGTTTTGGTCTGTGGATTTGATTTCTATGAAGATTGTTGTGTTTCCAGTACAATTGCTGTCTTTGAGACTTCTCCAAGGCATCCCAGGCTGATGCTCTTTTATGTACTTGTGTGCAATTTTATTTATATGTGACCCCTCTTTGATTTGTATCGCAGTGCAGTCAAGAATTTCCCTTTGGCACCACTGTTATGCACTGCACTCCTGTTCTGTGCTAAATGTGGACTTACAGGACAAAAGAGAATTAGAACATTTAAGTATCATCTTTTGGGGGATTTTTTTCAACTGCTTTTCTGCAATTTATTCTCTGTCCCTAGGGAATCAAATTGGGTAACTTTGACATCATTATTCTTCACAGAGGTTGTGGTAAAATGTGTACTGAGTTAATGAAAAAATGTGTCTTTCATGTAGGAATATTTTAGAATCTTTTCAGCAGTCTGGAGGAAGAGGCATGTAGGAAATTGAATGGGGCTGCAGGCTAGATGGTTGTGTTATTTATTAGGAGTAGCTTTTATTAAAATAAACCCATTTTACTGCAGCAGTGCTGAAATGGCTTATCTTTTTAGAGTTGCTATAACTCAGTTAATGTTTTGACCTACTGTAATTCTCATGTAATCTCTCATGTTGTTGGTGTGCAGGAGAGACTGGCTGGAAACCAAGCGGAAAAGAAAGAGGGTAAGTGCTGCACAAAGTAAGATGATGAAGCAGTTGGGAGATTCCTTTGAGAAAAGTCTTTAAACAATGTCATTTGATATTTCCTTCCATCCATTGGAAAGAGATAAATAATCTCCAAGGGTGAGTTCTTAAGTGGGTTTGGTGGTTTGGTTTGTTTGGGGTTTTTTTTGGGGGGGGGGGAAGTTGTTGTTGTTGTTTTGTTTTGTTTTTTTTTTTTTAATTTCTTCCATAAAATGCTTGAAACTTTGAAGTTGCTTTTAGGTGAGATGCACGTCATAGGAATGAAGATAAGGGATTCAAGCTAATCTTTTTGTATTCTGTATGTAATCTATATTTATCCTATTTTCTTTCAAGTAAGGAGCCCAAGGATCCTGATCAACTTTACAGCACGTTAAAAACCATTCTGCAGCAGGTGAAGGTGAGTGCTAGTTCTAGTTTACCTTCTGTAAAGATTTTTAAATGATTTCCAATATAGAGTTTCCATATTAGATACCTTACTTTTTTCTTTACCAAAGAGCCATCAAAGCGCTTGGCCCTTCATGGAACCTGTGAAGAGAACAGAAGCTCCTGGATATTATGAAGTTATAAGGTTTCCCATGGGTAATGCCATTAACATTTTTTAAGTATAGAGTTTAAAAATCTTTATAGCCGGAGACATAGCAGATAAATTGTAATCTGATTGTTTTATGTTAAAAGACATATATTACTTGCAGCTGAATAGCTTGCAGCTCTGAAGTGCCAAGAGTGCAGTGCTGTCATTTGAAATTTATGACTGCTTTGTGACCTTTGAAGCATCTATAGTGTACACATGTGAAATCTTAGTATGCCCTAGAGAGCCCTAGCAAGCTCTTAAATGGTGCAGTCAGCTAGAAACTTTCAGGACTGAGCTGGTTTGTGTGAGTTGTATGAATATGTTCGTGTGTGTGTGGTAACTGGTCATTGCAGATCCTGCTGGTACGTTTAAAAAATCTCAAGGCAAACTTTCAGGAACACCTGAGCATTTAAATTGCTTTGAAAAACAGATTTAAGCTTTCTAAATCACATAGAGAAAACCTTTCCAAAAGTACCAGGGTTTTCTAATTATATCTTAACAGTTTGCTCCAATTTAAGTTTAGGAAAATGCTTCATGCAACTGATTGTAAGATAACTTTTATCTTTGTATTTTAGATCTGTCAAAGTTGTCTGAGGTCGTTTATTTATTTATTTATTCTTATTTTTAAATCATGCAGCTATTGTTTATGCAGCATTACTTGCAAAGGGAAGTACACCATTGCTAATAACATTTTTCTTTGCTTTTGGCTGCTGGGTCACATAATTTCAATGATGATTCAGGATGTTCTAAACAGATGCTCGTTTTGATTTGTATTGCAGCAGATTTAAAACTGAATCCTGCTCTTCCTTAGTTGTTTATGCAATACTCACCTCCATCTTTCTGATTATAGTTTCTGTACCTTTTAATGTTATTAGAGAATGAAATACAAGTTCATTGCAGGCTACTATCAATCAGTTTCTCAGAGAATGAAAGTGTTTGTTCATGTTGCTTTGCATAGGCTCCTAGCCTGTGTATACCAATTTGGCGTTATGATTTTTTATATTCAACTTATAATTTCCAAATAGCAAATATATGTGTACTTTATAAAACAGCATCCGGCTCCCTGTATCCCTGACACAAATGTATTTTCTAGCAATGAAGACAAAGAATGTTGACACCCTCCCGTGGCAGAGTTTTCTCCTCCATCTGCTTTTCTGAGCAAAGGCTAGATCTAGATGTCTGTTTAATCTGAACAGCGGTTACAAAGAACTTTACTGCCTGGATTGGCAAACCCAAAGTAGGAATGTTTTCTATCCTTGTTCAGATGCATTACATTGGAGGTGGGAGCAGCAGCTCTCATTTTAGGATTAAGCTGAGGTCTTTGGTTTAGTTTTGCTTTGTTTTTTCAGCTAAGGAACCCAGCATAACTAAACCACGTTTTGATTCATGATCAACTTCTGCTTGCTTTCTGCTCTCACTGCCAGTGTGCTGATACTGTACAAAAATCGCTCAGACTTAATTTCAATTAAAAAGAAACAGCCTTGTCTTTTCTTACGCTATCACGTACAAGACATAACATTTGTCTTTATGTTTGCATACAGACTAAATTGTACAATATTTCAGAGGTACGGCTGTAGGGTTTTTTTGACCACCTCCCAAGGTCAGTTCTCATGTATAAACACTTTTTTCCCCTCTTTTTAAGTGCTCTTTCAGCTGCTTATTTTCAAGAAATACTGTTTGGTTTTTTCCCTTTTCATCTGCAATACAAAAGGTGTATGGCTGAGTGACAGGTGGAGCCAAACTTTCACTATAGTTAGAGGAGAATGTTTTAACTGACTAGCCAGGCAATGTTTGCTATAGGGTGAGTGGAACAGCCTTCTCAGTTGGATACTGTAATTAGACTATGGATATTGTGTTCAAAAAACGGGTAGAGTGTTCAAAAAACGGGTAGATGTGGCACTTGGGGACATGGTTTAGTCTAGTCTACCCTTGATTGGCCTAGAGTAGACTTGGTAGTGTAGGTTAATGGTTGGACTGGATGATCTTAAAGGTCTTTTCCAACCTAAACGATTCTATGATTCTATCTAGTTTAGATGTAGGCATGCAAATTTCAGACTGAATGGGAGCTGAATGAGCCTTTGCTTTTGCAAAATATTGTGCAACACTGGTAAATGGCAAGTTATATATCATTGGAAGAGGTATTTGAGAGCACTGGAAGAGGTATTTGAGAGCATCCATCAAACTCTTCTTAAATAATCCCCTCATGTCAATTTGTCAGTGTTTTTCTCTATTTTACCAAAGTCAAATCTCCCTTAAAAAACCCCAAACCCAACCAAAACAAACCCAAAAAACCAAACCAAACCAAAAATACTCACAACTGTATTTTTAAATGTTAAATTTTAATTCCTTTGCATTGGAGGTCTTTGGTCTCTGCTTTCCTTGCAATACTTGTTGGCAGTAAGTCTTCTCCAGTTCAGCTGTTTCTGTAATGGTTTCACAAAGGTGCTGCTGAAGCCTGGCTCAAGCATTGCTAGAAAAATAGTTGTTAGAGCATCTGAGGTGAGAAAAGCCAAGGCTTCCAGCGCACCTCCCACTACTTCTATTCCTGTATTCACTCCTAGGACACTTGTAATGTAGACAAAATATTTAAATGCCTGATAAGAATTATTGGGAAAGCAACTGTGTGGAGAACACTGAGATGATTTATGTATTTTATGGATGACTGATTTTAGTGTAAAGGAAAACATTTCTTAAGGAATGTTCTGTAAATAAAGGTTTTATATGATGCGTTTAAAGCAGGAGAGATCTGTTGTCACATGACTCTTAAAAAGGGATACGTAACTATAAACTTTGAAGATGTAACTAAAATATATGTAGAGCATGGAACATTTCATCTTTTTTCAAAGCTGCAAGTACTGCTTGTTGTATGGACAGATGGCTCTCCTCTGCTGCGTTCGCACAGAAGTGAGGATTTAGGTTGACATACATGTTTTGTGATGTTTGCATTCTTTGTTTATATGCTCCTAAGGCCTCCTCCAGCAGAGCTGACAGCAGCTTTCCCTCACAGAGCAGTTAGAGAAGAGTTAAGGACATCTAATACGCACTGAAAACTCAGAGAAATATGAGAACACAAAAGAACGATGCTTTAATTTTTTAAAGAAGAAAAAAATAAACTCTACACAAAATCATTCTTACGGTGAAATATTGCTTAGTTCCAGGGGCTCAACTGCTGTTGAAGCTAAAGAAGGGACCACGCCTTAGATGACGGCAATTAGGAATTCCAAATCCTAGCTTTGCCAGTTCATGTTAAATGGCACATCAGTCTAAAGGGATATTGCATACAAAAAGTATTTGAATCAAACTCTGTTAATGTATTTTTCTCCTGTACAGATCTCAAAACAATGAGTGAGCGACTCAAGAATAGGTACTACGTGTCTAAGAAATTATTCATGGCAGACTTGCAGCGAGTCTTTACAAATTGCAGAGAGTACAACCCCCCCGAGAGTGAATACTACAAATGTGCCAATATACTGGAGAAATTCTTCTACACAAAAATTAAAGAAGCTGGATTAATTGACAAGTGACACTGTCTTTTTTACAACCAATCAGTGTGCCTACTTTATGGGCAGGGGAAGCCATTATATATCTGAGTTGTGGGACTTTAAGGTTTCAAGAAACTTCTGTTTAATACTTAGCACTTTTAAAAACCCTTTTAGTTTTGCAAACATGTATTATACTGAAGTTACAAAAAATATTTTATTAAAATGCTTTATAATGTATTTAATTACGGAAAATTTCTTTTGTGTGCCCATTACCGTATGTTCATAATAAGTTTATCAGCTACAGCCTCAGAAACCCCACAAAACATGTGGGAAATTGCACATGTTTGGGAATATGAAGAAAATTCCCAGACAACAGACGTTATAGCTTACCTAATGCAGTACCTATTTGATAAAGTTTTATTATTTTTTTCCAGTAAAAAAGAAAACAGTAAGGGAAAACAACAGTTGGGGGAGGGTGTGTCTGAAACACTTGTTTCTTTGTAGAATCTTTTTATAAGATATTATTTTTTAAAAGAAACACTCAGCTGGTTGAGAAGCTGTGAGAGAAGAGCAGCCAGTTCTGAAAAAGGACTGCCTGTAATCTTTGATAGATGCAAGTTTTTCTATTCATTTTGGGTTTTGATAAATATTTTACCTGCAAATTGTAATCTCATAACCACTACTTAAAAAAAAAAATCTGGCTATGTGTGTAATGTCATAGTGACTTGGCTTATGCAGGACATAAGTACCCCAAATAACTTCAGAGAATCTGATTTGCATATACTAGACAATTTCAATTGGCTTAGTAAGAGTTAAGGTTTTGCTGCACTTCATGATCCACCCTATTTACTACTCTTCACTGATAAATTCTTCAGATTATTCAGCAGAGATAAGACTATTGTACACAAAAGAAGTCAACATATGACAGCTTCTAGTTTATATACTTGGCTCTGTGGTAAACTGGATTTTCTACCAAGCTTTATTGTTAATGCTTATGAACTGTGATTATGTAGACCCAGGAATATATTAACATTTTACAACTCATGTTAGTATATCTTCAAATTGAGCACACATATATATATATTAAAAAAATATATATATATTTTGCTGCTTGCACTACATTTAAGAGGTACACCTAACTGCCTAATGGAGATCAGTACAGGCCAAAAAGTTGTCACTTGACATTTTCTAATTAGAGTTTGTAACTATAAATTATAAATGCTTTTGTGAAAAACAGATTTAACTTTAATTCTTGGTGTTTTATATTTACAGATGTTACACTGGTAAAACCCAATAGTTTTAAGACTGAAAAAAAACCCCAATCCTGTGCTGTGTCAAAGAATATATTCCTGCAAAATGCCTGTGCAATGTTAAATCACAAGTCGATTCAGCAAGTAGATGTCAGGAACTACCTGGAAGTAGTAAATGTGGTACACAAGGTATTCAAAATGTTAACACTAGACTTGCTGTAGTGTTTTGTATGAGATTAGTCTGACCTACATTTGGATCTATAACAAAGGTACAGTGAGTATTTTTTTTTTTTTTTTAAATAGCCAGTACTGGATGCTATAATCCTGTTTTGTAGATTGGCCCTACAGATGCACCTGTTAAGCTTGGTATCCTGTGAAATTTTGTTATTTTCAGAGTAGATTTTCTTATCGTCTTTCAATCAGATTGTCTCTTCTATATTGAAACATTTGTTTTCTAATTTAAGAATTAATATTTTCATAGATACTGTGCAATAAAGTTACAGTAGGATATGTGGTTTTGCAAATGCTTTAACAGCTGATGAACTTTACATTTGTAAAATTAATATATTGTACTGGTACAGAATAGTTTTAAATTATATATGTACAAAACCCTACTTATTTTGGTCTCTTTTTTTCATTAATTAGTTCTTGCACTACAAATATACACACTGAAGCAATTTCACAGCTGAGCACAGTAATCTACAAGAGTGCAGTCAGTGCATCTTCCACGTATACTAGAAAAAAAATGGAAAAAAGCCTGAGTTCACTGGGAGCATGGTGCTGAGAATTCAGTATGGAAAGCTGTGACCATTCCAAGTAGCATTCCCAGCTTCATACTAACTGAGCTACAGGGCTGTTATGCCTGTTTCCTCAACATCTCAAACAATTCTTTGACTTAGCTGTTCAAAAGTTTTAATTTTTCACCTCAAAGCATGCTCATGCTGTTTTCTCACTTTTGTCTACTAGACTCCTTTATTCACCAGACACAATATACACAGGAGGAAACTACAGCCCGTGCTGAAAGAAAAAGAGCATCTAAAGTTAAATCATTCTGCTTCAGTTCCTATAGTACTAAAGAGTTTCAGAATGAAGATGGTAACGCCCAGGGCCAGGATTTTAGGGTACAAGTGGAAGGTTAAGTTTCTGTTCCAACATCCAAAGGCTGTGTTGTGAACAAGTATTTTCAAACACTCAGTAGCTTAGCTGCAGCTTTTATTATTACTGTTGAGGGAGTCATGTAAGAAGTTACCGGTAAAACACTATACATTTTTGTTCCAGAAAGGAAGAGATCTTACACCTATTGAAGTGGGACAGGCAAGATAGGCAATCTTGCAAGACAAATGAAGAACCTTCCCATTTTTTTTTTTAATGTAGCTTTCCTCTTTGTATTCATGTATTTTTATCAAGCATTAATACTACTTAGCTTTTCTTTGCTTGAGAAATGTTTAGTTTGAGTGCTCTGCAACCTTGAAATCTTGCTGGACAGTTTAAGTGTTCTTCTAGCATACTACCTCTTGTGGTACCAAATGGTACCAGTTCAGATGTGGCAGATCTTCCTCTGGTAAAGGTGCTTGGCAAAGCAGGGCCAAGCAAAGCAGGGCTTATTATGAAGCCCTATAATAGCAGTTCCTTATGCGAAGTTGATTATAACTTGCATTCATAGCAGTACCAACCAACCCTCAATTGCTACTTTTGAGAGCTTCAGCTACATAATCAAATTACAACTGTCAATCTTGTTTCTAAACAATGCTTATGCCACATAAGATGGGGAGGGAGTATACTGGCTTGCAGTATGCCTGCTACTGACATTGCTACCCTTGAAGGAAATATGGAAACTATGCAGAAAGGACACCAACAACTCTGAGCTGTTTCTGAACACTAAGACATTTATTATGAGCTTCAATATGAAACTACAACCATTACATAAAAAAGATCTGTACAAACACTGTTATTAAAAAAAAAATACAAACTCATTTGATCTTAAGTGCCCAAAGTTCACATTTGCCAACCACTGAGAGATCAAGCAGGGTATAGGTCACAAAATTCCTTTCACCATCTTTTCCATCAGATATTTCTGATATACTCACAGACCCATGATTTAGGGATCCCTCCTCTCAGAAGAGTTTGAATGGAATCACCTTAGTTATAGAAGTTGTCTTGTGTCTTCTGTATCATCAAAAACAAGCCACTGGATTAAAATCAAGCCCCCTAATTTTATATCCTTAATATTAGACACATAGAAATAATTGCATATTTGTGTAAGATATTGTGCAACAATAAGTTCCTGGATGAAAGATTTCCTTTCTTCATGGAGCAAGCATGGTTTTGCTATCATGACTGGAAATCTCAACGACAACCAACAAATTTCTCATTGTATTTTGACAGAGATTCTTTCTTATGAGAACGGGGTTTGGCATCTTTTTTCTGCTTGAAAATGGGAGAATTCAGAAAATTTGTATCTGTAAATGGATCTCCTCTCCTGAGTTTCCTGTTAAAAAAACCAAAAAACAAACACAAACGCAAAATTGAGTTTTGCTCCTGTCACTTAAAACATTATCTTTCAGCTAGTAAGTTCAGTTTCACATGAACTATTTCATTTTACTAACATCAGACCTCTCTCTGAAAGTTTTGTTAAGAACTTATTTCCAGTATTTAAATAATCCCCTCAAATCCTCCATCTGATGGAATATCATGAACTTTATATCAAACAGGAAAATAAGACACCTACCCTGCAATACTTGGTTCTTTATAGCTCACAGTAAGAGTACAGCTTCGCTTGCGTTTTGGAGATCGTGGTAGTTCACCTTCTGGGACAATAGTTGCACTCCCGGTGCTGGGGAGCAATGAAGCTGTATTGGTAACATCACAAAGATGACCACGAGATGGCTCAGAAGGCTGCCCTGGGAAGAAGTGAGGCACACTTAAGACAAATCAGGCAAGCTAGCTTAAAAGAGAATGTCAATGAACATACTAGATGCGAAGTAACTCTCAGCAATAGCTACTATCGTCATCTTTCCACTTAAGAATAGATAAGAGGATCAACAAATATTCAGGATTTTAATTTGGAGAAATAAATTAACACTAAGCAGTGCCAGGCAAAGTGTGATGTGTTATTCCACTTCTCTCTGAATTTACACTCTTGTTCTCCTCTTTTTCCTCAGCTTTAATACATTATTAGAACAAAACATACGGTATTAATTCATTGTTAAACAATTTCTTAAACAAAACATATCTTTAATTCCAATTTCTGCTGAGTAAAAAAAATAAGGCAGACAGAAGAATTAATCTAATGATTTTTATAACATTATTCTGTTTGTATTTCTTAAAAAACTAAAAAAAGCCTAAATCCCTTAAACAATGTTGTCTCTCAAGGAAACAAAACAAATCATGGAACACTTTCTATACTTACTAATAGACTTGTCACTTGATTTATTGCTTTCAGTCTCTTTTTCATTATGGAGTTCCTGCTCACGCTGTGCCAAACATCTTTTAGACCTTCGCCGTGCATGGACTGGCGATGTATCTTTCTTGTCCACTGAATTTCTTTTTTTCGATTTACTCTTGTAAGGCTCATAGAGGCTATCATCTGAATCTTCTTCAACATCACTTGACTCAGTGGTATTCTTTTCAGATAAGTCGTCTTCGTCATCCACACCAGTATCTGTGTCATTCACCTTATTTTGTCGAAAAGGCGTAACATGGACGCTCTCTTCAAAATGAAAGTCATAAGCATCACTGGAGCCACCCAAGAAATCCAACTTTTCTTTGGAAGCCTCTTTAACCTTTCTTTTTTTTGGTCTTTGTCTGGATGTACTTTTAGGCCATTCCAGTTTTCCCTTCCGATGCTTCTCTTTCCTTACTTGAGAGCCTTCTCTGCTTTTACACTCACGCTGTTTAAGATCAGAATTATTGTTTAAGTTGAACAGTGCAGTTTCAGAATCAATCCACCTCAACATCATCTCTGAACCTACCTTGTTTTCGTTCAACTGAGAAATATCAGAATTTATGTTTTCTACAGTACACTTCTCTAGACTTTCCTCAAGTCTAATTTCATCCCATTTAGAAAGCTCTTTTATTGAGTCAGTTGCTTCAGAATGGTCCAAGACACCAGTGCAAAGTTCGTCGTGATTTCTCATCTTTGAATAGCGACGCCTGGTGGACACACTTTTTGGTAACACATTACCAAATCCATCATCTCCACTTGAGGAAACATTTTCCAGCTCTGACCCTATGTTGTCCAGATGAAAATCAGATGTTCGTCCTTGTAATTGAAGAGAAAAGGTCATATTAAAGCTAAATAGTAACAACCTGTTAAGGTTTTGTGCAAATTCTGAACCTGTCAAAAATTAAGAATATTCTTAGAATTTTCTCCACAGATTTGTATAAACCAGTATTTGGCAATCAAGATAAGCTCTGTTTAATACAGCTTCCAGACAGAAAGCAGTTAAGTATACTACATTAAGATCTTCCTCTAAAGCATTCTGTTTGGAAAGGTTATCTACAGGTCATTTATTTTTCTGAATATTTAGCTTTGTTAACAATTGTTGATTTCATAAATGATAATGCATAACTAAAGATGGCTTCACTCTGTTGAGCTGTTTGGTAGATAATGAAACTAGATTGCAGGTATATAGAGGACAACGCATTTTCAAATTCCTCCCCCATTTTGCTAGGCATCTTCATTTAAAAAGTTTACCAGTTGCCAACATTAATATCCAACCTTTATGATAAGTGGAAAATTACTTGACAGTTACTCCAAAAGCAGTAATTACGTTAAACTTATACTCACACATTTTTTCCCAATTCAGAATGGAGCAATGTCTGATACTTGGATTTAGTTACCTTTGTCTGGAACTATTTTGATTAAGGAAATGGCATTGTCAGATTCCTCACAGATCTCCGACACAGAATGAGCCAGCTCATTTCTATCGCTATTAGCCTCCATCCCACTTGGAAGTACTTGATCGTCTCCATCAGCACACCGTAGAAGTCCTCTAGAGAAAATACCAAAGGTAGTATTTACTAAATAGCAATATATTTTATGACAATGAACTACTTCATTACATTGGATTTCTTCCCTTTTTCCAGTCAGAAAATTAAGCTTACTGTAACAGAATTTTCAAATATAAATAGGTATTAATAAGAGATACTTACACTGAACGTATTTGTCCTACGACACTGGAACTATTTTCAAGAACTGAAGAAAGCACTCCCTGATTCTGTCAACAAAATAAATCTTACTGTGACTAAATAGCTGAAGCAAGCTGGCACCATATACAAGTTTTAGACAACAGCCAAGTTACCCACAGAGGGGCCAAAGAGGCCCTTGACTTTTTTCTTTCTGGCTGGCTAACACAAAGTGCTGTGGGATATCACACACTCAGCTCCTGCAAGTCAGCACATTCATCACCAGCCCAATCATACAGATAGTGGACAGGGGAAGGAACTGTGAGGATGGTACAGAGAATAAGACACAAAACCACAGAAAATCAGGGTGCCCCTAGCAGAGCCTCAGTCCTGCTAACAACCTACTACACACCCCCCAGTGTAGACCCCATGTCATACTGGGAACCGTGGGACTAGTCATACCTCCAAACTAAGGCTCAAATCTCAAAAACTATGTGCATCTATACTGGGAAGAGTAAGGGTAAGAATTAACAGAAATCCTACCCCTCAAGAGGAAAAAGTACTTACTACACCTATGGAACACAAATTCTTTGCTGGGCTAAGGAGATCAATTGAGTCCAGTAAATTCTGAGAAACTTTTGAAATTATCTCATTCAAGGCTGACAGTCGGTTCTAATGGACAAAAAAAAGGAAAATAACACTGTTACTGTCATACTCTAGTATCAGCTACCAATGTAATAACTTCTTATCCATATCATGAGATGACTAAATCCTGAAGACACCTGTGTCAGGTACCTTCAACTGTGATAAAAAAAACCCAAACAAACAAACTGACAAAAGATAGATTTTAACTAAAGAAGATGGAGTAGCCAGAAAAAAAAAAGTTAGTTAATGATCAGATCAGGTGAAAATATGAAAAAAAAACCCTTGTTGCATATATTGAGTTAATTTTTAATGAAACATTTAAGATCATAAAGATGTCAATGGATTGGTGCAGATTCTGATGTTCAGCTTCACTAAATCATAAAGTTATTAAAAATACCTCATCATGTCCTTGTGCTTGCTCGAACCTAAGATTTCTTTGCAAGTCAAACATCTGAACCTTCAGATCTTGATACTCTTGCCTTAAATGAAGAATGGTAGCCTGGGCATCCCTCAGTTTGAGCTTTTCTTCTTGCAAAGCCTGAGCTAGAGCTCTGTTGTTTGCTTGGATGCTCTTCATTTGCATGGAGCTGTTGGCTACAACAGAACAGTGAGTATTTCAACATGGTTTTAAAAAAACCAACCAAACAAAAAAACTATTAAGATATTTAAGCATCTTACTTGCTATTTTGCCCTTTACAGTGGAGAGCTGGCTAATTTTACCCAACCTCATCCATTTCTGATTTCTTTTCTCTTTCATTCGCTCTTTTATATCACCCAGACTGTCTTTGAAGGGCTTTTTCAAGTATTCAGCCATCTTCTCCCTTTAGAAATATAAAGAGTGAAGAACTCATTAAGCTGGTGTTGCAACAACGCTCCCCAACGCCAAAAGAACAGGAACAGAGAAACAATAAAGCTTATGACATTTTTAAGTTGCATATACACACACAGAAGGGACCCACAAATACGAAAAGACACACAGCTGTGGCCATTTTCAAAACAATTGTTTGCAGCGTGGCTACTGTCCTTATTGCGGGTTATCTGAACTGCCAAACGCACGGCGTCCGCGGCGAAGAGCAGGCCGAGGCCTCTTAAATCCCCGCATCGGGGCGGTAGGACGGGGGTGGAGGGGTAACGGTGTCCCCGAGGCGTCAGAATCGGGCCCCCGGTCCTCTATCACGACCCTCACGACACCCACTGACCAGCCGTACCTCCTCACAAAGCCGTATACGCCGCCAGGCACCTCCCACGCACGACCACAGCTGCCCGAGCCCCAGGCGGAGGCGATACCGTCCCGGCCACCCCCAAGCCCCCGCAGCCGTTAGCCCACCGCCTGCAGCAGGAGCAGGAGGAGGAGGAGAAGGAGGCGGCGGCGGCTCTGGCCTGGCGTCCCCCGCAGAGCCCCGTGCTTGCCTGACAACGGCAGCAACCGCTGCCCGCCCGCTCGGCCTCAGGGGGCGGCAGGGCGTCCCCGCGCGCGGCCGGACGGTTGGCACCACTCCCCGCCGTTCAAACCTCCCCGCCGCGCCCTCGCATTGGAGGGGCCGGCGCATGGCGTCACAGCGCGGCCGCCGCGCTCATCCGGGCCTCGCGCTTGGGCCCCGCCCCCCCGCGGCGCGGCCCCGCCCCGCAGGCACCGCCCCCCGCGCGCTAGCCCGGCCCAGGCTCGCGCCACCCCGCCCCTCCCCCCGGCAGCCCCCACGTGAGGCGGCCCCGCCCCCACGCAGCCGCTCTCGCTCCGCGGCGGCCGTTACCGGTCAGCCAGGCCGCCCCGGGCCTCGCTCCGCGGCGGCCGTTACCGGTCAGCCAGGCCGCCCCGGGCCTCCCGCCGGGCTCAGGGCGGACGCGCCCGATGGGCCCCGCCGCGGCTCCCATGGCCGGACCCTCGCCCCGGGTCCTGTGTTCACCTGCGCTGCCTCAGCTGCCATAGCGGAAAGACAGAAGAGGCAGAACAACAGCAGAACAACAGTTTATTAAACAGCAAAGCTAGGAGACAAAAATCATTAGTCTTAGATGTTTTACCTACGGCAATTAGCAAGATGAGCCTTTCCTGCTCGTCCTGGACCACGCTTCTTGTGGAGTGCCCCTAACTGCTGCCGTTGCAGCTTGAAATGAAAACACTATAAAAGCTGCAGAACTAAACCTGTTTTCAAACACTGATTTTATGAAAGAAACGGTTCCAAAATCCCATTGGTAAGATGATGGCGACTGCCGCTCTGTGAGGTTTATGCGTGGCCAGGCCGTGAAGCACCGCTGGCGGCCTGGCCGTGAGGGAAGCCTCCCTGGGGAGCGCCAGGCTTGAGGCCAGTGTTCACCTCCCTACCACTCCACGGGCGTTTCCTTTGATTATGTCGGTTTTGTAACAACTGTGACCGATTAGCATGTGCTAATATCTATGCATATTGAACGTGGAGGGCTGAACTTTGATTAAACACTGCTTTATGATGGGAGAAGAAGAAAAAAGTCAGCTAAGCAGTATTAACAGTGGGATAAATGGTATTCTTTCATCTGAGAAATTAGCATGCCAAGGCTACTACATTTTTTCTAATGGCTACTCCCGCCCACTCGATTTTATTCATTACAGCTTGGATGTGGTGTGGTGAGCTGATGTCAAGCTTGAAAAATTCTCATAGATCATGACAGAAACTGTAGTCCATGATATGTATGCATTTATCCTTGCCCACTCCTTGGAAGATTATGTATTTTTTGTTTGTCCAGCTCAGAATAGCTGGCCTCATCTATATAGTTTTTACAGTAGTGTAAATAAATATAATTTAACTTACTGTCTTACTTCATCGATAGATACTGATGAAGTTGGGGTTGCATTTCCTGTCAGCAAATAGGTTGCCCTGCAAACACCATTTCTTATGCAGTGTGATGATCCCCTTTTGAGACATGAGATCATGTCAAAAAGAATCACAATTTCTTTAGGATTCGGCATGAAAAGGGTTATGAGCAAATTAAATACATTAGACCCTCTTACGCAGTTAGTAGTGTCACACAAAACCAGAGCAACACAATTTTGGTTTCTTTTTGCATCTTTTTGCTTCTTGCTGTCTACCAAACACCTACCAAACCATCCTTCCAGCCCCCAAACAACCCTCCCAAAACTGAACAAAAACATCCCACAGGCCTGGGGAAAAAAAGAAAAAGAAAAAGAAAGTAGTACAGGATATTAAAAATCACATACCCAGTAGAAATACTGTTTTTCTGATATTGTATAGTTAATCTCACATCCACTTCCTACAGGCCTCTCACTGTTTTGCAGGCAATAACTGGGCACACTCCTCTGCTCAACAGCAGCTAACAGCTTCATCTGGACCCTTGCAAACAGCTTTCTCTAAACATTAGGTGAAATTAGCTCATTGAACTCAACTTCTGGGAGCTTGGGGGGTTGTTGTTTTGGGGGTTTTCTTCAGCTAAGTACCAGCTATTCTAACCAAAAGTAATACCTTTCCCTACAAACTTTGTCTCATTTAAAGCTAGCAGGTGTTTTGCATTTGGCCAAGTAGCAATTGGTAGATTCCAGCAATGCTGGTAAGGTCTTTTAACCGTTAGTCATTCATTTGCTTGACACAAATACACTGATTGTGATTAAATGAACCATGCTTTTATTGAAAAAGAATGGTTTCCTCATTGCTAAGTGCTACTCTTAATTACTTCTTTTTTTTCCCCAAGTATATCTATATCAAGATTAAAAAAACCCCGCTCTCCACCTTTTTTCTTTCTATTGTATTTAATGTTACCCATCAATTTCGTTACACCTCCTTCAGAAACACTTTGGGATCTTTCTGCAGATGATCTTTTGTTTTTTAATGTTGAATTCCCATATCCTGATAATTGCATTTTTCACTATTACCAAGGTGTGCTCATTTCTGCATTATTCTCATCTCAAGGCAGTTGTATTTCTATTAGGTTATTTGCAGGTCACACCCTTTGTATTATTTTGTTTATTTATAGTGTGGGATTCCTACTAGTGATTTTTTCTAGCTTGACTGACTCTTTGCTGTAACACATTTTCCTCTATGAAGATTGATGCTGTGATTGATGCCAGAGGTGCTCTAGATTATTAGTTTATTTCTAGTGGGTGTACTCATCTGGCAAAACAGCTGCTACTGTGACTGGAGTTGGTGGGGTATTAAAAGATTTGCTCTCATCTTAGATTTACTGACTTATATTACAAGGAGAGAGTTGCTTCATATAATTACAGCAAATTACAGGAATCAGCTGTGATTCTGGGAGCATTCTAGATACTTCTCGTCAGAGTTCAAGTCTGAGTGTGGTGTTACATGCTGATGTCCAACGCATTTTGTTAGTGCTTTATGTAAAGGGCTTGAAAGTTGTTTTTCCCAACTAAGCAAGCAATCAGATATGAAATATCTTGTGGAATGTTAATTAGTTACTTTTATTGCTATCAATATCAAAGTCTTCAAATAAATGAAATTTTAACTTTTTTAGTGGATGCTTATGAGAGGTATTGATAATCCAGTCCCTGCTGGAAAATATTTTTAAAACTCCTATTGGTTTCCATAACAAGATAAATTTATATGGCTCTATAAGGACAGATGATTAGACTCACTCATTTTTACTCATTTTTGGTGATCACCAGTAGGGGACAGAAAGCAGCCATGATATTGTGACTGATAGCAAACTTTTGTTGATGCAGGCAGCTGGATTACCTCCAGATACCCAATGTAAATACCACCCCCATCTTTTCAGCTGCCCCATATGCAGCCTTACATCAGGCAACCGCAGTGATGATGTTTATACCATCTGGTTTTAACCATGATAGTAGCTCAATTAGGTTAGGCTAGTAGATATGTCTCATGTTGCACTACCTTTGTCAAAACAATATACAGAGGTGGAAACTACAATGTATGCAATGCAGTGCATACTGTGAGGACAAAAGAAAAAGTATAGACAATATGCTATTATGTGTAATACTGAATTAATTAACACTGCAAAGTGTTCTCTGTTAGAGGACGTCCTTTAGAAGTGGCTCGTAGGCACTGCCAGTGTTTCCTTCCTTTAGCTGGAAAGTGAGACTGGTTAGTGGCACATGGGACCGTCATCCTTTCCATTACCTTTGGAGCTGGGGAAGATCATTTACATTCCTATGGCTTGCTGAGTCAGCTTTGTTCTCATTTCTTGTGGCCTGCACACTCATGCTGCCTTGCAGTGCTTTTCTCCTTGACCATCAGATGGCTCATTTGTGAACTGCCTTCAAACTGTTCAGTTCTAATCAGTTTTGAGTAGGATATGTGTAGTTATCATCAGCTTGGAAGTGTCATATCAGGAGTCTAAGAATTGTCCTGGTTTTGGCTGGAATAGAGTTAATTTTCTTCTTTGTATCAGGAATGCTGTGGCCAGCAGGAGCAGGGAGGTGATTGTCCCCCTGTACTCGGCGCTGGTGAGGCCGCACCTGGAATACTGTGTCCAGTTTTGGGCCCCTCACTACAAGAAAGACATTGAGGTGCTGGAGCGTGTTCAGAGGCGGGCAACGAAGCTGGTGAAGGGTCTGGAGAACAAGTCTTATGAGGAGCGGCTGAGGGAACTGGGGTTGTTTAGCCTGGAAAAGAGGAGGCTGAGGGGAGACCTTATCGCTCTCTACAACTACCTGAAAGGAGGTTGTAGTGAGGTGGGTGTTGGTCTCTTCTCCCAAGTAGCTAGCGATAGGACAAGAGGAAATGGGCTTAAGCTGCGCCAGGGGAGGTTTAGACTGGAAATTAGGAAAAATTTCTTTACGGAAAGGGTGGTCAGGCATTGGAACAGGCTGCCCAGAGGGGTGGTGGAGTCACCATCCCTGGAGGCGTTTAAAAAACGGGTAGATGTGGCACTTCGGGATATGGTTTAGTCTGGTCTACCCTTGATTAGTCTAGAGTGGGCTTGGTAGTGTAGGTTAATGGTTGGACTGGATGATCTTAAAGGTCTTTTCCAACCTAGATGATTCTATGATTCTATGATTCTATGATTCTTCCTAGTAGCAGGCATAGTGCTGTGTTTTGGATTTAGTATGAGAATAATGCTGATAACACACTGATGTTTTAGTTGTTGCTAAGTACTGCTTATGCTAGTCAAGGACTTTTCAGCTTCCCATGCTCTGCCAGGTGCACAAGAAGCTGGGAGGGGGCACAGCCAACATAGCTGATCCAAACTGACCAAAGGGCTATTCCATACCATATGACATCATGCTCAGTATATAAACTGGGGGGAGTTGGCTGGGGGGCAGCAGCCGCTGCTTGGGGACTGGCTGGGTGTTGGTCAGCAGGTGGTGAGCTGTTGTATCACTTCCCCCCCCCCCCCACCTTGGATTTTTTTTCTCTCTCTCTCATTCTCCTTTTCGTTACAATTTTTATTACTATTATTATTATTGCTATTATTTTATTTCAATTATTAAAATGCTCTTATCTCAACCCATGAGTTTTCTTACTTTTGCCTTTCCGATTCACTCCCCATCCCACTGTGGGGGGGAGGGTGAGCGAGCAGCTGTGTGGTGCTTGGTTGCCAACAGCAGCTAAACCACAACAGAATATTTGGTACGTGAGAGCTGTGGGGACTGTAAGATGCTGATGCACCCACTGCTTCCCTGAAAACAGAAGAGCAGCAGACATTTTTTGAAGAAGCTGGCACAGACTTATCTGAGCAAGAAGGTCTTGTACTAACTTGACCAAGTTTGGCTGAAAATCCTGTAGAAATAATGAGCTGAAAAGATTTTGACAACCAGGCAGTTGATATTTGTCCTTCAGCAAGGTTAAAAAGAATTGTGAACGTCATCTATGTGCCATTATTTTTTATGTATGTCTAGATGTGTTATTTCTTTCACATTTCAGAATAATTTAACAAATCAGGCCCATAAGCTGCTGAACTTCAGGCCACTTCTGTTTTGAAATATATTATTACTAGTGTATTCTCTATTCTAACTTATCCATAACCACCTTCTAATTGCAATTTTTATATTTTTCTTTCTCAAAAATACTTTGTTCTACTTACAACTAAAACCACATACGTAAGAGGAAAACAAGCATGAGTTAATTGAAGTGTGAGACAACATGTGTTTCATTAAGCTAAAATTAATAAGATATAAATCACCATACCTACATTAATTGTATCAGTGTCTTTTTGATGTACATGTATATTCTAAAATGTTTTCAATTATTAGTCAGTTTAGTATGAATAAGGAGGTGAAAGATTAATAAGTATCTTGATCTGTTCATGAGAGAGATACCAGAGAGGAAAATATATGCGATGATTTTTGTATGGGTCAGGTACAGCTGTCTCTTCCGCTACAGACATAATTTATTATAAGTACTGTGACATATACTCATCTGAGATGCCACAAAATCTTTCCTTTCAGTGCCAGGGAAACTCCCGAATCCCACAAGGGTGTCTTAATCCCATGGCACTATTAGAACAATATAAGTACCAATCTGAAATCTTGAAACTACACGGATATAATGAGCAAAGGAGGAATCATGAGTCAATAAAGTATGTATCAATGTTTAACATTTTCTCAATGTTTCCATTGAGTACGTACCTTAATGTCATTATACCATCTGTCAGTTGACTAGAACCCTGACTTTCTCCAATATGCAGCAGTTATAGAACATACAGTCAGAAGCAACCTCCTCCCCTTCAAATTTTCTACCCTCAAATCTCATATCAACCTCTGTGTCACATTGGTGAAGTGAGACTTATTGCTGGTTCTGGGTTTCCAGATAGTTTTAAGTAAGTAAACTTTTTTTTTTTTTAGAGGCTTTAAAATTTTCTTAACTGTTGAGTGGAATATTTACTGACAAAATTGTTTTTTTCTTTATAGTGTTTGTATAAATATGTGGCTTTCCACTAATTATTACCCATTTTTTTCCTGATGAATAAATAGCTCAGAGACGCACTAGTAGAATAGTGGCATAAAGAGACAAAAGCAAAAATGTGCTCTCTTATCTGCATAGTGGATCTTGATGATGATGATGATGATGATGATAATACTAGCTGACACAATGGAATGAAACTTATTCATGGATACAAGAGCATGTCTTAGTATAGCTTTTTTAATGCTAAAACACCTGTTATAATCTAAGAGGTCAATATTAACCATATAATGATATGTGCAGAAACCAGCTTCCCACTCTTATATACCTCCCCTCTATAGGTACTGTGATGTCGGTGGAGAGGGTCTTGGTTTATATGGGCAAGCTTAGGATTAGAACTGATGTCTCTTCTTTTACCTTTCTCTTTAAACACGACTACTCTGTATGTACATGTTAAACACAAGTGTTTATTTGAGGCCTTATAGCAGTAGGTATTATACAATCCTTACTGGCTCCTAAAGCCACCGTAAAACATGATGAAGGGCATAAGACAGTAGAAATTAATAGCAGCATTCTTCATGCACATTGGCTGGAGCACACTGGCAGGGAAAAAAAGTCTAGACACCATCTCTGCTTCTAGGTCAGAATATTCAGTTAAGGAGGATTTTTATGAAGTGTGGAAAAGCAATTTTCCTTCCTGCTGGAGTTGTATTGCTGCAGTCAGCTCTCAGAGGCTTGGGTCATGGGTGAATGACTTTCAAAGAGCTAATCATTGTTCATAGGTAGAAGACATAGATACAGATTGACACTTTGTTCTCTCACAACAGGTCCTGCACAAACACTTTTTAATGACTTCAGTCCACCACAGAGGACAATGGAGAGAAGATAGGGTATAATTTATAACCAAGAATATACAAAGAAGCAGACATTGTTACCCGGTAGTAGTCCATTTGGTTCTGCTCTAGGTACTCTGCCCATATTAAAATATGCAGGGTCATTTTATTACTTGAACACTTTGCGGGAAATGCTGTCAGTAATACCAGAAAGAAAAGAGAGGCAAAAAATGAGTGGTCAGTGCTATAACAAAGCAATACACCCCAACCATCATTCTGTGCCTCTGTTGACAACACAGCTCAGCTCACGCAAAGGCTGCTGTTTATTTGTGAGAAATGAGGGACTTGGAAGACTAGCACTCATGAGGATCAACAAAAGTAATAGCTATATGGCCAAAATGACATTATAAGGTTTGACATTAAAATGGCTTATAAGGGTTGGGATTGTTTTGTTTCTGTAGCTTAGCTTGCCACTAACGTTCTGATGTTTATTTGAACAGATGAAGCAAATCTGTCACCAGAGAAAGCTGTAAGTGGCATGGCAGTGGTAAAGAGATATGGAAAGGCAACTGAACTGCAGCTGATGTGAACTTCAAACATGACAAGATTTTTGACTGACAGAAAAGCGGAACAGTGGCAGAATTCTCTGGGCTCTGTTATCTCTGCACTTTTCTCCACTACTTCTCTGTAGCTTGCTATGTTTTATCATTCTGTTATCTTACTTTGTCACTGTATTATAGTGTCCAGTGTTAGTTTTTCATTTTCACAATTTCATCTGGTTTTCTCTCCTTTCAGAGTACTTTCCCTCAATTTTATTGGAGAAATCAGAATAAAAAGATACCATTATTGGTATTTTATATTTATATGCAGATACAATAGGCATGGTAAGAACTAGAGATTCTATTAAGAAAGAGGAAGCACAGAAGCAGTATGTTGAAAAAGATTGTGTTTTAATGGATGTTCCATGGTTGTTTTAGATTATTTTGTGTGATTCAAGTATTTTAAAATTCCAGAACGTTTGAAAAATGAGCTATTGTGACCAAATTTCCTTCAATCTTAAAAATATTTAAATTGATAGAAATAGAGCATAGCATTTGTCATGATAAAATAATTGTGAAATGCTTGAATATACTGAAAAAAGTAATTAAGCTATTATGTCACAAATTTCAATGTAATCAATGTGTTCCCAGAAAGTTTTTCACTGTAGTTAAGCCAACAATTTCTGATATAAACAGGCTGGGAGAAGACCTAATAGAAAACTTTCAAAATGCTTTAGTACAAAGCAATTTTATAGAAATTCATGAGATAAATTAGAATAAAATAATTGTTTGCCAAGAAATAAGCACAAATCTAAACAGAGTTGCTCAAATGATAGTGTTCTGTGCCTATGATGTAGAGAAAATGAAATTGCAGACACTGAGCCCACTCAGCATTCAGTCACCTTCCTACACATCTCTCCTACCATTTTTGCTTTGGAGTAGAGTAGACGCAAACTGTCACAGAAGAGCCTGTCTGGGTTCCTGTTATGTGTGTTTAGGTAAAACTATTTATTTCTGGCTTTTCTAGTTTCATTCCTATGGATAGTGTCTCTCATCCATCAGATATGCTGGCTGCTGCCCCAATCAGAAAAGGAAATACAGAGAGACTCTCTCTCTCTCTCCCCCCCCGCCCCCAATGTGCACATCATATTTTATCTGATTGCCTGTAGGCTGAATTACCACACTTTACCCAGCTGCCAGCCCATTTATTTCTGTTATTTTTTTATTTAATTTATCAAACTGTACATTATTTGATGGTAAAGAGGTTCAGGTCTTAGTCCATGGTCTTCTGTAGTCAACCAGAAAGTACTTACTAGTGAGGAAGTAGTGAGGAAGCCTGCATTTGCCATAATCCTTTTGCAAAAGATGATGTTTTGATGTGTCTGCCTTGGTACTGGTTTATTGTGGCTTCTTTGTTGCCTCATGAAAACTCACTTCTTTTTTTTTTTTTTTTTTTTGTCCTGTAATCTTGCACCGAAGTACAACTTGAATGCAAAATTATCAGCTTACTCCCCAAACATTTCAAGTGAGTATTTCTTTCCTTCAGTGCAGCCTTCAGCACGGATTTTACTAGCATCTACTCTTTCTTCTTTTTATTTGTTTTGTATTCTACCTACTTATTCCCTTCCTTTCTGCTCCCTGATTAAGCTCCTATTTATTGAACAGTCAGTTTACAGTTTTAACCCTAGAGTGGGTGTCTTGTTATGGGCCAGTGGAGTTTGGTGTTGCTAGTGTTTGTTAGACGGTAACACTAACACTAATTGTTCAAGATTCCAAGGATTGCTTTTCCCACTAATTGATACTTAAGTCAATAAATCATACAGAGTCTATAACTCCAAAGGAATAAAGTCCCAGAATGCTAAGGGAAAAAAACCAAGATTTTTTTTTTTCCCTGATCTTCAGCAAGGAGAGTAAGAGTCATTCTTTTTTTTTTTTTACTTTTTGTACAGTTACAGATGAACACAAGACAAAGCATCTAAGCAAAAATCTGGCTTCAAGAAGCACCTCAATAAGTTCTTCAAAAGGAATCAGTTCAGATGCAAAGGTGATTTTCCCTGTTATTTTGTTCACAACCCCCTGCCCTTTTTCAGAATAACACCAGGATCTAGGACACTAGCAGCTTCTATTGGTCTGCAAGGTTGTCTGTTCCCTCCTGTGACAAGATGCAGAGTGGAATACAGCTTTGATGTGGAAATGTTTCAGACTTTCATCTTATAATGAGCTCCCCCAAAAGACCAAAAAAATTGTAAACTACAAAGAAGCCACACATAATGTAAATAAAAAGTTGCATTTCTACTTTTTTATATAAAGAAAACTTAAGGCAACTTGAGACAACAGAACAGAAATAAGATTTATGTACTGTTCTCTTCTTGCCCACCATCACTTTGGAGACAGATCCTGGACTTCCACTGCTGAGTGCCCACAATTTCTCTGTAGTCCTGTTCAGGAAGTTCTTTCCAGTCTTTCTGGAGCCATGCTGTTCTTTTTTGAGAATCTCCCATCTATTCCTTCATGTGATCCCTCCGACTTTCTCTCCCTTGAGCACGCTGAGTTATCTCCCATTGTCTTGAGGGGGGCTTCTTCCTCATCCAGTCTTTTCAAAGGAACAGAACATGTTACTGGGAACACACAAGGAAAACAAATGCTGTGTTATTCTATAGCCTATATACTCCTCTATAGCTAGGGAAATGGCAGAGAGAACTATAATGCTGAAGACGTTAACTTCTTTTCTGATAGTCTGTATGCACCGTGTGTGTGCGCATGAGGTGATGATAGTTTCCAATAGCCGCTGACCCACTTTACTGGTATCTCTGCTAATAATTAATTGAAGTAGAACTCTGAGCTAACAAAAGACAGCTTGCTCAGCCTTTCCATAGCCTTCCTCACCAAAAGTAACAAAACTGCAAGCAGTAACGATGATAAAGGAAATCCTACCGCTTATGGTAAAATTTACAGCTGACTAACAATGATATTTACAATGGATCAGCTGCCTCATGGTAGTTTCAAGTTTCAACAGATCTACTTTTTCATGCCCCTGTGAGCTTACAAAAGCTAAGCCCAGGATCTTTGAGTGGGTTCACAAAGCTGATGCAGGCAGCATCCAAAACACTCTCAGTTTCACTGTCTGGCTGTGCGTGGTTTGTCCCTGGCCCTCAGCATTCTCATTCTGGAGTGCTTTAAAAAACTTTCCTTTGAGTATATCCTGTCATTCAAAAACAGTATGCAGAAAAGATATTAGAATAGCCTTCCTTATGCCTGTGATTTTCAGCAAGCTTCTTGACTTTGTTTTGAGCCTTCCGAAGCATGTTCTTTCAGACCTTCTATTAAAGACTGCATAGTAACTTCATTCACACACGTTCCTCATATTCTGGCAGGCTTTCCTAGTTATCTACCTGCACAGCATCTGGAAACTGTGGAATGAATTTGAGGGAAATAATTTGCTCTCCTGCCCCCCTTCTTCCCTACTACAATTATTCTCATAGGTGTTAGTGTTGGAGTTACTAATAGTATGGCTACTTTTGTAAGATAAAATTTCAGCATCATCCAGGAGAAGTGGGGCAAATAAGTTCTTTACAATGCTTCAGTGTTCAGTTACCATCTACACTAAAACAAAATAATCTATTTGAAATGTATGAATTACTGCAGTTCAAAGGTCTCCAACAAAAGCCTAACGTTACCAAATTAGTTTAATATTTAGTACCCATTTGTGTTATCTTAGGTCCAGGTGTTGACTAGCAATCATAGCAATCGTCACTTGGTGGAGCCAGATTACTCTGCAAATTGAATGTGCTTTACAAATAGTTTGCATAAAAGGTCTCAAAGGCAGGATTTATAAATAGTAAGTTAGAGAAAGATAATAAAAAAATTGTGGGATTTCAATAAATCCTGGGAGGAATTAGAAGTTTTACAGCTTTGCTTTTAATTACTCTAGCATAGAAGAAGTAAAGGACTTGCTGGCTGAAGCAAAGGCTATCTGCTTTTGCTGGAATAAGATGGGAATACAGTGTAGGTATATTTGGTAATGTACATGCAAACCTGTGAGGATGAAGCAATAGCTGTCACTCTGTACAATTTAAAGAAATTCAGGTTGCTAATGCTAAGCTTATTAACAGTTTTCACACTGTATTTTTTTATTTTACTGCTAATATTTTAAATTTATGCCATTTTTTTATCTCTCTCTCAAATATTCTTCATAAAATCCAGAAGGGCACCGAATTTATTTCTGGTGTAGAGAATAGAGCATTCTTAGAGGAAAGAAAGGAGAGGATACCAAACTGTAAACACCTTCTCTATACTGTGCCGAGTATAGAGAACTCTCAGCAACTTTTCCTCACAATTTGTTTCTTTTCTATCCATATGCATGGGACACTAAAGAAGTATCAACAGTAGAAGCACCTACTAATTCTTATTCTGTGTTGTATTTACTGTGCACACTGTAACAAAGAATTTGGGGAATATAGGGCGCACTCTGCTGTAGTGATACTCAGTGGTCAGAGGTTATTACTAGGAGTGTGTGTATTCTGTGGCATTTTTTTTCCTTCTCATTATTTAGTGTTTGTTTGCATTAAATTGCTTCAAGACAGGTGGATAAGGAGAGATACTTTTGAGGAGTTGTTCTGACTAGCCTATGAATAAAATCTTACACTTTCAATATATTCCTTTGGCTTGTGAGATCTCATTTACTGGGAATAGATTCTGTCATTTAAGCTCCAGCCTCATATTTTATTTCATAATATATTGAGCACATGGCTCTTTCCTGGTTGGTGTCCCTGCGTGCCAGAAGAAGCTGGTTGTCCCAGTCAGCCAGCTGTTGACAGATAGATCTAGCAACCGGGACTGTAGAATAGGAGAGAAGCCACAACACTGGGGGAGTGGAGTTTAGGATTAGCCAGGCAGAGGGGTCTGTGCTTTAAACATCAAGTTAGAAGACAAAATGCCCAGCGATGGAATAGCATATCAGTCCCAGACAGTGTATGTCTTCACTCACAGCCCTCTCATGTCCTTTTGGAAGTGCATCTCCTTCCATGACCCACTGAATCAGATGACGGTTGAGATATTCAAGCCCTTGAGACACTGGCAAACCCAGCACAGAGTTTTCTTGTAACTGTTCCTATCCTAGTACGAAAAAGTGAGAAAGAACAGGAAATTCTGGTGTTACAGCTTCCTAGATTTTACATACAAAATCATATTAGGGACATTATTCAGAACTACTAAGATTTTCTAAATAATTACATTTCCTCAATTATTTCTGTGTAGAACCCGTTCTTTCCAAGTGAATGAAAATGTACATCATGAAAAGAAGCCATCTTTCTAGAACATCTTAATTTATAACTGTGGCAGCAAGAAGACATATCTTATGTAGAATGAGAAACTACAGTATTATTCCCCTGCAAGAAAAAAACAAAACAAAAAAAAAAAAAGAAAAAAGAAGAGTATATTAAACCTGCATGTAAAAAAGAGATCACAGTTCATGGAAAGACAGGAATGAAATTACTGGTGAAAAAGAACAAAGGTTAAACAGAAGAAAATACCTGAAATACAGAAGTGACTTTCCCACCTACAGAAGGGCAGGATGGGCTCTGTTAATGCTGGAAGATGGAGCAGGGGCAGGATGAAAATGGAGCATTGGTTCTGCATACCTAGAATAGCTGGAAAGAGCCCTTGTGGTATCCTCTTTCTGGATGATTGTCCAGAACTGCTGTTGATCAGCCAAAATGATGAAAAGGGTTGTTTTGGGTTGTTTTTCCAGACAGTAAAGTCTGTGGAGGTTTTTGGGTGTGGGGTTTTTTTTTGGTTTTGTTTTTGGTTTTTTTGTTTGGTTTGGGTTTGATTTTAACTGGATGGCTTTATTGCTTTTTTATACTTTTGTTGGCACCCTGGAAATTTACATTTGGTTTCACCCCTTTTTCTTAGGATAAGCAGTATTTACCCCAGTTCACACAGAATCTTTGACCTGCACAAACAGGGGAGACAAGTTTTTGGTTTCTTTCTTTTTATGATTTTCTGCTTTTCTTTAGATTTCCCTCTGTGATACCATTTGAACAGCTGTATCTAACTGGCAACAAGGGAGAGAAGTTCTCAGCTGAGGGATTTTAAGAGTTCATGAATTTAATTTATTCTGCCTCTCCAAAGCAGATTTGCATTATCATTGGAATAGTAGCTCTATTTGGGTTTTTTTATTCATTTTTTTTCCAAGTTGAATTGGAGATTTACAAATAAAATCCCTGTTTTAATGCATTTTCTAAGTGGCGTGCCTTGTTTCCCTCCTTCTGTATAAGCTACTTGATTTTATGTGCTCTTATTTCTATTCAATTTATTGCTCTTCTCTTTTTTACTATTCTCCCTGTGGTTTTGTATCATCAGGAAATTTCACTTCTTACTGAACGCATCTTCATCCAGGTTAAAAGGGAGAGACAGTCAATCAGTCAGTAAATCCCTACTCTCTGAAAACACAGTCAGCACCAGCTGTAGCTCAATTAAACTCAACACTTGAATAGTTCACAAGACAACCCACACTTGTATACACACATTAATCAAATAAATCCATTTTCATGTGTAGTTGTATTCCAAATTTTCAGTTAATAGCTTGGACAGTAAAGTGTGGGAAGGAGCTATGTAATGGTAGTAGCAGATAATTGAAACTTCTCAGCATAATGTTTAAACTTACGGTGTCCTGACATGCACACTAAACAAGGTATGCTGAAGGACCTAAAATATATGGGTTTTGCATGCTGAAATGTTGACAATCACTTCTGCTGATACAAGCAACTCAGCTGTTCAGAATTATTTCAAGTGTTCCTTGCTTGAAAATATAGAAAAAAATATTTTAGCTTTTGCTTTTTTTTCTAGGATGGTAAATAGAAGAGCATGTAGAAAGAAGGCCATTTCTGTGTGTATTCTTAAGTCAGCTTTGAAAACATTACAAATAGAGTTATATTTATGCTACTGGGACTAAAGCCCTACAGAACGTCTGCTTGCATTTCTACACACACAAAGAATAATTCTCCAGGAACAATGATTTTTTAATCCATACTTAGGACAACTTGTATGTAACAATATGTGCTTAAGTCCCACTCATTTCATGTTAATGACACAATTAAATGCTGCCCTGTTCATGGGACTATACTATATGGGCATCGGACCCCTACTAAAGAACACTTTATCTAAAAAACCAGTCTGTGGAGAATACAGGCCATGTCAGGCTGTATTCTAGCTTTCCAGTCATGTTAATTAAATCTGTTCCAAGCAGATTTCAGACAAGGTCAGGCTGGCCATGCTGATTGCTATTTAGAACCTGTTCCAAAAGAAGCATTACTGCCACTGGTTGGGAATATTTTACTGAAATTACTTTTATCATAAAATGACTAGTTGTTAAACTGAAGTATGTTTAGCTTAGTTTGGGACAGCTATCTTGGCCCCATGCTGAAGAAAGATAAAGATGGACAATTAGATGTAGTCCCAAACCACAACAATCAAGTTCATAAACTCTACTGGGATCAAGTCCTGGCTGCAGTAAAATGTTTGCATGTTCATAGATTGCGTATATATGTAACAGCTCCAACAGTAGAGAACAAAATCCACCCCAGGACAGCCTCGTGCTCTTGATATGTTAGAAAAAGGCTTAGCCTTACATCCCTTGTTTAGAACAGGTTCTACAACACATTGAACCTGATCTGGGAGTGCCAGGCAAAGCATGCTTTCTCTTTGTGAAAACCTTCAAGAAGTTTTGGTTTCACACCGGCATGGAGTGAAAAATGTTTGAAATCTGGAATTACATTAGATTAAAAATTACTTCTTTCATTGCTATAGTCAAAATACTTTGCAGTGATGGGGAATATTTTCAGTGATAGACTAGTATAGACACAGCCGGGATAACGTTTCGCTTGGCACAGGCCATCAGCAATGATCCTTCCTCAGGCTGACAGCAATGATGCGCACAGATAACTTCCCACACCCTCTGCAGTAATTGAGTTAGATTGCTTGAAATGAAGTCGTGCTCTTTCACTGGCTGTTTCACCTTACACCCAAACATTCTTAGTTCCAAGTAGGAAAGGTCCTAACCTGGGAACCTGGGAAGCTATTAGAGACACCCTTTGGTAATGATGGCACCCTTCCTTGTTTTGCCTCATGGCCTGAGTGTATTTGTGCTGAGAGACAGAGAAGTTTGCTCCAGAGCTTACCTAAATCAGTGGGATCCTTTATACTGTCTTTAATGTCTATGGATCTAGTCCTAGCAGAACTTTGAAAAGATAGCCTTAGTGCTTTATGAAACATTATTCATTTAGTGAATGAATATATATGGCTATATAATTGGTAAATAACAGGAAATGTTCCAACACTGTCTTAAATCTTTACTTCACTGATACTTTGCTGTGTGCTTTTCCTAGCTCCAAAATAATTTTTATAGAGTGTTATAATGTCTCCTATAGTTGTTCTAGGTTTTGAAATCACCAGGGTATTCTTCCAGACACTCCTAGATATCTGCTTGCATTTGAAAGGCACAGAGAGTTCTGAACTCTGATTAAGGCATGATTTATAGTATAAAAACCTTGAACATCCATTGGTATAAGGGAAAACTTTACAAAACCTGGCTTCAAAAGCTGTAGCTCCAGTTCTGAAACATTAATAGATATACTACCCATTTTTATTCAGTTTAACTCTAAATAGAAGCACTGAAAACAGTGCCATAGGCTACAGGGTGGCACTGCTTTGGGGTGGCAGTGAAATAACTTGTGGATATTTAGAACTGCTCAATAAAGCATAAATTACAACAAGAATCGGAAGACAGGAAAAACTCAGATGCCTACAAATAACTGAATGTTTCCCTAGGGCATAAACATTAATGACTTTAATTAGATTATAATTGCTCATGGAAGCATAGTCTTGCACAAGATAAAAATACCTGACATTGCATTTGCAACTAGGCAACTGCATCAGAAGCACAAGGAGGTTTAATGTTCAACACAAGTTATTTACTAAATGTAAGGTATCTGGGTGCACAGTATATGCTCTGTTCTCAGGACATATACACATATTTGTAAGATGGCAGCACTGCTTCATAGATTTGGCACTGAGTTGTAGTTGTTGGAGTTAAGGATTGAATTAACTGAAAGGATAACAGATGGAAATGTTGTACGTTTAACTGAAGGTCTTCAGGGCGCTATGTCTGTCTTCAGTTTTCATCTTTACACTTGTGAAAAGACACCTCAGTGAGGATATTTAGAATACCCTATCCTTGTGTTGAGTGAGGATCTAGATATTCACCCAATATTTATAGCTCCATAAATTAAAATCCTGATTTAGATTAATTAATTGCATTTTGGCTAAACCAGTCCTGTCCCATTTCAGGAGGTTTGATACACGAGGTTATCAGGCATGGGTGCTGCCTGGTGACACGATGACTATGTCCTTACTCCAGTGTTGGGATCCATACACTGCTGGGTGATTGTGCTGGTTTTGGCTGGATAGAGTTAATTTTCTTTACAGTAGCTAGTTTGGGGCTGTGTTCTGGATTTGTGCTGAAAACAGTGTTGATAATACAGGGATGTTTTGGTTACTGCTGAGCAGTGCTTTCACAGAGTCAAGGCCTTTTCTGCTCCTCACCCCACCCCACCAGTGAGTAGGCTGGGGGTGCACAAGAATTTGGGAGGGGACAGAGCTGGGACAGCTGACCCCAACTGACCAAAGGGATATCCCAGACCATATGATGTCATGCTCAGCATATAAAGCTGGGGGAAGAAGAAGGAAGAGGGGGGCAATGTTTGGAGTGATGGTGTTTGTCTTCCCACAATACGTGTGATGGAGCCCTGCTTTCCTGGGGATGGCTGAACACCTGCCTGCCAATGGGAAGGAGTGAATGAAAACTCCTTGATTTGCCTTGCATGTGTGCATGGCTTTTGCTTTGCCTGGTAGACTGTCTTTATCTCAACCCACAAGTTTTCTCACTTTTATTCTTCCCACATCGCACTGGGAGCGGGGAGCGAGTGAGTGGCTGTGCGGTGCTTAGTTGCTGGCTGGGGTTAAGCCACAACAGTGATGCACCATTGCAGCAGAGTGCAACCAGCTTTTGCCCATTCTGGAAGCCTGCTGGTTGCCAGCCTGTAAAAGTCACAGTGGGGAAGTAAAGATGATTTTAAAAAAGTGACTTTATTCTCGGTATGGGAACTGGCAATCTGGCTAATTGACTGGGCAAACTAAGTGAGAAGCTTTAACCGTTAGCAACAGAGTCTTGCTGAAACATTGGCTCTCAAGGCATCTTTGTTCTCTTGGCTGCACAGTGGCACAACCACACCTAGAAGAGCGCAGAGCACCTCCTTTCCCCTTAACTTATAGCCAAGCGATTAAGTTTCCTGACAAAGTAAGTTTTAATTCCCTGAGGTAAAGGAAAATTGGGTCCTGCTCTCTTCCACCTTATTTGAGCATACTAGTCACTAAGCAATTACTGAGGGAAGAATAGGGCCATAACAGAAACATTTAAATTGAAAAGAAGCAGCTGCTGCGTGTTGGTGCAAAATCCTGTGCAAATCAGAATCCCTGCTAAACCAAGTCACAAGGGGAAGATATATGTCAGGTGTCCTACCCCTAGTTTCTCACATAGTAGGCAGATCTTCTGTCTAGTAATGTCTGCTCTGCTAGAGGGAGAAGGATTCACCATTATTAGCATCTGTTCACAGTATTAACAAGATGAAAAATTTTTTGGTATTGATTTTCACAGGAAGTAGTTACTTGACATGATTACTTCATAATTACGCAAAAATGTCAAAATGGTTAAAAATATGAACCTCTCTGTTACTTATTTTTATTGGTGTTAAGAACTTTCAGGAAAATAGTAAAAATATAATATCATAAAAACTAATACTGGACCTGACTTTAAATTGTTGAAACATAGCCTGAGGCAGCAGGCATTTTCTCATTGAGAAACATTTCGTGATTGACTGACAACAAGATAGTAGCTCTGTAGCATACAGACTCAAAACACAACCAAGATTAACTATTACATGAATTGTTGGAAAAGCATTTGGACAACCTATGCTGAGGTCAGATTCAATAGACCTGTGAACAGATCTGCATGGAAAGGTCACTGAGCATTGCATGTAATGTAAACATGGGACTGTGAAACCCTTGGGTATTTAGCGCAGTTGAACACATGCAACTCCAATAAACAAAGGAAATACAAAGGAATAAATGTAGGTGATAATGCATGATTGGAAGTACTGATCCCATAATGCTGATTCTACAGTGACTTAATAGTTATTTAAATGTTATTATGCTAAAATATTATTGTAGGGTGGGGTTTTTTTTGGGGGAGGCGTTGGTTTTTTTCTTTTTTCTTTTGGGGGGTGTTAAAGTCTTCATCTTTAAAAGCAGCAAGATTATTTCTCTAGCAAGATCATTACTTTTCATATCATTGCTTCCCAGATTAGGTTAGTGACATTGACCATCAGGTCTCAGGAGTGGCTGCAGGTGTTTTCAACTAGGACAAACACTGCTACAATTAATTTACTTCTGCAAGTCTTTGACCTTGCTGCTATGGCAAATAATGTGTTTCAAACAATTGTAAGAACATTAGTTACTCTTAATGAGAATACTATTGACTACTGCTAGATAGATGCTTTACCTTTCTAACATAAAGCTGTAGCTTGCTAGTGATGATGTGAAAAATAGGTCAGGTGAAAATACTAGAGGCCAAATTCTGAGATCTTTATTTCATTTTTATGCAATTTTTGCTCCTTTTAATTCTAGATGGATCAAGCTTTCAGCAGAGAGATCAGTTAGGAAATTGGAAGAGAAAAATGGTCTTTACCTCAGTACTCTCTGCTGATTTGCATTTTAGGTAGTGGTATTTCCTTAAAGGCTCACAGGTCTTTTAATATTCTCATATGCTCCGCACTGTAGCTCTTTTCATTTGTGTCATCTAAATATTTTTACCCTACTTTCTTTTTTATACTTCTTTGACTGTTTTAACCCTCTACCTGCCATAAGTCCTGACTTTACCTCCCCAGCCTTCAAATAAAATACATCCAAGAGGACAGGCACTGTCACACATTTAATGATCCACTTACATGTTATCTCACTTTCCCTTGCCCTCAATTATCTTCAAAGATGAAAGCTCTTAAAGCAGGATTTGTGTCCTTCTGTTTGATGCTGTGGAGTCCCAGTGAATTTTTGGCTCCTGCATTGTATGAGCAAATGCCAGTTTACTGGGGAAGGGTCAAAAGGCTCAAAGCTCCCTCCTCTTTCCTTCACAATCAGTGACTCACAAGCTTGGTGTACCCTGACTTGTAGGTAATACAGTCTTGTTGATTACACAGCCCTTCTTTCTCCCTCCCCATTAAGGCTGGGACTATCCCTATCCCTGATACATGATCAGTAACATCATTTTGTCATTTTGGCCACTGTATTCTTTCTGTATATTGTGTGCAAGATAACAGTTTAAATAACAGAAAAAATAGTACATCAAGATTCACACAGTGCAGGAAAGTGAGTGTAAGTACTGAATATGTTGAATAAGGTAGAGCTGACACTGGAGGAAGAACTTATTTCTGGGAATATCTTAGAATCATAGATTTTGATTCATTAATGTTGTGTCAGTGTTATTTATTGTATTTTTTTTTTTTAAGAAAAAGTATTTGAAAAAAATGTGATACATCCACACTTTAATCACATGCTAAAACAGACTTTGCCGAGGAGCATTACTGGTAATTGATTAGCTCTAAACTCAAGCAGCATTAACTTATCCCTTATTTCAGGGAAAATTTAAACAAATGTGTGACTTTAAATGCTCATAAGTTTACAATTACTGAACCATTTTTCATTAGCCATGAATAATTTTTCCTTCCTCTGTGAGGATTTATAAAACAACCTGGACTGATGTGTGGAGAATTAGCCATTTTTAAGATTTCCATGCTTGAAAATTTCAATCAGGACATATGGCGAAAGCGCAGTTTATTTTTCATGCTGGCTTAACTCAAGTGACTGAACTGATTTTACTCATACTTTCCAAAATAATTCAGCACTGGGCTGAGAACAGTCACAGACATTTTTGGCTTGATAGATTTTGCATGAGAAAGTTAGCAGCCACTGATGAAGGGGAGGGCTGAGCAGCGGTTGGAATTCCTTTTTAATGACAGCGGTCACCACCAGCTGGATCCCAAAGAAGCTTGGGCTGCACACTCAAGTGAGCAACTGGAGGATTCCAGTGGAAAATTAATAGACTGACAAATACTTTTTATGCTTGATGAACTGTAATTGCATAGGAAGGCCAAATGCTAATGGTAAAACATAGCCTAACAAAAAAGATTTATGCCACAGTTATAGGGATCATTATTTGACTATCTTCTCAAAGCAACAGTTATAATTGGGGAAAAGAAACCCTCTGACAATCCCTACCAAAAAAAGTAACAATGATAAAAAACTAACCACTGCTCGTGTCCTCTTTTGCCTTTTGTCCCAACATGTAGTAAGCTACAAACAGAAAATTACAACCAGTAAAAGTAAAGCAAGTAAGACCTTGGGAGTTTCAGTTCTGGAAATTCTGTCATGCCTTGAAACAGTACACAGTCCAATACATCAGTACCTGAAATTTTAAAAAGTATCTTGGTGTATCCAGGTTTCATGTCTGCTCCTTTTCTGTCCTTTATACAGTTTCACAGAGATGTGATGGTTTTCCTGCTGGATCAGCTAGCCAAATCAGGGTTTTGGCATGCTCTATGGAAAGAGCATGTCATAAAAAAGGAAACTAGGGACATGTTGGCAGATCCCAGAAACAGCCAGAACGAAATGGTCCATAGCAGCAGTCTGCAGAGTGGTCCTGATCCCAAAGGTAGTATCAGTGTGAGCTCAAGGCTTCTCGTTGTTGTAGACTGAATTTTTTTTGTCACTTGAAGGCTGAGCGTAAGGCTAAGTTGCTTTTGCTATAGAAATGCCAACTAGAGGAGGGAAAGGCAGAGGAACAGCTATGCTAATTTAACTAGCTGGCCCAACCAATAGTCTACATATCCCAACCTTTCCCTCAGAAAAAGTAGTCAGCTTGGTTTTCCAGATGCCTGGCATAAACAAAGTAGGTAGAGGATCATGCCTATTTTGCAGCTCTCAGTAACTGCCTACTTTGCCAATGTTCAGAGCCTGTCTCAGGCAGCATGGGTGTGTTAACTGAATTCCCAGGCTAATGAGCATTGTTTCTCAGCAGGACTAATTGCCTCAGCTGTAGTACCACCTTGATGCAGTTATATTGTTGGCGGTCAGCTATTGCTGAGATAATGACTTCTGTATCTCAGAGAACCTGGTGTTTTAGTTTAGTAAAACAAGTAAGAGGGGGAGACAAAGCTTCTGAGTCCAGATAAACCACAGAGGGGAAAAAAAAGAAACAAACCCAAACCCAAAAAGGAAAAAGAATGGTAAGTGCTAACCTTGATATAAAGGCAAATGAGTAAAATCTGACCACAAGGAACAGTAGGCTTAAAGAAGGCTTCTAACTATTGTTACTAGAAGGTTTTAGAACAGAGTGCTTATGACAGTGAGGCAAACAAAACTCTGCAGGTGCCTTGAAGTGGAACTCCTTAAGTCTAAAGAAAAGAAATTATATGGTGCTACCTGTGAGCCTTAGCATCTAGACTTTAAGGATCCAGTCCAGACAACCTCCCCAACTTTCTGTAGTATTTCTCTAGTTGTAGGTAAGGCAACTAGCTATAACTCAGAAAATGACTTTTGTTGCTTGCTATTCCCTACTGCTGCTTCCTTTCTGAAGCTGATAACTATTTAGAGCCTTGCTTAGCTCTTCCCTTCCTTTGTTAAGAGCAGTTAATTGAGTTTCATACCTTCTGCTTGTTTGTACAGGAAATAAAGCAAAACTCTTGCTGGTTTGCACTGCAGAAAATCTTCCTGAATTTCAGTTAATGAACAGATTCATTGAAAACTGTTCACTGTCTCCTGAAACATAATTATCACTTGAATAGTTAGGGCCGGTTATGAGAGTTCACCTTGCCCCTGAATGGAGTGGAAGCACTCCCTTCCGAAGCCTTCTGGATTCAGGCCTTAGCTATATCATTGTTACAGGATAGAAAAATTAGAGGAACCTGAGGAAATGTGCAAAATAGGTGAAGTATATTGTTCTTTTTGGGTTATGGATTGTTCTTCTATGTCCTGTCTTTTTCTTTCCTAATCTGCCGTAAATGTGCCAAAGTATATGAAATGGTGTGGTTTTTTTCCTTTTCTGAGAACAGTGAAACCAGCTTGAATTAATAAATGAATCAAAGGTAAATGAACTCTGAAAGTGAATAATGAGAAAAATCTCTATATAACAAACCTTTTTATATGCCTATCAAGAAGACCTGCAACTTTTAAATGAATTCCCTTAAAATGAATACAATGTATCAAAGAAATTTTAACACCTACTTTATTCCTTAAAGCACTTTAGTGCCTCATTAATACACTTCAGGTTAGCCAGGTTGTTAAGTGTCCATCACCAACTAATGACAGAGTGCAAGAAATTGTCTTCTATACCAGTAAAGTGTCACTTGAATCCAGTTAGAAACTCGTGTGTTGTTAAGGTTATATTGGCAAGACAGAAATTGCCAAAGAAATTGTGCTTTTATTGAATGCTGTTAATTTTTATTTTTTCTGAGCCCTAAAAGTTGATAAAGTGGTTAATATGACTCAGATTAAATGTCCAAAACAGTGCTTAACTATTTCCCTCTCTGTTCTGAAAGAAAATGTGGCATTTTTAGGAATATTCTTAAAACTTGGTTTGTTCATATTTTCCATACAGATATCAAACATGCAGTTGGCTTCCAAACACCATAATGAGTGTTTTGATCTTGTCTGTGCAAATGGGACCTAAATAAGTTATACTGCCACATGGACTGCCATGTCAACCAGAGTTTCTTCTGAGCTGATGAAATAGCCTGTTTGGTTAGGCTTGTAAACTTTGTCTGAACTACCCAATGAATGATTCGTGCCAACTCAAAGCAAGAGTGCAATTGGATCAGTGCATAAGCATGTTTTATTCTCAAGGTTGCTGGCCAGGAGTTTTTTGGCATCATATTAGAAACTGGAGCTTAAATTTGAAATTCCAGCTGAACCACATGCTTCAAGAAATAGGCACATCTTAGTGTTTGTAGAATTCATCGCCTCATAGAAAGAACGTGTTTTATGAGAACTCGTAACTTGAAATAATTTCTGTGCTGTGTAAATTGTGTTTGAATTGATGTGAAACAAGATATTTCAGTATAGAATTAAATGCTGGTAATTTCCCTGGGGTTGAACTGTACTCTGGTGATTCTTAAACACTGTTCTGTTCTGGCTGGTTACTTCTTTCCTAAGTAAGCTCTGTATTTATTCAGTATGGTATTAGGGCACTTCAGTCAAGGAATGGCTTTTTCAGTTCCACTGGCAACAGCTTGGCAATTCAAAATCTGCATGTAGTTTTCATCAGGAGATTTGTTAATAATTCTGCACTTCTGTATGTCTCTACTTCATATAGTCCTTCAATTTCAAGTGTCTTATAGTCTTTTAATTATGGTAAATATAAGTTTTAGATGGCTGATTGACTAGCTGAGTAGCTTATGTTTTAATGTGAGTTTTTCTTTGATCAATTTTTACTTGTATTAGCAGTCCATTGCTCCACAAAGCAATTCTGGGATCACTTTCCTTGCTGCTGTAAAAAATAGGACATAATTTAAAGGCATCATGACAATGCCCATGGTTGATGCTTGAGGCACTGTGGGCAGAGCATAGTCTGAGAGTGTGACAAATAGGTGATTTCATATTGGTATAGATGAGTGATACCCATCTTGCTGTAAGTTGAATATGAGTTGGAACATGTGTAAGGAGACTGGGAAAGAGGAAAGGCTTGGCTAGTCTGCTGTCTCTGGTGCTTGGTTACTCTGCTTACCGAGTCAGGTTCTGAAAAATATTTTACAAGTCTTTTCTGTTAAATGACTTTTGCTTTTGTTTTCCTTGAAGACTTGCACTGATATCCATTTTAATAGACTTGATCAAATATTTAATATTGATTGTATCAAGCTGGGAGGCTTATGATCTTTCTGCTGTGTTCCCACTCTGTTTACTGTTATCAGGACTGTGACTCCAGTAGGAAAAAACCCCTACAGTAGCATTTTATAGTAAAAGCCTCCAGACTCAGATCTTTGGTGAAGAGGACCAAATTGTCTTTAATGTCTCCATTAGTTTGTGTCTTCTGCTCTCCTGTCACAGTGTGGAGGACTGTGCTGGTTTTGGCTGGGGTAGAGTTAATTTTCTTTACAGTAGCTAGTTTGGGGCTGTGTTCTGGATTTGTGCTGAAAACAGTGTTGATAATACAGGGATGTTTTGGTTACTGCTGAGCAGTGCTTGCACAGAGTCAAGGCTTTTTCAGCTTCTTACCCCATCCCACCAGTGAGTAGGCTGGGGGTGCACAAGGAGTTGGGAGGGGACAGAGCTGGGACAGCTGACCCCAACTGACCAAAGGGATATCCCAGACCATATGATGTCATGCTCAGCATATAAAGCTGGGGGAAGAAGAAGGAAGGGAGGGGGGAATGTTTGGAGTGATGGTGTTTGTCTTCCCAAGTAACTGTTATGTGTGATGGAGCCCTGCTTTCCTGGGGATGGCTGAACACCTGCCTGCTGATGGGAAGGAGTGAATGGACTCCTTGTTTTGCTTTGCATGTGTGCAGAGCTTTTGCTTTGCCTATTAAACTGTTTTTACCTAAACCCATGAGTTCTCTCATTTTACTCTTCTGATTCTCTCCCTCCATCCCACTGGGAGCGAGTGAGTGGCTGTGTGGTGCTTAGTTGCTGGCTGGGGTTAAACCTTGACAAGAACAAAAGTGACTTTCAGAGGCCACTTGCTTCTCCTAGTTGCCTCCATGCTCTGCAGACAAACTGCTATCAAACAATCTGGCCTGAACTGAAGGTATTCCTTTACATGACAGAGGAAAATGGTTTGGGGTTCCCCCCCACTCCAATTATGCCAGCACTATATTCATATTTATAGATGGTTGCTACATCAATCCGTATAATAGAAAAAAGACTAAAATGGGACTGGAACAAAGATGTGTAAGTTAATCGTACAATGGCATTCTGGAGACTGCAGATTTACCAGGCACAGTGTAATTCATCTAATTATGCTTTATGAAAAGCCTCCTGAAACTGAACTTTTCTCCTCAGCTATTATACAAGTATCATCAGCATAGTGGTTACTGGTGATCGTGCATGAAGATGAGTATGTGGTCTGGTTTACTAATAGCATCAAAATTGATCTTTCTTGGATCTTCTCACTGTTTTCAAATTCCAGGATAGGGATCTAGGGACTACTAATTGGCTATTATGCAGAAGTCTCTTAGGAAGACTCTGATGGCACTTGATGTGCTCAGAACTTATATAATTATATATCTTAATTAGAGAGTGGCATACTTGCTCTCATAAAAAGAGAGCAGCTTCCATTCCTCAATGTTTACCTACTTTTAAAGCAGAATTTGTACTTCTAGAGGATCTATGGAGGTCATATTCCAAAGGACTAGCTACCTTAGCACAAGGTGCTGATCATTCATAAGTCTAAATGTTATGGCAGTTTGAGGACTAATTAAAGCTGGAGCCAGAGTGGGAGGTTAAATGGCGCTTCCCCAGAGGCCCGGTCTAAGCAGGGAGAGTGCAATCCAGCAGGCAGTTTGGTAGCAATGTAAGCCACCATCATCTTCGTCAGGTACTATCAGTGGTGAGCTTGCTCCATACTTTGCACTGATGGATTGTGAGCCCTTTCTGATTAGATGCCGTATAGATTAATGAGGGTAGAAATATGCCCAAGCTGATAAACCCATCTTCTCAGGAAGAGCTGCTTCACTGCCTTCTTCCCCACTTGGACCTGTTGGTATAACCTCATTGGGGTACCCATATGGCCCTCCCTCTAACCAAGAAATTTTTGAAATAAATGGATGAGTCAGCTTGAAAAGAAGTATAAACAAAGCATGTAAATTTGTGACAGAAGGGGAGAGAGAAATGGGAACAGAACAGCAGTCAAAACCTATTTGGATACTGCCACAAGTCACCCACTGGCTCGACGACCTCTGTCAAGATCTAACTGAGCATCCTCCCCGTCAGAGCGGTCCAGCCACCGCACTCACAGGACAGGATGCAAAAAGTAAGGACCTATGTATGTGAACTTGTGGGGTGCTTTCTTAGCCACATGGAGATTGTAGAGGGCAGCATGGGTACACACAAAGGAAGAGCATCCACATTTTCAGCAAGATGTGGGTGTGAGTAGGGGAATCTGCACTCCCAGAATTGAGTGGTGAGAGCTTGTTACCCTTGAGCTCTGTGAAAGGGTGGTGTGTGTGTGTAACTGTGAAGGGGGGAAGGGCTGTAACTCTTGGTATTTGTTATAGTGTGCTTAAAAATTTATAGGTGTTTATTAATATTTTGGAAACTTCTAATATTGTGGTTTATGTGTTGTATCCCTGATACTGATCCTGAATGTATAGTTTACTTATTGCCAGTTAATCACATCATTATTAAATCATTGGATTGCTTTGTTTGTGGTTTGATTTAAACCAAGGGAATTGAGCAGTTTTTCCTTGTAACACACCCTAAGACAACATCCCTTGTGCAGCAGCAAGATGATTGCTCCTCAGTCACTGCCTTCAGCAGGCTTTTGCCAGCTTTGAGCAGGGGGTAAGGTGTCTTAAAATGTTCAGGTACTGAGGAAGACGACAAGCCCTATTGCTGTCTCCCTGTGGTAATTTTCTATTTATGTGTGAATGGTGCATCCTTAAGTGAATACAAGATATGCCATGCACATAGTTGTTTGGGCTCTTCATGCAATCATCTGTTTTGGATTTTAGTCTTCCAGACATCATCTCCTTCAAGCAGACTAGACTAGCAAAGAAAGCAGTTTTTGAAAGCAATAATTTTAAGTAGATTTAAAAAAACCCAACCAACCAAACAAACAAAACCCACCACACTTCCCTATGTAAAATAGCTTCCCCTAAACTATGTGGACCAGAAAGCTCCAGTAAATTAATCTTCCATGGTGTGAAATATTATTTTATTTCCAACTTTGTTATTGCTTTTAGATGACTTTGAAGGTAATTAAAATCATGAAGTGTTTTAAAATTCTTTTTTAACCTCCTACAAAATCCCTTTCCACAATAAACAAGTGCAGGAAGTTAGTATTGCAGGTGGAGTGTGCCACAGGCTTGAGTACAGATGAAGAAAGCCCCTGCATAGGTACAAAATGGGAAGCGAGGAAGAATGTCAATAATTGTCCCTAGTTGTTTTTGTGGTTTTCCCCTTGGTATGCTCTCCAGGCTGATGCCTGGGTTTCAGCATAGTCTGTGGCAGAGCAATCAAATACATGGATCATAACTGTAATAGCAGGTGGAGGACATCTAATTAAAATAAGCCAGGCAGGCCGTGTGATACTGTCTCTATTTTCAGGCGTAATATTAACATGAGATGAATAGTCTAATTACATACTCCCTACTGTTCTCCCAAAATACTGTTTCATCCTACACAACAGTATAGTTGCAGATACCTCCTTTTTAAAAGAGGTAATACAAATAATCTTTGGAAAAATTATCTTTGGAGGAATCACTGCTTTGCCACGAGCTTGGTTGTCAGCTGCTGAATTTATCTAAATCTGTGTGCCTAACACGGGTAAGAGGTCTCACAGATGGGGAGGAAGGGTACAAATGAAACTGATTTCTAATGGTAGCAGCGCCACATGTGATGAGTAGGTAAAGCTTGAAAGGCAAAACATGCATCGTGGTGCATGTTTTTTATTCTGCCGTGTTTCAGCCAACCTAGTGATTAATCAACACATACTTAATGTTTACACTCCATTAAGTGTAGCAGTAGTCAGTGCTTTTGTTTCATGTAGACCCTGACATATCATTTGGTGGAAGTCTAATGTAACTCACTTCATGACTCTTTTATTTTCCTTTTTAAATTTTCAATGGAATTTCTAGTGAATAAATTAGTAAATTTATCATTTTCTCTATAATAGTGTCACATGGACAGTTTGATGAAATAGCTCATTACGGTCAATGAAGTGAAATATGAGTTCCATCAGCACATTTTCATCAAACAGAGTTACAGAAATTAGTTTGCTGTTATCAAGGACTATGGAATACAAAAATAAAATTAAGCAAGCTATTAGAGGATAGATTTAGGGAGGGTTCCAATTGAGTTGGAACACAACTGCCACTGTGAAAAACAGAGGACTGCTGTATGCTTAAATGAATTTTGAAGCATCAGTATTAATTGTTAATTATGTACATTAGGGACAAAATTAAATTCGGAACCACCTGAGTGTACATGAATACTGCACACTGCTCAACCACTCAACCAGGAAAGAACGCAAAACAAGTGCTTGCTGTTCTGCAATTGCTATCAAAGTTTGAAACTGAGCATCTGTCTTCAGCGTCATTACTTCTATGACCCCGTAACAGAAGCCAAACTGATGGAAATCCTCTACTGTTAAAGTTACTTTCCAAAGTCAGGACTGAGAATGAGTCCTACTCTGTTGCGCTCAGCCCATGAGAAGTAAGTACTCAAACCATGCCCTTGCATAGTGGGGTGCAGCTCTCTCCTGCCAAACTGAGAAGCTGTTGACAGACAACAGTTTGATTCTTTAAGAGCTATTTTTTATTTCAGCAGCAGTCAATAATCTGTGATCAAGAGCGATGTACTCAAGGCTTCTCATTCTTGAAATAGTACTCCCAATATTTAACTTTAGCCTTAGATCTTCAACTGACATTTAACATTTTGTTTTAATAAATTATTATTAGACTTTATTTGCTGTGTGCAGAGGGAATTACTTCAGCTGTTTCCACTTATTCATGTTATTTTTGTATGTGGTCCCTTTCTAATTTTACTCCTTAACTAGTTGGGAATGAATTCTTAGTGTCTTGATAATGATGTTATACAGACTAAACACTCCAGGCAGCCAAATACCAATTTCATGTGACATTTTTTGCAGGTATCATATGTGGTAAAGTTCTTACATATGAAAGCAGAGGAGGCAGCCTAAGTCCTGCCAGGCAGGAACTTGAAGGGATTACCGCAGTTAAGAAAGACTGGAGGCTGCCTGACTTCTTGTTGAAATGAGAACTGGCTTGCTGTCTTACTTATTCTCACTTGAAGGTTATTGTCCTAACTAAATTCAGTTTCACAATCATGACTCAGTCTCCAATGAATTCTAATAGACTAAACTGCCCACCCCATTTAGAAGTGTGCATGTGTAACATTCTCTCCTCCACTGAGTCATAGGACTCAGCTAATTTTGGAGACTAAAATTAAGTTTAATTTTGGGATGGCATTTCCCAAAAGGGACATGAAGCTATAAATAATGGAAAGCAGTAACCAGCAAAAATTGTTTGCATTTTGATCGCTCTGTCATTTCGATTATGTAATAGTTTCAAAGTGCAGAAACTCAGGCAGCTTTCTGGTTGGGAAATATTGCACCGTCTGCCAAATTTACCCGCAAATGTAGCGTCACTTGCTTACAAATGTAGGATGGTATTTTGTTGTCTTCACAGGTCTGCTTTAGCTATCCGTAGAAAGCATAGCCACAGCTATTTCTCAAATCTCAATCTCTCCCTCCTAATGATGGACTAGAAAAGCAAGAGAGGATACAGGAGATGTGATATCAGTTGTGCTCTTCCCCTGACACCCTCCTCCCACTTCAAAGGAAATGTTACTGTCCCTTTCTAAGAGCTCTGATTTCATCCTGGAAGGAAAGCATGGAAGGAGTCAAGATAGAGGGGGATTAAGATATGCAGTCATTTGACGAAGGTGTAATACAGCAAGAGATCCAAATAACCTGGAAACTTTTTTCCTATCCAATTTAGTGCTGAATTTTTAGAAACAGCTTAAGTAAGGTGAGAGTTAGAACTTGACAACAAGATTTTAAAAGTCTGTTGCAAGCATACAGGCCTAGAAAACAGAGGTCCCTTTTTTTCTGGCATAAGTATTGTTGTTATAGGAGACAGCCTATAGGATTGGGCAGGAAGTGACAGTGGGCTCAGATGGAGGAGAAATCTGTCCTACAGTAGCAAAGTGTGATCAATACTTGGTAGGTATAGGTGAGTAACTGAGTCATTTTGTTGTTGTGGTCATTGCCTCTTCAGAAGGTACCTTCATTCTCTCTACCTGGAGATGGTACAGAGGAGTCTTGCACCCCAGCTGTTGCCCTCATGTGCAAAACCACTTCATATATGTATTTATATTTGTCACTTTCTCCAGCTTGCATGTAACATGAGATAAAGCTAATGACTTTCTGTGTAAGGAGATATAAAGAGTGTATACTTAATGTCTGTAAGCAAAATGCAATTTAGCGTTGAAAAATTCTGAGAATATCTGTGAAATTCACATCTTTGTCCCTATTAAAGCTGCTGGTGTCATGGATCTGCATTATAGTTCCCTGAAGGTTACTGTAATGAACAAATCTAGATTCAATTATTCAAAAGTGCTGGAATTCTGCCTGTACGATTTTCATTTCACTAATGGGCTGGACAGATTCTGATTTTTCTCAAACGTTTCACAAATGAAGCCTAACATCATGTTGTTAACTGCTTTTATTACATTTCCCATATGTGAAGAAAACCATAAATTGTAAATGCAAGAAAATGAGAAAACAGAACAAATGCAAGTCTGAGGTTTTGTTCAAAATATTCTGGTGTCATCACTGACTTTTTTTAATTTCAGCTTAAGTCAGTTTGCATTTCTGTCTATATGACTGACAGGTTAGGAGAACTCAGGGTAGGAGTGAACCTGATAGACTTCCATTACCTTCAGGTAGCTGAGCTCTGGTAAGTGAATCATATGTGGTCGTGCAGAAGCTCTGGTTCTCAACTAATTTGTATGTTGTGTTGCTACCTGTATCAAAACATAGTACGCACAAAGACAATATCAGATCAGTATTATTTTACACTTCCATTTCATGGGTATTAATGGCTTTGCAGACTTTAACACAGACAGTTGGGCCCAAGTGGCATGCTCTGTGTGTCACAGCCTTGTACACTCTACTCCGTCACCCTTTTTTCCCAGCTCAAACGCTCCACCAGGTCAGGGGAACTTTAAAGAAGGATGCCTGAACTTAAACATTTCTCTTCAGTTTGCATAGCCTCAATTTACAATTTCATTTTCGTGTCTTTCAGACTGACTGTTCCACTTTCATCCTCTATAACAGAGGACCTTTGACAACCTGTCAGTACACTGAAATCATACTGGACCTTCAACCTTGATCCTGCAAACGCTGCAGCCTGTGATTTGACTTCAGTAAGACCTCTTTTGGATAAATTCACTTGCCCACTGCAGTAGTGTGTCAGGACCTGGGGCAAGCTTTAGAAGCAAGTGCTTCCTGATGTATCAAGTGTGTAAGGCACTGGTAAAACTGAAAAGTAACCTTCTGAAGAGCTGCAGTAAATTGTTTAAGTCTCACTGGCTTAATCCCTCAAGTATTAAGCAAACAGTTATGAATTGGGACTTGAGGAGGAATCTGAACAAGCGAGGGTTAGGGTGAATGTTCATAAAATTAGAGTAGTAAAATTAGGATAATAAAACAAATTCAAACTGTGAAGTGGGCTGGTTAAACAGTAAGAGCTCATTTTTCCTTCTGCTATTTTAGTAAAGTGTCTAATGCTATGCTCATTTTAATGACATTCTTATATCTTTCGCAGCTGTAAAAAGTTCTGTACATCTTCCTGTCAGTGATAAGAAGCTAAGGACATGCAGCAGAGTCCTAAATGTGACCCTGTGATAAACTGAAGTGAGTCTAGATCTGCTAGATTGGTCAGGCATGGCTTGGGACTGGGACGGGAAGTCAGTGCCACTGCTGGAGGATGACAGCCAGGACAGGTACCTCACTGCTCTTCCTCTGCACCCTCTGCATCTGGGAAAAAGGGTGACCACAGGATTATACCAAAGGGTAATTCAAATTGTGAGTTCACTTTGGATGTTGAGGAGTTCTCCTTTTGTAGGAACTTGTCTGTCCCCATTGACTTGTAGAAAGTATATGATATCCGTTGATTAAATGCACCTAGGATTGAGTAATGCGAATGCTTTTGTTGAGTGACATACGACCATAACTCCAGTGGGGGCTTTAAAGGTTTGAAGAACCCAGTAACTATTCTGGTTTACCATATCTGAGTAAAATTTAAAGGTCATTAGACTTACCAATCACATACAGTAATCTCTGTAGAGGGACCTCTTGGGTGCTTGTATTGTGCACGTTTAAAGCAAGCCATGGTATTTTTGTGATGAGGAATTTGTGATGCAGCCACAACAGTCTTGTTTACAACTATTATGGGTTTCCTGATCTATCATTCCAAGGCAATCATTTTGGAAATGTCTATAAAATATGACTAATGTCTGGACTGGATCTAACCTTGTACAGTTTGGGATCTGCCCACATCAAAATAGAAGTTACAGGCTGGTTTGCAGGCTCAGGACTATCTTTGGGTTTCTATGTCTGTACAGCTGATCTCTGGACAGAAGAACAAGCTAAGTCCTCTTTGCCATCATTCTGCTTGATCTTATTCTAATTTTGATGTCTGGCTTGACCTTCAGCCTTCTTTCTTATCCTAAATTTATGTGTCTCTAAATATACCTGTTTGCAGTTCTACCCATGTGTCCCAATGCCAAAAGTGTTAATAAGATCTTCCGTGCAAGACTATTGGAGACATTTACTGTGACGTTCTTTAAATCTCAGCTGTTCTTTAAATTATGAACGTTATGTGGCTGTTCATCTTATAGAAAGGATAATGTGACCCTGATACTCCAATAGCTCAGTTTTTCGTCCTGTAATTTCAGGAACTAATTGCAATTTCCTTTCCTTTAAATACTCCTTGAACACTTGAATTGCTCTATTTATACACATTTGTAACAATATGTTTAATAAATTAAACATGTTAATTAATTCAACAGCATGGTTATTCAACCTGTTAATTTGGTAGTGCAATTGTCCAAAGAAAGAGCTATGGCTAGAGAAGTATCCAAGGACTAATCCAGCATCATGAATGGGGTTCTTAGTTATTTCCTGAGAGTTATGGCTGGAAAAAAAAAAAAAACAAACCACCAAACCAAAACGCACCCCACCCCCCCAACCTTAACTGGTGCAGTAATGTTTGCTTACAGAAATCTTGCTATTGATTCAGACTTTGTGAGAACTGTCCTTAGAACATTAACATGACCACAAAAATATTTGACCAAAAAAAGAGAGAATATCATTGAGTAATGAGTATCTATTGAGGGAAAGGAACCTAAAAGAATATTAAGGGAATGAAAGGTACATACTTCCTACCTGAAAAGCTATAACATGCACAAGGGGCATATTCTTTTTTCCTGAGATTTAGGAAAACAACTGTTTGGGAAGACAGATGTGGTAAAATGTCCTGGAGGACCTATGGAAAACCTGCTAGATTTCATTAGCAGGCTTGGATCTTACAACCATAACTTCTTCAGTATCTTTAAAACAAAACATCTCAAACAAAATTGCTTGAAACAAACTTGTTGAAACAGAATTTGGCTGATTTCTGCCTTATAGAAACTACTGATTCCTCCAAGAAAACTCTTCCTTTATACGTGAGATTATTCTGGCTTTCTTGTGAGTCTGGGGCAGGCACACATGCCATTCTGGCAAGGAATCCCCTTGGCTTTGCTGAACTTTGCCTTCTGCAAAACTGAAGAGTTTTGTTTTCCTAAAACCTGAAGCAAAATAAACATTGTTGTCTGATTTGGTGTTTCCTTAAGAAAGGTCTGTGAACTTCTAAACAGCCAGGTGGGACTTTGGCCCAGAGCACACACAGTCGGGTATTTATGTGTGTTCTGCTGGTGGTTTTTCTTACAGGTTAGGAGCTAGCAAATACCAGGTTTCCACCAGAAACAAAATTAAAACCACAGCAGATCATTTGACATAAAATTAGTCAATATGAAAATATGCAGATCTTGAACTTATACTTGAAAAAGAAACAGGTGAAGATAGTAACATACAGTGATTTTTATTTCTTTTTTAGACATAATTGTTTTTCACAACCAAATATTTAGAATCCTGGAGTGATGGAAAAGCTTAGGGTGGAAAGGCCCTCTGGAGATCATCTGGTACAAGCTCCAGTTGAAAGCAGGGCATTGGACTAGATTAACCAGGGCCCTGTCAAGCCAAGTCTTGAATATTTCCAGCAAGAGAGATCCCACCACTTCTCTGGGCAACCTCTTCCAATGTTTAACTGTTCTCACAGTAAAGGACTTTTATGGGATTTCCCAGGTTCTACATGTTGCTTCTTGCTTTCTGTCACTGTGCTTCCTGCTGGAGTGAGTACTTCCATCTTCTCTATAACTACCTCTTACGTACTGCAAGGCTAATTTATACTGGTACTGCTCCAGTCCCATTTCAGCTGTTGGCTTTTTAAAGTTTTGTTTTAACATCTGACATATTTTAGTTTATTCTTAATAGAGAATATTATTAATGATTGCAATGCTCACTAAAAAAAAACCCAAACCCTATTAAAGGGAGGGGAAAGTCAGTATCCCCTTTGCTATTTTTGGGAATAATTCATTTCCCGTGGCAGGGAGTAAAGCCTTAGGTGAACAGAAAGATGTGCTCCACTGTAACATCTCCTTTCCAGAAAGAAAAGGAAGAGTTCGCAGTCAGGCACCCTTACCTCCATCTCTGAATTTAAGCAAATTGTAGTTCATATAAATTCTTCTTGCAGACACAACAGCGTGACAAATGACTCTGGCTTAGTGCTGCCCATGTCACTTTGCATTAGGAAATACGGTGTGACTGACGTGAGTGATATAAAATGTCAAGTAAGACACTTGTCAAAAATGGTACCTTTTCTGTTTAAATGTAGTGAAAGAAACTGTGGCTTAAAACCAAACCAGGTGGCTTGGGTTTTGTTTGCTTTTTCTTTTCCTAAAGGTGACCTGTGAATATTTACTTCTAAATAATTGCAAAGGTTTTTATGAATTTATACTGACAAGCTCTTTTAATAGTGATCAGGAGCAGTCTTCCTGGGGAGGCAATTAGTAAGGGGACCTTCACTCACATTTCTTGCTCTATGTAGACCTGAAATCCCACTTTCCTGCTCCAAAGGTAACAATTCCTGCATTCCTAATGCAGCACTGCAGCTCTCTAATACCTCATTCCCATGTGGGAAAAGCAACGGGACTGTGCAGCTGCCTTCATTTCCAACTTTTCTCTCTCATCCCCACTCTTCCCATCAGCAGGAATGCCTCCAATGCTTGGATATGATGCATAACAGAGCTTTTATGCCTTACACTGGGATTCTCTGTATAAACTCTTGGACCAGTTCCAGCTGTGTCAGGAGATAAGGATGCTCAGCAAGTGACAGCGCTGAGTCTTACATGGTGATGTAGTTGTAGTTTACAATGTCAGATCCCAGTCCTGTCGGGTGCACTTTTATCCTGGTAGGGGGAGAATCATGTCCTAGGCTTTAGGGTATATAACAAATAGAGGGCATAAAAATAAGTTAAAACTATGGTTACAAAATACAAATAGAAGAAAGGATTTGAAGTGATTCACAAGTAAGTTTTTTTATCATCTAGAAAATATGTATTGGCTAAGCAACAACTCTCTATGGAGTTTTACTGTTGACTTTTTGGGAAGCAAGACTATGGCACAGGTGTGTGTATATAGACAATTTTCTGTTTAGATATTCTGGAAAAGAGCTCTCCATGGCTGCTCCTGCTCTGCAGTACAGATGCGTTCTTCAGTGTATCCTGCAGTTCTGTCCTAGTTTGCTCTGAGAGTTCAAACCCAGACACACAACTCCTTCCATGAACCTTGGTTTTGATGGATTTGTGGACACACTTGTTGAGTTCCAAAGCAGAAATGGTTACTGTGTATCAGACCACATGCACTTGCTCTCCTCTTCGCATGAAAACACATTTTACCATTTTAATTTGTGAATAATTCTTATAATACATAAAATGAAGACTAGACCCTGAATTCTTGAAAAATATCTTTTGTTTGTTAGCTGAGTGCAAAACAAAATGATTTAAAACAAAGCCACCTGCTTCTCCCTGGTGCTTATGAAGAGAAAGGCAATTAAATTAATTGAATTGCAATTTGTAATTCCACAATCTCTGGGTTTTTTTTTTTTTTTTTGTGACAAGCCATGAGAATTGCATCCAAATGACAGAACAAAAACAATCTCTTTGTAATTAAAATTCATTTTTTGAATGCTTTCTAGACAGTAAGATCTTTGTGCTGTGCTATAGCTACATAGAACTGGATCTAAAATTTAGTGGGAGGGAAGGTGATCTGTGACAGTAGGGCTGTTATGTGGCACTTGAACTGTTTTGGATAATCCTGCAGCAGATACCAATTGACTACAGGGAAGACTTACAGATCTTGACTCTCCCTCTGATATTTCTTCTGCCTGCTAAGAACTCATCTCAAAAAAGAATGGGAAGCCATATTGCCCAAAACCAGTAAAATAAGACATTGTATTAACCATGCTGCCATCCCAAAGCTTATTACTAGCACAGCATAGACTGGCTTATCATGCTTAAAGGCAAAATGGAGAAGTACAAATTAGGAGATGTTGCCAAAGGTGGTTTAACCTAGAAGGCAGAACTGTTTCAGCTGTGAAATCCAAACTGTGCATTATAAAAGGACTTTTTATTTCTGGCTCAAAATAAAACAGATCTTGGGTAAGGGAGAAGGTTTTGGAAATACGAATGCTGCTACCTCCTTTGTTTGGGCTGGCAGCTGTTGACTGACATCAACATCCTTATCCATTTCATATAGTAGACTTAGAAGCTTGACTCTCTTTGCAGCTCCTTTCTTTCTTTTGCCTCTTATCTCCTGGATATTATAATTTTCAGCAAGCATTCACTTGTCTTTTTTGCTCTTTCCCATTTCCTCTTTACAGGGATTTTTTTTATAGGTCAAACAACATCATGTATTGTGGTGCTTCAGCAAACCCAGCTGTGGCGCCACGTGTCACGTAGCCTAAATAAAACATGTATGGCAAGTGCTCAGGTCATGCAGTTGAATATCTGCAATTAATCTTTACCAAGCTGGGGTGTATCAGTCATATATCGCATTACAGACCGTGGTAATAACCAGCATCTTTCAGCTAGGGTTGCAGAGCAAGAGTAATAAAATGAAGAAATACATAATTTTTACATTTGTTGCCACAAACACATAAATCTTTTAAGGGCAATAACATAACATTTGCACAACCTGATGTATGGAGTAACTTGTAAAGTATGCTGTTTAGGGAGGGGAAAAAAAGATATTTTTGTCTTAACATGTGAATGGATGCTGTTGCTAACAACTTTACAGAGAGATGACAAATCTGCCTAGCACTGGAGCAAAAAGACCCAGTGTTCTGGGTTGCAAGATCTTCATTCTGTGTGAAGGCATTTTGTTAGAAGAGATTGTAGGATGGTGAACGGGGTGGCAGTGAAAAGTTTATTTAGGGAAAGGGGAGGAAAATGTAAGTAATTTACATTCTGTCATGGAATAAGCTTGTCTCTAAATCCCACATTACAAACAGCTGTTTGTCAGCTAGAACAGCTCAAGAAATTAAATAGAGCTCATGCAATCAGAATCATCAACTTGCAATAACTGTTCACTAACCATGAGCAAAAAAGAGAAAGATACTCAGCTGACGAAAAATACCAATAAATTCCTCAGTTATTTCAGATGTTGAATAATTACATGTTTTTGCAGCATATGTTTCTGTGACCTTTGTAGTATGGATTGAAGAATATTTTCACAGGATGTCAGAATGCTCCTCAGAAAGGAAGAAATGACATATTTTCAAACTGCCCCACCTTCTGAGTCATGAAGCAGCATATCACTGCATGGCTAACAACACAAGATGCACCCTGTACATAATAGAAGTACAAACCCTATTTGCCATGAACCTCTTCACCATGGAAAATAGGTCATCCTTAAGTATTAGGATTAGGGTTCTGTAGACCTGGTTTTATCTCTGATTCTGCACCTGACTTAGTCCTTACCTTTCAGCAACTCATTTTTATTTCTCTGTGTTCAGAAGTCTACAACCATCCTGTTTGGTCATCCCTTAATGCGGTTCAAATCTGTGGCCATCTTCTACTGTTTGCAGAAAATCTAACACAGTGTGCCCCTGATTTTGTTTGGGTCATACATGCTCTAGTAACTGTTATGATACAGTATTATTTCTGGATCTGTCTTTGCTAAAAGGACAGGCATTAGCTTAAGGCACACATGTTAAGCTTCTGTATGTAAAAAAATGGAGGGCCCTCTTTTGTAGATGTTAAAATAATTATGTAATTATGTGTGGAAAATGAGGAAGACACAGGAGAATGAATAAAGAAGGCAGGAGCTTGAGCGCGCAGACATATAAGTTATTCTTTGATTTAACCAGTACCCATGCACCAGCTGAGTTTCAGTAGCTGGCCACATGCATGCAGTTGGCTCTTGGCACTGGAGAGGTAAATCCTTCTTTTGGCTTTTAGGATTTTTTCTAACAACATAATGCAGTTATGTGTGATATTGAACCACCAAATCAATACAAAAAGTAGAAATATTTAACTTAATAAAGGTTGAAACAACAAATAAAAATAAAAATATCCTTCTTTACTTAGGTTAGAATTCAGAACTGGAGACTCAGTTTGAAACTGTGTTTTAAATTAATAACCTGTTCATCAGGAAAGTTTTTGCTATGCTCTACCTTTGATGCATGCTACAGTCAGTACATGGAAACACTGGCTTTATATTAATACATTGAACAAGAGTGTCTCCCATATCATGCCAGTAAAGAAAATGAAAAACACATATGCAGTGGAAGAATACAAGAAGCAAGTATGACCTAGACTAGACAAATATATTTTTTCTAACATCAGTCTAAAGAAAAATAATGCTCTTATTGAAACAGAAGGAGAAACAGGAGGTATTCAGTGCTTTACTTCTGACAATACCTTCAGCATATCCCACTTAAGGCAATATAAATTGTGCTTATGTCTTCAGAATTAGACCAGCAGTAAGCTGTGATTAATACACTTTTTATGTCTCGTGCAGGAAGGCAAGACTCTAATTCTTTACTTTGAAAACAAAGGGCCTACAGATGGGCTGACCATCTGAAATGCAAGTCTCCTCACAATTCTCTGCGTTGCTTATCTTTTCCTCTGGCTTTTTAGATTTTTTTTTTCTTTTAATGACATGAGGTTTTGATTTATTTTGTAATCATATAAAATAGCATTGAAAAAGAGAAAAACAGGAAAGAAGAAAGATGATGCATGAAGGAAATGCTTGTTTTTGAAAATACCCAGGAAAAATTGTTTCTGGCCCAGCTGTGTGCACTTTGTGGCTACATGAACTACATTCTCTACAGAACTGTGTGTGTTCAACTTAAAAAAGAATAAAGCAACTTGCTGTTTTCTGGTGAGATATGCTGTTATGTACCTGTTGGTGTAGTAATACATTGAAAGAAACTTAACAGAACTAATTTCATATTGTCATTGATTCTGTTGAAGTGCATCACCGTGGAATATAGTGAAATTTGACTGCACACAATCCAGTGGACAATGTTTGGGGAGGAAAAAAAAAAATCACAAGAGTTAAATTGTGTATACTTTCTCAGGTGCTGTTAGTAGAGTAGCTTAGATGCTCTCCAGTAAGTGTAGGACATGCCTTCAGGTAGAATCCTGGTGGGTTTTGTTTGTTTTGGTTTTTTTTTTTTGTGTTTTGGGTTTGTTGTTTTTTTTCATGATTGACAAAGGCAAGAAACTGATTTGGTGATGAGGCTATTTTTTTCCTCTTAGAGTGTCCTAACAGTTCATTGTAGTCTTTTGCCTGTATCTATGAGTAATATACATAAACCTCTAATGAGTGTGAAAATTTCTTCATCACCTGACAGTTATGCAGAAGCCAAACAAGCTGCAAATTTATTTTTGAGGTACCTTGCAATGTTTCACTTTGGAATAGAGTTTATTCTTTTTTTTTCTTTTTTAACATGCACGTTAATTTGGAAATAGTGTTTATCTCAACTGTCACTGGACTTGCTTTGAAATTAGATAAAGGCTTGTAAAAGCAGTGTGAAATTGTGTTGTTGGTCACTTCTGTAAATAATAATGTTCTAACTATTATCCAGTTGAATTTTAAAGCTAATTTTAATCTTTTAATCCCAGTCTGGACTCTACCAGAATAACCTTCCGTAGTTACTTTCTTTTTAAGTCAGGTGGATCTGGTTTTCCAGATAGCATCTGGAGCCCAACTACTTCTTTCTTTTTTTTCTCTAGTAAAAGCATGCCCTCACTGGAAGACTGACTGAGTAGGTGCCTATCTGTAGGGTTGGAGTCCAGGAGAAGTATCTTTTCCATGTTACTTTCCAAAAAGATATGGTTTCTGATTAAAATGATGTGCATGTTGTCATAGTATCTTTCTTGATGCCTCTGAGTTTCCAGTGAAAATCATTTTACCAGACAGTGTTTCATGCTAGAAGTAGGTTTGCAGATAGTTCTTAGAGTTAGTCAGAGAGTAATCACCACTGTATGTGAGATAGCAGTTGTGGACTGCCCAAAGAAGTAAGAGACTGTTTTTCGGGGGATGGGGGGTATCTCAGCTTGATTTTAAACTGGGTGCATCACAAGATCACAACATGTTTGGTCTTCTTGGTGTCTGACTTGTAATTTTTGTGCAAGCTCGGGACACTGAGAGATACTTCGTGCCAATACCAAAAAGCAGATCTGTGAATGAGAGGGATTTATGCCCAGTATGGAGTGACTAGTTTCTACAGTCTTTCCAAGATTAATTTCACACTTCAGAATTTCTTGTGGAGAGTTGTCCAGAAAAGGTTGAATCAATGCAGTGGGAATAGGCTGTTAGGTTGAATAGGAACTCTGTTCTTACTCTGGACCAAAATGAACAAACATCTGCTTTGCTGTAGTCTTGCTGACTTCTACAATGGTGTGTGTAACTCCCCATGAAATTAGATTGGGCTGAAGCTGGCCCTTACAGTGTTTCTGTTTAGAAGGTTTGCACCTTCCCATATTTCAAAAAATGGGCAGAAGTCCATCTTCTTAACTCTTGGCTCAGTCATCACCTTATTTCAAACTAAAATGTCTACCGAATACCTTGTGCACTACTACAGGAAAAAAGTACTTTCAATAGTAAAACTGCGTAAAAAACATCTACGTTCCTTTTATTACCAGCTATGACTACCATCATTTTGCCCTGGTTTTTACAGCTATCACACCTGGCTAAAACTATGATTTCTGTTAGAAGATTGATCATGGTGAGAGACCAGGAAAACAGGCAAACAGGTGTGATGCAATTACTCTGGTGTCTCTTGATGACCATATTCAGCTTCCTCCAATGGCAGTCAGGTCCACAGGCTACTCCATATTTGCCTCGTTAATAGAGTAGCAGGATATCAAACAAAGCAGGTTTCATAAGTCTCTATAAATTAGCTATGCAGGAGAAAGGATCAGAGAGTGGTGCTGTGGAGCCCAAATATTTTTCAACTTTCCAAATCTGATCTAAGAAATCCATGTAGCAAGATGAACGGGACTGTACTTCTTCCTGAGTTGGTTATTGGAGAAGATAATCTGCCCACATCTAGTGGGGAAGACAGTGGAGGAGGCTTTAAACTTTTAGGACTGACTGAAGAGAAGGCCCTTCCAAGATCATAAGTGAAGGCAGATATTGAGCTTTTTCTTCAGCTTCTTTGTTCTGTACAATTTTTTTCTTAGTGAGTACTGAGGATAACTCTTCAAAGCCCAGTGCAGTCATGCTGTCATTCCCAGGCTAGTTCTGCACAATGTAGCTTACACCTGAGGCAATACAGCTATATTAATACAATGCTTTCCCCCAACTAATTAACTCTGAGCTAGCTCACATTTATCAAAATAGCACAGTAAAGCATCTGAATATTTACTTGGGAGGAAGAAGCTGGTAGACTGAAGGGCCATGGCCCCACTTTCCACTTTTCTTCTCCCATTAGCACCATCCAATTTACATACATTTGCCTGGGCACCTGTCACAGTTGCAGCTACTTAGCCGGCTTCAGCTTCATTCACTTGGAAACTTCTAGGATGAGGTTTGGGTAAACACTGTACAAACAGTGAGCTAGAGATAATTTGCAATGTAGATAGACACATACCATATGGATAGACAAAACAGATGGTGGGTGAGGGAAGAGGAGGGTTAGGAACAGAAGCACAGAACAGTGAACAGATTTCCTCCCAGTTGTCCTAGAGTCTAGTACGGGGTCAAAATAAGGGCCCAAATTCCTTGGCCTGGAGGCTGGTGTCCTGGTGTCTTGTCAGTGTTGCCTTAAGTCAGGGAGTATTTTTTTTTTTTTTTATTCCCTTAACTCATCTACTCACTTTGAGCATAGCTATTACCTTCCAGAGAATTTGGACTGGAGTTTGTCTTTATGTCCGAACAGTTTACAGATTTTCTAATCGCAGTGGTTCTCATCAGGAAAGGTCAGGAGGAATGACATTTTTCATAGTCAGTCTAGTTTAAAACCTGGCTATGGTTCATGCATAACAACAGCAACAATTTGCATTTATATAGCACCTTTCATCCCTTAGGATCTCAGAGTGCTTTATAAACCATATGTGGGAATAACTTCACCAAAATAACAGTTGAAAATCCCCCTTGAAGCCCTTCAGTCTGTGGGATGGCTGAGGGGCAGTGTACAGACCAGCACTGCTACTCAGCCCATAGAGAAAGGCATTGGGAAGGTACTGTTTCTTACCAAAGCTGGTAGATGAAGGGAAAACAGAGTTAAACTGCATAGAAGAAAATCCATATACTTAATTATTCACACTATCCAGAATCATTATATATATTTGGGTTAGATGCTTGGTAGTAAACTATGTCTGGTACTATTTGTATCCAAATAACCAGTGAACCTGTCCCTGTTTCAATCTGACAATATTAGTATGCAGGTTTTTGGATACATAGTGCCTTCTCCTCCAAAAAAACCCCACAACCAAACCTGTACAGTTGTACATATACTACTTGCTTAGAGAACAATGATGAAAGTACTTTATTAGCACAGAATGAGATAAAAGTGATATCTACCAGAAGATTTAGAAATAATGGAGAAAACTTAGTTAAGTGGTCTTAACTTAATCAGATAAAGATATGTGTGTTGGTCTTATGACTAAATTAGTCACTTCGGTTACTGACAAGTAAGTTCTATACATCCCCAGACTGTCCTTTGCAAGTGTGTAGCAGTGAGAGAGCAAAGAATACAGTGACAGAGAGGCTTTCTGTGATCTCAACTTGTCCAGTGCTTTCCAAGGTGAGTGTGAGGTTGCATTCTTTTTTTCACTGAGTCATAGGAAAAAATTAATTTAGAGATGAATGTAGACTACTAAATATGCCATTAGGTTTGTTTTTCCTAAGCGCTGGACATATAATTCTTCCTACGGGGCAGGCAGAGTGTTAATGGATGGCTTGAGTCAGAAAAAGGCCTGTACCCTACAGCACCCAGTGAAACTAGTGGTGGTACAGCTCTTTTTGAACACCCTAATCATCTCTGAGGGGTGCTTCTCCCACTGTCCTCAAGGACATCTGTGACAGTGTCTGACTGGCTTCAGCAGGGGTTGGCGGTGCTCTCCCTCATCTACGCTTAGTGCTGTACGGGCTACCCAAGCAGTCATTATTCATCACTGCCGTCTTTATCATGGCATTCATAAAGGTGACGACCAATGTTTTTGTGGGGATCTATGTGCTGAAGAACTGTGTAGATGGTAGAGCTAACTTTAAAGGCTGATTCTGAAGAAAATGGAGTTATTAATGCCCATAGAGATGATATAAAAATGATATTCCCCTGAGGACATAATTTGTCTTACATGAGAAGAAGGCTAACAAATGCCCCTGATAAAGCCTATTATTGTTACTGTTAAAGTGCAAAACGTTGTAATAACAGGCTGAGAACAAACTGACTGCTTAAATGACAGGTTACCTCAAACCTTCCCCCAGTCATCTTTTTTCCTAGTATTTTATGTTTTACTTCTAGGACCAGGGGTACTCTTTGTAATAATGTGTTTAGTTCTTGTGACTAATTTGCTCAAAGAAGAAAAAAATGTGTGTAATCTATGTTATTCAGCACTGCTTTACTTAAACCATATTTCACTTAAGAAACACCCGGAAACCTTTTTTTTTTTCCCAACCCTACCTTCAACTAAACATTTGCTAGCAGAAGTGTGTGTTTGGTTCCCTGAGTTGTGTGGGTTTGTTTCAGTTACTTGGCCGGATGATTGAAAATGAGGAAAGTGTAAAAGGGGAAGACTTCAGTCTGGAAAAGTGATGGCTGATAAAGGAGAAGACATACTTCTATAAAATTGTAAGTGGCACAGAGAAAAATAGAGAATAAAGTAGTGGAACTCCTTGCCACAGAGTGTTGCATAAAGCTGAAAATTCATATGGGTCCCGAAAGTAAATGAGCAAGCTCAGGGGAGTAAGAAAACAAAAAAATAGGTCTCCCTATACACATATATAGCCTTTGTTTCGTGAGATCCCTGAGCTACAAATCACTGGGGGGTGAGGGAGCAGTCTGAAGGTTTATCACTGAAACCTTGCACTATTCTTGCCCTTTTCCCTTGACTTTGCTGCTGGTCAGCTGGAGACAGGTTACTGGGCCAGCTGGACCTTTGATGTGCCCAGGTGCATTGTTCTTCAGTTACTGGATTTCAAGTTGCCCAGACAAATCATTCCAGGCTGTCGAATTTGCAGGTTCATGTTGTATGAAGAAGTGCAGGACTTGAGCTTTCCAGAAAAGGTAAAAGTAAAGGGGAAAAAAAAAAAAAATTGTTTGTATGCTTCACAGAGAGAGATTGAAAGATGGGGGATTCTTGATATCCTGGTCTAACTGCATCATGGTCCCTTGTGCTGCCTTAAGTGCAGGTGAGCTGAATCTGATGTCAGTTATGCATGGCACAAGAGTCCTCCCACGCTGAACTGCATTTCAGCAAAAGTCATGGTCAGAGTGGGGGGAGTGGGTGTCCCCAGGCTGGATCTTGACCTGGAAAGCACCTCTGCTTCTATTGCTGGCTGTGGAATAGAGGCAGAGCCCCCAGATAAACCAGTGTTTCAGAATATCATTAGGAAGAAAATTCACTTCTACTTCCTTGCTACCTACCCAAGGGATCTAAGTGGTTTGAGTAGCTCAAGGGATACCTTGGGGCAAGCCATCGTTTCTGATTCTTGGACTTGGTGGGACAGACCTCCAGATTGCTGTGGGTTTGGAGGTGTTTTGAGTTGCTGTATATAATGAAATTCTCTGTATCAGCCTCTTTCTCCCTTTTCTCCCCTGTCTCTCTCTGCTTTACAAACTGAGCCTATGGGGCCCCTGGAGCTCTCTGTGGCTGTTTTATTCATAGATTTAGCCCCTTTCTTAGTGCAGCAGCTTCATCAAATATTTTTCAAGGACAACTTTTCTCCCTAAAGGTTTGCTCAGCAGCAATGACTGTCTCATCTAGGGAATCTATTCTGATTAATTTGACTTTAGCTTTCTTACTGCTCCAATGGAGTCCAAATTTGTCAAGGACTTTAAATATATATATTCACACACACCAGGGAAGTTTTACAAAAAGCCAGAACACAATGAGCTGCCTCCTAATTTTATTAAGAGGCTCACTCTTTGGAAAAGGGCTGCTGTTATCAGCCTGAGCAGAGCGGAATGCAGCAAAAATTAAGATTGAAACGACAAACTAACTATTTGCTGACATAACCGCAAAATATTCAGGGTCACGAGATTTATTGGGTTTTTTTCCTTTGTTTTTTGGCTTGGTTGGGTTTTTTTTAAACGTGTGAGAGTGTCGCCGGGAGGCAGTGCGGCGTGCGGCATGCGGCCGGCAGGCGGCTGTACCCCACGGATGCGCAGGGGCGGGCGGTGCCGTGGGCAGACCCCGCGGGCCGTGGAGGGGTGCAGCAGCCAGCTCCGGGTGCCCAGCCCGCTGCTTGCCCAGCTGGGCTGTCAGTCCGAGCCTTCTGCCTGCAGTGTCCCGACCGCCTGTCTTTGTCCTCTTGCTCATTAACACGGAAGGGCACTGGGGATTTTTCACTTCCAGCCTGAGTTGGGATGTGCAGCCTCTTTGGGTGTCTTGATGTTACCCCAGCCTCTTCTCCCTCTCACTATTTGCTTCCATTTCTGCTAGAAACATGCCCATTTCTTCTAATCCATTCTGTTAGAGGAACCTAGTTTTTATAAATCCGTATCTATTCTTACATAGTTCTTTCTTAGCTGTACTCTTTGCTCATAAAATACGGCTTCTTAAGCAACACTTGACCAATTTACTGTCTTAGTTTAGCTTATGTAAATGAGAATTGAGAGTGGAATTTGTAAAGGAAAGAGCTAAAAGCTTTCCTTCTCTCATAAACCAATGGAGGCATCACTTTCTTGCAGAACCAGAAGAAAAACTGAGGAAAAATGAGAAAGCAATCAGACATCTAGCTAAGAGCATCCCTTAAGATGCTGACAGAGTCTTGGATGATATCAGAAACCAAAGGTTAGCGTGACTGGAAAACACCTTTAATGATGGGCCATGATGAATTTCTAACCCCCAAAGAAAATAAATCAATCTGCCTTTCAGCTGTGCTTTCCCTGCTTCTCTTCCCATAGTGAATGCATGTTTCAGTAAGAGCCTATTTTAAAAAAGAAACAGAAAAGGGGAAGTGAAGGTAAGCCTACTCTTCTTCATCCTCCTGTGGAATTAATATCAGAACGGCTGTGAGTTAACTATAGCACTTGCAGGCGTCTTTGCGAAATTCTTGAGCTGCCTATGAAAAGACCTATCTCTACCCATCCCTTCATGGGAAGATGTTGTGGAGCCCTTTGTATGACACTCAGAGAAGGTGGCTATAAATTAGCTTTTTTTCACCTAGCCTCTCATATTGTCTGTCCCTGTAGACGCATGTACGCCTGACCACACAGAGTGCTTTAGCTGGCAGTGTGATTCAAATCCAGTCTGTGGGATACTTTCGCCTGACCAGCTGCCTTTGCCACAAAGGCTGTTAGTATTGTGCGGTTGCTCAGCAGGCTGATACCTTCCCCTCATCCTGCCATGTTAAGTGCTTGCTGCCCTGAGCTGCCATTCAATCCATGTGAGACTGAAAACATCCTTTACACAATGCCTGAGAGTGTTCAGGCTTGGAAACATGAGCTGCAATGGGTGACTCTCAAGAAGGATCCCAAAGGTGGGATTAGAAAAATTCACTGAAACTGGGCCAATTCCCCAGATCTCAGGAGTGCTGAACCTCTGTGTTAGTATTCCTCTTGGTTAGAGCAGGAAGGCAGATGAGTTTGCCAGCGCTCTGATCTACAGTGCTTTTTAAATTTGCCTTTTGGGTTGCTTCCCTCCCTTTTGTTCTAGGGTTGCCTGTAGCTTTGGAAGATCTCCTCTCCAGGACTCTGTCTCATTCCCAGGAGCATACTAGAGATGGGACTGCAGTGCCTTCTAGGTCATTCAGTGTTTTTGGTATTAGCACTTTACTGCAAATAAGATCATGAGAATTGATTCCAGCTAGTATGGGACAAGTAGACAGGGGCTGTTCAGAGAATCAGACTCCAGATGCTTGCCTGTATGGTGCATGACCTTTTCTTAGTTGTTCAAGGGCAGCATGAAAGGTGGATGCATTTGAAAGCATTAGCATTCCTCCACACCTTCTGAATAATTTTACTATTTTATTGGAGTTAATTTTGTTTGAATTTCTTCCTGTTGTTTTCTTTCCCAATCTCCACCACTTAGGAGGTCAGTAGAAAGCTACAGCTTGCCTCATATTTATTCAGTGACTTTTTCAGATAAGCATCTGTCTCTTCAGACTTCTCACATTTAACCCCTTACTTTGTGTAGACCTTTGCTTCTACGCTTGAAGATAATTCACTGTTAGTGTCCTCTGCAGTCTGCTTATGACATTGAATTTGGAGGAAGATTTCTACCTCACAGGGTTGAAAATTATTCAAGGCAATGTTGTATAGTTGTTTTCTTTTCTGTTAGACATCTTGTAGTTCCCACAGAGGTATAATTTTAAAAACAATATGTTCTGTGTTATCATATCTAAAAATAAATGCATTAAAAATATCTATACCAGAGCACTGGTAGATTAAACCCAGGTTGCTCTCAAAGGAAAACAATCAAATCAATACTTATCTCCAGGCCAGCTTTATTATTTTTAAGCATCTTTTTGTTGTTTAAAAAATATGTATCTAGCAGCAATTACCAGCCTGAGCTGTGTCTTAGGTAATAAACAAATGTTCAACAGAAAGTTGCCTTTTTGCCTCTGGTTTTACCTCCCAATTTTTTTGTAGAGAAGGTTTTGGTTTTACTTCCTATCTGAACATAGCCTTTTAGTAAGACTCTCCTATTATTTGGCATGTACTTTTGTCTCCACAGAGTGACTTGTGGGTGGGAGGGGAGCAGACTTCAGGCAACCTTATTCCAAGGTGCACCTAACTCTGAGTACCTGCTGTCTGTATCTAGGCTGTGAGTGAAAAACATTCCCTGGCCTCCTTGGTTTCCTGCAGTGCTAAATGGAAGGGTAAGTGGTAAGAGAGTTGTAGCCAAGGTGCCGGTTCTCAGGGGTCCCTTGTGAGCCGTAGGGTTCACATGCTATGTCTCCATGGCCGATGACTTCAGCAGGAGGAGGCAAAAGCCAGTTCTTGGTGTAAACGCAAGCACCAAAAGGAGCGCTGCAATGGGAATTCTCTGTAACTTCCTCACCTTGGTCCCTCTTTGTCTGAACAGACCTGATAAAGCCACTTTATGCACAGTGCATAGGTTTTTACACTTCTGTTGTGTGCTCAGGAGTGAGGACAGATATAGCAGATGCTGGTGGTATTATTCAGCCAAAACTTTTCCCATGGAAGAACAAATCTGCTTTTATCAAAGATTTCAGAGAAGGGGTTACCGATTTATGTTCCAGAAGAAGTGAGGATGTAACTATTTAACTGTAACTATTTAATTTTAACTATGACTATTGGTTTTTGAAACAATGCCTCAGTTAGGAATTTGCTTAATTTTTTTTAAACAAAATAATATCAACATTGGAATTAAATTAAACACTTCCTGTTACCCCCCAAAATGTTATTCTCCTCTTCCTAAGAATTTAAAAAGGTATCATGAACAAAAAAGCAAAACCCTACATATCTCTGATTTTAAGGGTTGACGTACACCAGGTCTTTTAATACACAATAAACTTGTAAATTCAGAGGAACTGAGCTTTCCTTCTAGCGCATCTGTAAAGTGATGGTCCAAAATGCACATTTAAGTCCTTTATGAACATCTGAAAACACTTTCTCTGAGATAAAATTCAAAATTTACTTGTAAAATTATGACTTTGAAAATTTATTAGAAATTTGAAATTGAGAATTATGTAGAAATTTGCTTAATTAAAAAAAAAAAAAAACTTAAACCTTCTTCATTTTATGAGAGCTAATGTAACAGCAAGCCAAAGAGGGATCCTAAATTTTGATTAAAGAAAACTTTTATTTGTTTCAAGGCACAGGAAGAGTCTAGTGCTGAACAATCTTTATTGATACAGTCATTTTGAATTAGGGCTAACATATAACTGTGTCTTCTAAGTGACTAGATGAGTGCTAGATAAAGAGTGCTAAACAATTAGGGTCTTGATTTTCAGAGCAGTCTATTGAATTAACAACTTTGTTTATTGTGCTTGCAAACTGCCTTTCTTTGTTTAACAAGAGTAAATATTTCTAGAGATGTATGCACATGTCACATTGTGTGGTGATAGAATTCAGATGAATACCTTCTCTGGACTATATTAAAATATCTGTATAATTTTTCATGATCGTTTCCTTCCAAGGACACACAGCACGTAATATATGCACTTTCAAACCATGTTGCTCTGGCCAGGAAAACTGCAACTTCCTTTCACAGTTTCCATCCTCATTTGTAATGAGGCACATGCTTTGGTTTAGAAATTATTGCAATTAAATGGTTGAGAAGTAAAAGTTAATGGCATCATCACCATGTCTGGCATTGCCTGGAGAAAAAAATGCTGTGCCGTGCCATGCTCATCTTTATTACATCTAGCAGAGTCCCAGGGAAGCAATGTTGGCTCATGACGAGGGGTGGGAGTGGGTACAGCCAAGAATTCTCCATAGAAGCAGCACAGAGGAGGTGCTCTGCAGATATGTTCACACGTTTCCAGTGGGAGCATGCGCTGCAGTAGGCAAAGCTAATGGGTGGGCCACAATCCCTGTTGCTCTCTTTGTAAATCTATACCTAAAAGGAGAAATCAGGGAGTGTTGTGTTGAGATGCTAATCTTGGAGAAACTGGCCCCATTAAAGACAAACTCTTACCATTTTTTACCTTCTGCCAGTAGTGCGTTATAACCATACATGCATACTGTTGAAGCAGAGCCGTGCCGCTCTCCCTAAATGCTGCTATTAGAATTAGCTGTTGACAAAGACAGTAGCTACAGCAACCTGAGAAATACTATTTTTTAAAAAGGGCCTAATCTGTCTTTTCTTCCTTCATTTTGATCCCCATGTTACTCACCCTGAAAGTTTTATACTGACATCAGCAAATATCCATCTGATTTTTATCTTATACGTGCCATGAGTATTGATCATTTCAGTTCTGAAAAATTAATTCCAAACTTGTTGCTATCATTCTTTTGATCTCAAACACATTTCTATGTCTGCTTGATGCAGGTAAGCGCCTCTCTGTAATTTTTTTAAAGACTGAAATACAGAAAACAACATCAGTCAGCCAGCTAATTCGGAGCCTGAGCATGAAACTGAACGTGAGCTGAAGTACTTTGCTTCTCAAGGTTGCAACTTGCCTAAATATTTTTTTTCCCCCCCTTGTATTTAAGGTTGCTTAAGAAGAATAATCAAAGCCAAATTCCATATGTACCATTTAGATAAGAGGTGTTGGTGTTGGGTTTTTTGTTTGTTTGTTTGTTTGTTTTAAAGTATTGATCTCTCAGTCTTGCTCGGAGCTCTGCATTTATCCAAGTCTGGCCTTGAATATTATTATATGATTACCACAGATAAGAAGTTTAGAACTTGATGTGAAGAAAGCCGTGGAAAAAAGGGGACAACTGTGTGAAGGAAAGCAGAAAAGACTGCTTCTGTGTTGGTATGTTCACTCCATGCTTTCAGGTAGACTAGAAAGACTAGCTGAAACATTTAAGCCATGTTGCATCTTCACAAAATTGCTTCAGACAGCACCAGTCAAGCTCAAATGTTCTGGTAACCCAAAGAGGAGACTGATCTGACCAGTTGCTTTGACACTTGATGTATTTTTGTCTGCCTGGATCTATGTTGTGCACCAAACATTTGCTGCAAATGGTGCAAATCCTCTGGTTTGAATCTAGAAAAGGCCAGAGAGCAGATTGCCAAGAGAGGTGCTCATATATCGTGGATGAAGTCAGTATAAAAATCCCAGACAGCTAAAGGGACTAAATCCCATTATGCAGATTTTATATTGTCACAGCTGAGTTGTTACAATTGGCATTATTCCTTAAGCACCCCAATAAATGGGAGCAAACTCAGTGGCAGAGTTTGTACATGATTTGTGAAATTTCTCAGACTAAACAGACTTCTGTGGTGGTTTAAGTTGTTTCTTACTGCAGCTGCATGCATCTGTAGGATTAGTTGAGATTTTGTATAGCGCTCTGGGTTTTTTTTTCCCCAAGTATACTGTAAACCCTGATTAACTTAACCATGTTGGCTTTTGAAAAGAGTTTCCTACCACACACAGACAGACCAAGAAAAGAATTCCTTCCTGAGAATGTGATGTTTGACATGAAGACAAGACCATGTTCTTCTGAAGATGATAAAATCTCAGGACTATGTGCCTGGTGCATGGCTGGACATTTTCTCCAACAAAGAATTGCTGGTTTACCTTCTAGAGAAAGAGTTATGGCAAACTTTTGTAGCGTGTGGATGAAGACAACTATTAACTGCTTTAATGGTAACATGCAGCCTAAGAGGAGTATAACCACTGGAAAATGAGTACGTATAAGATGAATATATGACCTTATGTCCTAAAGACAAATTCTTGCCCATTATCACTTGGTCATTTGAACTACCTGGAGAGAGAGGTAGTTGGAGCTCCGAGATAGCTAAAAGCCCCTCTGATGTCATTCTTGTGCTTGACAATTTGCAAAGCACCTCCTTACACTCTGTATCTTAAGCCCACCTTGCAGGATGCACAGAGACAAAAGCACCCTTTTCATTACACCTTTCCCCCACTTATGTGAGGGGGGAAAATCCCCCTTCATTCCCCTTGTCTGGGGAAAGAGGGCAAGATTCACCCCATAGAATGCAAACTTTATGGAGTCTTTTTTCTCTGACTGCTTTGTTTAATTGAATGCTGTGAGTGATTTCTCTAAGAATGCAGAGAGCAACCAGTCTGGAATACCAAAAAATGGCACCTTGTTAATTAACCAAGCAATCGTCAACTTGATTGAATCTCTTTGAAGTTTTCCAGTGACTATGTGCACACCGTATGCAAAGAGATTAGTAATGGGGGAATGCCAGTGTTGGCAGTAAGGTCAGCTTCTTGATCAATAACAACTCAGCCTGAGCAGACATTTAATCTAAAAGAAAGAGGTCATCTCCAATCAGGTCCTTTAAAGAGATCGACCAACAAAATCTAATCACTGATTACTGAATATTTAGTCAAGCAGTGACCTTGCTTACCATTGTTTAATCATACATTGTTAGCTAATTCCTCCATTCAGCTCCAGCTTGTGAATTAGATTTTGTCCTAATTAATGTTGTAACTGTTAAAGAAGAAAGACCATTACAATTTGTGTGACACTGACTTCATAGGAATCGCAGTATAGCCCAGGGCCAGCAAAATCAAATCCAAAACCTGCTGAATCTTTCTGTCTCCATATCATTCCTAACAAATGTTTCTTCAGCCTGTTCTTAAGGACCTCCAATGATGGACAGTTGACAGCTTTACAACATAGCAGAACGTTGTAACATATCTTTATCTCATGCGCTGGGGGGAAGTAAGGAAGGAATATGTCCTTTCATAGGTAAGTTGAAGAGCATCTTGCTGCCAAATCTGTCATCAGTGTTAATAATGAACGGATTGCAGTCCCACTAGAAGTTAGGTAAAATACTAGAAATCATATGTTCACATAGTGTTTGTACTGTTGATATCTCATTTAATTTTTAAGAGCCCAGTGTAAGGGGACCTGTTCACACTGGGTAGCAGTAAAACAGCCAGCAGGCTGAATAACAATGAGGGGGAAATAGTCTTCAGCTCCAATGTCACCTTACTGTTATAAGGTGACTTACCTCCCACAATCCTGACTGAGCAGGGGTGAGTAGGGATAGGAAATCACTTTGAGGTTCCCAAACATTGTCTCCAGAAGAAACCACTGAGAACATCTGTATCTATATGCCCAGAGTTAATGAAGTTACAAGTCATTCAGACTGCATCTGTATTAGGGGGGAAAAAAAAAACAAACCAAAAAACCCCACATCCAGACTTGGGATAACTATACTTTTGGCTCAGAGAGGGAGAGTGCATTTAAAGAACAACATTACGTCCAGGATTGTGAAAATAGGATTTTGCTGTGAATGTTGAGTCCCCAGCTCTAGCGTCCAGGATGTATGCTTGGTCTTCTGGATAAGAGGTGCTAACCTGCAATAAAACTACTGTTTTTTTAATTTAGGCTAGAATTGTGCTTTGTAGCTCACTTTCTGTATCTCATGGTTTCCAAATGTGCAAGAGGATGATACAGAAATACAGAAATTATAGCTTTGTTTCATCTTCAAGCCTGTGAGCAGGTGGAAACCTGGGCTGCTCTACTTCTCCCTGAAAGCAGTAAATCTGCACAAATCAGCCCATGCAGGAATTCCTCCTATGGGGCCTCATCTTTGCATGGGCAAGTGGCCTGTTCTTCATCAAGCACCAAAAAAACATTGGGATGCTTTTACTCTTCACCAGGTTTTGGAAGGAGTTACCTCAGCAGACCCAAACCAGTGGCCCCTATAACTAAGCACGGACAATTGAGAGCAGACACCGAAATGTCACGGCACCTCAGCAGGGTGAATCTCAGCAGCTCCTGACTGTGCTTGTCCTTTGAGATCCCGTTGCTGAGCTGTACCTGACACGGTGCCTGTGCCTGACGTCTTGGTGTGAAACACACATGCGACGGCTGTGTGCCAAGCAGAACCTGCTCAGAGGCTCTTTTGCCAGGACCAGACTCGGTGCTGATCTGTAGTGGGAGGCTCAGTATGTTTTTGATGTTCTTACAGGGGAATCTTCTTTCCTGCCAGTCTCACCTGAGCTTGCTTATTTCTTACACACTATACTAACACTTGCTTATGGTTTCAGGCTTTCTGAGCCCGAAAATGTGTTTGTATTTTTTTTCCCCAATCGTATCAACTGTTCTCACCAGATATGCTACTTAACTCTGCATCCTTTGCCTCTGTGTCCTTTGACTATCACAGTTACAATAGTGCCTTACTGACATTGGCTTCCTCTTCAGGGTGGTGCTGACCCATTTCATGTCTTAAAATTCAGCAGTGATCCATGGAATGCTGCACCAGGCACTAAATTAGATTTTTTTTCTTTCTTTTAAAGGGAAAAATGAAAAAAAGGGGGCGGGGGGTGGGGGGGGAGGGAGAGAGATATTAGCTAGGTCTTGTTTAGTTTGAGTTGGTAGTTGGGAACTAATTTTTTGTTTGTTTTAAAGTTGTAATATAAGGCTGCTTTTGTATTGCAGTAATTTCTTATAAGGGAGAAATTTTAATACTTTGTATTTATTGGTCTCAGACTTTTGGGTTTGGAATTGATATTCTCACACAAATTTAGAACTAGACACTGATGAGAAGTCTCCCAGCTCAGAGTCATACAGTCTGTGTTGGAGCTAAGGAAAGACATAGATTTTAGGTTCTACTTGGTGATCTTGAGAGACATCACTTCACTGTTTGGTACCTCAGCTGTCCAACCAAGAGAGCTAAATATACATCAAGATCATAAGCAAAACTAAATGATGCCCTGAAATTGATCCTCAACGGGTGCAAAAACTTATTTTCTGTATTATTTCTTTCCTTCAAATGGCTGTCCTAGTAGGCAGTCACACTGGGGTTTCATTTTACAGGCAAAGAAAATGTAGCTTTCTCTGAAGGACCCATTGTATCTTAGCCTTCCAAATCTGCAGATATTAGACCTAAAATCTACTGAAATCTGGGAAGACATGGATCTTGCAGAAATCAATGTTACGAGCTGTTTACTGTGTCCGCCAGTCAGGGGCTAAAATTAGTCAAATATTTGTTTTAATAAATCTTTTAAATATTTTAACATGGTGATTGAACTCATGTTTTTGATGTTTTGATAAACAAATATTTTAGGAATACTTTAAATATTGATTACATATCTGATAAACAGTTTTAGGAAGGATTTTAGTTTTCACATGGGGTAACTGCTATAAGTAGAGACAATAAGTCACAATTAGTTAAATTTATCCCCTAAGGTTTTCAACCATTTGGCTAAATGAAAACTAGGAGGAAAGAGAAGAGTTGAACCACAGTAAGCTATGTGAAGTTAGGTAGTTAGGTTTGTTTTATTGTCAGGTAAACACTGTAAACCTCACGTAGTTTCTGATGCCACAAAAAGATTTCTGTGGGGGACTTTTTCTTTTCTGTCATTCCATACTGTATGGTGGGAGGTTTGGGGTGGGGGTGGGGGTGGTGTTTGTTGGGGGTTTTTTGTTGGGTTTTTTTTTGTTTGTTTGTTTGTTTTTTGTTGGGTTAATGCTTTCATTCCCTTATCCTGAGCGGGACTGAATCCTCAGTTTTCAGTATAGTTAAGGGATCTTGTGGGTGCTCAGAAGGATGGGTGCTTTTCAGGTGCAGGATGGATTGGCTTCTGAGTGCCATTATTCTCCTGATTCAGCACAGCTTGATGTCAACAATAGCCTCCTGGGAAAAGGAAAAATAACCCTTCTGCTTAGCCGGCGCTTGTTGAGTGTCTGATTTCCTTTTATATTTATTGTATATCGCAACAGCACAACGTTTCAGACATGGCTACATAAGCAGAGCAGATATGAGTAGGAATTTTGTGTTTGTGTTTGCATATCCTCATGTGTACATTGAATAGTAATTTGTCCCACAAATAAACTAATTTACATTAAAATATTAGCATGGAAAAATAGCAAAGTCTTTAACCCTGTAAGGTACTGTGCTGCCATGATAGAGTAGCCCGTCTACATATGCAATCTCCCTCTGAAACACTCTAGGCTAAGCAGAGCACATTATAGCAGGGGAAGCTAGAAAAGGCAGCAGAACTTGTTCCTGTGAAGAAACCTGGGATTTTATGTCCCAGATGGTAGTTTCGTGGGCCATTATAATGCCTCAGACTGACTCAATAGGTGAAATGAAAGAATGAAAATAGTCTTGTTGCCAAAAAAGAAAAAAAAGAAAGAAAAAGAAAGGCTGATTTGGGAGCTCAAGATCTGGCCCTCACTAGGACTGAGTAAGTTGCAGACCAACTGCTGTGATTTATGTGATGGTATGGTGTGATTAACTTTCCTCTGGATCATTAGAGAGTCTCTGTGGGTGCTAATGTGCCAGTTACTGTTCTCAGCTGGAAGGAGAATCAGCAATAAACAGCCAGATGGGGGGAAAAGGGGAGAAGGAAGCTGAATTTTCAGATTAAAACTGCACAGATTTTAGGTCAACTAAAAAAGTGCTTACTTTGTTAACTCCAAGGACTTCAGTTGTCTTTCTCTATAACAGCAGGATGTGGGAGATCTGTCACCTGGCTTCAAGTCCTCGTCTGCAGTTTGTAGAGGTCTTGAGTGAGCTCTGGCAGTGCCAGGTACTGTTGTACGTAGCCCATTTGCAGATGTAGCATGAGCGCGTTTGCAGCAGAGGGGTGGGGATATGTGTGTCACATTGTTTTGTGGGGTGGAGGAGCAAGTGCTCAGGATGCATGGATAGGACAGCACCCTCGTCCTTGGCATTTTCAGTGATGAAAGTTTTTTGAAAAAATAGGTGAATTTCACTGTGACAGGACTGTAATTTGCATTTGGCACTAACTCATGTCAGCTGCTACTGTTTTACTGCTAAGCTGGGTTTAGAAAGAAAAGCTTCCACAGTCATTAATGATGTCCTAGGCCTGAACCCTTTTTTGTTGAGTCACAATGTTTCACAGAGGTGTATTTGCTTTTAAAGAAAATGCATTGAGAGGCAAAGGTTCAAATCTCTGCTCTTCCCAGCATTAATAGGAGTGTTGGCTGGAAATATGTGCTTCTAGGTTTTGGGAAAAAAAAAAACCCAAAACAACAAGCCCAAGTTTTTGCAACATAACTTTAGTCTAATGCAGAATAAAAATATAACTTTTTCAAGCATTTGAAAGAGAGGGAGCACTTGTCCTTGAGAAACATTCCTCCAGTTCACAGAATAACAGAATCACAGAATGGTTGAGGTTGGCAGGGACTTCTGAAGATCATCTGGTCTAATCCCCCTGCTCAAGCAGGGCCACCTACAGCTGGTTGCCCAGGACCGTGTCTAGATGGCTTTTGAATACCTCCAAGGGTGGAGACTCTACAAACTCCCTGGGCAACCTGTGCCAGTGCTCGGTCACCCTCAAAGCAAAAAAGTGTTTCCTGATGTTCAGATGGAGCCTCCTGTGTTTCAGTTAGTGCCCATTGTCTCTGGTCCTGTCACTGGGAGCCACTGAAAAGAGCCTGGCTCCATCTTCTTTACACCTTTTAGGTGTAAAGGGTGTCCTCTTTGCACTTTTCCTTCAGGTATTTATACAATTTGATGAGATCCCACTGAGCCTTCTCCAGGCTGAACAGTCCCAGCTCGCTCAGCCTTTCCCCATACAAGAAATTCTCCAGTCTCTTCATCATCTTAGTGGCTCTTTGTTGGACTCTCTCCAGTATGTCCGTGTCTCTCTTGTACTGAGGAGCCCAAAACTGAACACAGCACCCCAGGTGTGGCCTCACCAGTGCTGAGCGGAGCGGAAGGATCACCTCCTCAACCTGCTGGCAATGCTTTGCCTGATACAGCCCAGGATACTATTTGCTGCCTTTGTGGCAAGGACACCTTTCAAGATAAGTTGTGCTTTTTAGTTACTTTTCTTTTGAAGTTCACAGTCATGTAGTAGTAGTCTTGCTCCAGAGGTCTGGGGCATGCAGACATCGCTGAGACTAGACCTTGTACCTTTGAACACTTTTAATTGCTTCAATCTACTACCCCACCCCGCAGTTTGCCCTGTCCTATTGTGTCTTTTGCAAAGCCCAACTCTATCTTGTGTACCACTGACAAAAAGGCTGTGGCACAGTGTAGCAGATTTTTACATTCAGACAATCAGGATGAGTTTAGGGAGGATCAATGCAGGGGCAGCAAACTGTGAAATCATTATTTCAAAGGACTCATTTTGTAAAAGAATACAGCAACTCGTGTTAAAACACCTCTTCTTGAGAGGGCTCAGACACCTCGGTTTTGCAAGGGGGGTAATGTTTCAAATCACATTGTAACATTTTACACCAGACTCTAAGGCTGTAAATGTTAAGGCTGTATGCAGTAGTGAATGATAAACTATGCCGAGCCCTGTTTCCTAAACTCTCTTGGTTAATTTACAAAGTATTTTAGATTTTAATGTTTCTCAGCACAAAGATAATGTGCTTTTGAAAAATCACTGTTATAACAGCACATGGCATAATAGCCAGTCATACATGTGTTTGTGCCACCTATGCCATCCAATTAAGCTTATAAACCTCTTTACTAATACATCTCCATCAGAGTTGCATCTCTCCCAAATAGGCATCATTGCAATAAATCATGGTTAAAACACCCGACCAAAAAAAAAATGTTTCTCATGCTCTTCCAAGTGTGGAATTTCAGTTTTACATGGTTTCTTCTATAGCATCATTTGCAGTGATGTCAGCTTGTCCAGTTTTCCCCTCCCAAAGATCCAGAACTGAAAATACTTGGATCTGGATCAGTGACATGTCTGAGCTTTACCGTCCTGTGAACCATCAGAGCTAGACACTGCATCTTGCTGTCATTCAAAAGTCATGACTCACTACTTCTCAACAAGATAAAGCTTTGGTTTCAAAGTCCCTATGTTCAGGAAATATGAATTTTAGCATACCTGAGTTATTGCAGGTGGAATATAGAAAGCTCTAAAAGTTATTAATTGTTGTTTCCCTCCATGTGAGTTTTTTTATGATTATCTCTTACTATAGTAATAGCGCTTGACTTTACACATTGAGAGTATAAGGAGAAAAAGGACCCTGGTCTTTCTCTAAGACACACAGCTATTCTGAATGGTATCTTGTACTTAGGTTGTGTTTCTCCCTCTGCCACAGAGAATCTTTACATATAAATTTTCCATTTCTGGATAATTTCTTTTTTCCTCATATTATGTCACATTTTTAACTGGCTTCTTGTGAATTTGGTATGTTTCACATGTTGTCATGAGATCAATAAAGCTTTAATACTTAGGTTTTGAGGTAACTCAAAAGTCACAAGACCAAGTGTAGGAAATGGAAAAATTGCATGAATGTTCTCAATGATTTAGGGGGAAAAACCCATTCATTGTAAGATTGCTTTAATTAAGAGGGAGGCGAAGCTGGGAGTGAGTGGGACTGGGGATGCCAAGTAGCTGTTACTACTCCAATCATTATTGAATTATTTACATGAAGTAGAACTTCATAGTAGTAAGAAGGAAGGGTCAAGGCTCAATTCCCTTCCTTGCTTCCCCTTTCCCACCCTGTCCTGTAGCCTTGTGGCTAACCCACATTTGCATCAGCAGGAACTTTCACTCCAGTCTTTTCAGGCAGGAGAAAAAATTGAGCCAAATCCTCCTTCATGGTGGGTGGAAGGGAAAGGCATTTTCTTGCTCTTGCATTGTAAATGTTACTGCGTGCTTCCTTTGCCTTTTACACAGTTCATCGAAAACACGTTTAGTTTTGTACCTCTTAGGCTGTTCCATTTAATCTACTCATTTTTTTCTGAGGCTTTAATTTCAGCAAGTAAAACAAAAATGCAAACAAATCTGATCTGATGAAGTCTAAAGCGTGTTGCTTGGTTGTCTCTCTTTTGCAGTTTGATAGCCCTCTGGAAAATCAGTTACTTGCAGAGCCCTCACAGTGGCAGACAAATCCTCTCTCCTGAACAGACCTTGCTGAAGGGTCCTGCACTGCTCTGAAGTGAAAGCTGTCTCAGTTGTCTGAGTGACACTATCACTCAGTTTTCTGACCTAAGTCAAGAAGAGTCTTGTGTGAATGACTGATCTTCTTAGTACTGTGTTTGCCTTATGCAGCGCAAACAGGTGCATGACATGAGGGACAATTAAAATGATGTTTATATATCAGTGTAAGCTTTTTAGACAACATATGTTCAGGACCTGATCCTGAACTATTGGTGATTTTATAAAGGGAGTCTTACCTAGGCAAGAAATGCAGATGTTGGGTCTTAAATGGAGCGGCTCAATTGATTCCCCACTTACAGCTCAGCTATACAGAGTGCCATTGCTGGTTCTCATGAACCTTAAAAATTTGCTGGGTATTACTTAGTTCTGCTTTTTAACAGACCTTGTAACACTATGCAGACAGCTTTCAACCCCAAATCTCATCTCCTATCTTTAAAAATCATTGTTCTATCTTTATAGCAACAGAGGTCTAGCAGGGAATAGGGATGTTGTATCACTTTGCACAGTAATGGGGGAAAGGGAATTGTCTATAATTTGTTTCTCCATCCAGACAAGTCAAGCTAAGTTATGATGAGAGTGGTGCAGCAGTCATGATCACCTACCGTTTTATAGCTGATGTGATTGTTTTTATGAAGCCTATAACATTTTTAACAGTGCTGTTGTGCTGATCATTGTTCTTGTCTCAGCAGAACAATATTACTACAGTCAAGTCAATTTGGCTTGCAAGCAGGGCTTGCTGCTGGCAGAGTGTGAGAAGAAATCACACAGAGGACTCTCTCCTTCCTCAGATGCGGGCAGGGGGCAAGCGAGATCAGGGACACTGGTCAGTTGGTCAAACCTGTCAGTGAATTATTCAAAGATATTTTTTCTTTTCCTTTTGGCAAGGTGACGAACAATTCTGCCACATTTCAGATGGATAACAGCCTGCTGTTTAGTGTGACTCTTTAGCTGTTGTTGTTCACACAGTGGCTGGGTGAAGGGCCCAAGCATGGCTAAACATAAGGACTGGAAGAAAGGGTCTTTTTTTTTCATTGATCATTCTGGGTTCTTGAAGGTGCTGCTTTGCAGAGGGTCACACAAGATTCAACATTGTGCTGGCTACAGCAGCCCCACAGTGAAGTAAAAGGCAGGTGGTGGTGGGGTGAAGAGGGGTGCAGACAGTATATCCCCCATTCTTCCGATTCTTCCAGCTCCTTAGTGCTTGGTTCTTCTGCCTGCATACTAGTGGCCCTCATTTAATGGCTTACCTGATTGCTTCTATTTCTTGTCTGAATTGCAGCAGAACACGACTTGTAAACAAATGAGTAGCACCTTCCTAGCATGTGGTGGTGTCAAGTGCTGTGCTTGCTCCTCTGCTGGTGTTGGTGGCTTTGCTGAAAAATCTTTCTTACCTCCTACAACTCCCTAGACAGCCCAGTGCTCTTTACCACTGTGATAAGAGGAAAGATAAACTCAGCCTGCTTCTCCAGTCCTTGGATATTCCTCATGTCATGTGGTTGTCTCCCTGCTTATCCCCCAGTTCCATGCAGCAGAGATCTGATGGATCTTTTGGTTATGGAAATTAGCTACCTCACCTGCTTACAACTTGTCTAGGCCATTGTCCCTGTGCCTAGAGCACTGAAATGGTGCCGAACCCAAATTTTTTCATTCTCTGTCACACTTGTCTGTGTTTTATAGCTATTTAAAAGAGGCTAATATTCAAAAGGCAAGAGGATCAGACCTCAAGTGTAGTCTCCAATTTACCTTGATGTTACCTTGGAGCTTTTGCTTCAAAGTCAGTAAATTTACACTGGTTAAAAAAGATTCTCATTTCTGTCATTCTTTTTTCTGCAGTGTGTCCTACACCATATTTGCTTTCCACCATCTGCCTGCTGTTGGTCTGATGTCAGGACTTCTGTTAGAATCCACTGCATGGTTTGACAGTTGTCCTGGTGTTTTGGCCCCAGGAGGCATTTTAAAATCCATCTTTCCTTTTTTTTTTAGCAGAGTGTTAGTTAGTCTAATAAAGGATATTAATTCTGAAAGAATGTGAAAAAACAGACAAGCCGTATGGACCCTGTTGTAGGTTAAATTGTATGTTCTGGAGGCAGGTGAAACTCTACCATGTTTTTGTCTTGCCCTTCAGCTTCTGGAAGTTATTCCTGGGAAAAGTTGCCACTTTCTGAAATACATCTAAGTTTAGTGCAAAAGAGTCTGCTTCTCTCTTTTGTATAATAGTTGTTTGGAAATGGATATTTAGACAGACTAAGAACTCTGAACTACAAATAAAATTACTAGTTTTTGCACAGCTAGAGGAAACTATTTAGCAACATAGCTAGAGTCCAGGACTGGTTTTATGTAAACAGGTGTAACTCCTGTGGAAGTCACTGGGAATTGCAAACAGTTCCTGCAGGCAAAAGAGCCCAAGGAATTAGTATTTCTTAGTCTAGGCTAATACAGTGGGCAGCAGAAGCCCAGGAGACTGACCCAAAGTTTGGTGACTGTTGATGTGAAATGGGATTGCCACTAGCTGGACATGCAGAGCTGAAAGTCTCCTGGGAACAGATTCTTGTAATCTTGTTCCCTAAGTGAACATTATGCTGTTGACAAGGAGAGCGAATTGTCTGGTCTTGCAGTGGAAATTAAGGTGTCGAAATGTTTGCACTGATTTGCTTTTTAAACATTTGTGTGTACAGAAGTGTCCATGAGCATCTCTGTGCACATGGTTTATGAGAGTTTTTAAACCAGCGGTGAATAACTGGGAGCATAGGATACCAGGCTGAACTCTTCTGCTTACACCAGGTGAGATTTAAAGAGCTAATGGGCACTGGAGGAAACTTCTGGTTTTAGCTAGTACTTTCCTCCTTTTACCAAAATAAGTTCTGACATCCAGGCCTGAGTTTGAACTAACAACTGCTGCACAACTGCACTAGCAGTTTCCAAGTCGTTTATTTTAAAGTGCTCTAGGATATTTCGAGTACAAAAAGTGTCATAGAAGAACAAGTTTAATTTCATTCTGTTTGAAACTTTGGTTTTGAGCTTACCATGTTATAATGGTACATAGAGATTTTAATGTTTACTGAAAGTCTTCTGTATATGCATGTGTTTACACAAAAAATCCTGTGGTATAGTTAGGGAAGACTGAAAATAAATGAAATATGAACCTCAAAGCAACAGGTCCTTGCTACTCCTTTACAAGACTCAAAATTTCCTAGTTATGATCCCTTTAGCTCCCATTAAAACACAATGATCCATTTAAACTTGAAGACTGTATGTGCATTTATGTAATATGTTCCCCTATAAGGTTACTGCCTAATGATTTAATAAAGAAAGGCCATATTGGAGGGTAAAATTGCTGCATTTCATGATATGAGAGCTTTGCTTTCTTTTTCCATTCATACAGTTGCATTCTGGAATATACTTTAAATGTACTTACATAAAATACATGTAGGTAAGTGTTGCATGTGTATGGACCTAACTGTTGGACACACAAGAAGCACGCCCTGGAGAAAATATATTAATGGTACTAGAGATCTCACCCTCACACTTTTGTTTTGCCAGGTCACAGAGAGCCTGAAGCTATAGATTTAACACTCAAGTGCATGGTTCTAGGAAACTGTTCAGCACTCTCACCTCTAGTTGGTTTTGCTGGCAATCCGTATCAGCAACATCTGGCCCCTAACTGGCTTTGATGTGGGTTTTCCCAAGCTTTCAATATACGGCCTTGGAAAGACCATTGTTCTCTTATTAAAATAACCTGGTTGAAACAAAGACTCACATCTGCCACAGATTCAGAATGAAGAGAGAGAGAAGAAAAAGTTGTATCAAGCCTGTGAGCCAGATGAGTAAGTGTTTTAGCACAGAGGGTCTGGCAGGTCCAAGTTTGCAGAGCCCTGTGGAAGTCAGAGGTGAGCAGGGGTTCTGGCTTCTAGCCCGATGGAGCTATGGGCGCCTCTGTGACCACAGGCAGCTAGTTAAATCTCCCTGCCTCTTTCCTGGTCCAACCGGAAAACTGGATGAAAGACAAGACCTGGTTAGGTACCAGATGCTGTCTCTGAATGGAATTTTCCTAGGTGAGGTAAATGCAAACAACAGTGCTTTTACCAAAGGCCTTGTGCACTCCTGTCAGAACATTTGCAAGTGAAATGTGAGGCCAACAGCTGTATCTTTTAATTGTTTAGTGTGCTGCCATTGGAAGTAGTTTTCTGATTTTAGAAATACCGTGCTAGATAGCTTTTTTCATAGTGCTGTGTTTCTCCTTTGTGTGAGGGTTGCCCAGAGTCGGTTCAATATGGGGGAAGGGGCAGAATTTATTTGTGACACTCATAAAACAGATTTTGTGCCTTTTTCCTTCTTTGTTTCTAAAGTGGATGACATGGCTTGACATCTGTAGAGGAAGAGAGATAGGTGATGTAAATATTGCTTTGTCTAAGCTTCTGTTTCTGATGATTGTGTGACACAAAGGGAGAGCAGGGGTGGGAAGATTCAATGGCATAAGGTGGTAGAGCACAACTGCCCTCCTGAACAGGGGAGAAGCTTCTGTGGGTGAGAAACACCTCTTATGTGGCAATGTTACATCCTTCTAGCAATTCCACCGCTGAGGAGTCACATCTGCGCACCACCTGAGCACCTCCAATGTGCACAGCTAGAAACATGAACTGGTCGTGGGTCTGTACCCAGAAGCACATTCACCATGCACTCATGCATCTGGTAGGGGAGGCCTAAATGTTTTCAGCATGTCTAGGAATTTGTATTGTTTTCAGGAGGTTTTTATGATACATGGAAATCCACGTTAAAGAGAATTAACAGGTGGATGGGAATTGCTCTTTTGCTCATTGGCGAGAAGTTAGAAATGGAAAATAGGGCATGAAACATGCTCTGAGGGATAGGAAAGAAGGGTTGCCTTTGTGTAGAAGGGGGGTCAGCAGGCATGTGGGAGGTCTTGATTTCGCTGGTGGTGTGAGTTTTATTTGGACCTCTTTTGGGCTTACCTCTCTCCTCCTCTTTTAGAAGGAGTCCTGGTGTGATAAAGCTTGACATGACATAAAGTGAATTGTGGCAAAGCCAAGGCTGTGCAACAGAGAATGGTCATTCTGAAAGGGAAGAATGGTAAAATAACCTCTTTCCATGCTGAAGCTGAGATCTCTCAAGCATTTGTGTAGATGAAAAGGTGAGTTCACCGCTCTGGAAATACAAAGGGAAATTCTGGCTCTTCATAACAAATAGTTTAGAGCAGGCACCAGGAGTGCCCTCTGAGAAGCTTCCCTTTATTTCTGAAAGTGGATCAGGATTCCTGATGCAGCTCTTTCACAATACAGTTGAAACAGTGGGGTATTTATCATGGTTCTGACTTACAGAGGGATTTTTTGGGGGTAACGTTCACTTTGGAGAAATGCAGTTTCCAAACAGAAGTTGAATTCCAATGTCTTCCATCCTTTCTCTATTTCTTTACTCACCTCCTAAGACTTTTCTTTGGTCTCTCAGCTGGCTGTCTCTCCATGTTGTCTGTTGGTTTATAGGAAGAGCAAGCATCAATACCTGAAGTGTGAAATTTAATCATTATAAGCATACTGTCTTTGATTATGTAGTGCGTATGATATATAACAGATCACACACTGTTTTATTTAAGCAACAGCGACAAGATATTCTGAGGGAGCCTCCCACTTTAAAACAATCTAAAATTTTACTGAAACACAGCTTCTTTAACTTTCTACATCACAGCAGCTTTTGTTAGGTTGCTTCCTGATGCTTCACATATCACAGTCAAAACTCCCACCATGCTGCAAGCTAGCATGACAATTTCTTCTGCAGAAACTATTAAATTCAGGGCAGCAGATCTACCATCTGCAGCCCATCTGCTGGCCCTAACATCTAAGATGCAGACTTCAACTATGAACAGCTAAACTCCACAAATTGTCAGTAATGAAGAGTCCATCATAATCACTTAATGTGTCAAACACCTGTGTGAGCAAAACAGTGAAGGAATGACTTCTGCAGGAAAGGGGTTATAGGATTAGATGGAGAATTACTTGGGGGCAGGATGGAAATATTTAAGTGTTGAATGTTTAGAATGGAAAGTGCATTCATTGTAGGACTTTGTAATGAACAGATGACACATCAGTATAACTACTTACATAATGCATATGGTAACAAATGGTTAACTTGCCTGCCCATCTATTCCTTGCAGCAAATAATCAACCCAGGAAGTCACAGAGCAGCACACATTTAATTTGGCAGCAGTTTCCTAAGAGAACTGAGGGTGATGCTTAAAACCCAGCAGTTTTTTTACAGACTTGCCCACAGCCATGCCACATATATATGCAGACCCATATAGAGGTCCTACTTTGTTGAATGTCCCCAGTTGCTTACAATCCGAACTGGAGGGATGGTGCAGCACACCCTCAAAGCATTATGGCATTCTTGTAAATAACCTGCTGTGTCTGTTGTGGATATTTTCCTTCGCTTGAGCTGGTTGATAGGGCATGTGGCTACCCACTTCACTGCTCTGCCAGAGAGGACTGCATTATCTGCATGATGCTGCAAAGAGTGGGAATAAGCTGAGACCACAGGATACAATTTTTTGTTATAAATCCTGAGGACCGGTGTTAAGGGTTGCTGTACCTCCTATTTCTGGCACAGGAGTGGAATCCTGCATTACTAAAACTACAAGCATGTCTGTTTAAGACCCTGTCACATGCCACAGAGTGTGTAGTCTGTGATTCCATGGAGAGCTTCTAGCCAGCTGTGGTGAAGTGTGCCCTCCCATGGGGCCAGGTAAAATGCCACTACAGATACGTTGCTGGAAGGTTCAATGAAAAATGCCTTGAGGATGCTACAGAAAGAAGAACGTAATTGGCATAAAAAATGAAAATTACCAGGCAAAATGGTAAGGGAGAACTGTTTTTTGTGGAAGGAAGGTAAAATACACAGACAAAGTGGAAATGAGAATTTGGATGTTAGCAGATTTTAACTTGTGCTCTGGGGATGAGGATTGTGAACTTGATGCAGAAGGAGATGGGAAGTCATAGAAGGGTGATGACTAGAAGAATGACCTACACTGAGCTTCTGACTTAGGAAGAGAGACAGAAATGGAGCTGCTTAAAGAAATGGAAGGTGTTATGCCCCCAGGAAATGATCAAAATGTTTAGCAGTTGAAGCAGTAATATTACAGAGTTCATATCAAGAAAATAAACACTTTCCCTCCCCTTCCCCTGTTAGGGATTTTCCTTTTACTTGTTTGGGTTTTGTTTGGTTTTTGTATTTAAATCAAAAAAGATATATACACACACACACACATATATCTCATATTTATTATAGTAAAACATATATACAATATAGTGAATATTATACACACACATACTTACAAACATACAATTTCCCACAGACTGTAAGATCCCTGCATCTGCTGAGGAAAAATGTTATTCTTGTCGCTTTCAAAACTGACAGTGGTAATGAAGTTGAGTAGGATATTAATGGCAGTGAGGAGATGCAGAAACCATTGATGTCTCTGATTATGAACAGACTTGATGTAAATATCGTCCATGTACCAGGATGGCAGGAGCCATTGGTCTATACATGAGTTCAGCAGGACCCCAAGCATGGTTCCTTCAGAACCATGCTGTGGATTCAGCAACACGTTGCTGAAACCAAGGTGTCCCAAATAAAGATAGAAATTTTTGGATGGATTTTTTTTTTTTTTTTAATATTTCCAAACAGATTTGGAAACTCGCAGCTGCAGAGATCTAGGATTCTGGGAAAACTGGAAATGTAAAGCATGTTTTCATTTTTCTTCGTAAAGAAGAAAAGTGAATACCCTTTCCATCTTCTCTGCAAGGATATTGTTGAAAATAAGTTGATTTCAACTGACAGGTGGGTTTGAAAAGAGCCACCAGCTGGGCAGCTTTTCAGCAGCAGAAGTCTGTGGACATGAGACACCAGTGTCAAGATTTGTAAGACTCCAAAGCCTATATTAATATTGTTCTAATAAATTTGTTGTCATTGTCTTTTCACCTGCAGACCTTTAAGCATTTTCTGAAGCAGGTGTCAGCCCTTACACAGAGAATTCAGTCCTAGTGACAACAATTTTCCTTTACTTGGTTGTCTTTTACTGACTCTGTAGAAGTGGACAGAGGTCCTCGGGGCCTGCAGAGTATACACTGAGAGTGACTGATCTAATGGAGAATGAATCAGATGTGTGTAGAGTGTCCCAAGAAATTCTTTCATCATGCTTTTCTAATGACCAGATCGACTTGTGAACTTCTGTTGTTCTGTTTTGACTATTTTTACCTCCAGAGGACCCAAAAATCAAAGCAAAATTGTCAAATTTCACGTAGGATTGAGTGAAAGCAACATATCCTTCACTAGTACTGAAGCAGGTTCATTATTCGTTTGTCTGGGAAGGTGCTGAACCTTGACTGAATTTCAGGTTCATTAAATAAGGTTCACAGATATCCAATGAGGGTATTCTACTGGTAATGACTTTTGGTCTTTACCAACCTGAGCTGAATTAAAACCAATAATGCAGCAATTTAGAGAGGAAAGGTTCACATGGCCCTTAAAAGCCATGACCATTCATTCTCCTTAAACTTGTTTTTAAGGTAAATTTTAAAAACAGAGCCTTTAGACATCATAAAAAATGAGTCCATAGCTTCAGGAAGCCATTTATCACAATTTATTGTGATGATGTGTTTTTTATCTTTGTTCTTTTTTTTTTTCTTTTTTTTTTAGTGAGATTTTATTTTATCAATGACTTTTGGTTCAGAGTGGAGGTTGTTACTCTTTTGGCTTTTAATATACTTTTTGAAGTTAATTGAAGAGTAAACCCTCCTTCCCTTTTTTGCTTTCAAATATTCTCTAAAGAAAATGTCATCCTGTAACATGACTACAGTATGAACTTACAGTGCAGATTCATTAGGTCTCTGAAATAATGTGTTGGGTTATACGGATAAAGTGCTGAGTCCTTGCAGCTGGAATGGATGGATTTGCTTTTTTTTTACTTTGGAAATGACTGGAGGAAAGCAAGTAAAGGGAAGTATAAAGAGTAAAATCTCTGGAAAACTGGGGTAGAAAAGAGGAATGAAACATACTAGCAACCTTGGGCCCTTGGTTATGGCTGGAGCTCTGTGAGATTTGGAATCTCTCCCTGGATGTTCCAGTGACCATGGGCAAGATAATTCACGGTATTTTTGCTATGTTATCTATCAGATTTTGATCAACTCATCTTTTCTCTGAAGAAAGATGCTATTCATGGAAATTTTCCAAGTGCAAAACATAAAAAAAAAAAAATCACTTTTGTATAGAATGGGTGGATGGTCAAACAGAGTCATCTGGGTTACTTCTCTTTTCCTGAAGGCACTGGTAGGATGCTGTAGAGTAATTTCTAAAGTTTTTGTTTTCCCCTACTCCTCTTTTGGAATATTCCTTACACAAAATCTGTAACATTTCCTGGGACTGAACAATCCTGAGGCACAGAACAAGAGAAAATGGGACTTCCTAAACTACCCATCAAGACGAGCAGAAAAAAACGGCAGCTCCTGCAGTACTCTCAACATAGAAGAGAGGTCGTTAGCAAAACCTTGTCATTCAGAACAAGAGTGAGAAGGAAAGATAGCTCTGTTATTCATAAAATGAGGATGTGGAGTTTTGCCAGTCCTCCTTTGCTGTCAGTGAAGCAGTTAACAATGCTAATGTTTAATCCATTATCTGTGGTTATGCAAGTTAATGCCCCAGAGAAACAGACAAGGACTCATAGCTGCTGGTTTAGGCTTTCTGCTGCAAGAATTATATTAGTTGCAACTGATTTGGAAGATTTCAGTGAAAGCCTGTGAAATGTAAAGATTTCTTTATAGGAGAGAGGAGGCCTTGTCTACGTAAGAACACAGCACTGACTTCACTAAATCAGTGCTCATGGCTACTGCATAGCAGAAAATAGCAGATCAGCCTTCCTTCCTATCACATGGTACTTGGACTCTATCTCCAGTCAGGCTCAGAGATGTACAAAGGAAAGATGATAAGTGTTTCAACTAGGATAGAGACATATTGAATTTTCTACTTTTCCAAGCTCCTTCTGTCTGAGTATGTATATGATATGATCTCTGAGTCAATTTATTTACCTTCTAGCACTGCTCCCATAACATCTGGTATTTTGAATACAGAGATCCCTTCATGCCAATGGACCGTATAGTAGGATATAAATATCAACCAGACTAGTAACATGCATTTTCTTCTCCTGTTCTCAGTAATGCAGTTGAATTAAAAAAGACAGCCTTAAATGACATATCCTTACTAACTTACTGCTGTTCTACTTTGTATTCATAACTCTTCTGCAATTGCACCTGCTCTGATGCCTTATTATGTCAAGAAAGTAATATTAACCAATTGCTTCTTCTCTCTGCATATTAAATAGAGTTAAAAGAGCAATGTTGTGGTAATGAGATAAGGAATTCCCTGTTCTGGGAACTAGCAATGTATTTATAAGGTGGCAGGCAGAAATAACTGTTTCTAAAAATACAGTGCTTATCTGTTATAATTTTTTAAAATTCACTCCAGTGTTTTGTTTATGCTACAGGATTTGGCAGATGTTGAACTCTGGAGCTTAAGTGGATTCAAATAAAACATGTCAGTTTTAGGTCAGTGACAGCACAGACACACGCCAAATAGATGAGAATCTGCATTATTTTGAAGTCAATAATAAAAATCACGTCCACTTCAGGAATATAGTGGCCTCCTCTTCAGGTAATTTGTAAATTAAGAAAATTCAAGGCTTGGTGGAGTCTGTCATTAGGCCCATTCATCTTTTTTATCCACTTTCACTAGCTACGCAGGGGCCTTTCCTCAGCTTTATCATGGCTTCAGCTGTAAGCTACATTCCTTGGATGCAGTTGCAATGAAGATGTCAGACCTGAGGAGGTGCTAGACTTTCTGTTTTGTTTCAAGCACAGAGATGTCTTCAACTGCACTCTGTGATTCCTAAGCCTGGCAGTTTTACATGCTTCGTATCCTATCCTCATATACCTGGCATGGAGGGCAAATGGACAGGAACATGGCTGGAAAGCCACAGTGGCCCTTCCCTTGGTATCTTCTGCCTTTTGGCCTTACTTCCCAAAATGCAATAGATTGTCAGGAAGGAAAATATAACTATTTTCTCTGATGGGCCCTTCATGTATTTAAAATTGCATTTCTAAGGAAGGCCCTTGAGTCAGATTGCTTGTTTGAATGTATCTTGTGTCATGAACTAATTTTTAGCACATGTAGGGTACTTAATTAAAGGACAGACCAGTCCATAACTTACAGCCAGATATGGTTATTTCATACGTTTTCTTCAATGAGATAACACAGAAAAGATGAAAACCTTTGGGGAAAGCAGGTCTTTCACAGCCTAGAAGAATCTGAAATAACTTTCCTTTTTATTTGAACCAGACTACTATATCCAAACTTCCAAGACAGTGGAATTCTCTAGTGTTTAAAAGAAACCTTTTCTCACCTTTTGAACTTTCTGACATCCAAAAGGCAGACAAGTCATGGACAGCAGAATCTCAGCTTCTATTTTTTTCCTCCAGAAACCACAAAAGATCTATCACGCTGTTTCAGCCTTTGGTTTTCTCTCTTATACTGTCACACTGAGCCTGTTTCAATAAATGCATAAGAATGGGAAAACTTTATTTCAGATAAATAGTTTCTATTTTCTAATGCAGAATCAGTTTCTCGATGACTGTTTTTTAACATTTACTCCAATTTTAGGCATATAATCTCTAAAAAGTAAATGAGTTTTAATTAGAGACTTTTAAATAAAGTACTAAATAGATCTGTTAGACTCTTGATATGTGCTTCTGAATAATTAGCCCTTAGGCATTCTCTTTTTATTTGCAACCTTGCTTTATTTTTAATACAGAATATAAATATTTCTACTTCACCTGAAATGGAAAATAGCTAAACTTCTTCTGATGCTATTAAATAAGTTGCAATCAATCTCATTAATTGTTTCATTCAAGCCCTTAAACTACCCGGATATTATTTCTGTACTTCATTGCATTATTATTTTAGTAGAATTAAAGCCAGCAGGGTCACTTTAAAACTGTAAGGTTTAAATACAATTCCAGTGGTGTTTTTAAACAACAAATCACTTTTTTGGTGATGACTGGTCAGAAACCTGGACCTTTTGAAAATAACATTTTATATTTGTCTAGAAATACTCACCCAGAATGATCTTGAAGGAACTTTTAAGATAATAATATACATAAATCAGAGGATAGGATTTTAATATTCATCACTCATTTTTGGGAAGTAGTGAACTTTAATGATTTCCATAGCATTGCATATGATTAGATTTTGTGTATTAATGGAAAAAATGGCCTTCCAGGAGTGTCTTGAGAATTGTTATGAATCTGAGTAGCCAAGAATCACTGTGTCCTTAACCTCATGCCCTAATAACAGTTCAGCTCTGACCTGGCAATGAGTCCACACCAAAGCCCTCAATCACAACACTCCTAAGCTCTTGGAAGTTCAGACCTCAGCTGAATGACTTTCTTGCAGACCCACCTTTAATAGAAAATCAAAGGAAGGACCCTGACTGTAGTGGCTTGGATCTCACATCTAACCAATGACCCAAACTAACCTCAGTTAACTTGTGAAATCTTGCAAGGTCACAGTCCAAGATAAAGCAATGAGAAAACAGGAGAGCCAAGTTAAAAAAGGTATCTTGTTCTTTTCAGGTCACCCTCAGCATAAAAGGTTAACTCTGCTGGTCTGCTTGTAGTATTGATAACCTTGAAAAGAAATGTTGATGGAATGAAACCACTGTGTGAAGAGATCTTTTGTGTTACCCTGCACCTGGGCTGGAGTTAATACTAATTCCAGTCTGACAGAAGTTATTCTGAAGATTTCCTATGGACTATACTGGCTGGCTGCCACCCCCTGTGGTTATTAAGCTGAGCTTTGCAATTTGTTTCTTTATCTCAGGCTGTGTGCGCTCAAGCTTTCCCTGAGCTATTGTTATCTGTTTGCGTACATTAATATATCACGGCCTCAGGACCACTAATACACAATGACACAGTATAAGTTTTTGTCTTGTTAAATACTTCATAATTCACCAGTGCTTGTATCTAGCTAGTGAATTTCAAAGACAGTACATCATGTTGTGCCTTAGGAGACTGAATCCTTCCTTTGGGGTTATAAGCGAATACTGCTCTGATGTCACACGGACACTGAAATATCTCTTGGGTTCAGGCCTCATTCATCTCCCTTTACATTATCTCAGTGCAGCCCTGTGCAAAAAAAAAGTGTTGTAATTGCACTTGAAGCTTTACTGCTTCTGAAAGGGCATTCAGGCTTTAGCTGGAAAGGTGTTTGTGATGTGCAGAAAATCAGCAGGCTTGGGCAGGGGGCAGGCATCCTCGCCTCCGGGCAGAAAGGCTGCAGGGTTTCCTTCTGCCCAGCACCATTGGGATCCAGGTCTCCTGTCATCCAGTGTCTGCTGCTAAGAGCTGAGCAAGTAATAAGTCAGCAAGTGTTTTCTAACATTTTGAACCAAAATCCTTTTAATTGACTATTTTGGTTTCTGAAGTTTATTTTCCTCTGGATTATCTTTTCAAAGAGTTCTTGTTTGGCCAGTAGAAGGAAAGGGAATTTGCTGACTCACGTACCTAAAGCTTCTCTCTCTCTCTCGTAACCATCATGTGATGCTACCCTGTCATTTTCAAAGGCTAAGAACTGCTCTTCAGAAAAAGCTGTAACTTGAAAAAACTGTAACCTCAAAGACAAGTGCTTGGTGACAGGGATAACAGTAGTACCATGATCAGGACAAGTGAGTCCCTCAGATGAAATACAAGTAACAGAAATGAAGCTTTCTGCTTGCTGTCAGAACAACGCCAACAGCACCAGCCTTTTCAGAGCATTGCTCTGCAAAAGCAAGGAATAAGAAATTAAATTCCTGTCTTCAAATTCTGAAGTCGTTTTGAAAAATACTTGGGAGGAAGCTAGGACTGAGCAGCTCCAGGGTTCCCTTCAGTCCAGACGGCCTGACAAAGAGATACACGGTTGGATGGATGGGTACTGGTGAGCATTTCTGAAGGGCTTGTGTTATTATGTGTACTCATGACTGGAGACAAAGCTGATTTTAACCAGGCAAATTTATCTATTTCAAGGTAACACATAACCCATGCTAATTAAGCAATATCATGTCTTCCGATCTGCAGGCAGTTGTCTACAGCGATTCTGCTGACCTTGCTATTTGTGGGGGAGATAATACTTTATCCATTAACTACTACCTTGGAATGACATTGAAACTTCAGAAAACATTTAAAACGCTTTTTTTTTTTTTTTTTTGGATCTTGTTTCTTCCCTGCCACTAAATAAAAATGCATTTTCTGACGCTAAATAAAAGAGGATGTTATAGATATATCTGTGGCAGACATCCCAGAAATCAACAATAGAATAAAAGATTAAAGGTGCTCATTTGGTTTAGAGACATCCCAGATCATGGGGGAAAAAAGCTTGGGACGAAGTTTTGCCAGATGCTAAGTGCATTTCAGCTTTCAGTGAAGTCAAAAGTACTCAGAAATGCTCAGCCCCAATGGCTTTGATCTCTGGGAATTTTGGCTATTGGCCCATGCTTAAAGGATGATTATAGGTTTTGCCATCCCATTCCATCACCTTTTTCCATCCCCTCTTCCATTCCTGAGCATTAATGTTGTAGCTGGCTCAGTCCTACCAGCAAAAGCAAACTGAGGTTTTTGTTAGCTCTGGGCAGTGTCACCAGGAATTTTAGCTGAGGGGAGTGTGTTAACCCTCATGAACTTGGTTTAAGGGTGAATGAACAGGCACTTGTCATCTAACTGCTTTGCAGTCGTGCCGAGGTCACCCACCTTGAACGACTCAGAACAGTGGTTTCCTCTTTAAAAGAGTGGGTTGCTGGAGGGATGGTAATAAATTGAACATAAATAGAAAGGACAAATAATGCCTTGAGAATAAAATGACACCACCCTCTCTCATGTTCCTGCCAATACCTTACATAGTTTATGTACTACTCAAACAGGATGTTGAGGCAGAGATGCCTAAGTGGTACAAAGACATTCTAATAGCTTCCTGTGGAAATTTAATTTCATATTTCTTCATTTTCTCTCTTATAAAGTACCACTGCAGGAACAGAGAGAGGATGGTTTCATTTATGGGAGGTGCCAAAGGCAGAGAAGAAATATGGTGTTCAGTACAGTAGAGAAAAAGAAGAGAAAGCAAGAAAAATAGACTCTATCGCTCCAGCTATAAGACACTATGTATTTCAATTCAAGCCTCTGTCGTCTCATGTGCTGAATCCTCCCTGATGGGTTGTTCTGTAATCTTCTCCTCTCTAACAGCCATTTTTCTTATCAATGCATCACTTCAGAATGAAAGCAGCAGAGATTTTAGCTAAAGTTGTGGTTGCATGATAACGTAAATCTGCCCTTGCAGATCCTAGCACTAGATGAAAAACACTACGGTCCTGTGGCACAGAGTCCCAATCTACCTCATGCGTCTGGTTCAAGTGCATTTGGAAAACATTGGCAGGTGAACCTGGAGGCTTTATGGCAGATCAAGCCTTGCCTGTGCCACTCCTGTCTCCCACCAGATTGGCACCATTTGCTCTCTTCAGTCAGTTCAAATCCATTATGAAGTTGACATAAGCTGTATGTTGTATGAGCTGGCTTATTTGGCAGAATTTGGCAATTATTAGGCATGTAATTTATGTGGCCATGCTTAAACAAGACTACACTTATGTATTACTTTGTTAGCACAAAGACCTGGCTTTGACACTGACATTGATGGGCATGTGGAAAGGAGAAAAACTGTGGGACTGGGTGCATTCAGAATGATCTCTGGCTCATTCTTGCACTGGTTTGTCAAAGCCTTCTTACTCTCTGCACAGAACTGCTATCCAGGTAGGATTATTTGTCTTTTGGTGAATGATTCTTCTCTTGTATTACACACTTTTGATGTCACATAGTAGAGACATGAGCTCAACTGTCAACTTCTGTGATGCAATTGATTTAAAAGAAAACAAACCCATGCTCATTGGTAAGGCCTTGCTGGCTGATATATAGATATGTTTCAATGATGTATAGTGGAGCATAAGTAACAGCTAAAGGGCTTTCATCTGAAATGAAAAATGTTCAGGTTTTGGTTCAGGAACTTGTCCAAGTAGACAAAATTGTAACAGACTTTTATGCCCATTTTCCATTTCTGTGCTAGATATAAGCTATTAACAAATGCCACTATGTGCTGGGGACTTCTCATAACAGTGTTGCAGACGTCTGTCCTCTGCATATTAATATGTGGGCATGTATTTGCTAATATCATGCATTTTTAGGCCAATATTAATTTAATCAGTCTTATATTTGCCAATAACACATACCTAAAATGCTAATAAAGACAAATCCATGTAATTACAGGAAAGCAGAGTCGTAAAGGAGTCATTCATGGTTTCCAAATAAGAGTTATGATAGCAAACCAGGCGCAAGGTCTGAAGACCTTGGTTTGTAGTTGGAGGTAATATACTGCCTCATATGCATTTGTGAGGAGTAGTGCTTTAAACTGGACAGCAGGTTATTAAAATTAATAACCCTCTATGTGCTGGCTTTTGTGACTTGCCCATGGTTGCCTATCAGCTCACTGGCAAAACAAGGAGCAAAGTTGGCTCTCAGCTACATATTTTAATCTCTTACGCTAACATATCACTACACAGTTTGAGGTCAAATGTGGCAAATGTTAGGACAGTGCATGAAGTCACTAGCAGTTACCCAGGTAGTCAGAGGTCTTTTCAGAGCACATATGAAAAGTGCTCCTGGAGGTCATTTGATCTGTTAGTTAGGCTTTAATTTTCTGTTCATATATATATGTCTATGCCTGTTGCTTCACCGTGTGAAGCTATTTTTAGCATGAGAATTTTTCAGTGTCAGAAACATGCTAAATCACTTCCTTTCAAATTTGCAAGATGTGAAAGGGCAACCTGGGCTTCTCACTTTTGATTTAATAGGGGCCAAGGGCTCATTTTATAGAGGCAGGTAGTAGCAGCTTTTCTTTTGCTGAATAATTTCTCTTCTGCAATCAGAATTTAGAGGTTTGTATTTTCCAGTCACATTTAGAGAACAACATCATAGGAACCTGTGTCATAATTTAATGTTGCATTTTCATGTTTATTCTGACTTTACCAGAAAAAGCTCTTATTTCATACCTTTGTGCTCTTCACTCCAAAAGTCATTATATGAAAATGATCTTGTCTCTACTTATAGCTGTTTCTCTAAATCTGCATTATAAAATCCCCAAACTGAAGCAAAACTAGTGGGAAAAAAAGACAACCACCAGACCAGCCAATGAAGTAAAGCTTTCAGCTGAAAAGCTATTCATGCTATCATCATTTCAGCATAAAACTCTAATTGTAAAAACGAATGTTTCAAGATCATTTTCCAAAATGCTCAGATTCTGCATGGGCTTCAAAAGAATGACAAATAAAGACCTTGTTTTGGTTTTATATGTATTTCACAGACTTTCTAGAATTAAATAATTAATAATGGCTAACTACTATGCAGTGTAATCCTGAGTAGCTCATTGTTTTGCTTTTTTATTACATTTTAATATTCTATGTAGCTTCTTTCTTGATGCTCTGTGTGCTCTTTTCACACTGCCTAGTCAAGAAATTTGAATAGGCTAGATGAAAGGGTATGGTTTTGCTAATTTGTGCCATAAATATTTTAAAATCTTCACAGTAAGTTTGCATAACTTTTGCAGTTTTATCTGAGAATTAGACACCTCTTTTTAAACAATGCATTAGCACTTCTTCCTAGCACTTTGTGCTAGAAGAGCAATGCATTAATTGTTCTTCTTACTAACTTGTTGTAACGTAATGGGGAGGAACATTATCTGTGCCTATGCAAGTATGGTGTTAACAAGTAAATTAATGTTTTCAAATTTTTCTTAGTTTCAGGTGAGGATGAGGGAACTCCACATCTTGTGTTCTTGCTTGTATAGCGCAACAGAAAATTTACATTTTCCTAAGAACACTATAGTGATATATATCAGATATTTTGCACTGAATTTTGAACTCCACACATGTCCAGGTGCATTGAAACCTTGACTGACTCACCAAGCCAAAAGTGAGTGTGACTTTTCCAAGCAGATGAATGTAAGTTTAAAGATTATTCTGACTAGTTGTCTCTAACACTCTACTGTCTATTTAATGACTCCAACAAAGAAAAGATTCAATTTCTTTCTTTTCAGTTTTCATTGCATTGGGGAGTAAAATACAGAAGATGAGTTATGGATGTGAGATAAGCTGTAGAAAATCACAGCATGGTGTGGTGAGTGGGAAGCATCTAGCAGAGCTCCGCTGACATGCTGGTTCTTGGGGAGGGAGAAAAACTCGTTTTAAAATCAGCGATGCTAAACAGGATTTGTTGAAGAGAGTAGTCAGTCTCACATTTGTTATGCCTCCATCTAAGAGCGTAGTAGGGACTTCTAGCTCTGTGGACTGTCAGTGCTCCAAGTTGCGTGCAACAGGATCCCAGTTCAGGACTAGATGCAGGAAGATCTTTATCTCCTGCAATTGCTTGCTGCATACGGTTGGCTGTGTTCTGTCCTCATTTGTTTTCTATCTGCAGTGTTGTACGTGAAAGCTAATGGAGGAAGTTCTGGTGAAGACTATAGCATCAGGTTCTATTAGGTGTGCATGATCTTAACTCTCCTGCATCAAGGTAATACCCCCAAATTGAACAAATTCAATTGTATTTTGACACAGACAAATATGCAAAGATACTAAACAAAGACAGCAGTTTCATTTAACATACTCTCTTTTAACCTGCCTATTTTCTGATGTGCTTTGTTTCATTAATTTGTATTCAAATGTGGAGAAACCCAAGATTACCTGCATTGAAAGATGTATCCTGATCTCTGATGTAAACATTTGCATTGCAGTAATCCAATGATTTATCCAAAAAGTAAAGTAACTGATGGTAAACTCAATTTCTAGTATGACAAGGCAATGGATTTTTCCATCTCAGAATTTTCAATGCTTAAAAACCATTCAAAAATGGATATGATAATGAGCTGTTCAACTATTATCCTGAAATATCTTTTTACTTTTCATCCCAGTACTTTACAAAATCAAGAATTGCAAAGCTATGTAATGTATTTCCAGTCACAGGTTATAAGAAGGAATAAAAAGGTTATAAAAAGGAATATGACTGTTCAGTGCACAAGACATCAGTATACATAACTCATATGTGCTGAAAGTCAGAAGAAGGTTTCTGGATCCTGTCAGAAAAGGATGGGTAGATTTTTGGATGGAATGCGGTTCTCTGGCTACATCATGTTCATGCAAAACTCAGCTGGAGTTTGTAAAACTGAGCATGGATGTAGTTTTATGAACCCATAAAACTTCAAACCTAAGGCTCAACTTCAGAGTGCTTGATGTGTTTCAGACATTTCTGCTTAACTGTTTTGGAAGAACACATCAACATTTCTGTTCTTTACCAACCAAAATTCCTAGAACCTTTGAATGAGGTATTCCTCCATGCATTGAAGATCTGCCAATACTGCCTTTTTTTCCTGCAGAAAATTCAGTTTAGGAGACAAAGATGAGATTGGTATGAAAAGATTGGAAGGTAGCCTGCCATCTTTATACAAACTGTTCTCAGTCTGCAGAATCACTGGCACATTTATAGGTAGGCAGTGCATTGGCATTCACTTTGAACCATTTATTAGAGGCAGATTTGAACTTCTCTATTCACCTCCCACAAACACAGGTAGCTAGAGAAGGCAAAATGCTGAAGACACTGTTCCTACTTTTAGCTCCTTAACTCCTTTGTCAGCCCATCTCCATTGGCACAAGTTTTACTATACAGTAACTTTTCTGTGCAGATAACCCCTAACTTCCCTACCTTTGGAATGTGTGCAAAGTTCATTTTCACTGCTGTCCATTAAAGTGGCAGGAATGCTACCACCAGAGGTCACCTCAGACAAATAACTGTGTGTCATTGCTATGCTGCCTACCTTATACTAGAAGTGGATGCTTCTCTGTTCATTATAAATTATGAACCAGGGAAAAGGAAGTGATATGGTTAGAGACACATGTTGGCTGGTGTGCAGTTCAGAAGTTAACTAACAGATTACTACTGTTTAAATTACTATAAATGTTGCTCTTGGCTCAAATATGACTGACTTATTTCTTCAAAGGAAAGCCTAGGTATACTATACCCTCTCCTTGCTGTTGCTAGCAGCATACAACACAAGTCTTGCCTTTCTGTCTGACTGCTACAAAATTCTTTGACTGCTGCAAAATTCTCAGGACTATGAAATGCAAAGCATTGATTCAAGAGCCACATACATTTTGTAATCTCTGTGCAATATCACTTTTAATAATTCCAGCAATTAACTTCAAAGTAGTCTTTGGCAAGAGTTACCATAGATTAGCATGAACATTTTTAGTTTTACATTAATTTGGAATCATGGGACTCCTACCAATGGGAAAAAATGGAGGTTGAACCAACTTTTACTTTATTGAAAGTTAAAATTTGTCTCAGCAGAGAATCAAAGCTAGATAAGTTCATATGTATAGGAAATAATTTATAACCTCTATTTTAGGCATCAACCCTAGGTGTTCTGAATCACCTTCTCTGGAGATTGCTTACCTCTTTCACCTGACACAGAAAAGTTAGATTTCCACTATGCCTGAGGTAAGTGTCTATCCTCTTTTGGGTATTTGGTTCAGTGAAGGCAACACAATACTAAAAATTAAGCTTCCAGTGGAAAATTTCATAAGCTTTTAATTAAGGAGAGTTGTTATCCATATTACTGATAATATTTAAAACAAATCATAGATGCACTTGCAAAACTTTGTGGGTATGTAACTATGTTTTTGATATTGCACTGTTGCAAGAGAGGCGGCTGATGCTGATGTTTTACTGTTTTGTTTGATACAATCAGTGAAAAGGGATTTAAGAATATGTGAGTTGGGAAGTCACTCTGGATATAATTCACCTATAATTTATACATCAGTGTAATGCTACTTTTTTGCTCTCTGTTGAGTCTAGTTCACAGATATAGGGGTGACAAACATTAATGTCATTATTGCCTGTTAACATAGCTCATTAATGTGTTCTAGTAGTCAATTAACTTCGCAAGGAAATATTGATTCCTATGGAAACAAAGGCTGCAAGTTAAAAATAAATAAATGTAGAAGTGTCTTCAGGAATGATCTGTGCAATGCATATGCATTTAGTTTTTATCATCATTGTACTTACATGCTGTTCACGAGACTGCTTGCTTATAGTACAAATTCTAATGGAATAATCAAAATGCATTGTATTTGGTTCTCATTTAATATTTGTTGCTTTTCTAATTGTAATGCCATTTGATGAGGAAATATTTTCCCTGTGGTCAGAATCTTCTTGTAGTAAGATGGGGAAGTGACTTTTGTTTATCCGTGGTATGCCTATAAGTCCTGGGTATAATTCTTAGAGTTTGTGAGGCCTGTTTCATTGTTATGACATATTTCTAAGTGATCTAAAGAGCTCAGAGGCATAGGCACACATACCTACTTTGAGGTTGTCGTGGTTTAACCCCAGCTGGCAACTAAGCACCACACAGCCTCTCGCTCACTCCCCTCCCGGTGGGATGGGGGAGAGAATCAAAGAATAAAAGTAAGAAAACTCATGGACTGAGATAAAGACAGTTCAACAGGCAAAGCAAAAGCCATGCATGCAAGCAAAGCAAAACAAGGAATTCATTCACTCCTTCCCATCGGCAGGCAGGTGTCCAGTCATGTCCAGGAAAGCAGGGCTCCATCATGCGTGATGATTACTTAGGAAGACAAAATGCCATAACTCCCCCCCTTTCTTCTTCTTGTTATGTATTAGGGACATTTGAGATTGAAAATCTGCTTTTTAATTTCTACATTTCTTTTCTTTTCTGGAAATCTTCAAGTCAATGGTCTTCATGTGTGTTTGCAGATTTTCCAGGTTAAGTACACTGCTACTCAGGGGTGCCTTTCTGGGAGTCTGATAGCTTCAGATATAATTTCTCCTCATTGGCTTCAGGACATGGTTTTAGGAATTACACAATGCTAGAAGTTCCCCTGAAAGCGTAATTTTCATTAGTATGCTGAGTTAAAACTTATCTCATGATTGGTCCAAGATATGGTCTAAAATGCAGCAACATTTTACTTGAGCTAATACGGCCTACCTGGAATGGTCCAAAAAGTTTGACCTTGCTGACACCATCCTGAGTGGCATGTTGTTTGTTATCATTTACAAAGTGATCTATGTTGTTCTGTCTCAATGACTTGTTACCTTCAGTATTTACCACTCCCTTAATCTTTGGGTCAGTTTGATTCCTTCCCCACAATCAATTTATAAAAAATATTAAATGTTAGGGGCCAACAACTGTGCTCTGTGTCAATGACCTTGGAACTACAGCCACAGTGCAGTGATTTCCAGTGAGACCAACAAGACCTATCCTTGACCATTTTTAGTCCATTTAATGTAAGCAATGCTGATTTTGTGTTCTAGTTCATTAATCAGGATATTGTGCAGTGTGCAGTTAGTTGTGCCTTACAGATATCTAAGTGTATTGTATAACACTACTGACCTTTATCAATCAAAAATGTAATCTCATAAAAATATTGAATTAGATTGAGACCTATTATATATAAGAGCATTTAGATTAGTACTTCATTGTACTACTGTCTTTTAACTGAGTCCCATATCAGCTATTCCGTTATTTTCTTTGGGATCAACGCAGGATGACAAAGTCTGTAATTACTTCAGGTATCGCCCCACATACCCTTTTCTAAGTCTTGGCAGAAGATTATTTTCTTAGTTTGGTCCTCTGGAAATTATCATTAAGTATTGGAAATGAGCTTTTGGTCTCATTGAAAATCCACGTCAACGGTTCAGACATCTCTTATACCAGTTCTTTTCTTGCTATTAGTTGAGAGTTATCTGGATGTGCTGAGTCAAAAATATTTATGAATTAAATGAATTTAAAATAGCTTCTATTTTAGTATCCTGTTTTGCTACTAACAGAATAGGTTCATCATGACCACTATGTATACACATCATTTACTTTTTACAAGCAAAACACGTAGCAGAAATATTTACTGAAAATCTCTGTCTCTGTGTTATTAATGCTTGCCCTTGCTTATTGAACAATGTCCCAATACAATTGTTAATATACCAATCATTTTTAGTGTAATAAGAAGAGTCTTTCTTTGGCATTAACTGTGCTGGTCACAGATTCTTCTTATGACTTTCAACTTTCCTCATTAGTGGCTGCGCTTCCCACTGCCTAATTCATATTCATTGCTATTACCATCCCATTTTCTAAATGACATTTTTTAAGAGTTTTGTTTGTTTTCCTATGTTTCATCTGGTTTCTTAATTAATGTCTCATCTTGACCATAGGTTGGGAAATTTTGTGGAATCTGGGGAAATGTCCCAAATCACAATCCACCTTTTTTTTCATTTTAAATTATTTTCTATAGAAGATCCATCTTATGTTTGTTTCCATTTTTCTTGAAACCAGTCTTTGAAAGCATCAAATAAATGTTATTGATATGGACTCCATTGTTTTTGCACACAATGGGTATAATGAAGCCATTAACTCCTGTACTGAAGCAACTGCTTTTTACTTCTGGAGTCAATTCCTTTTTCTGTCAAGATGATGTGAACTTTAGATTTTTTTTTTGACTTGGAGACAATGCTTTTTGAGCCAGGAAACTGTCATCTGCAGTTTGTGTATTCTCTGGTGGCTGTAACACTGGCAGCATGAGACTTCCCTTCTGACTTGTGCCTCTGTGGTAATTTAACAGTCCTTCCAGTCAAGATAGATACTGAATGAGCTGCAGATGATATTCTTAGATGAGCGATTTGAATATCACCTAGTCATGGGTGATTCTGTTTGAACCTTTGAAGATACTGATATTCCCAAAAGTACTTATTTAACCTTTTGGACAGAGGATGAGTGGGGCTTCAGAGGAAGGTTAGGGATCTCTCTCTCTCTCTCTCTCTTAGGGCTTACAGATTTATTTTGATTTAGCTCTTCCCTCTCTCCTAAGAATAGTATGTGAGAAAACTGTGGTTTGCTTTAGATTTTGGACATTGTGACCAGAATATTTATATTTTGAATAGAATATTCTTGGAATAACCAGGAGTTATTTCTGCTGTAATATAAGCCATGCTTTTGCAATATTTTATCTCCTTGCTCCCTTCAGTCATGTCTCTAGCGAATTCTCAGAATTCTTGCTGCAGCCACAGAAAAAAGAACATTTTTTTATTAGGTAGGCATGAAAGTAAAATCAAGGTTTTAAAGTCCCATCAGGTTCTTTCTCCTTCTACCATTTATCATTTTGCAGCCAGACAGGTTTCCTATGTGCTTAAATAAATTGTTCCCCTCTTCCTTGAAGTTCAGTACAATCCCATGTAGTTCAGACATCTCCACAACAATGGTTGTTACTGTAACTACTTCTTATGGGAAATATTCTTGTAAACTAAAACCTCAGATTAGATAAGTGACTTTTTATTGCACTAGTTGTAGAAATATTCAATAAATAACTAATCAGTGCAAGAGATTTTTCAACAGCAGTGCTCCAAAGCAGTGTACTGAAAAGGAGAATGGTGTGGTTGGTTTAGTAATGATCATACAAAAAGATATATTGACCCACTTCTACTAAGAATCCATCAGTCACTACAGCAAGATGAATCTAGCAATATCAGTAATATTTCCAGCTGAAAACCTTTAGCATCAAGCCGTGTACCGTATATGTTATTATTTTAGGAATTGTTCTAATGTAGCTTTGCATTTCTCTTTGCCAGCAACTGGTGGCTGTACTACAAAAGTACAATTATTCATTGCATTGGATATGATTTCTGATAATGTCCAACCCCCAAATTCTCCGTCTTCTTCAGTGTGTTCATTGTGAAGCATCTCTTTATTCCTGAGTTACTACAGGAAAGAAAAACATTCTTGAGCTCTTTATGATTGCTATATTTTATTGTGGTTTTGGATTTTTTTGGTTTTTGGTTTTTTGGTACTTTGTCCTAGAGTCTGCATGACATCCTTCAAATCTAGATTAAGCAAGATCAGTTTGGGGCTTGCAAATTTTGTTAGTTGTTCCTTACATACTGCACAGTTTCAGATCAGAAACAGGTTCCACCTGCTGACAGTCATGGTCCCCTCTCAGAGAATGTTGGCAACAAGCCTGAGGTCTCCTAGCAAATGAGTGCTGGTTTTCAGAATCGCTCACAAATTAAAGACTGTACAGACACTCTGATTTAGTAAATATATTGAAGAGAGGGCTTTCCAGAACGCTGCCTTGGCTCTTTTAAACACTGGTTTTACAGAAAAAAATGCAAACGCAGCTCAGATATTTAAAAGTAAACCAGCAAAAGGAATAAAACAGAATGAGAAAGAATCTAAACAACTCCCCCATTTAACCTCATTTGTTTCTCTTTGATTATGCATTTGCTGTAGTCAGAGGCTATCTGTCTCTCCCCACTTATCCCATGTATTTTAAAAAACACTCAGAAAAGGAGTAGCATCATACAATTTTAGTTCTTTTCTGTGGGAGAAATATTGAAAGGACAGGTTCTTACTTTGCAGAAAATTATGTAAATTATTCCAGTTAGAAACCGGAGTCCTAAGGAAGTAGGTTTCTTCATGAAATGGGAGGCTATCACCATTCCTAGTGCCTTGTAAAAGCATAAAAGGAATATCTGTTAACAATAATTCTGATGGGCAGATATGTATGTGATGCTAAAATGTTAATTCAAACAATATCGTAGTGCAAATCCAGGTCATAAAACTTGCCTGATTTTGCTTGACCCGAACTACTGGCCTTACCTTCTGATTTTTGGACCTGTTGTGGTTTAACCCCACAGGCAGCTAAACAACACACAGTCTTTTGCTCACTCTCCCCCTCCCCAGTGGGATGGGGGAAAGAGTTGGAAAATAAAAGTAAAATTCACAGGTTGAGATAAAGACAGTTTAATAGGACAGAAAAGGAAGGGAAAATAATAACAATAATAATATACAAAGTAAGTGATGCACAATGATATTGCTCACCACCTGCTGACCAATACCAAGCTAGCTCCCAAGCAGCAATCCCTGCCCCCTGGCCAACTCCCCCCAGTTTATATACTGAGCAAGACGTTATACGGTATGGAATAGCCCTTTGGTCAGTTTGGCTCAGCTGTCCTGGCTGTGCCCCCTCCCAGCTCCCTGTGCACCTGGCAGAGCATGGGAAGCTGAAAAAAAGCCCTTGACTAGCATAAACACTACTTAGCAGCAATTAAAACATCAGTGTGTTATCAGCATTATTCTCCTACTAAATCCAAAACACAGCACTATGCCAGCTACTAGGAAGAAAATTAACTCTATCCAAGCCCAAACCAGGACAAGACCTTACTGTGGGAAGCTTTCTTGTTTTCAAGTGGGAAGCCTGGCAACCTAGATTGTAAAGTTTGCAGTCTAGTTACATGATGTGTCATCCTGGCTGATTGGATCAACTCCAGACATGGCTGGATCAAACCTCAGATTTATCTGGCAAGTCTAAGACAGACTTTTTAAGTTTGCTTTCTACTTTTGACCGCCTGCTGTCCCATCCAATTTATTAAGGTTAGCTGTCAAATACCACTTATTTTTTGAACAATTTTATGGAAAAAGATGATTTCTGTCCAGTAGAGAAGGCTAATAAGAAAGTTTTCAGATGCATTGATCAAGGCCCATCATATCAATGCAATACTGGTGCATTCTTCACACAAAAGTGGTCGGATTTATTTTCCTCTGAAGGATGAGTAATATAGTTTGACAGTCTCAGACTCTGACCTACAAATCCACATTTTTAAAGGATTTTTTTTTTTTTCAATTATTTCCTTTTTTACTCCTTCTCAGAAATGTGTTTCTCAAAATGAATCCAAATCTGGAATTTCTATTCAGTTTGGTTGTGTTTGAAAAAATGTTTTAACTGCTTAATTAAAAATACTAATGTGCCTACCTTTTTCCTTATGCTTATGCTAATCAAATACATGACAAAGACCTTAGTCCTCAGAAGAGTCACTGAATATTGCAGAGGAAAAAAAAAAAAAAAGGAAAAAGAAAATGGAGATAAAACTATCAGGAGGAACTGGGAGGGGGGAATGGGTGGGAAGGAAAGGAAAAGCAGCCAGTTTGGCACCTCTGAGGGCCTACATCTGGAACTAGTTGAGAATAAATTGTTTTAAAAAGCCTGTGGTATCACATAAAAGCTGGGAAACTCGTTCTGAGGCAATGATGGAAAGCTTTTAACTGGAAAAAAGAGAGAAGGGAAAAAAAGAGACCTCCCTCCAGACCTGTAGTTTTTCCAGCAGACTTGTGAGATTACTGCAGATGCCTCAAATATAAATTATTTAAAAAAAAAAAAGCCATTTGTCATTTTTTGATTGATCAAGGATTTTTCTATGCTTATTGAAAACCACACAGAAGACGTATTACCAAGCCAATTATGTCATTAGTAAGAACTGCACATCCAGCATGCCAGATGAATCTCCTCTGGAGACACCATTTTACTTTGTGATACAGAAAGCTGTGATTTAAGTCCTGAATACAAAAGCTAAAACCCAATGTCCAAGGTCTGTGTAAAAATTCCCATTATCTCAGGAAGAACAATTATTCTCTGATGTAAATTACAGTACTGTCTTGGAATGGCAAAAAGGCTAAACTAAGATCAAAATGCAATTCTAAACTAATTCAGCTGAGAACAGGCATTAACAAATAATTACTGTAAACAATGTTCAATTATTATATTTGAATAGTACTTTTTATTACAGCCTCATGCAAATACATTTGTTTATCCCAGTAGCATATCCCTGTGCTAGGAGTTTTCATATTATGCTTCACAAATTTGGAACCATTAAAAAGCAAACAAACTACTGGGCATCACATTCATGTAACTACAAATCTGAATATTCATGACTGCAAATGTGATATTTCACCGTGAGTTCTGTTGACAATAGATGATGACATAGAAGGAAGGGGTTGATGCCCACCACTGGAGTTCTTTCTGGATTTTATGACTTTACTTCAAGGTCCAGAAAGCATATTTTGTACTTTAGTTTAATGCCCATAATCTAGCAACACACTTGTTGGCTGATCTGTTTTGATAACAGCATTTTGCTCCTGTTTGCTCAAACCTGTTTTAGAGACAGGTATAGATCAAGGGAAGAAATATCCACCATTAAAGCTGAATTCTGGTAGCAGCATGTTGTTTTATCTGGACTGCTAAAGAGGATCAGTAGAACACATGCTTTATTGAGAATGAGGTGAAGTGCATGTCTAAGGTAAGTCATCCTGAAGCAGTACCATTACCTGATCAGGGAAGAGAGATTAGTCATTTAGTCTCTTGAATCTAGACTGCATCCTTTGATTTGAGACAGAAATATAATTTAACACAGTTAATTAAAATTGGTAATGTTTTTTTTTTTTTCTTCCTTTCGTTAAAAATAAAAGAACATATTGCTAAAGTTAATTGATGTTTCAGGGAAGATTTTTTTTTTCCAATAAATAAGAATCCACTGACAGCTACACTCTCTGAGTATACAACTGAAGGACTACACTAAGTCCTAAAAGAGAGTCTCTCTAACTTGTCTCCAACAGGGGTCAATATACATTTAGCTGTCAGCCTAAAAATCGCAGATGATGTCTGGAGATTGAAATTCTATTCTTTAGATGTGTTTGGTAAAACTAAAGGTGCATCTTCTTTATGGGAGTTAAGAGGCCTTCAAAAGAAAAGTCCTTCTGCTGTCTGATGATCAATTGACATTAGAGCAGATGAGGTCTGGCCGAGCATATGATTGTTTGATGATAATTCAATGTAAGAGAACCTCTTGTCCAATCTCCTAATTTTCTTATTTGTATCCATTGTACTTTTAACATAGCAAACTCTTATTTTTTTAAATTTAAACTTACAATCCTACATACAAATATTTCACATTAGTGAATAGAAATGCTTAGGTGGGAGTCCTTGTGCAATGGGAAGGATGAGGTACCAATACATTATATTTATATGACTACATAGAGAAACTATGTACAGTACTCCAGAAGGCAAACCAGATATTCCCTGTCTCTGATTTGGCTGATATTATGCATAGCAAGATGCTGGCACTAAGGAAAGAACTGTAGGGGAATAAGGTTTTGACTTACCAGTATCACAATGCCACAGGTTATCAGATATTCTCTACCCTTCATTCCTAGATTGAGCACTCAAGGTATTTGAAATGCATGTTGTCCATGCCATAGACTCAAGATAACACCCCTAGAGAATAGTGAGAGGGCATATAGGAAGACTTCTATCTAGATAAGGAGGGGGAGAGCTGGACTAGTCTTATTTTGACTTTATTTTCATTGTACATACATCAAACACTGTATTTAAGATAAAATCTACTGCAATTTGAACTATGCCTGTTGTTTTGCAGAGTTCCAGTTATTCCTTTCTTTAGAAAAAATGTCATCCAACAGGTTTATGTAAGTACTAGGACTTGACTCAGCCTCCCTTTATTATTTATAGATAAACAAATAAAAAAGAACATAACCAGCTATATCTTTTTTTTTTTAAAAGCCTTATCAATAAATGATATTGTTGCTATGAAAACCATACTGTGTAGATGCATTTTCTGCTAGCTATACATTAAAATCTTGCAAGGGCATGGGGAATTGAAACTGTCTTTCTAATGGATCATAAATCTTAGAAATTATTTGAATTCATGGATTAAATGTCAGCTTTGAAAGCTTTTGGTAATTTATTTTGGATCTTAGAAGAACGAACATTTCTACTGCAAATCAAATTATTGCATTTTCATATTCTGCATTAGTTATTTCCAGAAAAATATTCTTCAAAGGAATAACCTGGGGATGCTTTCCCCCACCCCTCTTTGAAAGTATTTGGCACCCCATGTTGCATTTGTAATTAATACAATTGCCAAGACCAAAAGTGGAAAAGGGCTAGGGAGAGTGCTTTAAGTGAATAATATGCACCATATGTTGAAAAGAAGATGACCCTAGCTGAATGTACTGATATGGTTTCTCAGGTGCTGGTCCAAAGAACTCAGACAGAGTTTAGCCTGCTGTAGCTAGAGGAAAGGGTGTTAGTTGGGTACAAAAAAGCATTCAAGTATTGTAGCAGACTTTTACAGTTCTTGAAATAGAAGAGAACTGAAATATCAAAAGTATTTATTAATTTGATATGGTCATTACAAAATGGGGTAGAGAGAAGGCTGCCCCCCCTCAGGCAAAGTGAGAAGTATTGACAGAGAGATGATCTACAGTCAGTAAAAGCAATAGAAGTATCCTTTGGCCTTTTCAATGATTTAAATCATATTTGGAAACACATTAAATACAATTAACTTCAGACATTTAATTGAAATGCCTGAGTTAAGAGCTGAGTTACTTTAAGCACCTCTGTAATTGAAGAAGATTGATAGACACATCTGAAGGCAATTCAGCCTATTTAGTATCTGGACTGTCCCTCTGGTATTATCCCATTGTCTCCTGTGATACTGTGATAGAGAGTTTCCAGACTGAGATTCTTCAAGTGGCTAAAATGAGACAGGATGAATCCAGGTTTAAGAGGCCAAAATAATTTTGTACTGATAAAGAGAAACAGGGACAAAATTATTTATGGAGCTAGCTTTACAGGGACTGAACATAGTGTAGCTCTGTTTATTTGTCTTAATTTACCTGTAGTTTGATAGCATTCATTGCTGTAGTGTTGCTGTGGTTTAAATCCAGCCAGCAACTAGGCACCACAGCCACTTGCTCACTCCCACCACAGCAGGATGGGGGAGAGAATCGCAAGGCTAAAAGTGAGAAAACTTGTGGGTTGAGATAAAAACAGTGTAATAATTTAAATAAAATATATTATTATCATTATTATTAAATTGTAATGAAAAAGAAAATAACTGAGAGAAATAAGACCCAAGAAAGAGGAGTGATGCAAATGAAACCAGTTGCTCACCACCAACAGACTGATACCCAGTCAGTCCCCAAGCAGCGGCCCCCCTGCCAAACTCCCCACTAGTTTTATTACTGACCATGATGTCGTATGGTCTGGGATATCCCTTTGCTCAGCTGGGGTCAGCTGTCCCAGCTGTGTCCCCTCCCAAATTCTTGTGCACCCCCAGCCTACTCGCTGGTAGGGTGCGAAGCAGAAAAGGACTTGACTCTGTGTAAGCACTGCTCAGCAATAATGAAAACATGCCTGTCTTATCAACACTGTTTCCAGTACAAATCCAGAACACAGCCCCATACTAGCTACTATGAAGAAAATTAACTCTATCCCAGCCAAAACCAGCACAAGCATTTAAGACATTTTCTCTGATTTCTTCTACTGTTCTGCGGAAAAAAAAAAAAATTAGGATAGAAAATCTAGATTCCGTAAAAAAGGTAAAGGAGGCTGCTCTATTCTTCAAGTGCCTGCAAAGTTATTCTAGAAGGTGAGCTTATATGTGAAGATGCAGTCTCTCTCTTCCAGTTATCATGAAAAGTATCAATATGGCAATGTGCAGTGATGCCTTTTACTTGTTGTCGTGGTTGAGACCCAGCCAGCAGCTAAGCACCACACAACTGCTCGCTCACTCCCCCCTACCCCGATGGGATGGGGGAGAGAATCGGAGGAGTAAGAATGAGAAACACTCCTGGCTTGAGATAAGAACAGTTTAATAATTGAAATAAAGTAAACCAGTAATGATAATAATAACAATATAATAATAATAGTAATAATAATATACAAAGCAAGTGATGCACAATGCAATTGCTCACCACCCGACGACCGATACCCAGACAGTTCCCGAGCAGCAATCACTGCTCCCTGGCCAACCCCCCCAGTTTATATACTGAGCATGACGTCATATGGTATGGAATAGCCCTTTGGTCAGTTTGGATCCACTATCCTGGCTGTGCCCCCTCCCAGTTTCTTGTGCACCTGGCAGAGCATGGGAAGCTGAAAAAGTCCTTGACTAGCATAAGCAGTACTTAGCAACAACTAAAACATCAGTGTGTTATCAACATTCTTCTCCTACTAAATCCAAAACACAGCACTATGCCTGCTGCTAGGAAGAAAATTAACTCTATCCCAGCCAAAACCAGGACACTTGTTGAATGCAAAAGTACTGAATCTCACATGTTCTTTAAATGTACCTCTGGGAAAGTGCTGAGGAGACTGTAAACTAAGTGTAAGATGTAATAAACACAGAGTTAAGAGAGAGATCCTACAAAAGTTAAATTTAGGTTTTCAGAGAGAAAATGTAGATGAATGAATTGAAATCTTTGTGAATGTTACAAAGAGAAGTTAGAGAGATGTTCATGCAACATTGAGAAGAAGAAGGACTAAATTTTAATGTATTAAGGACTGTGAACAATTTCAGAAAAGGATTGCCAAACAAGCAAGGAAGGTTTTGTTTTAAGAGAAAGAGGGCTTTAGGTAAACAAAATTGCAGATTTTGTGTTAAGAACTAATGGAAAGCCTTGAGGTTCTAACCTTTGCCTAAAGGCTCAGTGAAAGCCTCTGTTCAGTGCGCAGTACTAGACAGAACAACAACAGACCGGGTGTACTGTGAACAGCATAGGAAAAACCCTAAAAGTGCTCTAATGTCATTATACACAGTTGAGAAAAAATTTTCATTTTGAATACTGTGGTCAAGTCTGATCATTCTTCCTAGCAGGAGTTATGGAAAGAGAAGTGATCTGAATATAATAGATAATGGTGATTGAGATATATGAAAATAAATTTGTATAAAAATAGACTGAAAATGTTGGGACTATAATAAAGAAAAAGAACCAAAATGAAAGGACCTGACAGAAACTGGTGAATTAAGAAGATAATTTGGGTGTTCCCTTTTCATTATACAAGACCAAAAAGAATACAGCTGAATTGAAAATAGTGCGTATAAATCTGATAGGAGGGTGTTTCAGGTTGCTATGTTTTCAGTTGCTATCCACTACATTACCTGCTTGTGCTTTCCTTTGGCACTGGTGCTGTTCCCTACTGGCAGAAACCCTGTTCTGATCTAGTAGGGCACTTTGTTTCAACAGCAGACCCAAGTCTGGATTACAATAATAACATGTCAGTGTTACCTGATGGCTATGGCTTAGACTGTGTGACATGAGTTAGTGCTTTCCAACCATTTTCCAGAGGACAGAGGACTGCACCACAACTCTTAACCTTTCTTTGTAGTCTCTGGGGGAAGACTAACAACTTCTGAAATTCCTGAGGGTGACAGTGCTAGTCTTTTTCTTTTACCTGGGGATGCCACTCCTTTGCTGTAGGATAGAAATCCTCTACTAGATACTAGTTTCCACAGTAGCTACCCAACTAAATTCATGCTGACTACATCCAATGGAGAGAAAAAAAATAAAGTTAAAACTCAAATGAAAATCTGCTAGCCAGAAGAGCTGACTCCATTCAATTTTTTTGCTTCAGTGGAGCTTAACCTCCATTTGGAGGTACTGAGCAGAACAGTCTTGTTAAGCATAGTGGAAACAGGCTAAAAGTATGTGGCAGATATATGGCCCAAAATATCAGTGCTGGTTTGTTGCCTGTAAAATACGCAAAAACATATTCTGGGAAAGGGCAGAATGTCTGAGGGAAAACTTTGCCATCAGAAAGGAGGAAGCAAGAAAACACAAGTATGTGGGAAAACACAACAGTGATTAAAAGCACTTCCATTTTGTTTTAAAATGCATTGTAGGATGTTAAAAAGGCTGGGTGCAAAGCATTCCTGTAAACTAGGGGCCATGGGCTGCAACCGTATAGCAGATACATAAAAAACCTCTATGCCTGACTAGGAAATTTCTTTCTTAGGCACACAGATGAACAAAAATCCCCAAGTTTGTGAATAGTAAATGAAAAAGGTTCCATATGTGGTCAAAGTAAATAATATTCAGAGTCTGAGTAAGTGTTTATACATGCTGGCTTGTTGTGTTAATGGATAGTTATTGTACCATACATAGTGCTGCTAGAGAAGATAAATACCTGAAATTGAAACATTCTGCTGTGACAATTTAGTTTCAGAGATACTTAGAAACAGCAATGGAACACGTTTAAAACAAGATTTTCAATAACTTCACATTTATATGACTTCATTGAAAGACACAGTCCTTCTCCCCTTGGGAGAAATGAAATTTGAAAACTCGATTCAAGTTATTCTGGAGATACAGTTAACCCAGAGATTAATATTCTGAAATGTTGCTGGAATAGCCTATATGGGTGAAAATGTATTACAGATTACTGAGCTTTACTTTGGCCAGAAAGCAGGATGGAGGAGGGGGGAAGGGGGAAAGAAATAACGTGTTTCTGGGTGAAAAAGGAAGACCGAATTTTTGGTGAATAGCTTTTTAAAAAGCCTTGATGGCTAAAAGACGTATTTTCAAGTACAGAAGAAATACCATTTAAGTGAGATGAGTATTAGTTATAGCTATTTTAGGATGAACTAATGCAGTCCTGAGTTTTTGAAGTGAGACAGGACTGCTGTTTGCATGTTGCTTTTTAAAGAGGCAGGAACATGAAAGGAGGCTTCAGCGTCTGTCTCAATGGGGAATGCTTAGGACCATGCTGTGTGTGAGCACTCTGTATGCCTTCCCCATTGTTTGTCTCAGAGCCAAGAGTTTTCTGCATGTTTTAGTCTGAATGATATGACTGCAGGAGGTACAGAAATGCCTGGTTGTTGGTGAGTGATGTTCTTCCTGAGGTAAGGTAGAAGGTTAGTTGTACATGTTTTTATCTGCCAGTCCTTGCCTACCAGAGACTCATAAATGAACACAGCACCTGCTTCCCACGTAAGTCTACTAGTCCGTCTGATTTTATCCAGACTGACCTCTCAGTAGTTCATGTGGGGTGTTGGTGCTGGAGGTCCTGTAAAATCAAACTCTGAGGAGAAAATGAAGTTTTGTAGCTTGATTCTTTACTCCATTACTTTTCCATTAGTTTGATTTTTAGCTCCCTTGTCTTCATGTTCTGTGTTCTTACACTCTGAGAAAAAGAATTATATTGAACTAAAAAAATCAGGATCAGAATATGGTGTGGGAAGTAATAGACGTGTGCTATGGGAGTGGATGATCCAATTAAACACTGAACTTTCATGCATAGTCTATCTCTTTTACTGTCTCCTGATCGGGGTGCCTGACATTTAAAGTGAAATACTCAACAAGGCTGCTTCACCTACCAAATATATGAGGTACCATGTCTCACCCTTTAAATGTTAACACTGGCACTTTAGACAGCTATTACCCTGTTCCATCTCTATGTAAAACGTGCACTCACACCACATTTAAAGCTAAGGATCTCTGGAGCAACAGATGCCTTATTTGGGGATTATACCTGATTATTTGTACAGACTATTAGCCTAGGAAAGCAGTGCAGACTTAGGTGTAATGGGTGGGATGAACAGCTTGATACCCTGTTTTCACAACTACATTAATTATCTTAACTGGTTTGGTTCATTGCAGTCCCCCATTTGTGCTTATATTGACTTTTGAGATAATCAAATACATTATTTTACAAACTCCAGAAGCCTTTAAGACAGAATAACAAATGGATCATTGACTAAACTGCAGTCAATAGGCTATTATAATTTCCCTTAATACAGCAATATTGAAGAGTTCTACTTCATTTGAAAGATTAGTTACTGAGCAATAACTGCAAAAATAAAAGAGAGAGAAAGCCACTCAGAGCATTTTACAATAAGGAGATGACATGAAAAATTATAGTTGTGAAAAGAGTATGAAAGTAGTTTTCAAAGTCAGTTTAAGTTAAAAGGTAGTTGACTTCCTCATCCAAAAGTAACACTGATTCTGCTGCCATTTATTCGGGATGGGTGAACTCCTCTTGCCTAATTTTGGATGCTCTCAAACATTGTGAATTCAGAAGTTTACTTCTGAGGCCAGCACTGCTGTATTAACATTTCAGTTAACGTCCCCTGTGACTGAGAGTAGAAGGTGGAGACAGTGTGTCTAACATGGACACTAACAATGTTATTAAAATGGAACCCTGAGGAACTGCTGTTCTGCAAAATTTCTTTCCAAATAACCCCCACTGAGCCATCATTTGACATATTATGTGGACTTTTCAGTATGTGTTGTAGTTTAACCCCAGTCAGCAACTAAGCAACACACAGAAAACTTGTGGGTTGAGATAAAGACAGTTTACTAGGTAAAGCAAAAGCTGTGCACACACGCAAAGCAAAACAAGGAATTCATTCACTCCTTCCCATCGGCAGGCAGGTGTTCAGCCATCCCCAGGAAAGCAGGGCTCCATCACACATAACAGTTACTTGGGAAGACAAACACCATCACTCCAAACGTTCCCCCCCACCTTCCTTCTTCTTCCCCCAGCTTTATATGCTGAGCATGACATCATATGGTCTGGGATATCCCTTTGGTCAGTTGGAGTCAGCTGTCCCAGCTGTGTTCCCTTCCAACTCCTTGTGCATTCCCAGCCTACTCGCTGGTGGGGTGGGGTGAGGAGCAGAAAAGGCCTTGACTCTGTGTAAGCACTGCTCAGCAGTAACCAAAACATGCCTGTATTATCAACACTGTTTCCAGTACAAATCCAGAACACAGCCTCATACTAGCTACTATGAAGAAAATTAACTCTACCCCAGCCAAAACCAGCACAGTCCATTTGAAGAAATACTGAGACTCTTGGCAGAAAAAAGGAAAAACTATTATGACCCACCGGAATGACGCGAAAAACCCTCTTAGTGTAGCTATTGTAGAACAGATAAAATCAGAGCTCATTTTGGAAAGACTCTCCGTTTGGAAGAACTCTGAATAGTCACAGAGAAATTATACATGAAATGGAGGAAGTTATTAAAGAGCTTCCACATATAGAGGAACTTGGTAAAAGAAGGTGGTTATTGATTTTGTGATTACTGGGAGCATTCAGACTAAATGACTCCTGTGAGTGTAGTCAGAAAGATGAATGTCTATATGCCATCAGTTGCACTTGCCATTAACTGAGTTTGCAATTAATGGAAGGCCACTTTTTGAAACCAGATCTGTAGAGGATTGCATGGGAACATAACAGGAAAGCTATTGTAGCTTTAATCTGATAAAGTAAAAATAAAGTATTTACAAAGTATGTAGTTGTGGGTGTGTGGGAATATTTAGGCATTCTGCTTTATAGAATATTCCAATTTTTTTTTGTGGTGAGTTTTCTAGATAGATAATACAGTAGTAGTAAGATAGTTACAGAAGCAGGCTTAACTTCAAGTAAAAGATAAAGTTGATAAATAATGTGAGTGGATGAGAAGAAATGGAAATGATCCAGAGACAGAAACATAGCTCACCCGCAGCAGGTAAACAGGGCAAGCCCTGCTGCGCAGAGTGGCTGCTCCCCAAGGCTGTCTCGGGGTACATTGGACAGCTGCTCCAGCCAGGGAGGAGCCACATCCAGTGGAGACAGCCAAGGGTGGAAGTGCTGTGGGACACTCAAGAAGATGAATGTTGTGCTCACTGAGCTGGAAGCAGTGGGCCTTCCATTAGTGGATACATTGCTTCCGACTCATGATGGATGTCTTCATGCTATGCATTAAAATGGTACAGAAAAAAAACCTTGGGGAGGATAATTTACAAGATGGTGATAAGAAAAAGAACCAATGGCTATGTTAAATTAAGTCAATATCAGTGAGCAAATGTATCAAAGCTCAATAAGCTATTTGTCATCACTTTTCTCCCACCATGAGGTAAATGACAAGATAGTGGCAAAATATGAGACATATTTTAATGAAGTGTTCTCTGAAACAACCTTAGAGCTGTAGGAAATGGAATGTAAGGAGGAAGGGCCAAGTTCCTCAGTGTTTAACCAGCACTCACTTTGGACTAATGTTAAACAGATGTCCATGAGGTAGAATTTAAGCAAACTTCTAAAAGATTAGACATCAAATGATGGTAGGTAACTTTTGTGTGGTATTGACACATTTTTAATGCAAATAATTATAAAATGCAAACTCCTCAGGAAGCAGCTGCAAAACTTGTGTTTCAACATATCTATCAAATTTCCTTTGAGGGTACTTTCAGGGTAAGACTTAATACAATTGATAATGATTTTGAAGAGATGACTCTAACAGCCTTCAGAGAATAACGCATTCTTCAACCATCATGATTTTGAGACTGGTTATTTTAAAGGGACTGAGTTAGGCTTCCACTTGCTATTGAATGGGACTCAAGCACTTCATTTTCTTTAGGTGCTTTGCAACTTCTTGCACAGAAGTGTAAGAAAACATACCTTCAGGGTTCTGTATGCCCCCAAAATAAATTCAAATGGATGCAGACGTGGCTGGAATAGTTGCCTTTTTATGTGCTGACTTGTTTTATACTGTTCAGAAAATAAATGCCTCCAGATGGCCCACCTGATTTTATATATATTAGTAAACTCAGTATTGCACTAAGAGAGAATATTTTTAATGCATGCATTTCGCTGAATCTCAGGGGTCCCTCAGGTTTTTTCTTCTCTTGTGTTTCAGGAATGTTATCTTTGGCTTATCAGGTCCAGAAATAGCTGTGTTCCCTTGCCTGGCAATGCTGACTTTTTTCCTCCTTTCTCTCCTTGCTTTATTTCTGTGTTTACATGAACTAAATATTTCATCTGAGATACCTTTGATAGTAACACTGAATCTTCAGGGTTGAGGTGTATCATTTGGTATTCGACCATGTGTGGAAAAAAGGTGTAAACAAATATACCTGTCTTTATGTGTACTATTTTAATGTTGTACCTCAGACACAATTTTGGCTATTTCCCCTTAATTACCTTAAGACATGTCCATACATTGACATGCATATAGTCCTATAGTTACACAGATAAAACCTACTTCACATCTGGTCTAAGTAATAATAAATCCTGTTTGGGCACAGATGAGACTAGTTTACATTTAGCATCTCACTAGTGAATCTGCATGGCTTCTGCACTAGAATTGTTCTGGCTAGTTCACAGTGTAGGAAATTATGGGTGTAATGGTCTGTAACCATCTAAGCAGCTGCACTCTAAACAGACAGTGAATCTACTGTTGTAAAGAATTGTTTTAGAATCTTCCTGTAAAATAATCTTCTAAGTAACCTTTTGAACTCACGGTTGAGGTAGTCCTGAAGGTTGCTTCCCATGTAAGACACAGAAAATAGCTCTGGCTAGACCTATGCCCCACAACATGCTTTTCTTATAATTGAGCCATGCATGCAAATAGATTAGATTTCAAAACCAGAATAGTTTAGAAGAAGAAGCAGTCTAGTACTTTCATACACTTTTTGTATTGCCAACACTGACTGTGTTGTTGATGCTGCTCAGGTGCATATCCACAGGACATGGAACCTGCCTCATTCAGAGGACTGCTGTCTTTGAAGAATGTTTCTCTTGTTTCTCTTTTTTTCTGGCAGCAAGAGCTAAGGAAGGCTAAGAGAGAAATGTTCGCCCTATTAACTAATATAATAATAAATAGGGAACCCGGCTAGAGCTTCAGAAACTAGTAATTATTATTAATGAGGTGCTTATAATCCATTGCTTGTAACACCCATTTGAATCAATGAGAGTAGTTTCTAATCCAGATCATGTGCTGCTTTGAAGGGAATTCTGGTGTAACAAGGAAACAATGTACAATTTAGAAAGGTTTTTTTTTTTTTTTGTTTTCTCCCCAAGTCAAACTATTCTTCTCGATGTGAACTAAATAACTTGGAAATGTAATATATTTTTTAGGCAGTGCAGCGTGTTTTTCATCCTCATTCCTTCTTTTCAACTGTTGCTATTCACCCATTGAGTTTTCATTATCCTTTTTCTCTTCATCCTTCTCATGGGTAGTCTTCCATTTATCTTTACTGACTTCAACTTTCATGTTAAGTGCCTACCTATGTGACATAAATCTGTAACCTCATCACCTTCTTGAGTCTAGCAACCATGGTTCAGCTCTTCCATAAACCAAAAGGACTGCCCAGTCACTTTGAGGCAGGCTTCACCCCTCACTGCAGTGAACAAGACTGAAGCAACTTGATTGCAGCACTTAAACATTTCAAATGGGAGAAAGTACTGCTAACTCCTTAATTCTTTTTTTATCTACCAGAGCAAGGATTCACAATAAGTACCTGGCTAGTACTTAAAGCCAGGCAAATTCACAGTGGAATTAAGTCACAATATTTTTGCAGTGAAGACGATTAAGCACTGGAAAAAAACATCCAAGGGAATAGTGATTTCTTCATGTACTGTCTCTAGTTCAACTTTGGACATTTTTCTAGGAGATAAATTAAGCACAAATTTTCATCTTAGTATGTGAGTTCTAAGGAAGATAAAAAATCTTGGGACATAAGGGTGGTCACAGCAGATGACTTAATCATCTCTGGCCCTAAACTCTGAATCAGATATTAAAGTCCAGGAATTCTGAATTGATCACTAGTTTTTTGTGTGTCTTCATTAGCTTTTTCTGTACCTTAACGTGAATCTTCCAATGGGCTATATAGCCTTTTTCTCCTTTCTTGGAATTTATTTATGGTCAATGGCTCTTTTCACAGTATAAATATTAGCTTCTTTGATCACTTGTATGAAATCCCACACTCTTGTCAATAGCCTACTGATGTGGCTTGCAACAGCAGAAAGTTTAAACCATATAGGGTAGATTTTGTTGCAGCATGTTGTCGTGGTTTAGTCCCAGCCAGCAACTCAGTACCACGCAGCCGCTCGCTCACTCCCCCTACCCTGATGGGATGGGGGAGAGAATCGGAGGAGTAAGAGTGAGAAACACTCCTGGGTTGAGATAAGAATAGTTTAATAATTGAAATAAAATAAAGTAAAATAATAATAATAACAATATAATAATAATAATAGTAATAATAATATACAAAGCAAGTGATGCACAATGCAATCGCTCACCACCCGACGACCGATACCCAGACAGTTCCCGAGCAGCAATCACTGCTCCCCGGCCAACCCCTCCCAGTTTATATACTGAGCATGACGTCATATGGTATGGAATAGCCCTTTGGTCACTTTGGATCAACTCTTCTGGCTGTGCCCCCTCCCAGTTTCTTGTGCACCTGGCAGAGCATGGGAAACTGAAAAAGTCCTTGACTAGCATAAGCAGTACTCAGCAACAACTAAAAACATCAGCATGTTATCAACATTCTTCTCCTACTAAATCCAAAACACAGCACTATGCCTGCTGCTAGGAAGAAAATTAACTCTATCCCAGCCGAAACCAGGACACATGTTCAGTTTCTTCTAAGACTGCTGTTGTCCTCTGGGGAATCTCTTTGAGGAAGCTCAGATATAAAGTAGCTTTTCAGTTGTTTGATATTGTTGATGGCAAGAGATATCCAAGGCACTCATATTGTTTCCTTGAGTGATTTAATAGTGATGAAATGAAGGAAAATTTGTGATGATTGTCTTTAACAGTCAAAAAGAGTACCCGTCAAGAGTACTCCAACTGGTTGAGACTTGGGGAGAGGGAAGTTACACTTGATACTGAAATTATTCTTTTGTATATGGTTCTGTAAAGGCATATGCATGCCACATTTCTGCATGCTATAATTTTCAGATGCTGATTTATTAGGACTTCCTAGGTCTGACACAAGGGCTCTTCCTCAAGAGCTGCTCCTGGAAACCACACTGCAAAGAATTAACCAGCTCATTTGCCAGGAAAAGATCAGGCCGTGTTCCAACAGAAAGACTGGACAGAAAATTGCATACTTTTTCCCAACTGAAAAAGTATTTTTCTGAATACTTTAAACTGTAGAGTATGAAAACCACAGGAAGAGCCATAGAACAGTATAAATATCATGCGTGACTAATAATATAAACCCTCAGAAATCCCTGCACAGACATTCATGCATTGGAAGAAGGAAGTTAAAAACATAAACTAATACCTTCACAGTCAAAACAACCTAGTGTACATTCTTGCCTCAGAGAAGGAATAATAGAAAAGCAAGCTGCAAAAAGGCCAGGAGAGGGATCCCACACTGTGAATTAGGATATTCATGCAGAGATTAAATGTAGTGAAGGAAATCGTTGGGGAACAAGGTGTGGACTCTGACGACCTATGTGAATGGCCATAATGAGGTCTCTGCAGATAGGGTGTACCCATGGTTTGAATACCTCTGAAAGTTTGTCATGACTGTTGCTACAGATTCCCTAAGGGATCCTGGAATGTGCTGCAGAACCTCTTCCTTGCCTTTTGTGTTTAATATGATAATGTTGCAAGGAGACCGTGAACAGCTCCTATTAGCAAGTCCTATAGTATGCTTATTATAGTAATGGAAATTACTCTTAAAATGCAGTCGGCAGTGGAGTATAAATGACTGTGTGAGAATGAGTTAATCAGCTGTCTTTGTTAAATGTTTTTCCGTGTGTGGGAGGCCTTGGCAGTTAATGCACTTTCCCCTGATTTGCAGCTACTGTCATCATTGCTATATGTGATTGATATGTCTGCCTTCACAGATTTGGAACCTGACACTGACACTAATAAACAGCTTAAAGTCACTGATAATAATTTCAGAAGGGACTCCAGAAATTGTAGGGGACTTTTTTTTTTCCCCAAATTGCAGCTTTGTGCTCTGGGAAGGGTGACACAGCTCTGATGTTTTGCATTTTGTTTTGGCATACAAGCATTTTGGACAGGTCTGTTAACTGGACTTAGCTGTAGAAATCAGGAAAAACAAAATAAACAAACTGGTCCTCCCCAACCCTAACAGTTAAGTATAAAATGAAATGTCCTGCATTGGAACATCCTCAGTGCAACACTTAAGCTGGTTTCACAAGGCTTTTTACACATTTGCTGGTCATTATTGTTTTAAAGACATGATGCAAAATATAGCCCTCATATCTTCCTTGTTCTGAGGGGATACAGACTAGGTATGGACTCACTCCACCATTTATGTCTCTTTCCTCTCTTGCTGTTTTGTGGGGGGCCTTCAGGACATGAGGAGAGGGTTAGCCTTGTCCTAACTGAGAAGAAGCAGAATGAATTGGCAGGTTAGGTATGAGTTACACCCACCACCTCTGCCTGCTTCATTTTGCTATGTTGTGTGGTGCTTTGGAAAGAGAAGGAGGTAATCAGATTTGCTTTTTAAAAAAGAACCAATACAAATCGGCATAGAAAGTAAGGCAGTAGCAGGAGTGACATTTTATAGGGTATCTCTTCTCTCAGCCTTCCCTCTTTAGATATTTTCAGAGAAAAAGTGCAAGTGAGATGTAAGCACTTCTTAGTGAGCCTAACTTGTATTGCTCAGCTATTCAAAATGGTTGAGGTTGGAAGGGACCTCTGGAGATCATCTGGTCTAACCCCAGGGCCACTTAGAGCAGGCTGCCCAGGACCGTGTATAGATGGCTTTTGAATACCTGCAAGGGTGGAGACTCTACAACCTCCCTGGGCAACCTGTGCCAGTGCTTGGTCACCCTCACAGTAAAAAAGTGTTTTCTAATGTTCAGATGGAGCATCCTGTGTTTCACTTTGTGCCCGTTGCCTCTTGTCCTGTCACTGGGCACCACTGGAAGAGCCTGGGTCCATCTTCTTTATATCATTTAGGTGTCTATACACATTGATGATATCTCCCTCAGCTTTCTCTTCTCCAGGCTGAACAGTCCCAGCTCTCTCAGCCTCTCCTTATATGGGAGATGCTCCATTATCTTCGTGGTCCTTCATTGGACTCTCTCCAGTATGTCCGTGTCTCTCTTGTAATGTTTCTACCAATATTTACAGATACATTTGTTCTGTCAGTTCCCAAAGTGGATAACAACTGCCCTAGTGTTGAATTGGTTTTACTGAGAAGTGGAAAGTTTTAAAATATCTGCTGTGTCTCTTTTTATTTAATCTATACAGGAATATCACTGTACACTGTTCAGCTGTATGTTCAGTTGTATAAGCTATATATATATAAGTTGTATAAGCTATATATATATATAGCTATATATATATATATATATAGTTGTATAAGCTATATATATAAACTCACACTAGAGTGTGAGTTTCCATACCATGACCAAACTAAGTAGTTTGCAGAGGGCGAAGTGAGATGCTATTGCATTAGTGTTGGCATAATAGATATGTTCCTGAAAACTGTTTTAAAAATGACCTTTACTAGGCAGAAAGTGAAGTTTATCATGTTCTATTATTTCAAAGTCTTTTAATTGTATCTATTGTATGTCTACTAATATACTTGAAGATGTCAGTATCTTATTTTAAGAACCTGCCACAAGGTATTTCCCCACAGATGCTGAACCATTAAGAGAACACAATCCATTGTTTTCTGTTTTGTTAGTAGTTAATAGATGAAGGCTTCTTTTGTATACATGGGCATAGTATCTGGAATCTAGAATTTAAGAAGACATCCAGGATAACGATTTACCACAGTGGGCTATAACATAAAACAAAGTGCCCCCAAAACAACAGCTGAGAATTAATGAAATCAGGATGGAAATATATGTTTAGGAAATCAGCAAAGAGCATCCTGACTTTCATAAAAACAGAGTTGCCATCAACGCCTACTAAATCAGGCGTTGTTTGACCTTGACAGCTGATATTTTATATAGTTCTTGGTCTAAGAGAAAGAATTTCGTGATCTACTTTGTCTACTTTTCCTTCAGACTGAGCTGGATAAAACCATGATTTGTCAGGGATATGCCACAACTATTCAGCACACCTCTTCTCAGACATGACTACAAGGTCTTTTAATACCAAATGGAGTTCATAACTATCTCAGTATTATGAAATATTTCTTTAGACACTGCAGCACTATTCTCAAGAGAAAAAGTCAACTTTAAAAGACACAGAAATTAAAATATTTTTTTAGCTCTCACTACCTGAAAGACAAATGATTTCTAAAGCAGAACTTTCCAAGGGCAATAGCCATGTTCTAAGATGTATGTTTTGATGAGTGTATGCAGGATTAGAGACAGAGGAAGAAAGGGTGATGGAACTAATAATCTACTGGATTATTGTTTTATGTCTTTAAAATAAAAATATGTCACTGCAAAGAACTGTTTAGCGCATTGTGTGTGTGAATAGTCCTTTTGATGTGTTTCTAATACTACACTGATAAAGTAATTGCACTTGCTTATCTTGAGGCTACCATGATTTGTTTTGTATTGAACTTGGAGAATGTGCTCAGCATTCTACGGGCAAAAAGGTGGATTAAAAAGTACATGGATTATTTACTCAATTACTGAGGGAAGTCTGTTTGGGGAAAAGGTCTATTTATGAGGTATTTCCATTAAAAGGGAGATGAAGTGATGGCCTTTGCCTCCTGTAATTTTAGCAAGATATTCTCTTCAGTTCTTTGCATCCATTGAAAATACATTCACTAGAGATAACCACTCTTAACTCCTCTTCCTCCCAAAATAACAATATTTCATTCAACATAATCCTCCAGCTTTTCGACATCCATCTCTCTAGCCTGTGATTTTGCCTTTCGTAGCACTTTAGGAAGCTTGTTGAGGCAGTTTCTTTGTCCAAAGCTTTTTCTTATAGATGTAGCTATGAGAAGAGTTTCCAGAGAGCTTATTCTTGTCGGACTTCATTAAGTTATACCCCTTCATCAAGTCTGATAAGGTTGTCCAGTAGTGGTTATGCAATATCTGTTAGCAGTGGATGCAGCTGTCAACTGGACAATAACTTCCTTGAGCTTGGCAGGATTTTACTGTCTTCAGCTTTCTTCTAGCTAATATCACTGTATTAGTGGGGGAATAGCTCTATCCCAATTGTGGTGAATTGTATCAGTGGATTTCCCATAGATAGTAAGGAAGTAGAATGGGTGAAGACAAAGCGAGTAAGGTTAGGCTTTCCTTTCCAGTAGAAACACTTCACAGCTTCACAGGGCATCAAGTGCTATCAGAAAGGCAAATGGACAGCAGAACTTACATGGTGTCTATTGTAATTATATACATGAAAGCAAGATACATATATCTACCTTCTTGTAATATCATTCTGTATGCATGGACATCTTTTTTTCAGTGATGATGAATTTGGATTATTAAATTACCTCCCATTAACATAACCTGCTCTGTAGGTACTTCAAGGTATCTAAGAAGCTCTATTGTTCTAAAATGTTAAAGGCTCAACAAATAGCAAAAAAACCCTCTCTGACAGATAGGTAGTTATTTTTTTAGTGGAATTATCTATGCAATCGGTTTTGCAACCTATCCAGGAGTTTTCTTCATGCTAAGATCTTTCCATAAGTGCCAGCTGAATACTGTCAATACCAAAGGCATATTGTGTCTCAAACAATAGGCACAGATATGCCTTATTAACAATAAAGTGACATATGTCTAATTTTATTGTTATAATGTCATTAAAAAGTACCTATACTTTCTGACTGAGAACATGTATGTCACTAAGGCAAATAAAACATGGCTTTTATTCTTCCATTCCAATGTGACTTTGCCAGGAAATACATAAGAGATTTGAAAAATTGAGACATTTGATTGAATAAAACCATCTCCCTTTTCAAACATTGTATTATACAAATAATTGTTGAGGTTGTGGTGAAACTGTGAAGTCATTTGGAAATGTGGGTGTCTAGAGGTACAGTCCAACAAGCAAAGAAATGTGTGTTGTTGCTTTATTTTTAAAGTGATACGGGTCTGCATCACAGGCGTCCTGTTTTCTTCATTGAATCTATGATGCAATTCACCCCAAAGAAGTTTGAATACATTTTTTATGTGATGCAGTGGATACAGCAGAGGACAAATAATTAAAATGATTGAGGAAATTTTGCACTTATGAACCCAATTTTGAGCTCAATTAGGTCAGTGCAGTTTTGAAGTCTAGCGGCAGATAAAAGAGGTTAATGCCATTTAAGTCACTGGAAAGGTTCTTCTGACTTAACTGGATCTTGCTCAGACACCAAGTGCACTGAAAAGGTCACTTTCCTCAATGCAAAGTGAATTGTACCAGGTTCTTTCAAGTATTTTACTCCATATTAATTTCAATTAATTAAGAAACTTTTTATTCCTTGTAATGAATAGATCCTAGCTGTGAGTGGAAGGTGGCACTTCCTGCCTCATTGACTGACTGGACTTACAGGCTGCTACTTCTTACTGGCTGAGAAGTACTATATTAGGCAGTTGATTAGTCTTCCAAGGGAAATACTAGAAGTATGAATAATTAGTTATGAAACTTCCTATTCAAAGCACTTGCAAATATTAACAATGCCAATCCTTCTCTGACAGAAGATGAGCAAAATCAGTGATCCTCTGCATTTTCCATACTGTATCCATTTCTCCCTATCTGAATAGCCTACAATCCTACCACCATTTCCTCTGCTTGTTTAGGATAGGAAACAGCAGACTGTTTGCACTTCCATATTTCCAGGAATATGGAGGCTAAAAAAGAGCTTTTAGCTGAGGCTAAAAAAGAGCTATAAGCCATTTTTCTCTTTAATTTCTATTATTATTTGTGTGTGTGTCTAAATCTTGGCCTGGCTCTTGGGAAATGAATCTCTATGAACTTGTAGGAGTTGATACCCTTTACTCTTAAAACTGAATTATAAGACTATATGGCTTTGGCAGGTCCTTAAATAGGCACCTTCCATACTTCTCTGCCAATACATTTCAGCCCTGACTTTTAACATCTCCAATTTTCTTGTCTTGGGCTACTTACAGACTGAGACTGCCAATTAAATTATAACTCAATAAAATGATTATAATTTGAAACACTCTTTCAATAAAAGTAGAAGGCTTCAATAACAGTCAGTGCAATAATGATGGCATAAGCCAAATCCTTCTAGTTACATCCATGTACAGATACTCAGCTCAGTCCAATTGGATGGAACTCAATAGAGTTACAGCAGAACAGATCTCTTTTTCTGTAAGGTAAAGTTTTTGGGGGTGTATACTCTATGCACTACTAAGTCAGTCGTAAGTTCTTATTTGCTGTGTTAAGTGTGCAACAGTTCATGCATGCTTTGCATTTTAGCTGTTTCTTGAGACTGTTATTTACAATATTTTATCTTTTGTGCTTCATAATTTGCAAATGTTTATATGATGGACTACCATACAGTTAATAGGCAAAAAGAGATGCTGCAAGGACAACATCTAAAAGAGAGTTTCTTTGTAAGAGTGAAATCCTATAATTTCTCTTTCATACTTCAGGGAATCAACAGTCAAACATTGCTTTCCTGCTTTGCTTAAAATCATAACAATGCAATCAATTCATGGTAAGAAAAAGAAAATCAGGACCTTCCAGCCTCAGAAAAAAAATTAATTTTTAGTTCGTTTCACAATTCAAGACGGTGCTGTTTATATGGTTTGGAATGTAGCTAAATTTTACATTTGAAAGGGTGCCATAGTTCAGATATTGTGGGAAAGTTCTGTTTGTCAAATCTTTGCAGAGACAGAGCCTTGTTGTTTCACCTTTATCAGGCATGTAGTATAATCAGTGTAGTATAATAAAATAGTATAATAAAGCATGTAACCTGGATCCTAATGAGAATTCTCAGGGACCACAGTAACACAGGATCATATACATATATATGTACATATCTCAAGGGTTCATTGCCAAGGAGCCAGTAGATATACTCTAGAATATAGAAAATATCTTCAGAATAGTTCTTCCTGTAGACTTATGCCAAGAAGATTGTAGATACCTTCTTCCATGTAGTTCCTCACACTTCATATATTAGAGTGGATGCTACATGCTAGCGTATTTGCTTACAGGATTGGAAGAAGAGCAAAGAAACCTTAATTAGATCACTTTTTAGGTGTCACATCTTTGTTAGTTTTGGTTCCAGAACTGCAAACCCAAGATAACGTTGCTTATGCTCTGAAGACCGCTATCTGTCCAAAGGAAAGCTAGTGTTACTCTAGATGGAGTCCTTGCTATTGCCTGCTTAGCTCAGTTCAGCAGCCCAGGTGTTCACCCCCCACAATGCACTTATGAAATCCTTGCTGCAGTTGTAAAGCAGCTTTGAAATACCATCAGTGCAAGCCCTGCTGAGCCACTTCTGTTTCTTGCAAACAGCTGTATCACAACTAAATTGATGAGGGATGTGTTAGGACCAGTGAGAGGAGGGGCTTGTCTCTCACGACCAGGGGCTTAGTGATGAGTGGAGCAACAGCAAGTATATTGCAGCTCTGATCCTAGCAATAACATCCTTTATCTCAGTCCTAGACTGACAATAAATGAAAGCTTTTCTAAGAGGCATTTCTGCTCACCTTTAAAGATTTTGACTAGATGTTTTGATAGCATGGGGAAATAGGAATTAGAAAAGCTCATTTGGTAATCAATATACCTTAAGCAGATCTCAGCACTGCAATGAACATGTTATTGTGCAAATCAAATGAAGATGATCTGCTCAGCCACGCAACCGACTCTGAATAACCACCACAGAGACAATGCCTGAGATTTATACAATGTTTAAATGAGGAGAAAGTGAGTCAAAACACTGGGGTCTTTTCAAAACGTTATTAGTCAATTCACTAGTCAGATCGTATTCAATCTAGATGAAAGGAATCAATGATACATTTAATTAGAAGGTTATTGCTTTTGTGAGAGGGCTTGCAGAAGGAATTACAAGTCTCAAAAGGTGTGTTCAAAGTGTTTTTCATAGGACACACCGTGCTGCTTTATATATGTAAGCCATATAAATGAAGGCATGTTTCCTTCAAATCTGGGTAATTGCATATCTGTGCAGCTAAGTAAGTGACCTGATTTTCAGAGGTGCTGGGTGCTGACTTCTTTTGAAGTTTACAGGTCTTCACTGGCTGTGAAAAGTAGGCCACTTATATAAATGCCTAAATATAGATTTTGGTGCTTGACTTTAGGCTGTCAAGCTTGACAATTTTAGCTTTAATAAATAAAACAGACCTTCTAAGCTGAAAGTATGTCAGTAAACTTGGCTCTAGCTAGACAAACATTGACTGGATTACAGCAACAAAATGTGCATCTTTTGGGTCCATTCCACAAATGGTAAGTGCCTTGAAAAAATATCCCAGCAGAAACAGGAGAATGAATTCTGAAACTAAGTTCTAGGCACAAACAAACACTGGCTTTTGTGTGATTTCTTCCACCACATTGGCCATTGTACAGAAAAATGTTTTGATAGACTATCAGTGGAAATTTGTTCATATCATATTTATATATATGTACCTCAGAGCATAATTATCAGAGACTAACATGCAGTCAAATATGTAGCTTTATAAACTATATCTGTGCCAATTTTACCACCCTTTATACCTGGTAGGTTACTCAAAGTTAAAAACTTAAGCAAACAATTCAACCTACAGCTGCTGTAAATCCATGTGCTTCATGCACGTCAAAAGAGTATGCTGATATAATCCAGCTGAGCATTTGGCCTCTAGACATGAGTTTACTTTACATTCAGCACCAAGAGTAGATCTACAGGTGGTATAAGTCAAAGCAGGTCAAATACAAGTTAGTGGAGCAATGCTGATTTGTGGCAGCTGAGGAGCAAGAAGTAGATTATGATGACAAAGATGTTTCTTATTACCCTTCCTAAGTACTTTTTTTTTTTTTTGTTTTTAAATGGGCAAACTAATCCACATACTGAAGTAGAATAGTATACGTTTGCAGTTCCTATTTTAACAATGACTTCTCTAAGACTACTGTATGACTCTGAATCTACAGTTGGAGATGAGGGAGCTGGCTTTGCTGGAGAAATGCAGTCGTTTGTAGTGCAGAGCAGAGTGCAGGAGTATTGCAAAAGGACTTGATCCTGGGGGAGGAGGAGTGGTGGGATTTCTTCCTTTAAGTTAGTGGCCAGCATCATCCAGAGGTACATCCTTGTTGGTCTCTTTTTCTTTGGTGTGGGGTCATAGTTTCAAAGTGCTGGATCCCTGACTGATGTAAACAGGGTAGGTCTGTTGAAAATAAGCATGCTTTGTTGATTGAAGTTCACTGTAATGCTGATCTGAAATGTGCTTGTTTTAGTGCTTTGTGTAAAACTCATGTAAAGGTATAGTATATAGTCTTAAAAGGAGTAAGCTAACTAGAGGGAGATAGGAAGAAGTACCTAACAACTTTTGAATTAGAATTCTGTTATCTTCTTCTTTAATACTAGTGAAAGATGGGATTGGGTGCTTTAATGCCTGACTTTTGTATTAGGCTAGGTAAAAGTCCAGGACTTACAGCTCTGTATAGGGTGGATCAGCTCTGAGGCTTATGAACAAGGTAACACATGGGAAGCTTCAGAGCTTCCTGAGGGGGGAAAAAAACATCATATGGGAAATGGAATGTGATTAATTTGTGCATAATTGCTATCTAGAATTGAACAGGAATTACCTTTGATTTGTCTGAAGGTGCAGTAACTAGGGTTGGTAGGCTCATGTGTTTGAGCTGACTTGTGTGTCTACAGCCTTTGGGAACTGTGACCAGTTGCACTGCAAGGTGTTCATGGGCCCAGCCTGTTGGACTGGAGGTCCATTTCCCAAGATCTAGAGCCAGGCTGTTGCACCCTGACTAGGAGACCTTGGCTTGAGAAACCTTTTCAGCTTTTATTAAAGGTTTATATAATAGGTGACAGGTGGAAGTGTGTGAAAAGGTTGTGGATTTTTTTTTTTTTTTTTTTACGATCTAGTGAAACAACATAATTCAAAAAGTGTGTTTTCCTGGCAAAAAAAAAATGTGGGATTCCTGTAGCTTGCTCATTTATTTATTGTACTAAAGTGCATGAGGGGGGATTCAGGGAGTTCCTGTTGCTGTATCCTCTAGACCTGCCTGCAGGGCAGTATCCGCTGCCAGTGCAGAGCCCACAGTGCTCCTGAACATTGGAAGGCATTGGTAAAGCATAAAAGACACCTCACAAACAGGAGAAAATTTTGCCCTTCCTGATTATTGGCCTCATGTTAATTTTAAAAAAATGTTGAATACAAAGTTTGAGTCTGGTCTGAGTAGAGACCTTTTTGGTGTAAAGAGCAGGAAGCAGAGCGGAAGCATGCTTCTGCAGTATTTGGGAGGCATTTATGTACAAAACTCCAGGTGCTGGGACTCCAGCAGCTTCAAAAGGCTTTATTACTTTACACTTTATTGCAGACACTTGGTTTTGTGGCTATGAATGTTCTCATATCTGCTTTCTGTTTAAGCTGATGGCTGCTGCGTATACAGCCAAAGCGGATAAGGGACTGCACGTTAATCCTGAAGCCAAAGAAGCTCTGATTTTTTTTCTTTTGGAAGCTCTGAGACTTCTAATGCACTGTCCCTAACCCCTTGGCCAGAAAAATCAGTAATGTTTTCAGTGGGATTTTGGATGCCTGTTTTGCAATGTGGTCCTATCCTTATGAATCTGAGAAAAAACAAGCAGATAACAACAGGACTACATTATGTTGATCTGCCCTCTTTCCTCTTTAAGAGAGAAATAGGGGGTGATTCCAAATGGATGTTCAGGGCAAAAATTCAGCCTAGGTGGTACTTACCCAGCAGCTAGGAATTTACATGCAGATCTGGTACAAGTACTTTGGAAAATCCCCTGCTTTGAGATATTCCTCATGTCTACATAAAAATATTTGGTTTGTCATGTGTACAAGCTTATTTTATTTTTTTTTTTTAAAGGCAAATGAAGAATTTCGAGAAAAGTTTGAGAGGCTTTGAAGATCTGGCTTTGGGGTTGGTTTTACAGAGGTTTGTTTCTCTTAAATCTAAAACTTTATTTTTGCTACCTCTAAGAACAGAAAACATGCATGCATATACATGTGCAATTTAGGTGGCATGACTCTTCAAAATCCATTTACTTCTCTGAATGTTACTTATTGGGTGGGGGGGGGAGGGAAATTGGTGATCTGTTCTACTTGCATCACTAATAGTATGTTGTGGAAATTATTCCGGAGCTACCATCAAGAAAGGGACTTGTCATAAGTTTCCTGCAAAAGCCGTAATTGCATGCTCTGCATTCAGGGATTTTGGTATGTGCCCACACAGTGTAGTGTCCTGCTAGGAGTAACCAAACTTTTATCTTGGCTCAGAGTAGTGTGACAGCCCTCAGAGGGCTATTCATTGAGTGCAGGGTGGCTAATATATATAGTTTATTCCTTTTCCATGCTGAGAGTCTCTTTCCTCTCTAGAGAAAATGAGATGCCAATGACTTACAGTGCAGACATCACAGCATAGTACTGCTTCTTGATCTGGAGCAGCTTGCTTACTACCAGCTTGACGCTTTGTGGACACTCTTGGTCCTACTGCATCTCTCATTCACGCATTGGCATCACTGCACAAACACAGCATTTGTGGAATCTTACCTGTTCCTTCCAAAGCAAGAGACAGAGAACAGTGTATTGCTCTACTAATAAATCTGATTTTTAGAAAATGTCTTTCACAGTTAAGGATATGCACCTGATTCAGTGTTGTTCTAAAGGATGGGCTTAAGAACATCATTAAATACTTTCTTGAATCGATTCTGCAGAGGTCAATTCAATTATTATATTCAAAATCTGGTATGACATTGTTGAGGCAAATACAACACAAATAGCCTCTGCAAATTCACTAGCCATGAAAAATGTCATAACCTGCAAATCAGCATATGTTATTACAGAAATAGGCCAGGAATTGAGATGGAGAGGAAATCCACCCCACTTTGTAGCATTGCATAGTAAAGTCTGTTGCCAAGAGCAAAGGTTGACTGTGCCTCTTGCCAGCTGGGACAGCAAGAGCCATAATCACTCTGCTGCAAAGTTTCTTCATCAGTACTAAATTTTCAGTCTTGAGGAAGAATTGACTTCCCCATATGCTTGAGGGGGAAGGAGGTGAAGCAGCAGCTCTGCTCCATTTCATAGTAGGCAGTAGTCCTTTCTCACACTTTTGGGGAACATCTTTGTATTTGTCTCTACCACCTTGCAGGTAGGGAGGCCTCAAATATAACCTCTTCTGTTCTTTCTGGACTAGTTACTGTTCTTAAATCTGACAGCTGGGAATGAAGTCCTAGTACTGACACCTACCACCTTACCTAGTTTCCTTACACAGGTTTTGTCTTTTTTTTCCTCTGCATTAAATTATATTGATCTTTTCTAGAGAGAAGATCTGTGCTATTGATTCAGTTATCTATTTCTGCTGTGAACATGTGCTGAATATTTGTGATATAGCAATTTTTTGCTGTTCATAAAGTATTTGAGTGTGGATGAGATGTTCTTTGAACTCTTTTGAATTAACCATATATCGCAGGTCCTACCAATGACTGCTAACTAGTCTTTTCACAAAAATGCATCTTCTACATCTCTTTTGATCTAAACCAAGGTGATTTGCTTTACAAGCAGTTTTACAGTAGAACTGCAGATGAGGGTAGGCTGGTTTGCCTTTTGTAAAGTGAGCAGCTGCAAGCTTCTTTTTTGTGATTTTCAATCTCAAGTAGCATCTTAGCATAAATATTCTACTTTTGTTGATCTCTAAAAGGTCCAAAAATATTTGGTACCAGCAAGGAGAAATAAATGTGTTTGGGACAGGAATAGTAACAGCTCCTTTCCTGAGTAAAGCTGTAAGAAGAAATCCTAATGGGACCTGCCATCAGTTTAGTTGATAGAACACCAAAAGAAAGTCCATTCTTTACCACTTGGATCTCTTAAAAAAAAACCAAACAAACCCAAACAAATAAAACCCACCCACAAAAGAACACCACCCCAAAGGACCCCCACCCCAAACAAACAGAAAACAACAAAAAAAGTTATATAGAATTCATTAAAAACTGATTTATCTTAAAGTAAACAAAAAACCAGCAGTCTTGCCTTATCACAGATCCACAACAATTCCTAGCCTGTTTGGTTTCTACCAGGGGAAAAGTTTTTCTACTGAAGTTGCCCTGAGTCCATCTCATTATTGGTCATCTTGCTGGTTGTGGTCCAATGTAGATTAAATCCTGAATCCTTTCTTCTCATTCTGCCTCATCTGTTCTTCTTGGCTACTTGAGAAAACACAAACTTCATGACTGGAAGAGAATTTTAGCTTTTTAAGATGATCTGTCAAGTTTAAGTTGTTGGCTAATAGTATTTGTAATTGCCACTGATTTGAGAAATAAACCTTTCTCCCCAAACTCTCAAGTTTGCTGAGATTTGTGGGTTGAAAAGTTCTGCAAAGTTGTTATTCTTGAGTTTCTCTGAGTTCGTATAACCCATTTCCTGTCTTCAGGACATGAGTAGCTTCTCTGGTTTTAGGGGAGCTGATGGTGACTTACAGTGGGAAGTAGTATAACCAAATTATGAGGAACTGAGGATCTGCATATTACTTCTGGGTCACAGTCCTAGCTGTGCTTGCATCTTAGTATTTGACAAGTACAAAATAATTTTGGCTTGGTTAAGCCAAACTACATTACCTTGCATGAGCTGGGGGGGCAAAGATACCAACACGTAGTTATGGTTCAATTGACGGAAAGTGATTTAATCTACAAGAACTTGATTCAGCAGATATGCAGCATGCTTTGTGTTTTAATATGGAAATTCTGGTTGTTGGGAGGAAGTGGAAGAGATTTTCCCATCATTGTAGAAGAACACACCATGTGGGGTGAACTTTCTAGGCCATATTAATGCAGAGCAGCTCTCCTCTTCCCCTTTTACGCCAGAAGGATTATGACTGGTGCAAAGCAGAGAAGGGTAAGGCCCAAGGATGAGGAAAAAAGGTCTTCCCGCCCTCCCTTCTTGGAAACCAGAGTTGCAACACCTTCCCAGCATCTTCTCTTTTTAATTTTTTTTTCTTTTCCCCTTCTTCCCTGCCCCCCACCCCTGTGCCCCCTTCCCTCTTTCCCCTTTTTTCTGAAGTTCTTAGAGCAGTTGGACATTTGGGATTTTCACTCACTTTGTCAGGCTAGCTCATAAAAGCTTTTCCCCAGAAGTATAGCCAACACAATTATCTCCCTTAATTTTTGCATTAGTCATGGAACGCTAATGAGGAAAAGTCTTCCAGGGTCAGTCTTTTGTTCCAAGTCAACAGTCTGGGACAGGAGGACAGGGATGGTAGGAGCTTGCACACAAGCTGTAACTAAATAGAGTGTGCACAAGTGCTCTCATTACAGATGAGTTAATTGTATTTTCCTGGGGGAGTAGCTGAGAAATTGGCAACCTTTCACTAAAATATTTTTCTCATAAGTTGCCAACTTGCTTAGTGTTCTCCTGTTCAGCAGACTTCAGAGGCAGCAGCAGCTCTTGTATCAAGGGCCAGCTTCTGAGAAGTTGGAGCCTACTTGCACTACAAACCTGACTTGACCCAGCACTGGCAGCAGTGGCATGGAGAGATCTCCTCCTCTGGAGAAGGAGGGGTTTGTATCTTGTGAAGGCAGAAAGGACAGGGTCCTCTAGCTTTAGGCAAATTGACTTTCTGGAAAAAAGGTGGTGTGGCTGTAGGGCTTGGTCTGGTTGCAGAAACATCAAAAGCAGCCTGTAGTACTTTGCCAGTAGTTCTCTGGTGTGTGTCAGGTACTAGATCCAGAGCTGGTTTTAATAGGGCTCCAAACAAAGGGGCATCAGGTTAAATTTTGCTATAAAACAAACTCTGTGTCTGGAGTGAAGAAGGGAGGGACCTTAGCCCAAGAGCTGAAGGCTGTCTTCAGAAAAGTAAATTGTAGAATTGCCACTTCATTTCATAATGTGCCTTGTTTCATCTTTGTGTAAGCTCATAGAGATGCCATGGTATTGGCTACACTCGTGCTTTCAAGTAATGCCTGCAAGTAACATACTTAATCCTGCTTTTCTGGCCTTCTCCCATTGTCACCAAATAAAAATCAAACCAAAATGAACTATTAAGGTAATAAAACACTTCAGTAATTTTGCTGTACTGGTCTGATTTCAGGAGCAAAAGTCCTATAGTTTATAATCATCTGATTTCAGAAATGCCATATTTCAGCGTTATACTGGGACAGCAGTACACAAACCCTGTTGAACAGGTGATGCTGGGGTACTCCCGCGGAAGCTGTGGCCTTCATGGGGTGAGGTGGGTTGATGTGGCTCAGCAGCAAGGGCAGAACTTGCCCTGTGGGGCTGCAGTCCATGTCGACCTTAGGCTTAGCAATCTGGAAGCTTGTTCTGAAAACCCTGCGTGAGATTTGAGAGTAATTCAGTGGTGTTACTTATTCAGATACTCCTATTTAAAAAAAAAAAAAAAAGTGAATGAGACTAAAGTCCACTTGTTTAGCTAGTTTACAATTGAACGAATTCATCAAGGGGTCAGTAATGTGTTATTACACATGCTTTTCTTGTAACAAGTTCAGTGTTAATTGCCTGGTCCAAACTGTTTAAAAATTCTCACTGCCTCATCTGTTCATCATATCAATCTCTCAAACTGATTCTTACCTGCTTATATCTTCCCAGAGTGCTCATTTATTGCTTTCCTGATTGCACACTTTGTTTTGCTGAGACACAATTTCTACTGGGTCTCTTAAAATAGAGCCACAGGCAACATGCAGCACAATTTATAGTGTATAAAATCTAAAATAGAAACCTGGAAAATCTTATTTCTTAGTCTAAGCTCAGCTTTATACAATGCATATTTATACTTTACAGGAAGTAATTTGGCTTTATTCTGGATCTAGAGAAATTTTTTTTTTTTTTTTTTTAAGTAAAAGTATAAATAAATATTTGCCTCGGAAGTTGCCAGATGGCAAGGAAGAATTTTTTTTTTAAGCTTTCACTCAATAAGTAATACAAGGATTTTTATCTTTATGATTCTATAATAGTGATTAATGAAGGCTGCTACAGTAGGATGAAGATTTTAGCTTTGCTAAAATATCCTTGAGTCCAAAATCATATAAGTTTTGTAAAAATAAACCCTAAACTTTTTTGAAACTACCTGCTGATGAGCTACCTCTGTTTTGGCTGAGCCATGCCAGATGAACGTTCCCAAATTATCCGGGCCACCAGTTTTTAAAGATGTGTTTCTCATCCTGAAAATACTGCTGTAAATTTGGAAAACCAAAGTGAAATCACTCAAGCTGGGTTAAAACGTATAATGAGATCAGAACTGGGGCCAAACTGTAAAACTATCCAGTTAACCTCTGTGCTGATTCTGACGCACTGCGCGTGTGTATTTGTGCTCTGTTGTGTGTGGGGTGTTTGTTTGGTTTTGGTTTTCTGGAAGATTTAGACCCACTTTTTCTTCTTGTGGTAGATATTCCTGTTTGTAGAAAATCTCTAGCAGTGTGTTGGCTACAATGACCTACAGTGGATCTGTCTCTTAAAAGCTTTAATTTGTATTCATTTCCTACAATTATCATGCTGTAAACTCTCCATGCAAGACACCTTTTCTGATTACATTCACCTTACTGGTTCAGTGAGCAGGATGATAGGAAATTGCGCATCAGACTAGTCATTCAAGGTACAACTGCCTGCCTGTCTCTTAATCAAGATTCAGCCTCCTTGTAGCTTTATAAGTTAAAAGCAGGCACTAAAAGTATTTCATCCCTGGTTTTAGTCGTGAGACTGCTGAACCAGCAAATCCAACTGGCCGAGCAAGTCTGATCGTATTCCTTAAAATAATGTGACATGCTATCTGAGTATTGGATGGATGTACATCATGTTGAATCAACCACCATACCTTTCAGAGAGCACAGTGACCTCCAGTGAGAGACATTTTCCTTGCAGTTGCTTTTACGAAGTGGCAAGCTCCTGCTTTAAATGGTGGATGCTGAAATAGAACTGATCTTTCTCATGCTTTGTATCGCCCATCTGTTAGACACACACAGCATGAAAAATTACTGTATTTTACTTTTTTTTGATAGAAAAGAATTATTTCATAATCGGTGTCCATTGTTGGAGGATCACAGCATCCTTTCTGAAATGCTGATGGTGCTATTTGTGTGGCTCTTAAGCAATACAGTGTCAAGCTGTCCAGTCTCAGCAGGCTCTCAGTGGTCCGTGGGATTTGGCAGGGAAGTGAGTGCTGCTGGCTAATGGGCTGGGAGGAAGAGGTGGCTTACAGCTTCCCTAGGCATCCCCTTGGTGGACCTGCCTCCTTAGCTGTAGTATAAATGCAAGATGAAATGGCATTCCCTGCCCCAAGCAGCTTACATCTTCAGTAATGAATTACAGCATCATATGGTTTAGTAAACTGCTGTTAGCCAAATTTACAGATGGGGAAAATGGATGCCTGGATAAATTTGTAACTTTTCTGTGGTTACTCATGAAACAAATGTCAGAGTCAGGAGGAAACAACAAATCTTTCACAGGACTGCATATATATTTACTCTGTAAATGAAAGGCAATAGCCCATACTATGTACTAAGAAATTAGAAGTGGCTAATTTAAGGAATACCTCAGGTAAACACTGCATAACATTTTGTCAACATTACATGTTTTGCTTCATGTTAAGGAATTAATGTGCCTCTCAAAGCTTAATACTGGACATATTTAGCAAAGCATATGGTAGCTATCGGGTCTGTATACCTTCACAAGTGCAAAATTTACTTATTTAAAAATACTTGAAATATATCTTTAGACAATCTTAATGTAGTGAGGAGATGCAGAGAGCCTGTGGGGGAAGGAACCACCTGTAGATCAGAGGTAGAGGCATTGCCTGTATATATTTATAACTCATTCTGATGCTTAATCATAGATTTTATTTATTTAATTTTAAGCCATGGGTTATATACTTGTGAATTCCCAAGAAAGCAATACTACAAAAAGTATTCGCAGTCAAAGTCTCAAATTAGGATCAAAACCACACTGCACTGGATGCTGTACAAATGCATCAACACTGTAGCTGGGCCACAGATCTTGCAGTCTATATGATGGAGATCACATTTGCTGGTAATAAACAGCAGGAGTGAGGGAGGGAAAGAAAAAAGAAATAAGCTAGGAAATGGAGTTCCATTGTGTGTTTGATAGTGAGGATCATTAACTGAAAACAAATTGTTTGTTTGCACATCATGAGTGCCATGCTTGTGAACTTTATAGCAAATGACTCTGAGACATTTGAAGAGGGGTCAGGAGATGCACATGATGTCTGTGAAATCTAGCCTGCCCCACACAACTGTCTCAAATTTTCATCATAGAGTCCATAAGCACCCTGCCTAAAGCTCAGGATGCTCAGCAAGAGGACTTCCAGGGAGCTCAGTGAGGTTTGTGTCAAGTTCTGGTACAAAGGAACATCAGGAGTAGTTGGTCTATTGATATCAATAGATCGTATGGGAGTAAAAACTTAGGAGGATCAGTCTGTGTGTTGTTTGATATCACAGCTGTGATGAGTACCATGCAAAGGTGGCAAAAAATACATATGTGTGCACTTAACATATGACTTTGGCATCTGTCTCACATTTCAGTGTTTCCGTTATGGTATTTTCTTGTAAAAAAGGTTCTCCATGTCCTTGTGTCATCCATGTTGCCTCAGATGCCTGCTGGGAGGTTTTAATTTGTTTTTAAAGGGTTTCAAAGCATGAGAGGTTGGATTAAATATGAGTGTAAGCTGCCACTACTCTTGATTATTATAAGGTCTGTAAAATCTTCTTAATGGATATGAAAAGACAGGTGGAATTGCTGGGTGGATTTGCTAATAATACACAACTGTAGCTATACCACAATGAACAGTTGACCAGTAGGAAAAAAACCTCAGTACTTTTAGTGCCAAAGTAGGTGGAATATCTTGTGCTCTTCAGCATCCACACACATGCAATCACATGAATTCTCTCACATCTGTCAGATGAATCAGGAATCCAAATGCAAGAATGTGGCATTCATATACACCATGTGCATCTCTGATTCATATTTCTCTTGTGAGGGTATGCTTGTGAAATGGTTGTGTAGTTTCTGAAGTACAGAGACAAATTCTTTTTCTAAGGTTGCCTCAGTAGGGAAATTAATCTAATATGGCATGGTTATCATTGTATTAATAGTAATAATGCTATTTCTGCTTGTATTGTAACAGCTAGCCATTCCTAGTTGTGGAACATGACACACCTACTTACAGTCCAAGTATAAAACAGGCATACAGATAGACGACACATGAAAACAAGATGATATTGGTTAACATAAAAGGATCTCTGGGTTACAACATTGAAAGCCTAATCTTTTCAACTTGTTAGTAGCTGTTGTGGTCAAACAAAATTTAAGGAGGGATTTGAAGGAGTATAATGAGGTACCGATTGGATGTTTTCAGGAGGCAAATGTATTTTACAGCATAGGGGAAAGCACAAGGATGTTTGTTTGCATATTTAACAGATGGACTTTAACTGTTGTAATCATACTACTCACACCAGCTTATAATCCTTATGAATCCTCTACATAATCTTAACTTTTAAAAAACTGGGGCCCTACAGTGAGGGCCTATGCATTTTCAAAATTATATGGCAGGAGTACAGCTCTGAAGTGCTCATGTGAAGGTTTAAACCACTATTATTTCTTGTTGCACAGCCCACTTATTCTTTGTCAAAATGACATCTAGGAAACAGGCTTTTACTGTATTGTTCATTGGTGTTCTCTTGTCAAATAAATTTCTTCAACCAGTAGGATTAGTAAACCAGCATTTCTTACTTTCTGTACAATGCGTTACTGGTTCTATATGACAATGCTCTTAAAGGAATTATCTATGGTAGAGAAGAGAACTCCTCTAATATTTCTGAGAAGCCATGGTTAGTGACACTAACCACTAGACAGTGTCTGTTTGCCAACACCATTTTCAGTATTCCATTATTGAATATTCCTCAGTTGCAATATAATCAACATGGACTGCTCTGTATTAAACACCTGATATCTCTAATGGTGGCTCAGCTGAATTTGGTGTAACTTAGTGAACTATGACTGAATTTTTAGTAATAACTATGGGTAATTCTTCTTAAAAATTCCCTGGAGGAGACCAAGTTCAGCTGATGCATTTGCCTTTTACCTCAGAAGCCTACATTTTCGATGGTATGGTGTGAGTTTGATTATCACAGTTTGGGGGTGATTGAGCAGTGGACAGGAGAGTGGGTGGGGATGCAGGAAGGTGGAAGCTGTTTGGATGCATGGTTGCTCTTCCATCATCCAATACCATATACATCACTGTGCTCTGTTGAACACACAGGCCAGTCTGGCTTGTTTGGTGAGCTAACGTTTCCTTGGGTCCCTAATGCTGAGCAACATAATTTAGTATGGAGACCTTGTTTTCCCATTCCCCACCCCAATGATAATTCCAGCAGCTGGACTGCCTCTATTGTTTTTTCCTTCATGAATATTCATGCCTATTGATTTCAATATTTTCAGTGCTTTCATAGGAACAATAATGTCAATATAGTTCTAAAAGAATTTTAGTAATGCCCAATGGAAATTTGCTCTGCTGCATAAACTCTTACAAGGCTTCCCATTTTTCCTTTAGATGCTTTTGGGAAGGAGCTCAGGAACAATGGAAGAGTGCTGCAGTTCACTCAGTGGGCTGGAGGTCTGCATGTGAGCCAGCTGGGAACAGCTTCATTGCAAAAATAATCTAAAACTCACAATGTTGTAAATTAGTAGGAACAAGCTATCTAACATAGAGACTTCATTGAATCTGGGTTTCTTGTGCATCAGATGGTTTGTGGGGGGTTTTGGGGTTTTTTTGTTGTTGTATGGGGGTTTTTCTTTGTTTTTTGGTTTTTTTTAAGGGTCTGCTCTGGAGATCAGTTAACTGTTTAAAATCTCTCTGATACATAGATACAGAGGAAGCAAAATGAACAAAAAAACCTTCCAAGAGAACTTGCTGAAGTGTGAACTTTTCATCAGGTTTAGAAAGGTCGGGCACAAAGTTCAGGAGCTCGGGGTTTTTTTTGTTTGGTGGGGGTTTTTTTTCAGTGGTTTTTGTTTTTTTTTAGTACACCCTTGCAGTTCTACTGTGTAAAATCTGAGTAACAGCACTATCTGCCTCAGTAGGGTATTAGGAGATTATTCCCTGGCAGAAGCTGCCATCCCTTCAGGTGTGTTGTATGTGATGTGGAAGCCCTGATGAGCCAAACAGTGGCATAGGTTTTGGATTTAAGTTGGGGTCCCATCTGGAAATAACTTCCTGCATTAAATTAATCACACACAACTGAGTGGAGCTAAGCTCTGGCATTACTTAGAGGTTGAGGTCCTGTCTGGCAGGAAACAGATGGGGGTTGTCTGCTTAGAAGACGGACAGTGTGCCCTGATCATATTGTTTTATTTGGTTTTTATACAGAGTTTTCTAAGGGAGCTTAGGATTTTAGCCTGCATTCATGACTATGCTCTAAAAAACAGATGAGGACTCCGGTTGAGGTGTGTACTGTTTAAGCTTAGAAAATGTGTACCTTCCGTTCGGTTGCACAGGCTTTGATTCTGCTGTGATCCTTTAAAACCAGGAAGATATGCATGCCATCTTATCTATAATTTCTTCTTATTAGCGCAGACTTTAAAAAAGAGAAAAAAAGACTGCTAAAAGTGAAATTTCTGAATTTCAAAGTAGATGGTTAAGGTAATACCTTGAATTTCAATAGTATCAGACTGCCAAGCCAGTCCTCTGACTTAATTTTTGAATTGTGGAGTAGTACAAGGATTTCATTGTGAAACCAGAAATGTCCTGATGTCCACCTGAAATTGAGCAGAGGCTTCACAGATTTGTGGAAATTATTTGTAAGTGGCCTTAGCTTAGTGTTTTGAGATGCAGTTTGAAACAACATCCATTTTGTATTTTTGTGGGTTTCATTGCACACAGGGGTTTTTTGGTTGTGGGGTTTTTTTTTTTTTTTTCTCAGCAGGCAGCTCTGGCTCTTTTACAGCTTGCTTACTTTTTTTTTTAGTACACCCTTGCAGGTTTGTTTGTTTTTTTTTTTTTGGTGGGAGTATGTTGCTTTCCAGGAGATAAGGTTGCATTCTGAGGCTAAACCCATTAGGCAGCCTTACTGGATGTATTGAACTTAGCTCAGGTAAGGAATAAAGACTGCATTATACTTTCATCAGTGCATGTCATCTTGTCACTGAGACAGTAGTTAAGCTTTTCAAAGTGGCTTGAATTGAAGTAATTTTTGCTAGCACTGCACATAATGGATGTTAGATTCTTAATGAAACAGGGATGCTTCAGACCAGAAGAAATTCCACCCAGACACGCAGATAATATCTGACAATCAGTTTGTACCTCAAAGAGGGAAAGATAGGTAAGCAATCTCTCCTATGGCTGCTGCTTAAGAAAAAGGTTCTTCTTCCACCAGTCTTCAGACCTCATGGAGATTTCATCCAAGATCAAGAAACCAAAACTCATATCACACATACTAAGCAGGGAGAGACTCATATTGTCTTTCAGCCTTAGTCACTAATGGATTTCTCAGACACAGCCCCTTTTTGAATACCAGAAGAAAGCTTGTTTCCTTAAGAATACCAAAACAAATATAGTACGGAATCAATTTGATTCTTTCTGACTCTCTTGCTGACAGTCAACTGGGGAGCTGTTTCAGCAACATGACTTCATTGTGTGGAATTAATGTAGAGGAGGTCCAGTTGTCATGTTGCAGTCTTGGCAAATGCTTTCCTGACTCTAGCCAAGTCATAGGGCTTTCAGGACCAACATTTGGGTTTAAGGCTAGTTGTCAGATTTGAATGGATTTCTTTGCAAACTACATCTTCAGTTGCAATAAATTTTGAATAATTTTTATTTCTCTGCTTCTTTAGTTTATATCACTTAAGACTTAGATTACTCTCTTTTATAATGTTTTATTATATTTTCAGCACAGTTTAAAAAATGTAAGTATATTAAAGGCTGTGAATTGATTAGTTATGATGCTGTATCACCAAATAGAATATACAATACACCCAAAAAGGCATGTTAAAATATTCAAAGTTATATTAATTGTAAGTTTAAGGCAACCATTTAAGAGTTAGGAAATTTAGGAATTAAAATCGCCTTATCCATATTCATTCATCCCTGTGTTGTGTTTGTGTTAAAATTAAAGTCTTCGATCACCGGGCCTTGCGCTTTCATTTTCCAGGGACTCCTACCTCACTGGGTGCACGGCATTGACAGAACTTGCCCAATGACTTAGATTAATTCAGTGACAAACAGAATTCAGTTGTCCAAAGCTTAGTTTTCTCTGCATTCAGTTTGTTCAGATGTTTTAATATATTCTGATAAACAGAGGATGAGCAAATATTAGCCCACATTGGAAGGTGTGTGCCTGAAAGGCAGAGAGAATAAGATCAGTATTGACCAATAGTGGGAACTCAGATGGAAACTCATAGGGTCTGACTTCTCCATATACACCTGCATATATATCCTGTGTATGTGCAGCTCCATTGACTTTATTCACAGAGTGTCCCCAAAGGAGATCCTGCAGTGGCAAGGTAAGAAATGTATCTTTTGGGAGAATGGCTCGGTGTAGGATAGCTGTGGAAGAGGCAAGAGCAGAATTCAGTGTGGGAGCACTCATCTTATTGGTGAGGCCATTTGCTGTCTTCCCACAACCTGCTGCCTCATCTGCCTTGCACCTTTCAAATTCTGCACTGGACAGGCAGGGTCCTTCGCATGCTGTGAAATTTCTGTTCAGCTTTTGTGTCAGAACGCATTGTTCCTAGTACAGAAGGTCGTAAAGATACCATGGGAGGATGTTGAGATCAAGAATCAAAGATTTTCTTGTGGTTCATATATATTGGAAAAACGGGATGGGGCAATTAAGATTGTTGTTGACTAGCTTGGCTTTGTGGATATGGAAAATGCTGAATACACAGGCTTTTAAGTGGGCAAGAATTATTCCGCTCTGCATACTTTTTGTAGAACTTCCTTTTTGGGGCACATTCCTAGTTTAGCATATAAATAAACTATAATTAGATCAATTCTCAGTTATGTTCACTAACAGTTGCATGCACAGATTTCAGACTTGTGCACAGTCTTCTTTTAAAAGGGACAAAAAATTCTCTCCAGAGGCACAAATTAAGAAAAATATTTTAACCATTTTTGCTTAAAAGCATAATCCTTATGAATGGAAAAAGCTAAATCCTGAAACCAGGGAATGAGACTGAGTAGAACATTCATTTTAATCATCCAGAGAGAGGAGGAGGAGCACAATGCATCTATTAAAAACCATTTTCATTTTCTGAAGTATCTTATGCTAATTATTTTTGGACAGAATCTTAGTGCTGAGATGCAAATGAGTGCCAAGAAATTTAGAGCTGTTCCTACTCCACAACTGAGTTTTGGTTGAAGCTGAATCCCCTGAGGAACAGAGATTTTTATTCATGTTACACCTCTGATTTTTGTTTTATTTAGGGCCTATCTTTCAAGGCTGCTACTTGTCAAATCTCTGCTTGCACCAAGGTTGCATTGTGTAGATGGGGTGTAATAGTCCTACACTTTGTATTGTAAAAATAATAGATAAAAAAACTTCATGATTTTTTAAGTATTTACTTTAAAGACTCTGCACAAAAAAAATTTGTCCTTCCCCACCCCAGATGCTTGTATCTTCTCCATTACATGATATTAACAGGAAGGTAATTATGCAGACCTCTGTGGGATCCACTGGACTGAAAGGTGAGAAATGAGTGTTGGCAACTTTTTACTTCCTTCCCTTGGGAAGGAAAGCTCATCTCTGCTTTTACAGCTGTTGCCAGGTTTTAGTCCAGCTATTTAGAAATAGATTTTTTCTTTCTTATTTAAATAATGTTTGAGAAGGAATCCACATTTCTGGACTCATTTTGACCTAGCTGGTGTGATTTCAGCACTAGGAAAAAAAAATAGCTCTCACTGTCAGAGCTCATGAGAAGGTAAACAAAGGAGAGTCTTTGTCAGCATGTCCCATCATGCTGTCTCTGGCATTACTTGCAGCTGGGTTTGGATTATTTAAGGAGCATGAATAAGGGTTCCTGTGTGACAACTACAGGGTTTGAGGGAGAATCATGTTCTTACAGCTTTCTCGCTCAGCAGCTCCTGTACTGTACTGGCTTTTGTGGAGGAGATATTAATACAAGTGAAGAGGGCAGAAAAGCTAATCTTTGGGTGGCTGTTTGGGCTTTGTTCAGCTTTCTTTATTTTAACCTACTTGCAAAGAACTTTCTTTGTTCCTCTGGATATCCAGGCAAGGGATGGAAGGAGAGAATTACACTAGGCTTTGGAGATTCTCTGTAAGTTTGAGGGAGGTGGAGGGGAAGAAGTCTTTAAAATATCAATCTTTCTGTGTTCATGGCTCTTAATAGCTCCATTACAGCTGCCAGAAAAAAAAAAAAAACAAAACAAAACCAACAACAGTATACCCCAAACACAAACAAACTTGAAGGATATTCAGTGGTTTTTTTGCAGGTGTCTCTTCAAGGATTTTAAATGAACAAAATATTCGTCATTTAACTGGGGCTAAGAACAATTCATCCACCAGGGTTCCCAGGCAGCATTGATGCACTGGCAGTGGAGTACTCTATGAAAAATATGAACTAATCTGATTTTTTATTTTTCAAGTTTTCCCATTCAAGGAGGCACACAGTCTGATCATTTTTGGAGTGGAAATGGAAGAATATATTAGCAACTGCATGTGACAGTACTTAAGTGTGATGGTCATTTATGAAGGTAGATCTATTTCTTAGCTGGCCCAGCTTTCTTTCAGAAAACAGTTGTTGATAAATCATGTTATTGCATGCAATTATTTACCTACCTTTCTCATTTTCATCAAAAGTTATATGCAAAATACTTCTGGGGATCTTGCTGCCCTGTGACTATAAGTCAATTTGGACTTCTGTTGTAGGTCCCACAGCATTCTCAAATACAAAAAGAAATGATGCTTATAGGAGCTAGGAGTTCATGTAGCTTCTTTTGCAACTCTTTTAAAAGCAAAAATGTGTGGAAAAGTCTTCCCTTACTTAAATAAATGTGAATGCACCAATATAAATTCCTGGGCTTTTTACAAACATGTATCACTTTACTTAGTAGATCAAAAATCTTAACTTATATTTAAATATATAACTTTTTCCATCCCCCTTCTCCCACAAAACAATTTTTCTGACTTGATTACATGGCAGACATAACTGGTCACTTTGCTGTCTCTCCCCTTCCCAGTGACTTGGAACATGGAAAACCTATGATCCCATACAGCTCCAGTGGGCACAGGCTGGAGGAGAGTTTCAAACTTAGAAAGCCCTTTTTGTGGAAGTGAAGAGGCAAAATAAAGCAGATTAACCTTTCCATAGTGTTTTCTCTGAAATAGTTCCTCCCTGAGGAACTATTACTGTAGCAGAGCCTAGCATCAGGGCACAGCTATTATATTTCACCTACACTGGCCAGAGTTCTCATACGAGATTATGTAAAAGAGTAATCATCAGAAATTGTAGTCAGAATCCTCCCTCTGTGAGGTTCAAAATACTGTTCTGACATGATGGTTAATGGGTAATCTGTGCTGGATAATTATCTAAGGTGTTTCCCTGAAACCACAAGAGGTAAGCATGTTAGTACAAGCTATAGGAAGTGAGTCTGCTTATAGAAAGACTGAACTGCAAAACAGAAGAGAATGTAATTCCTTCTCACATACATTTACAGTTTTAATCATAGTAATGTCCAAATAAGAATAATTTTTCTAAAAGAGATAACCCAAGCAAAGACATTTTCAGGAATTTGGACCCAAGTTCTGAAGCAGGGAAGACCTAAGCCAACCCTTTCACTAAACTTATATCACTGAGACTTTGCCTAAACTTTAGGCCTGTCCTGCTTCATGTCCACTCAGAACTTCAGAAGTAGCCCTAGAAGAGGAAAAATATTGGATGAAATTTAAACAATGTCTTGACTTGGCATGGCTTGTGTTTAAATCAGATTTAAGATTCTCAGCCTTTCTTTAGAGATCCTTCTTATCTCTAGTATATTCTTCAGTGGTAAATTGAACTGAGCTCAAAACAGCAAGGCTTTAAGAGCTATTCATAAAAGGGTTTAATGCAGGTGTTTCAACAAATATATTGCCTTATTGCTGTCCTGTATGCATAACAGAAATTGACTGAAATGTGAGTGTTGATATTTTCTCCTCAGCTGTATTATTCCTGTTATTGGTATTTACATTATTTGTGTGTACAAAAGTTCTGAGCTGCAGATTTTACTAGCACAAGATTCTCAGAAAGCAAATTGTTACAACTGTCTGCAGAAGATGATTTTATGACTAAGGTATAATCTTGGACTATGGGAGATGTGAATTTAAATGTTATTCCTTCCTCAGATATTTTTCTTTGATGTGTTTCAAGGTCTTTGACATTTCTTTTCACCTTTGTGTAAACAAGCACAAAACCAAAAAAAACCCACAATTTTTTTTTTTCTTTTTTTTTGGTGGGGAGTTTGTGAGGACCTCAGATAATGCAGAAATGCCGGAAGAATATGTATGTATTTACTAACCAAATTTTAAGGTTGCAAATTCACAACAGAAGTACTTCTGCACCTTTCTATCCAAGGAGGCTAACAGATTTGTCAGAACATATCTGACCAGTCAGATGCATTTTGAATATTAATAAGCAACCCAGAAAGTAAAGCATTTTACACTGCTTTTTGTCTATTGTTGTTGAAGAGTGGTAAGGTTAGAATTGTTAACAACAGGTTACTAGGTGTTCTGCAACAGTAAACAAGGAGGAGAGGGCAGAAGGGGGGCAAAAGGGGAGCTAAATTCAGTGAAAAAAATAACTTGCTGTGCATTAATTGCCCAGTTCTACAAAATGGCATCATATCATAACCCTGTTGGGTTACCTCTTGGCAATTCATACTGGAAAGAGGGGGCGTTGTCTCACAGAGAATTGATGCAATTTGTGCTGTTGTCATCCCCAGCATGTATATTACTCCAGGAGTACCTCTGTCATGACCTAGAAGTTCCTCCTTTCTGTTCCAGATCTGAATGTCTCCTCACCACTACCTAATTAAGTTATATGATTTTATGAAACACAGATGTCCATTAGGGACCAGACTGAAATTACCAGAGCTGCTTTATTTGCAACCTACTTTGAATCCAGGTCTCTAGAATTGAGAAGTCGGAAATTGTGTTAACCCATATTTTACCAGGCCCTTGATAATTTATCTTTAAATTGGGCATCCTTCCCCTGTCACCTTAAAGTTTCTATTTGTCTGTAGAGACTTTGGAGACAAGTAACAGCTCTTAGTTTGCTGGGACCAATTTTGCATCACAGCAAAGCCTAATGAAAATTAATTGGTAGTGCTGCAAGCTTTCTCTTTCAGGCTATTGCAATTTGGATATTTTTGCAGACTGCAGCAGCCCATAGTTTATCCATTATTTAGCACCTTCTATTACTTGAAACTACCATCAGGCATTTGCCCTCCAGGTGTCTCAGCAGGTGTTCTTATAGCAGGGTACCCAAGAAACCTTAATTTGATTAACCAAACTGGATGGTAGTTTGCGCACGGTTTGCATCGCAGACTTCCCACTAATATCTCTGGCTGAGATGGAATTCAGCAGCTAACAAGAGTAGTTAAGCATCTGCCATTAAGGGTGAAGAGAAATCCTTTCATAACTTTAATTAGCTTTGCATTTCTAAAATGCTTAGGGATCCACAGATGCTTTTGAAAGAGGCATGGTTCACTGCACAGTCAGTCGTAACATTGCCTGGTCTGAGCACAGCTGAAGAGATATGCAGCTGATGTAGCTTTGGAAGGTCACAGTTGCTGTATTTACTGGAGCTTATTATTAGCTGGAAACCCTATTTTTGCTATCAAGTGCACTTGTCAAATCCAGGCTTGTTGTCAGAGGGCAGTGAAGAAGTGATATTCCCTGAGAAGCTGTCCTTCTTATGACTGTTCAATAGTATCCCTAAATGAAGATTTAATGTATTTTGAATGGAAAACAGAATCTGTGTTCCATCCATTTTGAGTCAGGGAAAAACAAAAGCATAAGCGGCATTCAGCCTTCTCTCCATGGATACATTTCTGCAGAGCAGCAGGACTTTGGCAGCAGAGCTCTCTTCATAAAGCAAACCATTTTCATAAACTACAGGAGGGTTGGTGGGGTTGTTTTTTTTTTTCTTTCTCTTTTTGGAAGCAGAAATAACCCAAAGAATGTATTATGGGAGGTACTCACTTTAGTGATTCCTGAAATTCTCTCCTCTACTTTCCAGCTTTAATTTTATTATCTAAGTATAATTTTCTTTCCTTTCCATGTGTTGTGCATCTGCTCTACAGGCTCCAGCCAGGAGAATAACCATATGGGGACATGAAAATCTCCATTGCATTGATGCCAGAAGACAAGTTTATGTTCATTCCAAATGGCATCAAAGGCTGCTTGTCTATTTTCCCTTTACGTCCCTTCCAGTGACTTAAATCTGTGGTGTTGTCTAAAACACACAGGGAAAGAAAAGGCCTGTCTGATTACAAACTGAAAAATACTCAGCGGAGTGCTGGAATTTGGGTGAACAATGAATTTTACTTTAAAGCACTTATACCATTGAGCATTTTCTGCTTCTTTCTTTGTAAGGTAGCAAATACTGTGCAAGGACCCGCTCTCCTTCTGACTGATCTCAGTACTTTTCTTCATTTTTTCTCATGACAGATTCCTTCCTCCAGCCTGCGTAGTGGTAATATTCTCTGTAGGAGTGAAAATCATTCAGCTAAAATTTCTCCAGTGTCTGGTGCTCTCATTAGGTAAATACCTCACCTGCTGCACTGTCCTTATCATTCCAGTGACGATTAGAAGTGGCATGAAAATACTATGTAGGCATTGCAAAAAAAGACAATCAACATCAACACAGCTTGATCCAAGCTGATGCTGAGTTGCCGCCTTGACCTGGGTAGGTGTAGTTACCTCATGTTGGTTGTGCACGATTGCTTGTCATAAAATGAAAGGTTAAAGAAAATGATGTGCCATCGTGGACAGAATGGCATTTAGAAAAAGTAATAATAATCAAAAGTCCTGGCTGTACTTGAGTAAAACTAGCCAAGCACTGATTGCTTTCTAAAGGACTCAGACTGTGTGATATATACTTGTTTTTATAAATAGCTATTTGAAAGCACATGTGAACTTGTGGCAGACATGGGCTTGACCTAAAAGTCTGGCCTGAAAGAAATTTGGTGTGTGGAATTCATTTTCATGCAGCAAAATCCATTTTACTCGCAATGAATTGAAATAACCATTGCAAGAAAGATGCAAGCAATACCCACCATGCTTGCTCCTTGACACAAGGCCAAGAGCACTGCTTGGTCTAGCATGGCTGAAAACCTCATTGCTTTATAAGCTCCACAGCATAGTGCTGGTTCCTGTGCCAGCTTGGACTGCTGAGGCTTTGTGCTGATGTTGCTCTCTGAATGATGGTGGCTTTGAGAGACATCTGTAAGTAGAAACTTGCCCTTAGAAATTTATTTGGATCGGGATGGAAGCGTCACTCACTGTCGCTTCTGTCATTTACTAGCTCCCTAAGGCTGAGCTTCCTTGTAGTATTTTTCCAAAGCTTGATCTGTCCTGCTCACCAGGTTTGCAGTACCTCTCTGACTCTTTACAGAGGAAAAGTCCATGTTCCGAAGTCAATTTAAGGAGTTGGTTGCTGTTCCATTGCTTCACAAGTTCCTGCATCCCGTTCCCACTATTTTTATCCTTCTGGAGTTACATCTTCAGCTCCTGCTCACTTGCATATTTTCCAGTGTCATTGCTTATTTGCCAGATGGGAGACACAGTTAGTCCTTACGGTCCAGTAACATTGAGGATCATCAAAGTCTACACAAATAAACACTTGTTCTGAAAGTAAATGCTCTTCCACAGCCCAAGTGCATCTCAGAAAGCACAGGAGGCAGCAAAAGGAACAAACTGCTGCCCACAGCGTCAGCCCCTTGCTGTGTGATGGTGTTACTCTCTCTGAGAGGCAGCAGCCAGTGTACCTTCTTGGGGAGTTACAGGCAGGTCTCTGTGGCTGTGGTATGCCACATGTGCGGGGTATCAATAGAGGTACGAATTAATTTCTGTCCATGTAATATTAGGCAGGTGGCAGTATGTAAAGCACACAACTTACCCATCCTTAGAAATGCATGTAGCCATAATCTCTTTCTATGGAAAAGGCTGTCGTTCAGCCTTTGTTCATCTATGATACAGCTCAGTCCAGAACTGGGAATGTGTGGTGCTTGTGAATCATAAATAATAAAACCAAGACTGAATGTAGCCTCCTTGCTGATGTGGACTCTGCAGCAGGGAACTTGCTGTGCTGCTCAATGCCAGTGAGAGGATGGGTGTCCGCCTACTTCTGTGTATTCCATTTCCTTCTCCTCCTGTAAATCCCCAGCTGATGCTGGGGAGTGAGTTGTTGAAGTACAGCTATTAATTAAGGATGAGGTAGCCATTCTAGATCAGATGTGCACAGCTCTCCATAATCCTTAACATTTGTTGTGTTCTTTATTAGCTTTCACAATGACACTTGGCATTTTCTTAATTGTCAAAGATGTTTTAAATTGATCTTTCTAAACTGATTTTCTCTCTTGTCACATCCACCACTTCATGTCAGACTTCAAACATTCCTGTTCTGGCTCAACCTCAGTATCCCTACAGTATTTGATATGTTTTCTCTGGGAAATATCTGCCAGATTCCAGAATCATTTCCTGTTATTTCTAAATGCCAGGGTTAATACTGGATGTGGCTGGTTTTAGTACTGGCCTCATTATTGTAGCCATTCCTTAGAGGCTCCATTTTCTTTTTCCCTAACCTTTGGTTATTTACACTAGTGAAAATACATCTCATTCTTATGGTGTTGAATTAACAGTGCAAATATCATCTCTGATTCTTTTAGGCATTGTCTGTCTATTTTCCTGTTCACTAAGGACTGATTCCCTAGCTCCCCCCTCCCTTTCATCTTGAATGCTACTTTTCTCATCACCATTATCAGAACTTTAATTATAAAGTACCACTTGTTATGACTATGAGTGGCAGAACCTGGCCCTAAAGTAATATTTTTGTCTCTTCTTTTTTTTTTTTTTTTTGTATAACTCTACTTATGATTGGCTTCAGAAAGATTATATTTAAAGGAAATTCACATTGAATTATAGTTTGATCAGTATTCCAAGTTTCAGTTATTAGAGATTAAGCAGGGTATACTTGGGGACTCCATTCATCAAATGGGCTGTACATACCTGGGCTGGGGAGGACAGGGAGAGAATAATCAACAGTATTAATTTGTTACTCAAAGCTGACAAAAATAATATTTAATATTCTTCCCTTATGTACATTTCCTCCCGTTTATATTGACTGGAGAAAACAGTTTGTAGCACAGAAGAATTTCATAACTCATTTTCACAAGTTCCAAAGATTAGTGATAAGACGACACAAGCTGTGGAAAAAATGCTAATCATGTGGAATTATATCTTAGATGTTGCTGAATTGACCTTGTTTTGAATTAAATAAGGTTCATGTTCCAACATGGAGCCTAGTTGAAAATCTATACTTAAATTGCATTTCAACTTCTGATGATTAAGGCAGGCAAGAAATAGAGAAAGGAAAATACCCCTTGCTTTTTGTTGTACTGGTTAGCTTTAGTAGCCAGTGGTTGCCATCTTAAGCACTTTTAGGTGCCAGCTCCTTTGATGAAGTACCGGTGAAATCATAGGCTTGGGTAAGCATATAAAATTTTCTGCGTATGTGAAACACTCTAAACTGTGCAAAATTGCTTGCAAATAAGCATTCTTATATCTATCTTCTCCCCTCCACCAACCACTTTCACCCTTTTTCACTTTTCAGTTGATTCTCAGATCAGTTAGCAGCCAAAATGACAGCCAGGCTGGAATTTCTGTTGTCTGCTGTACTGCTTCCACTCTTCAGGATGTAACCATTGAAGGAAGAATAACATGTCATATACTGATGTAAAATGACATTCCTTTAAAATTAGTGAGATCTTAGCCTCTGTAAGAACTGATTCAGACATTTAAGATAGTTGAAATCTAAGTGTATATGAGACTTTATATATAATTGTTTAAGAGGTACAAGCAATAACAACTTAATTACTATAATTTCTACAGCTTTTTATAAAGAATATTTAAATCAAGCCACCGGTCATGCTGGAAATGCAGTTATATCTAAGTAACAGCTACTGTTTTACCTTAAGCCCTGCTTCCAATCAACATATTTTAAAACTACTGTATGACAAAAGTGTAATTTTAGTAGGACTATCCTAAAATCAATAGCAAACAAAACAAAAAAAAATCCACTTTATTAGAGGATCTTTTTTGAAAAAAGAAACAATGGGAAAGAAGTTTAAAATCTCTGTACTAATGTGAATTACTTGTATTTGTTTGCTTACAAATCATTTGCTAGTACTCTTTCCGCACATGCACGTGGCTGCTGTAAATAGCTTTAAAATACTCTTTCTAATGGAATTTCTGTAACTTTTATTTACATTAATTTTAAATGGGAGCTTCAGTATAGGTGCTTGGCAGATGTTAGTACTGGCCATTTTGCTGGGCTTATATTGAACCTTGATATTTGCCCCATGTTCCTTGAAGGTTCCTCCCTTTTTAGTTTTCTTTTTTCTCAGTGAAACAAAATGAAAGGGCTTGGCAGGGCAATTCAGCCTGACTCTCTGAGCCATTGCATAAGTCATTAAAAGAGACTGGAAGATATGCTCATTCTTGCCAGCAATTCAGCCTTTCCACAGGGTTCTTGTTTGGAAGTAATGGGCAACCTTTCCATTGCAATCCCTCACTCCTGCCTGACTTTTGAGCATTAGTGCCAGAATGATAGACTTTCTCACCGTAAGTACAGTAGCAAATGTCAACTATTTTGAATATATCTAAGAAGATTTTTCTTTAATCTGTTCTGCTGTCTGCTCAGTGATTTATTAATTAATTCATTATTTTCATGGAAGGAAAAATATGTGCTTTTTGCAGGGGGAACCCAGTGAAGGAAACTATTTAAGGTAATTAACAGTGTGGTAAGTTTATTCATGCTGTTTCTTACCGAGTTCCCCATGGACAGGACAACTGAGAAACAATGCATGAGCAACAACTGTCCAGATATTTTCTAATATGGATTCCATTTCTTCTCAGCTCTGCCTTCCATTGCTGTTTTGCATTCTACAAATCTCTCTGCAGTTAGACCTGGTTTGTAGTTTGAAAGATGTATGATTTGGAGACATCTGCTTGAACTAGAATTGATACTGTTGTGAGCTAGCCTCAAATTTAAGCTTTCTAAAAATTCAAGCCAGGTCTCTCTAATCTTCAGAAAATCCTCTTTTCTTTTAAATGGAATCCCAAGTGTCTTTCTCCCACTGCCATGCCTTTAGCCACTGCAGTGAAACAAAAATACATAGGGGCTCAAAAACCAAACAAAAACTAACAACAAAAAAAGTCAAATTGTTGTATCTTTGCATGGTGGAAAATCCATAAGGTGGTAAAAACAGTGTCATGGCCTTTGAAGTGCCAAAGAGTGAGGAGTACTATGACATTTTCTGTAAAATATATTAATGTTTTTCCTTTACCAAGGCTCTGTTTTCAAAGGATATTGAGACCAAAACTTTTAGTTAGGTGGTGCCCAGGGGGAAGATTTTTTTTTTATTTTAAATTTTAGACAAGTTACCAAAAGTGAATGCACTTCTGCCATCTGCACTGTCAAGATAAGTGTATATATCCTAGGTATGGGTGTCTAAGATGTTGCCTGGGACTGTTCCTCCACTGAGGCAAGGCAGGGTTTGGTCAGTTTTATTACCTCTTATTGGTATTTATTGAATCACCTTCAATTCATTCATGTTACTTGGTCTCTGAAAAAAACAATGGTTATTTTTTTCTAGTTCTGGAAGCATGGTTTCTAGAGCAGCTTTTTGTGTGACATCACCTCTCAGCAGTACGATCACCCATGGACAGCCTGCAGTCTGTATGTGGGGAGCCTGGGTCTGAGGCTCTCACAGACATGTGTTCCCCAGAGGACACCTGAGCTGCCTCCGAGCCCACATTTGGAAGCTCATTGGCTGCATGATCCATCAGCCTGGTCTCAAAAACAACTATGTGCTGGTATCCAGCCATCTGGGTAGACATACCTAATGCAATTTATTTTGAATCACAACCCTGAGATTGTTCTGTGGATCGATTTCTCGAAATATTAGAGGCTGACATGAATCCAAATAGCTGGATATAAAGGTCTGTGGTACGGACATTATTGCTGCCAACCATTATAAACAGTCTGTTTTACTACTTTTTTTGGGGAACAAAGCCCACATTCACTTGAGAAGAGAGGGGTGTTGGCCAGTTCCAATAAATGTTAATAGATTTTTACAATTTGCAGTTTTAGTAGAGTGCATTGACACAACTTTCCTGCCAATTCATTACCACTCCTTTAGTTGTGAAAAACAGATGAGCAAATATAGCGTGTGTGTGACAGAGTGAGAAACAGGTTCTACTCCAACATTTTTGCTGGAGTTTTATGCCTTATAACCTGCTTGGTAAGCAGGATGCTTGACTGAAAAGGAAATGGTGTGTTCAGTCAATGTCAGGCCAGTGTCAACATGATGTTCATGTTAGTGCAGATTTAGATGCAGAAATCAAACCCTGGTTTGGGAAGCAGACATTATTGCTTAGAGGTACTGCCAACCACGGGAACTTACGCAGCTTGTCATTAGTTGAATGGCAGTAGATATCTACACCCCTGAGCTGTAAGACAGTCAAGATCTGCTAGATGTACTAATATGCCATCTTTGTTTCTGTAATTTAACTGAGAACCAGGAAAGAGACAGAATATAAAGTAGGGTGAAATACTTCCTCCTTCACTTTCAGAAAGAAATGCTGTGCTAGGAAAGTCCAGCTATATTGTTTCTCTAGTGAGATAAACCACTTTCTTTTTCTACTGAAACTAGTGTAAAGAAGTTGGGGGTTCTGATAATGTACCACTTGAGTCACTTTTTTTCCCTTTACAATTAAGCTACAGGAAAAGCAGCTGGTGTTAAATATGTGTGTCAATGAGAACACACAAAGAGACTAGATCTGACTAAAGTTCTGTCTAACCACTGTTCTTCCTTCAGTAGCAGCAAATGCTGAATGACCAGAGAAAGATATAACAAGTTAAATGCACGGAAATATTTCTGCTCTACACCTTCTCAGTTTCTGCTGATCTGAGGCTCAAGGGCAGAGGTTGCATCAATACAGCAGCGGTTTCTCACCTCCTGAAGTCTGCTTTTACTTCTGATTCCAATAGCTCTTTCACTTTTTGCTAGGAGTTACTTTTCTTCCTCAGTAATTTTTTAGAGTTTTTCTACAATATCCAAGTAGCTGTTACCTCATGGAAGGTGCTCTCGTGGTTTTGTAATATTTCTCTTTTTTTATCTGTTTGGCTCAAGGCCTAATTTTCCTCAGTCTACCATACCTGCATTGTTGGTTATTGCTGAAATGTGCCAGTATTGTGTAGGGTATTGGCAATTGCGTTACTTCCTGCTGCTAAATCTCCTTTACCATGTTTTCCAGTTTGTTAAACACTGATTTCCATCCATATGTATGTATGTCTCAAATCTCGTTTCTGTAAAAACACACTTTAAAACATTTCAGTGAAAAACTTGGTATTTCATTCCTCCTTGAGGAAGTTTATTTCTTGTAGGGGAAAACCAATAGTTATTCACATTGAATAGGATTTACTCCTCAGATGGTATTCTTCAAATCAGTCCTTGCTGCACACTGGTAGATTTCTTTCTTTAAGGCCAGAGGAAATCAATATTGACATTTAGTCTTATCTCTTGTGTAGTGCAGGCCACACCGTTTCAGTGAGTAGCTCCTTCAGCAAGACCCCTGACATCTTTGTCAGAAAGACATCTCATTTTAATTGGGTGCTAAGAATAAAGCTATCAAAATGATCAAAGAAAGTACCACCTTGGCCATTCATTTGGCAAGTTATTGCCTAAGTTCATGTCATTAGTCCCAGTAATGCTCTTGCGATGAAGTCAGTGACAAAATTCTAAAGTAAATAGCCAATATTTAGTCCATTGTTTCCAAGTCAAATTTAGAGGAAATAAGAGACTGACTTGTACTTTTTATGTGGCAATGTGTAGTCTGGAATGATTATTATTCTCACTTTAAACTGTGGCAATAGTTTTCTACCATTGTAGTTTGGAATCATATGACATTATGCTGTTCAAATGTGTCACGTATGCAGATAGAGCTTTTGCTGAGGTTTTTGCCTTGTTGCAAATTTGCCTTCCAAAACTGCTTTCAAAAATTTGATGTAGAAATAAACCTAAAATATATGAAATTGAATGGAAAAATGGTAATTTCAAGTATAGATTTCTTTAGAATACCTCAACAGACCTGTAAAACAATAATACTTTTGTATTAGCAATCAATGCATTACATTAAGAGAGGAACTGAGGAGTGAAACAGTTGTGGCTGAAGAACTGGTATTCAAACTGTGCTTATTTCTTTTGAATTTACCTCGGACTATCTCCATTCTGTTCCCGAACAGCCGTTAGCAGACGAACAGAGCACATACTCCAGTCTTGTTTCTCCTGAAAGAATTCCAGTTTCCATACTCTGATACCAGTCTGCAAATAGGGGTAATCAGTGAACTATTGAAAACCACATTCCAGAACCAAACTAAAAGTAGAAAATAGATACCGTCAATTTCTGCATCCCTCTTACTGGACTTTTCCATAAGAGGTAACATAGCTTCTGGGTTTGACTTGTTCTCCTATCAACCTCGTTACTGCTGTAGCTGGTTGCTTGCAGCTGAGGATGACTTTGGAGTCTTGACTTAAGTTCTTCATGTTGGCCTAAACAGTAATGGTGACATTTGAATTTCCTGGATTGTTTCATCTGGGTATTTCAAAATTAAATCTAACACTGTATGTATTTTCAGTAGTGCTCATCAGTAAAGCCTTTGAAATGAGAAACTGGTGAGCACTTTTCCTGATGATTCATGAGGCTGATAATTCTATCCCTCTTCCTTCTTGACAGCAATAAATCAATGTGACTTAGCAGAAACATAAGTTAGCCTTTTCAGACAGCCTCCCCAGCAAAGGCTGCAATCTGAACCATGACATTACCATTGCAGAATGACAACTTCTCACCACCACCCCACTCAAGACTTCTTGCCTGCTTACTGCAGATACAAAGCAAGTAGTCACAGGCATAATATTATTATTTGCAGTTGGGCTGGGCAAAAGTTTTTTCTAAATAATAAATCTTCAGTCCTCCTAAAGCTCTTCAATTATTTATGTTTAATGTAGCAGCAGTATCAGCTGTGGAAAAGAAAATGTCATGGTGATACATCCAGTAGATAAGGGACTAGAAACCCCATTTAAATTCTCTATGGAGCCTAGCAGTTATATGGACCGTAATTTTCCAGCTGCCAGGCTAACAGGTGCTCAGAGAAAGCTCTGACAATTTGATCTGGACTCTGTCTTATTTCTGTGAAGGAGCATTCCCAGGAGCAAGGACGGGAACTGCATACGTCTAGCTCCAAGGGAGGTGCCCTAATGATAGGGATAGAGTCTTGCCTTCTGGCACTATTGAAGTCTTTTAGAAAAAGTAGAATGGCTCCTGCAGGGTAGAGTAGATGTGTACAATACTGGATGTTCAGGGTCACCTCAAAATACCTGTAAATATTCTTGAACACCCCTCAGAATACCCACCAACCTTGAACATTCAGCTGGAAGGCAGAGGCAGTCCCAGACTGTTGGTGTGATCTGAGCCTAGAGTGCTGTTGCACTTGAATACCTTAACTAATAGCTGAACTTCACAATTTTGTCACTGACTTGCAAGATCATTACTGGTACTAATGACATGAACTTAGTCAATAACTTGGTAAATGAATGGCCAGGGTGGTACTTTCTTTGATCATTTTGATAGCTTTATTCTTAGCACCCAATTAAAATGAGGTGTCTCATACTATACATCCTGGCAGGCCACTACCCTCTGGAAGACCTCAATGTTTATGAGTGTAGACCTTCCTGGAGCAGTGTGGAAATTATCAGCCAACCACAGCAGAAGTTATAAGTGGTTATGGTATTCTGTTATGCTGAGAAGATTGTAGAAGAGAGGGCTTTGGAGCCAAGTGGTGGTGATGGAGAAGGGGGTCACATGTCTCTGAGCTTCTCTTCAATGTCTCTTGAGACAGAACATCTTTGTGTGTTTCAGAGGAGTATTCTCAGAAGTGAAGTTGCTCCTAGAGAAAGGACGGGGTGAAAAATCCTCTGACTGCAGTGAGACAACTGTTTGGAGGATGAGGAAACTGTCCAGAGTTAAAGAACTGGGGGAAGCTAAGAGAAGTACTGTGAACACTCACTGCCTTAGAAGTATTTATTTGTGATGAGAGTTAGTCTATCTTTTCTGAAGACCGTTTTGTTTCCTCACATAGTCTTGTTTGTTTGAGATGCTTTTTCAAAACTGAAATGTGTTTTTAAAACATCATATTCTAGAAGACCTACCTTGTAGGTAGAGTCTCAAGACTACCTTGAAGAAGCATAGCTAGGACTAACTCACGTATTCATCCTTTCATACCTAACAGTAATTTTTGGTACGAGTACTTGCTGTATGGTATACATCATCAAGGAATAAAGAAAAAAAGTCTTTGATTCCTAGCATTTTTTTATGTTTCCTGGTTGATTTAACTATCTGCCACATGGACTGTGACTGTGCAATGAATTTGAGGGTAATGGTCCTTCAACAAATCACAGAACGACAGAATAATTTGGGTTGGAAGGGACTTCTAGAGCACTCCTCTGCAGTAGTCTTACCTTGGAGTTGTGGGGAGTTCCTTGCTCAGCCAAGGCAAATTTCTGCCACACCTGTGTGACTTTCTGAATGTTTAAAAGGATTGTTCTTGGTTTTGAGAAGGTTGTTATAACCACACTCCAAAAATAGTTCTTTGCATTCTGAGTAGAGAAATGATTTTGCCTGGATCAGTAAACATTGCAATAATAGCCATAAAGCTTACTGCAGTTTTTGCATAAGAGGTTTCTTAAATACCCAGAGTGGTCTGTCAGATGCAACAAAGCATGCAAATGAACTGGGTTATAAAAATAATTCTAACATATAATTTTATGAACACAATCCTTGAAACTCTTTTTCATCACTGAGAAGTGAAGATACAGAAAATTACAAGGCACAATTGTTTACTGCTACAGAAGTAACACAAACACACTAAGTTATCACCCAAAATCATTCACATAGAGCACTTGATTGGGATAATAAATTATGCTGTTCTGTCTTCCAAGAAAGGAAACATTTTGGTACAGCAAAAGTTTCAGGTACTGCCAATAATGTATTATTTTCTCTTACAACCACATGAACAATTAAAGGCGTAATGGAGAAAGGGCAAATTATTTTCTGTGGCCCTGGATGTCCCAACAAAAAAATTGTAAAACTTTTGTCGATACACACAGCTTAAATGAGATGGTCAGTTGTCATCATGCTTGTCTTTAAGAATACTTGAAAAGTAAAAAGTCAGCTACAGTCAAGAGGTTTAGGCTTGGAAATGTGTTTTTATTTATGAGTGGAGATGATAGTGTTAACTGTAGAGATACTACTCTATCAACAAATAGTTTAAAATGACAATGTATATACACTTCCAGCTAATAGCCCATTTCATAAGCTACATAATACGGCAGAACCCTGTGGTTAGTCATAATTTTCCTTGAAAATTGTGTAACAAAACTTCACTCTTTTTTCCTCATTTGCTGAGAGAGTTACAGAAAATGTTTCATTCTCTGAAGTTTGAATGAATGAAAATCTTGAACCATATGACCACAATGATCAATTTCATTCAGCTGCATGAATCCTAAAATTATCTCCGTTTTATTAGAAGTATATTAAGAAAGATTTTGTGTATTAGGTAAGGTACATTTTTAAAGCTCTTTAAGAATGATAAAGATCTTAAGATGATGTAATGTCAGTGGTTGTTACATTTCTTCATACTGTGTTGTATGCTTTAAAATACATTTCTAAAACTAAACCCTATTTATATAGTATGTGCTGAGCTTTATGATTCAATGCATTTTCACTGAAGATTAAATTATGGTAAAGATATGATGACACTTTTTTTATTATAAATGTAACCCTAATTTAAAAACTATCATGGCAAAATAAATGCAGAAATAAATAAATACACATTTTGCTAGGAGATTTCACAATGTCATTAAGATGAACAAACACTGAGATCCAATTCAAACACATCCTTTAAAAAAAAGGTGATGTATCAGGAAATTGTAAGCATTGTTGAAAGATTGAAAGTTCACAGAAAGCTGTGCATGGTTTCTTTGTATGAAAGGTATTATCTATTGAGAGATTCATACTTTTTTTTTTTTTTGTGCAAGCTTCAAGCATTTTAAGAAATAGTTTATTTTTCTATTATTCAGTCTTAGTGCTCTAAATTTCTTAATATTTGTGGAATGAATAATTTCAATGTTTTTCTTCCTAGTGTAAACAGCCTTGGACAGGTGGCAAAATTTTTGAATGATAACTGTCCCCCCAACCACCCTCCTCCCGCACCCTGGATATACAGCTGTCTTAATATTGCTCTTATTTTAAGTGATTTCAGCTTTACTTCTTTCTGAGAAAGATGGTCACTCTATCTTAGCCATTCCTGGTAGAACTGCTCTATGGTCATAAATGCCGTTCCATTTGAAATTCAGGGTACTTTGTTTGCCTAATAAAAGCTTTACATAAAGCCTAATTTTTACATTTTCTGTCCCTAATCTCTCTGTGATCCTAAGCTCCCCTGGCAGCATGAGACTGACTGAACTATGCCCAGGGGGAACATTGCAGGTATCTTGAGCAATACTTCTCTATCGCCAGTGCATTCAGATTATTGCCTAACATAACCTGGTGGTTATAAGTTTGGTCATCTTCTGACCTTGCAGATGGCAGGAAGGTAGTATTACATAGGCATATTAAACTGTGAATTTGACATTTTATATCTAATAAGCAGAAGCTGTGAGATATTTTAGAGACCATACTCTCCAAATAGCATTTGTCACTGACAGTTTCAGCTGTCAAGCAGGATAGAAATAAAATTGAGTGGAACAAATCCTCTCTTATCAGAGAATGGGGAAAGTAGAAAATATTACTCATTTTTCTCCACTTTCACCATGCTGTTTGGGGAAGGATGTCTTAGTCCTTATGGATTCTCCAATTATTTGAAAAGGTCTAAACCTCCTCCAGATGGAGTTCAATGTGATGCTGACTAAACAAACTTGGCTATGGCAGCTATACTTTACAATACTGTATAATTATGGGCCAGGTCCAGTGACATGTAGAGTTGTCTTCTGCAACAGTGAAATCTGTAAAGATTAGCTATTACCCCCAACAGAGGAGGGTGCTAGACTTAAATGTATGTATAAACATTCTACAGAGAAATGTTTCCCTGCTCTGTTCACTACAGTCTATTCCTTACCAATAACCTTGTTTGAAAAATATGAATTAAAGGGGTTAACTTGCCTTTGTCACTCCAAAATGTGAAACAGGGTTCAGTATTGCATACATACAGGCTTCAGCCTGCTTATGCTTATAGCAAACAAGATCAAGCATTGTTAAGTTTTTATTTAAAGATATAAAAAATTGTGGGGCGGGGGAATCCACTCAGACTTGCAAAGTATTAAGTAAAAAATTCACGTTAACAGCCAATATTATTCCCTCTCCTGTTAGCTTAGAGCATTTCTAGAGAGGCTGCTTTTCTTTTTGCTTTGCTTTTAGAAAATCTTGTCTGACAGTCTTTTAGAGTGTACTGAGGATGAGAACTATTGGAGGAAGACTGAAGGAGTCAGGTACTAGGGATCTGAGCTATTGTGGTTGCTTTTGTTGAAGACAAAGCAACGCGCACACAGGAGTGTGGAAAAAAAAGAGAACAGCCGAGACTGAAAATATAGTTTCTGTTTCTGGCTCATGCTGCAAATCTTACAGTTACAGACAGGCACAGCACCTGGTCTCCTCAGCCACTGTGAAGACTGTCAAATATCAACATGCTTAGGACTGTGCTTTTAGCTGCCTTTCTAACATGAGAGGAGTGCACAGCAGTGTCACAAAAATTAATACAAAAAGCAGCTCTAGTAGGCTAAATGGAAGGATGGAAGGGCCGTGAGAGGGGGAAAAAAATGAGGGAAAGGAAAGAAAGGGTGGTGAAGCTTCCCGTTCTAGCTGCTTCATACGCAAAGGAAGCAGAAGTCTCCATGATGGTAGCATGTATCTATGTGCGTATCTTTTTTTTTAGTCTTATCTGCCCACCATCCCAAAACTTTGGACTGAAGAACAAAGCCTAGGATTAGTAGAGTAACTCTTCTTTTCATCAATTTATTTAGCAGTGTGAGCTAATTTCTAGCATATCAATTTTATTAATTAATTTCCATTTCTATACTTTTCATGTTCACCAGTTATGAACATAAGGTAGTTCCATAAGGCTTGAGTGGGCCTTTTCAGTTATACTAAATTTTTTCTCTATCATGATCTTTTGATGACATTTCTAAACAATTTAATATAACAAGTGAAGTTGGACTTTTGTTATTTGGACAAGTCATTGTGCAGCCTTTGTCTTAGGGAGCTTCATTTTATCACTTAACAATAGAGATAATTTGCATTAATGTGGCACTTTCATTTTGGGGCTCTCAATACAATTAAAAACATTAATTAAACCATTAGCATATCAATACCTTTCTGAGTATAAGATAATGCTGTTTCTCTTTCTCTCTTTTTTTATGTGAAAGAACTAATACTCAAGGAGATGATGTAACTTTCCCAAGATCATTCAAGATGTTGGTGGCAGAGCCTGGAGCTCTTGGCTCACCTCCTTATAAGCCAAGCAATAAATTAATCTCCTTTAGGGTACTGTAACTAAAAGAGAAACATTTGTAGGCAATGTGAGTAAGACTTAATGAATTTTAATTAAAAAAAATACTTCCATTTTCTTTTCTTCTCAGCTCAGAAGCATAACTGTATAAACTTTTATGAGTAGACCCTCGGTACATCCCTTTAAAAGCCTATCTCCTTTTAAAATGACATAATCTTGTTTCATGGTTGCAATTTTAAGTAAACAAATGTAAAATAGTCATGGGGCAACATAACAAGTTGCTCAGTATTTCTGTTAAAAGCTGCACTGCTGTTGTACTATCCGTCATCTGAATCTATTAGCATTTTGCAAGCGTGATTGAAGACCAAAAGGAAAATTTCTGTGCAGTGAGTACTTGCATTTTTATAATTATAAAGACTTGCCACACCAACATTTTCCTTATTTTTGCCCCAACAGCTGACTAAGAGGTGGTTGGGGATCCATGGCAGTGATCACGGAAATACTGCTTTTAATTATATGTCTTCCCAGAATTTAAAACCTCTGTGGATTAGATCTTTATAAATAGAGAGCTGGAGTTTGTTCCTTAATCATATGGGATGGGCTGGTTAAAATAGAAACAAATAAGAAAGAAAAATCCTCTCAATCATATTGAAATTGTTTGTTGTATGGCTACATACTGAAGAGCAACAAAAGACTTCACTAAAATTGATGGTAGGTATTTCAGTTAAAAAAACCCAACCAAACAAAACCCAAAAACCCCTTAACAATAGAAAGGTCTCACAGACAACTAATTTAACCCATCACCGTTCAAGAGATCTTCTCTCTTTCTGCTTCCTCCCCCTGAATATAACATAGGAATAGGTGGGATATATTGCTAGTTAACAAAACAGTTCTGCATTTGACAGAGTTTATGCCTGTGCTCAACAGTATCACACGTTTGTTTTGTAATGGCCAATGATGTGCTGCCTTCTAGCCTCTAGCTGATTATTATCAGTCGGCTTCACAGGTGAATTTTGCTGAAAATGTGTTTGTTGCTGTGCTGCAGAGTCTTCATTGCCTCTCTTGTATCTTGCACATCTTGGAGAACATCACTGGAGGTGCTGCAAACGCTGCTCGGCACAATGTACTCCCCGAGTGCAGCGTGACTTCCCTGGTGAGTCAGGCTGATGAGCCACCTAAAAGACAGAGATACACACACAGCTGGGCAGCATGGTAGGTGGGGAGACACAAGACACTGATAAAGAACTGTGTTGTGAAAAGAGCTGTGGGTTTTTTTCCCCCCTTTTCTTCCCTGAGAGGAGTATGCGAAGAGTGCAGAAATATGTACTGATTCACTGGGATTTGTTGTAACCAGATCAGGAGATAATGTCTACACTTGTATTAACAGTGGGGAATCATAATATGCTGTAGTATTCTAGAATTATTTGATTATATAATTTCATTGAATGGATTAAAAGAAAAATGCACTTTCTTAGGTGCTGACTTAGTTATAAAAGCACCCATCTGACTGCAGCACCGCTCTGAAGGCATTTTTTTATACCAAGGTTCTTGCCCAGTAGCACTGAAGGGATATCAGAGGCACTCTGTTACTTTACACTGACATCCTGGTAAGGAAAAAAGTTCTGGTGAGTCTGATCTGATCTTGAGCATATGGGAAAATCTTGGGCCAAGGTGGAGGGAATTGCTGTGTACTAAGGATATTTTAAAATTATTTTACTAAGAAATTGTGATTCTTTTGGGGATAATTACCTGTTACCATCATTTCTGTGTTTTACAGACTTCTGTAAGTATTTATGGAACAGTATTGTACCCATTTCACAAACTGAGATACTGAGAGGAGATAAAGGCTTCATTCCCAAACGTAACTTAATTGTAAGTCCAGACTTTAGATTTCCCATTTCTATACCTGCTCCCCATTCACCTGTTGTCACTGAAGCTGTGAAAAACAGGCACCTCTGTAAACTTCCCACAGTATTTAAATGTCTTTGCAGGTATTTCCAGAACTGCATAGATTTTGATTTTGGCATGTTCGTCTGCCAACATTTCATGCAGACGCTGCCAACCAGGATGTATCTCATGGAAATCTTCCTGGCTTTAGTGATATAAGTAAAAATGCTCTCCCTCTCTTCATAGTTCCATACACAGAAAACTCAAGAAGGATTTGGGAATGCTCCCTGTGCTGTATAAAATTAATCAAAGATCATTCAGAAGCAAGGACTCAAATCCACTGTGCCCTCCACCTGCCTTGCCACCGGTCCCTGTGAACAGACTTCAGTTATGACTGGCTCATGCCAGAATTTTGAAATTATGCCATTTCCATTTTCCATGTAAGTAGCAGCAACAACAATTAGCAATCAGATTTAGCATAGCAAAATTTCAAAGACTGCTGAGCAACTCGTATTTTCTATATGGAACCCGGTGTCTCCTCCTCCCAAACACTGGTTTAACAATAAGGATGACATTTCATTTGCCTCTGTGAGAGATGTGGGAGGTAACTGCATCGTTCCTACCTTTCCTCAGGAGTGACACAGCACCTTTCCACTTCCTCTCGTGCTCCCTCTCATCAGTAGCTTGTATTGTCATTCACCCAGATAGGGACACATTGCATATCTTTTGAATAAGGTCACAACTTTCTCCCCTCTTGCAATGCATTCACATTAGTGTGTGTTGACGTATTCAATGAAACAATTACTGGTTTTGGTGATGCAGTACTAGTATGTTGGTTTTGAAGTCCTCCTTGGAAAAAACCTAGGTGGTTTTGTATAGATCCTTGTATAGTTTTCTATAGATGCTTTAGATCAGAGCTGGATTCCTTGCCTTTCCAATGAGAGTATTCTCATAATGAGAGAGAAGGTCTTAAGGCTGCTTGAATTTAGTAATGTGAAGTTTTCTGGGGACATATTTCTTTTTAGTTCTATTTTTTCTGTACCTCACATGTAGTGGATACATACATAAATATATAGTCAACAGTGTTTAGTTCACTAATGTAACCCTGATTTCCACTGTGGCTTTCTTTTCCATGCTGATATCGCTGTTTCTGGCACTACACAGGCACATGTATGTATGCATGCATACAAACAATCTATGTGAAAATAAAAAACTCAATGACCTGCTGAAGTGACAGTATCATAGGGCATGAACCACAGGTTGCAGAGGTGAAGTCTCCAGTCCTGTATTCTTTATGAAACTGGAATAACTGTCAGAGTAAAAACCAGGAAAAATTATGGTGAAATATTTGATGAAGTTTTCTGCGCTATGTTTCACAGACGTGCAACACCAATGGAAATTTCTAGCTGGATCTGCCACCATTTTACCTTTTTTCTTTTTTCTTTTTCTTTTTCTTTTTTTTTCATCTTTGAATTGATTTTCTTCGCCTTTGGTTCATTTAGATTTTACTGGAGTTTGATACTAAACCAAGTCTCAGACTGTAGGCTTTAGTGTAACTTACTGTACATGGAAGGTAAAGATATACAAATCTGTGCAAAAATCTACATTATATTGCTATAACCAGAACCTTTAATGGACTGTTATAGAATAACACTTTTTGCCAACACTGGCAAATGAATACTGCCACTTTTTATCAGTACTGCTCCAGCAAAATAGGTTATGTGGACGTGTCTGTCCCAGCCACTAGGTTATCTGTTCATTATGTCTCATATATTTATGGAAAAAGAGTAGTTTAAGACATAAGGGTGAAGTTAGGGTTAAACTTTCGGCCGTTACTGCTTTTCCTGTCTTGTGCAATTACTTAATTTCAAAACCATATCTGTTTCTTAACACTCTGCTTCATACTCTGCTTCCCTGTAATGGCTTGACTGGTGATCAGAGCACAGCAGAAACGATTTTCTCTCCTTGCCTTTGTAATCTAGGTGTAATTCTGTGGACTTGAAGTGTTACTTTATACGATCCTCTGGCTTTATGATCTAAAACCAGTGGCAGAGTTGTTTTCTCTCTTACTTAAAAAACAGATTTAGAAATTAAGAAAGTTCTTCCAATTACTCTAGAATAATTTCATCCCCAAATCAATGTTTTTTTTTCCTCTCTGAGTTCCTTCTACCTCATAGAGTATGCATTAATTTTACTTTATGTTTGTGGATTGTATAAAAAGTATGTCTTTCCCTATCAATGAACTAACCCTTGTATTTCTTGCACAAAGGCAATGTTTTTGCCTTTACGTTAGGTGAGGTGTCAATCCAGTTATCTAAGCTAAGACGATTGCTTTTTATTTCAATCTCAAAGCTTGAAAAAGATTAATGGAAAATGTCACTGTGATACATAATAGCCATAGAATTCAATTGTTTCATTTAAATCAGTTGCACATTATTGATAACACTGAATCATAACTTTAGCTGTTCTTCAAAGACATAATTTTGTGCAGTAGTGGAAAGGGACTCAAAACTCTGGGTCTCTATGCTGCAATGTTTTAAGAACAGTTGTACTTTACATTTTTGCTTTCCTTTCCCACTAGCTTCCTCCCTCCATTCCTTCTGACAATTTCTGGTTCTTAAATACCCTTTTGAAATAAGTCGAGCAAAAAGTAATTGGTAATTCCATGCATATCCTCTAGTTTAAATAAATGTCAATGCAAATGTAGAAAACTATACAGTATTGGAGCAGTTAAAAAGAAGGAGGTTTGAGTGCTTTGTTTTCTTTATACCAGCAATTCCATCTATATTACAGGAAGAGGAATGTCATTGGACAATTTAATAAGGAGACCTATTTCATTTTGGATAATTTAAAAGCAAAATTGCAGAATAACATTTGCTAACAGATAATTTACACGGTAAGTTTTATTTTGCATTGCAGTATGTTTTTTATAAAAAAAATCAAAATTGAGATCTAAGATGTATTGCATATCCCATTCTGCAGAACGGCATCTCAGAACATTTATTTTTAGTATGTGGTAGCTTCTGAGACTTCAGGGTTATTACTATGGTAGTATAGTTTATCAAAGGGAATATTAAAAGGAAAGGAAAGGAGAGCAATCATTCTGCTGCAGGAACACAAAATCATATGGTTCAGTTTAGAGAAACATGTTAAACATTGACATTCTAGCAGTAATGGAGTTTAACAGCCATCATAGTGAGTCAGTGCTCAGTAAATTGAAACAATGAGAAATACAGCTAAAAACCTATGACCTACATTTCTAGTGACTGCTGATTCAGAGCCTTGAGCCTTTGCATATTCAAGACGAGGCACAATGAAGAGGACTAGGTCTTTAAAAACAAGATCTCTGAAACACTGCCAAAACTCAGATACCCAAAATTAAGTCTCGCTTTTGAAAAAGTGTATCATACACTCACATCTGATTAAAAAGTAGTGAGGAAATCATATTTTTAGAATGCATACACTGCTACGTTTACTGAACTCTTTGACCTCATACAGTTAATTCGTGTGGCAAAGTCTTACAATGTTGATGAAAGAAACATTAAAATAGCTTTTGATCAATATTCATTGAACTATATGAATTTACATCAGTTGGGGATTTTGTCCTCAATCTCCATGAAACCTGAAATGTTCACTGTAATGTGTTACCTGCCTTTAACTTGTGCATGTATATCACATATATATTTATGTATACCATATATATATTTATGTATACATATATGTGTGTGTACTTTATAATCATCTGGTTAGCAGGCTTGCAAAACAGTTAGGCTGATATCAAGGAGTAGTTCATAGCAGGTATTGAGTTCCAACTCATGCAATGAATCAGCAGCGACCCTAGCTACTATCTGAGACAGGCTATCCCTGACCATGAAGATATTCCTGCTAGAGAATAAGCAAAGCTTCAAACTCAGTTTTGTTCTAACACACACAAAAAACTGTGTCCGTGGACATAAAATGCACTGCCATACAGGCACAGTGTGCATAAGTTGAATGCAGTGAAAAATGAGGTAAACTTATTTACCTATCAGAAAGCAGGAGTAACAGTAAACAGAAGAGTGTATTTTAAGCCCATTAAACCTTCAGGCTTGCTCGTGTGACTGGAAGGTTGTAATAGTCCACTAACATATTACTGTCTGTCCGCATCTTGCCCTCATACACAACATCCAGCAGATGTTATCATCTCCTTGGCAAAAACACGACATCTGACTGCATACATGTTCCTGGACTTTTAAGGGGAGCTTAAGCAATGGCATAGAGCTAGGGAGTGAACAAGTTAGTTACCACATGTTGGCTAAACAGACAGAAACTTGCTAAAGTTATGTTCACTCACTTTTTGTGTGTGTGTGCATTCCCATAACAAAGATTGAGTTGTACCAGTTTTAGACTATCCATCACTAGTTTAAGGAAAGATCATTTCAGGGTTGTGGCAGTTGTCCCCAAACAAAATGTTACAGTCCTCATCATATTCACGCACCTTTTGCATTTGAGCTGGGAGAAACCTGTTTGTTATGTTTAAGCTTCACTCTAAGCCCCCTGTATGATAATGGACAGATAGGACTTCTGTAAGAACCTTAACTTATCCTTGTAATGGCCACATAGAATAACTGTGTCATTTTGAGTAGGAATTTCTGTGTTTGTTACTCTAGTTTGGATACTTTTTAAAAAGAAACCAACCTGTTTCATTATTTCTCTCTCTCCCACAACATTCAGACACATGTTTTCTCCTCACTTCTGAATTGTGGAATGTTTTCTGGTAAAGCAGAAATCAGGCTTATCTCCTAGAGTGGTAGTGACCTCGAAATTCTGGGTAATGGCAGGATGACTGCAGAGACCTTCCCTTTGCTTTGTTTTACTGCCTCTACCCTCTCATGTGAATTGCATGGTCATTTGTTTAAGGATTTCTACTGTGTTGTGTGTCATCCTTTTCCTTTTTCCTGTTGTGAACACTGGTTCTATGTTTGAAGGCTCTGCTTTGTTTTCTCGCATCTCTTGGGAGAGATCCTTCTTGTAGGAGGTTCTGATTAAGGCCCCCTAGCCATCTGGTTGTTTTGATTTCTGATCCTTTTCCCAGCGTAAATGCAATATGCTTTGATGAAATGAGCCTTATGATTGCAGAGCCTAAATATTTGGAAAAGATATGAAATATAAGGATATCTATTGCCATTAGTGAAATGAGCAGCTTAATTTCTAAATCATCCGTGTATAGGAAAGAGCAACTTGAATTCGTGCAATAGCCATATGATTATGATCAGTGCATACTGATTGTGTTTCGTTATTTGTGATTTTAAATTCAATTTAACTGCCTTTTCCCCATGTGGCTTCTGCTGATGAAATCACAAAAAAATAGAAATAACACTGTTTTCTGTGCATTTTTCTACCCTGACATGTTTAGATTTCTTTTAAAATTAACTTTGGCTCTAAGTTTCCAGGCTTTATAACACTGGATATTTCTGTGTGCCCTGGAGGGTTGAGGTTTTGTTTGGTTGCTTTTTTTTAATTGTTGAAATTACTGGGTTTGACTCTGACTTAACTTTATTTTAACATATTTTTGTTTTGGTTTTTAGTATTTCTCTGTTCCTTAAAAATACCTAGATATCAATTTGCTCAGTAGCAGCCAACTAAAAGATCAGATGTGATAAAATGATATGGTGCAGTCAAACAACCTGAAAAAATGTAAAATATGAATTTATTCCTTACTTGACATCCTGACTTTAAATGACTAACGCCTTAACTTGTCTTCCTCCACGGGTTAATGAGTACCAATTAATGCTAACTGATGATACTTAAAATATTCTATATCTTCTAAAAACAGATTTAATGCCAGCTAATCATTACCTATTGTTTACTGTTTATCTCAGCTGTATTTATATAACTGAGCTAGAAGAGAAAACATGAGTATTCATACCTCTGGGCTATCCAGTACTTCATGCTTAAATATTTTGTTTAAATGAAACTTGAACTGGAACAAGAATAAAGAAAGAAAGAAAGAAAGAAGGAAAAAAAAGAAAAAAGTAAGATGATGTTTAATCTGCTCCTTAAATTAAATTTATAATAATAGTTGGTAGCAGTTGTTGAAGAATGTATTTAGTGTCACAGTGAATTCCTGAAAGCTGTTAACCCAACCTCAAAGTAAATAAGTTTCCCTTTTCCACTTCTCCATATATTATGGTGTGTATATATATATATATATAATGCCTGTGTTATATTTAAGAGTCATCTTCAAGTTATTCTCCTTCAGTTGTTTAGGCCCTTGTCAAAAACAATTACCTGCTTTTTTTCTCAAGATACCCAGTCTCTGTGGGATTAAGCTATCCTCGAGCACATTGCCTTGTCCCAAGGCTGATTATGATCATGAATGATGGTGCTGAGTCATTTTCTTTCCTTTCTTGTTAGGTGGAGCTGAAATAGCCCAATATAGCTTTCCAGCTATCCTGAAATTGCTACTGCTATATTCTTCCAGTGTAGGTGTGACTACCTCTAGCTAAATCCAAAAGTGGGTACCTGGGAGAGAAGTGCTCTAGTAATTAGAAAGAGAGAGCAAGAGTTAGAGTTTTGTGCTCAGTGCTGTCATTTGTTCACCGTTTCACCTTCAGCAAGTCACTTAAGTTACCCTCTGCTTCATTTGAATTACCTGAACAGTTGGTCAGATCCTCAGTAGGTATAAACCTTGCTTAAGTCCCTGTGTTATCCCTGTGGTCACATACAAAAAAAACCCATGGGGGTGTGTGTGTGTGTGTCTTAATTTTGTTTCTTTAATTTCTTTTTTCTGTAAGTAAAAGGCAGAACAGGTTGTCTTTTGGCTCACCTTACCCATTGTATGACAGAGCAAAGCTGAATCACAGAGGGAAATGAGTTGGAGCTTTTGCTTGTTTCTGACACTTAGAGCAAGGAGTTCCTACTCAGAACTGATCAGAGACTCCCTGGAGATGAACAACCATTCTTCATGTCAATTCCCAGCTTTAGCCTGTTGTTAGTCTTTCTATTTGTTTACATGCTGTTAAACAAAACTGTTGTTGATAGTGGATTAGAGAACCGAGGAAAGTGAAGTAGTCTTTCACTACTAGGTTATCAGTGTCAATCTGGAGGATTAAATAATCCACCAGGAATTGGCAATAACTAACAACAGTGCAGAAGGAAAGCTGCATACAGAGTTTTCCACTACCTTTGACATGATTACCATGACAATTGACCTTTAACAAGAAGCTGTTATAGGGACAAAATCTCTTGGGTGCAGGACCTCCTCCAAGCCGGGATTACTGCGTATTTGAAGACCATGGTGCTGCTGCCATGCAACAAAGGATGCTGTTTCAGTGCTTGGAATGTCATTACTATCTCACTGACAGACAAGTAACATGGCGCTTACCTGCCAAAAGACTATTTAATCTGGAATTAATTTAATGTCTCTCAACTGTGCACCAGCTCTACTTACTAACAAATTGAAACACTTTTTTTTTTTTTTTTTTTAATTTCTGAGAACAAAAGTAAATATCATACTGCTTTCTGTTATGAGCAGAATTGATTTTAGTTGAGCACTAATGATAGGACTTGAGCCATGATAGGATTTAGGCCATAAGACACACTTTTCTGACAAACTTTGTAATGTCACGCTTGGATGGCAAAAGCAACAGAACAAATGAAAGAAAGAAAGAAAGAAAGAAAGAAATGAATGCTTGTCAAACTTCTCCAAAGTAACTTCTTTTGGGGTAAAATAGGTGTACCATATCTACTTTCACATACTTTTCCTCCAGAATACCTCTGGAAGTCACTCAGGAATGGAAGAGTCTTCTACTGTTATTCTAGCAAATTAAAGTAAAATTCTTGCATTTGTCACTGGTCTTGTTTAAGCATTAAAAGCATCTTACATTTGAAGAACAGCATTGTAAATCCAGGTGACAGTGATTTATGGACACCTGAAAACTAGACCAAAGTTTGGAAACAGTCAAAAGATGAGCAATATGTGTAAGTTAGTCAGCTTATTGGAATAGAAATGATCTCCTTTTCCTCTTGAATCTAAACAGGCACTTGGGAATTTTACATTACGTTGCTTCCCTTACTGGCAACAAAATTGTTTCAGTAGGAAGCAAATTCAGGAGGTACCCCAGAAAATGTAGGTGTCCAATTTGAAATTATTAGGTATTTGAGGGAGTTGTCTGTTGGTTCTCTGTTTAGATTATTTTTCTCCAACCACAGTAATGGAGAAACTCAACACTAATAAAATCCATGAAAACTGCTGATTCTTAGCATCTCATGGAGCATAGCTGTAATTATTCAATGGCATGCATTCAAAAATGGAGAAAGGTGAAATCAGCTGAGTCTGACTTTTTTGGCCCTGTTCACCTAGATTGTTCTGTTCTCTGTATTGAAGCCTATGATCTTTAACAGTGCATCTCAGTAAAACACCTAATACCTATTCTTTAAATGTATTTATTGCCTCTACTGCATTACGATTGCCAGGACAATTTAAAAACAAATTCTTATTTGATGGAATTACAGATTCTTCAATTACGTCCAGAGTTTTTATCTGATTGGCCTTCTTGAGGAATACAGTATGCCAGAGAGATTGCATAGGGAGTTTTAAAAACACATTTATCCCTTCTTAGCACCTTCATAGCATTATAAAAATAATAAAAACAAAGTTTCACTCACTTGCATTTCATCCTTTTAAGTATGCTTCACAAGCTTTCCTAAATTTGTTCTGACTGCTATTGCGTTGATTTCTGCATTGCCCTCTAACCTCTTCCAGCATCCAAGTGAGGCAGCTGGTTGCCTGTTGATTACAACAGTGACTTCCGTTTCTCATTTCTTGTCTTGAACCAAAGGTTTCAAACTTGTTGTTGATTGCTGTATGGTGGCTTGTGTTGCACCTAGCTGTAGTCAGTGCTTTAACAATAATTGCTGCCTATGGAAATCTCGTTCCTTTTATTTTGATTAGAGCTACACCAGTTTACAATATTTCCTAAAGTCTGGTAAGAGTCATATTGTTTGGGGCTAATAGCTTGCGGTTGAGAGTTAGGATGCAAGAAGCAGAGAGAGTTAGAGAAATAATTCCATCAGTTACTTTCAAGACCTAAATCTTTAACTGAAATCTGTGGGAAAATGTGATTGTTATCTTCCAATCTGGTGCCTTGTGGCTATGTTAAATTTCATGTCCACCTTTTAATTTAAGGAATGTCTGTTCCTCTGTTGCAAAAGTCAAAGAAACAACCAGATATATTCTCAGGGAAGAATTTGTTTCCTGAAATATATCTTTGGTGTAATTGTTTGCTAAGTCAAAGTGACATCAGTAAAGTTATAACAGAGTGTAATGAGACTTCAAACAGACCCTGAAAATGTGAATTTACTTGCAGTTATGTGTGACAGCAGAGGAGTCTTTTTGACCTTAAACATGATAATAAACAAAAAAAGCATCACAAATTAGCATGTTGTCACTTGACATCAAAGATGATGTCATCAAAGATCATACAATCATAGAATGCTTTGGGTTGGAAGGGACCTTTAGAGGTCATCTAGCCCACCCCCCCTGCAGTGAGCAGGGACAGCTTTAACCAGATCAGGTTGCTCAGAGCCCCGTCCAACCTGACCTTGAATGTTGCCAGGGATGGGGCCTCCACTATCTCCCTGGGCAATCTGTTCCAGTGCTTTACCACCCTCACTGTAAAAAATTTCTTTCTTATGTCTAGTCTAAATCTATTCTTCTTTAGTTTAAATCCATTATTCCTTGTCCTCTCACAACAGGCCTTGCTGAAAATATTGCCCCCATCCTTCCTATAGGCCCCCTTTAAGTACTGGAAGGTTGCAATAAGGTCTCCCCGCAGCCTTCTCTTCTCCAGGCTGAACAACCCCAACTCTCTCAGCCTGTCCTCGTAGGAGGGGTGCTCCAGCCCTTGGATCATTTTGGTGGCCCTCCTCTGGACCCACTCCAACAGGTCTATGTCCTTCTTGTGCTGAGGGCTCCAGAGCTGGACGCAGTGCTCCAGGTGAGGTCTCACCAGAGCAGAGCAGAGGGGCAGAATCACCTCCCTTGACCTGCTGGCCACGCTTCTTTTGATGCAGCCCAGGATTTGGTTGGCTTTCTGGGCTGCAAGTGCACATTGCCGGCTCATGTCCAGCTTTTCATCCACCAGTACCCACCCCCAAGTCCTTCTCTGCAGGGCTGCTCTCAATCCCTTCATCCTCCAGCCTGTATTGATATCGGGGGTTGCCCCGTAGATGAAATGGTTAATCTGGGTTTCTAAAATGGGAACTGAAACACAGACAACAAACGAGTCCATTTTCATACTTGTCCACCATGCTACTCATGAAAAGGGTTGATTTGCATAAATGTTTAAGTCATACTCTTCTCTGATTAGATGTTTGTTTAACCCTGTTTATAGAATGTGAGTGGAAAGTGAAAACAGAATGCTATCCACAGAAAAATAAAATGTGGATGATGTTATAGATTGCAATTGTCTGCTTATGAGTTCCGATAATCCTTCCATCCACCCTTGCTTACTGGGAAAGTTATTCTACAAACACTCCAGTCACGTATAGCAATGATTAAGTGTGCTAGCTTTTTTCTATTAGCCTGTTCAGATTCCTCCAGAGAATTGGCTCAGAGAGCAGTTCCTCTTCGTCATGCCCATTAGGTGTGGAGTTGGTCTTGATCTCTGAGTTGATCACTGCCTGCTGATTTCTTATCCCAGCTTGCAGGTGGCTACTCCTCTCCCTCTGCTCAAATTAGTTTCAAACCCAGAAAGTCCCCAGTTTACCATCTTAGTACTAGGCTCACTGTCCCCACCCTAGAGTTAGTCCTTATTTGAAGAGCAGCATACTCATAATGATTCCTCTATCTCATACTGGGGTTTGCTATAATTATTTAGTCAAATCCTACCCAAGTCTAAATTCCACCCTGATATCAGTTTCATAATACCTCTTTTCCCCTGTAAGGCCTTTGGCAAGGCATCATCACATTCCCCATGTTTTTAAAGTCTGTGGTCTGATAGGATCCCATCTGGCTGAGCCCTCTAGTTCCTCATGCAATAAAAACCTCTGAGTGTGGTGATGCACAGCAAGATTGGATTTTCAGTTTCAGTCTAGTAGATTAGCGAGTAATATTTACACTCCTGTTACCCTAGTAGTTTTGCAAGCTGTTTCAACATCTGCTTTGGAGAGACTGCAGTTCTGCAAATACTGCCACTGTCCCACGGAAAATATTAGAGGGCTGGAGTCTGTGCGGGTGTCATGGAATTGTGCTCATTTACCTTAGCTGAACATCTAGCCCATGGATGAAATTCTGACAAATGTTAACTACAATTTCTGTTTGCAGAGCCGTTGATTTTCTTTATAAAAGTCTTCACGGTGCACTTGGTAGGAAATTCCAATATGGCCATACTCTGAATTCATTAGTTTCTGTGTAAATCTGGAGTCAGTTCTGAAGATGTCAGTAAAATTGCCCTGTATTAACTTCAGTGTTACATTGATGAAGATACAGCCTGCGGTCTCTCTTGGTGGTATGTCTGGTCTGTCACCGGTCATGTGCATTTTTGAGTGACGGGATTGCCGTTTTCCTAACTGTTTCCCTGACAGGTGGATTCTGTAGTTACTTTGAAGTACCCCAAATCCCAGTGGATAGAATAATCAGTCTGATCATTGCAACAAGCTTTCCATTGACTGCTGGACCAGCCTGTGTTTAAGCTGCCATCCATCTCCTAGGCCTTTCTTGCTGCCAGCATGTCAGCTAACATTATCCCTCCTACTCAGCTGAACTAACTGGACAATGCTGGCCTCCTGCCAGCTCAGCACTTCATCATTAACTCTCCTCCTAGAATCTCATTTTTTGTAGATATCCATTTTATTCTGCCTCAGCCACTTTCATTTAAAACTCTTCAATCTTCTAAGTAATAACTTTTTTAATCTATGTGCTATAATGTTTTCTTAAGAATTTATGATTTTTCCATTCCTCTCTCCCTTCCTAGTTGTGAATTGCCATATTAGCCTCCTTATAGGAATGGTTTGCAAATACTCTCTGGAAGGTCCTTATCTTGGCCCCCTTCCTCTTCTAGAGAAGAAAAAAAAAAAGACTCAACCTTTAATGAACTTGCTGCTAAAGTAGATTAGCCATTTTCTGTTGGCAAGATTGATGATGTTATCAATGTTATTAAGTCACTAGGTGTGAATTCCTCATAGTGTAAACCTGAAGTAATAAGCACTATTAGAGCTCCAGGCCATCCATCTCACTATTGCCTTTCCAGTGTAATGAAAAATAAATAATAATAAAAAAGGAAGAGGTAGGAGAGAGGCTCCTAGTTTCAAACTGCGAGGTTGCTGACTTAATTTTTACCAGGTTTGGTTGTTTGACTTGGTTTGGAGAATCTAGAATTGTGAACTGCTCTGGGTTGTAGCTGTGTTTCTGGATTTTTGAAACGGAATGTTGTATTATGGGTAACTGTTTTTCTGCGTTTCTCCTTGGTTGGGAGTGTTGTTTGGCTGGCTACCAGTGAAAGAGGATTCTGGAAGCAGACTGCAGGGGAAAGATAGCCAAAATGAGTTGACTTTTGAAGAATAATTCAGGGGAAAAGCTCAAAGTACTTGGGAGGAGAAGAGTTATTTTTGGATGATAATTGTTTTTGTTGGTACTTAGAGGAACATATTATGGGTACCAACAGCTCAATCTTCAGTTCTCTATGCCCCCAAACTCTCACACCAGCAGCAGTGACCCCCATTCTAAACTCGGACACCCCATTAATTTCTTATGAAATTAAGGCAAAGATCCATACTAACAGTGGTTCAATAATGTCAAGAATTTTTGAGGTTGATATTTTGAGTCCGTACATCTGTCTGAATGGGAAAAAAATTAACATTTTCAGGGCCCTGAGCAACCTTGGCAAAAACAGGAAGGTGGAAATAAATATGAAGGATGTTCATGTGCCACAATATGGAGAAGTTGAAAGTATTTTTATTTTTTTGTTGATTGGATCATTTCATATCTTTCTTTATGTTAGATAGGTTCAGGTGCTATTTTCATTATTTGATAGAGATGACATGCAGTTGAGTTTTCCAAGGCAAATACTGTAATTTGGTATTCCATTTCCTTGGAATTGAGGGGGTTTCTTTTCCTTCTAGGAGAAGGCATTAAGTCAGATTTCTAAGATGTGTTACTCCTTTAAGAGAATACTTTTTACTGAGATATTGAAAGTCAAGAGACACTTGCTCCCATCACTCTATCTAAGATATCTTTTATATTAGGAGAAAAAAATCGAGACGTGTGACCAAATGTCAGCCACACAATGAAGATGCACTCAGATGCAGGGAGTGAAAAGGTTCCCTTCCTGAACCTCCAGAGTTCCCATGCTGGAGGGGGGTGTTACTATCTCTGTCTATGCTTTGTGCTTCAAGGCTGTCGGCTGTGTGCTTCAGAAGAGGGAGCCAGAGTTGCGAAAAAGTCTGAATGTTTCAGAAGGGCTGGAGAGTGTCCAAGAGTATTCACGACCCTTTGACTGAGCACTAAATAGCTCTGTACAAAGAAGTGAAAGAATAGATGTTGCATTATTTTGGCAACCACTGCAGAGCTGCTTGTGCCTATCAGCATTTATAGGGTCACCATGACTTCTGGTCTAAACAGAGCTTAGATCTTGGTGAAACACTTCACTCCTGCCTCATCTGGAGATTTTCAGGGATTTTTAATTTTGGCTTCTGATATGCATTTCTAGTTCAGGAAGATGAGCCTTACTTTTGGAGGTTTTCCTGAATTTTGAAGGTGCAATTGTGAACTTCAAATTAGCTTTCCAGCCATTTAGCTGTGGGCAGAAATGAGAAGATTTAGCCAAGTAATGACTTAATAAGGAAGTAGGAAGCTAAATCTTATTTTCCACCTCTCCATAGCTGTATCTACAATACTAGGTTGCCGGTCAAGGTGGCCTATTTACCAATTAAGCCACTATTTTTAGCATAGTTTTATTCCTTTGTTATCGATAAAGAAAGGGTGGAGGAAAAAAGTTTGCTTATTAACATTCAGATCAACTGCAGTATTCTGCTCTTCACTGGTAAATGTCATAATTCTCCATATCAATGTTGTGGTTAATTAAACCTGCTGATGTGGCAGTTTCTTTGTGCTTTGCCTGTGTTTGATGTTCAGAGCATGCTATAACCAGAGCCGTACAAAGTCTGAAGCAGAATTTAAAAGCCGTGCAAGTCTGGCACAACCCTTGACGTGTTTTGAAGTCTATCGCCTGTGAGAATGAACTAAATGGTGATGCATTTGCTGGCAGTTGGGGCAACAGATTCTGTATACAACAAAACAGAAGAGGTTTCTGTGAAAGTTCTTGCTCAAATTAATTCAGTGTGATCTATACCAGTTACATAAAAATAGTTTGCTTTTGCTAAAATCCAAAAGAGTTTTTTATCTTCACAAGAAGACTAACTCTTTTTCTGCTCAGCACACTGTGTTTTGAAGCCCTGTGTAGGAACCATGAAACCTGTGATAACCACAGCACTCTTTTGTCAACACCACTGGTTTATCCCTCTCGCTTTCCTACCATGCAGAACATGGCAGAAAGCAAGCTCTGAGGACATTAAAGGTTTTCCTGGGATGGCATTTTGCACACTATATAGGCATTTCTGGAAAAGTGACGGACATACTGTGTGGAAAACAAGGTAAGCAAACATAAACTAATATAATTTATTTGGCAGAACATCCTATAGCAATGCTTCCCTTAGCTTACCATTTTCCAGATTACTCCTGAAGCATAGGGAGGGACACCCCTGTGAGGAAACCAGCTTTCCTAACCCTCTGTTCCCCTTTCTACTCAAATCTCAAAATATTCTGCAAAATGTCAAGTAGGCTCCAGGTTAACCTCATGAATGAACAGCCTTTCTTCTTCAGATCACAGCAAACTTGTTATCAACAAGAAGCAAGCTACCACAAAGCTTCTGTTAACCTCTAAGCCTGATTCACAGGAACAGACCCATACCTCTGTAAGGACTTAATGACAAGCCCTGTAGCCAAAAATGAAGTCTGAATTAGTAAAAAACTATCTGAAATACAGAAGTTAGAGCATCATCTGTTCCTCAGAAAACAACATTAAAATTGTTACTTAGTTTTGCCAACTTCTATCTGACAGTTTAGGCAGGGTAAAAATATTGTGGTCTTAGGAAGTCTTGACATAAGCTGGAAATCAGACCTTTGGTACTAGTGAGCAGTCCTGAAAATCTGTGTGGGAGGAATGCTGCTAGAACAAAGGAACCATTGAGGGAGTGCATAGTAATAGACAAAAACAAATCAACCAAGAAAACCATCACAACAAATAGGCTGCACATGGAGAAAATATTGTGAAGCTGTTATAACCAAAGCACTGTTTTAAATCCCAAATATCAGAATGAAGCCTCCAGGGAAACTGAATTCTCTACCATTACTTTAGTCACAGTGTAAGGCAGTGGTGCAGAGCTGTTCTGTGTTCAAACCATTCTGCACCTCTCTGAGTTCTACTGAGGCAGCATTAGGGCTACAAAGGCCTATTCCACTCCTTGACTCACCATTAAAATCTGACTGGCAAAGTACAGTTCAGTGGTGAGATATGGTGGAGAACAAAAATCATAAGAATAGAGTAAACCAGCATTTTCTAAGCTTTATTCTTCTGACAGTTGCAGTTATGTGACCTAGCTTGTGAAGAACCACAATGGTAACCCTGGACTACTGTGGAAAAAAGAAAGAAGTGAAGAATCTTAATCTCACTCCTATTGTCAATGGCAATGGGTCAGGTTTCTAATAGAATTTGTATTACAGGTTAATATCTTCCAGGAGAAAAGCATAATTGGAAGAAAGCAAAATTAGAGAACAGACAAACTTTGTTTTATGTCAGTAAGCAATAGAATTTGAAGACATGCAAAGAGCCATAGCTTTCAAAATCATATGCTTTTTTAGGACTCCCTACTAAACTTCTGCACTGGGTTGATACTTTTGGAGGGAGGGCAATATCCTTTTCTTATTTCTTTCTAATTTTCTTTAGCTTTTCTTTGTTCCTTTTCTCCTTTATCTCCTTTACTATTCTCCTCAGACTTCAGTACAATAAACCCTCCTCAAATGAAAATGCAGCTGTTCTCTTTTGCCTGTACCACTTCATTCCTCTCTTTTCATAACACTCTTGTTGCTGATCTTTCAGTACTGCATTTTAACTATGGGAAGCATTTGATAAAGAGAAACTACTTCAAATGCTGATTTTTTCCAGCATTATTGTTGATGAATTTTAGCAGACAGGGCTGCTTTTTAACAGTACAATCTTCAGCTACAAGCTTGCTTCTGCAAGATCTCAGAACAGATTTAATAGAAACATAACCCCAAGGAACAGGGGTTGCTTAAGTTCTGTTTCTGTAGCTAGCAAGGCTTTCTTTACCTCTGGGGTAAGCAGAGGTTGACTGTGAACATGTTGGAAGCCCATGGTATTTCAAACTCTGCCTTTTGCTCTTCCAGTAACTCTTTCATCTCTACATCAGTAAAAATGCGGGGGTTTTTCCCCACCAATTTTTCACCATTGTTAGTATCTCTGGTGCACTCTCATGTATTTTAAATTCCAGGTGGAGGGGGAATGTGTTTCTTGGAAGAATTACAGCTCCTTATAGTGTTGTCTCTGTGGTGCTTCCATGTAACAACTGCAACAACTTCTGCTTACATTTTTGCTGCTTGGTAACAAGGGGCCATTTTGGGATTTGCTACAGACTTGAGCTATAGGTAACCAACTTTCTGGAGTTCCTGTGAGCATAGGTATTTGGGGGGCTTGTCTGGAGCTAGTGAAAAAGGAAAAAGATTGTGCTATAATCAGTATAATGTTCTTGTAGGGACTCATATAAATTCTTAGATACCAGGTTCTTTTGCTTTCCTTCAGCATTAGAATACTGCAGCTGGAGATTGTGATATTTTCAAGGGCTTGCAGCTCCAGTAGATAGAGATTATTGGTAATTTTTTAACAACTTAACATAAAGATCTCAAGCAACATGATCCATCATACTAGCAGTACTGTTCTTTTCTTTGTTTCAGATTCACCAAGGTAACAAACATGGTTTTCTGAAGTAGGGTCAGCAAAGAAATTCGCTAATAATTCCAGAAGGTTTTGCACTTTGCTACTCTATTAGTTCTTACTAGGCAGAAACAGCAGGCAACCAAGAATCAACAAACAATATTCTCAGGCTAATAAGCATGAGTTTCCAGCAATGTTTTTAGGTATCAGTATGGGCTGCTAGAAAGCCTGACATTGCTGGTCACATACTTGCCATGAATCCTGCTTTGTTTCTTCAGATTCTGATCCATGTGTCCTTTTGTTGTCACCTTAGCTACTAGCTGAAATACTTCCCTTTTTCTTGTTTACTTAGAACATAAAATCCTTATTTATCCCCTCTTCTCAACAGCTTATTTAGTCATTGGCTAAGAGAGTTGTTATTTATTAAAATTTTATCCATGATGATATGTCCTATTTAAAAAAAAAAATTACTCTAATAGGAATATATCCTGTCCTGACAGATTTTGGTTTTCATAGAATTGTAGAAGAGCCCACATTGGAAGGGACCTCAAAAGATCACCTGGTCCATCATTTTTAGAAACAAAAGTCACTGTTATAGTTTCTGATGTCTTCTAGAAATGTAAGGAAATTTCTGTATGCATTTTAATCCATCAGTAGTCAATATTTGGTCGGACTAGCCACTTCAGTGTTCTCTCTATCGCCTAATAATGACAGTAGTTGTAAGATGCAGAACCATAGATTAATTCCACTGCAAAGGTAACAAAAAGGTCCAAAGAAGCTAAAAAGGCAGGTCATTTATCTAAATATTAAAGAGTACAGGGAAGGCAAGATAGGACACACTGTATTCTTCCATGGAAGAACTTAAAGTAATGTCATCTGTTTTGGAAATAGGACCTAATGTTTTAATAATTGTTTGGTTTTCTCTTTGTTGATCACTGTCCCTCATTCTGATAATAATACTTTACTGGGTAGTGCTTCTGTAAAGGTTTTTGCTAATACATTAGGAAACAAAAGCTAACAAATAAATGACTCTTTCAAAGAATGATCTAGTCAGGCTTTTCATTTTCCCTTTACTTTCCATCCCATTTCTCCCCTACTTGCTTTTGTACAGCTAGCTTCATCTTGAGAACTGTGTTTTGAAAGTGTTCCTATCAAGATTCAAAAGAGGGTATTGTCTCAGTTATATACATAATTACATACAGGAGGAACTGCAAACTTACCTTTTGAAAGCTGTGGAATACTGAAATTAAGTATTAATTAATTTTGCAGCATTAGTACTGTATGATCATGATATTAAAGACTGCATTGTAATAGAGATAATACTTTCTTTAATTTCATGATCACACTTCTTTTGTTTTAAATGGTCCCCACTCATCACAGTGTTAAGTGATCTCTAAACAAATAGGGATTCACCATTCCATCTTACCCTCGTTGCTTAATGCTTGGCCCATGTCCTCTTGTATAACATGTCATTCAGACTGTCCTCTAGAGAAAAAGACATTCATTTCTGTATGGATTGAGTGCTTCTTAACTATTAATGAACTGACTTTCATTACACACTACAAAAAGTGGTTGTGGCATTCTTGTATTACAGATGGAGATACCAAAGCATGGGCAATTCAAGATTGAAACGTTCCACTTTGGGGGGTTTCCTAATGTTAAAATAATAAGACTTAGTTTATGGTTTGTTTTATTTCCAGAGTACTTAATATTATGTAGCTTTTTATGTCTCATCATCCATTGACTGCTACAGCATTTCTGTGGAGCAGATTTACAACTCATAGGCTTACATGATGGTGGACGGACAAACTGTCATCATTGGTGCAGCTGTGATCACTGCAATCAAAGATATTTACCCAACATTACTTTGGTACCGTGTGAGAGAAAGCAGGTGTAGAGTCCAGTTCTCAAATACAGTATTCAGGCACTCTTTCTGCAGTCCTCTCTCATTCATCATTCACATGAAAACTCTAGAAAAAGTTAAGGGTCCTCTGTTCAAATATCTTATTCACTGCAGAGTTCTGCTTATGCCCTACAGGCCTGGTGGGGAGTATGTTCATGTCAGTAAAGCTTGCTTCCGACTAAGTAAATAACTGGGTTAGATATGAAGGTATTTTGTATCTCATGTATCTTGTAGAGAAGTTAATTTCCTTTTCCCTCTGCAGCAGTAGGAAACTAGGGGCTTTTGAAGCAGCTTGCCTTCCAACCAGAGAGAAAATGGGTAAGGTGTTCAACCTATGATAGCCAAGAGCTTTGTGTTCACTTTGCTTTTTTTCTCTTCACACATTGATTTATTCAAGATTTATTCAAGAAATCTAAGGACACTTTAGCTTTAGCCTCCATTACTACCCTGCATGGATCCAGGTCATGTAGCATGGAAACAGCCATGTAATTGAAGGGCATCAGCCTGCACATGACTACTGGGGCCCCTACAGCATGCTCTCTCTCTCTGATTGTGGCCAGAAATTCCAGTCTAAATCTGGAGAAATATTTGTGTGGAGACCAAGAAGCTCCCTAGCAAGCCTTAATTTTTAGTCAAATCAGAGAATCCAGAGCAGCTTTAAAAGAAAAAATTGATGTTTGTGATGCATACTGATGCAAACATGATTTGCTACTGAATCAATGTCCCTTTTCTACAGCTTTGGTTTAGGAGGTGTTCCTAATTAAAATTACTAGTGTGACTTTTTTTTGAGTAACCCTAGATCTATGCCTATGTCATGGTTTAAGCCTAGCCAGTAACTAAGCACCACACAACTGCTCGCTCACTCCCCCCTGCCCCAGTGGGATGGGGGAGAGAATTGGAAGAGTAAAAGTGAGAAAACTTGTGGGTTGAGGTAAGAACAAGTTAATAATAGAAATAAAATAAAGTAAAATAACAACAATAATAGAATATACAAAGCAAGCGATGCACGATACAATTGCTCACCACTTGCTGACTGATCCCCAGCCCATGCCCAAGCAGCAGTCACTGCCACCTGGCCAACTCCCCCCGGTTTATATGCTGAGCATGATGTCATATGGTATGGAATAGCCCTTTGGCCATTTTGGGTCAGGTGTCCTGCCTATGCTCCCTCCCAGCTTCTTGTGCACCTGGTAGAGCATGGGAAGCTGAAAAGTCCTTGACTTCGTGTAAACACTACTTAGCAACATCTAAAACATCAGTGTGTTATCAGCATTATTCTCATACTAAATCCAAAACACAGCACTATACCAGCTAGTAGGAAGAAAATTAATTCTATCCCAGCTGAAAGCAGGACAGCCTAGCATACACATAACAGTTATGTTGATAAAGTCCTAATGGTGGTGTTGAATAAATAATTAAGTTTGCTTCCAGGAAAGTGTTAATGTAATTTTTAGTGAAGCAAAGAGTGGGTTAATTAGGAAGTTATGCAAAGAGATATTTATAATTTTGTTTTGAGGCTATGATCTCTCAAACACGCAGGAAAATAACAGTGAAAGGAAGCACCTCTGTCATGACAGGTGCAACTGTAAGGGAGATTCAATGCCTTTTGCAGCAATCAAGAAATCATATGTTTCAGGTACCGCTGAACATCAAACTGCAGGTGTTTGTTAATAAAATGCTAACCTCCACAGCAAAGGATTTCACACTTCTTGTTTCTTATCTCTCATTTTGGGATCAGATGAAGTAACACATTCTAGTGGTTTCCAGGGAGACAGCATTTTGCTCACAGACGAGCCTCACATTATGTTGCTAGCACCAGAGATGCTTTGATTATGGGAGAGAGGAGATAACTTTTTTTCTTAAGTTTTCAGCCTTTACCATCAGTAATGAAGTTTTCGGAAAACACCCTCAAGTACTTTATGATGCTGTTTTCTCATGCAGTTAATTAATAATATTTTCATTTGCTGTGTTCTGTGATCATTTCTCATAAATTTCCATTACCTAGTGCTCTATTCTAATATTCAGTCTAGTGGGGCTTGTCTTAGTACATAAGCTACAGTGGTTTAACTTAAATTGTTTTAAAAATTGTCATAGGTAGGTGTTTCTATTTATGTATATATATTTTTTTCAGCCATTCAAGTCTGTGTCCAAATGTGTTTTAATTTGCAAACTATTTTTAACCATTATAGTACTTTCAGCAGAATTTGCATCACTTTTAAAAAGCAGCAGTTTGAAAGGTCTTCCCAGATCTGCATTGTAAAAAAGATCAGCATTAATCTGTGTCTTGATTTTTTAACAAGAAATTATGCAATTCTTACAACTCCTGGTTATTGTTCAATTGCTGTGGGGAAAGTAAATGTCCTTTGTGGTTTTTTTTTTCTAAAAAAAAAAGCTACAGACCGCCCAGCACATAAATTTCAACTGACTACAATGGGTTTTCACACATCTACCTAGTAAATTACTGTGGATAAATAATGTGCCATGATGAATCACCCAGACTTTATTAACCTATACTGAATTAGACTCCTCACACTAAAATATTTCACTGCATTATTTTATTGCCTATTACTGTCACAAAATAAACTACTGACTATGGAATGATGTACTAGTTTTGGACAGATTGACGGATCTAGATTACCTGAAAAAGGCATGTCGTCTTAGGGCATTGCAGCATTAAAGCAATTCTGATGTTCATAAAAGACAGCTGCAAATCTTAGCAGGGTTAGGGCATGGAGGAGAGACTGACAGCTGCACAGGTGATAGGGAAGGTTTTAGTTTGCTATTCAAGAAGACTTTCAGAAACCTGCTTAGATGGCTGTTTAGCTCAAGCTAAGGCAGCTTCAGAAACTTTTTAAAGATGCCTTTCAGAAATTCAGCTGGAACACTTTGGGGCTATAACATTTCTTTTGCCTTCAATGTAGTTGGTTAGAAATTTTTCTTCTAAACTTTTCTAGTTATGGGGTTTTTTTGTGTTTGGTTTTGGTGGTTTGGTGGTTTTTTTATTTTCCCCTTTTCCTGGGCTCTGAGGGTGTAGTGTGGATGGAACAAACCCTTTCATGAGGTAGAGAATGGAGCCTCTTTGTTTATTCCCCATTTCACACAGTCCAATGTCAGTATGAGAGAAATAGCAGGCTGAAGCTGGGGTTCTTCTGTCTAGAAATTTTAATGAAGTTCCACAATTAGAGCCTCAGTAGTCATGCCTATGCGTGTCTCAGCTTTTCTGATTATATACTGGTGTTCTTTAGTATATTCTGTTTATACAGGTGGAGACTCACTTCTGCAAACACTTAGGGGAAACATCTTAAGTTTCATAACTAAGTACAACTTAAGTTCATATTTAAGTTAGAAAAAGTGTTGAACCTAAGTATCGGGAAACTGTAAGTAGCAGAGCCTTGGTCCTGATCACTGAAAAAACAGCTGGCCAGGGTCAGAAAAAAATGTCTGTCTAGCTCAGCATCCTACCTCTGGCATTGGCCAAAAGTTGGAAAGATCAGAAAAAGAGAACAGCATATATCGTGCATCTCCCCTGTCCACTTGAAGCTTAGGGAAACCCTGAACCAGATGTAGCTTCTGCTGAGTTAATTAAATGCCAATGAACTTGTCCATTCTGGGTAAGCAGATCCCAGTAGGTGTGGCAGTTCCTGCATGGTTATTTGAAGGTACCCAAGTACATAGCCTGTCAAGTTAGAGCCTTTAGACTGGGTTGCTAAACCACCAGTCTGTAAACCTTTGAATGCCTGGGAAGGTATATGAACATTGCTGCGTCTGTAATTGGGATCACATGGGGCAAAAGTACTAAGAAATTGATTTTTTTTCAAATTATTATAACTCCAAATGGGTTTTTTGAGAAGGTGATGGGCACTTCTGCTCAACAAGCACAGCAATTGTTAATTATAAGCCCTGGACCAGTCTCAGACACCTAGTAATGTATGTTTTCACTTTAGTACATTCTGAAGAGCTGCTCAAAATGCTTACAACTCCACTTTTATTTCTGCACTAAATTCAATATTTTTTAAAAAAACAAATCACTTTAAAACTTATTCAAATTCTTTGGTTTTATGCAGTGATATTGGATGGCATATTTTAAACTAGAAGCTAAAATGATAGTTCCTTCTTTATTTTTTTTTCCAGAAAAAGAAGTAGTTTCTTAACTTGCTCTAATAAGAACTTTATATTTATAGAAGATATAAAATATTTTTATTAAAAATTTTTTTCACCACAAGGTGGATTTTGTAAGATTCCCATCATCTTTATTTCTAAATAAAATTAATTTTACTGCTAATCTGTTTTTTCATATTAGAACACAGCAAGCTTAAGTAAAATAACAAATAATGACTTTTTGAATTTTTTACAAAAATACCAGGGCAACTTGCAATGCAAGCAGTGCATTGTAAATTGAACAAGGTAATGTAAACCTACCCTTTCTGATCTAAAATGAATCATTCATATCTAGAAAAGGAGCAATCACCTCATTACTAGCCAGACTCAAAGACCAGTCTGGAAAAATTATAGCTTTGCTTCAAGACAGATGAATAAATAATCCTCCATCACTGGAGAGGTGATGCAAGAGTCCAAAGGATACTTTACCATCAAGTTACCTGGGAGCAAATAGGCCGTAGATGGAGAAACCTTTTTATTGCAGAGATGAAGACAAGTCTGAGTGAGCAGGACTAGACATATATTCCCAGAACTGCTGCTCATGATGATTAAGCATGGCTAATCTGATGCTGACTGCTGAATTTCTGAATTTCCAGCTGTACTGTAGGAACAATGATCATGGAACATCAGGCATTGCCAGGTAATTTCACCAGCACAGACTATTTCATACAATGCTTACAGGGCTTGAAAAGAAATCAAGATACATTTACAACACCACATTTAAAAATATGAACAGTATAATGTTATTTCTGACAGTGGATTGTGGAATCCATATTCTGGGTTTTCTCAAAGATCATTATTAGTGTTTCTTAAAGTGCACTGAATCTCGTTAGTGGCATGATTTTCATGCTAATGTAACTTAAATGCAATCAGCACAAAACATAGATGTACAGTAAATGCAGACTGCCATAAAGCATTCTGTTCAATTTTTTTCCTGTATTATTAATTGCAAAACGTTCTGAGCTTGCAATGTTTCCAAATGCCATGCCACATTTAACTCTTTGGGCAACTATTAGCAAGACACATAAACATGTACTTTACGAAAATGTTCTGTAAACAACAGAAATATAAATATCAAATAGCCCATCCTAAAATGGGAATTCCATCCACACCCAGCAATTCAGTGATGATATCCTGTTTCTAAAGGTTGGAATAAACCCAAGCAGAGACTCTAGTAGAAATCAAAGGAAAATTTGTTAGGACCTGAAAAAGTTTATAAATTTACAAATGTGCCTTACAAAAGTACATTTTTTATCCCCGTATGTAGATTGTTCAGGCATAAAAAAATTACTTTTAAGAGTGAAGCTTTGCTAAATTGGATCTACAGTGAACAAATGTTGATGGCTTTCCTTTTACAAGGGATTAATTTTGACAGAAATTGAAGAATACTAGGGTCAAATTTCAAGATGAAAATTTAGCGTGGAGTATCTTTTCAGTGATCCTGACAAAGTGAGGAAAAAAGAATGAGGAAATTAACACCATAAAGTGCTGCTTTATTGAAACCAGAGCAGTGCTATATGTAGTCCAGCTGGCTGTTAGAAATATAGCTGGTCCCCAAAATGTTTCTTAATCTTATCTTATCACTCCTGCTCACCATCACTGGGCTTGGCAGGTGCTTCCCACTCCTCGTCTTGTACTCCCTCCTTCTCATCATGGTCCCATAGGCACAGCGAAGGGCTAGGTCCTGCTGGGCCAGCTGGGGCAGGAAAGGGAGAAGAGGACTTCCAAAAAGCAGCATACTTCAGCCGTGAAACTGTTTTCCAACAGAGAAGTACTGTGTTGGAAAGTTCTCAGCACACCCTGACTACTAAGGATGGTGAATCCAAACACATTTAACCAGGGCTACCTTTGAATTTTACAGTTTTCAGTAAGAAACTCTCTTTATCAAATGGAAAAAAAAAAGATTTTGTTGTCAAAACCACCAAAGCTTTTTTATTCTGATATGAGATGAGGCAATAGTTAGATGGAAATAGTTTGGGCTTTTACGGGATCTGAAAGATCATGGAAATAGAATTCTTTCTTTTTTTTTTTTTTTACTTAAATGAAATATGTTGCCTTTCTGAAAATACCTGGACTACTAGCCTTTTGAAGTCAGAATTAGATAGAATGGTCACATATTTTGGTGTGCTTTAGGGTGTGCATTCATATTAACTTAACATGTTTATGTACTTTACTTGACTGAGGATTAAGCCTGTGCGTAAATGCTTTTGCTGAACTGGGCCATGAAAGAGAATGCTTAAAAGAAGACAAGGTACCTGGGGTGTTTGAAGAGGAAAATCAAGTCTCTCTCAGAACTTAGAAATGTCATATAAACCCTCATCTCAACATCAGTGGGAAAATCCAAGAAATGCAAGTTGCAAAGCTTTGCAGAAAATAAGAAAATGAGGTTTTGCTTTGAAAAATTCAGGCTGGTACTTATGCATAAGATAATCAGAAATACAGATTATCAGAGTAGAAGAATTTAAAGGGACCTTATCAACTTGAAATATATTCATTTATAAAAAAAACTGTTAACAGTAGTACCAGATAAAATTTCTACTCTGTGATTGCTCTGCAAATTCTTGGGGCTTTACAATCATGATTTTCATCCTGCTATTGCAGTGTGAAAGAGTCACAGAAACACGGAAAATAATGAAACTGAAGATACGATACACAGAGTGCATGCAAATGGAGAAGTAAACAAACTAGAAAGAACCAGAAATAGTTTTTAATTTTTCCAGTTATTTGTACTTATAGAAAAACTTGGACTTATGCCAAACAATAAAAAGCACATTAGTTTTAGGCAACAGGCTACTTAAAGGCAAAAGGCATTGATCCTCAATTAAATGAAAATTAATTTACTTTTCTTTTCCTTTTACTCTTCCCTAAAGGTTTTTCAATGGCCTTAGGGTTTTTGGGTTTTTTTTTTGTTGTTTTTTTTTTTAATCAGATTCCAGAAACTAGTTCAGACCTGGAAACTGAAAGTCGTGTTGGCATTAAGAAAATACTGTTTCCATATGACAACTGGATCACTTAATTTTGGCACCTCAAGATGAAATTATGTTCATCTTTAGGAGGATTGTAGAAGACTACTTAAAAATCTTGCCACAGGATGTTGCCAGTTAAGCTATTTGTAAGGTCACCCAGGCAAGGGAGTCATAGGTGGTCAAAAATGATGCTAATCATACATTTATGCCCCATGGCCAGATGGAAAACCATGTGATCCTACCACTTTCCAGGCACAGATCTTTACTCTTTGTCAGGCTACTGCAGCTACACTCAAACCAATTTAACTTTTGCTGTAGAGAAACAGGGAAATAATGAAAAGTAAGAAAACAAAATTAGAAATAGATTTTTTTTCCCCCCATAAGTATCAAAATATTTTTGATAATGGAATATATTGGTGCACACAGAACTAGGTGACTTGTGTGAGAGATTGGATCTTGTTTGATGGGACTTGTTATTACTTTAATTTAACCTGGTGTGCACAAAGAGGAGAAAACTGCAGATCTCATCAATTAATGAGATTGGTATCCCCACCTATATTTTCATACATTCTTACCAAAAGAACTAGGTTTGGTTTGTGTTGCTGTTGTGAGAACTCACAAGTTAACAAAGCTTCTGTTTTTCTGCAGCCATATAGATAAGTACAATCACATATCAAGTATCTTGAGGCTTCCCAAGCCAGTTATAGTAAATGAGATGAAAAAAAGAAGAGCTAGGAGAAGGTTAAGCATCTGAAGAAGTATTTACATATGGATAAGTACATAGTATTTTTTTCAGAGTAAGCAGAGAATGGAAATAAAGTTCCTGACATGAAAAATGAATTGGTATTTTAAGAATCACAGATAATAATGAGTGTGAGAGCACTGGTGTTAACATTTGTGTCATGATCCTATGAAGAGTATTTTACTGTCCCTCCTCCCCTGCCCACTCTACCTGGGATTGGAGGGGACATTAATAGGATGGTTTCTCAAAATGGTTTCTGATTTAACTAAATCATGAAAATGTATTTATACCCTTCTCAGCTTTCAGCTGCAGAAATAGAACTCTCCTGCTTTTGTTTTCCTTCTTGTGTTGTTTTGTTTGTTGGTTTTGTTTGTTTGTTGTTTTGTTTTTTTTTTTTAACACCAACCCTAGCAAGATTTGAGCAAGAGATGTGACTCAGCTGGAAACTTTAACAGGGAACCTGTTGGAAAAGATGGGTATCACTATATTGAAAAGTATTATGGCAGAATCAGTCAGTTCTTTCCCAATTTGTCTCTTGGTCTCACATTGCCCTTGAGTTGCTCACAGCAGTGGCTGTTGGATTAATTGATTTTTCAGTTCACTGACTGAAAAAAATTCCACTCACATTGACCCGAAATGATTTCTTTAGGGGGGGAGGTTGCTCATCCTATTAAAAAACTGAAGTCTTAAAATATTTCATTGGAGTTAATTTGAGGAATAATTTAAAAAAAAAAAGGTAAATGCTGGGGCAACTGTCAGTCTGAATTAAAAATTATTTTGTTTTGAAAATGGCAGACAAATTTTTTTGACCTCTAACAAATGACTTTCCCCCACTGAAATATGCAATGTCTTCAAAAGAAATCTCAAATAGTTTTGATGGACTTTTATTGGAGAACAGATACGTTTGCCGCAGCATTTTATTCAACATTACTCTGAGGCCTTACAATATCTTACAGCTTTTGTTTCAAGAGGGGACAAGGCTGGGGGCTGAATCTGCTCTTCCCTTAAGTGGTGTGTTTGCAAGTTTTTTTGGTCCACGCTTTTCTGCTTCTTCTGTGTGAGCTCTGGGCAATGCTTGTAGGGCAGCTGGGTTCAAACTCTGAGTGTGGATCAGGACCATATCCCGCCCCCCCCCTCAGAAGGAAGGTACCACAGCTGCATTTCTGTGTCCCTGAAACACAGAGAATGCATTCACAGGAGATGACCAAGATTTATAAATAATTATCAGTGTGTCAGGGATTAGTCCTTATTTAAAATAAGGTAAAATGTTCTTGTTTCCATTTCTTCCTTCAGATCCAGATGGCAAAATTGTCGTGTCTCCTGTGCGCCTGTAAATTTTGACTTCTCAATGGCACTGATTGGCTTGAAAGGCTTTAAATGGCCTTGTACTAAAATAGCCTTTAAGTACGTATGCACAACTGATAAAATCAATACCAGAGAAGTGTAAACAAAAACAGGGTTGCAAGGCAATCAGATGTGAATATATAGGAACCAAAATAATGCAAGCAAGTCATGCTATGAATAGCTGCCCCATGTGCTGCAGTAATGCTGCATATTTACATAGCAAAGAGAGGAGCTGATTAGGGCAGGCACACTAGGATGAAAGATCACAGACCCAGGCCCCAAGGGACTGTTGTCTTGACCATGACTTTTGATTGAATTTATGGTATTTTGAAAAAATTAATCTTTTTTAATAATAGTAGAATCATAGAATTGTTTGGGTTGGAAGGGACTATTGAAGATCATCTATTTCCACCTACCCTGCCATGGGCAGGGACATCACCACTAAATTATGTTGCTCAAAGCCCCATCCAACCTGACCTTGAATACTTCCAACAATGGGACCTCCACAACTTCTCTGGGCAACCTGTTCCCGTGTCTCACCACCCTCATTGCAAAGAATGTCTTCCTTCTATCTAATCTAAATCTACCCTCTTTCAGTTTAAAACTGTTTCTCTTTGTCCTGTCACTACAGGCCCTGGTAAAAAAATCTCTCTCCATCTTTGTTATAAGCCCCCTTTAAGTATTGAAGGGCCACAATAAGGTCTCCCAGGAGCCTTCTCCAGACTGAACAACCCCAACTTTCTCAGACTTTCTTCATAGGAGAGGTGTTCCAGCCCTCTGATAATTTTTGTGGCCCTCCTCTGGACCCACTCTAACAGGTCTAAGTCTATCTTTCCTACACTTACTTGTATAGTGGAAGTAACACAACTTACAAATATTCTACCCACTGTAAAAACCTGAAGAAGGAGCTGGACCATGATTCATCTCAATGGGTTTCCACCTTCTCAGCTAAACAAGCTGCCAAAAAGTGCTGCTCTTCTTAATGGAGAGAGAGAGAAGCAATTTCAGGATGGGTTTTTGTTGTCATACTTGAGACATCTAGTTTGGATGAGTTCATTTGCTATCAATCAAGTTTGCAGTGACTAGCTTACATGTAGGTATCAGTGTTTGGTCAGAGGAACCAGGTGCACAACAGAAGGCCACACAGCCTCACTGGTCTATGGCCAGAGCCTGTGTTTCTTCTCTTCCAGGTCAGTGAAACCTTTAATATTGCACTTGCTGGGAACACCAGTTGATGCAGTGGATAGCAGTCAGATAAATTTTCCTGCCTGCCACCAAGACAATAAGTTGTTTCTTTAACCAGCTGTGCTTTAAGGTTAGTGTTTTGCACACAACAGGCAGAAATCTTTTTGCAAGTTTGTGGGGCTACTTGTTTCTTTCCTCTCTCTGCTGTCCCACTTGAGTGCTTGGCTTCAGCTGGACTGTGTGTTGAAAAACAAAAAATCTCTCTCTCTCCTGTTAATGAAGAAAGCGTGGGAACATGTATGTATCACAAGCTCTTGAATTTACAAAGAGAAATATTAAGTGAAATTGAGCTGCATGAAATGTGTACAGATGATCCTGTTTTATAACACAACCTTTTTCAAACTGATTGAGGCAGACAATTCTGGTAATGACAGTTCAGACTTGTCCCTTCTAGGAATATAATTTATGGTAAGTTCATTGCTTTGACTAGTTTATTTTTAAACATGGGCATTAAAAAGTGGAATTACATTGATAATAAACAGGATCCTTGAATAATACACACATTTACACTGACTAAGAGCTTAGTTTTGGTTTAATCTTTAATTCAGCAGCAGATTGCTTTTCACAGTAACACTATCAATTACAGAAATGATCTATATAAAAGGGTTAGGGAAACTATCAAAGTAGTGTGGTGTTCTTATGATGAAGATAGCAGACAAGTCAATATATGCCCTGGAGAAAGTGAAAATCTCTTCTGTTTTGCTTACTTTTGTGTCCAATAAATTCTTGACACCTGCTTTCCATCCATTTTAGGTTTCTGTAAGGCAGCTGTCACCATAATATCTAAGTGAAGTGAAAAGAATTAAAGACAGCATAAAATGGAAAAAGTTACTATTAAGGCAACTGGGCTGCGTTTCAGGACATTTGGGTTCAATTACTAGCTCTGTCCCTGTCTTCCTGTGTGATCTTGGGCAAGTCCTTTTCTTCGTATTGCTGTTCCCCATATGTACGCTGTGCTTAATGATGCTTCCTTTCTCCCACTCATCCCTGGTTTTGACTAGAATGAAGCTTTTGGGGACAGGACCAGACTTTCACTGACAGTCTAGAGAGTGCGGTCTCAAAGTGGTGTATGTATGTATGTAAAGTCTCTTAGTGGTGTATAATTTAGCTGTAGCCATGAATTTCTTGATTACCACTGTATTAGAATACCCATAGACTAGTCAGTAGGAAATGTATTATAACACAGTTTTTAATAAGGTTTAAGATTCTGCTAAAAGACTTTTTTAATGACCACTCATGACTAAAGATAAGAAGCACGATGACTAATGCGCACAGTCTATGATGAAGTATGGATGATGCTTCTGTATTTTCATATTCATATGTTCATATACACATGAATATATATATTCATGAAACTAAAAGCTCTTTCCTGAACAGGTACTTAAGAGTAAAAGCTCTATCTGAGATGAGGAGGGGAAAACATTTGAATTACAATGGCCTGGAAAGATGGTAAGTAAGATTTAATGGAAAAAGTTGATGAATTACCTTTTTCTTTAACCTGAATTAGTATGTGTTTTTAGGGAGCCTGCTAATGCCAGAGAAAGTTGTTCTGGACTCTGAACAAATAAAATACTCTTGTTCCTTGTTCTTTTTTCCTTGCCCTCAAAGGCACCCTTTTCTCCCTGTATTTAATGATAGGAAATGATAGATGTACCTGCAAAACATCAGGGCAACTGAAAGAGGCAGAAAGGCAGAGAACATGGAGGCTGGTGAGATAAAAGGTCACCTACAATATCTGCATTTCCCTTCAGGCAACCTTGGCTGATCCTCTAGAGAATGGCTTCAACCACACCATCTCAGCCAGGTTTGTTTTTGCATCCCAAGTTGTTCTTATGGGTTTCCAGAAGTAATGGCCTTCCGTCACCATTTAAAGAGTGGTCATCACAAGCAGAACATGATGATTTGGAGAAGAGGCATGTGAGTTGTGCTGCAGGTGCAGTCAGCAGTATGGAAGTGCAACTTCTCCTATTCTTGACGGCAGCAGGCTGAAGAAGGAGCTCCAACAGGGTCTGCAGTCTGCTGCCATGCACTGCTTGTGGAGTGAGAGTAACTGTGAAACTGCACTTATTCTGTGTCTTCTTCCACAGTAATATGAAAAACATTGGTTCTTCTGGGGCTGGTACTCTAATATACTACAGAGGAAGCACTCTGGCCAGAGCAAAAATAAAGACCAGATCTTCAGAAATTGCCCATTTGGCAGAAGAACAGATTGACCATAACGCATGCCTGCCAAGGAGGGTCAACTTCTGTGTTGGAGAGCAGCACGCTATGGGAATACACAGTGCTTGTATGCCAGTGTGCTTGGTTCCCTTGATTCATATTGGTTTTGCACTGGGAAGCGTCCCTGTCCTGTACACCTGCCTCTTAAAGATCAGGCTGTAGAAGCACATATCTGTCAGCTGTGGAGGCTGTCTCCATCATGGGTCGGTACTGAAGGGTGCCAGACGGAATTGCATAGAGCAGGGCCAGCACATGGAGGAGATGTTGATGCTTTCCAGTTTCTGAGTCCCACGGGACTCTGAACTCAGCATGAGCCAGAAACCACTGCCTCCTGGAGAGGCTGAGCACCACTGACAGATGGCATTTTGCCTGCTTTAAAGGTAGCATCTCTTGGCTCTTGCTCAGTTTATACTTATGTGCTTAACATCTAGCCTGGAAAGTAAAATATCATTTGACATGCTGCCTTTGAAAGACTCCAGACACCAAGTCTACTTCAGTAATTGCTGGAGCAGCCAGGATAGCAGCCATCTTTCCAGCCTGTAATATCGGCTCATTCTCCAAGGAAGGCCACCACTTTCTTTACTACTGGTAGCATGATTCTGCAGAGGAATGACAGGATTATTCATATAATCCTGACCTCTCAGCCTTCCTTCCAGCATTGGAGATTGGTGAGGATGATAAGGTTTTATCTCCTCTAATGTGTTGGGAAAGTAGTGCAAGAAGAGTTAGGAAGGGGAAGCAGAGCTTGTGTCCTAACTCCTTCAGGACTCTGTGTGACTGCAGTGGCTGACAGCTGTTCAACAAAATTGATTAAAGTAAATGACATTACAATTCACCTCCAAGGTAAGCCAAAATATTAACCCTCAAAGATACTTAGCTAAGACAGTTTAAATGCTAAATACCTTAAAGAACTTTGACTTAATGCAGAAACTGAATGTGCTGCATCAGATGAGCTATTTGAGAACACTGTCAAGTCTGAACATAACCCAAAAGCAATCCACTGTGTCCTTTCCAGTCCTGGAAGAGTGAACTCCACTGTTTTCTCTGCTCGGATCTGGAAGCTTGTCCTCTGCAAACGCTGGAAAAATTTCTCAAAAGTCTGTCATTCTCCACCACAAGCCCAGACTCCCTAATGTGATAACTTGAATACGAAGAGGACCTCATGTAAATTCTATTGAAATTCAATCAAGGAAAATAAACTGCAGACATCTGCTCTTTGCTTCGGTACTGTTTAGGTGTTTTCCCTTGGCCTGCATAAAACGCTTATGTAGCTTGAATAAATGCCAACCCAACATTTCAGCATCTGATCGGCCAAATAACCATGTGAACAATGGCAGTGAGAAGGTAAATGGGAAGGTGAAGGTATCACAGGATATGGATCAGCTGGCTACTGGTCCTCATTCAGAAATTGCTGATTAGTGATCTCCTTTAAAATCTGATTAGAAAGGAACATTGTTTTCATTCATTTAAGTAGGGGCCGGTCACCTTTTATGCTTCAAAATATATGAGACAGCATTTATAGGAGTGTGACTCTCATGGGTGTAAAAAAAGTATATTAACGAATGGCTTTGGAAAAATATACTTAGACCATCCTTTAAGCAGTGAACACATTCTCCTTTACTTTCCCTTAGTCCTGAAACTCCTTGAATTATAATAGTAGGTCAAATTCCTCCATGGTGAAACTTTATTGGTCTTGACAGACTTTACACCAGACATTTGTCTGGCATGGTATTAAATATCCACCTTCTCATACCCAAACACACAACCTCAATGCTAAAAGGTAGCCATGATAGCAAACAATGCAGTGCAATTTTGCACTGTTAGAGGGGAAATGCTGGTCCTCTCCGAGAGTGCAGCAGCCAGTGGCTGTAAGCCGTGCACTCTCATGCAGACATTGAGTTCTTACTATCCCAGAGCAGCTGGAGCTGATGACCCACCTCACTGGTGCTTTTAATAGTTAGGTCCAAAATTTGGATTTGTAGTCCTGCTTTGCTGCTGCCTCACATTGGTGATACCTAAAGGGCACAAGTGCTGAACGCTGTTACAGCGAAGCTCACTAAATGCTTAAAGGTCAGCTAGAGTCACAAATTTTCTAACTTCCCTCTGTGACTGATTTGTTAGCATGCTCCAGTGCTGCTTATTGTACTGGGCTTCACATGGAGCATCTCTGGAAGTGCTGACGTGTCTCTCTCCATCTCGATCTCATTCCTGTTTTAATCATTCACCTACTAATTATAACTCAGACTTTATGGTGATGATGGGAAGGATTTAACTTTCCTCATCTTTCTGAAGTGATTTGAACCTGGGATTAACTACTGTAGGCAGACTGAAGATGTTCTCATTCCCTCTGTTATAGCTTCTGCTTTATGTGGAATAAATAAATGTGTACCATGCCAGATAATAAACATGATACAGGAGTGCTTGGGGCACCTCAGTTCTGTTCCTGCTACTCTATTTATATTCAATAAATCCCATGGAGGGATGGGATTTGAGGCATACTTCTGCTTTAATGTTGTTTCTCAGCTAGTTGCTATCTTTTCAGTGTTTTCCCTGCTCTTTTATTCCTTAGGCTGTGGCTGCAAGGAATGGAAAATATGGTTTTAGAAAATGCAACACAGGATTTAAAATGTCATAGCCATATGGTGCGGCACTGAACTGGTGCAAAGTAACCCTGACTGTTCCGGTGTGCTGAAGGGATTTTTGTGGCAGACCATTATGCACTAGATTTTATGCCAGCTCAGGTATTATCTGACTGCTCAGTTCTGATGTTACTTGCATTCAGGTACTTTCTCCTCTCCTGCAAGCGGCATAAACCAGCTTTGCCTACCTGCCTAATGCGGGTCGGGGTCGCGTGGCTGAGCGATCCTGGGAAGTCCAGGTCTAAGGCTCGTCAGTGCAGAACTGTGGCCTTATGCTCCCCACAGGCAGATTAGGAGCCTTCATACATGAGCCTAAATGTGATGCATCCCTCCCTTTTGCAGGCCTAGGCTTCAGCAAACACTTAGGTTTTTGCAGGTTGTTTCTATTGGGAGGAAATCTTTAGGTGGGAGACAATATTTCTTTGATTTGATAATGTTTATTAATAAAAAATATAGATAAAAGCCTGTCTCCCTGAATCAGTAGAAATCAGAGAGCAGAATGCTTTCTCTCTTGAGTCCCATCCTCTTTTGTTTTCCAGTCTGCATTCTCCTCACAAAGCTCTCCTAGCTTTCTTTCAGGTCAGGGTCAAACAACAGCTAGCTGCCTTTGACTTTCTGTTGTGCTCTGTGTCTGTGATATTTCTGTGAGTCTCTGCTTATACTTACACATGCCTGCATATATCTCCAATGAAAAAAACAGCTATATCCATTTGCTTTCATTCTTTACTGAACCTCCCCCTACTGACACTGCTCAGCTCCTGATTTGACCTGCATTTGTGGTGGTGGCTCTTGTTTTTTCCCTTCAGTCAGAATAAGGACCTTATTCACTTTATATATATCATGAGGCTTTCATTAGCTTCCATAAGGCTTCCATCCACAGTCCACCATCAGGTGATATATGAAAATGGTAATTCTACCTTTTACATTACAGAATGAACCAGATGGCCTTGGGCTTGACTCTTCAGGAAACAGTAAACCTTCAGATACTTCTTGTAAGCCAGATGTGATGCTGTCAGATCATTTCTGGTGTAAGTAATTAATTTGATTTCATATGAAAGAGCCTGGGGACTTGTATGAGCTCAGTTTTCTAGTACAAATATGTTAGTAAAGAGCTGGTCATGGGAGAAGGCAGACACATATGCTGCTGGAGCCTGGGTTCTCTTAGGCAGCGAAGAGATCCAGTGATATGTCATAGAATCATAGAATCATTTAGGTTGGAAAAGACCTTCAAGATCATCCAGTCCAACCATTAACCTAACTTTACCAAGTCCACCACTAAACCAATTAAGGGTAGAGTAGCAACCGCACGCCTCCTGGCTTGGTGGCTGGATCATTTATAATGAAAGTAAAAACTAGGAATCATTAAGATTGGAAAGGATCTCTAAGATCATCATTCCAATCATCTACATGGGCCTTCAAATTTGCTGAATCCAGATCTTAGATTGAAGATCTGTATAGCTGCATTGATGTATTGCTGGGCCTGCGAATGTTTCCTTCTCTGTGGGCTCAGGTGTGTCTACATCCACCCTGACAGATGTGCCTTTAGTTTGGGCATGTCTATAGGTATTTACGTAAAAAACAAATTTTTTTGTAGCTCTCCTTTCTTTTTGCTCTGTATGTTCAGGAACTTTGGGTAGAAAGTTATGGCACTGAGTCTTGAAGACCTAAAACTCTGACTCAGTGATGACTCAAGGTAAGGTGACACACTGTTCTCTCAGATAATGAGTGCACACAGTGTAATCTCTGGGAAGAACTGTGATGCATTTAGCATGTCCTTCAGATGCTCTGGAAGAAGGCATGTGACAGTACAATACAGAGATGGTAAAGCTCTTCCTGTAGGAGCTCTTCTAAAAACAAGCAAAAAAGTGTTAGGGTGGTATAGCAGTTACTAGCATTAGGTTGCATATCTCACCTTTTAACCTCTGTCAGGTCTAATTTTTATTGGTTAGTTATGTATGTAGCCAGGTAGCAGGTATAAATAAGCAAACTGCTGGTAATTCCTCAGGCTGGTGAAAAAGTGAGTGGGTCTAATGGCCAAATTGCTTTGTATTTAATCAGTATTGCTACACTGGGAACACAAAACACAGTGCTACAAGTCAAAGACCTGATCTTGCCATGTTAGTCTGCTGTGATTTAGTTTGTCCCAGACTACCTACACTATGGCACTAAGGAAACTCCTCTGCAGCAACTCGCATGTGTGCTTTGCACCCAGAATCTTCCTGGGCATGCTGGTTGGTTCCAGGGTCAGGGAAATAGCCTGGAGAAGTGGTTATTTCCCTTGTTATGTCCTCAACCTGCCACAAGATGACAATGTTTCAGAACTTTGATGGCTAATAATAACAATGTGACGGTTATATCCTTTTAGCTGACTGCCTAGGCTGGGGTAGCGTCCGTAAATGACTGTGAATTTGGAGTGCTAAACGGGATGTGATGTTATAATTGAGAGAGTGGAGATATAAGAAAGACTGGCAGCCCACTGAGGTGCTGTTCTGCTGGGTCAGCTGTCAAATGAAAACACGCTAAATCTAGCACTTGCCTTGTGTCAGTCATTTGGGGCAGCCTGCCATGGACCCACTCAGTCCAGGTTTCTTGCCAGAGGTCTAAACAAAAGATGTGTTGAATTTTATCATTCGTATCTGTTTTGGAGTTGCTGAATGAAATACTATTGCCTGACATACAAAACAAAACTTAACTGGAGATCAGCTGCAACATCAGTTTCACAACTCTTATTTTTATTTAAACGATAGTTCTTTCATTGTTAATATCCCTTGACTATTAAATGACAGTTCCTGCGCTCCCTTTCAAAGAAGAGAGACTAAAAGGCTGACAGCTTAGACATGGAAGATGAACATAAAGTAGCATGTAATACACTATTTCTGCTACTTTTGACTTGGCTCTACATTACAGAGGTTTGATTTCTCTAATAGAGGCTGTTGTTTTTTCCCAATATGTTGGTGAGCTCAGAAGAAAGGAGAAAACCAGGTTTGCATTTATTAAGAATTATGTTACTTGTTTTGACATAATCTGCTACAAAAATGCGTTTAACAAGTGTACATATTTAAGAGATCATCACAATCAGAAAACAAGCAGTACTGGAAAAAAGAGTCCATGAACTCTTCAGTTATGGGTCTTTATATAGCTGTATGGGGGATATCTTCTGTGCTACTATTTAGTTTTAGTTTCTAATAACAGCTTATCATCAATCTAATATTTCTATCAATAATTTCTGAAAGGTTTGGAAGACCTGGGGCATCATTTCATCTCTGTATGCCCTCACGTCTTCTTCCATTAAATGGGGACAACAATATTCTCCTCTTTTTTTTCCTACATGGTCCTGTGATGACAATGTGACAGCTCAGTCAGGTTTGCTTGGCGATATCAAGTTGAACAATAAAATCAAATGATTTAAGAAATCAAAAGCTCTTTTTGTTAGTGAGAAACAAATATAATTGAAAATATATGACAGAAAAAATCTAAAATTGTTTAGGGGTTTAAAAAACTAACTCAACTTAAACACTGCTAATAAATCCTCCACATTTTCATTAATTTCACTGGGAAGGAGAGGAGGCATTAATCTCATATAACTTTAGATATCTAAAAGATATTCATCTAGTCTGAGCTAGTTACCTGGCTTGCTCTATAGTCAGCCTGTAGGCAAGTCTTCAAGATAATTAATCCCATCTATCTTAGACACTGTTCTTGAACCAATGCCCTGCACAGCTGATATTAATTTTCCATTAACTAAAGAAACAGCCTAAAAAACTTGCTTAGACCAGGTTTATTTTTAGATAGCCTAAGCAAACTGACTTCCTTCATAACTAAATTACCCACTTTAGCTTTGAAAACCTGAAACACACTTTTTTTTTTTTTTTTAAGGACTCAACTATACTATATGGATAAGGCCTTCCTTTAGCACAGAGAGGAACAGATTCAAAGAAACACCAGGGAAGGAATGATTACACAAAGATGCATGTAAGCTTCTGTTTGATTATAGCTGCAGAAGAAATAAATTTTCTATCTTGTGAAAATTTTTCACAGATTAAATAAATCATGTTGTTTTATACTAAGACAAAGTTAATTTTCAAAAGCATTCAGCAAATGACATTTCAAAAGAAATGTTGTTTATCCATCAAAATACTTCATCTACCTTTCTAACATTGAAAAGAGTTACAGCAGTAGGTAGCTTAATAAAACAATAACAATAATACCAAAATAACCCCCAAAACCTTGTTTTGGAAGCAGAAAGCAATCTCCCCTGCCCCCTGAGGAGTATTTTTATAATTTATAAAGTATATTTCTAGAGAGTGAAGAACAACAATTTAAAAAATCCTAAGCCTTTCTGCTAGAAAGTGTTGGTTTTGATGAATCAGCATCTTGGGGGTTGGGGAGAAGAAATTTCCTGACTGAAAAAGCTACAACTGTCTCCTTCCCAGGCATACTTGGGAAGGCTAGGTGTTGCATGAGCATTTACATGTTATTTTGATTGGAGAAATTTTGCCCCCAGTGGGAATGCTCTGAAAGAGGAGATGATTCTATGATAACCTGCCTTAAGAAATCCTTGACAGCCAGTAAAGAAGGTTAAGGGAACAGTCAGTAACTTCCCTCATATCTTGTTCTTAATATCTTCTCCAAGTATATGCTGCTGGCTATTTGGAGGCACCAACTCTCTTTTGACCCAGCACAGTAGTACTGTGTACTGCCCTGGGCAGCAAAAAAGAATTCTTTGACTTCTCCCAATCTCCTGAGGAGCCTGTGGAAAGGTCAAAGATTCCTTGGCCTATAGTTCTTTCCAGAATTTGTCCCAGAATGTCTTCATTCAAGACAATTGATTTACTAATTCCTACCCTGTTTCCAAGTCCCAAATTAGGACAGTCATCCCTTATGCAAAATAGAGGGGTAGCATCACATTCCTGCCATCAGGGATTGTCTTGGAGTGAGATGTATTCACCTAACACAGCTCTAAATTAAAAGGTTGGAGACTGTGAACAGATGAAGCCTGAGACATAAATTTGATAGACAGGGAAGCAAAAGCCTATAGGTATCGTAGGCAGAAGTAGCTCATATCAACCCAAATTCCTTCTCTTGACATGACAAACAGAGATGATCTTAATTCTTTATAGTGTGTTGTGTCTCATGTACAGTAGAGGTTTTTTCTCATAGTGATGTGTATCAATAGTGCAATGTCCAGTTTCTGCGTCTGCTGTGTTTATTTCAAATATGCTTTTGGGAGGCAGCTCAGGAGACTGTATCCTCCTCCAGCTTCCTGCTGTGTCATGCAGTGGAGGAGTGGCCATGCAGTTGTGTGTCCCACCTACCCAAATAGCATCTCTCCCCACTTCTGCGTAGAGGAATCCAGCACCTGAAATATTTTTTAAAAAGTCTCACAAAAAGATACAAGAACAAGTGAAGAATCAACAAACGCTAATTATTAATTTCTGAATGACTTGTTTAAAAACATTCAGTTCTGAGACAAAGGCAGAGGGTATGTATAAATTACACTTTGGCCTTTTTATAAACATTGAAGTCTTACAGAATTTGATTCAATTAGATCTACTGACATCTGTTTGTCCATACTTGTGTGATTCTATGATTCTATGAAATTCAATCTATATAGCAACTTACCTGTCAAGAAGCTACATAGAGTAACTAAGGTTAGCTATCTTAATTTACACCTTTGAATAGACTCCCATTAATTGATTATTTTGTCGTACTCTTCTAAAGCTTCGACATACACATTAAGCCAGTTTTAACATACATAAGTCAATTTATTGTAGTTTATGCATGCTGCAAGCAAGTTTACAGAGTCTAGAAAAAAAATCTAAGTTGATAAGATACAGCTCTGTGAGGAGCAGCAAGATGGTGTCTTGCAAGGACTCACAAATCTTCTGAATGTGACCTATTATTTTTCTTTTTACTGCCAGCTTTATGTGGTCCTTAACTAGACCTTTGAATGCTGCATTTCAAGATCTCTGCCATTAGAAGGCAGAATTCTCTATGAATACTTCAATAGCATTGAAATTAGGTTAAAAGAAAGAAAGAAAGGGGTTTGTTATGCTCATTTGTTTTACGAGGCTGCAATTTACTTGACAGAAGATGTCACTCTAGATTTATTTCAGAAAACAGAATCAGTCCTGAAAAACTCTTATGAAGAAAACATCATTGACATAGGTGTTCTGTGTGTTTGCTTCTTGCAGCTTATGTCCCAGAACTCACAAGGAAAAAATATTTCACGTGGCCAAGGACTGAAGGCCTCAAATAGTAACTTTAAAATGCCTTCAATTATGGTGTGATTCATTTCCATATATAACAGCCAGTACTTCAATTCTGAGAAACTATTACCCATGGTATTGTGGGTTTCACCAAAAGCAACAGAAAGGCTGTCACCTCAACAAATTGATTTTGTGGAGATATGACATCTTCCATTAGCTGAGGATTAGTCTCTCTGGTCTTTGTTCCTTCTGCCTGCTCTGTCAGTGCAGTTAAAAGATGGTGTCTGAGCACTGATGCCATGTTTAAAGAGCAGGTATTCTCCTCAAATCCAAAGTCAAGTGAATATTAAGGGTGGAGAATACAGTGAGAAGCTCTGGAGTGATAGCTTTGGACACTGGGCTCCAAAATTTGAAGACTCTGGTTTGATTTCACAAAGAATTTATCTTCTTACACAGGAGTTGCTCTGTGTCCCTGGTATGAAGGGCATGGGGACACATTGTTGTGTCTTTCTATGAATAGCTAGGAACAATAATAGTGTGGGTAGACCTTAGCCTTGAGAGGATGAAAGCCTCATAATATCATAGGAGGGCTCAGCTTCTTCCAAATGATACAGAAGGCTGTGAGGCAGCAAGCAGAGCAAGTGCAAGGGAAGAGCCAGAGCAAGGGAAAGAGGTGTTAATACCAACTACAAACTTGGGAGGACAAGGCGAGAAACTGCTTAAATGTGAGCAAGGTCACAATCAGAGAGTCTATTTAACAGTGGGGGGCAGAGAAAGCCCCTTTAGATCATGGAGAAAGAGTCCCCAGCCAGAGGCGTGGCTTTGTGAGTTTCCACAGAGCTCTGTCCTAGACCCAAACAAGTTTTTCAAGTGGTGAAGAAAGACGTCCAGGTCTATTTAGGATTATGTCTAACTCTGGGTATTTCTTCTGCAAAGCACAACCGAATCTGATTGATTTTCCTGTTAAAGTCTGTCTGGGGATCTGTTTTCCTCATTGTTGTACATTCCACTGAATTTATCAATAAACCTGACATGCTTGTGTAGCTAATATTTTGGAAGGTGAAATGCTTAAATTATTAAGCTATTGGAGTTTCTGAGAGTAATGTCCACGTTGGTGCTAAGAGCTTGCAGGACTTGAGCTGAGGTGTCCCCTTTTCCTCTGGCAGGATTCCTCTGCCAAAGCATACTCCATGGACAAAAAGGTGGGATGCAATGGTTCTTCCTGGAAGTTTGGAGTATATGGAATCATTGTGATGGGGCCAAACAGGTTGCCCAGGAAGGGAACAAGAACAGGATCATTTGTTGTGGTCTCTTCATGCATGTGAGAGGCACTAGTGACAGAATAGGTGTACTACAGTTTGGCACCATTGCTTCCAGTGCTCTTCATAATCAAGTGTGTTTATAAATGGTAAGATACATTTTAAACATTTCTCAATATTTTAACTTGAAAGCTGGAGGAGGAGGAGAAGTCAGGAGAGGGGGAGGTAGCGGGATTTCTCTTCAGAAAAAGACAGTAATAGCAGGGTAATCATTTTTGGGTAGCTGAAGAGGGAAGAAGAAAATTAAACGCAGTCTAATACATAACTGTCACTTATTATGAGTCACATCTTTCATTTTAGATTCAGATTATCTCCATCCTACATAGATGTGGCATTCCCTAACTTTCTACTGCTACAAATTATTGACTTAAAGAAATGGAATTACATGTGTATTAGGACTTGTAGGAGAGAATTTTACTAGAGGAATGAGTCATTACAAATTTCATCATCCAGGCTTCACTATTACTTGTCCTTATGTCTCAGTGTAAGTTTTGTCCTAAATCAGACCTTAGGAAGGATTAAATCTGCTATACCTTGAAGCTGTTTATCTTGTGTTTTTATAAAATGTGGTCTTCAGGATTGTTATCTTTTGCAGTAAAATTCAAACATAAGGTATTTCAGCTTTCAAAATATATGCAGCTATTTAGGGGACTGTAAGTAGGGAGACTGACACTTTTACTGAAGAAAAGGAAGATGATAAAATAGAAACAAAGTCTAAAATGGGAACAGGGATGTATAGATGTAGCTCCACCTCAAGAGTGGCACTGGGTGTCTTAGGATGCTCCATACATCATGGTTTGCTCAGAGCTTCAGCATTTCTAGGGCACCAGAATCTCCTGGGTACTCACTGGGGGACATTTACATTGGAATCCTTGTACTAACATTTCACAAGATCAAAAATCCAGACCAGATCCTGACATAAAAAGAGTATAAAGGAAGTGGAAGGCCTCCATGATGACCATGTAGGTTGCTTCAGATCTTGAAATAACCTGGAGATCTGGGCTAAGAAAAGCAGTATGAACCTTTTTGGCCATGCTTGTGGACTCAGCTGGAAAATCAGCAGCAAATAACACAGACAAGAGGGGATCTTCTGGTTGCTGATGTTGCTTTCTATCTTTTTTTAGGCTACCAGATTAGCTCAAGAAAATGGGGAAGGAGAAAAGTTTGGGTCTTCTTTTTTCTGTGCATCCTAGAATGAGTACCATATTATAGTGTTCAGCATAGACCAACTCATGGAAAGCAGAGCCTTAGCAAGATGCAAAAAAATTTCCTTTAAATACCAATTTTTTAGAACCAGTGGCACTTTGGTACTCAGTCCATGACAGTTACAGGTAAGTACAGAAAAACATGAGCAAAGAATCCCATAATCCAGTGAGGATTAACAGGTCAGAATAAAATTAATCTCAAGTAATAGACACGTTACACCTTTTTGTTGTGAAAAACATGAGTCTTCAGCAACTAACTAGAAGATACTTGCTTCTGCTTTCTCACTAAAAGTAAATAAATGAGGAGGAACTCTGCTGAAGCCAATAACATCAGAAAGGGATCAAACTATTTTTTAGTCTCTTTCTAGAATCTTCCCTTGGGAATCTATTTGGGATAGTGAAGTCTCAACTAGCAAATAGTCAGTGTCTTAGCCCTAAATCTTGATTCAAATCTAAAATTGCTCAAGCCTGGTTTACTATCCCTTATTTTCAGATAAACAAATGAATATTGCCACAGAGACACTGCTTGCAAATCTGCACTCCTCCAAACACTCACATTTTTATATGCAACCCTTCCTTGTAAATTACAAGCATTGATTGAATTATTTCTGACATCTATTTAATTGGTTTTAAAAAGATGTAAGTGTATTTTGCATCTGCAGTCTGTCTGCACATGTCCTTTCATTCTGTTCTGTTGTATAGTGTTTGTATCATCTGTTTCTTGGTAAGACTGGTTTATATTTGTTTCCTGCTCTGGATTTTTGTTTTGGGTTTGGGTTTTTGGGGGGTTTTTTGGGTTTGGTTTTTTTTTTTTTTTCATTTCATTGAGCCAGATTTCCAGTTAATTCAGAGTCATAGCTCATACATGAGCATTCAGATGGTTCTTGAGCACACTTTTCACCAATTAGAAACAGTACTTTCCATCCAGGTTCATTAAGTGTATCTGGGTCAAAGGTGAAAGGGTTGCTTTATATTTTCTCCCCAAGAGCATTTATGTATTAAGATTTCTTCCCTGGCTGCTGATCCTGGGTTCCCTTACTTCGGGAGGGCTGAGCTCTCTTTTTGTGACTCAGCTGACACAAAACTAGAAGTGGAAGTTGGCTAAGAAGAAAAAGAGGGATTTGGACTTTCTGAGGATCTGATGCAAAACCTAGTGAAATTCGTGGGAGCCTCCCATCAGTTCCGTATCAAGTTCTACCATGACTGTGTGGCACATTCTGGTACAAATAGATTATGAAATTCACTTTCACATTTAATCATCTGTTTTAGGACTTCAAGGAGGAAGAATTAGTCCAGAAAAAATAAAAAGCTTTCCAAAAAGTTCTTCAGATGAAATACAAACTTATCTAAAGTTCAGACAGTTCAGTTAACTACACTCTCCAGCTGCAGAAGAGTAGAAGTGCTAAAAGTATGGTTTTGCTGTACTTCTGTGCTAGTCCAAAGAGTGGGAGGAGAGTGTGGGAACTTCTCAGAGCCAGTCCTTGCAAGATTTCCAGAAGTGAGATATTCAGGAGCCTGGGCACTTCCCAGGCTTTGGACATTGTCCTGGTATAAATCTCGATGCCATGGTCATTGGCAGACATGGAAAGCAATGAGTCACCAAGTGCTTGTCATTTCCAAAACAATATAGCTTCACATTATGAATTAAAAGTCTGATAGAGGTAAGTAACCTCCTGAAATGTTTATTTAGATAACAGTTCTGTAAGCAGGTCCTAAGAACCAATCACTGTTAAAATGGTGGATTTTATTACATTCAATAAAACACTTACATGTTGCAGAAATGACATCTCAGTTTTTCAAATAGCTAGAAATTGCTGAGCTTAATGGGTACTGGAGTGATGATATAATCACAGTTTTCTCTGGTGTACAGCCCCTATCATTTATTATTTCAACTACTGTACATTGGAATCCGCTTACTCTGACAGCCCTGCCTCACCACAGGTCAGCTTGATAGCATCAGCTGGGAATGGGTAATAACCAAACTGCACTGACAGCAGGCTTGGCAGAGCTAACTTTAAAGGCAGAAATACACTTAAAAATACATAAAGAAGGTGTGACAAAAATGAGAATTGAAGCAGTCCTCACTTGAGTATTGCACAACTCCATGGATAAAATTTTGATTTCCAGATGTTTTACCTATCATATATTCCCTGATCGTTTTCATTAAAATTCCAAAATATGTCAGTCTCAGCTGCTCAGGGACATGGTATTGATGATATGGTGTGTGGTTGTTCAGCCATGGATACAGGGCAAGCTTCCTTCTTTTTTTTTTTTTTTTTTTTTTTAATGGAGAAGCACTGTTTGCGACCCCCAACAGCAGATCTGCTGAGGGAATTTAGCAGTTCTGACCCTCAGATGTCAAACATTTTAAGGGGCATGTAAAGACAATGTAACTTGCAGGACTAAATACAAACCATTTGTTTGAGAGTGTGGAGGTGAGCAAAGCCTGTATGACAAGTGAACTTCAGAAGATTCTGGTGTATATTGGAAAAGTGGTGTTGGTTTTTTGTTTTGGTTTGGGTCTTTTGTTGTGTTTTTTTTTTTGGTTTGGTTTTGTTTGTTTTGTTGGTTTGTTTTTTTTTCCTAAGGCTGTCTTTTCTGCTGTATTTGTTAGACAATACAGACAATCACATTCTTGCTTTTCAGTTACCTTCTCTCCAATGACCTACTTCCACCTTCTGTACAGTCTGCAGAAAACCGGTTCAGTGGACTAATGCATGCTAGGCTGATGATGTCCATGCTGCCACGACAGCAGCCGTGACTGTGCCAAAGCTGCCTCAGCAGCTCTTCATCAAGCTGTGCTGCAAGCTACGGTGGAGGTGCATTCAGCCCAAGGGAGCCAGAGGAAGACAACCTGCAGGAGCTCCTTATGCAAAGCTGAATCCCAGGTAAATAATACCAAACTGAAAAGCCTGCTGTTGCTCACAGTCCAGCGTGGTCTTGCTGCTTTGCAAGGCTACACTTCAGCCCAAAGAGGAAAACTGTGGGCTTTGGGCTAGAAGCTGCGGCACACAGATGGCTAGTACAAATACTGATGGTGAACTGAGCCTGGCTGGATCTGTGCAGCCTCATTCAAACTCTGCGACACATGTCTGCATAAAGCTGAGTGGTTCTTGCAGAGGCGGGCGGGACGGCCTCCTGTAGGACCCTGCTTGAGGAAGCTGAGCAAATACCTTCCTGATGCAGTATTCATGAGTATAAGTACTAGGCTGTCTATATCTATTTGTGTCTATAGTCTTCCTTCATCCTAAACCTCCCCCTTTCCCTGGAAAAAGTATTGGGTTTTTTAATATCTCCAGATTACTGATGGTGGGGAAACACTGCCTGCCAAGGGTGATTAGGGAGAGTTTAGTGTTTTTCATGGAGCTGAAATAAGAACCAGATAGAGAGCTATGAGCAGAAAATTTGTGTTGCTGTCTATACAATAACATACCATTCAGGAAATTTTCTAAAAGGACATTTCAGTATCTGGGATCTGCTCCTGTTGTCTTATAAGGACCATACTTTCTGCTGCTAGTGTTTATGCCAGTTTGTACCTGGTCACTTTAGTTCCCCCAGCCATTGTCTAAGCATCTTAGACTTACTGTATTTATTTAATCTTTCCTCATAAGTCTGTCCCTCTCATGTCCCTCTCAGTCCCATAAACCAGCCCAAATCAACCCTGTAATTTTTTTTTCTTTCTTTCCTTTTCCCCATTTCCCCTTTCACAGCATATATGTATTTTTTTGGCCATAAGGTAGCCTTAATTAATGAAATACTCCAGATACAGCTGTAGCAAAGCCATATAGATAAGGAACTGTTTTCTCTCTACTTTGTGATTAGCTGCCTGTGTTTGTTACTTGGATTTTATGTCCCCCCTGCATCATATTACATTGCCAATTCATGGCTAGCGTGTTGCTCACAATTTCTCCAAAGGACATACTGCTGTTGCTGCTTCCCTGGTTTTAATCTGATCATTGGATGCCTGTGTTTTGCATTAATTTCCCTGAGATGTTCTGGCTTGTAATTTCTCAAGTTGAATTTAATTTTTGGTGGGCCTCTCACCCTGCATATTTCTGTTCTGTTTTTAACCCACTCACGTATTTTTTTTTTTCCCTTCTCTTCTGGAGCTTTATCTGCTTTATCAGAAGCATACAGACTCTGGGTATTAGGGTTTCCAGGCTCAACTATTTTTAAAATACCTGATGCCACATTCCTTTGTCTTCTTTCATTCTCCATCTGCCTCTTATCCAGTCTCTCACCTTGTTTTCTTTCAGCTGATAAATCAGTTTTGCCAGTGTATTTTTCTTTTTCTCCCTCTGTAAGTTTTGTTCTACCATGTTTTTTCTCTGAAACACAAGATGACCTGTCTACCTATATGTCATAAATACATAAACTTCAAGATTGCTTTTCTAATAAACAGGAACAGCCTGTTTGATATTAGTTTGCCAGCATCTGGATTTAAAAGCATCCTGAAAGGAAAAAAAAAAAGTGCTATTACAATAATCACAAACATTTTAACAAATAAAACTATCTCTGAAGGAGTTTGTATTCTGGCTTGGTAGAGTGAATATTAGGTATTTCTCTGATAATTACTTTCCATTCTAAAAATGCTATTTTATTCTATAAAAGTTCATATTTAAAATAGTACATTCAGTCCTTTAACCACTGATATAAAGTTTAGTCATAAAAAACTTGAGAAAATAAGACCTAAAGCAAAATAAGAACTACAGACGAGCCATTAAATGTAGGAAGGAACAGAGTTGTTAGCATTAACTTACAGAAGAAAAAAAAAAAAAACCCAACATTTAGTAAAATGTTCCAAATCATCTCGACCTTTTTTAAAGAAAATTCTGATAGTATTTTGAGGTTTACTACTAGAATCTTTCTTCTAGCTAGTAGTAACTGTCAAATAGTAGTTTGTCAGAGAGCTGACACAGGTTTTATATCTTTGTTCATCTACTATTTTATGTTTGTAACTTTCATTACAGTGACTTTTTTTTTTTCTCCTGAAGGATAAGAACTGAACATGTAGTCAAACCTTTTGAAGGATGATTCTCCTGTAATTCATGCCACACACTTTATTATTTAATTTCCTGAATGTCCTGGTTTCAAAAAATGTTTGGAGATTTAAGTAAAAGCTCATAATTATTTATGTAATGGAAAGGTGAGCAGGTCATAATTTGTACATCACGAGTATTTCAGAGAGTGAAATTTTGTAGAAATTTCATGACAGTTCTGAGGAGAAAAAAAAGGAAATTGAAAAGTATTTCAAACTTTGGATTATGAAGAAAAGGACAATAGAACTAATCCTAGAGCAAAGCAAAGTTATTGTTATATCACAATTACATTTATATTAATATAAAAATTATAATTACACCTTACCAAATAGACAAGGATAATCCTGCCTGAGGCTGTTGGACCCATATATGAGAGTAACTGTTGAATGTGGGGTAGACATTAATAGAGGTTTTCTCCTAAAAACCAGCACCACTCTGGAGAAAAGGGAGGGAGGGGGAAGAAAAAAAAAGAAAAGGGGGGGGGGAAAAAACCAAAACAAAGCAAGCAAAGTAAAATGGAATAGACTACAAGTGATTGTACCAGGTTTTTAATTAATGAGAACACAGGAGATTGCTAAAATGAGTACATTACCTAATAGTGAATTAATATTATATGCTGAAACATCCCACAAGGGAAGAATTGGATATGCTAATATTGTATGAAAGAGATTGCCACTGGCAAATATTTCACTGTAGAGAGTTCTGCATTAAGTATAAACTCCGAAAAAACCCAACCCTCTTAATATATGTCATGAAATTTTAATTGCCTAGAAGTTACTAAAGCAAGATAAAAGCTTGATTATACACCTTTGCATCCTTTCGATGGTCTCTATTGACCATTGATCCAGAATTGTTTTTAGAAAAGCGGTGCATTATTGTATGAGTAATAGAAGAGACATTGTGTGGTATAAAGTTATAATTCCTAAGCAATAATATCCAAAACTGCAATTGGCCTAGGCCTAACGGGACACTACTTAGAACATCCTTAAGGGAGGATATTTGGCTTTAGAATTCGCTTCCCTCCCCTTGGTTCAATAATACTGTCTGCCCTCTGGTAACATTCAGGCTATTCTGCAGAATGCACCTGTTATTTTTGTTAATGTAAAGGGAATGGATGGAAATGGGAGACAGTACTGGATCTGCAGTTTGATATGTCATAGTACAGCACATAGTTTTTTTGTAAAATATATATTATTTATTTTGGCTTGGACTGTTTTTCAACTCTGCAGCATTCCAAGAGTGATTGAATGCCTTTTTACAAATGAAAAGAAGAGGAAGGAGTTTCTTAAGTGTTGCATTTAGGATTTGGATAAACTGTGACCCAAAGGAAACAGTATCCAAGTCTTCATATTTTGGCCTATGACTGTTTAAGGTACATGGAACTGAAGAAAACAGCCAGCTTTTATGTTGTTCCATTAAAAGCCATAAATCTGTCTGTATTCACTAAAAAGTTCACTGACCTCAGTAAACTCTGGTGAATGTTATTCAAGTTTCATATTTATGAGGAAACCTGAAAATAGCTAATGTTTCCTTGAACTGAATGGTAAAAGAACCAAAAACCAAAACAAACCCAAATCAACTCTGTAGAAGGTGACTGCAACAGAAAGACCCAGATTTTCAGGCTAAATTAGTCTGTATACCTTGGAGTGGATTATATGACTCAGACTCAGATGGCAGACTCTGAATGTTATTAGTAAATTAACTAACCCATGTTCAGATCAGTTTCTTAGTTCCATTGGAGCCAATTAAAATATTTTGGTGATTGTTACCATTTCTGTTGAATGGCTTGTTCATAATTTTCTCTGGCTGACCAGTTGCCAAATGAAAGATTGAATTCATACCCTTACTTCCCTTTGAATATGAACTAAATTAATTAAATTATTTGTCAATGCTTTTGTCTTGACATACGATGAAATCTGGTTTGATCTTAATGTTCAAGATGTATAAAATGGCAGAGACAGGCCTTCAGCTGCAGCAAACTGGCACAGATCCACTTATTTCAATAAAGAGTTTGAGGAGTTTTCAGCAGAACGCAGCTGGGCTTATAGCTCGAGTTGACCTATTCCATCTGTGGTCTGCTTCCCGGTTGCCTTACATTCAAAATCAAGAGTGCTCCTGAACAGTTGTTCACTCTGGAAATATCAAGCGTGTGAGTGAGAGGTTTCTCTCGTGTTTTGAGTGGGAATTTCCGACTAACGGTTTCAGCCTCGTGCTTGGTTACTTCACTTCTTTATTGCTGGCTCCCTGCTATTTAGTATATTCTTCTCCATGATAGTATTTTTTCCATGCTGCTGCTGGTGGTCTCATTCTCCTGGCTTCTTGTCGTTCTCTTGAAGATGGTATCTGACAGTTCACTGCCTGTCATTGAACTGTTCCAACCATTCTATCTTCCAGGTGATGGCCTGAGCAGTATAAATAACCACTTCTTTCTCTTTTAACTTCCTCATTAAATGCATTTAAACTACCTTTTTAAATAAGTACACTTGTATGTAGAATGAGGTGTTCTGTTTTTCTGGTTCTACACTCGGTAAAGCATGGTGATGCAATGTAAATGTGGTCAGTGCAGGAAGTCTGGCACTATTCAATGGTTTGTTAGAACTGGATATAGAACAGGAATGGATGAAAACCAAAGCAATGATATATACAAGGCTGTGCCTTTATTTTGTAAGCAACATTGTCCTAAGGTCTCTGTTTTGTGAAATAAATGCATATAAACTAATCCTGAATTTAACAGTCATTGTCAGATGCAGCTGTGGCATTACCTGAGAAACTACAGGGTAATTTCACTTCTCTAACAGCATCATCTGTACCAACTGGGATTTTATTTTTCTTAGTACTGCACCATGGCAGGAAATTGGAACCCAAATCTGTAACATCTAAAACTACCTCCAGGGACTCCTGTGCCAGACTGTCTGAAGCACTTCAGAAGTATCTTTTTTTAGTGCTGGAATGTTCATAGTCATTAACATAATTAGGACAAATGAAAGAGGGAAAAATGCTGAAATAACTGGATTAATTCTGCATAGAATTGTAAGAATTCGTGGGAAACAAAACAGAGCAATTGTAAGGGATTTCAATAGGAACAAAGAAAAGTGAAGGTTACTGCAGTTCAAAGATGAATGCCTTAGACATAGTTTGGGAGACAAAAAAGAAAGAGAAGGGGAAGAAACAAAGTGGGGTTGATTCTTATCTCATACTGCTCAGTCATGCTTTGATTCAGGTTTAAGTGCGTTGTCCTTAGTAATCCGTGGCTGACTTGCCAGAATGACCACACCTTTGCTGGGGTCACACTGGCCTGCAGCTGCCCTGAAGGTGGGAAAAATGACTGAGTCACTCTGCCTTTTTCTCTACCCTTGGCCTGTGCCAGCAAAAGTTTTATCAGACCCAAGCACCTGGTCCTCACTGAACCTGAATGAAATGTCTGTGTCACTCAGACACACAGTTAGTAATCATTACCTATCTGATAATCTATGTCGCAGGCTAAATCAGAACTTAACTTCTACCACCACTATATGCAATAAGGAATTTATTTAACCTCATGAATTTTTCTTTGAATCAAAATGTTGGACATTCTTCCTGAATAAAATGATACTGAGTACCTTCCAGGAGCTGTATTCTCAGACACTGTCCAGCAGAAGTCCAAGTTGATTCTGCGTGACCCTTTACGGCAGGATATCATCACATGCATCTGCAGGCAAGCTGGAATCCGACTTTGAAGTTCGCTTCCCACTAGCTGACTGGCTGTGCATGGTTCATTTAAAGTAAACATGGAAACAAATCCCGATATAAAAGATCTGTGTCTTCACTCAGGTCTTCCCTATACTTGTGCTTCTTACAGCCTGACACAAGTGCAACCGCTCTGCTGTGCTGTCATCTCCTGAACTGTAAGCATCACTAAGCATGGAAAGGGGACTATCTCATGTTGGACATATTGTTTCGAGGGATGAAGATTGCAGCTATATTGGGGGTAATGTGAGAACCCAAATTAAAAACATGCCACAGAATATCAGGAGTCTTACTCAGTGCATTGGTACAATTGTCTACCTTAAACAGTAAAAACTGTGCAAAGATGGGATTTACATTGAATCAGATCACAGGTGGCATTATTTTTCTGAGTTGATGTTGCTGGCACAACAAGCTAGAATATCCTAGAATCTGGAAAAAAAAAAAAAAAAAAGGCTGAGAAAACTTAGCATTTATAAGGCATCTGCAAGGATATTGACTACAGGGGGAGTATTCTAGCTGTAGACTGGCATGGGGAGTGAATTGGGACCATGTGTTCCCTTACAGTTCCCCTACAGCAATGTCCCTCACCTTTTATTCCTGTGTAGATACATAATGTTACTGGCATAACTAGTCTTTCTGCAGGTGCAGCACAGGCTCGCAGCTAAAATGTATCTCTGTTTTCTGCCTGCACAGCAGCCACTCAGTCAGGTGTGCAGCTTATCACATTTGTATTCGTGGTATGGGTTGTAAGCACAAAAAATGCCAGAGTAAATTGTTCAGGTGTCGCCTGTGCCCATAAAATGATGGTCACCCTTTGAAAATAAACTCATGGAAAGCAGGCTATGTATAGAAAGCCATTTCTTTGATGGATGTTAGCTGCAGGGGGAGGATAAAACAGGCCCTTACCTATAACTGCGTAGGGTAATCATTCCTGTAAGTGAAACTTACTACTGTAATCGCACAAAGACCTGAACACTGTGAAGGCAAAATCAAAATGCTAGCAGACAAGTTGTCCTCCAGTTTATTAGGTTCCTTCCCAGGAGGGCTACATTCAATTATGTTTTTCAGTGGTTTGCCAAAAGAGCTTCGCAGTTAAGCCAGCTGAGTTTGCATTCAGATTTTCTACTTTAAGTTACAAATGTCTTGCTTTTCAAAGCTTTCCAGCTGACCTGAAGTGGCATGCCAACAGTACTACAGCTAATTGAATATATATCTCATTTTTCATTTTTGCAGCTTTACGGACCATTTCCTCATTAAAAAGGTGAGTGTTTGCACAGGAGCAGGCAGGAGAATTAAGCAGCAGGAAAATCTCTGTGACAAGATGTTGTCTCTTTCTTTTGTTTTTGAGTTTGGCAGCTGGATACTTCTGTTAACTCAAATTTATCTTGCGCTAACATAATAATTGGGAAATTACTACTTTGCTTCAGTAGAAGTATCCTGCAGTTAAATGCAAGAAACTCTATTTGCCTCAAGGCTGTGCTCTATTCTGTGTTTATAGTGCCATTTGTATATATATCGCTATAAAATTTGAAGAGATATCTGTAATGATCATCAGCAAAGCACAGCTCTGCAAGGACTGAAGAGGGTAAAAATTTCAGATAATCCATGATATAAAGGGACTGTTTATACTAATTAATCAGTGCACATGCCTTAGATTCTGGCATTCAGTGCTGTATGAGTTCTCAATGAGGGGTACCATTTTGCATTACACTGTTTCTTTCCACTAAAGAAAATGATCACTTACAGACATTTAAGAAGTGAACCTGGGAGTTTTTCTTGTGCATCACAGAAGGACACCAAATATTAGCATTATGCTTAATGTTCCTTTGCAATTCATAATCCCTCGAGCCATCCTGCTCATACAAACATCTGTAGCAAAAGCGTACATGAGGCAAGGTACCCATTGGATTTGGGCAGAGGTGCTGTGTAGACCTGAACATTAAATAAGCTTATTCAGGTAGAACAATGCTGCTGTTCAATAAAGTTTATTGAAGTAGAAAATAAGTAAAGTCTCAGAGTTTTTCTCCAAATGATCCTAAATATAAGCTAATTCCTGTACAAAGCACACAATATTGGCTCCCAGCTCTCATTTCCCAATTCTCATAGATCTCATATGCTCCAAGTGACTTTTTTAGCATTTTCTTCCTGAAAAGTAAAAATTCCTTAACAGAAAGGGGTGAAAAACTTAAGTATTATTGCTCTAATGCTAAATGCTATGTATTAGGAATCTAATATTCTGTTGTACTGGACTATACAAATGCCCCAAGAGAGTCAGTGTCGCCTTTATTGAATAGTCTTATTGTATTTGCCAGGAGAAAAACTTTAATCCATGAGGAACTTGTTTTCTGACTGTGCCCCCCTGACTCAATACTGACACACTATGCAGATATTTGAAGATATTGAATGAACAGAAGCATGATCAAAGAGGAGGGATTGATCTAAGACTGTCCTAAGTGGGACGCTAGGTCTTTGAAGAGACTGGGAGTGCTAAAAGGTATGTGTGATGTGTTCAAAAAAGCAGGTGTGCCCAGTGTCTTTGGGAGGACAGGAAAGAAACAGTGAAAATGCTAGTTTTTATTCTATCAGTTCCACTGCCTTGCATTTCTGGTCAGTGAAGCAGTTGAACAAAATAGCCTGACAGCATTCCCTGACACATTGTCCTGGACCAACTAGATGTTTCTGGTTTTGACAAAAAACTCCTCGGCCAGAGGCTCTGAGCTCCTCTAGATCTACAGCTTTGGCTCTTCCTTGCCTCAAAGCAGCTGTGACAGAGGAGCTGGGTAGGGCTGCCCAAAATCAAGGGTCATTCTTCTGCCTCACTGCACCAAGCAGAGGGGGCAGCAGTGTCTGGGATAGCCTTCTGTGCATCAGCACACAAAGTCCCAGGAGGAAGTTCATGGCTGACTACAAGCCCCACCTCCAGGAGCAGCTCTGTATCACTCTGATGCTCCTCTTCCAAGGAGCATCTGATGGAGATCGAGCATATTACTGCTCATAGGGGACTGTTTAGATATGCAGAGGGTGGCTTACTAGTGTGAAGTTAAGAGATTTCATTTTCTAGCCCTTTTTTAATGATTTGTTTGTGCATCAACACCAATGGTGGCATCAATGATTAAAATACATTGAAACACAATTTTATATTAACTGCAGCTACAGTGCCAGCAAAGGATCACAAGACATTGTCCTTTGAGTCCTTTCAGCCCTTCAAGAGTTTGTAGAGAATGGAAATTAACGTTAGCTGATCTGGTTTTGTTTGCCTTACAAAAGTGATGACTGTTAACCTCGGTCTTCCTCAGTGAAATATTATATTAAAAACTAGATAAATGCTTGTATCCTGTAAGTTATTGTCAACATCACATTTTTAGGTAGGACAAATGACAAGTCTTTATGACTGAACAGCATCATTTGAGAAATATGCTAATTATTTCATTTGTTCTTTATTTTCTTGTGGTTGCAGATATAATATATTGACTCCCTCAGTCAACCTACACTATCCAAGGGACAGATTTGTAGACTAAAATGCTCATGTTTGAGGAGACATATTGAGTGAAGACCAGTATGTGCTAATCTGGACATATCACAAAGTTTGTATTGAAGCCTTTCTGCCAGCTACAGAGGAAAAGATCCTTATAATTATTGCAGTACTGTTGCCAAAGGAGATAAAAGGGTCATGTCAGATTCCAAGTCACTTCTGGGCAGGCTCAGATGACTTTTTGGCATCTAATTGAGACTTCACTCTGTTTAAAGCAGTAAATATGTGGTGGGGCTTTCTGGAAATTAGCTGGACTTAGGAAATATCTGTGTTTTTACTTAAGTATTTGCTCTGCAGGCAAGCTCTATGCTCACAGCTGGGAGGTGTTCCTGTCAGCCCACACAGATGACTTGCAGATTCTACTTTTCTTCCTCTGCTTCACTTGCCATGACATACAAAACTCTCCAAGGTAGAGGTTGCACTCTGGGACCAAGAACTGAGTTTTTCACATTCACCTTCTTTGCACATCTTTTCTAAAAACAAGGAGGTATTTTGCTGGAAACCTGCTGACCTCTCTCATCCAGTGTTCAGGAGGTATTCACACTTGTAGTGATAGAAAAATGCTCCCTCTTAAAAGAAAACTCTCAAGTCGTCTAGTGAGGCTTTTGGAAGCTGAGGCTCTTCTTAGGATGTGGTAAGTGGGTTTTGGTTTTAGAACAACCAAAAATCAGTCTATGTATTGCCACTATAGAGCTAGTAGGAGAAATATTCTAAAAAAAAAAAATCCTGCATCTTTGTCTCAGTATTTCTACAGTGATGGAAACATCAGATAAGACTGAAGTGTTGGTGTAGGTAAGATTGGGTTAGGAATCAGAAGCCTGGAAGGTTATGACAGCTGAACTGATCTCAGCCATTCTTGTTTCCCAGTGTTGCTCTGCTGAGGGCTAACAATCCCTACCAATCACCTAATACTGAAGATGCTGAGCAAACCAGCACTGCTAGTCTGGAGGAGAAAATGTTGGTGGCAGGGCCAGGGCAGGGCCAGGATGGATAGTGCACAAGTGCCAGGATAAGTGATTTATGTGTCCAAGTGAACATGGGGAGGAGAAAAGACAGCTCACCAGGCACTGGCATTGGGACACACAGGAGAGGAAATTTCAAAGGTAGAGAGTGAAATTTTGATGGAGATTGTTTTTAATAGACATTTCTATCAGTAGATTATTGTTATTAATAAGTTATACCAATAGATCATCAATAGTTGTTTTATCGACTGCCTCTGATACCAGCACGGAAAAAAAAGACAATAGAGAATTTTTTCCATGTCCAGATACAGGGTTTCTGAGGGCTGCATGTATGATGACACTCTCTAAAGCACTGGGCTTTAGTTCTATGTCTTGTGTTTCCTGGCATATTGTGAGAGATACTGTAAGCATAATCTATGTCAAATTATCCAACATTTTGGAGAAAACAAGCCTGTTACAGTGGAATGGGATAGGAGATGACATTGATTTACACATATGCATAGTGCAGTACATGCAGTATTTGATTACATGTGAACAACTCACTTGTGACCAGAACAGTGCAAGCTTCATTCAGATAAGTCTGATTCGTATCCAAGATCTGTCTGTAATATCAAACTCAATCGCAAAGGAAAGGACTATTTCTCTTTTTTTTTATCTTGCCTTTTTTTGCTCCCTTTTCATCATTTCCAATATATTTCAAATCTTTCTATCATGATATCTTTCAACACTCCAGAAACTGAATGGGAAACATAATTCAGATTAGAGACTCAAGATAGGGATCAGGGGAAAAAAAAAAAAAATCACTGTAACTTCATCTGTCAAAATATTTTGGTTGAGGGTAATTAGAGTGTGACTTTGTACAGTCAAATAGTGTACCCAAGAGGCAGCCTTCTTCCTCACTTTTGGTGTATTGTGCCAGGAGTTTTGTTTCCCTGTCCTTCAAGGGCATACGTTTCGTAAATACATTTCATGCAGTATGTTCTAGGACTATATGGAGGGTATCTGAGGCTTTCTCCCTCCATACAGAGAAGTCTGGCTGCGTTAAGTGGTAAATATGGACAGCCATGCAGGAAGCCTGAGCCTGAGGAGTCTGTGGTGCGGACATGAGAATGGACATGTCTGATGCCAGCCAGAGGCCATCACATGATGGCCCAGAAAAGAAGAGATGAGAATGTCCCCTGCAGGTGAAAGAATAGTTTTCACCTTGGCAAGCCATGCAGCTTGTCAGGGCACAGTGTGTGTTCTCATTCAGCTGGAGGCAAGAACTGTCGGGAGAAGTAACATCATGTACTAAAGCAACTGGTATCTCTGGGAAAAAATGGACAAGGTTTTGGGATCAGTGTCTGTTCATCAGATATTAAAAGAAGCATCAAAATTCAGGCTAAGAACACCTGAAAGTCTTGTTCTCAAGGGCTGCATGAAGGGTTGCTCTAAAGCTCATGTAATCACTGGATGCTTTGAAATTGGTTATGCCTTCATGATATAGAGCAAAATGATTCAACTCAGAGGAATTCTCACTAGAGACGTTTCACCATCACCTTACTTTTCCCTCTTATTCCCCCCAAAATCCAAGACACTAAACATAGTTCAAAGCAAGAAGACTTCATTCCTTGATATGCAGAGACTTTGGAAGATGCCTGGACTGGAAGATCTTCAAAGCATTCAGTTGTTTAATGCTTACCCAGGTGGCATATGCCACTAACAGCCCTTTAAAAAAAAGAAAGAATTGTATTTGAAAAACATACACTGTGGATTAGACACAAGCTTGAAGTTCAAGCACAGAAGGAGAAAAATTATATGAAAAAAATGGAGGCTACATATTCAGGGCAAGGTGAAGCACAACTGGAAAGGAGGTAGGCAAATCAGTCTTTTCTTTAACATGGTGTAAGTTGCAATAATCACTGTAATACTGTCATAATAGGGAGACATTAGATGGGATATAATTTCTTTTCTCCTGCTGGTACTGTCAAACTGCAAACATTTCAATGTGACCTTGGCCCTGTTGTACTTTAGCAAGGTGTATGAGAGCTAAGAGGAGCATTTAACATTCTTTAATGTCACCTAGGTAGAGCTACTTTCCCATGAACATTGGGAACATGCCATCAAGAAAAACATGCACACAGAGCTGTAACTTTTCTGAGAGTTATGCCGATTGTCTCCTAATCCAGGCACTCTCAGCCTCTGCCTGCAAGCTACCTATAGTCAAACATTCTACTGAATGAACATTGCCTGTCAGGAATTACAAATCCCTTACTTGTATGTATATGGTGTCATCTAACACTACGCCTTCACCAGACACTGTTTAAACCCCTGACCATATTCTTCGTAAGTCAGAGATCATGGGAAGAAGAGTTGTGTATCCCACTTCTAACAGAAAGAACACAGTGCTGCCCCTGTAAAAGGCACTCTTGGGGTGGTTTGGGGGTAATATGCACCTGATTTCTCTGAGCTTAGATACATACAGTACATGGTGGAGTGTGCTTTTTTTCCACCCAATGCTTCCTAGAGGAGTGTAAAACACTCAAAGGCACTTGTAAAACAACAGTGGCTCTCAGCATTTTTCCAGCAAACCAGACCATTGGTCGCAATGACAATTCCTAACTGAATGGAGCAGAAGTGCATGCAAATGCTCCCCAGTGCTTATCACTGTTGGACAGAGGCATGATGCCACTGACAGGTACCTTACCAATATGTTACCTGCCTTTGACGTGTTGGCGTATTCTGTGTCTTACCTCCACATTCCCTGGTTTGGAGAAGTGAGGATTTTAGTGAACAGGTATTCTGAAGTAGTGCAAGCCTGCCAGTGACCCCTCTTTTCTCTTTGAACCCCTTGAGTAGTCAGAAAGCAGGAGGAAATGGGGTTTCCTGCATATGTTCACCTATATATGTAATGCAGAAAGGCTGCTAATTCCTTTGGTTTGTTTCAGTTTATTTCTTAATTTGTTGGATTCATATATGGATGTTTTGTTCTGTGAGGACATCAAGGCTGGAAATGTGACTCAGGCTAGCACGTTCTTTTGTAGTCTTTACTTTTCACAGAGAAGAAAAAAAATAGTGAAATACCATAAAAAAAATACTGGAAAGAACACAGCTTCTTGCTTGTGTCTGATCTCTGCTGGTTGTCCCTGTACCGGGGAAAAAGACACAATTCATTTCATACCCACACCCCCAGCCTCCCATCAATTTTTTCTATCTGTTAAAGTGGTAAATCTTCATCACTCACTCTGCAGTCAAGATGGGGTCGAATTACAATCTGGCTATTCATGTCTGTGCAGCCCTTTGAAAATATGAAGTGCTGAGTGATTTCACAGTCCTTTTTATGAACATGGTCTTTTCTGCTGATTTATAAACATCATGTTTCTGTTGCTCATAGTGAATGAAATACAACATTTTGCAGCAGCATTATGTGAAAAAAGAGACATATGCTACCACAAAAATATTAATGCTCAAAAATAAGTAGCAAATTTGTAAGAGTAAAAGTATGTACTTTGGGGTGTGTGTGTGTCGTGTTTTAGTATGTGTCTTCCTCTGAAATATTTGAAATTCCATTCTGGATTGAACTTGAGAACACAGCATTTGTAAAATATTTTCTATTTTGTGCATGAAATCTGTTAAAAAAAGATCACTTAGTTCACGTTACTCCTGATACTTTGTCTCTCAGCCAACCTTAATCATATGTCTTTACAGAATTGTGCTCCGATAGTCTTATTTATGGACAGACTTTTACCTCCAGGAGGACAGCAGGGATTACAAGTCGAGTCTGATTACCTGTCCTGTCTAATTTAACCTCAGTCTATTGTCTTGGACTCACTCAGTTTCTTATTTCCCCTGGATCCTCACCTCTGTTCTAATTGTTTCAAATGCTGGAAGGCTGCTGTGTCATTTTCAACCAGGAGACTTAAGGTATAATCTGAAAAACTTATCACCTTCCCTCATTTCCTACCTGTGGGGAATTCAGTTGAAATTGGATCTGGATCTAAACCAGGTATGTTTTTATTTTTACCCAACTACAAGGCTCTTCAAAAATAAAAACACTGGTCTTTAGTTCCCAGTAAATAAATTTAGCATGGCAGGTCTGCTTAATGTATGTCAGAACACAGCTAAGAAATAGAAAGGCTTTGAGTATTAAATCAATAATGGCTTTTTCCTAGCCAGTAATCATAAGACAGGATGAAACATTAAGTATCTCTTTCAGAGCCAGATAGGATTCATTCTGCACATCACCCATTTTTTACCTCACATAAAATATTCGTTGCACAAGACAGACATAGAATGCTTACAGGCATTCCAGCCTACAAAAAATTAAATCACGATAACATATCTAGTAATTTTGAAGTTATTTGAACAGTTAGGATAAAAATGAGGCATGCAGAGAGACAAATTTATATGTGTAGTAGTGGACATGGAGGGGTAGACATTATTGATGAATCCACAAAATCCGTTGTAAACTGTGAGTCTGTTTTTGTAGACAACTGCTTTAAAGAAACAGACTGCCATTCCCAACTCTAAACTTTTCATCTTTGAACAAGTTTTACTTTACTTTAAAAAATGTTAACAGACTGGCAACTAGAAAGGTCTAGAATTATTTCAGATCTCTAAATGTTTTTTTGCATAATTCTCCCTGGAGACCCAAAATGAAACAAATTTGAAAACTAGCATCAGGTAAATACAAGGCAAATGCTAGGTAAAGGCTTCTTCAGTAACATAATAAACCACCCTCAGTCAATTTGACTTCTGGTTATTACAAACTCTGACAGATTTTATTATATGAAGCTGGCTTGATATTTTTGTTTGCTGAGGCTGAGCACATGTAATTTGAGGATAGTCTTGTCAGCGTTTATTTATTACAGGGAAAGCCACTTGAAAATCTCTGTGGCCATTTGTAGGCCTAGGTATCCACCTTGTCATACCACCTATGCTTACACTGAAACCCGCAAAGTAAGTCTGAGATATCTGAGCTAGCATTATACAGATGAGGTTGGGTATGGGAATCTGTACCTAAACAGCAAGAGACTCAGCGTGAGTTAGTTTACCTATTCAGAAGCAGGATAAATGAAACGAGTCTGAAGTTTGTGCTGCTTCCTAGATCCACGTGAGATGTTAATGAGCTGTTTGAGGCATCTCTGCACATTCACCAGATGTAGTGCAAAAGCAATCGCATTAATGACACTGCTAAAACTGCAGATTAAAAGGTAGATTAGCTTGAAAATGATCTGCAAAACTGCAAAGAGTCTTTGTATCTCGTTTTTTCCACCTGTATACAATCAGTAATGCATAACTACTATGTAAAGTAGTGCTATACACACGCACATATGAAATTACTATTGAAGGCCCTCATGGACCCTCATGAAATTAAAGGTGTGCATGGTGGGGCTCTACAGTTCAGAAATCCCACTCTCTATCATGACATTTTAGTTAGTATGTAATGGCAAGGATGAACTAAGAACAACAATAGGTGAATGTGTTGGTAAAGAATTTTTTTTGAATGTTCTAAATACTGCAGCAAGCCCTAATTCATTCCAGGCATATGCTAAACCCATTCAAATTAGCATGAATAAGTTTGGAGATGCAGAATTTAAGGATAGAGTCAAGTAAACATCCAGATGCAAAATGAAACAAAATCTCTTGGGGCAGGAAAACCAGATCAGATATAGTGAATCTGCACTACAAAGAATTTAGTGTCCCAGAGAAGCCTGACAAAGAAACACTTCTGTTTCCACTGACCACAACAGGGAGGGAACAGAATAAAAGGAGGAGATTTAGCATGTGCTTCACTTGCTGTTAATTGTTATTCCAACAAGTTGGGAGAATAAAAAACATCTAAAGCAAGTGCTCAGTTCTGCCAGGGGAATGTGTGCTTGAGTCTGTCTCCATCCAATTGCTTGGAAGACATCCTAGGAGAAAATCCCAAGCTGAGATCAGGGGACTGAGCTCAGATGGCTCTGTTTTCAGAACTCTGATTTCCATTTCTGTTATTAAATGTTCAGTCCTTTATCTGATAGGAAAAAAAGAAGAAGAGAATAAAAAAAAGATTCCTTTTTTCACCTTGGAGTCCAGTATAAAGTATTGCCTAAAATGTTAACTGATGCATGCTGAGTGGTCTGTTCAATTACAAACAACATACCTACTTCACAGAGTGCCTGTTACCCACAGTGTACTGCAGGGCTCTCAAGTCCTTCCGTACAACCTGGGAGTGGAATATTTCTGGTCATTGCTAGCCTGCCTCTTTGAAAAAGAGAGCTTATAACTCTGAAAACAGTGATACCTGGGTCAGAAATCGTTTCTCAGCCAACAACCCCATGAAATAAAGAGAACTGCTTTCAAACAGGGTGGGGAAGATCAGAAAGGCATGCTACCCAAAAAGGTACTTTCTTATCTCTGAACTACTATCAGTCTTGCCTTTCTGTTCCTACTGCAATTCACTAACTAAGTCTGGTTGCAAAAGACCAGTGTCTGATTTCCTGATCCCAGATGTGCTGTGGGTCAAGCTCCCCAACATTAATACCACTGTCACTTGAGAATAGGACTATTATTTATTCCAGTGGTTTCTGTTGTAACTTTTCCCCAAAGTGACAACATACTGTAATTATAACTTGGTGTCTAAATAAGAAAGGGTCAACAGTCATGGGACATGACTGTAAATGCATTAAAGTTTGGACAGTCATGTTTACAGAGCATAGAGGAGTTAAGATCTGGAATCCAGCGGGCTTTCTACTTCAGTCCCAACTCAACTACTAGATATTAAAAATACACAAAACCTAGATCATATTAAATCTGCAGAAAATGGTGCTTTGTCCTAAATCAGTATGTAACTTTTTTGACCTGTTCCTTTCTTTACCAAAGTACATGGAAGTTTTGCCATTGATTTCAGTGGCAGCCAGATCAAGCCCTTTGAGATGAAATGTGTCATTACATGCAAACCCTGCCACAAAGGGTAAGTGCACTTTCATCCTTTGATTGTTGAAAATCCGTACTTTATTTGATGATTGTCTTTCAATAAAATCACTCTTCTGAGACCTTGCTGTGATGCATGTACATTTCTAATATTATTAAGAAACTCAAAGAGCAGGTAAATTGACTGTGTTTTTTATAAAACCACTTCCATTTCAATCTAAAACCTGACTGCATTTTGCAGTATAGCAGACAGTATAACCTGACATGAAAAAGATAAGCTTTGTAACAGAACAAATATTTACTCTACATAGAATATAGTAAGGGCAGGAAAAAGGAAAAAGGAGACCCAAAGAGAATGTGTATGACTCTTTCTGAAAAGACAGCAACTTTTCCTGTCTCTCTGGTACTTTCAGCATTTTAAAGGAATGTAATAGCAAAGTTATTCTATTTTAGCAATTTCTTTCAAATAGATTTTTGATATTTGGAAAAAAGAAAGAAGCAACCTTTTTTAAACAAAGTCAGTACAGCCACAAACTTGGCTAGTACTACAATTCATAAAATGTTTTCACCTTTAGATTTGTGTTTGCAAAATGTAATTGATGAATAGCAGAAGTTGGGAGTGCTTTGTAAAAACTCACCATTGAAAAAAATGTATTTATATACACAGATGTTGCTCATTTTATCACTGTGTTTGTTCTTTATTTGTTATCTGGAAACATCTATGATATGATCTCAATCTGAAATAGTAGATGTAAACATAACCACCAAGCCAATGTCTAGAAGGCACTAGAAAGAAATATTTTCCATAATGGTCTTCCCTCTTGTGCTCTTCTTCTTCAAACAGAAGTTCTAGCAATTATCTAACTGTATCATGTGCTCATAATATTCATCACACTGACTTCTGTTTATTTTGAAATGCCCTTTTACAGGCACAGTTTTGTTATAACCTATTCTCCCCTCCATTTTAATAACATCCATCAGTAACACCAAGTGATAACTCTTAACCAGCAATTTATTCACTCACTTTCCCCTTTTCCCCTTTGTATAAATTATTCACAAACACACAAGGGAATAAATGCATTTATTTTTTCAAATTGCTCATAAAAGTCTGACAAACAGTCTTCATCTGGTAATCATTCACGAACTCTTAACCACCTCTGTGTTTAAGAACAAAACAAGACCCAGAACTGTTCACTGCCTGTCTTCTATCACAGCATGGGACAGCTGAAAAGGGAAGGTGGAGTTATATTTTGAAGATATTATTTTAGTACCAAAATAACTCTGAGATCACTATATGGGAAGGACGAAACATTCTATAGTATGGGCATAGCAGAACATTTTGTGACTATTCCTGCCCATAGCTAGTACTCCTCTATGCCTTCGTGGGGGCCTTGATGGACCATCTATGTCCAGCAATGCTGGACTGAGACCTCACATCCACTGTCCATCGCTGCCCTCCAGCTGGAGGTACAACCTTCACAGATCTGCTGCTGGACAGTATGGTATGAGTACTTCCAAACTGGTCTTGAACAATGTCATCTGCCCTAGCTCATACACCATTTAATTAAGTCAACCCTGGCTGGTTTTGCCTGAAATACATTAGAGATCCCTCTTAATATCCCTTCTTTGCTGGCAATGCTGGGAGAATAACCTCTGACAGAGGTCAGAGACAAACAGCAAAGGAGCAGTAATGTTTTCAGCTGGCAAACGGTTTGGAAAATGAACGTCTGCCTGTGGGTTTATGGACACTCTGGGAGCATTTAGATCAACAATGGGAGGACTTTGGAGAGCGATTGTTGACAAACAGTGCAAAATGAAGCCCAGTACAGGAGAGGTATGTGAAGAATTCTAACTTTTTGTAAAGTATTACATGTCCTTGAAATAGAGTATCCTATAGAGGCTGTTAGGCAGTATGTGAGCCATAAATCTCTGTATTCATTCAAGAAAATAACAGTGCATTCATAGAGACAGGGGATTTTGAGTACTCTGAAATGTCTGAAAGTGTGCTATTCTTTCCACGCATGTCTTGTGTTGGTACTGACAGAGGAAGAATTTGATGTGTCCTGTTAATAACCCACCATGCCCTATCTTTCATTCCAAAATAGGAAAAATGTCTCTTTTGCTGCTCAGAATACAGAAATGGCTGAGTTGTTCCCACAGGTTTCCCCTATAGAGAAGTACTCTATACTAAGTAGTACCACTAAAAGGCAAAACACATCTCAGGAGTACTCTCACTGTGTTCACAAGAAACTGAGCAAAATTTGCATCATGTGCAATGGGATCAAATTACGAATGCAATCTGCTGTATGCACTTTATAACAACAATAACTTCCCACCCCATATTGGTTTCACTGTAAAATGAATGTGAAAAAAATTATAAACTTGCTCCATTTTCAGAGAAATATGTAACAATTTATAAATCTGTTTTGAAATGGTGTTGAGTTGAACTTTCATCTCACCAAGACATGCTGGATAGTTTCAGCTGTGTTTCTCTTTCAATATTTTTCCTGTCATGAGGCTGCAAATTCAAAATAATAAAGTTAGAAGAACACATTTGGCAAATGCACTGGCAAATATACAAACAAGCCCATACAAGCCTTTTGCAGTCTGTGTCACCTTCTCTGGGTCAAAATACACTAAGAAAATTAAACAGCTTTCAGATTTGTTTTAGGCTGAATAGTTAGTGTTGAGGTACTTGCCTGTGCTTTCAGAACCTTTGTAAGCACATCACCGGCTCAACTTGACTCGCTGTTAGTGAAATATTCCAACAGAATCTATTAAACCTTAGTAAGCACTTCACAAATAACAAATAACCCCGCCTTTGGAAAAAAAGTCCATATTCCCTGCATTATGTATGCTATGATACTTCCACAAACTAGATAAATATTTACTTGTTTTATCATTTAAACTTTGCCATCTATTTAAAAAATGGCACTGTAAGCCTGTTGTTGCTTTTGCACTACCTTGGACCTTTCTTAAATTCTTTAACCAGCTGTTAAAATCACTCAGAATCTCTCACCAACACCTAGCTGAATGTACTTCCAACATCAAATCAGGTGGCATTAGCAGCTGTGCAGGATTTCCCTACAGTTTTGCACATATTTTAATCAGATAACTCACCATTTCTTTCTGCCTGAAGGGATCAATAAAGGAAGAAAAGAACAGAAAAGCCAGATCCAAACACAACTAATTTCTGGGGAAGCTGCATGTTAAATCTTCATTTTGTGAAGTAATCTCATGGTCACAGACTGCTTTACAGATGCTAATTGTTTTTCAGGTTGCTGCAGTCATATCTTGGATACATTATAGCTTACAGGAACCAATAAAAACACATTTGTGCCAATACATCCTGAAATTGCATTCTGTAGCTTAAAGGCAGGGGGAGGGGAACAGAAAAACAATGCAGTTTCTTCCATTGCTTCTAAAGCTTTTCCATGAAGCCACAAATAAGACTGACCAGCCTGAATCAAAGAACTGGGCATATTCCTTGGCTCCCCCTAAATCTTTCTGTAGTTGCAATATAGCTAATAAAAATGGCATTCTGTAATCTATTGCATGGCCACGTTTAGTTCATTACAGACCCCTCTCCTACCGGGATATTTTTAGACTAATATCTGAGCTAGAATCTGGAAACAATTAATACAATGCATGTTGTTCAGCTTTTGATGGACTGCTACACTTCAGTGATACAGTCTGAAGTGAAACTGCATATTGAGGAGCTAAGGTAAGAAAAAAGTGTACGGCATCAGAAGGAACAAAATACTGTGTAGCAGTCTGATAACCTTGAAGGTGACATTTTCCAACCCATTGAATATCAGGTTCATGCCCTGAAATGAAGTTAGGTGAGATTCATTACATTTGCTTCTGTCACTAGAGTATTAAAACCCCAAATGCATCATTAACTCACAAGTGGGCTTTACCATTTGGCAATAAGAGATTGACACGACTCCAGTGACAAAACCATCTGCAAGAATACTATGGACTTTTGCTGCATGAAGAAGTAATTGTTTTTATATTAGAGATAAAAGAACTCATTTTGATACATTTAGTAGCCTTTGCACATTTTATAATTAAAAAGAGCTTCCTATATAAAGGACCTAGTCTAGATTTCCTTAGGGAATAGAGAACACACTGTGCTTCTCCTTAGAGGGCTTAACATACAGGAACACATAACCATACCCACTCTTGCTAACAGGAGCACAGCTCTTGAATGTGTAATATCTCAAAAGGTATAGGTGTTGACCAACATTCACCTTACCTTTCAGTTATATATATGGAAAAAAGATGAAAAACACTGGTACAGTGAGGCAATTATATGCCTTCAATATGCCTTGGCCACAGTGATCCTTATAGTAAGTTGCTAAAACCCCAAAATAAAATTAGAACAACATCAAATGTCTCCAGGCAATTAGTTTTGTGAGCAAGGGACAAGAGGATTTTAGAAGGTATGGATAATTGGTGAGGTCTTTCTTTTTCTCCTGGCTAAATCCCCCTTCTTCAGCCTCCCCAATTTACTTCACCTCATCACTTGGTGACTGACAGAGTGGTTGTCTGATGTTATTTTTGAAGTGAGCCTAGAAGGCTACTTTGGCTCATCAGGGCACTGTGTTTGTCAGTACAAAATTGCCAATAAACTTTTCACGACCTCACAAGCAGGGCTAAGGGCTCACAGGCATTTTGGCTTGAATAATCTTGTTACTCGGCCTCCATCCATCCCAGACATTGCCTTGGCGGTGAGGACAGGCCAGGGCAGATCCATGCAGGACAGTAGCAAACACCAAAAGCTCAGTGTGAGATGGTGCAAAGGGTGTTGCTCCTCCCCCTTACTTTTCCAGGAAAGTCCATTCCCTTCCCCACCCCCTATTGGGGATCATAACTCCTGTTAGAGTCCATAGCTGGTCCCTCCAGGACCTCCTGCTGCCACTTTTTGAAGCAGAGAAAATAAAAATGTAGTACAAACCCAGCCTGGGGAGGAGGGGGAAAGGATGCTGGGTAGGGTGGGAGCTTAGTCAGGTTTGGGTCAGATAGGAGGACCCAGCTGTCATGAGGTGTTTAGTCATTTTGATACTGTAGGAGCTTAGGAACATTTCTACAGACTTTGTTACAGAGGGAGTGTGCAGATGTGTGTGTAATGGTACGCACTATTGTTTCACTAATTCAATGTGATAAAATTTTGGTTCATAATAGGTAGGCAAATATACTAATCTTAAATGCCTCCTGCTAATAATGAATCAGGAAAAAATATTATACAGTTGCCTAATAAATAGATTTCATAAAGCTGAGAGAATACTTGTATAGAGAGAGGGCTTTTGTTGAAATCTTGCTTTGGTGGAAGCAAAAGGGCTGGTGCATAGTGCTTTTGTTTATAACTGCTCTTTTCCCCCTCTGGCTTCCTGGGCTGTATTCATCTTGCTTTAGGATGGAGGAAAATTGCCATGAGTGAAGGGTGCCTATTTTTGGCGGTATACCTTTAATGAAAATTCAAGCTTATCAGGGAGTTTCTTTGCCAAGATTTGATTATCAGAAAGCTTTCTGACAGCCTCAATAGGAAGTCCATGAGCTCAGTTAAGCATGAACTACCCTTCTGCCCAGTGGGAGGGTCTGTCCAACAGTTATGGCTGTGGCAGTGAGAACACCTTCTGCAGATGTGTGGGATGCATTGTGTGATAAAAAGGAAAACTTACAACTTTACTGCCATTCATTTATCACCTGTATGGTCATGGATATGATAACAACTGCAGCATCAGTAGTAACTGCAACACATTTATTTTATTGCACCATTTGGGCACACTAGTTACAGACCAGGACTCAATTGCTCTAGGCACTTCACAAACAAAGAACAAAGCAATGATCGTGATTCAAGGACTTTACAATCCAAGTGGAAAACTAAGAGCAAAAGATGAAAATAGCAGATGGGAGTAGAAAAAGAGAGCAGCGAGACAGTATTGATCAGAGGACTCAGCACAGCAGCAGCCTAAATTGTTGTCAAACTGAATAATTTAAATCAGAATACTGATCATGGAGGAGCTGATTCTTTTGTCCACTGCAGTGTCTTTGAGCTGTGAGCCTACCAAATTTAATAGCATTATTCTTCAAAGACACTTATATAACAATACCATTGATTCTACTTTGTACGAGGGTGTGAATCTTAAACATTGTGAATGACAGAAGGACTTAATAAACCAGACTAGGTTATTCTGTCCCATAAAAATACCCATCCAGCAGATGGAGGGACGTAAGATTAGCAGAGATACTGAAGATCACCTGCTCCTCTTCTCTTTAGGAAGTCATTCCCACTGTAAGGGGTAGGCTGCAGTCTGCCTGGGAACCTGTTGATTCACCAGAATTTGCACTAAATCTGTAGGAACCAGCTGATTAATGTACTTCTGTTTGTCCACAGCCCTGCATGCTCAAGCCTGGTGGGAGAGGGATTAAAACAAAACAAACAAACAAACAAAATATTAAAAAAATTATAATACAAAACTGGGGAAGTATTACCTCACCCAAGCATGCAGCACTGGGGATGGCCACAGTGCGTGTATCCCCTGAGCCTTCCCAGGCCTCTTGCTGGTATCTTGTGGTTGCCTCCTGCTTCATTTGCACAGAACTTGAAGCAGCTAAGTATCTTTTGCAGAGAGAGCATTTCCCAAGGGCAACTGGGCAGCTTGTGTATCAAGGACACAATGATGTCATTCTTCAGAGAGCTGAAAACTCCAGCATCTTGTTTAGGCTGTGGGCGTAGCGCTTGAGCTGTAACTTCAGAGACGTGCACCTGGAACACAATGTTGCATTTATTTTGACAGCTTTGCTTTCATACTTGATTTTCAGAAATGTTCTGCTATATCAGAGGGCACCTGGAATATGTTTTCCCTTTGCAAAAATGATACATATTTAGTGGTAACTACCTTAATCATCAGCTGTTACATTGTCCCTGTGGAATCCTACTCTAATCTAGCCATGCTTTTGCAAAAGGTCACTGATGATATTTCTTTTAAAGTCTTCTCAGAGACAATGTTGTTGTTGTTGTTGTTTTCAAGAAAATTTTTGGCTTACAGAAAGATAATTAGTTCCTACCTTCCTACATTCAGCTATTTTTTTTCTTAAACAGAAAAAAAAAATTCTTTTAAGAAAGAAAAGAAAGAACTGATAGCTTTACTGAGTCAAAGACAGCATGCAAGAGACAACTTCTGGAAAAATGCAGCCTGCTTTTCATTATTAATTATTTATCCATTTGGCTACGCACTCACAATATCCTTTGTTTGTTCTAGTCTTTCTCAGTCTCCTTGTCCTGTAATAAGGTCTTCTGATTTTCTTTCAGTATAAGAACTGGAAGGAAAAGACCCTGGTTATAGTGCCTTTCACCTTCTCCTTCTGCATTCTTGACAGAAACAGTTTTATCTTTTTTCTCCCCCAGCACTTTTCCCTTTCTTAATTTGGAAAAATAATGAAGCTGTAGCACCCAGCCACCCACTGACTTCAGGGCGCTGAAAATAAGTCTTTGTAAAGTCAGGGAAGGTGGGAACTTGAGTCAGAAAGCCAGAATTCAATCAGGAAGTTTGTTATTCTTTTTAGTCTTTGACACATATCTAAGCAATCTAAATTGAGATGACTGTTGATGTGTCCATTTCCTACATGTCATTGAAATGCTGCTCATAATGAAGAGATGTCTTAAGCCAATATTTTTAACAGTGGAACCTCCTCCAGGGTCTACTTTATCTGTGTTTAAATAACTGGTCAGATGAATTCATTGAACACTGGGCAATTTGCAATGAAACTGCTATAAATATGTTGAAAAAACCCATACTGTTACACTGTGTTCAAAACTATCATTTAAATAGACACCAAGGTATGAATTTAGACCAAGCATTAGTGTTTTTTTAAAAGACAATAAAAACAAATCTTGGTTTAATTTTTTCTGCTATTCTGGGAAGCATAAATAGGAGCTGACTCTTGGGTGCACAAAATATGCTGGAAATATTTAGTCAGGACTAGTAAGACATTTAAAATAGTCTTTCTATTTATAAAATTTTGCCAATTCTTAAGAAATGAGGGTGAGGAAGACTTGCAGTCTGTCTGTATAAGTCTGCTGCAGGTATACTCAGATACAGCTCAAGGACACAGCCTACACCCTCATTTGCATCTTGCCGCATTTGAAGAAATAAAAATTATTGGATATATTGCTGCCACTGATCACATATATTTGATTAGTAAGTAATAATAAAACACTGCACCAGCTTAAATGCTGCACATACACTTGACAGATACATAAGAAAGATTTTTTTAACCTAACATCAGAAGAATAAGGCCTCTTAAAGCACTGTGACAATGCCTAATAATGGCCACATGTACAGGTGGATGTCAGGCTTTCCGAAAGGAAGGATATCCAATAACACAGTGCAGCCAGAGCTTGGAGAAAACAAACCATCTCACTTCAAGAAGCATAGCTTAGGAAAGAAAAGGGTATTTTAAAAAAGACAAAGACTGGATTTAATTTCTTCACACCCTAACCCTCCTCACAAGGGTGAGGACTGCCTGAGGCAACCACTGGTTTGCAGGAGTACTGACAGTGTGGATCTGGGCACAGGTGTACTCTGTAAGGCCAAATTGGACACAAAAGAATTCAGCTGCTTCTTCCAGCTTAGCCCAGGGCTGAAGTGACAGGAGCTGCCTCAAACATTACTGCATAGCCCCAGGTACTGAAACTTCTGTGGACACGTCTTGTGGTCATTAGTATTAATTGAGCTGACATTAACTCCTCTGTAAGAGAATATGTCTGCCATTTTTAAGCACTTAGTGGTAAGGATAGAGGTCTGTGAGAAGACACTGGTGAACACCAGCACTTTCCTGAAGCTAGTCAGTATTTGCATTACCAAGGTAAGCTCCATTTTTTAAGAGCAGCAGTGCACGCAATTAAGGGGTTTTCTTTGTGTGGATTATACCAGGCTAGAATCTGAGCATTACTTCTAATTCCCAAATTAACTTTGTTATGAAGAAGAAACCTGCCAGACGTGACCTGGAATTTTATGTGAACAGTCTTTAGTTATCATGGAACTTGGGGATCTTCAGAAAATATGGTTTGTTTCTGGTTTGCCTTATGAAGCAAAACAGAGTTGGGAGAAATATTCAAACTTTCATCTCTGAAAATGTTTCCATATCTTTAGCCACAGATTTTTAATTGAATTAGAGCCTACAGGTATTATTGTGCTCCTCTGTCTGAGCAGTCTTTGTGTAATGAGCTAGAATATTTCACTTTCTTGCATCTTATTAAAAACAGAGTTTAGCAACTTGCAAAGCAAAGCCAATGCCCATTCTTTACCCAAAGAAAACAAGAAATGCAAAGAACAAAAAAGCAGCAATATATTGTGGCTGTTACTGTTCACATTTGGAAGTAGAGTGTGTCAAGCTCAGGACCCCTTTTCTATCACGACAGCACCTCACAGGCTGCCCTGATAGCAAACCTGATATGCTTCACAGTAAGTAGTACTTCAAAGGATATAAGAAACCATTAGTTTTTCTGTGCATGTTTTGCCTCTCATTCTGTAGCCTTGGCACATGTAGGCCAGTGCTGAAATTAGGGCAATACTCAAGAGCAAGTTTCATAGACTCAGATTCTTGTCTGATCATGAAAAATGACAGAGTAATTAAAAATCACTTAACTGAAGCTGCTGCAGAGGTGGACGGTTGGAATTATTGTGGAATATGGTCTTGCTCTGACCATATTCTGGGCATATGACTAACTCGGCGGGGTCTGATCCTACCCCACCTACAAAGAGGCAAAGACAAAAGATAAACACCCAGGTGGAACTGTTGTCATTGAGAGGAAAATTAGTTATGAAATTTTAATAGACATTGACATTCAAATAAAAGCAAAGAGGAATCCATCCCTAAAAAGTTCACTCCAGTTTTTATACTGGACACAAGTGTTAGTTGGATGGGACTAGTTAAAAATAACTCTGTGTGTACAGGCTTGATTCTTTACATCAGGATAAATTTTGCCCTTGGATATGGATTTGCCAAGATGTGCTGGTGCAATGGAAGTGACATGACTTGCACTATTAACTGTTCTCTGCAAATGTTTCAAGCAAGTTGACATACGAAATAAGAAAGGATGCTACTATGCAGATCCTACTTCAGCTGTGCCATACTGGATCATCATACCAGGCTGTATCTGAACATGCATAGTATTGTAGTCAATGCCACGGGATATTAAACAAGATAGATCTGGAAAAATTGTAGAACTTTTGATAAGTTTTATATAAACATAAGACAGACTGAAAGATTCTACTCTGCACCTTAAAAAGAAAATGCAATGCATTACTGTGTTTATTCTTTTTATTGTGCATTTGCTCAGGTAAAAGTGGAGCTGAAGAGGAACACATCTTCATGATTAGCTCTTTCCAGCCTCATGGGGGAAAAGTTGTAAAAGATGAGAATATGGAGCGATCCTTGCAAAAAGGAAGGAAGGGAGACAAAATTTACTGCACTGGTTCTCAATATTGGCTGTGACTGCCTGTTTTTGCTACAGACATTAACAATTTTCAAGATGGACTAACCCAGGATCTGCCTCTATGCTGCAAGACCTAACAGTTGCTTCTTTGTTTGGAGGTCTGTGAGCATAAACCATGTTAACAGCAAGATCTGAAGAGCGGTTAAATCAGCAGTGAAAAACACAGCTCAGGAAGCCCAGCCAAATGAAATAGATGGTGGTTCAGGGGTTTAATGTCTGTGAGGATAAATTTACTTTTCTGAGTGTCGCCTTATTTATTCTTTTCTTGACTTGGAGAAGCTATTTTAAATCACTTTTTCATTTTTTTTAATGCAAAACCTATCTTTGTTGCTACAAAATTATACAGAAATACATGGCAAACTGCCTTGAAATCGTCATACCCACACAGAACTGGCGAAAGGCCCGAATCCTCCACTTCATTTTGCAAGTGAGAATTTTCTCACAGCTCCCATTCCAGCTTCCTTCTAAGGCAAGACCTTGACTCCCAGAGGCCTCTGGGACTGCTCACTAAAAAATGAAACAATGGGAAAACAGGATATCTTAGAGGACCACTTTTTGGAAAGGAAGAAAAAAAACTTTCTGAGGATCTTCTCTTTCTCTCCTTTGTTTGCTTTCCAATTACAATAAAATAGGTAAGACAATGCACAGCGTGTGGGCACACTAATCCAAAGACAGCACTGCTGCTGGTTTGGCAGACAAGATGATCCTAACAAAGGTAAAAGATTGGCTGCCTGCTCTCAAACAAGGGGCAGCACTAACGACCTTCACATAACCTTCATTTTAGCAAGGTGTTTGACACAGTCTTGCACAACATCCTTGCTGACAAGATGGTAAGGTATGGAGATGTAGAACTTAAAAGGTGTGATTACTGGCCTAAAGTCAGCAGCTGGTCACAAGTTGGGTTCCTCAGGGGTCTATATCAGGTCCAAAGCTATACAGCCACTTTGTAAAAGACCTGGGGGTACCCTCATCAATTTGGTGCATAACACCAAACCTGGAGGAAAAGTAGATACCCTTGAAAGAAACCCACCATTCAGAGACACCTCAAGCTGCAATACTGAACCAGCAAGAATTGCATGAAATGTAACAAAGATAAATGTAGAGTCCTGTACCTGGGACAGAATAATCCCAAGAAGCCAAATAGGCTGGGATCTAGTGCTTGGGTCAGCTCTGCTGGAAAGGCCCTGGGGGTCTTGGGGGGCAGCAAGACAGCCAGCAGTGTGTACTTGCAGCCAGGACAGCAAAACATGTCCTGGGCTGCATTAGCAAGAGTAATAGTCAATGGATCAAGAGATGTGCTTGTTCCAAACTCCTGAATGATTTTAGGCTACCCTGGGAGTAAGGTGCTCAGTTTTGCACACACCACACCCCCCCTCCCCCCAGTTCAGGAGAGATATTGAAAAACTGGAGAGTGTCCAATGGAAAGCTACTGAGATGATTAGAGAATCGGAGGACTTTACATATGAAGAAAAGTTAAAGGAACTTTCAGCCTAGAAAAGAGAACACTCGGGGGATATAATCACAATCTTCCAGTGCCTGAAAGATAGTTATAGAGAAAATGGAGATACTCTCTCCATAAGGACACACAGCAACAGCTCAGGAGGCAAAGGACAGAAGTTGCTTCAGGGGAAATTTTGTCTAGGTATAAAAAAAAATTCATTGTGGGAATGCTGCAACAGGCTGCCCAAAGACATGGTGAATTCTCACTTGCTGGAAATATCCAAGTCTTAGCTTGCTAGAGCCCTGGATAACCTGCTTTCAACAGAATGCTGACACACATGCTCTTCAGAGGTCCTCCCGAACCTGGATTTTTCCATCACTCTGTGATCCTACAAGTAAAGTATTTGACTTGCCACCTTTTGACTTGGAAGTCAGATTATACAAAAGAAAGATATATGAATCAGTGACACATTGCCATCCCACAAATATGGGTTTTAAATTGCCATATTGAAGCATCCATTTCCCCACTGATTTCAACACTTGCTCTTGTAGACTTTTCTGCCTCTTCGCTATCACCTCATCCTTCTGAAGAAAAAAACAGTGTGCTGCTGGGCACTGGAGATTTTTGCTATAAAAATTATTTTGATACAGCAGTTGTGCCCAGACTTCACATTGGGATCAAGAAAGCAACCACAGATTCCAAGGGAGGAAACACAGTTTTGATTAACAAAGACAGTATGAAATGTCATTAAACACATAATTATTCTCTAAGTAAAGATGCCTTGAAAAAAAAAGATGATCGTAAACTAAGCACAGCTCTCAACATGTGTGCAGCTGCATTGCTTCCTGTTGATTTTAAAAGAAATTACTTAAGGCACACGAATATCTGGTGAGCAAGAAAAGCCAGATTCCTTTCAGAAAACTCTTCCAAAATGCAATGAAAGAATCTTTGAAAGGCAAGTTAAAATACAAGGGAGAAAAATCAGGTGTGTCTGATTTCAAAGCTGAACTAAAATTTCATGTGACATTGTCTGCCAAACAGTCTGTCTGTGTCCCATTCTTGCAAGGACTCACACCAGTAATGGGATCACTCACATGCACAAAAAACAAGTAGTATATAAAGCATATACAAAGTCACCAACCATCAGTTAAATTTGGTCTTCCTGGTTATTTTAAGATCCTGTGTCCAGGATGTTGTTGACCATGGCACCTCAATCTATCAGAACAGAAAAAGCTTTCCCTGCTTCCTAAAATGTCACAGATATTCTCATTACATGTTCTTAATGATTTCTTCCAAACACAGCATAGAAATTCCTGACTTTGTGCAGTACCCAAACACCTATCATACACAGGCATAGAAATTCTGGTTTTATGCAGTACAATGGGTGCTTTTTGATTTAACAACTTGAATGTTTTTTCTTGAGATGCAAGAACAATTGCTCTCAATACTCTTCAGCTATTTTAGTAATGCTGTACAAAAGAGTATTAGCTGACAACAGGAACTGCTTCCATTCGGTTACTGCTCCAGGCTTCATCACTTCTTCCAGCGTCTGCTGTGCAGGAGGGATAGAAGTTTCTGTCTCATATTGGCATTTGACTTTTAGAGGTATCAGGTAAAATTCCCAAGAGGATAATGTGTTTGACATTGCCAGCTTCAGTAATAGTGTCCTGTTGATATTTCCTTCTTTTAAGGCTTCAAGTTTCCTTTCAGGAAAAAAAAAAAAAAAAAATTTGTGATGAGTGGTTGGTTTCCTTATGTCTCTATAATTTCAAACTTTCATACTCTTCTTTAGCCAAACATTTCCAAAAGCGTCACACTCTATGGATTCAGATGAATTGATGTAAACCCACACATTAACTATTTGCTACCTTTTCTTTCTTTTTCCTTTCTGAAACTCCATTACAATAACTTGTTGCTGTACTTATCACAAGCAGGCTGTCTTCTCAAATCTTGCATTTGGCAGAACTGAGTACAACAAACGCTGAATGACAGGTACGACTTTGTTGCCTGGTGCTTTGTCACATTCTGGGACCTTAGGATCCAGCTCAGCTAGAGATCATCTCAGTAAAATATTTTGTCATGACCCATGGGCATGATTTGCCTGTGTTCACTTGGATGATTTCACATTATACATGCCAAATAGTGGGCCAAATTCTCAGCTGATCTGCTTTGCTGGACTGAAGTTGAGAATGGGGTTAACTGATGAGCATTATGCCATCTCTGCATCCAACTGGCTATGGTAGAGCTTAATTTTCTTAAGTAGCATTGCTGTTGTGTAGTTAGGTTCAACACACATGCAAACAAACACAGTTAGCAACAGAATAGTTTTTGTCTGTTCACAGAGGCTTCCATCTGCACATAGCTATCTTGGGCGAACCAGTCCTCAGTTCTGGTCAAAGAATAGCTTGAGAAACCCACAACTGTAGTGTTTCTGCTGGATATCTAATTATCATCTGAAAATGCATTAATTTTTAACATGATTGTTTTTCCTTTGTCTCTCATTTTCTCTTCAAGCATAAGAAGAGCATTGAGTCACCACTTGACCAAGTAATTTGTAAATTTTTTCAAGCAGATGTCTAGCCTACACTTACAAATTAAACAGTAACAAGAATGGTCTCCAGCCTGATTAATTTACCAGTGTGGATGCTAAGTTCTTCAACTGGCAGTTCTACATATGCATGAGTCATAACCAGTTAAGAATAATATTTGCTTTTATATATTTTCTTTAACATAATAAAATTTAAAGAAGTTCAATCATCAGTCCAGTCTGACTCATCACTAAGTTTCATTCCCCTCCTCATACGGAGGGGAATATAAAAGCAAAAATACAGAAAAAGCCCATCCCCAGATAAAATAGAACTTGTGCACAGAATTAAAATAATAATAATAATAATAAGATAAAAAATAATACCAAGACCTTATATTAGCTGATCAATATAAAAATTTTCATTTTATCAATTAAGGAACTTAATTTGCAAGGTGGTAAAATGACTTGGCCCAGAGAATTGAAGCCAGAATGCAGAGCTGAGGGAGCAGTTTGGGAAGCCTGAATCTGACCCATGCTCAGTCCACAAGAGTGATCTATTGCTCTGTGAGTACTTTCCTTCCAGCTGTAGCCAGCAAGATATGCTATACTCAGGTATGTCCCCGAATTGCAGCTGTATTATGACTTGGACAGAAGTCAGACACTTTTCTGAAGGGGTTCCAGCAAGGCGCTAGATGCTGATCATGCCAGGAAATATTGCCTAAAAAAGCTACATTTAAATCCCATCACTGTTAATATCAGCTTTACAGCAAAGCGACTAAAGAGAAGACCTCAGAGACACTCTTCTGAGAGTTTCTGGTATTTTAATCCCTTTGGTAATCAGTCCTGCTCCACAACAGTGCTGGGGAACAATTATCAATCACATGCTGAGAAGTTTTACTGATGCAGGGGTTTAAATAAAGCAAGCTGTTGAAGTCTTTTCTCACTGTTGCCACTGCCAACTCAGCAACGTTGGTAATAGCAAGGGTGGGAACTTTTTTTTTGGAAGACTTTTCTTAGAAGAGAGCTTATATACAGCTGTAACTTCTTTTGAACCCTGTAGAAACATAATCACAGTAGCATAGATAAAATCTTAAATTTAAGCATTTGTTTCCATTTTGCCTCATGAAATTCTTGCTCTGTTTCAGAGCAGGAAGCCCAGTCATCTGTTCAGTCTGAGAGAAGAGCATAACTATTTAAGGAAAATAAAAGCTTTTAGAGGTTTAATGGATAAACTTTTATAACATTTATGGGTACTAACTTCACAATGTTCTGTTTGCATCTGTTTGGAAAACAAAGTAGTTTCAAAGAAAAGCTCAACCCAATAGCTCTAGATGTTCTTGGGTACAAGTTCTTGGGGACATGTTCTTGGGGAATGTTAATATTTACAGCTAAAGTTTCTCTCATATGGTTATGTGTGTTTTGATGTATTTTAAATTATTATGAGAGCCATTATTTTTCATATGCTTAGATACATGAGAATTTAAAGAGAATTTGAGAATTTAAAGAGAATTTAAGAGTTTAAAATATTACTGTGGAAGAAAGTATGGTGACTTACCCTCAGAATTGTATGGTTACATCCTGTCCTTCTTTAAAGGCGGTATTTACTCCTTAGATCAGTGAGCTTTTGAGAACAAAGAGGAAAACTCTATAAATTACTGAAAATTAAATAGCAAACAGAAAGCAATGTGTTTAACAGTGTGATGAAATGTGGAGTTGCAATTGTTTCTAATTTATTCCTGAGAACAAATAGTTTTGCCATGCAGTAAGGTCACAAGGTCCACAACTGTTTTTTTTAAAAAAGTGCCAAGAGTTTACCAGGGCAAAAGAGCCCTTTGTGGCACTTCTGAAATGTAGGAAAATGGGACATGAGTTGTGTCACAGCCAGACAGGCAGAAAAGAAGAAAAAGGCTAGAGAACCTGGCAAATGCTATTTTACTGAAAATTTTAAACTCTGAAAAGATATTTTAGATAAATATTGCATAGATTTGGAACAGCAAAGTAAAATAACAGAGCTTAGATGACTGACAATATCAGATTTTATTATTTGGCTTGGTTTTGCTGTACATTTTGAGCATTCTCTTTCGTATTGTTTATGTCCTTATCTCTGCATTAGACCTCTTTCATTGCCTTCAATTGCACCTTTTCATAGGTCTCATTACCTTGTTAAGTCTTGGTTTTCTGTAACATGCTAACCTATAGGAAATGCATACTTGAACAGATATTTCCTGACAGATGAGCCTACAGGTGATGGAAGTACTAACTACGTCAAGCATGCCATTCTCAGAAACTGCAACACCATCTGAAACATCAACAAGCCCTGAGACATTTTTGGGGGTGCTTACATCATAGGTTTGGGTCTGCCTTCTGATTTCAGAACTCCTCTTGCTTGCGAGCTTGTAGATGTGGCTATAGTGTTCCTCTGAACCTCCTAAGAAAGAAGGGCTCTCACCCCATCATTAAGTGATAACTCCAAACAATTGTCTAGCACCCTATCCACTACAGGGTAGCCATAGCTCCAGGAGATCACCATATCCCTTGCTGAGACTTAGGAACAAGTGGTAGATAAGGGCAGCAACAAAATCACTCTGAAACTTCCCTCCCTGGTTTTCCTCCTCTGCTCTCAGATCCAGGGGGAAAATGAAGGGAGTGGACCCAAATAAGCAGCTCTTATCACTCCCTGCCCTCCTGTGAGGACCATTTGGGGTCCTTAGGGGAAGATCTGCTGGCTTCTCTAAATTCTGTGTCTCCCTAATGACTTTTCCTCAGAATAGAGGAGAAGGGATGGCAGGCAGTTACCACAGAAAATTAGAGAAGGCTGTTGTCACTGGGAGGCTGGCTGCAGGTTTCTGTAACCCATGACTCCCAGACATATCTGGATATGTTGGCAGGATTTATGCATGCTGGCATTGTTCTGGTGGCTACAGCAGGCAGAGAGTCCCACTGAAGGACTTCTAAGTATTCAGAGTGATACTTAACTCCTAGGCACTACATGCTTCTCTTTCTTTAATATAAAGAGACAATTAAAATATAAATGTTTTACAGTAAAATTGATAACAACTTACATACAAAATACTACTAATTAAAAATGATACAGGCTAATGACATCATTCTTACAGAGATGGCTTTTAGTCAACACAACAACGTTTGAAGCAAGGTATAAGCTTTCCAGGGTAATTTTGTTAGCAGCATTTTCTGCCCTCTAATTTTTGGACACTTGTGGCAGAAATGGTGGGTTTTCACACGTCATTTTGTTCCAGCTGAATGTCTGACTGCTAATTACATTCAATATGTGTGCTTGTTCTAGTGCATCAAGGTAAATACATGCACAGAAGGTGTTTTAAATACCTTCTCTCTGAATGGCTATTTCTGGATAATGTGACTATGTAGTTATTTCAGGTTACAATTAATTCCGTAAATTACATCTATAGTTTCTTGCTTCCATTGTACTTGTCTATTTGTGGCCACAACTTCTTTCTTTTTTATGAACATACAACATCCCCAGTATGTGATTTATGGCAGCATACACTGCCGTCATACAGACCAATAGAAAATTTGCAGTCTTGTGTTATAAGTTATCTTTTGCTGGAGTCATAGCATGGACCACTTGCTCAAATGTCTAAATAAATCTTTCCACTAATCCTTTTTGAAGGGTAGAAAGGAGTGGATGTGACATGTCTGACATTTTTTTCTTCTGACAAATGGTTGATAGGCTTCATATGTAGATTGGATGAAGTTGCCTCCATTGCACAATTTGTCCAGAGTCTTCCATCCTTAAAAACCAGCCTTAACAGGTCCATCATTTGAGCAGAAAAGAACAGAATTCATAGAGTCCTTCAGGCAATCCAGGATGAGCATCCACCACAATCAAACAGAGATGAACCATATCAGGCTTAGTATATGCCACACAGATTTCCATTGGGCTGTTGAATGCCTAAAGTGATGACATACTACTCTGGTGTATCAGGGATGCAATGCATTGACTGATGTGGCTTTCATGTCTTCTGTTGGTGTACCAATCCTATTGCCACAAAAAAAGTTAGATGTTCTGGGATAGAATTTAAATTTTTTCAGTTCCAAATTAGCCTTTGTGTAATTTTCAGACTATGTGTATCCTGAGTGCCATAGGAAGTATCATTCCAGTGCCACACATGACAATGTGTGTGTGTGTGTCTGCTATTTCTATGCAAAACAGATGTTGGTACACCCATATCTATCCATTTCTGATAGATTCTCTTTAGCCTTGTTGAATTTCATTTGCCTTTATGATGTAATTAGTTGTCAGCTACTTAATTCTGTATTCCTAATATTTCTAGTGGCCATTCTGACAGGAAATACATACCTTCGTCTCAGCTGTTATTTTTAAACTCAAAGAGTAAGAGGAAGCACCAAAAAACATTGTATATCTCCAAAGTTGTGCTGCCATATCTGGAAACCCTGTCTTTGGGCTGATGTTCTAAATTCTCAGTCTGTCATCTGTGTAAATTGTTTTCCATATTTATCAATGACCAGAATGCATATTTAGATCTTTAGGGACAAGTATACATTTTGCCGATTTGTTTTAAGATGACCCCTTGAGAACGTTGCAAATATCCTGGGGAGGTGCTCAAGTCATTATTCATCATAGGCTTCAGTAATAAACATATTACTCATTTTTTTATATATATATATATATATAGCTATAAAGCTATCCAAAATGCTTTGCATAATCTAGCCCATGTAATTTGCCAAACGGCAGCTGCAGATGATATTCCAAACACTGGTACCTTATTCTGTAGTAAATCCTTTTCTGTGTGTTCACTGTCATATTTTTTAGACTCCATTTCTAGGCTGGTTATGACAAAGTCTGTGTTCTAGAAATGCTAGTAAAGTGCATATATATGCCGTGCTAGTAAAAGGAATGGTGGCCAGAAGTCAAGACTGGGCTCATTTTAAAATCACCAGAAATATGGACAACATCATTAAATTGCTGGCAGGAAAACTATCCCATTCGTTCTGCATAACCATGGTTAAAATCCTGAATCCTGCCCATGCTGTGAATTCTCCCTCTATTTCTGACAGTACTGACTGACAAGGTTTGTAAAAAGCATGGCCTTGTCCCTTCTTCGAGCACAATTCTTGTTTTCACATAGTAAGATGGTAATATCATCCTTTTCGAAAAGTACAGCAAATTGCTGGGGGGAGGAGTGTGGGGTTCAAAATTAGACATATGCTTGGACAGATCAACCAAATCTCTCTCAGCTGTTCTTTATGAGAAAACACAAGTCATTTCACAGCGTAAAGATTTAGCACATGTTATTTAGAGTTTTATGCTCTTTTATAATGTATTAGTACACAGGGGAGGAAAACTTCTCCCAGGTATGCTTTTGGAAACACTGTAGCTTTACAGATTTTGTAGTCTGGGATGATGCTGTTATGAAATCACAGAAACAGGAGTCTCCAGTTTCATACTCCTTTTAGACTATTTCTCCAACCACCTTTTAAAGGATCCCAGAATTCCTTTATTATCCTCTAAATTAAACAGTTGTAAGGATGCTAGATCATTCTCAGTGTATTCCATGTTGTCACATAAGGTTTATGAATGTAGTGCTTTCTTCTTGGTCCCATTTTACTTATTGCAAAATTTTCATGATTCTGTTGCAATTTCCCAGCATGTTTAATACCAGTTTCTGTTGAAAAAGCTATTCATGGGTATGGCTTGGGATCAGCTGTGGCTTAGACAATAAACATTCAGGAATCCCTCATTTTACATATGGCATGTGGACTAGAACCTTAATGCAACACTTAAGGCCCTTGTGAAACTGGAAGGTCCCCTTTAATTTCTTTAACCTAGTTACATATTCATGAGTGCTTTCATTTGCCTTTCAGTTCCACCTGTCCCATAAAAATGCTCTGCAGTCACACAAGGGTGTTGATATGGATGACTTTATAGAAACTGTACAATCTGAGCAAACATCTCATCTTTTAGTTTGCTGGAAGATGATAGGCTTCACCACTGAATATAGTTCTAACTCCCATCATGTCTTGTAAAACTAGCACCTTTTAATCATCACTGAAATAATTTCCTTTTATACAGTCTTTCAGTCTCTCTGTATAGGCAAGGTTGTCTTCTACAGAGCATTTAACACTTCTTTTTTCTGAACTCTTTCCTCTTCTTGAACAGACAATGTTCTCACAGTAGAATTGACTATAAATTAAATGGGTTTTTTGTTTTGTTTTGTCAGAAATATCAGTTCAATAAACAAAATGCATGAAACTTTAACTGAGAAAAGTTTCTTGGGACTGAAAAGGAATTTCTGTTCAGAAAAAGAGGTAAAGACTGTGGCCTCAGAAGTCCCAATTACTTGGATGTATAATGCATTTGTATGGAAAATGCAGGCTCAAATCTCTGCTCTGCCTAATTCAGACCAGAACCTTCAACCAGCAGGTCCACATTCCAGTCTCATGCTTGGCAACCAAGTTATTGATTATTCTGCAAGGAAGGATGTGACTTTCTGTTTCATTTGTAATGAGAGGGGAAAAAAAAAAAAGAAACCAACAAGGTCATCTCATCATCTTGATGTGAAACGGGAATATTTTAAAATCTTGCTTTTTTCTGACCAGGATTCAAATCTGCTGGTCTGTCATTCACAGCATTGCATGCTTCAGTTTTTAAAACTTAGACACATGAATGGATTTGATTGATAGTTATGCTATCTTAATGAAATACCATTCATGAATGGAGCTGCCACAGCTGACCGTATGCACATTTTAGTGCAATTTCATTAAAGTCTCTATCAATTGCATTTGTTTGTCTGTAGCAGTAGTTTCACTTTTTCTGGGTCTCTACAGTTTGCTCCCTCAGACTACTGCATTTATGGAGGATTCACTGTCATTGTTGACTTTAATGTCGCTTCTGATTAAAATTACAGTTGCTGGAAAATCAGATGAGATTACAAACCCTCTGGGATTAAAAAGCCACTATAAGAGGTCTTGAAGGACTTCTTGGTCCTTTGTCTGCATGGACTTGGAGAAGTCTCAACTCTTTAAAAAGGTACAATTTACCTCTTCCACTCTGCCCTCTGCTTTACATTGGTCTCACATGCCAATATGCTTTTCAATATGAAGATTCAAATCTTCAGGCCATGCTTAGGACTGCAGAAGTCCCATGGGATCTGGCGGCAACTTTGACACATCACTGCTTTTTGCACCTTCACAACAGACCTTTATACGCATCTAGGAAGGCGTGGAGGGATGATATATGGTGTCGGGTTTTTTGTAAACTGCATTGCATGTTACATGAAGTAGGAATATCTCTAGTACATGTCTTCCCAAGAATGATATTCTCTCAGGTCTTGACTAATCTAACATCCTTCTTTAACTGAGTGTAATGAGTTCAGCAGGTTTTTTTTTTCTGGGGATGAAGTCCCAGGGATAATTTTTAAAAAATATGTAAATTCCTCCAAGAGATTGGCATTAGCTTTTTGCCTTTCCTGTAGAAACAGAGTGTTATTTTTTTTCTCTACCACCCAACATAATTTATTTTACAAGTTAACATTAATGTCAAACATGCAACATTGTATCTGCCTAACATTAGTGTGGCGCTAAAGTAGTAATTAATGGGTTCAGCCAAAAGTATTCCTTGAAGTTTTCCTTCTTCTCTTTTCTACATAGCAACCATTAGCCCTACAGACATTCTCTGCCCACACATAGTAATATGATGATGATCACAGTAATAGCTTTGTTCACAACCTATCTTTGATTTTTTGCCCTTGACATTCCTCCTCCTCTGGCAGGTCTGCTTCTGTTTCAGAGCTAAATGCTTTATCATCCTGTCAGTGGATTTCTTCCACACCTTGTATTCATTTGCCCCACCCCATGCCCCCCAGTAACTTTTATCTGTTGTTTGCATGGTTTGCCAATGTCTTGACAGTTCTCAGAATCTGACACTCAGTACAGCGTGTGGCTGGGAGGAGAACTTTCCACAGAAAAACAGGGGTTTAAGCCATGGCTTAAAAATTAATCATAGATAATCCACAGATAAATGGAATAACTTGTCTTCCACAAACACATTGGTAAGACATAAGATACTATGTCAGATCTTCCTATGTTATCTGAACGGGTCCAAACTCAATTCCTCGCGCTTCATACAGAGTTTCCCCTAGAACTATTTTATTGTTAATTAAAACCTTGGCATGGTGGGGTCAGGGCTTTAAATGATGTGACAAACTGAACCAAAATTAGAATGAAGAGATTGATGTGTGACAGACAGTTCTTGTAGTAGAAGGATCAGACTTAATTAGAGAAGTTAAATTTAAGTTCAAAGCTACAGATGGCTTATGTTATTATAAAAAAAAAATCAATTAACATTTTAAAAGCTCTCCCCATGTTAGCAATCAAGCCACAAGTTAAAACACTCTTGGACTTGTGCAGTAAGCTCCAGTTCTTCCAGTTACCTGGTGCTCAGCCAATTTCCCAACTGTGCCTATAATAGTGCATTAACAGCCATCCAGTCTGTTCCCCAAACACAATATTGGATCTGTCACTGCAACAAATTGCAGATCAGTGACCTCAGCGGTAAATGTTTAGTATTGTCTTTGGCCTGGGTGTTGCATTTTTGATCCAAAACAAAGGCAGAGATTCAAGATAAACACCAGTGTTCTCTATACCCTTACACCTCATGTTTTAGAATTAAAGTGACACAGAGGAAATGGCATTTTAAACAGTAAAAAGATGAGTTGTTTCCTTCCCCTTCATTGTTTGTCTTTTTGGTGGTATACTTGTGGAAAATTACAAGAAGGAAAAAAGAAAAAGAAAATAATGAATAACAGCTTGCCTCTCTGACATCAAGTGCAGAGAAGCAGTGTCCTTCCTGAGGCAAAGAAATGTCAAAGCAACTGGGCTGGGACAAGTGAGCTGGGTCAGCTGTGTGAGATACATATGAATGAACAAGTGGTGCAATATGCTAGAAGGGGTCTGCAGAGCTGCACCGAGTGGATCAAACAGTACTCAGGACCCAGCACACATATCTTGTTCATCTATTGGGGAGTTGCTTTGGACTAATAGATCCAAGGACTGAATGTCTGTCTGCTAAGAGAATAGATTGTGTTCCTGGAACACTCCTTCTGGTTTCGTGACATCCCAGCACAATCCCGCTTGGATGCTCCAGAGCTGCTCTGCGATGTGGACCTTAACACAGTAAATAGAGATGATCCAGAGGCTCACTTCAAAAGTGCACTACCAATCAAAATGACATGGGAATGTAGATGACACAGAGTTGTATCTAGGAAGTGAAATAATAATTCAGCTAGTTCCGTTTTGGTGTCAAGAGGCATGAATAACTAATATCCACAAAACATTTTGATATTCATGGATATAAAACATTAAAACATTGTCATCATTCTATTGCCATGCACTCACCATCCTCTCTACTTTCAATAAATAATAGTGTGACCTACAGAGACTCTCTGCTAGATGAGGATGACTTCTCAATAATGTTTAAATCAAGATAGGTTTAGGCATCCTGGAATTTAACTTTAAACAAACACGGATGTTATTTTTTCCATTGGAAAAATAATGCCGATTTGGTGCCCTCACAAGCTGCCCATCTAGCTGTCACTGTGCTCTGCTCTTGGGATAGATGTAATGGCACTGCACCAAGGAGTATTTGTTATTACTGTAAGTCCAGGTGGATATTGCTGCACTTCACAAACAGGAGCCTTCTGGACTCGAACAATCAAATGAGTGCTCTTTCCTTCAGTGTGCAAACTAAGGATATTATTTAAGCTGATAGGTATTCCAGATTTAAATAAAGACAGTAAGACGGTGGATGTGCAGTTAATGCAGGCTGAGGCCTGAAGAAATAGAACAGCTGAGAGTGAATTTTGGTCAGGGGATGTTTAAGCTGTTCATGACATATTTGTTCCAGTGTCTGTAAAGTGAGACAGAATGGTCCTTTGGAGGACTCCAGAGAGGACTTTAGTAATGAAAACCAAGGCCTGATTCCTAGGACCACATTATTAGATGTGAAGTTCAGCTTCATTTTTGTGTAAAATAAATACAACTTTTTCTTTACCACTCAGTTCTGTAAAATCATAAAATCATAACATCATTTAGGTTGGAAAAGATCTTTAAGATCATCGAATCCAGCTGTAAACCTAACACTGCCAAGTCTACCACTAAACCATGTCCCCAAGCACCACATCTACAAGTCTTTTAAATACCCCCAGGGATGGTGACTCCACCACTCCCCTGGGCAGCCTGTTCCAATGCTTGATAACCCTTTCAGTGAAAAAATTTTTCCTAATATCCAATCTAAACCTCCCCTGGTGCAACTTGAGGTTGTTTCCTCTTGTGCTATCACTTGCTACTTGGGAGAAGAGACCAACACCCACCTCACTACAACCTCCTTTCAGGTAGTTGTAGGGAGCAATAAGGTCTCCCCTCAGCCTCCTCTTCTCCAGACTGAACAACCCCAGTTCCCTCAGCCGCTCCTCATAGGTCTTGTTCTTTAGACCCTTCACCAGCTTCATTGCTCTTCTTTGGATGCACTCCAGCACCTCAATGTCCTTCTTGTAGTGAGGGGCCCAAAACTGAATACAGTATTTGAGGTGTGGCCCCACCAGCGCTGAGTACAGGGGGATGATTACTTATAGCTATAAGCCTCTGTACTCATATAAGCCTATGTTGTCAGTAGGTAGAAATAGCTCAGAACAAAATGTATCGTCTCTTGCCACATCGTCCCACCAGAAGGCTGAGTGACAACAAGCAAATGCACACAGTCTCTGCCTCACTACTGTGGGTGTGGATAAACATCCATGGAGACATAGGTACCCCTCCCACTGCTTTCTAAGGAGAAAGAAAGAACTCCAAATTGCTCTGAAGGCAACATGCCCAAGGGGTGCAGAAAGCTGTGCTTTCTCATGGACAGACCCTGGCTGATAATCGATTTGGTAGTGCCTCAGCCTACATTAAGTGTGTTTCCACAGTTCCTTGCAATCAGGCATCAGGAAAGAAACTTTTGCACTCCTGCCATTTACTGGTTGTAGTGATAATCTAACATTAAACTTTGTTTTACATACACCATTCACAGAGAATCAACTGTAATAGCATCAGCAAATTCCCCGTGTGTCTTTATCTTCACTTTCCACCTGCGGCTATTTTCAAATGGACTTTTTCAACAGAAATGGAAGTCACTAAGATTAAATATATGGTATACATTTCTTTGATTGTTTTGCTTCAACTTCAGTCTAGAAAATTCCTAATCAAAAGCAAGTGCCTAAAAGCAGATTTATCCATTTATGTTTGAAGCTGCTGGAACAATAAGAATCCAACAGAATTTGTCTGACAACTTTGAATCTTGTCTTTTAACATGTAATAAAACTGAGGTTATACATGTTGTCAGGCACGCTTGGAAAAATTTACATCAGTCTGAGATGAAGGCAGTCAAATCAGCAGAAAACTATCTCAATATTTTTCTCTATGTAACTCCTGTATTTGTCTCCATGTTTTCTCCTTCCTGTACCTTTAGAAATGTGTTGTTAATTGGTCTAACATCTTTATTCAGTTGAGAATAGTCCATGCTTCTGTGCGCTGATAAAAGCTACCCTGAAAATGGAATTACAAAGCAATACTTAGAAATGCAACATATTGTCTTCTGGTTGATTTTTTCTGCTTCCTGGTTTAAAAAAAAAAAAAGTATACTTTAAAGACCTATACATTATTAATGGGTTTATACTAACATCCTTTGTGACTTCTCTATTAGTTTTCTACCTATTTTCTCTTTGTTAGTGTCACATCTACCCTAAGCATCCATGAAAACTTCTTCTCAGGGTTCTCCTGCTACCCGCCAGACCATCGTTCCAGTATCTATATTGGTGGGGAAGACATTTTCATATGCAAACTCTTTCCACATTCCCTTCCTTGCTTTTCATATAATTTTATGTCAATGTTCATTTCGCCCACAAATGTCTTACAAAAATATCAGTCTCATGGAAATCAGTGGGGTTTACATTTATTCTAGTGACTCCTTAAACATTTATCTTTTGTATGAAGGGCGGGTGGACCCCATTTAAAAGTAAAAATTTATAAAACAGTTGCAGTAGATGATTACTGCTGCCACAGAGGGACCATATCCTCTACTATTGCAGTATCTTTTTTAAAAAAGATGAGACCTTATGGTCTTTTATTTAATTACTGTGCATTTAGAATAAAGTTACTTAGGTGACTTTTTGGTCCATTACATTATACAGTATTATTTCCTGTGGAACTCTAAAAGGGACATTTTCGTTCAAACTGACTTGGTTTCTCAATTTTATATCCCCTCCTTCTCATGGCTTATTTATGAGGAGAATTGGAGAAACATTCTGTCAGTCTTCTCAGAAATGTCTTTTTTGCTACAATCCAATTCATACCTTATGTTAGAGGTAAATATATTGGGTTTTGATACTCTCTGTTGAATAGTTGGGTTTTTTTTATTTCTGTAGAGTCTTACAGACAGCTAACACAGGAGGGCCATTATGCAACACAGTGTACAAACACGAAGTAAATGAGTCTTTTCTCTCACAAGCATCTCATTTTAAGTATGTAAAATAAAAGTGTAAGACCAGGTGTAATAGTGCAATGTTTAGGACAAAGTTAGGCCACTAATCTGCAAAATAAGATGTCACTCTGGTTAACAAAGCTGCTGTAATACATGTTATGCTTATGCAGAAGATGCAGTGCACCCACTGTGTTGTGAATTACAGGTAAACTTGATCTCATTCCAGGTGTGAGTCAACTCTATCCAGAAAAGGTGGAGCCACAATTATAAGACACCGAACTGAGTCAATATGCTCTGGGCCTCCTCAGAGCAACTATACTGTTTTCACTTCAGAATTGGCTTGTATCAGGCTGGCTGTAATGTCAGCAGAACAAGTTTTAGAGGCAGGTAATCTAATACATAAAAATAACCCAAACCACAAACACCGTTCAGTCCAGCCTCCTCTCTGTGTAGGTATTTCTCAGTGTATGGACAGCTGCCCCTCAAACTTTATCTGTTTTTTAAATGCAAATTTCCAGCTTACATCAAGGCCTAAATTCCTCTAAAGTATCTGGACTCCAAACTCTTATGGGAAATGACACCTCAGTAAGAGTGAGAAAAGTAAATCATAGAATCAGAATTGTTTAGTTTGGAAAAGACCTTTAAGATCATCCAGTCCAACCATTAACCTAACATTACCAAGTCCATCACTAAACCAATTAAGGATAGAGTAGCAATTTCATGTTTCCTGGCTTGGTGGCTGGATTATTTATAATGAAAGTATAAACTACGAATCATTAAGATTGGAAAGGACCTCTAAGATCATCATTCCAATCATCAACCCAACACCACCATGCCCACTAAACCATGTCCCAAAGTACCACGTCTACCACTGAGGATTTTAAGCTAAATCTTTGGGGACTTATTCTCATCTTGTCTAAACCAATTTAAAATCTATGAAGCTGTTGGGTTTTGGTCAGATACTACACCCAGGGCCAGATTTCACAGCATTGATTTTAGTGGAATATATTCTGCTTATTGCTTTGGCTGCAAGTCTAGAAGTGTCAGTGTTTAAATTGTCCCAAGTAGGTTTTTAAGTTTGCATCCTTACAAGATCAAATGGGAAAAGTTCATGCCTCTGATATTGCTGTAATTTATCTGGTGTGATATCAGCTTGGCACAACTATCTGTTGTGCTCTGTGAAAGAGTGAAAGCTGATTTTGTGATCCAGGAGAAGCTAGAATAAAAGCCATACCTTTAAAGTAAAAATCTTCAATTGCAAATCACAAAGAAAATGAAATGTGAAGCATTATTTGCTCATTGAGTGAAGCTGTCTGTGTTAATTATCTTGCACACATGCAGGGCAAAAGACCTGAAATGTTGTATGTAGTTCACTTCCTGAGTTTTGTTTTGGAATTTCTCACCAGATTTAGTTATCCAAAATGTAAGCTGGAGGTGGGGTAGATTCAGCTTCTGTATTAGCTGTTCTGAGCAAAGATTTTGGATTTGGCCACTCTCTAAGTAAAGCTCCTTTGTAGGTATCAACCCAGGAAATTTTACTGAAAAGACTTGCAATATTTCAGTCTGCAACAGAAGCTTTAACTCCATCCTCAAAAAATTTCTACAGTGTCTGTGATCATCTAATGAAAAGAAATGTTTCACAAATCTCATATCTGTCCCAGACATCTTGCACTCCATTTGTTCGGAGTTCAGACCACAAAAAGATAAAGTTATGCTCCAAATATAAATCATATAGTAGTACAGTAGTTTAAAATCATGCTTTAACCAGTATTTCTACAGAGAAACAGTTAGTACTAATTAGCAGTATGTGAATTGCAGAGTGCAAGTGGTGGCCAGTTTTGAGTTTATCATCTTTGTTGAGGAGGTTTCACCGATCTCAGTTATTATGACTTACTGATTTAAAAGCAAAGATCTGTAGAATGTACTTAGAAATCCTTTTTAATTTCTGTTTTTGGAAAAAAAAAAAAGCCCAGCAGCTAGCTTTTAAAAGGCTGTCAGGTTTTAATTGCTACCTGTCTAATAGAGATTTTCTGCTATTGTGGTACTGGCTGCAGCTTATAGCCTTTAGCAATTAGATATTTGTGCCTCGTGTTTGGCATTTTTCCAAGAGAAAGCCTGCAACAGGTATAGCTCTCCTACTGCCAGCCCCACTTAGATCTGTTTGTGTTGGCTGCCCAACCCCTGCAGTGGATTACATATTCTAGCTATTTAGTGCCCATAATGCAAATGCCCTTTAGGTATGCTGCAAAGTCTTTCGGCTAAAAGCATTATTGTATCATACTACCAACACTGCAGAGCAGGTGAAGGTCAATTGACATTCTGTAGGAATTCTTTCTGGAGAAATTTATAAATTATAACTGCTATAGTTCAAATCAGGTTGAGAGATGTTGGTTAAAAAAAATGCATGCTTTTTTGGAACTGACTGAGATTGGTCAAATAAGTGACAGTGCTCTATTTCCTGTTAAGCAGGGATAAAGGGAATGAAACAGGAAGGGAACAAGGAGAATTTTTACTCAAGAAAGTACCCATGAAACCCTAGCAAAGATAATGGATTTACACAAGAGGAACTGAAATATATATTTTTTAATAATGTTCTTTGATTATCCTGATAGGCTACTGAGCCAGTTTTTCAAGCTAAAATATCTATTGGAATACATACTATGGAAGACAAAAATATCAGTTCTTTTGAATTCTCTAATCAGTGTCTTAAATATTATAAAAAGTATTGTAAAAAGTATTGTGATTTTTATGTTAATATCATTCTGCTGCTTTAATATACTTCTAATAAATAAGATATGTGAACTTCTATATGAATAGCTATTAATATTAAATTCTCCATATAGTATGTTCCTCTGCATATAAAACATATAAATTAATTTAAATGTCCAGTGTACCTGCTCACGGGTTTCATTAACTTGCATAATTATGCAGTAGAGATACCACAGTAGATGATGGAACTAAGGCTGACAGCACACATCAATAATTTAAGATAAAATTTAAGATAGAGACAAGGACTCTTTATCCCCAAAACCTAAGTGTTATAAATGAGGAAACTTAGAGTTAAAACTGCATTTTAAAGAAATATTAACCTGTTAAACTATAACACTATTTTAAGATGGACACCTAAGTAAATATAATTGGACCCAAAGTTACATTTCCCCACAATTGTTTTAGTATAATAACCTTTACCCTGAAGAATTATGAATGCTCTTGAATTTTTGCATTATGAATAGCCCTACTGACTTCAGCGGGAGTACTCATAGTGCTTAATAATTAAGCATCTGCATAATCTTTGGACGAATCTTGAGAGAGAGAGATTTACTTTTAAATATACATCTTCCTCATTACATAACTACAGGGCTTTATGCCAAAGAGGCATTTCCAATGTCTAAGGTTTACACTGACCTTCTCCTTCTCCTGCCATTAGGGAAATTTTTCGTGGGTTCTGCACAATGCCACAGTGTTATGTGGGAGTAGGAGCAGAAGCCAGGTTAGTGGCCAACCATAAGGCTCAGAAATAAAAGTTAGAAGAAGAACACATAAGGTTTGCCTAAGCAGCCTACAAATTTCTATGTTGTAGTGATAGGAGGTTGAATTAAAATCTCTGTAAGATTATTTTTTAAATATATGAATATGTGTCATTGGAACATTTAATTATGTTCTGGGTAAGTACTGATCGACACATATGGATAGCTGTGATGTTTGATAAAACAGCAGCTGAGCTGATAAATTTGTTTTTGTAACTACAGCATCAGTTGATAATAACTTTGAAGAACATAAAAAAAAGCTAGAAAATCTTGTGACATCAGCGGAGCTGGCTGCATGTTATTTCCCATTCCTGTTATCAGTGTTATCTTGACAAGAAACACAATTTGTGTCATTTTCCAATTTATTTACATTTTTTATCCTGAAAGTGTGCTCATGGTATCACCAATGTTTCTGTACATCCAATACATTCCAAATAACAAGGTAATATGCTGGCACAGCAATGCAGAGAGGACCTCGTTTCCAGGGTCTAATAACAAAAGTTGCAATGAAAGCAAATATATCTGCAAGAATAAACGTATTCTTAAAAACAGGCTTGCAATGAGGACAGTAGGTACAAAAACAAAGCATATCCATTTTCTGGGCAGATTTACTACTGGAAAGATTTGCTAGCATAGCAAAAGATGGTACTGCAGTTGTCAGTAATTGGAATTCCTGTGTATTCCCAGTAAAAAGACTACAGTTTAGAGGGAGGAAAAGTGTATAAAAGAAAATGTGCCCTCTCATATATGAAGCTTGTTTCTCCACTGAAAGGGTGGTATGTGAAACTTGAATTGGATTTAACGGTTCTGGTGATAAAGATAGGACTTCTTTCTCTTAGGTTAGAAATAGTTCATGAATGTACAGTTCACTTGAAATGAAGATGGGAAATTCCGTATCTTCACATGTATCTTATAAAGAAAAGCAAGAACAGAAGCAGATTTTGGTGAAATATTTTTTCTTATTCATGCTCTGCATAAGATTGTGGATTCATAGGCTTATTTTTCCTTTCAATGGTATCCATCCCAGTACACAGTTCATTGCCCACAGAGAAGTGTTTCAAGGCAGAGCTTGAGCAGAAGTTACTAGTGATGTCATGAACAGGCTGATTTTCAGAGTTAGATGGCAGCTGAACTGGGGAATCCTTTACCTAAAAATATCTATATTCTCTAATATACAATGGTCTGTGGCAGACATGACCCAGATATACCTTGTTACTGGTCTGCAAGTCATGAATTATGTGAACTATGGAAACAATTTAAAGTTGGCAATAACAGTAAAGAGTTTGTTGAATGGCAGCAATTTATATGTACTTAGGAAGATTGCATAACATCATTAATAACTGCCAACATGACCAGTAGATAACAGAAGTTGTAGTCCTTGGGCAATGCTGTCCAGCGTAAGCCAGCTTAAACATGCCTGGATCAAATGAGGCGATATGGTAGATAATGGAATATATTGCAGCTTTGTCACACTGTCCAGTAATGCTGAAAGGTTATCAGAAGGATTTGGGGTCATCAGCTTTCACTCGGGAGAAGGTCTTGTCTAATGCCAAATTCCTAAAGATCACACCCCCTGTTTTTTTTCTCGTGAAGTTCGTGAAAACAGCCACCATTATGACAATAGCAGAGCATTAGGGACAAGACGTGTCCCAGTTGCCTCTCCAGTGCAGCCTGGTTGCTGAGGCTGTCAGTCCCAGAGCACTGTCAGGGACCAGCACTTGGCAGTCCTTACACAGTAACCAAAGGATGACTCCCTGATGGCTGGCGCTTAGGTGACGAGGTGCAGGGGACATGAAAAACAGCCAGGGCAGACAAGAAAGTATAAAATACTTTATCCAGAGCCCGTGAGGTAATACGTAGGTGCAGTGACAGCAAGGTCAGGAGTTTTATTCATGGAGTAAAAAAATGTTGTTTAAATAGTTGATTAAACTAAGAACATTTCCTGTTTAAAAAAAAAAAAAAAAAAGCCCTAATTCTCACCAAGGCTTACAGGCATGATCACAGTATGAATTATAGACTAAACATAAGATACCTTTTTTTTCTCTCTCATGTCCAAGTAATGAAAAAAAACAATAAATATGTGTCTGTGGCGAGTGCACATCTTCAGTAAATATCAAGTATTAGTGTTGAGTACAAGATTACCTGAGGAAGAAGAAAATGAAAGTTGACTTTTTTGTCCTATTATCTCTTTTCATCTCATTCTCTTAATTTCATTATCTCTTCCTCCAACAGTAACAATAAGTAAATAAAAATGACAGCCATTCCTGCTCAATAGATCAGAAACACGTTTATGATTTACTATTTCAGTCAGTTCACTTCTTTCATTGTAAATGGACCATTAAAAATGATGGTTTTCTAGTCAAAATGGTTTGTTTGACACTTCTCCGCTCCTTACAATCCCCAAGAAATCTGCACAGTCTCTTAGGCTGACCTCTGTGCAAACCTCACTGGAAGGGCGGGAATCCACTCTAATACTTTGGGAAGATTAAGATACACAGAACGTGTATTTTTTAAAGTCAGTTTTAACTTTTTAAACAAGGAATGGATCTTATCATTATCTGACAAGACTAAGGAACTGACAACACATCTGGAAAATCATGGGTCATTGAGATTCAGTATCAAGATCAAGGAAACAGAAAGTTTCTGGCCAACTGCCAATCTCTTGTGCTCTGTATATACCATTTTCTCTTCCCGTAGAGACATTGTCTGTGCCTCTGTCCAACACAGGCAGAATGCCTTCAGGCTTGCGGAGTTGCACACTAATTCCCCCTTCACCGTTTACACCTTGCTTGGCATTGGATAGACTAATACAGTCATTTATGTGGCTAACTCTAATATCTCCCAACTACATCTGTCTGGAACAGCCTCATCAGCCCTCAGTCACAAGTGCAGAGAGCACTTGATCTGAATGCAGGCCTCAGCCAAAGAGTAGTGAGTGTTTCTGTGATTTGGGGGAAGAGGTGTGCAGCTGCACAACAGTGACATTAACTTCCACTTTTTCACCAAAGCCTACTTTTTGCAAACCTTTGAAGTGTGTGAAGGAGAAAATATCTAGAACATCCGCTGACCACATCAGTTTGGTCAGCTATGATTTGCCCTCTGTAGAGGTGTACTGGCCATTCCCAGTAACCTTCTTTTCCTTATGTGCCTGCAAATGAATTCCCACAGAAGGGACTTTATGATCTTTCTAGGGACTGAGAGTCCTTTTCTTTCTTAAAGATGGGTGAAAATTTAGCCTGTTTCCAGGCTGACAGTGACCTTCCTCAGGCCCTCTATGGTTTTTCCACAGATAATAGTTGCCTTGCTATCACAGCAACACTTAAAGCACCGTCTGCTAACCCCTTTTCTCCCTATAGATTTGATTAGATCCAGCTTATCTAAATATTTCCTAAGCTGTTTCTTCCCAGCTTCTGGTTGCCCTTCTTCCTTCAGCATGCTGATGCCTGAGAGATTTGAGAGCAAGCTTTCTTTCTACAGATGAAGACAGAAAGGTGTTGAGTGCTTCAACCTTTTCTATATCATCCATCACTAGTCTGTCTATAAGAAATAAAACTTAAAAAGAGTAATTTGTGGTTTAACCTTCATCTTCTTTTTTTGTGTGTTCAGTTCAAGGAGAATGCCTCTGGGAGTAGTCAAGTTGTCCTAACCCCTCCCTCAGCACCTAAACTCTTTTTTCACCTCACATAGACTGATATAGCCATTAATGTGGTTAACCGAAATATCTGCAAACTGCAGCTGTCTGAAATACACTCAGCTGAGGAGAGTTTGGGGCACATGTGGATAGAAATATCAGCCACAGCTAGTGAAGGCCTAAGTACTTAGGGGAAAAGGGCACACAGCTGTGAAATTATGAACAAGATTTTCCTAATTTGTCTCTTTCATGTCCACTTCCTGGTCTTTTTGTCAATCACGGGGACTTCCATATTGCGTTTGATTAGTGGCTAAAACCATGTTAGCATTTTCTGAATTTATGTTGGCCAATCAGAGTCTAGCTGGTTTTCAGTGTCTCCTTTATACAAGAGATTGCAGAGCTTCTGGAGAACAAAATTTGTCATCTGCTTTCATTCTCTAACTGTGACTCAGTAACAAGACTCTGAATTTAAAATGTTGATGAATAATGAGGAAATATTTGTCATGATGCTGCAGGAAGAGTTAGTAGATTTGTATGAATTGGTTGAAGGGTGTCATGTAATGGCATGTCAGCTTCGGGATTTAGGTGTAAACTGTGATGAAAACATTTTCACAGGATACCCATGCAGCTGGGCATTATGTGACTCTACCTCTCCTCTACCTTCCTCCTCCAAGGCGCTGAGTGAACCTGTTGCTCTACCTAAGCAAGCCTCTTCTGTCCTGACCCAATAACACTCAACAATAGATGGTATAAATACTTAGGAATCATTTTTATGGGTGATTTTTCATCAGAACCTGAAGTAAAAAATTATCAGCTGGCACTTGAGACCTCATTCAGATTTTTCTGTTGTTTAAGCTACTTCAGAAATGACATAAACTATAAGAAAAAGCACATTCTTAGTACTGGTTATGTGAAATCAAATTTTCAGAATATTTGGAAAAGTAACATTTTACTAACTGGTCTTTGGTTGGATCATTCTCATGTTGAGCCAGAGATGTGCAGAAATGTGCCCACAATGCCTCTAATTGCAACAGCTGTTATTGCCCCATTCTGTTTAACATCTGCTTCAAAGCAATAATCCCATTGATGCCTCTGATGTATCTGCCAGCTGTTTCTAATAAACCAGGAAAGTTACAACCCTTTTAAGTGACAATCATTCAAGATGCACCATAATTGCATAACTGCATAGAAGAATGAGGCTTTTTCTAAACACGATCAACTGAATATTTTGATTATTTCTGTAGAAGGCTTTTATTTCTGGATGACTGCTCAAGTGAGGAAAAAACCCAACCAAACAAAAAAACCCATTGCATGCCAAAGTTTATCATACTATCTGAAAGAAATCATGAGGGAGACTTAAAGAAATCTCTGCACTATAAAACCAACCGGAAATTTCAAAGACTGATAAAGTTTGTAGCTCAACTGGGCATTTATCTGGCAATTTATATTAAACTTGTGAAGGTATTTTTGCTCTTCTTCAGCAGTAAAAGATGGGTTAAATATATTACAAAGTATAAAAAACCAGAAGAATAACAAAAGGGAGGTATTCTCATTGCTTCTTTTCACAAAAAATTCTCCCGAGAAAATTTCACCTTGAATAATATTCAGTGAAATATTCTCTCATAACCAATAATCTGAGTTTCAATCATCTATTATAGCCAATGCTTTGTTACAAAAATTGAATGACTCCAACTGCTATAGAGAAAAAGTGTTATATTTTTTCAGGCAAAGACCAGCTCATGCTTTTATATATGCTTTTTCTAGCTCCAGTGAGATATCTTGTTTTTCATTCCCTTGTCACTACATTAGGGAAGAGTATAATTTCTGAATATAATTTTTTCATGTTATTTTTTGTTTGCTCTCATAGGTAAACATGCTAGATGCCTGGGTTTGGCCCAGTCAGCTCAAGTTTCAGCATGTTTGTCTTATACTTTGGTCAGGTTGTATCCTAAAACCTTAAGAAGGTATTTAAACCACTCTGTGAGTCCCAGTTAATGGTAGACCTTGGTAACCTGTCTCCACAAAAATCAAGGACATCTTAAAGAACACCACAAACTGCATGTCATCTGCATATGTAGTGTCTTTTCTTCAGTCAAGCCAAGGCTTAAAGGAGACATACATGTGCATGCCAAAAGAGAGTTGGGGGTGTAACTGGGAATGCACCTGCACTTGGGAGTTTCAAAATACTCCTTTGCCTTCAAGTTTAGGTGTAATCTAACTGCCCTGCTCATGGCAGCTGTATTGCAACATGCCTGCAGCTAGATTTCCCTGCTCCACTATCAGATTATAAGAGTCATTCTGGGTACTTGGGTATTTGTACTCTGAACTGGCAACCGAACATTCCTGGAGCACAGAGGGAAGCTCTCTCTACCGTACAGTATTTTGCCGCTTATGGTAGTAGCATTTACAAGAATGTTATGGTCATCTTCCCATGGGGTCAGGATCTGGAAAATCACCTCAGGAGTGAAAAAAGCTAGCCCCTCTGGTGACCAAGCTGTGGTCTGTGGACTACAGGCAGTATGCTAAAGACAGTAAAGAAAAAGAACAATATTGTCAGCAGGTACATACTTTTTAGACAATAATCTGGATCTCACTTGATCTAAAGGTGTGCAAAGCAAAAGTGTTCAAAGTCATCAATGTGTCATTATCTTCTTAAAATCAGTTATATGCAGTCAAAGGACAGCTGCTTTTTGGAAGAGGTCTCAAACTTGGCGCAAATACTTGTTCAAAGTCTGCATGTCAAACTTCTGCGTAAGAGCCACTTTATCTTGTGTCTGATATTGTACTCTGTTTCAACCTTTTCATATTTGGTCTTGTTCTTGTTTCCCAACAAACCAAAAGTACAATGATGTAGAAAACATAACATGATGTTGGCTGTATCCTCTGTCTATGTGGAGCAAGGAATGGTTGTTTTGTCTTTGATATGAGTACACGAAGTACATGAAAATGAGGCCAGTGTAAAGCATCCAGGCAAGAGAACAATTTTTCTTACACATGGAGGGCTGCAACCCAACCCCATTTTATCTTAGCAATACTGCTGAGAACTGATAGCAGAAGCAACACTTCCACAGCTCTACAAGAGTCTTTGGGGTGGGTAAAAAAGAAAGGGCTCAAAAATAGCTATTTACACAATGTGGGAGAGGAGGCTCTGGAACATTTGTAATATAGCCAACTGAAAATGGCTTAAGTCTTAACAATGCTTAGGAAATAATGTAATGCTAAAAAAAAATATTGTATTTGAATGCTATCCATTCTGCTGTCATTTATATCTAGAAAGAAAATGAGCATTTTGCAGATCTGAGGCAAAAAGCTATATCCAGCATTTCTTGCAGTACTGAGGAATACCCCATCAGAGGCAAACTATGTTTAATGTTGGTGATACAGAACTAGAAGAAAGGCTGCTGAGGATTTTGATTTTGGCTTGCAGGAAAGCAAAAGGCATTTGCTTCCCACGCAGAGATAATCTCCAAGACATAGACTATAATTTTGTAGAAGACCTGAGCAAAAGAAATGTGATGATACCTTAGCCAGAAAGACTATCCGTACCTGTTCTGTGACCATACATCCTCACCAAAGGTCTGCCAGCTTTGAGGGTAGTGCCAAAGATGCAAAAGATAGAACACTGTTATTCCATGTATGAAGTGACCAAGCCTATCAAGCAAAATAAAAAGTCACAAATTCCTTGTCAAAGTAACACATAAGTGATTTGGGCTGTGTTGAAGGATAACAGAAATTATCTACCACACTCCTCAGAGTCTTCACAGTCTGTATTCCATCAAAAAGTTCAACCTGAAAGCTGGCATTAAAGGAAATATTTTACCATATCAATTACGAAACAAAAAAAAGCAAAAGAGGCTCAGAACACACTAAAGCACATTGTACTAAAACAGCATTAACAGCATAATACTTGGATGTGCCTATAGAGACATAAAAAATCTCAAGTAAAGCACTATATATCAGCCATCTATTACACTTGGCTACTGCAACATAACTGCCAGAACTGGAGCTAACCTTGAACTTGCTTGAGGCTGTCTACTACTTAGGTGAATAGTCTGGTCAAATCTGAAGAGATATGTGACAGACTTAGCCTCATCTATATTCAGTGGATATATTTAGATGACTAAGAAATATTTAAAAGTAACTAGCTGATGAAAATATGTTGACTGTTTTAGATGAGAAGAAAATCCCAGCAAATCAGAGGAAGAGAGGACATACTGGGTGAGTGTATAATTCACTGTGGAAAAACCCCTAAGTTTCCCACTTTGGAATTATGCCAGCTAGTAAAATACTTCAACAAATGAACACTACAATTTGGAAAAGATTGTTCAGATAGCAGCTTGCAATATGGTAAAAACAGCATCAACTTGGAAAGGGAACTGATGACAAGAGCTCATGTAAAATTATCAGGTTCATGCATAGTTAAAGTCCACTTGTGGTTAAAAGTAGTACAATACACAGAATCCATATTCCTATCAAGAATCCAGCAAAAGAAAAAATGAAGCCAAATGACAAAAGCTGAAGACACAGCCAAGCAAAGATCAAAAGACTCTTACCAGTCCATAAAAGGACTATAAGAGGACCCTGGGAGATGCATGGTATGGCAAAGGGGTAAGAGAGGAAGTGTGCTATTGTCTGCTTCTGCAGGAAAATGACACACCTGACTAAATTTTGCCTAAGCAAAAGATATTTCTGTGTGGCCAGAGGGAACACAACGGGCAATGTGAACATATAACTTGAAAGAAGGCAAGGGAGCACGACTAGGAACAGCAACAAATAAATGCACTCCAGCACTTGGATCCCACCTGCTCATATGTCAGTCATCTCTCAGCGTCAGTGCCAGACTCTCTAAGGGTTTATCTGGTACAAGGCAGTGGCCATATCTGATTAGTACTGTAAGATCTGACAGAAGATGGCATCTCAGAGAGAGATATGCTTGCAGCTTCCACTACCAGGTCACACTGCAGGTTTCTGACAAACAGAAGCTGCAGAATGAGGAAAAAATAAAATAGTTTCTACCTGTAAGATGAGACCTAATGGAAGAACCAGATGTTTAAGTATGTTAGAACTGTACACCTAGCTAGATTTAACTTATTTCATAATGATCTACTGCAGTAGATAAACATAATGCAATTACATGGGGCTATTTCAATTTCTGCAGTTCTGGGCAAGTATTTAATCTCTTTGCAGAAGCTGGCAACAACACACCTGCTTCTCAGCAGAAAACACCCCTGTATACTCACCACTAGATGGAAAGAGACACTTCCCTGATACTCTTTTAAGTTTTTTAGAAGTTTCGAAAACACAGTGTTAATGCATGTTTGAGATATATTTACTGATGGAGCATATTAGAACATGAAGTCATGAGGAAGGAAGGAAGAAAAACATTGAGTGAGAACACTGTTTTGGTATTTTCCTTTAATCTAATGGGTTCTTTCTGTCTTAGCAAGCTGTTATTTTCAGTACCTCTTGGGTTTCTAATCCCAAAATACAGAACAAATTTCCAAACAGTATATTTATCTAAGTTTAAATTCAGCTCATTGTGTGCATACCTCACTTGACTACATCCAGAAAGAGAAAGCTACACCAACTCCTTCGGCAAGCAGACTTCCAGGCTGAACTTCCCTGTTCATGTCTCGAGCACACTTTGTGCATTTCTTTCCTCTTACTCAGAGAATCCTGCACTCCTCAGCTCACCCCTCTACCTGGTTAGTAGTTTGTAACCAAGTGAGGTACAAAGTAGCATACGTGGATCCACATTTCCCCAAGATTTAATTACTATATATATTTTTTTTTTCCATGCCCACCATTAACATTATCCAATAAGAACCTTTTTTTCAAGAGTAGTGTTACTACAGGCTGCTAATCTGTGAAAATCAGTTATGGCATTGAACATAAGTAACCAGTCTTTCTTTTTGGTTTAGATCCTCCTTAAACGAAAATGTAATTTCATTTCATAAGGATAAAAAAGATAAAGATTTTGTACCTGTATTCCATGTTTATGTCCAAAACAGTGTTCTTATCTGGCACCATCTCTAAGTCCTGAAATACACTTCCAGAGCTCCCATCACTATATGGGTCTGACTATAAAATTAGTATGAATAAATACACTGTCATCAGTCTTATCCCTAACTATGAACAGTAAGCAAAATCTTAAGGTTCAGTAGAACAGTATCTGTTCATAGAATCATAGAATCACAGAATCATAGAATATCTCAAGTTGGAAGTGACTCATATTTTAAATGCATTCTCCTGAACCATTTAGAAAGATGATGAAGAAGAAAGAATAATATTGATTTACTGGCTGTAAGTGATTGTCTAACCAACAAACCTGCAAGATCTTAAGGCTAGAAGCCTCTTTTGGGTGCAGATTCAAGTTCCAAATCACTATGTGCCTCATTCTCAGTGCAAGTAGGTTGAAAGCAAAATACAGATCACCTCTGTCAAATTTGTCTCAGCACCCACTTTATCATATTGGCAATCTTCTTCCTTGCTATTGACTTTCCATTGTAACACATTACTAAAACAAAATGATGTTTTTGCTTGTGAAACAAAAAGTGAAATGATTGATATGAAGCAACTTTCATGTTGTGGTAGTGAACACAAACAAAATAATAATATTTTAGAAAATGGAAAATTACCAGTGATGAGAGACTTTGTGTTTTTCTGCAAAGGCATACATAATGTTCCTTCTTCATTTTTTTCCACACAGACCTAGTCAAATGTTCCCATCATAACAAAAATAGACTCACTTAGGACCTACAAGGCATTCAAATTTTCATCAGTGTGATTCTTGAACAATACAGTTGAAAATCAGCATAGAATGTTACTCCCAGTCCCTAAGCAAGGACAGGTACATTCACATTTAGGATTATGTTTTTGTACAGGAGCTTGTCCATCGTGGGTTCAATTTATACCCACATTTGAGCTGCAAGTATGAATTCTGGCTAACATTTCTAAATACTTGATTGCAAGAAAGAAGCTGGTAGTTAGAGATTTGAATAATCAGCTGTTCACCTAAATCATACTTCAAATGCAAAAGGATTACAAGACCCAACCTCTTCAAACATTTATGCTTGCATGTATTTTTTCATAAAAGTGAATGCCAATTAAGAGTCATTCTTCTTCATACGTAATGCTAATTCTGAACTCCCACTCACATGAGATCCCTTGATGTCCCAGGAGTTATATGCATGTACTCCAGCTGGGAATTTTGCCTAATGACTAGGTATGCAAAGATTCACATTATATGGTAATAGTAGAGCTCTTTGTTCAGCATTGCGTATCACCACTGTACTATTCCACATGTACATTAAAGCTTGTTTTATTACTGTAATGTGCAGTTGATATGGTCAAAATACTAGCTAAAATAGAGAAAGAGTATAGGATATCATTTTGGAGTAATCAGTGCTGTAGCAAATCCTTGTCTGAACAGTTTTCAGTACAGAAAGAAGCTAAATGGTGGATGCACCTGCAACGAGTGCGTATCAAACACTTTTACCGTACTTTTAAGGTTTGCTCAGCCTGCAAATTTCCCTTAGAAGTGCAGTCAGTGTTTGGTGCCCATAATGATTACCTGGCTGGAGACGAGTCTTGCTCATCAGCATTCTGCACCATTGCCACAAGCTGAAGGAGTTGAAGGAGAAAAAGAGAATGCAGAAAGGGAAAAAACCTCTCAAAAACTAGATACACAAATAGGAGAAGTGATTAAAGAAGACCACTGAGGTGGAAAATAAGTACACTGCCAAGTTGTTTAGAAACAAAATTTCACATACTCTAAAAGTGGTGCATTCCAGTAGAGCATTTGTCCTCCTGGTGCTGTATATGTTTCGCTTAGAACTGATCTTCGCAACAATGAATAATTTGGTGGGGCTGAATAAAGAGTAGAGGATGTGGCAGAATTTAATGGAGGGCCCATATATAAACTCGGTACTGATGCAAAAGAGCATAATAATTTGTCCATATAGCTGAGGGAAGGAACAGGATGAACAGGTACACTGCAAAAAAAGAATCTAGCTTTATACGTCTTGTTCTGTTTAAAATCATGAGGTCCATGATAATTTGTTGTTCCCATTTACTTTCTTCAAAATTTACTATTTCTCAAATACAGTTTTGAATTTTGGTCTTTGACCTGTTAAAAACACTGTTAGCAGTCAGAAGCCTGTCTGTGTGTGGAAGAGTTAAAATTTCATTCTCTACATTTATGTTATTATCATGATGTAGGGTTTATGTACTAACATTCATCAAAAAATACAGATTACTCATTAGGCATCCAATTTAATTCATCTGAACTACTTTTGGAGACTTCTACATGTTTACATTGACTAAATGAGGAACATTGACTAAAAGGGTCCTAAATTTTAGATATTCTGACTTGCAGTCATTAAATACCCATAGTAGTTGAAAGTACTCAGGATGGAGAACTGAAAAAGGAAAACATTTCATTTCTTTTCACATGGAAACTTTAAACCAGGCTAGTTCAACCATGGCCAATTGTACTTGAATGGGGCATCAGCAGAAATACTGGAAAATAGGTCACAGCTCTTTTTCCTCTCCTCCAGATGCCCTGTCCAGCATGACAGAGAAGTCAATAATATGATTTGGGGGATGAAAAGAAAGTAGTTCTGGTTGCTATAAGATATATCCCCCCTCCAATACTCAATGCCACTTCTGTGCTCTAAGTCTGAAGATGCATCTACATCAGTGGTTTAGCTCAGATCAGAAATTAATTTTTGAAGCGGATCTCCCATGTGCCCCCACTTACCTTATTTTGGTTTACATTGCAGAACACACAAATCGTTTTCTTTTCAGGTGAAAATAAGCCAAAGATACACTCCAGAAGCCCACCTAATGTCATCCAGTGGGCACTCAATCCACATGGCCAGAACAGTCACGGGAACACTTCCTCCCACCCCATCTCACCCCACTGCTGAATAAACAAGGGTGTCCAGTCCAATTTATTTCACTGTCTAGATCTGGTCCTACTGTATTGCTCTTCCCATAAATGTAGATATGGCTTGAAAATCCCCATTTCAAGCTAGGCTGACAAATTCCTTGAAAGGATGCTGGCTCCCTAATCCTGGAGCCTCACGTGTCCAGGGGAGACAGAACACATTACTGAGCTCGGTGTTGCCTGGCATCAGTCCTATGGACAAAGTCACAAGCTAAAGCAAACTACTCAGTGCTTCCAAAATATGGGCCAAACCCAGGCTGAAAACTTTATCAGACAAAACTACAAAAGCAAAAAACAAATCAACATGTTTACACTGGTGGAGACTTGAGCTCTCTAAATTCCAGATTTTTCAAGTGCTTTTTCCAAAACCTCTCCAGAAAGCTGCACTCATTGTAGGTTCCAGAGGTGTCCCCAGTGTTCCAGAGATATCACATTTATGTCTTGCAGTAACCCAAATCAGAGTGTGCCACCTGTGGCAACAGGCCAAATCCCATATAATCTCGTTCTCTTCAGCAGTTGTTTTTCTCAGAACAGATATTCTGAGCCCACATTAAATTCCCTTGAGTGAAACCATCTGCATACCCTTTTCTAGTGTTTCTTCTTTTTTTTGAGCTTAAATATGTCTTCTCAAGAAAATGTTTTTCACATCAATACAAGGAGGTATCCCGATACCATCATGTGTCAGCAAAAATTATGATCCTTCCTCTAGCATGGAGGAAGCATGAGTAACTTTTGATACCTTTTTGCTGTAATATGCACATAAACAACTTCAGTGGAATCATCTTTTTTGTCACTTTCTACTTTAAGCTTTTCAGACGCACTATCTCATTTACTTTCGTAGCATAAAAACTGAATGCTACCTATCTGACCAGATGACCTTCCTCTAGTTTCTTCATAGTCTACAATACACAAAATCTGAGCATGGCAGAGCAACAAACAGCTTTACAGGTAGTCACTCAGGATCACATCTCGGTGCCAGTTTCAGACACTGTCACCTTTGTCAGCTTCATTCTGACCAGAAAGAATATGAGTTATTTGTATGCCTTCTCATAAAACTGAGGAGGACTAGATCTGGCACAAAACAGATTCATAACATGCTGATTAATTCTAGTAAGTTCTGTTATTGTTTGTTTCAATATTTAATTCATTTTAGAGAGGGAGATGTGTGTTTCTGACCCCACATAACAACCCTGATGAATGTGAGCTTTGGTATTTGACACAATTTGGTTTGGTACCCTTCACATATATTACAGTTCATTTCTACTTGTCTCTAACATACAAATACACAGACAAAGTATTTATAATTTCACTGGGGGTTTTGAGGGGATTATTTGAGTTTTTTGTTTTGGTTTTGTTTTTTTTTTCCTTTGATACAACTAGCGGGTATACAGCAGCACAATATTTAGCTCTTTGATGTTTTATGTTTCTGGCTCTTATTTTTGGATCATCTACCATGACATTGGACAGATAATTCTACCTTATTATTTCAGATGATAGAAAGCACATTAGGATCATACATAAGTCCCACGCAATGAAGTTTTAACTATTCTGCCAGCTCCAAGCATGAAAGCACAGTGGAACTGTTTATAAGTTTAAAATTAAAGATATTTATGAGCATACGAAGGATCTAGATTCTGGCTGATATAATAGCTCTATGTGAAGATCCTTTGACCATCTATGGTAATCCTTTCAAAAGAGAAACATGGCTACAATTAGTATAGAAATGAAGTCCTTTCCAAAGAACAGTTTTAAAAGCACTTATCAACATAAAATAAGGATAGTAAAAAGATATTTATCTAACAATGTTCTCAGACATCTTCATTTTACTCTGAAAAATATTTAATCAAGAAACAGCAAAGCCTTGGTTTCATATATCATTCATGAAATAGAAGATATCACACTATCCACAGAGTGCAACTGTCTATTATGATTTGAGAATGGTGCTTTCTAAATCATCTCCAGTGTCACTTTTTGCAGTACATACCAGATTTTGGGAAAAAAACGACCTAGATTTTAAACTGGCTCAATGTCTTCGAGCTCATGAGAGGTGATTTGCACCCATCTGAAGATAGCTTGACTAAAGGTTGCATCTGAAAAATAACCATTAATTTCAAGAATCAAAACAATTTATTACACAAACAAATATCTTTTCAAGTATCTTCCTATTTATAAGGGCCTGTATAACGAATACAGAATTTCTGGATTAAAAAAAATCACCATTTTCAAAAATTGCCGATTATTCAGCAAACACATATCAAGCTCTGCAATGGCCACCCAGAAATTTCTTATGACAGAGACTTGTAACTACATTTCTGTGTATTTCCTTTTTAGTTCGCTCTAACATAGATGTAAATATATGTATATATCATGTACACGAGAGCTGTTTAAAAATTTTGATCTCATAATGATAAGCCACAATCTGGAAAGTCATTAATCACTAGAAGAAGATGCTATGGTCTGAGTCCTCAAAATACCTGAAGCACTTGAGTGCTTTGTTCCCCTTCCTTCTTTCTGGCTTCAAGTTAGTATAATGCCCCTGACCTTGGGGGGGAGACTTTGACATTGGTCCAAACCCATTTCATGTTTTAATGGGCTATGATGTCATATGCAACAAAAAGCTCATGTTCAAAGAAAAGACCAACAATAAAAAACTAGAATCTTATGTAACTGAATATAGATTTCACTTGTACTCAGCAATGCATATTAATATGGCAGTGAATCACTGCAGCCTGCTACTGTAAGCAATACTGTTTTAACAGGAGGCACTTAGAATAAATCTTGACAGTATATGAAAAATGTTTCCATTTCGCTTTGCTTTAAATTGCTAATCAACCTCTTTCTCTTGATTGCTGTTTCCTAGTTATTTCAAGAAATAACTACATGTTCAAATATACAAGCATCGTTCAAATAAAAATAAACAGAATCAATGTGCTTTTAAAGCTGTTTATGATCGTATATGAATGACACATTAGCTATGCTTCACAATAGATGCATTGTAGGGGGTTTTCTTTATAACTGAAATGCACTTTTCACAGAATAGACTGCTTGCTGGGAAATGAACAGGCTGCATATATCCTAACCTATATGCAGGTGGCTTCCAATTGAAGGTATTTCTTCTAATTAAAGGCAGAGTGGTGACCTGGATGACATAACATTTTCTGCGCATTAAAAATGCAACTCTTCTTGTCCTGCACATGCTGTCGGTGTTCCTCTAGCTGAGGCAAGGAAGTGTATATCTCAGCAGAGATGCTGCCTCTACCCATTATCATTCTACTTGTTTTACCATTATGTCTGTTGCTCATAGACGTAATGATATCCTTCCTTACAATAGGATTTTGACTGCCCAAAGAAACTAATTTTTATACTTGGCCCCTTGCATTTCGATAGGTCAGAAAACAAGACATTACTCACAACAGTTGCTGAGATAACTCAATTCTCTGTTCTCCTAGTGACTCCCAAACAAAAGCCAATAATATCATGCTGAGAAACGACAAGTCATGGTACATTGGGGTGTTTCTAATGCATGCTGAAACATCTTATTAACCCTAAGTTTAAGAACTTCATGGCATATTTTTGAGTTTTGTCAGCTGGTACATTGCTAAGTAATTTTATAGAAAGAGCTTAAGCAATTTTATAAAAAAAGCTCTCTTTTATGGGTAAAGCATCTCTCTAACTTGTAGCTAGGGGGAAATAGAGCAAAGGGAGATTTTTCAATAAACTAGCTGACGCAGAGGGAACATGTATTGAGGAGGGACGTATGTGCAGTATCAGGGATAGCCCTATTAGAAATCATTTTCTTTAAAAATGGTTGGGGGACAGAGGGAAGGTGTTTTGATTCAGACTCGTAGAGGCTCTCCTGAGCTAGTCTTGCAGCAGCACAAGAGTTAATAAACCCTTTACTGTGGATGAGCAAGGTCACAACTAAGACTTTGGGGATGGAGCTTGCACACATTGTAGAGCCCAGATCCTTTTCTCCCAGAAACTCACTAACAAAGCTATTCAAGGAGCTTGGGTAGGAGAGTATATAGCCTGGACTGCATTACATGGCAACTGGTCTGCATGTAGTCCTTCTAAACAGCCATAGGAGGCCCTAATTTTGTCAATGTGCCACTTTAAACAACTGTGTTGAATGCACTTGCATGAAAACTACCCATCTTTCTGCATTTCTATGTGATGGAATAAACTGTACTACTAAGAGTTCTTAAAAAGGAGTAGAAAGCAAAGGACATTTTCCTTATTTGTAAGGAACTGGTCCTAAACTTGTTACAGCGTTTCAGTGCTAAAGAACATAGGGAAGATAAAAACTTGCACAAGCTGTAGAAAGTTTTTTTAAAGTTCTTAAGACTTTTAAACTTACATTTTCATTATGCAAATGTACTTTGCAAATGAAAACTAAATTACTGCCAAGATGACCCTTCAATTCAAACCCCGAAGATGAGTGGACACAATTAGAGAAAATGCCATCTGATAATTTGGGTTCATACAGCAACTGCAATTCTATAATCTTTGCAGGAATTTTAGGTGAAGTTGCTCACAAAAATTATATGAAGAAATTGCCTCCTAATGTCTTTTTATTTAACCCCTCTTAAAACTTGGTAAAGATTCCATTCTCACATACTGGGCAGACATCTACAATAGAAAGCCCATATCATTTGTTATTTGTACACAGCAGTAGATGTTTTGCACAGAGGCAGCTGTAGATTAACTAAGTTAATTCAGTTGCTTATAAACCCACAATTTTTTATTCCTAAGAAAATATCCTAAAGTAGTGTATTTTAAAATTAATTAATGCAATGAATTCATGTGTATCAAGAATTATAGCTGAAGAATATACTACTTATAATGTTTATCCTGCTTTCATTTCTTGCTGCTTATCCTGGGTGTGATTCAAAGTAACAGAAGTTAATGAAAGTTATCTGCAAGGCTATTAGGTTTAAAAAAAAAACCCAAAAAGATATTGACCTTGCCTAGAAGATACTATTCTTTTTTTGAGTCTTGCCATATTTTTAAAAGAATATATTTTACAAAATGCTTCCTTATTCAAGTTAAACCTTCCCTAAATTGTTGTAATTAAGATAAAAGCATCAAATACAGCATAAATATGAATCAGTGGGCCTTCCCCTTTTGGCATCAATTTTTGGAACATCCAGAGATGTTTTGTGTTTTACTGTGGACTTTTAAGGAACTGCTGCAGCTGTGGAATAATTTTTAGAAGTCCTGAAACTTCTCTAAATTCTGCTCAAGGCTAAACTATCTCCTGGCCTTTCCCTGGAACAGAAAAAAACCACACCTGATACATCAACGGTGACCATGATGAGGTGGGAAGGGAAAGGGAGAACACACAGATCAGCCATACAGGTGCAGCATCAAAGTTGTCCCAGATTCCTCCAGTTTTGAGGTCTTGAACTACCAGTAAAATTGTTGAAAGAACTGATGCTCTTTAAACAGAAAAGTCAACTGAATTGCAACCAGGCTTGTCATTCATTGTTCTCCATATAAATAAAAATTCATGACAGAACAAAGTGTAGGTAATGGCACAACTTCTTTCATGCTATACTTGCAAACCGAAATATAGTAAGCTTTTCAGTTTTCCAAGATGATATTGATCTGCTCATTTTAAGAAGGAATCCAGGAAAATGGATAACTACCATTGAAATAGGCCATCTCTTTCTTATCAAAGTTAATGATCCTTCTAATAAAACAGCTAATTGTGTGCCAAAATTTATCCCAGATATTGCTATTCCAAATTGACTTTAATTTTTGACAAATGAAAAGGGCTTGGCTGTGAGTGATGCCTTGACCTCTAATCTACAGAACAGTTCCATATCTTTTAAGAGATTTTACATAGATTTTAAACACTGATAACTATGGAGTTTAATTGTTCTTATAATTTCGGCCATTTTTGGTTTTTACAGATTTCTTTTCAAATTCCCAAAGCAACTCACAATATCATATGCAAATTTCTGACTTGCTCAGCCTCATAGGAACCTTTTTAGCTGTGGAGTAGTAGCACAGAAAAGCCCTGAAACCCAGGTGTGGTCTATCCTATTCCACAGGTGATGAGCAGTTTTCACCCTAAGCAAGGACTGTGATTAATTTAATTATGTGCCTCTTTTTCAGTTTTACTTCTTACAGTAAGTTTGCAATTGTGCCTGAGCACTAGCTTTAATATTCAACATACCAAAGGGAGAAGTGTCATTCAGAAGAGAAGCATTATTTATATGGACGTTTTATCACATTTCGCAAACATGTGCTTAGAACCTTCAGCTGGTAGTTAATTATGCTTTCACAGGTGAAAGTGATTTCACTCAAAAGTAAGGTAATAGTCCAGAAGATTCAGGTTTTTGGTTTCACTTTTTGCTTTTACAGTATGCACACCTAGACATTTATCTGAAAAGCACAAAAACTTTCCATCTGAAAATGGCTTTTGAGCTATTAATTTAAATGGATCTGTATTTATCACAACTGGAATAACCAGTGATATTGACACCAAAAAATCAACTTATTTGGGAAGGGTCTGCTAGCAGAAGATGGTCTGCTAGCAGAAGGTGGTCTACTAGCAGAGTTGTCCATACTGTGGTCACTACAATAATCCTACCTAGTGGAGAAAACTCTTCTATCACTTTTTATTTCCATCACATTTATTTGGACCTTTTTCTTCTGATACAGCAGACATCTGAAAACTGAGGGTTTTTTTATTCTTACTCATTTTCCATATTTTCTATGTAAAACTATACACATGCCCTAAAACTGTAAAATGCTTTATGTTAATATGTTTAAGTTTCTTTTACTATAGTATTCAAAACATGGTCAATACAGTTAGGATACAATTTTCCATTGCTTCAAAACAGCATAATTCCACTGTAATCAGAGTGTAGTCAAAAGATAATGGCTGTATATAGATAGATAGATATTACAGAATGTTGTGTTAAAATAGAAGAATGATGAGTTCATCTTACTCTGAAACTTTGTTTTATACATGGATCAGTATAAAGTAACAGGGAAGTGGGAAGATAAATAGGATAAAAATATTGTGCTATTAAGAAATAAGTCTAAAGAGGTTAAGAAATAGATGTTACACAAAACAATGTAAATGGTTCTTGCTGTAGTAAACTTTAAAACAAATAGGAAATTTAATTTCATTTAAACTCAAATACAAATATCAAATCCTGTATTAAGAAAAAACACATTGTTAGAGAATTGGCTTTAGACTTCTCCTTCACCACTGCAATGATCTGTATCCAACCTAGATAATCAGAAGACATTGTAATCTGAAGCATTTTTGCAGATCTGAGAGAAATGGGTGGCCTCGTCATGTGAATACACGGTCTTTTATGTTTCTCAGAGATACAAGGGGCTGAACTGGTGCTGAGAATTTACTATCTCCATTACAAGCGATGTCACAAGGCACATTGGAAAAACAGATTGTGAAAGCTTGTACTGCATAGTTTTCTTTTGCAGCTATTGCTGAAAAAAAAAGCTAAATGTTTCAGCTCTTTTTAACAGTTTATGAATGTCTGCAATATGGGATGCTCCAGTGCACAGTCACATTATGATACCTTAGTTGAGCTGTAGTCTTTTGTTCATTAATCCAGTGGCTTTGTATATACATATAGGTAATGCAGCAGCTTAACTTTGTCATTGGGCAGTAATTTAAGCCACATGGCCTTCAACATTTAGGGATCTAGGAGCAGTTCATACACACTTACTGTCCCTCAGCCTGGAGGGGTTAGATTGTTAAATTATATTAATTGTGGTTTTGTACCTGAGCCCTCAGCTTTGATTTTCAGTAGCCCCTTTTTTCATGTTCAAATCACAGAATCATAGAATCATTTAGGTTGGAAAAGACCTTTAAGATCATCCAGTCCAACCATTAACCTAACACTACCAAGTCCACCACTAAACCAATTAAGGGTAGAATAGTAATTTCGTGTTTCCTGGGTTGGTGGATGGATTATTTATAATGAAAGTAAAAACTAGGAATCATTAAAGTTGGAAAGGACCTTTAAGATCATCAGTCCAACCATCAACCTAACACCACCATGCCTACTAAACCATGTCCCAAAGTGCCACATCTACACGGGTTTTTTTAACACCTCCAAGGACGGTGACTCCACCACCTCTCTGGCCAGCCTGTTCCAATGCCTGCCCACTCTTTCCATGAAGAAATTTTTCCTAATATCCAATCTAAATCTCCCCTGATGCAACTTGAGCCCATTTCCTCTCGTCCTATCGCTAACTACTTGGGAGAAGAGACCAACACCCACCTCACTACAATCTCCTTTCAGGGAGTTGTAGAGAGCGATAAGGTCTCCCCTCAGCCTCCTCTTCTCCAGGCTAAACAACCCCAGTTCCCTCAGCCGCTCCTCATAAGGCCTGTGCTCCAGACCCTTCACCAGCCTTGTTGCCCTTCTCTGGACACGCTCCAGCACCTCAATGTCTTTCTTGTACCCAAAGTGGTACACTTTCTTGTGCCCAAAAGTGGACACAGTATTCAAGGTGTGGCCTCACCAGCGCTGAGTACAGGAGAACAATCACCTCCCTGCTCTTGCTGTCCACACTATTCCTGATACAAGCCAGGAATAAATAAAAAATAAATTATGTACATTTGACAAATGCATGCCATTCTTCCACTCACAGCACCAATCACAGAGACGTCTTCAAATTAGTTTTCAATTAACTTGTTCAGGTACTGGTGAACACTTCACTGCAGGAACCTGTAGCTTGGAACAGAGACGAGTTCCCCTTCTTTTCAAAGCAAAAACAGTACCTAATAATGTTTTTCTCTGTATTTGTCTCCATTTTTCCTATTCCTTCACCTCATATAATTAAGGCCAATCTTGAAGTCAGTAAAATATATCAAGTGCATTATAACCATTCTATCTCATTGTGAAAATAGAATTAGTTAGTACTTTCATTCACAGTCTAAGGTCTTAAGCCTGGAGACAAGAGATTAACTACAGCATTTTGTTAAAATCTGGTAAGATAGAGGGAAATAGAGCCTCATGATGCTTGTTTCATATAAACTTAATATTCTCCCTCACTCAGCACAATCTGTGACGCTCAAACATACACTCCCATAGTAAGCCAGTCTGATATTAAGAGCTCTCTTAGCTCTGATGCTTCAAGCAGCATTTTCTTGGTGATAGGAAGGGAAACCATTAAGGAAATGTGTACATTCCTTTCCTTTCTGAAAAATTCTACCTCAAATTTGCTAGGCTAAAATGTGATGCATCATATCTGATTATATAAAACAACAACATTGACATGCACCTGAACTAAAAATGTGAGAAGATACTTCCTGGAAAAATTTTCTTTTTAAAGATTACACTGTATTTAAATTTATTGAGATGGTAAAGCTATGAAATTCCAGCTTACCCTCAGGTCAGGAGCTATGTTCACACAGTGACAACCAAATCTCTGTTGAATTGGCTCTCCTGTTTTTCTGAGAAAAGCAATATAAACAGAAGATCAAATGCTTGTTGCTTTCTTCTTTAATATGTCAGCACCTTCTGTCTAGAGGGAATGTTGTGCCAGACAGCATGCTGCATAAATAGTGTAGCAGACAAATTATATTACATCTTGTGGAGTATATACTGACATAGGAGTGCCTTGAAATAACTAAATTGTATCTTTTGTCTAAATCTCAGCTACCACATTGAAAATCAAGTGAGAGAGATGGTATTTGTCTGTCTGTTTTGCTCGTGTGATAAAAAACTCCTGTCTTATGTGTTATAAAGCAACTGGTTTCTATTAATTAACTTTACCTAAATATTTATGTCAATATATTCACAAGCTCAGAAAGACTATAAATAAGATGATATGACTTCCAATGTGATTGCCCTTTTAAAAACCATTGCATTTTTATGGGTTTTCTGAAAGGACTGATTATGTCAGAGCACAGATAACCAGAATACAATAACATAGTCTTTTTGGTATTTTCCAGATGAACACTAAAAATATATTCTGCATGATATTATAATGCAAATTTGGGGAAAAAGCCATTAAGAAATTTCTTTCCAAGAATGCGGACATTAATATCAAATCAAAGATTAGGGAAAATTCATTCAATATACAAAGGACTGTCAGCAGGAGATATCTGAGAAAGGGAATTCTGCATATTTGATTTTATATATAGACTCCTACAGCTTAAGCAGGTCAGTAAAAATCTAACTCAAGTTTCTTCCTACTGTAAGAGCTAAGTCCACTTTTCTTGCACAATTCCATATGATCTTTGGTCCCCAGAGTTATGGAAAATCTTGATATTGAGTTTACCAGAGCTACCTTCCTAGGTTGATATTAACCTTTTTGTTTAAATAACAAAAAGAAAGAGGTACTGATATTCACAATTTAACCAGTAAAAGGACCAGATTCTGTTACTTCTATTCATGTTTTCAGTGTCAGGATGGAGCATTTGGGGAGATGTGAAGGTGACTACTACTTCATTAACTTTTTTCTTCTAGTTGTATTTTATAACATCTTTATCTATTGAGTAAGAATACTGTAGGGGAAAATCTGGCCACCAAAACTTATTAATTTGGCAGTATTTCTGATCATTACCACATTTTAAACACAATTTACCAGGAAAAAAAGAAGATTTATACAACACATTGGAAATCAAGGATTAAATTAATCTTAATTGCACAATTCTTAATCTTTCTGAATAGACAATGAAACTCGCAGTTGCATGACTAAGTGCAAGATTTGACAACTTTTTCAATTTAGCACACTAAATTACAATTTCATTGAAGCACTCATTCTAGGTTAATTAAAATGCAAGTTGCCAGTAAATGAATTATGTAAATAAGATATTGTACAAGTCATGCAGTAATTACCAATCCTACATTTATAACCTTATTGATTTTCAATAACTTGCACTACACCTTAAATGTGTAATGTGTAATTAAAGAAAAGATTAAGCATGAAGTGATATGTGAGAGGTTTTGAAAATAAACTGATATGAAATCATTACTTTTCATTCTTTTTCCAATAAAGCCTTTGGGAGATGCAAATTTTCATAGGGTATATTTTGATTGTATCTTGACCAATCCCAGCTTTCAGAAGAGTTAGGCAGTTTGCTGTAAAAAACATAGAATCCTTCATTGCTTACTTGCACAGTTTTAGAAGAGGTCAGAAAGTCAGTTCTCCATATTAATCACATTATTTTTATAACTGCACAAAGAATAAGTCTTATTAAATTGATGGGCTTTGGAAGGAATAAAACATTAAGTTCATCTTCTTTTTTCCCTCTTGTTTTCCTCTTTTGAAGCTGTGTCCTCGGGACTTTCATGTAAGACACTCCAGCCTAAACATAAAAAAGAATCTCACTCCCATCCATTGCAAGTTCAAAGGACACTTCTTTGTAAACTTCAGCAGAGCTTCCCCATGATGCAAACAATCAAGTCTAGAAATGGGGCATTGCTACTGCGGCCCAAACTGTGCTCTGGAAGTCTCACTCCCAGTGCCAGGTACAGGAGCTCACACAGGACTGTCTAACCCTCTCACCAGTCACAGACTCGGTTATGTTATTGGTGAAAAGTCTGAGCAAGATCTGATGGGCAATCATTGATCTCAAATTAATGATTAAATTCTTAATGTTATTTAGTGAAAAAATTAGCTGTGTAGTATCAGCTTGCTTCTGAATGTTTAAGACCCACTAACAGTGTCTCAGAGACTAATTATTGTTTTTCCACATTTCCAAAATTTTTGTCAATAATGTGATTTTCTAAAATGTGGAATGATGTGGAAGTGGCATTACTGAAACTCTTGTAACTGAACTAGCTGCAACAGCACAAGTTATACGTCTACGTACAAAAGTAGGAAGTAACCATCCCTTTGGTTTATTAGAATTTAATTACTGTGTTGCTTCATTAAAGACTTTTTAAATGGTTTAATTTTCTTTTTATTGTAACTTCAGGGCATCTGAAAAGTATTACCATTTAGTGGTTTGCATTCCTCAGCCTTCCTGAAGAAATTACTGCAGAACATACTTATTGGTACAAAAGGCCAAAGGGCTGCTGGACTTCACAGACTTTACATTACACATAAAGAGGTAATTGCCAGCTAGCAGTGTGATTTCACCTGCTGCAGGTTAATAGCTAAAGTTCAGGCAACTGGCTGTGCCTGGGAAGTACAACCTAGCCCTGGAAATATTTTGGATAGGAGCAGGGAATGGAACTGGATGGTTCTGTCCACCCAGTCAGTTGTGCCCTTAACCCACCATGCAGCAGAGCTTCCTCCCCAGCCCCAGCAGCCTCCCAGGGGCCCTGGTGGCAGCAGGAATTGGGGCTTGCTTCTTCTGCACTTATTTTAGCATGGGCAAAGCTGCCAGAGGAGTCATTCATCAACAGTCTTTATGCTCCCTGGAGAAATAAGGCATCATTACACTTTGGTGCTATGTAGTGCTGTAATAAGCAAGAGAGGAAGAGAATTACTCTACTTTGTCCTCATGTATAGATATAGATATAACATTCAAAGGTAATATACAGGTGGGATTCAAATATCGATTATTTCCTTTCTTGTTGATAATAGCTTTTAGTCTGAAATGAGCATTTGTAGACCTCCTTTAAAATAAACATCTATTATGTCCACTTTTAGAAGTCCTTTGATGCAAGTAACATCAGCTAAGTTCAGTCACATTTAATGTGTTCTTGGAGTGTCCACAGAGGCTACCAAAATACCACTAAATTCATGCCTAGTTTACAACACAAAAACTGAATGATCTAGGTAGTTTGTCTGTGACAGTAAGTCCCAAAGGGGAGATCCTGGCTGAAGGCTGTTGTCACTGCTTCTTCTCACAGTATTAGAGATCCCTTTGGCTAGAAAAGAGCCAAACAAAACTTAGGGTGTCTACATAATCTAAAATCTTGTCTCCCCACATCCAAATGGCCAGGTTAAGAGAGAGGTGTAGAGACTGTTGAAGGAAATAATTCTTTGCTCACCTCTCTCTGGACCTTGGTGTTTGTTTGTTTTTTTTTTTAATGGTCTGTAGATGCTCCAGTCTCATGTGATATGTTCTTTACCATGATATGTCAGACAGCAAGCATCAAGGTCATGTGTAAGTTTCGGCCATACACAGATAGTCTTTTCAGGGCCAAGATATGAAAACTGTTCTCTTTCAGAATAAAAGGAGTATAAATTGCATGGAGGGGAGCAACAAAGAAATTGTAAGGCACGGTGGAAAAAGAAATTTGATTGCAGCCTCAAATGGTGCAAAGGAACTGAAGAAGGTCTATGAAGACCTCTTACATTACTTTGTTACGTGGAACATTGAGAAGATGCCAGTCATATGTACTGCTCTGGCAGATCTTGGTGGCAAAACTGTCTGATTTCAGTGCATGAAGTACACTTAGAGCAACCTAAACAATTACTTTGATGAAGATTCAGACTTAATGAAAATATGCAAGTGAATAAATGCTCCACATCCAGAAGATTTGCGAAACTGGACTGCTTGTTCGCATTAAGTGACTGAAAGTAATTTCAGGCAAAATCTAGAGCCAGAGTTTTAGAAAAGAAAGTATTTAAACAACATTCTAGAAAGCAAAACTAAAGCCTGACTTTCTAACTAAAGCACTAACTAAAAGTAAAACTTTAACTAAAGATTGTAACATGCACTTCTTCCATAGCTGGCTTTTTACCTATCTCTCCAGTGACTACTAAAAAACAATTTTAACTTGTAAGTTTAGAAATGAATGTAATTCTTTTCTTTCTTTCTTTGTCTTAACACCCCCCCAAAAAAAAAACCCCAAACAACAAGAAACCCAACCAACCAACCAACCAAACAAAAAAAACCCCAACAAACCCACAGGGTATTGAAAATCCCATAAGGGACCTGGATTTCTTTGACTTTAAAAGGTACTCAGTGCAGCAAGTGATCTGGGATGATCCAGTATAAGGACATTTGGACTGAACATCAGGCAAAAGCTTGCTAACAATGAACTGTAATAGACTGTGGAATGGTGTCCCCGGGGAAATAGCAATGGTTGATGCCTAAAACTAGACTAGATAAAGCAACAGGAAATACACTGTTGTACAAAACACTGCAATATAGTGTAGCCAAGAAGTGACTCACTTGTTCTTTCTTTTCTCTCCTAGAATCTATAATTCTGTTATATCATTGTTGTTACAGGTAGCTTTACAGCTCTGTTGATAATATCTATTAGGTAGTAGAACATGAATGACTATGTAGAAAATGGATAGGGAAGTTTTGTCACATTTAATATCAGAATGGAAGGCTTGTGGCAGAATGGAGTGGGGTGCAGATTTTCATCCATATTCATTTCAGGGGCTTAGGAAGTCCTGAATAAACCACAGTCCATCACCATGTGCTAAAAGCCTCATTTGAAAAGGAAAAGAGGCTCCAATGCACATCAAGGTTCAGAAGAACACTAGGTAGAAAAAAAGAGCTGTGCACAAGCATTAGAGGTATCAGAAGAAGTTACCATCACTGACTATTTTGGTCTGAGTACAGCAAAATTCTCTACTGCTTCTCATGTATTTCTGTGCCTGGACTTTCCTGCTATTCTTCTATTCTGTTGAGAACAGAGTATTTCTATCTTCTTTTACTGTTCTATAGAACCGAAACAATAACATCATCAAACCTGTATATAATATAAAAGATGCAAAGAAATTTCTTGCTTTGAAAACTCAGAGAGAACAAAGTGGTAGAAGACCATGAAAAGAAATAAATTTACAACACAGAATGGCTGGAAGTGTCAATTTGCTTTTAACTGAACGGTAAAAGGTGTTTCTTTGCAGAAACAAGAAAATTGCACTGGGACTAAAATAGTACCACTTGGTTTAAGCCTGTTGTTAATGGCTAGAAGGGTAGCTACAAAGAAACACTGGTGACAAAGGCACATTTGTTCTGTTGAGTGTTGCGGCTGTCTGTATGACAATGTGCTTTTCATATTAGTCCAAATAAATAGAAACCTATTTTCTAAGCAAGTGGAAATTGGAAGTGAGAAAAAGAGAAACAGTATCTGATCTTGATGCCATTGAGCTTTAGGAAAAATTAATTTATCCTTTGTTGTAAATTCTTTTATTGTGAGAATTTTTATCAGCTGCAATACTATGTTTGCAGCAATGTCCTAAGGCAATAGCAGAAGAAATTCACTCAGTGCCACAGCAAATCCTCAGCTTCAGATTGTACAGGGGTGATCAATTCAAAGCACAAACAATATCATTTAAACAAATAATAAAAAATGAACCAAACCAAAGTAACTATTTAATTAAAAGGCAGCCTCCTGAGAGATGAAGGGCCTAGAGAGGGAGGGAGAGCCCCACAGCAAATCTTCAGCAGAAAGACTAGTGTGAGGAAAAACAGTTCAAGAGAAAAATTGCTTTCAGAGGAAAATGGATTTTTTTTTTTTTACAGAATGTGTTGAATCAGATTTTAAAACCTAAGGATCAAATAAAATTGATGGTAAAGACTGATTTGGTAGGTAGCTGCAAAAGATCATTCAGCTCAGATTTCTTTTCTTGAAACAGTGATGCAGAATTGATTACCAGTCCAATCAAATCTGCCTTCTCCCTAATGCAGATGTCCTTTTAAGAAAAGCATATTAATTTTTACAAGTCGGGTTTATTTTGCCGTTGCCTTGAATGGACACAAAATAAAGCCCTAAATTTGCTTTCTCAGCAGGGAGACCAAGAGAAGAGCTACATAATGAAATAAATTCTTATCTCTGGGGATCATTCCAGCAGATTAGCTATGCTCTGTGGAAAGAAATGTACATGCCTCTGATCTTTACCATACTCAGTCACAATGACATAGTTGCAGCTTACTCAATGCTTATACTGCTCATTGGTTGGGTAGCAATCTTTAGGCAGCAAAGCTAGTTGATCTAATGTTTTTCACAAGCATTAAATCCATTCCTACTATCTACAGGTAAATAATGAAGGATCATACACCATGGACTTTTCAGGAGAGGCCACTCAGCCAGGCTGATGTGACCTTTGTGGCTGAAGGTCCCATTACAGTCAATTAGCTACCACTCCTGCATGTAGTAACATTTCCTTTCAATAAGGTCTGGGAGAAAGGTACTTATCACTTCAGACCAAATATCCCTGAAGATGGTATCCAACATTATAAAACAAACAAACAAAAACCACAAAACCAAAACAAAAACAACAACCAAAAAAACAGCAGTAAGGATGTCCAAGAAATTGTCATCTAGGAAAAGAACCTAGAAGAGTATTCTCTTTGAATAGTCTTCAAATGTCTTTTTGAAAAAAATTTTGAACTTTACTATATCCTGTCTTTCTTCATCTTGTGAAGGTCTTAAGAAGCAAGCAGTTGTCCAGTTATTAAGGTCTGACATACTGTAAAGCTTTCATTTTAACTTGATTGACAAGTAATGGAGTATTCAAAAGACTGACACATGCTGGGGAAGACCCCAGTAGTAGTGTTGGTTACTGGAGGTCATATACTCTGAAAAGTTCATGAAAGAAGAAAAAAAATGCAAATATTATAGGGAAAGGTAATAAGTTTTCAGGAAGCAGATGATCTGTTGGGGGAGAAAAAAACCAAACCAAAACCCACGACCAGATTCTTGGGCTTACAAACACTTCTTTGAGTCTGAAACAGCAGACATTGCACATGGTCTCTATTTATTGCCTTTTCCAAGAAAATGTAGTGTGTTCCTACAGTTTAACTTTCCTGATATAGCTGCACATCTGTGTTTCAGCAGAACTTTGGTGGCAAAAATGACACTGCTTTTTTTCCTCAAGGGGCCAAATTCATTGAAATACACATTAGCTGTATTGATTCCTGTGCCTTTTTCCAGCCACTTTGTGGATAAAAACTGCGCATCTTACCAAAACATAACAAACCAAAACTTCATTGAAATTGCAAGGTACACATTCCAAGGTTGAAAAATCCCATATAAAAGTTCACATACAAGTGACTTCCTTGTGTTGCCTGTAAGCAGTAAGGGATAGAAACAGAAGCCTTCAGCCCATTATATCTTGGCAAAAATGGGATGGAGTTTCACAAGATGAAGAAATGGAACCTCCTTCAGTTTTTGCTTCTGCTGAATTTCAAAGATTTCCTGTAAGTGACTGAGCTATTTGAATTTATTTGTTTTAATTTTTGTCAGTTTCATGAATCTTTAATGATGGAACTATTAGACAACATAAATGTGAGTTTCACTGCAGCTGTTCTGGCTCATCCCTCAAATACACACTTCAAGTTCAAAGGGAACTCCTGTCTGCTTAGTTGTTTTGAAAATAACTGTATTTAGTCAAGAGGCTCAATTCTGGCCTCTGGTTTTCTAAAAGAAAGCATCCAACCACATACGTGTGTGCCTTCACATTCTTGCCTCAAGGCCAATCCCGAAATCCTTTTCCATTTCGTTGTGCTGGTTTTGCCTGGGATAGAGTTAATTTTCTGCATAGCAGCTAGTATAGGGCTGTGTTTTGGATTTGTGCTGGAAACAGTGTTGATAATACAGGGATGTTTTGGTTACTGCTGAGCAGTGCTTTCACAGAGTCAAGGCCTTTTCTGCTCCTCACCCCACCCCACCAGCGAGTAGGCTGGGGGTGCACAAGAAGTTGGGAGGGGACACAGCTGGGACAGCTGACCCCAGCTGACCAAAGGGATATCCCAGACCATATGATGTCATGCTCAGCGTATAAAGCCAGGGGAAGAAGAAGAAAGAAGTGGGGGATGTTCGGAGTGATGAAGTTTGTCTTCCCAAGTAACCATCATGTGTGATGATGCCCTGCTTTCCTGGGGATGGCCAAACACCTGCCTGCCGATGGGAAGGAGTGAATGAACTCCTTGTTTTGCTTTGCTTGCATGTGCTGCTTTTGCTTTACTTATTAAACTGTCTTTATCTCAACCCAAGAGTTTTCTCATTTTACTTTTCTGATTCTATCCTCCATCCCACTGGCTGGGAGCGAGCAAGTGGCTGTATGGTGCTTAGTTGCTGGCTGGGGTTAAACCACAGCAGTCCTTCAGGCAGGAAATTTTCATTTCAAAGGAAATAAAGGTAAAGTAAGGATTTTAGGGGTGGCTGCCATTGTCTATATTCATTTCACTGAATATATTTAGTTTTAGGGGTATCGTTTTTGTTCTTTACCTGGCCCATCTCTCTTCAATCCAAACATACATTGCTCACTAGTGTAATGTTCCAGTCTTCTAAAGAACTCCATTTTTAGGACAGTTTAAGATACACATTATTACAGTGTTTGATAGCCTGGGGCATACAGTATTTTGCAGAAGAGAAAAAATTATGTGTTTTTTGCTGACAGAACAAAAGTAGAGGACTTGAATTTGCAGCACCTTGTGCCCACAGGCAAGGCGTACAGTTGTCTTCAGTCCATTCGTTGAGCTACAGAGAATCAATTATGTTTTCCTGTGCTGCTATTGGGCTTAGATCTCTCCACAGCACTGTTAACTAATTCTTGAGTCACACTTCAGCAGTTTTACTTTCTGTGAAATAGATGAATAATAGCTGTAATTATGTGGTACTGAGTAATCTGAAAGTAAGTTTTTTCTCTGGCCCACAGTACATGAATCTTAATTTGGATTGTAGATTTGTAATAGTTTCCTGGTTCATAAGCAAGTGAATTGAAGCAAGTTTTTGGAAGCTAACAGTCTTGTTTAGAAGCACCAGTCAGTATTTCTGCTGAAGGGGTGGACTATCTTGTTGCTTTTCAGCAACAAGAAGCCTTACCCATCTTCATGAGCAATGGTCTTTCTACTACTTTTCATATTAACATCTAGTAGCAATAGAATAAAGCACTCCATCTTTTTTGTCTGGTGTATGATTTGTTGATCTGTATGCCCTTGGCAAAATATTGTCAGTCCCCGCTTTCCTCACAGGAAAACAGGTAGACAGTTAATGAGATGCCAAGTACAATACACTGGGTAAAAAGCAAAGCCAGGAGAAGAACCATGAGACTTTCCACATCTCCTGCTTAATTTATTAAAATTTTCCTCTAGAAGACTTTTTTTTTCCCCTATTGTTAATAAGATTTCTGGTGAATTCTAATTACAGACTAAAAGATTAAGTTTAAGCACCATCTATATTTAAAAAAGAGGGCAGGAAGAAGACACATGAGTCCCATTCTGTTGTCTCTTACAGTATCTGAATTAGCACTGCAAGTTTTCCTTACTGACAAAAAGAAAAGAATCTTAGTGAAATATATCACTGTATTCAAACCACATTTTGGAAAAGAAAAAAAAAAAAACATTACTTGAATCTCACAAATCTAGTAGAATGACAATAACCAAAAGCTTTTAAAAACCAGACTTTATTGCACTAGCTATTTTTGATCTTGCCTGAGAACAGAACACATCTGTCACTAGACAACAGGAAAATACTGTGCTGAGATACAGTCCAACAAGCGAACACACCATTTTGTTACATTTTACTCTACTCTCACTACTCTCTAGATTTATGTCCCAATTACCAGAGCTGCAAATGAGAACGTAGAAGCATTTTATGACCAATTCAGGGAGTGATTGACAAAAGCGTAGGAATGGTGCAGGCATAGTTACAAGTGACCTCAGTATAAATTTTGGCACTTGATGTATTATTAAAAGCTGTTCCACCAATATATCTTGATTTTATATAAGGTCAGGGACTTTCAGTGCTTTCTAATTACAATGGATTGAGCTTGATGAGTAATCCATTTAACTTTAAGACTTCTCATTCAAAACACAATCTGAAACTAATAACCTCCATTTAGTCCAGAAGTTCTGTCCTAACTTTCCTGTCCTTAACATTTTCAGCTGTTTATATTCATCTTAGAGTCATCTGTATGCACTAAGGGACACATAATCAATTCATTGATCTAGCCCTCTGAATTTGGGACTTACATCATAGCTAAGCTCTTGTGGTGCACAATACCCAGCACGATCATGAGCTAAGGATGAAATGGAATACGAGTGATTTGAACAGAGAGAAATGTGCTCCTACAGCAAATGTGTCCCTTCGGGTAAGTACATGTGACATGTAATAACCTGTTCAAGTATGTCAAAATCTTCATCTTTCTGTACTTTTCCATTTCATTTTGCATTGTGCTGATCTGGTGACACAGCCCAGGGGTGTATCTGAATAAGGACTGAACATAACTTAAAGGCACACTTTTTGAATAACATATCCGAGAGTGAAAGATCCGGAGCAAAAACGTTCATTGATGAGTATAAGAGTCAGGTATTTTCTGACATGTTTTCTTGCTGCTTTTTCAATGTCTCACCTTCTTCAGACCTTAAGTACAAGAACCATTATTCACTTCTTTTATTCTAAGATTACCTTTATCTGAATTTAAGTGTATACATAGATATACACACAAGATAAAAAGAGGAAGAACTTAGCAATATTCATGATTGGATGACCCTGCGAGCAAGGTTTATTCATTTTTATTAAACGTATTCTGTCAACTAGCATGTCTGAAGACTTCTAATTATGACGCTGAATTAGCAGTCAAGAGGCATTGTTTGTTCTTTGAAATTATGAGGTCCACTTCTATTTAAATGATGCATATTAATCAAGAAATGAGTTTCTGCAGCAGACTACCAGCTTGGGAAATAAAACCAAAAATTAAATTAAATCTTTTGAGATGTGACTGATTTTTTTTTTTTTTTTTTTTTCCCAAATCATGCACTTTAGTATTTCAGATAAATGAAAACCAACATCTTTGGCTTTAGTTTTCTGTGTGAAAACCTCAGGCTTCAAAATAAATTCAGGCTTGAAGTCTTATGGCAACCTGTTCCACAGGTTACGTAAAAAACCCTATGCCAATACATGCATGAAGCAGATCAGAACATAACTAAATGCATACCCCTCTGTCTGTTTGCCTTTGCAGGAACGAGCGAGGCAATGAGCTTGTGCCATCTGCAAGAGCAGCAGTGTTCCCCTCTGCTGGAAAGAAACCCTCCCCACCCAGGTGGCTGAAAGATTCACTTCCTTGAGAGGCAATGTGAATCCCAAGTTTTTGCCTTCTCCCTTTTGCAGTCCTTTGCTCAGCGTGAGATTTCCCACTGCAGCAGAGGAGACGAGCATGCTCAGGTTGTTTGTAGATATCAGAAGACACTGATGATATCCAGATTTTCAGTCTTTGTGTTATAAGTATTTAAATCCTCCCTGAACACACACACACTTATTTTGTCTCCATAGTTAGTTGCCTGTCCCTGTTTGTAGCTGGCATTGTCTGCCTGTAAATTAGAGTTACCAGAGCAGTAGACTGTCAGGAACAGCAAAATTGTCTGACTATGCCAAAACCTTGGGTAGTCTCACTGGCTACCGCTCCATCCCTAGCACTGATGGAGGAACTGAGTAGACCACCATTACCAGAGGGGCCCAGGGACAGGCTCCATCAAGGGTAGCTGCTGTGCAACCCTCCTGTTCCTCTGCTAGCAGCAGCCCTAGCAGTAAATTTGGTTTTCTGCTGTTCTGAATTCTCTTTTCACCTTTATTCCTTAACTGTCTATGTTCAAGCCTGTGTTTGTATAAAAAAATTCAGTGTTTTCGATACCTACCTGGACCTGAAACCTAGATGATATCAATTTATATGATTTCATAAGGTCTCAGGTCCTGGAATCAGTAAGCTGAACAAGGAAATATGCTTTCACGCGCTTGGTGATGTGTTCAGGCAACCTAAAGTCCATCTGGAGCTGAGTCTGGTGAGGGACATGAAGGGCAATTAGAAGGGCTTCTACATCAATGACAGACAGAAGACCATGGAAAAAGCAGGTCTGCTGCTGAATGAGGTAGGGGCCCTGGTCACAAAGGACGCAGAAAAGGCTGAGGTACTTCATGTCTTCTTTGCCCCAATCTTTACAACTAAGACTGGCCTTTAGGAATCCCCCAGGGGGAAAGCCTGGAGCAAGGAAGACTTACCCTTGCTGGAGGAGAACTTGGTCTAGACAATCTCCAGAGGTCCCCGCCAACCTCAACTGTTCTGTGGTTCTGTGATTCTGTAAAAGGTGAGAAAATGTCAATCTTCAGTGTTTGGAGAAGAGCTTAAAAATATAAAATGATGAACCTACAAATGTCTCACAGATCAAAGCTTGTCAGTATTTATTGATTTGTTTTACTAGATCTCATGCCCACCATGTTTCACATCATTCTAGTCTAGTTCTTTTAATGTTCCTGACAGTTATCACAAGATGTGAAGACATTTGCCTTACTCAGTCTTGAAAGATTTTAGGGATAATACAGTCAGCTTTGACCTATATCAAGAATCAGTTGCTAGTAGTCTCTTCCTGCCTACGCAGGATAATAACTTGGAAAACAGCACAACATAACCCTTTTATAAAAAGGAGTATCACAGTAGAGAGGAAAAATTTTATATTCTCTGTTTCTTTCACAATGTACTGAAGTTTTCAAATTATGAAAAGGTCCATTCTCAAAAAAATTGCAGCTGTTTCCCTTCGTAATTAAAGTTAAGAATGCAGACTTCTGACCCATAGGTTCCTTGCTTACAGGAGGCACCTGAATGACCCCATATGCAGCCACACAATAAAGGATCCAAAAATAAAATAAGAGATAGGAATTAGCCCCACTGTGAAATGAAACCTTTCCGCTAGATTCAAAAGGCAAGCTGCCTTAAGGCATGTTCAGTCTGGTGACAGAGCTATCTTTCAGGATTTACTTGTGCTGATTCAGTATATGGCACTTGTCTCTCTGGTAGAATAAGAAATAAATTCTCTATCAAGCTTTTGGGACCTTGGTTTTTCTAGGAATGGAAGCCTTGAAATGAAGAGTGCATTTTAGCTGTTTAGTGTAGTTAAAGAATTTATATCATTTATATCCTGATGTCCTAGTCAAATTCCAACTTAGCTCATTAATTTCTGCCTCTAACACTCTCCAGTTCTACTGGTAAATTTATTTTCCACTTTGCAATCTTAGTTATGATGTATTAACATTACTATATATTCTTATCACAGTTGTTTGGTTTTAACACTGGAGGATTCAGCTTCAGAGCTGGAAATTGAAAGCCATTCTGTGCAGTAAATGTATCAGCTTAGAACTGCTTTGGGGCCAAAATATACTCCACACTTTTGAGTTTCAACTGGTTTTCCATGAGGGGTTACACAAGTATCTACATGCAAATGTCAGATGTACCTTTTGAGACAATTTGTCTATCTTTAAACATTTAAAGTTCCCCTTTTCTATTTATATGAAGACACACAGACAGGCGTGCCTGCACACACACACAAATGTTACTTCTCCCCTTTAAGACTGTCTGAAACACCACACTGTATCTTTCCTGCTGATTTTTTTTCAGTTTACGTTTTCAAAGTTGAGTATGTCTGATGACTCACTGTGAAAAATGAACACAAAAGAAGTCATTCTTTCTCCCCCCCGCCCCGGTTTGTGAAGGGAAATAAAGATTTACTTTCTTAGGAATGGTCAAGATGTAGGTTTATTGCTTGTTCAGTGAAGACAGTCTTTTCATGTTCACAAAGAAAAACATGAAAATGCATAAGACATGAAGGTGACATCATTCTATTCAACCTTTTAAAAAAAAAAAAAATTGTTAATTTTTACTGCGTTTTCCACTCAGAGGCAACTTCCTTTGAAGGAGAAGGTTTTCTGTGTCATTTTTATGTTAACTATTCTGATTTACTGAATTATTTCACTAAAAACCTATAGGTTTGATCATGTCACCTGCAATACTTAGCTTGTAAAATTGTCATTTGAAGCTTTATTTTTAGCTAGAAGCAGATATAAATGTTGCCCAAAGAATGCCCACTGAAAACAGTGGCCTAGGTTACAGAAGGATATGATTGCTTTCCATATCACAACACCAATCACTAAAATTAAAGAATGTCAACATGCCTCAGATTATCTTTGTATTAGTAAAATTCCTGGGTCAGCTTTACTTCCTGCGCTGGGCATCTATCTGGGCATGCAAACCCAGCTCGGTTCTTAGATGGCATAGCGGGGTGTTTTCCAGCTAAACGTGAGGAGATCCTTCAGTGGTGCATTTAGACAAAATACAGGAGTAATTCTCTTCACAATTCCTCTACAGCAACATGATTTGTTTGGCAACAGGCATTTTCTCCCCCTCTCATTTTTAGCAGAGTGAATCTGAAGTGACTCTGTAATCAGTGACACTGCTCCTCAGTTCAGCTGGTTTAATATTTTCCATTGTTGGAAAAATGTCCAAGCTGGATCCCAGTTCCTTGATAATTTTAAAGAATCTTCACCTTGGACAGTTCTCAGGGTTGAATTCTAATTGTCTTTAACCATGGATTTTAGATTTCAAAGTCCATTTCATTCATCATCTTGCCTCCTCACCTTATTTCTGTTGTTAAGACAGTTTTAGGTTAATCTTAGGCAGATACTGCTGTTATTATTTTCCCTTCAAAGTTCTTGAACAATTGGTAAGATTTCCCCCCCCCCCCCCCCCCCCCCAAATATAATTCAATTACTATGAAATGAAATTTTTCCACAGGAACCTAGCTAATATATTTATGTCTGGAAATTTTTCTAAAGAAATGTGGACTTCAGTGATATTTTAAGACTTTAATTTTTTATTTGTCAAACTAAATTTCATTTTTAGTTAGTCTGAATTTGTTGTTTATCTATGTAAACTGCTGTGTTGCATCAAGCCCTCTTTCTCTTCTACAGCCAGCTTTTCCTGGACTACATCTTCCATGCAACAATGTGTTTTCTTTTCTGCTTTAAGAGTTTGTTTATGGTGGTTAGAGGGTATGGCTGAATCTGTAACACTAAATTACATTTCCTAGGAAACACAATGACAGCTCAGGATGATATTTAACTGACTTAAAATTAAACTTTCCAACATTTCCACATATATATTTCTCTGATTTTTTTTTTTTTTTCTGAGAAAATGTTCAATAAAGTGGAAAATAAATGTTTTAGCAGTCATTATTTCTTTTGGCAAAAACTGTAAATTGCAACTGATTTGACTTTTGGATGCATTTACACATAAACCACACAGATACAATGGGGAATTCTCCTAAGCTACATGAAGGAATGTACATTTCTCCTTGTTCCCCAGGCTAATCATTGTTTCCTTGTTGTTTTAACATGTTTAGCTAACATATCAGTCTCCTTTTCTAATACATTTGACTGCCAAAAATGGTGTTTTTTTGGACAACATAGTTTTATAACAAAACAAAGGAGTTAAGTTTACTGTGTACATGTTAAGCCTGAATTCTTCAATGACTGGTAGGCCAGTGAGCCAACCTTCATGGATCTGTATGACCAGAAAAGGAAATTCAGAAAATTTTAAGTCATTGGAAAGTTGATATTGACATACATGCATGTACTGATTACAAAGACAGATGCACCAGTCTCCCGAAATATGATCAGTTCTGTGCATTGAACATGGAAAAAAAGAGAGGCTTTACACATGCTATAACAATAATTAATCTGCCAAAGTATGTGCTACGTCATAAAAAATAATTTTAATGGGAAAGTAGGATTCCTCTTTTGAAGAACCAAAAGACCTATTGTCCTTAGCAATTCTGACAGACTTCAGGGCCAATTTGCCTTTGAATTTTCCTGTGATTAATTCACATGTGGCACAGGAACCTGTGATTTCCCACCAAATTTGCTTACTATAGAGGAAAGACCTACCACGTCTGTCTCAAAAACATTAATGAATGCTGAATAGGATCATTCTACTATTAATAAAGAATATTGAAATGAGATTTTGGATAAGAAACTTTTAATCGCCTAAGGTATGTGCATGTTTTCTTTGCTTGCAGATAATTTTAGTGCTAAATATTGAGGGGTGGGAGGGATAGTTACACCATAAAATATAGTTGCCTAAGTTAAAAGTGATGTTTTTTATATACCCCTTATAATCACTGGAGAAAAAGGCAATTTAAGTAGTCTGAATTGTGTTTTGAACAATACTGACTGTATATATATGTATGTTTGCCTTGGTATATACACCATATATATATATATATAATATATATACACACACAAAGTGTATTATTGTACATATAGGCTGTGTATACACATGCACATGTATCTATCTATCTATATATATGTATATACACACATAACGGACTTGGACAATACCTACTGTAGGTAGGGTGTAAGAAGATTAAATGGCTTGGTCACCTGATGTTAAAAGTCCTAGGTAGTTTCATTGTCCTCACTGAGAGAAACTTTACTTAAGATGGACATTTTTAGGAGAACATCTTGGAACAAGTCTTTGGTTTATACCTAGCGCTGCTTTGAGTCCAGACACAAGGCTTTAGAAACTCCAGTTTTCCTTTTACCTTGTACCAGCAGAAGTCAATGTGAAATATGGAATATTCTTAAACATTTGGCTATGGTGAAATCACAGAGAAATGTGAATCAAGCTCAAGACACCAATCTGTCCATCTGCTGGCAGGATAGCCAGTATCTGGGTCATTCCTTACCAGTATTTTTCTATCCAGTTCCCAAACAACTTCAGCAATGAAACTCCTTAAGTCCTTCAGCAATCTACTCCAGTCCCTCACTACCCTCGTTGCAGCAATGTTTCCTACTGTCTGGCTTTGTCTTTTATGTTGCACTTTAAATCCATTATTTCTTGTTCTATCTACAAGGGTTGTTGAAAACAGATGTTGCTTTCTCCTTTGTAGTAGTCCTTTATACACTTGAAAAAATATTATCATTTCTATTCTTTGTTCTTACTGTCTATCAAATAAATTACCCAAGTACTTTCTCAAGGGATCATATTTTTTGATATCAGAACATTCTTATTGGTCTCTGGTGGGCTTGTCCTAACTGGTGAATGCCTTTTTGGAAGTGTAATGCTCCAAATGGCATGTGCCTCTAGCTGAAGCCTTCCTAAAGCAAAATTAAAAGATAAGATTTGTCCAGGTTTCTTGTAGATAACTTTCTTTTTTATAAGAGCAATACCCTCTTCATTCAGCTTGTGCTCTTCTCTAAATCTAGATCATTTTCAGAAATGAGCCCTAACTGGTTGTTCCCATGTCCTTTATTATGCAATTGATTTTTGTTGCACACTTCCTTATTGATTTTCAGCCTATATTTTCAGCCTATTTCTTGAATTTATCAAGAATTGTCATTTTGCATTCTAATCTTGTCCTCCAATACACTTACAGTCCTGATCTGATGTTGTCTTGAAATTTAACAAGACTATTTTCTGTTACATGATGCAATTAATTAGTAAAAGTATTGGACAGAAGTGAATGTAGTTTGATTCTACAGAGCCCTATCTGATAATTTCCTTTTATTTTCATAGAAAATTGATAGATAACTACTCCTTGCATATGGCTGGTTGGCTTGTTGCACAAATGTGTTTCACAGATTTCAGAGCTGTTTTTAAAGCTGTTTTCCTAGCTTGTTGAGATGGTATCAAAGCCTTACCAAAGGCAGCAAACCCCAAGAAATCTCTTGCTCTTTTCCCATCAGCAAAACGTATTAATCTGATGAAGAAGAAAATTATATTATTTAATATGATTAGTCATGACATATCCATCCTAGTTGTTATTTATCTCTTTGTTATTTTCCAGGCTTACAGACAGTTCAGTTGTTTGCTTCAGATTTTTGCTGGGAAATGAATTAAAATGTGTCTAATCTGTAATTCCCATGTTCCTCTGTTTTCCTCTCTAAAGGAAACTACGTTTCCTTTTTATATTTGGAGCTGTTTCTTTGTTGGTTTGTTTTTTTTTTTTTAAGTTCTTCGTTCGTCCTCCAGCAGTTCTCATACCCCAGTGGTTCTGCAATGGGGAGCAGGGCATGCTGTGGGGCAGCCAAGGGCAGCCCCAAGTCCTTTTCCCTTGGGGGAAGGGGTTGTGCTCAGAGATCTGACAAACCCCTAACTATCCCAATAATCTCTAAATTTTGTCTTCCCTGTTCTACTTGAAGATCTTGCTCATTTTCTTCTCCTATCAGCTGCACTAATCCTCTAATCAAAAACTGACATTTTTAGGGACGATTGTCTCAAAAAAGACTGTGACATTTTGTCCATCTCAGTATCATCTGCAATTATCTTCCTTGTTTCATAGAGGGAGTAGGCCAACACTTTCTTCAGACTTCTTACTTCTCACTTCTCACTATTAATGCACTTCTAAAGCAGTCCTTGTTATTCGAGATGTAGCTTGCTAATGCATCTTTTTTTTTTTAATTTGGCCTTTCTGATTTTGCATCTACCAGCTTGAAATATTCCTTTACAATCCTCTCAACAATGTGACCTGATTTCTACTGTTTGCTCCCATTTTGTGCAGAGGTCAGTGAAGAACTTACAGCTGAAACAAGCTCCTCTCCTATTGTGATTCTCAGTCTTCCCCTGCACTGTGACGTGTTGTGCTTATGTGATTAGTATGCTTTTTTAAGTACCAGCCTTCCTTAATATTTTTTTCTTTTACAATTGAATCTCTTTTCAGATCAAGAGCTCTGCACAGCAATTACTTAATAAATAATTATAAAGATGATTGCTTACCCAAAAGGACTGATACCTATGCATAGTTTTCATGGCATTTTTAACTCATTAATTTTGACAGTTATAATTGCTAAGGCTAGAAATTTTGAGAATGAGCAAAAATTAAAACTTGGAGATGAGTTCCAGAGAGACAGGCAGGCTGTCTTAAGGATCATCATATATGCTATCACGTACCTAACTGTGACCAGTTACTATCACCATCAGCCTTAAGGAAAGTAAATAAGCTTCTTGTACAAATGCTACCCATCGGCACAGGAAGGACAGATTCTAGTTTAGACTGAAAATATATGTGAGCCCACAATATCTTTAAGATGAGGTTTTCACCCATTCACTCATACCAAATAGGATATGTACTTTATAAATTACCCTTGGGTAGGGCTACTTGTAAAGAATAATTTTCTTGAACAAGTGGAGGACAGTTTACTCCCTAATCAATAATTTGCTTTCTCTTATTTTTAGGATTATGTGGACCAGAGATAAGGGAACCTTTTTTTCCCCCCTTTTTGATGAATTTCATTTTAAGAGCTTACTCCAAAAACAGCACACAGTTTGGATCAAAAGGGGAACTATATGATGGCTATTCATAAAGCAACTGCATTTTCCCTTCTTTAATCAGATGCAATTTTGACTGGTGGAGAGGCTACATCCTATTATTATTATTTTCTTCCTTTCCCTTTCTAAAAATAATCCTGAAAATCTGTTTATCATGAATGTAAGCCCTTGCCACAGTCTGAAGTATTCTGATCACATGATAATGTCCAGAAAATAATAAAATAAATATGTCTATTTTAGTTTGTGGACTTAAAAAAAAGAAGAAAGTAAAGAATTAAAAACATGACATGTCCCATGAGACAAACATGAAAGGATGACTAAGGACAGATGGGAAAGTTAAAGTTCATATCACTTATAAATGTTACCTCCTCTTAAATATGGAAAATACAATGAAATGTCCTTTATATCATCACTGGAAAATTTATGCTCAAATTGGGTATAGTCACCAATTATTCTCTAGGATATAAGTGTCCATTCTTTCCATATAATGAGGGCCAAATTCCTTAGGCCTACCTAAGAAAAACTAAATACATATTCAGAATTCTTTTTTTAGAAACATGTTTAGTTCTAAATAGGATCAGTTACTAGGACATTTGAAAGATATCTTTACAGACTGTTTATGCTTAATGAAATCCTAGGTCACTTTTGGACCGGAAACATATCTGTGCATCTACAAGACTAATTTATTTAATTCTTGTATCTTACAGGAGTTGCAATGCAACACACGTATACAGCTCAGAGCACACATTGAGATTGTAACATGTTGACTTAACTGTGCTCACCTGCGATACAAAGTCAAAGATCAACTGGCAACACGTTGGTAAATGAAATGAAGCCAGAGGAAATTACATTTTGCTGATCTGAACAGAAATCTAAGCCACCTTTTGGCTCATCGAGTACATAGGGTACCTTCAGTATCTCGGCTTGATTCCCTACTGCAACATCCATATGCTCTCCCATACTTAGAGCCACTTCCACTTCCTCTGCTTGATAGTGTAGGACTCCCTTTTCAGATGCAAAACATGTTGAAACAGAGACAGGTCTGTAAAGACAGAGCTGATCATGTGAAGTAAACTGCATTTTTGGGACTGAATTAAGATTGTCTTGGACTAAGATTTTCTGTATTTTGGGCTGCTTCTATCTCCATTTTTTATTTATCCAGCCATCTTCTTCATGACATTTATTTACTACTGTGGAAGGAAAACATGGATACTCATGCTGGTTGTGTATGACCCATGAGTGTGATCTGCTTACTGGGGGATGTGTCCTTTCAGTTTCCCCATTCTGAAATGCAGAATGAGAAATCCTTAGAGTTAGTGGTCTTTATCTGTGTAGGAGAAAAGATCCAACTGTCTCTACTAAAATAATATCGCTAGGATCATCAATATGATCAGCATGTCACTGCTGTATTGAATTGCCACACCATAGGGTTTGGATGATAGGGAGGATCCAGTCATCAGTTACAGCTGTCATACAGATCTTCATCTGTGGCTTCTATTAAAATTTAGTTGGTTTAGGGTTAAACCTCCTTGTCTAAAGGTCAAGCCTTTCTTCTAGGGAAATTAGTACCCATACTTGTACATAACATGTGACTGCAAACACAAATACTAATTGCAACATACAGCCACGTGACTTGTCTTCACAGAACTATGGCAATGACACAGTCAACCAGCACCCATTTCTTTCCATGTGGAAATCAGTGCTACAGGAGAATTTAAGTAATGTGTCCCCATATCATCCCATAAATTTTTAGGCATCAGCCATTTCATTTTGCAGTATATCTTAATCAGTTTTTCCAGATAAACGACACAAGAATTATGTATAGCAATTTTACTATGCAGTAATATTGAAGATTTACAGTTTACGAGCTTACTTTTATCTTGTTCCTCACAACTTACAGTTACTTATATAAAAGCACACAAAACTCCAATAATTTTCTGTGTGTTTTAATTTTGCAAGCCCTTAAAGTAAAATTTGAGAATAACATTATTCTTTATGTGTTTATATGATTTTCCTGTAAGATACAGAAATGCTTGAGATTGATTCTGGAAATAGAAATAACCTTTATGAGAAATTTCAGTAAATATATCCTTTCTAATGGAAAATTCATTCAGCTTTAAATGATTATTTTTATTAAATAGTTACTTTGGGACCATTTAAATAATAACATCCTTCATTAAACTAGAGAAAGCTTAACACAGTTTTTTAGTGAAAACCTAACAGTAAGCATGCAAAAAGTAAATTCATGGAATAGTTTTCCTGTTCATTCATTTATTTCTTGTTTGTATGCATAGTCATATTATAAGTTAACACTTGCTGGGGATACAGTTGTAAGCATGTACATGCACAAGTAAATTTTACAGGTGTGATTGAGGGCAAAATCATCACAGGAAATTGAGATCTGAAAAATCAGTTATGAATGATCCATGACACAAATTGGCATAACTGCACAGAAGCGTAAGTCAGAGGAGCAGGTTCATCTATTACAAAATAATAGGTGGCTATAGCACTCACTAAAAGGATCCTCTCCTTTCTTGAGGAAAACTAAGCACAGTTTCATTAACATGTAAAGATAAGTTCTTCTAGGTTTCTCTTCTTGTTGACTGAATACAGTTAATGACCATGGAATAAAAGTTCTAGACTATATTTTTATCTGTAGCAATGTTCAGGATGTCCCTGCAACAACTAATTACAAAAATGGGAGAAGTACCTCTACTGTGAGGTACCTGTCTCTAATGTGAGAATTTGTCTACTGTTGGAATTCCAAGGAAAGGTAAAAATTTTGATTTATGAGGTCTACTATTTCTAATCTTGGAGCTACATAGAACCTGTTAAGTTTCAGTGAGACAGCAGAGTACCCCTTGTAATCAGTCTCACAGAGGGAGGAAGGGGAGCTAACAATGCTTGCTCATTTAATTTAACACCTTAAGATACTTACTTCAAAAAGATGACACATATGATCCTTCACTATTTCAGAGTCATATATCTCATATGAAGACCCCAGGTGTTCACAGAAGAACACATTTCATGTCTTAAAAAACATTCAGCTGCTGGTAAGCACAGTACAATTATGCCCAGTGGTTCTTACAAAGTCTATACAAAAAGATTTCTAAGAACAAGAAACACAACGATTGCTTGTGCTTTATTGGAGTAAGAGATTAGTACTCCAAGCCTTTCCTAAATAATGAGAGATTCACTCCACCTGTAGCTGCAGACCTGGTTGTCACAAAATGTGGAGCTAGAACAGCAAATTGCTTAGTTTTCACTCCAAGATAAGCAAGCTAACCAATGTCCTTTCTTCCTCAACCAACTATTTGCCTCCTTCTTTAAAAACATCTAGAAGATATTTAAGAGTCTTTATATACTGTTACAGTAAAATAGGAAATGAACATTAAGTCTAAAAGTACTTAATAATGAATTCGGAATTAAATCAGATTTTTTATGTCAGCAATCAAATGATTTGCTGAAGGACAGCCCATTGAGTTGGTGTTTAATGCTCATCTAAGGACAAACTAAGTTTTGCAATATACTTAAATGAGCAGAAATGCATAATCACAATCTTATTAATATGTTAACCTTGTAAAAAATATTTTAGTATTGCAGACGTCTAACAAGATAGCTAAGGCAAGTTAATTAGATTTCAAGTGAGTTGCTAACCATGTTAATTCATATTTTATAAGATTATTAATTAAAACCCAACATGCTATAGCTTCAGTGCACTATCTTACTATATTTTATACCAGCTCTGACTTACAAATAAATTAAACAAAGCAAGTATAAAGGATTAGAAAAGTGCAACTAACCATTTCTTGCTAATATAGTAAAAATTATGCTGCAAATGGTTTATCTTTTATATAGTTATTACATCTCATGAAGGGCTCTTTTTAGCAATCAGTGTAACATATGAATTTTTTATGCAAACTTAAATATAGGGTTGAAAACACAAATATGTGTATTAAGGCACTTTTATGTTCTCATTTAATTCATAGGAGAAAATTAAATTATCAAAGGCAAGAGCTATAGAAAATGAAGAAGTAATGCACTGACCAGTATTTTTCCATTAGGCCCATGACACAAGTCACCAAATAAACCATTCTTTTTAATCTATCAATTAATCTATCTTCTGCAATCAATCAATCAATACTGCTGCTGGGCTTAGCCCAGCAGCAGTAAATGTTGTGCAGGTATTTCCATTCATCACTGTAGCATGTGCTCAAAAAATGTGTAGACGTGGCACTTTGGGACATGGTTTAGTCTACTCTACCCTTAACTGGTTTAATTGGTTTAGTGTGGACTTGGTAATGTCAGGTTAATTGTTGGACTGGATGATCTTAAAGGTCTTTTCCAACCTAAACAATTCTGTGATTCTATGGAAAAGCCCCATTTATCGTTGGATGTTATACTTACTAAACACCATATTTACTATTATTTTATGACATTCCCAAGTGGTAAAGATACAAGAAAGTGAGGAAATCTTCACTGAAATAAAAAGCATCAAGTCCCTTTAGGAAAACTACAGTAGTACAGCTGCATCCTTCAGAATGCCCACTTTGCTCCATGAAACTAAAAATCCTTCAATTTAGATCAAGTAGGATCCTAATTCTGCAAGAACAGCATGAACCCACAGATAAGCATAGGACTGATCAAAGACTCTGGGTATTTCTTCTGCTTATTACTCTGGACTCCGAACCAACTGTCCTACCCAGCTACTCATTTATTTTCCAGCTCAGCATTCATGGTGTGTAAATCCAGGGGGCCAGTGCCTCTCTGACTGCCCTGTCTTCTGGCAGGACCATCCTGCTTCCTTAGAAGATGACAAACTTTTTTACAATTCCTTTGATCTGAGACTTTCCCCACAGAGGTTCCTTCTTGACAAGACTTTCTGGATGGCACTGCAAGCTTACAGGGTGAGATAGTGCAGCCTGTTTTCCAAATGTTGACATTGTTTTGACTTGTGTTGCAAACCACAACCCACACAGCTCCTTGCTGGTTTGTGGACTCTGATTTAACATGCCTTGCTATAGCAAGCTTGATTTCTTGTAGCATTTTTGTTCCCTGCTATGACCTCAATGTCAGGATGTTGTTTACCTTCTATAAGCTCCCGACTGAAATAGTAAGTTATTGAACTGTGCCATTTTTCCCTTCAGGGAACCGTTTCACTCCTGTTCAGCAATCAGTCTGAGCCACAGAAACTGATTTGTTTCATTTAGTGTCTGAGATCTGGCCCAACTTTTGCACATTTTAGCACTATAAGAAGTTCCTATTATCTCATGTCTCTTCATAGTTCATTTTCCCACAAGTAGGCAGAAGGACAGAAACAAAATACACCACCCTCACCATGTCCAGCCCCTCTGAGGAGCTCAGAGCACTTTATATACCTTAAAACATTCCCCTTCCAACTCTTCCAGGTCAATGGACTGCTACCTTCAAAATCAGCTATAGCCATCAGTTCCTCTTCCTTTCTCTGTTTCTTTTTTTTTTTGTGGTTTTTTTTTTTTTTTGTTAACTTGAACATTAGCTTTTTTTTGTTACCAAAAGACAGCTACTGACTTCCCTCCCTTTTCTGTTAAATTTCTCATACCCTTCATTTTTTCATGGCTTTTGCTGTTGCCAGCTGTAAGGCTTCACAGCCCCTCCCTTTGTTCCCCTTGCTCCAGATGAAAAGCTCCCATTAAATGTAGCTGCTTCTTTGGCAATGCTGTCCTTATCGCTTGGTAAAGTGGTCAATATCAAGTTCGACCCACCCCTAAAGCTCATGAAGTGTTCTAGATACCTGGCAGCGTTACTGGCTGTCATAGAGAGCAATGCAGGGAACACCCAGTGCACAGGAAAGTGAGGGCTCCCCTTTGTTGATGTGGAAGAATCTCATTCCTGTTTTCCCCAGTGCTGCTGGATTGTGTGTAGGGCTTTGGGTCATTCAGCTAATTGTTTATCTTGCTCTATAAAAATATCTTTATTCAAAGCCTTAAACATTATTTACATTTACTGATTATAAAGTAATACAGGTGTAACATATTATAATCACAAAATAAAGCCTGAGTGTCTTGGAGTCCTTTTATCCAAGCTGTATATTTTTATGCACAGTACAGGCAACTGTGAGCACAACATGGGCAATTATGCATTCAGTTTGAAATGTCCCAGTATTTACTCTGTCACCCCTGTGCAAAATTATTCAGTGGTAAATCCAATATGAGGTTGCAAGTAGCATGTGCAATTATTTTATTTATTTGTATTTCTCTAGACAGAAAAGCTATCCCAAAAATTTGTTCACAAAAATGATAATGAATCATGCCTTGGCAATTCATTTTATTTCTTACAGACAGACCATCCAGAAACATTAAAAGCTCAGCAAGCCACTACACACAGCAAAAATTTTCAAAAGAGGACATTTTACCAACAACTAGAAACATATCGTCTGTTTTTCCCTTAAGGAGCCTCAAGACCATTCGTGGCTCTCAGGAGGCCATCAGGTCTGTAGGCAGAGAAAACTGAAGAGCCCAAAAATTTCTAGTGCGAGTAACTTGCTCACAGAACCTTGGTTTTGTACATGACAAAGGAGTCCAGTGCAAACACTTCCATTAAATGCTGCAGTACCAGTAAGAAAAAGCCACCTTTTATACAGGTTGCTGTCCAAGGGATTCTTGCCTTTCTTGGCAGGCAAAACTGAGCACTCCAGTGCCATTCTGCATATATACCTTCTCTGTTCTCCAAGGTGCTCTGTTCGAGAAGCACAGGACAATAAACTGCTTCCTCCTGAACCCCTACATCTTCTTTGGGCCCCATGTGGTTTTTGAAGTCTGCTGATAGATTGTACCACAGTGAGTGGCAAAGTTCACGGCTGAAAGAAACAACTGCTACCTCTTGGACATGCCTGGATGGGAAAAAATATTCTGCTTTTCTACTATCAACTCATAGCAAGTGATTGTTTGTAGTCAAAGCTAGGCTGTGAACTTTTGCAATTAATCTTAGGGATTTTCTCAAGTAAAAGCCTCTAAGAAATCCATCGTCTTCATCTGCCCTTGTTTCCTCCAGCCCACCATCACTTTGCTGGGTCTGCGTCCACACTAAACTTCAGCCATCTCATTGCTATCCAGCTTCAGCTGTAAGTTGGAGGTTGGATAAGTTGGTACAATAGGATGAGCTACTTATTCTTTTGTTTTCTCACCTATGCAACCCTGAAAACACAGATAATATTTGTCTTTGTAAATTGCTTCTGTTTTTAAAAAGTATGTTTCCTCTTACAGTAATATATAGAAACACAGGTCACAAAGTTGTACTCATAAAATTTGAAGTTTCTTCTAAAATTGAGAGGTTTTGTTATTCCTTTAGAATTTGTTTTCAAATCATGAAGATTGTTGGTTTCTGTTGTATGAATTACTGAACACAAATATTTTATGTCATGTGTATAGTGCAGTAATTTTCCTCCCAAGCCAAATAAACAAGCACATGGAAGGATATTGGTATAATATTGCCATATGTGATAAAATACAGTGTTCTGAAAACTGAAGTGCAAGAGGGTTTATAAATATTAAATATGTCAAATTTTAAAGGTCTTGCCACTCTTCTAATATTTGAACAGCTCCAAATGCTGATGTCCCAATGTTCATGCATTTTGAGAGCTACATTTCATTTTGCTTAGCCTGGGACTTGATATCAGATCATTCCTTTGGGTTCAAAGGTGGTACTGTGATAACTTACAGACAGCATTTCTGTAGATGAAATTGAAGAGAAATAAGAGTGAAAGAGGAACATTAGCATGGAGCCCAGCATAACCCTTTGGCATCCTGAACCACAAAACAAGTACATAAAAAGGATGGCTTTCAGTAGTTCTCTCTCTCTCTCTCTCTTTTTAAACTACCACCTTGGAGAAAAAAATCACCTGGAATTTTATGTTTGAAACACTGAAAAAAATAAACAGCAACAACAAAACTCAGAATAGTTTGACCTAATTTATAACTTCTAAATATCGGTTTCACTGAAGTTTCTTTATTAGTATGCAAGCAGGGTCTCTTATCATTTTTATCCTGATGCTTCTACTTTCATAAATCATGTATCAAGTTGATAAAGAGAAAGTCAGCACAGCCCTAGGAAAATTCAACAGGTTGTCAGCTATTTCTTATTCAATAATTTATGAGAACAAGATGTCTCCATTACATAAATAATTCCTTTGCATTTCATTCAATTATGATGTTATTTTGGATGTTTATTATTGAGAGAAAGCATGGCTTTTGAAGGGCAAAGTGGATGTTCTGGGTTGAAATAGTTGTTGACCTCCAGAGATTAGCGATCTGTTATTAATAACCATCCATAACACAGAATGTCCACATGCAGAAAAATACCTTGCTTGAAGAACAAGCAAGATATGGTATGAACCCAAAAGCTTAGACCAAACAGAAGAGGTCAGAAATTTTTCAAATAAATCCCTCCCTCCCTAGAAAAGTAGGATTTATTGAAATCCAAACTTGCTGTTTACATTATTTGCTGCAATTAGTGGCAGTGTGGCTACTGTGACTTTAACATACGGCTGAAAGTAGCCAATTAATAAAAACCAGTCTTTTTCTCATCAGCTACGTAGATAATCAGAGGACACTGGAACCTCTGAAGCTGCTGAAACCTTTGTCCCATTTCAAAGCTCTCTTTACTTCAGTTTCTCTTGGAAGGGGAAGCTCACACTTTGGCAATTGTATGGTTCTTCCCACCAAACATCGTGAACCTTGCTGAAATCTTTTTTCATGATTCTGTGTTGATGACTATATGCAGACATCTAAGATCCTATGACATACGCAACTGCAAATCTCATATAAGCTCATTACAATGTGTAACAAATTGTTGCAACATCTAACACGCTTTGGTAGATGATTTGTTTTGACTAACAACTTAAATGCTCTTAAGAGTTCAGGTGGTTCTGTGCACCCTTCACAGCAGCCTGCAGTGGGAATTTCACTGGTTAGCCCAAAGCTTTCAGAGATGGGCATACAGCGACTCAAGGTAAGCACAGAAGGGGTGAGTTGGGGAAAGTTAAAAAATCCTTTACAAGATAATGGCCATTTTGTCTGTAATCCAACATATAACCACTAAATCCCCTCACCTTCTATTGTCTTAATAATGATTAATGTGTAACATTCTTTTTTCTACTATACTGGTCCTTTAACCTTCTGTTAAGTTAGCATGCAAACACAGGAAGAACACACAAAATCTACTGCGATTTTTTTTTCCTGAGATCCTTACCAGCTGAAAAACAAATGTTTCACCACTCTTTCTGGATTTTGTTTTTCAATATGAGCTCCTTCAAGTTTGAATTCTTTGTGCTGGTGGGGACTACCTGCTGCCATTTCCCAGGTACTGACTCCCATTTTACATTACTTTTGTTTAGGCTTCTGTTTTAAAGCAGAAGGCTTCATATGTTCCCTTCAATTCTGTGTTCTGTTTCCCAGTTGATCATGCAGCAGGGGCTTTGGCATTTTGATGTCTTCTGCTCTATCTGTATGACTGTCCCACCATAGCTTTGCTATAGTGAGTGTGGATTCAGTTTTCCAGAAAGACTGTATTCTCCAGGTTATTCTGCCATCTAATATGCAATAAGGAATACAAAAACTACAGATGAAATTTGTCTGGGATGCATGTATATTATTGATAGTAAATCTATTGTATGCACCCCAACAGCAAGAGGGTTTAAAAGTGTTTAATTTAGTCTGAACTTTGATTCCGATTTGTTTCTAAACTCTTCCTGATGCATGACCAAAAGATGTGCCACCTCTGCTAATGCCATGTCAGCTACTTAATGAATAAGCATCTTTCAGAAGTTTACTGTTAAGATACAAAATGAGTTGATAGCTTACAATAGTATGCTGCCAATTTTACTTCTTGATTCTTCTTGCAGTTTCTTATATGCACCCTTGATCTGCTTTATTGTCGTCATGGTTTTGTGGGTATCTATTTCCCAAGTTAACTGCCTTAGTCAATGACATGTTTCCCCCCGTATACTCTTTAAAATGTATTCCTCAGCACATAGCAGATCATACCTCATGGATTTCTGTTGCATCTGCCAAGTCCATCATGTTTCCAGATAACTACAAATGTATCTGCATGCCAGACCTGAGATCCCATGTTGGGATCCCATTAATAGGACATAGCTGCTGAGCTGTCACACAATTCTGTTTCATATCGCAGGTGACAGGACAAGCATACAAAAATCTGTGTATGACGACCAAAGACAGACATTGTAAAGGTGAATTTTATGTTCCTTAAACAGTAATATTTTGTCTAGTAAATGTAGTCAATGAAGCTGAAAGGTTATTCATCATATCTTTAAGCTGATGTCTATAGCAGGTTAGGTAGCCATCACCGTACCCTCAAATGACTATTTTGACTGATTCCTGACCATAGAGATCTACATTTGGTCACTTGAATGTCATTTATGATTGGGTTAGATTAGGGATTGGATTGGAATTACAGATTAGATGGTAGCAGCCAGACTCCAGTTCTACTGACAACATTTAATGGTTTCACCCATGTACTGAAGACAGTATTAGAAATCCAGTGCTGTTTACTCTGCAACTGTTAACTACAAATAGGCTATCAGCTCTACTTTATTTGTGCCTCAGATCGCACAACTACTTAGATAGTTTACAGCTGATGGAGTTGTGCAGCCAGTGATGAAATCTTATGTTTGCTTAGGCTGCCAGACACCACACATGCTGATGTGAGAGGTAACTGCCAAATCTGAATTGTTGCCTTTACTGATGTAGATAGTAATGAACTATAATTACCATTCAGTTTTCCATATGTTGCTAAAGAATTTGTATAATTAACTCCATATTTAAATATGATTCATCTCTCCAAATTTAAATGTCTCTGCTGGATCCAGGAGCTTTAGCATTCTTTATAATTTCAATTGCTTTGCTAATTCCTTCAAGGTAGGGGGCTATGTTAATTTTACAATACTTTGGATTATCTATTTCTTTGTAATTTATTTATTCATAGTTTTTTGCTTATCATCTGAGGGTGTACTGACAAGAAAACTAAAACCAAACTCAATTGGAAAAAAAGGTTAAAGTTAAAAAAAACATTAAATTGACTCCAGTTTTGATATTCCTAGATTTTAAAAGTCTTATAGTTTGATATCAATGAATTTGTGTAGCTGTTCCAAAATACATATTATTTTAAAATCTAAAAATGAAGATTTACCACAAAATAATACATTTTATAATGTTTATTTGTAACAAAACATTTAAATTGTCCCAACTTGAAATTTCAGGTTTTGACTTTGTGAAAAATGTTTAGATCCCAGAAATTCTCACAGGATGGACAAACTGCTTCCCATGATTTGACTACCAATGTCTCCATTCAGTCACTGGAGAAATTGTCTTTCCTAATGAAACGAGGGTGCAGGGACCATGAGGTGTTCAGAAAGAGAGAACAAACTCTCCCTAAAAACTGCTTAGCAAACCCTGATAAAACATATTAGCTCATGATCTTTAACCATGTGGTTACCATATGTGCTGACAGCCCCAGATCATAAGACTTCCATTTTTTCCTGAGTCAGTTGTTCTATGTTGACAGAGGCACAGCTGTTGAGTTTTACCTTGATTTGGTTCCCCTCCCACTCATACACAAACATCATATCAAAGATTCAAATATAAGATTAATGTAACTCCTCCAAAAGTATACATACAACACGTGTTGCTTAACAGTGGCATTTTTTTTTTTCTCTCTGTGATCATGTGCCCCAGGAGGAAGCACAGTTTAGCCATATATTTTCTATGTTACATGTAATCTATTGACACAACAAAAAAATTACCAAAAGGAAATCTCTCTCACAGTTTAAAAGAATGTATTTCTTTAGTAAGACTAGTGCACTCTTTGAACTTCATAATTATATGCACAATTGCAGAAAATAGATTGCATGAATCTGGAGAGTTCTATAAATATTGCAACAGAGTGTTTTGTGGGCTGGAAATATGCTTATAGGACGACTGAAGATGGCAGGACAGGTGAAGCAAATCCACTTCCAAGATCCATGCATGCTGCCTCAGTAACTAGCTGAGACACATTGACTCCTTGAAAACCAAGTGTAAAGTTTAGATTAATGGTGCCACTGGGTTCGATTCTATTTTTTTAACAGAAATGATGGGCAGTCCTGTGACTTATGAGTACTAATAAACAACTCAATATTTACCAGTAAAGTAACAGATCAAAGATAAATGCATGAACAATTCTAGCAGTTGCCCGAGTGATTCTTTACAGCTTTCATAAAATAAGAGTAACAACATTACCTTAAGAAAGATGTGTGATTCTAAAACAAATCCTTACTGTCCAAATACTTTAGGAATTAAGATAAATAATCAGGGAAGAACCCTTCTCACAAATCCAGTCTGAATTAAGCAGAAAAATGTGCAGTTTATAATTTTTTCAAGCATTCCCATAGGTACAGTCACTCAAGTCATATTGAAAAGGCAGCCTCAGTAAATCTGTGAGGCATTATGTGAGTAGATTAGCAGGAGTTCTGACAAACATGGAAATACTGTCAATGGTACACTGACAAGCCCTGTAACTGAATGGGGATCAGATTGAATTACTGTAGTGTGGAGTAAATTAAATTGTGGAGCTTGAAGGAGGCCTACCCATGTGTATATAAAGTACATCTAACAGAAGGATCTCTTACTGAGCTGTTATCTAGACACTTAGCAAGGTCTTGCTATAAACAAGATGGCAGCAGATGACTGGGTTTTATTTAAATTAAAAATCACGAAGAGTGAAATTCAAATGACTGAAGTTAGGGCCAACAATGTGTCTCTGTGAAAGCAGAAGCTGCTGGTAGAAAGTTTTTATGGAGAATCCTTTTCCCTATTGCACATAATTCTGTGAGCGCCCTGTGCCACTTACAAAGATTAATACTGTGAGTCCCACACAGTATTCCAAATGTTTAATGTTTAATGTGTTAACACTGCCTAAAGATGTTCAGTTAGACTGTGAGGGAAGTGTTGTTGTCAGGTACATCTACCCTGAAATACAGGCACCTTTGCCATGAGAAAATGGTGAGTGTGTTATCCTAGCTGTGATGGGTGACCATCTGTCTCTGCCTGTTGAAGCTCTTGCCTATCTCAGACCTTCCTGGGCAAATGACACACATAACATCCTTTATATTCCTATTGTCTAAGACTTGAAAATGACTCCATAACTTGCATCTGCCAGGAGAGGCGACCTAAAACAAGCATGATCCACATCTTGCAACATCCCTGCTGTTGCAAACCATATTTGCTATAATACATAGGCTTTGCATCATTTTCTGGAGGTGATGGTAGCACTTGAGACATCAGATTGCATTGATTTTCTTATTTTTTGTCTGTAAGAAATTTCTGATGATCCTGACATCAGTGTCCAGGAGTGCAGGAGTTCTTGTTTTCACTTTTAAGCTGAAACTGAGTGTCAAGGGTACATGCCATCTGGACACCAGTAGAGCCATTTTGTATTTGAACTGTATGGTGTATTAGATTCTGATTCAAAAGTCTTTATCCATAGTCATTTTATGAAGTTGCAATATTTTAAATTTGTACTTCATTGCAAACTGCAACTGAATAATTTTCAATATTATGTAAAGTCTGGCACCTTAGGAAAAGTTAATATGTTACACTTAAGCATGCATTAAGATATGTTATTTTTTAGTAAGGTCATGTAATAAAAATACGAATCTTTGCCCAGGACAATTTTTCACAGGCAAAATAAATTAATCTACTCCCAATTTACTACCAAAATATGCTTTTTCTCTTGAATTGGCCTGCAGTTTGGCATATGAAATAAAAGTTTCCCTAATGTTCCTCTGAGAACACTCTAAAATATCTCTGGCCCTTCTCTTACATTTCTTTTACCTCCATCTAAGTTTCATGTGCTCTTTTGCACATATTTTCCATTAAAACCTGAGGTGTTCCTACATAAAATCTCACCTAGTTCTGAGAACAACCCCTTACAGTGATAATGAGGTTTCAGAGTGCACTGTCCCTGACATCCTCGACTAGTGGTTTTAGGTGTTTTCTATCATGTCTGACATTCAACTTTATCTCTAGAAATCATTATCCAGATTTCATAGGAGATCAGACAAGATTTTCCCTGGACTGATATTGATATTCTATCTTGCAACTTTGCTTTCCTGTCCAGGCACTGGAGTGCATATCTGAAGTCTCTGTATCTCTTCCAAAACTCTATTTTCAAATGTTGTATTTTTATCAGGGGGGACTGGGAACAGGAAAAAAAAAAAAAAACAAACCCAATACATTATATGTTTGAACAAATGGGGTTTTAGGGTGAATTAGTTTCCTTTCTGTTCCCCCTTGTTTTCCTTACAATGTTAGGGCCCTATTTTGTGAACTGTGCTAGCTTGTGTATGGTCTAGAACTTAAAGTTATGGGTACATGAGTTGTTTCGGGTTGAGATCAGTCATCACTCACTCCAATGCTACCTGCTTCTTCTATGGGTAATTCCTCAGAGGTAGCAATGCTGGTGCCAATGTCTCTGTCTTGACTTGGCTGCTCACTTGTTCCAGCAAAGTGATGTAATTTTGCATTGTTTTGCAAATGTCAGAAGATGTCTTGGTTTGTGTATGCAGTTCTTTGGACAGGATTTTCTGCATGCCACCCTTGAACTTCTAAGGTCTTTCTGCCTCTGTCTTATTGTGGTATTTTGAATTTGTCATTGTGTGCAGCATATCAGAGCACTATCCACCTACTTTAAAGACAGCCTGTGATGACATGCATATTAACAAATGTTAATTGCTTCATCAAAGTCCGAAGTACACTCTATCCAAGTTTTGGTCTCAGATTCTGCTTAGATCCTTATCAGAGACGCAGTTCCTTAAATGGTAAAATGCTTTTTCTTTGTTCCAGTAACTCTTCTATATATTCACATCTTCCTGCACTCTGTTTTTAAAACATACAACTCATCTTTTGCTTTCATGTGGTCTTTGGTACTCTTCCAGGGTCGGTAATATTTGCATTGTGTCTTTTGCCTGAGCTTAACTGAAAACAATGAAAAACCTCTATTACTTCAGAAAGTGCTATTATGAGAAATACTTTTCTGATTAATTTTCTTATGGCTGGAAAACTTTCCTCATCATTACAATTAATGCTGTCCTTACCTGTTTGTGTTTCTGGAGAATTTAAGTCACAGTGGGGCTCTTAACTGTTAGAATTGAACTAAAAATATTACTTGCTTGGTCTTCATTTAGTACAGCCATCACTCAGAGCCGAGCCATCTATTGCAATTCTGTTTCACTCCAGCTTTGCATGCTGTGAGCTCTGTGCAAGGTGAACAACCTGGCTCATGCTAGAGCCTCATGTAAGGAGCAGCCCCCTCCTGGCTGGAAACTTTGTCTGCATTGCTTGAGATGAGAAAAGGCAGGGAGGGTATCACCTGTCCGCTTGTCATCCATTTATTCTTCTTCCATATGCATCTCCCTGTTATCAGCATTTAATGGTTAAACTTTAGTTCTGGTATCGTCTCATTACAGTCAAAGCCCGTGTTGCTACTCACATCAGCATATGCTGAGTAGAGCCAAGGGTACAAACCTTGGAAGGCAACGCTCTGGGAGGATTGTACACACACTCAGTTCTGCACTGAGGGCAGGTTATATTAGCAGGTATGAAGGGAAGAGCACAGCCAAGGGACAGCGCTTGTTAGACTAGCGTACACTTGGAAAAAAACATGGTTTAGCAATACTTGCCACTCCTTGTTTATTTGTATTCAGACTCAGCTAATCTGAAAGGAAAAAAAATGATAGTTTCTCAGATACTGTATCTGGCAGCTTTTGGCAAATGCCAGTTTTGCACAGGGCAACACTGTATATATCTTGAAGCTTGGTGGAGTAGAGCAGACTAGTAAATCATTATTTTCTGCTAAATAAGTCTCAGTTCTGTGAGGCTAATGAAAATTAAGTGATGAAGTTCTGGAAATGACTACATTCATTCCTGTGGTAGGGATGCAGGAACACCACATGTCTAGATAAAATTCTCAGTCTTCCTACTTCAGACTTCCCAGGTGACATATTTTTTCCATTAGTCTCATTTTTAGAAACATGTAACCCAATATAAGCTTCAGAGCAACTAAGTGGCAAATAATTACTCTGATTTTCATGGCCACTGAGTACATCAGGGTCCTGTTTTTGAAAATCATCTCACTTATTTAGCAATAAAATAAAGATGTAAAAGCATCTATCTTCAGGTGCACAGCACTACATATCCAGGCTCCAGCTTATTACCTATATGTTACCTTATTACCCATAGTTTCTTCTGACATCAGTGTCACCTTTTTAAAAAAAAAAAAGCTGTGAATTTCAATACCTTAAAATCACCTATTCAGAGTAGCCAAATGATATGTTTCTCTCTCCTTCTGGAATGAAAACAAAAAATACAGAATGCCCAGTTAAAGAATAACTTAAATGCCTACGTTCATTGCATTATGTTCAACCTAAAGTCATATATATTTGATAAGGGGTTGCAGGCAAGCCATTTCCTAGAAAAGTCCTTAATGGTTGCAAATTCTTAGCTATAATAACATATTGAATACCAAGATATGCTGTGAGGGCTTTTTTGTTTCTATAGCCATGAGGTAGTAGTGGAATATTTTATGTACTTTTTTCCTACTGAGTTTCTCCACCTTGCAGCATATGTGCTGATTTAGTATCAAGTGGAAGAGGCAGCTTAAAAGCATGATCTGTTTATGGGTTTGTATTGTCAAGGAACAAAAAGAAAGAGAGGCAGGAACTCCAATATAACAGATAAATCTGAACGGATTTATTCCATTGCTTTCCACCTCTTTTGTCATAGAGCAAGACTGAAAGTCTGTTTCTGCATATGTTTCCCATTGAATTCAAGAACTGGTAAACCATGGAGTAATTTTTTTAAGTTGTTATTGCTTATCAAAAATTAATGAGAACAACTGTGTGTACTCTCCACATTTTATTTGATGTATAAACAGAGCAGTGGGGTTAATTGTGAAAACTGTTTACTTTTGAGGGGGGAATAAAACCCACTCAGATGCTGCCTTTTTTCAAGCTGTGACTTTTTTCCCTCCATAGCACATATGCCTTGCTACAATCTGGCAAACATATCCACAAAAAAAAAACAAAAAACCCAAAAAAACCAACCCAAACCCACAACCCAAGATAATAATATCTTTTTTTCTTTTTTAAACCGCTTGCAGTAGAAACTAAGAATTCATGTAAATTACATATAGTTTCCCTCTCTATAAAAGTATCAAAATGACACATTAAATATTGGCCTCGATGACTGTGCTGGCATATGAACCTAAAGCTAGTCACAAGCAAGGAAAGGAAGCTTGCTTAGTTTGAACTGTTTTCTGAACAATCTTTACAGTCCAATAAAGCAGAAATTCAGTTTAATAATATATCACTTATGTTAGATGTAGTGTGCAGGGCCAATAGCCTAAAACATACATTTCTCAACTGAAAGCATTGTTATTAAATATAATACCTGCCAAGAACTGTCCCAGTTGTATGCACAGTGTTTCTCGCCACTGTTTTCTCTGCAATAATGGCCTCTCATTTTGATTTATGCACATTTACCTAGCTCCCCAAGGGTGTCCCTACTTTTGGACATGAAATAGGTTTGTATTTTGGCAAACTCTGAGTGTTTAAGTGAGCCAATTTTTTTTTTTTTTTTTTTTTTTTGGTATATTTCTTGGCCTAAGTGGTAAAGAGACCACATATTAAAATACATATTTTATGGTACATTACTTACATAAATTTTAAGCCAGTCCTGCAAATATTTCTCCAGCTCTGTTTAATTTCTGTCTATTCTGGACCGAAGTGACACTGCAGAGAATAAAGGAGAGTTGGATCATACTCGTGAGAATGATATGGTTTGCTAGGACCTTTCTAGCTTGCAGTGCCAAGCATAAGGAGAGGACAAAGCTCTTCTCAGAAGGCATCCATGGAAAATGCAATGAAAAAGGAGAATTAGGCCGAGCCAAAGCTCCATCCTGCCCTAGTGAGGTGGGTTTTGCCAGCATGACTGAGAGGCAGCCCAGCAGCAATATGACCAACTGGTCTACCTCCAGCCTCCCACCACTCATTACAAATGAATCACTCATTCTCTTGGGACAGAAGAGGTACCTGATACTCCATCCATCCATATGTGTGGAGTCATAATAAGTACATTCTTAAATCCTTTGCAAAAGCAACTCATACAAACAAAGTTACTGGATTCAGTAGAAATGGTCATGTAAGATTTTTTTATTTATCAATTTTTTCCCAAAATACAGACATAAATGAGCAAACTTATTAGTAGGACTGACAGAATAATATTAAGGACAAAAAATGACAAATGCAGAAATATTTGGAGCAAAGTATTGGATATGAACCTGAGAGGTGCTCAATACTTACTGTGACTGCAAAATGCGGCTTCTCCTCCTACTCTTCTTCTGCATCTAGGGGCTCCCTACCCAGGAGGAAGGGCAATGACAATACTCTTTATGTAAGTGATATTTCAAGAATTCTTACTTTGTGTCGTAAATGTAGATTTATGAATCCTGCTGATTATGTTAATTTATCATGAATGAGTGACTTTTCACAGTTTGATTTAGTAGCAGTTTAGAATTTGCTTGTGGCAAATCGCAGGATTTGATTGTGATATTTTAATAGCACTCAATCGTCAGTGATTAACAAAGTGATTAGACAAAATTGATCAAAACAGTGACTTAGTTACAGATTCGAAGATGGCAAGGTTCACTCTATTACTACATGGAAGAAGTGCATAAAGGAAAATTAAGTTACACTGAACTAGAATGATTCACTGAGAGATCATGTTATGCAGGGAATAACTCCCGTTGAGTCACGAGGTTCGGAATAGACCCCCTTGTTTTCTAAACTCATTTTCAGAGAGGATCCTAGGTGCGGCTAGGTCCAATCTTAGTCTCAGACTTGGTTAAAGGTTTATGTGAATAAGGATTATGCAGCAGTGTAAGACTCACTTTGTGATTAAATCATACATCTACAGACTACTTGTTTCACACATGCATACACACAGACATGAATACACACACACACACACACACACACACACACACACACACACATATATATATAAAAAAGGTATACCTGTTAAAAATTCCCCTCGAGTTCAGTGAAATATTCATGTCGAATGTCTTGGCATTTCTCAACAGGCAAGGATTGAGCCTTGAGGAGTGAAGGGTTTCAGCCCAGGCTCCACTGTCAGTCTTTGGTGATAGACCTGCGATTTTAGCAAACTTTAAGAGTTTGCTAGCTCTGAGAGGTGTCCTACTCAGAAGGAGATGCTGGTGCAGCCCACTGCAGTCCAGGAGAGCTCAAAGGGCCTCACTTAGGACTGCTGCTTTATAGGGTCATGAGATGATTGGCTTTAGTCATCAGTAAATTTCCATCTGAGCCACAGTCCAGGTCCGTAATTACTGGAATTCCAGTAGTGATGATACCGCTCTGTTTCAAGGCTGTCAGGGGTAACTGATTGTGCTTGCTCCCTGAGTCAACCATGTAGGAGTTTCTGATAAAGAGAAGGCTGCCCTCTGCTTCAACCATGTAGGAGTTCCTGGTACAAGTAAGGGGCACCTAACTGACCAACTCACTACACAAGGCCACAGTCTGGCAGGAATTCCTGAGGTCATAAAGCAGCTGAAGAGAGAAAAGGGGGGGGGGGGGGGGGGGGGGGGGTGCACCACCACACTTTGTAATGTAATTTTCAGTCCCAAAGTCACTAGCTACATCAGCATATAGAGAAAGACAGTCTGTCTTTTTGCTTTTCCTGCCTTCCACATCCTTTGCTGAAAGGCATGTCTTGCCCTGAGTCTGACACTCCTAGCAAAATCCTTCATCCCACACAGAGCTCAGCATCCAAGCCCCTCAAGCAGCCGCAGAATTTTCTGAGGACTCATACCTTCTTTTTGCAGTGGTCTCAAAATGTTTATGAGCTAACAGCTGCTTCCTCTTCTTGTCAGCCAGATTTCTCAGTCAGTGGCTGCACATACTCAGTTTTAGATTCACCGTGTTACCCAGCAGGGAGAAAACACACGCCTGACTTCTTCAGCAATATTTAATGAAACTGAAACTGAAGCTTCTTCAGTTGTTGTTGCTTTTACAGCAGTTACATTTTCTGGCTTAGTGGTCCAGTGGATAAGGTAATGAATGGGGAGTCACAATGAAAACCTACATGTCTCAATCCTATTATTTCAAATTACCTTATATTTATTGTGGAGCAATGGACACATGGTGTGGAATTCATCAGCTATAATTAAGTAATCTAGAATTAGGTATCTAACTCTGAATAAGACTCCATAGGTTTCTTTTGGAAGCAATGGAGACACATAAGCACCTATATGGCAATTCATTTCCTAGTAAAATATGTCCACAAGGCATCCTATAAACTGTTCTGTCCATTAGACAAGGCAATTCACTGTGGTGAGCCCATACTTAGATATCTGACTTTTAGAAATCTAAATTTCCTCATGATGACTCTGATATATGGTATTTCAGGAAATGACAGGAATTTGTAAAAATGTCAGAGCTTTGTATTTCTAGTTCTTCACTGCCCTCTTTTGAAAAAAAAAAAACCTAAAAATGTTGTTAAGATTCCATATTATCACTGTTACTAGTTCCCCTGCTTTAATATCAAAAAAATCCTCATGGTGTTGGTTGATATGAAATGCTTTATATTTGCAAACCCCAGCATTTTTAATCTGCCAAATTACTCACATAAAGAAGTCAAAAGCTGGTGGTGACATAAAATAAACCAAGCAAACTCAGGAAGAGCTGTTTCATTGAAAGGGCTCTGAACATATGGAATAAATAATCAAAGGGAAGGATGAAGCTGAGAAGTGTAAATGAGTTCAAGAGAGCCTCAGATTTCCTTCTTGAGCATGAAAGGGGTCAAGTCATAGAGAGAAAAGACAGAAACGTGGGATTAAGGTAAACCAAAAAAAGCAGACATGCTGGGCCAGATAACTTTTTCCTGTTTGTAAATTTCATGTTTTCAACAGAAAAAAAAAAGTGATTACACAGATGGTCTTGTGTTATTCCCACATCCTTTGAAATCCAGTTTCAAAAAATGTCACCTTGTTCTGTATCCTCTCATGTAGCATAAAGCGCATACACTGTTTTCCAACATGTTCACATGCATTCTTACTGTCAAGAATGGTCTACTTCATTAGCCATCACCATGGAAAACTGTGTGTAAGAAGGGGGATATAAACATTAACAGCATTAAATCCTGCTGCTGAGATCTGCGTGAGAGAAGGCTGCTCGTGGCTCACTCACAGTGTGTCTACATTAGCAAGCAATGTGTCCCAAAAAGAATGAATTGGTGCTGAGGTTGCTGTATTTTGGGGCAGTGCAGTTCTGGGGTTTTATTTTGGTCTAGGAAAAAAGATCCCTCCACCTGCATCATCAAAGCTGTCTGAATGTCCTTTGGCTTGGATACTAAGTAATCTGTTAAGGGTTGGAAAACATTTAGTAGAGAGTGGAACACCAAGTTTGGCTTGATTTAGAAGGAATCTACCTAGTATGTACCAAAAACAGATTTGCAAAGGGAATTAACATGGAGGATCTGTATGCTGCTGCTCCAGATCAAAATGTACATGGAGATGTAGCCTTCATTACCCAAGTACACGCTCGTCTAGCTCTCTTGGGTGTTCTGATTCAGCCATCTTATCAGACACCGCCTCACTGTGGAAACTGCCTTTTGGATACTTTCTGATTTTCTTAACATCATTAAATGAAAGGAACTGAATGCATTTGGAGAGCTTGAGTTATCCTACAAAGGAGTCCCATGTTTGGGTTGGGCTGTGCTCCTGATTTTCTCAGACTGATTACTGGCAATGGGAATAGTCTCAGAGCTCAGAGGAGGCTGTGGCAAATTCATTCAGAATTTCTTCTGTGGGATCCAAGCATGCAGCCACCCCACCTCCCCTCCCCTGTCCATTCTCATGCGATAGATGGGAAGGCAGTATGTTCCTTTCTGCTAGCACAGACCAGAGGATGTAGGTAGAGTTTATGACCACTAGGAAAAGACCCAAAATAACACAAGCTTAAATCAAAACTTATATAACAGGATTTTCCCTCTGATAAGATTGCTTGAAACTGCTTCTCTTTGTCACAGTCCCAGCTTTTCCTTTAGCTTTTACTTCTAAATCACGGACACCTTGTTTTTCACCTCACAAGGCATACACAGACACACTGCTGCCTGACGCTTCTATGCGGTTTACGAAATGCTTTATAGGATTTATGCACCTGGACAAACCCAGTCCTGTGCTCTGGCTCCCTTTGGGCTCATTGCCTCCCAGTAAGAGTGCAACTTACCTACTCTTACAGCCTGCAGCAGTCCCTTTTCCAATGGCACCCTCATTCCCTAAAAGGGGAAGGCTTGGCAATAGCAAAGAGATCTTCTGCTGTGTATATAATGGCAAAGAGTTTCAGTGAGGTGCAGGTCCCAATTCCAGACAGTTATGGGCAAGGGATCAAAGGTCCTGTAATGCCCTGTGGAGAAAGAGGACATGGTTCTACCTCTGTTGCTCTCAGACCTAACGTGGGTGGCACATGTTCAGAGATAAAAGAGCCTGGAGAAGTCCATCACACCATTTCCTCCATAATCTTCCTTTGCCCTTTTGTGAATAAGGGACACCAAAACATATGTTTCTTGTGTCAGAACATGTTCATGTTCAAAGGTGGCAAATGAACTGAACACCAGGGAAGCTCAGAGCCTTTTGAAGAGTCTCATTTCCTTAACAGAGTGACTTTGGAGTTCGGGGGGGTGTTGTTCCTTAGCAAAGCTTGTATAACATGAAAGGAGAGTCGGGCCCTGATCATATTACTTTTTTTCACAAAAAGTCCTAAAAACAGCAAAGTAATTGAGAGTAAAGGCAGTTCCACCAGTCTATAAACACTAGCCTAGTAAAGTTTATGAGGCCAAATATTGCTTTAAAAAAATAACACAAAAAGCCACACACCCCTCAACCTATGAACTCCATAAAACAGGATTTCACCTTTGTTGGAATCCAATCTTACTTCATACAATCTCCAGACATTTATGAACACAATTTGTGTTTTTTAATGGTCCTGAGGTGTACAACAGAACTCACCTCTGTGACTGAGCATGTGTACATGTTTCTGACTGCAATTCTTGAAGATTTTCAGACACAACTTTTTAAAGTTCAGAGCAATTCATACACCTTATGTCATTACTATACACACAGTATGTTTGTGTATTGGTTTGGAAAAGAAAATTGCTAACAAAACCTCTGTAAAATAAAGAAAATCAAATATGACTGATGAAAAATGTGTCAAATTAAATATAAGGAGGCACTGCATGCTCTCCTCTTCCCTCAAAAAATACAAAAATGATTTTAATGCGAGGAACATTAGGCTACATTAGATTTCTCTAAGGTGACTAAACAGTTAAATTTGTTCTTTCTTTTCTTAACACATTGTCTCTGCCAGAGTGACTGCTTGGTGTTTGCTGGTGTACCACATGGTGCTCCACCAGATGCTGATCTGTCAGAGAGGCACACAGTGGTATCACAAATATTTTCATATATAAAGTTATATTTTTCTTGCACCCAGACACCAGTACTGCCGAGAAGCTCTTGTAGTTGTTTCCATGTCTTTCTTTTCCCTACATTTGAGTGCAAATGGGAGCACAAGGGGTTAAGTGACACTGCTCGTACCATGTCTGTCTCGGTGGCAGGGCAGGAGGTTATGCAGCAGGGATCTCACAGGAAGGTGAATGCTTCTCCTAATGAGGTGAAGCTGATGGCTCTAATGCAGTGGAACAGCTGCAGTGGGCTCTTTCCCAGCTCGGAGTCACACTGAGATCGGATTCAGCGTAGAGCAGCTCTGTTTTCTTCACACACTATAATTATGATTGATTTGCAAAAGATGTAAAACTCTTTACCTTTTTATAACAAGAGCTTTAAGTTTGTGAGGCATTGAAGAAGGGGGTTTTGGTGCTGTTCCAGCAAGGACTAGCTCTCTTCCACCTCCTCAGTCTTCTCCTTGGCTGACAAGGTTAGTTTCCCCTTTTGCTGCAGTATCCCTAAAGTGCTGGAAGATCTGGGTGCTGGGAGGGACCAGGAATACTAGCTTCAAGTTTTTACTATAGTGCAAACACATCAGTCTGCCTTGTTTCAAATGCAGATGATATATAAAATACAGATACGAGAGACTCTTGACTTTTCTGCTTCATTATTAACAATTCAACCGTTTCCATTAATGGCCCTATACCATAGTTAGACTTCATGGCAGATATATGCACATGATTTGCTGCCTGTGAAATTCTCAGATTGCTTCCCTCAAAGCTAAAGATTCAACACAAAATGTCTGATTCCCCATATTCACCAACTGGCTCTGTCTGGTATTGTATGCCACTGCCCAGACATTTAGATCGTCTCCCTCTCCTGGGTTCCCAGAGGTCAGGAGGAGTCCATGAGGCACCAGTGTGTTCTGGGGGCTTCTGAACTGGTTTGACAGCTGAGCAAAAGAGAGCGTAGCAGTATTCCCACACAGATGTTGGGTTTCTGGAGGCAAGTGGGCTGGCTTTCAGTCAGCCAGCAGGCTCAGTGGAAGCACTGAGGACACTGTACCCATCCACAGAGATCTGCTCATAGAAAATAGTCCCTACTACTATTAAATAGTCTTTAGTTCAGGTAGTTACTAGGTCTGCTGTGGGTGTAAGAATTTTAACATAGGAAGCTCTTTTTCCTAAAAAAAAATAAAGAAAAGTAATTAGTCTTGGCAAGTAGCACACACAAGTTTGGAAGTGCTACAGTAAAAACTTCTCTTATGAACAAAATTCTTTCCCCAAATTTCAAATTATTATTCAGTCTTTAACTATGCAATCGTGCAAAGTGTCCAGAGTACAAAGCAAGCAGAGCAGAAAGCTTCAAAAAAAGAAATGATCATTTTCTTTCCGGTGTGTAAGCATCAGATTAGACCAGGACACAGGAACCTTCCCTGCCAAAACATTGCTTCGTTTGGACAGCTTAATTCTGGCAGCCTCTAACATTTGCTGATTTGACACTGCAAATTGAACACTCTTTTAATATAATTTCTATATGTATTATTGCATAAAACATATTGTCTGCATAACTATATGTGCTTTGTGATTTGGCAAAGACACCAATTTTCTCTTAAAGGTATAAGACAAAATAATGACATTGCTGCTATGTTAAAACCACAGGCAGCATACATCCAACTTATTATGACACAGTTTTGTCAATTGCTAGGCTCAGTAGTGTTTCTAAATGTAATGGCAGAGTTCAAAAAATATTGTTAGGAATTTTTGAGGGAGGTAATAAATAAATTATAACTAATAATAATATTTTCAGCAAATTGCTGACACTTAAAGGAATAAAAGCTGTAGAGCCAAATTGAACCATATGCTTTTTGAAAAAGCAATTTCACAAGTGGAAACTCTATTAGTGTCTCTGTATGTTATTAGGACAGCAGGATTTGTTCTGCCACTAGACTTATTTGCTGTATTAGATTAGATTCAGTTGGCCATTATGTACAGAAGTACGCACACCTGTCCAATATGCACTGTCAAGTCCATAGAAGGTAGAACAGTATTTTCATCTATATTTATTTATGTACGGTGTTTCTTAGTATATATTTTTCCTCTACAGTATTCCAGTTGCTAAAATCTGATTCTGGAAGAGAAAAGAAAAATGCATTGGCATCATCTCCTTTGCAACTTCACAAAGAATCAGAAATGTGCAGTAACAGGAGAAGGAATTAAAACTCCATATGCAATCAGAGACCTAATTCTGTGAGATAGTCACCATCTTTTAACTTTCCTTAGATGTTGGCAACTAAGGTGTAAATTGTCACATAGATAAAATTTTGTTCAATTTGAAATGACACGTAAAGGTGACACTAGCTGTCAAGAGTTCTCCTGAGAGAAGCAGCAGCTGAAGCTATTGTACCCCAGCTGCCAAAGACTGGGACTAGAGGAGGGCTGAGAAAATGTGTATGACATACTGCTGCTTAATGTATCTGAAGGTCGTAATTGGGGATATCCCTGGCAACTAGATCTTCTGATATTTCTTCTGTTGCTTTGTGCTATTTGACAAGGACATAACAGACAAGATAGGAACTGAGTCCTTAATCTGAAAACACCATTTTTTTTTCTACCTTATACTTTTTCTCTCCCTCCTAAGAACATGTTGACATCAAATGACAACAAAGCCAGTTTATCAGCATTTTGCTAGTATTTCGGATTGGAAGCCATGAGAGATGCATAAGTCTCATCAATTGCCCGGGCAGCTCTCAAAAAAACTCACTGGAAGAACAGACCAAGGCAGACTCTGAGTAAACCAGAAGACATGTTAAATCCCAAACAATGTACAGCTTCCTCTTGAGTATGTCCTTTAAACAAGTCTTTCAATGATGCTTGTTTTGCCTTTGCTATGTCTATTAAAAAAAAAAAAAGACCAACAAAAAGCAGACAGAATGGGAAAAATCAGCATTTTATTATAGGTAGCTGAACAAAGCTACTACATGCTTTCAAAAGAACAAAAATAGTTCCTGTAGCTTCTGGGATGAATAGAAAGAATGTAAAGCTATTTCTGATTGTTTTGCTGAAATCAAGCTCGTGCAGATCTCCTTAAGGACAGACACGGTGATGCCAGTCTACGCTATTTCACAAAGCTTTTGTAAGTTAGTTGGGTGGAATTTATACTTTCAGAGGCTGTACAACAACTAGCCAAGTCTGAACCTGGATTATACATAGCTAAGTACAAAATGGTCATATTTTGCCTATATAACCCAGGTTTTGTTGAAAATATCCTCGTTGTACACAGAAAGGTCTCTCCCCCTGGATGTTGTGCGATTCAATCAAGCCTGATGCTTCACTGATCTCTGGAGCCTGCGGAGAAGACCTGCCAAGGGCTGAAGTACCATCAGGCTCGAGTGGGGCAGGACGAGCTCTGCTGGGCAGCACTGAGGAATGGGATGGGGTCAGAAGGACAGCTCCCTGCTGCTCAGGTCACATCTGAAACACTGAACTCTACTGGTGAAACTATTGCTGCAGTGAGGCCAGGAGCCTTGGCAACTGTCAGATTTTCACTGTATTAAGATAATATATCGCTGTTAAGCAATAAACAGCTTCTCCATATTAGCCTTACATTAAAAGAAAACACCCTCTAAGAAACTGCAAAGGAAATGTAAAATGTCTTGGAGTGGAGGAAGACAAGACTTCATTATTGTTAGGATTCTTGGTTGCTTTAATACAACATCGGAGCTGTCTTTTCTCTCCTTCTTTTCCATGCTTAAATTTAGTAACATTGGAAGAGAACATCATAATTCTGCTGATGCAGAGGTTCTTGCTATCCCTTCCCTTTGTCCCAGTTAAGCTGCTGCAGAGATTCATTTCTCACTAATACCTCTGCATGCACAATTAACAGCTGATGCAGAATTCCCTTGCCTGGTCTTTGGTGGCATTGAATAGCTACAGCTCATAACTCCAGACCTGGCTCCATTACACTGCTGGTTGTTAATTTGAGCTCATATTAGTTTCAAGGTGTTCTTGCTACATTAGGAAGACCTTTCATATAATTCTGACAATTCTTGTACCCTCCTTTTCCATAAATCTCTCCTTTCCCCCAGTTACAGAGTCCTGCCTTCCACTTTTGAGATAAATGATAACTGACAACAGGTAACTTGCCCTTTAGGCAACATTTTCTGCAAATGCGAATACCTGGGTGTTCACAAACCCTTAGTCTCTTCAGTGAAGGTCCCTGCAGGAAATGTTACTATGTGAAACAAATGCAGGACAGCTGCCTATATCTTTGATACTGGTTTGCTGTTGCTAATTCAACACACGGTCAAGAAAACATTGCCAAAAGAAGTCAAGGCCGCTTCAATTCTTCAAGTGAATGGTCGATTTTCCATCTTTGTCATTGCAGATTACAGCCTTTGAGAGCACTTAGTGATGTGTGGGTGTAACAGATAGGACAGTCAATATGATTTAGTTACTGTTAAAAGGGCCTCATTTCTACTTCCTTTACAAACTACCTACTTCCACCTCCTGTTGCCAACAGAGGTATGAATATTACCAGAAATCAAGGAGTTGATGGCATCTCATGTACGAATTCATGATTTCTCATAGACTTCCTGCCAGTTTCACAGATTAAATTGTACAGGTAGAGGTGCAAATATATTGGAGAAAAGAAAAGGGGAGAGTAGAGGGAAGCGGACAGAGAGCAAACAGCTAATTTGAAACTTTTCAGAGACTCTACCCATCATTAGCATTCCCACAGGGTTTTTTTCCCCAAGGGCAGGAAAAGGCCAACACGTTAAAACTTTTTAGTCTTCTAATCTAATCTAAGAGACTCATAGCAACAGACAAATCTCTCCTAATTGTCTCTAATAAGTAAAATAACATGAGAACCAAACTCTGTTGGAGACATTCCAGGAATTTTCATTTCTTCATTTCTGCCTGCTCCCTTACAATGGTAATTTCTTTTTATCTGCTCTTCATTGTACTGATTACTTCCTTTACAAATTAGAGCTGTACTTTTACTGGCTACATGTCAGTTTCTTTACAGTTAGGGCTCTGAAAAAGTTTCAAAAACAAATCCTCCTAGATTTTGTTTTGGGGTTTTTTTTGTTGGTTTGCAACAGCAGAGGCAGCAGAAGGAGGCTCTTTCTTGGAAGTGTAGGGAGTCCTGCGAAGCCCTTCTGCTCTTCTTAGGAGGCCTGGTAACCACAGCTCCTGGGCTCTGCATAAGCTGATGACGAAAGCTCTGCCTTTGCAAAGCTTTCAGAAATCCTCAGGTAGTAAATGCTCTGTGTGTGTATGTGTGTGCACAGATGTAAAATGAACTCTTTACATGCTCCATGGCCATTGAACCCATATGTTTCAATTCCATGATGTCCTTGGCTTCCTAGGCAAGCCCTGCTGTTTGGCACCCACATTTCTGTATGTGTTATTGGCAATTTTTACCTTTCTGCCCACACAGTTATAACATTCTTTGATCTAGTATGTACAGAATGATGAACTCCAGGGCATATTTGCTACATCACTGTTGTTATTTTCAAACAGAAATTCAGATGGGAGTGAAATCCCTTAGGCCTTTAATGAGTTTCCAGCATTATCTGTGCCTGCAATAATTCTCCTGGGTTAAAGAATTGAAATAATTATTGACCTCAGTCCATTTCTTTTTTTTTCAGATTCAGGTATAATTATTTCCTCAGCTGTCTGCACACAGCTATTCCTGTGGAGATTTAGATTTCCTGACCTTGGTCCAAACATTATTTCTCACTATGAATAAATTTACTCAGAAAGCTGCTCACTAAGGGAGTACCATCACCCCAATTTGTCTTGACTGGCATATGCCTATTGAAAACTTCCAGAAATTCAGCCTGAAATTAATGTTAAGTTGCAGATATTGAAGGAATTACCAGAGCCAATGGAACCCAAGCAATAGAGTACAAATGCTAGTATATGTATTTTGAAGGAAGCTACCCTTTTTATTTTTAGGCATTTCAGTGGAGAATATGTCAGGACAGTATACTAAGAACATGCAGAAATATTCAAACATCTATTGTTTGAAACCAGTCTTCTTTTGTAACATGTCAGTATACTGCTTTGCTGGGAAACGTGTCAGGAAGAGTATAGCAAGTGTATTAAGTTCATGAGCTGGTAAGGACAAGCATTTCAGTTAGAAGATCTTGTGGCTTTGAGGTTCAGTTTAGATCACATTCAAAATTACCTATTTTTGCTTATAAAGATTTTGAGTTGATGATGTAGAGGAAGCAAGAAGAGGAAAGAGTCTGTCACTGGAAAAATTTTACAACTCATTACTGGAAGTAGTGCGAGGGCCTCTCCCATCTAGCTGTTGCTCAATTCTCTCTGACTTCAGAAAAACAACTGAGAATAAGAACCTTTCCTTATATATTTGTCTATTTTAAACTAATTAATTTTAATCATACTGGCTGGGTTCAACCTTTTTATTGCTTAATCTACTATTCATGGTTTTCATAATACTTATATCAGTCTAGTTGCTTTCTGAATTATCTCCAATTTCTTATTATTTTTGTTTCCACTAGATCAATATGACTCCAGAAAAGGTCACGGCAATATATAAATAAAGGAAAACAGCCTTGCTACTTTACTTAATCTTGATCATATTTAAGTGATCATAGATCATTTCTGTGGATTCTCAGAAGAGTCCTTACGCTACTTTTCCTACTGGCCCAAATGTATCATTTCTCTTTAAGCCTCTGCAATGCGGAGTTAAGTTGATTATTCACCATTTCAAACAATTCTCTGAGCTACTTATTGGTTTTTAAAATACAGTCCTTCATGTTTCATATGTAACCAGCATTCTTTGCCCTACATACCAACCTTCCTCATTTAGGAATAGGACTTCATGTCTAGTTCTCCAACTCATCATGAGATTCTGAATTTTTTGTCAGCTTCAGATGATTCCATCTTGTAAAGTTCTACTATTTCTTAAATATGAAAAGAGTATATTTCAGTGCTTCAAAAAGTGTAGGAATGTATTAACCATGCTTTTACAAGATTGTAGGCAAGACATGGTACAAGATATTTGTACTAGAGGCTGAACAATTCTTATTGCTTGAACTATAGAATATGCACAATAATATGCAAAAGAATAATTTCTTAAACAGTAGAAAAATCCTCCACAACCATATATATGTACCTATATATACGTGCATGCATACACATCCTCCAAAATAGAAACAATACCTAAACAGGATGCCTTCAGACAAGAGGATTCATAAGCTTTGTAGTTTTTAGTCATAAGCCTATTCTTCATTCTTTGATACAAGCAATGGGAAAGGTGGTTCAACAATCAAATTAGCAGTGAATCACTAGGTCTAGTAGGAGATGTTGGTAGGCATGCCATGTCCTTATTTGAAAGTGAGATGGCATATCATCAAAACAATAAAAAAGGTAGAGTTAAGGTCCAAGTGTGAGGCATAGGCCTGTGACCTCTCTGTGAAGGGATTTTGGATGCTTCTCTGGCCAAAACTATGAACCTTTTGAAATGTGTGTCTGTCACTGGAATTTGGAAGTGGATGAAGAATAAAACATAATTTATTCTACAAGAAGAAATTATTTTCTGCTTCTCAAAGCTAGCTTTTGGAATTCAGACACACCCCCTAAGTGAAATCATTGTCAGCTGAGAAAAAAGAATTCAGGGACTTAACGTGAATTGAGATTTTCCTGTTTGTTCAAGAAAAGAGTCACAGATCAGAACTGTTAACATGCTTCAGACTTGAGAATTAGGTTATTTATTTTAGGAGAGACAATGGTATCAAAACTTATTCTAGCCTACTTCTATTTGAAAATGTAATATCCTTGGATAGGATTTTAAAGAGTTATGGATGGACAAAACCAATACCTCCTCAGTTCATGCTTATATATTTAGTCAGAGTACATTTGGTATTTGTGTCTTTAGTAAGTTTCCCATGCTTCTTCAGTACAGGTTAGGGGTTTGTTTTATTCATAATCAACTTCCCACTGTAACATTGTGGTTTTGAATACCTTTACTAGACCAGTCCCATGCCCAATCTAAAACAGAAACTTTCCCACTGAGCTCAGTGACCTCAATGCAGATGTGGGAAATCTGTTCTGACATTCGCTTATACTCCCTCAGCCTTATGCTTCTAGGTGGTTTATTATTCCTGTCACCAGATACAGTTCCTTGGTGGAAATGCATTCTTAAATGGATCTAAACCATCACCTATTTGTCCCACTGGGTGGGACTAATTGCAAATCACAAAATATAGGGTAGCTTCTGTTAACCACGAACCAGATTGCCACAAGATATTGACAATAAAGTAATGGAAACAGAATCTTTTGTTCATGTCCATGGCCAAAATTAAGAAATAATAAACAAATACATTAAGCTTCTTTATCAAAATGAAATTCAGGGACAAATTCACTTAGGCTTGTGCAGAGTTTCTATGAACATAAAACATAGGGTTGTTTTATTTCTAGGTGTTTGAATCCCTTTTTTAAAAGGAGCTTTTCAAACCCTTTAAAAAAAAAGGTTTGTAGTCTGTCTACTTCACTTTAGAAATGAAGTTGTCTTTCAAGAAGAAAATGAAATGTTTCAAGTGTTTCTATTTTTCCAACAGAAATTGTTTCCCAAAGTAAACATAGATTCACGTATAGTTTTTCTTGGATCAGCGATAGTTTTCAGCAGCTGAAAAACAGCTACCAGCTAATCTGGCTCTTTAAGTAGGACATTCATCAGAAAAGAAAAGCAGGCTTTGTCAGGATTTTTAAAAATATTACTATTTTTGCCTTTTTTTTTTTCATTAGGAATTACATTTTTGCCATTGGATATGGCCACTGCATGTTTTCACATATCTTTAAATTAATAACATCATTTCAGTCAAGGGCCAACATCACAGAGGGTCTCTGAAGTCACTGGTACTCTTAGTAACAGAAAAGCAGAAATGGTAGTTCAGGAATGCTTCCAGAAGTTGTTATGACTCTGATCTAGTGGTGCCTGGAAGAACATGATGAATTGAGACTAAGGAAACTGACATACCGTGACGACATTATAGCCAGCTCTTTACGTAAGGTGCTCTGATTGATTCAAAAGACTTATTTGCCTTTTTTATCTTTTCTTTGCAGCAATTTACCTTTGGTGATTTATAAACACTTTGAACACAGGGAAACTTTTGTTAAGTGAATTAACATTTCTTTTACTTGTGGAGACTTATACAGTAAATAGCCAAAATGGAGCATAGTGATAATCTAGTCTGAGCCCCTGGGTAAAATAACACCTGCCCAATGTGCATGTTTGAGGACTCATTGCTGTTAGAAATGTGCATTTTATTTTTGCTGCAACTCTCTGGTTTCAGCTACCAGCCATTAAAGCTTGTCACTTCTCTGTCAGCAAAGTGGAAGAAGTGTCTGCTACCGGATTTCCACTTCCTAGGATTCAAGGTACTTAAAGGTTTGGAGGAAGTCTCCCCTTAACCTTTCCTTTGATATGTTAAGTCAATGAAGCACCTGACAAGCCTGCCTCTCAGATATGTTTTTCCTCCTCTTTAATCCTTCAGCTTTTTTTCTTCATCGTTCTCTAACTTACCATCCCTTTTTTCACTCTAGACATCAGACTGGGGGACTGTACACCATGGGATGGTAATATAATTTCCTCTTTATGCAGTATTCCCTAGTGCATCAGCTCACTGACTGCAATTCATCACTGGGCTTTTCTGATTAACTGGTTATCTACTATCACCACCCCCCATTCAAATGTTTTGCATCTTTACTGCTTTGAAGTGTATAATTCTCTCCTGTAGTTAGAGTTTACATTTCTCATTCCCATGTGTGACTTTGCATTTCGCTGTCTACATGACATAATATCAGATATGAGATAATCAAACAGACCATTATTTATCACTTCCACAATATATGTGCAATTTATACACTTAATTTATACTTATGCTACATTTTCTTCAAGATTGCTGATTTTGAAATTAAATCAGCAAGGCCCAGGACTAGTATGGTATCTAAGATGCCCCAAAAGAAACACACTCATCTCACTGGGATTCCTCACCTAAAACTAACTATATTTTAAAAACTGAAAGCAAGCTTTCATTCCGTCTACTATGCTGATTATATGTCTTTCTAATTCTTAAATGAAAACATTCTCTGGTATTATGCCCATGGGTTACTCCAACTGTATTGTATCTGTGCTATTACTTTTATCAGCCAAATTTACAACTTTAGATAAGCTGTTCAAGAATTTAGCAGTCATTGCTTAAACCTTGACAGCAAAACGGAGGGAAATCAGATTTATATTTATATTTCTTCAGATAAAAATTAAGATGGGTAGAAAAAAAGCCCAATAATGCACAATAAACTGTCCTTTCAGGCCAGAAAGTACATTAGCTCTTGGTTTTTTGAGGATGGTTTTGGCAGGTGATTATTTTTGTTCTTGCCATTGGTTGAGGACTACAAATCTTCTCCATCCTCTTCCATCTAATGGGTCCATTCATCTTTGGCTTAACTAATTGGAAGTGTTCTTTTTCAGAGAGAAATATTCCCTTTTCATATACTGTATAACTTGTTTTATGATGAGCCCACTTTATGACCATTTTTTGCTATATACAATGTAATCCACAGACATTAAAAATTTAAGATGAGGTTTAATTCTTCCTCTTAAGAAATATAATTGCATATCTCTTCAACCTCATTACTATCAAACTCATGATTTGGTTTTAGATGTACCAGAAAGTAACCACTTTATTCGTGTGTGGTAAAAATGATAAAAGATCTTTTGATAAAAGATCTCAAATAGTTTGAGTTTAACTTCAGACTTGTAGCTGATTTAAGAAGGTTTATAGTCCAACTTAATACCTGCTAGACACAGGAGACCATGACCCACAAATCCAAAGACATGTTCTTTTCATTGCAATCTGAACATATGTAACAAACCCAGATTTCTATAATTTTCTCCAACTGAAAATTCTGACTGGGTGAAAGTCCTTGTGCTTTATTTACTGATTACAGTCCACTAGCAACAGGGGACTATAAGAATGCTTCTTGACTTCATGTTCACTGCATTTGAGGTGCAAATGTACGCGGGTGTGTTTATGTCTGTGTATTTATGTATGTGTTTGGATGTTGTAGCCTCATGATCCAAATAACATTATTACCATTGCTAGTGACAGGCCACAGGTTTTGTGTTAATGCTGCAAAGCCTCAGAAGTAGGACTTGTCAGGCTTGATTTGTCTTGGCCTGCCTGGATCTTTGTTTTAGCTTGTTTAGCTAACAGCAATTTTCTAGCTACTAGGCAACTACTACCTATTTTTTTAGCTTTAGTTCAGCTTTTTATGACTGTGTGCTGCCATGAGTATTGCTGTAATAGTTCTGATATATTTTTCTAACTAATCGGTGGTAATAACCAACAGTTATTCAGTGCACAAAGGAGTATCTGTGACCCTAGAATAATGATGTGTTGTAGAGGAGTGTAGGCATAAGATGATACCAGAGTCCTTGCAAGTGTGGGAACAGGACAAATTCAGAGGCCCTGGCACTGTAAATAATTAATCTGCTCTCAATTATTAATCATCAAAAGATTGAAACCTTGGAAAATGTGTTAAACTGGTTTTAAGCATAACAAAGAGAATAAAGAACAAGTGTCTAAGTTGTATAAAACACACCTGTTGTAAATTCACCTGTAACACCGTTTGAAGACAAATGGAAAGAAGAGCACAGTGTAGTGTGTGTTAGTGTATAAAAAACAGCAGACCTGGAGTGGAGAGGAAGTAAACCTCACTATCCATATCATACTTCCCAGAGAACTCAGGACGTTGACAGCTCCTCAGAAATCCTCCCTGCTTCCTCCTCCTCCTTCTCAAGGAAGACCCCACTGGCTCCATTAACCTTGGGGCCCAGGGGAACAGTGGTGCGGTGAATATAACACCAGAAAAAGGGATAGGGATTACATGCCTACAAGGAGCATGCATGTGTGTACCTAACAATTTTAACTATGTTATTAACAATTCCTGTTCTATAAAAATTAGGTAGTTTGGACTGTAAATGTTACTGCTGTTGTGAATGGGTTAAGTAGAATTTACAATTAGTCAGAAATCAAGGAAGAAATCAAGTGTGTTCTTGAGACTAACCTTTACTACCCAAATCTTCAAAATAAGAGAGGTATGTTTTACTGAAAGATATTCAATGAATTTTTTGCTTTAGCCTTATTTGTAAACCATATCAAAGGGTTAAACCTTACACAGCAATGCCTTAAATGACTGGTTCATCTAACCCTTAAGAAAAACAGAACTCTGATAATTTTCTGCACATTTCCCTATTATCCCCACACCCCATTATTTTGGAATTTATACCACAATACCTTGCAGTGCTCCTTCACGTAACTGTGTGACCAACACTACGGCCTGTTTTGCTGCATCTCAGGATTGTCACAGTCACTTTCATAACTAGTATTTTGAAAACCTTTATATCATGAACTGCTAAATCTGTTCCCCTCCAAGCACTAGGACTGTTTAAATGAGAACAGTACTGGGATTAGTTTAGCAGCAGTACCCTTTACTGACAAAATAGATTGTTTAACCTGTGTGGCAGAACCAAGACTTCTGATGTTTCCAGTGATGTATTTGCTTTTGAGTCTTTGTATGACCTTGGGCCAATCATTTAATCAGGAATACTCCAATTCTGGCATTTCTGCACTTCCTTACATTAGGAAGACAAACTGAAACTAGCATGGGTTAAAGGCAGGTGAGCCCAAAAGAATCAACTAAATAATTATTGACTTCGCTTCTTAGTACAGATCTCCATAAACATTGTCTTCCCCATGACTGATTTCTCTGTTTGTCGGCGATCCTGTCACATTTGCGACACCAGAGAGACCACTCACTTAGATCTGTAAGAATTATTGTAAGGGCTCATTCATCACTTAGATTTGCAAGCTGTGCAGCTAGCTTTTTTTCATCTCCCTTTCCACCCGTTCCACTTCTGACTTTAAGGCATTTGTGCTGAACCTGCAAATTCCCTCCAAGCTGAAGGAGTTCTAATGAAAGCACTTCACTGCTTGTGCATCCTGCTGTATCACCACAGCTGTCCTGGAGTGACTGTGACTGAGTGCTGCTTTTTCAGTCCTGATGGCAGACTGGCCTAGGAGAGGCACAAAGCAGCAGTTTTTATAAGGCTATTAGCTGAGGTTGTAGCTGACTTCAAAAAGGAAAAATCAGAGAAATGCTCTAGTTGTGTCTGCAAAGTCATGTGGCTGGTATCTCATACTGAACCAAGAAAAAAGAGCATGGGGCTGGACACAGGGCTGCCTGGGAGTCCAGGCAGCATGCTTACTTCCAAAACAGACAGTAAATTAACACTGACATACATTAATTTGGCACCATCTATTCAAAACACCATCAAATAACTAAGTGTGAATTGACCAAAAAACCCATACCTGCTGGTCACCCAGAAGCACACAAATCAGAATTAACATTTGTGAAAACTCATGATAAGGGAAAGAAGAGGATTAGAGGAAAAACACATAAACCAGAAACAAAACCTTGTAATTAAAAAAAAAAAAAAAAAAAAAAAGCCCTGCTTATTCAATATTTCTTCCTCATGGATTCAAAGCTGCAATGATTTCTTCAGTCTGCCTGTGGCTATCAGCTATAGAATAGAGGCACCACCCCATGATCAACACCACTGATTTCTGTTACAGGGTATTTGATATATAGATATATTTTAATACTATTGGTACAAAATTGTCACAAGAACATGAGCAATAAATGCATTAAGAGAAATAAACTTGTCTGTGGATAGCAGAAAGAAAAGGCTGCACATGCTGAGGAAATAATTTCTTGGGAGTTACACACTGAACTCAATTAATTCATTTTTGTAAGAGCTTTGAAGTGCTATACTAATGTTAAGCAGTATTAATTCAATGGCTACCCCTCCTTTGACTTGTTTAATTATTTCACAGCCATAAGCACAAACCTTCTAATAATTAAAAATCATTCTTAATCTGACTTTTGTGCTCTAAGAAATGTCTTGTAATCCCACAACTCCTTATTGCATTCTCCAAAATAAAAAATATTTCTTTAAAATTTCGTTTTGTTATCCCACTCCTTTTTTTCAGTCCGGTGGCCAAGACAATGCACAAGAATCTCAAAGTTTAAAGTGTGAGAAATCTTTATTGTAGCACTCAGATCAATGTGCAGTAGATGAAGGAGGGGCATTTTTGAGGGGAAAAGTGTTCCTTAAAACTGACAAAAAAGGCATTGGTGAGGCCGCACCTGGCGCTGGTGAGGCCACACCTTGAATACTGTGTCCAGTTTTGGGCCCCTCAATACAAGAAAGACATTGAGGTGCTGGAGCATGTTCAGAGAAGGGCAACAAGGCTGGTGAAGGGTCTGGAGCACAGGCCTTATGAGGAGCGGCTGAGGGAACTGGGGTTGTTTAGCCTGGAGAAGAGGAGGCTGAGGGGAGACCTTATCGCTCTCTACAACTACCTGAAAGGAGGTTGTAGTGAGGTGGGTGTTGGTCTCTTCTCCCAAGTAGTTAGTGATAGGACGAGAGGAAATGGCCTCAAGCTGCGTCAGGGGAGGTTTAGGTTGGAAATTAGGAAAAATTTCTTTACAGAAAGGGTGGTCAAGAATTGGAACAGGCTGGCCAGAGAGGTGGTGGAGTCACCATCCCTGGAAGTGTTCAAAAAATGGGTAGATGTGGCACTTTGGGACATGGTTTAGTCTAGTCTACCCTTGATTGGCTTAGAGTAGACTTCGTAGTGTAGGTTAATGGTTGGACTGGATGATCTTAAAGGTCTTTTCCAACCTAAACGATTCTATGATTCTATGAAGTTGGCATGTGCTGGTTTAGGTATGAAGAAAAAGGCTAATAATATCTAGACTACTAAAAACATGTACCCGATAAAAACCAACCAGAAAAAAAACCAAAACAAAACCTTGAGCAAGTATGTTTCCTAATCCCTAGACTGTATAGGCACCATGGGACATGACTGACTGTCTGCATTATAAAGTATTCACAGCAGAAAAGCAAACTGTATTAAAAGATAATAATTAATTTGGATTTGGCCTTGAGAAATACTTAGAACCTTCCATAACCATAATTGTTTGCATGGCCCCATAGCCCCTCTGCAGGGGACCTCTCTTAGGTCCAAGCAACAAGTTTTTAAGATATCCCATGCATAAGATTAGAGGAAACAGAAAAAAAATTCAAACCACCATATATTAATTAAATTTGTTAATTAAAGTTGGAACATCTTACAAGTCTTGAAATATCCAGAGAAAGATTCTGTCAGTTGCTGTTTAGGCAATAAATGCTGATAACAAGGTCATGCAACAGTGAAAGTTATTGCCCAATTCAATCTAAAATGGGTCTAAGGATGGTCATCATGAAAAACCTAATGGTCCCAGTGAGTTTGGAGGGTCATTGGGTAAAATACAGATGTATTGAGTAAGAATTTTATGCTGTTTTTTTTTTTTAGAGAAAAATGAAATCTTCATTTTGAGGTTGTAAAAGTAATGAAAGATTATAATATCCTGATTTTTAGCTGCCACTATATGTAACTGAAATTTTCTCAGTTCAAGAAAATAAGTTTAATTAAAAACAAGAAAACTTGTTTTCCTTGAGAAGCATCAATATTGGCAAAGATTTTTTTTGTTTTTAAAATTCTCACATGGTCCTATTTATTTATTTATGAACTGTAATTTGTTTGGTTTGGGTCTCAGAAATGAGACTGAGGAAAAATTAAGAAAAAAAAAGAAAGAAGGGAGGCAGCTAATAGAAAAATAAAACATATTTCTAAATGACTGTCAGAAGCCTTCTAACAGTTGCTGGGATATGATGTCATGAGATAAAACTCTGTGTCTTACATGGGAAAAACAATTGTAACAGTTCGCTTTGCATTCACAGGTTACTTTTAACCCAGCCTTTCTACTTTTGGTTAAAAGCACAAATGAGTGTCCTCCATGGCCATCCCAGGAAGCTGATACTCATAGTCATCTCCAGACCCTTAATACTACTTTAAAAATAGTGTTACAGACTGAGCCATGCCAACCAAGTTTGAATAACTGAAAGGCGCCAAAAAGCAAGCCTTTCTATAATGGCATCATACTTTCCTTAAACAAAATAAAAGAAAAAATATCTCGTTTGGACCACGGAACCAGAAATAAAACAAATAAAGCACAAAGGCTATTTAAAAAACAATTGCAGATTGGCATACAATGATGTAAGCTAAAACATGTTGTACTGAAAGCACATTCTTTTCCACACCAGTGACACTAGTCTTGTTTCTTAGATGTTGTGCACTAAAAAGCAAATTCAAATTCCAGAGCTGTATTTGTTTTGGAATACACAGATTGAAAATGTAACTGTGTATTTAGTGGCCTACACAGAGCAACTCTTGTGTCAGTGAGCAGCTAAAGGAACTTTTGGCCTGATTTATCTCTATAACTCTCAAAATCAGTCCAGAAAGCCAATTTTTATTGGTACAACTTCACCCAGAGTAAATAAGATACATGCAAGTATAATAGATCAGTGAAAGGCATACTGTGATTTAAATCTCTGCAGCAGTCAGGTTATGGAAGCCTGAATGCATCCAAAGTTCCTTACAAGTGGTATCTGACTACACTTGAGGAGAGAGGGAAAACCAGAACTGCAGAGGCATTTGACCCCTGATGAAAACATGAAGAGATGTCTTTGTATTCCAGTGCTTACTTTCTGTGACAGTGCTCTGGAAGATTAGTGGTGTGTGAGAAACACTACTGAACTGCAAAATTAGGATAGAGGGAATCAAGAAGTTTGGACGAGATGTTTCACATCAAGATCAAATCCAAAGGCAAGAACAGGGTTTCTGTACCAGACAGTCAGGGTTCAGCTCATGCCTGGGGTTCAGCTCATGCCTAAGGTTCAGCCAAGAATCAGGAATACAAAGTTTGGGCCCACACAAGCTATTCATGTGAGATTTTTGACCCTGCTTAAAACTCACGTTCAGGAATAGATGTCCTCCCTTCTAGTTTTGAATCGGAATCAAAAAGAAAAGCAATTTCTAAATTAACCTATTTTTAGAAAGGAGTGACTCAACAGACTTATATCAGTGCACTTAGTCAGTCTATTTTATATCCTCTGAGGATATGGCTCAGTGAGGAATCAGCCCTTTAACATGTAAAGATGAAGCCTGAAATCACAAACAGGATGTTCACAAAAAGCAACACATTATGAATTACTTCAGAGTATTTCATAAGTCTATATACTTTTCCACTGGCTGCAGTCCCAAATGGAAAACTGATGTAGAGATGATTGTTATGAAATAAAAAATATGAAGTCTTCATTGGCAGTAGACTATTGAAAAGACAAGAATTCATTCTTGGAGCAGCCTGGAAAAGTTTGTCTCTATTCTGCACACATTTTGTTTATGTTACAAGACAGTTACAGTTGAGGAAACCTTTACTGATTTGTCTTGAATGTAGATTTTTTTAAAATGCCTGCAGAAGACAGCTCAGTATGATAAATCTTGTTCAATGTTGTTGATCTCTAAAGGTATTGCGGCTGCTATTTTCACACGAGATGTTTAAGAGGTGCTTTAGAAATGTGAAATTATCAAAATGCTCATTTCCTGGTTAGTTTTGCACCACTGCACAGCTGCACTCAATTAGGTAGACTTTAAAAAAAAACAGCAGGGAAAACAAAAAACCAAAACAAAAAACCCAAACACCAGAAAAGCCCAATGCATTCTTCTAGCCACTGCATTCTTAATTTATACAAGTAAAATGCCTAGAAGAAGTCATATCAGAAAACAGACTACATCAAACCCCCTCTGCAATTAAGTGTATTTTCTTGGAGAAAATTTGAAAAGTTTTTTTCATTTCCTCTCATGTCATTATTGTCTAAACTCAAAGAACCGTGAAGAAGGTGGACAACAATATTTCTTGTCCTGTAGTAACATCCAAAGGACACAATCAAATTCCAGGTCTATTATGCTGGACAGAAAGTCTAAGTTGCATGATCCCCACCTTAAGTTCTTCACAATCTTCAGCAGATTCATAATAGATGATGAGAAGGACAGAAACACTAACAGATAATATTTCCATAGCCAACACATTCTGAAAGGTTTTTAGAGATCAGCCTTAAGCTGTATTCACGCTGGTCTCAGCAATCAAATTTCTCTTCAACTCACATTGATTTCCGCTGGGTTTTTTTGTATCTAGATCTATATAATCTGGACAAAATAAAAGAAAGAAGAAAAATATAGTTGGACAAAATAAAAGAAGATAATAAAAATAGTGGGACAAAAAATTCTTGGTTAATACAGAAAAACAAATCTCAAAACTATTTCTTCAGATATTATCAGGCTGGACTGACAAGAATTGGTCTGATTTTCCATGAGAGAGAGAAATATGAGTATATAATTTCCTATTATCACATTTATTTTGAGCAATTATAAGCAAACTTCTAGGAACAATCTTCCAGTTAAATGTGATTCACTGCTAAACCATGTAATTTGGGTTGTGATTCTCGTGAAAAGCATTAGAGATATATATGCCTGTAAAGTGAGAGGACGCTTTTTAGGACTTGGTCATTGAGACTTTCTTTCTATATGCACCTTTTTATTTCTTGCCATTTTAAGAGCAAGTCAGTAGCATGTGTCCCAGTGACGTGTTGATATATCTGCCTCTCATTCACGAAGCTCAGTACAGTTCTGATCTCTTTTGCCTTAGATGCTGGGTATACTAGATATATAGCAGTGGATTATAGCAAAGAAGGTCATTTAATTCAACTTTCATTTCATTCAACTTCATTTCTATTTATTTCCTGTATGGTGTGCTCACAGCTAGAATTACTTGGCAGCTGCTCAATGGGAGCAAACCAGAAAGATATTACCTTGCCTTGGATTAAAAAGCAAAGCTGAGTGGGATTGGTCTACTTCTTCACATGATAGTCTTTTTGTTACTGGTCTGGCACTTTTATCATGCTGTTTCTAAGAAGTGAACGGGAAAACAACTGCCTCATGAGATATACATATACAAACCCTTGGTTGCCTGAAGTTGTGCAGTAATCATCCAGTCTCTGTAACACTAAATATCTGTCAGACTTTATAAAATGTTGCAGTCATTGCAGTCATCCTGCCCAAATTCCAGTCCCAGCGTCTGCTGATGATTCATCCCCAAAGTCAACAGAGAGAGGAGAAACAGCAGTTCCTGTGGAGATGTCTACCCTCCTTGTCTAACAGCGGGGGTGAGCACATTTTTGGTAGAATGTTGTTTTCTCCCAAACTGAAACTTGTCACAGACACATATCAGTTTCAGTGGAATGGATCCACACTAGAAGGAAGGAGATCCAGGCACAAATTTCCCCATTTTGCCTAATTTAGTGATGACATTTAGTAGTTTCATATGATACACAAGGTGCATCAAGCAGAATGAAAAATAAATGTTGTTCTGGTCAGCTATGCTCTAGACTGACAATATGGAGGATAGAAATCTTCTTTCCACAGAAGTAATCTTTGTCACCAGATAGTTGGACACTTGATAAAAAAGGGAGAAAGATTATATGTTAATCTATTTCCACATAGCACTTAGCCACAAAACACTCTAGGTTCTTGTAGTGATCTCATTTTGAATCAGAAGTAGACATATCAGAGAGTTTTCAAATCCCATTAGGTTTAGATATAGTTTGTCTACTATATCTGTTTGAAGAAGAGATAGAGAAAAGTGAACCATGAAAAGTGGCAGGAGGTGGAAAACAGGATAACGCAAAATGCATCTCTTCAAAATTTCTGAGACCACTAAATCCTTGTACTGACTGATCTTATCTTAGGCAAACATCTCCTAAATTTTAAATAACTCAAACAACCATTTCAAGACAATAAGATCCAGCCATATGTTAACAAATGTTCACCTATTCATATGTTTCTAGTTCCCCTCATTGCTAGCCCTTCCCACTGTGCATGAAGTTTTTCACCTGTTACTTCAGAAAATCTAGTGTGAATCTTCATAATTTATGTATCTCTAACTAAGGTAAGTCCAGCTGGAGAGAGAGGATCTATCTGACAAAGTGGCACAAGATCATCTCTGCTAACAAGCTTGCTAATCTAGCAATGAGGTCCTCAAACAGCGTTCAGTGGAGGATTTTAACCAAAGCCTGAGGAGAAGTGATGCATGGGCTGAAGTGAGGAAAGGCCTGATGAACAGCATGATGGAGAAGGCCCTCCCACTTCCCCTGTGAAAGCAGCTTCACTGGGGACTCCGTGAAGCACCTGTAGCCAAATGCATGCAGCACAGGAAAAGAATAGGAAGAATAAGGTCATGCACAGATGCATATCTATGAGCTCATTTGGACTACACAGAAGTGGTGGGGTAGCTTGTGCAGCAGGAGTAAATAGGAGCTCTCTAGACAGGACAGGCAAGGAGGAAAACATACATTTTGGGCAAAGTTGGTTGAATGCAGGGAGATTTGTCTGGGAACTTGTGAGACACCAGACACAAGCTTATGGGCAAGGATCAGAGGACAGACAAACACACGTGACATCTTAATAGGCTACTGCTACAGATACCTTGATTTTAGTAAGTCTTTCAAAATTGTCAAGCCAAACTGGAAAGATATGGTTTGGATAAGTGGACTGTAAGTTTTGTGGAAATGTGACTGGACTACTAGACTACAAAGGCTATGATCAGCCATACCAAAGCCCAGCTTGTGGCTGGTTACTCATTCCATCCCTCAAGGATCAATACTGGGGCCAATAATATTTAATGTCTTTATTAGTGACCTGCACAGCAGGACAGAGTGTGCTCTCAGCAAGTTTGTGATCAATATCAAATCAGGTGGAGAGTTTGGTATCCTGGAGTGTAGGGCCACTGGGGGACTTGACAGGCTGGAAACATGGGATGACAGGAACCTCATGAAGTTCAGCAAAAACAAGTGCCAAGTCCTGCACCTGGGATGGGAAACCTTGCTGAAGCAGTATGGGCTGGGGGCTGACCAGCTGGAAAGCAGCTCTGCAGAAAAGGGTCTTGGGGGTCCTGATGGACACCAAGCTGAGCCAGCAATGTGCCCTCACAGCAACAGAGGCCAATCACATCCTGGGCTGCATTAGCAAGACTGTTGCCGGCAGTCCCTGTGCAGTGACTCTTCCCTTCTGTATGTCACTTGTCAGATCACATCTGGGGTGCTGTGTCTAGTTTTCAACTCTTCACAATAAAGACATTGACATACTGGAGCAAGGCCACTGCAGGCTACCAATATGATTTGGGGACTGGAGTGACTGTCATAGGAGGAGAAGCTGAGAGAACCTAGTGTATTCAGCCTCAAGAGCAGAAGGTTAAGGAGGAATCTTCTAATGGGAGAATTAGAAAAAGCAATCAGACTATCTGGACCCACACAGTGATGGAATGAAAGACAACATCACAGCTGCAAAAAGTAAAATTCTGATTAGATATACGGACATTTTTTCACCATGAGGATGATAAAATATTGCAACACTTGCCCAGAGAGGATGTGGAATCTCCTTCCCTGGAAATATTCAGAATGAAACTGGAGAAGGCCCTGAGTAACCTGCTCCAAGCTGGCACCACTTTGAGCGAGGGCTGGACCAGATGATGCCCAGCAGTCCTTTCCCACCTTAATTATTTTTTTTATTCTGTGAATTAATACAGGCACCTGCAGGGGGGTAAGTGAGAAATGAAATAGTCAAATACTTGTCATAGCTGCAGAGCAAGTTGTTGCTTTGGTGTCTTTCTCATCTGTTCCTCTGGATCACGATGTGTTACTTCTGACATATCCACCCCTCTCAGCAAGAAAGTTGCAATTTGCTTAATCTTATTCCAAGTGCCTGATTAAAAGCCTTAATCACTCAGCAGTCCTGACCATAATTAGTATGTGAGGATCTTCCCTTTGGGAGTTGTGAGTAATGGTAGATTCAGGGATCCAGAAAGTATCTTTGAAACAAATATATTGTTTAATCTTAACAGGAGGAAGAAGGCAAAGCAAAGGATAGTTTTACAAAACTATGACTGTGTATAGGTGAGATTCAGTTAACAAGATGTGAGTGTCCACATTGTTTACATCTGAGATAATCTATCCAGGATCTTTTTACAATTACAGGAAGTCTAGGACACAGTTTCAAATCAAAGCAGAAGTCTAGGATCAGTCACATGTATTGTACTCCAAAACTGCCTATGACTGTCCATTAATTATACACACAGAAAAGCAGCCAAGGGTGACTATCTCAGCTACAGATACTGACACTGTAAATGTCTACATTATATTAAATAAATCCCAAGTAACAGCTCCAGCTTATCTCTGGAGTCTGGATTCCAGTCTACATCCCCAAATTTGCCCTTTAGCCTTTTTCATTGAAAGCTTCTCCTTTTATTTTAATCCAAGTTTTCTGTTTTCTGCTCTGTTTCCTGATCCCACTTAAACCAAGTGAGTCAGCCTGCAAGAATGTCACAAGTTCACTTAGAGACTGATGGACCTCCAATATTCTGAAATGTTTCTAAGAAATTAATATCAGAATTATAACATACACTGTTTACAGAGCCAATTTGCTGACAAACATGCTCTGTAGATTCATGCAGTAAACACCACAACAACCTTGTTAAGCCACAGCATTCATAAAATATTTACATGCAGCTTAAAATTTGTCGCAATAGTGTAAATATTTAAAGCAGTGTCACTGGTATCTTGGATCCATTGCAGTAGTTCGCACCCAGACTTATCATTTCAGACTCTCTGCAAACACTGCCAGACATTTTCAGCAACTTTTGACAGGTTCCTACACAACCATTTCACCTAGTAAGAGTGCATTTTCTGCCATTAAACAGAAGTTAAAACAAAGACTTCTGAAAACAAGTGAGAGGTCTGCAAAAATCAATCCTTCACTAATTGCTATAAAAGAGTACTGTTTATTGAGCTCATTTTATACAAAACATGTAGTAGTGTTGCAGTACAATTTTTAACAAATTTTATACATCCTCCACATAGAAAGCAAAGGAAGGGAAGTTACCAAAAAGATTTAAACATGCTTGAGAAGGAACAAATGGAGATATCTGTTTACTACCTTGAAACATGACCATTTTCTGGGACAGTGGACAATGCACAAACTAGAGATCATGTGGTGAGGGGGGCAAGACTCAGAGTAGTATTTAGAAATGCAGTTACATTCCGATCCTATTTCACTCTTAATTCTGATTTTGAGAGACCTAGCTTTGATATTCTGTTAATTTCCCAAAGCTTTCCAACATGCGTGATTTTTTCAGAGGGTCAATTTCATTTGTTTCTAAAGACAAAAAATAAGATTTTAGATGTAGAAGGGTGTAATTCTGTTGTCTTCAATAAGTGTTCAAAGACATGTATGTGCAGAGGGAAAAGAAATTCCATGGAAGTCCCTCAAAAATTATAAATTGCTGTCAGTGTATGATGTAAACATCCTATCTAAAGTAAACCCTGACCTCTTCAAGAACTTATCCCAGGTTTCTCTGTATTTCTTCACAGAGAATGTTTTATTTCTAATAGGAGGTCTGTATAACACAATGATACACACACATCCTATGGGGTGAAGCCTTAAGTCACAACTGCAGAGAACAGCTGTGTTCTCTGTGACTTGTACTTAGAGATCTTTAGAAAAGCAAAACATGAAAACACAGTAAGTCCTCTTCTCTTTGCGATTCATCTCTACCATATCTCTGCAAACACATCAGTCACTATCATTTTCTTGTCTCCTTTCCATTTTTCCCCCGGAAGATCTAAGCAAAGTTCATTTCCAGAGGTTTGGCAACCTACCCAGAAACCTGTTCATTAGCTTTAAAGTCTTTGATCAGACCCAGCAGTTTATATCGCCTCTTTTTAACACAAGTATTTGTAGTGATGATGGCTCCAAGTCAGAGTCAAGACCCATAAATCACTGGAGGATTTTGTTTAAATATGACCATTTAGTTTTCTTGGCCTATTACTTGTTGCTTATATTCAGCAAGGGTCAGAATATAGAGGATAAGACCCAACAAAAAAAGTTAATCCTAATGCACATACGTCTATTGGAATAAAGCCTCTTCTTTTCCATAAGAAAAAGAAGTTGTACAACAAAAAAGTAATTTGCAAAGCTTTCAGTCATGATATTATCATTTTATATTGTGGAAAAAAAAGTATAAGATGGCACAGCATTTTCAGTGGGGAGCTTACAATAAATAGAGTCTGAAGAGAAATGTGTAACCTTTATTCTTCTTGCTCTCCGGTCTTCATTTCTAAGTGATACATCTGTTTTATAGTTGGAAAGTTGATTAATGCACTTACAAAAAGGGTCTTGTACACTTCAGAGAAATGGGGTTTCATTGGAAAAAAAAACTCTTTAAAGGCAAATCATGCAGTGCTTCATAAAAGTTCTGTGAAAGGAAAAAAAAAGAAAACAGCCGATGGCTACAGTCTGCTCTTCCACTGGGTATTATTAGTACTGTTCCAATGTCAAGTGCAGAACTGCACTCCACAGCTCGCACTTCAAATGCAGAGAAATCTACAGAGGCTTGAGCTTTACACTAGCTTTTTAAACCAATGGAAAGAAAGGAAGAAAGAAAACTTTGCTCTGCTATTGCAAGACTCCTTTTTTTCACTCAGACTGTTTCCAATGGAGTAGACCAGCACTCAACTTACTTTTTCCACCAGTTACAGAGAAAAAGGGCCCTTACAGGAAGAATAGAAAACCCCTGTTTATGACACTTTTGGAGTCTTCTACTTACAACTAACAGCCAGCACATGCAGTAAAAAATGTGTCCTAAATGGTATTTTAGCTGCTGTATTCTTTTTCTCATCAAATTCATTGCACTGACTTAGAGTAGTATTGTTAACACAGCATTCAAGGAAAAACATTCAGGGACAAACACACAGCTCTTAAAAATGTGTGGAAACATATATAGAAAGTAGCCTGAAAGTATGGCAGGGCCAAATTCCACCACAGTAAATGTGAACCATTTTGTTTCAATTTGATTGCTTTTGCATCAGACTCTTAAGTCAGTTTTCAACTGCATTCTTTCTTCTCTTTGCCTCCCCTTCCCATAAAACAACATAACAAAGATAAAAAAGACAGTTGTAAGCGTGAAGTACCCATGCATTCAATATTAATTTTTCTTATAATTTAGATAAAACAGAATTATTCAAAATCTCAGTGACTGCAAATCAGATGTTTGCATCTTTATGAGTCAAAAACCCTGACCCAAAGCAAGTATTTCAACATGCTAACAAATCTGTCTCCAGAAAAAAAAAAAACAAACCAAACAAACCAAAAACCAACATGAAAACCACCCATAAAATAGGTTGGTTAGGTTCTCATAAGGATTTGCACAAGGCAACTGGCAAAATGGTGCTCAGTCTTGATGCAGACCTCAAGCTGCAGTAGAGTAACAGCAGCAACCAGCAACAGTGCATCAGCTGATTCTTGCAAGAAGAAATCCTTGTGGACTCATGTGTAGCATGCTGCAGAATTGACAATGTTGCTTGTTTATTTTTCCAGTCCAAAAAGGTCATTGCTGGAGGCATGGTATAATACCAGACCAGCTGGTTTGTTGTAGTGATTTGGAATGACAAACTTCTTGCTCTTGCTAAAGAGGCAGATTTTTGAGCAGACAGTATACTTTATATAGTACCTTGTAAAAAATCATGTCCTTCTTTTTCTGTCACGGCAAATGGCAGGTGAATCTTCTTTATATATTTTCTCTTGTTCATATTCCCTGTGACTTTGATATAAGATTACTGTTTTGTTGTGGTACTATTTTTACATAGGCTTTATTTTACAATGCAGATGGCAATTGATTTAATGCCAAGATTTTTTATATGTATATCTCTACATATGTATATATACAAACTGTAAGTGACACCACAAATTAATAAGAAAAATGAGAGATACGTTATACCTTTTAAAATGCAAAGCAGATTTTTCTACCTTGAAGTGAAAGGTGGGGAATTTAAATCATAAAGTCATCCTGAAACAGAGATTAAGTCTAATTAGGGCTCAGAGTAGAGTGACAGAAGTATTGATAGATGGCTCCCCTTCTTGTAGTGGCTTGGTTTTACTTGAAAAAAACCTGTTTGGTTTGCACCAGAGCTTCATTGGATAATGTAAGAAAGGAAAGAAAAAGATTACTTAAAAATCTCGTCCTCTCAAGCAGAATGGTTTCAACAGAGAGTCAGGATTTTTCTTCTTACAAATTGCCTGTCAATATGGCTGGCTGTGAAGTGTCTATTCACCTTCAAGCATTGAAGCAGGAATCCTTGTACACAAACACCTCACGCTCTCATACCGTGGACAGTGAGCTAATCTGAATCACTGCTGTGTTATTTTTCAAAACTCCTCATTATATTACCTTTTAACTAGAAAGTGATAGTGTGTTTGATACAGATAATTCTTGAATTATGATGTCTCAGCTGCCCTTGAGTGGCATCCAAATATAAGTCCTATTACCCATGGACTTAGCATACAGCCACAAGTTAACCACCCTGCAGGCAAAATGCACAGGATGATGACGAAAACAAGCTGTGGCTGTATGAAACACTTCTTTGGCTAATTCTTTCAAGGGGCAGTTACTGCAATCCTGGTAATTTCTGGAAAAATTTATCAGAAACAGCTGCCATAGTCAATCCCCAGGTAAACTAATAAAGCACTTAGACCTTACGTATTTCCTCCTGCTAATGGACTGTCGCCTTCTTGGCAAATTCTGAAATATTTCAGCAGACAAATGCGGAATGCTGTCCTTGTTCTTGCTACAAAATGAAAATTAAGATATTAAGTGACTCAGAACAACGTGTTCTACTGCTCATTTGAGTAACATTTTAAATGCTATTTGGGATACAGGGCAGCCCCCATCTTGCCACAGCTTTGGCAAAACAGAAACTGCCTGTCTTCTTACACCCCTCCTCTCTGAGTTGGGTTTGGAAGTTTGTTCAGTCTGAAGACAAAGTTAGTATTTCTGTCTTTCAGGATTCTTTCTTCTTATCTTGCTGACAACAAAAATATGAGAACGAGCAAAAGACACAGTGGGTTCAGAGATTTCCCATGGGCCAAATGAGTCAGGGATGCAATAAATTTCCTGCAAGCCTATGTCTGTGCATGGAGATGCACAAGCCATCAATTCTTCTTTGCCTACATGTGGATCAAGGTTGCAGGACACAAGATCTAAGAACACCAGAACCTCCTCTTGGACACAGCAGAAATTAAAAACAAAATTAAAAATTAAAAGGACTGTAAGTCCATGAGCCATTCACACACAAGTGTTTGTTTTTGAGCTCCTCTGTCAAAAAAAAAAAAAAACAACCAAAAAAACCAAAAAACTGGCAAGTTTCTCTTGTGGGGGATGTGTATATAACATTTGCTATTCTTTAGAAGCAGTGTTACTTAAAAAGACCTCTCCGAAAATAGAGTGGGACTGCAAAAGACTACTAAGAAGAAAACAAGGAAAAGAAGGAAAGACAATCACTTTAGGGCAGCATCATATGAGTCGTGGGAGAAAAGGTTTAGCCAGCACAAAAAGCTCTCCACCTGCATCTCCTTCAATACATTTTCATTCCATTGCTATGAGTGATTGATATTCTAGCAGAGATATTTTAATTTAGCATTTCAGCAAATTCTCAGCATTCAATGAAATTTCTTGTCAGAGAATGGAGCCGTGAGTCTAGTCCATGAACAAGCAAGTCAGTATTATGGCTATTTCCTTGGTCTTACTATTTGGGTGTACGTTTTCCCAGAAATCTCGCTTGCAGCAAATCAAATCTTTCCAATAACAAATCAGGGTTTTTTGGCAAAGGAAATGAGAAAAGCTTGTTATGTACAGCTATGTCACACCTGTAATAAAGAAAAACCTCAGATTTTTGCAGCTGTTCTATATGGTGGTCTGACTGCAACTTGTCAGGGTCCCTCTTCACTTGGGACCTGCATTTAAGCACAGGCCCTCCCCTCTGTTCTTGACCTGAGCTATGTTGCCAAGTGCCAGGCCATGTACTCCACTGATGTGGACCTGACTACAGACCAGGCTTCCTGGCTTGGCCTTGGACCTGCCTGTGACTCGCAAAGCCCCTGCCCTGCCAGCCCAAGAGTCTCCCATGGCTCCCATGGCTGCCCACCCCTGCTGTGTCCTGGGTCTCTGCTTAAGGGGGCAATTCTCAGTGTCCAGCAAGATTAAAAAAAGCCAGGCAAGTTTTTACTCCCCTGTTACAGCACTTGAAAACCTCTGTGCGTGTGTCCCTCCTCAATTAGATCCAAAATGTCAGAAACACACAACAGTTTTATGTTGTTTTCTTCTTCTCTGATTTGACTCAATGGCTCCATAAAAGGCTCTTCCTTGTGCTGTGTATAGTTGAGCTGTCAGTCTGAAATAGAAAGGGAATGTTCTCATGCAGAAAACATTTAACATTTCAGATGTGATGGCCAGGACAAAACACAGTCCTGTCAAAGTAAAAAATCAAAAGTAAGGGGACCTTTCCCCAGCCCAGGAAAAACACCAGCAAAAGGTTAGGACACTCACCTGCGGTACAAAGTGCTAAAGTTCATGTCCCAAATCATTCACAGCAAGAGTCTTGACCTCAGCTTAATACTACCTGAGCTAATAATATTATACCATTCACTCTTCAGGGCTGGATGGCATATAGTTTCTCAATGAGGCTGTGCCTCCTTTTCAAAAATGTTCAAACTAGATGTTTTGGAAGAAAAGTTTTAAGTTCAAAGAATAAAAATTTCTCTATGACAAGGCATTTAATCTGAACATTCCTGACAGGCTCTCATGTCAGGCAAAAACATCAAAAGAATTTATTTTAAATAGCCTGTAATCAGTTCTTTTTATGATATGAGGTATCTTTATAAATAGCTTTTTAAGTTTTCAGTGGATTATTATTTTTGATGGTTGATTTTAGTACTAATCCATTTCAGCCTCCTTAATTAAGAGTGTTTAGTTTAGAAAAGAGAAGACTTGTTGAGCAGACTTCAAATGCTTTAAAAAATCCTGTAAGGAGCTGGCAATAATCTGTTCTTCATGGATAAAAAAGAAGTTATGGACTTAAATTGCACCGAGGAAAGTCCAGGTTAGTCATTATCGAAAACTTTCTAAATGGAAAGGGATAGTGAAACCCTGAAACACACTGCCCAGTAGAAGTGTGGTGACTTCATTACTGCACATCACTAAGAATGGACTCAGTAAACATTTATCAAGAAAAGAGTAGTCATAGCTCATGCTGCCTTAGAGTAGAAGGATGAAATAAATGTTGTTTCTTCTTCTACAAAACTACTAACATCCAATCAAAACCCAGGACCCATATAAAAAAGGAAAGGATATTTCTCAAAAGGTTTTTCTTATCTTAGTGTTAGAATCACCTTCTACATGTAAAAGGTTTTGAATATTGAAACATTCAGTGCTGCACTCTGCCCTTTCTAGAAAGAAAATAAGGCTTCCTAAGCAGCGTTTTTCCACACTGTTGCTACACAAAACATGATTAAATTGCATATATGAACCTTGGCAACTCAGTTCCACAATTATTCGATTATTTTCTTTAGTTTTATAGCTTCATTCTCTTTTTCATGTATTCTTTTTGAGTTTGGACTTCAGTTACACAGCGTGCCTTCTATATTTCTGTTCCCCATGTACTATGAACCTCCATTTCAACTCTTGAGGTCAGTAAAGTCTAGGCATATATTTAAAGTTAAACAAAAATTTTCTTGAATTTGGGCCTTGCTTAATACAGTATCATAAAAGCTTTTTAAAAAAAGTTGAAATCCCAATACAGAATGCCTTGTAATGGATTGTAAGATGGCAGAAGCATGGAAAAAATGAAGCCTGAATGAATATTTATTGTAATTCAGTTAAGAAGAGCTAGAGCTTCAACAACATAAAATAAAATTAGAAACAAATATCAAGATCCCACAGATTTCAGACCATGCAGTTAAAGAGGGGGAACATCAGCCCTGCCTGAAGGTATCTGTAATCTAAATACAATTTTGACTCTTTACATACTTTAACTTTAATACATAGTAGATCACCATACAGTGCTGTGTCTTCCAGGACTTTTTGACTGGGCAAAAAGGATAAATGGGAGTTCTTACTCAGCCCTGTTGTGGCTTAGCATAACACTGTAGTTAGCAGGGTTAAAAATACTCAAGAAGTCAGCTAGGATGGGTGGTAACTGCTGGAACCCTTGAAAATGTCAGCATACAGAGGGTCTCTATTCTTCTAGGTTTCATTTCAGTCTGAGTCCTTCACAGGGTAGCCTTCTATACCCTGGGACTATGTGGACACTGAGCATTCTGAAATAACCAGCATGGAGTGGTCTGTCCACTCTCATGTTTCTCCAGATACTTTTGGAATCATCATTTTGTGAATTCATTGTATGGCCAGACTTAATTTGATTTCTTCTTGAGGAAATTACCAGAAGTTCTCACAATAAAATAGAAGAAAATTCCTTTATGTCCTTGTAAATTAGGTAGGGACCTACACACAAAGAAGCAGCACGTCCCATCATCTCTTGTAATCAGAACACAATAAGATCAAATGAACAAAAGATGGCTAAAACATTAATCCTGTTGCTAATCCTGCTGTTGTGGCTGCTCCTTGCCAGAGTTTGCATTTCAAAGGCTGAAGTCTTTCTAGCCTGAATGCCGGTTGTATCTTCCTTCTTGCTTTTAATATTCCAACTATTAATTACAAAATTCATCTTCTTTTCTGTTGTATTTAATTACAGAATTGGAGCTAACTGACTTTTGAATAGAACTAAGCCTGACAAATTCAGCCATCACCACAATATAAGCACTCACAAATTGTATGGAAACCTAGCAAAAATGCCCTTGGCCATCACACAAACAGGCATGAAAAGTAATCAATTGTTTCATGTTCTGCTTTATAAGTAAGTGGTAGAGCTGCAAATTTTTACACCTGCTTTCATATTTGTGCATATGACATTCCAGTGAATAGCAAAATATTCCCATCTCATTCAATTGCAGAAAGCTGGTTTATATGTTGATCCTCAAAAGCTATTGTTGCTACAATAATGCATTTGAGTTTTTGTTACCAGACCCTTTTATATCATAAATTCATATTTTACCAAAACTTGGGGTTTTTAACTGATACTGTAAAGGTGCTGTTGCTCTACAGGGTTACTATGTATTGTTGCCCTTCAACATTCTTTAGTCCAGAGGATTACCCCCAGCATAACACACCACATTCAAAGCTGTAAGGTAATTCTTCTTCCTCCCCTTGCGCCTAAGAAATACTCTGTAGCGTGAATTAAGCCCTTAAACTATTTCTGACACCTGGAAGGGGAAGGGTTCGTGTTGTCGCATACATCTGCAGCAATGGGAAAAGCCCTTTCACAATGCATGGGAAGAAAAATGGATCAGTTCTTGCTTTTCTTGGCTGCATTGTCTCTGCAACACTAACTGCAATAAACAGCAGTTGACTTATCACTGTCACTTATCACTTGAAAATACACAGGAAAAGAGTTGTGCATTTGAAAGTGCCATTTAAACAACCATTTCTCAAAGTAGACCCATGTTTAAGGAGGCAATGTTTTCAGCTGATGAAGTTCAACTTGTCAGAGACATTTTCAATTACCTTCTTAGGCATAAAGATATAGTTGCTGTTGAAGTGACACCTTTATTGGTTTTAGTTAGCTTCAAAGAGACTAAATGAGAAAATTCAGGGCAAAGAGAACAGTTTTGCTTTTTGTGGGTTTGCCCACCTACACTCTACTTCTTATGGCATAATCTTAGGCCTTAGTTCAGGAAACTACTTGTGGACAAGTGGAATGTCAGAACCATGGTTGGTTGTCATTGAAATAGACAGAACTCAAGGCACAGTTAAATGCAGACATGTAATAGCTGCTTCGTATAGGGCCAGTCGAGTGGGCAAGCAGGCTGTTTGGTAAGGAGTACAAAGTACTTCAGTGATTCAGATGATCTGATTAATTTGGAAGACTAAAACAGTGATCCCTATCCTCTTTCCCTTGCTCATCCAAGGAATCTATTCACACCTGATTAGAACAGCTATAGTGTGGTTTTAGGCAAAGAATTCAGTATTGCCTGATTTTATGTACTCATACCAAATCTTCTCCCCCAGAATTTCCCTTTTATCCCAAAGAAAAGTATATAATCAATTGCATTTAGTAATGAAACAGTATTTGAAAATATTTTGCCAATTCCTTTCAAGCCACCAAAGTGAAATAAAAGTAGTTGCTCGTATTTTCGTTTTGTAACGCTTCCAGATTCACCACGTGTATATTCCCCTTCAAGAGGAAAAAAGCCATCTCTTTCAGAGTTCTTCACTTAAATCTCAAAGAGTAGTAAACAGAATAGTAAAAAGCTGTCAGACATGATGCTTAAGTGAACATCTTGAACAAATGTCATTTAATTGCCTTATGATCCATCTTGGGAAATTTAAGAATGTATTCCGCATCCAGGTTAGTATCCTCTGTCTGCTAAAATACAGTCTTTCTTTGTGTCTTCTCATTTTTGTTGAAACTGAGGTTTTCCTAGGAAAAGTTACAGTTTTGAGACTTCTACACATTCTGAATAAAAGGGTTTTTCAGTGGAAAAATTTGCAACTTTATTTATGATAGCATTTCCTCCAACTATTCATAATTTCTTTTTCTTTAACTTCTGCAATAAAATTTATTAAATAATATCTTTGCTGACTACAGGAAATAATCCCAGTTTATGAATCTATCAAATGCAGGGAATAAAAATTAACAGTATTTGTTTACAAGAATAATAAGTCTTAACCCATATAGAATGTAATAATATTTTCCCATTTATTTGAATAATTTGAAGCTTCCTACATGGCAGTGCCAATTATCCAGTTGTTACAGTTTTGAAAAGCATATGAAATCACTGCATTTTCACTTCTGTAAATGTCTCCTCAAAAGAGTTTCAGAATGCGGCATGGCTGATTTATCTACTAAATAATGAGTGTAGCAAAATTCTTTCCAGTTATATCTAACAGATTGGAAAATATTTAACTAGCCTATATACTGCAAAATGCATTTATGATTATGCGATCATGATGTTTTGATACAATATAGGTGTTCTTGTATTGCTGCTTAACAACCACAATTCTATTATATTTATCTATCTGCTCAAAACCCGTAATGACCATTTCTGTTAAGTAGGAGTTCACTGTGGAAATATGAGCCAGAAAAGTGCTAGGTAAATCTTTCAAAAGAGAAAGGAGTTAAATTCATTCTATCCATGAATATCTTCCACTTTTTCTGAAACTCTTTGGAAAAGTTCTAGTGCTATATTAAAAACCAACATCTAAAATTTCAAATGAATCAACTTAGTTTTAATGAAATCTCATAGTTGGAGATAAAGGGCATAAAAGTAGTTACAGGTGAAGTGGTTATTTCCAGTTATTGAATCTGAAAACTTAAGTGTTTTCCTCCAAAAGCACAGTTTAATATTTAGTCAGCAGTTCAAAATGGAGTGCCCCTGATTTGCATGAGAATCCTCTGGAAAAAATACCGCAGGGACTTATATTACACAACAAGGCTTTTAAAAAGGGAAAGTTTGGCTCATGAATTTAACTGGTCTTATTAAGGAAATAGATGCAAAAGAGACATTTTCAGCATGGAAATTTATGTTGGATATATTCAATGAGTGCAGACATTCTGTCCTGTTCCTGCACATAGGACATAAATAATTATTTACCATTGCTTTAGGTATCAAAGAGAAACACTGAACACACAAACCAGTCCCTCAGGAGTTTTCAGCATTCACAGGCTTCTTATTTATATACAGATAAAAGGCACCTGCAGCTGTATTTTATTAGAATAAAAAATGACCTTCAGTAACCAATAAGGCTAATCAAAGAAAAGTTTTTCCCAAAGGCCGTAGCACTACCTACATTTCTCTTCAGAGGCAGTCAGGATGGATTTAGGTAATAAGAATGTGTTCAGCCTTCCTCAGACTTTTCTCTGTTAATTACAGTGCATTGTGTACACTGCATCTGTGCTTGCGTACAATAATGAAAAGAAATTACAAGACTATTTTTAAAAGGTAAACAAAACTGTTTGATAGTGCAGCACTCACTAAATTGAATATAGCACTAAGCCCACCTGATAACACAAAGTCTTGGAAAATAATGGTGATGGGAGCTAAACAGGCATCCTGTTAGATTAAAGTAAGGCACGGTGGTTTTTGAAGGCAGAATGCATGTTTTGCTGACCTTTCTCCATTAAACATAGGCAACTGTTCTCAAATCTACCTTGCTTGGATCTAATCATGTAGATGCCCTTTGCCATGGACTGCATGCCACAAAAAAAGAGGGATAATCAATAGTTGCGCCCATAGTAGTCCATGGAGCTCAATAATAAATATTCTATCCACCTGCCTGAGAAGAGCATAAGGCATTGTCTTTTTTCTCTCATTTGGATCTGTGAGTTGTAGAATGCTAATATATATTATTGCGGTATCAAGACCTGTGTTGGGCCCATCGAATATTTGTGGACAATGAAATACTACATTTTGACCCTAACCTTGGGTCATATAACCTCTGTTTCTCAAAAATATCTCAAAGAAAACATTTCTGTAGTGCTGGGGTTTTGTATTTACTGGATGGATGTTAAAAGTGGCTTGATATCAGTGTAGTCCTGATGAGACAGATCGTTCAGAAGACGCTATCAGAGATACATGAGTAATACACCTATCTGAAGTACTTTATATAACTCCTGTTCTCAAAACACTGAACACCACGCACTTTTGTTTAGCATCATAAGATCTCTGAAAAGTAGAGACATACTCTTCATCTCTATTTTCATGAAACTCAAATGGAGGTAAGCTAAATGCAGGTGATCCATGAAGTCTCTAACAAAGCAAAGCCTGGAACACAAGTCTCCATAAACTTCCCCCTTTGCTGGACTTCCCTTTCTCTCAGTTCTGTAACTGTGAAGTTTTTCTATCTAATGTATATCATTCTATGTTACATATTTCTCCATCTGCGGTAAGACCTGGCAGAGAGAGAAGAAACTTAGGAGTTCTGGAAATCTGAAGATGAAGGGAAATAAGCAACTTAAGCAACAGAGCTGCCAGGAACAAAAGAGGAGGCAGAAGCAACTCAGTTCATAGAGTGCAACTTCTTATATATCTTTAGCCCATTTCATACTGTGCATCATGGTCAAAAGGGGTAAACTCAAGAGCATTCCAAACTGACGTCAAACAGCATAGGGATACTTTATAAAACAGGAAAAATGGTAGCAGCAAAGAGCCTCTTTTCCACTGAAATGAACTGAAAATGTGCAATGTGTCAGACTATTCACTCTCCTAGTCTAGATTGCTCAATTTTTTTTTCTCTCTCTTTCGTCTCATTTCACAAAAGAAATCAAACAAAGAAGTTGGCTTAGCTTTCCTTATTGCTCCATTTTCTGTTCTTCTGTTAAGAATCACTGCTCTTCTACTCTCAAAACCGCCCTGATGGATAGTTCAAGAAAAGATCCAGAATCAGACTGAACAGTTTGAGTTGCTTTGATGATTGATGGCACATGAGCCAGAAATCTCCAAAACAACTGACACCTAACAAAAATACAGAAAGGCTTTACTGGCTTTATTAATACAGATTACCCTTGTTTTGAGCCCACACGAAGCCTGTGAACAGAAATCCAGCCTCTCAGGGCAGGGTGTTAGAAAGAAGACAGTCCTGTGAACTCTCTAAGGCTGTTCCCTCCCATACACAGTTCAAACGCAGTCAGTCTTTATAAATTTAGATCTTACACAGCCTAGGTTGTGGATCTTACAGCTATGACAATGGTGCTAAAGACATCTGCCTCCAAGAACAATCCTCTGCCCCCCAGGGCAGCAACATGACTTGAGGTCCTCTCCAGCTGGAGCTGTCCACAGTGACCTTCCATATCATGTACCCACATCTTTTCTGAGCCTCATGTAGTGCCTAACAGCCCTTATACATCATTAGCATTTTATAGGTTTTTTTAGTTCAAAGTGCCTGCAATAATCCTATTAATCATTATACCTATTCAGCTTTAAATTAGTTTGTCAGTTATTGCAGGGAATTGATATAAATTAATATAACTGAAAAGCCTTGCCTATCTAGTGTCAAACATCATGGCATCAATGGTTTTGTGGTAATTTCAATTTACTGCAGATTGGGCCTTTTTCAGCTGCTGCCACTGCACACCTCCAGCCTGAACTTGAGAAATGTTCCCCTGGGAGGTCCTCTTAAAGGGGCCTCATCTATCCAGCTCTTCCAAAAATCTCTTCTATGCTGCTGCATAAGAAGCTCTGGTGGATTATAACATTGCAATCAGAACCCAATATCTCATTTATCCCAAATGTATGGCTCTAGTGGGTAAGAGCAATCTTGCTATGGTAAAATAAAAGGAAAGCAAAATTCAGATTGGGTGGTACCCAACCTCCTTGGATTGACCACTGAGAAAACTGGAACATCACATACTAGCATTTCTAGGACTATTACCCTCTTCATTGTCCCCTGTGCAGCCAGCACAGATACAGAGAGTTCATCAGCATGGCTTCTTGATGCCCTGTATGCAATAAATTAATCCCTCACCACTTCTTTTAACTAGAGAAGAACTACTAAACTAGAAAGTCTGTTACTTCATTATTACTTACCATAGAATACTACTAATTGACTAGGGCAGACACAGTTTTATAAAACAAAGTCCACTACAACTAATTATTTATTTTAGTTGAGGTTTCTTTGTTCTGTGAGGAGAACTGGGCACAGCTCTGCACTGAGCTCTGGCAGTGCACTTTTTTCTTTAGCTAAAGACCTTTCAGGTCTTTAATAGCATCCTGCTACGTTTTTTTAGGGTGTTTTGCCCCTGGCATCATGGACTGCATTGTGCATTTCATGAGACAATAAAAGAGAAGCAAAAAACCCACATAGGGCCTATGACAGAGCTGTACATGCAAGCAGAGGCTACACTTCCTTTCTCACCAATCTGAGTTAATTATCAATTTCAAATACATAATCTGGAATCCACATACCACTGACTGTCTGCCCCTTTGGAATTTAATTTCTTTGATAAAACATATATTTTTACTCAAGTGGTTATTTGAATTTAAAACAATTTCATATTCTTTTTTTATGTTATTAAAGGCTTTTGACAGTAACAGTGCATTTAAAGTTTTAGACCTGTGACATCCTTATTCTGTTTCTAATTAAGCCTCAATTATAAGGCACGACCCCCTGGCCATGTTTAAGTCCTTTTCCCAAATGCATAACTTTGGATTTACACTCACCTTTAGCAATAGGTAATTACTTTAAGATCAATATTTTAGTCAAAGGAAAAACACTGAAAATAATTGCATTCAATAATTCCCATGCAACCAGTGTAGCTATTTTGGGCTGAATTGGCCACTTTGGAATACCCACTCTGGCTGTATTGCACTAGTCAGAGATATCCTTTGACATTCATTTGTTCCAAATACTTGTTTGTGCCTGTTCTGGAGTTTTCTAATAGGCACATGCTCTCTCCCCAGTTATGATAACGGACAAAAGTTGGACTGCAGCTCCCAAGGCATTTAACAGTACAAATATAGTGAACAATCAGACTATGGACTATCAGGGTGCAAGCACTCTTACAAAGCCTTTCTTATACCATAAAACTCATAACATGTGCCAAAGCAGCTGATACTGACAGACCCTTTCCACAGTCCTAACTCTGCCTGGAAGAGTATCTCAGGGGAACGCGTTACAGCCTAAATAGGCCAATGTAAAAGTAGATGATGTGCTCTAGAGAGAGTCAGGTTACTGTATGTAGGTGCTTAGCTGAACCCCAGAGGGAAGCTAGGCCTGTAACTTAGTCATCTCCAATGCTATTCTTTCCCTTCTCCTTCCCTTTTTGCCCCCTGCAGTCATTATACCTCAGACTGTCAGTAGCGAAAGACTGGATAGATATTTCTTTCTAAAATCCATAGTTATTAGGCTAGGTGTAGCATCATGAGACTCAGGCTTTTGCCCATGCAGGTGAGATGAAGTCATCACTATAGCCACCTCCAGCCTTAGGACTTCAAAGTACCAGGTGGACTGATGACCTCTTTGCACTGTGCACACCGTGCATTGCACAAACACTTAGTGTACAAGAGATTTAGAGTCCAAGTAAACACAACAGCCAGAAGGTAGGAAAAGAAAAAGAAGCATCATCAGAGCCTTGTTAGAGCTAGGAACAGAGTTTGGGGTGCCCAGCTCCTAAGCCATTAAACACTGCTGTTACTCTGATTTTATCCCAGTATTAAAATATTAATAATGTTTTAGATTTTTTTTTTTTCCTGAGCTGCTAATTTTCACTAGTACCCTCCAACTCCTTAAAAAAAAGCCTCACAACAGCATGCCTGAAGGGAAAATGTATTTTTGCAAAATTGTCTTTCTGAAGAAGTGACACAAGGAATGAACCACCAAAATCAGATCCTGTGAGCAGTCGGAGGAGCAGGCAAAAGGAATGTCTGCAGAGTAATGATGTGGGCAGCCTCACTCCATTAGTCTCAGTGCAATTGATTCTGATGTATCCATTATATCACCGTCACTAAAAAACAGTGAGGTGGTTTCCTTTTCGTCCTCTCCCATTATGACTAAGAATATAAACTTCATTTCAACATGGATGCACTTCCTGAACCAAATACGTAGTGTTCAGATTTTCAGCAACTGTGACTCAATCTTGCACACCAAATCACAGTATCATTTCAAAAGACTGTCTTTTCTGTTCTTTCTTGTCATACATGCAAAACCCAAAATAATTTGTAAGAAACGTTATGTTAATTTGTTGGACTTACCAGAAAAGGACAGAAAATTTCAGTAGGGATTATAAATTAACACCACTGTGGTTATCAGAAACCTTTGTATCCTTCTAGAATTTTAAACGCATGCTTTAGCTTCCACTGAAGTCAAATGCAAAACTAAGAATCAAACTGGCCCGGAGTGAAGTTTCATGTTGTCTTGGCCATTGGCTGAAAATTAGGATAGCTATTACAGTAGTTATGCAGCTGGAAGTATTTAAAGAAAACAGCAGGAAACACAAAAGATTATCCAGAAGAGGCAATTCCAGATTAACCCTTCTAAGGCATTAAAACTCACTATATTACCCTTGTTCTGACTTGGAAGAAAGTCAGACTTTAAAAAAAAAAATTCTTTTTAAAAACTGTGGTTTTCATTAGTAGAATGTGTTTTGTGCAACTGCCATGTCACAGAGAACTAGATAGCAAGGGTGAACAGTTACAATAGCCACATGAAAATCTCTGTGTCCTGTCTTTTACTCTCTATTTTGGAAATTATACGCTGCTTTAAGCCATGTTCCTCACATAAATACTTGCTGAGAACATGGTACAACCTACTGCAGACATAAAGTATTGAAAAAGTAATAACACGGAAATTACTTCAACACAGGGTCTATGCACCATGGAAGTCCCACTTGAGCACTGAAAATAGGGTTTTAATTGTAACATAAGTGTTTCTGCTCTGCAGAGAGAGAAATTTCACCCAAAGAGAGCTGCAGGTCTGCACAATAAACATCAAAATGAGCCAAACAAATGGAAACATTTACAATAGGCTATGCTTCACTTTTTCTGTTTTTCAGTACACTTGTGAGACACTGCTTGAGAAACACTGATAACTGGTTCCTAGAGCAACTCTCTGTTGTGTAAAGAACACTTATTTTTGCAAGGCCTGGCAAATGGATTTAATTTGAATGAACTTGCCACTGGACTTTACAGTGTCCTCTGCTTTATCACATATGACTTTTTTTTCTAATCTTTTTAGTTGCAAAGTAGAATAATTATACGAGCCCCCTTAGCACTGCTTTCCTGACTGGTACTTAGTGTAAGACTTTCTTATGGTCTCCCTTCCGTATTGTACTGTCTTTATATTTCTACTAAAACAAAAAGGGGGTTTCATGAGTGATCTCTGTCCCACTACACAGACATTTATTCCAGTCATTTCAAGGTTAGGGAGACTAAATGGCTGCTGAGATTTCTGTTCCACCCTTGAGTGTATCACAAGGAAAACGGTTTAAATGACATTTTGCAATTTTTTTTCAACATCCAGACTACAAGTCCCAAGGTCTTTTTTTCAAAGTGTCTATTAGCATTTCACAAGACAGCAATATATATTTATTTTTATAGTCACAAGTTCCCTACTGGAAGAATTTCCTGACACAATTTCAACACTTCCTCATTGAATTTTTACTGCTGTAGTGAACAGTGCCAAAAGTTTTACCCAATGTGACCTCATAAGCCTCTTCCCACTCATAGTTTCACAACACTGAGATTAAGAGTAGGTTTTTCAAAGTATTTAAATGACTTAGAAGTTTACATACATTTTAAAAAAAGATGTGGGTATATAATAAATTCCATGAAAGCCAGCAGTGAGTCTAACTTGCTCTCACAATAGTGAGGCAGCTTTCCATTAGCCAGCTCAAGCATTAATAGCTGTCTAGCTACAGCAAAATTGAGCACAGTGTTTGCAAAGAAGCCTAGAAAAGTTTTGGGCCATGACTAAATTGTTATTAGTACATGTCCCTTAACTGCTGCTAACAATTATAGGCAGCCTGCTATGAGCACCACACCTTGGAACTGGGGTCCCTTCTTCTACTGATAATAACCTGCACTGTGCTCTCTACATTCCTACTTTATGTTATTGGAAAACCAATATGAAAATTAGTTTTAACCTTACCACAGCACATGGATAATTTAATTTTTCATTCTACAGCCCTGGTCTCCTTTCTCTACAAAGTCCTTCAGACTCTCTCAGCCTCTCTTCCTTACAGTTTCCTTGCTCTCAGATTTCTACCAGCTTGTCTCCTTTCCTAACACAAATTTCTTTCAGATATTAGCAGTCTTACTTCTAACTCTCTCCCTCACATCATAATCCCCTTACCTCCTCAGATTTGCTCTCTTTTCTCATCTTAGTGATGATCCCTTTCTCATCTCTCCCTAATACACAGCTTGCCAAAATATAAACACTAAATATTTTTGCCGAGAGTAATTCCAGTAACGAGCAGGGTAGTGGAAAGGGTGGTTCATTTATAGAATATGCAGGCCAGCAGGAGACTCTGTGATATTTTATTTTGTTTTCTTCTAAAGGAGAGAAAAAACCAAACCTATAATTGGAAAAACAGCAAGTGGCTTAGACACACAACAGCATTACCATGCTGGAAGAGGCTTGAAGCTAAAATGTTTTGTCTTGCTGTCTGTCCCTTGTAGGCAAGGACATGTACACAGTCAGTCACTATTACACAATGGATCTGGTGAAGTCACAGTAACTCAGATTGTCAGAGCCATCCATCTCCAGGTCTCCTCTGCATCTTTCCTATCCCTTATGTATACTCTCACAGGGGTGTGCCCAACTGCTTCTTTCTATCCTCAGAGGGATAGGAAAGCCATGTCAAACATATGCCTGAATCCAAAATCCCATGACTTCTCAACTGAAACCTGGCAAAAAATAATTAAGTAGCATATGTTGAGTACGGTAGAGCTTCAAAGCCCTAGTTCATTGTTGTGGTTTAGCCCCAGGCAGCAACTAAGCACCACGCAGCCGCTCGCTCACTCCCCCTACCCCGATGGGATGGGGGAGAGAATTGGAGGAGTAAGTGTGAGAAACACTCCTGGGTTGAGATAAGGACAGTTTAACAATTGAAATAAAGTAAAATAGTAATGATAATAATGACATTACAATAATGATAATGATAATAATAATAATAATGATAATAATAATATACAAAGCAAGTGATGCACAATGCAATTGGCTCACCACCCACCAACTGATACCTAGTCAGTCCCCAAGCAGCAGTTGCTGCTCCTCAGCCAACTCCCCCCAGTTTATACACTGAGCATGACATCATATGGTATGGAATAGCCCTTTGGTCTGTTTGGATCAACTATTTTGGCTGTGCCCCCTCCCAGCTTGTTGTGCACCTGGCAGAGCATGGGAAGCTGAAAAGTCCTTGACTAGCATGAGCAGTACTTAGCAAGAACTAAAACATCAGTGTGTTATCAGCATTCTTCTGCTAAATCCAAAACACAGCATATGCCAGCTACTAGGAAGAAAATTAACTCTGTCCCAGCTGAAACCAGGACATTCATGCATATTGTGCCACAGTCCCTAGAAACAGGAGAGGACCACCTTGTGCCCTCAGGTATTTTTGGAAGACATTGAGGAAGGGAGAAAGAAGCACAGACCAGTGAAGTGCCCAAAGCCAAGCTGTACATTTGCAGCACAGTCAGAAGTACATCTCAGCTCTCCAGTATCCTGGCTCAGGACTTGGTATAGACAGAGCTCATATGAAGGAGATACTGATAATTAATAGGTCTGTGTCCTGGTTTTGGCTGGGATAGAGTTAATTTTCTTCCTAGTAGCTGGCATAGTTCTGTGGTTTGGATTTAGCAGGAGAATAACGCTGATAACACACTGATGTTTTAGTTCTTGCTAAGTACTGCTTATGTTAGTCAAGGACTTATCAGCTTCCCATGCTCTGTCAGGTACCCAAGAAACTGGGAGGGGGCACAGCCAGAATAGTTGATCCAAACTGACCAAAGGGCTGTTCCATACCATATGACGTCATGCTCAGTATATAAACTGGGGGGGGTTGGCCAGGGAGCAGCAATCGCTGCTCGGGAACTGTCTGGGTATCGGTCGTCGGGTGGTGAGCAGTTGCATTGTGCATCACTTGCTTTGTATGTTTTTATTATATTGTTATTATTACTACTACAATTATACTTCTTTTTTTTTATTTCAATTATTAAACTGTTCTTATCTCAACCCAGGAGTGTTTCTCACTCTTACTCTTCCGATTCTCTCCCCCATCCCACCGGGGCAGGGGGAGTGAGTGAGTGGCTGCGTGGTGCTTAGTTGCTGGCTGGGGCTAAACCACTTCAGTCTGTATCTCAGCACAGAGTCCAGTATCATTTCTTAGGCAGGAAATCATGTCAGGGAAAGAGAGGATTCATCCTCCTTCTCAAGCAGACACAGCTTAGCACCTGCTTCAGTAATACACTAGAATATTCATGAACTCCATGCTCATATACTTTTTCAGACAGGTAATTTGACATTCCTCGGACTCCTCGCATTACCTCACCTCTCTCCAGCAGACTGAACTCCAGCAATGTTACACTGCAACACTGGTGTTTAGTAAGATGCACCGACTATGCAGAATACCTTCCATTTCACCACAGTTCACTTCATCACTCCAGACTGCCACCTTCTTGTCACCAGCCTCTGTGCTTCCTCTCTACTGAAAACTATTTTCTCTGCCTGAGGCTATCTAAACTATCAACCTATTTTTTTTTAACTGAAAAAAGAAAAAAAGTCACTTCTGTTACTAACAGACCTTAGTATCTGCCCTCTCTTCACCTCAAATGCCTGCCTGCTTGAGGCACGTTTCTCCTGTCACAGTCTCTCTCCAGCCCCAGGGTCTTCCATTTACCCAATTCCAACCACGTACAGCCAGGGACATTGTTCCTTGTCGGAACAGTCACCCTCTTTGAGACAGGCACACAAAGCAGCAACAGCAGTCTGCTATGAAGAAATTTGGAGTCATATGAGGATGTAACAATAGAGATAAATGGAGACAGAGAATAAAATCCCCAGTCACAAGGTAGACTAATGCTGGGCAGGCAGTACCTCCAGCTAGAAGCAGAGTATCTGAGGATCTGTTTCTTTTTTTTTTTTTTTTTTTTTTTTTACAGTTTGGCACTGCTTTACATAGCTCATCAGACCGACAAAGTATTTGATTTGAATTTTATCAGGCACTGCAGGCTGACACAATTAAATCTAATTAGCAAATCCCTCTGCTCCTAAGCATCCAATCCAGAAAGGTTTTGCCTTCTAGTCTTAAACTAACTATAGGAACTCAAGTTATTTCAGCCATTACAGCTTTGATAATACCCTAGAAATATTTACAGAAATTGGATTTTCACTGTTTCAAGCACATTTTCAAGAAGCACCTGCCCATGCAGATTTTGTGAGACCTACATTAGCCATGGACCATGACGTCAACCAAATAGCTCTGTCAAAAACTACCAGACCCAAGTTCTGCCAAAAAAAAAATAAAATGGAAATTCAGTTGTCCTCAGGCACTCTGGTCTTCCCAGAGGACTGATTGCAGCTGCTAAGGGTGTGTAGGGCTTCATAGAGCAAACATCAAACTTCAGACTCCCTTGGGAAGTAATACAGCCACCAGTGCACCCAGCAGACCCAGGTCACACTGTGAGGGGCTGGGAAATGGCTCTGAGGATCCTGGCTCTCATGTTTTGTTCCCTACAGTGAGCTTAAATACTGCAGCCTGAAAATGACAAAAGCACAAGTCATAATGGTCGTGGAGTCAATAGCTGGAAGCAAAGAAAGTTACAAAAGAAAGATTTATATTAAATATTTATACAAATATCTTTGTGTGATATTCTAAATGTTCATATCTATTTATTTAAAACCAACCAATTATTCAAATTGATCTCTACTTTGTAGACAACAGCAGTGAACACAATGTAGCAAAACAGGTATCCACCATTTGTTCTTACAGTGTCTTCTTCACAAAAAATAATCTTGTTTTATCTGAAATGAGTTGTAGCTATGTAATTTTCATCCACCGTAGCCAGATCTGAGGTAAGTAACTCAACTTCGCTATTTAGGTCTGATAAAAGAAGACATAATTATAGCAGATCAATGGCATAATATATTTAATACTGTTACTAGTACAAGCACATCTACTTAATAATCAGTTGACTTAGCAGGTTTTTTTAATTAAATATTAAAATGAATTTTATGGCTCTGGAATATGAGAACAAAAAGCACCATACAAATCAGATCAAGACCCCATCTTTGTAAGTGATACTGGGCAAAGGAAACCGTTATGAATTCAATAAAAATCAGAATTAAAACATAGAAACACATTTCCCCTCAATCATCAAAATGAATAAACTCCTGACTTGGCTGTATTAAAGAACTGAATTAAACATATTTAAAGTCAAAACCAAAGGCTTTTAAAATTGTATTTATAGAGGACTGACCATGAACTCAGGCCTATACAGAACACAAGTCAGTCCCTGCACTAAATATTTTAGCAGATAATGTATTTACCTCTGTAACTGGTTGCACACGCCATTAATTTATTTTCAGAAGAGAATCCTAACTAGAATACTGAGTGTTAACACAAACTTTGACTGGGAAAGTCACAGTAACCTGTTATTGACATATTTGTTTGATGTGTAGAAAGCTCAAAATTATTTTCAAGAAAGGGTCAGGGGAAAAGTACAAGAATATTTTATGGAAACTATGCCCACAAGAAATTCATACTTTTTCCTAATATTTTTACATAAATGAAAGATCAGCATAATCCTTTTTCTCATTCTTGTTACATCTTTTGTCCTAAGACTGCAACACCAGGTTATAATGCCTGTAATAGCATGCATATTGTTGTTTTATATGCTGGAAAGTTTTAACCTGGAAGTATTATGACACATCACTGTCTAGCAATAAGTAATCGTTCTCTTCCTATGTGATGCTAAAGTTGTAAAGCAAGAAAAATTAAAAGCCAACAAAGCTGAACTGACATTTACTCCTGCTTTTCTCCAGAGAGAAGCAGTTTTCAACAATTTTTTTTTTTTGTTAGTGGACATCTAAACAGATTCTAGGAGGGGGCAGAATTTACATAGTGAATATAAAACTACTATGTTTCTGAGAATTCTTTTGTTGTTCTTAATTTACCTTTCACAACACACTCAGAACTAACTTGTGAACGCTCAAGGTTATGTGAGCTGCACACTGAAAAACACTGTTGAGTTTGTAGAGCACTAGAAATTAAAATAATTTCATGTCATCACTGTAGCCAGACTAAGAAGAAGAAATCTACATAAATACATCTTCAAATCCACAAGTAGCAAGGGAAATAAAGGCTTTTTTCAATTAATAAAATGTTCATTCCTACTCGCAAATGACATTCCATCAAGTCCAGCTGACCCTTTGCCTCAGGAAGTAAATCTAGTTCAGCAATACCTGTGTCAGGAAAGACTTCCTAATTCCACAGTAACATTTCTAGTCAAAAAAGGAGATACTGGGACCTCTCCCAGCTTGTGTTATGCCAAGGAGTCAAGCCTGACATCTGCACCTGGCTTGAACCTGTCTCTCCATTACTCAAGGCCTGGACTGTGATCCCTGGGGTTTTCCAGCTGGAAGGACCTTCCCATGGGACACAAATTTTACATCTAGGTGGACATTTGTGTCCTAAATGCGCACTGGAATGGGATCTGATCACATGTGGACCCCCGTCTATCAGCTCTTTGGCAGAGCAGGGCTAGGGTACATGTTGCAGGGAATTCCCACCTCATGCTCCACTCACAACCTTCACTTTCAGATTCTTTGAAGAGTCCTGGTTCCTCTAATAAGCATTGTTTGAAATGTTGCAAAGGCCTTAGGCATAGGGAAATGGCATTTTACCTGCAAAATTTTTTATTCCTTTTTGTGGTTGTTGTTGTTTCCTCCTGGCACAGCAGTTTTAGTAGCTCTTTTCCCCTTCTTCATAACCTAGCAAAATAAGTCTTGCTACTATGATACCAGAAGAGAGAAAACGAGGCCAGGGACTGAAACTTATTACCATAAATTACAATATACTTCCTACCCTTGAGGTCTCAATTAAAAGCAGTAAAAGGTAGTAAGGGGTGGGGGGGGGAAGACTGAAAAAATATCAGAGGAAATATTTAAAGCTGAACTTTATCTTTGGTCTTGCTTTCCTATTCCCAGGTTTGTCACAGATTTCAAGGAAATCCTACCAGCTAATATTGCTGAAGAATGTTTTATAAACTTTTATATTCTTCTAATTCCCTCCTTATTCTTACCTCCTCCAACACAGTTGGAATAGTATTTTCCTTTGTTCATAATTAATTTCTTCCTGTTTTACAAAATATACTTAAAACATACCTGGGGAAAAAAATACAATGGAGCAGATAGATAAAATATTTACAAATCCAAATAATGCCCATCATACACAGTGGCTTCAATCTCACAGGCTGACTTTGTTCACTGGCCAACCACATTGAAATTAGGAGGGCAAATTGACAGAAATCATGAAGATTTCTTGCCTGTAGCTTACTGGGGACTACTGGAGCCCTGGCTGGGTTCTAAAGCAAGTTCTATAAAGATGAACTCTTCTTGTGAGACAATCAGTTGGCAAGTTCTCATGAGATTTTCTTTATGTTTTGGTTTTTCTCTCACCAACTCTACCCTCAATTTCTCTTGCCCTGCTGTTTTGGTTTTTTTCTTTTTTTTTCTAGTTGGTGCCAACAACTTGACCTTTCTACCCATTCCTTTAGGCCTATAGCACGAACATCACCTTCAGGTCAGATTTTTCCCTAGGTTCTCACATCCAGAAGGATATCTTTCTGCCAAACATCTCCAAGATACTGGGTTTTTTTGTCTCTTTTTCCATATTTAAGCTCTTACCTCATAGCTGAAACATCTGCTTCTCTTCAAACTTACTCTGCCAGTACTTGTTCAAAATGATGCCTGAAACATCAGTTCTGTGCTCTTATACGCCTTGAAACTGTCCCTCTGCCGTTCTAGTTGAGTGCTCTTACCATAGGGGATATTTTTAATTGGAAGAATCTTGCTAACTCTACCAATTCTGTAGGATCCAGGAGATCCAAAGTCTAAATGCATGCCCTGCAAATGTTTTGACTGAATGGCAAGAGATCATTCTGGATGTACACAAACTGTGTGATTGGATTATGTCATTCTCCTTTTGTATTTCTCCACGTCTCTCTTCCATTCCACCAAACCTCATGCCTATCATGTCCCACTCACCATGAAATATCAACCTCTGTTTAGCACTCCTCCACAGACCCACCTTTTCTGCTTACTAAGTTTCCACAGTAGCAGCTTCGTACTACTCCCAGGCTTCCCCTTAGCTGTAGAAGGAACTATCTGTATGTACTTCTGAAAATTTCTCCTTTCAGTGTTTAAAAATGTCTCTCCTTACAACATTTACACAAATATTGATGACTGTTAAATCTAACAATTAGTAGCCTGAGCCACTGCCTATCACAACAAGCAAATACTGATTCTTTTGTTCCTTTTACTATCTATATACTACAGTTATCTGTAGCTGATCTTTAGACTGTAAGTTCACTGTGAACAAAGCAGTGACTTTGTTATATTTTAAGTTTATGAAGAGTTTATTACAGAAGATTTCTGTTTCTGTGGCTTGGGGTTAAACTTGCTAAAACCTGTTAGCTTTTTAAAATATCTATTTATTTATGCTACTCTAAAGATAATATCTGGGGACAGAATACCACCTAAAGAAAGGCATTTTTGGAACCACTGATGAAGGTTAGAACTAAGGAATGACAGCAAAGTCTGCCTTTAAATGGTGTGAAACCTGTTCTACAATATCTGGTCTGGGAGAGAAGGCCACCATGAAGCCTATGGCCAGTATTCAGACAGAAGCCAGGTCCAAGCCTAACTGGACCTGAGGTGGTAATGGGTTTTTTTTGTCCTTGCAGATTCTGAGTTCTGATTATGTGAATGATCTCTTTTCATGTCTCAAATTGGCTGAAGGTATGAATGGGATTATTTTGGACTCAAGCTTATGTTTTTTCTCATCTGTTCCAGGGGAACTTTGCCTGCCTGACATCTGCAGGAAAAAAGGGATTTTTTTCATTTGGTTTTACTTTTAATTTAGATTTATCAAGGCCTCCTTCCCATATGGAGAGGAATAATTTTTTTCTCAGTAGTTACTACTCATTGATAATAGATATCTGTAATAATCATAGTTTGCTTTTGGTAACAAGCTGACCATTTGTTGTGGTTTAGCCCCTGTCAGCAACCAAGCCCCACATACCTGCTCGCTCACCTACATGCCCACAGTGGGGTGGGGGAGAGAATCAGAAGAGCAAAAGTAAGGGAATTTGTAGGTTGAGATAAGAATAGTTTAATAATTGAAATAATAATAATAATAAAAAGGAAAAGGAGAATAACAAGAAAGAGAGAAACAAAACCCAGGAAAAACAAGTGATGCAACCACTCACTGCTTGCTGACCGATGCCCTGCCAGTCTCCAAGCAGCAGTTGCTGCCCCCCTGGCCAACTTCCCCCAGTTTATACACTGAGCATGATGTCATATGGTATGGAATAGCCCTTTGGTCAGTTTGGATCAACTATCACAGCTGTGCCCCCTCCCAGTTTCTTGTGCACCTGGCAGAGCATGGGAAGCTGAAAAGTCCTTGACTAGCATAAGCAGCACTTTGCAACAACAAAAACATCAGTGTGTTATCAGCATTATTCTCATATAAATCAAGACCACAGCACTATACCAGCTACTAGGAAGAAAATTATCTCTATCCCAGCTGAAACCAGGACACCATTCACAATATAAATTATTATTATATTTCACTGAAAATGCTGGAGATCCCAAATTGTCCTCTAAAACTCTAATTCCAAATAGGTTAAGGTATACAAAGATATCAATCACGTATCTAAATTGCGTCTCTGTCCCCCAAATCTACTGTGAATATATCTTAATCCTAAAGAAAGCCAGTCATCTCTGCAGACCACTGTATCTTTTGTAGTTTACTATGCTACTTCCACTCCAAATAGCCTTTCAGTATTGCTGAGCAATAAGGTAGACTGTCTTTTTAAAATAACAACAGTAGTAACAATAATATTTCCCAATTCCTAAATTTTCAAGTTCCACAAATTCCTTCCCTTGTCCCACATTGCACAGCCTTTACTGAAACTATTGACAGGAACAAAGAGCTCCAAAAGACAGTATAAACTCACCAAACTTTTGTGAAAAAAGATTTTGCAATCTGTGTGAAAAAGCAACACTAGAAGTAAGGAGAACTCATTAGTTATGCCTCTACTCAATCATCTAACTAAATACAAATATGATTGATCCACCTTACAAGTGAATTTGAAGATGTTGTTTTCACTATCCCTGTCTAATAACAACATTAGGACACATTGCAGATCTTTTCCCTGTGTTTCAGTCTTCCAAACACTGAAAAAAGTCTGCTGCTTTTACTTGTGAGAACATCTGTTTCATCATCCAGCCATTATGCCAGCATTGGTTTTAATCTGGATTTATTCTTTTGTGCTCTGTGGGTGGGTCTAAATATTTGCAAACATCACTGTTAGTGCTACCCTCACTTCCATTTTCAACATTGTCACTGAATGCAATTAATAAAACCCACCAACAGCCAGTGTAATTTTTCTAAACAATTCTTTATGACTTTTGGGTTTATCTAAGTGTCCTCTCTAATTTACTTCCAGTTTCCAAGTTCCAGTGACCACTAACAGTTTGCTTTAGTATGATTCCTTCCTGAGAAAGCTTTTAATGGCAGTTTGTGCTGAAATAATGTACTGGCTTTTCCATTCACCCAGCTTTGCTTTGCAATGATTTGCGAGATGAGACATTAACAAAGATTGCTTCAGGGATACTACCTCTTTCATCCTTCTGCCAGTGAACATCTGTGAGAATAAAGCCCACGTGAAAATATCACACATACCACAAGCTGTCACATGTCCCTTGTAATTTCTCTCTGCTGCAGACTGCTGTGCAACTCTCTCTGTTTCTTCCATAAACTGTGCCATTACATAAAGAATGTAAATTTTTTGTCCACATTTTTGTATATATACATAAGATAATTTCTCCCGCACTTCATCCTGAGGACCTACTCTCTTCGGCATCACTGTTTTCTGCCTTTTCGGCATGGACCTAATTCTCCCACCAAAGCTCCTTTCTTACCAGAGTGCCACACCATGTCTTTCCTTTCCTCCCACTCTTATGGCAACATGCAGAGAAAATAAATTCTTGACATCAAAAGATCATAGTTTTGCCACATTTTAGTTAGCACTCTGCAGGCTGCTGAAGCTCCTTCTTGCAACTTTGCTGCTCCAGTTAGCTACAGCTAGGGAGGAAATAACTGATGCTTGTAGTGCCCCTGCTGAGACTTCACAGAACTGAAGTTCCCCATGAGATAGGTAAAACTAACAGGTCCATCTCCTAACAGTTTTCAATGACACCACTATCATCAGCTCAGCTCAAAGTGCAAAGATCAACAAGAACTTCTTATTATATAAATTCAAATATATAATTCAGATTTTTTTCTAGGAACATGAATTTTGTCAGTCAGTGCATATATAAAATACACACACCAAAGTCAATAGCCATAAAAAAAATTCCATAAGAATGCATTAGAAAATCCATGGATTAAACTGTCATTTATGTTTTGCTCTATAATGCTCCCCAAGGTTCTTCCCATGACATGCTCAAAGGGATGGATGATTTTACATTATCCCTCAATCAGCTGACACGTTTCACTACAACTCTTCATAATTCAGTCTTCTGGGATTCTCAAACATTTGATCAGATGCACAATTTTTCACTAGCTTTCCTTGAATTCTTCTCTTGAATGGAACCAATATGATCAGTGCTTGACATTTGTTATTAATGGATTTCAGTGAAATGCAAAAGAGCAGGATAACTTCCACCATGTTATCAGCTTAAGGAATCTATTTATGTGACAGCAGATACAAAATGCTTGCAAAGGAAAGAAAAAAAAAGGAGGAGGAAGTTTTGGAAAAGAATGCATTTCACAATGACTCGGGTGCATATCTGGAGACAGAAGTAAACCAGGCAACATATGACACAATACCGTACCATTTTAGGGTTCTTAAAACCTTTCTTCTCCTGTAAAATATGTTCAGAGCTGTAGGATGCAGTTGGAGAAGCAGTTTTGTTTTGTTGTTTGGTTTGCTGCTTTGCAAGTGCTGACACTTCTTTTGCATAGGTTTCCTCTAAATTCTATGAACTTCTTGTCTGCCTTTTTAATACAACCTTACAGTTTCAGGGAAAGGCACAGTCTGATTTCATTTGCAATTTAGATGGAGGAGAAATGGGGGAAAAAGTCACTGTTTCATTCATCATTATACTTGCTCTAAAGAGCCAGAAAATTCCCCTCTGGATGCCTGAGACTTGAGAAGTGCAGTTCTTCCCAGTGGGGAAGCAGGAAACTTGGCAAGTCCCTGCACTCAGTTCTCCTCAGTTTCTGGTTCCAGTCTGTGCTCACTGTGCAGCTCCCCGCCTTTTCTACAATTGTCCTAATAGAAAAAAAACATACCAAGTGACTGCGGGGGGGGGGGGGGGGGGGGGGGGGGAAGAGGAAAAAAAGAAAAAAAATATTAACTTCACAACATCTGGTATTATGCAATTAAAAAAAACCACTATGGAGGATTATTTTTAATATTTCTATGTTTAATTTCTCCTTATGACACAGCAGGAAATGTAAAACGATCTTTAAAACATTAAGGGAACATCTATAGGGTCAGGTCTGTTATATCTCAGGCCAAGTTTTTATTTTCTTTTTTCTTTTTTTTTTAATGAACAAAAAGGTGCCTGATTTTTAGCTTCCCAAGTTAACCAGTAAGTAAGTAAATAGATGACAAACCACACTTTAGACCAAAATATACAAAGGTCAGCAGCTCCTACTGAGATGCTAAAGAATGCTCAAAGAGCATAGTCTGGGGATGTGTAGCCTTGCTACAACTTTTTACACAACTCTTGAAGCCACTTGCTTGTAGGCTCAGTGTACAAATACAGGAATTGATAGGTGAAGCCCAGAACAAAGTCCGTGGGCAGGACTCGGCATAACAAGTGATTACAAACAAGTGCATATTCAGAAACATGCCAAAGGCAGGTATTTGAGACGTGACTAGTTTGGTCCCTGATGTATGTTTACCACTACTCAATATATATTTTTTTTTTAATCAAGGCACCATGACATACCCTGGTCTAACACACTTGTGTGTCTTTAATGAGTTTTAGCCATACTAGGGATTTTAATGCATACATATTACATGTGAAAAGCCTTCTTGTTATACAAAACTTATTTAAGCCACACTAGGAACTACTTGGAACATATAAGATAAGCAAATCCCTTTCTCCTCCCCTTTTTTTATTTCCATAACTTCCTAGGGTAGATCAGCTATTAAGCTTTTTAGTTTTGGGAGAATCCTGAGGAAAGGATTACTGTCATATATGCATTACTGAGGAAGTAATTTGCAGAAAAGGCAGCCATTTATACAGTCCTTGGCCAGCTCCTGGGTTATTCAGAGTCACTCAGAGCATCTGACAGAGGTCTGCTTCAGTGTCTGGGTTTTATCTGCCTTGAAGCACTGAATAAAACACACACTGGTTCTAACTGATGCAGACCAGAGCCTCTTAAACATATACTTCTGTAACTCTCAAGAGTTAGACGCCCAGTCTAATCCCCCCAGTGTACAGCATAGCAACACTCAGACATGATAAGCAACAGTACTCGGGACCACATTTAAACCCTCCTAGCATCCCTCTCTCACATAAGTGACTGTCACACTATTTGTTCAGTAATGAGGATTTGTTTCAAACCCCATAAAACCAGTATTTCTTGCTCACATACTGAAGATTTTCAACCTAAGCCGTAGCTTAAAGAGTTTTTTGCCTTTCTGAACTGAGTAATTCCATGTGACTGATTTAAGCAGAATTCTCCTGTCCTCCCTCTTTAATGAAACTACGTAAGCTGTTATACCTCATCGGTCATAGAGATTTGTCTTCTCTTTTATTCATTTTTATCCCTGCTGTGGGAATGACACCTGCTCTTCTTCCAGCAGCTGTTTCTTTTTCCAAACCTGCTCACCAGGATACAGCACATCAGGGTGCAGTATACATGCTGTAGGGATGGTTTGAATTACGTGTCAAAAGTCTCACAAGAGAGTCATTTGTCAGGAAACCCCTTGTCAGGATGGTCTCAAAACTAAACCTGCACATTCTCTTGCTGACTGTCAAGAGGACCACAAATCTCTACAACTCTAAGAAGTCTGTTAGTACAAAGATAGATCCAATTCTGTTCACCAATGGCAGTGCCTCATTCATCTCTGGATTTATACTACTTTCTAAACCAAACAGGGAAAAAAAAACATTTGCAAAAGCTTCTCTATGTAATTATGGGACAGTTTAGCACATGTATCTAAATCTATCCCAGTCATGCCTGTCCCATTACAAGGTAGCCAAATCCTTGAATAAAAATGTTCATTTCAGATACCCTATCAGGTTTACTGACACGTTGTGGTTTAACCCCAGCTGGCAACTAAGCACCACACAACTGCTCGCTCACTCCCCCCCCCGCAGTGGGATGGAGGAGAGATTCAAAAAAGTAAAATGAGAAAACTCTTGGGTTGAGATAAAGGCAGTTTCATAAGTAAAGCAAAAGCTGCACACGCAAGCAAAGCAAAACGAGTTCATTCACTCCTTCCCATCGGCAGGCAGGTGTTCAGCCACCCCCAGGAAAGCAGGGCATCATCACACATGATGGTTACTTGTGAAGACAAACACCATCACTCCGAATGTCCCCCACTTCCTTCTTCTTCCCCCAGCTTTATACACTGAGCATGACGTCATATGGTCTGGGATATCCCTTTGCTCAGCTGGGGTCAGCTGTCCCAGCTGTGTCCCCTCCCAACTTCTTGTGCATCCCCAGCCTACTCGCTGGTGGGGTCGTGTGGGAAGCAGAAAAGACCTTGACTCTGTGAAAGCACTGCTCAGCAGTAACTGAAACATCCCTGTATTATCAACACTGTTTCCAGCACAAATGCAAAACACAGCCCCATACTAGGTACTATGCAGAAAATTAACTCTATCCCAGCATTAACCAGCACACACTGAGTGACTTCATCTAATCATATTGGATTTCAGTGTAGTCACTACTTAAATTTATACGGTGCTTTCTCATGGAAAGTCCAAAAAACAGATTAATAATGTACAGAAGTGCCTCGACTTAATTGGTCCTTCATACCTTATTGCATAGAGCTCAACAGGACCCAAAAGGTGGCCCTGCAGGGCTGAACTACTGAGCCACTCTCCTTCTTTGCACCCACCTTGAGCACCCTGAGCCTGGGGCAGAACAGAGGGGACTGCCAGAGCTTGTGGTGTTCACATAGCAACTGGTGCTCATACATAACTGGGTGGGTCTGGCCATTTAGCACTTGGCAGGCACCTTGAGAGCTCTGAATTCAGCCATTCCTGGACTAACCTATCCATTATTTGCTATATAACTCTCCAGCCATGTAATCTGTCCTGCATGTGAAATCAGACCTGCTAAGATTGCATTTCCTCCTGAGTACTGATTGTGCTCAACAGCAGCAGAGGAGGCATATTTTTCACTCTACCAAAAAAAAAAAAAAAAAAAAAAAAAAAAAGGAAAAGAAAAGCAAAGCAAAGAGCTGTGGGGCAGAGGTCTTCCCTTGTGTGAAAAACAACAGAGCAATACAGTGCGTGGGCAGGAACCTCCCATCTGCTTTTGCTGCAGCAGGGAGGTGAGAAGGACACAAGCCATCCCCCACTCCCAGGGCTTCAGCTGCCTGGGCTTGGGGCCAGCATCCAAACTGCACAGCTGGAGGCCTTAAAGAAAGCTGTAATGAGGAAAGCTAGAGTCAGCCCCAGCAAAGGATGCCCTCCTGCAACATTCTTGGGAGCCACTTGTAAGCAAAGGCTCTCACCCTCAGTCCCTGCCTGAGCTATGGTGCAGCAGCACCTCAGCTGGGCTGCAGTGCAGCAGTCTAGACCTGGACATTGACCCACACACCAGCTTCCTGGCCTAGCCTCAGACATGCCTTGTCGCTGCCATGTGGGCTCTCAGCTGAGCCTGGCAGCCACCCCCAGGCCTGCAGAACTGGGCCTCTGCCCTGCCAGCTGCATGATTGCTCTTGGCTCCCCACTCCCCTCCCCTGGCGGGGCAGTTTGCTGTGCTGCTGCCGGACAGCTACCCTCAGCACAGAGGTGCAAAAGAGTGCAGGAGAAAAGAAGGGAAACTGCAGCAGCTTTATATATTATAATGTATTTAAAACAAAGTAATTAACAGAATCTAATACACTGAATGCTTCGCTTCTGACCAAAAATAAGAGACAACCTTTCTCTATTGGTCTGCTAATAAATGCTACATGCTGCTATTTATGGGGCCAATGAGAACACATTTTATACACATATACATTTTGTGATAAAATCACCCTTCTATATGCGTGCACAATCTCATGAACGTCATTGTAACCCCATATGTTCTGAGGTCTTAATGGCACCATGTGAATAAGCACTGGAAGCGCTTGGCTAGTCATAACCAACTATGACCGAGAAGGTCATAATTCAGCACACAGACCTAGGTCTATTAAAAAGCTATTAGATCATCTATGCCAGCTATTCAGCTGTGCTGAAACTGGACTTGGGTAAAATTCATACGTGTGCAGTCCAACACATGTCCTGTGTTCCCTAAATGGTCGGCATTCAGCTGTCCTTTCCCTGCAGAGCATCTCAACCTGCTCTAGAGGCTCTCCAGAGTGAGCTCAGTTCCTGGCTGTGTGCAGCCTCTCCAAGCAGTTTGCAGTTGCTTACCCCTCACAAGCTCAGCTGGGATCCAGAACCCGGTTGTTCTTCTGCTTAGTGCCCCAGGGGCTTGGTCCAGGAAACATTTTCAGATGCCACTTAATGCATGCTGTCATAATCAAACATAATCCCAGTAAAGACAGAGATAGCAATAACCTGGTAAAAACCACACCTGGGTTGTAATTTCTTACCACTCAGCTCTTTTATGATAGCTTACCCTGCGAGCACTAGGCAGAAGAGGGAAGGCAGATCCGCAGGCTAATGAGGTGCAAACCTGTCACTTAGATACTTAAGTCAACAGGCCAGAGGCCTTCCTTTCTCCCTTGGTGTAAGATTAAGTGGGACAGAGAAAGGTGCCATTGGTATCATGGGCAGAGCAGCAAGCTTGGAGGGATGACCCCGGGGTTTTACTCATGCTGCCAGCACTGCAATCAGAGCTTGAAGTCCAAACACTGGACTTGTGCTGTTCTGTATTGGAAGCACCTCATTAAATGCTGTTTTGAACCCTGCCATCCTTTCTGCTGCACATCCTTTTGGGACGATTTTGTTTGGTTCTCAATCGTATTGACAGGGTCAAAGTGCCTTCCATTCTCTATAAATTTCAGTATGTACTGGGTGACTTCCTCTGCTTTTCATATTTTAATTGCTTTGTCAAAAAGAGTAATTCAGGGTCTTTTAGAAAACTCCCCAGGTGGTTTGACCGGAGTCCCAAACATGACCTCTTCTCCTCTCAGAGAATTGCAAGACTGACTTTTATTCTTACATCACTGAAACACTTGTATGCTTCACCTTTTTTTCTTGTCTCTGGATGATTACATAGACATTGCTTGTGTTCTATTTCACCTAAGGAGGAAAAGGAAAGGTCAGTGTCTCAATCTGTATATCTCAACCTTTTACAAGCATTGAAATTCAAACCGAAGTGTATTTTTAAAAGAAAATATTTCTGCAAGGGTGAATGAGCGCCAGCTGGCGCACTGATCCTTTTCCTTCACTTTCAGGGATTTGATTTCAAATTATTCATTCTGCCACTGCTGTACCTAGACCTTGTCTAGATTAATGAAGCCGAATATAGAAAACTGAGATTATTAACTTTGTACTCTGCATGGATCAAGTGCATGGTCCCACACCGGACCTCGCCTTCTGCACTAATGATGGTGAAATATCTCTAGCCTTTCATTATTTAAAAATAGTTTGCCACCCTAATACCCCAAAATGAATTTGACTGCAAGACTTGACTCTCAAGACAGCATGTACAACTAGCACTGCTTTAAGGAAATAAAGGGTTACTTTATGGTAGGGTAATGTTTCTTAAAGAATTTTGTTCTAGTCTTTTGTACTACAGAGCAGCAGTTGATGCTCTGTAGGATCATTATTTCAATACGTTTTTTTTAATTATGCAAGTGTTTCTTGCTTGATATAAATAGAAGGCTATGCGGAAAGTTTACTAAATATCTGGTTGGGTCTACCCTTATAGAGCCTACCAAAGTGCTTTTCAAGTTTCAGTCTACTCTTTTTTTTCCAAGTCAGAGTAGCAGACCATAGCTATTGCCTAGTATTTCTTGCAAGTAGCTTTTGGGTTTATTTTTTGCTTCCTGTGCCATCCAACAAATTAATTTTTCTGCCTTCTCCTCATTTAGCTCACTTGTAAGGCAACATGTATTTGTATTATTAAGCCTGTTAAATCTCCCTTAATGGGGTGTGGGGAAGTAGGGGGTGAAATCCTCACCTCTGCGTACTACATGACCTTGCCATTCCCAAATTAGACTGCAAAACTCCACTTCACATACTGTTTTTCATTAACCAAGCTTGGAGGCTCTTCATATCCTTCTTCTTTTGAAAACCAATGCAAAATGGCTGATCAAGACTTCTTTGTGATTCCTTGTTACATGTTCCAAAACTAGAAGGTGCCCAGCAAGGTTTATTATTCAAAGGGCTAAAGCCACAGAGACAGTTCGTGTGACTAGGCAGGTTAGTGACTGCACAAGAGCATGACAGGAAAGCAGTTCTGTCTCTTCAACAAATATCCCACACCTATACTGAATTACAGTCTAGAAACTGCCTCAGTGCATTTGTCTAATGCAAAATCACAGAGCAGACCATCCTCCCTTACCCTGCCTAAATAAATAACCTTAGCACTTGCTTTGTGGTTTAACAAATGTTTTCACATGTCTCTGCTCCTGCACATTCAGAGAAATTATAGCAGGTATATGCAACAACCCTGTGCCTAGAGCAGTGCGACAAGGGCTTTACCTCTTGGCTTTAGAGGGCCTTTGGTCTTGCTCTTCCCCCTCTCAGGCAGATGTGAAGCCGCGTGCAGGATGGGTGTTGTTTCGGGAGCCTCGAGTACTTCATGTGAGACTCTGTTGACCCAAAGGCAGCTCTGCGAGGCTGCCAGGGAATTTTCCAGTTCAGTATAGCTGCACCTTTTAAAGTTTAGCCCTAAGTGTCTAAAGTGATATTTATTTTCCTGAACATTAACGTTTTCTGTGAGAAGATACCCCTACTTCATGAATGAGAAGCAGACTGCCTTTCTGCCATTTCTTCTTCTTCTTTAGCATCATTTCTTCTTTAGCATCTCTGATTGTGTCATCTCCCAGCACCACCCCAGCAATTCAGGCCTTCCCCTAGACTAGAAATTTTCAAGTTTTAGAATCCCTTTTGGTCCTATGCTCCATTTTGGGATGAGTAAGCATCCTTCCATGAGTAAACATGGTCTGCTGCTAGTAGCTACTCCTGCCATTTCCCACAGTCTCCTGCCAGTCTCCGATACCACCTTATCATCACCATTGTGTTATTCCCTGTGGGTTTCCCACCTGTGATTTAGTTTCAAGTAGCCTGGACAGAATAATATCAAACAGAAAATAGAGGAACCCTTGATGCTCATTAGGAAAACATGAATATTTCATTATTCTCCTCAGCATGCCCTTGTCACCTTTCTGAAAGTACAGTAGAAACTCATGTGAAAGCTCACACCAGTTCTGCTCCAAGTACTGTCCAATCCAGCCACTTAATATAAGATCTTAATGATTATCATTCTCTTTCTCTTTGCATACTGAAGAGTTCCATGTCTCCGCTCACAATTTCCATTTTCATTTAGTTGCCCCTGTATGTTTTGGTGTGTTTTCCCCCCTCTGTTTAATTGACTGGCTTGTGTTTTTGAGAGCTAGAGAATGGTTCATCTCCACCAGGGCAGACCCCCCCAAACCCAACCCCCTTGACCCTTAAGGCATTTCTGTGAAAGCAGCTGCCATGAAAGCAATTTGTTGTTGATCCGAGTCCAAGGAATAAACACACTGTGTTCCATATATGCATATTCTGAGCTATACTTTAAATGTCACATAATTTTAACTTTGTATATAAACGGAATGTTTCTCCCTGCAGCTTATACTTTTGCATTATGCATTTATGTAAAATGCATTTAGCCAGGAGAAATTCTCATCTTTATTCCACAGGGGAAAATTATGGACTGGCTTCTACTTATACAAATCCAGAAATAGTTGTCTGAGTTACTATATAATTTAATTCCTTAATTTGAATCTAAACTTAATGCCACTTTCTTCCTTTGTCTGAAGTTTGATTGACTGGCATAAAACCATCCTGTAACTATTGTCTTTGATTAATACTTTTAGAGAATGTATTTCCATTTTGGCTTTTCATAATTGTTTTCTGAATACACTATCTGTGATAATTTTAATCCTGGTTACTTTTTACAAGATGCTACAGAATGATTTTTTTTTGTTGTTGTTCACAGTCTCATTCACTACAACTTCATTTCTAATTCCTTAAGCACCCAACAGTTGTATTTGTTGCAACAATTTCTCATTTATGATGACACATTTTCCTCTGCAGGAAATCCTTTCCTGAATTTAACACTTATTCCATCTTTGTAAATCATGCAGTGTGTACTTTCACATTACTAGTCCATTTGAATACTTCATTAACTAGCACAACAAACTGATAAGCGTGTCTGTAATTGACCTTCCAAATTTATAGAATATTTGGGAAATAATCCCATCATGTATTTAAATTTTCAGTCTTTGCAAACATGGCAAAACAAATAAAGGTTTCATGGTTGTATACATCAGTAAAATATTTATTGTTGTATCTGATACTTGCTTCACAAAAGTAATTTTCTAGTTTTTCTGTGCAGCCAATTTTCAGCAGGTTTATACCTTTTGGTGGAAGTATGTTAGAAAAAGTACCCATGAAGCTTCCTCTCCACTATTTCCCATGAAGCTTTGAGGACTTTTGCAAAACCAGTCCCAGGTATTCAAGGCAAGCCTGTGGGAAATAAGGACTATAGACAGGATCAATTAAACCATTACTTTCATCATATGGCTTGGCAAGTTAGAACAGGATTTCAGAAAACCAAGAAAGAATTAGATTAGTCTGGTTTTCTAGATACCATTCCTACCTTTGTCTTTCCACCTATCCATTCTTATCCACTGCTTATCCAGATATCCTCTACTATCCATGCACACTGCCTCACTAGTACTAGCACAAGAGGTTTGCAGCATCATAGCATATTTTCCACAAACATATATATACACACATATTTTGGAACCTGTTTTTATATACTTTTACATATTTATATATAAAAATAAATCCTGGAACCTGTCAAAGCATTTTTTTCAACATTCTTGTTCCAAAGGTAACACCTCAATGTTACTCTGCCTTTCAGTAACTGCTTTGGGTTACAAAACTATATTTACAGTGTCTCCATTCATGTTCTGGCCCATGGTTTGGGTCTCTTGCATGGGCAGGGGCTCACAGGATACACTTGCTTGTGCAGTTGTTATTGTGCTGCTTGCAGTATGATCACCAAGAGTTCATTATCAGCATATCACCAGAAAGATAGGGGGAAAAAACCCCACACCATTAACTGAAAGTGGCACTCTGAATTACCATGGTGTATTTCTATCAACAATTATTACACTGAAAATTCAATAGCTGCTGCTAAGTTGTGGATAACTCATCATTTCCACCAACAGTTTATACAGCTTGTTGATCTAATTTTGCCACAGGCAATTACTGGCTTCATTACAGAACTGGTCAACACCCCCCGGCCCCCAACCATACAGCCAAAAATACTTTTGGAGAAATGCTATCCAAACAGAGAAAGAAGCTAAAAAGGCTTTCAGCAGATCCCCTCACATCTCCCATGGTTTCACAGATTTTAAAGCTATGGGACAGTCAGACCATTTTGTCTGACCTTCCTATCGCAGGCATTAAGATATGCTATACAGCTAATACAAAGTTTTTGAAGGTTATTGGTATCAAGTAACGCTCATGTTTACTTTTATTTCAGCCTTACTGATACGAGGAGTTAATAATAGGCCTTTTATGGCACACACAAAGAAAACAATGTGGGATGGTCTGGTCTTAGTTATAGCACACGTGTATCTCTTCTGCATAAGCTGTAATGAGCAAATGCTACAGGGAAGGCAGTCCTACTATCACTGAGAGCAAACCCAACAAGTAAGAAAAAAGAAAAAATCCATCAAACAAATCATCATGGCAGCAATGCCCCACAATATTATCTCTTCAAATCCATGGCCTTTTTTCCACCTGCCACTCCCTCAGCTGTAGGCATGTCCTGCTCAGCTCCCTGTCTCCCCTGGGACTCGGCTAAGCGCGCCCTCCCAGCCTGCCATGACCACTGACAGTCAGCTTAAGCAGTGCGTAGGCAGCAGCAGCATTTGCTTTACTCTCCAGCTGCCTTGCAGATATTTTGGTGGACTTATGGAGAGTAGAAGCTTATAAACATGGGAAAGGTTGGGGGATGTGGTACAACTCAATAAACCAAACCATCCAGAATACGTTAGGCTCAGGAGAACAGGACAGAAAAGAATAACAAAGCATATTCAACATTACTTTAAAAATTAATGGTCCTTTGCCCAAAGGTCAGTCCCCTGAACAAATGCTCACTAGGGCTACAGAGGGTCCCTAATTTTTCCTTGCACGGTAAATACCCACAACTCCTAACAACAGCTATTATGGTTTCAAAAGGTACAGTCCCCTGAGGATCTCCTCTTGCTTTCAAAAAAATATTAAACTATTTGATTTTCACTCATGGCATTGTGCAGCTCATCAGTGTAATCTGCTCAGGAGGTGGGGTGCGTGACCTGTTTTATCCGAGTCTCCAGCCTAAATCAATTTCAACCCCACTGATCTGCTTTACCCCAACCTTGTCTTTCTGCAGAACAGCACAACAACAGCAGCTCTGAATAAGAGTTTTTGTATCAAACTGTGCAGGCAACTGGAAGTAAGAAAACAAATTTAAATATCCCAGTTTTAAAAACTCCTTCAGATGCTAAGGTCTGTGGTCATGTAGTCTTGTGGACTTAGTGGAACAGAAGTTTTTCTAGAAACTCATAAAATACAGCACTTTGTATATAAAGTACACAAAACCTTCAACAAATTACATCCCTCTCTACCTTCCATCTGTATGAACTACAAAACAATGCTCATTTCCATTTACTAAATGAATATAGCTATGCGAATTCTTTTTGAAATGGTACATGGTTTGTTTTTATGTTATCAACGTGAGAAGTAGGTGTAATTTAATTGAAATTAAAACAGCAGTGACTTGCTATCTAGCAAAACGAATTGTGCAGCCCATTCCTTGCATACTGCTTATTAGTTCCCTTGGTAACTTGTAATCATTTGCCTTCCTCAAACAGATGAGATGTCAACAAATATGTACTGTAGTAGTGGTTTGATACATCAAAAAGAAAAGTGCTGTAATGACAGTATAATAAATCTTCACATGAAAACTTAATGGCCACATTAGTGACATACTAACTATAGTCTCAGATTCATGCTGCTCACCATTACATACTTTTATTTCATAGCATGGTTGTGACCTGCAGTAGTATGTGAAGCACCCACTCTGAAATTAACTCCAGACTAAATATTTAAAAGCAGTCATTTTATTTACTAATAAAAACCTCACAATTAAATGATGGCATCTCTTCCAAGAGTGATGCTACCAGTTAGAGAAATCTTATTCTGATTCATTTTAGTTGTATACATTATGTCAAAGACAAAATCTTTATATGTTGACATAGATGTATTCCCAAAGTCTGGCAACAAGTTAATTAATGTCTCTACACATTTCTGACATGGTTTCTTTTCAAGGAAGTAATATTAAAAAAACCAAAACAAACAAAAAACCACCAGAGTTTCCAAACCAGGTGTTCTGGTTTCAGCTGGGATGGGGTTAATTTTCTTCCTAGTAGCTGGCATAGTGCTGTGGTTTGGATTTAGTATGAGAATAATGCTGATAACACACTGATGTTTTAGTTGTTGCTAAGAAGTGTTTATACTAGTCAAGGACTTTTTAGCTTCTCATGTTCTGCCAGGTACACAAGAAGTTGGGAGGGAGCACAGCCAGAACAGCTGACCCAAACTGACCAAAGGGCTATTCCATAACATATATCGTCATGCTCAGTATATAAACTGGGGGGAGTTGGCTGGGGAGCAGCAACTGCTGCTTGGGGACTGACTGGGCATCAGTCAGTGGGTGGTGAGCAATTGCATTGTGCATCACTTGCTTTGTATATTCTTTTATCATTATTATTATTATTACTTTCTCTTCCTCTGCTGTCCTATTAAACTGTCTTTACCTCAACCCAGGGTTTTACTTTCTTTTTTTTTCAATTCTCTCCCCCATCCTACTGGGGGGTGGTGAGCAAGCGTCTGTGTGGTGCTTAGCTGCCGACTGGGGTTAAAACACGACACCAGCAATGAAGAGGACAAAGGGAGTGACACCTCGGTTTAGGAGGAGATACTGGTCAGTGATTTCCAGAGTTTGAAAACAGATTTCCACCAGCTGTATACATGATGACAGTAACTAATGTTCAGCAGAGGGGTGGAAAAAAAAAAAGGATAAAAAGAAAAAAAATAGCTGTGAAGGAGCTGGAAGCAAGGGTGGAATTCTCTGGATTACAAAGGCATTGCCTGAGCATCAGGGGGTGAAATCAGGAAGGCCGCATTTGGAGCTGAAACTGGAAAGACATGTGAAGGACAACTTGAGAAGTTTCTGTAAGTCTATCAGGGGAAAAAAACCCAAACCAAAAAAGACCAGGGAAAATGTTGGTCCACTGCTGAAAGTGACAAGGGACATGGGAAAGTGACAAAAGACATGGAAAAGCTTGAGGTACTTTATGACTGCTTTGTATGATCTGCCTTCACGCCTTGCAGCTCTCCTAGCCCAGTAGTAAAGTTTGGAGGCAGACTACAAGGTAGGTGAAAAATTGTTTTGACAGCCATGCCCTAAGTCACTATTTCAAAAATCTAACCAACAGCTTGTTAGGAGTGGTGTTCCTTAGGGTTCGATACTGCGACCAATACAGTTTTATCACCTTCATCACTGACATGGAGAATTGCACTTAAAGCAATGTCCTGAACCTTGAAGGGTGGAAGAAGAGTCAATGACTGATAAGCTGGAGGGCAAGGCTGTCCCACAGAAGAATTTTGAGAGATGAGAGAAATGGGCTGACAGGTACCTCACAAAGTTCAGCAAAACCAAATGCAAAGTCATTCATATATGAGGATATAATAACCTCTGCACCAGTATGGGTTGGGGGCAAACTGGCTAGAAAGGAGCTTTGTGGAAGTACTCGGGGTCCCAGTGGACGTCAAATTAAACATGAGTCAGCAGTGCATCATTGCAACAGGGGCCAGCCATTGACAAAAGAATAGCCAGCAGATCAAGGGAAGTGATTTTTCTCCTTTATTTGGCACTTGTGTGACCATACCTAGAATACCACATCCAGTTTGGGTCCCCACTATGAGAGAAATATGGACAAACCAGAAGGAGTTCAGTGTAGGGCCATCTGGTTAGGGGTATAGAGCACACAACATACAAGGGAGTGAGTTTGCCTGGAGAAAAGGATAAGGGCGGGGATCTAACTGCTGTCCAACTATGAGGCAAGGTAGCTCAGGAGTCTTCCCAGAGGTGCATAGGATAAGGTCAAGAGGCAATATTTTAATTAGATGTAAGGGAAAAAAATTCTCACAGTTAAGCTCTGAACCAGAGAGAAGTTGTGGATTTTCCAACTTCGGAGATTTTTAAAACTCAGCTGGACAAAGCCCTGAACAACCTGAACTAACTTAGAGTGTAGCCCTACTTTGAGTTTGGGCTTGATGGCCTCCAGTGGTCCAACCTAAATTATTCTATGATTTGATGATTGAATATTGGCAACTGCAGCATAGACAGGCTTTTAGCATCTTTAGAGTTAATTGGCAATGGAAGAGGGATTTAAGATTGCAGTGGTTATGTTTACGGGGAAAAAGTATAATTATGGTCTGCCTGAAGTCCCAGTTTGGAGCTATGTTTCAGTTTCTGAATCCATATAGGATAACAGCAGTTGTGCTGCCTTTTAAGTCTTCTGTGAAAACAACTGCAGTAGACTGAGGTACCTATAACTATGATGAGGACCATAGCAGGCTCTAATCTCTCTAAATAAGTAGTTACTACATACTTATCCCAAAAGTACCCTTACAACTCATACACCACCATTTGAAAGCAGAACAACATGACTGGTCTACAGACCAAATACCCAAATAGCTTTCTCTTAAATGGCATTTCACTAAGACAGTGCTGACCTGTTCTTAGCGATGGACCAACTCTATTTTGCAGAAATGGGTGGAACTAGGCAAGCTTCTGGCAACGCAGCTAAACCAGGGAACATAGAATGAGCAGTGAAAAATAAATAATGAGGAAAGGAAACTAAGGAAATACATTTAATTCCAGGGTGACCACCACCAATGTCTCATATGGGTAGGACAGATCAGTATTGGGCAGAAACACATTCTTTTAAATAAATGGGGAAATAGCAAGGCTAACTTTCCCCAGCTACTATACATGTACTTCTTGAGTTTGTTTCATCTGTATTAAATAACCTCCTGTCTTCCTTATCTTTGTTTTAAATCTGCATGTTGCTAACAGTTAAGTGATTTGTGAGGCAAGTGGGATAAAAGCAAGGGTTCTCTAATCTTTCCTCTGCCCCTGCACACACTTGCAATGGCAGAGATGAATTACACATCCACACGTGCCAGCCCCTCTAGGCTCATTTTTTAACACCCTTGGGAAGAAGATCTGTGATCTCTCACACTGTGGTCACCCCCTCTGCTCTCTTATAGTACATGAAGAGCACAATATGTACCATTATCGAAGCCTCTGGAGATTTTAGCAGCTAGGCCATAACAGCGGGATCCAAAAAAGGAGCTAAATATTTAACATGAGATTTGAACAGAATTTTGGTAACCCTGAACTGAACATTCTGATCCCCAAAATTCCTTTTCTCTAGCTCAGGAAATGCTTGAATCATACAAGTGCCTGCATTTCCCTCCTGTAAAGCATCATGCCCCATAACACAGGTAATGACAATGTTGACACCTAATCCTAATGCTAATCTATGCCTAATGCTTTTCCAGATTTCAGAATGCCAATTTAAAGCAATAGAGGCTCAATATGGTATAAAATACTTAAGTCAGAGCAGGAAGAAACTGCATCCATACACCCACCAAGCCAGGAAACATGAAATTGCTACTCTTCCCTTAATTGGTTCAGTGGTGGACTTGGTAATGTTAGGTTAATGGTTGGACTGGATGATCTTGAAGGTTTTTTCCAACCTAAACAATTCTGATTATGTTCTATTAACTAATACCATGACACCTCCTAACACTTCACATACATGCTAGGGGCTTCTTGTTCAGCAGCCTGGTCAGCCACTGACCTGCCTGTATGCTGGATGACAAGGAGGCTGTTTTGCACAGGGAACTGACCTCCAATCCAAGCCACATGTCTACAACATGGGTGTTATACCACCTAAATTTTAAAGCCTAGTGTCTGTCTTGGGAATCAGCAAGCATATCCCAAATGACATCTTCTTGCTGGGAGCAGAGAGACTGCATTTTTAGCCACTTTTTTCTAGGCAGGCTCTTAATTGTCTGTCCTACAAAGAAGTCTCTCCTTCCTACTGACTTGCATCTTTCCCCAGACCAATGACAATAGCAGCAAAGAAATTTATCCCAAGCAGTGTCATAACCAGCATGGATTCTTTAGCTCTGTGATTTTGGGAGAGGGTAGAGGAAGCCAGGGACACAAGACTAGGAAAACTGGCTTAGGAAGCTGCTGGGGAGTTGTAGGAGCAGCCAGAAGATTGCGAGAAATTCTTCAGTGGACAGGGAGATGTGTGATTATGAATGTAAACATTTTCTTCCCATGTAATTTGTATGGGAAATTTTGGCAATACTGCCATTTATATTGGGCTAAGCATACTAGTCAGTGTATTATTTAAGCCCAGTAACTGGTGGTTACTCACCAGTTTCATGACAGTTTAATCACTAGATAGGATCTTAGACTACATCTTATTCTCCTGTAACCAAACAGCACTTCCCCAGAATCCACATTTAATAGCAGATGCCTCTCTTGAATAATTGCCCAATGCCAGGAGTGGTCAGCATACAAAGAAATCTCCTAGCTGCCTTCACTAGACTGCAAAAAAACCCCAGCCAAATCCCAATACTTTTGCGAGAGGTCTGTTTCTTCAATTTCTGCTGTTTCTTTACCATTGATTTCTCCACCAAACCCTATTGTCTGCATTAACCCATAACATACCATGAAGTGTAACAGAGATCGGAGCAAGGTGAAGGTAAGAGCACACAAATATTGCACTTCAGCTATTTGATAGCTATAAGGGGATGTTTATGCTACCAGAATAGTTTCTTGCTCAGCAGTGCTGGGACACACAAGTTTGTGCTTTAGCCACATGAAAATATTTAGGCTGTTAGTGTCCAGGTGGCTCTGGATGGGGAAACTTCCATCCACCACACCTTGGCCAAGCAAAAACCCGAGACAATCCTATAAAATAGTAGTAAGCTATTTATGGTTTCTGTCAGAATAACATGCAACTGTCAACAGTTAAATTGTTTAGGAAATAAGAGGGGTTTTGCATGACTGAAGTATTTCATCTATAGTAGCTTAACATTAAAGAAGAGAACAAGTGGAAATAGCAGTTGTCATGGAAAATTTTCACAGCTGTGGTAAGACAGCAGATATTTACTGTGGAATATAACCATTTTTAACAGGGGTCATCTCCCCAATTATGGTTTGACAATAACACTTGTATTCTAAACTACGTGCCAGATGTCAGCCTCAACTAAACATTGCTATAGACCTAGAAAAACAATGGGGCTATGCTGATTTAGACCAACCAAGAAGCTAGCTCTGAACTTTCAAATCGAACAGCCTCAGATTTTATAGGACACTCTACTTCCCCCCGTATAAAATAAAATTGTAATCTTTCCATCCAACAAACAGCTCTGTGCCGTGAAAGCAAACACCTGACTTCTGATAAAGGGTTAAAAAATTGTGGTTTCTCAACTTGGGAATTCTTTTAACTGGCTAACAAATAGGGTGAACTACATTTTTTTGAGTGGATTGAGTTGTGTTGAAAGTAAGCAAGGCATACCACTGTTGTCAGAAAAATTTATATGCCCAGTATTACTTACACTTAAGAAGATTTACTCCTGCTGTCCTCAATGAGCTTCTGCATTTGCTGCAGAATTCAGCTTCTTTGATTTAGCATGATGATCCCACACTGTGAATACTGGTGTTTCACTGAAATGCTGATCAGGGGGAGAAGGGTTCAACTGCCTTTGCTCCATCCTTTGTGGTCATGCATAAAGCTCAGTGCTTTCATTCCCTTTCCTGCTCTTTGACCCTGCAAGTTCTAGACTCCAAATCATCTTTTCTACTCTTTACAAAGTATGTGGTAACACTGCCAGGGCCCTGTGCACATCTGCAGGCTCTGCAGCCTCCTCCTTCCCCTCCCAGGGGTCCAGCTGCCTGGGCTGAAGGCCAGCTCTGACATGGCATGGCCATGTAACCTGGGATCAGACTGCTGGAGAACAGCGAAGGTGAGAGAAGGAGCTGAGAGACACCTTGTCTGGGGCCTCTGCCCCTTGGCTTGGGAGCTGCATTTAAACTCGGGCTCTTCCCTTGGAGGTTGCCTGAGCTATGCTGTACATCTGCCTGGGCCTGGCATTGCACCTTGCTCATCCTGACTCAGTCTTGCTAACCCTGGCCTGGTACCTGCCTCATTGCTACCAACTGGCCTGGATAGTCCTGGACTCTTAGCTTACCTGGGCACTGTCACCAGACCTGCTCTTCTCACCTTGCTGTGGGACCAACCCCTTGTTGGTGAGGCCCCTGCCTGGCTGCCTTGCTGCCGCCTTTGGATCCCAGATCCCCTGACCCTGTGGAGCAGCCCAGTCTTGCTGCTGTCTGAAAAGCATAGTGGTTTCCTGGAAAGCTTCCAACATGTTAATTTTTGCTTTAAAAAAAACCCCAACCCAAAACCCCACAAAAAACCCCTAACTCAAAACCATTACATTAATGTGCTTGATGTAATAAAACCTTTACTTGAAAAAAAATCTTCACTTCTAAGACTGAATCCAAAATTACTAACAAGAATTTTTTTTTTTTTTTTTAAACACTCATCTTGCATACGCGAGACTCAGTTTTGTGAGCATGCTCTCCCGCATGGTGGACTTCACCTTGGCTGTCCCACATCCTGATCTAAAGTGCAACTTGCTTGGATTGGATTAATTTTTGACATCTAATATTTGCCTAATTTTTCCATCAATTTCAGACACAGACAGCACAGATGTCTACCTCTCGTCTATCCTCCAATGCTTCCTTTGCAGTCTGTGGAGAAAATAAGCACTTCCAGGGCACAAGTCATCTCATCCTACAGTGGACTTTCAATAGAGGGCAGCTGTATCAAGTCCCTGAATCTGCATTTAGTGAAAGGTAACTGTTGAGGTGTAGATATCGACATTACTGTGGATAGCAATGGAGGCAATCACTCAACTGGTAAGTGGGGCATGGGGGAACTGCTTTAGTGCCTAGGAGCACTAGGTCCTAACACAAGTTCAAGTCTCCAGACAAAATCAGAACAAACAGATGGACTTGAATCTCATACCCCAGACTGCCAGTCTCTTTCTTTTCTCATGAAAAATTGTAAAAGCTTCTCAGTCTATGCTGGGGTGTAATGAAAACAACTTTAAGAACTCTATTTTGTCATCAAATTAAATTCTTATTTTATGATCACAATCAGAGTCCTTAGGCACCAATACAGCAAAAATAAATAAAAAATGGCCAAGCTATAGTAAAATGACAAAATTATCAACCATGCTCTACATAGCTCTGAAATACAGATTTCCATTAACAGATGGCATAATCTGTGAAGACTTTGAATTTTACCGCTCTCATACTCAGGATGCTCAAATTAAAGATAAAACAATGGACTAAACTGCAAATCTACAAATGTTGCAATATTTGTTTGATGAGAAACTCAGTCTGAACGGTATTTAACATTAATTAAGAAGCCAGAAATTAAAATTGTTTTGGCCTCAGTTGTAAGGAAAACAGAAGGCTTCCTTTTTTAGCCAAAACATTTTGGATTATGTTTTTGTGCTGTAGTCACACAAAGCTTTTAATTCTGTAAAATGTTTGGAACACACTTTATATGGAAGACTATTCCAAATTAACTAATAACATACTGAACATATCGCTGAGCTTTGACTCTGGGGTTTTGGGTATTGGGGTTTTCTTTTGGGGAGGGGAGGTTGGTTTGTTGGTGTGTTGGGTTTTTTTTTCCTTTTGATTGATAGGAAAATATGGCATTGAATGGAGAGTAGAAAAGTAGGTGCAGTGTGCCAAAGCATGAAGTTTATATCCAGTATCCCCTGAATGGGGTAGATATGTGACTTCTGGAAGGAGAAAATTTTTAAAAAATAAAGACAGGCAGATGTCAAGTGGCTATTTATTTACCTATTACCTAAAACCTGAACTGAATGCTAAGCACTAAGACTCAGACATCACATAACCAGTCCAGTAACTGCAAGAAGGCCTGTATTTTATTGCTGAACTTTAGGAACTCCACAGCTCAGCTGAATGGTTCCTTTAACCAACTGGCACAGTCATACAACGTATCGGCACTCATACACTGAAGAACACAATTCACAGGATTCAGCAACCTCAGTGAGGAGTCTGAAATGAGAGAGGAGCTAAGAGGCCTTACACTTTGACTTCAGTCTCTTATTTTGCTGCAAGGACTCTGTTGCAGGTTTCTGTCTCCCTTTAGGATGCTCAGCCATCAAGTCCCAAGTCAGTCCAAGATAAAAGACAAGCAACACTTAAGAGGTTTAGCTGTATCAAAGAGTGGTTGCTGAACTGCATATTTTCATGAATTCAGTGAACTAGAGGCATCTTTTTTGCTTTCAGTACTGTTAAATATTTTCACTCATCTGTCTGAATTTTTAGAAGCATGAACTATGCTTAGCAACTGATCATGATAGATATATTTTGACATGAGATTGTCTAGGGAAACTATACTGGATCCTATTTCAGCAAGAATATGACAGACTGTTCCAGCTGACATACAGTGTCCAAAAAGCCACCACCAAACATATCTACCTACACTAAGATTTGGAACACTTAATTTTCTAACTGACTATTGCTATGTGAACAGATAGATTAAATAGACCCTGGGCAAGATTCAGAAGGCTTTTTCCTATGAAATGCCAACCCCTGTATTTCTTATATTTCTCTCCCTGACTCGTCAAGTCACTAACATCCTTTGGAGCAACACACTTAAGTATGCACATGGAGGGAAAACAGTACAGACCTGCTGACTGGCTCGTTGTGCCCAGTTAGCTGCTGTCACAGCAAACACAGCACAGAACCCCATTCATGACCAGGACAGAGTCTACCTGAGGACCACCTCAGTTTTTGCCTGCTTAGAACCTTTTTGACACCTTTTCTGTGTTTTAACACTTACAAACATCTTCTAATTTCCAGATAATTTTCACTGGTGAGTTTATAGACATTTATTCATGCACTTATGCTTGAACACTTTCTTAACTTGTATAGCTTGCTTTTCTTCCTGATGGCTACCACTGTTTTCATCCTAGGATGCGTAGGGAGCAACTGAATTCCTTTCTCCCTCAGCTCCTTATTCTAAGTGTATAAATGTTATTACATTATTTTCTCATCTGCTAGGTTCTCTACTATCCCTCAGCTTTTTTCTAAAAAGACTTAATTGTTCTTGATCATGACTCTCGGAAGTTATCAAAACCTAAAGTTTTTATTCTGTGGTGGAATAATATAGAATATACCTCAATGAATATTTTTGTTTTTTCTTTTTTTTTTAAACAGCTGTATTAAACTTGTAACTCATTGTCACCAATTGTAACACCTGTGGGTTGTGCTCTTCTTCAGCTATTTCCAACTGCTGAGTTCTTAGAGCTACTTGTTATTAGATCCTAAATACTTGATTGTCCCTTTCTTTCCTATTGAGTTTCAGCTCCTTTCTATTATACCAGTTCTCAAGGTCATTCTATTCTTTCTGGAAAATATCATGTCCCTCTCTATATCGATGATAGCTCCTAATGTGTATTATCAAAGAATTTCAAGAGCATATGCTTTTTTTCTGTGTGCAAAATCACCAGTGAAACCAGATACAATGTAAAATTGCTCCTGAGGAGCAGCCTTCTACCTTCTCCCCCCACCCTAATAATTCCCCTTACACTATAAACCATGCAGCCTTCACTTCAGTTAGTTTCTTTCAGAATTGATATCTGAATTCTCATAGTATCAATTTAATAATTTTTATGCAACACAGTTTCAAATACTTAATCTAATCTGGAACAATCAATCTACCCTTACCTAATAAAGAAATTATCAAAATATTGATAATTTTGTCTTACCTAACTTACTTTTGAGAAGACACCATTGTTCTCTAACCCACTGCCTTTTGGTTGATAACTGTGACCTTTAAAAAACCCTCAGATAGCTATCAGGTGTTTTAAATAGCAAAGTATAATTGCCCCAATTGCCTCCCTCCACCCTTTTTTAATTAGAGACATTATACTGACTATTTATCAGTTCAAACTACTATTACAAACTACCAGACCAAGAAATTTTACTCTTGAACTTATAAAATTGTCATCTAAGTTTACAGGGTTTCTTAAGTGTGAATGGCTCAGGGCCAGTTTTTGTGAAGGTATCACTAAATGAAGGGCTTATGCTGGTTGTCTATAAGGCCTATATATATATTCCTATCTATAGGAAGAATATTTCATTATACTGCTGAATAACTTGGTCTCAGATTTGAGGTCTTTTACTGCAATGTTGGAGATTGTTCATAGCTGGAAGTACATTGTTCAATGATACCAACAAACTTCTCCAGCTCCCAATTGTTGCGGTGCACTCATTCTCACATTTGGGTTCAGAAGGAACTTCCCTAAGTTAAATTGACTGAACCTTTACCCTCTCTTGCCCTAAAGTAATGCAGCTGTTGGACTCACCTGGATGTCCTCCTGGCAGTTCTTTAACACCACGTCATGTAACGTGCTCTTCATCTCCAGTGCTTTCAGTGGGCCCTGGTAGGTTTTGAGGCTTTTTTACTGAAGTTTAAGGGTTTTAGTGAGTTGGTGGCATAGAGTAGATGATTTGCACACTGCTCTGGATTAAGTGTCTGTTGCATGGAATAGTGATCCATCACATCCTGTCTCATGGAGCAGAACTGAAGAGCTTCTAAAGTATTTACTACAGCTGCAAAGTTCCTGACAGTTAGCTGCAATGTAGATATCAATAAAAGATGAAAGGCCAGTTTCTTTTTTTTTTCCTACTGCTTTTCATAGCTTTGTGAAGGAGATGAAAATAGCTCTAGCTTTTCTTCCAAGGATTCACTTGCCATGCAAAATACCCCAGAGGAGAACAGAGAATCTTACACAGATAGGGAGAAGGCTTAATTGTAGCACAGCCAACAAGACTGGTTTCAGTGGTCACCTTTTAAAGCAGCCAACAGAGTAATGAGGGGTTCAGTGCACAACTCCAGCCATATGCTTGGTTAGATTATACCACCGAAGGGAATAAAGGGGTACTATATTACATACCCATATTATACACCCATATACCATATTATACCCCATAAAAGAGCAGGGTTTTTTTTCCTTTTCAATGCTCCTTGCAGTGTCCCATCCTGCTGGGGGAGTCACAAAATGTCATTCAGGAGAGGGATGGGAGCGAAATGAGAGCTGTGCATATACACAGAGGCAATACTTGTGCAGACATGTGTCTGATCGACTGCATGGAGGTTAGTGTGTGAATCACTGGATAAAGAGCTACAGCTGTTTCCATCTCCTTTCTAAAACTATAAAAAACAGTAGAAGAAATAAACAGGCCTTTTCTGTTTGATTGACACCCACACTTCAGCAAGCTGGTAGGACTTAGGCAACTGTAGAAAGTAAAACCAAAGTGACCTAACTTGAAGCTCATTATATTTTTATTTTCTCTTCTTGGGTGCTCCTTCTGGGTACCAAAACTTACCTTCATGGTTTTATTCTGATGGACAAAACAGGTGCAGGCAACAGTTTGACTGGCAATAATGTCATGGACAAGACTACATTGAAAATATGTCTGAAAGAAAGATTACCCTTTGGTGGGGACATCATTTCCCAAACTAAAGCACTTGTAAAAAATCCTCAAATCAAGATTTTTTTTCAAATTGACATCCTCTGCGTTATAAATATGACAGAATGACCACATTAGGAACCTGTGGGGGTGTTGCCTCTCCCCATCAAGCCACCAGGCAGTTTTGAGGGAGTTGTAACAGGCTGTTATAAAGGCATAGCTTTGCCAATATGCTAGCATCTCCCACTTTGTTGTGCCCCAAAAGAATGTCTGCACTTGGCAGACTGCGTTTTGAGCAGACAATTTTCACCTGATACACATGTCAATGAGAACTGTTCCCATGGCAAATGCCAGCCACCAGCCGCAAGCAGAGAAAGGGCTGAAGTTGTTAACAAATGCTTCAGGCATTTGTAGCGAGAAAATGGTTTATGTTTTTTATCCTTTTTTCTATTGCCTTTGCACTCAGAAATACATAGCTATTGTTACTGAACATAAGAAATAACATTTAGACTTAATTAAACCTTTGAAGAATCCCAAAAGATGAATGTTTCAGGAAACTGCGAAAGACTGAAGGGCTGTCTGTGTCATAAAACTCTGACTAGATTAGGTAAAGAGCACTGTAGTATACATATGCTCTCTATTCATAATATATTATTGTTACTATGGCACTGCTGCTTTAAATTTTTTATTCAATTTATCGACTCTGATCAAATGATCCAACAGGGGCTTGTTGAATACCAGCTTCTTCAATGCATATTTAAACTTATAGATTCTGTTCATTCACAAGAGATGAAACTATGAATAAAGAAACAGAAGAAAGATCAGATAGTAATGAAAACAAATAAAAAATATGATCATCCTTTCCAGAGACCCAGGTGTTGACGAGATGCAGTGATATCTTGGCTGGTATGAACAGATGTGAATGCACCTATTTCCAAGGAAAATTCTTGTGTCCTGTAATTGAGTGTCCAATACCTATGCAATGAATATTAATAACTATACTTTTTTCTAATTATGGGTGTCAAGTATTAAATTTCTATTGTGAACAGCACAAATGTCAGTGTGCTGACAGTGTGACTAGTGTGAAGACCATTGCTACAAAGACACTGAAGTACCTAAGCCAAAGAAAGGCTTTTGGGTTCTTTCTCATCATCTTTCTCATCAAAATTATTTTTAAATTTAAAATCTCATGACCTTCAAGGTCCCTATATTTTATCCAGGAACTCTTGAACGTCCCAGCTTGTTCATGCCTTACAAGTTCCATATAAGAACATTGCACAAGGAAAAGGGATCACATTAGTTTACCAGTTTCTTTGCATCGGCTTTTTTTGACTCTTCTTACTACGCCACCCAAGCATCATCCCAGCATGAAGCTGATCACAGGAACTAGGCAGCCACTAATCATGTTTCAGGCTCAGCCAAGTTTCTTTATCAATATATCAATACTGAATCAGAGTTGAATAACACCTAATTGCAGTACACAGCATGACTGCAAAAGGCCTCAGACACTCAGGGCAAGAAGTTGCCTCTAGTGAAGTCAAAGATGTTTGCAACTGCTTTCAGGAGTCCCAGGGTTAAGAGCATTAGGTTTTTCATAGTATTCTTAATTTTGGTCTGGAGCACAGGCTCTTTCAGCCCCTGACATTTCAGATCAGGCTATGTAATAACCAACCTCCAGATAGTTACATTTACTCCTAAATGGTTCTGAATTTTAATAAATCTGTAGGTGTGAGAGGACATAAAGCTCTTGTCCTTGGCTAAACCCTTAACTGTGTGTTTGAGATTTCTACTAGTTTAAGATAGGATTTATCAGTATTACTGTTTCTTTCAGTCACGCACTGAATCCCAGCACAGAAGCTTCTGTATGATTCACTGGCACTGAAGTAATGGCACTTACAGATAAACAATGAGAACAGGGGAAGATGTGATGTAAAAAAAACCCCCAAAATGTAATATTTTATGTAGCATAGGCTCACATTTTCACATGCATCTAGGTAAATAGGAAGTCCACGGTTATTTTCTTGTGAGCTTTAGGTGCTTAGAGCCCTGAAGCCTGAACTGTGCTGAAGTCAATTTTAAAAATGGAAATTCAGACACCTATGTTAATGAAAAGAACAGATGCCTTATAAAGTCGTTTAGGCTTCTGACTTCACATGTTTTCAAAGAGATTTGTGAAGCCAAACAATTTGGGTATCTGCGCTTCGTATTTAGCCACAAGAATGTTGTAATCATGAAGAAACCTTTTCAGGTCTTGCTCCTCAGTGTTGGTTTTATGTTCATAAAATGACATTTATTTTTGCAGAAAATGAGAGAGATTAAGATAGAAATTGCCCAAGATGCTTTGAAGAGACTCTACAAACTATGCATTTACTGGAAGCAGAAGGCAGAAGCAGGGGCTCCTAAGAAGCATGATTTCAGCTTTCAGGGAATGTAAGGCCAATACTCTACCGTATCTTTGGGGATAAGAATAGAAGTGACTAAGGGCAGGTCCATTCAGTTATGGTATTCCTAGTATAAGCGGAAGATAATGAGTGTGAGACATTAAATTTACCCATAGCATCCTTGCATTGATTCAGCTTCTAAAAAGTCGTTTCATCTTTTAAAATACAGAGCCAATTGTAATATTCCAGTACTAAAATGACAGATGTAATTCTTCTAGTTATATTAACTTTATTTAGCTATTCTTAATTTTATATAACTTTAATTTCTTTTAAAATAAAGATGTTATACTTTTCAAATACAATATTCCTTGACATGGCCAGTTCATTTTTTTTTTTTTCATTTTAGAACATCATATTTATACCATTTGCTTACTGACCTCTCGCATCAGCTTTTACAGCAGCTTTCAAGAAGGTAACTGATTTCATGGTTCAGAGCAATGCTGATCCTTCAGAACAAAGGTTTGAAGCCAGAGATAGTTGGAAAAATGCAGACAGTGTAAAAATATATATATATATATCCCTCCCACAAAAATACCATCTCTTCGGGTCAGAACATAATAGTCATTCTTTAACACTTTGTATAGAATTTAAGAAAATATCCCTGAACCTATTTGTTTTGCCAAGTTCATACCCAGCCATTTCCATGCAGGCTGATTTCACACTGTTATTCCAGTGAGTGACTGTGTCTTCAATGAAATTATCTGTTTCCTTGTGCTTTAGGCTTCCTCTTGACCCTGGATTGTTACTGTAATTTGAAATATGATGACACATTTTTCTTTTATAGTGCTCTCCATATTGGATGTATTGACAAGCACGTGTAAAGTGTCTTCTGTGTGCTAGATCCTTTGTCAGCTGCTGTGGACATACCCTTGACTGGAAACTCCCTTTGCCCAATCAGATTGCTGTGCCAGTATTTTCCTTGATACATATATAATAAAACTGTTGTGCTGACATCCCAGGTACGTTGATTTGTTACTGACCAAGAGAGGGGTGGAACAGCAAGGCACAGAAAATCCACTATACATTCTAACATTTAGGCTTTATCCTTTATTAGGTAGTGAGTAAGAGACATAAAAAGAACTGAGTTTGTTGTTTACAGCTGAAATTTAAAAGAGACTTGTGTGAACAAAAACTTGTTCCATAGAGCACTGTGACAAAAGAGGTCCAAGAAAACTGAAGGTGTCATTGCAAATGAGCTGATGTAAGTAGTTGGAATGACACTCTCTCTATTCCTAGCAAAACTTGTTATTAACTCTGCCTTTAGTACTGTGCCTCCATACATGCCACAGGCCACATTTTGGCAAGGATCAGCCTGTTGATTTTGATGACATCACAACAACATGGCAAGGATGTACAGCAGGTGTCCATGCACCAGAAGGCCGTGCATAAGAGCCTACAGGGTATTTGTGGGTCTCCCCTTTTCCCATCTGCGTGTTTTTTCATGGGGAAAAGATTGTCTGCCCAGACCTTCTCCCTTCCGAAAACGCCAGTCCTCCTCTGCTCGCTTAGCAAGCTCTTACTTACACAGGCTATTACTCAAGACAAATGGTGGTTCATGGAGCACAGCTTGAAAACTGGTGCCCTGTTCAAGGAGGAATCTGAACACAGCTGGCAATGGCACTACAACTTATGCAAAAAGATGGAAGGTTGAAAGCAGGCTTAAAAGACGAAGGCCAAGGTTTTGCAAAGAGGAGTTGAACCTTACTATGCTATATTTATGTACCCAAATAAAAGGAAACATTTTCTAAATTGAGTGTTAGGCGCAGGTTTTGAAGGCTAGCCTGTTTACTGCCTCTTTACTGGGAGCTGTAGAGTAGGGAGCCCTTTTAAATGTCAGCCCCTAGTTATTTAGGTGCCTAAACTTGGCTTCAGAAACTTACTCATACTCTTCCTGTTTTGAAAATTGGGCCAAAACAATCCAGCTAGTAACCAGACCTGAAATCACCATTTCATCTCTTCCATGGCTACATAGGTGTGAATTAAATATAACCAAAAGCCCATTTCATTTCAAGGCACAAACGTTTGCAAATAAACTGGATGAAATACAAATACATAATATAGAACTTATTTTAATACTTGTAGATAAATAAATGCATCTCTTTGGAATTCTTTGGACACAGACATCCATGGAACCTCTTCTTTCTCTCTTTTTATATATATTTTTTATAAAATCTAAATGCAGAGAGATTTAAAAAATGGCAAATACCAATGTATATGGAAGGCTCACTGATGAACTGCAAGTCAAAAGTGCTGTATATTCCCATCGTCTATATCTCCCAACTGTCCATATTAACCACAGGCAGTATTATATAGCAACCACATGGTCAATATTTTACATTACTACCTTGTAATAAAATCTTTCAAATCATTTCCCCATCTAAACTTAAATTATGTTTTTAAATTTTATTCCTCCTAAATGTATGGTAGGCATTTCACTTAGCTACACATCAGAGTGGTCGCATGTGACTCAGCAGCGCACTCCATAATATTAATAGATACTTTTCAGCTCCCTATGGGAAAAAGCAGGCAGCAAGAATCAGATTCAAGAAGTCTATTTTTTTCTCTGCTGTTTGTTACTTACCACTTAATGACCCACATGTGAAACTCAATGGTTATATAATTATTTTATATAGTAGATTTTCTGTTTATAATTTATTTTTCTTACTCTAACATATATACAATATATCTATATATACCCCTGATAAATCTTACTTTAAAGGGACACAGTCAACCCCTGGAAGCCTCACAGTAAATATATAAGGCTTTAAGCTGCCCATACATAAAGGTCAGCTACAGAATTCAAGGGTCCCTTCAGATCCTAAAGGTTGTATTTGTTCCAAACCCATGATGTGCAGTTATCTTGTAATACGTATCTCATGTGTTGCTGTTTACATTTTATAGGTATATTAAGACATTTTATATCACATCAGTAGGAAATAAAACAAGAGAATAAATCTGTTTCTAAGACTAAGCCTATTGCAAAAAATGTTACCTGTATCTACAGACACTCCCACTGGTGTGATATAAAAAGAATATGTGCCATTCTTGGGATGAAATTCTGGCTACACTGCAGTCAGGAGGAACTTTATACTGACTTAAATGGGGCCAGGATTTCTCTCCTGCTTTTCATTTGCTAGTTATGACTATGCGTAACCCATTTGTGTCTTCTCTCTGCTCAACACTAACGTGTCAGGCCTGTTTCATGACGAGACTGTATTTTTTGCTGTCCACTGGCATGCCTTACACATTGATCTATCCTGTATGTATTACACCTTTTGAATATACACACACTGTACACATACGTTCTCAGTTAACTGAAAGTTTGACCTCTTCTGTGTACAGCATCTGGATTTTTTTCTCCCGCTAAATTTTCTTTACCATTTACTTTGTCCTAAACATAGATTATCTTCACGCCCATTCTTCAATGGGTGAGGAAAACAATTTTTGCTCACCAGGAACAGCTCCACATTATTGTCATCATTTTTGACTACTTACCGAAGTGACATAATTTGTTCATTTTATCTTTTGCAACTCAGTTAGAAACCTAGTGGCATAGATAGAGACACAATACTACTGTTTTACAAGACATCTATTGTATCTACTTTTGTTCAGATAAATACCCAGTAACTGCTGATTTGGCAGGAGGATTGGTAAGGGTACTACTATTCACAGTGTTTCTTTTTTTTCCTTCTTCTTTAATCTACAGAATAAAGTATTTTATGTACATTGGAACCAGTTAATGCCCTTTAGACAAATTTGTAAGTTGTTTCATAAAGCAGGAAAGACATTGCAGGGAAATATGTGCCAAAAAGCACAGTCAAAAGGCTTCATAAGTTTTATATGTCACTACAAGTCAATGCTGGAGATCAGTTCTAAAACGATCAATACTCAAGAGGAATGTTCTCATCTGGAGAAAATACTGCCCATTCCTCCTTTTAGAATTTGTTCAGTTCTCTATCAAAAGTCCTGGCTCTTCTTATATGCTTTAAACTATAAATAAACACTGCATAGTTCAATGTTCTTGATTTTCTTTTTTGTTTGTTTGTTTTGATTTGAAAAATTATTGCAGTACAATTAATTCCTGTTTGGAGTTCAGTAAGGAGCAAACAGCACGGGAGTATGGGTGGTCCGTATAGGCCCTGGAGCTGGTCGTAGGAGTGCTGGAGGAAGTGCTGAAGTCTGGAAAAGGGTGGCTGCTGGGGCTGTGCGAAGACTGAAGGGGGAATTCACAGCCACAGCAGCAGCTGCTGCTGCAGCTGCTAGCGGATTTGGTAAGATTCGTGGAGCCATCGGCTTTGAAGGTTCCTTTGAAAATACTAATTTTACCTGTGGGGAACAGAGAAAACAAACAAACAGAGAGACATAATTTGTTCATATTAGCTACACGACAGGGAGCTTGACTTAAGATTATAAGTGCAAAATCAAGTAAGAGAGGCCTTGTAGTGGCTACTGACTCTGTGAGCTGCAGGGTCGTGACAGGTGATACAATCTCGTGCACTGGACAAGGGTGAGCAAGATTTGGTCAGGGACAAAGACCTTCATTGTCCTCTTGGTTGTGGGCTCACTCCTTATCACTGAGACTTATAATTTAATATGAGATTAGAAATCAAAGCAAATCTAAAAAGGGGCTGGGCAATCTGCACCAAAGTAAAGTTGGATGTACCCTGCAGAAATTAAATAAGGAAGAATTAGCCATCAGTCAAAAGACCTCCATCTGTACACCTTTATGATAAAGACCAGAACAGAATGAAAACATATCCTATTTCCTGGTCTGACTAAGACGGTACTTTTGTTTTTACCATTAGGATGCAAGTTCTACTTAAAATTAAGATCTCCAGCTAGCTCCTCTTCATTAGCTCCTGCCTCTAGTAACAAACAAAAAATTTTGAAAACTCTTCATTTAGAGTTTCCAAAAAGACAAAAAATAAGCTCAAGCTTTTCCCAGCCTGATTGAAAATATTCACATTATTATTTAAGAGAATTTACATTTGGTAGGCATACAAAAAAACAGCAAAGTAGTCTATATAGATTTCTGAAGATTTCAGTGTGATTTCAAGTTTCTAATGAGAAGCCAGGAGCCTGAATGCCTTTGTTTTATAACTCTGCGATAAGAATAGAAACCTTATCCACTGTCAAAGAAAAGTTCCCATTGGCTCTGATTGACTTTCCATGGGTCCGTGTCCTGGCATGACCTGAGGCCCTTTGCAGAGAACATAAACCTGAATATGTGGTATTGAATATACGGAATATGAATATATGTACCATGCTGTGGTATATCTTGGTGTAAGTATGGACACTTCTCACTCGCAAGTAAACACAATTTCTCATCCTTGAATTGAAAGAGGCTTTCAAACAATTAACTTGTACTATATCAGTCTGATACTTCCCACTCAACAGTACCTTGGTGAGTGAATGGTCAGAAAGTAAGGGCAGGAGTAGTCTGGCATGAATGACCAGCAAGTTTAATCATCACACTATCACCATATTCCAAAAAATCTGTTGGTTCTTTACCAGCCAGATGGATACAGGATTTTGACTTTTCCTAATACCCATTGGCAGCTCTGCTGGCCTCAAGGTCCTTTAAAGCTCTGGGAGTGATACTCAGAGGAGACCAGATTCTGTAATTCTCTTAATGGAGAACATAACGGATGGTAGATACAAAATTCCTCACAGTGTCTATGAAAAGCAATGATCTGATCTTTTCCTTGATCAGTGCAACACCCACTGATCCAAGCTGTCTTATTCCCTTGCTGAGCGTTTGACTTTTTCCTCCTTCCTTACATTTTTTAGTAAATACTTTTTTACAGCCTTGTCTAGAACAGACAAGAAAAACCCCTCTCTCTCAAAAAAAAATCCTGAGTACAAAGTACAAAAAATCCCTAGCCCAAAACTACAGGGCTCCAATTGTGGTCTAGAATTCCACGTAAAGGATGTTTTCCATATGAGCTATTTTATTGCAGAAAGTTTGGACTATCAAATGCCTGATAACCTCTTTCTCTGCAGTGTAGTATTTTATACATGCTGGGCATTCATGGCTTGAAGAAATATCAAGTAAGTCTCAACATTACAAGATTTCCTAAACTCTGAAATAATACTGTGGGAATCCATAAAGCTTCTTTCTCTGAAGCATGCAAAACTAGACTAGACAAAACAGTACAAATGATATTGAAAACGTGGCATTGGAAAGTTTTTGGTCTAGAAAAGCTACGAAAATGTAGTATGTCCTTGTTCTAACTTCTGTAGAAAAAAAATTTGGTGATGCTCATATATTTTTTGTCATGAAGAACAAAGATCTTATGTGACTTTATATTAACTGTGATTCTGTGATCTTGCCATTCTTGGAGGAATCAGGAACTTCTAATGAAGTTAGATAGCTTTTCAGTTGATTTATCAACATGGTTCTGATTTCAAGATAGCTGCAAAACCAGTACTATTTAGTATATACAGTATGTTGCACCTTCATTTCAAACCTCTCTGCAAGTACTAATTAACACACAGGTCAACACTAAGAGTAAAGTAGCCATTATTCGTTTCCTTTCCAACAAAGTAAACTCAGGGACAATAAATGGCTTGAAAAATTAATGGAGAGTAAAGAAAAAGTCTACAGCTCATCAAAAACATTTACATTCAAAGTAAAATTCGCACATCTTTGGCTTGTTGCTATTCCATTCGGCATTTCAAGTGACAGCAATTTTAGTATTTTTTTCTATTCAAAACCAAAAAGACTAAATGGAAAGCTGCTCTTACCCCTTCTCAGTGTACCTCTGTTTGACGCCTTCTTAAATCCCCTTTGCCTCTTTACTCACCTCTGGTCTGACTTGTATATTGTGAGCAATTGGGAGTGAGGGAGCAGGAAAAGGACACGTTACCTTTATTTGTCTATGCAGCAACTAAATGGCCTTGATCCTTGGCTGGAGTTCTCAGAAACCACCATTACATAAATTGGCAAATACAGAACTGTGCACAACAGCAACAGTAATGTAATAGTTATTTTCATCCCCTGGGAAACAATGAATTTCCTAAAGGAATAATAATCCTGTCAGAGAGGCTTTAGTGATTCCATATCCTACTTACCTAATTACATATTTTCTATTACTTTCAGTGTAGTTTATATGTGTTGGAGACCTTTGTCTTCCTGGTGGATTACTGGAAAACCCTATGGGGCTATTTCCCTACTAGTGCATCTAGCAGGATGGTGTATTGCACTATGCTACACCATCTAGGAAAGCTCCTACCCAACTGAATTGTTCATGAATATACCTATCATGAGGGCTGCCCCAACAAGGACACACTTTCTGTTGTCAAGAAAAGAGCTTTAACTCAATTTAGAGAGAACTGGGTTTTCACAGAAAAAAGATCCATATTCTGCTTGCATTAGAGAAGATGGTCAAGGAATAAGGGGCTAATCTCTATAAGGCAAATGAATCAACATCTTCCCCCTGCCTAAACCATCTATAAACCCTTAGAAAACACCATGGCACATAAAACAATCACTCAGTTTTTCTGATGGAGATAAATGTCAGATTTTTCACTATCCCACCCACAATATAAGCTGTTTCTTAACTAATGGCAGAATCGTAGCAGGGTTTTTCATTAAAAAGTAAACCTTTTTCTCAGCTTTTGAAGCTAGTAAGAACTGTGTTTCAGACAGTTTATCCTTCCTGGCAGTTGAAAATGTGACCAGAACCATCCTGAAACTGAGTGGAATGAAATGAGAGATGAATTTCCTTAATTGGTTCAATTGTTATCTGAATAATTTTCTAAATAAGGATAGAATAAAGGTTTTATATTTTATTCAGTCATTTCATCACTATTGTCCTTGGTGAAAACTGGAAAAATCCTGTCTGACATCTGGATGTTTCTTTTGTCTGTTGCTCTCTAATGACCTTTGAAACAAGCTTCTTTTCTGAGGTTATTCAGAGTAGCTACAAAAAAACAAGGACCCATGGGTTGTAGTCCACACCCATCAAAGCATAAAAAAAGTCCCTTGTGGGCTTCCATGGGCTCATTCAGACACTTGTATACCCCTATTGCTTACACCATTCCTCTCATTTTAAACATTTTTCCACTTACATTTTCTAAAAAACCCTATTCAACAGGGTTAAAATAAAAGTAAAATAAAAAGATGATTGGCTTACCCCTAGAGGATGTGTTCCCTTTTGGAGTTTGTTGTAAGGGCTGTATTTAGGTTTAGGCGGCTTCCCAGCAGCTCTGTCTTTGTGCCTTCTACTGCTTATGTGCTGTGAAAACATATTTGGGGGGAGGGGAGGAAAGAAGAGTGATATTTCCTTAACAGATCATTTCAGGTTCTGCTTTACACAAGGGTGCTCCAATACTGAAGGCTACTGCTCTCCACAACAGCATTACTTTGACTAATTCAATAACAAATGGGAATAGGGTCTGTTCCAATTTGAACGATTCTTTGTGCATCACATTTGGGACTGTGATTTTCCACAGTGCTCAGTTCAACTCTGCTTCCACTGTGGTCAATGATTTTCTCACTTTTGTTAACTTCAACAGGACCTGAATCAGGTCAAAGATAGAAGCCTTTGAAAAATTCCCCCTATCTCTATAAAGCACCCATCAAATTCAATCCACTGCTGATAGAAAGTTTTGGAAGAATGTTGGAAAGTAGAGCATCCCCTGTTTGGGGAGGTTGTGACGGGGGGAAGGTCACAATATTGTTTAAATCCCTAAGGAGCCTAGACATCCATTTAAGATTTCAGCTGAAAGATGGTTACATATCAAACTAAGTGACAGTGAAAAAACCCCACAAAATCCATTATTTTCTTCATAAAATCTATGAGATTTTACAAGAATCCTTCTACACAGACTTTATTGCAGTATTAGATGTAAGGGACCTTTTTCAGAACTATATTTTTACTTTGATTTTCATTTTCAAGAGAGTTCTCGCAAAAAAAGACAAAGAATTGGACATTTTTTTTTTCCCTGAAAACAGAAGACAAGTATTGCTATTGTCCATTACAGAATTTATCTTCATTCTTGTAAAGTTCCTTAACAAGTATTTAATTCCAAAAGGCATATGGAATTAAACTAAGTGTTTTCAGAACAAAGGCTTTGTTCATCTGAAGAATGACTGAACATAACTTAGTGTAATTGCAATTTAGAGGTCATGCTTCTCAGTTACAGATTAACACTGATAAAAAAATATTACAAATCCTCTCCATCCCACATTTCTAAGCAGGTTATCCAGTATTTTGTGAAAATACTGGCTGCACCCACCTCACATCTTTGTCAAGGCAAATAACATGCAGTACACTAAATGGCAGGGTTTATTAGCTCATGACAATCATAGTAGTCTAAAGACAGATGTAACGTTGCAGCTTACAGCTTCTATAACTCTTTAAGACATATATATAATCAAGAGTTTTTGAGAAAATATATTCTGTGCAAGGGAAAATCATATCCAAAACAAAACATACAGCATGAAAGACAAGTACAAAGGGCAAAATCTGTAAGCTCCATTTGGATTTGAACTGTTAGACTGACATATGCAGATTGTGTTGGTACTTTATCACTATGAAAACAAAGAACAGCCAAGGATTCACACTCTGCAAGCTAGCTGAGTACCTGTTTCAGTTGGGTCTCAGAGTTTACGTGCACATCACATATTTCACAGTGAAATGTTTTGTTCTGAAGGCCTGTGTTTCCTTTATTCACAGGTCCTTTGCCTTTTACGCCTGCCCGGGGAAAGGCTTTTATGGTTCCACTTCCATTCCGAGCTTCCAGCATAGTTTTGTGCTTAGTCCCTAGAGACATTAGAAATGGGAAACAGAAACAACTTTGGCAATTTGGTTGCATTCATTGTTTTCTTTTCTTTTTAAAAGAAAATCATATGAACCTCAGCTTGGTGCCACGTGCTATCCTTGGAATATGCCTGTGTTTGTCTGTATCAGATTCATACCAATGTAACAGTATTTCACATCTGATATTTAATTATTAAATTACATATCTGTAGGTAATGCGCTAGAACAAAGCAACCACACCAGTAAGTAGTGGCACAATCAGGTATCCTGATGTGAAGTTAAATGGGTGTGACTTTTCTCATTAACTCCTGCTGCTAATAAGACCTGAATTGTAGTTGCAAAGGAAGAGTAATTTAGCTATTAAAGATGTAGTGGGCTTTGATTTGTAGTCCTCCTGAATGGATTGACAAACAGTATGCATTAGGTAGCTTACACTTAAATCTGTAATTAACTAATTAGTCTCCAAATCAAAAAGGGACAGAGATTCCTGGCAGCAACCTATGGATCCTTAATGGCCTGGACAGAAACCAAAATGTGTGAGAAACATACATGTGAGAAAAATGCACTTGCATTTTTTATTAAAACAAAGATTGGATAGAAAACAATAGTGTCCTGTTCCTTTACCTTTATTCAGACTGAACAATTTCTTACATTGTTGACTTCCACGCAGGTAGTCTGTGATGATAATGGACTACTACCGTGTACAGAATTAGTGTTCCACTGATAATTGTTGTATGCATCCACGTGTACACTTTTACAAGCATGCATGTGTGTGAGCACACACACAGTTTATCAGCACAGACAGCAAAAACTTGGAGGGTAGAGTTGAATAATGTTTTGGCTCTCATCTTGATCAGAAAAATATTTAGAGTCTAACTGTCATATGCAGTTAAATAGGTTAAACGGGTACAGCTTTATGAACTTGAATTTTCACTAGTTGAAGATCTGGCATAAAACAAACATAGCATTCAAAACTAATTAGGCTTTGTTTCTCATGAATAGCAACAAATTATCATTTCCTTTTTAATTTAAGTGTATTTTATAGACATGCCAAAGTTACTTCTTTTTTTATTACATCATAAAACCATTGATCATCTTGCTGCATCACTGTCTCTATCTTTCAAACTGAAGGTTCTCTGCCTGCCTCCTAACTCTGTTTACTCTGCTGGCAGGTAACCCCTGACATCCAAAATCAGGAGTTTTCCTGCCGGACTGTTATAGGTGGTCATTGCCACCATATTAAATCTGAAGATCTTTTAACCCTGCTCACCACAAAGCCAATCAATAAGATGCTTAAAATAGTGACTGTGAATGATGGCTCTTTAGTACTGGAACTTATGGATGCGACTAGCTCTAGTAAAAAGAAAAGGCTTAAAAATGAAGAAGGATGGAGGTAAGGAATTACCCATTCAACTCTCATGCAGCAGTTGCTATCAGTTGATGAAAACAAAGGAAAAATATACATAATTTTAACAAGTTATTAACAGACAATATGGAGCTAAGAATTCTAACTCTCATAATTGAACTCTGACTCTTTCAGCCTTAATTTGTTAGATTTCAAACAAAACTAATGGCATTCATACTCAGTTTGCTAGCTGGCACAAACAAAAGTATGCAAACTCTGAACAGCAAAGGTAATGAAGCATGAGCTGTCATTTAGCTCTATAAGGTTTGGAAGCTGCAAAAGCTAAAATGTAAGAAAATGGGTAACTTGCATGCAATAAAATTCCTTTCTTCCCTCTTTATGAAAGCCTCTTTGCCTGTCATTTTTATTCTTTAATAGTTAATGAATTCCATGTAATTGCCAGTTTTGTGCCACCTCTTTGTCCCCTGCTGCAAGAGATCTAATCTATTCAGGGGAAGAAAATTGCAGAGCTCTTGAGACAGAAGGAAAAAAAGGAAGCAAGCAAGCACTGCTCCATCTCACCACTGTTGTGCGCCTCCAGCTGTGAGGCAGAGTTGACAGCGACTTTGCATAGTGAACAGTACAGCAGTCTTTTTGCTTTTTCTTCCTCAGTCTCAACGGAAGGGCATGTGGTACTGCTAGTGGCTGTCGTGGGGATTTTCTCCACTTTAGAGGTGATCTCAGTTGTCATAACGCTGCTCTTCCGGATTTCCACGGTTGTCGTTGTTGATATTGCTGGTGTCCCTGTGGTAACGTCTGTGGGCAAAGAGAAGAGATGCAAGGAAACAAAAAAAAAGGTTGTGACCTTTGGCATTTGCTTGTTTGCATCCTAATGCTGTAACCACACAGAGAGCCAGATTGTGTTGGTGATGGTTTGACTGACGGTAATGAACTAAATCTGACCTTATTCTTTGTATTTTGTGTGGTTACAAAATACAGTACTCCCATGTATCAAAATGCCACGTATTCTGTCTCCTGCATTCTGCTAACACCCAGTAAATACAGAATTCATAAACTGAAAAGACAGGTCATTACGACTGTACTGTACAACTGAAAGATAATCCACTAAAAGAGGTCATGTAAATTACCTGTACAATAGGCAGTTAAAATTTATATGCAGCACTTCAGATGCATAAACTGCCCTAGTACTGCATAATACTTACACTGATTGAGTAGCCAAGTTAAATTTTTAACATCCTGTACTAATAAAACTAAAATGAAAATAATTGTATGTTCTTGATATCTGATAAAATAAAACAAATTGATATTTCACTTGATATTAGCCAAAACTAACATTAAATGAATGAAGGCAATTATTAATACACAGTATACTTTTATCCATGCATTATTATTATCCATTATTGCATACTAACAACACATACTAATAATAGTAATTAAATATGCAACATTCAATATCTGAGACCTACACAAACTCTAGTAAGATTCCTGTTCTGTGTTATCAGTGGTATGTTTGGAAAAACTGGAAGCATGTTATATAGCTAAATCTATTTGGAAACCTAGTGCTTGCATGTAACAACTTGTGCTTTTTCTGTAGTTTTCAAATCCAAGAGAGACAAAATACACAATGATATTGTTTGTTTGAATAATATATACATGACATTTGGATATGGCAGTGCCATTTGGTAGTTACATACTTAGCAGGGTAGAGGACAGTAAGATCCAGCTCTGAGCCAGTGGAGAAGATGGCAAGTAAGGGACAGGAGAAGGAGAGAAGGGACAGGAGCTGTTCTGCCTTTGCAGTGTTGTATTTTGTCATATTAAGTCTACTGAGTAGCAGCTTCCCCTGTAAGAAATCTTAGTTACTTTACTGAGATACTCCTGGAATTGGGTACTTTCCAACATAGGCAGCTCACTTCGGTTTCATACATCCCTTGGTGTTAGTGGTGCTCTACCTATACTATGCTTTATCCATTGCCATATAGAAGAACAGGCAAAATAACAATCCTTTGGCTTACAGATCTCAGTATACGCTGTGATGCAGGATGGACACAACTACCTGATGTTCCAGAGGTGTGTTTCAGACTAACACTCTTCAATAACTTCATTAATGACAAACACGTCAATTAACTTAAAAGACAATACCAAACAGGGAGCAAGAGCAAACACACTGGGAGACATGATTCAAAACAATTTTAATGCATTGGAGAAACAGTCTAGAAAATTAGATGCTTTTCAGTAAAGGCAATTGCAGGAATCCACACTCAGTAGGATTAATCTGGTCTATTAAAACAGGATGAAGAACAGCCCCAGTATTGCTTTTGTGTTTTTTGTTTCTTTGATTGATTGATTTTGGGTTCTTTGGTTTGTTTTTTCAGAAAAAGCTTTCAGTAGCAGATAACAAGATGAACACAGATCTCTTACATCATCGTGTTATGAAAAAGGTCCCCACCATATTGAAAGTGCAAAGTGAAATATTTATGAGGTATTTTTTTCTCCTCTAATCAGCACTGGAGGCCCTGTGTCCAGCCTGGGGACTGCAACGTCAAAAATGAACAATTACTTGCTTTGTTGTTAATTCAGCAGCAATACAAATGCAAACCAACAAGGGAAGGGTTGCGAGGGAGGAAGCCAAAACAAAGCAGAGGTTTAGAAAATATGGACTGTGAATACAGAAGATGAAGGGTAAACACTGACAACATTTTTCATATCTGTAGAAGGCAGCTAAAAATAAGAGAATAAATTCTTCTCCTTGATCCCTTCCAATAGAACAAGGACTATTGGAACAAAGCAAGAGAAGCTTAGATTAGACATCAGGAAATTCTTTCTAATATTAAAGCTTGTAAAACCTGAGAATAGTCTTCCTCCGGAGATCCGGAAATATTGCCTACTGGAGGACTTGGAACTGGCTGAACAAATACCTGCTGTAGCAACCCAGGTATGATCCCCTTTCAGTCAGTGGGAATAGGACCACTCAAGCCCTATTTCTATACATTGTGTATTTTGAAATGTTTCTACGTATTCTCCCAGAGGGCTTTTAAAAATAATTATTTGTAGAACCCAGAAAGCAGAGTCTGTCATGTGAATATTCTATGTATTGCCAGGCATTAGAGCATATAGCAAAAATAAGGTCCCACTCAAGGTCTAATCAAAGTAGGGTTTTTTTTCCTGAAAGTGAGTCTGGAAGTGGTTATATCCTGAAGGTACTGGGGATGTCCAATACTGGTGCAGAAGGAATGGTGTTACCTTGCTGAACATTCTGTTCTTGTTTATTATATTTTACAGACCAACAATAATGTTTCAAAAGAAAAATACTATTTTGAAATATTAAGCCTTTTGTTGGGAAACTGATGAGTAAATGAAGCCTTTGTAGATCTGTTCACAAAATTATACATTTAACTAGTCGCTCCTCTCCCATCCCAGAGAATCCGTGTCAATGTTGGCTTTCCTTCAGTTGAAACTTGCTGCAGTGAAATTATTTTCCTCAAAAGCCCACTCCCAGCAGTACAAAACACTGCTTTTAAAACTTCAGTTTCTCCATCCTGGTACTACTGTACAGTAGTAGGTCTAGCCAATGTACTTTCCCAGTGAAAAGGAAGGCAGGGGGCAGATGGCACCAGTGAGAGGGAAGGAAAAGAAAAAGAAGACATTAACATTCTCTCAGGATTGATGGCAAGGTTGGTGCTCACTCTAATCTTGCAGCAAATTAGATATGTACATCAATCACCATTACCAGCTTTGCAGTGCAAGGGTCAGTATTTTGCCGTAAGCAAATTATAGATCATAATTTCTTTATTTTCCATAGGAAAACCTGAGGCAATGAACAAACAAACAAAAAAACCCTTAAATAACTGCAGATTTTATTCTGCTTCAAACATCTGATCTCCTATATCTATGCTAATCTAATATTTCACTATGTAATTATTTTAAAGTGAAAAGAAAATACAATCAATTATATTAGTCTTTTTGAGGGTATTTTGATATACATGTCTGAAAGCAGCACTGTATATAAAAATTAAACTAAAAATGGTAAATGTCATCAGCATATTCTTCAGCCAAAAGAAAAAAGAAAGGTTGGTGCGTATATTCTGCACTTTCAAAAGGTGCCCTATATTAATACAGCATATATTCCACCAATGTAAATGCATTACTGACATCAAAACATATACAAGAAAACACCATCCAAATTCACCATGTAAAAGCCATGACACATTTAAAGATACAGAGCTGCTCATCCTCATATAAACTTTAGAATTATCTGCAGGAATTAAGGAGAAAACATTCTAAAAGCTGTCAAGTAAGCTTACAAAGAGGAAATTCAAATCCTCTTCTCACCAGAACTTCTAACCTAACCAGCACGTGTGTCTCTGAATATATTACAGTGCTGCTGCCTGTACATAGTTCAGTGCCCTAAATACAGGGTACAGCACTAAAGGTGTAAGGGATGAAAAAACCAAACCAAAACACCAAAAAGGAGTAGGAAGGCATTTGAATTGATGCCTTGAAGACCGAATCAGCATTTCTTAACATTATATTATGACAGTGCTTTAAGAACTATTTTAATAATAAATGATCTAAAATCGAGCTGGAAATTCAGTCACAGTCAAGTGGAAGATTTGTTTCTGGTGACGCAGGCTTGCAGCACTGTGCTATTTTCATACCAGTGGCCTGCAGCAAATATTCATTATTGCAACTGTCACCGCTTGGCTTTGGCATAGAAGCTGATTGCTAATATTGTATGGAACTGGACTCCAGCAGCAAAAAAAGGGAACACTTCAGGATTCACAACAATCTGTTTGTGTTCCTGGTCTTAATATAGCAACAGAATAAAAATTAAAAATACAAAAAAATGACATTAAAATCTGGTCACTGGCAAAATCACAGATTTATTTTAACAAGAAGAAAAAGCCAGATGAAAAACATTGTGTAAGAATTGACTCCTTTGGGTACTACAGATACTATAGTTCAAGTGGAAAACTGCAAGGGTGTGACTAAGGTCCTCCTAAGTAAGCAGGATTAATTTTATATCCCAGCTACAAGACTCATGAATTTTCTTTAGGCTGAAGAAACAGAAAATTACAACTCATGTTTTTCTTCTGAGTATGTGAAAGTCTCACTCATCAGTTCCTGATACTGAGCATAAGAATTTCTTATCCTGAAACTATAAATAGACCCACAGAGAGAATAGTGCTCTGACTTCAAACAAATCACAACTATTTATGAGCGTGTTTTTTCTTCCGCAATCTCAAGTGGCATGCATTTAAAACCATCCGATTTAGCACATGCCCATGCATTCTGGTCTCATTTAAATCAAACTTTGCCTTTGACATAAAAGGATTGAGCATTTGACCCATAATGTTGTCCAGGACTCCCCCCTGCCCCCCGCAGCATCTAGAAAGCACATTCTTTCTCATGACAAACAGAAGTTGATATGACATATTTCACTATACTATAAGACCTCTTAGTATTGCAAAAACTTTGTCAGCTGGCTCGCTTATAGCAAACCCACATCAAGTAACAGAATTCTCCTGTACGGGTGCTTGATATTAGCATGTTCAAAACAGTCTCAGCATATTATTTTCCTGCCTACTAAGAACTGGGTCCTCAGTTTCCTTGGGCTGCTGTGAAAATCTCATGCTCCGTGTCCTCTGTGGTAATTACATTTGAAGATAAGACGTAAATTCTTTTGAATCTATAAATATAACAGTGGAGTATATAAAAACCAAAGTACCATCCCAAAAATAACTGCAACTGACTTTTTTTTTGTGCTTGGCTGACTTTCCGTACTCATATGCTAAAACATAAGCATGTGTGCTAGCACTCTGGCTGGCTCTGGCACTTAAACAAAACACTTTGAGGAACTTTGACTCAAATGTATCGACTCCTCCTCCTTTATATGTGCAGAATACAAACTTGCACATTTTGTGGTTGGTGGATATTTGGCACATTACAATATGTTGTACAGAAAATTCTTTCAATATCATATTATGAAAATTCCAGTCATTAGGCTTAGTTTTACATTCAAAACCTGGATTCAATCTATTTTTTATAGATATATCCTTCCCAGAATGGATATCTTGTACTTGGAGAGTCAGAAGTATATTTTTGAACTTAGAAGGACCCATGTAATTTTTTTGCAAGAAAAAACTAATTACAACAGCATGGTTTAAAGAGTTAAGTACCATAAACCACAGTTTTTTTGGTATAAAAGATCAAAATATCTGAATGACAGTTGTGTAATTCATTACTTTATGATAAGACCTCCTTCAGTGAAGTGACACGAAATATTGGAAGTCACGATATTTACCTGATCTTTTACAAGATGCATACTAATTAATATGATATAATGGAAGAGTCAAGAGCTCTGAAGTAATAAACAAAGCTGCGCATGACCAGACAGGAACAGAATTTGAAAACTTTTGATGAGCTGCCTTTTCTGATCTTGTTTTTTAAACACCAGCTATTCACCTGTTTTCTCTCCCTTCCCCTGTCACCACCCTGGCTTGTCAGTTACTTTCTTGCTGAAGTTCCTTGTTACTTTACTTTCTCTAGGTGTCCATTGTGATTGTTTTTGATATCCAGAAAGTGAAAGGCTGAACCTATCTAAGATATCGCCCAAGCCTTTGCTCAGATGTATAGAACAAGCACTACAGAGAAACTGAAGGACTGCAGACTTTACCAGGACCAGCATGAAAGCCAAATACCAGGAATTTTCTTGGTTTGTAACTGGAGAAGAAATGACCTCAGTATTTTGACCAGTCCCTGTTTTTTAACACTTAAATAAATCACATTATACACAGTGTTCATCACTCAGAAACAAAGGATGAAGAAACGAGTGACTCCACAACAAGTTGCCTCATTTTACTGCTGCTTCTACTCCATGCTTCCCAGTGACATGCCTTGGTGGTGACCTGATGGGAGGGAGATGGAAAACAGGACATGTGGTGACAAAAGATATCCACAGAGAGAGTGAGACCGAAGAGAAAGTAGCAAACTTCACATAATTGCTCTGTGGGGTTTTTTTTTTCTCCAGTTAAACTCAATTCTGCCAAGTCCTAAAATGACCTTCTTCATTAATTAGCAGTACACAATTTTCTAATGAAATTATACCTCATTTTTACTAGCAGTTCCCTCGGTTTAGAGCACAGTTCATTAATCCTGAACAGGATTAACCGCAGAGGGATGACTGCATTCCTGTTGAGGTTAATTGAATGGAGCTGGCAGCAACAGCAACAGCTGGGGGTAAAATGCTTGTGGAAAGGGAAGGAGGAAGGTAGGGAAATGTCATGCCGCGTCTGAGTTTTGGGTTCTCAGGCAAATGTAGCTGACAAAAACGTGACTGGAAGGAAAGGAGACGATGAGGCAAAACCATTTATTTTTCAAGTTATTTTAAGCAACTCTTGGTGATGACTGGGTTTGGAGGCTGAGCTGTCCTTTCTATTGTATAGATTTCTCCTCAGCCAGGCAGAAGAAAAATGGCTTTCACCAGCTATGAGTGAAAGGGTCTCCATGCAAGGAGCTGCAGGAGGAAGAACAGGTCACTGGCTGAAGCTACTCTTGCCATTTAATTAATGAGACTTGTGTAGTGAAAAATCCAATCTGAAACCAGGACAAAGTGTTTGTTTAAAGGGTGGAGCTCACAGTCAAGTGCAAAGAGGATTTTTGCAGATTGTGGGCTCAGCAGCCCTGCTAAAATAATACATTTTCTATTTCAACACTAACTAGAAGGTTATACACAAGGCAGTGTGTTAGATTTCATTTCGATAGTTACATTTTTATTTTGGAGGCTGCAATGTAAAACATTGCTTTTAAGATAAGGAATAAAACAGGCACATGGTGGTTTGATCACATATATAGAAGGAAAGCTGTATTATCCTATACATAGGTCTCTCATGTTTGGCAACATCAAAGGCTATGCTGGCAAACTGCCACCAGTTTTACATCTGCACATGCTTCAGTATTTCCCAGCTTTTAAGTAAAGGCAAACACAATCAAAAATATATTTGTAGTTTATCTTCATGCATGAGCAGAAATCGAGCATCAGTTGAGTTTACCACCAGTAAAAAACAAGGAATCGAAAACAATTCCTCAAAAACTAAGAGCCCACTAAAGAAGGTTCTGCAACATATACTACAGTAAAATGAATTTGCCTTAAATGTACCTTTCTGCAGCATGGAGGCCAACATGTGCACAGCAGTCCCCATCTATATTATTGAACTCTCTTGTCCTCCAAAACAGGTCAGCTGTGCATGAACTGCCTGTCGTTCCTTGGCTTGTGTTGAACTCTAGGCTCTGCCCAGGGATATCAGGGAGATTTAGCTTTGGCCAGAAGTCATCCAGAAACAGCTTTAGCAATGGAAATGAATGGATGGTTGCATTGCCATGTCCAGGAACAGCCTTGGCACCATGTGAATCACTAGTGTAGACAGTAGTCCAAAATACTGTTTAAAAATAGGCCCTGCTTCACCACCAAGGTCTAGGTGATACGAATTATACCTAGTCAGTACTGGAGGCAGTACTCCCCCAAGGAGAATTCAGGGAGCAACTTTTGCCTGTGTCACTAAAAGCAATGGTTTCCAAGTATTACGTCCCCACCCAAACACCCACTAGTAGGGCATTAACTCAAGCCCTGTACCTGGAAGAACAAATTGCTGTTACCGAGGCCAGTACGTAACTATGATTCAATCTCTGCCTGCCACTCCTGCTGCCCCCACATGCCTACCCCGCAGACATGGGGAAGGAAGCAGCAGCCAAGTTGTTCTCTTTCACCTTGCACTATCAGCTATAGTGAGGGAAGCTTTGAAAGGGGCTCTCCTAAACTCCCCTTCTCTTTAACAAAGACATAGAGCTGACACAAGTCCAGGCTATACAGTACTGGAGACTGAGAAGTATTTTTCACAAAATAAGCAGGCTGGCAAAGCCTATTTAAAACTTGATATCAAAAACAATTTACTGTGGAATCTCTCCCCCAGCAATCTGCCACCAAAAACAAAGAAGCGCGGAGAAGTATTAATCACTGGCAGAAGAAGAGAAAATACATTGCTTTCATTAATCAAATGGAACAAGGAAAGAATCAGTGAACTGCACTGCAGATTGCATAGGATCACTCTCCGTTTTAAGCAGAGTTGATTTTTTTTGCATTTTAAGCAAGTTGAATGTCCTCTTTTAAACCTCCATCTAAACTTTAAGTTTCAAAACAGATTTATAGTCCTAGAACCTAGAATTAAATTAAAATAACTGGAGTCCAACTCAATTTCTGAGAACTCTGACTTCTGACTGCCCTCGTAAGTGTAATACCTCATGGCATTCTCCTGTCTTGAATCCAGGAATAATTAAAGCTATTCCCTTTACAGCAGCTTACTTCCTTTACTGGAGAGCATTGAGCTAGTAAATCTGTTTCTGGCAATAAACTAATGTTGTGTCTAATATAGGAATTGTCAGAAGCTGTACAAGCATCTGTTGTAACTGTATAACTTTTTTTCAGTGGAGTGAAGGCAGGGAGAGCAGTGAGAATACATACATTCATTCAGACATCTGTCTTGGAGTGCACCGTAAGTAGAGACTGTAGCACATGTGTTCTGTGGCCTGATCAGCAATGGCTTTCTTACAACCACCTGCTCTTCCATAAGTACTTGAGATAGCAAACACCCAAATTTTGGAGGAACAAATTTCACAAGGAGTTGACGAGAGAACAGAACAGGAGATGCTAGTGTTACTATCCTTAGTCTTTAGAGGAAATAAGTTTTGACTTTTCTGCTGTCGAATTTAGATTTTTTGTATTCTTCAGTCCGATGCTTTTACATGGAATTTTTCCTTTGGCTGACCACATACTGTTGGTAACATGTTTCACAAATTGACAGGCACATCCCAAGAGTGGTACGCAGGTGAATGCCAGTGAAAGAAAATCTCTCTCAATTTCCGGAGAGTCTGTGAAAGAATCTTTTACTACTCACAGTTGCAGTTCCTATGACTATCTGTTTAACTTCCTCTTACATCTCCAGCAGGTTCCATCATCTAAAATTAATGTTCCTACTATTGCCTGCATCCTCTCTACTCCTTCCCCTCTTCCACCCAACACAGGTCGCTTCTGGGCTAGGACTGAAACAAAGGGCTATGAAACACCCTGTGTCATCATTACAGTTAAAGACATTGAATGATGCTTACAGGGAGTTGCACAGACAATCCAGACCAGCAATTTCTAAATAACTTGCTGTCATCAGAGTTCTTGGCATGATTTACAGGTTTTGTTTTGCTTTTTCTTACTTTTTTAAATAAAACAATTATTTTGTGCAACACTAGCAGTCTCTGTTGGCTACCATGTGTCAGTCTTCTACCTTCAGGTAGCCTGCTACCAACTGAACTATTTGTTTGATTACATTAGTTGGCAGAAGCAACATGTTAAGTAAACCACAATGGGGCTGGATGGACGGTCCTGGGATTAGGCAAAGAGCAAGAGAAGCCTGTTTGCTTCAGTCATTTACTGAGTTCCCTCTCATCAAATTTTCTTGTTGTCAGAAGAGTCTGAAACAGCTCTTTTCATCTCTTCCAGTGGCCCTCCCTGTCACCATCCACACATACCCAGCAGAGAGGTTATCAGTGCTTTGCTGTTTGGGATGTTTATCTAGTCAATACCATAATTTTAGCATGCAAGCTCTCCACAGAAGCAAAATGGAAGAAGAGATGCTATCCTAGCCCAAAGCTGTTCTTCTGGTGAATTATATAAAGTCTTCTGCACACAAAGAAAGAGTGAAAATCACAAATGTATTTCATAATGGCATCACTCATAGATATCATTCATATTCATAGATATCAATCCTGGTGCCAAAGCTTATAGAATCAAATAGATTATTTGATTTAACCAATTACACATAAAACAACAATGGGTTTGTATTTTAGGACACCAAGCTAGCACAATAGACCTTAATAAGGAAATGACTGCTCTTAGTTTGCAGTGACAGAAGAAGAAAGCAGCTGCATATTAATGAAAATTAGCATCAAAATGGCAGTGCAACACTAGCTTTAGCAAACATTTGCAGGATCTCAGATGAGGCATTTAATTCTTGCTATGCTTTGGCCTTCTCTTATACATTCTCTTGTAAGGCTGATATTAAAGGCCTACGTTATGCGGAAAACTAAAAGTACATACTTTAATACTCATAGTGACATAGTTAATTCGTTGGATGGTTTTGTCCAATACTTGCAAAGACAAAAGTTCTGTCATGCTGAGTTACGTTGTAAGTGGTGTGATTCTTAGGCAATTAGTCATAGGCGAAGTGAGAGCTACAATCTGTTCAGAAGAAATGTCATAGAGGGACATTGGAAGAAAACAGCCCTATGCAACAGAGGCAGAGCTGCTAATAATTGCAAACTGTTTGTGCTAGTTTTGTAATGGTCGGTCCTTTCACATTTTGTTTTCCAGTAGGGGAGGATATTAATGAGCATAATTACAGTTTTTTATTAATTTCTCTGGTAAACCCAAATTGTCATTCTCTACATGTGCCACATTTTCCTTTGTATGCAGTTCTTTCCCTAACAACATAACACAGTAGCAACAAAAGTGGTTTCAGCTTCCCTTCTAAATGTGGCTGCAAATACTACACCACCTACAAGATCATACCCTAGCTCCCTCTGTCAAATTTTTTTCCTTTCTTGTACATGACAGTTATTCAGACATCACTAGATCTGGCATCATTCAGACCCAGCATTAGCTCTTAGAAAAGAGAAAGAGAGAAAATAAAAATTCTCTTTAGGAGCGTATTATACTATCCTGCTGGTTCCTTAGTTTTCATTCTGTCATATCTCTCTCCCATGTACACTATAATAGAGAAAAATATATGAATAAGAGTCCACGAAAGCACCAATACAAGCCCAGATATTTGAAAGTTGCCCTCGTTTGCAGCTATTTTATGAATAACAATGTATTTTTCACATTCATGTTTACACAGTGTCTAGGTGAACAGGTGCAACATTTCAGCAGCCTCTCAGCCATATAATTATTTGTTAACAAACATGCAAGTTCGAAGTATCACACATCTGCAACAGTCCTATCACCATTCCATAGCCACACCTTCATTCAGCTTAGCATCAGTGACTTTTCTTTAAAATCCATTTTTCCTTCATAAAAAGTAATATTTTTAGCACTTCTATAATGCCATCAGGTCTTATCTCAACAATTCCAGTTCAAAGATCTACTGAGGAGCAGAATACACAGAGAACAGGGAACAATAGTAGCAACTGGTGTATACAATTAAAAACAATAATCCAGAATAATTCTTTGTAATGTCTGGGGGATTGCTGCAGGCCTGGGTTTTTTTATGATGAAGAGTGTATTTTACTCCTCTTGCTTACTCCTCAATAGCTAGAAAATAATAACATTAAGTTTTTCAAATTTTTCAGGGGAAACCTGCTGCACTTAAAAAAAATAGTTATTTAGATGAAAAATATGGGGTTAAGAGCCTAATTCTTTGTATTAGCTTTCAAAAATCTTGGAAAGCAGTTGTAGTATGACTGCATTAGTAGAATAACAGCAGCTGCAACAACATACTTCTGAACATCCTTCAGATTCTGCAGCATCCAGTACAAGAACATTTAAGCATCTCTTTAGCATTGATATACTACATTAGATTCGTTCTCAGGATCCTAAGGTTGCTACAATAGTATACAAACAAAATTACAAATGGGTTTACTTAGGATCACTTTGCATCACACATCATTTTAGAAAACTCAGTACAGGTTGTGAAAGATGACAGCACGGCACTTCTGAAACAAAACTTCAAATATGCCAGTCCCTGACTATGAAATGCAGGTTTCAGCCTTTTAGATAATTCCAGTGTTTTCATTTATGAAAACTAGAAATTATTAATTCACAATGCAAAGAATTTGGCCAACACTGAAACAAATAGTTTCCTTTCATAATGCTTTCATGATCCATTCAGCAGGCAGGTAGAGAGCTTGCGTAGCTCTCCTTCAGAAAACCTGCATCAGTTGTGACCTTGTAAGCCAACTGATTATAGTGGTACTTTAGCTAGTCTTAGGAGATATATCTATATAGATTTTTAGGTTTGGGTTTTGTTTTTTTTTTTTTTTGTGAGTGGGAGCAAAAGACTGTAAATTGACCAGAAAAGAGAATACTGGTTCCTCCCTCTCAAAGCCTCTGAACTGTAGACCAAGTGAATCTATAGATCATCAGATGTCTTGATCCATGACCATGAGAAAAATGCATACACTTGTACAACTGTAAGATTTTTTTGTGAAATGGAAAACAAGAAGGTGGGAAAAATGCCCAAAGCAACAAATCCAGGCTTCCACTACCATGAAACCATTAGCAAGAATCTTGCTGCCTCCCTCCTCTTCAAAGGGCTACACATTACCTCCCCTCCCACACAAATTAAAAAATGTGAAATCAGCATGAAAATAATTATACTAGTGCAACAAAAATGTATCATATTTATAATATACAACATTAACACAAATGTTTTACCAGTAATTTAGAAAATGGAAGGGTTTTGAAGCATTTGGCTTCAAAATAAGCCTTCCACCAGTTTTCCCAGAAAGCTACTGTACTTTGCTTCCCAAGTCTATTTACTATATAGCACACAGATATCTGATCTCTTGCATGTCCAGGTAATAGTGAAAGCAAGATTTGTAATGGCTATGCATCGTTTATACATATATAGAACAGAAGACATTTCCATCTTTCATTTCCATGGCAGGAAATCACATTGGATAAACACTTGAATATCTACTTCTCCTAAAATGAATTGTGGTGACAAGAAAGAGCTGAAGATCAGGGTAGACATGACTGAACTCATTCAATCTGGACAGTGTGCTTTGTGTCATCAGTAAAATTCTGCAGGAATGGAGAGTCCATAAGTCAATCATAAATGTCACAACTCAGAGGTGACAAGCAGTGCTAAAACCCTATGTTTTTATAAACTTGTTCTTAAATCTTTGAGACATTTTTTAATATGAAATTAAGGTGAAGTTCCAGCAAGTAAGCAGTGTAATAATCTAAACACAATTCACATCAAAACAAAACCCTTCACTCCTTCACAAGTCCTGGTCCTTATGAGAGACTTCAACCACCCTGACATGTCTTGGAGGGACAATACAGCACGGCATAAGCAATCCAGGAGGTTCCTGGAATGTGTTGATAACTTCCTTCTCCAAGTGATAGAGGAGCCAATGAGGAGAGGTGCTCTGCTGGACCTTGTTCTCACCACCAGGAAGGGGCTAGTGAGGAACGTGAAGCTCGAGGGCAGCCTTGGTTGCAGTGACCATGAAAAGGTAGAGTTCAAGATCCTTAGGGCACTGAGGAGGATGCACAGCAAGCTCATTACCCTGAACTTCAGGAGAGCAGACTTTGGCCTCTTCAGGGATCTGCTTGGTAGAGTACCATGGGATAAAGCCCTGGAGGGAAGGGGGCCCCAAGAAAGCTGGTTAATATTCAAGGATCACCTCCTCCAAGTTCTGGAGTGATGCATCCCAACAAAGAGGAAGTCAGGCAAAAAGACCAGGAGGCCTGCACAGATGAACAAGGAGCTCCTGGACAAACTCAGCCCCAAAAAGGAAGCCTACAAAGGGTGGAAGCAAGGACAGGGAGCCTGGGAGGAATACAGAGAAATTGTCTGAGCAGCCAGGGATCATGTTAGGAACGTTAAAGCCCTGATAGAATTAAACCTGGCCAGGGATGTGAAGGGCAACAAGGAAAGCTTCCATAGCTATGTCGGTGATGAAAGGAAGACTAGGGAAAATGTGGGCCCTCTCTGGAAGGAAACAGGAGACCTCATTACCAGGGATATGGAGAAGGCTGAGGTACTCAACAACTTTTTTGCCTCAGTCTTCACTGGCATGTGTTTAAATCACACCGCTGTCCTGGTTTCGGCTGGAATAGAGTTAATTTTCCTCCTAGTAGCAGGCATAGTGCTGTGTTTTGGATTTAGCAGGAGAAGAATGCTGATAACACACTGATGTTTTAGTTGTTGCTAAGTACTGCTTATGCTAGTCAAGGACTTTTCAGCTTCCCATGCTCTGTCAGGTACACAAGAAACTGGGAGGGGGCACAGCCAGAATAGTTGATCCAAACTGACCAAAGGGCTATTCCATACCATATGACATCATGCTCAGTATATAAACTGGGGGGGGGTTGGCCGGGGAGCAGCGATCGCTGCTCGGGAACTGTCTGGATATCAGTCGGCAGGTGGTGAGCAACTGCATTGTGCATCACTTGCTTTGTATATTGTTATTATTATTATCATTATTGTAATGTCATTATTATCATTACTATTTTACTTTATTTCAATTATTAAACTGTTCTTATCTCAACCCAGGAGTGTTTCTCACTCTTACTCCTCCGATTCTCTCCGCCATCCCATTGGGGTAGGGGGAGTGAGTGAACGGCTGCATGGTGCTTAGTTGCTGGCTGGGGCTAAACCATGACAACTGCCCAGTCACAGAAGGCAAAGGCAGGGGCTGTGAGAATGAAGAACCACCCACTGTAGGAGAAGATCAGGTTCAAGACCATCTAAGGAACCTGAAAGTGCACAAGTCCATGGGACCTGATGAGATGCATCTGCAGGTCCTGAGGGAACTGGTGGATGAAGTTGCTAAGCCACTATCCATCATATTTCAGGAGTTGTGGCAGTCCAGTGAAGGTCCCACTGACTGGAAAAGGGGAAACATAACCTGTTTTTAAAAAGGGAAAAAAGGAAGACCCAGGGAACTACGGGCCAGTCAGTCTCACCTCTGCGCCCAGCAAGATCATGGAGCAGATCCTCCTGGAAACTATGCTGAGGCACAGACAGCATAAGGAGGTGATTGGTGACAGCTAACATGGCTTCACTAAGGGCAAATTGTGCCTGACAAATCTGGTGGCCTTCTACGACAGGGTTACAACGTTGTTGGATAAGGGAAGAGCAACCAATGTCATCTACCTGGACTTGTGCAAAGCATTTGACACTGTCCCGCATGACATCCTTGTCTCTAGATTGGAGAGACATGGATTTGATGGACGGACCACTCAGTGGATAAGGAATTGGCTGGATGGCTGCACTCAAAGAGTTGTGGTCAATGGCTCGATGTCCAGGTGGAGACCAGTGGCAAGTGGCGTTCCTCAGCGGTTGGTATTGGGACTATCACTGTTTAACATCTTTGTTGGTGACATGGACAGTGGGATTGAGTTGAACCCTCATCAAGTTTGCTGACGACACCAAGCTGTGTGGTGCAGTCAACACGCTGGAGGGAAGGGATGCCATCCAGAGGGACCTTGACAGGCTTGAGAGGTGGGCCTGTGCGATCCTCATGAAGTTCAACAAGGCCAAATGCAAGGTCCTGCACATGGGTCAGGGCAATCCCAAGCACAAATACAGGCTGGGCAGAGAGTGGATTGAGAGCAGCCCGGAGAAGGACTTGGGGGTCTTGGTTGATGAGAAGCTCAATGTGACCCAGCAATGTGCACTAGCAGCCCAGAAAGCCAACCATATCCTGGGCTGCATCAAAAGAAGTGTGACTAACAGGTTGAGGGAGGTGATTCTCTCCCTCTACCCCACTCTCATGAGTCCCCAGCTGGAGTACTGCGTTCAGCTCTGGGGCTCCCAACACAAGAAGGACATGGACCTGTGGGAGTGAGTCCAGAGGAGGGCCACGAAGATGATCAGAGGGCTGGAGCACCTCTCCTATGAAGACAGGCTGAGAGAGTTGGGGTTGTTCAGCCTGGAGAAGAGAAGGGTCTGGGATACCTTATAGCAGCCTTCCAGTACTTGAACGGGGCCTACAAAAAAGGTGGAGAGGGACTTTTTACAAGGGCATGTAGTGATACACAGGATTTCTTCTAACATGTTGTCTTAGGCAGAATCTCAGAGAACTTGCCCAGCTTTTGACAAACTGTGTATACTGATTTCAACCTTCCAATTTCTTCTACTGCATAGTTTGCATCACAGTTTACATTTCTAGGTTCATTGCAAGCACATAAGCAAGGCCTGTGAATGGATCTTTTCCCTCTGAAGAAACAGTCACAGCTTTAAATCATTCAGTTCGTGAACTTGAGAGCTAGCAAGCAGGTTTTTCTAATGCATTAATCACAACTTAGTCAACTGATCAATGTATTTCTCTGCAGACTTAAGTTTTTCACTAATTTTACAAAAATAAATATGATTGGACTGGAAAGCATCCATCCTGGGTAACATCTTTCTTTTTGTGACTTCAGGCTGCAACAGCTGTTTCAAATGTCAGCAGATAGGGCGGAATTGAAAAGGATAGACAATGTGGACAGGGGAATTGCAAATCTAACCTATCTTTGCCTAATGCCAAGAAATCTGCAGATGGATAGCTGATTATCAATTCTTTTATCTAAATTTATTAATACTTTTAATTAGTCCAAATGTGCAGCTGCCACAGTGCCAAATGAGATGAGTCCGATAAAGATCTCTTCTGTGCTCTATGGGGATACTGAAAAAATGCCACATAACAATTGACATCCCAGGAAAAGCAAGTTTTAGCAAAATATTAGGATAATCAGTGTTTTTAAAAAATTTCTTTGAAATTAATCCTGCTAGGTTTTATAACGCACATCCATCTAGTATATTTCCCTCAAAGATATATTTTATAAATAAAAAAGCAGGCTTCTCATTCCATTGCACATAGGTGAAAGTCTCTTGCGAGCGAATTACATCATCTCTCTGACTGCCAAGTTATCCTCTGAAAGCATTTCATGACCTAAACCATTCCTTAATTCTTATCAACAGTAATCACTAAAACTAGAAAAGTACTTTGTATGATCTCACTTTTGCTGATTTAGTATGATAGGTTACTGCAGTGATTCCACTAAGTATGCCACTAGTAATACTGGTCTAAGACATGACATAATCAAAGTCCTCCCCAAAGCAATCACTAGGAGTGATTGCACTGCCCAATCATTACGGGCTGAATTTGCAGTACCAGAGTCCTAGTTACTCTGCTTGTTTGTTCAAACACAGGTTGAGACCACAAATCAGAATTTTTCTATATGTAGCACCAAAAATGGAACAACATAAATTGTTCTTGCACCAGCAAAGTTTATGAAAAAGTCTCAAAAATGGGATTTTTCCAATAGATGCCCTCCACAAAAAGAGTGTGTTTTTATCTTTCCACATATTCTTGTATGTCAGATTATAATTACTGGAACTAACCAGTTGAATTGAAGGGATGATGACAATACCTTTAGGCCTAAATTGTGACCTACCTTTTCTTAAATATATTTTCTCATACCTGTTAGCAAAGTCCATGTAGTTCTTTATATGTGTTTTTTCCAAAACAAATGCTTCAATGATGTTTTTTCTAAAAAAAAAAAATAAATAATGCCAGCATCCATACAATAACAAACCAATCTGCATGCACGATGGAGGGGAACAAATGGTAAATATTTTTTTTGCTGTTTCAAGCTTCCAAGAGGTAATGTTCGCATCAGCAACAGTAAATCAAATGAGTTTAGAAATTATGAAAAATATCTCAGCAATGTTCTTATAAACTGGAAACATGTATTTAGCTCAAAAGTTTATCTACTCAGCCTTTAAAAAACTTCCGTTAATCTTGTCTAGGTATGCTGCTTTTTTCCCTTTGAACTTTAAGGCCTTTAATGCTTTTTGCTTTCAGATTCTCCTCTTTTTCCCCAGCCTAACAGCTCAGTAATTCACAGGCTTCTGCTTTACGACCAAAGTCTTGCACTGCACTGGCTTGTATCACCAGTATCAGCAGCTGCTGTTAAATCACCTGTCAAATTTGCAAAATTCTCACTCAATTTACCCTGAATGTCAGACTTGCACTTTTTTGTCCATGTTTCTGTTCATGTTGTTTACACAAGGGTTCTGCTGGGACCAATGGACGACGAGGTTGAGCTTCATGCACAGATGATCCTTTAATACCAATTGCCTCTCCACTAGGAAATGGAGAACATAGCAAAATTCAAATATAGCTTGATGTTTTATGTACTGGGTTGCATGAACCATTGATTCATGTATGAAGTAGACAGCTTTGCATCTGGAATATCTAACTGGAAAGCCAACAGTCCAACCTGTTGTGTAGATACATTACAAATTCATTAATTACTGTGCAATATACTTATCTGTTTTGGAAATAATTTTATCACTTTGCATATGTGAAAAAAAATTGGCTTGCATGTGCAATATGCCAGTTTCTATGAAAACTCATCCACCAGTGTAGATCAGATGATGATAATAAAATCTTGCAAATTTGTGCCTACAGAATTTCAGCCCAAAATGATGGTCTTTAATGCAACATCTTCTACTCCAGACCAAAATGTCTATAAAGTCAATGATATCTTATGGAAACTATTCTCATCAGTTACGGCAGTTACACGAGGCGTCTTAAAATTTTGGAACAGACCTCTACAATAATAGAGGTATAGGGATATAAAGGATGCTTTGGGTCCAAGGTTTTTTCATCCAGATGATAAGAAGAGAAGAAATGCAAAATCACTCCTATATCACATAACCAAGAACGTTCCTCTTGGATGCCATGGCACTAACAGGGGACTGAAAACCCTTCAGCATTTCCTCAGTTCTTTCTCCCCCTTCCTGCAACAATGACTGGATTGAAATCCAGACCTGCCAGACCAAATCAGTTCAAAGAAATTCAAGGTGAAAAGCCCCAGGTTTGGTCTACAATTACTACTAGGAGTTCTGAATGTAAATCTTACAGAGAAGTTCACAGAAAAAATTGATTAGCTATGATTTCACTTTAGTAAATCCCTATCACCAAGAGCTCTATAGGTCCTTAGCACTGAGTGATTTGTTTTAAGAATGCCCACTCCAGCTGCATAGTCTAGGATGCTGCATTATTTTGTACACAAACACATACATGCACGCACACACACCATAATGTTTTACAATTACAGAAGAATCTTTACCGCCTCCCCAGTGCAGTTTGTTGTGCAAAGAAGGCAGTTTTCAGCCACCGACTGATTTTCACCTCCTGTTAAGGTACACTTTTAGCATTTTGAGCATGTACTGTGTTGATGCTAAAACCTCTGTAATAAAATGTGATAGTAAGTAGTATACAGCAGCTCCATTTTGTGAATCTGTCTGTCAAGGACACACCTCACTGCTTACTCTGTGAAATATTGTTTACACACATGAAGAAAACACCATTTGTTGTTGTTTTAAATAACTACATTTTTGTCTGGTTTTATATCAGTGGATCAGCTTGTCTGTTTTCCTCTCTAAATCACTGTTTTACTTCGAGCGCTCCTGTCCACATACATGACAGCAAGAGCTAACCCTTCTATATTTGAATACCTCTGACCTTTTAACCAAGTTTAGGACAACGTTTCAAACTGCCATAATAGCAGTAGTAGTAATACCTACAATATTTATTTCCTGATTTTTCAGACTGAAGTATTGTCTATGATATTGTAAACCACTCTTTTGACAAAAATAGCGCACAGGTACGGTGCAGTTTGGAACATCAGCCTCTTTCTGTACCAGGCGTTGAACAAAGTGGTTTGATGTTTTTTCCCAGTGCTCCAGAGGTGGTGAGCCACTTCAGTGCTCAGTAACAGGGGGATCTCCTTGTTCATTTTAAGGGACATGCTCACTGAACTCCGAGCTTCTTGACAGAAGCATGTCAAGCCTACTTTCTATAAGGTTCTCTTTTTTTTGGTTTCATTGTTGAGAGTTGGTGGGCAATAGGTGGGTTTCTCCTGGATGAAGAACAAAGTCTGGGTTCTGCTGGCTGTACCTACACCCAAATAGTATGAAGTCTGAATCAACACTTCTAAGGCTAAGAAAAGACAGCTTTTTTACCCATAGACTTTCCTAGCATGTATACAGAGTACAATCAGAATGATAAAAATACCAATACTTGACATACCAGTATGTCAGCAGCATCATGGGAAATGAAAAGAAACCATTGTTCTAACAGGTTTAGACCTTAATTCTCACAACCTAGTTTATACTACCAAGCTTGTGTACAAGTCTTTGTAGGACTTATGTTGTCACCTGAGAATATTAAGAAAATGTGGAAGTAGGTGTGCTGTGGGAGTATAGAGGAAAAAATCTGGAAGGCTAGTTAAGAGAAGCAGGATTTATGGAGAGATTTTAAGGAGCAAAGGATATGGCGGTTATCTAGCACATGTGAAGAGACAGCTGTTCCAAGAATTGAAGTTAAATAAAAAAGCAGACACCAAAATGGCATGGAACAAGACAAAGGAATCTCCTAGAAAGCAATCTGCGCAAAAGTCCAGGGCTGCGAGTGTTCAACAGACAAGGCAACAAAGACTAAAGAACAATTTTCTATTTTTGATGGAAAGCTTTTGATCACAGACTTAAAAAATACATACATTTGTATGACAGAAGATGTTTGCGTCACATGTTTATCTTCACTGTTCAGGGAAGGAATATTGCACAGTGGCAGAGCCAAAAATACTGCTCACTATTGTGTGCACTGACAAAAATAAAATAAAAGAACTCCATTTTGAAAAAGTACTAACATTGCCATTAACTTAAAAAATAAAAACCCTCCCCCAATCCTTTCCTCTATGTTCATGAGTTTCAAACACAGAAGGTATCATAAATCACATTTTCACTTCCTTTTTTAGCAGTACTCAGACACAGTACTGATTATATTCTTGGATGGTTCTATATTGGCATGTATTTCATGTAGTGCCAGAATGATTTGTCTGACGAAGAAGATATCAATATCATTAACAATCTTCACCTATGAATGTACAGGCATTTTTCTATTAAAAATTTTCATAGATAATATAAAGAAGTTGGTAAGTATTTGATAACAAATATCAGGTACAGCACGATAATTTGCTTTCACAGTCCAAAGATCAGGCACATGTTTCTTTGCAAATTCACACAGAAATATGCCTACCATTTTGGAACAACTTTTTTTTTTTTTTTTTTAAATTAAGCTCTCAGATGATAATTTAAATTACTTATAAAGACAAAATAACAGGTGTTTCAAGCAATAACTGAGCAAAACATTTTCTGTGAGGTAACAAATGCTGTAAAGTGAATTTGGAATTAGTCTATCACAGTTTTAGAAACTTCTGTCCTGCATCAGTACGAAAAAAAAAAAAAAAAGCCAGAAGGGATTTAATGGTCTATAAATATATTCCTCAGGTGTCTGAAGGTAGAATAAAAAACAGTCATTAATGGATCATTAAAAAAACCAGAAGTTCTTTGATGGTAGCAACCGCCTGAAACAATTTTCCTTGAGAATACACTTCTTTCTCACTGAATACATCAATTATTCTATCTAGACAGCAAATCTGGCTTAATTACCAGTTCTCATCTCAAGCACTGATTTTCTTCTGTTCAGAATAGGGGAAAACTTACTCCTTTGTTACCCAAGAAGCAACCTAGTGGACTTGTTGACACAGTTTTAATGCACTGAAACAGGAAACTACTCCCTGATTAGCCAAAAAGAAAATTTAAAACATTTTGGAATGAGATGCAAAATATTTAAATAGTATCTTAATTGCAGAAAACTGCAAAGATGAAATTATTCACATAATTACAATTCATAAATATTTTAACAAATGAAAACTGCTGACAAGTTTTGCTAATTTAGTCACACAAATAGAATTTGGCAATCCAGAGAAATGGGCTATCCTTTTATTTAAGCTATTCAATTTTGAAATTAGGTGAAAATCAAATCTACTTAAGTACAAGGAGTAGGGGGAACTTACCTAAGCAAGGATTATCAAAATACTGCAATAGTATTTCAGTAAATGAAAAGGACATATGTTTGAGTAAGACTCAAAGTATCTTTCTGACAAGGCAATTCAGCAGGTCTTTTAATTTAGCAAATAAGTTATGTTTTTCTTGGGAAAGGAAAGATTAAGAGTTATCCTAGGGTGATTAGAAACCTCCAAAATAAAATTCCAATTAAAATTGACAAATATAGAACTGTATATTGCATATGATCTTTCACAACTTAATTTTTTCTTGCCTCATAGGATGATATTTGTCACAGTCATGGGGTAAATGTCACTAAACCTTTGAAAAGGAAGTAGAAAGCAAGAAAAAAATGCACAAGAAGTTTTTAAAAAAATCTCTTTATTAATGCAAACCTGGTTTGGGGGGTTTGGTTTTTTCCCCCCCCTAGTCTTCTCTGCTTTAAACTGTCAAAAGATTACTGTCTCTCACGACAGGGAAATTTATAACTTGGTTCTTTTTTTACCTGGATGGTAAAAAATTTCACTTTTTTTTTTTTTGGCAGAAGGATGGCCAAATAATACAGCACTAACCATATCCCCAAAACTCCAACCCCTTTGAGGCAAATATTCCAGTATCTTTTGGTAAGAGTGTTGTCCAACTGAAATCTTTACCTCTTATCATGCGTGCAGCCCCAGATGCCCTCTCCACTTCCAGCTTAATGGATAACAGATGTCAAGCTCTTCTCTACAAGTGCAGCTCTTAAGATAGTGACTGTGCTTCTCCTCCAGACCCAGTGAAGGGATTTCATGGATCATTCGAGAACACTATAAATAATGACTCGCACATGTTGACTCGTTTCTTATTGAGTATATTTAAAAGGTCTATGAACAGTAAGTAGCCTTTTCAATCCAACACATTTACATAAATCATACTTTGAGGTCCATTACGGTCTTACAAACATCTGGACAAGAGAACATAAACTAATCAGCATTCAAGGAGATTTACAGCATGCTAATAATAAAGAACATGCCTAATACGTACTTGGAGCACATGCTTTTACTGGAGGCAATAGGGGTTGACAAGGATAGCATCTCTTCTTTTATACCAGAAGGACTTACCAGGTACTTTCATCTCCTGGCAAAATGATTTGAACTTCAGAAGCAACTAACAACATTTCATTACAGTTTCAACCTATCTGCATTACTGATTGCCTGAAGTGACCGAGCTAACTCTAACATTAAAACCTGCTCTCATCTAATCTCAACATTGCCTGTGATGTTACTTGGCCTACATTACCCACACATGGGTATTTCAATCACTCACAGAGAGGTAAAGACATTAATTAAGTCTGTGCACTTTTGAGAGAGAGAGTGGCTGGATATTACACTGAACCACAAGAACTGCCAGTGGGTCTAAAATCAAATTGGTTCAATTTAAAATAAAAAATGCATTTAACTCCTGCATGTGTGCTAAAATATGGCTTGCTGGGCACAGGCTTTTGATGGTGGATGTAGGAATCAAAATGTTAATCTGGCACACATAAGTGGCCGTGTTCTTAGCCTGGAAGTGTTTGATTGAACGTTGCACTTCCCAGCAATCATGAATTACTGACTGTGAGAGAACTGTCCAGAACTTGCTCTCCTTCATAAGACTGCATTTTTTTTCAGGGATTGCAATTGGATGATCATGGCCAAGGAGGCTGAAACTCAGAAGCTAACACAGTTTATATATACTTCTAACATGCTAATACAAGTGATATAAAACAATAGAAACTGATATAAAAATAAAGATGTCCATGAATCAAGAGAATTTCTTATTAAAAATACATTTCTGAAAAATCTGGCCATTTCCTACAGAATCTGTGGAGTGGAGTATTTGTTTTTATTACCTGTCCATACTATACCTGTTCCTGCAATAATACACATAGTACTGCAGAACTGTGCATGTAATTTTAAAATAAAGCACCATCCCTTCAGTGTAAAGAGACTATAATATCTGTCCTAGACTAAAATGAGACTATCTCAAGAAGCATATCAAATCCAAACTATGTTTTAAACCTTCTGAGGTAACCTGTGTTGCCTGAAAGATTTACACAGTTCTGATATTGGTTATCTCATATTCCCAGTGGGACATGTGTCACAGCTGGAGGATCAGCCTGGAATTTAGGCTTCATGGCTTTTTTTCATTAGCTCCTTAAATGTCTGGGGTCTGAGGTAAGAAACAGGCCCTAATATAAATAACTAAAAAGAAGGTTAAAGAGTACACAGTTTTAAGGAAAATAAAATTATTTAAATATTTTGCTGCAAAGAAGGATTACACTGAGCATATTATGAGTACATATTTAAATGAAAATGAAACCAATTTTGAAATATAATAAAAATTATTCTCTGTATAAGTGTATATAGATAATTAAATCCTGTATCAGCAGTTAGAGACTCCGAAATAATAAAAGGAGCACATGAACAGAATACTTCACCTCATTTTTTAACGAGATGATTTTATGGAAGACTTGGCATTAATTCCCATGAATTTTTCACTGTGGAGTCGACTAACATTTGGTCAAAATCACATCTATCATATTCTTTCTTTCCCACAATCAAAAGATCTGCTCGAAGTTCAGACAGCCTTCAGACATCTCTGGGGCAGACATATCTTTATTCATTCTAATTTGCTGGACACACTCCACAGTTATGCCAGCAAACAGCCCTATGGCCTACAAAATTAAAACAACTGAGCTATATGCTGTTCCTTCACTTTACACATTGCTAAAGATTTACTGAATGCTGTATGTGAAATTTGCTCTCCACCCAAACTGTGAAATGAAAGACATTGTCAATATTGGTAGAGCACAATGAGTGGGGGGGGGGCAAAGCGGTCAGCACATAAACCTTTTCTTGACAAACTCTTCCAAAATTTCCTTTTGTGTGGAGTCTGACTGGCTGAACTATTCAGCAGTCAGCTTGCTATGACAAACTAGTACTTCAGCAGTTTAAACTATTTGGTAATAAATGTAGAAGTTAATCCTTTCTTGGAGTGTTGTCCATAAGCAACATACAAATGCTTACAGCAGGCAGCAGGTCTGCCATGCAGCAGTAATTTCACAGTGCCTTTTTGTTAAATGACAGAAGAGGCCCCCTAAAAATATCAAGGCTTCAGACAGTGGAGTCCTCTGGAAGGAAGGGACCATGCGCAGTGCAAGTGGTGCACCGCAGAGCAGCCCACGCGGCTCAACATCAGCCCTCTGCTAATGTCATGCAGTCAAGCTTCACTATTTCACTGAAGTGCAGAAGTGAGAATTTCACCATAAATGTTTTCAGCTGAGAGAAACAGCACTCCCCAACATGTCCGTTTTGACAGGGGAGAGGCTTAATGAACATCTCTTAAATACTCATTAAATTTTCATTTTCTTTTTTTTTTTTTGACACCCACAGCCTGACATTCATAATTCTTCAAAGCCACCCCTTATTTTCTAAGCATGATGCTGGTACTGTAAGAATGGTGTTTTAAGCATTTTGGACTGCTAAATCATTGGACTTTTGGAGACACTAATACAATTACTTCACTACTGGTAACTTCTTATTGATATGCTTATTGGTGGTTAAAAATTACTGTATATCTGAAACATATTCCCCCCCCCCCAATATTAGTATAAATTAATTGTTTTAAAGGCATTGAACAACTACAGTGAAGTCACTTTTTGCTGGATAATTGCGTCTTCCCTTGTTTCTGGTTATTTCACAGACTTTTAGTTTCTGATTAAAACTTGAATAAAATGATGTGCTTAGCAAAAGTGCACACTGAGCAACATCAGATGCATCACAGATAGGTAATGATTTTTTTTAAAATGTAGGCATTTATTTGAAATGTCCAGAAAACACTCAGAAAAAGTCTGTATAAAATAAGAGGAAATGGCAAGTTACATTTGCCCAATAGGTATTAAAAGATGTAAATTCAAGTATGTAAATGTGCAAGAGTATGAAGCAGATGAAAAAAGTCATGCAATAGAGAAGGGCAATAAAAATAGACTTTTTAATACTTTGAATTGCAGTGTATGACTGAGTTTCCAAATACCTTCCCTGGAATTCAGGAACTAGGAACTGAGAACTGGGCTGTTCTACATGTTCTCAATTAGATCAATACTGAAATTCAAAATCCCACAACTCATATGAACCTCATACTAAGAAATAAACATGCTCTGAAATAAACAGGAAATGGGTTATGAGAAAACTTTTAAGCTAATTGCAATAAAGTTTGCAGAGGAAGGAGAGTCCTGTAATTTAAGCATTATGCTTGTTTTCCAGGCAAGATAAAGACTGTTACATGACTGAGGCCCACGTAATAAATTTCAAAACCAGGCATTTATCATGCACTTTTGATCATCTCACCCCTTTCTCTGTCTGCTTATCTCTCTCGCCCAGACCTGTGTATACCATTTAAACCTCTTCAGATCTTCAAAGAGCAATGGTTTGCCAAAAAAATCCCCAAAGAACCACAGCCAGAGATACCTACTTCCATAGTCTCAAATGTAGAAAAATGAAATTTCTCCACAAAAATACCCAGTCTAAAATGCAGGGCACTCAAGCAATAATGCCTTTAAGATCCTTGCATCACTGCTGCGGTACAAACAGGAATTTTATGCCACTTGAAAGGAACCAGTGGTCCACTTAGGTCAATATTCTGTCTCCAACAGTAGCTGACACTATCAGCTTGAAAAGAAAACCAAATAAAAAATACAAATCAAAACAAAAATAACCCCCAAACAAATCCCAAACCATCACCATTTCAGTAGGGAGTATCCTTAGGGAAGATCACGATAATGTGCCTAGAAGCTGGCTTATGTCCAAAGCTGTGCAAAAGAAGACACAGCTTTTGCTTTGAAACTAGCTAAATTCTTAGACAAACAGTTTTTAAAACATCAAACCTGTACTTTTTAAAGCTCTTTCAAACAAGTCTTAGGTCTAGGTCTAGCCGCACCATTACTTTTTCCTCTGGTCCCCTGAGCCAGTTCTATAAAGAAAAAGATTTGTCTGCATAAATGTTTAAAAATGTTGTTCAAATGAAAAAAAACCCCATCAACTCAAACTCAAGACTGTAGCTTTAAACTAGTTAGAGCAGGACAGAAACTGTTTTACAGTCTTTAACACAGGGTTTCCATTTAGGACCGCAGACAGAAAATAGAGCAAGTAATCCTATCTGACATCACTAGCAAGACAACAAAAGGCCATTAAACAGGGCAGCCTCCGGAAGAAGTGTGGTTTTTAAACCTGTCTGATACCAATGAGAAATGAGGAGCTGTCAGAATGCTATAATTTCAGGATGCGTAGGGAGGGATGGAGAGCATGCAAGGAGGGATGAGTGTTGTAAACAGGAAGAAACAAAATGACCCTGCCTGGAATGGGAAAATCTCTTTCTACATCAAAATACTAACCAAATACTAACCAACGATCAAAGAATTCTTCCCTACATTTACTGCTTATTCCCTTACATCTTATTTTAGCTATTGCTGTTATGTTCCATTGCATCCTAATGCAAGGGTATTTTCCACCCACTCAGTAGAAACTGTTGGATTGTAAAGTGAACAATAACAGTGTCACTGGATGTCTCTCTCGTCTAATCCCAGAATGGATCTGTTCCTTGAGTTGCTGGCTCTGTGTGCATGCCCTGATTTTACACTTGAGGATGGTCCTGGTGAAATGGTGAAAATACTGACTCTATAATTACACATCAATTGGGGCCTGACCACTGAAATTACAATTCAGCTGCAGTTTGGGCATCAAAGGAAACAAATGACAAAAGTCATAACTTTTCCTGATAGACTTAAATTTGATTGCTAAAACTATTTAAAAGGAAGTTCTGCTATTATACATGCCAAGCGGCATTGCCTGCTATTGTGGTGAGTCCATTCTCCTCTTACAGCCTTTTGGAATTCTTGAATTTGGCATTTCCATCTCAAAATACTCATTCTGAGAGTCTGTTCAGTGGCACATGCTCTGAGCAGGCCTCACACACCAACAGCTCAGCTGAAAATCATAGAACCATAGAATCATTTAGGCTGGAAAAGACCTTTAAGATCATCCAGTCCAACCATTAACCTACACTACCAAGTTCACCACTAAACCAATTAAGGGAAGAGTAGCAATTTCATGTTTCCTGGCTTGGTGTCTGGATCATTTATAATGAAAGTAAAAAGTAGGAATCATTAAGATTGTAAAGGATTTCTAAGATCATCATTCCAATCATCAACCCAACACCACCATGCCCACTAAACCATGTCCCAAAATGCCAGGTCTACCCGTTTTTTGAACTCTTCCAGGGAGGGTGACTCCACCACCTCTCTGGGCAGCCTGTTCCAATGCTTGACTACTGTTTCTGTGAAGAAAATTTTCCTAATATCCAATCTAAACCTCCCCCGGCGCAGCTTGAGCCCATTTCCTCTTGTCCTATTGTTATCTACTTGGGTCACTTCCTCTCAGCACCCCAGCTGGCATGAGAGGCTCCTACCTCAAAGTCCCTTTCGGGATACCAGCATAGGTCCCTAGTTCTGATACATGTTTCCTGAATGAAATTAGCTATATCAACTCAACATTGTCTCACATACACATCTGTTACACATACTGCTGTACCTGCATAAATTAGCAATGCAGACCGGTATTTTCTATAAACTCTTGATGATGTTGACTCTGTCTGATTGTGTGACTAGCCAGTGCTTTACCCACTGAATACTGACGATCACCTCAACCAGTCTTTAGCTTTTTATGGAAAACAAATAATAAGATGTTTATATGCATACACACATATACAAAAATTTGCACAATTTCTGGGGATTTTTTTACATTTTCAGACCATTTTTCTCACCCAAAACAAAAAGAAAAAGAATTCATGTAGCTTTATAGTTGAAATATTCTGCATGAAACAACTTGGAAACTAAGTCAGCCATATTTTCCACTATCTATAATATTCTGATGGCACTGACCAGGCATTACATTTTAGCATTCATCATCTGGTCTTTAGCCCTTTTACCACAACGCTATCACAAGATTTAATGTGTATTAATCCTCACTATCTACAGCATCTTGGAAACCTGAAAAATAACTTTGCCTAAACAGCTTTCTTAGTTTAGCCTCAGTTTTGCCAGGCTTTCTGCATATGCGAGTCCTCTGAACATGACTCATTCTAGTTTGGCTTTTTGTGAACCTTTTAAATCTCTCTGTCTTTTTAAGGTCTCAGATTATACATGTGCTCAAAATTGCATACAGCTGTCCAAACACAATCTTAAAAGCCCCTTGGAGCACTAAAATAATTTTCCCTGCATTGCACTCTATCCTCCTCTTTAACACTAACAGTGTTCTGTTTGCTTTTTTATCTTCACTTATGTGTAATACCGAGTTTGATTCCTTGATTGCCTACTGTCACATGCAGATATTACTCCTCATCTGTGTTTGACAGGATGTGTCTGTTAGTGTACATCCTGGCTATCCTAAATCTATTGCTCCACTGTTTCACAATTATCTGCTTGAAGACACACATTAAATTTGCCCACTACAGTTTCATAATCAAATGATTCCTCAAAATTAAATTTCATTCTTCTATGTTAAAGGCCTGACATAAATTCTTTTTAAATAAACGGAGGTCTTTCTTTGATGTTATAGGGTTGTCCATAACTACCTAGTTTGTTCTATTTGCATGTTATGTGAAGGTGCAAATCAGAGTTATTTTGGTGCACAACTAATCTAACAACTATCTTCCTAGAGCAAGTAACTGATTCATTCCCTCATGCTGCTAAAAGTTATTTTAGGCTACGTAAGTGACCTAAATTTTGGGCAAACATAGATGCAATGAGCTCAATCAATCAATACAATGAAGGCTCAGAGAAAAAGTGTTATTTTTTTCCCAAAGTACAATTATGTAATTTTGCACTTAAAAAGGCAAAGGAGGGACATAGAAATGACTGGAGATTAGTTTTTGAAGCTGCTATGGGGTTTAATTTTGGTGACAATGACATTTGGAACATAAATAGGTCTATTTCATTTGAGGAATGAAAATTCTGGTACTTAAAAGGCTGCTGTGCAAGACACTAGCAATGCTCATTAGAATAAATGCATTGTATGATACAAAGCTTCATTTTAATTATCTGTTTAGTTTAAACACAAGAGTTGAAAAAATTATGAATGACAAATATTGCCTTATGTCAGGCTGAAAACCACCTGTTTTTTCATGAAAGCACAAAGTAAATCACAGAACCACAGAACTTATTTATTGAAAAGGAATATTATATTAAGTAATCCATTCCTCTTGCACGGCTACAATTACTTCCTTCTTCATAACTATAAATGTGATAATTTCATTCTTATTTTGATTTTCTTTGAAACATAAATATGAAACCAGAAGTCAAAACTAGTAACACACAGAACATACATAGGAAAAAAGGAAGTTTATGAAAAGAGGTAACTGTAATTTTCTATGTGGATACAGCTTTTAAAGGCTTATGGAAGACTGTCATGGATTTTAATTTGTGTCTTAAAAATAATTTTTCATATTTTCTATACTTAGCTTTCTAAAATTTCATTTGCAACTACACAGAGTTAATATTGTGTTGCAGTCCAAAGAGATCTGTCTCTGACTGACAGATCGAGGACAAGAATAGGACATGGCAGCAGTAAGAGCTGCAGCGGAGAACGCAAAAGGGGGATAGGATGTAACACAGATGCATGAGAGCACAATGAACAAAAGTTCCGATAGAAATGTTTCCTGCAGCCTTTCTTTGACACCTCTGCCCAAAACCACCTTTAAAAGCAGGAGAGAGAAGCAGCGTTCATGGCCCTTTTGTTAAGTGTGATAGCTGAAACCAATGGATCCACAGTCAGCTATCATCATTAATATCCTTCTCCAGAAAGGATTTTCAATAGTCCAGTGATAGCTAATGAAGTTACCATGATGCATATGAGGCCATAGCAATACCACATGTCCAGATAAAAGGGAGAAGAGAAAGTGGAAGAGCAGGAAGATCCCAGCACCCTTTGAGTTCTCTCTGTACCCCAGACCCACTACTGGTCAGACAAGTGACTGAAATATGGTTCTGAATGAATGTTTCTCTTTTGTTGCTGGATTACTTCCTTGAGCTGCTGATAAATTACAGAAATCCACACTACCCCTTTTTAATCATTTGCTCGCTTTCAAAACAAATTACTAGGACTTGTTAACTTGCCCTTTGGTCTTTACACCATGTGTGGTATGTAGTCACATTAAGATGACTTAATTCCTTCTATTCAAATTACTTGATGGAGAAATGCAAAGGACATCAGATTTTACTCTCTAGGACCTCTGATCTCCAGTGCCTTGCCTGTTTTAGAGATGTCATGCAGTCAATGACTTCTAAACCTGCAGCTTTCATTAAAAAAAAAAAAAAAGCAAACAACCTAACAAGGACTGGTGTCCCTGGTGTCCCAGTGAAATAAATACTCATTTTTAAACCAGCTACCTCAGGAGATAACAGTGAATATAATATTGACAAATAAAGTGTAAAATATGGTCCAGAATTCTGACCTCTAGAGCCAAACATGTACTTCAACAAAAGAGGCAAAGTCTAGAATTTAGTTTTACTAGGTGCAACTCTGTTTAAGGCTTTCTTTTTTTGTGTGCAGATTCAACTTCAGAATGCAGTGATTTATTTGTCTGTGGTTCTCATGAGAAAAGCAGGAATTACAGGTCCCCTTCATGAATATTTAAAGAGAAAAATAACATGGATTTTTTTGTAAAGGAATCTCATTCTCACCTTACGCAGAGAGTATACAAGTGAGATGCTTAAAATATGTGAAAAAGCAAACAGCAATTGGAAGCTAAATACCTGTTATTGTGCCCCCAGTAATAATCCTTTGGCAAAAGTCTATGCTATATCTTACTCATGGTACAGCTGCTTTGGGTTTGTTTGGTTTGTAGTTTGTTTTTTGGTTTTTTTTTTTTTCCCCTCCAGGTGGTGGGTCATTAGAACTTTCCTGAATAACCTCTATACAAAAAAAAGTATATTTTCATACTCTCCATTGATCTTTACTGCATAATCTTCTAAACGACTAGAGACCTCCCAAGAACTGTTAGGTTTTGTTTGTTCTTTTTTCACCATACAAGTTTAAACATCAAGAGCTTTAATTAACATTAGAAGATTTTTCCTCTTGTGGCCGAAAATCTACATGGCTAAATTTCCCCTCAGACTCCTTAGTCTGGGTAGAATTAGTGAAATAACTTATCCTTGGCAATATTTACATGGTCTGCCAGGAAACTTTCAGCATTGAAATCATAGAGACAGAAGAATAATCAATTAGTACTTGCTAGGAATGCTCTTTCCCCCTTGGCTAGGAGATCAAAGCTGAATCGTTATTTGACTATATTCTAAATGCTATATTTACCAAATGCAAATGCACAGAGAGAATGCATTCAATTTGTCAAGTCATTTTTGTCCATTTTAGGAAAAAATCATTATGAATGTCATAACTACCCATTACTGATGACAGTTTGAATTGTACTGTTCTTTGAATAAGCATTAATAGTTTAGAATGTTAAAGCCAATATACACAGTTATATGAAATAAATTCCAAATGGAATGGAAAAGATATTGTGTTAATGCATCTTGAGTAGGAAAAAAAAAAAAAAAACCCAACCAAAAAACCTACAGGTCAATAGTAGATATTTTTCTTTCATTTAGAGGACTCTGGAACAAGAATATTGGCATAAGAAGTGTTTCTACTCAAATGTCAACATTTCTATTTCTGTATCTCTTTAGACAGGTGAGATCTGAAATGGATAAATTCATATTTCTATCTTTGTTTCACTTTCCTCATTCCTTTACACTGGCTGTGTATATAAATTATACATCTGAATGAATATTAATGGCAGCCTCCATGGGATTAAGCACACAAACACAGGATGATTTCTGAATTTAAGTGAAGAACAGATATTCAGAAGGTGGTTTCTTTTAGCTGAGGAAATCATAGCCAAAACACTCCTCTGCAAAAGGAACAAAATAGAAAAGTGGCAGAAAGCAGCATTAATTTCACATATACGTTAACAAACAATAGTTTGTTGTTGTTCTTAGTCCGCACAACTTAAGCCTGTTGAACAACTTAAATAAAACTTTGATCATTTCTGGTATCATTTCTGACCTACAGAATAGTCAGAATTTGATGGGAGCTGGCATGCAGAACTGTGTGAGATACTGTGGTCTCACTCTGTTCTTAGGATAAAACATAAATATGACATCTCAGTTACTACCCCATGGAAAACAGTTTTACGTCAATACACTGAAAATTAAACACTGCATCAAAATTTTCATTTTCAAGGAACTTTCATAATTTTCTATTTATTCTTTGATTTCTCTTGATATTTTCTAAAATAGTTTTACTTGCTATATTGGATTACAGAAGAATACTTAAACAGAGTGCCCTGGTTTCTGGAATGACTTTGGTGAAACATGGAACAGCTTATGGTCTTGAAAACTTATACATGGGAAAATGAATGTGCTCATTAAGAATACACTGATAATACTCAGAAACAACAGTAAACTGATTTAGTTAATGAGGTATCAACCCTGTAAGCAGTAACTAGGACAGTGCTGATTACATTTGTAACAACAGAAGTCCCAAATCTTGGACCTGAGTGGACTAACTTATTTTATAAAGACAGGAAGACAGAAGCCAACATGTTTAGAGGTTTCTCATTTCATTGCAGTTTGTAAGGAAGTGACACTCATCTGAATGAAATTCACTCCCATTCCCCTGAGAGCATTTTGTTAAGAACAGTTTCACTTTCACTGAAGTAAATTCACCATTTCCTGATGGAAAAAAAAAAAAAAAAGATTTAAACTCCCTTTGTCAGATGGATAATTTTCTTTTTTTTTTCCTTGAAATATGCCATCAAAAGCAATCAAGGAACATAAGAACATAGAATTAGTTGTTAAAATAACTTAAGGATACTCATAACCAAGAAAATGAAAATCAGTATCAACAATAACTAGGAAATAAGTGTATCTAAAAATCATAGAATCATAGAATCGTTTAGGTTGGAAAAGACCTTTAAGATTATCCAGTCCAACCATTAACCTAACACTTCCAAGTCCACACTAAACCAATCAAGGGTAGACTAGACTAAACCATGTCCCAAAGTGCTATGTCTACCTGTTTTTTGAACACTTCCAGGGACGGTGACTCTACCACCTCTCTGGGCAGCCTGTTCCAATGCTTGACTACCCTTTCCGTGAAGAAATTTCTCCTAATATCCAATCTAAACCTCCCCTGATGCAGTTTGAGCCCATTTCCTTTTGTCCAATTGCTAGCTACTTGGGAGAAGAGACCAACCCCCACCTCACTACAACCTCCTTTCAGGTAGTTGTAGAGAGCGATAAGGTCTCCCCTCAGCCTCCTCTTCTCCACACTAAACAACCCCAGTTCCGTCAGCCGCTCCTCATAAGGCCTGTGCTCCAGACCCTTCACCAGCCTTGTTGCCCGTCTCTGGACACGCTCCAGCACCTCAATGTCTTTCTTGTATTGAGGAGCCCAAAACTGGACACAGTATTCCAGGTGCAGCCTCACCAGCGCCGAGTACAGGGGGACAATCACCTCCCTGCTCCTGCTGGCCACACTATTCCTGATACAAGCCAGGATGCTGTTGGCCTTCTTGGCCACCTGGGCACACTGCTGGCTCATGACGAAGGACTGAAGGGAACATCGTAATACAGAAGTGTTAAAACAATCATAGTTCCCATGGAATGACTCCAAGAGAAAATGGGAGGGGGGGAAGGAGAAGAGGTTCAGGAGTCATTATTTATATATCTCACAGCAAAAAATTACTTTCTATTGTTGAACAACATACTAAAGTAACCTCTTTTTTCCTGTAATCAACAAAATTATGCAGTGAAGAGTGACAGCAGCCATAATAATTTCCGTAGCATATGTGTAAAGTCCAACTAATGCACAAATAACTTTTCATTAAGACAACTAAGTTAATATGAGTTCTCAGGAAACTGCTACCTCCACTTGTATATGTCCACACTCAAAGACACACACAAGATACACAGACTTAAACCAAAACTGTACATTCTGCCTACGTGTTTGTCTCTCATTCTTTTGTGATATTTCTTCCTATAAAAGGATGTATGGTGAAAATTATAAACAACTTGTTGGCCCTGAGCACTTTCCTCAAAGTTCTTACCAAATACACAAACAATTATGGCTTTCTAATTTTAACATTTTAAGCCACCAAACGGTAAGCAGGAACAGTATGAATAAGATTAAGAGTCTGAAAGTTCCTACAGCTATTCAAAGATTAGTCTTCTACAGAATCTGCAAGAAAAACTGTTGCTTTTGGCTTAGCTGAGAGCTCCCCGTGCTTCTTATGTCAAGCTAAAGATAATAGATGAAAATGTTGCATATGTATACGAGTAGCTTGGGAGGGAAACAGATGCTTTAAATTGGCCTCTGTGAAGCACTGAGAGTGCAGATGGGGAATACACTATTAAAACATGGCCATTATATTACTTTTACTATCTCTAGTCTGAAGGAAACAGAGGCCCGTTAAGGACTACCTTGTTTGGAGATTCAATTAGGGCAAACATTAGCACACCCAGTGTTAATAAAACATGTTTAGAAAGCATCTTACAGTAATGTGCACTATACAGTAAGCTGGAAATTGCCTATAGCAGCGGTAAAGCACGAGAGGCATAGCAGAGCCAGAACCTGGTGTCTTGACTGGCACTTCTATTCTAAGCAGTGTGTTCTCATCACAAAAGCTAGCGACAGGTAGAGGGTGTAGACATATGAAATAAATTATGTATTTCAGGAATAAGAAAGAGGCAGGAATCATAAAGACAGAAGCTCAAATTTGGTTCTAATTCGTACCGTAGCCTAAAAATAACATGGTTACTAAAGCCACAGTAATAGTGTAGGGTTGATTTAAATTAACAGAGGAGTGTTTCAATGTCATTAATGTTCCTTGAAGTTAAAAAAAACCAAACCAAACCAAACCCCACAACTGGATATGTAGGGGAGATACATCTAGTCCCTCTCCAGATGTCTACAGCTGAGCAATCCTCCCTAGGCTCTGGAAAGAGACAGAAGATTGATGTGATCTCTTTTGGAGAATTGTATTAAGAGTGAGATCAAATGCTTTCTGGAAGAGCTGATTTCCTTCCATTGACTATAAAAAGATACCATTCCATAAAGGAAACTCAAATTGCCTAATGTTAGGTGAGATGAATTCAAGCCTAAGTATGAGACTCACTTGATTTATTTGTGTATGCATTTTTTTTTTCCCCTCCTTCCTTTGTTTTGGAAAAGTAGATAACTGAATTGCTACATGGATTGAAGGGAGCATTAAACAGTTAAGTTTCAACTTAGATGGACCTTAGCTGACCAGGACATCAACCATTGTCATTTGATCATTGTTTGCCCTTCACTCCTCCTCCCACCTCCAATCATAAAATCCAGCTCACATAGTTCCTATTTAGGAAGCTTATAAATATAAGTACATCTCTCTCTCCAACTATAAACTCTGTTCAGACACAGTGTTATCAACTTTTTTGATTTAAAGGACTAGTAAACTCACTTTCAGTGAAAATTCACTGAGTACTTGATGACATGCTGGGCAAAGAGCAGTTTAACAGAAATTATTTGCTTCACAGAACAAATACGGCCCATGCAATATACTGTAGTCCAAAAACATCCAAAAGATGTGACAATACTTTCCTACGTTGCTACTGAAACTCATGTATTTGCTGTTAGTAAGGGTTAGGTTTGCTCTTAAATAGTGTTAGACAATTAAAAATTGAGAGAGAGTGGAATCTTACCTAGAAAATTCTCAACTACTTTTTCAAAAGTTTTGGCTTCGCATTCCTCAGAGGAATAAGAAAAACAGCAGACGCACACCTACACTGTTAAAATCTTGACATATCTATTCTCCCTCTTTTACATTCTATTTTATAAAAACCCTTGAAAATTATTCAAAAGCAACATTTCCAACAACCGTAACTACTTACCTAGAATTCTCATCTTTCTGTTAAGTTCCCTTTAAAATTAAAAATATAAAAATCTGAGTAGAACACAGTAAAAAAAAAAATCCCGACTTCACTGAAATCAGTAAGAATTTCTACAGGAATAAGATTTTTTTCTGAATGTTTTCAGCTTACTTAATATAGATATTATGAAATTAAACATATTGTTCTGACAAATAATTCTCTTCAGACATAGCTGTTTGCATACAGTGCAAAATTTTCTGTATGTAAAATGTAAACCATGCTATATAGAATGAAAATAATTAACATTTATCTTAAATAGAGATTTGCCAAGTTCTCATTTCATTATAGAAGATATCATTAGCCATCAAAGCACAATAACGACGATGACAACAAAAGCAAAAATAATGTGGCAATTGTTTTCAAAACTCCAAGAGTGTGAATGTGATCACCTATCAAAAGAAAAATACCTTTGTCTTTCAACTTAAACCACTACAAATAAGGAATGAGATTTTAGCTTCATTACACCTTACTTGAAACCGTCTTTGTTTTGCATTAGGGAAAGAAGTTCCAAATAATAACCACACATAAAAATCACAATTTCCCTGAAAAAGAATTTTCCTGTAAGGGTATGGTTTGAATGTTAGTCGCTAATTAATGCTAACAAAAAAAAAAACCCAACACCCCCCCCCCCAACAACCAAAACCAAAATATTGGTAAAACTATGAAGCCTAACTTCATGCACATAATCCTTAATGTGCCAAAGTCCTACTTTCACTTCCTAATCCAAAAAAGCACACATCAAAATTGAGATCAATGCAAAAATCCTAACACAAATCCAGATGTGTACTTTTACAATCAGAATCATAGAATCATTTAGGTTGGAAAAGACCTTTAAGATCATCAAGTCCAACCGTTGACCTAACACTGCCAAGTCCACCACTAAACAATATCCCTGAGCACCATGTCTACATGTCTTTTAAATACCTCCAGGGATGGTGACTCCACCACCTCTCTGGGCAGCCTGTTCCAGTGCTTGACAACCCTTTCCATGAAGAAATTTTCCCTAATATCCAATCTAAACCTTCCATGATGAAACTTGAGGCCATTTCCTCTTCTCCTATCATTTCTTACTTGGGAAAAGAGACTGACACCCACCTCGCTACAATCTCCTTTGAGGTAGTTGTAGAGAGCGATAAGGTCTTCCCTCAGCCTCCTTTTCTCCAAGCTAAACAGCCCCAGCTGCCTGAGCTGCTCCTCACAAGACTTGTGCTCTAGAGCCTTCACCATCTTTGTTGCCCTACTTTGGACACGCTCCAGCATCTCAATGTCTTTCTTGTAGTGAGGGGCCTAAAACTGAACACAGTATTTGAGGTTTGGCCTCACCAGTGCCGAGTACAACGAAAGGCAAAAGCAAAGAACCTTGAATTAAAAAAACAAGCAAACAACAAACAAAAAAAGCCACTGTCATTTTCAAAAACTGGATCAAAATGGACAGCCAAAATTTAAATTCATGCATCTTATTTCTGATGTAGAGGGATCATTCTTGTACTTATTCCTTAACTTGCCTAAATTGTCATAGATGGCTGAACAGAAGATAGGTGTTCTGATGTGTGAACAAGAACTTGAGAACTGTGCAGAAACTATAGCACAGTGAGTAAGTTCAGTGCACAGACTGTAAACTCATTTTCATGAATACGACTTTTAATTTAGAGCTAGACACATCAGCAAAGTACTTGAAAACTCATATCAATGCTCAGCAGCTTGCAGATGACTACCAAGTGGCCTAATTTTTTATTAACATTATAGGAAGAAATTGATTTACAGTGGAAGACTACTTTGCTGTAGCAGTTAATACTACATTTACATGCCTCTATAATTTACTTCACTTACAGCTGTCTCTTATATTAATATTCATTATAAAAGTCCTCTTCTAATATTGCTTGATTTGACAGGAATGCATTAGCTATGACAAATGCTTTATAATGTGCTCAGACAATATTAATACAAGCAGAACTTCTGATAATTGCTGTTACTTAAATACAAAGATGTTTTTTTTTATTTGAATTTACCCTTTCCTCTCTTCTTCCAACCCTTCACTAATATAACTTTTGATAACTGTACATCAGTCAGAATCATTCCTAAGCTCAGCTTGGCTTGCTAGACCACATGAAAAATTAAACCAATTCAGTCCTTTCAGAAATTGTAAGATACAAAAATTGTTATGATGTTTTGGTTTGGGGAGGGATGTTTTAAGTAGAAGTAAATCACTTTCCTTAGCTGTGATCTCTATTTTATGTTACAGTAAACAAATTCTTCCTCCTTAGGAGATGACTTGTTCATGAAAGTTCTTTATCCATATGTAAATTGAGATCAGTCAGAATTTTTACAAGCATAAAGTAGAATAAACCTGGCTGCTAGCTCTATACAGTGTAATAAGACTCACCTGGAGAAACAGGGCCTGAGGTTTCAGAGGATACATAAGTAAGGTACTACCACAAATTATGTTCAAATTTTGCAACATAAATAGACAATAAAATTAGTCTGTATGGTCATAGTGCAAAGAGACCCAGGGGCAAGGAGCTATTATAAAAAAAAAATATTTACAGAACCCTCATGTACACAGGGTAGAATCCACGACTCAGCATTTATCAGCAATTATATCATAATCGTAGCTCGGCTTCATAAATATGTTAATTAATTCACTCAAAACAAAACACTGAAAAACAAGATGCTGTAAAATAGGTGGTACCAGTGGTTTTGCTATCATGGCTACAAGTCTATCTTGTCCTCAGGCAAAGAGTTGCCAAAAGTTGAACACCAAGCACATTATAATCAACTGTCTCAATTTCTTGTGTTTTCTAAGACATTAATATGATATATTTTAACAGTCTAAGTGAGATGCCAAAGTTCTCCAGATAAATGTTTGTCATGCTCATACTTCAAAAACAGGCATAGTCTAGCCTCTGCTTTCTAGAAAGCCAGACCCCAAGTCATCTTCGCAACCAATATGCAGGGAAAGCATTTCTCATTCCTGATTTCAATGGCAAACAGGTAGTTAATTCAAACAATAAATCTATTTAACTACCTTTAGTCTACTGTTTGAAATGCAGGAGGTATAACTATTGTAGGAGTAATATGTTCGCGGTGCACAGCAATGCATGTTCATGGCCTCATGCAAACTTACATGTATAGACCAAATAGAGGGAAACAAGCATGTTTTGTTAGCATCACTTTAAGGCAGATACTTCACTTTGCTATACTGTGGTGCATTAGTTATGTTTTCCTTGTATCAAAGTTGCTACTGTTGGGATCCGTGAGGGCTGATAAGCTCTCCTCTCCAGGGAGGCAACAGTCCCTTCCTCTATGGAGACAGAAATGCCCATGGCTTGGCAGAGGGTATGGCACAAAACAAATGCCCCAGATCCATTTTGGGCTAGAATTTGTTGAGTAATATGCAAAACAGAGAATATAAATACCAGACAGGCAGGCATTTACAGTACTCTAGCTAAACCCTGAAGCTCTTCGTATTTTTTGTTTGGTGGCTTCTGGGGCTCTGGGCAACATAGCTACCAAATAGGTAATGCCACAGCTAGCATGGACCTCTAACACATAGCTGGAGCTTCAGAAATTCCTCCCTTAATTCCACTGGGTTTTATTCCCATTTTTCTGTATGTAAAACTGTCCCACCTTTCTGGGATTTTTCCCTCCTTTGATAATCCCAGTGCCAATCAATATAATAGTAACATGATTAATTTGAACTGAAATTGGATAACCCCTTCTTTCAGCCTGGAACTTCTCTGTTTATTCAACTCATAACACTACATCGGCCAGTGATATATGGTAAATATACATTTATAAAATGGGCACTGGGGAAAATCTCTTTAAACCTCTCCCTGGTTCTTTGCAAAATCCTACCAATGATAACCCAAACCTTTAGATGCATATAAACACATATTAATCATTCAGAAGCTCTAGATTAAATAAATTTCAGTAGTAAGTCTTTAAGGATCCTTCTTCACCGTACATGCTCTGTACATTTATTAAACTTCAGAAAAAATCTATAAATAATGCTACTATGATGAGTGTCAGTATTTCTTTTAAAGCTGGAAACTATGACATCCATATGTCTGATCTGGAAAATGGACAAGTTTTTGCCGTAATTAAAGTGGGAAAACAATAAAAGAAGCAGTACATGACTGTACTGCTAATAAAGTCCTGTGCTTCTCTATCAGAACCGTTTATTTCCTTAGAGACCCAGAAGAGGAATCTTGTAGAGATCACACTGTTGCTTCATTAGCCTGTAGCTAAGCTAGGTTAAAGAAATGTTCCAAATAATAAATGTTATTTGAATTACAGAATCATAGAATGGCTGGTTTGGAACGGATCTTAAACACCATCTAGTTCCAACGCCCCCCACAATGGGATGTTATTTCTTATATGAAAATTTCCTTCTGATTAAAAAAACAAACCCACACAATAGGTTGCCAAAGCATAGCTCTTTTACAAAAGCACGTTTCTTCATATATAAGAGAAAAAAATTGGGGTATCAATTTCGTTATTCTGATACCAGTCAATCATTTGGTACCAGAGAGATGCATCTTCTTTCCACACCTACTCTGTAGAACTTCAAACCAAATTCAATTTCTGGAAGCATGGCCTCTTTGGTGATGATCACACCTGAAGTTAAATTACATTAAGAAGTATCTTAAACTGGCTGTGAAATGATCAAATATTTAAGTGTCCTAGGGTTTCTTCTGGTCAATTTATGAACTTTATTGCCAATACTTCAAATATTATACTCCAGTACTTCAGATACTCTGGTCAGATGGCCAAAAAAATCCATTAAAAGAAAATAAATAATAATGAATTCTTCAAACCAGGAGTTGAAGCAATTAGTCATATATTAGGTTAACTATGAATACTGAAAATAAACATATGTCTTTGCTCAGTTCACATAATCAAAAATATATTTAAAACAAAACAAAAAAACAATTAAAAAACCCATAAAGGTACCACAGAACTTCCTTACTTTGGTAAAATATCAAATCTTGTCTCTCAATTCAGAGACTGCCCAAGTATGTAGCAATGACCTTGAAAAAGATAAGCATGTTCTTCAAACTGGTAGTGAACTCACTAGGTAGAAGGGTGGGCTCAGCCACTGGAAAGCACTCCCACCAACCGTAAAGCAAGCGTGCACACAATAGCCATAGCTCAGAGTATGATGACACACTACTAAAGGAAGATAAATGCACTCCCAAATATGTAAGGCTGGAAATGTCAGCAATATATCTCATGAGTTCCATAATGATAGCCATCTTGATTAGACAGTGTCCATAGTATCTGATGAAGAGAAAAATGCTGAGTTTAAAGTAGCGCAGCTCTGTGCAAGAGCAGAAAAGAGAGAAACTGTTCTTTCCAACTTTCTGGTTTGGGTTTTGGGTTTATTTGAGTTTGGATTTTGGGATTGTCTGTTTGTTTGTTTGTGTGGTTGTTTTGTTTTTTTTTTTTTGCATAAACAGCAGTCGGTAACAAATTGAATAAAAATAATACAGGCAGAGGTTGAGCATAATACAAAATATAATGACCTGTTCTGGATGAACCAGATTATTTTTTTTTCCTCTGCATCATTGTTTTTCCCCTGAGTATTCCCATTTCAAGGGTTTACTTTGAAGTGTCTTAGAAAGTGTCCTGCATTTTTAAAAATCTCTTTGAAGTACTAGAAAGACTACTACCTGAAGCAAACAATGAGACAGATTTCCTGTCACAGATGGTTCTTCTGGACTATTACTGATTGACAAAAATGTAGCACTTTGTGCTACAGTGTTGACAACCACACTGTTAATGCTAATTAGGAGGAGTGGGCTAATTCAAAATTCCATTAATTTTCTTCCTTTGTTTAAAGTTAGCTAGGAATTGTTAAAAGCTTAAACCAATGACAGTAGGAGATAGTCATGAAGCAGGCTTCACAGTTGTGGTAAAGGACAACCAGGGACCTTGACTTGGAGCTAGACAAACCACTGGATAATTAAAAGGCAGCCCAGTAACAACTCAGCATTTGTGAACAGCCACCATAGGGGACAGCTTGAAGAATCCCCTGGTGTAGGAAAAACAGAACTATAAATGAGAATCTCAAATTTTTGTGCAGTGAAACTCATGTGAAAAATTCTCAACAACAAAAAAGTGACGATGAAAGGTTTAAATTGCAGTAGTGGCCTGGGTAATTTTCCTTTAAATTTACCCAAACTAGTTAAGTACCATTATGTAGTGTGAATATTCATACAGATTGTTATTTTCCTTTTAAACAATTAAGTGAGCCTTAAATGGGTGCCCAGAGTTTGACTAAAGAAGGCATTCACGTATCTGCTAAAAACATGAAAAGGAGATGCAACCCCTGTGCAAGTGAAGGTTGGTCCCCCAAATCTGGCAGGGCAGAGGTTTTGTCAGTATGAACTTTACATCTACTCCATTAGTTTCCATGTTGTTCTTCCATTCATTATGGGCATAATTCACCTTCTCCGCTCAGTAGTGTGGTTACCACGTTCGCTGCTGAGCAGGAGCTGCAGGAACCATGGCACAACACGTACCTCAGGCTGGCAAACTACAGTGAGAAAACAGCAGGATAAATGAAAGCCCTTCTAGTTCCCCCTTTGCATCTTGGTAAATCAGTATCTGACCATCCAGGTATCCAGGTAACGTGCATGAATTTTTCTACATTTAAACAAAAACAGCTACCTGACTTGTGCTTCCAGAAAAAAAATTCTTGTAGATGGATTAGCGTGTGTGGATTTTAATGAGGAAACTGACAGTCATAAGCTTATTGCCACAAAAGCAATTGTTGTCGGGTTAAGAGTTCCCAAATCTTAGCAGTTTGAAACAAAAGAGCTGATTCACATTATGAGATTCTGCCATCCATGCTATTGATTTTATACAGAAGCTTTCCCCAAGTAACATGCTCCCAGGGGCTGTGAGCATTGTCACTCTTGCACACACACACACACACAAGGTGTCCCTACGAATATTCTATTAAATTGTGCTGCTGAAGCTCACACACTAGTCATACTGTGAGGGAGATAACTCACTAATCCTTCTCCAAACCATTGCCCTTGCCCTGTGGCTGGTGGTGTAACAAGGAACTGGCAACTAAGAAGGATGTGCAGGAAAAGCATGACAAGGTTGTTTGGCAAGATCTGCCACATATTTCAAGCTCCCTATGTATTGCTATCAATGGCTGCTGATATTTCCTTATAGTTGAAAGCAGGAAAGAAAGTAGGCATTTTTCCCTACTGGGAAATATTGGTTTATTAAGGGCAACTACCGCAAGCAAATTCAACTAGATGGCTGAAGTGGGTAAGTTGATGCAACTTTCAGATGAATCTTGTAAGATGATGCTAGAAACTTGCAGCTATTAAACCAGCAGAGCAGAAAATGAACCAGAAATAGTAAAAAGTAAAATGTAGCAAAGGAAGGGATTAAAACTGCATGGCAGCTGTCTCAGGACTCCTCTGATAAGGTGAATGAACTAAGGAGTTCATTCGAGTGCTCTAATGTAAGAAAATGGCTATTTGCAAGCAGAAATGAGATAATTTGAAAAGTGTGATAAAAAAGTCTGATTTTTTAAAATTGCATTCTCTGTAATACTTAGCTGGAAACATGGGTTACTAAAAGTAATGCTACTACCTATGCTTTGATCAGTGCAGATCTACTGGATTAAATAACACATCTGGATCTACTGATCCTTCTGAATCTCCTAAAATGCTTACTATAGGGCTTAAAACTAATCAGAGATCGAACAAGGAAGTGGAAACAGTACTAAATTCCAATTGAAAGAAGTAGGAAGAATGCTTGAAAGTATACAACTTGGGAATTAAAACATGAATTTTAATTACCACTTAATTCAAATTCTAGTAATGACAGAAGAAGAAAATACTAAAGCAGGTATAATAATAGAAAGAAATTAGTCTTCCAGAGAAATAAAACATCTTTAATTATCTGGAGTAAATTTTGTGATATAATTAAGGACACTGAGACAGGATACAGGCAGCTTTGCACCATAAAGCCTTTGTCTATTCAGACAAATCTATACAAGCAATTATGATTTTCTAGGGTTTTATTTAATCAAGCACTATTCACTTGTCCAGTCCTGTACAAAACACAAAAAAATAAAATATTATGACCTACGTAGGGCATACTTCAAGAATCAATTCTTGAGCTTTGAAAATGCATGTTGTTTGACTGAAGTCAAATGAATTGGTCTCATGTTTAAATTTAAGTACTATTAAATTTGCCACATAAAGGGTTTATTACAGAACACCTCAAATGCATAATACACAAGATCTGCAGTCTCCAGGCAGTAAAGACTTTTTTTTCCTGGGAGGAGTCAGGAAGACAAATTTTATATTTGAAGCCAGAAAAAACCCATGTATGTCCACAGTTTTGTCTGACATACAACAGAACATTGCCCAGAGGACTTTCATTATTAATTCCTGAGTCAAACCTAACAGCTTTGGTCAAATGATTATGAGAATCCCATATGAGATGTTGTATATGTTATAATCATTCTCAGTGTTAAAAAGGTTTTGTCTTGATTGTGGAATGAAGCTATTTTCCACTTGCAGTCTTTGGATATTGCCACACCTCCCAACTACTAGGAGTTGGTTTACTATTAGTTCGTCATTTTCATGCAAATTTTTATAGACTGTAATCAAAATACTGCTTACATTCTCTTTGATAAAGTAAATACTGAAGTTGAATGCATCTATCTCATTAGGTCTTTCACTATTAAACCATTCTTAAATAATTGTATTAGGTCTGCCCTAAGTTTCCACTCAATTTGATTACATTCTTTAGAAAAAAATAGATAATATAGTTCATTTACAGTAATAAAAGAAAAAAAAATCTTTATATTCCTTCATTATCCTCAAAAAAAAAAGGCTTTTTCACAAGGCTTTCTGGAAACATCACTACACCAGTGGTTCCTGTGTAGCTGATATTTAACAATGTACTCCCAAACCATCTTCATATTTACATCAAGTCCCCCAAATTTTTAATAAATTCTTTATTGTTCTTTCCTGAGAACAACAACATTTTGTCTTATTAAAAGCACTTGATTCACTGAATCTCCAGCTCATCTTTATTACTTGCCCAGAACTCCAGTTTTTGTGCCATTTGCAATTTGTAAATATTTTATAATTCCTTGCAGGCAACTGATGATGTAAGATTAGACTGGAGTTAAGACCCTATTCCAAAAGGATTTGACTGGAATATTTCTACACCAAGTTCTACCTCACGATTGCATTCAAAGGCCTATAATTAGCAGGCTTAAATCCACTTAATATGTTCCATATTCATTCTGTCTCATTCCAGTATCTTAAATAATTTTTAACCTCTGCACTTTCTAGAGCCATGCAAACACAAAGCATCGGCATGCTTATCCTTTATCAATCAAACATGTAATCTCATAAAAACAATTTTAGGTAGGAAAATCTAACTTTCTATCAATTCTTATTCATTGTTGTTATATAATTGATCTCATTTACTTCAGTACTCAAGTCCCCTGTCAGCTGCTGCTTTATTTTTCTCAAGATTGGTGTCAGGCTGATAGACTTATAAATACTTGATCTATCCTATTTACCTTTTGGGAATACTGACACAACATTAACTTTCTTCTAGTCCTCTGGATTTTCTACAGTGTCTGCAATGTACCAAAAAACATAACAGTTTATCCAGAAAGCTCTTTATCTTTGTTCTTTTAAAACTTCTTTTAAGTTCTTTTAAAACTTTCATATGCAACTTTTCCTGATCTGTTGTCTAATTTAGTACTTGTGGTTAAATACACTTAATGTTACCATTAGCATGGAAAGCATTTAAACATCAACATTATCATCAAGTTTACATAAGTAAGCTGGTTTTTTCCCTTCTCAAATCAAATCTATCAGACACAGTTCCTTGGTTCCTGTTACTCTTAAAAGTACCTTTTTATTTCCCTTGATGAGCCTGTATTTATTCTTGTATCCATGTTTCCTATAATAATATCCTGTAGTTCTTAGTTTCTAATTTACATGAATTGTTCTAGCTCCTTTGATACTAATTCCGCTGTGGACATGCCATAAAACAGGAGTTTTGATACTGGGAGACTGCTATTTGAATGCACAAGGATGAAATGAGAAATACACAATAATTCTTCAAGATGTTTGAAACACTATATGGATTTTGAGAATAAGAGACTCATACCTATTCTGAAGTTATAGGTGTGGCCTGCCTGAATTACCTATAAGCAAGCCGTTTAGTACATGGAAAATTACACTAAGTCTAAGAAGCACAGAGTTCAGGTGCATGAAGACCAACTGCATGTTTACTTTCCTCCTCAAACAGATGTTGCAGTCACAGCTATACTTTGTCACAAGATAACTTGATATTTCTTGGTGCTGAAGATACCTTGCTAAGCTTAAGCAGCCTGGTCTAGTGGAAGGCATCCCTGCCCATGGCAGGGGGTTGGAACTAGGTGATCTTTAAGGTCCCTTCCAACCCAAACCATTCTATGATTCTGAGAGCAGTGGATCAAGACATTTCTGCTCCATTCCAAATTAGTCCATGATCTGACAATATAAACAATTATGCAATAGTAACAGGCTTCTGAATCTGAAGTTTTACAATAAAAACTTGAAAGAGGATCTAGAACTCCAATACCATAATTTTTTTTTACATCCCAATGGCCAGAACTGCAGAGCCTTCAGACCCATCCTACTAGCTAGTGTCAATGCCATTCCCAACAACAAAACACACCATGAAGGATGAGTTATTAAGCAGATACATGCTACGGTGCTTGGTCCAGTTTTTAGAGCAATACTGATGAATAACTGATAAACAGACATGTGACAAACAGAAGATTACTCCCAAGATTTCTAGTAGTTACGACCATGGGCATGCAGCAACCAAGCTAACATTCCCCTGAGATACTATGAAAGACCCTATTTAATATTTCAATAGACAATGCTTTTCAGAACTACGAATAACACCATTGTTAGTATTGGACTTCCATACTGATTCAATAGGCTGATACAGATGTTGTGACTGACACCAGTTTCTATCTACAGGATTATCCAAGCATAAAATTGTTGTCAAGGCAATCCCAATCAAAAGCAGCTGGGTCCACAGAAAACACATGGTGTTCATATGACGAAGATTTCAGCATATGTAGATGCAAGAAAAGAAGGATTTTATTGCACATTCATGATCAATTGAGGCACACATAAATTACTGTAATTTTTATATCGCCATTTAGCTACACTCTGAAAGAAAGAAAAAGCCCTAGTTCTACATAGAGATCAAAAGAGAAGCTATTGTCTTCCAAATTACCATCGAGCTCTAATGCAAAATTGGTACAACAGTCTGTGGAATGCTGATAACATTTTGTGCTGCAGTTAGCTACAGATAGTCTGAGGTACAGAAAAGTCAAACCATAGGTGATTTAAAGTGAAAGATGTTGTAGCATGGTTAAATTTTACTGGTTTGGGCTGCGTTTTCCAAGCATGTGATTATGAGAACTGATAGCTGTGAATCAGTAACCTTTATTTTCAAGGCAAATGACAAGAGAATCAGAAAACAAGAACATCTCTTTCAGACTATAGTTTCTTTTAAAGATTTTTCATTCAAATAAAATTAAAAAAGAAAAAGTTGAACTTTCAGAATTGGGTGATTGGGAAGCGGGCTATGAAGTCCTATAACTGGCTCTGAAATCCATCTATGTTGTGCTAATCACCAAGCAATTACTCCTCATTTATTATTTCACACTTGCAATTTCGGAATGCTCCATCCAAAATATCTCAAACAAGTTAATATGAAGTAAAAATCCTTACAAATTCAAGCTTCAAGGTCATTGTTCTGTTTTGATGTGTACTAAAACATTGACTCGCAAAGGAAGTACTAAAACATTGACTCCTGTGCCCTAAGCAATGCTGAAATGATCTGAAGAAACCACTTAACAAAACAAAAACACACTTTATGATATAATAAAGCATGTGGAGATAAAACAACAGCTAAGGTATATAAAGAGACTTCACTGAATTGTCTTCTTAGATTAAGCATCCTCAAAAATTACATGTACAACGGTATCCACAGCCTAAGCTGTACCAGCAAATTGTACACGAGGATCATACAGTAAATTGTTTCTGCATCCACTAACAGATTTTGAATAGTATTAAATACTATTTTGAATTTTAAATACAGTTGACATTTGTATCATTATTAGAAATAGAATTTCTTTTAGTTACAAAAAATTACAAGAAAATCTGCTGTCTATAAAAATGCTAATAAATAGGCAGTGGCACTTTTAATTAAATATATGTTAATGTCATAAATACAGCAGTGTGTCTTCCTCAGCTTTCCTTAGGAAAGGAAAAGTTAGGGTGGTTTGCCATTAAGAACAAAGGATTAAACAAATAACTCAAAAGAGTAAATCATAAAATAGGGTAGCTACACCAAGCAACACCAGAAATAATCCAATAATTCTTAATATATGGAAGCCCTCATAAACCTTAAAGCCCAGCCATTACCAACATGTATGTTTATAATAAAAAACCCAAATAAGCTCAAAAGCTGAATGTAAGGGGATACAATCAAAGTGGAAATAAAAGGAAAGCAGAGATAAGAGGAAACTGATTTTCATTTTCAAATAGGAGTTCCTTTCCATTACAGGTTCTGGAGCTGAACCAAGAACCGCACAAATGCATCTATGTACAGAGCTAACATACATATGGCTTTGACTATGTAAGTGATAAAAGAAAGCAAGCAAGGTGTGCTACCCATGATGTTGGAGGAAACAATAGTTAATTACCTGTCTTGAACAGAGAAGGGCAAATATTGAAAATAAACATGCAGAAACATATTCATATAAATATATTCAAAGAATATATCTTCATATTTTTAAATGAAACTGCTGTAGTACTGATCAATTACATGTTGTCCTTCCATAAAGATTCATACGACCAAGTTTTCATTTGAGCGCTACATTTGAAAACTTTGTCCTACAATTTAGAGCAGAAGTTTTGAATCTTAAATAAAGCATCACATACTAATAGCAGAGTCCCTTGACTCTTTACTAGAGACCTGAAAGAGATACAATGATCTAATAGGATGTGTTCACTAGGACACCCATGGTTGAATGTAATAGGAGAAAGATGAAGTTAGTATTTTATACTAAACCATATATACTCTAGCAGTCTACCTTTATTAGGCAATAATTTTCTTCCTATGCCTAAAAATTTAGATGAGAAAAAGGTTCATGTTTTTTTAAAAACAAACAAGCAAACAAAATATCAAGAAACTTTCTTCTCATCAGTGGGAAATGTAAAAGCTATTCAAAAGCATATTAAAATTTCCACCTGACAGACAGAAATAGTGTCATTTGTTACATGATCATTCAGAATCAACTAACACAACTCAGATTTTGAACACCGAGCATCAAATTCTTACAGAGGAAATCACGATTCAGTTAAAAAGAATCAAAACCTGTGGAAAAAAAATTGCACATACTGAAGGAAAGGGCAATTTGGTCACTGAGGCTGGAATTTTTCTCAGCTAACTTTAGGTATCAGCATAGCAGTTTACATCTGACCTAGTCACCACAGACATTTTTTATACTTTTTCTCAGGTCTTCACTATTCATCGGATTTATTATAGATGTTTACATTAGAATAAGATCAATTGTGCCCTAGACTTCATTGACACGACTTCCTCTCACACTAAGGAGAAGCCAGTGCAATTAGCGTCAATATGTATGCCTAGAATTGGTCAAATAAATTCCACCTAGGCTCCCAACGAATGTTATGTTTAATAACCTCTGCCCTTTTCTCCTTCATATATTCAATAAAACCAAAAGTACAGATGAACAGTCTAAGCAGTTCAGTAGATTCCATTCTGTTAAAACACCCCTTGCATTTGAAGCTGAGTTCTCCATCTCAGTAATGGCGTAAGACATCTGGCATACTGTGCAACACGTTACCGCCACTCCCTACATACCCACAGACCAACCTTAGCTCCAGTGTAAGCCGACGTTAAGCCAACAGATCTATCTTAGCTTTTATTCCCAGTATCTGTAGACTGTTGAGTCATCCCACAGAAGCACAGTTAAAGGTTGAGAGGGTGACAAAATGCACTATGGAATTATTAGAAAAGGCCCAATACACGAAGACAACACAGTATATAACAGGGCATGAAGTACACTTACAACGAATAAAACAGCTCTGAAAAGAAAAACTCTGAATTTGTCACGTATTTCAACAGAAAGACATAAAGAAACAATTTAAAATTCAAGAGAAAGAGCTTTGCACTTCAATCGGGTCCCATCAATGATGTTTTTTTTTAATTTTAAGTGCATGTAAAATACATTTTATAACAGCAACGCATGTTACATAAATTGAATGTGATTTGCCTGATGGGAAACTAGTGCAAACGTATTAAAGCCATGCATTAGCAGAATTTAGAGATTTGTATAAGTCTTACTCATTTCCATTTTAGTTCTTTTCTTTGAGCTTATTCTTATTTTTTTCTTACAGTTTCTTAGTTCTCATTTTTACAAAAAGACACAAAGGATAGTAGAAAAAATGCTGGATGAACTGCCAGGCTCAAAGGGTTGTAGTCACCAGCACAAAGTTGGAGGCCAGTCACTAGTGGAGTCCTCCAGGAATTGATATTGATGCCAATATTGTTTAAAGTCTTCATTAATGACCTGGGCAATGGGACAGAGTACACCCTCATCAAGTTGGCTGATGATAAAAAACTGGGAGGAGTGCCTGGTACACCAGATGGGTGTGTTGCCATTATGAGGGATGTGGACGGGCTGGAGAAATGGGACAACAGGAGTCCCTTGAAGTTCAACAAAGGGAAATGCAAAAGTCCCACAACTGGGAAGCAATAACCCTACACACCAGTCCGGGCTGGGGGCTGACTGGAAAGCAGCTTTGTGGAGAAAGACCTGGATTCCTGGTGGACTCCACTTGAAACATAAGCCAGCATAAATACTTGATAGAGTCAGGGAGTAAAAAAGACAGAGCCAGAGACTCTTTTTAATGGTGCCCAGTGACAGGACAATACACAACAGGCACAAACTGAAATACAGGATATTGGACTTAAATACAAGAAAAATCTTCTTTACTCTTCTTTACTCTGAGGGTGTACACTAGACACTAGAATGGGTGGCCCAGCAAAAGGTTGTGAATATATTCAAAACTCAGCTGAAAAAGATAGTGAGCATCCTGCTCTAGCTGACTCTGCTCTGACCTGCAGGGGTGGCCTTGTCAATCTCCAGATGTCCCTTTTGAGGTCCCTTCACAGACCCTCAAAAAATCTGTGATCCTGTGGTATTTGTGGCTGCAAAACTCCAACATCTCTTCCGGAACCTCTCCATTTCATGACACCTTCCTTTCTTCCTCCTTTGAAGCTTACCCTGACTTAACTCATCATTTCCAATTTCTTTCTCTTTCCTGCCTTCCTTTTTTATGCCCAAGACCTTGCCAGACTGACTGCTGTCTCCCACTCCACCTGCCTTCCATTTCAGAATTATCCCAGCTGGACCGAAATTGTTATTTCAGGAGTAAGTTTCATTTGCTGACCAGAAATATCCTATCACTTCTTAGATAAAAAGAAAAAAAGGAGTGGAAAGGGGTAGCTCAGTTAAAATTTTCCCACAGAGAATAAATTTCATATGTGCCAGTGAAAGGATAATAAGAGAATTTATGCTTTCTCCCATGCTGTTACACACACATATGTATGTTCAGTATCTGGAAAAAACCCTCCTCCTTTTCCTTCTAATCCATCCTTCAGTGTTGTCATTTCTTGTGATGCCTTTATCACTTGAACATGTTTATGCTACTGTTCTTTTAAAACACCTGCCTATTAAATTAACAGTGTCTATCTCCCTAAGTTGTCTCTCATCTCATGTGTAGACTGTAAGCTCTTTAGGACCGGTGCCAGTATTTTGTTCTCTGACAGCATGGGGGTCTCTTAGCTGTTAATACTGTACCAATGATAGATGATCTTGTCTGTGACTTGGCCCAGATACTTTTTCTGTTCATCACTTTTTTTCTCCAAGAGCTGTTCATTGCATTTAAGTACACAGGATGTAAGACATAGCGTATAATATTCGAAAGCAACTTTAAAGACTTTGCCATAGTGATGGCTCCCAGTGACATGATTCCCACCCCACCCACCCCACCCACCCCCCCACCCCCCGCCTTGGAAAGGTCTATTCTTTCTTCTCCATTGATAACAAATGATCTAACTTACGCTGAATAAATAAAAATAGCCCAAATCTTCAAGACCTGATTTGTGATAACATGGTCATGGCGAGTCCTTTTTAACTTCAAATAGCTTTGGAAAGGACCAATATTTAGACATACGCAACAACTATAGGGATATCATTTCACATGGATATGATCTCAGACAGTCACTCTAGATGCAAAAAATCCAAGTGTGGGATAGTGACTTTGCTGGACAGAGACATATAATTAAGATGACAGAACAGTCTATCTAAATATATTCTGAAAGGTGTTCCTAAAGTATCTGTCCTTAAGCCAAAGTGAACGTGTGAAGCATCTTTATGGAGAAAATATACCTTGACAGAAAGGAGGGGCAATTTGTAAAGCTATCAAGGACGTTTTAACAACATTCTGTCAGGGAATATGTATGCATGCATGTTAATATATGGTGAAAATATGAATTTTTATTGTCACCCCTGAATTAGAGAATCAAGAACTACTGAAATCTGGCTTGTATACTACCATAAAGTGGGCTTGTCTTCGGAATGGTCATGCTTTCTGTTTTTCTGTCCTGAGTGACTACAGGTATCACCTAATAAATGGTAAATACAGATTAAAGAAGGATATTAAATAATAGAACTGGTACCAAAGTTCCCACGTGTTGAGAATGGCATTGTCTATTATGTGACTGCCAATATAACTCTTTATGATATTTCATTCCCCCAAAGATTTCCCAAGTTCAAGCCTTCTAATAATTCTAAAAGTTTGTTTGAAGGGGTGAAAAAAATAGTGACTTTCACAGAATGAGCAAAATGACCCCATATTTTATGTTTTCTCCTTAACACATAGTTTAACCACCAGGAATCATTTATGAAAGGTTTTAAGGAGTCTGCTTACATTGTGGGTTGCAGAGTCTCCATTATTTATTGCAATAACACATGCTGGCACCACGTCTAACGAAATAGTTCCAGAATAAGCAACATAACAAATCGCTGCTTTAGCTCTTGAATCAGTTTGTATACTGTGTGGTCTTTTTCATAATCTTCATTGCACAGCACTGCAGATTTCCTGACAACACTTTGTTTGCTGGAGCTGCTAAGGGTACACAGAACCAGTGAACTGAAGTCCTGACCAATGTGCTGTGACTGACATGTAATTCACCATTTAACCACTGCTGTACATGATATATTGGAGGTGATATCAACATGACCCTATCCCTCAGTGTATTTGGGATCAAGTATTAATCTTCAGCAGAGCACTTTAAAATACTATAGAAAAAACTTTAGTTCCAAATGATCACAAGTGCAGGGACTTAGTAACTTAACTTATTTCTAGTTATGAAAGATTAATTAATCAATTATATTCATTAGTACAACTATTCCCCCAGGACCGCATATTACTATCAGAATATTTGACTTTTACAGTGATCATTTACAAATGTGCAAACTCACACAGTGCAGTATATTCTGATGTTATTCTGGCTTTCAGAAATCATTTTGCCCTTAAAAGCTCTATCAAGCAAATATAAGACACAGAACAACCGGAAAGAAAGGAAAATCCTATTTATGAAATTTTTAACTTGTCACGTTTAACGGAAAATTTAATCCTTTTGACTACCCAATTTTCTTTTCCTTTTGTTTTCTCCCGCTATGCATTATGTGCTTGATTCTACAAAAGATAATTTACACCAAGGATGCTATTGCTACTGCCAGTCACATCAATGCTGACCTGTAATGACTGCATTTGGATAGAACTGGCTGCCTTTCTTTGAATGCCGCCAATTGAATAGGGCTTTTGCCAGCAGTTGAATACGGCTCTCAGTATTTTGTGAAATCGTCAGATTTTGGGGTGTTTGTCAATTAACATCAGTATGTGTCTTTTAGAATGCCATTAAGGTCAGCACTTCTAACATAGAATACATATTTGTATGCATGTACATACATATATTTATACATGCATTGTATTAAATTAATCCAGGAAGTCACAAACATTGTGTAAAGCTGAGGAAACTCCTCCATAGGCCATTGCTTTTGTGTGTAACTAGATTTCTGATGTTTTCTTATGCTGATATAAAAACTGATTTGTACTACTGACCTTGGATACAAGACAGTTCATATATCTTTGTCAGGAATCTAATTCAAAGCCTGATGGAAAGACTCAGACTGGTTTTAAGGCACCTTGGAAAATCCTTCAAACTTACACAGCATAAGATAAAAGCTTTTGAATAATACATTTTAAAGCTTAAAATGATCTCTTTTCTTCAGTTATTTTCTCCAACCACTAGATCATATTTTGTAAACAATAAATCACTCTTTCCATACAACATCCCCCTTTCTGTTCTGAACACGTCAACAGGTAACAGCAGGAGAAACTTTTAAATGTATTTGTATGTTTAGAAACACCTATATTTTCATAAATAACTTTTGACATTGCTCCTATTTTCCCATGCTTCATTTCTTTCACCATAAAACCAAAAATACTCGGAATATTTTCTTTCCTCCTTTTTTTTTTTTTTTGGTAACAAACATGAAAATAATGTAATGATTGTTTTTAAAGCCATCCCATTATAATTAGGATATAAATCTCCATAAAAACATATGCTGTCTATAACAAAGTTTTGGGGGGGGGGGGGGGGGGAGGGGTATCTGTCTATAACAAATATAGCAAAGATGTATCTTAAGGAAAGTACTACACGTCTGCAAGGTACTTTTTTGTTATACTGTAATTGGTTAGTGCACATCTATTTACAATGCTAAACTTACTGCATCAGAAGTGGCTCCAAATGAGCAGTTTTCAGCACCAGTAGAAAGATCTCTGTTGTTTCACAGCTTTGGCTTTTTTGCAGAGACTGTTTTTGGCTTGTTTGGGGAAGGGGGCTTGATTATGACTAAACACGCAAACCGTAGCCCTTCATACACAGGAGCACTCATACCTTGTGAGATACTAGACTACCCTTCAGTGAACTTACAACCTTCCTTCGAAATTTCCAGTACAATAGCCACATACTTAAAACATGAGCTTAATCAAATCCTGTTGACTTTACCAAATACTCACATAGATTTTATTTGCAAAGGAGTACCTTTTACCCACACAATAATTTAAAGGATATTATTTCAGTCTGAAGACTCATTTAAGTAGAATAATTGGCATCAACAGCACTTACCTGATTGTGTGGAATAGAGGTTATACAGCTATTTTCCAGCTGAAAACCATGCAATAGCCATTTAAAAAAAAAAATGCAATGTTTGAAATTTATGAAAATTAGGTTTTTACTAAAAATGCTATTGGAAGAGGCTTCTAGACACAAGTAGTGCAATTTGCTACTTTGTTTGTGGTTAGAAGAAATGTACCATATGTAATAGTTTATAGAGAGATACTGCATACAGACTAGAAGGTTTAGATCAGTTGATATGTAATAGTTTAGCCACTATACAAATTAATCAAGTCATGAGTATTGCATTCTGTCCTAAAAGAATGACAAGCCTCTTTTCACTAAGAGAAATCGGTTACATGACTATCATACTCTCACCAGCCTATTGAAAGGACTGAAAGAAATCAATATCAGACAGAAAGATGGATCGAGCATGAATCAATGTGGCAAGCACATAACCAAACAGACATGGAATTAAACAAGAAAAAAACCAAAACAAACAAAACCAACAAAGATTGTCGCTTAACCTGTTTTGTCAGAGCTGGTATTGATGGTATTGGTAGTGATGGAAGTGAAGGTAGTCTTTGCGCTGTCCTTGGTAGTAACAGATTTCTGCTTATTTTTCATGGCTTCCAGTGCTTTGAGCTTCTTGGCATGTTTAGTGCCTTTGTAGTGGGCCGCAGCCTGGCTCTACAAAGGAGAACAAAATGAACCATGCAATCAGGCTCATTTCTAAACTGGCATTCTCTGTATTAGTACAAATACAGACTACCTTTCAATAATGGGTACCATTCACATTATCCAAGTAGTGACCAAACAAAAAATTATATTTAGAATGATGCTTGGAAAACAATGGACAAAATACTCAAGCAACCCCAATTCGATAAATACAGTATATTACTGTATAACAGTATATTACTTTCAGACCAAAATAAGGTTATTTTAGTCTACCATACTACCATTAGTTTTTCTCTCAAGACTTTTTTTGCTTTTGCATTAAAAAAAAAAAATTCTCAGGCAACGGGGAGAAATGCACTCTCCTCCCAGTAGCTTTGCACTTTTCCAGTTTCTATTTCAAACTAGAGATTTTGTCAAAGCTTCCTTCAAAGAACAGTTTACTTTTAACAGTGGTATCAGGAACTTCTCAGCAAAGACTGACAGTAAAAAACCAAACCAAAACACCCCCAAACCAAAACCAAAGCCCAATCCAAAGAAAGCAAAACATAAAACACTCTCTTCAAAGCCCATCACCAAAGATTTAACTAAATGTGAGGCAGACATGCAATTAGCTGGCTTGCTTAGGAAAAAAAAAAGATTACTTTTGTCCACCTCCTACAAAAGGCAGTGTTTGAAATTCAAAGCCAGGAGCATCCTTTCAAAGGAGAAAGCTCACACAAATCCTGTCACAGTCCCAAATATATTTTGGCTACTTGATATTGTTAAGCTAAAATGGATTTGTATGTGCACTGCTCTTAAGATTTATGTATTACACTGAAAGTATCTTTATTATTTTAAGAGATAACACTAACTTTTCTTCATTTATTTTATGTTGCAAATATATTTTAAGAATCGTATTTGAAGTATAAGATTAAACCTTATACAAAAAACCCACTGGAGTTAGTATGAATATTCAGATTTTATTTCTTCTCTAATTATTTAAACTCTTACAAGAAAGATAGTCTTCCAGTTAATAAGTTAACAACCCAAAAAATTGCTTATATTTTTATTGCTGAACTTCAAACTTTATTGAAAGCAACTCCTTTCTTACTTGAAAGAGAAATTATTAAGACTCTAGAAAAATAGTCAAAATTTAGCTACTACAGAATTGAACAAATGAAAAGCAACTATGCCGGGTCAGCCCAAGGACCCACAAAGGTCACTATTTTTTTTCTGGCATGAAACAATAGTAGATACTTAGAACATAAAAGAAAGGTAAATGCTCTCTACTGTGGAATCAGAAGAAGAAAAAAAACACATATGTAATTTAGTGGCTACAAACTCAAAGGATCAAAGGGATAAAATGACACAGTCACTCAACTCACTAAGCCACTCATGCAGGTAAGAATCCTGCAATATCTGGCACCTGTTAGTCATTAGACCTTCATTTAATGTTATTTAATGTGCTGAATTTTGGGGAGAGAGGAAGTTCTAGCGAATATCACAATAAGAGTGTATATTAATTAACCTTGAGATTTGTGACTTTCAGCTTTCATGAAAAGTCATGACTCTTTCCAGATGCCTGATATTTGTGAAGCTCAAGGTGAGTAGGAAAGAAGTAAGAGACCTTGTCTAAACCGATACACACATGTATGCGTATGTGTATACATGCATAGATATACACACATGCATACACTCTTGTTGTATATTGAGATGCATCATTCAGTTTGGTTGAAAAGCCAGTTTCTCTACACCTAAAATAATGTAAATGTTGTATTAGGTACCCTTATTGAAAGAACACTGGACAGTGAAGTTATTAATTAGAAACAACTTGAACAGAAACAGCACAATCATGCACCTTTTACAATTCCCAACACATAACATTGAGACATACTGTAAGCCAAATACAAACAGTCAAGAGATGTTAATTATTGTTAAACTGAAGGACCAGTGTTAAGTTACAATGATGTATTAAAAAATGACATTATACAGTACATCGTCGTGTTGCTATAATGTCAATTATTTTTACAGTTTCTAGTCAAATTTAATTCAGTCAGCTCCAGATTCTGCCTGCACTTGTTTTCCCTAACTAATAGTGTCACTCTTCAAACATCAGAAAGGCAGTCAGAACATGGTCCTTAATACTGAATTACGAACGTTGATACTAGTTTGATACACAGCTCAACTTTCTTCACAGAATTGTTGGCGGAGCACCCCAGGTTTACGTCTCCTGCATCCATAGTTCTCTTCCCTCCAAATTCTCACAGCTACAGCTCCACAAACCTCAACTCAACCAGAGTGTTGGATGCATAACGAATATACAATGAGGCCCTATGCAGAAATTGGTGACCTTTTCAGTGTTCTGAAATATATGAATGAATTTGCTCCAAAGTAGAAACACATTGCTCAAATTTACAAGTACGATGGCTGCTAAGCAGAGTTGTCCATTACTCACTTCCCACAGAGCACTGCCAGTTTACCCAGCCTCTGCTTAAAGAAGATTTTTATGCCTTTTTTATTTCAAAGTTTAAATCTCCACCCTCTGTGGGCACATGAAGCCATCTGAGCTTGTTTCAATATAACTGTAGCTGGCACGTTAATGGTAGTTCTATTGCTCCTAAGCATTTAACGAGCTCCAAATTAGCTTACGCTGAACTTTTACAACTGAACTGGAACTCTAAAAAAAGTTTGTCATTATTTTTCCTTGCAAGAGTAAGATGGAGGAAATGGAAAAATATCCATAAATATCTTTTTCAGCACAGCAACATAAGATATGGTACCTCACTGAATCATTTCCTGCAGCTGTAAGAGAAATAAAATAATCCTCACCGCTTAAATGGCGTTTACTTGTAGCTTATAAAACTCATTACTTAAATGGTATTTACTAGTAGGTTAAATACAAAAATAAGATAGATCATAAAATGCAATTATTCCCAACTTTCATGCAGAATTAAGAAACACTGAGAGAGAGCAGAAGAGTGAAAGACAAGTTAGTCCTACTTTTTGGTGCCAACCATGATGTTTAACTGAATGAAGAGACTGTACCCCTTCAAAAAGGTGACAAGGGGTCTCCTTCTGGAACACTTCAGGGCTCAACAGTTGCAAAAAGCAAGAAGATAATATATACATGTTTGTATATTACTTTACCAAGTTGTGCTAGTTGTGCTCAGACTAGTTATGAGCAGAGGTTACAGGTGAAACCCTACAGCTGCAGAAGCTGATGGGAATCAAGGGAGGATTTCCCTTTCCATGCTTTGTAAAAGGGTACTGACTTTTATAATTGCTCATGTTGATGGAAGCCAGTCCCCTTTGAGAAAAAACTGTTTGATCTAAAATCAGATGTTCTCTCCAATAAAAGAGATTCAGGACAATCCTAAAGGAAAAATTCCCTATTACTAAGGAACACTTTGTAATCATAGTCAATCAGCTATCCTAAAAACCCTCTAATATTAAATTCTGTTTCTTTTTATGATTACAGAAGAACACATTAGAAGAATACTAAGAGAAAGACCTTACTTTCTTCTTTCATCATAGTTCCCAAGTTTGCTTCTCACATCATAGTTTCCATGTTTTATACATAGAATTAACCCTAGCACCGTGAAGACAAGCCACTGCCAGCTAACGTGTGACCTAGTCAGTGATGAAGCATGAGAAATACGTCAAATATTGCTGGTGCAACTTTACACTGAACTTTAAGAATCTATATATTTGCTTGAAAAAGATGTCTAACAAGAAAGTAAAAGGTAGATTATTTCTTTGTATCTGAAGTTGAAAACTCAAGGATCCTTAACTAAATTTTGAGGGCTCTGATCCTGCAAATACATGTAGACAAACTTTGGTCTATGAGAATTACTTCAAGGAAATGGCTAGATGTCTAAATATTAAATCACTTTTCAAGGTTACTTGTAATGAAGTCCTGCCTAGTTGAGCAGTGTAAGTCAGTTTAAGCATCTCTTTTGCAAAACAAAATTTCCTCCGTTTCCATGTACATATCTTGAATTATTAGGGATCTTTCTAATCCTTACATTTTGTAACCTTCTTGAATTGTTAGAATATAAAAAAATGTATTTGTCTACATGAACATTTAGTGTGTATATATACACATTATAAACACACAGACATACACATACAATAAAAGAATAAAAAATTCTATATGCAGGTGTGAGCAGTTAGAAATAACAGTGTCAAAACTCAGTTGTATTTTCTTTGCTTAAGCGCAATATTGTACCACAATTACCATAAGGACATCATATTACCAAGCAAACTGCAATGTGTAAAATACAATGAGAAAGATGAAATATTTTAAACAATCCCGACAGTATTCTCTTACAATTACAGCCATCATATCTACATGGAAGTCTTCCAAATGAGTTTGTCTGCCTGACTAATGTACTTCAGTGAATCATATGTCTTCTCACTTACCTTCTTTAGGCGTTGGTCCAACAAAAACATTGTGCTTAATTCTGTGCATTGAGACAAAAAGGGGTCTCCTCCTATTCTCAGAGAGTTTTCAACTTAGCAGCACTGCATCTGCTATCCTTTTCATACCCCTCTTGGTCCTTCTCATATCACCAATCTTCTTACAGATTGTTTTCCTGCCTCAGTCATTCCTTCTAGGCAATACCTTCATAATGAAAGCCAGCTCAAAGAAAAGAATATTTAAGAAGTGTAGTGAATATGTTCTACTGATTCCTCCTCGCAAAAATTCAATCCAATTACCCTGTATTATGTCTTTCTCATTTCAAAATACGTTTGGAAAGATGTCCATTGTGGAGAGTGCTCTGCTCCATGTTGTCATCTGGCCAAATAGTAGCAAGGCTGCAGTCTGTCTGCACCCTTACAAAGCCCCAAACAAGGGCTGAGAGTGCTGAAAAGTCCTTTTAGTCTATGTCAGCTTTCAGTAGTTCATGTCATGTCTTTGTTTTTACCAACTACTGGATTCTACCATCACCTCCACTGTTATTCCCAGTACAATAGTAGCAATTTTGGCTAATACATCAGCAACTGATGTCAGGATCCTCCAGAGTAAAAAGCTCTGAAACCAAAAAATCAGTTTCCTGGTTCAAACTAATACTGTCAGTGAGCTGGGCACACATGAAAAGCAGTAACACACAACTGCATAAGCCAAGAGGGCTTCTGTCCTTTGGTGAAGTCAGGGAAATTGTTTATGAGATGCCCATGCTACACGCTGCCTTAATCTCCAAGTACAGAATATTTTCTTAAAGTTGGGCTGTCGATAAGTACTTCAAATATAACTTTACATCTGTTCTAAGCATACAAGAAAGTGATAAAAATCAAAAGACCTTCTTATTTTTGGGAAAAGTATTGTATTTTTTTCTAACGACTCCAAAGTTGCCAGTCTAGACTGACCAGCCCGTCCAGTCAGTGATGATGGCACTGAGCTCAGGGACAGGTGCAGTACGCAGCCGAGACATCTATATACTACCAGGTATGTGCTATTTACATAACCTGAGGTCATCTTATGGAACTTCTTCAGTAGGTAAATGGAAGAAGTTTACAGAGAGAAAGTCTAACAGCCTTAAGATGCCAACAGTTGGTTCTGCCTAGGGCAGGGCTTTTACTGTGAGCCACACCTGATAACACGAGAAGAGGATTGTACAGTCTTTTGCACTGAGATGTATTTACCCTATTTAGTAGGTAAGCTTTTATTTCAAAAATAATTTCTTACAAGGCCTACTGCTTTGTTGCCCAGGGCATACATGCAGGAAATGCAGGACTACTCACAAGTCCTATGCTTACTTTCTAGAAAACAGAGGAACTCCATGGACTTCAGCAGAGCTTCAAAGACTCACAGTACAAGAGACAAACAAGTTAAGTACCTGTGCAAGCCTTTGCAGAGTAAGAGATTAAGTGAAGACATATAATGTAATTTTTAAAGGTGATGTCAACACGATGACATGTTTCATATTGAACAAGAAGAGTATCCTGATTTCTACCTGATATATACAAACTCAATCTGCAGTCAATTATAGTGCAAATAAATATTGCCTGTCGTCATTTCTTCCTTCTGCTAAGCTTACCTTTATCTTCTGAATTGTGTCATTTCAATTGTTTGTGCACTCTATCATCAATACCAGTCTGTAATACAGAGCCAGAGATCTAATTACATTATGGACTCAGATATAACTGTGGTATAAAACGCAAAGGACGTGTGTAGTATGACTTCTTTCAGATATGCTCCAAGAAGGCTTTTGCCCCCTAAACTACGACTGATCAATTTGCCCCTTTCCCTAGAGCCAAATATACAATAACAGAGCAAGTACTAAAAAAAGCCTTTCTGTAGAAAAGAAAACGTTTCTCCATTATTATGGCAGAATAAAATAAAAGTCCCAGCATGTTAATTCCCAGGTATTTAATTTTCTCTTTCCACAGAAAGAAAAACTTTCTGTTCCCTCTTCTCCTTCATAAAGCATTTATTCAGTACACTCATGAATGTACCCTGAGACTCCAGGATCAGAGCAAATGGGTGCTTTCTGAGCTCGCTAGCTCCTTTGCATTAACAAAGCTGCTCCAGCCCACTCCCTGTGCTTGGGCTCCTTCCAGAGCCGTTTATACAATGGTGAGAGACTACACCTGGTAAGAGTCTGCACCACCTTGTGAGAGATTGGCATCGACCCCATTCTTACGGTAAAATCATCCATCCTATAGAAAAATCAAATATTTTCATTATGGAAAGGAAAAGCTATTTTATCCCGGTCAGATGCAGAAGGTCAACATTTCCTACTTCATATCGCTTGCCCTGTAACACAGTATCTTTCTGACCATGCATCTGCTTGTACTGCAGGCTGCCACTGAGTATGGCATTACCTGAAACTATCTAAGCAAGATACAAAAAACTGCCCAGATATAACACACTTCACACTGCATTCCAAGCAGACACACACAGCGTCAAAATATGCATACTGAAGGGAAGATAGCTCAAGTAATCAATCTCTTCCCATACCTGGCATTTTTCTTTTAATGACACCAGTGTTTCATGCAGCACAACCAAAGTTCACTGCATGTTGAAATTCAATAACCAGCCTATTTGCTTTACCATCTATTTTATCCTTTTTATTGTTAAGGCAGATCAGTTTTAAACTCATTTTGACAAGGTTATCAAGTTCTGGTCTCTGGAATTTTTTGCATACTGACTTCCATAGTAATAATGGTTGCTTTTTGGGGAGCTGTTTTGATGGGGAGATGAAACATGCTCTTTTGAAAACTAGTATAATAAATGAAATTAACATTTAATCTCATCTTTACTGTATTAATTGGCAACATAATTTATTTTCCCCATGGTAAACCTTATTGTAGTTTTAAGAGAATATTAAACTCATTTGGTTTTTTTTATTCAGATTAAGCAAATGATTAATCTCAGATTAATCTTAGAATGAGACAGAAGAAGGTTAATCTATACAGAGTGCTATGTGCTACTCATATGATAAAATAAACAATTTATTTATTCAGCTTAGTAAATATAACATATATGCTTCCAGTTTTAAATTTGGAACTTACATATTTGGAACTGAGAACTTGAGCAAACGATATATGCCATTATAATATTGTAGAAATGAACCCCAGCTTCCCACCACTAGCAGTAGACACACCCACACATCTTTTATTCATTGTGTTAATTAACACCTTTTGAATAATATGTCAATAATGGCAATCCTAGAAGTGGAACCTGACATACAATCTATCTATGAAACAAGAAAGTAAACAAGCTCACCATGATACAATATGGTTGTGATTTACTTAATAATGAGTCTAACAACATAAATGTAATTCAATGTTCAGGTTATATACAAACCATGTTTACTTAAAAATAACAGATGCTTTTGCATTTAAAATAACTGCTTTAAAGACAGTAATTTTCTGAACAGTGTTGAAAAGTTCAGAGTCTTTTCTGATGTCATCTGAAAAATAACAGTGGTGATTATGTAGCCAACACCTTTCTGAATCTCAGTTTGTCACAGTTCACAACAGCTAATGGGAGTCAAGAGGGTACATGTACACTTACCTGCCCAGAGCCTCAGTTCATTTAGAAACTTTACACTGACTGAGCATAAACCACTTGATTCCCTCTGCACCCAGCTGGTGAACTGATAACTAAAGAAAGTTAAGTGAGTGGGTTTAGCGTAGCTCATCTGAGTGTTTTCACCTGGTTTTTGTTGCCAAGGAAACCATATTTGTCTGTTTACATTCGTAATAGCAATCTCATTGAATTCTGAGTTTCAGGTTTTTTTGACTGAAACAAAGCATCAGGGAAGAATAGTGGCAAGCTAGACAAAGATATTACAAGAAATTCTACAGAAAACAGGAAAAGCTTAAAAAGTGCATATGCAAATTCCTATTAATTTGTACCATTTGAACTTTATATTTGAAATTACAAACAAGTTAATACAACTTGTATTTACAAAACCACAAAAGAGTGTATATGGAGATATTTTCAAAGTGCTCTCAAGTACAGTCGTAACACTTTTTTTTTGGAATTACTATTTTTAATACTATAGTTATTAGAAATTTTCCAAATTTCAAGTTTGTATTCAGAAAAATGTTTATTCAACTTAATTATTCTCATGCTCAAATATACAGTTACACAAATTTTTCATTCCAGATTTTCAATTTATATTTCAATAGTTATTTTAATATAAATCTTTCCTGTGTCCTTTAGATCAGCTCCTACCCATAAAATTCAAAACCCACAAATAAGAAACATAACTGCTCAAACTTCCTGATTCCAGCTCTGTTTTATGTGGACTGGGCAGTAGCTAGGTGCTTCCCAGGTTAAATCTCCAGCCTTCTTGTAGAAGGCTGTAAGTATATGTAAAATATTATGTGAACTTTTGCACTGTGAAAAGTTTTCACAGCTGCACAAAGATTGATAATCTAAGGCTAGGACTAAGATGGAAGAGTTTACAGATTCTTTCATTCTCCTCATAGTCCAAGAGGATTCCAAGCCTTCCAGGTGCAGAAACATCCATGAAAAGGCAATGTGTTTCCTTGGAATAAAAGAACTCTCAGCCCACTATTTCCTGGCTCATTTAGACAAAATTTGTACCTCTAAAAGAGTCCTATGCCAGGTTTGCTTAAAAAGCCTACTGTAGGTTTATCCACAGGACTTCTCTTTTTTGCAGGAAATACATGTTTCATGAAAAAGAGAGAGGAAGAAACAAAGTAAAATGAATAAATGCTACTTCCTACTTTAAAAAAAAAGCAAATTTGTTTTATATAAGGATTTAATATTAATAGAAAATAAATGCCTAAGTGGTGACAAAAACTAGTGGCATAGCATGGAAGCAAATTTGCATTAAAAACTAGTTTCATCTAAACAATTAGCCAAGAAGAAAATATTTTGAGAAAAACAATCAAAATGTCCAGAAGGAACAAAGGTTTATGAGGCATAGGAAAACCTGAAGATCAGTCAGTCTACAATACTTATTATATTTATTCCTTTACATAATTTTGTTCCTTTCGCCTTGCTTTCAATCATTCTTGGGTGACTCTGTGAACAAATTCAGAACCTCAATGAAGTCCACAAGATGCCGTGTATACCTACAAGGTTTGCCAGCACACAAGTTCTACCAACTATTGCAGGGTCAGAGGCTTAGTACTTTGAATAGCCTCCTTTAGATACACATAGTGCACACAGACCTACTTGCAATGCAAGTTAGTTATAAAATCAATTGCTTCTTCTTAAAGTAATACATATATGTGGATAGATTAAGTTCTTCCAAAAATTGTGCAGACTGAAAAATGGGGTTTATTTACTAACACAAGTAGGTTGTTGTACTACCATCAATAGAGAACAGACAACAATATCTTCCACTACAAAGCTGACAGGTGAGCGTCTTTCACTCCTTTAAGCTGTTAGATTCTATGTAAGAAGCCATGGTTAGGGATCTAAAGTAGTACACAAAACTTAATGAGAATGTTACATTACTTACTGTTTACACTGCAGTTATATTTTGTCTCCTTCCTGCAAACCTTCATTCCCTGTACCTCGTATTAGACTGAAATCTGAAAATTTATTTTTTTCCATTGACCAAACCCAAATACTTACTGAAGCTACAAGAAACCAGTTGCAATTCTACAAACCTTACTGGATAAGAAGTGCCCCTCTGAAATCAACAGGACATTTTATATACTGAAGTGTTATAGGATCAGTGCCGAAGGGATGCTCTATACTTCAGGTTCAGTCACATTGGCTTTTACGTTTCTCATCTCCTTTAGTGAAGCACAGGTTATCAGGTTCAAATCTGGAACAGCTATATGAAATTGTATGGTGTGTAATATAAAAATGGTCAAACTAGACAGCTATAAGAGCCCTTTCTGATTTTAAAATCTAATACATCATTTCATGTTTTAGATTTGTTTGGGCAGAGATTATTGAAAGAGTGAAATTTCTAAATGGTACAGAAATTTAATGCTGAGACTCCAAACTCTTTGGAGCAGGCAAATCCCTTCATACCTATTCACAATATTTATTAACACATTTACACTTATTTATTGCTCTTTATTATTTTTATGCTGTTTTTCCTTTTGTTATTGCTCAGTGCTGATTCCTATCAATCTATGGTAACTGTAACTCAAATGAAAGGAAAAAAACCCCAAACTTCTCACATCTCAGAATTAAGAATTACAGAGATCTGATACGCGTAAATTAGTACAATTAAGTCAGTAACATTTAACAATTTTCCATCCATGCCCACCAAATGTTGGAATACTCCTGAAATGATTAAGAAGCACTGTAGTTTAATAACAGAAGGTTAATTTAACTTTGCAGGCACGACCTTAGCACCTGAAGAAATGCTGACTTAGTTCACACAACACTTATGTGAAACAAAAGACTTTTTGTTTCCTTTTTATAAAATTTTAGCCATGGACACTTGATGACATCACTAATCAAGAAGGGATTATACTATCAGAACTAATGAGGTATTAAAATACCTCAAAGAATAATGAAAAATATTCACGATTCCTCTTTCTTCTATCCTTTAAAAATAATTCATTTAACAGTTGCCATTTCCACAAGCAGATGTATAGAAGTATACTGTTCTTAAACAACAGACTGAAGCCTCTTTTGATGTTTTGTATTGAGATGCGAGTTCAGAACAAAGCACTCATCTCTAGACTTCTGAAGAAAATGTCAGGGGATAAACATGGCAAGTTTGCACACAGCATTCATGGTAAAAAGGATCTCCTGAAAAAGTCTGCACATGGGACATGCAAATAATGGCAGCACAGTAATACCAAGCAGAGCTAAGGAAAAGGCTAACATGTCTATCCTGGTGCCTACAAAATTACTTCTGGAACACTGATTTCTGTAAAAAGTTGTAGAGATTTCTAAATCCTCTTTGAATAAAATTAAAATAAGAATCTTTAACTTCACCTCCAATGATGAACTGAAATTGTGAAAAGCTCTCCGTTTACATCCACAACATCTCACTGCTGTGATAATTCTCAGTATGCCTCAGTATGCTTTGCAGCACCCCAAACTTACATGATGGAGGACATCCTACCAAAAACTTCTAGCTAAATGAAGACAAGAACTCTCACTAAGGAAGTCTCCAAGCAGGTTTCTAAGCTGGTGGTGTACATTTGGGCTGTATGGACGGTTTGACCCTGATTTGGGCACAATGAGCTTCACGATGCTTTCTGGAGTTCAACCATCACTAAGTACAGCGATATGGGACAGCTATGCTTTTTATGTTCATATCCTTATGACTTTTAAAACTGAATCCTAAAAAATTTTCTTTAATATATTATGCTTAACACTACTATTAAATTGCATAAACCAGGAAGTGTTTTTTCCCTTGGGTATGTATTAACAATTTACGTTTTACAGACAAGTGCACAAATATGATTAGCTTTTGCAAATTGCTCCTTATTCTGTTACTGGTAAGTAATTTTTATATTATTGCAGTGTAAACAGATGCTATTTTCCACTACATATTCAGCAGTAATGAGCTAATTCAATGTGTTAAAAACAACAAAAGATCTTCAAGAATGAGCTATTTGCTTCAACAGTCCAAGCTCCATTGAAATCTATGTTGAATTCACCCATGATAGGAAGTTAGCAAATTACTCTAGAAGCCCTGTTGCAAAGAAGAACTTTCTTTAGTTCATTTATTCAAATCCTGAATGTGTTCTGCTACCTTCCTAACATGCATACTATTGATCAAGTTCTTGCATATTGATTTGGAAGTTATTTTTTGAGCGTAGCTAATATACTTCATTACTTTTCTCATAAAGAAATGACATTTTGGCAGGAACTTTACAACTGTTTCAATATTCACCCCTATGAATTCATTATACACCAAAATCTAGAAACAATGAACCATGCTGTTTTCATTGCCCTTTGGAAATTGCAAGGACCTCCTTGCTGAGAGGGGAAAAAAAAAAAAAAAAGATAGCAAGCATGTTAAGTTTAGATTGTGTGGGTGAAATCCTGGCACCACTTAAGTCAACAGAAATGTTGACATTTATTTCACCCTGGGCTGGCAATTGAAAGCAAGTGTGATGCTCCACCTGGACCCAGTGGAAAGAATTTAAAGATGGATGGACAGCCTTTGACTGAGCCAACAAAACAAAATGTACAGCATTACAGAAACACATCAGTGGAGCAAAAAAAGCCTTGCTTTCACCACAAAAATGTGTTATATGCAACTTGCAATATGCTACTTGTCTGCCCTCACCATAGTATTTGTTTGGGTAAATCTACATCATCTTGGTTGGTGCTATGTACTCATACTCAGCTGCTACTGGTATGTCATACATACATACACTCTACAAAATACTGACAAAATGAAAATTGAGAACATCCAGAACAATTTCACTCAAATGGAAATGACTTGCTTTGTTTCTCTGCTCTTTCTTTACTAGTTTCTACTTAACACTGCTAGAGACAACCATACCATTTGAGTGATCTGCACAGGAATATTTTCCTGTTTCTTTTATATTACACCAACAGAGTGGGGGGGGGTGTGTGTGTGTGTATACACACATATATATGTGGCTACACACACATCACAGGCAACCTGCCATCTCACCAGAAATATTATATTAGATGGAAAGGTTTCCAGTGTTGAGTACACTTGATATATACATCCAGTAGACATCCAGCTATAAAGCTAACAAAGACTCTTGCATTTTTGTCAGAGAGATATAATCCATTGTCCTCCTTTTTTTACTGGGTTGCAAATAATCTGTGCAGCAGTTTATGGACAGATATAAAGCCACAGCATATATCAGAAACACTACATAATGATATCTAGGGAATAAAACATCAGAAGAAGGCAGATAACCCTTAGAACTCTCAGTCTTGACTCAATCTGTGTGACTATCTTTCCATTTTAGAGTAATTTCCTATTTTTGATCCCAGAGCCAAACTACATTCGAGTCCATCCCATAATAAAAATACAACCAAAATGTAATAAAAATAAATAGAATAACTCAATTTATCTCCCAAATACAGTACTTTACACTATAAACCGTTTCAATAATGGCAGTTATTCCAACATGAATGAACCTCAGACAGACCAAAAAAGCAAGGACCCTACTTAAAAGAACATTAAGGGTGCAAGTTCAAACAATGGGTATGGAAGGGTAATAGCAGACAGCAAACATTTTGATTGTGAAAGCAAGTACTTGCAGGTGTAGGTTGCTATAATCTGTCAAGATTATAATAAATATTGCCAGTGAGTCATGCAAGTCTCCTGAGAAGAACTGTTAAACTCTACCAGGGCATTTTCCTGGCTTTCAGAGTTCATGGTGGCCCTAATGGCTGGAACCATGTCACCCCTGTGCCCGTACATGCCATTCTCCTCAGAGCCTCGTGAAGCTCCCACTCCCAGCTCTGGCTGACGTGCCCCTATGTGCCATATACTCTGCCAGCCAAATCATAAACCGGATAAATGATCACCATTTAATGATGCACACATTACAGCACTGTAGCTGTACCTCAAAGAAGGGGTGAGAGTAGGATCTGAGGTACTATCCGGAGCCCTACTGATGACAATGAACTTTGAGAAGTCACACTCCCCAGACGAGATCCCAAAGGCTGTCGGGACAGATGCACAGCCATATACAGAGGAACAGGACAACTAGGCCAAGCTCAGTACAATTGGCTTTAGCACCCAGAGTCCTACCAAGTACAGACAAGATTTAACTTCTAAGTCTTTCCAATACTTTCTCTTTACAGAGGGTTGAGGCTTTAATCTTTAATTCAGTGCTTCTTCAGTTTCACCTTACAGATACAGTTTCAGCCTCAATGTTTTTGCCCTTCAGTCTCCTAAAAAATACATTTTATTGCATTCCAAATATAAACCAGATACTTACTTCCAACTGAGAGCTTTAAGATGTATTAGCACCTTCAGGCTTACACACAGTAAATCTAACAGGTTTCTTCAGGCAGACAACTGGCCAGGAATATAACTGGGAGCTTTCAGGCTAAACCAAAGGGTTTACCAGCCCAAATATGGTAGGAGGACAAGCAGTTGTCTGTTAACGATGGATTAAATCTATAGCCGAACCGCTTAATCAGTCGAGTGCAAACACGCCTTTCACTCAGCCAAATACATCTACGACTTCTGCAGGTTCAGGAATAGGGGTCTAAAACCCCCGGTGTTGTACAGAAGAGAGCCCCTACCTTCTTTACCTGATCAGACAGACCACATCACAGGCCCTGGTGGTCTTTTGACTGCACAGCTTATTACCACAGAAGCCAGCAACAGAATTTATTCTCTACGTGAATCTTTGCTCCACATGGCTGTACAGCCCCCTCTCCTTCTCCCCATTTAAACCAGTCACATCTCTAAAAAGGGGTGGAGTCCACTACTGTTCATTAAACAAACAGAAATTAAGGATGACCTTATCACACAAAATTGGCAGCTTTAATAAGTAGGCCTGAATATGTGGTTATTTACAGCGCAAGAATTTCAGAAATTTGATGTTAATGATAAGATCATCATCGTGTTGATTTATCTTTTGTGGTGCTGATAAAAAAGAATTATGAGAATTATGCTTTTTCCCAGCCAAAGGGCCTCAAGGGCCAATCCATCACTTATCAGTTTGAAAATGCACTTTTGCACACACCAGAACAGCTTGCAGTGAAATACTAAAGTACCCCACCTTGTCCTAAATGCAATTAATGTTTCTATAAACAGCACACTGAAATGCAATGAACCTCTGTTAGCTCCTCAACTAAGCAAAATCCTGCCTTCTTAGCTACAGTTCAAACCCATCAGTTTGTTATGAATATAACTGCTCAATTAAAATGCATATTTAGTATTGGTGAGACTGCTTTTTATAGAAAAAAGGAGTCATGCCTGCAAAACACACAGATTCTTGTGACTGCAACAACAAACAATTTCAAGACTTGAATTAAAATTCATAGTCCAATTACTGTAAGTGGCTATACCTCCTCACTGTGAATCAATCTCTTGCTACTCTGTTACCTGTTTCATGTCAGGAGCAGCCATAATAAATCACCAAGCTGATTTCATGAGGACATTGGTGGGGGTGGAGGGCAGCACACTGAGGGAAAAAGTAGATAAATATTTTCAGCCTTCATTTTCCTTTCAGGGAATATGGAAATCAGCATCTTTTGGATATAAGTAGATTTTCTGAGAGAGATAACATGTAATCTCTGTTAATTTTAAAAATCCAGATTTAAAGCAGCTACCCATTTAAACTATTCTAGAAGTGCTTCTGTCATTATTCCTTACCGTAAATACCAGAAAAGAGCTAATTGATAGACCTCAGACATCTTAACTTTTATATAGGCTTATGTAGCAAGGAGCTAAAAAAAATACTCAGTAAGGCTGACTTTAGAGAAGATCTGAATCCTAAGTAACCCCAGCTGGAGAATGTCTGGATGACAAACCTCCTCCCAGTTGAAAAACAAGACTTGCACTGGCCAGACTAATGTAGTTCAGGATTCTGACTTCAAGCCTTTCTACTCTCCGGACTTGGACACACCTTCTTTGGGATGACTTCTCCTTTGCTTTCAACCAAATATTTATGATCATTCAGAATAAACAGCTCCTGGATGGCTCTAATTTTTCTCTTACTGTTTACTTTGCCACCTGAAATTTTCCTTTCTCAAATCATCTCTTTTCTGTCACTGTATCCCAAATGTTAATCACGAACTATGACAGACAATGTGGACTGATGTCTGCAACTACACAACCATCACAGCCACAACTGAATATTAATCCTCAAAATGGTTACAAGCAATAGAAAAATCAGTTAATACAAGTCATCAGAGCAAACACCTACTTCTTAGTGCTAACTTTTTGAAAAGATCGATTTGCCCTCGATTCATTTCACTCATTTTTCTGTGGGATTTTGAGAGAGAATAAACCAATTCAGAACTTGCTTTCATAGTTTAGGCAAGATCTTTTTCAACAAGGAATTTTGCTTTTCATCATTAGGCTGCCAGTGCTGGCAGTTCAAAGGCTGTGCAGCACCTGTAAAATTTACACAAAATTCAGCTTCCCGCCACTTGAAACTATACTTCTTTTCCACCTCTAAAGAGCAAACATGGTCACACACACCAGTGAAAACTCTGCATTGTTTTTCTCTCATGATGTGAGTCCAAGAAATCATCTTTCTGATCTTATTAGCCTAGACAATGTTGTAACAAACTTCCCTCAAGTGTGAAATGCACATCTTCCACTCCATAGGAATTCCTCTTCCTTTACAATTCCTTCTGTTAGCGCAGAACATGCATAATAAAAAAGTAGATCCTTCCTGGAAGGATGACAGAACTTGTGCCTTGGGTTGAAACATGTCTTAACTACTGAATCCCTGCTTGGGCAAATGCAATTAACCCTACAAGAGAGAAATGACTAGCGGTGACCATTAATACATTTTTAGTGCATTTTATTAAAAATTCTTCCATCCTGTGACTACATGATGTACATTTTCTTAGCTCTTCTGTGAAGGAAGTTTCATTCTTACAGGTTTTTCAAGCACTAAAGAGATACAAATTAGTAATGTAAAATAATTTTAGAAAAAAGATTCTTAGCCACTGGGAATTATATAGAATAAAATACTGTTAAATGCAGTAAAAATCTTCATTCCTCCAGTGTCAAAGGTGTTAATTATTTCCATGTACTCCATGTTTTCTGACATCTTCAGACACTGTAACATTATTGCTGCTTCTCAGAATGTGTTTACCTTAGAAATTGACTTTATCCTAATGGTTCATCACTACTAAGATTCTGGTATGAAAATCATGTTAGACAATAAATTGACAAGCAATGACAGGTACCTTGTGGTAGGCTATTTGACTAGAATTGTATTAGTGAAGAACCAAATATCTGTATTCAATAACAGAAGAAAATTTTCTGTTACGTCATGACAATAATAAGTGGTGAGAGTCTTTGGAAAGGTAATGCAGATTGATGTACCCTGTAAAATAAAAATTATGCAATATAGTCACATTAATTACTAAACCATAAAAATAAACAGGTTGTCACTTTGGAAGAACAACTTCTATACAAGTGATGAAATCCTGTATTTAGCAAACAAGGTATTCAAGCAGACAGAGCATAAGGAGTGAATCTGAGTGAGTGATTATTTGATTTGCAATTTAGTGCTTTTATCATCAATTTAAAAAGAAACAAAACAAAGCATCTGAGCGAATATCCCATAGTTTTAAAATTACTATATGTATCATTGGCCTATTAAATTATGACATTTGGACATGTTTTGTATTGCTGTGCAGACTGAGGTGAGAGATAATAATGCTGAAGTGTCTGCTTCTAATGAAAACATAACACCTTCTATTTGGTGGCATGGCTCACTGCAAAAAAGCAATATATCACTGTCCTCAAAATGGCCAACAGGAATAGGAAAATGAGCTACTGCTAATTAAACCTTTTATGTAAAAACATGATTGCTAATCAAATCTTTATTACCCCATACTCTCACATTCTACTTTCTTCTTCATTTACACTTCATCCTGTAGCCCTTGAAGTATCAGATTTACAGTCATCTTATATGTTGTGGTTTTTTGCTATCGTGAAAGGATAAACTTGTGACAAGGATAATGTAAAAAGGTACCTAAAATATAAAAGTGACTGTGGGAGGAAAAAGAATGGTACAACAAAACTACATCTAGTTATTCTGATAGCTAATTAAGTCATATTTAAGTTATTAGCAAAATACGAAGTATTTACTCAAGGTGAAGTTTCATCATTCTTGTGACAACTGAAAAACACCTTTATTACAAGGAAGGAAAAATGCTTGACTTTAGATACATAGAATGCCCTTAATTTCAGAAGTGTGTTATTCAGTAATGATCACAATTGTCCTGGTTTTGGCTGGGATAGAGTTAATTTTCCTCCTAGTAGCAGGCATAGTGCTGTGTTGTGGATTTAGTAGGAGAAGAATGTTGATAACATGCTGATGTTTTAGTTGTTGCTAAGTACTGCTTATGCTAGTCAAGGACTTTTCAGCTTCCCATGCTCTGTCAGGTACACAAGAAACTGGGAGGGGGCACAGCCAGGATAGTTGATCCAAACTGACCAAAGGGCTATTCCATACCATATGACGTCATGCTCAGTATATAAACTGGGGGGGTTGGCCAGGGAGCAGCGATCGCTGCTCGGGAACTGTCTGGGTATCGGTCGGTGGGTGGTGAGCAATTGCATTGTGCATCACTTGCTTTGTATATAGTTATTATTATTATCATTATTACATTGTTATTATTATCATTACTGGTTTACTTTATTTCAATTATTAAACTGTTCTTATCTCAACCCAGGAGTGTTTCTCACTCTTACTCCTCCAATTCTCTCCCCCATCCCATCGAGGTAGGGGGAGTGAGCGAGCGGCTGTGTGGTGCTTAGTTGCTGGCTGGGGCTAAATCACGACAACAATATAAGCCATATTTCCTTTAAAGAAAGGAAATATGCCTTTAATTTTTAATTATTTAATTGCTATGACGTTTGCTACACGGCCACTTAATATAAATTGAATTCTAAAGATAAATATTGCCCTTGGCAAGTATCTGATTAAAAGCCAACAAAACAGCTTTTGCAAAACCTCTGGGCTAGCATATACCAAGTTTCTCCTAGTGAAGTACTACACAACCATTTAATTTTTTAATTTACATAGTGATAATTATCGCAATATTTGTACAATGAAGTGAAAAAGTTACAACATAAGATGATATCTGAAATAGAAAAGCATTCTTCTTCTAATCATGTAGGGAATGATCAACTGAACTTATTATTTTTGTCAAAGAAATAATAAAATCAAAGCAAGCACTGACAACTGCAACAAGACTCTAAATGTAAATTAAAATACTTCAGACAAAAGGCTTGAAGGCAAGTGATTCTCCCATCGAGGGATGATTTTCACTTGTCTCCAGGTGTAACATTATGTGCACTGATGGGCTGATCAACAGAACAGAACTTCTCCCCAGCTGTAATCAGGAGTGATTGATGGTTCGGACAAAAAAGTTGATTATCATGACAAGTCCACTGATGCAGACAAAATAGGCTGTGCTCGGGAAAGGATAAAACCTGTTCAGAGACTACCTTCTAAAATCTCCTTTCTAAAGAATAAAAAGAAACATTTATGCCCATCCAAAAAGAGCTAACATAAATGAATTCAGTACATTTACTATGCATCTGTATCTACAGTTTCTCCACCACGATACAATGAGACCTATATGAACCCCAAACAGAATAAACCCTTGTATTTTAAAATCACAGTTTGAGATCAACTCATCAAACAATTATATATATATGAAAGTACCTGTATGGTTTACCAGTAGAGCATTGCCTCAGACTGAATACATGTTTTGAATTCATAATCATGCTTTTAAAGGCCATGAGGGAATCAGGTGTAAGCACGATACTGGATTCTTTCCTGAAAAGAAGTCAATCCCCTTCGGCCATTTTAAACGTTTAAAGACTTCATTTTCAATTGAGGTAAAAAAAAATGCACGAGCGGGGGCAATACACCCTCAAAGGTATAGTTCAAATATGTGCTTTTTTATTCCAATATAAAGCTTTTAAAAGCAGATGTTGGGTTGCACTTCCACTCCTTCAGACTCCCAGCTGTTAGCTGTGATGTGAGTAAGCACACAGAATAGCGTGTACTCCAGAGACTGTAAAAGACATGTGAGGAGTGATAAAAGAACCAAGGAGCTGAAAAAGTCAGGCCTGGAGGTTCTGAAGTGCAATTTGTTTACATCAGGGGCAGTTATGTTTAACAGTAATTCTCACAAAAGGAAATATTATATTTTCTATAAGAGGTGGCTGCACAGATACAGTGAAGAAGAATATATCACAGGTACCCCAGGGAGTGCAATTTTACTGACCATAAAGGGGGAGTGGGGGATGGGAAGTGTCCAGACGTTACTGTAAGATTATTTGAAAAGATTTTATGGCTGTTGGAATCCAGAGCCAAGTAAAAAAGCAACTTCACTTTTAATGCATTTTTAGAAGAATTTTTTTTTTTTGAGGAAAAAAATACAATTTACATCATTTAACTCATTTTGATGCAGATCTTTCTACATCACACAAATCTGCACACATTTTCTTCACTATGTGCTCTTTCTGTGGACCAGAATTTGACATATAGTCCTGCCTGTTCCTCTTCTCCCAGTTCTTTATGTCCTTATCAGTGCCTAAGAAAGTGAGCCAGGAGTTGTCACTGATTGGTGACTAAAAGCAGACAATATTTTGCCATTTTTATAGTGAAATTTGTTATCTGCACCTATTATTAATAATCCAGAATCTCAGATTCTCTACTGTATAATTTTTTTTTTAAATAAATCCATAAGGAAGAAGTTACAACAGACCAAAGCAAGCTAGATGAAGACTGCACAGCAAAGAATTTACAATTTATCTTTCCTTTTAGGTGATGACTCGCTTATGGAAAGTGGTTTCTGTAAAGAGTCCCCATCACAGTTGTTCATAAATTTCAGTTGTTTGTTAGAGTTGACTGATTTACTTCCCATGTTGACTGAGAAAGCTGACAGGAAAAAATGCCTCAAATACAAATAAGTGTATGGCAAGAAGTGATAAAGCAGAGGTTTCTCTCCTTGCAGTTGAAATGGGCAGTCTTTTCCATTAATGGAACATGAGAGAATTGGGAGAGAGACTTTTTTTCCCCCCTTTTACACTGTCTACATTTTTCCCTGTCTATACCAATTCCCTCCTGTATAAAATGGTATTTTTCAATGTACAGCTCAAAAATACTAAGCGTTGTCTTCATTCCCACAATTCCAGCTGAAGACTTCAAAGAAACTCCAGTTAGCCACTACTTGCCCAACTTTAGCATTTGAATTTCATTTTCCTGTTCCCCCATCCTCCACCACGCATGAAATCTTTCTGACACTATTGTAACCTAAAGAATGTAGCTACAGGAACCAATTCATTAAAACCACTGGAAATACATATGTAATTTGCCTGAAAGTCATCTTAGTGAGTGACAGATAACCCACATTAAGCACTCTCCTGACACTGAAAGCAGATTTTGGAAAATCTAGGGCCTATCAGACCATTCAGATCTGCTTCTCACCCCCTAATATCATGTTTTCTGGTACATTCTTATATTCTAATTTAATAATTTCTGAGAGAAGGAAAATTTCTGACAGTAACAAGCATGGATGTGTTCAAACACAGGAGGGAGGTTGCTTCTATTTCAGACTTTCTCTCTCATTAACTACTCTCACCTCTGCCTTTCTCTCCTTCTGCTCTTTGCAGTTCTGAGATCATCTACGCCCAAGCAGAAGTTACAAGTTGGCCCCAAAAGGGCAAATAGTGCAACCATTCACTTCGGTGCCAGAAGCAGAAACCTTTTAAACCAATTTGTCTCCATATTCCCCAGTCAGAATACTGGTCATTAATCTTTTGCAAATTATAAAAAAGGACTAGCAGAGAGATCCATTGCCTATTCACAGATCATTTCTTGTAATTTTCAAGAGACCTCAAACCTTCTGCACAATTGACTTGTTTTATCAAAAAAAGTGCGTGCTTTGAAAATGAAATAACCTGGTAGGATGAGCAGAGGTAGGAAGCAAGAGTTGACAAAGGTGAATAACAAAAGTTTATGTTTTACATAATCTTTAAGTCCTAACACAGTAGCAGCTCCTGAGAAGCTGAATGTTTTAATCTCTCCAGGGTCATGTTCACATACTGACTCTGATGTTTGGTTGACATAGATATTGGACATTTCTCCATAACCTCTGCTTGTGCAGGGACCAGGTAGCTGAAAGCGTTAGATTTTGCTTTCTCCTGAATTTACAGAATAGAATCATTTAGGCTGGAAAATACCCTTAAGATCATTGAGTCCAACCGTAAACCTAATGCTGCGAAGTCCACAACTAAATCATGTCCCTAAGTGCTACATCTACACATCTTTTAAATACCTCCATGGATGGTGACTCAACCTCTTCCCTGGGAAGCCTGTTCCAGTGCTTGACTTAGACACTCTCTCTTCAACTACCACTGCTGAATGTGGCTGGAGAGTGAATTTTGAGAGGAAAGTGTAAGTCATACAGTGGACACCAAGGTATTCCATCTCTCTCCACCAGCAACAGACTGAGTAACTATCTGACATTAAGAGCATGCTTTCTTAAAGAGGAATAACTTAAAACTTTCCTTCTTTCCTACTGCCTTCTTGTCCTCAGGCAATGCCTCTATGAGCCTGATACCTCTGGGCTGGTCCATGTTCTGCAACAGTACAGATTTTCTAGACAGAATAAATTACTTTCACTACAAGAGAGGAGACAGGCACAAGGATTAGTGAAGAGTTTGTGTAGAGAGCTCCGTAGCTTGTGGATGACTGAGAGACCACTTACAGTAGTTACTGCGGATCACCCAAAATATTTGGTTTGTAGGCAATGCTTAAGAGGCAAGGAAATATCCACATCCTTAGGCTATCAGTCAGAAGACTCAGTTCAACACCTCCAAAGTACTCAGAAGCTAAACAACAAGGTGCTGTGTCAGATATGAATAATTTCTGCTTCTAGGTTGTATAGGTGCATAAAAGTACTATATAGAAGGTGAAAATTATGGAAAAAATACTTTATACAACAAAAATAAATTATTTATACTTTCTATTAAGCAATTTAGAAATGCTTTAAGAAACTACAGGTTATGTGAAAATTTGTGACTATTGTTCAACACTATTCTGCATTTTGTAATTTATAAATTAAGTTACTTATTTCCTATATGAAAAAAGGTTACTCACAACCATCTCAGAATGAAACAACATCTAACAGAACACAGGATTGAAATAAAAAATTAAGATTATTTTCTTCCAAAATACAACACACAGTCAAAAAAAAAAAAGTTTGAATTCTCTAGTATGGGAAAGACCAGACCTGCACAGGACCTGACTGCAATTCATATTGCAGCCTTTAAAACTGTGGTCTAGGAAAGAGGAGGTAATGCTTCTAAAATGTGCAGGCTAGGCCTATAAAAACAGACTCCACTGAATATCCAACTGGGCAAAAATAATACTAGGTTGTTTTCAAATTTGTCATGTATTCAATGTAAGTGCAAAATATTCTGTGCTATTTGATTATGCTTTTGGAATGCCAAAAAATCACATATCTTGAATGATTTTTTTAGCAATTCTTTAGGGTTTCCATAATGTGTTGATACAAATGCCAGATATTCCATGGAAATCTCTGCACTAATCACTTTCTGTGATTACTTGCTACTTTTTCCAGTGAATACTATAAACCAGTATCTCTGGAAAAGTGTCGACCTATGAGTGTATTTCCACTCTGACTCACATTCTGATCTCAAATGAATGGCATGTGCAATTCCACAATTGAAATCAGCATTTGTTTCTCCTTACACTGAACTCCATAGTACCAGAAAGGTGGTGCATTATTAGAAAGAAGTAGCGCGCACATATATATATGTATATGGAATTATATACCTTACGTATATATAGAGAGAAATTATATATATAAAATAATTTTATATATATAAAAATAAGTTAATTCTGGACAAAGTTTTATTCTTGGTGAGGTACAAATGCTGCAATTAATACTATACCCTCATAGAGTAACATTGACTTTAAGGGCATGCTAAGCATCTGGAAATGGTTGCACAGGAGAATCTCCTTAAAGAATCAGGCTGATGACTTCACAGAACACAGATGCATTGGTTTGGAAAGACCAGAAGTAAAACTGTCCTGAGATAATAGATAAATGTGCCTGATGGCTGGCAATACCTGCAACAAGTGACTTTGATTAAGAAAGCTGTGCATTATAATTCAAGCAGAAATTGTTGATTTTATACCAAAGCAGGGTTCTAAATCTAAAGGTTAATTGGAAAGCTAAATCTGAATCTTATCTGTAATTGGAGGCACAACAAAACATGCAAAGAGTAAGAACATGTAGTTATAGTCACACACAGAACACCGACTGAGGCAAATAGTACACATGGCTTCAAATACCATTTAAGCGTATCCCTGAAAGTTGAAAAATAACAAGATTTGAAATCAGAAGGGTGAAATGCTAAATAACTTCAAGCAGTTAGCTGTTTCTGCCTTTCCTCATTCTGAATGGACCAACTTTTGAAAGTTCCTCTCTCTTTGCAAACAGAGGCTGCAGGCCAGGTGTGACCATCACTTGGCATGGACAAGAAATTAAATCTCTATCACCTCTTCAAAAGCATGGAAAGAGGTTTGTAAGTTAGTCGAGCAGGACTTCATATAATATCTCTCCCAGCTCTGCGACTAGACTCAGCATTTCCTGTCCATCCTCAGAAAGAGGTGTCTAATTTGTTAAGATCATCTGCCAACAGGGAGCCCACAACTGTCCCTATGTGTTTCCTTCCAGAACTTCACTACCATTATAGCTAGAATTGTTTCACCAAATATTCCAACAAAAAATTTCTTGAATCAAATTAAGCTGAATAATTAATCAAACTTATCCTTCTATGAAAACCAAGGAACACAAAGATCAGTTGGTCACTGTTCTCTTATTAAAATCCTTCCATATACTGAAAATCTGCTATATTTTCCTTGTCTTTTCCACTGTACATCTATCCGGTTCTTTCTACTCTCCCTAGCTGAGTGAAGTTTTTTCACATCTTGTCATACTAGTGGGTGTCTTCTAAATTCTGCAACTAATTACGCTTTTGTTAAAGTGTGATGACCACTGCTGTAAATCATTCTTCACCTGAGGCATTGCCAATTTCAAATACTATGGAATACTTACCTGTCTATTAACAAATGTAACACTCTTGGGGAAAAAAAGTTATCATAGGATTAGTTGGGTGTTTTTATTTTTCTTTTCTTTTTCCCCATTAGCAATTGTTAATGTATATTTGGACTGTGATTCACTGTAACTTTTTTAAAATTTTATAATTATAATTTTTGCCCATTAAGCCAGTCATTTATCATTTTACTACTTGTGCATTTAATTTTCCCAGTATAAGCACAATAGTTTGTGCTTTCATTTCCTGCACTTGTCAGAATTCCAGACTATTTCTCCAACTGGTGAAGATAATTTTGGACTGCAATGCTGAACTTGCCACGTTCCATCAAGTGCCTGCCACCCTTCATCTAGATGTCATCCACAAACCTGGTATATGTACTCTATTCCATCAGGAAGATTGCTAATGACAATTCAGAGTAGCAGCAAGCACGGAACAGACTCCTGCAGATCTGGACTTGTAGTAATCTTTTGTTTTCACAGGAAACCATCAGCAACTACTCTCTACAGTTTTTCAATCTGTTGTACAACCAACTTCTAACAATTTCACGTGGACCATATTCCCCTACTTACAAGATGGTCACATAGGACTGTATCAACCCTTATTAAAGCCAAAATATATCACATCTATTTATTCCTTATTATCCATTAGACCAATTACCCTGTCAAAGGAGAAAATTAGATTGGTTTGACATGATTTGTTCTTGACAAATTCATGTTGGCTGTTTCTTATCACCTTATTGTGCCCTAGGTGCTTACAATTTGATACTTCAATCATTTGTTCTAGATACCAAGCATAACTTACATAGGATATAAATCCTCTTGTCCTGCTGCTTTCCCCATGAAAGTCAGAACCATAGTAAAATCTTGTGGAGCTATATTGCATCCTTATCCTCCAAAAAAACCCTTCACTACTCTTTTACCGGAACAGCACTTTTTGAATCCTGACAACTTCATACAGTTCAACTATGTATTGATTCAGCGGTAGCTACCTTTTCTGTATAGAGATGAGAAAAACAAGGTAAAAACCCAACAAATAAGGACTCCACAATAAGCACTCAGCTCATGATTTTTAGGAGAATATTACTACTGTTGCTATTTAAGTCAAACAATAATTTTTGGCTAACATATTTGGAAATATTTTTACAATGTATCATAATGGAATTCAAGTCCTGTGAGTACATAAAAATGTTGTTCAACCCTTCTCTAAAGGCAAGCTGGATTATCACTCAGCCATCTGCATTAAAAGAGAGGGAAGAGAAAGAGAGAATTCCTTTGCAAGAACTGACCTTGTTAAGAGCAAATAGTCAAGACAGGTGATGAAAAAATGAGGAAAATTTAGTAAACTCATTTTTCCAAGCAATGGGGTTGTTTGGGCTTTTTGTTTAGTTTTGTTTTTTAGTGATCGCTCATGTTAGCAGTGAATTTATTCCTACAACTACTGTAGGCACATGAGTTGTCCTACTGAAGTCAGCTGCACTTCATTTTACAGGGTGCTTTTAGCAGATGTTTAATATTTACTACAAAGCATGCATTTAACAGTTCTTCTGAACTGGTGCAATAGCTCTCAGCAGCTGCCAAAATGGCAACTCACACACTTGCAGCTAAGCACATACTTAAATGTTTTGCCCTGTATTGGATGCACAATGTGAATGTAAATGTTATATATAGATCTCTCTCAATGCAAAAAAAAAAAAAAAAGAAAAAAAGTCACTGCTTGAAACAGACCCCACAGAACCTACCTCTGCTGTTCTAATGTTTTTTCTCAGCATGGAGAGGCTTTGGTTACTTGCTCATTCCTCCCTTCCCTTGTATGAGAAGATTTATTTTAAAAAGAAATACTGAACACACAGCTGTCATGAAGATTTATAGATAACTCCTTTAGAAAGAAGCTAAACGATTTTAGACTATTGTACTGCCTTTTCTCATTTTTCTTTGAAATGTAATTTTGATACCATGTAACCAGAAAAAAAGCTCTTCTGCTCTGAAAGAAATCTGTATCAAAGGGGAGAAAATTCTGTATTCTCTGCAAAAATGAAAAATCTCGCAGACCAGTTTTATTGTAAACATTTTCATAATACTGTCATGCAGTAGGTAAATGGAATTTCTATTCATTACTCCCTGATAAATCCTATCGCCAGCATCTAAAAATAAAGACACATTGGTAGAACAGCCACAAAGCCCTAGGTTTCTGAACAGAAAAGCTATTTATTTTTGTTATGGTTTTAAATCATGTTCAACAAAATATGATGAAAATGAAAGGTAGGAATATTCAGTAAATGAAAACTTTTTCATAATAATAAGAGAAAAAATTACAATGTGCGTGCTTGCCATTCATATAGTAGAGTTATCAACAAATTATAGCTAATAGCTCTTTTTCTTCAAAGCAATCTTTCCTTTAAGTCTCAGTGTTAAATCTTTAGTTTAGCACATTTTTTGCTTCAGAAACTGGTGGACATTCAGAATTACCCAAGCAACTGAGGAACTTAGCTCTGCCTATTCCCCTCACATTGCAGAAAAGCATTTCTAAACTGCAGTGGAACTCTGACTACTTATTATTTCTTGAAATGCCTCAGCAGAGCACTTTGTGATTTCCAGCAGTAATAACTATATGCACTGGAATGAGAAGAGACCATCAAAAAGATATCCACAAATCTCCTCTGTGTGGTAGGGAAAAGGAGGAGATATATTGTCCGAGGTTAATCACTGGGCAGCATTTGGATCATAATCTCTACATCAACCAGCAACACTGGGGTTGCTTTAAAAATTAGGTGAATATTAAAAGTGGAAAGATACTCAGCAAGAAGGTTTCCCCATTCCATAAAGTTAATGACATTGATCAACTCTGAGAGAGGGGAGCATTAGAACTATCTTCCACTGAACAGTGTTGGCAAACTGAAGTTCAAGTCTTTATCACTTGAAGGTGTGAAGGGACAACTAAATATCTGCTCAACAGCCTTCCTTCCGAGAGTTTGCTGTGAAGAGTATAAATGAATAGATTTCTTCTGAAACCAGTTTTTTGGACACTGTAGGTGACTCTGAAAATGGCCACTGCTTCTTCCCCTTCTCTTCTTTGGAATCCTTTCTAAGAGTGGCAGAAAAGGAACAGTATGGGAGCATACCAGTCTTCTGAGTAAGAAGTATCAGTGTCCACTGATATCTTGTTTGCTTCTGTGTAGAAGAGTTTTTATTTCAAACATTTTATTCTGGAAAATGCCTAGCTCCTGTCAGCTGGAAAATTTTCCACTTCATGTATCAATCCCAGTCATGTATCTACTAATGACTAAGTCATTTTAATGACGTGTTCATCCTCTCTTTCATCTAGATCTTTTTGCAGACTAACAAATGGTATACCCTCTTTGAAAGGAGGTGTTTTACTTTGGTATGTAACACCGAAGTGTTTGATGTCTCTTGCAGCTATATACGACGTATTATTCACCGTGACATGCTTTTTCCTAAGGCAAAGATGAAAATTATGAGTGATGAGCTGGACTGCTCAGTCAGTGGGATCCACTGTGGCCCAGAAGTCTCCATCACCCCCTCCCCATGAATGGCTCAGTATCCACAGCCCTAATTCTAACATCTGGCTTCTAAATGGAAGAGCCTAATTTGACTCTTCTATTCTTATCTGTGAGGGATACGACAGCTCCAGAGAATGTATTACCCTTCCTTGCACCACTGTTTGAGAATGACGTCAATGTTATAAGAGGAAGGTGTCCATTCAGTCCATGAACTAGAAAACCTGGAGTCATCAGTGAAAGTAAGTACATGATGCTGACTGGTCCGGAAATTGTGACTAAGATCTTGTTAAAATTATTTCTGAGGAATAAAAAGCTGAGGAGAATGAAGAGAGCTGCATTATTTTCATCCCTAGGTGGCCAATCCTTAAAAGAAGGCTTCAAGATTCAATTTAAGTTTTTGACAAGTTCATGGCTTTGATAAATAACTAATAAACTAAAAATAGGCACAATCTGTACGTAAATAGCTGCCTACAAAGAAGCAGCAGCACACAAGAATTATTCCATTTCATATGATTATCATGAGGAACAAACCTCATGGACGTTTTTGGGTTAGACTTCACTCTAAATTCAAACATTTTTATTCTGACAGAAGTAACTTCCATATTTAAACTAGTAAAACAGGTAGTAAATGAAAGACATTTGGTAGGGGAAGATAAGTTTCCATCAGTGATGCCCATGTCAAGAAACTTCCTGGAGAGACTAGAAGAGCAGAAGAAAATATGTTGTACTATGTCAGGCTTTGTCTGCACACACAACGATCCTGGAGAAGGAAATAAAGGAGTTAAATTCCAGGAGGCTTTTCTGTGACAGAACAGGTATTCCTTGGCAAGAAGCACCACAGCACAGCTTGGGGTAATTATGAGGGACAGGTTTCCTCTGTGTATTAGAGACCATCTCCAGTTCAGCTTGCTTTACTCCATTGTTGGAGGAGTGAGAGGATTTAAGGTAGGAGCCAACTGACAATAAAATCACCTGCTTGCTGTTGTGGTTTTGGTTTTGTTTTTTTTTTTAAAGCTTGTACTGGCAGAACAGGAACACTAAAATACAATTCTGCCTAGACAGAGATATTGTAGAAAAAGGAAGGCAGATCCACAAGGACTATAAGTATATCTGAATAACTTCTAACATTTACAGGCCAAAGAGGAAGGCAAACACAACTAGGACTGGTAGAAGAATTAGGACCCAGCAAATATTTCAGCCTTATTAGCAGTAATGGATCAATCCATTTTCCTATTTACACTCTGTGCAGCACAACTGAAGCTAATGAGCTTGCAGGGATATATCCGCAGGGAAAATCTGGCCGGGTGTATAAACACTACCAAATAATTGTGTTTATTTGAAGAATCCTACAGCCTTTTCATCTGCTGAGCTACAAACTGAAATCACAATGTTTCGTTTAGGTTCAACTTATGCAAATTATGGCACATCCTAGAAGATAAGTACATATTTCTAATCTGATACAAAATGATCGACTTACATCAGAATTAAATCTCAGCTGGCAAATGTTGCATGATATGATTTGCTTTCTTCGATGAGGAAGAGGAACCCCAAATGTATGATTTATTACAGCTTTTTGAATTGGGTCCATCTGTAAAGAGAGAAGGAAAAGAAAAATAAAAGCTTTTGCTGTTCCACTGTATGCTATGTTATTTATAGTCTCAAAACAGACCGTGCATCATGCCATACCATAGCCCACATTAGAGAAAACTTATTTTTCTTTGAAAATGAGTATTTATTCTTCATGCAGTTTTATAAAGAGGTAATACAGAGGAACAAAGAAAAGTTTCATTAGCTATCTTGAAATACATAACCTTAGTTTAATTCTATACACACCAATCTCCCTTTACTGAAGAAAGCTAAAAGCTGTAAATGCTGAACAAGTTTACCTATTAAAACTCCAATTTGTGGTTTTTGTATCATAGAAAAGCTAGCTCACTAAATGAAACAAGAATATTTTAGATAAAAATACTAAGAAAAGGATCAATGGAAATGTGAACGAATATTATATACACATAATTCCAGAATAACACACAATAGCTTGGTATTATTAAAAAAATAATAATTTCCCAGGAACCAATAAATTAATCTTTTCCATAAAACAACTTCTATACAACCTATGAAAAATCCAAATCCTGCAAAGATTATTTTCACAGACATTTAGAAGAAAATATTTTGAGTAAACCCTACTTTAAGGATGAATTTTGACTTTCATGAAAAACAATATTCTGAACTAACGTCTACCAGAATGCTGATCTGGCAGCGTCTGCAAGTCAGGGTCCCATAAAAAATGTACCATTTTGGCAGAGAATTTCAGAAAATTCAAGAGACTCAAGAGACTTTTTTACGTGAAGGATTGAAATCAACTTCCCTAAATTCATTGGTCAAAATTATTTATATTTCTTTTTCACAAGAAGCATTTGACAGCTATTTTCAAAATCTAGTAATAGCTTTATAGCAACTTGGTAAAGCCACTGGTAGTTTTTATCTTTAAATTGTGTTGTTAAAAATTCACAGATTTTGACAATGCAAATACAACTAATTGTCTAACTCTGATGATAATCTGTATTCACAAAGCATAACTTGTATGTGCCTTGAGAAAAAAAAAAACTTTTTCTATGCTCATGTCCCCATGATTCACTTTTTTCTAGTCTGTTAGCAAAGGGTTATTTGATAAATAAAGAGTCAGAGCTTTTCCTTAGAGTAATCAATTATTCATGGAAGCTGTAATGGTAGACAGTCATGGCCTCTATTGCACTGAATCCAGGACGGATCACTACAGAAATTTTGCATCACTCAACAGCTGTTCAGTGTCAGATATGAAATAGGTCATTAAACTAATTCCTGTTGAAAAGAAATTCAAATTGGTAAAAAAAAAAAAAAAGGAACAACGAAAATGGCAGAGCTTTTTAGAAACGTTTGGAAGAAATGCTTAGTTCGAACATCCTCTTCAATTTGATGTGAAAGTGAAATATCTCATGCATTTGTGCAACCACCAGCATAAAAGAACACCAATCCCACCTAGAAATTAGGGATGCCACTGTAACATAACCCCAAAATAACACTGCTGATTAAGGTCAGAGTATATCAAGCTCTGAAACACTACAGCATGCTGTGTAAGACTTTCTGCAGTGATCAAACCATGTACTAGGGGCACGCATTTCACTCAGTTACATGATCTTGAGAAAGCCCACGGTCCAAAAATACTATTGTATAGACCACAAGGAACACCACCACAGAAGAGAGTAAATAGACAGTAACAGCTCTTCTTTTTTCAACTGCTCCACTACCCAAGAGGTGACTTCTTATGCCAACAGAACCAATAGACCTGTATCCTGAGATTTTCAACACTAAAGAATAACCTGGTCTTAACTGACGCTATCCGTTTCATTGCTGCTGAAGTTTGGAGAAATTTAGGCACTGTTCCTTTCACCACTGCAGGTCTAAAATACTTGGGGGAAACTTCAGGCTCAGATATATGAGTAAGTCAGCACATGGTAACAAGAAATCGTGCATTCTTTGATCCAGTGTAGCTGTTTGCCTTCACATTAACCACAGTTGTGAGATATTATTAGTTTAGCCTTCAGTGTTAACATGTTAAACTCTTTCACATTATCTCACAAGTGCCATTAAGTGAAAGTGAATGTTGTGGTTTAATCCCAGCTGGCAACTAAGCACCACACAACCGCTCGCTCACTCCCCCCAGTAGGATGGAGGAGAGAATCAAAAAAGTAAAATGAGAAAACTCTTGGGTTGAGATAAAGACAGTTTCATAAGTAAAGCAAAAGCCGCCCACGCAAGCAAAGCAAAACAAGGAGTTCATTCACTCCTTCCCATCAGCAGGCAGGTGTTCAGCCATCCCCAGGAAAGCAGGGCATCATCACGCGTGATGGTTACTTGGGAAGACGAACACCATCACTCCGAACATCCCCCACTTCCTTCTTCTTCCCCCAGCTTTATATGCTGAGCATGACGTCATACGGTATGGGATATCCTTTTGGTCAGCCGGGGTCAGCTGTCCCGGCCATGTCCCCTCCCAACTTCTTGTACATCCGCAGCCCACTTGCTGGTGGGGTGGGGTGAGAAGCAGAAAGGGCCTTGACTCTGTGTAAGCACTGCTCAGCTGTAACTAAAACATCCCCGTATTATCAACACTGTTTCCAGCACAAATCCAAAACATAGCCCCATACTAGCTACTATGAAGAAAATTAACTCTATCCCAGCCAAAAGCAGGACAGTTAAGAAAGCCAACAAAGCAGCTCTCTAAGGGTTATATGAAAGGTACCACCCTGGTTCATAAGATGGAACAACTAATTTTTTGAGTTGGATTTACCCATCTTCACAGTAAGAATTCTAGCACAAATGGGGTTGGATTTCTGGGGGAACTGATGCTCACATACTGAGAAAGAGACAAATAATTTTTCAGAACTGAGAAAAATCATGAATGTGTGGAATAGTTGGTCTGTTTTGTATTTAATTTTATTTTGGTCTCATGGAAAAATGTAGAGTTTCTTTCCTAATCACTCCACAGATTTTCTCTTGTTTATGTGCTGATACAGAAATCCATCTGCACACTTCCCTTTCTCTTTCTAAAGATGCAGATTTCTAGATACACAGCTACATGGCCTTATTGTGAACCGGCTGATTCGTATTTGTGGCTCTAAATGAAGAAGTGTTCTGGACAGCCTCCAAATTGATTAAGAAAAGCTGCTTCAAAGTAAGAATCCTTTCTCTGCCAATTGTTCTTTGATACTGCAACACAAAATTAAACTTCAAAACTTAGGCCTAGATTCTAATAAAGTTGGGGCAGAATGTTGGAGCGGTATTTGACGTTATTATTTTTTCCTGGAGATTTCATTTGTGAAATACCACCAATCCATAAATTTCAAATAAACATCCAAAAGCACCAGATAATCCTCCAGAAGTTTTATGCAGGAAATTTGAGAGAGGTAACAGGATACTGAGGTGCAGTATGATAACCACTCAGATCTCACAGACGCTGGAAGACAGAGAGAAGCCCTGCTGAGAGTCAGAGGAACAAAGAGAGGAAGCTGATTGCCAGAAAATAGAGAGCAAGGATTGCAGAGAAGTATAAAGACAGAAATAATATCATGTATCTGAGGTAATCAGCAAGTGGTGAGATACTTAACAGAATCTCCAAGCATGTCTAGGCTAACTGAATGTTACTAATTACATATATAAATTGTATTTCAACCTATGTAAATGGCATTTGCTTTCAAAATAGAAGTTATCATGATAAACTTTGATCAAATCTGCTTTTTACTCTTTACTACTGCTATATTACAATCGCTGGGGTTTTATTTTATTTCTTAGATGCAAATGAATTAATTTACTCCCATTTACAGTGAAGGACAGAGAGGTTTGCAATTCACATGAAAGCTGTCAAAGCTGTGCAGGAGAGCAAGATTTGCAAGAGGTTTACTTCCTTTCACCAACTTATTTGTGCTTCAAGTCGCAACACAAAAAGGGCAATCTGCCCCGTGTTTGACTTGTTCACTACCTTTTGCTTTTCTACAATCCAGCACTAGGTATCTCTTATGTAGCGCAGCCTGTGCCACACTTTTCCTTGTGGTCAGTCCAGGGACAGCACATTACTCAAGGTTGACTGCAAACCAAAAGGTAACTGTTAGTGTGGTCTATAAAGATAAATATGAAAGGTTTCATATTTCATTCAGTTAATTTTTATTTTCAATACATAAAATGCACAGCAATAATATCGCCTATTTTTTAATTATTCAAGCTGAAATTTGCAGCAACATTATAATACTTACTTTCTTTGATCAAACACTGTACTCCCTTCCCCAAGATCTTCAGGGGCTTACCATACTTCAGCAAAATCCAGGCTTAAACCAAGGACATGGCAGAAGTTGGCCCCTTACTCGATTTTCTTAGCTTTGACCTTACCGCTCTCATTTGGTTTTACTTGCTTGTTTCAAACTCAACCTTGTCAGACCAATGACCTTAGCTGCATTCTTCTTTGTTCTGGTGTTTACCATAGAGCACAAAAGAGCTCTTTATTTTGTGAGAGGAGTGGCTATTGCATGAACTTTTCTGGATGAAACATCTACCACAAAATCACCAAGAATTTGACCCATAAGATCCCACATTATCCTACCTGGACAACTTTTCCAGAATCACCATAGCTGCTACCCTTGAAGGCCTTCTGTAGCTAAGTCTCCATCCCATTAAATTTCATTAAATATCTGCAGAAGGCAGAACCCAGGCTGGTAAATTTTACCGACAGAGAAATTTGGCCCTTTGGAAATGTAAATTTTACATAATTTCCATGAATATTTAGTGAGTGTTCTTTTTTTTTTTTTGTGAAGAATTTTTTTTATGCTGAAACTGAAATTCAAACACATAGCTCTTCCTGAATTTCAACAAATTCTTAATATATATAATTTTTATTAGCCCTTTTACTGTGACTTCTTATCCCAGAGGCATAACAGCATGCCTAAGTTAAAAACAACAACAAACCGGTATCAAAGGAAAGCATGCAAGTTTGATCTATAAAGGCTCAAATCACAAAAGGATACAAACCAGTGGGAGTTATTTTTATTTTATTTTTTTAATTGTGTATTAGGACCAACGGGCATGACACAAGCATTTCAAATGCTTGAGGTTGGCAGTAAACTAATGGAATTGCACTATTGTCTATAAGCAAAAGGACGAAGATAACGTGGATGCCCAGAGCCTGCTCAGAACATATGATGGGCCTAAAACAATCAAGTAAGAAAGAAAGTATTTTTACCTCAAAGCCAAAGAAATTAGCTGCAGAAGATTGACTCAAATCACTGTGGTCCTATACTAAGTGAGCAGAAAAACACATCAGGTCATTGAAGCTCTCAGGAAAAAATTGCTGTAGACCATTTTAGTGGTAATTTACAAAAAAATTACCCACCAAAAGACTGACCTTCATTACTTGAATAGGTAAGTGAATTCAGTGACACAGCTACCAACACCTCTCAGAACTTCTTAAAATCCAGATGCTAACACAATGCAACGTTACAATGAAAATAACATTAAAGGAATGATATTCTGTGTATGGTTTCTTACTGTAGGTCTGCATTTCTACAAACATATTTAACTGTAAGTACAAAAATTAAGTTAAACAAGCACACTAATATTATTATTGTGTAATAATATGTAATATTATTATACTTGCAGACAAGATATTAGTATTTCCACATATGAGTTGAGACTTACGTGAACATCTTAATTGTATAATTGGTAAGAAATAAAGATAACTCAGTAGGTGCTCCTTTCATTCATTCTCTTATGTTCCAATAAATGGTGAAACTAATAAGAGCATTGGAAACAGTGTAAATCCTGTACCAACCACATACACAATGCCTTACCAAGCAAGAAAGAACAAAATATTATCATATCTTTCACAGTTTATACTTAATGGTGAACTTAATCCATTTTTAAAACTGCATGATGGATGCAGTTTTAACACCAAACAGTTCAAACATAAAACTGCCTACTGCATTATAATTGTGACATACTAGTAGAAACACAGAAGAGCAGTTACTAAAGCTATAGGAAAGCTCCTCAATCATGTAAAGCCACCATCATTTACAGCTGAGGGATTTTTTGAACCAGAAATTTTCTCAGGGCATAATTGCACTATTTCCAATTGAGAATTGAGCAGTTCCTCTCTGATCTCAGTAGCATCAAGAATTCACAATCATTTCCCCTGCAATTATGCTGGTCAAATGTACAGACGCAGCAATATTATATTGTATTATATTACATTACATTGTTATATTATTACTTATGGAGAAACTTGGATGTTTTGGAGAACTGCTGGACATTCAGCCTTATATTGCCCGTATAGAGTGCCCATATTATGGGCACTGTTCAGCTGAGTGGTAGCTCCTTCTCCAGAAAGAATTTTTTTACAATGAGGGTGGTGAAGCACTGGCACAGGTTGCCTAGAGAGGTAGTGGAGGCCCCATCCCTGGCAACATTCAAGGTCAGGTTGGATGGGGCTCTGAGCAACCTGATCTGGTTAAAGCTGTCCCTGCTCAAGGCAGGGGGGTTGGACTAGATGACTTCTAAAGGTCCCTTCCAACCCAAAGCATTCTCTGGTTCTATGATTCTATGATGTACTGCAGCTGCACATTCAAGCTGGACAAAGCATGTACAACAGGTCTAAAACTTCCATGAAGTACTGGAACTACTGGGTGTCACACACTGCAGTTCATTTCTGTGTGTGCACATCCATCTCAAACCTCTTGAAGGTATTTATTAACTGTGCATGTTAAAAAAAAAAAAAAAGTGCAGAGTGTGTAGTAGGTCTGATGCTTTCTAGAAGTGTCAGACCTATAACTTACAATCTACCTGATGCATTCTTAATATACTGGTGTCCAGGTCAGAAACAGAACAGTTCAACAACAGCTTAGTGATTTGATCCTAAGTATATTTGACATTCTGTATTTCCATAAGAAACAGGCCCCATTGTTAGGGCTAGCAGTCCAGGTTTTTTTCCAACATCACATTAATCTGTGAGTAAGGATCTTATAAACTAACTAAAGAACACAATTCAAAAGGAATGACGGGAAGAGCTTTCTAAGCATAATTAAACACACAAAAAAAAGAACGTTCAACAATATTTTGGTTTCGTGTGCAAGTAGAACAATATGATATCAAACGGTTAAAATACATGTTCTAGATATGCTACCATGCATGGTTCATCCTTTTACAGCTAATTTATTCAGTATTGCCCTAGTAATTATGATGAATAATTATGCAATGAATTGAACTCAGCATTACACATCTTTTCTTAGTGTCTACCATTTCTGCTCTTATCAATGAAGCAGTGTAGAACTAACCTGATGCTTTTCATGTACATAAAACAGAAATATTACTCAACCTAGTAAAATATAAAACAATTCATATAAAATACCTGCAACAACTACAATAATGTGCAATATTTACAGAGGAATTACTTTTCTTTAAAAAAGTGGTATCTGTCAAAAAGAAAACTATAGTCACTTCCCATAAAACATAACTGGTTTATGTAACTTGAATAGTACTTCAGAATGAATTCCCAAAGTAAACTTTTTATTCTCTTGTTGAAATCTTATAAGTCTGTAAGGATTTTTTTTTTTTTAATGAAGCTATTTCATTGTAGCTGTTGTCTAGTCACCTTTGTGATGTGACTCTAGTATTTCTCGCTTACTTTCTTTTTTGTTATTTTTTTCTTGTAGATTTTTCCACTTGGCAATGAGATGCTGAGACAGCAGCAGTATTTCTGGCAAACTGCTTGAATATACAGAAACCAGTCAGAGCAAAAGGATTTGCATTCACAGTGCTATTGCACACAAATACTGTAACCACATAGAGATTATGCAAATCCTTATACTCTGATTGTCTAATAATGGTTGTCAGTCAAAAGACAAGAATTTGCATATGCTAAGGCTAGTGAGAAATAATCACACAGCGATTATGCTAATCAAACACACTAAACAACATGTGAAGGACTGTCAGAGTGGAACAAATCTGTGTATGTATGTGTACGTATGCTAAATACAGAAACACACAGGGCTAAAAGAACATTAAGGTTGCAGATCAAGCCCTTAAAAACATGAAATGTCTATAAAACTTAATTTAACATCCTTATGAATCTACATTTTTTAAAATATGTTCACATATTTTTCCTGAAAGATTCTGGCTTTGTTCTGTTCAGAAGATGGACAATGTAGATTTAATGAGCAACCGTTCAATGTTGTGTTTTGTCCAAGGGGTTCAATGAATAGCCCTAGACCTCATTTACTGCATAAAGCTGAAATCTCGCTCCCAATGGGAATTACCAGCCTATTCATTGGCTCTCCTACAGTCTTCATTGACACAGCATGCGAGTACTTCACAAGTATAATTAACTTATTTTCAAAACTTCGTTATATAAAAGATATCTTCTCAGAAATGAAGAATAAAAGCGTATACTAGTTCCAGTTACCCAATAGTACCTAATAGTACTTAGTATTATATTGCCTTTCATATGTTCACCACACAGCTCCTGACTTCAGATTCATCTGTGAAGGTGCTACACAGACTAAACACAGCCTCACAACTGCAAGTTGGACTCACAATCCATAAAGTTGTCTGAGAAAAGTTTGGGTTAAGCGACTTGCCTCGTGTCTCTCAGAACAACTCTCCAGACTGGTATTCAACTGGTTTTCTGGAAAGGGGTGGCCCTTTCTTTTTCTTCAGTCCCATCTCATTCAAAACATGTGTTCCAGTTTCTTCAACAAACAGAGCAGGAATATGACAGATCATAACATTCTGAATTACAAAACCATGATTGTTCCCCAGTGCTGATCCAAAAGACACACAAAATTCTACCAGACCTAAAAGATTCTCCCAAAGGAGAGAAGATGAAAGGCAACCACATGTAGCATGTTTGTCATATTGCTCAATTATCCAGTGGATAACACTCAATACAATTGCAGCATAAGAACAGACTAACATGAAACAGACCACCTTGAAAGTGGGAGAATTACTCACTCCAATTCTAGTAGGCATTACCAAAGTGGTGTGGAAAGAAGGGGTAGATTGTTTCTTTCCAGCTGCTCACTTAAATGAGTAGTGGCAGATGGTAAAAATATGATTAAACCCAAAACAATTGCTTAAAACAAAAAGATAAATGTTACACTCTTTCTAAAGGTATCTCTGAAGATACCAATAAAGATTAAAACCTAAGGTTCACAAATGCCATTGGTTTTCTTGGCTTCAACCAAGAACAAAACAAAAATAAGCTCATGGGAAAGAACACATTAAAAAAGCTACGGGCATTTTCATGTTTTGTGCTTAAGAAAAGAGCTTGGAACAAAAGGTTGGCAGGCATAATGGGCGTTACACAACAAATTCCCAATAGCATCATTCATATGTGAATGAATTTCAGAAAACTGGACCAAATGTTATAATTGGTATTTAATCATAGTGGGTCTTTCTAATCACAACAACAATAAAAGCAGGATGTGTGCCAGACAGAGAATTGGCAGAGAGGCACTTGATTCACTCTTACAAGTGAAATGCTCACAAGTAGGAGAGTCGAAAGTGGTCTCTGCAAACTACTACACATTTTTCAGAGATGTGGCTCTGTATACATGTGTTTAAGGAGTGTGGAAATAATTCTGCAATGCAACCTTCCTGATCATGCTGCTATGCTTTTTTAGCCTATTTTAAAAATTCTTTCTATTTACCATTTGTATTCTGGTGACTCTAAAGAAACCATTAAGAACTAAGGTGTAGAGTATAATTAGAATGTTTAAAAAATATACATTCTTACCTGAAAAAGTCCAAGGGATGCTTCAGACATTATTAAAATACTCTTATCAAATCTATACTTTTATAACATTTCAACACATTTCAAAATCTGTCTTAGTGAGTTAAGAAGACTGGGAGAAGTTACAATTCTTAAGCCATACTCGTAGAAACAGAGAATATGAGACTAAAAGGGACCCCAAGACACCGTTTAATCCATACCTCGCACCATGAAAGGAAAAAAAAGCGTTAATGGGGACAGAATATTTTTATATTTTTATCCCAGGTTTTGGTGGGAAGCCAACAGCATCCTGGCTTGTATCAGGAATAGTGTGGACAGCAGGAGCAGGAAGGTGATTGTTCCCCTGTACTCGGCACTGGTGAGGCCGCACCTGGAATACTGTGTCCAGTTTTGGGCCCCTCAATACAAGAAAGACATTGAGGTGCTGGAGCGTGTCCAGAGAAGGGCAACAAGGCTGGTGAAGGGTCTGGAGCACAGGCCTTATGAGGAGCGGCTGACGGAACTGGGGTTGTTTAGTGTGGAGAAGAGGAGGCTGAGGGGAGACCTTATCGCTCTCTACAACTACCTGAAAGGAGGTTGTAGTGAGGTGGGGGTTCGTCTCTTCTCCCACGTAGTTAGCGATAGGACGAGAGGAAATGGCCTCAAGCTATGCCAGGGGAGGTTTAGGTTGGAAATTAGGAAAAGTTTCTTCATGGAAAGGGTAGTCAAGCATTGGAACAGGCTGCCCAGAGAGGTGGTGGAGTCACCATCCCTGGAAGTGTTCAAAAAACGGGTAGATGTGGCACTTCGGGACATGGTTTAGTCTAGTCTACCCTTGATTGGTTTAGTGTGGACTTGGTAGTGTAGGTTAATGGTTGGACTGGATGATCTTAAAGGTCTTTTCCAACCTAAACGATTCTATGATTCTATGATTCTAAGTGTGTGTGTGAACAAATATTTTCATGAAGCAAAGGCTAAATAAAATACAGCAGTTGAATCTTGGAGAGTGTCCTGGTTTCGGCTGGGATAGAGTTAATTTTCTTCCTAGTAGCAGGCATAGTGCTGTAGGGGACTAGTAGGGGAAGAATGTTGATAACACACTGATGTTTTAGTTGTTGCTAAGTACTGCTTATGTTAGTCAAGGACTTTTCAGCTTCCCATGCTCTGCCAGGTGCACAAGAAACTGGGAGGGGGCACAGCCAGGATAGTTGATCCAAACTGACCAAAGGGCTATTCCATACCATATGACATCATGCTCAGTATATAAACTGGGGGGGGGTGGCCAGGGAGCTGCGATCGCTGCATTTACCAAAGCTGCTCTGCTTGTTTACCTGCTAGGTGTCTGACAACCCTTTACAGCAGAGTAGTTACAACAGAGTAATTAGAAAATTATTGAATTTCTCTCCCAGTTTGTAAATGGATGTCTGTCTGTCTGCAAAATCTGGTAGAAGCATTTCACTTTAGGTGCAAGTGTAGATATTTGCTGGTAGAAGTATTTGACCACAGGCACTTTTTTCTTTTTTTTTTTTTTTTTTGATCAGCACTAAAAAAAAGCACATAAAACATAAAACAAACATCTCCACTCCCTTCTCCCAGAAGAAATGTTCTATTGCCCTTCTTAAGAAAATTGAGGGATATAAAACCATATGACCAACTGTCATCATATTGCCTCACATCTTGAGATTCAAGACAATTTTATTTAAATTAATTTCATCACCAGCAGTCAATGCAGGAAAAGAATGTTCCCCAGACTCTTCACATATGGGAACTGAATTGCTGTAGTTTGCACATGCAACTGAATGTACCTTTACAACAGGTAATGGTTAACTATGAGGGTAAATAATGTGCACAGCGATATTCATAGCCCTCATACAGATCACTAAGAGCATTATATCTCCCTGCATGCAAAAAATATTTTAACTTTTTTCGGCTTGTAGTCCATAGGAGAAGTCATTAACCTGCTTCCTTCCTCCATAACATTATTAGCGCTAAAACCTGCCTGAATTTTTGAACCAGGATGAGACTGTGTGTTCAGGAAACTCGCTTCCACTAAGACAGAGAGAAATATGAAATTGGAAAATGGAAAAAAAAATGTAGTAAATTCTCTTGATACAGTTTGAGAGCTTACATAATAATGAAAATAAACCTTGCTGTTCTTAGTAACTACGTATGCATAAACAACATTAGAATTTGGTACTAAGCTGAGCAAGATCCCAGGAAGATGAGATAAATAGGTGGTCAAAAGGTGGCTTGCATTTTAATAAGGTATTTGTAACTGCAAAATTAAGATCAACCTGATTTCTGCTTCAGACTCTTTAGGATGTAGAAAGTAGGAAAAGACAGAAAAGAAATAATTTAGAACAAATGGAGATTATTACATTACTAACCCAACTCCCCACCAGTTGAAACATCTCACATTTTGTTCATGGTACAAAACCAAAATTATATTCCCTTTCAATGAAACAAAGACACTTATACCTGCACTGGGTACCCACATTGTGACTGTACTTTTTGAGTAATTCTCTACAGATTGCCACTGAGGTTCATTCCAAATCTCCTGTCAGTCTTAGTGACTGAATCATTACTGCGATCCTGAGCACGCTGAACAGCTGTGGAGAATATAGTTATGGCTCATTCACTACTTGAAGTGCTTTAATCCCTTCCTACCCATCTCTGAAATGTGATGCATTAAATAATTCTCAGCATGTTTTTATATCATTTGGAAAAAGATGAAAAGTTAACAGCGTATGTTTCCATGCAATTTCATCTTTGAAGTTTTATCTGAATGACATGTCAAAATTAAAATTCAGAAAAAAGTATTTCCAGGGAAGTACCATTCTGACCCTGACTTCTGAGCTTTCTGTAGATCAAACCAGAACTAAATGAAACAAAGGAAGGGAAGAAAACCTGTTGTTACTTGTGTGCATACAGAAATACTAGCTCAAAAGTTCAAGATATCTCAAAACAGGCTTAAAAAAGCAATCTCCACTCCTTCCAGCAGTCCACTACCATAAAGAAGCATTAATATATTTACAAAGTCAAAAAGGTGGAGGTAGTAGGAGAACTTTGGCTTCTGGGACTACTTTTTTCTGTCGTGAAAGGACAATATGAGAAGGGGGAATTCATTCACTTCTTCACCATCATGGCAGATGGTGACATGGTTTCTTTCTATACTAGTGATTTGGCTTGGACCTAGTTCACTTCTTTTCTTGAATTCCCTGATTGTTTAAAGTTACTTCATGTTGATTTTGGTCTCTCCATGGTTTTAGATCAAGCAAACTCAAACTGGATGCCCTTATCCCAAATCAGTTCTGACTATACTGGTGATGTATAGATCATGACAAACACAAGGTAGAGGTTCATTGACCAGGTGAGGACTGTGGTACAGGCTACAGTCCAGTGCATGAGAAGGGATGCTCTGTGTCCCTCCAGGGTGGAACCCCAAATGAACAAATACATGTGGATGGGAACCAGAATTTGGGCAAAAAGGAAGGGATGAAGCAGCTAGACACTGAGCTACTGCAGGCAAGTGGCCTTGAGAGTTCTTCCATCTCCTCAGCTGACCCCCAGCCAGAAGGGCAGTATCGCTTCACATTCAGTGAAGCTAGGGTGCCGGTGAGTATTTTGAATTAATCAGGCTGAAAAGGATTTCATGTATATGATGAACTTAAACACAATAGGAAGTCTCATCTGAGTACTTCACAGTGCTTTACAAAGACCACTTACAGGCAGGTAATTAACATATGAAAACTGAGCTGTACTAGAACTTTTGGCAAATCCACTTGTTCTCATTCACAGCCTTAGCACTAGACAGCACAGGCATAATTGATTCAAAATCATCTATGTCTGGAGTACCTCACACAAATACCTATGGATGTGAAGACAGGCAATTTTATTGCCTGTGAACTGTCTAGTTGCTGCCTGCAAGTCAAGTACTTAAAGACATCTGCACTGCTAGCGTATCTTTTCAGAAAAGAAACTCCACAATGCACAAACAGCCCAGCTCTTGTTATTTTGAAGGATTCATTTTTTATGTATATTTTCATGCCTATGGATACTGTATGGGTGCGTTATCTCTGCTTTTATAGTAAAAGCTCTGCCCTGGAGATATCTACAACACAGAATAGCTAAGAGGGACCTGGTAAGATGGCAGCAACTAATGAAAGAATTCTGAAAAAACAGAAGACGACACCAAAAGTGCAGTGCAAACCCCAGAGACTTTGCTTCTAACTTCTTAGATGCCTGCAGGGCTCTCAGCCCTTACGATTGGTTTTATTTTCTACCCATTTAATTATCTGTGATTATAAAAATAACATCACCAATGAAAATGTCATTCTTCCTGCTACTATAAAGATCTTTTAGCTTTATACTGATATTATATTAGAGATGAACCTTATCCACCAGGACTTACTCTGCTTATCTTGACACGCTGATGGAACAAGTTCAAAGAATACTTGACCTTGGATCTCAGCTTTGACAGTTATGTCCAGATCTTAATACTTAGGTAACTGCACACACTCATGTGCCGGAATTAATCATTAATGACCAGGATCTTTGTGACACACTTAAAAGGCCAGGAAATATTATCCTCATCTTACAGATGGGAACTGAGAGTCAGTAATGGTTCAAGGTCACTGCGGAGGTCTGTGCCTGAATGTGGAGTTGAACCCACCACTTCCTCCACCAACCCCTTCTTCCTAGCTCAGAGCAGTGCCCTTGGCCAACCCCTCACCACACTTCATGTGACTCTTGGTTCTCATTTTGAAAGACAGTCTAACCTAGTGGGAGGGAAGCTTTTGCCCTGGCAGCACTCAGGAGCAGCTGCAGGCACAAACAGTTCTGCTATGGGATAGAATAACTGAAAAAAATACTTTTCCTTCAGGAGCAGCTGCAAACTTCAGTGCTCCAAACCTCTACCCTTCTTCTTTTCCTGTGTCTTCTAAAAAGTGCTGCTGCCTTTCCAGGCACTACTGAGAATACTGTACTATTGTAATCTCCTTGTAATTTGTGCAGCAGATTGCTTCTGCAATGGATGTGCCTACAGCTTGAAAGAAGAGGAAGCCAGGAGACTCAAATACAAAATTTAAAACAACAGTCTAGTTTGTTATATGAAACGGACCTGTATCTGCTCAGACCATTCCACACATGAGTAATCCATGTTATTAAAAAAGGCATCTGTGCAATCACCAATTTGAATTAATCATTGGAAAGTTTTTCTTCTTCTTTCCCCCTTCAAAAAATCTTCAGTTCATACTCCATGTGAGGAGCCACACAGCACATTCGCAGCATGCAGCAGTGCCGACTGATCCTGAAAAATCCAGTATGTTCTTGAGAACCATCCATTAACTGTTTACAAATGGCATTTCTGAAACATCGTCATGCAAGTAACTGCTTTTAGTTTTCCTTTCAGATTTATGATTATTGAAATGGCATTACCAGTGCAAATTCTCTCTTTCTGTCACTTCTTGTCTTTCTCATTATTAACTCGAAGTTTAACACTTTAAGTAGCATTATGCACTTATCAGGGTGGAGATTTCTCACATCAGTCTTATATCGATAAGACAATACTAAACCAAAGGCACACAATCAAGGTAGGGTTACATCACTTTTTGCTGATCAAAACCAAAGAAAAACAAGCCAAAAAACCCCACATGGCAAAAACTTTTATGACACCAGGCAGGTCAGGTTTCCCAACTGTTAACATTAAACATGAACGCAGGTAGAACATGCCATTTCCTGGCTGCGCTCTGGAAGACCAGCGTCTCATCAAATCTGCTCCTGTCTGAGGCTGGTATCTGAATTTGTACTCTTGTTCGGCCCAACACAGTGAATTGTTTGTCAGACTTCTAACCAGGGCATTCATGACGCATGTAATGTGAAAATCACAATGACATATTCTGGCAGTAAGTTTCTCTTCCATGGAGCCTTCACAGAAATCAGACACAGACTACATGTGCTTTCCTTAATACTCTTTGACCAGAATGAACACTTCGCTAATAGTGGTCAATTACTATGCAAATATCCAGTAATTGCACCAGTCAAAAGCAAAACATGTTACAAAAGGCACTTAAAAAAACCTCCAACAAACCACAAACAAAATAAAACCTCAAAAAAACCAAAAGCAGAAATGAGCAATGACTAGTACAAGGCATACGTTAATTATTAAGAAAGGGAGAAAAACTGTTTCCCAGTCTAAATCTTCAAAACCTATGTTGTTTACAATGATGCAAATATAAAAGAGCAAAGCTACAACTTTAAACTGGCACATTGCAAGTCCTATGTTTCTATAATTATGCTTTTGCTGTCTAAGATTAATCAGGGTAGTTAATGATGCAAAAAATTACATTTATAATCCAGTCTGAATACAGCTGTACTGCAAGCTAAGATCTAAGTGCCATTAAGGTAAATGGAATTAATGGGCTGTCCCTGGCAATCTTTATATCTATCAGTTACTAATTAACATTCTTCTGCAAAGAATAATTTATGGGGGAAAAATACATACAGAAGCAATAATGTTAAAACTTGCAACACACTGCGGTCACAGGGTAGCCGTGCAGCTGTAATAGACAATGTGTTGTGCTCATTTCAACAGAGAACAAGAAAGTGCCAACTGGCACTGCAATCAGTAAAATCTTTTATGTTAAGTCATTTATTTTATATGGCAGCAAATTATTACTACCAAGGATGAACTTTTGTGGGAAATGTCGACTTCAGCTAATAATGGAAGGACTGAGCAGAAGCAGCAATAAAAACCTGGTAGTTAAATTAGCTACTAAGAAAAATGAACACTGTGTGTTATCTTTGTAGATAATGTAGCACATTTGCTGCTTCCAACATATGACTCCCAATTTGATTACTGATTTTTATGCATTCAGTACTCGCATTAGTTTTAAAAGTGTTCCTGCCAAACCTTTACCACAATCTTAATTTGCTTTTCTTTTGCTTTTGACTTGATGACATAAAAAGTGCTGCATAATTCTTTAGGGTCCTTTTTAAAAGCCTCCTTATCTTCTTGCCTGTGAACCTATGCACCAGTACTTCACACAGCAGGAACTAACAGTAGAGAATAAATCTTACAATGAGCACCAGAGCTTCAGAGGCTGTTATATGCCTCACTTCTTTTTGGAAAACAAAACAAAACAAAACAAACCCCCAGCAAACTGACAAAAAAACACCCCCACCCCCGCCTGCAAAAACACCCCTAGGAACAGACACACATAAGTGAGTTGTGGCATGAATCAAAATCAAATGGTGACAGTTGCATCTGAAAAATGTTCCCCTCACTAAAGGCAGTAGTAGTTAGTACTTTTAAACCAGTATCAAGATATTTAGGTTTACTTACAGCATGAGAACAAAAACGTTAATCATTCTGAACTTATACTTAACAAAAATCCAGCTTAGAGTTAATCCTTCGAATCACTGATAACAGTATTATTCTAAGTAAACATCATAGAATTAGGATGATTTTAATCTTCCCAGATGCTGACCAAAAATGGTATATATAACTATGGCATGGTATATTGCTACCAAAAATGGTAACAATAATATTACTGGTATTTATATAAGTGAGATTCATTAAATAATAATGGCATTCCCTACATTTTGTACTTATTCCCTATGTCAGTCACAATTAATTTTATGTTTATAATATAGACATGATGACTGACACGAAGCACAATTTAATGCCTTCCAATTAAAGCTGTAAAGCAACATTTAGGATATTCACACATTTTTCTAACTTAGCCAACTGAAAAAAATTCTTAACTTTACATGAACAGTTATTTTGCAGACACTGTAGATAATTAACAGATAAGATTTTTAATTAACTCACAAAGACTTAGCATAATTTACCACATAGGGAAACAAGCCCCTGACCCCTTGAGAAAATTAATTATACTGCTTTAAAAATATGTTGTACTTTGGTAAGAATTCCATTCTAGTGCTTCAGGAATAAGCATTAAGTATTCTAACATGCTGTATTAGGAATATCATCTCCTCCCTTTGTCACTCCACCATGACCTCCCAAAAGAAAATATAGTCACATTCAGAATTACCTCTCTGGACTGTAGAATCTTAAGCAGTAGGGCAGAAGTTTGTTAGAAATAAATACTGATTTACAAACGTTGATCAGTTTGCAGAGAAAAGAAGGAAAAGTCTATAAACCCAGTACCAAAAATACAACAGAACTAGTGAATTTGCTGCTTCAAGAGCACAAAGAGTAATACATAATTTCATTTTTCTGAGGGAATTGAATGAGATAAAAGATAAACCCTGTCAGGGTGGATCTGACTGCAATGCAGTAAATGCTAAAGTAGGTGTCCAATATTTCGATTATACAGTATACCACATTTGCAATATAACTAAAAATACCACACATAATTTCTATTCAAATGACCACTTTTTAAAAAATTATTTTTAATGCTTCTGATTACAAAGCATATTCAGTTAAAAAAAAAACCACCCACACAACACATTTTAGAGCTTTTCTCTGATGTTCTCTATGCTAGCGCATCAGACATGTTATTGCAGGGCCTAGTAGTGCTTCTATACTGAAGGTTTTGGCAGGCTTCCCCACTGTAACCTCTCTGTTTAGGAATTTATAAAGATCTTGAATGATATGCTTTTGCTCTGTACTTTATAGAAAGGAAAAGTTCTTTTCTAATTAGGGCACTTACTGACCTAAAATCAAAAGCAAATGGAAACACCATGTAAAGGTATCTTCAAACACCATGTTAAAGATAAATATTTTTGTAATGCAAAAGGAAGATAAGACAATTACACGATAATATGGTTCAATCCCTGTTGTTATTTGCTTTTAATAATGAACATTATATTAGCAAGAGAGCTGGACTGGCCATTCTGCACAGTGGAGTTCTGCCTTTTAGTCATTTATAATGCAGTGTGCTAATTCACCAGAAGTTGCTGGGTAGCAGGTCATTGTGCATACCTTTGATGTGCAAATTCATGCCTAAATGCTTTGAAGAATTAGGGCCTACAGTCCATAGTGGATTCACAGCAATATAACATCCTATCCTTCGGTACTTTATCTGAATGCTATCTCTTACAGGGAACTCCGTACGGAGAGCTGGACAAGGTGGTGTTGACTGTAATACATTCAGCATGAAAAGCAAGTTTTTAAGTAGTTGATATGCTAAAAGTGGTCTTCATCATTCTTACATTATCTGTTTGTTGCCACATTGTACTGCTTAAAAATACCCTCTATTCCTTTTATCTAGTTTGTAAGCCACTTTTCAACCAATGTGAAACAGTCAGAGTACGGCACTTTCAAAGGTTTCATGGTCCTACAAATGTTGTCATAAACATCTAATTTTAAAACTTATTAATCTTAAGGCATTACCAATTTGCATAATATAGTGTGATAGACTGCCATTTTACAGCTAACCTGTTTGTCAAAATAAATGAACAAAGTTCATTGTATGATGGTATAAAAATACAGATGTCATTGCAGAAGCTGCAAGATTCCACTAATTCTGATTTCATAATTCAATAATGAATCTGCTGAATAAATGACTTTATTATGTTAGGCTGGTAACTCGAAGTTGTGGAAGCTAAGCACTGGAACGGATGGGTGAAAGGGCTCCCTACGGTCAACAAGCCCAAGCAAAGTCCTGTAAAGGAAGCAATTCCTCAGGTGAAATAAAAGAGGTTTAATCTCGGACCTACTACTTATCCACTTATCCATCCTTGCCTCAGTTGTTCCTGTTACAGAACCAGGGAAGCTGTTTATGTTATGATGCTTCTCCTATGTTTGCCTCTTTGAAAAGCAGTCTAAAAAAGTATTTCCATAATCTATGTGTTAACAGCCAATGCAGTGGCACAAGGGTATGCCTCTGACCTGTCCCCCCAGTATCCTAGTGAGCAATTTTCACAGGAGGCAAGACTCGCCCTGTTGCCTGCATTTCGCTCCACCTCAGACCGGCTACAACACCCGCCTTTCTCACTCACTGCCTGGGAACAGTTACAATTGCCCCCCTCCATAAATACACCTCTGAGGTGACAAGCGCCTCATTTTGCACTTTTCTCTGGGTGGATGCCAACAGAACAAACTGAATCTTATTGTTGCCATTGCTGTTACACTACACCTATGGGTGTTGACCATCTCTAGAAGGTGCTTTCAGGTGCCCATGACAGAAGCTGATAAGGGGCCTTAAAACAGTTCCTCAGAGGGACACCTTTTGCCAAAAGGTGCACACAAGAGAAAAGTTAAGCCTACCCAAGGTCTGCAGATTTGGCTTTTAGATTTATCTCGGTGCTTCTCAGAGAACTCAGTTACCTGTTTGGAAGCAACATCTAAACCTGAGCCAAGAGAGAAGAGCCTTCCTCCTACACTCTTCGTCCTACACTTTCCCAGTCAATGTGTCTAAGTATGTGCTCTCTGTTCACTCACTTTTTCTCTCTAGGCAGGAATTCTTAATGGCTTAAATATTCTTTTGCTCTTAGAGTCTGGCCTGCAGAACATAAGCTTGTTAACTGAGATGGCAACAGGAACATCAATATTTTCTGGTGACAAGCTCATCACTTTTTCTGTAAGGAGCCTCAATATTCTTTCTAGAGGTAAGGTGTATATCCTTCATTGTTTTCTTCAATACCTATTCCTCCCTTGAAGCCTCATTTGATTTCATTATTGAGCCAGAATAACACCAAGCAGGTAATTTTACACAAATATAATATTCATACAAAATAACATAACTTCTCCACAGCCATATATAAAAAAACCTGTTCCAAAGAAGTTTTGATTGATTTCTGATGGTGCCTTTTCTTCATCTTTTTTTATTTTAAGCATTTTTTCATGAACAGGGAATAGTTCATAACCATGTTTATGTGATGACAGATCAAACTTAACTTACTAATGCTACTATATCAGTGAAGGGTTACTTAGAAAGAAGTGGCAACAACATACTGTCCAGTGTGTTTAAAATCTTTTATTCACATTTCCTGCTGACAGTTGCTCTTTTTTGCCATCCAGTGTTTACACTGCTGAATGACAGAAGTCCAGTTTTGCTACCATGGGAGACCAACCATTCCTACAAAAATTGAAGTAAGAGCTTCTATTCTTCAGCAGCAAGTAGCAATTTAAGCCACAGATGTACACGAAAAATATGACTGGAGAGGTCCAGGGTATGTCAGTACAAACACAGAAAACAATTCTGAGATGTGGAATTCTCCCTATCCCTTCTGACTCCCCACCTGTAATAACTTGAGCTTCATTCTTAGGATTCATCTCTCTTCCTCCTGTTTGTCAGCTAGGATACCAAAATCAGCCATAATTCAGGGGGCTTTACACATCCTGAACTTGTCCCTAATAGATAAGAGTTTTAATTATGTGGAGAGTGGGATGGTGGCACTGTCACATCATTGGCACTGGTGAGGAGGAGTCTTGAAGAAGACCTTGAAGATGAGGAACTCATCTTGAAGATGAGGAACTGAAATGATGGCATGTGATGACATATTCATAAAGTTAGTAAGAAGGAAAACGGGCATTCTGCTGTGAGATTCATAAGCAGGAAGGCTTAATACTAGAGCTTATAAACTACTACGCAAAATCATGAGAAACCAGTAGCTCAGAGGTACAGTACCTCATATGCACAGTAACAAACGCATGGGTTGATAGAAGACACTTAAGGTTTTATTTTTAATGTTCTTTGGAGGAAGTGGAACAATTGCCTTAGGGTCAGAACTGCCCGTTCCTTCATTCCTCTGTCTGCTGTTCTCTACACAGTTCCTTGCAATGCACTCTTTTTCCACAGAGGCTTTCCTCACAATCACCTTGTCTAGTTTACTCCTAATGAAAAATTTAAGAGATACACATTACTCCATCCTTTCTCACTTAGGTGACCTGATTAGGAAGGGTAGCCTCAGTGATAACATAATTTGCATGTTGTTCTGTCATCCAGCAATGCCTGCATTTATTTCTATACAGAGGGAGTTGAGGGAATTTTTTAAAAGAAAAGTAAAATAGATATAAAATAAATCAAGCTACATAAATCTTAGATCAGAATTCATTCTGTATGAGCTGCTGGACAATATGTCTGAGTTAAGGACAGGAAGCCATTAAACTTTTTGGGTCCGATAAGTTTCTGTTCCAACTCATGTTCTCTAAGAACAGTAGATGTATTCAGCCATTCCATATTACAAAGAAGATGATGTGATACTTGCCTCAAGGACTAGCATGCTATATCAGATGCATAATAGTAGTTCAAATGCAAAATACATTTTGCTGAAGGTCCCACTTCAGAACAATACAAAGTTAAAATACCTATTTTATTACTTTTTTATACTAGTAATGAAATAATTTTCTTGTAATAAGTGTGTTTTATCAAAAGAATTTAGTTTGAGACTCAGCTAGAATGTCTGCCTAAGTGATGATACTCTAAACTTAAACTCCAGTAATATTTTGGAGTGGGAAAAGTGAACTAGTTCTTACAGAATTCATTCGCTATCTCTGGGAGAAAAATGGATTGATAAGGAATTTAATTGTTCTCATTTAAATCTATCCTTGCTTGACATAACCATTAACAGCATTTAACAAAGCCTTGTTTTAGAAAAGGCATATGACTTCTATTTGAGGCTGCAGCAATAATAAGAAGCAGGGGGGTTGGGCTAGATGATCTCTCAAGGTCCCTTCCAACCCAAAAAAGCATTCTATGATTCTATGATAATGGACACATACGTAAAATCCTATAACGTTATAACCAATAGAGATTAAAACAAATATGTGCAGTGAAATATGATATCATACCCTCCTTTAGTCCCCTCCCCACAAGAGTACTCACAAATATACTGTTAAAAGATTCTGCTAATCTTTTAAAACTAAAAATACATCAAGCAGAATCTAATTAGTTACAGCCAGCAATGCTATTTGGAAATGACTCGGAAAGACATAGCTCATGTATCTAAACCATTAAGCCATTTCCAAACTACATAAGAAAATTTGGTATCTGTGAGATAACCAGCTTAAATCAGCTTAAAATAACAGGTGCTACATTTGCAGGTCTGACAATGGCCCATTTTTTCTCCACTTCATATCACAGTCTTGTGCATGAAAGGAGATGGCAGATACCTCATCCTGCTGCAGAGACGAGTCTGCAGTCAGCAGATACTACAGTTTAGAAGAATTCAGGTCAATCTCTTGCTCATCCACTTATCTCCTGTAGAACCTGAAGTAAATACCAATGTCTTTGCAGCTCAGTTAACCCACCAAAGAAAAAAATGAGGTACACAGGATGCTGAAGGACAAAATCGTTGAAGACTGAGGTGTTCAGAAACAAGGATCTACTCTTGCTTGCAACAAGCTGGTTTTGCAGACTAGCATGGAGAATTTTATCCCCATCTCTTTGCAGAACATAATATTACAAGAAAGTGATTGTCCTTGAGTCCTTGGCTATTTCTAGCTATCATTGTACTTAAGAATAAAAAGAAGACTAAATTTCTCAACTGCAAATCTATCGAAAGACTGAGAGTTTGTTGCTTGAATTTATATGGCCATGCCAAACTCACACCATGATTAAGTTTAAATTTTCTATGTGTATGAATAGCTGAAAAAGGAGCATCTATACAGTGCCTACTGCAGTGGCTTCTACTTCCTACTCCTGTGCATTACTCTTTAAGCAACCCAGGGCTGGGTTGGACTGATAGGGTTAGCACATTACACACAGAGCAGCCCTTTACAGTGAGTACGTAACTTTATCAGACTGGAATAGTCTATCACTGGTCAGAATGTCACATCCTGATTTTACTACTGAAGAAAAATAACAAGAATGTACACCCATACACATACATACAAGCCAAACCTCCTGAATTTCAATAGTAATGTTATTAAACTGCAGGAAAAAGTTAATCAAAGGAATTTAATTTTGCGCAAAGTCAAAAGAAGACATTGTTTTGCAGTAGATGTTTTGGCAAGTGGAACATAGACCAAACTCTAAGCTCTAATTGTGAGCTTCTCCCTCATAGTGTGAATTTTCCAAACTGAACATCTCACTGTCTAATTGAAGCACTCAACCAGCATATGTTCTGCTCAAGCAACTGTGTGAAGTTTGAAATACTGTATGTAAGCAGTATTAACTTCTGCTTTCAAGGCGCCAAACACTTGGAAATTCCTATTCCTTAATTTAATGCTGAAATGTAACTTCAATTACTAAGAAGTGGCCTCCTCTTGATGAAAAGACAATTTGTAAATATCCAATAGGGAATGATGTCACAGTTTAATGAAAAACGCCAATTTCCATCCATACTTCATTGCCTCTCTTGTTCTATCACCATACAGAGACATCAACAGGTTTTGAATAGTCTCGGTCACTAAGCAACATGTACATGCAAGTCTAGATAGAATCTAGTCACTGTTTCTAGATCTCAGTCCTAAGATTCATAACTTTATTTGAGAGCCATCCTTTGAACAGGAGGCAGTACAGTCTGTCACAGTTCAACCCCTATGTTTGGCATCTTTCTTTACCCTTACTCCCTATTCTTCCACATTCACTTATAAACAGTTAGCCAGAGATCCGAGACTATGAGCACTGGAAATCTTATTTTAGCTCTCTGGAGTAAAATAGCAACAATGCAAAGATCACAAACTTAGGAAAAGCATGTCTTAACCAGAGATTTATCTTATCACATAATATCTTTCATATACCTTCTCTACTTCTAATCTCATCCTTTACTCTTTCTGTTTGATACTGTGTTCCAGCAAGAGCTGAAGGGGGAAAAAAAAAAAAAAAGCAGCTGTGCACTTGAAGCTAGCTTGTTGATCAAACACAATATATTACTTCTCCCTATCAACACTGCATTGCTTGAGCTGCAGTATTCGGCAGCATTTCAGGCTGGACAGAATCCTTCCTGCTTTGTTTCTTCACCACCTCACTTTCATAGTTTCTTATCTCCCCTAAACACAATAGTCTTAGTCACTCTGCTTTGGTATAGGCCTTTAGAATTCACAGAATGATTTAGTTTGAGAAAACGCTTCTGGGTGTCATCTGCTCCAGCTCCCTAGTTCTCAACACAGCACCAACTGGCAGCCTCATCCAGGCCCTCACACTCAGGGTTTTGCCCAGTGAAGTTCTGAGTATCTCCTGGGATGGAGAGTCCACAGTTTTCCTGGGAAAAACAGTATGGTGTTTGACCACACTCACTGTGAAAAATATTGTTCCGAAGATATAACTGGAATTTCCTGTGTCAGCTGGCTACCTCAGGTATAGCATTTTAAGACAGCACAGTTGGTACAGGATTTATTGGAGGTAAGTACCTCCTGCAGATGATTAATGTCATCCCAGGTAAGTGTCTCAAATGGGATGAGTTGCTTTCTGTGTCTACACGTCTTTCTGCATTGACTCTGGAAGGAGCTAAATGGTTGGTTTAGATTGGACACTTTGTTTTTAGACATCAATTTAGGTCAGATACATGTCATCCACTCTAACTTAAATTTCTGCAAGAAACGTCATAGTATGACTTGGTTATATCCTCCTACACTGGGGACTTAGGGGCATACTTTGACACATGCATGAATTGTCAAGCATGTAGAGGTGAGAGAACCAAAAGCCAGACTTTTTTTTTTTCTTTATATTGGAATAGCCTCAAGTTAAATATCTCGGATCTTATTAAGATATTTAAATACACTAATTTTCAGCACTGGTCTTTTAACTGGCATTATCATTATATGGAATAAGTTTATTTAATGACTGTAAATTTCTAACTTAAAATAAAGAAAACATTGGCAATTAGTTTCAACATTTATTTTCCCCACTCTGTACCAAAACTCTATCTCTGTTTTTCCCAAGCAAAAGCCAGCAACATCTATGGCAGTCTAATTGCTTGTTCTTTCTACCATGAAGTTTATGGAGGTCTACCACCTTTCCTTTTAAATCATTACAGGAATATGAATTTGAGGTCTAATACACAATTGGATTAAGCCATTTGTCTTCACAGAGCAAATATATTAATTTGCATTCTTTGTTTACATCAGTTCCTTAAGATTGATTAGAAGGCCAAATCTGAATATATTCAAAACAGTTCCTTTAATTAACCATCTACCTAAGGAAGAACCAGCAGACAGTGATGGAAATAAAAATCAGATTATCAATACTAAGTTAAGAAAAGCTCAGTAGTTAGAGCCATATGCTTCTGAGGAAGACACTGTAATAGAGGTGAAAGGTATAGGAAAGGGAGAGAACTATTCAACGTCACTAGAAAGACCTGTAGATTGCAGCAGTAAATCATTCCAGACAAACTTTTCAACAACCTAAAAATGTTTATTTTTATGTAATATTTTCGCATGCTTATCTAGAGATGGACCATTGAGGTAGTCCCAGTACAGATTAAACAATAACAGTAGGACTTACCTCTAATCTTATTTTTTTTTATCTGGATGGAGCAATGAAAAAAATGCTTTTAGGCATTAAGGCATAATTTTGCCTTAAGCATAGCTGTGATAGATAGTCACATGAAAAGAGAAATTAGGTGATGGTATCAAGCAGTCATCACTGACAAACCCTGATAACGTAATACTGATAAACATTTTGTAAAGTTTGGGAGCGGGGAGGGGGGAAGGATCAGTGGGTTGTGACTCAAACGCACATATGATGGAAGCATAAAAACTTTTGTAGGGCAGATATCTGTAAACCTTTATCACTTGTAGGACTCTTCAGGCACATTACATTTTCCAAGCTTTCTGTGAATATTAGTCTGTTTTCAAAACACCAACCAGAACATGAAAACAGAGCCTTGAGGGCATGAATGCACTATCACTCCCTGTTACAGAAATGGGAAGTAAATCAAAGCACTGAAAGGGAGAAATTACTTTCCCAGAGTCAGAAGCAGGTTGACTAGGCCCTGGGAATTGTCATCAGCTAATGGGGATAAGCAATCTGCAGAACTAGTCCAGACCCATTTTGCTGAACTTACTGATCGCTGCCAGCCTGCTTAGGTTGTCCACACCAAAGGGTGCAGAAGCATGCTGGACTCGCTCCAAACGAGGGACTCAATGAAAATTAAACAAATGACCAATAGCCGCAGACCTGGTCAGTAATCTGTTTAGAATTACCATTTAAGAGATTACTGGATCACAACCACAGTCTAAGCATACTGTCTCATGTTGCCATTTAACCATTTGAATGGAAGGTAACCTATTGATATTTCAGCAGTATTTATTTTATAAAATTCTTCATGGAGATTTAAAAGGAAGCTCCAGCTAGCAATCTTTTAAATGAGCAGAAGTGAAAGAGGGGCTGGTAGTGATTACTTTGTAACATAACAGATGGATAGTAAAGCCAAATTAAAGTTACTCAGAATTGACATCTCTTGTGTAAAATTAACGATGGATAAATGAGATGAAATAAAATAAGGCCTAAGGATGTGTTTTAAAAGACTATAATTTCAACTTGAACCTTTGAGGTTCAAACTCATTAGACTAACTTGAACAGATTTTCTTTTGTTCTATGTGCTTCAGTATTACTGGCTTGAGGAAGAAACACATCAAAGAGGCTACTTCAGGCTCAGACGACATGAGGAGAAAAAACAAAAACAATACATGGCTATCTTATCATCTGGAGTTTTGGACTGGCTACAAACAGCATCCAAATTAATTCCCCAAGCTTGCAATGAGTCCCTGCAAGCTCCTGTTGCCATACAGAACTTCTCTAAGTTCAAAAACTACCTGAATGGTGCTATCTGTAAGATTGGCAACTTTTATGCAATAAAATTGCCAATGCCTTTGAGAATCATCTCTATCAGCAAGAATATGCTTCCTCAACAAAATTTTGTTTAAGACTAGGGATTTCTCTCTCATTCTGTACTATGAACAGTCAGGAACAACTAAGTGAAATTAATGATTTTTTATACTTCTATGTGACAAAAGCCTAGCAAGACAATCATTTCTTAGCATAGCTCGGAAGCCTGGAATAATGCATGCTTATCACCAGCTGTAGCCATCTAAAAAATCTGCTGATTATATAATCATCTTAAATCCCTGCGTAGGTTGAAGACTTAAATGTTGTTGATGATAGCTAAAGACCAAAGCAGATGATTGTTAATCCTCCTCTTATTTAAGAGAAGTTATACACTAAGTAATACATTATTGCAGTATTAAGTGGCTTTTTGCTTTACTGATTAATCTTGTGTCTTACTAAAAAGCTTAACAAATGTTTAAGATGTTTAATTACTGAACTTGAAGTTGTTCTTTACAACCTTTCTCCTGGTGTGTTCTGGTCCACAGAAATGCTGTTTTAAGAAACAGATAAAATATTGCAGTGTTTTACTGTGAGTCCAGCTAGTATGAAGCAGAAATATTAATCAAACCACAGAACTGAGTAGGTAAGGATGAGAATCGTAACACATTTTATACATTGGGTGTTCTGTATTTTTGAGTTCTGAGTTGGTTAGGTTCTGCCTTTTTCTCATTAAACTAGAGACAAGAAAGTTTTAATTTTACCAAAATTAACACTTCCCTTACTTGTTTACATTCAAAGTTAATACTTTCCTTGTATTAGTACAAATGCTGTTAACCACAGAATTTTGCTTGTTTGTACTTTCACCTGAGCTTCTCAAGGGACACTAAATTTATTATCTCACAGAGAGAACTATTTACCCTCAGGGTCAGCGTCAATTTATGTGCCAAATCTCTTGCCGTATCACAGAAGCTTCTAAAAAAGAAATTGAAGGACTTTTGAAAAAGTTGCAGTGGTTTGTGAAGAAAGAGCTAAAGCAAATAATTCTAAATGAAATACAACTTTTCCCAATCAACTGAATGTTGGGGTCCTAGCAAATAAAAGAAAATAAAAACTAATCTTCAGATCCATAGTTTTTTGTGCAATTCGGTGTCATTTGAAACAGGCATTTCTTCACATGCTAGAAACTCAGCCTGTTCGAAGAGATAGGAGATTTTTTTGTGTGTGTGTGACACTACAGAGGATACATACATATACAGTATTTGCTGAGGTAGACTACTTTTATTCATTGCTTTGCTTAATGGAAAAAAAGGCACTTAAGACCAAAAATACATGCTCTCCTCTGTGTGCACAGAAATTTAAGAACAATTCCCCTTCATCAGGGAATCCTTACTGAGGAACAGAGTGAACAGCTGTGGAGCTATGACATTTTATAGTATCTGAGGGTTTGTTCTTAAAGAAGGATTTTGTCTGATTCCAGAAGCACAGACTTTTTAATGTTGTGCTTGTTTTAGTTCAGTTTGAGACATATTTTCAGTAAGTACTGAGGTAATTTCTCTCTTTTCTTTAGAATGAAAAACGTAATTAGGTTTCAAACAGATATAGCTCCCATAAAATAAAAATCAATAAGATAAGATTTAAAGAGAACAAACTTGCTTCAAAAAGTTTTAGGAGACATTAATTTCCTGGGAAAAGCATGTAACTAAAAAGGAAAGGAACTGTTCCTGCCAGGAACAAAAATGTAAGGACACTTTAAGTGGAAACTGGATACTTTAACTTGCTTTGCAATGTTTCCACCATTACTTTTTTTTTTGTGTGTGTGTGTGTGTGTGTGTGAAGGAAATGCATCTTTCAAATACCTGTTCTGAGATATTTCTAAGTCTCTCTTCTTGAAAACCTTCTGCTCTTCCTCCCACCTCTCTTCCAAGCCCAACACCATATATCCAGTATTTTCCAATCCTTTCACTGGCAGTCTCTGCACTGCCGCTCCTCTCCCAGACACCACTCTCTCATGTTACTTCCTAACGCCAACAATAGCTTTTGCTGCTTCTCAGAGCCGACAGTGCCACTTGGGAGGACCCTGCTATAATTAACTCTGGCATCACCCCTGTGATTTATCTTTGTCATCTGAGTCCTAGCAACACCAATAATGTACATAGCAGACACAAAACATGAGTAAGGCGATGGACATTTCTTCATCCACTTCCAGCTCCCACAAGCACAGCACCTTAAAAATCGTGCTTAGACTTCTACTGTTTATAGCAAGTCATAGTTCGTATACTCCCATCTTTTCCTACTACTTAGGTTGCCCAAGGAAATTTTCCTACATATCTCCCTGCCTGGATATATTAGGCACTGTCTGGAGAAGGGAATGAGGAAACTCAAATTACCTCATTAGTAGTTAAAATAAACAAACTCTCCTGCTGATCCCATCCAGTTCAGCATGTTACCTCATGGAGGGCTATCACATGCCAAGACAACACATTTGGCTCAAGAACTTCCTAAAATATACCTCACTGGAGACATTGTCTGGCAAGTGTTGCTATAGATGTTCTCTACTCTTCTGCTCTTCCTTAAGTTGTCAGAGAAAGGCTATAGGAACAGATAATGCTTTGGCCTGGTCCTGGCTTTTGTTACCTTGCTATAATCTCATCGCACCACCCTCAGGTACCACAGCTACCCGACTTGTTGAAACTAAAGATTCTATGCATAAGTACATCAGATCAGCTACTTGACTTTTCTGACAATGGAGGGCTGATTAGGTCAAGAAGAAAAAAAGCCATGATAATAGGCCTATACTATTTTCAGGATCCCAAACGGATATCTTTGTAAGGTGGACATAGTTCCCTGGACGTCCCTTGGACATAAGGGACTGCGATAAGCCTAGTGAAAGCTGCACAGGAACAAAGGAAGTAAAGGCCGCAGGCTTACACCTTTTCTGGCTTCTTGACAAATGTCCCAGGAATAACTTAAATACCAGTCCCCTAAAATTTTCTTCAAATATTCCCTTCACAGGGTTATTTTGTTCAACTGCAGGAACTCTTGCCATGGCCTCCATTCGTTAGGATTGCTCTCTCTGCCATTCAAACATCCTAGCAATTTTACAGTAGCAAAATGCTGAAAGAAACTTCTGCTGGTCGGCTTTCCAGCAGGCTTTACACCACCTCTAACTGTAATTAAGAATGTCTCTTTCCTATACATCTTTATATTTTTATCTGCATTTTTCATTCAGTTATAGACTATTTAGCCTTCTCTTGTGAGTCCTTAAGACAGCGTTTACATTTCATTCTAAACATGATTGCTTTTGTTGTGTAAGGAAACTACACAATTTATTTAAAATTTTTGTTTCTTTCTGATAAAAAATAATATGTAAGTGTAATATGTCATCTAAAACTTTTTACTCATGATATCACAAAACATTTAATTCTGGACAAAATATAATGTTTGACAGAAAACTGTTGATTTGTATTCTTTTAAATAGTAAGAATTTGATAGTCATCAATTTACATAAACCAATGTATTTAAAGGAGAAACACTGATTTCCTGAGAGATACGAGCTTTTGTACTGTTTTTTATGAATTATTTTGGTTACTAATTTAATCTGTATGGATATTTACACAGTATTACTTTAAGCATTCAGTAGAGCCAAAGGAAAGATGCCAGGAAAAACAGTAGTTGCATGAGAATCCGGAGTTCTATATCCAATTCTACTGTACAAGTCCAACATATAACCTTTGGGGATTTCTTCCCTTATCAAAAGAATGTTAGGATGAAATAAATTAGACAGGACATGGACATTACAGAAATATTCCATCAGAGAGTGCATCATACAATGACTCTAGATAAAGAAGTTGTTCAGCATGTGCCATTTATCAGCCCAAACTACTGTGACTAAAAAGAGTGGGAAAGAGCGAGCCCCAAATCTTTTTTGTTATCATAAAGGATAAAAGTGAGTGTCTTTTAGGACAAGTTCCTGAATAACAGCAGCACTGTTACTGCATGCTATGAATAAGCAATTAACGAGGTAATTGTGCTTAGGACTGTATTTACTGTGTGTAAAATTACCTGTCATGCAAACTCTTGCTTTTTTCAACAGATACCTTTGCAACTCCTAAGAACAAGCTGCAGGTTGTACAAAAAAATTCAGTAAATAGTTATTCAGCTAGGTTAGGAACACAAACATGCCTAAGGATAGGAAAGATTCATGCCTTATTTTAAATCTTTCCAAATGTCTGTCTCATCAACAGAAATAATAATAATACTGATTTTAGAAGTTTATCACTCTTTTTCCTCCTCAGACTACAGTAATCAAATCACTGCTTTAAGTAATTCCTTTTCACTTTAATTGCAGCTTTTTAAAAACAGGTTAATAACCATCCATATTTAAACTGCAGATTTTATGAGTTATACTTATTATGCAACCCATTAAAGTTTTATAGTCTTTGCAGAATAAAATAATCATTGATCTTTTTCATCTGAGTGCTATTAAGACAAAGGGTGTAAACATCAACTGATTAAAACATTATTTAAAATGCTTTACAAAATGCTTTATAAAATCTAGGTTTAAGTAATTCCACTCATAAAGACTTGACAAATCTGAAGAGCACTTAATTTAATTTCCTTTACGAGAACATTTTGCATGCAAAGCAAAAGCCTGAGGGACCCTCAGTCCCCAATAAAGGCTACGCTATTGCCTTTGCCTTGGATACTATTGCTGGATACTGTGCTGTGCAGTGCCCTCCAGCAAATGTGTAAAGCAGAATGAGGTAACTCAGAAAGTTTATTCTTTCACTATTGCTAATAATCAGTTAAACAAACAAGCATGTGAGGTATTTAGATCCTATTGGCTGTTTTAACAATAACAAGAAACCACTTATGTAAATTAAAAATATACACAGAAAACAAAGCTTGCTGTGTGCCATTTTTACGTATGTGGAACCCTTTGTCCAGAGATCATTTCCACCCTACAACACTGCTCAAGAAAATGCCTTCACATTTATACTCCATAACCTACTGTATAGACTTTTATCTGATAGTGTAGTCATGAGCTTATACAAACAGGGTGCTTCTGCCTCAGACCTTTTCAGTTGATTATGGACATGAATTGGTGGAGACTAGTTAGAAGTCCACCCATTCTCACATGGCAAAAAGGAGCAGCACAAACATCTGTTTTTCAGCCACAAGGTGCTGAGTGACTGTTGAGTGATATACTGCCAGAAAAATCCTGAAGAAACTGTGAGCTATCAAACAGATGGTGGAAGTGCATGTGCTATACGCTCAGCCTGCACGAAGAACAACATCCTACCCACACCCACAAAGTAAATACAATCAATCTGCAGGCGGCAATTGCCAAAGGACCGCCAGCATCGAGACATCGGTGAGGACCTTGAATGAGGCCACAGAGCTGAATGCCAACAGAGATGGTAGCTGCAGAAGGCCAAACGTAGGTGACGCTATTACACACACACTGGAAATAAGTCTTCCAGATAAATCAGACAGATTTACTAAAGGCACACATCACACTCCAAAAACTGGACAGCAACCAGGAAACAGGTATGGTTGCATAATTTACATCCATGTTACAGTTACAGAGATGAATTCAAGGATAGGTATTATAATGTTCAGCAAGGTGAAATGACACAAACTTAGGCTATTTTAAGATAATCTTAACATTTGCTTCCCCAGGAGAACATGCATCCTAGAAACCTGAATTTCTACTAAAAGCAATCACAGAAGGTTGGAGCACCCTTGATACAAATTTAATTTAAATAAAAATAAAACTTTTTAACAGAACTTTTTTTATGGTATCTACCCATTTGTACCCACGACCAAACTCCTCTCAAGACTGCTGTACTCTATGCAGCAAGAGGTGACAGCTGCTCATCATAAGCCTAGGAGACTGCTAATTCCCTAACTGGAACATAATCCTGTTCAAATATGTTGTGAGGAATCAGAGAATGGGTTGGGTTGGAAGGGGCCTTTAAAGATCATCAAGCCCAGCCCCCCTGCCACAGGCAGGGACATCTTTCACCAGATCAGTTTGCTCAAAGGCCCATCCAACCTGACCTTGAACGCTTTCAGTGATGGGGCATCCACAACTTCTCTGGACAACCTATTCCAGTGTCTCACCACCCCTATAGTAAAAATTTTCTTTCTTCCAGTCTAAACCTACCGTCTTTCAGTTTAAAAACATTGCCCCTTGTCCTGTCACTACAGGCCCCGGTAAAAAATCTCTCTCCATCTTTCTTATAAGCCCCCTTTAAGTATTGAATAGCCACAATAAGGTCCTCCCAGAGCCTTCTCTTCTTCAGGCTGAACAACCCCAACTCTCTCAGCCTTTCTTCATAGCAGACATGTTCCATCCCTCTGGTCATTTTTGCAGCCCTCCTCTGGATCCGCTCTAACAGGTCCATGTCTTTCTTTTATTGGGGACCCCAGAACTGGATGCCATACTCCCGGTGGGTCTCATGAGAGCGGAGTAGAGGGGCAGAATCACCTCCCTCAACCTGCTGGCCATGCTGCTTTTTATGCAGCCCAGGATATAATTAGCTTTCGGCACTGCAAGTGAACACTGCTGGCTCATGTCCAATTTTTCATTCACCAGTACCCCCAAGTCCTTCTCCACAGGGCTGCTCTCAATCCATTCATCACCCAGTCTATACTGATATTGGGGATTGCCCTGACCCATGTGCAGGACCTTGCACTTGACTTTGTTGAGCTTCATGAGGTTCACATGGGCCCAATAAAAGCAATTCCAAAACCAGGGCCAGAAGTGCTGCTAAAATATAAGGTAATGTTAAGAGAAAGATAACAAGAAAACTTTTGTTGATGCCTGGGTTGAAACTTGCAGGAGTCCCAGCTATAAGTTGCAAGCAGAGGCCAAAAATTTTTAGAGGAGTTTGCAAAGGTGTTAAGGCTAGATTTAGTAGGATGCTCCTTAACAATGCATCAGGTTGAAAGAAAATAACAGCAATCATTCTGGAGTCAACCACTAGGGAGCTGAGACACTACTCCCCAGCCGCTCTGCAGAGCAAGGGAAAATAACAGCCATGCAATCACAGGCAACCATGGGAAGATTACCTGAGGGTTGCCGGAACACTCATTTATGTACAGTCAGAATAGGAGCTCTGTTCCCTGTCTGTGACATAGAGCATAGACCATACATAAGAACAGGCAGACAGAGTATGCCTGGAGATCTGGATCCACCCTAAACTGACTCAAAATTGGAAAAAGATGAAGCTTAATTTCACCATGTCTCCTGAGCTGTAAACATCTCCTCTACATCAGAGGACCAGAACTTTACTGTTATTTCAAACAGAGCCCAGGGTGTAGCTTAAGGATTTAAAAGTACAGCAAATAAACCTGGCCAATTCAAATAACTGAATATTTCATACTGATGTTGACTCATTCCTGTTTTGCAAGCACAAAATAAAAACACCTGAATTGCCAGGATTTTCTTGTGTTTGCTCATTCCCTAATCCCTCTTCTTCCCCTGCAGACTTCTTAATTAAATGTCCTGGCCAGTGATGAAAACATTATTATAATGAAGAATTCCTGAACCCAAACATTATTTTTGCAGTCTTCCGTATTTTGAAAAATATTCAGCTAAACAGCAATAGACATATAGACCATAAAGAAGAGTATAGCTATCTTACAGCTCAATTGCAGTGCTATGGAAAGGAAAAGAGCAAGCCAAACCCCCTGTTTCCAGACACCTGTAAATGAGCAGCCATGCAAGAAATATCCCCAGAAGCAATAATCCCCTCTGTTTGTCTAACAAATTAACAATTTGGTGCAGTACAGTTCTCCACCTGATGAAGGTCCTTCTCATGGAAATAACATTAAAAAGCAGCACAGACTATAGTTTTACTGCCAAGTTCTTCTACATAGGCAGTATTCCATTTTGATTCACATGAAACTGAGGCCATTGTGTTGTCCCCTGACTATCCTCTTCTGGAAACAAAGCATTCTGACAGCATGTCGTCACTACTGAACTTTAAAGAATTTTATATGATGAGCAAAAATAGTCTTGTTATGCTCCTCTGCTCAATTGAGTCACAAAACATAGAACAAAACTACTATGTAGAGACGTACAAAAAACCTGGGTTTATCTTGTAAATTTCAGGCTGCTAATGTTTAGAAAAACTAACATGTATTTCAGATTCCTCCTCCACTCTTCACTATCAAAAGCTACATCTTATTCATAATATCCAGAAAATTGGCACATCATTTCTGCAGCACATATCTCTCTCCTAGACAAAAAACTATCCGGGACAAGAGCCTAAGGAAAAGATTTTTAAAACGTCTTCTGGCAGCTTTTTGACAGGTTCTCTCCACATTTCCTGGCATCACCCTTCCCAGAAATACTTGTCAGCCAGCAGGTTTTCTACATTGTCCATTTCTATCAGTTGCCTGGCCACCATAGGACAAGACTGCATTTCCCAAGCAACCATGAAGTTACGCTCTGTATGAGCGAACTCAGTGGTTATCAGCAGGCCAGGCAGAGCCTGACAGCAAGACCAGAGTGAGGAGAAAAGCAGCTCCCAGTGAAACAAGCCAGCCATATTTGCCTGCTGCTGATACCTACAACCACAAGCCTCACCTCTATAAATAGAGAGTGCAGCCTTTGTACTGCCCTGGAAGCTGCTAGGACGTTGCACAGGCTAGTTTTCAGGAAGCAAGGAGCACTACATTGGCACCCTAACCCAAGCTGATGCTGGAGCCCTAACCTACGGGCAATGGCTGCTGTCACCTCCTCCTCCTTTCCCGTATGGCAAATCTCTACCAGGGGAAGGTGAACCATGAAGCCCTTAATATTGCAGCTGGGGCTACTGGCATAGAACAAGCAAACAGGAAAAATCGGGGGACTGAACAAGGATTACTACAGATGAATCATGAGACAGAGATGTCTGTAGAGTAACAGTTCATTTTCCATCCATGTTTAGTACAGTTCTGACATTGCCTTCCAAGTCATACGTTTCTAGTCAAAACTGTAATCATGTTTCTTTCCAAAGGATGCTTCTTTGGGAAACTTTCCACTGGCAACAAGGGGAGATCAGGCTTTAATTTGGAGTTAGGATGGAGCTTTTCAAGCAACATCCCTATTTCTGCTTGCAAGTAGATTTCTGCTTACTCAGATCTTCTACATTGTGGACCTCTTCCACTACAGATTATGCTCATATTACAGTCTACAAAGTGTGATATAATATTTTTCAGAATTTTTTCAGGAAAATGGTCAGCATGTCCTCCAAATAATAAACAAACAAGGAGTGCAATGCATTGTCTGATTTTCCACCTAGTGATGGCAAATGTCCTAGATTTGTAAACTTTAAATTCTGTCTCTCAAGAGGCTGAAATATATAATTCTGAGAGCTTCAGAAATAAGCAAAACCTGGTGTCTGGTGCATCTAAGCTTTGAGGGTGATGGGCATCAGAGACGATAAAAAAGATCTGAGTTTTTTTCTGTGGGAGGGTCACTTAGGGCTGATACTGATGTCTACCAAAATGAAGCATTTCCTCTTAGTCCAGGGACTCATATCAATATTTTCCTACAAGTTAATTAACTTCTAGACTTTGATGTTTTGTGAAATTTCTTTGCAACCAACCATTGGCTCATGAACAGAAACATCATATATGCACATTCACACGCACTCACGGACCAGCACGTGCTGGTCAATGCAACTGCTAAAGCTTTGTGTCTCTAAGAACTAGCTTCTCACTCAGCAGATGAAAATGCAGAAGTATACCAAATGTTTGCTAAATGATCTCAAACATTTTTCAGAATAGACAATTTAATTATTTTTCTATTCCTCTGACAATCTTCAAATCATATTTTAAAAAGCTACATAAGCATTGTTTATAGTCGTAGTTTCATTCATAAAATTTAGCCACTTAAATCCCATACACTGACTCATCTTTTTATATCAGATAAACTTGCAATGAACTTGTAATTTTACAGGGTCTGCACCAGTGGGCTGTTTTCAGTCTGAACAGCTGTGTTGTTAAAATTTCTTTTTACATACAACTTGAGGGTACCCATTTGCTTCACAATTAAGAGCATAACACCTACAAATGTTCAGCTAACCAGATTGTTAATTGGTATGTTTGCTTTACGTTTTCTCGTATAAATAGAAAATGTTCCCCCTGAAACTGAATGGTTCAAAGGTTCACGTTATCTTCCTTGCATTTTTCAGGTTACTCACTTTTTACTTTTCCCTCTCCTCAGTGTTCAGAGGTATTACTGACAAAGGTCTGCACACCCCATGTTATCTCTTCTATTCTCTGCTCCAATGAAAGCTTTTGCCTTTGTAGAAATCAGTGCTGAATGTTTTCTTCAGAGGCGTCCAGCAAAAACTGAGCTAGCTTTAGAGCAAAGTCATCAATAACAAAGAAAGTAATCTTATGTTTGTAATAAACTGAAACAAGGTGAAAAAATATTCTAAAATACACCACCTTACTATTATTATTTGTGATACTTAAGATCAGTATTTGGTTTCGTTAGTTCTTGTATAAGTTGGTAAGTTACTTTTGCTTTCACCTCTACTAGTATTTTTATCCAGTTCATCTGAATCCTCAAATTCCCTTAAGATTGTCTTTAGACAAAATTAGAAGCATAACTGCTTGCTAAATGGGAGCATTCCTCTGTAAACATACAATACAATGTCAGCACTTCTGTCATCTGATTTCTGAGTGGAATTTGATATATCAGCTGTGAATAGCTTATGACCTGTCCCATTACGTGGGATTCATCTAACTAACTAAATGTAGATGCAGCTGAGCCAGCCCCTCATTATAGTCAGCAGAGATGAATGGGAACTTTCAGGGTTCACTTCACCTCATGCCAAAGTAGACATATAGGGCGCTTGCATTGCAACCTACCTTTGTGTATTTTTCTCCACTTAAAAAACTGGAGAAATTGCTCATTTTGTTGTATTATCTTTTGCGAAGAAACTTAGGCTGATTAGGTCAGATGCCTATGCCTACCACAACCAAACTCTCAAGTTGAGTTAGGATTGCCATAACCAGAGACCACTTCTTTTCTCTGAAACATGACTGAATTTTTACTCAAGTTTCTCCTTGATCATGCTCTTCTCAAGTAAAGGCTGTTGAAAAGTGGCCAGTAAATGGCCAAAACTCTGGACTTCCTTCTAGCCTCTTGGGAAGCAGCCCAGACATGCTGCCAAACTCGTTAGTTCCCATGTAATTCTGTTAGGGTCAAGAAGTCTTTAGAAATCCATTTCCTAAGACACAATCTATGACCTTGATGTCTCAATCAAGGGTAAAGCCAATTTATCGACAACATGAGAGAGAACATCCAGTTCAGGTGTTCTTTTACTGACCACCTGCTTGACCTTGGTTTAGCCACAGAACATAAATGCTTCTCCGCTGACACTGTGTAGGATTGTCAATGAAGTCAATGAATATCAAGTATTATCAACAGCTACAATCGTTCATGAGTATACATATTTACAAAGATAATTTTTCGGTTAACACTTGTTTTCTGTCTCACATTCACATACTTAAAGCCCTTGTCGGACATCTTGTTTAAAGTCTAATATGACTTGTGGGTTACCTTCTCCTTCGGCTGATAATGCTCAGCAGCAGCTGATGTGTCCCCAAAAGATTCGTCAGCTTGGAAAGAATTTCTGGAAATATGCAGAACTTCTCAGCTAGCCTACACGTTTGGAGGATGCCATCAACCAGCTCTGGCATATGAGCTAAACATAGCAACATTCAATAATGTACTGCTCAGAATGAAAATGGGAACACTGAGTATGATGCTGCATGTCAGCACACATGATGAGAAGGCAAAGGTCACGTTGCAAGGCAAAGACTATGAGCAGCAAGGCAGGTGACAGCAGCTTCGATGACAGCATCCTCACACTCGGGACTGACATACTCAGCAAAGGTGGACTCGGCAGATGGGCACACATCGCAGGAAGCAGTACTCTGCATGGGAACAAACTTCAGACTGCTGTTAAATAGGGCTGCTAGTCTCACTCTTGAAACCTAGGCTCAGTTTACTGAAAAACTGAAGAGACGAGGAGTCTGTGAAGTCCAATTTACAGTGCTTATACCAAACGATATCCTACTAAGATGATGTTCGGGAGTAACAGGGTTTTGAAAGGAGTCTATTTTTACTTTCTTACTTCCAAATTAATACAAGCACATCTTCCCCACCCTCTCCCCCAAGATAATCATAGTATAAAATCAGTCTTTGTAAGAAAAAAAGAAACTGCAAAAGATTAACAATTATTTATTAAAATTCATCATTAAAACTGCATTTGAATTATGCAGAGTTAAACAATTTGCAAAACAATCTGCAGACTCTGAACAACGGAAAATCCTGAAAAAAACAGAAATTCTAATAGACAATTTCTAAAAATTCAGCTGGCCTATTGCATTAAACACAAACAGAGACCACAAAGGAAAACTGGTAAAAAAAAACCCTAAAGCATACTAAACAAGTCTAATAGTTTATCCGTTTCATTATCAGTTATCAGTAACTTGGTTAAAACCGGCACTTTTTAAAACTTCGCTGCATACTGATATACATTTTAAAATTTGAAAAAGTTTCTTTGTAATAAAAAGTTTCTTTGACATACTGTTTCTGAGCATTTTAAGACTTGCAGCTTATAGCTTCTCTGATCTCTATTAATGCTGTGAATTGCATGAATTTAAGACTGAATAAATAAACATTTTTGACAATTAGTTCATTTTAATTAATTTAAAGTAAAATGAATATCCATAAAAGGTAAATAAGTGAACATTTAATTATGGAAATTTGCTATTGATTACAACAAATGCTTCTAGAATGGGCATGTTCTTTTACTACTCTTAATTATTGTAATTAAGATTTTTGCGTGCTAATTAAAATTGTTTTGGCATGCCAAATTCCAGCCCTCTCTCTGTCTCTCAAAGTAGGTAAGCACACTTTTTTTTTTTTTTATATATTTAGTGTATGTAAATAAGGCAAAGAATGTCCCGGAGTACATTCAAATTAAAAAGAGGCATAATTCTGTAAAGTCGAAATTAACATAAAACCAATTTAGATCTTTTTTTAGTTTTAGAGCATTAAATATCTCAGCCAGAAACAGGAAAATCAAAACATTCATGACGTATGTCAGTAAAATAACGAAAATACTTACGGAGGAATAAGATTTCTATAATCATAGATAGTATGACTAAGTAAAAAAATTATTAAAGAGAAATCTAACCTTGTTTTAACCTAAGGCGTGAGAAATAACATATCCTAACCTGAAAAAAATACACTGGATTGTTTGCCAGTGAATAGCTCATATACCAGCTAATGCTGTTCTCATTCTTACTTTAATTGCCCTGACAGTTTTATCTTTTGTAGCCCCTCCAATTTGTAAATTTTAAGTATTTCTCAGGAAGCCTGTTGGGGATGGGATGTAGAATGCCATCACTATGAGAGTTTCACTCTCTGAGAGCTGCAGCAAACTGTAAGTTAGTGAAACTCTGCACACCTTAAATTAGAGTGGGAAAGTCACAAGCCCTGGGACTGAGTACGGCCTGCAACTTTACTGCATGTCGCTTGGGATCATATCATTTTTTCCTTTTACATTACTTCTGGCTAACACTCAGCTAGGCCTTAATTTATGGCCTACCAGTGTGTCTGAAAGAGCTATTTGGCCCTTAGTAATGGAGAGGATATTCCAGGTTTAATTGAGTACATAAAATTCTACTTTGTGCCCTCTTGAGTCTTCCATGGAAACTGTGGCTCACTGAAGTGGACAGTAACTGTTAGGAGCGTACTTACTGCATTGAAGTTGGGGAAGAGATTGACTGCTGCGGCAGTGTCCAGAGGAAACGGAAGAAATGGTTTAATATCCAGCGACGGCTGCAAAGGTGGAGCAGGAGGACGCACTAGGGCTGGAAGAGCAGGGCTCTGGCATGTACCACCTATGTGCAGAAAGAGACACAAAGCATTCAGCAAGTACTACGATTGGGGGTGGGGGGAAGCGCCAACGCTAAAAAGCAACAATAAAAAGTCAATATTGGATTAAACAAATACATTTTTATTTGTCCACAAATTACTGCATTACTGAAAAAGAGCACAGCTGACTCAGTGACTGCTGGTTATGATTCTTTGCCAGTAATTGCTTCAGGTATTAGTCTATCGTTATTTAAATTAAAATTTAATTTAGCTAATAAACCATTTCTCTCCCTGGATTATCTGGAACAATAGTTCAGCATATGTCTGACTTCCCTTTAGAGCTTCAGCTAGTCTCATTCTGCTATAATTTCAGTATTCCATCCCAATGTTATTGCTCAGCCCTCCAAAGGCAAACTGCTCCAGAAGAAAAAGAACAACAACTAGCTGTTCGGCTCAGCAAAAGTCATGTCATTTGCAGACTTTTGATTTTTTAATTAAATGCTCACTCATGGAACTTACAGCTTCATAGCCACCCTAAACCTTGCAAACACAACATACCTTGCTGCCTCAACAGTTGATCAGCACAAATCTAAATTAAGAACAATTTCAGCAGCCACCGAAATTCTGTTTACAGGAAGGTACTGACGAACACTTTCTGCTCTTGCAAGGGGTGGAGCTGGTTCAGACTCGGTACAGCAGGAGGCTCCTCCCGGCTAACACTACCAACCACCAGCTCTGTGGGAACATAATGCAAATGAAGAAACCCCCTTGCATACCAATAAGTCGCTACCTGTTTGCGGCGCACCCTATTTTACTTACTTGTTTGCCCCTTGCCACAGCCAGCTAAAAGCTGGAAAGCTCCAAGCCCATTCTCTGCTTCCAATGTCTCCCATGTTTTGGTTGCACTCCAAAACATCAATTCCCTGTTAATTAAGGACTATTTGGATCCTAGGAAACTGTTAAAATATGCCAGTGTTCTTCTAATCTGAGAGGCAGGCAACAGACTGTAAAGACCTGCTGGTAAGAGTCCAAGAAACATTAAAAAAAAAAAGGGGGAGATTTACCCCACTCATTGAACAGAGACACAGGCAGACAGACCAACAGAGGGAGAGATCCCAAATCTGTTTTTTTCCTCTTGTACATACAGACACTTCATTAGACAAGCTGCATACATTCTTTAAGAGCCCAAATATAAAGTAATCAGAATGATATACGGAATCTCTCCATATTTGGCCAGCAAATCTGCTAACAAGGTTTGCCATTGAACGCATCTAATTGAGGGGTAACAGCACAGGATTTAATTTACCAGTTGCAGCAGATCATCCACAGTTCTGCTTCTAGGTATAAAATCAGCTGGAGCCAAATTTTCAAAGACAGTATTTTTTGCCAACTTTCAGCTCCTCTGTGAAGCATTTCACTAAGAATCAGTGAAAGGAAAACATTACCCACTAGTAAACTAAAGGTATTGGATTAGGGTTCACTCTAATCTCACGCTAATTTTTCACTCCAATCTCACGCTAATTTTTGGCCTAGAGTAACTGCCATTTCTGGAGTAATTTCTGCATTTACCTCAATATAAGAGTGTACCAAATCACTCTTTGAATGCAGCAGCTAAGGATATGGGCAACACAAAAGCAGAGGGCAAGCAGCTCTGCTTTCCATAGCTCACCAGCATAGAATCATCAAGTATGTCATGATTGCCATTAGTTTGGCAATTGCTACATTCCCATGGAATTATTACAAAAACAGTGTAAAAAGAAATTTAACAGGTCAGAACGATGACAAGGTAGCATTGAACATGCCAGTCTTACCCCTTCTGAATAGGAAAGGCCCATAAAGATATTTTTTTAGATGCTGGAAATACTTATTTTTTCCTCACATAAAGCTTTTATAGATCATGAAAGAAAGAAGTCACTCCTACTAATAAAAACCTTAATAAAAAGTCTCCAGGTTGCACCTGAGATTGTACAGAAACACACAGAAATGCCAAGGTGAACATTTGCCTGCAATGGCAAAGTATTTGAAACTGATTAAACATCCTACAAGTCACACATGCAAATGCAAACTGGACTGGGAAATATCACCTATGCTTGGGGACCCAGCTCATCACATGTATTGTCTCAGCACTATGGAGAAGAGCCTCACAGGTTCGGATTACCTAGAGGAACAGCACTGCTATCCCATACTCTTCTAGGATACCATGCCATGAAGGATGAAATATTTCTATTCTGTGATCCTTCCCTGTGGTATGACTAGGCACTCACACACCTGCCGCTGCCAGCCAGTGCTGCACAAAGTCATCTGGGGACGAGAGCATGCTTTAAATGGAAAAATTCAGCCAGCTCTGCAGGACCTTGGCTGGGACTCAGAGCCTCTGGAACAGTTTAAAATCTACCACAGTCCTGGCTACAGTGGCACAGAAAATGAGTATGTTCAGGAGCACAGCTGCTCTCTGTTTTTGCAATAGCGTCAGATATACTCCTTAACGATGGAGCATGTGATAGGTATCATGAAATTTGAGCTTCTGCTTAAAAGAAATTCTCTAATGTTTATGGCTGCAAAAATTAGCTTCTCTTCCCATTTTACATGCACAGAGTTGTAGTCTAGAATCAGCAGAAGAAAACCTGAAGCAATGGCAACCATTTTTGTGACCCAGCTTAACTGAAAAACCTTTGGACAACATCTGGGAATGTCAATGTTAACTATTTCCCATCCGATCCATTAGCAGATGGATGGAGAGGCATTGAAGCCCACTGGGAAGAGTTCTTGAAGAACACATGGAGATAAATTATTATTGTAAAGAAGGCAATAGCAAGGGCAGAAATGATGACAGAAGAAAAACATGAGAACCAAGAAAGCCAAACTGAAGGTAAAGAAAGAGAGATACGCTAAAGCTCATAAAGCAGAGTTTACTTTGTAAATAAGTGGTGCTATGTGTGACAATAGCACACTTAGAAAATGACTATAGCAAGACATACGTCCTTTTTAGTTATCAAGTGTTACTGAACACTGGATCAAAGTGAGGAACCATAAAGATTACTTACGACTGTTTTGGTGTTCTGTATGATAAGCTTCTACAGAAAGACCTCCATCGCTTTCCCTGTGCAGATGTAACACTGCTGATCGACACACAGTGAAGGCTCAATGTCAGCCTTTTTACAGACTTCCTACCAGCAAGGTCTGGAGTTCCACTTTGACCAGTAAAGCTAGTAATAACATCCCACACCACTGACAGGCTTTGTCCACAGCCTGTGCTTGATGCTCTGTATTATTACCTGAAGTTCACATAGACATCCTTGCCAGAAACTAGGTGCATGCATGGCCTGACTTAAGAGACATAACAGTCCCCTCAAAATGTAAGGCAGTACAGGTCTAAAGTTACATTTTATGAGTAGCGTGCTACAATTTCTTAAAATAGGAGGATACTAACATATTTACTAATTCCAGTGTAACAAGTTAGTGATGTTATAGTCTAATGCCTTTCTAAAGAGGAAGAGTCTTTCCAGCCCATTCAGATCCTAAATGGGAGATGAATGTCCCAGACATTTTGGAAATTCATGTCAATGTTTTTACCTTAATTTTGTTTGTACGAAGTACAGGAATAATAGAACGTAGAGGCTTAATTATCTCTGCATTTTAACCAAGATTGAAGCAATCATTCATTTATTCAATTTTCAGACAATTTAAACCACAGGCAAGATAATCTGTTGGCCAGAGGCACTGGCAACACATCCAAGGTAAATGTGAGCAAACAAGTTTGAAGAAAAGCTTGCCATAGACCTTTGCCCCTTCCTAAATTGAGAGAGTTTTTGAGAACTCCCCCAGTGTCAATCAAACTGTGCATTTTTACACATGGATGCACTCTTGCATCTCCAGTTGGGACTAGACATTTTGCCCTACCACTAGGGAATGTTTTGCAATACAGCAATATGCTCTGAGTGCAGACAGCCTATGTGGTACAAAGCCACGTGCGCAACAAGAGGTTCATGCTCTTTGTGGCATAGCCTACTCAAGCAGTTCTCCTTCAGAAACCACTGGTGATATGAACTTCATCACTACAACACTCTTCTTGCCTGTACCCAGAACCAAGGGAAGACAACAGAAACACTGAGATGATTCCTGCAGGTTCAGCCTCAAACTGTCCATTCCATAAGGAATTGTCGCATTTTCTTTTTTTTTTTTTAGTTGGAATGTGAATAAATACTGTTTTTTTCCCTCCCAGTTTTGACTTTAGAGACCATGTTTCACTATGGAATTGAGAACAGATTTTAAAATGAGAAGTCATTCCAAAAAAAAGAAACCAGATTTCTTTAAAAATGCTGAAGTTTTGACCTTATCTTAAAGACATTTTTGTCACAATTCTTTACAAAGAATTAACACCTTCTGGGGGAAATTTTTGCTTTCAATGAAATATCCTTTTCTGATAAGAAAGTCTCCCATACAGATTTTTGTGCCCAGTTCACCTGAAATATCCCTCAGACCAGTGCTAGGAAAAGAGTATAAACAGCTGTAAATACTGCCCCTAAAAATATGGATTAAAAGAAGCACAAAGACTGAATATGCACAAAGGAAACAAAAGAAAATAGTCTTAGAGTAAACAGACATGATAGAGCAGGGTGTTTTTTATATATAGGGTAATAAATAACGTTTCCTTAACATTTCTGGAGGACGTCAAGATTTCTGTCCCTCAGGTCCCCTAACAAACAGCTCAACAATTTGGCAACCGCATATTGCTGTATTTTGTGACTTGGCTATGGAGAGAGATATGCTACATCTTCCCCTGCACAGCTTTCCTCATGCACACTCTCACTCCCAATCCTTTAAACTCAACTGCAAGTTTAGTTTCCAGAAAAATAATCACCAGATCTGTTATCAAATAGCCTCTCCTAAAGAAATATCCAGCCCAAATTTTGCAGACACAAATAATGTAGCTAATTTTTTGCAATGCATTTGGAACTTGGAGGTATGTAAACTGGGCAGGAACTCTAAACTAATACCCCATTAATCTAAATCTTTTGCAGTTCTTCCATCGCTAACTATTACCACCATAAACACCAAGTGAAAAACCAAATCTCTGCAGAATTCCATTTTCATTCCTTCATTACTTTGCAATTCTTTCCTTCTGGCCACGTGTACAGTCATTTTCAATACATCAGAGACACCGTAAACTAATGTTCAATTTCCCTTCCATCCTGGAGTCCGAGTCTGTTTTCCGTATCGTAATTTGGTTTCTCCAAGATACGGATATTCCCAAGTTTTCCATCCCATCTCACGCCTCTCCCAATATTTCCATGATAGCTTATTTGAGGTCAAAACACACATTCTATCTTGGCAGAAGCTCGGAGAACCTTTCAGCTGGTATGACTCAGTGGAGTAGCTGGGAATGCAACACTGGTTTCCAACTTAAAAGTTAACTTCTAGGTAACTTTAAAAGGTAACTTCAAAAAGTATCATCAGAATTTTTTATACAGTAGCCTAATATCTGGCAGTTCACACCCAGTAAGCATTGCAATATATCCTAGAGAGCTTGAGTCAAAAGAGGATTCTTTTCCCTAGAAAATTTTCAAGAAAACTCAGGCTATTTTAAAGTATAAAAGTGAAGGAATATGTGGGGAGCTCATGTTCTATCTTATAAATGCTAAGAAACTTACATTTAGATAACTTGGTATCAGCTAGAACTTTTAATTCATTATGAATTTAGTTTGCCCGTGGGCCAAAGAAAGGGTATATTTGAAAGGATTTTCCTCAAAAAGACAATAAAGACATAAGCAATTAAGAACAGTAGGCTAGCCTTGATGAATAATGAACTTTCTTTATCTAAAATATTAGATATCACATTTAGGTCTTCAGAGAATCTGATAAAATGGGAAATTGAAAGCCATCCAAAGACAAAAGAATAACCTTCTCTGGGATATAACAGAGACAGTGCACCATGAATGGTAGATCTGGCTTTTAGGAATTAGCTTAATGTAATTTGTCATGACCTATAGTCACTAGGGTACTCCCTTTTATCACTGTATGATAGTCTTCATTTCTGCAAAGGATACTTTTTTAAAAAACTGCTAGGTTGTCACTTTAAAGGTAAATTCAGCTCCATAATAAGTAGTACCAGCACTCTAATCTGACATGGCAAAATAGGCTTCACCTAATCACCAAACTACTTATTAGTAATTATTATAGTACTCAAGTGACTAAAATATGGACTCAGCATACAGAAAATTAGCTAACATGCAACCTGTACCTTTTTATGTGCATAAAGGGATACACTTTTAATTTTAAATATGTAATTTTAATAGGCTACATATTCCATATGGACTGAAAGGAGGTTATGTGTGAACAGATATCATGATGCCTGTTGAGAATTTATTGCTCAGAAAAATCTATTTTCTGACCGTTTATAGTGTTAGAACTCAGCTCCTTGTAAGAGTTTTTTGTTGTTGGTGGTTTGTTTGTGTTTGGTTTGTTTTTTAGAAGGGGAGATGAGGATCTTAAAACAAAGTGCTTTTAACTCCTGCATTGTTCATAGACTTTTTTTGGAGAGCGCTTTCATCACATAATAATCTCAAAAATATTTTATAAATGAGGATATCCACATTTAAACACAATATTGTTTCATACAATCCCTCATAGTTTCAGAAAAGAAAGACAAAACACAACTGTATTAAATATTTGACACCCACTAGAAAAGAAGAACCCTCAAAATGGGGCTCCAAGCACACCAGCCTCAATCCTGCTGACTCTCCTGAGACAGCTTGAGGATCAAGTACCCTGTGTGGCAACACAAGCTTTCCTTTCATAGGTTTTGCTGTTAGTAATGTTAACAGTGGCTAGTCACTTTGAAGAGGATGAATGCAACACTGTCTCAGCTGTGGAGATGTGTGAGTAATTTGATTTTTCAGTTCACTGGCCAAACCAAAAAATAAAGACAATTAGGAGGGGGGAAAAAAACAATCATTGTGTCAGCTGAAACATTTCTTTCACCCAAAATGAAATTCTACAGTTTGTACTTGGATACCTAACCATTTTTATTATTTAAATATTGGCAAATTGCAAACATCCAAACCCAAACAATTAAAACTACTCATTACAAAAATATTTTCAAATATTTTCTAATATCTTTCCCTCCCTTCCTTTTTTTAAAAAAGTAAAGCTCTTCCAGTTTGGCACAAATCAGTACCCACTATTTATTTATAGAGTGCATTTTTCAGCACATACACTATTCACCTGGAAAGTTTGCATCAGCTCTGGTCACTTGCTTCTATTCAAAGTATTATTTTGTCTAGAGACAATATTTACTCTGTGATTCCTGCAAAGTGAGCTAGTTTAGAAAAATAATTCTTTTTATAATTATTATTATTAGTTTTAGAACCCTGCGGCTACGCATCATACTGGGTTTTTTAAAGTTTTTTCTTTCATGCTTACTAGCATTTTGAAAAAGATACAAGAATTTTGATTGAAAAATGTATGCCTCTGTACACCTAAAGGAGTAGATTTCTCTTTTCATTGTGTAGAATCCTGTGAAACTACTGTTATGAAAGTAGTATTAGGAAAATGCAGAGACAAATTTGCATGAATACTCTGACACCCATTATCTCCTTTCATCTTTGTCCTTACTTTTAGTGAACAAGCTCAGGTTCCTGCTCCCTTTTTGCTACCTTCTTCCCTCCTGTTCCTCTGCATTAACAGACAGGTGGGCCTAGGTTGCAGACAATAAAGTCCAGTCTGTCTGAACAGGACCAAAGCGCAGAGCACTGGGCAAACCTTACCCACCTCAGGCCACAAGGACGCTAATGTCAGAGCCTCCATGAACCCCACAAAGCATCACCCCTTTCCCCCCTATCTAGAATATGCTATGGCCCACAGGAAACACTATAACAATTTATTTAATAAAAAAAAAAAATTAAATCTACTGAAAAACTACAATCTGAACTTCAGTACTTAACACTGTCTAGCAACAAATTCCACTCACTACAAGCAACACCTTCTGTGGATTATAAATTGCACAAGGGCAGCAACTAAGCTTTTTATTTTAGCAACATGACCTACCTAATTGAGCTCTTCGGAATCCTTTGAGGTTTCATTCCAGTTGGTCAGACAAATTTGGATGATTTCTTTTCCCTACTGGAAGCTGTTGGATCACTGAAAATTAAATGATCCAAAATGAACGTTCCACTTTCTGTAAAGTTCTGGCTGTTTCTAGTAGAAGGAAACAACAACAAATTGTCCAGTTTGGCCACCTTGCTTATTACCAGCTGCCTATACCAAGTATCAGCCATGCCAGCTATCAGAAAGCCCAAGGTTGCCACCATCATGGCTTCGGAGAAGACAAACAAGCAAAATGCCCATGAACATCAGCTCTCTTCCCTCTTGAGAATGGAAGAGCTTTTCATTTCCATTTGCCTTACAAAACCAAATAAAATGTTAAACACCAAGCAGCCTTATGTTTCTCCATGCAATTCTGGTATTAATTCTCAGGACATTTCTACATGGCAAGATTATCCCCATTTTTCAGCTAGGAACCTAGGACAGAAAGAGTGAGTCACCTGCTCACAGCTCACACAGGAATCTGTGGTAGGAATTGAGGAATTGAGCCCTAGGTCCCTAAGTTTAGTGCTCTGAGCACTGCAACACCCTTCCCTGGTTTTAGTCTAGTAGTGAACTGAACACACTGTCACTCAGACTTGAGTGATCTCATGATAGCAAAGACAATGTCAAAACCTGTTCTTCCTTCCCAGCCATAAATGCTAGAGGGAAGATGAGTGGACCGAGTCGTCCACATCTGCATGAATAATTCTCTTTATTTTTGGCAAACTGTATATTCCCAGCTCTATTCTGCAGTTCCTTCCCCTACTGCTCATGTTTTATACAACTTTCTACTTTCTTTAGTAAGAAAGTGAATCCAAGGAAGTGAAAAGCCTTCTTTGCCTAGAGTGAGCTAGAAATATACAGAGACATTCCTACCACCAAGCAGTAATGCCAGGCCAGAAAAGTTTGTCTGGCTATCAAAAGGAAAAACACCTTTCCCTTTCCTTCTCACGACCATAAGGTCTTCATCTTGGCTAGCTATCCCCACATAAAACAGCTACCCACAGTATGATTTCCAGCCTGCAGCGGAAAGATTTACATTCAGACTCAAGCTAAGGTGCATCTTGAGGTATGTGGGAAGCATGGGTACTTTCAAGAGGAGCACTGCAATCCGATGAAGTTAGAGGAAGGCCACAGTGTTACAAATGTGCATTTCCACAAAACTGTATGTATGGTTTTTCCCTACAGCTTTCAGCAGATAAAGAAATTATCTTCACAGTGCTAGACTGACTGCACCATTATTGACTAGACATGGATGTCTTCTAACCAGTGGGTCAGAGTATGTCGTTAGTAGCCTCTACAGGAGAGCTATTAGACCTCACCAGATCTAACCAGCTACAGGCCCAGCAAAAATGTTGTTTAAATGGATCTAAGTACTGAACAACAACAAGGAATTTGCTGAAGGGCATTAAGACTCATCCCAAAGTGTGCTCCCCTGGGGTCACAGTCTCCCAATAGATCCTAACCACAAAGACTCAAAAACCACCCCACCACAAATAAATAAATAAAATAAAGCAAAAATACAAGCATCAGACAATTATTATAAAAATCACAGTAATTTTAAAGCTTTACAGTTTTCAACATTTAAAACAATCTTTGACCTGGCATAGTCTGCAGTTGGATTTTTCTGATGTTTTTATAAAGGTCATGTTTATGGTATAATGAGCACAGATTTCCAAGGGTTATTAATCAGAAGAACACTGTACTGCAAACAGATTTTCAAAGAATTTTTCATTTTTATGATGAATATATTTGCAATTTTAAAAGTGCCATTTTTCAAAGGCATGCTCAGGAAAGAAATAACGATTAACTTCTGATGTCTTTACTTTAAATGAAACAAGCATACAACTGAGACAAATATATAACTAATATCATGGAATGGACACACTCCACTAGTAAACTCTGTGAGGATAGTGATGTGCAGCAATGCCTCTTCCATTTAGCACTGGGAAAGCTCAACTTCACCAAGTTTTATTAATAATTCACTGGAAATAGTTTTTACACATTTTTAACTGCATAGTGCAAGAGTAAGTGGAACTTAATGCCTAGATATTGCATATTTCCAGAGCATCACTTCGCTCTTCTGCTAGCTGTCAAACCTCTGCTGTTTTACTGAATAACAGGTAGATCAACTTGGGAATTGACCAAGTTAGAAGGATGGCAGAATTCAAACCAAAGGAGCAAAGTCTGCCCAGGTCAAAGCTAGCTCCACAGAGAGGAGGGGAAGGAGGGAGAGAGGAGCACGGAGAAAAGAGTGATGGAAAGTCTATGGTTATATAGAACCATTTGGCTGTTGGTCTTACAGGTAGCACACAACAATGGACGTGAAAATACCTCTGTGAATCGATGCTAGTGTTGCGCGGACTGGGCCAAGATTCCCCACTGAATTAACCTCACCTCACAGCTTTTGCATACATAGGACAGCCTATGTATATGTACATAACAAAAATGCATACTTATTGAAATAAAACCACATTTTTCGTTTTTCCTTCATATGCATAAAGACACAAATGCTTACACATTACATCAGAAACTATTACAGTCTCAGAATCTTTGATTCACAAAAAAACACATACATGTTTAAAAATATTAGTTTTACAGTCTTTCATAGGTAGACAAAAGAGTAAGTGGTATCATTTGTCCCTGAACACTGAAAAAGTAGAGTGGAACCAAAAGCACAGGATTTACGAATGGATAGTGAGCACAGACACAGTAGACAGAACTGAGTTTTAAAGGATGGGCTCCTGGACATACAGCACTATTCAGTTCATGGTGGCTTGAAAGACACTTGTTAAGATAAATTATATATCATATAATCATTTTTCCTATATGCATTCCTAAATTAAAAATACTTCAAGTTATTTGACTCAGGAACTTTTCCCACCAATGAAATACCCGATTTCCCACTCTGAATGAAATATCTGAAGCTCTTAAAGGAAAGTAAACCAAACCAGCAAACACAAATATCTTTCACACTACTCTTTTTCAGGATGTAAGACCAGAAAAAACTATTAGAGCACATGGCCTGATTGTCTCTAAACCCCAACCCATTACTTTTCATAAAACTTCTACTATACTTTAATGAAACTAAACCAGTTCAGCCCTCAGGAGATAGAGCTGTTTGTGCAAAAAAGCAAGAGCCTGAGGCTCTATCTGTGACCAAGACCTTCTGGAAAAAGAAGTGGATGAAAAATTGAAGTTATCTTAGCAGGCAACCCATGCTTTGCATTGAGAAGCAAAGAAAAAATAGACAGTTCTTGGCAGTCTGCTGACCCCAACAGAGACAGGAGAAGAGAGCGATAAAATGTTTAGTTAACTGTTAAGCTTGAGCCTTACTAGAATAGAATTTTATGCCACCTCAAAGCACACACGCACTGTGTCCAGCAATGACTAATCTCTGGATTTTCATCAGCAGGCAATTAAAAAAAAAAAAAGAGAGAAAAAAGAAAAAAAAAAAGGCCAACTGCACTCTGGGGAGAGAAAAATCTTCCTATCTCCTGTTAAGTACCACCTGAATACTTGAAGATTAGATTAGAGTCATTCCCTTCAGCATTAAGCAGCTGAGGTCAGCTTACATCACACTGTCTTAAGGAGATGTGAAATCGGATGTTGCTTTGTTGCCCCATTGCGCAAAACTGAAGGTTAACTATGAGGACTGTAACACAGCAAGTTGGGCGTGCACAAAAGACAAAAGCATGCACATTATCAAGATAGCAGCCTTCCAGCATGAAGAGATGAGTCATTTAATTCACCAGAAATTTGCACATCATCGCTGACTTTCTTAGAACATTTGCTTTGCTGTACCGATCAACACATTGGCCATTCTTCATTTGTCTGGCAAAGACTGGGGATACAAATGATTAGCAGGCTCCGGACTGCAGCAGAGAGTTTTGAGTTCAGCAAGGGGTCAACCACGAAAGGAGAGCAGGTGCTGATAAAGCATAAAACCCTCAAGATGATGTTAAGGGCAAGGAGTTTGCATCAAATTTGGCAGGGAGAAAAGTGGAGAGGAAAGAAAGGGAAGCTAAGGGGAAGTAAGAAGGCACCAGAAAAAGAATGTAAATAAAAGAATGGGATGTTGGAAATCAATGGGAGAAATTTGAACCTTGGCCAGAATCAATTAAACAGATGTTTTATGGAAATTCTATATCCAGACACAGATTTAGTTTCAATAAAGTTTAAATAGGACATGTTATAACATACTTAAAAAGTAATAGTTGTGTAACTGTATTGTATCTAGAAAATGCTGACATCATTGCCAAAAACTATTTATTGCAATTGCAATCACACACTGCTCTTGTGCAATTCAAATGATTTTTCTTTTTTCTTTCTTTTTGAACAGAGATAAATATGTGTCATATGATATGCTGGAAAACAGTTTCTAGGTTTTAAATCACAGTACATTCTGATCAATAAACATTTTTATTTCCTTCCAAAAACTGTGGGATTGTGCTTCCATACACACAGTTAAATCAAGAAAATAGCTACTCCATAAGCCAGTAAGTCTCTATATTCAAAAAGTGTAAGCAAAAATAAACACCATGATGCAACATCACAAATAAAGATATACAAGAAAGTGTTGTTAGGACTAGTGAAGAAAACATTGGTTTTTCCTATCTATGACAAAGATCATATGAACATATGTTATATTGTGTTCCGTAAAAGCATCGGCCCACATTTACTAATGCTGTGGAGTCAGAGTCGAATCCAACTCCCTACAAATCAGAGCAGGGAAGACTGTTAAAGATGCCAATGAAAGGTGGTCCTGCAAATGTTTTATGGCACAATGAGCTCCTCCCAGTGTCTGGTGGCAGACTCAAGCATCAGAGCTCAGAGCCATCAAATCCTGGTTCTTAGTAAGACTCCATGAAAATTCACATTTGAGTAAGACTTTGAGCTGCCAAAAAAAAAAACCAAAAAACCCTCCCCCCCCAAAAAAAAGAAAAAAAAAAGGAAGTACAAATTCCAAAGGCACAAGGGCTTGGAATAACAGTTTGACTGACTCTCTGAAAATCTAAATGCTCCACTACACAAGCAAGCTACCTTCATCCTCACTAACAGATACCAGTCGTGACCCTTCTGCATAAGAGAAAAACACAACAAATCAGACTATCCTGAATTCACTTTTATAAAGCTGTCTCTTCATTCTCTATCATAGGAGACCAGTGTGAAACCATGTTTTATGCCAGTGAAAAATAAGAATCCCATCTCCCTTGAATCAGGTTTTGGTGTTGCACATGCCCCTGCAATTAGATAAGTAATCATAATTATTCTTCCATGGCATTTTGGCTGATGCTTTGCTTCAAGATGCTATTGCTTGTGAATTGGAGAGAGAGAGAAAACACTGTCAAATTTAATTTTTTGCTGTGTTGCAAAGTTCTGTCAGAATTTGTCTTCTCTGCAGATCTATACGTAAGATACACTCTCGTACCTACTTGTTATAGAAGCAAATCCTTATAAAAGTTTCAAAAATTTAAAGAAATTAAGGTCTGGATTTTACTCAAAGGCCCACATTGAAGCCTGCTCTGTAAGTCCCTAATGCCTCAGGGAAATGTCCCAACAGTTGGGCTGTTGACTAACTGGGGATACTTGCACAATAATCTCTTTTTGGAGTGGTTTAGATTTGTGTAAATGTGTATTCACTTCACGGAGAAATTTAGCTTCGGTTTCCAGCAGCCCACAAAAATCCGTCGACCACAGGGCTAGTGTCTTTTCTGGGAAAGTGAACATGTTCTTTTCCAGTGGAGAAGCTCTAACAAAATGTCTATTTATAAAGAAGGGCTATGGAAACTTCAGTTCTAGCAAGCCTACACCTGATGGAGCTGATTTAGGCAAATGCTTTTAGAGCTGGAATATGTGGCAGTTAGTAGGTTGACTGTCCTTCTCTTGATACTTGTGAAAATGGTGGCAGGTCCATTTTTTATATCTCTATGTAAAACATGCCTGTAATTTAAAAAAGCTTTTCAAGCAAGGAAATTTATCTCTTGTCATTCTCTATAGGTGGGGCAAAAGCAGCACTGCTTTTGCAGACAAGACACAAAGGACAAAAGAAATTTTTGTCCTGTTTTCCAGAAACACAGGCACGTCAGGCCCAATTTATCTAATCCATGACATGTTGGATGCTCCAGGCTGCATCCACAGAAATAGATAAAGGCATGTCCTCCACAGATTTAATGACTGGGAATCCCTGCCCCTGGTTAATATAAATTGTGCTTGTTGGTGGGTAATTCTATTGATTACAATCCAGTTACATTTACACATGTACACATAAGAGTTTCAGTGAAGTAGCATAACTATTGGCCAAAAAATACAAACCTAACCCAACACTATGTTCATATTTCTTTAAGCTATACGAAATTAGTTATGACTTTTTAGCTTTTCTGTATCCTATCCAGACATTCCTTAAAAGCATTCTACTATCATGTGACATAAAACTACTCCATGATAAATCCACATGTTATTATTCACTCCATTCAGAACTTTTTCCTCACTCAAAAAGCAAAGAAATTTTTATAGGTTCTGACACCTATTTTGTCATAAGGTTTCCCGAGTCAACAACACAGCTTGTAGCTGTAAACAAAAGGCTGCAGGACAGTATCGTGTGTATCTTTGGTACAGGTGAATTCTAAAAGAAAAAAAAAAGGAAAAAAAAGGAAAAAAGACAAAAAAGTTGAAAAAGACAGGAAAAAAAGAGAAGAAAAGAGAACAAAGAAAAGAGAAAAAAGAAAAAAAAAGAAAAAAAGAAAAAAAGGGCGGTGCTATAAAACATGGCAAGGAATGGTCTGCATACCAATGTGCAGATTTCACTGCTGGCTAGGGATGGCAAAGCATGGTGGAAGGGACAAATAGTATTCACCTGCATTTTTACATAGGTCAGGAACAGCCTGAAACACTCTCTAAAGAAAAAGGACTATGATAAGAACTCAAGTTGTAATACCTTTCCTGACCTGCTCTTCAGTCAGCTTAGCTATGTTCTGGTCCTCTATCAAGGCATCTTGAAATGTTACAGTCCCTGTCCCAGGAATTAAACATAGGAGAGCAATATAAAATGTTTAAATAACTTTTTAGGGAGCTCCCTTCTTGCTCATGCAATCACCCTGCTCAGAATATTTACTTATAGCCTTACACAGCTATTAAAATGTCACTTTGTGTGCATCACAAACTCAGGTTAGAAGTTCGCCGATTTTGCCTTCACAGTTACTCATGGTCTAGAATTCAGCTTTTCTTAAACTAACTGGAAATATATCTAGAAACAGGCCTAGTATAAAAACAACCCATCTCAAACATTTCAGTTCATTCCATTCAAAGACTATCTTTCATCTACCTTGTTACTAAGGTGCTCGAAAAAATCAAGCCTTGGGCATAACACACTACAACTGTCATTCCACAGGAAAGAAAAAGTCTCAGTTGACATGTTTTATTTTATTTTTAAGCCTCTCTCTGCTAGAAAGACAAAACAGAAGAACTAACTTTGGTTCTGCTACGTAACACAGTTATTTCAGAGACAATAAAGCAAATGTGGTTTTTGAAAGGCATTGCTCCTAGGCCTTGTAACCATGATACAATAGAATACAGCACCAAGAGGAGAAGAATTCCTGTGCAGACTTTTCTGATAATCCATGTAGATCAGAAGGATCAGAATCATGCAGCTTCATAACGTTAAGTCTAGCTATTATAATTCCAGATGTTATTGAGTATGTTATATAAGGAAGCATTTGCTCTGATCCTTTCATTTCATTGCTTTGCTTTGACAATTTGGAGTGAAGTTAAAATCATCATTTGACTTCTTTGCATCACATTATTTTACGTGTTCCTAATATTTTTATTACTTTTTCATATTAAAATAGAGAAGTAATCCACTCAATTTAGGCAATAGACATTTATTTTAATTGAATTGTATATCAAATAGTTCAAGTGATTTCTCAATATGTTTTTATTACCGGAGATGAGCAAGTCGCCACCCTCCAAACCCTACCACCTTTGAATTTTAATAAATTTGGTATATTAATCTGATCAGAAGAACCTTACAATATGTGGGAAGCTAAGAGGGCACGACAAGTGCAAGAAGCCTTCAATGGAACCGTGTGTTGACAAGTTGGATCCCTCCCCCCGTCCTCCCACTCTACTGCTAAGGAGTAGAGGGAGCCTCACATTCTCTAATTATCTTTGCTTCCCATAAGAGGTAATCTTACAATACATTTCCAAGAAAATGAAATTATATTAAACCAGTGAAGTGAGCCAACCAATTGTCAGATTGCTATAGAAATGCAAGGTTTTGCTAAGCCACGGACAAACCTCAATCCTGCAAGTACTTCTGCATATATTTAACTATTCCAATCCCTCCCATCAGTGGAATGACATCAGAAAAGTTAATTCATTTTTAATTCATGCATGCAAAAGTAGGGTCTATCTCTTATTTGCATGACTCCATCCGACTAAACATTCAAAATGTTCTATAACAATGAGTTTTAAACAAAGAGAATTGCTATTCTGCTAAAAAGGAATTAAAATTTTATCAAGGGTGCTCGATTCAAAGGATGAATCAAAACCCCAAATACTTGACCCACATCACCATATACAGGAGAGCATTTGTTTGCATAATGCAGAATTTGGCACTACTTTCTTTAAAAACAGAACAAACACACAAAACACCAAGACATACCACGTAAGAAGAGAAATGCATTGTGTAACTGTAAACATAAGATGAAGATACTTTAAGCATATTGCCAAAGACACACTGAGACTCCTATCTTTTCTTTCTGACATCACATCTTTAAAAAAGAATAGGATTATTCCAGAGGCAAGAACATAATTCTTGGATCTAGAAATGGCATTAACGAAAAACCTATAAACTTACTAAAAAAGACAGTGTGTTGAGAAAGAGGGGCCTATCTCTCCCTTAGTATAATTCCAGTGACTTAAGGTGAGTTACAGCAGGTATTAGTTTGAGCTGTAATACTAAAGGACAACTATTGCAGCGCACTGATTCTGTTTATTTAGAGGTTTCAATTCAAGCAATGAGGCAATTTTGCATGCAAGCCTCTAAGAAACCTGAATCCAAATACAGCTTGCCTGTGTAAGGGTTGCATTCCAAAGCCTACGCTTCAGCCAATTTTACAGATCTGGAGTTGCAACTAAACATAAATCACCTGATTCACAGCAGAGTGTTTTGGGTGTGTTAACCTGAAACGCTGAGAAAACTTCAGCAGATGGGGGCCAAGCCATGACAAAATTTAAATTAAGATTTGCACACCCTTCTTCAGCCCCAAACCACTGATGCTGGCACAGTTCCTGTGTCTTAAGTATCTGCATTAGGGTGGGACCTTACACTTTCTGCTCTTCTAACTCAGACACTGGGTATCTGTAGCTTCACAGATCTGTGGCCCTTTTTTATACATTACAGAAAGATTTGATTTAGCATCGAAGAAAAGACTGCAAACCTGTATTTCTGGCTATTCTGTTTCACTTGGACTTGGGGAGAATATGCAGTAATCTTGTCTGGATAAAGATAGAATTTAAATAGGGAGTGTTAGGATTCCTTTATTGCACTCTCAGACAGCTAAATTATACTTAAAATGTGTTAAGACGACTCAAAGCACACACAGCTGTTTGGTGTTGCTATGTAGATTCTGCTGCTACCACATGTGAAAAAAAATCCACATTTTATTTCTCACTTAACCTACCATTTAAGTTCACAGAAAGCATCAAATGACTCAGGTGTTCAGCTACATGAGTATTTGCAGTTCCAAAACTGGCAAAAGTAAAATGGATCTGTGTGTCCGAGGTCAAGTGTCAACCATATTAACAGAACTGTTATGACATGCTTAAAATTGCATGTAGAATAGCATTGCAGCAGGGACACAAAAGAAAGCAATGCAGAGTTCACATCTAGGTTGCGCCACTGTGCACTGTTTGACACTGATTTTTGCAGAGCATCACCAAGACCAAGCCTGGTCATGCTTGGTAGACTCAGACTACCAAGACTGGTGGAGGCCCAAGAACAGTAAAAAGAGACTGAGAAAGTCAGTATAATTCAGTGTCTGATGGCTTGAAGTGAATAGGCCACTTGCTCTTGTAAGTATAAGCTGAGAACTTGGTTCCCACTGGAACATCTCTTTCTTGCATCAATAAGACCCTTCAGTGTTTCCCTACAACTCCTGCTGCAGATGCAAGCAAGCTGGTTTTAGCCCAATTTGTTTTTTTTAAAAAAAAACCCAGAAGAATACTGCTGGAAAGCCCCAAGTTAAGTTTGCCAACTCGCATGATTTCAGGATTCTTTCTCCTCATTGAAAGCTAGGAAAGGGTGGCATGAGCTATTTTTTAGAGGGCTACCGCACACTGAAAAACATGTAAGGCAGTGGATGCACATAAAGACCTGAGGGGACTAGAAACCTTTTAATTTTTTTTTCCATGGAAATCTATTTTTGAGAGTATTTTCTTAAGTTATTGCTCTTACTTTAACTGCATGGGCAATGACCTCTTATTAGACTTGATTTAGTACAAGATTTTATCTCTTTCCCCCTAAAATTCACTAGAAATTTCAAATTTGCTATTTATTATAACAGTATAATGTTATTTGGCCTTTCCAAAATGACACATTCAAAAGACAAACTGACATTCTAATTACAAATTAAAGTTTCCTTGTCACTAGCAAGCCTTACCTATTTACAATTTTAATACATGTCCATTCAGCAGCACCAGGCACACAATTGGAAATGTTAAAATCTTGGAGCCCAGAAGTGAGCTTCTTCCACATGCAGCTTTTTCTGGCTGAACTACAAACCCACAGAAATGATAGCTTGGTATGATCTGGCCATAAACTTCAACAGAGCTGTATGAGATGATGCTCTAAGAAAAATGTTAAGCCTCCTCTGCTTGGGGGACGTGGGGAATGAACCTCAGCTTTTCCTTACTGCTGCTGTTCTGCTTAACTAGTGTAGAGTCTGTTAACTGGAGAAGAATCACCACAAACTATAAACTATTCATTGAATTGTCCTGATCTCTTTAATGCTATTGCCAATAATGTGCCTTAATGAGACAAAAAAGGCATCCCAGTTCAACAAATCACTTGAGAGGTTGCCCCCTTGAAACTGAATAGAATTTAAATAGGACTACTGTGAATTAAGAGATGCTCTACATAACACATACATAATCAGGAGAGCTTGCAAAGCCCCATCCACACAGATGACCTCCTTGCAAATGCAAACCTAAAAGGACAGTCATGGTAGCTTTGGTTTTTTTTGCTGGGCTGTTTCTTTTTTGTTTGTTTGTTGGCTTGGGGTTTTTTTAAATAATAATGGGAATTGATATGGACCTAGGTATGTATAGAACTAAATAGTTCAGCTGACTTAAGAATTTCATATTATCATTATTGGCATTGATGACTTGGTAACGGAAATGAATAAAAGCAATAATGACTATATTTTGTTTGCAGCTGAGAGCTGCTTGCTAGCTTCTGGAAAAAAGGTTGGTGGTTTAAAACCACTTCCTGAAAAACAAACAGTCAGCATAGCTTTCATTGCCTGTTAATCCCTGAGCCTTTCTATGGAAACCATCAAAGCTCAGGTGGACAAGGGAACTGATGGAGTCTTCCCCCGCAGGTGCAGAGAACTCCTCCAGCTTGGGGAGACCTGCGGCAGCACACTGCCTGTTGCAGGTGCATCTTCCTCTACGTGGGGCTCCCCATGCAAGGCCAATCCAACTGCCCAAGCACATGTTTCCATCACATTCAGTGCCTCTTCTGGTGAAGAGACAGGGAACAACTCTTTGAGCAGGAACTGCAACCCAAATGGATAAATCCTCCCTCCCGTAATTCCAGGCTGGTGGCAGGTGAGGAAGAAACACATGGTCACCATGCTCCCGGGCATGCCAGCATCCTCCACCCCAAGACTGGATGCCCAAGTGGCTGTCAAAGTTTGGCTACACTGCTGCTGATCAATTTAAGATTTTAAAGAGCATTTAATTCACATTTGAAATTATTGGAGATATTAAACACAACTGTTACAAATTATTTGACAGTTACCTTAATTAGACTAGGTCTGATTTAATATTTCCAGCACCGTTGAAACTCTGACTTTACTGGGGGCCATGGAAGTTTCTCAGCATGTTAGGTCCAGTAAATGAAATTGAGTTCAAGCAAATCTATTAACACACTCCAACACTTTCCACAGTTCATTACAAATAATAATTACTTTCTGAAAACTTCCTCCTTCACAATGAAGAACGTATCTGACTCAGTAAAAACAATATCAGTGAGGAAAGCTCGATTTTTGCTGAAGGATTCTTGAACTTGCAGGAGGTTTTTTTTTATACCTGCTAGCAGTTGCCATACATACCTTATATCAACAGATTTCAAAAACCGCCCAACTTCCTTCAGACAAACCTTCAACATTACCTCAATCAATATGCTATCAAAATCAGCTCCCTACATTATTTACTAGAACTGAAGTTGGCTACATAGATAGAAGAACCTGCAAAACTGGAGATCTGCCTATCACAGCACTTTGGAAAGATTTCTTAAAAGATTAACTTGTCTATTATTTTAAACATTCTGTAATAACTTTAGCTATGTATTACTGTAAGCTTCCTAAAAAGGGCTAATAATTTAGAATGAACATTATTTCCTCTTATCTTTGTGATTTGGAAGATATTAGCTCAGCTGGGGTCTCTCAAACAGATATTTGATATAAAAGATCCATAATTCATTTGACTATATACTGAGGTCACATGGCACTATTTCTGTTTGCAGATGAATCTAAAGTGAGCTTTGTATTTCTGAAAATGTGCTGGCATAGCTTTTAACATAAAAACTCCTGTAATAAATTACAGTAAAGTATCATGCAATTGTTATTTTTGTGAATATTCCTGTGACAAAAATCTTCCTACTAGAAATGCCCAAAAAGCTTATAGCAATCACATGAAGATTGTTAGTATAAACCGAGGAATATTTTAGGAATATTAATTGTTAATGTTCTTTCAATTCTAAGTATCTTCAAATACCGCTTACCTGAGATAGTTCTGTGCTGCTTTTCCTCACTACACTGATATTTCTGGATATATTTAACTTAGAAAAAAGAAATCAGGGCATAGGAGAATAAGCAATAAAAATAAATTAATGTCCTACACATCTGTATTATCTTCCCAAAATCTGTAGAGTTGTCTGGGTGTCCATAGTGATGCATAGCATCGTTGTTCATTGCCTTCACAAGGTTAATTTCAGGCTATTTAAACAAATTTTCTTCCCTGTGTGCTGATGATAGCATGTGATGACAATGTTGCATCAAGTTTGTCACTAAGGGCGAAATGAAGCAGTTTTGTTCTGTCATCTTGGGGTGCTTGTGCAGGGTGGTGCTGCCAATACCATTTTGCTGCAGCACCAGCACGCCACATCGCTTTACCTGCTGCCTGCCTGCCTTTCTCTGCCAGCAGAGTTTATATACACTTCACACACTCTAAGGCTTTCCACAATCACATCTTGATTGTATCTATATTGTTACAGAGATTTCAAATGTTGCTTTGATTTTTTTTTAATGTGTTTTCAGCCTTTTGGTGTTTGTTTATTATATTCAGTAAGTTCATTCATGCAAGGAGCATATCTGCATGGGCAATTTATGTGTAGTAACGTCCCTTTTTAAGGCCACTGATTCTTTTTACCTTGAAAACCTGTGTGTATTGGGAAGGTAATCTATTGCACGCACTGTTAGAGTGTGTAGAGCTAAATGCTAATATGAAGGATACTTGCTTCATATACAAGGATCTGACCATAGATAGGCATTTCTGCAAGGCACCGTACTTTCTATACAACATACCCAAAGAGATGTCAGATGTCCAGCTGCTACTGAATGCATAGGAAACCAAATGGTGGGCTGCTAATTAGCACTGAGTAGGTTTGTCAGCTGTACCTATGTAAGAAGATATCTTTTATGTTCTATAAAAATACTGCAAAGAATTAAAAAAAAGAAAGAAAAAAGGGCAAACCACTGGTGATCTATAAATGTATTGAAAATTTTTACTTCAACCCAATTGAAAAGAGTTAATTCATAACCTTTCTTAGTAAAGAATGAAAGAGGAGAGAAAAATCAGACCGTGTGGACCAATGCAATTTCCAAGTACTCAGTGCTACTAAGATTTGAGCCAACAGAAACTAAACGTGTCATTAGGAGGTTAGTGCAACTGCCCTAGCACTGCATGTGGAGAGGAGGACTAAATAACCAGTTTTACAAGGTAGACAGACTGTGGTCAGGATTGGCAAGACAAATGTTTGTAAATGATGACATCATGTCTTGAGCACTAAAAGCATGTAAGGATACTAGAAATAATGCATTACAATGGCTTTACAGCACCCGTATTCATGTGGCTGCCATGCCCTCAGTCAGAGAGGGAGACAAAAAAGGAAAGGATTTAAATATACCTTCACATACACATACGCACCATTTTGTAGCCTGTTTGACTTGTTAGAATTTATCCTTTACAAACACGGGAATTGCAAAGTTAAGTAGGAGGTTAGGTAAAGTTTCAGGTATACCTGTTTGGTTTTCCTTCTTAAAGAAATAAAAATAGCTACCGAAAATAACAGATGCTGTATGAAGGGTTGAAGCAAAGATTTTTTTTTTTTTTTCTGTGCTACCTAGCTACCTTAGCTTTTCAAGCTCACACAACTTCCACTGTTGAAAAAATTGCTGCTCACAGCAGCACAGCTTACCAGTAATAATAGAAAAACAAAGGAGCGGTGTGCTTGCTATATAATAGTCACATATCTGGCAAACTAAATGCTCCTGGTATGTGGCTGGTTTTGACAGGAGGTGAGTGGATTGGTTTTCACAGGTAAATACCAGCAAACAAAAACTAATTTGCTAAACATTGCTCTATAGAGACAGTAGACCCTCAGGTCGCTACTGAAAAATGACTTGGCTTAGCAAGAAGAGCACTGATATTGCTTGCGGTGCCAAGACTGGCTTCCTCCCCACCTCCTCCTTCCTCGTGCATTCACAATTGCAGATCTTGCCAAGGTTCTGTGTTTTCTGACCTTTTTTTTTTTTTTTGCATTCAATATTGATCCCTGGTGCAACGATGGGTAACAGTATTGGAAAACACAGCCATTATCTCCCTCCGTCTCCATAACTTACTACACTCCATAGTAAACAAACTGAGTAAACAAGGTCAGCAAGAACAAAAGAAGCTGACAAAATTTTCATGGCTTTCATTTGAATGAACTGTACTGTCCATCTGCTTTTTCAATTACAGCATAAAAGTAAATAAATAGGAGAACCACTGTGAAGTAATAATCAAAGAGTGAATTAAGCCTAGCTTTTTTCCTTTGTTCTTAAGAAAGCAGTTTTAATATTCGGAGATGGTTTTCTAACATAAACCCACTTTTTAGGCTCTATCTTGTTTTCTGAAGGGGAGAACTGAGGAAGAGACTGCAGGTTTGCACTGTAATAAGCAGAATGCATAAACAATACACAGTATAAAAATTACCAATATGAGCCAAAGCCCTTTGAGATCCTAAGCATATGCTAAAATTCAAACGGCCATACCCAGAGTTAGCAGACACTCCCAGTCAATCTCACTTTTGTATCTCCTGTAACTGCTTCAGAGATGAAGATACTATACATTACCAAATCCCAGGGGCTTTTCAAGCTTTGCTTGAAAAGCAAGTGGTACATTATGGTTTTAAATTTTTAAATCTGCAGGGACTATAAAACAGAGAAAATTAGTTGGCTGGGTAATAAAGCCAGGACCTGATCCCATAGTGATGAAAGAATTTCCCATGATCTCCAAACAACTGGTTCAGCCAGCTAGCTGAGGTATTAAAAAGAGAAATAGATTGATCTAACCCCAACTTTTTAAAATAGTTGTGACCTTTGCCAAAGCAGAAATCGGGAAAAAAATAATTAAAAAAAAAAAAAAATAGAGGGAGTGCAAGTGCTTTTGTTTAAATGCTCCAGATAAGGACTCAGGATGTTCTACCTTTTTTCCAAACCTAAAAAAGTTTTAAATGGATATAATTTTAAGCATCAAACGAGACAGAACCGCATTATCATAGATGTTAACAAGAGGCAAGGGTATATAGTAATTGAACTTTCATAAAAGCCTCCCTTACAATTCCAATTTCAAATTACATTTGCATTTTCTTATTTCACATTTGATCCAGACCCTTGCCAACTTCAAGCTGTCACACCATGCTTATGAATGGAGTAACTCTTTATGGTGCATATGTACAAAGCAAAAAAAAAAAAAAAAAAAAAAAAAAATTGTTTGAAAGAAGTGGTCAACAAAATGGGCAAGGAGGTCTAAATATATGAGCATGCCAATAATGCAGCTTCATGTGTTAGATTTTTTCACCCCTAAGCAGGCGTTGCAGAAATGTGTTGCTAAAATCAGTGTGAATACAGGCTGACCTACACAACATGGCTTTGCCATATAATGGCTTAGCCCTACAACAGAGCAAAGCTTCTTCCCACTTTCAACCACCCCAGCAATTTGACTCAAGTACAATCTCAGACACTTCAAGCTTTGGTATTTCTAGCCAATCTCTTTTGCTGCATTTTCTCTGAATGTTACCAATCATCTATGCAATTTCAGCTGCAAAACTAATCTTTGCAGTATATTACATGTAATAACCCCTTTTTAAAACTGAAGCCCTTATGACCTCTACTGTATTTCAGGAACTTTTCATGATCTAATACCAAATTGAAATATTTCCCTTATCAAGTCCAAATATATTTCTTCTTTTTCAAGTACCACCATCTTCTTTAGTGCAATAAGAGGCAAAAGCTTTGTAAAGGATTCCTGTAACCCGATTAACATTTTTGTAATTGCAAGAATTTCTAGAAGTGCCACCAGGTTATAAAACAAAATCAAAATTATAAGGAAGGATATTTGCACACAGGCTCAGGGAGGTAGAAGCTATATGACTCTGAGATAATTCTGCACGCAAAGGCTCTTGTTATTTAAAAATATTTTGTAAAAATAATTTAGATGAATTGATTTTTAGGAAAAAAGATGAAAAAGGACAGAGGCATGACATCACAATGAAAATTTTAGAAATCTGGTTTCTACCTAACATTTCATTTCTTAACAGAAGACAGACATTTATTAAGAAGGGGTGCAGGATTAGATTCCACAGTCATCCCAGTTAAAACACGTACAAATGCACATTCACGTGCACGCACACACACACTTTCTGTAAAGGACCTTCAGCTGAAGCAACTGTGATCTAATCTTCTCTAATGAAGCAAGAAACCATTAATTCTGATTTTTGCTTTGGAGCAATTCTGCCACCCACAAGAAGGGTAACACTGGAAATGACTTTTTTTTGTGTGTGTGAAATGGTGAAATCACCCTTTATTTATGGCAACACACTGGATATGTTTAGAAGTAATTTAAATGAACACTTTCTGTAACAGAATCTAAAAGGGTACAATCTAGCACAGAGCAGTTTCTGTAAGTTCAAACAGGATTTTTTTTATTATTATTATGTATACATGCATTAATGATTATTCACTACTTCAAGATATGAACTTCACTGCCCAGGAGGCTGTAATGTTCCAAGTATAAACATCAGGCTCCCGCAGATTTCAAGATCCTATACAATGGCTTGCTCAGCTGAATTCTTCTGTCACATACAGCATCCATTATATATTAACTACACTTTCTTATTGCAGATGGCTGGTGATAAAACACAGTTAATAATCCAGTATCTGTGTTTCTCAAAACGTTTTAAAAGCACAGTCTTATCATCACCGATTCATCCTGCCTTAAATGAAGACAAACAGAAATGCTTCGAAAGGCCTCCGCAGTGTCTAATCTAGAAGGAAATATAACCTCCTAAAAACAAACCGGTGACAACTAAACATGTTCACTGAAACTGCTGAAACACGTTTTTTGGCTGGTTGGTACGATGTGTGTTTTCTTTAAAGAGGTGGTGAGATTTGGGGTGTGGGGGGTATTTTTTCTTCCGTGACTCATCCAGCATGAATCTCTTCTACAAGAAAGTGTTCCAGAAATAAAAAGTGATACTCAGAATAGCAGTATGTATGCAGATGAATTACTACACTCTACAACATTGACTGAAAAAAACCCACCGAAAATGAAAACAGCCAAAATGCAAACAGAAATGTGATGGCATTTTCCGGCAAAAATTGTTTGTTTTTTCTCCCCTTAATAGTTCTATTATTTTATCCCATTGGATATTCATTTCACCCCAATATATTAGGTTTCCTGTATAAAGTGAACGGAAACATTGAGAACAGAAGTTACTTGAAACAGCAATAGGTCCACAGAGGGCGATGGGGGGAAAGGGGGAGGGAGGAAAAAAAAAAAGGGGGGGGGAAAGGTAGGAAAGGTACAAGGTTCTCTCCCCCCTCCCCCCCCCCACTCTTTTCTTTGTAAATTTTAATTTTAGTTCTTTTCTCAGTTGTGCTTCTTCAGTAAGGGCAAAGTATGGGGGCGCGTGGGGAAGTGATTTTTTGGCAGTGGGGCTGGAGGATTGGCTTCCCTCTCAATTCCAGTCGGGGCTTACGGAGCCCTCCGGACCAGTGCTCACTGTCCCATAACTGCAATGGCACTGCGGCGTTCCCTCCGGTTCAGCGAGCACCGCGCACGGTGCCGGCGCACGGCACATACCGACGGCTCTCCCCCTTCGGCTCCCGAAGGGCGAAGAGCGCTTGCCACCTGAGCCAGGCTGGCCACCCAGCCCGAGGGGTGGTGGTCGTGGAGGCCACCACGCCCGCAGGACGAGCCAGCTCCCGCGAGCTGCCCGTGCCGGCAGGCCAGGCAAGGTGCGACGCTGGCGAAGCGGCCGAGCCAAGGCAGCAGCGGCCAGCGGGACCTTTTAAGGTAGAGGTGGCAGCGTCCAGCTATGACCACTGGGCACAGCAGAGCCCTCACGCTGAGCAGGACTAGAGGAGGTCCCTTGTCACCAGCGTGCAACAGCAGCGCTGTGGCACTGAGAGCCACCCACCGTTTCTCCTCTCGGAGCTGCTGAGAATGGTCGCGACTAGATTTTATCTTACGCTAAATTATTAACTCGCTGATAAACGCAAGCAGAAGTTGCTCTGGGGTAGGTATGTATGTTTTTAAGTGCAAAAGGTCTACCTATTAAAACACTTAACAGAAATTTTTTATTTTCATTGGCTTTTAGCTTACTCTATAAACACACTACCTCATTTTGTAGGATTTTTATTATTATTATAATTCCATATTTCTGTTTAACTCCAAATGATGAATGCAAAACTAATACAATAAATAACAAATGTATCCACGGTGACCAAACAACAAACTCTAAAGCACAGCACGGTGAGTGAAAATTAGCAGTTATTGAAACCACTCCATCAGAATTCTGGTGCAATGTGAAAGAAAGGCTCACGCAATTAGACGGGTCACAGTAAGTTTAATTATTTGAAGACTCAGCTCAAGTAGCAGAATATACATAATAGAATGTAGTAGAATCGTAAAAGACCTCAGCCCAAAATCTTCTTGGAGGCTACAGCTTTAAAGAGAGCAAGAAACGCTATGACCGATCCCTGAATTCAGCAACTTTTCTCTCTGACGGTTAAAAAACTCACTTCACACATTAATACTTGCTCTGTAAGAATAATACTTTCAGATGGTTAGGCCTTACTTTCCATGGTAATTATTTCAGTATTTATTTCAATTAATGCGGTACACGTGTGTTCCCACTATGCCACCTTACATCAGCAGCAATTAGACAAGAAGGCCCAGAAAACAAGCAAAATGCATACAAACATACAGAAATGCTTTCTTTTTCTTCCCTTCCTATTCTCTAGGTGGCCCAGTAGTAGCATGCACAGAGGAAAAAAATACCACAGAATTCTTTACTAATATTGACAGGAAATTCTTTTTTTCCCTCAGAAAATATAAAGTTCCGATGTTGCCTACGTGATGGCTATAGCAATTTTAAGTCAAAGCAGGCGTGCGATGTACGCAGTCAAGCTTTCATCTGGCTCTGTGCAATACTGCTTCGTGCAGTAAGTGTTACAACAGGGACAGGTGAGATTACAGACATTCCGGCTTCTCACAGACAGAGCAGGAAAACACCCAGAACAACCACAGGTAAACATCATCCCCATTAGCTCATGCTTTGTTATGCAAAAGACAGAAACAAGAACATTCATTTAAAACTTAATATTAAAGGAAGTTTCAGACTGAACAAAGCAGACCAAGAACCTGCCTAACAGCAACTTTCTCCTCTCAGAAGTGAAATTTCCTACAAAGCAGAGAGAAAGCACAATCCAGTTTGTTCCAATTAAAAACTTGCATTGCATCAGAAAACAAATAAGCATGTGAAACAGCAGTTTGCGTTTTTCCAAAGAAGTAACACCAAAATAAGTTTGATCACCATTACATTGTTTCTGAAAATTATAAGCAGAAAAAAAAAAAGATAAAATTAAGTACCATACAGCTAACATATACCTAATACCCTAACCCGTATAACTTCAGGAAACCATAACTTCTAATCCTAGTCACACAGGCAATTGTTGCAAAACTGACTAAAAAAGGAAAACGCATCTCGCACTTGCAATGATATTAAAGGTGGAAAAACAAACCAAAAAAAAATGAGCAAAAAATTAACCTGATACCACATTTTTAATGGTGAAGAGACTTAATGCAAATTACTCAAACCTAAAACCATAACGCTTGTCTATTCTTCCTCAGTCTTTGGAAAATGTAGTAAAGCTAAAACATTGCAAATTTATCTTTGAAAGGGACTCTGAACAGTTCTGACAACCCAGCCAATTTATATTTTTTCTATTAGGACAGTTTACATCAAAATCAATTTGCTTTCATAATTGATGGCTTTTACTGTTAAAGACAACCACCCCCCCACCCCCCAATATTTTTAATTTTATGAAAATAAGAAAATAATGCTTAGCATGTCATAAAGCATAGTACTTCTGTGACAGGGCTCAGAATATTACAAAAGTTCTTCTCTTAAAGCTTGAAGTGAACTCCTGATTCAATATTTAATGAAACTGAGAAAGCTGCTGAATGTCCCAGAAATCCTCCAACTCTCTGCTCTGTGTTCATTCTAAGTATTATGCGGCTATAAATTAACACTGAGGCTAGATGAGATTTCAAACAGCCAAGAATAGTATTTTTTCCATCACACCACCAAATTTTCTATTTTATTTTTTTGCTGTTTAGCAGCACTAACTTGCAGCATTATAGTGCAATTGTACATCCCAGCCCAGTACTGCAGCACTACATTGCTTAGACATAGCTCTACGCTCCAGCATGTTTTTAGGGTATGCAGCCAGCTCAGCTGTAAGCCTAAGGAAGATTTCCACCAAGCAACAAAACTAAACTCTGCACAAATATTTAACAGCTCCGAGACCTCTAAAGGCTTAAAATAATATGCATTTCGTGGTATGCTAGGAGCCAACCCCACACCGGTGATCTGCATAACGCAGAGTACTCGGCAAACACACCGCTGCAAATAAAGCATTGTTTCGCCTTTGTATCTTTGAATTCTTCAAACTAAAAGCTGAATGAAATACTAAGGCTTACTGTGCCTCCCCACCACAGACAGTGCAGTAGCAGCTCGTCCATTACATTAAGTTCGCCTAAAACTTCCCATGCCTCACAACCATTTCTCATCCCCTCTCGGCAGATGAAACACAAGTTCATATAAAACAAACCTGGGATGAGTTCATCCTATCTAGCTTATTTTTCAAGCCGCTAAAACTACGCGGTTGCCCACTCAAACAGAAAATTTCCCAGACAATGGAATCCTTTCAAACTGCACAGCCGACAGGATTCCCCAGTTGTCAGTTTTAGGTGCGTGCCAGCACAAAATGTTCTTGAATCTGAAATTTATAATAATCGCTCCTATTGATAATGTGAGCAGAAGCAGAATTACATCACAGTTAACACTTACCAAAATACATTATGTTTCTCATTAATCATGCAGTCAAGATCCCACCGCTGTGTATTCAGCATTAGCTCCCGCACAGGGCTGACATGTAAAACAGAGCTCTTTCATTCTACATTATGTGGAAATTTCCCAGCACAAGAAGCGTGAGTGAGCAGTGTGCCTCCTGAGGATGAGCGCTTTGCAGGCAGTCTTATCCCTGATACAATCCCTGTCTGATTTAGCGTTTACTCCGGCTGCATGCTGCACTGCCCATTCTTACTGTAATCTGACTCCTCCTTCTGATGTCCTTGCTGTGCCTGTGACATCAGGACTAAGAGTACTACAAACAGATCTTTTCTTTAACGGGCTTGCAACGACGTACTCTAATATCCTGGTTAACCTAGCTCTGGCTTGGGGAAAAAAAAAAAAAAGCCCTTCTAAAAGCATACTTTTTTTTTTTTTTTTTTTGGCAGCAAACGTGTTCAGTGACATAACATGCTCAATTACATAATCGATGGGAAAGACAAAGCGTATATTGTTTAGCGTATTTTTCTTTGAAGGGCAGGCTCCAGGAGAAGCCCCAAGTGCCCTGATTCCCGAACTTCAGTAGAAGATAAAGATGCTTGGCACTTTGCAAGATCATGTCCCTTTAGGACTTTTTTTTCTTTTTCCCCAAAAATCAATAGTTCCCTTCCAATAAATGATTTTAATCCGAATGTCAGAAAAAGCTCAGTCTGTTTCTATTTTTAAAAAAACAACTGACTAATAGGTAGTTCAATTTCAATAGAGCTGAACTGATTTTTTTAAACTACAATTTCTTTGCATGAATAACAAAGTGTGAGGACAGGAGATATATGACAGCAAGGGTCTGTAATGCAGTTTACAGCCTTTCACCCTCCAGGTCTCCAGTTCCTTTCCAGCCCAGGTTGGTAAGTCATTAGCAGCTGGTAGTTATTTTATTGTTCTGTGACAAACAGAGTGGCCCTAAGTTTGTTGTAAATAGGTCCCCACACAGTCCCTGCTGCTATATGAACTAGTAGCAGCTTCAGAGGAAGAAAGACCAAAGAAATACCGAAACACGCTCCACCATCTTCACGTAGTGCCTCGCGATGGATCCAACACACACCGGTGCGGCAGCATGGTGAAGACGATGAGGTCTGTATTTATGCACGTATTGTGTCTCTTCTGTGAACCAATAGAAGACATCTGTTTCCTGCCATCAGTCTGGCATGTATCACTGATAATACACTTAAACTAAATAAAGACAAAAAATAATGGACAGTCTGCTGAAGTGTTTATTTCATTATAATAGGATCTAATGGGATGAATGCTTTCATTCTGCAGGAAAGAGGATGACAGGTATAATTCATTTAAAGCTCCACTTCTTATTTGTAAAACTCCATACAGTAACTACTATTTCATGAGGTCCAATCACTTAGGGCAAAATTATCCCACCAGCACAGCAGCCAAGGAATGCTCCAATTGCAGCAGAAGAGTTAAGAGCCCTGGTGCACGTCGCCGCTACGCATCTCTCGGCAAGAGTCCTCTGCTGCATTGCTCTCACGAGGTTTCGTGCCACCTGTATAAAAGTCACTGAGATTAAACACTGCTGGGGGCAACCGGGGCGTGAGTTTAAGGCCTGTCGCTCACTGGCAGTTCCACAGCTCTCCATTTCTGATGCCTAGCCTTTCTCAGTGCCCCTTCTTATCTAGCTGCCCCTTAAAAGAGGCACACCTGAAATGAGAGATACACAGTACACAGATAAACTCCAAAATAAATTTTCCTTCACAACTAAAAAGCACACAGTGCAGGAGCGCACTTTGAGGCCATAGTGCATGAGGTAGGAAGATCAAGACTTCTTGCATGGTTCAAACAGACCAACAACAGTTTAAGTTGAGCAAAGCCTAAATCACAGTGAAGAAATAGTATCTAGAAACCCCTGAAAAAAAAAAAAAAAAAAGAAGCTGTCTAGAAACGACGGCCTGTATTTTAACTGGACGGTTTGGACAACAAGTAACAGGGGGTATTCATGGCACCTTCCTTTCCTCTATTTCATTATTATAATGCTCATTCAATTCTACTGTACAAGGAGGACACCTCACTATAGGTAAAAACACCCCCCTCAAAGGCTGGTTTAAAATATCTCAGCTGAGCCACTCTAATGTCCTCTGAGCAGCAGGTATATGTTACTATTAGGAGCCTTCTGCAGCACAAGCATTCCCTCCCCTCCCTTCACTGAGGGTAAAAGCTCAGAGAATCAATTCACTGTGAAATCCTTCAGCTCCTTTGCTAGCTCCAAAGTGCTTTTGCAGAGGCGCTGTGTGATGTCCTTTAGGACAGTCTGCACCCAGGCACAGCATTTGCATGTTAGGCGGCGTTTACCTTATCACAGAAAAGCTCAAGACTCGTTCTGTCAGGACTCGGACCCTGCGAGATGTAGGCTACCTCCAGTCTGGACATTCCTCCAAGCTGATACGCCTTGCTGATTTGTGCCATCAGCTGGCCCCTGAGCGCCCGGATACGGAGCGACTCATGTCTGCGTAGATGTACTGTTAGCGGTCAGGCAGCAACCATGCTGCCTTTAAACATTCCTTCTTGAGCTGGCTGCTCTGTTGTAATACCTGTACCAATTCGGTGGAGTCTGATGGCAGGTCAGCTCCTCAGGAAGCGTAAACAGCAAAGCGCCACACAGACCGGTATATTCTTCACTACTTGGCTCTGAACGTTACCTCCACTTTTGTTTTGCCCTTTAGGATGCAAAACAATCAGGACCATCTCCCCCCTTATTGCATCTTATTTGTGTTCTTAGAATAAGCATAGAATCAAAGTAGCCAAAAAAGAAACTAAACTAAGAAGTTTTCTTCAATTTCTTTGCATTTCAACTATGGAACAAATGCAAGGGAGGAGGGAAAATCGCTGGTGGTCTCTCCTGGAAAGCTTTCACAGCCTGAATTCACACACTCCATGCCAAACTCTGCTTTCATTTACACACATACAACATCCATAAACTGCAAAAAGAAGTAGACTTCCAAGCAAGGGACAAAGAATAAATTTTATTCCCAGAATGGGATATTGTCACTGTCAGGGAAAGCAAGGGTTAGCTTAGTAATTGCAATTCCAAATGGCTGGTGGTTTAACTCAAGCACTGAGGACTCTGCTGAACGCAGCTGTGGGGAAGCACAGCAACACTTGTGTGCACCTAGAGATTTAGGCAGACCCAGTCTGGGCATGCAGGATCATGCAGAATGAATGAGCAAATTAGCCCATGATGCCAGCCCATGGTGCAAACTCCCAATCATCAAAAAGCCAGCACAGGCTAAACAGCATTTAGCTTTGCTACAGATGCAGGTCAACTGCAATGTTACCATATTTTCATGCATGGTTCACCTTTAAAAGTAAAACCCCAAAACCCTCATGATTCAGCAATAGCATAAACATAACATGAAAAAAAAAATGCTAAAACAGCTGCCCCACACCCTTATTTCTAATAATAGTAGTAGCTTCTTCTCCCTGAAATCCTCTTTCCCAACAACCGCTGTCTTTTTTTCCTAATGGCATCTCCACCTTGACTTCTTCTGCCCTTCCTCACCTTGACAACCCCACTTTGTTAAAGGGTTTGCCACAAAGAGCAGATTTTCAAAATGCAGACAACCCCACAAGACATTACCTCCTCAGAATAAGCAAAAAGCAAGCTGAAAGTACCTCAAAGTACAGTGCATACCCTACACGTCTCCAGAGCTGGGAAAGCTACAGGTTACTCCCCGCACATTACTTGGTCTAGAGTAAGAAGGCCACTCTTAGTGAACTGGCCACGCTATCTATGCTTTCTACTGATTTTTATCTATCCACTGATTTACACAATGCCTCCATAGTAAGCATTAAAACCACTTGCAGGCATGTCTGTTGCAGAGAGCAATTAATATTTAATATTAATGCACCCAGTTAATACCCTAGGATTCCTGGAAAACTCTCTTCCAGTCTTGAACTCTCCCAGGAGGCAACTAATATTAGATTTAAACCCAGACTCCTACCAGTTGGCTTTGATGAATTTCAATTAGTGAGGCTGACCACAAACCTTTTCTTGCAAATGCAGAAGCATATCCAGGGACTCTTTGCTAGCAGAAATGTAATAGTAGGCAACAAAATGCACTAGTGACACAACATTTTAAGTTTATGCATCATGTGTAGTAGGTTAAAAGATCTCATACACTTGAGAGGTTTCCAGATTTTCTAACATAAATTTTATCTACAGTACAGAAACAGCTATTAAGAATAAAATGTATTGTGCAAACATTTGTTTCTGAAAATGAAGTGGGAGAAGCAATCCAAATCACACTTGACCGACTAACTTGCCAAAAACACCCCAAAACTAAAAGACTCTTGAAGGTGAAGTAGGCCTAGAACGTCTACACAATTTGGAAATTTATGTATTGCAGATATTTCATTCTTATTAGTACTACAGTAACCACAGTGCAGAAATAAAAAACAGCAAACAAGCCACAGTTTTGTAAGGGTCCAAAAGCAACTGAAAGTGTTTCCAAGTGCCTCAAATCAAATATACTAAGCACACTGGCTAGAAATTTAGTTTCTTTTTATCTTGAAGCCATCTGGAGTACTTTAAGTCATACTACACAATAATGCAACTTTTGTGATTCGTTACGAATCTCTTGAGGTTACACTAAAAGATAAGGGAAGGAGCAACTTACGTTTGTGTATTTTAACTAGCCATAGAGGCTCATCTTTGGTTTTGCACGTTCTCCACTGGCTAAAGCTACCAAATGTGTTTTTTACCCTTGACTCAGAAGTGTCACTTCTGGAAATCTGCAATATTTGTCACCATGAATACCATTTAACTGCAGCAGTACCCAGAGGAACTCTGTACTGCCACACGTGAATACAACTGGAGGAACTTAATTAATCTTCCTGTCACTTCCATGATGCTTTTCATTAGTTTAGCTGCTATCTGATCAACTGCTCCATTCTCTATTGGAAATGGCTAACCAGAACCTCCTATAAAAGTGTTTTCAAGAGGTAAACAAAGACTCACCTTTGATTCTGAGAGCCTTTACAAATCTTTGCCATGCAGTCTTTATCAGTTCAATAGCAGTACTTGCAGCACTGTTCTTTTTAAGCAACTGGGATTTTCTACATACGAGGCTTAAGAAATATAAATAGCAACAATATGTGTTTTTGTAAGCCTAAAGCTAGTACTTCTAGTATTTTATACTTTGAACACAAATGAGATGTGGCAATTGAAAGGTCATATTTTCTGAATTTCCTTCCCACAGATATAGATAGTTATTACACAAACAACAGAATGTTGCCAACATGAAACCAAACTGACATTTTACGCACTATTGCTGCTTATTGTTTTACTAAATGCCCACTCCTGTCATCTTTTCCTCCTAACTATGTGACAAGATTTAAGTTAATGAAATGTGAATGCATACACAACTGGTGCAGAAGCTTCTTTGACTGTATATTGATAGTAATTTTAAAGAGAAAGATGGTCTCAAAAGCAAATGGCAAGACCAAGAAGCTTGTCTGAGTCCATGTCAAAGATATTTACACACACACACACACACACAAAATTCATTTTTCGTTCAAAGGATAAAAACTGGAACTGGTGGTAAGATCAACTCCAACATGCATAGTCCTTCCTTTCTCCCCCTTTCTGTTGTAATTTTATTTCTGTACTGCATTCAGTAAAATTTGTCTAACACATGTGTGGGTTTTGAGTATGCCACATGTAGACAATCCATCACTACCCTTGGTGAGATGAACAAATTAGTTGGTGTTTCACTTTCTTTGTCCATCTTTCCGGCATTCTCTACAATTTTGCAACATACCTTTTAAGATTCATCACCAAATCCAGGCATTGTAGTCTCACAATTTATAAATTTATAATAGATAAATTTAAATTTATAAATCCAGATGTTACACTGAGACATTCTGTACAGCTTTCACACTCTAGATTTTTCCTTTGCACTCTGATTTACAGGACACAATCCATTCATGAGTCCAACCTGCAATTTGCGTTTCCGATTGTACCATCATGAATTAGTTAAATTTGGTGTGTAGAGGATCTGTCAGTTCCCCCCTTCTTAATCAGATGTGTACATGCCTTATGTTGTATAGTGCATTTGTTTAAAAGAAAACAGTGGCCAAAACTATGTACGTCTGTTGTTTCTAAAATCATCTTTATCAATCAAATGACAAGTCTCAAGTAACAAAACCAGATATTACATAGTGAAATGGTCTGCTTATACTGCCTGTTTTAACTCTCTGTTTATATTTGGTTAAACTAAAATAACTAAAATTTGTTGCATTTTTTATTAGAGACCTTCTCATTTTGCTCAGAAATGATAGCAATGCGATTATTGTACAGGTATCAGTTACATTTCAATACCAGCAAATCATCAGCACTCCTGTACTCTCCCGTGGTATCATGTGGGTGGTTTGGGGGGGGGGGTGGGGTGTTGAGGGGGTGTTGGGGGGGGCATGTTGGCTTTTTGTTTGGGGTTTTGGTTTTTCTTGTTTTGTTTTGGTTTTTTTTTTCTTCAAGAAGGTGCCTCAATGAAATGGGGATCTCCTCAACAAATCTTTTAAGACTTTTGTGCAAAACTTATCCAGGCCTATTGATTTTAAATAGTCTTTAGTCCAAGTAGCTGCTGCTTGACATCGTCTTTTCTTTCTTCCAGGAATTTTGGAAAGTACGTCAGCACACTCATGACATGAGGACAGTATCAAGCATTTTTCAAAATACAGAATTAAAATATTTATTTAACACTTATGGATCTTTCAAATCACTCATAACAATCTTACTATCTCCATCTAGTGGCTTATACTATTAGGATTTTTGTTCTTAATACACTAAAAACTTTTTATCATCCTTTGCCTTGTCAACTGCAGATTTTTCATTTCCTGTTATTGGTTTTCCCTATAAATTTTCCATACTTTTTACTTCTAATTTACATCGATTAGTATCCACTTCCTCTTTTATAATTTTGTTCAAGTTGCTTTTCAATTTCTAGTTGCTGTCCTGATTTTGTGGCTGAACCAGAACAGACTTTTAACCAAAGTTTTCCATTTTCTGAACATGAAATGACTTTTTTTAGTCATCTGGTGACCTCTAGTTATTTAAGGAAGTGTCGATTTTCTTTCCAAGCCTTTCTATCTTTTTCTTCCCAAACAGTTCTTCTCCTAATTTTCCTTTAAGAAATAAACCACCCTGAAGCACAAAATGTGTAAAAGACTTTATCTGTGTTCTGTTTGCTCCTATAGAATATAATCAAATCAATTTCCACACCCTTAAGTCCCTAAATGGAAAACTTGAAAGATATGGGCATAAAACAATACTACTTCATTTTCTTGGTGCTGTATAGAGCTGTTAAAAATGAAAAGAAAAAGAAAAAAAGTAGCAGTGCAGTATGATTTCATGTTTCCCAGTGATTATGAAGGCACTGAACTGTGATTTTGATATATAACTGCAAGAGGAAAATGCCGGCAGATGCAGTCCCAACGTGAGTGGGTGCAGAGCAGCTTGGTTTTTATCCTGGGTCAGTTGATGGGAGCAAGGCTGCAGCATAGCCCAACAGCCAGGAAGGAACACAAACACTGCCAGCTGCACAGCACTACAACTTCTCTCCTGCTTTGGAGAGCTGAGATACTTTGCAGCAGCACCTGAAGCATCTGCAAGGTGCAAGCATGGCATTTGGAACTAAGAACAGGCAGCAGCTTAAGGCACATCCACGTTTGACTACCTGAAAAGGAGGCATCTCAACTAAACTAGCCAGTGCTACAGGTGCCTCCTGGGGCAACTCAACCCTTGATAAATTTTTATCTGAGAGGAAGAAGACTCGTTCCTCTCTACCTGTACTTCTCTCATTCCACTGACTTGAAGAGAGGTATCAACATTTAACTTAGGTTAGATGATAAACTCTTAGCCAGTTACAGTTAGGCAGGAGAATTTTCGTCTCTGTTGACTATAAAACAGTCTACCTAATCTCATAGAAAACATACGTGATGTGTTTGAATTCCTCTAATATCCAAGGAGAAATTATTTTGGCCAACATGTTGTTATCAAAGGAAATGCTACTCAAAGGAGAGTAAGCTGCAATCTATCAGAAACTGCCATGCAAAAAAGGGGAGGAGGACAAAATGGCAGCAGACAAGGCACTAATTTGAGGGTATAAAAAGATTTATGTTACAGCATAGTGTACAACTTTCTATGAGATAGTTTTGGAAAATGTATACTGTTTTTATTCACACCAGTGCTAAATTTGATCCGCATGTCCATGTGTAAGCATTTTGCAGTTCCACACATGCAAGCTTCACAACAAAGTGTAGGAAGCAAATCATCATTGAAGTGAAAATATCAGTGGTATTTATTTTTTCCATGGTAGATCTCACCGTAGGTGGGATTTAACTCGGAGACTGGCACCTAAGTTTTTACTTGTATATGTGGGTGCCTACCTGCAAGCTGGACGTCTAATTTCCCATCACAGTCAACGGAGATCCAATTGATGCAGTCAAAGTCAGAAGAGTTATTCCATCTGGAAGCAGACACCAACTTTGGTTGGCCAAGTAGCTCTCTAAGCTCCATTAACCATACTGACTAGAATTTCACCAATCAAAAGGGGAGCTTAGACACCTAATTCACTTGTAGACACCTATACACACGCACCTAATTTTACATGCTATGAGACATGCAAGCTGAATCCCAGCCAAGGCTTCCAAACCTCTTAAAAGATCTGGGACCCCTGCAGATCACTCATACCCATTGAAATTCAGCTCCATCTGGGATCATCACAGCAGCTACCAACTGTGCTCAGCAACACTAAGCAGCAATTTAGAACAGAACATGAAGAACACCTGCAAGTGAAACCAGCATGAAATTTATACTAGAAAAATTGAATTATCTCGTAAGGAATTAACTATAACATTAGTTTCTCCAGTGCTTAAGAAAATTTCCTGGGATCTTAAATGATCACACGGTGCCTCAATATTTCATCCTATGCAAAAAACAAAGATCGAAAATGTCTGTCTTTCTGCACAGAGGAAAGTACCACTCTTGAATGACCAAGCTGGTATCCTAGAATAACCATGTTCTACTAAAATTCCTGTGGATTAATTTATGCTATTCATGCTTACCTTTAAGACAAAATGCGAGCATGTCACAAAGTGGCTGTTAGATGATATAGCCATTTAGTGTTAACAGTGAAAGAAAAAAAGAATCACCCAGAAACAATTGATTTCTTTTAAATTTCAAACGCTCCAGTACTCTTCTCCCAGAAGAAAGGGGGGTTGGGGGAGTTACTGCTTTTTAGCACTCTGCCACTAGTGCTCAAATACATTCCTACCTGGTTTATAATAATTAACAGTAAAAGGAGAGTTTTCATCTCTGTTCCCACCTTTTGATCTTATTGACAGAGCTTCCTGCCATTCTAATTCAGAACGACATGTACAGCAAAAAACTCCTGTCTGTATCTGTTCCTGACTTTCTTGTTACATCTTTTTCTTGTAAGGTTTCCTTTTGATCTGCCATATCTCTGAATTTAATTATCAGGTTTGAAAACACCCTGCCATAATAGCAGCCTATAAGTAATTCTGTCTGTTACCCACAGCTGAATAAAAAGACCGTATCCCAAAGCCAAGCTCTCTCTTCACTATGCACTTTTCAGATGCCATCCTAATACAAATCCTTTGCAATTGTATTTATGCCAAAATAATTAGGAAATTAATAATTTTGAAACATGATTGCCTGAATAGAGTACTGCTGCTATTTTGAGATAATTCAGTGACTTGACTTTTAGTCAGTTTGCCCCTCAGTACCTCTAAAAATAAGCCTAGTTACTCCAGGTGCCTAAATATGGATGTAGAGACAGAAAATACTGAACGAAGTCCTTACCTCACAGAATTTTTTCTTCTCTGCACTATATAGATGAACAGTATACCACAGATGTATGCGTACATTATACCTTAACTTCATTTTCCTACAAAGCATTAACAACTGAAAGAATTTTAGCTAGGTTTGAAAGCCCCAGCCATCTCTCTCTAGACTCTAGATATGAGACAACTCTTCCAAGCATACTGACTGCCTATGAATTCATCTTGGAGAGAAGCACTGTGTTATGCCAATACCATCTCAGCTTGGGGGTGTTAGAGGAGGAATAGCTGGCTCTAGACTTGTAGGGGTCTCTATCTGTGCCCAGCATCGAGGAATGGTCTGCAGATAGCAGAACAGAAGATGCATTTTTCATGAAGATGCATGATGGTATGCTGGACTGCTACGCTCACTTCACCTGCAACCCTCTGCTTTCTCTGTATGTAAAAAAAGTGATTGTCATTTCACGAACATTTATGTTCCGACTGCTCAGACAGAGCTGACTGCAGTGTAAAAGTAACTTCTAACTCATCTGTGGGTTGCAGTGATTTGGCAGTTTAGTTTTGTGCATTAGAAAACTGCACCACTGACAGAAAAGCTTTCATGAGAAAATAGTGTAAGAAATAGAAGGCCTCAGTAAGGCCATTTCACCCAGAAGTCTGCAGCGCCTGTTTTATCCTGCTAATTTATCATGTCCTATAAGCTGTTGATACTTTTTGTACTGACACACTTTTCATTACTTATCTACCACTTCCTTCCTTGATCACTGTCCACCAGAGCATTTAATCAAGTAAATATTTTTACCAAAAGTAACTCTCTATACGTTAACATCCACTGAGCCATGTTTCATCTTCATTTACATCCTTTAAAACTGATGACTTTAAAAACAAATTCAGGAAGTACCACGCACGAGTAGTGCAAGCAATGCCACATAAAGCATGTACACACATTCATATACACACATATTTATATTGAGCCATGTGCACATACATACGCATGCAGTGTAACATGACAATGCTTGATGTTTTCTCAAATGTATAATTAACTTGCTGCACAGGTAAATAGCTGCATTAAGATTCCTGTTTCCCCTTCTTTCCTTCTCATTCCTGCTCAACAAGGTAATCTTCTTTTCATCATTGGATATGAGGCCAATCAAATTTTAGAATTAGGAGTGATAAAATTTGCACTCTATTGTATTATTTTTTTACTTTCTATTCAGTACTCCCGAGACATTTATTAGAATGAGGAAGAGGTTAAATTATAATGGTCAAAATTTTAGCAGGTTACAATATGATTAGTGTTAGGAATTGTCCTTAATAAAGTCCTAGTGTGCTCCTGCTCATTACTGCTGGGCGTAAAATTTTGTCATGACTGGTTACACCTCTGTCTTCTGGGCCTCATAACAGTTCTAAGTCAGGTTAGAAACCTCTTTTTTCCCCATCTTTGTCGAATATCCCAACCAATGCATAGGGGAAGAATAAGAATGAACCATGGTTTTAGTCAAGGTCCTTGGAGAGGGTCTTCCACTGCGTAGAAGTCCATTGGAGCCACCTGAAAGATGGGCAGATTAGTTCCAGCTGGAGGCTAACCTGTAATTCTGCAGGCTACCCAAGGCTTGTCCCTCTTATGAAGGATTAATATCCATGGTTCCGTAGTACATGCTTTACCTCCCAACACCTGTCATCATCCATTCATTACAGGACTTTGGACTACTGTCTCCTAGACACCTGGTGAGTGCTTTAATAAGCTTGTGATATTATTAACTTCTGTCTGATGCTATGAATGCTTAGATCTACAAATAAAGACTCCACTAGGACAAACTATAAAAGACCATCTTCAGGATAGCTCCCTTGTGTCAATGGGTCACCAAGCATAGGAAAGACTGAAGAGGAACACCTTGGTCTGAACCAAGACAAACAAGTAATTAAAACTGTCCTCAACATCCAGGTAACCTGCTTATTAGACTACTGTTCTTTTTTCCCCGGGATAAAAATGCAAGCACACTGTTAAAATACAATTCCTGACTGAGAAACTTTACCATAAAATTGGTGGATAGGTTCCTGCTAATAGGCATTTTTTTGATAAATAATAAAATGGGGTGTGTGAGTTATTCTTAGGTGCCAGGCTGGGCACAGTGGAGGAAGGCAAAATACATTGTTACTTTTTTTTTTTTTTTTTAAATATAATTTATTTACTGACTTTTCATTGGAGTCAGATAATTTTCAATTTAAAAACCAGAAAATTAAAGAGATTCAGATAAGTTTAAAGCAATAATAATCACAGAAGAGCACAGTTCAGAAGCTTTCAGGTAGTATTTTATGATGAGTACTTTCAGGGTTTCTTTAGAAGAAAGTCACATAAAGTACTACCTAGAAATATACAAATAGCAAACTTAAAGAAACAAATTGTTCTTTACATATTACGTGACTACTTAAACTGATTTTCCAGCTGAGAAGCAGATGAACCAGTAGTTTGGTCCTGCTATTGTACATACTACATATTTCATAATTTTTCTCCTACAGTCTTTTACCCTTTTGTAAAGAGTCATTTTAAACTTTTCATAGAATATTTTCCTAAGGAAAGGTCAGATCTGAGAGGCTACTAATGGATTAACCTTTGATCTAGCATTCAAGCCTGCTAGAAGATTTTGTAAAATGACAAATGCAAGAGTGACTGATTGAACAAGAAACACCTATTACTTTGAAAGGGGACACCACAAGAGGTGCAACAGTTTTTACCTAAAAATTACAAAATATTTAATTTATGGAACTTTAAGAAGGCAGATGTTAAGTACCACTACTGGACATGTGTACAGATTTTTTAACATATCAGAGATACCAAATTGTGAGATAATGAGAGTATATTACATGAGTCATCAAAGCATGTACATTCCAAGGGAGGCATAATTAGACATTTCTGATGACTGTCTAAATACTATAAATACCACTTCACTGTCAATCAGGGGTCACGCCATGAAGTTGTTAAGGAACACATAAATCCTTTCAAGAGGGGTAGTTTGACTATAAAGCTTCTCCAGTAGGAAGCATTGCTATCCAAATAGTTCTCTCCCTTTTTAATCCTAGTTAAAAACCCTTTCAACTCAGCAAGCTAAATGACCCTCACTCATCAACAGCAAAACACTGACACCTTTTAAGATGTCCCCCCACCAGTGCCAAGATATGCTTCACAGAATTAATCTTTCTGTACCCTGACTGATGAAGTCCTAATTTACCAGACTTAAGGCACTCGTAATACAAAAGGATCAAAGGACATTAACATTTATGATATAATACTAAAATTTTTGCAAAAGCTGTTGCATTTTCAACTAGCTGATCTTACAAGATGCGAAATAGTATATCACTGTTTTGTAGATGAAATGTGGGTTTGAAATATAATTAGGGAGATTAGTTAGGGACAGAAAAAAGGCTGAACCCCTGGAGATCTTGGGTCAAGTGCAGCATTCAGCACACACTGTCCCCCATCATACAAACAATAAAACCAACTGTGAGAAAGCAGTGTACATAAAACCTGTACTCATCTCTCATATTGCTGAAAGAATATAAACAAAATGGTTTACTATGCCGTTAGAAAGCACTGACTCACATTTTCCTTACACTGTGTTCACTTCCATGTTTGGGGTTTTGGTTTGGGTTTCGTGGGGTTTTTTTCCCCACAAGAGAAAAAAGGGTCATTTTCTCCTGGTATAGCTTCAGTGAGACTATGAAAGTTACATTGGGGTGAACTTGGCCCAAATTGTGTCAGGAGGAGGTTGTACTGCTAATAATGGAAAAGGTCTTCTGTTCATTATGTCATTACTGAGTAGTTTTCAAAAAGATGCTTGCAAACAATTGTTGCCAGCTTTCAGACGTAATTTGATAATACTCTTGTGGCCTTCAAACATGCTACATTTTCATCCTTATCACCACATTAAATCACAGTGCCAATAATGTCTTTGGGATGAATTTGAATTCTTCAGGCTTGAATTTAATTACATTATGTAAACTAGAAAATGTCTTCAGTGTGCTTTGAGGGAATATCTTATCTTGGCAATTGTTAAATTCCGTTTTGTTTAAAATATTTGCATTTTGATAACTTCATTCTGCTGCATACAGCATTTATTGATCTTTCTCAGGAATCCATTTTCAATATAGTGCATTGTATTTATTTTCCGTAAACCCTCAACTGGAACATATTCTTACACGGCATTTAAGGAAAAAATAAATTAACAGGTTTTTGAGAGCATCAATATTTTGTTTTATAGCAACTATAAGATAGGGAAATGCATCCCTATGCATTTTTTTCTCTGGATACAGTACTTTAGCGTACACCCTGGAATATAGCAATATTACCTTAGTTAAAATTTTTCACAGCAGAAATACAGTTATGTGGCATACTATCTGTGTACAGAAGTTTTTTTCTTTCTATATTATGACTCATTTACTACCTAATTTGACTCATTCGGTATACGTTTTGTTCTTGTGGGGTTCTTTGTTTGTTTGTTTTGTAGGGCTTTTTAAAAGTATTTTCTGGAGCTCTCTTTGTCCCTTATCTCATGATTTCTCTTCTTCTGAATCTTCCCCCCTCCTGTCATTCTCCCTTCTCTCTCACACTCACACTTATGGGAGTGATAACTGCATTTTCAGACACAATCAAAGGACATTTTTTTTTCTTTCATATTTATTTCACAGAACACATCTAAATGTGGAAGCATTTTACAGTCAATCAAGCCAAGTCTGCCTTCCACCTGCACTTGAATGAAGCTCTTGAAATGCACAAAAACCCAATTCTAATTAGGAGGATCGTAAGCAAGTATTACATAGATTTTCATCATCTATTTAATGAAAAAATAGATAAATCTAACAAAGGCAGGCAGATTTTCACATCCTTTCTAACTCTTAAACTCTAGGAAACCAGATCAGTATGTGAAAAATCTCATCTCACAGCTTGATGTTAGCAAATGAGTAAGACAGTGTTTCCAGCATGCAGTATCCATGGCCAACCGTTCTGTAAACATCCAGCAAGTCTAAGCAAAAACATTGCCATGAAAAGTCTTACTTAATAACACCACTACTTATCAAGGTCTGGCTCAAAAGTGTATTATTGCAAGTAATAGCATCCTGCTAATATCTTAGCTATTTTTCTAAAGATAATAAATCTCCCCTTCAATACCCACGCTAAATCCCCCTATCAGATTCACTGTTAGGGTGGATCTTACATAAACAACAGAAATGAAGGATTATTGCAGTCAGAGTGTGGAAATTTTGATCAGCTGGATGTTCCCATGTAGTAAATAGTGTTCAGCTGCACACCACATCTGCGCTGGCACAAATGTGTCCAAAAAGGGATATGGTTTGGCCAAAAAGGGCACTTTTTCCACAGTTTTGGATTCTACCACATTTCCAACAGTTGAAGTATAGGCCAGACAGTTTTGGAAGGTTTCTCAGATGTGGAGTATACAGATGAGCAAACATATCAGTATGTTTATAAACCGATCTCATTGCAAATATTGACATTCAAGTATTCTATATGCTTTTGGGATTTGAGTTCTTTCATGAAGTGTTTGATAATTTAAAAGATAATCCCACTTCCACAGGTTTCAACCAATTTAAAGGAAAACTGGATCTCTCAACACTGTCTTCACTTTCCACACAGTATTAAAAAAAAAGTCATGTAAAACAGTTTCAAAAAATCAAAATAAACTTGGCATTGGGTTGTGGGTTTGTTTGTTTGTTTAAGCTTTGTACTTGTAAGTTATATTAAAATCTGCATTATGGGTTGGTTTGGTTTTGGTGTTGGTTTTTTTTTTTCCTGTATTAGGTCATCTTACAGAAGATATGCAACAGAGTAAGAAGAATTTCACAGTCACAATATGCTGTAAAGAAATATACCACAGGCTTGCTTTTGGGCAACTTTCTGTCTAAAAGTGCTCCCAACAATAAGCAGGGGTATATAATTTTAAGAGTACATTAACATGTAAGCACACATGAAGGCATGAAAGACTCTAGCTCCCACTTTCTTCAGGAACTTGACCACTCAGTTTTTGTTAACAGCCACAAAAAATGCCCAGATGGCTTACATCACCTGAGCAACTCTCTTTGCACCTAGGTAATTGCCATCTAAATAACCATAAAATTCTTTGGTAGTGTTGGCCTCAGTCCTTACTTGTAATCTGTAAAGAGAGGGAGCCAATGGAATGACATGCCACATGTAAGTTATGTCTTTCTGTTGAATACCTCACATATTTGGAAACTTGTCACGGCACAGTTACAGATTTTCAGCCATGACAAGACTTTCTGTATGTAAGTGTGATTCATATAACTTCTGCAAAATATTCTTTATAAATCTGGATCAGAAACAAAAACCTCCGAAGAACATCTGCTGCCTCTGTTGAATCAGATCATGTCAGGTACTACAATCTCATAGTCACAGTGGTGACTCAGGCTGACACATGGACTGCATTAGCTCCGATGAGGATATGAAAAAATAACCTTCTGACAAACTTCTTTGAACTAAAAGGAAATCCTCATGAAAAAAAAAAAAAATTGCCAGACTTGGACCAAACATCTCATACAGTAATACCTATTTTGTTATTCAATAGTACCAAGAAAACAATAGTCCACAAAATGCATAGACATAGTTGTTGAGAGTGCATGTAGCTTTCTTTCAAATCAATGTAATCATAATCATTTCATTTGCCTGAAGCACACTTTACACATGAACATAGGAAAGGCTCCATCTGTAGGTTCATGAACTCCAGAGAGTACATTAGAATACCAATGGCCAGCCTCAGGTGTTCACACTGTCTGCATCTGAGCTAGCCCCCTAGCCTTTCCTTATTGCCAACAGAAACAATTGGCACTTGAACAACTCCATCAGCTCAGCCTACAGTAGACTCTAAAACAGGTATGATGACTTACTCCTTGGAAGTGTCTAGTTTGATTTTGTTCCCCCTCCCATGTTAAAGAAAGAATAAATAATTGGGTCAGGTGTGCTTCTGAAATGCAGAAACCTAGAATTCCTTACAAATCATCCCATTCCTCTTGTGAATACTGGACAAGTGCATGAAAAAAAATCAGCCTTCAAGCTAAACTTACACAAACAAGCCCTTCACTTAAGCTTGCTCAAACACACAGATTACCCCGACTGCTAGTGCATTTTTTTTTTTTTTTTTGTCTACCCTCTAGCTATCTCTGTGGACAAACATTTTTGCCATTCTCTATCAAAAGGGGAACAAAAAATGCAAAGATTTATCCATCTTCTCTGTCATTGGACCTATAAATTCTCTAAAACCCAGCATTTCATTTTACATTTTTATTATGCTCCCATTGGTGAAGAGAGAAACGTCAGGGCTGCTGCCCTTTTAAAATTCCTGGAGAACAGCTGAAGCCATGCCATTGCATTGATCTCTGCATCACAAGTGTTCTCCAAGAGCACAGTATAAGCAAATAATTTAAGGTATGTAAGAAAGAACAGAATGCAGCATAAAGTCAAATAGTTCTCGGAAGTAATTGCTCAAAGAAGCTACAGGCTTGGGGAAGAATGGCTGGAAAGCTGCCCAGCGGAAAAGGACCTGGGAGTCTTGGTCGATAGCTGGCTGAATATGAGCCAGCAGTGTGCCCAGGTGGCCAAGAAGGCCAATAGCATCTTGGCTTGTATCAGAAATAGTGTGGCCAGCAGGACTAGGGAAGTGATTGTCACCCTGTACTCAGCAATAGTGAGGCTACACCTTGAATACTGTGTTCAGATTTGGGACCATCCCTGCAAGAAAGACATTGAGGTGCTGGAGCGCATCCAAAGAAGGGCAATGAAACCGGTGAAGGGTTCAGACCACAAGTCTTATGAGGAGCAGCTGAGGGAGCTGGGGCTGTTTAGCCTGGAGAAAAGGAGGCTGAGGGGAGACCTTATCTCTCCCTACAACTGCCTGAAGGGAGATAGTAGCGAGGTGGGTGTCAGCGTCTTTTCCCAAGTTACAAGCAATAGGACGAGATTAAATGGCCTCAAGTTGCACCAGAGGAGGTTTAGATTGGATATTAGGAAAAATTTCTTCACTGAAAGGGTTATTAAGCATTGGAACAGGCTGCCTAGGGAAGCGGTTGAGTCACCATCCCTGGAGGTATTTAAAAGACATATAGACGTGGCTCTTAAGGACATGGTTTAGTGGTGGACTTGGCAGTGCTAGATTAATGGCTGGACTTGATGATCTTAAAGGTCTTTTTCAACCTAAACAATTCTATGATTCTATTCTATGATTCTAAGTCAGAAGGCTCACATAGGTGGCTTTCATCCTGATACTCTACAAACACAAAACTGATTAACTTGAGCGTGATACAGTAGTCCACATATCAAGTAGCCACAAAATTGCTGTTAGCACCAGCAAGTCACTTGTGCAAAAGGTATGGAAAAGTTTACAGTGATAAGCTGTGCAACATGGATCCAAACATAGCATACTTGAAATTGAACAGTGAAATCAACAATTTCTAGGCATGCCTGTTTAGATATGGCCACAGAGTGGGATTAATGTCCATCTCGGTCTTCTGCTGCTGTGCAGAACATGGGTAGCCAACAGAGAAATCCACAGACCTGCCTTGCAATAGGATCAGACAAAGAAGGAGGGGAGAGAAGCGGTGGAGAGAGAGAGGAAAAGCAAACACACACAAACCACTTTTAATATTGTTTTGGAAGAGGCAGAGAAGATAACAGTTTATTAAATGCAAGCACATATGAGAGAGCCTCCGGAGACCAGATTTATAATAATTACTACCTTTACTGGCACCTTCTTGCCTTTTAAACTTTGAAGAAAAGGATGTGGGAGAAGGTCATGCACAAGAAAACTTCAGTCATCCTAAAGGCTCTCCTCCATTTCTATGATAAAATAATTTATCTTATGATTGCAAAGCAATGGACTTCAGTTCTCAAATTATACTGTTAACATGAATCATCTTGGAAAAGTGCACTCTCATTTTCTCCCCTTCCAGGTCAGTAACCATTGTTCCTTCAAGTATTTCATTTATGCGAATTTTTGTTTTGTGTTCATGTGAAAAACAAAAAAAAACCAAAACCCAAACCAAATGCCTGACACCAAGCAAGCAAAATACCTTTGAGGAAAATTGAACAGCCGCTTTCCATTATGCCTGCCTCCTATCACAAGCTATTTGGTAGGATCTAGTCAGGACTGCACTGGCCATTTGCTGCTATTGGTATGATTTTTTTCTGGCCTTTATCCTTCTGCCTGAGGGAAGGTGTCTCCCAGGGAAAATGTCTCACAAAATATTTCTATATGTTCAGTTTACCGTGCATAAATTACACTCAGGTAGACAAATGTCACAGTCGCTCTATGAAGCCAATTTAAAATTTCCCGTTTTTACCTCCCATTCGCAATGCTACAGTAATGCTGATGGTATATCACGTTTCACTGTGCTGGATGCAGTCCCTGAAAGAATATCCATTTTAAATTGGCAGAAACTAAATGATTAATACAGTATTGATTGCAAAGAAGTTTGCGAGTAGAGAGTTGCCAAGCCATTGGTTGCCATACCTTATCAAGTCAGCTCTCTGACAGATTCATTTGATGCCTCATACACATAAACTACCTCATACATTCTCAAGCAAGATTTAATGTATATTCTTCAGACAGAACAAGTTACTGAGGATAAAATATGTGGCCATCAAAAGAAATAATTTTTCCCTATGCTGGAATTTCTCATGTAAGTATATAATCACTTGTATTCTGCCTACATGACTGCTCATTGAGAGTTCATTAGCTTTATATGTAATGCTCTTACTTCTATTCATAAAACCATGCAAGAATTCAATACAAATACAGTTTGTGTGTAAGTCTAAGCCATCTGTAACCCATCTTGAATTTAAAAATCACCTTTGTATTCCCATGTGATGTTGCTGAGCCAGACTATGCAAACCATAGCAGCCTTAGGAATGTATCTTAACCATGTGATAACGATTAAAGAATATAATCTAAAGTGTCTGCTGCATTACGAGCCACAGTAATTTCTGTCAACTCTTCTTGCTGCTTATATACAACGACCATTAGTTTTAAACATGCACTTGCTTTAGAAGGAAACAATAAAAATAAAAAATAAGAAAAAGAAAGATTACATCAAACACTTTTTTAATTTCACTTCCAACCTAGGGCCACCATGAAAGCCCCAGACAGCTTTAAAGCCTTAACCTAGGAAGCATCATCTTTTACCCTGCTGGAAGTCAGATTTGGGGACATGGATGTGAGGGAAATTTTCAAGGCTGTTTTCTCTATCTGAGATGTTAAAGCCCTTCCTGAAAGAATTTGATTGACATGCATAGACTGAAAATATAGATTGTAGGCAAGTCTTACAGCATACATTTTTGCCCCTAGCAGACATTACAGATTTCACTATGGACTTATCAGGATTACCAGACTAATTTAGCTGGCAATCTGTACTTTTTGTACAGGTGCTTATCAGTCTGGCATAAGAATATTATCACTTAGTACAGTTTGGGTATTAATAGCTAGCAGCTCTTTAGAGTATATTTTCCTAGTACCAGGTTGGCTTTTTTTTATTATTAAGTAAAGACAAAAAGTATCACTTGCAGTGCACATTTCTCAACTATATTCCCTTGAATCAATTTTCCAGAGACTGGCAATTATTTTCCACACTTTTTCTCCAGTTTCTGCTTTTTATCTGATACACTCACAGTGATTAATACAAAGTTTCAAGCAACAGACATACAGAACTAAAACAAAGTTAACAGTGGCTTTCTTAGTGCATAATTCAGCCAAGTTTAAGCATTTGTGGAGTCATTCATAATCAATGCTGCTGCTGATGTATTAATATTTATCTCTGCTGTCCGATATTAATTTCTATACAACATGTCATGAGTTTCTTTGGAGACCAGGCAGAGATTAATTTCAATTTATGAGAAATTCTCAAAGTGCAAAGCATCTTGTAGCCACGTGACTCCTACTGTTGATACCTGTTGGTGTCACCCAGCTGAGTTCTTACAAATTAAGGTAAGAGCCCAAATGTCTGCCTCCTTACTCTGTTTTTTCATAACTGGTTTCCATCCACTGCTTCCATCACCAATGGCACTACACTTTAATATACGTATATATACAAATCTATTCATAGATGTGAGCAAATGAAGATTGTCTTCAGCAGGAAGGTAACACATTTTGGTCTGACCACTCTTCTTATTCATTAAAATTACTTGATTAATCTTCCATTGGTGCTGCATTAGATTACGAATCAAAAGTCTCACTTCAAAAAACAGTGTCTGCCCACTGGACACATTTTCATGCTTTAATGTGAAAGTCTGCACTTCACCAGATGTCTTAAAATCACACATCCACTTTCAGTCAGTGTATTATCTCAGAATCAAGCTAATCTGGTACACTAGTGGGGGAAAAAAACCCGCCACCCTTTAAAATGCCTCCTATTGTGCAATAGTGGTGTTCTGGAACAGTACTGCACTAGCTGCAAAAGAATAATAAGGCTATTTGTATCTTTAGTGCTTGATAACTCATAAAACTAAGTTACATCTAAGTAATTTTGGGGGCATTAAAGCTTTTCAGTGTCTGCAGAATAAAAGTATGCTAATGAACCAAGCAATTTTTTTGTATATATAAATGAACGTTATCTTTCAAACCAGAACCAAATTCCCTAGCTAAATCTCTGAATATAATTTCCTGAGCTTGTGTGAAGTACTCCTTTATGTATGATTATTATTTTAGTAGCTCTGCTAAAAAAGTAAATCTCTTACATTCATTAAAAACTAATAGTTGCCTTTTAAGCACATTAATGCAAATATATTTATCCCCATCACAAGGAATCAGGCTATGCTTTGCTGACTTTCATTATCAGAAAATAGTCTCATTTGTCTTTTTTTCCCAGATTAAGTTTTGTTTACTCAGTTATATTTAAAAAATTAAAGCTAAGAGCAACTGTAAAATGTAAATTAAACTCCACGTACTATTACCCATGACTCTACAACAAGCAAAGCTTTTAACCAAGTTGTTTATTTATTACTTTCTAAAAAAAAAAAAAAAAAAGGGGGGGTGTTATTCTCAGCAAACACACACGGGTTATGACCCAAGCATTCATTAGATTCATCTAACAAATAGTATGATCTCCAGCATTTGGACAAATTTCTTTCTTAATTTCTACCTTTCCAAGCTGCCTGGCATTTAGCAACAGGCCCAAAGCAGCAAAATACCTCAATGCTTCAAGAACATCAGGAATGGGTTTAATACACCTCTATGAAACAGGAAAATAAACCACACATGGATCACAACCTATCCTCCACTACAGCAGATATTTCACATATGAACAGAGAGAAAATGCATAACATAAATTAACTGCTAAAGGAGTCTACCTATATGAAAGAGTCAGCTGGAAGAAAGATATTAATTTGGATATTTTGATCCTCAGACACCAGGTATGGCAAGTCGTTGTCGTGACTGCCTGAGCTGTGCTTGAAACTGCTGCGTTCCAGACATTCAGGAGGAGTTTTCTTTAGATAGTATCACTTATGAAAACTGAAAGTTGATGATTTTCTAATGTCTCTATAGACTTTTTTTAAAAAACCTAAATTCTGCCAAGTTACTCAGTTTTGAACTATGTGAACAGACCTACTGTGTGTTAGCCCTCACAATTAAAAGACACAAGGCAAGGTGAGTAATGGCATCTGAAACTGGCCCCTTATGTTAGAAACATCAGTGTTTCATATGGTGTATATATATATATATATATACAGGTATGCTGGCAGGAACCCCCGCAACTAACAGAAGTTATGGAGTTAAAATTTATAGTTAATGCCAAGTTTGATGCCTGGATTATTCATATCTTGCATGATTTCTATGAAAAGCTATGGACACGGTAGAGACTGTAAAATTAAGAGAATGGTTGTACAGTCCATAGTCTCATTGATTTTTGAAGACTGAGAGCAGTATTGGAAAGCTGACAAGGGGGAAGCCACTGGAGCCAGAGAGGTGGGCTAATGAGGCACAGTAATAATCTGAGAGAAGTCAGGGAAAGGGCAGAGCCGTGCATCCTCTGATCAGCAGCGTAAGACAGATTAGAAGTGCCAAAAGCTGAGGGCAGGGGGACTCCCAACCCTGATAAAAATTGATAGAAAATTCTCACTGTGACTGCTGCTTGGAGCAGTGTGGGACAAGGTGAGCACCTCCCTTACACAACTGCCTTCAGGCTCCTGCTGTGAGGTTTAGCATCCCACAAAGTGGTGTCTACCAGCTGAATTGCCCCCCTTGGCCTACAGCCAAGATCTACCTCAACAGTCCTATGCAACACAAAGGAAACTATTTCACCTCTGATAAACCCTAAGCCTACACTGATTATTTTACTTCCTCACGTTACTCACTTTTTTTTAAATTTGGCAATCAAGACTGTAAACTTCTGCTTTGCCTGAATTCACAGTATATGCTTTTTGAACCTATAAAACTTGATTAGTGTGAAAAATGAATACTGCTCAGCTGACAAATACAAGACACATTAAATGGGTCCACTGTTTCCCGAGAAGCAGAGTGTTGTGGACAGACAAACCCACGAGAGCCTGCAAATGAGTTAGAAAGTCTCAGGAACTGCAATATGCTTTCCATCAAGCTGCAAAAATTAGTTTGAGGATGGATTTATCAAGCCCTGAGGAAAGTCTCCCCTACCAGGTATAGCTCTACCCCTTTGATAACTTGAAAATGAGATGAGCCAGACATGCCACAGAAAAAACTTCCAATGAGAGGACCTGTAACACAGTTGCTTTACTTCCTTTGCTCAGGAGGGAAGAGATACAGGATTTGCTACAGTTCCTTCCCAAATATAAACATATTTTATTTCTTGTTCCAGCTAACCTCTCCTTACATCCCCTGTTGCTCTTCCCTAAACTGTATATTAGAGATAACACACTGGACATGCTGTGCTTTGACTTTACCTCTAGCTTTGATGAACACTGAAAAAACCTGCAATGATTCAAGACATGATGAAAGGGACTTGACTTACCCTCTCATTTTCAGGTTTGCAGCTAGCCACTTCATAGAGGAGAAATTGCTACTTCCAGACAGCAGCAATAAGAACCTCAGGTGCAAGCTGACTTTCAATAGGTCAAATTATTATTATTTTTTTTTTAATTCCCATCTTCACAAAAGGCCAAAGGACACAAATCTTGCTACTACTCATTATTTTCAGGTCTGATCGTTTAGTTTATAGGAGGACATTTTTGTATTTTATGCATTGAACCAACTAACATGACAGCCACCTTCATTTAGGTTAATCTTAGGAATGCAGAGTTTTAAATGTGAATTTCTCTAGTGTTAGCTGGAGACAGTATTTCCACAGGATACTCAAAGCATCCCTAGGGCTTTAACTATCATTACGTAGAAGGAGGAAAGGAGGAGGAAAGGAGGAGGAAAGGAGGAGGAAAGGAGGAGGAAAGGAGGAGGAGAGGAGGAGGAGAGGAGGAGGAGAGGAGGAGGAAAGGAGGAGGAAAGGAAGAAAGTCAACACACAGATATAGTAACAAGTCTGACATAAATTACTCCTTATACTAGCCCAGCTGGGAAGAAATTTTGTTTGGTTGGTTGGTTTTTAGGCCATAAATTAGTCATCAGTGTGTGTTGTCTGAGACCCTGACAGTTATTAGATTCCAAAGGATGTTTATAGCTTTCTCTCCATTTGATTCCTCCTCTTACCCTAACTTGTCAACTGCCTTTGGACATCTATGGAATTTTTCTTAATGTTAAAAAAAGAAACAAAAGTCTGCCTATTCTTTGTTGTATTATAACCAAACTGTAACTTGCTCTTCTCCATCAAACTATCAGCTACTAGGAGCAGCAGCTATCATGTGTACTAAAGAATGACTAAAAACATCAAGGACATTTTAAGGTGCTATGGAAGTAATTTTAAACAGAAGAAAAAAATACTTTAGTACTCTCAAATTTATACTGTGACCCTGAGCCTATTTTAACAAAGAACAACAGGAAGGTACCCATCAATCTAAATGGGAATAGGACAGGATCCCAGGGAAGGTTCTAAATTCTATGGTTTTTTTTATATTGAATCAATGTGAAGTCTTCTGTTTTTGTAGTAAAATATACATAATATGTTTTAAAATAGTATTAAATACCAAATGCACATATGCTGAAGATAAGAAACCAGACAAAAAAAGTTATTAATGCAAAAGTGAATGGACTTACATCTCAAACTGTAATCAAAATAAAATCTCCACTGCCAACAGTGACTCAGGTCAATGACATCTTTTTCCACCTGCCTTTTGTAACCACATTGTGTTTGCACTATAAAAAATTTGGTTTTAAAAAGTCATGAAAAGCTTACTGGACTTGAATTATGCTAAACCATGGATTTGGAACAAAGTGTCTTCATTATCCTATTTCCAAGTTCCAGTAAAATAATATTTGAAATACAGCTAGTATAACTGCCAAATAATTATTTAGATTGCATATTCAAGCAAACTCTGCCAGTAATCTAAGGTCATCACTCTCATAACACTGAAGTCTTCCAGTACAATGCCTGTAATAAGGATTTCTTTGGTTGACATAACAGTACTTAAAATAAACAGGCAACCTTGAACAGAAAATAGTCCCTAAACTTTTAATCCTCAGATACATGTCCTCATCCATTCTCAGGCTTTACTACTCCTATGACAGCATTTGATGAACATTTCCAACAATACTGCACTCAAAAATCATTTACTCCTGAATTACCATACTATTTTTTTTCTCCTACACCTTCCCCTCTACCCCCACATTTGTGATCAACTTGGCATTGCTAGAAATTTCGGTTTACTGTATTTATTTATTAAAAAGCAACTTGATTCGGTGATAAAGAAATGCTCTGAAATTGCTGTCTTTATCTTCTACATGTGTTAATTTTTATTTTAAACAAGTATTACCAATAAAGAAGTATTCTGTTGTATTTTATGAAGAACCATATTTATCCCATAGACTCTTATAAAATAAATATAGAAAGCTAAAGACTTGCACAATTTGCAAGGCTTGTCCCTTTCTAATATTCTGCTTTGGAAGATGTCACCTTATTTCTAGAGCATAATGATTTATTTCTTTTGCTAGGATTAAGAGTTTATTTCCCAGACAGTATGACTTCTGAATGACAGAAACCATTTCAAAATGACAGAAAAAATTACAATTTTTTTTTCTTGAGCACTGCAGATAGCTTTAAAACATCAAAATAAATTACTACTCTTGAGTCACAAAAACATTCTGACACTTTCAAAACAAAATATTTAGCCTTTCCATTATGAAACAAATAGAAGGGCTTTCCAAGCATTCTTAAAGACAATTCTTCTAAAGTAACTTTCTCAGCCTATCATTATGTTTCACTGATTCAAACTAATATTAAGAAATTCCTTAGAGGAGACAACGTACTCCAGTTTTCTTGTTGGTTCTCTGGTCCATATCTTGCATGACTAAGGATTGTGACTTTTCTTCCGAAGTGTCCTCAGTGAAATATTGAGACTATTGTAAAAAATTTTACTCATTGTGAGAAGAATTATGCTTACACTCTCTGCTTGTAAAAGTATCGACCGCCATGAAATTTCAGTAAAACCCAGACTAGGAATTTTAGGGAACCTCTGTTGGAAGTATTTCACATTTCCTACTATAGGGTGGCGCCTTTGTCAATTATTGTCCAGCTAACGTAGAGCTTGAATGGCAGTCCATGTGCAGGATTTGCAGAATCAGGGACCACCACCAGACATTCCCCTTTCTGTCAGTGCAGGAGCCAGAGAGGAGCTGGCTAAAGCCTTCTCATATCTCTGCAGTTCTCTCAGCATTCTGGGAGGGCTCCTTAGGAAATTTAATATTGAGTATAAAGCCCACTAAAATAAACTTGTAGGATCTTCAAGGCATTTGGAATCTGGATGTCAATTGGTCTGCTGGAGTCTCTCATTAAAGAACACAAGGAATAATCTATACTATTTCTATACTATACTACTAAGATTATTTTACCCAGAATACAGAATAATGTGTTTTAAATTATAAATATTAGTTGTCAGTCCTTTTCTTATGAGTCTTTTAGATTGCCTAAACAACCAAGGATGGCATAATCATGTTACATGCTCACTGTATAAATGGCAGTGGTGAGAAATGAAAGTTGAAACACAGAGTGCAATGCAACCGTTTGTTTAGAAGATTCAATTACCACTTCCATGCAGAACTTGATTCACTACCACTTCTGACACTGTTTCCTATTGTTGCCGCTCAAAATTTATGGGAAGAAGCTTTTGCTTTTCACTAAATGGATCCAAACTGGTAGATTTCCTGTCACTTAAAAAGCATGCAGTCAAAGGCAATGTTTAAGCAACAGACACTTTCAAATAAATAATGCAAAGCACCCGAAGCTACCAGTGTAGTTGGCAGAGACAACATTCTGTATATATATGCTGTCTGGCTTCATTCAGCGAACATATTAGACTTCATATGCAGTACAGACAAATAAAGCAAACAAGGAATTACAGTCATACTTCATGAAAGTTATTCTTATGGAAATAAACATAATATTTTGCAATATTTATCTCTTTGGTAGTTATATCCTACACCTCATTAAACGACGAAGGCAAAATAAAGTTAACATTGAATTAGTTAAGCTTATGGCAATGATTAGTTAAGCTGGTATCACTGCTTCTCTCAAGACTGCTCTCTTAGCCATATCACATGTCTCTAAATTGAACCAAAACATGGTATAAACAGCACTTTTATAATAAAGATGTTGGTTTAACTTTCAGGTATTGCAATGACTACCAATAGAAGCTTAGTCACTTTTGAGAAAATACAGCAGACCCTGTTTGATTAGTACTTCACATGCTATCCTGACAGAGAGGCACGTTATACAATCAATGTGGAAACCCCATACTCTTATCTTCTTGCCAGCAAATACTATAGGTAAGCTCTTTTCAAAACTCACTTGTGCCTTCAATCTTATATGCTTTTGTTTGTAACACTAAGACAAACGCATCTGCAAATACAGAAGGATGAAACAGCAGAAGTAATATCATACAGGCTGGAGATTCATGCCATTGCAGATAATATTCTAACATTCTGTCCTGGTTTCGGCTGGGATAGAGTTAATTTTCTTCCTAGCAGCAGGCATAGTGCTGTGTTTTGGATTTAGTAGGAGAAGAATGTTGATAACATGCTGATGTTTTTAGTTGTTGCTGAGTACTGCTTATGCTAGTCAAGGACTTTTTCAGCTTCCCATGCTCTGCCAGGTGCACAAGAAACTGGGAGGGGGCACAGCCAGAATAGTTGATCCAAACTGACCAAAGGGCTATTCCATACCATATGACGTCATGCTCAGTATATAAACTGGGGGGGGGGGTGGCCAGGGAGCAGCGATCGCTGCTCGGGAACTGTCTGGGTATCGGTCGGTGGGTGGTGAGCAACTGCATTGTGCATCACTTGCTTCGTGTATCATTATTATTATTATCATTATTATACTGTTACTATTACTACTACTCTTTTACTTTATTTCAATTATTAAACTGTTCTTATCTCAACCCAGGAGTGTTTCTCACTCTTACTCCTCCGATTCTCTCCCCCATCCCATCAGGGTAGGGGGAGTGAGCGAGCGGCTGCGTGGTGCTTAGTTGCTGGCTGGGGCTAAACCACGACACATTCTATTTAGTATTACTCACATTTTAATCATTTTAAATTGAAGAATAAAAAGTAGCAACTGACCACAAAGATTTTTTGCCTGTGGTTAATTCAAGTTCATGTCACATTAATGCGTATCCTATTAGATCCAGTTTGCTCTTTTTTAATCTATGTGACTGAAATATGGAAGGAAAAATAGAACCAACATTAACTAGTAACCAGTGAGCAACAATGGTGTGACAGACTAGAACTGTAAGTAGCATTTGAATTATTCAAGATCAAAAATGTATGTGCAGTAAAAGGTGGCATAACATCTTGCTAATTGCCCAGGAGGCATAAGTTCCCATTTTCTCTAGACAATACATAAATTTGGTTGAGTCAACAAAAGTTATGCATGCAGGATAACACATTTAAATTTAGATTTCTTGCTCCATAATTCAAAAGTGAAACGGAATAACAATTAACATGCCTATAGCAAAGTTGTCTTCCTACATTTCTAACCCTTGTGAGGCTCAAAAGCATCCCTCTGGATGTCACAGTTCAGAGTTTCCCCTGACATTGAATTAAATTAGGGAAGAATATGCCTGTGTAGGAATGGAAGCAGAGGGAGAGTAACTGCATTTCCTCCAGTTGTATCGTTCCCAGTGTCTAACTGTGACTCTGGTGTGGATGTAACACCAGATGATCAGAACAGCCACTTTGTAGGACACACCACAGGGCATGACTTTGACGAAGGTGATTATAGTTCTATTAATAATAAGTGAGGAGAGTGAGAGTTAACACAAACTCTATGCCACAGTTTTCCTAAAGGCAGAAAAAACTGCCTTTTCATTTTGCTGACGTTCATGTCATAGCTGAACAGGCTAATTACTTCTCTGGAAGTGCAGCTGGGATGGAAAAAGAACATGAAGTCTAATCTAATCAAATTATTTCCTGTGAGGTTTTGGCATGATTCTGACCTAAGTAGCTATCTATCCTCAGTAACCTTTTATTGCTACAATGGTAAGACAGATCAGGTCAAAGGCATGTTACCATAAAGGGAAGCCTCAACAGAAACTACCACAATACTGCATAGAAATACTTTACCTTCACTATCTTACTTTGTGTAAGTACCGAAAGGATCAAAATTCACTTAGGTTTGAACTGAGATGAACATGTGGAGTATGTTTCAACTGCTTAACTCTCACTGACAGTAAAAGGACAGATTCCAGTGAAAAAATGGTACAAAAATACAACCAAATTATAATAAAGTAGACTATGCTCACCATCATTACTTTTTGATGGCAGGTGCCCACAATTCACGCTTTTGCCTGCATGAGCAGCAAGGGAGCACTCACTCCCCTTTCTCATTGGGACTTAGGCTGCCTCCTGCTTACACCAGGGTGAAACCACGTGCTGGAAGTTATCACCCTGCTCCTGAAAACTCATTCAGATTCATCCCACAATAACTGCAATGTCTCATTCAGTTTCAGCACAAGATTGAATGTTTTCCTTAGTTGAGAAAAACAAATATGCATAATAAATGTGTGTGGCATCCATACTTGGAGGTTCTCAAGGACTGAAAAAAGCTTTGAGCAACTCAGTCGGATCTCACAGCTGACCCTGCTTTCAGCCAGAGGTTGGACTAGAGAACTCCTGAGGTCCCTTCCAAGCTGAATTATCCTTAAAACAGAATAGATATAATGGATTTTTTTTTTAATCCAATATCATCACCTTCTATATTATTTATCTTTAAATCAGAAAAAAATGAAAAATTAATATGGCAGATGTTCTTGGAAGTGAAATGAACCATTTTTTAGATGAAACAGCATCATTAAGGCAACTACAACTGCTCTTTCTACTCTTTATTCTCATCATGTCTTGCTTTAAATTATTGTAATTGCCTGTGGTAGAAAATTTGTCCTAGTACGTGCATGCAAGTCAAATCCCAGTAAGAAACTCCTCTGTACAGCAGATGAATATTCATCATGAATGTATTTATGAAGCAACTATTCACAAATATTTGTTTCCAAGGTGAGTTTCAAATCCCCCCCACCCCCACCTACTAAAGTTATGAAATATCTCTGATTCAAGACTCGTTTGCATTGCACTGCTTGTTAAGGCAGTGGCGGGACCTGCCTCCATAGAGGAGCTATTGCAAAATACTGTTACTCCTTTCAGCACTTAGTAACTCTTTTGTGCCAACACTGTCCCACGTGCAGGATGCCGGTCTGCAGCTTAATCTTTGCTCACTTTTAAAGCAGCAGTAGTGGGCAGGCATCCTCTGAGTATCTCATGCACTCCCCAAGCACTCCTCTCTCCCACTGTTTTCCACTCCTCCAGTGGACCCCGAGAGCAAAACACCACGGGAGGTGCAGCCTCCCGAGTGAGACCCAGTGCCCTTCTGCACCCAAGGTAAAGAGCCTCTCAGCATAGCCGAGTATGCACAACTGTGCATATGTTTGCACTGCAAAGTCAAACAGCAAGGCCAAAACCACAGGTAACAGACTAGATGCTTAAGCAATCAAGCAGAGCTGAGATGCAGCTCCTTCCCACTCAGGCAGACAGATGTTGATTTACTAATTCAGCCTTGAAAATAACAAGTCAGGAAGCTCAACAAAGCGAGACCTTGGTCCACGTCCTCACATGGGGGTGCATTACCTGAAAGTTTTCTCCATAAAAAGCAGTGATATTCTACTCAAAATAATAACTGTGAATAGCAACAGTCTTGGGATAGGTGCAATGGATAAATGATCAAGCATCCTCCTTTAATGAACCATCAACCACTGAAAATTTTGGATGTGTGCACAGAAATACTCTCTGGTCTTTCATCCTTCCTTGTTGGCACTGATCACTTTGCATTCCTTGACACCCGTTACTCTGATTCTTCATGGAGTTTGGTTTAATAGTTAGATATATGGCAGCTGAAATGCTAAAGGGATCTCACATCAGCTCACCCAAGAGCAGAAATTCAAGCTTTTATGAAGAAAGGGGAGCTATTGCACAGTGAAATGTTAGCCCAGCAACACAGAAAAATAAATAATTAATGTCACAATATACATTTAATCTACAATGAAGTAATACAACAGCAGCAAGATGGGATACAACACATTTGTGCTATAAGCATTACACATCATTGTCTTAGGTAAGCCATTTGTACATTATTCACAGCTATTCCTCTCCATGCATTAATTGTTTTGTTTACATGATAAAATGTGACTTTCAGCTTGAACTAAGACACAAAAGTAAATCTTGATATAAGCCATAATTAAAACGAGCAAAATTTGTGGCAATGACAGCTATCAGTGAAGGGTAATGGTTCATCGAAAAATCAATCAGGTGAAAAATTAACTAGCTATTAAGAAGAAGTAACTTAGCACTATCGGTAAATTCAAAGTAGCAGCCGAAGTCTCCTTTGCAACCAAAGCAAGAATTAGTAGGACATTTTCCTATACTGGTCATCAAAGCTACTTCATGTTGTTTCAATGCCTGCTCCCTGACTACCATGCCCAGTGCAAGTCCTTCAATTTTTCCTTGACTCAATTTGACAAACTGAGAAAGCTTTATGACATTAACCACACAAACAGTAAAACTAAAAATAATATAAAAAGGACAACTTTAGACTTCACGATTTTGCATTCTCCCTAAAACTTACAATAGTCTGACCTATACGAAGAACAATTACTGGATATTAGACACTTCAGGAATTACTTTTATACAGCTTCTTCTGAAAGCACAGAGCAAAGCATGGTTTCCATACTGAGGATTCTTAATCTTTCAAGGCAAGCCTCTAGCCCCAGTATTGAATTATGGCTTGAACTCTGATTTTTTTTGTCTTATCCATATGAGAAGAAAATGTATCTATAGTCACAAAAGCTGTCTGGAAGTTTTAATGCAAAGTTATTTTCCAGTGGACAAAACACCATTTCTGCAAAGACACCATTTTCAGAAGGACAAGTCTCATTCCATGATGGGAGAAACTTAAATTCCAACTACTTCTTACCCAGCATGAAGGTCGTGTCAATGCAGTAGTTGTACAGCCTGCAAAAAGAAAATTCAATACATCTTCTCTTATAGACAGGTTAGCAAGGAGCTCTAACTGAGGTAGGAGTCAATAAGGAGGCAGAGTATCCCACCTCTTTTCTCACTTGGTCTTCTACTGCATGTGAAACAAGCTTATGTGCAGGTCAGAAGATCAATTATACAGAAACTGTCAAATGTCAAAAACTTAAAAATACATAAATAAATAAAAATTCTAGTACCAACACAGTAAGACAAAAAAGTCCATTTTAATTCTTGATTTTTTTTCTGATAATCTTTTTATGTTGGAGAAACATATTTGTCCTTTTTTGATAGATTTGCAAATTAAAAAAGCCCCAAACAAACTCTCCACATTTTTAACTAGTTTTATTCTCTGGGTGGTACCAATACTCATCAGACCTTTCTACAGCATTTAGCAACAAGAATCACCAATAGCCCTGTGTTGCTTCCACAGAGTCCATCCAAATGGATAGAAAATGACTGTATAGGCCTTTTCACTCACATGAAACCTAGAAGTTTATTATTGCCACTTCTCCGCCCCTGCAGCTGTCAACTGAGAAGCAGCAAAAAGTTCAGTTCTCTCTCCCTTGTTATTCAGTCCCTAGCAGAGGTGGCTCAAAAAGCTGATGAGACAACACAAACTGGAAAACTAGCAGATTACAGATAATACCTTGCCTTATCCATTACATAAAAAGAATTTACTCAGTGCCTAGCAAAGCCAGAAGTTCAAGGAGCCTTGAAACAGGTTTTAAAAAAAAAAAAAAAAAAGAAGAAAAGCTGTTACCAGTAGAAAGAGAGTCACTTAAAGGGACTTTCCTCCTCCAGGGTATTCCCTACCAAAAAGGAATATCTCCTCTCAGAATAGTAAGACAATCCATAGCTTAGGAGGATTTTATGTTTTTGTTTCTTTAAGCTCACACCGTCATTGGTTTGGCACATAATTATAGGTCAAACAAATTTCTGTTTCTGTCTAGGGCTGATCAGATGGTTTTGCCCCTTTTTATAAAACTGGAATTGGCAAGCAATGCTGGCAATCACTGCTTTCACATTTAATTATTGCAACTCATCTAGGAATGCAGCCACAGAGCCTGAAAGCGTTCCAACTGGTACAAAAGCCTGTCTGCTTAGCAACAGGGATACAATGAACTGGATCATCTGAGTGCTTCTCTTGCTGCGCTTGCTCTCTACCAAATTAAGAATTCGGTCTGCTTATTTGTTCAAAGACTCCCCAGAGACTGTAACTGCCACAAGAGCTGGACCTGTGCAATTCTTTTTCACAAAACATAAAAGCTACTTAAGAATTCGCTACCACCTAAACCCAATGTTATGTGAATTAACCTTCATTATGTACGTTATTTATATACACAAAAGATGCCCATCTATAAATCAACAGAAAAACAGATACAAACAAAAATCTCCAAGGCATAACTATGAACTGCTTCTACTACAGAAAGAAAATACAACATTTTTCTTATGAAGTATTTGCCCCTATGTAGGCACTGACACACACCTATATGTCAATGAGGTCATATTATCAACAACAAACAATAAAAATTACATCCAAGTCAAATAAAAAAAAATACCACTTTTATTATTTATCCCCTGATGTATTATGTTATTTTCCACAGACAATAACTTGTTTGCCTTTATTTCATGTGATAAGTTCACTTCATTTGCCCATAGCTATCTCATAGACTTTCTTGTAGATGGTGCAATATTGTAACAGAGCATGAGACTTCTTGGTATCAGTTAGTATCTGATTGCAGCAAGGTGTGAAATTGCTGTAATCAGTTATGAAATCCTTACATCACTTTTATCCACACCTTACTCCCTTTCCCCAAAAGCTCTCTGCAAGCCAATTAAGAGTAATTAGTTCATCAAAGCAAGATTAGATTTTTTTCCCAGATTCTCCATGTATTTAATTCAGGTGTGTAATTCCTGTCTCCTCTTTGCATGTCCTGGCAATCTACTTTTAAATACCAAGGGAAATACTGGAGGAAAAAAAAAAAAAAAATCAAATATCATTCATCACCATTAAGGTCAGAAGAGCTTTTTGTCTTTGCATATATGGAAAGCATTATGTACAATCCATGAAACTTCATATAGAACTTCATCTGATTTGACACCTTCCAACCATGAATATGAAAGTCTTTTGCCCTATTCAGTAGGAAATACAATCACAAGGCAATAATTTACAAGACCTGAAAGTAAATCAATGAAGGCTCTTTATATTCTCCTAACAGTAAAGTCCTAACTAGCAAAGTTACTGTGAAGCAAAGGACCAGAAAGGAGTCTATAGGGGGTTCAAATACAACCTCAAAAGGGCAGTTGCAGAGAAAGAAGACATTACCACACAAGCAAGCAGTTCTTTCCAATTTGCAGTTATTTCCCCAGCTGATTCCTCAGAAAACTCCCCTATGTTACCATTTCAAAGGTCTTAAAAGCTTATGTGTTCTTTTACTTGACATTTTTTCATATTTTTAGTTTTCAGTTCCTGGCCAATTTTAGCTGTCAGCTGGACAACAAGTAATAACCCTTTACAAAAAGGGGATACAAACTCATAACAGTGACTGCAGTCTTTGGATAGTGACTTGTTGGAACAAAGCACTTCAATTATGACTAAAAATAACAGGTTTAACATTCATTCTCTGCTCTCTGTAATAACCCCAACCATTGCCAGTCCACATATAAACCTCTACCCAGGAATTTTTGGGGGATAATCCTGCTTTAACATACCTTTTTTTTTTTTTTTTTAACAGGACCACAGCATACTTTCATCATCCAGTATCTCTTCTAACCTCATGATCACTGTTTAACAACTGCAGAAACACACAGATGATGCTAATCCAGACAGAATGACTGTGAAACCTACAGGCTTGTTTATTCCATCATGTGTAAAAGGCACCCATATCAACTCATGTATTTCTGTGAAATGAAGAAACCTTCTGGGGTGGGGCTGGAGAAGAAAAGCTTCCCATGGACTTTGGATTAGCATAAGAATCTCCTTCCTAAATAATTTTTGTTCTCTAGTTGAACAGTGTCTATCAAAATACTGAGGAGTTAATATTTGCTCCCAAATTATTAAATAGTTACTGATAGCAACGGGGTTGTCTGAAATGCTTCTTAAAAGGCAGTTTTCAGGTACTTTTGAAGACATGTTTCTGAGTCTTAAGTAAAATTCCAGGACTGTCACATTCTTGTTTAAATTTCAGGTCAAGGAAGCTGTTCAGCTTTAACTTAACATCTCTCTGAACAATGTCAAGAACATCACAAAGTGCCAAACCAACTAGAGCTGCATGAAGCTGATAAGAGAGAGATATGACATTCATATAAAAATCAAGCTGGAAATCAATAGGGGAGCCTGGATTTAAACTGAAAGTAATTTTTATAGCTCAGCTGTTAATATCAGTGGGAGCCTGGAAGCTTACTGCCATGTGCTTACTCAGGATAAGCTCTGAGACTCCTTTCTTGCATGCCTTCACCATCTTCTCCTGGCTTGCGTTCAAGAGTGGAGATTATAACTAATTGTTTGCTTGGACATGGGACCAAGTTTTCTCTAAGTTTGCTCTAGCTGAATGCCCCAACCATCACTTCAATAGCTTTGACAGTAACAAAGTGGAAATTCCTCGGGCATGAAAGACTGACAGAGCTCCTTCTCCTAGCACCGTCCCACAATGACACCCAGCAGATGACGACTCACTCATGTATTTCTTCTGCACGGCAGGTGCGAAGCAACAAGGAACCACACCCAGCCAATGCAATTTAAGGCACTCCTGAGTATGCTCTGAATTATATGAGCGGTTAAGGTAGAAGCAGTAAGTACCTTTAACCTGTTCCTCCCCTACATCCTTGCCAACTGTTCCTGGTAGATATAGGGCACAAGTAAGAATAAGATGCATTACATATTCTGATCTCCATTATACTATTCAGTAATTAATTCTATTATTTCACCAGCTCTTCACAAGATATCACCTTGAAATTAGCTGCAGATTGCAAAAAAATTTAAATTCTTACCTCAGGGTTTCAATGAAATAGTTGGGTACTTACATAAGTGTGTCTGATGCTTTGGGCAGTTTAAATGTTTGGCTCAAGGACACTCACCTCTCCAAAGAGCTTCATATCATCACTGTGTTTGCAGTTTCTAACAAGCCAGCAAAGGTTATCTCACAGTGTAAAATAAGTAGTATCTCTCTTTTTGCATCAACATAGGTGACTAGAAATTCTTCTACAGCACTAAAATTAAAAGGATTATACAGGTTCAAAGCAATTATTAATACAATTATAGTTTCCATCAGAGTGGCAATGATTCGGGTTTTCTGTGCAGACCTTTAGTGTATTCATGTATACGTTTTCTTTGAAAGATGCTAATGGACTCAGGAATTCAAGATAAGTGCTGAATCAAATTTATTCAAGCCACTTTGAGGTACTTACTATACGCTCTCCTTTAATTTATTACTTTTGATGGAACTGAATCTTACTTGGGCATTCATTAATAAACTTTTTTTTTTTTTTTAAATTTAATAGAACATCCCTGTAATTTATATGTTTTTCAGGTAAACAAGATACAAGAACATATATATCCTACATGTCAGATGGGTATTCTGGAAGACAGTCTGTCTATCATAATCAATTACAATGGCCTCACAGTCAATGGAATTTACAAGTCTGTTGTAGTACATCTCTGTGTAACAATGATCAAAACTAACATAACAAGAACCGTAAATACAGATTTTAATAATTTCAAAAATATAAATAAACCAGAGAAAGAAAGATACATGTCATAATAAATTCTCCGGCTCCATTCCTGTATTGTGTCTGTTGAGTTTGTCAGTATGCACTTTAATTCACTTGCTTTTGCAACACGCCTTCTCTACAGATCAATTCAAGCGTTGCTGTATAAAGTTGGATTTTCTGGCCCAAGGAGATCAGCTTGCACAGTCAATAGCAATATCCCAGAGGTCAACTAGAAGACTCTACAAGTGAAACCACATTCAGTAACAGTATCACAACAGAAAGCTCTAGATCCACAGATGGCTTCTTTCCAAAGAGTATGCTGCAAAATGCAGATGAAGCAAATAATAGCTATATATGATCTAAAGCAGATTATCTCACTATGTGGCCCAAAGTTGCAACAGAAATCAGTCTTGTCAGTCCCCTGTGGGACACTGTTGCTTTCATTTATTGAAAGTCAGCTTATGCAAATAGACTGAAGAGAGCTGTACATCAAACCCCGACTGAACTTGTCATTCTATTGTGCAATCATTAAGTACTTAAACACTTAATGATGCAAGGCACAAAAAATGCAATTTTAGTCAAGCATTCACTGTATGTATTGTATCGCAGTCATCATCAAATGGCATATTTTCTACTCTCACAGTACATCTGTGAAATTCATCAAGTGGAAAGTAAATGATAAAAGGTGACTAGTTAAATCACAGCTACATTATTATATTGGGCCTGAATCCCCTTCTGGCACTTGAGACTTATCTGTACTCCAAATTAAGGCTTAAGATGATGAGATGCAAAATAATTTCCCAAAACCATACAACCATCAAACAAAGTTAAGTAGCTGTTAACATTAAATTGACCTAAAGAACGGTCACGTTAGGAATTAAAATAAAAAGGTCAAGTTTACCAATATGATTGTTGTTGTTTCTGTTACAGCAGTGTTTAAAGACACCACACAAGACTAGGCAGTGGTTAAAACACAGAGAGAATGGGTTCATCGTAACAGACCCCACAGTGCTAAGGTTCAGGATTGCTTTAAAAATTGCCTGGATGCTTACAGCAAGCAGCTGCAATTGTTTGGAGGCAGATGACATGACACATCAAAGGAGGATGAAATACTCTATTTTTTTATATGGATAATGAACTGGCTGAGAAGGGAACAGATTATAGGTTACCGCTGAGGTATACACATACTGATGATATGGAAGATTTGAGTTACTTGCCTAATGTCACCTGGGAAACATGCATTAGGTTCAGAAAGGTATACCAGGTCACTATACACACAAGAGTTTTTTCTTATCATGTTATTTATAGAATTGAGAATTTTATATTAAGGGAAAAGTTAAATCTCTCTCACTGCACAGATTTACCTCACAAAGCTGTATCTGACACTCCATCTCTTTTTCATAATGAATGCTACCTGCCTGTTCGTAGCGCTTCTTTCAGCCCGATAAAGAAAACACATTAGCAAGCTGATTAATGGCTTTGCTCCCTTTCATTTTCCAGTTCCCATGTATTTGCACAATATATAAATGGTTGAGTTACAAAACACTATAGAGATGCATGCAATTCAAAGTAATCCCTCTATCTTATTTCTGTAAGCTTTTAGGATTTTAAAAAAAAAGAAAAAAATAAAATAAGTCTAAAACTTTATTCTGCTTAATATTGTAATTACTTATTTCTTTGTCAATATTACAGCACTACACTGTTTGTGTTAGTTGTTATACTCATTGCTATGATAAACGTAGGAAATGTCTGTAACCCAAGTAGTACTTTTCTGTGCTGTTAACGGCTGGCAAGCGTAGATGGTCATGCTCCTGTACCATTGAGATTGGGCCCATGCCTAGAGCACCTCTCTGGGTAAGGTACTTGCATTTCCTTCTCATGGGAACCACAGCACATAGAGGGGACACTAATGTGTGTCCTTGTTACAGTAAATGAGGAGTCAGAAGACAGCTGCTGCCCACAGCATCACCCAAGATCTGGAAGCACCTCTGGGGCTTCCCAACTGGACTCATCCTGTAACATGGCTCCTCAAACGTCAGTAGGGGTTTCCATGACCATGCTACTACCCTCCTTGTCTTCTCTTTCCTTGGTGTGTTAGAAGAACACTGCTGCAAAATAAATCAATTTCTTTCTCTCAAATACATTGCAAATATGTGCAAATCCATGCTTTTTAAATTTTCTCCACAAAGATTAAGATTTTAGTTCTGTGACACTTGGCCAGTCTCCTACTTTAGGTTCATCGGCAGAATGTGCTCTCCTTTGCTTAGGTGTGCATGTGTGTGTGTTAATAAGAATTAATAATTTGGAGCTTTATACTGTCTTTAATGTACTGCCAAGGAAGATCAATCTTATTATCCCTATTTAGAAATGTGGAAAATGAGACAGGGCAATAATATGATTCATTTAAAGTATGATTGCAGACCCAAAAATAGAACCCATGTCCTTTTACCGTATTATGTACGAATTGGCCTAGCAGGGGATTAGAAAACTAGTTTAAATAAAACTAGGAATCCTTTAGGTATTCCATCCTAAATATGATCTTCACAGTACCTAAGCGTTCTTTTAGGTTTTAACTTTTAAGGTACTAATTTTTTTTCCTAATTACTTTCTCCTGTATTCTGACTTGTTAATAACAGATACGGATATAAACTAGCTAAATTAAGAAGTGCTGGAAATTTCCTGAAAAAAATCATCCTTTTTTTTTCTTGGATTTAAAACTAGACTGTTCAAAGCAAGAAAAGAATAAATGGTAATTATCATCCAGGTAATCTTTACAGAACTGGCAGCTTAGAAATCTTTTTGATTAGCCAATTACTAGATGTGCATCAGGCATAGGCAATCGCATCTAATTGTGTGTATGTATGTACTGATGTTATATTTATTTAGATATATGCATATACACATATTTATTTATCTTTTTTTCTTCTCTAGAAGCCTGTGATATCTATCAAGAGGATTCTTTTCCTGCCTCTGATAATATAGCTTTCATCTGTTGATCTGTGTAATTTACCAAGTAAAAAGGCCAAATTTATTTTCATTAGATTTTCTTGGAAAAATGCTGGAAATTAGTGCTGCAATCACTTTCTCACACAAAATCCGCACTGTTCTTGTCATGGATTAAATGTCTGGCCCTCCTGAGTAGAAAATACTAGCTATTCAAATGTTAAATTACTTTCAAGTCAGCTATGTTGATCTGCCATTACAACACTTAGACAAAATTATGCTTACTTGAATTTCACTCATGCCTGTAAAATTCCTTATTTATAAATGTGCTAGTCAAATCATTAATAGTCAGTATTTGCTTGAATTCCTAGCTTTTTTTTCCCACTCCGCTGTTCTTATCAGCTTAGCTAAAGTCTGGCAAACAATGTGCTATGGCATCTACTATCAGAGAACAGGAATGTGCTTTTCAGATTTTATGAAGGTATTTCCTCTCCTCCCCTACCTTCCCCCCCTCTAAAGACATTTCTGTCATTCCAGCATTTCTACTTTCAGGCTTCAAAGATACTCTGTGTTCCCTCTAAGCTAGTTATAAAAATACCCACATTTACTTTTGGAAGATCTGCACCAAATATATCTTAAATATAAAACCTCCTCAATAACTGATAAATCTTATTTAACTAACTATAAATTAGTATTACATATTAATAAAATAATAACTAAGCAAGGTTAAGTCCCCTTATAGTTTAACAAACTAAACAAGTTTGTATAGTTTAAAAAAAAATTAAGTGGGCAGGAAATATTAGGAGGATTTTCTGCTTTCTTTAAAGCCATATTTAAAAAAATAATGAACAGCAGGAATATCATTCTTCATAAATAGCAAAATATATCAATATTTAATATTTGTGAAATAAATGTCAGGGTTTGGGGCTTTTTTTTCTTTATTGTGCAGAAAACTGGTCCAGATTAGCCATTATGTTAATGCATAAAAACATTCAAAGCAATGTCTTTGTCTCTTTCTGACAGAACATATTCAGGAGAAGAAAAATAAAGAAAAAGAAGCAGAGAATGCAGAAAATTGAATCTTTTAAACAATTCCATTTTGACTGAATTGCAGCATGCAGTACTGAACACAGGGAAAGTGCTTTCAAAAATATAAGCTCATTTACATAAAATATTTTTCAAATAAAAAACATTTTAAGAGAACTTCTTGCTTGTCAGAATAAAAAGCTAGAACCTGATTTTTTGTTTGCTTGTTTTCTTTCTTTATTATGAAGTAAATACAATGTGTGTGGAAAAAAACCCTAATTGGACCTTTAAGGAAAGTAAAGGAAGTTGAACAGCTAAGAAACTTATTTTAAGGTGAAGTCTCATCTTTGAACAGTGATCTGGACAACAGCAAGATATAATTTCTCCAGCTCCTTTCCAGCTTCATTAGGAAATCTTTTATGCACAATATAGTAAAGCTGGGTTTTCTTCACAGCCTTGGGAGTTGTTTCTGCTGGCCTGCTATCAAGTTTTTCTAGGAAAACACAGACATTAGGAAGGACTCAGTATGTGTTGCTCTGGATATTACTACAGGTGAGGTCTTATTCCAGTGCTGGGATTTCATTTCCTCTTGTTCTCCAAATACGCTCTCTCTAGACAGAGAAGCAGAGGCTCCCAGTCCTCTTCTCACTGCAACGAAAGACAGCTTACCACTAAGGAAATTACAGATCTTCAAAACATACAGCTTTCAAAATGAAGACCTGTTTAGTCCAACCAGGAGAGTCCTATTAGGCAGGACATGGAGTAACAAGAACTAAAATATCAAACATACACAAATGAGCTTAAGGACGCAGGTAAGCAGGAACATTAAATCTCATTTCCACTTTTCAGCGCAGCATCTTCTTATCTCTTTCCAAAAACAATTTTGAAAAGTGCAAACATTACTACATTATTTAACATATTGCAGCTATCATATTTTGTGGCCCATGATTTTTTATAAATATATGTCCCTAAACACACGTATAGATATTTTATGTGTGTGTTTGTAAGTATAAAATCAATAGAAAAGAAACCCTATCTGAAATTTAATATTCAAAGAGTAAACAAAACCTGACTCATTAAATTTGCTAGCAAGAGTGGGAACTAGCTGGCTTGACAGGACTGTGGACATGCTTAAGCTTTCCAGTTGCTTGTGCTTCCATTGGAGACATTCACATAATTACAGTTTTAAGTAGCTAGGATAGAAAAACATAGTCCTTTCCAAACCCAGCATGAATTCTTTCCCTTCACATTTGGGTAAAGGTGGCATAGAGTCCTTCTCCAATGTAAATCTGAGAGTTATATGATTACTTTTCCAGCCAAGAAGTAGCACTGATTATCACTTACACATTTTTCTTAACATCACTACAGTCCCTGTCTAAAATGAAGTATCACTTGCAAGCTTAACAGAAGAATACGATTAAGTATTCACATGGCTGTGGAACTGGTTGACAGTACACCCATGTTTAAGTGATTTATGTGTTAGAGCATTTTAATACTAGAACACCTGTAGGCTTTATTAGATACCAATACATTTCCCTGTGATATCTTGAGCACTGTTCAAAATTATCTATATATGAGTATCTATGGATATGCATATATGTATTTTTGCATGCACATACACAAGAAAAGATTCTTACTGTACCACCAAGCAGCTGTTGACCACTTGTGTCAGTCACAAACACTTATATTAGTTTTTTCACTCTATTATCAGACAAAAAGGTAAAGATTTGTTCACAAGTTGAAAAAAAGATCCAAAGTAAAAATTCCAGGTTACTGCAGTTAAACAAGTCCAAGCTGACTATTTAAAAAAATAGAAGTGGTACAACTATAGATTGGTACAGAGGTACAAATCTCAAAGTATTTTCAAAATACGTCAATGAGATGTTAGAAAGGCAGCAACTGCTACTATTTTTATTACACTAAAAATGCTGCAGGTAGGAACACTGTATATTGGTTAAAATATTGACTGTAATCTATATACCAAAAGCAATGAGCAGAAAAGCGAGTAACAAAAATTTATGTTTTAGTTGCACAATCTGAGGCATTGTGCCCTACAAATTCCATAACTATAAAGTATGATTTAATTTGAAGTCCTACAGGTAAGAACTATGTTTTTGTTTACTCCAAGATATGGATTCCTTATAATTTTTCACACTGAAGAGAGAGATCATGTGAAACCAGTGATACTCTCAGGTCCATTCATCCTTGGAGATATATTGTATTAGTGGCCACATAACTCCTCAAAAATTTATCATGAAAATTGCCACCCTAGTTGGTAATTTCAGAGGAAAATAAAGTAGTATATCGCTATGAAAGCTAAACTCTTTTCCTCAACTATGAAGATCAAACTTCTAGTCATGACTAAGGTTCACTATCTGCTCGGCATATTGATTGCTAGTACATTTTGCCAATATCAAGTGTATAAAAAAATAATATCATAAAGTCTTCTATCTCAAGTTATATAGCTTGCTTACTTCAGTATCATTTTCCCTGGTGGAAAGAGGATTCTTTTTTTCAAAGCCATGGCAGAACTCTGTGGTGACTTCTGTAACTTTATTTTAATGCATTTTATATGAGGATACTGAGGCAGAAATCCCAAACCGTCCATTTAGACATTCACTTTTTGCAACAAAAGTTGCGTTCCTTTTTGTAATTCTACTTTAAAAGATTACATAATTATCCTGAAATAACCATGGAGCTGCCTGTTCAGAGTCTGAAAAGTTTTAACTAATACCTTCCTAAAGGCCCTAATTGTTAAATAAGATATGATCCTTTAATAAAATTTATCTTCATGTGTATCAAATATCTTCTGATCTTGCTTTGTACTTGTTCATATCTTCCACTAGCACATGACCATCTCTAATCCAGTAAGGTTACTCGTACGCAAACTATACACTGATCTGAACAATAAAACACAGCTACACACTCACTGTTCTGTCTAACTTTGGGGAATTTCTAGAATTGGTTTTCTTTGACTGGAAAAGTTTCTAGCTGAAATAGAATTTAGTTGTCTGTGATTAAAAATAAGTGTGCAGAGACTTAAGCTGTGCCTGACAGATACACTCTTTACACAAAGATACTACTTCTGGTGTAATGGACGATAATAAGCATAATTGCTCTGATGTGTCATGAACTCAGACATAAAAGCCCCAAATACGGTGTATCTAAAACTAGGGCTATTATTTTATTCTTCTTTTTTTATTTATAAAATGGTTCTTTCAGCTCAAAATCCCACTGCCTAATGGATAGAGTCCTTACTAAGCAAATATAAGTTTGTATGGTATTGGGGTCACATTGTAATAAAATGAAATGAACAAAGCTACATGTGCCACATCAGAATTTTATGTCTACCTCTAACTGCCTTTTAATGCGTATATATGCATTAAAAAGATAGGCGAATGACCTGAGCCACAGAACATTATGCTCATATCAAGTTACTGAACAGGAAAAATGTGAAAATCTCTGATAATAAGGAGGATTTTTCTTCTTTTCTGAGATGCGAACTCTTTGCTCATTCTTCTAGTTCAGATGAGTGTTAGCAGTTAAAGCACATGACTGACTAGGATTCAGGTCTACCAGGTGATAATCCTGGTTTAACTACAAACTTAGCAGATTTGTGCCTCAGTTTATCACCTCTACCATGGTTGTGCAGTATGGTACTTGTTATCTGCCTCACAGCAGCGTGGCAGGGATTAATTAGTCAGTGTTTTAAATTATTCCAATGTTTAAAATCTCTACTAAGTGCAAGTGGCAACTGCAACTGCTAATTATGCCTGCAAACATGCACTGATTTAACTGTTCACCTGAAAATTGCTCATCTTCAGTAGGCTGACATTTTTTTCTTATCCAGAAAGTCTACTCCAATAAACCTGTAGAAGTCTGTAAATATAATGTATTATAACTGGAATGAAAGAAAGGAAAAAGGCAGTCCTCTAACATTACAGTACATTGTAGCTAGTATACAAATTTAATTGTCATCTTTATATGACATATTTGATGCTGAGGACAATGATGATAAAACTCTCCAAAATAACAATAACCACACCCATCTTAAACCCTCAAGCAAAGAAAACCCAATGGGTTTTATGCCTGTTTGGGTAAAGGTGATATTCTATTGTTAGCATTGCAAAACCCTTCCTTTTCCTGTCTCTTAAGACGTACAAATACATAAAAATATTCATACATACTAAAGAGATACTTAAATATTAAGCTTCCAGAAAAAGCACAAACCTACAGGACAGAATACAAATTTGGCAGGCATTAAATTGTAGTTCTTGCAAGCACAGTTTTCTCATTCCCTGTGCCATTTTGGGGCTTCTGCAGTGAGAGAGAAAATGGGGGTAACAATGTAATCTTACTTGGAAATATTTTTCCTGACTGGGACGTTCAGTACATCAGAGGCCATATCTAGACTACAGGTGTGCTTACCTGTATGTTTGATGGGTCTTTATCTAATTAGCATAGCAATACTAACAGCTTGATCTTCCAAGCCTACACACACATCAGTAGTCCACCCAAATGATGACGTAAGACTATCCACTTAAATGTAGTTTTTAAAAAAACATGCTTGCTGTTCACAAACATAAACATTTTCCTTTCACCTGAGACAGACTAAGTAGATTGGGTCTCAATTATTTATATGCTTTTGGATTTATCATATTTTCATCTTAATAATTTATCAGATTTCCACCAAATCTATATTTATCTTTTTTAACTGTACTTTATAATGAATGAGTCCCTCATCTATTTCTGAATCTCTCATTTCTCTCTCTCCTATTTATTAAGCCCTTTTAATAACAAAAACTGGGGTGCTCAAAGTGAAGTTGAGTAATTCCAGGTATAAATCCAATACCATGGTTCAGTTACAACACAGCAAGGCACAGTGTGCAATTTCTTTGCTTTATTATGTGAATATTACATGTTAGTTCTTTTTTATCTAAACATGTATGGAAATGGGGGCTTGGGGGTCATGTTTCTGTGCCCTAATAAATTTTAAATGTATTTGCAGTTCTCAGCCAACCTTCTCTTAGGAGTAGGTGCCTCCGAGATAATTATTCTGCCCCATCTCCACAACTACCTTTAGAACTTTCTGGTTTAGCACAAGTATTTTTCATGTTTTCCTCTTGGGGAGTAGATTATTTTAACCATCTTCCTCTTCATTTCTCCAAGCAGTTTTCATGCCACTTCAGTATTTAGTCATACAAATAAAACTGATGGAGTCTACTTACAGAAAACCTGTCATGATCTTATGTTTAAATCAATGTGAATAATGCAGGACAAAGTAATATAAACTTAAGACTTCCATACGTTCAAAGCATTTGCTTGCTTCTTTCCGTGTATTCAAAATTTTAGGAGATTCATCCATAAGAAGAGCTTTTGCATTGCTTTAACAGGCACTGCATTTTATTCTTCCTGTCAATAACTTATAAAAGAGGTTAATCTAAGAATCTTATCCTATTTTACGGCTCTAGAAGAAGAAAAAGATGTCGTGCATTTCAAAGCTTTCAAAATTCAGGGCTTAAGAAAAATATTTTAAAGAGAAAATAGTGCCTACCTGCAACTTCTACTTATATTGATGTAAACAATAAAAATAGCCCAACAGCACTATCAAGTCTCTACACTTGAAAACTCACAGTTTTAGAGTGAATATACTGCAACACCAACATATACAACACAGCTACTAAGGAATTTGCTACAGAAAAACAAGGAGATTTTAGTTCACAAATGGCTCTGCTGACTCCTGAAGATAAACAAGCTTTATAACAGGAAAGGAAACAGGAACAATTCCTATTACATTAAAAGCTACGTAAAGGCTTTGGCATATACATTCTATAATACCAAAAGGAAAAAATGGCATTCAGGAAAAGAAGATAGCCTAAACAGCACACCAGTGATCTGGCCAGAAAAAACAAACACATTCCCATTAGTGCAGTAACATATGGAGTTTTGCAGCATATGCTGAGGCTGCAGCTGAAGCACCGTACTTGTCAGCTTTGCGTCTGGAAGCTTTTCTGGCTTCCTTCTGTGTAGCTATAGGTGCTGACCCTAGTGCTGGAAGAAGAAGATAAGCAAAATGTTTTAATCCGTACATTAATTATTGAAATTCATACTGTAAACAAATATTTCAGGAAACTAAGTTATTCCAAATAGATTCTTTTCTTTGCCCTCATTCCCCTGTTACATCATTTGAAGCAGTGTATAATTGTGTATTGTTTCTAATGCAAGGGAACTTTTTAAGGCGAAACTCATGCATTATGCATGGCTACTACAGTGGGACACTGCATAGTCACACTTCATGTGCTAGCGAGATGGGAGAATAATTCCATATAGAGTTGCAGAACAGCAAAGCAAACACATTTTTTTCTAGAAAGACATTTGTAATTGACAGTTAATCCGTCTGTACCTTCAATTTATCTGCATCTTCTTTTGCCTTTCCCCAAGGGAAATTGAGAAGCTAACAATAAAAGAAAATGAGATAGTGGTAGTGCAAGATATGTTAGATGCACATTATAAACATCAGTGGTGGTGAGCCAACATCACAACAGCAGATCTACACCCCAAAAGTAGCTTTTCAAGGGGCAAAGAAAAAACACGATGACTATGTTTTGTCACTGTGAAAACAGCTCTAGGGTGTTCCAGTGCCAATGATAGGAAGACGTTTACAAACCAAAGAGATGTTCAGTCTAGTTCTCTAATCTTCAAAGAATATCGAGTGAGGATACTATATTCTTGAGGATGAATTTGCCATATCCTGAAGTAGTTCCTCTTTACATTTGTGCCCTCCACAAATTTATTTCCAGGTAAAATGTGTTAAAAAGACATTTTTTAAAAAAAAAGCCATGGGGTGGAAAAATTGTCTCAAGTATTACTGAAAATGAAGAGAATGTGGCAACAGAGTTATTATGGTCACTCCTATGTTTCTATAGGAAATGGATACTGCTCACTTCAGCCATACAAAGAACAACTGCACTGAAGTCCAGATGTTTTCAGATATAAAAGCTTTGGAAAAAAAAGCAAAAAACAGATCTCCTAGTCTTACTTGAAATACTAAGATGATAGAAATACGACCTCTCAGTGGTGTTGTCTCCCCCCTCTCTCTCAGATGACTGTGGAGCAGTACTTAATCCCTAATTACTGTGCAGTGACTCCACACCCCTGGTGTGCCCCAGGTGTCCACGCTCCCGATCTTCATCTCTTTGGATTAATACATAGTCACATGGGGCAATATTTAAACCTCCATTTGATCGTTCTCCACTATGTCTTTTCCCGCATCCTTTTTGCTGTGTGGCTACATTCCAGACCTTTCTCACTTTCTTCTCCATTCCTCTTTCTTTCTCTTCTCCAGTCGGTCATGCCCCAGCTCTGATCCCATGCAACTCAGCATTAAGCACTTCATTCCCGCCCTTTGTTTCTTCCTGCCAGGGTGGGCATGCTCCAATACTTCATCTGCCCTCCTCTTTTACATATTAAGGAACAAGAGTTTGGATCTCCTCTCATTTTCACCAGAAGATGTTACTAACGGCATCACTGGGTCTCACTGGAATGATTTCTGAAGTTGGGCCTATCTCTCAAGACGCAACAATATAACATAAGTATCAGGCCCTGGCAATTATTTAGTAATAAAGAGTCTTTCTGTCTTGGGAAAACTCCTGTCTATTTAACTAGCATGATTATTAAATGTTAGCTTACACGACCCACAGTGGCAGGCTGTAGACGAATTTATGTTTAACTAATACCAGTTTTAACAGTACAGAGTTAATACATGGTGGAGGATTAGAAACTAAAATGTACTGCCTCCATGCTGCTAATCTTGACATGTATTAAAAATACCCAAAGCAGCTGCAGGAATGTACACTGTCAGTCCATCAACAGCAGTGATCGTGATCAAAAGGTTGGGGGGAACTTGTTTGTCAAAAAGAAATAGAAATGCAAATCCAAAGCTTGCCAAGACCTTTGGAGTTAAATTAGTAGAAAATGAATTTTGGCAAGAAAACAGAGGAATTACAGAGCCATGAGACAGGTGAAAAAGCAAGACTTCCTTTTCATTTACTATGCAATGCTTGTCAACTCAGCTTTGTTCCCATCTCCCATGAAAAACCTATTTCATAATCTAGTCTTTAAGACCGTACTAGCCATTCTCAACATCAGGTCTTTGCAGTTTTGCTGGCTAAAGAGAAGTGAATGCAGCTAGTCCAGGCAGCCTGCATATATGGTATCCTGACAGGGAAAAAAAAAACAACACAGTTTTACTCAACAAAGTTCCATACAAATGGCATAATATCTATTCAGTCACGCCCCTAGCAAAGTTACAGAGCAGTAACTCTCTTCTCCATTTTCCCATGCACTATTGTCATAGCATCTTGCATGTATTTAAAAGTTGAAGCTTGTATGACTGTTTTTCCATGAACTCTTTGCCAAAAGAATGATTCAGCCCAGCACCAGAATCCTTTCCCATTCTTATCTGAACTTAAGAATGGCTGGCCAGACCAAAGTCCTTCATATTAAATTTCCAAGCCAGGCAAGAGTTTTAAAACAAAGGAAAACACAACACAGTATGAAAATTTTTATGGCTACTAAAAAGGGAAGATCATTAATGTCTCAAGATGCTATGCAAGTTACCTCCTTGCTATGCAAGCAAGTAAAATGAATTGAAACTACGCTGTAATATGATGTTCCTGTGGCTCCATCCTACTTTAACTGTTTCTGCCGTAGAACGAAAATGTGATCCATCTGTTGGATAGATACTTAAGGAAAATGACTCCTTGCAGGAATCAGAGACTATTTGTGTGGGTGGTGTTTAAGGTCCTACAGCTTTTGCTGGGTATGTTGACACAAAACGACATTAAAAAGGAGTAATATCAGCCCAGCAGGAGTTACATAAAAACAAAATATACTTTATCTTTTTATCTCTGTTTCAGTATGCACTAAAAAAAAAATAAACAGTTATTTTTAGTACCTTTTGTGTGATGCACAACAATGAAGGAAGCAGACTTATAAAAACTTATAAGGACAAGATTAAGGCAACAGAAAAAGATTATCCCATTTAATTTAAAGACTTACCACTGTTTGTGGGTAAGTCTATTTGTACAAGGACTAGGGTCAGTGCAAAAAATACTAATGCACACAGCTAGCTTCAGACAGCCTTCATCAGCCCTGTTCTAAAATAAGTTTCAACAATTTACAGTATATCAACCACAAAATAGCTTTTGAATATCATGGCTTCTTATCTGCAAGGTCCTCCTACAAATGCTTTCACACACCATGAAATCCTAAATTGCTTTAAGATATACAAAATAGGTAGGCACATCTTCTCAAGCAGCAGATCATTTGCAGTGCATGATAGCCGATTCAGACAGTTTGCCAAATTTGTTTAGAAAATGTGAAGTAATTTATTCTTGAATTAGATAGAATTAGCTACAAGAAACTCAAAGCAATCTCACACACCTACCCTAGCTCATTTCTGTTGGCTTTGGGGTTTGGTGGTGGTGGTTTTTTAAATAATGATTCCTGCCTCTAAAAAAAGCCATCTCTCTCTCTCATTTCTTCACATGCAAAACATCAACATTTTCCCATCTCCCACCGATGTTTTGTCCATGAGGCTCTGAACTTGCAGGGATTTAAGTACATGTTCAAATTGTATAGGCAGGGACCTGCTGCACTCAACTCAGGCCTCACTTTCGCGAGTGCTTTGTCCTGTACACAGCTAGATATTCTCCACCTTGCATATGCATAATTAAACAGCAACCTAATTAATCAATATTGTTAAAATAAACATGGTGCCATTTCAAAACAGGGAGATAACTACTTTTTTAACTCAACAGCTGTACAGGTTTGTTTATTTTACTATCCACCATGAGTAGTGTTAAAACTAAAGGAAAACAAGGATTTGTGCCAGTCTGTACTTCATAAATTAATTAATAATATTGAGTACTAGGCTGAACACAAAAGAGCACTCCTTTTTTGAAAATATTTCAAAAGATATTTTTTCTGTACAACATGCAATTAAGAAAAACTAAATCCAAATTCTGAAGCATTGTGTGATCTGAGACAAACTTGTTCAAAACCTTCCAAAATCCAATTGTTATTAGGTTCCTGTTACAAATCAAAGCAGCAAAAAAGTATGACTTCTTCTTAAAAAGCGATTAAAAGAAAAGCAGATTGGAGATCTGGTGTAACAGAGACCTAATGCATTTTAAGGGAGCTGATCCAAAGTTGTCTCAGTCAAGGACACAGGAGAAAATTAGTCTCTTTACTGACTTCAACAGAAATTGAAATATATGATTAAAAACACGGATATTTTTAGATTTTGAGCTGAGCCTTTTTGTTTGTCTGTTCCCACACAGCAGGTCTGCCAGGGTGACCTCCAGAAATCTCAACAGCCCTGCCTGACTCACCTTTAAAACCCACTCTCTACCAGATTTATATAGCAAATCTGCTTTCCTTACCATCCCAATGACTACATAATTTATTTATTTAGCAGGCTACTTGTCTCAGCTTCTTCCTTAGACAAACAAAAACATTCTCAGGTGCAACCATGTCTCCCAGGTTTCTCTCCAGACTGAGACAGAAACAGCTCTGAAGTTTCCTCTGCAGATTCCCATTCTTCCCTTCCATAACTAATTCCTAAGCTTAAAAACCTGGTTAAAAACATGAAACTCAGAGAGATGAGTGCTTGCCAATTCCAGTAGCTAGCAATATGCAGGCATGCATTTAACATGCACAAACACACACATACACCTTTGTACTTTCAAGCAAAGTATTTAAAAATATTTTCCTCTTTTATCCACTTGCCAGCTTCAGTGCCTCTTGAAAAAGTCAGTAATATCACAGACATCTAGGGAGAAGTTTAATTCCATCAACAACTAAAGCATTTCAGATTTTACACTACTGAAGAAACACAAAACTTGCCAGGTCTTGCATCTTAACAGATTGCGTTCTGCTTTTAAATCCTCTTTTTTTGATGAACTGAATGGAGCCCTCTGCATAAGCAGAAATCTAACTCCACAGATACTGTGGCCATATCTGATTGCAGATACAGATTATTGCTTTTGGCAATTTATCATAAAGGCACTGATTGCAGTGTCATATTTAGGGTCACGTTGAGGCTTACATGTTTCTTTTTCAAACTTTGAAGACTGAATTTTGTTTTAATATTTAACACTATACATTCAGAACACAGATTAATCTTCTATAATATTTGCTTATTAAAGTGTTTCCTTTCATGCTTAGTAAATGCATTAAAATCAAATATACCTTTTAAAACATTTTCATTAAAATGTCAGTGTTTATCTCAATCTCAATAGCTAATGAACCACGGTCTACAAATTTCAGACAGCCAGACAAATATTTTCAGGCAGAAGGCTCTTGCACATTTTAAACACAGAGAAGGGCTTCATTTTCTAAAGAAAAGCTGAAGAAACCACCCAATTATTTCCATCATTTGATGCTGCCTTCTTAGCTTCAAACCCCTTACGCCAGTGGTTTCCAACCTTAGATGCTTTTTTGTCCTCTGCTTACCCAGATCTCAGCAGTGTTTCTCCAGATGAACAAGCAAAGGAATATTAAAAAGATGCTGGGGTGAAAGCTGCTAAGGAGCAGAGCTGTGAGAAGGTTCCCTGCAATCACTGCTTCTTCTACTCACCCATCTCCTGCTGCCAGTTTTTTCTTCCTAATTAGAGTTTTTCTATCTATTACAGACTTTGCTTATTTCCCCATTTAATGTTTGCATTAGGAGGTATTGGAAAGATGAGGTCAATGAGGGACTGTGAATGGAAGATGGTGATGGAGGAAGAGACATGTGGGGGAAGCACAGGTAGCTAGAGTAGACTGGATTTTTCCAGACAATGACCTTTCTGGTCATAAAGGGAGATGTGGAAAAATCACAGAACACATCTATTCAACAGCAGTATAGTAATCTAAGCAATGCAGGAAAGGAATGCAGCTGATGTATCACAGCCAGGAAGGCAGGGGAAGGAAGAAACATGTATCTAAGGGACAGAGATATTGTAACAATAATAAAACTACAAAGAACAGCCTACATTAAAAAATGGCATTATCCAAACTTAAACAGCAAAATCCATGCCATCCTTGACTTCCTTAGTCTCCTCCGCCTAACACTTCCACTGACACATTTAGCAAACTCTGTGGCTCCTCAGCTAATCCCCAGTTTCAAAATGAGAGCCACCCCCACCAAAATCACATCCAAATAGCTACCCTTAGTTTTCACCTTGCTATTTTCTGAACCACTTTCACCAAGTACCTTTGTGCTGATCCCATATCTTCATTTCTAGGCCCAATCAAGGTACAACCATACAATCCTTTTTAATAGAGCTTGTCATTACCTCCATTGAAAAGAAAAATGCTCAAGAACCAAATACGTGTTCTCTGCCAAAGAACGCATAATCACTTAAGGCTAACAATATTTCCAACTGTAGATCTGATTGCCTTTTATGGTTGTTTATGTACAGAAAATGCTCGTTTAGAAAGCTCCAAGTTTGCTTGCAGCAGAGCCATCTCTACTGTTAATTAATATTACACTCCCTCCTGCATCCTGAATATCACACACAGCTTTGCAATGTATTCATAACATAAGAAGAAATATAACACAGAACATACAATTGCTGAACATTCTCTTTTAGTCAGAGTATTTCCAGGTGTAAAAGCTAGTCTTGGAAAGGACTGTTCTTGTGCAGCTTTCCAAAACCACAGAAGGCATTTTGCAAAGCCATCCTCATCGGTTGCCTCTCTCAACCACTGTACCACACCTCTGCTAAATCCAGCACAGCTCTAGAGGCAGCTGGAAGGGTAGGAAACTGGCAGCTGCCTGCCTCCAGCTGGCAGGGAATCAGGGCGAGAGCTGCTGAAACCATTTTCCCACAATTTCAATGAAAAAGTACTGCAGTAGCTTTTCCCTCAACTGGTAAATATTGGGGAAAAAATATTTACAGGCCAAAAGGAGAAGCAAAGAAAAGAAAAAAGAAACAAAAAATCCAGATCCAGTGTTTGCCCTGATTATGTTGTGGATACCTCAATATTGTAAAAATTGTAGAACTTAATATACAATACCTGAGCAAAACCAATAAATATCCTTCTTTTAATATTAAGTGAACACATCTTTTATTGCACTTCCTTGGTCAAAGAAACCTGCAGAGAATAAAGTAAATCCTAATCTCATTCACCTATGATTACCATATATTATAAGTCTGGTCCCTTTATTGTGCCATCAAAAGGAACATTAGTTCCACTTCAACGATTTAGTAAATGTTTTTGGGGCACCAACATGATGAAACTACAGCAATGGTTCAAGTCAACAACTTTCCCTAAAGTGTTAATTAAATGTCATCGCTCCTTCCTCAGACAACAAAAATAATAAAACCTGCATGTAGATCTCTATTAAAATTAGTTCTCCAGGTTTATAACGAAACTTTAAAGGAGTTCTTATGCAATAAATTATCGTACCAGCCAAAAGCAAATTGCAGGACATGAGCATGCTACCCATCTCTCTGATGACCACAGAAAAAACTCCATCTGAAAGTGGGATGTGATTCATAACCCAAAGCTGCAAGGTAGATCCTGAGAGAGCTCAAGATGTCCGACTAATCATATAAAGTGATTGCAGCCCATTATGGAGAACCTCTGCTAATATTAAAGCTTTGATCTGCAAGATGTTAATTCAGTGAAAATACCTTTTAGCACTACGATGACAGCAGAACATCTGACAACTGCATCAGCAAGACGTGCTAAAGATTACATATGATACGTACAAGGCAGGCAGAGACAGAGGTACTAAATGGCTTTTATCAGCATTAGTTTGGGATAACAACCTTCTCTGCCTCTAATAGCCAACAGCTGAATGTATACTGTGGCATTTGATCAGAAACTTCAGTGAACCTTCAGTATCCTCCACCATAAGCATATTCAAGCTAAGGAAATTAAGTTTACAGGGCACTTACATGAGGTAAGGGTAAAAGCTGAAAAATGACATTGCACTGAAAGGCTAATTACCAGTGTCTGACAGTCATATACAAAAGGTACCTTGAAACAGCTCCCACTGGGAAACTTGACCAAGGGAGTAAGAAAATAGATGCATTAACAATGTGGACAGCTTCAAATCAGGAGAAAATGCAACCTCTCCTGCAGGATAGGTGCCTGGAGAATAAGGTCAGAATTCCAAATGATTTTGGCAAGTTGAAGACATGTCCTGAAATCAACAAAGCATTCAGCAAAAGTTGGGCTGAGGAGAGCAATAAATCTGGAGAAGACAAATGCACAAGTACCAAGTGGGGAAAAACTCAGTAGTCATTGCAGTTTGGCGGTGAGCAATATCTGAATGCAAATCAGTAGTGCAACGCTGCTCCAAAAAAGGCAAACCTTATTCTTGGATTTACTAACAGGCATGCAATTCATGACCTCTGGAACAAAATCTATCAACTTTGCTTCCTACTGATGGGCTTCTTGATCCAAAAAAGGGATCTACAACTAGATCTCCTGGGAAAAGTTTAAGGAATTAAGATTTTTATAATTTGCAAACAAACAAATGATTTTGGAAAGACATGGCCGTCTATCTACTCATCATAAAATCTTAAGAGAAATGTCATCAGCTCTTTCCCCATGTCAGAGCTGTTTCCCCATGTCAGTCTACAGAAGCAGGAGAAGAATCATCATTTTAGTCAGTGGCAAAAAGGATCTACTTTAATACCAGGAAAGTCTTTCTAATGATTATGGTAATTAAACACAGAAACATGGCAAACTACAGGAACCTACTCAACCATAGGTTCTTAAGAACAGTGCAGTGAGCTCCTGAGACAGATCATCTCATTATAGTTTCTTCAGCCTGAGTACAAGGGGTTAAGCTAGATGATCCCCCTCTCCATTCCAAATCTGGCCTCTGAGTCCTGCAGGCCAGGGTGGAAAACAGACTTCTGACACATGCCTGAGGTTAGTTAAATTCCTGAGGTTCTTTTGTTGCATGAGACACACATGCTAGAAAGTAGTTTACAGTAAGACCATACAGGTTTTATAGCTTGCTAACACTATTCATAGATGTGCTCATTATGAATAATGAAACTTATTCATTGCAAACTTTTTATATTCTGCCAACACCTATTTATTTTTACAAATGTAAACACACAGTAGATGAAAAGACACAAATGAGAGAAGTTAAAGTGATATGTCTAGGATGTAGATTTTATTGATATAAGTATGTGTGAGCCTCTCTTTCTTTCCAAAGCAACACAAAAAATAAGAGAGAACTCTTCAATGATGTGTAGATCTGGATATTTCCAAACAGCTACTATATTTTTATGTTTAATTTTTAAGGGAAAAAAAGGAAATATAATATTACATAGTAAACTATGTTATATTGTATATAACAAGATCATCATATTGTATATAACACCATACTCTTTAAAACACAGCATAAAACCCAATCTTACAATGTCAAAAGAACCTAGCTTTGTCTGCATCCCTTTAAATAAAAAAAGTGAAGAAACTAGTTAACCTCTGCATAGTCATTTCTACTATCATTCCCAATTGCATTTAGATATGCCACCAATATACTCTGAAAATTGGGGTGCCAGGTTTTCATTCTGTCTGGCAGATACTTCCGTTTCTTTTTTTTCTTTTCTTTCCTTTCACATACAAATATATCAGAGTTTTAAAACATGTCAAAACCTTCACATTTGGCTCATCAAAAGTGACACTAACAAGACAGTCATCTGATGAGATAATTTGCTCCTTACCAGATTAAAAAAATAGCGTCACAGATATATTAAAAAAAAAAACATTTTGCTGCCTGCCAAGCCCTATCACTTCAGTGAATACAGTCCTCTTGACACTGAGTAGTTTATTTTCATAAATTATTCCTGACTGAATGTAGTTATCTAAGTGACAGAATGTATACTCATGAGAAAACACAAGGGATCAATTTATTGCTATCTTTGTCATTATATTGCTAGCTCTCTGCTACCTTTGCAGCTGCTGCTGTCTTCACAGCTAATATAGCTGTTTTGCATTGAAAACCATTTATTAACATAGTACAAAGTTGAAAGGGAGGGGGCTGCTTTTTATTCTTATTTAATACTCAAGAATCTTGACTAGTTAGTCACAACACCATTACATAAATGAGTTAATGTTATATAGCCATTATATAGGATACATTGGTTATATAAAAAGCTCCCAGATTTTAAGTTGAAAAATACATCAATAGCCATTACTATCATGCAGCACTGCTTTAATTTTAAAAAGCCATCTTTATATAAGAAAACCTTGTCTATTTTTTATTTATTTATTTTTAACTCTAACTTTGTGACAACCATACCAAGTGCTAAAAAGTACCAAACCTAATGAATAACTTCTTGACATGATCAGTCTTTAATCTTGATAAGATACTGTTACTTCATGCAACTCATCAGGCAAAACAGGATTTCACAATCTCAACATACTCTACCTACAAAGGAGATGAATGAGAAGAACTATTGAAAGGAACACCACCTCTTCCTCCTCAGGTCATCTCTCTAATCTGTCTTCCTAGTATTCACAGCTGTAATAAAGGAGTGGTTCCCCAAATATATTGTACTACTGACTCACTCTATTAAAAAAAACACTGTATGGCAGTGGTGCAATGAAAAAGTTTAAGATGTACAAACCAGTGTAAAACCAACTGCAGCAGGAACATCAAGGGGCATCACACAACATGTGATGCATTAACCACTTTAAAATATAAAAAAGGAAGTTGTATAAACCAAAAGTTATGCACAGATGATCAGCTTTTATTGCCAAGGAGTCACACGTGTAAGCCATTTAATCGGTCATAGTTTTCAAACACGTTAGTATGAACATTTGGCTATATTTGAATCCATTATCAATAACTCTCTATTATTCAGATGTGCATGCTTCCATTGATCTGCAGATATTCTGCACATGCATTTTTCTGATACATGAAGTAAGATTAAGGACTAGACATGACGAATAAGACTGGAGTAATAGATAGCAAGTAGGCTCTTGTTAAAATAGTTGCCTTTTTTTTCTTCAGTGGACTTTCATCATTCACGTCAGGCAGTTGTACACAATTTTCAATTAAAAATTATCCTCATTAAAAGAGCATTCTGAAAACCTTATTGAAGGTAATCTGGAAATGACTGATGGGTTCCTCATCTCCTACCATATTAAAGAAATGACAACAGAACACACTATGTATCATCAGCACATTAGACTGTAAGTAGATAAGGATGACTTCCTAATCCATATGGTTAGATTTATGTCACTGATTTGAAAGTATAAGATGTCTTTCCTGCAAAAATTCCACTATTTATTGCTTAATGACATGATACTGCAAAGACTGGGCTATGGGAAAAGATACTAAATTACTTTTAAATTCTCTGATGCTTCTTAATGTAGACACATTTTTTTGTTACTTTAAAAAATGAAATATTTTGTGGTTTTGTTCTTCCCTCTGACATTTGTTACATTTCTTCATTGTGTTGCTACTTAGGTAGAGTGAATGCTTTTCTGACATCTCAAGAGTCACTGGCTATGTCACAGTAGGACTTTTCTCAAAGATTTCTTATTGTTGTTGCTGTTTTTCAACTACCCCAGTACCAACACCACTGCACACAGGAGCATAGGAACCATGAACTCCCGCCTACAGTGGCTGCCAAAGGACTTCACAGTTACTACACTGCTCATTGCAAACACTCAAACTTTCTATCACCTATTTTTAACAGCAAAAGTTTGAAGGAAAAATGGGAAATTTCAAGAAAGAACCCTTACTCTGAGGAAGGCCACCAAAGTTTAACTGTGTGGACACTCCAAAAATACAGAGAAACTACAGAAAATGATGTTGCTCCCTCCAGCAGAATAAATCACATGATTCTTAAAAGCAGGGTAGTTTGACCTGTTCACAGTGAAAAAAGCTCAAATGTGTGTGTTTTAATGTTGTTTCAGTTTTGGTGAAACTTTTTTCAGTATTGCTAAAAATGGATCACTATTGCAGTGAAAGTAAACCCACTTTACCATCAATTGCTTTAGTTCTTCTAAATAAATGCTAGGGAAAAAAAAACCCACCGGTTTTTCCACATAGAAAAAAAAAAAAAAAAAGCTTTCTTTACCTTTTTTACTTGCCCCCTCTGCTCTGGTTCTAGGCAAAGAAGTGACTTTGATCCAACAAAAGCCCACATTTCTGTAAAAAGAGGCAATCGCACTTTCCCGTTTCCTAACCTCCCTGCTTAGTACTAACCGCTACTGTCTCCCTTCCTCTGGTGCTCACATTCATCACATCTTTCACCAAGATGGATTAGTGAATTTATAAAACTGGAAACTTTAAAAAAATCTGTTCATTTTCTACCAAATCAGTTCCCTGATCCAGCTCACCACAGGACTTCACAAAACGTGATGCTAGTATACAATAGCTAGTGGGAATAAATAAGCAAAAGGAAGGTGGGACCATTTCTGTCCGTAGCATAACTATTTCTTATGCTATCTGCTATGCTCTGTATAATGGACTCAGTCTAGGGGGATCCAGATCAGCAAGTGCTGTAATTTAAATGAAGTTTCCAAACTGAGCAGACATTCTAAAAATGTCATAAAACTAAACCCTTGGTATCCTTATATGATATGATAAATGCTTAATAGTAGCCACGTAATTAAATCATGCACTCTAAATTAGCAATATCACCACTTTCTAGCCACAAAACATATTTCTACTCTCTAATGAAATATTCCTACAACCTAGCTGAGCACTGTTAAGACGAAAATTGTATTTTGAGTGAGTCTGTGGACGAAAGGCTGGGATTGTCTTCTGCCCCTATCCTTCTGTATCATTTCTGTAGGGCACATTACAGCAAGCTGCAGTACTCCCCTGTGTGGGTCAAAGGATGAGATGGTGCTCCCAGCCACTAAGAGACAAGGCTATTCAGTGATAACTAAAAATCCCTTTGGTTCAGTGTTTCTTTAATGGTCTTTGGTGCATTTTATGAAGACCTCAGGAAACTGATTTTTTTTTTTTTTAATTAAAAAGAATCTGTGTTAGAGTGTCAAAGAAATGAATAAACAGATAAGTTGTGAAGGAAGGAAAAGGATCTGTTACTCTGCTAACAAGCAAGCCTTGTAGCTGTCATTTAAACCACAGTCCTTTTAAAGACCCATGTGCTTAAAAGTTCCTATTATCTTATTGCTGTTTTGAAATAGGCTATTTCCATGAAGTTAGATATCTAACACCTTAATTTCACTCTATAATTTGCTTGCTCTCTTTAAAATAGAAAGCTGTATTCATTTCCTTTATACAATACTTATTTCATTGTCACAAAGAAAAGCTCATATAACTTCGTAAATCTCTAATCAACATTGACTTTGTTTTGTTTAATCATCTAGATACCAAAGCCACAGTCATTCCTTGCCACTTAATAAGGCCAGCTTGTAAATAACAGTTGGCTTTCTAAAGGATTCAAAATCTTTAAAAATAGTTCAGTGATAGTCATTAAAATATGTCCTGCAGATGGCTGCATAATTTGGGTTTCCATTTTGTTCTTTTGTTACATAACCTTTAATTTGTTTACATTTTCCCCTCTTGCAATTTAATAAACAAATCAACACATTCTCAATACTATTTTAAACAGCTACATTTTCACATAATTTATTTTAATGTTTCATATTTTTAGAAACAGTTTGGTTAAAAGACTGCAATAAGTTTCCAAATACTAATTTAGCTCAATCTGTGAATTAGAAAAGTATTTATAATAATTTTACAAAACTCAGACACAAAGAGGTTATGACTTGCCTGTTTATGACTCACCGATACAGCCAGCAATAAAATCAAAGAAATCTTTTCATCATGATTTCAAGAAAATTTCCTGCCACTTAACACAGTCTACTCAATAATCTCAGGCCATTTAGATGTCCTCCCAAACAAACCACTGCATTCTCCTCTTTTTCAAATTTCCCTTTGAGATCTCCTTGCCACAGCACATCACTTAGTACAGGGACTAAGCAAAATTTTTAAAACACACATTATGTTCAAATCAGGACAATGAATTTATACTTTTTCTGTAATTAGCCCTTCTAAGTGTTTAAAAAAAAATCTCAAAAACATTCTGGGCTCAAGACTGCATTTTGTGTCACATACAAAGTGTTGCAATTCCCAACGGACCAAAATCTTTTATGTGCGCTGTTAATCTTGTGTCACGCACAACATCTTATGGAAAAAAAAAAAAAATGTGTCTTACATCCCAGCAATGAAAATGATTAGACCTTGCAGATGACTGGGGCTCATAAAGTCACTGCAAAAAAAACATAGTGGGTGAATTTTGAAAAAAATATTCTTCCCTCTTCCCTTGTGCAGCCACACTCAACCTTGCTTAATCTGTGCCCAAGGCAAATGAACGGATTGTTATGACATATGCATAAATACTAAAATCTGGATGGCTTTGTAATTTTTTAAAAATCTATTTATAAGTGTCCAGCATTCTGTTTTTTTGAATGCTGTAACTGTACTTGCAAACTAGAGACAACAGAAACAAAAATGAAACACCAAACTATCTTGAGCACAGGGGAAGGATATTTTTCTGGTTTAGACCTTTATCTTCAAAGAATGTCTGGGACCCACAAAAAATGCCTGGGCCTAAAAGAAAGCACTAATAGTTGGTAGATAAAAAGCTGTTGAAGAAAACTCTTTAGTCTTTTGCAATATGTAAGAGATCACAATTTCTCAAGGATATATCAACTGTAAAGACAAATATGGAAGTGAATTTATTCTTTTGGGATAGAACAGAAATTTGGATAAAGCTTTCTGTTCAAGTGCCTTAATTAATTAGCACGTTCCTACTGTGATTTCATGGTATTTGGGATATACCATTTAGGATATACCAGTCCCTCCATATAGCTTTCTTGTTCCCCTACAAGGCAAAGTTTCTTCAATTCAATCTGATTTTCTTTCTCTTTTGTTTTCAGCTTTTCTCTTCCTTCTGCTCAGAAAATGAAAGCTCAATGTTGCACTACGTGAAGAGTTGATCAAGATTTATTTATTTTTTTTAAATACCTCATGCATTAGGAATAGACTTTTGATCATAGAATCAGAGAATGCTTTGGGTTGGAAGGGACCTTTAGAGGTCATCTAGCCCAACCCCCCTGCAGTGAGCAGGGACAGCTTTAACCAGATCAGGTTGCTCAGAGCCCCGTCCAACCTGACCTTGAACGTTGCCAGGGATGGGGCCTCCACTACCTCTCTGGGCAACCTGTTCCAGTGCTTCACCACCCTCACTGTAAAAAATTTCTTTCTAATGTCGAGTCTAAATCTATTTCTTTAGTTTAAATCCGTTATTCCTTGTCCTGTCACAACAGGCCTTGTTAAAAAGATTCTCCCCATCTTTCCTGTAGGCCCCCTTTAAGTACTGAAAGGCCGCAATAAGGTCTCCCCGCAGCCTTCTCTTCTCCAGGCTGAACAACCCCAACTCTCTCAGCCTGTCCTCGTAGGAGGGGTGCTCCAGCCCTTGGATCATTTTGGTGGCCCTCCTCTGGACCCACTCCAACAGGTCCATGTCCTTCTTGTGCTGAGGGCCCCAGAGCTGGACGCAGTGCTCCAGGTGAGGTCTCACCAGAGCAGAGGAGAGGGGCAGAATCACCTCCCTCGACCTGCTGGCCACGCTGCTTTTGATGCAGCCCAGGATACGGTTGGCTTTCTGGGCTGCAAGTGCACATTGCCGGCTCATGTCCAGCTTTTCATCCACCAGTACCCCCAAGTCCTTCTCCGCAGGGCTGCTCTCAATCTCTTCATCCCCTAACCTGTACTGATACCGGGGGTTGCCGGTTGATATGAGCTTTTAAAACATTATGGGCAATTCTTTTCCTTGCTCTACCCCAAAAGTTATTCTAGAAAACAGAGAAATATTTTTATATCAAGTTTCTGGAGAGACAGAGACGGTCATTAGCTCAATCAGGAAACTCCCCTGGAACACCTAGTTGGGGGGCAAGATCAGAGAGGCCCCTCCTGTATCTCCTGCCTGAAAAATGACAGTTTCTGGTACACCATCTGCTTTTTTCGGATCTTTTTGATTTGGAACCGATCTGCTGATAAAATACTTGCAAAGCGATGATATAAACAACGTTGAAAACATTACCAATACTGATTTTCTATACGTCCACTAAAGAAGGAAGGAAGACCAAAACCACTATTGAGATTGAAGAGTAACACAGATCTGCTTTTATTAAAGAAATGAGTTTTTAGAGACATAAAGTGCCAGCAGCATTAAGCAGGTTTAACCTGTGATTTTCCACAGTATGTGAAGATGCAGAGATGGGAACCAAGATATACAGGATAATGAATTAAGGTGGGCCAGGATTCTGGAAATACTACTTTTGATTTGGGCTTTCTTCAGCTTTACAACTCAGTTTCACTACCTGGTCCTGATGAAAAGAAACTCTTTGGTTGAACTATTTGAAATGTCTACATCAAAAGAACTCTACAGCAGCCAGATACTCTATTTATTCACTTTAAATTTCATTGAAGAGCTGTTCTGAGGATAAATGTACCCGATAGTAAGAAGAGGTTGGAAAGCTGTTTGAAAATGGAATTCCTTCATGTTTACTAGCACATTCTAGGCAGGAAAGCTTCTAACTGTGCAAACAAAAAAGAAACACTCTGAAACCATCGTTTACTGTGAAACCAATGAAACATTCAGAAACTCTTCATGTCAATATTTATACTAACTTCATTTGTATTTAATTAAGGTACAGTTTGTTTTTCTTTATCTGCTATTTTGCCAATTTTCTCCATTAAAATTTGCAGGTATTCATCTCAGTACATGTTTTTCAGAACAAACTACCAAGAATGAATGAAATTATTTGCCTATGACTTGTCAGAATAAACTTTTCAAGCAAAAAAATCCTCAGATTTGACAGTACGGAATGATAATTTCTAAAACACATACCTCTGACCTCAGTTCAATATGGCTTTACAAGGTAATAATTCCTCTTTAATCTTTTCAATACACTAAATTCTACCTTCATTTTCACTGAATTTGCTTTGCTACATTATCTTTCATGTAAATACAGCTTTTCTTGAAGCACATTCAGAAAAATATAACATGCAAAAGCTAAATTCAGTTACCAACGTGCAATACACACATGTAAAACCACAAACCCTAATTCTAGCAAGGCTACATTACATTTACATAAAAATAAGAATAAACTGAGTAGGAATATTCCATTTAAAATATCAAGATGAGAAATGGCAACTAAGTAATTGAAAATGCAAAATAGTTGAACTAAAATGCTGAAAAAATAGGTAGGAAATGAGCTTTTCCATTATAAACTACTGTTAGTGTCTATGGTCTCACTGCTAAAAGCAAGAATATTCTGGGCTGTCCCATGGTCTCAAAAAATGATTCTTTAAAATATTCAGCAAATCAATATCAATTCAATTATGGCAACTCAAAACTCTTTCAGGCTTATGCAATTTACTTTTTTAACTATCTACTGTGATAAATATAGCTCATTTCATGTTTGTCTTCTGACCTGCTTCAAATATTTTAAATAAAAACTACCTGCCAAAGTAAATCTAAATTCTTAAAATACATGTTGAGTGAACGTCTTGAATTCAACCATCTCCCTAAGCCTCGGTTCAGCTGAATTGTCTGTAAAAAAAGTTAAATAAAAATAGTAGATGCAACTTCAGTATGACCCCACATCTTCTTCTAATTTATATAAAAAGAGGAGATGTGTGTTTCTTCATCCACCAAAGTCTTTGTGATACAAGATCTCATTTCATCATGTTATCTGAATTATAGCATTATCTCTCCCTACTGGGTCTCTTGTGTGGAATAACAATGTCAGCATGAACACTTTACTGAATTTAGCTTTCTGGTCGTGCTATCACAAATTGGTTTGAGTACACAGGCTGCAAAAATGGAGAATGACAAATCAAATAACCCACAAGGGAAGAAGAAAGCTTTAATAGCTTCTTGCCTGTCGACTGCTCATTATAAGATGATGACAAACAGCATTACACTGGTAACTTTTCTAGACATTTGAACCATGCTTTAGAACAGACTAACTCAAGATCATATTTTAAAAAGTCAGAGGTTTCAAAAGATGAAAAATCATACTAGCAAGTCCACCTAGAATAGAAGATTACTATTGTTACGAAAAATGAAACTTAATGATAGTCAAAGACTTAAAAACCAAGTAAGTTGAAGACTCGGCACACTCTGAAACTATACTCATCTAGCAGTGTAGGGGTGTACCTGTTTACTCCAGTGTTAAAACTAAGGTAATAATTATTTTCTTTACAAAGTATCTTTTTTGGAGAAAGCTATATCCCAAACAGGCAACTCTGGTTTTCCGACTTCTGACCTTTAATTTCCACATATGTGGAAGGAATAAAAATGAACAGCATAGTAAGTATATCAGAAATTCTGTATACATGCAAATTCAGCATGTGGAAAAATGTATTATATTGTAAAAGGGCACTTTTTTTTTTCCTTTAAAATTATAATCCTTTTTTTCTAGAGCATTTATGGAATATGGGCTCCCTCCAGTGGTAAAATTAACATTCAAAAATCTTCACACTTGCTTATGCACTTAATTGTATAGCCTAATAAACAAAATAACAGCCACACACATTGAAGGCTGGGAGTTCAAATTCCTTTTGGGATGTGATTTTTATTTATACTTTTGTTTTCTTTCCAATTATATCAGATATAGACAGCATCTTTAATCACTTTATTAAATGCCACACAAAATCTACAGGTTCTAAATGAAACATTTCAACATTTTAAGTTTCAAAACAAGCTTTTCTCTCCAAAGACCTTAGTTTTTTACGTCAAACTAGACCTTTGTAAAAAGAAAAAAAAACATGATTCTGGAAGTTTATGCACCCTGTATTTCACCAGTTACATTTTATAAAAAATTCTACATAGTGTCAAAGCCTACAGAGTATGATTGGCACCTCAGAAGAGTGCATTACAAATTGATAAAATTAATTCTTTAGGGAAGAGGAAGACATATCTTCCAATTTTGTCCCAGATTTGTGCTGTTCCTGCCCATCCCAGAATGCAAGATACGCTTTCATTCTTAGAGCCATATCAATTGAAGATACTGTGATTAATTTACATGCATGTTCTTGGCTTTGTCTAATTCCAGAGACAATGCAGCTTACAAGAAAGCTGCTAACTTTGCTATTGCTACTTTTACTTCCTGATTTGCTCACTAGGAAATACTTTACAAGTTTCACTGCAGCATGGCTACACTTTGTTTTCCATTTTATTCTACACTACTTACTGTTCTATCTGTACTACACAACACTGCATACCTAGCAAAGAGAGTGACTGAGATAAGCCGCCTCGGTGAACACCTGACTGCTCGGAACCACAAAGCAGTTAAGCCACAAACTAACAAATCACTTGTATGTATACACAATTTTAAAGACATTGTTTAGTTTGCTTTTGTGGAACTACTTTTTGCTTGAAGATAGCCTCAGAAGAACTACTAGATTTTGATTTTCATTATAAAAATAAAGGACTGGAACAGATAGTCATTAAAACTCATGGTAAGGCTCCAATATAAGTGAAATCATTAAGTCATAAGAAGTAATGCTAGCCAGTCACAATTATGTTGGCTCTCCAGGGAGTTCTCTCCTTCGAGAGCACCTCAGGTGCAGGTTTTACTATTTACACAAGGAAACAGGAAGCCTGAGCACACCACTTAGTTTAATTTTATAGTCTGTGCCTACTATGAAGCAAAATGCTGTTTCAGGTACCAGCATTCCAGACAAAAACATCTGAAATGACCCAGAGGAAGAAGCAATTACAGTTAATCACACTTTTGTTTTGGGGTCTTTTTTCCTGTAAAAACAATCAGTAACATATTTTTATCTTCTCTTCTGTGGGGAAAAAAAAAAAGAAAGGCAATTTCTCCTCACCCCATCAAACCACCAGCTTGGAAGAAAAACCATCAATGGCATACTGGCATGGTGCAATATCTGTAGAAGAGATTAGTGAGAAGAGAATAAACTAAACACATGAAAGTAAAGCAAGATACAAGTAGAGCTATTCTGGCCAAAATCTCAGGAATCATAAATTCAAGCATTCTAGCATTCCTTGGGGAATAATGTCACCTCAATGGTGACTTGGTTTACAGGATTGTTTGAAACAATTAAGCTATTTTCCAAGGGGTAAGAGGACATAAATTGGCATTTGCTGCTCATAAAAAAAAAAAAAGTATGTGCATTTTATCTGTGCAGTCGCCCCAATTTTATAAATAGGTATGCATGAGGATACAATGTGAATGCTATTGTATTTCAGTACAACCTTGTACATTAATTTCTCTGATCTATCAGCATATGTTGTATGTTTTGACGTAGAACAGAACCTCTCATTTATTCCCAACCCCATTTCCTATCAGTAACTTTCACAAGATCATAATTCCATACCTTCAGAATCACTCCCAAAAAGTTTTTTCTACTTTAATACTCAGATATAGAAGATGACTCACAGAGATGAATTCATAGTCATCCTAAGAGAGAACACAAAACCACGTATGGATGGGAGGGATCTCGGAGGCCCGTAACCACTGTTTCATTGACCTTAACTTGGTATGTGTGACTTGGGAGTGATAGCAGTTTGCTAACAGGCATCTGACACACAGAAACAGCTGTTTTAAGCTATCCACTTGTATTGAATTAATGTATCAAGCAACCAGCAGGAACCCCTTTTATGCCCCCCTCTTTCACTTGGATTTGTTCTTGGCCTTTGCCCAGCAGGGTGTAGGTCCAGTAACCAACTCATCACCCTTTGAAGTCAATGCTAAAATATCACTGACTTTAACAAGAAAGGAGACAGATGCGAGAGCTGGCATTTATTGGACCATCCTCTCAAAGTTCGTCACAAAGGCAGAGCTGACCCCAGACACCACCAGCAGCAAATATAATGGATGAATAATCCCTTCCCCTCTAAAGTCAGATTTCAAAATGTTTTTAACAGAATGCTCCAAGTTACCAGCTGCGTGATGCACAATCAAGTAGAAAGAGAGAGATTGTCAGAAACTTTGGGAGTTTGACTGAGATAAGCTACCAGGATTGTTGGTTGTTTTCCACCTTTCCTTAGAACAACAAGCAGGTGGAAGCTTCTGCAAGCCTCGGGAGAAAAAATCTGGTACCAGGAACTAACAGAAGATACACAGTGATGTTCCTCTTGCATATCATGGACAAGGCACAGGAGATTAAAGTGTAGCAAGGGCCCTCAGGAGAGCAAGCACAAGACAGCAGTAGAAACCTAGAGAATAAAGGCACAGGATGATATCGAAGGCCCCTAGACTACAAATCACAAATGGTCCGCTATGGGTCACTGAAGGTATGAAACCTTGACAGCTGGCTAGAACTGGCTTTAGAACAGTACAAAGAGAACAAAGACTTTGTATATGACATATGTAAAACATCCCACACACTGTGAAAATAACAAGAAGGTATAAGACAGTCACAGACTATACAAGAATAAGATCAAAGGAAGAAGGGAAAGGGAGGAATGGCTCCAACCCTATCTCCTCCAGTAAAAACACCATGCTTGATTTATCTGTGCATGTCTTCCCTCACCTTCAGGAGAGGACATACTCTAGTTTTTCATTTGCCGTACACCACACTTTGCCACTGCAGCTCTATGGTCATCATTAAAGTATTCCTTTTGCTATAGTATTGAGTTAAGTAAATAAGAATTTTAAAAGGCAGTGCATATGCATGTCTGTATTTTTTTCCAGCCTTCCCACGATTAGTTGACTGATTTCCAGATACCAACTCACACTAAGAGCACAAATGTGTTAATTCACTTGTGAAACATTTGGTTATAACATTAGACTTTTCATTGTTTCCTTCACTTCCTTTGGCAGGGGTGAAATACTACCCATCACTTGAAATCTCAGTCCACTGCTGGGACTCCATTAATATGCCCTTGAAAGAAGGACTGATGTAAAGGGGACTTGTATTTAGGAAATAACTTCCTGTAAGTCCACTTTCAATTTCACTGTAACATGGCCTGAATGCTTAGTGCTTTATAGGCTCAGGACATGGAGTGCTGCAATGGGATTATGTTTCCTGTAATTTTCTATTACTTTCCTGTAGCTTGATCAGAAAGCTTAACCAAGAAGAAAGCACTGATGATATACAGCTGTAGCAGACAGTTCCTGTGACCAGGAGGAAAAAAAAAAAAAAAAAAAAAAAATCACTGTTTCTTAGGGAAAGATGGGGAAAAAAATAGTTTATGAGATATATCTAGCTGTGTAATTCACTGCTACAGAAAATCAGTGAGTCATGTAAAATTTTAAAAAGCTAAAGCACTTTATGGCCTCTAAAATTATTTGCTGTCTGTGCTGAAATAACATAATAAATGCACAATCTATGCTTGAGAACAAAATACAAGATTTCATTTGCACAAATCCTGTATTATTTTGTTTTTTTCTTCTTCGGTTTTTTTTTTTTCTTTTAATGAATGCCAAACTGGATGAGATCTGTGCCAAAATTCCATTTTACTTCTATGAAGTATCTTCATGAATTTGTACTGAATACTTGAATTGCTTCAGTTACTCCCCAAAATACAGTGAACAAGATCTCAGATACCCAGCCGTCACCTAGCATACTGATGGCTCAGGCACTCCTCTAGGAAGCAGAAAACTACATTTTCTCCTCAAAAGGAGTACAGTACATAAATACCCAAACCAACAGGTTAGACTAAGGTTTGGTGTACAGTAATATTAACTATCATACTTAGTAAAGATTACTGAGGCTGTAACTTTTTTTCATTCATGACTTGCAATCCAAAATTAACAACTTCTTCCTATGTCACAAAAGCACTGACAGGAATCCAAAGTATTTGAAACTCTATTGATTTTTAGAATCATAAAATCGTTTAGGTTGGAAAAGACCTTTAAGATCAAGTCCAACTGTTAACCTAGCACTGCCAAGTCCACCACTAATCCATGTCCCTAAGCGCCACATCTACACATCTTTTAAATACTTCCAGGGATAGTGACTCAACCACCTCTCTGGGCAGCCTGTTCTAATGCTTAATAACCCTTTCAGTGAAGAAATTTTTCCTAACATCCAATCTAAACCTCCTCTGGTGCAACTTGAGGCTGTTTCTTCCCATCCTATCACTTTTTACTTGGGAGAAGAGACCGGCACCCACCTCGCTACAATCTCCTTTCAGGTAGTTGTAGAGAGTGACAAGGTCTCCCCTCAGCCTCCTCTTCTCCAGGCTAAACAGCCCCAGTTCCCGCAGCCACTCCTCATTAGACTTGTGCTCTAGAGCCTTCACCAGCTTCACTGCCCTTCTTTGGACACACTCCAGCACCTCAATGTCTTTCTTGTGGTGAGGGGTCCAAATCTGAACACAGTATTCGAGGTGCGGCCTCACCAGTGCCGAGTACAGGGGCACAATCACTTCCTTAGTCCTGCTGGCCACACTATTCCTGATACAAGCCAGGATGCTGTTGGCCTTCTTGGCCACCTGGGCACGCTGCCAGCTCATACTCAGCTGGCTATCGACCAAGAGCCCCAGGTCCTTTTCCACTGGGCAGCTTTCTGGCCACTCTTCCCCAAGCCTGTAGCATTGCATGGGGTTGTTGTGACCCAAGTGCAGGACCCAGCACTTAGCCTTGTTGAATCTCATACAGTTGGCCTCAGCCCATTGATCCAGCCTGTCCAGGGCCCTCTGCAGAGCCTTCCTACCCTCAAGCAGATCAACACTCCCACCCAGCTTGGTATGGTCTGCAAACTCACTGAGGGTGCACTTGGTCCCCTCATCCAGATAATGGACAAAGATATTAAACAGAACTGGCCCCAATACAGAGCCCTGGGGAAGGCCACTTGTGACCGATCACCAACTGGATTTAACTCCATTCACCACAACTCTTTGGGCCTGGCCACCCAGCCAGTTTTTTTACCCAATGAAGAGTACACCCACCCAAGCCATGAGCAGCCAGTTTCTCCAGAAGAATGCTGTGGGAAACGGTGTCAAAGGTTTTACTAAAGTCTAGGTAGACAACATCCACAGCCTTTCCCTCATCCACTAAGTGGGCCACCTTGTCACAGAAGGAGATCAGGTTAGTGAAGCAGGACCTGCCTTTCATAAACCCATGCTGACTGGGCCTGATCACCTGGTTGTCCTGTACATGCCATGAGATGGCACCCACGATGAGCTGCTCCATAATCTTCCCTGGCACCGAGCTAAGACTGACAGTTCCCTGGATCCTCCTTCTGGCCCTTCTTGTAGATGGGCGTCACATTTGCTAACATCCAGTCAACTGGGACCTCCCCAGCTAGCCAGGACTGCTGAAAAATGATTGAAAGTGGCTTGGTGAACACCTCTGCCAGCTCCCTCAGTACCCTTGGCTGGATCCCAGCCAGCCCCATAGATTGTATGGGTTTAAGTGGTGTAGCAGGTTCCTAACCATTTCCCCTTGGATTATGGAGGCTTCATTCTGCTCCCTCTCCCTGTCTTCCAGCTCAGGGGGCTGGGTACCCAGAGAACAACTGGTCTTACTATTAAAGACTGAGGCAAAGAAGGCATTAAGTACCTCAGCTTTTTCCTTATCCTTTGTCACTATGTTTCCCTCTGCATTCAGTAAAGGATGGAGATTGTCCTTAGCCCTTCTTTTATTGCTAAGGTATTTATAGAAACATTTTTTATTGTCTTTTATGACAGTAGCCAGATCAAGTTCTAGTTGGGCTTTGGCCAACTTTGGTTGTGTGAGTAAAATTTTGAAAGTACAATTTTGTACTTCTTACTTCACATTAAAACAACCGAAATATTGTATTAGTTCCGAAACATTGTATTAATTCAGTGCCTGTTAGAGCAGAGAGACCAGGACTCTCTATAGACCAGTAATTACTGTTATCACTGAGGGAAATCTGATTCAAGTCAAATGCGCATTTAAGTATCATATACATAGTGGATTGGATTCAGAGCTGAGATTACAGATGCTCTAGTACAATAATGCCCTGTATTTAAGGATTGTGATACCCTTCTAGGTTCAAGTTCCTATGAACATAATAAGAATTTCAAGATAATGTTTCTTCACTTGGGTGAACAATCCAACTCCAGGTTTAACAAGTGATTTAAAGCAGCGTGTTTTTCAGCAGTCCAGTCAGAACGCGCATTTCTAAAAACACATAAAACATATTATATCAGGCCTCACAGGGTAATAGCAGAGAAACTCTTAGATGGTGAATTCTCAGTGCACATAGATGATGTAGGTACCTATGTGCTCTGTGGCTATGGGTACGTAGGGAATATGAATTTATTCTGGTTCTCTTCTACCTAGCCAGAAGCTATGTGGCTGCATTAGCACCTGATTCAGTACATCTCTCCTATTACCTTGGGCTTTACTTTTATACAAACAATGGCTATGTGACTTCTGGCTGACTCTAAAAACAGGTAGAACAATTTTCTATCTATCTGCATTCAAAAATATCGCAGAGGCATACTTCTCGGCACCCAGGGAGAACTCAGGGCTTCATACAAGAAGGTTGCTTTTAGCCTCCCTGCAGCCAAGAGCCTTACAATCTGATGAAACTTCACTTTCTTTCAGTATGTGGCACAGAACAAATCCTCATTAATATTAATGTAGCAGTCCATACATAAACAGTAAGACGATATGAAGGGATAGCATTTAAAGAAAGAATATAGGTCACATCTTACTGTGTTTTTATAATCTCATAGTTATTATCTCTTGACTAGTTATGACAAAATTTTACAGCTCACAAATATCTTACAAATTAAGCACTCATTAAATGATGTTTATTTTTCTGTGATAAAATTCAACTGAATAAAAGATGTACAATTTTGAGTAGACAAGAAATACTACAAAACAGATTTAACATTAGGTTCTCTATGCTTAAGAAATTCAAATAATTAAGTCAATGCTCCTATCATTCTTAATTTCAAATGTTACATTCTTGAAATTGCAGAAAACTAATCAGTCCTAATAGTTACCGCAGGTTACATTTCGATAGTTTACGATCCATCTACTGAGGTGTGTACCACATCACATATTCCATGTTTGAATGTAAATCAATAGGTGTTCATATTCTTCATTTTTAAAAAATGCAAAGGGCATTGGTATTCCATGAAAGCTGCCTATCAATCCAAGTTAAAACCTCAAATATTTGCCTTTCTGCACAGAGCTTAGAACTCTTACTTCATGGGGATTAGTAATTCAGTTTTTTCTTCGATCACAATGTAAATTCATTGTAGACTCATACCTCATAATGATCCATCTGTGAAGTTTTTCTCTTCAGTAGCTGTTAAAATTAGGAGAGGATTTGTTGGTGGGTTATTTTTATTCACAACCACATTAATGCAAGTCCTAAACTAATCAATTTGCATTATGTAGCCTTTCATGCAGTTTGCACAGATTTACAGCTTGGTTGCTTTATCTAGTCTCATGCCTGTGAGACAGCTGTTAGGCATTTAGCTAATCTAATTCTAATCCCCAGGGGGGTTCTGGTTTGTCTATTGAACAGTAGATGCATGGACCACAGTTTACCATCTGAAGTATCTTATGCCACTCCTATTTATTTTTTTCTTTATGATTCCAGATCCAAAATTTTTGTGAAAAGGTTCATTAGAACTATCTGAATAATCAGAGTGTATCAACTATTGGCTACAGTTTGCTTCTAATTTTAATTTTCTCATGGGTATGTTTAACATCTCTTGCATCTTTTAAGCCTATCATGCTGATTTCAAGGGGTAGTAAGCAAAGATTTCTTTAATATATTCAATCTACATAAAGCTATAAAGCATTTTCTGTACAGCAGTTTTATTTCTTCTGCCACTTAAATTTTTTCTCTTATCTTTTTTATGATACTTAAAGAAATAAGGGGAAAAGAAGAGATTAAACCTTTCCTTGTTTGATTGTGTCCCTGCCAACAGATCATATCTGCAAAAGACCATTCAGCTTTCTCATTAAAATTCACAGTCCCTAGATGACTAAACTTAATTGGCGAGAAGTCAAGGAACATAATTGTTTAAATTATGAACATTTCTAAAAACAGTGCATTATGATGAAAGTCATCTATTTATATTGCACCATTTCATTATGATTGTACTTTTAATGGATATTTTATCTTGCTGTTAAGAAGGTAGTAAAGTGAAAACCTGACAAAAATGAAACAGCTTAATCTGCTGAATACTAACAATCTTCAAAGCAAATTTATTTTCACATAGGAAGTGAATTCAGATTTTTAAAATTTAAATGCATTTTTTCCTCATGCTATTTATATACTTGGGTGCATGGCTGCTTGACAGCTAATAAACAAACTTATATTTAAACAAGAAGCCAAGATAAAGTACTAGCTATATAATAATCGATAGAAATTCTGCCTCTGAGCTTCAGCAAACAGCTCGCTTTAATAATGAAATCACAAACCATAAACGATAAAGATTACAGGCTGGCAGAAGATTGTGCTCCCACTTAAATTAATGGCAAAACTGTCCAGACCATCTCTTGCCCCATCTAGCTAGGCCATAGCCTGGCCTTAATCAAATCACACTCTTATGAAATAGCTGGCTTGAGCTGACCTCGCACATCCTTCCTTTGTAATCTAATGTGCCTAGTGAAGGTTGATATTAGTCTCTTGCTAACCCTGTCTATACAGCCTTACTAAGACTTGTTCACCTTTGGGCATGAATTTACTGGTGAGTGGGCAGAGAGAGGGAAATTTCACCACCTTTGTGCCATTAGTGTGGGTCAGTGAGCCGTGTCTGTGTTGTGGCATGAGGCTGGGCATCCACTGGCACCCAGCTGCATGGGGGCCACAACATGTCTGCACTGATTTGACCCTTGGAAAAAGGTTTAAGAGGACAGGGAAAAAGCAGGGAAAGAACAAGGCAGTAGGAGCACCAGCTTCATCCCTCCCCTCCCTGCAGAGACATGTTTTTCTGTTTGTTTTCAGTTCCAGTTTGTCAGGGAATCAGGCTCCCTGATGCAGTGGGCAGCAGTAGCCTAGAACAAAGTTTGCCTTACACGGTCTAACCCATGGTTTTTTCTTCTACCAATCCAGACAAAGCCTTCTTCCTACTTCAAACCCACGTAATAATTGACCTTAAGTTAGTTAAACAAGAGTCTGGCTGAACTCAGTGTTGCCAAAATGAATTTAGAAGTCATATTCTGTATTGTCCCGCATATATCGGCTTCAGAGATCAACAGCTGCCTGGGATTTCGGCAGGACTGTTAAATTTCCTGTAACTGCCTTCACTAGCTGTGAGAGTTTCTCACACCTATGAAGATCTTCACTGTTCCTGCAACACTGGATGTATGTGTCCCTGGACCAGGCCAGTCTAATGTGTTTCCTGGCAAGACACGGGGCCAGCTATAGCAACATATGTTCCTTCTGTCCTGCTAGTATTTGCTAACCAGATGGTATTCAAAGAATGCAAGTCAGTCATGTTCTCTGTTCATCAGTCTGTCCTGAAATTCTCACAGCTTAAAACGAGTACGCTTTCCATCTCTAAGCGTTAGGATTCAGTGAAATACAAGGTGGCTGTGGCAAAATAACGCTAAGGTCAGGTATATACCCCGTAAGCCAGAACTCACACAGAAAGTAAATAAAGCTTCCCATCCTATTCTTGACTCATTTCCTTGCAATTTGCAGTATAGCTGCTTTGCAGCATTACTTGGCATTCTGAGATCAGCTGGATGTTGTTTGTACTAGATTGTTATTTACTAGTTTACTTATTCAGGCAAAGACCAAGTGAAGTAAAGCCACCAAAATTACTTCCAAAGTAGGCCACCATGAGTATTGTTTCAACCACTTAAAACATTTCATCTTAAGTTTTAGTCCTCCTTTTATACTGCTGAAAAAAATTAAATTAGGAGAGAGCCAGGGATATCAATGCAAAAAAGTTGAATTGTGTTTTCAAAAATGGATACAGGGATGTCACTCAGCTGAGCTTTACTCACTGACCTCTAGATCTGTTAAATAGTATGGAAATCATACCCTTCTCCCAAGGATAGTATCTTCCCTGAAAACGTTAGCTGATTCTGGATTGATAATTAAAATTATAATTGTATAAATAATATAAATGTATAGATAATATAATAATTATAATATAATACCAATTATATAATAACATGATTTTGTTATTAAGTTATATTATTTAATAACAAAATTATTTCAATCAATCAGATTTGTAACTTGCTAGCTAACTAAGGGCAGAGATCTCCATATAACAGCTGATTAACTGCTTTCACTTTGCAAGTGCAACAGTTCCTAATGACTGCTTGAGCTGACACCTGGTTAACAGTCCTATTTTATCTTTGTCTTTGCAGAGCTTGGATTTCAAATTATTTCAATTAAAAGATAGAGTTGTTCAGCTTCCTTTTCCGAAACTTATGTTTATTTTCCTTTCCTATCTTCATTGGATCTGAAATAGATCTATCGGAAGAGAACCTAACAAATAAATTGTTACAACATTGCCTCAGCATTTTCTTTGATCTTCATTTTTACTGATTCTGTTTCAAGACTCTATCAAATAAACTGGTTTTGCCTAAATTTTCAAGCTTTACTCAGTCTTTAAGGCAATTTGATGAATTTTCAATGATCAAAACAAGCAAAATATCTAAATCTTCACTTTGTTATGCATAAAATGTGTTCTGGTGCTTTTCACTTCATGTAGTTCTATAAAGGTTTTTTTCCCCCCTGTTTGGAAAGATGTGACATACTGTCCCCCAGGAACATCAAGAGATGAAGAACAGGATTTATATCTGTTTGTCAGTCTGAGCACTACAACATCAGAAAAACAATTTTAGGAAGAACAATTGAAAGAATTGACTTATTTTTGTCTCAGCCTGCACAATTACTTTACATTATTTAATGCAGGTGTGAAAATCCAACCTTACTTTGCTCACAACATAGAAAAGATTTTATCCTTCTGAGTTTTCAGAGGGTCAATGAAAGGTCTTACAAAATCCCTGAGAAATTAAATTTTTAATAAATTATATTTTAGGAATTACTATACTTACATATAAGCATATAAAATATATCTAATTTCTATGCTATCTTAAAAGTCAAATATTTCTTCTTTATGTTCTTTATTCCATTTCCAACTACACTTGCAAAGCTAATTTACTTGTTCTAATCTTTATTCTTTGACTGAACAAACACACAGACAAAGAAAAGACCTAAGTAAATACATTTTCACACCAACAAGGTGCACTTCTCTTCATTCTCTCCTGTTCAGCTGACCTTTTAGTTCTTAGGAACTTTTATATGGACAATAAAAGATACCATAGAAAAATAATAATCTCTTTCACTAGAAATTATAAAATTTCTGGTTTCTAACATGTTTATAGATTGTCAGCTTAAGTTTTATTCAGTCATGGAAAAAGCCAGGAATTAAGATTACAGCTGTTTATCAATATATGAATAGGTACAATTAACATACATGCATTTTATATGATTAAATTTTTACATATAATTTTGTTACCAACAACAATTACAGTAGTCTGTTAGACAGACTATTACAAAGTCTTTGCTATTTAACTACTGCTCAGTATTTCACAGGAAATTAATTTGATGTTTTTAATTTGGGTATCCATTGGACAAGCATTTTATCTCTAAACCAAACTATATTATCTCTAAACCAAACTATATTATCTCTAAACCAAATCAAACAGCCCCCTGTAGCTAGCAGTAACTGGGAACAATTAAGAGATGAATACTGAATAGTTCACACCTCTAGTGACACCTTTACTTGCTCTACAAAAATCTTTCTCCTGCAGTACCAAGAATCAGCGCTAATCATTTCAAAATCATAAAATTAATTCAAACCTCCATATGCACAAAGACAGTTCAAGTGCAGAGAGCATTACACTTGGAGTATGCTGGAGTACACTTAGAGTCTGCAGCAAATGGAATACAATTTTTCTGACAGCTCAATGACTGTAACAGGGACCAGATTTTCAGACACAATAGCAGGTCAGACAGGGGTTTCATACTGGGAGATTGAAAGCAAAACTCTCAAAATGCATTTTAATTTTAATTGGTGCTCCAAATTGCAGATAAATACTTTGAGTAATTAACAAAAGGAGCTAAGTTAGATGCCTAATAAAACTGAAAGGCAACTCCTTCTTCTGTACCTGTCAAAGCAGCTAGATGTCCTTCATAACCCAAAGGCAGCTATTCAGATCTTTGGGCATCCGAATACCTTCCAAAACCTGGCTTTCAGTGCCTCGTACTCTTCCAGAAAATTAAGTGTCCAATTTAGAAAACACTTTTTTTTTTTCCTTTTACTCAGCTTGTGTGATACAAAATTGACCTAATCTGAGAACTTATATTTCTTGGGTACACATTTCCCCAGCTGCTAATTTAGCACAACCTTTTCTAAAGGATATTTACATGCAAAGGATACCTTTAGCTGTCAGTGCAGTATGAGGACACCTTTCTACTCTCCTCTAATAATGAGAAGAGTACATGGGTTGAACAAGTTAAGCACCAATAGATAACTTATTTATGATATAAGAAGGAAGTAAACTATTTTAATCTCTAAATGAGATGTCTATGCCTTTGGAACACTCCATAGGGAGGTAAAAAACCATATATTATATTTATATGTGCACAGTAAGTATACTACTGCTCAAGATGTTCCAGTGTCATTGCTAGTAGCAATAATGATATATGATGATGTATCTGGGCTGACAGCTGAAGGAGAGAGACAAATACTTGTCTGTAAAATGTTCTGTGCATGCACAACCTATGGCAGTATATTATACGTCAAATGCTTTGGCCTGAGCTGGATTAAGTGTGATCTACAGCCAGCATTTATTGTACCTGACAGTTCAGTGAATCTGTATTTTGGTCCTATAAGAAAACTGAGAGCAGTTTTGCTATTCACCAGGATCTTATGAAACAGGGTTATTCACTAGTGGTTAATATTAACCCTTAGGAAGGACTGTAAGTCATTTTAGAGCGCACTCGGCATTTTCAGAGAAAACTGTACCAGAAACTCTAACCACCAAGGACACCAAACTTTCAACACTTGTACAAACAATTAACTGTTTGGAAGAGTCCCATTGCTTTGTCCTAGCAGAACTGTTCACTATATTTCCACCTAATGCTGAACGTAACATGGGAGTGAGGATGAAGTACATATGGTAAAGGGAAGAAAAGAAAGTATGGATTAAATATCATACACTATGTCAATACTTAAATTTCTGCAGACGTACTCTAAGTGGCTCACATATTTTTGTAAATTTAAATTTAAATATTTTGCCTTGATAGGGAAGGTGAGGGAAAGAGATTCAAGAACAATTTAAATCAGATGAAGACAGACATTAGATGAGAAGATTTGCAGAAACTATTTTAAGCTCATGTATGCAACCCTCAATGTATTTGAATTTGAAATAAAAATACTTTGGTGATGCAACTAGTTTACATGATTATCTAAAGCTTATGCAAAATACACAGCTCTACTTGAGGATAAAAAATAAGCTGGAAAATGTCAAGAAGGCAGCCTCTGTCAGATAATTGTAGGTCTGTTGCTTAACCAGCAGAATACAAAATTCAGGGCACCAAATTAAAGCAAATCATATGCTTTCAGATTTGAAAAGCTATTTAAGTTTTTGATGTTATCACAAGAGTAAAACGAACACTTCTGTTTCATCAGCAAAGTATATACCTACCATTAATTACAATAGAAATATTAACCACATATTTCAAATATGAAATAAAAATATGGAAGCACAAGGCTTTTTTTTTCCCATGAAAAGACAGACAGACCATTTTCTAGTACATAAACTGGCCTTTTTTGGTGATACTCTCATGAAGAATGTTTCTAAAGATATAAGTACTAGGAGTGCTAAGACACCAATAAAATCCTACTTTACAAAACACAGTAGTTTGATTTTGGGAATCTGTTCTTTTCAATCAAAAAACCTTTTCTAAATTAGAAACTTTTTTCTTCCACAAACGTTGATCAGTTTCATAAAGTTGACATGAAGTTTTATGTGAATTAATTTTTTTATAGATGTGAAATTCAGAGGTACAAGAACTTGTACAAAGACAGTAATATCACAGTCCTACCAATATGATCTTCATTATGAATTACAATAATACTTTTATGGTAGTGGAAGTGACAAAGTGTTTGAATTGACATGCATTCATAAAAAGATACAGGGAAATGTCCACACTTCATGTCATGGTCCAGAGAAACTGAAGATTTGATGGCATGGCATTCTTCATGGTGAGTTTGAACAGAGCTCTTCTAGTCAAGACAAGAAACTACAGATCTGAAAGGAAAAAAAACCACACACACACACACAAAAAAAAACCCCACACCCCACCCTCCTGTTTCTTGGGAGGATTTTCCTAAGCTTCCATAACTTTAATTATGACTGCTCCTTGGTATTTTTAAGCTTTACAGTTTATTACCTTTCTTCTTGAATAGAGTAATAGGATAATCTCTACAAGCTGAAAGGCAGGATCTTAATATAAAGGGCCACATAAGCAGATCAACTCAAAAAGTGACACAAGAATCAGTGATTCACATTCAAAGAAAAAAAATCACAGCTTTTCCAGGTCTGGGTGTCCTTATTGCAGCTACAAAAAGGGGATTTAAATTTTTAAATATTTTATTCAGAAGACAGTGATATTTTATTTATTCAGAGCAGCCTTACCCATGTTTTGACAAGTTGATAATCAATTACGGTTTTGTGAAAAGGAGGCTATCAGGGCTGCCTCTTTTCATCAACAGCATCTGATAATGTCATGTCCTAAATGAATAAAGTATGTCATTGCTTTCCACAGTTTTATAGTTTGCACCACAGAATGCAGTCAAGAACTCTGTGATGAAGAAGGTATATTTCATAAGACATTTTACCACTTCCCTGACTGTGCCAAGCCTGGATCAATCAAAACCAGTCACACTCTTTGGTGTTTGGGTGAGAATTTACTTCTTCAGGAATAAAAATATGCCTTTCAAGCTCACTATGAAGAGTATAAACCAATACCACATTCTGCCTTACTGAACTGATTAACTACCCCCCCAACCAAAGCAAAAAAATCTTCTAACAGCTTAAGTAAATCAATTCATCAAAATTAAGATTTATGGCATGTGAGCTCCTACATCACTCAGAAACCAAACAGTGATACTATTTTTTTAAATGCTTTGTGTACAGACACAATCCTGTTGATGCTTTCAAGAATTCCAAATGATGTCTTATGATTAACATTAGGAGAACTATCAGAGTGATTCAAGTATTACTTTAACCCTTATGCCACACAGGGATACATGCCATATACATGGGCTTATTATAAATGCATCTGCTTATTTATAAGAAACATCCTGTTGAAATGAATGGAATTACTCACAAAAGTAATAGTTACTGCTCAGCTTATTGCTTTGCTGGATTAGAACTTTGATTTTTAAATATTGGAAGAGGGGGAGTTCTGATTTTTATCTTTAAGCTAGAGCTCTTAAAACTAGCTTAAAGCAGTGCTTCTAAATGCGTCATGTAAAATTAATTATAATCAACTTTAATATAAAAAGCAACATCACAAATGCTATTTGTAACTGTCAAGCCTGTTTTAAATTATCTGAAATGATGATTCTAGTTGTTATTGGTGGTATTAAACTGCCCTGCCTTAAATCACTTTATTGTATGGTCCATCATCATTACAAAGATCAACAATAATTAAACAATGATCTAAGAGTTCATTGTTATCTGTAATCTGTATCAACTGTAAATAGCAATTAGGGTGAGTACTTCAAAAGAAAGTCAGTTGCTAATCATGGATATTTGACTGAATCCCATGACTTCTAAAAGCAGGTTCAGATTGACAGCACCATCTCACAGCTAGTTACTGATATAAATAACAGATCAGGTACGTAAAGCAAAGTGTTCTGTTTGGAACTGAACAACCGGAAGATACCTGTGGCCAAAACAACACCTAAACCGCTAAGATGTATTATTACTATGCTTGGAAGAAGAGACAGAAAAACATAATTTAAAGCTGTATTCATAATAAAAAAGATTAGGCTTCTCGAAAAAATGTCAGACAAATTTGGGGTTTTTCTTTCTTTCTATGGCTTCAAAAGGAAATAACGTATCATGGCAGAAACAGAAGTCAGGCACAAAGATAACCATATATCTCAGGAACTGATGGGTGATTTCATCAGTTAAGTTTGTCAGGGGTTCATTTCCAAGAGAAAGATTATCTTTCAATAAATTAATTACTAATATTTGCAAGGGCATAACAAGAGTTCTTCTCAGACTACATTATTATTCCTCACGAAGATGATAATATAAGAGCCCTTTGTGAATTCCCAGCCTTAGGATAACTCAAGATACACAGTGTACCTTCAAAAAGACAGACAGAAAAAACCCACACCTCTGGATCAGAAAATAATATCTAATTTATTTTCTACGGCAAAATAGAACAATAAGTATTTAAATACAAGGCTTAATACTTAAGTAACAGTTTTTTCCTGAATTTATACAAGCACCATTTGTGTCTTTTCTCATAGTTCTATAGGCATGGACCTTAAAGCTTATAATACAAAGATCACTGTTCCATATGAAAAGTGGTCCAATTAGTATTGCTGGATTCTCTGTAGTTAATACCAAAAAAAAGAAACCTATCAACCCCAGAGATGAAGATTTAATAAATTCTAAATGTTAGGAGCATCTAGAGAATTACTGAGGGAAGCCATATGTTGACCCCTGTGCACAGCAGAAACCAAGGAGATTCATGTATCTAGCTAGTAATGTAACTAAAAATGTTTTGTGGGACCTCAAAATTTTTTCACCTGCCCTGATACACTAGTCTAATGGTATTGGTATGTTTCACATGCCTTTACATTGAAGAACTAGTCCTCAAAATATAATGTAGTATGTATATTAATGATGGCACAGATTGGAGTTAAAGACTTCAGAAAAATCAAGATACAGCAAGTATCTATGACGCAGAACATCCTCAATCAGTCTCCTGTTCTGTCATCTGTTCTTAATAATCTCCATTTTGGTACTGTTTGATATTCAAAAGGTATTACAGATACTTACTTGTTCCGTTGTTCCACTGCAGTTGAGTTCACCTATGGATCTATTTGACATAATACTAAAGACTTGTTCGTGTCACAAGCTTGTTGTTTTTTTCTGATTTTTTTAAACTTGAGTAGACACTGTCATTCCCAGATCTAATCTATTAGGTGAAAGATCACTGAAGTCATCGACAGCATAAAGCACCACAAATGATGGCAGATCTCTCATTATAAAGTGTGGTTTGTATTATTTTTCATCTTCTTTCAATGTTTTTAATCAAGACTTATGCTGGCACAAAATATTCTCACAAATGGTGTCTGAGGGTTTAGAAAAACCTTCAATTTTGAAAATGAATGGAAGTCTATTTTAACCGAAAGCAGGATAGGACAAAAGCTACCTAAACTGTTTATGCTAAGGATGTGTTTGCTTGTTTGTTCCCCCTTAAACAGAAATTTAAATATGCTTTCACACTGTTGGAGAGCATACATAGCATTAAGAGTCTTCAGAAAAAAACAGCAGGACTTTCAGGGGAAAAAATTCTTCTTCTCCTAACCTTAAGAGCTCTGTCCCTGAGGCAGAGAGGATCAGGTCTGAAGAGATTCTCAATGCATACAGTCCCCATCAGTCCATCACTGTCACAGTGATGTCTGTCTGTCACACTGTCACAACAGGCACCACAGTCAGGACAGGCAAGGAATTTGGCATCAGAAGCATGGAGTACTCTTTTAAGTACTATAGGCATGATCTGTAAGTCTCCTGTCCACATTTGAAACAGTTATCACAGATCCAGTTTGACCTGAAAGGACCTAGGTAAGTATGGGGATGAAACCTAAAGCCATTATCTCAAAAGGAATTGGAAGTGAGGTAGTCATTTGGTCAGAAAGAAGCTTCTGAGAGATGAGGTGCTGCAAGCAGCCATGAGGAATGAAAGGCTGTGAGTAAGGAGCAAGCCTGAGTGAGTTGGTTCATGGACCAATCTGCTGTAATACTTCTTCTACTTTCATATGTAGCAGCCATCTCCTTACTAAACACATTTATTAAGCAGGGCTTTCTGGTTTCAGCACCGCAGAATTTCTGAACTACAGAAGAACGTGCCAAGAACTTGGAGCTTCTGATCTCTACAGGAGTGTAAACTCACTCATTTCCTTTCCTTCTTGACACCTTCTCCCATGGAGAAATAAGGTCTGCAACCGCCCATTTCTAGTTCTTTTCTTCCAAGAAGGTTTTAAAATGCAGGACTTAAGAAGCACACACAAACTCTGCAGGCTTTCCCACATGTCAACAACTGCACTTAATCCCTATGTGATTCTAACAGATCCCAAACAGATACGAGCAAAAAGTATCAGCCCTTACAAAGGCAGAAATAAAAGAAATGTTATGTGATTTAAAGCACATAAAGCCAAACATAAAACTAAAACTACATTTTTCCTACACACCTGTTCCAGTTTTCCACTTTTTTTTTTCCTTTTCTTTTCTTTTTTTTTTTAAGACAGTCCAGGAGAGAAGGTGCTTTCAGGTAGTTTCAGGACAATGAGTGGCAAAGTCAAGGGATGCCAACATAGAAATCTCTTACAATCAGTAAATTTCAATTTGTTAAAATGAAATTGTTCCACCAAAAAATCATCAAAATCATCTACAACATTAGTACGGGAAATCCATCTGGCTTCTTATAGAATTACTTATTCCTTTTCACGCTTCCATAGTGACCCAGCACAAGGCTTATGAGGAGTCTCCCCAAGCTAGTTAACTGTTGAGTCTCCCAGAACCAACTCGCTCCCAAGTTCCCATCTGCACAGATAGCTGGCTCCCAATTTACTTCAAAACGTCTTGATTCAGAAAGCCACAAAGTATTACCACAACCCTATTACATACAGAACATCATGCGTTTTCATATATAAAAAAGTGGTGTTTATGCAGCATATATTACTAAGAAACAGACTGTTACTGTGACTGCATTATGTCTTAAAATACAATAAACTGAGCTGTATGCTTTATAACCAGGACTAGGCAGTTCCAAAGCGGTGTCAGAATCCCAGGGAAGCAGTAGACCGTATGGCACTTGAATAAAAAAATAAGGACAAACCAGATATCAAGCAGGTAGAATGTCTAGGAAAAAAACAATACTGTCATATTAATCCACACATTACATCCACACACTTTCCCAAAAATACCTGTATGGTTTGTGCAAATCCATGAGGAGGAAACACATAATTTATTGCCAGCAACTGCTTCCTGATAAAATTGTCAAGAGCCAAGAATCAAATAATTCGTTGCTTATTGGGGAGCTAGAAATTTAACAAGCAATGGGGAAAAAAATCATTCCTGTCTACACCATGGTAATCAAAAGGTATGAAAACCTAAGGACCTATTTGCAGATGTACAACCCCTCTGTATCCAGTACTAAATTTTTTTTTTTTTTTTTACGTACGTGTATAAAGTGATAGACAGGAACTAATGGATCTGCACTTGGGAGCGCATACTCCTTGGTAACACACAGGCAGTTCCAGAGGTAAGCACAACAGAAATCTTGTAGAAATTATTGAAGGTTTATGACTGCATAAAGACCATTAGGGGCCAGAAAGAAACAAGCAACTTAAGTACCAGTTCAGCCATTCAATGGCTGTATCAGTAACAATGAATTGAGGTGAACTTTGAGATCAACATGAGGATGTCCTGTCCGAGGGCTAGCATGCATCTAAATTTTCCTAAACTCAAGCTCTTTTCTTTCTGAAATCCTGATCCTAGAATATTTTGAAAATACACATTTGTCCAGAATTTCCAAACACCAGGTAGCCTTGAAAAACTGATGCTACAATCTGGCTACTGCATGACAGTCAGTCTTGGACATGACCACAGCACACATGACTAGGACCTTAGGGTGTTGTATATACTGCATGTGTACTTGCTGCATACACATTAATGATGATGCCAACATTTTCAGGTCTGCCCGTAATCCCAGGCAGATATGTGGGAGCCAGTCTCAGAGCAATAAAGCTGGCAGTAAGTCTGCAGAGTATTCAGTGGACCACTTCATGCAACATAACCAGAGGCCTCCCCATTTATGATCTGGGCGAGTAATTGTTACCATTCTCCACTGATATGCATTGGTTTTGCATAAACAAAGACTGTGACTTTTCTTTTCCGCTCCCAAATTTTCCCTCTGAATTTGCCTATTTAGATGTGAAGCAGAGCACCCTTATAGACACAGAAATGATTCAGAAGTTTGCAAACAGACATTTCCACTTCCCTTCCATTGCCACTTCCAAATGCCAGGCAGTGAGATGATCTGGTACAAATTTTGTTAACAATGATCAATTGCTTTGACTAAAAGTAACTGCAGAGGCTCTGTGTCAGTTAAGAGAATAACTGCAGAAGTTCTCTTCGAGATCACTGATTCTGAGGATGCTTGAGAAAAAATATATCTTAGTAATGTATCCCATTGAGGATGTAGGCAGAATGGGTTGAGATTTTTTTTTTGTGATCTTTTTGTGATCATTTTTTTTATGATCTGAAATACACACATTTGGGATGATACTGTAACCAAGGCTCAGGAAATAACTTCATCAGATGCCTTTGTTAGAAAATCAAACTAACAAAAGATGAGATTGATTAAATTTTAGAAACTCTGTGGAAAATTAAGGCTATTCAAACTGATTTGGACACAGAACTCGAGACAGCAAATGTCAGCTTAAGAAAAGTTTTTGTTGCTAGGAGACTGTAACAACAAGATGTCTATGTAGTAAAAGTACTTCTGCTATATCAAGAAGAAAATAGCTTGATTAAAGAATAAATGAATGCTAATTAATATACCTAACAGCTAATAAAAACAGATTCATTCAAGAGTGGTAACAGCGCCAGAAACTTGTCCTGATGGCAAGCTAGCTGCTGTCTTAGTTTTCCTTGGAGCAGATTCTCCAGCAGCTATTCCCACCCCCAGTGAGCTACCACTTGCTCGTATAAAAAGGTCACCCTTCTCTTCTCCCAGCCAAGAAAGTTCTCATGTGATTTTTTCAGGGGACTGTTTTATTCTTCAAAATAAAACTTAGAAGAAATATCAGAACATGCAAAGAAATTTTTCTGTTCTCCTTTGTTACAGCTGCAAGGTATTTTTTGAGCCTTATCTATCTCAGGAGTCTGAGAAAGTAACAGCCTTCCCTTCACCATATCAGCCTTATTGTCTGTAGCCCCAAGGATCTTGGGCAGCAAAATACTTCCACAGAAACTAAGTGATTCTTTCCCAGTACAGGTCACTGTTTAAAACCAAGAAGTAAACTGTAAGAGGATTCTTTTCCTTGGCACTGATCTGGAATCCACATCCAACTATTACATACATATTTTGCTGTATGGGTGCTTAAGATGGCAGATACAAAAAATCCCCTTTCACCCTTGTCCAAATTTATGAATGTTATTTAAGATGCTCAATTTTAGTGTACAATTTGGGTAAGAACATCACCATTTACTAAAGTTCAGCAGTAACTAAGCAAGCCATAGGTATGCTAGTAATTTTGATCATCTGCCCATACCTTATATACTTTTTCAGATCAGGTACAGCTACCTGGCTTTTAAAAGGCCAACCCACCATAATACAACAAATTTGTGCTACCTCATGGAGCAGCTGAAACATTTATTCTTTTTGTGTTGAAAAGTCAATGAAGAGAGACTAGTTAAAACCAAGTAAATGTATATTAAAGACATGAATTGCCACAGATGTTTGTTAACTGCTTGACTGGTCATAGACATTTGCCAACTTCATGAACAGAAGCATTCTCAAGTGATTCCAGCACATTAATCCTTTTTCATTTTTTCTTATTGATTTAAAGGGTGCTTCTACAGAGGTTAAAGATTTATACAGCTGTTTCATCCAAGAGGTGCTGAACCAAGTCAGTCTAATGACAGGGAGACTGAAGTGACTTTTGTGTTAATAGATACCATTCCAGTTCTCTGTTTTATAAAAGCCATAAAACAAAACTCTACATGAAAGATAGACTTTGATAAAAAGGATATCAATTCTAGTATGAACAGATATACAGAGCATGCCAAATGGACCATAAAATGTACCCCTTCAGGGAGCTAGCCTGTCGAAACTTCACAAAAAAAATAGGTGCGTTATGTTGCATTACTCTCAGTCAGCATAAGTAAAAGTAGCATAGATTATACTATTCTACTGCATTCTTTCTTCATAGAAAGAAAACTGATCAATGAACCACTTATCAAGCCTGAATAATATGAATCTGCTGAGTTCAACAGAGCAGTTGTGAAAGACACTTGAATAGGACAAATGACTTAGATACAGATTCTCTGGCTGGTCACCAAGGACCTCCCGTATCAGGAGCAATAAAGACTTATCACAGATAAACACCTTGCTAAAATCTTTTAAGTAAGCCTGAGAGAGAAGTCTCTGTTGATCTGGGAATGCAGCTCGAGCTGTAATGCAGCTCAACATAATATTGCTCTGAATCAGAAGTTCTCAACTGCTCCCATGAAACCAACTATCAAGACCTTTCAGACCTAACTGTATTGGTTTTCTACAAAGAAAAGTTCTCTATGGAACTTTATCCATGTGAGAACAGCTACTCTTAGCCAGCAATTGTTCTTGTTTAGTACCTGTCTAAAACATATGAGCTATATATATTCTTTACATGAGATATATTTATATACACACACATATATATCATCTTTTCATCTAATGTAAAGGACTCAGGTTCATGACAGAGATGCATTCCAGGTTTCACTTTGGTGCTGGTCAGCATTTCCTTTTTTTGAACAACATATTAATCCTTTTCATTCCCATTTTTATTTGCACTGTTTCTGTCATGTGGTAGAACAAATATGAGAAGAGCCTGACCTCAAATGTTAAGTCTATAAACTATGTCTGTAAGTTATTTATGCTATCCACAGCACATAGCAGTACAGGAGGAGAATGTGCAACAGCAACTGCTCTTACATGCAGCTCTAGAGGAAGAAAAAGAAGACGGGAACAAGTGGCTGGAGAATAAACGTTTCAGCAATCATCAAGGAAGAAGGATAGAGAAACAGAAAGAGATAAGCAGAATATATGTAGAAAGAGTAGTCTCCAGCTGGACTTCAAAATAAATCCTGGAAAGCACAGGCCTGTTCATAAAAACAATAAACATTCTTTGTCTGAAACTACTGGTAGGAGACCAGGAGGAGCTCCAAAACAGAAGCCTCAGTGCAGATCAAGGGCTGATGATGCAATTAATGGGAAGAGCTGAAGTTACATAAAAAGGATTTGTACAAATAACTTTCTTATTCTCAAAGATGAAGTTACCATCCCAATAATATGCTGGAGTAATTTCACTTTTTGCAGCATTTTCTTCTCATCACAACAGGGCAAAATGCCCCAAAGTAAATTAATACATCTGAAAGAACACTTTTCTCTTCAATACAATACTATACAACTCAACAAGCATCACAGATGTAATGCCTTTAATTACAGAGGTTTCCACTACATCTCTTTCATATGGTGTGGAAAATTTATTCCTCAATGAAACTTCTCTTTATACAGCAAATTCCATTCATATATTTGACACCTGCAAAGGCAATGAAAAACAAATCCTACCACATTCATTAAAAACTCTGTTTTACAAGTTTTCTTAACCTATTAAATTTCATGTTTTTGAACAATGCAAATAAATTGTACCCTTAACTAGCATTTCTCCTCAGCAACCTATCTACCTACCTTTCAGCAACCCATATCACCTCCTTATAACAATCATCGATCATCATTTATCGTCTTCTCTTCCTTACAAGACAATTCCCTAATTGATTTATGCAAGTCAAGTAAGGCAGCTCTTGCAAGAATATTCAATAAATGGGTAGACAGCTCTTTATAGAAGTTTGAAATCTGAACGTGATCATGTTGTAGTTGAAAATTAAAGTCCCTGCTTTAATTGTGAACCATGTTAATAGAAGACAAATAAGATTTCATCCTACAATAGATGAGTGTTGATATGAAATAAAAAATCCCACTTTTATCTGATAGTATCTTCTCTACATAAACAGAATTTATCTAAAGACATATAAAAAAGCTTATCCAACTTCCTTTGAAAGCACTAATAGACTATGCTTCTTTTGCATACTTCAGCAATCTAGACAGTTTTGTCTGCAGTTGTTTTAAAAAAACATCACACTGCACAAGGGTGTGCTCTGGGAATGCCCTGGATAATATAGGGAAGATCTACTACGCTGCTTTCTCTCCAATCTGGCTGGTTTCCAAAGAGCTCCAGTCCAGAACCTGTGCAGCCAGTTTGTCATGGCATGACACAAAAAAGTTAGTTGGTGATGGCACGCAGTAACACAGGCACATCACCTTCAGACTAAAGATGGCTCACTTGTGGTTAGGCTGAAGAGCAGAAAGAACTGGAATCCATCAGCATCCTTCTACCCTGTAATATTCCCTAATGGCATAGATGGTCCTGTAGATACCTTCTGTGCCCTCAGTTGATGCTATGGCTTACCAAGGAATTTTCAAATCACAGTACAAAACACCCTCTTGGGGATTTTATAAAGTGGAACCAAACTCTTTCTCCTCCAACGTATTTGGATCCCTAGCTCCACTCCAGCTCCTTCTGAGCCAGCTCTAACCTCTGGGAGACCCATTTCATATCTCTGGAAAGCCCTTCTCATACATCACCTCCTCCTTTGGGCTGCAATCTTACATGCTTTGCTTCTTATTAATGAACTCCACAACCCATCATCAGTGTCTTCCTGGATTCAGGCAAGCTTCCCAGCTCACAAAATCTTCTTCAATCTGCCATATTTCTCTGTCCTTGTTCAAAATTCTTCAGCCTTCTCTCTTGAGACATAATGCGGTACATGCACGTTTCCTCATTCCCTTTCTGGGAGTTCCTGTGACTCTCTAACTGTCCTCTCCAGACTCCCTGTCCCCTTGGAAGTCACCTGATTAACACAAGGAACATTAGGAACTCTTTCCCAAGCTACTTGCCAATTTCTTTATCATTCTTTCCCTTAAAAGTTGTCATATCATACGATAACATGACTAGCTCTTAGTTCATTGTGCTATAATGAGGACTGTGTTATAGGGAGCAGAAAAATCCCATACACATGGACAGTAGGATTCAATAGCAGGTATAGCATCAGGAATTAATTTAGAGTGATGTTAAGCACAGTTAATCTCTTTTAATCATTTGAAGAGAGGCAGTGAAGCAGCAATATTTCATTATTTGTTATGTAAAATTAAGGGTTTATCCAGTGCAATGTAGCCTGGAGCCACACTGTCAAAATAACAAATAGCTCTAAAATAGTAGATTCCATCTTTTTGGCACCCAGATACCACATGAGAGCTTAGGCTACTTCGGTGTGTAATAACTAGATTGTTAATTCCCCTATGAAAATATAGCCCAAATGATTTGCTTGCATTTGAATAAGCTAACTCTATTCAACATTCCTTACTGGTTCTTTTAATCATGAAAACGCCTATTGAACTCAATGGGAGTTTGAGTGAATAAAGAACACTGATCAAAGTCCTTGGAGACTGTTAAAAATAGTCTCCACAAAAAAATTATTACAGGTTATATTCTGCTGAAAGGCTATGCAAAAGATTTTTTCTCTATAATTGTAAAATGTCTTATAAAAAACTGTATGTAGCAAGGACCTTTAAAAGGAAAAAAGAAAAGCCCACATAATTGCTTGCAGCAGCAGAAATATCATATTTATCAGTTTACAAATGGCATTCTCAAAGTACTACATTGCATTTTTTAAGTTAAATGCTTTCCAGAATTTTTGAAAGGTAGAGGAAGGTGGAGTGAGTCAGAATTATGCTGAATTCTCTTTCAGTATAAGCACCTCTATGTCACTGCTCACTTTTACAGGGTATGGCTCCGAAACTTCACGCTTGGATCACTGTAGCAATTCTCCCTTCTTCCTCTGCCTTCCACACTGTAGTTGGGAGTATTGCATAAAGAGAATACAATGATAAATTGACTCTATTCAGGTGCTAAAAGGTGATACTGACTTCAGTGATGCAAGAATTTTATCCCACACTTACTATGGGATAAAACTTTACATGAAGATAGATCAATGCACACAAAACAAGGAAGTAGAAAAAGAAAGACAACAGCTGTGACAGCCCTAATGCACATTTCATAAGGGGGGCAACAGATTAATCATATTAAATTTCTAAAAATGTGTTCATGTGTTGCTTGTATGTATGTTTGGTACATGCTATCCAAAGGAGTTCTGATTATTATGCTAGGGAACAAGATCTCGGAGTTATCTGAATCTGGTCAGCAAACTGTAACTGCCCCTGCACCACAACTGAGCATACTTTCAGATTCAGCAAGAAGCTCTCTTTTCCAAATCATTACTGAGCTACTGCAGCTAACAAAAGTAAAACACCAGTAAGGAGATATATGGGAAAAAGGCATACATTTTGGACAAAAAAAATAAAGAACTGCATCTTACAAAAATTACAAAAAATTCCATCTGAGAGCCAAATGCTTCTCTAAGAAATAAGCTTTAATTCTCTATACAACTTCTTATGAGTAAGGGCCATTTTTAGGCTATGATCTATGCAAGCCTCCAGTCAGTCATGTCTCTCTCTTCTTAAAACGACACAAATGGAACACAAGTAAACCATCAAGCAGTGACTATAGTTTTCTGAGGGCTGAATAACTGAGACTGGTAATTTGTAGTCATGTGTATGCAAATAAAAATAAAAAAAGTATAATTGGTTTCTTGATTAATGATATCACATACTGACAATGCTTCAAGCTACAGTTCTTGAGCAACTGGGAATCAAAAGAGCAGAGTTGCTGACAAGTGTGGCTGGAGGTAATGTGATTTCTATAAATATGAAAGTGCTGAGTTACATCTATCAACAGTTATCTCTGCTTGAATATCTCAAAATGTCAAAGAGCATCCTAGTGACTGGAAAAAAAAACAATAAAGCTTGGCATTTAAAAAAACCCACACTATCTGTATACATTTCACAAGAATTGCTTTATAAATCTTGTACTTCTGGTCTACCAGGCAGAGAACAGTTGTGCTTACCCTCTTCAAAAAAAAAAAAACAAATCCTCAAAAAAAAAAAAAAAAAAACCAAAACACAACCCACACAATTCCTACAGAATTGTTTCAGCTGAGTTACCAGCATTTTTCCTAAGTCATTATTGTATTCCTTATATCCCAGAATAGTTTAAGTGTGTGTTGGGGGACAAAGGAAAAGACAAAAACAATACATAATACACCAGACAACAAAAATATTAAAGAAGATTACATTTGCTGCTGCTGAGCAGCATGATTAAAAAGTTCAGAGATGTAGCATCCAGTAATCCTTTAACGACTATTAACATCTATCACCAGGTTTGTTCTTCTTAACACATATATGTCCTGCATGAGTTATCATCCACCAATCCATCAGACACAAATTTTAAACTGTATTACTTGCCCTCTGAAAGGATTATTCTGTAAGGTTAATTTATATTCATTACCTATTCTGCATTGTTTATAGCCAATTTTATGAGCCCAGAGATTTTGGGAAAACGGTAATAATAATGATAGTATGGTATTAATTTTTTAAAAAGGCTATCCTGTGCATACATAGCAGAGATTTACACATTAATTGTCACAACACACAAAACTGACTATTGAAGTACTGCTATACAGAGTCAAATTTGAATCTGATGCAAATAGCTATTGTGCTAAGGAAAGTATAAATCCATTTGCCAAACTTTGGGGTTTTCTCAACAAACATGCTCAGTTTTCATTAAAGTAAACATTCAGAAATACAAAATAAATCATTTAGTGGTCATCTAAGTATAGTGCTATACAGTGGTCAAAGTAAGGCTCAGAGATTGATGCATTTTGTTGCATACAGAAATACAAAGAAATCATTAAATATTATTACATTTCATGACAGGAAGTACGATTGTATTGAAAATTCAATCAGGTTTCTTTGTCTGTCTAATAACAAGATTTTTAACATGCTGCTGCCAAAAACCAGTGAAGCATAGTATTGCATTCAAGAAACGGACTACAGCTAGATTCTAATTCTCTGTCTGGCAGAGAACTGAAAATATCTCAACTGTTACACGTTACTTTATTTTTCTCTGCACCCCATACAGAATAAATCAAGACAAATAACATTTAAAATGGATTAGTGAGAAACTACACCTTTTTTTTCAAATTCTTGTACTTTTCTTTTTATAGTCTCACACATTAACTTACCCAACAGCATTGCACTCACTGCTAATGAAAAGAAAGCAGGCAGTACAAATCTTCTTAAGCCTCCCGTGGCAAGAAAACTATTACAGAAATGAATAGAAGAAAGTCTCTGGAGCCTTTCCCTTGCCTGCTTGTTTTACAAAAGGCAGTAAGGATCACACTGAGAAGTGTCAAAGCTGAATAAACCACTAGCAATTGGGTTTATACCCTTTGGGTAGTTAGTCCTTCATAGATGGTGATTCAACTTTGTCCAAAAAACAGTATGTGAAAAACAATGCAGAATCTATCAGAGACTGTAGCCAAGCTTAAAACTGTAGACAAAGAAACAGTTTGCTTCTATAGGTTTGCAAGGGAGGACTTGTCACAGGACATTAATTCAAGCAAGCTGATGTTACATCAAACCAGTGCATCTAAATACAGTTAATCTGCAGCTTTTCATGTTGCATTCTACGAGGCGTTCTGCTGTGGCGTACTGGAGCCCCTGGGTTTTGTGTCGTTTAAGAACAGGAGAGCTCTCTGCTCTTCCCTTTCACATTAAAATGCATGTTTAGCACCTAGAAAACCATGTGGTAAACTGTGGGGTTTTTCCTCAAGCTTTATTATGAGCTGCAATTGGCATCTAATATTGCACATTTGATCAAAATTACTCTCCTGCCTTTGTTGTAGGCAAACTTACATATAAAGGAGCTTTAAATGATAAAATATAGAGGATTTTCTTCTAAATCTATCACAAACAGTAGGGGGAGAACCTGACAATAACTAGGCAACATGCGATTGTAATGGCTACTTTATGAGATAAGCAAGAGGAATGGTAGTAAATCTGTATTTCTTCTACTACTTTTTTCCATAACCTTGCACTCACTGTAGACAGCTGATCAAAAACACTGATATGTGGAATTGGCATTTTTTCTTTGGCATTTTACTTCTTAGAAATATTGAGCATTTTCCGTTCTCTTGAACTACACAATGGCAACTTTTTTTAAAAGCTTAAACATTAGCTGCAACGCACAAGGACTTTCTCTACAAATAACAAGACTTTACTTACTATTCATTAAAATAAAGGCTCTGTGTACTCAAAATACTAAGTATGAATAACTATGGAAATGAATTAATGTACAGACTATGTATTATTAACAAGTCTCAACTTCTTAATAATGAATCCTATTCTACTCACTAACTTTCTTTTTTTTTCTTTTCAAAGGTACTTGTATTTTCATTATATTCCAACTATTATATTCCATCTATTACCAAAGAAGATTTGTAAGCTTTCTAGTCCAAAAAATTATGTACTGGCAGGATAAGCATAGCATATAGAAATTTGACTAACATGATGTGATCTGAACCAAAACTAATATTCACAAGGTTAGTCCATTTTCTCCCCCCAACTTATCATAAAATATACTGAAAAAAATCTCCTAGTGTTACTCTAGACACTCACCCTTCCTACCCATGCTCCCTTTTCCTGCTGTGCATGACTCTCAACTATTCCCGTAACACTGTCATTCCTTTCTGTTGATACTAATTGAATTCATCTCTGCAAATATTCATGGCACTACTCACAATTTCCATTTCTCTTTGTTCTTCGCCATTTCTACAGAACAGGCCTGTGCCTTTACCTGCCACACTGTCTTATTGTGGTTTGATGAATATTTAGAGAAGGAGCAGGAGCAGAAATTGGGTCATGCAAGGATAGTTTTCAAATTTAGCACTGATGTCTCTGTAGGGTTCTTTACAATAAGTATGGTCCTGCAAAATTTTGATATCATTCCTGAATTTTTAATTTTTAGTCAATTATGTTATGTATGACAGAACTCAGAAATAGAGAGGAATGACAGTTTCTCCAATATGCAAGGGCAACAGCAATACCTAGTTGCTAGACAAGGTGAAAAAGGGGACTACCTGTCTGGCCCACCGGACTTCTGTGGCAAGTAATAGCAGTACTACTTACCTAAATATTGGTCAAAATACCAATTAGTGCAAGAATATTTTATGATGACAACAGATGGACTACAAATAGGAAAACCTTCCATCATACATCACAGCCATTTGAGTGCCAGTCAAACAGTATATTAAGTTTCAGTCATTGGTTAATGTCTTCATAACAGAGGATGAGTGGCAGAGCTCATTGCAAGGGAAGTTGAATGATGCCATACTACAGCATAACGTGCTAGGGAGCAGATTTCAGCACCTCTGCAGTGTTAAAATAGCAATTTACTCTAAGATATCACAGTCACTTAAGCCTTTCAAAGTAAGTCATTTGCAAGAATATTTCTGTGGCACTACACTAACACAATGTGCCCTTTGTGTTACTTTCTACGTTTCTCCTCATGGTAAACAACCTATCTACAGAACATGTACTCACTGGAGACATCTGCTAATAAAAATATTGAAAGGAATATAGAAAATAAGTCAATCACGCTAGCTTGATATGCTAAGTGCAATTAAATCTACAACATATTGTACTGCAAATGGTTTTAAGTGAATAAAACATCAGTCTAAGACACAAAGAAAGAATATTTTAAAATACAAACTGTCACCAATTTATGCCACTGAACTGGACTTAATCTGGATGCAGTTTTGGCTTTGGAAATGAAGATAGTTTTAGACTCTTACTCTTCCCAACAACAGCATGAGACATACCTGTAGGAGCTGTGAAGTCCTTCTGAGAATGTTCTACTTGATGGGACAGGGCTTGAGAGAAAAAGCTGCAAAAATCTTTTGGGTTCTCTCCTCTGGGTCTTTCCCAGAAACAAGAGTATGCTTTTACAGGAACTACCAACAAAACCCCCAAAAACGTAATGCCATCCTAAAGACAGCCTGATGAAAGGAGATAAACTAATTCATACAGCTTTTCTGTGCAGTCTCCCTGTAGCTAATTCATTCTGGTTGCTAGCTTCCCAAAAGTAGCACAGTGACACTCCACTAAAGACTTGTTCTTCCAAACCCAGAACTCTATGTGGCTGGCGCTCTTGCTACTTCCCCTAACTCTTTGCAATATGAAGGCTTAGAACCTCCTGTGAACATTAGCATTAAACTCGAACTGTTCCGCTGTTTGGGAAAAGGACCCATAATGACCCTGGGCAGGCGGGTGGAGGAAAAAAGACAACAAGAAATAGTAGAAAACAGTTACGGTGCTTTCCATGTGCTTTCTTGGCAAATTGTATTCATCTTTTAAATCTTTTCTTTGCCTGCTGGAGTCCTAAAATTCACTTTTTTAGTACTATTTTAGCTGTCATTCAAAGGTTACATTCCCAGAGTTCAGCACCTGGAGCTTAGCAAAGATAGTACACTTTGTGAGAAAGCAAAATGATGAGATACTGAAAAGCCGTACTGAAAAGAATCTTTGGACTTCTCTACTTGATGTGTGTTGATTCTGTTGAAGTGCCAAATATTGTGCCAGCAAATTCAGTGCTGAATTCTCAATGTATCTAGAATCCTTATTTTGCAAGATGTCTGTAGTATGGTGAAGGTAATGGCTTACAGGTAATTAGCCATTACCTGTAATTTTTATTTGTACATCTATGAACGTTATTTTAGTATAAACATGCAGAATTTATGTCACTTAAATCCATATATGGGAAATTCATGATTCTAGTCAAAAGATGATACCACATGCACACATTTACTTCTCAATCTTTGAACTTTCAAACTAGTTATATAATTAGCGCATAGACTATCTGTAACACTAAGGAGGAGCACAACTTTAGCATTACATTTAAAATTGGAATCAGATTTCTGGAGTCTAAACATTCCACACAAGACTCTAGAAGGATATTAGGTCCAGCAGCTACAGTTGGCACAGTGCAAACCATACTTGGAATAATGCCTTTATTAGCATGGTGAGATACGCTGTCTCTGTTCTGCATACCTGTAGGTCTCCATTATTCATCCATTACTTATGTATTCAGATTTGGGCTGAATTCTTCAGTAGACCTATATCTCAAAACCAAAGTTAAACAAAATAATCAAATGGAAAGCCGAAGAGGGACAGATGTTCAATTGATTCAAATAGGTGGAGAGTTTCAAATCAGCAAAGCTGCTATTCTCTTTGAGCCCATTTATCCAAAGTAACACAAAAAGCCGTTCACAGCCAGCACCACTACATAGGAAGCTGATGGGACTTAAAAAGCAGGCCTCTCCTGCTTTAAAAATGCAAATAATTTACCAGCACTTAGAGTTGGAAGACTATTTTCCAAGATTAACCTTATAGGGGATGAATTAAATAAATGCTTTTGCATGTCTAGAACAGTCAGTATTTTAATTTTCAGTATTTATTTAGCAAAATTAAGGAAATGTCTGAACAAGAAAATGAGAGAAGAAGGTCTGGGGATAAACCAACCTTGGTTCTCCAGCGAAGATTTCAAGGAAATAACAAATTCCATCCTTTTGTAATTTTAAATCAATTTCCAAGTGACAAACACAATATAAATAAAAAACGTTTCTAGTCAATTCCTATGTGGGCATTAACTTTCAAATTACATAAGTTTGCCATATGCTTCTTGAAATGCACTTATTAATCGAACCTTTTTCAATTATAAGATTCTTGAGAAAAACAGCCTGCCTTCTAGCAATAGACTAGATAATGAAGTCCTTACGGTCTTCAGCAACCTGGAACTATTCTAGAGCAGCTGTTAGGGCACACCATTTCCTTGGTCTTATCCACACAAGACCAATGAACGAAAGTAGCAGTATCAAATTAACGTTTAAAATATTTGCATATTGCTTAGCTGCTGAAGTTGCTACTTGGACTTTTCATCCCAGTTACAATTTCAGGAAAAAAAAATTCAGATGGTGTCCAGGCAAAGAAACAGAGAGACAAAGGAAAATGGTTTCTTCACCATGAGAACATCCCACCACAAAATGTAATCTCAAAGCCTCTGAGTGTATGTCTTATACTCTGAATTAACAGCAAAACTAAAACCTATTATGTTACAGTAGTCATGTAGGTGGAGCTGGGAAAGAGTCATATCTTTTCCTAAGTCACCAAAACTCTTACGTATAGTTTGGCTTAACATTTAGACTGATATTCTCCATGCTTTCTCATTCATGGAAGATTATTTTTTTTAAAGTTTCAGAAAAGACACATCAATCACTTCTGATCACAAGGGTTCTTCCTTTACTGAAATAATTCTACTATTTCTTTCCTCAAAATTTATGTACTTCCTTGCATTCTGATTGACTATAGATGTCTGATTTGCACGTTAATTTTGAAATAACCACATAATGTGCCATTCCCTTTACTGTGATTGCCTGAAACCTATCATTAGCCAATCAAAGAGCAAGGATCTGCATAATCACTCCAGGGTATTTTTCAGTAACTGCTTGGTGAATACGTAATTTTCCTCCCACTATGCAAATTTCACAAACATATTCCTAAGGCTCTGATTGGACCTGTTGCTCAGAATTTTAAAGTTGTTATCCATAGTGCCATCCAAACTTTCTTATTCTTCAAAACTGTGAAAGCTCAAGAACAAGAAAAATGTGAAAATAAACAGGAAAAAGAAAACATTATAAGAAGAGGGCTTCCATGCTGAAATATTACAAGAATCTATGGACAAGATCAGGCTCTTGGTTACAAAGGATAACAACTGTGATGCCTGCACAATAGCCACTAGTGCACATGAAAGAACAGAACACAGCTTACCCCCTCCTAATGCTGACTCTCTTAACAGCAACAACAACAAAAAAATAATTAAATCACTGTCTGTTACCAAAAGAAAGTACAGTCCTTAACATTCAAATGAAGCATGTCTAATGAATAAGAAAATGCCATTCTAAAATCATAGAATGGTTTGGGTTGGAAGGGACCTTAAAGATCACCTGGTTTCAATCCCCTTGCCATGGGCAGGGACGCCTTCCACTAGACCAGGTTGCTCAAAGCCCCATCTAACCTGGCCTTGAACACTTCCAGTGATGGGGCATCCACAGCTTCTCTGGGCAACCTGTTCCAGTGCCTCAATCTCTGAATTTCTTTCATAGAGAAATATACTTTTGAAACATCTGAGGTATCCTTCAGGTCCAAAATGTATGTAGGCTTTGCCAATGACTTTAACAGAAAGAGGATAATATCTTTTCTTTCACTTCCTTTACTCTCTGCAAATCAGCTACCTAACTGGTCCAAAGCAACCATCAAATTATGTTGACTTGATATATTTGTTTAGTAGAATATATAAGACTGTGCGGTACCAATTTACTTGATATTTCTATCTAATAGAAAGAATCTCTCTAACACTGTTCAGTCAGTCGCTGCCAGTTATTGTCACAAACATGGATATCTACTGGAAGTTAAAAGCAATGTTATTTTCGTATTGGGTGGCTACATGAATTTGACAAAAATCTCCAATTATCTTGAATGCAAATAATTTATTGAAGCATAAATAACATCACATATTTATATAGCACACATAGTTTGGCATTATCCTAAACACACATTTAAACTATTAGACAGGTTTTTTGAGAAAATGATGGAAAAAATAGATGCAAAACCCTGAATATTAATACCAGTGCTGATGTCTGCAGAGAACAAGCTGATAAGACATCCGGATTAACGACTCCAGACGTCCTGGGAGTTTTACAACTAGGTCCTAGTATATACAGTGATAAACACAATATTAACAGCTGAAAATGTGTGAAAGAGCATTTTCATACCAAGCCATAAGAATTTGGAGCAGTGTATATAGGGAAACGCCATGGCAACCTAGAGTACTGCAGTAACTGTTTCCAAACACATGGTAACCATGTTATTTCACAGGGAGAACTTCTAAATTGGAAGAGTGATATAAATAATAGTACGTTTAAGATAAAACTAAAGAAAAGCATATTCGCAGTTTTATGAGATACTCTGCTTTCAGAGCTAAGAAAAAGCACAATCTGTTATTCCCTAGAGCCATGAACACTGACAAGTGTGCAAGAGCTTTCAAGCTTAACATCACAACACACAGGTACTTCCATCCTAGCAGCAAAAAATATGTCTGCTTACACTCATGGCAAACATTAAAACCAGGTGAAATACCAACAAGAGCCCTCAGCCTTGTCTAAGTTGAGGAGAAAAGGGCTGAGCTTAAATTCAGAGTTTTCTGATTTTGAAAGTAGAGCAAGAAATTACAGCTCAACCTAAATACATGTTGTCTTGGGAGAAGAGAGACAGGGGCCCAGCAGCGTATCAGTATGTAGATAGGTTGATTATTCCAAAACAACACTTTACACATGTCTTCATTTGAAAGAAGCCATTTGTTTTGTCTAAGGGTATTTAGCTGTACCAGCATAGCTCTTTAATATCTGAAACTATTTTAACCGTGATATTACTCAGCCTCTGACCCTGTATGTCAAATAGAGTCTAACCAAACATACAAATCCTTCTTTTTCTAAGTAGTAAAGCTAAAAATTCTTGCTGAGAAATTATTCCTTATGTAATATGACGTGTAGGATATCTAGTGAAAACTGGTTTGAGAGATTGGAAACAAATTTTCTTCTGTTTCTGCTGGATGTCAGACGGTTTTTGCTAAATCATGTTTTCAGTAGAAAACTAGATGATGCTTAAGACATGAAGTCACCAACAGTATGTTTCTTTATACTTGGAACTTAGTGTGGGTTGTTACATTGCTGAAAGTTGCTACCATTAGAACCCTGGAGCAATTATGCTACTAACAGAGGTACCTTCTGCCATTTCAAGGGTGCCCTTGGTTAGCTGAGGTATCATCACAGAGCTACCAGATATGGCACAGGACCTATAGGAAACCTGTGTCCCTGTGATGCAGCAACTAGATAGTACCCTGGGGCCAAAAAATTACACTAGGTGCTGATGTGTTAATTTAAAATTGTTCCTTGTGATTGCAGGTAGAAACTTGAAAGCGTGACATGCCTGTATTCCGCAACCCCTAAAATAAAAAATTATGAAGGTTACTCCAAAAGACTTGACAGTTCATATTTTCAATTTGGAAACTTGTTCAGAAAGTTTGCAATAGAAGTATTTGGGCAGAATGTTGTAATTAAATGTAGTAGATAACTAAGGCTTGGAGAACATTTTTTGATTTGAGTCCCATCTCACATTTTTTTCTCCATATATTTGTAAAAAGGTTTCCCTCACTTTTTGGTTGTTTTGTTTTGTTGTTTGGGGTTTTTTTGGCCATTTGCAGTCTGTGTAGCTTCTGTCTGCATAAGCAGAAGATCTTTTTGTCTGAAATTATCTGTTTTCAGGTAAAAGATGTTTATAGCAGGACACTGGTGGTACAAGCAAAATGACTCCTATTGTGCCCAAGTGTGTAAAGTCTGTGTTGTATCACGCAGAAGCTCTGCAAATGTGGTGTTTTAAGTATGAATAACCAGCATGGTAAACAGCTCCTTTTTTTGGGAACCCGTCCGTTACAGAAGCTTAAGATAAATTATAACTGCAGCTGCTGTATGGTGAAGCTGCTAAATAGATTTCCTCCAAAAAAACCCTCACTTCTTTTTTGCATTTTTAACCTAAATGAGTACTTGATTATTTCATGACAGCTTAGCCAGTGGTGAGTGATACCTTTATTTCTGTATCTAAGTGCGTGAAAGAGTTTTTCTTTCAATCACTGCAAGGTGGGCAAGTTCCTAATTTACAAGGTAGAATATATAATAGCACATAATACAAGAATACAGATCAACATTTAGCCCAAACGCAAATATAACGAAATAGAATATGAAAAGTTCTTCTTTTCCCTAGTAAATGGTTGAAGTCAATTTCCTTCCTTTTAAAACAGGAGAAACATGGCAGAGGAGGTGTTATAAGATGACCTCCTGTTCTGGCAATGACAATACATAGAATTACATCAGAAGTCATTCCCATTATATTATTTGTGGTCATCTTTACTGTTTCATAACCTCATCTGGTCCACAAGGTTAACAGCAGTCTATCTGATTCATCTCATTGCATCCTCCAGCCAGATTCAATCTGAACTTGAATTCACAGTATGTAAAATGACTTTTACGTTTTTAATGTAAATGGAAAAGTACACATCCTGGAGAACAGGTACTCTCTAGGACTTGAATGTTAAACATAAACTATGAATTTTGTCAATAACACTATCACAGCATTCTAGCACTTGATAAGCTAATAGAAACATTAAGCCATCTTGTATTTTTATCTCCTCCAGCAGATGTGCTTATTTATAAAAGGTGTAATTTCATATTTCTTATGTTTTTATGTTGCTATGATTATGCAAATCCTATTTAGACAAAACAAAAATCCTGTAACTGAGTGTCAAAACAGCCTTACTAGATTTTAAAACTATTCTATCCTGAAGAACATTTAAGGAACAACAGTATTGAGGATTTTTTCCTTCAAAAAAAAGAGTCTAATATTCTCCACCACAACAGCAAAAACGTGACACAAAGTGTCATGGTTTAGCCCCAGCCAGCAACTAAGCACCACGCAGCCGCTCGCTCACTCCCCCTACCCCGATGGGATGGGGAGAGAATCGGAGGAGTGAGAGTGAGAAACACTCCTGGGTTGAGATAAGAACAGTTTAATAATTGAAATAAAGTAAAATAGTAATGCTAATAGTAACAGTATAATAATGATAATAATAATAATGATACACGAAGCAAGTGATGCACAATGCAATTGCTCACCACCCGCCGACCGATACCCAGACAGTTCCCGAGCAGCGATCGCGGCTCCCTGGCCAACCCCCCCCAGTTTATATACTGAGCATGACGTCATATGGTATGGAATAGCCCTTTGGTCACTTTGGATCAACTATCCTGGCTGTGCCCCCTCCCAGTTTCTTGTGCGCCTGGAAGAGCATGGGAAGCTGAAAAAGTCCTTGACTAGCATAAGCAGTACTCAGCAACAACTAAAAACATCAGCGTGTTATCAGCATTCTTCTCCTACTAAATCCAAAACACAGCACTATGCCTGCTGCTAGGAAGAAAATTAACTCTATCCCAGCCGAAACCAGGACACAAAGTCAGTGTTGCAAATTTATTGTAAATTAAAGTGCTTTCCTACTTTTAGCTACACTATATTGCCTTCACTGTTATTGCTTAAACAAGTGCCTCTCCCTTTTCCAGCTCAGCTCTTGTCACTTCTTGTGATGAAATCTGTCAAACTATTAAGCAGGAATGTGTTTTTCCTTTTGCTACCACTGATACCAGGAAAAGCATTTGCTGGTTTACTTAGAACATCACAAATGACCTTTCCAGTATCTGATGAAAATATCTTCAGATTTTTATCTTTTCATTTTCCAGTTCTAATTCGCAATGATACCTAGAGGTTAAGTACTGAAGCATTAAGAAGCAGCACTGTAATCCACCACTCTGCAGTATGCTGTAATTCTCTCTGCACATATGCCATCTAAAATTTACTCTCTTAGAGTATTTTTTTAAAAAAAGGTAAGCATTATTCCTGCCCTGCCCCCATCAGTGGTACAAAGATTCTAACACCTCTTATGCAAAAAATCACTCCTGTTTCAACATGTCAAGTCTACTAGAATACGATTTTCAGACCTTGCAAGTTTATCTTCTACTAGAATATGATTTTCAGACCTTGCAAGTTTATCTGAAAAGAAAAATAAAACCAAGATTCCTCTCTCCTCTGTTGTGGTGAAGAGTTCTGCAAGGTGCAACTGGGAATCCAATAGGCTGCAGAAAGCTCATACCCTTGCAGGACTGAATCTGTAATGTGGCAGAAAGGAAAAGTACAAAAGACTTGGCTATGCAGTAGATCCTTCCCTCCAAGAAGCTGTTTTAGGACCTTCACTTTAACTGCAATTGTTGTCTATATTGCTGTACCATCCAATGCCTTTAATCAAGGCTGTGGGTCTCTTGGGAATGAGTCTGTAAAGACAGTCTCTGTCCTGAATAATATATGCCTATAATATGAGACCCGTATGATAGCATGGGAGTGGGAAGAACTAAACTAACTGTGATCAGATAGTATAGTAACACAGATACACGTTCGTTTTGATGGCTTACAACTCTTTGAATGTTCAACTGTTCTCTTTTAAAAAAACCTTCTTATAAACAAGCCTATCTATCTCCAATATGCTGTTCAATTTAGACAACCAGTAGTCAATTTCTTTCAGAACTCCAGAAGGTGTTGAGGAGAGAGATGGGGGAGGACAGAGTAAATGTTGTAACCCTGAGAGGACACTTCAAGTTCTTCAAGTTGAAACACTTCATGTAATAACATGCAGATGTAAGTCTAAAAGGGACAGAGGCATCCAAGGTGAGTAAAACTTATGCAAATGAATAGGCAAATAACAGACAAAAGCAGATACAGAATAAGCATATCTAATTAGAAAAAAACTCCATAATGAAGATGACAAGCTTGAACAGGTTTCATGATTAAAATAGAGGAAGACACGCATCAGCTGAAGGAAAGGGCATTAATAGTTGTAACTGGAGATGAAAGGGTTACAATGCTAAATCAGAAGGTAACAAGGAATACATGCAGGGACAGAAATAAAGGCCAGGAGTTAGAGTCAGAAGCCATGTAGATGAGTAGTCTCAAAGAATACATAGTAAACAGGAAAGTAGGTATCATCAATGCTTGAGGAGGCAAAAAAGGTTTCCAAGCAGCATGTAGGTTCTCACTGTGCAGTTCCATTGGAGAGATGATTTAGGCTCAAGTTAGTGTAAAGGAGCATAAAAGGACAAAAGTTCAATGTATCTTTAATGAATTTACGAACTATGTCATAATTTCATATTTAACTTGTGCCCGAAATGCAAAAGTGTTATCTTTACTTGAACAACCCTAGGATGCAAATCGTTTGGCACAGCACTCTAATTTCTCCCAGGATACTTATGACAAAGGAGCTTGTCTCCCAGCTCGTTCCAAACTCCCTTTTTCCTGGATCCCACTTGATGGATCATTACAGCACTGTCTCAGGAGACAATAAAAGCCTTGGACCAGAGGGCTGATAGGGCACCAGATTTAGAGTCTTTATCTTCTGTACCCCCTTTTTGATGTGCAAAGTCTTTGTAATAAGGTGAATATTTTTTCGCACCATGCAGTGTTAGACCACTGTGGACACTATCATATGCAAATAATACAATTACAAGCATCTGCTGATTATTGCAAGTTTTGCTTTCAATGGGAACTTTGTAACTTTTAGGCCAATTAGTATCTCTATCTCACTGCAACACTGTTTGGTTTTAATATTAATTTAGATCTGTTTCTCTGTGTGTTGTGCATGTTTATATTTAACAAATATCTGTGACCTAAGCTTAGGAAGCAAGCTGAGATTTATCAACTTTCACCCTGGAGAAATAATCCATTTACTTAAAGAAGTACAAGATAAGCCCCTGAGACTCCCTTTCAAAGCAGTACACCACACCCAATAACGTGAAACCATCTAACAAATAGTTTCATTTGGGGGATGAAATTTAGTATATTAATTACTCGATCTAGGCCAGCAGGTAGACTGTGAAAGACTTGGTGGTCAAGAATTATGATACAGACAAAAAATATTAAAACACCAATAGTGCTATATTATTACAATTTTCAATTAAAGATGTAAAACATTCGATGTAAAACATTCAGTGTAAAACAAGCCTGAGTAATTATGAAAATGTAAGTACATCCTGTGTTATAAGTTATTATACTAAGATTCACTTTTTTTCCTTTGGCACTTTATGCACAGGTATCCAGGGTAGATATGGACTTTGCCATATAAGCTTATTAGGCAAAGCAAAGTTTAAAGAGAGTGAGTGCACTGTTTATTAGAGCTCATATAGTTGTAAAAAAATCATTAAACATTGTAGGATGTAGGGTTCCAGCTTTCTGCAAGTGACAGCACAGAGTTTTGGCAAAGACTATGGCAAATAAATTATATCAAAACCACAGCAAATAAAACTATAAATTGCTCCTTGTGGTTCATTGCACAAGTCAGACTTAACCATCCCTAATTTTTACCATTGTGGTTACAATTAAATCCTCAAGTATCATTTATGTCGGATGAAGATACTAATGTCTCTAACCTATGACTATTTTAAGAACATATATTAGTATATAAATGTCAGCTGCCTCCTTTACAGTTTGAATTATCAGCCTTTGCACAAACTATTTAAAAGAGGGGGCTAAATTTTCAAAAAGCCATTCTTGAATTTGAGTGGGGTTTTTGGCAAACTTGTACTTACTTGCAGCTGTAAGGATGACTCAATTATTTGCGAAAGAGTGTTTAAACATAGATTCCCAATTACTGTACTACAAATAGTATCATACTAATGGGCTATTTTGAAATGCCTCCTCATTCATTCAAGTTACTTGGTGGACAGCAGAACAAACAGAGAAGTTCATGGAACACTTAGTTCTGCAGCTGAAATATTTTGGCTTAGGTAATACTTAAATTACAATAAATCGTCATTGAAAGAAAATTTAAAAAAACCCTTATTTAGATCCACTTAGATGGCACATTTGATACGACTGATTCATTTCTTTACAATAACAAAACGAAGCATCTTCCACTTTTGATAGTACCAAATTTTTTTTGTTACTCTGCACAAAGTATAACAACAAAAGAGATCAGGAAAGTCTGTCTAGCATAATACAAAACAGAAAGGGGAAAATTCAAGTAAATTACACCAGAGGCACTAAAGAAGGCAGGCAGTTTAAACAGGAAAAAATAGTGAAGTTGTTCTGAGAAAATACGGCATAACATAATTTTACTCTCTTTTTGCATTAGCATGCAGTTCTTCTGACAAAACAAAAAAAAAAATCCCCCTTTTTTTCTCAAGTGACAGATATTCCATTTCATTTTTGAGTATGGCCTTCTTAAGGTTTTAAATTATCAGCTACTTTGTACCCAACTTTTTTTTTTTTTTTGAAGGAATGACACCATGCATTTCTTTTTATGATCGCATAAGGGGACCTCCTCTGCCTTCCATCACTCAAATGGACTGTATCATTTGAGGCTGTACAAGGCTTCAACATCAATATAGTTTTTTAAAATATTTCAAAGAACATTATATATCTACCCTATTTTTGTAAGAAATTATTTCCTACCCTTTGAAAGACGTAAACTGCTGCATATATTAACTATTGGTTTTTGTAGATTATTAAATCTGTCATTCTAGTTACAATAAATATTATTTTTCACCCACCACAAAACGACAGCAAAAATGACTGTAATAATTTCAATGGAAATACTTAGATTTGCCTTTACAATGTAATTGTCAACATGACCACCGTAATACTCTACTGCCATAAGTTCTGAAACCGTCAGCATTCATGAGTGAAACAACATTAGCCCGTGGCACTAAGTGGTTTTAAACATCTTTTGTTTCATGCAGTCTAATCTGTAGATTTCCCGTATCTTTGAGGTTTTTTCTCTTAGAATAGTCTCTTAACTATGCTGATTATGACTCCTGATCTGCCTTGTTTACTAAAAATGTATGTGCATTACTAATTTTCCTCTCAAAAGAATTGCATGCAAAATAATTTCCAATTATGAGCATATTAAAGCTGAAATGCTTACAAGAAAGCCTTACTTTAACTTTTTTATATTAAGTAGCTTGTAACTTTTCAGAGCTAAACAAAACTGTCTCAGCCTTGACAAATAATCATTCTCATGTCTAAAGCCCTCTCTGAACAAGAAATTGCTAAGGATTTCTCATCTCTAGTTTTCTTCTTGTCCTATTTTCGTTCTACATTTCCCCCTCATTTTCTAAACCTGGGCCATAAATTTTTCATGATATTAGACCACAGCCTCTTACATGAAGAGACAGAGAAAAAAAAAAAAATAGCATGTGATAGTCTCCCTAAAGCAGCTGAAAAGCACACCAGCTTAAAGAAATGTTAAATATTTTTCAGAGTTTTACCACACTGTGATGACAAATTAGGATCTCTTTCAGACTGTTTCTAAAAATAAATAATGCATTTACTTCACAATCTCAACTCATTTCTCCCCTTCCAGCATATAGCTGAGGGTTTGGGGTTTTTTTAAGTTACACACCTGAAAAAGCAAATGGCATGTATTCCACTTCCTAATCAGTACAGAGTTATAGTAGTTGTGTGGTAATTTGATGATAAGAAAAGATCTCTTTAGTTGGTGTGAATTATAATCACAGTAATCTTATTGTATGCATTTTAAATTGTAAAAGGAAGAAAATAAATGACCTCTAAATTACAGTGAAAAAGTATTACTCCTGACTGTCAGCCAGTTTAGAAAATAATTTTGGCGAACAAAGCATCCAGTTGTTCCTACGAAGTCATTTCATCTTAAAAGCCATTCACTAGTTATAAGCAGAACTCCAGCTCCTCAGTACAGCTTTTATGGCTCACCCAGCTCAGCTATCAGAAGGTATGCTATTGCACACACCTGAAAAAACAAGGTAAAGCTATGGCCAAAACTTCTGCAACATGCTAAAATGGCTGCTCAGATTTTTTTCTCGTCACAAATAAAACTACAGTCTTTACCTTCTATGAGAACTTATTTTTTATGTCTTCCTAATGTGCTCCAACGGGTGCATCTTCAAATGCCAATTTATTGATTTATCCCGAAAATGTCATCTGAATGTCTTTTGAATCATGTTTATAGGTGGAATATGGCTTATAAAAAAGCCTAACAGTGACATCAGCAGCCACAGAGCAAATTATTTTCCCAAGATTTGTGATCATATTATTATGCAACATCAATTTTGACAAACAGCAAATCAGTTTGATTAATGCGAGTTATCCTGAATCTTGGAGTCATTCATTCAGCTCCACCCACTGCTCCATGTCTTTTGGAAACAGCCCTAGCGTTTTACATCTCCAAAAAGTAATGAAAAACCTTCCGAAGGTGTCTGACTGTCAACTCAGTGCAAAAATACACTGACCTCCAGAGCAGGGCTCAGGCTTTGCTTAAACATGGATCACTCATGGCTTTCAGACCAAATACCTTGCTACTTTTCATGGCTTGTTGATAGTTTTCACATTTATTTAGACAATCCTCTATTCTTTCCAAGATCTGGACAGAAAACTAAGCTCGATTAAAGAGTAGGAAGACATTTGGCCCAGGACCAGTGGTGTGTTTTGCCTCCCTTCTCCCACAGACCGAACTGTATCCCACAGCACCAGGCTGCTGCGGTGCACATTCAGCTTCACCAAATATCTCGCTGAGCTTTTTCTCATGAGCTTGCCTGACTTCTTGCAAGTAAAACTCCACGTTATGCTTATCAAGCGCTCTCATGCTTCCTGCATGTCAAATACACATAATTTTGACATGTCATTATACTTCAAACAATTCCTTATTTAAAACAACACATTTTAATTAAAACTTCAATCATATACTACAGTTTCATTTTTTGGAGACTGCTTTGTCCTTTTTTAAAACAGTATAGGTATTTTTAAGAGGTTGTCATAGTAACCAGTGCCCATAGGTGGCTGTGGGTTTTTTAACTCTGAAATAAATTCACAATAGCCCTTATTACACGTTATAGGAACAAAGTTTCAAGTCTTTAATTACAAAATATGTACATAAAAACATGGGATATGTACATGCATGTAACCATAAAGAATAAGACACATGCGTATGCCAAAAAATATGGTATGTTACATACATCATATTATATAGATTTTAAATAAAGTACTGACATCCACATTTACACCACACATATTATGGGCCACCAGTACACTAAAAGATTATAGCAAATATACACATTTACATATGGTAGTTACTATGACAACATCTAAAGTGTATGTAGCAATATGATCCAGAGAAACACAGAGTGCCCTATAGAAAGAGCTAGTCTTTTGACATTTTGTATATCTAAATTGGGCATCTACAACTATTTCTGCACCCCTAACTGTGAAAGGCTCTCTGAGGCAGTATCAGCAAAACAGGAAAAGTAAACTTCTAGAACACAGTAATTGTTCTAAAGTATTAATATTTTTAACCCCGGAATACTTGTTTAGTTTTTCCTTTATACTTTTATTGAAAAATCACAGGAACTTTATTAGAAACAAAGCTGAAATAAATCAGTATCTATTGATAATTCAGTACAAGCCCTGATTGAGCTAGGCATAATGGTGAAATATGAATCCCAAAGTACTAGTATGATTGTTAAGTAATGGTGTGGAGGAAAAATATCTTCTGACTCTTTCCTATCTTGTTTTTTACCCATGAGAAGTACCCTCAGTGGCATATCACTATATTCTAGCTTGTTTCTGTTGTTTCCTGAGCACACAGGGTCCAGTAGTACTGCCTGCTTAGCACTAAGAAGATGCATATGTACCATTCTGAATTGCAGCTAACGATGTTTTCCTTGTGCCTAGCTCAAAAAGAGGAATACAAAGCTCACAATTCAATAAAAGGTTTCCTATTCAGGACCATACCTAAGCACATCCCTTAACTTAAAGCAATAATTCAAACATCATTCCAGTAGCGTCAAAGCCATTTAATTCAGTCATTTGCTAGTCTTTTTCCAGTAGCGTCAAAGCCATTTAATTCAGTCATTTCCCAGTCTTTTGAGTGCTTCATTTCACAACCTCAGTACTGCTCTTTCATTATAAATATGTGTGTGTCATATCCTTTATGCCAAAACCCTCATAGTTGCAAATTGTCTTAATTCTGCTGCTTCCAAGAGAGGTAGATTGATACATACCAGCCCAGAGTTGACCTTTTGTCTTTAGGGGTCAGAAACTGTATTAAGACTTTAAGACTATAAGACTTTCTAGTCCCAATGGGGGTAACAGCCAAGCACAGGAGGAAGACAGCAAGTTACAAATGTGTTCCCTGGACACAATACAAACAAGGTAGACGTCAACAGATGAATAACTTGGTTTTTAACATATGGCATCTATTTTGAATGAATCATAATTTTTTATTTTTTTTTTTTTTAAAAGAGGAAAATATTTGTCCGGAGGCTGAAGGGAACCCTCTATAAAAGATAAAAAGACACAGAAATATGTTAAATAGAATATTTCTGTTCCCAACTCATACTAAGAAAGATTTAATCACCAGTGCAGTCATGATACTTTGTTTTCCACAGGTTTCAGCAGTGAATCACATCCAAATTGTTCCCAGGAGCACACTGAATTATTTTTCAACTTTTGATTTATTCTCACTGGTAACTGCTATAATTTATGATAGATTCCATTTTGTCTATCCATGCTTATAAAACAAGCACATGTAAGCAGAAGACACCTAACAAGACAGAGCATCACAGTGGGAAAACAATTTGGAAAAGGCAGTTATGTTATTAGGGCTAAACTTTGTGAAGGAATGGATGAAACAATACTACAAGAAGAAGAAGAGATATGCAAGTATTACAGTTACTATTCAACTCCTCATTTTTGTCTTACTGTCATATGCTTTAGTGACACCAGCTAGTGGAAACTTCTTCGACTCAAAATCCCAAATTGCTTCAAACAATGCAGCGGTAAAAAGAACTATGGCCTGTTCTGGCCATCCTCTGTGAGCTTAGAGACCCCAAATACCTCACTCTCTTGAACCAATTATCAAAGCACACTGCTATATCCTGTGAATGAGAGAGATGGTCTGTATCATGACAAGGTGCTCCCTACTTTAATCCCACCGTGCTGCACTGAATGACAGTAAACGGCATAAAAAATAATGTCACCATAATAACCAATACAGCTGGATAATTACAACTGAAAAATTCTATTGTTGATTAATTTTTCTAACATACCTACAAACATGGTGATTGTTATTTATGGTACTGGAAATCTCCAAAAGCAGCAGACATGGGAACACTGAAATTCTTACTATTTGTTTACAACAGTAAAAGATAAATGAGAAAACAGTAATGACAGTGCAAGAAAGACTACAGCAGAATTGCCACCCTTTTAGGACCCATCACTTTTAAGATTTGCCTGCTTTCACATAGATGAGACACTGAATCTTTTAAAACAAAGATGAAGCCTGAAGTGAGCATTGCAGAGGAACTGCAAGTTACAGGGTTGAGGTTCTCCCCAGCTTTAAAAGAGGAGGTTCCTTGTTGAGCTACTGTTGTTCTGCACTACCCAGATAATGCAATTTTTCATTTCTGACACAACTCAAATGAGAAAAGCCAGGGTTTGTTCCAGCTGTGATCCTTCAGTTCTAAAAGACAACTATTGTTCATCTTTGCCTATCTCTGTTCCTTCAGCTGATCTAATTAAAACTTTTTTGCATAGCTTTTACTTTGGCTACTAATGAAACTGTATTGATGCTGAATGTTTGTAATAATGAGAAAGCTCAGAGAAAAGGTACTTGACAGTAGCAATGCTCAGCCCTGACACAGAGTGGTCTAGTGAGGAAACAATTTGAGTCAATGCTTCTCAACGAAAGAATTTTGCACAAATTTGAGTTTCTAAAATAACAGAAGACACAACCTGTTTCTTCTTAAATCTGCATTTTATTAGTTTAACTCCCTGAATTACTACAAAAATACTGTAAGTATCCAAACTCATCATGAGGTGGCAAGCTCATACATTATACTTCGCAGCCACATTCCTGAATTATGTCTGTTAAAATTACGTACTTCGTCATGGTTTATCAGGTCAGTATCCTATAGAGTCTCAATATCACCCTGTGTAATAGTCTGAATTAAAAATTTCACTATGATCCATTCAATAAATTACATGCAATTGTATTTCCCTAATGTTCTTTTCCTAAATATTATAATACATGTATGTATAAAATAACTTGAGGAAGACTTAGAAAAGAGAAATTTCATGGTCTGGTTTAGAAATTATCCTGAAATACATTAAAATTTATTGTGAAATACATTCAAACCACCAGCTGCAAATAGGGGAGGAAATACCAATTCACAGCAGAAGGCACATACACAGTGAGTTTGTCAATCAACATGAGGTGGGACAAGAGGTCCTTAATGCAGTAGTTACCAAAGGAAAACTAGAATAATCTTAAATAATGTCTCCATTTAAAGTATTTTCATTAAATCAGGTAGATGGATAGGGAGACAGGAAATACAGAAAGCAAGACAAAACTTCAGATGAAAGTACAACCATCAGCATGCTCCATATGGATTGTCTTCATTCCGCCAATGCAAGAGTGCATTAAGTCTCAACCTCAAGACCATGTGTCATATCTTTTGTGTGACCTGCACACATGAAAGCATGCCTTCATATGTGACTGAAATAGAAGCTGTCTGACAGCAATTCATCCTGTGCAACTCTCCCTTCTTTTGTAATCCATACTACTTGACAGTGCCATGAACACTATGGCACAGGTTGCCATCAACATCTGTCTCTATTCCACCTGCTAACACAATGCCAATAATTAACACACAGTTTAGGCAAATCCCTGTTCCACACCTGTGAGCACAGACAGTGCTTTCCTGGCTAATGGCCAAAGGACAGGAGAGTTATCTACTTACTATACAAGACTCTTTCTGATATCCTCCAGGAAATGCCATCAGCCAGTTCATTTTCAGTTCTGACTTACTAGGGTATTGAACAACCAACTGAACGAGGCCTTGAAAGCAGCACCAAAAGGTGGAAGAAAATTGGCAGGGGAATGTAATCTCTCCAACAGGTCCCTGGGCTGCAGAGAAAAGGTGAGGAACAAATCCAAGCGCACAAGCTGATCTGTCAATGAAGGAAAAAGCTCCTCATCCAAAAATGCAGTTAGCACAATGTCCAACATTAAGCTGCTCAAAGTAGCTGGCTACCTCTCCCGTGCCAAAGGGGCAGAGGGAGAAGGGGACAGTCCCCTGCACAGAAACCTTCCCCCAGTGCAGGAAAATGAATTTTAATGGATGAAAGGCATTTTTCCACACTTTCTTTCCTGAGTATCAGTTACACCTCTCAGCCATCCAGAAAGCAAGAAATCAAGAAAAGTTTTGTTCAAGCTTTGGCATTTCTTTGTGTCCTGCATCATTATGGAACAATGATCTTGGAAGACAGATGGACAAGACAGAAAAAGGACAGTCAGAAAAGGGAAATCATCTGGGATACAAGTCCATGATTTAATGTTCAAAACATTTTGGAATCGATTTAGCCTCTTTCTGCCTTCACATCTCTTGTAAAATTATTCAGATTCCACTAGGCCAGAGGGAGATAAACTACTCTGCCTTCAGTGGTCTGAGCACTGTTTTTTCATTGTATCCTGTGGATCAGTGATGGCCCACAGATGAAGTCCCACAAGGAAAGCAGTTAGTCCTACAAGTTCACTTTTTTTAAACTTTAAAGCAAAGAAATGGTCTTTGATTTTCAAGAGGATAAAGGCTAGATCAGAACCTCCACCTGGTATACAGGTACAGATGTCAGCTCCAATTCAGATAAGAAGATAGCAATGCTTTTGCCTCTTTCCTCAACTTTACTGGAAGAAATTAAAAAAGTTTTCTGACAATAACATTCACTTGGCTAACTGGTGTGGAAAACAGGCATTTAGAAAGAGAGACTGGTTTTTAAAACCAGCTTTTCTGACAGTCTGCAGAAAAGAGTCATAAAACCTATTTCCATCTCCATAAGAGAAAAACTTTACAAGAGCAGCAAATTCATTGCATAGGGTTCACATTTGGAAATACACACCAAAAAAAAAAAGGGTAAGATTTTCCTAGCTCCTGTAAATAAGGGATGGCTCTCATTTGTACATATATGTATATGAACATAAAAGTATGTATACGCACACACATTAAATATAGATATGTACTTTGTATACTCACAGAGTATCTCTCTCACTGAAAAAGAAATAACAGTTTAAAATGTTTTGTATCTAAAAGAACAGAAAGGAAAAGGTTTTTAATATTCAATCATTCATCTTGACACATACATTGCCAGAGCACCTGACAGACTATAACAAGCACCATACGATCAATTAGTGATGTTGAAGCCTGGTATTAGAGACCCCACCACAAGCAAATAGTTAGGCTATATGGCATATGCCATTCTTTCCTGATGCCTTTTTTTTTGTTGTTGTTAGAAAGTACCTTGTCAACAAAGACGTTCATTCTGATTATAAATAAAACATCAAAATCTAAAGAAGTATTTTTCAAAAGTGCATTCAGATGACAAGTTGCACTTTATATTTCCACCTGTTTCATTGTATTTGTTAGAATTTATTTTCTTTTGGTACTGTACCAGTTGATCATTGACAATGTTGTTAGGCGAAAGACATAGACTCACACACCTACCTGTGTCTTTCAAATTCATTGACATGTGTCCTGGTTTCGGCTGGGATAGAGTTAATTTTCTTCCTAGCAGCAGGCATAGTGCTGTGTTTTGGATTTAGTAGGAGAAGAATGTTGATAACATGCTGATGTTTTTAGTTGTTGCTGAGTACTGCTTATGCCAGTCAAGGACTTTTTCAGCTTCCCATGCTCTGCCAGGTGCACAAGAAACTGGGAGGGGGCACAGCCAGAAGAGTTGATCCAAACTGACCAAAGGGCTATTCCATACCATATGACGTCATGCTCAGTATATAAACTGGGGGGGGGGTGGCCAGGGAGCAGCGATCGCTGCTCGGGAACTGTCTGGGTATTGGTCGGCGGGTGGTGAGCAATTGCATTGTGCATCACTTGCTTCGTGTATCATTATTATTATTATCATTATTATACTGTTACTATTAGCATTACTATTTTACTTTATTTCAATTATTAAACTGTTCTTATCTCAACCCAGGAGTGTTTCTCACTCTTACTCCTCCGATTCTCTCCCCCATCCCATCGGGGCAGGGGGAGTGAGCGAGCGGCTGCGTGGTGCTTAGTTGCTGGCTGGGACTAAACCACGACAACATGTATTTAAATTATCATAATCTGTGTTATTATAAGCAAGAATTTTTCCCTGGTGATTTTTCTTTTTTAACTTTGCTTTTAGGATTTTAATCACAATTTCAGTTCAGCTATACCTTATTACACCGAAAATAAAACAGCACATCTGAAGGACTATCATACAGCACCTTTTCAACAAGAAATGATGCAAATGGACTCACAAAATTTCCAGGGGTGTCAGCTTTCTCCTGTCCTTTACCAAGAACTTAGAGTAAGTGACTTACTAGTAAGAATTTTACAAGGAGTATCTTCAAAAGTCCTACACAGAAAACTTATCTAGAATACATCAGTATTCTAGACAATTAGAGACAAATAAGGTGGTTTTTTATTTGGGGGGGGGGGGGGGGGGAAGGGGGGGAAGTGAGATTCATTGTATCCCTTTTATTTGGAAGACCTGATTTGGAGTAAACATTTCAGAAACATTCATTATAAATCTTACAACCATATATTTGAACTCAGACTGAGGAATATCATAGATATCTGGATAGCTTAGAGTGATTTCTCCTATCAAAGCCTTTTTGGTTTTCTTTCTATCTTATGACAGAAACCTGTGGCATAACAAAAGGAGTAAATCAAGCACAACTCTAATAACAAGACTGAAAAAAATCAAAAAGTGGAGGAGGACCAGGGAGAAGATTCATTCATTAACCCTCCAAATGGATATGGTGATCCAGGAACGAGAACATACCAGAACAACAGAGTAAGCACTGGCCAGCTAGAATCAAGTGCACTGTTATATATTTATTCAGCAACATGATAACACTATGCTATTACAGTCCAATAATTAATCTAAATGAAGAAAAAGAAAAAACACCCTTAATTGTGTTTGTTGCTATATAAAGAGTTGGCCAGAATACACGGGGATTTTTTAAGTTATCTGGCAAAAATAAGAAAGCTGCAGTTCATGTCAACCTAAAACACAAGTCCTTCCTACTTTCATTTTGGCAAAAAAAAAAGTGTTTCAGATCAGATTACTTATTTGACCTGGAGTATAACATTTCATACTAGACACCTTTTTTTAAGAGCAAAGGAAGTAGAGGAATAAATTCACGTTACTGCTAGAAGACAGACAGACCATCTCCTCTCCCTCTATGAAAAGATATAAGGCAGGTTGCTCTCAATTTCCCCAGTTAAGGCTGTTCTGCCTCAATTGGAAGTGTGGTCTCTGGAGCAACAGAAGAAAAACAGACCACCACTGTATGTCACATTTTACCATTCTTCAATGCGGAGCTATGAGAGGATCACACACTTTTATTCAGGTAGCTTTTTCTCATGCCACAACAAAAACCTACCTATTTTTAAGTGTGTCAGAGGATTTGCATCAGATACGTTGAAAACTGCATCACATAGCTTTTTGCCAGTATTTTTCATTGGCTGCTAGCTTGGAAGAGAATGACAATAGACAACTTTTATTCCGGTTCCTTTTTAAGTAAAAAGATTAACAAAGTTAAACTTGTTAAAAAACAGAATTGCAAATAATTATGTATGTGCATGTCTACAACTCAACTGTCAATCATTTTTCTCTCACGTCACTGATAAATTGCATGCCAAAGATGGCACAAGCCATAATGCAAAAGCAATACATAGATTACACCTCCAAAGACGTTACATTCAATACTCAAGAAGGACTGAAATAAAATCAATGCACTACAGCAACCATATTTCCAAAGAGCTGACAAAATGAAAATTTGTTTATTCACACTGCTGGCATGATTCAAATATATGAAGCTTCAAATATATGAAGTTTCAACTGTTTTATAAAATAAACCAATGCATTGTCATAATCACAAAAAAGCTTTGAATACCATTATGAAGCAGAGTACTTTGGAGCAGTCACCTTCCTCAGAGCTATAGACTTGGACGAGCATGATCTCATTGTGTTATATGTATCTTTTATATAGTCTTATATAAAAACCACAGTGAAACAAACATTTTTGTGTGTGTAATTACACAATACACATAGTAAGACTACAAGTTATTTGTACACTGAGAAAACATTTACTTAGTTGCTTGTCTCTTATCCAACTATGTCCAAAGTAAATCCAACACGTTTTCTGTATTGTAAAGTAGATTGGTGAGATCCCAATGGTACTGTATTACAAGCAGTCCAATCAAAGCATCTCAGGTTATCTTAATCCTTCTACAATCTGCTTGCTATTTTCTTCTGCTGAAAGCCACTCAAGTTCAATCATTGCAAATGCTATAAAAACCTTGCTGATTTATTTCCCTGCTGGGAAAGTCAATAATACAACTTATGACTTGATATCTAAAATATCATTCAGCCAAGAAAACAAAATCCTGACAACCACTCATTTCAGTCCTGAAGGTCTTTACTTGCAGAGATACCTGCTATACAACACTGTGCTTCTGGACTTATTATTGCATTTAAAAATGAAATACAAAGACATGAAAACCAGCGGGAAGGGAAGGGAAGGGGAAGGGGAAGGGGAAGGGGAAGGGGAAGGGGAAGGGGAAGGGGAAGGGGAAGGGGAAGGGGAAGGGGAAGGGGAAGGGGAAGGGGAAGGGGAAGGGGAAGGGGAAGGGGAAGGGGAAGGGGAAGGGGAAGGGGAAGGGGAAGGGGAAGGGGAAGGGGAAGGGGAAGGGGAAGGGGAAGGGAATAGAAGAGGGGTCAGGCTTGGGGCATTGACCACCTCCCTAGGAAGCCTGTTCCAGTGTTTGACCACCCTCTCCATACAGAAATGTTTCATAATGTCCAGTCTAAACCTCCACTGGCACAGCTTTGAACCATTCCCATGAGTTCTATCACTGGATCCCAGGAAGAAATCAGCAGCTCCCTCTCCACTTCCCCTCCTCAGGAAGCTGCAGAGAGCAATGGGGTCACCCCTCAGCCTCCTTTTCTCCAAGCTAGACAAGCCCAAAGTCCTTAGCCACTCCTCATAGGACATTCCCTCCTGCCTTTTCACCAGCAGCTTTGTTGCCCTCCTCTGGATGCATTCAAGGACCTTAACATCCTTCTTAAATTGTGGGGCCCAGAACTGCATGCAGTACTCAAGGTGAGGCCACACCAACGCTGAATACAGCAGGATAATCACCTCTTTTGACCGGCTGGTTATGCTGTGTTTGATGCACCCCAGAGTGCACTTTGCCTTCTTGGCTGCCAGGGCACACTGCTGACTTATATTGAATTAAGCCTACTGCTGACCAACACCCACAGATCCCTTTCTGCAGGGCTGTTCTCCAGCCATTCCTCTCCCAGTCTGTACTGTGCCTGGCATTACTCTGCTCTAGGTGCAGAATCCAGAATTTGGACTTGTTAAATTTCATCCCATTAATCATAACCCAGTGTTCCAATCTATCCAGATCCCTCTGCAAGGCATTTTGTCCCTCAAAAGAGTAAACAGCACCTCCCAGTTTAGTATCATCAGCAAACTTCCTAATGGTGCATTCAACTTCTGCATCCAGATTGTTGATAAATATATTGAACAGAACTGGCCCTAGAATTGAACGCTGAGGAACATATATATTCTTATGTGCATATGAATATGAATTCATATATTCATTTATAGGATTATGAATTAGTATATAAAATATATGAAAATGAATTCATATATTCATTTTTCAATATATGAAAATAGTGTAGATGTCAATTAAATTTAGATCCTAATCCTTACATCCTTGCCAGTCGTTTTCACTTGTAAAGATTCTTCTACCCCTATACAGAAGTTAAGAGCATTTGTCTTCATTCTTTGTAATGTCTGTCAAGTTCAACCTAAAGTCTGAATAAAATAAGCATGTTCCTGGTTAGAACTCAGTTGAAAACTGCTCTGGCCATACAAAATCTGGCTTGACTGCCCATACCCAATGCACAAGAACTCAGCACTTCATGCCATAAAACTATACTCAACTCCTGAAAGACAGAGGTCTGTGCAGAACAAGGCTGTGCAGCCTCTGGAGTTAGGTGGAGATAACCGATTTATGATTTTGTGCATTTTAACTGCCCGATATTCAATAATTCATTTTTCGACTGTTGCATCTTAATTTTTAATAAACATAAACACCTCTGAAATTTATGCCTCAGACCTCAAACAGAAGTTAAATAAGATTAGTATTTTTAATTTACCATGGATACTGTTTCAACTTAGCAACAATCTGTTAGCAACAAAAATAGTATTTGGTAACTCATTATAAAGGACTTACAAAGTAACATGCTCATTATGTGGCAGACAGAAGAAAAAGCATATGTATGCATTTACACAAAAAACAAACACAGGTCTAGCACTGCCTTTGCTGGGATGTGGGATACATCAAACTCAAATGCACTGTAGCATTGCTGCAGGGAAAGAATAAGAATTCAAGGCCCACATCTGTGATGGTAATAAACGTCTTTTCAGAGAGATGGGAATATTTTTTTTTCACCTGTGAGTTTCTGGCCAATGTTGGGATTAATTCTATAATTTAGGGCTAAAAATTAGCCACCAGCTTGAACATTAAGTTCCATCACACCCCTCCCAAACAAGCAATGCCTAAATATTGAACATTTTCTCTGTAAGACATCCTTTCCAATTTTACAGTAAAATCTGCTCTTCAAAGTCACCTATCTATTACTGTTAAGTCAGTGAAAGGCTGAACTGAAAAGTCAGGAGGAAAAAAGTTTGCTTTGAGTCAGTGTACAATAAGCATTTTTTTGGAAGAAATCAAGAGTTGACATAAAATTTTTTGCAGGTTGTATTAAATACCTCATCCAATTCAAAACCAAAACATTTTAACATTTTTTTTTTCCTTCTGTTCGGGTAACTAAATTTAGGGGGTGGGTGGAAGCTTTCTTTTCCTGATTAAATATTCCCCCCCTGTGGCTTCAATAACACTATTTAAAATCAATAAAACAGAACTGTTCACTTTTTTTCAACGAGAGGTATATGCCAAATTCCATGCAAATTCATAAGCATACTTAGTCAACCTGAAACAATATCTTTTGGCAACCAAACTATTTGTTTAAAAAAATTAAGTACTCAGCCCTAGTCTTGATTAATGCAGCAATGTTTCCTCCAGCAGCCTTGTTGTTACCTCTTACGATCATAAAGATCAGTTCTTAGTCTGGTTTTTGATCATCAGAGACCCACTTTCTACCTTTCTTTTGTCTCTTTCTTCTACCACATTAAATGCTAACTTCTTTTTCTTTTTTTAGCTTTATGGCTCTTCATGTTATCATTTCCCATTTAATGCTGGAGGATGAATACCTGTTCCTCGTCACCAAGTGATGCCTGTTTCCTTAATCTACTGCTTTAAACTAAGAACATGCACCTTGGTCAGACCTAATGTGCTCATCTTTCAAATTCCTACTCGAACTCTGCTTTAGTACCTAAAATAGGAAATTACTTGATCATAGGCAGGATGCTTGTCTGCTGAGCCACAAACTGATCCTTACATTTACCTCATGAGGAGGGTTCTGCATTATTTTCTAGTGGTGTTCCCTTTGTTCCTCAGCCTGTAAAGTAGTATGCTGTGAGGAGGGTCATGGAGGAGTTCCCTGGGCCCAGCTGTGTTGCACTGAGACCCCTTCTTACTATGACCATTGAGGTAGTCAGAACTTGAAGGCTGAAACCAGCTGATTTTTGTCAAATGTTTTTGATCAGAATGCTCTGATATACTATACAAGATCTCAAATGAACTTTGAATATATTCTTCATTACATACATACACACACACACACACAGTTGAGAGTGTGTGTGTGTGTGTGTATATATATGTATATAAAACTGTAATAATTTCCATCATTGACTCAGCTCCAAAAAAGTGAAGGACAAGTAAAGAAACCTGAAACAAAATTTACTCTACATTAGCAAACAGTGAGAATCAGCCAGAGGTAGTCTTGTTTTTAAACAGCTAGTTTTGAAATGATGTTTTAAATAGTTTTTCGTTAACTCAGACATAGGAACCTAACTGTGAACTAAAACATAAGAATGTACTTTGAATGCTGAAGCACTAAAATCACATAAAAATAAAATAAGTGACAAAATTATATGGTTTGAAATGGGAATCAAAAAAAGAAAGTGAAACAGAATAGTCTTTGCCTGACCCATGATGGAAAATCCAATTTTGCAATTTTTCATACTTGCCTTCCTAATTATAGACTAAACGGTGACAGATAGTAGGGACAGAACATCAGAAAAAGATCACCAAAAGACCCAGAATTCATCATTAGAGTTCATCAAGCAAAGAAGGTCAAATAGCCCATACAAAACATCTGGTACCAGAAAGTAGACAGTGCTGTGATATGGAAATGAGAAGGACAGATATAAAGGCCAAAATACTTTTAGGAAGGTCACCTCAAACTTAAAGTTGTGATACACAGGACAGGTACTCGGGGAAGTTGCTCATGCTGTGGAAAATTACATCAGCTAAAACAATTCCTAACATTTTGAAAGAGAAATAAAAACTCCAATTAATTATACTTACTGCTAAGAAACTACAGACAAATGTGACACCACCACCATATGCTCAAACAAATTCCTCATAGGAACAATGAAAAATACTGTGAAGACATATATATAGTCCTATCAACCAAGAAGCAAAAGAACATTCATTTTTATTCTGGTCATAGATATTCAAATAAATGTAATGCTGTAAACAGTACTATTAAAAAAGGAAGGCTATAGGTAGCAGAGGGCAAACTGAAATTTTTCCCCAATAAAGGCATAGGCGAAACAAGTACATGGTTAAATAACCAAATATAAAGACATAACTTGTCAGAGAGAGCAAATCTCCCCATTTTAGGCAAAAGTAAATTATACCAAATCATTGGTTCTGCATATCAGAGAAGGAGCAAAACCTCTGAGGAACAATCCAGAGGTAATCTTACAATACTGAGGTTTCCTGTCTTAATTAAAGTATCAAAGTCTTGTCCCCTTCTACAGTTTTCAACCTGCAACACGTGCTGCCTCAACTTTGTCCAAAATTAAGTCCCTAATTCAGAACAGAGCTCACAGCCTCAAGTCCTACCATTTATGAACCCAGAGAAGAACAGGAGGTTATGTTCATTTCTCTAGATTTCATAAAACAACAGCAACATATGTGAGGTACACTGACAGCGGGAAAACATAGAACCTTTCACTTCTGTAGAGCTGTAGAGAGCCTGACCAAATAATAAAAGTGGAACATTTTTCACCACCTACCAAGCGAGACACCTTTGGGAAGAAGGGTAATGCATCGTTTTTTTTAAAAAATTGCAATCCATGGTTTCTGGTTTGCACTGCTAGAAAAATAAACCATGCATTATTATATATTCCACTCTATCAGGAAGAAAATATTTTTTTCATGGTCCCTTTGGGGCCAAAAATAACCCAGGACTTTTCTGAGGTTGTACGAGTTTAAGGCCTAAAGAGACGGAAGGTCTAAAGATAATTAGAAATATCTTTAGATATTTTAGATATGTCTGGGAAAAGGCATTAGAACAGTGCAGCCATACATTTAGGGACATCTGAAAGAATCAGAGATGCTGATAAATGTAAAAGTAAATTCTGTGTGAGAGAGCTCAATCTGAGAAAGACATTATAACAATAGGGTAGAGGTAGATTACAGCGAGACTGAGAACAGCAGCAAAAGAAAATCAGGAGTATGAAGGTTTTCTGCAATGGCAAAAGCATACAGACACAAGCATAATTTTGCTCACAAAAAATTTTCAATACAATATTATGAAGAGTTATCCAAGCAGCTTCAAATTGCTCTACTCTGCTCTGGTGAGACCTCACCTGGAGCACTGCATCCAGCTCTGGAGCCCTCAGCACAAGAAGGACATGGACCTGTTGGAGTGGGTCCAGAGGAGGGCCACCAAAATGATCCGAGGGCTGAAGCACCCCTCCTATGAGGACAGGCTGAGAGAGTTGGGGTTGTTCAGCCTGGAGAAGAGAAGGCTGCGGGGAGACCTTATTGCAGCCTTCCAGTACTTAAAGGGGGCCTACAGGAAAGATGGGGACAATCTTTTTAGCAAGGCCTGTTGTGACAGGACAAGGAGTAATGGATTTAAACTAAAGAAGAATAGGTTTAGACTGGATATAAGGAAGAAATTTTTTACAATGAGAGTGGTGAAGCACTGGAACAGGTTGCCCAGAGAGGTGGTAGAGGCCCCATCCCTAGAAACATTCAAGGTCAGGTTGGATGGGGCTCTGAGCAACCTGATTTGGTTAAAGCTGTCCCTGCTCACTGCAGGGGGGTTGGGCTAGATGACCTCTAAAGGTCCCTTCCAACCCAAAGCATTCTATGATTCTATGATTCATGATCTTCAGTACTATAGCAAAAAGCACCAAAAAAAAAAAAAAAAAAAACAAACCAAAACCCAAACCCAAAACAAAACAGCAAACTACTAAACTTCCAGGAAAACTTTTGGCACCTCTTACAAAATCTTTATCAAACCTAGGTAGCAGTGTTTCATACAGAACAGGCACCCACAAAAACTTCATGTCAATATGCTTATATAAAGGAAGCAGTTTTGTTCTTTTCAAACCCACTGAATGAAGTCTCATGTCTTTATTTATAGGAAGCCCAGGTCAGCTAAAACCAAGTATGACTCAACTGCCATAGCCAACTGGGGTCTGACAAGCAATGTTTCTGCCACTCATTTCCTCTGACAACAGACACATTTTTTTTCCCCCAAATACTAAGTCAAGTAAAAGAGTTTATGCTGATGACACCACCAAAAAAACCCAAAACCTACAAACAAAAAAACCCAGCAGGTATGTCTGAGGCAAAATATGCAAATTTGATTGCTGTAGCTTCCCACTTAACTTCCTACTTCCCCCCTCATTTAAGGCTGTCTTACTAAACGGCAATATAGAACACAATTTTCTTTCACTACTAGTTTTGCACAGGTTTTGCTAACTTTAGACATCTAAAAAAAAAATATATATATATATATATGACTGTCACCATGGGTCCCTTCCACAGCCAATGGACATTCTACATAGCTCATTCATCTGGTTTATTTTAGACATTGCCTTTTGAAAGAGGTATTATACCTTTGACTCTGCTGACTGTACTGATCAGGGTTCCACCTTCAAAAGGAGAACGGAGCTCAAGGACTGATTTCTTCACTGTATATCTAGCCAGGAGAATCTCATCACATGTACCTGACACAAGTTTCCAGCAATGAGCCACTCCTTAGTAGGCATAGGTTTAAATGGTTTGCACTGAAGTAGACTTTTAGATATTTTTTCACAAGTGCCCATTTTTCTCATCCTAAGGGACTCCTAGGACATGCTATCAAAATATTAAGATGACTATAGAAAAAATAGGCAGTCTCAGACCTGCATACTTTGTTAAAACTACAGATTGACACCGTTAGCACTCCCATTCATCTTCTGACACTTTCTTCTTATATCAAGTACTACCAAAACTGTCCCTGGGGATTTTTCATTTCAGAGGCAGAACAGCCTCTTCCCTCCTGTCCAATGCATTATTTGTGGGATCTGCTAGGCTTCATTACAGTGGTTATCTAAATCCAGCATCAATACTGCTGCTGCTGCTGACACTAGTATTTCAGGAGAGATCAGCTACACACCAGAGAATGAGGGGTTGAAGTGCTGCATTTTCAAATTCTGTTTTTCCATTCAAACATAACAAAACTAATTAACAAAATTATATTGGAAAATGTCCCTCTCATAAGCCACTGAAATCAGCTATGTTATGTACCATGGCTCTCTGCAATGTTTAACTGAGTGCTTGACCCTGAATGATGGTTGAACAACAGCCCATTCAGTTTACCCAAGGAGTGACAGTGCAGATCTTGAGAAGTCTGGTCTTTTTCCTATCTTTTGAGCTTTTAGTTAATAGTGAGCTTCTCTAAGGTAACTTCACCACTTCTCTGTAAGTTTCTTGGGGCAAAGACTAACCATAGCTATGGTCCCTAGTGGCCACGACAGCAAAAGTCACCGACTGGGAATATCCTCTGTCGCGCCAGGGCTGCTGGGCTCAGCTTGAAAGCCTCCTGCTCAGAGCTGAGAAAAGACAGAAAACAAGTGAACAGTTCTGGCAGCATGTTCCTTAGAATAAGGTAAGAGATGAAGCTACTAACAATATTTAGAACATGATATTGATGTGCACACATAATTAAAACTCCTGCTTAATTTTCCTGTTTGCCTCATGCAAACCGGGATAACAAGCTGGATTCAAAGTAGACTGCGAGTGGGCAACCAATTTATACCAACTGCTCTTGCAAACTTCAGTTCAGCTCACCATATTGTTAATCAGGGAAGATAGCAGGAAAGATAACTGTGATCTGAATGAATTTTCATATCTTTAAACCCCAGGTGAGAACAGAGATAGTTTTTAGATCAGATGCCCCCAGGGAAGAAAAATAATGAGGGAGGAGGCCTGAGTGACTAAGCATTATTAAGCTAGCACTTGTTACTAAAATAATTATCAGCCTTGGCAGATAAAGCAGGGAAATGTGTGGCAGAGTCAGTGGGTCACCATCAGCGAAAGAAAGCGTTGCAGCATATAGGGACGGACAACCCTGATGAAAGCAGAAAAGTCAGTTAGATACCCCAGGGAAGAAACAGAGACCAAAATACTCATAACAATTCAATATTCCAGTGAACGAAGTCATGAGTAATATTGCTGTGGGCTACAAGGACTTCTTTTCTAAAAAAGCTTAATTTTTTCTAATGAACGTTTAATCTTCCCCACAGGATTGCTCTGCTCTTGCTTTCTCCTCTTCTCAGAATTCTTCTCAGAAGCCCGGCAGGAATCAACACTGAGGTCTATTTAAAACAAACTCTGATCTTTCAAACTTTCTATTAGTACAATATTCATTGTCAGCGCAGACCATTTAGTGAAAAATTAACAAACTCTCCTCCAAAATCAATCTGTTGAACCGAATTTGCTCTACAGGGGGTTATGATATTCTTCAGTCACATTCGCAATGTTGCTTGGTATTCCTGAAAATACCTAGGAAGTCCAAAGCATTAATAACTACTAATTTTATCACTGATTCTAAATCATTTTATTTGTTATTCCAAAAGTGTTTCAGTTGCCGTAAGACCAATAAAATGACTCGCGTGTATAGGGAAAGCAAACAGCTTGCTAATAAAACCTAACCTTATACTCTTTGTCCCAAAACTTTACTGTATTTTTAATGAAGAATAAATATCATTTTAGAGGATCGGCATCTATCTGTGTAAAATTCATGAAGGAAAACTGCTGAAGACAAAACATAACTACTTTATGTACTACGAGTGTGTACGAGTACTGGCTATTTGTAACAAACATAAGTATAGTTAGATTTACATTTTAGTAGCAAACAATAACAACAAATAGGGCCAAAACAAACCACCAGCTATCAGCAAATTATCAACAAATAGCAACAGTTGCTAACATTCAATATAGTACCAGTAAAAATCAAATTGATTTAATTCATCAGAAAGATGGGTCAGGGATCTGAATAAAGATTTGGCCTGAAGCAAAAGAAATTTAGAGTTTAGCACAAGCACAAGCCTAACAGCTTTATTATCCAATTACTATACAGTGAATTTTTCTACACCTTTCCAAATAAGCAGCAGATGTTCCAGCAGCAGAAACTGCGTACATTAGTAATGAAAAGCAACTCATGACATATTGTACCCAAGGGCACAGAAATCTTTTGATTAAGCAAGTATTTTCATAGCAGCTGTACAACAGGGGGACTATAAGAGTCTTCACCCAGTCACACAAAAATATACTAATTTGTCATGGTTTGGAGGAAATCAATGACCTAACAGTAAACTAAATTTCAAGGAAGCACATTACCAGAAGCTGTTATGAAACAAAAAAACCCTATTAGTTTAGCAACAGACTAAAATCTGTTGTTAACGCTAATCTTAGGAGAATTTATATTTAAAAAACTATTCTTGTATCACTCTAGTTATAGTCACTAATTTATTTGAGGTGAGGCAGAGTATGGACCGATTGCTAATCCCATGTAGTTTTTAGCTGGACCACTTTGAAATGGGCAAGAAGAACTTTCAAACTCAGCTCCCCTATCAAAACAGTATAAAATCAGTATTCACTATTATTCACCAATGCAGAATGGTGTTACAAACTGACCAACCTAATGCTAGATATTGTTAAATGGGCAATCTCAAATTCATTCAGGCCACAAATAGCCAGTAGCCAGGATATACACCTTAATTTCAATTTGTCTGATCAAAATAGACTGTGTGTTCAAAAATTACACACAGGCCATTGATGCAAGTATTTCTTTCAAGCTGCGTGAATTCTCAATGACAATTAAAAAAATTAAACATATTTCTGTGTTTCTGACCTTTCCTGCTCACTAAGGCTGTTTCTTGTTTACACATACTTTCCAAAATCTATAACTAAAAAGGTTTTAGGGGAGTGAAGTAGTTCAGGGGAAGTCACCACATTCATATTAACAGCAGAGCGGGGGACAAAGCAGAAGCCCTGAAGACAAAGGAGCTATCAATACAAGGAAATCAAAAACATGGGCTGCATCACTAAACCCAAGTCATAGCTAGAGTGTTTCATCAAGATCAATGATGCCCATAATCAAAAATGTTCCATCCCCATTTAGCATCCTTATAACCTTAACATCCATCAAAGCAGTAAATACATTATGAAAGCAAAGATCGTATTCAGAGGCTGTGCCTAATGTGACTCTAAAGAAGCATTTTTGTGCAGTGAATTACTCTTTTAATGTTTTTCCTTTCCAATTTACTCTGACAGAAGCTGTTAAAGTAATGTCAGACATGTTGGCATATAAAGACACTCTTGGCAAGGAAGAATGTACAAGTTTGGTTTATATTTATCTTACTTCCTCTTGCACTTACATCATGATTTTAAAATTTATCTCATTCCTTCCTTTTATGTTGAGGGATGTTAATGGCCTCCTGTCAGTGCTTTAAAAATAAAACCAGTGGCATTCAATAACTTCTGTAAAAAATCTTTAGTAAAGGTCTAGAGCTCAAGTGGATAGCAAGAAGGTAATAAAACACCTAATACCACTTATAGGTCACGTAATATGACAGTTTATTTTAGCTCATCTGAGCAAGGGTATGGGACAGCTCATACCATTCTTTATCTCCTTAGTCATAGTTTTAGAATTTCTAACACTATCAAAGTTGGTTTTCATATCTTCTTCCAAGACTTTACAAGACCAAACTGTCTTTTCCTTCTCCTTATATGCATATATGAAGCTCAAACAAGCTTTATAGGTTTAGTAAATTGGTTTTAAATTAAAAATCAGGCTTCACCATAAATATGCATTTCAGCTTTTCAAAGGACTTTAAAGGCTGCCAGTACAACATTGCATGCTACGGCTGTGCATAGGAAAATGAGAAAAAGCACACGGCTCAAGTATCTCCAGCTAACCTTGTCTGAATTACATATATCCCACACTCAGAAGGCATACCCACAAAGACAATGAAATGATGGGTAGTGCTGTGGTTTAACCCAGTCAGCAGCTAAACACCACACAGCCATTCGCTTACTCCCCCCCCACCCCAGTGGGATGGGGGAAAAAATCAGGGCAGCGGGGCAGGGGGAAGTAAAATTCATGGGTTGAGATAAAGACAGTTTAATAGGACAGAAAAGGAAGGGAAAATAACAATAATAATAATAATAAAAAATATAATAATATACAAAATAAGTGATGCACAATGCAATTGTTCACCATCTGCTGACTGATACCCAGACAGTTCCCGAGCAGCGATCGCAGTCCCCCAGCCAACTTCCCCCAGCTTATATACTGAGCATGACATCATATGGTATGGAATAGCCCTTCGGTCACTTTGGATCAACTATCAGAGCTGTGCCCCCTCCCAGTTTCTTGTGCACCTGGCAGAGCATGGGAAGCTGAAAAAGTCCTTGACTAGTGTAAGCAGCACTTAGCAACAACTAAAACATCAGTGTGTTATCAAGGTTATTCTCAAACGAAATCCAAAACACAGCACTATGCCAGCTAGTAGGAAGAAAATTAACTCTACCCCAGCTGAAACAGGGACAGGTAGTTAACCCACTTGTCAGCAAAATCATCTCTGTACAACTAAGAATCACACTGATTTTATAGAGTACACAAGCACGTAGTGAAGTGTATTACATAGGCAAGGTAAAATATCTGTATTACAGGCTTCAGTTGAAAGCTTTGCCCTGAAGAGCCAACATTGTGTTATATTCCGTAGTCCTGTCTGGAAACCTGCTGAATCTTAAAAAAGAAAAGAAACTTCAAACGAACAGAACTTTAGCAAACCTGCTGAAAGCTCTCATTCACATTTTGTTCAAGTAATGAACAAAGGTTTGAGCTGAACCAGCTAACCTCAAAGTAATGTGTCACATACAAGAATTCCAAAACATATCAAGCATGAAAGAAACAATTTTCAAGAACTATTAGTGATTTGGGGTTCTTCAGTTTCTAGGTGTCCAACTAGAAAGAAACTGATTCTTAGAATAGTTGTAGCACATACCTTCACAGCTAGAAAATTTTCCTTTACAAACAATTTATATCAGAATAACATTTGTTAAATAGTTCAGACGGATACAAAGGTAAAAATGAATACCTGAAGCGCAAAGGATTCATTTCACTTTATCCGAAACATGACATCTGGCATTGGCTTCATAAGGAGACTTAGCTGCCAATCATCATAAAATAGGGGAACAGAAATAATGCCCGTATCTGATATCTAGTGCTCAGACACATCTGTGAAAACTTAGGCCAGTGTCTGAGGATGTCAGAAATGTTAGTTCAAACAAATCCTGATGCTGGGTTTTCAACCAAGACTGCCAGAAGAGTTCCATAACCACTGAACTACAGTCTGCTGTGAGAGAGGCACTCCTCTCAACCCAGACCATTAAAACAACCTTGTTAAAATGGTTTAAACATACAGTGACTGGAAGGTAGGAGTGAGTGATCTCACCACCAGGCTACAGAATTGTTCTCTGGACAAGGAAAATATTAAAGTGATATTTAAAAACTACAAAGTTTCAAAAGAAGAGAGCAGTAGATCACTTACAATCTAATTTACAACTTTAAATTAAATTTTGTGAATTAAATTTTAATTTACAAAATTACAAGGTAATTTTCCACAGACTGGGAGATTTCAGTTCAGGACAAACAACGTAAATATACTACTGAATCCTGATGTCCCTCAAGAGAAGAAACCCAATGTATGATTTTCTGCGTGGCACTCATTTACATATTTTTAGGCACCAACTTAAATATTGTGTTTGGGTTAATTGTCTGAAAGACTTTTCAGATGTTGTTTTGAACCAAAACCAAGTTTTTCTACTATCTTTCACATAAGCAAATAAATTAAAATTACATAAAATATTCCAATATGTCTTGATGATTATTCTTGTTGGGAAACATTTTAAATAGCTGAGCAAAGTTTGAAGCTTGAGTTTATGAACTTGTTTAAAAAACTAGTGTGGAATACACTGTAAATATGAATTTTCAAATAATGTAGATAAAAAGCAACAGTTGCTTTTGGAACACAATATACTGCCCCACATGTCTACTGCATTTAATATGGTAGCTCACCAGAGAAAGCGCTTGTCATTTCTTGTTCCCAAGAAAGAAAAAAAAAGACCTTCCACATGTTAAAGTTTGTCAGCTATGGCAGGAGGATATCAAAATGATCATCCCTAAAATTCAACTGTAGTGTCTTTATATACCATTGAAAAATTAATATTATATGACAGTCGTGAACCTCAACAGAGAATGTGGTTGACATTTTCTTTCAGCAGCATACTCTGACAAATTACAGAAACTGAGTTTGAAAGACCAGTCACCAAGGCTGAAATGCCTTGGAGGAAGAGAAGAAAAGTGTTTGTGGTATAGCTGTCAGAGAAAAATATCTCCTGATTTTTATGGCTTTACACTGCCCAAGACCAAGGACATGATATCTAATGTTACACACACACACACAGAATTAAAATAGTTCAAATACAGTTAAATAGTGTCTCTCTGAATGGTTTGGCATTTATCAGAAACTGTGACTGCTCTCGTCACAAAAATAGGTACTAAGAAGGATTAAATCAGACTATTTCCTAATTATTCCCCTCTCTGGAATTCTTCACGAATATTTCATTTCTATGTCAAGAGTACCCTTGCATGCATGAGGAAGTGCTTGTTCTACAAATTTAAATTGCTGTGGATTGTAGCTGCAGGGCTGGTTACTATATTCTTCCTCTAATCTCCCAGTTAGAGATGTCTTTTCTAATCTTAGAAGATTTATACTCTTCACCAATCCTCAAAACTGTAGTGTCAGCTTTTGGGAGATAAATACTGAAATTCTTTTACTTTCAGACCTCGGCTTCCAGTATGCTGCACTGTGTAATATACTGCCTGTCTCTTCACAACAGACTGAAATGGATCTGTATTTGCAGTTTTTCTTTTAAGGAGTCAGTGACCAGCAGTACACAGTAACATAGAACAGACTTCCAAAATGTCAGTACCATTTAAAAGTGATACTGATAATATAATGGTAAACACTTTTAAAAAGAAAACTGTATGGTCATCTTGCTGAAACTTCTAGATGAGCCTACTCTAACGATTGCAACAGCCCCAAATACTATTCCCTCCTTTAAATCTCTCATTGCACTGTCTTCCAACCTCCCCTTTTGGAATTGCTCTTTTAACCCAGCATAACCCTAATTTTTCCATTTGACAGCTTCTGCAGAAAGAAGAATAGAGCAGAAGACGACACCTCTTTTATGTATATTTGGTACAATTTCAGTATCCTTACCCAGCCTGTAATATTTAAGAACTCTGTGTGCTTTGTAAGCACTTTTCTCCATACTAGCCCATGAAATCTTTCTCTTAGTTTCTGCTCTATTGGATAGGATAGTCTCAATTAGTTCATTTGTAGCTAGCAGCTAACCAAAACACCCAAGTGGAAGACATAATTTAGCATTTTACTAAAGTACCAAAATTGAGAATCTAGGAAATTTAGGCTCCATATATGACCCACTATCCCTGGTAGAACATTTCCTAGTTATTCCTTCCTTGTGAATTCTCAGTGTACAAGAGTGAACTTGCTCATGCATGCAAGATAAGCCTAGATTCATTCTACCTTGAGTAGCCATTTACCTATGCAATTGCAAACAAGTTTTGTTGTGCCTCTTACATGTGAAACTTCTTTAGTATAATATTTATACAACGGTCAATATTCAGGCAAGACGGCTCAAAGACAACATCTTCAACCACTGCTATTTTGACCTCATAAAAACTTTATATGTCAAAAATATAATGGCTTCTGCTAGCAGTCATATAAGAGTGCAAGATTTTTTTAAAGCAGCCTATTTATTGCTTTTCTGCTCAAAATAGAAAGCAGATGAGCCACTTACATTTAAAATACTTTCTTCCAAATCAGAACTATTCAGACTGGAAGGGGAATAGACAGCTACAAGCAGCTGTAAAACAACTAAAACTATCATACAATTTTAACTACGTCCATTGCTGTTGCTTCTACTTAAACATGATTTTGAATAAAGACATCTGAATGTGTAATTATTGTCTCTTCTATGCCACTTAAGTAACTTAGGAGTGTAAGTCCTCATGAACTTAGGCAAAAAGGTATACAAGCATGTAATTACGTTTAATGATCAGATTACCTAAGAAATGGGACTGATACCTGGACATTTTAAAAGTATTTCAAAAAATTAGATGTCCCTATAGAATTAGTGGAAGAGACAAACTATACATAGAATATGGTTCAGATTAAAAGAATATCAATTACATATTAGCATTTTATCTATTAGAAAGAGGGTATCTTTAGCCTCACTGTAATATGCAAAGTTAGATTTTTCCAGTTTTCATTTAAATCAGTAAAATGTTACCACCATTATAAGAACTGGACAGATTCTTAAGGAAACTCTTCAAAGGACTGACAGCATTTTCATTATAAAACAAACTCACAGGGACTGCAAAATATATACCAGACTGAATCTTATTTAAACCTAAGTACAGAAGTTTTTTGTTTGATGACAACATCTTAGATCTGACTCACCCTGGTGTTATTTTATTTGGTGCCACAGGCTTAAACCAGGAAATAGCCTTTTTATTAGAGGATCTTGTAACAACTGGATGCATCAAACTACAGCAACATCAGCTTCCTCACCTACCAGGGACAGAAAGAAAATTACACATGCACAGCTGCTCTCTACTGTGCATTTGTGGGGATTTCAAGTTTGAAAAGGATGACCATCTCAGGAGCACCATCACCCCGTTGCTGGTCCCCAGCTGTTACTGCTCCCTGCCTAATGGCACTGCACTCAGCAACTAGCAAGGAATAGGCAGTCTGTTGCCCCAGACATGAGGCGGTGCCCTGGCCCTGCAGTAATGCCAACGCAGTTTCCCCAGCATACAGGCTGTGCCTTCCTCCCTCCCCCGGCAAGAGCCCCTGGGCACCTCCAGCTCCTCCTCTTGCTACTTCATGCTCACAGTGGCCGGCAGGACATCTTACGTGGGACTGCATAGCAAGTCACGGTTCAAATGAGGAAGAGCACGGAAAAGCGCAATAAAGTATTGTGTCTGAGTGCTCTTTATCTATTGCCAGGTACAGATGTTGCTTCAGGCATGCTGGAGGTACCTTGAGAAAGCAGTCCTGAGGGCTACAAACGCAGGACTCTGTTTCCAGCTGAAATTGGATCCGTGTTGTTCCCACAGAATTCAACAAAAAAATCCCTGTTTCTACATTCAAGACAAATCCAGTATTGAGGATACTACTCCAACATCCTAGAGGTGGGTATTTACTTTCTGCTGCAGTACAGAATACCTGTTCAACTTTCAACAAAATACTTTATGGCCAATTAAGATAGTCAGTATTTCAAAAACAAAAATGAGAAGATAATAGAATTAGACAATTGGGTGCTTTTAAAAATCCTATTGCATGATTATCTGTATCTCTAAGCATCTTAAAATGTGAGAGAGCACCTCTCTGTGCTTCTGCTTAATAGCACCCTAATTCATAGAGATATTGTGAGGACATCTATAATTATAAGAGATTAGAATATTTAGCTCTCTTGCCATCCCAAGTATCTAAAGGTGCAACTTATGATACAGTATAAGGAAAGCTTTCCCTTCCTACAATAGCGTGCTGTAAGTCTGACTGCCCACTGCTTCTTCCAACACAAGTATTAAGTGGTTTCAAAGGAAGCAAGCAACAAGATTGAATGAAAGAAAAGGGTTCCTCATAGAATGTGTAGTTAAGCTGGTAAAATTTCTGGCCAAGAAATGTTGTGGATGCTTAAGGATTACATGGGTTCAAAGAGAGACTGAACAGACCAACAGAAAAAAAAAAAAAAAAATCCTCTGAAAGGTGCTAAACACACAGAAGCCACCTTTGCCTCCAACAGTGTCCAAGCTGCAAAGTGTTAAAGGATGGAAAAGTATATACGCTTGCTACATTTTCTTATGCATTTGTTTTCATTCAGACAAGTAATACTTCCAAAGCAACTCCTATATTCTTGCACAAAGTCATTAACAAAATAACTAACATGCATTAAGAATTTTTTTCATTCACAATTCATCTTCTCTTTTAAAGTCCTATTTCTATATGCCAAATAAAATGTTTATGGACTTTTTTTATTATTTGGACAAATCCAAGTGCTGTCACATCCATTTTTGGCATGGCTGCAATAAACACACTAAAAATTAGGATACCAGATAAAATTAAGCACTTTGGCAATTGAAGGTGGATTATCTCAGCACTGAATTCATTGCCAGCAATGGACACAGCAGGAAAAAACAGTGTGAAATGCTTGCAATAGAGTTTATAAAAGTACAAGCAGCTGTCTGCACACAGGGCGTCTTCTGTTGTGTCTCAAAATACATGGAATAGAGTACCTTTATTGTGACAGCACACAAAGTAATGGACAAAAAGAGGAGCATTAGGAAAAAAGAGGACTATTAGGAAAATGCTGCAGAATCCTATCAACTCATACCAACACAAACCCCTTTGTACAACCATTTTTCAAAACCATGAAAGGTATCACTGAAAAAAGCTCTGAAATCAATGAAAGGATATTGAAACATAATTTGGATGATTAATTTTGACAGCTTTAGTTTGATTTTAATGACTATTCAGGTACACATACATTAGCACAAAAGTAACAGATTTTCAGGTTGCAAAGATCAGATGGAATTATCTTAGCCTTTTTGTGGGGGCTTCCCCATGAAACGGCTACGTGTATTTTGCTACTTCCCCAAGAATGCTACTTGTATTTTGAAACTCAAGGGACTTTAACTAAAACTGTTGCATGAGTTTTGTGACTAGTGGAAATTATCACATTTGCAAAATAGCAAAAGTCAGAAAGATTTTACTGTACTGAAAAATGTGTACATCTAATAGAGGAACACAATGGGAGGCTGAATAGGGAGGCCTGTAGTTTTGTAATTCTCAATAAGATACTGGCAAATAGCCAAAAAAGACAAAAAATAACACAGAAGTACACAATGACTACATATAAATATATTTTATATCTGCTTTAATAGGAGTATTCTTAAGAGTTGGGATTCAGATGTATGAGGAACAAACGTGTAGGAGAACCCAGAGTTTCTGAGGTCCTAATTCGTATGGATGCTTTTCCAAAGCCCACTAAAACTAATGCGGAGAACAATTAACGGGGAAAACAATTGTTTCAGAAATTTTTTTTTTAATCACTATTAAGTCATTATTGTTTCTAAGTTATTTAAACAAATTTTCTTATATTCCACCTTTCAGACAAATTTTCTTTTCAAAGAACACTACCTCAAGAGAGTTTAACCCATCTCCAGTGGGTTACAATTCTTCTTCCAACACTTTGAGTGCAAAACCCTCTTAGAATAAGAAAGTTCCTTATTTCAGCTTTCAGTGCCAGATTACCCTTGTCATGCATCTGAAGTGCAGCTGAGACCAATCCTCAATCTGTTTCCTACTGGAAGGCAAGAATGGCAAAGAGAATTGGGAAAGACCCTATGGGTGAAACAGAGGTAAACATATGGATTTGAGGTTAATCCAAAAGGAAGTATCACATCCTAATCTTAAATGACTGGACACATATTAAAGAAAATCAAATAGGGTCCCTGGGGTCTGGACCAGGACAGTCTCTGCATGTGACAATTCTGAAAGAAGATCTTGTGTCCACCCTCTGCTGCTGGACTAAGGTTTCTATGAGAAACTACAGCCATGAGAAGGGCTGAAACTGAATCTCACGGCACTGTTCAGGAGTACTGCATTAAATGGCTTTCACCCGGACCGTTTCATTCCTTTTGCTTCAACAAAATATAAATAATTTCTCAAGAATCTGCAAGTTCTAACTGCTTCCAAAGAAGTGGTAGTTGAAAGAAAGCCAAAGCTGATAATATTTGCACAAGCAGTTATTTCCACACTTCTCATCTGTAGGCTCCATTAACATTAGAAAACTTTTGTAATTTTGTCTGGTTCCTTTTTATTTTGTATTTCTTTTAAGAGAAATCAGCAATTTAATGCTATTAGTGATGAACCCTTCTAAGCATGTCACCTAGTGTGACGCCAATTTAGAGACTCAATTGCTTGGAGGATAAGTTGAAAAGAAAATAAGTGTTCTGAAGCTGTGGGAAACATAGTGTGCTATCCTGACCATGCTGCTTTTCAGTTTGATGCTGATTTGAGGCTCAGGGGAACCCTTGGAGGCTAAGTTAAACACTGTGCTGAACTAAGCAGTCACTGGAAAGTGGCACAGTCTGGATTCACCTCCTGAACAGTTTCAGAACACTTTTGTTCTTTTCAACAACTCAGTTGTACATCACATAAACTTTGGGGGGGGAAATAAAAAAAATGAACTATAAAGCTGCACAGTGGTGTAACAGAGCTCAGCACAAGCCAGGGCAAGATGACCCTAGTAATTACAAGGGGAAAAGATACTTTTGTAGGATTTGAAATGCACTGAGGAAATCAAGAGATATTTAGGCTCCAGTTAAATTTAGATCCTTCCCTCTAGATTTTGAGATCTCTTCGCCGAAACTTTAACAAAAATTTACTTCCATTTAAGACATAAATACACTACAGGCTAAAATAAGGCCTATAACAATAACCACACAAATTTCAGGGCACTTCAGAACCCCATCTCTGGCCAAGCAAACAGCAGGGCGGGGATGGCAAGTCATCCAAAGAAGTTGCATATGTTTATTGCTGCATTTCAGCAATATGCTGGATTTGCTGTTTGTATGTATTCCACAAATCTAAAGGTCACTTTCAAGGATTTGTCTCAAGTGTTCTCTCTCCTCCTTTTCTCAGAACACAAATCTACTATATCACAGATAACTGCTGCCAATCACTATTACTGAAAAGCAATTCTTCAAGGATATTAAAGGCTAAAATTTGCATAATAGCTACCTAGACTACAGATCACAGCTGGGTCAAGGTGCCTTTGCACTCAAAATATATATACACACAACAAAGTATGGTTTTGCATGCTTCAAAGAACTGACAGTCTAAATGACTGACCTAACAGATAGGTACAGATGTAACAGACAGCAGGAAAAAAATACAAGGTAAGTTACAGACTGTGAAGAGCCCCATAATCCTATGAGGGTACACGGACGCAAGAAATGCAAGACTTGCTTATGATGTCAGGAAGGGATGTCACACCTTGTTTTGCACTTGCTCACTGTCCTGGTTTCGGCTGGGATAGAGTTAATTTTCTTCCTAGTAGCAGGCACAGTGCTGTGTTGTGGATTTAGTAGGAGAAGAATGCTGATAACATGCTGATGTTTTTAGTTGTTGCTAAGTGCTGCTTATGCTAGTCAAGGACTTTTTCAGCTTCCCATGCTCTGCCAGGTGCACAAGAAACTGGGAGGGGGCACAGCCAGAAGAGTTGATCCAAACTGACCAAAGGGCTATTCCATACCATATGACGTCATGCTCAGTATATAAACTGGGGGGGGGTGGCCAGGGAGCAGCGATCGCTGCTCGGGAACTGTCTGGGTATCGGTCGGCGGGTGGTGAGCAACTGCATTGTGCATCACTTGCTTCGTGTATCATTATTATTATTATCATTATTATACTGTTACTATTAGCATTACTATTTTACTTTATTTCAATTATTAAACTGTTCTTATCTCAACCCAGGAGCGTTTCTCACTCTTACTCCTCCGATTCTCTCCCCCATCCCATCGGGGTAGGGGGAGTGAGCGAGCGGCTGCGTGGTGCTTAGTTGCTGGCTGGGGCTAAACCACGACACTCACCAATCAAGTATTGGATGCAACCTCAATGAGACAAAGGCAAAGCACTTGCAAATGGACTTTGACAGCATATTCCAAGGTTAATGGACAGAAGGAACCAGGTGCCTATGTGCTTGGGGGACAGAACAAAACATCAGCCTGACTGATTTGCTCTAAACCTGTTCACACAGGTATCTATGAGTAACTCTCTGACCCGCTCATGTAAAAACAAAGTTCTAAACAGAATTTGGTGACACCCAGATTTGTCTACCAGCACTAGGATTTGTTACCTATTAACAAGTTTGATGCATTTATTTATTTACTGTGAGCAGACTGTGCCCAGAGGTATTTGAAAATTACTTTTTCCATCACTGTGGTTTATCTTTTCAGGCCATACACTATTTGCATACTTTTAAAAACACAGCTTATTCAAGCTTCTCTCTATAAAGCCCTTGAGAGCCATTCCTTTCTACCATATGCATTTGTGGGCTATTGAGAAATGCAATTACAGAATGCCCAAACCATTATGATGTACGTCGTCAGTGGCTACTTAGGGACTTTTTATGTATTAACACACTCATCAATATGTTTGCTACATATAGTTGAAACTTGAATACTGCAAATGCTGATGCTATTTTGCATATTTTGATAGTCTACAAATGAAATTTTTTCTTGATAGAAAGAATTCTGGTTTTTCCCTACCAAGTTTCTGAAGGCATCAATAACTTCCATTACAGTCATCTTAAAATCTAGTGCTGCCAGCATGCCGTTTTCCATTAGGCATTGGTATCTCAGCTATGGTATAAATAGCAGGATAACAATTATTATCTTCATGGTATAAGGCAGTCTAGCTCTGAACAGGAAACAAAAGCAATTCTGAACAAACTGAGAGACTGGGGATCTCTGCGATAGTACCACAGCTAGTATTAGCGTACACAAAACCAATGTGTGTTTCTGCTTTAAGATTATATTCCTGAATGCTGCTACATGGTCTGAGCACCCTATGCTCTTGTGACACTCTGACGCAGTTTGTGTTCTCACTGCCTCTCATCCTCTGAAACCATAGAAAGGGAGAACAGCTATAAAACAGGCGCAAGAGTTGACTGAAACCTCTCGGGCAGAGGCATCTGCCGAGAATGATCACTGCCATCCAGACAAGAAACTGCCAGGGCTACCGTCACAATAAAGGGTAAGGGAGATGAGGAATCCCACCATGCCAGGCCCGGGTTTCCCGATAACTGGAAAGATGAAGGGACTGTAGAGGGCTTTCTCCTGGACACCCATGCCATGCACAGAGATGGCATTTTCCCCACAGAGCTTGCTGCATTTCCTGGGTAGAACGTGACTTGTGTGTAATCAGATCAAAAGCAGTGCAGTTAATCACAGCATGGAAAGGAGCCAATACCATCCGAGAGAGGTCAGTGGCTGAGCAAGGAAGAAAACCAATGTACAGCTGAACAACGAAAGGAGAAAGCAAGAGTTCTGGAGCTGGAGGAGACTGCAGCAAGCATCTGAAATCTCAGGTGACTGTATGAAGTGCCATTTTTTCAAGTTTGCTCTAGTGTTAGCACCTTCTCTTCTCTTTCTATTTAATTGTGGTGTTCAGCTTTCTAATACTTACTGTTATAGAAATGACATAGTGCTCAAATAACTTTAATTCTTTTATGAAATAAGTTTTGACCGGTACATAAATATAAAAAGACACACTTTGCCTGACCTTGGAGCTAGACACATTATTCCTTAAAAAAATGTTTTTGTCCTCCACCCCCATAGTAAGATATATTTGGTTACAGTCCAGTGATATTAGCAGGTTTCAGCATCCATTTTTCTGTTTCTTGGAATACCAGGGGCCAAATTATCCACTGGCATAATTTCAACAGTCAATTCCCAATAGGGAATTAAGCCATTGGCACCACAAGGCAAGTTCTTCCCGTCACTGAGCCACAAAACAGTGCAGATCATTGTGCTGCTTCCCAAAAGTTTCTATCCAACTAAATCAGAATTTAAAACAAACAAAAACTAATCCTAAAATAATCAGTTCTACAGTGTTCAATGAGCCGAGAGATGAGGAGTTCATTTTCTTGGACTGCTAAGATCTTTGTGATTTCCTGTGTGTTCCTGCATAGATCATTTGTTAGCAATCTTTGAGTGTTCTCCTTTACTAACAGGGAATAATTAGCAATCATTATTTTAAGCAAATATAGGAGAATTATCCCCTTCACAGAATACATATGAAATACAATATGAAAAAAGTGCAAAAAGAGAGAAGCTTTGTTTGAAAACAACATTTGCAAACACCAAGATTACTCCTGAGGTCTCCAAGGAGGGAAAAAAAAACAAACCGAACAAAAAAAACCCCAAAACAAACAAACAAAAAACGTCCAACACCAACCAGAAATTCAAAGCATGTTAAAAGGAATTGGAAATTGTTAGCAATATGGTCAATTATGATTGCTCTAAATATATATTGGACTGACAATGTAGTTTACTTGTAATTTATAAACAATAAGTATGCAAGTCACCTGTTCTCTGAAATGTGAGTAGCCCTGAGAGAAAGCTCACAGCTCTGCCAAAAATATAAACAGCCTTTGAAAGCTGCTTGTTAAAAAAAGGGTAAAAGGACATTTGCAAATAAATCTTTGTAGGCAGACTTCTTCAGACAGCTGTGTACAACTGCTGTAACATATTTATAGAAGGTTGCTTCATGGTCACAGAAATACTAAGTATATTAACCACTGGCAAAGCATTGCCCTGCCGCTTAAGTCAAATGAACTCTGTCAAAGATGGGTCTGCAGTATTCAGGCATACGTGTTAGCAGAAGACTATCAGTTTGATTACTGTGTCAGAATTAAAATAAACTTAAAAGGTGAATATGAAAGAGCTTCTTTCCCCCTGCTCCCCCCCCATCCCCCCCCCCCCAACCTACTTGTGCTAGAGACACCACTAAAGCCTTCCTTTTGTCTTTGTCTCTGAAAAAGATGAGACAAAAGAAAAACACTAAAACTTCCCTAGAAGAAAGGCAAGGCAAGCAGTCAGGGAAATAGGTCAAGATTTAGAAGACTGAGGTTTGTAGCAGTAGTCTACCATGGACCTCTTGTGAGTTCCTCAGTAAGCCAGATGGCCAGTTTCAGAAAGATATCTAAGTGCCTATCTCCCTGTGAAATCAATGGGATCCTGGTAGCGGGATCCCTTTGAGGAGCTAGTTCTCAGTTTCTTTGTGCCTCACTCCCCTACCTGTAAAAAGGAGGAGATACCACTTTCCTCCCTCACTCGCATGCTGCGAGTTTGAATATTTATGGACTGCAAGCAGCTCAGATGCACAACATCAGATACTCCCGAAGTAGTTAATGTGCTGAACTAGATCTCTTTCCTTTCACACAAAAAATAAAAACATACTCAACAAACAGAGAAATCATTCTTTAAGGAGCAATCACACAAAACACTCCTAAGTATAACTGGACTTGCCAGAAATGAAATGTCTCAGTGCTCAAAAGTTTACTTGTACAAACAAGAGATTTTTGCACAGTCAAGGCATCCCCTTGAAAATGGTGGGGGGAGGGGGTTGGGGTGAGGAAGGCAATCACTTTCCCTTTTTTGCTTTGGAAAAGTGATTAATTTTTTTCTCTGTTCATAAATTTGAGAAGGATGCCAGTTATAATGAGCTTTAGCAGAATTCAGTAAAAAACTATATATGCAAACTCTTGCTATGGTATCTTCCCTTTCAAAAACCTATTTAAGTAGGTTAAACTACATTGGGGTTTTTTGTTCAGACACTGGATGATCTTACTCTTGACCTCATGCTATAGAAACTAAATTTTCCTCCACTAATTCTGAAAGAGGGAGAGAAAAATTACAGGGTTTTCTGTACTCCATTTCGCTTATTACTGTTCCAGTTTCATGTGGAGCTCGATTTCCTTCTCTAAGCAAAATGGTAATGTCCGGGCTTCTCCAATGCAACAGCCTTCTCCAATGTAAACAGCCTGAGTATCTAGATATGCTCACAGTTTTAATTCCCTTTACCTGAAGCAGTGGGTTCCTCTTCAGATACATTGAAACCAGTAGATAACCCACTGGCACAAGGGTAGAAAAGTGAGCAGGCAAACCAGTACCAAACCAAAGTAACTGCCATTTCTTTGCTTTCTAAAGATTATGCTGGTAGTTCAAGGTACCCTCCACTGCCATTATGCTTGCATTAATTTTTTTCCCCATAGAATTTCCCAAGTATTTGCAGAATTCACCAAAAAGCAAAGTTGCATATAGCAAAGTGAAACTGCAAGAGCTAGTGCTGTACTGTGAGTTGTACCATTTTAACAGTGGAATATGACGAAAAAACTATTCATTGAACCACTTCAGATTGCTTCTCCTCAGCAAGGACACTTTCTCTGAAAAATTTACTTTTCTACTCCCAGATGCTCCTACCATGGAGCCATTAAAGTCTCAACAGTTATTTTTCTCTACTGGTTTGTTCCCAGAATTGCTCACAAATTCTTCCTCAGGAAGACAGTGAATAAGACAAATTTCAACCTGAAATTTATATATGTGGAATTCTAATATGTTACAAGCAATACTCATCTTTAACAATTTCTGTATTACATTCTGACAATACAGCATGCTGTATTCTAACGTAAAACTAAAAACAACTACAAACAACAGTTGAAAAAAACAGAGAGCCTGATTGGCTTCCATTCAGCTTTGAATCTAACTAATAATCTTGTATTCAGTCTTACACTTACATTCAATTATGACTAGCAATGCTTTGACATATTCAGTGCAAAGCACATGAAGAATGTATTTTGTGTTATTCTTTTCATTTTATATCATCATCTCTTGTATTTGCATATAAAAGAGCAAATGTGTTCAGTCCCTTGTGGAATTAGAAAGGCTGTACAAATATTCCACATCCTGTTGGCTGTGCTAATGCTGACAAACCCTTTGAAGTTGCTAGAGCTCTGGGAGAAACAGACGGTCTTCACAGAAAAGCCAGCGTTTCAAAAAAAAAAAAAAAAAAATTTTCTTGATTGGAGCCAAATTACAAAACTAATTTCCCATTTAAATCTGCTGGTTCTTCTCCATTCCCCAAACACCAAGTTTTTAATACAGACAACCTTGGGCACTACTGCAGTGCTAGTAAAGCTCAGGTTGAAATGCCAAGGCTGCTGGGATGTGCTTGATGAGACCCTATTCCAGTAGAAACTAGCATTCATTTAACATCCAGCTGAGAAAATGCAAAATTAAATTTTATAAAACTTTCTTCACATATTAGATATGTAGATCCAATAATGACTTATCAGCAGTAGTCATCTATTCCATTCTGCCAACTTAAAATTAGTGCTTTAACATATTTTCCAGAGTTTTATCTAATCCTGTTCTAAACCGTATTTTCTACCAATTTCCTCTAGTACTATCTAGAACTATGTGCATTTCAGTCCATCTGAGCTTTATCTGAAGTCCACATTATCTGCACATCTCAGTTATTCACAGTCAAAACTATAATCTTAAAGGGCCTTCTGAACCTCTTTTGAACTTTAGCTGCTCAAATAAAATCACCGATGGAAATATTATTTCCTTCCTTCACTTTTCTGTATTATCCTGTATTATCTGTATTATTCTGTATTATATATCTGTATTATATAAAACACAAAGCCCCTGCTCAACTCCAAAAGTAGTGCAGCAGGCTATGCAGAGGCACAGGCTGCTCAGAGCACAACTCCCAGGTGCTCCACGGACATCCATCAAGTCAAGACAATTTCTCAGCACTCTTTGAAAACAGTCTTCATCTACAGTAATGCTGATGGATCAGGAGCCACCTAAATCAAAGACTGCGCTGCCGCAATTCACATTTACAGCGTACCACACTCAGAGGCTGTCGTGCTATTCAGGATGAAAGCACAGTGAAGGAGGCATACACAAAACTGAAGTTCAAGAGCCTGAGTAAAAGCCATAAGCCTGAAATAAACTACAAGATGGCATAAAAACAAGCCAAAGATTCTAGGCCCAAATTGCTAACGCTTTTCGATCATTAAAGAAACTATGATGTTAGAAATACGCTAGCTTAAGAAAGAGGTTACACATAGTCTCTCACCCCTACACATAAGAATACAAATGCTTATTCTTAAAACCAAGGCAAGTCCAGCAAAGGTTGCAGTGAGCCATCTACAGGAGGGTATTGCCCTCCTCTCTACACTACTGAAAGCACAAGTGTGTCAGTGTGCACAGGAAAACGACAGGCAACTTCTCTCCATTACTCCATTCCCCACCCGTTCTCCACTCCCCCACACCCCCCCCGCCCAAAGCCTGACGATACTCCTTGGGAATCCCTCTGCAAACGCGAAGCCGAATGTTCCATTTCTGCATGGACTGGGGAAGGCTGCATGGGTCGGGATGCAGGTGCAGCTCCTGGACGGTCTCTTACTCTGCTCCACAGTCAGCCACCATGTGCACAGTAATAATCCGGAGCTCTTCCATCACGCAACTTCAGCACCTTTCATGGAGCTGTGCTTTCCCTACGCAGTGCAAGAGCTTGCTAATCTCTGCAGAGAAACTGAGTCTTAAGCGGTTTGAGGACAAAATTGCATCCTTACATTCTGCATTGAATCCTACTAGGCCGAGTTTTGGGGCAGTAGGAGAGATTTCAAACCCTTGCTGTCAGAAATGTTCTCTTTCAGTAGATAAATAAGATTCCAGAGCTGTCAATCACAGGCACCTCTTGCCAGCATGGAATTTATTTCTTAGGAAAGTTGTAACAAATGTAATGTGATCAGGTACTAAATCAATCATCCAGATTTTTGGCTCCTGTTGTTCATATGCTAAGCTGTTACCAGATAGCTGGTTATGAAACTACAATTTTAACCCTTAAGCTCCAAATGAGAACAACCTTATGGACACATGAATAATCAGGCCTGAAGCGCAGCCTATTATACTGTACTACTGCCAGTCTAATTCTATCAAATTACATTTATTTTTCATGTCCCATACCAAGTGGAAAATGTAACCCATGGGAAATAACATAAACATTTGTTTCCTTGCAAAATTCTTCAGATTTATTTTTTAAAACCTCTGAAGTATTTTGCATTGTATTTTAACACTTTTGATCAATATTTTTGACCCCCTTTCTGCCTGTTACTCTTACTTCTGCATCACAAAGCAGAATTGTCATGCTTTAAAGAAAATGCAGGGATACAAGACAGAGGAGGACGGTGGGGAACAGAGATGAATGAGAGGTTAACAACTCCAAAATACCATGTACTTTATGCCCCTCTAGATGCCACCTCTTCTATAAGATTATTGCAGTTTACTAATAGAGGGTTGTGTCCTATTAATAGCATGGGAGACTGAAGCCAGTCAATGCACAAGGGTAGATCAAAAGTAGCATCCAAACTAGAAGGTCAGTAGAGACCAGTAATGAACACAAACGTGCCTGGAGCCTCCTCAGCTGTCTCCAGCTCTCCAAGGAACAGCAGCAGCTCTCAGCAGCTTCCTGTGGTTTCTTCACTGTAAACATGTGGGAAGGAATAAGCTGTTGAAGCCTCCAGGTCTTATGATCACCTCTACAGCCACACAGAAATGCAGTACAAGGTGCTAATAAGCACGTAAATGTTTTCTGCTCAACCCGTTCCAATTACTGCTGGTGCCTTCCATCTGCTCCTCAAGAAAAATCAGCCATGAATCACCTCTTACCTTATCAACTGCAAGCAGAAATTGCAAGAAAGCTTACAGAAATCAACAGAAGGGTATCTGGTGCCCAGTCAAGCCCGTTATGCCTTCCTCATGACTTCTTTAATTTCTAAGCTAGAAATGCAATTTGTCTTTCAGAAGCCAAGGCAATGAACGGAGCCCATAATTTTTAATTTCTTCTTTTCTACTGTAAGCTCCCAGATGCAACAAAATATATTATAATACATGTTGAAATCAGTTAAAGGTAAAACTAGATGTGTTCTGATCTTGATATTGTCACTAAGTTTGGACTTTAAATATGTCTGATCTATATTGCTAAGCATGTTAATTTTAAAATACTGTCATGTAAAAAGGGGAAAAAAAAAGTACAAGTTTTTAGCTCCTTTTTAAATCTGAGCACTGCTTATCCCAACGCACTGAATGAGGCAAAGACCCTGTGGAAAAACAGAACAAAACAAAACATGGGCTTATGAAATTAAGAGTTAGTGTCATACAATGCATGCCAATGAGGCACAAGCACAAGGTACAAGTTGCCAGCAGCTGGCTTTTATGAACTACTAAGGTTGACCAAGGAGCTTGTACATGTTAAAAATCTATTATTTTACAGCACGCCAAAGTCCTAGAAATAGTCAGAGCTTTAAACAGTGCCAAGTACTTCCTGCTACAACGACAGCATGAACCACTCTGGAGAATGCCTGTATTAGGTTGCTGCCTACCCATCCTGCATACGCTCACATTTGGTTCTTTTGACCAAATCTATGTACCATTTTTACACTGAGACTCATTGTAAAAGTGACCTATTGCTACTGTTGCAGCACTGGTTGTAAGTTAGCATTTTCTCTGCTTTACTGCTAGCCCAGGAAAAAAAAAAAAAAACCCACAACATAAATAAAATAAATAAGTGATAACTTTGGAGGTATTTTTAGAACAGATTAACTGCCATAGTTTTATATCAATTAAATCCCTGTGTTTATTGATTGACTCCATAGGTTTTTACATCATTACTAAGCTGAAATTAGTGTTTATGGACAGGCATACATTGAGTTAAAAAGAAACACTAGAACCAAATGTAAAATTGGACTTCACAGAACTTATGTCTGACTTAAGCTGATCATTATTTCCGGTATTACAGTGAAGTGGAGATCTAGTTACACTCTGACATGTCATTATAAGCAATAAAAGCAGGCTTCAAACTAAGAATCATACATACAGCAATCAAACTGCAAAAAAATACAGATCATTCATAATCATCCATTCAAGTCAATAAGAGAATCAAACACTGAGATACCCTCTTTTAGGGTATTAGCCTTCCCATTCAAGAGTAGATTCCCTTATCACCAGATTAAAGGGGATGAATATTTTCTACATACAGATAAGAATTTAGGGTTTTGTTGCACTCTAAATGATTCTTATTTATCAGATATTTGGTTACAACAGTTCTTCCTAGCTGTATTCTATTTGGCAAATGCTAATGCAAAGACCATGAAACATTCAAATAAATCAGAAGGAACCAAGTATAAAAAAAAAGAAATATCAGCAACTATATCCTTGAAAATCAGATAAGGAGTATTTTGGTTTTGTTCTCTCTCTCAAAAAAAAAAAAAAAAAAAAAGCAGTAAACAAAGAAGTCTTCTCCTGCATCCAGGTTTGCTTGAGGTTTTGGGGTTATGTTCACTCTCTGGAGTTTTCTTTAAAGAGTGAACTGCTGGGAACATAGCTAAGTCAATTCAACTACACTCTCACAGCAAGGAGATGTAATGCTTTTGTCCTCTGTATCACTTCAGCTGTTGGACTCACCACTGGATGATGGAGGACCTCTGAACTCGCAGCACATTGCACTTCACTGGCAGTCTCATGGCTTCACTTCTGCCAGCCCACACAGCAGTTTCAACTTGCTGCTGCCACTAAATCCCAGGGCTCTGCAGGACCATCTGCACTAATGCAAAGTGTAGGAACGCCTAGGAAAAATGCCCTCAAATATGTTGACAGAGGTAGAATATTTCTGTTGAAAAATCCATTCCACCTCATTTTCAGTTGTTGAGGTTGTTTTCTTTCCTTCTTTCTCTTTTTTTTTAAAAAAAAAGAAAAGAATGGTGTTGTGCTAAAGCTAAAGGATAACAGTGATCTCCGATAAGCACCCCGGCACATGAAACATCACAGAACATCAGGAGCACAACAGTACTATTGCAATGGATGCAGAATAAAATCAGGTGGCAGGGCAAAATGCAGACCATAGTTACAATTAGCAGAATACTGAACTAGAGATCTTAAAATATCCAATAGCCTGTAACTAGATCAAACAAAAAATGGAATTGTCTTGGCATATAGAGGAATACCCAACTTCAGGAAAGACCTACACCACTCTATAGTCATGCTGAATCAACATGTTAATCTCATAAATCGTGATACAGAACTACAGGTGAAGTCAGAGTGCATGGTGATCACTGTCAGCTTCATTCCACTTTCTAGCAGAAGTGAAAAGGAAATTTATTTCACTTGAATAAAAAGGGCTTTTGATACTTAGCATAAGTATGAAATTATTCCTCATATTTAAGAAATCAAGCAATTTGACAAGGGAAAGATGGGAAAACCCACACCAAATTATTCTATAGCATTTTTGTAGGAAAATATTTTCTCAATCATTTTGCTAGAATACAAAGGAAGAGAAAAGTGCATATATTTGTCAGTTGTACCAAGAAATTCCTAAGCTTAATTAAATGGTTATCTGAGAAAAGCTGTTTTACTATATGTAAAAACTGTAGATGTGCAGTAGGTACCCTGAAAGACTTCTCTAAATATAGATTCTACGTATCCAAAATAGAAACAGAACCATTACCACACATAAATATATTGCAGTACATTAAAGTAGAAATTACAAGGATCATATAGGACAGGAAAGGGTGTATATAAGGCGGATAGAAGAACTATCCCATGCTACATTTAATTGTCTAGTAATATAGAGTCCATTACATATCAAATATCAGTGGTATAAGTGAGGAGTTCTAAATTATGTCATAGTTGGAAAGTATCTCCTGAATTCAGTCTTGGGAATTGAAAGCTCTCCACAGCCTTCTGACAGCAAGAAACTCACCCACTGAATCAAAGCCTCTCTGCCAGACACTCTAAACTGGTCAGAGTTTGGCATCAACATTCAAGGTGTGGAAATCAGACTGGACTATTTTTCAAAGATACAAAGAATTTATGTATCTCCCCCAAAACCCCAGAACAAAGCTGGCATCTGTAAAAATAACGTACTTATCCAGTCTAGACATGGGTATAGAACTCAAACTTGAATAACTAAAGTGAAATTTTGGTTAATGAAGACATGATTTCATCCCTAGGTTTTTTTTGTTTTCATTTTCATCAAAATTTTTATGAAGCCATTTAACTGGGGGAAATTAGCGATTTCATTATGTAGCATAACTGACTGGATATGATACTGAATCCAGGAAATTATTTTACCAATATCTCCTAACCATCAGCTGCAACGAGGATGTACACAGCAGACCATGGCAGGTAAACAAGATTATTTGTGTGAAATAAACCTGTTGTATAGTATTATGCAATATCTCCAGCTCAACCAGCTGGAAGCATACACATAAACTATTTGATATCTGGGCAGTATGATTCAGGGAGTCAGCAGCTTTTGTTTATAAAACAGGAACTGAAGTAATAATTTTTAAAGCAGCAATCACACTCTAAGGATAGTCAACAGTTTATACTAATTTTAAAAATGCAAATGAGATTCTGCATTGTACAAGAATCTTGATGGGACGCAAAGATGTGACCTTCCACATAACATCCTTTTTGAAAACATAACTGCTTCCACAGACATGGTGTGAAGTGCTGCTTGTCACGATCTTGGTTTCAACACCATACCATAAATTCCCAATGTCCCATTAGGGGCACTCATTCCGTTTTCTTTCAACCAGAATAAAGCAGTTATGACATTAAATCCCTTCATGCTTAAAATGAAAATAAACAAACACAAAATATCCTTCACCTTTTTTTTTTTTTTTCGCTCCCCCTCTCTGGCAAGTATTGCTAAGCCACATAACACATGAACTGTTGTCAACAGGCTGCTCTGAAACTGAAGTTCTGGATGACATGCTAGACAAAGTGATCCATGATGAGTATTAGAGACATATTGAAGAATTCATCCTACTTCCCCTTCCCTTACTTACTGACATGCTGGAATGGATAGTTGTGTAAACCATTCTAATCTACTTTCTTAAAATGTACTAAGCAGCAATACAAAGCCTTCAATTTTTTTTTTTTACTGTTGTGAACTGTGGAACTGCAGTCACATCTTTCCCTTTAAGAGAGTCCTTTGTATGCCCAAATTCCACAAAGAATAAGGCATCAAATTTAAAAGAACAGCTGAAAATGTCTTGTCTGATTTACTGAAGTTGTCACTGAAATTCATCAGCATTCCTGAGAACACTGTCTTATAATTTAAAAAGCCCTGCAGCAGCACTAACAAAAAACCTCTTGGGTATCCCTCCTCAACAGAGCTATATGGCAGGCTGTACAGAAATCCAGCTCTTACAGCAAGTCAGTCACGGTCAGCTGTTCCTCCATATTCCCAATGTAATAACAGTCCACAGAAATCCAAAGGAAAACTGATATGGGGACTCTATTTGGAGGAAACAAAAGCAAAAAAAAAAAAAAAAAAAAACCAAAAACCAAAAACACCCCAAATAAATGAAAACCTACCTCTTCAACCTTCACTAAACTATACCTAGAAATAAGAAAGAAACAAAAAGAAGGTGTTCGAACCTACAAGAAGGTGACTGAACAAACCCCTGAGCATGCCTACGCTGCAAGGCAGGCGCTGCCTACGCTGGGCTCCTCCAACAGCTCCCACCGTCGTCCCCAGTCACCCATGCAGGGGAAGCCTGGTAGCAGCCTCACACCCTTCTGGGCACCCCACAGCCGGGGAGGGGGTGGCATGGGGGGTGGTCCCAGCTGTTAGAAGCACACCGTGCCAGGTGTAAACGCAACTAACTTGCCCTGATCACTCCATATGGGATTATAAAATTACAGTTTCAAAACAATGCACGAAACTCCTCTGACTGGCCTGTTTTAGATGCCTTTGAAACAGGCTGTGAATCCGCAGTACTCAGGGTCAGAAAAACAGCTCTAGAAGAATACATTTCCTAATTGCAGTTACTACAAATTAGCCATTTTACAAAAAGAAACACCAAAATAATATCCCATTACACTGATACGTAGTAATATGATATTTCAGATTTTTCAGACAATTACCTAAAATACTTCCTGCTCTGCCCAAATTAATACAAGCACACGCAGAAAATTAGCTGCCTGACTAGGTGCATTGCAGAACAGCGCGAGAGTGGCACTATGCACTAAAAACGCAGATATTGTGTTTCACCTCTCGAGAGACGATAATGCGATTCTTGGGCTTTCATGACAGTTTACTAAGTCTGCCAAAGGACTGTGAGTCTGAGGATAGGGATAAAGTAATTTTATTACATTAAACTAATAGGAGTAATAACAGAATTTCCAGTATTTTTACACGATTTCAGTTTCATACTACAGTGTAGAGCAGAATGGGTAATATTGCAGCTCCAATAGGATTTATAAAAACATATTAATAAATGCTACCCAAAATAGTAGGATTAAATCCTGTACCCATTCAGCATCTACACTACCTTCCTAATGGAATTGTGTATTTTCTTTTAGACAGTAAGAGCTCAGATCTATCTTCAAAGTTTAAAAATCCATTACTGCTCCCCAGCGATAAACTGGTAATTGAAACAGTTGGGTTGGTGCACAAATAACACTCTGATGTTAGATAGCCTCCCAACCCTCGAAAACACAGAAGCCTTTAAGCTTCAGCACTTCAACATACTCTCTGGAGAGCTGATGTAGGAAATCACCAGGAAAAAAAAAAAAATGGTACTGGCTTCAATTGCACCTCAGCAGAACTCTTTCAAGCTCCACAGTATGGAAATTGCTTGTGCCTGGTACTGCTATGGCAGCTCCTCAGGGGTTGGGGGCATGTTATTAGGTTTAATTTGCCCATGTAGGAAAACTAGTTTTGCAGCTGCTACTATAATTTAAACTTACAGTGTCAGACTGCCAGCTTTTGCATTTTAACACCATTTGCCCAGATTCAGAAAGAACAAGGAAAAGTGAAAATCACTATTTTTATTCTGCCTGTCAGTGAGCTAGGGAAAAAAAAAAGGGGGGGGTGGGGGGCATTTGATGCATTCCTTTCACTTTCTTTCCAATAAATGTAAACCACTCCTAAGCCTGACATGTTAAGATAAACTAGTTAAATATATGTGCCTAAATAATTTCAGTGTCCAGCAATACAAACCAAGCAATATTTCAAACCTGTACTATCTTCTTTTATTAATTGTTGCATAGTGTGTATTAGTATTAAATTACTGTGAAGTCTCTGCATGCTTACACTTGTTCATATTTCTAAAGAAATAAAAGTAGCTTGCCTTGGTTTTGGAATGTAATAGCATAAGATACTTAGCAGATTTATCTTCAGCTATGTCTTTAAACACATGCTGCTTCTCTTAGTCTCTCCATGCACCTCTTCGCCACATCTGTAATACGTGCTGCAGTGCCCTCTCATGGATACTAAACACCTAACAGGAGAAAGAGTGACGCTACCAAACCTATGTGATTACATCATTTCACCCAAGACCTAACAGGTTAGTTAAAAAGCTACTACAAGGGAAGATTTTATACAAGCAGCTGACTGTTAACGGACATCATTCATTACCATTAAGTGTTCAACTTTGCATCCACAGTCATTACTGAACCCACAGCATTTTAGGTAAAAGTGTTTGAAAATTGTTCTGGGGTAGTGATCCACGGCCAAATCTTCCCTTCAGATATTTCAGCATCAAATTAATCTCCACAATTTTCTCAAGCTATTCTACCCTCTTCCAGGAGCGTCTTCAAATCAAGTCCCAGCTATTGTGCAGTCTCCTTCATTTCATACTCACGGATAGTGTAATACAACAAGCACATCCAGGCTTTGTTCTTTGCTGGGAGATGCTGCAGTAACTCTTCCAGCAACCAGTTATATAGCTACAATTACTTTGGAGAAATAAATAAATTTGTCTTTTTAAAAGTCAGCTTCTCAAAGTATAAAAAGGACTAACAAACCCAACAGGAAAACAGATTATATTTATCAAAACTGTGCAAACAGTTATGAAGGACAAACAATATATCCAGTTTCATAAATACTATTTTATCCAAAGAAGAAAATCTATTAAGTAGAATTTTTCAGATCTGTGTATGAGAAAAAATAAGCAATAATCTACAAACGACCAAACACAGCTAAAACATTCACATAAAGGGTTAATGCCTTTAAATAAAATTTAAGGTTTAATAATAAGTCGGGTGCACAACAAAGCTATACTTGTATAAAAGCTTGTAAACTTGAAATAGAAGACGAACACTGGTTCGGACCCTTCCCTAGACTGCATACATTGTACCTGTCACAAACCACCTGGCTATCAACAGAATGGGGTCACCTTTTATAAACATCAAATAAAAGTGTTTAAGTGCAGTTTGGGCTATAATGCAAAACCAATTTTGTTAAGAGTTTTCAATAGGAGCACAGGAGTTTGGAAGTACTCAGTTTCTATAAAAAAATAAATTTAGTTACAAAAAGTTTAAAAGTACTGAAGCATGTAAAAAACCAAAGGGAAAGCACTAACCTAATTATACACTGAAAATCAAACAAAATGCTTTATGAACCAACTACTACAGATCTTGAGCAGAGTAATAAACGCTCAATAGAAGTACAAATGATAAATCACTTTTCTGTAATTCATAATCATTCCTGTAATCTGTATTATTATAAAAACGTGAACAATTGGGTGGCACTGCAGGTAGAAAAAAGTGTTCTGGTGTTCAGTTGCAAGTCAATTATTTAGATCATATTTTCAATGCAGAATATTTAAAGCAACTGTCATTTTATGTAGAATTGGAAATATTTTTAAAACTCTGTTTTGAGGTTTTTTTGAAATTACAAGTTTCTGACATGATAACAGAAATAGATCTAATTACTGGTTAAAGACAGAACATCTGGGATTGGATTGACTACATTTTAAGCCATTTGAGCAGGCTGTGAAATGACAAAACAGCTGCAAAGGTACAGAATATTTTGATCACAATTTAGACTACTGTCAGCGTGTAACAGGCAAATTCAGGTACAGTTATTCCATGTGCTAATTTCCATGTTCTGTTTTGTCATATTATACAGTTAGAGAAACACATATATACAGATGTATTCTGTTTATGCATATATATATGTATATATATGTGTGTGTACACACATATGAAGTGTGAAATTTTGCAACATTTAGCAATATTTATCAAAACCAGGAATACAATATTCACAGTTTGGACCAAAAGGTCAATGGTCTTAATTCCTAGAATCAGTTAAAAACGTGTGCGTGTGTGTGTAAATCGCACCTCTAAACCTGTTTTCTCACAGACAAGCAGCTCTTGATGTTATGTTTGCTTTCAAGATATATTCTGCAAATTCATCAGAGATAGGGAAACTGAACTATGACTTTCTAGTAAAGAGTTCATATTAAAAAGTGTGCTATGTAACAATTTGAAGTATTACTATACTAAGGAAAAGAATTTTAATGCTACTAAAGAATTTCTTGTCTCAAACTTAAGATGGGGAAAATACAACTAATGCTGAGGCATGACTATTTTTTTAAATATTTCTGTGCACTGATCCTGCTTCCTACATTCAAATGCAAAAAGCCTACAGCAGGCAGTTAAATATAAAATAAGTAAAAAGGTAGCGAAGAAGTTAAAATGAAGACTTTCATTTAATTTTATATTCAGGAGCCAAAACCAGACTCATTAACTGCAATTACAAGATCTCTTTCTATCTTGCATGAAAATGAATGATTCTCAAAAACAGGCTCTGAGAATGTCGCAGAAGTTCACATAGAACAAAAAAAACTTTTTAGTCTAGTGAAAAGTACACTAAGGGTAGCCAAGTTTAGCAGAAATATTTCTAATTCCTTGAAAAAATATTAAGACAATTCTCTGCCATACACATGCTTCCAAGACAAAACACACTAGGCAAAGATTTCCCATTCATGTATCAAAAAAAATCAAAAGTTCATGAAATTATGTAAAGCACTGTATGTTAAATTAATTTCCACATACATAAAAGGTCAGTACCTATCTGAACTTTCATTCATTTGATCCGAGGATCTTTAATTTTCTCTTCATAAATAATTCAAGGAATTCACAATAAATCGCAAGAGGAATCCTATCTGATTTGAAAGATTGCAGATTATGGGGGAACAGCTAGAAAATTACAAGAGGGAAAGACTAAAGAAGGTATTAGCCCAAGCAGGTGCAAATTCTGCTCCTTAAGAATCTGCCATTTACAGTATTTACTCTGAAGCAGTACTTTGAACAGAGAGATCAGATTTCTAGCACTGGACAACAGATTGCAACCTGCAGCAGATATTGGAGCTCAGCTGGTTCTCCATAGGACACTAATTCCTAAGGAAAACATTTCCCACAAACAGACAGGAAATGGCATCAGACATCAGATGTGTTGTAAGTGACATGCAGATTCTTTGCGTGGGAACAGAGTGCTAAAGTTACTACTCTGTCTTGCACTTCCATATAATTAAATTTGGAAATGAAGCTAAAGCGAATGGTAACATTTATGTCAAATGCTGGTCATTCTGCACTTACTAAGTGTGAAACTTGGTTCAGAAATAGAAATGGACTTTAGATTCTAGGTCACAAAAAATTATACCCAGTAGACTCATCAGGAGACTACAATCAATTTGTACAACACTCCAGATTTCATACAGATTACCTTGATGTCTCCTTGATGTTACTTCAAAACTGAATTTCACAGAAAAAACACACTCCTCCAAAATTAAAATCTTCATCACCTACTAGAAGCACTCAAGGTACACATTATGCTGCGGCATAAAGAATAACTTTGAAAACACCTTCAAGTGCACAGAGCAAGTGATACTCTGGCAAAACCTTTCAAGTGTTTCATGGAAAGAAAGTATCAAGTGACTTCTTGTAAACCATGACCTAGCCTTCACATGTTCTTCATATTGAAAATGTTCTGAAAAACAAACCAGGCAAGCCAGTTCAGCACGGAGCTCCACTTACCTTTCAAAATCAGACTTTGACTTCAATTCTTTAGCCTGCTCCCTTTTCTGTAATGTATCTTATGTAGATTGCTGTGGTAGTTGAAGAAATAGTCTGGAAATGTTTGCAGATAACTAGTTTAAATTCCCCAAATAAGGAGCTTTTGTTGGTTTTGGGGTGTGTCTTTTTCTTTTCGTTTTTTACACTAAGTGCTGCCTCTGGGAATTTTGACATTCACAATTCTATTGGCTACACACAAAACAGTAGTTCTTGAATGCATACTTTTGAGAAGGTAGATCCCAAATATATTAACATGGATATCACAGCATAGCAAAAACATAAACATAGCCTACATTGCAGAAAAGCCTTTTCTTAAAACAACGATACAAGGATATTAACAAGAGGTGATAGGTGTATAGCAGGAACAACAAACTATAAAACGTGAATGAATCCTGCCAGAAGATTAAAGTATACTACAGAGAGGGAAATTCTCATATGTGTCTATGCATCCGTTTCCACAACCCTTAGAGCAGCTGTCACACCAAAGTCATTGCCAGTGAATAAAATAAAACACTTCATCAACTGCGATATTTAGTCTTACATCATTCTTGAGATTTGGTGAGGCAAGTAATAACATCATATTCACAAAAACGCACTCCAAATGAAACCATGCAGGGCAGATCTTTGCGGAACGGTGCAAAAATGCGTTGGACTCCATGAACACACCCACTCAGAACTGCTGGTAGAGATCACTGGTGACATGAGAAGATGGCAATCCTTGCCAGGGAAGGTTATTAGATTCCTTTGTAATCAGGAGTAATGCTGGCCAGAAAGTATTAGCATATGGGTCATCAAAGGTTGTCTTTGGAGGGGCTTAGCATTTTAGCTACACAAAGCCAAAGCTAGCCAAGACAGCATTTTCAAGCTGTTATCTTTTACTCCAGAAATGTATCTCCTCTTCTAAAATTAGATTGCTGCTGGAAGTATTGGAGTGAATTAATTCTTTTTTTGTTTGTTTTATCGATAAACAGCTATCAATTACATAAGCACATTTAAATTCAAATAACATTTCAACAATCTTTCTTCCCTTCTGTATGTTCTGCACAAAAAAAAACTGGACTTACTCTCTCTTGTTTTGTCACAGATTAGTTGGTTTTAGGTGACATGAAAACAGATGACTTTATCCTCAAAGCAACATAGTGCTAAATTTCAGACTATCAAGCTTCTTTTGATCCTTTCAAATGATAGGACTAGAAGATAGAACTGTTAAGCACTTCACTTGTCAAAAAAAAGCTAGACTTGTATTTCATTTTAATGTAGTCTGGCTGGTACCTTAATATAATACATCTGTAAATCCCCAAGAAATTCAGGTCAGACTAGAAGCAGCACTACAAGTTAGCATCCAATACAAGCAATGCTATAAAGTCACATTTAGAAAAACAATAAACTCCTGCTTCAGTGGCGGTGTTCACTAGCTGTAGCTATGGTTATTACGGTAAGAAAAGTCGCAACATCTGATAGCAGATTCAACAAGGTATCCTGCCACAATAGCTGTTTGGTTTTCAGAGAGATACAAGCTCTCCTGTGGTGAAAAGAGACAATACAGCTTCAGAGGAAGGACTTGCATTCTTTTGTCTTTTGACTAGTATTTAAAAAAAAAAAAAAAAAAAAAGTACTAAATCCAGAAGCTTTATTACCAATGGCAGTAGAAAAGCAGCAGGGGCCATTTCCTCAGCTGAAGCAGTACAAAGCAGTACAATACCTATCAGAGTCATGGCTGTAGCCTACAAAAATTGGCTGTAAAACACAGCGCCTCTTCCTCCCCAAACTCTGTTAGTAGTGCTGCCATTTAAACCAGTTACATACCAGAATGTACAGCCCAGAGTATTAATTTTTGGAAATCACTGACCTATCACAGAAATGTCCCATTTGTTTGGAGGGTTTTTTTTTTTGATTTGTACACTCACATCACTAAGATTGACTTAGAATCAATCTTACCCAGTGAGCACACTGAAGGTAGCAGAAGAAAAATCCAGCTGTCAAGATAATACAGAAGTCTATAATGGGAAATGATCCCAGCAATACCATCATCACATACATTTTCAAAGAACACACACTTGGTGTTATATTCTGCTCTCAAAACAGAATCTCCATTAAAGGTATCATATACTTAAAAGAGAGTTTATCTCCAAATGCACGGTTTACCTTAGATCGCAGGCTAGAAGATGCGCTGTCCTGCACTAAAGACATACTTGTAAAGCGTATTCAGGAAGTGATCCTGCCACATTTCTTGCCTTTCCAGAGGAAGACTTTTCAAAGCAGTGAACTATTTACAAATTCCCAAACACCGAAAGAAAAACACTATAAACATCAGATAATACATAAATAATAGCCTGACCAAGTGGCGAGACACAAAGGAAGAAGGATCAATAACCCTATTGGCAGACCTGCCAAACCTCCTTACAGAGACAAGAAAAGATGGGATTTACTTTATTCCCTACAACTAAATGCTTCACTCACCATCAGTTTGGTTTGTAACACCAAGAACTAATTTAGCTTGCATAATCATCACCAAATGATGAAGGTTTTTAATCAAAACGTTTGTATTATTCCTTACTACAGTATAAATGGAAAATAGATTGATTATCTAAAAATATAACCTGGTAAAAGAGAATATAAAACATTTTTGTCAGTTGCTTGTAATGGTAGCCAAGCACTTTTGCATCTGCTAGACTATGCGAATCCTACCCAAGTAGCTGTGGAGAAGATTTTAACTTCCAGAGTCTTTTCCTTTCCTTGTATCTGTGGTTCTGAAGACTACAATGAAACCTATTTTTTCTCTTGTGGACTCCTACCTCTGGTTAAAAGCTCATTGATACCACTGTACCACAAATGTCTGGAAAATCAGTCATTTCAAAGAAAATTACCAGAAGTCATTCTAGAATGTAAAAAGGGCAAATATTGCTCTAAAAGTAAGTAGAATCAAGTAGCATCATTATTTTCAGTCGACTGTTTTTAAAGATTTTTCCTGCATACCCCAAGCTTTAACAACATTAACTGAAGGTATTTCCTGCAGAACAGAAGAGGAATTCACATCAGGCAAAATATCTCCTTTGCTTCTCCACGGATGTACAATCTGCAGCAATAATCTCTGATCATTAAAAGTTATATATATTTTAAGTTTGTAAAATCTTTTATTTAATTAGAAAGCTTTTCTACTACCTAGATGTAGATGTGACATATCAAGCAGTAATCAAGGAGCAAGCATACTATATGACCGTTGAAGGAAGTAATTGAAATACAACAGGATTTTTAAATCTTTCAATAAATAAAGGCTGAGTACAACTTTTACAGTAAAAAAATTTCTTTAATGTGCCAGAAGAACACACTTACATATAAAGTAAAGCAAGGGACCTTTATAGTAACACTCAAACTTCTGATAAGCTATTGCCAGAAATACCACTAAAATAAACTGTGTTGGTTTTAAATTACTGACATGGAATGTATAATAAGTACTTTCTTTTTAACTTCAAGTACCTCACTAGACATTTGGAAAGGACTCTCTTAAAATTTTATGATTGACAGTTTCTGATAGACAAATATTACATAAAACAAACAAAAAAGGAAAGGGTACTGTAAAATTAGATATAAAGGAAGTAAATCAAAAAGTGTTTTGCTCAAACAGCTGTTACCAAATGCTTGTGGAAATACACACACTGAAGAATGATATTAATAGTAGCGGCAGATGGTTTTTAAATCCATCCATCCATTACAGTTAAATGGGCTATGCAAAAGTGACGATACGAACAAACAACAAAAAGACACTGACAGGCACAGAACAACATCAGATCCTCAGAGAGGAAAGCTCCATGTGGCTGATGGAAGCAAATGGAACCGCAGCTCATTGGCATGAGCCTGAGTGTTTGACCATAATTTCTTGGCATGTACGCTTCAGCGTCTGATGAGTTCAACTATATTTCAGAGGAGGAAAATAATTTATGAATTTGGCTGGTATTGAAAACTTGTGTGACTTCCAGTTCATAACCCTATCTTTACATCTTATAAATTAAGCATTATGAGAAATGGTGTAGCTGCAAATTTCCATCCTTGTTCTCTGTGGAGCTACTTGTTATTTTATGTTGTTATGCTTAACACAATGTACATAGAGCATAAATGTTATGTTATGCTAAGTTATTCTGACGTCCTAAGAGGATTAAAATGATTCATTTTTCCCAGCTAAAAAAATCTCCTGAAGTTTGGTTTGGAGTTTGTTTGTTTTGTGGGGGGTTTGTAGGGGTTTTATTTATTTATTTTTTACAAATGAATAAGAAAATCCTCAAACTAAAATTCACAGAAAAATAAGCTTCAGCAGACATGCAGGTATTCTCACACACCATTCCTATGTCAAGGTTTGGGGAAAGAAACATAGCTGAACATTCCATTTGCAATCCTAGAAATATGTCAATATAAGCATAGTTCTCTGCAGAATTTGGTCACAGCAGGTCTTGCTAAGAAGGCAAAGTTTACAGTATATTACAAGCCAAAGAATCAGAAACTATTATCAGAGGGAACTTATTTAAGGATAAAAATCCTTGAACCAAAATAAGTTTTGCAATATTACTTTTAAAAAGATGACAGTAAATATATATTTGATTCTGGTCAAGGAGCTGTGGATAAAGAAAGAGATGTACCACAGTTTTTGATGGAAATATGAAGACTGGTAAGTGAATTACCTGTCAGATTTGGACTTTAAATGTCAGAAGAAAGGCAAGCCATGGAAACTGGAACATGAATCAGATATCCTTCATTCTAGTTCTGGTTGCCAGAAACTCATTGTAAGGTTTTGGGCAAGTCAGAAAACATCCATGTCTCATACTCCACACCTGCATTTGGGCTGGCTGAGCAGTGTTATTTAGCTACTGAATGTCCCCATCAGTACTACAAATAGGTGAAAATGCCTGCTGGACTATCACGTAATTTGCCAGATGAGAAACTGCTGTGAACTAGTTCATCCAGCAGCATACTGGGCACCTGCAGTCCCTACTGCTACAGCGCTTTCCCATGAAAAGGGGATTAATAAACAGTTCACAAGCAAACAAAATGTACATAAGTTTGTAAGTGATTTCACTGTAATCATCAGTGTATTAGAAATGTCAAGACAGCCATAAATTCCCAGTAATTAACCATCAAGACAGGCCTCATTTAAACGCAGTTATTAAATGTTGGGAAAATTAATTAAGCTCAAATGCCAAATATTAAAACTGAAATCTCTAAGTGACAAACAGAAACTTGTGCTTCAGTCTATAAGCTTTTCAATACGAGGGACAGAATTCAGTTTTTGAGAAGGTTTCAAATCCTGAAGAGCATGGCTATATCTTGCTTCTTTAAATTTACTTTGCAAAGATTAAAAAAAAAAAAAAAAAAAAAAATCAAGGAAAGGCTGTAACATCCAGGGTCCTAAGAAATTAAGAACAATTCAGCAAATTGAGGAGGAGATCCTCTGGGCTCTGGTCCACATGATCCTGATCATTAAATGTGCCATCAGTCAGCATAAGCCTCTATGACTTGCAAGTTAATTTGTTATTTCAAACAAGTTTCTTTCACAGGCAGCTTCTCTTTATTGCTATGGTCAACTCTGCTAAGAAATGTTACTGCTAAGAAGCATGTATATTTATCAGCAACATGCCGCAATCTACAGCAAACAAGAACTTGGTGGACCAAGCAAATCCTTGTTTTTGAAAAGAAGTCATTGAACACTAATTTATTAAAGAACAGATTTCCAGATATATAGAACTCCCACTTCAAACTTATCCAATTTTTAATTTATTTTTTCAGGTTTCCTCTTTATTTCACCTTGATATTTTTTTTTTTTTTTTTAAGCTAGGAATCTGCAGTGCAAGGCTAGGTTGTTGCACATAGGCCAATATAACAGCTTTTTGTTTAAATAACCTAATAAGAGTAATGATCTTAAGTAATACTTTCCTGGTAACAGAAACATTGTGCATTCTCTTATAAGTGTTTGCTTAACTTCGTAAGAAAACAGAGTTAGACAACACACAATGTATAAATTTACTGAGTCAGAGACATGTTTAGAACTGTTGGCCAGAGCTTTGATCCCTTAAGGAGGAAAAATAAATACACAAACATAAAGCAAGTTTCAGGTACCTCACTCTTCTAGCACCATGGTTTTAAGTAAATTTGCTCAGGCAATCATTTCCTAAGTAGCTGGACAACACTTAATTAGATCATATTATGATCTGTTCTTTAGGTTATGTGTATCAGTAAATTAAGAAGTCAAACCTAAAACTGGTACAAGTCAGCATCTCCTCTCCAATTCCCTTTTTGTGCTACCATGAGAGACCAAGATACTGGTGTGAGTCCATCGCTTCCCCTCAAGATACTCCTTGGCCCGAGCTCTTTAATCTAAACTGAAAGAAATAAGCAGCATCTCACAAGATTTGACCTGAATTTTCTTCCTAAACTCCATCTATCCAGAAGTTTACTCATGCTATGAATAATGATCTGTTAGACTTTTCCAGCACCAGGAAAGAGGGTCTAACCAAATTTGCCAAGAGTTTAATAAGCATCACAGTTTAATTAGCCCATTTATTTTCACTTATAGCTCCGCATGAGACCAAGACATGCAATTTAGAAATAAATACGAAAAATCTATCTTCTACTGAACAATTCATCATCACACCGTATGCCCCCTAGTAAGAATATCTTCAAAGGTAAAATCTCAAGTTAAGCACATTTACCAGGAAAAAAAAAAAAATGAACACTGTTCCAAATCTTTATACTACTAACATTTGAAGTATATCTTATACTGTAAGCAGGAAAGGAAAAAAAAAAAAAAAAAAAAGGTATCTGGCTATTATTGACAGAAGGCTGTTCAGTTGTCTTTGATAAAGCAGTATGCTTATAAGACCAAAACCAGCAAAACAGCAAAGCAAAGCTGAATTAGCAAAGAACAGTCAGAAAATACAGCGCACAGAAAGTGGAAGGATTTGTATTCCGGGGAAAGGCTCACAGAATGAAAACAGAGAAGAGGAATAATGAAGAAAATGATGCATAAATATGTTATCCCCGAGGCGCTACCACTGTCGCTGATGGGCTCGGCCTTGGCCAGCGGCGCGTCCATCTTGGAGCTGGCTGGCATTGGCTCTGTCAGACGCAGGGGAAGCTTCTAGCAGCTTCTCACAGAATTCACCCCTTTAGCGTCCCCACCAAACCTTGCCACGCAAACCCAGTATGGAGAGGAAAATAGGAAGGGAAGAAAACAACAGAAGATGATGAAAAAATTAGTGTGTAAATGATTTATGTTCATTGGTAATACCACACATTTTTCTGGATACAATTTAAGACAGTTTTCAAATTCAGGTTATCTCACATAGGCTGGAAATACAGAACTAAAAGTCTCCTCAGCACAGTTTCTTACAATCTCTTTCACTTACCTTCCCTAAGTACACTCTTAATGAAACTGAAACGAATTCTTTGATGCACAGAAGAGAAAATGCCAGAAGGTCAAGATGCAGCTTCATTGTAACTACTTAAAAGAACACTGTGTTTCTGTGTTTTCTTTCACACCATAATATTAATTTAATACTAAGTTTCTCTTACAAAAATGGACTATTTAGCATATTAAATGCAAAGCATCTACTAAGTAATGAGAAAATACGCTACTGTGAGTTACTCTGTATTTACAGAACAATGTAAAGTTATGACCATTTACATCTAAGAATCTGGTCTACAGTTTCTGTAAGGAACAAGAAAAAAAAAAGTGCTCAGGGCATTTGACAAAAATCCAGATATGTTTCAAATCCTCACACCCCATTCTGCAGATATATTCAACTACGTCCCATTATAAGCCTGAAAATCTGATACGCTGGTGTTCTCTATAAAGTCACAATTAATCCATTATTGTGGATCCTTCCTGCCCTTCCCTCACCCCCAAATAATTGCTTTCTTTAATGCTATCTTCATCAAGAATAAATAGAGACAGCTTAAGCTGAAACGGAAGCCAAATATGACTGCGCTTGAACCTTTTTTTTTTTTTTTTTTCCAGCTCATCCAGAGTTCCTGTGGTAGAGCCGATTAGGAGGGCATGAAAGCAGATAGCTCAAAGACCACATAGTTATTCCTGGATTTAAATACAGATTGGAAATGAATGTCCTGTGGATAAATGCCTGTGAAAAACCCAGAGGAGAATAAGTGCTTGGGAGATTAAGAGATTTACTGTAACCTCTGTGAAAACTGAACATTTAAAGGGCAGGAATTCTTCATTTTTCAATCAGCAAATTTAAAGGGGCAGAGATTTATACATTATCTCAGCAACTAATTAAAAGTCCTCTGTATGCATATGCACATGTGCATACATGTAATTATTTTTAGAAATCAGCAGACGTATATTACTAATAGATCATGCAACTATTCTGGTCAGCAAAATTAATATAAATGTTAGATGTCTTAATTTTTTTAAGTGGCACTTCAGCTAGTTCATAGAATCATTTAGGACCTTTAAGATAGAGTTCAACAGTTCTCTGTATTGCTTGAGATCTCTTACTGAACTGAGGGCAAATAGCTCCTTTTTCTTACTAGAACAATACATCCTCAGTGAAAGAAACTTCATATACAACTTGATTTTATAATTCTTTTTTTCTGCTTGCTTCATCATTTTTAATACCTATTACTCATTGGAAATGTAAACCTAGACATGCTGAGGAACTGCTACGACAAACCTGCCAGATTCTACTTATTACTGTCTTGCCCAATTCTTCCCTTTAAAGCAGGAAGTTTGCAAGAACACAGAGGTATTCATGTGTACAAACACCAAACATCTGTTTCACACCAAAGGCCAAATATAATAGTCACATGCCTGAAGATCTTGCTCTCCAAATAAACCCACGCCATGTACAGACAACAGCATATACTGAGTCCATCCATTGCGTGACTTAATCCTGCTCATGCTTTGCTGTTTCTGAAATTATGAACATTCAGGAACTGTAATACACAAGCAAACCTTTGAACTGGAAATGTGACTGCAGATTTTTGCACATTCACCTAATTTGCTTGAGTGCTATGTATCAGAAAGGGTATCCAGATGTAGGAGACTCTCACCATTCTCTGTGATCAATTTGCCTACCCTTCATCTGTCCCTGTCCTACATTGCTCCCTTTCAAACTGTAGCTGAGGGCAATATTCTCGTAAGTATCTTTGATACAGCAAATCCCTAAGGATTCTACTGGTGGGATTCATGTAAAAAATAAACACAATCACATACTTGCACATCTGATCTCACCTCCCAAAGGCATTAAAAAAAAAAAAAAGAAAAATCACAGATCAAGCCCCCAAGCATTTACTCAGGACAAACCCCTCCAGAGTTTGGCAGTAGCAGCTTCAGACACCAATGAATTGCTAGATAAATGAAATATCCACCAGGGTTTTTTTTTTCTAATTGTAAAAAGCCAAGGGTGTTAGGATCTAATATACCTGTGGGAATATTAGGTCTTACATGTTAACAACTGCTGAACAGTAAAAACTTGTTATTTTGATCTCCACAAAGGAAAAAAAAAAAAAGCTGTACACTTCTGAGTAATTCTGTAAACATCATGAAAATGTGGCTGCCCACACTTTCAGTATTAATAAGGGGAGTTAGGAATGAAGCTGAAATGGAGCTTCTGAGGGAATTATTTCTTTGCAATTTAATTTGTGAGAAAATAATGTCTGAATGGCAAGTATCACCAACAAAGAAAAGCAAGGAAGAAAAATGGCTGCATACTACAAGCAATAAGTATTTTTTATTCCTTCATAATATTGTTTTTGTACACACCCAAGTTAACAATATTGCTATTTGTTTATGGAGGAACAGAGCTGGAATATAAGGAGGTCATGTACTTTCACTTGCAGCATGTGCTGTCTACAGGCAAAAAGGAAAGTTTGATACACTTCATTCCAGGGCAACTATTTAATATTTGGGTTTAAAACAGTAAGATGCTTTAGCAGACGTAGGTTAAAATGCCCAGAAGATATAAGAACACTTCACAGTTCAATTAGTGTTTTTGGAAGAAAAAAAACCCACCAGGAACCTGCCTGGTTTTTTACTAATGCCACAGAAAGATTCTCCTAAACAAAGGCTTAATATTACCATACTGCGTGCTCAGCACTATTGCTAAAATACAGACACTTCCATGGTAAAGACAGCAAGAGCATAAGGAATTCCACATAACAGTGTTCAGACAAGGAGGGAGAGAAAGCCAAGGCCATTCCCATGAAGCATTAAATTAACTTCCATAAAATGAAATTAATAATTCTTTTCCTCAGTCCTTCCCCTCCCCCCTACTCTTCTCCAGATAACACCTTCTGCACTCCCAAAGTGAATTTAGGCCAAAAAAAGCCCAACAAACCTTCATTTTAGTGTTTGATGTTACCAGTATTTTGTGCTATTCATAGTATTACTCTAGAGTCTTCACATTGCTCCTGCCTTACATACTGATAAGGGTAGCAGAATACCCATCCCAAAGACCGCCAGCATAGCAGATATAATATTACCGTATGGTATTAAATAATTCCACAGGTATCATGGTCTAATCAAACTAGTGATAAAAGAACAACTGATGAAACTGCAATATGACAAATATGCTGTGGGTCTTTTTATACTCCTAAAGAGTTCTCTTCTAGAAGAGTACAAAAAGTTAGGTATGTTTTGTATTTCTATGAGAAAAGTTCCAAGGCTCACCCGACTCTATATGCAAGGAAACCTGGGTTTCTCAGAGGAAATGTGCGATTCATTCCTCAGTACCTTAGTGTTTAAATAATATGTTATCTAAACTGGGATAAATCCTTCTTGTGCTGTGCCAGGCAGACAGGGGGTTTTGCATTGTATCTTCTTGCTAGTATTCATATAGGGTAAACTTTTCAGGAAAAAAAAAAAAAAAAAAATCTATAACTACCTGAAAGGAGGTTGTAGTGAGGTGGGTGTTGGTCTCTTCTCTCAAGTAACAAGTGATAGGACAAGAGGTAATGGCCTCAAGCTGCGTCACGGGAGGTTTAGATTGGCTATCAGGCTGCCCAGAGAGGTGGCAGAGCCACCACCCCTGGAAGTGTTCAAAAACCGGGTAGATGTGGCACTTTGGGACGTGGTTTAGTGGGCATGGTGGTGGTGGGTTGATGGTTGGACTGATGATCTTAAAGGTCCTTTCCAACCTTAATGATTCCTAGTTTTTACTTTCATTAAAAATAATCCAGCCACCAAGCCAGGAAACATGAAATTACTACTCTACTCTTAATTGTTCTAGTGGTGGACTTGGTAGTGTAAGGTTAATGGTTGGACTGGATGATCTTAAAGGTCTTTTCCAACCTAAATTGATTCTATGATTCTATGAAATACAATGCAGAAGGGGATTTCCTTGAAACATAGTTCCATTTATTAAGAACTTTATTTTTGTTTTTAAGTTGTGCAGCATGAAAACATTATGTTTAAACTCTGGATTAAAAACAAAGCAGAAAATCAAAGTATAATGTAGATTCAAAAAGCTGAGAAATGCCACTGGTTAACTTGGAAGTCTTTTCCGTGCTCAAAACCAAGCAGTTCTCAGACAAGCATTTCACTTAAGTTTTCCTCAGACAAGGACTATGAATTCTCTTCCTAGGGTTTCTTGAAGAAGGAGGAAGAAATGAGAGGGTGGTAGGGTTGGGGAGAGTATTGGGTTTTTGCATGTGTCTTTCACTTTGTCAGCTTATAATGAAAGAACATTCTAACTTCTGCTGGGTAATTTACACCAACCTGCCAGCGCCTAGCAGAAGGAGCCCACCCATCTGAGTAGGAAATATACACGCCAGGCGTTCAAGTGAATGTGAAATATAAATTCTATGAAAATTTATGGTAATTTCCTTAACGACTTCAAGATGGTCAGGAAGCAAAGAATACTTTATGTTCTGACTTTGACATACAAGACAAACAGTTCCCTCCCCTATCCTGTAGTCTTCCCTACAGTTGTTCATTTACTCATTCTAATAATTTTCTACATTTGTATTTACCTCTGCAAGTTAATCCCATCCTATAAAAATGAATTTTCATGCCTGATTTTCCCACAAAATCATGAAAATGACTGACCTAGCCCCATCTGAATCCTACTATCCCCTCATTAGTCAGTCTCCTCATGCCGCAGCATTGATCCACTTTTATCCTGCATAAAAGTAAGTTTGTTCAGGGGTTCATGCTACTGTTCATAGGAGGTTGTGAATGGCATTTTACTACCAGAGAGAGTGCTTCTCCATGGGAACCTAGGCCTTCTAAAGTCTTCCATGAGATTAAACAGTATGAGTCTAACCTCACATATTGTTACAGTAAAATGGTCTAGTAGGAAGCTGCTGTTGGCCCGATTACTGCCCTCAGTATGGGTAATATTCTGTCTTTCCCACAGGGCTTCTTTGGGTCACAGTGGGTGGTTTTTGACCTTACACAATGTCAAGAGAAAAGGAGCCTTAGCCACCTCACTTTGTACACAAAATAAACAAATTGAGCACATTTCATAATCCATGCTGTGCTTTGTGTACATATTCCTGTCTGCTTTGGTCTCAAGATTGTTGTGAAATGCTCTATTATCAAAGGCATATAAAGGATGAATCAGATACCATTTGATTCCCCGCCCCGCCCCCCCCCGCCTTGTCTTCAGAAACTGCACTATAAACTCACCAGTCCTGCCATTTTGTGTTTGCACATACTGCCTCGGCTACCACATTTTAACAGCATCACATCTATAGCAGGTGAACTGCAGAGCATGGAAAGCTCTGTCAGAATGCATTAACCAGAAATCCTTTGGGTATCCACAAACAGTAAGTCATGGTGACAACTCTCTTTCTGGGTAACTTTGGGATCAGCTAAGCTTGATTACTCAAGCTTTCTATGATGACACTTAATAAAATATCAACAGTTAGTTGGCAAAAAAAAGAAAGTAATATTATGAAGATCATTCTCCAAAGAAATTAAAAAAGAGATAATACAGGAAGGGATATATGTTTTTACCAAAAACATACCTGGGATATCTTAATAGCACAGAACAATATACCACTTCATATTCCCAGTGGAAAAAAAAAAAAACATTCTTGCATAAAGATATGTTGTTTCAGTAATCCTATCAACAACTAACATACTCCTAGAGATCTGTCAAAAGTAATAACACCTATTCTTGTTAAGTATTGGTTTACATCAGTCATAATGTAATATGAATACTAAAGTGCGAGAGGCTTTCTTGAGTGCATTGAACAGAAAAATATAAAGATTTAAGAAAGGAAAAAAAAGCCTTATGTCATACTGTGTAAGAGCAGGTTCTCTGGACTATAAAATTTGCAGCATCAGTGAATAAAACTGAATTAGAAGAAATGCAACTCAGCTTTCCAAAGCCATTAAGGAGTGGGAAGCTTTATCCCTCCTGATGTTCACCTGAAAACGTCATCAATATGACTTCTGATTTGACAAAATAAACATATACTGTTTGGAAAATTCCTTTCAAAAAGAAATTATTGCAGCTCTTCAGCAAAAAAACATCCACTACAATTTTCAAAGATTAAAAACTAGCTAGCTGCTGACTACCATACAGGACTGACTCTGAGCAAACAGGGAGAAGGTGCACGCTCCCTGTAAAGCACAGTACTGGAAGTTTCTTCAAAACTAGCCCAAGAGTTAACATATTTCTATGCAGACTAAGAATAAACTATGCCATGATTTTTGTGTGTGTGCATCTATGTGTGTATGAATATATAATCACTGTGCTCAGAAGCACACATATTCAAATTTAACCTGACCCTCTAGTAGTCTATTAAATGTGGTCAATGGATTTTGTAGGATGGGCTGTGTTCAGTATCAGAGGAATCAAGGCAATCACAAAAGCAGCAAATTATTTCCCTCACAACAGATTTACAGATATATAACAGATTAAACTAACCTACAGTCCAAATTTTCAGCCTGCACCAAAAGACATAAAGTAATTTATAACTATTTACACACACATCCAATCTCACAGAGATAAAATTAAAAGAGTCAATCTGTTGAAATAAACTCTTCTTGCTTGCAAAAAAAAAAAAAGTGTTGGTGAAATTAAAATGTTTCTTTCTTGAATAGTACTGAGACTTCTATGCCAGCTATAAACTTATTTAATTGTTCTTTCTTTAGGTATAGCATTGTTTGCTTCCACAATCTTTTAATTTGGAGTGTTCATAAGACCAGAGAGCCTTGCCGCTGTTCAATGAAACAATTTCTTTCACATTAATAAGTCTTTAAATGCCAACTCTGCAATTCTGAATAATATATATTTTTCAAAGCTTGGCAGTTCCAGGATCTTTTCTTTGGCTTTCTCAAGCATATTTAATCTGTTTGTGACAAGGGTCACTGACATCAAAAGAGTCAGTGATAAAATCAAACAAAAAATGGTGAATTATTATGGCAATGTTTTTTTCCTTAAACTTTTCAAGATTTTAAAACATTGGGAATACTTTGTTACTGATGTGTGATACTTTTGATACTACATTACAATGGCAATTCTAAATAGAGATCTGTTTCCCTCAACATACAAAAATTACTTTAATTAATCATAATTTAATTTCATGATGAGATGTGATCTATGAGAAAAAAACCAACCCACCACACACAAAACCAAAAACCCACAAACAAATTCAATATGAATTATTGCATAATGTTTTAAATGTGCTGTTTGATCACTTCAGTGTTTACAAGGCAGGGTCTACTGTTAGCATCTTCAAAAGTTTACATTAAGAGTTAATGTATTTTAAGAAAAGTAAGTTTGAACGGCTGTTAATATTGGCCTGCCATGAAGACCAAGTCTGTCTTAATACATCATTGAACAAAATGGTATCTGTTGTTACTTACTGCATCCTGTAGCATCTGTTCTGCCCTCTGTCACCACTAACGACAGAAGAAAGGTCTAAAAACAAGATCCATGTATACTAGTAGCTTTGTTCCTAGATTGCCTCTTTTAGAGGACAAGAATTGTATTTTGGTAATCTTTAACTAGATAGACTGTAACATGCATCAGCAGCAGTTCTGACTACACACTACAGGCAATTTGATGAAAAAAGAAAAATACTAAAAAAGGCTTCAACAGTTTGTTTTACATCTCAAAGTCTTTCTAAGAATACAGATTTTACTGTATTTGTTTTGCTTCTGTCAAATAACATCAGCAACTTGACATTCAGAGTGGAGTATTCTTGGCATTTTTTTCTTTTTAAACACATAGCTATGAAAAAAAATCCAAGCCTTTGGCTGTATATATCATGCTCTTGATGTAAGTTAAGCAAGTAGGCCCCTGAATCTTTAAAACTGATGTTTTCCCAGCGTATTTTCTACAGAACCTTAGAATAATCCAGGGATGTCTGGAATTCACTTTACCTAACCTCCTACTCAAAGCAGATCTAACTTCAAGGTTTGACCAGGTTGAGTTCTTAAAGTCCCCAGAGAATAATTTCCACAGCCTCTCTGGGCAACTTATTCCAGTGCTTATCCATTTTTATAGTGAAGTTCTGAATGCTTTTTTTCCACATATCTAATCAGAATTTCCCTTACTGCAACTTGTGTCTATCCCATCTTGCCCTTTCACTGTACACATCCATGTTCTCTCTAAAATCCCTCTAGGAAGTTGAAGATTGCAAGAGGATCCCCCGTTAGCCCTTCTTTTCTACACAATAAACAAAAACAGCTTTGTCAACTTCTCTTCATCAGTCATGTGCTCCTGCAGTCTGACCATCTTAGTGATGCTCCTCCAGACTCACTCCCTTTTGTTGATGTCTTTCTTGCACTGGGGGCCCAAACCTGGGCACAGTACTCCACATATGATCTCAAAAGCACAGAATGGATAGTAATCACTTCCCACAAACTACTACTTATCCTTCCGCAAATGCAGCCCAGTGTGCAGTTAAGCCTTCATCTCTACAAAAGATGCTCTCCAGCCAGCCAGTCCCCAGCCTGTACTTGTGTACATCGCAGGTGCAAGACCTGTTTGCATCTGCTGAACTTCATGAGGTAACTGCTGGGGCATTCCTGCAGCTTGCTGAGGTGCCTGTGGATGATAGCTTTGTACTCCATCATACTAATGATTTTGCCATGTTTAGTGTCATCTGCAGATTTGATAAGTGTGCACTCCATCCTGTCACCAGGGTCACAAGTGAGGATGTTAAACAGCATTGGCCTCGCTATCAATCCTTGGAGAGTGCCATAATCAATCCTGTGCCTGGTAGACTGCGAAAGGTTGATCATTATACTTTGAACCTGATAGCTTGGCCAGCTTCTTATCTACTTTGTACTCCATTCATCCAGCCCCTATCTCACCAATTTGGCTACAACTATCCTATGGGACACCATGATGAAAGCTTTTCTTAAGTCAGAAAATTATATTCCCATGTTCACAGAGCCAGTCATTTCACCACAGAAGGCAACCGTGTTGGTCTTACAAAGTCTGCACGTAAATCTGTCTGTACTGGCTGTTCCCAATCACCTTCCTCTACCTTCATGTGCATGCAAATGGCTTTCATAAAGATTTGCTCCATAAACTTCCTGGCCACTGATAATTGACTGACTGGCTTCTAGTTCTTGCCTTTTCTGAAGATGGGAGTAACATTTACCTCCTTTCAGACATCACTATTTTATATTCTTCCCATACAGATCCCTTTAAAATGTACTATCCTTCTTGCCACCGAAAACTTTCCCAGTATACAATTGCACAAGAAAAACTCCTACAGGCCTGACCCTAATGCCCTATGGGTGTGACAACACAGACTACTCCAAAAAGGTGAATTGCTTCTTTTAAAGACATCTGATTTTTAATACAACAAAGCAAAAACACTTCAGAGTATCAGATATCACTACTGAGCTGAGTGACATCCCTGGTAGTATTTCAATTTGAACTTGACTGCATTTGTCTATGGCCCTTGTCTCAAGTACCTTTGGTAAGAAGAATGCTGTCAATTTATCGGTAGAGTTTTACTACCTCTTCTAGGAAAAAAGAAACATTAAAGATACTACTTTTTAAACAGCAAAAGGAGAAAAAAGCAGCACTGAAATTCAAAGTTTACTGAGAATGACCAGCTATGCATATGCATCCATCTGTGTTTTACTATACAGAAGTTTTATGACTAGTAACATGACTCTGAGTCAAAAGCGAGGAAAATGGAGCTAAGCGCAGTCAGAACTATGGCCATGTAGTCATTGGTTTTCTTCAGTTTGATGATCAAATTAAAAAAACATAATAAGAAAAAAAAAAAAAAAAAAAGCACCAAACCCAAACACCACCCTAGGAAAAACTAGGACATATTACCAGAATAGTTAAAATTGAGGACCAAGAAAAAGACAAAATTCTACTGTCTTTTCCCAGTGGGGGGGGGGGGGGGGGAAATCTATTCACAACGGAAGCTGCCAAGGTTCAGACGTCTATTGAATCTGAGGACAGGAATGGAAGTAGGAGGAGGATTTTTTTACCCCCTTTTTGATAATATCACTATTTCTACTGGGATGGAATGAGAAATACTCAAAGGTAGGATGAGGTTCTCCTGGCAAAAAAAGGGAAAGATGATTTGTTAAGTGTTTCCAAGAATAATTAGAAATTGAATGGGTTCAACAGAAGAAAACTAATAATGCTGCATTTCTGAATAATCTTTGACAAAATTGCTAACCAACTGCACTCAGAAATACCCAAGTGAGTCATCTTGACATTTCCAGTTTTACTTTCACTGTACTTAGCTATGAATGGAATTGCTTAAAGCTTGCAAAATGTTTGATCACAAAATTATTCTTCATTAACTTTCTTTTTTCTTCTACAACATTGTGGGATCCAGCACAGAGGGAGACTACGTCTTGGTTTTGTTTCTAGTCTAATATTAGTCATTATGCTGCTAAAGCCTGCAAAAACAAGCATTCAATATTACTTTTATAGTCCAAAAGTTACACACTCATCTTATATCCCATATAATAAATTACATACCATCCCCATTAGGGAGGCTTGCATTTAAAGACATATTACCCTGACGTAAAGTGTCTAGAGAAGAATTTTGATTACAGAACAAAGAATTAGTTTAAGTAAGGGCTAAAGCAAGTTTTTGCTTTGCTTACAATTAGTGTATCTCTCCAGCTCTCTAATTTCATATATATGGAAAAACTCGGGGGGAAATCTTGATTATGTCTATATATCTACAATGCTGTCTGCATGGGGACTCCAGCCAGGCTAACCTGTAAGCATTAACGTGAGAAACAGAGGAAAGACATCATACAGATTAACTCACTCTCACAGTAGCAGTGTGAGCTGTAGATTAGAACTGGTGCTTCCTCGATGATATAAACTGAACTGGCATAAATGTGTGCTAACATTAATTAAGTTCCTCAACAGAATGAGGAACTTGCCTCCTCTTGAAATCAACAGGAGTCTGTAATTAATTTCATTGGAGCTGGTCTTAAAACTCTTGATCTTGAGCTATATTTGCCCCTACTGTGAAATGTGTCAGAGGATAAAAAAAATTAACTAAAGATTTCAGTGACATGACTATCAGGAAGACAGTATATTTTGAATCAGAGGAATAAAAAGCCATAAATAAGAAAAAGTCAGCATTACTGAAATGTGTGTCACATTTGATGATATCTGCTTTCTTTTTCTTTTACTCAGATATAGCTCAAAAACTGTGCTTAAATTCTGTGATATCCTAAAAATTAAAAAAAATAATGCCACATGAAAGGTTCAAAATTATCCTTTCACAGCCTCATTGAGGAATATAGACCTATATTTGAAGTAAGAAGAAAAAAAAAAAAAACCTGAATATGAGAAAAGCTAGCTCTCGGGAAATTAATACCGGGAAATGTTGATAAACTTAGTGTGTTGTCATGACTCATAGAAGATTTGTTGCCTACCAGATGCCAGTGCAGAAAAAAAAAAACCCGTCATATTCAAAGACGACAAGTTACTGAGAAGGTCTGGAAGGAAGCCATGGTCATCATAATCTATATTGGACCTAGTGATATAAGCAGAACTAAATGGAGATCCTGCAAAACAGGTTTCAACAGTTTGTTAACTGTACATGCAAAGAGAGATCAAATGCCAGTGTTCTCAGAAATGAGGCTGGTGCCACTCTCAGGGAGAAGCAAAGAATGGCAGACCAACATCTCGGCACAGTTCAGAAACAACACAGATGGACACAGATTGCTCCCAGAATAACTGAACCTTACACAGCTAATTTAGTATTGATTATTGATATTCATGCTACAGCATTAAAAACATTAAGACAACATTTACCTAAAACAGTATTAACTTTAAAATGGAGAGACAAACCAGTTCAGATAAATAGGGTGTATGGCAGGTTCTAGCCTGAAGCCATACAGGAGGAAAAAAAAAGGAAAAAAACCCACCAAACCAAAAGAAAAGTGATTAAAAAGATGCTATGTTGATATTAGGCAGAGGTACAAAGAGAGCAAGATGACAGTTAGCCTTCCCGCTTTTCGCAAGCATGTTTTAAGCACAGATCTGAGGACTAAAAGGGCAGTTATTTGTCAACATAGAAAAAAAAGTGTTGTACATCTAGGAGCAATATAAAATCCTGAAGACATGAAGCCATACATGTCTAAAAAGGACAAGCAAACTGTTAGAGAACAACATTTGGAACACACACAGTAAGAACTGTGAGTATGGAAGAGGATTAAAAGTATCAAGGAGGCACACAGCGGGTGAAGATTTTCACCCTCTAACCTGCATGTAACAGCAGCCTTTGTGTGCTGTCGAAGACACCTTTAAGTATCTCAGACCCCACAGCCTTAACATAGAAATCAGAAACCCTATCCAGGTTTGCTAGAAGGCAGCAAAGGACCCACTTCTGAACTTGTTTCAGCTGTCCAACACCATTGTAGAATTTCTCACGGACAAACTTCCATGTCCTATGAATGGAGACAACTTGCTAAGCATCTTGCTTTGGACATGGCACCCAAAAGGAGGGCACTCTATACAGATGGGGATATTAAAAGAGAACCTCTGCAGTTTTATATTCAGGCAGAAAACTAGAAAAAACCCAATCCTTTGTAACTCTTTCAAATCTGCAGTTAGAGGCTTGTTTAGACCCTGGGCAGATGTTCTTGATGGTTGAGACTCTTCATATACCTTAAACTGTTTGATTCATAATAAACTGCCACAGCAGGTTTTATTCAGTTGTAACCTAAGATGGTAGAAAAGAAAGGGATTTACCAGTTGAGACCGAAACCATACTTGAACAAAGGACATAAGCACATTCTTAAGTGCACTTGATGAACAATACGGAACTTCAAAAATACTTTAAGCATATTTAGCCATAAATTTCTACTTATCCCCCAGCTTCTGAAGAATTAATCATAATTAATAAACACAGTTTTCTAGGCTCCTATAATTTTTTTTTTTTTCATTCTTCATGCTATTCAGTAGACCAATTACCAGATACAGTACATGAAGAATAGTTTAACTACTATGAATTTCTCCTCCCCAAATCCAAAAGAATGTTTTGGGGATTGCTAAAATATATGTTACCTTTGTGACTGCATGGCATTATTGAAGCTATTCCAGATGCACTCACGAAACTTTCTCCCCAGCCTCCCCACAACTTGTTACAATGCTAGTGTTTACCTATGATTGGTCTGTATTAAAATTTAGCAATGTCCCTTTGTATCTTTGTATTTATTTGTAACAGGTAGCAGCCAGCTAACTATAGCAAGTCTACAATGGATATCCACACACATGTAAAGAGTTTGTCCACAATTACCATCCATCCATCATTTTTTGTACACTCACAAAGCCAAGTGGATCCTACTGTGCTGATCAGGGGAAATACGAACATTGTGCATGTAGCTGGTGTGAGCTGGCTCTTTCTTAAGCTTAATTCATTCAACGATACACAAGTTACCTTGTGATAAAACTTTGTGCTGAACTATGATGTCATATATGGTGGGTATTACATTTCTGAATATAGTAAAAAAAATAAATTCTGCGAACAGAAGTAGTGCTTTAAAAGCATTTCTTGCAAAAGTGCTCTTAAAAGCAGAAACTATGTTACTAGTTCACTAACTGGAATAGGAACATGATGAAAACAGACAAGTGTTTCGGAATAAGAAGAAAGATTTACATCTGGGAGCAGTGGACGTGACAACACACTGCCCTCAGCCAGTCCTACTTGTCCAGAGATCTCCAGCTTTGACATTTAAGAGGTATTACAGAATATCCAGAAGGAACCTGGCTGTGCTTCTTTACAAAAACACTGGCATCTATGACCCACAGACTGGAGGCTTAAAACCAGAGGATAACTTGTATTGGATTTACTGTTAACTGGCCATGAGGCTCTGCATCAGACCATGACATAAAAGAAAGTTTGCAACCACAAAACAGTAAAATAGTTGTTATGGTGCAATGCCTTGCTTTATCTTGAGAAGAACCTGCTACAGGTCACTGCTAGAGACATGACTTTCAGAGACATCTCAAGCTGATCTGACAACACTTGTTCTCCAGGAAACTAACAGAAAATTCCCTCCTCTGAAGGAGAGCATACTTTGCCTGAAGATTTCCTCCATTCCTCAATGCCCTATCCAATCCTCTTTCTCTGAAAGGAGGACTAATGCAATAAAAAGAGCAGGCAACACCATTTACCTGAAAGTTGTAGCTTGGTAGTCTACCACCTTAAAGTAACATTCTGTCTGCCCCAAAGCTGCCAGTTTTCATGATCAAAAAACATGACAGCAGCGGTATAAAGCACAGCACCAGCACAGAACTAGAAAAGAACGGGCAACAGAAAAGTTGTTGTGGGGAACTACATTCAACCACCAAATACAGTTGAAAAAAAGTAAAATGTGCAAAACGGATCTTGCTCATATTTTAGTGTATATTTCAGTATAACTGTAACAATCAAATTGTTATTCATTCTTAAGTAATATCTAGTGTTAAATTAAGAAATTTGCTTCTTGAAAAAAAAAAAAAAGGATATTTAATTCTGATCTTTTCCCTTTCTTTCTTCCATGCACTCACTGTCCTTGTTCACAGTACAATAAAATTTTACTAAGATGACGTTTCACTGAAAAAAAGTTGTAGGCAGGTTTAGTTTAAAAGAAAGTAAATGAAACTTGCTAAACTGCATAGTCTTTTGTCTGGGTTATGAATTCAGAGAGTTAGATAAAGAAACTCCTGCCAAATGCCTCACTGGCTCCTGTGTTTCAAAATAAAAATTTATTTCTGAAGCGCTATTCAAGTGAAAGGAGTTCTATGAATTTTGGGCCATTTCTCAGCTCTCATTATTTTTCCACTTGTTATCTAATGTATTGTAGAAATTATTGCAGAGGAAAGCAGCTTTAGTTTTTGTCCTAAGCATGCCTCATTCAGTCATGATGATTCAGCAATTTACACAAAAGGAAGCCCAAGGGATGTTCTGGTTTACATAAAATCTTAGTAATACCAGCTTTCTCACTAGTACTGCTATACATTTGCATCCAGAGTTATTTTTCCATTCTGTCAGTAGAAATGTGAGTCTTACTCCTGCTAGTCAGAATAAACAATTTCCCACAAGAGGTCACCTCTTCCCACAGCATCCAGGCTGGTTTTGTGAGAAGTGGTGTGATGTTGGCAGACCAGATAGGAAATGCATTTTGCCCTCTTTCAATTCCAAAACTTACTCAAAATCTCCACTGACTTGTTTGTCACCTTGCTACTGCATGTAGGAGAGCAGAAAGGCAAAAAAGTCACCAACAAGAAGAATATAGTATAGGGTGTAATGAGGAAAGTGTGAGAAGTCTTTTTATGTGACATAAAAGGCAATTATTAGGAGGAAGGAATGCGGAAAATTGTGTTACTCCCAAGCACATACAGTTCAGTAACAGAAGTGCTGATGTCTTGCCATGTCCTGTTAAGTCATCACAAATCACTGTACCAAGTAATGACACAAGAAACAACGGGTTCACATCATTTTTGTGACTCTGTACAGTCTGCTGTTCTGAGGCTGCTCTGCCCCAGGAAAGCACCAAGGGGGCTATCATATTGTAAAGCTGCCAAGCTGCCAGATAAGCAACTAGCAAACTTTAGAGTAAATCTGGTGAATTTTTCAAATTCAGTACAGATACCAATACAGCAGCCAAAAAATGCTACTTTTAACCCCACAATGTACTTTCTTTATTAATTGTGTATTTGCAGAGGTTAATAGGCTTTGTGCTTAAGCAACATACCTTATGAAATTACGCAGAGATATTCAACTACAGTAACACGCTGTTATATCCAGCAGATAAAAGCTACTTCACACGGTTTGAAGATGACTATAGCATGACAGCTTTAATTACACAGTCAAATGCTAATACAGCTGAACCCTACCTCTGTTCAGCAGTCCATTGCAAATTGTTTGGGAACAAGACATGGGCTGCTGCTTCATATAAATCAATTCTCCATTTCTATTACCCCTCATGATATAAAACACACAAACCCATCCTGCTTTGTGGGAATAATTCAGAGATGAAAGAAAACAAGGAGAAGTCACAATGCCAATATTTTTCCCAACCTTTCCACGTACATTAGTTCCAAGTGAGCACAGAACTTTGCAAAGGCATATACAACCCATAGTACAGTCCATGAATCGCTGTATTTGGAAATGGGGTTTTCTTGTGTGTAGTGCAAGTACTTCACTCATTCAATATGAGATATAATGAATAACTACTGATGATGAAGCCTTATAAGACATCTTATAAAGAAGAGCCTTTACTTAGTTTTAATTTACAGCAGAATTTAGTCTCAAGAATGATTAGACCATTAACCCAGACACTGAGCATAACAGCTGTCTTCTGTGACAATCAGACTTCTACACAAGAAATACCGTTCTCATAAATAAAGCAACCTACTGACATACATTGAATAAGCAGTACTGTGCATGTTTAACTGTTATTCAGCTACATCAGTGACCTTCAAAAACCATCATTTGTGTGAACATGATAAACTGAAAGGATCAAGTCATCATTTTTTTCAGTCATGGTCATATGTCACTTGAGCTTGCTGGGTTCTCATCCACAAAACAATAATTCGTCTGAAAAACATTGTCCATATTTCAGATACAGTAGTTTTGACAAAAACTATTATTATGGAAGGTCTGTCAGGTTCTGATTTCTACTTGACTTAGAAAAGGGATCTCAGATAGGGTCTCTGTTCAAAGTACAGGGAGGGTGGTTACTCAAACATTCAGTTCTAACTTTTAGCAAGAAATATTTAATATTGGTCTCTGTTTCATTCATAATGTTCAGTTTAAAAAAAAAAAAACCATGAAATCTCAGAGTTTGGTGACATGGGAAAATCATTTCCTTATGCTCTTCCCCACGTTATTCTCTCAGTGGAGCTCTACTTTTGATGATAGTCAAAGATCTGCCAGATTTGAAGAACCTCAAGCTCCAGGCAATCCCCCAAAACAACTGCACTTTGAAACAAAGAGCTAGATAGTCAATCAGCTATTTTCTGACTACAAATGGATGCAGCTACACAAGACACAGGGATACTTTTATGGAGGAAATAAGAAACATGCCGCTGTACTACTACTTTGATCCTCTCTAGAATATAAATGTTGAAGCACGATTGAAGCCCTTTGACACTAATTTCAGCATTGCTTAATTACTAATTCTTTCATTACCATGGATTAAAGCAGAAAAATGAACTGCTGAAAAACACTTTCTATCATTAGCAAAATTGTTGTGCTAATAATGACAACACAATTTTACCTTAACTGAAGAAAGCAATAATATTAGACTGTGTTTATTTGGTTACAGAAAGAATGCATTTGTGGATAACCATATTGCACTTTTACTCAATTAGGAAATCAATCTTTATGCATTTTCACAGCTCCTACTAATGGTAGTGGTATTCTTCCTAAGCCTGAACTACGAACAGTGCCAAACATTATAGTCAAAGTCCACTTAAAGACTAAATTATTTGTGTTGTTCAGTGTTACAGGGTATTTTTGTTTTGTTTTAAGGAAATGAGCAACACCTCATACATAGCAAAGCTCTCATATCCAGCACACTTCAGCAACACACCCATATTATTCCCAACTCTTAAAACCAGGGCAAACCACAGATTATTAAAATACCTCTTCAGTCCTATCTAAGGATTAGTGTTCTGCATATCCTTCTGCAAATGCGGCAGGAAGCAACTCATGGCACAAAATGTTAAGCAACATATGTGGTCTGAAAAAAGTCTGAAAGTCCTAAGTACATCATATTAAGATATTGTGACATGGTGCACAGAAGCAGACAGAACAATACAATACAACTCTACCCATAGTACAGCAAAGTTGAGTACTACCTGTTATGAAATTGAGAAAATTATAACATGGTAATCTGTTTTTTCTCATCAGGGACCATCGTTTGCCTCTATTATCCAATCTACTTTTGTACATAAAGCCATAAACATGTTTTTCTTTGAGGCATACAACTCACCCTGATGATAGGAAAACATGCCACTTACTACAAAATGCTTTTCCCAAAGCTGTCAATGAAATCAATTAAAATCAAAATAACCTTTGTCCCATCTCTGACTTCAGTCATGATCTTTAAACAGACTCATGCTAGCTATGCGTTGAACCTTGAATAAGCAAACTAAAGTGAAATGAGTTTGGAAATGTATTTGTTCTGTGTAATGTATTTGTTTCACTTTATTTTGCAGCTGCCTTATATTCATTAAAAGCAAACATACCCCTCACAAGTATAACCCTTCTAGTAGACTGTGAAATACAGAATATCACTGATTATGCTGAAAACCATCAAAATGCAAATGGAAGGAGAAAGAATCTAAATCAACATCATTATGTAAACAAAACATAAAATGAAAACATTTTTAACAACACAGACGGTGTACCTTTAGCTATTTGCCAGATGCTCCTGCTAGGGATGACCCCAAGCACTCTGAAGTCACCGAGACCCTTTGCCTTAACTTCAAAGGATTTGTTGGCTGAATAAAAAAAATACTTATATATATATATTGACATTACTGCATGTTTCTGCAATTCCCAGACCAAAATGTGGCAAAAGGTAATGCTTACCATTATCACTTTTGAGATTTCCATTGCTGAGCTGTTTTAACCTCTTCTGATGGGATTTGCCATTGTAGTGGATTTGTGCCTGAGCAGCAGAGTTCAGCTGAATGTTACAAACATTACACAAAGTGAAATTGGTGTGTTTCTTTTCTCTTTCCTTCTTTTCTTCAGTGCCATCAGGTGCTAATTCTTTCTCAGCTTCCCTGTCTGGGACGGATGTGAACTCTGAATTGTATGAGTGGTTATCAACTGGTAAATCAGGGTTCCAGGGCTTCTTCATATTTTCTGGTGGGGGGAAAAAAAAAAAAAACCAAAAAAAAAACCATAAGAGAGGAAATTGATGACTAATATAAAATCATATACACAAGATTTCTACATCTGTAAACCATCAAAAGGCAGGCTCTTTGCTTTTTCATATTTTAATGCTACATTTCCACTCATGTTTTGCTTTCTGTTCATTTTTTTTAGTTCTGCTGTGTAACTTGAGTAACTTCACAGCCACTCAGGTGAATCTCTTTAAATCTTCTGGGGTACTATTAAATCTATCACTGGAACCAAGCTGTCAACGGGGGGGGGGGGGGGGGGGGGTTATAATTTTTTTCTTTAATTATTTCTATCTTATCCCTTGGTTAGTTTACTTTATTTAAGAATTACCCTATGAAAAGCAACCTTACCAATGCTGTTAGAAATCTCAGCAAAGTCTAGATGAAGCTCATGACATCTTAGCTGTCCAATACAGTTGGAAACTGTATTGGATGCAGATGCTCGGCTGCTGGCAGTGGGCGCTGCAGGGTGGCCTCTCTAAGGTGAGGCCAAGGGCTGTCCCATGCTAGGGACAGCCAGTTCCAGGCATCTCCAAAACTGACCCACCAGTGCCCAAAGCTGAGCCCATCAGCCACGGGTGTGGCACCTCTCTGCTAACATATTTAAGAAAGGGTAAAAACGCTGTGGAGCAGCTGAAAAAACATGGGAGAAAGAGCCCTGTAGACAGTGGAAAAGAAGGGGGAGGAGGTGCTCCAGGCACTGGAGCAGAGATTCCCCTGCAGCTCATGGTGAAAATCATGGTGACATAGGTTGTCTCCCTGCAGCCCACAGTGGAGCAGATATCCATCTTGCAGCTCATAGAGGACCCCATGCCAGAGCAGATGGCCCTGAAGGAAGCTGCAGCCCATGGAGAGCCCATGCAGGAGCAGGCTCCTGGCAGGGGCTGCGGTCGGTGGAGAGGAGCCCATGCAGGAGCAGGTTTTCTGGCAAGACCTGTGACCCCGTGGGGGACCCACACTGGAACAGTCCTTCCTGAAGGACTGTATCCCATGGAAAGGACCCATGCTGGAGCACTTTTTCAAGAATTGCAGCCCATGGGAAGGACCCCCACTGGAGCAGTTCCTGAAGGACTGTATCCTGTGGGAGGGACCCCATGCTGGAGCAGGGGAACAGCGTGAGGAGGAAGGTGCAGCACAGATGAAGTGATATGGACTCACGACAACCCCCAATCCCCATACCTCCTCCACTGCTCAGTGTAGTAGTAGTAGTGTAGAAGTCTAGTATAGAAGAGTCAGGAGTGAAATTAAGCCCAGGAAGCAGCGGCGGGCAGAGAGCAAAGTGTTTTAGTGTTTTGTCTTTGTCTCTCACCATCCTACTCTATTTTAATTGGCAATACATTAAATTAATTTTCCTCAAGTTGAATCTATTTTGCATGTGATGGTAACCAGTAAGTGCTCTCCCCTATCTTTATCTCAACCCATGAGCTTTTCCATCTTATTTCCCCCTCCCTGTCCTGGTGTGGAACAGGAGTGAGAGAGCAGCTGGGTGGGGGTCTGGCAGCCAGCCAAGGTCAATTGACCACAGAAATACAAGTAGTTATTACAGCAGAAATATTTTATGATCCTCTCTAGGATTAAAGTATCACATTTTGATTTTTTTTTTTAATATGAAGTATAGAATATATAGGTCCGTTAAACTCCAAGCGAACGACAACCTATTGTTACGTTCTGTTACACACAGTCCTACATTCAAATACTGCACTTGACTAATCACTACAAATTCTTAGCTGTTTTAGCACTTCTAAATGCAAGATGCATTTTTCAAGTTGGAAAAATAAAAGGGGGTTGAGGACAGTTAGTCTCTGGTTCCCATATTTATATATATTGACGTGTTGCAATTAACAGAAGAAAAAATAAACCCCCTACATTTTACTCAGCTAAACTTAAATGCATGCATATACCTCACTCGAGTTTATTAATTAGGTATTTAGCAACCCCTAATCATCCCCTCTCCACTTTTTGTGAATGCTTTCAAGCCCAAATCTAATCATTTCGTAACTTGTCTGGTACAAAATAGTTCAAAGACAAATAATAAAGGTGTTTATTAGTTTCTTATCTTAACCTCCCAGGATTATAATTCAAGGATAGTTAACTTAGATTCAGATAACACCAAACTGTCACAACTACAGAAATGAGAAGATAATCCCATCTGCAGAACTTCAAGTGAAACCAATGTAAACATGAGCTTCTGTGATTAAAGGTGAGCAGAAATGGCACAGGTGAAGAAGTGCTCTGTGCACTGCAAACCTAATTTACTCTTCAAGGGGTGCAAAATGTTAGACCAACTTAGCATCTTGGTGAGACCTTTATATAGCATATAAATCTTTAAACTGCTTATTCTCCCAGACTTAGCGAAGGAAGGTCTAGCCAAAGAATCTAATCTGTACTTTTGAGTGACAAAATTACTGCAGCCTTAAATGTTGACTATTTGGTCTCTAACTAAAAAAATCAGTCAACCTAGAGACAAAAAAGATGATAGCAGTAACACAAAAAAAAATAGGCTACAGATGCCTTTAATCCCAGATCCAGACAAGGTTCAGCATCTAAAAATAAGTCTAAACAAGCCTTCAGATTTGGGTCCGATTACACCAAAATACTGCAAATCACTCTTGACAGAGTTTCAAATATTGTAAATTTCATCAACTAAATGTTCTGCCAGCCCTCCCAAGGATTTAAACACATTTACTGCTTTCCACTAAAATCATAAAGACAAATTTATCTAAAGATGCAAATCTAAAATGTATCAAGATTCAAAACAGTTTCAATCTCAGTTTTCAGACTTGCTTGCTATCTAATTAGTATTGTGTTCTTTTATGCTAAGTAAACCCTATTTCATTTCAGAAAGTACAGACCCAGTTCTGAGAGGAGCTCTGCACTTGCTGTAGGTTAAAACCTCACTCAACCAGTTCAGTCAGTATTATTATTTCAGCTTTTTTGTATAGTCAAATCTGTTATCTAGGATTTTAGCTGTCTAAAGCAAGAGATAAGAAAGCAAGCTGAACAATTCATTCCAAAGCAAGATTAAAGAGAAAAAGAAGCAGCACAGAATTATTTATTAAAATCAAACCCATTATACCACCAGTGATGATAGGAACACTTACAGACAAATCACAACCATCCCATAAGACATTATGAGATTGTGAAAGCTTAAGAGAAAACCTGAGGTTTTTCTAGAGCAGATCTACAGCATATTTCTCCTAACAGAAGGAGGAGGTTTCTCCTGAGGAAGCAGCAGTGATCCATCAACCTCTCAGCTTTCTGGAGTTTGCTGGAGATATTGTTCACTTCAAAGAGAGCTATATTCATCTATTTAAAATACTTTTAAATTAAAAAATTCAGTCTTTAATCAAAGCATTACAAGGATTAAAATACTAACATGATAGCACTAGTTTTACTGAATTGCTCTAGATGACAGTAACTTTTCAGAAATCCCAGTTTATATACATGCTGTACATTAATATATATAATCTTTTGCATTGAAAGCATTCCCCACTAGAGAGCAGTATGAATTGAAAATTACAATATATCTCTAGACCTATACTGCTAGACATATAGGCATGAGATTACTATAACCACCCAGATCTTCTAACCAAGATGTAAAACTTTGTAAGCAAATATACTCTAGTAAATTAAGCAAGCATTGTACACTATATGTACACATGTCTAATTCCTTTTGAAACATTTACACAGATAAGCTATCAGCCTAATAAACTGTATTAGCACATTATACCATCCCTCTAATATTCCAATCAACACAGCCTAATCTATGAGAGTCTGATTTTTGGCATAGAGAATACTTCTGTCTTGCATTCTAATCTCGTTCCAGAATAATAAATTATAAAATGCACACTAGATAAAGGCACAGGAAAATAATAAGGGAAATTACACCTTGGAAATAAATGATTCAAGCATGTACCATTTGATTTGTGCTCTTACTAGAAAGCTGTGATGGCATTAGAGCTGCATACATTTTTGCCTGGTGCCATGTCTCTCTCAAATCTGGAAGAACGGGATAATTTATAACTGCAGACTAGGTGACAATTAGGAAAACAGCAGTTTCAGCAATACGTATTACGCTACAGTCTGCCACCGTTTCCTTTACAGATACGCAGTGATTTCTGACTATATAATGGCACTACTAAATGACTAAGGTGAAATATTACACACCTGTGCGAACAACTTGAGTTGATGCTGTAAGCCAGCATTCCATAGCAGTATTCCATATGTTGATTGGACACAAAAGGTTTGAGAAAAAATCCCGAACATGAAGAAAAAAACATTTGGGAAAAACAGAAGCCATTTACGATTAAAACATTCTGAGCCCTTCTTACTGAATATTCCTTAAAGGACAAGGAAATAAAGATTGCAAAGGGTAAAGAAGGGGCAGATATCCAATTGAGTATAACTTGCTGAAATACTCAAAATACAATTAAAGACTCCAAATAGTATCTTCAAAGAAAAGAAAGGAAAAAAAAAAAGTTTGTGAAATCTTGTAAAAGATCCACCAGTGTTTCAATTAATGCAGGCACAGACTACTTCTTGCAAAGCACCACGCAGACTTCCAGTTCATGCCTGCATATGCCTGCATCATTACATACTTCTATCTTCTGGAATGAAATGTTTAGGCAGCAATTTTAATTGGTGTGGGTGACGGAAAGGATGCTTAGTTTATCCTACTGGGAAGTTACATGGAATATGGTTAGAAGAAAACATTATAATCTTAATTTTAAAAGCAATTTTTAATTGCTATCAATGTCTTATTGGTTTGAACTGCTGATCCTACGTGGAGATGGATAGGCATTAAAAGAAAACCCTCTTTCCCTGCCATTATATTATAGAGTTCATCTTGACTGCACTGGTTGCATATCATATAAACAGTCATCAGTTTTGCAGATAACTTTTTTTACCCCCCTAAAAGAAAGCTAACTTCTGAACCTTTAGGAGCCCTAAGGAAGACTGCAGTGAACTAGAAATGAATGAGCAAGGTAACCAGGAACTCAAAATTTCAAGCCAATTTAAATAGCACTGTAGATAAATGCTTACATTTATTTTCCCTGGAGCTCTGAACTCAATTTTGGCTCAATGATGCTTACCAGTAAAATGAACTTTGCATGACATTATAGCTTTGTGAAGTAGAAAACTGTCCCATGTGGAAAACCAGCACGACGACAATTTGTGGTGTTTGCTGGCTTAGCTAACACAGCTACTGCCTGGGGATTTCTCTTCTGAAATGTGCTTGAATGTAAGGGATTAGAAATTACATCCTTCCCATGAAACAATCCTTACCTTCTTAAACACAAGACAAAAGCATGCTTTCTATTCAAGGATACGGAAAGGAAACTTGGCTAATTTGTATTACAACTAGTTGTTTTGTTTCCAGACTGTCTTGTCAGTGTGGAACCACCCCAGTCACTGGGTCTTAGACCCTGTGTACATAGTAGTCAAATACATTGGGTTCATTTAAGAGGCTAATGGTGTATACAGGTCCCAGAGTAAGAGACCACTGTGCAGGTAAGGCAGTTGTACTCAACACAGGCCATTTGCCATTGATGAATGACACAGTATATCCTAAAGAATATCTCTTTGGAAGAAGCCACTTCCCAACAGGTCACTACAACAAATACATTGCCTGCAATAGCTGAAGGATAGAAAATACAGACAGGGCGCTAAGGACAAAAGTCCACTAATTACAATATTTAGGGATTTCTAATATTTCATTCCAAAACTGTGAAAATGGCAAAGGCACTTTGGTGGCAATCACCAAAGATGCAGATGCTTCCATCTCAGTTAGTCACCCCTAGACTGCAGTCACTGTAAACCTCACCAACAGGGCCTATAGAAGGAGTTATCTCACTATGAACACTCAAATTCTAAACTCGGGTGTTTTGTTCCTAGAAACATGCATCCCCCTTCCTTTGCAGATGTTTATGCCGTAGATCTCAGGTTAGATAGGATGAATCTCTCTCTGCCTGCCATAATAGCCTCTTCAAACATTAAAAGGAATGAAGTCCAGCAGGTAAAAAAAACCCCTGGTTTTCAGGTATCAACAAATAACAACATACATCAACAGATATCAGCTGCTGTTCAACCGAAACTGTTGCTAGAACAATGTTTAAAGAAATAAAAAAAAAAAATATCGTTCACTTATCAAGATCCTCTCTCTAATTATCGCCTTGTCAGTTTTCACGTCTTGGGGGAATATTATCAGCACACTATGCAAAAACCCCTCTGGTAATAACTGGAATCTTCCAATCTTTTTGAACATCATAAATTTTATGCTATAACTTTCAGGTGATAGGACATCACTGGTTGATGACAGTCATGGTAGTATGGTGACCTTTGTGTCAGCCTTTTAAGAAACTCTTCCACACTGTGAGTCAATATATGCGACAGGACCCTCCCCAAAACTGGGTATCTGTAGGCTAGAGTCTTCCTATTTACCTGCTACGTCGCTCAAAAATCCCTGCCGCATCAGTTACCTGTGACTGCTTTACGAAGAAACCAGTGACAGCTAACTTGCCCTTGCCAACTCTAGATTGACCTTACTGATGTCGTGGTTTAGTCCCAGCCAGCAACTCAGTACCACGCAGCCGCTCGCTCACTCCCCCTACCCCGATGGGATGGGGGAGAGAATCGGAGGAGTAAGAGTGAGAAACACTCCTGGGTTGAGATAAGAATAGTTTAATAATTAAAATAAAATAAAGTAAAATAACAATAACAACAATATAATAATAATAACAGTAATAATAATATACAAAGCAAGTGATGCACAATGCAATTGCTCACCACCCGACAACCGATACCCAGACAGTTCCCGAGCAGCGGTCGCTGCTCCCCGGCTAACCCCCCCCAGTTTATATACTGAGCATGACGTCATATGGTATGGAATAGCCCTTTGGTCAGTTTGGATCAACTATTCTGGCTGTGCCCCCTCCCAGTTTCTTGTGCGCCTGGCAGAGCATGGGAAGCTGAAAAAGTCCTTGACTAGCATAAGCAGTACTCAGCAACAACCACAAACATCAGCATGTTATCAACATTCTTCTCCTACTAAATCCAAAACACAGCACTATGCCTGCTGCTAGGAAGAAAATTAACTCTATCCCAGCCGAAACCAGGACAGTATCCACCCCTTATTCTATACCATCTAAGTCATGCACAGGCCCTCCCCTTTCCAATGTGTTCCAATTAATCACCACCACTTTCCCTATCTTGATATACACACAGATATCATTCCCTTCGTCTATGGCCCATCCCTCTAAAATGTCCATTGAGTTCATTTAGTCCATGACTTTGGGTTCCATCTGTCATCCCAGTCTTTCAGAGCAGGAGAGGTGGTGTGCAGTGTTGGACTGTTGCATGCTGAAGTCAGTTCTCATTCCAAAATGGTTTCATCAAAGTTCATTTTCATTAAGCTGGGCAATTCTTACAGCAATACCATTGATGTGGCATATAGCAATCATAATATACAGTATTATATACTTAATATTAACCTACTATATTATTATATTAACATGCAGTTAAGAGATAACATATAGTTAAGAGATAACATACAGTATTATAAAGCAATTAATATTATACAATTCAGTTCATTAGCTATTTTCACCCAAAATCAAATTCCCTTGAGGTACACATTGGGCTTCCCCATCCTTTCGCATCACCCACCAAGTGCACCCAGGTCCTTGAGCAAAAGCAATCCCACGAATGGGTTTGCCTTTGCCAGAGGGGGAAGTAACCCAGACTGTCTTCCCCAGCATATTTTTCATGTGCACTACAGGAACTTTATCTCCTTCTACAGTACGTAAAAGTTTTGATTGGGCAGGGCCAGCTCGATTGGCAGATCCCCTGGTGTTGACTAACCAGGTGGCTTTTGCTAAATGCGTATCCCAATGTTTAAACGTCCCACCACCCATTGCTCTCAGGGTAGTCTTTAACAATCCATTGTATCGCTCAATCTTCCCGGAGGCTGGTGCATGGTAAGGGATGTGATACACCCACTCAATGCCGTGCTCTTTGGCCCAGGTGTCTATGAGGTTGTTTCGGAAATGAGTCCCGTTGTCTGACTCAATTCTTTCTGGGGTGCCATGTCGCCACAGGACTTGCTTTTCAAGGCCCAGGATGGTGTTCCGGGCGGTGGCATGGGGCACGGGATATGTTTCCAACCACCCAGTGGTTGCTTCCACCATGGTGAGCACATAGCGCTTGCCTTGGCGGGTCTGTGGGAGCGTGATGTAATCAATCTGCCAGGCCTCCCCATATTTATATTTCAGCCATCGTTCACTATACCCAAGGGGCTTGAACTGCTTGGCTTGCTTGATTGCAGCGCATGTTTCACACTCATGAATAACCTGTGCAATACTGTCCATAGTTAAGTCCACCCCTCGATCACGAGCCCATTTATATGTTGCATCCCTTCCTTGATGGCCTGAGGCGTCATGGGCCCACCGAGCTATAAATAATTCACCCTTATGTTGCCAGTCCAAATCCACCTGAGCCACTTCAATCTTAGCAGCCTGATCTACTTGCTGGTTGTTTTGATGTTCTTCAGTGGCCCGACTCTTAGGTACATGAGCATCTACATGACGAACTTTTACAACCAGGTTCTCTACCCGGGCAGCAATATCTTGCCACAATGCGGCAGCCCAGATTGGTTTGCCTCTGCGCTGCCAGTTGCTCTGCTTCCATTGCTGCAGCCACCCCCACAGGGCATTTGCCACCATCCATGAGTCAGTATAGAGATAAAGGACTGGCCACTTTTCTCTTTCAGCAATATCTAAAGCCAGCTGAATGGCTTTCACCTCTGCAAACTGACTCGACTCCCCTTCTCCTTCAGCAGTTTCTGCGACTTGTCATATAGGACTCCATACAGCAGCTTTCCACCTCCGATGCTTTCCCACAAGACGACAGGACCCATCAGTGAACAGGGCATATTGCTTTTCATTTTCTGGCAATTTATTATACAGTGGGGCCTCTTCAGCACGTGCCACCTCCTCCTCTGGTGATATTCTAAGGTTTTTTCCTTCTGGCCAGTCCATGATCACTTCCAAGATTCCTGGGCGACTGGGGTTTCCTATTCGAGCCCATTGTGTGATCAATGCAACCCACTTACTCCATGTAGCATCAGTTGCATGATGTGTAGAGGGGACCCTCCCTTTGAACATCCAGCCCAACACCGGCAGTCGGGGTGCCAGCAGGAGCTGTGCTTCAGTACCAACCACTTCTGAAGCAGCTCGAACCCCTTCATATGCTGCCAGTATCTCTTTCTCAGTTGGAGTATAGCGGGCTTTGGATCCTCTGTATCCCCGACTCCAAAACCCTAGGGGTCGACCTCGAGTCTCCCCTGGTGCTTTCTGCCAGAGGCTCCAGGTAGGGCCATTCTCCCCGGCTGCAGTGTAGAGCACATTTTTAATATCCTGCCCTGCCCGGACTGGCCCAAGGGCTACTGCATGAACTATCTCACGTTTAATTTGTTCAAAGGCTTGTTGTTGCTCAGGGCCCCATTTGAATTCGTTCTTCTTCCGGGTCACTTGATAGAGAGGGCTTACAATCTGGCTGTAATTTGGAATATGCATTCTCCAAAACCCCACAACGCCTAAGAAAGCTTGTGTTTCCTTTTTGCTAGTTGGTGGGGACATAGCTGTTATTTTGTTGATCACATCCATTGGGATCTGACAACGTCCATCTTGCCATTTTATTCCTAAAAACTGGATCTCCTGTGCAGGCCCCTTGACCTTACTCTGTTTTATGGCAAAACCAGCCTTCAGAAGGATTTGGACTATTTTCTTTCCCTTCTCAAAAACGTCTTCTGCTGTGTTGCCCCACACAATGATGTCATCAATGTACTGCAGATGTTCTGGAGCTTCACCCTGTTCCAGTGCTGTCTGGATCAGTCCATGGCAAATGGTGGGGCTGTGCTTCCACCCCTGGGGCAGTCGGTTCCAGGTGTACTGAACACCCCTCCAGGTAAAAGCAAACTGGGGTCTGCACTCTGCTGCCAAAGGGATGGAGAAAAATGCATTAGCAATATCAATTGTGGCATACCACTTAGCTGCCTTTGACTCCAGTTCATATTGAAGTTCTAGCATGTCTGGCACGGCAGCACTCAGCGGCGGTGTAACTTCGTTCAGGCCACGATAGTCCACTGTTAGTCTCCACTCCCCATTAGACTTTCGCACTGGCCATATGGGACTGTTAAAGGGTGAGCGAGTCTTGCTGATCACTCCCTGGCTCTCCAGTCGACAAATCAGGTTATGGATGGGAATCAGGGAGTCTCGGTTGGTGCGATATTGCCGCCTGTGCACAGTTGTGGTAGCAATTGGCACCTGTTGTTCCTCAACCTTCAGCAACCCTACAATCGAAGGGTCCTCTGAGAGACCGGGCAAGGTGGACAACTGTTTAATTTCCTCTGTCTCCAAAGCAGCTATACCAAAAGCCCACCGGTACCCTTTTGGGTCCTTGAAATACCCTCTCCTGAGGTAGTCTATGCCAAGGATGCACGGAGCATCTGGGCCAGTCACAATGGGGTGCTTTTGCCACTCATTCCCAGTTAGGCTCACTTCAGCTTCCAGTACAGTTAGCTGTTGGGATCCCCCTGTCACTCCAGAAATACAAATGGGTTCTGCCCCTCTATAGTTTGATGGCATTAGCGTGCACTGTGCACCAGTGTCCACTAGAGCCTTATACTCCTGTGGGTCTGACGTTCCAGGCCATCGAATCCACACAGTCCAGTAAACCCGGTTGTCCCTTTCCTCCACCTGGCTGGAGGCAGGGCCCCTCTAACACTGGTCACAGTATTCGCTGTTCACTTCCTGTAAATGTGAATCAAAAGTCCCCTGATCAAGGTCGGAAGTAAAATTAGCCCTCTTACTCTGTCTCGGGAACTGCTCACTGGAAACTGGAGCTGCAATCTTCCTGGGAGAACCGCCTTTCCTAATAGTTTTTCCTTGCAACTCACGCACCCGTGCCTCTAAGGTTGAGGTGGGTTTTCCATCCCACTTCCTCATGTCCTCTCCATAATCACGCAGGTAAAACCACAGGGTGCCCCGTGGTGTGTATCCTCTATATCCTCTCTCTTGAGCATAGGGACGTTGACTCCTAATGGCTGAGATACTGGTCCGTGCAGGTGGGGAGTAGGACAGATCTTCTCTGAGTTGTTGGAACTCTTGGCATATTTTTTCAGACAGTTTTTCCACAGCCGAGACACAGGCCCGTAGGGAGGAAGAGAGCTTTTCTTCGTAGTCCCGGAGTTGTCTAGCCACTTCATCCACCGTTGGTGCCTCGTCGTCTTTCCAGGCTAGTATTGCCAACGAGTTGGAATACGATGCTGGTGCGCTCCGTACCACCTTCCGCCACATGGATTGTGTGCACCTGACTTCATATCTGGGTCTTTGGTTAACTGTTCATCATTCAGGTCACTGTAAATCACCTCCAGCACGCCTAATTCCCTCAGGTACTGGATACCCTTCTCTACGGTGGTCCATTTGCTTGGGCGGTATAAAACATCCTCCTTGAAGGGATACCTTTCCTTCACGCTTGACAGAAGTCGCCTCCAGAGGCTGAGCGGTTTTGCCCCTTTTCCAATTGCTTTGTCAATGCCCCCTTCCCTGGAAAGGGATCCCAGCTGCTTGGCTTCCCTACCCTCTAAATCCAGGCTACTGGCCCCGTTATCCCAGCATCGGAGCAGCCAGGTGATGATGTGCTCGCCTGGATGACGACCAAAATCTTTTCGCATATCTTGCAGCTCACTCAGGGATAGGGATCGGGTGATCTCATTTATGGGTTCTTCCTCCTCTGGTTCTCGTGATGGCCCTGGTTCATCTTCATCCCTTACTAAACGAACTGATTTCCTTGTGTATTTTTTCTTCTGTATAGGGGCAACTGATACCGGCGCAGGTTGGTTCTCTGGTTTAGCCGCAGTGCCTGCCACTGGGGTTGGAGTGGCTGCAGTACCTGTGGTGGGTGTTGGAGTAGCCGCAGTGCCTGTGGTGGGTGTTGGAGTAGCTGCAGTGCTTGTGGCTGTGGTTGGAGTAGCCACAGTGCTCATGGCTGTGGTTGGAGTAGCCACAGTGCCTGTTGTTTTGTCATCAGATCCAGAGACCCTCTCTTTCCCTTGAGGGTACTGAATAGTGTTGAACAGGGCTCTATAAGCATGGGCCAGTCCCCAGCATGTTGCAATGAGTTGTGTCTCTTTGGAGTTGCCAGGGTGAGAACATACTTCTTCCAAATACTTTACTAGTTCTTCAGGATTCTGCACTTGTTCAGGGGTGAAGTTCCAAAACACTGGAGGTCCCCACTGCCCTAGGTACTTGCGCATACGATCCCACACACCCTGCCACTCATAACTCTCCAGCCTTGGGGCAGATCTCTGGATGATATTCTTAAATTGCTTACTAACCTTTGTCAAAACCAAAACAATATTCCCAAGAAGTATCAATAGAAGTATCTTAACTGCCCAGGGATGTTCAAAATACTGAAAACTTTCTGTAATGAGGGAGGAAGCATTATAGAATAAGGTAATGAAGGTGCCATTCTGTAGTTCCTCCACAACAGACGTCTCCGAGGGAAAGGTATAATTGCTAACTCTCTCCATGAGGTGGTACCCGAAGTACAGTAATGACTTGTGTATAAAACCCAGATACAAAACCATGCTCAAGGTCAGGATTTTGATAAGGAACCTCCCAATCAAAACATCCTTAATCACTACAGAGCATAGCGCAATGCACAGACCAACACCAAGCTTTAACATGCACAGCCAAGAAAAGAACATGGTACAGATCAGATGAACTAATATCATGACCGGCAACTGTTAACAGACTCCTTAATACACTCTAGTTAATCTGTTCTTATCTCAAACCCTTCGTGCCCCACGTTGGGCGCCAAAAAGGACTGTCGTGGTTTAGTCCCAGCCAGCAACTCTACCACGCAGCCGCTCGCTCACTCCCCCTACCCCGATGGGATGGGGGAGAGAATCGGAGGAGTAAGAGTGAGAAACACTCCTGGGTTGAGATAAGAATAGTTTAATAATTAAAATAAAATAAAGTAAAATAACAATAACAACAATATAATAATAATAACAGTAATAATAATATACAAAGCAAGTGATGCACAATGCAATTGCTCACCACCCGACAACCGATACCCAGACAGTTCCCGAGCAGCGGTCGCTGCTCCCCGGCTAACCCCCCCCCAGTTTATATACTGAGCATGACGTCATATGGTATGGAATAGCCCTTTGGTCAGTTTGGATCAACTATTCTGGCTGTGCCCCCTCCCAGTTTCTTGTGCGCCTGGCAGAGCATGGGAAGCTGAAAAAGTCCTTGACTAGCATAAGCAGTACTCAGCAACAACTAAAAACATCAGCATGTTATCAACATTCTTCTCCTACTAAATCCAAAACACAGCACTATGCCTGCTGCTAGGAAGAAAATTAACTCTATCCCAGCCGAAACCAGGACACTGAATAAAATGTTGGCTCTAGAAATTTGTTCCTCGGAGAAGCTTAAAACGAACGTATTGCCAACTATTTTATACATGGATGGAGAGGGCAGGACAGACTGGGGGAAGGATCAGGGATAAAAAAAATAGAACAGTTCTCGCTTCTTCCACCCCTGTTATCACCGGATGATGTGGTCCTGACACTGTAGTCTTCCAGTTTTGATCAGGGTTGCACCTGTTCCTGGTTTTGAGCCCAGAGCGATTTAGGTCATGAATGCTCTACTTTACACATTGCTGCTGTGGCAGTTACAAACATACAATGAGATGGACAAACAATGGGAAAATGGTGAAAGGGCATTTACGGTGAAAGCAATGCATCTCTGAAACGCAGCTCCCTCCCAAATGACCTGAGCAACCTTCAGGATATGCTGCAGGATTCATCTGTTTTCTCTGGATGGATGAACAAACATAATTTCGGTGGAAGAGCTACTGGGGAATGGGAACCTACTGGCATTGGAAAGGCTTTTTTAAAAATAATTGATTTTTCAGGACCTCCTTTGTTCCGAGTCTTTCAGATTTTGCTGTCTTTCAGATGAAAATTAAATACAAAATAGTGTATAATACAATAAAAGCTGACGTGAAAATCTGTAAAACACATTCATTAAGTAATTTTACACTGTTGGTAGGCTTTTCTACTAAGAGTTTTAAGACTGCAAGAATAACCATCACTTGTTTCTAAAAAGCAAGGAAGAGTTTGTCAGGTCATACACCCAAGAGCTAAATTACTAGTCAGTGATAAAATTGTGGATAGAAGTCAGTATTTCTTGTTGCCATCTGTCTCAAACAGTGCACATCACATTTGAAGCCACTATTTACCAAATTTTCTCTTCAAAAAATCCACACAAAATACAGTAGAAGAGCTAGCTTAGGAGAAAAAGAAAGAGATAAGTCAGGGAGAGAAACACCTTATTTTCCCGTTTATTATTTCTCCATATCCTTCCAGCTCCTCCCAATCTGATTGCTGCTGCTAGCTATTATACCACCTCAATCATCCATGTGAATAATAAGAAAATCATAATCATCATCATCGTCTCAGGTGATTTGTGCAAAGTTAAAGAGGAAAATAATCTCTTGAGCAAAAACTGCATCAAGTGAAAGAAAAAAAGGCAGGTTCTCCCCACATGTTTATTGCTTGGGGAGGGGGGAGAGATGAGGCAGAAGGAGACCAAGGTTATTTGGGGATGCAGGGCTTTATAACTTAAGGTCTATAGCCTGGGACTCCTCCCAAGAAATGCATCTCTGCAAACTGAACCCTGTAAGAGTAGATTTTTATCCATCTGAAATAGGCTCATTGTATAGTCGTATACCTTGAGCAATAGCGCAGAAAATAAAAGCCTGGGCTTTTGTTTTGTTTTGCCGGGAGAGCACTTAAATCTTTTAGGAAAGGCTGCATTTCAATACTGCAGCAAATGAACAGACTCCAGCCTATCTCCCGTCACAGCCACACGCACCACAAGTTCCTAAAGGAACTTACAGATGAACTAAACAGAAAAAGTTCATCATTTCTTGGTTCAGCAGTTCCCTCGTGCCAGAAGCAACCAACAGACATCTCATAGTCTCAAAATATACTGCAGTCATTTTTTTAATTGAGTTCTATAAAAAGAGCTAAGCACTAATCAACACCATATGTTATTCAATTAGCTAGTAATACATATCTATTTCTCAAGCCTGCGCTAACATAATGGAGCACTTTGGGTGGTTTGGAACTATTTAAAGGCCAAGTAATTAATTTGCAAACATCAGCTTCTAAAATCTGAGAAGCACTACTGTGGTGACTTACAGCCAGAGCCAAGCCATGAAAACTCCCTCATTTGCTTTTTATTCAATCCATTTTCAGAGACGGTGCTTGTAAAGACAAAAGATTTCTGCCTAAAATAAGGCCAAAGAAAGATAAGGGCTCAGCTATATGTCTGGTAGCCAGGCCCTGAGAGATGTTCTTCCCATGCAGGTAAAGCAAGCTGTTTGCATTGCCTCACCTCCCTCTCCATCAGCGTTATCTTGCGCACAGACCTTGTACAGAAGGCAGCAGTTAAAATGGCAAGAGGCATAGCTAGCCCAGCTATGAAGGCTCTGCCTACCAAGAAAATCTGTTGTTGTCAGGCGCCCTGAAGCGTGTTATTTTTTTCCATATTCTTGATTTCCACATTTGGGAATTCCACTTGCAGCCTCAAAACTCCTGTCAACAGCACTCTGAGTTGGCTGGGCTCAAAAAGAAGGGACAGAAGTGTCCAGTTGCAATTCAGACTGCCTCTACTAGACAAAACCTTGGGTTTAGCATTATTTCTGAGAAGGCAGGCAGTCAGTACAGGTTTTAAAGGTCAGGAAGAAGACTGCAGATTTTTCAAGTTATTAACTCTGAGCAACTGATAAATTAGACCATTTAGCAGGGTCCAGAGACAGGTGTAAAGAAAAAAGGATGCTCAAAAGGAAAAGACAACAACCAATCTTTTTCTACAGAACTACTGAAATTTTGTAGGAATTGGAATTACTTTTGATTTCATAAATAAAAATCACCTCTTTAGCTTCTCTGGATCAACTCCCTGATGTGAAATCAGCCTACAACCTGTCACCCAGATATCTTGCAAGTGCCATATTCCACCTTAAAGATCTTTAGTTTTCCTAGTATCTAAATTATCCAGTCAAATCTTCATATCTCAGCAGAAAGCAAGAGCATGAACAGTTGTTTGGGCATAACAATAAACTCATTTTTGCAGACAAGTAAGTTCTGTTCTTAACACTCCAATGCAACGACTAGCTACACTGTATCCAAGCAGGTAATTTTTAAAACATGCCTAAGTTTCAGTTAGTGTTTATTTCTATTTTGTTGATAGGTTATCTCTTTAGAAATGCAAGTCACTTTTTTATTTTCTTTTTCTGGTTAAGTATTTTTGGCAATATGCTGATGAAAATACATCTACAAAATGGAACAGAAAAAGAATTAAAAGGCAAGTCACGTGAGTGAGCTCTGTGGGAATTCTGCTTAAAAAAAAATCCCACCACCACCCAAAAAAACATTGCAGAATAAAGAATGATAATTTTGAGACAGACAGTTCATCCCCTACAATCTTTGTTATGCATATAAAATGCAACCATCAGACACTGAATAAAATAAAATAGACTGGCAATAAAGGTAGTCATAGTGGGGAAGAGGAAATTAGAGGTCACAAGCAAGGGACTACTAAAATTCAGATTTTTTTTTTTTTTTTTTTTCTTTTCAATTCAGGAGGAGTGTCAGAAGTCTGTGGTTTGGTTTGGGTTTTGTTTTCCATATAAGCAATTTCACAAATTACTATTTTCTTGTAGTTTGCAAGATAATTTCTCAAGATTGCCAAAGTTCTATGATTAGCATTCTCAAAACCTCTCAGACCCTAGGAAATAGCAATGTTTACCACATATAAAAACAGCCAAAAGTTAGAACACAATGTCCCCCCTCTTTTTGTTATACTTCTGTTTTAGGGAGTTGCTATGTGGATATTTTTTAAACAAAAGGCCTTTAAAACAAAAGAACCGTGGAAGAGCAAAAGAGCAATTTTAGTGCTTCCATCAGTTACCCTTTGGAAGAGAATTCCCGATCAAACAAAATATTGTACATTTTGTCTCCCTGTAAACATGCTTCTACAAACACCAGTGTTAAAAAAAGCTTGAGGAATTGGGCTTATATTTGAATATTATCATTTATACTTTTGTAAAAGTAATCAGTTTTTCAGATTATCTACTCATTATAAAATATTCAGGTAACTCTGGCAGTATTTACAAGTGTAGGGATTTTTTTATTATTATTTTATTGCTTCATTACACCCACTGGGCCATTTAATGTTGAATTTAATGGAGAGCAGATCATTTTCCAAGCAAAGCAAACACATCAAGGTGAAAGTCTGCTGTGTTTGGAAAGGTTGGCAGATGTTTTTGCAAGTGCATGTGAAAGTTATTGTCATTTATCTTATTCTTGCACCTTTGGATTGCATTCTTTTTAACAAAGAGGATGTATTTAGTACAGCATTCATGGCAATAGGAACATAATTTCTGCTAGTTTACAGCATGTGCTTATTTGGGGTAGACTGTGCAGTTTTAGTTGACAAGTATAAAAATATTGTATGCAACTTAAAAAGCATATCCTCTGTCATGTCTTGAAAGCCCATGTCTTTGTTATTGTATCTGAGGCTGATATAACGTTCTTTCATGTCAACTACATGTTTACCTTAATCTCTTCATCAATATTAGGGATTTGGAGATAAATGTCTAGCAAACCAGACTATCCTTGACATTTATTGGTAAAAAATCTGAAAGACAAATTGGGAGATCTGGACCTTTTCATGTTTCCCCAGGATGACACAGTGTCCTACAGCAGCAGCTAAAGTCTTTTGTTACAGTCACACAAGGCCAGCACAGGGCTTCACTTATGCAGCTGGGAAATTATTTTAACATAAAGCCCATCTGTCTATGTCACATTTCTAATAACCTTTTCATCACAGTACCCAGACGTAATGCATTTATAGAAATGCTTATGCATCAAAAATAAAAATGTGCAAAAGCAATCTAATTATTGAAAAGAGAAACTGGGATGATTTATTTTTTATTTGGGATAAATTCAGGTGATTCACTATTAGTGAATGCAAATGTATTTTCAAGGTATGATTGCTATAAACCCATAGGGTAGGTGTACATCCTAATGCACATCCAGAAAAACGTGTCAGGACCTAAGAGGACTTATCTGCAATGAGACATTGCAGTAACTTCTACCTTGCATTATTTTCCTAGGAGTGTAATTCACTCCTCTTGTTGACTCGTGTAGAAGATGAGGGTAGGGGACATTGGGGAGAATTTGTTTATATTTTTGACAAGTTACATGAAAATAGCTTTTAGAGCAAGTATAATGGGAGAAAACAGAAATTGTTTCTGTAAGTTTCTTTTGATCCAAGATCACTGAAATATGTTAACTATTTACAATTTGGACATATACAGCTTAATAATAAAAATATGGAAATACACAAAAACCTGCGACTTCAAGCCAATATCTCCCCTCCAGCAGAGGGTCTGCTGCTTCACTTTGCTTGTAAAAATTTAAATTGCTAATTTTGCAAGATATTGCAGCAGTATCTTCCAAAATCTAGAAAATCACCAGAGAGGCCCAGGAGCTTACTGGACACATTAATCAATGATGGTGCCTGACTATTGCTAAAATAGAAAATAGGCTTCTAAAAGAGGAAAGGTTTTTCAGTTTTGCAGAAATATATATATATTTATATACCTTTTCTGTGCAAAGTTGTCTTGGAACACTGTCTTCAGAATTAGACCACCATATTATTTTTTTGTTAGGCTTTATACATTATGGGTTGCTAATAATTAAAAGGCATCAGTGCTTACTTCTGAAATACCCTCACATGATTGGAAGTCATTTTTTGTCCTAAAAAAAACCATATTTCCAAAGAAGAGTCATGGAAAGTACGGGAATAACACCACACACACACAGAAAGTAGGATAGCTGATGCTTTCCAGCCTTCTCTGGGAGACCTTCACAGCAGTACTTCTGTTGCACTTTGTAGCAGATGCTCATAGCACAGATCCCGAACTGCTGCTCTTGGGAAGCCTGAGCACATTGCTCAGCCACTGTGATCTGCAAAAACTACTGCTGCTGAGTCTGTAAAAAATTTCCAGCTCCACTGGCTCCGCCAGTGATCTACAGTCTCTCTCAACCTGTCAAGGTAAGCTGAAGCTGTTGAAAACTTCTGAGAGGTCATGCATGGTAAAATTTAAAGCTCTGTAACACCTATGAAGTTTCTTCCTTCAGCCATGCTGATTCAGATCAAGAAGCTCATAAATGTAGGACAAGTTTATAAAATCCCTGGGACATCCGCAACTACTTAATTTTTCAGAATAACAGCCTAACTCTGCATTAAAATATTTGTTAGCACTGAAGGTCATTTAAAACTACTGAATAAAATATCTGTGAAACTTTCAGAATTAACTCATTTTGAAACACGATTTTGTGACAAAAGGTTAGAGGACTTCACAAAATATTAAATGGCCCAGTATTTCAAGGCCTTTTATCTCAGCATTACCTCCTCTGATTAACCTCATCACCTAAAACATTGCACCTCACTGTACATGTACAAGCCTTCAATCTCAATGAACTTTTCCTGAGAAGTTGAAGAAGTGTTAAATATGAGAGTAGTAGTGACCCTTAGCTGCTGACAGAGCTTTACAATATGGTGCCCCTTCCACTAAAAACCAGACAACTAACTGAATCCATTTCCCTAAAATGGCAAGATAAACATACTCCTATGCAGGTGCAAGTCAGGATGACAGCCACTGAAGTCACTGGCATTACATTGGCATAAAAACAGTGCAAGAAAAGCAGAATCAGATCCCCATTTTCCTTCTACATAGAAATTATTACAGCCATTTCAGCATCTCAGCATTCACTGGTCATTTCAGCATCTCAGCAGTCACCATAATTTCTGCTGTTCTTGTGATGCATTATAGAAACTGTCACTTTTTAAATTTATGGTATCTTTTACAGGTTGGGTTAAAGAACACTTAAAGCACTTTCAGTGTTTGATATACCTCTACTCTAGAAGAATAGAAATGAGACTCCTTTATTAATTGAGACCCAGACTACTCACACTAGCAGTCTCAGGGAATTTCAATGGGATTACCTGCATGAGTAAGAACTACTTATATGACAAAAGCTTTGCAGGACTGCAAAGCTTTTCTAATCAGAAAAGGGAAACATTTAATGATGAAAAAGTACAAAGATTACAATAGTTAAAACTTCATTGTTGACTGTATGACTCACAAGGCTGCAGTATGTTCACTCTTAATTTAATGAATATCTGACCAATCAGCTGGCTTTAGTTTCCTGAGAAGATCTGTAAGGAAATAAAAATCCAAACGATGGCAAATCACTACTTCTATTGTAAACCTTGATCTTGTCAGGTTTGTTTCCTCCCTGAAAAAATTCTTCTTTAATGGAAGAAAAATTGTTGAACTATGGGCAACCGAGATAAACAATACACCTCTCAATACACATTCATTTACTTTTGTTTCATTTTAATGGCAATCCATTTGAAATCTTTGTCACATTTTCATTTAGTTTATCACAGAGGCATATGAAGAGTAAACACTGCACATAAGCAAAGCCAACAAAAACACAGCCTAAAACCAAAGAACTGAACAAGTGACCTTCCCCTAAGCCACTGCACACAAGAGACTACTCCATCCTACCTCTCATTTCCCTAGTTTAGGCAAAATCATCATTCTTTTACTTAGCATTATTTAAATCCGGCCCAATAATGCCATTTGCAATCAACACTCACAGTCAGGAGCACATGGGAATGGCTTACCTTGCAGTACAGCAGTGTTATCCACTTCAGCGTGCCTTGCTCCTACAGCACATACACATCTGGAACCAACACACATTCACTGTCATCAACTGCTTTTTACAAATCACTTAATTATTGATCACTACTCTTATCGCTCTTCATTGACTGAACCTCATTCCACATTACTGCTCTCCTGCTGCTTCAGCAAATTCTGAAACTTCTGTTGCAAGGAGAATTCACACACAAACCAAGGCAGTAAGCCTTTACACTGGATACTTCTTACTATATCAAGACTTTTTTGAGTCATCTGCATTTAAGAAAAAAAAAATTCTCCATTACAGTTGCAAACTCTTTACCCAGAAGCAAGCAGCAAGAGGGGTTGTTTTACCCTTTGTAGCACACTATGATTTATATCTTCTTCACTATTTCATAACAGACACATTCTTCAGCATTGAAGAGTTCAAAGATCTATAACACACAAATATCTAACCACGTGGCTTTAGGAAGGTAGTTGTTCTGAACAGCCACCACCCACTTGTGAGACTACAAGGGCTTTTTTTGAAACTTCATCTGCCACAAAGCACACTTCTTTCTGTCCTGCCAACTAACTTCAACCCTTGTGTGGCATAAATAACTTCAAGAAGGGCAGGAAAGTTTAATGTTTTGCATGTACTTTTGTGTACATAAATAATATAGATATGCATATAAATATATATACAGATACACATATCTGAGACTTCGAAGAGGTATGGACAGGGTCATTTGATCAAATCATTTGGGGTCAAAAACACTGGAAATCTTCTCTCAAAGAACTTGGCCAAAATCATTTTTCACACAAACAAGGTAACAATGGTGTCCTGGTTTCAGCTGGGATAGAGTTAATTTTCTTCCTAGTAGCAGGCATAGTGCTATGTTTTGGATTTAGTAGGAGAAGAATGTTGGTAACACACTGATGTTTTTAGTTGTTGCTAAGTACTGCTTATGCTAGTCAAGGACTTTTCAGCTTCCCATGCTCTGCCAGGTGCACAAGAAGCTGGGAGGGGGCACAGCCAGAATAGTTGATCCAAACTGACCAAAGGGCTATTCCATACCATAGTTTTCAACTTTCCATGTGCAAGCTTAAATTTTAATGACAAAGAAGAGCAAAAACCTCTGGGTCCTCTAACCCAAGAAACATAGTCACTATGTTTCAAATTTTGTTCTGTACAAGAACAACGTCATATTACAGCTAATTAGTACTGCCAGTATCAGAATCGCCCACTAACAGGTGTTCAACACTCTTACGGGTTTAAGGCGGGAGATGAAGCAGCTACCACTCTTCCTGCTGTCACCATTTCAGCCATCAAGACAGGTATCAGAGGGCGGGTGGATTTTCTCCGAGAGCAAGCCTAACAGAAGCACGAGTGCCTCAGTGGCAAAGTACAAAATGAAAGAAAGCAGCCAACAGCCTAGATAGGAGTAAGTTTCACAGTGGCACAGTATTTTGTCACGCCCGTGAACATAGCACAGGATTTTCTTCTCCTGAAAGAGCATTTTGTCAACAAAGGGATTAGACTGACAAGTGATGACCCAAGTTCCTTTTATTTCTGCCTGCAGTAGTCTTTTGCTCACCATAGATATAAAAAACAGCAACCTTGACAAAATGTACAATCAAACATGGTAAATTCTGGCATAAAACAATGTAACAAAAGCAAGCTATTCCATCCCTGAGCCTTCCTCTCACACTGACTTTGCAGAGTTCATCCTTCAGATATGAAATTTTGGGCTCCACCGATTTGTAGGAGTAAGGAAAGAAGCAGAGGACGCCAGAGGCAGCCACTTGACAATGTTACCTACCTCCATAACCTGTCACATTTCTGAGCATGCATGCAAGGCCTTTCTGTTTTCACCATAAGGAACAAACACCCACTCTAGTAACGGTTCATCAGTGAAGGCAAAGGAAAAATAAAAAAAGGGGGGGTGTGTATATATAAAGAATTGCAACTAGAGGAAATCCACTTTGCTATTGTAGATGTTAGCTTGCTGAGGTTTGGTGTCCATTTTAATTACGGTAACTCTGTAAACTGTGGGACATTCAGATCATAGATTCATAGAATGCTTTGGGTTGGAAGGAACCTTTAGAGGTCATCTAGCCCAACCCACCCTGCAGTGAGCAGGGACAGCTTTAACCAGATCAGGTTGCTCAGAGCCCCATCCAACCTGACCTTGAATGTTGCCAGGGATGGGGCCTCCACTACCTCTCTGGGCAACCTATGCCAGTGCCTCACCACCCTCACTGTAAAAAATTTCTTCCTTATATCCAGTCTAAATCTACCTCCTTTAGTTTAAATCCATTACTCCTTGTCCTGCCAGAACAGGCCTTGCTAAAAAGATTGCCCTCATCTTTCCTATAGGCCCCCTTTAAGTACTGGAAGGCCGCAATAAGGTCTCCCTGCAGCCTTCTCTTCTCCAGGCTGAACAAACCCAACTCTCTCAGCCTGTCCTCGTAGGAGGGGTGCTCCAGCCCTTGGATCATTTTTGTGGCCCTCCTCTGGACCCGCTCCAATAGGTCCATGTCCTTCTTGCGTTGAGGGCTCCAGAACTGGATGCAGTACTCCAGGTGAGGTCTCACCAGAGCAGAGTGGCAGAGTCACCTCCCTCAACCTTAAAATTGCACTTCAGGATTATGCCAAGGAACAAACAGAAAAGAGAGCACCATAAGGCTGACCTTTAGGAAATTCATGAAGTCAAAACTCATATTTTCTTGACAGTCCCATGGGCGACCGTCTCCCTGAAGATACTCAATTTTATTCTGATTTCTTCTTTATGAGCAACTCTGCATTAAACTTGCCCAGAACATGCAGTCCATGTTTTTAACAAATGTAATGTCCTTGGGCTATGTGACACACCAAAGCTCATTAGTTTCTCATGTTTGTTTCCACGCTTACTTTAACTTTTCTTCCTCACTCTACTTTCACATCATTTCCAGTAAGCTGATTTGCTTGTCCCAGCTCAATGCTACTAATCATTCACATAAGCTTCCCCCCAAAATACTGCAAAGATAGTTTTACTCCTGGAGCACTTATATTTCATGCTTCCTCCCGGTTCCTCATATCAAATGGCTACACCTGAAGCTGACCATTTACATTAGGCTGCAGAACAGTTCTCTCCCACCATGCTCCCAATTACTCTAACAGTCCCAACCTCTTCCATACTGTGAGATACAATCCCCCTTCTCCAAGCAGATTCATTATACAGAACTCTTCATCACACAGAACAAGTACTTTCTTTAAAGAGGAACAGTCTTATTAAGACATATTCATAACTTTTTCAACCTTGTACCAGCATGAAAGGCACAGTTTAGAAGCAGAAAAAGAACATGCAGTCGAGATTTGCATTATTGTGAAGCCTGGAGATCTGTCATTGCCATTGCAAAAGGTATTATTTTCTTAAAGTATACTGAAGGAAATATGCGCCATCTAAAAAAAAGAAAATGGGTTGGAGAGAGTGCCTACAGAGACATAACCTTTCTGAACTCACAAATACAGCAGAAGTGTCTTTAAGTTAAACACATTATTAGAATATGACCAAGATGCAGATAACATCATGAAGTACTACAATATTTTAGCACTGGAAATAGCAGTGAAGTTGGGAAGATTAGATACATGCACTATTATATTTTCTTCATTAAATGTAGGAGCTTCAGGAAAATACCTTACAGAACAACACTCTGTGCTGCTAGCAGCGACCTTGTTGAAAGCATTTTACCATATCTGTAAATCTCGTACAATTCCTGTCTGCATCCGGACAAAAACACTTCAGTCAATCATGCAATTGCCAGGTGCAGTAGGAGGTGAAACTTGAATGCATGCTTTCTAGGCTCTTATCTTAGTGCAGTTTCTAAAGCTAATGGACAATTTCTGTCCTTTCCTTCCACCCCCCCTCTGTTCCTCTTCTAACCAACTTTATTCTTCAGAGATTATTGTGCTTTTAAGGAAAACCGACAAATAACTTTTCTTATTTGAATGTCAGAGTATTTTTGTTAGCATGATACTATGCCTAGCATGAAGGGAAGTTCAGCAGTACATCTCATAGCCTCCTATTCCCTTTTGTTTGCTATTTAAAGGGAAAATACATTATAAGACTATTCCATTTTCTGCCACTTGGAAATTCAGTAGGAAAAAAATACCACAAATATCCCAGATAAATGGCAGGTAAATTCATGATCATTGTAATCTAGTGCTTTCTATCTAGGAAGAACAACAAATCCTAGGAATGCTCCAAACACAAAAGGCATATCTTTAGATAAAGGTTAATGTTTGAATTTTGGATATAATATTTTAGAAACTGAATGTATGCAACAGGAAGAAACTCTTCTGTTTGAAAAGATGATTTATTCCTCAAATTCTTCCCCAAGAAACTGCTGAACAGTTGCTATGACTAGTATTATTCAGTACAGCATCTATATCTGCTGGAGTGTAATTTCTAGGCCATGAATAAAGCTTTGACTTCTTGTAGGGGATAAGGGATAAGATTTTCTTCTTAAGGGATAAGATTTTCAAAATGACGCCCAAACTGAGCCTAAAAACAAAACAAACCAAAAAACTTGCAATTAGTAAGCTCTGTTGATTGTTTTAGTCCCACTTACATGGGTATTTCTCCAACTTCTTAAAAAGCAATCACTATATAATAATTAAAAGACTATTTAATCATAAAAACTTCATTACATATGGGAAACACACAAATACTTCTCAGTAGTCACATGGATTTAAAAAAAAAAATTACGTTGTATTTGGCCATTTTGTGGCACAAAATTTTGAGGCACTATACATGTGAAATTATCAGATTAAGACACTATCCAAATATATTCAACAGACAACAGTACTGTCTCTCCTAAATCTGCCAAAGAGATTTGGAATCCATTTATTGGTACTGTAATGTGTGCTAAGCACATTCTTCTGCATTGCTAGAATACTTTGTTCTTCAATTTAATCAATTAATTAGCTAATATTTGTTAAGTGCTTTGAACATGTAACATTCTCCAGAACAGCTGAGTGCTGTTACCAAAACAGCATGGGACAGACTTTTGTAGACTGCAGGTAGATGCATCTTTTCAGACACTTAAGGATTATCCAACAACTGAGAAGTTAGTTGCAGGTGAGTAATAGGGAGAGTATAGGTACTTGACAGGAAATATTTTTCCATGAGAATTATGGACTAACATTAGAAAACTATTAGAAAACTCATCTATTTGTTTCTCCTGCACTGTTTCCCTGGATTTTGTTTCACTGGTTAAATTCAGGAAAATACCATATCATCTGTTTTGAATGGACTTGACCCTATTCTGAATTCCTACAAAGTGCCTCAACCCAACTGAGCGACAACTGTATCCTTCTTGTGCAAGCACAGAAAATGTAGAAAACCCGAGTGGCCTTTACAAGGACCAGAGTTAGGATCAGGATTTTGAAGGCTCAGGCAGCCCTACAAAGAAGAAAGCATTCCTAACATTTGAAAACTAAAACCGATGCACACAGGGACAAACCAAAACCTGCTGCTGGAACAAAGAGGTGACTAGCCACATGAAAGGACTCGCGATCTATGGTGTCCATGCATTCCACTCCTTACCCGCCATGCACCACGCTGCCCCAGGGCGGGCAGCTAAGAGCGGACGGGTTGGCAGATGAATCATTCCCTGACCTCCTCTCAGTCATTTCCATCATACACTAAACTCTGCTCACAGTGTTGTCAATATCATCTACCAAAGACCAACACACACCCCCACACATGCACAGAGCAAACAACCCTCCTCCTAGTAATAACACCACCATGGCGAGCTCCCCCAATTTGAATTACTTTAGGGCTTCAATAGAAATAAAGGACTTTTTATAAATTAGTGTTTACTGCTTCTACTCTAGTGAAGGATTTGTATTAGGCTCATCTTAATTGTATTGGTATGCAGTACTTCCAGTGTGTGTTGTCTGAAATCTGCATAAATCAATACCACCATTGCGCTTAGCATCATCTTCTACAGAAATAACAACTCTGCTTGCTTCTAGAGAGACTGTTTCAAATACGGTTACTTGACAGAAGAGAAAGACATGCAGGTTTCCCAAGACAGGCATAAAATCCAAATCTCCTGGGGAAGGGTGAGAAGAGAGAGACATGGAGTGACAGCAGCAGCAAATAATCTGACACACCAGCTTACTAACTCCTGGGTTTTTATAACAGAATACAGGTCAGAGACAAGGACTGAGGTGGAAGAGCACTTTAACAGCTCGCTCACTCAAAAGTTTATTTGGTTCTTCACCTAGGATTCAGAACCCAAATTTTACTGAGTATGTGAAAGTCTCCAAATTAGTGGGGAAAACCCCAGAACCGATGAACACCAACCCTCCTCAGAAACTGAAACTCAGGAGTTTGGGGTTCAACATACATTTAGCTTTAATTTCTATGGTTTCACATCTTCAGAGATTTAGTAATTATTTCCAAATCGAAAACATAAAAAAGCATATAGGGAGAGCACATTAAATTCAGCCTCGGTTCACAAACCTTGGCAAACTTGGGCTTGGTTTGTTTCATATAGAAGCACAACTCAATTGCTCTAGCATTTCATTATAAAAGTCTTTAAAAAGCTTGCTCTGAATGCAGGAATTTGATTTAAAATACATTAAATCCACACTAGAGACTGACAGAAAGGATCAAAAGAAATTTAAGTCATATTATTCAAATATTAGAGATATCCAATATATCCCAGTAAACAGCAGTTCTTCGATGTCAGCACTTAACAGCAATCATAACACTTGTTTTATGCATCTCATTGAACACAGACAGTATTCTAGCAGGAAGTTTCAAGGACAAACATTTCATCCTCTGCCTTGGCATTGTAGATTAAAACATCTCAAAGAGCAAGGGGCCCTTTTCAGAATACATTTCTACTAATTATTTACCAACCGATCAAAAAACCAAGAAGGGTTCTTCCCCTAAATCATAAATTCAGATGAAATCATATTAAATCTGTGACAAAAGAAAGCTATAAAAATAAGAGAAAATTACTAAGCTTTAGGCATATTTAACTGTACATTGCAGTATAATCCTGAAGATACAGATGTGATACGAGTTCTCCTGCAACGAAGAATTTGGTTGGTTGTTTCATTCCTCAAGTTCCTTCATCTTCTACTGAAAGTCTCACTTGAGACATAGGTCTGGGTTGCATTGTTCCTCCTTCTGGCAAATATTTACTGTTCTTCCCTTTTTTGAGAGAATCTGAAGTGATATTAAAGTGGGAATAGTGACCCAGAGAGTACAATATTAGCCATGTTCCCATAAAACGCATTCACATAAGGAGTATAATGTTTGTACTAGTACAATACCTCCTGAAGTGTGTTACGCTCCATACCTTTTTGGGAAAACCAGTGATTGCATGTAACATTTAATCAAAGATCCACTCTACTGTAAAACAGCAGTTTCTCTCCAATTTTCCACCTAGTAATTCAAAAACTCTTTTGAATGTCAACTGCTGGCAATTTTTGTGCTGGCAACAACTTGGTCAGAATAAAAAAAAAAAAAATCATTAGCATGTTAATAACTTCATGTCTCTAAGGGGTAGTAAGTTGGTCCTACATCAGAAAAAGAAGTTTCTTGTTCAGCCCTATTCTTAATTGTAAAGTGATTATGATTTACCAAAATTTCCTAGTTTCCTTCATTTCAATTTGTGGAGAAGGATTTCTCAAAGGGCAGCGTGCAGTCCTGTTGTAATTCCAATGAGAGCAGCTCACTGAGAAATTTTCACATCCATTAAGATGTAGAAAGGAAAGCCAAGAACTTACCCATGCAAATAAGAAAACAGACAGTCTCTAAACAAAACTACAAGAGGATGTTACATACGCAAAACACGGTTGCCTGTATTAAAATACAGGCAGGTGTCTGGGAGTAGCTTTCCACACTTTACAGTCTGTTATAATCAAATCAGTTTATATATCAGATTTCATGCAGTATCTCAATCCTTTTTTAACCTTTGCAGAGTAAATGGTTTCAGATATGAAAAGAAAGAAAAGTTATGTCCACATCTTTAGACAAAATAGTTATTGTTCATATACACAATCTCATGCATGCCACTTGTCAACATGGAAATGAAAGGCACGTTCATAACAAAGGTTTTGTTATTACTGCGGTTTGTTATTTTGTGCTATTAAGAAATGGATCACAAAGATTGTATCTAATAGAAGGAAGTGCATATTTAGGATACGTAATGGTGATTTTAATGTCTGTTGCTTTATTTGAAGGAACCAGATATAAATGCATCATTTTGGACAAAACTTCTAACAAGGCAGATTTTAATGTATTCTGTTTCTTTTTTTTTTTTTCTTTTTGATCATTATAAAGGAGTTTTCAGTAATCTACAGGTCTACTGCATTCATACATGTATTTTTTGGACAGAAGCGAGATGTTCAAAGGAGACTTCAACAGCATAGAGAATATTCAACCTGTCACTATATATAGGAAGCAGTATAGTGCACCTGTTTCAGCAGAGCATTCATAAATTCAGCTAATACTTGGAGTAGAGAACACTCACATGTTTGCTGCTGTGGCCCACACTTGTCCATGGCCTTACCCAATGGTATGTTCCTGTATTCATGCAATTTGTGCAGCTTGCTTAAAAAATTGCACCAATCATGGAGTTTTGACTCACCTTAGTAACTCACCTTTTTCTTACAAGAAACTGAACTGCTTCTTGTGAACTTGCTTGGCAAGGAAAAATTTATATACTAAGCATAAACATATACTGTCTTTTGCAGAATCTAATAAAAACACTACTGAAAAAGAGAAACAGACAGAAAGGAAGTGAAGAGTTAGGGTATCAGACACCGAATGAAGCTCTCCAGTTAAACAAACACTCCTCGTTTGCTTTAGTAATTGACATAATTTGCATGGAAAAATTAACGACGGGAAAGAAAGGAATAACCTAAAATGCTCTGCAACCCAAATTTCATGTGTCCTTTCTACAGCGGGACGTTCTAATGAGGACTCTAGCAGAGTTTGTTCCCACAGCATATAACAGCAGGCTATGAAGTCTGTGATGGCTCAGGGCTTTGTGAAACAAGTTCTAGTCTGAAGCAAGGAATCATTGCCAGTCCAGGCACAGCAAAATCTTACAGGTATGCAGTGCAGAGGTGCTCAGACCAGCTTGCATACCGATACTAGTCTGTCTATAACACTTGTATTACTTGCTCCAAGCCCTCAATGCTCAGAAAGGATTGCGGAGCTGAGCCAAGCCAGCACTTTGCCCTGGAGAATCTTCAGCGCATCCCTGCGCCAGCAACCGAGGCAGGCTTGAAAGGAAATAAATAGACCTGTGGGGAGTTCTCCATAGTGATTTGCATTGCCGTGATGTAAGAGGCACAAATAAGCTTTAATCAGCCTCAGTCTGTATGGAGAGAATATTTATACAGTGAAAATATAATTAGTAATGTTCATAACACTACAACAATCTAGTGTCTGTGCCTTGATTTGAGAACTCCTTGTTAGCAAGAGCACAACAAAATGCTCCTTCACTCGCTGAACAACTATGAAAGAATTGTCAGAGGCTTAGCTCTGAAAAGCAGACACTAACTCCTGACTTAAAGTCATTTGACACCATTTTCCGTTATTTTTCCCAGGGAAATTTTGAAAAAGGTACTCCAAATGAAACATCTATGAAATTAATACTGAAGTTACAAGAAAACAGTGACCAGGTTGAAACTGTCAATGATTTCTCCAAATGAGAAAAATGTATTAGCAGGCTCTGCTGAGATGTGTTCTCTGTCCAATATTATTCATTAGTTTCATTAACAACAGGATGACAGAATGCAGTATATGCTTACCAAACGGGTAGATTACATCAAGCACAAAGGGACAGAAAGCACATCACAGGCAAAGATTAAATTCAAAATTAAATTGACAAGGTGGAGAAAAGCCCTGTTAAGAAGATCCTGTAAGACAGGAATGGAAATCACCCCACACACAAATACAAGATGGGGGAAAACTAGTTAGGCTGAAGTTTTAGAGTAAAGAATATGGACGTTAAAATAGATCACAAGCTGAATGTGTAATTAGCAGGCTAAAAGAATGGTACTGTCTGAAAGACTATCATTCTAAGATGAAAGGCTAAACCGTAGTCAAGAAAGAAACATTTTTTTGGGCATCTGCTAAGAAAGATTATTTTGCCCTTCTCTGGGGACAGAGAATGTATTTGCAGGAATTCCTCACATCACAGTGTAAGGGCTTTTTCTTCTATTTCTGTTCCAGCTCAGGGTCACTTAAGTCTCCTTTCTTCATACTTCTGTCAGAGATCACTAGAACTAGGCTGTATTATGGGCTATATATGGTTTTACAAATGCTTCCTGCCATACTATTAGAACAGTGCATTCATTCTCGAGACTTGCATAACAGATTTACCTCCCTTTTATCTTGGCATTCAGTCACTCAACAGATACACATCATCTATCAAAAAATCCTTCATATTTCCCTGTTACATTTTTGTGAAAAATGAGCTTAGTATTGCACTGATAACAGACAGAATTTGGATAACAAGAACTCATTCACAGAGTGTGTAGAAGTAAAATCTCTCACAACACTTAGATTCAACTTAGGACTGCGACACTGAAACAGATTCCAGAAGGAAAATTCATTTGACAGTGAAGGTCAAACAAACAAACAAACAAAACCCAACCAACAACAAAACCCCAAAACACACAAAAACCTCCACCCACCTAAAATGTTGTTACTTACTGCAAAAAGGTATTTCTTTTTGTATAATGTTTCTGTTTTTTTCAAGGGTTTGCCCCAGCAAGGAAGCCTCACTTTTCTTCTGTATCATAATAGCACATGCTTTCACCACAGCTGGGTACAAAAATTATACACAGGCATTCAGCAGTGATAAAGGTATTGGAAAGCATAAAGTCTCAGCATGACAACCCCAACAGCAGGATGGGATGAAAAACAGAGGGGAAAAGAATGAACGAAAAAAATCAATGAAAAGTGTGAGAGTGACAGGTAGGGCTGCTGCACATCAGCCATGGAGAATTCCCTTTTCTCCACTGTGCAATACAGTACTCTGTGTGAGAATCACCATGTTTGAACTATACAAAAGGGCATCAAAGGGAGAACCAGGGATTATGGTAAAATTTAAATTGACAGCTGAGTTACTGGTTTATTATTTTAAACTTTGACTTTTTTTTTTTTTTTTTTTTTGCACATACACGGAGATTTTCTGGGCCATATCCTTGTTTGGTGACTATCTGTATACTTGCCCAGAAGTTCTGAAGTTGTAAATATAGTTAACATGAAAGATAAAAAATTTGGAAACTGAAGGTGGTTTGGGTTTTGGTTTACCCAAGCCCAGACTTACAATGGAATTTCCAACCCATGAAAAAAACCTGAGATTTCGAAATATTATTTCACATTCTGAATCTGAGGTGGAAAGCTATGCAAAAAAAAAAAAAAAAAGGAAGTGCATTTTCATAGGAATTAATTAGTAAGAGTTTGGTGTACAATACACATACATGCAGGATTATATAGATGCTTTAACGCATCGGCCTTGCAGCACATACTCTGTAAATTCTGTGAACTGAAGTTGCATTGGACTTGCACATGTTGCACAGCAGAACAGTGAGCGCAGACAAAATCTGACAGAGGAACATATTGCAGCACATGAATGAATCAGCTACTTTTTCACTTCAACCTTTTTTAACTCACTTAGAGAGTGATCTAATGGATATCCATGAGAAATGGACAGGGCTACCATTGATCTCATAATTTAAACAGAGCCCATCACATGGCGCATTCAGCATCATTCATATGAATACAACAGAAACAGTGTTCTTGAAGTGACTTACAGGATTAAAGCTCAATCTCTGACAGCTAGACAGCTCCTTCAAATTTTTTTTCACTTAGAACAATTTCAGCATTTTTACTCATGTTGTCACTATACATCGATCTATGCTTAAAGGAACCTGAATATGTTGTTACCTGTCAATTCAGAATTTGGATTTACATGACATATCCTGTAAGAAAGTTTCCAAAAATAACCCTTGAGATCTCCACATACCACTATAAGGTACCAAAATGTAACCAAGAAAAGTGGCCACAGATAGGGGGAACACAAAGTAAACTTAGAAGAAAAGGCTCAGGGGGACCTTAGCAATTTGTATAAATATCTGATTGGGGTGGGGTGGTGGAAGCCTTCTGACCTCCGGCATCCTGTGATTCTGTGAACTGCAGACCACTTTGCAGGTATACAGTAGTATGTTTGGTTATCAGGATCAGGAAACCCATACAGTGTTTCAAAACAATTTGATTCTGCTCCTACTCCGTTTTTATGAAGGACATGCCACAGAGAAATTACTCTAATTAAAAGACAACTAGGAGATAAGATATTTTGTAAATGGAGTAAAATGTACTTTCAAACCTGGTTTTAGACACTGGTACATTTTAATAAATCATATTACTTTGCAGAAGACACATGGAATACATAAAGCATTTATATTAAAGCTAGATAATTACAGGTATCCTGGCCATTAACAAGGATCCATTTGCAATGACATTTTCACAGGCAAGTTCAGTAGATTTAAGGCAGACAGATGTTCTACAATGAGAATGATAAACAACCATGGAGTAGAATTCCTGTCAAAATGTTTCTTTGAGCAGCCAGATCAGTTTAAATTAAAATGCCTAAAATATTCTCTTCAGATTAAATGAAGAAAGTAAGAAGCGTTCATTGAAATATTTAATTTAGCTTATTATACATTTGCACTTCATACTTGTTTTCTTAAAGGAAAGTTAATATTGGTCAGTCTGTATTGACCATAACATTGGTTTGCAGCTAAATAAAATTATTATATTAAATCTATAATTTATTTTGTTATGAACCTGCAATGTATCTGTCCTTTTTCCTCAAAAAGATATAACATTTTACATGTATTTAGATTCTCAACTTGCAAATGTTCTATTAGAATATGCTGAGTATTGCTATTTTCTCATTAGAAGAATATTAATGACTGCTGTCACCCTCCATTTCTATGCAAACTAGAATGATAGAATGCCTCAAGTTGGAAGGGAACCATAAGGATCACCAAGTCCAACTCCCTGCTCCTCGCAGAACTATCTAAAACTAAGCCATATGACTAAGAGCATTGTCTTGAACTCTGACAGGCTTGGTGCTGTTGACTACAGCCTGTTCCAGTGACCGACCACAAGAGCCTTTTCCTAATGTCCAGTCTGAACTTCCCCTGACACATCTTCATTCCATTTCCTCATGTCCTATCGCTGGTCACCAGAGAGGGAGATCAGCACACCCCTCCCTCCACCACCCCTGCCCCGTGAGGAAGTTGTAGACTGCAACAAGGTCACTTTCTCTTCTCCAAGCTGAACAAACCAAGTGACCTCAGTCTGAACAGTTGACTTATGGGGTCTGTTGCAGGAGAGAAGCACCAAAATCTGTTCCAAGTATCTCCACTTTATATGAAGTACTGAATACAGTGTTAAAAGAGCCAACATGGGTGACAACTCTCTAGGATGAACAAAAGCAGCCAACTATTGGTTTTGGAAAACATCTCCATAATTAGAATAGCAGAAGAGCTGGGAAGAAACAGTTACTCTGTCTTCACAGATTTATGATAAAAAACAAATTAGTACCCATGGTATCATCCTGTTTTACACTTCTTCAGTTGAAACAATGAGTAAAGAAAAAAGGACAAATTATTTACAAATTCCCTGAGATCTACAAGTCTAAGCAGTATATATAAAGAGATAAGAAAAATCAATGTTTGGAGTTTGGTTGGGTTGAGGGTTTCTGGGTTATTTCCCTTTTGGTTGGGTTGAGGGTTTCTGGGTTATTTCCCTTTAAAAAAAAAAAGAATTAGCAAATCCCATCAGTTTGGTAGACAAATGTCACTGAATCTCTGCAAGAGATTTGTCCAGTACCATATTCATGGTACACTGCTCTAATATGATGCTCACACAAAAATAAACCAATTAAATTCTAACAAGGTGCAATTAATATATCCAAGAATCAGGCCCAGTCTTCAAAGGATTAATCATTGTAATTATTTCTGCACATTTCTTCAGGGCTTGCGGCAGGGGGAGTACAGCAAGGTGGTACAACAACAGCTTGCAACAGCACGTGTTAGGCATTAACTCTTTCTCTGGCCAACAACTCAAACTTTCTGTCTTACAAAATATCACTACCAGCAGATATTCTGTATGGAAACATTTTCAAACTGTATACATATTGGCAAGCCAGGAGAACAATTTGGCAAATTATCTGGTGTTGAGAACACCAAGACAGATTTTTGTGATAAACTACTATAGTTTCAGAATGCAAACAACAGGAACATCTAAATACAAGTCTAGTAAATAAAATGGAATCACATCAAGCCTTTTAACATCTTGGTGAAAAAACATTAAAGTTTTATTTTAAAATAAAAGTCTCAAACACCTGTGTCTCCTAGAGATACATCTGAATTGAGCAACTTCATGGTAGATTGTTTTGCTGTAAAAATCTGCACACTCAGAAATAAAGAACACCTGAAAGTAAGCTTATAATGCTAAAGAGAATGATACAATACAAAATAAAAGTAATTTCCTTTTTCATTTATTTATTGTTAATGAAAAATATATAGCTGTATTTGAAAGCGCATCCTTGCTAAATCAATTACATCCCTCTTCACTCACACACCACTTGAGTGATACAGGCAGGTAAAGCACATCTCCAAGTACAATACTGCCTTACTTAGCAAACAAACTGAAGAGCCAACTGTTTATCTCACAACTGTAACAGTTCCCGACCAACTCAACAGCACTTACTCTAAAAGATATCAGAGGGGTGGGAGAGGAAGATTAAAAAGAGCCAGTTTATTAAAGCAGCTTCACTATTATCTGCCTAACGAATACAATCACTTATTCAATTTGGTTGAATTTTCAAGGCAATTTTGAAATCCCCTTTATGCCTGAACAGAAGGCTGTATTCAGGTCTCTCCTACACATGAAACTGCCAAGTGTGGTCACGCAACGGCCGCAGATTACCGCTCTGAGGAGAAAGCAACACCGCCAGGACAGGAGAGCAGAAAGAGATAAATACTATTCCCACACACAACATGATCTCATTCTTCATTTATCTTATTTTAAGAACCAAGCTACAGAAATTGATGCAGTTTTCAATTTGACCCTTCTCTTCCTCTTCCTAATCCTATTTCAAATAATCATGATTTCAAAGATTCAGAATTACTATGGCATGCTTCATTGGTCAGCAACCCCAAAGCTGGCATGAAGTGGAACCAGCACAGATGTAAAGTACAGTTGCTTCAAAGGCACCTCCTTAGATCAGTCTCCCCTAAAATACATCTATATATATATGCGTCTCCATCACCATTTGCCAATAAAGATGGCCAATACTTGCAAAGGAATACTTGCTTTCTTCATAAACAAACACCATTCATTTAAAAAAAGACAAAAGAAAACAAAACCATACAACAGTATTGCTCCACAGCACTGTATTCAAACTCAAAGTCCAGGGACTGCAGGGGATAGGAGAGGAAGAAGAGGAAAACAAAAGCATGAGTGTATATACATGAAAATTTATGTTTTAATCATTATGCATTTTAACAAGTAAATGGGTCTCTGTGACCCACATTTCCTTCGGCTAAAACATGTATTGTCCATTATATACAAAAGATTTTCTAAGGTAACTAGTATTGCAATACCCTAATTTCAGAAAGGACAGAATATTTAACTCTCCTTTAAAGGAAATGAGCCTTTGGAAATTCACTGTGTGGATATCTATAAATCAATACATCCAGAAATCTCAATTTTCCCCAATATTCACTGAACAGATACAGCTATTAAAAGTTTTAGTCAGTAGAATATACAGGTCTACAATACGAGCTGGAGGACAGTGCAGCACAGAAATATAGAGAACCTTCATGAACGCCATGAATCTGGTTTGACAGTTTTTACTAAGCAACGTACCAAAATCTATAAAAAATTAGAAATGCCTGAAAAGAGACTTTATATTCTCTTAAGGCTCTCCCTCCCCCCATCAACTTCCTATCTACTGCTTCTTGATAATAGCTTGGAAACACATAAAGAGCTTTAAATCTAAAAACAGGACTGTTACTTCTGCAACTTTCAGAAAAAGGAGTTTCAGCTTTTCCTTTCCCTCTATCAAAATTGGCAAAGATCATTCATGTGTAAACATATAAAATGCAAAATATGAAAATGGAAAAGCAAAAACATCCAATATTCAGCTGACAATAGCGTAAAAACCTGAATCACCTTCCTGCTACTCAGTCCCACAGAAACTTCAGGGTAAAAAAAGTCGTAAGAGCTACAGACAGTACAAATGACAAAATGTACAGAGAAGAGAGACAGGAAAAATAAAAAGACACAATTAATGCAACCTTTAACAAGATGTAAAAATAAAGAATTCTGCATTACTCAAAAAGAACAGTGGAAGAACTAAATGGTTTTATTTGCCATCCTCATATGATAAGCAGAATCTTAATCATGTATCTCTGAAGTGATCAATGCAGTTACCTGGAATTTACAGAAGCCTGGAGAAACAATGTCAAACAGGAATTTGAAGAAAGTTAAACCCAAGAAATTGGAAAAATGGGGGTATAGAAATGCTGTGTTAATGTTGATCTAGTTAAAAAAAAAAAAAAAATCAAGGCTTCCCTGAAGGAGGCCAGCATGCATAGGATGGATGTCTACCTTTCCTGATCCTATACACTGCACATCAGAACTTGCACACAACTATGAAAACACAAAACATATACCACAACCCCAGAAGAGCCAGAAAATGGGAAATTCCAGGAGGAGGCAGTAGCCAGCAATGGTTTTCCAGAAATCTCCCTCTCTACACCGTGGGACAGGATATGCACTCAAGCCCAAGTCAACATGCCAGACAGTTGGCCTCAGGAAGCTCTACTGGCTCTCCTCCCTCATGCAGGGATTCACGGCCAAGACCCCCTCCTACACCAGATCTCCTGGTGATGTAACACAGCCCCAGCAGCCTCCGCGCTTAATGTTTTTGTGAGTTGTAAATCCATGCGGTTGCGTACTAAACAAATCTTTTCTGAGATGCCCTTCCACTTACCAGCTCTCCAAGATTAAAAGGATGCAAATTCATGAATTATCCAAATTACGCATTAGCTAAACCACACCAAACTATATGAAACTCTCAATAAATCTAACTAAACAAGAACTGGCAGTTAAGCGTGTTGATAAAGTTAATGCAGATGGAAATGTGATTACTACACAGTCACTTTTCCAGATTCTAAATTCATGGCAACTGCTGACAAAAGAAACCTGAAGAGAAACACCTGGAAATTAGAATTCCTACTCTATGCTAAGTCCTGAAATTGAAAAACAATTTTCACGATTTGCAAATGAGATTCTTCTTTTATTTAAATTAATTACTTCATCATAATGTTACTAATGTTACAAAAGTACAGCAAGGACAAAAAATTAATTTTTATTTACTTCCAAACTGAATGCACCTTCCTGCACTCATATCAAACTAGTAAACCCTCTTTCTAGGGTCTACTTAGGATCTATTTTGATCCCAGTGAAATAGATTATCTTTTCAGAAAGGACACTCAAATTTGGTAAAGGGTTGAAGCCTGACCTTTCAGGGTAAACCATACAGATGATCTAGTGGAAGAGCATACAGCAAGAAGAGGCAAAGCTGGCAGAAAGCCATAGTCAGACCTGCCTTTTGCTACAAATCCAAGCACGATGTACTTGAAGCATGGCACAGGAGCTCATTATTGCTGTGATTATAGGTTTAAAAATGAAACATACTTCTGATTTCAGTACAGCAAAATCAAAATAACTTAGTATTTGCTACAATCAGCTCTTCTGTTTATAGTCAATAGGATGAATATCCAACTCAGTCATATTACATTTTTGACACATTTAAAATTTCATTATCAGAAAATGCCTATTTATATTTAAATGAGCTTTCATCGCACACAACAGATTTGACACACATGACAGCCTACCTTATAAAAACAGAAGGTGAAAAGGGTATTTAACTTTCAGCTGCTTAGTGCTACTGCATTAGATGGACGTATTTGCAGAGCTACTCTGAGGAATTTTGTTACAGCTTGTAAAAGGGGATTACCAAACTGTTCTTTCCAATTTATGTGAAAAACACTCAGTTGCACACCAATATCCATCAGCATGATAAACTCAGACTCCAACACATATAAGGCCAATTCATGATTGAAACTGACACAGAGAACTACTTTAATCAACTAATAATCACTCAAAATTACCTCCAGGAAAATCCCTGTAGCTTCAGTATTTAGATTAAGTGTCAAGGCTCAGTCTGAACCTTCTTATGAAGAAGGCAGCTTCTCTTACAACAAATCTCCGTTAAGTTGACAAGAGTTAATGTACCTGGCAGCTCTTCAGCAGACAGCAGGTTTAGGCGCAGAATGCTGATGACACTGGAGCTTTCTGCCACCAGCAGAAGTCATTAAGGTGAAAGAACTTTCAAGTTAGTCACTTCTGTAAATTATTGAAAGAAAACCACTCTTAGGATAAAATGTCTTAGCTCAAGAATGAATTTACTTGGAGGGTGCTTGATAAAGCTCCTTTTGTTTGTCTTCAACATGTGAAATGCATTATAGAGCATTATTCACCATGTACTAGATTATTTTTTACAAACCTATGTACACAGATAACTCCAAATACGCACTGTGAAACAAGAAGCTTTATATTGATTTTGGCTAGCTCTCAGCCAGACTGAATACCAGGCTGATTAGCAAAACATTTGATTAATTGATCAAACTGACTTCAAGTGCATACGCATAAACCTACAGTATCTATAGCTATTAAAGCAAAACAAAAGAGGCAAAAAACAGAACCATGAAGAATGCCTAGTTTCAAATAGGAAACCTAAACATTTATTTGCCAGCTGACCTGCAGAGAAGCCTGTGGAGATGCCACCTTGAAGGGAAAAAACAGCCTAAATACAGTAGGGTGTAGGGCTAAACTATACAATTGATGTCAGGTTTGTGGGTATCCACTGTAACAATTCACCTGGGGACACTTGCTGATGGCCTGACAAACCTGCCCTCTGCTACTGGCTAAAAGACTTGCTAATAATACCACTAAAGGATTTTTTGTCTTGTAGGGCCTGCCCTTAAAAGGACATTCCTGTTACAGAGCCACATTGTGTTCTTCACCAATTAGAAGTACATTTATTTATGAAATAAAGCAAACAAAGCCTCCAAGAGTGCAAAGACACCACGTTTCTTGCATTTAATGCATTTTTGGTTTTACTTTAGCAGGGTAAATAAAAACACATATTATACTTAAACATAAACAAAAGAAGCTGCTGTTCCTGCAGTCACTCACATTGTGCTGATTATATCCTATTTCCAAAGAGTTCACACTGTTCTGAGAAAAAGTTTTGGATATGCCAATACCTATCTTCCCAAACCTGCGGTTGTCTCTCAAGCAAGCTAAATATAGACTCAAACTCTTCTTTCCAAAATTTTGTAGTAATGCTGGCTGAAAAGATTTCTGATACAGCTTTTCTCAGGAAAAGATTCATACCGTCCTGCCAACGTAGATAATCTGGCTTAACTGTTCATTTAGAGGCAACTAAATTAACTGTAGAGCATTTGGGTGTTGTGTTAATTGATCTCATCTAAGAAAATAATGGCACTGTGCCAAATGAAAATGTTACTGGAATATGCTGCAACAGCCTGACACTGTGGAGCTGCGGAATACCTATAGCAGAGAAATTTTATTAATTATACAAAGGCAAACGATGTGAAGTGAAAACATGTCCTGTGCGGGAGAAAACCAAAATTGCTTCATTCTGCTTCGTTTGCACTGAAGGTCTGATGACTGGCCCTCCCTTAGGCAGGACTCCTGCACAATTTCAGTCCCTGACACTTTCCCCATTCAGGTTAAAATCATCTTTGAGGAAAGAGACAGATTTCAGACTGAAGGGTATTCATTTCTCAGCACATTTATTTCACTGACATTAAACTACTGCTGAGGACATTATAACACAATTACGACCTTAGCAAAATCCAAAGCTGTATATGAGAGAGGTAGTGTTCCAACCAGAGAAAACACATTCAGTGTTTAACAAAGACAAGTGCTTACAAAGTGTAACAGAAAATAGTACACCTCACATAAGAAAGGGGACAAGTTATGACAGTTGTGGGAATCATTATTCTGAATTTCCTGACTTTACATGTGTAAATTTCAGCAATAATGTCACATTAATGTAGCTATTTGCATTTAACACACTCATGTTTATTAAAAAAAAAAGTCACCACAATGACAAACCATTCTCTGAGATACACTCTGGGTAAGTAAATGTCAAGCAGCAGGAAAAATTTAAGTTACACAATATCACAGATGTGCACTATAAGTGAAAACTCTTCTTTTTTTTTTTTTTTTTTGCTTTGTACCATGCAAAAGCCTCTTGGGAAGGAATCAGTTGGTCCTTTTTATAGCAAAGATGATTTCTATGTGCATAGCTCAAGACATTCAGTGGGAATCTATAAATAACTAAAACACAAAAGCAGGACCCACTGACAAGTCTTCATCTTAAAATGTGATGAAATACTGTTCTTTTTTTAAAATTTGCAATGATGATTTAGATAAACAGTTTCAATAAATCATGCAGGATGCTAATGATTTTCACAGGCAAAGTACACAATGCCTTCATGTCCTTTTATTATCACTAGAAGGTGATTGGGATATTGTGTCTTCTGCACAATCTCCTGGGCTGCCTACCTGATAAATAGTCCTTGCACTGGAGCTCTGCAAAGAGGCTGGTTTCAACAATGCCATGAATTATGTTGCTCATACCTGCACATTTGCAGCACTGCCAAAATGGCTTTCTTTTTCCCAGTAACAACATAAGCGTATGGGCAGAGCATGTCAGAAAAAGGGGGGGAAAGGAGGAAAAAAAAAAAAAAGTGACACACTATTAAACTCTTCCAGCAAGTGTAACTTAAAAGCAGGGATTATACAAACGGAATAGGTGGAACTAGTTGTGTTCTCAAAAAACAGGTACTCTTTGAAATGTATTTGCTATGCAACATCAAATTTATAGTTTCTACTCCAAAAAATACATACACAAAATAAAACCATAAAGCCTTAAAATAAACACCATAAAGCCCAAAACAGACTTCAGCATATGAGTAGCAAGAACTTATCACTGCTACAAGTACAGAATTTGGGAAACCAGCTTCCTATCCTGGCATACTACTTTAAACTGAACTGCACTGAATAACACTTGGTTGTGATAGACATATTTTCAGGTATCTTTAGATATGTATATACACAAACACTTCACAAACAAAGCACTATTTTAGAACAAAACGCATGGAAAAATAACTTTCTTCTATCTGTTAATCTGCTGGTAGAGCACAAGAGTGTAAGAGATAATACAGGTCCATCTAGCATGTCTATAAAAACAAAAGTCGATTTGAGGTATGGAAGAGTTTCAAAACAGAGCAAGTATCTAGCATGTACACCTAGAAAATCCTCTCAGTCTCCAACAGCTTGTGGGTTTCCAAGACCAAAGTGCTGGGGCTTTCTTTGGAGGCTTTTTTGTTTGCTTCATTGTTGGGTTGTTCCGGGTTTTTTTTTTTTTAGAAGTGTTTCATGGATTTCTTTTCTTTGAAACTCTCCAATCATACCTTAAGCCCATGTCAACTTTTATTACCCACAGCTTCCTGCAGCAAGGAGTTTATGCACTGAACTGTAGTTCTTTTTGTTTGCTTTAAACCAGCTCTTGCTAGTTCCATTTATTTCCCCTTGTTCTGTTTTTAGATGAGACAGCGAACATTTCTTCCCTATTCATTTTCTCCATGCCACTTACAATTTTATAGCGTTCTAAAATAAGCTCCCTTTTTTTCTGGATAAAGTGTCCTAGCCAATTTAATCCCTCCTTGCACAGGAGTCATTGCATACCCTTGATCATATTTGCTGCCCTTTTCAGAATCTACCCCATTTCTACTACATGTTTTTTGAGAGATGGAGACCAGAATTGGCCCAAATACTGAACATACAGGCATACCGTGGAATCATTCAGTGCCATAATGATGTTCTGTTTTCTGCTTCTTCCTAATAACTCCTAAGGTTGCATTGGCTTTTTTAAAAAAAAAATACTGGGCATTCATAGAATCATAGAATGCTTTGGGTTGGAAGGGACCTTTAGAGGTCATCTAGCCCAACCCACCCTGCAGTGAGCAGGGACAGCTTTAACCAGATCAGGTTGCTCAGAGCCCCGTCCAACCTGACCTTGAATGTTTCTAGGGATGGGGCCTCCACTACCTCTCTGGGCAACCTATGCCAGTGCCTCACCACCCTCACTGTAAAAAATTTCTTCCTTATGTCTAGTCTAAACCTATTCTTCTTTAGTTTAAAACCATTACTCCTTATCCTGTCACAACAGGCCTTGCTAAAAAGATTGCCCCCATCCTTCCTGTAGGCCCCCTTTAAGTACTGAAAGGCCGCAATAAGGTCTCCCCGCAGCCTTCTCTTCTCCAGGCTGAACAACCCCAACTCTCTCAGCCTGTCCTCGTAGGAGAGGTGCTCCAGCCCTCGGATCATTCAGCTCCAACAGGATGAGATACTTCGCAGCTCTAGAGCACCACAAGAACCTTCATGGTTCTGCAGAGATATGCCAAAATTTGACAGCTGATTTTTTGTCACTTTCTTATGGAGTAACACAGGTCAAATATTCCCCTTTCTCATTCATGTGAATTATCTTGATTAATTTTGTTATTATATTTGCAATCAAGACATGCAGAATTTCATGGAATAGTGGAGTCAATACCACTAATGAACAGGTTATAGGAGATATTTTGTACAAAGATAATACAAGAATACCCCAAAGATGCTTCCTTGAAAAGTGTGATGGTTAATGATTTGACAAATAATGAAGACATTTTTCTGTAAGAATTAAGGCAGGGGAGGGGACATATGCAGGCAGAGACTCAAAAAATACCTGCAGTTTAAATACATCGGGACAATGCATTGCAACATAAAATCTCTCCAATTCACATCCCAGTAACACTACCTAAACACATTATATCCTGGCAGCACGAGTGTAAAAAGACTGAAGGGATGCTGCTGCAAAGCTGTTAATAACGGAGTTCCATGCACTACTTGTGTCAGCGATATATAAATAATGTATTACTGAAATGCTAAAAATATTGCACTGTCGCTTACTGTATCTGTATTCTCAACAGTTAAATTAGTACTACACAGAGGGATGTTTTCAGCAGAAGGGTGAAGAACAGAAAAATGGGGTAAGGATGACAGCAGAGCAAGGTTTTAACACAACGACAGCACTTCAAAACAACGGGTAGACAACCAAGGGACTCCAAGATGGTACCATGCCATGTAGGAACCTAAAAGTGCCCAGTTCCTATAATCAATATAGGCTCAGCTCTGTTATGAACAGTCAAACCCATTTCCTAAAACAAATTTTACTTCTAGTCCATAGACTGCTGTTCTCATCATTGCTATCGTTCTCCAAATTTCTGGCATCATTTTCAATTCTAGCTTTTATTCATGGAACTAAAATATTTTATATTTAATAAATAAATACAAAGACAAAAATACTGTCTCAACTTTTATCTGATCTAATACCACTATTTTTCCTGAATGTAGCACTGAAAAAGATAACAAAAAAAATTATTGAACAGGGTCAGTCCTGGGGAAAGCAGGTCATATTGTAATACCTAAGAGAACAGGGAAAAAACATAAATATATATATAATTTTGCTTGCTGCCTGAACAAAATGCATGTCTCAGGATGAAAAGGCCATGAATAGTAACCATCTGATTCATTTCAAAAACATTTCTCTGCTATTTGACATGCCGCCAGAAGTAATTAAAAGTCTACCCTGCTGTCTAGGTATAGACTTAGATTTATATATATATATATATATAAAAATAAATATTTAAGAAGTACATATATAATTTCAAAAGTTGTTAGGATGCATTTTTATATATGTATGTTAAGATATGTGTATAGAAAGATAAGAAAATTCTGGAATTGTTCTCAGAAGGTACCCTATTTATTGTGAGGATGGTATTTTTCCTCAAAGATTAGCTATTGGGGGAAAAAAAAAAAAGGCATACCTATTGCTTCACATAAATGTTTATTAGCTGTATTTCTCACTACAAATTGAAGTTTCAGCAAAGTTGTAATTGTTTTCCCCTCAATTCTGTTAGTACTTCCCCAAATGCATTACAAAAGGAACCAAAAAAAGATTTGTTTTCCCTCATTTTATTAAAATAGATGTAGCCTACAATTCTTTCCTTCACACTAACTCCAACTATGATGTGGTCTTTAGTTTCTCTTAGTTTTCCCAGAATCAGATCTTACTGCAGCCAACTTTTTACCCCCATATGCATTTCCCATCCTGTTACAATGAGTAAGTATATTCCATCTAGCACTGGCGGGAAAAAGAAGTCACTGTTTTTCTCTAACACCCTTATCTACCTTTCTTCAGTTTCCTTCTACAATATACTCTGCCACTATTTACAGTATTTTAATCATCACCTCATCATTTTTGTCTTTTTTTCTTTGTAGATTTTTTTTTTTTAATTAATTTATATTTACCTACCTTCATTTCATTTTTCCTATGTAAGTTAATTTTTGGTGGGTAAAACTCAAAGGCACTTCAGGCTCCATTATTATATGCAACATTTTGCCAGGGAAATAAAATACACACCAAATAGCCATTACAATAGCCCACATAATCAGCTTGCCTGAAGCATGCTAGCTTTTTCTTAATTTAATTAGTAATGGCTTGTCATTTTCACCATGGCTGTTCACTAAATTCGGGATTTGCTGAGAACATGGAGTTCAAAAATTTCAGGTTTTTTGTCCAACACATAAAATTTACATTTTTCTTAAATTTTACAATTAATAACTGTAAACCTGACATTTAAATTATTTAAAGCCCCAAACCAGAACTGAAGGCAAAATTGTATGAGGTGCTGTTCATGAACAACACTAAAGATTAGAAACCTTCCAGAGAGCTGATTATGCAAATCCATGCATGCACTTTAAAAATAATTCAGTTTTACCAAATGAAGCAAAGAATCTCTTAAAACAGCTACATTCAAGCTATCTGAGAAAACTTTCAGAGCATTTGAAGTACAGAAACAAACATAATGGAGCTAAAAAGGAAAACACCAATAGCACTTTTAGGCACATATACTCAAATAGCAGAGAAACAGCTGCAAGTCTTGTCATAAAACTTAATTACAAACTTCAAAAAAACAACAAACCTGAACATTCACAAATGCCAGGAGAAACTTTTTCTACTCAAATATCAAGAAAGTCAAAGCCCATTTAATAAAGTCAATCAAAATGAAATTTGGGGATAACTAATGGCAGAGTTATTTAACAAAATTACCAAGAAATCTCAGGAAGCATCCCAAAGGCATCTTGATGAAATGTATTTAAAAATGACTGAAATCTCAGCTGCCCAGAGATGGTGTTGGAGCAGGAAACAGCTGAAATATTGAAAGAGAGTAAATCTTTACCGCCATAATCCTGCTTCAAACCGTAGTTCAAGAACGCTCACAACCTTCCCTTTTTAGGGTGCCCTTGAACAGACAAGAGGAAACGCGTTATTTGAGCAACACTCTCCTATTCCCAAGCAACAATTGAAGAGGGTACTGTGGAAGACGTCGTCTGTCAGTTCTCATCTTCAGTCTCCAGTTTTCATGAGACTTCTTAAATTTACCTCCTGCAACAGCGCACCGCAGCAGAGCGCAGCAGGCAATAGGCTGAACGCAGATATGAGAGGGTGCGTGCCAGCTGGATGGCCGTGAAAGTGGGCGGCAGCTCAAAGCAAACCTCCAGCAGCATCCAGCTCCCTCAGCCTCCCCCCAAGTCGATATGGGTGTCCAGAGAGGACATTGCAGTGCCCAGCCAGAGAGAAAAGCCGTTCAGTCCCCCGACGTGCGCATAACTGGACAGGTCTGTTGCTCTATTTCCAAGCTCTTATTTCAGCTGGAACAGGGAACTACCCAGTCTGACACAGGCTGAGGGAGCCCAGGTAAGACAAGAGTTATTGGCAAGATCATCTTGTGAGCTGCCCTGGACATCTCTGAATCCCTTGGCACGAGCAAGCTGCATGGCCAGAAAACACCATTCCACAGGAAGAAAGCCCTGTAGCAGGTGTATGTGTTTATTTTTCCCAGTTAGAACTAAATAAACAACAGTAAATCTTCCACATAACCATGATCATATTTTCACAGGCAGGAAAAGAGAGCAGACAAACATGTGGAAGTGCCAGAATTTTCCAATGCAATTACTTGGAAATACGTTGCAAATATACTCACTGCATTTATCAGTGACACAAATCCATATAGATATCCCTAATTACTCTGCCATCACCTGAAACCAAGCTCTGGACCTAGAAGTTTAAAGGATTCATCTTCTTATGGTAGGTTAAGAGATAGGACATATGCACACCAAGAACTGTGTCTTGACCTGGTTCTGGTTGCACTATCCCAAAACACCAACAGCTAAAACTTAATGTAGATTTGGGAGAGGGAAAAAAATTCAAGAAGAAATTAGGCTAAGAAATAAATTTACTCCCCTCATCTTTTAGCACCAGCCTTCAAATGACAACACCACAGAAATGCAGAACAGCAGAAGCTTACAAGAGGCATTAAACGCTCGCATTTCTATTTCTACGTGCTTCTACAATTTGGCAGTATCTGTAAAAAAGCAAGGTTATTTATAATATTTGTAATAACACCTCCTTTTTGCCATTTATCTCAATTCCTAGTCATCAAGCAACTGAAAAATCAATCCACCTGCATACAGTTTGATGATCCCAGCTCCGTGCGGTAAACCACGCAGAGATGCGTGAGAGATTATACTCTCCAGCCAGAGAAGGCAACTGGTCACCACCTCGTACAACGTAGCCATTACTCATGGCTATTACACAGCCTGTGATAAATTATGCCATCTTTCTGCACCTCTAGAGGCAGGGGGTGGCTGCCAAGGGCTTTCATACAGTTAGTCTCCACTTCAGCCGAGGCGCAGAAAGCTCATTGAAGCTGCTCAAAGGAAAAGCTTGAAAGAAGGCCACTATACAGAAGACAATTTTTTTGATGACTGCTTAGCTTTTAGCAGAGTATCATGGATAAAATTCATAATTATATTTGTCACTCAGGTCTATTTTCAGAATTCAGTTTCTCATGTTACTACATGTCACTGAAGATCTCAGTAATTTAGCTCCTTGTTCCACTTCCTTAGAGGGGTTTAGCACCTTTGGTGCAAGTCAACATTAGTGCTATAGCACTATTTACTACATGTTGAAATCTAATGCACTTTATTTGCTCTAATTATGAAGTCATTACTAGCATGCAGAAAGGCATGTAATCGATTAGAAACAACATGCTTCTCTCTAAATAAGGTACTTGAGAAGCATGCCGTACATGGTAACCCAGTAACATTCCATTTAAAAAAAGAAAAGTTTATTAGTCCGTGAATTAAAGCCTATCTCAGAAAAAAAAAACAGATTCAAGGTGTTAAAAGGTTACAACTCAAGAAGTCAAAATATCTAAAGCAATAAATTCTGGGTGTTCTGTGCAAGGAAATCTTTATCAATATGTAATTCAGTCATGATAAAAAACAACCATTTCAGATCTTCCTGGCTCTTGCTAAAGATCAGACTGATGAGGCCAAAATATTTCAATCTTGTGATTGCACACCATCAGCAAGTCCACACTTCCAAATTAGCGATAACATGCAGACTCACTACAGAGGACCAGAGTGAATTGTTTCTCATCTTTATTCTGTGCGAAGATTAGGTTACCTAGGGTTTCTAGTGGGAAAAAAAAAAATAATAATTCCCTTGCCCCACACCTAGCAAGTACTGTGGCTGACTGGTGAAGCAGTGGTGAGAGAGACCTCAGGCTTTTCCAGCATTTAGCTACATGGCTGCCTTGTGCCCATGAAGTGGGGAACAGCTCCAGGTCTTCACTCTGTGCAGAGGCTCACAATCTGAGGGTGATCTAGCTCCCTTATTCCCCAAATGTGACCCTTTTGAAAATCAAGTCAATCCCAGGCTAGCCAATTAAAAGAAAGCTTCAATTGCCACAACGCTACAAGTGCCTGAACCGTGCTCTTTCCCTTTCCTCTGTGTTACAATAAAATGCCATCTCTTTTCAGAAACCCCCAGGAGCATTCTGAGGTCTGCCTGCTTGCTAATGGGCCATCTTAAGGATGAATGCAGCTGAATGCAATTGTACATATTTTAATAGCAAATGTTAATAATGTAATTACTGTGAATCACAGGTCAGGGCTAGATTCAAATTGTGGTTGAATCTACTGTCTCCCTCATATGCACCTGCGTCAGAACAAGCCACTCAAAATTAATATTTAAAACCAAAACACTCAGCTTGGCCACCTTTGCAACCTGATTTGCACTCACTTTTCACTGTAAACAGAATATCTTAATGCTGCAGTTCAGTGTGTCAAAAATTAGCAAATGCACATTAAAAGCTCTTTTCCCCAATATAAAATCTTTATGAATGAAACTCAACTTTAAAAGTCTTAACACAAGATCACAGAAACATTATTCCACGTGTAAATTCTAAGCATCACCAATAAAAATAATGGTTATCAAAGGAAGCATTTATAATTGCTGTCATTCTTCTTCTCATTTGTTTTACATTGGATTGCCTCAGAAAGATAAAAGCATCCTCATCACCTCTCCCAAAGGAAAATTGAGCAACCAGTGCCGCATATTAAGGCATCCAAGAACAAAAAAGGTCTCTCTGTAAAAAAAAAAAAAAAAAAAACAAACCAACCCCACACCTCATTTACACTAGAACTAAGCAGCATACAAAACATTCACGTAGGCCTTGCTTCAAATCCAAGAGCTATCCACTTGGCCACAACAGACAGCTGGGCTGCGGGTGAGGAAGGAGATGGTGGGACCTATAGCCTACACCCTGAGTGCACATGGCTTAGCCTACATAACACTACCATAAAGATCGTATTAATTCATCTCAGAAAAGCCACTATCAGTCTGATTCCTGTTTAGAAGGGACTTGATTTGGAGAGAAATTATCGCTGGCAGCTGCTTCAGGCACAAACTCTTGCAGCTTTAGACTAGGCTAGGTAATAAACTCCCAGACTTTCAAGCAGCTCTGTCAAGATGCGATTTACAAATCAGTAAGAGCCCCTGCTATGTATCTATTAGTCTGAGAGGACCTATCTGAGCAAGCAGCATCCTGCTTCTTCTATCCCAGCCTGTGAACACCAGTAATCACTGAAACCTGAAGTTTCAGAGAGGGGCAGTTTTGGCAGATTTTTCCACATACATCTTTCTTCACTGATGAACCATCTCAGTCTTTTTTTTTTTGTTGTTCGGTTCCTTCTCTCTACGAAAACATAATTAGTCCCCCTGTTTATCTAGTCAGTCTATGTGTTGAGGAAGGGCTGCAAGTGATGGCAGCAGCTTCAGCAGCTCTCAGTCCCCATCAGTCAATGCGTATTCCCACTCTGCGGTCCCTGTGCAGCCTCTCCAGTACCACCCCGTGGGTGTGTATGCCTATATCAGACAAACTAGGCCATGAGGCGATTTGGGAGCCCTAGATTTAACTTCTTCTCTCAAAGGACTAAGATCTACAGCTCCAGCTAACCCAAAGAACTGTTTGCCTTCTTTTTCAATCCATCTGTTTAAACAAGGCCTTCTAGGTTTGCTTTAATGCTGCTTTTTTTTTTTTTCCCTCTCTCTTTTTTGCCTGCAAGTCAGACACAAATGAAAAATTTCTATAAAGTAAAACCCATAAGACACCAGATTGAGGATTTCAAAGAATCAGAGAATGCTTGAGGTTGGAATGGACCTCTGGAGGTCATCTGGTCCAAACTCCCTGCTCAAGCAGGGCCACCTACAACCAGTTGCCCAGGGCTGTGTCCAGATGACTTTTGAATACCTCCAAGGATAGAGAGACTCCACAACCTCCCTGGGCAACCTGTGCCAGTGCTTGGTCACCCCCACAGCAAAAAAGTGTTTCCTTGATGTTCAAAGGCAGCTTCCTGTGTTGCAGTTTGTGCCCATTGCCTCTGGTCCTGTCACTGGGCACCACTGAAAAGAGCCTTCCTCCATCTTCTTGACACCCTTTAAATATTTATACACTTTGATGAGATCCCCCTTGAGCCTTCCCTTCTCCAGGCCGAACAGTCCCAGCTCTCCCAGCTTTCCCTCATAGGAGAGATGCTTGCCAGCCAGTAAAACCTCCCCTTGTCCGAGAAGCATGCCCAAAAAAAGTGACCTTATACTATCCTGCTTAATACACACTGTGGCATCGATGTTTGACAATGCAGGACTGTGATACTGGGACAACAGGAGAAGCGCTGCAATTCTGGTGCAATGAGTGCCGGCTCGCAGGAACCAAACAACAGAAATGTAAAAATAAAATTAAAAGAGAGCAATATGGTGTAAGTTAGGAACAGCACTTTCCGTTGAGGGCGTTTGTTAAAGATAAACATTATTCTTTACTCACCAGTATAGTCATTTTCAGGATTTGCCGGAGCCGCACTGCATACAGCTCTCCAGCATGTTTCCATTGGACAACAAGGTGGCTGGAGTCTTCTCCATGGGCTGGCAAGGGCACAGGTGAGGAGGGAGGGTGTCCCAGTAGTGCCAGGTTTCTCACAGCCCCTAGGAGCCCTCCCCGTCACATCCAGCTCATTCAGAAGCACAGAGGTTCAAAGATGACAGCTAAGCACGAAGAGCAGGGCTCATATCACCACCTACGGACAAACCTCTGCTGTATTGTACATTCAGTTCAACACAACCAGCGCTGTGTTTTAAAGCTATGTAAAAATCGATCCACAAAGATTTGTAAGTAATTAATTTTTTTTTTTTTTTCCAATTTACTGAATGAGACGAGAAGGAATTTCACACAGCCTTCACTCTGTATGTTCAATTATTTGAACATCAATAAAAACAACCACAAACAGGAGTTCCATACCTAAGAACCGAGGAAAGTGTTTTTGTATTCATACATTCCTTTTCATATAAAAAGTAATATCTTTGGTGGAATATTGTTAAATATTGCATGCAGGAGTCCTTAATGTTTAAAACCAGTAACTTATTTATATTTCATTTTTATTTAAAGGCTTCTGATAATGTTAACAGTTGAAATAATGCAAACAGACCATCCTCTTGGAGTAATTTTCCTTCCTGTGTTCCCATGTAGCCTCTAAGTAAGATACTCAACAAGGGACAAGTCATATGTAAATTTATTTTGCAGTTTGGGATTGTGCTAAATAATTACTAACAAAAATGTATTATTTAGCTCCAGGCTATCGCACTGCATTAGAATTAAATGACAACTATTTGCTCTTTCAGTGGTGGCAAGAACCACAGGGCTGATGTCAGCATCATTTTGAATGCCATTATCGCAGTCTCTGGTTTTTCAGAAGGAGCAGGCAGATTTATTTACAACCTAGCGAGTGTCTCGCGTTTCTTTGAGCATGACACCATAGGAAATATCTTTCTTATTCTAGAGAACTAGGAGCATATTAGTATTATTAAAAGCTATCTGCTTATTAAGAAGGCTGCTATGGCATTCCCATTTCTATGGGAAAATTCATTATCACATACCATCTGAGCACCAGTAGGCAACTGTGCATATTTACTGTGAGGAAAATGCCAGAAAGCAGAATACTTGAGTATTGAGTGCCTGCCAAAGAGCCATGTGACACATGCCCAGAACTGGTGTTAAGGGTTGTGGGTTTTTTAATCCCTCCCCCCGCCCCAAAATACCAATGAAAGGGTAGTAAGAGACTGCACAAATCTGAATCCCAGCTGTTACGCTCTTTGGAAAGATACCAGAAGCGTCAGCACCCTACACTCCTACTGACAGGCAGAACAGGCTGAAGAAATATGAGGCCTGTACCACAGAATTATTTGTTTTTCATGGTTAGTGACACTGCAGTTAAAAGGTACGGGACTTGCCACACTGCAGGCACTACAAAATCACACTGGGAATATCCTTTCTGCATCTTTCCTTCCAAGGAGAAAGTGCCTGCAGCCTCAGCCATTTGGGCAGAATCCTTCCACAATATCCTACTCCATCTGTGAGTATTAGTGCCACAATCTGGCCATAAATTAGTAGTTTCTAAGGCTAATTGAGCATATATAAAGATACACACTCCACTGTCATGATGTCATCCTCTTTTTTCTGTCTTTGTTAATGGCGGTATTTAAGATGGAAATATTGTAACAATGCATTCAAAACACACTGCAAACTAAATATTCATGAAGTCAAACAAATACTCTCAGAGGAATATCCTCTTATGGATTCATAGCAAAGGGGCGTTTGCTTTCAGTGCTTGGCAATATACTTCTTCCACAAGCAAAACACCACTCAGCCAGCCCTTGATGCAGCCTTGGGTTAGCCACAGTCCCTCTCCCCTCTTTCCCTAGGTTTGCCTTGACGCAGACTGATCCCAAAAGCCCTTTGGCTTAACTCTGTCATAAAACCAAAGCAGCCAAACTTTCCTCTAACATAAGAATGTAATCCCTTAAGGACATTGAGGCAAAAAACAATCAAAGTTCATGAATCTGAACACCGTCTTAGCAAAGTCTCCCTCAGTTACAGAGCAGAACAAGATCAGGTTCCTTATGGAAATTTCATAAAGAGTTTCATCTTGCCTTTCTACTTGTGTTGTATTCAACTTAGGATGGCCATCCAACTCTAAAATAGTCCATGAAATACAAATACTCCGAGACTTCTTGAATCTCAGCTGAAGATAAAATTTAGACTCACCCTTCTATCTAGACACATAATACCAAAAGATGGGAAAAAAAATGAGGGCTGTTCAATGATCGTCAAATATTACAATGAATCCTTGTATTCTGCATGCCCATTCCCTAGAGAAGGCATGCAAACAGTATAACATTTAACTTGTACTTCAGGCAGAGACAGCTAAAGACTACCACTACTACAGTACTGAAGTTCCTACATTTCAAAGTGATATTTTTCCATCATCCACAGGCAAAACCCATACTGGCTTTTAGAAGAAGACATACAGAAAGCAATAATCACAATATTTAGCATTCAGCTCCCAGGCTTTTCACTGTTTTGATAAGTACATGGTCAGCATGTCTTGGGTTTTCATCAAATACAAATTATCAGCACATTTGTGGCTGCTGCTGCTATTAAATCTGCTGGAAGTAGATAGGGATACATTAATCCCCCTACTCATTATATAAAGATAAACAAAGGAAACACATTCACAGGGTTAGATATCATTGCCATCCTGATTATGCCTTCAGCCCCCAACTGCAAATGCTCAATTCTTATTTGGACCAATATGCAGCTAGTTGCCACTACAAATATTGCCAGGCAACAGACAAATGAAGAGATGGAGCCATTTAAGAGCTGAAGGCACAAATCGTTTAAGTGGAAATTAAATATTGCTTAAATAATAATTAAAATACTATTTTATGGTTTTAAAGTTGAAACAAAAAGCAAATATAAAAGTCCATTAAATTTTCTACTTTAACAAGTTCTTTGACAAAGGTACAATTTGATCTCTTATGTCCTCAGTAGATGGCTCATCTGACTTTGGCTTTATTAATGTATACAACTTTATAAACAGGAAGTAAGTAGACAGCATAGCTTACTCCTTAGTTTATTTCCCTATCTGGATTTAAACAGTCATCGTGGCCTAGGCAGAGATATCCCTACATATTTGTAACACACAGCATTACTAATGAACAAAGCTGCACATAAGCAGCTAACTCTAACTTTTAATATGCTTACAAGGGCTCAAGTACATCTCCTCTTGCCATCCATTTTAATAGAGTCCAGACTCACTAACGCACCTTGAGCATCAGCAAAGGAGCAAACATAAATGAAACAACTTATGTACAATGAAAGCAGTGGCAAAGCACTGTCCACTTGTCATCAGGGAAAAAGACAAACATGAAGACAAAAAACAACAAAGGAAGCAAGTTTTGACAACTTCATTAGGAGAGAGCATTTTACAGTCAACGGAAAAAGGAAACACAAAATGGCCAGCAAAGGCTTCTCCTGTGAAGACAAGAGAAACAGTCCCCTTGCTCCAAGTAGCAGCGCCTGTCAACAGTGCAAAGAAAAAGGCCTACGCCACTGGTGACAATATTTCATAGATTGCCACCTTCTCAGTGACACCTGTCATGAAGCAAAAATAAATACTAAAAATAAGATTTTCCAGAGTCAGGATATGTTAAAAAAAAAAAAAAAAAACCACCTACAAAAAGGGAAATCCTACTGAAATCCCAAGAGTGAGAACAGAAGTAATCAGCTGAGCAGTTGGGACATTGCTTTCTCACTTTCAGTCTTGACTAGGTAAAGGATCTCTTGACTAGGAAAAGCAGCAGGCACCAGGGACACAAGTTCAAGTGCAGCCTGTAACAGCAAGTCCTGCAGCATCTGCTTCTGAGCTTTTTCTCCTCTCTGGCAGTCTTGGAGAGGCTGCAGCTGCCTCAGACTTAACACTGCATCAAACTTGTAGTAGTAAGCAGATCCTCCTACCTCCCCAGCCTCAAAAATGGTTGTAAATTTAAGTAAAAAACCTTAAACGTATGTCACATTTGATTTTCTTAAGTGATTAGTACATTACTAATCAAATTGAGAAGCTGATTAGCAAACTGAATATCTGATTAGCTCCTTCCATGATGCAAAGAATTAGATATTAATCAAAGCTCGTAGAAGATAAGCACCACCATCCTCACACTCAAACCAAGCACCTGCATTTCACAAGGGGAAAAGTAATGATTATTAAAACCAATGAATTGTAGCTCTTTGATTAGTTCCAGGCACTTTTTTCTCATCTAATCAAGGTAATTATGCAATAAATCTTTGAAAAATATATGCTGTATTTAACAAAGCAGGCCTGATACATTTGTGCTCAATAAAGATTGTTCCCTCACCTCCCCTCCAGCTTGCTAATACCCTCTTCTCTAAGTTGACCTACTACTACAAAATTCTGTTGCAACAGCTGCCAACTCCTTTACTAGTATTGGCATAAACAAATCACTCACACCATTGTACCAACACAGAGTTTGTTCCACAGACAACAGAAGATGGTTCATAAGGTTTTCAGTGGCTTAAAATATATATTTAAAAAAAAAGAAAAAAGAAAGAAAAAAAAAAAGCATCTGCTGGTGTCAAGACAGTTTCTTGGCAGAACTCAGCAAGAGGACAGCTTTCAGCTGATTAGCTGTGCCCTCATAATTAAAGAGTCATCACAGTCACTGGGAATTACTTCAAGCTGTTTTACAAGTTAGATTCATCAATAACAAACTTAAAATACATTCTACCCAGAGTGATCCCAATGCAGGTCTAGATTGTGTATGCCTAATAGTTTTGTGGGGTTTTTTTATTTAAACTTGAGGAGTCAGTATTTGTCTACCTTAAACCTTTGTATTTCTGCAGTATTTTTATTCTATCAATCTTCCAAAAGCTACAAACAAACAATTTCTTTTTTAATTTCTTAAATGCTTCCAAGTAAGCATACTCTCATGGTTTCTTGCTCGTCATATGATTTTTCAAAGAAAATTATAGTTAACTTTAACCATGCTATAAGTTCCAAGGTCTAAATTCTCACTCAGATGAGAATTAAAAAAATTTAAAATTATAAAATTAAAAATTCATAATATAAAAAAAAAAAATTAAAAAAATCTTCATTCTTCTCTGCCTACAACCAGCTTTATCATTCCCTGCATCAGATATTGGATAAAGCACATTAGCCATTGCCCAACTGCTGTATTACTCCTGCCAAAGAGATCCAAAGGAATCCATTTAGGTCCCACTTAATGAGGTCAGCTATGCAAGAAAACAAATGTTAGTCCTCAAACTTGTCCTTCAGTTACCATCAATATTAAAATCTGTGCCATTACACCATTTTCTTTTCCAATTTCTCTCTATTCTTTCTTTCCTCTTTGTGCTAGGAAAACCTATACCCATTAAAATGTGATCACTCACCAATTTTCCCATACTGTCATAAGTGCATTTGTTTCTGAATGGCTCAATGCATTACCGTGAGAATTTTTATTAAATACATCTTGACTAGTCTTTATTAAGTTGGGTGGCACAATCCTTTCCACCTTGAATAATTTAAAAAAAAAAAAAGGAACATTCACTAGGAAGTGTTTACCTAATACCATAACAAAAATCACCATATTTGTATTCAATTATTTATGTTATTGTCACAGTTGAACACAAATCTGTTGACTTACAAATGATATAATATATAGGGCCAGGAATTATGTTTTGTATACAATTTTATACATGAGGAAGATGAGAAATTTCAGTCAAGATCACTGTCAAATTATCAGAACAGCAAACTTCTACATAGTCTCTGGGTGTTTCTCTAGGCACCAAATTATTACATTTTGCTTTTGAAAGAGAAACAGACATCTGGAAGCCTTTTGGAAAACAAACAAACAAAAAATCCAAAAACAATGGAGAGAAAAAAAGGACACAGTGCCATCCAAATGCTGTCTATCAGTTTTTAAACGTTACATATGTGTTATCAAAATCTACAGCTAGCTATACACAGCCTCAGCAGTGACTCAAGGAAAAGGATCCACAATTTTCAGTACCAAAATACAGAAGTCTTTACTACTAGGACGGAATAAATAGCTCAACATCCACAAGTGAAGAGTAAGAATGCATACATGTAATTAATGTATTTGTCAGAGAAAATACACTGTTACATAGGGATAGAAGTCTGGAACTCTTCAAATATAGTTATTTTCACATACATACCAGAAATATTGCTATAGTATATAAGCAGGCTGTAGGCAGCTTTTGCATTTTGCCTTCCAAAATTTGCCTGGATTAGTTTCACTCCTAAAGCAAAATGCTGTGGGAGTGCTGCACATAGCAATTCTCAAGCAAACTGGAACAGCTGGTGAGATAGTGCAACTCAGATTGACTGGAGGCATTTAAAAAGCTCATGGGAAGCAGCAAATGCAAGATTTCTCTGCTATCTTGTGCTATTACATAACAGTCAAATAGAATTTCGGTATCTGCACTCATAAAACACAAGGACATCTCCACTTAGTGCCGCAGAGCAGAGAACATGTTGCACTCTGTAAGAGGGTCCACAGCAGGTTACGCACTTACTGATACTTCCCCAAACAGTTAATGTACCTGGCCTGGCTTTGATGCAGCACGTCCCAGATGTCATGTTAAAAACTGTGAACTTCAGCATCCTTAAACCAGCTGCCCCTGCTGTGTAAAGTAGTCCAAATGTGATTCCCATTCAAAACTGTATCTTTTTTTGCTGTTGAACAGACGTCCGTGTATTATATAGCCTGTACTGTGTTGAGATGAAGGATGCTCAAGGAACACTGGATGACTGGTATCCCATTGGGGCTCTCAAGAAAACAAGTTTCCCACCTCAGGAGGCTACTCCTTAGAGAAGATTTTAAATAAATACACCTCAAAATCATTTCACAGCTGTGCAAATACCTTAACTCTGTGAACAAATTGAAAGACCAGAACAGGCTTTTAAGAGTAAAGCCTTGGTATCCAACTGTGCTCTAAAAAGTGCGCTTTTGCTGTACTCTCCCCCTGGTTTTTTGGAGTTCAAATAATTACTACTACACATTTAAAAGTCTTTCAGGAGTCTTGATTTATGTTATTTTAAGCTACTGTAAGAACATTTCAATAGGGGAATAGAAGACAATTATCATGCCTCCTGATAGCAATCTGAACTCTGTAGAGCTTCTGCCTGGTAATCTTGAACACCACATTTTTTAAGTAAGGCGCAATTTTTCTCCCCATTCCCTCTTTGCCAATGGAAAGAGCAACACACCTGTAGCGAGGAAATGCAGCGTCCTAGTGCCTCATTTTGCTCCTCTAATAAACAAAAGTTGTTAAACTTAAGGCAGTTTGAACAGCCAGTCTGGATATCTGCTGGAGCTTACAGGACACAACCCTACAAGCCCCAAGATACATTTCTGATGGGCCACACAACCTCAGATCATCTTCCTAAATATTTAATGAAGAGGTGCAAAGTTGATTAAGACATCATTAACTCTTTGCACAACCTGCCCTCTGAAATTCACTTCTTTCAGAGAAACACAAGCAGTGTCATTCCCATAATCATTCTCTTGTCACTCCTTGAGAACTGGATTTTGCTTTGCTGCCCAGTTCCCACTGCTCTGCTGCCTTTTTATTGATTTCCTAGCAAAAAAGAGCTAGGTTTCGAACCCCCGTGCTTGGAAGTAAAACCAGTGCAACACAGGGCAATATGGTCTTCAGAGCACTGGGACAGCCTGCAACATGGTATAAATTGATTCAGTCTTTTCAGTATCTTATAAAGTCTAATACTTAAAGATAACAATGTAAATGTCAGCACTGTTAGCTTTAACTGCTCATTTCTGCAGAAACATCTGGCTAATGGGCTTATTTTAACACTCCCAAACTGTTTCCAAAACTTCCCACATGCCAGAAACCCCACCTGTTTTTCTTCCAAAAGCTCCAGGTTTACTCCTGTCAGTATCTGGGATGCATTTAGACATTGTCTACAGAAACACCTCCAACTCAAAACCTGAAAATGAATGGGGAACATAAAAAAGGATTAAATATCAAAATAAGTAACATCATTAATGCCTAGCTTTATTCTCATTTTGCTTATTTAATGAAAAGCCCACAATTTAAAAGAAAATTTACATAACGCTGCAACAGAATTTCCACTCTGCCAAACAATATGCTGCACAACCAAATTTTGCCACAAACCTTAGATCCAGATTGCTCACCTTATACCAAATCATCAAAACAAATATTTGCTTTATTTTCAATGCAATTTAACAAAAAAATTAATACCTGGATAGAAGAGAGAGACCTAACTGGAGTCCCCACTGAGTGAAAGGTTACAGACTGATCTCAACTGTTGTCTACTCTATTGGTGTGACTGCCAGGAGACCAAGTGCACCTGCAGAGGCACTAACTGCCCTGAACAGCTTCACCTGGGATCCCCACCTTCTCCCACACACACACTCCTTCCCTAGGATGAAGATAAGCCTAGCAAATGAGGCTCTCAAATACAAAAGAATGTCTGAGAAAAATGTAAATTCTTCCACAGTTTCTGCCATGAAATCAAAGAGTGAAGAAGCCCTTGTTCAGACAAAAAAATAAGATACAGAAAATAGTAATGCTTTTCTTCCCTTAATTATCTGTGTAAGCAAAGAGTTTCCAAGGAAAAATATTTCTTCTAAAGCATACTACTTGCAAGTGCAAGACATACAATTACACACATTCAAATACTAGCACTTTGCTTACATGCACCTACGATGTATCTTTTTCTCTAGGTACAGATACACGTGTTTAGATGCATCAAGATTCTGAAATGCAGACCCTATTAAATCCAAAAGAATCATATTGATACATCAAGATCACTGCACTGAGAAAAGTCTAGGTAATTTGCAAACTCATACATTTACTGTGTATCAGAATATCATAAAACCCTCTGATTGCAAGTGACATTTTATATTAGGAAAAATGCATAATAGGGTGGATGCCCGATACTTGAAACGGGTGTTCTAAATAGCTCTGGCTCACTTTTCATCCCACCTCGACCAACAACATGCCTACGTGCTGAGACAGAGAGAAAAGGCAATGGGTAAGGGAATGCTCCTAAATGCTGTTTTATTCCCTACCAGAAGGGCTAAGTATTAATGATGCATAAATGTTTCCAGGAAAAAATCTTAAAAGCTTGGAGGCCATATGTTATCATCACAGATACACTACAGAACAGAAATATGGCTTTATTTGTGTATTTACAGGAGTATCAGCAGACCCCACACCTAATTAAGGTTTTATTAGTATTTTCTCATATTACAAAATCTGTCTAAGGATACATCTCCGAAGCCTAAGCCTCCCAACAGAAGTTATAGTAGTACTTCTCTATGTCCATATATCCCTGTTTATTACCAGAATAATTAAATATATGTACCTACCATTTTCTGGCACTGAAAAAAATTCAGATTGTGTCTTAAGAGTCACTCAGCTTGAAACTACATTGTTCATGACAAAGAAAGCTCAAGTAGACTCTTCATGTGATTAGCCCCCAGCTGTCACCCAGTGAAGTAATAATTCGTCCCAGAGCCCAGTGGGCTGAAAGAAAAGACAGTAAAGAAGAGGAAAGGCTCAAGAGGCTTCAGTGGGAGAATAAACTCCAGCTACCCCCTGTTCAACTACCAGCTTTATTTCAGGTTTGAATCTGACAGTTTATCAATGCACTTCAACAAGGCTAAGAGAAAAGGAAAACATCAAATTGGGCACAAAATAAAATTAACTGTATCTGCCTAAAAATAAATCATAAAGAATCCCTAGTCCTTTTTATTGTATTCAATTAACTCAAACTAGGAAAAAAAAGAAAAAAACAACAAAACAAAACCAAACCCCACACTCCACAATAAAGACACCTTAGACATCAGTCTGTCCATTCAGGGGAAATGGAACTGCTGTGGATTATGAAAATACTGACTCCATCACAAATTCTGCAGTATTTAATATTTACTTAAAATCTATTTTTCATCATGTTTTCTTAAGATCATTGAAATCTGCAGCTCTTGAGTAAATTAAAGACTCACGGGTCACCTGGGCAGGATTGTAAGTATAACCTTGTTCACAGAGCTTGAAGTTTGAATTGAAGAGTGAAGGTCTCAGTTTGTATTACCCAAGAAAATTGTTAGGTTTTATTGTTTATCTGCTTCACTACATGTTACTGAAATTTGTTTGGTTGTTTTCAAGTTAATAAATAAAATAAAGTTTATTAAGATGTTATTAATTTAAAAAAGCATTTGTGAAGGAAAGATAATATTACTTTCTTCTTCCCCAACTAACTGTCATGCCCAAATGGCATCAATACATTCATGCAATCTGACGAGTGATGGTACTGCCAAAGCCTTCTGGTAGAGTAAGCTCTCACACACCAACAGACACTGAGTAGCAGAGGATGTCCGTGTGCCCGCTGGCAGTAACGCACACAGGGAGCTCATCCAGAAGCAAAAGCCTACAGGCCGAAGCAGCACAAATAGCTATGTGACAGCCTCAGAGAGCTGCAACTTTCCAAGGATTTCAGCTAGCATCAGCTGGAAACCCACAGTGCAGCCTCACGATACTGCAGCAGGCTGCCAGTAAAACCAGTCTGAGATGAGAGAGACAGAATGAGAACAAATCACAGAAGAGAAAGGAGAACGCGCTCTGAACTCTTTCTATATGAAAATAAAATTGGGAAAAATGTTCACTGTTCCAAGAGAAAATGAAGAGATGGAATAATCAGTTATGATAAATGAAACAGCACCAGGCAAACCTCTTTATCCCTTTGAAATATCATGGGATGTAGTGAGATCAGAGTAGTGCTATGCCAGGAGAAAATAAGCAGCGTGAGATGTTCACGTCACACACTCGCAGTGGGCCACATGCCACAGAGAGGCAACACTCTGTGTCTGTGTGTGCGTGTGTATGCAAACGTTCGGTCCACAATCACCTACAGCAGAATCTTGGCACATATGCAATTTTCTCTTGTGCAGGGACATGAAAGGAAAATCTCTCTCCTCTTCCCTCGTCCATAGTATTGCCACAGGGACATTAGCAACCTTAGTTAGTCATCCAGCTCGCACGTCATTTGAAAAAAACTTTTAGAACTTGCAAGTATTTTATAAGAAAGCCTCAGATTTAATAACCCAAACAAAGTCTGGCTATTCATTCAAGGCCACATTATATAAGTTAGTGTAATTAATCTAAACTGTGACAATGGATTTGAGTGCTTGTCTAAATGTTTCCATTTTTGTGCTTTCCACAAATGCTAACAGAATGCAAACAGAAAATAGAGTACAACAGATGATTACACAATACTGGAACTGGGGGTAGCACAAGTTGCCCAGCTAATTGACTTGAAAAACATTTCAAGAGAGGTGAGCAAGTACTGTGTTACTTCCAGGCTTCTCTCTTTAGCAATCATCCAAAGCCCATTATACCAAGAGAATTTTTCTTTTGACTTCAAGTGATCTTTAGATCCAGTTACTTTTCACTGCTCATTCACCCACACAGTCAAAAGACTACTGAGATCATTTGACTTTTGAGTGCCAATGAGTCATCTTTGATTAATTTTCTGCAATCAATCAGAAAATCATTTTTCTAATCATTTATTAATATCCTATCATTATACAGCTATTTGCAATCTTTTTTTTTTTTTTTTTTTTACAGGAAGGAGGGAGACAATACTAATTTACAAATGCAATGAACAAACCTTGCTCACTAAGAGGTAATGAAAGCAGCAACTTGTGCAGCCCAGAAAATGGCTTGGCCATTTCATGGGCCTTGAAGATGTCCCAATGGATTAGGTTATCTTCACTTTGCTAACCAATTGCCAAGGAATACACATGCAAAATCTTAGCTGTGAATCTTTGTGTGCGTGCTTAGTCACTGCAGAACTAACTGAATTTCAAAACAAATCCATAGCGAACTCCCAAGTTACCATGAAATGCTTTTATGCAGGGTGTGGAATTTTAACAAATTTAAACCCAGCTATGTTGAACAGAGAGGCACTGTCACTGAACTAACCCCTTTCCAGTGTGTTTACTGACTCAAAGATAGTTCATCTTGTTTGACCATCCTGGGGGAGCTGATAAATAACAGACGTAAGTGGAAAGACAGTTCTAAAGAATTGTATGCTACGCTGTCTATGGACACTGTATCTCAAGCACAATTATTTTCTACTTCATTTGATCAAAGTAGTATGACTAGTAATAGACCATCTAAACTATTTACTTTTTATTTCAATGGAAGAGTGAATAAGGCCATAAGATTTAAATCTCCCCCCTCTCCAAGAATTTCTGTAAAATAACAGTAATTCAAACTGATGACTGATTGTTGAAGGAATGTACTAAAGGTAATAGGCATCAGGATATCTATAATGAGGAGCAGAAGGCCAAGTGATCTCTCAAACAACGAACATATATCCTTGAGTGACATATATCCTTGACCACTGAATTAGTAAGTAATCGTTATTTAAATTGTGGTTATCAGGTTTCACACGTAGATGCGTGATAAGGGAAGGGGTCCCTTTGTTGACAGGGGGTCAGAGCTGAGTGCATAAACCTTGGGTTAGGAAATTCTTTTTTGGTAATGATATGGGTACGACTACTTCCAAGGAAGTTTTCCCATGTTCCCCTCTAGGATGCATCCTGAAACACTGGAATAAGTATGGTGGAGACCCTCTGACAAAAGTAAGATTACAGCAATATTGTGGACCATGGTGGCTAATGTATGATCTTGATGATGGAGAAAAGTGGCCAGAGAATGGAACATTGAATTATAATACTATGTTACAATTAATGTTATTTTGTAGAAGGTTAGATAAATGGGATGAGGTACCATATGTAAATCTGTTTGGGGTTTGGTTTTTTTTTTTCCTTTGAGAAATTATTATGACATACGAAAAAATGCAAACTTGAATGGGGACAATAATGGAGTATTTGTTTTGTGGGAACGTCAATTTCTCAACTGATAGAAATAGCCTATAAAGTATATAACAACAGGAAAAAAAAATTTAAAAAGAAAAAAAAAAGGAGAAGAAAGAAACAGAATAGGTTGAAATTGCAGGCCTCTCTGCTGGCAGCAGCAGTAACTGGGAATGGCATGAGAGACAGAGGGAGAAGAGGATGGAATGATGTCGGGCGAGGACAGGCCCCAGCAGCACGAACACCATTTGGACCCAATCAGTGTGCAATATGCAGAAAGGAAGGGCACTGGAAAAATGAGTGCCCCACTCTGCAAGGAACAAATGAACCAGGGAACAAGAAAGATGTAAACCCTATCCTGCTGGAAGACTCGGATAATGAATGAAGGGGACTGGGGGAGAAAATAGAGGTTTCCCCAGCTGATCCTCTGGTTCCAGTGAAGCTAGGGAATGAGACAATTAATGTTTTTAATAGAGAGCAGAGCAACTCATTCTGTAATTACCAGTTGCAAGGGACCTTTGAGAAAGTTTACAATTCCAATTGCTGGGGCAACGGGAAAGCAAACAATACAGTCTTTCTTGAAACCAATGGAATGTACGATTGGAAATACCAGATTAACTCACAAACTTCTCCATATGCCAGAATGTCCTTTGCCATTACTGGGATGTGATTTGTTGTGTAAATTAAATGCCTGAATAACCTTCTCTGACAACTCTGTACAGTTGCATATACCTCCAGATGCCGCTTGGAAGGCTCAGATTTGCTTGCTGACTGAATCGTGCCCGAGAATGAGATACCAAAAAAGGTGTTGGATGTGGTAATTCCGTTGGTATGGGCCTCAGGAAAAACGGGAATTGCAAAAATGTAACTCCTATAAAAACTGACTTAAAACCCGGAGTGAAACTGGTAAGGAAAAAAACAATATCATATCAAATTAGAGGCCCAAAAAGGATTAGAGCCATTAATAAAAACCTTTCTGGAGTACGGACTATTACAAGAATGCCAGTCCAAGTACAATACCCCTACATTACCAGTAAAGAAACACAACCGGCTGGTTCAGGACTTAAGGGAAATAAATAGAATCACAGACAAATGTTTATTTTACAGTCCTGGACCAGAAAGATGGCTTTTTCTGCATTCCAGTGGATGAACAGAGTCAGACTGAATGAATGGGAAAAACCAGCTATGGGAAGGAAGGTGCAACTCTGTTGGACTGTACTCCCACAAGGATTCAAGAACAACCCCACCTTGTTTGGTAACGTATTAGTGAAGGAACTGGAAACGTGGCAAGGTAATCATTCTGATATAACCTTATAACAATATGTGGATGATATGTTGGTTGGAGCAAGAGGAAGAGAAGAATGTCCTGAAGCCACAATTGATTTATTAAATTTCTTGGGACTGGCAGTTTACCAAGACTCAAGGAAAAAGCTCAAGTGGCCCAGGAGAAGGTTCAGTATTTGGGATTTGAAACCTCAAAGGAACAGAGAGAACTTGGAGCCCACTAAAGGAAGCTATTTGTTGAATCACAGTACTGAAATCCAAGAAGGAATTGCGAGGCTTTCTGGGATGACAGGATGGCACCTAATATGGATACCAAATTTTGGACTGATGGCTAAGCCCCTATATGCTGCCACAAAGGGTCCCGGAGAATTATTGGAATGGACCCCAGAATGCAGAAAAAGGTTTGAGGATATAAAACAAGAACTGATGAAGGCACCAGCCTTGGGCCTGCCAAATACGGGTAAGACCTTTCAATTATACGTCCACAAGAGACACCAAGTAGCGTTGGGAGTGCTGACACAGTTACTGGGTGACTGGAAGCAGCCAGTTGCTTACTTCTCAAAACAACTGGATGACGTAAGTAGAGGATGGCCTGCTTGTCTACGAGCTGTAGCTGCTACAGTATTACTGATAGAAGAAGCACGTAAATTAACCCTGGGACAACCTATAATTGTGCTGGTAACCCATGCTGTGACAGCTGTTCTTGAGCAGAAGGGACACCATTGGATCTTACCAAGCAGTATTACTGGAACAAGGCGATACGGACCTTAAGATGGTGGCATCCATGAATTCCACTACCTTGTTACCTTTGTCAGAAGAGGAGCCTTTGCAATGTGACTGTTTAAACACTATTGAACAAGTTTATGCTAGCAGGCCACATTTGAAAGACAAGCCTTTGTGGAGGGTGCAGATATGGAATTGTTTACTGATGGGAGTAGCTTTATACATAATGGAGAGAGGCAGGCAGGATATGCAGTAGTAACTTGATCTTGGGAGATTGAATCTCACCGACTGCCTCCTAGCACCTCAGCACAGAAGGCTGAGATAATTGCTCTGACACAAGCCTGGGAGATCAGGAAGGGGAAAAGAGTTAATATATATACAGATTCCAAGTGTGCATTCAGAATTATTCATACCCATGAGGCAACCTGGAAAGAAAGGGGACCGTTAAATTCTCAAGGAAGCCGTGTCAAGTATGGAAAAGAAATAACAAAGTTATTGCAGGCAGTTTTAGAACCCAGAGAAGTGGCTGTGATGCACTGCAAGGCCCACCAAAAGGGACAAGGGGAGATTGTCCAAGGAAACCGACAAGCAGATGCAGCAGCAAAGAGAGTGGCAATGCAGGAGCCAACAATTGGTGTGTTAATACCAGAAGGAAAAATAAGTTTGGAACCACACAAGTATACAGAGAAGGAAGATAGATTAGCTGAAATATTAAAGTGCACAAGGAATTCTGAAGGGTGGTGGGCGACCCCCAATCACCAGGAGCTGGTATCTATGAAAATAATGGAAAGACATGCAAAAACTGCATAAGAAACCCATATGGGAGCAGATGTTATGGTGAGCAGTGTCAAAAGGCATACATTAGGGCCGAAGATGCAAACTTTGGCTGACATAGTGGTAAAGAAATGCCAGACATGTTGCCTAAATAATCCAAAGATTCAATGGAAGCCACCGGCAGGAGATGTGGAAAGAGGAATAATCCCCAGGGAATACTGGCAAATAGAATTTTTGGAGTTACTAAAATGTAATCAATATAAATATTTACTTGTTCTTGTGGACACTTTTTCAGGTTGGCCAGAAGCTTTCCCGTGTCGTACCAATCAGACCAGGGAGGTAACAAATATTTTATTAAAAGAAATAATACCTAGGTTTGGGATACCAGAAGGAATATCCTCAGACAACAGGCCCCACTTCAGTTCAGAGGTAGTGCAAGGAGTTCTGAAATTTCTTAAAATTAAATGGGATCTGCATACCCCTTGGAGGCCACAGTCTAATGGAAAAATAGAAAGAATTAATCAAACCATTGAAAGACAGATAGCAAAACTATGGCAAGAAATGCATATGTAATGGATAGAGGTGTTACCAATAGTCTTGATGAGAGTTAGAATAGCCCCTAGGGTGAGAGAAGGATAAGCTCATTTGAAATTCTGTATAGGAAATGCTATCCAGTCAATAGCCTTATGATAAGGGGAGACCAGATGCACATTAAAGGGGAGGAAATGTTAAGGAATTATTTAATATCCCTATCGCGAACTTTATCCTCCCTAAATAGATACCTCAACCAGAGGACTTCTTTACCTCTAGGCTCACCAGTACATGACTATCATCCAGGAGATTTGCTCTATCTTTGAACCTGGGAGGAGGAACCTTTGAAAGAAAAATGGAAAGGACCCGACACCATTTTACTGACCACCTTTACAGCGATAAAGGCAGAAGGAATTGACTCCTGGATACCTTACCCCCAGATGAAGAAAGCACCCCCAATGAAGCAGTGGACCGCTGAGACTGGAGACTGTAAACTGAAATTCTCTAAAGCTTAATAAACTGTACCTGGGAACTCAAAGACTCATAAGATATCTTGAGTTAGAATGTTCTCAAGGACCAATTTTATTTTGTTGTCTATTACTGATATTAGTTCCCATTGCAATTGTATGTACCTATAGAAATACTAATTTCTTCACAGGAACAGGCCAATATGGTACTAAACATCATTACCCTTTGCCTAATCATGAGGATGCATAGTTGGAACTCTGAGAGGCAGCCAGTGAAAAATCCCTCAGAAGAGAACATACATTTTGGATTAATGCAAAAAATGATGCAAATCATAAACAAAACTAATTGCTGGATCTGTAAGAAGTGACCCAGTTAACTGAAATTACTATTCAGGATAGAAGGGCCCTGGATATGCTCCTGGCATCTAAGGGAGAGGTGTGTACTGTCCTAAATACCAGATGTTGTGCCTGTGTGGACCAAAGTGGCAGAATATCTACTGATCTTAATGAAATTTGGAAACAAACTAAAATTTTATATGAAATACAAAAGGATGATACTTCCCTTGGCTTTGCTGAAACTTGGAAGTGGCTGACCTCTTAGATACCAGATATAAGCTCATGGTTAAAGAAAGTAATATGTACATTGATTATAGCATTATTAATATTCGTATGTATATACGTGTTTACTCCAATTTGCATGGAAATGTTGCTCTGCTTTGGGAAGACAGACATATGAAAGGTTGAGACTTGTATAAGAAAAATGTGAATCTTCTTTCCTTGCACAGTCTCAAAGGGCGGAATCGATGACTGATTGTTGAAGGAATGTAATAAAGATAAGAGGCACCAGGGTATCTATAATAAGGAGCAGGCCAAGAGATCTCTCAAACAACGAACATATATCCCTGAGTGTCAAAACTCCACTTTAACTCCTCTTTTACTAGTCAGCAAGATCCACTAATTAGTGTTCCCTAAGTGAACCAGCTAATTACAATATGAAAACCACACCTCTGTTGGAAGAGCTACCCACCTCCAAAGGGAGACCCCTACCCACTGAGCATGCGTAATGACACTGAGCATGCGTAGTGATTTTAAAGGGAGCTATGTCTTTAAATTGAGCGAATGTAGAAATAACCAACTACTAACAAGTAGGTGTTAACAGTAGGTGTAGTGACTTTGTTTAATTGTATAAATATGTGAAGCAAGGATAACGGGGTGTGCTAGCTTTGTGAAATTACCACCTAGCACCCATCTCTGCGCAGAAATGGAATAAAGCAAATATCTCGACTCAGTGTGTGAACTGGTTCTTGCACACCGGGTAAAGAACCCATCTTTGGGACAACAAAACTGTAACACCTATTACACTGGCATATAAGAAAAGTAGATAAACAAGCATTTTTGTGACAAGATTTTCCTATCTCCTAAATCAGATATAAAATAAAGAACAACAGTTTTCCAAGACAAATATGAAAGTACAAAATAATACATCACTGTAAATCAGAGAGAAAAAAAAATATGCTGAACACAGACGGCGTTAATAATCCTATATTAAACTGTAGAGTCGCAGGAAATAGAATTTTTGATCTTGCATTCTGTCAACTTCCAAATACAATAGCTCTGGTAGATTAAAATCTCTGAAGTTTCCAAAAGGTTATCAGCTAAAAGCATATACACAAATTTATCAGTTAAATCTTTTCTACCCCTACCCAGGATACAAGAAAATTTGCAACTTTCTCTATATTTTACACAGATTCCTGTTTGGAACTAAATTTGTAGATCGACTTGTACCATTAATCAGGTCCATACTTTGTACAAACTGCACAATGCATACACAGATAGGGTGCATGTTTGGAGGCCAAAACATTTAATTTCTATACTTGAAAAGTGTATGAACTTAAAGGTATTCAAAACAATTTCATAATTATATGTAGCTCAGATATAATGTTTAGAAAAGGTATAATAGTTTTATGGTACTCTTAGAACTTCTAATACTTATTTGCTAAAAATACTTACAATTGCTACTGCCTCTCACTACTACTTTATGGATGAACTTGCATTATTAGGAAAGCAAGCCTAGAAATTGAATAATTTATAACTAAAATATCTTGAATCTCTGCAGCATTTCCAAAAGTACATCATATTTAGTTTGATTTAGTGCTTGCCTGTCTTCCTCTCCTTCTGTGATGGTACTTACCTACCACATCTTTAGTTTCTGCTTTGTTATTACAAGAAAGTGCATTCCAACAATAACCAGGAAAACAGGAACATTTTTTCCAGGACAACACACAGCTTAAATGCACAGCATTCACAAACAAATGTCAATACACAGTATAGAAAGTTCAGTAACCATTAGTAAATCTTAACACATACATTTTAGTATATTCTTTCTTTCCCTTTGAAAATTAATTTATCCAAATATTAATCTCCACAAGTGTCTTCCTGAGGCTCCAGGTAAAAACATCATACGCAGGGAGGAGTCAACAGATCTCTCTTTGAAACCTATCAAAACAGAGCTTTAGTTCATTTAATCGAGTTTAGAAACTGGCGATGCCCTGGAGTTACGCATTTGGAAAAAAATCTGTCTACCATGGTAATTACAAAATACATTCCAAGTTCCATAAAAGTTCTTTGAACTTCATTTCAATCTGAGTATTGAAAGTTGTTTTGTTTTGTTTTGTTTTAAAAAAAAAAAGAGAGAGAAAAAGAGAACTGCCACATTTAAATGTCAGACTAAGACGAGGTTAGTTAAAACACTCCACTACAGAAATTCAAATGCAATTCAGTTTTGGAAAGCATACAAAAGTCTCAAAAGATTAATAATGGGAGGTTAAGCGCACCATTTTTCACTCGAAATTATATGTCAGCCACATAAAGCAAACAATATTGGTATGTGAAGTCCACTGTAATAAGAGTATTAAAGAGTCAGACCCAAAGTGCAACTAATTCAGACAGTAAAATTGCTATTTTAATGGCATTTTGTTCTGCATACAGATAATCAAATATCAGCATCCTAATCCTAAATCCCTAAGAGTAATTAGTTCTCTAGTCACCTCTTTCCTATACCTAAATTTCCTCATCTGAAGAGCGTCACAGAAATCAGTGGGCCTTCCCCCCATTTTGGTTTTGGTAAGCCACCAGGTCCTGACTGCACCCTGGAGATCTGGGCATAAACACTGCTCCAGAATCACTCATTTTTGAAGGGAAAAGCAAGAAAGGGAACTAGATGGATTCTGACGGGGTTAAAGCTTTGTTTTTCTTCCCCCATTCTGCTCCTGTCTTCCTACTATATGATAAGTAATAAAAGAACATAATTATATCTCTCTCGTGCCTATTTCCCTCTATTGCGGAGTAAGCCTAGTTGGCTAGTTTGACACACATGCTGAAGTTTTAACTGTGTCAAGGGTGGATGAAATTAATCTTTCCCTAACTCATCTGTCTTTATAACCTTCAAAAACCTCTACAACCACCAACTCCTGACCAGATGAGACAAGGACAAACAATAACAGTGTGTTAGGAACAGCTGAAGTAACATTTGCAGAGATAGTATCTTTTTCTTACATCAGCAGATAAAGAGATACTGAAGGAAACAAAGGCTTTTTGATACTCAAAGCCTTTATCAGACTTGAAAAAATAGATCAAGCTAAGTAAAAAATTGAAAACACAGGGTTTATATAATTAGCTTTGTTCCAGAACAATTAGACAATCTTTAGAAAAGAGGAGCTAAACATCTATAAAGCAGAAAAATCTTTTGGCAGGGCTAGAAGCAGTAACTCATAATATGTTTCCCAAGCATGAGGAATAAATACTTAGCACCTCGAGAACAGCTGGGAGTTAGGAGATGTTACTCAGGAAAAGCAATAATCTGCCATAACACCATTGCACTTAGTATCTAATGAGATTTTACTTTTAGCACTGACATTCATTTTTAAAGGTTTTTCGCAGTTTCTCTTGAAGATCGAGACTATGAAATCAGGGAGGCTTTTTTTTTTCTTTTTTTTGAAAGAAAATGTTCCTTTTCTCAGTTATTTTGTCCATTACTCATTGCCTGTGTAAGTTTATTCTGGTATATATAGTACTAACTCTATTTCATTTTGCTCACTCCAATAGCACTCAATGCACTGGATAAAACATACCATATGCTGAAAATTGCACATATATAATTGTCAAAACCAAAGAGTCCATGCAAGACTGCAGATGCAGAGACATCTTACGGCTGTTAGTCCAAAGAAAGTTCTCATCTTAGGATGAGTTTGCAAATGTTAGGGAACAGGAGGCCGACTGAAGATTGATGGAAATAAAAGTGAGGAAAAGTGAGGAAAGGAAGTCAGGAAACTTATTTGAAGAAACAGTCATCTTAGTAGAAGACCAAGTAGCCTATGATATATTGTGTGTGCAATACAGCATATAATTATATCGGGGGGGAGGACACCAAAAATCAACTACTCATACTGGGTTGCTTCTTTCTTGTAACCAGAGTACATATACTGGTCACATTACTCTTTTGAAGAAAGAGCCTTTGTTTGCTGAGGGACATCCTTAGACTGGTGAGGTGTTACGTCTCCTCAGATCATATACAGACAAATTTGAAAGCCTTAGCTTTCTAATGGATTGAATATGTGTACTAAAATAAATGAGAAAATGCAACTGATTAAAAAGTCCTCAAAGCTTAATCCAAAAGGTATCATCACATTCTGTGGAAATTATGCTACATGCAGCCAGAACAAGTTTGATAGCATGTCACATAAAATCGGATGGGTAAGTGACAATTGCCATCTATTCGTATATATCAAAAATGTTGGATGTCAAGCATCCATCACAGACAACAAAAATATTCTGAGCTTGGATTTTTTTCTCCCTCTATATAGGAATTGCAATTTCAGTAACATTTCATTCAGAAAGATATGATTACAATAGCCAGCAATTGAGAAACAGTAGTAAAACAGCAAAAAGAATTATTGTACATTAATTTAATACTATCATTTAGATTTCTGGTATTTTCAATTAGTGCTATGAAGTCCTTTGATTCAATAAATGTAGAAAATATTACAAATATGAAAGATATTTCTCTTTTTAAAGTATCACCTTGGGATATATACTACTTCAATAATAGATACGAGTGTTTTGGCAGTTATTTATAATTATTTTCATGAAGATGACCCTACTGTTTCATTGCTAAGAAACTCTTGGGGTAAAACACCCAGCTAACCTCCTAACCTCATCAGAGTGAATGTCTTGCCAAGTCACGGATTCTCCAAAACAAATAAATATTACACAATGTCCAATGTCACAGATATGCATCACATCCAAAACCAAACTCAGCAACACTACAGATGAGTCACAAGGCAGAAAAAATGTAATATCTAAGCTCTTCACAGAACTCAGAATAAAGTAGCATACTCCCCCCCACACCAAGAATCTCAACTCAGAAATTCATTGCTTCAACATTTACAACTAAATAAAATATTCTCATATTTCTCAAATCAAAAAGTCTGGTGGTATTTATTGCATGGAAGATATAAACAGACAGGCTATGCGCCTACAGTCTTTCCGTAGAGTTTCATGCCTAATGGCCTCTTCTTGTGACTGACAGCTCTGATACTCAGCTGAAGGCTAATTTTAATGAAACCCCATTTTCCAAAGGGAGACCATTGTGCTGGAATTATTTTTGTCCTAATCATAACTTTCAGCACAAAAAGGTCTCTCCTTTTCTCCTCCATCCTCAATATAATTTTAAATTGAAATACCAAACTCTTTTTACACAATTTGGTCTACTGAACTTTGCAAAAAGATATTTTCTTCGGCTTATGTAAAGCCAGAATGATAGCTCATTTTGAATAAAATAGACCTTGGACAATTTATATAATAGACTGCTCTGTTCAGATGAATAGGATATGTCGGTCAGAAGACCTACAGTCTAGAAGCATTCAACTCAGTATGTGGGATGCAGACATTCAAGTCCCAGCAAATCCCAGTTTTCCTCTTTAAAGTAAAGATAAGTTTTAGAATATGACTGCTTAGAAAACAAACTCGAAAAGCTTTTTAAACCTGTGTGAAGTGTTAACCAAGAGGGCATTCCACTTCTGAGTCTTCAGACAGCAACTTGAACCAACACTACTGAGCTTACACAGATATGCTGAAAACCCCAGCATCAGCTAGGTCAGCCCTAAGCTCTTTGGGAGACGACACAGCTGTGATACAACATCTGTTGAGATCTAGGTGAAAAACAAAGGAAGAGCTGTGTATCCAGAGTCAGCAAACTGGATATGTACCCTTGCTGAAATCCCAGGTTACAGAGACCGGGAGATGACCGTCAGCTGCTGGGGGTGTGAGCACACATGCAAGAGAGCACCTGCTCCCAGGCGCTTCGGCTTTCTGTTGCCTCTGCTCACTGAAAAATTATTTCATCCCAGTGAGCTAAATGACTGTTTCAGTAATATGGCAAATAATATATTAAAATGCAGCAAAGGAAGAATAAGGGCATGAAGCGTGCTGCAGCTTAAGGTAAATGAGCATGCTGCTTAGCTCTCAGAAGTAATCTTGAAGGAGTCCATGAGGAAATACATCTGTCTGTCGTTATTTAAGGTGAAAGATGACTCCAATGTCAATGAAACAAAAGGACTAAGACACAAAATGATTCTTTACAAAGTGTTCTTTATCTACTATTCTCCAAACAGCCCTTCCTTGAACTTAACCATTTCCTCCAAAGCCTTACAAAATTCAGTACTGCAGGTCCAAGTCTGTTTTACTCTGCGAAAACAGTGCACAAATTGGAAAAATCTGCACTATAGCTGCGTATTGGGCACCAACAGCAGGGTTTCGGTAGCAGAAGGCTGCAGCGGTGTCTTTTGTGGGGGGCAGCCCTGAGCTGATCACAGCTGGTTCCAGCTGGTTCTGAAACCGGCATAAACAGCCCATCACCCCCCAAAACCTCAGGCAGCCGGGCACAGGTTTAAGAGAGCCAGTGGCAGCCGCGACGGGTGGGAGACATGGCACTGGAAACGCAACTGGAGACACACTATGGGCAGGAGGTGCTTCATGCCAAAGCAGGGCACCCCGAGGGACTGCGGCCATGGGCGACCCACGCCGGGGCAGCAACACCTCCAAGGGACTGTGCCTGTGGGGAACGCACGCTGGGGCAGGGACACCCCCAAGGGGATTTTGGCCTGTGGATGCTACTTTAGAGCAGAGCCACTAAGAGAGAGAATGGTAGGAAAAACGCTAAAACAAAGAAGAGCAGAAATATACCATCATGGCGCATGAACCTGTCTCCCGCACTTCACCTCACCAAAGGAGCTGGGGCACGCTGAACCTGACCTGCAGTGAAAATAAGGGAAGCCGAGACTAGGAAGGGGTTAGGATAGGTGTTTGGGTTAAGCTGAACTTGGGGAAGGGGTACGTTCATTCTTTTTTCTTCCCCCCAAATCCATGATCAGAAGTTTCTGTTAATTGGTAAAAAATTAAATTCAACAAAGACTCCCAAGTCAAGACTGTTTTGCTCATAACAAACCGCAGTACCAAGGTGACAGAGATTATTTCCTTAGGCTTCCTGCTAAGTAGAAAAATAATAGGCTTTAGCCTTTTTGTCTCAGTATTTCTACAGAACATCATTGGTATAATTATGGCAGTAGGGCATTCAATAGCTTGGGGAAATACAAACAGACTGCAGTAGCATCCCGCTAGGTTACTTTCAACATATGTCTGAGCTAAATAGAGTTGAAAGAAAGTTCATCAAAATAGATTTCTCCAGACTGACCAGAATTAGGTCCATATCGTTACCCTACTTAGGAAGCACCGACATTCTAATTACTTCATGCACCCATCTGGCACAAATCACAACATTATTTCATTTCAGATGGTCTCAGATATTAACTTTGTTTTCCTCTCAGATTGTGTCATGAACATGAGAATCATGTCATTTACAACACAAAAGCAAACAACAGTTGACTTCTACCTCATGATCCTGAAAAGCCCTGGCAATTGCTAATGTTGGGAGATTTACTTTAAGGTTCAAATCACGTTTTAACTGACAGCAAACTGAACCTTTAATTCTTTGGTTTATCTTCAATGACCTCGTTCTAGCTCATAGGTATTTCATATTTACTGGTAACAACTGGCACACTCCTTGGTAGATGCCAAATACTGATAGAATTAAGTCCAAAAGGTTGAAGAATTAAGTCCGAAAGGTTGAAGTTCTTAGTTTCCTAAATAGGTCAAACAATCTGAAATAGTGTAGTACATTTAGCTTTTTTATTTTTTCAAGTTCTCCCAGGAGGAGATTATTATATTCTTTATTATTTTGAAGGATTGGGAAAAAAAGAAAAAAAAAATTAAAAAGCAAACAATTCTTGCATTATGGACTCTGTAAGGGAAACATTTCTTCTTGAATTCAAAATTCCAGCCACAATGGTCTTAATCAGACACATAGATCACCTTTGTTCATTAATTGAAGGATTATAACTAGCAGAGTCAGCTGTAATGCACAAATATGCAAGGTTACAATTTCAAATTATTTTTCTCTGAATTTTATGTAATTTTTACTCAAAGGTGCTAAGTTTCTGACAACTTGTAACAGCAAACCTATACACTATTTTATTCTAATAAGCAGACAGTTACCACATGTTCATTTAAAATTTAGAAGGATAATTTTATTTAAAAAGTTACATACATACATATGTATCTCAGATGCATTGCAAAAAATACAAAAGGAGTATAAGAAGTAATTTGTGTTAAGACATCCAGCTTATATATCAGATACCTGTAAAAGACTTGGCATAGATTTCTTCAAAATCAGCAGACTTGCTATACACCAACTTTCCAGCATACATCCCAATGCTGACCATTATATTAAGGGAGTCAGTTAGTTTCTGTTCTTCACCATTATGCAGTTGCATTGTGTTTCATAACCTAGGAAATGGTTATGAAAACAAGGAACTCTATGGGAAGTAAGAATCAAAAAGCATATTTTCTAAAAGTTTTCCTAGACCTAATTCATCAGTCATCAGTACTTTGAGGCTTGATCAGCTAGGAAGGGTTTGTTGTTCAAATTAGCATTCTAAATCTGTAACCATCCGTGGTGACATAACTTAAAATAAAACCTCCTGGGGAAAACGCCTTCATTTGAAATGATTTTCAGTGCTACTCCATCAACATGAGAGCTGTTTCTTAACTTTGTGCTAAGCATGGTCATTGCCATCTGGAAATTCGCCACTTCAATTCCTGTTGATATGCAGCTAACTAGTTTTGTTCTGATACATCAATTCAATCTCATGGATGCAACAGCCACCTGTTTTGTTTGAACACTCATCATTTTGTTTGAACACCCATTCACCACCAGGCTCCATGAACTTCTGAGACCAACAAGAGAAATGAGGTCTTAGTCTTCCCCAGCGCACTTCACAGCCTGGCTAAATACCATGTATTAACACGGAGGAAGAAAGCAATGAGGTCATTTAGGCCAGGCTCTTTGGAAAATCAGCTCTGCTTACTCCAATTAAAGAGTTCTAGTTACTTGTAAGACTGAAAGTAAACTGGAGGTGACAAGGCTGGATGCTTATAAGCAACAGATGTTTCTGTCATACATGTCTGCTGTCTTTGCTGTAATCTGTGCACTTATATCTGAGATCCCCTTTAATAGACTGAGGGGCAAAGCTAAAGAGCTTTTATGGGTGCTACAAACAACAAAAAAAGGTGGTTCTAAAAGGTAGTCCAGATGGTAGGTGAATCTGGGTCAGAGCTGCATCATATGCTCCCAGTTGGAATCTAGAAGGTAGAAAGCAGGAAAAATGATTCCTTACTGTAAGTAAAAAAATGAATGCTCTGTCTTTACATAACCAAGTTATTAGGGATTGATGTTCTTAGGATGAAGCTGCATTTCAGAAAAATGGTTTTACCATGTTTTTCACAACAAAAAATGTTTATTAATTGAATATAAACAACAAAACATAAAACCACAATAGAGCTGTAGTAGAACATGCCTGAAGTTCTGACTGCTCATATGTTAGTGCCCACAGGTTATAAATCATGAAGATAAAGTCTCCCTTTCCTAGGTGGTAAAATGCTGCAGGACAGATGTGATAGTTCAGTGGTCTCTACTTGGCCTCCTGTCCCCATCACAGTGCACAGTTCTTGGTTTTCTAGGGATGTTCATTATCAACAGCACAGTCTCCTGAAGAGTTGTTTATTTCTGTGTTTGCCCAGATGCCCTTCCTGCACAACCTTGCCTTTCCAGGTACTTCCCTCAGCTAATCTGCTTTCTTGGCCTTCTCCTAGCATTTACTCTAGTTATCAAAACCACATCTTCTCTGCCCTCTTACTCCTTACAGAGACGTCTCAGATCCTCAGCAGCTATTTAAGACTTTTCTCCATAATGGCCATGCTACCCTGAACTCTGTAAAGAAGAGAGAAAAATAGAGAAAGGATTGTTTCAGTACAAGTCTCCATACCAGCATCAATAAATGGTGCATGTATTCTTCCACCCTTTTGGTATCAGATGACATTCCTATCTTATCTTACTAGCACTTGCATGATCATAAAGCCTTTTTGGGCAGAGCCCTTGTACAATAACTGACATGTTGTGGATTGAAAGAGTCAGTAATAGAGCCAGTAATACAACATACAACTCCACAGACTATCAGCACGTTGCCCTCAGGCATGCCTTCAAGAGGCTTAAATTGCAAAGGAGTAAAAAAAAAAGCTGATATGGTGGCAGGGGAAGGAAAACATGGCATAAACGCTGCCTGGTGATGTTGCCCTGTTTGCAGCTACAGAAGAGTGATTTGTTGCCTAATGTTGTACACCTGAAGCAGCCCAAGTGAGTCTAACTGTGGCTGCCAGTCCTGCATTTTCTTCCCAGCCATGCACTCCAATTCCCTTTCTGGCACATATCTGACCGTGGCATGAACCACGTCATCCTGCCAGACCAGCCGAAAAACAAGACACCTCACGCCCTAAGACAGCATCTTCATCTGCAATTTCAGCTATTCTCTACTCAGCCTTTGTGAGAGATCTCCAATGCCAGGGTGGTCACAGTGCTGGCCAAGCTCACGTTGGTGCCAGTTTTCAGTTTTGTTCCCATCCGCTCCAAACTTTGCAAATTGTCCCAGCCCAGGCAATTGTTTCAGTCATCCCAGCAAAACTTCACTCCACTTTTTAATGGAAGTGCAGGGAACAAAATAACAGGGAACAAAGTCTAAGCTTGCTCTCCTCTGTGCCTGGGGACTAGGGTTGCTCACTCGCCCCACCATCTTTATGGGAATGCCTTAAAACAGCACCAGAGACTACGATTAACTGGCACGTTTGAGCTCCTTGCAAGTGGCACATCCAGCACTAGGCAATGGGAAGAGGCGCTTGACCTAAATCTGCCTTTAGGACGCAACGGACTCGCTGCATCTGAGACACAGATGTTTCGGAGCAATGTGGGAGTGTGGCGTGTTCATCGCATCAGCCTGCTTTTAGCCCTGTACTTCATCAAACAGCATAGGCACTGAGGCAGTCTGTATTCCTACAGTCCTCCCAAGACACTTTCTTTGCTTGCTCCCTTGCTTGTTTGTTTGTTTTGTAGCAGCCCTGGTCCTTTTCTGCGTTTCTCCATTCGTGTTTCCAGATATGCCAAGAATTTTGCATTTCAGTGTTCACATTGCCGGGACACGTTTTCTCACTCTGAAGAGAGTCTAGGACCCCTGGACTACTGTAGATGTGAACACAGAAGTAACAAAACATGGTGATTTAAAAATTGTGTGATTCCAGCTGCATATCTTCATGTGAATTATAATAGCAAGGGGGCAAAACTGGCTGTGTACCAGCATTGAAATGGTGAATGACATCAAGAGAAATAAAGGGCACTCAGACAAACCAATTCAGGTCTAAAGCTATCTCAGTTTGGGAGAAGAGCAAGTCTGCCTGAAGTGGGAGACTTATTCTGGATACAGACTTTTCACTGAAAACAGGAACTATTTCTAGAAGACAGTTATTCTACTCCCAGGCTGGATTAGTTTGAAATAAAAAGGCCAATGTAATAAATATATATATATTTCAAGTCCAATTGTGTATGGAATTGAAATACCTTATCCACTAAAAAGTTATTCAGAGAAAACCCTGTTTTTTAAAGAAGGTCTTAAGAAAATTTAGTTCATTCAGTTAAAGACAGAGGTCCAAATAAGACCATAAAATGTGGCTTCTTCAATTCACTGCTGAATTTCTCTGTAATTAAATTTACTCAGGGTCAAAAAGGAAATTTAATGCACGTTCACGTGTTGTGTCTACATTCTTTTTTCAAATTACACAATGGGGTAATTTAATTTTTAAAACATATTACTGCACAATATCTACACAAATCCCACAAAATACTACCGAATATGCAAAACATTAAAGAGAGAAAATAATGCATTTCTTCCTTTAGTCATAGTATCCTTGATGGCTATATCTAAGAACATTAGGCAACAGTGTCAGACCAAAGTATATTTTTCATTCCCATCTATCTTCTTAAGTCCCCTTCTACTCTTTCTGAGGTGTGAGTGCTAGGCATAATTTGTTCCTTCAAACTTTTGACTTTTGTTTTCAGTCTATATATATGAAATGTTGTAATTATAGGGAGAACTGATAGCACTGCACATTAACATTGCCATCGTTTGTTATCGGGAAGACACCATTTGCTTAAAACTTTGCCAGACATCGCAATGACATTTTTTTATTGTTTGATGTCTGTCTCAGATGGAATGTTTTTTGGAAACACGACTAAAGCCTTTTTGGGAAAATTAGGCTAGGAAAACATATTGTTTGCCCATAAATCTGGAAAAGATTACTGGATATGAATGGCTCAGAAAACAGACAGAAAGCTAAGAAATACAGGGAGCAACTGAGAGCACTAAGGAGCCTGGGACTGCCTGGAGAAGGAAATTTGGACCGGGAATAGGCATAAAAGATTGGAATTACATCCATGTGTTGCCATACGTACAGTAGTGGCATGGACTGCAAAAGACTACTGCACGTAATAAAGGATCCAGTTCCTCTAACCCACTGTCAGTTCCTGTGCTGTACTATTATCCAGCTTTTGAGCAATGCAAGTAGTTGCACACTGGCAGCCAGGCATCTACCATTTCAACCTTGACCATTGGTCTCTTAGGTAGCTTTGCCACCAATTTTACTGTGCTGTAGCTTATGTCTCTAAAAAGTCTGCTAACAAACACCATGGTGTGCAGTCTTTATACCAGAGCCTGTTTTGGGGAATTTCCAGAAGTATCACAGTGTAGCTAACATTACTCCGTTTCCACAAAGTTTTAGAACCACTGACACCCTTAGGATTTCCTTTGATCTTCCTTTAGTTTCCCACAAATGCTACCTTCCCTTTCATCCTTTGACTTAGGCACAAGCACTGGCTGGCATGCCCCAAAGAGTTTCTACCACCCAGTATCACAGTACTCTACTGCCTCTTCCCTGACTTTTCCTTTCCTTGCAAAAAGAACATTGCCAGCAACAATTTCAACATCTAAGAGTTCCCCTACAGCCTGGTTTGATTTCCTCTGAAATATCCCAAATGCCAGGCTAACTCCAAAGACGTTCTTATTTAGTGGTATCTTCTGACAGATAACAGAAAGTTCTAGGTGCAGCCCAACTCTCTGTGCACTGGAATCATATTTCTGGACTTACAGGAGAAAAAAAAGAGGGAAAAAAAAAAAACAAAAACCTGCACACACAGTAACTGATCAGCCCAGGCTGAAAGGGTTATGTCCTTGATCTTTGATGAGAACTGGAAGTCACTATTCATTCACTATTACCTCTGTGTTAACTGGTTTATTGAAAGATGCAGCTCTTCTAAGATTTTCTGTCCTCTTATACATGTTAGTAAAACAAGTAGCTCATCTAGTTATTCTAATAGTTCATCTGGTGATTTGATCTTTATGTGGGAAGGCCGCCCTCGCTGTTTTCCTCCAGATAAATACAAATCAGGGAAACTCCACAGACACACAAACGTGCAACAGTTTCACTGTATAAATTACATATCTCACAAATTATTGTATTTCTACTTGGAGAACTGTAAGTTTCCACAGGCAGAGCATAGATGCCAGAAGACTTTCAGTTCAGGATTCTCATTTGCTTCCTGGCTTCAATTAAGAGAAAATTAAAACAGCATCTCTGTACTGTTTTATTCTGTCTGTGATTAGGACATTTGTCAAATACCCTTTTCAACTGTTGAACTGGAATTGACATTATTGCTGACCACTGTATATCATACTCCTCTTTGCTTTCTTTAACCAGTTAAATACTTCATCTTCACATCTCTTTTTAAATCCACTATACTCAACTTTGTGCAAGCTCAGCTGTAGAATGCCCTTTATCTGGAAATAAAACCTTCTCTGTGAGGCTTTGCTGTCCTAATTCTACTGTTTTGTCGTCTTCTTAATCATACTCTTTGCTATTGCCCTCCTTACCACTGCTATGTTATTCCATCTTTCATCCTTCAAAAATATTCTACACTTGTAAAATTAAATTGTTTACTCAAGAAGCTATTGATGAGCAATTTTGCAAAATGCCAACAACGTTCAAGCTGTATGTATACAGATTTGTCCAGATGCTACCTTTCCCCAGTACATGCATCTTTCTCCACACTCAAAAACCTACCAGCTTGCCTTCCTAAATTCCTTGGATGGCTGTTCCCATTTCTCAAATGCAAATAGCTACTGTGCAGAGATTGCCTATATGTCCCTATATGTTCAAGTCATTAAATTCAGCTCCTCACTCACTGCCAGGAAACCACCCATAACTGGTTGAAGGAGTCAGGCAATGCTGCGTCCTCTATCGTATGGAGTTTTGCACATTCTTTTCCAAAACAGGCACCCTATTCTTGTACATTAATATATAATTTATACATTAATATATAATTTATACACTGGTATAACATGTTAAATATAAATAAATTATATATTATATAGAATTCATGTTTTCATAGGAATGGTATTGCTTTCAGTAATAATCCCTCCAAAAATCTCAGACAATTCACTTGCAGTTGACACAATCTTTACCATCTTTCACCCAAAGTTGCAAAATTTATAATTCTAAGCTAATTAAAGGTCAGCTCACATGCTGGAACAGATAACAACGGTTATCACTTTTGCATAAATGTTGAATTATTTGCAATTCGTTCCCATTTGTTGAACTTCAAGTCAGCCTTGTCTTTGGCCATACGCATTGCAATTCCCTCCTACCAGGAGGTTCTCTTCTGGCTCATGGTCAGCTGGACACCATCGTATGCTGGTAGGACCAGCTCAGTCCTCAGAAGTATTCACCTTCAGTGAGTGCCATATGTGGTGTTTTACTCCTACTTCAAATAACTTGGCTGTCAAGGCATACAAAATTAATTCTAAATGCAAGAGAAGAAATACATTCTCTGAAGTAGAAAAGCTTGCCAAAGGCAAAAGTAGCATTAATAAGGAAATTGTAATGCTCATTTACTGCATGGAACTTTTCAATATTTCTCTCAAAGTTCTGTAATAGCATATCCAGTGAGAACCCAAAAGGCAGGTGCATGAAACAATCAGAAATACTGACCTACCAAAAAAAGGGTTTTTACCATTTGCCAGTAACAAGCAGTCATGCAGACCTTCACTCCCTCCGCGCAGTCTGTGGGCACCTCCTAAATCAGATTCTCCCTTTCTACCAGTAATTTTCAGAGTTCTGCAAGTCACATATACTCAAAAACAACAAAAAGACATCTGCCTACAGCCACAACAGTGAAAACAGCAGCTTCCATAGAGGACAATCATCACTAGCACTTGACTGCACATCTTGTGGTTTGAGTTTACTTTTGATGTGCATAGCTGGGAGGGTGGTTTATTTGGAAGAATTCTTCTGTTCTATCTGTAAACTTATACCTAGAAAGTTTACTATGTTTGAGGAATAAGAGTCGATCCTCCTGGAGCTATTGGCATAAAACCAACAGAAAGCAGAGAAAACATAAATAAAAAGTACACTGCTATGACATAGGTGTGTGGACCTATATAATTTGGGACAATTTGGACTCTCATTACAATAGTGAAGGAAAACCTTAAGAATTTCACACATTTGAAAAACCCCACAAACTTCTTTAAGATAATCACATTAAGGGTATATCTTAGCAACAGATATATTTATCTAATAGAAGAGTCTGTAGTGTGCCAGATAGCAATTTGAATAGGAAGGTGGAAGGACCACCAAATCCTAAAAAGGAAAGGCAAGAGGTGAAGCAGGAGGGGAAACAACATTTAAATTCTTGCCTTTGACAGTAAGGCTCAGATTTAACTGAGGTTATGAGACTAAATAAAGGGGGAAGAATTTTTGGAACAGCAAAGACATGGAAATCAGTGTATTGTGAAAAGAAGAGTGAGAGAAAGAGAGAAAATATGGTAGTGTATTTAGAGTTTTTTTCCTCCCAAGACTGGCAACAGATTTGTGGCAGACATACTACAATGGGATAATGCCAGAATTATAAATAAGAATATAAAAAGTAAAGGGGAGGCACAACCAGCTAAAAGTATCCAAGAAAAAAAAACTTTATTAAAATGGAAACAGAGTGATAACATCTTATAGTTTGGATAAAACTGGTTTATTCCATAGGCAGAGGTTACGCTTAACTTTGTGTATGTCCCTCACCTTCTATATTCTATTCTTACTATATTAATTTGTGGCAAAACTTGAGCTTTAAGATTATCCAGAGGATGGCTTAAAAAGCAAAGAGAAAAGATTTTTCCATTTTGACAGGAAGCAAAAGAGATGCAGAAGTGATGCAGCTAACATATGTATACAAAACAGTGAAAAAAAAAAAAAGCATGAACAGACTTTTGCTAAATACAGCTATTAAACATATTTTCATTCATTTAACTGTAAGATTTTTTATTGAAAGCATTATAGCCATTCAGGAGTGCCTTTATTCATGCATCAAAATGATTATGCACATGTCAAATATCTATTATTTCAGGTCTTACTTGAAATCAGCATGTTCTCAACCTCTGGGAAAACAGAATAATTAATCAAGTTGACATAAAATTGCTCTCCAAAACATTCAGAAGCAAGTCAACAAATAAGACTTTTTCTTGCCTTTTCCAGAGGAAAAAGAAAAACCCAAACCCAAACCTTACTTGTAAACAGATGTACCTGAAAACAGCCTGAAACCAAGCAGCTTTAAGCTTTAAGGTTATTCACACTTCACAAATAAAGATTTACCACACCAGAGGAGAGAAACGACAGTTCTACCTTGTTATAGACTCTCACATCAAGATATTCACTGCAATCCTATCACTGTCAAATCTGATTAGAAACCTGGGATCAGCAAGCAGGAGATTAAAGGCTCATCTGAGAAGAGGGAACAAATTAAATTGATGAAAACTGCCCATACTGTGTCAGTTTTACAGAAACAGCCATCCAGACAGAGGGACTATTGGAATTACAGATACGAGTGCTCTCAGTCTCTCTCTGGCTTTGAAATGTAAATGAAAACTGCTGGAATTCTTGAACAGCAAGGGCTAACTTTTTGATATATATTGTGGGAGTCTCCCCACATTAACAAGCTTTGTGGAGCACAGGATCAGCGTTATATTAAACAGAGATCCTTGCTGATCCTTGGGCTTTCACTGTTCTTATTGGTGAATTTTTTTTGCCATAGGCATTATAAGCATTCAATTTCTATTCTGTAAGAAAATTAAGTACTTATTGCTGGGTGGTCTGTTACATATGTACTTAAGGTGCTACATGAGCATGAAGGTCATTTGAGCATTTATCTACCTGAAGCTGCTTTAGAGAAGCCACAGCCCAAGAGGAAGAACTGGCCAGCTGTAAAAGCGGTACGAAAGCCTAGAAACAGAGGTTTATGTACATCATCTCTGTTGGATGGATGGCTGAAGGGTTAAAGAGCAAGATTTTATTGCTCAAGAAGAAAAAGGATTCGGGGAGGGTTAAGTTGCCTTTCCCACTGCCACCCAACTAAACAAATAAATTATAAAACCATAGAATGGTTTGGGTTGGAAGGGAACTCAAAGATCATCTAGTTCCAATCCCCCTGCCATGGGCAGGGACACCTTCCACTAGACCAGGTTGCTCAAAGCCCAATCCAACCTGGCCTTGAACACTTCCAGGGATGGGGCATCCACAACTTCTCTGGGGAACCTGTTCCAGGGCCTCAGCACCTTCATAGTGAAGAACTTCTTCCGTAGATCTAATCTAAATCTACCCTCTTGCAGTTTAAAGCCATCACCCCTTGTCCTATCACTACATGCCCTTGTAAAAAGTCCCTCTCCAGCTTTCTTGTAGGCCTCCTTCAGGTACTGGAAGGCTGCTATAAGGTCTCCCCAGAGCCTTCTCTTCTCCAAGCTGAACAACCCCAACTCTTTCAGCCTGTCTTCATAGGAGAGGTGCTCCAGCCCTCGGATCATCTTCGTGGTCCTCCTCTGGACTCACTCCAACAGGTCCATGTCCTTCTTATATTGGGGGCCCCACAGCTGAACACAGTTGTGAGAGCCATAAAGAGTTAATGTCTCAAACATTGTGATGCAGCAAGTTAAGGTCTGTATAGAGACAAGTTAAGGTCTCCATAGTGATAAATTAGGGTCTGCACAGCACCACTGAGCCACAGGTGAGAAGCTGATTGGTGAGGAGCCGGGAGGCCAGAGGATGCACAGTTCTGCCTTCTGATGGCCAAAGGTCATGCAGAGTTCATTTGAGGAAGGGGCTCAGGACCAGCTGAAAGACCCCTCGCAACCACCCCACACACACACAGTGGCGCCTGCACAGAAGATGAAGAACATTGTGGAACAAGCCTCAAGGGGGGTGAGGCTAGAGGTGGGGACTAGTCTATAAAAGACACAACTTCAAGGAGCCACGTGTGCACCCCCACCACCAGAGGACTCCATGCTGCTGCTCCAGACCTGCCTCCTCCACTTGCTGCCAGCACAGCTGGAGGCCCTGCACTCCAAGAGCAGCATGCCCACCACTAGAGGACTGCCAGGTTTACTGTCGACATCACAGGATCCAAGGGTGGTGGTGATATATCTCTCTCTCCTCTTTCTTCCTTTTCCTTTCCTCTTACAAGTATTTGAATTAGAACCCACATTGCCTATTGTTGCGCTTTCCTGATTCGGGTTGCCTACCATTATGCTTTCCAAGTTCAGGTTGGTGTTTACCATCAATAAAGTGTTTAATTGATCATTTAGTGTCATTTCACCTTAATTTAGCCCAAGGGAATCACAGAACCTCCACGATCCTCTCTGGGCAGCCCAGTTTGGGTCACAACAACAGTACTCCAGGTGGGGTCTCACGAGAGTGGGGTAGAGGGGGAGAATCACCTCCCTCAACCTGCTAGTCACGTTTCTTTTGATGCAGCCCAGGATATGGTTGGCTTTCTGGGCTGCTAGTGCACATTGCTGGGTCACATTGAGCTTCTCATCAACCAACACCCCCAAGTCCTTCTCCTCAGGGCTGCTCTCAATCCACTCTCTGCCCAGCCTGTATTTGTGCTTGGGATTGCCCTGATCCATGTGCAGGACCTTGTACTTGGCCTTGATGAACTTCATGAAGGTCGCACCAGCCCACCTCTCAAGCCTGTCAAGGTCCCTCTGGATGGCATCCCTTCCCTCCAGCGTGTTGACTGCACCACACAGCTTGGTGTCATCAGCAAACTTGATGAGGGTGCATTCAATCCCACTGTCCATGTCACCGACAAAGATGTTAAACAGCAACAGTCCCAATACCAATCCCTGAGGAACGCCACTTGCCACTGGTCTCCACCTGGACATCGAGCCATTGACCACAACTCTTTGAGTGCGACCATCCAGCCAATTCCTTATCCACCAAGTGGTCCATCCGTCAAATCCATGTCTCCAATCTAGAGACAAGGATGTCATGCGGGACAGTGTCAAATGCTTTGCACAAGTCCAGGTAGATGACATTGGTTGCTCTTCCCTTATCCAACAACGCTGTAACCCTGTCGTAGAAGGCCACCAGATTTGTCAGGCACAATTTGCCCTTAGTGAAGCCATGTTAGCTGTCACCAATCACCTCCTTATGCTGTCTGTGCCTCAGCATAGTTTCCAGGAGGATCTGCTCCATGATCTTGCTGGGCGCAGAGGTGCAACTGCCTGGCCTGTAGTTCCCTGAGTCTTCCTTTTTTTCCCTTTTTAAAAACAGAGGTTATGTTTCCCCTTTTCCAGTCAGTGGGAACTTCACCAGACTGCCACAACTTCTCAAATATGATGGGTAGTGGCTTACAACTTCATCCACCAGTTCCCTCAGGACCTGCAGATGCATCTCATCAGGTCCCATGGACTTGTGCACTTTCAGGTTCCTTAGATGGTCTCAAACCTGATCTTCTCCTACAGTGGGTGGTTCTTCATTCTCACAGTCCCTGCCTTTGCCTTTTGCAACTTGGACGGTGTGGCTTGAGCACTTGCTGGTGAAGACTGAGGCAAAAAAGTCGTTGAGTACCTCAGCCTTCTCCATATCCCCGGTAACCAGGTTTCCCGTTTGCTTCCAGAGAGGGCCCACATTTTCCCTAGTCTTCCTTTCATCACCGACATAGCTATGGAAGCTTTCCTTGTTGCCCTTCACATCCCTGGCCAGGTTTAATTCTACCAGGGCTTTAACGTTCCTAACATGATCCCTGGCTGCTCAGACAATTTCTCTGTATTCCTCCCAGGCTCCCTGTCCTTGCTTCCACCCTTTGTAGGCTTCCTTTTTGGGGCTGAGTTTGTCCAGGAGCTCCTTGTTCATCTGTGCAGGCCTCCTGGTCTTTTTGCCTGACTTCCTCTTTGTTGGGATGCATCACTCCAGAACTTGGAGAAGGTGATCGTTGAAGATTAACCAGCTTTCCTGGGGCCCTCTTCCCTCCAGGGCTTTATCCCATGGTACTCTACCAAGCAGATCCCTGAAGAGGCCAAAGTCTGCTCTCCTGAAGTTCAGGGTAATGAGCTTGCTGTGCATCCTCCTCAGTGCCCTAAGGATCTTGAACTCCACCATTTCATGGTCACTGCAGCCAAGGCTGCCCTCGAGCTTCACATTCCTCACCAGCCCCTTCTTGGTGGTGAGAACAAGGTTCAGCAGAGCACCTCTCCTCGTTGGCTCCTCTATCACTTGGAGTTATCATCAACACATTCCAGGAATCTCCTGGATTGCTTATGCCCTGCTGTATTGTCCCTCCAACAGATGCTGGGGTGGCTGAAGTCCCTCATGACAAGCAGACCTTGTGAACATGAGGCTGCTCCTATCTGTCTATAGAGGGCCTCATCCACTAGCTCTTCCTGGTCGGGTGGTCTGTAACAGACCCCCACTATAATGTCACCTGTCCCTGCCCTCCCTTTAATCCTAACCCATAAGCTCTCGGTCAGCTCCTCATTCATCCCCAGGCAGAGCTCCATGCACTCCAGCTGGTCACTGACATAAAGGGTGACACCACCCCCTCATCTCCCCTTCCTGTTCTTCCTAAAGAGCCTGCATCCTTCCATTCCAACACTCCAGTCATAGGAGCCTTCCCACCAGGTCTCTGTGATGCCATTAAGATCATAGTCCTGCAGGCGTGCACATGTCTCTAAGTCCTCTTGTTTATTCCCTGTGCAATGTGAATTTGCACAGAGGCATTTAAGTTGGGCCCCCAATGAAGTTGACTTACTGGCTGGAGTGGCTGGAATTCCTTTGTGCTGCTCTTCAGGTGCTCTCCTGCTGACCTGTGATCCTTCTCCAGGCTCTGGGCATCTGTTGCTGGCACTGGCATCAAACTGGTAGGAGTGGGATCAATTGAGGTTCCCCTCCCCTGGCAACTGTAGTTTAAAGCCCTCTTCACCAGCTTGGCAAGCCTATGACTGAAGATGCTCTTCCCCTTCTCTGATGGATGGACCCCATCAGCTCCCAGTAGACCAGGTTTCTCAAAGCGAGTCCCATGGTCTAAGTAGCCAAACCCCTGGCTGTGGCACCAGTCCTGTAACCCTTTGTTGATTTGCCATATTCGACTGGCCCTTTCAAACCCCTTCCCTTTGACTGGGAGGATTGATGAAAAAACTGCCTGCGCTCTAGAGTCCCTTACTGCCACTCCCAGGGCTCTGCGGTCCTTCTTGATACTCCTCAGACTGCTTCTGGCTGTATCACTTGTTCCCATGTGAAACAACAGCGGCAGATAATAGTCAGTGGACTGTACAAGGCTTGGTAGTTTCGGTGACAGCCCTGATACAAGCCCCTGGTAAGCAGCACACCTCTCTAGAGTGCAAATGGTCAGCAAATGGGTGCCTCTGTACCTCTTAAAAGACAGTCGCCTACTATTACCACCTGTCGCCTTTTCTTAGTTGCGCTGGTTGTTACAGAGGGAGCAGATCAGGCTGCCTTACTCAGCTCCAGTATCTCTCCTGGCGTGATGGGTCTTTCCACTTCAGTCTGCAGAGCGGTGAAGCAGTTCTGCAAGGGCACCTCAAGCTTTGGGGGAAGTCTCTTTTTCTGGCTGGTCTTTGCTGTTGCAACCATCCATTCTTCTGCATTATTGGCCACCCTCCCTTCTGTGTGTGCCGGGGGGGTAGTTTTTAGCTGTTTGCCCATGGGTCCGCTGCACACTGTGCTTGGAACCAGCTCTCTAACTCCTTCCCAGCCTCCTTGATGTTATGTAGCCTTCTCACTGCCTCCAGCTGCTCGGCCACCTGCTGCAGGAGGTCCTCCACCTCGGCACACCTTTTGCAGGCAGGTCTGCTGCCTATCCCTGACCCAGGAGAGAGGTCTAGGCACTTCCTGCAGTCTGAGGTCTCCACTGCAGCCTCTCCCTTCAGCAGCTCCATCTGGGTGGAGGCATTGGCTACCATTGGGGTAGATGGTGCAGAGCCCCCAGCCGGAGCTGCAGCCTTTGCTCTCAGATGAGTACCCACCATTCTGCCTTGAGGATCAGGTAGGATGAGTGCCCTTGACCTGCACAGAGGGTCACAGAATGGTGCCTGGTTGCTGGGTTGTGTACTTCAAATCTCCCACTCGGCCAGTGGAACGTCCCTCCCTGCACGCCCTTCCATGCGAAGTGCCGCATCATGCCCTGGCGTTTGCCTGTCCTGGTCACTCAGGCTCCCTGGGGATGCCTTTTGTGGGAGCAGGGGATGGACACCATTACTCCTGGCCCACCCACACTTTGTCAGCTGCTCTTGTGAGAGCTGTGGGCTCCTGGCGGGTCTCTGTGCTCCCCTGGGGTTTCTGCGGCTCAGGAAACCCCCCTGTACGCTGTGATCCCCCGCTCTGCTGTGGAACACGCCTGCACCAGAGGTGATCACCTCTGCGATGACAGTCCGCTCTTTCAGTTGCCACAATGTGATTTGCATTTGCCCATTACTTTTTACTGATTTTACAGTTTAGCACCGAACTATGTTTTGAACATGAGACGATGCAACTTGAAAATGGGTATCCTTCAATTGCCTGATGCTCTCCAAAACCATGATCTTTCTGAGCATGTATAAATACATTACAGAACAGCAAGTAGTCTCAACCTCTATAAGCAAAGTGACATGCCTGAAGTCTCCCCTTCCAAGAGCGACACCTCAGAGAGGAGGCAGACACACAGGCACTCCACACAGTACCTAATTCTAATTTGAGAGCTATGTGGGCCCAAATCCGTGCCTATTCCTTCATGCACAAGAGCAGGTGCAAGCACATTCAGGGCACTGTCTCCTACAGCATGCAAGAGTCTCTCCCAGAAATGCACTGGGTGTAGGAGCAGTGGATCATCAGGACAGAGCAAGTTTAATTTCATTCTCTGTGAACTGCAAATGCAATTTCTCTTGCTGCATCCTGGGAAAAGTACAGCAGCAAAACTATCCTCCCATGGTGGATTTACTAAAGTGACTTTTTTAAAAATGAATGGAAAGAGAGAAAAATAAAACCTATGCAGAATAAAACTCCACTGCTTATACATTTTTTCAATTACACTGTCTAAAATAGAAGTTCCACTCTGACATTTTAAAAGAATTTATTTTCTTTCAGCTATCGGTAAAGATAAAAAAAAAAGTTTGGGGTGGGGGCGGCGGGGAGGAAATCACTACACAGGAAGCCAGAATAATCATTTTCCCCGTCCTCTCCATCCTCCCACATTTTCCTTTATGGGTTTTTCTGCTTTTACTGCCTACATTCTTCACCTGAAGTCAAACCCTCTGTTTATGGCATCACAGTGGTTGCTGTGGAGGTGATTACGATGTACAAAGCCAAAAGTGATGAGTTCAAATTTGGAATGAGCAGCAGCATCTCAGGAAATCTGTCTAAAGTAGTAGGAGATTTAAAAAAAAAAAAAAAAAAAAAAAAGAAAAGAAAAGAAAAAGAAGGAAAAAAAACCAGAGCACAGATATTGAAAACAAGTAAATTAACTTCTTAAATGACTGTTTGCCATTGACTTTCATTATCACAACTGTTTTCAGATATGTTACTCCAATGGTTGTAGAGACTAAGTGCTAAACTATACATATGGAAACAAGCACACAACATGAACAGACAGCGCTAACACAGATGGCAGCTGAGTTCCTAGCCACGCTCCTCAGTAGTGCCTGCTGTGATTGCTATATTCTTCTGTAGCAAAAACATACAACCAACAAAATGTGGTAACACAGACATGCACTATGCAGTGCTGCTCTGACAATGAAAGTACTTCATGTCACCCTTCATACAGCACATTTCTCTACCCCAAATTCAAGACTCAATCAGTTATAGCCAGAGAACACAGATTCCTGAAAAAGCTAGTAGTTCATTATAATTCCTTCTGCTACACGGATTGGTTTCATACACACCTTCTTGCACATAGACACATTTAAAAATACAACTGTTGAAATACGAGTGCTAATTCTCAAGAACTATGTTAAAGATTACGAACAGGAGAAATGTGTCTTGCCATTTGCATCACAAAGTCAGCCACTGCCAAATTTTCACAACTTTGGTAGCAGATAGAGTCCTTAATTTTTCCCTACATTAGGAAAATCATAAATTACTTAAAGTAACTGAATTAGTTTCTAAACCGTGTGTTGCCCCTAACTTTGACACCTGAATTATTACTGGGAGTGTAAGGTCCAATAAAAACCATTGAAAAAAGATTTCCAAATCATACCTGTACTGATAGAAATGCTTACCCATCTACTTGTTAAAAGCAAAACCTGCAAAGAGCAGTGGGACAAAGACAAAATATCAGATTAAAAAAAAAAACAAAAACCCAACAGTTGGGGACAACACAAGCAAGAGAAAAATTTCAAAACTGAGACTGTAATGGCCACAGAATTCAATGAAAGATCTTGTTAAAATATTATTAAGCAAAGAAAGTGACTCTCTAAACAATCTTTTAACACAAGTGTCTTGAGAGTGCCCATGGTCCAATGCATCCTATTACATGACTACAGAAGCGTTAACAAATTAATTACACCAAATAGCTGAATTTATTAGGATATGCAAGACAATGACTGTTAATACCAGAAATTATAAAGTGCTTCCTTGGAAAGAAAAACAGTACTCTTCTATATCAGGAAAATACATTGCCAGCAAGGTTGTACTACTGCATCCAGGCTGTGTTGCCTGACAATTTCTTACACAGCAATATTGTTGGAAAACAGTGAAATTCACTGGTAGGTTTGTACACAAGACAATGCCAGGACATAAAGATGAAATGGAGCTGCAGCTTCTTCAGCACATTCCTCAAGCCAGACGTAGGAGACACCCAGAGAAACCTCCCCACCCTGCTGGCAGGGTGGCATATGGAGCCTCAGAGCAGGCAGCCATGCTACTACCCCAAAGCTGGGACCCAGAGAGCGCTGGGAGCCCAGATCCAACAGGACCGTCAGGGTTCCAGACTACTTGACAAAGACACCAGAGACAGACCCCAGAAAGTCTGTGAAAGGCTCCTGATGTTCACAAATGTGTTCAGTAAACATCCGGGCTGTAGCTAGAGGGCTGCAATTTGGTTATGGCTTCCTTGCTCTTGGCTGCAGAGTTCAAAAAGTGCAGTTAGAGTTCACTGAAATGCAGAATGTTTGGTTCATGGACAGTTTTAATCTTGGTTTGTTTTTTTTGTTTGGTTTTTTTTGCTTTTTATAAATCTGATTCGGACTAGAGGAGTGGCTGATTCATAGGAATACACTGAGCTTGTATTTACTTCTACAGATTTGTGGGCAACTACCCAGCAAGCCCAGGGCCAAGAGGCACACAAGCTTTCTACTAACAGAACCTAGAGAAATGGCCTCTGCTACAGAGCATGGTGCAGGAATGCAGGCAGACAACACTTAAATAGATCCAACACTAGTTCTCTTCCTTCAACACTGTTGAAGAGATATGTACCAGATATTGGTGGTCTTACTGTAGAAGAGAGTAAAAGGTAGAAACGCATATTGAGTCTGGACCTCTAAGTCAAGTCCGATGCATACGGGACACAAGCTCAGCATATTTAAGGAAGAGACAAAGCAAAACAGAGCGGTCTGAAGATTGAAGCCCTCAGCCCTGTAAAAAAAAAAAAAAAAAAAACCAAAACAAAACCAAAAACCACCAAACAAACAGCGAAGCATTATCTTTCAGTCTCTTTCCATAATGGCCAAAGACCTCTGTGCTGTAACTACACTGGAACATTTCAATTAGTCAAGTTGCCAAGACCCTTCTTGTCACAAAATCTTACCTGCACTTCTGATTTCTGCAACAGATAGTTGCAGGGCCAGATACCTGGCATACTCTTCTGTATTTCTCGAAAAGTTACTATGTTTCTAGGTGCACTCTGAAAAGGGATTGCAAGCCTAGGAACAGTTATCACTCTTTTTATTCAGACTGCCATGCATATAAGCAAATTACTAGCTTCTTATGGTATCCTTTCTGGAACATCCCAAAATGAGGCAGTTTGCACTATGTTTTGCAAGCAATACTTCAGATCACCAGTGGAATCATTTTAGCACCACTTGCTCTTGGCTTGACCTCTAGGAAGACAGGGCCATTATCTATAACTCCCACTTTTCCAAAGTTTTCTGGCTCAATTTTGATTTTCAACTTGTGAAAACGTAACCAGTTGCCAGATTTTGTGCATTCTCCTTCCTTGGATGTTTTCAAGACTAGAGTGAAGAAAGCCCTGAGCAACCTGATCTGATCTCTCACACCTGACACAGAGCAGGGGACTGGAATAGAGACCTGCCTTAGGACCCTTCCAACCTGAATTATGCATTCCTCAGGTTTCCACTAGATATGTTTAATCTAATCAGAACTTAATGGATCTAAATATTTTAACTCGATTGGGGAAAAAAAAAAGTCATATACTGTTGTCATACCATACCAATAAAGAATTTTGCAACTTTCTTCTTTTTACACTGAGAAAGTAGTAAAATAGAGTTTCAGTTCCCAGCATATAAAAGCCATTGGCTAAAAATGTCCATCTACCATCAAATTGGCATCATGGTGCTACAGGAATAAGGTAGAGAAAAAAAGCTAGCCGTGATCCAGGATGAATCTTCAGATTCACCCTCCCTGCAATGGAACAACTGCTCAAAGCTATTAAGAACGCCGAAAAACTCTCAGGTGTCACTTAATCACCATTTCTGTGAGATCATTTGTCTGCTTCAGTCCCTGGAACAAGTGGCAAAACAGGAGAATTCAAAAAGCCTGGAAAATCAGCTCACCGACTGATACGGTGCATACAGCAAGAGCTATGTCCCACAAGATAAAGTCCTTCCAAGATTAGACTCTCACTCCAGTCACTACAGTTTCTGCAAGGTGATCCTTTTCCCACCTTTACATTTGTAATATAGCCCTCTCCCAAAAAGTAAAGTAATTGAGCTAGGACTAGCTTCCCCGCCTGGACATTATGAAAACAAAAGCTACACACACAAAAAAAAAAAACCCAAATATGCTCCTATTCTGATCAGACCGTTACCACTTCTCAGCAAAAAATAACAAGATGTCCTCTGTTGCACAATGAATAAAACCAGTGGCAAGTTCTTTTTTGCTTTGTTAGAACTTGCCTTGGTAGGCCAAAGGCTTGAAGCAATTTAGGCTGCACCCAGCTGTACCATTAATACAAACAACTGACCATCCCTCAGGCTACTTCAATGTTAACTGAAATCAATACCTGGACCGGGAGCAGCCTGCCGTAGAGAATCTGCAGAAGTCCAACCTCATCCAGACTGGAAAACACCATGTTTCCCTAAAGCATTTCTTGCATTCTAAAGAACGCTTTCCTCCAGTTTTTAAATGGATTTGCAGATCTGAATATCTCTTGGAATTCCAAATAGCTAGACAGCCAAAAAAATCACACCTCTAGCTTAAATAAAAATTGAAGATTGCATTACCATCCCCTCTAACTCAGGCTTGAACATTATAAGCCATATGTTAATGATGTTGAGACGTCATTATCAGGATGTCTTGTATTTAAAAATGATGCAGAAGCCCAGAGACATTCTGCCCAGCACAGAACACAGCAACTCATCTGCTTTGTGATCCTGGCTGATGTGAATGCACCACAAGGGTGCCTTGATCCTTCTGCATACAGCTTCTCGTTACAGAACCTCCTTTCACCTACCTCCTAAAAAATTTTACTCACACCCACTTCTTGTCTAGCAGCAACCATGACCTCCCACATGAAACCACAGTGACTATCAGCCAAAAAAGAAGAAACTGGTGAGGACACCTGGCTATACTACGCAAATTTACTCAATCCAACTTCTGGAGAAAGAGTGTCTTCTCAACCTTCCGTTCCTCCCCCTCACTACAAATGCCAGCAGTTTAGACAGCTCTGTCGTTTCAGAGCTTCAGAGTGAAAAGTATCAAACAAAATACTGGAATGGTTTGTACAGCAAAGCTCAATGCAGTCATTGACAATAACAAGTCTTTTTTCTCACTTTTTTCCACAGGCTCTTGGGTTTGTTATCACGAACTAACAGTTCTACTTTAATCTGCCTTCAGGAGAAGGTTCTACCCACTAATTCCTACTCCTCATTTCTACTTTCCGATGTTTTCTACAGAAATGTGGCATCAACAACTCTTAATGAAAATTGGTCATAGAGAGCACACAAAAATATTCTTAGATATCACAGTGCACAAGACAAGACCACAAAGCCATCTTAAAAAGAACACATATGTTTTACACAACAGTTTATTTATTAAGCAGATCCTTCAGTATTTACCTTCCAAATGCAACAAACTTGTTTTTTTCATGAAAATAAAGAAAATAATTTCCATGATACCATCACAAAGTAAGTTAAGGCTACATGCAATTAAATGAGTCAAGGTACAGCCAGTGTAATACTTTTTTAATAAAAGGACATTTATTTGCAAAACACTCTGCTTAAATAGCCAACAGAGTGCTATCTGCAAGCCCACTCACATGGCAAGAGGTGTGAATTTGCATCTGCTGGCACAGCCTCCCTGCCACGTGGCCCCTTCATTTGCACCGTGTCACTTGTCTGCTCTGTTAACATTATTAATCAAAGAATGCCACTATAGTTTTGTTTCCCTTTTTATGTAATGCTTCAATATTTTAATCAGCACTAATTTAAAATCCATCAACAAAACGGAACATATCAAAGTGAACCTACAATAACAACATTCCTGGTTTAACTGTTACACACATAGGAGTGTTGCAACTCTGCTATGAGTTCGTATGATTAGGAATACTACAGCCTCTACCCAACTTCATATACACAGAGACAGAATATGAAAATGCTACCCTACAGTTTCATGAGAAAGAGAGGTTGAATCATAAGAGGATAAAGATATTCCAGGTTTTGTGATGGCTTATCCTGCTGCTGCTCAGAACAGCACTGGGTAAAGTCCAGCCCAAATACATATGGGAAAGCAGTCAAGAGTTGCCACGGTTCCAATCACTTATTATGGCGACATGATGAAACAAATTCAGTGCATAGACAGACATTCCAACTTTAGTTAATGGACAAGATGATTCATTGTTATAACATGGCAAAGCTAAATGGAAAGACAAAGACAGAGACACTAAACCAAATACTAAGACTGGAAACTTCCAGATGTGAGTATAAAATGCCCCTGAGCCAGGGTTACTCAAAATATAAAATACTTCAGAATGTACTAAAATGAGATAGTTTCTATAGTTCTGTCAGAGTAATCACTTCACCTAGCTTCACAATTTTAAAAATTGAGAGCCAAATGATCAAGAAAGTGATTTCTTTTTCCCCCTTTTAAAGCACACCTTGCATTTCCCAGCAAAGTGATTTGTGACCTCTGTCTGATTAAAACTCTCCAAATCATCTTAAAAAAAAAAAAGATCAGAAAAATAAATCTGGTTATGGAATGGAGGGGAAGTCTTTGGTTTCTTAACTACATTTCTGTGCCAAAATTAGATTTAAATGAATATCATGAAACTGTATTTGGAGTCTGCTTCTAAGATCTAGATGGTGGGTTTGTCATTCTATTGTAAATTCAAATTTAGGATAATCCATGGATTTGTAGCTCTGATTACTTACTTCTAACTGTGTGAATTGTAATGCAAGGTTTTATCAGTATTTATCAGTATCATAAATAACTTCTTCTGTGAACTAGGAGGGGAAAGGCACATACAGCCATGTAACAGGTATCTCCTGGTTTTATCATGAACATTTCTAGCCATGAAGAGTATTACCTTTTTTACAGTAGCACCACTGTGAACTAATTTGAAAAACAAACAAACAAACAAACAACCCAAACACAAACCAACAGCAAAAAAAAAACCCCAAAACATACACACAATGGAATTTAACTCCTAAATCAGATGAGTTCTTTAAGAAGTTGTAACTATTATGTATATGGTCTGATTAAGATAAGTAAAGAGGTATCAGCTGCCACTTACATAAGGAAAAAGCTAAGCAAGTTAAAATATGTTTGATAAACCAACCCTTCTTGCTCTCCAGGTCAAACCCTTTACCCATCCATTTGCTTTGAAAGCCATGGCTTCACAGCAAGGTCTGCATTACACATGGCAAACACATGCTCATTGACTACTGAGATCCCAAAAGTGTCTGAGGCATCAAAGTGTTACTAGATCTAAGTAGAAATAACATCAATATTCATACTTTCTGAACATATAGGCTAGAAAAATGTTTTAAGATTCAAAGTCTACCTGCAGATTATTCCAGCTGATCACAGAAAAAAGGTTGACTTGCTTCAAGAAGAGAACTTCTATTCTTTTAGATTAAGCAGATTTATATATATATATAAACGCCTACACAAATTTCAGACATTTACTTTTACAAATACTACAATAAGCCACACATAAAAAGTGAGGCGCAGAGAACTACGCCTCCAGCAAAAGAGAAGATTTGGTTATGACTACTTCAATATGACCAAGAACATTAGTTCTCAGGAGACAGAGAAGGAAAAAAGGAACAAGCCAACAGAAAATACTGAAGGACATTCTTGAATATTTCAAGAAGAAATGTGTGAAAATGAGAACATATGACACTAGAAAGCTCAAGCACAACTTGATTTCCCTACTATCAACTGTACAACTAGTCCAGTCCGGTCCAGTAGCAACCAGAAGTCATTAAGTGCATACATCTAAGCTTATACAACAGGAAAACAACAGACAGGTTTGTAGGTTTTTTTTCTCTCTCCCCATTCTTCCATCAGTTCAACACAGTTAAGAGGAGTCCACTTCTCTGGAACAATAACATGCTCATTTCTATCCTTACCGCTCTACAACCTTTCTGTTACACTCAGATGGAATAAACACCAAACAGAAATGGAGACAACAGCTTTTGTCTTGTTCTGTGACACCTCTAGACAGGTGAAGACTACAACTGGTCAGCAGGTCCAGGTGAAAAAGAGGTCTGTGTTGCTACAGCTCACATTTATTTATCCAGCCTACCTGGGCGTGATCCAACATATTGGCATGGTATCAACTGATTTCATTGTGTTAGCTGAAGCACAGAGAACTTCCACTCCCCAGCCTAAATTTGGCACATTTTGTGAGCAGTTTAAAAAAAAAAATCAAATAAATTAAGAAGCAATCATTTTCTGTCTAAAGTATCGCCTATGTGTACACACACACTCCTCCTACATGTACTCCCAGCACTATTTACTTGTGCTATTTTCCGCTGGTAATTGTTTTAATACTAAGGATGCAGAACTACTTTTTCACTACAAAACTTTCGCATAGCTTTAAAAAGGGATATAAAATACTGCTTTCTCGACAGAAGTTATTTTTGGTGGTGTCAAGTAACTTAAAACGTCTTTCTGTTTCACAACTTCTAGTCACAAACTTTCCATATCTACTCCTCAAGGGAGGGGACTTTTTTCATACAAGTATTTCAAAGTTTTTTTAAACAGTACAGTAAAATACTACTTGATTTACACTGTGGTTTCCATTATGCTACTCCTTAACATCTTCTGCTTAGAGAGTACCTGTAATAGAATTCTGGCTGTAGTCACCCATCTAGGTTTTCAAGCTCTTGGGAGATTTTAGAGGTAAGGTGCCAATGCTAAACCAACATTAAATCATTTAAAAACAGGTTTTTACAAGACCGTTACCATTCATCATCTTAACAGGATCTTGAACTTTTTGCTGGAGTCTTGACAAAGACTTTGTTTACTGTCTAGACCACAATGGGTGGAAATGCTAGTCCTATGTTACATTGCTTTACACAGTATGAAACTACAAAAAGTGTAAAACAAGAACTTCTGCACATGAGATCATAGCAAAAATTTCATATTTGTGTTTTAAAATATTTGAAAAGTTTAGAAAAGTCTCTATAATTACTCATATAAAAGGTGAGAAGAATGTCAAAGCTGGCAAATACTTGTAACTTGACTCAGTTAAATTGCAGGTTTGCTCAGGTGTTCATAACTCAATATGCACCCTGCCAGTTTAGACCCTTAATTGATGCCCAAATAAACATATCTTAATCCAAACATACACAGAAATATTGTGCTTGCTCTTCAGCTGGTGTCAATCGTAACACTGCCAGTGAGATCCATAGAGCTATGCCACTTTTTACCAACACAGGCTGGTGGCCCACTGAAATGGTTTTGCAGCAAAAAGAGAATAGCAAAGAACAACATTACTTCCCAAAATTGAAAGTATTTCATATTTTCGATACCTCCCAAAAGTGAATAGTTCTCACTTCACTTTGATAATTGCATGCATGCCTGTATGAATGAGTCAAACCTGTAAGTCTGTTTGCCAGTTAAAAAATTGCTGACAGCTCACACACCACAATTTCACTTTTAGATATATCTTTCTTATAACCACTCTAATGTTTTAGCTTAAACATTTTCAGTAAATTTTCCATTCCTGCATGAAGTGGTCAATACAGTCTACAAAAGCCGAAATTTACTTAAGAGTCCATTCTTGGAAAACAGAGTATTTCTGTAACTTTGAAAATTTAAGCAGCATACTAAAGTAATACCACACTTCTTTTTCTCCCCAAAAATCTCCCTGTAGCACACCATCAATATTGGGCACACACAAATTACGTCTAATTTTGTTTTTACCTTACATTTGGAGCTGTTAACGGATAGTAAATGACCTGGTAAATAAGTTCAGTGCACCTTGCAAAGACAGTACAGCAGAAAGAGTGATTATCCTTAAAGCACAGCTGAAAATTAATTGGGATGCAAACTATATGTGCTGCGGTGTAATTTAGTGTTCCATGTTGTTACAGTAATTATTTAAATGAGAATTGTCACATGATACTTTACAAAACATTTATAAGAAGCAACTCTAACAGACTGACACACACCACACCTTTTTGTTAAGCTAAATTGGAACCAAGTTATAAAATATCTCCCTAAAATAACTAATTTATGGTAGAGCTACTTTGATAATATTTTGATCACGGCAGCGTACTGCAGTACTATAACCTCTGCCATAACTGTGTAGCTGTATCAGTCAAAGGTTTTTCAGTTTGGCCCAACACCTTACACCACCCAGGCAGTGGGTTCAATTCTGGCTCTTCTCAGGTCAGCGGCAAAATTCCCACACACTTCACTACATCCAGGATTTTGGTCTACATGCCTAGCTACTGTGTAACACCCATGAATAACAGGTATATAACTTAAAGGGATCCCACCAACTCTCTTTTTCATGCGAGTTATTCCCCACTACCAGCATTACACTCACAATTAACAGGATAAATATTTACAGCTATTTTTAAACAGACACTTTTATTCTCTAACTGGATAACACTTAATTTCTTGCACAGTCATTTATTTTAGAGGTTTTTTGATACCCACGGACAAAACCTTTGCTCAGACTCTTTTAGTCTGTTTCCTCTTTGCCTTATGAAAGGGGCACAAACAAGCAAAAGAGAAAAGGAGGTGTGGCTGCAAAATCACTCTAGCTCAGAAATATCCAGGTGACGGTGGGAGAAGCAACTTCTAGTTTTCTTTCATTTCAGACCTGCACTTGCATGGTATTACTTTCATGGCAAGCACCTTCTTCAGAACGCCGTCGCCTAAGATGCCAGGCTCCCCATCATCCCAACATTTCTGTCATCAAGATTACTGCATGCGTTACAGCGCTCCATATGCTTGTGAAGAGTACAAATTACTCCTTCAGCCAAATTATTTTCTCTGGAAAAGGCACAAAGTTACTTTGGGGACCGACATATCCGACAACCAACAAGCACAAATCAAAGGCACAACTCAAACACAACTTAAACTGTTACTTTACCCTTGAGGGGTTAGGTCACAGACTTCTGCAAGCACATTTACCCAAATCACAGGTTTAAAACCCACGGGGAACGCACAGCTAGAACAAATTCTAGGGAGATTTCCAGACGCTGCGACCATACCTCCACAAGCAGTTGGGTTTGTTCATCAAAGCAGACAACGGCGACAGCCAAGAGGTACAGTAAGGAAACTGTACACGACAGATTTGGCTCTGAGTAACCGCATTCACCGTTCAGCACACGCAACGGGTCACGAACCTGAACACTTGTTCTCAACAGTTCGTGTGACACCGCTCCCTTCTATGTTCTCCGAGTCAGGATCTGGGTTTGGATGAACTGCTTGCCTGCTGGTTAGCCCTGGAAGGGAGCATCTATCTCCCCGACCAGTTAAGGGGGGGGACAAGCGCACGCAGGGCAAGTATTTGTAACAGCGCTGCCCGGGCATTAAGACCAGACAGATGCAAGCCAAAAAAGATTTCGAGGACTCTTCCCAGATTCGCTGGCGTTTGCCAGGCTGCAAACGCTTTCTGCAACAATCAAAGAAGCCGCTGTCAAAGCGGGATGCCAAAACGCAGGCGAACGCTATTCCTCTCCCCTAGCCTCGGTACGCGATAAATCAAAGGCACGGGGCGCAGCTCCGCGGAGTTCGGGCGCAGGGAGCTCGCCTCCCTTCGCACCCGCTGAAGGGGAAAAGGGAAAAGAAGATCCCCCTGCCCCAAAGGAGCCGAGCGGCTAAAACAAGTCACAGACAAGTTGGCCTCGGGGGTGCCCCGCGCGGACCTCCGGGGCTCCCCGTCCCACCTCGCCGCGCTCCCCGCCGAGCCCCGCCGCGGCCGCCCCCCTTACCGTGCCGCGGCTGGGGCTTGCCGCCCGCCGGCTTCTCCTTCCTACAGCCGCCCGCCGCGCTCCGCATCCGCCAGCTCGCCGCCCCCCTGCCCAGCGCGCCGGCCATGCCGCGGGCGCGGGCGGGGGCGGGGGCAGCGCCGCGCCGCGCCGCGCCGGGCGGGGAGAGCGCGGGGGCGGCGATGGAGCGCGGGAAGCGCTGCCCGGCGGCGGCGGCGGGCGGGAGCAGCGCGGTCCCGGCGGGCCCGCCTCCGCCCGGCCCGGTGTCAATCAGCACGGGCGGGCGGGCAGCGCGGAGCCCCGGGCAGCGCCGCCCCGCGCCCCCCGCCTGGCTCCCCCGCGGCGGTGTGCGGGGCGCCGGGGGACGGCGCTTGGCCCCCTGCCCGGGCGGGTCCGTGCGCCGCCGCGGGGTGGGGAGGAGCGGGGGAGCAGAGCGGCGGCGGCAGCCCCCTGTTCGTAGCCGGGGGGGGGGGGGGGGGAGAACGTCGGAGGAGGAGGCGGTGGTGGGCTCCCGGGAGCAGAAGGCTTCCACACTTGGGAAATGCCAGTCCTCGGCATAAACCTCCCCCTGCCCGCCGGCAAGTCCTCCTACAGCAGCTTCGCTGAAAAACATGTGTACGTTACCTCCTGCCATCCAAATCGTTGGTTCTGCACACTCCTGACTCCAGAACGATGAGTAACTCAACCTGAGATTCCCACTTCCCACAAGCCCATGTGTGGTGAGACACCAGCCTGCCTCCCTCCCTCACCTCCGCGGAGCACCCTCTTCCTCGCTAGAGTCCCGGGGACTCCCCCCGCCATCGCGTTCCTCCCCTTGCTTTGGCACGGGGCCTCCAAAATTTCTGTAAAAGGATCATTGCAACGTCAGAAACGTAATATTCCCTGAAAATCGTTGTCTGCTTAAAATCAGATTTAGCGATTAAAAAGTTACAGGCGCAGAGGGATGGAGTATTAGCAATTTTCAGGCAAGAAAAAATAGTTTAAAATGCAGTTGCAGTGCCGAGGATTTGGTAGAGCAGTATGTTTCCTAAGTACAAATAACACGCATAACTTTTGTTTGTAATCTTGATAATAAATCCACCTGTATGTCCAATTACAGCAGTCACTGCAACAGTCGTGAAAAGGTATTCCACAGCTGATTTTTAATTTTTCATACACATATATATCTATATGTCATCAGCACCTCCACCAGGCGTATCCTTCTTTCTATCTGGACACTTTGAAACACAGAGAAAATGTGTGCAGAATTTGCACTGATCTTTCTTTTTTTTTTAAAAAAAAAGGAAACTAAAACCCCTTCTTGTGCCACTGTATTCCATCTCTGTTTCCTTGACTTCAAGAAGCTTGTGGGGAAAGATAATTAGGATTCATTGTTATCATAACTTTAAAACTTATTCTCTGGAAACTGACTCAGAACCAAGTTGTCTTTTTTATTGTTTTTCGTTTTTGAAAGACTCTCTTTGGCTTTGAAACGCAGACAGCCAAGGTGTAAAGGAGCCACAGCCTACGATGCAACAGCAGTGTTTTGTCCTCCGGTTAAAAATTATTCACCTTTTTTCCAATGCTGATCTCCTCCAACAGCCTCTGCTAATCTGTTATCCATCCTAAGCCCTGAATTCCCCCCAGCTGTTCTGCCTCACCTGTGAATTCTGGCTTGCAGAAGTGAGCCAGTCCAATGTTGTCATCTGCTGAAGCTGCAGCAGGGGTGGTTTTCATTAGCACTGAAATGATTCATGTGAACAAGTACCACTGACCTTGACCTGACATGTACAGATACACCCCGTGGTGATGAATGTAGTAGAATAAACAGTTAGATATGACTGCTTGTTCCCTCTTGTAGTGTTGTTCTTGCCCAACTCTATTGCGCTATAATACAAATGACTCATTTGCTTGCCCTCATAATATCACATTTAGAAACCTGCTATTCATCTCCGCTTGAAGGATCTTGAATAAATACACTCCCAAAATGACTGATTTAAATCACATATATTTCTATCATTTGATCCTGTTTCTGTTGTTATTGATAAAGACAACACAAGTGGGTGTCTGGTGTATCATGTCACTGCTGTTCTACATGAGGATGGTTTTTATAGCTAATAGTCTTTTGTTAAATGTACTTTTATGATAGTATTTACACAGGGGAGGAAGCAGAAAGAAAAACAAAAGAAAATACATCTGGAGATATATCCCCCTTTGCAAAGAATATGAAACTCCTACACCAATTAGTTGGAAAGCAAATTAAGAACAGGGTATAAAAAAGTTTTGTAGACAGCAATATTTTTAAATGATATAAAAATATATAGCATATAAAACAAGGAATTAGTGAGGAGAAGGAAAAGTCTGCAATAGTTCTATGTAGAATTAATATTCCAGAACAGGTTTAATAAATAGGAAAAAAGAAAAAAAAAAAAAAAAGAGTTATACCAACCTTACAAACTTAAATTTGTCTTTGTGCAAAGAGGTATTTTTGCAGAAACTTCCACAGCTGAAAAAATATATTCACAACCCCCTCTTGAAAGATCGTTTTTTCCATGATCAACATTTAATAACTTTCCTTTTTTTCTTTTTTGTTTTAAAGGAGTGAAAAACACAAGAGTCGTCTTAAATATTATTGTACAGTGTAGTACCTGTGACTTAAAGGACCATCACACTTACTCATCACATGCCAACAAAAGGTGTAATGGAGAATACGAGCAGCCTCTGTTGAAAAGGTACAGATATCATAAAATGATAATACTGAAATGTTATGTGATACCTCTATGTATCATACTGTCATTCCCTTAGTGTAGCATCATAAGTTGCAGGCTAATTGTTGTTTATTCTTATGTTTCCTGCTCATTTAATGTTGAAGATGTACAACTGTTTTCACGTATTAACTTGGGGCTGGTTTTCCACTGGTAAAGGAGTATTTGGATGTCATATCTCTCTGTTTAATGTGTTCTTTGCATAGACACATTAAACAGACTGGTGATTTGAATACGTGTTCTAAATTTCGCTTATACTGAACTGACTTATTCAGACCTTCACAAATAGGAGCATTGCCATACTTGATTTTGTGCTTAGGCATCTGTTGTTTTACCTAAGAATAACATGGAAACATTTCCAATAGCGTCATTTCTCAGTACTGAAATTATTATACTTGCTTCCTTTGGAAAGGGGAATACACAGTACCTTCTGAGGACATGACCTCAAATTTGTAAGGCTTCAGCTCGGTCCATGGTAGCAATCCAGCTCTAGTCTAGAAGCCCCAAGGCAGTTCTGCCCCTTCTCACCTTCCAGTCCAAAACTTGCTGGCAACATGCTTGTAATTTACCGTTGACGAGAATTTCCTCTTACTGTCTTTTGGTACCGAAGATATCTACCTCTTCCTGACTGGGCCAAACAGAGGAAAGCTAGGTGGGGTAGAAAAGCATTTCACAAAATGACACCGATTCCTTGCATAGCACCACTTCATGGCCCACGTGGGAATCTGTGTCCCTCCAGAAGATGCCTCCAGGTTATAATGTGTTATGTAAATATGCAAGTGATTTTGTACAAACCAGACAAAAGCAGAATAACCACAAGCATCTTTTTGCTAGGCTAACTTACCTGCCCGCAGCTGCCCTCCTCTGCTTTGTGCAGGTGCAAAACTGTGATAAAGCACCTAAACTGGCACCTGTACCCCAGCTTGCTCTTTTACAGTAACCTCAGCTATATTCATGCATTGCTTTGGGTCAGCCTGTGTACACTCCTTTTATGCTTCCCAGTGCTAGAGGAATTGGAAAAACAAGGGGGTGGCTTTGGTACCAGCTACAAGGCAAGGCACAGGGCAGGACTTACGCTGCATTGGCTCTTGCCTTGGCAATAGCAGCGTCCACCCCCACCACAACTTTATAATCCTCAGTATAATCTTTCTAAGTCTTTTTTCTTTCATGTGCTAGGAGCAGCTACGCACATGCTGGCACCAAGTCCAGCAAAGATACTGCGCCTACACGGTGGGCAGCAGGGACCCCGCCAGCCCAAATCCCTGAGAGCACTGCTAGACAAGGCTGTTTGAGGAAAACTTCAAGGGCAATCTTAAACAAGTCATATTCTTTGCTTCCTGTGCTCACAACTGTTTCATGGAGCTTGGGCTAGGTTTAGAGGACTAGATATTCATCATAAAAGGGAATGTAAAATGGAGTCAGATCTTAGTACTGAAAGTCTGACTAAAAAGACAGCTGCTGCAATTTTATTTTGAATAAAACAAAAATAGTGGCTTATCTTTGTATCTACAAAGTTTAATTTTCAGGTTGCATATTCCCTAACTTCAACATATACTTGACTTCCCAGAAGGTTTCTTTTAAGTGTAATGTCATTTCTCCTACTCCTAGAAACTGGGGAAAAGAGACTGTAACTGTGAAACAATGTCACGCTGGAAAGCAACATTTCCGTTCTCTATGCCCTTGCCTCTGTTCCTTCACTTATTATACCCAACAGCAGGAAACTTGTTTTCCAGCAAGTGGAAGTGAAGACATCTGTTTCCAATGGGTAGGACAGAAGATACAATTCATAAACTGCGCCTACCCCTTTCATGCCACGCAGAGTTTGACCCAGTTGACTGTAAAAAGCAGTTGAGGGTCTGCCCGAAGAGTCGGGGTGCTGGCTGGATGCACAGTTAGGCAGAATTCCCATTTCACACAAAGAGGGAATAAATATGGAGATTCAGAAAGCCCACAGGATACAGCTTTGACCTCAGAGCCTTTCAGTTACTATTCTAGAAGCTTAAATTTGAAATGATCCTATTACACATTGAATGTCCTGCCTAAAGTCCATTTTACTCAAACTTTTACTCAAATCTGATCAGAGAGAGCTGCTTAAATTACAATCCTGTCTCTGAGATATTGTTGTGGGACAGAGTTGTCTGCATATTTTTGTCTTTTCATCCAATATACTGAACAACTACAAGATCTGTAATCTCAGGTTCATTTATCCTAGTACTGATGTTTAAGATACTGAAATATTTCACTATGTAACTTAGAGCAGGCTGAGGAAACTGCATGTACAAATACATCACTAGCCCAGTGAGCAAACACTCAGAGAGATACAAGCATGTATTTCCAGGCATCACCATTTAGTAGCTCACAAATAAACCGGGAGGTTTCTGAATGAAGTAAATGTTCTAAAAGCAAGTATAAAGAAAACCTGAGTATTTACTGCTCTTTCAGGTCAGTCAATTTTTGATGAAAAACAAAACTTATGTAAAAGCAATTTTGGTTTTCAAAGCTATGGCATTATTGCAGGGGTGCCTCTTGGTCCCTCATATTAGCTAATGAAATGGAAATGCTACTCGAGCTGGATCAGAAGACAGATAATCTTTAGGATGTGCAAGACACAGGATCCCACGAGGGCACACTGCTCTCAGGTATTTACTAGCTCTTCTACTCTGGATACCCTGAGGAATGGGATTTTATATAAATATAGAGCAAAAGTATGTCCAAGGATCTTTGAGAGAAGAATTAAGAGGTCAGTCATAACAGGCTAAATTCAGCTAATAATTATTCCCTTCACAGAATTTAAGAAATAAATAGCTATAGTAAGAAAGTTTAGAGAGATCTTTTTTTTTACTTCTTTCCAAAATGAAATAGATTTTCCCTGAATTTTCTGAATTCCTTAACAAACAAATTTAGCAGTTTGAGAGAAAATTTCTTCCTTTTTGACACACATTTTGTCAGCTCCTGCAACACCTACGTTATTTCCTATGTTGGTTATCAGTCTTTCTCGGTGTTCAACTTGGTCCCTGTTATAAATATGTTTCCCTATCGCTGTGCCAGAAACATATTTGCTGTGCTTTATTTTAAAAATGTAGTAGTCATATAAGTTGAAGTCAGTTTAACATAATATAACTGATGATAGAATCTGGACTAAGAATTTTGTCCTTACAGAAGTAAGCAGAAATGTACATTTCATATCCTGACTAGAATAAAGCCATTGCCCTCCAGTGGGAACTTACCCTGTAAAAAAAAAAAAAAAGGCTAGCTCTTTTTCACCTGTCACCTTCTTAAAGGTTCAGTGAGTCAGAGGCAGCCTTAGTTTCTATTTGCAGCTCTGTAGGAAACTGCAGAAAACCTATTGCCAGGGGCTGCAAAAGGAACGTACTGAATGAAACATTACCTCTCCTGGCTGTGCATCTCCCTGCCAACAGCCACAACATCTGTAGTGTCCCTCTGGCATATGGTCGGTTGCAGGAGCTTGCAGAAAACCTCACGCAGGTTTTATGGTACTAGCGACTGTGAATGGTTTGTTTCTTCTTCATTTCTGTGACCATAATTCAGGGTTTTGCTCTCTATTCCACCGGAGTTATGCTTGAATATGGCATCGGGTACTGAGCCCTAGCTGCAGTGGCTAAAAGCACATCAAACACAGGCCATGCTACATCCTTACTGAGTAGCATGTTAACGTGACTAAACTCATACAGTTATGCAGGTCTAATCGCCCATTAAAACTACCACAACTACATTATATCGCTTTTCCCTGGCTTGTAGTCAAAAACTATTGCTTTAGGTGTTTTTGGTAAAGAGAATGCACTAGCATGAAGCTGCATGGAGTAAGACAGATTTGCAATTTTAAACACGTGTCTCAAAATTACATAATTTGGCCTGTGTTTCCCCCTACTTCAATAACCACCTAATTACTGAAATAACTGCTACATTAATATTTAAGGTAAGTATAAATAGGTATCTAACAACCACTCTAATATAACCTTAAGAAAACATTCTCTGTGCTTCTATGTAACATCAGTGAAGAATATGGAACCAAAATAAGGAAATTCCTTTGGAATTAGGTGTACAGGAGATCCCTGATCTCTAGCATTAGTTCTTTTTCCTTTGGCTGGTTCCCCACTAGTCACCACATAACAACATTTCTTTAAATTTCCAGTTGCCTTCATCCTTCCTCAAGTTTCTTTGGTGCTTTCACTGGCCCCTAATGGAACCATTTCTGTTCAGGGTTTATTCTCTATGCCTTTTAATTTTGGACCCATGCAGTGTTCAGGGATCATTGAGAGCTGAGGGGGTGGCCAGAGCTCCATCACATTCAGTAGCTGAATTCCAGGACATTGACACCGATGACCTGACCATCTAGCAGAGCATGCTGATGGGTTCCTAGGTTATTCCCATATTACTGTATGACACCTCTGTCTCACTGCTTCATTCTTCTTTCATGTGCTACTAAGACAACTATCACAATACAATGGCACACACTACTTAATCTCTTTGAAACCTGTCTGCCCTGAATAATAGAATTTTTGCAGTTTTGCTCTTTTGGCCTGTGGAGGAAAGGGTTCAGAGGTGGAAGGGTGACATTTAGACCATCAGCAGGAGTGTCCCTTTTCCCTGTGAAAACTTCATACACACACCAGAAAAATAATCTCATCCTGCAGTAAGAAGCAGATGCTGGTAATGCTCACAATTATGATGCATGTCAGGTCATGTGCTGTCTAGTTGATTGGCACATCTCACAGCTGGCAGAGACCAGAACCGCGTGAAATGCGAGATGGGGGTTGTTGCCAGCACTTCACCACTGCATCTGCAGCATCAGGGGCTCTACCACCAGGCACAGTTCTGACAGATGCAGTTTGGCTTCACCTATGTGATCTTTCAGTCTTGGTCAAAATAAACATTTCCACGGTACTGCATGAACAGGGAAAAAGAAAACAGCATTTGTGTCCTGTGTAGGAAATGGGGACAGGAGACAAGAAGCAGTAAATTGAAAATTGGTGAAATTCCATCTTATCAGAAAAAATAATAATTCTAGCTACGCATTATTCAACATCTGCATATGCTCAATCCTGCAGTTCATACAGGAAGATTTACTAAAATCGGTATCATCATTTAAGATGAAAATTGTACAGATTCAGACCAGTATTTTTGAGACTTTTTAAAATTCTATTTTACCCAATGCACAGCTGAGCTGTTTAACACACTGTTCCCAGAAGGCAGTGCCATGTTACTGACCACAGGAAAGCAGCATTCCTCTCCAGGGTTGCTTCAGCCTGTCACAACCAGGCTCTGTCTTTCCTGTAAACTAGAGATAAAAATACAATTTAATGTTTGACACTTCTTGAGTTCCCAATACATTGTTTCACATTGAGCTTTAATAACCGCAGGACTAAGGGATATGGAAATACATGACATGTATCAGATACACACCAGGGAACCACCTGACTTTTAAAAACTGACAAACCACAAATAGAGTTGTTAATAATGATGTGTGTCTTTCCATTTTTTTCTGTCTAGCTACAGTAAACCTAAAAGGCACTACACACGTAAAACTGCTCCAAATCTGCCTCTGTTATTTCTATTTCCACCTCATATTTTTCAGCACAAGTACATTTGGATCTTTCAGGATTTCATAACCCTATACCTCTCAGAGGCATCCTCTATATAGATACAGTTATATAGATCATGTGTAACTTATTTGTTTCTTGAATAGTTGGCAGTTCATCTCCATTGCAGTCATTCATTGGTCCATGCTAATATAAACAAGCAATGATTCCTATCAGTAATCAGAGACTTAAAACTTGTAAGACAGTTGTTCATAATGTGGCATTTTTATCCCATGGGATACCAGTGGCATGAGTTTGGTTTAATGGCAGAAAAGATAATTCTAGGTAACTCTAGTCTTCAAAACACGGCACAAGAGTAAAAATCTAGGTTTCCTAAAACCAAATATGTAAAGCACATACATTAGGCTTTATTTCTTAATGCAAGGCTATACATTTGTTTTCAGAACTCAAACTCAATACAAATTTGAGCACAGCTGCACAAAAAAAAAGGAAATATTGATAATTCAAGTCTACATACCTAGAGTCCCTCTTCACTTCTAGAAGCACTCTGTACAGCACTGCTGTAAGAGACAAAAAGCCTGATTAAAAGACGCAGCAGTTCAACAGAACAATGCGACACCCTCTTAGACTTAGGCACATCTGGCACTACAGTCAGTCCTTCCACTCACACTTAACCAGCAATATTAAGTATTCATTCACCCAGAAGGAAACAGTTCCTAAAAGGTATCATATTTTGCTCTACAATTACCTAATTTAAAATAGAAAAAAGAAGAAATGTGAACCTCTGCACCTGATAAAGTCTATTGACTTCAAAGGGCTTGGGACTTTACCCAGAATTTTCAAAAATATTTTGGACAATATAATACTGAGTTTAAGTCAACATTAGATGAAAGTCTCAAAAATACTGGTCTGAATCTGTACAATTTTCATCTTAAATGATGATACCGATTTTAGTAAATCTTCCTGTATGAACTGCAGGATTGAGCATATGCAGATGTTGAATAATGCGTAGCTAGAATTATTATTTTTTCTGATAAGATGGAATTCCACCAAATTGATTTACAAACAGTGGAATTAAATTTAATGATGTTTCAGAGACTAGAACTTTCCTACCATGTATACTGTAATTATATTTTCTAAATCACACGTGGTTGAAATTTTAGGTACAATAACTGTAAAAAGCCTAGTAAGAATATGATAAACCCAAGGCACGTGAAATAGTAGGTAATGTTCCCATGCCTTGGAGCAGGTTAATATTTTCTATATCCAAATATCAAAGGAAGAGAAACTCAGTTTGGGTCAAAGCTCCGTTTACCTTATTTAATTTCTATTCCTGTGTCTCTCAATGGGAAACTTGCCTCAGTAAAGACAAAGGATGACATCTAGTATATAGCACATATCTAACACATAGCACAATCACCTAAAATTAGGGAATACAACATCTAAATTATAAATATTTCACTCCCAAAAGAAAATCAGTAATATTGTGCTATGTGTCTATGGGAGACCTGCCTCAGAGGTGGATTCAAAGAGAACTCTATTAGAAAACTGGCAGTTCACAAAGCTATTTAGAGACTGCCAGAAGTAAAATACAGAAATACTCCAGGGAGCAGAAGTAAAAATTCTCACAGGTCTTCCTAACGAAATGATGCTGACTCTCGTTTCTTCTATGATATAAATATGGCAATTATTTGTCATATAAGAATTTATATATCTTATAATAATTATGACCCACAATCAGCTGAAACACTGAAAACATACTCCTTCCTTGGAAGAGTCTCTAGGTCCAATGGCTAATGTCCACTACTAAAAGAGATAGAGATTTAATTCTGAAATGGCAGAAAAGGGATTTGAACCAGAATTTGTCACTGTCTAAATAAGTGCTCCAACCACTAGACTATCAACTAAAAGGAAGATTTCCTTTTTCAGCCATACTTTAATTTGAAATTATATTTAAAATAGTGCCCCAAGCTACATTTATGGGGCAGCCACCTCTTTGTTACTCATTAGGCATGCTCCTAAGAGTTCCTGCTAAATCATTTTTCTCATTTTTTTTTAAGCAGAGATACTGACTGTATCTAGATCCTGACTGAGCTTAGGTATGAGCCAGGTGCCAAGCCTGGTGCCTGCACTGTAAGTCCCTGATTTTACCTGGCTTCCAGTGAAAACTCAGAAAGAACTTCAGGATTTTCAGCTCAGCCCTATAAATACTTATTCTTGCAAGCGAGGGATTTGCAAGAACAGTCCCTTAACTTTTCACGTTCCAAGTTTCACATGCCAGAAAAATTTAATAGACCATTCTGTGGTTTTGAAATCATGCTGAATACAGACCTAGTGCCAGCAGTTTTTAAATAATTTCCTTCGCTATTAGACATAACAGTGCGGTGGAAGTTTGAACTAAAACTTGCTTCCTTGATTAAATATTATCCCCCTGTCATTCTGACCTACAACCTATAAAGAAAGCTCTAGAGTATATGCTTAAGCATGCATATAGTCCCATTAACTTCACTGAGCATAATGAGAAAACCAAATGAGAGTTTATGTTTAAGTTATTATTTTAACATTGTTCAGAAGGACTGAGCAATTAAATGTTTCTTTGGAGGCATACATTGAAGACATTGTTCTCAATCACGTGTTTTTTTCAGCAGAGGAAAATTCTCTTTGCTTAATGGCAAATTCTGGATTTTCACAGATACTGTAATTGCTCGAATGACATGGATTCATAGGAAGCTGTGGAGGGTCTGAGAAAGTTGAAATAATAAAAAAAAACCACTATGTGTTGACATATAAACAACTTCACATTTAAGTGTTTACTGGTAAAAATCCTCTTTATTATTTGGGAGCATTTGAACAACTCAGAAGATGGATAAAAATGTTTGTCATCCTAAAAGTTTCATAGATTCAGTAACTGAGATTGAGTAATTTATTTAAAGTGTGGCTTCTTTTTTTCACCCTATAGAAAAAAAAATCAGTTATCCATTTGCAAAGGCAAATAGCATCACATGGTCAATCCTCTACCCCATCCCAGAAACACATGCATAGAAAAAGTCTGTAGTCTTTAATCTAATTACTGAGAAATACCACATATGCCTGCCAAAGTTAATGAGATGTATACCAGTGAGACAATAGAAAAGAAAATACTACAAATTTAGGTTTTGATGTATAGCATTTTACCAGCTTGTAACTTGTGAAATTATTATACAGAATTTCATTCAGAAGTCCTACATTTGACCACATGCTAGTGATAAAGCTCTCAAAAATCTAGGATTAAATGCACCTTTTTAAACAATTTCATCCTTCATGTATTGAAAAGACCATACAAGAGCAAATTGAAAACTCATACTGTTATTCTTGGTCATCATTAAGAAATAACAAAAGATCCATCTGCTGTCAGTTTTCAGAAGATCTGGTTCCTGGTCTAAGGAAGGAAATTTTTGTTTTCCCAAAAAATCAAGCTAATCATTTGCACTGCACATGTTATGTTTAATTATGAAATAGTCCTTTCTGTGTTATACGGCTAGCTGTAGATAAAACTCAGTTTCTTATTATATACTCTAGAACTCTCTCCAATCAAAACACTTTTTGTGTCCAAGTGGCAAACCTAGGTATATATGTTGCAACTAGACATAAAATGAATCACTAGTTCAACTTAAGGCCAAATTTCTTTGAACTTTTGATACTGACCAAGTAACTGTTTAGCAGTAGGAAAAACGTGTCTTAGAAATAATTTTAAACAAAATGGTTGTCATATTTATGCAGGATTCTTCTCCCCTCACCAGCTCACTTGAGCCTGGGAATCAGGCTGTTCCTGCCAATTTTGCCTCAGTGACTCATTCTAACGAAGCTTTTTTGATGTGGGGTTTTGTGTTGTTTTTATGTTCCACGGTACTGTGCCATTTTGAGAGCACAGATTGCATTTTTCTTAATAAAATAGGATGTATAGAGTCATTTGGTCATATAGAATTACTCAGTGCCTCTCTGGTCTTATCCAAAAACCTAAAAAGAACTGTTAAAAAAGGGGGGGGTGGATCAAGAAAGCAATTAAATTGGGTTAATTGACATGATTCTGGACTTGAAAGTGCTCACTTGGCTCCAAGTCCTATGCTTAATGAAGTATTTGTTTGCACAATCCATCTGTGTGTAAGCGCTTGAGAAAAAAAAATAGACAGAAAGTATAAACAAAGCTTTTAATAGATCCATTAACAAATAGATAAGTTGACGTTTATCTTTGATATGTCAACTACAGATGAATCTCATTACTACATTAACACATTTCCCCATAAATTTCCCTTGGGCACAAAAGGCTTTTTTTACTGCACTTGTCTTAGACCCAACCTGTCATTAACAGTACACTTTCCAGCCAGGGAAACAGTAATTCCTACAGCTTCCTCTAAAAAAATTAGAGAGTTTTCCCTCATCCTCTCATGTCCATTGATAGGATGTCCTAATGTTGTTGCAAAAACTGTTATCAACGGACATCTTTATGAAAGGAACAAACTTCCTTTTTAGCAGAATAAATGAATGCTTCATCTTTTCAGTTGTGTGGTACAAATATATTCTGCCATGTCCATGAACAGTCAAGACCTATATAGAATCATGGAATCATAGAATGCTTTGGGTTGGAAGGGACCTTGAGAGATCATCGAGCCCAACCCCCCTGCAGTAAGCAGGGATTGAACCTGTGAACTATATAAAGTAGTGTCCTTGCAATATGTACATTTATGTGGAATATGCAAAAGACACCCAGGAGTGCACATTTTCTGTATTGTCACAGTACCTCAGAACTGCAGACTTTTACTAGCCTTTTCAATTCACAAAGTCTTTCTCTACTTTGCATGCCATGTCACTTGGGATTCCTGTGGTAGCATCCTCAGAGAGCTGATGAAGGAATCTAGATAAAATTAATAATTTATAAATTCCCCTCTATTGTTCCTCATTTTCAGAAATCACGTACCCTTTTATTCCACTGAAGCACACATGTTCATTGCAAAGTTGAACTGAGGGTACTTTCACACGGTGCTTCTCACATAACTTTTTGGTTGCAAAGCTGACTTGTGCACCTTTCACCTTCAGGCGGTTAGTCCAAACACAAATTTCAATATTAGCCATTCTTCCTAGGGATTATGCCCCAGAGCTAGGGATTTTGCCATCCTCTTGTTTCATGATGTGTGTCAAGCAAATCTTTAAAATTCCTGCAATGATGTTCTCCGTTGCAATACCTCTATCCTTTCCCATATGCTGGCCATTATGTTACCTTGTATGGTGTTCCACAGTGTATATAGCTTAATGCACTGTTCTGTGACCCAAACTAGAGTTCTGCATGCTTTTGCCTATTAATTGGGATTCCCTTTTGTATCAGAGTACTTTTCACTTTCCACAGTCTAAGCATGGCCTGGGTCACTTCCTTTGCTTCACAAATACCAGTTATTTTTGCATTGGCTTAATACTGAGTCACCTAGGAATGTGTTTTGTCCAAGATCCCAGGGAAAGTCTTTTCTTTATCAGGCACTCAAGAAAACCTCACCTGTAAGTTGTGAGATTTCCATCCAAAATCCTCAATGGGTACCATGTCAAAAACATTTGTGTAGCTGAGCAGCGAGTACAGACACATCCATCCAAACAACAACTCACTCAGGTCTTTTGGAATATTCCTAAAATGGGTGACCAACCTTGGCTTCAATAAGGCTATACATTAATTTTTCTGTTGACAAGGCAGTTCCAGTGAGCCTTGACTCAGCTAACTTCACTCTTTACCATTCTCTTCAAGCCAAAACATGTTTTTCAGCAAAGAGAAACCTCCTCTATGATGCACCAGTAGAGGCAGAGAATCTTTTTATTAAGAGATTTAGAGCACTCTCTCTGATTTGAAGTGTTTATAGGTTTATGTAAGGCCTATGTGTCATGAATATGTTTTTAAATATATTATACTGCACAGTGAAGTTAGTACAGGTGTTTGTCTGCAAAGATAATTTTTCTGTAGAATATGGAAGATATGTATTGGAGATGGCTTTGTTTAACAGAAAATGAGATTCTACATGGTTTTGGTAGCTTCTTACTTTTTACATATATTCTGTGTAGGTAGATGAGCTACAGCTGAGCTGAGCTGGCTTCACATACGCTAGCCAGCAGCAGTAAGGAACGTGAGACCCAGCCTAGCAGCACATGAGGCTGTATCAAGGCTGGAATTGGTACAGCAGTGCTGTGTAAATGGCTTTTGTACCAGTAAATATGCTGGTAAAATGCTGCACTGTACATCTTTATCTATTCAAATCCACATCGACTCAAAGAGATCTGCACCAGGCTCCTATGCTCAAAGTTGACATATGCTTACAGAACATAGAGATAATTTAATCTGTTCTCCCACTGCTTGTAAAAGAAAAGTGAAAGTGGTAAAATACAAGCAGTATAAAACACAAGACCAGAGCAAAATGGGTTGAGCAGAGAGAGAAGAATGAAAATGACACTTGTTAATGGAGAACAATGTACAAACACTGACTGTTTAATCAAAATAAACAAACTAATCAAACTGAATACATGTAATAAGCAATTTTTAAAAAGTTTTGTGTGAAAATCCAAATCTATTCTGTCTTTTCCCAGTGGGTCTTCATTTGCAAGTTAGATGTTTACTGTTCCCTGGGGTTTTTTTCCTCATAATTGTCGTATTGGACTAAACATTATCCTCCTAACGTACAATGCCAAAGTACACCACTTAAGTACTTGATAATGCATACTATGTATCTTCAAATAACACGACAATGACAATTATTGCACCAAAAGTAAAGCACAAATACTGAAATGCTACCTATTTCTATAAAGAATGCTCAACTTGCAACTACACAAATGAATATATATAGAATTTTCATTATGCAAAAATATGCTGTTGGACGTCACAGAGCCTGTGTGTACACATACACACACAAAGAAGAATAACAATTAGAAATGCTGACATTTTTCTTACATTCCAACCTTTTAGTACTGTTCCATTGATGCATTCTAAAAAAATGAGCATAATTTGTAAGAATCTCAGTGAGAATTTCTCCTAGGGCTTTTGAAATGAAGTGTGATGTATACCCTTTAGGCTATATTTTCCTTTGAAAATAAGTTCTATTGTATCTAAGTTTTTGCTTCTAAACAAGACTGATATGCTCAGATAAATTACACATTATTACAAGATGGTCACTAGCTTCTAGCATTTTTATTTCAATATTTAAGACAGCAAACAAGATGTTCAACTTTGGTAACACCAATTTTGGCTACAAATTACTAATCTGCATTAGTTAAACCTTTTCAAAGAAAATTTGAAAAGCAGCATCAAACAAATGTTTTTTTTTTAATTTTCAAAATCCTATTTTTGCTCTGATATTGAAAAAAGTGAGCCAGATTTATCTTTACTTGTGTTTCACTGAGACCAAAGGAAATTACGTCACAACCAAATTGAGCTTTGATTGATTGAATCTGTAACACAACGTATCACCCATGCACACCTTAATGTGTACACTGAAAACTGATTGTTCCACTTCTGTGCCAGATTATGGATCTGACCCTGATGTAGTCATAACAAAAAAGAAAAAAAAAAAAAAAACAAAGAAAAAAGGCTATGAAAGAGCAAATCTGCTGCAGGAATGGGTTTGGAATATGTGACCTAATTTAAAGCAGAAATCTCATTGATTTCAGCCTCACTGCCTAAAGGCAAAAGGCCCAGCGCTGTTGCCAGTGGCAAAACTCCTCCTCGGTGCAATGTGAGTTGGTTGGTTTTTATATCAGGCTTGCATCAGAAAGACATTGAGCAAAATGTCAGCCCTATCAGTGTCAACAGGATTTTTGCCACTTGCCAAGCGAGGACCAAGATTGCATTTCTTACATCTGCAAAACTAAAGCCAAGTAATTACTGTCTGTCTTTCTTCCTGGATGGGTATTGCTGGCACTGATTGCAACTGGCATTTTTCAGAATTCTTTTCTTACTCTTAAAAATTTTGCTATACATGACGGTTACTACAACTTACTTCCCAGCAGGACTAGGGAAGTGATTGTCCCCCTGTACTCAGCACTAGTGCAGCTACACCTTGAATACCGTGTTCACATTTGGGCCCATCCCTGCAAGAAAGACATTGAGGTGCTGGAGTGTGTCCAAAGAGCAACAAAGCTGGTGAGGGGTCTGGAGCACAAGTCTTATGAGGAGCAGCTGAGGAAGCTGGGGCTGTTTAGCCTGGAGAAAAGGAGGCTGAGGGGAGACATTATCGCTCTCTACAACTGCCTGAAAGGAGATAGTAGTGAGGTGGGTGTCAGTCTCTTCTCCCAAGTAACAAATGATAGGGTGGGAGGAAACGGCCTCAAGTTGCGCCAGGGGAGGTTTAGATTGGATATTAGGAAAAATTTCTTCACTGAAAGGGTTATCAAGCATTAGAACAGGCTGCCCAGACAGGTGGTTGAGTCACCATCCCTGGAGGTATTTAAAAGATGTGTAGATGTGGCACCTAGGGTCATGGTTTAGTGGTAGACTTGGCAATGTTAGGTTAACACTTGGACTTGATGATCTTAAAGGTCTTTTCCAATCTAAACAAGTCTATGACTCTGTAACTCATTTTTACTTAATTTTTCTGTATGTATTTTTCTCTCTAAACCTTTCCCGGTCTCTTTTATAACACAACTTCTTTTCTCATCCCCTCTCATTCCAAGCAGCGTGATTTTGGAGTCACACAGGAAGCACAGACAGGTTTATAGTTCAGGGGATTTAATAAACTGAATGACTTTAGGAAAAATGTTCTGTATTTCATTGTTCAGAGGATAAAAACAAATTAGAACATTATTTAAGTATGTCAAAATGGCATGAGAATTCACTAATGTTTTTGATTAGTTAAGGAAGCAGTAGTTAGCTACAGTTGTAGTTAACAATATTTATAATTCTTAGCTCCTCTGTAGGTACTTTCTGTCCATAGATATCAGTAGTCTATTTCCTTAATATCTTGTTCATTTCTACACCACTGATAAAATTATTAACTATTTTCTAAGGATCACTCAATAGTGTTAGAGAAGAATAAAGATACATTTGTAATACTGAGGCCAATCTCCAAAAAAACCCTATCATAATTCCACTATTAAAATCCATGGTATCATGAAATGACTTGGCATAGGCTAACACATGGAAGTACATTCGGTAATGAGACAAGAAACCAAAACATTATACAATCATGGAAGCATGATCAAAGCTTAACATTTGATGATTCATTAGTAATTGTGTTCATGTTTATAATCTGTCTCTTTTTTAAGAATCTGGGGGAAAAAAATAGTTTTGTTTTGTTTTGTTTTTTAAAGAGAAATCACTTAAGGATTTCACGTTTCTGAAACTTCTTTTATGCTGTTAAAATGACAGGTATGCTGTAAATTGTTCTCCGCTCATTAATATGTGTCCTTTGATCAATGAGTTAGGTTTCAAGTTTGTCTGCTTATGGCATTTTAACACATTACTCCATTTACAGCATTCTTTTAAAGAGCAAAATGCCAGTAACAGGCATTTCCTTACATCTTCCTTGTTTCATGTTGACATTCTTTAGGAAAAACAGAAATTAAAAATCTTAAGTTTTACAAGGAATTTAAAACCTTTCCTTAAAGGTTACAATTCACATAGAAATTTCTGGTTATCTGAAGACTAAGAACAAAATCAAAAAGATGCCATGTTAACTTCTCAGTTCTGACTACTATGATGAGTTTATAGTTCCCTGGCATAAGTAGATTTTTATTGTAATTCAAATTTAACAATTTTCAAATAACATGAACACAGTATTTAAACTATAAGGGTGTGCTTTACCCCCATGTCATCACCTGGCACCTCAGATATCTATTTAAAGCAGCAGAGCACAGGACAGAATACAATCTGGGTAGGAGAGAGAGGAATTACAGCTGTGTAATGAAAGAATAAGAACAAAAGAAGATTTTGAACAGCTTCGGATCTGCCAATATTAAAATCGTTCTTGTTTCACATCTAAGAAAAGAGAAAGCAGAAGGAGCCTCCAGAAAAACCTTTCTAGATGGAGAAAAAACGAGTGTCAGTACACTAAGCCTGGCACTCCAAGCTATTTGTTCTCTTCTCACCAAACCTTAGATAAGCAACCTCTGTGCAGTGTATTTCTACAAGTATAAAGGAACCATTGCTACTTTAAACTGAGGTAATCTATAGTATATGTATCCCTGGCATACCAAGTAGGTAGGACTAAAAGCTTTGTTTACATGGAGATTAACTCTTGCATTGCAATTTACGATTCAATTGAACATACACTTTATGGCCTACAGTTGGTATTTTTATCTAGAACAGCGCATGTATTAGAGGTTTAAGTTCTTCATTCATGTAAAAAAGGATTAAAATGTTTGCAGGTGAACAATGTCTTTAAAAGCTGTTGAGGTAGGAAAATTATCAAATACCAGGCAAGATATTTATACCTACTGAACATTTTATATCAGTGTTTTAATACTTCTGCAAAGCAATAAAGCTGTAAATAGAGTGAAGTAATTTGAAAAAAGCAATTTTATTCTAGACCTCAGCCCAACACCTAATGTCAATGAAACCTACACAGTTTGAATACTATGCCCAGTCCTGAGTGAAAACAGACAGTAATAGCCTGTAATTCATCCTTAATGTAAGTGCTGAAATCACTGGAAGCGTGCCTGCTTGCATTAGGTTGGAATTTTTTTTAGCTACTATGCCTTAAAGTATTTATTATCAACTGCATAAAACACACCATTTAAGAACATATGGCTTGGCAAAACATCACCCTTTGCTTTAATGTTTCTGGAGTTTGAGTTAAACAGTCTTTATAAACTGTTGAAGAAAGAAAATAGTTGAAGAGTAAAATCACAAGAACAGTTTGAGATATGAAAGAATTCTTACAAGGGACTTGTTTTTAAAGGCAGTCAGAGTACTGTTAAAAAGAGAGGTAATAGAAGCAGCAGCAAGTCAAGCGTATACACACCAGTTAATGTCTGCCTGGGCAGCTCACAGTCCTCCACTCACCAAATTAGTGAATTTTTTGCTTTGACAGCTATCTTCCAGTCTTTGTGGCAAAGTTGCCCCTGCATGGACACATCTTCATTGTCTTCTTCATCCTTGCAGATGAAAAAGCACATTTTCATGTAAGTTGTTAGGTGTTGGGAAGACATTTGTAAACAATCTCATTTTAAAAGGACAAGTAATGAACCTGAATGCCAACTTCTGTTAAAGCAGTTATTTGATAAGCTTGAAGTGAGATTCAGAGGGACAGAAGAAAGGACACAGTCACTGGAAGGATATAATTTAGTGCTTAAAAAGGAACTTTAGAAGCAGATCACAGCTATAATTCAGTCTAATGTTTCATTTCATTTTAAAAGGGAGTCATTAGAAAATGCTTTGAAGCATAAGAATGTCTGCCCATTGGGCTTCCTGACTGGTCTAGGAGGGGAAGATCTCAAACAGTTTAATAGAAAGTTATGTAAAGATCCAGACTTCAAGATAAAAATAGACAATGTACTATGCAGAAAATTATCATCATTTCTGGTGCCCTTGGGTTTTACCCTGCAAGTGCTTACTCACTTAAAAAAAATCTTAATGTCTCCAAACCCCACTTACTTTCTAATTAGAGTATTATTACTTACATGAGTAAGCATTTGCAGGGTAAGTGCTTTTGCGAGCAGTCTGAGAGAGGCCAGCAAATGAATGAGCACTGGAATGGAATGATCCATTTAGCTACCCAGGAAGCCTGGGTATATCCAAGTCCTGCCCTGCAGGCAGTAAATTACCTTTCTGTGAGTAAGCAGGACCTGCAATAAGGAAAGGCCCTTACATGAGAACTACATTTACTTGTGCAATTACCGTAAACCAAAATAAATAAATAAATAGCAAGCCATAGGTGTCTGACAGCACTTTGGGGATCAGAAGGTCTCAGGTAGTTAACCATAAGTAAAGATGTGGATTCAACTGCAGTTTGGATTTAGGAGCTGCAAAGAAGCCCTCACATAAAGACTAAGGTGAGCTGTATCAAGTGGCACCCCAAGAGAGGGAAGGCTGTAGCCTCTTCACCTTCCAGTAAATCCACATCTGCCTCCAAGAGTCCTCTGTCTTTATCATGCTCAAAACTAATTTGGATGAAAAGTAGAAGAAGAAGAAAATATCCTCCTGGACTGATCATCAAGAATATAAAGGTGGCTATTTAAAAATCCAGAATTTACTGCCAGATAGACATCTATGCCCTGAGAAATGAGAGGGTAACAGAAACAACAAAAGACTGTAACGTTCCAGTGATGTTAAATTTATTAGATGGCCAGCATGGCTGTATTTCTGAGATACAAGAGAGTTTTTTATCAATTCAGTTGCCTACACAAGCATCTAGCACCATTTGAGACCTCTGTTATCAAAGACATCTGCACAGTGATGGCAAAGATGATTCAGGACCAATGGGAGTCCCCACTCCTGGGACAAGCAGCTGGACAGGGACATTGCAAAGCATGTCAAATGGCACCAGATATCTGTATTTAGGAGACTGAATCAAGACTTCTATAACCTGGTTATTCCATAGCAGCTGCCCGACACACTAAACCCCTGTATCAAAGACAGGTATTACTGATCAAGCCCTATAAATTGGGAAGGTCAAGCATGAGGCTACCCATTCACAGCCTTGTTTAGAAATAAACAGATAGGTACTGGCTACAGAAGAGGCAGACTCAAGTGAAGTGGACAAGACCAGGTTTTTCCTGTGCCCAAGTGCAAGCATGCTAACAGCTTGGTATACAGCTTGTTGATGTTAATTCTTTTTTCAAAAGACACACATAAAAGCTGTTGTGTTGGGTCCAGTAGCTTCCACTGCACTTCAGCAAGTACAAACCAGCATCTGCTCAGGACTTTGGATGGAAATGCAGAGCACTTTAATTCCACATGGATTTCAACCCAAAATCATGAAGTCTGGCATTTCAAAGAATCACAGAACAACAGAATGGTTGAGATTGGAAGGGGCTTCTGGAGGTTATCTTGCTCAAACCCCCTGCTCAAGCAGGGCCACCTAGAGCTGGTATCCCAGGACCCTGTCCAGATTGCCTTTGAATATCTCTAAGGATAGAGACTCCACAGCCTCCCTGGGCAACCTGTGCCAGTGCTTGGTCACCCTCACAGTGAAAAAGTGTTCCCTGATGTTCAAAGGGAACCTCCTGTGTTGCAGTTTGTCCTCTGGTCCATGGCACTGAGCACCACTGAAAAGAGCCTGGGCTCTGTCTTCTTTGCACCCTACCTTCACGTATTTATACACATTGACAAGATCATCCTGAACCTTCTTGTCTCCAGGCTGAACGGTCACAGTTGCCTCAGCCTTTCCTCATAGTAGAGAAGCTCCAGTCCCTTCATCATCTTAGTGATGCTTCACTGGATTTTCTCTAGCAGCTCCATCTCTCTTTCTTGTACTGGGTGAACCCAGAACTGGACCCAGCACTGCAGATGTGGCTCCAGCAGTGCTGAGAAGAGGGTAACTCTACTATACTTAAAGATACCTTAAAATACACACCTAGTAGAAAGGTGCTTTTTTCCACAATTTACAGCTTTGTAGATGGGAATTTTTTCAGTACTATATATAAAGTAACAGGAGAGAGGAAAGTCTGTCATGTTATAAAATTGCTGGCATGTAATAAAAAACCCAGACGGACAAACAAAACAATATGAAAAAAGAAAGTTACCTAGTGTTGATCTCTGATGGTTCACATGTGTATTTTCTACAGGTAGTTTCTTATACAGAGCTGAAGTATCAAACCAAAAACCTCTATACATTGGGGCAGAATGCCAACACTTACCTGCAGACAAACCAACTGACATAGCACAAGCTAAATAAAGTTATAAAAACCAGTTCATCTTAATTAATGCAGGAGCAAATTATTTTGTCACTATATTGTCATAATAAAGTAGTTCCTTCCTCAACATGTGCACACTAGCTCCATCATTTATTATCAGATCATGGCAAAACTCCCCAAAGCATGAGATAGTGTGCCTTAGATGGACCCTCTCATACAATGTTAACATATTAAAAAAAATCAGCTCAAATTAACGTATAATTTCCTGTTGAAGCCAGGGAAGAATGATAGACACATTAAGAGAGAGTTACTGAACTCATTATGATGATTATTCTAACAAATATGCAAGAAAAGTCTCAGAGCACACTTCACTGAGTACCCAAGTTTAGACACAAAATGAGGAATTTCAGAAGCCAGATGCAGAAACAGTGCCACTTTGAAGAATTTTTCTGTATATTGGATACAGAAGAGACTTGTGAATTCAAGCAGGTGGTAAGAGACACCGTCTCATTTCTCCTTCAGAATATAGCTTTCCAGACTTTTTCTACTTTCCAGTTCCTCATGTTGCATTCTCTCCTTATATACTTGAAGATGTCATCTCTTTCAGTGCTATTTGATCCATTTAGGATGTTTAATTCAGATAACAGGCACCTTTGCAATCTTCTAGATCTGTTCCTGTTGAAGCAGCATATGAGTGGAAAGTCCTAGATGTGATCCCTCAGCAGTTTATCTCAGTCCTCTCCTACTATGCAAAGCTCAGACATATTGATTTTACAGCTGAAAAAGGAACATTATTTGCCCGTTGTGGAAAACATATGACATTTCAAACACCTGACCAGCTTTTATTGAGACTGATTCCTACTGAGGAAGCTTTTCACAATTTCAATCAATATTCATCCTATGGCTTAGTAAGCTTTTCTTACAAGTAACAGGTTGACTTGGAGAGCTTCAGCAAATCGCCAGCTCCCACTCATAGCCTAGGCTACATAAAAGGGCTCAATTTGGCAGTACCAAGGGTTTGAGGAGAACCCCAGATGCCACACCTAACATGAGAGCCAGAGCTCTCATGCTCTACAGAGCTAAGGAGGTGTGTGATGCCTCTCTTAGCCCTTCAAACCATGCCCATATGCCCCAAACCTGAAACGATGCAGGAGAAGAGTTCAGGTCCTCCTGCTGACACCAGCACTGTGTTAATCCCACACAGCTTCTGCTTGAGCAGCACGTAGGGGAAAGATGCAAGTTCCAGCTTAGAACTGTAGAATCATTTAGGTTGGAAAAGACCTTTAAGATCATCAAGTCCAGCTGTTAACCTGGCACTGCCAAGTCCACCACTAAACTATGACCCTAAGCACCACATCTACATATCTTTTAAATACCTTCAGGGATAGTGACTCAACCACCTCTCTGGGCAGCCTGTTCTAATGCTTGATAACCCTTTCCATGAAGAAATTTTTCCTAACATCCAATCTAAACCTCCCTTGGTGCAACTTGAGGCTGTTTCTTCCCATCCTATCATTTTTTACTTGGGAGAAGAGACCGGCACCCACCTCGCTACAATCTCCTTTCAGGTAGTTGTAAAAACGCTTAAGGTCTCCCCTCAGCCTCCTCTTCTCCAGGCTAAACAGCCCCAGTTCCCGCAGCCACTCCTCATTAGACTTGTGCTCTAGAGCCTTCACCAGCTTCACTGCCCTTCTTTGGACACACTCCAGCACCTCAATGTCTTTCTTGTTGTAAGAGGCCCAAAACTGTACACAGTATTCGAGGTGCAGCCTCACCAGTGCCGAGTATAGGGGCACGATCACTTCCTTAGTCCTGCTGGCCACACTATTCCTGATACAAGCCAGGATGCTATTGGTCTTCTTGGCCACCTGGGCACACTACCGGCTCATAGTCAGCTGGCTATCAACCAAGAGCCCCAGGTCCTTTTCGGCCAGGCAGCTTTCTGGCCACTCTTCCCCAAGCCTGTAGCATTGCATAGGGCTGTTGTGACCCAAGTACAGGACCCAGCACTTAGCCTTGTTGAATCTATACAATTGGCCTCAGCCCATTGATCCAGCCTGTCCAGACCCCTTTGCAGAGCCTTCCTACCCTCAAGCAGATCAACACTCCCGCCCAACTTGGTATGGTCTGCAAACTTACTGCATTTGGTCCCCTCATCCAGATAATTGACAAAGATATTAAACAGAACTGGCCCCAATACAGAGCCCTGGGGGATACCACTTGTGACTGATCGCCAGCTGGATTTAACTCCATTCACCACAACTCTTTGGGCCTAGCCATCCAGCCAACTTTACCCAGTGAAGGGTATGCCTGTCCAAGCCATGAGCAGACAGTTTCTCCAGGAGAATGCTGTAGGAAATGGTGTCAAAGTCTTTACTAAAGTCAAGGTAAACGACACGCACAGCCTTTCCCTCATCCACTAAGTGGGTCACCTTGTCATAGAAGGAGATCAGGTTAGTCAAGCAGGACCTGCCTTTCACAAACCCATGCTGACTGGGCCTGATCACCTGGTTGTCCTGTACATGCTGCATGATGGCACTCAACATTAGCTGCTCCATAACCTTCTCCAGCACTGTAGTCAGACTGACAGGCCTGTAGCTCCCTGGATCCTCCTTCTGACCCTTCTTGTAGACGGGTGTCACATTTGCTAACCTCCAGTCAACCAGGACCTCCCCAGTTAGCCAGGAATGCTGATAAATGATTGAAACTTGTTTCATGGATAAAGCTTGATGCCACTGCAAGTTTTGAAGTCCAGAGGGAGATGGGTATGACATGAGCTGGTGTAGTTCTTGAAAAGTTGAGCTCACTAAAAAGAGATTGTGGAGAGGTAAGAGCAAAGAAAGATCCATGCTTATTTTTTTTAGATAAAAACCATAGCTGAGCTCAACCAAAAACATCCTTTTCTCATTTTGTGCCAGAAGCAAGACCACAAAAAAAATGCCTTTCATCAAAATTTCCTGACTCATTACTATTCTGCTCACATAGTTATAAGTAAATAGCCGCACTTGTTCAAAAAGTATGACTGCTTATCCACTCTGTTAAGCAGGGTATCTTAATGAGCAGCTAGTAGACTGTCTTTTTTAATAAAATGTGAACCAGGGGACTGGGAGGCATTTTTGAACAAAATTCACGTGATTAACATGCAAAATACTCCATGAGCTCAGAGAAGTCAATGGATTCAAACTAGATATGGATTTGTCCCAGTGCTCTCTATCATTTGCAGTGATAATTAACATATTTGCAAGGCTGGCTTCAATTCCCCAGCTGACATCAATTATGTCAATAGATTCCCAAGGATTTATTCTCTACAATAAATGGAAAAATGAAAATATAGTTGCCAATATATAAAGGTGCTCACTGTATGGTTTCCAGGATATATCATTCTTCAATGTTGTATAACTAGCCTACTTTGTTAATCTATGTCACCAGAGTTAGCTTGCTGCTCAACTAATACAGATGTAAAAGAACCAAATCTCTATAAATACAGGAGATGCTACAGCTTCAGCAAAGAAAACTGATCTATTAAGAAGGCTTTTTTCAGATGACTTTCAACAGGCCTTGGGGGCTGCTAAGTCTGGCAAAAATGAACATGTCAGGTTTCATTGAAAATCACTGCCTAGCTAAAATGGGATTTTGAAAGATGAGCCACCTGCTTTATTAATAACAACATCACAAGATTTTTTTGGTTTGTTTTATAGATGCCAAACTGTGTTCCACAGATCATTTTAAAATGTGAACAAAGGTTTAAAAACAACTGGAGTTATTTTTTAAGGATCTTCCCCTTCCCTGTCATCATAAGCCTCATAAATACAAGACTTTTACAGCAAAGATTTCCCCTTCCTTCTATTTTGGCTCCAGGGAACATCTACAGAAAAATAAAACTAAATCTACAATATGAGGGAATCAAAACCGTAAAATGTGAGCAGCATTACTGGAGAGACCACTGAAAGACTAGGCACAAATCTCACTGGGGGCAAGACAACAGGTCCATTAACTTATCTGCAGACCATTTTAAAACCCAGAAAACGCACAGCACAGCACAGAGGCAGCTGGCAGAGGTCCATAGGCTAAAAGGTCACTATTTTAACATATGTGATGCCTGGTAACCTGCACTCCAGTTCTACAGTCCATCGGAGCCCACTGGGTCAGTGGCAGGGTACAGTTAATCACAGGGAGGTCTGTACTATTTCAATACAGCACATAGCACTTCTTGTCTTTTTTGAGACTTCTGTCCTGAACCGACTAGAAACTAAGCAATCAAACTTGGTATAGCAAACACTTTAACCATCATTCAAAGCAGCTGCCACCTCACCCGGACCAAAACAGTTGTTTACGACCACACAGCAACAGTGATAGCTTCAGACTGGGAAAGGGAGGAATGTGTCTTATATTTGATTGAGATGCAGCGGGGCAATTCACAGGCAGGTGTCACAGAGATAATACCGAATGGATGGGGAGTCAGGAAACTCAAAGCGAATGTTCCCATTCCTACATTTTGTTTTCTAAAAACTGTTGAAAACATATTTGAAATCTGTGTTAATGCGCCTATTAGCTGTGGCACAACTCATTGGATGGAGCAGAATCGTTTTGAGAAAAAGTGCGATGGCTAACCTTGCTTCCCCTGTTGCCATTTGGATCAATTAGTTCTTGTGATTGACTACTGCTCACAGCAGTTTTCTTTGCCCGTTCATGAAATTAAAAAAATAAAAAAGGCATTTCTGTTACCTCTAAAATGTGCAAACCCCAGTAAAATAGTATTTCTAGCTACTGCTTTCTTAGAAGAAAAATGGACTAACAAAGAACTATGTTCTATCTACTTTTCCCAATCACTTATTTTTCAATTTCTAAACCATCAAAAATACTAATTACTTTTTAAAAACATTTCTTTGTAATTTACACTTACATATATTCACATGTATATAAACATTGAACTGAAGTCAGTATTGAAGAAAATAATCTGACAGTAAAAGAGAAGGCTACAACTCAAGAAAGAAATACAGGAAAAAAACAATGCAATACAAGATTTCCCATATTAGTCTGCTTTACCAGCATAGAATAAGGTGTGCTCCTAGAGTGACATTCATTCATCTATCTGCCCTTCAGAATACAAATATTAGATAACAACATCTTTATTCTGTTTGTACAAAACAGTCATCTCAACCTCTACAGTACATACAATATTGTGAATAAGACATAAGGTAGTCATCACTCAGCACACTGTGTTTTATAAAAATCATTGGGTATTGGTTGTGAGGGAGGTACCATCCAAATTGATCAAATTGCACTCACCTAAACTGTTAGAGTTTAGCAGAAGATAAATAACCTCATCATCTTTAAAACACACTCCAGCAACACATTACAGTAGCTTGGGTTTTCACTTCAGTCAGTGCTGGCTGCCAGCAGCAGCACTAATGAATTGAAGTCCAGCAAAATTTTGACGGATACCAACTTCAGCCTAGTAGAAACTGCACAGATGTAGAATTGCTTTTAAATTTGATGTGTGGTTTGAGGGGGTGGGGGGCTGTTTATTCTTCTTTGCAGATCGCTAATTTTTCAAGATTTCTTTACAAAGATAGAAAGATTCCTGAGAAGCTTGTTTAGAGCTGAGGTAGATTTCAAACACCTCCTCTTTGCCCCTCATCATCCCTGCTCAGCTCTTTTGCAGCAGGTCAGAATGCCTTGGATTTGGCAAAACTGAGGGTCTCCTGCTGGCTGCTTTCCAGATGGCTTATCCTGCAGCTAAAGCTCCTGCCTCTTTCATGGATAAAATAAAAATTTTAATGAAACTGAACCTCATAAAAATGCTCTGTGGAGAGAGCAGCATTTCTGTGTACTGATATCACAAGATACTGTAAAATTAAAGCCATCCAGCCTTTCAATTACTATTAAGCCTATATTAGTTCAGGAGGTAAAACAAGCTAGGTGATGACTCAGCATGAATAAGCAACCTATAAGACTGAAACTGGGATGAAGGTCCTTTTCTCTGTAATTCCCACTTTGTACAACAGTGCTGAGACCTCACAACAAGCATCTTGGCAACACAGCCCACTCAAACCATTTACAATCTTTGCCTCCATCTCCTTTCATCATTCCTGTCTTAACTGGATTTCTTCTTTTGCCTGAAAAACCTGCACTTGTTCTGGACTTGTTTCCCATCTTCCCAGCCTTGAGCCCTAGTTTCTGGTCCTCTCTCACACTTCCCTGTTGATTCATAGTTCCAGCTGCTCTTAGTTCAGGCTGCTCTGTCCTTGACTACAATTTCCTACTGCATGATTGCCCCGCCCCACTTCTTTTCCCCATACACAACAATAAGAAGCTTGTTTTGTCCACTGTTAGCAATTAATGTATCTCAAACCTCACGCCACCATCTTGTCTAACTTAGCAACTGACATCCTAAGCATTGTTTGGTCTAGTTGTTTAATTCACAGACCACTAAACATGGTCTGGCAACCACAGTTTGGGAACCTTTGGTGTTGACACTTAACCAAGTTCATCAGCAATCACAAAAGAAAAAAAGGAAAACTTTCCTTTAACTATCTTTAGTTGACTGATCCCCAAGGTGGAGACTGCTTTTGGAACCACATGCTTTCCCACAACTCATCATTCCATGAACAGTAGGGACTGACATCACTCATCAAAAAAAGAGGTCTGTCCATAAAGGGACAGTATATCAGAGGAACAAATGTGGTTTTAGCTTCTTCATTTAAAAGGTTCCTGAAATACAGAAAAACAACCAACCAAATGCACAAAACAAGACACGGGTCTCTCTTTTGTTTGGCTGGCACATACCTAGCCTTGTTAATGATGGCTGGGTTTCAAATGGCTCCCAAGGTTGGTTCCACTTGCTAATCCATTTTTTTTCTTTATTTCCTGTGTGACATTAATGTTACATTTCTTCTTGATTTCAGAGAGAAGGGTGTAAAACAAGATTTTCTACTGGAAATATCCATTTTATTATGTTCCCCTGACACTAGTAGACAGCTCACATAGACTTCAAAGGTCACTGGTATTGCTATTCTTATTTATTAGTGGTCCATCATTACTAGTAAAAGTGCAGGAAAAAAATCCCAACAAACAAACTATATTTTGCAGACATAATAGTTTTCTATCACTTTATAATTTCAGTCACAGCTGAGTAACATACTATATACTGAGCTGAAAGTTAGGACAGAAGATTATGATATACATCATTGTGTAATTGAAAAGAACTTACACGGTTATAGGAAAAAATATTTTGAATAGTCATAGACTATGACAAAGAAAAAAGGTGTAACCAAATGTCATGAATAAAATATTGCATTTACGTGAAGCAAAACTGCAATCTCTTTTTTGGATTTGATGCAAGTACCATCCTCAAATCAAGCATGTTCATTGTGCATGCGTCTGGCATTTTAACTGATGACACATTCCACTGAATTCTCTCTTCCTTATCTTTCTTTAATACGTCTCATGAGAAAATCTGTCTTAGCTGTTTGGAACATGCTATAGCCAAGACTGATGATTAAAACATGACACAATGTGTTTGGATCTCAGAAAGCATCTGATGAAAGTCTGATATATCAAACAAGTCTCATCCAAAAGGTGCTGCATTGCACTATAGTGGACATTGCATACAGGAGCAATTAAAATACAGTCAAGCTGACACTGTTCATAAGTAAACCTGCCTATGAAAAAATGACCAGTAATGGCTAGGAGGACAGCCAGTTGATTTAACTGATACCTTATAAATGTCTTCATGTTTTGATGCCTTGTCCCTCCTTCCCTTTGCTTGTGTATGCAGCTCTTATTAAACCAGATCTCAGAGAATGCTTATTGCCTCTTGTCACCTAAAAAGTATTTAACAATGAGCTATCTTTTTTCTTAATAGCAATCCAGTTTGTTCAGCTTCTTGGGAAAAATCAGAAGAAATGAGGCACTAGTAACGATCTAATCAAAGTATACAGTGGTATAGAAAACAAGCACCAATAAATACAGGTTTCACCAGGGATGTAATTATTAAAGATGTAGATGTATTTTGCAGTAAACCAACACAGAGCACTAGTTTGTACATAGTAAGAATTTTTAAAAAATTAATTAAAGGTAGGTGAATTTCAAATAAAGAATAATAGTACTAAAAAGGAAAGGAATTAAGTATTCTAGCATGAATGATTTGAATTAGGTTTGTTTTCATTTTACCTTCAGGACAGATCTTTCTTCCTATTACATTCAAAGACTCCCAAACAAATTTGTATCATCTTTTACTGTTTACATGAACTTTATGCTGTTAATTAAAGTGATGGGGGGTACTATCTGACAACCTACAGGCAAAAAGAACTGTACACACAGTAATTACAGCATCTGGTTACTTCAAAAAAAATATCAAGACAATGCAAGCAATCTGTTCCCAAGATGTTAATTAGTTTCCACATAAGAAAAATTACTTATGATAGATTTAAAGACATGTGATGTGGCAGAGAGGGGAATGGATACACACATCATCTAGCTGTGGAAAATATGAAACTAACTCAGACACTCTGCATCCTCCTTTGAAGAAGACCAATGCAGTAAGGTGTGAAATGTGCATAAACTCATGAGCTTGAAATAGATAGTAACAATGGTATTTTAATTTTTTAAAAAATAAATTCAAGGGAAAAAAAAACCCCACAACAATACTCAACAGCTGTATCACATACTCATACGAAGAAAGACCTCAGCCCCTGTGCTCAAAACATCCCATTGTATTAGTGGAGAAAAGTTGCAGTTGTGGCACATCGGATGCTCATCTAATTCAGACATCATGGTAAAGCTAAGGCCAATGTGGTATCAAAGATCGACACGCAACAATCGAGGCCATTTTGTGGAAACATGGGAACTACAGCAATCACTAACAAGTATCCCAGTTAGACAATCTAAAAATGCTAATGAAGGCTGATGTGATGGGATTGCCTCATACAAGTGTATTGTTTTGTGCAAGTCCCATCCCCTGAATAAACATGTTCGAGACCTACAAATTGAGAATTTCAATCAACTAGCGTTACAGCAACAAAGAGATTGTAAAAAACACACGCTCGGAGGATACAAGGGTAAATGAAGGCAGACACCAGGGAGATTCTTTTTATCAGGAAAAAAAAAAACCCAAAACTTATCTAATTCAGTACTCATAAAAATCTTTCAGACATTTGGGCATTTCTTGTGCAATGATCATTTTGCTTTTCTGCTTAGATCCTGAGTGTTCTGCTTAGTCTGACATGCATCCTGTTACTGCTTTCACTGCCTCCTCATGAACTTTGGAATTAGTATCAGGGAGGTTTGATTAGTCATTTAAACTTACCCACTTGCATTAATGCTACTGCTGATGACAAACTATACGAGGGATTCTTCAGCAATACTTAAAGGATGTAAGAGGTGTGTGATGGGTTTGATTCTTAACTGCTATGTATTAATACAGCTGCATCAAATTCTGTGGTGTTGCGTAAAACTATGATTGAAAACTTTATCATTATGAATACCTGTGCAATTGAGGATGAAGCTTAAGAACTGCACCCTGCAGCAGTATGCATCCTTGGTGGGAGAAAAACCTGTGCTATCTCTGAGGTTGCTTATAAGGCTCTGTAGCCAGGCAGGTTTTTGAAGAAATTAGATAAATTAGGTACTGGACATCTTTTCCTAATTTCAAGGCCAACTAAATATAAAAAGTCTTAAGAATCTGAATTTTCTAAGGGGAAAGGATTTTTAAATAAAAGGCTATGTTTTTGCAAAGTTGATGGGAGAAAAATATTTTGCTTCAGCATGATTTATGAAAGATTTTTTGACAAAAATCAATTTTTTCTTTTAAACTTCTATTCAGAATTGCCTCTGCTTGGCAGTTGCTGGCCTTGGCATTTCTCCAGCTGTCAAATATCACAACTGAAACCTTTGGCTTAGTTTTTGCTCCTTATATTTAATAAATTGCTTAAGAAGTAATCAAACTTGCACTGAACCTGGAAGAAGGCATTAGTTGCAAATAAAAAGACATTAAAAGCCATTTTTTTAATTACATTACTGGTCTACTAGGGAAGAAGTAGAGTTTGATTAACAAATAAGAGCTCCAGAAGGGTTTTGCCCCAGGGCACAGCTGCCTAGCATGGACAAGGAGTACCCATGGCCCATCATCCTTTGGACTAGCCCAATCCAAGGATGTTACCTTCTACAATGTCCCTTTTATTTGATCCTTTCTGTACAATCATTTCACATACTTAGCCCTCAGGGACACTTGAGACATAATCAAAAAGAAAGGCATAAGTAATTTAAAGTGCTCTAGCACTCATCAGCTTTCCCAAGGGCTCATCAACCCCTCTCCCTGCAGCATGTCCAGACTCCCGTGTAATACAGCTGCAGAAATCTGGGCATCCCCAACATGTGATACGTGCTCATCCACCCATGTAACTAAAAGAGTATGTTTGTTGAAACAGATTACGGAGGCTGTATGCCAGTCATGGGATAGGGGGTGGCTGCAGCTCCATGATGGGCATTCTTTTTGTCATCTGGCAGAGGAAGGCTGAAGATGTATGTCTTCTGTGTACCTCCTTACGAGACCTGGCATCTGTCTGCTTGAAAGGTCAGACGCTCCTGCAGTACAGGATTCAAATAGAAATTTGCAGCTGGAATGAAGGAACATAGGCATTTCCTTCCAGTTTCTTATTTTTTGCCAGCTAAATCCTGCTCCTCGGTGTTAGGACTTTGAAGGAATTAGTATTTCATCTGCACCAGATGCACGTTCATTAATAACAACACGGTTTAATCTAAGTTAAACCACTGAAATCAGCGGTGTTAGGGTGGATTTATAGCACTCAGTTTGCAAACAGAATCTAGTTCTTAGGTTGCTTACTATACTATTTTTATACTGTGACCTATTTTAGTAGTTATCTTTGGAGAGGAAGGTTTATGTAAAGATCATGGTAAAAAAAAAAAAGTGTCTCATTTACATACTTTACACACTATTTCATTTATTAAACAGTCATATATATGTGTGTTTAACTGAATAGGTATTGTGAAAATGAATAGAAAAATTGTCTAAAAATACTTAAAGTTTAACAAAAAGTTTATTCAGTTATAGCTGGAGCTTTCAGAAGAGAATTAGAGATTTTCTGTTGTATTCAGATTCAAGCTTGCTTTAGCTACATGACTGCCCTCTAACTTAATCCCTTCTTTCTATTTTTATTTGTAATGTGAGAGGCTTCAGGTAACTTAGTATATGTATATTCATACAAAGGTTACAAAGAATTGTTCACATGTATTGAATAAGTAATTTTAAAAAATAAAAAGCTAAATCTATATAAAAAGGAGTACCTGCAGAATGATCTAATTCTTTGTATGTAAGTAAACTAAAAGCATTAAAAAGAATTGAAAAAGAACTACAATTATTATACTGTTATAAATATTTCTAAACAAAAAACCTGTTTATTTAACCACTGTGAACAAAGTGAAATAACATTAAATGCAAAAACACTTCAATATTCAACATGATATGCACAACCAAGAGGGAAATCAAGTAGGATTTTGGTTTGGTTGCTCTGAAAATGCAGAATGCCTTCACACTTTGTGGTATGTTACCAAAAAAAAAAAAAAAAAAAAAAAAAAAGAAAGCGCGCACATTTGAATCCTATTTTAAACAGGATCTATGAATAATCTCTGGACTCATCTATCCATGTCAGACCTAAATCTTGCAATTTCTTCCAAAATAGCTCAGGCCACACCAACAAGGTCTCCGGGTCTGTATTTCACATAACTGCTTCAGTCCAGCTGCAATTCTCCCCACCCAAGTCCTTCCACAGGCCTGTTAACAGCACTGCCTCTCAGCACCTAGTTCTGATCGACCTACTGTTTCCAAAAGCAAATACAAATAAAGTGTTTTGGGCTTTTTATGTCAACATTTACCCCACCTTCTTCTTCCCCACAGTACGCTAGTATCTGATTTTGTCACCAACCTTTTTGTGCCTCATATGCATACACCTCTGGCAGTCTCTTTCCTGTTGTGTCTGCCATACTCTTCTCCAGAAAAAAAAATCAGCACATAAAAATCTTATTGATACTCATATGCTCATTTTGCACATCATTGCATTCATTTTCTTCCTGAGATTAAAACTCATTTTCGTGAGTCTGGAGAGCCCTGTTTTTAAATCTTTTACACAAAAATGTTAGAAGCTTTTTTTAATCTGCCTTCTTTCCTTCTCATACTAAACACACTAAAAATTCTCTTTGTTATTTGCTAAGTGGTTTCAGCATTACAATGAGTTTATATATTATTGGAAAACAATAGAATTAAACTTTACAGAATATTGCTCAAGTTTCAGGATTTGATTATTTCAAAAAAGGATGAGAAATAAAGATGGCCTGAAAAATATGATTTCGGTGTAAGGTAAAAAAGAGGTAATTTAAAACAACCCCTTATATTTCAATTCCAGAAGGGTTCCTTTATAAAATAAGCAACTGAAAAATATATTTCTGTAAATGGGAAGCAACAATTTTCATCATATTATGAATTGGCTTACTTAATATATATTCTGGTCCTTGCTGGAAATGTAAATGCAACTCTCAGTCAATGATTGTTCTTTCAGACTGCCCCCTGGTTGTTGTTTTTTGAAGAGAGTGGTTGGAGAGGGGATTAATTTCTTTTTTTTTAACCCACTGAACATGATCGATTGGACAGATACAATCCAGATATGTTTATCTGTTATAACTTCTCTCCTTTTGTTGCTATTGAGAAAACATTGTGGAAAAAAAAAAAATCTCAGTTCTCAAAATACGTGTGTTGTATGTATAGGTGGGATCTTTTTTACTATAGATATAAGTCATGAAGAAAAGTATAAGAGCCTCAATTCAGACTTGGTCTGATCCCTTTTGTAATGACTACTCTCTAATATTGTTTAATTGCCTGTGAAGATGCAAACAGGCCTAAAATCCATAATAATTAGCTTAAGATAACTGGCTGATGTTCAGACAAATCAGCAGATATCAGCATTTCTGGTAACTTTGCACAGTAAAAGGAGAAAATTGGGAGGCATAATCTGTGAATGCAGTGGAAAGGGAAAAAAAGAGTTTTGTTTACTAAGAATTTCTCTTTCCAGCACACCACCTAGCTTTTCCTGTATGCTGCAGACAGTATCCATAAGGACATACAAGCCATAGTCAGCATCAATGTGTTGAAATTCATATTTGCAGACTAGCTATGAGCCAAAATTTGCAAGGAGAAAAAGAAACTGCTGAGAAAGACACAAGAAAGACACAAAGAACCAAATCCCTCCTGCGTCTCTGCTTGGTGTCAGTGCGAAAGAGAAAAGATCCATAGCCTGCAAAATTTCCCATGTTTGTTTTTAGGGCAACGAACCACTTACACTTCGGTCTGTGTTTAATAGGATTCTTCAAGTGATATCAACGCATTTAACATCACCAGTTGCTGCTACATTCCAGATGATAAACTGGCTAAAATGAGAGCACACTACTGTTTATCCATTCACCTGAACAGACACTTCTCAGGGTTTAAAACAGCTGCTGTTTTTACATTGCACCTAGAAATGAATATCAAACCAGTGACTTTGCTGCATGACAATAGGTCACAGTAGAAGCATATACTATCTAGAAACCGACACACCGCTTAAATGCTATATGCAGGGCTTTTATTGAGTCTATAATTAGAAACTTATCTTATACTATGAAACAAAACAGTAATATGGGAAGAAAAAAGAAAGAAAGAAAAGAAAATAACAAAAACCCCCAACAAACTTCAGATAAAGCCTAGACACTATTCGCTCTATTTCTGGTTAACCCAAAAAGGCTGGACTTTTTATGCTGTTATATCCCCCCCAATGCGCCTCCAGCAAATGAGCATATGCGTATCCAGATGAGATTAAGTAGTATACCCTGGAAGTTGTGGTTTGTTCAGAAAGATCATGGAGGAAAAGATAAGGGTAAGGGATGAAACAAATACCAGGTATCTTAATTTCTCTCTTTAATGTCATTGTTGTGGACAATAATATTACCTATATGGAGCTGTTGAGTTTCCCACCAACGTCTTTGTTCCAGTCTTGAACATTCCAGTGAATATTCTGCTTGGCTGCAAAGAAAAGAAAAGAGATGGAAAGAGTAACATGTGCAGCAGGTCTTTTAGAAAACATTTCTGGAAAGTGTGTGTGTGCACAGGTGTTTATATTTCCACATATATATTTTTATTTCAACATTTCTTTGAAGTTGCTGAAAATATTTTTGTTTTGGTGAAACTTTAGGCTTGTAAATGATGACATTAGAAAATGTATTAACCACCTTATAATTGTGAAAAAAAAATCTCAGTAATGGCTGGCAGTCATGTTTAAAAACTTGTTAGATGCCTAGGATTGAAAGTCATTATCAAATGTCTCTCATGTTCTTCAGTGAATTCAGAGAAAGAATTAATTTTATCTCAAGCTCTTTAAATTACTGCAGCCAAGGACATACACATACACACCACAAACACCACAATCGGAAAAGTAACCACGGTCACAGTACATATCTGCCTTCCTCACGATATATAGATTAATGTGTGGTTGGAGAAACCACAAGAGTATCTTTTAAAAGAGTAATATCCTTAACTTTTTTCAGAAATCACCATTTATTTGGAAAGGCAGGGGAGCGACCTTCAGTATGTTTAGGTGAAGCAGCCAGCTTTTATTCCATCGTTTTAAATCAATTATTTCACCAGTGCCTATAAAATTAGTGTCAAAACTGGTTCTACTGAGATTAATAGTAAAAATATCCAACACATCAGTAGGGTCAGATTTCACTTATTACTTAAAATATTCACTATTTTTCTACTAAATTATATATGATTCTTCAAGAGAATAAAAATATATCTAACAGTGAAATGCCATTCAGTTTGTCTCCCTACCCTTTGAAAAAAAGAATGCACTGACTAAACATTATGGGACTGATTTCCACAAGGCTACACAAGAGAGGATTGCAACAAGCTCTTAGTTTTGCTCAGTTTTCTCTTAAACTAAACATTACAAAATCTGTGGCACACGCACACAATTTCCATTTCTCTGACCATTCCGAACCGCAATTCAATATGCATCAACTGGGCTTCTGTCAACATAATTGGATACAGCAGTCGGATTTTCAGAAGAGCTTAGCTTCAGCTTTGCCACCAAAACAAATAAGATTATCAGAACAAGCTCTGCATACAAGATGCTGACTTCTTCGAAAAATCTGTGCACAAGTGTCATGGTTGGACCTGCTTGATGCTGACCTCTTCTGAAAGTTTGACCTTCACCTAAGTACCAAAGTGGAGCCAAATCCTCTTTACAAAGCCCATTCCCCAACTGTCTTTTTTCCCTGTAAAAACCCACTCTATTGCATCTGCAGGATTAGCAGAATAAAACAGGATACAGAAGGGATGCCATATGTAGTCCAACCATTTCACTTTTTACCGGTTATTCCTGCTGCTCACTGCTCCATCCCACAGGAATATTTATTTTAATTATTAAAGAGCAGAAAAAACAGAAAAAGACCTCCTGAGCTAACTTGCCTGTTCTTGTGAATTTCTTGATGGACTCAGCCTAAAGAAAGAGCTTCTAGATGCTGATGTAAATTCACATTTTGATGGATTTTGTATTGATTGCCAACGTCAACGTGAAAGCGTGTGTTTATCTGGGCCTAAAGAAAAGGTTTTCTAAAAATGGGCGTCCAGCTGCCTCGTAGGCATTGAATTCAGAGTGATGGCACAGAGGAGCCTGTTTGGTTGTGGTTTCCCTTTTGTCTTGCTAGCTTATTATATCCAGTGACTTCTACAGGTATTCCATCTTCTGACCCTGTAAGAACCATGTAAATGCAGTTATATTAATAAATATAGGACATATTTAGATCAAATTAAGTATTCCATAGAGAGGCTTATTTTGTTACTGATTGCGATTGATGTGAACACAAAAGCTAAAGGGTTTGCTGCCAGGAACAAAGGAAAATTGGAATTTTATAAACATCCCTTGCGGTGCCATAAGAAAGGGAGATCTGAAGATTTTGCAGAACCGTGTGCCCTTTTCATTTATTACCATATCCCAGAGGGAGAAAGGAAGTGGAAAAGAAATAATACAAGCACTGAATTACAGATAGAATAGGTTTAGAGTTTAATGGTAGAAGACTATTCACAAATGCCAAAGACCATCAGAATATTAATTTAATATAGCTGTGCCCTCCCTGTGTCTATCTCTAGCCTTCAGCATTTCCAGATCAATTGAATGATGAGACTTCTGATGCGATACTTTCTGAAAACACATGTAAATGACGCTTGCTGTTGGGATGATAGACAGTTACACTTCAGTCATATCCAAATGACCATACTCCATATCAGGGAATTGGACTAAATGCAAGAGCTCAGAGAAGATTATCTGAACATGAAGATCTCAAAGTCCTTCTTGAGCATATGAAGTATAGTGTGGTTGTATGCTAAATTCATACCAGAGGAGAAAAGGTAAGAAATAGGTAAGAGCAACTAGAATATCTGGTTGTGAGTCAGTGCACTAATTCTTGGTTCCTTTCTGGCCCCCCGCAAAGTAAAAGTCTCTTTGTTTAAAGCTAATTATAACTTGGGATGGATGCCAGTACATTGTACAGTATAAAATAATAGTAACATTTTATACAAGGAAAAAAACCAGCATGGCGGAAACTTGGAATTTATTATTACAGCCACTTACTTTACTATGCTTCAATTTATCTAGATGATATGCAATGCAAATATACACCTTCGTTTTCTAGACAAGATGCTGTAGAAGACTGAAACAAACCAGAGACCAAGAAAGGAAAGAGAATAAGGTAACTAACGGGAATACACTTTGCAGAGCAAAGGTTTTGTCTGAGCATGTGCAGAATGCAAAATACAAGAATTTTGTGTCTCTCCATTAAGATTAGATCACATTTGCTGGAAAATGCAACTTGAAGAAACAGCATTTGAGACTATGGATGGATTTTGTCATCTTCTCTGTGGCTGGCAATAAACAGATTTGATAAGCCTTTAAATGCTGCACTATTTTCTTAACATGCTTTGCTTTGACATTTTACCTGTTTAAAAACAGTTAAATACAACTGAAAATGAAATGTAGTGTTTAATTTTGTGTTAAAGCAAAACATCCCACTCAGTCTGAAATCAACATATGCTTTGGGGCTTTGTTCAGTTTCGTGGAAAAGAAAAATAAATATAATTTTTCCTTGGGGTTGTCCCTTAACATTCTTGTTTTGGTTCCTCAGGCAAATTCAAAATAAAAAGAAAAAAAGAGCTACAGTCATTCACAGAGCTGTACTCCTGCCACAAATTGCTAGGCCATTAATGATCTGTTACTGAGGAGACGTTGGTAGGGAAACCACTCTTTCTCAAGTGCTCTTTCAAGAAGCTATTCCTGAACCTTCATTTGTGCTCATTTCTTTTCCAAATATTACTTTAAAGGTTTTGCTGCTGTTGTTGCTCATGACAGCAGCATGCAATAAATTAGTGCAGTAGTGTAAAATCTGCTAGCTTTTCACAGTTATTTATTACATTATAGCACAGAGGAAAAGAGGAGCTTCATACCTGTTAGGGGTATCAGTGACAAGCCAGGTAAGTAGAAACAAGTAAGTGTAAAATAGCTGCAAGTAACTTGCACTCTGCTGGGTTGCTCATGTTGCTCCTGAGATCAGGGATACTTTTGCCAGCTTTGCCATCAACTGCAGTGGGCTAAGAAGTGCCCATCTTTACAACCTACAAGCAATTCCCCAGCCAAAATCCACAGTCAATCCTAACACAGAGATTACGAGACAAACCGTATCTTGCTTAGTGATATAAATCCCAGTTCAGCTCTTACGACTGTCCTAATGTTGTTATCAAAGGAGTAACTTAATATTGCTGACCCAGTTCAACAAGGTGATAAAGGGAAGAATTCATCACAGTTAGGTTAACACACACTTCCAGTGAAACAAAACTGACCCCTGTGGAGGTCACTTGAAGGGACCTAAGCTAGTCTTCCCTCCTGACTCATGTGGGGCAAAAAAAAAGCAGCAGAGGCTCACCTCCCCCTGTGCAAGCCTCCCCCTTTCCCCAGTACTCATCGACGTGGTAGAGAGTATCTAGAGAATATCTGCACTGTGGATGCTCCACTGCTGCGTGAGGAGAAAAAAAGGCTGTTAGAACTCTCCATACAGATGAACTCCTTCAGTAGTTCAAAAGTATTATACATATAAAAATACCGATAAACCTTTAGGAACATATAGCAGAAGGCAAAAGGCAAAATAATCAAAATATAGGAAGACAAAATTATAATAAAGAAAGGACAACTTCAGCCTATCCAAATATTCCCTTACCAGGGTGCTTATTAGATGGCTATTCTGGCTATTTTGTCAGGCATTCATTCCCTCCCTTTTTCCCAGTCTCTTCTTTGTTGTGACTGATCTCATTGTTTGAGAGTTGAGAAGAATTTCAAATGAGGGAGTTACATTTTCAATAATACATCAAACATAATCTCCACACATTCAAAAGTGATGGGACCCATAGTAAATTACATGTTGCGAAGCCTCATCAGCTGAAGCGATTACTCCATTTCTTCAAACCATTTTAAAAGAGCCAAGAAACTGATGCTATTTACATCATGTATATAAATAACATGTATCTCATATTTATATAAAATGTGAGAGATGGATGAACATTTCTGCAAGTGTTCATTTGAATTTTAACTTGAATTCATATTATCAGCGATTGCACAATGGAGACAATGATTGTACCCAACCCCTTTTGAATTTTCTCCCCTTAGGATTTCAGTGAGTCTCTGCTTTTTGCATGAGCTTTCTCAGAGGCAGGGGCTTGTGATGACAAGTGCAGTATTTACAGAGAATGATATTTCAAAAAATCATTTCAGGAGTGCTCCTGAAGATGCAGCCGTCTAAAGACAAATTCATTGTATTATGAAGAGTGAGAAGGGAAAAAAAGAAAAAGAAAGAGTGAGAAGGTATTTTTTCTGCTATTTCCTTTGGAGGTTGCTTTGATTTCATTTAAAATGTACATATAAACATTGTAAAACTTAAAACCTTGTTCAGTAGATTTCAGAAATGTTATCAGAGACAAGTAGCATTTGTCACTAAAGAGTTTTAATCCTGTAAAAACAGAAATATAGAAGCATGTTTTTCTTTTTATGCATGTTAGTACAACTGGTAAAGATAAGTATTTTTGCAAGAAACTGCAGTTAATCACTAAAGTATATAACAACAGATTATATAGCACAGTGGGCTTGGTACATGACAGTGCTTCGCATTGCAAGTGGGTAACATTTCCAAAATCCCACGCAGGAGAAAACAATGAGCCACCCACACAAAGTACTGAAGCACCTTGCAGAAAAGAAGTTTACTTTGCTAATGAAAGCTTTATATCCAATAAACCTCACCTACCTGGTATTATTTTCATGGTGTAAGGGACAATTCATCACAGGATGACCTTATTCCCAAAATTCCTTACCAGAGCCTTCAAGGCCAGCAAAGTAGCACATCAGAGGGAGTGAGGGTTTCATCTGTGAGGACTCTGGAAGAGAAAATTAATTCAGAGAGTGAAAATAACAAATACTCTGCTGATGGCTGAGGAGCATGGCTGGAATTCCAAATACTACTTTTAATTTGTTTATTATTCGGTCTGTAGAATAAATAATAGCACTTACAAGCAAATAGTACCTATGAATAACAAGTATATTTAAGAAAATTATATGCCATCCTGAGAAATTCTAGAATTATAAAGAGGAGTTAAAATTGACCATGTTATTCACCATAACTATTTAAAGTTCCATTATGCAATGCCATGTCACGCCAGGTTAGTATTGCTCACCAGAAACATCACACAGAAGGTCTCCCCCAAATCCCAACTGGATCAAAAAAGTAGCATGATTGGACTACTTTCGTACATTCGTGTTTGCTTCCTGGTTTGGAAGCTGTTTTCAAATTTCTATCATCTGACAGGCTTTTTACTAAAAAGTCAGTTAAGATTACCTAGGACTCTTGTGACTCAAAAACACAACGGCTGAAGGACATAAACCTTGAGGCAACTTCCCAAAAGACTTCAATGCATCCCCACAAGCTGGCAATGTCAAAGGCATTTCTAAACCTACTACAAAATTAATCAATGAAATCTCATACCCACTTGACATACAGAAACATCCTTATTCATGTTAAACAGTTAGGAGTCTGAACTCTGAGCCCCAGAAAGTTAAAAGCTGGTATTTCAACTGTGCCTAATATTTCTGATAATGTAATTTGCATTTAAGTGGGACTGATTTTTCAGAGCTAGAAGAGCACTGCTGGCCTATGATAGACAAGCGAATAATAGGCAAATAAATCAGTTTTTGAAAATGCTGACTTTAAAGAACTTTTCTGCAGAAAAGCCAGCATGTCATAAAAATACAGTGAGGAGAAGCCATTTCTAGTCCTGTACCTGAGCCCCAAGGCAACCTTTTGGGTAATATACATATGGCAAAAGCAGATTTATATAATGGCTTTTTACAGTTTGTATGCATAATACAATGGAGATAGCTTTGTGCTATAATTCACATTTGTCCCTATATGACACTGGCTGAGCCAGCATTGAGCCTATATAGATCTAAAGGGAAGGCTGCAATGTAGCATGGCCCTGGAGCCACCAGTCATTTGGCTCTGGATCTTAGAGGAGGTTTTGGGGGAGAACAGGAAAAAATAATATTTAAAAAAACCCCATAACTAAACTAACTTTACATACAAACTGTTCCCCTAGCACATGAAAGCAGAAGAAGCTTTACCTATACCAAGAAGAGAGAAGGAAACAAGACTGAAATGTTCTCAGTAGAGTCAGGCCAAAACAGCAGTGATTCCAAGCAAGGAAACAGGTTCTGAGGGCTCTTTTAAATGAAATTTGGCAATTGGCACCGAGCAACTCTTGTAATGAGTCAGTACTAAAGTCACTACTACAGCCAGTGCTTTGCCCCTCTTGAGTAATAAGCTTTGTTTGGGGAACGTCAGCTCAATTTATTATACATAGATTAAATTTGATTTTCTATTACATGAAAAAATTATATACAGACAGGCTTAAGAAAACATCATTTGCTGTTAATGTACATTTGTTCATATTTCTTATACCTGCAGTTCAAAAAAGGCTGAGGATCATCAGAATTGTTGGATTACTACTAACTACTATTACATTTGTAAGATAACAAAACCAACATTCTAAAAACATATATTTGCATTAGAAAAAATACCTAAACACTTAAAATACATACTCTAATGTTTAAAAAGCAACTCAGGAAAAACAAATTTGGAATTTACATGCAGGTCCTATAAAAAAAAGTCAAAATATTTAAAATATCCCAACATTAGGCAAGATTTATGTGCTCAGCTAAAATGCAGAGCAGCCAAGAGGTCATTTACTTATCTTCTAACACACTATAAATGAGGTATAAATAAATTAAATTAACTTGCTTACTAGCCAGAGTAACACCAGAAGCCAGACAGTGACTTTTTAAAGTGCCATTTTGCAGGAAAGGAACATATCAGACAGATTTTCTACAAGACACTGGATCCACCTAAGCATGCTGACTCTGGTATACTGTACTACATGCCATTTTCAACTTGTTAGCGGGCTAGCAGATTTCCTCCTCTCCCCATCCAAATCTTCAGCATTATGAAAATTAAGAAATACTCCATTTGCACAAGCTTTCTGGTTAGGTTTTTGCCTGGTTTTCCACTATGATAGTGCTTCTTGTTTGTGCCTACCTGCCTATTTGTCACCCTCAATAAATGTTGAGCCCATTGACTGATTTGAACTGAATTTGAAAGGATAAAGATCAGAAAGATAGGTTGGATCCTAGCAACTTTATGAAAACTAGAGAAACCCTGGAAATGCACATGTCAGAAGGCAACTCCTCATACCTGTTCCCACTAAAGGAAAGCTCCAGGGAGACTTTGCACTTTCTTAGACAATGAAATCAAAAAGAAAAATCAAACCCATAGGAAATCAGATTTCATTCATCTTTTCATTTACAGAAACAGTGTTAATTAAATGGCTGCATGATGAAAAAGATCTCTACAGAGAAGTGTCATTTCCCAGGGCCACCCATATGTTAAAGATGTAGCCTCAGTACAGTCTCTTATACAAAAGTAACTTAGGTATCATGCAGCTCCATATAGTCCTGGGTCATCTGTAGTACATTCCCAGTCCTTTCCTTTAGAAAACCAGGATCACAGTTGGCATCAGATGAACCAGTATTTCAGAGGGAGCAGGGGAGATCATCCATCGGAAAGCTCTAGCCAGACTGAAATTCACTTTGCGTCTTTTCAGCAGTGCAAATTAATCTTATCAAGCTAAATGCCACACACTTTGGTTTTCTTGGCAGGAGTCTCTACAGGCTGCCTGAAAGAGCCTCCCTGTACTCTGGAGGCCCATGTGCTGATGCTCCTGTTAACCTCTGTAGCTGTGCCTCCCTCTGTCCCTCAGGGCCCCAGAACTGCAAAACTAGTGGTGTTTCATAGGTGGGCGGATAGCCTGGACAAAAATTTAGGAAATCCCCAAATTTAAAAACGCTTGCTTTGCCAGCTAAAATTAAAACAAAAATTTTCACAAACATAGAATATTTTATGGGTGCTTTGGGGCAGTGAAGCAGGTGCACATAAGTTCCTCTATAATCCTGCCCATTTTGTGGAAGAAAGTAGAGACATAATCTCTAAGGAGATAGACAAGATCCTATGTTTAAACTGAAGGTAAATGAATGCAATGAATGCATGAGACAGGGGTTGTTCCTTTTTTCTTTTGTCTCTTTCTTTTTTTAATGTAGCTTTCTGGAGAAGCTCAACAGCACAGGACAGAAGAGAGTCCTGAAGAGTGAAAAAAAGATATGTATCTCAACTTCACCATAGGCAAAAGAATGTATTTTTTGTTGGAAAAAGCCAAGTGGTGGCTTTATAGATGACTGCTACCATGAAGCAAGGCAGAGAGATGTCCCTTTTGTAGAAAACAGAAATTATGAAATGGTGTTGTCCCACAGAAAGACTGATAGAAAGTGGCTTTTGCTCAAGAGAAGAGACTCCTAAGCACACTTTCAAAGGCAGTTAAAAATGATGACATCACTATCCTTAACAAAGAAAAATGAAGAAATACAGTTGCTGAATGTGTTTCACAGGGTATCAGTATAGCTGAATATTCTCACTGTAAATGAAATCGAGGATGTCTGAAGAGGTTGAAAGTATGCACTTATACTACAAGAAAGTAAAAATTCTTCAAGTCCAAAGCTGACAGCTTAAGATGAAACTGACGTACAAGCATCTGGCTGCTTCTATTTCTCCTTTTAACAGGCAGCAGTTTAACATTACTTGTTTCCTGCCTTGCAGTTCTCCTAATTTGACAGTAAGACTGAAATGGTAATCATGTTTGGGAGATCTGAGGTAGCGTTCAGTGAAAGCACAAGTAGTAAAAGAAATAAGAGAAACAAAACATTAAATCATTCTTTTGGAGTATTTACCTGTAAGGTCTTTCCCCATGTCACATGTTATTGCTTTAAGTATGGATTCATCATCCTCTCTCCAATATTAGTAATTCTTGAAACACAGTCTTTGGTTTCAGTAAAATTCAAGTCCTAATTTGAAGTAAAATCTGCTTCTTTATTCCCAGGAGAGACACAAGTCTTCTGTAATGCTTAATCTTCAGGGATTTGCTTTTTTACTGTCACCTTGCTTTTTTCCAATATTATTGGAAGAACTATACTTCTGTTCTAAAATAGAATTTAAAATGCATATTGAACATGTTTTAAGCAGCAACTGAAGTACAGGAACATACACAATACACAAATGTTTCTCTAAGTCAATGAAAAAAAATACACAAAACGTCAGAAAAACGTGGCTTGTATTCACACAGAGCACTTTCCTTTTCACCTTCCATCTTCACCTTTCACTACCTAAAGGGGTGTTTTAGACATACATGGACAGCAACTAAAGGAGGTGGAAAAGTACCAGCGTGCTACTAAACATAGCCTCTTTTGAGCAGAACATAGAAGAGGTATTTTGTATTTATTTTTCTTTATTTATTTAATAGGGTCTGAAGAAATATTATTATAAGCAAATCTACCTCATGTGCAGAAAATGTTTACATTCCCTAATGAATGCTCACTTATAGCAAAGGAGTTCTTAGCCATTTCCAGTCCAAGCATATTTGACCATCTAAAATGACATTTCTCCTCAGTAAACTACAAAGATGGGTTTGGCTAAACATTTATAGCTACCTTAAGGCATTAATAACATCATCCCTCCATTTATAACATGGATTTTTATGAACGCTACTTTTCCTCCTTGGAAGACACTATCAAAATAGAGATCTAAATCAAATACTTGAAATAAAAAGTAAGGGCGTCCACAAGATATCACAGTCCCTTAGTCTCCAAAGTCCTGGAGATGTAGAGTCAGGAGTGATTGTGTATTATGAGACAGGCCAGTCCCCCTTGAATGTGGTCCACATGAGTGCTCAAGGTTCCCCATGCATTGGAGTAACTATGCTCCGTTTCTCAGCACACGTATTGTGGCTGTTTTCTGTATGTACAGGAGTGCTGATGGTGAGACATCTGGAAAAATATTTGGTTGTCAAAGACACCAGTGCCAGGTAATGGATCTTAGGTGTCTTTATAAAGTACATGGTCTAGCCCCTATCAAGTATATGGAGCTCTTCATAAATACTGTTTTCACCAATAGCATACAATTCAGATATAATTTCCAACTAGCTACAAACCACAGTAAAGGCATTTTAATGGACTACGAAGAATGAATATCATAAGAATAAGGGAAGTCTATCGTGGGTGACACAAGTGATATTCAGCCTAATTCCTAGAATTCACATTAGGAGCCTCTAAAACACATTTTCCTTCCTCAACATTAAGTACATACTGAATCAGTGTATCAAGAAGAATCAACTCAACTGCCAGTACTATTGCCACAGGGAATTGTCTCCATCATTGCAACACAATATATTTGCCTGGGCATATCAGACTAACTAGCTATCTCACTACATTTAGCAGAAGAGACTGCCAAATTACTGTTTAATTCGGTGAAGATACAGATCTAAGCAACCTGTTAAGATCTTTGCTTTGACTTATGGTCTGATTTAAAGTGACAATTCAAATTTGCTCTTGTATAACCATGAAATAATGGTATATTAATAATCCCGTTTATGCGTTTCATGCCAAGCTAAATTTTAAGTGTATTATCAAGATACAATGAAATATTTAAAGTGGAATGATAAATGAGGAGCCTGGGAAAAGGTAACTAAAGCATACAAGTTTTAAACTGTCCTTTTCCTGTGGACATTGTCAAACTTTGTTACAGGTAAATGCAATAGAACAGCCATTTTTTACCCCTAAATATTAAACAAGAGCACCCAAGCTATGACAGATCATTTATACATTTTTTTATTCTGTGTATTTCAAATGCAGTGCTAAGCACTGCCTCCTTCCAAGCCTTGAGAGCAGATGCTAAAATGAAGGCAAGAGTATTAAAAAGATTAGTCAAAAATAGAGATAGCACAAGTTCTAAAATCTAAGTGCTCCAGATCTCCCATATTGGAATATGAAACCTTCATAAAGCTTATAGAATTAAGAACTGGAAGGAGGGTAAATTAATGAGTTTCCCAAAAACAGTGGAGGGACAAAAACATGAGAGAGAAATTGGGGCGCTGGAAGTCATATTATGATTCAGGCTATCTCTAGCAACATATATGCAAGTGTGAATGCAAGCAACTTGCAAACACCACTTAAATCCAAGTCTTGATTAGAAACTGAAGCCAGAAGCATCTATTGTGTTAGAACATCCTCATTTTGAATTTTTCCCAAGTCTATTTGGCAATGAGGGAATTTTTCCTGTGATGCTAATGGACAAACAAATCCACATCTAAAATATTCCACAGGCTGGGCTGCCAGTGGAGAGAATTAGACCCAAGAACATTTATGGGAAGAACAAAGTCAGTCCTTAGGGTGTGATTGGATGGGACTAATGCTCGTCAATAACTATCACCCTTCAAACTTCTGTCTTGCTTGAGCCTGACATTGACCCGTATGCCTTAAAGGTATAAATTTACCTTCTGCAACAGTTCTTCAACAGGGAATTCTAGAAACTGATGAGACACTTTAGCTCCAGAGGGGAGTTCATTCTTTTTTCTCCAAAAAGTGTCCAGACAACTGCATCTCCCCTCCCTGATCCTGCTCAGCATTTGAAACTTAATGGGAAATTAGGTTTGAGAAATAAGAATCTTCCAGCTCTGAAGAAATACAAATCCTCACGCTCAACAGCAGTCAGGTTGTGAGCCTTGAACTGATCCAGCTTTTAGACAACTCAAGTTTCATTCCCTGTTAAGTACCATGTGAGGATACTCTTTTAAAAAGAGAGCATGCAATGAAGATATCCATGACTACTGGCTATGATTTTTATTGAAGCAGAGTAAATGTTTAATCCGAAATGAATCTTTAAAATCTATGCAAATGAGATTGTGAAGTCCTTGTTGTACAAGGTAAGCTCTTTTTTTAATATTGCAGGCATACACTGTGACTGTTGCAAACGTCAGAGCATGAAAGATGTCCTTACAATGGCCAGATCTGGATACATAAAAATTTTCACCACTCTCACTGAATGAGAACCAATTTAATAAATCACTAAAATTCACTCTCAGAAAGCTACATTTCAAGCCTGTCCTGTGCAAAGCATCCAGGCAAAGCTGCACAGATAGATGTATTCTTGAATCTGCCCTAGTGAGTTTAACAGAATTTATTTATCGTATTCTAAAACATTTCGATACACTTATGTTTGCGAGGCCTGTTTTTCCATTCTCTAAACTGGCAAACTTTCAGGTCAAGGAACTTTCATGACTGATTTTGCAACACTAAATTATTCAAACCATGTAGGGCTTTGGAGATGTATGGTTATGATTAAAAGTGGCAATTCCTGTGAACCATATGAAAAGCATACTGCATTAATATCATCCTATAACCCTCTGCTATTTTATTCTTTGTACTTTTATACCAATTTTTATTGTTATTAAAAATGTATTATGGCTAGGTGCAATTGTTAGCACAAAGCGAAATTTTAAAACAAGGGTGGAAATCCCAATGCAATAGGAGCAGGCTGTATATACAGTGCTTTTGTTTAAAATGTATGTAGTGAATAATGCATCATAAAAGATTCAGAGTTTGTTGCCTTTTTTTTTTTTTTTTCCCCAGTAGACTTTCCATACTTATATATGACAGTTATTTGTTACAGAAATCTGGACAATGTACTGATAGCCTGTTAAGATTTTGATGACAGAATAAAATCAAAAGAAAGAATTATAGAAAAATATCAGTCTAGACCTCCATATAATGTGAAGCTCCTACTCACCATCAGTAGTATAAATAGCTCCCATGTGAATCCTTTGGTTACAAATCAGTCAATTACTTTAAAGCCACCTAATTTCTATACACCATAAGCTATGTAATAATATCTCTTCACAAGTACAATCTTTTGTGAAGTAAGCTTTATAAAGGGGCTATCATTTTTCATACAGAGAAGCAAGCCAAACTCTGGATATGTAATTGTATAAGTTACCCAAAGTCAATGAACAAATTAGAAGCAGAGGTGAGGACAAGATACAGGTGTTCTGCTTCTAATGCTTTGTCTTGTGGTGCTCAGTAGAGGTAAGACCATGGCAGCCCGTGCTGCTCCAGGGGTGCACTGATGAGTAGCCTCTACCTAAAAGTCATCTCAAGACTTCCACTCAAAACACAAGTGAAACCCTTTTTAGCTGCGAGGAGTTCAGCAATTCCCTGCTGATTTCAGTCTTTTATCAGACTTTCTGGAGTCAGGGTGGCCTGGGATACCAAGTGCTCATGTGCTCAGAGAGCTAGGTTTCCTGCTCCCTGTTCAGATGAAGGAGGTCTGAAGTAGGATTGGAATTTAAAGGAGTATTTCCAAACCAAACTGGAATTTTGCCCAGGAATGCTCTGCACAATGCTGCCTGTGCCACCTCCACATGGCACCTGGAAACCATCTTTTACATCCTGTTATGTCCCGCTTCTTTGTCCTCCCTTTCTGGTCATCAGTGCCTTCCTTCAACAGACATTTTCCATTGACTCTAAGGAGCTGTGCTTCATTGCAAGTTTCACCTCCAAATGTTCTTTTTTTCTGCCCTCACATTCAACTCTGATCCTTGTTTACATCACTATCAGAAAGCAGAAGTGCAGCATGCTACAAAGATTCCTTTCAACTTCAATTTGGTCATTTTCATTGATGTGCTCAATTTACAATTCAGGCAGAGGAGACTCATGCCTGCCATTCACCTTGAAGTTTGGTTAATAAGGAACCTTCAGCATGACCCCATCCTCAGAAGTGCATCACTGAGGTTTAACTGCATTGATATAGATATATAGGTGTATTTCTCCCTGCCAATACAAACACAAAGACTGAACGCTGAAATAAATCAGCCATGCCATTTCCCAGGCTGGCAGTGTCCATTCTTAGAGGTGATCTAGCAGGAATCCCCTTCTTCCATTTCCTGCAATTTTTAATATATCTATCACACCCTTCAGCAATACAATCTAGATGTCTTCCTGAAGACCTCTGTATACTGCTCCATACAACCTGGAGAACAATATTGCCTCCAGAGTTTGTTGAGGGAGTTCCTGGCAGCGAAACTCCTTGTTTTGTTGTCTCCTTTGCAGCCACACAAAAGATAAGGACAATTCCACTAATAAGCTACATGCTGTTCTTGTAAAAACAACACTATGTAATGGAAAAAGTGAAATCCAAATAGGCTAAGGCAAGGGAGAAATCAAAACCTATTACACAGGCTCTCTAGAGGGCGTGGCATTAGCAGTCCAGCTATGCAACATTTCTGGCTGCCCAGCAAAAGAAAAAAAAAATTGTTTATTTTGTTTTATTTTTAAACTGATGTCTGAAAATCATTTTTCCAATCCCTTTTTCTACTGAAAATTGAGACACTGTGGAGTCTCCAGAACTGTTGAAATTAAAAAATCACTAAATCCAGAAAACTAAAAAATTAAGAAACAGACAGAAATATTTTTTGTCAGACTTCCCTAAAGGCTTTGCTATTTTTATTAATGCTCCTTTAAATGCACTGACTAAATTTGTTGAGAAAAATACTTCTGTCTAAAGCTGCTCTCTTCTTTCAGTTAAGATCACAGAACTACAAACATTCACATTTCAGGAAGGAAGATACAACCCTAAAACTTTCCTTAAAAACAGAATGTAATTGCCCTTGCTACAATGGAAGCTAATGGTATCCTGGGCTGCATTAGGAGGAGTGTTGCCAGCAGGCTGAGGGAGGCGATCCTTCCCTTCTACTCAGCACTGGTGAGACAACTGCAGTGCTGTGTCCAGTTCTGGGCTCCCCGGTACAAACAAATGCTGCTGGAGAAAGTCCAGCAAAGGGCCATGAAGATGATGAAGTGACTGGAGCATCTCTACTACAAGGAAAGACTAAGACAGCTACGACTGTTCAACCTACAGAAGAAAAGGCTCAGGAGGATCTTATCAATGTGTATAAATACCCGAACGGAGAATGCAAAGAAGACAGAGCCAGGCTCTTCTCAGTGGTTCCTGGTGACAGGACCAGAAGCAATGGGCACAAACTGCAACACAGGAGGCTCCCTTTGAACATCAGGAAACACTTTTGCACTGTGAGGGTAAGTAACCAAGCACTGGCATAGGTTGCCCAGGGAGGTTGTGGAGTCTATATGCCCAGAGAAATTCAAAGGCCATCTGGACATGGACAAGAATTGGCTCTAGGTGGCCCTGCTTTAGCAGGGGTGTTGGGCAAGATGACCTGCAGAGGCCCCTTCCAACCTCAGACATTCTATGGTTCTGTAGTCATGGTGTTTCTATATCAGAGAAGGGAATTAAACTCACAGGTTCATAAAAAACACTGATTTGAAAGACACGGTTAAAAGGAGGACTGTGGGACTGCACTAAATCAAGCTCAATAGTGAGTTTCTGAAAAACAGATAAGGCAAATCTCCAGAAGGAAAGCCCTCCCAAACAACTGGTGCACTAGTGGAAATGGTTTTGGCACCAAACCTCTAAAATCCTAAATTCTGTCCCTGCCCTGTCACAAACTGTTTATGAAAGCTTATTAAAGTCATTTCAACTCTCCAATTTTCCACTACAACCTTACCTCCTAGGAGTTTTATGTGGACAAATTAAAGTGAGATGTTTAGACACTGAAATGAGGAGCAAGGAATGCAAAGGCTTATAAGAACAAGAATATCAGCCCAGGAAATAAACTGATCAAAGGAGCTGCATTCATTCACTTGTTAATACAAAAGCCCAGAAAAGGAAGTCTTTACAGATGTTCCCTGTCCTGTAAGCTGATGCTCCACATGCAGCACTTTGCTCTGACCGTAGCATACAAAGCTGAGCTTGTAATAGATGAACTCACTGCACAAACAGCACATCGAGCTCACAAGAGGTGACTTGTATCAGCTTGGCAGAAGGTTAGTGACTTCCCCAGGCTGACGCAGGCTCCAGTTCAGACACGCAGCATCACTTCTCCCTGTGACTTATTCTGCTGTCTTCCATGGAGGTGTTCACAAGGTAAGGATTTGAGTGTGATGATGTGTGGCAGAACCTGGATGAGAATGATGAAAGATTCAGTCCAGAAAATCTGAGCCACAGGTCCATACTAATCATATCCCATATACTATGCATTTCAAGAGACATAATTCTGCTATGGATTTCAGAGAACATGGAAGCATCTAAGCCTGTCCTTCAGATTCTCAAACCTTGCTCCTTGTGGCACAATGGTGGGAAATGCAGGCATACAAATGCTTTAGGAACATGACTTTATGTTTCAGTGCAAGGGAATTTTTTGCTTTCTTGCTTGTCATTTCTGTTTTCACTACATAGAACCTGGATCCTCTTTCCCGGGGTGGGGGACACAACCAGTCAGTCTCCAGGTGGGTCTGTAACACTGTGTTTCCGTATACTGTTACCATTGTTCAGGGTCAGCTATCATGAAGGTGTTAGAGAGGATCATAGTTTGTGTGCCACTTCAAAACCAAAATCAACATTTAAGCCTATCTCAGGGGCACACAACATAGTTCTCAGTCTGTCTCAGTGCCCATTTCTTGGTCAATTGCAGCAGCAGAGCAGTGAGACTCCTAAAGTCATCCTGTCACAACCAATTGAATAGTCTTTGACACCACAGGACTTTTGTAATAAATATGTGTGTGTAGCTAGAGAGCTTAAAATTCATGATGCCCTTGGGAAAAATCACTTTGCATCCCTGTGAGAAAGCTAACAGGGAGACTGGAAAAACTTCAAGGCTAGCATTTAGAAAGTAGTTGGAGCTCTGGAAGGATATGACAACCACGTAGATAATCAGGCTGGAGAAAAGTGACAGAGCTGACATCACAGTGTGCCAGTCAGACAGTAGGAAGAACCCATCGGCCCAAACAAACTGAAACCAACAAAGAAAACACTCTAACTGCTGAAAATCTTGTACACAAAGAAGGCTTAGGAAATCTGTTGGGAAGGCATTGTGCCAGACTTATTAAACAGCAAGGCAGACAATAAGGCCAATAAAGCACAACAGAATGCTTAAGAAAATGATGAACTATCTCCAGTGGAAAAGGTATTAAATTAACCAAAAGAAACCAGACTTCTGGTGGCAAGAAGAGGGACAAGAACAGCTCAGCTCACTGCTACAAAAAGACAGAAAATGCAATTTACAGCTGAGATGAAACAGTGAAAACAAGAGAATATGGCTGAAGCTCTAGGGAAGCCCAAACTCTGAGCTGTTCAGTCTGAAGTGAAAAACAAAAAAAGAAAGAAAAAAATCCCAGTATATTACTAAAAAGTCATACAGTATAAGATGAAATCACTAACAGTAAGTCATGGGAAGAAACCAGAGGGTTGTAGCAAATATTTATGAAAAAAACCAAAGGAAGGTTTCACAAAGTATGTAATTCAGAATGACCCAGAAAAAATATTACACAGTTAATGCACTTTCTGATATATATATTCCCTCGGTTCCTTTTATGACTGAGTTTGTTATTCAATGAACTGATCACTGTTAGGATACCCTAGGTCAGAACCATATGAGCTTCCCCAAAGTTCTACCCCAATCCGCAGCTTTCACCAAGCTCCCAGGCCACCCACCAGCTCAGTGCTGGTATTTACCCCTCCCCATTGCTTTCTTTTTAACACATGAAGTTATTGAAGCTATGAAAAAACCCACAAAGTATTAGTGTGCTTGCGTTATTAATAAGAAAAATCTTCCACTTCCACTCCACAGGAAAAAAAGGAAAAAAATCATGAGACCAGGGACAGCAAGTCCAGATCAAGAAGACAGCCTGCTTCCACTCTCAAAATAATAAGGCAGCAAGGGATACAAAAACTGTGGACTAAGGGAAAAGAGATAAAACTTCAGCTCTAATTTGAGCACCTAGGCATCTTCACAGTAGGAAAGGTGTCATGTTTGAATAATACCAACCTGACAGAGCTATGATCTTTAGATGCTACTGTAATACACATACAGAAAGACTGAGAAGCAGTAAGCCACTTGTGCATTAATCAGGCTGTAAATGCTGCCTGAATTCCACAAGAAACCTCTTCTGTCTGCCTCCTAATCTGAGATAGTTCACAAAGAAAGCCTCTGCTGGGATATTTTAAACACTTCTTTTGGGGGTGGGGGTGGGGAGCTGAGCTGTGGAGAAGTATGTGTAAACTGAAAATAGGGAACACAAACTAAACAGAAGCATTTCAGTCTTCTAAAAAGTGTCTGAATTTTGGGAAAACCTCTATAGGTCTTTATTGGTGGAAGGAGTGTCTTGCCATGCTGTGAAATAAATTTTTATTTACCCAGCAGGTGGTGGGTAGACATTAAATTAGTTCTCTCTGCAGATGTTAAGATGACAAAATGTGTCAAAGGACCTTGGACAAGTAGGCCGAAGCAGGGGGAAACCCAGGGGGCTGTTGAATCCTTCACTTGAGCAAAAGGTTTTAAGTTGCCAAGATAGGAATTGACTATGGCACAGCTTAGTCATTCCCTATAAAATACTCTCTTGAAACAGCACAGCTCTACCTGTGCCTAAACCAGGTTTTTCCTGAAAGGTCTAGCGAGCCCAGTAACCAAGAGAAGCAGACATTATCTTGGCAAGGAGTTATTTCTTTGCCTTAAGTCTTCTAAGAAAGAAGTTTTTTTTATAATATGGAATATTCCCCAAGAACTTGGAGCACTTGTAAGTCTAGCTTTACTCTTAAAGACCATTCCTGCTGTGCCACTGAAATTGGTGGCAGCAGTGTAACTGCCACTTCCTTGGCACCCACTGCTTCTGCAAATACATGCAAGATTTCAAGTTTTAGGAGCTTGTTTAGGAAGCTGTGCAGGCTGAAGTGTCAACAAAAAACACATAATAAAATGCAGAAGGAGTTATTGAAAGGACAGCAGCTTTTAATGTACTAGGTTGCAAGCAACACACCTGTAGCCTGCTAGAACAGTGCGGTGTAAACTTGAGCTAGATTCTCGTTCTGCAGACTCCTTATCATCTATAAAGATCATGAAGCTCTGGTCTGCACAGAAAGCAAGAGGCATTCCTACGGAATAGCTGCTCTATATGAGGTAATTCTTCAGCTGCCTCAAAGCTGCTGAAGGATCCCAGCAGGAGCAACATTAGCCCTTCACCAAGTCTCACCAGCTGAAGGAAGCCAGACTGTGCTATTTCCCGCCTATTTTGTCTTAACGTTTGGTCCATGCCAAGTATGGAAGCAGCCAGGTCAGTTCCATGCTTGCTCTGACTGCAAGAAGCACCTATGAAGTATACTCAACACAGCCCTTTCTGTCATCTGTATACTAAGGCTGTTGTCCCCATTTCCAGGACAGTCTTTTGGTGTCATATAGGACAAACTACTTAAAACCCCAAACTCTGTATGACACACAAAACAGGGCTGTTGGTGATCCTGTGTCCACAAAGCAGCCAAAAAAGCCACATTCCAGTAGCCACCTAACTGCACAGTCCTGGAGATGCTTTGATAAAATGTGCTTACAGACTCAGCATTATGACTCTTCAGGGACCTAAATATTTATCTGCTGTGGTCCAAACATTAGACATAAAGACATTATTTCTCCACTTCGGTCTCTGTAGGATCTAATTGTTTAAGACAAGTCACTGCATGCCCACTGCATAAAGACCACCTGCAGTCCAGCACTAAGCACAGCAGTTCAGGAAACTTTCATTAAAATCATAATTACTTTAGTATTCTCTTTTTACTAGAGTCTTCACCCAGGAATCAAAAGATTTGAATCAAAAGTTCCTTTCTCAGCCCAGCCTTTACACCACAAAGTACTTGCCTTTGGTGGGGGGCAGGGAGGTAATTTCACCTAACTTTAAACATCTACCTGGCCTTTTTAGTTAATGGTGCTAAGAGGAACATCTAAAACAGGTCAGAAACAGTGTAGTAGAAGTGCCTGTTCCACTCCTTGAACATACAGGGGGTCCAGATGACTAATCAAGATTATGATCCCAGGTAGCCATTTATGTTTTAGCTGAGTTCAGGCACAATGGCCTCCCAGCTTCATCGTGTATCTCTGGCTCCAGTTGTGACAGAAGATTTTACACCTTCTCCTGCATAATGTTTTCTACCAGGTCATGTTTTGGCAGCACCTACAATCTTCTGTGTGCTATAGCTAGCCTGGCAAGGTCCAGGTGACAGCATGTCATTTATTGGAGGCAGCATGCCAGCCTAAATTGGAGAGGACACTGTGGATTCCATTAATGCCCATCCCCAACTTTTCTCCTACTCTCTCACTGCAACCTGTTAAAGGTGAAGGAGAAGGTTATGCTACTACTAAAGTCACTCCATAAAACTCTTTGAGATCTTAAGATAAAGCACCCAATATAAGTGCAGAGAAGCAATGTCATTATGACCCTTTCAAGTATAAATTACAACCACTTCAGAAAAAGTTTCACATCATTTTATATATCTTTATATCTGTTCCTAATTGTAAATTGTCCTCTTCAGCTAAGGCTGTCTTCAGTCTCTAATCAACTGACCTTTCTGAGGTGTCCTTTTAAGTCAGATGCCAGTTAGCTGAAGAAAAAGAAGGAAACACCTTAAAAGGAAAGGAAAAATTGCAAAGGGAAGAAGAAAGCTGAGCTGTAGAAGACTATCGCTTTCTGCCCTGTTAGTTTTTGCATCCAAGACTGTTTTTCATGCTGAGGTGGGTTTTTTTTTTTCCTGTGTCTTGTCACTTGGTTGGCTTTTTTTGCAAGTGTTTGGGAATTAGAGACAGGCTTTGCAATTTCTGCTGAGTAAAAGGCAAACGTAACTGTTAACCATGTGCCAGGGTGCTAGTTCAATAGAAAGTGGCAGGGTCAGCAACAGCCTTTCAGCAAAGAGCGCTGAAAGAGTGCTGATTTCTCAAGTCAAAAAATTAAGGCTGACCAAGATAAACAAAAATAGTCTTGTAAAATCATTTCACAAATTGATTTTCTGATTATGTTATCATACTATCTGCCATTATCAATATCTTCCTACCTATAAGAACAGATCCTTCTATAGTTGAAAGGGGAAAAAATTAGGTTAAATGCCCAAATGAGTCCAAGCCTGGATCTTCCTTTTTTCTAAATAAGAATTTTAATTAGATTTATAAGCACTTTTACATTCCCAAGTGAGAGAAGTAGTATGCTTTAGCAAAGAATTAAATCCCAGCATGCTGATTATAATGTAGGTTTAGGTTGTCTGTGTCAGGTTGGATTATTCCAGGCAACAGATTTTCAGTATTTATGCTGACCTCATGACACACAGCAGTTCTATCGCAGACAGGAGCTGTAATGTAATCCTGTGGTTGACTCTAAGAAGCCATTCTCTGATAGAGAGATGTCTCTGAAGTGGATGTCAAGTCTGATGCAGTAGAGATGTCACATTTCCAGTTCTGAATAAGCTATTTGTGTTCAATTAATCACATAAGGTAACTGTACTTGGTTAAAATACAAGCGCAAGGAAAAAGAAGTAAAGACACTAACATACTGAATGGGTCCTTAACCACAAACTGCACTCAGGTTTTCCTTCTGGTTTGGCCTTTAAATTCAGCTGATGCCAACTAAAGAGCTCTTTCCAACCCAACTGCCACCAGCTGGACACCATCTTCAAGGCATGGTTCCACAGACAGACATCTCATTCCAAAAGTATCTAAAGATATTTGGCTGCCCAGCTCTCAGGATATGTCGGGTTTTATCTTCTGTCTGTGCAGAGGCAGCATTTAAAAAAGAAAAAAAAAAAAAAAAAAAAAGACATTCTCAGATGTACATGGTACGTCTAGGACTGCTGCCTCTGTAAACCGATTTCATGGCGGGGAAAAGAGGCTGGGGGATTGGGGATGCATTTCGTCTTACATACAGCAACATACAAATGAATAGAAGGTACATCAACATTTCATTTTTAAATGGAGTCAGAACCACAGCCATCTTCATCGCAGCTCATGACAAACAGCAACTCTATTAAAATAGATTTGTTTCACTTTCCATTTCTCTACAATGTATCGGGCTGCACTGTCCAATTAGTAGATTTTGGAGGAAAAATTCTCAGAATTCTGATAACAAGTACAGTATGTAAAAGTTAGGAGAAAGTATCTATTTCCAAGAGGAATACCTAGTGATTTGTATTTCATACTATGTGAAATGTTGTTTTAGGCAGGAACCATTCTGAACCACACACCAGTGATATGAGTTTACCAGTTAAGATATCTTTCAGCAGTGAAATCAGACAGAATATTGATGTCTTGCAGAGCCCAGAAGTCTTCATTGTTAGAATTCATGTTTAATTGCCCTAAGAGCAGTTATAAGGTTGAAGACTTCAAGCTACCTTTTCATGGGGCTGCACATACTATTTGCTCACACTGGTAAAATCTACAGTGCTTTCAGCTCTCAAGAGCTCATATCCACTCTTGTGTTGCAGTGGTGGTACCCTCTGCCACAGATGCCAACAGCAACTTTTTCTAAGGCTTTTAACCCTCCTCAGCACAAGTAATACAAAATGCAACTCTGATTCAAGAGACCACAGAGCAGAACAGCTGCAACATTTCAGCTCCAGGAACTTTCCTTTGAATGTGCTGCATTCTTCATTTTATGTGGATTCTCAAGTGACAAATCAAGGAGAAGGGAAAGAGGCCAAGATAACAGAATGAGAAAGCATATACCAAAAAGGACTTCTAGAAACGGTCTGTTGTTTGTAAGTGGCCTCGGATACTGGGATTACTTACATATGAGTTTTCTGGAATGCAACATCTTCTGGCAGAAACAACTTTTTCAGAGCAGGGATTCAAGAAGTGCAGCCCCTGGGTCTGCTTGCAGATCACAAAGCATTGCTGTACAGTCCATGCTGGAACTTTTTCACATAGCTGCTTCTGACAGACACAGAGTTATAGCAACTAAAAGGTCTGTGTTCACTATGCTAGAACCAAGCTTTACATCTAGGTGCTCCATGAAGTAATGCCTGAAGCCAAAGTGACCCATGGAAGAGTCATCCCACAAAAGTCTGGACGGTGCCCCAGCCATACAACCAGATCCTGTATACAGCCCCAGCTACACCTAATACTTTGCTTGGCAGGGAGAAGCTGTTGCATTGACCTGTTCCAGGAATATTTATGTCATCCAGAAAAGAGGGAATTTCCACTTCCACAAGGGCAGAAAAAGAAAAGCAGTCCTTACCTAATACGTGGTCAAGAAAGTGTATTGAAGAATTTTACTTCTCCCCAAAATGAACGTTATGATTTACTCCTGCCTGATAAAACTTTGGAATTCCTGCCTTAGATAATATGTAGGACCTATAAACCTCTCAGTGGAGATCATGTTTCTTTTCTGGTAAGAAAGAACAATTTACTTACAGTGGAGTTCGACTCCACTATCAAACACTGGCACGTATGCCTTTTAATGTGCTGTCATTACCTCCTTGCTCCTTTTGCACCAATGCTTTTACTGACATGCCTCCATGCACACAGCCTTTAGGTTTCCCAAAATATTGTTACGATCCTTGTTTGGGATACCTTCCCCGCCTTGTTAGTACTGAATGCTTTGACTAGAAACATGATACAAAAATCATCTGCAAGGGAAAATTGTGTTGAATATCAAGATCTCTTTGAGATATGACTGTCTGAAAAAAATCAGAAACTTTTTCATCCTTAACAAGCTGTATATATTCTGTAAAAATAGCTTATTCCAAATTTATCTATCAAGTTTAATTGCATAAAATTGGCCTTTGAACACAGGTATGCCAACTGCCACTGCAGTTAATCAATGCAAAGCAAACTCTTCAAGCATCCAGTTGCTTAGGATTTTCTTATCTTCCTAAATACCCGATTCATAAGTTCCCTCATTCATATCTGTTACTAACAATACAAATTATTCTTTCAGCTGTGTATCATTAAGGTTATCCCAGGAGCAGAAACATTTGGAACCTATGACAAAGTTCCTGGAGCCTGCCAGAGAGAGCAGTTCAAGCTGATCACATGCACTGCCTTACTGAGAGTTGTCCAAGCCATGTCTTGAACTCAGATCACCCATACTTCCTATATTTCTATTGTGATACTACTTGCAATCATAAAGGAAAAAGAAACCTAGAATGCATTCAGTGTTTATTATACTTTACACCACAAAAATGAACACAGCTGGAGGTAAGGTGAAGCACTACCTGTATGGTCAACACAATCTAGTATCTGGCTACATAAATAGGAGATGAAATCCTAAAAAAGATAAAAATAAAAACCTATGTTTAAGTCAAATATCAACTGTGTGCCAGTTACTTTTTAATATCATGGGTTTTAATAATAAAGTAACAAGATGTCTGGAAAAAAAATACAGATTCTGGGCTATCTGAACTTTGCTAACATGCAAAACAAAAGGACAGGAGAATATTGTTTTTATACTTCTAGCTTAGTAAAGCTCACAAGCCTTCTGCTTCCTGAACTCTGTTCTCCTGCTTTGTTCCAGCATGTATCCCAATGTATATCTGAGCATGCAGAGTCTGAACTCACTGCTGTCATGTTGTATTACCCTATTAGATTTGTACTCTATTAAATGTGACACCTTGTCTTTGCAAGTTAAAGATATCACTACATATTGCTCCCCATAATTATACTGCTGTTCGATATCACTACAAAAGAAAATGAAAGCTACACCCTGTAGAATTATTTGTGACATATTTCCATAATTATGCATATATAAACACTACACAGAAACAATTTGCATTAATACAGCCTAGAAACAAATATTTTCCTCAAGAATAAAGAACATAAATATGCTTGTGAGACATCTATATGCTATCCAGCAAAACAATATCTTTTAACAAAAGGATCTATTGGTAAGAGGGACCAATATAAAGAAAACAAACTTACAACTGCATACATTTCTTTTACATGGTCATATAAAAGTTAAACCAGAAATAATATAATTTCCCTTTGTCCTATATCCTTTATTGTAATAAAGTCATACAAAATCAACTTTGCCACTATTATTTGTTGTTCCTGAAGACTACAGATAAAATCTGTGCAATAATTGATGATTGTATGCTGTGCCTTGTTGATAAAGAATGAATTCCTTTTTTTTTTTTTTTGGTAAAATTCTTTTTATGTAAGGGAACACAAGAAAAACACTGGAAAAAATGTTTTCTCTTATGTTCTTTCCTTATATGCAAAATGAAATAAGGTAAGCAAAATATAATTTCCTTGGAAAAAAAATCTGCAGGTGAAAGACAAGAGATAAAAAAATCATATTAAAACTACAAGTATTTGAATTATATTCCTACTACTTGTGAAATACACTTTAGGCTCAAATAAGTTCCCACTTCATTGGGTTGGGACTGTATCTTATTTTTCTACAACAGATCTTTCTATACTCATGAAAACGGGTGTTACAAGTGCAACATTTAATACAAAATCCTCACCAGTTTGCTCTAATACAACACAGCTCTATACAACAGAAGTCAACATAATGTCTACTAATGGTTGCAATAGGAGAAGGGCTAATCAGAGAGATCAGTAGTAGCAACCAGGCTTGTACAAAGCAGAACTGCATGCTACAACTCATCATCTTGGAAAGAGCAAAGCCATTTGGAAGGCACTGCCCTGTCCCGTGCACGCAAGGCGTTGCCAAGGGCTAGAGATGCCTCTCTCACAATGAGATTTTACATTCTCTAAAATCAATAGCAATTCAGCTGCAAGAGTACAATTCCAGTTATGTTCTACAATCTTCCCCTATTACCATCATTTTTAAGAGTATCTAAAGTATGTCAGTTTTCTGTTTGACATCTGGTTAAAAGAATAATCAAGAGAGCTACATCAGGCAGAAAAATGGGTCCCTCCAGCATTGCTCAGCCTCTGAAGTGGGACACACACAGACTGCTAGCACCCAGAATATGCCTTTTTATTTTGCACTGAACTTTATTTCTTGGCTTGTTGGAACAAAGATAAATAAGGAAGCTGTTTTAAATGAATGAGAGGGATACTAGGAGCATCTTTTCACTTTTTGGAATGAATATAAGGTTTTTACATCTTTTCCCCATAGTCAGTACATCATCATTTGTACATAATTTTTTAGTAGTTATGACATAATGGGTACCCCAAACAGCTCATCATTTGTACATAATTTTTTAGTAGTTATGACATAATGGGTACCCCAAACAGCAGCACCCACGTCGGCAGTGCAGACTACATTTAACATTAAAGATGAGATAAACAAGAATAACACACCTTTGGTTTTGGGAATCTGAACTGCAGAAGTGGAAAAAAAAAAAATGCACACAAGGGAAAACTTTTCTTTTGTCTGCCCTCCGGTCTCACAATTGTACTGCTCTGCATTTTATGGACATTAATATACAGCATAAAAGAAATATGACAAACTAAAAAACCAGAAAAGAAACAATAAAAACCTGCAGTATCTACAGTGTGTTTTGTTTGTCTGTTTTATGAATTAAATTGCCCACGGAAGACCCAAAGGGTGAAACGACAGCTGTAAGTGAATTCAGAGTACCAAGAATGTCTTGCAGGGAGGATGCTGAATGACAGCTGTGGTTTTGAGCTGCGGTTTCAAGAGTGGCTTGATACACTGACTGGAGGTGTGACTGCCCTGCATCGTGATCCCTAAAGCCATTATCAGCCACCTGCTGGGCAGTTTATGTGAGATGAGTTGGTAATATCTGCTCCATACACCAGAGACTGAGCAAGCATAATAGAAACTCATGTGATAATGATTTTTATTTGGCAGCTAATGTGGGCTTTATTTATCTAGCAAAAGTAAATTCTGCTAGAGCTGATGCCTGGAGCTGATTCTTCCACCACAGGATATGAGCAACTTCCGCAGTCGGAGTAGTGGTTATTATTGTGTGTGAGAAATATGAGAATAAAAAGCCCCATGAGACTAAACTTTATGTATGTAAATCTCCCTAGCAATTTGATTTTCCTGAGCAATTGACTGTTTGTCCCATCTTGCCTGTCTCCTTTCTTTTCCTTCACATCTTTTTCAGCTTTATATTTCTTTTCTCTGGTTTTTGGTTTAAGTTCAGCCTTTCCAGAGCCCATCCTTCTCACTGCTCTACCTGGTGTGATAAGAACCAGGGATACACACACACACACACACTTGCAGCTACTACTTTTCTCCCTCTTCTCATGGGTTATGTTTCCCCTTCAGCTCTGCATCCACCTGTGGTGACTCATTCCTCAGGTCTGCAGAAATTTGTCTCACAAAGCCCAGCCCTTGGTTTATCCTTGCGCGCCTCCATATTAAATACAGCCACCAATAACCCCATGCTCAGAACCCTGACCTCGGTTAAGAATCACAGTTAAAAACCTAGAGACTTGGTTAAATTTATTAAGATGTCCAGCAATAAAACTAGGCACAAAAACTGAACTAGTTTCTTCCTTTCAGCAAAGACACAAGTGGGACAAGGATTTCTCCATTCAAGGAGAGGGGGGAAGTCCATTTGCAGCCTGGGTCATGTAACATCTGTCCTCTTTATGAAGTTCTCTCAGATTTGTACTCTGACAAATCTGAAGGTCTTAAATTCACCAAAACCAAAGAATTCAACCCACAAAAAACTCTGCAAAACTTCTCTTGTATAATAAAACCAGGGAGTGTTAATGGACTGTGCTTCTTTTTACAACCCTATTGATTTTGCAACAATTAAAACTTAAAATTTTATAGACTTTTTGGTATTTGTAGTATATTTATTTGCAACCATTATTTACCATGAAAAGCATCATTACAAAATCTACAGCTGCTTCCTAAGTAGAAAGCACTCTTTTGGATATGGTACTTCCACTCACAAATAGCAAGCCTAGTATCTTTATTCTTCAGTCCCCTGACTCACTGTATAACTTTGTGATCAGTTTTTGACTGCAGATTTTGCTTGGACTGAACTGGTTATCAGGTTAGCAATCAGATTAAGTTTTTCAGCCACAGAGAGCTAGTGATACTAACCGCTATTACCAGCAGTTACAGGCAAAAAAAGTAGAATTGAACAAAGCAAATAATCCATTCTGTCAATTTTTATTTTGTATTTGTGAATAATCTGCAAATAAATCTAACTTTTCACATATTCTTAACTACTAAAATTACTTCAGCAAATAGTTATTAACATGAAACTGACAGGCATTAGGAAAATTTCCTAAGTCAGATAGGTCTTTCATGAAATCTAGTCCACTGTTAAATCAATGACAAAGTTCTCTTTAACTTCCGGGCATTAAGATTCATTACTGTATACTTTGTCTATTCCCTGATTCCTTGTAATTAACTTCCACTGAAACTTCCCACACACAAGTCCTACTTTATTGACCGTGCTCTCCAACTAATGTAAATAACCAAACAAGGTTCAACTTGTAAATTTTAAAATCAGACAGATATGCAATTTTAAATGTTTTCAGCAAATACCTCAAAACCAAAGATTAATATTTGCCTTCCTTGAAGCTTATTGTCTTCTCTCCAGGGTATTGCCATTAATAAAATCTGAGCACTTGAATACTCACATGATGAATGTGAAAGATCACTGTACTGGTGAGTAGTGGGATTCTGCTGGCCAGCCCATGAAGAGATTACATAGATATCCATCTAAAGCTGCTAAAGCTGTGCTGATTTGTTGCAGCAGGCAGTAATAACTGCACAAGACAGATGAAAGGATTATATCTGGTCTTTAGGGAATGGGTAATGGGGATCTATAATAGGAGACCTGCAAGAAAATCTTTGAAACCGCCAAGCTCAGGGAAGAGAATTAGGTCAAAAAACTCAAATAATGCCAAATCCTAGAGATGAAGAGGAAATTCTGAGTTCACTGTTGAGTGTGCTTCTGCTCATCTAGCACTAATTGTTTAAAGGCTAGGTATCAGATCTAATTCAGACATCTCTGTGAAGCTGGTGGACTAAAAGAGAAGTCTGCAGAATACAATTCATTTCATCATAAGAAAAGTGTCAAAAAAAAAAAACAAACCACCAAAAACCCCAAAACAAACAAAAAAAAACCCCAACCCACAAGAAGCTGTCAGGGAGCAACAAGAGCAGGTCTGCTCCCTAAGGGAAGGTGAGCCAGGAGCGGCAGGGGGTCCCCATGGGGACCAGCAGGGTAGGGTGTGGCCAGTCGGGGCCCGTCTACCACCCCAAGTTGGGGAGCAGGGCAGAACCTGAGATGGTGGCCAGGTCCAACCAAGAGTCCAAGTCATAAGGCAATACCACGGTGGTAAGGCAGGTCCAAGGTCAAGCCAAGAAGACAGTCCACAGGTTGAGGTCTGCATCAAGGGGATCCATGGCCAGGCCGGGCATTGCTGTGGCTGTGCTAGAGACCAGTGCTCCTCCAGTGTGGCTCAGGGCAGGGGCTAAAGCTTCTAAAGGGTGTAAGTCCCAGGTAAGGCCTCAGCATCAGACTCCAGTGCAAAAAAGCAGCCAGGTCCAGACGATTTTCATTCAAAGGGCCCTGACACTAATCCAGCCTTCCACTATTTACAAAGGCAGCAAAGCACCTGTATTTTAGCCAGAAATCCAGTGCAACTCACAAAAATGCTTAAGTAGGTTAGGTATTTGTCTCTTACTGATTTCAATGCACCTTTAAGCAAACCTAGTCCTACTGTTAAAAATAGTCTCAATATTTCAAAGTAGTCTAATACTTACCTGTTTTACTCGATCAATGGTTTTGACGGAACTGCTCCACATTTCCCGTTCCATTTCTGGCTACTCATCTTTATGTATGCATTAAATCAACCTGGACACTTGACTCCTTTTCTATCTATCCCAACTTTGAGGCAAGATTAGGGAAATTGGCTCGGATGTTAGTCAAGTTGTTCTATAATAGTTAAACAGAACAAGACTTTATTGATCATATGCCCTTCCTGAGAGATGAGTCAACTGAATTACACAAGAAAAAATAGCCACAGTATTTTCTTGTAATTATCAATTTCTGGTTTTCTGACCTGACATGAATTTGCTGTTTTAAATCTTTCAGTATAGCCTGGAAATTGGTCCCATTCTTGGGTCCAAAAGCAAAGGCTCAATTATTCCTTTTTTTTTTCTTTTTAGGAGAGACCACCAATTTTCCTAACCCAAAACATGTCTGCAAAATAATCTTCCAAATGTATTACATCTGACAGTCAAAATTTTACTGCACACTTTATGATTGGCCAAGTTCTGGTATCGTTTTCCCATCCTTAAATTCCCAGAAAAGTCAGTGGCTTTTCATGTATAAACAGGAGAACAATTTGCTGCAAGTGACGTAGTCAAAACCAGTAAGATTACATTCAACAAGTAGAGAAATGTGAAGTTTAGTATCAAGCAAAGATACCTATACTAACTCTATTTTATTATTTGCTTCTCACCAGTGTCAGCAATAGGCTGTTTACTTATCAAACACAGAGGTCATCCCACCCTCGTAGCTCAAGGAGGAATTCCAATTCAGTTAATTACACATAGCTTTCTCATTTAACCCATTCTTACTCTGCATATTGTCCTCTTGTAGGTATGGTTTGAAACAATAAGCTTATTTGTTTTCTTATTATAATCTCTCCTAAGGATATCGGGACAAGGAAGTGAGTGTCTCAAGAATGCTTTTAAGACTAGGAACTTCAGATGAAGTTACTTCCACCAGTATAAAGTGGATTGAAGAAAAGGCACTGTCAAGCCACTTTAAATATTCTGCTCTAACCTGAGGCATATTTTATGGTAAGGAGAACTGACACTTTACTCAACAAAAATTACTAATTAACTAAGACAATTCAGTGAAGAATACCTACAAATTATTAAAGTTACTGGTATTTAAAGGAATTTCTATGCTTTTGATTCAGTGAATCAATAGCAATTCTCAATGTAATACAAAAAAAAGGCACAGAGTGAAGAAGAGCTATTTGTCTTCACCACTCTTCCTTTTTCGCTTTCCTCACAAACGCCTCCAACTCTCCTGACCTTTGCACTAAGAAGTCACCTGCAACTGCCAGGATCTTCTCCAAGGCCTGGATCTTCTCCAAGGCCTGGACAGGCTCAGGAGAGCACAGTGTGGCATCAGATACTTCAGGGGCAGGTAACAGATCTTACAGACTAATCCAGATCCATATCAAGCCCAGTTTTTAACTAGGGTGAGGAAAGAGCCAGGAATTTACTTATCTCTTTTGAAGACCTCGTACAAATTCTACAAATTCCCATTTATACAGTTTTGTCTAAAGGCCGGATCCTGCAACTGTTAATGGCTCAGCATCAGACTCCAGTGCAAAAAAGCAGCCAGGTCCAGACGATTTTCATTCAAAACACACTGTGGTATTTTCAAAACCAGCAAATGTTTCATGGTCAGGCTATAAACAGTCCATATTACATGAATGAAATTTACCTGAAGATAAAAGCAATTTCCACATAGTCTTTCCTCTATAAAAACTAATCAGCTTTCAGAGTCTGAAAAAAAGAACTACAGAAGAGGTTAATGTGAAGTTACAATGTTAGGCCTGGTCATGACTCGTATTCTCAGCAGAATCTAATGTTGACACCATTCACCACCAAATCAATATAGTAAAAATTGCTATCCAGAAGTACATTTGTCAGTGTTATCTAAAAAAATATTAGCAATATCTTGAGTGAAATAAAAACAAGGGTTTGTCAACTGTTGCTTTTGACACTTAGACTGAGGAACAGTAGAAAACCAAGGGCTGGTAAAACAAAGTAACTCCTGCAAAACACATTATATTGAATCATAGCCTCAATAATTGTTTCTCTTAATCCTTATGAATCGTCCTTTTGGATTTAATTTCTTACAAATGTTTAGCCTCTTCTTTCTTTTCTTCTAAATACTTTAGATATTTTGGGTGGAAGAGTCATAGGGAAAATGGACTCTTCTAAACAATTGTTCCCTTCAGACACATGGCACATCTCTTTGGGCTCCTCCTTTTCTATCCATACTTTATGCACTCAAGACTAGAAGAAATGTCACTAGTTCATTGAGAGGAACAAACAGCTCAGGGTGAGTCACAGTAAGAGTATAGTCAACCAAGCTCTGGAGACCCAGTCTCAGACATTTTGAGGTTTTCCTCAGATCTTCGAGCCTACTTCCAGAGTGCCAGTAAATCCAGGGAAGCAAGTACGCTGTGACTGCGTATCTTGCAGCAGAGCAAGAAGAGCAACAGGAACTGAAAACTGCAGAGACAGTTGTTCTTGAGAGTGAAGGGCTGAGCAAGGAGGACACAGACATCCTGGACTCAGTTCACAGCCTTGCTACAGGCTTCCTGCCAGGAGTGAGACATGTCAGTAAAATACTGTGGCCCAGTTTCCCAGCTACACAACAGGGTGAATTATTCCTTTCTCCCACTCACATTCCATCTCCCTCAGTCACAGTCAGCACCCCAGCAGCGCTGCTCCTGCCACAAAGCCACAAAAGCTCCTCTGCGTGAGCCTGCCTAAACAGGGTCCCCAGGGACCTACACATGTGGACGGAGGAACCATCACCAGAAAACAGTGGGTGAAGAGTGGAAACATATGTGCCACAAGATAGCATGTGAAAGTCTCCCAAGAACTGGTAAACTGAGGACACCAAGAGGCTGGCGAATGTGTCCATCAACCAGCAGTGGCATAACAGACCATGCCAAGAGAAGAAATGGGCTGCTACATGCAGGCAGAAACTACAGGTATAACACACACCTGCTGACACAAGGGACATCAAAGGAATTTCCGAACACCTGTCTAGAAACCACGGTTGTATCAGGATGACCATCCACTTCTGAGTAAGTGTACAGCAGGGCTAGCCTCTCACTGTTGCTCCAGCTGCGTGAACTGTGCAAAAAACTGAATGAATAGTCCAAGTAGTTTTCCGCTATTAACAGCTCAAGCCTATTAATAAAAAAACTTTAAAAAAGGTGTTCTAACAAATCTGGCTGTGCTCTGTGTCCCTCCAGACTCGATCTCCTTTCAGGGAAATTTCCAACACTTCATCAGGTGTATTTGAAGTGTGTAACACAATACGGTCATAATCCTTTTAAGACCTCAAGATGCTACTTCTACAGTCATTGTATTATTATTATTACTGACAGTAGCAAGAAATAGTTGCAGTTCAGGAAAAAAATTTAAAAAGAGTCTCAACTTCACTTTACTGTCTTGATTTATAACAACTGAGCGTAGGCTCTAATCTGCTTTACTTGTAAACAAGCATTTGTTCTGAGCTTTTATAAAATGGCAGTGAAATGTAATAAGCTAGTATCATGATGCAGACAAATAGGAGAACAGAACTGGGTTGCACAAGCATTTCTAGATTGATGAATCATGCAATTTGCAACTTTATTGCTCCTTTACCGTGAAGCGTGAGCCAGTATAGTTATGACAAAGATGTTCCTTCTCTTAAAAAAAAATAAAATCACATCAGGGATATTCTACGTAACATGTATTAAACGAAGTCAAGAGATTTGGGTTTTTTTAAGTTTACTTCACTGGTGCCAGGGACTGGAACAAATAAATCAAAGAATAAAAATCAAATAAGGGAGAAGACATTCATTTTGATGAATCAACCTTTATAATGTAGGTCTATCAGATAAGTAGCCTGTACATGTCTTTGGACTATCCTGAGGTGTCCAGGCAAGATCAGCAAGGAAAGTGAGATTAACAGAAGGAGCAGCTGGAGTTTTGGAGATAGTCTGAAACCATGTTCATCTACAGAATTGCATGTTTATTTACCCAGTTCACATATCTGAAATCAGAAAATAACAAAACTTCACATTTGACACTTCATGCTTCAGGTGTGTTCACATGTTTAAAATAATTTTCAGTCAACTATAACTGATGTGTATTTATCTGAGATAACGAAACATTTTTGCTTTTGTAAGCCAGTAAAAAGCTGATGGTTTAGATAGAAGTTCCTGAAGTAACCTGATGCCCAAAAATACATTCAAGGTTCTCATAGTCCAAGACAGAATTGTTCAATAGGAGTAAAACCTGTAGATATCAAAAGAGAAGCTGTATGTTCAACAAATAAGTTGGGTTCTGCAGTCCAATTCTAGATTTTTGGCGGTGTGGTTTCCCACTGCCACCCTCCCCAAAACTAATGCCATTCATGAAGTATAGCAGCACATTCAGCTCTAAACCTGACTTCAGTTTTCGATCCTTTGCTGATACTTTGATATTTAGATCAAAGGATTATGCTAATGCAAAATCATGGCAGGGAAATTAAATACAGGGGGGAATTTTAACATGTAGCAATGCAGCTCACCATGTTCTTTGCCTTATTGACAGAATGAACAGCTGATACCTGTGCTGAAAATGGCCTGCAGTGTCACTTATCTACAGCAGGGGTTGGAATTTCCCGATTTCTTCATGCTTATAGCCATACTCGCTATCAGGCTGTCTTCTTATGCATAATACTTATATGGATTTGATTATAATTATAGATTATAATGTCCAACTTTTAAGTAACATTTTTCAGCAGTGGATTTCAAAGCATATCAGAAAGGCAGCCAGCATTTTTGTTCTCTTTTTATATGTGGGCGAACAGATTCAGAATAGGAAAATTACTTATACCAGCTCTCTTAACCCTACCAGCACAGAGTCCACAATAGTACATAGTCCATAAAGCAAAGTTTTATCATAGCAGCTAATCTGTTATCAACACTTATTACAAATCACAGACAAAACATTTGGATATTGGAAAGAGTTAAATATTTGTTCCGCTCTGATAGCAAGAAAAGTATTTTCATCTTTTTGTCTGCTGAACTGATGTAAGAGATTGCCTAGCTAAGGGCAATGGCATCTTTTAACTAGCAGACAGACTATCTGACAGGGGTCTCTGTCCCACTCCCTCTAAAAGTAAATTGGAAGAGAAAATGGGAACTTTCAGCAGTGCAGAGACAGATAAGCCTGGAAAAAAACAGGCAGATGAAACAAAAGAGAAAACAGTATGATTGGCAATACCAAAGGACTATGTGGATCATAAGACAACTGAGACTGTCCCATGAGGCACATTTCCCTGACAAGTAGAGTCAAAAGGAGACCACCAATCTCAAACCCTTCACCAGGGAACTTCTCTCAGCCCCAGGGCTGGCCACACTCTGGTGGGGCTTGCCAAGACCATGGTTTGGTGCCTGAGCCTATAACATACAATAATACTACAGCAAATCACTAGAAACCCGATTCATCCATTATCTTTCATATAACTGCCTGCATTCTCAAAACACACTTTTTTTAAAATGTAAGGACAGATACTGTCAATGATGGGGCCACCAAGCATGTCCAGACTCAGACAATGAGTCCAAAGAAACCATCTAGGAATCAGTTCCTGGCAGAATTAGCCAGCAACTCAGATTTAGGGGACAGCTGTCCAGCAGGCAGTGGGGGCCACCCAGATCTGGCCCATGACACTGGTGGATTACACAAAACCATGTGCACCTGGCCTCATGAAAGCAAAGGAAAAGCAAGGCTAGGCTCGGGGGGCGGGGGAGTGGGGGGGAGAGAGACAGACAAAAATATCTCACATTAAATACTTGAGGGAAGAAACAGCTAGCTAGAGTGAATTACACAAGTGGGAGGAGACATCTATTGCACGTGGTACCAGGCAGGGGACAATTAGGAGTGGGGTCTCTCTAAATGTTGTTGGCACAGCCCACTCTCCCAGAGATTCAGGTACCAGAGCATGCCAGAGGAGCAGCGAGCTGAGCATGCTGGCCCTGATCTGAAATCTGATGACATCAATGGAAGCGTTTCCTCTGGCATCAGGAGATTTTGGATCACACCCAGTATCAACAGCAGCTTTGAACTGGAACAAACTTTCATCGTTACACAGATCTTCCTCAAGCTCCTTCTTTTCCAGTTTTATTTAACACAGAATGACAGCCTCCTTTGCAAATTAAACAGCTGGGGAACAAATTAGCCAGATCTACTTACAGCGTAGAAAATTAAGAACGTAAGTTAGCTTTTTGCAATATCAATGAGAAAGCTCTGGAAGTTCCTGAATTAAATTAAGGTTAAAATTCACCCAGCGAGATGGGCTCACTGGTTTATTTGGCACATTCACACCTCCCAGCACACTGATCACTAAGCATAGTGGGAGTACAGAGCACAGGCCAGCAATGCCCCACAAACCTGTGGGGGTTTGTTCCAGTTGATGCCGTATACACACACAGTAACCTTCCCCATAGACCTAAACTAATTTAACTTAAGAGAACATAGAAAAAGTCAGTTTAATAAAAAGATGGAGGGAGAGGATGGGAAACACGAGGTGGGTAAGAGTGAAAGGGGCACTTGGTTTCACAGAGGAGTTGCATGCAAAATTAGCATGCTCACGTATATTTGGTGAAATACAAATATGTGAAGAAAACCAACAATGGTTTTTGTCTCAGTTTTTTTTTTTTCTAGATAGCTTCCTCCTGCAGTCCTTTCTAACATCTTTACTTCATCTATTAACACAGTCGTAGAAAATTCAGCACATCAGTAATCGAAATAAACAAGCTGAACAACCATTGGAAATCCCAAAGCACATGGCATAGCAAAAGGACCTGCAAGACAAAAGGATGGGAGATGCTGGACTGTGGCCACAGTCTGGAAGGGTTCCCTTCTGTCTCTCCTCCAAAAGTTTGTTCCCAAATATATTTCCATACGTAAATCAGTTCTCTACATCTTAAGATAGGTACCTAAGAAATATGATGTGGATTTTGTTATTGTTCCTTACAGTTTCATTTCTTCTTGGCCAAAGTCAGGAAGATGACATAAGGCAGCTGAGTGAAAAAAAGGCAGAGACATTCAGGAGTGAAGGTGAAGGCAATAATGTGAGGCAAGGAAATGTCAGGGATGGGGTAGAAATGAGATGTCTGGGTGGATAAAACAAAGAATTGCTGGGCAAGAAAACTGGATCTGGAAAGACGAATGTGATAAGAGAAACTCAGTAAGAAAAGACCATACCAAGTGAGAAAAAGAAGGACATGAAAAAAAATAGTATGTTATCACTTAAAAGTTGGCATAACATATACAGCAGGGCTGAATTAAGGATTCACTGTCTGTGTTCATTCTGTCACTGCCTAACTTCTTTTGGCAAGTGCTTAACTTTGCAACCTTAATTAATGTCCTTTTAATGTTATTTTTGTGTGCTTATCACACCTTATCCGAGAGACTGAGACTTACCCATCACAATTGCAGTTTTCAGATTTAAATGCTTCTGGAGCAACCAGAGCATAAAAGTATGTCAAAACAATCCTTTTCACGCCCAGCTCACTCAGAACTAAAATGATTTTCTTTGAAATCCTTTGAAAAAAAACCCCAAACTTCTGAGACAAGAACAAGCATGAAAAATTGCACACCAAGAAGTAATTTGGGTGGATGTTATAAACCATGTACAAAGATAAGTTAGAATGAAAGAGGCATCCTGTCTGTGCCATCTAAATTGTCGAGTACCCCCATAAATACAATACGTTTGCCAGTAATCCTCAGGGAAGTAATCTCCAACAATAGATTTCACTTAAAAGATTTAAAAAGAACCTTCACAATGTAATCCATGGTTTGGAAGTCTTAGGACTTAGGAATTGCACTACATCCCTTTTTATGGATGGAATCCAAACATGAGACATCTCACTTAGCATCAGAGATCTCCTGTGCTCAGGATGGTTGGATACATTCCTGGATATATCTCTGTAGATCCCTATGAAGGATGCTGCGGCTGAAAAACTATCGCAAATAATTTGGGTACTAGACAACTTTAAGAACTGCCTCCAGTGGAAACAGTTAAAACTTGCAAAAGATGCAAAGACCTTAAGTAGGCCATTTCTTTAGAGGCAAACACCCTATTTTTATCTCATATTTATTCATTTATTTCAACTTATCTTTATAAGTTTGACAATGTAGACAAGAATTTCCAAAGTCAGCTTACAAAAGAGTCTTATATCATGGCCTTTGAGATCTTTTCTTGATATCACATATGATCTATTTTGCTTGATCTTCACCATCCTAAACATATATTATTCACAATGCCAGTTGCAATAAGCATCAAGGGACTAATTTCTTCACCTAGAAGATGGAGATCACAGATCTCAAGTGACAGAGCAGATGACAAATGTTCAGAATAGGTAAGAGCACTGAGCAATGCATGATCAGTAATTTCAACACAAACAGCATCTGATATCCTTTGAGATTCTTCTTGTAAGCCCCTTGGTTTCATCAATGGCCAAGACTAGTTACCTAGTTATAGTCCTTAGGCAACACTGTACACGTTGCTCTAAGAAAACGGATAGAGCAAGAAGGATAGAAGTACATTAGCTTAGACTGTAATAACCTAAAATATGTAGCCCTCTGTTTTAATTACTTTAAATCCTACCTTCATTTACTGTCAATGTTCAATTTATAAGTGGATTCTAACAATCTCATTGCTACAATCCTCATTCATTACCCTGGAAGAAAGTTGCACTTCCTAACTCTTTTTTTTTTTTTTTTTTTAAGCAAATATTTAGCCTTATTTAAAGATTTATTTGAATAAAGGTCTTCTGGTTTTAGTCAACATAAACTAAGGCACTCAGTGCTACCAGGAGTATGCATTCAGTGGACAAACAACATCAGTTACTTACATGAGGTAAGGGGTTTTCTTTGCTGCTTTTAATAAATCTCTGCATTGTAGGCATCTCAGATTATTGCTAGAGGTTTGTGCCACATCTGCTGTTCTTGAGATACAAGACAAGAATCCACAGTTAGCACTTTTTAAACTGCTTTTATGTCATGCTTTTAATTTCATTTTTGCAAGCTTGGATGATTTAGAAAATGCTCAAATGAAGCAATTTTAAAGTTTTGAGCAGCCAAAAGGGGAGACGCAAAATAACCTTATTCACTTCCCATGCTATTAAAAGGAGCTTGGCAGGTTGAGTTTTTGGCTAGAACAAATGACATTAAAAGAAGCACATGTAACTTAACGAGATTATCACCAATATTGCTCTAGCACCACACCCAAATACGTGGAATTCTCTGTGCCTTTGTCACTTTTGATTTTCTCCAAATTCTACATTCTCCTGGGAAAGATTCATGGCTTAGACTGATACATTGCTGCCTCTGCAAAAATCAAGATTCAGCCAAACAGCAGCATCAGTAAATGTTATAATGTCCCATTTGATTAATTGTTCCAGATGTGACTTTCAGAGCCTAGCAGGACTACTTATAAAGCAATGTTATCAAAAAAAGCCATTTTAATCTTTCTCCATATTATTTGTATTTATTAGAAAAAGGAAAATAAGTACGAATACCAATAGTGCCATATTGAAGGGTAATAAATTATATCCCCAAATACAGGAAATGAAAATAACTCTGATCCTCTTAATATCAATGCTCCTGAGTATGCATATGGAATAAATTCAGCTGTATACTTAAACAATCCAACTTCTAATTAAAGCTACCACATATGCAGGGTAGGGGAAGTAAGACAGTCACATCAAAATGAAAACAAGGTACCTTGTTTTTTTATTTTCTTGTTCTTTTTCTGGATTTCTCTTTGTAGGCTTGAAGTTTCTTCGCTATACATTTTAGTCTTAACATCTGTGCATAATGATATAAAGCATATACATACATATATATGTATATTTGCATATTTTATATTTATATATCTCTAAAGCAAAGCATATAGAGAGTACTAATAACGCTGCTTCTTTCCCAGGAAGAGGTATAAGTTCCAAGAGTCTGGTCATATCTCAAGGATGACATATTTCAGTCTCTTAGGTGAAAGGAGGCAAGGAGATAGCCAGCTGGCTCATGTGAAGTTAAATCTTCCATGCCAGCTGGACAAGAAGTAGTATGGCTGTTAGCTTTGGAGGCTGCTGCCTGCCTACTAACTACAGGAAGACCAGAAGAGTTAAGAAGCAAAATCTACGTGCAAACAATTTTCCATTCCATATGGAGTTGTCATTATCCCTCCGAGTATAATTAGGTTTGCCAGATTTACAGTGCTGTATGCGGCAATATACTGAATCAGACTGCTCAGCTGCTTGCCACTCACGCAGCATTTCTAAGTCAGGCCTCGTTACCCTCCTGGCAGTGAGCGATGAGGGGAAGAAGGCACATTAGAGCTCTTGGTCCTAGAGGGAAGCTGACAAAACTCTTGAAAGAAGACAGGAACAAGACACTCAACAGAAGTGAAGTATGGACGTGCTTCTAACACTTCTGCTTCCCAAACCCCAGATAACTGGTTATGGTCTTTCAGTCCAGGTACAGCCAGTATATCTTGCACAAGATATGACTTACTGCAGAGAACTTTAAAGACCCCACTTTCAATGACTCTCAGGTGCCAAACTTGAAGGAAAATACAGAATAGATTTCTTTTATTTTTTATTTCTTTCACTGACTTAATGTAATCATTACCACATTTTTGCAGCATTGCCAAATACACCTTAACATGCCACTTGCTTTGAAACCCCTGAGGCAGAGGCCATGGCTGAACTCAAATTGTAAGCTGTCATGGACTGTTAAATTGATGATGTGTGTTTAAGTTTTATAGGCAAAGAAACTAAAGGGCAGAGTCTGACCCACACTTATCCAGCAGATCCATGGCAGGGATGAGAACAGAACACACATGCCTTGACCTCAATCTTGCGTGTAAGCCAAATGCAGTGTCTCTTGATTTAATCTGTAAATTTAGTGAAAAGACAGTTGCTAGAGTTATGGTATCTCCTGTTAACCAAGACTACTAACACACTGGGTATTTGGAGCAGCTCTTACCACAGTTACGTATGAAGTACTAAGAATAATTATAATCTGCTAGGACGAAGTCCACTTGTTAAAATAAAGTCATCTTAATTCTAAATCTTCATTCCAGATATAAACAGACTCCCCCAAAAACGCCAAGAAGGCCACCTGAACATTACTGTATTCTCTACCTCCATCTGAGCCAGAAACACAAAGAAAAAAAAGAAAATACACTGAGGCAGATTTTAAGCTATTTCATATCTAGCCAGCAATAACATAGAGAACTGCCTCACCCAAGACTTCAGCCATACTTCTCACCCATGAAAATGGGAGCATATGTCTAAATCACATCAAGACACTTACTGTTGTAAATATAGTAAGTTGTACTGATGACACAGTAAAGCGATATCAAAAATGCAGAGAACATTAGGTAAGTGTAATAAAATTTATAAAATAATTCACAAAATAAGCACAGGCATTCCAGACTCTGCAGCCTACAGCCCTGACCCTTGATAGTCAGGAACATGACCAAAGTGCACTGCATCTCTTCCTGCTTGTTCATTAGGGCTTGCTTTCCTTTCAGTTGGGAAAGGAAAGACAACATTAAGTCTCATCATACAGACAAAGTCTTGGCATATAACAAGAATTTCTATAAAAATCTCAAAGGTCATTAGCTGGAAATGCCTGGTCACACAGATTGCAATGACTGTGAACCATAAGTACAGACAATGAAAAAGACAAATGCAATCCTATAACACATCACACATGGTATGAGAAGTCAGAGCACTGTGTATTACCTCTGTAAGACCTTCTCTAGAATTAAGATTACAAATTCCAGTTACCTGATGATGAATTAAGACTACTACAGGTCAGAGAAGGGCTAAGATGATCATAGGAATGAAGGTTATCTTACATGAAAGGCACCAAATTCAGAAAAAGAGAAAAATAGCAAAAAAGTAATCTTTGGACCACTGTATATAAATACACCAGGGTTCGAACATTGGAGGGAGAAAAGAGCTATTGAAATGCAGTGCAGACTGAAGAGCCAATGGATATAACAGGGCCATAAATAAGCATAGACTAGACCCTCCATAAGACAAGTGCATTTCTAGAATACACTGCTCATATAGGTAAGAGGAGCAAACACCCTAACCAATTTTGATGGAGCTGACACATTTATAAACAGGGTGATGTGACAACATGCTTAGCACAGCAGATTGGATTTGATGGTCTATGAAATCCTTTCTACTTTTGTCATCACATTGTTTGCTGAGTGATTACCCTAGTGATTGAATGTATTCACTACAACAGCAAAACCCATCATGGGCTGATCCTGAACAGAGCAGGTCTTGTCAATATATTTATACAGTTTTATTGGGGGGGGGCAGGGGGGCCTTTCTTGTTTGTGTGTTTGTTTTTCATTGGGGCTTGGGGTTTTTGTTTCTTCGCAGTTTTGTGGGTTTGGTTTTTGTTTTTTGGTGGGTTTTTTTTTTGCTTCAGGTTCTTTTTGGTTTAAGATCCTCACCCCCAACCCTGATTCTGCAGCTTCTAGTATGGGGATTTTTTCCATACAATTCAAAAGAAGGTTGTGCACAAGAAAGGAAGAAAGGAACCAGAGTCCTTTGCAGCTGCTGTACTATGCACAGCCCCAGAACTGACATGGGATGAGGAAGAAAGCATTCACCATTGCTGCCTGGCGACAGCCACAAGCCTCTTCTGTCTGTCTACCTCTCCTGCTCACTTCACGTCATCAACAACAGCCCTACTGCTTGGGCTTCATTCACTAAGCTGCAGAGTAGCACTGGTGTTGGGGTTTGAAATGCCCTTGTTGCTGTGACCACCACCACTGAGGTAGTGATTTTGCCAGGAAGAATTGCTTCTTACATATGCTACTTCCTGCAGACACCTTCTCAAATCATGGACAGCCCCAGGCATCCAGATGCCTTCCCAGATAGCCAAGAATACTTGTATTTCACAATTCCTTCAGAAGTAGCTAAAGGAATCACCATGATTGATCAGCTAACATATCTGTCTCTGTGAAAGCAATTTCAGAGTTGAACTATACCAAAGAGTAAGCCCACATGATGGGATAGGGGTGCTACATCCCTCGGCTTTCTTGTATCTAGTGCAGTCAGGTGGGGTTTTTGTTTTAAATAGGGAATTTAATACCGAACCATCCATAATCTCCAGCTTCTTATCAGGCAGCCAGATTCCTTCCTGTGGTAAGGAACCATCTTTACCTTCAAGGGGGTATTTTTATTGTGAATCAGCAAGGAGGAACAGCACCCTCCAGAATACAAAATGGTCAAAATTAACTTAATAAATCAATCTCCAAACAAAAACATACAGGTGGATCAAAAGATTCTTATCCTGATGAACAAATGAAGAGTTTGCATGTCCAAAATCTTAATTTCTTTTAACTATATAGAGTTGATTCTTAAAAAATACTGTTTCTTCTCAAACTTTACCAGGCTGATAAACAATGCACTATACCCCTTGGTCTCTGACCCAATCTGACTTATTTCTCCCATGAAAAGTTGGAGGAGAGCAGAATCTATCATTTAACTGTTTGAGTTCACGTATAACAACATCAACCAACTGCATTTAGAGTAGTATAACGCAAGACATGAATGCAAATTGAAGACAAGACATTTGTCACCACAGTAGAAACAATTTCATTCCAGATAATGTGGCTGATATACACCTATTCCTCATATTTTAGTTCTCCTTGCTTTGCTTTATTTATGTGCCATAAAGCTGTAATTCACCAGTGAAGAATGAAACACTTTATTGAACATCTATACAGTATTTACACTCCCTGCATCAGATGCTACTTTTTCATCGTAATGGGACATATTGGGAATCCCAGAGCTATGAAGATTTATGGACTTCTGCACTGCAGTGGCAAAAATACAGAGCACCGTGAGCAGGCTCTCGCAATAAGCCCAATCTAGTAAACTTTCATATTAATTAGAAATCTCTGGAGGGTTTATGGGTAACAATTTAAGTTAATGGGAACATCATTTTCTGTCATCCATCATTCCTGTAGGGACAGTAATAGTGTAGGAAGAAAAAAAGAAATTAAAATAAAGACAGTGTCTGACAAAGGAATTTTGAAATGTTGTAATCCTTTCAACTTATAGGTTTTACCAGAAGTTGTGCCTCCCAGAACTTATGATCAAGTCAGCTTGTAGCATTTTTTTATTATTATTGGCAATGACATTCCTAAGAGGAAGAGTAATTTTAATTTAAAATAAATAAATAAAAATAAAGGAAAGCATAAGGCCTCAGGGAACTGATGATCAAAGAATCTGTTGCCTCCAGAATATTGCTGGTGGTTCAGGTCAAACTTCAAGCCAGTCTCTTTGCAGGTATTTAGGTATAAGCTTACCCATATGCATGGGCAGCCCCATTTAGGACAGCATGGCCATTTGAGATGAATCAGATTAAGGCCAGGCCCGTATCTTTGGGGAACACAGCCTTAGCTACACCAGAAAAAACATTTGTAATTTTACAGTGGAGCCAGAGTCCTAAATACATCAGCTGCATGGTGCTCAGTTCTGACAGAGGGAAGCAAAGGCAAAAAATGCCTCCAAATATGGCTGGAAGTCACCACAAAAACATAGATGTCTACTCACGAGGAGTTGGTTTTAAACTCTGGTGGTTTCACCCAACATTGGCTAAAAACACAGTTAGGAATAACAGTTTGGGAATCATTACCCAAATTTATGAGAGATTAATTGAATCATACCTTGATTCTCAGGAGAGTCACCAGGAAATTAATTTGTATGCTTTGCTACTAAAATTGTTGGCACTTCTTTTTATCCCTTTGTTTTAGTTCAACAGGACAATCCTTGTACAAAATGTCATATGATGTCAATTCTCTGTTAAACAGAACCCATTTGCTCAGATGAAAACTGTTAATTTTGCTTGTACTAAGTTTCAAGAGTCACAAAACATGAGAATGTAAGTATTATGTGGATGTATCTCAAAGTAACTATATCTATGCATATCTAACTGAAATTGCTTCGTGAGCAAAAATCTTAGCTGTTTGACTTTCCTGGCCAGGCACCACACGGTGCCGTTTTAGTGCATCTACCCACTATCAAAACAGAATAACAGGAGTGAAAAAAGCACAGAAGTTAACAAATTACCCTGTTAATAACCCTTGTCTCCAGAGCCAAGCTCCATGTGATTTGGACTCTTTCCAGGGCTGCAGATTAAGATAGGCAGCACATGTCAAGAGCACCTGAAGCAAAATAGAAATGTTTGTTTTACCTCAAGCCATCTCAGCATATCGGAAGTCATGAGAAACAGTTGTCTGGCTAGCCCAGTTTGCCTCACTTCTGTGGAAAGGCTAATGATGACATAACAAAAAGCTTAATTGCTTATTAAAGCATGAGCATATTTATTTCCTTTTACCATGAGAACACTGAGAGACAAAAAGCAAGCTGTGACATAATAGAGGCAGAATGAACAACAATAGATCAATGTAGATATTTAAATATTTCAAAGTTATGTGGATTATGTATAGCAACATCTTTGCAGATAAACTGGATTGCAAAATCCAACTTCAATTATTCAAGCTTTGCTCACTCAACCCATTCATAGTGAAATGCTTTCCTAAGAAATTACACTGAGGATTTACTTATTTGGTTTCCTAGATGAGATATTAGGAGCACAAGAAAGTGCTTCATACAGTTAAGCGTCAAGGAATTTTATCCAGAACATTACCAAAAAGGGCTTAGAGAAACAAGACACAGCAGGGCAAGTCTTAATGATTATCTATCAAGAAAAACTCACGGATGGGACCGTCATGGAATTTGGTTGTACAACTCAGGAAATTTCTCAATTAAAAAGAAGCAAAATGATCAGCTAAAGCAGTGATTAACTATGATTATTGTGGTACTGCTAAAGAAAAGAAAAAAGAATACGAACAACAGCTACCTCATTTATACATTTTTTCCTGAGAAAACCTATAGTCACAGACAGGATCTCTGACAATGAGGTTAATCTCAGCCTCAAGATACTTAATTCTCCAAACTGAAACATGTGTTAGGGTACATCCTAGGTAAATAAACCTTTAGAGATGGGCAAGGAAATCTCACTAATCTGCGGAAGGCAGATTCATGTACCATGGAAAACCTGATAAGTTATAAATGGCAAATATCTGTGGTTGCACCTGAGTCCTATGACATCAGACAAACAAAAGCATATCTGAATTCTTGTGACAGTCATTCATTAATATGCCTATTAAACTCCAATCAAGTCATATTATTTGTCCAAAATTTGATCTACAACCCCTCTATTGCACCATATTTAAGCAAATTTACCTTATGCAGGTTTTGCCACTGTTACAAGTTGCAAACACTTTTCAATTTTGACTTAACACACTATCTTAAAATTTTAATCCAGTTTCATGGTGGAACTTCATAATTTCAGTCATGATCATGTGGTCATGATGAGGTCAATGCAGTGCTGGGAGTGGTGTTGTCAGTCTTCATGCCATATTGCAGAATCTATTCTTTCTGGGCTTTCTTACCTGTCTGCTTGCGGCTTTCCTGCACAAGAAAGCAGGATATTCATCTTCAGCTCATGAATAAGTAGTCCGTTAGTGCTGAGACAGAGCAATTTGTCAATATTCTGGTAGCAGTAAATTCTCAGAGCATCTATAGAGTTCCTCTTTCAATGCTAAAGAGGCAATATCCCTGAAATATCCTTCAGATTCATCAAATTTAATAAGAATTGATATTGTTTCAAATAAAGGTTTATTCCTTCGGCTCTTAACTCTGTCAAGAGCTTAAAAGTCTTAAAACTTAATTATACCTTAAAGGGTTCTTTGAATTTAAATAATATTTCAAGATGGCATCATACCTTATGAATAGTCTTTAGAGAGGTAGTCCTTTAAGTTTCTCACCGAAATTTGTGAAGTGTTGCCAGATCAATTCATTCCACAAAGTATATTTTCAAATGACTTGTTATATTAGTAGCTAGTTGTGGCATCGTATAACCCTGCCATATTGTACCTAACTCATCTCACTATTTACAGAAAAAGGAGGAGAGAGAAGTATTATGTGACATTTTCTATTAAGATCTGTTTGCAACACAGGTCCAATACAGGAAATCAGTCCTGACTGGAAGTATGCTTAATTGTTTGCTTCAGTCCACTGCAGTCAAAGGAACACAAATATGCGCTTTAAGTGCTTTCCCAAATACATGTGGGCTGTTAACTAGATGTTAGGGATGACTCAAGAGCAATACAGTCATTACCAAGCAAAGTTTATCATGGCTTGAGTATTTGTCCTGACTGGACAATGCTCAGTATGAAATAGTTAACGACACTTGATAGATAACTTTGAAAATAAGGTGTAGTTTTCATCATTATTCACTTATCTTTGTCAGCACCTCAGCTTTCAGAGCACAAATGAGAAGCCTCTCCAACAACTGCAACATTAGAAAAGAGCAGCAGCGAGGGGAAAAAAAGCTTCATTGCACTGGCAGCTCTTTTCGTGCCTCAGTTTCTCAGGATTTCCAGTTGTCCATTCCAATTAGTAGACAGTTATGGGAGAAATGGGAGCGAAGTTAGGATGGAGACCTGACAAAGAAGTTTTGTTAGAGTACGCAGGTATGAAAATGTATCATAAAACTAACGGGCTTAAAGCACAGGGCTTTGCCAGCAGTCAGCCAAGGCTCTGAAACAAACTCCCATAGGAATTAAGGGCTATCACAAATGGCATCAATTCTCACTCCAAATGCAAATCACTCTTCTTCTGCCTAGCTTGCTTCCCCTATAAGCAGAAAACAATCTTATCAAAACAAAGCACTCCTACTAAGTATCTAATTCTTCATGTAGGGAAAGAATGAGCCAAATATGACAGATACTAGTCACCTCACGTACCATAAACTTGCAAGGTACTCATATATTTCACAATGAAAGCAGAGTGAGAACCTCCATAAAATAGAATGGCATACAACAAGAGCAGGGCAGGAGGGAGACTGTGACAAGGATATCGTTACTGGGAGAGCGGGATACAAAAAAAAGCTGCCCAAGACATGCTGCTGCAGCTGAATTATGTAGAGCTTTGAAAAAGAACGAGCTCAAATTTAACACACTGATTTACTCTCTGTTTCTGTTTCCTCACTTATGACGTAATCATTAATCAGCTACTTTTACAGTGAGAAAAACAGGGTTTTGATTAAATTAATCATGAATTAGTCCAGAAATAGTTCCCTGCAAGTATTCTTTTGAGCAAACACTTCACTCCCACAGTTTTTCACAAAAAGCTTCGCAGCAGATAAAATAGGTACAAACATGATCTAAGCAAAACTCTATTTAGCAATTGTCAAAACACTAGCGAGTAGATTTCCTCATTATTCACTCGGCTCTGCTGGTATCTTTGCACGCAGGGTGCAGATGAGAACCCTCTGCTGCACAGCAACAAAAGGAGGAGGAACAGAGAAAGATTTCTAGCTGGGCTGGAAACCCTTCTCCTCACCTTGGCGCTAGGTACCTCTGAATTTAAGGGCCAGGATTGTTTCTGGCAATTCTCAAGAGGCAGAGAGGGAGACTGCAAGCCAAAGAATGGCTTTTGAAGCAAGAACAGAGCTCCTGCAAAAGCCATTTCCTTGCCTACAATCACTCTTTCATCTCAGGCCATTTGTCTGATCGAAGCCGCCTGACCTATCATTACTAAATAACATTACAAGGGCAGTTCTGTTCAGCGATACCTAAAGGTTTCAGCTTGTCTCTAGATTAAAATCACTGTTCTGGAGGGATTCCTGGACAAAGCTAGAAGTGGGAGTCACGTGCTTAGAGCACATAAATGCATTAGCCTTTGAGCCAAAATTGTACCTCCTTACTTCAAGAGGCTCCACCACTGTACTAACATTAACACTCATTACTCTAATTGCACGTTTGGATAAAACACCTGGTTTACAAATACAATGCCAACAAGTTATATGTGTTTAAAAACAACAACAAAGTTCACTGACTGAAAGATCTGAGGATTTGCCTGGAGGCTTGTGTATAACAGCCACTTTGAACAATTCTAAATTTAACCAATATGCTATAAAAACAAAATGCACAGCACTTCATACACTTGTCACTAGCACTAATTTAAACCACACTGTGGAATAAGCTATTTAAATGGACTTGTTGACCTACTTTTTAATCCCAGCTTTTGGGGAAGAAAAGAAGCTAAGTAGTAACTTAGAAGATTGTTATTTCCTATAAATCATATTTTTGTATGGCTCTTACCACACAGTATTTCACTTTATGAGGGTTTTGTTTTTTCCACTGAATGCAGGTACAGATTAAGCTGCAGAATGTTAGGAGATGGAAAAGTATTTTAATTCATTACTGCCTTGAAGTGATCCTCATTGTCCAACATTTTGGAAATCATTTTGCCTATAATCAGTCTTTTCTCTGTCCTCTCACTCACTTCCATTTGAACTGAATGAGACCATCTTAAACATTAAAAGGAGCTTGACACCATACAGAACTACTTACAAGGAGGGATAAAGGGACTTTTTTAAATTTAGTTCTTTGTCATAAAAATTCTTTCCTCAAGATCATTCCAAAGAATTATTCATTTCTCTTTAATGTTTGTCCCAAGCATATATTTTTAGGTTCTCCACTGTTCTGTTACACCCTGTACGTGTAAGCTCCATCCCAAAACATTTTTCTTAGGACAACAGTTGTTCTTTGTATTTCTCAGTAGTATCCAAGTTATAGAAGTGAACTAAAATAAAAAAAAAAAAAAAAAATCTATAGTGCAGTTCTCACCAATACCTATACAGTTAAACGTGGAAGTTCATGAACCAAGTTAAGAGAACAATTTATGGATGAAAGTAAGCATTTGCATTTTTACAGGTATATGATTGGAAACTGAGTGCAAAAATGGGTCTCTATGGCTCAGTATTTGTGCCAGACAAGTAAAAGGTACAAAAGGAGAAGGACACAACAGGTTTCTGATAAAGGAAAGTTGTAGATCTGGCACATCTCCCTTGCTTCTGTGGACTTCTGTCAGCAGGCAACTGGACAATAAAGTCCATCCACAAGTTGGATGTACATGAACAACATGCATAAAATCTATCATGTTTATGACTTGATTTGATGCACAGAGACCATAACACAGCTAGGAGCTAGAAAAAATAGCTTTGAACTACTTATTCTGTTAGGTGTCTAACTGTGGCAAGCTGGCCTTTGCCATGACCATGCTTTTTTCATCCACCACTGTGTTTAAGTGACACAATACAAAGAAAGAGAGCATAGGACCTACCATAGCAGAATAGTCCTTTTCTTTTGAGACACAAACAGAAAGAGGAAAACAAAACAAAACAAAAAAAAGAAGTGAAAGAAGTTTAATTATTCTGGTGTCATGTACATCAAACATAACTGTTAATACCTTTATACAAGAGGCCACTGGAACTGTGCACATCCATAGGACTGAAAGCTTCATCGGAGTGATGACTAACACATTGTCAATCTAAATTTTTCTACAAACCTATCTTTGGCAAAGAAGGAACACATCCTGCTTTCCTTAGGACATGTGAATTCCTTAGCGATGCGCGTGCTTGTACTTGACAGGATTAGAGAATTGTGAAGACAAGCTTCTTCCACTAAAGGATACAAGGGTGGCTTTTCTACCTTTGATCATAGTGAAGCAGCAGTAAAGCAATCAAACCAGACAAGGGATGCAGAAACTGTAGGGTTAAAAACCAAGCATTAATAAAACTAGAAAAATCACAGCACAAAACAATTTCTGTGAGAGCTGGCAAAGCAAGATGGGATGAGGAAAATTTATCCTTTTTTTCTTTTTCATAGTCTCTAAAGGGGGAAAAGAAAAAAGTGTCAATTATTAACACAGCAGCAGAAATACCGTGAAAAAGAAATGTATAAATAGTAAGGTGACTCCATGCAGAGTGGAGAATGTACCATATTTATATGCGCAAAGAAGTCAAGAAAGCATCACCTGAAAAAGGTCATGGAATCATAGAATCATAGAATCATCCAGGTTGGAAAAGACCTCCAAGATCATCCAGTCCAACCATTAACCTACACTACCAAGCCCACTCTAGACTAATCAAGGGTAGACCAGACTAAACCATATCTCGAAGTGCCACATCTACCCGTTTTTTAAACACCTCCAGGGATGGTGACTCCACCACCTCTCTGGGCAGCCTGTTCCAATGCCTGACCACCCTTTCCGTAAAGAAATTTTTCCTAATTTCCAGTCTAAACCTCCCCTGGCGCAGCTTAAGCCCATTTCCTCTTGTCCTATCGCTAGCTACTTGGGAGAAGAGACCAACACCCACCTCACTACAACCTCCTTTCAGGTAGTTGTAGAGAGCGATAAGGTCTCCCCTCAGCCTCCTCTTTTCCAGGCTAAACAACCCCAGTTCCCTCAGCCGCTCCTCATAAGACTTGTTCTCCAGACCCTTCACCAGCTTCGTTGCCCGCCTCTGAAAACGCTCCAGCACCTCAATGTCTTTCTTGTAGTGAGGGGCCCAAAACTGGACACAGTATTCCAGGTGCGGCCTCACCAGCGCCGAGTACAGGGGGACAATCACCTCCCTGCTCCTGCTGGCCACAGCATTCCTGATACAAGCCAGGATGCTGTTGGCCTTCTTGGCCACCTGGGCACACTGCTGGCTCATGTTCAGCCGGCTATCTACTAACACCCCCAGGTCCTTTTCGGCCAGGCAGCTTTCCAGCCACTCCTCCCCAAGCCTGTAGCGTTGCATGGGGTTGTTGTGACCGAAGTGCAGGACCCGGCACTTGGCCTTGTTGAACCTCATACAGTTGGCCACGGCCCATCGATCCAGCCTGTCCAGGTCCCTCTGCAGGGCCATCCTACCCTCGAGCAGATCGACACTCCCACCCAATTTGGTGTCGTCTGCAAACTTACTGAGGGTGCACTCGATCCCCTCATCCAGATCATTGATAAAGATATTGAACAAGACTGGCCCTAAAACAGAGCCCTGGGGAACACCGCTCGTGACCGGCCGCCAACTGAAGAGACAGTCTAGGGGCCAAACATGTAACTGGACAAAACAGTACAAATTCAGACTTTTAGTTACATTTAAGAGACAGATGGGACTGCATAGACAATTCCAGACTGCACAATTCCAAACCTACAGACCAAACAAGACCCTTAACATTAGCAATAGGGAAACTATAATGAGGTATTTAAAGAGAAGCTTACTGACCCTGTATCCTTGTGACATCATTGTCTGCAAAGCTTTAGTTAATGGAAGCCCCAGGCACACCTCCTGTTCTTAAAGGGGGGGGGGGGGGGGAATATTCTGCATAAGTCAGCCCCATTTCAGCTAATCACAGCTTTCTTAACTGAAAGTTAAGGGGAAAATTTAAATGGGTACATACTGCATGCAGAACTAATTGAGATTACCTTCCAAGAACCTAATAACAGTCAGGGACTGGTAAAACCTGTAAGCACTTTTTAGAAGAAAGATGAAACTGAGGATTAAAAGGAACTCTTGGTGAACAGGTTGATTTAAATTGTGGTTTTTATTAGTATCTAACATAAGGTATCTTTCAGAAGGCTTTCAGATAATCAGCTTGCTTTAAAATACTGCATGCCAACATTTTAGTCAATCTCTCTATGCATCAACAAACCAAAGCAGAGGCCATTATTCTTGCAGCAGGCAGTACTTCTCACTTTAGTGTAGAACACTGGAGAGCATGCACAGATCCAGCAGCTCTGGTGGCTTTCTTTTAGCATCACATGTCTCCAGGTGAACGCTGGCTACAGAAAAGAGGACTTCAACAAATCGGAACATATTACCAAGGGTGGTGGAGAGGAGTGCAAAGGTGCAAGGGAAGTTTTGCTATGCAGAGAATAGGGCTGTGTCTCCTTCCCTCTCTGCTCCATTAACTCTGCCCATATGGCACATGCTCCATGTCACTTACAAGGCTGCAGACCTGCCCCTTCTTCCAACATGACAAGGGAGAAAGCTGTGTGAGATCGTACCATGGTACACTGCTGACATAAAGCCCAAAACGTGTGGCATTTTCCAGCAGCTTCATGTTTAGTGAACATGAGAAGTTATAAACCTGAAGCCAAATGACTCCTCAGGGCCTTTGAGAACCTGCCAAATTTCTCCCTTTAGAGTCCTTCAGAGGATAAAATATGGGAGTTACATCACTTCCCTCAGCCAAGTCTCAAAGGAAAACACAACATATAGTCAATGAGAGAGTCAGGCCTTTGACTTGCACAGTCTAGAGAAAGGATTGTCTTTTTGCAAAGTACTTCTGCTTATTTTAACACACACAGGTTATCCACAGCTATTCATCTCAGTGAGATGCTTACCATGCCTTTGCCAGAAGAGGTGCCCAACACCACATATACTTACCAGCGTTATATTTCTTTAGAATAATATGGTTTTGGGATCATGAAGTTACCGTTGCTATTCCAAGGAACTCCCAGGACAAATTAATCTTAACTACAACTATAATGGAATTGCTTACAGCCATGAAAGGGTACCACAATGCAACATCTGAATTTTTAAAATACATGTACATGGTGGGTTTGATACTCATTTTTCACAGCATTCTTTTGTAAGATTTTCCTGAAGTCTGAAGGCAGGCCCCAGAGTTAGTGCAGGGCAAAAAGAAAAAAAAAGTTACTGTCGTTAAGGCTATCCCTTCTCAGGCTGACCAGGAGAAATCTGAACCTACAACTATGGGACACAGGTGTGACACCTGACTCTGTCCAAATCCCACACACACCCCAAACCAAAACCTTAAAGCAAAATAAAAACCACCCAAAGGTAAAAAGGGGAGTGAAGGCTAAGAAAATCACATGCAGAGGATTTATTCAGCCAAAGCTACGCATACCTGATCAGCACTTGTCCATCAGGGAAGGGAGTTACTTCAGAGGACATAATTTTGCCCCTAAGCTATGTCAAGCAACATGAATTGTTTAAGTTTGCCTGCTGAAACTTAGTGGCAGAGTACAAAGAACAAGAGGCCAGGTCAGGAGAGCTAACATTTAGCCACATGGGCAATGAGCCCAGACAGGCGCAGCCAGGTCCAAGATCAGTTTATACCTGCTCCTCAGAGGTGACAAAAATCTGGAGGTGACAGAGCAAGTAGGGACTGACTTCTTGCAGTCACTGAGAGCCAAAAAGAGCTAAATGAAAATGACTACTGTGTTCCTCAGCAAAAACTTTGTGATTTTTCTGCAGGAGCTGATGTAATTATCGAAGTGCAGATTTTAGACAGATGGGGGATCCTTTCCTGAGGGCAAGTAAGTTAACCTGAAAAGCTCTACGAGGTTGCTACCAGACCTTTCATGGCTGTCAAGGCCAGAAGGTGAATGCATCATAGTGAGTAGCAAAGAACAGTAATCTATCCCTTCATTCAGACAGATCTGGTTATCACCCAGAAGCTTCTCTATCTCTGAAGAGCACAAGAGACCTGTCCAATAAGCCAGACAGCAAGAAGCGCTCATGCCATAGGGAATCTATTTTTTTAATAACCAGAATTAGAAGCTGTCTCACAGAAATACATCTAATGAAAGTAGGAACTGGAGCTGGGACTCCTACTCTCATGCAATCCTTCCTTCCATTCTTATCCTTCAAAGCTAGCAAGGGGATGACAGCAATCAGAGGTCCAGCCTTGATGAAGTGTGTGAGGGAAAGGGAGTAATAGCAGTTCTTTATTATTAGAGAAAACCATTAAAAAAAGGAATCAGCCTTTACCATCTATCAGCTAGTTCCCAACAAGCTAGTTCCCAAGCTGATAAAAATAATGACATAACTTCACCATCTCCCTTTACTCTGCTGTTTTTCCCTCTGGCTGGATCATACACATACCCTCCCAAAGCTGAGAAAACACAAACAACTATTTTTCTTCATGAAGACAAAACATTTGGTGATGACTATAACGGAATTCATTGGCACTGAGAATACAGGTGCAGAATAGGAAGATACATAGCTCAGAGCGCATTTAATCTAATCTAACAAAGTTTTCCCAAATGAGTTTTAAATACTGTACTGTTGTACCTCTAAACAGTAAGCCTTTTATGCAGTAGACTTTTAATACACTCACCACACAACACATACCTGCCGCCCACCTTGCATGTTCCTGTTGCTGGATTCTGCTTTTTCTTTTGGCAACCATACCTAACCTACTTCTAGAAGAGAACGAAGGCTGTATTCCCAGTTAAAAGCAGCACAGTGTTGATCAGAAAAGCCTATCACAATAGGAAAAGATACAGTTTATAATAAGAAAACAGGGAAAACCAATAGAGTGCAATTCTAGAGCAATAGCTTTTAAGGTTGTGTACTTTTTTTGATATATTTTACCTCTTGTTGTGGATGAAATTGATGGGCCCACATTGTTTTTCAACATCCAAAATAGACAAGTCTCTTTTTCATGACTTAAAAACGTAATTTAGCCTTTGCTGAGCAGACTTATTTCTATACACAAAGCATGCCAGTCAATTACATCGAAACAATTTCATTCAGGTCACTAAACATCAGTAGGTAGCATGATTTAGTGCCAGGAGTGTATTATACAAGAGCACAGCAATTTTGAGGTTTGGAATTGAAATGGAAATTGCAACGTGGATGAATATTGACAGTAAGCACATACAGCAGCAGGGAGCATCCTGCGCTTACCCAGGGCCATGTGACCAACCCATCCCTGACAAGGAACCCTTTTCCACATCACACAACAACGATGTTGTATTTTCTTAATTCAAGTTAATTTCTAGCATTTACGTTCAAATTGTTGTACAAATGTAGAGGAGTCACATATATAAAGAAAGTTAAAAGAAAAAAAGAAGTTATTAGACTTAATTTCATAGTTCTAGATTCATAAAAGCTATTTTATTCTCTTGCATAATTGAAGGCTTTTATTTAAACCTGAAATAAAACAATATTAGGTATTCCTGGCTCCACTTTTTCTCTCTGAGGAAGAACTAGAATTGGTGATGACTTATGTTTATTGATCCAGCATTTCCAACATCTTTGAAACACAACTCTAACACACAGAAAGGTGAGACATCCTGTTTTGGCCACTGTTCACAAAGGCCCCTTTGATACATGTCAAATAAAAGATTTTGGCATTTTCTTACAAAAATGAACAAAATACACATCAACTTCTTGTAATTACAAACAAATGCTTAATTAAATAAAACTGACCTGGGGTCATATCCTCTATAATATACGTATGTTTTTGGAAACACTATGGGTCCTAAAAACAACTTTGAAAGATGAGTTCTACTTTAAAAAATCCTGTCTCAATCAACCATCACTACTTACCTAATTCAAAGCCGGCATGCTCTGTTGACCAGAAGGCAGCAGAGAATTCCTCCAGCTACTTGCTTTCCCTGTCTAAAGTGATCATTTATTTTTTACTATTCAAAAAAACATAATCTCTGAGGATGAGGGCTATTTCTTAGCTGTGATTATTACCTCTTGGCTCATATACTCTGACAATCAGAAGTATTACACTATGGAATTATTTTTCACATGATGGATTTCATCAATTGCTCTGTATCAGTATCTAAGCTACCATCATGTTACACCAACCAAAGATCATCTTTCCTCTGAAAGATTTGGAATTATGACAAGATTTGGCCTCGTTTAAAAATGTGGTTAAAAGCAGTTCACTGCCTCCACACTGCTGCTTTTGTGCCCTGGCACCACAGGATCACATTTTCACTTTCAAAGGCCAAAAATCAAAGAACTAAACATTTTCCACTTCTGCTCTAAAAGAATTTCAAAGGGGAAAACAAATGGCCCATGTCTCGTGGAACACAGAGTGAAACAAAAAAGAAAAACTGCAGCCTGCTCCCAAAAGCAATGATTTTTCTAAGCTGGAACTAGCACAAATCCTTTGTGTGTTAAATTCATGGGAATTACAAAAATATTTCTTTTACCAGTCCTCGTTAATCTAAATCATGCACCTTTTCAAACTCTGCTCTTCGTTAAGAAAGAAAAAAAAAAAAAACCACAAAATCTAGAAAGCATTGTTAGAAACTTATTTTTCAGAAATAGGAAGATGCTCAGATAGATACACCTTCTTTTACTGACTTAGAAATCTCTGATGGGAAATAATTAACGAAGTTAGAAACCACCACTATGTCAATCATTGAAGAGCTTTAGGCAATAGTGTCCAAAACAACTGTCACAAATTGTGACAGTGCATGTCCCAATAGAGGCTTTTATCACTACCATCATGAGCCTTGCGCAGTTTAAGCATATTTTACAAAGTAGAATATATTTTACTAGTTTATAATATCTAGCAAATCAAAGAGAATTATGTATTCCCTGACTCTAAGTAACCATGAGTTCATTATACCTGTGAAACAGCATGCAGGATAATCTCAGAAAGTCTGAAAGTATGTGCTCAGAGGGCCTGGCTCTGCTCTAGCATTTTCCATGAAGTTTGAATTAGACAAAGGTATTTGGATTTGAGCATTAAGAAGTGCAGCAGGCAGAACCCAGTTCTTAATGCAGTAGCTACTGTTTCAGTCAAGAAAAAAAAAATCAGTAATGTGGGCACTTAGCAATAGTTTAAAATAGACACAAAATTTATGAATCATGATAATTAAATAATGACTCATCAGGGAAGGCAAGTAAGCAAAATTAGTTCCTTTTTTAACCCTGCATAACATAAGAGTTCAGCAATTTATTTTTTTTTTTAATCGCAGTAACGTTACTTCTGAGGGCCAAATACAATAACTTTAAAAAACCTTTCAATCTTGCATAGACATTTACCTACATTATTCTTTTCTCAAACTGATTTTCAATTAAGTACCACATCCGCTCACCAAGAATATATTTGAATATACAACTGTGCTCCTTAGCATTCCCAAATAAAGGTACAGACTTTCATGGATGGATTTAAAAGCAGGGAGTTTCACAGTATTCTGGTTCTCTGAAGTGTGAGAGCTGACTGCAAGAACATGCCTGACTAGTAGCACAGGGCACTGATATTTCTTCAGTCACACACTAGTCAGAGCTGGTTAGAAATTAGGTTTGCATTCTATTTTGTTGCTTTTTTTTAATTTTGTTTTATAATCTAGGTTATTCTGAGTCTGCACTAATTTTTAATAACACAGTCTCACAGCAAAACAGGACCTGGGCAAGGAAAAAAAGAAGAGGAAAATGGTGCACTCCTCACTCCAACCTCATCCTCCCAGAAAATCTGAGGCTGCAAAGCTCAATTCTCTTCTTACCTAAGGGTTCTTTCCATTATGAAATCTGCCACAGAGTAAAGGAGAGAAACAGTCTTAGGAAGCTGAAGAAACAGGGGCCAAAAATAGTAGGCCAGTAACATACAGGACTTCAACATTTCCCCCTAATGGATCGATAAGCGAGTTCTTACTGATACACATCTACCCTATGAACTGCAAACAAAATTAAAATTGGACTACTTGCCTTCCTCAGAAGATAAAGCTCCCTCTTATTTTGCCACCTAACCAATTTCTGCTGCGTTGGCTTGATTTTACCTTTTTGTTTGGTATGGTGTTTCTGTTACCCTTCCAAGTAGATATGTCCCTTCCTAAAGGGAAATTATCAGGGTCACAAGGCTATAAGTACCTCCCAATACACCATGGGCACTTTACAGGCTGACAGCAGAGCTCAGGAGAAGGAAAGGAAAAGCATCTTAAAGTCCTGACTTGTCTAAGATACGACACATAGCATGTCAGATGCAAATGAAGACTGTACACTGCAGTTAGCTTTTATTTTGTTGCAGGGGAAGAGATGCTAAAAAAAAAAAAAAAAAACAAACCAAATTCTTTCTACAAGCACCCTGAGTCACTTGGACAAGCTGTTACTTACCATTCCTTTCTCTGCTTTCCCTCACCCCCAAACCTGCTACACACCTAATTTTAAGCACACGTTTACAATTACTTTGTCCTTTTAGCTACTCTACAGCAGGGATTAGGATCCTACATGAGACCTTTTCATTTACTGAACAATCAAGCAAAATAAAAGGTTAATAGTTCAAGAGTACCTACAAGGAAAATGGACCAAAAGCCATTCCTGGTATAACCTCATTGACTTCATGGACTCAGCTTTTACTGCCTGTTTTATACAGAGCATCTTTGAAGTAAACAAAGCATAAGGGCTTTTAGAAGATGTTATACAGTATAATGAAATGGATTGGAATAATTACTTGTTTTAACCACATTCCTCTGTCTCAACTTCATGATTTAAATAGGACACACTAAAGAGTAAATAATATATATTACAATAGTAGTAGAATCTGGCTTGCTTGCTTTAAGCATAGGCAGTGTTAGGTTAATTGGTTTTAATGCTGGGGTGAAATTTCACTATTAACTGATGTTCCTTTCACTGGTATTATATCCCTGCGTTTACTCCAATATGATTTCCTGAATTAAGACAAGTATTGAAAAGCCTTCAGGGTAGCTAAGAAAAGAAGCTGGCATTCCATTAACAAAAAAAAAAAAAAAAAAAAAGAAAAAATCACTATTGGGGTAAGCTACACAGCTCTGTGAAAGGACAAGAGATAGCTGGAGTGGGATCTTGCTTGCCAGCAGGCAAGGTTCAAGGGTTCACTGATGTAAGGTCACGGTGAAATAGACTGCATTTGAAGTGGAGTCTCCAGTGATTTAGTTGAACTTTATGTTCCAGATGTCTTCATGTAAAGGTGCACTTCCATAACATTTAGGAGCAGTAAGAGACACGTTTTATAACCCCTTTGTTTCTGTAAACGCCCTTACAGGAAAGGATTTAACACAATGGAGATTTTCCCATATTTTCACATTTGCTGTAGAATTGCTGTTAGACATATTTATTCAATAAACGGGTACACCTGTTACATTTAAATGCAAGAAAAATGAGTTTATTTCCAAGACCCCACTGTGTTGACAAAAGATTAGTTATACAAATCAGCTTGCAAACTACAAAACTTATGAAGCCTGGTGACCTTTGCATAATGCACTGTATGATGGGGCACATTCATGCAGGTGATTGTGGATGGGATGAGCAGTTTAGGGAAGTATCATTCAGTCACTTAATACATTTCTGAGGGGAAAGAGGGGCAAGAAACAGTCAGATATTATTATTCATTTATTAAATACCATCTCCAAAAGAGGTACACTTTGTAGGTCATGGCTTTTTCTTGTAAAAGCACTGCTATGTATTAATAATTTTGGTCACAACTGAGGCCTTTGGGCATCTGCACTTTAGGAGTTCTCTCACTCAGACAGTAGTTTAACTTCAGTATACAGCATACTAGCACCTTTTGGCCAGTGAGCCCTTACAAAAGCAGTACTACCACACACCCTCATCATGCAGGTAATTTGATCAGGATATCACCACAGGGAGAATACTGACAGAACCATGATTTTTTTCTCTTCTAAATAGAGAAGGTCAGGAGATATTACAAATATGAGATATAAAAATGAAGAATATCTATTTAAAAATCCTTTGTTGAAATTTTCATTACAGAGTATGTGAGGAATAATTAAAGGATAGCTATATTTCTTTGGTCTACTGACAAACAGAAAAGAAATATAGGAATTTGATAAAACAGGGTAATTTGTAGGACATAAACTATGGTAATGAGATGAAATTAAGAGGAGGAAATTTTAGACTAAATATTGTGAAATACTGACAGTTGGTCATATCTGTTTTACAGGGGAACTCTATCAGTTGGGCGTAATGTAATGTAGCAAGCCAAATGTAACACTAGCAAGCCAAAGCAATTATGAATTCGTGGAAACACAGGTATGAATTAGATACTTTAATATTTGTAGCCTCACCTCAGATTCTTGGGCCACAGGCAAATGAAAAAGGGGCCTGGTTAGCTGTAGCAACATTTCTATTTGCCATCCTTTTTGCAGCCAGCTCAGTTTGGAAACTTACAGTCCTCTGAATACAGGCAACACTATTAATCATGTATTATACCTTGAGATGGATATCCATCCCTTCTCTCCCTCAAACAGGTTGAGAAACTATTAAAGAGAACAAAGCAGAAAGGCACAGCCTGTCAAACTGCACAGCACTAGAAAGGTTATCGTAATACAGTTGCAGGCTGCTGTCTTTTCCAGCCTGTATGACAGATGAAAAATTTCATTCTTGTGACAAAAACGGTAATGAGGATAGAAAATGGCACAACATGAATCCAGCTTTCTGACAGGGTGTGTAATGAGAATCAGAATTGTGCAAAGTTAATCTAATCCCATCACAATGTTAGAGCTCAAGTCACAGGGGACTTGCTTATATCTATAGTTTCATATACGTCGTCTCAGGTGCACAAAGCTTATGTGGAAAAAAAAGGTACAAGAGCAGCATTTTGAAGCTGAAAAAGGCTTGCACTATTATAAAATAATGGGGACAATCTGATAGAAAACCAACCTCAAGCTCCAGCATTTTAAACGCAGCTGATTGCACCATCATAAGTGAGCGCATACTAGTGCAAACATTTCTTTGCATGCACAAGTGACAAACCACAATCTAAAGGCTGATTTCCTCTGATCTAGAAGGTGGACTGTAGAGTGGCATTTTGTCAGTCATATGCATAAATCTCACCATTTCAAGAGAGATGTACTAGTATCCATTTAGTAACGGAGCTCATATTACACAGCAACACTGTGTGGTATTCTTTATATAAAATTTTCATTATTATTATTTTTAAAGTTTTACTGAATTTCCAGATTCCTTCTGAGTCTTAAGGGACTGTCTTCAGACTAACATAATCTTTTTTTCTTTTCCAATCAGCTGTCATAAATGAGATCTCAGAATTTTAAGTGCATAAAAACCAGTTCTCTAAACAATGTTGTGTTTCTAGGACATGAAGAATATAGTTTCTACATATTGTACACAGAAAACACTGTAGGCAAAAATACTGTAAAATCAGGCATTAGCTGGCAGACACATCACTAAGCCTAGAAACATTCTTAATTTGGGAAAGGGTCCTAATTATCCCTGAGGGACCTCCATCTCATATGCATCTCCCAATTTGGAAAGCTTGTGCTTCAGATCTGTAAAAATATCTAGGATAAAACACTCTCCCTCTCATTACTTTCCCTCCAGTCTCGTTATTCAACTGATACTGAAAACACACACGGGATTGCAAGTTAACCCCTTCTTAGGTAAAAAAGCACAAAACTACGTTTACCTTATATCCTAGTGAGCTGCATCAGGCAGAGTTAGACATTAATAAATCTACACAACATAACTAGTTTGACTCCTGCAGTCGAAAGTAGTTATTAGTCTGGGCTGAAAGTTGCACAGATTCATCCAGCTCCTCAGAAGAAAACCACATGGTGCTTGTCTGGAGGAATAATTTGGCTACTTCCACTCAACACATTCTTCATATGTGAAAAGAAATGTTACTTCATTGAATTGTAAAATCTTAAGTATCGTTATTTAAATACATATCCCTATAGACCATAAAAACCCCAAAAGTTTTTTAAAACAGCTCTGAGAAGATACATGCTGGAACAAATCTAAACATTGGGGTGCTTACATATAAGACAAGCCCTTGCATGACTAAGTTATGACAAGATGAAATTGTTTCATGTCTTATTTTTTCAAGATTTAGCACTACACAGATAAAATGCTGTTAAAGAAAGCATTTAACTTCATCCAGAAGATTTAATCTAGGGTACCCATAATAAAAAAAAAACCCACAGCAAATTATTTTTAATAGTTTATTAAATCTATTATTTGCCTGTTGTGAGGTTAACTTAGGTAAACATCTTCATGTATGCTTTTAAAATCTAGTATGGTTTTCCTCTTGTGAGATTGCCATGCCGCCGTGCGAGGTAACACTTCTTGGTTCAGAGAATAAAGTCTCTCCAATTATAAAACACAAAAGAAAAACCCGAAGTACCATGTTTTCAGTTATTCTCTTCTACATCTACTTCAGAAGACGCCATTTCCTTGACTCCTTCCCCCACTATAGTCATTTGTATAGTTTAAGCCTATAAATTAGCAGAAAAGACAACACACTGGCACAAAACATCTTTATGTACAAGAAAGATTCAACTTCTGTTATCAATATAAACACTGATTATAAAGTTATGGTGGATGTACCCTTGGATAATGTAGGATGTAAAGAAAAGTGTGACAGAAAATGGTTTATTTACAACCCTACTTTAAGGATAGCAAAGCATTCTCTCAACTGCATTATCAAGGTTTTAAGCATCTTGTTCAATTTTGGAGCAGTAGAAGGCTCAAAAAACAATAAAAGGAGCAGAAAGAGATGGAGCAACTTAAATGACAGTGATATTATGTGTGTTATTAACATCTCCCTGAAGACCTAGAAGCTAGTTGCAGTCATTTGGTTGAGAAGACACAGGCACAGCAGAAATCTCATGAGAAACCAGATGGAGAAAGAAGCCTGACTCAACAGCCCATCATGCTACTGCTTCAACTAATGGAGAACATGGCTATACAGTACCATCTACAACTGTTTTAAAGTTTTGTTTTCCTCCTTATGTATCTTGCTTCTACTTGTACAATCAAGGAGTTGGACTCATTTTCCAGGACACACCATTGGCGGGGAGGTGATTTGTTTAAGCTCTTCTGATATAAGAATGATAAAACTAAGTTTAACAAGCACAAGGAGTGCTTCCCCCACCCCCACCCCATGAACTCATTTGAACTGCAGGAAAACTCTACAGTCCTACAAAGGGACTGCAGGGAAAGTGTTTCATATAGAAATGGAAGTGGAGATGTTAAAGGCTGGAAGTCTCCAGGACATGAAAGGATCTGTGACCAGTAATAATGTTGTCCCTGAAGCAAGAAGCAAGCGCTGGAAGGATAACCTGTATCGCTCTCCAGTTCTTCTAGAGGTTTACAAAAAGCACTTGGCACAGTATCAGTAAAGGGCAGTAGTGGGTGAAAATCCCACACTCTTGAGCTGCCCATGTCTCTGTAGGTTCTTAGCAAACTTGGGGTACTTCCATTCCACTCCCAGCTAAATCAGTATCTTGTCAGCTGGTGCCTTCCCACACACCCCCCACAAACGAATGTTTCAAGATTGTTAACAAAGATAGAGTCACAATAGCAGTATAGACAAAAAGAAATCTTTATACTTGTATTAATATATGGTTAAAGTTAATTTTTTGTGACTTTTACCTGACATGTTAAGATATTAAACAACTGGTCATTGTAGCAAGATATCAGCCTGTAGGATTTCTGCACTGGTCAACAGTTCAGTGGCATTTTTGCATGACAGAATATCACAAGCTGAGCAATGTGAAACTTACATTTAAAGGTCAAGAGCTACAGTATACAGATGTATACAAAACTGGAATATTCTACTTAATATTTCTCAAAAATACCCAGTTTGTTATTATTATTTATTTAAATTCAAGAGGAAAACACAACAGTTGGGGGGGGGGGGGGGAGACATGACACACGTGTAAGCTCTACACCATATGAGCCTTGCACATCCTCAGGGTAGGCATTTCAGTCAAAAGCAAATGGTGGAGCACACACAGCTTCCCTGCCACAACCAGCAGTACTGAGGCAACCGTGTCCCAAGTCAGGAAGTGACTGATGTCCCAGCCCTAACTTCCAGGGGAAGTCCCACACCTCCACACCATGCAGTTTCATGAGGCTCTGCAAATGTCTGGTTGCCATTTTTTAAAATCATACCCCTGTGAACTCAAAACTTACTGTCCATTTTCCTTTAGGACCAGGAAGGGCTTATAAGTATAAAAAAAAATGCACATAGGTAAATATATATAAATCTACTTATGCTAAATAAGTACATAAAAAGTGTCATCTGTGCGCATGTACACATGAAGATAGATTAAGTTTCTAAAAGTGTAGGTATAAAGTGTGTAAGACATTCTTTAATAAGAGTAATTTATTCATAAAATTGTAAATGCAAGTATCAAACAATCATGGACACCTCCACACACACTTTCCAATGCTGCTTAACAATCCCTAAGATGTCAGGGGAAGGGTGGGTTGAAGGAGAAGTTCAAAGGCAGGGTGTGCCAAAAAGATGGGGGGTGGAGAAGGAAAGCAGACAAGTTAGAACATATCTGAGTGTTATGGGCCCGTCCTCAGAGGCCCACAAAGGGCCCCCCACCATGTCTGCAATGGGGAGGACAGTCCTGTGAGCTGGGCAGAGGCACCTCCACCTGTGACCCTTGCTCCAGAAAATGACCATGCGGTATTACCAGGCCAGGCAAGCTTTGTGCAGTGCCGCAAGACACATATCACTGTCCACAAAAAATGAGAAGCCAGCACAAAAGGGCAGTTTCAGAAGAACATGTGTGCATGGATGGTCAAGAAAAGCTGCAGAGGATTTCCAAAACAGTTTACAGCTGCATACAGGCTTATAAAGGGTGGAAGGTTGTGCTATATGTGTTTTCATACCAGTTTAGACTGATGTCTTCTCCAAAATACTGTGAAGTCAAAAGCATGGCATAAGTGGCAGCAGCAGCTTTATCATGATTTTGACAATCAACAGTAGTAATTTTCTGACAACAGTTATGTTCCAGGAATACCATATGTAGAAACCAGCAAAACATTCATTCAACTTACTTCTTCAGTTTTCATGTGCACTACACAATAAAGTATGAAAACTCGGTGCATATATTTTCATGCAGTTTAAGTTACATACATATGGTTTTGTAATGGGAAATGGAGTAATTCTTAGAAGAAATTCCACATTTTCCTAGAAGTAAATATTCAATATATGCAAAAAACATCTGAAAGCTTCACTTTGCCAGGCACAGAAGACAATGAAAAAACAACCATGTAATGTACCAGCATATAAACCCAAACCAACTCATGGACCTCAGTGCTTTTACTGCAACAGTTTCTATGATCCTTGCCTACCAACTTCTACCTAAAAATCACTTGATCCTAATTTTTTTGTGGTATGACACAATGACAAAATGACAAAACAATGACACTTTGAACACCACTAAAAGCCAAATGATGTTATATCTCTAAATACTTTAACCTTAGACTCATATGTTGGCAGGCTAATTGAGAACAAATTTCTTTGCCTGCTTGTCATAAAACAAATTGCTCACCTCATTATCTTCACTTTTGCTGGTTAGCATCATTTTGGACTTCAGAAGAGATAGTGATTCCATCGGCCATTTCAGACCATCTGCTGCTAGACTGCATTAAAATGTGAATGTTCATCAGTTTTGGTGTCCTGCCCAAAATCTCTTAAAAATATAGAATACATAGGAGCACTTAAACAGTTTGAGTATGTTTTGCAAAACTAATATGAGTGTACATTTATGTTCCCACACAAACCCTCATTACAAACAATTTACATTTGCTCATTACAAAATTAATTTGTGAAGGAAGAGTGAGAGTCTTGGGATAGAGGAGGGAAGAGAAAATCTGCTGCTTATACAGGAGCACCTTCCTTCCCCCTCTGCTTTCTGCTGCCCTTCTCTGCTTTGAGGAGGATGGACCTGCTGATTTGCCTCAAATTCTTCTTCAGGTTTAAATTGTTCCCTGTACTGAGCCTCTTGGCATGAGACAATGTGACTGAAGTACTTTTGGAGACCTCCACAACCACTACCAGTGCCTGCTCCATTAAGCAGTGGATCTCACACCTACAAGGAAGAGCTAACATTTTCATAGCAAGAATTAGAAGCAAAGAAAGTCCTATTAAGTAACCTTGAGGGAGGAGGAGAAGCTATCTCAAGGTAATGACGATATACGAGATGAGTCCTGTCAACCTCTGCAGGACACATTAAATTCCTGTTACATATGGATTAGATGAATACTGCAAAATCACATAAAAGGTACATCCCTTTAACTATCTGGCATCCACTGCAAGGCCAGAGCAACAGCAGGTACTTCTGGAAGAGATGTAAAAGCAGCAAGCAAAGTTTATATGAAGGTCACAATTCTCACAGTATCATTTCTGAGGGAGAAAAATTCAGATGTACATGCAAATCTTTTCATTATTTTAAAATACCCAATGAGACCAAGGAAGCTGAGCAAACTAACTAAAAAAAAAACCCACCCACACAAAACCACAAACAAAAACCCATGATATACAGACAACAGTTGAATAAGGTGAATGTTTATGGAGAGGGACAAGACAAAATATATGAAAAAGTATTTATTTTATATTAAACTGCTATAAACCCTTAATCTTCTGCAAGTATAACAGGGCATAACTCAGGGTTGCCACAACTGTGCTGGATTCTCCGGGGTATAATGCCGAGTGAGTGGCTGCAGGGTCACTTACTCTGCAAAGCCAGCAAGAAAAATATTGGACAAGCAAGCTTCCTGAACACACACACACTTAAAATTGGTAAGATAAGTAAAACTTGAACACAGGAGCGATGAATTGTCTGCTCTGTTATCTGCCCTGTAAAAAGAAAGTGTCCTCTTGGTCAGAACTGGTCAGTAACAGAGATTGAACTGCTCAACAGACTGGCAGCAGAAGCCTAGAGAAAAACCTGCAGCAGAAAAAAGTTTGTGCACTCAGCTGAAGGGTCCCTTAATTTCTAGTACATTAATTGCAAGAAAAATGTTCAAACAAGTATTTATGGTGCACACACATAAGAATAGTGTTCTGGGAAAACAACATATGAGGAAGTAGTACATGGGAAGAGTTACAGGAAAGAAATATCACCACCAGCATGAACACAGTTAATTTCTTTCTGTGAGGCCATGGTGCATTTTTAGTACAGAACACAGAATGTGTTCAGAAAAAAACAAATATTATTTAGCCATTTCAGATAGTTTTACCTGAGACCTGTTCTTGGATTTTATGTGCACTGTCTCCTCACATCTCTCTTTGGGGAAAAAGTAAGGGTAGAAGATATTTTGGGGCACCAGTAGTTTGTTCTCCTTTCCTCTCAGTCCATACCCACTGTGTTCATCATTCAACAATAGCTTCTGTAGCCTCCTGTATTAGTCTGCTGACTAATATATTACTACTAAACCCATTCTCCATTCATCAGCCATGTGATGCTCGAGACAATATCTTTGTCTTAATAAGTGACCAGCTTCTGTCAAATGACTTTACCGGAATTTCTAAATGCACTGTGCTTTTCTTCCACATGAAAGACTGCCTGGGTGACTAAACAAGGAAAATGACTGCTGGTGAAACAGCTCAGGAGAGTGGAGCATCCACCTATAGAGCAACAGTGTCACTCATGCACCACAAAGCAACACCTCTGTTAATTTAAAAAATGCTGGGAAGACAGAAAATCTTCACATGCAGTAATTAACCTGCAGCTAGTAATTTGTTTAAAGCAGTACACTCACTGTCTCCATAGAAAAACTCAGTGTTTATGGCACTTGACCTTCTTTCCCCTCCAGCTAGTTTAAAACGCACTAAATCCTCCACCTCTGCTGAGATTTCTGTAATGATTTCCTCCCTGTCCAACCCGTAATCTTATAAAGTTATAGACAGATTAGACTTGTAACATGAACAAGACTATAGATATTATTTCTCTGCTGCTATTTTATAACCCCATTAAAGAATTTAAGACATGCCCGAGATCTACAAACAAGTAGTTAAGTCTAAGTACAGAAGAAGAGAAAGAGCTTCTTCACTGTGTTTGTGGGCTGCCAGTTTCCAGGTATGTCATTTTATTTCAAATCACTACATGGAGCTGCAGCAGAAGAGATATGGAAGGGGTATAGACGGCACTAATCTGCTCTTTGGAGCAGACCTGTACATTTAAGCTACAGCATAAAAAGCTAAGAGCATGCAGCAAAGCCCGGAAATAAACCGCAACAGTTCATCACAAAATGGCATATAATCTTCCCCTTCTCCCTACTATTTCCCCCTGCTCCCCCCACAAAAGGATTACCCCCTCAAAAGAGGGGCTAACAGCATCTCTCACTGTTAAGCAAAGGTTGATCCAACTTATGGGCCTCTAGTTCTTTATAGGGAGGGTAGGAGAAACCAAATCCTTTTGCCAACTGAAAGAGTTCCAGGGCCATTTATGGATCTGTAGGTGAAACCCAGCATCTTGAACTGCATCCAGGAAAGTTCCAGGCACCACAGGTATCACGATCATGTTTCATCAACTTGAGGTTGATTTAAAAGGTTTAGTCCAGAGCACAGCATGTGTGTTACATAAATCTAATCTGGATGTGACAGAGGTAGGCATTTGAGTTAAGGTCTGTATGCAGAAGCCGTCCTTTCTTCCTCTCAAACAAAGGAGGAAAGGCAGGTTGCAATGGCTACTGAAAGACCAACCAGGACCTCACCACAGCTAGACAGAACTATGCCTTTCCATATCATCCTTGCTAAAAGAAACTTGGTCATCCCTGTGTCTTAACATGTTTGTTAAGGAGTGGATAAGAATATTAAAGAAATACTTTATTTTTATTTTCACAAAATAAAACTGTACTGAAATCAGACTTTTAAGTTAAATCCTTAGGTATTTTGGAAGATTACTCAAATTATCATAGAATCATAGAATCATCTAGGTTGGAAAAGACCTTTAAGATCATCCAGTCCAACCATTAACCTACACTACCAAGCCCACTCTAGACTAATCAAGGGTAGACCAGACTAAACCATATCCCGAAGTGCCACATCTACCCGTTTTTTAAACGCCTCCAGGGATGGTGACTCCACCACCTCTCTGGGCAGCCTGTTCCAATGCCTGACCACCCTTTCTGTAAAGAAATTTTTCCTAATTTCCAGTCTAAACCTCCCCTGGCGCAGCTTAAGCCCATTTCCTCTTGTCCTATCGCTAGCTACTTGGGAGAAGAGACCAACACCCACCTCACTACAACCTCCTTTCAGGTAGTTGTAGAGAGCGATAAGGTCTCCCCTCAGCCTCCTCTTTTCCAGGCTAAAATTATGTTACAAAAGAATCAAGCATAGCTTTACCTTAGCTAAATTTATAGTAACAGAGTTGATTCAACCACTTCTACAAATAGCATCAGTTTTGGCATTTCCGCAGCCTACTATACCTCAGAGCAATCCCCTAAAGACCATGGAGACAGTGAGCACCAGTAGAAATTGGGGCACTTCTATTAGGTCCCAACTTAGCTAAAGTATTCCAATATCAAGTGTAGATGGAATCAAGAAAACTGGCGCAGCCATGGACGTTGGCTGGTGCCAGGCTTTGCTGATAGGATACAGTTACCAACCAAGAATTAGGAAGCAAAGAGTTGTTACATCTGCTCATAACATCCTTAAGTGACAAAGTAGAAGCTTGATGCAGCTCAAAAGTCAATATCTGTTTTTAGCTGGTTTAGCTGTAGGTGGTACCTAGCTCACACCTAATTTTTTTTGAAGCTTGATACAGTCTTTACCTCAGTCACATCTTATATTAGCTAGTTTCACAGATTAATAATACATTTTGTCGATAGGTCTTAGCAACTATATTAGATTGCAATACTACAAGCGTGGACTAACTGTGGAAACTAATAGATCTTTGTATTGCTTACAGTAATTTAACTAGGAATAAATTATCTAATTTCTTTGGCATAATAGAACTGTTCTTGCAAGTTAAAGCTGCTTTTATCAACATTGGCTTAAAAGAATTAACTTCTACGGTTCCCCCAAAGGTAACATTAATCCAACTGTGAACTAGATTCTTGAATTCTGTATTAAACTAATGAGCTAGACAAAGCCTGTCTTTCATTAAGAAAGCCTACCTCTTACTACCATTTCTTTTACATATACCAAACAGTACCTTTTTGTACCCATTATTGTTAATGCATTTCCCTGCATTCTAAGTATTCCTTTAGATTTGTTCTCTTTTATAAAAATGTGTCAATAGTACATTCTTGTACTTGATGTGTTTTTTCAACTGCTTGCCACTATTATACTTTTTAGGACAAATGTCCTAAATCTATCAGATGTACTGATATAGAAGTGTCATCCATGAGCTAGTCAGTCAAAGGAAAATTCTGAATCAAAAATTTACAGCATTAAAGATTATGGTTTTGTAGTGATAGAACTGGGGGAGGGGACAGCATAATAATTCTGCTTCCAAGATTTTTCTTCCATGTTTACCTTATCCACAGAGTCTTAAAAAAACCTCTTGAAATTATCCTAATACACTAATTCACACATATATGCATATCTTATCATTTGCAAAAGCAATATCAGACTCCAGTTCTCAATCATCTTTCTCTTCATATAAACTTTTTGTTTGTTCCAAGTTTTTGTACAAGTCATTCATGCAAAGAAAACAAGCAATAACACGTAGAACAGCTCTTCCATGGCTGCTTTTATAATTACACAACATGCTTTCAGAAGCATTTTGTTATCATTTCTGATCTGAGGAAATAGAAAAAAATACGGGCTTAGAAGGTTATTTTAGATAAGAGAGAGAAACTGCAGTGAAATTGAGTATATTTGGTGCAATCCTCTTTATTGGCATGAACAAAGTCTTGCTTTCTGAGCTCAGAAAAACATCTGAAATAGCTGCCCTGCTTGCATTTTCACACATCTTTTAGTCAAATCTGACTGAAAAGCTCTTCCTCTAATCTTCCAAGCATCTCAAATACTGCTGTTGAGGTTATTTGCAGGGTTTTTTTCTTCTATTTCAATGATCCAGAGACATCCATCTGTATTTTGGGTATGGATACAATTTCAAGCTTATTGTTTCCTTTAAAGAAGGACTCCTTAAATTACCTTAAATGAAAGATTCTTATATATCTGATACAGATTCAATAAGATACAAAAGTTTAAAATGCCAGGAGCAAATAAGTGCAGTGCAAATTCGGGAATGGCATTATGGGATACCAGAAGTCAGACAAAGTATCGTATCAGGCCACCTTTTCCTTGGTAACAAGTCCATGCTCTCAACTTGAAAGTCCTAAAAGCATATAGCATATGCCTACCTTTCCCCAAGATGCTTAAACTACAGAGTGAAGAGATTGGGGTTTCAGAAAGCATTTCTGCTCGCTCAAATACCATAGACAAGATACATCATAATACTAAGCCAGCCCCAAGCATCTGTACAGAATAGTTTTTAGAACTGTTATTTAAATAATAAGCCCACTTTTCTTGAGGAAATACTGTCTCCAAAATCTCTGGCATGCTGCTGCTCATACTCTCTACATAATTTCAAAGTACAAGCACATGGAGCAGAGTAGTTTGCAGTAAAAGCTGATCCATCGTGACTCCAGGTTATAGGCATACTTCGTAGCAGATCCTACATAACTCTTCTGTAGTTATATATATATACTGTGCGTATAACTTGTTAAGCTGGCTTCACTCATTTTTCTTGGACTAACTGGAGCACTTCCAAAAACCCTGGCCAGAAGGGGTAATCTCAGTAAGTGAGAACAGCCACAAGCCCTCCAAATTCTTTTCTTTGTTTCTCATAAAGCATTCAAGGCTCTGGTACACAGCCCATGCTTGGCACAGCAGAGCAGAAGTAAACCCAGCATTATTCTAAACCACCTTTCTGCATCCCCATCATCTTGCCTGGAGCCTGGACCAACACTGTTAAAGCTATGAGCTAAACCAACCTAATTGCGGTTGCAATTTATACATCAGTTCTGGGTTCCTAGGAATAAATTTTATTTCTTGGTACTTTTAAGTATGCCCCAAGCAGCCTGAAATTCTGAAGCATTTGTTAAAGCATAAACACCAACAGAATGCTATGCTGCAGCCCCCTCTAACACACGGAAATTCATGGTTTGACTTTCAAAACACTGACCAGAAAGCCCAGATGCTTTTGTAGAATCCCTTTTTCATCTGAGATTATTCCAGGCCTCAAAAGTTGAGATCACCCAGTCCTGTTGTGACATTACAAACTAAAGGACTATGCCTCATAACAAGTAAGGAAAAATCCCTTCTCTATAGGAAGCCTGGGGATATGGCACGCTCTCCTAGATGGGTTCACAGCACCCACAAGAAGCAATGCACCCTTAGGACACAGCCCACACAGAGCTGCACAACTTCCACAACATTCATGCTGGGATGCTTCTTCAGAATGGGAAAATTCTTAGAGACACAAGACTATAAAGATTATGACCTCAAGGAGAAACTGAAGATTTCCTCCTCCCTGCCACACGCTGCAGTGCTAATGACAGCAGAGTCAATTGATTAGATAGGTAAGTGAAAGTGAAGCACTTCCTCAAATTAAAATGTCATCCTTCCACACTCTTCAAACACTATTTTCCAAGGAATCATTCTAAAGAAAGACTGGCAGTTTTTCCTTATTGAAGTCCTTGAAGACAGCAGAAAGAGCAATATTTTGTGGACCATAGGGAGCTTAAACACCAATTGGTTTTCTGTACAGAAGTCTCACAGAACGAAGTGTCAAACAGATGAAAGTAAATGCCTGATAAGGCCCTGCTCCTCACTCCCTCTTGGACTTATTGAGCTGCCCAGCTGTGCACCTTATAGAAAGATTCAGAAAACAGATTTTGACTTTAAAGGATGACTTTGCTGGAAGCCAAAGTCACAGATCTTCAGTCTCATGTTGCGTTAATTTTTTCTTAATATTCTCTGAATGGCATGTGAAGAGTAATTTCAAAGACACATAATTTAAGATTTCACTTACTAAACAAATATGGAAGAGAGCATATTAAGTGTCAGCTTTGCTATTTTCAATTGTGTGTGCTGCAAAGAAACATAAGACCAGGTTGCAGCACCCATATAGTTTGAGTTGCGTTATTGGGAAGGGTTTGAAACAGTTACTGCACTCGGCAGCTGACAGCAGGAGACTCGTATGACATGTTAATAGGCTTTAGGTGTTCACGAGTAATGTGCTTCCACTGGACAGCTATTGTTTAAGAAAGTTTAAAGCAAAAATAAACACATGTGCAATTTTAAAATCTTGCAATTTTTCATGTCCTCCACAGTTGGATTACTGCAGCTTGGTAAAGCAGGGTGCCCACTGTAGTTGCCATCATGCATATCACAGCATACACTTCCTGGACCAACCTACTTCCCTGTTGAGCTCAGTGCCACTAAAATAGTTTATGGCTACAGAAGTAAAGGGTGTAAGTGTGGCTTTAACAGAGGAAAACAACACTAAACTTGCTGTAACAGGGACTGGAGATGTTGAACACGTCTTAACAAGTTGAAAGTGATTCTGATCACTGGATCTGTAATGATACTCACTTATTATTGAATGATAGTCATGAAAGCCTTATTTCCCTGGAGTTTTATTCATTCTGCCTCCCCAAGACATAGTTTAATTTGGTTCAGGGCTTTTCTGGCAAGGGTTTTTATTTTCTATACTTATTTTAAAACAAAACAGACTTTGACTTTATGGATTTTCTGGAACCAAGATGAAGACATTTATTTGTCTGCAGTTTTACCTACTTCATTTATGCAGAATGAAATATTTGCTATTTCAGTCAAGAGACCAAAATATGTAATTGGGTTTTATTATTTCAGATTTCTTGAGCCACATTACATCAGATATAATATCACCCTCCCACACCCCAGTCCACTCTGCTACTAGAAATCAATAATTTAATAAGTTTTACAGACTGCAGCAACTTTCTTAACATACTGGCAAAATCTGAACTACAAGGATTCAGAGTATAACAGAAGCACGACGACTCTGGTTCATGCAGAGCTTGTCCTAACAGTTTGTACTGCTCTGTACCTGCTATTCTGAATATCAGAGCTCCATTCTTCTCTCACACATCTGCACAGATTACTGCTGCCAGGAATAAAAATAATTCTGGGAGGGAAGAGGATTAAGGTGGATAACCCTATTGCCAGAGAGCAGAACATGCATGAACAAACATACAGTGGCCATGGTCCTTATGCCTAGGCTCAGTCCAGGAACATTCCTCTGCAACTCTTTTGGCAAAGGGCATTAAAAAAGTGACCTCTCCTCAGGCACTGGGATGAAAAAGATTTGTAATAGAGAAGTTCTATCCCATTCTCCTCCATCTGCCAAGTGCTTTTCTAGCACACTCAGAAATAAAACTGACAAGTTCAAACTAGAATGCTTCATCCTGAAAGTATTCCTTATTAATAATCCTTGTCCAGTAAAAAAGTGGGCCTGCTTCTGCAATCAGTTATGCACGTGAGTAGTCTTAAGAGTCCACAAAGGAGGAAGAGTCAAGGTTTTTCATTGTAACCCTGTCTTACCAGCTGACTCACAGTACAGGAATAGATCTTGGCTGAGTGTTTGACCTCACAAATCTTCTCTCTCCACTGCTACATTAAATTATCTTCTCTCAACCAACCTCACTTTGAAAGGTTCATGGTACAACATACCTCTTCTAGGTGGTTTTTTTCTGGTTTTGGTTTTTTTTTGGGGGGGTGGGTTGGTTTTGTTGGTGTTTTGTTTTTTTCTTTTTTAATCAGGTTATATCACACCTCCTTCCTTTCCTGTCTTCATTTGCACTTAGAGATCCTTACTCTGAAGAAGAGAATTTTTCTGAAAGCAAGATTCTTATTACATTTTTTCCCTCCAGGCAATAAAAGGATATTACAGCAAGTTAGTCTAGTCTGCAGCTGTACCAATTCTGTATAAAACTCTAAAGAGTTTTCACAGCAGAAATGCACTTTTAAAATGAGGTGTAGCTCCATCTTTTGGGTCAGCTGTGACTCTGTCCACTAATCTGTAATCGTGCCCGCACCCATACTCTGTGTATATACTACTGAAACAAGGTGTTACATCACACTCCTAGGATTTCCATTTCACAGTTCATTTACATGAAGATCTACTTATGATTCCCACCCAAACTTGGCTGACAAGATACTGTCAAGACTATTTATTCAGAACCATGAGTAAGTTGTAGCCCCTTCCCACCACACGGTCTTAAGATACTTCTACTTTACTCTTGCCCCTACTAACTCAATGACAAGTAAATAGCACTTAGAATATTATTCTCTAAGTTGTGCTATCATGCAAGGACTATAACTGAAGCCAGTTAGCAAAGAGTTACAAACAGATGCCAGTGAAGCTTATATCTAGGAGAGGAACAATCTCTACAATAGGTTGAACTGTAGGGACATCTATCCAAGTGTTTGTTGGTTTGGTTTTTTAAATAGCATAGCATTAGTGACAGGAGAAACGTTCAATACTGGTAAGATTCCATGTAGCAAAGTCAGTCAGTCCTTTTTAATGAACATGTTGAAAACTAGTAAGTTATGTTTACTAATCAAGCTGTTTACACACATATACTATTCAGACACTGTCTGGAAAATATACACGCCATGTTTACCATGGGCTGGTTTACCTTCATGCCTAATCCCTAGAACAGATACCATAGTACAATAATGGACCAGGAACAGAGCGTGGCATTTGGTCTCTGCTTTTTGACCTTGTAGATGCCCTAAAACAATACAGGTACTTGAATAAGGCTGCTCTGCAAGGTCTGAGTTACTCAAATGGTTCTGAAAGTAGAGCTTTAGAGTTCAGGAATTGATTATATGTCTATACTGCTCCAGAACAGCAATTTCACTGCTAGCTCAGAGCCTTTCCATCTGCTTTGTCTTCCTCCCTGACCTGCAGAGCCTAAAGGTTTTTTCCATTGCTTTGGTGCCCTACTAGCTTTTCCTAGTCAGATATTCAGCCTCAGAAGATGCTCTTGCAGCAATAGAAGACAACCATAGATTCAAGGGATTGTGAAAATCATACTAGTAGTTAATAAAAAGGTTCTAAGTCATTCTGAAAGCATTTAAGGGAGAACAACATTTATAACTGTCAAGCTATTGAATGGAAACTTCTCAGACTGTAGCAAGAGGCAGTAGTTTCTCATCACTTTATGCTGTGTGCTGTTATCTTTGCCCCCCTCATCCTCCCTCCCCCATCTTTGGTAATCAGCTTCTAGCACATTTTCCAGCCTTAAGTGCTAGCATCATAAATGAAAAAGAAAAGGACATTTAGATGACTTCCATTCCCAGTTTTATTTTTGGCTTTCTTGACCTTCTGGCAAGTTGTTTTACTATGAAAATTTCATTAAAATCTCTATTAAATTCAGAATGGAAGATGGCAAGGAGGATACAATCCATTTTAAGGGCATTAATAACTATAGAGAAGGTAATAGTGTGCCTGGTCCTGTATCAAAACAGCAAAGGCAATAATAGCTTTTTGCATTATGGAGCATCTTTTCTCCCTTACTTAAGGGAGAGTGCTCTCTTAGATTATTAGTCATTTCTTCATATGTAAAATTAATCTACAATGATTCCACTGAGCCAAGGAGGTACAATGCTACAGAAATAAGATCTTGGCATAAAACCCTCAAAAACACTAGCATATAGAGAAATGAACTACTTATCACATGGTCTGACTGACTGCAAAAAGAAACCAGCCGAAATTTGTGCTGTTATTCCTAAACCATGTTTCTACCTCTGGAGGGACTACTTCTATTTTCAGAATTAAGAAAAGGGGACATTTCTGACCCACCTGTTACAGTCATATATGTTCTTTCCACATGTCTGTTATCTCAAGATTTCCTACAGCCATGCAGCAATTTCCAATTGCCTTTCACAGAAAACCAGTATGAAACAGCAAACTTGCTATGTGAATCCTTGAAGTCCTACTTTTCCTTTCCAAATCGAAACATTGTCTGAGACAGTTTTTTCACTTGCTGTTCTGGGGAAGGTCTGTAGGGAGTAAGTCCAGAAAGGAATATTAAATTCTGGGACCACCCATGGCAGGAAAGCCATTGTCCTGTATAACATCAACGTTATACATGTTGCAAAAGAGAATACTTGCAACACAATGTAGGGCACTATACCTACCACACAAAAGTGATTTGCATATCAACTTTCAGGGTACAAACACAAGCTATATCTACACAAGTTAACAAAATGGGACACATCCAGTTCTGTATACCTGAGGACAAGTCACTCCATGCAGCCTGTATCCACACAGTTAAACTATGTTCCCTTTTCAGTAGGGCAGCTTTGTCCATAGAGCAGAGTTTGTTAATGCAGACATAGCCCTAAAGGCCAGAGCATCAGCAGAGCACGTATTGTAATATACACTACATATGTCAGTAAAACTGATATTTGCAAGATCAGGGTTGCAGAATACAGGGACACTCCATTTCAAACAAATTAGAGTTTACAAGTGGAAAACATTAGTGAGAATGACATACAAAATAGCTCCAAATCCTTTAACTGTTTTAGTGGAATCTGGCAAAAAGTACTCCGATAAGATACTCAATCATTTATTGAAAAGGCTACACTTCAACTTTTTAAATAACAATACATTATTTTAAAGTTTCAATCTAAAAATTAAAGACCAAGAAGAGCCAGACTGGGTTCTGTGATTCGGGTTAAGAGAAGAAAGTAACCCATTACAAAACCCTCCCAAAACAACAACAAAAAAAACCCCAACAAACAACAACAACAAAAAAGCTAGATAAAAGGGTTCTTCTAGGTAGTTGGTAAAACTGGAACTCGGGTAATGCAATAATGGTCAAAGGTTATATAAATGGGACCACTGCAATGTACATGTGGCAAAGTTTTAGTTTTGATCAAGAGTTCATACATCAAGTAGCAAGTTTTAAAAAGTCATTATGTGTACAGTACATACACTGTTTATATAAAGTAGTATTGTTATGGGAGCATCAAAGCAGAGTTAATGTTCCATTAATGGGCAGAGCAAGCTATCCATTTGTACCCAGAAGTCAAAGACACAACATTTTCAGAAATACAAAGGATAACTGCACTTTACAAGGACAGGGGGAAGATGCAAAAAGTGTTTCAACAGAGTCTCCAGGTATTTTTTTTTTTAATGATTAATATCACTGATGTGGTACATAGTGCTATTTTTCACCAGTGAAAGCTGCTGTTTATTACACTAAAACTAAAGTACAGGTGCTAAGCATGTTCCACTGGCTAAAGTGGATATCTGTAGACCCTGGACTCACCACCACCGCTTTGTTCTTTGAGGAGTTACTGATCATGGACACATACCTAACCAGGCAACATGTAGACGGAGCAGAACACATGCTATGGCAAGTCAATTGACATGAATAGTACTAAGGAGAAACAATGACTGGATCAATTAATTTAAGTTGTCCAAGCTTTGTTTCAAAATTTTGAAGGCAGGTAAACAATGAAGGCTTAGCAAAATGCTGCAGTCTAGAGAACAATATGATTATTTCAGAGATACACAGGAAACAAGAGGTGTGGGGGAAAAAAATCTTTGTCAAGCTTTTGTGGAAATGGAAACAAAGGGAAATTTAAATGATTAACAAAACTGGAGATAAAGATCAATGAAAAAATGAGTTAATGAAAAATAAATTAATTCTCACAAGCCATGTTCCTCCAACTCAGAGAGACAGGAGAAAGAATAAGAAAAAAACTTCAAGAGACAATTTCACTGTGGAAGAGATCATGTCCTCAGTTATGCCTACCCAGGATGAAGTTGTTGATCATATAAAGACCTAGTCTGACAGGTCTTCAGAAATCTTTCTTCTGCACAAAGCTAGTCACCATAAGAAGAAGAAAAAAAATTTCAAACATTCAGCTTCCTGTCAAGAGCCACCATGCAACAAACTCATGAGAGTCCAGCTTCAAAAGAAATAAATATTCTTCTTATCTTGATATGCACTTTTCCCCTCAGCTCTCTGGTCTCCTGAAGGATCTAAAAATATTTTGTCCTCAAAGGCCACTTCTGAGATGGGCCTGTTACATAAGAAACAAATATCTCAAAGAGGTATCCCAATAGATGTGCTTAAGATCAAAAAAAAGAAAAAAAAAAAAAAAAGGAAAAAACCCCAAACAATACAAAACACCACACACACATCAGTAACACTATGACCCCAGCTAATACTAACTGGAGGATTAAATTGAAAGCATGTTAAAAAAATAAGTCTTCAAACTTTTGTGACAGGGAGTGGTACGAAGGTGTTCTTAATTTTAAAAAGCTCACACAACTCATGACAAAACCATTACTTCATCCCTTCCCTCCTTATCTGTGAGCTCAGCCAGTCGGCCAGCCAAAGAAGAGTTAGAGTAGAACAATTTGCCTACTCCCATTTCTCAGAGTTGGTTCTTTGTTTTCCCAGAAACCAAGTAGTTCCTATATTACTCTGGGGAATTTCCCCAGGGGAAGATTCCTCAAAATCAACAAGAAGTTCCATAACTACGTAAGTAAAAATAAGAAACTTTGTAATAGAACATAGTTACACATGGTTGGGCTATTAAGACTTAAACTTAAAAACTAAATTGAAACTGAGTTGATCCCCTGTGGAAGCCATATAGAGGGCTCCTCCAGAAGCCAGGATGGCTTTTGTGTTTATATACATATATATATATAATGCCTAGAAGCATACAGAATCTGAGACACACATATACTTCAAAATATGGATACAGAGCATGTTTGAGATGTGAAAATAGAATTACTGATGCTATGAAACCAACAGCATTTCCTGGAATTCTGTGGATGGCAAAGAATTTAGCAGAGAGGTTAAGGAACACAAAACAATTTCAGAAGGTTTCCCTGAATGTGGTCTAATTGGTTGAAAACATTGGGCTTCACTAATGTCTTAAAGCTTATTTTAAAAGTTTTTTTATGTGTTGCATCTGTAAGTAGCTTCAGAAAAATATTCTTTCCATGCAAACACAATAAATTTCTTATCTTAGTAAAAACCAAGTTGAACAGTTTGCACAGATTGAAATCTTTTAGAAACTTGGGAATGGTCTTATGGCAAAGAAGTCCCATAGTGTATCTAAAGAGCAAGAGTGTTTTAAAATCAGTTAATCCCAGTGCAGTTATTTTATATGGATGACACTTGTTACATGGCAATGGCTGTAGCCAGGTTCAGAGTATTCCCTCAGGCATGTTCTAGCCTAGCACCTAATGCCTCCAGAAGAGCATCCAAGAATCACATAGTGTCATGAGCAGAGTAAACCCAATAGAAATAAGCAAGCCATGGGCTGTTACTCTAGTTAGGAAAAGACTGAGAGCAAAGAACTTTAATGAAAAATATAGTGCTATACAACATAATGGCAACTAATGTTCTGATATTTCAAAGGATCAAATTATACAACCATGCAGATTGAGTATCATATTGTGCGTCATGCAGGAATATCACCTTTTAAGGGATAACTACTTCTCTTTAGGAGGCTATACTGAAGAAGCTAAATCCTCCTCCTGAGAATCAAGACCATTTGAAGACATGCAATAAGATGCAAACAACATTCTACTGTAAGCCAGGATGATCTAAGCAAACAGACACTGCCCTTTCACAGGTTATCCAGTTTGCAGAACCTACTTTCAAATGGTTAATAAATTCCACTTTGATTGGTGTATTTTGGTTTTTATTTCTCTACTTTGTCCATGCATTTGCATTATAATATGGACAGAAGTTACATACAGCTGCTGACTTTGAGTAGGTATAAGTATCTATTCTTTCTGAAGAGCACTTGGTGTTATTATAATAAGAAAAATTTGATCTTATCTGTTAGATTCTCACTCTGTCATCAAGTTCACTCAGAAGGTATCCATCCTCAGCCTATTCTGTCTGTAATTAGAAGTAGTATTTCAGTAAACTACTAGGCTACTTTCCCTACCTATTAGTTTTAAAAAGCAACATATTTCATTTAAAACCTCCTTCTTAACTCAGGTATGCCCTCAAGTCACATCCCTGGGCCAAGTTCAGAACCTTTTTGGGATTAAAAAAAGATTCCTAGTAAAATCTGCAGCCTTATTTTTCTCTTCTAGTAAATTTGCTGGGGAAAAAAAAAAAGCCATCAAAAACAAGTGAAAATTTTAGGTCAAAGCACTTGACTACACTGTAAGTTTCATTATCTACATGTTTTAACTTAAGACTTACTACTAAGATTTTTCCTAAACCTATGTGGTATTCTTATCACCTCTGCCTCATGTTTAAGATTCAAACTCTCAGAAGGTTTTTAATCAGATGGTAGGGAAAAGTGAGACTTTCTGTGTAAGAACCTGAGAACTCCTATTCATTATCTGTATTGGATATCTGGCACCAAAGCCAACACTGAAAGAAGATAAACCTCTGACTGATAAGGATGCTGGTGAAACAGATTAGAGAAATCATTTGACCTTAAAGACTGTATTAGCCACTATTCTCCAGTGCAGAAAGCTTAGAAAATTGCTCATGACTGAACTGCTGATAGTTTAGTAGAAGCTCAGAGAAAGACACCCTGTGTAAAGAGTGTTACTGGATGGAAACAAAAGAAGCAGTCCACTACCAAGCTAAGCTTCCCCTTTTGGTATCACTCAAACATGTATTTACACACACATACACGGGGGGCAGGGGAAATTTTGATGATAAAAGAAAGTGAAAAGTGTCCCATGATGTCTAGAAGTTTTGATTTGTTGACCTTAGCTCACAAGAAATAACATCATGTGACTGCCTTATTAATCTGGTACTATAACCTTAGACAAACATTACAAACTTACAAAAATATTTAGTACATTGAAACATTTCACTGAAGTGTTTATAGAATCGGACAACAGCATGAAATTGTCCTCAAAGATCAATAAAAAAAGTCATTCATCTTAGAAGGGGGAAAAAAAAAAAAATTAGTTTTACCCATAGCACATTAGGTAGCACCAGGTCTGTGCTTGTTGCCTGCCCATAATTACTTTCTGCAGCAAGCATCAAATCCTCCTTGCTCAAATCAGCAGCCCTTTCAAGAGTAGTGAGGTGACAGTGTCTTCCTACCTCCTGCTTATTAGACATGGTCCATAGTTGCAAGAGGACAGGGGAACAGCAATGCCTGTCACCATCACCAGATGCCATGCTAGGGTGGACATGACCACAGGTGGCAGATGTCAGCAGCACTCAGATATTTGCACGCAGCAAGGAGGGAACAGGGCAGGAAAGCAGAAGGTAATATGGAGTTGTCCCTCTGAGGTGATATGGAGGACATATGCTGAACAGCTACCAAGACAGATTTTTGTTTCCAATTCACCACCTGGAGCAACTGGTCTTAAAGACTTCACAGGCTGAAAAACAAGTAAATGGAGAAATTTGGCAGGGACATAATGGCCAGGGAAGCCTTGAAGGAGAGAAGCCAGAGTCTGAGACTCCACTTACATTACTTCCATCTACTGCACACACATCCTGCAGCATGGTACTGATATTTGATGATGCTTTCCCAGGGGGTTGGCTTGCTGATTTTTCTACCAGATTAATCATCCCCAGATTATCAGGTAGGCTAGTTACACAAACTTGCATCATCTGGCTTTGTTTTTGTGTGGGTTGTTCTGAACAAAGAGGCAGCAATGCAGCTTCAGGATTTCACAAACTAGATTTTCCATCTCTTGCTTGGAGGTCACAAAAGAAATCCCATCTAGGAGGACCGTTACTGGGGCATTCTTGCCAATTCCTAGATAAAAGCCTGAGCTTAAGAAACAGGGCTGAGAATTCTCAACAAATTAAATCCTATTAAGATTTAGTGGGTCTAAGTGCCTAATTCCTGTTGGTGATCATTTACTTTATTTTCTTTTTGAAATCTAATATTTTTAATGCATTTTAAATTAATGGCCGTTAGCGAGAAGGACTTTGAATTAGAGAGTAGGAATTTAAATATGCTTCCCATAAAAGCCTTTAACAGAGCTATCATCCTACATTTGAGGATAAATGTGCAAATATGCATACAGAGGGCTTATAAGATTGCCTGAGTGCTTTTTTGTTGAGAAAATTGTTTGAAAATACTAAACCTATTAAACACACAATATTTACCTCAAGAAGCACTACTTCAATAATATGTACATAACAGAAAATCTAGAGGGACAAAATTATAAACAGGATTAAATAAAGTTTGCCACAGACATGAGAAAGAAGGATAGAGTTGATATGTGCCCTAGAAAGGCAATAAGCTGTAGTTTCACACCAATTCTCTAGTCTGAGAGCACCAATTCCCTTGCACTAAGCTGCAAGAACCATCCTGCAAATAATACCAGCCTATCTGAGCAAAACCATATCACCCCTCAATCTCAGACTGGGCATTTTTCATGGTCTGGATGTTGCAGTCCTGTAACTCCTTTTTGAAGGAAATATCAATCCTGCTTTTGCTGCAAAAAGCATCCAGTAACAAAATAGAATATCATGCTTTAAAAAAAAACAAACCCAAACCCTAAGCCTGTTGCTATCTGCTGTTTGCCTTTGGGTTACCTTTAGGGCAACTTTCCCTTTAGACAGCTTCCAGTTAGAAAGTCCTACAAGAACTATTAAATGTGAAGATGTGGATACAACCTTTGACTCGGAGTCCCTAAGCCACAGATTGCTGAAAGCAATTGATGGAGTGGGAAAAGCTTCACTTTATGCCTGCCTGCTCTCATAGTCTTTCCCTAAACATCAAGAACTGCCAGTTCTCCAATCCACTAGAAGACTGGCCCACTAACGTGGGATACATACACCTTGGACCTCATCTTCCATTCCCATATTTCTTTATTCAAATATTTTATGCTATCAAAAATGTCAAATAAATATAATTATGATCTCACAAGGTAATGTAGAAAGAAGGTTAGTGTTAAAGCACAACACTAATGAACCATTTCTGCAATGTATTTTCAAAGTAAAATCTTTTGAATCTCACTGTTTCTTGCTTTTCTCACCTGTAAACTTAATATCTTTTTCCCTAGGAAGAGTTTACTTCATTGTATTTAAGTTCCTTGGGTAGAAAACAATAAATGTGTGAAAACTGGCTATTAAAATAGCCAGTTTTTTAGGGGTTAAACAAAAAAGAACATCAAGCTTGTACTTTTCTCTAGGGATCATCACTGTAGAGTCTTTAGTGTCCTTGAGAGTATTGGTCATTTACACAAAACACTCTCAGGTAAGGTAGGCAAGCCATTTTAGAAGATCACTGTTTCAGAGATGCATTACCAAAGAGCCAAGAAAATGAAAGCGACTTCAAAGGACATAGTGCTTTTAAAACCAAAATATGCTCCCTTCTCCTCCCTGAATATATGCATACATTTGGACTAGAAATTTTCAGAGGTGGGTTTTTTGGGTTGGTTTTTTTTTTGGTGAAAAAAGTATAACTGGAAAACGTTAGAGACTTCTCTTGGGCAGCTTAAGTTACTGCATATGTTTCAACTGTTAGTCATATATTCCTATCAGAAGCGTAGGAGTCCCAGCAGAAGAATCCCAGCTGTAGCCAAGAGAAGATATGTTTTGCTTTGTTTGCTAATAAACCAGCTCCCAGGAAATGGCTAAGTTTGAGGTTTACATAAAGCACAGACTCTGTTTGAAGAGCAAGCTAGGGAAGATTTTTTGCTCACTCTATAAGGAGACAAATTTAGGAAAAAAATCCTACCACTCAAGGATTTATGTAAATATTTGTCAACATGCAAGTTAAAAATAGTTCATTGTAATTCCATCTGTATTAGCACGTCTATGGCTCATATGACATAAAATTGACTAGATATCCTGAGCACAGCATCCAGCATCAAATCTGAATTTCCAGACTAAAAGAGATACACCCTGTTACCCAATACAGTTTAGCTGCAGCCACACTCAGTGAGGACTGGCTACTACGTATTTTTATACCCTGTAACACCTGACTTAGGCAAGGACCACTAAAGCAAATATACATCTAAAGTTAACAGATATGTGGCTTCTTCCTGGAATAGTGTGTTTAGCACTGCTTAGACAGGGTTCAAACTGGCTGTGTTTTTCTTCCTTCAACTCCTCTTGTTTGGCTTTTAACCAGCAATCCAGAGTTTATAAAAAGTGGAAAAAAGTTTTAAATAAAAGTGAGATTAACTAAAAGGTGCAGCTCAGATTACCTGGGGCAAACAAGAGAAATCCATCTCTTGCCAGAACCTTTGCAGGTTTGTCAGTTACGTATTTCCAAAAGAAAACTGGCTCTTGGAAAAAGTTACACAGAAGAAACTATACCACAGTTGGGAAGGGAACATGTCAGTGAATAGGAAGAAGTGGAAAGAGCAAGCCTTGGTTTCCAAGAGAGTCCATTCAGCAGGCTTTGAGCTCCAATGCTGCTGCCTTGGCTCATATCACACTTGCTGTTATGGGACGCCTGTCCAGGCATCTCTTGCTATGAGTAGAGTCATGTCAGACTGTCTCTCTCGAACCTGTAGCAAGAGGAGGAGAAATAGTCCAAGAGACACCTTGTAGCCCTAAGTTTCAGTTGAATCTCTTCTCCAGGGGAAGAAGAGCACCTACCATCAGTCTAGCAAGAGCAGAACACTGGACCTTGTTGAAGGGCCATTAAGCTTGAGCAACTGTGTGCTACAAATTCCATTTTGCCCAAATCTACAAAGCATGCAGGAGAGATCTGTTATCCTTTAACATCCTACCCCTTATGGCTTAGTTGTCAACCCCTTCAAGCTTACCCCTCAAATTTGTAAGAGTTCAGGAGATTAAAAGATAGGAAATTTTGGCAGATGCTCCCAGAAAAGTCACTGGCAGCTTAGGATAGACCATGCCTCCATCCTCTCTTCAGGATGCAGAGTGGAGCTACAGCAAAGCCCAACATGCAAGACCTTCAGAAAAGCACCTTCCTGAACAGCACGCTACAAGTTACATTACAGCCTGCTTTGCTGCCTTTCTTTAATGAACAGGTAAATCAGAGTCAGTGAATCTCATGATCTCAAATAATTAGAATCTATACAATAAAGTCAGAGGTGCAAAAAACTCCTAATCCTCTAAAACCCACTTTCTGGTACCTGCTATGATCTTGGCTACATCTGCTAATTTTGTTCATTAGCAAATGAATAGTTAGTAAGGAAAGGAATTGTTGAGCCCATCTAAAGGAAAGCAGCAAGCTTGTAGATAGGTTTGAGTGTACTTCTGAAGGAGCTCAGGTTCAGCTTTTCAATTAACTTTTTTCATTTTACAAATGCATAAGCAATAATGTCAAATTGAGCAAGCTACCTCCCTTTTCCACTCTCACTGCCAGTCAATTCCCCAAAATTGAATTGAAAACTGTTTTAAACAGAGTATAGCAGGTACAAAATTCACAATTAATTCAATTATCCCTCTGCAGGAAACAAATAATTAAAATGTAAAAACTTTTATTCAGAGGAATAAACAAAAGATATTTCAAAAATTTTAATCAAAAAAATGCCAAATTCCCAGTTACTTCAACTGAACATTATTACATAACAAAAATATATTTTGTTTAACATATTATTAAGAAAATACAATTTAAAATAAAACCTTCCAGTGTTCTCCAAATGAAACAAAGAATGCAAGTGTTACTTGATTTTTTTTCTGGACATTTTTCAAGAACGCAGTCAGTGTCTTCTGACAGAAGAGAGTCAGATTTTTCAGCCAGGTCCTGATGATACCAAATTTATTCCTCCCTCCCAGTGATGTCTAGAGTAATGCCTGTGAAAACAAACCTTTGTACTAGATTTATCCCAGTCATATTTAACACTTTTCCAGAATCCAACAGGTAGAAATATCAGTCTTTATATCTACCTATAGTCTTCAAACTAAATTAACAAGCTGTTATGGATCAGACCATAGGCTGCATGTTCTCTGACTGTGCAATTTCAGCAAACAGTAAGGATACCAACCACTGGGTAACATGGATTCTTTAAAAAGTTTAAGGATTTCCAATGCCAAGTAATTGATCTTAAACCTAGATTACTGAAAACCACAAAATACTCAAGAGATGGCTGACTAAGCCCCCAGTCTTGCATCAGCTGTCAGCACATGGGAAAGAAGTGATGAAAAAAATGCAAGTACACTTCCTTTCCTCAGCTGTATGCATTCAAAAGTATGACTAATGTCATAGTGCACCCTTAGTAAGTTTGCTGATGACGCTAAACCGGGAGGTGCTGTTGACTCCCTCGAGGGACAAGGTGCCTTGCAGAGGAATTTAGATAGATTGGAGCATTGGGCAATCATTAACAGCATGAAATTTGACAAGTCTAAATGCTGGATTCTGCATGTGGGACAGAGTCACACTGAGCACAAGTATAAATTCAGAGGAGTGGCTGGAGGGCAGCCCCCCAAAAAGGGATCTGGGGATGCTGGTCAACAGCAGGCTCAGTACGAGCCAGCAGTGTGCCCTGGTAGCCTTGAGGCAAACCACACCCTGGGGTGCATCAAACACAGCGTATAACCAGCTGCTCAAATGCGGTGATTATCCCACCGTATTCAGCATTGGTGCAGCCTCACCTTGAGTACTATGTGCAGTTCTGGGCCCCACAATTTAAGAAGGATGTTAAGGTCCTTGAATGCATCCAGAGGAGAGCAACAAAGCTGCTGGTGAAAGGGCGGAATATCCTATGAGGAGTGGCTAAGGACTTTGGGCTTGTCTAGTTTGGAGAAAAGGAGGCTGAGGGGCGACCTCATTGCTCTTTACAGCTTCCTGAGGAGGGGAAGTGGAGAGGGAGCTGCTGATCTCTTTTCCCTGGGATCTAGTGATAGAACTCATGGGAATGGTTCAAAGCTGTGCCAGGGAGGTTTAGATTGGACATTAGGAAACATTTCTGTATGGAGAGGGTGGTCAAACACTGGAACAGGCTTCCTATGGAGGATGTCAATGCTCCAAGCCTGTCGGTGTTTACGAGACATTCAAACAATGACCTTAATACCATGCTTCAACTTTTGGCCAGCCCTGAAGTGGTCAGGCAGTTGGACTAGATGATCATTGTAGGTCCCTTCCAACTGGATCTAATCTATTAGATTAATTAAAATATCATTTAAGAATTAAAAAAAGGCAGCCAGTGAACTCAAACACCAGAAAACACCCAAGTTTTCCCCCATGCAGACCTAACTCTTACCCCTGAGTTTATGAACTCTATAACATGACTAATTTGCTGTGTAAGATGAAAGGGATCATGGACCTCTTGTAGTATGGAGGAAGTAAGGTGGAGTTTGGTTTTTGTCTGGGTTTGGTTTGTTTTTTAAAGCTAGGGCCTCTTCCTCATTCAGGATTAAATCATTCTGTCTAATCAGTGATTTAGCAAGGATGGTGTAATTCAAAGAGAGATCCTCATATTTACCAGGCTCACCCAGCTACCCAAGAAGAGACAGTATCTAATTATAGTCATCCCTTTCACCAACATTTCACTATGCTTCACTGTCTCCTTTCTCATCCTGAATATGTCATTCAGAACCCCACACCTTTTTCTGAGCTCATCTAATCAGTTTTCCTACTTTTCCTGCATGCGTTAGCCCTCCACACATTTACCCATTATTCTTGCTGCCTGCTACTCTGCTTTGCTATTTAAGTGTCTTTTTTAAAATCTCATCTTATACAGTGAAAACTGCCAGCAAAGCAGCAGACAAGCAAGTCTGAGGGACCAGTGCCGTAGCCACTGGCGACAGAGGCAGGAGGAAACTGTTCTTTCCCTTGCTGCTTCCCAGCTACTGCAGAGATTAGATAGATGCACCTGAAGGCTTTACCAGAGTAGCTGAACTGACAGCGAGAAGCTGCTGAGTAACTAGCATGGTGGGAGGGGGTGTTTTAGTGCCCAACAGGGGCACAAAACCAGCAGACAGGAAGTTCAGCAGTGAGGTGGGCTTGATGCAGAGAACACACAGCAGAGTTCAGACCTGTTAACTGAAGTACACTCACTGCCACAAAGGGGAAGTGACACTGACCCGGAGAGAATGATCCTCAAAAGCAGCTAAGTCAGAGGTCTGCAGAGAAGATTTTGAGCATCTTTCAGTTACTAAAAGCAAAACTGTAAGATTAGACACCTAAGACAAAAAGCAATGCATGGAAATCAAGAACAAGTTTTACATGGCCTCGTGGAACAAACACCACAAAAAAATGCAGATTACTTTCACTTCTATTTGAGGTCTTGTTTGCTCACATCAGGAGTTTCTGGTCCTTCACTGACAGAACACCAGAGTACTGCAAACTGAACCGTCTTTTTCTGTGTGGAATAACATGCACTCTTTTGGAAGAATTAGGATAACAAAAAAAAAAAAAATCAAGCATTTGGCAAATTGGCTAACTGATAACAGAGGCCAAAAATATTTCTTTTGAATAGCACACAGAAGGAAAGGGTTTGACAATATTAATCTAATTTTTTATTCACAGGCAGCTTGGGGCACCGGGGCCAGACCCTCTGTTCACATAAGTTTCAGTAGTGGTGTGGCCAACTACTGTTCTGTGCCATAAAAGTTTCAAGTCTCTGATGAATGGCAGTAAATTAATTACAAGCAGGACAATATTTTTCATGACCTAATATCTATATTTGTAATAGAGCACAAAGGACTTCAGCACTTATCCACTGCAAATGGATAGTCATGCAAAGGAGGACTCCCAAGCGCCTCAGTGTCTCAAAGCTGGGGGGATCAAAAGGAGATATATCACCATATCACAGCCCACCTGGTCAAGCAAATAAATCCTTATTTATGCACCCTTTCTCTGTTGATGTTTCCCATTCTGCTGTTTAAAAAGCAAGCAAACCCTCTTTGAGAACACATCTCTACCCCTTCACATCCAGTTCTCACACCCTATACTGCATAGGGTTTACTTGTTAAAGGGACATATCCAACACTGGTTTGATTTCTAAAGCTGATATAGTAGTCAAACATCAAACCTGAACAGCACTTAAGATGCTCCTCTGTCCTGGTCTCAGCTGGGATAGAGTTAATTTTCTTCCTAGTAGCAGGCATAGTGCTGTGTTTTGGATTTAGTAGGAGAATAATGCTGATAACACGCTGATGTTTTAGTTGTTGCTAAGTACTGCTCATGCTAGTCAAGGACTTTTCAGCTTCCCATGCTCTGCCAGGTGCACAAGAAACTGGGAGGGGGCACAGCCAGGATAGTTGATCCAAACTGACCAAAGGGTTATTCCATACCATATGATGTCATGCTCAGTATATAAACTGGGGGGAGTTGGCCGGGGAGCAGCAATCGCTGCTCAGGAGCTGCCTGGGTATTCGTTGGCGGGTGGTGAGCAATTGCATTGTGCATCACTTGCTTTGTATATTATTATTATCATCATTATTATATTGTTATTATTATCATTACTATTTTACTTTATTTCAATTATTAAACTGTTCTTATCTCAACCCAGGAGTGTTTCTCACTCTTACTCCTCCGATTCTCTTCCCCATCCCATAGGAGCAGGGGGAGTGAGCGAGCAGCTGCATGGTGCTTAGTTGCTGGCTGGGGCTAAACCACGACACCCTCCTTATAACACTGTGCACTATTGGCATGATCCAAACAGTATGGGCATTCCTGCTCCTCCTGATCTACAGTAGGCTTCACATCAGGCTCTTTATACTGTAAATATGGCCTACTAGATATGATTGGGCTACCACACTAAAAGCGAGTAGTCTCTCATCCTCATTCTAGCTTTGGAACAAAGGTGGTTTCCTGGCTCATTTAAAGGCAACAGCCTTGAACTTTTAGATTAAGGAAGTCATAGAGATAAGTTTCAGGTCTAAAGCTAGACTAATCCCTAGATTCTTCCATTGCCATTTAAAATTTAGTTCTGCAAAATAATTCCAGTAGTTCCCTATAGCAGTCAAACATTATTTACCTATACAAAGTATATCTACCAATAGGCTTTTATAGGATCAAAGGCTATTTTATTTACAAAGTTTTTATTTATCTTAGTTTATGCATTCACTGGTTAAGATCTCATGTGCACAGAACTTAGAAACTGTTTAGCTGGCAAATTCCCTGCTTGAAATATGTAGTCCTGTAACCTTCAGGTCTCCATTAAAAATGTAAGACCCTGGAATTCATGAGTGTCAGGAAAATCATGCCAAATGCTATTAAGCCAGCAAAGGTCCTTTAAAAGTTAAAAAGGTTAGGCTAGATTTCTTGAATTATCCTGTTGATCTGATGAGAAAACATACCCTTTACAGCAAACAAAAAAATTCTAACAAAGTAAGACTTTTTGTCTACCTATAATGTAATGATTTCCTCAAGCACTTTCAAACAAGAAGAGTTCACCCACAGATAATTAGTCCAGATCTCATAATAAACCTGTTTTGCACAAATCAAAGTGTTTTACTTCAATCAAGCTAAGTGAATGCTTATGTTCTGTAGGACAGAAAATCACAATTATAGTACTTAATACTGTAAAATAGCAGTTAAGACAATGTCTACTGAAAACAAATGCAGGTTTCAGGGGAAGGTAAGAGGTATTTTTTAGCTCTAAGAAAATTCCTTTCCTTTTTTCTTTAAATTAGCTAGAACGCACTCATTTTTAAGATCTCATATTTACACTTAGAGCGCAAACGCCTAGCAGAGCACTTCTCATGGACTTGAGAGATTTGGATACTGCTCTCTTAAGTGGCATCAAAGAAACCACTTTTGCCTCCCCGCACCTTGGGATCTCCATTTGTGAAACAGAATTATATCTGCCTCCTTTATAAATTACTGATACTGATAGCTACTGACAGAAAAGTAGTATGTCAGAATTCAGCAATATTTTTATGAAGAAAAAAAGTACATGTTCTTTATAAAGTGTTAGCCATGTGCATCAGAATCACTTTAAATATCAATTTTAAAATAGCTTCCCTTCTCCTTTCTTGGATTTCAGTCTTGTCAGACCACGATGAAATGAGACTTGGCCAGCACTTGGCTGTGACATTTCATCATGCACAAGAAACATAACCCAAATGTGGATTTGGTTTTCTTTTAAAAAAATAACTTGCCAAAGTTCCCCTGTAAATTATAACAACACCACCTACATTAAAAGTTCATTTCCCATTTTGCCTTCCAGATCCCAGTAACTGTGATCCCTCTAATATTAGGTGATGGGGATAACTATCTCCTGAGACAGATTTATTTCATATGTGCCACTGAACACATCATCATTTTCAAACATGAATAATTGGAGCTTGAGCACAAAGCCACATAGTACCAAAGAAGGAGCTTATTTCTGAGTAACTGTGTTGAAGAAGGTCCCTTCACAGCAGTAAAGCTTACACTTGGTAATAACTAGCTGCATAACCAAGTATCCAAAGCAATGACCTCATTCTGAAAGGCTCTGCTTTCCATTACCAGACCTGGGGTCCATCCATTCATATCCATGAATTGTACCAAGTCTTTGGGGGGGGGGGGGGGGGGGGGGGGGGGAATCCTGTAGAATACAGCTTTTTAAAGGCTGCTGTAGGTGCTAAGTTGTTCTGACAATACTAACAGCACTTACACATGGAGTTGTGTACTATGTTTCTCCTATCCATGGCATGAAACACCTGCAGAGTCCAGCAGCACGTCTGGCAGTCTCTCACAAGACCCTGCCTTCAGTATCGAAGAGGCAGCAACACACCAGCAAGTCTTCCTGTACACCCACATCCATGTGCACAACTGGCCTTTTATTAAATGCACCAAATCGATAGCCTCTAACAGAAACCCTATTATTTATGCAGAAATAAATCCAAAAGACAAATAGGAACACATGTTGCCACTTCCCTCCATCCTCCCTAGATCCTGACAGGGAACAACCATTACCCTGACTCACCAAAATGGTGTTACTCCTGAGAAGCATGGAACAGATCAGGGTTACACTGGAAGAGTCACTGCCCTTGGAGCCCTGACATAGACATGAGAAAATACAGTCCTCCTCTCCAGGAAACACTGCCATATAAAAACAGCTGACAGCAGGCACAGAAAAATAAAAGCAAACAAGTTTGAAGTCTGCAAATAGCCTGTGAACAGGACTTTTATAAGTTACGGACAGCCGCTCCCGAGCTTCAGATGTATATACGCAGTGTTTTGTATCGCTAATCTGAAGTGAAGACACTGAGCCAAAGTGAATGCCTTGGATGATAAAGCTGGAACTTTGCAGTTTAATCTCCAGATCCAGATCCATCCTATCTGGGAGCTTTCAAGCTGCACACTAACAAAAATCTGCACAAAACAGTTAAGAAACATCTTACTGTTTGATCCATAATGAAGTCTACTACTGAGTTGACCTCTAATATAGCAGGCTGCAAACAAGTTCCAGCTGGCCCTCAGAGACAGTTATATCTGGCTGCTACACCAGCACAAATCTAGTGACTCCAGACATACTTAAAACAGAGTGCAGGATCTGTTCCAGAAAATTTAGGTATCAGTATCAAGACTGTGACACTTCCAAGATTATTGTTTCCCAGTTACCACCAAGAGAATAGCAATGAGAACTCAAAAGATAACAAACAGAGTGACATGGCTAAACTCACTCAGAAATTGTTTCACAATACGTGACCTGTGCTTAAAATATGAACCTTGTTAAGGGAATTAACATAAAGAATTTCTGAAGTGTTTTCCAGATGTTTGTGGTAAAAAACAGAAAATCCCTTATGGTCTATTAAGGAAAAAAATGGTATGATACTATAATCTCCTTTGTTTAAAGAAAAAGGGAGAGAAAGCATCCAAGTGTCTGTGTTTAAAATAGATACAAACACTAATTTTATCACTTTAAGAAGGCAGAGACTGATGATCTGTATATTCACTAATTTACATATTAATAAAATAATAAATGGTCAGCAAAAAGAAAATTCAGGAAAAAAATCCAGGAAAGCCAGCAGAATGTACAGATAGAGGCCCAGTCCACTGAATACTTTCAGTATTTTGCAGTACTTTCAAAGGAGAATGAAAAGGAGACCTTTGAAAAACTGAGACTTGTATTAAGACCTCCCACATGAAACCTTTCAACTTCATATTTTAAACCTTTTGTCTCAAGTAGATGTGTTTGGTTTGTGATTTTTTTTTTTGTTTGGTTGTTTTTTTAAGGTTAAGATGGTCAAGTAACCTCAAAACAGAAGGAAATATACTGTCTTGATAGAAGTTTTCTTGAGGCCAACTGTTAATAACTGACATGCACTGACATCTAGTGCTGCCCAGTGCCAGACAGTATATGAGAAGGGGAGGGAGAGTAGTCATTAACAACTACAGCAGCACGCAGGGACTCCCACCACCCCAAGCCCTGTGTATATTGCTTCTCCTCTTCATCATCTCACAAGCTACCCTTTTGCAAGAGCTATGAGGAGAATATGAGTTAACCCTACATTTCTCTATCCTGTGCTTGAAGATGATGGCTCTGACTAGAGGGCTGCCTCCTTTCTCCACCTAGCTAGCACTTTACTCTGCAGGGATTCCTATTAAAACCTCAGGGGGCTTTTCAGCAATTAACACAGTGGGAATGGTAGTAATCAGCCCACAACGGGGTCATGCAACAGCCTATTTGTCTACAGGGATACAGTGCAATTGCAATCGTTAATAGAAAGCTTTAGAAAGGCTTGAAAGCTTTCCAAGTCCCTCATAATGCTGTGATTGTGTGCAGCGCCTGGCTAGGAATCCCTACAAAGCTGCATAGCACCTGAGCTGGCCTGTTAAAGCATCATGAGGAACAAACACAAACCACATTAACCTCCAAAGCACTAGCTGCAAATAATTATCAAGAGACTCACAATGCTTTAAGAGACCACATGCAAACTCAAGTTTCCTATGTCCGTTTTCATCTATATCAGCATTAGAGAAGTGAGCCACTGACATGGATTTTATCCTCAGTCTTCATTTACAAACATCAGATTCTGAACAAAACCTCATTGTGCGTTCAGATTTCCCCGCACCTCCTTTAATAGCATCCTAAACCAAGCCCCATTGCAATCCTTGGAAGTGTTTTATTAGCAGAGATGTACTTATGCTGAAAATACTTTTGTGAAAGTTTTCAATACTAGAATAACAATGACAAGAAACTCATTGTCTTGTACCTACCAATTCAATGTTTTGCAAAGCAAGAAAGGTACTTTTTACCTGATTTGAAAGGGAATATAAATTGTATGTGTTGCAAAGGGAGGAGAAAAAGGTTGTATTTCCTGAAGTCAGGCTTATTGATCAGACTTCTAAGTACATTATAAAGCTAAAAGCTGTATTCACCAGCTGCTGTGCATTTGCTGACTCTGCAGGTCATCCCAGACAGCACAGCTTATATCTTTGCCATAGAAGGGCCCATTTTCAAGGTCACTGGAACTATTTCTGTTGAACTTTAATACTGCATCTGCACGTGCTAAATCCTGGATATTACACTATCGACTTACAGAAGAATGACTTTTTCAGCTTGACTACATCATGTTCACTGAAATTTATATGCTTTGCTTCGGTGCCCTTATTGGAGTTATTCAGCAAGAAGAAAGTTCTGGATGAGTTTTGGAAGCATCTACGTACAATGAAGCACAACTTCTCTCATGTGCGTTTCAGATGCTTTTCCGTGCCAGATAAAGAATTATCAGAGCAAAGCTGTTTCATAAGGTCCCTCCCAGACTTGACTCCCCACTGCCCCTAAGGACACACAGGGGGACAGATTTTTGCTGGAAAGTGCTACCCTTAAAACAGAAATAAGAGCATTACTCTTACCTAAGAAATTCATGTTGCTAGCTCCACCATGTTCTGGCTTTGAAGAGGACTGGAACAGATCCACAGGGAACTATAACCAGTCCCTGAATATCCCCACACCCGCAGCACTCACAGGAAGGAAGAGCTATCTAACCAGAACCTTTCCACAATACAACCCAGGCAACTCCCTACCACTAAATCCAATTTAAACCAAAGCACTTCCTTGCATCAGGGCCCTGAGGTCACCTGTAGGCTGTGATTGCCCTGAGCAGCTTCAGCTTGGACCCCTACCCACACACCCCTGCCCACCATCCAGGGCTCCATTTAAACTCAAACTCAGCAGCTAGGTCTGGCCTGAGCAATGTTACAGGTGTGTCTGTCTCCTGCCTGGGCCATCTCCACCTCACCCAGGGTTGTTGATGGTCTCTGTTACAGCAACTGGTCCTGCCCTGCATGTGTGTACCCCCCTGACTAATTCTGGGGAGGAAGAAAAAAAAACAAAAACCGTCTTGTATTCTAACCATTAAAACTTGATCTCTTTAATCAGCTGAAGTGAAGTGTCACTATCAATGTCACTGCTCTATGTGAGCACTTAGAGACTGATCAAATCAATTCTTTCTCTTTGGTGAGTTACACAGAGTGACTTTTTGAGACCTTTTACTTTAATAATCCTGCTTAGACCTTCACAAGAGGGGCTGTCATGGACTTCAGAAATAGAAACATATGTTCCTCCCTGGAGGAGGTAAGGAAAGATTAAAAACCTTGCCATGAGAAAAACTTTCAACAAAATTACGCACAGGTTTTCTTCTATTATCTGCTCCATTCCTGTCAGCTGCTACAATCTCCCATGGGCAGGTACAATCAGAATTTTTCTTTTCAGCTCCACAGTGTAAATGATGGGGCAGAAATGGGCTGTATGTTGACTTAGAAACTTTAAATTTGCTCCAGTCACATGATCTGCACACCATCACACAGCCCTCACTTCTTTCCCTGTCCCCTACCTCAAGATTGCATCTGCATCTACCCTGTGCAGACATTTCCCAGGGCCTAAGATGTTTTGTATCACTGGCTGATATATAATACAATGTCAAATGGCAGCAATTTGGCTATTTTGCCTGAAGTTGAGTTAGTTACAAAGATTGCTCTGCTTCAGAAAATTCTTGACACGCCAATTTACTATCTCATTATGTTCTTACTCTCTTTAGAGATAATACAGCTACATTAAATGCTCCTTAATATTAAAATTAAGAAAAAAAAAATTAAACCCTCATCCTACATGTCTGTCTGTTTCTTAAATAGCTCATGCCCTAAACAGTTTAATTTTTATCTCATGTACTTGTCAACTAATCATCTTTGGTTGAGTAGTAAGGAGAACTGAACAATGTTTCTGATAAAGCCTATTAAACAGATGGGCTTTCCCTTGTGAGATAAATCACAGAAATGCTTACTTTATGAAAAGTACCTTTTTTGAGAGGGATGACAGGGTGGAATGGGAGCAGGAAAAAAAAAAAAAATTATAACATTGGGACATAATTAGTGATCACACATGTGCCCAGTTTTCCAAGAGAACCGAGACTAAATAGCATCACAGGAGTCACAAACTTCATTTCTTTGCAACTTTCATGTAGAGGCTGGTCACTTTATTAATTCCTGGCTGATCACATGTACATGCACATCTTTCTTACCAAGAGATGCACAATTTCCATCATAACCCTGGGCAGAAACTACAGCAGGTCGATTTGAGTTTGGAAGGGAGATCTTCTATTTGAGGAAAACTCTGCATACATACACTTTTATAACCTGCCTTCTTCATGCACAAGTAACTCCTCATCCCCCTCTTCAGCTGTGCTGCCCAACAACACGCTGACTTGGCCATTGCCTCCAGCATGTACGTGCTTATGGGTTATTACATGCCATCATTCATTTGTCTACAGTGCGTAAAGGCATGATTTGGCCAACTAGTTCATCCACAGTCATACTGTGCCTGGCTCCTTGGAGGCCAGCCCATGACACCAGGTATCTAGGGAAAGCTGATGTGGTCCACAGTTGCACCTCCAACTTCAGTCAGGGCTGTGGTCAGTGCCACAGACTGATCAGATGGGCAGACTCACAGCAGTTTGGCTGACAGCTACCTTCAGACAGAACCTTCAGACAATAGAGGTAAAAGCCTGCTGCACACTCCCACAAGCTGCTGAGCGCAACACAGTGAAAATAGATCCAGAGGCCTACTATCTCTTCAAACAACATGACTCAGAAAAAAAAAAAAAGACTGAGGGATCTTGATAACCCATACCCAGCAGCATCCTTCTCCCTGGACACGAAATATGCCTAGCTGACATACAGAAACTTCTTTCTGCAAAAATCAAGGTATGGTTTATCATTTCAGTAATGTGTCAACAGTCCAAATTACCTTTACTTGTGCCTTGCAGCAAAAATCTTTCTGCCAGTCATCTGTGACCGAAGAAAAGACAATGCGTGGTCATGCAACTGCTTTTTGTAGGCTGTAGGATATTTGGTGTTTTTTATCATCAAACCTGAGCTTACTGAATGAGTACATCATCCTCAAAATCCTCTTATAACTGTGAGGGAAAATATCTGGGAAAAAAGTAAAAGCATGAGTATCTTTCAGCAAGTGCAAACAACAGAAAGCAAATTGCCAAATTCTTATTGCAAAAACTCCTTGTTCTTGTCTTTGTGAGCTTCTTCACCTCATTTCCAATGTAGTGATCAGTCTTTCCTATTACACACTAACTACTATTTCAAACATTTACTTACTGGAGGTCCTGCTTTATGTACATCAGTTTGTGAGCCTTAAAATCCTTGATTCAGCAGAGCACAAACATGTTTTTAACTTTATACACAGGAAGTGAAAATTAACCTTATCTTTACAATACTTTGGAAACAGAGGGTGAGGGAGGAGTGGTAAAGAAAAGCCATTTGTACAGTTCCTAGTTGCTTTGAACAGCATTGAGTTAATAACTTAAAAAATGTTATTATATAGAAAAACACAACCGTCAGTTTTTACATAGAACAACAACAGGATATTTTATGAACTCTAACAGACTTGAAATAGCACATTGTCTTCCCAGAATTAATTTTTGCCTACCAAATGACTGCCTACATAATGAATTACACACACAATGTTTTTTTTTCATGAGGTCTAAATCTGTGTAAACATAACCATCTTTCCAAACAGCACTCAAACACACAAAAAACTTCAACATGCAGTATTGAGCAGTTTAATGTCCCAGAGTCTTAATTCTGGAGGAAAACAGCTTAAATCCCCCATCACCTAATCAGACAGCAGGGTTGCTGCTATTGAAGGACAAGGTGCTGGAGTTCAGCTCTGCTGGCATTTGTTCATGAAAGCTTGGGGAGGAGGAAGGGAGGAGGAAGAGGAAATGATGAAAAAAGCCCCTGTGGGCTAAATAGCAGAAGTATCTGCTGAAGTAATAAAAGCTTGTATTTGTAACAACAATTGTTCCCCGAGTTTAAACTCGGGAGCCTGTAGTTAATCAGGCTGCCCTTACCAGTACATTATTTCACAGCAGCAGCAGAAGTTACGAGAAGAGGAAACAGGCACTTGAGGGCCAAATTATTCTGGAAGCACCACATCAGGGTGCTTCCAGAATAACTCAAGATGGCCTTCAGCCAGGTGCAGTGTAGCAGGAAGAAAGACATGTCCCTGTCACCAAGAACAGACACACAGCTACTTTCATTTGAGCTGCAGTTCTGGCTGGTGTTACAGAGGAAGGGTTCATGGACAGATCTTTTTACACACAGAGCAACGGCTTTGAGTCTTTTAGGGCATAGTACATCTTATATTAGGCCACAGATACAAATAAGCCAAACAGGGAGATTAGGAAGCAAGTTATCTCTTTGGCACAGATTTTCATTGGTGTGAGGCCCTGAGGACCAGCAAGGATTTGCCACAATAGGCTGCTGACAGCTTTTCTTCTGCAACATATTGTCCTGGCTCAATAGCACAAGGTCACACTGAATGTCGTTTTGCTGCCTTTCTGCTTCTCCTAGGGAGCAATTGCTTAGAAAAATATCCCTTTACTTGACAGGTTTGTAACACAAACAAAAAAATCTATCCTGGTTGTGGTTATTGGGCTGATTGCTTAGGAATCAAACAGCGGAAGACTAATAGCATCATAGTCACTGAGCCCCAACCACACCAATGTACACTTAAATGCACATGAATGATAGCTGACTGGGAATAGCCTGGAACAATAAATGAATGAACCCTTTTTTTTTTTTTTTTTTTTTAATATCTAATACTCACACCTCATTATACAATCAGCAATCAATTCCTTCTCCTTGCAGAAAGCAAGCCAGGATAATTAACTGCAAGAACCTGACATGCACACCCCTGTATGCAAAACCTCAAGTCATTCTGCAGAACAACATTTACAGTTAGTGTGATGGAAAAGGAGACAGTTACTTGGAGATTTTAAACCTGTTGACAAATTACAGCTATCTTTGTACATTCTCAGGATAAGCACTTTAAGGTTGACACTTTTATGTATACAATAAAAGGGGATGTTGTGTGGGAGGCACTGATACACCAAGGCTAAGAAAGAACATCACTTCACATTAAAATAGTCCCTGTAGACATAGCAGTCCTCTTTTAGGATACATCCGGAAACAAAAGAGAATGCATGTTTTAAATTTAAGATCAATCTATTAGATACAGAAGTTTCACAAAGAGGCCTCTCCTAATGCTCTGGTCTCTTCTGCTCAAGAGGAGGATCCAACGCAGAGATGCCTGTTCCACACAAGACCTCTCCAGAGTGAGCAGCCATGCCCTCAGCATGGCTGTCAGTACATCTAGGCATCAGGGCTTCACCAAATATCATAAGTCAATTGTGTTCAAATACAGTAAATTTTCCGAGATCTCCAGAAGAAACCCTGTGCTATAATCCCACAAATGTACATAAATTACCCCTTTAATTTATATGTGTTTTACTTATTCCCCATCAAGCAAAACATCAAATTGACCACTATTATAAATATCCTATATGTATTAAAATATTATTATTAGCAGACTGCCAGAGAAGGCTAGGTAGGGTACCTCCAGCAGCAGCCCACCTTTCCTGTAGATCCAGCTCACCATACACTATGTTGCCCCCCCCAAAAAACTATACAGTACATCATGATTTAGGTGGTGTTACTGAAGAAGGCTGTCCTCACTGGAGCTGCAGTGCTTAAACTGTAGAGCTGAGCTCCTGAAGGACACCTACCCAAGGCAACCTTACGGGGCGAGACTTGGTGACAGGGCACATCATGGCACAGCTCTGATGTTCCCGTGCAGCATCTGTGTAGGGCTAGCTCTGTTGTCCTCCCATCCCACTCCTGAAACCGCAGGGAGGTCTAAGGGTATAAAGAATACTTGCCCACTTCTGTAGGCCCCCAAGTTGGCCCTGGGCCCTTTCAGACTCAATATAGCAGATCAAGCAAAGCCTGCAGGGGAGGTGCGATGGCAGCAGCATGGCAGCAGCAGCAGTCCTTGAAGGACAAGGAAGCAGCAGAGGCAAGAGCTAGGATGTAGGAGGGGGCACTTGGGGCACACTGCACCACCATGCTATGCCACACCAGTGGGCTTGCCCACAATGAGCCACTTGGGAGCCCGTGATGAAGGTTATCTGCCTAATCTATGATCCCAGAGGTGCTTTTCGTGAGGAAACTTGCCTTCATTTTTAAATAACACTGGATTTATGATAAAATACTTTTTTGTTGTTGTTGTTTAAGGGGACTTCTGCCACATCTTCTGTCTCCTTAAGCAGGGTCCCCATAGTCTTTTATATCCTACTGTGTTTTCCAGGATGAAAGATGAAAGTCAGCCTCTTTACATACATTTAAAATTGTCACTTTGACAGAGCTTCTGCTGTTGGTACCCAGTGTCAATACCCAGCGTCCCAGAATTGGGCCATCAATAGAAAAACATCATCTTAGCAAGAGCATTTCAGCTTTGCTTTTCTGCTTGTTTTCTTGTATTAATAACAAACATGCTGCAGATGCTGTTATGGAGGTAAATACTCAAACACTATTGTTAATTTCCCCATGAAAGCAAGGGCATAGGTGATTTATGACTATGATGTATTTTTTTATTAGATAAATAGAACTGCCTATATGAAATTTGCTGATCTACTTTTTTTGTTTTTAATGTCACCATAATGCTATTATTCCAAAAGGATTTACAAGCTGTTTAACAGAAAGCAAAGTACAAGCCCATAACATAAACTGGCATCTAGCTTGGTCAAATTTAGACAAAACTAATCCATGCAGTGCAGTTATATTGAACTGAAAACAAAACCAGAACGGAAAGCACTGAATGTAAAACTATATGAGAGATTTTAATAGATGTGCTTATATTTACTTTCTTCAAATTAGTCAACCAACGAGTACAGTAATGATGATCTTATAAGCACCACAATTGATATTATCAGTTTACTTGCATTAAATATATTTAGAGGTTTACATTGGATTTATATTGATCTCTGGCCTTCACAAAAAACAGAAAATGCAGGAAAATAAGGGCACTATGCAGTGATGGTATACAGCTGTATATGATCTCTTCCTGGTATGAGAAGAAAAAAGAAATCTAGGAAGTTGGCCAAAATACTCGTCAATCACAGAAACTCTGTTAACATGCTTTCAATTATGTGCTCTCAAAGGAATCAGAAGGTCCTAATTACAAGAATGAATGATAAACCTGAGCAAAATCCCAACAAGGGCAGCAGCTCAGCCTGTGCTTCTAAGAGATGCTGTCACTCACACTCAGGGAACAGCAGATGCTCAGTAGAGCTCACTGATGGGCCTTCAGTGAACAAGTAGGTTTGGGATTTGTTTTCCTGGTATTTTTCTGGGCTTCAGAAAATTTAACAGGTTTTGGATTCATCTTCTTAGTTTACACAAGGATACCCATGTGAATTCCCTGTTGCAGACTCTCAGCTATGCTGCATTTGGAAATAATGTGGAGGTTTCTCCCACCCAGTTTTGGGCGGGATTATGGCCAAGAAAGGCTTCATTGTGAATCTTTGGTTAAATGAATAGACTTTGGAGGATCCCAGGCAGCAAAAATAAAGAGGAGAGGCCCTACAGTAAGGACATGTTTTCCCCACCTAGGCTATACCAAGCACAGATAAGATGCCTCAGAATCTGGCCCATTTTCTACAGCACTGTCATTCCCAGGCTGCAGTGGTACATGCAACATGAACACTAGGGTCAGAGTACTCCCAGCAGAAACCACCAAAGGTGAGCTGGCAGTCACTCTAAGAGCCAAGCTGCTGGTACAATGCTCAGCCACAAAATGGATAGGTTTGAAACATATTCCCCAAACCACCACAACCATATCCAACTAAAAAAATGGTCTCAGCGCCGTCCTGAGGTGTGAAGGGAGTGCATGCTGGCGTCTTGTATTCTCACTTTCAATAAAGAGCAAATATTGGCATCCCCAAATCAATCTATCCTGAATCAATGATCATCATCTCCAATTACCCAGTTCCTCTGCTCTGCATTACTGGACTGTCTGCCTTATGGAGAGAGTTTATACTTATTTGTAAGCAACCAATGTCCCTGTTAGAATTTCTGGTTCATTCCACTCTCTCCCCCACTCCTCCCACTTTTAATTTTAGATCTGCAGATGTTTTCACAGACAGCGAAAATTTTATTTCATTCTTCCTCTAGATGACCTTCCACAATACTAGCTTATCAGATGGTGTGCACACTTACATACAAAAAGAAAGAATGCAAATGTGGATTTGGTTTTAATACTAATTAAATGCATTAGAATAATTCTGTAAGTTTTATGCTCTATCTTGCATAATTTTAAAACAACTTCAAGCAGTACCTGACTACTAGAAGCTACCAGCATAATGCACCCAGGTTATCATCTTCACTTACCAACTGCTGACACTCACTGGGATTGTTGGTGGCAGGAAAGGACAATGGGAATATTAGCTCCTCATTGAACAAAATTTCCCATAAATCAAAATCTATTCTTATTCATATAACAGAAACAAGTTTAATTAAAACTGAGGAAATGTAATGGAGTCTGTAAGTTAACGGGAGACCCCAGCCTAATGAAGGAGAATTCAACCTTAAAGGTTAAATTGAAATTTCTTGAGTGAAGATGGAAATCCATAAATTTTGAACATTATTTTATAGTATCAGCTCCTGTCGATAATTCACAAATACAATATTAGCAAAGAAACAAAATTTCAGAATAAAAACTAAAAGAGGCACTGAGATTTACTATTACCTTTTGAAACTTCTTTGTGATGGTTTTCATTAGGCACAGATCTTTGGGAAGAGACATTGAGCAACAAGTCTCGACAACAAATAGCTCAGTCCAAGGACAGTGGTGGTGGCAATGGAGTGACATAAGATGCAGTCCCTTGCTAGCAATAATTTCCCTCTGAAGCAGGATTCTCTATAACCACACAAAGAAAGGCCTCCCTCCTGCCTCAGCTAAGCCAAAAAACTCTCTAGACACTAGGCTCTGATTGCGATTATCTATGAAAATTAATACTACTTTGATTTTGTCAGCCTGTCACAAAAGGGAAGCTCAGTCTCGCTCGCTGTAGCAGCAGCAGGGCAGAAAAGCATCACTTCCCGCATGCCCCTGGCTCCTGCAGAAAGAGCAGAGGAGCAGGGGGAAAGGAGCACCCCTCTGGGCAGGGGGAGGGAGGACAGGGATGACTGCAGGGGGGCAGGAAGCAGGGAAAATGGTGAGATCTAGCTCTGACATAACCAAAGCACAACTGGTAACATTAAGATTTTATGGTAAGTAGTAAGTAATGATAGATAGGTTTTCCTCACTATCTTCTTGTATCAGAGTATGCTGCCTGGCGATAATAACACAAACTCACACTTGCTTCCTTTTTCTCTCCAATTTTTCCATTATCCAGTTGCTTAATATCAGGAATAGTGCAACTTCACTGCCATTAAGCCAGCTTCACCCCACTACAAGAAAGAAAAAGATTTGGTTCTAATCCATTAATTATTATTATTATATAATTATATAATTAATTAATAATTATTATAATATTGTGATAAAATTAATATAATATTATAAAATAGACTGAGTTATTAATTATCCAGATACAAATATGCCAGATACAAAAAGTATGTGATAGCAGTAAAGACGTGGTTACACAGAAAGGAGTTATAGGTGAATCCAGAATAATTACTTCCAGACCGTTCAGACCACAGACATTCATTCTGGAGTAATGAGAAGTCCATGCATGGACTCCTAGGAGTTCTGTAGGCGTCTAATCAGAACTCTGAATTCACTTCCCTCCTTCCTCTGAATTAGCTCTGTAGTGCAGACAAGGCTATATAGTTAAACTGCAACACAAAGAAGGCAGGAACAAGTGGCAAAATTGCTACTTAAGGAATTACCATGGACTTTTTTTGTACCTATGCATAACTCTCATAATAAGCACTTAATCAACTAATCCAATCACCCAGCACTTTTTCTGTCCCCTTTCCGGAAGGCTGGGTTATTATTTGTTCATATCTAACAAGCAACTTTTTACACTCCGTTAGATTTTGTGTCTCTGGAGCCCGGTTCAAATTTCACACACTTTATTCAGTCACCTTCAAAGCACTTATATGATGGTTCATCACACCTAAAGCTTAGTACAAAGTCTGCTGCAGGAAATCAGGACTCTTCAGTTTACAAATTTCCACAAGTCTAGTCCTTGATAGAGCTGGTATTTGCTCTGGGACCATGTCATTTGCTCCCCAGCAAAATGCTTCTTCCAAGTACCAACACTACAAATTTGAACTTCAAAGGTGACAGCTAAGAAGACGTAATTTTGATCCATGACAGGATCCACAACAGTGACTGCTGTGTATACTCATTCCTCAGACAGGGCACACAGATGGAAGCAGCAGTAGCAATCTTACTTATTCCAAGAGATTAAACCTAGCAAAACAAAGACTGAAAAAGGGCAATTGCTATCCATAAGTATAATGGGAGACAAACACTGAGAAGAGAAATTATGTGGTTAAATTCAAGTTCAAGGTTGAACAAGAACAAGCAGGCATAAAACTAGCAACAAATAAATTTGGGGTGAAATTTGGAAGGTGGTTTTTTAGCCAGTATAGCAGGTAATCTACTGGAGGGAGTAGAGGGCACACCGGACAATCTGATTACATGGCAGCACTGTTAGGGGAGCAGGAGTTTCATTAAAAGTTCATAAGATCTTTTGTAATCTTCCATTCCTGTGATGCAAATCAAGAAGTTTTTCACTCTCTGGACAATTCTGTATACCCTTTCCACATTTGTTGGTCATCTCAGGCTATAACAATGTATTTTGACACAAGAGACTTAGATAGAAAAGTACCCCTTGCTCTTCTTACAGGTGGGCGAAGAGAGGCAAGACGGCTACATGATGTGGCCAAGGACAGGCAGGAGGACTGCGGAGGAGCAGGGACTTGGACAGAAGTAGGTCAGGTTTAACCAGCAGACTGAGCAGACCATTGGTCAGGGTAATGACTGCGTTAAGAGTGGCACTTTGTACAGTAACATTTTGTGTGTTTGTGTACCCACTTGGTCACTTCTAGACTTGTGTGGTAGGTTGACCCTGGCTGGATGCCAAGTGCCCACCAAAGCCGCTCTATCACTCCCCCTCCTCAGCTGGACAGGGGAGAGAAAATATAACGAAAAGCTCATGGGTCAAGATAAGGACAGGGAGATCACTCACCAATTACCATCATGGGCAAAACAGACTTGACTTGGGGAAAATCAGTTTAATTTATTACCAATCAAAACTGAGTAGGGTAATAAGAAATAAAACTAAATCTTAAAACACCTTCCCCCGACCCCTCCCTTCTTCCTGGGCACAACTTCACTCCTGAATTCTCTACCTCCTCCCCTTGAGCAGCGCAGGGGGATGGGGAATGGGGGCTGCAGTCAGTTCACCAGGCATTGTCTCCGCCACTCCTTCCTCCTCAAGGGGAGGATTCCTCATACTCTTCCCCTGATCCAGCATGGGGTCTCTCCCATAGGAAGCAGTCCTCCATGAACTTCTCCAATGTGAGTCCTTCCCACAGACTGCAGTTCTCCATGAACTGCTCCAGTGTGGGCCCTTTCCACGGGGTGCAGTCCTTCAGGAGCAGACTGCTCCAGCGTGGGTCCCCCACGGGGTCACAAGTCCTGCCAGCAAACCTGCTCCAGCATGGGCTCCTCTCTCCACGGCTCCACAGGTCCTGCCAGGAGCCTGCTCCAGCATGGGCTTCCCACACAGTCACAGCCTCCTTCAAGCACATCCACCTGCTCCATCATGGGGTCCTACACAGGCTGCAGGTGGATATCTGCTCCACCGTTAACCTCCATGGGCTGCAGGGTCACAGCCTGCCTCACCATGGTCTTCACCACAGGCTGCAGGGGAATCTCTGCTGCGGCACCTGGAGCACCTCCTGCCCCTCCTTCTTCACTGACCTTGGTGTCTTCAGAGTTGTTCCTCTCACAAGTTCTCACACCTCTCTCTGGCTGCAGTTTGTGTCTGGCTGGGTTTTTTTTCCCCTCTTCTTAAATATGTTATCACAGAGGTGCTACCACTGTCACTGATGGGCTCGGCCTTGGCCAGCAGCGGGTCCATCTTGGAGCCGGCTGGCATTGGCTCTGTCAGATATAGGGGAAGCTTCTAGCAGCTTCTCACAGAATTCACCCCTTTAGCCCCCCCACTACCAAAACCTTGCCACGCAAGCCCAATACAACTTGTCAGAACAGATTGAAGGGACCATTGAAATGGATTTAAGGCCCACTTAGAATTGAATGGTTTTTTGGTAAGATGAAGCTCTGCCCTGTACCTTTTCTATAACATCACTTAAACTTTGTCTCCTTCACAGCCTTCCTGCCCCCCCACCCCAAGGCTGCTTCTTCAACCCCAAAATCTCAGAATTCCACTTGGTGTTTTCAAGCAGAAAAATATTAGTTGTCATTGCATGTGAACTCATGGTTTTGTTGCAGGTGGAACATAGTCAGCTTGTCATTCTTGGAAAATTACTAAAAAATAAAGATACCTGAACAAAAAATTTGCATGTTTTTTTCATAGTTAGCAGCTGTTACTATCTGATGAACTAAGGGTTTGTTTGCAACAGTATGAAATAGAAACATGACCACAGGTGTGGGCAATATGGAGTGATGTTATCATTTTAATTTCAACATGTTTTGCTCCTTGTCTCATACATTTTTCACATGAAATTATAGAGTATTTATGATGCTACACAACTTCTGTTTTCTATGTACATAAGGCTTCTGAGGAAAAATTAGCTGAAAATGTCCTGTTCAGTTTTTCTAAGATGGATCCAGGGAAAAATAACTAATAGGTGCCACCATTGCATTTAAAAAGGATAATGGAACAAAAGGCAAAGAGAGTTTAACTTTTTCTGATTCCCTATCTGAAAACAACAGTCACAGAAATATAAAGCTCTTAGCTTCTGGTATCACTGAAGTGATGTGATCTTACCCGATAGACCTGTCAAAGTGAATTTCTAATATATTGAATCACAAAAAACTATGTTGAAATAGTCTGATTTACACTCATAGGAGTCAAGAAGTTCCAAGCTGAGGCTAGAATTTGTCTTTAGCTCCCCTGGTTGTGCCAAGAGGGCAATATCAATATCAGTGCATTTCAGAAGCAAGTTTTATGGTTAAACTAATGACCAAGAACAGGGACTGATAATGGACATACTGAAGGGCCTAAAATTAGTGTTCACAGACAAGAATTATTGTATGTTGCTGTAGTCAACACAGCTGCAGCTTAATGAATAACATTAATGTATGTCTAGACAAACCTGAAGGTGGAGACTTTGTAACCTTAGAAGAAAGACTCTTTTAGAAAAGACCGGAGGAGGTGGGCGGGGGGGGGGGGGGGGGGTGGTGTTAGAAAGAGAGACAAAGCCCTCAGATAAAGCTCAGATAGTGAATTCCCTTCACTAGCTACTTGGGACATTCAGCAGCTCTGCCTGTTCTTCCAAATGATACTTAATTAACTTTCTCCCCCCCATCATCCACACTAATAAATCTTATTATTAAGAGTTGATTCATTCCAAATAGTTTTTCTAGTGGTTGCTCACTGCAGGACTCTTGGCAGACCCGTGCTAAGACAACAGCGACTGACTGTCGACGTTCATTAAGGTCCTCCCTTTGGGAGAGTGTCTTTCTCCTCACATATATGGGATCTGCGGGGCCAGATCCCTCCGTTGCTCTATGTGTGAATAAACCCAACCTGCAGTGGAGTGATAGCAGAGCAATTTAAACCACAGTACATCATGTGCACCTTAGGTCCCTGTGCTGCTGCTTTCTCACATGTAAAAAGGCACCAAATTGCACAGCAGAATGGAAGCAGGGGCAGAGCAGGTTTCTTATCTTTCCAAAGAGCTGTGTGTGGTTTGCAGGCTTCTACCTCAGACACTTCACAGACAACTGTGGAGAAACGAGGACTCCAGCTTACCAAGGATACTTTTTAAGTTGTGGCTGCTGTATTTTGTAAAAAGTTCCAGTGAAACAAACCTCCTATCTTATGTCAGCTATACTGCAATTTACTGTCCTGGAGTTAAACTCAGCTTAGCTCTGGGTACCCACCTGATCTTTTGCAAATGACAGTATGCCTCTTCATATTCATTTAATGACATCTGGTCTTAAAAAACATTCATGTCAGGAACCCATGATGCATAAGCAAGAGAAATTTGAGCATGGTAGATAGTCTCGATTAGAAAAGACTCAAACCAATGACAACTTTAAACACAAATACAGAGAAATGTTCCTGACTTGCATTAGAATCAAATAGCCTTTAATTTTAACTAAAGTCCTTGGTCATATTGAATATTAATGCTTATGGCTAGAAGTGGCAAGTCTGAGACAGTCACCATCTCTCTTCAGGCTGCTTATATTGGATTCATTAGCAATTTATCATCGACGTAAAGGCAGAATTCAATTCCATCTGTGAGCTCCAAATCACATAGGACTTGGCATACCTGATGAATTGCAGATGAGCAGGAACTAGAGTTACCGTAATAGAGGTTAAAGGCTTCTGGAAGCTGCAACAATTTTATGGTATTATGCAATTTGGATAATAATTATAGTTGTCAAAGGCAGAGTTTATATAACTCCTCAAAGGAAGCAGTCACATAAACTTGGAAACATGCTACATTTTTTTTATCTCAAATATCAAATTAGAAGATTGTTTTAGGGATTTCTAACCACTTCAGACATAATTCTTTTAGATTTTTTTGAGCTTCAATTCGACATTATTCAATTCATGTCTTCTTAAGTGTGAAACACAATCTTAACTGCAAGCGTTGGGCCAGGCTGGGCTACCTGAACAATGTTAAACAGCACTGAGAACCAGGGAAATCAGCAAGGCAGGCAGAAGAGAAAGACAACACTTGATGTGAGTAGCAGGGGAGCAGTCTGGCCTGTTATAGGCAGGTTAAATCTTAGGGATTTGACTCCTTTGCTTACATACACACAGATTCAATAACACAAAGGCTATCCATTCACCATTCTCCTTTGCACAACAAAAATTAGGTGAAAGAGTTGTTTGTGACAAATAGCATTCCTGTAAGATTGTACAATTTGGTGAGGTACCACACTGTCTAGAATTAAGCAGCAATAGCGGCTCTTACTAAATACCAGACCTGTCTTTAAGGCTTATTACCTGACCCTATCTATTATTAAATGCTTTGATGCCTAGAGTAGGCATCAGGAAATCATTTGAGGAGGGTAACAGCGGCAGATAGGAATACATTAATCAGACATATCACTGTAAAGCCACCTTCTAAATAGAAAATCCCTCCATCAGTACTTCTTTCTCACCATTATATTACGATTTAAAACAATTAAATACAATGGCTGGGTTTTGCACACAAGCATAAGCAGAGACACAGACACCACATGCAAAGTAACAGGTAAATGGACAGGGAAACACAAAATATTAACTCAAGCTTGTGATCCACAGTTAAATTTGTGTGCAATAAAATGGAAATGTCATGTGTGATCATGGTTTCTCTATGTGTGTACATACATTGATTTCTGAACATTGCAAAGCATTAGTGTGCCCTTGAAAGTAAACTAGGAACTAAACCTGTAGTCATATAAAGGTCAGTGAAGTGTGAAGATACTTACCACTCTAGAGCTTGACCCTATGCAAAAATAAGGAGTGAAGAGCAAAATTCAACTGAATTATTTATAAAAAGTATTTAATATAATATTTTTCTCTTTGGAAATCATTATTATTTTTTCAGCCACTGAATAAATAATTTATGCATAGTTTCATGAAATGAATATAAAAGTGAAAACACAACCTACTTTACACATAATGGAACAAGGAAACATAAAAACATGACAGTGAAGGAATCATAAAGTTACCAGAGCAGTAGGACCAGAAAGCACATGCTATCCTATCCACAACTCCTATCTCTCTTCCTCCCTCTTTCTCCCACCATCCCCACTGAACCTTTATTCATACATTAGTCTTCAAAATATCCTCACATGGAAATCAGATATGAAGCAAGATATAAATAAGAGTTCCATGTAAAGGTCAGTTCCAAGAAAAAATTTCAAGGCAAGGCATCACATCGTACTACCAGTGTATTTCAAGTGGAGAGGAAAGATTGCTTCAAATGGAAAAAAGGGACCAGCATGGAAGTTGGGGAGAAAATTGCGGTTAATACCACAGGTGTGAATAATACAACCGACAGAAAAGCACAGAGCAGTAAGGGACCTTAGAAGTAAGGACCAAAAGAGCTTAAGTGCAATACAGTTATCTTCTACCTCTACCCTCTGAATGGCAGAGGAGGGAAATAATTTCAGCAGCTGCAATTTTGAATGCAATGGAAGTGAGCAGAAAGGAGTAGAATGCTGTCATTGAGAGATGACAGATGAGAGTTTATTTGTGTTAGATTGAATCAAACCCCGAAATCCTTTTTTTTTTTTTCCATTCACAGAGAAGTATGTTGAGTCAAAGGCATTCTTCAATCCAGCACTAATTTATCTGAGTTATAACTTAGTTATGCTACTAGTGATTGGCCACTCATTAAACTTTTTCTGTGAGATGCAAGCAAGGAGATGCAAAGATAGTAATCATTTTAAATATAAATGAGATACAAAAGCTAATGTAACACTTGCAAGTGATTAAAAGCTGAAAAGGAAAAAAATAAAAAATGAACGGGAAAGCTTGAGCCCATCTGGGTATTATCTAAAATTAGAACAAGTGATTATACAAGCAGCCAGAGAGTAAGTACCTCCCACCAGTCCCAAAAACAAAACCAAAGCAGTAATGGAGCTATAGAAGGTGTGACAGACAGAGAAAAAACAGTCAGGTAATAATGGATTTTCAGAGTATGTTATGCAAACAGAAAAATGTTCTGCTTTCATTTTTCTTCTTTAAAAGAGAAATGTGGATTTTTTTAAAAAGTAGAATCACCATACTTCCTGTGATTTGTTGTGTTCTAGTGTCCTCCAATGGATACTTTTGAAAGTACTTGCTCTATAATAGTGTATTAGAATTACAGCTGTGCCTCACTTAATGGTTCCTGTATGGCATTTATTGCAAGATATTGGGAAGGGGGAACAATATAAGATCTTACAGACTCTTCATCTTTTTTCCTACATATAAACAGACATTGGCACTATCAAATTATTTCGTCTTCAAAAAAGGAAGGAAGTGTGACCTTCTGTCAAGTTGTAGCACTGCCACCTGAGGACTCACCGAGTTCAATGCTGACCTTAGACATTCATTCATCTTGTGAACCCACAAAAGGAAAAAAAACCAGGATAATGAGAGTGTAGGCATGTGGAGCCACGTATAGGACAAAGACCCCAAAGCAGCAGGATCTAGCAGTCTCTGGAGATGCATGGCACAGCTGACAGCGAGTCTCTGAAGCCACAGCTTCTCCCCATTCTTTCCAGCTGCTAAATTTGAATAAAACACCACTGAAGAAACATTCAATACTTTCATGGCTAAGTGAGAAAACACTGAAGTCAGCACTCATTTACATTGATTTAGTTGATAACATACTGCTGTCACTTGGAGGAATCGCAAAAATGGGGATGGTTTCATTTTTTTTTTTTTCAAAGATCTAGATATAAAACTAGCTCTTGTAATTTATAATGTGGAAGAATGATGCTCTAAACATCTTTTCTGGGTACAGGGCTTTGCTTTAGTCATTTAAGGCTTCTTTACGTGGCAAAGTTAACGCACAGTAAGATGGTGTAGCAAACTTCTGTACCTGGGTCAGTTGACAGCTCCCACTAGCCATGGCCTTCCTCTGCTCCTGATCACTGATCCTCATCATCATCAGTGTCTTCTCCCAGCTGCAGCTGTCTTAGTCCTGCCTGCCCCATTCCCTAATCCAGTCCTTGCATCAGCCACCTCGTCCTGGCTACTCCTTCCAAATACTTCCAAGAAACATCTTTCTTAGGATAAGCTTAAGAGCCATGGATACAGGGAATGACATAAACCTGCATTAGTCGCTACTTACATGGAAACTAATGATGCCTTTGTGCAAGGGGGATTATCCTGATTCCAAAGAAAATTAATGTACTGGGCACACCTAATATGTACTATGAATATAGAATCATAGAACAGTTTGGGTTGGAAGGGACACTTAATAGGCCAACCCCTTTGCCATGGGCAGGGACATCTTCCACTCAATTAGGTTGTTCAAAACCCCATCCAGCATGACCTTGAACACTTCCAGGGATGGGGCATCCACAGCTTCTCTGGGCAACCTATTCCAGTGTCTCACCACCCTCACTGTAAAGAATTTCTTCCTTATATCTAGTCTAAATCTACCCTCTTTTAGTTTAAATCCATTACCTCTTGTCCTGTCACTACAGAGAAAAGGCTTAAGAACTCAGAACTGTTATATGCTATTAGCAGCAAGCAAGTGACTGATGATCTGTGCCAGACTGAGAAGATCTAAGGGCTTTAACAGAAGTATACTTACACCCTAAGGTCCTGTGACCTCTTACACCTCTCAGCTTCCTCCTACACCTCTCAGCTTCCTCCTACAATACATAAATTCTTGGATTTTTCTCCCTCTCACCCCATCTCTCCAGAAATGTTCTTGAAATATTACAAGACAGAACATCCCTAGTGTAGGTTACAACTTGGAAGTACAATCAGTGCCCAGCAATCTAACAGGCTTCTGATAGCTTAACATGAAAACACAGCTTTCATTAGTCAAAATGCAGAAAATCAAGGCTCAACTAAATACACAGTTATTTTGAAGAAAAGAATCCATTTAAAGTTGAGGACCGCAGCAACCCACTTAACTGTGCACCTTGAACAACCATGGCTGTTTCAGTGCTATTATCTGGATTTAAAATACTAAGTGATAAAGAATTCTGTATATCCCATTTACTGATCCATTCAGTCACCATCTCACATGCCTTCTCCATAAATTTCATGTTGCTATTATACATAAAAAGGAAGACTTACTAGGTTCTCTTTACTGTAAATTTAGTAACTGCAGATCTTTCACTACTGCTCAGTGTTCTTTGAAGCTTTCACACAAGGCTATATAACATCCCTTAATTCCTTCAAGTACAAAGTTTAGTAATAGACTTCAAAGTCCCCCTTATACACAGAGATGTCTGACACATTCTCAAATTCCCTGAAACAAAGATCTATACTCTCATGATTCTATGTCTAGCTCCTTCAAAAGAGAGTGTCCAACAGTTTCACATTCCATTAAAAACTAGGGGGGGTGGGGGGGTTATATGTTATAACATCTGCTACTCTTACAGAAAATTGTTTCTAGTTTCAGAATTCTTTAAACAGTTCTTTAATACAGTTTGAATTCCTTCCTGTCTCTCATGTCAGTCTTTTTTTTTTCTTCAGCAAATCCAATCTCTGAATTTTTTGTGGGTTTTTGGTTGTTTTTTTTTTTTTTCTCCTTATGACCTGCAAGTAAACAGAAAGGAAGTAGGACACAAACACTAAAAGCTTTAGATGTTTTTGGAGATGTTGCCTAAAGAACCTAAATCTCAGAAGTAGTTTAGGCACTGATGATTTCTCACCCTCCCCAGCAGGATTTAAGATTTTAATAAGCTCATAGTCACATTAAAACTTTTACAGAAGTGCAAGAAAGCAAAATCTGTTAGCAAAGAAACCAATTCTTTTTTAGGATCTGGTCTTCAGAGGAGAAAGCAAGGTGGAAACCCTGTTTCTCAGGCACAGAGCCAAAGCTTACTATTAATGTGAGTCAGTAGGTTCCTGCTGGAAAAGTGTCTGCCCCAGTTTCCTCACTTGCTTTTACAGATCTCTTCTTAGAGGTAGCAATCAGCAGGCTCCCAAGCTTCCAATATTTGTATCCTTGAAATCCCATTTCAAAAAACCTTTCTGCATAGAGGCTAGAAGGAAAACCGCCACTACTCTCCCCAGGTCTATTTTCAGCTTACTAGGTGGTGTTGAGAAGGGATTTATGCTCAGAGAATCTTTTTTCCTTTTCCCTTTTTGCAAAGGTGCAGAAAAATAAGGGCTGGTCAGCACAGCCATATGAGAGCATCACTCAGGGTTCAGGGCTTGTTGCACGCCTTACTGCTCAACCTCAGCAAGGCTTTGTGCCTTGAAACCACTGGGAAGGGGGTCATACATGAGCTTAGAAACTCATCCTGACCAAGTCAAACAACTGAAAACCATTCCAGTTTCATCAATTTCTTTTATAGTTTGCCAAACATCTTTAGTGGTAGCCTTTGCAAGAAGCCCTGGGCCCTGTGCAAGGCTGAAAGGAGACACCAGAAGTGACTACCGGCCTGAGTGAAGGAAATAGTATCAGATCACAGGACTTCCAGACTGACAGAAATGCTAATCTAGACCTCTTCCTGCTAAATACCCTGTGGGTCTCAATTAAAGGACAGAAAGGAAGGAGAGAAATGGCAGCACCAGAGAATGAGACAACTAGAACCAACATACTGTGACCTGTGACAGCGCACTAAGTACTCCAGTGTCAAAAGGCAGACTTGCCTCTATTTACATCATAAGCAGGGATGTAGGCAGCTTTACTGAAAAAAAAAATTCAAAAAAGCCTGTCTAGTGACTCTCTCTTTAAATGAATTGTTTTCATTTTTTATATTTAAAGGAAGCAACAGTTTTAGTTCAATGGTTCTCAAATGGGACTAAATTCCTATGCACAACTTCAGCTGAGAAAAAACAACAAAACAACACTCCAAAATTTTCAACACACCATAACCTCAGCTAAGTTCTACCTCTGTTTATATTTATCTACAAAAGCACACACACATACATACATGCAAAAAATATTTTCATTCACTACTAACCGGAGAAAAGAAACAAATGTAGAGACTTTGCTCCAATTTTCTGAAATTCTCTATGGCTCCATAAAATATTCAAGAGTAGTCTGAACTGTATGATTCCTATGTGCCAAGCAGGTAGAGTTCTTTGCAAATCCAGGAAATTACCACCTTGAAAAAAACTGTCAAAAATGTTCAGCACTATTCTAACTTTACTCCCACTCAATGGCAAAATGGTGTCACTGAAGTTGAAAAGAGCAAAATTAAGATAAATGCCAAGCTTTTTTGAATCAACTGTCTGATGTAAAGCCTTGTCAGTGGCAAGATTTAAAAAAACCAACAAAAACCCAAAAACCAAAACCCAAACCTCTAGAGAGCACTCCTGCTCACAATATGTTTTTCTGTATAGCTTCAGATTATTCTACATAATAGAATCATTCCCAGATGAGCTATTGCTATCTTTTTCTTTCGTATTACCACTAGACCTGCAAGTATGATAAGAAAGACTTGGCATAAACTGATTACTTTAAAATTCATGCCATGACTCTGCACTGGCACTAACTGATTGCTCTAGGCCTTGAAAGAATGCCAGATTTACAGGCTGTCTTCAGTAACTGCCTATTTTACCTACATCAGTTTAAACAGATACATAGGATAAGTAGTTTAACTATGCCCAATGTCATAAACATGACTCATCTTTGTAGAAGTCTTAGTATCACAGAGCAGAGCTCTTTCTGCTGTTTAAAAGTTTATATATCAAGAGTCTGGGATGTGCAAGTAGTGCATTAAGATTACAAAAGAGATGCCCCTTGAGAAGCTTTACGATTGACTGCTATAGAGATACAAAGTTCTTTGGAAGGAAAGTTATCTTCTCTTTTAGTTATCAGAAAGGATGCAAATCTGGACTTAAAGATTTGCAAGTTATACTAATGTAAGGTGATGCAAACAAGGAGCGGCATTATGCTTGGATGGTGAGAAGAGAGACAGCCAAAGGACTCCACATCCACTGGACTAGCCTTGGGGCGCTAGAAATGGGCATTTCCCAACACATATGCTGTACCTTAGCTAACCTGCATTATCATAGAACCATAGAATTGTTTAGGCTGGAAAAGAACCTTAGTTATGTCAAGGTTTTAGAAAAATAAAATATTTCCTATTCTTGCAACAGTTTAATGGTAAGCTTTCTTTCTGCAGAATGATGTTTTCTTAAATCAGCTCACAGAGGGTACTTAAAAAAAAAAAGAGGATAGATTATTTGGGCTTGCAGGATAAATATATACAAATTCTTGATAAGCGAACTTCAGTCTTTTAATCATAATTAGTTTAACTGATGAGCAGAAACATTTGTTAAGAATAAAATTCTCATCAAAAGCAAAATTATAAAAGCAGAACGTAATATTCCTCTCTTCATTCGTTCAGGATGATATCAGTAAAGGCAAGTGCAAAATTCTATCACACAACTTACTGTAAAGCATATTCAGGGGGAACTGGAAGTGCTGCAGTGAGCTGGGTCAGAACAAACTGCTGAAGATTTAGAACAAAGATACAGTTTACAACCTGAGTCCTCATGTGACTCAAGTTATAAAATTATCCCTGTGATAAATCACCAGGACTACAGAGCACACAATAATAGAGAGGGGATTTATTGTCCACTTGTTACAAAAGTCGTAGACACAGAAATACTTAAAATTATTTTCTATTGGAAATCTGAAGGAGCAACATATAACAAAGATATTCCATACAGTAAAGGAGAGCATTACAGTCATTTTGAGTCAGTGAGGTGAAGCTCACATGCAGTCATCTAGCTCCCTGGATTTAGTTTTCCAAACAGTGAGCAATCAAGCTGCACAAGATATAGTTGCTCTGTAAAAGTCTGTTCATCTGTCATATTTGGCAAGTGTTGGTCATGTCATATCTGTTTCTTCCTCAGAAAAAAAAGCTGCTTTATGATATGAGTAGAAGCCTCCTGCCCTCATAAGAGTCAGGCTGTTTTCCTCTCCCCAGAACTCTGCTTTCCAGTGTTGGGGGTAATTTGCTGAGGGCAGGAGCTGGGAGCTGCTGCACAGCTGCAGCTGTGGGCCTGTCTGCGGTCACTCACTCCACCAGGAACAGGCTTGGCTTGCTTTCCATTTTATATAATCAGTGTACAGCGTGTTTTCTGGGTAGACACAGCAAACTTCACAAAATGGATAGTCTTCAAGATCGTGATTCTGCAAAATGCTGAGCATTTCAGTCCCAGTGCAGTAAAGTACGTGTGTAATTTCAGGAATGAAAGGAGTACCACTGACATATATACTGTTAAAGTGTGTGGAGAGACACCTGGAATGGCATCTTTACCTTACATGTCTGTGAAGTGCTTAGCATATGATAAGTAGTTTGCGTGAGCAACAATCGATGCACACAAGAATTTTTCATGCCTCTAATTATAGCCAGTACATTCAACATCTTGCAGGACTAAACCCTCAGAGGCAGCACATAGAAAAGACAGGAGAGGGGGAGATTTTGACAGAGCATCAAAGGAATACAAAGCTGGATTTCTAGAAACTGGAATCACAAAAAGACTAAAGCTGACTGAACAAGGGCTTACTGGAAGCAATTGAAGAGTACAGTCGTAATATCCATAATACAGTATTGTTAACTCCTAATTATGGCATGTCTCTCGCCTACACAATGTTTTTCTTGAAAACTCTTATTCTGAAAAGGAGACATGCAGACAAGGTTTTGAAAAAAAATCTTAGCCAAAGACAACTTCTCACAAAGCAGGTGCTTGAGAATGGCTGGAAGGAGGCAAGGAAACTTTGAAAACCTTCCCATTTCTTGAGCTCTCTGCTGGATCTGTGAGGGTTTTCTCATTTCCCTGCTAGACCAAACCAAAGTTCAGTGGCTTCCACCCTGCAAATTGTCCTGGTACAGTTCCAGCTGAGCTTTGTGCTAGACTGCTTGGAGGATTACAACCTTAAACAGCACTTCAAAGGGGCAGCTGAAACTTAATCACATGCTAGAAAAGTGCAAATACCTTCACTCAACTCAAAGAAAGCTGCAGGTATTTGAAGTTAAAACGTACAGGTTTAATGGAAAGCCATTCAGCAATTAGTAAAGAAAATGAGTGTGTTATTAATGTCTGAAAAATCCTCTGCATTAGTTTTCATAATGTTTTCTAAGTACATATTAACACTAGAAGGGGACAGAGGACAGTACCTTGAAAGGTGGCTTTCCTAAGGCACTTCATCAAAGCAGGATTTAAATCTGAGAGCAAAGTGAGGTCTTATTCCCAGACAAAGAGAAAAATTGCAGGCTGAGAAGTTATTTTAAAACCTTTTCTCCCCACAATGATCCTTATGTATTATATTAGCACTCCACATGCTACAACTACTTTAATAGGCATTTCAACCCGCAGTGAAGTTAAAGAATACTGCAGCAAGTGAATGTTATTATTCCTAATTCTCATCAGTGATTATAAATATTCTAATCATCCATTATCTCATCGAGCCTAGGAGATATCGGGGTAGCTCCTCAAAAGCATTTCTGGTGCTTTACAGATTTGGAGAGCTTTATTCTTCTCATTCTGCAATTTTACACTTCATGCAGGTCTGTTAGGGAACGCACAGTTAAAACATCTGAATAAATTTCTGGATTTTTCCTCTCTATTCTCAGGCACATGGATTTGAGGATTAGAGCATCAGAAAAAATACCTTTGTTTAAAAGCTCTTGAATGTTCCCTCCCCCAGGATCTGAGGACCACTGACCACCTCTGAAAAGAGTCAGATCAGTTATCAAGGATCTGTATTAGACACTTAAATTTTAAAAAGTTTTGGTCATTCCAAAGAACTACTACTGCTGTTTCATGTAGTTACATGGATAAATACAGTTCTCTCAAAATCCTCGAATATTGTCTTCCCCACCTCAGATTTAGCCAGGGATTATTGGGGGAGGAGGCAGAGCAGCAGAGCTCAATTACAGAGCCAAAATAATATTTTGCCAAAAGAGGCCATCAAGTTCACAGCCATTCCAGCTTTGCTACAACTTCTGCCCAGAGTATTGCCTTGCCATAGAAGCAGAAAGAACTACTGTTACCATTTAACTCCAGCCAGCAACTGAGCACCACACAGCCGCTTGCTTACTCCCTGCAGGTGGCATGGAGGAGAGAACTGGAAAAGCAAAAGTGAGAAAACTCGTGGGTTGAGATAAAGACAGGTTAATAAGTAAAGCAAAAGCCGCACACGCAAGCAAAGCAAAACAAGGAATTCATTCACTCCTTCCCATCAGCAAGCAAGTGTTCAGCCATCTCCAGGAAAGCAGGGCTCCATCACGCATAATGGTTACTTGGGAAGACAAACACCATCACTTCAAACGTCCCCCCCTTCCTTCTTCTTCCCCCAGCTTTACATGCTGAGCATGACATCATATGGTGTGGAATATCCCTTTGGTCAGCTGGGGTCAGCTGTCCCAGCTGTGTCCCCTCCCAACTTCTTGTGCACCCCCAGCCTACTCGCTGGTGGGGTGGGGTGAGGAGCAGAAAAGGCCTTGACTCTGTGAAAGCACTGCTCAGCAGTAACTGAAACATCCCTGTATTATCAACACTGTTCCCAGCACAAATCCAAAACACAGCCCCATACTAGCTACTATGAAGAAAATTAACTCTGTCCCAGCCAAAACCAGCACAACTACCTTCACAGGGTCTCCAGTCCCCAGTATTTCTTTCCTTTGGGCATGGTGAGGGTGTTTCTAACTACCTTTACCTTTGAAATAGCAATCATACCCATCTCTTGCTTTGCTGGGGGATGTCCCAGACTGGGGGTGGAGGGACAGTGGACACAGAGATGTTGCTAGGCAAAATGGAAAAGGGGGCAAGTCCTAATGACGCTTATTTATAGCTCTTTAGTTTCTACAACCAACAGTCTGAAGAATAACAGAAAGGCTGAATAAGAAATTAAGTGAAAAAAAAATAGGTTTCACCCTTGAAGGGTGATTGTATAAGTTTACAATCATCTGGGTTTTTGAAGACTGCAAAGAAGGTAACATCTAATTTTTAGAATGCGGATAAGACAGGTAAAAGAGAAAATTTTAAAAAATGCCAAGATCTATTTATCTGTTCAAGGGAACAAAGAGGTATGATCCTTTTTTTTTCTGCTCTATTTCCAAGGTCAAATACAGCCCTTTGCTGTACAAGGTAACAACCACAAGCACCCACCTAGAAAGCAGCACCGTGGCAACACAGCATCTGCGGTTAGGAATTCTCACTGAAATCCTCTCAAAGTCACTGAAACCACTGAAGCCGAAGATTTGTAGCAGGCACAGAGCAGTGGCAGGTGTGCCAGGCTCTCTGGCTGGACCGCAGCCCTTCTTCAGCACCACTTGACTCCCAAAGAATGGAGGCCTGGGGGAAAACTCCAGATTTGGCACAATAAGAATGGAAAGCTTGCATTCATGCTCCTCTCTGAGGATCACAAAAAGCCTTACAAACGTTAATTAAAAAAAAAAAAAAAGAAAGAAAGAAAAAAAAAAAAGCCTTTGCAAATCCTTCCAGAAACAGAAGGATAGCTTTTAACAGCCACAAGTTCAGTGGCTGCTATATACAACAGCAATTCTATACAACACACGGAAGCAAGGCTTAAGTCAAGTGTAAAGTGAAAGGTATTAAATGACCCTGTAGTAGGGATTTCAGTAGAGATTTTAACTGCTTGAGATGGATTGTGTCTGGAACAGAAGTATTAACACCCCTATTCTTCCTAAATCTGCAATACCATCTTTACTGACCCCAAGAGATCAGTGCCTTTCTCTATAAAGCCCATCCGCAGGTCATTAGCACACTACTATTTATCACAAAGCTGTTTCATTAATGACTTGCTCAAAAGGGTCAGCACAACTCTGCTCTTTCAAAGATCCCTCAAGAATTATCATATTTGAAGACTTTCAGCATGGAACTGAAGATTAATTCTTTATCCTGAGAGTCGTTATGGGCTGCTTAAATGATTGAAGTAAAGAGAGAAGGGTTTTGTGAAGTTCTTATATTTATACAGAATAGCTATATTGGGAAAGCTTTCTTTCTTTTAATTAGATTAAACTGCCAAGAAGCAAAGGTAAAGGTACTTCCCTGGCCAAAATCTCCTCATTCCTATTCCCCATGCAATTCCACCAATGCAAATTCCTACCAAGTGAAGTGGAGCCCTCTGTTTGCTCAGCTGCACACTTGAATCACTTCAGGTTCCTGTAAGGGGATCCTCCGGCCTAAACTAAGGTTTCTAACATCGCAGATCTATGGAATTAGGACTACCTTGCATTTCTTGGGCAGTCTGTGTTACTCTATTGCTGCATCTAATACAAAGACTCTGTATTTTAATCAAAAGAGTGTGTACCCTTCCCTCAATTTATTATTTTACTGGAATCTGGCAATAAAGTTTGCATACAATTTATTTTTTAAAGTGTACAGCAGTTTGTAATTGCTGGTCCTGCACACTTTACATTTGGCCCCTAGCAATTCAAAAATGTATAGTTTATCACCCATAACTGGTGATTTAGAACAGGTTCTGTGCTATGTTGCTGCAGTTACCACACCTTTAACCAAATTAACTTACTCAATGTATTTGCTAATATTGCAGCAGACAGGAAAAAAAGGCAAGAGTACAAACATAGATTTTGCAAGATTCCCATTCTAAGCCCAAGTTCCAGTTTGAACTCTTGAATCATATTTAAATTATTAGAAGCGAAGCTTGCTTACACCCATGACCAGGAAGATGTACTAGCTCACAAAAACCTTGGATTTCTAGAAGTGATTCCCACTGCCACTCTTCCAGCTGAAGTTTCAGCAGCAGCAGCTACCCTTGCAGCCACCATGTGTTCCACATTTCTGAACTATTTCAGACAGTAACGTGATGAGCATTCTTTTTGAGCCTTAAATCTCAGGAAATAAGAGATCCCTGTAAAACAAGTTAAGAAATTTAACATTCTTCAGAGGCAAAAGTATGTAAAAAATGAACTAATTTGTAAAAATAAGCCTGGTTGCAACTAATGTAATTTATCTTAGCCTTTCCAACCAAAGATTTACAAGAACACAAAGTCTTTCAGAGTTATTTATAAATTTAGAGGCTAGAGATTTTTTCCATAATCTGACCTCGGAGGAAAATAAAGCAATTTCAGGATATGCATTAATCATCAACTTCAGAAGACCGAGATTTGTAGTGCCACATACCGTGCCACAAAAACTTGCACAGTAACTTAAAATGAACCGATAGGCAGCAGCAATAGCTGCTTTAAACTACCTTTGCCTCCTGCAAAACATACAGGCTGCTGTTTCCCTCATGAGCTAGCTGCAGGAAGCAGAAGTGGCTGGAGAACCCCAAAGATCCTCAGGCTTCTGCTGTGCCAGTGTGCAGTGCCCCAGCTGAGACCACCAACAGGAGTAATAAAAGGAAAAATGCAGAAGTTCAGATGCACCACAGCCTCTGAGGTGGTTTCTCCTTTCTAGGAGTCTCCAAAAGCTTATTTGTGCCTACAGCACAGTGCAGATGCCACAGCTGTGCCAGCTGCACACCTAACCCCATCAACAGCACAGGTAGAAGGGTGAGAATTAAGTGGTTATACTTTATGGGAAGGAGGGGAGTAATAATAGTCTGACAGTAATCCATCACTAAAGATAAGACGGATAACAATAGGAATTAATCTGAAGAGAGGCTGTGAGTCGTGATTGTATTACTGTGAAAGGAGGGAAGAGCCTGTTTTCAACCAGAAATACTCAGTGCAAGACAGCTGTTACAGAAGACAAAGGCCTCCCATTGCTGTTCTTTCCTCAAGCCTTTGCCCATCCCTGCCTCTGACCCAGCACCTTGCTGTGGTCCCTGAGAGCTCCCGGGTGAGCTGCCCCCACAGGCACTCCCTCACACACGTCAGGCAGAGCCACATGGATCAGCTAAAACACGTACTTTAAATCTAGGGTAAAGATGTTTACTGAGTCAGCAGGTTGTGAAAACTTGGCTTTAAGAAATGAGCTGCACAGGGGGCCTCCAGCCTCTCTCCCATTCCCTCCTGCAGGATCCATACCACATCTCATTTCTTTTTTTTTTTTTTTTCCCCTAGTTCATCAGAGCTGATGTTTTCTAGTTTACAAGCACTATCTAGCCTACATAAAAGAGGATGAGGATGGGGAGCAGAAAACAAGGACCCAGTACGCAGCCAGTACATACCAAGATGGTCCAGCTGGTCAGACCGGGACATGCACAGCCCACAGCCCCCACTCCCAGGTCCATCCACCAAGGCAAAGAACTTCCCTGCTGGTCACCACCAGCCCAGGCTAACACGAGTTACTTTACCTAATGCAGACAGATTTTTCTGAAGCTAACTAGGGAGTTTTCACATAAGCTGCTCCACTAACAGAGCCCTGGAGTAAAAATAATGTCTTGGTAGAACAGAAAGGGACTGAAAATAGCTGCAGGTCAATGACCTTTTATGTTGGCACAGTTGGATCTGGGAGCTGAATCTACATTACTTAAATCTAAGATGCAGTATTGCACAGTAAGGTAGGAACGACTTTTATCAGCAACTTCAATCGTTTGCGTTCCCCTTAATTAGGCCTATGCGTTGCAGCAGAAGGAGGAGTTGTGGAAGCAGATATAGAAATCTGCAGAAAAACAATAGTTTAGAGAAGCCAGGGTTTGCACCAGTTTAAGTAGCTTTGAGGTCTTTGTGATCTACGTGACATACCAGTTGGCGAGAGTATTAACACTAACGCAGGCCAAACTGTGCTCTTCTGCTTAACTGCTAGAGTTACAGCAATTTCATCCACACCCCCGGGGCAGCCCCGAGGCCAGGGCATTCCCAGGAGTTACTTTTCCAGTCCAACTTGGCCGGGAAACGAGCTCTCCAGGCGGCAATGGTAATTCCTAACCTGATACTTGAGCTCCTCCATGTGGCAAGCAGCAGTCTTAATCTTCCCCGTGCGTAACAAAGAACTTCCTTATTCTTCGCAGCGTTTTTCCTTTCATTATTCTTCTTAAAGAAAATTAAATATTACCAAAGATACAATATTACACTATGGGCAAGAACGATTAGCTCTGAGGATAAATGAAAGGAGAACAAAGGCAGCATTACTCTGATAATTGCTATTAGTCACGAATGGGTACTTTCATAACATGATGTAGTTAATTTGCATGTTCACCAAAAAAACTGTTCTAAGTTCAGATACAGATCAGCTGTTTTAAACAGTCAGCTTTGGACAAAATCACACATGAATTCAAATAGCCTCTTGATTAAAGTGGTGCCCTTCCCATGGTGAAATATCTAGCAAAATGGATTCTATTATGTTGAAGATTTACAACTTCTGCCCTGTCAAGCTAGAAATAACAAGACATAGTGCAGGTTTATTCCTTGAAAAATTGATAAAGAGGTTTTTATATTAAACTGCAGCCAAGGAAGGATCTATCTGCCTTTTTTAAGGAGTATCTGGAAATTAAAGATGGCATTTGTTTAAAAGAAAAAGGCTTATGATTCCAAGTACATCAGTACAAGAAAGCTATTAAGGACATTTGTTTTTCCCAGCCATTTAACTTTTCAAGTTGTTTTGCGTGCTGTAGAATATTTTTCAGTCAGGTTTAATTCTGTGCTGAAGGCCAGTATTCTCTCCTATTCCCGTATGGCTACATGGCAATGCCAGTTTACTCTGCATGACTTAACGAGCTCACACACTTGCTTTTCCACTGACACTGTAAGAAGCAATGGTGAAACTGCTCAGTTTTAAGTTCACTTGTTTTTTTGATACTTCTCATGTCATAAATTCAGTTCTTTAATGTGTATACTCAATAAATACTTAGGTTGGTTATGGGTAGAGCTCAGATCTTCTTTTAAAGAAGTTGTCTTTTCTTAATGGAAACCTTAATTTCTGCATGTTTGTTTTTGCTTGTTGGTGGGATTTTTTTTTTTTTTCCCACACTAGCACGAGAAAATCAGCAAGCAGAGGACATACATCTGAGCTGCTTCAGTGGCAACTAGGCCACAGGAAAAGGAGAGGTGGCAGAAAAATTTGACCTTCCCTGAAATACCTATATGGAACCTACAAGCAAAAGAACGGTATTTCAGGAGGCAGGCAGGCAGACATATCTACCTCCAGCATCTTTCCCAGGGATGCATGGGTAGCCCATATTCAAAGTTCCTCATTTAGCCCACATAGAACTTGTGGAAGTCAAACACAGCGGAGAGCAGACAGCAGGGAAGAGGAAAAGAACTAACTTCACCTCCTCCCCCTAAAAAGTAAGAACTTAGAAAAGCTTGTCAAAAAAGGAAAAAGAAATGCTTGCTGTTTTTTTATTCCAAAGGACTGCACTTTCCCTAAAAGTTTCTGGCTTTTTGAACTTCATGCCTTTGTCAGGCAATTGCCCAGTTATCCACAAGGTTTCCCAAGTCTGAAATTGCACACACTAGAAATAAGTTGATCATTCAGTGCTTTGGCTCTCAGGAAGATGAAGCCAAGCTCACAGAGATTTCTATTCTCAGTAACTTTATTCTAACCATTGAAAACTCATGAGCAATCATACATTCCCCTATAGCCACATCTAAAGATCCCAAATAATGCTTTCAAACCTGGCTCTGCTGTTGCCTTTGCTTTATCAATTGTTACAGACAGAGGGAGCAAACTACTAATCAGAGGGAAGGGAAAGGGCTCATTTGGTGAAGAAACTGCTCTAAGAGGAATAGTCCTACAGCACAGGTGGGAAAAGGATGGCATGAGACCTGTTCATTTCATGACTCATCTGAACAGTCTATTTAATTCAGCCTAAGACCCACATGAAAGCTAAGAGGCAGAGTGTGTTTCCATGTTCAGGCATCATCAGTGAACTGCTTTTGTTTGATGCAAGAGAATGCTCTTGCTTTATTTTCAATAACAATGTGAGGCAGGAAATGGGAGAAGCAGGGAGATTTAAAATGAAAAAAAGAGGGAAAGGAAAAACAAGGGCAGGGGAGAAGCATTCCTGTATCCTGAGGAGATTGTGTCTTGCATCATTTAAGCAAATTCCCACATACAGCCATGTGGCTAACTAACGTCAATTCTGTGGCATTTGCTGTTAAAAAAAAAATCCAATAAGTAACTCTTTTTTTTAGTACATTTAACTCATTGTTTGAGTATATTTATTTGTATTATGCATTAGAAATCCTGTTTCTGTTCCTGAAATCCTCATTTTCCACAGAACAAGCAGAGCAGTGAGAACTTCCACATGCCATCCCATTCACAAGTCATACCCTGGAAGGACTCTCAGCTCACCAAGTCCTTCTCCTACAGGAATGCCAATGACTGTGGTGGGCACCAGCTTGCCAAGCATTAAGCTGAGGCCTCGAGCTTACTCATATAGACCACAAGCCACCTAATAAAAAGGAAAAAGCATTTCTTCTCACTACAAACCCCACCAGAATTTGAGATGATGTTGTTTTGTTTTCAGTGTGGTCGTGGCATATTTGCCATATGAATCACTCTGCGCAGCCTCTCCTCCCATCGCACACTCATACAGTTCCTCACGCTCTGGGACAACCTGGCTCTACAAGCAGCCTCAGCATCTCCTTGCTTATGCTCCACGTTATCCTCTGTGGTCCCCAGGCTCCCTCACCAAGCCCAATTTTTAAAAGTTATTGTATTAGAGTAGTGATTACAGCTTGTGGAAGTAGTTAAGAGGCAGATCAAGAAGGTAACTGGGATCAAGCTTTCTGAAGATGAGAGGGTGGGCTTACATGAGACCAAGTTTGTGCAAGAAAAGAAGGTGGGGGAAAAGGCTTCACTTCTGGGAAATCTGAAGATGACTCAATCAAGACTTAGGAGCAAGACAAAAAGGAACACTACTGCAGAAAGGGAAATTTTAGGAGGACAGAGAACAGTATTTACAATGATCATAGAGATCACAGACATTATATTCCAGATAATTCCCATGAACAGATTCCATCCATTACCTGCAGATTGCTCAGTGCATTATCCCACTTCCGTAGCTATGACATCTGAGTTCAAGTCCCCCTCCTTTCCATACTGCTTCCCAATTTTTTAGGTTCATTGACATTATAGAGCACCTATCTCCTTCACGTACTGAGTGGAGAGCATCCACTGTAGGCATGACCACCTATCCCCAGGAGCAGTCAGCAACAGCCTAGAAGCTGGCATCACCCTTTAAACATGAATGTAGAAGTTAACAGGTTTTTTTTTTCTGTTGGCAGGGGAGGGAGGAGGAGTGAATGTAATTAAGTGCATGAATGCCTAAGAGATCATTTTTATTCCAATTTATCTAAAGAATGCAGGAGGTTTTAATCTTGATTTGAGGAATTCAGATTCAACCAAGCATCTGGATTAGCCCAACTACCATGTATTTCTCACCACAACTACAAGATTATACACCAGTTTTCAGGTCCCCCATCACCCCTTCTCCCCCATCCCATCCCTTTTTTTTTTTGTCCCTTAAACACCATTGCCTTTCTCCGGGTTCATCTATGAAAGTCAAGGGATTTACACCCCTTGAAAACCAGCAATACAGCAATAGATCACGCACTGAATTTAGCTTATAAACCTATTCACTGTAACAATGGAATGGAAATTAATGGCCAGATCCTCAGCTGCAACCATCAGCTTAGCTCCATTAAAATCCACCCTGCGGCCTGACCCCTGAGCACTGACCTAACTGCGCTGGCTGACACAGTTTCCATTGGCTTCCCGGCAAACAGAAAATAGCTGGGGTGGGGAAAGCCCCAGCAGTGCCTCCTCCTACCCTGAGCATGCTCCAGCAGAGCTGGTAGGCAGGATGCGTGGCTGCCTGCCTGCTCGGGAGTCCCTTGGGCCAGGGGTGTTCCTCCCAGACAGCCACATTACCATGCTGCAGCCAGCTTGGAAGACCTTGCTTTGGAAACTGCCATTCCTGCCCACAGTTGTCACAATTTTGGATAGAAGCTAAAATTAAGTGCAAGGAAATTTAGGGAAAGATGAGCTTCATTCTGAATCAGAATTCGGATTTTTTTTTTTTTAAGTTTTCAACCAGACATTAGGATGACAAGGAAAGTAAGCATGAGGTAAGGCTCTCCGAAAAAGCCTACCATAATTAAAGGAAAAAGGAACACCAGCATCTCAGTCCTGAAGCAGACAAATTGGAAACTTTCCCTTTCCCTCTTGAAGAAGTCCATTCTCACTGCCATGTGTGTTTTTGTGGAAATACCAAAGTCCAAAGACCTGCCTCTGTGTATGCTATAGAATTCTGTAAAAGTTTGTTTAAAAAAAAAAAAAAAGTCTTTAAACTGCAGTGCTTTTTAGGTATTTTAAATGAGGAAATTATGCTATTTAAAATAACAGTAGGATACTTAGTGTATTACTGAGCTCTTGGTACAAAACTCGTTCATTCAGTGTTCTGTCTACCCAAGCTTTGCATTTTACCTTTCCATCAGAAAGGATAGTACCCACCATGCAATAATTTCTATCTTTCTATTACTTTTCTTGATATTCTACCTCACGTTTAATTTGGAGCCTAATGCCGAGGAACTGAAGGGGAGGAGGGGGGGAGGAATCAATCGTGAATATTCCAACATTCCCGATAAAAAACCCACTGAAATCCTTGATTCAAAGTTTTACTTTATATACCATCAATTTCCCAGTAGTCCCATTTCTCAATCAGAATTTGAATAATCTTTACAATTTGTATTCCCCAAAACTCAAATTTAATGAGTTAGTAGGTATAGAAAGAGAAATAACAGCTGCAGCTTATCCCGCTGTGCTATTCAGTAATGACAATGTTATACCACATTAGCAATTGTGACATTAATAAAAAGAAGCCCATAGGATTAGCCAGAGACAGCTGACTTTAGTCAAATGTAGGTCATGCTTTGTTTGCTCAGAGCTGGGTAATAAATTTCCAGGTAAGTGCTCTCATGTGTCATACATATATGCCAGGAGCATAATTTCAGCTATACTAAATGATCCACATTCTTAAATTTCTGTAAGCCGTTTTTGAATTATTGTTAAGCATTTAATTCCACAGCAGCGTCTTACAGGCTACTTAAAGTTATTAACTCATATGACATTATGGCATGTTTTCTTTCTAGTGGCAGCTAATAGCATCTTGATCTGGTTTCCCTTTCACCTCAAGGTATCTGCAACTCTGAATTGTGAGTATTTAACAAAAGATACTTAGCAAGGAATCAAACCCACTACATTCTGCAGCTCTAGCTAAAGGGGAAAACAGTATTTGGAATCAATCCAAGCAGCAGCGAGATATCTTCCACCACAGAAGGGAGGCTTTAAAAAAATTTAAAGGAAATAAAGGCATAGCCTTCAATTAATAGTACAAAAGATCCTATCTCAATCTCTGCTACTTTGGCAAGCCCTCAAAATTTGGATTGAAAGCAGACCTTTAAACATATTCATAGTTAATCTCAGCACAAGATGTGCATATTGTACACTGAAACCTTAAAGGCCAAATTCTGTGTTCAGTAACACCCTGGCAGGCTTCAGTGGGAAAGGGTAAGTGTAATACAGCAGAAGCTGACCCTGAGGTTGTAATCTTACTCTCACTACTTTTTTTTTTTTTATATTATGGTAATAATTAGAGGCACCAAACAAGATCAGGGCCTTTTTGTACAAGGCACCATCCTGATACGCAGAACAGAGTGGAGAACTCTAGTTATGAAGAGCTCAAATCGCAGCAAGACAGACAGAAAAATGTCCGATTATCACCTCTTTACAGATGGGGGACTGATCCATAGAAAGGCTAAATGACAGATCCAGATGGCTTTAATTCCACCTAAGTCTCTCGCCTAGTGGTTGCTATGGCTTTAGGCAGTGACCCATCCTGCCCCTTATTTTAGGGGCACCAAGCTCCCTTCTCACAGCCCAGTGTCATAGGGACTGGCTGAGCCATAGCCCAGCTGCCCTGCTACAACTCCCATGTAGGGCAAGCCCATGGCTGTACCTCACTGCATGTACCGAGGTAGTGCCTTGTCATCTTATTTACAACTAATTAGTCCAATCATTTCTGAGCAACAGTAGTTAATTTCTTGGCTCCCTTCTATTTTTACCCATGTCTTTGCTAAAAGGTATTTACACTTCAGCCAGTCTTTGGGAGCTTCCGAAGCATGTCAAGTGGAAGAGCTGACATACCTATAATTCCAGTTGATTTTTTGTTTGGTTGGTTGTTTTAATGGCATATTCTTGAAATAGAAATTAAAGACCGTGTAAGTAGTTTTTTCTCTAGCAATTAAGAAATCTTGAGATCAAAAAGGGGTTTTTGTGTAGGGAACAAAAATTAGAAGGCTTTGCAGTCTTCAGTACAATTCATCAAGTAACAGTTTCTTCAAAGCAACGATGCTTAGCGATCTCTTTCTTGAAGGCTGCAGTTGCATCTTTATCACCCTTCATTGTTATCAGAGAAGCAAAATGCCATAGCTACATTTAAGGCAAGGAAATTCCCTTTGAGAGAGGCAATGATTTCCAGCAGATCCTGAACACCTTTGTGCTTGACTTCAAAGAAGTAAAGGTGGTCAGCATTCTCTGACAAGTTTGTGTATTACAACATATTAGAAATATGGGCTGTTTGAGGTAATTCCTGCTCAAAAAGAATTCACACACATGTATACAAAGAAAGAAGGGGAAAAAAAGAAAAAGAAAGAAAGAAAAAAAACACACAAAAAACAGGAGCACAGATGACACCCTGAAAAACTAATGGGTAGAAGTAAATTTGTCTTAGGGTCAGAACCATGCAACTCCAATAAATATCGCATCCATGTATCATCCCAGAGCAGCACTGGCCAGCCTGCTTTTTATGGGTGATTTCTACCTGCTTTGCAGAGGGAGGGCAAACCTAACTGAACAGCACTCAGCCCCTTGTACTTATAGGCAGATGAAGCTGATGAAGCGCTCTCACATGCATAAACATGCACACACCACACACAGAAACATCCTCTCTTACCAAAAAAGGTCTTAGCAAAATGAAAGCATGTAAAGAAAATATTTTGTCTGAAATTGTATTTTTCCTCAAAATAAAAATGAAACATTTTCAGTGGGGAAAAAAATAAACCGAACATGTTTAAATAAGTGGGTTTTTTCTTTTTTCTTTAGCAAAGAGAAAAACAAAGACGACCTTTTGGTGGGAAAAATCAATCCCTTCACTGATGGGCTGCTGTCTCCCTGTCTGCACAGGCTGATGCTCCTTTGTTCCCAGCCCCGTTCCCTGGCCTTCCAGCTGAGCTGGTGCCTCAGAGGATGCCTCCTGGCTCCCTCCCACCGAGCACAGCCCAGGAAGGCAGCTCACTGCCCACCCTTCTCACCCCCGTTGTGACTAGGGCCCAAAACCCCTCTTCCCACAGGACACAATGCTGGCAGAGACATGACTTTCCAAAACACTCATTTTTCTAGTGGGGAGGGAAGGGAAAGGGGAATATATCAAAGAGAGCATTTTGTTATTATTTCAGGGCATTTTTTCCTCCCTATTACAGCCCATTTACAATGCAGCACAGAAGCACTGCCAGAGTGGCAGGCAAGAGACAAGTCTTCCCCACCAAATGATTTGCAACGGCAACTTTTGTTTTGGATAAAAGCTTGAGGCATATGACAGCAGCAAGGCCAAAGTTAGAAAGGTATTTTGCCTGGGCAAGAGTGCATAGCTCACCAAACAGAGCTGTGGGGTGATAGGGACCATTCAACAAGGAGGAAGCTAGATGTTGCGCTAAGGCTTGCACTCTCCCTACCACAGCTCGTGGCAGCTCCAGGCTGCCTATCTCCCTGACACAGCCTCAGCAGCGCTGGAATCAATGCAGTCCCCTCAGGGCTACGCACTTATTTTCAACCCTAATGTCCTGCCCGCCCTTCTGAGCCTGTCCCACACATGCTGGCATGGGAGGCCATGGGGCTGGGGCACGCTGCTGCAGCTGGGGGCCACCCTGCACAGCACCCAGGCACAGGGCCCAGCACGTCCATCAGTCACAGGCACTCCCTTGCCCTGGACCTCCTCCCACGTAATTACACCACTTCTTTTCAAGCCCAAAATGAACTTTCTGCTAGCACAGCTGTACGGCTGAAAGCTCTCTCAGACACTTCGATGGAAACGATGGTCAGCAGAGCCAACTCCTCCGTAAGCGTACCCAAAGCCGCATTAAACAGCCCAGGAAAGGCACAGAGAGGCACTAAGAAAAAAAAAAAGTAAATTCCAACCTCCCTCTACTGCTCTGCTTGCACGTACAAACAGGTTACAGACTAGAGGTGCAGTGCAACAGCTTGCCCTCTGTAACTGTACACAGTGTGTAACCCTTGCTTCGCATCTCAAATCAAAAGCAGTCGCAGAATTTAATACAAACACCATCAGCATCTTTCTAGGGCATGTATTCATAGCTGCACAGATAAACAGTAGGATTTTGCATTTAAAAGAAAAGACCAAAAAGAGGTGGAATTCCTGCTAAGTGTTTCAGCCCGGGTGTTTAAGCAGCTTGGGAATCCCTCCTCAATTTGAGATGCACACTTTGTCACTTACATTCAGAGACCTACAAACAGTGAGGATAAAAAGAGCAGACAGACAGACACACTAGGCAAAATCATTCCCTACCTCTAAACCAAATACCATCTGTAAAATATCTTTATATACAAGTGAGAAGAAATAAAATGGCAATTTGTTCAATGGCTATGAGGGCAAGATCTGTATCAACTACACATTTGGTCAATTCCAAGTCATCAAAAGCCATAAGGTCTCCCCTCCTCTCCTCAAAATCATGAGCAATCTTCAAAAATGACTGAAGATACTACAAGTAAAGTGTTTTCAATCACATTTCCAGATGAATAGATCACCCTGTTACTTTAAAAACCACTCTTCATCACTGGAAAGACAGAAAGCTGGTGAAGAGAAAACAGAAACCAGAGTTTGTGTGGCAAGGAAAAGAAGAGGAGAAAAAAAATCCCTAGATAATTACGGGGACCATTCTTTAGGCTTCGTCACTAGGACTTATTCAACTACAATCAGCTGAGCCACCCCCTCCAAAAAAAAAAAAAAGTGTATTTCTTTCACTGGAAAAACAAGCAGCATTACATGTAACCGATGCTACATGCCAGGCTTGCTGACATGGAAGTGTAGTTATGTGAGGTAACATTGGTGCAATACACTTAATCAACAATTAAATTGCATGAAAAAATGCACAGGTGAAGGAGACAAGAAACTCGAGGAGAAACCCAGTAAGCCAACACCATCGATCAGAGGCAAACAGGGACTCCCAAAGCTCACAGCGAGAAGGGAAATTTGAGGAACATGTGGTGAAGCAGCAATTATACCAAACACTCCCCATGGGGGTCCATCAGGGCAGGGCCTGGCAACCAGGGCCCATCCCACCACGCCAGCCGGGAGCAGGGCAGCCGGGACAGCCCCGGGCATCGGGCACCTCCCCAGGGATGGGCCGAGGCCGGGCCAGGCCATGGGCCTGCGGGTGGGCCCGGCTCGGCGGGGCCCATGGCCAGGCCGGGCAGGGCTGTGTGGAGCTGGGGACCGGCCCTGCTGTGGTGTGGCTGGGGCAGGGGCTGATGGACCAGGGGCCCCAAAATGGGGTCCTGGGCAGGGTAGCGGGGGACCCCTGGGGTGCCACTCAGGGACATCAGGGCTGCTGGTGGCCTCAGAGCCCCGACACCTGGCCTGTCCTGGATGTGGCCAGCTGAAAGCAGCAATAAACTCCTCTGGCAGAGCCAGTGTTTGCTCATGATGTTGGGTATAATGGACTATTTGTATTAAAATCTATTGCAAAATAAAATTATTAAGCAAAAACAAGAAAAATGGTAATTAATCTCCAGTATTGCCAGGTGATAGCACTTCACCAAAACAACCTCAGATGTTAGTCAGGCAAGAGATTTAAAGAGGTGAATCTTCTAAAGAGACCTAAGAAAAATAACCCATAGAGATTGAGGATAAATTCTCTACTTACCTCCAAATATGAAAGTTTCACTGGATTTTGGGAAAGTTGCAAGGAAGCACCCGAGAGCCAATCTCAGTCCCAAGAGTGCAAGACTCAAGAAAGCCCACAAATAGGGCGCATTTGTGTGTTTGTTTAAAGTACCAAATTAAAGGCTGCAAATAAACCCAAAGTAAGAATCATTGGAAATCAGATGTTGGACTTGTTACCATAAAGTGCTATTGAGTATGACTAATATGCTTGTGCTATTAATAAAAGACTGTGTTAGATAGTTAAAAAAAAAAAAAAGAAAAAAAATGTGCCGAGTAATTCTTAGACAAGAACCACAAAACCAGTTTTGGAGTGAGAAAGGGTAACACTAAATTTCAGGTTTGGGCAGGGGGGACCAAAACAAAAACAAACAAAAAACCTGCTCTCAGTCAGATACCAACAGACACATTCTCAGAAACTAGAGAGTCAGGGAAAAAAGTCATTGTTATCCCTACTGTCTGTCCAAATACCATTTGTGAAATAACACTTGCACGCACACAAGTCTTGGGAGGCTGATGGGGGAAAGGAGAAACATAGCTACTCTCCTGCAAAGCAAAGAAGAGAAAGGATGTCCTATTCCATGAATATCCAAGACCCTTTATATTGAGGAAGAAAATATAATGAAAGAAAATATCCCCATTCACCGTTGCAAGACACACAGCCTCCACCTCAACTGCTGCTCTCCTGCATCTGCCACGTCGCACCAACACGCACGCTATCCATACGCACGCATTGAGGGATTCAGCTGTGGAAACAAGAGAAGGAACAAAACGCTGCTTTGAGGAATGCGTACCTGCAGGCTCGCCAGTAGCAGGTGAGGCCCAGTGCCGGTCCTGGCTGGCACCATTCCCAGTCACCAGTGTTTGAAGGTACTCAAATAAGTTTTCATTGTGGATTCCTGCTAAGGACAAGCGGAGTACCGAGGCTCAGCAGAGCCAGTCTCAGGGATAAAGATAGTAGGAATTTTAAAAGGGTGGGAAACTATCCTGTAGAAGCCAGGCAAATCTATGGCAGACTGATTTCCAGGGATTTGTCAGCATGCCAGACAAAGGCTGGAAGTTTGTTGGCCCACTGGAAGAGCGGAGTAGGCAGCTTTAAGCCGTGTAAGCACAGGCTATGGCTGCAAACACAAAAAAATGACTGTCCCTTTTCCCCAGTTTTTCAAGAATTTGTGTAACCTTCCTAAAACTCATCTGAAAGGAGAGCAAAATTCTCCTCAAAAGCTTCTAGAGACCTAAATATAATTATATGTCTTGGGGATCAATTTGGACACCAGTTATTGGGTAACACTTGATACTGCTTCCAGTTTAGCACAGATCTTAAGAGTCAGATGTAGGAGAGAAGTGTCATACTTTTGGGACTACTGAAAAAACAATTTACACAACTATTTCTTATGAAAATAAGAAAGTATAATTCAGAGAGACGTCTCAATCATTAAAATCCAATATACAGTGGGTGTAGCTGGTTGTTGGGTACAAAATTATTGGGAAATGATGAGACGTAGAAAGACTCACTTTGCTCAGCTTAGGCACACACAGATATTTTTTAGACCTTCAGTATAAACCAGAATGGCTGCTGTAAGATGGCTCTAAATACGTGCCGTCGTGCTGTTATCCTGCAACACCAACTCCTCCAGCACAGTGCCTGGAACAGTTTCTGCATAACGTGTCACCACAGCTGCTGCTGTATATTTGGCTTGAAGTTCCACCTCTAGGGAAACCCATGCCAAACTATTTATAATAATGGGCTGCAATTTATGTGAAATTACTTTGCTCCCTTCCTACATGAGAAAGATTCAACACACCAGTCCATTCATTAATGCCTCATTAGTTTAAAGGGGTCCTTTATAAAGCAATAATATGGATACTTTGCTTCTCGATGGTGTCTTTCTGCAAAGAATGTCAAAATGTTTTCCAAATGTAACCAAATATTTAACAGCCTCCAAAATCATGGTGGAAGACAGGGAAAGATGATTGTGTCTGTAGCTAGTATACCTTCGTATTACTGAAAAAAGGAGGCATTTACAAGTCAAAAGACTGAGAGTTCCTGCCAGGGCTTTCCGTCCTGTGCTTCACCTTACACTACTCCAGGAAAGAAGAGGGAGAAAGGCATGTCACAAGCAGGGCTGTAACACAGGGTCAGGAAGGAAAGCTCACCCTGTCAGGAGGATCAAGCTCACCAATGTAAAAGCTGTGGGAAATTCTCTACCTTGTGTGTGCGTTGTGCAGCTAAGGGTTTTTATCTGCGTAGTTGATGGATGGCTTGCAAAATATTACAAGAAAGTTACAACCAAATCTCAGAAAGAACCACAGGCTCAAGTCTACAAAGCACTTAAGCAAGAGATTAGCTTCCAGCATGGGAGTAATTGAAAGCAATGCAATGTAACCTGTTTTGCCAAGTCAGGGCCTAAAGTAAGAATTTGCTGTCTCATTTAATATCTGGCAGGGGATAGTGAAGGCTGGCACACAGATACACAATCCTTCTACAACGTTCACTGTTCACTATATTAGCTACCTGAAAGTGGTCAGATTTAGACTCTGTCTCTCTCACTCTCCTATGAACTCTGTTCTCAGATAGAGGTCATCCCCGGCTTCATGGTTTTGAATGCTGATGTGGTTTGAGTATTGCCAATTTTCCTGAAAGCTTAGAACAAATTGCTCTCTGCGCTGCCCATCTCTTTCAGCATTTTCCTCCAAGGAATAGTGGAGGCTGATAATAGGAACTTCTGGATGGAAACAAGTAGGGAGTATAGCAAATCTCCATTCTTCTCCCCAAAGGTAGTCCCATTACCTACATTGCTTATTTTTATTCACACTAAAATAAAGTGGACTACTAAGTAACCTAGTTTCAGTGAGCCAAGCACCCCTGCCAAGCAAATTCACAGCTCTCTAATTCAAATCACATATTTTCTCAGAGTCTGCCTGTGACCTACTGAAGCTACAGAATATGTTGGTTCATCTTTGTCTCAAACTGACAGTGGTAACTCAAGCTGAGCACATGGTCATCTTTCCTGGTGTCCTGGTTTCGGCTGGGATAGAGTTAATTTTCTTCCTAGCAGCAGGCATAGTGCTGTGTTTTGGATTTAGTAGGAGAAGAATGTTGATAACATGCTGATGTTTTTAGTTGTTGCTGAGTACTGCTTATGCTAGTCAAGGACTTTTTCAGCTTCCCATGCTCTGCCAGGCGCACAAGAAACTGGGAGGGGGCACAGCCAGGATAGTTGATCCAAACTGACCAAAGGGCTATTCCATACCATATGACGTCATGCTCAGTATATAAACTGGGGGGGGGTGGCCAGGGAGCCGCGATCGCTGCTCGGGAACTGTCTGGGTATCGGTCGGCGGGTGGTGAGCAATTGCATTGTGCATCACTTGCTTCGTGTATCATTATTATTATTATCATTATTATACTGTTACTATTAGCATTGCTATTTTACTTTATTTCAATTATTAAACTGTTCTTATCTCAACCCAGGAGTGTTTCTCACTCTTACTCCTCCGATTCTCTCCCCCATCCCATCGGGGCAGGGGGAGTGAGCAAGCGGCTGCGTGGTGCTTAGTTGCTGGCTGGGGCTAAACCACGACACCTGGTCAGGAGATTTCCTACCAAATTCCTTCAGCCCACATATCTAAGTCACTTTTTACTCTTTCATTCATAATATCTTGATTTCTCTCTTTCTGAACACAATGACATTTACGTTCTTAATGTCCTCAGCATCTTCTGGAATGAGATAAGTGATCTTCTATGTTTTGTTGCTGTTCTGTACCTAATTGGGTTTTTTTTGTCCAACAGCTAAACAAACCAAAACCAGAAAAACAACCCTACCCCCACAGTAGTTCAGTTCTTTCCTATGTAATTTACCTCTCTGTCTCACGCACACTCACAATTCACCCCATTTAGAGTAAATGATTGAAATGATTAATCCAGTGCTTAAGCTGAAGGTATGAGAAGGACACCTGGGCCATCTGTAAAGATCACCAGAAATCTGCTGCAAGCCTACATTTTGAGAACACGCATGTTTCTGACAGCTTAGATAATTGAGCACTCTGCATACAGGCATCTTCCCTAGGGTGCATGCTGCAGAAAGGAAAAATACAACCCCAGACTGTAAACCGTGCCAAGTACAAAGTACTCCACTCATCCATTACTCCACCTTGTTCAATTCCCTACCTCCTCCTCACAGGCAGAGGAGAGAGAAAAATCCTAGGAGGAATATTAAAATCCACAGCTTAAGTCTGAGTCGTTACCCAAGGGTTTCTTTGCCTAAGCAGGTAGCTATGTAACGTTTTTGCAAATTACATTGTTCCTGGCCAACAAATATGCAACATGCTCCCTGTGACCCCCACTGACCACCGGACACTCCATCACACACCAGTTTCACGAAGGCAATCAGAAGTTTGATATTCTGTGTAGTAAAGTCTCCAAATCATCACAGCCTCCCAATAGCAGAATACAGTTTAAAAGATGATGCTCACAATACAAAAATGCAGTTAGTTTTTCCAGTTAGCCAACTTTCCTGTAAGTAGTAGGTCACATTTTTGTAAAATTGTCCATAAGTCATTCCCAGACCCCAACTCAACATATGTTTTATAAACCTTACTGAGTCCCATTTATTTTACTGAAGTAATCCCATGCTTTCAGTTAGTAATATTGCCAAATGCAGGTATTCAAAAATCTTGAGTCAAGCACTACGTTCCAAAGTAATAGGGCAGTATTTTCTTTAAGATATTATTTTTCCTTGGACTCATATTTTCAAGCTGTAGCCCAGAACCACAAGGACTACAAAATTAGGTTTTAATTTAAAGCTGAGCATTTGAATCTCAGTTCCCACAGCTAAAGCCTTAAGATCAACAGAAAACATATGAGAGATGGCAATACTGAGTTAGATAGGCACATGCTTTAAGTGATTTGTTTTGTTCCCTTCTTGAAGGGAAGGGGTTCGGAGGAGAGGAGAGTCAGAACTTTAACCTCCAACCCTTTCACCTTTATATCCTTACTCAAAAGCTTCCAGGAAGGAAAAAGGACTTTGCAGCATGTCTGGGAGTTTAACAAATCCAGGCTCTGGTTAATCAAATAGAGAAGCCCTAGGGCTGTACTAATTCCTAGACCCAATGAGGCCCCTCAGAATAGAAGGAAACTGCGAGCATAATAGGTAGTAGAGCTGCTTGAGTTCATTTACATGACATATCCCTGGCTCCTAAGCTATTCTAATGCTTCTGACTGAATACACAAAAGGAGGTTCCCGCACCCAAAACACTGACCTGGTCCACTCAGGGCACAGCTGACTACTATGACCCCTGGATTTCATGCACTACAAAGCGCGCTGTATATTATGGGGTGAGTGAGGCACCAGGAAATTCTCTTTTGAGGAAGCTAGGATTATATTTATGAAGTGTGCTAGTAGATAGATACGTATACAAGATCTGACACTGTCCGTATAAAGACAGAGATTCCACAAAACAACATATAAAGTAGAAAAGGCTACACTACTGATTACAGAAGAATAGATACTTCGCATTTTCTTGCAGCCAGGTTTTCTTCCTGCTCTCTCAAAGGCAAGCTTTTCTATTATTTTATACCAAACTCAGTTATAACTAGCTAGCCATCATGCTTTACATCAAGATCTCTTTGGTAGCTGGGAGTTAGAGTTTGATGCAAGGCATCCAGAATTTAGAAAGCAATTTAAGGATCAAATGATTCAGTGTAATGTTTCTGCAACCTGTAATTTAAAGGGCTAAAAGTCTTTCTGCAGCCACCAATGCTTTCAGGGTCATGAGTTTATTTTTACTCTGTTATTTCACTTGGTAAATGGACTGTAGGCATTTGAGGGGATGGCCAATCCTAAAACAGGAGCTCAGCCTTTAAAAGCTGTTCATCATGCATAGTACTTCGGTTTGCAGAATAAAAAAGGAGGGGGGAAGCCTAACTCAGTTTTGACTATTGCCAATTTCACATATGTAAAAAAGAAATTTCTCTAATTACTAACAGGCAATCTGCACTAGCGTGTAGCAATATTTTTAAAAATGATGTGATTAAGGTTCACAGGCTTTGCAACAGAAATGGAGTTTCAAGTCTGCAATTTTCCGTAATTTTATTTATCTAAAACAGATCCTTTCTTAACTCATAACAAAGAAAATAAAAATGAACTAACTTGTTTACTTCTCTTCAGAAATGTAAGTAGCCCAAACTCAGAAACTGAACTAAGAAAAATGAGGAGCTGATTGGACTCATTATTGTAGGACAGTTCAGTTACATATTATGTTATGACACAGATTATTTTCTTATCTTTTAGTAAATAGCTCACTAGTCAAGCTTGACTCTTATTAATGCCTCTCAATATATAGATTTGCTATATATTTTCAGTTAATTTTCAGCCCATTGTTTATTGCGAGTATCTAGGATTTGATAACCATTTCATATAAATATCTGGAAAAAGACCTGTATCACTACAATAACAAGAAGTACCTTGCAATGAAGTATTAGGCAATAATTTTGCCACACTTGCTGAAGTTCTTTCATAGTCTGGAATATAATGAACCCCTGAACAAAAGCAAACCAGACTCATGGTTTTGTTTGCAAGAAGAAAATTAGACTTAGTGAGGACAAAGGCTACTTACAAAAAAATCCACATTTTAATTCAGGCATTCAGTAATTTTGCTAACAGAAGGAAAGTCTGAGTAGCTCAGCGTTTGGTAACGATAAGAGACAACATCATTAAGTTGTTAGTTCAACTTCAACCCACATTATAGCTATTGAAATTTGTTGCAGGCTGTGGCTGCTTGATCAACCTAAGTATGCAAAGCAGCCTTTCGGTTTGAAACCTGTTTCTAGGTGTTCAAAACTTGCATGAAAATCAATATGATAGCTATTATTAATTGCTCTATTGCAACTGGGCAAAGGAAATTGCGAGCTGTCCCCTCTAAGTGAGGGACGAGACCCTACTAGCACATTTCCCCAAAGCTGTAGGGTGCACTATCATCATTTATTTAAAAAAAAAAAAAAAAACAAAACAAAAAAACCCAAAACAAACAAACAAAAAAAAAACCAAGAAAAAGAAACCCCACACCACTACAAAGCAGCAATTAGAAAAGATGAGAGAGGGAAGAAGCAAAAGCTTACAAACCCAAGTATTTTTCACCTCAATCTCTGTTCTGTCAGATTTCAGACATTTCAAAACCTTCCTGACACTTTATTTCCATGCTGACTTAGAAGATGTGTGAGTGCTAGAACAACCAAGTCATTAATTTCTTTATTATAATCTGATTAATTCTAATTTCCCACTGCTAACTTAAAGCTTTCTGGATGTTTCTGCTTTTTAGAGCAAAAGTTGCTTAGTTAAATTTCTTGCAACACACACAGATATGTAATCATTCGGATGACAAATTAATTCACCCAATGGACATAGCACATTGTGGGATATGTAGCCACACGGGGAACTGCCAGATTTATCACTTTACCTAGACACCTTCCTACACCATTTTATGTGCGTGAAGTCCTAAAAATACATAAAAAGAAACAAAATTCTGAAAATTATCAAGATGCCTTGAGAAAATTCTGTCTGTACTTAACTGGAATATCTTGTTAGTACATTAAAGGTTTTTTTAATTGTTTATACATTGTCAACATGAAAATAAACATATCATCAATTTACAAAATGTGACAAGTGCTTGGGAACCCACAGAAATTATAAAGCACAAGCTCCATGTAAAAGGGAAAATGAATGAGAGCTAATTACAGGCCTTAGCTCCACCCAGCAATTCCAGCAAGAAATATCAGGAAAAAAGGCTTAAATTTCTTGAACAATTACCCATTTTCTTTCTTTTCAAATGAAGGAGAGAATGAACCAGCTCACAGAGCTTTTCTTTTCCTTTCCCTTGAAAACAGCAACAGGTTTTTCCCTTCTTCAGTAACAGAGAATCTACTGCTACCAGGGTTGAGATTTCACTCCAGCCAGCAGCCTGAACTGGTTCTGAGCCATTTCCCACCAGTGGAGGTTAATATGTCACACCCATCAATTATCACATTTCCTGGCGTGGGCTGCTATGTGCTTAAATAATAACATGATAGTGCACGCACATGCTTCTGTATGCAAACAGCAAATTCACACTTGCTTCCTGAATGGTTTATTTTGGATAAAGGGGAAAAATACTAGAGTGGGGAAAAAGTAAATCATTCTGTGTTGCCTTCGTAATGGAGCATCAAACCCTCATTAACAAAATGGCACCTATTCCTACAGACAGTAAGGACCCTGAAACTTAAAGGTCTGTTATGCAGAAGACAAAATCCCAACATTTACACACTATTCATGCCTTTAGTCCATGAGACCAAACAATATTTGAGAGTGTTGTTACTTCTTTTAAATCTGCCAAGACCCTGTTACATCTGCACTTGGTGCCGTGCCAGTCTATAAGGGGCACCTGAGCTGCGCTGGCATACAAAGCTCTAACCACAGCATCCGTGGGTGGCTTTGGGCTCTCACTATTTCATGAGAGCGAGCTGAAAATAATTCCTTAGTGGCTAGCAACATACAGCTGGAGCAAGGAATGGAGCAAGGCTAGATATAAATTGTAAATAAAACTCACTCGCTGATACCTTGAAGTTTTCTCTTGGCTTAAAACATGCATGCCTACACACACACATACAGATAAAGCCAGGAAAGGCCAAGATGATATTATTCTGACCTTCAATTAACTTCAGTAAAAAAAATAATGAAATCATTTCAGTTTAGACAGAAGGCCAAGTTCTCAAAAAAGCACAGCACATGAGACAGAGTACTCCTTCAATACACCTGCAAAAAGTACTGGCTTATCTACAAACTAATGATAGTTTTCCTACCTTAGCTTACTATTCTCAGACATAAATTACGTAGATTTTATCTGGATCAGTCTGTGATACTCTTACTGAGAGGTCCTCCTTTTGTGGCATACAGAAGAGCACAGCCTGCCAGCCTTCATCCCAGCTTCAGTCAGAAGAGGGGAGGGTGAAGCTAAACTCAGTTACCCACCAAAGGGGGAACAAGAATTGGCTATGAAAGCCCTTGTTTTTTTAATTTTCTTTTTCCTTTCAAGTGAAAGCTTAGATCACTCTGCTTTTATTTACCCTCATATACGAAGCTTGTGCAGAAAGGAGAGGTGCCCCAGACTCAAGCTTCTCACCTCAGATGGGAAGTAACAGGGGTCAGGAAGGGGGAAGGAATGAGCTGCTGTACTGGGTTTGCATGGCAAGGTTTTGGTAGCAAGGGGGCTACAAGGGTGGCTGCTGTGACAAGCTGCTAGAAGCTTCCCCTGTGTCCCATAGAGCCAATGCCAGCCAGCTCCAAGACGGACCAGCCACTGGCCAAGGCCAAGACCATCAGCAATGGTGGTAGTGCCTCTGGGATAACATATTTAAGAAGGGGGAAGAAAAAAAACCTGTGCAACTGCAGCCAGAGAGAGGAGTGAGAATATGTGAGAGGAACGACTCTGCAGACACCAAGGTCAGTGAAGAAGGAGGGGCAGGAGGTGCTCCAGGCGCCAGAGCAGAGATTCCCCTGCAGCCCGTGGTGCAGACCATGGTGAGGCAGCTGTGCCCCTGCAGCCCATGGAGGTCCACGGTGGAGCAGATATCCACCTGCAGCCCAGGGAGGACCCCACACCAGAGCAGGTGGATACACCCAAAGGAGGCTGTGACCCCGTGGGAAGCCCATGCTGGAGCAGGCTCCTGGCAGGACCTGTGGACCTGTGGAGAGAGGAGCCCAGGCTGGAGCAGGTTTGCTGGCAGGACTTGTGACCCCGTGGGGGACCCACGCTGGAGCAGCCTGCTCCTGAAGGACTGCACCCCGTGGAAGGGACCCATGCTGGAGCAGTTCATGGAGAACTGCAGCCCATGGGAAGGACCCACTTTGGAGAAGTTCATGGAGGGAACACACACTGGATCAGGGGAAGAGTATGAGGAGTCCTCCCCCTGAGGAGGAAGGAGCGGCAGAGACAACGTGTGATGAACTGTCCGCAACCCCCATCCCCCTGTGCTGCCCAGGGGGAGAAGGTAGAGAATTTGGGAGTGAAGTTGAGCCCGGGAAGAAGGGGGGTAGGGGGGGGGTGGGAGGAAGGTGCTTTAAGATTTGGTTTTATTTCTCATTACCCTACTCTGATCTGATTGGTAATAAACTAATTTCCCAAATTGAGTCTGTTTTGCCTGTGATGGTAATTGGTGAGTGATCTCCCTGTCTTTATCTTGACTCACAAGCCTTTTGTTGTATTTTTTCTCCCCGCTGTCCAGCTGAGGGGAGGGTATGGTAGAACGGTTTTGGTGGGCACCTGGTGTCCAGCCTTGATCAGTCCACACCAGCTGTGGTAGATATTTGGAAGGGGAGGAGGTGTATTTTGTTTAAGGAGGGGAAGTTAGGGTCTCCTTCCTGTTTTCCACATCTCCCTGAGGCATAAAGAAAAAGGTAAGAGCTACACAAATTGTATTTGAATTGAATTTGGGATGTGTGACTTTCCCAATGGGAAATAAGTGAGCAAAATATGAGCTATAGGAGCCTGAGATGTGATGTTTTGGCAAAATCATTTCTCTTTTGGAGGAGCTATGGTTCCTAAATATACTGCTGTTGGCCTTTTCCATAGCTTTGCTGAGCTGGTAACTGTCAGCAGCCTGTTCCGCCCTCTCCCCCACCTCCCACTGGAGGCTTCAGCCAGCTATCTTGACTAATATAATTTAAAACAGAAAATGTCTATTCTCATAAAACTTTACTAGAATGAAATTACACATTATTGAGCTCCTTTATCAGAAAACATATTTTAAAATAAAGAACAGATTTTTTATATTATGTTAGAAACTTATTAAATGAGTTATTTTTAATATGCTAACTAATTTGAATGGAGACTATGAGTGTCTTCTCATGCTTCTGAGGCCTACACTGAATCCAGGATTGTGTTGTAAAAATGGGTGAATACATTATCTTTCAAATGATATACAGAATAATAATCTAGAGAAACACTTATACGTTATAATTATGTGCTATTTAGAGTCCTTAGCTAGGTAGACAGTCACAGTGAGGAGCTATAGATAGTACTGTTATTTTCAGTGTAAGATCTTCATCTCATTCAGCTTCTCTCTGATTCGATTTTGATCATCTCTCAGAAACCTGATTTGTTGGAGATTTTTATACCACACTTCCTTATCAAAGTTATATTTTTTGTAGCTAAGATGATGTTTACTATTCAAGAGATCTGTAAACTTCCCAGATCAAATTAATCAACTGAGCAACTTCCAGAATTTTAAATATGGGCCCTATGGCAATAAGTAGGTTTCAGTAGGCTGCTGATTTTGATTTACAAGAAATAAAGTAGATACTTATTTCATTCTACAAATTGATCATGACAGCCAAACTCTACAACATGGCATTTTAGCACTGTCCTGTGGCTCTTGTGAATGAAAAACATATCACACATGATGTACCTTCTAAGAAGTTAATGTCTTTGCTATATAATGGTGCATTGAAATATAATGGCGTGTGGACCAGGGCACAAAACTGCTTGGATTAAATATCTGGGAAATGAAATCCCATTCGATGACTGACAGAACAAGTCTGCCTCCATTATCCCAAGACACAAGCTGGCACATTATCATTTTTATACATAGTTAAATACCCAGACTCTGATTTCATTAATCATTCAGTTAGGGCTGCAAACTTATTAGGCAGGGGGCATTCCCTGTCTTCACATGAAATGCTATTTACTAAAATACTATAGATGTATTGCATAATAAAAATGTCTGATATTTTAGCAATAATAATTGAACTTGAATCAAAAGCAGTTTTTCCGTTCAGTTCCCCTTTCACCTGCATACATTTTAATTTCTGGAACTCCTACTCCTCTAACAGAATCACAGAGGCTTTCTTAGACCAAATTAGAACAAAAAAAAAAAAAATTATTTTTGAGCACCTCAACCCACTTTAATCACAGGAACCTCCAGAAGTGCAGAGTTTTGTCTCCATCACATGCCAAAGAACCAGTCCTAATTCCTTAAAAGCCAAGGAGGAAATAAATATCCATTATCTGCATAATAAGCTGGATCAGCCTCCAAAAGGTGATGCCAGAGGATTAGAACCTCCTGTCTGAAAAATGGATCCACTTTCATAACACTGGAGACCCCGCCTGTCTCGAGCCAAGACCATGGTCAGACCACAACTCTTCTATAAGCTGACTAAGCAGATGCACAAGTGGTCTACTCAGCAACACTCATTCTTCATTCAGCATAAAATTGAGCTCTGAAATTTGCCAGTTGAGTCATTATCAGTCTCATATTTATAACATAAACCATGATTCATTCCCAATTTCTCCCTTGTTCTCAGATTTCATGCTGGGACCAAGTGGAAGATATATGCCCTTCCACTCTTCCAAGATGTATTGCAAGGGGCTAGAAAGAATTTTGGAGTCCTGTGTAAGCACCATACCAATATGCAGGGTTGATACTTCATATGTGACTATCGTGGCATCGTAATATTTTCCATTACTAGCAGATAAAAGAACTTGCACACTATTTCAGGCAATATTTCAAAACACAGGCCAATTTTTGTTTGCATTCTTTATGCAAAAAAAGGTAGGTGAAACTCTGCACTACAAAATTAGGTCATCACAGGTATAAATCCTTTATGGGTACAATTGGATACTTTAAATTAAAGAGAAAAATAATTACAGATAATTGGTATCATCTGGCAGGGCCATTTTGTGAGATCTCTTTCTTGATAGCCAAAATAACATCCAGACTTGGGAAGAAATATTGAACTGCTACTAGATTAAGTTTTGGGGTAAGTTAGCTTATTATTATAAAACTGTTTCCTGTAAAGCAAATAATCATTGTACCCAACTCTACACTTTGACTAGGGTCAGTTCTTGTGATTTGCAGGAAACTAGATCCTGGAGCTATGCTAAGATGCCAATCCTAACAAAAATACATTTTTTTAAAAAGTTAGATCTAGACTATAGACACTGTTATCCCAGTCTGCATCTGCTATTGTTAAGCAGATGTCTGATGCTTATCCTCCAAACTGGATGAAGAATCAGCTGTCACTGGTAATCACTATATGAAGGCATGGAGTTATGGTTTAAGGTGGGTCTGAAACCTGAGCCTTACCATACAGGAGTTGAAGCTGTTGATTATGTTCTAATTCCCACTGAGATTCTCCCACTCCTCTTTCCTTGGCGTTCACTCTCCTTGTTCAAGAGGAATCAGTGATCCATAAAATTAAATAACATATTGCAGCCAAATTCTACTTAAACAATGGCACTATTCAGGAAAGGAAGGCAAACAGGATTTGGCCCTAGCTGCAAGTGCAATATTGATCCTGGATTGTGCATATCTTAACAGGCTAAAGCTTTTGTGTGCAGTCACTAAAAACAGCTCAGACAGAGCAGTAAGGTATGAAAATGTGTCATTTTGCTGTCACTGGAGGTACACACTAACAGCATTCTCCCCTGACCCTCTCTCTTTCTTTTTCTAGTTTACTGGATGTCCTCTCCCACTGGTGTAGCTTTTTTTCATCCAGCCATCTCCACCTCCTTTCAAACATTTCCTCTGTGATCTCTTAGCCCAGTTAATTGTTTCCTGACTTTTCTTCCAACCCTTTCTCATCTGTTCTTCTTTTCTAAATCCTGGCACAATATAATCTTTTTTTGGATTCATTTTCATGCTGTTGCCAGCTAAGCTACTCGAGACTACCCCCATCCTACAGCATCACAGAGCAGGCCCTGTCCACCAGGGCATGCAACTTGGAGGTAGGACACTAGGACCTCCAGGAATTCATTCATGTTAACAGTGAAATTAAATAAGGGTGTTAAAAAAGCAGTTTGCAGACAAAACTTTCCTCAGCAAATGCCATTAAGAGTATTGTGTTCTAGCTCCAGATATGTTTCTCACATAAACGTGACTGTCAGTCCCTTGGTTGATTTGTAAAGTAATCATATCAGACCTGCCAGGGGTAAATCATTTTTATTCATAGGGAGTAATACTCAAGCAAGTTTTCTGCTTAATGATGATCCAGAAACATTTTGTAAAACATCTTGTAGCAGCCTACATTGAACATGTCAGTGCTGGATCCCTGATTTTGAGCTAAGAATCCTGTTCATTCTTCCTGCAGTCCCACTGAAATGCCTCTTGGCCTGAACTGTGAGGTACTGCGTATGCTGCAGAGAATGACATACCACTTTAAAAGAAAAAAAAACATTTGAAATAGTTGAATCTTACTACTCTTACAATGTCTGAGCTTTGTATATCCCCAGGGTCTCTCTGCTTCCATCTCCTTAAACAATACAAGCCATTATTAAGAACATGAATAATGTGGCATGCTATCATATTAGGATATAATTAAAAACAAGACAGCTAAGCCTCAAAGCTGCACTGAACATACCACACATATTGTGGTCTTCTGCATTTGTTCTGAATTAAGATCCCACTTCTTACTTGAAATCTCACCTCTGTTTTCCTCACACAGCAGCTAGTGCCTATTTGGACAATGTTCACTTTTGGCAAAAAAAAAAGGGGGCACCCACCTGCCTCCCTGAGCACCCTCCCTCTCCGGCTGTTGGGGAGGGCTCAGGGAGCTGTGGGAGCCGGAAAACCTCACTCCCCGCAGAGCACCCCATGGCCCGGTCAGACCAACATCATGCTGGAAAAGCCAGCCCTGCCAGTCTCCCCCATGGAGGCAGCATATATGCCTGCCCACTGCCTGAGGTGGCAGCTTCCAGTCTGCAGCAATTTTGTGGGGGCCTCTCCCACAGCAGAAGGACTAAATGTGCAACTGTGATCGTAGCCAGGACCTTCTCAGGACCATTAGGACCAGTATAAAACCAAATTAGGGCACCCACACCTTCTTCCATCGAGCACTCAGTTCTCAGAGGCAGTTTTCTCTCACTAATCTATTTACCTAACCTCAAATTTTACATTAAAAGCCAAGAGCATGTTGACTCAAGAACATGTTGGCAGATGACCTAATTTTACCCAGCTATCAGCTGACTCGGAGCCAGAAGTGATGCCAGGCAAGCGTAGCCTGCTGTAAGAGCCAGTGCTTCATGATAACTCCTCTTTCCGCCTGCCCCTGCTATTGCAGCTGGTTGGCACTACAGAGAAAAGCGAGCAGAGGGCTCTCCACCTGCCTACAGGCTCTGTGAGTGGCAAATATGCTCTGCCTGCTGATTTTAACTCACAGTCCCTTCGTCTCCCCCATCTTGAAGAGTAACCAGACTATCTGCCTTAACCACTGTCCATAATGCCAATGTAAAACTTGACAGACTGTGAAGAGCAGAGCAGGGATTTCCTGGCCTGGAAGAATGGAGGCCCTTGAGGGTAAGTAGGAGGTCTAGGAAGTATTCAGAGAAGAACCTGGTGGCTGCATTTCTTCAGCCAGGAATCAGGAGAGTTCAGAGGCTTTGGGGATGACGGATACAACTATTTGTTGTATTCATTCCAGAAATATGTCTGGAAAAGGTCTTCCCAGACCTGCCTGGGATCATTTCCAAAGCCAGCTATGGACTCATACCAGACCTGAAACACTGGAAACCTGTTGAGCAAGGATGGAAGCTATAAACAATTTAGGTGCTTTGATGAGTGTTTGGTGTCTAGCTTTTCTTTTGTGGTCTCATCTGAAGAGGTGAGTGAGCTGATGCAGTTCTTTCTAGGTAAAGTGGCTCAGCACACAACCCTTTGTCTAGTCTGAAGGCTAACCTAGAAATACACAATGACTTATTGCCCCCTTTGACAGGATTCAGAGCTGTTTAAAATGAAATGCTGTTGGAATAGAGGTACAAGTAATAACTGGGGACAACCAACAAAGGGGTTTCTAATGCCTTTACTTGTGTTCATGGACTCTTCTAGTTCAAGGACCAGGCAGTGAAGCTCTAGCTCTTCTTTAAGTGCCAGGTTACCCTAAATACAGCCAGAAGATCAAACTTCAGGCAGGAACTTTGAGCAGCTTCTGGAGGAGTATTAGACCATGAGAAAGCCTTCTCCCACACACCGTGACCTTTATCATTGAGACGGGGTTTGGTAGGAGGGAGTGCTTGGTTTGTTTTGGGGGATGTTTTTTGTTCTTTTTCAGTCATCAAAGCATTAGACTTCTCAGGAATAAAATATATGGCAACTGAATTTGTTTTGTCTCCTGTCATGTTATTCTCAGCATGACCTGCAGCTCAGATTTCAAATCTGTCAACCTGTGCCATGGCCTTTTGGATTCTTGCCAACGCTGATGAACCCGTGAGCTCTAGCTAAGGAATACTTAGTCCCTCCCTGATAAAGCAGAGAGACCATGGACGCAGTGGTATATTCTCACCCCAGAATCCAGGACAAGAGCCATGACGAGCTGTCCATTCAAGGAGAGAGCAGATATGAGTTTTCAGATGTGAATAGAGACAGTCTCTGACAGAGTAGTAAAAACTGTCAAGATCAGCTCTTGACAAAGCTTTCTCCCAAGTCTGGGGCACTGCTACAGAGGCCATCCTTGGAAGCAGGCTCAGTGTCTCTTTTCCAGAATTTTCAAGGTCTACCACTGGAAAGCAAAGCAATCTTTAAATATTTTCTTGTTGCCTGACCTATTGCTCTATACATTGTTCCTGCCATACCAGGGCAACAGCTTGTTACTATCTGTCTTGGTTCAGCTAATTATTCTCTTAATGATTTAGCTAATATAGTTTAATACAGGAAATGTAGATGTCACATCATTAAACAATTATTTATGTATTCTAGACCTTTACCATAATCCATCTTGAGATGTGTTAATTTATTTCTCCCCTGGTGTTTATAAGGTATGACATCCTGCAAGCAACTAATTCTGGATCTGCGTTCTCTTTGAGATTTAATCAGCATTTGAGACTTATACCTGGTATTATGCCAGGATAACTAGAAAGCAATGATGAGCAAGCTTTCAAGCATTTGGCAGTTCCTTTCAGACAAGCAGAATTTTACAAGTTGATGTGAAACATATAAAAAACTTTCAGAAACTAGCAGTTCTTTCTCACTTTCAAAAAAAAAAAAAACCCTAAATTAAATAAAGCCATTGCTTATACAAGCTTGATTGAAATAGTGCTTAAAAGTTCATTACCAAACAGTTATATTCTAGTTTCTCTCAAATAAAAGGAAAGCTAAGTGAAACTAATTGCTCTCAGTAGCACAATGCAACTGTGGATCAGTATGTCCTGGATAGCTTAAAATACAGATCCAGGGAAAACAGAGTCAGAGATTCCTTTGACTAATTGTCGTGGTTTAGCCAGGACACTGAGAAAAAGAGCTTTTCATTTTTACATCTCTGGATAACCAAGGCCATGAAAGTGTCATGGATGATGTGGTGTAGAGACTGACTTCATTACTCATATTTTCTTATCTGTTTTATTAGTCATATTAATTAACATCAAGTTAAATAGTACCTTAGACTTTGAAGTTTGTGTATGACTCAGTTCAATTATTTACAGAATAATTACTAATTAAATAATGTAATTCATGTAGAAATAGACACATTTGTAAGGGCAGGTAGTTGCCACTTTACAACTAAATGTTCTTTTAAATTTGAAGGACAAAACAAGTGAAAGTGAAAAAAGAGAAGAAACATCAAGGAGACATGGCTTAGAGAGACACAAATATTCCAGCTGAAGCAAAGCAACACTGAGTGCAGGTTTTGTAAGCTTCTCCGGTTGAGCTTCTGCTAATAGGATTGGCCTTCACGCTCCAGCCTTACATCATTAGATCCTTTACCTGGCAGCAGAGAGGAATTCATTTGGATATAACAGTTCATAGAGCCATCCTGCTCCTTTGAACCTCCAAACAAAAAGTGTTAATTCAGAGATCTCCTACCTAGAGCCTCCCATATTTGGGCCTGCAGCTCCAGGCTTGATTTAGCTACTTGACCTACCCCATTATGTGTCTTGGTTCATTTTATTCCACTTAGGAAGTAAGCTAAATAGGCCACAGGTAGCAGAGGATCCCTCAGGAGATCAACCACCACGTTGAAACCATTTATATAAACATATATATATATATATATGCACATATGTCATATAAAAAGGGATCAGGGAACTGGAGTGTGGGAGATGTGAAGAGAGGGTGGAAGGATGGAAACTTTTTAGAAACTTTAGGTGTTAGAGAGGCCACAAGAGAAAGAGGGAGAATGAGGTGGTGCGTACTGGGTTAAGGATGATGACAGTGGGAGAGACAGGTGTCTCTGGAGGTCAGGAGGAGGAAGAGAAAATCATGGTTTGTGCAGGATCTGAAGTTGTCCTAGTGGAGATAGATGAGACTGGAAAGTGGAGGGAAAAGGAGGGTACTGAACCATCAAAGAGGAAGCAAAACAGATCCGGAAACAGGCACAGGAGCAGACATGAGGCACTTTAAAGTTGTGATTGAGATGGGGACTGTGGTAAGAGTGAGTGGTTGGTGGCTGGTAACCATAACAACAACAAAATTGTTTGAAAAATAGTGTAAAGGTACAGCCCCAGGAGGGCCCTCTGCAGCTGGGAGACCATCACCCCACCTGCAAGGGAGCAGAGATGGTAACTCAAATCTTCTCAGTGAGCTCTTCCGTGCATTAGTGTAAGCTTTTCTATGAAATATAAGGCATTTGATCTCCACATAAAAGCTTCACCTAAGTCCAATAGTTAGAATTCTGGATAATTATGTCTCAGACAGCTGGCCAAGAAAAAAAAAGAAGTGAATTTAGCATAAGCAGGAAAACAAAAGAGGGTCTGTAAGTCTGCTCGACTTGCTTATCTGTTCCAGGTAATTTAGTAAGGAACAGGTCTTCCATGGATCTTTTCAAGACCCACTTAAGGGAGTAAGCATTAAAATATCAGAGGTACAATCAGAGTATTACACAACTGCAACATAAAAATTGTAGACACAGATAAAAATCACACAAACTGCTCTTTTACTGTGCAATTGTAACTGGTCAGATGCAGTAGGGCATGACAGTAGATGACAGTAATCAAGGCTCACTGAAAGCAATTACAGTTACAGGCTAAGGAAATATGCTAAGTACATTTAAACCTGAGTCAAATTCAGCATGAAGCAGAAAGCCTTCAACAGTTATCCTATGCAAAGAACAGAATAAAGAAGTCAGCACTCAGGAGCACAGAAACTTCATTTTATTTCAAAAAAAACTCAGCAGAATCCAACCATTCTCCAAAACAGGAATTTTATGCTAATTACCAGTGTGAAAATGAGAGTACAAAGCAGGTACTTTATTCCTATAAGCAATCTAATATGCCACCAGACTCTTTTTTTTCCAAACTGGATTTACCTGGCTCAGTGTGAAACAACACATACATTTCATTACTAACTGTGTTTTATTTGCATATCAATGCAGACATGAACCAGAATACATTGTTGGCCCACTTTTTCCTAGCACCCGCTCAAACCTATGCAGCCAACCCTTCTGCATCCTACCACTTGCTAAAACACCAAACATGCAAGCACACCGGTCAGAAGGGAGCAGAAATAGCTACGGGTATGATAGCTTTGGTTTCTTTGTTAGTTAGCACAATGCAAACACTCAACACATGTGACTCAGTTGTGTTTGCAAGTCCTCTCTTCCCACCCACGTTTAGGTCAGATGTGCCTGTCCAAGATAGCCATCCCCAGATAAAATGTCACACATAACCATTTTTTCTTTAAGGGACAAAAAATTCACTGCTTTTCTGGCTTCAAGGCATTTCTTTGAAATTGGAACTGGAGTAGCTCTATTCCTTCGCAGTTACAAAAGTCCTTCCTGACCTTAAAATTCACCATGAACTGACTTAGATAGTGATTTAAGGCATAATATTAGGTCATATTAGCTATCTTGATCTAACAAACACCTTCTAAAAGCTTGGATGAAAATAAAAGTGAAATTTTACCAGTTATTGAAACAGCTCATGTGAAGCTTTGATTCCACCCTATGGCTTCAGAAGTTTATTATCCTCACTTTGTTTTAATTAGAGCTTCAAACCAGCACTATTTAGGCTGAGCAAGCTGGGTCTGGTCCAGCTGGGCCACATCCAGCACACAGGTTGTTCCCATTGTGCGGCTGGGGCAGGCAGTATTGCCCTGCCTGCTGGGCTTGCAGCAGGGATGAGGGACCCACTGCAGCCTGAGAAAGAGAAGGTAGTGACAGCTCCTTGCCTGGCCATCCTCGTCCCTGCTTAGCCTCATCTGCAGCAGCAGCAGCTGCTCTTTTGGTCCTGAGCCCTACTGACTGTGCTCCTTAGAGGATTCCTGCTGCAGCTGTAAACACCAGAGGTACAGAGCAGGAGAGTTAGCAGCAGTGAAATGGCAACCCCATAGCAGATCAAATGGTAGCACGGGCCTGTGTACTCTTCTGCCAAGGATGAGACAAAAATCAAACATCCTCCAAGGGAGGGTTTGCAAATCCCCATGAAGGGCCTGCAGCATTTCTCCTTCCTTCCCTGGCTTGCAAACTCAGAGGGACTGGAGCAATTCATGCCCATTCACATCCTGTATTCCTCCATCAGCCCACAACTATTCCCTGAAACCACCATCCTGCCTACAGCAACAAAAGCTGGGACCACCTGGGACTAGTCAGCACCCGTGTTACTCTAAACTTTAGGCTAAACATAGTTTAAAATTGTTACTCTGTCCTCCAAAAACACTGACTACACAAAACAGCTCCAGAACCCATCCCTAGAAGTAGCAGCCTGACTGCTCTCCAGCAGCATAAATCTTCTTCATCTTAATCCTGCCCTACAAGATGTTCACACCTATGGAAATTACGTGTTGTGGAGATTACACAAATCTGCCTGAGGGGCGGCCTGTCTTAAGTACAGCAAGACTGTCTAAGTGTAGTGGTAAGTCCTCTGTAGCACCCTTTGTTCCACCCAAATTTTTTTTTTAAGTGACTCAAATCCTTTGACAATTTAAAAAGAACAGGAAAAACATAGCCTTATGAACACCTTCACTCAGACTGCAGCAATTTAATAATGTATAAAATAATAATAATAACGTAGTAAAGCAGTCTCAGTTTTTCTAGGCTCCTTTTACCACGGTCTGCAGTCTTCCTGCTGTAGGTTGTGAACTCATTTGCTCTCACAGGGTAATCATGAACAGGTTGAGTTGGTATTTGGATAGGAAATCCACAGGGAAGCCATAGCAGTCATTTAGATTATTCAGTTGCAGCAAGAACACTTTTCTCTTTGTATTTATAAGAATCCTTCCACATACCTTGGGAGACAGCCCTGTCTCTCAGATAAAGATTATTCAAGAAGCTACAGGCCAATGATTTTTAATTTTGTGGCTCCACATTTTTTTTTTTTCTGTGGAGGTGTGTAATGAATGGAAGTCTACAGACACAAGGCTTGCTAAGTCAGCTTTTATGAATCTCTTATTATTCCATAAAAATAAAGGTGCTATGGAGTGAAAGTTACCCCCGAAAAAATCACCATTTCAAGCCACTTGTGGTTGTCAATGTTCTTCTCAATCTTGGCATGTGAGTGTCCTGGGTTTGTGTGGCAAGGTTTCGGTAGATTTGACTCACCCAAGACAGTGAGTCAAATCCAGCTGTTGAAAACTACATTTTGAAAACATAAACTTCCAAGAGCTTTCAGTAAAATGCTGTTTTCTTTGCCCTCTGCATGTGTGTTATGGGATAGAATAGCACTGTTAAGTCTGATTAAACTACTGTCATTTATTTCCCACCATAGTTCCCCAGCATAGGCTGCATTTCAGTCATCAGGGCTGCCTACCTTTTTTCAGAGTTCAGAATCAATAGCACTAGAAAGAGGGAAAATGCTGATCTCAAACAGCTACCCTATTCAAGGCTTCCATTTCCCTGATGGAAATCCGGAGAGATGGCAAGTAGGTAGAAAACATTGGGCTATTTCTACTCTCTTTACCCAGGGTTACCTGGCTACCAGGCTGGGCCACTGAACAAGTCATAACTTTGCCAGCTGGCCTCTTCATTGCTTGAGAATGCTGCTATAATTTGCCCCAGCTGCCAATAGCAGGCCAGCAGGTAGAAACAAACCCTAATGCAAAGGTATTTTTGTCATACCCTTTATTCTGAAGCCAAAACTCCTACACTGGTAACCAGGATAAAGGAATAAAATAGCTGCCACCATGTAACTCAAGAATCCCCCAGGTGCCAATGGCTGCATCTGCCTATTTTAGGGTTGTTTTCTTCTAAAGGAGAAGAGCAAAACCAGACCTAGCAGAGCAGAGAATCAGAACCAGTTAATTTCAAATATCATTAATATGGTATATTCAGGAAAGCAAATGGTGCAAAACACAAAGGAATTATTTGCCTGGGTTTGGTACAATGCTGAATAAAAATAAAATTCTCACATTCATTCATCACTGAAATGAACAATCACCGTCAATTACTACTTGTATTCAATACTTAACAAAATTATTTTACAGTACTCTATCTTCAACATTACTACTAATCTTATTTTGTTTAATGTATACACCATCTCATTCAAATTCTGCCACTTCTCTTAAGTGTTTTTTATGAGTTATTGATGCTCCATTGTTTTTCATGTACTTCATTCTTTACCATCTGTGACAAGATTTTTAATCTTTATACACAAGAAACCAGGCTCAAGCAAGAATGACCTGTCAAGAATACTTACGGCTTTGTGGTTAACTCTCTCTCGAGTGTGATTTAATCGACGTGGTGCTGCCTGACAAGATTCAGCAACATAAAATCTACATGTTAACCATTCAAGACCATCAAAGAGGAAGATATAGAGGTTTGGGGGTTTGCAACAGCACAAAAACTGGGTCATCTGGGATGTCCAAGTTTCTTCTTTAACAACAGTTAAACAAGTGGGTTTGGACTGTGTTTTAGATGGGGCAACTGTAAGTTTGCATTTTAGAGCTGCTTGATTTTTCATATTGGTATTGTAACAGACTGTGGACAGCAACACCAAAGATTTCCAAGTGCAGTTCTGTCATTGGGTCTTATCTTTATGTGAAACAATCACTCCAGAAGTCAGATCATTTTATGCCATCTTTTCAAGCAGTCTTTGACCTCACCATTGAGCAAATGTGGCACTTGCTGCAATGCCCATTTACCTAGTATGAACTGAATTAGTGACACCAAACCATATATAACCTAGAAGATAGCACTTGGACACTGCTCCAATAGGTATATCAGGATAGACACTGTAGGAAGGAAACTCAGGGAGGCTATTAACATGGAGCCATGATAGGAAGAGAGATAGGCTACTGTAGTGATGAGGAATAGGCTACTTGGGACTAGGTAAGAAACCTTCTGCAGTGCTTATGGAGTAATCTTCTTCCAGCCTTTCATTCTGCTCCAGTGGTTAAACGCTCATCCCAGGCTTGGCTGCTTTATCACTGAAAGCTACATGCCTCCTGTCAGTCTGGTCCACCTGGCAATGGGACCACGCTCTCACTAACACACTGGTGCCGACCTCGCTAAGTCAGCTGAAACACTTCAGTCATTTAAGTCCATTTTAAATCAGTCCACTAGCTCTCCTTTATCCACCACATTAGATTTAGACCTTCTGCTCTCACCTTCAGTGCCACGCATAACTGCACACTTTCTGTGTATACAGGTTTGCTCTCTCCACTTACCATTGACATCAGTCTTGATGTCCCACTTATCTTCCTCTCCTGCAAGCTTTTCTGTGTCATTCTGTCCTGTTTGTGAGATGCAATGCTGATTCTGGTTCATCGAATTTGAACTTTTCATTCAAATCCCTCCTTTTAAGTTCATTTTGGTGGTGTCTATAATTAGTGGCTCACTGATCATAATTATTTTAAATAAACCATTTAGTTAAGCAATCAAGGTGTTTACAAGCCCCAACAGCTTAACAGCTTGATCTTACTGCTGTAATGTGTGAGGTAGTTCCTCACTCCATCTTCTCCTGCTGTTTATTACTCTCTTTCTAATCTAAAGTTAGATGGTAAATTCTTCAGGGAAATTATTATATCCTTCTTTTTGTTCAGTGTAGTGCCTGTCACATTTTAGGGCACAATAAAATGTAATACAGAATGTGCACAAACTGATACCTGTAATCCAACGCAGACTCAAACCCATTAATACAATTAAGAAAAGGTAAGTCTTAAAACCCAAATGTCACAGCATGTGTTCAGTGACCAATAAGAATAGCAGAAATCCATAAGAGTGTAACCGTCTTCAGTGAAAGGCTTAATTTACAAGTCTCCCTAAAGAAGCAATGCCACACTTCAGGAAAATCGGAAAAATATTCAGCTGAATAGTTCTACAGAGGTGCTTAAAACTCAGTAGATTGAATGAATGTGAACTGCCTATTTTAGTCTATGTAAGCAGCCAAGAATGTCTGTCTAGAAACGGTTTTCCAGGACATAGCTGTCACATGCTTCAGATGAATGCTGTGCTTGCTTCTAGTAGAGCTGAAGTCTATGACTTAATCTTATCTGTTTAACATCCAAGAATCCAGTTTTAGATTTTTGGCAGCTAGCATATGCTCCCCCTGTGGCAACTGCATAATAACATAATATAGTTAAAAAAATCCAGATCCTTTAAGGCTCAATTACCTCATGAAACTATTTTAAAATTCAGGGCGAACAAAACTGCAGTATTTCAGTTTACAAGCATCATTTTAGTTTACAGCTGTTTTAAAGGACCCATTCTAATGTTTTATGTCTTTCACCACCTGCAGAACTGAAAGAAAATACTTATTCTATTTTGCAGAGGGCTACCAGAACCAAGAAAGCAGAACTGAGTGAGAAAGAATAAAGTATTTTAAAATAAAGATAAGATCCAGGATGACTGACTTTATTACCACTCCATAACACTGAAGATAGGTTCAATAATCTTGCCAAGCCAGAATAAAAATAACCTATAGGCAAGTAAGAATCTTTAAAATGGCCCATTGCCTAAATGAGTATTTATATTAGTACTTATAATACTGATACAACCAAATTAGATTCTTAATATTTTTAATTATTGTTTTTAAAAAATGTACGTACATAAAAGGATTGGTCTTTTTAACCTGTGGAATTAATTCGCCTACATTCTATATTCTTTAGGTAGGAGCTCTCTTTTTGGTGATTATCAATACCAGCTGGAGGCTTCGTTGAAATATAAAATAAAGAATAAGAACGGGAGGGTAGAATAAGCCAGACCTTGAAAGAGCACTGCCTGGGGCCAGGAGAGGCAACCTCCTCCCCAAAATAGAAAAGGCTAAAGAGAAAGGAAATCAGTCATGAACAGCAAAAAAGAAGAAAGTGAAGCAGGTAAAAGAACAAGGTGAGGGCTGCAGCAGGGGAAGAGTGGAGAGGGAAGGCAGGAAAGACAACAGACTTGAAAGGAATCAGTCTCTTTGGTTTGGGGTCGGCTAAAGGGTTAACTAAAGGGATTATGTTAGCAGCAGAGCAGAGGGAGTTGAAGGTTTAAATACACGTCCTGGACTGGGACGCCAGGCAGAAACCCCAGGCAGTGCCAGCTTCTCTGCAAAAGAGTCAAAGCATGCAGCAAGCAACGCCCAAAGGAGCTCTGCCCAGACGCAGAAGAGAATTAGGGATGGAAACAGTGGGTCTCCCTCCCCACCTTTCTCTTTGTGAGCAGTTAAGGGATGCTAAAAGATGCTGCGCGCTGCCTTTGTTCTGACAGCACAGCAGGTACAGGTGCTGCCCTTCACACCAGAAAGTTCATGCTGCTCTACTAATGTCTATTAATGGCAGCTCATACCAGAGGGGCCAATTCTAGTACAAAATGAGCAGGCAAGTGTCCATGTCCTTTCACCTCTTTGCAAAGATGGCCCTAAGGTAGTACTTGTGGTTTCATCACCAGTGTACCTATTTACTAGGAACCCGTACGAGACCATAAATACACTTCATTCAGAACAGCTGTCTGGCTGCAAGGCTTTCAGCAGAGCTGGGAAAATGATGGGCAGGGGGGAGGGAAATTCTCTATGAATTATGGAGCTGGTCAAACACCAGAAAAACTGGTGTGTCAAATAAATGATTTGAGGAAAAACAGCCACATTCACTGAACAGTGAAGAGTTTCTTCACGTTAGAGCATATCCATCTAAATTTCCAAGCTGATTCTGAACCAGACATAATTTCCATTCCTTCATGTCTCTTCATGGCAGGCACTGATAATCTTTTCATAAATAGCTTTAGACCAAGAATTATTATGTGAGGAAATGTACGAATAACTTTGAATTACAAGTAAGCTAAAGAGTTTCACAGTCTGCCCATGAACTATATACTAGTGAGGAAAAGCAGCTATCTTCACTGAATAAATAATTTGTTCAAAATTATTTGCTCAGTCCAGACTTATAGACTTACCAATTTGGCCTGGATTCAAACCAGTCATTAAGTGAAAAACTGCTTCCTGAAACTTATCCAACAAAAAGGTCAATTTTCATAAAACTTATATGTATTTAGTTGCTTTAGATAAAACCTGATTTTTTGTAAATAGCTCATCAGCACCATAGGTCTGAGCAGTGATGTCTGCCTGCATCTGCAGACAGTCTGGATCATTAACTTTGGGAAATGTGAAGTGCACCATGAATCTCAATAGCGTGTTAACAAAGTGCTCTCGGGATCCTGTCAACAGCCCCTCCGGAGGAGTATGTATGTGATGAGCACTGTGGCAGGTCCGAGCCAGTCGCCCTAGAGAGGGCAAAGGCTGGGAGGCTTATCTGCCACCTCCCCCCGGCCTCTTCCAGGTGCTTTTCTCCAGGGGAAAGGCTGCTGCTACAGCAAAGAGCTCTCCTATCAATCCTGCAAGGAGCCATGAACGGAGCCTGTTGGTACTCCTGCCCCACAAAAGTGAAGAGGGACCCCCTTGCCACTGGCACTCCAGTTGGGAGCAAGGCCATGGGTATGGATGTCCAATGTGTTATTTTGTAACTGAAGCCCATTTCTTTTGGCAGCTGTGCCAACTTAGGTAATTGCTGCCTCTTGATCCTGTAGCAATGCCTCAGTTATGTCGATGCAAAGGTTTGTCTGGCTTTATGGTGAACCAGATCAGGGACTGACCAGGAGCTAATATAACCTTGTCTCTAAAAGTTATTTTTAACTAAGATTGGAGGGAATGGGGAAAAAGTGCTTTCACTTACCAATAGCTCACTGCCTGGCTTCTGGAGTTAGCGAGAAACCAGTGTCCACATCCTTCCAATGCCCACCGAAACATACTCAAGGGCGCACTACAGTGAAACCATCCTCAGAAGCAAAAAGACAGGGACAGATGCTATTCAGTCCTTCGCTATCCACCTCCCCAACTCCCTCCTGCACCTTTTATCCACACCGAAGACCCAGTTCATTGGTTGAGTTTCTTAAAAGTGTGCTTGACTGGTTTTCCTTTTTTTTTTTTTTTATTTTCCATTGAGTTATGTGTTTGCTCAACAATTTAAGAAGGTTATTTAAAGCATATTTTTATTTACATATGAACTGTAAAATATTCAGTACAGCTATGCTTAAATAACTTGAGGCAAAGTGATAAGAAAATCAAGTATGCGGTTGACAGCTGTGGAAAAGGGACCGTGTTAGAGGTACATTTTAGCAAAAACAGTGTTAATGTTTTATATCTTCTTTATACCCTGCAAACACTTACACACTTGATTAAACCTACTCCTATTTAAACCAAGGAATCTACTCACATGCAGAAAGTAAAAGGATACATAAGAACATGGTGGATTAGGCCTAAGTTGACACAGAATGTAATAACACATCACACTTTAATAGATTTACCCAACCAAGGGCTGAATAGAAAAATAATATTATCATCAGAATGATAAACATTCTTCTAATTAACTCCAGTTTTAGATTATCCCTAGGTATATCTCATAAAGAGACAGTGAGATTTCCCAAGTCTCTCAGAAATACAAAAAGGCCTCCGCAGCATTTAGAAAAGAGATTATACTCTTCAGCTTTTTTTAAAAAAAGGTTGTACAAATAGCAAAGAGACCTGCTAATAACTATGTAAATGATTTGACTCAGTATGAACTTATTTGTTTAATATGTACCATGCTGTTATGCATATGATAAGGTTTAATATTAAAGTGTTGAAGCAATAGGAGAAAATCTGATTTCTTAATGAATCTGAACAGTGCCATTCACTGACCTGATTTCTTAATGATTCTGAACAATATCACACTGACCAAATACAACTAAGGTTCAGTTCAAGGCTGTGTAGGTAGAGGAGTCTAAAATACGATTCACTGACTGTGGCTCTATATGAAGTTGACTTTAAATGACTGTGTCAATAGAAAAACTGAAGGGCTGGCGTGAATGAAACTGCAATACTTTTATATTAAAAAAGTGAAGGACCAAGCTTCAGGTCTATGCATTTTCCCTAAGTGAGCTACCATCCAGCTGTCATCAACAGAAATTTGTGTAAGGTGCTTGTTGGCCTTATCACCAGCTGAAAGACTAGAACAGATACAGTGCAATTCCCCATCCTCTGCTCCCCATACGCAGATCACCAATGTGGCCCTGGAGGCTGAAGGACAGGACAGCAGATGACGATGATATTGCATAAACCAGTTGCAGGATAAACAAAAGAAACAGCGGAGAATAGGAAGATTTGCCAGTCTTAATTCCAGTATAACTTCACTATGCACCAACTGTTCTGCAAATGCCAAGGAACACGACAAATTAACACGATATTTTAAAGACCACTGTGCTGTTTCCACAAACCATCATTGTAGGATGCAGAAATACAGACAGCTTTCCTCCAAGACTCATCTCCCTCACATGTGGTAGTCATTTCTGCACAACGCAGTTTCGTTCCAATAGTAATAGCAGCATAGGACTATTCCCTGCCTAGTCCCTTTCCATAGTCTATAACTACGTTACCAGCTATTGACTTATGTCAGCTCTGAGCCGTCATAAATTTATAGACAGGAAATAAAAACCAGTCAATCGCAAGCAATCCCTTGCATGTCTCTACCTTTTTCATGAAAGAAATATGTATATTTTTAAAATAATTGGAATAAAGCGTATCACATTCCCTCAGCTTGGCATGTAGTTTTCAAGAGAATGGAAGGAGCATTATTACAAAGATTCTAGGTCTTCCTGGAAGAAATAGTACACGCCTGAAGGTAGGGAAGGTGAAAACCTCTGAACCAGCCAGTTGAGATATATTGAAAATCTACAGTGAACTCTGGGAACTCAAAGGACACTCTGAACTCCTGGCAAATTCTCATTTTCAAAGATTTCTTTTGTGAGTCGTTGTGTTGGGACAGCAGCCTCCTTAAATCAAATTCATGGATACTGACTCAACTACAGCAAAGGTAAATTTTTGCAAACCATGAGATAGGATTATGTCAATGAAATCCCGGCCTCTTTCCAGCAATTCTCTGTGTCATGTAAAACAGCCTCTAGTGAGGAGTCACCCTAAGTCACCTCTGCAATTAGGGATTAACTGAACAGATGCAAAACAGAGCTAAATAAAAGACATTGCAAAAGAAGAAACAGGTTTTTGCCTACAAACTTTGATTTAACCTTAGACCCAAATCCTCCTAAACAGGGCTAAAGCAGCAGCCAGAGTAACACAACTTGCTGTTCCCAAGCTTGCAAAAACAGTGAGGCAAAAATCACTCCATTGGGGAAGGGGTCTTTTACTGAGGATTTTGAAACGATAGGGTTCACTTTTTCAAACTGTTCTTCATGGTTCATATAAATCTGACATTCTCCCCACAGTCTCAGAACATCTGGAGCTGATGACTTCAGGAAAGCACTAAACATCACTAAAAATGTTAATACTCAGACTGTCAGCTTGGCTCTGCAGTGCTACCAGCAGAAGTCTTAATTTGGGGCTGCAGGGAACTCGGTTCAGCAGCAGAGCAGCACGGCAGGAATTCCTGCAGGCAGCAGAGGAAGAGGAGAAGTGAAGGGAGATGGAGCTCCTCTCAGCACCTCCTGGCAAAGCGCACACATCATTGCCTGTGTGACAAAGGACCGTTATGCTACCCTGTGTCCTCCTTTCATGCATTTTGCATCAATATTTGGTTCTGGCTTGAAAAGCTTCAATGTTTCAAATCCAGCTAAATTGAGTGTCCCGTGAAATTTAGCTGGCAGCGATGTTTCCTGTCTGATTTACAACCAAATGGATATCACTGGACAAAGGTGACAAGAAGGCTGAGGCAGGTGAGATAAAGATGGGCTAGGTGCAGTTTTACAGTGGTAACTGAAGTGGATTTTAAGAGGGTTGTATCACATTTGGCCATATTCTCTGTTCCAGTCCTCATGACTGATTCCTCCTGAAGTCCAGCATCTGTGGCAAGTGTCTCCAGCAAGATGTTTGGCAACCCTCAACTGTCTGATTTGTTCTGCTTTTAAAACAAACCTTTCCGATAAAATCATTGCCCAATCTTCAGTTTTTATTAGTATAATGGCTTTCCTCAACACAGATTTCTTGGGTATTGCAGGTTAAAAATTACATGGCATTTGGTGAGTGTGAAAAGCTGTTTTAAGTCTATGTATTTCAGTCCATGTGACTCCAGTGTTGTTGGCTCAGCCACGCTCATTCCTGTAGGAAATGCCACATTCCTGAAGAACAGTTCTCTCTGACACTAGAGAGAGATGGGAGGCACCAAAAGCAGCAAATGGGTGCACACTGGTTTCCCACTGACCTCCTACACTATATTTTAATTTTCTGCTTCTTTCCATATGTTTCTCCTTCCCTCCATATCGTCTTCCTGCAGTTGGATCCCAAATTAGCAAGGGACCACCAGTTAGCTTCCAGTTACAAAATCAGCCCTAGAGAGGAGTGAGAAAGTAAGAGCCAGCACACAGCTTTTGGGCAGGGGGCTTCTGGTGTGGACTAGGGGACCTAGACAAACTGCTGAGCACAGTGCCTTCCACAGGGCTGTTAATCTCCTTACCTCCTAAGAGCAATAAGAAAGCACACAGGAGAACAAATCTCTGTGTTATGCCCTAAAATAACCCAGAGCAGCGCTTTCCGGTGGTGTTTAGGACAAGGCAATCAGTCCCATTATTATTTTACTGCCATAAGGGAGCTCTCTTCAAATGTATGGTGATAGAGCAATAATCTACAATGTACATCCTTATCATCACTCGTAAGTGAATCATATAAAACTCCTCCATTATCATACACCATAAAAAGATTAAGCCACATGCACATTTTAAAAGGTAATTATTACATTTAAAGAAATGAAACTGCATTCTGAATGAATTCAGTACCTTATTTAGCACAAGAGACTGCACCGATTTTTTTTTCCTATTAAAGCAGTTTTTCACAATTCCTTTTTGTTAGAAAATAAAAGCTTAAAGCCAAGCTCAGCTGCTGAAAAGCATTAATGAAACCTGTGCCTGCGTAGCAGAATCAAAGCAGTAGGAAAGGTGGCAGCTAGCCACAGAAAAGGGCAGATGAGATAGGGGAAGCAGTAACAAGGGAGGCATGAGATAGTAGGAGATAGCAAAGATTTACAAATGAGTTACTTGTTGCCATCCGTTACCATCTATATCTGCATCAGGGAAAAATGTAGTTTAGACGATTTGCCGTTTTGAAAATGTCAGTGCGTTATGATAATATCAAAACTGAACACCAAAATTTTCGGCGTGACTTACAAGTGCATTACATACAGCAGGATATATGGGATCTGGTTAAATCTAAATAAACGTGCATTTGGAAACCATCATTTATGTGGTTGGGTGCTTTCTCAAAGGCATATGTATAGTCTGTTATTAATCTTTGGAAATAAACTGTGTTTCTTACAAACACAAATTAATATACTACTTTTTACATTTCAAATAATAAAATGCATCCTTTCAATCAAGGCAGTGCAAGCTGACATGTGCTTTCCTTTATGGAGCAGATGTTTTAATTGTTAGATAAGCTCCTAATAGTTTGCTTTTTTTGAAAGGAAAACAAAAGTATATGAATGACCTCTCCCTCCCCATGGCTTTCAGAACAGCTACTTTTCTTGAAGATTAGGAGTCTCTTGGACTCAAGCCCTAACTCCTCTTGTATCTGCAAACTACAGTCTGAATTAGTTTTCTCCTTTAACAAAAACTCCTGCTGTGTTGGAGAATCTCTTAATTACTTTCCAAGCTTCTTCTGTTATTGTAGAACTCTACAAAAATCTGATTACAGTGCTAATAAAATGAATGAATAACATTTTTTTCTGTTTCATCTGAAGGCTTCAAAATACAAAGATACACAGTCACATAGCAAGACTGCATTATAATAATGCATAAATATATGAATGGTGCCGAATGAGCACCTTATGTCGTGAAAATGTAACTGTGGGAACTATTCAATCCACATCTGATAATGTGAAGTACTAAGGGACAAAGTTTGACAATTCAGGTGTTCAGAATTCTTTATCAAGGTAGTTTATAAGACTGAAGCTTTGTCCCCTCTGAGAGCTAAGAAAAGACAGTGCATTTCCCACAACCTTTAGCAAAAAAAAAAGGGGGTGGAGGGAAATTTTAGGTCCAAGAACCCCCAACCGGTCTGAACTTCTACAGCTGATAGTGCTGCTGCAAAGGCCCCCAGCAGCTTCCAGTCTGCCACCAGACATAAAGATTCTGAACACACAGTCAGAGTTGCTTCAGTGGGAGCTGCTGTCTTTTTGATAGCAAATACAGACTTAAAAATCTGCCCAGCCAAAATTATATAGTACAAGGCCGAAAAGGAAAACAGAGCTCTGCAGCAGGGAATTGCAAATCTCTTATGGTTTAGTGGGTGCTCAAATAAATCTTCATCTCTTTTGTATTAGATGTCTTTATCCTGGGCTAAAAATTTCTATATCCCATACCAATGGCAAAGAAATTCACAAACCTCCAAACCACAGCCGAGGTAACCTGACTTGAACACAGTGGCCTGGGATAGAAGTGTTTCTTTTTTTTAAAGATACTGATCTGTCGGGGGCGGGGGGGTGGGGAGGAGTTGAAGAAAGCTCCTGTAGGAGCTGCCCCAGATGATGAGACCCTTCATCACCTCATTGTTTTTTTCTGTGAGGGAGCTCCTTCTCCATTACTTTCTTCTTCAAGTCTGTCTCCTTGACTCAATTTGCGATGTGCCTTTCTCCAATATTTCTTGCTTCCACAGTAATTTATCCTTTGAGGTGAGTAGCTGGATATACAGAAAAACTTACGCTAGCCAACACTGGAAATCAGTGGGGAGACTATAGAGAGCCTCACCTTAAAAATACATGCGCCCAATCATCAAAAAGCGTAACAGCAGAAGGGTGGTGTGCCAGATTTTGGAATCGATGATGCTGACATGAATCTAGAGAAACATGCCAGAATTCTATAAGGTTTTTACTTTACTTTTAGAGAAAGTAAAGTGAAGGGATGGTACTTCAATAGGGATAGGGTTCTGGACCTACATGGTGACTGTCAAACCAGGCTGCTCTGCACTGCCTGCAGGAATTTAACAGGAGCTAAAGCCATTGCCTTGTCGGGAACAGGTGATCAGCTGCATCCTGCCTCTGGGCTGAGCTCCTGCAGGCACTCTTTCAGAAGCCAGACGTCTGCCTTCAAAAATGGCACTTCAGTGTTATTCAAAATAAAGGAATGAAGGCAAGGCATATCACTCTCTTCACGCATCAGGCATCTGCATATATACAGTGCCTGCACTCTCACACTAGTCCCATGAGTTTTATGCCAGCATTCAGCCACTGCTCCCCTGGTACTGAGAGATATCTAAGTGCATAGGCTGCTACATGCCAATTATTACTGCTTGGAAGAGCAGTAGCTTCCTGTGCCTCCCCGTGGAGAGTTGGGCAGCTTTTCAGGGGCATTATACTGACTTTGGCTTCTTGCATTTCTGTGCTGACCACAGAGCCCTTCTTCCCTGCCTGTGAGCCCCCGGTACAAGTAACCATTGTTGTCACACGGTATCACATCATAGCCCTCTCTCCTGCTGCATGGCATCTGCAGGCACCCTTTATATGAAGTCACTTGTGATATGGCTCCGCAGTCCTCAGCACACAAGCCAAGGCAGGAAGGGGCTCCCAGTTATTGTTGTTTAGCTCTGAAGATGAAGTGGAAAACACGTGTAAACACTAGTGTTTTGTTAACATTTAAATCTGTCTGCTGAAGCTAATGTGCCAGAGGAGGGGGGGGGGGGGAAAAAGTAAAACAAAGGCTGGTTGCTGTGCTGGCTGTTTGTCCTCAGGAGACTGATTTCCTGACGTCACCGGCACCAACACGGGCAGAGCAGAGCGTTCCTCTTTTGGTTCTTCTGCTGCCGTTCAGATGGGCGGTTCGCTGCTCGATATGCTGCTATAACAAATGGGAGGCAGAGCACTTTTTTATTTTTTTTCTCCCGTAAATTCAGAGTAAATTAGATTTGGTGCTCTGCCAAGAACAAAATACTGTCTACTATTGTAAGGATTGTTATGGGCCAGATCTTCAAATCTTTACTACTGGCAAAGTGTGTTTGTCCAACTATTGAGTTAGTAAAGATATCTGATTTGGCCCAGTATCTTTTACATCTATGCCTTTAACTCTCTTTCCTCCCAGAACACACAAGTGAATACAGTCTTTATAACAGAAAAAAATTGGATCCGCTTAAATAACCAGTTCAGGGTTCCCTGCTATACCTGGCCTGGCTGATTAGAGATCTTTGTTTTAAAGAGTGCAATTAATTTCTATAGTATACAAATATGAGCTCTGCTGATCCCAACATTATTTGCATGGATGGAATAAAACAAATCCAATGTGAGCACCCAAGACAAAAATGGAGGTCTAAGTAATGTAATATCTAGCAGCCACAATAATAGCTGCCTTGTGGAAAGTTGGAAATGACTTCTGTTTTCCTTGCTGCTTTTTCTAATGCTTGTAATTTTTTGGCTCCAAAGCATCTTAGAGTCTGAATAAAGAATACTTATGACATTTGTTAAAATTTCTAAGTGGATCTGTCCACAACTCTTTCATGTTGGCTTTCTGTAAACACTGCACATTTCTAGCCAAAATCTCCCCTTTTCACTTCACAAAGGGGACAGAGCAGACAGCTTAATCTAATCCCAAAAGTACAAATTTCAGACTAATTTATTTTTTGATGAGTCACACAAATAATTTTAAATAATTCCCAAATAGCTATACATGTGTGATATATGTCCAGACATTAAAATCCAACAAGAAGAATTCAGTAAACAAAAGTTGCATTATAATTGATTTGCCTATCTCTGTCTCACAAAATTTTCCCAGCATTGTCTGGATGCAATGATGGCTGCTGTCATGAATACGAATTACATGGTTTAATATCTTCTCTTTGCTGTGAAAAAGTGATTAAAATAGAATTTTAAATGGAATCAGTTTATAAAAAGGTTACAAGTTATTAAAGAAAATGTAATTTTACTGTAGAATTATTTTTAAATGACAGGATATGGGATGGAGAGGCATTCTAGAAGGACCAGAGAGTGGTGGAGGAATTCCATTGTTTTCATGTGAAAAAACTGGTGATTTAGTAATAGTCTTCTTTGATAATGAGATTTGTTTTAATTAATAATCTCTTTAACATGTGCATTCCATTATCAGGAATTATTGTGCTTCAGAGATCTCTCAGTGGAAGTAAAGACACAGTGGAGGGTGGTGTAAATATGTTTGAGGTAGAGGAAGCCACACTGGTTCCACGGCTGGGAGAACAGATTTGTATTATCACGATGCTGTGAACGACAGACTTCTGCCAAGGAGTGGTTTAGCTTGGAGACAGAGTCTCTATACCAGTGGGATCACCCATGCCAGGTAAATATTACCCACTATAAGATATGGACAAGCCCATTTTCTACCAGAGTAGAAAATAATTTGGAATCGCGTTGCACAGTAATATAGATGACCAAATCCACAATGGCCAGGTTGAACTGGGTAGCAGCTAAGGGTAAAAAGCTGTTGAATTGTTTGTTTGTATAAAAGGGATAGAAAATAAGAAGTATTACCTTCTTCTTTTTCATACCCTTTCTACTCTTAACCGCTTTCATAAGTGACCTCACAAAAAAGTCAGACTAGACACTAGTTTGCAGCTATTTCTGCTGTCTTAACGCGTTCTCCAGAGACTTGAGGTAAGAAAGGGTCAAAAAAGCTAAGGCTTCCCCTACATGAAGGAACAAATATCGGTGACGGATGCCCACTGGAAGTGAAGCTGAGTGCTTCACTCTGGCAGAGGAGACGTCAAAATCACTCTGCTATTTTCTTTACTGAGAGTACCATCCTGGTGTTAACTATGATGACATGTATCTCACGGAGTCAGCTACATTAATCTGGATTTATACTGGTGTAATCGATTGTTGTATTCTGCTAGCCTTACTGGTGCTGAGATGTCTATTACTTTCCTAGGCCGAGAGCCCTCCAGCAAGAGTATTTAAGAATGCATCCTTGTACCCACTTTCTACTACCATTAATTACAGAGGTATGACCTGTCCCTGAGTGATCATGCTAATTTCCTTCAGTAAGTGGATGTAGAAGAGTACTCAGCCTACTGAAGGTAATGTCAATCCCATCTGAGTTTACTGAGTTTACATGTTAAATCACTTGGTGACTGCAGAGTATTGACTATAAAAAGATTGAGACTCTTCTGGGTGATCACCATCTGGGACTGCTGATCTGAGACAAGGGTGTGAAAGCATGCAGTCTGTGTGAATTGTCTGTATCCTCCCAGTTGCTGCTGCTCTGCGTCATTCTTTGAAGTATTCCCCAAGGAATGGCATACTACCCAGCTGAATCAAGCATGGTTAAGGCTTGCCATAATATCACATTTCCAAAACTGGTCTATTTCAGCTTGAAATGAGTTATGTGCCCTTTGTTTGTATATCTCGTCTCTAAACCTAAAAATATTTCTTTTACAGAACAGAAAGAATTCTTCCCCCCCGAAAGTGTGCTGAAGATGTGATAAATCAATTAGCGATAAGATACTTAGGGCTAGCTTGTTCAAACAATTCTCCTCTTGACCTATGCTTACTCTGTGAGTCTCGCTGAAATTTAATTAAAGAATATTCCAAAACACTGATTCTGGAAATATGGTTGGTGGTTTGTGTTTAATCAAACAGATTGGTTTTGTTCTGCATGTAAACTGACTTTAAGAATTCACTTCATTATGGCTCAAAATCAAAAGAAACTCTTTCTCAGTATTTCACAAAGTCTTCCTCCTTGGTAAGACTGATTTATCAAAGCATTCCAGTTCAGCACTTATAGTGTGCCTTGGACCAAAGCATTTGTGCTAAACTGTAAACTTACAGCCTGGATCATGGAAGAACACACAGGGATTGCTCGAAGAGCAGTAGGGGAAAAGACCCAGAGAGACAAGTGTCCTCATTATTTTCCTTGCTCTAATACTGCTGCCCTCTTCAGTTTGCTGACCAGTGCATTGAAGGGAGTAGAGAGTCTCCTAAGAGTTGAGACTCTTCTTGTCTTGGGGAGTGCCCAAGAAAGTAATGAAAAGGTAGGGCAGTTACCTTTGCTTTGGCCCTTCAGATCCACACAGCTCAGATCTAATGTGTAGTTTATGTCAGGCCCATTACTCATATAACCCCATAATATTATAATTAGTTACAAAAGATCCTCTTCTGACAGTACTATTCCTATTTTAATCAAACTCTCCCCCTTACAGTACTTCTAATACCTTTGGGAGTTGCTGCTAATCTACTAATGTTTTCCACTTCTGAAATCGGTCATTAATGAGACTGCTACTACCATACATTAGAATCCCATCTATAGGTTTCCAGATATGCTAAAAGCGTGAACCAAGGCCACCATGACATCTTCAGACTAAAAAGGAAGACTGCCTAGTCATAAATGCCATTGTTTGAGAGGTTGAGGGGCCCTATATCACTAGATTATTACATGTCCCAATATAGAGAAGGCTGCAATTTCAACTGCTGCCTTGGACTTTTAGGAACTCTGAATTTCAGTGCAGATAGCATCTTAGCAGAGTTTGTGAAGGGAGCATAAATATCTGCTCTTACTCACAACTGCATAGACCTGTACCCTCATGATGTTATAACAACATCTGCAGTTATGCAGGAAATAATACTAGATATGTATATGATGTGTTTTGTCTTTGAAGGTAGTTCAGATACTCAATATCAGGAAGAGAACAGTTCTCTCTGATTAACAGCCTCCCAATTCGTCATCAGCCAATGGTCTGTGAGTTGCAGTTTGTGAAGTGACAGACTAAGGCACTTACACATCTGGAAGGAAAAAATGCACAACAGATTGGATTGGGGCAGGGCAGATCATCCAGGGACAAAGTCAAGAAAAAGAACATGTGCAAAGAGACAATGGAGAAAAATAAAGTGGCTGGAAAAGGAAAGGGAAGAAGGGAGGGTGAAAAATGAAAAGCAGTTCAGGTACAAAAGCCTTATTCAACATAAAACAGGGAAAAAGTGGAAGATAAAAGTAAGTGACAAAAAAGGTGAAACGAAAGCGAAGACAAATGCACAGAAATGTGTGAAAAGACACTGGGAGGCTTACTCAAACAGAACTAGACTATGAGATGCTCTTATTACTCACCATAGCTTTTTTCTCCCTAGTACAACTCTTCTCCACTTGCTGTAGGTGCCTTTTTTTTTTTTTTTTTGCTTTAGTTTTGTGGGTTTAAAAGCTTAAAATATTCAGCTCCATCAGTTTTCTCCAGGTAGTTAATGAAAGAGAACTTCATTCCAGATGCCAAAATCTGTTTGCTACTAAATAAATAAATGAATAAGGCCATAAGCTGACAGACAAGTCAAATTTATAATACATTATCATCTGTTCACTGAAGGGATAGAAGGGATAAATTAGTTTATTTGTGCAAAGACACATTTTGCCTTGACTCACAACCTTTTAACGTGACATCATGTGGAAAGCAGGTGTTATATGGAGTTGCCATAAAAGCCACATTGCCTGCAGAAGGCCAGCAACAAAAGCGATCCCTGTCTTCAAACAATGAAGTGCAAAGCATCGCAAGGAAGCACAGGGGAGCGAGACAGGGCTGCAGCTTTGCTACTAGGGTAACTTTGTGAAGAGTCCTCTGAAGCCGACAGCAGGCTACTTGGTGCCTTGTGTACCTGGAGAATCTAAAAGAGACTGTGAGTAAAAGAAGAGGAAGGTTTTGCTCAGGCATGTGCCCTCCCAGGGTGCTCTTGGTACCATGCGGCTCAATAGCATGTGGCTTTAGAACATAAACTGTGGCAGAAGTGAGGTTTGGACACAGAGAGATTTCAAAAACTATTGGATTGATACAAAAGACTGGCAATAAAAAGAAACCAGAAATAGGCTTCATCTGAAACACTGAGCTATCTGCTATGGACAAAGGTGACAGACCTGTACATGGGACCTGCCAGGCACTCATGCAGAAGGGCAGTATGTGGCAAGCGAAACATGTTTGTCAGACTGATTATTGTTTTGAAATACATCTTTTCCAGAATATTTTTTTCCATCAGTAAATAGTAAAGTTGGTTAGTTGTTGACTAATTCTATCTTTGTCCCTGAGATTCAAGGCCAGATGCTGATCTGAACTGAAACCCCCTGGGATAAAACATCGGGGCACACAGCTGTAAATATTTGCTATGAGCAGCAGGGAACATAGGTCCTAATCTTGATCCCGCCTAAAAGAATATGATAGCTAAAGATCAACAGCTTGTGGTAAATAATGGGAAACTAAACAGTAAGGGGTTGAAGTGTTGGCTGCTCTTCTCCCAAGAATCCTTACAGGGGTTACCAGACTTCTCCCAGAGGTTGCCACCTCCTAACAGGGGGGAGCTGAACAGCTCATGAATCAGCTCTAAACCACCGCAGCTTTCAGCTTGGTCTATTAAGGTAAACCAACATTGATTTTGGTTTATGCTAAACTGCAAGGTTCAGGAGCTGATTCACGAGCTATTCAGCCACCCCTGCCACAGGGCAGATGCCTCTGGAAGACAGCAGGGTTGGGGGCAATAATTGTTTCAGCCACTGAATTTTAAACTGTCATTAGGTGTGTGCCAATATGTTTACAGCGAGTTCCCTGTGGAGAAGACCACAAAAAACCCAACCGAACAGAAAGTTACAGCTTAGTCTGAAACTGTGATAATAATCATTTGTAGCTTACTTAGGATGCCTGTCTTCCCACATAATTTTTAAAACTGTACATTATTATTGCTACCAAGAATACAGCTGCAATCTGAGATCTTGGATGTATGTTTCCTTCTATTCCTGGAGTGAAAAACAGTATCACAATTTACCTTTATAGCTATGCTGGGGAAAATGAAAGCTCTTGTAGTATTCACGGGTGCTTTCAAGAGTTATTTTAATATTTTGCATCTTGACCTGAAGGACTCATAAATCTATACAAATATCAGGGGGTCTGAGCTTTTTGACATCCATGTGACTATGATGTATATTTTGTGAAAGGGAAACTGAGGAAAAGTTACTCAGTTTGTGTAGTTACAAAAGTCATCTTAGCTCTCCTGACTTTATACCCCAAGTTTTACCAGAAAAGACCATTCTTCCTCCAAGACACTCATAACAAAATCTGAAACCACATGAAACTAGGCTGGTTTAGGGTTTTAGTGTAAGTTTAAAACTTAGCCCATTTTTAGAAAAAGCCTCACCATGACATTCATGAACTGAATGAATGAATCTAGATAGTGTTTTGAGCAAACTTGTCTATAGATCTTGTTTGGTGACCAAACTATGTAAAGTACATGAAACCAGATCACCCAAGCTTTGATGCTTCATAGTCAGTTTTGGTTTGCAATTTGAGTTTCAGGCCAAAGCCACAGTTGAGGGAATGAACTGTTATGAATCAGAATAGAGAAAATACTTATGTGAGGTTCTCCCTAAAGAAACCCACGGACTTTTGCATGGTTCTCTATTTTCCCTACAAAATTAAATAGGGCTTTAAGCTTCCCTTCAGAGATAAAAGTAAAACTAAATTCTCCTGTCAGAGGGCTTACCCTTGTAACAGTTTCAAAAAAGAGATCCATTTTAAGGAATACGTTCCCTGTGGTACATTCAGGACCACTTTATTAAAATACATATGTGGCAAATAATGTATGGCATCAATAAAAAGGTTTTATAGTGGCAATTAGGATTTGATCCAAAGTCCATTAAAGTCAATGGGAATGGTTCCACTGGTTTCAGAGGAGGTCCACATGAAAAATGATGTACATCCGTTTCTAGGCCTATCCTAGTTCACCCAGGTGAGAGGAAACCTGTCTATGTTTCACTTGCCTCCCTTACCTTCTGGGTTCTCACCAATGGATCTTTAATTACCAATAACGGCCAGACCATTATATTTAAATTACCAGCCAATTTCTGGTCCATTGTTTCAGATCTGTGGGCTCTGCGAGCAGATGCCGAGGCAGCTGTGCAGCTCACAGCTTCCGTGGCATTTTACCTCACGGGAGATGTAGCATAGCAAACCATTTAGCTGGCGTCCCCCACAACTGGGAACCCTGGTCCAGTAACACAGTGCAACCCAAGCTGCCGGCACGCAGGAGTGAAAAGCTATTGCTGAAGCTCTTCCAAATCCAAATTATATCTTCCACTGTCTCAAAGGAATAATAAACCCTGGCTGGCTGATTGTGGAATATAATAATCATCTAGCTGAATTAGTGGGCATTCCTTGAAGTGACTGATTTCTGCTTTTCCCAAACAGCATTTTTCTTTTTCCAGATAATAGTTCTTCTTATCTGAAAACCGGGATTTCTCTATACTTAACTACGTGAAAACTAAAGTTAAGAAATTTAGAAACTGCAAGATTCTGAATTATATTCCTCGTGTATTCATAGTAAAAATAAAATGCTCTTCAGCAAAAATATGTGGCTGTTGAAAGCAGTTACCACCAAGATAGCGTCAGGGCCCTGAGGGCACTCACTGGCCTGACTGTCCTTGCCCGGCCTCCCCTGGGAGGTGCCCGATGCCCAGGGCTGGGCAGCACGCAGAACTGCAAGAACTTCTGAACAAGGATGTCTTCAGTGAGACTGAACACTCACCCGTCACCTCAGGTCTGTCAATCCCACTCGGTCTGAACTGGATGCTTGAAAATCTCAGTACTGCATCAGCACACAGTCGCGCAGCATGTTTGTATCTGTAACACGCGTTTTGTTACTTTAATGTATTTTTCCAGGTAATGGTGAATTGTGGCGTTTTCTGGTTTTAAGTCATGTCTTTGATCTTCCAAGTAGAAACCCAAAGTCTTGATGACACCGAGCAATTTAACACCTATTTGTGATCCTGACGATGATTCACAAGCAAAACATTCTGCTATCTCGCCTGCGGATGTTGGCCTAGCAGAGCAAGCAAACCCACCTTCACCAAAGCAGAGGCAGAAGCACTTCATCGAAATGGGAAGCGGTTAGACCTTTCACCGAGGATGTCGGAGGCCTGGGCAGAAACCACCTGTTTTCCTGAAGGGACACATTATCTCGGGTTGCTGCCTTGAAAACAGGCAATGGTGTGGGAAGGGGATGGGGGACTTCTTAATCTCTCTCGCTAATGCTGTTCCATTTTGAATGGGATCATTAAATATTAAAAGAGTGAAAGATCAAAAGAGAGAGAATGACTTTTAGCGTGTTTGTGAGGCCTCTCACGTTTGCAGTTCCAATCCAGCGTAGACGTAGGTATTTTTTAGAGAGAAGAAGAGATGCAATGAGAGATAAGAAATAAGCCAAGCTCCAAAATGCTGTAGTGGTTAGGACACACTTCTGGGAGTTAGAAACGGTGTGGTTTTGTCCTTTCAGTCAGCAGACAGAATTAAATTTCTATTTTCCAGATTCTTGGTGACTCCTTCGTCACCAGAAATTGAACGGGCAAGGGTCTTCTGCTCGATCCAGGAGATGGGTCTAGGAACTCTGTAGCTAGAAGCCCCAACCAGAGAAAGGTACTTATTTGTGGAAGACACTGTGCTGGTGTCATCTCTCTCCTTGCCACTTGCTAACGACAAGGTTAAGTGGCTCACTACTCAGCCGAATATTTGTGGACCTCCACTGCCTAAATATCTAGCTCTGCTAACGTATTCCACTTGAAATGTATGGCCTTCCCCAAGAATTATGAACTTCACTAGCCAATACAGCATCATAGTTAGAAATTGCAACAGAGATACCAAATTGCCTTCGTGGGCCTAGTCCTCAGCTATGCCTTGGGTTCCAGTTCAAAGAACTCTGTGGAACACAGGAAATCGAGACAAAGAAACATTTCAAAGAGAAACTGTGTGCTGGATTCTCTAATTACTTTCCACTTTTCCAAATTAACTGTAAAATGAAAGAAGCATCCACTTTGCAGAGGTGGAAATGGCTATGTAAGATGCAAAGCTGGTCAAAATAAGGGTCTACTGGGATTAAAACACAGTAATAAGTATAGCTAGGTAGGCTCTGAGCTTAGTTATAAGGTTAAGCAAAATTCCTTAAAACACTCATTATGATAAGATTAAGATGTCCAAGAGCCCACTTGTGTTGCTCAGGGCTCTGAACTGCAGTAAGGATACTCAGGGAAAAAGTCTGCTTACTTAAGAAGTAGACATGTGTTCCTGTGCTGTGCCTGGCAGCTTTTTTAAATGAACTGTATGCCTCACCTGTGCCCTCCGCACTGCCTCCCCATGTCTTTGCAGCCTCAGGAACAGTTCCAGTGTGATTAAGAGTGCCTGTCCCTTCCCTGAAGTTGCTGCTTCCACTGCTTGCCTGCTTCATTTTGGCTGGGTGAGGAAGATGAGCACTAGCTGTTCTGTTTCCCGCTCCCTGAGGTTCTGCAGAAGGAGCTCAGGAAGGAGCAGACGAGTTTGTCAGGCTCTGGTTAGACCTATAGGCAAAAGATGCCATTTATTCCCTGCAACGGTTACCACCAAGGACGAGACAAAAGATGTTTGGTTTTTTTCTTCCTCTGTTTGTCCTTGGACTTAGCCACTGGCAGCTGCTTTGTTGGCACTAGTTGGGTATAAGGGTCCATAAAGCAGAAGGGATAATTCAGGTTTATCAAACTGTAGACATTCCCCTTTATCCCTTCCAAGTACAGCCCAAATCAGGCTTTTTGGCCAGCATCTTCAGGAAAGAAGTGCAAAACATGACTCGTCTGACTTACTGCTGCAGGGGACTTCCATTTCACTGGGGGAATCCCCTGTAGAGAACATGCGGGTAATTTCCACTCTGTACAAAGCAGACAATCTGCTTCAGACTGATTGTGGTCCCTCGGGTTCCTGAAATATATTTGGTCATTCATATTGAAAGGACTGAACAAGCCTGCTGTATGGGGTTTGGTTTGCTGTGGTTGATGCAAAGCCTATTCCTTAAGCATGCATTAATCATGCATTAACCATAGAGGACATTAGCCCACATTCTTCTGGAACCTTAACTTTATTAAAAGGGAACATGAGTGCCCACGGCTTCTCTTTCTGTGTAAAGATGTAATTTTCCCTATAGAACCACAAGAGATGCTCAGAATTTTACCCATCTTTATCAGAAAACCAAACTCTGATCCTGTGAATTAAGATGTTATGAAACCAACAGAAAATAATAGGAATGCGGAGGTGCTGAAGAGCATGTGGAAATAACACCTAACCCCCCCAATTTTCTTTTCTAACCTATCTTTACTTTTCAACATTCTCTCCCACGTATGGTGATGAATTAAAACAGGCAATGCAGGGAATTCTTCCAGTTACAGGTCACTACAATACAATAGCTTTGGAAATAAAGAATTTTCCCTTCAGTACATACAAGATGAGATTTTTAAAGCAGCGGCTTAGTCTAGGATTCGGTTGTTAACGATTTCTGTCTAGAAACTATCAGAGAATTATCCTGTGCAATTATCTTAAGTTGGCCTCTAAACCAGCACACAGAAACAAACCTCTATTCCGGACACTAAGCAGTGATTTATTCTGTACCTTAAAGAAAAAGCTAGGCTTTCATTAAGGACACGGAAGCAAGTTATTACCTCCCTCCCACCCATCCCTAATATGTTTTATCTTTATTCTTTACAATCCTGGATAGTGAAGCGGCTGAGAGCCATGCAGATCTCCGATGCCACATGGTTATTGTCCCAGTTGTTTCTTCTGGTTCCAGCTGAATGACAGTGGGAGCTGTTCTGCTTCTGAGCAAAGGAGAGGAGGAGGAGCTGCAAATTCTTGGGTTTTTTAGGTTAGAGTGAAAGCGATCTTAAAAGTTGTTTGCCTCACAGCTTACAACTCTGTTCATATTTAATGGCTTCAAAAGATTAGGATGAATAAATTCTAATGATTTGGGGGTTTACTCTATTGTAGAGCAAATAAAGTAGTCAGGCTAGTAATAACTTGTCTCTGTGCCCACACAATCATTTTACTTCAGAATGCCATGAAAATACTTTAAACAGATTTCTGTCAAGGCACTATTTGAATAATAGGCTTACCTGGTCTTCAGGATTCAACCGTTTTCCTTGATATAGGATGCCATTTTTTAAGGGATGAGGACATACGCAATTAGCTGAAAACTCTAATGAAATTTCTGCTGCAGATACCTTCCTTGCTACTCCGCTTCATTCTAAATGCTGATAGCAGGAAAACAAAATGAACATGAAGAATCCTGATCTCTGAATCACTCAAATGCTGTGTCTCCAGACACAGCTGGTGCTTCAGAGATCAGGGTACCTGTGAATTTCAGTTTACATTTGCCAACATACAGAGTGGGATTCATCCAAGTGGCAACAAAAGCAAAGCAAGATTGTAGGAAAAAAAAAAAATCAGATGCAGTGTGAGAATAAGCTGTCTACAAATAGGAGAAAGGGAATTATCAGAGAGGGAAAAAGAACAGAGGAGAGGCCAGATCCTCTGGACTATCCCTATGGCTTTGTGCCATCACAGTAGTATATGGAAAGCCAGCTATGGGAGAAGAATCCTGTAACAGCATGAAGCTACTGCAGAGACCCATGCCATTCTGCATCCCCACCTCAGCTCAGGATGGAGGACAAGACGGGGAAAGAGAGGGCCTGCTGCTGAGAGCAGCCTGCTATCTGCTCTCCAAACAGCCCCGTGGGGCCCAAGACTCAGCCAGGAAGAAATGGGGGGGAGTGACACAGGCCGGGATAGCTCCTCCAGAGCTGAAAAGTAGAATCAGGTAAAGAATGAATAAAGGCACCTTTGTCCCCATTCCTCCAATCCTCTGCTGAGAATAGTTGAGATGAATGAGATGATAATTCCTCAACTTTTCTCCACCTCAGAAAAACAATCCCTTTTTATCAGTTATAACTTGGCGACAATGTTCATTTAACAACTTAAGTTATATAATATTAAACTATATAATATTAAAATGACATATCCTTTTAAATGGGAACTAACAATAATTCGTAAACAGAAATGCAGAAGAAACCTCAAAGTTGCATTTTCCTATTTCTTATTTTGACGTGTAACAATAACTTGTAATTTAATTTCCCTGGTTTTTAGCTGAACAGAAATGGATAAAACTTGCCATAAATGAGATCTCAGTACAGCTAAATAAGTCTAAAACTCTAAATTGATCCAATACGTCTATAAACACTCTTAAATGGGAACTTGGCTCAGGTTTTTCCAACTTCATGGATTTCGATCTGTCCTTATAACAGACATTCTAAATCAAGAGGCCTTAACAGAAGTGTCCTTAACTATAACAGTCTTAAAGAATGACTGTCTGTGCCAGGTGAACCAAACTCCAGTGTGTCTCTCCGAGGAAGCTGCAAGCTTCTGTGAGAGTAAAGAACCCGGGCTGTTTTGGATGCATCCGGTATTGTAAATAGTGTCAGCTTTTAGAAACCACATAAAATTAAGCAGGGGTGGGAAAAAAAAAAAGCGTAACGTGTGTGCATTAGCACTTCAGCATGGGTGAAATCTAACACTGGGGTATTGCTACTCAGTTCAAAAGGGCCAGGATTTCACCCTATATGAAACCAAACTTACAAAAGTCTTCCAAAGGATTTTGAATAATACAGTATTACGCAACCTTTAACATCCGAGGGCCAAACACGTTATTTTGAAAGGTCAAAAGGTTAAAACTGGGAGCAGCTGACTACCCTGCCCTGCTCTCTTTACACTGCATAGGTAGGGCTCATTCAAAACCGACACTTCTAAAATCACAGGACACACCTCAGTGTGCATGTTCTCTTCATAAGGCAGTACAAACCTTCTCCCTATTTTAGTTGTCCTTAATTTAATCCCTACCATTTAGGGCTTTGGGCCAGAGGTTACACACCAAAAGAAAAATCAGGGCCTGACTCTCGATGACTCAAACCCTTCACTTGGTGCTGGAATACTTCAGCGCGCTCCCTTGATTTTTTTGGCACCGGGAATTTATGACCCAGATTCTGGGACACTGTATGGCACCATCCTACCCCTGCCTGAATCAGGCTATTCACTGAGCTTCTCCCTCTGTGCTTCCTGTGGATCCTAGCAGAAAAGAAGGACTATAATGAAGCACACCGGGCTGTCACTGAAGTGAAGTTCTGACACGGGCTGAGGAGTTTCAATAGATGGGGTATTCGAACAGGAAAATTTATGCCTCCTTTAAGGCACCTTTAAGCAATCAGAGCAACATTAAGGAAATACAGTAGAAGACTCATTTAGAAGTGAATTTCATCGCCTCCTGGATGGTTTTCAGCAGGTCTGTTTTGGAATGACTGAAAGGAGAAGGCATGACTTAAGTCATTTTAGAAAAGGGCACCGTGACGTCAAGAGCGTGCAATGCAGCCAGCAGCCTTTCAGTGCAACGAGAAGCATTATTTGCAGGAGATCTGCATTCTTTAAAGGATTTTCACGCATCATACTCTGTTAATTACTTAGTTATTAGTCCTTGTGAGAAGTCAATGCATGCTAGCAGATAGAAACCTACCTAGCTGACATTAGGAGCTTTTCTCCATGAGTTCATCAGAAGCAGGAAAATGTCTTGTAAATGCACATGAAACAGGAAGAACTAACTGACTGCAGCATTTTTAAATTTAGGTGAAAATGTCACGGGGATTATTTAACAAAGAAATAGGAAGAGACAATAAAACAAGTTATTTCAAAACAATTACTCGACAAAGAAAAAGATTACTTTTGTGTACAGGGAAACTGCAAAAATGACTTCTGTTGTCTGGATGTAACATGAGAGCAGGTGCCAGTAATGTTTCTAATCCTTAAGTATCTCAGCAGTGCTTCAAGTTCTCAATTTCTGTATGTTTGGTAGCACGGACTCCACCTAAACCATAACTATGAGTCAGAAAAAGTGTAACACTTCACCGCTCAAGCAGGGCGAAACTTTTCCTTGTACATGTGGAATGGCGAGAGCACACTTCATTTTCTAATTCCCTTTAGTTGCTAAAAGGGGGAAAATATTTTGACTTGCCGTTACCCCTTTACCCTTGGCTGGTGTATTTCCCCCGTTAGAGGAAGAAAGGTTTGAGGTGACGCAAGTTTACGTAATGTAGCTCAGCATAAACTGCAGGTTAGGCAAAGATTAAAGCAGCAGGGTCAGCACAGGGACAGAAGTGTCTCAGTTAGGCCAACGCAGCCGGTTACCTGACAGCCAGTTCTGTTAGAGGTTCGTTTGGTTCCAGGTTAATATTATTCATACTAGACATGTTAACGTCTCAGCGTGGCTCCGTCTTGGCCTCTCCCATTCCGTATTGCGATGCTTGCCACGGAGGTAATGCTACCTGCGTGGGAGGGGAGATTCATTTACCTGGCTACATCTCCAGCTGGGGTGCCGTACGTCACCTGGCGTTGCTAGTGGCCGGGGGCTGTTTGTGCCACCCAGCCGCGCTAATGCGACGCGGCAGCCCCTGCGGCCGAAACTACGACGATAAACACAAAAGTGTGACCCCCAAGCACCGGCCTCGGCCCCCTCTCCGGGCGGGAGAGGGCACCCCCTGCCCCCGCACCGCCCCTCGCCAGGTAACGCGTCCCTCCCCGCCCGGCCGCCGCCGGCGGCCGCCCGCACCCTCCGCTCCCCCGGGGGCAGCCGGCGTGGCTCCGGCTGCTCCGTCAGGCGGGGAGACGCGGTGGCTTCGCGGAGACAAAGGCCGCGGGGGGGTGCGGGCAGCGGGCCGGCAGGACCGGGCCGGGGGGGGAGGAGGGGGCGGCCGGCGGGGGGAACAAAGAAGCAGAAAAAGAGGAGAAGAGCGAAGAAAGTTGATACCGGCCCCCGCCGCCTCTGCCGCCGCCGCCCCCGGCACTTTCGCGGGCGGCCCGCGGCGCAGGCGGGCACAGGCGGCGGGCGTGGGGCCGCGGTTCCCTGCCCGGGGGCGGGAGGGGGCCGGGTACCCTAACCTGCCGCCCCCCCGTGCCCGCGCTCCTCCTTCCCACTCGGCCCCGCTGACCCCGCCCAGCCCCCGCCCCCCCCCCCCCGTGCTTCCCTTTAACGCGCGCTCCCGCCGGCGGCTCTTCCCCCTCCCCCCGGCTCGGCGGCGCGCGGCCTCCAACGGCCCCCGCGGGCACGCGCCCGCGCCCCATCCCCTCCCCTCCGCCCCCCCCGCCCGCCCGCCTGTCACTTTCCCCCTCCCCCCCCACGCCCCCTCGCCGAAAGCGCGCGCGCGCGCGCCCGCCCACCCCGCCCCTCCCTTGGCGGACCGCGAGCGCCCGGGCTAATTGGCTGGCGGCGGGCGGGCGCGCGCGCGGCGCCGGCCGGGCGGGCGGGGACGCGCGCGCGGGCGGGCGCGCGGGCGCGGAGGCGGCGGCGGCAGCAGCGGCGGCGGCGCGCGCGCGCGCGCGGCAGCGGCTTCACTTCTCTTCGGGCAGCGGGGGCAGGAGCGGCGGCGGCCGTGGTTGCTGCTCGGGAGAGAGGGGACGGGGGAAAGAAAGAAGAGGGCGAGGAGCGCGGCGGAGCGGGCTCATGACCCAGTGAGCGGCTGCAGCCCCTTCCCAGCCCCGCGCCCGGCCGGACTCGGGGCGGCCGCCTCGGATTGTCCCGCAGCCTGCGCCTGGCACCAGCGAGAGGGGGAGAGAGCTGCGCTCGCCTGCAGGTAGCAGCGGTCCCCGTGGCCCCCCCCCGCCCCGTCCCTCCCGAGGTACACCTCTGCCCCGGCGCAGGTCCCCGTCTGCCTCCCCTCCCCCCGCCAGGCTCCCACCCCCCCGTCCCTCGCCACCCCCCTCACGGCAAATTTGCCGGCCCCCCCCTTTAACTGCGACCCTCGGTCTCTACCTTTATCCTTCATCTCCCCTCCCCCCTCCGCATCCCCCCGGCGCTGCCTGGTACCCCCCCTCCCCCCCCCCCCCCCGTCATCCCGGCCGTGCCCTTTCTGGGCAACAGTCCCGGCCCCCCCCCCCCCCCCCCCGCCATCTCTGCCACCGCTGCCCCCGGCTCCATCCATCCCTCCGCTCACCGCTCCAGCCTCCATTGCTCCTCAGCACCCCCACACCCCTTCAGCAACTCTTCCGTATCCATTTGTCCTGCTTGCCCCGCTGCGGGCGGGAGCAGCGGCCACCCCCGCTCCCCGCCCCCCCCCCCACCCCCCCGGCCCCGCTCCAGCGCCGATCGTGGCGGTGGGGCCGCACTCGCTGCGCCCCTGGGTCGCTCCGGCGCCGGGGTACCCCCTGCCCCCCCCCCCCTCCCCCGACCGAGCCTCCCGGGTGCGCCATCCCCACAACCCCGCCGCAGCGGTGGGCGCCCCGGGCTGGACCCCCTCGGGAGGGGCACTACCCGCCCCCCCTCGCCCGGAGCACCCCGAGGAGCCCCGCAACCCAACCCCCTCCCTTCCCTCATGTGCCCCCGACGTCTTCCTCTCGCAGTCTCCTCCTCCTCCTCCTCCTCCTCCTCCTCTCCCCGGTTGTCTCCTACTTCTCACCCTGGCCCGGCCGCCGCCTGCCCGCCCGGGGGGGTGCGGGGTGCGTGTGGCGTTTGGGGGTGCCCATGTCCCGTCCCCGCCCCCCCCCGCCCCGGTACGGCCCAGTGCCGCACGCCGGGTCTCCCCGAGGGGCGGGGGGAGAGGGGCGAGTGGCGTGTGTGCCCACCCGTGTGGGGGGCCGTGGGAGCCCGGGGATGCCGTCCCGTCCCTCGGGGTGCCCCTCTCACCCTCCTTCTGTGTCCCCTCCTGCGATGTTTCGGGCCGTTTGCCCTTTACGGTTTCTAATGAAGATGAAGTAAGGCGGCTGCTGCTGTTGCTGCTTTTCGTGGACGCTGCAGAAATATTCAATTTATCTTGGCTTATAGGAAATTAAGACTGCTTTAGAAAGACATCATCACTAGCTCTGCCGCCCTTGGGACCCATCTGCACATTGCCAGGATCTCTCTGTCCCTGACTGCTGGATTTTTTTTTTTTTTTTTTTTTTTTTTTTGAGGGGGGGTGGTGGTTGGTTTCTTTTGTTGTGGTTTGGTTTGGGGTTTTTTTCCCTTTTGAGGAGGGAGGGGAAGGTGCCAGTGGGTATATGTGACAGAAGCAGGATCTTTGGACACTCTTCACTTAGAATTGATAGTTGTAGTTACACGTGTAATCTGTGTCTCTGCTGAATCATCTCGTGTTAAGGGAGAGACTTTTTAAGTCCCCTTTCACTCCTTCCTCTGTCCCCTCTGCTCATTTTTCTCAGCACAACAGCAGGGAGGTTAGCAACCCTCCTCTGAATGTAGAATAGCCTGGCAGCCAGGGACCTGGGCGTCGTGTGTCTTTCCTCTCACTCCGTGTGACAGTTGCAAACACACTTATGGCTGTCCAGATTCAAGGAGTATCTTGGATTTCTCTGTCTGTGTTCGTGGCAGTGAAATCTTCTCCTAACAGTGTCGTCCCCTCGGTTGATTTTTTTTTTCCCCCCCATTCTCTTGTTTGTTCATGTGTTTATTTGTCTTTTAAGTTTGACCACGTTTGAAGTGTCTAACTTTAGGCCCTTTAAAACATACTTTTACCGCACTACTGAGCATCCCTTGAACTATGCAAAATTCCTAAAATTGCAGATATCGTGAGGAGAGGGCATGGAAAGAGCTGCCTGGATGTCAGAAAGGGGAACAGAGAGAGAAGGAGAGAGGGGAAAAAAACCCAAGAAACTACCCTGACATCAAATGACACATTTAAGCATTTTCCTGTTGTAAATGCTGGCATTACATGTTACAGTAATTATATGCTCTGGGCTGCTGTTACAGTGTTTGTCTGCTGGATAGTAACCTGAACTTATGAAGTCAATACAGTTGTTTTTTGGATAATAGTAATATTTATAGCCAAGACTATTCGCAGCAGATGTTCTATGCATATAGGCTTTATTAAATATGCTTTTAACTTTCTGGCCTGCAGTGTTAAAGCCTATGTACATTGTGAAGAGAATTTTTCTCTTCAAAATTAGATGTATTAAGCAAAGATCAGAACTAAAATCTAGAGTAAATAAAGGTCATCAAAAGTGTTATAAAAAAAGATGAGGTAGTATTTTAGCTGTATGTAGAAGCAAAGAAAATGGGTACCTACTATCAAAATTGCATTATCGTTATTAAATGCATATTTTGACTTGTCAGAATATGATACTTTTGTGGTTTATTACCTCTAAATCTTCTGTTGCTTTTCTCTTAAAATCTGACAACCAGGATGTAAATATCTAAACATTAACCTGTGTAAATATGTGAATTATGTTAAATATAATGTTGTAGCTGTACGGTAGGAAAAAATTGTTCTCTAAGAATGAACAATTTTTGTATTTTAATTTTAGGACGCAAACTATGCATTATTTCCATTACTTCAATGAGCAGGCTACGTGTTGTGGTTCTATATACATTTATATATGAAAATGTATTTGTAAAATATTATTTTCCATAATAAAATCCAAAATGTAGCTTAAGCTGATTAAGGGAAACCTAGTCCCATATCCATCACTTGCCATCACTTGCTATTTCTTTTAGCATCTAAACATTTCAAAGGGATGCCATACTTCCAGATTTCCTTTTCAGTATAGCTTCCTAAATTAGACAAAAAAGATCTGATTCCTCCTGGAGTTAGCTGGATTGTGTCAATAATGCCTGAAGAGATTAGTTCTCCCACTCCACAGTGTGTACTATTTGGTAGAATTAGATCTTGGTAAAGCTTTTGCAGAATAGGAGTAAATTTGTTTTCTTACATGCAGCTATAACTAGAACACTTAAGGCCTTTTTAAAAAGCATCCTTTTCAACATAACCCTGTTGGCATTGATGTTACTCTATTTTTCCTTTGCTGTCTCTTTCCATAAATATGTGCAGGGAGATGAACTTTGTTTAATCCACTGAATGAGCATGGTTGAATCTGAGCCTGCAATCTCATTATTCTCCCTTGAGAGAGTATTAAAACATGTAATAGTCAAGGTGAATTGTTTTGTTCTTAATTGTGATGGTGTCTGTACATAGGTAAGAGGAAAAGCAAGTCAAAGTTCACAGCAATTTAAAACTCTGTGTATGAAAGAGCAAGTTCTTGATTCAGACAGATTCGATCAGAAAACCGCCCAGATATATGGGGATTGCGTGGGTGTAAGCAAGTAACATTTAGGCCTTTGTGCTTTGAAGATGGTTCTTTTATTAAAATCTCTAGAGGAGGATATATAAAATACGTATATAAACTACAGGTTTGGAGTTAAAGGAAAGACCTTCTGGGTTTGGGTTTGGGGTTTTTTCTGTAAAATTTTCTAGCAGTCATTGCCACCACATACGCTAAGTCAGTAAGAGCTTTTCGTGGACATCTGCCCTTCATTAGAACAGTTTGAGAAGTCATGACAGCTGTAACAGTGGTCTTGTAATTCCTCATCTGTCGGCATATTGTTATACTATTTAAAATGAAGGAAGAAATGAAGATAGTTAACTAGTATCAGAAGTGTGCAAATAAAGCATTAACTTGACTTCTGAAACATACTGAGATTTCTCATCGCTCGTGTTCTCTGACAGCTTTGTTGCCTGATGATGCCTGAACAGAATTTGTCAGGAAAAAACTTGCTTATATCCTCTACCAGCGTGCTTACCGCTCTAGAAGCGTACTGTTTTAGTAAATACAAACAGTCCTGTGTTAGTGCCTTTTGGTTCTGTGAATGTTTCCATCGAGCATGCCAAGATGTGGATTTTGTAATGTGGAAACCCACATTATAGGCTTGGAATGAGCCCACAGATTTATTTCATATGGGATAACAGAGTGTCTTAAGATAGTAATGGCTCTCAGTTTTTAACAAACTATGCTAGATTTGAACCAGCGGCATCGTGATGAGGTAGCTAACTCATGATATTGCCGAGCAGTTGAAAAATATCGTTCACAGTGAATGGTATTATACTTGCAGAATTATGTTTCCTGCTTAACTACAATAACTTATACTTTTCATATTTATGTAAGGGCTTACGATTTATTTGGTATGGGATTTAAAATGACCAACTCCTGAATTCTTGGGAAGATGCTTATGGCAAACTCTTCAATACTAAGATTACTGAAGTACTGTAACACGAGCATTATGTATTAAGACAAAGACATAAATCACACCTTAGGGTGTGTAAGAAATACTATTTGACGGTTTCTTCTGAAAAAGCTAACTTTTGTTGCTTGTTTTTTGTTTAGTGCAGCATCTGCCATGTCTGCAGAGGGGCAGAGAGTTGATGATAGTCCAAGCACTAGTGGAGGCAGCTCTGATGGAGATCAACGTGAAGGTGTTCAGCAGGAACAAGAAAGGGAGCAAGTTCAACCCAAGAAAAAAGAGGGCAAAATATCAAGCAAAACAGCTGCTAAACTGTCAACTAGTGCTAAAAGGTATGGTGTTCTTTCTGGCTCTTTATTTTCCTTTCTCTTTTTTTCAGCTGACCATCAGATGTATGTATTGGCTCAGTATATTAATTTTCTTATTGTTTTATTATAACACTACTATGTCAGTGTAATAGCCTTTTGAGACTGGTCACAATAATGAGACCTGTATACTTTTTTCCTTTCTTTGACAGATTGGCTCTTTCACATGGTTTTAATAGTAGCTTGCATGATAAAAGCTGACATTTTTTTATTGCTAGTAAAACTCAGACAGTTTTGTAGCCTTATAAAATATATCTCTGTATGTGTATGTATGAGTGATGTTGAAACTTGTCAGTGTAACTTACAGTTAATTAACCATAAACATTTCAGACAGTTCAGTAACTCAGCATGTTAGGACTACCGTAATACCTATTGCTGTAAAGTACTGCGTTTCCTTTTCCCAGATGGTCAGGTCAGAAATATTTGAGTGAACAACAAATGCATGTTGGTTTCATTACTTTGAACTGTGGTCGGTTTTAATACCCATTTCTTTTCCTTCTCTTTTCTGCTTGAGAGGAAAGGTGGGTTTGTAGAATAGCTATTTAAATTATTCTATGCTATCACGTCCATCTCCAGATAACGATTGTCTTGCTTGGCCCAGACGGGAGGAATTTACAGCTTAGTGTTGCTCCATTAGTACACATAGGGGTGTTAGTCTGGGCAACAGAATTCAAGTGGGATTATAGTGATTGAATTTAAAAAAACACTTTTAAAATAATCTGACAAGAGACCAATTCTGCAGAATGTCCTGATGCACAATTCCCAGATCCTGTTTCTTTGCTAATTCAAGGCTGTGTAAACTACAAGAAAAACCATTGGAGTTGTGCCACTGTGGTGCTGTGGTAAAGAAGCATGAAGGCCCTATTGCCATAATTTATAACATATGCGTGTAGTAGGAATCCGTAAATACCAGTGTATAAACGTGTGTGTACATCTCGTCAGGATTCAAGTCTTTGTCTTTGCTTAATCTGTCCCTTACCATTTACATACTTTTCTGAACTGAAGTCTCTTCTGTCTTTCCAGTGAGGTATTGTCATGCTCTTCTTCTGCTATAGGCACCTTCCTTACAGCTAGCCTGTCTTCTTTTTTTCTTCTCCAGTGAAGTGCTTTTTGAAGACCCATTCCTACTATGACACTATTAGGAGATTACCTAGTCATATGACTTACAGGATGGCCAGCAAAGCTTGCCCATGTTTCCTTTTATGACTAAAAGGGGGAACACCCCCCGCCCCCAAACAACAACAACAACAAAAACACCTGCTTTCACTTCAAACCATGATGTTATTCACATAGTTAATCCTCACAGCCGTTATGGTTTCTGGCTGCCTTCTCTTTTGTCTGCTTCCTGCTATTGTTATTTTTTAAATATTAGGAATATTGGACTAGTCATGACTTTTAAGGTCATAAAAAACAGTTTTTAACATCATTAAAAAAAGAGTCTCTGTATTCTGAACTTTGTACAGTGCCTAATGTAATGATGCCACAATTCTGACGAGGGCCTGTGGACGCTATTCTATTAAAAAATTAATAATGATATGTCAGAAATTGGTCTATTAATCTTAGCTTTGTATCTTCAAAGCTTAGAGCTTTTATCAACATGCATTTCGCAGTGATAAAATTACTTAAACCTTTTAAAGTTTAATCATATCTGCTTATGGTTCTGCTGAAACTAATTATGCCAGTTGCTGACATCAGTATGTTTGCCAGTTAGACTCTAAAGCCAGTTTCACATGTGTACTAATATTGAAGGAAAGCCTTTCCTTATGCATTTTAAAAGCTGAGATGATTTATAAGAGTTCTGTAGATATGTGCACAATAAATAATATATTTGAAAAAAATGTATTTTAGGAGTGCTGGTTGTCATAGCACTTTGTGGAAGGATCACGGCAACATAGTTTTTATAGTAGCAGGGTTTTTTAACAGTATTGCAGCATCTTTTTCCTTTTTTTTTTTCCTTTTTTTTTTTTAGTATTCAGTAGTTTGTCACTGTATTAGAATTGGGATTGCATTTCTATAAACATTCTTAATCTGGCCAGGTTTTCGTATTATGGGTTTTGTTTCTTTGCTTTTTAATTACAATCAATAATGGCTCAAGAAAGGAAAATCAGAAATTAGAGTAGAGGATAAAAAGGAGGGGAATAACGTGAAGGAAGGAAAAATGGCATAGAGTCTTCAATATGTGGTGAGTATTACAGAAACTGTCTATATAAAATATCTTCATAGTAATATTATTATTTTTGCTCATTAGAAGTGAAAAATAGTGCAGGAATAAGGCTATATTCCTTCAATGGGAATGTTGTTCTTGACAAGGTTAAGAAGTGATCTTTTAAAAATTGAAATAAATTGAAGTAATTCAGCTGGCCTAGTGAAAAAAGACTGAATATATGCTTAGCAACTTTTTTGTTTTCTAGCTTTTGAATTCTGTGGGTTTGTATGGAATTACTCTAAAGTCACAATCTTCACTTAAGTGTTTCACTATGCAATTCCCTCTAGAAATGCCATTATAGTTAAAGGAGTCAACTCTGCTAAAATCAGTAAAAACCCCAAACAACACTGTACTGCAGTTGGGGCTTTGGTCAAAATTCCTTAATTCCTCTTCAGAGCAGAGAACATCAGCAAGTTAACGTAGCACTGGAGCTAAAGTCACAGACTACAGACTTGATTCTAACCTGAGTTTGGAAGTCATGTTTTCTCACTTGGAAAGCTTTTTCATTCATATGGAATTGTAGTCACAGTATTTTTGGATTACATTATGATACCTACTGTATATCTTGGATTAGAATGAGGATTTGTGCATCCAGTATTTGGAATACTTCTGCTTCTTATTTGTATGTTTATGAAGTCAGATTTAACGAATTTTCAGTAGCATTAGGTTTTATATAAATCAAGATTTAGCAGTGTGCTGACTTTTGCTTGTGTAAAAGTAAACTGCTACCATGTCTTATGTATGAATACACTACTCCTGCAGCTTACTGCTTTCCAAAATGATCTGGTTATGGAGGCTGTATGAAACCACTTTAATTCATATTTGAGTAAGATTTTTGTTTTTAAGATACAGAGTTTCTTCTGTTAGCATTGCTATAGATGGCATCAAGAAGGCAGAATTCCATCACATGCCATCCTTCTCTGTTAATACTTGTAGGACTAGCTGCTATACAGGTGTAATAGCTTACAGCATATGTCATACAGTGTACCGGTCCTTCAATTTTCCTCACCCAGAGGGCATCACCTTAAATAGCAACCTTTCTTACCTAACATGTCAAGATTGAGAAACTTGCTGCATATCACAATTACAGTTCAGACAAGGAATTGAATTGCTGTCCTTGAAAACAGCAGGCATCTTGTTACCTCTTAAGTAGCAAATCTTAGCATGACCTTTGGATTGAGAGAAGTGTAACCATTCTTGGCTGACATAGTAGCTCAACAAATAAATGTATTGTTTTGCTTGGCTCCTGAAGATGATAGTTGAAAATCTGTCAACCTTTGTGTCCAGTCCTGGATTTTTTTTATATATATCTGGGCCTACAATGAATTGTGAACTTTAAGACTGTAGTTGTAATCTTTTCTTCTCTTTATTGAAAGAAGTCACAACCTTAAGGAGTAGCAAATAGGTAATGGATTAAATTTGTTTGAAATTCAACAAAATAAAAATAAGCTCTTTTTCCCTCCCTCCTTTTTTTTCTCAGAGAGGTTTATCACAGCACTGTTTTCAAGGAACTTGGGAATGATATTTAGCATGTTGAATATGATGGCAAAATATGGAGTGCTTTTTCTTATAAGAAATACCCTTGCATTTATTGTGCATCTAGTATTGAGGCGAGAGTATTTCTTTTCCTCCAGCGTGAATCTTGCCCTCTTTAGATCAATTTCCTGCTCAGTCATAGTTTATGTAAGGCTGAAATACATACCAGTGATTGCATTGCTTAGTATTTTCTAAATAGCGTATTCTTCAGTACGGAGTATTGGTTCACCTGGCTTTTATGGGTAAAGAGGCATGTATTTTAGAAAAGTAAATGTGGTAAAAATAGCTCATTGTCATATAGTCCTTTATTTTCCTTCTTTTCCTATTAATCATATTGGGAAATCCTTTGACATGTTCAGTTCTCTCTAGCTTTAGAGAACTTTAGCTGTTTCATGAAGGAAACAACACACAGTCCCCCAAGGCTTGGAATAGTAGTAAATATGTGTCTGTGAGAATTAATAATATTTGAAATCCACAATGTACTTTCATGCTTCTGAATTTAGGGGTAGATTAACCTTTGCACTATTACTGGAAGGCAACTATGTTTGTTCTTTTCTGTTAGTAAAATGGAGGAGAAAGTATTTTTGTGTGTGTGTATATGTGTATATATGAGAGAGCGGCAGGGTCAAATGACTTCTTTAAGAGCAAACAAAGAGTATCAGATCTGACATTGCAAATTAAATGTCCTATGTGTACAGCCCAGGGCTTTGATTACTACCAAGGGCTTCTCCCCCTGCAGTCACCCCACTCCCCAATATATAATAAAACAGTATGTCGTTAGTTTAAATATAAAATGGATATATATAATGATCTTAATTTAGAGTCCTTTTTCCTTTCTGACATAGCTAAACATAACTGTACTGAGGCAGAAAATCCAAAGAAAGAGATGCCAGAAAGGACCCTGAAAAAAATGTTTTGTTGCCAGAGGCCACATATTCCCGTGGTGAACCCTCTGTGGTCAGTGAAGGAAATGAGGCACATCCTCTCCTATGTCAGATTCTGAGGGCAACTCAATGGAGATATGAAACAAGTGCCAGAGCAGTGGAATAACTCGTGCAGACAAAGGCCAGCTTGCACATTGGAGGTCTCTATCAATGCAAGGCTCTCTGGGATGTTGTCTGACGATTTAATTGTAACTTTGAATGCTGTGACATGTGAACAAGCTACTGAGTGTCAGCTGCTCTACAGAAACTGTTTATGAATGTGCTCTCAGCATGAATGCAAGGTAAATTAAGGTCGCAACAAAAGAGGTGTAAGGTGTATATATTAATTTTAGTTTGGGATGCCGGAGACTAGGAGAACAAACACGGACAGCTTTCTGAGGAGCAATTGATGGACAGTATCGTGTTAATATGTTGTACCTTGTTTGTATAAAAATAATCACGAATGAAACATCTCTTTATCTTAGATGCTTGCAAAAGCAATTAGGACTTTTGAACATAAATAGAAAGTACTATCTGATCAATTTTTATCGCTTGAAGCAGAAAGGTATTTTGTTCTTGTTTGCTCAATCACAGGAAAAGCTTGAAAAAGGACCACTTTAATGCTCTTGGCATTAGAAGTTAGAAATCTTGGTTTGAACTAGAACAGAGGGAGAAAAGGATAGAGCTCTGTACCCTTTTGTTTTCAGAATGGAAGGGACGTGATTTAGGGTTTAGGAGTAAGAATATAAGGTTTTTGACCTAGGACTTGAGTTGCACTTGTCAATCCATTCTTGTTGTGTCTCAGACTCATTGTAATGCAAGGAAATATTAACTGCTTTTACTACTGTATGTAAAGCAAAGGAATAATACCTGTCTCTATAGAAGTTTCATGCCATCATTCTATAACTTCCCAAAAGGCAGAAAAAGCAAAACAACCCATAAAACATGAAATTGAAGATTCCATGCTGTCTAGGTTTTCCGTGATTTGAATTTGTGATAGAATAAATTTCAAAAACACAGTAGGAATTTGTCATATGCGGAAGAAACATTTTAAGCATCTCCCACACTTGTAAGATCTCCCTTCTAAAAGGTGTGAACTGTTAGGATTGTTTAAATGGAGTAACTTTTTAAAAGCAACATTTGTTGTGCTTAGACTTCACTAATCAGATTTTCCCTTTTAAAAAATGTGGTAGATTTTCAGTGTTACTACAATGACTTTCTGCAAATATTGATTAAGCAGCCTGTGCCTGTATTTTTACAAGAAAGGAATGATGTTTATAGGGAAAATTCTGTGTACTGGAGGTGTAAATATTTCAATGAGCAGAAGCAGCAAATAAACATCGAATTTCTCCCCCTCTACAGGAGTAACTAGTATGTGTGTATGTAGGGTTGGGGTGCATCGAGGTTAGAAGCAAAGCTAAGCATCTGAAAGAGTGTTTTATCTTTTCAACAATATCAGCTGGTCTAATAAATGATTATTACCTCTACCTACAAATCTTGCCTATGTATGTCCTAATTATTTCAGTCTGTGAATGATAAAGGATTGGAATTTCTGGTTCAGGCCAGTTCCTCTGCTGCCTTTGGTTCACTTATTCATTATAGCCATAAAATCAACTCATAGTGGCATAAGGGGAATTTTGATAGTGGCTGTGAGACTCCTTAGCATGTAAGTTTGGATCTTAACATTATATACAGAATTAAACTGCTAATTTTTATGTTATATATGCCAATATACCTGAATGTTTATTTTGATAAACCATTTTCTTTGCCTGTTATGTGTAAAGTGGGTGGCAGTCATTTCTAACAAGATACGTGTGTACTTCCGGTCAGGCCTGAACTTTCGGGTTGTGGCTTGAGCATGTATCTCAGGAATTTGAGTGGTATTGTCATGCAGGTTTTCTTTCTTAGTGTAGGGAATAACAGGAATAGCAGTCTGCTCCTGCACATGAAGTCCTGTGAAGGAGAAGGGAAGAAGAAAGTACTGAGGGTACATTGAATTGTTTTTCTTTTCCTTCCTCCTTCTAAATGTTCATGTTTTTGCACTGAAGTAGCCTATAAAAAAGCCTTGGGCATAGTTTATAGGGAAGGTGGCCATCGCAGTCCTGCTTATGGCATCATACTCTGGCAAGTCCTTGGGAACTGTAAACTCCTACAGGTTCCTTTGGGAACTCTGTAAACAGGCGCTGGTATAATGGAAAGAGCCGGTATTGCCAGATGTGGCAGGGATCAGGAATTCAAGGACTTGGCATGGGAGCGTTAGCCTGGGAATATCCAGAAATCCTTAACAACGAATTTGCTCTGTCTGGAGGAGGACCTCCAGTAGGATGCCTGTAACGAGTGCAGTACTGCCGGGATCTGTACTGGACCTGCCCAGCCTCATGTCTTTATCAGTGACCTGGACGATATGGCAAAGTGCACTCCCAAATTTGCAGATGACAAGTTTGGGGGGAGCAGTTGGTACACACAAGGGCAGGACTGCTGCTCAGAGGGACCTCTGCAGGCTGCAAGAGAGGGTTGACAGGGAGCTCATGAAATTCAGCAAGGACAAATGTAACATCATGCATATGGGAAGGACTAACACCTTGTAATGATCCAGGCTGGGGAGCAGCTCTGCTGAGGACGTGGGGGCCCTGGCAGACACAAGCTCAACGTGAGGCATCAGCGAAGGCTAACTACCTCCTGGGCTGCATTGCCAGGAGCACAGTCAGTCGGTAGAGGAAAGTGATTTATCTCCCTTTACTAAGCTCTTATTAAACTGCACCTGGAATAACGTGTACTCGGTTTTGGGCCCCGCAGTACAAAGGCGGCACGCATTGGAGCAAGTCCAGCGGCAGGTCCCAAGCCTGGCCAGGGAGCTGGAGCACTTCCCTTTGAGGGTAGGCTTCGGGGGGACCTGATAGGCAGCCCCCCAGTACTTAGGAGGACGTTATGGAGAAGATCAGGATGGGCTCTTTCCGGGAGGGTGAGAGACAACTATCCTCTGAAGTTGGGTTTTTTGCCCTGCCATTATGAGATACGTTAAGAAGTTAAATGATCTGGAAAGCAGGAGCTATGAGGCATATGGGCAGAGGGGAAATACAGAAGGAGGGTGTACAAGACATTTTAATTGTTGTGTAAGTGAGCAAAGGAGCTGAGAACCCTGGCCTATAGAAAAAGTGGGATTTTTCTAGGTAGCTGCTCATGGCATAACTTGTCCCGGATTGGAGGCTTGTTTTTCAGAAAAGATTTGATTTTTAGTTCAACATCTTCTTGAGCAGTTTCATGAAACCTTACAGCATCAGCTTTCCATCAGAAATTGTAAGAATTATATTTTATTATTATTGATTGCTGTAGAAATGTTCATAAAGTCAAAAAAGTCCTGATAATTTTTTTTTTTTTCTCTTAAGAATTCAGAAAGAACTTGCAGAAATTACATTAGACCCTCCTCCAAACTGTAGGTAAGTTCACCTGGATTTTATTAATTTGGAATATGGACATAGAATATATGGAGTTATGGAAATTGCATAGGGGACTGGAGTAAATTTTAGCTGTTCCTTTGTGCTGATTACTTGGAATAAAAGCTGATAGATAATGTTTGCCTACATACAAGGAATTGATATGACATACTTCCTGGTAACAAAAGTAATGGTAAAAACGGATGAACTCTACGATGCGTTGATAGAGGGTAAAAATCAAATCACCCTTCATTTGAGGTATTAAATCAATAGCATTTTGTTTGATTCTCTAAAGTGTAATCTTGGTGGCAGTTGCTAGTATGTTTGATTCCTTTTTCTTGCAAATTGTTAACACACTGTGAATATAATGGAGAAGGAAAAGTGTTATGGGCACAAAGTATTATTAATTTTCCGACTGGTGATCAATTACGATATTCAGTGGAAACTTCCTGAAATGGAGTTATCATTGCATAGCCTTTCTAGTAATTACTTCGTGCTTGTGTTTTGGGTTGTTTTTTTTTTTTTTTTTCTTGGTCAGGTGTGTTTACTTTCGGTGTGTTTAAAATCGGCTTTGAAATGAGTAATGAGGTAGGCCTAGAAACCCTGGCTGCCTGGTGGCCGGGGCGGTATACAGTTGTTTTCAGATGGCTGTCTCTGGCTTCTTATCTGTCAGCTTGACATACGGTCAGTGCTGGAGCTGGGCCAGGGCTGCACAGCGCTGCTTAAAGGAGCCCCTGCCACCACACCTCTCACGGTGAGAGGTCGGGCTCAGTGCAGAGGAATAGTTTCCATCCAGTCCTGCCAACCCATTTCAACTGATGTGGTTAGTAGGATTCATTCTATTAGTGCAGTAAAAAGAAAGATTGATAGAAATGTCTGATTGCATGCTGCTTTTATAATGAAGCCCAGTACGTTTCGGTATCGAATTAACTAAGCAACTAGTTGTAAAAATGACAGTCAGCTTTATTGTTTTGGTCTCTTGACAAAAGTATGTGTGAGAAAATATTCTAACAAGATTTGATGTGGTTGTACTGGATCTCAAGATATAAGTCAAGTGGCTATGTACTAAAGTGCTGCGTAGTGAAGTAGCCTTGCAATAATAGCGTTCAGAGAGTATTTCAGTCAATTAGGATGAACAGTTCTTTGCTAGATAAAACATTTTAATAGCTAAGCTGTTCTGTCATACTTATGACTGTGTGCGAGTCTTCAATCACATCAAAGCTGTTTCAAATGGCAGATCTTTACTTAGGTGTTGATGACTGATGCCTATTAGTGGGTTGATTTGCTGAGATGAATATAAAACTTCAGTCTGTTGTAGAAAAATGCATAAGTCTTTGAACTGAGCCTAAAAGGCATATAGTTTTTACAGCAGTGTCATTTGTTCTAGTTTTCTGAATCCTTCTCTTTGTAACAAAGCAGTTGTTTCAGTATACAAGATACTGTTGTTTGATTTTCTTTTGCTAGCAAGTATAAAGTGAGCATTGGCTGTCTTAGTGGAAAGCCCTTTGGTGACTTGCAATTAAAAAAAAAAAAAAGTGAGCTGGAGATTTCCTGGGTTTTTTTGAATTATTTACACTAATGATAAAAGAGCAATAAAGTGCACTGCGTGATGCTGTTTTGCAAAATCAAAAAATTCCATCTAACTTTGTGTGTCTGCTGCTTTAACACAGTTCTTAAGATGCAGAATTATTTCATGTTGTGATCTTGATATATAACCATTAGTAACTTTACTATTAGCAAATATGTTTTTATAGTCAATACAGAATCACTTCATTTAGTTTTACGCTCTGTTGACATAGTCTAAACAGTGTTTTCATTTGAACTTTGTCTATTTTCTATTATAGCTAAACATTACAAAACAAATACATCAGCCACACATGATTCTTCAGCATAATGAAGCCAAGCTATAGTACAGTACATCTTACCCTAAAGTATTGATACATCCTTTCTTGTTTTTAGTGAAATTTAGATCACTGTTATAAGAGGTGTTAGATTTTCTATTAAAAACCCCATATTTCATAAAGGTAAGTTCCTTACAGATGTACGCTACTCAAAATGGTTGTGATTCCAGCTTACCTTCACTATGTGTCCTCTTTTATATATGAAATAAATCATGAGTGGGCAATAGGAATGTGATAAATCTCAAAACTGAATGTCACAGAAGATGTGAAGGAAAGCTGTATTATTCAAGAATACTCTCTAAGTTATTTAGGAACTTCTGATAGGCAGGATATTGAGCTGAATTGGAACTTGGGTGGAATGTTGCAAGATGTGTTGCAAGACTTTCTGTTAACTACAGCAGGCCAAAGCTTCAGGTTTGTCTCATTCAGGAAAAAAAAACCCAAAATGGAACAGTATCTGTAGTACAGTAGCATCCCTTAATGGCATGCTAGGCTACACAGTCAGTACAAGCTCCAAGGGAGTTGCAGTTTCCTCTTCTGCAGCAGCTGCAATCTTAACGCTTAACCCCACAAAGAGAATAGGCTGTGTAATCTTCTTGTTTGTCTGGAAGACAAAAAAAGTCTTGCTCACACATGTGCCTTGTAATTGGCAAATTATCACTGCTGCAACTTGCAGCATCTTTCCAAAACTGTGGAAACCTGTGGATTTCAGAGTTCCTAAAAAATCTATCATGTTTGGCTTTAAAAGAAGATTTAATGTTATAAGAAATAAGAGTTGCTTGCCTCCCTAGGTATTGTTGTATATCATATTCTGTAGTTTGGGTTCTGGGCAATAGAAAGAGTCCTCTTGACTCCCCAAACTTTGGATCATTCCTCAGGACTGAGAATGTATAATGTCCTAAGTGTCAAAAAGTCAAGCTGGGGGGTGAGAGTTGAGCAGTGTCATCATTGCTATTTTTGGAGGAAGGCATGTCATAAAAAAGCCTGTTATACTTCCCATTTAACTGAAAGAACTGGATGGGGTTTGGTATGTTTTGTGTTCCATTCCTCCCTGCCTTTACTTTTGTATAGAGCTGAATTTACTGTCAAGGTAAATTCCTGAACGTCCTGAACGATAAGCAGGTACATTTGTATTTTAAAACTGTAGCACTGTGAAATTTTAGTTTGTCAGGAGACAGTGTACCTGAATTGTAGACGTTTGCCACTCGTCTTTTTTTCCTCCTCATTGAAATACTAAAGCTTGATTGCTAGAAATGTTGCACATATTATACCGCTGAGTAGTGCAGAGTATACCTTTTCTTATGGGTGATAAAAACCTCATCTTTAAGTATCATTTTCATATATTGCCCTGATGGAAAAGGGGAATAGTTGGGAATTCTTGTAGCTAAAATAATGCCTTTTCAAACTTTCCCATATTTTGGACTGCATCTTGTCCAAGACAATAGATTTCATAGAATACAACTTCTATTGTCAGCATTGTATACTATTTCCCTTCTCACTGGCAAGAGAACAACATCTCTGTGGCAACTTATACCAGTTGCTTACATGGGAAAATAATATTTGGAAAGTATTTAATGTATTTTTAGCTGCTTTCAATGTGAACTTAGCAGCTGGAAACAAGGAGAGCCAGCACAAAGCGCATAGCAGCTCTCTGTGGACACCACTCGGAGCAACTGCTCAAAATTTTCCTATTAAGTCACTGTTGTTCCCTATCTTCTTCTTTGTGTTTTCTTTTGATGTTCTCTAGCAATTTGTCACCATTCTTCTCTTTTCTATGTATTTACTGCAATTCCTTTTATGTGTATACATTTTATTTCTTTTTCCCTGTAGCAGTATGGGTGATGCTTGAGGCTCAGAAATATATTTTAAAGGGCTGCGCAGCTTAGTGGGCGAATTGACTGGTTCTCATTTCAAAACAATCAGTTTAAAACCCTGCATATAGTCTTATCTTATCTTATTTGGAATCATTACATTAATTCCTTGCTTCTTATACTATCTGCAAAATTGATAAACAGCGAACATATCTGATCCTAGTATTTTGCTTGTGAAAACTAATCCCACTGAAAAGATTTCAGAGTTCTTTTTAGGGTGATGTAGAAAAGAGCCAAGTGGAATGGCAGATTATTCAACTTGGCTTATGGAGAGGTCAGCAAGCCTCATGGACGCTTCTTGCATTAATGGCTGTATGGAGTCCAACATTCCTGTTCAGTATTGCTCTGGCTCTGTTGTTGGTGAAATGGTGAGGCCGGGATCTTTACAACCCTAAGGGATTATGTGAATTCCATCAATTTAAGTTATTGTTCTTGGGGTCATTTGTTTAAACTCTTGCCTAGTGCTGCTTTAAAGCCGAGGAGATGGCATAAGTGTCAGGAGCAGAAAACAAATGTTAGCACAATTTCATGGGAAGACTTGGAGGCAGAAGATCGTCAGCCTTGCTCTACAGTGCAGAGCGATAGAAGTGCAGGGACCTAGAGCAGCAGGTACAGCAAGTCTCTATCATGCTGCCTTGGCCTACTCAAGTCTCCTTCCTTCCCTCTCTCTCGCTCAAGGAACTTGTTAAGGTGGTCTTCCCCTCTTCCCTATGTGTGCACACATGCACAAGTACACGGACACTCGCATAGCTTTACAATGTGAGCAAAGAGATGCCTTACAGTTTTTTAGGTCATATGCTCACAACATCAATGATTTGGTGGTGTGTGGGGGGGTCTGAATAATCTTGGTTATATATGTTTCCTTAAAATATTTGAATAAATGTGAAAATACTTGGAGAAAGCAGAGCAATGCCTTCTCCAAATGCAAAATGCAAAACCAATTCCTCTTGGGTGCTGGAAGGATTCTGTCTTTAACCTGAATTTGCTTCTCTTTTGGTTAGTCTCCTTTAGCTTGCACAGAGAGTTTCCGTAACGGTTTTGGTAGCATTAAGTGCTTGCTCAGTAACACAGAATCTGCTTAGGTAATGTCCACTACCTATTTCACTACGTTTAGATGCATGTTGAGTTCTTTTTACTCCTGTGCAGAATGCCCAGGCTACTTCAGTGAGGTGCTTCCTTGCTCTGTAACCAAAGAAGAAACTTTAAGGCAGTGTAGGCACAGAACAGCATATATTTATTTGCTGGTTCCTTCATAAAACTCTGGAAGTGCAAAGGGTGATCGGCATCATACTCATGTTTGTCGTATCACTTAAAAGGAGTATGGGAGTATAGTGGCTCCTCTGGCTAAAGAAAGGCTTAATCCTATTTCTTTTGATGGATAGGGATTTCACTGAAGGAGGACTTAGGCACAAAATTCAAGTGGAAAAAAAACCCCAAGACCTAGCAGCTTATATTTTTATTTTAAAAGGAACTGTGATGAGTGATTTTGATTGTTTGAGTTAGGGATGCATCAGTCTGTTGCCATAGGCATATGACTGCGATGCATGTGATGCTAATGTGTGAGCGGGATGAAAACTGGAATAAGGAATGCTTTCTTTGAACATTTTTCCTCACAAACATTTCCAGCTTCCTTGGTATGAATCTGGGCTCTCTTCCCATTACATTACGTTCGTTACCCATGGAGTTTACCTTCTGCCTCTATAGGCTTACTTTGATCTGCTGCTAGTTTTCTATAACCTTCTAGAGAAAATGTGACACAGAAAATTGTATATAACTTTGCTTGGCCAGGCCTCTTAAGAATTTACAGCAAATAGCAAAACTTAATCAAAAAGATATGCACAGAAGCAGTTGATATTAATGCGCAGAATCCCGTTGGTTTTAAATCTATGATGTATCAACATGCATTTGAGGATAAGAATGGATGTAAAATGTATTTGAGTGCTCATTGCAACTGCTTTATTTTTTAATTTTGATTCCCTTTCTGCTTCCAAAGCAGCAAGAAACACATCCCAAAAACATGCAAGTTAACAATAGCACTGGGATTATATTTTATAATAGCAACTATGCTATATTTTATCACTTGAGTTAGCTTGTCTGTTTTTTATAATTGGTGGGTTTTTAGATGTATTACCTTGGTACCTTGAAGTACCTTGGATGAAAAGTGTCAGGTTACTTTTTAGTATGTAATCTTTTAATTCCTTTAGCTGTTTTCTTTTAAGACAGTGCACGACAGTGTCACTTGTGCTTTAAGATCTGAAGCATGTAACTGTACTAAAACAGTTTTTTAAAAATACTGGTTTATTTTCACAGTAAAAGTGACTCTATACCTTTCAATGTCATATTGTTCACAAAGCATCTGTTTTTAAAAAAATAACGCACAGATGTTTCTTTTCCAGGGTCTTCCATGTGTCAAGATGCAGTGTACTTGGAAGGCCATCTAAAATATAGCTGGTGTTTCTTTAGTGATCTGATATCTTTGAAAATGTATGTTTGATATGAAAAATTATTAGACAGCACTGAGCTTTTTTCTTTTTTTTTTTTTTTTTCCCAATTGAATAAACTGAATTCTGAATATCTACTTGATTCCATTTCTGCTTGCAGTTGTGGGGTGGTGTTAGGATTGATTAGATGCAGCCCTCAAAGGCTTCTGGATGTATTGTGGGCATTGGTGGCTAGAAACCTTAGCAACTTTCATGAAGGGGGGAAGGCAGTAAAGGGAGCCTGCTGCTGGCTGCTTGCCAGGACTGGCAACTTCACTCACTGATGATGAAGTAAGGAACTGGCTGACAACACCCATTAATACCTCCCTGCTTAACAGTACCTCCACGTGACTTCTGCCAGTTCTCCCAGTTTTCGAATGATTACAACTTCTCTCCCAGGAGGAACAGAAAAAAGAAAATAGCATTAGAGAAGAATGAGAGTACTTCGGCGAGCACTGTGTGAGTGCAGGTTTGGAAGGTCAGGGGGATGTGCCAGAGCACAGCCCATGGGACAGCTGAAGCAGGGAAATGAGTGGAGACTGGGGCACAAGGAGGGGTTGTGATGACCACACGTTCCTTGAAGCAGGAAAGGGCAGAAAAGTGCCCCCAAAAGAGCCTGTGATGGACATGGAAGGGATCCTTGATATTTGCAATGTGCTTAGTGTACAAGATTAGTAAAGCTCTAGTTTAAATTGCAAGGTGGAGGGGAGGAGTGTAACGAGGATAAAAAGAAACACTTTGATGCTTTTCGCATGGGGAATCCTGAACAGAGAAATTTTCTTCCAGTGGTTTCATATGGAGTTGCAGCTGGTCTTTGTAAGTCAGTCTACTAGGAAGTACAAGGGCAGCCCCCAATGCTTTCTGCTCCAGAATTTTTCAGACTACCTTCGACAGACATTTCTTTTGCCCTCTCCTGCATGGCTAAACAAAGTTGTTTTGGCTTTTTTCCAAGCCTGAATTTGGTTTATAACATAAAACTGATATTATATATGCATGTTTTCATAATCTCCTCAATACAGCCCTCATAAAACACCAAAAAAACCTCCCCCCCCCCCCCCCCCCCCCCCCAGGAAGCCCTAAAATAAGTGTGTTAAATAAACAGCCATTGCTTGCCAGCAAGGGAAACAAAACCACGTTGGCTGAGACTTTGCATCATTGTTAGGAGACTTTGCAAAGAAATATCTAAATGTGTAGCTTTTAAATTTAGTTAGCTATTTCTGTGGGGTTTTTTTCCTATTTTTTTCCTAAATGTAGACTAATGTCTTGTATAAAAACTACATAAGGATCAATTTCTTTACAGAAATTTGGTAGAGCAGAGTTATTTGAAAGCGTGACTGTAGTAGGTACTATTGCACTGAACAAGCAGTCACTGCCATTTCATGGTAATCATGTAAGAAACATGCTTTTATTAGCAACTCATTACCCTTTAGTAAATTACTCATTATTGAATAAATGGGGGAAATGGAAGATACTTTGTCTGTTGGTTGGGACTGTCAGCATTGCTGATAATGAAGTATTTGTTTCCTTAAATAAATGGCACAGTCTCAGAAGTGCCTAATGCTGTTGTTTTCAGTACACCCACATCTGATCAGAATTTGAACTCTGATCTTCCATGTAATACTTAAAGTTTTCTTAAAAAGGAAACAATTTTTTAAAAAGCATCTGACAAATTAATGTAATTTCCTGAATGCCATTGTGTACCTCTTATTCCTTAAAAAAAAAAAAGTGTTTTCCTTTCTCCTTGGAAATGTATTTTAAAAAAATCAATCTTTCTCAGTTCCAATACCACAATTCTACAGCTATTTAACAGCTGCTAACTTACACACTTTATTCTTTTGGGGTTTTTTTTTTTTTGTTTTGGCTTTTTGTTGTTGATGCTGGTTTTGTTTTGTTTTTACATAGGCATGACAGTCTAAGGCAATGCTGTAATTTATCTTTTATTCTTGGTATACACAGAATGTGTACAGATTTACAATTAATTGTCTGAGTTCAATGAAATTGTTTTGCAAAATCTCCTGGCAGAAAAGCTGCAGTTTAAGACTAAAAAGTCGTGAACCAGTAACAGAGCATGCTTTACAGCATTTCGGAAACAAACTATGAAATTGATCTGGGTGCTGTTTTCTTGGTGTGCAATAAAACTTATTTATGCTGTAGTTACACATTTGCAGCTTTGTTACAAGCTTTTTGGGGTATCTAATTGGCTGCAGCTTTGAATCATATCATAACACATGCCAAATGTTGCTAATTACAATTAAGATATCTACTTGAAATAATCTTTGTTTTCATTTTCTCTGACAATTTTTTTTTTCACTTATTTACATGCCTTTAATTTTTCATTTTAACAGTTCTTGCAGCACTTTAATTTATTTTTGTTTCAAAGCTGTGGAATTGGATTAAACAGGGTTTTTTAAACACTTCCATGTTGCTTGGAAAGAAGCCAGTTACTGTGTATCTGCTTAATAGAAACCATGCTTAGCAGTGCCTCACATATGGCAAGTTGTGTTTGTGTGGTAAGGCATTATGTATTTTAAATATTACCTTTTATACCATAGTCAAATTTATGCCAGAATCTGAAGTTTCCTCTGATTAATGTTAACAAAAATAGCAGAGAGCCAACTGTTTCTGTTTTTTAGGGAGAAATATGTAATTAAATACATAATTTACTGTCTGCTCTGTACAAAAGCCATATTTATGTGACCTTTATTAACTTGAGGTGCATACTGTGCCTAGAGAAGGCTTTAGGTGAGTGATAATATGCTTTCTTGACACTTTTAGCCTTTTAATGTTGTAAATACTGTGGAGGCCAAGATGGTGACTCTGTAGCTAAGATTGAAATATAAGGGTTTGCACTTAATTTAGGAGATTGAGTTATATTTGAAGAGTAAGAGGTACACAGTTATAGCAGTTACTCTTTGAGTAACACTTGACACAGCTGACAAAACTTAAATTTCTCAAGGTTTTTTCTGGTTTGGGTGTTGGTTTTTTTATTTAAAACATAGTATAACCTTTATTAAATTTGGAGCTTATTATAGTCTTTATGAAATTTAGAGCTCTTAAAAGCATTTTGTTCCCTATTGTCTGGCTGTAGTCTTTTTGTATAAAATTCAGCAGTGACTCTTCATAATGAAGTTTCTTTATCAGAAAATAATATTGTTGTTCAGTGGAGAAATAGTAAATAATTTCATTCTTTCAAAGTAAGTGCTTCATTCTTAGTATAGATCGGTTTTTGGGGAGGAAGCCTTTTCTTTTTCTGCAAGATTAGCTGATACTTGATTTATCTTTTGTTTGGGAGGTATTGAGAGTAATCACTGCTGAAAATATACATCATAAATCGAATAGAGATTATTATCCTTCTTATTACAACTTTAAAATTGCCAAAGGAAATTCTTTTCTTTCTATGACACCAGTGCAGTCTCTTCTGCATCAATCATAATTATATGGGTAATGCATATAAACCTATAGTAACAAATCGGATTTATTTTACGTTTTAAGGTGTTCTAATTCTAAAATGACAAATAAGTGTTTTATTACACTAATTTATGATTCATCTGTTTGCACATAAGAAGACAGCATTTAGGACTTTATACTTCTGAGCTAAATAAAAAAAGTTTCAAATCTGGGGCTTGCAGCCAGGGTGGGTTCACAGGAAAACTAGTCTCAGAACAACTGCTACAGTTAGTGCAATGCTAGCTGTTGCAGTAACATAAAGTAACAGTGGATGGGATTCGTTAAGTGTTCTGGGTTAAACTGTTGGCTGGAGTTAACTGGGCTTGAACATTGCCCAGGAATTTTGACCGAGTCTCTAGCATGAAAATGGACTGTTCCCATTATTTCAGATTTTGTTGGATAGCTTGAAAAGGAGGCCATTCTTGGCTGGACTTTTTATGGAAGAGTGTCTGGCTTTTGATTACTGGATAAGCATTAGCCTTGATCCGTGTTATATCGGAGTAAGTTCATTTTGCTGCAGCAGGCATCATAGGAGACACTCAGGCTTGCTCATTCAGAATACTTTGTGGGAGTATGCTTTTTGGCCCTGCACCTCTCCCATCCCGGAGGACTGATTTTGCTGGCTGGGTCAGAAACACAACCATGGCTTCTTGTATCTCCTGCATGCAGTCTGCCATGTTGCCTGCCAAAAACAATCCTCTGGAGTCACTTTGTGCCTGGGGTACAAAGAGCAGGTTCTTTGTCTTGCCTCTCCCTTTCCTGAGGTACTTGTGTAAGATCTGCCATAGTTTGGCTCAGAGAAAATAGCCAGCTCTAAGTGTGTGTGTGTGGGAAACCAACACCCGGTGTGCCCCCCCATAATTAGCTGGTTGTCTTATTTGTGTTCTGTTACAGATAAAATAAGACCTATCGGTCTATAAAGGTATTTCTAAAAGAGGGCTTGCTTCACTGCCATGTCTTATTCACAGCAATGTCCTGTCGGTAGCAGCAAGAACAGTAAAACACTTTGACACACAGTGTGCACATTACAAAAATGAAGTGTCGTATCAAAAATGGCTGTAAACATTTTCACAGTCGCTTGTCATTGCACGTTTGAAGGTGGCAAATTTTTAGAGAAGATGACTCAATTTTCTTCCTTCGCTCCATGTCTGGCCTGCCTAGAAGGGAAGAAGCATCTACTTAATATGGCATTTCAATGGGCTGTTGTGGGCACAGCTACTATAATCCTGGTTGTCTGAGTACATTCCTCAACAGTTTATCAACACAGTGATTAGGCATCAATGCAAGAGGACTGTTTCGAATTTTGATCCAGCATTAACTGAATTATAGTTTCTGTTTTTGTTTGGTGGTGTGGGGTTTTTGGGGGGTGTTTTGGTTTTTTTTTTTTTTTTTAGTTTGCAAACTGTAGGCTTTGAAGAATAAGATCAGGTGATCACAAGTATCATTAGGATGGGAAACTGTCTAGCTGATAGGCATCACATAATCAACTCGAAAATCTCATTTGAGTCTGGAATTACTGTAGTGTAAATCAGATATAAATTCATGATTCAAGTATAATGACCTCCTGCGTTACAAACCTCCCTGAGAGATATTTAATTAATAATGTATATTAACTGTGAGTGTGTTGGCTTATATGTTTGGCATACATTTTCAGGTGGCCACAAGTACAGCCTCAAAAGCCCATAACGTGGTGGCTGTAGGATGACGCATTTTTAAGATGTTCTGCAACAAACTGCTTTGCTCCTTACTGAATACAAATAGCTGAGGGATGACAGCTATCTCAGTTTCAGTAGAATCTTTATGATTTATATGATAATGATAATTTTATTCTGCTGCCAGTACAGAGCACTTTGCAGACTGATATCAAGGTTAACTGTCACTTTGAGAAAAAGTGAAGCACAGTCTGCCAACCTGATGCTCTGCTCAGCTGAGAAAGATAATTGTTATTCAAGTAGTATTTAAATGAGCCTAAATGCTGATAAATACACAACCAAAATATTTTATTTTTTTTCTCTCATGTTCATTCACTGTGCTAGAGAGTGAGGTCATCCCTGTGTATAAATATCACTAATGGACTCTGTAGTAAAAACATGCTGAGTATTTACAGAACTTACAAGGAGTGGGTTTCCCCCAGTGTGGGCTGTGGGGAAATACTTTAAACTTGAGTTCCTCTTGTCAACACATCCTAATTCTTTTATGTCTGTGGTTGCTTTTAGCAGTTGTACCGTTAGCTTACATGTGACTCCTTATGCACTATGACCTGACCTTATTGATGCATCTGAGAGGTTTGCAATTTGTACTATGCCTTGCAAGTTCTTAGGGTTACTCCAAGCTCCGCATATCTCACATTGATTCTAAAGATAACTTTAATTTTTTCCCTCTAGATTTGGGGAATCGTAAGCAGCCCGGAGGCCAGAGAAATAATGCAGAAACATGCAAATACTACTATAAATTAGCAGGTTGGGTTTTTTGTATTCTTGGTAGCTGCACAACTTCTTACAGGAGCTGGTCAGCTGTATGCAACAGTGTAGTCCTATATCTCAGAGAGCCACGAGGCTGTCCCAAAATCTGGGACTGGCTTTGTTCAATTTACATAACCCCTTTCACCTTAGCATCTTCAAAATTAAGATTTTTACTGTGTAGCTTTCCCTTTTTTTGAAATATTGTAATTGAATAGAATGCATGCTCTTTGTTCCACCTGCTGCCCCCCAGGAGGGTTTGGTTTTTTTTTTTTTTCCCTGTGCTGTTTAAAAATTATTAGCTGCAGGGGTCTCTTAGCCTTGAGAATTTTTAATTTATTTTGGTGCAGCAGTAGCTGTATCTTGAGACTTGTACTGCTGTTCTTTTCTGCACTGCCAAACTGACTTCTTTATTCATGTGAAAACTTCTGCTTTTATGTTTAGTGATTTGTTTGTTGCTAATATTTCAGTGAAGTGGGTTCTGTTTGTTTGGGGGGGGTTATTATTTAGGATGTAATTTGATGCGATTTTTAGACTAAATTAGTAGCTGATGTAACTCTGCTAGACAGGCTACATTGTAAATATGTCTAAAATTTGCACAATGCACAGTAAAATGATAGAATAGTTACTTTTAAAACTTCAAGAAGTAAAGATAAAATAAACTTACCTTACTGGTTTATGTAAAGGGAATGATTTTTGCCATGACCGTCCATAAATTCCTGGCTAAGGTGTTTGCATATTATTAGTTTTGTAGGAGGACAGTTCATTACTTACTGTTAAGAGACCACTTACTTGTTAATTTAATTCTGTTATTTAATATGCATTATGGTCCTGCGGCTAAGAAACATAAATTCTTAAATGGATTGTTTTCACTTCTAAATGCTTCCATACGTTTTTGTAACATTTTTAGATTCTGTATGGCTTAGTAGCTTTCCACATGACTAATGAAGATTTTAACAAACAAAATGGAAAAGGGCCAACTTGTAATTGTTAGTGCAGTAGCATAATCAGCCATACACGGTTTGTTTGTTATAGCTCAGCAATAGCACAATGTTTCAAAGAGAAAACACGCAGAGATGATTAGTAAGTACCACAGTGATGTGAGACTGTCCAATGACAGAAGCAGTCTAGCTGGATTATTCATATGAATACTTCAGTATATGCTTTCATTTTTCTTATCATAAGGGGCACTGACAATGTCTAGTTTTAGTAGCCATTTACACTGAGTTACTAAGAAGAAATAGATGAAAGGTTTTTTCACTTGGATAAATGGATGTGTTGTAGAAATGTAGCAAATGCTACATGTTGTACAAACTACCAAACCAATTAGAGTTTACTTTATGCAGATATGAAAAGGTGAAAAATATCTGGCAGGAAGACAGTTACTTTTAAACAATAAAATGTTTATCAGATGTTTATTAAAGATACAGACAAGTAAGTTCAGGATTTATATTGTAACAATTACAAAGGCTACAAAATGAGCATCCTTTCTGACTGTGTATTGATTGAAACAAAGAAATGAAATTGGAAATAGCAATGCAGTGTGATAAGTAATGGAGAGAAGACTCAATTGCATAATAGTTGTTGTTACTGCTTTTCAATCTATTTTGCTGAATTTGTTGGAAGCAAGCTTTAAAACGAACAAACAAACAAAAACCCCAAAATACAGCCAGGAATCAAAAAAATCCAAAACAAACCCCAAAACTGTTACTGAGTTTACACAAGGATCTGAACATACTTGATTCATAACACTGTGCTGTTGCTTGGTCAGTTGAATAAATACAAAACTTCTCGTATTTCACTTTCAGAATTTTCATTGTCCCTAACTGTTTCAGATATCATTCTGTGTCCTTCTGTGGCAAGTTTGAAGATAGCATTCCACCCTGAATTCTTCCTGGCTTCATCTCGGTCCTAGAAAGTGGTCATTCTCTTGAGAATTCAGTATCAAATATAGAATGCTTGTATAGTGAATAGAAAAAGGTAAATTTGCTGCTTATCTGTGGAGAGACGATATATTAGTGTCTGTTTTTCAAGAGTAAATGCCACTCAGTCCTAAAATTTCTATTGAGTTTACAGATTAACTTTGCTCACCATTTCACTCACCCTTCAGCAAAACAATTGGCTTGCAAGCCTTATGCTGTTTTCTTCCAGCTTCTGTTACGTGTTCTTTCATCCCCTTGATACAGTGACTTGAATCATCAGCTTTATCTAAATATGCAGGCTATGAAAGCTGATAAATTGGTTGAATTAGTTTTAAACTGATTTTAATTAAAAAGTGTCCAGATAGATTTTTGAATTCTTTAGTTTCTGTCTTATTTAGGGTTATATTAAGTCTATTGATTTTAAACTGAATCAATGTAAACCTCGTTTCTAAATGTTCCTGCAGCTTTTTGACAGGTTTAGCTAAAAATAGTCTTAAATCATGTGTTTTTCTTGAACAGTGCAAGTTTATGCATAGGCAAGCCTTCAGCTAGGTGTCCATTTTGCTTCTTTCTTCCTGAAGAAAAACGAACAAGTCCAGGAACCAAGTAGTGTGTTGGAGAAATGTCAACTAACTGTAGTTAACTTCTTTGCCTTTGCAGAGTTTATCGGTTTCAATGATTTTATTTTACAGGAGCCTTATTTTAACACAAAACATACTTTCTGGAGACAAGGTCAACATATGTTGTACAACATCATTTTTGGTGGCATCTGCTGTACAGTTTCCATTAAAGTGGAATTCTGTAGAGAAGAGGAGGCTCAGGGGGATCTCATTAAAATGTATAAATACGTAGAGGGTGTAAAGAAGGTGGAGCCAGGCTCTTTTCAGTGGTGCCCAGTAACAGGACAAGAGGCGATGGGCACAAACTGAAACACAGGAGGCTCCACATCTGAACATCAGAAAACACTTTTTCACTGTGAAGGGTGGCTGAGCGCTGGCACAGGTTGCCCAGGGAGGTTGTGGAGTCTCCATCCTTGGAGATGTTCAAAAGCCATCTGGATGTGGTCCTGGGAAGCCTGCTGTAGGTGGCCCCGCTTGAGCAGGGGTGCTTGACCAGATGACATCTAGACATGCCTTCCAACCTTCCAACCTCGACCATTCAGGGATTTTGTGACAATTACAATGTAATTTTTTTTTTTTTTCTTGTTGAAAACCGTGACTATTCCAGCATTTTTGAGTTGACAGGGTCAGTTTATACACCTTTTTTTTTTTTTTTTTTAACTGAAAAAAAACCTTTTGAGGGTGAGATGCGGTTTAAAAATGGACTGTGTGTAGTGACTGTGAGTTTAGCTTTATTTCATATACAAACATGTTTATCGACAATTTTGCTTTTGTTGTACCTTAAGAAGTCATGCGTAGTGTTTCTTGTTAGAGCTGAGTATAGCTTGTATTTGCAGATAACTGATTGAAACTAAAGGATGAACTTAGAGAAGCCATGGAATGCATGTGCGAAGCTTTTGCCCCTTTTGAATTGACTGTTAATTTTTGGCCTGACATTTAAATTCACTAATTAAATCTTTGAATGAAAATTTTGCGGAACTGTTTTGTTTGAGCAACATGCAACTACTTTACTCACCTGGATTGTACTGTTTTATATTTAGACTTCTAATAAATGAAATTGGCTGACTGTTGTCTTTTAACAGTGAAATTTAGTGCTGTTAAGTGCTTTCACTTGCTTGTTTCAGTGAAGTATATATACAGTCATGAAAAACTCTGTTCTTTATCCTGAACAATTTTTTTACCACACTTGAAAATTACTGGACTCGTGTGCATTTATTGCATTTCCTTTTGAATAAAAAACCAAGAGCCAACCAGTTCCTTAAGGCTTTCTAAATCCATGCAGCTGAAATCCCTCTTAAACATGTAACCTGTTTCATATACTTAGACACATCTAACCCCAGATACAGGAAGAGATCGGTCAATGACTAATCTCAGAGCAATCCTGCAGAATTGCTGACCCCCTGCTACCAGCTGTGGTGCGGCTCCTGGTCTGCATGATGGAGGATCCCTGCCTGCCCTAGCAGTCTCTCCCTGGCACACCAGAATGGTAGTAAGTGGTTAAAAAAAACCCCAAACCTACCCATGTTACTCAAAATGTTCTTTTATATCAGAACAGTGAACATTCTAGTCCTTTTATTTGCTTCTAAAAGTAGTAACTAACTAGCTCAGCAAAAACAGAGTAAATGATATGCTTAAACTTTAATTGCCTTACAATGGTGTTCAATCAGCAAAAAAGGCCTTGCTGATGAGACACTGAGCATCTTGTAGGTTAGATGAAGAACTGGCATTGAATAAGCAAATAAAAAGTCTGGACCTGTACTGGCTCTGTACAAAGTCAGGTCACATGCCACTGTACTAAGTATCTGAAGGTGATTCTTAAGAGGCAGGAGTGGCATTCCTGAGATGGAAAATAGAAGCACCTTTCACCAAAGACAGGGAAGAAGAAATGATCTGAGGGATGTGTGGAACACTGCTGATTTTATAGGCAGAGATTTATCTTCTAAAAGGTTGAGACACTGATTTAGCATAGAGACTACATTAAAAAAGATACAGTTATGCAATGCTTTTTTTGTTTGACAAATAATATGCACACATTGATTTGAAAGGCTGTTTCAGATTAATACAATACACATATATTTTGGGGGTGAAATTTATTTAAAATTTTACAAAGTTTAAGAAAAGTTTAAAAAATGGTGGCCACTTATTTTTTAAAAAACAATGTTTCTTCTGTTTCAGCGCTTTTTGTTTAAAAAACAACCAACCAAAACCAAATCTTTTAAAGGATCCTTTTGAAGGGTTGCACAGTAAGACTAGGTATATTGATTGCAGTTTTTGCATCATTTGGGTGGTGGTTTCTTTTTTTTTTTCTTCATTCAATTTAATTTAATGAAATAAAAACAACAACAAAAAAACCCAGTTGTTCCTTGCAGTCCATTAACTTTATAAACCACTTGGATTTCATTTGTGGACAATTTGGTCCATTCTGGTTACTGCAAAGCTTTGGTTCTCTAATTTTCAAGGCTTAACAGTTAACACTTGTGACTCATTTGATTGTCGTGCTCCCAGTAACTTTATTATTACAGTTGAAATTTTATTATTTAATTACAGTTTAGTGGAGAACAGACAGGGTAACTTCAACATTATTTCAGATAAGGGTAACACTGGGAGAGGGATATCCTGTTGCTGACAGTCCAAGTACTGCTTAAAAGAGAGATTTTCCTGAGTTAACCCTGTCTAAAGAGCCATGTGATTCCTCATGTAAGAAGATTCCTGAAAAAGCTTTTGAAAATAGCTTTTAAATCGCCATCTAATTTGAAGTAACTGATCCAGAGGATAAATTTAACAAGAATACCTTTGCTGCCAATTTGTTCTTGTATAAACATTCATATTGTAAATAGTCATATGTTTAAGCAAGAAGTCCATTTAGACCTTGTGGTTAGTGAACCTGTTAATCACTAAAAATGGCAGTAATAGAGCATGTGGCAGAGCAGTGGCCTTTTCATACCACAGAAACTGAAATAAACTATGTTCACCAAATAATCTGGCTAAATATCAAAAGTAGGGGAAAACTGTGAGTGTATTAATTGGAACTTCACTGCGTTCTATGAACTTGGCAAGAATTTATATCTAGATAAACTGAATTATAGATGCATTTAGACTGTAAATTGTCTGCAGCAGAATTTGGGAAAAATACTCCTTGTAATGGTAATTCCCTAAAATACCAATGACAATCAGACGAAAAAAGACATCTTGGGTACCTGAAGCTGAAAGCATCTTTCTTATTCTAATAGCTTCTGTTCTTTCTTCCTAAGTACTTGTAAAACTAGCTATTTAATGTCTTTGGTAATGTGATGTGTTCCCTCGTGTTGTTTCATGGTTTATCCTAGCCCCTTGTGTTACTCCCCTTTATTTATTTATTTATGTTCTGCTACTTCGTGTTACAAAGGGGAGGTGAGCCCTCTGGACTTGTCACTTAGGTCTATATCGGTAAAATGAACAATGCCGGAGTGCATTCTTGGACTACAAAACTCAGTTGTTTGTATTCATTATTAGAACAATCTCGCAAGGCTTTGGACAGCATCAGCCAGAAGTCTCCTGAACAAATCCTAAGCATGGCTAGGGAGGAGGAAAGGCTGAAAGACATTTCCATCCAGCAGTTGCAGACTTTGAAGGGTAAGGGAGTACGGACACAGGCTGTTCTGTGCCAGCTGGCCTTAGTGCCAGCCAACAGTCCTGGCATGTTTAATTTACTATTATAGGCACAGTCTTTGTCTTATACACCATCACGAACAGAAACCCAGAAACTGTGCGAATCTGGGCACCTTTCCATGCTGAGGGCATATATAGGAAGGGTTATATATCATTCGTCTGTTAGATTACTTCCAGGTTTCCCCCTTACTGCTGGGTGCTGTTGAAAGAGTAACTTTCATAGCTGTGATTGGACTGTATTTACTCAGAGCGAGGGCCACCAGGTGACACTGGGAAATACCTTGGTGGGCCATGGTTTTGCATAATAGTCTAGACAGGATGTTTTGGCAATGTAACCCACTCCTCTGAATGCAATGTTGTGTTAGTATTTCAGTATTGCTACGCAGCAATAATACAGTTATTCATGTTTCTTAAAACATGAACTTAATAACACTGATGTTAAAAGGTGATAGAAATGTTACGAAAATCATGTGTGAATTAAAGAGGACCCCATGTGCCGAAAGGGAAAAGGGAACTGCGTGCCTGGCTTGTACCAAGAGATCAGAAGTTTGGCGTGTGAGTCCAGCTGGCTTCCAAGAAGTATTGCCCGTACCCCATTTCATTATTTGGGGCTGTTGGCTTTGATGGTGGTCACTGTTGCTGGCCTTGCAATGTGGAAAGAGTATTCCAAGGCTGTCACTTCAGGTATGCCTCTGTCAACTTTTCAGATTATGTCAAAAGGTGATATGAGGGGAAGAGTACTGGTGTCACACTTTTAGCTTTTGCTGGCCAGAAATACAAGACTCTGCTTTGGAGTGGCAGCAAATTATTCTTTTGCAAGTTTAACTTCTCAGATGTGAAATGTCTGAGAAGAGCTTCCATCCTCTCCCAAAGCAGCACGGTTGTTAAACTGGTCAAAAGTTACCAAAATGTGCATTATAATTCTTTAAATGGCTGCTCAGTGACTTTTTACATGGGAGCATAATTGATGGTGTCAGTTTTAATAAATAATTCAGTAGTTCTTTCTCTTTGATTGTATAGCAGGATTTGTGGATAATAGAGGTCTGAGGACTAAGTGTGACTGATGAGAATGGATGGCATATTGCCATCAATCTTGTCACTTTCTACCACCTGTAAAAATTGAATTTGAGTTATTGACCATCCCACAGCATATTTGTCCTCTCACTGTGTGTGGACCAAAAACATGCTCAGAAAGCGATTATTAAACTTTGTGTGCCTGAAATAACCGTTGCTAGTTACACAGCTCTAGTGTTGGCTTTACTGATTTTTATTTATTCATTTATTTATTTATTTATTTGCTATGTGAAATCCGCTTGTTTAGTTCTGAATTTCATTGAGTTTAATTTTCTTGTAGTTTAGCTTTAAAAGAAATTTACACATGTATTTACTGTTCTGAAGTCAAACTGTATTTAATAATTTCACGTGGTGAAAAAGAGTGTATTTGGCTCTGATAATTATGATGAATGCTTTGTATTAAAATGACATGGTCAATAAATTAAGATGTTATAATAGCATTTATTCTTCTGTGTGCCTTTGCTTGACATAAGGATAACAATGTTTGGCTAAATTGGGCTGATTCTGCCTAACTACCTTTTTTTTTCCCTTTCTCTCTTTTTTGCCTCAGTTGTAGTTCGTGATTCATCAGCTTGGAGTCTCTTCCTCTCTCTATTCATCTTCAGTCTTAATAAGAATTCTGATTGACTGTGCTTGATTTGTAGACATATATTTGTGTATGGTGATGTCCAGCAATCAAAATACTGTTGGATGTTTCTTTATTTGTGTTCAAAAAAACAGGTAGACCTGGTACTTTGGGACATGGTTTAGTGGGCATGGTGGTGTTGGGTTGATGGTTGGATTGCTGATCTTGGAGGTCCTTTCCAACCTTAATGATTCCTAGTTTTTACTTTAATTAAAAAATAATCCAGCCACCAAGCCAGGAAACATGAAATTATTACTCTACCCTTAATTGGTTTAGTGGTGGACTTGGTAGTGTTAGGTTAATGGTTAGACTGGATGATCTTAAAGGTGTTTTCCAACCTAACCGATTCTATGATTCTGTGGTTCTATTTGTGTGTGTGCAGGAGAGCAAGAGACCATTTCTTTCTACCATCTTTCTTGTTTGTTTTTCCTTGGAGTTTTTTTTTTTTTCCCCTATCACTTTCCTTTCAGGGTTCACTGAGCCCTGAATATGGTTGGAGCGTGGTAAACATTATCTCTGCCCTACCAGCCTTCCCTCCAACCTAAAATAGATCAGTCAGTGATAATATCATGTAATTGCAAGTAGAACAAGCTTTTTCTCCTTAGAGAGAGAATATATTATTACTACTTTGGGGAACTGATTTGATCAGGGAGTATAGTAGAAGCTTAACATCCTTTTAGGTATTTTCCTGTAAAAGAAAAGAGAAGCTCTGCCTGAAGATGTGGAGTGGAAAGCTTGGCTTCTTCCACATTCCAAATGATTGCACATGGAGTGATTCCTTCCCACCCCGTGACTCCTCTTCCTCTATCAACTCTATTCAATCCAAAAGTTATCCCTCTCAAAATAAACCTGAACTCTTCCCTACACCAGTTATTCCACTGTGCTGTCTGTCTGTAGCCCAGGGAATAGTGCAAGGAACACTCCAGAGCATACAGTTCTGCACTTTAGACCCCAAGCTTCAGCCTGACTTCTAAATCTTGCTTCCAGCCTTTCCTCTGTTATCGATACTCTTAGGAACCATGGGGACTACTAGTTCCCCCCAAACATACTCTGGGATACTACACAGATGCCAAATCAGGTCTGCTACTTTGGTGCTTAGAAGGCTCGTCGTCATATGGTCTTCACTGGCATCATTAAACTAGCCGTGTGTTTAATAATTTGCACCCTGCTCCCTTTGCTTCCCACTGCAGGACCTTTTTTCTCCTGAGCATCAGCAATAGGGCATAATATGCTGGACAGCAATTGCTGTGTGCTGTTCCTGTAACCCTCTTGTTGGTGCATGTCTCTCTGTGTTTGGCTTTTTTTGGCTTGGGGTTTTTTTGTTTGGTTGGTTGGTGGGTTTTTTTTCCCATTTGGCCAAACTATCTTCAAAGGAGAGTATATTTATCCCTGGCATCTATAAGCTGCCTGTAACAGGTGCATATATGCTGTACATGTTATATACATCATACATTAACTGAGAAATCTTCAATTGCCAAGTTGGTCTTAAATGACTGTATAAAGCTATAGCATGCTCCAGAAATTATTCCTCTTTATAGCTTTAAGCTTGTTGTGCCTATGTGTGTTCCAGTAGAGGCCAGAAGGTTAGTGCACAGACAGTACATAAATTTTTGTAGTCTGAATGGGCTGATGCTTGATTACCTCCCTTCACCATGAGGGATGCAAAATACTAGGACATATTACAAAACTTCTGTTAAAGGCAAAACAAGCTTGACTTCAGGATTAGGTTTTGGATTTTATTAATGAGAAATCTGTGAAGTTGAACTTCACCTTTTGATGTGGGACAGGATGGGAAGGCATTTTTGTGGACAATTGAAGGACCATTAAAATAATTCAGAACACCAGCACAGATGAATAGAGAATATTGTTAACTGCTACATGATGAAACTTTTTCAAATAAATAAAATGCCAAGCATTTGCTGTTTGCATCAGTGGATAAGGAACTGTGTCCTGTTTAAAACAAGCGACCTCCCCACCCACCTGTCTACACTGATTCAACTTTGTCTACAATCCCGATTTACAGTTTATATCCTCTCCAGACTGAATATCAATAAAGCATAAATATCTTGAATAGATGTAGTCATAATACATTTAAAATAAATTCATTTCTAACATGACTGTCTGGAGGCTAGAAGCATTTCATCAGGTATACACCTCAATATGGTATTATTTTACCTGATGTATTGTTTCATTCACAAAACAGCATTTGTATTATTTGCAGACATCCTAGCATAACATTTGGTTTCTAGAAATAGCTAAGTAGCAAATAAGATTATGTTTTTGTATGTCAGTCATATATACTCTGTACTATTCTCTGGCTTAAACTGGCTTCTGAACTCTATTTTAAACCTTCATAGCAGTAAGTTTGTATGCTGTAATATATGCTCATTTCTGTAATGCTAAGCTTATATTTATTAAAGCTCCAGCTTCCAGTAAATATCTCTGTCTGTGAAAGCATCTCCTGTAACTTCTCCTTCTTGCCCTTCTGAAGAAGAGAAATAGTTTTTATGTTATTTTTGTTTACCTTTTAATCTGGTTTTCAGTGGCAAAAGATTATACAATCACAGTGTTGTTTCTGAAGTTTTTAGAGAGGAAGCTCAGTGGCTAATTTCAACCAATTTGACAGGAAAGTAGGAGTCCAAAAAATGCTAAATTCCTACAATAAGCCTACACACCATATGGCCGAGAGCCCACATGTAATCCTTGCAGCTATTGCTTTCCGGTGCCAGTGGCCGGGGGGCAACATGTTCCCTCTCATCACATAGTCAACATATTGTCTGGAAAACAAGAGAGACAATTTCTTCCAACAGCTTCTCTAGTGAAATAAGCTCAGAAGCAACACAAAGGATCGAAACACGCTTCTTGACTTTCTTTGGATAGGCAGCAGTTCCTGTTTAGGGATGTGTTTAATATGAAGAGGGAACTGGGTTTTGGAAGTACCTCCATCTGTGCTCACCACATCTACTGTTAAGAGGGATCTGCTGTTTTGGAGAGAGCTAGAGCAGACAGTTTCCCTGGTACCTTCTCTCTTGCTCTCTGTGCCTCAGGCTGCCAAATCCCAGGTATTGTGGGAGGACAAGGAGCTGACTGGTGTTCTTTCAGTGTTAAGAAGTTCTTTGAACTTTACCCTTCAGAGATATGATAGTGCTGTTATTATGCAGGCAATAATTTTAAGAAAAGGTGTGCTTTTGTGAGGGGCTATACACTCCGGGCTGGTTTCTGGTAAGGCAGTTGACTGCTAGTAGAGTGCCTGATTCGGGTGAGATTCATGACTCCTTTGGTCAACAAGGATGGGAAGATATTCATTCCTGCAGAACTGTGATCGCTCTGTAAGTTCTCTAACTATTTTTTTGACAAAAAGACTTTGCAGTATCTTTCTGGATTGACAGATAAGTGACATACCTTTTGGTGTGCTGTAGCCAATGAGGTAAAAGTGTCCTCCATCACAATTTTCATACTTCCCCAAAAGCTTGGCTGGAATTAATAGCGTACTATCCCTGTATTTGAGCGTATGTGCAAAACCACATTTGTAACTAATTTAGCTGTCAGGTGTGTGGAATGAATATTCACCTTCCAAGTCACACAGCTATATCACTTTAGCATAGACTACATTTAATGGTAGAACAGGGAATCCAAAAATAATTGTATTATGTTGTAGTGGTTGGTGCATTCTGGAGAAGGAAGAAGAGCCAGCAAGGTGCTTATTAAGGAAATTGGAATTTCAGAATATGCTTCCTAGTTAGTCTGTCTATTGTGAGGGGAACAGTTTTACTGGTGTTAAACGAAGGAGGTCCTCAATTCTGGTTTGCTTACCTTTGGTCTGTGTAGAAGTGTGAATTTTTAATGTCTTGCGCAGATGATGTGGTTTTGGGTGAGTGTTCTTGTGAAACGCAACTTGCGTGCTTAGTTTGCCTACATATCCCTGTCATTCCTGCCAGCTGCACCTTTCTTCCCAATACTGTCCCCTCCCCCAGTTACTGGCCAAATTTCAACCCAAGTTGACAGAGGGGAAGAGGTTTCAGATATATTAAATTCATATGAGGTTCCTGAAAATAAGATGACTGAAAAAGAAGAGACTTTTGCCCTGTGGCAATATTAGTATGCACATACAACCCATATTAGACGTTAAAGAATCCACATGGGAACTCAGCCCTGAGGCACAAACCCATAATAAATTGTTACTTACAGGCATTATCTTGCTCATTTTCTATTTTTACCAGTTGATGTCCAGTTTGGGGTTTTTTTTGTGAGATTTGGGGTTTTTTGAGGGCAGGGGAGTAAAAGGAAGAAAAGAGGATGCTCTGTAAAAATAAAAAACTCTTGTTTCACTTCCGTTTCTTTTAAAACTGTAGCAAGTTTTGAAAATGTTGCTGTTTTTTAAAAGAACTAACACTGGCTAAATCTGCCTTTTCTTCTAAAAGGCAGTATGATAAGGATTGGATGTCCTTGATTAAACATAAGTTGTGGTCTTTTCTTCGAAAAATCCTATACTTTAACCTTTCTCTGACAGTTGTAACTGGAAATACCTGTTGCATCTCAGTTCTTGAACTAGAGTTAATCCAGCAGTTAAGCAGCATTGTGGTTTATTTCTCTTTTATTCTTAAATGGGGAAAACAAAATAAAAATACTGCAATTAAAGTGCAGCTGAATATTAGGAAACAAACATGGGGCAGAAAAACCTTCTAAAAGAAAAAATGGTGGAAAAAGAAATATTGTGCTGCTAAATTCTGTGTTTGTGATTTGCAGTTAGGGAAAGTGCCAGTTATATCTGTATAAACATATTTCAGACTGGTCTGTAATGACTGTCTTGCCCTGCACCAAAACTGAGAGCTTCTTCCTAGTCAAGGTATTGACTTAATGCGCAGGGATCTTGAATCTACTAAAGACACATACCACTGTATGTACATTACATAATACCATCTAAATAATTTCTGCTTCTAGAGGAGCATAGGAAGATGCTGGATAAAATTTTTACCAAACTATAGATACTCAGTCTTTAAGATGGTCTGTTGTCCCCCCCATAACAATTTAGGCAGTCTGTTTTGTGACTAGATCTGGCCTACACTTATGATTCTCAGGTGTACATGTCCTGCAAGCTACTGATTATTTCATTCTGGATTGAACATTAGATTGATGGGGGATATCAGTAAAATAGATAGCTATATAGAAGGGGTAATTGATGTTACTTACAGTGCTGAACCAAGTTAGGAACAGCTGAATAGATTTCATTATGGGTATTTATCCAGGACTCTAGCGCTTCAGCTGGGTACCCAGGAAATTATCTGTAGGTAGAACAGGAGTCAGCCTCCAACTTCTCTTGGATCGTAAGGCACTAAAGGAATTGCCTTTCCACCAGTTCTAGGAGAGGAGTTTGTCTCAACCTCTCTTTTATGCTAGATACAATTACTGGATCCTTAAGAGTTGCAACTTGTGTTTCACGGGCCACCTTTCTTTGCATTTCTTTCTTTGCACCTCCCCCTCCTTTGCATGTGTGCTGTCTGTTGTTCTGAAATAACTTGGGGTGTCCTTCTGTCCTCTGCAATTTTTCACACATTTTGCAAAGGAACTGTACTGGGTCAGGTAGCCTTCATCTGTCGAGGAGCTGATTAGCATTAGAGCTAACGATGGATGTTTTTGCTGATAGTGCTGAAATCCAAAGACTAAATGCAGTTCCGTGTAAACAGATATGACTTTGCTTTTTAATGTAATGTAAATAGAAAAGAAGCAGCTCCCTTTGAAAACACAAATTATTTCAGCATTATTAGTGAAATGGTAGCATAGAAGCAATGTCTGCTGACTTCTGAGTAGGTCAAGTAGTGTATAACTGTTTTGAAGACCTGTGTTTTTGTGCATGAATATGCCTCAAATGGAGACACAGCTTCTGTAAAACAAATTTATTTTAAAACGAAAGGACTTTCTTATTTAGAAACAAGCTTGCATTGATCAGAATGATGTAAAGTATTCTTAAGCTGCACTTTGTTGCTCTAAAATTTTAAATTTTTTTTGTTATTCCCCAAACCCCTAAAATAAATGAAAGTATCTTGTATTAAATAGCTGTATTTTAGCAGGAATTAACATATAAATGTTTGAGACCAAAAGTTTATAATGCCTTTTATCCTTTTTATGCTTATCTATTTTAAGTAGCTTCAGTGCTCTGTGAAAACAAAAGCACTGGTGTACATGCCACTGATAATAGACAGTGTGACCGTATCATGTGTGCTTCCTTAATAATGTCTGACATTATCAGATTGATTAACTCGGCAGGGGGCCTTAATCAGATTTAACTACTGTTGGCAGCTGTACACTAGCAGAATAGTAATACATCAGGGAGTAATATTGAACTTCTTTTGTAAGCTGTATTAAACATGAAACTCAAAAACGTACCATAAAAATTATCATTATTTCTAGCACTAATGCAATAAGAAGTGAAACCTGCACATTGCTCACACAATCTCAGGTCTCTTTTGGATTGTGTTTTCCCAGATTTTCTGTTGTTATCAGTTTCAAATACTGATCTTCTTCAGACTCTCCTGTGGTAGTTAATGGGAGTGTATTTTAAATATAGCTATTTCTTTTAAGATTCAGAGACCAGTAAATCATTTGGGACTCAATGGCTTAAGCAGAAAAATAATAAAAACATTTTGTAGCTACAGATTTAAGCATGTGTGTATGTGACAAAGTAATGATAGTTGGGTTTTCGGCTTTGTCCTTTTCAAGTCAAATGCCATATTATGACACATTGCTTTAGTTTCATTTGATGCAGACTACTCACAGTATTAATAAATAAAATGCAGGCCTCAAAGATGTTAATGTAATATTCATTTGTAGATCAATAGGTCAGGCGGGACAACTGTGATCATCAAGTGTGACCTGCCTATTATGTGACACTAAGACTTTCTGAGTTCATTCCTGTTTGAACTAAAGTATGTCTTCTTGAAAAGATTGACTTTTAGTTGAAACAAATTAATGAAGGGGACAACCACAGTCCTTGGCTATTTGTCTCAGCGACTAGTTATCCTTCAGGTAAATTGCAGTCTGGATTTGTTTAACTTCCGGATACTGCATTTCATTCTATCTTCCTACCATCATTGAGATACAGTAGAAATAGCCTACTGTTATTTTATAGTTAGTCTAGTTAGTTTATAGTTAATGTAAAGTTTTTTAAAGAACAGTTAAACGCTGATTCTGCTGTTGGTACTTAGTGTTTTCCATTAACTTTCCCTGCGTTGTGTTCTTCCATTAACTTTCTTTATGAAAGCAAAATAATTCAAGTTCTTCTAAAGTAAGCTTTTTAGGTTTTAGCTATTATCACATAAGGTGCTTGTGTTCAGATGGTGGTTGTGGCACATTTACGAATCTTCCTTCCCAAAGCAGATTTTCTTGTTATTCTGAAAGTACAGCCTGCATTTTTGTATCTTCCATGTAAGACTTCAAATTTGTTCATATTCCAAATCCTGCTATTTGCTTGTACTTATCTTATCAAGAAGTTCAGGTTGCTTTACCTAGGCAATTCACTGTTTTCCATTTCCTTCATCTCTGCTGAAACTGTAATTGTTATCAGCGATGATTTAGTTTACTTCAGGTCATGAATATAAATGTGAAACTGCAGAGCACCAAGACCTGATCTTGCAGGTTGCTCCTAGACTGTTTCAATTTCTCCTTTTCTGACTGAGCCAAAAAGCCCTGCCATCTTATTTTCTTCATTTCTTACATTGCGAGAGGATTGGAAGAGTACAGCCTTCTCTCTCTTCCTTCCTCTCCTCATAACATCTTCCAGACTGAGAGTCCTGGATGGTTGACATCCCATAGCTGATATGTTAGGCTGAGCTGTGCTTAGAGAATCATGTCCTCATTAGAAACTTTTTTTTCAAATTTTCTGGAAAATTATTTATAATAAACAGCCTTCACATTGCTAAATACATAATTGGAAGAATGTTAGTCTCTAATTTGTGCAGTCTTTAGTGTCTTGTCTGTTTTTTTTTTTTGTTTCTGTCTCAGATTCTAGGTAAAAGGTGCTACCTGAGTGAGCTTTGCCGAAGAGGGAATGAGGCCATTAGCTGTTGCTTGGACAGATCCTTATTTATGTTTCAATAATCTGGCAAATCACCAAATTCAGAATGTTTCAAGTATACCTGTACTATCACTGCTGAAACATAACAAAATCATTGGTTTTAAGTTGTGTGAGGAAATTATTAAAGTGCTCATAAATAATAGAATTGTAAGGAAATATATGGATTACTTTATAGAAATCTAATTTAGTTTTTTTTTCCCAGAATACCAAACTTCTCACTCCAAATAGTAGCGATCATCGCTGAAGCAATATTACAACTACTGCAGTGATATTGCTGCTTTGCTGTCTCAGGCAACGACAACTGTGTGCGCTTCATTATATATCGCAGAGAAATTCCATTTATATAGTATAAGCAAGCAAAGAGAAATTGTTTTGAGTATATTTGTAATTACACAGGAGAGCGCTGTCAGAGACCTATAAAATAGATGAGCATTGATCACTATAGCAGAGGTGAAAGAGAATCAATATTAACATACATTCAGGCAAATCAGACTAGCATTTGAGCACTTAAAAAATACTGTGATTTCAATAAGATGCAGTAGGAACCATCAGAAGTGCTGATAGTTCTCCAGTATTTCTGCATACTTGAGGGGGGAGGGAGGTGGGAAAGATAGGAAGTTGATGAATATGTCAGGTACAAAGAGGAAATGCTTCTGAGAACAAGCAAATGTTTAAGCAGAATGTTACTAACGTTGCAGTAGACGTTGGCATCTGGCAATCATGTCATTTGTGACAATGTATATTTAAAGTAGCAATTGCCCAGGAAGGCAGCAGATTATAAAAACGTGCATAAAAATGTGTTTTTTAATTGTTGTTGTGCTTTTGTTGTTGTGTTTTGGTTTTTTTTTTTCCATTTCACATCCATCCTTGTTTGCCAGTTTAGTACCTTTGGGGCTGCCTTGCAGATCATGAAGGTGTTTTGAAACTGCTGTTGGGTGACATCGTTTTACAGATTACTTTCCTTGCATGTGACAGAGAATTATAGTTCCATGGCACTCTTATGACAGATAAAATTGTTACCAATCTGATGTTCTGGGAGCTCTGCAGGGAGTGCTTATATGTATTTACTGTGAACTAGAGAAAGTATATTATTTACAGTTCTCATTTGTTGTTTCATATCTTAATTCTTTGTTTTACTTAAAGCATAATTAAATTGGTTTGTTGGTCAGAGTCCCCAGATTAAAAAAAAACAATACAAATAACACTGGCAATTCAAATAAACCTTTTACAGACATGTATTTCACATAGTGTTATGTGATTGCTATACCTAAAGTGGTATTTCCAGTTTTTATAGCCACTTCTTTGACTTGTTCAGTATAGACTTGAATAGCCCTGACTGTTTAGGGTCTCCTCACTAGTATCTGTATGGTATTTTTATCAGGTCAAGCTCATTTCATTTAGCACAGGAAACTACATTGAAGGGGTTCATGTAATCCAATGTGGTGTAACATGGATTCAGTTGTCGTCAGTAAGGCAGAAGAAAGAACAGGTCCTCCGAAAGGATAGAGGAGATTCACTTGCTACTTCATAACGTAATGTATGGGATGCAAAGATCAATTAGACACATTCTCTACTTGCTGGTAGATGTTTTGCACCATGTCCCCATGAATATCACGTGCTCTGGAGAGAATAAAATAAATTGCATTACCAGGATAAATTGAAAAAAAACAAGTCAGTAATAAAACAGTAAATTCAGTTACTGCAAAAAGAACTTCATGTATGCATCAGATCAGCCAAAAAATTAACCAAGTACTTAAAATTACTGAAAGATAATGTATTATCTGTACTAATAAAAGAATTTAGGGAAATGCCCAGTTAGAGACTTTCTTTCCTTGCTACTTAGATTTTTGTAAAGAATTTTTGCCTTTCTTATAGTCTCTGAATACAAAGTGTCTTATGAATTTGAAGCTCCACTTGCCTCTAACAGCTGGAAAGAACAGGCTGTCCAAAGTATTTTGGAGCCTGTGAGGCTGAATGCTAGGATTAGAGTGCTTGCTTCTTTTGCAGCCTGCCTGCTGTTGCTTTAAAAGGGGATTTTTAAAGTCTTTCACACGGTTCCCCAGGGTTATCTGGGTTATCCTGAGTTATCTCTCTTTCCAATGAGTCATTGCTACTACTCATGATAAGTTGGTTGGTTTTTTTTTTTTTTTTCCACTGGTAGAATACAATTCACATACTTATTGCTAGTTTGGTTTTGGCATATGACTGAAGAAAAGAATCACAAAAAAAAAAAAAAAAAAGTTAATTTTCATTCTGCTCCTGTGTGCAGCCAGATAGAATTTTCTTTAGGCATGGGAATACAGCCTTACTGGTTTACAGTTGGTTATTAAGTTCGTAATTGGAAAACTACATTTTTACCCTAGAAAGAGAGGAAGCTATTTTTGCTGCAAAATGTAATTATTTTTCCTAAAAATAATTCTCGAGTTAGATGACAAAGTGTTTATAAACCACTTTCTACTTGTCACTACTATTCAGAAGAGTGGGTTTTCACAGCCCTATTGCTGTGGACCATCAAATTTTGTTCCAGGCAGTTGAGTTGGGACTCAAAGCTAGGGCAAATAAATCCTGGAAATGTGATCCCAAATAAAAGATCATACACTTTCTAGTAGGATGGAGGGCTCAATTTATTTAGTGTCTTAAAAATAGCAGAACTTTATATCTGATGACAAAGCTTGTAAAAAAAGAGAAAGCAACAGTAGTCTCTTGTATAAGATCCAGGGAAAAAATAACTGAATATGAAAGGACAAAGAATGAGAGCAAACAGCTCGCATCAATAGATGTGTTATAGTGAACTCAGTGTGCTGGTAGATGTGTAGAATAGATCATCGTTCCTCTAAAAATAGTGGCATTTTCATTCCAGTGCTAAAGCAAATACAATAAGAGGTACATTGACAATCTACTTATGGGAGTAGGTCTTGCATCAAAAGAAAAGGTTTTCCTTTTGCTATGAATTATATCTCTAAAATAACTAGAAATAATTTCTAATAATTTGGGTCAGATCATTGCAGTGGAATTATTAATTTTAATAGTCTTTTAGAATACTTTAATCCACATTAAAGTTATGAAACTATGGAGCAACCATTATTGTGTCAAACATTGTTCCTCTAGTTTGGGCATAAAAAAACGTGAAAAAAGTTTCTGCTGTTTGGTGGGGGAGATTACTTTTATTTTAGTAGTATGGCAGTCTTGAAGCTAAAATGCTAATTTTTATTTGGAATAAAGAAGCTGTTAATTGTTTTGTAGAATACTATTGAAAATCCATTAATGTACGGGAGAGCAAAATCGATTATTCATCTGTTCATGCGTTTACTGATCCTTGGGAAGAATGTCACCACAGATTCGAAGAGTTCTGTCATGGGATCTAAAAAAATCTGTATTCCTCAAGCTTTATTAAAAAAGGAGAGAGAAGGTGGCTTGCAGTCCAGACACGCTATAACCATTAACTTTGCAAGAAGGACATTGGAATTATGTTGTATTATCATAAAAAAGTGCTAAATTGTTCCTCTCTTGGGAAAACGTATCAAGAATTTGGTGGCATTTTACCTCTACTAAATAATTGATTCCTCCTTTCAGTGGCTAGGAAGCTTACTCGTATAGCTGGCTCTAAGCGAGGGTAAGCTGATCTGATCTCAGCATTGTACAGAACTATGTGTTTGAAAGATTGCAACTGTGGCAAAATAAACAGCTAATAGGAGAACTATGTGGGTGAGAAGATGATTGCAAATGCTTAGGGAGATAGGTAGACATTGAGGACTTCTCTTTACGTGTTTTTATTAACAATCTTGGACCTTCTGAGAGTTTTCATAGAACTAAAAACTGTGTCCATCCAGGAAGCAATCACTATTTTCATATAAACTGATGGAGCTGAACAAGGATTCAGCACATTGATATCGGTTGCTCCAAATTTACACCAATAAAAGTGCTTTAAGGGAATGAAAACAATAGTAGGAAATGCAAACTGTAGTAGCATATCTAGTATATGCATGACTTTTGGGTTTTTTTGTGTATACCTTTTTAATTCAAATCTCAGCTGGCTTCCCTGCAGCTTAATGAAGTTCCAGGTCAGAGTTCTAGAATTCTTGATGGGGACTGTATTTTAATCAAGCATTTATCTTAAATGAGCATATTCAGTCATGGACAATTCTAAGTACCTTACTATATGTAACATAGATGCAGATCTAAATAGCTTAAACAGTGTTTCAAATAGTTGAAATATACTTCAGCCAAATTCAAGTACTTGTTTTCAGTTAAACATTCTAAGTAACAATACTGTATTGTTTGAGGCTTTGAATGTTAAGAATCTCTTATCAATCACAGTTACCTTTTTTTTTGTTGTTGGGTTTTTTGTTTGGGGTTTTATTTTTTTTTTTGACCCAAACCATTGGCAGTATTCAGGGTTGCCAAGATGCTTTTTGGGAAAAATTCATCTTTCTCTGACACCACTTTATTTATGAATCTTGTAAATAAGCATCTCAACAATGAGGAAAACACTTTCAATAATTACAAGTTTCTGTCTGCTTAATTCTTTTCCACAAGATTGTTCTACTTGGACTTTCTAGGCTACTGTGGCAATCCTAAGAATTATTATTCTGTTCAGTACTGAGGATTGCCCAGGTCTCTCTGGGTCAGCATGCAAATTTAACTAACAGATTCATTAAGAGGGCAGGTTGCATCTCCTGCTGCAGTTTGCCTCTTTGTTCAGATAAAAACTGTAAGACAGTGTCAGGACAAATTTTTGTGATGGATATTGGTATGAAGCTTCGGGGGAGGGTGGAGTTGCTTTAGTTTAGTTTTTAAACTTTGATCCTGTTTCAGATGGAATATCAGTGGACAAAAGGATGTCAATTATCTTGTACAAATCTACTTTTTAAGTTTCATCCTTAGGGAGAAGTAACAAAAGCAAGTATTGATTGCTCAGTTAGGCTAGTCAGGGGACTCCTCAGCTACACAAGTAGATCTTGGAAGAAACGGGAAGCAGAAAAAGCATGGACAAAAGAAAGGAACAGATAGGAATGTTTTCTTTGCAGATGAGTGCTTGTAATTGCATAACAGATCACAACAAAAACTGGCAGCCGAGAAGAGAGGGGGAGAGAAAAAGCAATGTGTATAGACTGGGATCCTGTTTTCTGAACCTTAAAATTATTCAATTAGGAAATAGTGAAGCACCTGCAGGAAAGTGGCGAAGTGTGTGTTTCACTGCTTTGTCTAGAGCTGTGCATGTCCTGTACTATTTAAAATACAGAGATAATTATTTCTAGAGGATTCTGTATAGTACCCAAAATGTCCATTTGCTTAACTTTGGTGTGTGCACATCTTAAGAGAGATGAGCTATAAATGCAGTGTCTGCAAGGATGAAGCTCTGGGGAAGTGTGATTAGACTGCTGAAGCATCTGTGAGCCAGCACCTAAGGTCATCTTTTCTTGAAGGATTTTCAAATAGAGCCCATGTCTCCAGGAAGCATGCCAGAGAGGACAAATCAATACCGTAGGCCAGAGCTCAACAGTCCCAGCTGCAAGCAAAGAAGTTTTATTAGGACTATGGGAAGCACACTGTTTATGCTTTTCTTGGAGTATCTTTAGCACCCCAACATTTTCGTCTGCCAATGACCGCAATATCAGAGCAATGTCAAACCATGCCTGGACCCTTAAGGTCGAATTCAGCCTCCAGCCAAAGTCCATTCAGCTCCACCTCTAGTCAGCTTTTTACAGGCTGTGATTGGGCCAGTGGTTCATATTGTTCTCCAGTTGCTCACTTTGAGAAGCTTAATTATGTCTTACATTTATTTCAGATAAAGACACTATGTCTTGCCCACCAGCTGATACAAGATTTTACCCAATTTCCATCATACCAGGCTGTCTTGAGAGTATAATAATTAACAAAGGCATTACAGTTGAAGGCAACCAAGTAATCTATTTGTGTAGTAATGCAGCAGTGCCTTCAGATGGAAGAGTTTCCTCCTTACTGCATTAACCTCTTTTCTTATATATGCTAAGAACACAAAAAGAAGTTGTTTCAAAAGTGAAATGTCAAGTTTGATCTTTGTGCAAGTTATATTGCTGATGTTTCAACTGGATTTCAAGACAACAAAACAGTAATGGCATCCTGGTTAATGTAATAAACAGGCCATTTTAAAAACCTGTGTTCTTGCAATCAAAATTTGAGTTACTATATTAAGTATACCATGATTTTTCTCAGTTCTTGTTAAACTTAGACTGAGGTAGGGGTTTAAGCAGCCTTGTAAAGTAGCATTCATTTTATGTCTCCATCTTGAATTAAGTGTATCGCAAAGATGAAACAAAGTAGAGGGGACAAATGTAGGTAGTAAAATTGCAGTGCTGGTTTTGCAAAGGATTGTTCAAACTCTGAATACACAGTTACATGGTGTCAAAGCTAGCATTTATACACTTAGTTTCAAAATGTGATGCAGCAATTGCATGTTTTGTGTTACAAGCTTTATGCCTGAACTCAAGCTATATGTATGTATATTCTCTAAACGAACAGATTGAGAAGCGACTGCCTGAACAAATAGGGGTTACATAATTAGTGCTTTTGAGAGAAGTCATCTAACTGAAGGACTAAAGCCCCTGCTCCCATACTTAGGTAATTGGATTCAGTCATATTTTCTGAGACAATATTAAAAGCATAATTGTCTATTTATAATAGCTCTTAGATTTCATTTGGTAAGCACTGATTCAGACCAACAGGAATGTAATTTTGAAATACCCAGTAGTACTACATGTTACTACCGAGTAACAAAAATGGAAAAATCTTTGTAGGTGTGGGCTGCATCAAAAGAAGCGTGGCCAGCAGGTCGAGGGAGATGATTCTGCTGCTGTACTCTGCACTGGTGAGACCCCAACTGGAGTACTGCATCCAGCTCTGGAATCCTCAGTACAAGAAGGACATGGACCTGCTGGAGCAGGTCCAGAGGAGGGCCACAAAAAATGGTCGGAGGGCTGGAGCACCTCTCCTGTGAGGAAAGGCTGAGAGAGTTGGGGTTGTTCAGCCTGGAGAAGAGAAGGCTGCGGGGAGACCTTATTGCAGCCTTTTAGTATTTAAAGGGGGATTATGAGAAAGATGGGGACAGACTTTTTAATAGGGCCTGTTGTGACAGGACAAGGGGTAATGGTTTTAAACTAAAAGAAGGTAGATTCAGACTAGATATAAGGAAGAAATGTTTTACAACAAGGGTGGTGAAATACTGGAACAGGTTGCCCAGAGAGGTGGTAGATGCCCCATCCCTGGAAACATTCAAGATCAGGTTGGACAGGGCTCTGAGCAACCTAATTTAGTGGAAGATGTCCCTGCTCGTTGCAGGGGGGTTGGACTAGGTGACCTTTAAAGGCCCCTTCCAACCCAAACTATTCTATGATTCTATGATCTCCAACAAAACCTATGTTCCTTAAATGTAACATATTGTTCAAATCTTACCGTGTTTATTTTTAAAATAGTAATTAATACATAGTATTGTACACTTCTATTGCATTTTCACACTGGCTTGCAGTTCAGCTGTTCACCTTGCTTCAGGCTGGGTCAAAAAAGCATAAATCTTTTATTAATTATGATAGATTTTTTTGGTACTGTGAATAAAAAGTATACATGATATTTTATGTATCAATATTGCGAATCTATCCTACTTAGTATCTTCAGGAAAGTAACACAGAAAAGAAACATCCTGTTATCAGAAATGGCTTCTGCAAATTCTCTCTAAGAACTTTTTGCAACAAAATTACTTAATGTATTCCAAGAGTTTAAAAACACTTTGGTATTGTGTAAATAAAGTAGATGGCTGGAGTAAATGAACTAGATTAGTTGTGGTTAACTGGCCCAATAAAACAACTTTCATGAAGACTAAGCAAGTATTTACCTGGCCTTTTATTCTTCTTTTGTAAATAAAAACTGAAAAATGAACACAAGTAATGTAAATTAATACTAAACTTTTAAATACTCGTTGTTTTCAGACTGCCTGAATATTCTCCTCAAAGTACTTTGTCCTGTGAGAGGAAATAGAAATTGTGTCTTTCACACATGAATTTCATGAATCGTGGACAAACACTTGGATCTGTAATATCACCCATTCTCCTGAAGATTATGTTCCCTTTATAATGATAACTGTTGATATTGCAGACTTGTCTAATACCTGGGAAGAAGCCCATTAGCAACCTTCAAGCGTAGAAGATGGGAAGCATCTGCTTCCCAGGGTGGGTTTTCCCTCCTTGTGGAGCAGGTACAGCAATGGCTGGTGCCAGCCAAGGAGAGAGGCTAGGGCACAGAGTACAGAATTACAAAGGTAAATATTTATTCACGTGCATGAGGTGTCCCAGCCAAATTGGGGCACCCCAAATGTAGTTTTACACATTCAAATGTTCAGGTACAGCACGATTTGACTAATCGCTAGCCCTCACGCTAGTGATTACTAATCATAGTAAAACCTTGTAAAGCAACTCTACTTCTGCAACATTCTTCCTGCTTGTCTATTGATTCAGATGTCGCTGGAGTCATTCTTGCTAGAGTAACTTATCTATGATGCCATATGATGCTGGGAGGGTTTCAAAGATGTGTAAGAGGGGCTGGGATGGTGGCGTTATCTTGGTTGTCCAGGGGTATCCTTTATCCTTCATGGACAGCTCTAAGCTTCCAAGAAGCAAAGTCCTTATTTCCAGAGCTGGCCTGTTCTTTAGTTTGTTTCACTTTTACCAAAGTCTGCAGTAAAATTCCACTGCCTTATTACATGACAGTGTATAATATGAACTAATACATATATTAACAAATTTAATATACTTTCATACTGTAAAGACTGGTTGATATAATAGTTAGGGAAGGGAATTTTCATAACACTGGTGTGAAATAGTTCTCCTATCTTACCTGAAATAAGATTGCATGCACGAGAGCATTTTGAGTGCAGTGGTAGCTTGTGTCACCCCTTCTCACAGAGCCTATGGCTTTCACAAGACCAGGCTGAAATGTGAAAGCAGTCGATCTCAACAAAGGCCAGCAAGCAGGGGGGTAACACAGACCAGGAGAGCCTCCAACAGTGGACCTAGCCTGCTAGGACTGCTGGGTCGTGTTGTAGTTGTCTGTGCTCTCTCCCTCATTCCCCTGTGAAACTATCTAGCTCTTTGGGGTGACTATTTGGATAGTTATGTCTCTTCTGAATTCATTGCAATTTTTTGGCTTATTGCAGTAGCCTTGTACGTCTCAAGGCGATTAATCAGGCCTTTCTAACTTCACCTGTACTTCACAAGTAAATTGGAGTTGGATTGGACTGTAAATATAAAAGAGAAGGCTCACTTGATGAAACATGTATTCGCTCAGTTGCTGTATGACATTGTTTGCTACTCCAGGCTGCTGGCTTTTGCTTAACTAATCCATGAAGATTTCACTTTTTTTAATACAAGTCACAAATGTCAGATAATACACCAAATTTTAACTCTGATTTGAATCATTCCTTAGGTAACAAACAAAAAATGACTGCACATGAAGTGCTGTACGTTTTCATAATTTCTCAGTACAGGCAACTCCAGTATAACTATTTCTACTATAGTGATATATATGCATAGTTCTGCAGTAGTGTGTCTGTATGAATGTCAGTTTATATCCATTCTTCAATCCCAAAAGTAATGAATTTATTTAAAAAAAATAACTGGGCCTTTTGCTTTAAATCTTCAAATAGACTTTACAAATTCTACACTGAAGGTTCTTTGGTTTTATCATTTTCCAGTACAGACATTTATTTTTCTTCCTATTATTTTTTACAATAATTTAAGGCAAGATTAGTGCCTGACATACAAGATCTGGCTTGTTTTGGCTGGCTGCAAATTCTGCCTACCCTGTTAAAGGAAGAAAACTTCATATTGACATCAAAGCTGCTCCCTGACCCCAAGGTCCCTGTGGTGGAAATGTATCTATAGTGCTTTTGACTTCTGATTTTAGCTGCCTGGTACAAAAAGAAGGATGGGGAGAAAAGGGCAGGGGTTTATCATCTGTTGTAGGTCAGAAGAGTTTCCAGACATGTCTTTTGGGCTGGAGAGATGTAGAATAAAGAAGGTACGGTTCCAGTCCGTGTGCTACTACTCCGCTACTCTGAACAGGTGCATTAGAGAGCCTGTACACTGGTGAATGCCATCAGTCCCAGGTGGTATTAAAGGCATTCATTGGAGTAGGGAACCAGGAATGGTAAGCTCCCTTTCAGTGGTCTATTCTGTTGACAATTGCATGCATGTGTATATGTGTACACATCTATACACATGTATCTCAGCAGCTCATTTGCTGATGTATTTATTGCACATAGGTAATAAATGCATTAGCTATAGTTAGTATATTAGTTAAACTCTAGCTGTTAGCTATAGTTTGTTACAAAACCTGCTTTGCTAATTCACCTCCGTATTAATCCGCTCTGTTGCAAGTTTCAGGCTTGTTTTGTTTGGCCTTGTTTTACAAAATTGTAGTTGGTAGCTTTATTAAATCAAACAACCTAATTTCTTATCAGTTGTCAAGTATTTGTTCAGTTACCTTCTCTGCACAATCATCTTTGAAGATGCCATTTGTGCAGTAGGTGCCCTTTGGCAAATAAAAATACAACGACGTGAAGTGATGTAATTTAAAGATGGTGTACTTTTGCCAGACCTGTGACCGTTCATTCAGTTTGTCATGAAGGCATTAGGGTAACAAAACCAGGGAACTTCTTTGTATATGTATCTAGTAGTGCTAGTGAAACAGTCTTTTAAACATCTAGTACTTCCTAAATCTCTAACATGTAAATTCAAGTGATTTAAGGGTATGGTTTTACAGGGTAAATGGTTTCAAAAAAAGATAGCTGGGGTGGAAGTAATTTATTTTCTCTTTTTATCTTTGCTTACGTGGGTATAACTTCAGAACAGAGCTTGCGAATGCTCCTCATAATTTAAAGTGTGTTTTACAAAATTTGCATTTAAAGTGCTGTAGTATTAATTTACTGTTGTATTTGTGAAAATAAAGCAAATCTATCCTACTTGCCCGGTAGCATGATAGACAATCATTCTGAATCTGAAGTGGACATCCTCTGATTTCTGACAATAAATCTGCTATAATTCCCCTGCTTTTCTCAGAGAATTCTTAACAGGCGTTGATTGAAAAAAAAAAAAAAAAAGATACATGCAATCCATCAAAAGAAGAGACCATTTATGGAGATTTTGACTTTATTCATTTATATAACAGTATTTCAGTTCCTCTGAAATACTCACACCTTTACACTACATTTTCATAAATCTGCATTTGGGGACTTTAAGATGCTGGTTTAGACAGTTCGGTGAAGTGGACTGTTACAAGGTGGTGGTAGGTGTTTTCTGGCTGGTCCCGTTCACTCTCTGCTCCTCAGGCAGCTGTGGTGGAGCTGCCTGCCCCGCTGCCTGCCCCCAGGGCTGCAGGGCTTGCCCCCTTCCCCGGCTGCTTCCAGTGCGGCTCCGGAGCACAAGGGAGGCGATGGGGTGGAGATACCTTGCTGCCAGGCCGCAGTCTGCTCCCATCTGGTCCCCTAAAACCAGCCCTGCTTCATGAAAATTAATTAAAATAGCTCTGAGGGAAGAAATGAGTGACCTGTGTATGGACCGCATTAGCTTTCCTTTTCTATTGTAGGGGTGGAGGTAGGAATCTGGTTGAGAGAAACCCTTTTACTGGGACTTAATCTTTAACTTTTGCTTTTAGTTATAACTGACGTTGAAAGCCAAGAGGTTGAGGGGGGAAAAACAGCCTTGAAAAGGACGCTGCATCCCTCAGGCCCATGGAATTGTACACATCTTGTCTGACCCGCATCTGGAGCGACAACGGCCGCTTCCTGCTGCCTCTGGACTCTGACAAATGAGTTCTGGCAGATTGTAGCTCAACAGCTTAAGGTGTTACCATCCCCAGATCCTTCTGATCTCTCTGCTGGCACTTAGTACCTGGGAGAGGGCTGCCCTTTGATAAAAATGATTTTTTCACCATGATGCCGTGCTATAAAATGCAGGAGTCTGGGTGTAGACACATGCACTGTTTTCCTGTGGCATTGATAGGCAGGCAGTTAGCTGTGGATGAGTTTGTCTCAGACTCTTTCTACTAAATATACCTAAGCTCATTTGTTAACAGATATGCAGCTAGACCTTCACTAGGAATTTACCTCTGGTCTTCTGTTAGAAGTGGGCACTCACTTGACAACACTCATTCACACAAAATGACTTATCTAATTTTCCAGCATTTAGCCATTTTGTATCATTTGTCCAAAGTCCAAACTTCATATTTGCAGAAAAATAAATATAAGTTAAGAAATGTATGCACCTTTGCTGGAATACCGACTTTTTCCAAGACAGAGACTATATTCAAGTAAAGAGAGTATCTGTATCCCTCAGAGATGATAGAAGTGTTCTGGTTCACAATAAACATGGCAGAAGGTTACTTATCAAAATTGGAAGAAAAGTTGATAGATTGCATAGTTCCAATAATTTCATTTGCTTTGAAAACTTTGCTGTCATATCATGGTATTAGTATATGTTCAGGCATACATTTTCTCAACTTCACTACTCCTGGTTGGCTGCATCATAGCACTGTTCCTTTATCTGTAATGATAAGAAAGCAAACAATTTTGGAAAACTACTAACGCAAAGCTAGTATGGTTCAGACAGTCTACTACTGCTTTATGGACAACTGGCTTTCTCATTTTGCCCCTGATGGGGAAGTGCATCATTTCTCTACTGTGTTCAGTTCTCGTTCCCTTGCTACACTTGACAGGGTGCCTGCGGCTAAGCCAATGTGTCATTAGATCATCTGCTGTTATAAAATGTTATCATGTTTTTCTTTAAAAAAAACTTAACTCACAATTGATTGTTTTACTACATAAGATACTCCTTCTAATATTTTTTCTCTAATATACATACTCTTCTGCGTATGTGAGTAAGTGTAACCTTACCGAAGAGAGACGCTGTTTTGCAGATGTACAGCAAGAAAATACATGAACACTTCAAAGCCTGATTTCAAGAAAGGCAGTTTTAAGTTGGAATAGGGGCTACTGCTTATCATGTTAAATTATAAGTGGTATTATTAAAATAAGTTCAGAACACTGTATTTATCTTCCTGTTTTTTTCCCCCCAACACAGACAGGATGAAAGGATAAACTGAAGTGATTTATGCTTCATCTGCAGCCTGTTCTGTTTTTCTGTCATATAATTGCCAAGTAGGTTGCTGTTGATCACCTTTGCAGCAATGGCACATTAAGGTCTACTGAATTAGCCAATTAAGCAATTTATATTTATGTAAAGAATGCAACTGGATATATAAAATATAATCAACTGATGTTGTGTGCTGTTTGTCTCTGCTTTCTTAATAATTAGGCAACATCCATGCTTTCAGTGCAAAGTGAATAAATAATTGAATAAGGTAAATAGTGAAGCCATTATGCAATTACTTATGGATTGGGTATATTCTCTTTTTTTTGCAGGACTATTCACCTACTAGCTGCTGTCTACACCAATATTAACCCTATGTATTCTTTTTATTCAGTCTCCAGATTTAAAACTTTGCTTCATGTTTTTCTTATTCATCAGATGGAAAAATATATCTGGTTTACTGTGTATTTTGAGAGGTTTTTAAGATTTCGATTTGTCTTGGCATATAGCTTGCATGAAAAAATTTTCATGAAAGTGCTACTCATTTTTATCAGATCCACATCAGAGATCATGACCCAGGAGAAGTGACATGATTTGTTTATATTAATATTTGGGTTTGTGAGGCCATTTGAAGTGGGTTTCATAATCGGAACTGTGGTCAGAACTGAAAAAGCTTGTTTTCCTCTAGAATTAAATTAAAGAGACAGGCTGTCATACTAACTTGTGAAATAGCAACAATAACTTTTTTATTTAATTTTATTATTGGTGCAAGAATAATGAAACTGAAAAAATAATGAAAAGATCGTTCAGCTTCAGTTCTGTTTCATACACCAAGAAAAATCACCCCCCGTTGCTTATAATTTTTTATGTAGTACAGAATTCTATTTTAATCATGTTAAGAGATTTCTGTGATGCCACATCCAATAACATGCAATGCTATGAATAACGCTTACCATTTTGGAGTTCAGTTTAGTTTCTTTGGCACTAATGTAAATTTGACTTGATTCTTTGGAGGATTTAAGAGATTCAAAACTTTGAACATACCAAGTGTTAAAATATAACTTTTAACTATTATTTTAAACTTTGTATTTCTCGCTGTGCAGATGCTCAAGCGAGTATGTGCTGTGATGTTTGTGAATTAAGGTCAGATTTCTAAGTTATCCTAATGTATTCTGGAAAAGTATGGAAGAGTTTTCTCCAATTAAACAAAACGTGAATAAGATTCTTCTGTGTGAGATAAGGACTACCAAAGAGCTGATATGATAGGGTTGTGTAAAATCACACGTTTCTTAAGGAGGTAGTAGTTCTCCACTTTTCAGATACAGGAATTAACGAGCATCAAATGAAATTAACAGCTGACTCATTTATGGAGGGTTTCACAGAATACATATGTAAGCTAGGGAAGTCCTTTTTGACAGTTGCTGTGGATGCTAAAACTTCACGTGGAACTGAGGAGAGACTGGAAAAGTGCCCAGATGAGAAATTCTTGCTACATCCATGATGTGTGTAGAAGCCACGTTTGCCTCGGCTGCAGGAGGTCCCTCAGTTGCAGAACAGGAAGCACTGGAAAATGTATTTTATATCGTGACCCTGCTGTGATCTCTTCTGTGCACGTCCCTTTTGGCCACTGTCAGAAACAAGATCCTGACCTAGGCTGTCTGCCTTTATACTCATGGGTAGAGATGAGATTACATTCAATATTGCTCTGCTCACATTAAAACCAGTGGAAGTTCTGTGGATTAATTGGGAAAAAAGGACAGTACTGACCATAGTAGTCTCTAAAACTTGAGAGCCATGTTCCATTTTTGAATGCATTTGGTAGATTGCTTTTTGCTAGGAAATACTAACTCTGGTAGATGAAATCACACCCATGGTTCTGGGGTTGTTTTGATTCACATTTTGGGGGCAGAAACGTTTGTGAGCTTATCCTATGAGGTTTCTGATATGGCAAACCTTTATTGTGTTGTCTTGCACAGTAGCACATAATCTGCCATTTAACATGGAACAAATTGTTAACTTAGGAGTTGTAGTTAAAATAGAAGTTGTAGAAAGTATTTGCTTAATTGAGGCCTAGGCCTTGCCTTTTGTTGGCATGAGTGGGAGTAGCACAAAATCCTGACAGTCCTCACAAAGTATCCTATTTAAATCCCAGTGACACAACAAATCCTAAAATTTGACCAGGAGGAATCATGCGTATGTGAGTACAGGAGCATATTTAGGCTGTCTCGTATAGCACTTAACGTTGGAGGTTTCCTTCTCTGCTGTACTTCTGGAGGCTTGCAAGCTCCTTTCTTAACCACCTTGTCGTGGTTTAACCCCAGCTGGCAACTAAGCACCACACAGCCTCTTGCTTACTCCACCTCGGTGGGATGGGGGAGAGAATCAGAAGAGTAAGAGTGAGAAAACTTGTGGGTTGAGATAAAGACAGTTTAACAGGCAAAGCAAAAGCCATGTGTGCAAGCAAAGCAAAACAAGGAATTCATTCACTCCTTCCCATCAGCAGGCAGGTGTTCAGCCACCCCCAGGAAAGCAGGGCTCCATCACGGTAACATAATGGTTACTTGGGTATGGGATATCCCCTTGGTCAGTTGGATTCAGCCATCCTGGCTGTGTCCCCTCCCAACTTCTTGTGCACCCCCAGCCTACTCGCTGGTGGGGTCGTGTGGGGAACAGAAAAGGCCTTGACTCTGTGTAAGCACTGCTGAGCAATAAGGAAAACATCCCTGTATTATCAACACTGTTCCCAGCACAAATCCAAAACACAGCCCCATACTAGCTACTATGAAGAAAATTAACTCTATTCCAGCCAAAACCAGCATATTCTCCACCCCTTATTCCATACCATTTACATCATGCTCAGGTACCACACTATCCAATACAACCTCATTACCCACCACCACCCTTCCCATCCTTTGATATAATACACAGATATAATTCCCTTAGTGTATGGACCACACCTGTGAAATGTCCATAAATGTCCACAAAATGTCCATTGAGTTCATTTAGTCCATGACTTTGGGCTCTGTCTGTTATGGTGGCCACTCAGGTCAGGAGAGGTGGTGCGTTGCGTGGAGTTAGAGGGCACCCAAGCCAGCTCAGGTCAGGTCACTGCTGCACTTGCACTGCTTCTAGTTCCTGCTATAGTGAGTCCTATAACATGCAACTCAAATAATGGGTTACAACAATTTAAAGGTATTTCCATTACAATCTCAATCCCTAGTCTTTGAGCCAGGTTATAAGGTTTGACATTGCGATGAACTCCTCCCCTTGTTCCTAGCCTGGCTAGCAGCAAGGGGTTCTTGCTGTAGTAATTCCCATAACAATCAACTCAAATCCCAGGTTACAACAATTTAAAGGTGCTTCCATTACAATCTCTACCCTGGTCCCTTTGGACCATACCAGAGGGTTTAACATAGCAATGAACTCTTCCCCTTGCCCCTGCTCCAGCTTGGACTTATCCACAAACTACAGTCCCTTAGGGGTGTACCTGCTCCAAGTGGAGCCTTATTGATGAGCCACAGTCTGTCCAGGGGTATACGTGCTGCAGCGTAGACTTATCCACAGCCACAGTCCCTTCAGAAGTAAACCTGCTCCAACATGGCCTTACCCATGGCAGCAGTCCCTCCAGGGGCGTACCTGCTCTGTCATAGGCTTATCCATGGCCACACACTTTGAGGTGCTCCAGTGTGACCTCATGCACAGCCACAGATACTTCAAGGTGTACCTTCTCCAGTGTGGACTTATCCTTGGGCCACAATCCCTTCAGAGCTATACCTGCTGTGACACAGACATAACCACGGCCCCAGACGCTTCGAGATGTACCTGCTCTGGCATGGGCTTATCCATGGCCACAGATGCTTTGAGGTGTCCTGCTCCTGCATGGACTCATCCACAGGTCACAGTACCTTTGACACACGTTCACGCTAGAGTTCCAGCCTATCCAGTACAGCAGCACAGAAACAGCAGCGATGCCCTGGCCATCTGCCAGCCCGGGCGCATCGCCATTGCTGTTATCAAAATATTCCCAGGCACAGCAGAGTAAGATGATAAGCAGTACAGCAAGCAGTGAAAGCAAAAAAGAGCCACTAACGAGCACTAGGCTCTAATATACAGTAAGGCAAGCAAGCCCCAGGGCAAGCACAGAAGCCTGCCCACTAATAGCTATACAGCAATAATAGCTATAAATTTGATCTAGCACATTCCAATCAAACCTGTCATTATCTTGAACGCTTCGTGCCCCATGTTGGGCGTCAAAAAGGACTGTCATGGTTTAACCCCAGCTGGCAACTAAACACCACACAGCCACTTCCTCACTCCCCCCTGGTGGGATGGGGGGGAGAATCAGAAGAGTGAAAGTGAGAAAACTCGTGGGTTGAGATAAAGACAGTTTAATAGGCAAAGCAAAAGCCGTGTGCACAAGCAAAGCAAAACAAGGAATTCATTCACTCCTTCCCATCAGCAGGCAGGTGTTCAGCCATCCCCAGGAAAGCAGGGCTCCGTCATGTGTAACAGTTACTTGGGAAGACAAAGCTCCATCAGTCCAAACGTCTTGCCCTTCCTTCTTCTTCCCCCAGCTTTATATGCTGAGCATGACGTCATATGGTGTGGGATAACCCTTTGGTCAGCTGGGGTCAGCTGTCCCAGCTGTGTCCCCTCCCAACTTCTTGTGTACCCCCAGCCTACTCGCTGGTGGGGTCGTGTGGGGAGCAGAAAAGGTCTTGACTCGGTGTGAGCACTGCTCAGCAGTAACTGAAACATCCCTGTATTATCAACACTGTTCCCAGCACAAATCCAAAACACAGCCCCATACTAGCTACTATGAAGAAAATTAACTCTATCCCAGCCAAAACCAGCACATGCCTGCAAACAGCCACAGCAGCTGAAGCAGGTTTGCATCATCCAAGTGGAATGACCCAGTGCTGTGCAGAGCTCTTCACAAGTGTGCATGTAAAATGGGGCTTCTGTGGTTACCAGTAGTGCCAGCTTCCAGACATTTGTATGAAAGAGGGATATCTTTTTAGTTTTAGTTTTCATTATTTTTGAGAAGCGAGCTCATTTTAACTGCCAAAAAAAGGAATTATCTGTAAGAAAGCTAGCATAGAAAAATTGGCAAAAGAGAGGGTAAGTAAAACACGGAAAGTAGCTCATGCCTTAAGCTTACTTTGACCGTTTGAATTTCTTTTCTATTATAACTTATCACCATCAAAATTCTAAAGTTTTAACGTAACATCTTGGATTAGTGGCAGAAAGCATAGTTTGCAAAATCTCAAAAAGCCTAACGAAAATGTTAATGTCAGTTTGACAGCAGTAATAAAATTTAACATCAGGCACACTCACAAGAATTAGTTTAAAATCTGCTGTCATGAAATATCAGAATACGGTGAGGTACTTGATAGCCTGCATGAGCTACTGATAGGGTACACAAACATTTTTCCTTAACCACAAAAAATAACCATTGAGGAAGTTCAACTCCACCACATCAGTACCAGCAACCACTATTGTTTGATGCATTCTAGGAAGAACACCTTTATTTTGGTGATAAATCATCTTGAGTTATTCCACAGCATTATCATTCACAAAGCATATCCCATGATTTTATATTAATTCATTGTTTGGCTTCACTTTTGTGGTATCTTGCCTGGTTTCTAGCATCTATTTTTACTTGTCCTGTTTTTAACTAAGCACGGAATTTGGCTAGGTCTACAGAATCTGTTGCAAAAACAAAAAGTAGATGATTTTGCAATTTTTGAAAGTTAAATTCTTGTTTTCCTGTGTTGCCTTTTTTTGCCTTCCTTTTCCTCCCTACCCCCACCTTCTCAAAATAAAAGCTTTACTGAAATTAGAGCAGGCAACAGTAATCAGAAGAGTGAAAATTTTTTGAGAGTTTGGAATTTTCATCTTTCCCCCTGCTTTCTGCTTCTTGGTTACATTAGATTACATTAGCACCAGAACATCACCTTCTACATATATAGTAGGTTTTTATCTCCTCCTCTGCTTTGTAAGGCAACATTTCTTTTTCACATAAGGTATCTTTCCACTTGCCACTTTATATTTACTTTAGGCAGACTTTTATATTTAAAGAACACCAAGAATTTACAACCAAATACAGTTTTAACAATGTAACTTCCCAATTAACTTGATCTTCTGGTAATGTGATATTTTCAGAGTAGGGGAAAAATATTTACATGTATGGAGATGGTATGGTTTTGGCAGAGAAAAAACCACCAAATGTATGAGAGGTTTGCATGAAGAGAAGGGGCTGCTGTCTGAAGTGGGATGTCCTATATAATTTTTTGGTTTTCAGAAGGAGCAAACAACATAATTCAGCAATACCATGGGAACAGTTGTAGACTTGCCAGGGTGACAGCATTATAAGCTGGTTTGTATAATTTAAAAAACCATCAGAACCAAGTGTCAGCAAACAGTCATTACCAGAGTCTCTCTCATTCCATCTTGTGAAATGAATTGCTTTGGCCTGGACCTTTCTTTTGAGGGCTTCAGTTCTTCGTCCTCAGCTGCCTCAGCTTGTGCCTCCTTTACATGGCCACTTCATGCACCGAAAGCCAGGCACTGGAACAGGTACTTCCAAAACTGTAAATTTAAATAGTGTAGTACCAGACCAGAAAAAGTCACGTCTTCTCCCACATTTATTCTATGTTCTGTTTGTGGATGACTTAGTTACTCAGTTTTCTCTTTACTGGCATTTATAACTAGCAGATGCTTATTCCAAGGTGTTGCCACCTTGTTAGTAAAACAGAAGCCTGTTTTCCAAGGAAATTCCAAATCTTTCCTACTTCTGTCTGTTTGTCGCTTTTATCTCATCAGTTTACTCCCTGTGGTGTTCGTTATTATATGTGGTAGCGTATTTTCTACTTCCATTGCCAAAAGCTCTCTCTGAAGTGGATCTTGCTCTCAACAAATGCTTTCTTGAGGACTTCTGTAGTCCTTAGTGAAGTAGGAACATTTATGTACGAGAAAAATGGTTGCTTGTCTAATAGTTAGGGGGGGGTTTAGGTACTCCACTGCAAAGCTCCTCGGGTAGATGACTTGTCAGGTGGACAAAAAGACGACTAGAAAAATGAAAGAAGATGCACAGGGCTATGGTGGTTTTTTATTGCTGTGGTGGCCATTCTACTTTGTTGCAGATTGAATGTCTATCATTAGTCTTAAGTGAAGAAATGTTTTTATTTAAAAAATTAATACAATGGAAGTGTAATTAGCTAATATGATTATATTCTTTATGACGTAAATCAGGGAAAGAGGGAATCAAAAAAGGTCAAATTGATTTTAACAGACCCAAAATTATTTGGTGAGGCTTGAAATTACTGACTTATGGAAACTGTAGTGAGTAATGTATAGAAAATACTTATGCAATCTCTAGTCTAGTGCAACTTCTATACTATAAATGTGTTCATAATGACAAATACAAAGGGAATATTTCATTAAATACAGATGAGTTTTCTTCAGCTCATTGGTACAAGAAAAGCTTTATAGGTCCTGCTATTATTTTACATTTTTCATAGAAGAGAATAGAGATTAAGTACCATATTAAAAGGCACACATAGCTGAAAAAGACTATAATTATGTGTAATTTCATGAGAAAATATTTTTACAAATCCTGTATTTCCTATTTTATGTTCATCCTAATTAGTTCAATAGAGAAATATTAAATACTAATTGTGCCATGCCTGCCAAGATACCTGAAGGGTTATTTTAAAATATATTATTAATGGGACTGGATACAATGTGTATAGTTCCTTAATGATAACTAATTCACTCAGGAGACAGTCCTAATAAGTAGATGTGAAACCAGAATTTGAGACAGAAACATTCTGTTTGGTTGTGAAGTTCATCTGTTTTCTAGTATAAGTTCACTTGGTAGATAAGTAATTCCAATCAAACTGCTTTGTGTACCTATCAAAAGTGTTTTATTGGTATGCCTTGAACCGTAGGTGAAATTGTATAATGAAAAATTACACGTATACTTCATAAATATTCCCAAGGTTAAAGCTAATTTTGCTAGGCCTGCTGGTATGATCACAGTTCATTTACTTTGATTGCACTTATTTTTTTTTGCTTTGCACCCAACTATTTCACTGTTATATCAGCTAGGTAATATTGATTTCTCACTGCAACAGTACTTAAAAGCTTTTGTGAAAATTAAATGAGTTTTTATACACAGCTGCCAATTTCATTTAGACTATTTTTAAGTGTCTACTAGAGTAATAGGCGGTAACTTTTATTTCACTGAAAATATTAATTTGGTTTTATTAAAGTTTAGCAGTTTGACAAAAAAGAAGCCCAGAGAATATTGCATTAAATATTAACAGGTTTTCCTATCAGGGTATTGGGGCTTTTGTTTTGTTTTTAAGAAATATCACATCCTTTTAAACTGCTAAATCATTCTTATGGATGCTGTTATTTTGTCCTCAGTTGTCTAAATTCACAGTATCTCTTCTCATTGGCTTCTTATGTTACATGATTTCAATAATGATTTCTTTTTTACTTCTGATTGAACTCTAAATACAAATGTAAGTGTACAAAATAAAAATAACTGTGTTTGAAAAATAGGCCTATTAAATAACAATAGCATTAGTTATCTATTTACTGAAAAATATTTACAGTAATTTTTTAAGGGTTTACAAAAGGGGAAAGAAAGCTCAGTCATACTTGCTGCACTTGTTATGCCCCAAATTGTAATGCTGAAAAATCTCTGATTCATTCTCTAGATAGCTGCCAGCTTCTCCTACCTAAGACAAAGCAGGAAATTACCCATGTTGTTTGCTGTAGCACTGTTAAATCAGCTAAATGGATCCAAGTCGTAGTCTGAAATAAGGTCATACATGAGTTGTCTTTTAGAGCATCTCAACTGTCATGTGCTCACTGTTTATGCCCAAATATGCTATTAACTCGCCTGCCCCTGACAAAAACAACAAAAGCATGTGAACAGTAATGATTAATCCACATAGTATTCTTTGGCTATGGGATAAGTTTCATGATTAAAATTTTTGCCCTCATTTTTTTAATGCTTTAATTGAAAACAAACACAGATTTCTGAGTCAGGCAAAGTCTGCCCTGATGAAGAAGATAAAATCTTGCAGTGATAATTTCAGAGCTGCCGGCTCTGGAGCCCATACCAGCTTCTGTTCCACCATGATAGCTGTTTGCCAGCAGGCACCATCAAATCCCTTAAAGTACCTTCTGGGCTGCTTTCCTACTGTGGTTTAAGTAGTTTTGGAATACCAGCAGGTTTCCTTATGGAATGGGGCTTTTCCTAATTCTGAATGTCTTTTTGATGTATTTTTTGTAACTAGAAGTTAAATAGGGTTCTCTTTTGTATAATTTCTCCACAATACTAGGAAAGCTGTAGCCTGAGGAGCAATTTTCTGTTATGTTTTAAAACTAACGAGGCATTTTTAATCTGGTTCGATTTGCAAGTTTGTTCCAGACTCTCTCCACTGTGAACGTGTTCACTTGCTGTCCCATGTTTTGTGCCAGTTTTCTTAGCTGTGTTAGCTGAAGAAAACACATGCTTTATTCTGGTAGAAGTAGATACCTTTGTAGCTAGTGTTAGGTCTATTGAGGGCTTTGAAAGTAAGGACACTTGGCCTAAGATTTGGCAGATGAAAACCAGCAGCATCTAATGGACAATACATAGTTCTGGATTATTATATAGAAAGACGGTCTGGAAAAGTGCTCATATTTGGGACTCAGTATTCACTCTTAAATAAGGTGAATATTTCACAGAATCACAGCCTGCCTGGGTTTGGAAGGCACCTCTGAAGATCATCTAGTCCAACTTCTCCACTCAAAGCAGAATCAGTTAGAGTAGGTTGCCCAGGATTGTGTCCATTTAGGTGAGTATCTCCAAGGATGGAGACTCCACAAGATCTCTGTGCAACCTGTTGCAGTGTTCAACCACCCTCGCAGTAAAAAAAGTATTTTCTTGTGTTCAGATTGAATCAAGGTGAGGCTGACCTGCTTATAGTTCCCTAGATCCTCCTTCCTGCCCTTCTTGAAGATAGGAGTGCGGTTTGCTTTCTTCAGTTGTCAGGAACCTCTCTCAATCACCATGATTTAAAGACAATTTTGAGAGTGGTCTTGCAATGATATCAGCCAGTTCCCTCAGCACTTTGTTGCATCCCATCTGGTCCCATGGAGTTGTGAGTGCCTGGTTTAAGTGTTCCTTAATCCGATAATTCTCCACTGAGAGAAAGTCTTCATTGCTCCAGACTTTCCCCCCAGTTGCAGGGGCTTCAGATTCCTGAAGGCCTTGCCTTCTTTCCCAAGGCAAAGAAGATGGTGAGTACCTCTGCCTTTTCCATATCCTTTGTGACCAGGGCCTGTGCCCATTCAGCAGCAGGCCCACATTTTCCCTTGTCTTCCTTTTGTTGCTCATGTAGAAGCCCTTTTTGCCCTCCATATCCCTTCACCAGATGCAACTCTGGGTTGCTTTATCTTTTCTAGCCCCATTACTGCAAGCTTAGTGTCCCTGTATTTCTCCTGGGTCACCTTGACCCTGCTTCCACCTCTTGAACACTTCCTTTTTGTGCTTGAGTTTTGGCAGGAGCTCCTTGTTCATCCATGCAAGCCTCCTGCTGCCTTTGCTTGTGTGAATCTCAATAGTCCAGGCTGGAAGTAACAAATGAAAAGATCATTGCAACCATTTCCTTACACAAAGATGTAAGTTTAAGTGGGGATTATAATGGAGAAAGACAGTTAAGAGTGAAAGAAGGAGGGATTTTGAGATACTGTTGCAGGCAGTGCAGTAGAATATGTCATGAAAATCTTTAGAAATATTTCAAAATAACTAGGTATACACACACTAATAGTTTATTGTAAACATAACCCTTTAGAAGGTTATAGGGTGTTACATACAAGATTTAAGAGTCTTTTAAAATATTTGCTGTCATTTACAATGTGACTTTCAAATTCTTAAGTGAAAAGCTTGTCTTTCTCTGAGTTGAAAAAGCTTCATCATAAAAGCAACGAGTCTTGAGATGGGTGAATGAGTAATATTTAATGAACCCATCATCAGGTAAGCACAGACTGTCACCTAACCAAGTACAACATACCTGCCTGTGATGCAAAGGAGAATGGGGAGATTTAAATGATCAATGATGATTGCCAGCAGTGGTTGGAATACTTGATCTAAAAAAGAAGAGTAGGACATATTTTCCAGGAAATGTGCAAGAAACAGTCAATTTGACTTTTTTTTTTAATTAGGTTGAGATCTGTTCTATTACATCTGCATGGCAATCCTCAATGGATGCCATAGATTTAACATTATTTTACCACAGTACTAGGTAAGTGTGAGCATGGACCAGCACCCTAGACAGCAGCACTTAGGAATTTTACAAGTGAATGATGGAGGAAAGTAATATTGGCCAGTTGGAGATAACAGCTGATAAAAATGAGAAATGGGCAAGTGGAAATAGGGCATGAAGTGAAGACAAGTAGTAGTTTGTATTTAATAAGATGGAGGAGCAGGTGTTAGTGGGAGGAACTTATAAAGAGGGTTACATGGTGATTCAAAGAGCTTAGGAAACTGATCCTTGCAGGTGCACTCTGAGCAGTTGTGAATACAGCAAACCTGTATTTGCTAAGGAAATGAGAAAGAAAAAGGCCAGAGAAATAGAAGGTACAATAAAGAAATGTGACATTATCAAATCCCACTGGGAATATGCTTGGTGAAGGGTGGGAAAATACGAATTGTGGGGCAGTGACAAAGCAAGCCTTTAGATATGATTCAAATACAAAGAACTAGAAGGAGACCCAAATAAAAAACATCGCCTTAACTATCAGCTTGCATAATAGCAGGGTGAGGATAGTACTTGGAGAGATGAAGGAAGGAGACAGGGCTGGTGGCTAAATATGAACTGGCAGATGTTTAGAGAGATGGAGGTGTGTTTTGATTTGGTCAAGAGAATGCAGGGTGTCTAAAATAATGGCAGATGTCCGAGTGGTCTTTGAGAAGTGGTAGTTGAGTTTGTTTGGTGGTGGCTTTATCCGGTGATAATGTGCAGAGAGTGAAGGGAATTAATTAGAAAGAGACTTGTAGAATGTGTCCTCCCTGTCTGAAGGGGGGCTTCAGTTCTTGAGTCCAGGTGAAGAAACTCTTCCTAAGGACATGCCTGAACAATTGATTAGAGAAATAGGAAATCAGAAGATGTGACAGCTTATGTCATGTGTCACCTACAGTAGTGGGCTATGATCTCATTTTACATCCATTCAAAAGACGAAAATGGAAAAGGAGATGAAAGTATTAATATTTCAACAGCCAATCAATCATTTTTGACACTGGTGGAGGCTAGAGGTGATGAAAGGCAGAATGCAAATCTATACTGTAAGAGGGGCAGGAAGATTCCGTACTTATAAGACTCGTCATTTGTCAGTCTATCATTGTGGAGGAGAGTATTCTGAGGGACAAGTGGATGTGGAGAGGTAAGTTTCTTTCTATACTACTTAATAAAAAATCTGTGACGTTTATTTTTTAAGAGAAACAAAGATTAGAAGATAGAGAGGAAGACTGGGGGGGGGGGGGGGCTGTAGGAAGGTGTGAAAGGGTGGATATACAGTTCATACTCATCTGTCCATCTTCCTCATCCCTGTTATCTCAACAACCTTGCTTTTCACTATAAATTGGTCTGGTAGAGAAAATGGTGAGGTACCAGGAAGATGTAAGTGTATAATTGTCCATGTGTATAAAATAAATGAGAAGGCCGAAGAAGACAGAGATTGTATTTGGGAGTACATTTTACATAAAAAGAACAGGACCGTGAAGTATTTCATTAGTAATTGTCAGGAAAATCAGCAGCTAAAAGAAATGTGCAATTCTTTTAAATTGATTTCTTTAGCTTCCTCCTCTTCCCTTCCCCAGCTACAATAAAAAGTGATGCATAGGGAGAATGTTATCACATGTATCAGTGAAGCATACATTACAGTGATGCTCATGGTTTTCAGCCTGAGGCTGGAACACACTCCTCTTACCGAAAGCTTAAGAGACCACAAAGTACTTTGACATACTTTCCCTGTCATGTTTTGTCTTACTTTTTGCACAAAATATAAAAGGAATGTAAGTTACACTGAAGACCCCAACAAGGATAGCTAGCCCAGCAGTGCAGAGCCAACACTGCTGAAACCCAGAAGTGGGCAGAACCCAGGGTGCTGTGGGAGGAAAGTGTCTTGGTGTTTATCCACAGCTCTTTGATGACCTGAGGTAGAATAATTTCTTGTAGAGCCTGACCGGGAAGGAGGAAGGGGCAATGCTTTTTGGTTTGCAGATTCTGCATTGGCCTTCTGCTAGGCTGGCTATGTGGGTGAAGTAAGAAACAAGTCACTGGAGGGAAGCACGTGCTGTAAGCAAGCAGTGGTTTTCAGCAGGAGTCACGGTGCTCTGCGAGGCAGCAGAGCAGCTGGGCTCCTTCTCATCGCTCCGCTGTGGCCGGCAGAGCCTCTTGAGCAGCTGCGTTCGGGACAAGGCAGCAGTTGCTCAGATGGGTCAGCCTGGACCTGCTGCACTGTGTATGACATAAGACGTCTTTCATGCAAGTAGTTCTACTTTAGGTAGTGAATTTATATTGCCTCCAGCTGTAGGGTTGATTTTAAATTATGAGAACTACTCCAGGGTGTTTGAAATTTGACATTTCTTCCTAAATATTTAGGCAGAGCAGCTAATTTTGAATAATAAAGTTCACATTCTTTGGGCTTACTGTAGATAAACTATGCAGAAGTTGTGACATAGGGTACTGAGCTTAACGGTGTCGGCAAACAAAATTGACAGTGTTCTGAGTCATCACATTCTCAGCTGATGGTATCACTAGCTCAGGCACTCCGAAAATATCATTGTTTAGGAGTTTGTTGTTCTAACAAATCAAGACATAGTTACTATTTTTGTACTGATTCAAAACTTTGTCATCTGTTATAATCAACAGAAGCTTAAAACTGGAGTATTTCCCTGATTTTCTTCTTCCCCTATATTGCCTATATAAGGATTTGTTGCATCTAGGTTGTGCATGAGAATTTGGCTGCTCATGTATTGGTATTTTTTTTCAGAGAAAACAGTTGAAGTATTTTACATTAAGAAACAAAGAAAAATCCATCAATATGGTCTTTTTTGGATGGATATACTCTAAGGAAGGAAAGTAACAAAATTATGGTGCATTTCTGTTATTTTTCTTCAGTGTTACAAAACATAAATCACCAGCATGCACAGCCCTTAAAACTAAGGACAACTTAAATCCATTAATGAGTGGCTAAGGATCTGGAAATTTTTAGAAAGCATTAAAATGATCTGAATCATCTAGGGTTTCTTTTGAGCTTACAGTGGCGGGGTTTGCCAGGTGACAGAGCTCTGTAAATGATGGAATTTCCAAAAGCAGGTGATTTAATGAGGAAAATCTGCAGGTTAATCCCTTCTACCTGGCATTGCCACATCCTAAAAAACTCTCCAGAATGTAACAAGCTTCTAGTATTTTCTCTAAATTACTCCATTTTCTTTGTAACACCAAGACTGCGCTTTGGACTTTTTCTGTTAGGTGCAGATTAAGCATTTGATGTGGTCAAGTAACTCAAAGTGTTTGAAGTTTTATATAAATTCTACTTCACTGAATTAAAATGAGAATCTCTTGCTCTGTTCAGAATCCAGGGCAGGAGAACATCAGCTGTAGGATTTTTAGGTCCTTCTTTTTTCTTATTATTCCCTGGCAATAACTTGGACTGATGGTAGAGAAAAGCCATAGAAAGGGTAATGGAAAAGGGAGGACAGAGGGTGAATGGGAGTGTGCTCCTCTAAACTGAATCCTCTCCCAGCTTTTATGATCAGGCCCTGGCCCACTTCCATCATTATATGGATCCCTTAGGTGTATTTTCCGATGGAATGAGTTTATGCAGGTTGAATTCAAGGTATATGGTGAGCTATTCTGCTGCTGCTGCTTCACAGCACAGTGAAGGATGTCCAACATCATCCTTTGGATAAAGGTTGTCCCATCACATTTTGTAAGTGTAATAAATACAGAGCCAAAGATTTCTTCTTTTCTTCAGAATTTTAGTGCTCTTAGCTGGATAAGATAATCATATAGACACATTAAAAAAAAATATTTTGAGGATAGTTAGATGTGAAAATTTATTTTCATTATGGGAGTATTAGAGTTATTTTAGTGATATTTCAGAGCAGGACATCTCACACAGGTCTGCTCCCTTGGTTGTCTGAATCCTGAAGGGCTTTGTCCCACCAGTTGCTGCACAGGAAGCAGGGTTTCAACCAGCATACCTTACAGGTACAGTACCCCCACTTGGGCATAAAATATTAATTAAAAGTCACCATTAGTATAACACAGAATTCAAAATTTTTTTTAACCAACCAAACCAAAGAGCAGCATGGGGAATGCTCTGTGTTGGATTTGTAGGTCTCCACTGTAGATAAAAAAGATAAATAGATAACATCCATCATCATGGTCTCTGTTCAAGCTCAATGGTCTGGACCTTTTCAGGCAAACTGTCCTGCTGAGCATTCCGTATCTCCCTCTCTTCTGAAGTTTGTAGAAAGGATTGATTATTTTTTTGTCCTTCAGTCCTGATCAGCGGTTACACTAGCATCTGTTAGCGCACATCTTGTGACACCTCTACTGCTCATGGCCATTGTTTCCTTCTGAAGAAATGCCATTGTTTTCTTAAAGCAGCAGCAACTTGTAGCACCCCGTCTTGTGCTGATGTTTTTGCTTTGCCTTTTCTGTGGTGTATATTTGCAACCCTTCAGTGACTGGAACATCCGTTTCTAATTTAGAATTAATTAATTGTTGTTTTCAGTTTTTGAGAATAAAACAGCAGCAGGTGACAATCTGTACTTCATTACTGCCACTGCATAATTTAACAGCATTGGATTTGTACCAGAGCTGGCCTTTTTTCAGCGAGCACTTTGTCCTTTTGACACTTCTTGCCATTTACTATTTTAGGGAGAATAGGGAATAACAGCGACAGTTTTGAACCCATATGTCATGGCAAACTGGCTAAAACCCATGCACACTGGAACTGTGGCTATTTCTTTTCCTTAGTCTTCATTTGTGGAGTTAGATAGATAAACAAATAGGGAACACAAGTTGATCTGTTCACATATGTGCTATTAACCAGTGGCAAAAGCAAGGTCTTTCAAGATAATGAAATATCAGTAAACTTATCTAAAAGTACCTGACTGGAGAGAAAAAAAGAATTTGAAATTTTGGTTGGGATACAAGTTTGTTTGTTTTCAAAATTAGTTGTTTTCTTTAAAGACTGTAATTATAAATATTTAGATTATTTTTTTTTTGCAAGGAGAACATATGGTTCCTTCTTAAATCATACCAACTTATATTAGTTTCAGCTTCTAAGCTAAGTGAGTGTTACACTGCTGGTATAGATATACAATCTCAGTCGATTAAAATAGTCATGCTTTCTTCTAAATAGATAGTGGAAGTGCCATGTGAATGATAAATACTTTACCTGGGACCATCTGGATTCTTCCCAGGAATGCAAGACTGTTATCAAGAGCTTTCTTCCAATTATTTGGAATAAAAATTAATCTAGGATTAAACTGTCTCTTTCAGCAGCACCTAACTGTGATATCAGAATTGGTTCAGCCCTTCACACTATTAGATTCTGTAATTTTGACCGCTTGACAGTAAGCCTCTTTGTATGTTTCCTGCTCCTTAGCAGCTGTTAAAATAGGTATATTCAGAGTTTCAAAGGTCATCATTTTAATTTGTGTTTTCTTGAGAGCTCAGTTACTGATAACTTATTTATGATTTAATGAGCAAATCCATCTTCCTTTTGGTTGATGGGATATGCATGTAGGGAACCTTCATGGTCTACTCAGTCCCCAGTGAATTTGCTGAGACGTTTTTTTCTGACAATGATTCAGGAGAGTTCTCAGGTTCTGTTTCCACAATGTGCCACAAATATATCTTTATGTATTTTTCCTTAATCTCTTTAGCCTTGATCTGGAGAGTTTTAAAATGTTATGTGTATTTTTACATTTTCCTACTCATAGCTTATACTCAGACCGTTGGGTGGGGGAGGGGCACCACATATTGGGGCAGTTATACCTGAGCCGTAAGTCTTTACCAAGCGAGTAAAGAAGCAGCTCTGGGACTATGGAGATGAAGCGGGGATAGGTGGTAGAATGAGAAATTCTCCAGATATTAAAAAGACCAGTTATATTTGTGGTAGTGACCATGAAGGTGCCATAAATTTAATCCAGTTGCAGTGCAATAAATTTAATTTGGTTACTGTTCTTGTGTGTTCACATATAACACTGGTATAATTAAGACTGCTAATGCCAGTGTGCCAGGAATAAACATTTTCTGTTAATAGTTGTGGCAGAAGTTTCATGAAAGGAATTTCAAATTGCAGTAAACATATCTGAGCCTGACTGCGTGCTGTTGGTGAGAAGTATTCCCAGTCTACAGGTCAACTTTATGCTAAGGTCCAGTAGAGGCTTCCATTTTACAAATTTGAAATGCTTTCCCAAGTAGGAATAAATTAATTCTCACAGTATCTGGAAAAGTAAACAAACATTATCCCATTTAAATTGTGGGAAAAAGCAATTTAGGCAGATGAAATGATTTGTCACATAAGGAAAAGCTGTATCAGAGCCAGAAATTGAAGCCAGATTTCCTTATGGCATGTCCTGCTTTATTAAACTTCCCTCCCATGGTTGACATATGTCATCACATGCTATTGTCCATCAGTATTTCCACTTTGGATATTATGAACATCGAAATAAGTTATTGGAATACAATGTCTCCCTGAAGGTGACCCTTCAGTCCACCCACTGTAATACTTGAGCTAAAGGAGTGAAACCACAAAGTACAGAAGCGAATTACCAACTATTAGATCAGCCACAGAAGTAGGACACGACACACTCTTTACCAGTGTCTTATTTACTTTTCAAAACAGTTGTTTTCATAAACAGTTTGTGATGTTTGTGTATACAGAATAAAAGAGTTCTTTTCAAAGAGTGAATGTATTAAATATTCATTTATTCAGAGTTCATATTTACCTACTTTAATGTATTTGTACAGCAGGGAACCCTTTGTACCTTTTTAATTGTTATTTTCTCTAGATGTTTAAGTCAATTACTGCTGAGCAGTTACATTCTGGTAGCTTTTGTTAAGTTTGGAAAGGAAGAATTATGGAACTCAAAGTAAAGCAAGCAGCTTGATCCCTCAGAATTAAACTCCCTTTTCTTATGATGACAGAAGAATGTTCTGATGTCAAGGCTGATCACTTTAAAAATAACTGTTTAAAAATAAACCCTTAAATGATTTTTCTTTTTAAAGCTTTTTTGGGTGTTTTTTTCTGAATAGATGAGCATTTATTTTTGGATGCTGACGCTTAACATTTAAAGCTTGTTTACAAAGCTATCACTACTTCTCCCTAAAAGCAAGGAGCTGTAAAAGTGGAGTTCTTAGCTGATGTGGTATTGGATTGTTAGACACCGTCTCATCTCCTGTCGTCAGAACTCAGAAAGAGAGGTGCTTTCACGAGACAGGGTGTCAAAGATTATAACACAGCTACAATATTTCAAGCCAGGTATATAAAAATAAAATTCAAGTATAAAAAATAAGAATTGTTTCTCTTACTTTATTCCTGGAGTCATGGTTTCCTACATGGCTACTACTGCTATTAACTGTCCTTTGAAAGAATAATAATGGTCAGACTGTTCCATTGAGATTTATAATCATTGTAACATTGACTATAGTAGTTGTAGAATCAGCAATATCTACCCTTTCAAAATAAACTTTAGATTTTTATTTAGATTTAGATTTAGATTTAGATTTAGATTTAGATTTAGATTTAGATAAACAAAGTAAACTGATAGATATAGATTTCTTTTTTTCTTTTCTAATTTCAGACTGGGGTCAAGTCCAAGTTACATACTTGTAAAAATCAAATAAATAATATTGTCATGCTTAAAATAAAAGGAAAGCACATAGTGTGAAAACATCTTTTCTATTCAGACATCTAAATTCAGTTCTTCTGGCCATCACAAGTTGTGTCACCAGCAGCTTGACTCCTTACTCATTTTGGATTGGAATTACTCTACTTTGAATTGGCCTCTGACTGATTTTGTTACAGAAATTACAGCTCTTTTACAGCATGATGCTGATGGACTCCAACTTTAAATTTTCCTGAGTAGCTTCCAAACCCACGAGGGCCACCAGAGTAGATACAGATACCAATGATTCTGAGTTACTCTCTGGTCCTCACATGAATCATACTACCATGTGCCTGTGTGTATTTGTCCCCAAAACACAGTGCTGTTATTTGTTAGGTATAAAGCAAAAATAAGACGTTGTTACAGCAAATATACTGACTAGCTGAAAAAAGACATAAAACATTCAGAATACAAAATCTAAAAAGGCATATTTCCTAAATGCCAATCTACAACCACCTACAATATTTGCACATAGTAGATTTGTTTCTCTAATGAAATCTGCATCTACTCAGTTATAACTTGTTCTTGCTTTTTATCATCAGTTTCCCTGTGGATGTTTTTAGAAGTAAACTAAACTAAATATTTCCTGAACAGATTATATTTTCACCTTCTTAAATGCTTCTGAATGTAAAAAGGGCTGAATTATCTGCTTCTATTAGCTTTTGATTTATACAGCTACACTGAATTTCTAAAGCAGATTCTACCTTCCGTTTTATATAGATATGTTCAGGTGCAGGTTTTCCAAATACCACTATATTATGACAAATACATTAATGGTATGCTTGGGCCTGCTTATTTTGGGATTCAGTTTGCATGTTTGTAGCCAGCTAAGCCAGAGCTATTTGCTCTGGGCTAAACCCTAGCGTGCAAAATAGGACTTGCTCCAGCATGTGTCGGCATGGTCTCAGTGGGGGCTAGATTTTACAGGTGCAAACTGCCTGCTCCTCTTTCCCAAACCTTACCATATAATGGCTGTAGCTAGCAAAGATTGAAGCAGACATGGTTGAAGTTCAAATTATTAATTAAGCTCTGAGAGTATAACTACAAATTACCTAGTCATTGTCACCAATGCTTGTTAAGTATACTTCTCTAATTATAATTCATTACCTGTGCTGATCAAGCAGTAGGTTCTGCAAATTCTCACTTTTAATTATTGGTATTGGAGCATAGAATCACTAATATAGTCTGGGATTTCATATGCTCTTGTGACAGAATTTCATACTTGGATTCTACTTGTGCTTCTGGATGAGAAAGTTAAGATATCAATAATCCACTCTGATAGCTTCTGGTAACCTTTGCAAAAGAAACTGGTGTATAGCCTCGCCATTAGACAGGAGTGTTCATATTGGAGAAAATAGACTATGCCCAGAATTGTTGAAATACCTTTCAGTAATTGTTGGAATACCTTTCATATTCACGAATTTGAATAATGTTTTAATTCATTATTTTGCATACGCGTTGTTTTAGTCTTTTTTATTGCTTAAACTGTTTTCAAAAGCATTTACTCATCTGTCTTTCCTTAATTTTTGAGGACATTTATTGGAATTCAGTGCTACCTTTTGTTTTTTAATAGGCAAGACTAAGTGCAGGTTGAGCAATGTACAGCAGGAAATGCTATTGCAGATTTTTATGAACTGTTAAAATTTTCAGTGACATTTCTTAAATATTCCATAGTATTTAGACAGTACTTTTACTGTACTATACTGTATTTTTAGACAATGCGTTGAGAGGAAATTGCTTAGAAGCATTCCCAGTGAAATTTAAGTATATGGCAAAAATATTTAGCGCAGAATATTTTTAGAAGGCTAACAAAAAACCTCCCTCTGGCATGTTTCTTTACTACATACATTTTACTGTGCTCTGTCTAACTTTAAAAGGCTGGTGTTTGTTTGCAGAAAGACACTGTTGGTAAGGTCTCTTTAATTAGATTTAATAGTTGCACCCCTTAACATTATGCATATATTTTATTAATTAATTTCTTTAAAATAGAGGAGTTATCTATTGGAACAGCGTAATACTTAATGAATATACATTTCAGTTATTTAAAGAGATTTGGTAGCGTATTCTAGAATCATTTAATTTTCAGGCTTAATATACCCATCTAGGGATAATCCTAAATTTAGCAACTGTAAGTAGATTTAATGTGTTGAATATAGGCAACAAAACAATAAGCGTGTTTTACTGTAATAATTAGGATAAACTGACAAATGTATCTCCATAGAATTTGTGTTGTTTTTCATAGCACAACTAAGGTACGCTCTGCTTTACAAAAAAACCCAAACATTTTATTTTTGCAAATGAAAATTGAGGCAATGAATGCTGAAGAAAAAGGTATTTAATATTAAACCTGTACTACTTTGCTTCAAAATAAATTCTGATCTTTTAAATTTGCATGTTTGCAAGTCACAGCCATGCTGTGCAGGTTTCTCAACAAGTATGCCTGCTGCACATCCCAGTGACTAGGAGATGTGTTGCATTTAACACTGGTAGCTTTTATTGCTCTTTTGTTGATTTTAATCAAATAATACTTAGTGTTTCATCTTAATCACAAAGCGTCAACCGGCATTTTATGTCTGGATAATAAAAAACACTGTTGAAATTCAAATTTCACACCAATTATTAATTGTAACACATCCTCAGGGCTTCAACAAACATGGTATCTGAGGGTTAATAAAAACGATTTTCTAAGAATGCTGTGCAGAAGCTCGCCTCTATAAATAGCCTTTGTGAGTTACAGTACATACATTAGCAGCTCTGGAAAGTGTTAAGAAACTACAAACTTAATTCTCTTGTTTGTTTTTTGTTAAAGTATTTATAAAATAGGTTATAGGCACATTGATCTTACACTCTTGCTTGTGACGGTGAATGTGTAGAATAATTGACTTTCTGTCCCATTTATAAAGTATTCAGTCATTATCCCAGTGAATATTGTAATACTGATGTTTAAAGGGCTTTCACAGGAGGAAAAAGTGGCATGGCTCAGTTTACTGCATTGCCTGTCAGCGTTTTATTTGTCTGCAGAAGCATATGCCACAGCATTTCAGTTTTACTAAAGAAGCACTGTGTGTTCTTCAGCTATGAGGAAAGCTATAATAGGAAGTAGGTCAGTGTTTGAATGCAAGTCTCTCTCGTTGTTCCTGGATCTTTGCTGATATTTTGAGCCTGTGAACAGTTTTCCTCCTGAAGATGTTGCTTTATTTAAAAGGAAAGAGAAACCAAGCATGTTCTTCACCTTGTCTGTTAAGCTTTTGGGGAGTAAAAGTGAAAACTCCAAAGTTTTGCACTTAAGGTCTGGTCAGCTAAGGAATGTAAGTGAACTGTGAATCTTAACCGACATCTTTACTAAATTGCAACTTATTTATACCAGCAGGCCAAAAGGTCTATTAAGCTGACTCTAAGGTATATACATGAAAAGAAATGCCCTATATCAGTGCTGCATCTTCTAAAAATTCTGAGTGAAGGGGCAGCAGTAAAAACGCTGGAAGAGGGGAGGTGGTGTTTTCTTTGTTGCTTTCACTCGCTATGCTCTGAAACTCAGTTTCCTATACATCACTTCAAACTTGGTTTTCCTAGTCTTCAGATCAGTATTTTTCCAATATGTTTCTACGTGACGGGGGGAGTGGGGTGGGGGGTGTCTTTGCTAAGGTTTAGTGGCTATTGCCCCTGTTCTAGCAGAGATGAGATGCACCTCTCCAATGAAAAAGTTAGGGAATCCAAGAATTCTTTTATCCAGCCCTGATGTAGTAATACCTTTTGCATAAATTTTTAAGTTATGCTTAAGCAGTTCTACAGATATGCACAACTGCCAGGCATGTGTTATAAAAATAAATGGGTTTAGGAATAAGTGTGGTGATTATGTTTGTGTTTGGCTTGTGCACTTTTTTCTCTTCAGTAGATCTGCTTTCTGTTGCACTTTACCGTGATTCAGAGTAAACCTTCAAATTTGTAATGCTTATAATCCCGCTCATGCAGAGCTTCTTAAAAAGTTGTCTTTATTCATTTGTACTTCAGCAAAATGCCAGCTTTGTTCTTCTGGCTTTTGTCTTTAGTGAAGCAATAACTTCATATTCATAAACCTCAAAAATAGTTTCCTTCTTTTGCTATAAATTTAATTAGGGATTAGTAAAAGTTACCGATAGAAGACTTTCCATAGTATTGCAAATGCAAGGCATGCTACTTGGTCTTGGGGCTAATTAATGGGAACAGATACCTTCTTGTGTCACTTACATCCATGGGGGAAGAGCAGAGTAGTCCTGTTATTAACAGAAAGGCCATAATGCTACTCTGCTGCCTTGTAGTTTTGGGTATCCAGTTTACCACTTTCCTTTTTATGGACCCATGCATTGGATCTAGTGGGTCAGCAAATTACACATCTGTATGTCTCCTGTTCTTGAGAGGGAAAGAAACTGCAGTACTATCCACAAAAACATGAGTTTCAAAGCATTAGCAGAGTCATAGGGTATTAGGAAGGGCCAGCTGAACTTTTTCTCCTGCTATCCATTCTTATTACAGTGGAGGGCTTACTGGGCTCATGATGGACTAATAAGTCTCAGGTACAATCAGAAACAAAAGAACAGTCCTTATATTAAAAAGCTGCAAAGTATGAAGAAACAGAAGCAAAGAGATGAAATTGTTCAGTCTGCCAATGTCAGCACATTTACACTGGTGAGTCTTGTATACGTATCACAGCAAAGTCTTTATGCCTCTGAAGAAGTAGCTTCAGGTCTGTGGATGCAGCAGAAACTGGAATTCCTTCTCTGGTTTCTGTAGCTGAATCTTGCTTACTCTCTACCAGCTGCTGCATGTTAGGAGGTACAAATAGGGGCAGAAGAAGCTGTGCAACAAGCCATAGTACTCTGAAGGTCATAACTGATCTCTTCTATCCTCTTTGTCCTTTCTTCTGTGAAAGTTAAAGTAGGAAGTTGAAGGATGGGGGAAGAGGTAATGCAGGATTTATTTGCAGTTTTGAGAACTAAAAACATAGGTTGCCGACGTCGTTGTCTGATAGTTGATGTCTTTTCTGTGGTACCCCATTCTGAACATCTAACCAGTTTCTGCATGGATGGCAGGGGGAAATTCTAGTCAACATCCATGCAGGATTTTGTCTTGAAAGGCTTTGTCCACAGCTCCTCTTTTCCCTCAGTCCTCACATATCTTTCTCCAGGCAAATTGCAGAACTGGATTCTTGCTCTACAATGTCTCAATAAAAGTTTTATTTCAAATAAGACATCAAATACCAAAAAAAGATGGTATAAAAATTCTGTCTTGCAGAGTATCTGTGTGTGGTAGGTTGGCCCTGGCTGGATGCCAGGTGCCCACCAAAGCCACTCTGTCACTCCCCTTCCTCAGCCGGACAGAGGAGAGAAAATACAACAAAAGGCTTGTGGGTCAAGATAAGGATAGATAGGATATCAGCATATGATAATGAGAAATAAAACCAGATCTTTAAACACCTTCCTCCCACCCCTCCCTTCTTCCTAGACACAACATCACTCCCAAATTCTCTACCTCCTCCCCCCGAGCAGCACAGAGGGATGGAGAATGGGGATTGTGGTCGGTTCATCACACATTGTCTCTGCTGTTCCTTCCCCCTCCGGGGGAGGACCCCTCACACTCTTCCCCTGCTCCAGCGTGTGTCCCCCACAGGGTCACAAGTCCTGCCAGCAAACGTGCTCCAGCGTGGGTTCCTCTCTCCACGGGTCCACAGGTCCTGCCAGGAGCCTGCTCCAGTGTGGACTTCCCACAGGGTCACAGCCTCCTTTGGGCACATCCGCTTGCTCTAGCGTGGGCTTCTCCAAGGCTGCAGGTAGATATCTGCGCCACCATTAACCTCCATGGGCTACAATAGCCTGCCTCACCATGGTCTTCACCATGGGCTGCAGGGGAATCTCTGCTCTGGCGCCTGGAGCACCTCATAGAATCATAGAATCATAGAATCGTTTAGGTTGGAAAAGACCTTTAAGATCATCCAGTCCAACCATTAACCTACACTACCAAGTCTACTCTAAGCCAATCAAGGGTAGACTAGACTAAAACCGCCTCCCCCTTCTTCTTCACTGACCTTGGTGTCTGCAGAGTTGTTCCCCTCACATATTCTCACTCCTCTCTCCGGCTGCAGTTGCACAGTTGCGCAGGGTTTTTTTTCCCCCCTTCTTAAATATGTTATCCCAGAGGCACTACCACTATCGCTGATGGGCTCGGCCTTAGCCAGCGGCGGGTCCATCTTGGAGCTGGCTGGCATTGGCTCTATTGGACATAGGGGAAGCTTCTAGCAGCTTCTCACAGCAGCCACCCATGTAGCCCCCTTGCTACCAAAACCTTGCCATGCATACCCAGTACACTGTGTCATACCAGTGCGGCCCTTTATCCTGCTTTTCTTTAAATTGCAAGCATTCTTGGTCAGAAAATCAGATGATAACCCAGTAATTTCAGTCTCAAAGGGTGGTTCTGAAAAGGCTTTCATAATAACTCAGAAACTCTTAGGATGAAGTATGAAATGTTGTTTATTTTTGTTCCCTAACTTGCTGCATTCATACTTGACTTCTCTAATTGCAAAACCTTGTGGAAACTAGATTTCAGGCAGGGCCTGTTGCCCAACTCGTAAGAAAAACAGGCAAACTACAGTTTCCATGGTTTCAGACACTGCTGCTCATCCTCTCAAGGCTGTTCCACTCTTGGTAACAGAAATTCAAGCACTGAGAATGTGTGAAAGGCTAAAAGTGAGATTGTTTGTTTCAGGGTTTTCATCTTCATCTTGTGCTTACTGTAACGGCTAGAGTTTTTCCAGATTGTCAAAGCTGAAGAAATATTTTTCCCAGCCCAAGAAAGATTTCTCAATGATGAGTTCTCTTTCTCAAACAAGGCTGTCTTATGAAGTTCTTCTGAAAAAGTTAGATATTTCAGTATTCAGATTAGGAGTGTTTCTCTTGGTTTCAGGGATTGGACATCAGTGGACAGCTGTTTATTTATCTGTAAAAATGGCTATTTCAACCAAAATGGCTTGGATTCATTAGCTTCTGTTTCTAAAGGAGTAGTCTCCAGTTGTGGTAGATTATCCCAGTTCTTTAAAGGAAATTGCATTTCCTGGAAAAGAGGAGAGGGAGAGGAGAGGAGAGGGAGTGCTTGTCTCTCTTTTTTGCTTGCCATTCTTTGCCTTCTTCCAACACAAAACTAGTTAAATGGTTTTCAGAATGTTTAGTCACCTCTGAAATGACTGAATGTAGTTCTTCAGGAACGACCATTGCTTGCAAACTGACCTCTCACTTTTTAAATTATTATTATTATTATGGCTCCCTGGGAAGAATCTGGGAGGGAGAGGATTTCTGAGTTTCAAAACTTTTGATGTAGTAGGAAACCCACTTGTCCTTTGCTTCAGTTCCCCACATGTGAAACGAGATCATAGGGGATGGAACAGTTCCAGCCGGCACCTGGGCCCTCCTGGTGGTTGTAGAAACAATGAACTTCAAGTATCAGTAGTCCTGGCCCTCCTTGAGAGCTGCTGCACATGTAGCTGGGTCACAGGGGTCTACATGCAGCTGGAGGTGATAGGTAAGCTACAGATGACCCAGTCTGATTCCCATCATCTAGGGTGAGCTTTCCTGGCTCAGTTGTCTACATCAGATTTCTTCAGTTAATATAATTGAAAAACTTTATGCTACTTTAGGTTGTACCCTTGATATTTTTGAGATGATAATAAGTAAACCCAATCAGTATAAGATAAAACCGTTGTTTTGTTTTGTTTTTTTTTAAACAATCATTCTGGGGCTAGAGGGGGATGGGAGAAACTGCTCAGAAGAGACATCCGTAACTGCTAGGCTGTAAGAGAAGCTGTGAAAGCAGCCACTTCTAGTAAAAAGTCTTATTCTCAAAGCATTGGCCCTGTTTAATTAATAGTGAAACTAATGTAGTACTTGGTGCATCACTTAATTCAGTGTTCTAGCGTGTTATTTGCCTTCCAGAAGAGTAGAAGCTGTTTAGCTTTTCAAGGCAGGAGATGACAACAATGCTCATGAGAAAAGAGACTCCTCCCTGCAGACTGCTAAGCATTACCATGCTAAAAGTAATAAAGCTGAGGAATAAATACTGGGGTTTTTTTCCCAATTAGTTTGCATGTAATTTTATTACGTAAAATCTAATAACTGTGTGAAAAAGCATGTTTTTCCAAAATCTCTCTCTCCTTTCTATTAAATATTAGGCTGGGCTTTGTTATGAGAAAACTGCATTACTGGCACATAAATTATGTGAAAATGAACTCTTGCTTACAAGAAAAATGTTCAGTGGCCCCCAAGTTTGAAAAAATTTCCTTTGCTCTAGCAGAACCTTAGTGTTATTGGAATATTACTTTGATCCAGTTGCCTATTATTTATGCAAAGGCAAATTAATTCCTTTTAAGTATCTTATTGTACTATTTCCTTCTTGGCTTGTCACCAAATGTCATCTCCCCCAAACCTCTATTTAACTGACGCTTCCCAGCACCATCCCATGAGCTGTTAGAAGCAGTGAACAGCTGCTTTCCCCACTGCCAAGTGCCACTACTTGGATAGTTAGCAAAAGATGCTGATTTATGGAGTGATTGGTTTCCTCTGTCCCAGAGGCTGGATGAGTCACTCTGGAAGGAGCCTTGTGCTCATTGTCTCTGCATCTGAGCTCATACTTCCCTTGCCTTCATGTTTCCCACTGCTAGTACAATGAGCCGTTCCCCAGGGAACTCCTTTGCAGGGGGCAACCGTACCCTTTCCAGCACAGCTTAAAAGCCTGAAATAAGTATTTTCTCCTACACTGTCGAATCATCTGTTCCAATTGCTTCTCTGCTTTCAGGACTGCTCACGTCTTCAGAGCTCCCCAACCACCATTCATTCCCCATCCGCTGCTAACCCTTTGAAGGGTCTTTATTGTTTACAGATGCAAATAAAGTACATCAGCTCTGTGGCTAGAAGAAAAGGAAAATAAACCTACTTTGGAGACTTGGGGATGCTTGGACTAGAAGCAACTGAAAAGAAAGCAAATTGAGGAAAGATTGAGGTACAGGGGAGGGAGACCCAGAACTAACAAGCAGAAGGGTGGCAAGTCTGGCTGTTTTAATTAATTTCAGGAGGCAGTTGCAACTTTGAATTGATAACTGAGCAGTTTTCTGGGTTTGATTTTGACTTATTTATTGTTGTCGGCAGGGTGAGTCTGTGTAGGAAGCGGTGGAGAAAGGAGCATGCATGCATTGGAAAGTGTGTCAGTGCTCTGACTCAACCTTGTAAAGTGTTTCCATTTGCTTTGCTGAAAAGTAATAGTCAGCATCTTTGTTCCTCTTTCACCAGTCTCTCTCTGTCCTGACACAGGGATCTTCTCAGGTTAGGGACTTTCCCCTCATGAGCGCATCTCATGTGGCAGGCGCTCCCATGAAAAAGGACGTGAAGCTGAACAGCGAAAGAAGTGAAATGTGGTACACAGTGAAAACGTTTTCTCTTGCTGTTTCTCTACCACAACCACTTTCAGTAGGCTTTTTAATACTAATGTTCCTCCTCTGAACATTCTCGTCCTCAACTAAATGATATTTTGTATGTGTAAGAAGTGTCACTGATCTGCTTATTTACCCTGTAGAGTCTGACTAAAATTCATAGATGTTTTTTCCCCAGCATTGGGATCAGCATCAACTGTTACTCATTCACCTTCCCCAATTTCTCCAAAAGCAGTTGCTTCGTGCTTTCATCGATAGCAGCGCAGCTCTTCAGTTGCTCAATGTCACAGAAGGCAACAATCCTTCCGCTCTGTTTTTTCAACTTTTGAGAGACTACTGCCTGATTTTCTGTACTGTCACATAAATAGCAGTAAATAAGCATGGAAGTCTGAAAAACAGAATTATGGGATAACAAGGAGGTAATCAGGTCATCACACCCATCTGCAGCTGTGCAATGAAACCAATACTTACACAGGACAACTGGTGAAAATGAACACGCTGGATTATCTCCAAACGTTGGACTGAGCAGGAATTTAGTCGTAATTTGACTTGAGAACCCCCAGTTTGGGGAGGTATGAGAAACGCAGTGCCTCCTCTGGGAACAGCAGGGCTACCAGCCTTACCCTAGACCTGAACTTTGAGTGAATGTTCATGCTGCCTTAGGGACCTCCACTTGAGTCTGGGCTCAAGAAGTGCTTGGGAAGTGATATCTGTAGTGTCTTTATGCCTTTAGTTACTAGATACCAGCACATATTCTAGCTATGTTAGATAAATGCTGTTGTTACCATATGTTCTGAAAATATCCACTGCTCGCCCCCTAGAAAAAACTTTGTTATTTTCTATATAGCTTTCCAAGACTAACACTTTAAAAGAATAGAAATTTGGTATTTTAACAACTCTTTATTAGTTAGAAGCAGTGGTTTCATATTTAGAACTGTTTAGAATAAGTTGAAAGCTGATTTAGTGGACAACAAGAAATACAAGTAATTTATTACTGCTTTTCTGCTGCTAATTAGCTGAGATACATTGTGATCTGATTTGTGATGAGATTATAATTTTCCAGTATTTTGACTGTCTCATTAGCTTAATGCTTAAGTAATGACTTGCTTCAGATAATGTATTTAATGTTTCAGTGTTTTGTCAGTTCAAATATATGAAGGAAATTGTTTTTCTATGTGTTTGTTAGATGCTGCGATGATATATTGAAAACTATCACTATAAGCAGCAACGTATCAACAGCCAAACCAAGACCTTTCAGTCTGATGAAAATGTGAATATCTATTTATAGGTCCCTTTTAAGTTCTCACAAATCTATAGTTATTAAATTAGATGGATTTTACTCCAGTGCTGTCCAGCAAGCTGCTTGATAGTCATTCTGTATTCTGAGAAGAATTTAGTTACGAAGTTTAGAGATTGCTTCTGCAAACCTTTTTTTCATAGAAATGTTAATACTTAGGTTTGTCCTTCTTGGTGGAAACCAAGCCTACTTAATACAAAAAGAGGTTGAAAGATTACAATTTCAAATTAACACTAACATTTTATTTTCTTCCAAATTACCTTTTTTTTAAAAAAAAATGAATGGTTTGCTTTAAGTTGTGGGCAGTCACACTTGAGTTTCATATAGGAACTCCAGGATTGCTTGAACATCTCAGATTGTGCCCAAGCAAACCAGAGGTGCATGAAAACACATCTGGATTAGCCTTTGTTTCTGTATTTGCCACTAAAATACTGATTTCAGATTTGTAGTAATTTTGGTATGGCTCATTTTTTTATTACATGTTTTTTTACAAATAGGTAGAACAGTTTGTGCAAAAATTTTCTTTATGGTAGAAATAGGAGAGGTTTTGTTGCAACTGTGTAAAGCAAACAAGTTCAAAGTCACTTAGCTCAGTCTTTTTTTTTTTTTTCAGACTTAGAGAGTTTGGGGTTGGACAGGGCTGGATGCATCCATGGTGCAGATGGGCAAATCGCTAAGAGCACACAGGCTGTACTGTACTCCCGTCAGCCTCCCCATCAAATCTGTCCTTGTTTGGAGGACAGCTCTTGATGTTTAATTCTGAACCAAAGCATTAATTTGTGAACAGATAGCCTTTATCATCCTGCACACAACAGCATTTTCTTAATAGAATTCTTTACTTTGAAATATTAAATGATTGCTGTTGATTAGTTATAAATTGAACAAATGAGGCTATTGCTGTTATCAAACAGGAACTTACAATATTATTACAAGAATATTGAATGATTCTCAGTTTTTCTCTACACAAAGCAATCCGCTTATACTGTTAATGGTAAATAGCCTGGGAATTCCTATTTTATTAGCTAGTAAGAATTAGCTGAAATAATACTCAATTCTCTCTCTCTCTGTGTCTCTCCCTTAAAAAAAAAAATTCTCATGTTTATGGTGTGATAAGAGGAACATCATGGACATCACAGTATAGCAAATGTGATCTGGAGAAAGCCAAAACTGAGCTTGTAGTAACCCTCTAGTCCTTAGAAATAAGCAAACCACGCATAATGTAGTAATAAGGTTGTGGTCTTATAGACGTTAGGCACCTGCTTAACATTACCCACTCTACTTAGTCCTCTTCACTTTTCACAGTGTATACAAATTTTCAAACCCAGGATCTAATATCAACTTGTAGAGCAAGAGTATGTTCTCTCAGTCTTTACACCATTTGCAACAAAGTGTGTATCAAGCTCTACTATGGAAGTATTCTAGCTTTTTATACCCATTTTAACAATGCTGTAAATAAAGTATGAATAAACAGCAGAAGGACGTAGTGAAACTGGGTAGCAGGAACTCAAGGTATTACAGGATAGATGGTATAATATGAGAAACATAATTTTGCTAAAATTTGACTTTTGTTGTTCCCTGTTTTGATCTCTGAACCCTCAAATTAAAAAACAATCAGTCTTTTTTAATTATATAAGGTTAAATTTAATGCTGTTACTATTTTTGTTAGAACATAATTTTAAATAGTGTTTCCAGAAATTTTTACTCTTTGGTTAATAATTTTATTAGGACTTGCTGTATGGAGGAAAGAGATGCTCGCAAAGTAAATAAATGGCAACCGGGGTAGGAGGGAATGGAGAGGAACAGAGAAAAGTTATTTTTAATGGATACATTTCTTTCCCATTAGTCTGAAGTGGTGTTTTCAGATACATTTGGTTGAAAACATCAGGCAGCGATGAGTTGGTTCTTTTTGAGTCTAGTGTTATTAACAATCTTTTTGCACTCTTCAGTCTTAAACAAAAAATGTTTAGTCATCATTCTTTTTGTTCAGCAAGACATACGGTCTGGAATAATTGTGATGCTTTGAAGACATTTTGGAGCATAACTGTAATAACCAGAAGATCCTTTCAATATTAGTAGGTGGCTGAAAGCAGCACTTTGACCTGCTTTTTAAATTAAATAAACTGAAATGGTGGCTTAGATTCATTCAGCCAGTCCAAGTCTAGCCAAATAAGCTTTATGTCTAGTACATCCTCTTTTCCATGATAAGACTCTGAATGAAGGAGGACAATCTGCTCACATTCCTTATAATCATATCCTTGTAAGTATTTTCTTTGTCTTCTGTTTAACACAACTAGGCCTAATAATTTTTCCTGTGTAGAGGAGTTTCTAGATAATGTGTGTTTTGCATACATGGTTGATTTGAACGCCGTCTTAAGTTTTGTCAGGGTGTCATCTTATTATTCTACAGAGTTGTTCAAGAACCTGCATCTGGGTCCTCTCTTCCATGTCCTGGGTGCAACCAAGGCATAACTGGGAATTGTACATGTCAGAATGCGGAGAATTAAAATACAGCATAGATACAGTATTTGCCTTGGGTTGCTTCCTACACAAATCTCAATTTAGAAGCCATATTCATAAAGATTCAGGACTGAGCATTAACAAGGTTGACAAAGAAAATGCATTGTATTCATTTAAAATGAGTAACTGCACATACAAGTTTTGGTCATTTGAAATTGCTCCACTTCAGCAAACTTTTAATATTAATGCCATGGGAATGCTTTGCAAGTTCACGGACAGGGAGACCTGTCAGCATGCAACCAAAACTCTTGAAGCCTGACCTTACAGGAATTTCTGCTTCCATGGGAAGAGGGGACTTAAAATAAGTTGTTGTTCTTCCTCTTTCCCCTTTACTCCTCCTCTTTCTTCTTTCTTTCTTCCCTCTTCAGATGATTCCCTGCACCATTTTGGCAAATGCAGCATCAGAAATTACTTTGATAACAACAAGCAAAATCTTGCCCTGCCTTCCCTGTGGGAGGCATGTTGTAAGTTCCTGGAGAAACAGGGAAACTAGTTCAGAACTAGAAGCTGACAGTCAGAAGTCTTTAGTCCAGCAAGCTCTTACTTAGGTCTTTTTCCCCTCTTTTTAATTTAGCTGAAATTCGATATCTTACTCTTGTCTGTCAGCAAGTATTTAATGTTAACAAAAATTATTGATGTGATTATAGCCTGTCCTTGACATTGTTCCTAGGTGAAGTAATGGGAAGGCTGATGCAGGTCTCTATTCACACGGAAGTAAAGGAGAGAGGTGTAACATGCCAGTCAATATTTGTTTAACTGTACATCCATCTTTATTAGATTAAAACTTTGGCTGATGAAAACTAATATTGTTTCTATAAGATATACAGAATTCTGTGAGGCTTGACATAGTACTGTCTAACATTTTTATTTAAAAATAATGATACAAGATCAATGTGGTGTTCTAACTGGATTAGAAATGGCAATGAAGGGATGTCAATACACCTGTAAACGTGGCACGTTTTCTATTGGGATCTTTTTGGAATCTGTTCTTCACTCTCTATTGTGTAACATTTTAATCAATAAGCTGGTAGAAATAAAATTACCTGCACTGTTTGATTCACTAGAGTGATTGGGCAGGTGATAATAAACAACATGGGTTATTCTTACAGAACAACATAGATAACTGATAAACTGGAGGTGAGCAAGTGAAATATTTACATACAGTGCATAATTTTTGAGGGAACAAGCAAAGGACATCTTCTGAACTTGAACTCCCAATTCAATCATTCAGAAAGGCTAACATCCTTACTCAGAATTATTATATGGTCAGTTTGTAACTTTGATTCATAGTTGAGATAGTTTTGGTTGGCCTTATTTGTAGGTTTGGGTAATTGTTGGGGATGGGTTAAGTTCATGGGGAAAGATAGTTGAAGAATTGTTAAATCTTAAAAATACATCAGGAATACCTTCTGTGTGAGAGATTATTTCTGCACTTGAACCTTCTAACATACTCCTTCAGTTAGGCTGGTTGCTATTTATCTCTAGAAAAAGAAGCAATTAGGTTTGTATGATGTGAGTGCTAGTGTGTGATTTGGAAGACAAAAGTTCAGTTCCACACTCTTTCATAATGTGGCATGTTGCTTAGTCTTGGTGTGTTTTAATTGCCTATGTGGAAAATGGGAATAATTAGTTTTCCTATCTTGCAGCATGGTTGTAAAGATAAATTTCCTGAAATTTTTCATATGCAATGATGCTAGAACAGTGGAAGCCATATAAGTACATTATTTTCCAATAATATTTCACATAAAAAACATTTTCAAGTACTTCTCTGTCTACTTTTTAAAGCCTAGATAGCAATTAGACCCTCACAGATTTGTGGGGGGGTTTATTTGCCATCTTTAAGAAGAGTGTTGGCAAGCAAACAAAACAGCAACTGAAATATTCTACAAGAATACTTAACAGCAGACTTTAGCGGTCACTAGCATGTGCAAATGTGCAGAAAAATTCCACTACAACTGAAATATGCTCTCAATGTAATTAAATTTCAGTTAAAATCATCAAATAGACTGGTGTAATGCAAAATAGAGAAAAAGGATTTTGGAATCTTGATGGTATTGGGGCTGAAAAATCAAATACAATGGTAGGAATTTAAAATGACTGAGAACGCATTTTTCCCTTGTTTCCTCAATTTTCTTCTTTCTCCCGTGCATCTGTTTTGCTGTGATCTTATGTGGAGGACGCATCTGAAAAGGAACATTCATATTATGTAACTGAATCACAAAAGTGGCTTGAACATATGAGAGCCTAATCAGTACAAGCAACTCCTCACTGTAAAAAGCTGTGTTCCCTATTTAAACCACATGTACTTAATAACCAGATCTGAGCTGGTGTAGACTTTGTCAAGAGAGCAGCATCGCAACTGGATGCTGTGTGCCCATATATATTACAGAGCTGAACACCCTGAACTGTAAGGTTAAACCATACTTCTTACCTGGCCCAACTTTATCTTGTGTTCTTAGCGCACAGAAAATCTGTAAATGTCGTGGTTTATTGTGAAACTAAATTAAAGTCATTGTAGCATTTTCATTAAAGGTTTTTTGGCTTAGTTATTTAACCCTTCTGTAGCCCAGCGAGGAACTTGCAAAACATTTTAACTGGCTTCCTGACAGATACATTTGGTGGAATAACGCACGATGGTACAACTGTGAAGCACTGAAACAGCTTTTATTTCTGATAGCATTTTAAAACTTAAAGGAAAAGGTAAGAAATGAAACTAGAATTAAGAACCGCTAATTATCTAATGTTTGCTGAAGTAATACGGTTTAAGTATATGCCTCGAGAAGGAATGTATGCTAGCTGATGGAAAACATGCTCATTACTAACACAGTGGTAAATGCTGTAGACTTGTGCTTCTGAGCGCATGAGGCTTGACTCACTAAGGCCTGAAGCTACTCTGGGAAAGACATAAGCAAACCCAGTGCTCTTTTCCCTCAAGATGCATCAAAGGATGAGTCATCTGTTAAAAACACAGTAATCATCAGGCTATTCTGCTTTTCTGCTGACTATTACTATTAGAACAAAGCCTTTGAGCAAAAAAAAAAAAAAAAAGAAAGAAAAAAAGACGTGGCTTTGATCTCATTCACGGGACTCAGGCTGGTTTGTGCTTTCAAGTTGTGCCATTCTGATCGTTTCAGTCATAAGGTGGAAAATACTGTGCCACCATGAGGCGTAGCTCCAGTGGCAAAATCGCTTGGTTGAGATGCAGTTAAGCCTGTGTGAAAGCAGCTCCCTCTCTGATGAAGTGCTGTATCCCGTCCAAGACACTGGTGTAAGCTCCAGGGCAAGGAAATGCTTTCGTTTCCCTTCTTACAGCTTTCTCTCCTTAAAGCTGTAGTCTCTCAAGCATGGATGTACTTTATTTCAGGTGGTGGCTTTAATAAAGGGGTCAACAGTGGAACGATTAGTTTTTACTTGGACAATACCCAAGACAAAGTGTGCGAGAAGTGGAGATGAAGACCCCCCGCCAACACAGTCTCAGTGCAAAATAAACATCCCTGAGTAATTACACGAAGCCAGAGTCTAAACAGTCTGAGGAAATGTCTGATAACAATTCTCTTCAAAAAAGCTTCATCTTGCAGAAAAAGCAGTGTTCGTAACAGGGGTCCCTCCTGCCCCAGACCCTTATCTGCAAGAAATCCTCCTGCCTGCCTAACAGGTAATGAGAACACTCTTGGCGTACTATTTCTGTTAGAAAAGGAGGCAAATGCAAGGTGATGTTTTGTGAAGTACACTAAGGGTTTGAACGCGAGGTACTTCATGAAATCAGATACTAAAACTAAGTACCACCAAGTTTTCAAATAAAAATTCCATTATTATGAATGAAGATATTTTGCACAACTCTCGCAGAATAGGGCTTAGAAAATCTTTTATGATTGCAGCTGAGTTTTCAAATTCTATGAACAGACTGATAACTAAGATTAGTATTTCTTTTTTATATACACTTAGGAGGGGTTCAGCATTGTGCTTAATCCATTTACATTTAAATTTGAAGCATAGATTTCAAAAATAGAAGTAGTGAATGTAACAAGGTGAATGTACCTCTGAAAGTGGTATTTATTTAGGTACTATACTTTAAGTGTTGTTGAATGATTTATTCCTGGCATCTGTATCAGGTATTGTATACATTGAGATTACCCTCAGTTTAAAAAAAAATAAACCTTGCAGAAAATGGTAATACAGCAGGACGCTTTCCAGACGTTAGTCTGGTTCCTGAGTGACAGCCATGGGCTGTCTCTTTGTTAAGTTATAATTTCTCCCTTCCTCAATAAGCCTGTCTCTTTTTCCTTTCATATTATAATCTTTTGGGTACAAGGAGAGAGATCTAAAATTGTTGTGTTGATCCTTTGCTCTGTTCTAGATAGGATGGCAAGACTACCATCGCCATAGAGTGGTAAATTAGAGTACCATCTCCCTAAGTCTGTGCGCTTCCTTTCATCAAATGAACTAATTATTGCTTCCTCCCTTTTAGAAATCTTTATTGGTTTGCACAGTTGATTCTACTGCCCTCTTAATATGTTCTTTGCTGTGGGAATGTAGAATTTGACATGTCGTTCGGAGTCAAAACTGTCTGCTTTGGGGGAAGATACAAGATCTTACAAAGGGGCAAACGTAAGATAATTTTCTCTTAATGACATCACATACAAATTTCTAACAAATTATTGGTTACATTGGCAGTTAACAAAGACCTTAATATGATTTTTTTCTTCTCTGTACGGTATAGGTTATCATCAAATCCTGTACCAATAATGTAAACTAAGTATACAGTGATATGAAACTTCACATACAGGTAAGGCAGCATTGTAGTGGCCCGAAGCTTGGTTTTCTCCCCAAACAGTAACTGTCACTGAAGCTTAATTATGAACTGAAAATTAAATTAATGTCTGAAATACTTTCTTATTATTCAGTCTTCTCTGTTGTTATCTTGGCAGCATGATTTATTCCAGCCCTTGAAACGCTACATGCAGAAGGGTGCCAACTCTGCAAGTTCCAAAGGTGTTCTCATTTTAATCTAACCCAGTGATCATGTAAAATAGCTGATCCAGTTGTATAGTTTACCAGATTAGTCAGTCAGTGGATGTTCTTTCAAGCAGGAAGGAGGGTAAAAAGTCCATGGAGGCATTGTAACGTCTCTTTGTACTGAGAGCAATCGAGAGTCATCAGCACTCTCTAACTTGGGCAGCTAACGTGAGCTGCCCGGGGGATTAAGGCCAGGACTTGCATTCTAACACTCTCCTGAGAAAATGCTCTTGTTTGCACCTGCTTTATTTCTTACTTGCACTTTGCTTCACAAACAAGATGCTTTCAAAATATAAGTATTTATTTGACTTAAGTATTTTGCTAAAAATGGTGCAAATCTTAAAATAGCTTTTACCAAATGAAATTCTTCCTTTTATTCTGTTCCTGGTAACAATAGGGAAGAAAAAGAGAAAATGTCTGTTCTTTGGTGTTACTTGTGATGAGACAGGATTTCCCAGTATTTATGGATTTGGGAAAAAGAAGGCTTACAAGAAAAATTCAGTTATCATGTGTCTATTAAAGCAGAATTAATGCAGGCCTAATTGTTTAGCAGAACACTAATTATGTATGTACATGTCTATCCGTCTGTCTCTCTCTAGGCAGTTTTGTTGGCATTTTCCAGCTTGGCTGTAGATTCCTACTTTATTCTTCAGATGAAATTTGGAAAATGTGGTATATTTCCTGGGATTTAAAACAACAAACCACTTTTTTCATCTTGTATCTGGATTTCTTAAGAGTTGAGAGCCTTCTGATGCCAAAAGTCTAGCCTAATAATTCTCCTGAGGTCAAGGGCTTAATAGTACTCAATATTCACTCTATGTTTTCAGAAAGAAACACAGGCATATACTTTGCCTCTGCTTATGATGTTTTTAATAGATGAAATTATTTGTTTTAGTAGATGCTTGTTTATTTTAATAGATGAATTGTCCTGTTATAGCAAACAAAAATCAGTATTCAAGCTATTAATAATGCCAGGAAAGATTAAGGATTTGTGAAATTTTCCAGGCAATACCGTAGTATTTAACTGCATGGCTAATAGAGTGCTCAGTAGATATCTCAGAAGATACTGAGAGCTAGCTTGGATTCTGCACGTGAAAATTATGTTGGTCCTATTAAAAGCCATTTTTATCTCATTTCCATTTAAAATGTTCTGCCTAGGTTTAAAATAAGCCAACACTTAAAAATTTTAAATGTGATATATTAGTCTTCACTAAAACTTCAGTCACTGGTTTAATGGTTTAGTTCTTGTTCTGAAGAGTTGGATTTATACTACTTGCTGTAGAGCAGGATACTTCTGCACCATGATCATACATTTCCTAAAGTAAACTGGTATTTTCTTATTAATTGGAATAAAAATGAACCCATTATTTCACTGAGACGCACCATTTTGTATTGGAATGCCATGGATTTGTATTTTTATCTGTAACTGTTCTGTCAATATAGATTTAATTTTTTATTTAAAAACAGGCCATCATGACCCAATTTATATGGGCAATATCTTCTCTGGTTTTATGCCTTGCCGTTCAAGTATCTGATTAACAGACACAATATAAAGGAACATCTCAATATGCATTAGCTAACAGAGTGATTTCTCTGCTGTTCCATGGTAATTTATAAGCATGTATTTGTCAGCCGTTTCACAGTAGTTCATGTTGTTCAGTCCTGCCCACCATCAGAATTTTAAGGAATGCCTGCTAGATTTCAGATTTCCATTGAAAAAATCAAGGTTAGTTTAGAGTAGACTAGAGTCAGTTACGTTAGGGAAGGGAAGCATTGAACCATTTGTGTAACATCTGCGTTAAGAAGCTTTCTGGGTTTGTTTTTAATCATGGATTGCAATTTGTTTAAACCTGCACATGAAGGGCTGTAATTGCTTCTTGAAATGGTTTCTTACTCTTAGCCTTCGATGTTAAACAAGACAGATACATTTTTTTTTTACAGCAAAAATGCAATGTTTTATATTACATCACTGTTGGGGAACAGATCTTGTACATTAACTTTGCTTCTGTCCCCAATTAAGGAGTCCTTTTTTTAAAACGTTCTTAGGCAGTTGTTCAAGTCCCTGCTCACACCAGACGAATTTAAGAGTTTTTCCTAAATTGGTGGGGGGGGGGGGGGGGGGGGGGGGGGGGGGGGGGTACAACACGGACGGAATTGCAACTTACCCCCGCAGCCCCCCAAAAGGCTTACACAGCCTCTTGCTTATCATTCGTATAATTTACACAGTTAATAGTTGTTTCAAAAAAAGATTGGCTCAGTATTTTGTCTCTCCGGTATTGTCCCTTTTCTTTGCAGAATTCAATGGCAGGAGCTGTCTGAAATAACGATATTGGAACTCCTAAGAATCTATGAAATTATCTATGATTTTTTCCTAGGTACAAATGCTGTTACTTTAAAACTCTGAGACATAAAATCTACAAAAGCCCTTGTTCAGTGCCCCACAGAAAAGATGAAAATCACCCACTTGGGGTAATTCCAAATGCCCCCGGGATGCATATTTATTAAGCTCCCAAGCTGCATTTTGAAGTCAGGATACTTCAGGGGGATATTAAACATTTATTTAGTCATCTAGTTTCAGGCGTGCAGACTGTGATAATGGGGACCTTGTAGGTAGCAGAATGCTCCTGCATTTCGTGCTGGAGAGCTCAAGCCTCAGTCCACATTATCATACCTAGTGCTTCTGATAGCGGAGCAAGCACGGGTCCCTTCTCATGGGACTGGCTTGTGCACTAAGGACAAGTTTTGAGAAAGAAATCTTGAAAGCTTGTAAAGTACTCTCCCTTTTTTATAAAAAAACCATGTCTGTGCAGAAAAACAAAACGAAACAGAGTTCGCGCTCCTGGCTGGCTATTGTAAATGCATGCTTCACTAATTAGCAGCATGATACATGTGAGTTGAAAACAAAATTTGGTATTTAACCGATCCTTAGATAGATGGTTGCATTATTCTCTGTCTCCATCTTGTCTCCTCTCCACCCTGTTGCCTCAGCTGCACAAGGACTTTCCCTAATTGTTTTCCTTTTTAAGACACAGGCAAATATTAAATGGCATTGAAGTGTGAAGCTATAGCATTGCAAGTTTGAATGCAAGTTGGGACAACTAAAGAAATGTGGGTTAGTTCCTATATAAATTATCATGAAATACTGCATTTTTTCTTTTTTTTTATTATTTATTTGTCATTATTCGTGCACAAAAGGGTAGGGTGGAGTCTTTGGGGGCCAATTTCCTTTGGGTTTACAGGTGGCTCTTGGCAGCATGATTTTCTATAATTTCATGCAATTTCTGCTGAGTTACAGGTACTCAGATATTCTGATGAAGCCAAACAGCCAAATGATGCAGTGGAGGAGAGGCTGCAGGATATTCTTTGAAATGCATATGCATTAAGGGCTTGAAAGCACACCTCAGATGTTCGTACTTGTCAGTCCCATCCTAACCACAGAGAGAGCTCTGTCTGAGGCACAAGAGTGGGGTGAAGAGAATTTCGATGAAGATGATAAACAGCTTTTTATTGCCCTTCTAGTCAGAAGGAGTCATAATGTAATTGTGCCAGGACAGAGAGGGGTGTTAAGCATATCCATTCCGCAGGGACTATCACCCAGGCACACCTATGTTGGGCACCAGAGGTCTATCCAAACTGCTGATTTATTCCAAAACTGCAGGCAGTGTAGCTACCTAAACTGACGAGTCCTAAAAGACACAGCCTATTAGCTCCAGTGTGGCACCACGCTAATGTTAGCTATGCTGCCTCTTAATCAAAGTTGGGGTCTGTTGTACTATGTGGACCCTGGGTAGGTCAGCGGAGTGTCTGAATGTTCTGTGCAAACATTTGTCATCGGTTTAGTACTATCTTGTGGATCTCTTCACCACACCTCATTGTTTGAAGCAGACAGGCTTATCTCTCAGTTGAACCCTGTGAACATAAATCAGTGTTGGCATTTCATTTCCCCTACCCCCCGCTACCAAAAAAAACCCCACATTTGCTTACATGGCTCCTCATATGGGAGGCATTAATTTAGCCCAGGGTAAGCAGTGGTGTTCCTGATATTTCCCACCCAACAATTTGAAAGCCTGTAAAAGCAGCCACCAAGATGATGAAGAAAGGGAGTAGCGCTGAACTGAGAAAGCCAAGTCGACTAGTTACAGAAATAATGCTGCCTGAGTTTGAGCCATTAATGAGCAAAAGAAAACAAACCTTATCTAGAAGAAGACCGCCTGTCACTTTGAATGTTATGCTATGAATATTTAAATGAAAACATGAAAAAAGACATACCATTTTTCTCTTCTGAAAATCAGAAACCAATAAATTGTGCTGTAGATAAACTATGTAAAAAGATGTCATGGTTTTAGACAAGGTGATGTGTTGCTAATTTGAAAGAGAAAAGTACCAAGTGCAGTTAGTACAGAACTTTGGGGATGGTACAGGAAGCCCGGGACAAATGAGAAGAACATCAGTCTCACAAACTTAATTATGATTATTTTCCATAAAGTGGGAGAAGAAAGAAGTGCTGGTGCTGGCTGCTCTAGAGAAGCTTTTCTTGCCCCAATTTTTTCCCCCTTACATGTCTGGCCAGGAATTACTTAACATGACTAACATTAGGCGACCATCTCTGCCTCTTACAAAATAAAAAATTAAAACATAAACTAAAGACATCTCTGACACTATACTGAACAATTTTGGCAGCTGAAACTGTGTTTGATCTATAAACAGTTTAGTAATGTTTAATACTTCAATTTGTATGCTGTGAGATTTTCTTTTGTTCCTAACAATTCTATATTTAAGATTACCAGGGCTTCAGGCAGAACTGTTTGGGTAATAAAGTGATAAACTGACACCAGAATACTGAGCAGAAAAAAAACCCATTACGCTAACAGCAGCCAACAGCAGTTAATGGTTTTCAGCTGTTGCAGATCTAATTGATCTTGTTGCTATAACAGAAAGCAGTTCTCTGTGATTCATATGCTTTCTTACTGGAACATATTCTACTCCCTTGCTGTTTTTAAGCCTCACTAACTCTGGTTTCTCCCATTTCTTAAATGCCATTGCTAACAACACATTCTATTTAAAGCTAATATTAGTCAAATAAAAAATTCTGTTAGTTTGCTGAGCCTTAAATTTTCTCTCTTCATTAAAAAGAAAGGCCAAACTACTTAAATTCAATTGTGCATTTCTTATACTTATTAATCCCCTTCTTTGAGGTGTCACACCCAGCACATTATTCTTGATTTATACATACCTTGAAATCCATATCTGCCACGAATGTATCAGATGTGACTAAAATAATGTAAACATTTGCCATCAACTGCAGTCCGATGCTAAAACCTCTTCTCAGTTCTGCATGTGGACCTTCCATTGATGTCAACAGGATCCAGTGTGTTTTCTGCAGGACATGGTGTGTCTAGTACAACTGATATAGCTGCCTGTACCATTTGGATTCTGCATACAAGTGCTTTTTTTTTTTTTTTTTTTTTTTTTTTTGATAGCATTTGGAAACTTCTGATGTATTGTCTAAACTTTACAGAAGCATTAATTTGAATTATTTCACTGGAATTTTAGCGTTAGTGACTGTATTGGGGGTGTTTTATTGGTGTGGTTTTATTTTTCTTCAAAAAGAAACTAGAAAAAAAATAGAAATTGTGTGAAAATCAATAGAAGCTTGCTCTCAGCATGTGCTGTAGCTGCATTGCTCCCTGTATTATTTAAGGTAAATACCATGTATTAAGAAACTTGCATCATCTTTCTCTAGGGAAAAAAAGAGGTTTGTAACTGTTTAAATGTTGGAAAGTCTAATTATACCTCCTGTTCATTCCCTTTTGTTCTTGTAAAGGCATCCACTGCTGCAATGGAAGATAAAGTAACATTTGCAGACAGGAAAGAAATGGGGAATTTTTCCTTTCTTCCTTTCTTGTTTCTGTTGCTGCGTTGTTCTGATTTGGTTTTTTAAAGGTTGACACAGAGCCCCCTGAGAATTTTTAACATGTGAGAGTAGATAACCTTGTTCTTTTGTTCACTCATCCCTGCCCTGTTCTTATTGCCTGGGGCTGTTTTCTGAATATTCCATTTCATATCCGTTTAACACTTTCTCCATTCTTCTTTCTGCCTTCATTCATCAGTTCAGAATAATGTTACATCCAATGTATCAGCAGAAAGCATAACAAAGACCTTCAGACATAATCTCATCAGTGCCTCATTGAAGGAAGAGTCGCTAAGAACAAACCAAGGTTGTAGAAACACAGAGGAGAACCCCATTGCAGGAAGATGTGCAGGTTCAAATTTAGCATTTCCTTTAGTCCTTTTGCTTATCAGAGACTTGACAGTTCTTAAAAGATTCTGCTGCTTTCACACAGGATGAGAAGCTGTTAACTCCACATGTAGCCCTCTCTGGTGTCCTACACATTTCTCACAGAACCAGATATCATCCTGCGGGAAAGTATGGCAACATATAGCTCAGAGTAAATCTTGGGCTATAAAAAGACTAAGAAACTCCAATACGCGTAGCTCAACATCAGAAGAAGTTTTCCACTTACTTAAACAGCCGTCTCCCTTTTTAACCAAAAGAACAGCAGCATCTTGTCATCCTGGTTAAAGAAGAGGACTTTTAATGGAATGCTTATAAAGGAGCATCTTGGCTTATGTGAAGAATGAGCAAAGCCTCAGAAAATTAATTGACAGGAAACACAAATGCGTGCAGGCTTAACAAACACCTTTTTCTGAACAGAATATTTAATTTTTCCGTTCAAATACTTTCACAAAGGGGTGTGAATTCAACAATTACAGTGTGGGGCAGGGCAGAGAAGAGTACCTAGGAAAAGCAATGCAAGTGTGTAAATGAAAATGCTCCATTTTCGTGAACAATACACATGTGTGATTAGGAAAGGCATGTACACTTTAAAAATGAGGCTACTTTTAGAGTCACATTTTATGTACGAGCTTAGGAAAGTAACATTACATTTTAACTTTCAATATTAAAACTTTATTGGTAGTGTAAAAGTCTTCTGTTTCTGAGAGGGAAAACTGAAGTACTTACAAGAAATTAACAGTAAAATAGAAAAATACACAAATTCATCTTCTTGAGGTTTTAGAAAGAGACCAGAAGACAATAATAAAATAAGGGTTTCAGGAGACATAAAACTAACCAAAAAGAAGTAAAACCTACCCTGCAAATGACACAACAGCAAATAAAGTGTACACTAGAAACCAAAGCCATCTGGCAAATTAAGTGAAAATTAATGATTAAAGAAAATCTCACTGTGTTTGTAGTGTATTTTCATCCATCTGTGCCCAATTATAAAAGAGTTGTCAAAGCAAGCAAGCCACCGGTGGTTAATTCCAAACTAATCCAGAAAGCCTGAAAACGTCCATCAATGCTTTTCTTACAGTTTCTAATCTCTGCAGGTTTCTGATAAGAGCAGCATTAAACTATGGTGTCATGAATCTTGGCTCTCACGTTTGAAACTAACAGAGATGTACTACCTGTGATCATTTTAGATTAAGGAAATACCATCTTTCAAAAGCACACTACAGATAGAATTTATAAAAAGAAAAAACTGCGTTCAGATCCATTTCTGTCATACGCAGCCAACACAGCAATTGCAGTTAACAATATCTAGCCTCTAAAACCGTCAGTTGTGACCTGAGTAGATAGTGCTGAAGTGCTGTTATTTTACTGTCAGAGTAGGTGGTGGTGGAGAGGCGGTACGCCTTGCGCTACCCGCTCCCTGGCGTGTTGGGTTCACAGGGCTTTGTGGCCCAGGCACGGTAGTTGAGGTTGTGAATTTGCAAATTTCCTGACACTTCCCATTGTACGTGCGCTGCAGTTTCACACCCTTAGCTCACTGCGCGGCCACCTGCATGGACTTGCTCAGCGTCCTGCACTTCACAGAGCAGCCGTACATTGTGCTCTCTGCGGAGAGGAGGCTGTTCTGTATTTGAAGGGGGAGGAGCCCGTGATTCCTTTACCATTTGTTTGGGCCCTAAGATTTTTTTTAAGTGCTAACTGTAACTGCTAAGCTGTTGGGACTTCTGACTACACTTGCTCCGTAACAGAGCACGTGGTGACATGGTGATGTGTAGAACTAAGTGTGTAGCCTTCTTTGGGTAGGTTATACTTTGGTCTTTCTCTAGAACAAGTGAAAAGAGAGATACATCCAAAAGGCTATTTCAGAGAGCAGGTGCCTGAATTAATTGTTCTCTTGAGGTCCTTAGCCACTTACTGAAGAGGAAAACTAGTCTCCATATGCTAAAGTTAACCTTTATGAAACACCTCCATAATCCAGTTTAGGCCCAACAGTAGGTGCACACCAGAAGAATTAGTGAGGAACAAGCATGGAGAAGAGCAAGTAATTCCCTTTGTGTTCTTTATTTCCAGATGAGGATTTGATGTCAGAGAAGTGAGTGACAGAAGGACAGTAGGTAGCAACATTAACCAACTCTCTTCTTTGTGTAGATTCTTTAGTACCTGGTAGTAAGGCATGAGCTTGCTTTCGTGGTTTTTTTGAGTTAGTTTAGTAAATGCTCACTTTCCTACCCTGGCTTCTTGCTCACAAAAGATTTAGGAGAGCATTTTGGAACTGGGATCAGGAAAAAAATGTGAAAAGTACTGGGAGAGGTGTCATTCTTCTCCAGCGCTACACTGCTCATTGTCAACCTCCTAATATTGTCTCTGAAGGCGGGGCATTTCATGCATTCTCAAAGTCTTTGTACAAGTCCTTGCTGCTGACGTTCTTCTGGCATGGTCTATATTAGAACTCAGCTGGACTTGAAAAGTTCATATATGTGAAACATTTACAGTTGCAAAACTTCAAAACTCAGTGACATCTGCTTTCTCAAATGGGCCCATATGAAGCTATTGTGCCCACCCCCTTTAAATAATGCACTTGAATTAACCCCTTACACTCTTCTGACAGCAGACAGCATAAATCAATATTATCAGCTACCTATGTAATCATAACATTTACAGACCTCTCAACATCCTTTACATCTAGTACATTAAAATTGTCTGCTCAAACGTAGGCCATACTTTGACATGTAATTGTTTTTGGCTGCAGTTCAGGCTTACACAGCTCTTGTAGCTCCTTGGTTGTGTTGGTAGAAGTATTTGTGCAGCCATGCAGTGAACCAGATCAGGGACCTGAGCCAAGTTACAGAAGGAAAAAAAAAAAAAAAAAGAAGGTTATATCTGAGCTAGATCAGTTCTCTGTACTGGCAAACTGGAGGCAGCAACAAAAAAGCAGGGAAAAAATGAGAACAGGTGCCAGCATACCATTGAAATGGAGGCATGTCAGGCCATGTTTTCAATGTAAACTTCCAGTGTGGTGTAAAAGATTGCTCCATCTAAATACCAACATTAAATAGTAATTCAGGAAAGCTCTTTGTTATTGTCAAAGTAGAAATTGCCATCTTGACAAATTGATCTAGAATGTAAAACCCATTTTTTAAACTTGGACTGTCTAATTCTTTGGTAAACATTATTATTGGGGTGGGGGGGTGGTAAATTTATTGCTATGTTTCATAAATGACTCGTAATGCTATTTTAATATTACAAATTAAATTATGCTTCAAATGAAAAACCCAAACATAGCTACAAGGGGCTAGATTATGCCTGTTACACCTGTGTATTCCCATTTACTTCAGTGATGCTGATTAAAAAGTAATTTAGGGCAAAATTTTGTCTGAAAAGTTTGTGTAGTCTTTATATGCAAAGCATTCATTATTGCCTGCCTTTTAATACAATCTGCACCATCTATGGCTTCCGTACATGTATTTTATTTTCAAGCCCTATAGGGATTTGTGTTGCACAACACATCCAGTATTTCCACAGAAATATAATGTTCCTTAAAGACTCAGTAGTAAAAGAGGAAATCCTGGTGTGGTGGTTTAGAAGTTCTGATATACAATTTCCTTTCCACTTTTTCTCTTCTGTAGACCAGCCCCATTTTGAATGTTGTAGTGAATGTTGTGTGTACCACATGTGCGCACAAAAATTACCTGGCACATGTTACAAGTCATGTAACATCATCTACATGAACTGAATCTTGATTTTGCTTAACCACACCTCAAAAAATTATTAAAAAAAATATATATTAAACTTACCCACTGTGCCATAATATTTTGCCTGCGTCTTGTCTGAAGGTTCAGCAAGCAGCATGTGGCATGATGTTGGGTTGAAGCATTCACAGTGCTGGGGAAATATTGTGGGATTTTAATAATCAGCCTCTAGTAAGCTCTGTTGAGGCAAAACACTTGCTCAGAAGCTGCAGGTTTAAAATAATTTGAAGTTGAGGCCACTTTAGATTGGAGGTCTTGGGGTCAGGGAGGTATCTTCTACAAATTCTTTTTTCTTTTTCCTCTTGAGAATCTTAACAGTGTTAGAGCTCTTAAGGAAACTCTTTTTTTGTAAAATAGGGAAAATATTTCTATGATGACTTTAATATTCCTTAAAGACAAGCTTTTCTAAAATAAAGTAATTCTGTCGGGTTTGGCATGGTAGTTTCCCATTAGCACACTCTCAGTTTCCAACTTGATGTTGCTAGCCTCAGAAACAAGAGCACTGCAGTATTTCCAAAGTAACTCTCACCTATATGTTGTTACAAAGAGTATTGCCTGCTGGAAATTCATCCCTTCTCAAAGATGTTCCTTCCAAACCTGTGTGGTGGAAAGGGCTACAAAACACTTACTGTTTGATAATGAAATAACACTTACTATTTTATAATGAAATCACCATCCTTTTAAGACCCATTTCAAAAATGGGGAAAGATGTTCAAAGTTTTGGTTTCCCTTAAAATTATTACAGGTCGGAAAAAGCTAATGTTCTGTGAAGAAAGCCAACACCTGGAAACAGTAGCAACAAGTGGCATGAATTCTGTGCATCATCCAATTAGTTCATTCATATAGAAATATGTGTGTGTGTATTCTATTGATTCTAGGATTATATATTTTTATATAGATATATATACACACATATATATATACATGTGAAGAGTTTTGTCTTGCATTTCTTTTTCTTTTTGGAGGGAGGGGAAGCTAGAACAGATTAGTGCTTCCTGAAAAATAAGTAAGATCTTGCTAAAGCAGTCACAGTAAAATCAAGCCACAGGCAAACTTGTATCTTGTACAGTAACATGATATTCTGGTTGTATGCCTGTTTAATATCTTTTAAGCAACCCTTGGGCAGGACCCCACTGTAAACAAGCTGTCGAGTTTGACTTGGAACATCCTTTTAAAAATAACACTAATAAATAAACATTCTGTCTTCACACATTTTGCTGCCAGGGATTCTCCATTTCTAAACTTATGAGTGTAATGATTTGTAAAGGTTTTGCATATGAACAGCAATCTCCTTTTTTTCATAAATATGAATTCTTCATTTTCCATTTGTTTAATGTTTTAAAATTAAAACTTCAATTTTATTTTATAATTCTGTACTGTCATTATAATAAAAGCTTTTATTGAAATCAGCTCCATCTGTTAAATTTTCACTCTGGCAGTGCTATATAAATCAATAATAGTAATATTAGGTAATAATAGAAGAAGAATATGAGTCCTAGATTGTTAAGAGCTGAAGTAAAAAGCTGCACAGAGTAAATAATATGCTGCGTACAGCAAGATCCATTGATTCAACAAAAGCCAGTGAGACGCACGGCATTGAATTCCTTCTATGATACTTTATCTGTGAAACATTTATCTAAATATATCCTTTAGCTCTTCTTCTCTTTGCTACTCTTCTGCTTGTAGCTGCTTACTTTTCCCTGCTAGGTTTCGTTTGCTGCAGCACTTGCTGTCCCAGGGCTGCGCAGGAGGTTTGGGATGTCTCCGGATTCCTTGCAGTGTTGCATGGAAGGTCCTGCGAAGAGGTCAAAAATAAAGGGCTTTTGGAGCTGGTTAGTAGCACTCCTTGTTCCCCTGAAAAGGCAAATGGAGTGTCCCATGTTCTGTTTTCACAAGTGGCCCAATCTTGGCTCCGCTCACAGGTACTTCCATGCAAACAGAGGTCTGCCTGGGCTCTTTCCATTTTTGTGAGCTCCATGCATAGCTGAAACAGGAATTCTTAATGTGGTATTTCACCAGAGCTGACTCTGAATTAAAAACATATTTCCTGAACAGCAGATCCAAAGAATGTATTCAATTAGATGAATTTGTGAACAACCTGAGACTCTGTTGCCACGGCATTTGAGAGGAACCACATTTGCTGGACTTCAGAAGAGACGACATTTCACTCCACATTATTTGACACTTGATTTGTTACTGATTTGATCTTGTTTGCTACAACTCCTGAACTTTTTTTTTTAACTTTTTTTTTAAGCTCTGCTACTATTTAGCTTCGTTATATGTTTTCCCTTTGGAGGAGATGTATGCATGTATACACAATGTTGACAAATCTTTAAGTTTCATTGGAACTCTCATACTTGTGTGTGTGCATGCATGTGCAGCTTTAGGAGGTATGTACACACATTAAAAACTCAGCCTTTGTTTAAGAAGAATAAGGTGTCTAATTCCTGTGGTTTTGGAGAAAACCGAAAGAACGTGTTCCTAAAAGTTAGTAATGGAGTTAAGTAAATGGAATTTTGAATACATGCTATTATTTTATCATTTTTATTTGAGTAGTTGGAGTTGGCAATGCTGGGTTGAACATTGGTTTTGTGTTTAAGACTTCTACAAAGTGAGAATAAAGGTGCATTTTAAAAACAGTGGAACAACTAGAGATGTGTCTCTCTCGGTAGCATAGATGACACTGCTGTCAAAATCAATGAAAACTGCAGAAGAATTCAGTGAGTTCTGTGTTGCTGTCACTTCACATAAGTATTACTGGCCCCATAATGCTGTTATTTCTTACCGGGTCACAAAAGACCATGGTAGCATGTGAGATGCTCTGTGTAGGAATGGTACAATGACTACAGAGTAGTTTCATTGAAAGACCTTTCAATCCTGCTGCAGGAAGTTCAAAGGAATTTCTTTAGTAGTAGCTGGAGGTTCTTTAATGAACATTGTTTCCAAGCTTTTATTGGTTCATTTTGAAAGATACAGAAATACTCTTTCAGAATTAATTTTCTCTGCTGTGTTTCTCTGCATGTGGGATGCAAATGCCATCTGAGTGTTGAGTATTGCAGTGTTTTTGAAGGATACTCAGCACATGAGACATGTTTTGTGCATACATTATATGTTTGACAGTGGGGTTTTTGTGACTGTGGAACCATGAGGTAAATTTCATTTACAATGCATGTTTGACTGCCTCACCTTCCTTCTCCTCACTATTCATTTTGATTTGGACTCAGTGTTGTGTGGAAGTATCACCCTGTAAAATACAAACATTTATTTTCCCCTGTACCACATGCATTTTGGGAAAAAAAATCTAAAGTGCTTTTGTCTTATTTTGTCTTACTCAGTGGTCTAAGAGCCAATATTTTGTAAGCCATTAAAAGATTAATCAATAGAGCTGTTTTCTGGTATTGCAAGACATTCTTTTCAATTTATGGTAGGTTCTGAGTTATTGGATGTTAAAACTGTGGTACCATGACTTATAGGGAATATATTTTAATAATTTTCATAGGTTATTGAAATATATCCATTATCATTTTATTCTCCCTTTAAGGCCTATAAAGTTGAACTCATGATAATAAAGTCAACTGGCTTTACATGTAGATATATAAGAAATATTATCAATAAAAAAATAAATCTCTCTAACAGATCTGAAATAGATTGTCTGCAAAATATGTGTTATAAATATGATAAACAGTGGTGCAAAACAGAGGTATTATGAGCACTCCCTTGGGATGATCTCCATTAAAATAAGGCAATATTGCTAGGCTCATATGTGGTAAAACCTTAGCCATACAATGCATTGGGGTGAATATAATAATTTAGAGTCACGAGCATGTGTTACAGTCACATATGTGTATCTAACTTTTGTTATATAACCGACAAACTTAACTTTCATTCAAGATCTGTTCTGTCCTTAGCCATCACCACAGCTGCATCAAGCATATGACGTATTTGTTTTGTTTTCAGTGAAAATCACAGGTGTTGCAACAATTTCATGTTGTTTGGATATAAAATCTCTCTTCCAGTTTGAAATGACTTACTGTTTTCTGAAGAATCATTGTTTCTTTAGTTCAATTGTTTAATCTTTGCTCGATCTTTGTTCAATTGCTTCACTGCATTGGAATTTGACATTAACAACAGTAGCATGGCAATGATGTCATAAGAAACTTGTGTGGATCACATTTGACTTCTAGGTAATGGCTTCAAGATTTTGATTTTTTGTATTCTGAAGTGCCATTTCCACCTCCTTACCTCCAGCTTCTGCATTGTACATAAGGTCTGACTTCACTACTTAGGATATTAAGAGTATGTATTAATAAACCATGCACCTTTGAAAAGAGTTATGGAATATATTCCCTGAGGGCCAGTGATAACCTTGTGGTTCATGGTCCGCAGATTATTTCAATCCTTCAAGCTTAATAGGTGCTTTCGTTCAAAGAGTTAGGTACCCAGGCTTCTGAATTAATACATAGCTACCTAAACAAGTGGATACACCTCCATATTTCTCCTCCATGCCTTAATTTATGTATATTCCTGGATCCACTAGTGGGAATGGGTAGCTTTGTAGTAACTTCATGGCTGCTTCACTCTATAGATTCATGGACCTTTTTATGTTGTTTTTTTATAGGGAGGAAAGGAATTCATATATGTCCATCCAGATGAAAGATGTTAGAAAAAGTTAAAAGGCAGGAAAAGAAAGTAACAGAGGATGAATGGCTAGGTTTTGAAGAAGGTTATTTCAGATGGAGGCTGAATGTGGAAAATCTTCAGTAGCATGGAAGGTACAAGTGCTGATCAAAACTAAGCTTGAGAAGGAAGAGAGAAGCAGAAATGAGGGACTTCACAAATGGAGCAAAGTCTCACAGAAAAACTAAGTTTCCTAAAACACTCGATAGCTCACACCGTAAGTAGGAGTGAAAATAGGGGAACCTGATGACTGAGCTCAAGCTGCAGAGGCAGACACAGAAGTAGAAAAAGGAACCCTAGCACTCTGGTGTAAAGGGAAAGAACGAGTTGACAGGATAGACTGCAGAAAAGACAAAAGAGTGTAGGTAGCAGCAGAAAGGCAAGCAGAATGAAAGCTTTAATTTGCAGACAGCAATCATGAGAGACTCAGAATAGGTGACGATACAGACTTTTGCAAGATCGAGGAGATAGTGCTGCATTAGATAAGGTAAATTGAATGGAGAAGAGGGTGGAGGTGGAGAAAAAGACATATAGTGGAGTGCCCATCTAAAGAAGAGAGAAAAATTCAAAGCCTGCCTGTTTCCTCAGCTATAGAGGCATGGAAAAGAAAACATGAAAAAAGAGAAAACAGCATTTTCTTTTGTTGCGTTCAAGTGATGCTGAGATATCATCAAAGTTTGGTTTTTGTTGCTCTAGGGAAGTGCAGGGTTAATCTGTACATGGCATTGTTTCTTACAGCGGTAAGAACAGCGCACCCAGGTAGTTCTGCTTCACCAAGGGAGGATGGGAAATCTGGGTTACAGACCTTGCTGACTTGATGATGAATATTTTTACTAAAACTATTTGACTGAAACCAGTTTCCCACTGTACTCATTGTTCAATCTACATATGCTTTAATATTAAGGGGTAATAAATAACTTACTCAAGTAACAAATAAAGCACTCGAGTCATCACAATGAATTAATTAGCTGGTTTCTTTGTGGTTTTTGCTCTTTTGCCCAACGGTTTAAACGGGCATCCTTAGTTTCATGTGCACACTAAATACATGGGTACAGAGTAGGAAAAGTGAAAAAAGCTTTAGTAAGAAAACAAAATTTACTTTATGATTTAACACTAATCAACCATTGCTAATGTGCTATAAAATACTGCTTAAGGTGGATACTGATTTCCATTATTAAAGTTAATGGTCTTAGTTGCCTCATCTGCCTTATTCCAATATATTAAGCATGCAGACCCCATAATTTAATTATCACCTGTTAATATTGGTTCTAAATTCATTTTTGTGCTTTTGGGCTGAAGCTGCAATGATGAGCCAATTAAAAACCATTATCTGGCTGCTCAAAGCATCACATTTGTAGTTATGCTCAATAGTACATGATTCTACAGGGACGTTCAAGATGGAACATGCTGCCCTAATGCCTTTAGGGATTAGCTAAACAAAAGAAAAAATGTAAAGGAAATTTTAAATATTTTCTCTCCTGCAGGATTTTAATTTTCAGATCTCTTCCTTTGCTGTACATCACAGTTTTCCTTGAAGCTAATTTGCATAGCTGTAAAAGTGTGGCATGTAGCTGAATTACAAGAGAGACTCAAATGAGACCCTGGGTTTTCTTTAAATCCCAGGGGAGGAATTTGGTTCAAGAATGTACATAAGGTACTAATTGCAAGGATCGTGTTAGATAGCTACTATTTGAATGAGACTGCTGAACTAATAAAATACAGCCTATCATAACCTCAGAGATTTGATAATGAAAAAAGGAGCATTTAATTTATGTAGATGTTCTCAAAGCAACTTGAAAGGACAATAGCCAAACATTGTATCAGTTCCATTTCATTGTTTATTAACACGAAAGACTCCTTTCCTCTTATGTTATCAGCTTGCTGCTGGCATGGAATTTCAAGTGCAGGTGTTTCAAGTTGATCTAAATTTGTGCTTTTATAGTGGCTGTCTGAGAAAGGGCTGATGTAGATGATGCACCATAAAATTTGTTACTGGAATAGATGCATTTCACATGGAAACATATATTTGTGTTTTGTTCGTCAGTCTGTAATACTGCAATATAAACTTCCCAGCTCTTTGTGTAGTGTAGATATATAGTAATCTAGTGGCAGAATGTAGAAACTAGACTGTTTGATCTACTGCAGCTATATTGTACTGCATAAACACAATGGCAGGACTTAAAGTTTCTAGAGGAGTCATAGAATCTTCCTCTATAGAACAGTCCTCTCTTCTGGGGCGTAGCTGACCTAGAAGCTCTTTCAGGGGCCTTGCTTGCCTGTGGTATAATGAGGGACTATCCTTTTGCCTCTCAATTTGTCTGGGGCACCACTGTCATAGGGACTTGAACTTGACTCCTCCGGGACCAATTCCTCAAGTGAATCAAAAGTTGTGCCTTTGTCCACTGCAGAGCTGCCAGGCATCTGTACGGAAACATCCTGTTATTAGCCACTTAAAACTAACAGAAAGTGGAATTACTGCTGAACGTACTCAGCCAGGTTTTAAATGAGGTTGGAGCTTTTCAGGGGAACAGAAAGCTGCCAAAGAAAAAGCTAGCAGCAGCTGAAGTCAGTGAGAATTCCCCAGCTGATACGTGTGCGTGTTTGGGTGCTGGTTTGCTTTGGTTTGGTTGCTTTCTGCTTATAATTTTTTCACTATTGTATTATAGGCATGTGTTCTTTTGTTGGGGAAAGCTATTAGAAACAGAGCAGGAACCCTGCTGTGCCTTAAAATTAAAACAGGGGGAAAAAGCTCAGGCATGAGAAGGAAAAAAAAAAGTGCATAGATAAGAAATAAATGTAAATTAAGTTATCAGGGTTAAGTAATTTTGACCACAAATGGCAAAATAAATACAGTATAACGTTCTTAGAAATTCTGCTTCTTTGAATTGGTCTGGACAATTGTAAACTGTAGAGTCTATTTTTCTCATTAAATGAGATGTATACTATTTTGCTGCCTTCCGTACGTTCGTTAATCTGTTTAACAAGTTTCATGAAAAGCAACGGTTCATCAGAGGTGGCGATGAGCTTTTCTCACCACTTCTCCACCCACTCTTCTGCTTGGGGAAGGTCCGCAGCATAAACTTGAGAAATGCAAGTTAATTTGGCCCGCATTCAATATCTAGCCAATCTGTGCACATGCAGATACTCCTGCCCAAAATGATTTGGAAGAAAATGGAAAAAAGCTGAAAGGTGTAAGCTAGGTTGGTTGAGGAGGAGTGGGGAGATGCTGACAGTATTGCATTGAAGCAGAGAGCAGTTGCGAAGGACATGTGATAGGACATTAGATTATTGTGGCAACAGTTTTGGAGGATAGAAGACATATCAGGAAGGCGCAAGTTTTCTTTATATCCACTGTTCACAAAATAACTTGGTTTTTTGGTAGTCTTTAAATATAAAGGGATCCTTTAATGTAAATTGTAAACTGTAAAATTACATTGTGATAACTCAGTTTCATAAAATTCAACTTGCCTGAAGAGCCAGAGTAATTTTTTTTATAAGTAAGCAGAATACCATTAGTATTGTCATCAATCACTGTGACAAGTGAATGTATTTTATGTCTTCATTAGTAAGTTGCCGAGACAGTTTGGCAAAACTGTAATGATTATAGGGGTAGCACTCAACCCTTGCAATTGCAAAGTAATTTGGAGTTTAGGGTGAGCCTCTGCTACTGTCAGCTAACGGTTTAATTCTATATAGACAAGCATATATCTGACATGATCCCATAGTTTACTCAGTTGAGCAAATCTAGCGAAGTTAATTGTATTTTTTCCAATGTATCAATTTGATCTCACTATGTAAAAGTAAACCTGGTTCTTCAGAATCACAGCTATATACACATCCCTATGTGTATTATGAAGTTTCATCATGTATACAGATTTTTTAATATATTAAAATATTCATATTGGGCACTGGATTGTATACAAAAATTAGCTGACATGATTTGTCTCCTTTTTTAAGAGACACATGCCCTTGGTTCAGATAGTGCTTGAAGTCTTGGTCTATCAAGAAATTATATATAATTTAGCTATATTTTTAATACTTGCTTAGTAATTGAGTATTTTAAAATGTTTTACTGTGTTCTGATGCATGAAAACATTAGCCTTCCCAATAAAAGAGTCACAAGCTGTGGATACCCAGTTCTGTTTTAGGTAAAGCTCCAAATGTGCCTTGAAAGAAGCTGTGTGATGTGACTTTGCATTTTGGAGGTACTGACTGGCTTTGACTGAATAGCTTTACTTTACACTTAGAAAAAGAATCAAAGCTTTTTGTGCTCTATGAAAAATGCTGTATCTTTCTCTAACAAAGAGGAGTTACTCTTTGAGTAGAGAATAATTTTGCTGAAAATTTACATTTGGATTAATATTAAGAACTCCAGCTTTTGTGTCATTATTTACTTTATTCTGGCAGGCCTTAATAATGGGATGACAAGCTCTTTCTGTGGAGTTAAAATCAGAGTGTTTCCAACAAGCTATTTTAGAAGGAATTATATTGTTGTTGAACTAAATTATTGAGTGCTTATCTTCTCCCGTTGTGTTTATATAAATGTTGTACAGACAGCACAACAGTTCGAACAACTCTTTAGTAAAGCCATGTGTCTTGGGAAATTACTTAGGCTGCCATGAATTTTCTTCTACATGAGGAGGCAGCTCTGTAATGGTCTCTGAATTTGAACATTGACTAACTGATGCCTTTTAAACATCGTGATATTAACTGTTCACATCTTTAAATACTTAGAAGGTTCAGTCAACATTATGGAAATGCTCATTTAGAAATCTTAATATTACGGGAGGTCATGAAGTTTCTTTCTCCCTCCCGTATTATAACTGAGCAAATGACTTCCTTTAACAATTGTGTGAAACTATTTCTGTCTTGAGATATCATACTTTATCTGAAAGAATTTTATCTAGCAGAAACATAGAAAATCACAAAAGCTATGTTAGTGAGACAAAAAGGAATAGTACTGGAAATTGGCATTCATCAAATTTTAGTTATTTATAGATTGCTTAGCTTGGATTATGAGAGCCTGTAAGTGCACCTGCTGTAATTGGTTAAGCAAGAGGAGATTGATGATAATGATTTACTATGGAATTATTGTTTATCATATATCATGCTGGGAGAGTATCTTTTTTCTCTCACTGCTGGTTTATTTAGAGGCTTTATTTAGTAAACAATTAAATAGAGAATAAATACCCAGAGGTCATTGTCCTAGCTATTAGCATCCTCCCTTTTACAGGTTAAAATGACTTCTCTTTTATGGTCTTAATTTTTCCTGAGATGGGCTGGCTGCTTCAGATGAGATATCAGATTTAAAAGCCAAGCATGCCCACTAGATGCAGAGCACTTCTGACTTGTACGCTTTAGACATAGATAGCTTGTGACACCGAGTCTGATGTTGGACTGCATGACCGTAATTCTGCTGTGGGTACTTAAAGTATGACTGTGAAATTGTGCCTCATTAAGATTTTACAAATGGCTGTTTTGAAGTATAAATGTAGTTCAGAATGAAAAAGGCTGTCTAAAATAAATTTAATGACTGTATGGGCTGTGGTGGCCGTGGTGCTTGTATCTGCAAACAGCTGTTTAGAGACAATGAGGGCTTTCAGCTAAGCCAATAGAAACATTGGATTTTAAGGGACTTCAGAGGTCACCAAATCCAGTCCTCTGCCATGGAATGCAACATTATACAGTCTTTTACCTAGGCTGGTTAGGTTCCAGCTATTAGAGTTCCTTTCCTCAGTTTCTCCTTTTGGAAGGTTATTGTAGGACCACATTCCTGTAATGATGATTACAAACCTTCCAGTTTCCATCCTTAATTTATTCATGACCAGTTTATACCCATTTGTTCTAACATTGACATTCTCTCATAGATTTAACAAATCTTTTGCCCCTAGTGCATTTGCTGCAAGCCATCATCTTTCTTCCGGGGCTTCATATTTCAGTATAAAAAAACCAAGTCCCTTCAGTCTCCTCCCATAAGATAGGTTTATGTTTGATCTCTGTAATAGTCCTGTTCAGCACCTGTTCAAATTTTAATTCTTTTTTTTTTTTTTTTTTTTAACTTGTATAACTAGAATTATACAAAATACTTCAGATGAAGTCTTGGTACAGGCTATACAATGGTATGAATACTCCCCCTTCTTTACGAATATAGCTTGCCTTGCCCTTTTCATGGTCAGATACAATTAAGTGGCTCATAGTCATCCTGTGACTGACTAAAATAGGCTGCTATTTCCAACTAATGAGCTCCCAGTATATATCAGGAATTCTTGTTATTAGTCCCATGTGCCCTTTGGACTATTACATTCAACCCAGTTCTGTTTCTGGGGTCTTCAAGATCATGCATTTCCCCCGACAGGACATTGAAATCCTTCTCCTCTAGGAAGACTCTACCTCCTGACTTTGTATCCTCAGCAAACTGCATTAGTGCATCTTTATTTTCATCCCAAGGTCATTAACTAAAATATGAAATAAAATGGGTCCCAAACTATAAACCTAGCATTTTTGGAAGAGATTAATCACCTTCATGAAGTAATGATAGTAATGGCTCCTACATGACCAATGAGATTATTTTTTTTAATATAATATGCATTGCTGTGAATCAATTTTTCATGTTACCTCTGAGCTCAGTATTTTATACCCAAATATTCAGTACTTGAAACTTAAACCTGATGTTTCAGAAATTGCAAGGTCACGTCTGATACAAAGGCGGTCTTCTCTAAGGGCATAGCAATCTGTCCAGATTTTCACCAAACACCACGCAGGTTAGATAAATGGGCCTCTGTGGATGCAGCATTTGGCAGATTAGATGCCTGTTATCTGTTCTCTCCACTCGCTAACATATTGCTAATTAGGTTTGAGAGTGCAGTGAAATGATTCATCTTAGCAGAACAGTGAGTGTCTTTAGTAAATCCTTACTCTACTTCAGTTCCAATCCACTTGAGAGAGAAAAGAAAATAGAAAGTGAGGAATGCTTCTGAGATTGTGCATGTATTTTTTACATTTGTTTCTTTCCTATCCTTGTCTCTAAAAGACCTTAAATTATCATTAAGTTGGTGAATATGAGACATTCATGTCAATTAGTAGTAAATGCAGAATAAACTCAGTGGAACCAATAACCATGCACTGAAAATGTGAATAAAGAAGTACTTGAGATAATTCTGTGTGTTTGTGTAAATAAAGTGGTGAGACAGGTAGGTTATCTTTATGTAGTACAGAGGATGACTGCACAATGAGTAGAAAATACAAGTGCACAGACAGCCATAAATCTGACATTCCTGAACTTTCAAGTTTTTTAGTTTTTCAAGTTAATTAGGATTCTTTGAACACTGGGTGGTTCTTTTTTGTTTACTTTTGCCTATATATGATGCTGCATTACTGAGGTCTTTCTGTAGCACCTCCTGTGACAGTTCCTCTTCCCTCATTTTCTTCACAGCCATAATGGTGATGGGTATGTCATATCTAATGATCTGCAGTACTCCAGCTCCTTTCCCCCTGGGATAATCTGGCGGGTGATCTTCCCATACATGTCCTGCAGTTTATGTTAAGGATGGTTCCCCAAACCATGCTATATGTACATATTCCAAGGTTGGTGTTTATAATGCCTATACCATGCCATTTGTTGTATGTGATACCATTCTGCTATAAGATATTGCAGAGCAAAATAGACAAAGTAAGTCATTACAATATTTGTCTGAGATATGAATGGTTGGATTGTACAGATACTACATTTATATTCAACCAGGAGAACAGTGAGATTGATATATTATTCCTCACTTGCATAATACAGTATGTGCTATAACATTTTAAAACACTCTGTAATTGCTTTAGTCCTTTGTTGATATATAAATGGCATATTTGTATGTATCTGTGTAAGTGCTTCATAGAATTTAACAAGTTGAAGAAATGTGTGACTAAACGAGTAACATGAATCTTTTCATGGAAAAAAATCCGCCTGTTGTAGGGATGTATATATAACCTCTGATATTTATTGATGCAGAGGATAAGTAGGTCGGTAAGTGCCCCTTGGACTGTAGCTTCACTGGTTAAGTATTGTCTGAATATTAATCTGCCAAGTTGTGGTTGTCTCATGTTGAGAAAAACAGCAATGTTCTTGCTGTCAGCAGTGGGTTTGAGCTGTGTGGATCCAGCTGATGCTTTTTCTCCATTCAACTATGTGCAAGGAGCAAAAAATGTATTCTGCTCTCTTCTGCTTTGATAAAGAGAGGAGGAAGAGGACTGTAAGCTTTTTCCTATTTGAGCAACTATTGCAGAGATTAGGGAGGGGGAAGGCGATTCTCTCCATTTTGTGTAGCTTTGTGTCCTTGCGACAGAGAGAGATGCTTCAGAGATTGAGATCAGTTCCTCCTAAAATTGCCCGTTGCTGTGGGAATTTCAGTCCTGCAATAATGAGACCATTGGCGTCACAAGACAGAGCAATGGATAACCCCATGAAGCTACTTAGGTTAATTTGAGGAGAGTGACACTACCAGCTGCCACCTTTTAAAGAGACTTCTGAAGGTGTGGAAAGGGATTGGAAGTGCTTTCTCAGATCTTTGGATCACAAAGGTAACAGAAGCAGTGAGGGGAATCAGGGTTAATTAAGGCAGTCTTAAGACCAGCCATTGCTTCATGGCTCTGTTAATCATGCAAGAGCTGCTGTGAGACTCTTGATGTTGAAGGCAGGGGCAGTGGCATGGGATGTCTTTGCATCTGAGAGCAATAGTCTGCTCTCCTTGGAAGAAGCAGATTTCCTTAAGCAGATACATATGCAAAGGAAACCCTCTAAATGCTAACTTAGTAGTTGAAATTTATCTCCAGTTATAGGTATTAGGTTTTTTTGTACTAATCTCCTGGCTCATGCATGGCCCCCTGCTTGTGCTCTAGTGGGACTCTCTAGAGCATGGGGCTTTGGAATTAACATCCAGAAGGCTGTCGCCTTGGACTTTTTATAGATTTGTGTAAATGTAAATGCATGAAATGCAGCTTCCTTGTAAATGAGGGCCAAAAATATATTTGGTCATTTAAATGAAAAATAAAGTTCTAAACTTGAACTCTAGGTGCGTGAGCCTTTGGATGAGGCTTATAGTGTTTGTTCTCTACTCTGACATGCAGGGAATGCAACTACTCAAAAATGTTTGATGCTAAAGTTAATACAGTGGGAAATCTCACTGGGAGTCTGTAATTTCAAACCTGAACCAAAATATGAGTGGGAGAAGAGAGTTTGGGAAGACAGAGAGGGAGAAACTTGAAAGTTTTCAGAATCTTTCCATTTTCTTTTGATTTCTTTTCATTTTTTCTTTAAAAATTTTCAAATATTTTCAAAATTGCCCACAAGAAACTGTAAGGGGGGGAAAAAAAAAAAAAAAGAAAGCGTCTATGTATAAAAGCGAAGAAGAAGAACTGGTGTTATTTCCATCCGTTAAGAGGGAGAAATGCCTCCAGATGCAGGAAAGCCTCACGCAGTTTCCTTTATGGCCTGAGTAGACTTGAATCTGCACTTTCCTTTTCCTGTGAAGATGTCTGAGGAAATACTGTGCTGTGGCATATTGTAGGGAGGTGTACTCTTGCTGTATCCCCAGGGTGCTGTTTGGATTTGTATAAATAATCACTCCTTGACTGGAGCAGGAAATGGAGCTTGGGCATTTCAGGGCTGCCTATCTTTGATATTTGTGTGCGTGTGTGAATTGACTTGGGAGGAGAACACTACTTGTTCTCTCCCTTGCTCCTCTCTCAGACACCAGAAACTTTATAACCTCAGAGGAATTTCTATTTCTTCATTCTCATTTCCATACAGGGAGCTCAAGAAGAAGATTCGGCAGAGTCAGATTATAACCTGAATACAGATCTCAGTTAATGTTTCATCACAAACTTATGGCAATTCATAGAATCGCTGTCCAAATCTTTGTCACAGGACTGTGTTGATAAAGAGAGAAAGTAGAAATTCTCAAATAATAAATACAAAACATATAAAAGATTTTATTAGCCATTTAGCACATTATGTTAATCTCCTGCTAGCTAATATTATGAGCAAGGCTATGTCTGAAGAGAGTAATAGCAAAGATCTTAGGAATAGAAATAATGTCTTTTTAACATCCAAAAGAGGATTCAGAGAGCTAGTTGATTGTTATGAAAACTACTGCTCCTAGTGAACACGTTAAATTGGGAGAGTATTAATCTGATGAAATGTAAGACTTTGTCCCTTAAGAATGTAATTTACAATGTAGAAAGCTCAATTAAATATATAAAATAAAGCCATGAAAATGGACAGCATTTTTACAAATTAATTATTCTAGAGGATTTGATAGTAAAATTTAATACCTATAGATACATCATGTTACACACTGAATCAGGAAAGTATTAAAGTAACATTTAAATTATAAAATTCAGTACATCTGTATTTATTAGCTTTAAGTTATCAGATATTAAGAATGATTCTCTATTAGTTTTTCAAATATTTTAAATAACATGTTTTATCTCTTCATGGTAAAAAAAGAAGAAATTCTCCAGAAAGTAGTCCTGGTTAACAACAGGACTCCAAAGCCTGAATCCTGTAAAGCTATAGAAGTGTCCTTAAATACTTTTCAAAGCTTCAGATTATGAGTTGCACTGATATTGTCTTCCTGTCTGTACAGTTATGTGCAGCATTTTCTATTTTTTCCTTCCTGAGCAAAACGTAATTTTAATGCGCCTTCTCCCATTTGCTTCTTGGCGTTGGTTAATGGACTAGAAATTTTGAAAATCTTTCTGTTATTAAAGGAATGACAAAGTCAGCAGTGGGAGGGTAGAAAATGGAAGTGCAATTCTTAGGGGTTAATTGCCACTTTGTTCCCCTTCCACAAATTTTCTCCAAGGTCAGGCTTAGTTTTGTCTGATATTTTCATGGATAGGGTAAGAAATTTTTCAAGACATCTGTGTTTAAATGGACAGAGAAGCCTAAAACTTAGGAAGTCAGATATACAGGTAATCCTGGCGTAACAATACTGATTTCACTTGACTTAATCAGAGACTTAGTTGGCCTTTGTGGTTTTACAGAATGCTGTTTGTTAACCACATTGTGTGTATTACATGTGCTGCAGCTTGTCGGCAGTTTGCTTCATCTGTTCGTGTAGTAGGGGGTGCTTAAAACAGTGCTCGAAGGACGACGTGCTTAAAAATTAGTATTCAGCAGTTTTGTAAAGAGATACCATGAGCATAGCAAGGTCAGGTGCATAAGCAAAGCAGGACTTCCAGTTGCCATTTCATGAATTAAAACATCAAATTCGCTGTTGCTTGGTTTTGTTTGTATAATGTGCAACTAAAAACATCAATGTGTTCACGTGAAGATTAATTTTAAATATATATATAAATAAAAGACCTGCTTTATAGTGATAGATGCCCCCAAATTCAAAGTATAGCCTGGAACCATTTTTTAATTCCCTGAAATTCATGTGGTTTTAAGGGATTTTCTGATAGTTCCAAGCCTCAACCCCCTAATTTCTTGTTTTCTGTTATTTGAACCACACCCTTATGGGTATTTTACAGCATTTTTCTGCTGCTTTGTGGTTGTTATTTAAGTTTTACTGAAATACTTAACCATATTTTGTACTGCATGTGTTTTAAGTAATGTATCAGTTGTAAAACATACCTGTTGCACAACATATGTGTATCCATCTCATGGAGATTTGAGTCCTAATTTAGCAAAAAATGCCCATGTAACATTTCAGAGGTCAGAGATCCTTCTGATTTTGACTTTAATCCCAAATCAATCAAATTACAACTCTCCAGCTTGGAATTAAATTAGAATGAAATAGTCATGTTGGATCCTGCTTTGTGGGCGTTTTCCTTGGTCTCCAGCTGTGCCCTCTGAAAGAAAGTACTGGGATCCTGTGGTAAGCAAATGTGGATAATAAATGAAAGTAGTAGGAGCTAGTAATGGGGTTATACTCAGAATCGTCAAGTTTACAAGCCAATACATTAGGTACCTTCATTTGCTGCTGTCTTGCAAATACTTGTGTACACCTGGAGCGTGTGATTTATCTGCATTGGCTGGTGCACAAGTAACCGTTGCAGATGTTCTCCCACTATGACAGTACTTACCCAGGTCTTTCTTCAACAGCAGCTCCAGCCTCTATCTACTAAGTTCGCCTTTAATGTCGTCACTGCTATTATTTTTGCTTACTGTTTTGTAGCTGTATCAGATCATCATGTAGCTGTATCAAGCAGTTATGCCAGAATAGATAAGGAGAATACTGAAACAGGGGCTGCAGGGGATGAGAAATGCTCCCTCTGAAGGTGCATTCAAGCCTTGATTTTTCCCCGGATCTGTAGAGGAGGAGGTACATGTTTTGGATAGGAACCTTCTGATTGAAATCCTATGGATGGTCCACATGAAGGATGGAGAAGAGACTGCGGAGTGTGTATAGTTGCTGTAACAGGCTTGGAACGATTGCAGGATTGGGTTTAGAGTTGGGAATATTTTACTTGAAATGGCTTTGTATTTAATACTTAGTATGCGCTTCACTTCTGCATTTTTATTATCTGCATTTGACTGATGGGAGGGATTTCTTTATGAGTACATGCCAGGTTGAAAGAAGCATGTGAGAGATTTTGTCCAAGTGCAGGAAAAGTGGCAGATCCTGCCTAAGTGCCAGAAGGTTCGACTGTGTTAGACCATGGTATCTTTTCAGAAAGCACCAGCTCTCCTCTCAGGTAGTGTTTGCAATAGGCTGGGTACCTTAAAACACTGCTAATGACCTACCCAGCCCTTGAGCGTTGAGGCATCAGTCTGACTCTTGCCCAGACCAGCCTTTCACAGCCTGTATACAAGATGAGCCTAATCCCTGTTTATTTCTGACTTCACAAAACCATTGTTATGTTGCTGCTAACCTGTGTGTTAGTCATGTCAAGCACAATTACTTAATCATGTCAAGCACAATCACTTTAAGTATGTTTATAGTGTCTGATTCAATGGGTTTGTCATCTTGTCTGGGTCTAGTTGAAGCCCTGCATCAAAGAGACGCATTTTGGGAAAACGTGTGGAAAAGTACAGTCCAAGGATAAGAAATGCAATTCCTTTTTTTTTTTTTTTAATAATCTTTTCAACTCATTTGTGATTTTTGAACTTCTGCTGTTGGCAACCAATTACTTCTCCCTACAGAGGTATTGGGCATGGATGCAACAGAAATAAAAAGATACTTATAATTCTTAAGACTATCAGTATTAGTATTACTAATTTAAATATCAGCTACTTTCTATGCTGTTGTGTCAACTTCTTTTTAAAGGATAAAAATATGTCACCTAAAAAGAACTTAACTTATGGAAGATTTTTTTTGACCCAGCTACTTACATATATTCACTCATGCTACAAACTGATTTTTGAATCATTGATCTTTGTTGATTTGTGTATTCAATTTTATTTTCCCAAGTCCCACAAAAGTAATAGTTTCTACTCACATTTCCATTCTTTGTACTTCAGGAAGACAGCTCTGGGAGCAGGTAGTCTCATGATTCTGATCTTGTTACAAACCATTTACACTAGTGTATTGGGTTTGCGTGGCAAGGTTGTGGTAGCAAGGGGGCTACAGGGGTGGCTTCTGTGAGAAGCTGCTAGAAGCTTCCCCTATGCCCGACAGAGCCAATGCCAGCCGGCTCCAAGCCAGACCTGCCGCTGGCCAAGGCTGAGCCCATCAGCAATAGCGGTAGCACCTCTGAGATAACATATTTAAGAAGGGGGAAGAAAACCTGCACAACTGCAGCCAGAGAGAGGAGTGAGAATATGTGAGAGGAACGACTCTGCAGACACCAAGGTCAGTGAAGAAGGAGGGGCAGGAGGTGCTCCAGGCGCCAGAGCAGAGATTCCCCTGCAGCCCGTGGTGCAGACCATGGTGAGGCAGGCTGTGCCCCTGCAGCCCATGGAGGTTAACGGTGGAGCTCCTGGCAGGACCTGTGGACCCATGGAGAGAGGAGCCCATGCTGGAGCAGGTTTGCTGGCAGGACTTGTGACCCTGTGGGGGACCCACGCTGGAGCAGTCTGTTGCTGAAGGACTGCACCCCGTGGAAGGGACCCATGCTGGAGCAGTTCATGAAGAACTGCAGCCCATGGGAAGGACCCACAATGGAGAAGCTGGTGGAGGACTGTCTCCCGTGGGAGGGACCCCACGCTGGAGCAGGGGAAGAGTGTGAGGAGCCCTCCCCCGGAGGGGGAAGGAGCAGCAGAGACAACGTGTGATGAACCGACCGCAATCCCCATTCTCCATCCCTCTGTGCTGCTTGGGGGGAGGAGGTAGAGAATTTGGGAGTGAAGTTGAGCCCAGGAAGAAGGGAGGGGTGGGAGGAAGGTGCTTTAAGATTTGGTTTTATTTCCCACTGCTCTACTCTGTTTTGATTGGTAATAAATTAAAATAACTTCCCAAGTTGAGTCTGTTTTGCCCATGACGGTAATTGGTGAAAGATCTCTCCCTATCCTTATCTTGACCCATGAGCCTTTCATTGTATCTTCTCTGCCCTGTCCAGCTGAGGAAGGGGAGTGATAGAGTGGCTTTGGTGGGCACCTGGCATCCAGTCTGGGTCAACCCACCACAACTAGTAAAAATAAAAATAGGTTAATATATCAGAGATTTTTACATATTTGTAAAATAGAAGTATGTGCTTTGGTGCATATACTTAATGTGGTCAATTTTTAAGAACTGAGGAAATACTTACAACTTCACTGAAAAGTTGCATAATGGAATTTTAAGTATTCCAACTTTTGTCTGCATTTCTCAGGTGTTACTGCTCTTTTCTTCCAGGCTCCCCACAGCATATTCCACGCAATTTATTTTGTCAAATACCAGCTGACTTGAAGCAACCAGTAAGATAGATTTTTAGATCATTATATAACTTAGAAACAAATTCTTGCCACATTTGTCAAGAGTCAGCGACTATGCAGCTGTCTGTTGAAGCAGTAGGTGGGTACTCACTGGGAAAGGTCAGAGGAGGTGGTGCACTGCTCAAGGGTGGATGGGGATTACATGAGGGCGTGCATCTTCCAGTCAGCCAGACAACACTAAACCAAGAAACACCCCAGCAGAGCCTACAATAAAGATGTAATTATATTAATTACCATGTGGAGGTCACCCTGCTCTGTTGAAGCATATGAGAAGCCTCTGTATATAACTTTTGTTTGATGGTCAGTGTAAGGCATTGTACACATGAGGAAATAGATTCAAAACTGTAGCTGCAATTATAACTGGAGTTTGTGGCTCCCGAGGGCATCCTGCTCAGAGTTAACTAAAAATAACAAAAGTGTAACAGTTTATAGTAAAAGATCAGTTACTGAGATGTATTTGCACAGGTGGCATAAAGTGATGCATTTTTTTTCACACAGCTACAGTCATGTATTACAGAAGTTTTACCAAAGTTATGGATAGAGTTCACATACCGCAAAGGTATCCACTCACCTTTTCCTTTCTCTAGTAGTATTTATGCATGTAAAAAGAATGAAGTAAAGAGAGAATCATTCCCAGAGAGGTACAGAATTTTTACAGGAATTCATGAAGAGACGAACTTGGTGTTTTGATGCAGCATGTACCAGGGGGCTCTTAGGCTCTGCTGTATATTAGCTGCAGAAATTGTTTAGTTATGTGTAATGTTTTCTAAGGACTTCTACAACGTTCATTTCAAAGGGGTTGTAATTATAGATATGTCTTTTGAGAGAATCTCTTTTCCTCAAAGCCAAGCATTTATTCAGGTAGTAAATGTAATCACAGCATTACTGCTCAGGTCATACTTTTATGCATGTGTTAAGCAATTATTTTCTGTTATCATTTTTCATATTTAATCTTGAAAGATTTTTCCTCTGATTTGTAGCTACACAAATGAGTCTCCAAGGATAAAGGAGGCTGAGTTTTCATGCCATTTACAGTGTGAGGCATTTCAGTTCCAAATTTCCAGTTTCATCTCACGACAATTTATTCTTATTTGTGAAGCTTTCCATTTCTTGTATTCAGACTGTGCAAAAAAGACTGCAGGAATCATTTGAAAGTTAGAATAAAGGAGCCGAATAAATCAAACCCAGAGTTACATCTAGAAAGTAGAAAGCCCTCTTATCACAGTTATCCCTAATAAAAAATATTTTTATTAAGAAAACCTCTCTTTGAATGAGACCTTCACTTCCTTAAAATAACAAAAACAAAACAGCACACACAAAACAATGTTTTTCAGCAGGTGCTCCCTTCTCTGCATTTTGTCACATCTCAGATGAAGTCATCCCTTTGATGCCCAATTCAAACCTCTCCTTTCTGCCAGCCTGAGTAAGTCTGAGAAGCACAGAGCCAATCTCTGTGCCTGTGCTGTGCTATTTGAATACTGCAGTCTTAAAAAGGATATAATTTTCTTCTCATCACTGTGTTTCCCTGACTTTGTTAGGCATAGTAAATTAATGCAGACTTTAGTAGAGCTCCATCTACTCTGAAACAGCCAGTGAGGAAAGAGTCCAGCAAGGTTCAAAAATTCCAGCAGCAGAATCTAATCTAGCCCATTATTTAGGATTTATTTTGTTGTTCTTGGTTTTCAGTGTTACTTACACTGTCTTTAATTGCTCAAATGTGTTCATGGCTATGAAGCTCACTTTCTGTAGTGGCATAGTCAAAAGGGTTCATTGTAGCTGCACTGGCAGATGAGTTTTAAGTAATCTGAAATGTGTGTTGAAAGGTGGGGTGGAGTAGCACACAACCTGAGAGCACAGGAGGAGGCAGGAAGAGATATGGGATGGATTTTTTCTTTTCTTAAAATGGTTGGTTGCGTGACCCTAGAGAAGGCAGAGGTACTTGTACTGCTTTGGTTGCCCTCTGCATAACATAAGGCACCTCTCAAAAAGTTTGGGATCCTTGGTTAAAAAAACAGGGAAAGCATTACTTTGTGAAGAATGGCAGAGACACAGATTTTTGTTGTCCTTGCTATTCCAGCTGTGCTCTTAGTGATTAGTCTAGCACTAGAGTTTTATTTGTATGCCAACTCGATTCTATTTTTAATTCTTAAGATATCTTTAAAGTTTTTTAAACGCTTGGTTTTTTCCCATCCCATTTTAGCTGTCATCCACAGCACAGGATACTTTATTTCATGCAACTCTTGTTTGTTTTGTTTGAAGGAAAATTAGATATTATTTTGGTTTAGGCAGTGACTATTTTGACACCTCTGTCTTGCAGTCATTACTCAAATCACAGAGTAACACTTTCTGTGTGTGCACACAAGCATATTATAAAGGAAAAGATGAAAGACTATGGTTATTTCATTACCATTGGATTTTTTCATTGTAGGTGTTACTTGCTCACCCACTGTTAAATTGACCCACTGTAAAATTGATAAAAAAATGGTGTGAAATTGCCCTAATGTACATTCAGTTTGAGTTTTCGCTATGCCATTTATGAAAACTAGACAAAGCAAAGTAGTATGCAAAAATACTACTTCCTATTCTTCAATGTTTTTGAAGCAAAGGATACCTATTAAATTTACCTCAAATGTTTAAATAAAGAAATTATACAGTCAGCTTCATAGGAAGGTTCATTTTAATCTTCAAGTTGAACTTGGTTAGACACAAAAGATTTGTATGCTTGGAGAATTCCAAACTTTTAAAAAATATTCTCTCTTTTATATATGGGGGTTTGCTTTTTTTCCCTTGAAATCTGGAACACTTTGTTTTAATCAAGAGATCAATTACTGTGCTGAAAATGCAGCTTGACATATTAGCCAGCTTGAAGAGAATGGAAACTTAAACTATCTTCTCTCCCACCATCAGCCAGATGTTCAGATCTTCACCTTTTGATCCCCTGGGCCAGAGTTCAGGAATTCTGAGCTCTCTGCCAAACTACAACGCAGTGTGCTGACTCTGTAGTAGTAATTTATATGTACTCTTAGTGTGGCTATACTGTAGCCGTCTTTAGACCCTTCTGATGATTCCCTCAGCTTTACTTTTTAAATTTTTAAATAGAAATTAATCTCTTCAGGAAATTACCTTTTATTTATATGGAAAGATACTTCTCCAAAACTCTCATTTATGTACCATTATTTCAAAATGTAGTAATACTAAAATACTAGAAAGAAAATATCCTCAAGTTTTTTCTTCACTGTATAATACTTCTCCATCCCTGTGCATACTTCAGTGCCCATCCTCACACTCACTGCAAGGGATTCTTGCTCCATAAATTTAAAGACAACACAGCAGAGCAACTGGTTGCCTTCCTCAGGCTGGTCCCTTTTTTCCTCCATTGCTGAAGTGAGAGAGAGCAGTACAAGTATGTGCAGTTCTGTGGAGGTGCCTGAAATTTGGATCTCTCTGTCACCCCCAGACAGGGGGAGTCTTGAGCCTGATGCATAGATTAAGTCTATAGTTGTTCAGCATATGGTTGAGGACTTGCTTACCTACGTTCCGAGTACCTTGCTGAAGGGATATCTACTGTAAGTAAAACAATCCACACTCCCAGTGTGAGTGTGCTCTGTGGCCAGTCTGCTTGTTCTGAAAAACAATTACATGTAAGAATGGAATTACTTTTATAAAATTTACAAAACTGGAATGGTGGAGCATTTAATTGAATGAGAGAACTCCAAGCAGTGATGCTTCATCTCTTCACTGCAAAAATCTGCACGGGGGTTGGGCTAGCTGATCTCTAAAGGTCCCTTCCAACCCAAAGCATTCTATGATTCTATGATTCTATGAATGTAACGTGAGTTATTTGGCTCTGTGGTTCCAGGGTAGCCTGTCTAGATCTTATGTCAAGTGTGACTTACACTAGCAATGTTATTAGTATGTCCATAATAAATATATATAAAAAATGACAACCAAAATAACCCATGTAGAAAAAGGCATTCCTATTTTTATGGGCAAGAAACTGTAACTTGCAGGTGGCTGCAACATATATGTAAAATAGGACACAAAAAGAGCCTTGCTGAAGAAATACAACACACCTAGACCGCACCACCACCACCACTAGACACACTACACCAGTTAATGGCACTGGAGCTTCTGATGTATCCTTAGCTCCCGGCTCCCCTGTTATCCATGTCCACTGACATCTTTCATCCCACTGAAATTGCACAGTTAGAAAAACTTTTGGTTTTAATGTTTGCAAGTTGTATGGTTTGGAATAAAGGTCTTCTGCAGTCCTGCCTGCTTTGCCCAGAGTAGTTATTTGGAATACCTGGTCTCAGGTGTGCATGCAATGCCAGGCTTGAGAGTGTATGGCTCAGGAATTGTGTAAAATTGAGAGCTTGGGAATAATTAAAAGGCGGGGCAGGGCAGGAGGGGGATGTTACAAGTTATACTAACCCCTCCCTGTTTTTCTTGCAAAAGGATTTGTGCATAGTGAAATGGTATGATTTGCCATGTGTTAATGCTACTGCACTTTGCTTTAAGTTTGATACCTGTCAAAATTCTTTATTTTTACACTTTTTGTCTGTGTTTTACTTAAGAGACCAGATCTCTCTGAAAGTGTGAGAAATACTGTTAAGTGTGTCATGAAGGGACTGAAGGGAAAGCCTAAAGCAGTTATCTTTCATTGAAATGCTTTCACATATTATTTCTATAAAAGCCTCTGTATCAGTGCTGTTTCAAGTACTGAAGTTGAATCCTAGAAATATAACTCTCGTGGGTACAATATTTTTGTAAACATTAATATATAATAGAAGGAGAAGTAGGATTAAATTTGTCTCTCTAAGTAGGAAAATGCAATGTTGAAGAGGTTGGTGAAGCCACTGAAACCAAATGTATTTTATGGTATGTGATATGAAGTTAAAACATTCCTGAAAGAAAATGTTTTGTCAGTTGTAAAACAACATTATTTATATTAATAGATTTTTAATCTTACTGCTCAAATGTTTTGCCTTCTAAGTGGTCCATTGCATTGGTGTAATACTATGGACATTGTTTAAATTATTCTCTTACCTTTTGTTAAAAATTTGAAACTATAATGAAGTTTATCACTTTCAGAGTAAATATCTACATAGCATTTTATAACATCCAGAAATTCAGTATTCTCTTAGTTTATGAAACCTTCTTGGCTGGCACTTGACTTGAGAATCATATTCTTTATTACTACACAGCGCAACAATTTTAATTGCTCCCTTGAACATTACAATACTTCCAAGCATGAAAAAAATAGCATAACAGCTATGAGAGCAAGGCTGTGCTATTTCAGTCACTTTTCCCATTTGACAGTGAAAATCATATGTTTAAAAAAAGAGAAGCTGCACTCATGTAAAAATAATTTTTAGAAGCTACTGCTGACGTATTATGGAATGGAAGTAAAGGAATTCCTGTGAGGATATGATCTACTTTGTTCTGCAGAAAGAGAAAAATACTAGGCAAAACATCTGAATTAGGAAATCATCCAATAAACTTTTAAAAGCTGTCCTTTAAATATCATGGAGTGCATTAGTTACACCAAGTACCAAATTATGTTCAATAGAAAAGGTGGAGTGTTATCATCAAAATCATCTAAATGACAATTAAATGATGCTTTGTGTTCTGGTTAAGAATGTTTTTAGGATTAGGATAATTTAGGATTTAGGTCCATAACTTTCAGGATTTGAATAGTTGTTCCTACATTGTCTATTACTCATGCTGGGCGTAAGAACGTTAAAGACCTATCTTATTCTAATATTGATTCTTACTAAAAAAGGCACAGCTTTCCTATTCCTCTATATTGTAGTGATACATTTCTTGATGAAATGAGTGTTCTTTTAATGCCTGGGTGCAGGAGCTAAATGGTGAGTGTCCTTTAAGGTACAAATATTGACTTCTCAGCCTGAAACACAGAGAGAGGCATTTCTCCAGTAACATTGTTCCCCAGAGAAGTTATCCAGGAAAGTGAGGCGCAGTTTCTCAATGTCTAAAGATTCTTACTATATTTGTTTTCTAAGACTGAAAAAAAAAGCTAAAAATAAATTAGCAATACATTGTTTAGCAATATAGAGAGCACTGCAGCTGTAGCAGGTTCAAGTTAGATTTGTTGCTTGTGTTCATTATGTTGTGTGGATCTCCAAGCTGTTACAAACTATTAATCCTTGAAGTCATTCTTTGTGCATGTGTAGACATCAACAAGGCATATGTTACTAAAAAGCGGTCTTAATATCTCTTACTTAAGGTCTTAGCCATTTATCCAAATAGAGAAGCTTCAAACAGTGAAGAATGAAACATGTGGCTGATAATTTACCTCTTTCCTTCTTATAGATAAGCACCTTATCAGCCCTCTTCCTGCTAATGCCTCATCTACTCCCCAAATATTGTATCCCTTCCAATTTGGGTGCTCTGACTGATCAATATATCTAGTTACAACAGTTGTCCCTAATTTGTAGTTCATTTTGAAGATGGCTGCTTCTAATTCAGAACTGAAAAAGGGGCTAAATGACTGGAAACTTGTCTTTTTTCTCCAGATACATCAGTTGATCTAGTAAAAGCTGTTACCTGTCTTCATTGACATTCCATCTTGCATGGCTGAAAAAGAAAAATATTTAGAGTAATCTCATGAATCAACTCACAAATGCTAATGTAATGAATTTTATGCCAGGGTGGTGGTGGTGTGTGTGGCAGGGTTGTATATTCTTAAATCTGGTTTTTCCAATGGGGTCCTGATGTTGATGACTACTTACGGAAATTCTTTCCCAGTTCCTCTATGGAGGTGTTTCAGCCAGGTGTGGGCCTGAAAGTCTGGTTTAAGGCTGCTTTACCTAAAAATAATGCAAGTTCCTGCTCTTGCTGTGTCACTCAGAAAATTGTTGTGGCTGAAGGTGCATGACTGTACCTGACACTGTCTAAGATATGTGCTGTATTTTAGCTATCACTGGTGAATGCTGGACTCAGCATGAAACAAAATCAGCAATTTCAGTATTCTTTCTGCATGGTTTTTTAATGACTTTTTAGGAGTTGTTTGGGCAGTGAGAAGTGCCAGGCTTTTGGGGGTTCAGCCACTCTTTGTAGTCTAATGGTTCTGCTTCTCTTTTCTAAGCCCTGTTATGGACAGAAGTTGAGACTCTGTATTTTGAAGGTGAAACTTCAGTCTTTCCTCTCAGACCTGTGCCTGAGCCTGTGGAGTGATTACTCCATAGGCTGGATTCAAACTTCAGTCTGCTCAACAGGAAAGAATCTGATGAACTTCAGTGAGCTTTAGATCAGCCTGTTAGGAAAACCACTTGAAAATATGGATGTACTATTTAGGCAAAAGACTTGGCCCAAAATCTGTTCAAGTCAGTCCATTTTTTTCCTTTACTAAAGCGCTTTAATGGAAGAACTTATTCAGTGTTCTGCTAGTAAGAAAGCAATCCACAGAAATTTCATAAAGGTATGGTAGGTTTTTTTCTTTTTAAAAAGTGAAAATTATTTTTTAAGTCCTGAAATGAGCATGGAAATCCATCCCCCTTTCATAATAAAAGTCATGTCTAAATTCTGCCATGTTAATCTGCTGCCTTCAGTTACAGATAAAGTGCTTTTAGGAGAACATCAACATTTCTGATATGCAAATCAGAGTGCATACCTTTAGGGTGAGGTACATGCACTGTTCATCTCACTGTGAATATAAATATATAATTATAATGGCTGTTCCAGCAGCTCAATACAGAGCTTTATGTCATTCTGGGAAGAAATAGAACTGTTGTTTAGCCACAGCTTTGAGTTCCACCTACTGCTCTGGCTGGCCCATGGTGTCACGGAGCGGTGGCAGCCCCAGTACCCTCTACTGGTTTGGTCAAAATGGCACTCTGCATCTGAAGACTGCTGTGAAGTGATGTCTTTCCTGCTAATCTGTATGGAAGAGCAGTGGTAAAATTGGTGGTTGAAAAAAAGACATGCATGAGATGATGAGTTTACAAGACTGTCATGGTTTAACCCCAGCCAGCAACTAAGCACCACACAGCCACTTGCTCACTCCCCCTGCCCCAGTGGGATGGGGGAGATGGGGGAGAGAATCGGAAGAGTAGAAGTGAGAAAACTCGTGGGTTGAGATAAGAACAGTTTAATAACTGAAATAAAATAAAATAGTAGTAGTAATAATAATAACAATAATATTATACAAAGCAAGTGATGCGCGATGCAATTGCTTACCACCCAGCGACTGATGCCCAGGCAGTACGTAAGCAGCAATCACTGCCCGCCGGCCAACTCCACACAGCTTATATACGGAGCATGACATCATATGGTATGGAATAGCCCTTTGGCCAGTTTGGGTCAACTATCCTGGCTGTGCCCCCTCCCAGATTCTCGCTGGCAGGGCATGAGAAGCTGAAAAGTCCTTGACTAGTGTAAACACTACTTAGCAACAACTAAAACATCAGTGTGTTATCAACATTATTCTCATCCTAAATCCAAAAGACAGCACTACACCAGCTCCTAGGAAGAAAATTAACTCTATCCCAGCCGAAACCAGGACAAAGACTCATTAACGTGACTGAATTTCTACTGATCACATACTCAGTACAGGCATATGGAACACTAGTCATTAGATATGAATCGGGAGAATATTTTTCTCAAAAGACCCTTCTATAATGTGATATCCTCAACAACTTTACCTGAGGTGGCAAACAGACAGGCCTTTCACACAGCGTGCCTAAACAGGACTCTTAATCATATTTCATTTCCTCTCTCACCTCCTGTGTGACATTGCTTACAGATTTTCCATGTAATTACTGACCTCTGGCTATCAGTGGAAAAAATATCTCACTGCTGTATCTTCCCATTCTTCCTCTCTCTCATTTTGAGTACTTGTTTACCAGTTCTTAGGCAACCTTCACAGTGTTATGCACCACTCTGAAATAATTCCCTGGCTCAATGACCAGTTTGAAGTCATGTTCTTTTTCCTGATCTAGCAAGTAAATTCTGTATACAAAAGTTTCATTGCATCGATGGTAGGTCTCAAACTCCCCTGAGTTTGCCCCAAGTTACCTAAAAATATCATCCCTAAATTTCATATTTCTTCCCATTTTATCAAATTTTACAACTGTTTGTAGAATGTATTCTCAGTCAAAACACAGAAGCCAGCTTGTTACTTTTGGAAGACATAGTTACCAATTTTTGAGCCAAACTTTGGGGTTTTTTTGTGAGCCTGTTCTATTGATCCATTGCTCTCCAGAGGAAAAGGGGATCAATACCTTAAACTATAACTATTAAATGAAAGGATTCAGGAGAATCTTATGCTGCTGTTACCTGCTTTTCACTTTTTTAGATTCACAGGGTTTACAACAGAGGAGAGCCACATTAACCTCCTGTTTATCACAGACCCTCATTTCCACCATTTACCTTTACCACAGGATTGATCTCACACTTGGTCCTCCAGAAAGAGATTTTCTCATGATTGGAAGACATCAAAAGAATCCGCTGCTTCCCTTGGAAGTTTAGTCCAGGGACTTATCACTTTCACTACTAAAAATTCATGATTTATTTCCAATTTGAATTAATCTGGCTTCAGCTTTCACATACATATTGCACTTTGTATTGCTAGATAAGCTTTCTTTAGAGTCCAGTATTCAGCAGTATATATTTTTCACCATAAGGCATTTTTTCCAGGCCTTGACTCTATGTTTCTTTTCCTTACGCTCTCCAGATTTTCTAATATCTCTTGAAAATATGAGCACCAGAATGCTATGTAGTATTCCAACACCATCTATATAACTAAAGTTATTTCTCTATTGACTATATGTCCTTTTTGCCACTGCACAGCACTGAGTATTGGTGTGACATTGCTTATCCAGTGTAATTTTTTAGAACCATGACTTTACAGTCCCTTATTTTGAAGACCTGGCCTGCATGATGTGTCCCTGAATGTTTTCAATGTTTTAAAATACGCTTTGTCTGATAGGACTCAGTTTATGATACAAGCCAGATTGTTCTGCAGTCATTTCTGCGCCAGAGATCCAGATACTCTTCATCTGTGTCCGCATTAGACAACCCCAAACTGGAGTTCGGTGAGCCGCCTCAATCTAAAAGTAGCATTGCTGAGTCAGCGTCAGGGTATCGTGCCGCTCTGAGATCGGAGCTGTTCAGCCCTCACCACGCTGCAATGCGCTAGGAGTACTTGCCAATTCCCATTAGGATTTCGTGAGTTGTGGGTTCCTCTCTCACTGCCGCTGCGCCTTGTGGACAAGCCCTCTGTCACTGCAATGTCCTCTTAACATTTCACTTTTTCACCAATCTTTGTGGCATTCTGTGGTTTTATCAGAAAATGGCATTCAGATTGCTGATGAAAATGATGGAATAGTGTTGATTCTAGTACTGATTCCTGGAAAAGGGTACTAGAAACACCTATTTAATCATGAGCTATTCCTCATTCATGGCCATTATGTGAATGCAAAACCTTTAGTGGATGTTTTGGGACGTAGTTAAATTAACAGCTGAACCAGAAGTTTACACAGATGTAGGACTCTACCTTTGGCTTATTTATTCAAATGTTCTGTTTCAGTGCACTTTTCCATCGTTTCCATCCCAAGCTTGTCTTCTCGTGATGTAGAAACTGTCTAGTGCCTTTTGGGGGGAGTAAATCTCCTTTTCTCATAAAGGTTTATTAATTTATTATTGATTCTGTTTTTGCAAACTCCTGTCCTGGAAGTTCTCCACAGAATTTGTAACAATTTGTAAAGCATGCGACTGTATCCAATAGTGATTTGAGTATATAAATTTTTAAATGGTTCTTACAGGTATTAAGTACTTAATAATAAGGCATAGTATTTCACTAGACTGTTAAAGTTTGGAAGAAGTTTCTACTACATGCAGAGCATTTTCATTATTAGTTCTGTGGTGCAGTTCTTTGGGCTTGTAAATTGTATGTAGTAAATCACAGAAGGAGAAGTAAACTGAAGATGTGAAAATACTAATGGCATGTGGACGTTGTTGTTGCCAGCAGATGATACAAAACTTCTAAAATAATATTTATTGATAAGCAGAACAAGTGTTATTTCTGTGTTCTGGATTGCAGACAATTGTGTGGTGTATATTGCGACTTGTCTGATGGAAGAAGCAGTTTATAATGAAATATTAATGCTTGTGACATTTTGCCATGCTGAGGGGGGGAGGGTGTTATTTGAAAGCAGGCTGCATTAACACAAATACCAGTATTTTTTTAAAATATTGACTTTGACATTCTTGCAATAAATTAAGATTCAGTGCCAGGATTATGAGCTTCTTCCTTCTTATGGTTTCTGCTGTATGATACCCATTTATCAGACTTAAGTGGCCAAATCAATAGAACATTTCCGTAGCAAGTAGTAATTGCTTTAGACTTACTACCTATACTAACAGACTTTGAGTTCTTACCATCATTCTTCACTGGGTATCCCAAGTTGCCTTTTACTAAAAGGGCTGGGATACCAAGTTTTTTCCCTAATACTTGTTAAGTATGTACGATTGCTCTAGAAGAACTGATAAACTGGTGGGTTATTTAAACAGACTATTCCACAATGTATGTACTTAGTCAGGAGCCGCAGTCTCCAGTTGTTTATGTTCATCAATACTGTGAGCTCTCTTGCAGTTAATATTACATTTTTGTTCATTAGAAGAAAAAATGTCCTCGATAATACTTTCATTGCACTTACCTTTAACAAGCGCTATGCATTTTCAGATTAACTGAAAGGTTTATTGCTGTTAGTATTAGAAAAATTTAGCTTTTATGGCCAGTAAAATGTGTCTTTTTCTCTCCTGAAATAATGACTTGTACACCTGGCACTTTTATGGCATCCAATGGATTTTTTTTTTTTTTTAAAGAGCTTTAATTAAGCTTCTGGTATCACATGACACAAGCAGGCAATGGAGGTTTTTTCCTTATCTCACAAATCAAGATATTAAAATGGATTAATTAATAGATAACTATGGCCTTGAGATCTTATTAGTAGACTAAATATTTCATAGATTAGGAACTGGATTATAGGACGCTGTAAACTGCAGACATTATAGCATCTTTAAGTACACTAAGTTCAGTTGATGCTTTTACAGGTATTTGGCTAACTTTTTTTTTATGACTACATACGTAAATTGCCCTTTTCTTTTCATACACAGGCGTATGCCTCATATACTTGCTTTTGATTGGTGCTGCTGCAGAAAAGCAAAGAGGAAGATCCATCCTGCCAGGGTAGGCAGGTCGTCTAAAAACAAAAAACTGGACTGCTCCTTTACTGACATTTTCCTTACTCCTGTTGCTGTCACTTTGCAGAGGGAGAAGTCCCAGGGTGACCTTGTCCTAATTGCACTGTACAGCAACAGGAACAAATATTTGGGGGGGGGGGGGGGGGGGTGGCGGGCGGTATGGTTTGGTTTGGTTTTAAGGAAGTCTTGCTCTACTCAGCAAAAGTGGTGTTATGCATTCCCAGCTTTCTATCCAAATTTATTTAAGATTATCTGCTGCAAGGGGTAGAGGGAAGTATAAGTGAAGGAAAGAAAATCACATGGGGATATGTAATATTCATATGGACTAGCAAAACATAATGCTTTGTGCCCAAACCATTGGGAGAAAAATGTGTGTATTTCTTAACCCTGAGGAGGAAAGGTAAAGCCTTAAAAGTCCAATCAAGTAATAAACAAAATATTTATATAATATAGCAATGACGGTAAATATTATGGAGGAATGTTTTCATTTTCATAGCTGTTGAAATTTTAATGCCTATTTCATTTGAGCTGATACTTTTTTCATAAGGACCAGAAAGACCATCCATTAATTTCACATTGCAACCATAAACTCCCTGGAAGAGGAAGCAATTCATCCTGTCTGTGTGCACAGCATCTGCCACAGTGGATTTCCAAGTCAATCTGCAAATATTATCACATAGTAAAAAAATGAGTGAAAGTAATTCACATTCGTGATCTTGGTGAGCCCCTCGCTATCACAGTAGTATTTAAAATCTTTGAGGGCGCTTATTCTGACTATCTAATCCTGCTGCATATTTGCAAGCATATAAGCAGCCAAACTGGGAGGCCAGTGCTTTGCACTGAAAGATGCATGAAAAAAGGCACAAGAAGACTAACAACAGACAAAACTGGTTTCCCTTCATCTCTATGCATCTACTTTTTTTAAGACTGTGAAGTATTACACTTCCTTGATCTCTGAAAAACTGAGGTCTCTAAGTTAATTCTTGTGTAAAAATAAATGTGTCATTTATCTACTATTTTTTATGTTGTCGTTTCTCATTAAATTGAATGTTCCTCTGTTATTTATAGAACTTTAGCTTTAAAAGCTTACCCATGCAGCCTGAACATTTGCCAGATTTACACTGCCAGTCTGTCTCAGTGATGGCCAAGAGAGAGAGAAAAACGTCTTAGGATAGCCTAATAAAATAAAGTTTGAAAAGGCAGAAAAAGGGGGAGTATGTGTATTGTCATTCTAGTTAGCATTTAAAAGCAGATCACTGACCTGTCAGCAAATTAGACTGGGAGTCCAAGGAGGAGAAAAACAGATAAAAATACTACAAATGAAATTTAAGATACCTTTAGAAAATGAATGAACATGATTGGAAGTAGTTTAGCATTGTTTAGTCTGCTCTGAATTACTCATGGGCAATTTAATAAAAGTGCCGTATTTTGCATATTTTGAAAAGTACTACCAAAAAAGCTGAGCAATCTCCTTCCACAAAGCGTTTATTAATAGTGTGAAAACCACCAAAAAAAGCTGTGACATTCGATGAGTATGTCAGTTTTGCAGCAGTGGTTGAAAATGTAAAAAAAACAGTATTCTAACAATTCAGAATGACCAACTGTTACTTATTTAGGAAATAGCACAGTCAGTTGATAAAGAAAAAGGTTATTCTTATATTTACTACACCCTTCCTGGGGAGATTCTCATTTCACCTTAAGTGTTTCTGTGGGATGTAGCAGAGAAGATAATAACACTTAAAAGCACTCTCCTCACCTTCATGTTTCCTAGTTCAGACATATTAGGGGATGGTTGCCACCTGCCTGTTAAAATGTGAGGTGATAATAGTTACTGCTCCCTGTCTCTCACGCCTGTGCTGATGCTGCAGTACCAGTGAATAAAGTACAGTAAAAAGATTGTAGTTTTGCTGCAAAACTCAACAGATCGTGAGCACATTCAGAGAGTGAAACTGCTGAGAAAAAATATTGTAGCTTTTAGTCATTTTTCCGACCACAGTTTTATCGTAACAGCTATCTTCTTTTGCTGGTTAACAGTTATTTCATTAAGCAGGTTGAGAAATACTTTCATAGCTTCGTAGACTCATAAATACGACTTCTGGTAAGTGTTTGTGTCCAATCAAATTTTACCAATGTGGTCAAGGGAAACCACAAAAAGTCCAGTTTCTTTAAAATTTGGCAAAGAAAAAGGCCCATGCCTATGATCCTGAATCAGTTATATATTGGGAAAAGGAAATCATATCAGATGTGCTAGTCTCAATTAAAGTAGCAAATGAACGGTCTGATGTTTCATCTATTTGCCAAGATCTATCGCCTCTTTACCAAAGGAAAGAAATTACCATAATGAGAGCCCTAGAGGCACCGGAGTAACTATTGTTTATGAGGAATACGATATGGTCAGAAAAAACTAGTCCCTTTGATATGTGTATCATTGTGTTTCCTCTACGGATGTCGTGTGTAGTGCATAAAACCTTTTAAAGACTGTCAAAGCAATAGTGTAACCTCTTAATGTGTTACGTCTTTCAGTTTAGTGGGCACGTGTAAGATAGTGCTTAAAATACATTTGATATAGTTTCTGTAATCAAAAAACAACTTCGTTTGCCTGAAACGTGGTCTGCCGTGAGCAACTGAATGGCAACCCTGTGCAGAAGGAGAGCTCTGAACTCTCGTGGTCACTCGCTTTCTCCACTGGCTGACTTGTACAGCGCCCTGCGCTATCTGTCCTATGTCTCTAGAGGAGATCCCTGATAAATTACAGTTGCCTTGCCCTGTGGTAAGGCTGTGTGTGCGGATGAAAGAAGAGCATGTATATCTGAAAGCATACCTTTTCTCTCCACCTGAATCAGTTGACCTAATGAAAGAAATTCTTTCTTCCTTGAAATTCTATTTGCCTATGTGTACACTGGCTTCTTTGAATTAGTTTACATTAAGATTTATCCAGATTAGTATGCTTCACTACTCCTTTGTTTAGAAAAATACTGCATTATCTTTTTGGACTGGGATCATGTTTTCATTAACTGTATTGCCTAAAGGGCCCTTGGCCTTTGATTTGGACCTCTTGTCATTGCTATGTGAAAAATAAGAAGCAGCTCTCGTGGATTTGGTGACATCAGTGTGTTTAGCCCTAGTTACTGGACAGATGAGATACTAAACCTATTTGACTACCCTGTGATAAGTCGGTGTTAGCAAAAGGGTATATGTCGTATAAATATTTAGAGTTAGAATTGCAAAGGTGTCAGTCAAGTCTACTTAGTACGATGCTTGAGAAAAAAGTCATTCTCAGTAGCACAGATTTTGAAAGCTGAGGGGAACTAAGCTTCTGCGTATCCAATGACTATAAAGACATTGTCCATCTCTGTAGCTTTGTGTGCTTGCCTAGGGTCAGCAGGTAAAATACATAACCAAATAGCAATTACAACTTCCGTAACAGCTGCGTTTATTAAGAAGTATTGAAAAAAGAAAGAAAAAAAAAAATTGTCAAGGGGACAGGGAAGCATAGGCACTAAATCTAGGCATCTTAAACACAATTATTTTCTTCAGTGTTTATGCATGCAGGAGTTTTCTTTTGTGCAGTTGTTTGTCTTGTTCCTTGTGGCTACACAATTTCTTAAGCCATACGGTCTGAACTGTGTTGTTCAGATATTTTAATCCTCTCTCTGAAGTAAGCCATCACATTTCAAAAGTACTTCATCCTGCTTTTTTTCAGCCTTGCTAACTTTTTATACAGTATTTTAGCAGTGAGGGTTTCTAACGCTCAGTGAGGTTAGGCTTGTGTCATTTCTTACATATTTTTCATTTCTGCATGTGTCATTTTTGAAAAGAGAACTTTGTTACTGAAATTATCTTGGCCATCAATGCCTGAATATCTAAAATCCAGACCAAAGAGCCCTATTGCTTTCGTAGCCTGAAAATTGAGCTCTGTGGGCTCTACTTCAATTGCAACTACTACTAAAAGCTTTAGGAAGCTATTGGCTTCATCAGGAGGATGCAGACTATCTAAATCTCACAAAAAAGAGTTTAAGTTTCTGCCAAAATGGTATTTTGAAGCAACTTCATTTAATAAAGCTCCTTTTTGCAGAAAAAGCTCTAGTATAACTGTTTAAGCTTACTATGAGGATTGTTATGTAAAGAAGTTTCTGAGTATCAGCAGAGTAAAGATGACGTGTGTACAGGAGCAAGCTGGAAATAATGTAGAGAATGTCTGAAATAAATAATTTTACAAGAGAATAAATTGATGTTGAGCTCTGCATTTCTGATGTGTTTAATCAAATGTATTTACCCATAAGCACTAAATGCAATAAGAAACATGTGCCTAGAACTCTGTATTTTGTTCTTTGGACAGTCACTCTGTTGGTTTCTCACTCCAGGAGTATTTCAGTTGTCACAGTCGGATATTACAGAAAAAATTGTAAATTCTTAAATGTATTTATTTACTATGTTTGATGGTTCTCATTGTTACAGAGAAAGATAAAGACCATTTCCCAAGATGTTTAATAAAATCAAGTCTTCAAAATTATTGCCCGATTAAGTGCAAACAAAGTAAAAGTTAATATGGCTTCAATTTTAGCTGTCAGTAATTTTGACATATTTCAATCTTTATCCTCATGGAGTATTTTCAAGAGCATAACTGCCATTTGGGGAAACACTCAGAATATGTTTAGCATAATATTGCATGGGTTAAATATTCAGCTTCGTTATTTATGTTTTGAGTTCTTTGACCGTGTCTGATAGTCAAGGACCTACCCAAGCATCATGCACACTTAGGTACTGAATGATGCACTAAGAAAGGCGTTCTGAGTGCTGGATCATTTAGTCCCCACTACAGTGAAAAACAAGCTTATGCTAATGTAGGGTTTCTATGAATTTTTAAAGCAAACGTGAGGTTGTACAATATTATAATGACTGTGTTAATGTCTCCAAGTGCCAATTTAGTCATATTCAAATCAATACTTGGTATTACTTTGCAAATGCTACTTTAATTGTTAAAATATGCTTAGCAATGTACAAGTGAGATTAACAGGTTAGCACTTGTCTAAACATAGATCTTCATTTTACAATACCTTTATTGTTCTGGCCTTGAAACCATGAGTTAACAAACCATATACTTGCAAAAATAGGGGTTTGTGTAACCTAATGTTTTGTTAAGTAAATTTACCGTCAATGGCATGTTTCATTTTTCGTATTACAAAGTATTTTTATGATTTATGGTCATTAAGGAAATGAAGGAACTTCTCCTTGTGCTTACTTTATGGGTGGATGTAAAATTGAGTAGCGTACCTAATACAGAGATACCTTTTATTAATGAAAATTACAATCTTTTCTGAAATAATGTTGCAATTCGGTCCCCCCAGTTGGTACAGATGCTGTACTTGAATATCAGCATCACTATTTCTCAATGCCTTGGGAAAAATAGGAAAACAAATAAATATAATACCAGTTTATATATATAGTATCAGTTTACTTGAAAATCCATTTCTGTACATACATACCGAAGATACCATGATCAGTGAAATGATTGTTACCTTTTCAAGTTTATAAATTAAGAACGAGAAAAAGAGAAAAAACACAAACATTTCATAATAAATTCTAGTACAGAGACATCAGAAGTAAGCAGTGTCAATAGTTCTGACTAACCACAGCTGATTTGGTAACTTGGCATTACAAGAAATGAAGAAAAGCACAATTACAATAATACAGGAGCTGCTTTATATTTTTATAATACCACTGAAATAACCACAAAGGAAATTGAAATAGCTACCTTTAAAAGAGTTGTAAACTTGTGCCACAAATGAAAAGGAGCACAAGAAGTTTAAATTACTGCTTTTTTAAGTGACCTTAAAGTATTTAGGAGAAGTGCAGGATATCATAGAAGGTACAAATAAATAATTTACTCCTTTAAGGCTAGGTAATTATCAGGCAGCAGAGTATTTCATTTAGTCTGATATCCAGGGTACTACATGAAAAACATCTTTATGCAACAAAAAGTGGGGTCTTTTTGTGTTAAACTAATTGAAGAAAGAAACTAAAGCTGATTCATTCAAGAAAATGCCACTCTATAACTTAAATCTTGAGTACAGTTTTGTTTTGTGCAAAAATCACTTCATTCCTGACAAGCCTGTTTATTCAGACAAGAAATGATAAAAGGAAGAGATATACATCAAGTCATTAATGGCAAAGAGCAGTCTACAGCCAGACTTGATCAATGAGCCTCTTGCTGCATACTGTTTGTTGAGTGCTTGGAATTCCCCAGAACTTAGCTGAAGATGAGTCAAAAACTTAAAAAATGTGTTTCTTTTTGGCCATGTAGTTTTCTTTTGTTTGTTTGTTTATTCCTGGACCATTTTAAAATATTTTAGGGAGAAAGAAAGGATATAAGCTAGAAAAAATGCTTAACAAATAGACTGACAGAGAAAAAATAAAATGAGATGTAAATAAGACACTTTCCAGGTAGAGTTTTTAATTACCTTGTTTCCTGTAATGAATTATCACTCTATATTAATATAATCATGAGAAATAGTAGATCAATTCATAAAAGCTTATATAGAAATCTTACATAAAAGTTATATAAAACATATACAATTTGTTACAAATCAGTGGTTTGGGCTTAGGAATGTTAATTTAATTTTACACACTTTTCAGTTGCAAGAGTCTAGAGCCTTACTGTTGAAATTTCTATTTCACAGACAAATAAAATGCTATCTTTGTTCTTTAGCTCAGCAGTTTTGTTTGCTGATTGCTGAATCCAGATACTTGAATCCAGATATGTTTGAGCCTTATATGATCCAAACAGAATAAAATGATTCATATTCATGAATGTGATACCCTGTAGTTAGAAAATAGTAAGCAACTAATTCCTCCCCTCAATCCCAATACTCTGTCATGGTACATCACTTTTAGAGGCTGACTTTGAGATCTTCTTATTTCCAGTTTTGTACATTGATATATGTAATGTTACAGGACTCCATTAAAAATATCCTCATGCTGAATGAACTCCAGAAAATTTAACCAAATTGAAAACAGGCCCCCAGACTGTTAATGATGAAATGCTTGCAATGTTCCAAATGGACGTCGCCACTCATGAGCAGCTGGCTTTGATCCCTGCTAACATGCATTGAAAGGTGATTAAAAATACATCTAGGCTTCCCTAAGTCATTGTGTATTTTCCAAAAGGTGCAGTAATGTCCACGTGGGTGTTGCGCATCTCAGTAGATGAGGACATAGGCTGGTTCCCACTGATGCAAGATGTAGGCTTTCCTCACTGCGGTGTGTTTGGTTAGAGAAGGTCCTATTACAGATGAGTTTGAGAAGTTCCTAGCAAGATTCTTTCAGAGTAATAGCTGTCCTCATTGGGTTTACCTTCTCCTTTCTCCCCCTTCCCGTACCTGTATCCTGGCCCCATTCAGTGACTGACTGCAGACGTCTACTCAGTAACCTAACACAAGCTAGAGCTCCATGTTCTGCCTTCACAGCCCATCTCCGGTGTGATACAGACTCCTCAGGAATATTCTCTGTACTTGCCTGGTGGTTATAACTCAGTTCAGGACTCATAAATAATCCTGTTTCTGTTATACTTCAAATCACAGGGTTATCGTTGTTCTTGGAGGATTTGTGTAAATAACAAGTTTGGGCTGATTACGCTGAGTATCATCTGTTCTCCAGGAAAAATGGAGATGACAAAAAAAGATAGTCATTTGTTTTCACTGAGATAAATACATATAAAAATGTGTGATGCTGGAAATCTGGGTCTGGTGTTTAGATTAACACAGTCTTAATCTGTTTTCTACTATCTGGACTAATTTTTGTAACCTTGTGTTATCATTAACAGAAGTTCCTTAGCCCAAGGCAGTGTTTCATTTAAAACTGCAGGAGCAAAGTCAATGAACTAAAGCACTGTAGGTTTTTCTAAACTGTGAAAAAACAGAAACAAGATATCATAGTCTTCCATGGAGGAAAGACTGTAATGACAGTCTCATGTAACTAGCTGGAAGGATTTGTGGAGATTTCTGAAGATAATCAGTTTAATTCTAAATATTATGATAAAATCCTTGTTGCCTTGGCAAATCCTAAGAAATGGGCTTTACACAGGTGACCTACTTGGAGTTGGTGGGAATAGACTTACATCTGATGAGTCTCTGCACAGTTTGAGCTGTTTCTGGAGCCATGGCTCAGATGGGAGGAAGTAAGTCGTATTTACCTGGCTTCAGTGGAGTTGGGATGTTATAAATATTTAATTGTTGTCAAATTAGCAATGTGTATTATAATTTTGTCCTGGTTTCGGCTGGGATAGAGTTAATTTTCTTCCTAGCAGCAGGCATAGTGCTGTGTTTTGGATTTAGTAGGAGAAGAATGTTGATAACATGCTGATGTTTTTAGTTGTTGCTGAGTACTGCTTATGCTAGTCAAGGACTTTTTCAGCTTCCCATGCTCTGCCAGGCGCACAAGAAACTGGGAGGGGGCACAGCCAGGATAGTTGATCCAAACTGACCAAAGGGCTATTCCATACCATATGACGTCATGCTCAGTATATAAACTGGGGGGGGGGGGTGGCCAGGGAGCCGCGATCGCTGCTCGGGAACTGTCTGGGTATCGGTCGGTGGGTGATGAGCAATTGCATTGTGCATCACTTGCTTCGTGTATCATTATTATTATTATCATTATTATACTGTTACTATTAGCATTGCTATTTTACTTTATTTCAATTATTAAACTGTTCTTGTCTCAACCCAGGAGTGTTTCTCACTCTTACTCCTCCGATTCTCTCCCCCATCCCATCGGGGTAGGGGGAATGAGCGAGCGGCTGCGTGGTGCTTAGTTGCTGGCTGGGGCTAAACCACAACAAATTTATTTGGATATAGTACAATTATTCTTAAATTCACAGATAAATTATATATAAATAGACAGTGTATGGTATGCTAAAACCATATAATGTATCTATATAAAATAATTAAATCAATGAAACGTTGTACACGTCATTGAAAACTAAGAAATAAAGATTCCAAACTGTGATAGCTAAGAGCAAGTTCTTAGTCAGATAGTTGTGTGATCATTATAGTTTTGCAAGAAGTATGAAAACAGATTGTTGATAATTTTTGATAAGAACAACACATAATAATACCACCTTACTCTAATATTTTTGTCATTATATGGGATAAAGACCTTTATGTCCAAAACTGATCTATTCTTAGACAAATGCAGGGGTGTTGGGCTAGATGACCTCTAAAGGTCCCTGCCAACCCAAAGCATTCTGTGATTCTATGTTTCTATGAAATTGTTCTCCCACTTGATAGAACTGTGTGGGGCTTTTTAAAAAAATGCTGTATTTATGTTCAGGAGGGCTCATTTTTGTTTGTTAATTTTTTTCACATCACACATGTAATCCATGGAGTTAATAGGGTAAGTGGATTGGGAATCTGTGATTTGTCCAGGGTAAGTCTTTCTGAAATAATCTCATACCTCATAATGTGGAGACAGGGAAATGAATCTGAATGCAGGATGTCATATTTGCTAGTTCTATGAATGAAAGATAATGAGGTTTTTTCCGTATGTTTTTATAACAAAACAAGTTTGTCATTTTTAATTCCTTCACTTAACTGGAATGGGGTTTTTGTTTCAGTTTAATGCTTAATTTAATACGAATTGTTTTATTTTACTGAATCACTATAGATGGCAAGAATCCCTATTTCAATTTCCAAAGGCTTGAAGAAAACATTTGAGTAGCATTTTTCATTTTTGTTTTAACTGTACTGAACTACATCACTTTTCTCAAGTTTTACCTTATTATTCTTTTGGAAATACAGAACTAAGTTCACTAGCATATCTTGTCTAACTCCTATTTCACTTGTCTAGACCCAGGACTATCATTACCAGATGTGTGCAAATAAAACAGTGTTTTCTTCTTTTGAAGATAGTTAATAATAATCTATCACCAAATAAACTGGTATACAGTCAGCATGGAAAGGAGTCTAATTTCATTTGTTGGAAAGAGGAGGGGAGGAAAACCTTGGCAACATGAAACCGTCTTTGGGAGTGTTGAAAAACGTTCATGAATAGCCTGAAAATTGGCAGTGTTAAATAGAAATGAGGCACTTTATATAGGGACAGTTTAATTAGCTTTGCTAGTTTGTGTTGGTTTCTGTGTACCAGGGAAATTTTAATCCAGTTTTTAAATACCTGTTTCAGATTAGTACACTTTCAAATTTCTATTAGCCTTACATATGGTGTCAAAGTTTTATTTGAGTCCGAATCCCTAAAAAAAACCGCAAAATGACAATACCTGTTTTTCCTTTAATCAGAATACTTTAGGCCATCTTTTAAAATTGTAATTTTCAATGAGAATACTGCACATTTAATCCAGAGATAGCTAAAATAAGAATCTGGTTTATTACTTGTGGAGGAAGGAAAATTAATAACATATTGGAATTAAAACACCAAGATGTGCGTGTAGTTCAAATTATCTATATCCTTGAAGATATTTTGGCAAGACATTCTGATTCACCATTTCAACTGTATGTTTAAGTGATTTGGAATATTTTATAAAAAGCCTGCAACTGATTTAATAACTAGCAGAAGCTTCACTGAGTTGATTGCTGAATGTTATTAAAATCTTTGTTACTTTTCCCTTTGTGTATTTTATTGGCTTTAACTAACAGAAATTTCAACCTGTATCATTAATATTCACAGCCCCATCCAGAGAATCTTTTGAATATGGAGAGCTATTTTATTTCACTTTCTCTTTTTAGACTTTATTTTCCACGGTTTATAAATGTGTATTTCACATTATCGGATCCTGCAACATCAGAAGTATTACGTGGTTCTGATTGCCTTTATATCTGAAGCTGCATTTTTTTTTTAAATAACAATGTGATTGAAGGATAGGATAATATAACAAATGATAAGACAGTCCTACAGCTTAGAGAAAACTTAGTAGGATGGAAGGAAGGGACCCAATTATCATCTATAAATACTTTCAGAGTAACTGCGTAGATTAAGGGAGGAATTATTCCCAGTCTGGGAAGATATCAAGACAAAGAATAATGGCCTGAAGCTATTAGAAGCAGTTTTTAACAATGGGCTACAATTGTCAACTGATGCAGACGGCAAATCCCTGCTGAAGTCAAACCGAGGAGCTCTCGGTCGGTGCGATCACTGGAACCAGTCATTCCCAGTTTGCTGATTCTGTCAGTTTTGCAGACAAGTCTTAGCTTGCTTATTTGAGAGTGAGGTTTTGCCTGGTTTAAATAGAAGTGGCTGGGTGGATATCTGATATCTTTCTCCCGTAGAGAGGCGGCCTACTGCCTTCCCCCTGCATTAGTCCTGGTGGTCTCTGTGTTTCTTAATCTTCCCATACTCACTCTTAACTACCAAGCCACTTCAGTCTGGCCCAGCTGTCTCCGCGCTATAGCTGGCATCAGTGGAGCAAGGTGGGAATGATCCTCACCTCACTCAGGGAAATGAGAAAATCACATCAGAGTGAAGCAAATGAAACTTTACCTCAGACCTACAGGCCATTCACAGTTTCTTTATCGGGTATTGCCATTTTCACAAATAAAAGACCCACCCAGGGAGAACTCCACGGGCGCCGGCTGGCGTGCCTAGCCCACATGCCAGGACTGAGCTGGAAAGCAGCAGCCACAGGGATGCGCTGGACCACCTGCCGGGCTCGGCAGAGTTCAGCGAAATAAATGACCGCGTGTTGATTAAGGCAACTTACAGCACACCACCCACAGTTTTGACCCAGAGCAGTGACACACGTCCGCTTTTCTCTTCACTCCCGTAGTACCGTGGGTGGCTGAGGCGGGAGGCGTGGGGCACCGCCATGCCTTGCAGCGGGGCAGGCAGCACCGAGCCCGCCGTGGGCAGATGGTGCTGCGTTAGCCGTGGAGGTGAGCGGGAGCACTGCTGGAGAAGAGGGGAGGGATGAAGGCTGGTATTCGAAGGAGAAGGGGAAGAGGAATGAAGGTGTTGGGTATTTGGAGGAGAAAGGGAAAAGCCCATGTGTAAGGTACATGGCGAGCTGATCTGACGCTCACCTGGCTAGTCCCTGCAGTGATCGAATCAGTCAAAATAGAGGAAACTCGTTCTCAAATGAAAGATGCGCCTGGTATTCTTCCTGCACCGTCTGGCACTACAGATTCTCGCCAAGGAAGAACGTTGCCACCTGTTGAATTACCAAGACCTTCTGAAGTGCCTTGATCCTTTCTACAGGTCTTCCCTCCTCTTCTAGAATCAGCTGTGTTTACTCAGCCAGATAGGAAGATCACAGCTTTAACAGTTTGGAGTATGTGTTATTTTGCAGGGGTGCAGAAACATAAAGCAGGTTCACGCAGGGAGAGGAAACCTGCACAAAAATGCACAAGGTGTGCAGATGGATTACCAGAACACAAAAAAATTAGTGGGATGATGTGCACTGAAGAGCTATAGTTATGTATGTTGTTTTATATTATTTTTTTCTACATAAATACAGTTTAATCAGTCAAATAGCATATGGTGAATAAAGGTAAGAGACAGAGTTACTCCTGCCATCTGTTTCTCCAGAGATCATTGGCAGCATATTACAACTCCCTTCATGCAAGACTCTCATACAGCTTCAAATCTCAGGCTTTCAGTTTCTTAAAGAATTATGTTCTGATTTATAAGCCTGTAGGTTGGTTTTTAATAAAAAAAAAAAGGTTTAAAGATTTATGGAATAATTGGTTAAAAAAGCTGTGAGTTGTTTTGTTTTATCTTTTTATCATGTTATTAAATTCTAAAATGCATTCAGCTATTTCATCTCATATGAATTTCACCTCTAAAACGTTATCCATAGTTATGTATTCCAAAATACTGAAACACTAGGAGGAACAGAACCACTGTCGTCTGTGCAACTGCTCTTCTCAGAAATGAGTAAACCAAATTACTAAATGTGACCAAAATAGCAGAGAACTTGCTTTCATTTTAAAAGTCAGGTACTCGTTATAGAGTGTGCTTTCAGTAGAATTAATTGAATAGATTATTTGTAAATCCTTTTGACTGCTACTCAATCCACTTTAAGTCTATTAGGTGAAGAAAGAGGAAAAAAAAAACATGAGAAGAATTTTAAAAATAAGATTGAGGTTTTCACTGACTATTCAAATTTTCACATTCTGCTAGTCAGGATAGGTGATTTCAAACACTTAATTATTTCAGTTTTAAAGGAAGTGTCTTAAACTTGTCCTCCCAGCTTTAGGACTCCTGCAGTGTCCTAAACATCACTTGAGCTCTAGTTCTTGTGTTGCTCTTCATCAGCCTGTGTGCTGTTTATAGGAGGAATATTTCATTTTGCTGAGATGTCTGGAGGACTGCGTAGTTTTTTCCCTTTGGCAAACCACCTGTGTTATGGAATCATGTGCATTTCCATTAGGATGAACAGATATTTTGTTGATGACAGGGATTTGAAGCTAATTGTTTTGTTGGTTCTAATTGGTCTGTTCTACTTGCTCTTACTGTAACAGGATGAGACTGAAATGGCAGCTTTTTTAGGACTTAAATAATTCTTTTCTAAATTTTGAAGTCAGAAGAATAGAGCTTGCAGGGCAGAATTACCTGACTGTGATGTTTCAGTGAGTGGAAAGGTAATGAGCACTATTTTCTATATTTTTATGCCTGAGTGATGAGGGATTTTCTGAAAAAGAAAAGCCTCATAACAAAAAGAGGTGGAAAAGAAAGCATTTCTTGTAATAGTTATTCCAAAGGACACACATCCTAGCTTTACGCCAGAGTGTTTCCCAAAAAGAAAGGAAAATCCTCAGTAGCTTCCCTAGAAGATGCGTTTTCAAGAGCTTTTCTGTTGTTTTTGTTGAAAAGTTGTTACTTGAGTTTGTGACAGTTTGACACCAGAAAGGGGATGTGGCAGGCTTTACACTTGCTATGTGACAGCACGCCCGATGGCGTGACAGTGCACCCCTGCAGCTCAGTCCAAACCCAAAACCACAGCCACATGTAAAATAGAGCTTGCTGGATGCTGGATGCCAGTTGTCATCTGAGAACAAGTAAAATTAAGACACAGTTTGACAGTCTTTACCACTTCAGTCATATTTTTACTTTTTGTCACATAACAGTACCTCAGGACAAAACATAGTCATCTTTAATACTAGTGCTAACAGAAAATGCTATGAAAACATAGCATTTTTCCTATGTCAGGTAGTTAGAGCCCAGTACACCACCTAGTAAAATAAGAGGGGTTTGTTCTCTCTCTCTCCTTTTCCCTCTCCCTCCTTCACTCCCCCCTTACATCCCTCCCCCTCTCCTGCCCCTTAATTCCACCCCCCCCACCCCCCACCCCCCCCCCAAACTTCAGAGAGTTTGGAATAGCCCTGTAAGGAGAAGAAATATGCTTTAAGGAGAGAGGCACGTAGGTCTCCAGAGCACAAGAGGAGCATAAAATCTGTCTCAGAGGCTTAATTAGGTTTTCAATTAATTAATATTTGCAAACCACTTTGAGAATCTGGGTGCAAATTATTGTTATTTTCATGATGTCGCTGCTGAGACACATGAACAGGAAGTAGAAACAAAAAGATAACCAGTAAATTCTTGAAGAGCTTCCACTGCCACATTAGGTTCATTAACAATTGCTTCTCCTTGTGTATCATTTTTACCCAGTATTAGTTTTCCCACTCTGGTGAAGGGAAAAGTACAAGAGCTTAAAATGTATGAAGTCTCACCAGCTAATGAGACAGAAAATACAATAAAAAGTGAGAGATAGAGAAAAAAAATTTTTTTTCGATGATTTTGAATATGGGGTGGGGAACAGGGAAGAGTCATTTGTATGACTAGCATGTAATTTCATAATTTATTATTATTATTATTTGTTTACACCTAGTAAAATCTTAAGTGCTGTCCCCACACAATTTCCTAATTTTGTGAAACAATTTTGTTTTAATGCATATGGGCATAAAGGCTTTAGATAGTCCCCAACTGATTTTCACTGTCTGATAATAATATATTGGACAAAATAGCATTGCTATTTGTGTGGGAGTTAATGCTTTTGAAAACAGCTAATACACTTAACTACAGTGTATTAACAGTGGGCGTTCTGCTTATTTTTATTGCAAGCTTTAGCACTGTGCAATTTTCCTGCAACATGTTAACAATAATCCACTTCATGCTGGCACTTAAGTATTTATTGAGCATTACAGTAAAAAAGTTATGGGAAAAAATGGATATTTAAAAAAAAACAAATTACATCTTGGTATGCATGGTGTCCATAAAAAAAACAGTGATGAGGAAGTTCAGTGCAGTTGTTTTTAAGATTAGTAAAGACTATTCCAAAAAAGTATTACCTACATATGGCATGTTTTTTGCACTAACCTTACAAAAGAAAGAATGGTCTGACTAAGACATGAAGTCCACAAATTCACACCAAAAGTTTCATTGCAATCCCTGTTTAGTACCGAGCTGAACGTTACAGAGAAAGCCATAAAAAATCCAAAGAAAGCTGAAGAGACCATAGCAAGCGCTAACGCACTGGCCCACACTGACCCACTCACCGGGGCCCCATGGACCGGGTCCACCTGCTTGGCAATACGCAGGATGAAGGGTCGTGGCACATCGTTCCCCATCCCAGGTCCTCTGAGGGTGATGGCTGTTCTCGGCACCATGGGGAGGGAGAGGTCTTGATGATCTACTGAGATTGTAGGTGTCTTTGTGTAGTAAAGTATTTGTGCCCGCACGTGCCAATGGGGTTGGTCCTGATACGCTATGGGATGAAGCTGATTGCCAGCACCTTCATGCAAAGGGATGATAATGGCCACAGCAATATCTAAAAAGGCCTTCTTAAATAATTGTTTTGAAAAATGTGTTTTTAAGAAGCTAAATACTGTTACAAGTTCCAGGAAGGAGTGAATCCTTACAGTTGGAAAAGTCTCTGCACGTAGGCTTCTGAATACAAAATTACACAGCTTGGCTGTAGTTTTGGAAGTGTACACAGAAGGTAGTGGGAAGCAGCATCACAAAGGGTTTCCTCCATAAAGAGCTTCCCAATTCACATAGCAGCCATTCATATTAGCCTACAAAAAAACGTTCTACCAGAAGGCTGCAGCGCAAATGAGCCAGTCTGCATAAAACCACACGAGCATGGTAAGACAACAGGGAAGCAATGCTCAGAAGTCAAATGTCGTTCAGAGCAACTAAACATGAGGAAGCTTTAGGACGTGCTTGTTTCATTTTGAGTAATACCATAGAGCCCAGGTACACGGGGCCAGCGCTCTGGAAAATAAGACCCTATGTCACTGCCTCTGGATGTTCAAGGGGAATCCATCCAACTCCCTACACCCAAATGAAGGGCGTAGAATAGGCAGGTTGTATTTTAATTGGGCATCTGGTAGCACAGGTCTGTAAAGGAGAACATCCTACAGCCATGTGCCATAATTTGAGCTTTTGAAACAACTGAATTCCCTCGGAAAGCCAAACTTGACTGATTATCAGTGTGTTTGTTTATGCAGTTGTATCGATCGTGAGGCATTCCTTCTAGTGTCCTTGTTGGGTTGTAAAACAGGACTGTAAAACATCTCTCCATAATCAGCTTCTTCCTTGTCCTCTGCAAGTTTCTTGGACAGTGATTTTTTTTCTCAGGCATTACTACTGGGCAGGGCTCTGCAAAACATTTTCATCTTAAAACAGTTAACTTAATTTTTACAGGGAGTACCAAAAGTCTGAACGTTCACCTAGGCTGATTTATCCTTTTGTGCGCCATGAAGAAATTTGGAGCTTTCATATAAAATTTCTTTTGGAAGGTGATTAAGTAACCATGCAACTTTTTGTTCTCATTTGAGTAAAGCACAAAACTTGGCTTACACTTGTCACTTGTTTTTTATGTGATAGGAAAAACTCCTCCTTGTAATAATAACACAATTTTTTTGTCTTGCAAATCTTTCCTCTCTGCTTCACTTAGTTTTATTCAAATGAAGATGCCTACACAAGTAAGACCCTGATAAATCTCTGTGCCCCCTACTTTCCAGGGTTCTTTGAAAGATTTATAGCAGGTGTTTACAGTTAAACATCTGCATTGTCCTTCATTAAATTTTGTTTAATGATTTATATGCATCAGTAGTCCCTTTGATACATGACAAAAATTATAAACATCAGAGAACAGAAAAACTGAAAGTCTTTTTACCAATCCAGACGCTCCTAAAAAGAACTTCACAAAAGATGATCCTTAGAGAGATAACTGCACAAACATGGAGAGGAATCATTATCAAACTACATTGCTTCCTGCTGCATTCTGCGGGTTCTTTCAGTGTGTTAAATAACTTTTGGGAAAAAATATACTTTTCCTTGAAAATGTAGCAAATGGCTGTGCTACAGTCCCTGGTCCCCATATGCGCATGTGTGGAGTGATTTATGCAACCCGGCGTCCAGCCTCTGAGCGTATCCCACTTTGAAATGAGGGCCCAAGTCTATGGTCCCATGAGCCCATCCCTTAAGATGTCTCACTGTACAATAGCTGTTTAAAATATTCCTTGAACATGTTTGACATATTTAAACATACGTTTCATCTTATCTGCCTTCAAAGAGTTCTTAAGTAACACAATACATATAATCAAACATTTTTTTCTGGATGATTGATTATCATATGTTTTAAGTGCAAGTTTCTTTTAATCTCATCTTTTTCCTGGTCCAAATTAAGGCTTACGTCTGAAAGGTATGGAAATGTATAGTGTTGATATGGTAATCATCTTTTGTTGTCACCGTTTCAAGACACCTTCCAGACAAAAGAAATATCAGCTGCTGAATGATCTGCTGGCTCCGTAATTAACACAGGATTGATCACTCTTCCCCTGTTGCCTACATAACAAGCTGCAATGCCCAGCCTGGTTATTTCTCACACAGGTGTAACACCACAATTTCTGTCCTCCCACCAGATACTATTCAGTTTTCTGTGTAACTGGGTATATCCCTCTGACACATGCAGAAAGCAAGCGAGGTTCTCTTTCTGCATTACCAGGGCTTCTCAAAAGAGCAAACAAATCCCTCTTTCCCCACACAGAAACTGGCACCCAGTTTGTGTGGCAGACCTGGTCCCCAGATTCTGACCATTTTGAAAGCGTAAGAAGGACTACTTTAAGAGACTGCAGGAGAAAAATTGGGCCCAATTCTGGCTTCATCAAAACTGAGGTGAAGACCTTCTGCATGGGGACGATGTCTGGGAAATAGGATCCAGGAGTGTTATTAGCAATAAGTGGTAGGGATAGAGAGATCATCTGTATCTTCTTAATAATTGTCACAGATCAAGCTCTGTGGTTTTTCTTTATGGCTGTTAGAACTATAATTTTATCTTTTATAAAAATGGTATATTGGTGAAGTGAAAGTGGAAATTTATGCAAAAATGGTTAGTAATGATTCCATCACAATTCATATTATTCATACTCATGCCATAATTGATGCTGATAAGAAAGCGGAAGCCTTTTGTTGAGTCCCTCAATGCTTAGAACAATGCAATCATGCATTTTATTTTAAACTTTGTAAATTATCTATTTTGTGAAATTGCAAATGATCCATTTCTAAACATAAGCATACTGTGTTGTAATCCCTTGATTTCATTTTAATGTGAACAATGCCATTTGCTGGCTCCAAGCATATAAGTAAAGATTTTAAATTTTGACAATGAATATATTCTATGTTTGATACTTACAAAGATGTTCAATTATATACAATTATTTATTAAGTAGAGAACTAATTGAATGTTGCTGATAAGCAGTGTGTCCCTGAAATTTAAATAGAAGTGTGAAGAATCCCAAGAGACTGTCACATACCAAGGGAGTAAGAGTATGAGAGTAATGGGTAAAATAATCTAAAAAGCAATAGACTTCGGACTTTTGTCCAAAAAGGAACAGACTACTGTAAACTACCTTTTGCTTTAACTAAGTAAATTGCCTTTATTGCAGTACTGGCACAATTTAGGCAGAAAGGAGCCAGTGACCCCTTCCTCCCTCCCACCCCTGGATTTTCCCCAGTGTAATGAGGTTGGAACATTCTGCTGGGAATTGAGAAGTGTAGGTTTGAACCATGGCAGGCTAGAGAAGGAATTAAACCAGGAATTAATCCCACGTCCTCTGTATTCTGACCCTACAACAGTATTTAAAGAGTAGGCACCTATCAAGTTTTGGTTGTGAAAGGAGGAAGCGAGGCACCTGAACAAGTTAGGGTGGATTTGGGGCTTTGAAACCCTGTCTGACACAGGCACTGCCTTGCAAGGCCATAAAAAAGATACCTAAGCTGCAAAAGGAGAAGAATTTGAGGCACGCCCTTCTCTTAGTGTTTCTCTTGGCTAGTTTCAACAGCTCCCAGCTCAGCCTTACTGTCTGCCCTGGATTCCTTTCCGAGGCATCCGATTCTCCCACAGGCAGGGACCTCGGGCACCTAACCCAGGCCTGAGCAGCTCAATCTGGATGCCAGGCATTTAGGATGAGAAGTAATGACCCTCAGTAGTGCTGGACCCAAATCCCTTCGCACATTTAAAGCCAAACACACGCTAATCTCCTGCTGCTGCAGGAAACCTCCCCAGTCACTCAGTAACAAACTGGCCACAAGCTGTATGCGGCACTGTGTATATTGTAAGAAGAAAAACAGGCAACAGAGGTGTTAGTCCATCCATTAAAAATGGATATGGTGTTTGGTTAGATAATAATGTAAACTTTGTAGATGTGTAGTGCGGTGTTAAAGATTGAAACAAAGTCACAGTAGTCATGCCTTAAAAAGGATGTGAAGTACAGATTGTAAACCATGGGTTCTGATTGATGTTAAACAATTTCAGAGAATACTGCTTTCACAGAAACTTCATGGGAGAGGAAAAAGAGGGAAGAATAAAATCAGATTGCTGTATGGTCTTGATTCTCCCTTGTAGGCTCCAGGCACTGAAAGTGCAGTATTTGTATGAAGTGCTTCACCATCAGGAAAAAACAGAAGCAGCTGTAATTGAAACAGCACATGGGTTTACTGCCTGTTTGTATTATTTTTGATACAGCGTAAATTATGGCTGGTTATCATTGATTGTTTTTGCGTTATTTACATTATAAAATGTTATCACTTTAATTAAATCCATACACATATTTGAAACACTTACCATCATGTAGTTCACTTATACAGAGGTTCTTTATGTTTGTGTATTTTTTTGCTTTAGCAAAGAAAATAACTACACTGCTAGAGGTATCAATAAAGCCCTATAGTTATATGCTCACTAAGCCTTTTCCAAGTAGAAATGTCTTGGTACCAAAATAATGCACATGTGTGTAAATTCATTGCATGGGAAGAACGCTCAGGTATGAACCAGGCCAGACTCCCAGGCTTACAAATGATGTCAGCAAACTTTCTTAAAAATACCAAGCTCACTACCTGAATTTTGAATACCAGTAACAAGCCAACGGGTGCTCCCTGTGGTACAGAAGAGGTAGCCAGGTGTCCCAGAGCTACTCATCTCAATATTTCACATGGGCCCGTGCTTCCCTCAAGGCTGTGGTCGGCCAGGCAGCGTGCACTGGAGCACAAGCAAGATCAGCCTTTGGGCTGCTCCCCCTTGCTTTGGTAGCTGCACTGAAATAACCCTCAGCCATTCCCTTCATGTGGGTGTTCCAGCTCAAAATGCTCTTTTGCACCTGGCTCTGTACCTGCAATGTTTGGGAAATGTAATTTTTTTGGCACTCGGTGTTTTAGTTCTTGTATAAACCTCTTTTTATATCCTTATTATTGCTGAGAAAACCAAACATATTTGTCTCTTCCAGCTTAACAGTGTACCTGAGAACCAAATAAATATACAGACTGAGTCTCCTTAGATTCCTATCTTCGAGTTATTATTGTGTTCAGTGAGTTTGTGGTTTGATATACTGATAGTTAAATGAAAAGATTACTGTCATTACTGGTAATTTACAGCTTCTGTGTTTGATCTGTCAAATGTTCTTTCAAAGATTAAACATGGTCTGTTAGTTGTACAATTACCTCAAACTTTTTAGGCTGCAAATTCAAAAAAAGAGGAGCAGCTATTTTCCTTTAAACTCCTGTCTTTCCCTCCCAGCCTCTGATACTGTGAGAGGTTACCTTCTACCCTTGTAAAGGTGTTACTCCAAATTCGGATAGCTGGAGGCATTTTAGAAGGTAATCTTAAAGCTATGCTTTCTGTCTTTTATGAAAAGTAATAATTACCATATTTTTTGGATGTGTGTCTCAATCGTCTCTCAGGCTGCATAACATGAATGGGAGCTCCACAGGCAGAATTAAAAAATATTTCGTTAGCAGGCCACGATCTTTAGACATCTCTTTTTGCAGAGACCTAAATTGGCAGTGTGGTGTTTTGTTCACATGGACTAGGACTTTCTTTGAAAATATACTGCGTGCCTAATTCTTTGATTTTTAACAAAACGTTTTTTCATCATACTATAAATTTAACAGCAAATGGTGTAGTAAGTAATAAAAGGTGCATCAAAGTCTTATTCTGGCTATTTTAGTAACCCGTTCAAGTATTTACAGTGGTAACATCCAAAAAAATTAAAACAATATTTCTAAAAACATTTTTATTTTTACATTAAGAGAATGCATTATGACTCTCAGATGTGTTTACAAACACTACTAGCTGAAACAAAACTGTTTTAACAGCTTGGTTTATTGATAGTTTAAATAGCAACACTGGGCTGTGTGGCAGGGCTTGTTTGGGTTTTTTACAGCTAAGGAAGTTAACCAGGTGAGTTCAATAATAAAAATGGGAAAAGTGTAGGTAGTATGTTAATTCAACTGTGTTCACCTCAGCCCTATTCTGATACTCATGATGCAGAGAGATTGCAGGGGGGTCTTTTTTTTAATATCCTTTAGTTTTCTATGGTTTAGAGCACAGTCTTCCAGTTACCCTTAAGTCCAGGAAAATTGCTTGTGGTCTGCCAGGTTGCCAGCCCAATTTATAGAAATGCCTGCCTGACAAGAGCCATTCAAAGGCTCCTAAAACCTTGTGGCTGTTGTGGAGCACAGCGGTTAGAGATGAAAAGAGAGGAGGCGGCCAAGCTGAGCTGGCTGCTCGGTCACCAGCAGCCAGCCTGGGGCTGCTGGCATGGGGAGGCCAACTTCCCCGCTGCCGACGCTGTCTGAGCCCCAGTTGTATCGCGGGGGGGAAAGCCGCAAGCACCAGACGAAAACTAACACCCATCCTTAATTGCCAGGCAGCCGAGATGGCTGTCGCAGAGCTGTCGCCACTGGACGACCATCGATGTAGGGGTCACGGGAGCTGTAAGGGAAGTGTGATGCAGGGAGGGTTTGCTGTCTGTCCATACCAGCTTCTGTAACTTGCCCCAAGTGCCTGGGCCGTAGGACAAGTTGCTGTGTGAGGTCTGAGAAGAGCACACATGTTGTGGAGGGACTCAGCTAATTTCCTTCCAATTACCAAATGGCCCATGCGACCATTCAGCAAGAGCACGAAATGTTACCTATTTCATTTTTTGGAAGTGGTCATTCATTAAAGTGTTAGAAACAATAAGCTGGCAAACATCTGTTAGGCCTTCGCACAAAGACTTCATGCCTTCATGTTTCGCTTGAGCTAATATTTTTAAGAACTCTTAAAGTAATAAAAATAGAGTTAGTGTAGGGACAGTACTTAAAACAAGAGCCTCGGCTCACTCAAGAGCACTGATTTATAATGGAATAGGGAGGGATAGGGGTGGAAAACATTGTTCAGATTCATGTTTAATCAGACCGAGTGCTTTTAATTAGCTGGAGAAGAAGATTGTGAATATTTCTATTTAAGTAAGTGTTACTGCTCAGAGAAATACTTTCATCATAAGAAAATGATCAGCTCACTTGGCATAAATGAAGATCTCATTATTGGTGTCTTTTAGCATACGATGTCTTTTAACATTGCATATTCAAAGTAATAACAAGGAAGATGAGGCACCTGATAACTTTAAGCTTTTTTCTTTCTCTTTCCATATTTTTTTAAAGCTTGGGTAGTAATTGAAGTATAATTAGAGAACTTTCCTAAGATCTGGATCTATTTAATTGATTTAAGCATGACTACACAGAAGATTCATTTCAGTTGTTGGTGGTTTTAAATCATATGAAGACATTGTTCTTACTCTGTTATTTTTCAGCTGCTCATAAAAGAATATTAGAAATGTGATCAACACAAGGCTGAAGTATCAATGTTGTATTGACATCACTAAAAATTGAAGTTGAGGATATTACTGAATTATGTTTCAACTTTCAATGAAATGATACTCTACTTTCTACAACAGTTCTGTTGCAAAATATTTTATGAATCTGCAAAGAATATGCAGCTAATGTCACTGGAGACCCTTCTTTAAGTTCTCACCAGAGTCTGAGAAACAAAACTTTTGTCTAGGACCAAACATGTATTATCAAAATTGAATTTTAGGAAAGGTAGGTCTTTTTAAAATAAAGTATGGGGTTATCCTGATGATGTTAGTATTTGTATTAAAATCAGTATTCTGTAAAAGACACAGAGAAGGGAGAAATCCTAGGAATACCATAATTGGAATATTTAGACTGTTACTTTTAGAATGTTTCTGTATTTCCCTGGACAAATTATTTTGTATGGACCAAAAACATTTATTTTCTCTAATTAAATCAGTTTTATGATCCCTTTTGCTGCATTAATTTGAGACCAATAAATCTTTTCCCCACATTATTTGGGGATTTAAAATATTGAGTTGTCATATATTTTCTGCTAAGTAAAAATGCATATTACCAAAAGGGACATAAGCCCAGCACGTGCAATGCTGTGGTGGTGACTGGCCATGATAAACGCAATGTCACTTACCTCTGTTTTATTCCAGGCCAAATTGTCTTGAATAGCTTTGCATTTCCTTATGTATGCACAGATAGTATCTGTGGGAAGTAACTTATTAGCCTTCTGTCTGTGTGAAGATGCTCTCCCCCACCAAAGATATAAAAGGATCCTCTTGCCATGGGGATAAGGCTGAGGAACTGGTTTCATGATGGATTTAAGCCTATTTAAATCCCTGGGGTCACTGAAAGAGGTTGTCCCTCCCTCTGCTTTATCCTTCAGCCGTTCATTGCTGCTCCTCTCTGTGTCAGCACAGAGCTTGTCAGTTCAGGGAGCTGCTTCAGCTGAAAAAAAACCCTTTTTTTCTGTGGTCAGATTAATTTTCAGTCCAGCTGCACAGCTGCCCAAGCACTGATGCCAGCACAAACAAGGGAGCTGGAGCACACAATCACGGACAACAGGGAGGGCAGTACTGCTGCTCTCAGTAGCGGTAAATAAGGTGAAGTTACTTGTGAAACTGCAGCCTGTGTGTGAGACAAAGTCTAAATCAAGGTTACAGATTTATTTTTTCAAATTGTTGAACTTGTGGCTAATCCTAAGTTAGCAGACTGGATGAAATTTGCCATTCATTCAATTTTTTTTTTTTAGCTGAAAATTTTTTTTCCATAAACCAGGTTGCTTTGCTGGAAAATAGATAAATACTGATTTCTTTTGTTTCTCTTAATGAATTAAGAGCATTTTTTTTTTTCTGAAAGTGTATTAACTCAGTGTTACAGAAGGATTTCTGTTACTCATTCTTAAATATTTTCATAAGTGATTGTTCCCCCTCTCCTGCCTCCCCTCATAAAGGAGCTTTATATCTTTATGCTACAACTGGAAATGAGACCATAGTGAAATTAATTGACTCTTCTGCCCTGTTTGTTGACCCAGGAGCCTGTGACAGACAGGAACTGAACCCAGATCTCTCAGATTTCAATCCAGACTGGTACGAGTACAGCCAGGGACCCCAAAGCCAGAACACATCCTTTGAACAGCTTACCTCCAGCTTTTTCCAGAAACTATCATGTAAACCTTTTGCAGCAAACTGGCCACAGTTCTCCCCATTGCTTTATTTACAGCGGAGACAGATGTTCCTCTGTTCAGCATTGACCCTAGGAGTTTGTTAGGTAGCAGCGCTCCTGGGCTCCAAACATGCTTCTCTTCGGTTTCCCTCACTTGGGAGAATTATGGTCTGTATTAGAAAAATTAATTAAAGATTTGAGAGGAAATTTCAAATTTAGATGTTACCTACAGTGAGTAGAAGAAAATTAATTCATTTAATGTCAGGCCTTCCATTAATTATATAATTAGCCTCCTGGCACTTTAAAAGAATTTAATACGGTTATACATTTTAGGTCCAGAAAATTGTGTGACCTTTCGCTGGGCGAAGTGAGGCCGCTGCCTTTGTTTTTCATCCTCTCCTTCTGGGTAGTATGTGAGCTGCAAGGTGCAGTTTACTAGAGGTGAGAAGGACTGTCTAAGAGTATTGCAATTACGAAAGATTAAAAGGAAGATGGAGCAACTGGGGAGATTAAGAGAGTCACTCAGGCAGGCCTTGTGTCTGTTCAGCCTAGTGCGAGAAACTAAATAATCTTGTTCTTCACTGCAGCATTGTCTCCTGTTTCTTTCTTTCTTACTTTGGTTTCACTGAGGATAAAGTAGACTTGAATTTTATAAGCCTTTAGCTGGGTAGTGGCTGTACAGTGTACACTGGGCAAAGACTCCCTCGTATGGACAAAATTATTTCTAAGTATGTTTGGATCACTGTGGTTGACAATTGTCCCATGCATGTGTGGTCTGTAAGAAGAACCACCTCTTGGGATTGCTTTGAACATCATTAACGGAGATACAGTGAAGTAGGTAGCACAGGTTCACTTAGAGCTGTTTCTTTAACTGATAGATGCCTATATTACATGCACAAAATTGATGTATATAAACCCCCCTACATTTACGTGAATAGAACAGCTGTGCATGTTGCCCATCTAATACTGGTTTTAGTCATACAAATTTAGTGGCCACAATTGAGCTAACGCTGTCCTGAATTACATCCCTTTAACTCCATTTGAAACCATGGACTGTAAGACTCAACACTAGAATTTTTTTTCACTTTTACAGTATAGGAATAGCTTGACATATAGCATCAGGGTATTATGCCTTTTAAACATGAATTGCTCTGGTCTATAACAAAGCATTTTAACTTCCTAAGACATTGTAGCGTTTTTTTTTTTTTTTATCTTAAACTATACCGCAGTTGGAGTCTGAGAATATCTGGGTATTTCTCTGGAGTGTTACAAAGCTTCTGCAGAATTCAAAACTGACCAGGTGTCCTTCTGGACACGCTCTGCAAGGCATGCTTCACTTACTGGGCTGGAGCGAACTCAAAAAAGGTTTCCTGCATTGGGTGCTGCCGTTTCCGGAGTCTTGACTTTGAAGGTCAGAATAACACGTATACATTTGGGTTAGTAATTAAGCAGTTATTAAAGAGCTTTCTTGAATCATGACCTAATAGTCTAATTTGAGAAGTGCTGGGCAACCACACCTTGGCCTCAAAGGTATTTGTGAGGTCTTCGCATAAAAATGTCTAATATAGTTACTCAAAACCCCAGGCCTCTTAAATGAGAGATCAGTTTGGTAGTTTGAGCCTGAACTTGCTTTTTAATGACAGCTCATATATTTGTCAACATTCTTGAAGCATAGTTTTGGAAATCTGAAAAATTCCCTTTTGCTAGTTGCCATTGGTTTGATGGCAACCAGGAATTCTGTAACATAAAAACACATCTTCTGTCTGTCTTTGAGGTGTGCTCCATTTTTTGGGAGGAAGTTTTCCTCACCAGAATTTTCTGTTTCCAGTGGGGATGTAGCAAAGTGTCGTACAACTATTCCAGTTCAACTAGATTGGACTCACATAATAGTATTAAGTTTTTTACCCATCGTTTCTCGAGGAGAATACATCAACATCTTATTTTGCTGTAATGCAGAAATTCATTGAATTACATGATGCTTGGGTTTATTCCTGGAATTTTTTACATGCAAAATTTCTGTATTCAAAATAAATAGGATATGTACACTGTTGAGATAAAATACTTAACAGAAGAGGTTTCAGTCTGATACCAATTGAAGGTACTTGGGATTTTTTCTCTCTTTTGGTTGGCTTATATTAAACTGCTAGAAGCTTGAAATTAATATTTATTTTCCTACTGCTTTGTTCTTTTGCATTCCAGAAGCCCTTCTCCCCTTGCAGCTCCTCTTTCTAAAGGCATGTAAATTTGCATAGCTTTCCTGTTTACCTCTTCTTCTTCATATTGTCCTCAGTTGTGACAGCCCCTTCTCAGAAGAGAAATGGTTGAGCTATACCCCCTCTACTGGCAAGCATGTTATGTTCATTCAACTAAACAAAATACAAAACTGTATTTGTGAAGAGCATAATTTTTATTGAAATCAGTACTAAGTTCTTTCCAGTCTTGTTAAAGCAGGATTGGGACAAATGGTGAATATTTTTAATCTCTAAGAGGAAAATCTGAATCCCAGAATATGTTCCAAACATCACACAGTTTACCAGGAGCCTGTGCTGCCAACATGCCTGTATTCAACAGGAATAATATTCAACCTATCTCTGGCATAATAGACTTTGTAAGAGAAATTTTGCTGCTTTTTTTTTTATCACCATAGCCCTATGTTTCATATTGCAGTCTGAAACACAAGAGGAAGAGCTGGAGAACTTGTGCATACCTGAACTCATTCCCCTTTTCCACACCTTTATTTTTTCCCCAGATCCAGGCAGAAAGTCCTGGGTAGAGCTAACTGGTTCAGTAATTAATCTCTGAAGCATGAGGTCTGAATATGCCTTCCTCTATATGGATAGAATTTGAGTCCACACACAGAATGTGGAAATTAGTTGAATTTAAGTGATCGAATGGTACATGACTAAAGGTTTCTCATATTCAGTGTTTCATTTTTTGTGCTTCTTATTGTTAGACACCTGACAGACCATGTCTGAGCACACAAATCAGTTTGTATCAGCATGGAAAAAGAATTTCAAGCTCTTTCTAGAACTTGTATTTCAGGGGTTGAGTTTCCAAACAGTATGAAGGAAGTTCAGAGTTTGATGACTTTTGACACAGCAATTATCAATAGCATGAGACTGGTAAGATTTAGAGTGTATTTCAGTTTCAAGTTCTCAGATGTTTGCTTTGATACAGTCTAAGTTTGAAGGTAAAATCTGAGATCTTAGTTAAACATAATATAATTGAAATATATATATAACATAATTCCACAAGAGGATAGCAGTTTAAAAGTAGAACATATTTGGGAAGTCAAGGACTTGGCAGTGTTCCTTTCACAGAGTTAGGACTATGACACATACATACAAAAATCATGAAACTGCAAAGTCAGCATTAATCAGCTCTAACAACTGCATTTCCTGACTTGATATGGCTTTGTGGATATGTGACAAACTTACTGTATTTCAGATGCGAGGTTTTTGTGCTTTAAAGGTCAAATGTTTCAAATATATTGCATTCCTAATCAACATTGCATTTCATTTGCCAGCTGGAAATTTACTTTGACTTTGTATGTTAGAGAGGGGAAATGGCTGTGAGCTGGTTTTTGGCACACTACCATAGTTAGGAACAAGTAAAGTAAGGAAGAAGAATGAACTGAGTCATTTCTTGCTCCACAAACCTATTAAGTAAGGACAAGAAGGCTGTATTTGTCAACTCCTCTGTGTATGTGACAAATGCTAAACATGGTAAGTCAGCAAATACACACTTTTGGCGAATAGGTAATTCTGGCTGTTGATGCCTAGCTCATGTGTTTGCTTGTCAGCAAGCAGAAATCATTGAAGAAGTAATGTGAAATCTTAAATAAAAACAGGTGCATCTTCTTTTACAGCCTTTTATTGTTGCTTAAAAGGGTAGCTGTCACAGCATCTGCTCGGTGGCCAGTCCTGTTCACTCTAGAGGTTGCATTAATGTAGTGGAGCCAATTGGCCATGCTGATATTTATTTAAAGAAAACCATCAAGATACAGAAAACCAACTTATCTGAAAAGAAGTCTGAGGTTACATCTGTTCTGAAGAGTTAACGCATATAGAAGGTGCAAAATAGTTGTACTAATTTTAGAAACAATACATGGAAGAAGTTCTCCCTCCATAGCCGGAGGTCTGACATGTTTGCCTCACTGTCAGTGGATGTGCATGATGGTCTGATGTAGAACAGAAGACAGTATGGTTGTATTTCTCAAATGCCAGTTCAAATGGGAGAAAGGCTCCAGAGTTTTAAACTACAGAATGAAAATTTTAGAAGAGTTTTCTTCAAGATACGTATTTTCAAGAAAGTTAACATAATTTTAAAACCAGTAAATTCTGTCTGCAAGCTAGTCTGAGCATATAATCCATACATGGATCTTGCCAGCATGCATACTTAGCTAAGAGTGAATGAATATGATACTGCAAAATCTTATTTAGGCTAGTGAATAAACACCCTATTTCCTATTCACATGCCAAGTTATTCTTGATGAATGTGAATGTGAGTATATATTACCAGGACAAATTCAGCTGCTCCTGTATGTTTAGACATGTCGTTTTCTTTAGATGCTTCTGTGCCAATGCAGCGCTATATTGCAACTTTTTAGTGGTGATCTCTGGATAGCAAATGATTTGGGAAGCTGAATGAAACCTCCAGGCAATAAACAAGGTGTCACGTCCTCGTAACTTTTTACTGTTACATTGCCGACAATTTTTTAGAAGTCCTGCCTCACTATACTTTAGCACTGCTCTGTGCAGAGCTGCAGAATAGCGACGATAGCAGCATTCAGTGGTCACCATCTTCAGCTATGTCAGGCAATTAGACCAGTCAACGTGACACCACTGTGACACACCAGTTGCTTAAATGAGGCTTTTTCCTCTTGACTTTGAGAAATTCCATAGCAATCACCCTTATGGTAGGTGTATTTGGCTCTGTGAGAGCTGGGATAAATGATGCCAAGTATCTGCTGAGCCAAATAGATCAGTACGCAAGCCATTTCTTGCCAATTTATGAGGTCAGAAAAATCTTTTGCTTTCTGCAGATTGACAAAGTGCAGACCCGAGGTGTTTGCTGAGATATAAATAAGTGAGTTTACTGAGTTTGATCAGCTATGTCTTTTTCCTCATCTTGTAATGAAACGTTTTCGTTTTCTAACTTTGAATAATGCTTGGAGTTGCAGAGGTTTTACCTGCCACTTTTCATTCCCTTCCATTCTGCTGCCTTCCCTGAAGAGAGGAAGCCTTTTGTAAGGTTTTCTCTAAGGAGAAAACATCTTTTGCATTGAACCTGTGAGAAATTATTTTACTCTTGTTTTTGTGGTAGTGTATGTGTGTTTCTTTACATCAGATCACATTCTGACAATATTGGTCTGGGTACCCATACAGAGTTTTGTCTAATTACCTTTATCCTGCTATTTACATTTTTACTCGATTGTGGTCTTAGACAATCCACTTCCATGATTCTAAAAAATTATTTCTGCAGTCCTTTAATTTTCCAAATGACCTTACTGAGCCAAGTTTAATCCTGAAGTAAGCTAGTACAACTCCACTGAAGTCAGTGAATTGTATCATGACAATGTTTGGCCCATTGCTTTAATTTATGAGAGGTTTTTTACATATGCATGTGTTGGAAGCAGGTTTTTTCATTTTGCTACAAGCAGCTCTAGTTGGTACTGGTAAACTCTTGAAAGAGTATATATTCTGATAAGAACCCTCTGGGAAATATAAAGAAAAGTAGGTGTTTATTCTAGTGAAAATGGAATCTTGGAAATGTGTATATCCTCATAGAGTATGATGTATTATGATTGTCCAGTTTATTTTTTAATATAGAGCAACATGATAGAATCATAGAAAAACAGAATGGTTTGGATTACAAGGGACCTTTAAAGATCATCTGGTCCAACCCTTGGACTAGGGGACATGGGCAGGGACATCTTTCACCAGATCAGGTTTCTCAAAGCCCCATCCAAGCTGACCTTGAACACTTCCAGAGATGGAGCATCCACAGCTTCTCTGGACAGCCTATTCCAGTGTCTCACCACCCTTATAAAAAAAATTCTCCCTTACTCTACATCTACCTTCTTTTAGTTTAAAACCGTTGCCCTTTGTCCTGTCACTACAGGCCCTGGTAAAAAATCTCTCTCCATCTTTCTTATAAGCCCCCGTTAAGTATTGAAAGGCCACAATAAGGTCTTCCTAGAGCCTTCTTCAGGCTGAACAACCCCAACTGTCTCAGGTTTTCTTCATAGGAGAGGTGTTCCAGCCCTCTGATCATTTCCATTGCCCTCTTCTGGACCCAGTCTAGCAGGTCCATATATTTCTTGTACTGTGGACCCCAGAGCTGGATGCAGTCCTCCAGGTGAGGTCTCATGAGAACGGAGTAGAAGGGCAGAAACACATCCCTCAACCTGCTGGCCACACTTCTTTTGATGCAGCTCAAGAGATGGTTGGCCTTCCGGGCTGTGAGCGCACATTGCCAGATCATGTCCAATTTTGCATCCACCGATATCCCCAAGTTCTTCTCTGCAGGGCTGCTCTCAATCCATTCATACCCCAGTCTGTATTACTGTTGGGGATTGCCACAACCTAGGTGCAGGACCTTGTACTTGGCCTTGTTGAACTTCATGAGGCTCACATGGGCCCACTCCTCAAGCCTGTCAAGGCCCCTCTGGATAGCATCCCTTCCCTCAAGCATATCAACTGCACCACTCAGCTTGGTGCCATCCACAGACTTGCTGAGGGTGCACTCGATCCCACTGTCTGTGTCATTGATGAAGATAGTGAATAGTATTGGTCCTTGAGGTACTGCCCAATTTAAGTGAAGAACAGAGCATATAAAAGCCTTTTTAAAAGATAAAGAATTAAAACTTTCTTCAGTTGAGACTTTCCAGTTACTTTAAACTGTGTAGTATAGCTACCAACAAAAGTCACCTTATCAACACCCAGCAGTTCTCTGTGAGAGTATGTTCCAGCTCCTGGGTGCACCTAGTCAACTGGACTTCATCGTTTCAGGTTACCGTTTCCCTGCAGCAGATTAAATTTCTGCAGAACACCTTCAGCTTCCCTTTGAAAGACAGCTTCAGTGACATTTTAGCGTTGTCAGTCTGTCTAGTCTGCAAGCCCCTGTGTAGCCTACAAAACACATACGCAATTCTTTGTTGACTGAATCACCTGGCCATACCTTCGTGCTGAAGAAACGTTACGAGTGTAAACACAGTTTCTAAACAGTCAGGTATCTTCTACTATTCAAGAAAGGTTTTTTCCTTCATTTATGTGAAGTTACTCTTAATTTGTATTTTATATTGCCATCTGTTCTGAAGAAAAGGTGCTGATTTTAAGTATGTGGGTGTTTTACATTACTTTCTTGCTCTGGTTGAATTCATGTGTTTATAGAAGACAAGTGTGATCCCTGTGATAATGGATGTATTATTCTAAGCTCTGTTATTAAGAGCATTTATTCTGTGCATCAGTTTTCATATCTCTTAATACAGGGACAAAAAATCACAGAGCTGCAGATTCCTCGTATAAAGATGTTATATTATTCATTAAGGGAAAATTGCCAATTAAAGCATATTACAAATGGTTCCACTCTAAATAGTGTTTATTCTACCCATTGACGAGAGATTTTGCTCACCCGGCTTAGAGTAAATAGATGCCTTATAATCAGTGAATCTGACTGCATATGGGCTGAAGTATTCTACTCATTAGAGGTACCACAGTCTGTTTTCTCATTTTCCTCTCCCTGCAGGATATATTGCAATGAGGCTGAACCTATTTCTATAGTTAAAAGAGTCAATTACGACAGACAGCCACTAGCACACCAAGGTGTTGTGATGAGGAGGTTAGGTCCCTTCACCTCAAGCTCTAGAACCTGTTTCCCACTGTTGGCATGGTGTGGCAGATGCAGATGTTCAACACAGGACATCCCAGGTTTGGACTTATGCTGAACAGATGAAAACCTGGTTGTAATGCTCCCCTGAGCTGATAACAAGCCTTGTATTCTGTGCCTGCTGTGGGTACTGATCTCATGCTCTATACCCACAAAAAGCAACACCACCCCCTGAAAATGCAACATGAAACCCTTAGGACTTGTTCTGAAATATTCCATCCTCGGATAATTGAGTTTATTCATTGCCCAAAAGAACTAAATAGACCTTGCTTATTAGTGCCTCCTGGTAGTGTACTGGCTGGAAAATAATGCTGTAAAAGAAATGTATTTCAATTCCTGGCATGCAGCTTTTCACTTTGCTGTCAAGCTGCAGCATGGAAGCGTGGGTCCTGAGAAGCTTGTGTCCTTAAGCAGCTTTATGTGCACAAAACATTGTTGTTCATGTCCATATGTATTTTTGGTACTAGGTCCTAACATTTTGTAAAACCTGAAGATAATTAATGACTCCTCTTTATAGTACTGTGGATATTTTCATTGGCGTCACCCGGGAGAAAGTATTTGCAGCAACATGTTATTAAGTTTTAAATATTGTAGAGCAATGACTACAAGCTGTGCTACGTGTGACTGCAGAGAAGTAACTTTATAAAACTATTCCCTAACACCCAGAGTCCAGATCTTCTCCTCAGCGGTGGTGGGAAGCCCACAGCAAAGGACTGAGCATTGCTCTGAACCTTTCTCTTTTTTTCTTCCGTGTGTGTGTATAAGTAATGTGATTGAATGAGTGAAGAACATCTTAAGCGTGGGTTGTCAAAGGGTTTGAAAATCTGTTTGGCAAGGGAAGGGCTGCCCACCCCCACTCCCCAGTCAGGAGTTTCTGGTTCTGGGTCAGTCTCTAATGAGAACGTCTGGAAGTATTTTAATGAAGCAAACACTTTTGTTTAAAATGCTAAAAAAAAAAAAAAAAAAAATTGGGCTGTATATTTGGATATGCATTTTTTAGATGTTTATTTTGGGGCATCTGTGGTGGCTAGCATAACAGAAACCCCCCTGAAAAAATAATATCAATGGGCACGTAAATACATTTTCTGAAATTTGGAAGTAATTATAAACCACAGAGCAAGAATATTATGGTGAGTTTCACTACAATGGCCTGAACATGGAGTAAGAGTTACAAGGCCACTTCTGCTCATGATGTGATTACGGCAGTAATAAGTTAAAGTGTCAGTTGAAGCCCCAAACCACTTGAATTTTATTTGATTCATTAGTACTGTATTAAACTGAGAAATGTATTTTGGTATTGAAATGTACACTAGGTAGCTATAACAAGTATGCCAATGCCATATGTAATGAATAACTGTAACATTTTATAGCCCACAAATGAAAAATACTTGTGGATATTATAGGGAAAGAGAGACGAAAAGGGATGAAAAAGTATCTGATTTTTTGGGCAAGAGATACGTCAATACAAAACTTTTAATTAACATTGTTGGGAAATCCTAATTTGCCTAAATTGATAACCATAATTTGAAATTGTGTTTGTGGCAGCGCCGTCTAACTTGCATCAAATCTCTCCTGTCATTTTTTGGAAATACATGAAAGTTCAGGCATAAAATTATTTATACAATAAGATGTTTGGGCTTCTGAGTGTTACAATACTTTAGATAAATTCTCCAAAGCTTGCAAAGTGAGAAAATGTTGCTTTTTGCAGGCTTTCCTCAATTTGTGAAGTAAAATATATTTCTCGGTTTTATGAAGTTAAAGTAAGAAGAATAAAATAAGACAGCAATGTGAATACAAGAGTAGTAGCTGTTGATGTTGCTAATACTGCTTCATTTGCAAAAAATAAAATTGTTTTTCAACCACTTTTACTTCCCACTGTTTATGCTGGTTTGTTTACCACAAAAAAACCTGTGGACAGTGGCAGACAGATTTTGAAAGACACACTGTGTGTAATTTCTATTTGTAAATATTATTATTCTGTATTTAAATGCAGTATTTACAATCACATCCGAGGAAGCAGCTGGCCACTCACATTTGTGAACACCTCTTATTCACACAATCATGTTTTTGAGGAAGATAAATTTACTTTACCTGTCAGTTTGCCAGGACCTGTTTCCTGATTTTCAACAAAAAGGGTATTTCTTTGCTCTGGATTTTTTAGGAGGGAGTGACTGCAGAGCAGGAGTGAGTTTCTGAAAGGGGGGGGGGGGGGGGGGGATTTTTAGACATTGTTTCTATTTGTGTAGTTTCTGCTGTGGTAGTAGGACAAGCCAGAACACTGGACTGGAATACTGTTAGCAGTTAAAAAAAAAATAAAACCTACAATAAATAACAGAAAGTTAACCTTGAAGCCTGACTGATTGTCTTTCAGTTTACTAATTCATTTTCTCATGTCTAGTACTACTCAGTTTAACCTTTTACCTCTGCAAAGAAAATATTCATGTAAAAGTGTTCCAATTTTTTAAAATCTTAGTAAGATTTGAGTCCTGAACCCAACAATAATCCCTATTAGTGATAAAATTACTTGAAAATAAGTATAAAAATGCAAATGAAAATAGTCTTTAAATAGAGAATATTAGCTTATGAAGGAACGCACTCCAAACATGTAATAAATCTAGTTTTGTCAAACAAGTTAATAGGCTTCCCAAATTACTGCATTCTCTTATTTCACACAAGAACTGACATTTCACTTCTGAATGTCAGAAAAGTGATAGGAATGGAAGTCAACCAACAAGTTTGGTTCATATTTTTGTGTGATTCTAAAATACTGCTGTAATGGAAAAAACTTGATCAAAGCTTGGTGGTTGCAGGGACCGGACCACCATCTGCTGCTTTTTGATTTGGAAGGTTTGGGTGGGGTTTTTTTGATCAGCTGAGGATACAGTTTTAGAACATGTTTCCTAACATGATAAACTGAAAACAATTTAAAGTAGGTCAACATAAATTTGAATGTACAAATGCACACCCAAGACTTTTTTTTTTTAACAAGACTCACTAAAAATAGGAGATTTTAAAATTGCAAGCACAACTGCATGCACATTTTATGTGCTTACAAGTGGCTCGTAAGTGTTCTTTTTTGTGCATTTCAACGTACTGAAGTCAGTGGGAGTTTTATCACTGGCATCACTGAACACCGGATCAACTCTTGAGTGCGCTGGATTGAGCCTTTGCTTCCCAAGGAGGCTGAGTGTCACTCACTGCTTCTCTGCATTGGGGTTGGATACACCTGGTTTGGTAAAGAAACATGTAAATCGCTTCGGTATCTTTAGGAAAAGCGAAGTAATGTATCCCATAAGGGAAATAGTGCTCATGTATTAAACACTGCTGAGTTGACTACTTCATTGTGTACCTTGTGTCTTGAGGTGTTTCAAGTTCAGTTGTGGACCCTGTGGTATCTCTATTACACAAGAAGGTCTCTTGACACGAGTTAAAATCTACAGGAAAATTCTGTATTCTGACATTTTCCCTGTCATATTTGCCACATTTCTTAGGGACATTTGTTAGCATGCCTGAGTGCCTTCGGGTGAGTGAGGGGGGTGCTCTCCAGAGCGCAGCTCCAGTCCTCCATATGCTATACATTTAGCTTTAAATACAGCATTTATGTATTTCAAGGGAACTGCACTAACTTGAGAGTGTTGCCTGGGGGAGAAAGAAATGCTTTCATGCAAAGATTGTCACAGGCCGTGGAGTGATAGCTGAAAGTAGCTGGCCTTATTAAGCAAAGTTCCTGGAGGTGTTTATATGTCTATGTAGCTGTAAAATAGACTTTCTTAAGTCCTGGGTTTTTTTTCCTCTTTCTCCCACTTCTGTGTTTCAAGTTAATATATATGTGAGCTTCTGTCTAGAAAAAGATCAGGAGCAAAGACTAAATCCCATTTGTGTTACTCATGTGGTTAGCTCAGTTGCTTTCAGTGTGTCTACTTGAACAAGTAAAATAAAAACAGATTTAATTCCAAATCCTTTTCCTAACCGGCAGGGAAGAGTACTCATTGACCATAATAATATCTTAGCTGAGTACTAGATGTCATCTATAAATGATACACATTTTTTAGTCATTAAGTCACATTAAGCAGTACTAAGTTTTGCCCTCAGCATAAGTAGTCTCTTGCAATTGCATCTGTCTCTTCAGTATGCAGAAAACATGAAAGGAAAATTGTGTTTTACCCTATTATCTAAGAAATTGCGAAGCTATGAAAAACAGATTACTATTAATAAACAAAATTTTCTTCAAAAGGCTATGCGTACAGTTGTGAGGAAACAGCTGCTCTCCCTTCCAGAATATACAATTAGCAAGTACATTAATTTTAAAAAAGATTATTTTGAAGGCATCAAAACCAGTAAAAGTGCAGAGACTGTGACAAGAATATATATGCACACTGTTGTGATTCAGTATGATCTGACAGAGGAATACTTTTTCCTCTTAATACATAAAGTGCTGTATTTAAATCTTAGGCAGCTAGATTTCTGCTAAATTATCACAAGCAGTACAGGTGAGCCATTGCTGATTTTGATCATATCCAAGTTATTTAAACAGTAACATGGCTTGAACTACCTCCACCACGCCTTCCTTCTGCATTAGAAAAAAATCGGGACATTTTTCAGTTAAAACTATTACACCGAATATGGTGTTTGTGAAGAGTACCTAAGTGATCATTACAGCGACTAGTACAGATATATTCCTAATTAACCTATGAGTAACCAGTAAAGACAGGCAGCTGTCTGGCATGTGTTCCCACAGCATTCTCAGGGCCTCAACCAAGATCTAGCACTTGCAGCCAAAGAGTATTTTCTCCTCCATTCAGAGCTGCCAGCGAGGCTGCAGTCAGCAATGATATTCTTATGACCTGGGACATTTGTCCGCTAAGAAATGGATTTGCAAAAAACCTATTCATTAGATGCAGACCACCAAAGAGCCTCCAAGTACAAACAATTTGGACAGAAGCCATCCAGGCTAGCGCTGAAGCAGAGACCACAAGATGAACGTTTCTGTAGCTCATAGCCATTTGCTCCAGCTGTTTGCTTTGAATACACAAGACCTAAACAAGCGTGATTAGGATAATAAAGATAAGCAGTAATGCATGATAAAGATAAGTAATATAACTCTAGTGTTTGTAGGTTAAGCTATGTGTTATTTTCGCATTGTGAATTTCAGCATGACTAGTGTAGTATTCTGTGGTTCTCCCCATGGTAGTAGCTCTGACTCAAAGACTGGTTGGGTGTCGCTTAATGCACACAACTAGTCATATTACGAGTGAATAAACAATAATGAGAGAAGGTATTACCGGCAGCTGAACAAGGGGATGAGCTGGAACTGAAAATGGGAAAGAAAATAACACAAATGTGATTTTTATCATGCAAAAAACATCTGTGTGAGTAAGGATTCCAAGTTGTTGTTTGCCAAGGAAATTATAATGGCAATTTCAACTGTTGTTGCTATTATATCTTGATGTAGGGAACATACACTGTGGTTATAAAAGAACCAGGTCTTATATATGTGAAGTTTAATTCTTCTATGACAGAGTCATTGATTGCGACTTAACAGATTAGAATGCTGGTTCTCCCTTACTAATTAGAAATGTTGATTCTTCATTAGATAAGGCATCATTTCTAGAGTAGATCACATGTGAGGCCTACAGCAATGGAAGTGTTGCTTGAAAATTTGAGAGGGATTTTGTGGAGATCTGAGTTCCCCAACTCCAGCTCTATGACTGCTTTCACAAGCAGGTACCTGTACACCAGTTGTTTGCCTTCCCATCCTGAGAATGCAGGCTGAGGACTTCTACTTCCAGCCGTACACTTCCGTTATGGCTTTCAAATGACAAGTTAGCGTCCATCTTTTCTTGAACCAATTTTGCTATCATTCTTCCCAGGACCACTTTCCATCTTTCCATGCTAATGCTTTTGAATAAAGCAAGGGATGAAACTAAAACATTTGTAGGGAAGTGTTTTCTAATCAGAAGTCCTGATCCTGGGAGCACAGTGGAGGTCTGTGTACTGAAATGAATGTAGCCTCAGTTGTCCCAAATAAGCTCACCTTTACTGAAAAACATATTGGAACAACCCTGTTCTTATAGTGAAGTCTGTGGCATAATCGGTTTCTGGAACTGTTTTAGCAAGTTCGCTTGGTGACTCCAGGTCTGACTTTGAGAGGATTTCCAGCAACCTCAGAACAGAAAGCTCAGTCCCACGTAAGCCCCTGCCTAACTTCAGCCCCAGAGACTCGCCCGAAAGATCCTAGGAGAAAATTATCCTGATAGAAGAATGAGAAAATTCTGTCTATTTTATTTTCTGTTTACGCTGTCATGGATCCAGATAAGTCGTGTCCCCCCCCCAGAGAAGAACTACGTTAAAAAGTTAACAATATTCTACTGAAGTAGAAGCTGCCACACTACCAGGTCCCAGTCTTATGTAAACACCCCCGAAGAGTCTGCCAGATCCCCCTTTATTTCAACTAGTCAGTCATGTGGTGTAAATTGCTCCGTCCTCACAGACACTGAAAAGAAAATTGCCTGTAAATGGTGTTTTCTTCTGATAAGTCAGAATATGGCCTGCAATGGGGGCAATCAGTCTCATCAAAAGTTGAGGCATTTTAAGGTTTCCTCCACCTTGGACCTATGGCTGGTCTCCGTATTTGAAGTAAGAGAATAATTTCAAATGAAGAACAAATGTTGTGAAAACGTGTCCGTTTGCCAGCAATTTCCAAGTGTGTTTTCTTCTGTTTACCAGAGATCTGGAGAAATAAGACAGCCTCTTAACAAAATTGACTAAATAAAAGGAATCTGCTTTTGAAGTATATGGATTTCAGAATCAAATTTCCTTTTTCTGTGCCTGTTGGCTTTATAGGCTTGTTTACTCAGGAGGAAATGACTTGTTTTATAATGTGTTTAACATCATGTTAGTTAATCTATGCCATAATATGGAGTTGTTTCCTTGTGTAGGCAAGCATTTCGCATGTAAGCATGTGTGAATCTCTCACTGAAATGAGGGGAGTCTGTATTCAGTCCTGTTCTCTGTTTACAGGATGGACAGAAAAGCAGACTTGTTGGTTACACAGCCGTATTGTATGTTTGAGATCTCTCTCTCTCTGTAAATACTAACTTCTTTAATTCCTCTTCTCATTGCTTTCCCTCATTAATATTTTGGGAGAGTTTCACAAGCAGCTTATAAAAAGAAACTAAAGTCTTTAAAACATCACAAAAGGAAATCTCAAGGAAAGGAATCAGGCCACTTCAGGAAAAAAACTACAAAATTATTCTTGTTACGTAAGGTTTCAAAATTTCCACGTTGCTATTTAGACAACTGCCTGTAGATGGGATTATTAAAGATGACAGTCTTAGCAAATCAAACCTCTTTATAGGCAGTTTGATAAATCATTTCCAAGTAGAGGAAAGAAACAATGACTAGTGGTTATACAGAACCAGCTTCCTGAGGAACAGAGAATATACAGTCATTGAAAAATATTACTGCCTTGCTTATAATACTCATAATAATCAGAAAATGTGTGTGTACCTGTTAGAAATAATCATGTCTAAACCATTCTCAGTTACTGAAATGGCTGACTACTGCAGAATATCTTTACATTAATATTTCTTAAAGTAAGACACTGTATAGATCTTTTTTGGATAAGACTTAAAAAAAAGTCTTACATGAAATCATCAGTCCATCATCAGAAAGTGAAGGAGACGTTAGCTGAAGTTCAGCTGATCCATTCAACGCTAATACAGTGCGCATGTTTGGGGTTTTTTTTTCATCATTTCTGATGAAGAGCAGGAGTTTGGAATCATTTTTTTATAAGTGATCAAATCAACATATCAAATGGATTTCAAATCCAAAGCTTTCAGTATATTGCACCTATTCGTGACAAGTCTTTCTAGTCGGTTTGAGCTGGTCTGCTTTAGCCCTGTCTACCTTTCTGTTCTGCATTGCCTCCAAGGTTTCCACAGAAACTAAAAAGTCAATGCTGTTTTAAAGAATGCTTTCTTCCCTACTACACCTCTTAAATCTTCCAGCTGCTATGGGGTTTCTGTGCTATCTGTCTGCACTCAGTCACCTCATCCTTTTAAATTAGATTTAGAATTTAAAAATATAGTGCCTGATGGTGCCACCCCACTGTTGTGTGTCATGTTTTCTGTTTAACTTAGAAAAGATAGAGTGGTAAATTACAGCTGTTGTGGGTAAGGGGAAATGTTGTGAAATTAAAAAGCAGTTACATTTTGAAAAATAAATGGTAATCCTGGGAAAGAAAAAAACGTCAAGGAAAAGCAAATTGGGAGTAACATGGAAATAATATCATTTGGCAAGTTGCAAGGTTGGAGGTCGTATTAGAAGGTCCCAGGAATGTCTGTTCATATACTTGTAGTGCTTTTCATTCCTAGTTACTTTTGTTTTTCCTCTTTTGCTAAAATATGGCTACAAATCATGCTTGATATAATTTACCACAGAGGCAAATCAGGATGATAAATATTTTATCTTATTTAAACTATACAGTCCATTTCTCATAGTATAAAAGAGCTGGAACTACAGTAAGTGGTATTACTTTACAAGAAAAAGAAACAAAAGATGTGGCAAAAGGGAATCGAGCCCATAGATGTGTAATAGGAGGCAAATGATTGTTTCCGGCGCTGAACAAGGAAAGCCTTCTGTGAAGGGTTTTATGTAATTTTGTTCAGCTGAACAAAGTGGAGAATACTTAACAAAATTGCCATTTTTAAAATCTCATTGTGAATACTCAGCATGCTGTGATCATACACTGTGTAATGGTGTTTGCAATGAATAAATTGCTGTAGATACTATAATATAAATAACTGTTTTGTGCATTAAGAAGCAGTTCTCTTCATGATGGTTTCTCTCTCAGGAATGCTCTGAAGACAGGACTTTAGGGAATAAAAGCATCAAAGTACTCTTTGAATAATACCAGTCTGCTAAATTGCTAGGATACTTCTAATAATTTTTAGTGGCATTATTTAGAAGTGAATAATAAAATCAACTAAGTGATATTCACTTTGGCTTTAATCTATTTGTTATTTTCACTATGGCCAAAACTTACTAATTTTAAACACAACACAGCTTCACCAGCCTCAGCCAATAATTTTTAATGGCTCCAGTGACAGGAGGGCAGATAAAGTTAATCACAAGAAAAAAAGGATTTGCCTCATGCAGACTTTTGGCACACTGACCTGGTGTGCGGCGGGTTTATTGCAAGAAAGGAAGTGGCAGGAAGCCCCAGAGTTAAAGTGCATATCGCTTTAGGTGATAAATGGACCTCTAGAAACACCTTGGTAAAACTAGAGAAGATTGACAATGAAAAAATGCCGTACCGTACTGAATTCAAGTGCTCTCAATAAGCATAAGAAGCAATATCTAGTGTTATCCCGTAATACATTACTGCCTCTTTGACAGCTCATTGGGCTCAGTTTTCCTAGATATTCTTCCAATCGCCTTTACCACAAACATATTTGTTCCAAAGCGTAGATCAAAATGGTAACTGGCTTCAATAAAAAGCACTTGATAAAAGAAGGATATAACAACTTTGAATGAATTGTAACATGAGTTAGAAAAATGTCTTCATATCCTCCTTCTCTTACTGCTTGCCTAAAAGTACCTTTTTTAAAAAAAAAAAGTTTCTTATGGCAAGATGGTCTCAATCAGAAAACTGGAGAACTGGAAGAAAGTCTGATCCAAATTTTTCAGCTGAATTCTCTCACTGTAATGGAAAGTAAGTGGTGTAAGGGATTTGTCTGAAGTTCCTCTTTCTGCCAAAGCCTTTCTGAGTGACAAGTAGTCCTGTCACTTTGCTCTTGGTTTCCATTATGAACAGTTAAGTCTAATGAAAGATACCTACCCAAAAATCATGCTTACCTCATCTAATTATGTTGATATTCCAACATACGTAAGACATAAATTCCCAGTAGTATTGCAGGGTGACCAAACATACTGGATCCAGCATAGACCCAAAGTTGAGTGTTAGATCATGGAAAGCCTAGCTTTTTCACTACATATAGTGTCAAGATAAAGTAAAAAGAGCAACTCTTTAAAAGTGTATCTATATATATTGTTAATTTTCTTAGAGTAATTCAGATCTCTTGGGCCTCAAATTTGATGCTGAAAGATTTCTAGCTTTGGTCTAGATAATAAGAACCATGAGCATCTTCCAGTATTTTGATAATGGCACTTTTTGAACCATCTAGATGAAGGAATAGAGATGAGGATAAATAAAAAAAAATAATAAAAAAAAAGAAGATTTTAGGAGTTTCAGCAGATTTTCAGGAAAAAAGAAATTAAGAAAAAGTTATGCATTCCAAAGGTACAAATTTGGGGAGGGTTTATTTCTTGATGAGACTTTAAGTCATCAATATTATAGCCTAACTAAGCATTATCTCTGATTCTGAAGGGGTTTATTTCTTTAATTGTTCTTTGATTTTACTGCTTGGAGACTAGCCTGCTAATTTTATTCATAGCAGAGGTGTTATTAACCATACAACTGTGCCCATTGCCAGAGGCAGTCTCAGCGCTCACTGCTCTCTCTTTGTTTTTGTTTTGTAGAAATGTATTCCTTTGGCTGCTGTGGCAACTGTTTATTACATACATTTATAAAAGTACCTACTGATATCACTGTAGCATCTGGGTAGGCAGCTGTGACTCCCTTCCCTACACCACTGTTGCTGCAGCACCCGCTCTGCTTGCTCTTCATTTTCTACGTCTCAGAAGAAGGGCAACAGGGAAGGAAAGAAACAAAATGAGTAACTGCTGTACTGTAATAAAATCCCCCTGCACCATTTTCCACCCCCTCCTCCTTTCTGGAGAAAGATGAAGAATAGCAGGATGTGTTGATGGCTGTTGATGAGAGAAGAAGAAAGGGGGTGTTAGCGGGAGGGGGATCTGCATGTACCTGAAAGGAGGAAGGATCCACCATGATGAAGGAGCAATGAATTATCACCATACAGAGAGGGGGTGGGAGAGACACCACGCCCAAGCAGAAAATAAAAATACAGGTCCTACGAAGAAGAATCATCACTAACAAGGGAAGAGAAAGGGTGAAGGCTCAAGAGGTGGTGGATCAGGTGGGCTTCCAGAATGGAGAGGAGAAAGAATTGGGAGAAGAGCAGAAGAGGTTCAACAGCTAACTGGTGCTGCTGGCACTATCTGTATCCGTTCCAAAGCCAAAGATACACAGCAGCGGGAAAGCAGGGCTGAGAACTACAGTTGCTCACGGGGCTGGGATGCCAATGCTCCTCAGTGACACTATTTTGCATTTTGTTGAATGAGGCTGGGCTGGGTGTGCAGGTGGGTCTGAGTCACCTGGTGATGTTAGCATCAGCATAGCTCCTGTTGATTTACTCCTTCCTAGATTAAGATGATCCAGCAACCACTTTGCCAGCATGGCCCCACTGCTGGTCTTGTGGCTGTCCTCAGGCAGGGGGACAGCCCTGAGCTGTGGTACAGACCAAAGCAACTCTTTCACTTAGGACCAGTTTCGGTATTGGCACCATGTTCAAAACAGAGAGCAGAGGAATATACTGGGTTTACTTTAATGAGGCTTCGTATGAGCTTCTCAAGAGACGTATCTCACTGAAAGCTGAATCTGCAGTCTTCTGTTTTGTCACATCCATCCTCTTCCCTCACCAGCTGTGCTCTTAACTTATTTTGCCAATCTTCCAATACTTTTGTGTCCGCTTTGCCCTCTGGGCAACTGGCTTCCCAGAAGCATTCATGGAGGGCAGCTAGAGGCAGGGTCTGCTCCAGCATAACTGTTAGATGTGCAAGAAATGGCACTGCAAGAAGTGTTGTATGTCTTATAAATGGAGATAATTCTGTGGTGATATTCCCTCCTCAGAAGGAAACCTGTTAAATAGTAAAGTCAAGGCTCCGCATAATAGAAGGAAGAGACTTAAGCGTCTCCCTCTTCTTTCTGCTGTCATATGTTGCTGAAGATAGTTGAGAGGGTCTGCATCTTCCATGGACTGCACCTAGTGCAGAGGAACCCCGGTTCTGATGTGTGTTTCTGTGTGCTAAGGCAATTCAGATTAGATAAGGCAGTAATAACAATTAATTGCCATAGACAATGCCATGGAAATTGAGTTCCTGGACAAAATTAGTATAATATCCTGGTCCTGCTTTATTCTACCCTGTTAGAAAGGATGAGGATAAAAATGAACTTAAACTTACCTAGCCCAGAAGAATCTTTCCATTTCTTTCTGAGTCCTGAGGAATGGGAAGGCCTCCCAGCCATCTCGCTTTCCTGTTTTATTTGGCCTGGTGGCTTCCCCCGACACACCGTTAGCATGTCAGAACTAGAAGGCAATTTAAGCTACAATTCCTTTTCTTACATCTTTGTTTTATGCTATAGGCTTGCCTGTCCCTTGTGTTAAAGAGCACAGTTACAATTTAAAAGTGGATACCAGCAAGATTCAGAGACCAAGAATGGAAGGAAAGACATTGAACTGGTCCTCATTTTGTACAGTATAAGGTTATGCTACCTCCAGTTATAGACGCTGGGGAAGCAGGGGGTCCCTCATCAAGAACCATAAGTTAGATTAGAAAGTAATAATATTATTTTGACTACATTTATTGCATACAACCACTTGATAAACATGTGGGATACTGTTATTTCTTTGAATTTCTGTATTTTTTTGAGTTATTCTCTGGAAATCAAGTAAATTTGTATACAAATCACAGCTCTGATAAAACTAAAAATCAACTGTACTTTCATAACTTCTCCAGATAGGTTTTCATCTGGTATGTCTCATAGATGCTGTTGCTTTCGTACAATTCTCCTTATACATCATTTTAAATTTAGCATTTCAGGCTATTCTAAATGCAGGGAAAGCTTCGTGTTTATAATGGATTTTACTGGACAAGCAGTTTCTAGCAGCACTACTTTCAGGTGACTGCCTGCCTAAAACATGTTGAGGGAATAGAAAATACTCAGTGCATTAAGCATATTTAAAGCAAAATGAATTCAGTTATAGTAGCATTTAAGGTATTTTGCTACTAACTGTAACTGATGTGCATACATTTCACCTGCAAGTATGTATGTGGGAAGCAGCAGCAGAACTAAAATATGTAAGGAGAGGCAAAGGAGAGTGAAATGTAAGGAGACCATTTTACATATTTCAACTTCTTTGTCCTGAATTTCATACACCCATACTGATATCATTCTGGAGGAGGAAGAAGGCTGGCTTCATGTCCACCCACCCCGGCTCTCCCAGTGAGCAAAGCCTTCCCAGCGGGTAGACCAGGCAATATTCTGTGCAGCATGCCATCAGCTGTAGGGGAATAATGACAGCAGAGAGCTAGCTCTTGACAAGCCATTGATAACGTCAGGTCTCCAGGGCCTTTATGCTCAGTTGCACCTCCTTGGTCCTCTGTTACAAATTCCACCTGGGAGAAAACGCTGGAAACGTTGGGAGTGCCAGCTCCAGAGTCACACCACGTGCTTCTCACTGGACTCATCCTGCAGGCTCGCTGGGCTTTCAGCGTCAGGGCTCAATCTGGGAGGCTGCGCTGCTGGTCTGACAGCAGACCTGTCCTTCTCCTAACCACCTTATCCTCATGGTTCAGCCACTTCCACCTGGAGCTGCCACACCACTGCTATTTCTCCCCTGAAGCTGACTGATTTAGCAGCGGGTTAGTAGGAGGCAGCGTGCGTATGCTCTGGCCCTGGGTCAGTTGAGTTCAAGACAGATTTAGTCTGCCCTTTGCCGAGCGGGTGCACATCTGAATCTGTCCTTCCGAAGATAACGGAACTTCAGGCACCGAGATGTTGGGTTTGCTTTCTTTGAGATCTGTGGTTTGGTTGCCAGTAACATTAATAGAGCTGGAATATAAATCATACCGAATGTAAAACATTTGGGCTTCAGTGTGCCGGGCAGATATCCATGTAGAGAGAAGGGCAATTAAATCCTCTTGCGTTATAAACCTTGTAGAATAAGGCTCTGGCTGAGGTCTTGCACATATGGGAATTTTCTCTGGTGAAGCCTGATGAGTCGTGGTTCTGGTTGCCAATAATGTGGATAAATAAAAGGCTTAACAATTAGGAAAGAAGGAAAACAAAGATAATACACCTGTCAAACTTTTTGTATTATTAATGTGCAAGTGAAAAAACGTTATGCTTGTGCATGCTGTTGCCCTTAATACCAGCTGTTGCCTGTGCACGTGGATCGGTATTTTGCATCGGCTGAACAGCCTTGCTGCCAGCAAGCACTCTAACAGGCAACGTCGATAACAGCAGTGTTCCCACACTCCATACAATTCAAGCTATTCTTCAAATTAATAATAATACTTAATAAAGCTTCATCTCTCATTTGCAAAGAAAACCTTCAATTAATGTTAATCAGCATCCTCAGAATGTGATCAGGCTGGGCTTGTAGCTGGACGTGCCGAAACAGTTCAACTGGCAGATGGAGCATTTTCCAACTATTCTAATTAATGACTGCTCATTTCAAATGTTAATGCAATTAAATAAATAGGCAAAACAAATAAAAAGAATATATGTTATGAAAATACCACTATCAGAGAGAGTTCTGATCAAAAAAGTGAGCCTCGCTCAAACCCAAAAAGGGCCCGAACCATCCCCTCCTGGCTAAATAAGGTCCAAAAAAGACAGAGCTTGCTTTTGTTACTTGCTGTTTCCAACCATTTCTCTGGGATTGACATTTATATCACTTCCATTTTAACCTGCTGGCATCAACTGAGTCATTGCTTCTCCAAGTATTAGAACATTTTTTCTGCAGAAAATGGGAAAGGATTTCCTTCACGTATTATGGGCTCTTTTTCATGTAAGATTTAGCCTGCCCCTGCATCTTGCCTATTCTGTTTGAACTAATTGCCTGTTTGGTTTTTTTTTTTTTAAGGTTTTTACTTTCTGTGAACCTTGTATACCATAACACTGATGTAGGACCACATTCGTTTGGGCTTATAAAGAGTTCAATTAGCCCCTTAATGCCTAGTTCAGTCACAATTAAACCTTCCCTGTTGACTCGGGATTGGTCTTTCTAAAGGCAGTGGAGGTGTTTTTAATTATTCATTCTCTGGTTTGGTTCTTACAGCAGTCTCAGATGTGCTTTATTATTCAAAGGTTAATGCAAACTGAGAACTGGGTAAATTAAATTTGTTTGGCAGCTAGCAACCTGATGTATTATAGACACTGTGAATATATGGATGGCAACACTTCTGCTATTGTGACACTTAAAAAGCCAGATTTTATCTTTAAAACAATTGCTGGTTTTGTTACTATGCCTGATAGAAAATGAATGTTCCATAATGTTATAGACTCCGTAACCCATTTTTGTTAAGAAAGCATGTAGTTTAGAAAGCCAAGAAGCGTTAACAGCTATTATAGAAAATTGATGTAGGTACCATGACTAATGAAGTACACCGTGCGGTACTAAGTCACGCAGTTGTGTGCAGGGAATAATGCAGTCAGAAGTTTTAATGAAGGGAGCCCAAGGAATTTCAGGTGAAAGAGGGTTTTATTAACTTTCAGTGAACAAAATGAATAGTTGAGCAGTGAACATGACATGATGTCGTATAATAATTGTATGCCTTGGGTACATTGTGAGGCATGGAGCATAGCCAAGAGCTTTCATCTGTTCTACACACAGGGTTATTTCACAAACCCCTGCATGCTGTGGAAATCTTTATTGCAAACATAACAAGAATTGTTTCACAAGAAATGCCTTAAGACAATACCACCTCACTTATTTGAAATATCTACCAGCACTGCCTTCCTCTGAAAAATATTAATCAGATATCTAGAAGTCACCATCCCAGTTGATCCTAATTAAAATTCCGGTCCTGTGTCGGTGACTGGTATCAGCAGGCTGTGAATCGAACAGAAGTCTTCATATCCCTTAAGAGGCCACCCTGAGTAAAACATGTATTTCTATGGACAAGCATTATGTTGCATGAAAGGAGGCTGTGTTGGCTTTTGGAAGCATCATGCCCAAGAACTTTTATTAGTTTTCAATTTTATTTTTTCAGGAATTGACCGTGTGGGTGATTTTTCTTGTTTCACATACAGAATTATGTTTTGTACATTTTAAATATTGTTTCAGTACTGTGTTTTTAAATGAGGACTTTGAATTAACATAACCCAACAGTTTAACCCGCTTCCTGTTTATAATATTTTTAAGATAGGGTAATGATTGCAGAGTAAAGCAGCCTTCTGTAGTAGTGACTGGAGACCTTAGGTTAGTAACTTAGAAAGTGCAGCTGCAAGGTCATTTGTACCCTGCTCAGTCTTTAGTACAGTCTGTGCTGTATAATAATGTGTGTAATTACACTGCTACTGACTGATGAGGTAGGTGGATGAGGAGGTACGTGAAAATAGGATGGCTTGTGAGGCAAGACAGTGACAAGACATCTCAGCAAAGTCTCTGTATCCTTGCACTGTAAATACTTCACATCTGCCCACTAAAATATTTGAGATAAGACAGTTGGGAATTTTTCTGTGCTTATTTGAATAATTTATAATGTGATTTTAATAATTCTTCCTGGCTGAATATATCACTTCACTGACAGAGCTTAGGACACCAGTTACATGTTTTATCCAGGACTAACTTAACGAATGTGATACACAATTTTAACTTGTAGTGTGATTGCAAAACCAGCGGTACTACTAGTAGACTATAACTGATGTAGTATACGTGATTGTATGTGGTTATTATGTTATATTTTTGTTTTCTGTTTTAGTGCTGGACCCAAAGGAGACAACATTTATGAATGGAGGTCAACTATACTGGGGCCTCCAGGGTCTGTATATGAAGGTGGAGTTTTCTTCCTTGACATTACCTTTTCACCGGACTATCCTTTTAAACCACCTAAGGTTAGTAGGAGGATATTAAAAGTCTGATAGGAGTCCTCTCCTTGCGATATTTTTTAATGTGCATGTTGGTATATCACTGTGGGATGAAACATAAAACTTTCAAGGCAATAATGAGTATTTAAACTGAGTATTTTGATGGAAAGAATTTAACTGCCTAAAATTTGCCTGCATGTTGCCAGTATAGCTGGATGGATATGGATTTATTTAGCAAACAGGTGCATAATTTCCAGCAGTTATTTGCTTTATTTGGATTTGTTTCTAATATGAAAGCATTTATATTTGAGTTGCACCCTTTATAAGCAGCTGAAGATACTTAATCTTTCCTGTTGACCCATATCAGTCACCAGGGGTCTGTGGCAATCTGACAAAAATATGCACCTTTTGCACTACCCCCTATAAATTACTTCTGCAGATGCAAGATACACTATTGTTCATGAAGTTATAAGTAATTGCTTTACATCAGTTTTCTGGAAGAATGTGGAAATACGGCAGCAAAGGCAAGAAACTGGAGTGAAAGACAGAGATTTACAGAATTCGTTACGGATTCGTTTTCTAATGCTGTCAATAATGACACTAACCACATAGAACTGTACCAAATAACATGAAGGTGGCAGATCATTGCCATGATCAAGCAGTCTCGGAATGTCAAACAGGAAAAATCTAGTGATTATGAAGACTGGAAAAACAGCGATGGGATGAAATGCGGTAGTGCAGAGTGTCGTCAATAACCAGTAGTAATAATTGCTGAGGGTGGGTGTCAAAATAGGGCTTTATTGGGTGATCGCAGAATTATTACAAACCCCCCTGACTAATGCATCTATAAAAAAGGCAAATACACTCCTAAGATGCATCCTGTGGCATTGCCTGTAGAGATAAGGAGTTACCCATGTCATATCCAAGACACTTGTAAGACCTTATCTGGAAGACAGTGCAATTCTTAACACACATGTTCACTAACAGGAACAGAAACTGGGAAAACTTACCCCTCAGGGCTGTTAATGAAATCAAATAAATTGATGGGCCTGTGTTTTATGAAACAAAGTGAAAAGAGGTGAATTGTTCACCTTGCCAGTGTGGAGAGTGAGGGTCTGGAACAGCTCCCCGGGAGGAGCTATGGGAGCAAAATATTTACCTTCTTTTTGATGCATTTGTGAAAGGGTTGGTATGCCAGGTTGGTCTGTAATAGGAGGGTATTGCTTTAAAAGAGAGAGTAGCTGATTCCTATTTGATTACCATGAGTACACTGTTGAAAGAGAAGTGTTTATAAGCAGAGTTTTAATGCCACAGTAATGATGTTTACAGTAGTTAACATTGGTATTATCAGGAGAAGTTTTAAAAAAGAATGAGAGATGCGAATGCAAAGTACTTGTCCTTCTATAAATTGGACTTTCCCAACCAGCGACCTAAAGACGGGTCAGTATAGCAGTATTAGAGATGGTCTAACTTTGTTTCCCACTTTTAGTGTTCCAGTTTAGGGAAGCTTTGAGGTCACTGACAAGTCGTACAGGGGTTGTACACCTTGCTGACTGCACATTTTCTGATTTAGATAACTGTGATTACACAGTGAAGAAAAAATTTGAAACTTCATAACTTCTCCTTCAGTTAGTTAAAACTTTGGGGGCACTGAGCTGGGGGCGATGCCCTGTTCTTCCTGCCTCCCTCCCAGCCCAGGCCAGTCCAGACTTCTTGCTTGTTATACAAGGTCCGGCTTAACAGGCCCCTTTCGTTTGCTTCTTTGCTGGGCTTAGTCTGTTTGTAGTAGCTGTAATGCAAGGGTTACATTCAGTCCCCCAGCAAATTAAAATTATATTATTTAGGGGGTATTGGCATATCCACTAAATTATTTATTGAATATAAAGTAGAGCTTGACGTTCTCTCAGAGATCCAAACCTAATACGTAAAGAACTAGATCTGAAAGACAAGTTGGAGGGATATCTTTTGTCATTCTCTCTGTTGAATCTGTTGAGTCTTGAGGCAATATGTGCAACAGGCATCCTTTCAAAATACAAGGTGAAGGTCCACTTTGCTGTTTCACCACAAGGTAAAGACTTTCTCAATTCACACTCAGTTGTGTTTGGCAACTGTATTATTTTGAGACATGAATAATGCAGCTGTGCATTCCTTATTAATGAAATATCAAGCAAAGAGGTGGTTCTTGTCCTGCTTTTTAATAGATTGTTTTGTCTGCCTTTATCTTGATGCCAATTGTCATTGTAAGAAGTGTGTGCATATAAATCATATGAAAATGTACTGCTTGATAAAGGATGAGAGAGCTGATGATGCCATATCGTATTACTAAAAGGCCAGTATTTTTGATGAGGGAAATTGTTATCTGTAAGAAAGTAATGAGTACATGTGCACAGGGGACTAATGTCAGATATAACTGACTATGTTGCTAGCATATTTTGTACACATGGATTCTTATTCTATTTGCTTCAGCCACTGTTGTAAATGATCCCTATTTTCAGTCCTGCTGTAGGATCTCTCAACCTGTTGCCACTTCATTAGACCTATTTTCCAGACCCTACGAAAGTGATTCATAGGTAAAATAGTTTGGGAAATCCCTTGAACAAAGCAGCGTGGGAAGATGACTGCTTGTCATAAGGTAGCTGCTGCCAGTCAGTATTGTTGGGAAACGGTGGTTAAATACGTTCTCCACATGATTATTTCTAGCAAAAGAAAGGTAGTGAGTACATGGAACGTAACGTATGGCCTCACGGTACAGTGCTATCTGCGTCACTGGGTGTTGACATCTCTTCTACTTCACCACAAGATTTGTGATATTTGGTGCTGTTCTCAAAATCATTGGGTCCTAGGGTTATGGGAATAGATCATCTTAGATTTTTTCCTTAAGTTTAGTCCCATTCCTTATGGCTCTATCATCTTAAAAAATCTAGAGATAAAGTACAAGACTGTGGAATGTACTGAGAAAGACATAAAATGTATCCCTGAGTGCTGGCAAGATTGCCTCCCTGTAAGTACATAGCAGAAGGGGTCTAATTCACATTTCTCGCTATGATTGAATTCATACATTCCTCCTGAGATTTCTGTGGGCCATTTTCATCCCTCTTTTACTATGAAGTAAGGAAATATTTAAATGAATACTGTCAAAATTGATCTTCCAAAAATGTGACCACAAAAGACCTGGGAAGAAACAGAAGCTGTGTTTCCCAGATGCAATTACTTGACCCAGCCTGAGGTTCCAAAGGCAAATGCCCATGTCACATAACATAGTTAAAGGGCCTAATCCAAAGTGTATTAAAATCTGCAGAGAGATTTCCACAATGCCTTTTCCTTATCTATTTGCAGATGTTGTGCACTCTGTTAGCGTGCATGTGTATGTTGCACATGGATGTTGGGAAGGGTAAAATAATTTTTAAAATAAGAAAAATATATTGAAAGCAGATTCTGGATAAACGTCTTTTACTTTTGCTATTATAATTAAAATACGTTTGTGTTGTAACCACTGTTTGGTCTGTATTATACAAAGTTCTCAGTATTTTCTAAAGGATCCAGATTCCTTCTATAAACACTGTTGATGCCTATTCTGATCATTGGGCACCCTGCTGCGTATTGGAAAACATTACTTAAAATAAAATTAAACATCTGAGAGCACATTTGCCCATGAAGAAAAGGTGTTTGACCTTTATTTTGGAATTTTTTTAACAAATGTATACAGTAATTTTGATTTGTTCTTCCAGATAGTTAACCTGCTTTCCCAGCTTGTCTTTATCATGTAAAAGAAACTGAATCACTCATTCATTCAGGTTTTGTTTAAACAAAGAAAATCTATCCAAAACTTCCATTTTTATGTATTTCTTCAGTTTTTACACTTTTGTGGCCTTCTACATCACATCCTCTTAAGATTTTAAAGTTTTATCTCTGTTCTTTACGTCCCCTAATTGTACAGTGTGGTCCAGTTCACGTTCCTTGTTTTGTATAGCTGAGCATCACTGCCATCAGGTTTCCCTTCCGGTCTGCACCAACCAGTCTTTCCCCGTACAGGTCCATAGTTTTCTTTTTCTCTGTCCTTACCTGTCAGGGTCTCTCTAAAGTTAAGCCATAAGCATAATATCAAATTAAGTTATTCTTCACCAAAATAGAATATACCATGTGGTAGGTCAGAGTATAATTTGCTCTCACGATATTAATTTTTTTCCCCTTTGAAGTCAGTCTATTTCAGTCTTTCAACTTTGTCTCATGCCTTGAAGCTGGACTCCAGATTTTCCAAGCCAGAGGTCACTGACCCTTTCAGCTCTGCTTTTCTTTTAAATCAATGGCATTTGGCTTCACTCACAACTGCAGCACACTCGTGCAGAGGAGGGAGTTGTTCTTCCCCAAGAAAGTTTATCTATGTGTGACTGATGCCGCCTGAATAGGAGCGATGGAGGGCCATCCCAGCCTAACTCCGATTTATCTCTACAACCAGAGAACACGATTTTTAGAACAGCTCATCTGAGAACTGACAAATTAGCTTTGGCTTTCTGGGAGGCTCTAATCAATTAAAAATATTTCCTCGCCTCCACTGTGAGGGATCTCCTGTAGCACTGCAGAAATTAGCTGAGCACCCGGTTGGCTGAGTCAGCAAGAAGGCGAGCAGCCTGCAGAATCGCCGTTCTCTTTTCAGCTGCATCCTAAGTATCACACTGGTTTTATGAGATGCCAGGCGGGAGGAAGGTATGGAACAGACAAAGCAAGGCATAGATGTGGACGGGTACTGATAAGGCTTCAGTCTTAGTCACAAGGTGAGGTTTCACTTCAGCCCCAAAATACAGCATCTCCCTTGTAGTGCAGTGGGATGAAGAACAGAGAAAGATGTGCCCTGTTCAGAGCATCCACTTAAATAAATGAATAAAAATACCTAGATGGCCTGCCAAGGAAATAACCTTACATTTCTCCACTGTCTTAAAGACCCCTCAACCTTTTTTAGAAATACCTTTGAGATTTCTTTTTCCTGCTAACTATCTTCCTTTCATCCTTAATGGATTCAGACAGTTCGCCCCTTGGCTTTAACAAAGAAAAGCTCTCTCTCTTGCTTGGTCTCTTTCTTTGGGGTATTGAATGGGATATATAGCTACACACAGATAGATGTCTCTTGTGGTGGTGGGGGGGGGGGGGGTGTATCTGTGGGTGTATGTGTATATATATACACACACATGTATATGAGTAGGAGGTATCACATCTTTCAGTCAGCCTAATCTGAGAGAAAGAATTTTGGCTCAATTTCTGTCCTCAGTCCACATAAGAAATCAGTGAGTACCCCAAGTATGCAGACTTTCTTGATCTGAGATCCTCTAAAGTTTAGCCATCATGACAAATTAACACTGCATCTTTATGTACACTATAGTTATTGAAGGAAGGGTGGTGATTTCTTTATCCTGCATACTGTCCCTCTGGAGCAGGAAGCCTTGGCAAATCAGGAAGCCATACTAGGGTCTTTCATACAGGTGTTTGTAGAAAAATGAATGCTCTACAAGAGAACTCTCCCCCCAGGAATTGTCACAGCAGTGGTGTCTGCATTTTCATCAAGGATAATCTTTATTAATAACTTCTACTCTCATATTTGACTGCATTCAGTCTATTACAGTGTCAATTCAATTTAGCTGTAGCTGATACAATATGGATATATCTGTCATTATCCTAGTACTCTGCTAGCTTTATTTTTGAATTTGAGTGATTTATAAAATCTCTTAATCCCAACTCTACAATTAATCTTGCTAGGGACTTTAATCTCAGCTGACTGAAAAATGGTTCACAGGACTTGAAAGCTGCAATATGCTAAATCACCTCTAAATCAAAATTAAAATAACAGAAAACTCCATTTCCTCCTTGTAAATCTCATATGTCTATCGACTGACTGAAAAATTGTTCTCAGCATTTGAAAGCTTAGCTGTTTTAAATCAACTGCTCAACTGCAAGGAGGGTCTTTTTCCTTTGCAAATGTAATTCACAGTGTCTATAGAATCTGGTCTTAATGGCAGTATTAAGCATCTCTTCAGTTTTTTATATGGAATTGTCATACAATGCTAATCTCTATGCGCTAAATATCATTATGTGGAATCCTTCTCCTGTGGTACAAACTTCTACCTGTTTCATAAATTCAGCCTCATGTATGAGGGGCAGGTTTTTTTATTCTTGGCTTCTACTCTACTTTTTCATACTTATTTTATATGTGATTGGCTGTTAAGGACACTTTTATCTGCAGTGTAATAGAAGAACAGTGCTTACAAGAGTGGATGAGAGAAAATAAGCATTCCTTGGTATTTCTAACTTAAATTGTTAAAATGAACCTTACAAGGCAGACCCACACTTTAACTTACATGTATCACTATTAATACAATTTACATTTGAAGCTCTCAAACTCAGAATAACCTTAAGTACAGCCTATTTGATCATGGCTATTTACCATCTCTGCAACCCTGGAGCAGGCAGGGCTTCAACCTCCCTTCTCTTGTCCCCCGCCCCAATATTGCCATAGTATGATCAGCCTTCAGATGAGATGGTCTCCTGTCACCGTGATCCCTCACGTTCATTTGCCTCATACTTCTCTCATAGCCTCTGTCACATCACATTAGCTCTCAGTGCCACGCTGTGCTGCTCACAGCTTTTGTCAGCTGCCTCCTGCCCTCCCCATCCTCCTCCTCCTGATCATCTGGTGGTCCCTCGCCTGGCACATTCCCACACCGCTGCCTCCCCTAGCCCCTTCGCTGTGCCTCCATGCTCCCTTGTTCTTTGCCCAGCCTTGCTCTTTACGTCTCCTTGCTGAGAGCAGCCCGTGGATCCTTCATCCATAACAATAAACGGAGTTGGCAGGCTTTCCCAGCAAGCGAAGACTTTGGGTGGCTGCAGGCAGAAATCAGATGCACGGGAGTCTTTGAGAGGCAGAAATGGACAACCTAGCACCAGCAGACTGCTGTCAGAGCTAGCAGTATGAGCCCGAGTCCTGCTCTTCTCAGAGCAGCTCTTCCCAGGCACACGAACTGCAGCGTGCAGTTCCCATGCTTGCACCACCTGCAGTGAAACTCTCTTCGTTCCATAGGTCCCATATCTTCAGGTAATGCTGAACCTATAGGGCAGCGTGCAGTGGGACAGGGCAAACCCAGGTGGGTCCTTAAGAAACTTGAATGCCTCTCAAAATGACAGAATCATAGAGATGTAAAGTGGAAGACAGAGATGCAAGCAGAAATTTGTCACGCTGAGGAAAGGATCGATAACTACATTTTATTGTGAATAAATGCAAAAGTCACTTTTGATAGGGCTATACCATGTAAATCTCTGAGTTTTCCTTTGAATTCAGTTACCTGATAATTCTTCTAGTAATTGCCAAATTGAATTGCCATTTCTTCTAATGAATAGCCTTCTTTTTCACTCTGTTTTTAATATACTAATTTATATCAGTAGTTTGTATTGATTTATTTAGTCTTGATGAAAATGTCCCCATCCAACTAAATTCTTCCTGTTCTCCCTCTTCAAAACTTAGGCGGTGCATCATTTCTTCCCATTTCCTATAAATACCCCATACACTGAGCTCCCCAAAACTGCCCATAGAGGCATCTTATGGAGAATATCTTCTGCCTCACAGCAGTGGTTTGCACACTGCTTGTCAAATGTATTTTCAAAAGAGGACTCGTTATGTCTAGTGGATGTTTCAGAAACTACGTAATTCTGCCATACCACACATTTTACTTCTGCATAAAATGCACGTGATCTAAAAATACATCATATATCAATGTTCTTCCTTGCCTTCTTTTACACACACACATGTATATATATATGCAGATATGGGGGAAAGAATTTTATGTACATTATTACTATAGAATAAGAGCAGGTGAACTGATTAGGACAGAAAACTGTGGTTTTGAGGTCAGTCTGCCTAGAACTTCTCATGTGGGGAGCACCTAAATACCCAAAGGCTGTTAAAATTGGGCAAGTAGAAAAAGCCCAAGTTTCTTAGAATAAAATTTAGGACTTGAAGCACCTGCCGCAGCCTGCCCGCACGCCCCGCCAACCGGCAGCTCTGTGCCTGAAGCCCCGTGTCTGCCACACCTTCCTCTGCCTCAATTCCCTGAGCACACCCGGGAGCTCCCTTCCTACAGAAGCATAGCAGGATTAGGGAGAACAGTAAAACGCCAGGTACTGTCTGTCACATGGTGATATAGGATTTTTTCATGCAAAATAAAAATGTTGCTATGTGCTAGGCTTACTTACATTTAGGTGAGAAGAGTTGGATTGCGTTAAACCCAACAATGAAGGAGCACTTTGGCGAGCTCAGAGAGGCGTGCATGTAGGACGATACAGCCTGCGTGCTTTAAACTACGAAAGGGAGGATTTCTTTTATAAAAGTTAAATGGCCAGTAAATCTTAAAAAATGTTACTCTTTATAAAAGGACTTTATTGCTGACTTTCCATATGGAATTACTGATTGTAAGAAAGATTACGCTGACTAAGTGAAAATCATTTTATAAAACCTCATATTGACTTTGTCAGAGAAAGCTTTCCTTGCTTTGCATCTTACAATATAGTTTCTATTCTGAACATCCCTAACCTGAAAAGTAATCCATTTCCCTTGTTCTCTCCTGCTCTTCCTTTATTTTCATAAAACTTTGTACAGTTTAGGATAGTTTTTTATTTGCCCTCTCAGGTACATCAAAGACTATCAAGGTCCCTTTTTACTTTTTCTGCTATTAAATCTGTGTGCAAAATGAGCACGTTTATATAATGTAGACATTTAGTATTTCTGTGCTTATTCAGTATTTTTTTTCCCGGCAACAGTCTGTTCAATGAGACAGTGTGAGCAGTTAATCAGCTTCATAATTACCATTAATATAATGAATAATTACTCATACGGCATACTGTTTCATTTTCAGTAATATTAAAGATTAACTCATGTGGATGCTATTATATCCCTTTTAATTTGTTATCACTTTTGGCTAGCTATGTCTCGCATGGTGCATTTTGCCACAGAAACCCAGAGTAGTTTGTATATCATACTTTTCTGTAGGTCAAGCAAAAGTAATTACAATGTATTATTTCCTGCTAATGCAGATGACATATTTTCCTTTGATAAAATAAACTATAGCTATTCTTTACCAACTAAAATTAGGTGTGAGCAAGTGTTTTATGAACTGGCTGAAGTTCATTTCTTGGCGTATATTTAAATCGTGCTCTTTAATAGTGAGCATCGTGTGGTCAGTCATTTATTATGCACTTTATGTGATAATCCATTAAGTATCTCAATGGTTGTTCATGTGCATGCTACAAATCTGTAGTTACAAACAGGAGATGGATCACCCTGTCTTAGAAAGGCAGCCTCCGTGCCGGGTATAGAAAAAATGAAGTGCACCCTGTAAGAAATTTAAGGATGTTAATTAATGTAAAGGCTATTGCATGAACATTGTGTCACACAGCACTATAGATATTTTTCATTTAAGTTGTTTTATAGTATTTTTCTAATATGACTAAAGAGTATAGGCCTGATCTTGGTTTTATTATTCTCTCTATTCAAGCAGACAAATCTATTGCTCATAAAGTCTGACAAACTGAGATGGGAACTACTTACTCCCTCCTGAGCTCCATGAACATCATCATAAAGGGCATCGTATTTTTTAATATATATATAACCTTTTCTGTATGCAGTACAACTTCTTTGACTTCAGGTAGTGCCACCACAGTTTTATTAAAACAGAACTCCAGGGGAATATTTGAGGAAGACAGAAGTTTCATCTCAGGCAGGCATGCAGGATTGTACCCTGGTAAGAAATGAAAGGCTTGAAAGGAACTTTCCAAAACTGCAGGAATGAGAGCCCTGGGATCTCAGCCCTGCTTCCAGTGTTGGCCAAGCAAAAGGAGGTTGTTTTTGTTTATTCTCCTGTTGACTCTGGGAATCTTTCATCTCTCCCTGCACAGTCACCAGGCTTTAGTGAGAGGAGTGAGGAACAGAAGGTGAGGGTTTGAACCCAAACAGGCTGAAGAAAGCAATTCCTGAGTGCACGCTGTAACCCCTTGTGTGCTAATATGCAAAACTGGAGAATCATTTCTTCCTCCTGATAGATTTTTGGTGAGAATTACGAGTGAATTCAGTAGAGTTGAAAGTGCATGAGATGTGTTTGTGGGACCAGCCCTTTCAGAGCTGCAGTGCCTTTACATGCCTGTCTCTGAATCTCACAGTGAAGGTTAAACAAGTCACGCACATAGATGCCAATGCCGCAGTGGCTGCTTGGGTTTACACCGAACGTAGGAACATTAGGTGCAAAAGACAGATAGTGAGTGATTCTAGGACTACATCATGCTGAAAAAATGGTGTTCAAAATCACTCTGAGATCCAGCAGTGATTTATCTTGCCTACAACCAGTTGCCTCCAATCACTCAGCTGAAATCCATCTTAATTCGCTCTTCCCAGATTCTATAAACAGTCTTTTTTCAGTCCTAAAACTTACTCAATGAACAGCCAGCCATAGCTTTACATGTACTTTTCTCTCTAATCATTTTTCTCCCCCTTTTGAATAGATAACCTCATTTGCTTCTTAGAGACTATATAAAGGGGGGGTTTATTTGTTTAATTCTGTTTTACAGTATTCAGAAGGGTTTGGCATTCAGCAGTAGATAAACAGATAAGTTTATTATTGTTTACTTCCAAAACTGATTGAATATAAATTCCTTATCATTACCTTTCAAAAGCTTGTTTATAGTACCCTTACAGTTTTCAGAAGATAGTCCCATTTTTCCCTATTTCCTGTAATTCACATTTTTCTGACCTGCACTTTTATTCAGCAAAAATGAGATACCCTCTTAAAACTGCAGAATCAAAGAGAGTAAATCCATAGAGGACACTTATCGTTCCAAAAAAAAAAGGTAAATTACTCCTCTACCATTCAATTATCTGATAACTTCTCCTTGATCTTAAAGGTCTTTTCCAACCTAGACGATTCTATGATTCTGTGATTCTATACACCCACACACTGCCTTGAGCCCCCTGCATGGGATTGTTTAGGTGTTTTCATTAGGGGATAAATAGAATTAGAGTACACCGTTTATAGGAACCATTTAAGTGGCATCAGAGGTAAAAATATGACCATAATAAAGAAAATGTAGTTCCCCTGGAATGGTATTATCACTTGGTTTCTCTCTACACATATAATAGGAACGACCCTGCATAACTTTAAAATGTGGGTATGGTAAACACAACATCCAGAAAGTTACATGTCAGCATTTCCCACATTAGCTGCAATTTGAGGCAATACCTAGATGAGGAAAGCAGTATGTCATCCCGGTTGTACTCTATGCTGCTTTGGGATAAGAACACTGTTACCTGCCACCATCAGTCCACAGTTCCCAGTGTCTTAAGGCTGTCATTAGTACAGCTTCTTTTGAAATTCTGAAAGCTTTGACTTTTTGTCATTAAAGTGTCTCTGTGTACTTAGGCATTTTAAAGTGCGCTGGCATGTTTGGCGAGTCAGTGACATATTTGTCAATGATAAGCAGCAAGCCTTATCTTGTGAGTGGGCGCCTTGTTAGTGTCATGGGTTTAAGATGTGCTCATAGTGAAAAAATGCTACATTTCAAGTCTTCGTATTTGCTAAAAGTAGCCTTCCAACTATAAATGAGTGTAGTCCCACATGCATTTATCCACCAGATAGCAATGGGGTGTTGAACAGTTCATGAAAGACATGAACTACCTCCATTCATCCCAGTGGCTCTCTGAATCCTGCCAAATTCCCAGTGTCCCTACTTCAATGATTCAAAAGCAACTAAGTCAGGGGAACGTGTGGCAACGTGTCTGCCCTGATGACAAAACAGTCGCTAATGGCAAACCAGTTACACATTAAAATACAGGCTTAAACTGATGTCCTTCTCTTAAACAGGTTACAAGCTCAGACTGACTCGTCTAAAAATAATTTAGAGGGTATAATTTAATCTGTGCAATGGATTTGGTGTGTTTCCCCCACATTCTGTGAGACCACATATATCTTATTACTTGGTGTATTCAGATATCACTGCATAAAGTCCTCAAATTTTTCATCATGGAAGCATAGGAAAGCACCTCTGTTCAGGAAAAATAATTAAGGAAAAACTTTATTCCAGCAACGTACTGAGAAGCAAGCATACAATACTTAAAATCAAGCAGGTGCTAAAGTATTTGCTTGAGTCATGGGACATCCTCCTAGGAAGCATTCCTTGATTCACTTACATCTCAAGTATAAGAGTGCCTGGAGTTACTCTGTCTGGAGACTTAATGAACAGAGACCTACAATTCACAGGACGCTTCTCCACACCAGCTCCCTTTGTGGACATTTTTGACATGTAGTTTTGTGTAAGGGAGTTTACCACTTTTGTGTATTTGTAACCTTCCTTGTTCAAAATAGCTTCCCTTTGTAGAAAAACATTTAATTTTATCACTAAATACTATTTTCTTGATCTTGCAGAAGACTTCCTTCACTCCAAATGCTGAACATGCTTGGACTCCTAATAAGGGGAAAAAAAAAGATCATCTGGCTGTAGTGTTTATATGAATTGAGCTCATTGTGCCAGATATATTTTAAATTCTCATAAAAGTCCCGGAAGTGAAGCACTTAGGCTGGAAAACAATAAGCAAAACCACAATTGTAGGGGGGGGTGGGGGGTGAGGGTAAGGAAAGAACCTACAAATATGTAGGGTATGGAGTGGCACACTATTAAATTAACATATTAATTGGCAATACCCTTAGACATAGATGCATTTAAAAACTGATGAACTTGGTTTGTTGAGATCTTTGTTACAGAACTCACTGGTGCATGACACTGGGCCCAAAAGTGCTTTCCCAGATTTATGTGGAAAAGTACTTACAGGAAAAAAATATTTCTTGTTGAATGTAGTGTTTTTAATACCAGAAATCTACTACCTTTTCTTTCCATTATTTTGTCAAAGATGCTTGATTTAATCCAAAGGGTCAGATTTTTTCAGTGTGTTAGAGAATGATTTATTTTAATAGAAGTAAACGAGGTACCGTGTTATTTCACTTGTATCCTCTCTTCTGCTTACTGATAAGTGGCCTGATCTCAATCCTGCTGTAATCACTGAGATTTCTGATATTGAATAAAATCAGAACAGGACCATGCCTGTCATCAGTTTTCATTACTCTTCAGAAGCAGGTTTATCTGTGTGGTAAAGCAGGGATAGGTGCCTAAGCACTCCCAGTTATTAGCACTGTTCAATTCTGGTGAAAAGCACAGTTTTCTTAAATTGGGGTGTGCTTTGCCTGCTGTTGTCTCCTGCCTAATCAGCCCCCCTGTTGGCAGGGTTATTGCTGATGAGGTAGACCACTGAAATTGTACATCTTAATTTTAGATGTTGTGAATATGTCATTAAACCCATCTGTTTTGGCTTGTCATTTGGGTAGAATTGATAGACAAATTAGTCCCTGATGGAGACCCCCAAGGGGTAGTTTTTTATATTGTCCCTTCTCATCCAGTAGCGCCAGTATTCATTCTGAACTACAAAGTGGACTTTCATAGGTGAACTTCTTTTAAAATAAAAGGCCTATCTCTTCAACTTGAAGCGGAAGCACATCATTCTAGGCTAAAAGAAGTGATCTCCTCCTTGGTTTGTTACGTATAGGATCACCTGGGAGACTATATAAAAAAAGCCAAAAGGTGTTTGCGGCAATTCTACTGATTCAACTGTAACTTAAAATTTGAAAATAAAAGCATTTTATTTGAGCAGCCTTTCTCAAGGATATTTCACTTTACTTTTTCCAGGAGTCACTGATGTGGCATGTAGATGTGGTGCTTAGGGATGTGGTTTAGTGGTGGACTTGGCAGTGCTAGGTTAACAGCTGGACTCGATGATCTTAAAGGTCCTTTCCAACCTAAATGATTCTATGATGCCTCCACATTTTTTTTCCAGCTTAATCTGTTGGGTCAAATGGTGAACAGATGAAGACAGCAGAAGAATCTGTCGTCTTCTGCCTCCTTTCAAAGCATGAAGTAGCTGTGGGCCTGCGTTATGAACATTGTCCAGATCAGGGGCTGGAATAGCTTTTTTTGGCCCCAAACAAAGATAATGAGATCAGTGAGACCAAGGCAAGAGGAAGCTCACGAAACGTGTCCCATTCTCACCTTGCACAAACCAGTTCCACTGCTGGCCACAGGTGGAAGAGGCAGACTTTATTTTATTTTCTTATTAATACCACTATCTTGCACAGTCTTTACCTGACAGTAGCAAAGTACTGTGATTTCAACCAGGAAAGCAGAATGTTAGTTCATATAATTTTTTAATTGCTTAATAATCATGTAATTATTGGCTTGAACACCATCGTACTTAGACACGCTGTCTTTTCTAGGTAACATTTCGGACAAGAATCTACCACTGTAATATTAACAGCCAAGGCGTCATCTGCCTGGACATTTTAAAAGACAACTGGAGTCCAGCATTAACCATTTCTAAAGTTCTCCTCTCCATCTGCTCCCTCCTCACAGACTGCAACCCGGGTAAGACAAATTAACTTTCACATCCACGTTCATTCACAGTTCATATTCAGTCAGCTACTAGGACATGGTCAGTGTGCTGTTTTACTGCTACCTACTAAAAAAAACCAAAATGTAAATTTTAAATGCCATTCATTTAAATTAAGACATAGTATAGAAAGAAAGCACAATTTCAGGAGCTCAAGTGCATTTTTGGTACTTGAGAATAACAATCTTTTAATTCAAGAAGTCTAATCAGTAGAAGATACCTTGTAGTAGGCACTAATTTGGATATTACAACCAGGATATTAGTACCAAGAAATATTAATGAGTTAATAAATATTGAAAAGGAAAGCTTTCATTTAAATATGCTGATAATATGGTCTCTGAAAAGAATATTAATAGTACTGACAATGATAGATGTCTAACACAGACTCTACAAATAATGAAAATTAATTTAAATTAGGTTTATTCAATATCCTGGACAGCCAGTATGAGTATTCAAAGCAAGCTGTCATTCTTATTAACTAGCACAGCACTTAACCTCTTCCCTCAGCTCTTTTAGATTTGTTTTCTGCCATTGACCACTAGATATGTAATTTCCACTTTCTCTTACTCTATTTACCAATGAATGATTCTGACTGCAGCCTTGGAAAATCATACTATATAGGAATTATTAGAGAATCATTAAAGAAAAATTAAATGGTCTGTTTACATGTTGCAAGGGTTGTTTCTGGTTTACTTTTTATTGTACACTTCAATATTTTTTTAATTTGCCATCTAGTTTTTAAACCTTTAGGTTTCCTGTTTTTAAACTTTTCTCCCCAACCAAAGGGCTAAAAATTGCTTTGCAAAGGGCAGAATGTGAGATTCTTGTGCAACCAAGGGCTGAGTCAAAAGCTGTAAGAGAAGACTGAATTATTCCCAAGCTCAAAATAAGGTGAAAGTGGGCAAAAATGCAATTGACTGTTTTTATTTTCCTGTGGGTTTGTTACTGTATATAGCGTTAAAACCCATGGTGTTCCTTCCAGCTAAGAGCTGGAGTGGTAAAGGAGACCTGTGTTACCATTTCAGGCACATTTATTTCGGGTGTGTTGGATGCTCTCTGCTTACGTCTCTGAAAGATTGACCTCTGCTAGTGTCTACGCCAAAATATGCAGAGGTGCCTATAGGAAGTCAGGTGGATGGATGACAGAAGTGTAAAGAAAAGCAAATGAATATTTGCTCTTGTTGAAATGTTAAAATTTTCCTATGATTTTTTGAGGAATGAATGCAATTTATTAATTTATATTGTGAATTCCCCTCTTACAAGGAGCTGATGGCAGGTAGATGTGAACTGCTGGGTCATTTTTGCCTGCCTTTGAGATCGCCTGTTTCGTGTTAGATACTATTTTAATAAGAAGAGAACTTTCAATGTTAGTGATGTACAACAGAAGGCTTGCAAAAACTTACAAGTTCTTACTTTTCAGTGTATTGCCTAATATGCTACAGCCTGTTCTGGTTGTACTGCTTGTCCCATTAATTTTTTATGACAATTTATCATTAAAAAATTATTGGTTCCATGCCATCCGGATTGAACATGATAGATAGGTAGGTAGGTAGGCAGGTAGGTAGGTAGGTAGGTAGATAGATAGAAAGATAGATAGATAGATAAGTTGGTAGATAGAGGCACACATCACTGATATATATATCACTGAGATACCTATCACTGAAATATATCATATATGTATCTATATAATAGATACAGAAACATGCGTATATGTATTTTCCTCTCTGTCAGCTGGGAGTAATTTTCTAATCCGTCGATCCTCTCTTCATCTAGCTAGTCTGCCCCTTTCTAAAGGCAGAAACCCAACAGGGGTCTCGATTTGATAAGCAACTCTGAACTCTTTGTTCACCATTCATCAGCCAGAAGCAGATCAGGTCAAATGGAAAGGCAACACTGAATCTCCCACAAACATAAACACTTGGGATGGGCGAGTTTTCCACCCCCGGCCTCTCTGAAGGGAAAAATCAAGTATCAGTTACCCCCTAGTCGTACATTTATGCAAATCTTCATTAGAACAACAAATAGCAGTAAGAATGGCAGCTAATTAACCCTCAGTCATACACAGTGATTAAACGGAGCTGGAGCACAGCTGCAGCTTCATTGGCAAGGGCTGCTATTCTTCTCCAGCAGGCTGAGCAAATGAAGAGAGGTATTTGCTCCTGCCGCTCCTGTCATTCACGCAGTAATCTACAAAAGCCACAGAGAGAGTCTCTTTCCTCCCCAGTTATACATCACCGCCCTTTGTTCCCTATCACTCCAGGCAGGAGTGAGTTTGTCCTTTTTAAACAACTAATACAATCCTTTACTCATAAGCTGTCTCAGACCCTTCAGTCCTGATTATTATTAATTATCTCTATTTTGCTTGGCAGTATCAGCCAGTAAACTGTGTTAATGAAATGACTGAATTTTGTAACAGCTGGCTGACTTTTTCATGGGGGGAAGGGGTGCTGTAGAGTTTGTGTATGAATGAACACGTGTGAGTTATCTGGGAGTGCGAGAGAGCCAACTGGAATGGTATCAGAGAGATGGGAGAGATGATGGGATACACTAGCTTTCAGTCTGGGGATTCGTACTTTTCTTTAAGGTGGTACTCCGGGGCACAGCACGTATCTCTTTCTACAAAGCAGGGCCTCAATCCTGTAAATATTTTGCCATGTGCATGAGCAACCCTACAAAACCTGATAGATATATTCACCTGCATGAAACTGAGTATGTAGTGCTTGTAGGCTCCGTGCTTGAGCGCTGAAAATACTTCCAGTGTTATCTGCTAGGACTTGCCTATGTGGGCAGTTAGTTATTTCAGAGTAGCTCCATGTGTGGACACTCCCCTCTTTGAAAATGTAAGTCAAGTCATGAAAAACTCTCTTACTTGTCAGCTGTACTTTAAGTATTCAAGTGGAGCCCAGGGAGTGTAAATTCCCACACTGCCTTAATCCAAAGGACCTTTCAAGTGTGGATGGCCCCCGAGGTTTTGTATTTCTACTGAGTATGAAAACAAAGTAATGATTTTTGAATTTAGAGATCTGGTGACACTGATATGGGTTGAAATGCTTACTGTTCTCAGTTGGTCATTGCCACCTCAGCCCTGCCAAAGATTCTTGAGCCCCAGGAAAATTCTCATTTGCAAACACTTCAGAGAAAATAAATTGAAACACCGACAAGACCACACTGCAACTTTTTTCTTCGTGTGGCCTCCTTTTTCACACATTCAAAGTCTGGACTTGACTGGCCCGATTATCCCCGACGTCTGAACACTCTTAACGTCGAATCACGTCTGCTTAATAACATGCGGCTAAGCCTTGATTAGGACATCAGAACAAAACCTGCTACACCTCCCTCGCACCAGTCTCTTCACTTCTGGTGTCATCCTCTGCCTCTAGCTCCTTACCATTTTTCCCACATGTAAGTTCCACGGCCAGTGGGGATTTTCTCCCTCAATCGTACCATTGACGCTCCTGAACCGAATGCTTTGGCGCTGCTCCTGCTGCTGGTCCCCGTGTGGCAGGCTGCGCCTGGCTGCGAGCTCCTGCTATGGGGATGTGCAGGGTGATGCAGACAGAGGATAAGAGGGGCAGCCTGAGATGGGGAGCAGCCGCAGCATTGCTTTCCCACAAATGTGCCCAGTTAGGCTGAACACTTGGCTGCTGCTGTGACCAAAAAAACTGCTGAGGGGCTCTACAGAGCCTCGCTTGCTTTGCTCTTTAGAAACTGCTGCCAGATTTCCAGCCTGAACTGACTCATGGGAATTTTATACCCACTTGTTTTTAAGCAACTCTTATCTTACAGCTTAAGTGACAGTTTTCCTGTTTTTCATTCCTGATGTATTAATGAAGAGCCATCCTCTTTCCTCCTGATCTTTATTTGCTGCACGCTAACCAGACCTGTGTCTATTAGCCTTCTTCCGTAAGAGAGGCTTTCCGTTCCCCAGCTCATCCTTGCAGCCCCCTCCCGCCCCTCCAACGCGCTGCAGTCATCCTTCCTCAACATGCCTGACTCGTGCGGAGTTCATCGGGGCATGAGGCACGGCTAGACAGACCAACCCACTCGTCATCACCATCATCCGGGTTGATAGATTTACTGCTCCCTGGTTGATGTCCCTATCTCCCTGGCAGCCCTGTCAAAGGTTCTTTCTTTCTTAGCCCTGTCATTTTCCCTGTTTTGTCTGCTTTCTAACCCAATTTAGTGAAATGATGGAGAAAGGAAAAAGAAAAGGAAAAGGAAAAAAAGGAAAAGGGAAAGGGAAAGGAAAAGGAAAAAGAAAAGGGAAAGGAAAAGGGAAAGGGAAAGGGAAAGGGAAAGGGAAAGGGAAAGGAAAAGGGAAAGGGAAAGGGAAAGGGAAAGGGAAAGGGAAAGGGAAAGGAAAAAAAGGAAGGAAGGAAGAGAGCAAAAGAAAGAAAAAGCTTTTGCTAGAAAAGGGCATTAACCTCTGGCAAAGGAAATACACGGACAGCTGACAGCAGTAACCAGTTCACCTGGGTCAGCACTGGCCAGGTTAGTTGGTCTGACTCTGCTCTCAGATCTTCGGTGACGTATTATATTAGCAGTGTAAAGCTGCTTGTCTCTTGTTGTCCTTTAAACTCACCAGAAAGTGTGAGACAGTTTGTGCAGTGCTACGTGTAATGTTTGCTGTGAACGTAGTTTGAGATTGAAGTGTACATGTCCTCGTAGTAAATGTACTTATAAGACTAAATGAGTTGGACGGTTACCACTACATTACTTTGATGTGAGCCTCATCAATTTTTATTTGTTGCAGTTGCTCAGCATGTCTGAAAAGTAGGCTGCTTATGTAAAAAAAAAACTTTGCAACGCGTATTGTGGTTTTCAAATGTAATGTACCTCGGTTAGAAGTATGTGTGCTGGTGTTTTACAAGTACTGCCATGAATCATGAATTTACTAGATGGTTTCATACTTTGTTAACCCACATTAAGTAATGTGGCTGTGCATTTTAATGACTTACATTTATCTAAACATAGATAAACAAAGTCAAACAAGATCCTAAGATTATGGGGATCTTTACTTGTCTCACTAAGGGACACAAGACATGCTTTCAAGCTTTCTTTATATGAGTCATCCTTATGTTTTGCCTTTATCTTCCCCAGAAACTTCATTGTTTTCATCACAGAGTAGGTATAACTGGCAATTTTGGATAACATACTATTGTTGTTTTTCTATTGCAATTACAAGTTATCCATGTGGTTTGGCATGATTTTCTGACAAAAAAATATAACACCCTTACCTTCACCTGCATGAAGGTGCTGGTATTTAGGAAACTTTAGAGATGAGATGCAGTTATTACGATATTCTTTTTCCTTTTTCTTTTTTTTTTTCCTTGTTATTTTCCTAAAGGTTTGTAAGGTTCTGTACTCTTACTGCTGAGAGTATAAAATCCCAGTTCTGTCATCCTTTGCAGAAAAAGATTCAATAGTGTAATTTAATGCATATCTTTGATCCTCAATGGGATCTGAAACAGCACTTTGGAGAGTGACTTTTCAACACAAGCATAAAAGCCCTAAAAGCCTGAACGGTTTTTGCCCTGCTACAAAGCTGCTAGAATTGCTGCTGTCTGTTTCCAGGATCTTTGCAAAATGGGAGTAGGTGGGGAGAGTTAAGTCAGACAACATGCGAGGGGAAGAATCAAATTTGCGTACTGTCTCGATTTCTCAGCCCGTTTCCTTTCAGCCAGCAGTGTACGCTTTCGGAGGGAAGCTGATGTCCTGCTGCAGTGCCACTGCCCCATCCCTCAGCAGGTTTGCCTTCAGCAGCCTTCCCCGAAGCTTGCTGTTGGAGTTGCTCTGGCCAGGGTGCATACCTGCATGCCTAGCAGGAGGGCCCCCCGGGTACGGGTGCAAGTGCAGCGTGGATAGATCTGGTATTTAGAATGTTTTGAGCGCCTCCACGTTTTGAATTTGTGTTAGTACTTGAGCAATTTAAGCTCCATCCAAATGCTTGTTTGTAGCAATTCCCTAATCTCTACCAATTTGCATAAGGTATTGCCAGGTAAATCTAGATAGGCCAGTTGAGGAAGTCCCTTGCTGTGCTGCCAAGAGCTCCTGCCCCCTGCACCGCCCATGGAATTATCTTCTGCACACCCCAGGCAAAGGGAAGTAGGCTCATGTGAACCCTCTCAGGAAAACCCATCTCCCACTGGGAGTTGGAGCAAGGCTGCCAGCCTTCAACGTGACGCCTACTGACATGTTCCATTCTCCTGATTCTGCCTTGGAGTGATCATCTCTGGTGCAGGGGCATTAACATCCAAAATTGCCACGGCCGCTTGCAAAGCGAGCATGTGCCAACACGTTAGGTCCCACAGGGATAGCTCTGGCTTTTTCAGCCGATAAGCTCCAGCCATACCGGCATGCATTTTAATACACTAATAGATATCCACTGTATCAATAAAAAAGATCTATTTTCAGAATTACTGTGAGATCTGAAAGCGCTAGCCTGTCCAAAAAAAAAAAGTTTAAAAATAAAGCTAAGGCAGCTTAATAAAGGAAAATGTAACGTAGCTGTAAAAATAAAATCTGTTGCACACTGGAGCGTTTGGTTCCGAGTGAGGATTTGGCTGACTTGTGGTCACAGCAACGCTGTTTGGCTTCTGTGTTTGAACTTTAAAAAGGCTACCTAGCCCCGGGTAATGAAGAACAGGTCCTGCCCCTCGCCATTCAGCAGACTGGATGTATTTTTTTTCTCTCTGTTCTTCTATATATCTCGGTCTAAAAGGAAGCATGTATGATGTTTCTCCTCATCTGGTGCTTCTCCATAGCAGAGGCTGCTTTCTGTCAGTGCCGGTTCACGTCAGATGTTCCTTCTGCAATTTTTTTAGACTTCCCAATTATCATTCCTTCTTCTCCCCTCCCCCAGGTTGTGAAGTGTATTTAGAAACTCTGGATGACAGCAAGTTCAAGGGATGAGCCACTTCTCATTTTCTTCATTCTTGTAATTTTTTTCCGTAAAGCCATAATCTGCACATTTTGCTATTATCAGAAACTTTGCTTCAGAATCCAATCTGATTTTTGTCCTTCCGATTTAGCAGCTTAACAGCTTTGTTCAGTTTATCAAAAAGGACTCCTAGTCTTTCCTGTGCCCAAATATATTCTGTACTGGTTTGTAATGAAATTTTGTTTCCTTTTAAAACGTTTTTGTCAAGACATAGAAAAGACTCCTTCTGTAATAGTCCAAAACATATTTGAGTAGATTTGTCAAATGCAATGAATATTCTGGAAAATTAAATAAATACTTAGAAGTTGGCAAAACAATACTTAATTTGTCCAGTTTTATGAGGCTGGCTAGCCCCCTGCTACTTTGATTCTTCCCCGGCATCCACAGGCTACCAGGTGCAACGTCACAGCACAGTACTATCAGACATACAACAAAATAATCTCGTTTTGCCATATATCCTTTTTGTAAGCAGCAGAGGGTCATGTAAACAATGAAATTGCTCTGTTGTCTGAGATTATTTATATTCTTTAGCTTGGAGCTGGTTTTCCCTTTTCTTCAGAGTTTGTATACTGTGCTCTGTCAGGAAACGGGCAGGTTTCTGGGCTGTTTCAGCACAATGGAAAACGCTCTCTTTGTATCTGGAGCAGGAAAATACTCTATGCCGTGTCACTCAAGCATGGCAACAAGTAAGAGATGGCAAACAAATGTTAGAGCAGCGAGGAATCAATTCATGTAGTAGTGTTTTTTGGTTCATTCTAAGTTGCAACATAACCTTTCTGTCCCTTTTAAAATCTCTTCTTTGGGTTGACTCCAAATGACATGAGCTCACTCCAGAGGCTTTTGCTTAGCAAATACAAAATGCAGTGCGTGGTTGCTCTGCTATCTTGGTGCTGCTGTCTTGGGAGCAGAGTAGATGCGTGCATGTGGCCGACTGTTTTACATAAAGGCCATCGTAATAAGATGTCCAAAAGGATCATGAAAGGAAAATACAGCACAAAACTGATGGGGTTTGTTCTCCTCTCAGTGAGTGCAGAATGACAACCTCAGGGGCAGGATTGCCTTGGGAAAAACCCGTCACCATCAGCTTGTTCATATGAGCAAAACGATCCCATCAATTGCAACAAAGTTCTTTTTGCCACAAAGTACCTATTTATCTTTAAACAGTGTATGTTCCCCTGCCAGTTCTGCAGAATCTGCTATATATTTATTGAAGAAGATACCGGCAGACGGCCGGCAGTGTTTTCAGTGCTTCCCATGGGGTTTAGGCATCCAAAGTCCCACTAGGAGTCTCTCTACACTGCCAGGAAGAGACTTTCTATCCATCTAGTCTTTAAATATTTGCAGACATATACACCTATACGTGTTAATCTCTGTGGAGGTGATCTATAAACATGAAATTAAACATATGTAAATGCAAGCAATGCAGTAGCGCAGTATGAGAATTACGCATAGATAAGCATTGAAAGGGAATGAATTTGCTTTGCCATAAAAGGCTGGTGAAAACGTTACAAGATTTTGTTCTTATCAATTGACTAAGTCCCCTCAACATGAACCCATGACTGTAGGGATTATTATAACAGCAGGAAAAACATTTGTGAACTGTCATCCCTTTAGTAGTTCTCAGGAAAATACGTCTTGGAATATCTCCTAATTATGTGTGCAGGGGGAGGAGGCTTGGATCAGGATTACTATTTATGTTGGCCTAAATCTTTGCTCTTTTCAGTTGCACATTGACAACACCTTATGTGTAGAAGAGCAGTGTTTGTGAGCATGGAGGCATTTCATGTGTTTAGATTTAGGCTATTCAAAACTCAAAAGACATCATTAAAAAGATTAACACAACTATAGAAGTAAGGTTGTTTGTTTAGAAATACTTCGTTTTAAACCCCTCATTATGGTTTCAGAAGTCTACAGTCTGTTTAAATATTTTTTTCTCTGAAAAGTGTCTGGGGTTATTTACATAAGAATATCGGTGGGTTTATGTAATTTAGAAAGTGAATGGTACAGATTACTTCTTAAAAATAAAATGCGCAATCTGGATTTTGTGGTATCCAAGGCATAGAGCAGTCACTAGCTATAGCTCCAGGTACCAGTCACACACACACTTACCCTATTCTTGTTTTGTCTGATGTGTCTGTAACTTTACAAAGAATAATCACTAGAAGGAGGAATATAGTCATTCTCAAGCAGAAAACCAGTACTACTTGGTTCAGTCAGGTACATTGCTTGTAACTGCTCATTGCTCAGTGGTTCAGTGAAAAGTGTAAAATTCCCTCAAAGCACTTTACTCATACAGTAATATACTGGAAAGGAAATTCCCTCCTAACCACAGCTAACGATCAGATTATGTGTTGAAGCACAAGCAGTAATAGCCTTCGCAATGGTAACTTAGGTGGTGCCATGACTAGTGTGTTTTCTAATTCTTTTTTAATTTTCCTAAATTACCTTCTAATATTCCTACGCTATATTCTTGGATGTGTTTAACTATTTGGTGTATGAAGCATCTCCTTCCTTTTAACTTTTGCTAAATGTGTTGGGTTTTTGTTTGTGCTCTTTTCTTACTATGGAAAAGATAAGCAAGACCACTTTTTTTAATAATCTTCTTTACAAAATTACCTGTCACATCTTATTTTGTCTTTTTTTTTCCCCAGAAGAAATAAGCTTAGATTTCAGCCATTCCTTAAATGGGAAAGGTTTGACCATGCTGCTAATGATTTCTTGTCCTTCTCAATAAGTTTTCTACTCCTATTTTGTTTTTATTTAAGACAAGGTGAGAAAAATTGAACTTCAGACATAATAATACCCAACCATCAGTTTATTAAATGGCATTTGATTAAATGAGAGATTGAGTAAAATCCAAATCAGTGAAGAGGTTTTGTACATCTGTGTCAAGAAATAAATGTAAAGGGATGTAGTTGGCACTCATGAAAGAAAAGTGTCTTGTTACTACCCTTAACCGTTCCTAATTTTTATGATTCCTCAAAATGGGCTTCTAGAACATACAAAATTCAGTCTTATCACAAAATGGAACTAAAGCTGGAAAAAAATACACCTGGCATATTGATGGGTTTGTTTTTTTTTTTTTTACACATAAAGCTTATAAAAGCTATATGATAAGTATACATACAGGGTTTTTAAAAGTTTGTGCACTTCTGCTCAAGAAACATAGGGTTTCTATGAGCTTTACCTTAACCATCATTAAATTAAAGGTACTTGAGAAAATGCATGAATGATGGATGCTGCAAATACAAAAGGTTACAATTCATTCTCCTTCCAATAAACATGTGTAATTTAAAATAGTACCAGTGGAGGTTTCCTATGCCCATTACCTCAGAGAGAAGACAGGTAATTTAATGCATACACGTAATAAATCTTTGTGTGAACTGAGACCAAAATAGGTCATCAATGTTAAATGTTTAACAATGTGAAGTATTTGAATAAAACTATTAGTTATTTCTCATCTATAAATATAGAATCCTAGCTTAATTTGAATGAATTCCAAGATACAAAGTAAACTGCCTTTTACTTTCAAAGTACACTCCAATCATTTACAGTCATTACATGTATTTTCTTTGTTTCATGCAGGTTTTGTCTAGCCAATACAGACATGTCCTTAATTACATTGGAATCTTTGAACAAAGTAGATGCAACACTTTTGGGCTTAACCAATTCTACTGGATATATTTTCTCACTAATAGAACTGTGTATATTTAAGGGAAAAATAATTAAAACTAGAAATTCAATAAATTTAGACATCACATTTACCTGTATTCCTACACTTAATTCTCTAATCTCATAATAATTTAATCTAATATTCATTATTCCCAGTTAGTACAAATAGCTCAAATCTCAGCTGGAATAAACTGGCATCAGTCCCGCTGAGTTTTTGTGCCCCAGATTTTTCATTTAGACTTTTTTCCATTTTACTAAGTGGGGGATTTGGGGTTGGGGTTTTTTTTCCCTCTGTACCTTTTTTAACATGAAGGCAAGGACAGCATTTCACATTTCTTGCCATATGTTTCTAACTGCCTATGAACCACCTTCAGGACCCTGATTAGCACAACTATTTTTAAGGCTGCTTCTTCCTGTTCTTAAAATACAATGATTCTTGTTTCACCGTAGAAATCACACTTCTCCACATTCTTTAAGCTCCTTAAAAGAAGCCTGGTACATTTGGCTCTCTAACAGATTCACAACAAGAATGCAGAGTCAGTCCTGAAAAGCAAAATTTATAATCCTGGATATGTTAGCTATTAAATCATTTAGTCCCTCACTTTCTTGAGTAAGATTTCAAAAATTAGTATTCCTCAGTCATTCAGATTCTACCTTCAAAGATGATTTACACTACTGCAAGACATGTCTCTTATTTTGCATGGCTAATTTTCTACATTATTCAGCAGGGGAGGAGGAAATGGTTGTTTGTTTTTTACAGTTTTGCAGATCTATCAAAGGCAACAAATAAAACAAATTATATGCAGTGTGTGTTTCAGAATCCCTATTTTCACAGCAAATTAAGTTCAGGTGCATTAACTGGAGTAGCAGACAGTTACTTAAATAGCAAAATGTACGGTGTAATTGTCCCAAATTTAAGGATGGGCTGTACTGTAAGATTTTCACATTAGTATGGGATACAGAAATAGAGCTCTGGTTGGTAAATTGTTTGTAGAGTTTTCCATCTTAGAAAAAGGCCCTTCTATGGAGTGGAGCATTTGCAACTTTAAGATGAATTAGATTTTGGAAAATTCTCAAGGGCTGCAATCCTCATTACTTGGGCCTTTATAATACCGATTAGACAAAGTGGCGTGAAAGTAGAAGTTACTGTAAGAAAAAATACTATACTAGCAGAAGGAATGCCTTCATGACCTTCCATGTTCTTTACCATCTCTACCTTGTATAGCTTTTTTCTATGGCTCAATCTTAGGACTTTTTATGCCAATGCCTGAAATAATTTGACAAAGTGATTGTCATTTAGTCAGGCATGACAATGGAATCAATGTGACCCCTCTCGCAGGAAAGATAAGATTTCCAAATAAAGTTATTTTACCTGTTACTAAATATGAAATTATCGCTGTAAGTATCATAAATTCAATCTTTATTCAGCATTGCCATGTAACTTCATTGCAACTAATCCAGGAGCTAAACCTGCCTACATGAAGAATGCTAATTATTTTGTTTAACCTGTTTTTCCTTCTAGTCCTATTAGAACCTGTTTGTAATTAAGCCTAATTATATTCATGTTCTGAAGTTAATTTAGAAGTGGATAGTCCATTTGGTTACTAAAATGAGGTTATTTTCTCACTCACCTGCTGAGTCCTCAGTCATTGCCAGAGCTTGCACCACCCTGCTCCCTTCATATGATATCCAATGTCACCTCAGTGATCAGCCTCCAGAAATAATTGCCGTTAACTGGCCTGTACCGATCTTCAGGGCAGGATGGCACTCTGGTTTTCATACTTTCCTGAGCCAGTGTGTGTTCGTACAAGCATCTTCCTTGGATGCCTCTTTTGGTAGGGCAGTACTGCTGCAAGTTCTGCAGCACTCGAGGGATCAGACTTCACCACTCTGGACTGTCAGAAACCTGTCAAGTGTACACGTTAGCAGTGAGACTGACTCCAGAGTCATACTCCATACTCTGCTGAGATGGCACCTATTTCTACATTCATAGTGCAGTAACATTTTTGGATGCCTCCTCCAGAATAGTATGGACCACAGATGCAGATGGCAACATGAGGCATGGTCCCAACATGTGATCACACAACCGGGCTCAAACAACCCATGCCTGCAGTCCAGAAAAGCCCCAAGAAGCCAGCCCTATCAAAGAGAGCATCTGGGCCGTACCAACAAAAATCCCAAACAAATTAGTTTCCAGGCATTTTCCTTCCACTGCCTCTTGATGCAGATATAAATTTAGACATGTCTGAGCCAGATACAGCCTGTGACTTCCTTCCACATGTTCCCTGGAGAAAGGGAAGTATAGAGAGGGAATGGAGAGGCCTGACTATATTTTAAGTTATTATTTGGTAACAGTAGGAGATGCGTTCATGCAAGGCACGCCTAAGTCGCTATTCCTATTCCGAGGGATGTTCAACTTGCCAAGGGATTTCAGGCCCAGGCCTATGAAAAAGAGTCCTGTTGGCCTTTAGTAGGGATAAACTTCTTCACCAGCCCCCGCTTTTGTAAATAAAAGCCTCTTGTATTCTTTTGACATTTTGTGTGGGATTCCTAATAACAGGTTTGGATTTAAACGCATCAAATTAATAACGAAATATAATAGGACGAGAAGGAGAAAATCAGATTAAAACAAAATAAGCAGCTTTCATAACATATGTAGGTTTTTCTAGTTACTCCAAGGATTAATTGCAATAAAGGAACAAAGGGATAGATTCAAGAGCACAGTTCAGATGACTCCTGCATCTGACCTAAAATGATCCTGAGGTGTTTAAGTTGAAGATTTTGGTATTGCTCACATTCAAACCCTTCTCCTAAAAGTGAAGATGCATTTAGGACTCATTTTCCTCTCGGTGTCTAAATGCCACCAAAGACCAGACCCTCCCTGTCCCCTGGGAATCCACATGGTAAGTGGATCCTATTGGACCTCCTGGTTTTCTTGCAGAGTAATCTACCTTTGGTACATGTGATTATAGGATGTCTAACTCTGCCCAAAACGTGGTCACAGGGAATGCCTTTACACCCAGGTGCTTTGGAATTAAACTGTTCATTCGGGATGTGTAAGACCCATAGGTCACGCCTTTGCCTGGAGATGGTGATTAGGGGAAAGTGAGAAGAGACAAACCCAGAAGAAAACTGGTTATTTTTTTCTTTAAATGAAAGAAATGCTAAACATTGGAATAAACAGTGGAATTCCTATGGAATAGCCATCCCTCCCTTAGTAAATCTTCAGACAAAAAAACATCCACAGTGTTTTTCTGAAAATATAGTTATGACCCTATGGATACATGCCAGTTACGTTATGGATCTTAGCATTTTGGTTGCTTGACAGCATTTTGAGATCTGAGTGCTGCAATTTCCTTATTATCTACTCACAGTCATCTTCCACAAGGTAAATGCATATTGCTGTAACTTTTTCTGCAAATTTTATCAAGCCACGTGCCATGTAGTGTCTTTCATATCAAGTTTGTATTTACTAACACCTTTTTATTAATTTTTTTCTGATAACAATGGCTGTTTCTCAATTGAGTTCATTATTATGAACAGATACATTGCTAATGTATCTGTGCTTTTAATTTTGAGACGCATCCAAGCATCAAAGTGAAGTGTGTTATTTCAGAACTTTAATTGTTCCAGCATGCTGGCACTTATAATAGGTGCATGTTCTTCCTTAATTAAAGACAACTCTTCAAGATCAGTACACTGTGCTTCGTTGATCCATGATTGCCTCAGCTAACTCCTAGTCAGCAAGTGAAGTTTATAGAAATCCTGCTAAAAACTGAAGACTGAAAAAAACCTTACTCTTTAAACAAGACTGATTTCCCTTGGCAAGATACAGAGATGAATCACTGCCAACGCTTTCTTTTAAGAGCCATGTTAATAAAATTGGGCCAGATAATACTCCTTATTTCTGAAACATCTTTTTCTTAGGCAGCCTCATATTTCACACAGATCTGTGGTAGGTAGCCTGACAGCAATCAAATGCAAGTCTAGAGAGAGGAATGAATTTCTTCTTCCATGTATCCAAAATGGGTATTTTAGTAATGGATGTTTTCTAAACTGGATTTGCAGAGCTCTTTTATTTTTGAAGATAGGTAACATTTTTCCCCAGGCAACAGTTTGGACATTGGAATCAAGTTACACATAATATTTGTGTAACTTCGCATATTAATACACACACATTAATTCACACATATTAATATTTGTGTAACTTCAATCATTGTATGAACTAACAAGTCAAATATGTTTCTGACAGTTCTACAGAGCTCAAAATTTAAAGTTGTCATGGATATCAGTCTCTTTACAATACACATCTGTACAGCCACATTTACCACAGTATCCAGATACCTTGCAATTTTTAGCATATTTATTCTCAGAATATCCTGGGTGATGGAGAAGCACTAGTCCAGTTTTACAGATGGGAAACTAAGGCACCACTGTAAGACCTCTTAACTTTCTTGGAGTCATCACGACTACTTGCAAACCGTGAAGACCAAGCAGCACTCCAGAGTTTCACCTCTTGCAAGCAGTACGACATGACTGCTTCCCTGCTTACCTGCCCAGACGTGCACGTGGCTACACCTTGGCTGTAAAACAGAACGAGACCCCAGGGTCTTCCATGCTTTGTCTCACCCTCTCTTTCTCCTCCTGCACCTGCTCTGATTTCTCCCAGGAAAAAGACTTTAGGTGTATAGCTAGAGAAGTAGCCAAGGGCTGGATGATTGAGTGACCAGGACTATGGGATGTACTGGTGAACACAACTTCATAGGAAGCCTGGTGCAAAACTGTAAGTCTCCTTTAGCCATGTGTTAGCACAGTGACCACTAGGTCAGCTTTCCTAGTGGGGACAAAAAATTGAGGCAAAATTTTGGCTTTGAAATTACACGGTCTCCAAGATATAGTATCTATCACAGTTTTCACTTAGTTCTCTAGATGCAGAGGTGATTACTGTAAACATTCAGATCCATTTCCAAAGACTGTGTCTCAAGTTCTTATGCATCTACCCTGTATTTCCTTGTTTCCCATGCTATACCTGGAAAGACAATCCTGGGTTTTATCTGAAACTGAGAAGTGACATAACAAAGTCAGCCTTTGTTTCTTCTGACTCCAACACATTCGATCACCTTGTATCTAAGAATGCTACATCAAAGGATATCTTCCTGCATCCCTTGTTATTTTACTTTGGTGGGAACAAAGCTTTAAGGTCATATGGTTGTCCACTTTGTCCAATCCATCTCAACCATAGTAGCCAGCCTAATGAGGTACATGAGCTCTAAGGCAATTTCAGCAGGCGTATTTTGATGGTTTAGCACACTGGTGTAGGCTATACGTATTAGAATTTTCCTATTGAGTATTAAGATCTGACCAACCAAATCTGCAAAACCAGTTCCTGAAATGAGTTCAGGAGAGACTTCGTTGTACTCTGTGTCGTATGATTTTTGCTATAAACTGTAATTGCTGAAATGGATAATAACTTCACTGACTTCTCTCCTAGTAAACATTGGACCTTTCTAGAATTTGTTCCTTTCTCCTCTAAGGATTACCTTTTTTCTTTACTGAAACAATTTGTTTTATTTGTTCTCTTTTTTTTATACAAAGTTTATTGATCACTTTATCATTCTTTTGCACAGTTTTCAAAGACCCTCGTAGGTGGATAAATACATTCTATATGGATAGTTGGAACTGTGATTTTATGAAAGTCGGAAATAAAGTGTAGCTCAGTTTGTGTGAAGTAACTCAGAGCCCTGCTACCACCCTTTGTTCTGACTTGAATCACTCTGTTGTTCCAGTTCGTACGCGTGTGTTGATCAGACTTCCAACCGCGAGGCTAGTTTTATTGCCGCACAAACAGGGATTAGTGCTGTGCTGCACTCATTTTCACTTGTGCCCCGATTTTGAGCTTTCTTTTCAAAGGTGAAAGGTTAGTGGAGTAATTCAGTGTGCCACTTCACCTGCCTCTGCCTCCAAAGAATTGCTTAGTCTGTGCATTATTATTAATGATAGTGAAAGAGAGCAACACTGCTGCTGTACGATCACTGAAGGATACTATGATGCATTGCACATACCTCATTTTCCACATCAAGACTCACAGTATCCTTGACATGGTCTTCTAGGAGTTCATTAAGTTTAAAACAGGTGACATGTGGCAAACTATGGAAACTTCCTGAGGCAAAGTGACACTATAAATAAAATTACTCACAAACAATTCATCTTCTCTTAATCCCTTCCTCTTGGAGTATTGAATTGTTCTGTGACATATTTGGTAGAGCATGTCTGACGCTGCTTTTGTCTGCAGTTTTCACTGACCAGTCTTCTTGTAACACTAGCCTGGATGCCACTGAAAACAACGTAATAAAATACAATTAGAAACAAAATAATTTTTTAAAATTACGTTTAAGGATGGTTTTCATGTGCATCAAGCTGTCAGCATTTGCTGTTAAGAAAAACTGTGTTTCAGTGAATTATTAGTTTCTGCTTTTTCCCCCCAGTCTTAATTTTTTTTAATTGTGCCTCTTGGAACCTATTTCTTGAAAGTTGGTACAATATTAAAAACCACAAAAATTGGATTCAGAAAACTTGGCTTTCACTGCAAGCCAGTGTGGGAATATATACTGTCCTGCACTGCTATTTACACTGAAATCACCAAACAAAATGTAGTTATTGAAAATATGAACTTTTATTTTGGGGAGGTTTAATTTTGGGGTAACCAATCCTGCCTCTGCTGCTGTATAAAGATGACCCCAAGGCAGCTATCCTATAGACAACATAGAGAGCACCTGGACTTTTCCTTAAAAAAAAAAAGCTCAAAAAACCCAAGCACTTCCAATTTTTTAATTCAAAAAGCAATACAGCAGAATATTTGGAAAGAGAGGCAGGCCTAAAAAAAAAAAAAATTCTATTCCATAAACCAAAAACTCTTCTAAATGTGTAACTGCAGTACAAATAACTAAAAAATTGCTTGTTTGTTTTCTTCTGCATTTCACACAGCCTGTCCAAAGTAAGGAAAGCAAATTTAATTTTTGGTGACTGATGTTTCGGAACAGGTAGTGCTATAGAACTTCTCAATGGGATGCCTCTCACAGCTGTGAGAAAGGAGTTGTTTGTAGCTCAGGAGACAGAATAAGAGCTTTCAAGTTGCATCTAACCTTTGGAAATTCTTCTAGTTTAATTCTGCTTCTTCAGCTGGAGGCCAGCTCTTCCTAATTCCCCCTGATACAGAGCTGGTTCTAAACCTGGACCAAAAAAAAAGTACATTGTGAATATTTGGCTGAAAAAAATGAGATTTTATAGGGCTGTGGGGTTTTTTTGTTTTTAAGGTGCTCCAGAAGTCTTTCTGGGAACCCACTTGTGATGGTGTAATAACTGGCTCCATCAGCTGTTTTCTGTTAAAACTGTAAAGTACTGCAATAGAAATAGAATTCTACTTTATAAATGCTCATAAAAATATATCTAATGCATACAAACACCCATAATGTACATTTTAAGTTTAAATGTGTGTCTCTCTAACCATGTTGGCACTACCAATTGGAATTTCATTGCATATCATGCAGCTGATGGAGAAGGCACATTGAAATCAAGCTGTTAAATACACCATCTCCATTTTTTATTTCACTAGAGTATGTTTGCTGTATTTTTAAAAGAGCGTTGAAAAGCCCAGGAGATGAATTCTGCTCTGAAATTGCTATTTGCTGACATAGAAATAGCTGTAAAAATACAAGCAGAGAAAAATACAGTATAGCAATATATTTTCATTTATTTGGGGGAAAAGTAGTTTTAAAGAAGAATTATAGTCTGTCTTCTGAATGATAAAGCGGTATAACTAGCATTAAACAGAGCTGAAATTTTGTAATGACCAAACCTCAGCTCATCCAAATCCCCAATAGCATTAACTCCCTAGAATTGGGCTGTAAATTCGATTAGCCTTACAACAGACATGAGATACAAATGTTCTTCCTTATACAGTCATATTAAGTGGCTGCAAAAGAAGACGACAAGGCATTGTAGAGCAGCGCATCCAACCTTTTTAAGCTAGGGGCAAGCGCCAGCTCGCCCAGCTTTCAAAACTACATTTAAATACCGGGTAATTTCATGAATTCTGATATAACATGAGGATTACATATGGTGAGGTGAGGGGGGATTTAGCAGCTGCGGTCTTCCTGTAAATCATCCAGAAGCTTTTCTTCAACTTTAGTTCTTTTGACTGACATTTTCCATGTAAGCTACATTGCTGAACGTTAGCTTCTGTCCATGCTTGTTTAATTTGGTGCTTTTTTTATAGATCTTCATTACTCTTGCACTCTAACATGAAATTTGATGCTGTAACTCCTGGTGTGTTCCAGTTTTACATGGAACTAATCGGAGTATTGGATAAAAATTTTTCTTTAAACAAGCTAAAGGTTATAGAGGCATCCTAGAGTGGATTTCTAGAAAGGAGAGTCAGGGACTAGAAGGAACAGTACATTATGAGACCTTAAAGATTTGCAGGTCCACAGAGTCGCAGGAGTTTCTCTGGTGAGCTGGCGGCGTGCGCCATGGCACGACTCCCCGCTCGCGGCTATTGCAGCCAGCACCACCCGCAACGCTGCTCCCGGGTTTTGGTGCTGCCTAGTACAGCACATGGGCGCCCTGAGGTATGGGGTACCCATGGCCTTCAAGCCACGCACCATGCATCTGGTGATCCAAGAGGTCCCGAAGTATGCACCTCCTGCCAGGCCAGCAGTTGCAGAGTTTTGCTGTTATTGTTGTTAATTTATTGTGCGTTTATTTTCATTTCTTTCACTAGCTTGCTCTGATAACACATTTCTGGCGTAGCTTTATCTTCTGATCCCCTGGTTTTCGTGTCGTTTGGACACAGTCCCATTTGGAGTGAATTTCTGAAATGAACCCTGATTCACTGATGAATCACGCTACTTCTAAAAAGTAAAAGAAAAAGCTAGTGCGGTTTACTAGTTATGGAAACTAATTTCTAACATCAAGAATAAAACCACAGATATATACAAATGGAAAATAAGAAACAGTTTTATGGTAATGAGAAATGGAAACATGGGGAAAATACCGTTATGAATTTTCAGATCCAGTATTCCTTTTTATCTCTTAATTGGTTTACACAGCAGTTGTTTTATAAATACATATTTGGCCCTGCTAATGGAGATTTCACAATACACCTTAAATAGTGCAGCCCGGCTGAGAACCAGGTGGTGCTTTACCATGTGCTGCTTAATTTAGGGGATAAATGGGAACTACTGTTTCTCCCTCATATTTGGTACTTTGTAGGACTTGGACACTATAACCAAGGCTTGTGCATGTTGGGAATTAAATCTTTTAATTGTTTTAAATAAGGTGCCTCAATTTATCTTGTAATCTCCATTTTATGGCCCATTCCCGTGAACTGCATAGCAGTGGTGACTCATGACTCATTAAGAGATCTGTCTCCTTGGGCTTGCCGGCCAGCTCCCTCCTCCACCAGGGACAGTATGGCTTGGGCCTGAAGCCGCCTGGCTTCATGCAGGTGCAGGAAGAGACCGTTTGCATTTCTGGAGTTTACACACCGTCTTTATGTCCGCCAGCGCAAATGCGGTGTGCTGCATCGAATTGGCCAGTCTGCCATCGCTTGGGTGGCTCTGATCTGAAGTTAAAATTTCCCTTCTCACCATCTGTCCCGACTTGCCAAACAAAGCTGTTGTGCCTCCTGACGGTTTTACAGCTTCACAGGAACTGCTAAAATAAGCTAGCTCTTCAAACACCTGTTGAAGAGTCCTTATGAAAGTCCTCATAAATAACTATGCATAATGACAACACCTCTCTGGCAATAACTGTTTTTCTGTTTCTTCAGTTTGGGGTCTCAAACGAGCAACTGGCTTTGCCAAACTGTGGGTTTGTTCTTTTATTCAATACTGTTATAACCAATAAAATGTCTAGCCGAACTGCCAAATTACAAATAACAATGTTATTACTGTTACTACCGAGAGCACCTTTTAGTAGCGTCCACTTGGCAGCTGGCTGTGGGTACAGCTGGTCCTGCTCATGCTACGGCAGGCAGGGACCTCTCATTGCTTCAGCAGTCCTGCGTCGCACAGGTGGACACCGATGGAGGGAGGCACTGACTTGAGGGAAGCACCCCAAGATGGTAGTTGAGCCACAGGTCACTCTCTCAGTGGGAATTTACACACCTACCACAACCTACCTACACCACCTACCTACACCTACCTACACACCTACCTACGCAGACCTCAGATATCTTGCAGGCCATCACCTCCACTCTTTCCCCAGCTGCCAAACAGAACACTGCAAAGTCAAAGGCTTGAACATGTGGATAAACAAACAGCCCAGTTCCCTACATTACTGGACTTCAACAGATTTCCCCACTTTCTTCTCAAGAACTCTTCTCACTGATTCCCCCACCCCACGTAGTAGAAAGTAGACACCCTCCCATGCTGGGAGGAGGTGAGAGGAAGAGTCTGTACCTTGCAAATCCTTCCAAAGATGGATGTTGTTGAAATACTTCCTTGCTCCCAAAAGGAGATATAGATCGAAACCCACACTAAGAAACCAAACATTGTAATCTGTCATCCAGGATTGGGGATGATGATACGATCCTCACTACCCTTTCAGTATATCAAGGAAATTGATTTACAGCTTTCGATGTGAAAGACAAGCTTTCACAGAAACATTCATCCTGCACATAAAAGGGTGATTTGAACTGGGTAAACTTTACTACAGCACATCACTTTTCACTGACTCACATAAGGTTTTATAAAGGTCTTAGCGGCAGCACTTTAAATACACACTAAACCTCATTAAGCACTTACGCGTTCCAGATGATAATGTCATGATATTCTTGCAACCCATCACAGCCAGATGCCTCAGAGGCCAAACCCCACCTTTCCCAACATCATGAAAACTGACACATTCATCAAATTTTGCTCCAAGGATTCCTTTCAAGTTCATCCCTTAATCTCCATTTCTCCACGGGTCTGTGAAAGTGTTTCTTCGCACAGTGGTGTCGCATCCAAGGAGGATGTGGGAATTCACAGCAGTGCTGTCAGGCTCATTCCCAAGCTACGTTACACTATGACAAGGTTTCCCTATGGCTACTCCCTAAATTTTTTGCCAAGAGAAAATTTGGCCTTTCCCATTGCCCAGGATCCCCATTTAGCCTGCAGTGCTTCTCAAACCTCATTCCAGCCATGAACAACTTTGCACTCCTTAAATACCCAGACTGTTAGCCTCCTATTTGCACAGAACAAAATCCTTCCAGTAATCCCCTATATAGTTCTTCTCCTTGGCTGAGGAGTTAAAGGTGATATACTTTCTAGTCTGAAACTTTTAAAATGGATCTTAAGATGCTTCTTTGACACTCATGCATGTAAAAATATCAAAGCCCAGGTCTTGGTGACCTCCTCTGGATATATTAAGATATTAAAGGTAAGCATATGCACTAAGTGTTTGCAGGACTGAGACTACAGGGACTTAGTACGCCACAGTCACAGTGATAGCTTGCCTTACTAATTTACTAGGTGCAAACTTAGGATTCAAATCATGGGCTCTTCCTGAAAGTAGCAAAAGATTTTTTCATTAGAAAAATTCAGTAATATGCAGTAACATTGGCAGCAAGCCAATCAATTGATTTTGGGCTAAACCAACATATTTCTCCTATCATAAACTCTTATTGTCAACAAACAAACAGAAAAGCCTAGATTTGCTCTGCTTTGTGGAAGGCCTGGCATCTAGTCCCAGGAATTTCTGTGGTTAATAATGCAAACGCCACACTCAACTTATGACTGCACTGGAGAAGCCAAGATTCATACTGTTCAATGGCACCATCGTCAGTCAACTACAAAGCTGATTATTAACTGGCTTTAATAAGAAGTCATGTTCATCTGTCCTAAGTTAGGAAAAAACATGGTATCAGTGCTTCTGAACTTGCACGGTGTGGTGGTACGATCTCAGGAAATTTACTGTTGCAGGAGACATATCAAGAGTATGGGTCCCCCAGAAAAAGGGAAAATCTCTATACATTTAATCTGCTTTAAACTGAGAAAACAAAAATGGTGATGACATAGAGTCACTTCTGGGAAAGTCTTGTCTTAGTTTATTTTTCTTAGAGGGCTGATTGGTTTTGTTTAATTATTTGTGAAGAAATTTGTAGATCCAGATCTTCAGGTTGTTTCTTCATTTTGGAAATATAAAAATAGCTTGACAAGACCAAATCATGCAGCATTCTGGCCATATAAATGCTCAGAAAGATCCCATAAATTAAATACCAATTCCCAAAGTTTGGAATTAACTTTTGCTGCTTTGAAAATGGAACTTACTGCCCTAATTCCTGGTTTTTCTTTATGATTCAAAACTAAAAGTATTCAAAAAAACATTTAACCTGGTAATAGAATTAGAGCCCATCTTCTTCTTAGGTGATAGTATAGATATTTGTGGGAGTCTAATACCATAAAAAAAATGACATAGTATGTTTATTATTATCACTTGAAAGCGACTTTTAGCGCAAAATAAAATTATTGGAACATTTGTTTGTCAAGCAGAATTTTAGAAAATGGTTTTAGTTATATGTTTACCAGAAACGTATAGCTAATTGCCAGCCAACTCCTCCCCATCTTCTTCCCTTCTACCTGTATGCATGCGTGCTTTCAAAATGGTACTAATATATGTAGGCACCTTGTTCTTACAGTTAAACCTCAGAGAACTGAATGAATCTGGATCTGAGAATAGGTTTTTCATTCTTCCAAGGCTGACAAGTATTTCACGGTCTGTGTTTCCTTTTCAGCTGACCCCCTGGTTGGAAGTATTGCCACTCAGTATATGACTAACAGAGCAGAGCACGACAGAATGGCCAGACAGTGGACCAAGCGATATGCCACATAGGAACCTACTCTAGGATTTGCTGGACCTGTGCAAGCACATTCACTAAGTGCATCAATAGCCCTTCCCTTCATTCTTATTTTTTATTAAATTTTGAACCATTTTGTGACAAAAGGTTGTCCTTACTTTCCTTTTGGTTTTATTTTTATTTTTATTTGTTTTGGTTTTTTTTGTTCTGTTAACTTGAAAGTTGTTTCCCTCAAATGTAGACAGGGAATTTTGGTTATCAGTGCAAAGAATGTTGGATCTGTAATAGTATAGAGCTTTGTCACAAAGCTTTGTATTAATGTGTGGGTTCTTTTTCTTTCATGTGGTTTTTGGGAAAACAAACAAATCCAGAATTATATCTCGTTTCTACTTAAATGTAGTGTTTAGGGTCATTTTTTTGTACTGAAGTCTTTAATGGTGGGTGCATGCTACTGGGAACAAGTTTTGTATAAAAGCTTAAAATCAAGAATCACTGTGCATTACTAAGACTGTGTTTATCACTAGCCCTTTGTTTCCCACACAAAAGGCTATTGCGTTGAACAAATTAATATGTATTTTGATTTACTTAAAAAAAAAAAAAAAAAGTGCTTGTAAATTTCTTAGGGACCTGCCACTTTTGACTGTGGATCAGTTGATGTACACTTGTATTATTAAAGCACTCAATAAAACACTGTGGCTGATAAATGCACTTCTTGCAAGACAGTGCTTTTGCGTTTGTGCAGTATAGGCTGCATAGTCTTCACATAATACAACTGCAGGTTAAGCAACTGTGTTAGACCTGAACTATTCATTTCGTCTCAACAATGCATTTCTTAACTTAGGATTCTTCATTGTGTATATCTTTCATATACAAACATCTTCCAAATTTGAAGGCCTTTCTTTCACATGCCGGTGCTCAGCTCAGCTATTCTGAAGCCTCTTGCTGCATCTTTTATACTACGGCTTCACTATATCCATCTTGTTACATTTAAAATAGTTGGCTATAAAAATAGCCTTGCAGTGAAAGCAGAATATTGATGATGATTTTATACAGCAGGCCTCATTTTGCCATTCTCCAAGCTCTTTAATTGTAAAAGCAACTGTTACTTAAAAAAATAAATGAAGGTTTTCGATGGGAAAATTGAGCCCATTGCACCAATCATTCCCAGCACGTTCAATGGCAAGGGTATTTCGATTCAGATTTGACCTTCAGGCTAATTTTAGCTATGCAGCCATAGAAGGAAAACTTCTACTTGGCTAAGGAAATGTGTGGGTGTTGTGATTTAGAAAATATATGCTGTGATGCTGATATCTAAATGTTCTTTGTGTTGCAAGGCATATTGGAAAATCCCTGTCTCATATAATTAAACGTTACAGATGCTATAGACAGTGCTTGCCTGCCCCCTCCCCTCTCTCCTTGCCTCTTATGTTTAAAGAAGATCCTATCTTAAAGAAGATACATTACAACAGGGACAGTGTAAAGATACAGGGGGACCCAATCCCATTACACTCCAACCCAATTCAACCGTCCTGAAAATTAAAGCAGTCAAGGTGACACCACAGGGCCTCTACGCCAACCACTGCGCTGCTCAGCATTTCCGGGTTGATTCATTTTTCTCTCAGCCGTTCACTAATAACTGAACAGACGTACAGCTTGCATCTACTGGTGAGTTGTCCTCTGTGCGAAGAGAAGCTGAACGTTGACTTTGTTGTAGGTAGTATGTAACTAACAGTGACTTTGTTGCAGGTAGTATATAACTAACGGTGACTTTCTTGTAGGTAGTATATAACTACTGCCCTAAGAACCATGGGGATCTCAAAGAAATAATCAGTCTCTTTTGATCAAAGCAAACAGAAAGTCTTCTGGTGTCTGTAGAAGCCAACTGTTTAGAAGCCCAGCCATACAAATTTGAGGCCAACAGATCCTAAATACAGATGTGAAAGAACAGTAACAGTTCAAAAATAAAACAGAACAAAACCCCAAAACCAGACTTCTCTTAGCCAGAACACCTTCTCAGGACAACTGTTGTATGTGCTTCCCTTGGAAGTTGCTCCCACCATACAACTTGACACAAAGTACCTCCACGTCTGAAGGGAACCTTCCTGCTGTAAAAATACAACATAGGGGTAAAAGGATAACAACTGCGTCTTGCCCAATATTGTAACTTTATTACTTCACCTCTTATCCCATCTGCTGAAGAGATTCCTGCCATAAAAGACCTGTATCCCCCGAGACGGCAATTAATGGGCAATTTCAGATTTCTTATGAATTACTTTAAGCGTCTGCCACTCTGCAGCCTTTATTTACACTCAGCTGAGCAGAATGCGGTGATTTCCCAGGTACATTTTAAACCTGCTTGAAAAAGAAGTCTTTAATTCCTACTATCTTTTTCTTTTTTTTTTTTTTTCCCCAAAATATAAAGAAGACATTATAATCAGAAGAGCCTGTTGTATCTCTAATGAAGATGTAACTGAAAGACAGCTGAGATACCTTGGAGGGGGAATCACAGAATTCTTAATAAATGTCTATTCTCACTTCATCAGCTCTCGCTTGCCTTCCTTACTGATCAAAAGCTGTGCAGTTTGAATTTGCAGGTAAGTTGCCCTCTGTGTGAAGCTGAACAGTGGCTTTGTCCTAGATAATATAAAACTACTGCCTTAAGAACCACAGGGATCTCAAAGAAATAATCAGAAAGGATCAACCCACGTTGATTAAAGCAGATGCAGAGTCTTCTGGCGTCTGCAGGAGCCAAATGTTTGCAAGTCTGGCCATAAAACATTCTCCTCTATTTGCAAATCTGCTCTATTTGCCTCCCAAGTAATTCTTTTTCTTCATCTGCTAAACCTGGGAAATATGAAGCATTATTTGAAACCTGCTGTTGTTGCTGAGGAGAAATGATCCATCCCCAACAGAATTCAGTCTGCCAGCAGAGCCCCACTGAACAATAATGTATTGGCATAGTCTCTTTTTCTTCTTTTTCCTGCATCTGGAAAATATTGCACATTATTCTGTCCCACCTTTGCTCTTCAGATCCTCTGCAAATTTAGCTGATTCCTGCTTCCTCTTTTATGCCAAATCATGTTTCTAACTTCTTCTTAGACGAAGTCCACATGATGCCCTCCTACAACTGGGTATGAAGATCATTCAGATGACTCACGCATAGTAAAACATATTCAATAGCATATGGTTGTCCTAAAACAGCATATAAAGGCCATCACTTTGGCAAATCTCAGTGTTTTCTCAGGGGCACACAAATGCTAAAACTGAGTTTTGTTCTTTAAAGACATCTCACAACTTTTCTCAATTCAGCTGCAATATCAAGTAAAGAATATTTAATCTCCAGTAACCCCAGCTAAACATCAGTGTCCCATACCATTTGAGTTCAACTCAGATGAAGCAGAAGTCAGGGAAATCTCCAAACTGTGTTTACTCATTCACTAATTATTGAAGTGGCCTTCACATCCCCCTATCCAACTCACCAGCTGATTTCCTTCTCCAGAAAATTACAGAACAACGTAGCTTAAATTAAGGTACCAAAAAAATCCTGCATTTCCAGACTGCTCCAGGAGTGAGTTTTAGCAGCTCATAACCCTTTTGGTTACACGCATTGCGGGTGATTGGAGCCAAACAGTTAAAATCCATTAAAACCAGCTGCTGTCCCATGAATAAGGCAGGAATAATTCCTCTTCAAAGATCTTTCTTCAGGTTTTCATATTGTGAGCTGCAGATGGATGCACAGTCATATCTCATGCCGAAACAACGGACAGCAGCTCACAGCCCTTCTTCCCTGCTACCCTGTGCAATGATACTGTATAAGTATAAAAGACCAGAGGTGTCGGGCCCCATAAACCCATAAATTGTGCCCCTCTTCAAAGCCCTCTCCAGCTTTTAAATTCTGACCCAATGCACGCTCTGGGTGCAGTGCATGCTCTGAGCTGCTCTTTCCGCGTGTTGTTACAGCATGCTCCCTCTCGATGGCTGTCTTATCTCCGTCATTAATCCCTCAGGCTTACTCCTCCTTCTCATTCACCCTTTCCTTCTCTCTGGCTGCTTTCTTCTGCTTGACTGATTCATTACTCGCAGCTGAGAGGCCACCCAAGATACTGATCCCCTTTCAAATAGCTCTTCCTGAAGTTGCCTGAGCATAGTATTTTCTTTGTCCCCTGAAGTACTTGCCCAGAAAGTGCCCCCAGGCCCCCATCTGCTCCCTCTTGCCTGAGGCAGTGCCTACTGTAGCAGGAAAAGCAGAAGCGGCTCTGCTGGAGTATGAAGATGCCATGCGATGATTCAGACAGTGCAGCAACTCCCAGTTACTCCATCCCCAGCATTATCCTGGAGTCCCTTTTCTCCTTTCCAGTTCTCAGAAACTTCTCTTGTCTCTGAAGTTGGACATCTTGCCCCAGGCCCAATGCGCTTGCCGGCATTTTGAGTTGGGCAGACTGAAACAAAGACTCGGGGTAAAAATTCTGGCACCTCAAAAGTCCGACTGTCCAGCCTTGGCAGCCACCATTCCTGAAGAGCCAGCTCTGCCTGCTGGTTTTCCATCCTCAGTTGCTCTGTCTTCTCTTCTCCTTTCCATTCCCCTTCATTTCTCCTCCTATCATTTCCTCCACGACATCAATACTAAATCTTGAAGTTTCCTTCTCCCCCCCTTCCCTCACCTCAGTCACGGCTCTGTTCTTCCCCCAGTGCTAACAAGACCATGTCACGTAACACTGGGCCTCCCGGAGCTGCTTGAAATCCCCTGATTTTTAGGTCTTACAAGCAAGAAAGAGCTTTGTATGAATTAAGTACTTCCTCATTGTGCCACGCCTGGCACTGGCTATAAACTAAATCACTTCTCCCACACACGTCATTAGCAGTAATGAAATCCGGGCTGGCCTGCCTCCTTAGCATGACATCCATATGCAAATGCATTTCCTCAGCTCAAACAGTCTGCAGAGCCGATGCCTGGCTGCTTGGGATGCCTCCAGCAGCCTCTCTGAGGTCACAACTGGAATATATTTGGGGACTACTATTTACCAGGAGGAGTTTTATGATGCCTTTAAATCCATCATTCCGCACCCTAATTCCATCATGAACTTTAATAGGGACCTGCAGCACTTTGGGATAATGAAAAAGGGCAAAGCAAGAGATCCCTTTCATGTCTACTTTGATTGTGAAAGAAAGTAGTCATGGGCTAATGGAAGGTTGAAATAAAGACAAAGCTACTAAGCCATCCTAATCCCTTGCCAGTCCTAAATTAGCAAAATCCCACTTCATGTAACGGCTAAGTAAAAGCTGTATTTACTCCTATAGGTTTTGCAGAACCAAATGAAAAAAAAAAAAAAAAGAACACTGTTCAGGTGTTCCAATAGTAAACATGGATGGTCAGATCATGCGTTTCAGGAGAGGCTTTCTAGGGAAATGCTTCCACTGGGAAAAGCTTCCCAGCACCCTCATCTCCTCCACCTCTGTCGGGCTTCATGCAGGACTGTCCCCTTGGCAGTCTCTTGGGAAACAAGGGCTGGAAACAAGCACCTCGGGTCATTCCTTATTGTCACTGCTCCTCAAATACACTCACTCACAACAGGCATTTGTTGCTGCAGAATCGGCGCTGGGGTCCCCTTTTGTGTCACTGAGGACCTTGGGGTCAAGAAAAACAAAGGGTCACACTTCAGTTTCTGTGAAATGCCTCCTTTCTTTGCAGTTGACTCATAGCCTTTGTAAGGCCCTGAATGGAGTCTCTTCACATGAACGGAGCTCCTACCACACAGATTTCAATGCAGCCCCACTCCTTTCTCCACTTGTCATAAACGGGGCAAAGAAAGTGCCCATCGCACTTTGGAAACACGTTACTTGTAGCCAAGCTGAACTGTGCTCTTGCCCGTCTTCAGGCTCTTCCCATTTACATTTCTCAGACACCTCTCAATTATAAGAGCCTTTCTCCAGCAATCACCCCTCAACACCAAGGACCTGCAAAAATCCTGCTTCCTGCTTCCTTTGGACCACAAGCAGCCTTCATCCCTGCTCCTTCTCTGCTGCTCCCCAGTTCCTAAATCTGCTTCTTCCCTCAGGCTTCAGCACCACAACCCCCTTGCTAAGCCTACTGACACACCAAACACCAAAGTCGCCTCTGCTTCAGGCTCCTCGCAGCCCGTCGCTGTCTCACCACAGCATGCCGACATCTCACTGAGGAAGGGAAAGCCCACCCCAGCGCCTGAAATCGCTGCTGTCTTCACAAAATGAGGGATGAAAACCTACTTTATGCTCATTCGTTCGAAAGAGCAGTTAATGCTCAGCACTTACACTAAGGCACAAATACTCTCTGCAGATCTCCTGGTCTCAGAGTTCACAACAGCACTCTCCGTTGGTCTTCTAGGATGAGTACTGTAAGTAGGAGCAAAATGGTTTGTATTAAATGCCCTGAATGTTACTTATCTAATAAATCGAATGAAACTTTCCCAAAAATCTGTGTGTGGTGGGAACTTAATTGTCTTTTATGCAGGAAAATAATTGTGTGAATTAGTCTCTCCTGTTTCCTGTTCTGCTTCATTACGTATTGTCCACCCACTACCTCTTGCTGCAGTTTTAAAAGAAAATCTTCCTGAAATCTACTTAGAATTTAAATCCTTATTGCAAAGCAGCAAAGAATAATCAAAACGTGCTCTGTCATATCAAGGTAATCTAATCAGAAAGGCTCATGGAATTATTTATACACATACATTTTTATGATAATTTAATAATTGATAGGCTTAAAGGAATAATCTGATTCTCTTCTATTTCATAATATACATCATGAAATACTATATTTCATGACTGTGTAAACTTGCCATTCTATCTATTTAAAATAAATACAGATTTGAATAACTTTAATAGTTTTCTAGTGGAAGAAGACAACTCTATTACTTGTGTAGTATAGTACTGTGTGGACTTACTTGTCTCAAAAAACATAATCCTATTTGTAACTATTTTTCTTTCAATTTTTATAAAAGATTGAGAAAAGTCTGCAAACGAAAAATGACAGCAGTCACTTGAGCCCTGCTAATGTGCCAGCTGGAGCTGTTAGGCGTAATAACTCTGTCTAATTTTCAAAGAGTGGCACTGAAACTCTGGAGGCAGAAGCACAAGAGATGTAGTCAAACCCCGAGTGGAAATGAAAAGAAAAATAATTACAGAAATAAACACTGCACTCACGAGCTACAAGTTTCCTCCAGCAACGTATATGTGCTGCAACATCCCCCTTAGGTCCAGCTGCACTCTGCTAGCTGCAGGACGCTGAACCGTTTGAGCAAATGTGCTGCTGATGCACCTTGTCCAGATCCGACAGCTTCACGTGGGGCTGTCGGTGCCAGGCTCCCGGCTGTGAATGGGAACAGGTAACCCTGGGGAGTCGGCATGTTAAATGGCAAAGCCAAGGGAGCTGTGCCTTCTTCCTTGCTCCTGGTCCCACGAGGGCAACCCCCTAACAGGGGGCCTTCCCTCTCCTCCTAATCCCACTCAGCAGACGCTGTTGGGCCTGAGCCTGCCCGGCGAAATTCAGCAGTGGTTGCGCCAACGCTGCAACGATGCAAAACTAGCGGGAGGAGGACGTGAGGTTGTGCCTGGCAGCTGATGCTGTTCTTCCTCTGCAGCTGAGGCACCTGGTGCCTGCTTTAAACCCAGCTTGCAGCTCACTCAGGGCAGAGCCCCCCGCTTGTCCCCCCTGCAGAAACCCCTGCTCCCAGGGGCTGAGGGGACCGGCCCTCCCTCCTCTTCCTCCCCGACTCATGTCCAGCCCCCTGCTGTTGTTCAGACCCCCGGGAGGTACCACCACATCTCTGGTGTGTTCAAATTCAAGCTAACGCAGAACCAAAAGGATTTTTCCAGAATTCAGAGGCCACGCGTAGAGCCAAAACCGCCAGTAAGCGATGCTCTCGCGTACGACAGATCTTCACCCAAGGACAGGACTGTCACCCCTCCGCCCCAGCAGCACCGCTTAACGTTCACAGCACAGCTTTGGCAATCACGGCCCTTGAGAAGCGATGTTAGAAAACTTTTCCTGGGGTTTTGTGGTGTAAAGGGTTTTCTTGTCTTTTTCAAAAAATCCATGTCGCACACTGTCTCTGTGCATACATCCTATCTTCTCCTCTTCCCACCCACTCTGCCTCCCCCCTGCCATGCCCCCAGGAGCCCAGTGGGCTGAGCCTGGGAGCCTGCCTGCGGATCTAGAGGTAATTTTTTTTTAAGAAGTGGGGAAGATGTAATCAGTAGCAAGAAAAATATTGAGAAGCAGAAAGTTTCTTCCCTCCAGAGCCTGCCCAGTGTGTACAACGACTGAGCTGAGGCAACATGACACTTACCCCAATGGCTGGACCTTACTTGCACAGGACATACCCTGCTTTTTCTTAGGTTATATCAAGCCAATGGATGAATGTATTTTGAAGGGTAATGCTGCATGTGTTCTTATTTATAAATCCTTCTCCTATATTATTTCAAGCCAGGCTTGGGGTGGCAGGAGAGGGGACGGCTGCTGGCCACAGCCCTGTGACCCTCAGTCCAAGCCCTTCTTCATCCCACTGGACTTGTACGCAGAGCAACGTGGGGCCGGAGGAGAGGCAGTGCAAAGGGCCAGGGCAGCGGCGCTGAGGAGGAAAAACTCACACTCATGAGACCCAGCTTAAAAATCAGGCAACAGCCCACCTGAGTGGCGGGTATGTGTGGTGGCCGAGCCCAGAGAGTAGTGATAAATGGTGTTAAGTCCAGTTGGCGGCCGGTCACGAGCGGTGTTCCCCAGGGCTCTGTTTTAGGGCCAGTCTTGTTCAATATCTTTATCAATGATCTGGATGAGGGGATCGAGTGCACCCTCAGTAAGTTTGCAGACGACACCAAATTGGGTGGGAGTGTCGATCTGCTCGAGGGTAGGATGGCCCTGCAGAGGGACCTGGACAGACTGGATCGATGGGCCGTGGCCAACTGTATGAGGTTCAACAAGGCCAAGTGCCGGGTCCTGCACTTCGGTCACAACAACCCCATGCAACGCTACAGGCTTGGGGAGGAGTGGCTGGAAAGCTGCCTGGCCGAAAAGGACCTGGGGGTGTTAGTAGACAGCCGGCTGAACATGAGCCAGCAGTGTGCCCAGGTGGCCAAGAAGGCCAACAGCATCCTGGCTTGTATCAGGAATGCTGTGGCCAGCAGGAGCAGGGAGGTGATTGTCCCCCTGTACTCGGCGCTGGTGAGGCCACACCTGGAATACTGTGTCCAGTTTTGGGCCCCTCACTACAAGAAAGACATTGAGGTGCTGGAGCGTTTTCAGAGGCGGGCAACGAAGCTGGTGAAGGGTCTGGAGCACAGGCCTTATGAGGAGCGGCTGAGGGAACTGGGGTTGTTTAGCCTGGAAAAGAGGAGGCTGAAGGGAGACCTTATCGCTCTCTACAACTACCTGAAAGGAGGTTGTAGTGAGGTGGGTGTTGGTCTCTTCTCCCAAGTAGCTAGCGATAGGACAAGAGGAAATGGGCTCAAGCTGCGCCAGGGGAGGTTTAGGCTGGAAATTAGGAAAAATTTCTTTACGGAAAGGGTGGTCAGGCATTGGAACAGGCTGCCCAGAGAGGTGGTGGAGTCCCCATCCCTGGAGGCGTTTAAAAAACGGGTAGATGTGGCACTTCGGGATATGGTTTAGTCTGGTCTACCCTTGATTAGTCTAGAGTGGGCTTGGTAGTGTAGGTTAATGGTTGGACTGGATGATCTTAAAGGTCTTTTCCAACCTAGATGATTCTATGATTCTATGATTCTATATATACAAACACACACACACATATGTATATGAATATATAACTTATAATTAAAAATTAACTTAAATACTTAGTAGTTAAAAAAAGGGGGGGGGCAATGTCAGCAGAAACCTTCTGTAGATCTAGCAGAAGTAAATGTATCCAAATGAGTGAATTAAGGATCAAAATGGCACCTTAGAGTCATAAATTAATATCCCAAAGTACAGAGCAGCTTTTCCCTGTCTAGCATTGCACTACACCTTGGCAAAGCAGGAATGAGCCACTTCCACTAGGTACGTAGCACACAGCCCTGAAATGTATGGACTTGCTTTGCTCCAGTGGGGAAGGGGGGTGAAGACCTATTAAAATGTTAGTTGCTTATGGACAACTAATTCATACATGTTATTACACAGCCCAATTAGAATTATTAAAATTATTAGAAAAACTTTAAGCTGCTAAAGTAAAGTCACTCCCCATGCTGAACTCCTTAACAGCAAATAATTGTCTTTTAAAGGCCTGTTCCTCCAAATAAGCATTCCTGCTCCCAGAAAGCAGCAAAGCCCATCAGCAAGGGAGAAAAAAAAAAACCTGTCTCCAGATCATTATTAAATTCTTTGGGAAAAGTGAAATATATTAAAGTCAATAATTCTCCAGGGAAGTGGTAAGGTGATAGCTTATGGTTAAGATGTCTTCCCTTGGTCCCTGCAGAGGCTCTCACGCTGCTCCACCCTGCCTGAGCAGGAGGGACAGTCCACAAGATCCATGCAGAGTCTCAAACGAGCTGTCCCATGGTTAAATTCATGCACTATGAGTTATACACAGTTTGTAGATCTGCACGACTGCCCTTGATCCACAAGGCTGAGCATGTGAAGACTTTTTTCAGAATCGAGACCTTTTACATGGTAGGTAGTTTTGCCCAGGGGGAAGATTTCAGCAATATTTTGTATCAATGTGAAACTCAGCAGAAAAAAAAATAATTATTAAATAACTATTTATCTGTGCAACCGATCCTCCAAATATTTATACATGTAACTGTATTTCTTGCACGTCTATGAGAGCTCTCTAATGAATCTGCTTCAGTTCGCCAAATAACTTTTCTCCAGGATATTGTTTTTCCTTCACACTTATTTGTTTTTCAAAGTATTTTCCTTGTTAAAGTGCTTACTCTCAGTATGGGTCTGCTTTAATTTCATAGAAGTACTTAAAATATAGTCCTCCACGGATTTGCCACTCAAATGTTGCAGCACTGAAAATCTGAATATAAGACACCATATAAACCTAAATGGAATTGCCCTACAGGAATTGATTTTTAGTGTCTCCGCTGATAGAAAAACAAAACGTAAAAAGCATACTGAAAAGTAAATTCAATTAAGTGCTAGTAACCTGAGGTGTCATTAGTAGCATAAGCAAAGAGAGGTTTTGATTTACTGTGTGTTGTGTTCAGCCTGGCTCTGGTGCTCTGAGCAGCTCCACTGTGCCAAGAGGAAGGAACCTGGCAGCAGAGGAGTGAGCTGCAGAGATTTTCGGTGGCCTGTCCTCGAGGGCCAATGGCCACCACGGGCAGCCCCTGAGGTGGGAGCTGGAGGGGGAGCAGGTAGCGAGTAAGGCATTGTTGTGGTTTAACCCTGCAGGCAGCTAAACACCACGCAGCCATTCGCTCACTCTCCCCCTCCCCAGTGGGATGTTAGAGAGAATCGGGAAAAAAACAAGTAAAATTCATGGGTTGAGATAAAGACAGTTGAATAGGACAGAAAAAGAAGGGAAAATAGTAATAATAATAATAACAACAACAATAATAATAATAATATAGAAAATAAGTGATGCGTAATGCAATTGCTCACCACCCGCTGACCCATACCCAGCTAGTCCCCGAGCAGCGGTCTCAGCCCGCTGGCCAAATCCCCACAGTTTATACACTGAGCATGACGTCATATGGTATGGAATAGCCCTTTGGTCAGTTTGGGTCAGCTGTCCTGGCTGTGCCCCCTCCCAGCTTCTTGTGCACCTGGCAGAGCATGGGAAGCTGAAAAGTCCTTGACTAGCATAAGCAGTACTCAGCAACAACTAAAACATCAGCGTGTTACCAACATTGCTCTCATACTAAATCCAAACCACAGCACTATGCCAGCCACTAGGAAGAAAATTAACTCTATCCCACCTGAAACCAGGACAGGCATCATGTGCTGACAAGGTCAGGCGTAGGAGACTACCCAAAAAGTTGAGTGCTGGAGCAACAGTTAGAACCAGGGTAAGTAGGACTTTTACTTGAGGTTAAGGAAAGCTGCCTAATGGCATGATTTCCTTTCTATTTATTAGAATTTGGCTGTAAGAAGCTCTTTTTTATTCTTTTTTGCTTCTTTCTTTCTTTCTTTCTTTCTTTCCTTCTTTCTTTCTTTCTGACTGGCTCTCTGAGCTTAAATGTGTGGTTGTTCTTCCCGAGTTGGCTCCAGTTAAAACCGTGTATTCTCAATGTGTTTTTAGGCAACAGTGTCACCGGTGGTTGGGGGCTTGCATGCCCTCGGCTGCGTTAGAGAGCAGCGTGCTGAAGGAGGGATGCCTTTTGCCACCCAGGAGATGCTGCAGCTGCCCAGCTGCTGGAGGATGGCCTCCTGCTGAGAGGTGGCCAGAGGAGGGGCAGCTTTGCCCCAGCTTCTCCTGCCTTCCTCCTACACTTGTCTGGGAGGTGACTTGGAATCATAGAATCATAGAATGCTTTGGGTTGGAAGGGACCTTTAGAGGTCATCTAGCCCAGCCCCCTGCAGTGAGCAGGGACAGATTTAACCAGACCAGGTTGCTCGGAGCCCCATCCAACCTGACCTTGAATGTTTCTACCTCTCTGGGCAACCTGTTCCAGTGCTTGACCACCCTCATTGTAAAAAATTTCTTCCTTATATCTAGTCTAAATATATTCTTGCTGTGGGTACCAACGCTTCTGACCTCTCCTGTGGTGGAGGGGAAAAAAGAGAACAGTTTATGAATCTTTTTTGTGTACGAGGTTTTTTTGCAAAAGAAAAAGCTGGTTTGTTCCAGTAAGAGAAGCCTCAGGAGGTGCCTCGGCTCTTAGATGACAGCTGATAAAACCGTAGGATGTATTTTCTGTTTCAGGTGAAAGCTGATGGTAAATGGGAGGGATTTACGCGCAGCTTAAAGGACACCCCCAGAAAGCGAGAGACCTGTAAAGCACCGTAGCTTTTAAATCTGAATTAAAAGAGAGATGACCATTGGGAGATAACAGCGGCCTTGAATCAACTTCAGTTCTTGTGTAAATGATGCTCTGCCTCGACACTTCTCACTCAATTATGGTGAACTCATTAACAGATGGACTACACTGTCAGTCACTGTTTTCTGATCTCTTCCACATAGGTTACGCTTAATTGTTTTATTGGACTCTGAAAATAAAGTATACCATCACAGCTATGGAAAAAAAGATATTTTCTCTTTTTTTTCTGACAAGGCTAAAAAAAATTAAACACTTGGATAAAACCAGAAAAAGCATCTTCTCGATGAACTTGTGGCATCCAGTAAGAGCTTTCAGACCAAGAGGTAAAAGCTGACAAAGTGAAGCAAGTGATGATACAGTATTAAAATGAAAAGTGTTGCACAACTTCAATAGGGGATGCTGCCTACCTGGCCTTGAAATGCCTATAAGTGGTATTTCATCTTGGAGGAACTGATTCATTACCATTCTTTCTCTCCCCATATGCTGCTTCCACAATGAATCAGGCATTGCTCAAAACTATACTACTTTCAAAGCTGATGAGAATTAACTGAAGTTGATTAAAATAGCAAACTTGGAGGTTTTAACTTTACTATTGGTAAAGTCAAAGCAAGTTTTGCTCTTTGTTTGAGCCCTAACAGGGTGAGAGAGGGAATTGTTTTTTATAAATCTTGTGTTTTTCCATGTAACCCTGGCTAGCTTAGATCTAGCTTGGCCTTTTCATGACTGACCTCTGAGTTTTACTATTAAATCAAGTTGTGGAGAGAACTAGAAAGTGGCCCCGATGCCAAGCAGTGCAGAGCCTCCTTTGGTCTCTGTACTGCTAGTCCTTCCTAGTGAAAATAGCAGGCAAGTTCCCAGGAGGCTGAGACTGAACTCTCAGCATCTTCCAAAAGGCAAGTCAAAACATGCTCTTGGCCCAAAGTAACGGGCTCTGTGGGAAATCTGCTATAGCCAAGAATTAAACCTCAATTTCCCCGTCCCTTAGACACAGCACTGATTTTTCCTATCAAAAGACTTACTTTTGTCTATTCAGTATGGGCTCCTGGCTTACTCTATGATAAACAACAATTTTCCTTCAGTTTAATTAAAATACTTTTTGTCTGCTAGGATGCCATCGAATCTATCTTTAATTGTATTGCCAGTCACAGCTCATTAGCCCTGTAGGCACAGTGGCCAGGCTGAAATGCTAAAGAAAAAAACTGAGGAGAACAAGTTGTGAACATATTTCATTAGTTCATAAAATGTGTGAGAATGGAGATAATTTTCTTCTTTTCTGAATAAAGAAAAAAGAAATCCAACAATGCCAAGGTGATACATTCAGAAAAATAAAAAAGATCAGCAGTTCTAGCACCAACCTCCTATCTCTTGCAGAGTTGGGGCTCAACTCTGGCTTTGGCCTCAGCATTGCAGGAATCCCCTGTCTGTCATCCTCCTCCCAGCACTACCCAGCAGACCTGCTCTGGCCTGTTTATTCCGCCTCTCCCTACTTTTCCCATGCCACTTTGTGCAATACTCTGGTTTTAAGCATGCAGGGATTCTTTTGGGTCTTTTAGCCTCTCCACAAGAGTACTTGGTCTTTTGTTAAGTGTCATGCAACAAACCCATCGGTTTACTGTCTCTTCAATCATCATTTTGCTTTTCCACATGTTTTTGGACTATTTCACAGCACTGGTTTGCCCGAAGCTGACTTACCAGGGCCCTGCGAAGTTTGTATGCTCTGGCAGAGCACACCGCTTCCTTTGCTCATTTCCTCTCCTTTACCACATCGTCAGAGGTTGTAATATATGATAATGCACATGAGGCATCATTTCTATTTATAGGTACAGACAGCTATATATGAAGTGTGGAAGAGACAGTGCTACATAATGTATGCAGAAAACTTCATTACAGATGAGCACTTATCCTCGTATTTAAGAGTCTGTCTATGTCATGAAACACCAGTAAACTGACACAGGGTATCCTGTCGGAAATCTCAGTTGTCTTCCTGCTGTAGGGCTTTGCTTCTTCCCTACCCACCCCCCCACCCCAGTTTATTTTTATTAGGTTCTGGCTACTTCAGTGTCTTTGAATTTCCTTTAAATTGACCTACATCTCTTCCTGAAAGATCTGACTTAATCCTTGGTATCCTTGTCTTAAAACAGGGTTATTAGAATGACCAGCAGGACGGCTGCTACAAGGAGGAGCAGCCAAGGTTGCTGGAGCCTGCGCAGGGAAGCCTGGTTGTTGCTCAGCTCCTCGCTGCAGTGAACACCTTGCTCTCTTGAGTGTAAAGCTTTGTGTCCAGTTCTGTAGCCCGGGCCTTAGGGTAAAAGGGACTCAAACGCATGCAGAAGCCTGAGGGTACGGCTTGACAACACTACTTAGCTGATCTAATGGCTTCCTGGTGTTGAAAGGGAGCGGCCCTTCTCACCTCCAGTCATGCATTTCCACGCTGGTAAGGACTCCTGCTGAGCTGCTTCAATTTACTGACCTTGCAGAAACCAAGAGCGTACATGTGGGAGGAGGAGGGTCAGGTTAGGCTTTGGCTAACTCAGCAAGGGATGGGATTAAGTGGCATGGGTGGAGGTGGAGGGAGCAGGACCACAGCAATGAGCTGCCAGATTTCTGAACTCATGTCTGAACCTCATAGTCCCACCCTGCCTCAACTGAGCAATTCCACCCCTTTCTTTACACTGGCTCTAGTGTGCATCTGACCTGGTGGTGAGTCACTCCAGCATGATAAATTGGTAGAAGACGGATGGGTTTTGGGTGTCGAGGGTGTGTGTCTGGCATGCATTCCCAAATGGCTCAGAGCAGGGTTAGACGAGCACGAGAGCTGGCGTAAGGAAGGATACAGGGAATGTGCAACCGGGGTGGGAAGACGGGTGGGATTGCAGCAGACAGCAATTAAATTGGTTTAAGCTGTTGTTTTGTGGCAGCCTGAGCCAATTTTAGGAGCGGCTTAAGCCCAAGTGTAAGGATACAGTTAAGTACTCTACCAAATGAAAGCATTTTTCTCAGTAAGCCTAAATATGAGCATTGTGTAGCTGTTTTTCTTGTTTTCACAAACACTCGTAAAGAATTTTTAAATGTTGTATGTATTTATAGCCAAGGAGGCAGCTCTTTATCCCATTATCTGCTAGCCAGTCTTGTGGCTGCGAGAGCAGTGCCTCTTGCTAAGAGGTTTCTGCTAAAAGCCCTTTGATTGCCTCCCCGTTTGGAGCAGGGTAATGCCAGACAGGAGACCATTTCTTCTGGAGAGCTGGCAATGGAAGCAGAGTTTTCTCTTACAAATGTGTATCGGTAATATTTTTTGGCACCAGCCTTGTTCTGTGTGTCACTTTTTATGTTCCCAGTTGCTGTAGAAAGGGAGAAATCGCTCCCTGACCACATCTGAGTGCTGGTGTCCATCAGCTCTCTGCAGAGCCTGGAGCAGGTCGACTGTGATAGCGTTTCTGGGCTGCGTGTACCAGGGGATGCTCAAAAATACAGCACCCTTCTGTGGCTCTGCACTGGCCTTCAGAGCGTGCCTGGCTGCTGTAATCTCCAAAGCCCAGCATCAGGGTCTTTTATCTCTCATGCCAGTGTGGATTGATCTCTGGGCAGATCTGCAAATGAACAGCCGCAGATGGGAAAAGCGATGGGGGATAAGTGCTTCCTTTGTGCCTGTAACTACCACAAGTGCCATTAAGGAACATGCCAGGACCTTAATGAAATAGTGCTGGGTACTTTCTCCCTGTCACTTGCATTTGGCAAGCCGAAGAGGATGGGAGCATGATGCCTTGTCTTGTTTCATCCGGGGTCTCCATCCAAATAACAGCCATTCTCTCCTTAGACAGCGCTCCAAAACCAGTGGAAATGGCCTCAGCAGCCTGCCAGGTCATTTTGCCTAGGAATCTGCTGGCCCACAAATGCTGCTAAACATAATTATGAAGTCCCCAAACCAAACATTGATAAAGGAAGCAGCAGTATCTGAGGCACTTCATTTAGGGGCTGATTAAAAATCAAATTCCAGAAATATCAGTGGGAATGTTTTACTGCTTTCGGTACGCTTTGCATCAGGCCATGGGCCCAGGTGTTGCCACGTGTTGTGGAAATGATGCACATGACTTCAGAGCTGCATGCAGCAGCAGTGCACAGGGAAGTTTGGAGAATTTGGGGCTCTTGTTACAGCAGGAGGAAAGCAGTGTTGCAGGAATGAAAGCAATCCTTTTTCTGACTACCTACAAATATATGCCATACATTTCTCCTTTCGGTAGCCTATAACTGATCACATCAAGCTATAATGAGGAACCGAATGGACAGCCAGGTAAGTAGTGCAGTCGCATGAGATCGCACCCTACAGCTCATTATACGGAGCTTGTGCAGAATGTGATGTGTTGGCACCGCAGGGATACTTGGGTCTGGATTCACTCTTCACCCTGTCTTCCCCATGGCAGCTGCAGATAGGCTATTGATCTTTCTCCTCATTAATCAGAATAATTTTGAAGAAAAAATAAGGGGCTCATTTCCTATCCATTCTTCCCCTTAGTTCTTTAATTTACAAACAGCTTTATTTTGAGCTTTTCCTGTTTCCTGCCTCCTTTATGAGGCACCATTCAATGACTGCTACTTATTTGGTAGTGATATGTGACTCACAAAGTGTCTGGAGTTTGGCTTTGTAAAGCGTTAAGATGGGAGTAAGAAGGGAGAGAGGAGGGCCCTCGTTTTAAACAGGATTTGCTATGCTGTAACTTCTTCAAACTCCAGGTAAATGGTTTCAGTTGTTCAGGGTGGAGGAGGGGAAAATGTACTGGTACAGTCATCTTTGGGGCTTACATTTTTAAATGAAAATAAAGGCATCTATCTAGGGAACATATACATCTCCCTTTACTCCAACCTCGGAATCTTTAATTACCTTCATAGCCCTGCTGTGCAGCAATAAAATGCTATTATCCTCACTTCATTCCTTATCCTCAGATAAGGAAAGAAGGCAAGGGAGGCAAAGGACTAGCAGAACCCAGACCCAAGGCAAGAGGTTTACGACCCTGACAGAGCAGATGGAGGCTTGGTGTCTAAGCAAACTGCAGCAAATCTGCGTGCCGAGTGGAGAATTTTCTACTTTGCCAGCAAAAAACGTGAAACAGAGAGGCCTGACTTCTACTTAGGATTTCACTGCCTGAATCAAAGACACGTGGAAGAACCCCCTGTCCTCTCTGGATCCAGAGTTTGTATTTATTTCATAAGGAGAGGAGTCATATCCAGTCATTCAAGGAAATTATTTGGGCTCACGGTGACCTTGCAAAGGACCTCCACATAGGTGGAGGAATGATTGAAGCACAGGAAGGGGTTTGGGTGTAAGGAAGACACTGAGCTGCCTAGCATAGCGAGCACTGAGGGGCTTTTAGGGTCCTGTGGAACTCTAATGTTTAAATAACTCTTTAAAGCAATTGAAATAGCAGTTAAACCCAAAAGGCTTAAAGATCCTTTTGATTTGAAGCTCCGCTAAGCTGACACCTGAACACGTGTGCTGTGGCTTAGGCGCCGAGACCCTGGTTCTGAATACAGACTTGCATTTCAAGTCCACCACCCAAGGCTGGTGACTTCCCACTTGAGTTGACATTATTTGGCTTGGTTTCATTTTTTCCTTATATTCTCTTTTCTTTATCCTCCCCTTTTTAAGAAACCTTTATGAACTAAAAATAATTGCTTCCTTTTAATGCAAATCAAGCAAGAGATTTGAATGGATTGCTGCTTTTGATGCTGCAGTAGGCTAGGTATATGCAAGGACCAGTTACTAAACTCCATAATGTGATACAGTGGGTTTTTTGTTTTGCTTTTGTTTATATATACATATATATATATACACACAATACAAAGGGAAGAGCAATTGTACCTATTTGAGGTTTGTTTGGAGCCTTGTCTGGGTTATTTCTTTATTAAGCAGTGACTCACAAGGTGCTAGGAGTAAGCAACCTGCACTTTGACTCTTGATGGGCAAAACATTTATCTTATTACTACATGCTTTCAACGAGATTCCCAGTATTTCTAAAATACCCAGTACAGTATTAAACACAGAGCACAAAGCAGAGTGGGAGCATGTTATTTACAGGGAAGTTGTCAAGCTATTTGTTGCTGTAATATTGATGAGGCTTCTTGGACAGGTTGCATTAGGATAGCATGATAGGAAATGAAAACTCTCTTACAGCTCTGAAGCCGGCACTTGGGGAACTTGATTTGAAATTGCTAAGCACCTATCTAGAGCAAAACAAAAGGCTGCTGCCAGGAAGCAGGTGTTGCATCTAGTTCTCAAACTATGTAGCAGATTTGTAAGGCACCGTTGAGGTCACGGGCATTATTAGGAGGTGGTGGGGAGCTGTGTGCTTTTGATTCCCCTTATCAAAAGGGATTTGGGTTTATTGCAGAAGTTCTGACAGCTCAGCGGTGTTCGCTGCCTTATTGTGCCTACTGCAAAAGGTCAGCCCGTTCTGGCTCAGGCAAGTGCTTTTCAGCCAGAGTCCTCCTGACAATAAACTATAAATGTTTTGTCTATCAGAAGGTGATGATAGCTTGGTATTGCACAGTTTTCCTGGGCTACTGGAAATCTTTTTGTTTATATAGACTCCTCTGTCTCCAGGATTTATCAGCCTGGCAGCAATTATAAGCAAAACCCCATGGGTTTGGGACTTTCTCCCAATGTTTTCAGAGAAATGTTAAAATGCATTGGTTTTCTTGCTGAAGAGTCACAGTTCATTATTATGAGCTCGTGAGGAAAAAGTGGCCAGGGAATGAAAACTGCAATCTCCCTCTACCATTAAAAGTGAAGGGTGTTCCCCCAGGGGTGATCCCGCGGGATGGGTGCCTGTCTCCACAGGGCTGCTGCGTGGAGGTCTCGAGCAGGGAGGTGCCCACACTCCCTGCCGGAGCGGAGCCCAGGGTGCCGCAGAGGGAACCATCACACCCAGCACCTCTGCCTGGCCAACTTCTTCACCAATTTCTCTTTGGAAATCTTCTGTTCCCAGAGCCTTAGCCTATCTATGTATTCAAGACTGAAGACTGTAAATATGGGGTCTGTTAACAGAACTAGCGCCACAGCCTTGTTAGACACTGTCACCAGCGTATCCAGTAGTTCTAGTATCTAGTAAAAGGATATTTGCGTTGTGTGGGAGTGAGAAATTCCACCTGTTAATATCCTGAAGCCTGTGCAAAACACTTATACCAAACCGTTCAAAAAGCAGTCTCCAAGGGGCTTGAGGAGAGAGTGGAAAGTGTGCAGAGTTGCCACCTGAGGGGTGGTGTCATGGAACCGGAGTACCGTAATGATGATTTCATTGTGCAACAGCCTTGAAGTACTCTAACAAAGCCATTACTAGGTGTAATCATGCCAGTGTTAAGTGCTTTGCTAGCACCGAAGTGCCAAATGTATGAAATCTGTGATACTCTGAAGAGGTGAGCAGATCCAGGTGTGGATCTCGGTTGTGGAAAAGAGCTGCCCTAACCAGTGACCGAGGAGAGGAGAGGGGGATTAATGCTCCCTTCTGCTTAGTTCCAACCCTGTGAGTATTCCATTCATTGCCACACACTGCTAGACTACCAAGACGAGGATTCCCTGTCCTCACTCCCACCTATTCCTTAGATTTCCAGGAGGCATGGGTCTAACTCTTTGCTCAGTTAGAAGGGAGTTGAGGCCAAGTCTCCACGTGTCTTGAATCAATGTCTTAAGTGGAAGGCTACCATGTTAAAGGCTGCAGGAGGGTTTCTATATTCTTCAGGAGTTGGCCTGGGGCTATGAAACTCAAACAAGCAGAAACCAACCTTCCTGCAGCCCGTGTCCACTGCTAAAATTTGGGAGTGGGGAAGGATTTTGGAGATCACCTCTGTTGTTCCTATTTTCTGTGGGATCATTCTGGCAGCTCCGTGGTGTACTGGCAGGAGGCCTGGATTTCCTGAGGCATGTTTTGGATCACATTTTAGACATGTGGCCTTATGTTATACCTATGCACCTATGCTGCTGCCGGAAGAGGTGATCCAGCCCTTCCCTTTACCTTGGCCATGGATTCCAGTTCATCTCTTTTTGCCTCAAACCTCGCTCTTGTACAACCGTAGGCAAACTGGCACCGCTTGCTAACCTGATGTCAAGGGGGTTCTGAGGCATGTGTGGAAAGAGCAGTTTTCTGAGAAATTAACCTGGGCAGACTTGAAACGAAGCAGCGCTGGTTGCAGGGTCACAAAATCCAAAATGAAGTGGTGGGGGCACCTCGCTGCAGACAGACAGGGTTAGAGAGGGATTCAGGACTGGCCCTTCTGGCAGTGGCCTACAGTGATGCTGGCCAGCCTCAGCAGTGGCTTTTACCCACTAGTTTCAGGGAATTCCAAAGATGGAGCATGGAAGCTGTACCTGCAAGCACAGTGTGATCATAGCCAAGTAGTTCCTGACCCCGTAAAGTGCAAATTATCGCATGTGTGATGGAAAGTGCCTTCAATTCATCTTGTAGGCAGTGAAGTATTTTCAAGATCTGGCCCTGATATGTTGGAGGGATTTTGCTGCATCTTAAGTGCATGATTTCAATGAACTGGATGTTGGTGAGTGTATTTTATCTATTTCTAACAATTCCTCCTGTGTGCTTGTGGAGAATGATTATTCTCCTCCGTCTACTTAAATTCCATTTCTCTTTCCATCTGTTTCTGTTTCTAGTTAAGACAAAATGATACATTTTTTTTTCTTAACACTTTTCTCAAAATAGTAGAAAATAAAATGCTCCAGTCCTTCATAACTGCTTTGTTTCTGCCCTCCTCCCCCCAGCTCACTTGGTTGCGAGTAGAATGGCATATGTTGTCAGATACCCAGCAAAAGGAGAAGTACATAACCCAGAACCTAATAAAACAACAAATCTAGTGTGCCCTCCTGGTCTGCAATCCTTCAACAGGCTCCCTTCATTAAACATAAAGCCATGTGTTTCTTAAAACAGATCACATCCCTGGTGCTACGGTGTGGTATGTGTTGCTCTCACTGTATTTCATGAGGGTTTTCTAATTTATAACAACACCGTTTTTATTCTTACAAGGATTCTGAAAAAGTACAAAAAAAAAAAAAAAACAACAACAACAAAAAAAACATGGGCAATACTGATATCTGTGAGAGCTGTAAACTACCTAAAATTGATTTGAGCAGCAGTACTTGCAACTAACCTTGACCGCTCAGCATTTTTCCTGGCAGTGTCTGCAACAGCCCTGCTACGCCTTACTTCTTCAGGCATTTTAGTTGCCCAGGTGAAAATCCCCATTAAGTCCGGTGGCTCCGGTGGCGTTGTTCTGGATTTACACCGGGGTACCCAGGAGCAGAATCTAACTGTGGGCTTCCTGCATGCTCCCGCTGCCTGGGCTGCGTTTCCATGGCACAAGCAGCGATGGAGCACCCAGGAGGACTGACAAGTCGCAGAAATCTTCTATTTGTATTCTGCCAGCTTGCCCCGGCTCCGGTGTTTCTATTTCACTACTCTTTTAAAAGCAAAGGCTAACAAGGTTATGGCCATAAGCCTGTAGCTCGTATTCCGGCTGCTTTGGGTAACTAACAGCGCTGGCAAGTAGAGAATGCCGATGGAGTTTCTTTATATTTAAGAACGAATTGTTGCAAGCAGGGGGAGGAAACGGAGCTGTCTTGTAGAACAGGTTTGTACCTTGCCATTTGGACATTTTTAACAATAAAAACAGCTCTTTAGAAATGAGTGCAGTGGACTGTACCTACTAAAATTGCTTTTTTTATTTTAAGGCGAAAACACCATATAAAGCTGCACATGTAATTCAGGGAGGGGTGGGAGGTAAAATACATTGCACTTCATTAGAAATGTTGCTTTTCATTTACAAGCACGTGAGAATGGTTTTTCACTAGCTGAACTCTGTCTGGTTTTCTATGCACAGTTCTCCTAATACTATCTCAGTGGGCCAAAACTTCCGCTGAATTAAATGGTTGCAGTCCAATTGACTCAAATGGTGTCTTGGTCTTTCACACAAATGGAACATTTGCCCCTCTGTTATAAAAATATCTGCAGTGTTTATTAATCTAATAATTTTTTTAATAAAGAAAGAGCCATAAACTAAAAGGGTTGCTAATTAACCACAGAGCTGAAAAGTTAACATAGTTACCGCAGACCAAGTCTCAGTTATGTTGACATGAGCATGAAGTAATTTTACTGAAGTCTGTGCTGTTACCTCAGACTTTCCCTGCTCTATCTGCAACCAGAATGTGGTTCAGTCTGCCTAATTATCTTTTATCTGGGCTTAGTTTCAGCTCAGTGACACATCTCCACCTTGCAACCAATCCTTTGGCTTTTGTGAAAGTCTTTGGTGTTGAGAGTGCCATTTTGGTTTCCATTTAAAAAGAATTAAAGATCCAATTATGCAAATTAATTTTAAAAGCTTTATCGCCAATCTTCTGGGAGAAAGGTGATTGCACAAAGCTTGTGACAGACTTAAAACAAGGGTTCTTTGGCTTTGATATGCATCCTGGTGTGACACCCGCCTCTGCCTCCTGTCACAAGGCTGGCAGCTGAGTGGGAGATTTTGTGCAGTTCAGGGACCTGACCCGGAGGAGCTCTGCATGGCTGCCAGCCCCAGGCAGGGGATGCCTATTCTCCAGGAAAAGAGCCGGGCTTGACTCATGACAGTGGAGCAGAGAGGGATGGAGGAAAGAAAAGGGATGGATAGGGGTGCAATACAGAAGCCCTCGGAGCCCCCAGACACATGGGGGTGACCACTGGGCTCTGTGGTTTGGCTGCAAGACTCAGAGGTTGAACCTCTGTCCTGTTCTCCTGAGGATTTAACAAGGGCCACTGAGAGGAAGCAATTACTTTGGAACAGGGTGGAGTTTAGCTCAGGAAAAGCATGTTCAATCATTAGCTTATGTTATTTAGGCTTTAGAAATTATCCACTGCAAACATTAGGCCAAGACAGGGAAGAGCAGGGACATGCTAAAATAATATTTGCAAGTAGCGTGTGCTCTTTGTGATGAGCAGGGCTAGCTACCCTTCCACTCATTTCCGTCTGATGGGGAAAAATGTTCACACGGTGATGCAAAGCTCAGAAACTGGCTGGAAGAAAGCTCAGCAGCTGTGAAAGCAGCCCCCACCCTTCCTTGTGCCCTCCTTTCACTGTATCCAGCCTCTTCCTAACAGTACGTGAAAGCCGCTCAAACGGCAGAAGAGTTGCTTCTCACTTGTTCTAGCAGGGTGTGGAAAATCATAGGTCACAGAGGACAAATGGACGTTGGCAATAAGCATCTATATCATGGAAACTACAAAAATATCTCCACGTTGCTGCTGAAATAAGGAAACCAGAGATGAGCAGGCCCAGAGGTGGATTGCACACTGGGGACGCGCGGCCCCTTGCAGAGCCCCAGAGGAGTCGGTGGGGACCTCTCTGGGCAGAGCACACAGATGAGATTGCTCGGCGAGAGCTGCGCTGTGAAACTCAGAGTGGGAATGCAACTTCTGGGAGTTCAAGTGTCTTCTATACTTAGCCCGAGAGAGAGGGGGCGAGGGGAGTGATGCCTCCGTGGTGCCAGGAGCAGGAGCGGCTTCAAGCAAAATCTGCTCTCAGTATCTGTGGAAAAAACTTCGTTGCACTTCAGCTTGCTGTGATCTCAGCAGCCATAAAAGGGCTCGCTTTCTTGCGTGGCGTTTGGTGTCTCCCCCACACAGTCGTCAGGAAACTATTCAACAGCTTTCGGATACGAATGTGAGCTGCTCAGAGCAATGGCTATCTGCAGCAGCTCAAGAAAGAACTAACATGTTGAGCTACGCGAGAGCGGCGAGGGTGGTCCTGGCTGGCATGACGAGGACCATGCTGGTAACGCCTTCACTGACACTGCGCCCATTAACAAGCCAGTGGTCAGCGAGCGCTAGAGGAAGACTAGCTTACAGAGAGGACTGGAAAAAATGGCTTGTGGGCTTGTTCTGTTCATGGAAATCTTCCCTTGTAGCTATATATGTTGAAGGGTGAAAAAAGCAGCAGGATTTGGCAAATGTGCTCCTGCTGAGAAAACTGCATTGGAAATGCTTCTCAGAAATGGGGGGGCTCTTACCCTTCCCTCTCTGGATGTCGAGTGGGGTAAACCTATGGAGTTGCTCTGGTTATTTTATACAGATGTGAGTGAGAAGATGTTGAGGTCACTACAACACTGTGTGTGTTTGAGGCTGAGGATTTTAGAATGGAAAGTCCCTCCCCTTGAGTTTTACCTTTTTAATTCTGTCATTTGCTATAAAGGGACTGCAAAGAAAAGAAGAAAAAGATGTAGTTACATGGACCTGTAACGCTCAAGCAGAAAAGATTTAGCAGCATTTTCAGAAAGAATGACTCTGAACGTCCTTCACATAATGTCACGGCGTTTGAACAAGAGGGATCTCAGGAGCACCTTCTGCTGGGATCACTGAATGCGCTACTCCAAGGGAAAATCCATCCAGCTGTGGTGGTGCAGGAACGTTTGAGGTAGAGGCAGTATACATATTTTGGAATTGATTCCCCTCCTTTTGGAAAGGAAAAGAGGAGTTTGCAGTAAGCGAGGGATGTTGTAGGGAGAACGGGAAGCTCTACATGACAAATTTTACTTCACCAGTCTAGCAGCAATGCCATAGGGGCTGTTGCCTCAGTGAGCATCCCCACTGGATCCCTGACAAAGCTGTTTAATATACTCAGCATGCTGCTTAGCTGACTGAAGGCAGGGGGGTAGGGTCTGTGATGGGCTGCAGTGTCTCCTGTGGGCAGCAGCTCTGCCTGGGTCCGGAGGTGCCACAGTGGTGCCTCCAGGGGCTGGAGTGCAAAGGCAGCATTGCTTGGGCTCCTCTATGACTTGCATTGTTTACACTCCTGAAGATGTTGTTAAATGTCTTTCCTGTTGTTCATTCAGAAATTCAAAAATCACACAGATTATAATTAAATATATTCCAGCATGAATTAGGAATCAAGACTTAAGGATTTACAGTGTTGTAAGGTACATGAGAAAGTCTCTTATTTGCAAATCCCTGCTCCTGTTGGTCGAGTTCATGCAGAATCCCCATTACAGTTGGTGGCAGGTAGCTCCCAGTGCAGTTCCAATTCCATCCAGAAGTCATCAATCTGATGCTCGTACACTAGCCACTCCCTTGGGACAGCTTGCTAAATATTTCTTACCATGAAACAACCAAATTGCCTAAAGCAGGAAGACGGACATCAACACTCTGTATATATTGGGCTGTGCAGAGCTGAAACTTAAGGCAGCAGAGAAAAGAGAGTATCTAAGACACAGCAGAGAGATCTGGGCTTTCTCAGAGTTGATGGGGGCCAGAGACTGAAGTTGAAGAACTAAGAAGAAGCCATTTCATTCATCTGAAAGACCTGATACTCCTTGGTACTGTCCGTGTTCTGACTTGGATGCTACACTGTAATAGCCAGAGCATGAGGGTGAGCCAGGATCCACTTTGTTCAATGCAAAAGGAGTGAGCAGAGAGGAGGGTGTCTGGGCAAGCCAAAGTGGGACACCAGAAGCCCAGAAAATGAAGAGCAGATCCAGCACAGAGGGAGTCAAGTTTCTTCCTAACATTGTTGGCTCAAGACAGTAAGGGCTTCCGACAGATGAGAGCTTTCATTTTCTTGCTTTCCTTTCGGGATGAACTGCAGATGAGCAAATCAGTCTTTCACCAGTGCTTCCACTCCTGGTGTTGATGGGTTTTGTTGATTCCTTTTGGGTGTTGGGGTTTGGTTTTCTTTTTTTTTCTTTTCCCCCTGCATTTGTGCCCAGACAACCCAACCACTAAAACAAACTCCAGCACAGCATGTTTGGAAGTGGTTTGAATATGCTGAAGATCAAAGGGAGATGCTGCCCAGTGTTTGATGTACAGTTGGTTTTAATTCAAGGTTAAAGAAACAGTGAAAACAAGGATGTACAGAATGGCCCCTATTGAGAATGCATCTGGGAGGTGAAGGGAGAGACATTCCTCCCTAGAACCCCATAAAACTATGCACATATGCTTCTCCCTATTGTTAATCCCTTTTGCTGATGGGATATGGAGGAGATTTTATACAGTGGTGCAAAATGGAAATCTATTGCAGCAGGAAAGAGTGCTGCAATCCCAGAGGGACTCTTATGTTCAAAACAAAATACAACAATGGAGTTAATTAGCATTGCATGGTTCACAAAATCCCCTCGAGGGGATCTTTCTCTGTTCTAAATCATCACTTGTATGTGAGATGGAAAAGCTCCCACTGAGCAGGCCCCTTCCACAAACTTTTAATAGATATTACCACGGTTTTTCATCATTTGCCATTGGCTTTGAGAAAGGTAACAGCTGAGCCAGGGCTATTCAGCTGCATTAACCAGCTGCATGTTAATACAGAAATACTCTCCTGCTCCTCCTTTCTGCCTGCAAGCCTCCCCCCCCCACCCCCCCCAACAAATTAACCCTTTCCTGTCACACTTTCTTCTGCCACTGTGACACAGATACACACGCAGAAGGTTTAGTGAAGGTAGACAATTAAGCAAGGGAGGACCTCACTATTATTATTTGAACTTTACTTGTGTGCAGATGAAGGTACCCAAACCAGATCTTCAACCCACTGTGTCCACACCCATTTGAAGGGACAGCCCCTGCTCCAAAGAACTCGCCACTTCCCAGTGCCAGGGAGGAGGGCAAAAGGCCAAGAGGAAGGACCTTGGCCCAGGAACCCCACAGAAATTAAACCCATACCTCCTGACTCCCACGCCTACTATTACTCTCAGAGCCTGTTGGCACAAGACTCCCAGCAAGCCCAGCGATATTCTCACTGAAACGCCCTGCACCCACACAGCACAATTTCCAGTGGGTATTAGCACCGGAGCCAATCTGTGCTGTGCTCACCCATAGCGCACTGTGAGCGAGGATTAACGCTTCTCTGCTGGTTTGATTGGCCTCCAGTCACCCTCCCACTCTGTTTTGTGTCATGCCAAAACTGATCAGTACCTGCGCAGCCTCCACCCATTTGCAATATGTTGGCCAGATGGCCAAGTCTGTGTGTCAGTGCAGGCTTGCACTCAAGTGCAGCTCGCTCACAACTGCAAACTGCTGGCATCGGCAGCAAAGCTCCACCGTGGACATGACTGCGCTGCCTGATGCACCACCCTGCCACTGATCCTGCATCTCCTTGTCTCCTGGGGAAAGCCACGAGGCCCTGAAGAAATACTGCAATATGGCAATCATTGCAAAAAGCCACAGCTAACGAATTGTTGGAGCAGGAACATGTCAGGGCACCTTGTAGCTCTCAATCAAGAGCTGGAGCTGAAGTGCTTTGTAAGGAAAGAAATTGGAGTCTGGCAGGGTTTGTGCTACCTGCCAAATTCTGATGGGTGAGAGGGGGTTTTGTCATCGGTCATTCCTACTAAACTGTGTTTTATTATGATTGCCTCAGGATAGTCAAGACTGAAGAATACTTTGAGACTGGCAGGGTATTTGGTAAGGAAGACCTAACCATAGAATTCTAGTGTGCCAGGGGGAAGCTAGGAGGTAAGCCCCTTTCCTCTTCCATTTCAGCATTGGATGTGTTTACTGCTTTCTATCTTAGCTAAGTATATTGCCCTTCTCCCCTCACCTGGCCAGAGTCCCAGGGAGCCACTACAGTGGCTGGGTCCCAAGGGCATCTCTGCTTGTAAGCAAGGATCCCTGTGTAACACAGGAGGGAAAGACGTGCGGAGAGGGCAGGCTGTGCATGAGCACGGACGCACAGACTGCCAGTCCAGGGCAAGGGTAGAAAGTATCTGTCCTTCTTTACATTTTTGTAGCATTTTAATTTAAATGGTGCCGAGACCGATGTGGAAGGAACAGTGAAGGGTGGTGATCAATTCAAACAAGCCATAGGCTAACACAAGCCATCTTCCTCCAGCTGTGGCTAAACTATCACCCACCCCCCTGCCCCCCCTCCTCCCCTCTTCCTGGCTCTCACCTGGCACACCACAGTGGCACACCACTGTCTTCCCTTTCACACGCCAAAAGCAAGCAACCAACCCAGGGCCAGAGGAAATGGTTAAGCACATCACTGCCTTGGGAGCCTTCTGTGGGCCTCCCACTGCCCTGCCACCACTGCTCTCACCTGCTTTTCACCCTTCCCTTCCTTTGTGCCCATTACGTTACTCACCCACTTCTCCCATTGCACATTTTGGCCAACCACCTCCTTACCGCCCTCAGCACACCAGGTTGAAAAGTTACCACCATCTAATGGTGACACAGTCCTTGAATGCTGGGTGCCGTTTAGATTTGTCACTCTCCTACTTTGGCTGATAGACTGCTTTCAGATTCCAACCTTGCAGGTCTCATAGCACTGATGACATAACATTTCATGACTTTGCGGACGTACTCATAGCTCTATATAGTATGTCCCCAAGCATTTTATCGCAGCACGTGAGGAGATGTTTCACAGTACCCTATCTAGGTACTGCTCCTGGCCCAGAGCCTAGGCATTTGAACAGTAAACTCCTTTTAGGACTCATGTGAACATGCACAGAGATAGCGAGGCAAGAAACAGAGGATATAATTAACCACTAAAGTTCCTCACAATCATTCCAAAATGCCAACACTCTGTTCATCTCTACAGAGAATATAAAGTGGAACTTAAGCACAAGCAGGTCTCTGTTCTTGCTCTAGCAGCCTTACTCTCAGATGTTAAGGGCAGAGGTGGTTTCCTCCATCTTTCTGTGTGCCCTTTCTTTCTTACATCTTCTTTGGGAATCTGTTGTGGAGTGGCTGCTGATACACAGCCTGCCCTAGTGCAAACCAGCAAAGCCATTTGAAGATGTGATCTGCGTTGTTGAAAGTCAGCCTAGTTTCTAGGAGCAATTTGTGGAAGTGGCTCAAATCTTAGAGGCCTGACTGCGCAGAGGACATTCTGCTGTATGGTAGAGTGTAACTGCAACACACTGCAGCTATCCCACAACAGCGCTGCGTGCAGGCTTCCTTGTTCCATGATTTTAATGCATTTTCCCAGTTCACTGTAACCCAAACCCAGATTGTCCACCCAGGGAGCTTTTCACAACTACTCTTCCTGTTGACTCAGTTTCCCTGGGAGGAAACCTGGGGAAACCCGCAGTGTTGGCAAGCCTGAAGTGACTACCTCCACTTCCAGATTTGCTTCATTATAGAATAAGCCTGGAATAAACGGCAAAAAGAAATCTGGATGTAAAGACCTGCAGCAAGAGCTGCTAGGAATCTGCATAGTCCCGCGAAACGCACCGAGATGCTGAAAGGTTCAGATAGGTGCCTAACCACCTTGAATTGCTTCCAGAGGAAAGGTAAAGCCCTGTTGTTTGAGATTCTTAAAACTGTCAACTGGGAAATTCCCTGTAGAAAACAGGCCTGCATTGACTAGTCTTCCAGCGGCCTTTCCCATCTTCAGCTCCTATGATTTATGTGCTCATAAATTCCTTTGTGTTCTGTGCTTACCTGGAAGACTCGCCTGTGGCTGGCATCCAAGAACACCATAGTGGAGTTGCGTTAAGCTGTTCTTTCTGGTTTCCCATTGTCTCTTCCCTGCCTGAATTTGGTTCCAAGAGCAGATGTGGACCAGATGGAACGTGTCCTCTTCAGACTAGAAGCCCACCTTTTCCCATAGGGACATCCATCCAGTTTGATTCTGCCAGGTGATGGTCGAGAAGTGAAATGGCCTGTCCTTGCCAGCTGCTACCAGTGTCTTCCCTTGCTGCACCTTGCTTAGGCTCCTTGGCTTCAGTCCTGCTCTGTTTGATTTAAAGGTGACTGTACTGGGAGAAACAGAACTAGCTGGGGGCAGAACTGGTCTGAATTCAGAACCAGTCCCCTACCAGCACAGGCTTTTTGGAATATTTACTTCACATCATTTTTCAGTTTTATTTCAAAATAGCATGTAAGGGAATTGTTTGTTAACGCAACTCTGTTTCATGTAAGCATGCCCACAGCTCTTCTTTGCCATGTATACAGCAGTGCATTTGCATATCAGAAGATTTCACATAGCTTCTCAAGTTGCTGTACATGCCTAACTGCTTCCAATTGCCACAGTAACACTGGGGGAAAAAGGCTTTTACAAATGCTTCACCAGACAAATCACATATTTAGCAGAAGCAGAACAATTTATTTCTCTTAGAAAGATGTTTTCAATGAGGGCAGAATCAGTACAGTACTTAGTTACAATACTGGAGTGTCAGATGTTTATTGAGTCAGCAAAGGAGATATAAAAAGAACTGGCAGGGTTCTGCAAATCACTTTGATTTTTAGTAGTGACTCTACTACGGTAAACAGTAAATAATGTAAATAGCAAAGGTGTTCTCATTCACAGAGAAATGAAACGGGAAGTCAAAATCCTTTTTTTTCCATGTGATAAGAAATCTTTTGAAACCCTCTGATGCCATTTCTTATTCCATCAGTATTACATTAACTTGATATGTTGCTGTTAAACAGCCGCACTTAAATACATCAAATGGATTAATGCTGGCACTTTATCAGGTATCGTTTCTGTTTCCGTAAGACATCTCTAGACATATAGAAACTACTTAAAATGAGAAAGGAAGTTTCTCCTCTTCGCTGATTCAGAGGACTGTGTGTAACTGGCTGATATTTCTTGAACATCCCGATTAGTGCCAGGCTGGTCACAGCTATGACAGGGCAGATAAGTTAAGTGGGCTTTGAAAATGGCTCAAAGTGACATGAGTTAGCGCAGCTTCGAAGTGCTCTCAGCTGTGCAGGAAAGCAAGCAGAGGCACAGTGAAGAAGAGCCCACAGACGCATTCAAGCTAGCTGCAGTTTTGCCAGGCATAACTCAACCGAAGCTGAGGTATGAACTCAGTGAGCTGTCTTGCGCTGTCTTCGCTTATCTGGTATCACCGTATGTAAATCCTCAGGCTGAAGGAAAAGGAAGGAAAGAAGCTGCTCACAAGAGAGAGTAATTTCATCACTGATAAAGGAAAACACTAAAAGGAGTGAGTCACTGGGCACTGTTTACAGAGAGGTAAATAAATACAGTGTAGTCACTTGTTATTTATTTTTTAGTATCAAAAGTGAGAATGAAAGCTCTTCTCTGTCCCAGTCTCATTGCTGGTTGCTTCCTTGAGCATCCAGCAGTTCAGCTCTGCAGCACCAGCTACCTCACAGGCAGGCAGGCAGGCAGGCTCCCCTACCTTCCTACCACTCTGGGATTCGCACGATTGCTGCCTTAAATATATGACTCTGCACAAATAACCTTCAGCTCGTGGGCCAGGGCCTGCCTCCCCCTGCTCTCTAGGAACGTCACTAAATCACTGCCAGCCCTGGCGTGAAGCCTGGCTCCGATTGTGTCATCTTGGTCTTGTGTCACAAGCCGCTGGGGCTGCAGCGAGGTCGGGGACTTTCTGATGAAAAAGGTTTTTTTCAAAAGGAAAGCTGAACCCAAGAAAAGGAGATCCTTCCTTCTCCAGCTGGATTTTCAGCGCTGTGCCTCCTTGCGCGGGACAGATAGCAATTTCCTCCCCTTTCAGCTGCTGCTGACACATGGCTGGGTGGTTTCCAGCCTCCTCTGTGCACATTGTTCTGCAAGTGTTTGTCTTAGCAAAGTGCAGAGCCAGCCGCACCTTGCAATTAATAAATATGTGTCAACACTCGGTGCAAGCCTGATTATTATCATTACCCCAGAATTAGAGGGCTGGCACAGCCATTGAGCTGCCTGAGGGCCTGATCCTGCCAGGTGCTCCGTGCTCTTCGTTTCCATTGGCAGCAAGGAGAGTGGAGGCCAGGAGGGAATTACAGGATTCAGCTATCCAAAGGATGATTTTTTTATTTAGTCTCAAATTCTAAAAGAGATTATTCCTGACAAGAGAGAGGAGCAAAGCAAAATTAATAGCTAGGGGCCATCCCCTCAACTGCTGGAAAATAATGCCACTCACTTAACAGCAATGGTTCACTGCTGATTTGCATCAGCTGAGAATCTGGTGCTGTGTTGGTAAACATGAAATGGAGATTATAAAAGGAAATTAATAACAGTGAAAGCTAACCTAGAAGCTGAACACGTATGCAGGGATTCCTCTGTCGGTTACAGTGCAGCTGTGCGGGGCTTGAGCTGAATTTCTAATCCATCTTGACCCTGACAGGTCAGAGAACTCCCCATTTTATGCTTGGAGTGGTGCCCCCCTGGAGCCAGGGTCACACCAACGTACCTGGAGGGAGGATTTAAATCCTCAGGCCTCATTAGGATTTGCACTAATGCCTCTTTTCACTGGAAAAGCTGCGACATTTACCTAACACCCTCAGCGCTGCTAGAACGATAAAGAAACCATGGAGGCAGATCTTGAAAGGCAGTTAGTTGCCTGAAAATGCAGACAGGACGTATTTTTAAGATATCTCCTCTCTAAAAATGTCTCTTCAGGCTAAGTGCTCAGCTCTCCTTGATTTCATCAAGAGTTCAGCATTGCTCCTGCACGAATACCTTGCAGACTTTGTAGAAGTGCCTAACTGGTCTTCAGGTACCTTCATAACTTGAGAAATCCTGCCTCCCTGGCAAGCAGTGGATCGGGCCATCCAGCAGTATTTGGCTGCATCCAAAGGAATAGGTGGTTCTTGTCAAAGCTGCTGCATCAGGAGGGTTGAAGATTGAGCTAGAAGGATGGAAAGGAGTAGGTCCTTGACAGAGAGTCATAGCCTGGAGTACCGTCAGGTATAGTGGTGCTTCCACAAAAGCACAGGAAAAGGTGCTCACTGCCATTTACTCTTTTCCATCTCTGTTGTTCTGAGCATCTTTGCATCATTTACAGCAAGAGAAGAGCCAGAGAGGGTCCTGGTGTGCTAACTTGAATGGAGAGCAATCTAAGAAATCTGCAAGGATTTCTGAAACAGCTGCCTTCAAGGAGGCCTGCTGCCGAAACCCAGTACAGCCCTAGGCCTGGAGACTGCTACGTGAATAAACCAGAAATGGCAGGTCCTCCAAGAACTATCATTAGTAGAGCAGTCATAACCCCAATTCCCTCTGCCCCTTTCTAATCTATGCTGCAGACACTGCTATAATATCAAGGCCCATTGTTACAAGATAAACACCAAAACAGGCACACTGTGCCCCATAGTGAGTTAAAGTGAAGTGTGTTCAAGTGCAGCAGTAAATGCTGAAGGGCCATATTGTGGCTAGAAGAAGGACTCTCTCTTGCATGATGTAATGCTGCCGTCCTTATCCAAACAGTTTCTACTGTCCAGACCTGTCTGAGGAGCATGGAGAAGCACCAGACCTCTCTGCCAGCTGTGGATCTGACTCTTTGCCCCCATTCATATCTCCAGCTTGTTGGGCATTGCTTTGAGAAAGTTAATCCACGAGTTTGACTCACCATGGCTAAGTATTACTGCCACCTAGGTCCTCCATGTCTACTGTCTTTCTTGGTTATTGTGGAAATCAGCTCCTGCATTAGACATTGTTAATCCACCTCTTCATTTTCCAAGCTCACACACATAACTTAGTATCAGTGGTCCCTTCTATGTAATAATACCAAGAAATGACTTTTCCTAGCTAACCTCACAGTGAAAATTGTCATCATGGTCCAGGACTGTTTTAAGGCATGGACCCAGAGTTTCCCAGCCCTATACCACTGTTAAAAAAGGTTCCTGAGATCCATAGAATCATGGAATCATAGAATCGTTTAGGTTGGAAAAGACCTTTAAGATCATCCAGTCCAACCTAACATTACCAAGTCCACCACTAAACCAATTAAGGGTAGAGTAGCAATTTCATGTTTCCTGGCTGGGTGGCTGGATTATTTATAATGCAAGTGAAAACTAGGAATCATTAAGATTGGAAAGGACCTCTAAGATCATCATTCCAATCATCAACCCAACACCACCATGCCCACTAAACCATGTCCCGAAGTGCCACGTCTACCCATTTTCTGAACACTTCCAGGGATGCTGACTCCACCACCTCTCTGGGCAGCCTGTTCCAATGCTTGACTACCCTTTCCGTGAAGAAATTTTTCCTAATATCTAATCTAAACCTCCCCTGGCGCAGCTTGAGCCCATTTCCTCTTGTTCTATCGCTAGCTGCTTCAGAGAGGACACCATCAATCAATCCAGAGGCGGTGAAATATTCTGAATAATATAAAATTTCCATTTCTTATATGATCAAAGCCCACATCCTCTGTGAAAGCCGCAGAGGACTATCTCATATTTTTTATAACACCTGTTTGCATTTCAACGTAGCAATGCAAGCACAAATCGTGTGTGTACGGTTGTGTCAGACCTCCTGAGCAAGGTAGCAGCTAAGTGACTTCCTGGAGAGGCGGGGTGCTGCCGTGTATGGCTGTGTCTTTGTGTTCAGCTGCCATCTGCTCAGGACAGCAGAGCCCCTACTGAGCCCTAGGGCTGGCACTGCCACAATTCATAGCATAGCATTGTTTAGCCCTCATCATCTACATCTTCTTATTCACAGGCTGCCCATAAACTACTGAAAAAGCAATCTTGTTATTTTCCTCCTAAAATTTCTCCCTGAAAGGTGTCTTCTTATGACACTTTCCCCAAAAACACAGCCCAAACTGGTTTATGGTTGAGCTGCTGTAGCACCAATACTGCTCCCTGCTGCTTATGACACCATCTAGTCTTCTTTTAAACTTCTCCAGCCAAAAGGCCCCTTTTCTTCTTTCTTTTTTTCTTTTGTTTTCTGTTCATACATTACCTAGCAGAGTTATATTCTGTAGTAGAGTAGATTGGCATGCAAGCTTTGTGGTAATGAGAATAGCATTATTATTTTTTAGACAGAGCTGCTTTTTCATTCTGTGGTAAGGCAGCAAGAGCAGCCACAGCTATGAGTTCCTTTGTGTCTCTATGCTAAGTTGCTTGTGACTGAAATTAGTTGATTTGTTACTTGTCCCCTTTAACGGGAAGAAGGATTCTCCCCAAAACTGTGTTGGCATAGCTGAAATTCTCCATGGTGCCTTCTTGCTTCTGGATCACCCGGCCTTCAGTGAGAAATCAGGTTCCTTCAGAAAATAGGAGCAGGAGGAACTGTCTTACAGGGAATGGAGAAAGCAGGTCTGCTGCAAATACTGCATGGCTCTTTTTTGATCACAACTACATCGCCTGGTGCGGACACAGTGTTGCTGCCTGGGGAGTGTGATACCTGTCTCCATCTCAGCACTTCTTTCTGGAACTCTCCCTCACCCTTTGCCTCGGTGCCTGCATTTGGAGGGCTGGTTCTGCACTGGATCTCAGAGCCACTGGCTTTAAGACCTTGTTTGTTCATTTTGACTATAGGAGCTCATTAAATGAGCTGATTAAAGCCTAGATCCTCAAAGGTATTTAGGCACCTAAATCTGGTTAAGCCTATTTGATCCCAGTGGGGTTAGGTACCCCCATGTTTTTAAGGAGCTGGGCATAGTGCCTGGGTTTGGGGAAGGAGGAAGAGAGGTCAAGAAGCAAGACACATTTTTCTGCAAAATGTACATATAAGGACTGAATACTGGAAATGAAGGATGTTATACCCTGAATTACAGATCTGAAGGCTATAGGTGGAAAGAAAATTAATGTTTCCCACATTTCTTCCAGCTTCTCAAAATATACTGGGGCAAACCACACACTTTCCAACACTCACATCCTTTTTTCTTGTCTTATTTGTTTCTTTTCCTCACTGCTAGTCTGCCACTGACCATCAGCCCCTTCAGGCAAGGACTGTGCTCTCCTTCATGTCCAGAAAATGTTTGGCAGACCCTGAGCAATAAGAACATGCCTTTCAAAACCGGCCAGGCAGTGCAAGGATTTACGCTACCCTGAAGCCCCGCACAATAGGAAGAACACAGTGTGTTGACTCTTTGGTATTTCTTGGTGGTGGTCTTATGTGCTGGTAAGCTGGTCTCAGCTCCTTTTCCTGACAACTGTTGTGGAATAATCCAGCTTCAGTTGTGATAGGCCCTGATGAATATCTGAATTTCAGGGGGACTGCTGTGGCTGTGCCTGGGCATGACCCCTACCCCAAAGTTAATTTGTTCGTGTGTGAACCAGGCTACTTCCCAGGCACAATCACATGTTAGAAAACCACTTCTCTTGCCAGGAAGGAGATGAACAGCTAATGGTGGTGGCTTGTCCCGGGGACCCCTTCGCTGCAGTTTGCTGGTGCCAGCTGTTGAAGGACGCAGCGCTGTGTGGGATTGTGCTGGGAGCCCTCTCTCACCTGCATGGCTGGACGCCTACACAGCCTCCCCGTGCAACCGCTCCGACAAAGCTCAGCGGTTAAGAGGGTGCATATTATACCTCTGGCAGACATAAATATGTGCCGGTGCTTATCTTTTATGCAAACAAATGAACAGCGATATCTGTTGCTGCAGCCTCTGAGTGTGCATGGAGGTGAAGTCTGCAGGCAGAAACAACGGCTGCCAGCTCCCCGCAGACACGTTTCCTCCCTTTGCTAGGCCATGTCCGACCAAAAACAGCCTCTCCCCCTCCACTACGAGAAGTCAAGGCAGTGCCCATGGAGCCAGTTGAAGAGGAGACGGAGGAAGGACTGATTAAGACATGAGCGAGGAAGCTCTGCTCGTGAGGCATTCCCAGCAGGAGTGCCGGCGGGACGTGTGCCCGCAAACCCCGCGGCAGCAGCCGCCTTCCCCGGACCTCCGGAGACACTGGGAGAATTTCCTCTTCAGCTATTTTCAGGCGGCATCTGCGTCTCTCACCAGCCATGGATGCCACGAGGCATGGTGCCAAAAAATCAGCAGCTTGGCAGCTTCTCTACATGGACTCAAGAAATATATTCTGGATTATCTGTACCATCTGCCTCTCACAGGTGTTCATCTGGGAGGAGGGGGGGAGGAGAAGGGCACCTGAGGGCACCAGAATCGAATGGAAAGTGGTTTATAGGGCAATACGCACTGTAGCAGCTGGTGCTGATGGAGGAGGAAGAAGGAGAAAGAACGGATACTAATTCCTACCTTGGAAAGATTAATAGAGTTTACTGCTCAGTTTCACTGAAACTGGGCAAATCTCTGAGTCCTTACCCCTTGGTCTGCCAGGAGAACAGGGGAGGTTCAGGTGAAGAATCCCCAGGGTTATGTGAGGGGTGAAGGCAATTTTCTGGGTAAGTTTGGAGAGGAACTATGTGGCGTGTGCCTTGTTTGTGGGTAAGTGGAAGTTCAGAGTAAGCATCCCCAGGCTGTGGGCTTGGGTTGTCGGCTGTGGCAAAATACTGCTATCTCTCAGCAGACGCCCCAAAGGTCTCATCCTCCTTTACTTATTCATGGTTAGTCATTAATATTTTCCTGAAAGTAGAACTCTACTGGTTCTCACAGAACTACAAAGCCACATTTATAAACAAAGATCTTATTTGTGAGGAGATGAAACCTTGACAGCAGTGAATGGTTTGCTTTCCACTGCGCTACAAAAAATCCGTTTCCTGCCCCTCCCATGAAAAGAATTTGCTGCTGCAGTCCCGGCACAGACTGCACACCTACAGAAACCACGGGCTGCCCACGCCGGCAGCACCAGCACCCGCTGCCCGCCTCACCTCCAGGGACAGCTGCAGGTCAGCAGAAGCTGGAGCTGCTACACCTCTGGGGGTCCACATACCGCCTGCTGAAGGAGGGTGACTGGTGTGCGTTACACATTTTTTTTTTATCTGTCTCAAGGAATTGACTTGTCTCCACACTGAAGCAGGGAAACTGAGGCAGGAGGGTATTTCTGCTGTTTCGAGACAACCTTGGACCACCATTAGGCAGATCTCGTCAACATCTTGCCTGGTAGGTGCTCCTGCTGTCAACCTTGCTGTGGGTCTTGGAAAAGTCACGAAAGAGCTGGGGAAGGCCACCACCACTCCTTTCTCTGCCCCCTACTTAACGGTTGGTCCAACATCTCCTTTAAAGCCTGCAAAAGGTGCAGGGGTGGCTGGGCTTCCAGCAGCAACACCTCCACTCCCATTGCCTCCAGAAGTGTTCATGGGAATGGACCAACTTTGCAGATACTTTTCAAGATGTAGGGTTGTGCAAGTCACGAAAGAGTTGCACAGAGGGGAAGAAAAATAAAACCACACTCAGCTCATCATCTGCAAGCTGTTGCTACACAAGAATGCAGTGCAGAGCTGGTGTGGGGAAAGAGATTGTTGTTTCATGTGGTTTCCAGATAACCACCGATAACTTGTATGATTGCAGCTGACCTTGTGATACCATATTGCTACTTGTATTTTCTTTAAAAGCACAAAAAGCTGTGTTGCCTAATGCAAATGAGACTGGTGGTGGAGAAACAAGCTCACAGCACCTCTGGTAGCAGGGCTGATGACTAGAGTATCACCTTTCAGCCACAGCTCTCCTCTTGTCTTCCTGTTGTGTCCACCATCGTCCGGAGCACATATTGTCTATGCCATTTGACTATAAAATATGGCCTTTCGCAATTAGCCACACAGTTTTCTAATCCCCTGGCCTGAACCACTAGGCTTTTGTTTGCTTCATCTATGGAGCTACATACAGTACTTTGTAACACTCCTGCCACCACACAAGCTCTTGGGAGGTGTATGATGCCCACCTTTTTGATGGTTCCCTGCCACCATGCTTCAAGCCTACTTGCAAGTTAGAGCTTCTCCATCAGTGGCACCGCAAACAAACCAGAGTCCTGATCCAAGCAATTTTAATTGGATACTCATGGGAATAAAGATAAGTAATAAGAAAAAAGGAAGCTTTACTCTTTTGAACTAGACTAGGAAAACTCTGACTGAGCTCGGGGAGGCTCACAATGTACTCTTGGTACATCAGCTATCCATATTGTATAGGGCTCCACAGAGTTCTGGTTTTATTCAATATACTAAATAACATCAGTGTTTATTTCCTAGTGTGGGTTTTCTATTTTCATCTTGTGGTGGGTTGATCCAGGCTGGATGCCAGGTGCCCACCAAAGCCACTCTATCACTCCCCCTCCTCAGCTGGACAGGGGAGAGAAAATATAACAAAAGGCTCATGGGTCAAGATAAGGACAGGGAGAGATCATTCACCAATTACTGTCACAGGCAAAACAGACTCAACTTGGGGAAAAAATTAATTTAATTTATTACCGAGAGCAGGGTAATGAGAAAATAAAAGCAAATCTTAAAACACTTTCTCCCCACCCCTCCCTTCTTCCCAGGCACAACTTCACTCCCAAATCTCCCCCCAGCAGCGCAGGGCAACAGGGAGTGGGGGTTGTGGTCAGTTCATCACACGTTGTCTCTGCCACAACTTCCTCCTCAGGGGAGGACTTCTCACACTCTTCCCCTGATCCAGCATGGCGTCCCTCGCACAGGAGACAGTCCTCCACCAACTTCTCCAACATGAGTCCTTTCCACGGGCTACGGTTCTTCACGAACTGCTCCAGCATGAGTCCCTTCCACAGGGTGCAGTCCTTCAGGAGCAGACTGCTCCAGCGTGGGTGCCCCATGGGGTCACAAGTCCTGCCAGCAAACCTGCTCCAGCGTGGGCTCCTCTCTCTGCACGAGTCCGCAGGTCCTGCTAGGACCCTGCTCCAGCGCGGGCTTCCCCATGGGGTCACAGCCTCCTCTGGGCTCATCCACCTGCTCCACTGTGAGGTCCTCCCTGGGCTGCAGGTGGATATCTGCTCCACCGTGGACCTCCATGGGCTGCAGGGGCACAGCCTGCCTCACCATGGTCTGCACCATGGGCTGCAGGGGAATCTCTGCTCTGGCGCCTGGAGCACCTCCTCGCCTTCCTTCTTCATTGGCCTTGGTGTCTGCAGAGTCGTTCCTCTCACATATTCTCACTCAGCTCTCTGGCTGCAGTTGCGCAGGTTTTCTCCCCCCTTCTGAAATATGTTATCCCAGAGGCGCTACCACCATCACTGATGGGCTCGGCCTTGGCCAGTGGCTGGTCCATCTTGGAGCTGGCTGGCATTGGCTCTATCGGATATAGGGGAAGCTTCTAGCAGCTTCTTACAGCAGCCACCCCTGTATCCCCCTTGCTACCAAAACCTTGCCATGCAAACCCAATATGTATCATTGCATTTTTGTTCTCAATTGCAGAATAAAAATACCCCAGGCTGTTTATCAGGAATGTAGAAAGTGGGGAAACTGAGACTCAAAAATAAAATTGCAATCACTTATAGACAGGACAGGCAAAAGATACTGTCAGTTGCCTATGAGTACTGCTCATATGTCTTATGATGTATATAAAGTTATATAAAAGCATTAATGTCTCTGGGCACCTTGTCATTTTTAATGCTAACTTTTTGTGTCACCTGTTTTGGGGATGAAGGAGAGAGAGAGCAAGCATCGTATTAGTCCTTGTGAAAAGTGGCAAATTAACAGCCCTGAAAACAAGTACTTAATACATCTCTGTTTCAAGCAGCGCAGAGGCAGAAATACCCACCCAAGGTGTACTGAGAGGAGCTGCACAAGACTTCTTGCCTATGGGAAGAGAAAGCTACCTGAATGCTGCCCTCATCTTGCCTGCTTCAGATGCTGGAGGGGGTCTTAGTGTAATGTAGATGAGTCTATCTCAGTTGCGGCATGGGCTTGTGCTAGCTACTGCAAGCGTCCCAAGACTATATAAGCTACAGTCCTGGCTGACTCCCCAAAGGTTTATACCAATACCTTGTGTCCTCCGGTGTTTTATGGTAAGCTGTGTCTGACCTTCAGGAGCACCTGTAAGTTCAATTGCTACAGAGCTGAATTTTACAGAAGTTGTACGAATACATTTTAGAAATGAGATTTGCCCTGTATTACGTTTGCACATATATCAGACAATAAATTGCATAGTTGCTGTGCTGGTCTTTAGCAGATGTCTCTCCAAGGTTCCAGGGTCACCGCATGATGTACAGACTGGTAGGACTGATTTCAGTCCCAGGGGAAAAGAGAAAAGAGAAAAAGAAAATGATGACACAAAGCTCAATTAATAATGAATTGGAGGACCAAAATAGAATTATTGCCAGTCAACAGATGTCGTGAAAAACAGGACAAACAAACTGTATGTATTACATCTATGTAGTTATTTTTACCAGCTGATATGTTTGACATAGTACTTCATGACATTTTGTTTAAAAGATAGCGCTATACAATTTCCACAGAGTCTGCCTACAGTGGACTTTGAAACACACCACTAAGCTTTCAAAAAGTAGTAGTAACTGTATGACATGGTATTGGGGAGCTTCTGTCAGGGGCCTGTAAGCATCAACATTAGGATTGAGGGCATTCAACATCTCAAATGAATGCCCTGGAAATGAATATAAAATCACTGCTAATAAAATCCGTAGATGACATAAAGACAATAATGAGGACAGAGCACTCATACAAACTGACCAGGAGCTTAGCAATCCTGGATCATTCTAACAAAATGTGGTTTTATGCAGTGAAATGTAAAGTAATTCATTTAGCAGCATGGAATCAAGCCAAAGTTACAGACTTCATCCTGTTGAAGAATCGATCTGAAAAAGATTATAGCAGAAAAGCAATTCAACATGGACTCCAAAGGCAATTCTGTGATAAAACATGAGCAGTCTTACCCTGGGACTTCTAAACTGATGATTAGTGAGTAGGGCTGAGGAAGTGATTTTACGAGGTAGAACACTGGGGCAAGTTATGTTGGAATACAACATCTGGTTTTGGTGTCCACATGTTTAAAGGATATTTGAAACAGGAAAGAGACTCCAAAAGGAGAGAAATCTTTGCAGCAAGAGATGCAAGAGCTTAGTGCTTTAGCTTATCGAAAAGCATGTTGAAGGGACTGAATCATAGTTCAGAATTACCTTTGTTGTAGGCAGAAAATAAAAGGGTTCCCCAGCCTAGTGGGGAAAACTGAAATAAGGACTAATGGCTGGAAACTAAGGCCAGGCAAATTCAAATTTTTTTTTTTTGGTAGTGAAGGTGATCAACCACTGGAACACATGACCAAAGGAACAAGTCATTCTCTATCTCAGGGCATCTCCAAATCAGGCTGTGCCTTAGCCAAATGCAAATTATTGGCTTCATTACAGACATAACTGCAAGGAATTTAATGGCCTGTGATGCATGGGAGGCTATACCAGATGATCTAACGATCCCTTTTCACCTTAACTTCTGTGCATCAATGAATAAAAGGAATGATATTGCCAACTGGGAAAGGATGAACTGGTGCTTTTGGCATACAGAGAGGAGTGGAGGGTGCTTCTAACAACCAGAAGCTTGTTACTTTAGTTATAACTGTACTCTTTAGTAATAATGGTAGAGGGCAAGAAATTAATTTATTTTTGTGGGGATTCCCATTGCTAAATTCTTTCCTACCAGCAGGCTTGGAAAACAAAATTTCTTTATTTCCTTCCCTCTAAATTTATGCTTTCAATATATTCATTTAAGCAAATTAATGTCTTCATTTGCTAAGCAAATGAAGCAAATCATCTGGAGGTTCCTATTATTGTCTGTGATAAATAGTTAATACTAAGCTCAGGCCAAAGACCATTGAAATTAAAGGGAGTCTCCACAGAGTTTTTCCAGTGGAAGTTTTATCAGGTTCACTGACATTCAGACAGTCATTATGCAGTTTTCTGGTATCCACATCCAGTCAGCAGAATAGACTTCAGCTACATCAGCTGGATGCACACCCAGGGAGCCTGTCTGCATTGCTTCAAACTCTGCACTCTGTAGGCTTTTTTTTGTTGGTTGTTTTTTTTTTTTTCTATAAACCACCCAGAAGCTTCTTAAAATGATGTAAAAGATTCTGTTACTCGTTTCTGGAGCAAATTATATTTTGCCGAGATTCAGGTGATTCTGCAGATATAGTATCTTTTACACAACTAGGAGAGTGTTGACTTCTTCCATCATAAGGTTCAGTTTCACAATTTCAGTACCTAATAATCTGGTTTTTGAACTTCCCTGTTTCCCCCAAAAGCAAGGGACAATATTCTAGAAGACCTGAAGGGAATTAATCCCAATAGCTTTCATTTAGCTCCTACAATAAAAACGCCCTTTTCTGAAATGTTCATTTTTGTCTGTCACACCTACCTCTCTGCTTCATCAAACCTCCTTGAAAACTTGGCCTTTAGGTGTAATTGAAAAAAGCGTGCTTAAGCAAAGTAAAGATCTCGGATGTGGAATGTTAGAGCCTGCTCTACTTCTGCTGATTTCACTGGGAACTGTAAGTCAAATTTTCTCACTATTAATATCAGTAAGAATTTTTTTGATGTAAGTGGCAGCAATACTGAATACTGTACATTAAATGAGTTAGAAAACATATAATAAGGGTTCTATTCTTCAGCAGTTGTTTTCTATTACCTGGCTGGTTTTATTATAAAGTTCTTGCCTATAGCTGATGTGTAAAAAGACGTATCTACTGTTCTATGTACATTACTCTAGCACACTGCTGGTTCATACTTACCTCTCCTAGCCAGCACAGCATAATAATAATAATAATAATAATTTTTAAAAGATAATCACATTAATAATAATACTTGGTATACTCCACAGGCAGAAGAATATGTACCAGTATTAAGATGAAGAAGGGATTTACCTAACAGGAGGTTAACTGGGTGACAAGACAAGAGAATAAGATGGGAACAGGTGGATCCAGGGCACTTGGAGACTGTATATTATAATAAAGTCTCTAGATAAAAATGTTTTAGTTATTTAACTGGTTTATGAAATTATACATACTATTATATATATAAAATACACATGGGAAATTTACCTTTCAGAAAGCCTGATGCTACTTATTTTATTCTGCAATCAAGAAAACCCTGTAATATTGCCATGTTCAGGTCCATTCTAAGTAGACCAGCTATGCTTTTGTTCTCTCCCTCTGCCTCACACACACACAAAAAAAAAGACAGACCTATAGAAATGCATCACTGATGCACCAACTCCTACTGGGAATATTTTCTCAGCTGGGAATGGCAAACTGTCAGTAGAGAATAGATACATTGGGGCAGGGAGGCGGGGGGAAGAAGATGCTGCAGAAAGGAAGGAGAGCCCACAAAGTAGGAAGCTCATCATGAATTAGAAAACCTGTGATGCGTTCCCTGTCCTGCCACTGATACCTCTGTGCCTTGAGGCCAAGCAAAGAATGTCTCTTCAGTGTCTCTGGTCCCTCTCCAGTACTTCTTCACCACACAGCCATGTTGTGAGTCTCTCAGATCTGATTGTAATGAGGAACCATATCGAGAGCGAGCTGAGTCAGATATGAGAGACAGCAGGATAATATCTGCCTTTATTAGGGGACAGATACTGCCTTGAAAAGCCAGGACATGGATCCCTGCCGTTAGGATATGAACACAAGGATTATTAAATGAATGGGTGTCATAACAGAAATAATAACACTGACCTCTAGTTTTCATCAGTCTTAATGTTGTTCCCTCATTATAACAAACTATTTACCCTTTGGCCTCATTTTATGCACATGGGAATCAGATTATTGCCTCATAAAACAAAGGAGCAGTGAGATTATCACTTAAGTAATGGCCCCAAACATACTGTTAGCACAGTGTCACGGACTGTTGCTATACAGCAGAGTAGTATAACTCCTTTCATTAGGGCACAGGCCCAGTAACACGGGCAGTGGAGCAGGTAGAAATGTCACCGGGCGAGCAAGCACAGCTTCCCATTCACCCTCGGAGCAGTCAGTCCCCAGAATTTTATCCCTGCAACTTGTTAAACCTCAGAAAGCTCATACCCACTTAGAAGTGATAGCTGCTGCCTCCGTGCCAAATTGCTTTATCAGGTTTAGATAGCTGATTTTTCCCCCCTGGTATTTGCTGATAAAATGTTTGCACACTGTAACATGGGGAAATACAGAGCACTTGGGGAAAAAAAAGAAAAAAAAAGAGACCTTGATAATTTAAGAGCTGGCATTTCAGAACGAGAATGTCAAGCAGTTTAGATCTTGTTGGCGTTGAACCCTGGGGCTCTTCCTCCCTCCTCCTTTTTCTTCATGTTTAAAGCAGGCAGAGTGATCCTACGTTAAGGGCGCGCAGTCAGATACCTCTGCTGGGGATTCTTCTGACCGGCTTCAAGCACACAGCGGTGACTGAAGTCTGGGGAGACAAGGATCTGTGGGTATAATGCCGGCATTGCGTACACTTTCATTTCTGCCGTACGCTGGCCTCTCTGCTCCTCTGCATTCATTGTCACTGCTAACATTTATCGTGGGAGAGAGGCCGTCGTAAGCTGCATATTTATTAATCATTCTTACCTGCTTCTCTTTTTGTTCTTCGCTCCCCTTCTGCTCAGTATAAGGAGACAGAAAGGCAGTAGCATATCATAACAGAAGTACTTACACAGCACTTTTCTATCCACAGATCTCAAAGTGCTCTACAAAGGTAAGTGCTAATGTAACAATTATCATCCCTGTTTGTCAAATCAGAGAAGCCAGGCTGAGAGAGAAACCCAAGGGCATGCAGCAGGCCCGTTAGTGTGGAAGAGACCTCACAGCTTCCATATACAGTATGTTGGGTTTTCTGCTATGTGCTTCTTAAACCAAGTAGCCTGGTGGAAGGGCCTCTCTTGTCTTGATCAGAGACATTTTGACAAGCAGAAGGCATCCTTTTAAACAGCAATTCTGAGAGCTGCAGCACTGCATGCTTTAGTGGACAAGCCAGTCCAGTGTAATATTATCTGCACCGTAGCAACAGAGTTCCTTTCATCTCAGGACTCTGCAAAACTCCTTCCCAACCACTGCTTCCCAAATTGATTACTAGGTTGGCTGGGTAAGCAGGCTACAAAGGGCGTGTAGGGATCAGGAAATTAATATATGCATCAGGAAGTTTAGAAGGGGTGACTAAACCCCTGATTATTAGCAACTACCTCTAAATACCCCTCCCTCCCAGAACTGTGGTCCGACCACCCTGTGTAGGCAGAGCTTTCCCTGATTACAGCAACACAGCAGCAAAATTTTGATTTCCTGAAAGCAGTGATGTCTGCATAATGTCACACTGCTGATTTTTATATCTCAAATTCAGCTTTGTTTATCTTCTGAGAACAGTTATAAAAATAAAATCCAGATTTTTTTTTTTTTTTTAAGTGCTGATGAGGATGGGAGTCTGGATGTCTCAGGGATTAGGTAATGGGAGAGAGAGTCTTTGGCTTGAAGTCACCTATTCAACTGTGGTCAGGTCAGCCGTGTGTTAGCATTTATATTGTCCGCTATCCCATGTACTGAGAAGTTGGTGGTCTTATTCTGATGTGTAGCTCAAAAGGAACATTTCATTTGCAATGTGAAGAGGTTTTATTAGCAACAAGGCTGAGGAGTACATGAGCATGGAAAATTAAGCAGACCTGAAACTTCTGGGCTGTGCCAGGATTTCAGTACACTGGAAGATGCTGTGGATAATGCTGACCATGCTGTACATCTCTTGCAGGCAATGGATCTAGAGAGAAGCCTTCAGTGCAATCAATCCAGCACCTTCTCAAAGGTGGTATCATCATTTTAAAAGAGGCTGAACATTAGTATTGTTTCCCTTTGATAATTGAAAGTTTCAGTAGATTCAAGATTTAACCGACCCCTTTTTGGCTCATACCAGCATATGAACTCCATGTAATTTTGTATATTATTACCTCCACTGAAAATATTCTGTGGTTTCTTTTTCCCTCCTGGTGTAAGTACAATATCTATAACGCAGTACTTGCAGCCACTGCCAGGGCCTTGGACAGTTGTGGGGGGAAATGTGAATTAAAAGTGGATTTGAAAAAAAAAAAATCTCTTCCTTAATGGTACCTTTGTAACTGATTAGATTTGGTAATGGACTTGCAAATGAAGTTTAAACATTAATCTAAGAGCTCAATTAGGTAAGGTATTATGGTGCAGCAGAGATTTCCTCCACTCCCCAAGCAAGTGAAAAAACCCTTGGAAATGAAGACAAAATCAGCTTCTCTTCTTTCTTGTCTTTTGAGAGGTTTAGCAGAGGTTGTTACTGAATTAATGAAATACTATTGATTCATATATCCTTTCTAATAAGGGAAATGGAAGGGGATATCATTTATGTTTCCTGCTGCAGTTTCATACTGCAACTGGCAACACCACTGAACCCCCATAGGCCTGAAAATCCCCAAGCAAATCAGACCTCTCTGGAGGTCACCTGCTGAATGGAGATACATTAGCAAGCCATCTGACTTTTGAATAAACTCTTAAGATGTCACTTTGCACTGGGAGTCATAAAGTACACTTTTCAGTATGACCAAGTTACTGGACTCCATAGCATTTGCTCACAAAGGTTCAAACTCAAAGTCACACTTAACCGCATGTTTAAATGGGAATTAAGCATATTATTAAAGTTAAGTGTGTGCTTAAGTACTGCTCTGAATAGAAATGTTTTCCTGAATCCAGAATAGCAGTGAAGAGCAATTGCTTCCACTGCAGGCCTTGCAGGGTGGAATGCCATAACCTACATTATGCAGGAGGTCAGACGGGATGGTTGGCTGTAGTCATCCCCTTTGGACCTCCAGCCTGTGAATAGGACACATCGTTGATCAAATACCAACTTTCCAACTGGACTGTGTCCAGCACAAGCAAACAGTGTTTAGAATTATAAGGAGGAAATAAAGGCTGGGGTAATTAAACACAGGGGAGATTTTTTTCCATTCACAAGCCCCCGCCATCGGTGGTTTGGATAACTTGTTCTATTAAAAAGCTATCTTGCTACAATGTATTTGAACAGTCCTTTATTCTGTTCATTCTATTAAGGTTGCTCTAAAATTATTCCGCTGAGTATTGCCAGCAGCTTTGAGACCTTTAGCACACAGCATTAAGTAAAAATGAATAAAGACTTGGCTAAAATAACACATGGCGACTCACTTAAAAGGCACTGTCAAGACATTTTATACACCTTTCCTTTTACCCTGCTTTGTTTATAATATTCCTCTGAGAAGCCTGAAAATACTTGATTCTTCCCACTGGCATCTGTGCAAATAAAGCTTGTCTTCAATGGCAATGTGAGTGAGCCTGACTCTTTCCTCTTAAAAGTCTCAGCTTGCATAGTGCGCTGCTATGCTGGACCATCTTCATTGTGCAGCAGCAGTAGAGGTGTCCCAATAATCGCTCCTATGCAGCCATGTGATGAAGGGAGCATCTGAAATGCAGAATTGGTAGTCCATATAAATTAATGACTCTGAGACTTTAAAATGTAAACTCTTGGCATGTAATACACGATATTCACATTCAACATCACACAAACACGGGAGATGCTGAGTTTGTTAAAGAATGCAGCTCTCCCCTGCGGTTTCCCACCACAAGAGCCGTATTCAGTGAGGGACTCTTGCCCCACATGTACCTAGTGATGCCTTACAACAAAAGACATCTTTCAGCTACTGCAGGGACAACAGTCTGAGCAGGAGGACCATTTTGCTGGCTGTGACCGTTTGTCAGTGGGATGACAGCACTGACGACGCCTCAGGTATACAAGCTTCACAGCATTAGCTGGGTGCAATGTAGTGGGGTGAGTACTCAGTGTAGCCGTCCAAAACACCTCCTTCAGATGTGGGCTGACAGCCGCAGCTGCACCGCTTTGTGTGAGCTAGAAGTCTTCCCTGGGTAGTGCTTTGAAGCAGGGAATTGCTTGCCTCGTCCCCCATCTCCTTGCACTCTGATGCTTTTGCAACACATTCATCACAGCTCCTCCTTCCCCCTCTCGCTGTCATTTGGCTGCCTCAGGAGAAGCAGGAATGTGGAGCCAAGTGACTACGTTGCTGATTCAGTTCTCTCTGAGGTAGCACCAGCGCTCTGCCAGCTTTAATTACACAACAAAATTCGTTTAGAAATGTGGGGGCTTTTTATAAGCCCTAAGGTCAGATCCTCTTCTCATCTATGCTGGCATCAATCAGGAGGATGTCAACAAGAGCCAGTGAGATCTGGTTTAAAGTATAGCCTTAATTCCTTTCCAAGTCTCCTAACAGAGTGTAGATGCCACTGCAGAACAGTTGCCTGTCAGCAGCCAGACAAAACCGTGCTGGAAGTTGTTGCTAGGACCAGCTATTAAAAAAAATGCTTCCATTAATCCAAGGGCTATTTCTTCTCCCACCATCCTCTCTCCTGTTTCTCCATTGCTTCCTCATCCAGACCTGGAACTATCCAAAGTGACAGTTGTTGGTGACAGCACCCATCTCTGCAAGAAAAATATTAAAATCCAGCCCAGGAACACCCCAGGAAACAAAATTGGAGTTTCTTGAATTCAGGAAGGAAAACCATCCAGGGCAACTAAGATTTCACAATATTGTGAGGTGGGTGTTAGGAGGATTTCCATCACACTTCACAGATCTACTGGAGCAAGGTTCTCTACCAGTGTTACTACATCTGCCTTTAAGGAGAAAAGCAACAGCTGTTTAATTGCACTGTGTAACACTTCCTGACAGCTTATGACAAAATGAGAAGTGGAAACTGGACTTTTTTTCAAAGATCATTGCCACTACTTGACCCACCGATTGTCTCTAATGAATTGTGTGATACAGCCCCAAGAGACCTTGCTTGAAGAACAGTTCTCCCAAAGTAAGCTACCGGGAAAGCCCTTTTTGACAGTTTTTCCATATTTGACAATTTCCTTGGTGTGAGACACCTCCCCAACGCTCTCACAAAACAGGCATGAGTATGGCTCACTCTCTACTTTCCTTTCACCTGCTTTCCATGGGAAGGAACAAATGCCTCTATGCAAAGACCTCTCTGGAAGTTTTCTACCTCGAAGTCATACTAAGATGAATATTCAAGGAAAGCCTTCGCTCGAAGTACTTTCCAATCTTTGTCCCTCAGTTGCATTTTGACATGCTCATTGAATCTGACCTATAATAGGTAACAGATATTTAAAGAGAAAAGACCTTGTATTTTGCCAAGGATTTGGGTTCTCCAAGTACATTGGCCCTCATCTTGAGCTAATGCAAATCTGTGTATTTCCACTAGCTTTGATATACTTAGAGTGATTTGGCCCCACCAGGGTTTCATCCTTTATGTTTGCTTTGACTTAGCCTTGTGTCAGTTCTTTCCCTCAGAAATGCAGCTCAGACTCCTGCCTGCATTATTGGGCCCAACAAATAGCCACCCATGAGATGGAAGATTGTACCCATGCCTTGGCTGATTGTAAAAGGGAGGCAGCATGACTGACAAGTCAGACACTTTGGGTGAGGCATTACAGAACATCTGATGAGATCAAAGAGCTGACCCCTTGCTAGTGGAGTCAAATGTGTCTGAGCACTTTTCTATTTATGGGGCTCTTTTGAGACAATGTAGTTGAGATTTATTTTAGCGTATTTGATTCAGGGCATACTTAGGGAGTTGAATTTTGTCTGCATACCTGTACTGCTTATGTGTGTGTGTGCGTGTGTATTTTTATATGTGTATATATATTGTAGGCACTTTGCTTTGGTCGGCTGCTCTTCAGATTCAGGACACAAAAAATCAACAGTTTCATAATTCACTATTAACATTCACAGACCTTTCCAACCTCCTAAACCATAACTGCAGTCTATGTTTTGTAAGATAAGGTGACAAGAACCACTGCCTCATAATGGTGCCTCATAACAGTGAGTATTGAAGTTGGACATCACATTAGACTGCAAAACTGCAGCCAATAATCACAGCTCAAAGCCTATCTCTGACATAAGCATAAATATTGCTCATTAAATATTATGGGAGAGGAATATAAAAATCTTACTTGGTCTCTCATTGAAGCAGTAAACAGCACAGCCAAAGCACCTGCTACAAACAGCTCTGTAAATCTTTCTGTAAGGTATGGCACCCAGCATTGAAGAATTAGTTTGTCATCATGTTCATCTATGTTTTGAGGAAAGCAAGAGGTTCCTGGGGAACCAAGTCTAAACCTTTCTGGTGGTACTCAGCCATGGGAACCTCAGCACCCCCTTTGAGACCTCAGTAATTCTCCACATGACTGGAAAGCACAGCTGCTTCCAGCAGCCAACACAGTGGTATAAAACATGACATCTCCATCCTTTCTGAGGCAGATCCCCTGCTAAGTCAATGAGAATTTGGCATCTGTATCTGTAGCCACTCTGGCCCTTCAAAATAAGGTATCGGTATGCAGTTTTCACATCAGTTGCCAGCAGGGATTTTTTTCTGTGGGAGATGTCCCTGGATAAAAAAATAAATAAATCATGCTAGCACTTTTGTTAGTTACATCAGTACAAAATCTGTGTACAGACCAAGCCAAAGGTTTAGGATTCAAAACATTCCTCTTGTATGGTGTTAGTTTGCTAGAAACAAATTAATATATTCAAAACTCTAGTCCAGGCAAGATAAACCATACTTTAGCACTCACTAAGCTGATGAAACTGAAGCCTTGCAGGCAGAGCCAGGCTTCAGTTCAGCGTTCATCTCCATGAAACAGGGCAGACACTCATGCGCTGCTCTGCCTGCGCTCCAAGCCAGCCAGATGTGAGGCAGCCAAGAAGTCCTGGTGAAGCATGTGTATTGGATCCAGTGTGTCATATGTACTCTTGATTAGTTTTCCACTTCCAGTCTTGGAAGATGTCCTTATCCATATGTGGATTAATTATGCATCACATACTCCCTTTGTAATCAAGAAGTAGTATCAGCATTTTCCTGCAGCTACAGAAACACCTTTACATTGAAAAAGTCTTGTAGGTTGGCATCTTTTCCTACAGCTAAGTTGGAAACGTGGGGGAAGGGAGAGGAGAAATAAACTTACTAGAAATGTTGCTTAGATTTCATTTTTTTACTGTGAGCTCTGGACTTATATTTAAAATAATTAAACAAAAATATCACATAGGTAGCTCACATAGGGCTCCTAAATTTATACTGACCACATAAAAATGACCAGGCAAATGCTAAGTATCTACTAGAGCTTCAGTACTCAGCACTTTTGAAAATCAAGCCTCTTGATTTAGGCAGCTAAACAGGCACATTGGAAATGGTTTGCCTTAATTAGTTCCCCAAAGTTACATAGATTATTAGAAAAATAACTAAAGAAGTATTTTTATTCAGGAGGCAAAATATAATGCAGTGTTAAACCATTAAGCGTAATTTGCATGAAACGCGGTGCGCACACACAACTCCGTTTGAACTTTACAGCCTTTCTATATAATATACTAGTAATAATTTCCCCTTTGTAATACTCGGTAGGTTTCTCTTGCTTTGGGGGATATTAGGTGAACTCTTCTGTAGGTAAAATGACAACTGCAAATGAATGGTAAGATTGTGTAGCTGAGTGGATAAAATACTTTAAATTATGGCACTATGATAAAGACACCACTGCAAAGGTTGCAAATCATTTTTCATTTTAAGGTCAGTGTTCATGATTCCACTAACATTTTTAGATAGGTTTAAGAACGAGGTTCATTCTGTTTAAATGTATCACAGGGCTGTATGTGTAGAAAGGTTTCTGTGCCTGCAGAGAACCCTGCTCCTATTCCAAAGCAAGGGGAGATACAACCCTCTATCTGAGAGAGCTCCTCGGGAAATTCTTTAATTTGGCACTAAATATTTTGAATCCAGTCTAGATTCTTTCTTCTCCAGCTCAAGTTGTACGCTTTTTTTTTCCTATCATAGGCCCGGCTTGCACGAATAATGAGGCCCATGAGCTTACACATAAGGAGAAGGATATTTTACCTTAGAAAGCTACCTGGTGCAAGATTGCTGGGTTTCAAACTTGGGAATTTTCATGGAATTTACACAGGAGAATTATGCAAGCACTTAGGGGACTGTAAAATAAATCTCTCACAAATGGATCACTATGGTATTAGGAGATTAGCTTTCTACAGGGCTGTCTGCACTAGAAAAATAATGTCCATTTTGAAGACCAGCTCAGCTGTGGTACTGTACCTGTAGGCTGTGCGCAAGGGTAGACAGGGCTTGGTCTTATCATTCTGTCATGAAAACCTGCTCTCACTACTGCTGTGAAACCAATACAAGTTTTCCTTGTGGCTTAGCTCCATAAAAACTGATGTTAGTTTTGTCTTGACAAATGCAAGCTGAAAGCCGCAATTTCCTCTGCATCCTTAGGGAGAAATTACTTCCGGAAGGTGCTTTGACGGGTTGGGAATTTTTCCCAGATTCTGCCCTCGGTTGACTTCTCAGACAAAAGAGTAAAAAAAAAGCGAAAGAAAAAAAAAAAAAGCATGGTGCCTCCGAGTTCAAGAGGAATTTTTCAGGAAAGTGTCCTAACTTCATGAAGCTTCATGTTAACTGGGGCTGAGCCTTGTGTCAGGCCTAAAGGTGTGGCAGAAAGTTTGTGCGTGAGGCCAAGTTCTGCCCCTACGGCTCCATGTCACAGCACAGACTTGAATATCCTTCTCCTGAATTTATACTGAAGAAGAGAGCTCGATCCTTGGGTCTTGTGCTTTTAAGATGAGTCTGGTAGTCGATGCTTTTCTGTCTCACTTTTGGAAACAAAGGCTTTTCCTCTGGCATGGCATTGCTCCTTCCACGGGTCTCCTAGCAGATATACAGCTAAATTCAGTGCTAGCGTAAGCGGGCACAAGGCTTTATACCTCAGCTGAATTGAGGAACCTACACCAGCAGCGAACCTGCCCTGGTCTATCAGAGCAAAGATGTTATTACTGGAATCATCTTATTCATCCCTGCTAGCACCATAAATACATATTAAGATCCACCCGCTCCATCACTTCCCGGCAGCCGCATCGCCTCTCAACTCCCCTTTAATTTAGTTTCCTTTTCCTCCCTAACCTCAACCCCAAAATAAAACCCTCCTTTTTCCCTTTGAGGTGGGGACTTGAGAAGGGCCCTATGGGCACCTCAGCCGCGGTGGTGATTTTGCAGCGGTGCTAAATTAAGTCCCTGATTAAAGCCGGCGCGCTGCGAGCTCCCCCTCCTGTCGCCGAGCCGAGCCGAGCCGAGCCGAGCCGAGTCGAATCGACTCGGCTCGGCTCGGCTCGGCTCCGGCTCGGCACCGATGGTACCTGCAGGAGTGCAGAAGGATGCTGGAGGGGGGCTAATTTTGAGCGAAAAAAAAAAACCCTCCGGAGATGAATAGGGCACTGCCAAGGAGGGGTGTGTGTCTGGCATTGAAAAACTGGCACGTCAGAAAGTAAAGCAGCTTTATGTTGTACACTAGAGCCTTCGTGGGCTGGGGTGATAAAATTGTCTGGCACGGTGTAACGCTAGCCTTTGCCAGGACATCACTTATTTTAAACAATTGCATCTTTAAGAAGGAAATAAATGCTAAAATTACAAGAAAATCCCATGTTCCTCTGCTATCTCTGTATCTTCCCTTGTAATGGTTTAACTCAAAGGGCTTGGGATCTAAGAAGGAGAAAACAAAATTTTACAGAGACTGTAAGCCTGCCCCTGAGACACAGAGGGAAAGTGAATACAGAGTAGTGTTGAGAGAGGGCACCACATGCATTGTAGTCAGAACAATTTTGTTCAGGCTCTCCCCACCTATGTTTTATAGATGCGGCATGTATTTATAGAGCAGGAGGATGCTTGCATAGCATACGCCAGGCATGAGGGATGTAGGAGAGCCAGGTCCAGAAGCACATTTGCTGTGGGTACTACTGAAGCTCATCTTCACGCACAGCATCTTGAGAGCATTTTAAGAAGGAATGAGGTTTTCCAAGTGAAAGCTCTGCTGAGAAATCATCACCAGCCAGTGTTGCCAGACAACATTCAATCACTGTAGGTCTACCCTTGGGTCTGATGTGGTTTAGAGCCCAATCACACAGTGAAGCTGAGCAGAACAAGTCCAGGAGCTTCCTCCCATTCTTTCTGACAGGCAGGGTGTACTCTGGAACAACTGTGAACCAGGGCTCGAGGTGTGTAGCTGTTCCCTTGTTTACAAACCAGAGCCAACACTCATTTGGAGGGAGGGGGAAAAAGGGGTAATTGGATTCAGCCCTCCTTTGCCTGTGGGCTGAGAGCTGTCCCTAAAATGGAACAAGAGGAGCATCATTTGGGGTGAAACTGAACCCAGGCACAGGACAATTTCACCTGTGCACTTCTGCCACTTTCCACTCCTGGCAGGCCCTGGAAGTGCCTGGAGGATGGTCTAAGCCATTGGGCTATGGTGGGGAGGAGATAGGGGTGTTGACAAACAAGGAAGGAGGCTGGGGACAGACGCTCACCCTTGGAGCTGAAGTCATCCATTAAAGCTGTGCATAGGTACAACGAGTCAAGAAGTTATTCATTTAAGACTGGAGGTGGGAGTAAAGGATTTAGCACATTACTTGTGGGCTTTCATCAAAGCCTACGTAAAAGTCTGAGAGAGAGCAATGTGTGTTTGCAGAGTTCGCAGCCCAGCCAGGGAAATCTGGCACAGCTCAGGCACCACAGGGTAAAAGTTTTCCAAAAGATCCTACTTCTGTCCTCCCCCCTCCCATCCCTAAAATCCATCAAGGCCATTCATAGGGCCCTATAGACTGTGGAGCACAGTGAGACCATAGGACAAAACACATTTGTTCTTCTGAGCAGAGACTGTGTATGTGTGTCTGGATGCAAAGTATTGTGGGCTGGAGCTGAGAGATGCATATATGAAGCAGGGCAGGAGACCACCATACAGGCAGAGACGAATAGAGCTTTACACCCGGGGTAAAGGCTTTAACCCTTCTCAGATCAGGGGACTGGGTAGCGTACTTTAGAACAGCCATAACCTCCATCGGGCAGTTGTTGTGGGTGGAGGTGCCTGTGAGTACCCCATACGCCTTCTCCTCTCTTCCTCCCCAATCTTTCCACGCATCCTGCAAGCGCATCCCGTATGCCACGGGGCCAGGAAGGAATGGCAGATTAAAATCTCACCCCTGTGAGCTGCTTCAAAACACCTTTATGCCACAAGGCCATTGAGAAGTATTCGTAGTGAGACCCAGGCCCTTCCTCTTAGTCAGAACTCTACGCGAGGTAAGTTTGTTGGTTTCAGTCGGACGCTTGTGTTACTTATTATGGTTTCTAAAAGTAAATCGGAGTTTTAATCTTAGAAATAAGTGATGGGGAAACCTTCCAGCCGTCAAAGCGAGGTTTGACTCAAAAGGGAAGAAAGAACCCGGTTGTTCATAGGCAGCCTCAGAAATCAAAGAAGCCAGAATCTCCACTTCCCCAGTCACCTCCTTCGCCAGCGCTGCCTTGGCACCAGGCTCCTCTCCTGAAAATGCGAGTGGGTGGAGCTGTATTTGCAGGCTGGAGGGAGTTCCTGAGTTGACACACTGCCAGATTCGGGCTTCGTCAACTGTTGCTTTCGCTGTCAGCTGCTGAGATTGTAACGGGAGCGTTTTTAATAACGTGGGGGGCAAAAATTAGAAAGTCACCATTAGATTAAGCAGCAACCCTGGGACAATTTGTAAGTCACAGTTAAGAGAGAGATATCTGGAAGATTTGCCAAGTTCAAAGGTCTTCATTATTAATGTTCCAGTAGCTGACTTGATGGATTGTCTCTAGTCTGTGTCCCCTTATTCCTTCCACCTTCTCTCCTAAAGACAAATGCTTAAGACAAATCTCTAGATGGAGAGATAGACTCCATAATAGATTATTTCTTATTACTTAGAAATTGGTTAATAATTTACTAATTCAATTTCAGTGTTTCATCCCCCACTTCAATTAATCTTTAGAATATAAAGTAAATGCTGTTCTTTGTTCTTCCAATGCTAATGAAGAAAGAAACTAATGAGGAGACCTGGCCTTGATACCTTTCTAAAGATGATTTAGCTGCATAGGAGTTAATTTTCCTTTTTTTTCCCTCTTCTTTTATTTACTTCTACTTCTTAAACAAAAAATCCACCCATAAAACTGAAAGCTGTACAAGCTGGTTATGAGCCCAATTTCAAGCATGTTACACAAGTCTTACTCTAGTAAAATTCCATTTCTTGGCAGAGTGTTACAAAAATCACGTATACCTATACCCTTCCATTCTGTAGATAAATATTTTATACAGATACTTTATACATACTCAAAAAAAAGAAGATACAGGAACTTTTGTGTAGCAATTCAAACTGCTGTCTACCACTCTGGAATGGTGCTTTAAGATTTAGCAGATGTAGAGAGTGATTTGTTTCTGAGAAATTGTATCTGTGGCTCTGTGGCCATAATGCGTTATGGGGTTTTTTAATTGCATCTGTCAGGAATTACACAAGTATAGTCAATCCAGCCTCCTGACATCCCTTCCAGCCCCGTTTCCTGTAATTCTATTACCTTTTTTCCTTACTTTTCTTCTATTGTTTTTTCTTACCCTATCCCTCCCATCAACACTCTGAGAAATGTTTTCAGCCCTGCCTATAGCACTGTACCCAGGATGCATGGGAGTCTGTGATTGATGGCTGCTTGTCTGCCAAAGCACAGGTGTGAATTAGGAAACCAGTTCAGATTCCAGCCAACAGACTTTTGTTCTTGCAGCTTGTTGTGTCATCAGTGGCAGGGGTTTGGGCGTAAACACTTAGGGCACTAAATGACACATCCTAGTGTTCAGATGCTTTTTGCCAAGTGTGATTTCACACCTTGGGGAGCACAAAAAAAATCTGTCAACAAACCTCCAAACAGCAACATTTTTCTATTTTTACTTACCACAGAGTCCTTTTTCTTAAAAGAAAAATTATGGTAGTAGCATGTGGTCAAAGTTGATAAGCTTGCTTCATGTAATTGCCACTGATACAGGAAGAAAACAGCCTTTTTCCCCACACCTACAAGCTTGCTTAAGCCTGTCTCATTAAAGAGCAAGGGTGGCACATTAAGCCGTTTAATAGCGGGACCAGAATCCTGTCCGTGCAATGAAGGGGAGCGAAGGTGCTCTTCCGCGTGGGCTCTGCTATAAGAAATCCAATCAGTCAGGACAGGATTCCTCACAGCAGGCTGTTGGCATCCTTTTTCCGTGAACGAAAGCACTCAGGTCTGCATCTAGCTAGTGTTTGCTTCTGAGGGCTGCGTAAGCGATCGCTGGCTGGAAGGCTATATCCAGGTCTGTTACAGGCCAGCACTCATGAGCTTTTTGTCCTTGTACAGGGGCAGGAAATTCATTGTGCACCTTATTCTCTACTTTGCCCTTGAGCACGAGAGAGGGCAGGGCTTTCTATATAAAGTTTACTTTACAGATTCCTAATTCTATTAAGCAAACACATCTACACACCACAGAGCAGACCCCCAAACATATTAGAATTGTGAATTGTGAATTGTCCCAGATCTTTGGCAGTAGGGGAGTAAGATTTTCCAAGTGACTGAGTAAATTGATGCCTCCAAAAGCACTGTAAACTGATCCATTGGGCTTGACTCTGAGCTCCCTTTATTCCAGCGTAAATCTGGAGTAAGTCTGCTGAACTCAGTAGGGTTATGCCAAGGCAAAGTCAGAATCCCTCTCTTCGCTTTTTTCCTTTTACTGTGCTAGCTAATCCCATAGCTGCAACGAAACTGAAAAATCTATATATACAAACTCCATTGGCCAGGCTATCTTATTGTGAAACCTACAGTATATCCCAACCTTATAAAAAATCATTCAACTGTGACACTGTCCTCCCTCTTGCTTTTCTGATAAGCAGAGAGGAAGGGCTGCCAATAGCACAGAAACTAGAAGACAGGAAAATAATATTTTACAGCAGGGGAAAAAGCATAACTGAATGGAGATCAAGGCAGCTAAATTAGAGAAACCCACAATACCTGGGTAACACGGCCACAACACAACACACGGATGCAGCAGAGACATTAAGGCAACTAAAGGATTCTCCCAGTGGCAGTCTTGGAGTTGCAGAAAGCAGCAGCATCTCCACTAATGAGTTCCTTCCAAAAATCTGCTCCTATCCAATGACTTGGTTTGAAACAGATTAAACTAGTGAAAAGAATCTTATTGACTTCATCAGTCGGTGCATGAGGCCTGATGGGTTTAAACAGAAGGTAAACGGGTGAAACGCTGTCATGGTAAACGAACCCACAGTTTCCCAGTCTGCAGATGATTGTACTGCATTGTTTGTCCTGTGTGACACTGTATATTTAAAAGCGTGAGTGTCACCTTTCTGTGACATCAACAAAAAATAAATGGGCATCTTTTGAGGTTTGCAGATGCTTAAAACAAAAATAATGGCAGAATTTAGAAGTGGCATTGGAAAGGTGTTAGTCCTGTCTCTGCTGTTTGTAAAATCTTCAATTTCCTTGCCAACAAATTCCTAGGAAAAATGGCAATATTCCATTTCATTATTAACTGTTTTTAAAAAAATCATATGAATATGCCTTTCATATCAGCCCACCCTGTAAAGACTGCCTGTAGTTTGTAGTTTCAATACATAAATTCTGAGATTTGAAATGCAAACCTCATTTTTGAAGACACAGCAATTTGTGTGCAAATCTTCAAAAAGTAAGTGAAAAGATTTTTCTCTGTCCTCCTGACTATACCTGGTGGAGGAAGTACTCCTGACATCTGTTGTTCAGAGCCTTTTTTTCTCAACCTCAGTTTTGCAAACAAACCCTTCCAGGGTGTGGTACGATTGCCACCCAAAGTACCACAGAGCTGTGTGGTTTTACTGACACCTTGAACACTGTATTCTGTATAGGAGGCATGTCCTTCTGATTTGCTTCAAGCATATACACATGACTGGATTCTTACCAGCCATGTGTCTCTAGGCTTGTAGACGTCTTACTAAATCAGGTTCTATATAAATATTTTTTGACTTGGGGTATTGTTCAAAAAAAAAAGAAGTTATAACTCTCAAAACAGGAATTAAATTTCTGCTGTTGTATTATTGTGTCCTGTTCATATTGTGGTAATGCCTAAAGCCCTAATGTCATGCTACAAGAAGAAAAACTTCATGTCCAGAGAGCTCCTATTTTTATCATGCCAACTGATGCAATAGGTAGTGGTGCTCAAACTACAGGCTGTGGACCTGTGAGGCTGTAGAGCATTTGCTACGTTACTGGTCTGTTGAGAGAAAGCTGCTTGCATGGCTATTTGCAAGACACTTCAAGGAGCAGCCTGTAAGCCTGGAAGAAGCAGGAAATAAGGAGAAGGAACTAATGTAGTGACATGTGCTAGAGAAGTAGCCACCACACCACCTGGAAGGAAGGGGAAGAAGGAAATAATTTTCCATTTTGCATGCTTGGAGGAGATGGGAGAAAAAAACTTGGCTGACTGGACACACTGGCCCAAATTCAGGGAATCACTTGCAGGGAGTTAAGAAAAGCCAGAAACAAGGAAGCGTATAAAGAAGAAAAAGTGGAAAAGGTAAAAAAGAAGCAGAGAATCATGGCCAGACAAACATGGAGAAAGACAGTGCTTCAGGCTATGGGGAGAAGGAAAGAAAAGAAAAAGCCAAAGGGGGAGAAAAGGTGCAATGAATTCTTTGAGAAAGGAACACAAACACAGCATCAAAGCAAGGTCCTCCTGTTTCAGTTCTAACTCAACAGAAATGTTGAATGAAGAGATTGGCAGGGCAAGTTCATTACACCATGGATAAAGTTTCCCAAAGCATGCCTGTGCAACAGAAGAGGTTATTATATTATGTAATGTTATATAATTATGCTGATATAGTTCCTCGTGTGAACACTCTAGAAGTGAGTCTTTTCCCAATTTTGACTTATATTACTGTGGAATGGGTTTTAGTTGAACTGGAGACAGTATTTTTATGATGGGACAGAAGTTCACAGGTAGGGTTACGCTTGTTTAACTATATCTGTATAGTTGTATTGATGTGAAGGGTGAAATGTGCCTGTGTGGACAAAGCCTGAAATATCTAGCTGTCCTTCAGGCCATAGACATGACATTCTTTAGCTTAGCAAGAAGCCGCAGTTCAAAGACACCTTTTATGATTGTACGGGAACAGAGCAGAACAACACAAGGTTATTTAACAACAAAAAAAAGTCTTTTACAGGTATTCAGAAATGTTTAGGTTTCCTGAGCTTATACTTCCATGTAAGCAATTGCTGAAGACGCAAAATGGAAGTTTTGTGATCATGAATGTGAGAAGGCATAATGAGAAAATGTTATGTATGAAGTTTTAGTTCATGCTGTGAACACTTCTATAACCTTTGGCATAATCTGAGAGTTACCATGGTCTATATCAGGAAGAAAAAAAATAGTCAACGGCATTTAAGAAGTCTTGAAATGTAGGGCGCTCTAATGCTGGAGTTTTTAATAGCATACACCTTTTTGTTTTAACTATGGACTTTACATGGGAAGTGAAGAATGCTTTATCCCTCAATAAATATGAAAAATATACAATGTAAGTGTTAAATATAAGTAATGGTTAACAATCAGATGCATGTTCTATTCTTTGCTTCCATGTGCTGGTCAGACAAAAAAGAAGAAAAGAAGTGTTATACACTGGTTTCTCAAGAATGCAGCATCAGGAATCTGTAAAAGTCTGAGTGATTCTATTGCTTCCTTTTGAAGGGCTCTAATAATAAGGAGGCCTAGGGAGAAAAATTGCAGTTGAAGACCATTGAAGTCTTGAACTGTAGTCAAGCCACAGAGTGAAATTACTGAGCCCTGAACACCTCTCCTGATCCTTCTCTGTTGAGAAGAACCTTTGTTAGATGAGGAGGCAGAGGTTGAAAGACTCAATTGAAATCCTCACTAAATACATTTTCTGAGAAGTTAGGACATGTGGATTTTTTCCCACATGGATTTACAAATCCACAGAATTGGAGCAGATGGGGAATCACTCATTTTTTTAGTAGAAAGAATAAACTAGAATAAGAATATTACCAATTCAGTGTATGAGCAAGCAAAGCAGATTTTCTTGTACTAACCCATCTGAGCCAGAGTGACACATACTGTGACACTGAGAAATATTTGAAAGGGCAGAAAGAAAGGACTGTAGGTGTAAGTAATATTTATATAGTGAGAAACCCTTTTGCGTCAGATACTAGGAAAATTACTTTGTCCACTTATTGCTGAGTTCTTAAATAGCCCATTCAGTGCAATTGACTGACATTTTATATGTCTTATTGCAGATCTGCATCTCCACAATGAGCGATTTTCCAGGGTACGTCTTCAGAGTGTATGGTCAACCTGTAACATTCTGGTGACTGTATGAAAAATACTGTCTTTTTCATCTGAATTTATCAAAGCACCTTACAAAGGCAGAGGCATAAACTGTGAGCGTACAGTATTAATAAGCCATCCCCAGCGGTTCTCCTCTCTGACTATTCTGTTGCAAGACAGAGACACTCTGAGGTTAAGCTTACACCAGAAAAAGATCTCTTGCGATAGCTGTGCAGGCAAGACAGTTGTACAGGCAAAATGCAACATCAGGAGGTGCCGTTTGTGCTGGCAAAACAGTCTTTTAGACTGGCTTTTCCTGGGCTATACCTGGCATTATGCCAGCATAGGAATGTCACAACCTAACCATTTATTACTGTAGCGGAAAGCTTTGAGTACAGATTTGGTCCAGCAGTGGCCATTACCATTGGCCGTTCAGTGGTGACAAATAAAAAGCAAACACAAGTTTAAATGTCAAGTTGGAATTTCCTGCAAGTTAGCAGGGGATGAGTGGCAAAAATAGCACATTTGCTGCTGTTTGACCCATCACCTCCAGGAGTCCTTTTGTCTGGGTCATGTTGGCCAACACCTTTCACCTCTCCCAGGGCTCTTGCCAACAGGAATGCCATTGCCCTGGGAGCTCTCCTAGGGCAGGACTGATTGACGATAGTCCATCTACTGCTTAATCTAGTATAATCACTCCACTTTCTGAGTTTCTTCAGGATCCATGTACTGCTGCCAAGGAGAAGTGGTACGTAAAAATGGAGAGCTGATGACAATCAAAAAAGCAGCAGTTTCTGTAAACTGAAAAAGAGGCAGAAACAGGAAAAACATCTGAACTAGGGGAGCATGCAGTGCCAGAAGAGAAGAAGTCAAGGAGTCTGGAATACAGCAATCCAGGGAGCCTGTGTGCTGCAGAGATGGAGAAGAAAAGCAGAGCCAGCTACTGCAAAGCCCGAAGGAAGCACAGAGAGCACTGGGGAGGCAGCATTCTGCAGAAAAGCAGATCCATCAGGCACAAAAAGGAAGTGGCAGGGAAGTGTAGTGAGTGGCTAGGGGTGACATTTGTATGTGCACCTCTATTTACATTTTCAGTCTAACTCCCAATTAACATCATTCTCTTCTTTTACAGGAGGGAAAATGAGGATCAGAAATATAGGATGACTGCTAGAGACATAGACAGGGAAAGCATCACGTATCTCTCAGTCCTGATCGCTAAGTACTAGCTATAGAGAGGGCAAACTGAGAAAGCAGTGATTCATTGTATCTTCAAGGTAAAGCAATTTTAAGGCTCAATCTCACCACCTGGAAGCAAGGCAGAAAACGCTGGAAATATATCTCATGAAACTTCTTATGATGCTGTGAAACTGCATTGATCTAAGCATCCTCAGTTTTTCAGTTACCAAAATGAACCAGACCATATACCAGGAGAGGCATAAAAGAAGCACGGTAGAGGTAGAAGATATGTATAGTTATAGGCAGCTATACTTCTCTGCTTAAGCTTTTGGAATTAACTGCCAGCCACCCTTCAGCTCTGTGGGAGTTCGGCCAGGACTTTAAAAAGGCCAAGATACGTAACAGGTCTCAAGTCTTTCTGCCCACACGACAGTCTCTCGGCAAGGCCTCCAGAGAGCTCTGAGGACTAGTCTCAAACAAAACCAAAACCAAGTAGCAAATAGCAGGGGTCTGACAATGAGACCTAAACTTTTCCTTCCACAACTAAGTCCTCTTTGGCACTGGAATAAAAGGAGAGGAAACAAGTCTTTTTCTGTTTGTGAACCCTTTCATTCTTCTGTAAGGAATTGAAAAAGATATAACTCTAAGGAGTAAGAGCTGTATTGTGTGAGAAAATTACAGCAAGGGAAGTTGGACTGCATCATTACGTTATGGCAAGATAGTTGTGAGCAGGAAACCAAAGGGTGAACCTGTAAATTCAGTACCCTTATATCACATAAATGAGCCACTTGTGTTTTCTCTGTTACATTTTCTCTCATTTGAATACAGTTCCTTCCTCTTTTGGCCCAATTCAGAGTTTCTGCCTAGCTTTATTCAAATAGCTGTGTCATAAGTCCTGAGCTTATTGTAGCTTTTCCTTGCCACCTCAACTTGTATCACAAGGTCACACAAAAAGGACAAAGTGTGTCATCACAGGACTGTGCGAGGTATCAGCATGTTTCTGGTTTTCCCACTGTCACTTGCAAGCGTGACATTAGCAGCGAGCTGACATTAAGAGAGCCAAACAAATTATCATTTCTTTCCTGCTCCCCACAAAAGGCTTGATGCAAAACTCACTGGAATTGGTGGAAATGTAAGGGGCTTTGGCTCAGGACCAAACAGACCAGCCAGGAATAATGCTGAAAATGTATCTGGAGCTGAGGTGGTACAAAGGACTAATCCTAGTCACCTTCCTTTAGCAGGAGGCTCAGAGTGGTTTGAATTGGCTAGCTTCTGTTGTGAATTAAGCTCAAAGCCCCAAAGGCAACTCGGTTCTAGTCATCTATCTTGCAGCCTCGTCCAAACTCAATCCAGAGGGAAAAGTGACTAATCCTATTCAGTTACTACACACAGTCAGCTAGTGCCATCGATTAAAAAAGCTTGGGGCACAGTGAAAATGAGTAATCTGCGTCAGTTTTCCTCCACAAGTCCTTTGCACAACTTGGCAAAAAAAAAAAAAAAAAAAAGGAGAGAAAAAAAAGTAAGGAGACAGAGAGAAGAAGCACTGATAAGAAAGAAAGCTCGCCTGATAAAGTGCACACACTTCACAGAAAAGAAATAGAATCAGATCAGTGAGGTTTTTTCAAAATTCCCAAGATGGGAAGAGATTGGATTAGAGGAGCTAGTTCTCCTGTTTGCTGGAAAAAGGATCTTGTTCTGCACTCTTTTCCAGTTCTTCAGTGTCCATGCAGGGCTGAGAGGACAATCACGGGTGGGAGCAAGGCAAGCTGCAAAAATGTTTCTGGGCATAGAAGTCGGCTTCTTGGCTCCCTCTCTCTCCAGGGCTGTGGGAATCGCATGGCTAGCACAGGAGAACAGCCCGTTGCCTGATCCTAGCCATGGCCTAGGAGGTAAGTCATAAAATGGGAGTTGCCAGTGTAACAGCTGCTCAAGCGATGACATTAGGAGGTGCTTTCAGCAAACGTATTTCTGGGTAGGCTTCAAAGTAAATAACTGCTGCTGCTGGTTATCATATTATTACTTTGAACAGAGTTACCAAGGATTGTGTGCTGCAGAAAAGGTTAGTCTACAGGCAAACCCCTACCAAGGTTATTAACATAATAAAGGAATAGCGCATGTGTGATTTTGTAACAACCTTCACGTTTTCCCTGCCCCCTATTACAGAAGTGGAGGGCTTTCATTATTAATATCAGTTGTCTCATTTGACTTTGGTGCAGGTTTCCTGCGATGGCAGGAAAGGGCTGGAGGTTTGTTTGTGGTAAAAGTGAAGATTTTCTGTTTTTCAAAAGTTGTTCCATAAGCAGTGAAGTTTGTGAAGCCTGGTCACCTTGCTTTGCGTCTTCTCATCTCCTGTGTTTGTCACCTGGCACATAGCACCATGCTGCCAGCCCCATCCTCCACAGCCCCCGGGGTTAGTTTGGAGAATGCTGACAGAGCAGCTGGGTTGATGTTAAGTATATAGGTCAATTCTGCCCCCCTTTCATCAGTGAGGGGCACTAAGTGATCGGATCACCTGCCTTTATCTAAATGCCATTTTTCATGAAATTTATTATGTGCCTTTGAGGCCATTGTCAATGGTGGAGATGCCAAAGCTCCACAATTACTGGAGGGAAGGATGAACATGTCTTCACAAGTGTCATTTCCACAGGTCAAACTAGACAGGTTGGCTACGCTAAGCAAGCTGTTTTTGGAGGACAATTCACCAAGGCCTCACATGTAGTGCCACAGGTAATAAAGACTGAAGAGGAGAGTTAGTAAAAAAAAAACCCAAAACCAAAAAAACCCGCCCAAAGACCAGGAACTGTGACACTGCAGTGGAATTCCTGCTTTCGTCGGGGTGACTCTCACAGTGTTGCTGGTGCACCTAACACACTGCACTGCTCCACCACATGGAGACTGAGCAGCAGGTCTGTGGGGAGTGCAGGTAGTTTGGGGATTAATCCAGGTGAAGTGAGGTGCTGCTGAGATGTGTGCAGAAAACTGGGGGGACGGGGGGGAGGATGAAGAGGGAGAAGCAGCAGGCGCAGAGGTCCAAGGAAAGAGAGGGAAGGGTGACCAAGGGAAATACTGTCCCTTCTTGGGTGTCCCCTCCAGGGGTTCCTCTTGCTCAAGGATTGCTGGATATGAATGGTGAAAGATCAGTGCCATGACAAGATACTTGGGGTGAGTCACAAAACTGTGAAGCCTCACAGTTGTGACTCACACGAAGGCTCGGCTCAGCATCCCCAGGCACTCCTGCTTCCACCTGGCCCAAACACCCCTTTCCTTCAGGTCCCGAAGTGTCCCCAAAAGAAGCCACAGGCATCCATGACCCGACCCAACCTTTAGGTTTGTGTCCCCACCCAAAGTCTGCGCCCTTGCTAAGGGACAGGGTCCTCCCGGAGAGGTTCGCCTCGGGGCCCAGCTCCACACCACCTGTCCCGCTGGTGGGCAGAGAGCCGGGTCCCACAGGAGCCCTGGGCAAGGCCGCTCCCTGCCAGGGCTCGGCAGGTCCTCCCCCGGCTGCACCCGGGCCCTCCGCCCGCCGAGCCCCTCGGGGCGCCCAAAAGCCGTCGGGGGGGGCGAGGGCGGGGGTCCGGCCGCCAGCCCAGCCGCCCGCTGGGGCCATCTTGGCGTGCGGGGCTGGAGGGAGCGGCGGCCCCGGCCCCGCTGCCGGCAACGGGCAGCGTGAGGGGGGAAGCCCGGGTTTGAGGAGGTGCCAGCCCCGGCTGCCCCCCGCCCCGATCCCCCCCTCCCGGCCGCTGCCAAGCGGAGATGTCCAGCCCCGGGGTGTCCCCCGGCCGCGGGGCCGTGCCGCCCCCTCGTCCCCCGCCGCTCCGGCGGCCTCGCTTTTGTAATTGAGCGGCCGGGACTCCCAAGGCGTCATGTCGTAACAGCGGCTCTGTCGAGGCGGCAGCCGTGTGTGCCTGCGGATCACCTCGGGGTCCTCCCGCGGGAGGAACGCTGGAAACACAAACTCCGATTCATTATCGCGATGCGCGGTGGCGACAGGCATGGTATTTTCGGCCACTGGAGGTACCAAGTAATTCGACAGGCGACCCCTCCACAGGCTGTGGAAAGTGGCGGCGCAGAGCCAAATCTGCCCCGGGTGAGGCCGGCGGGAATGCCCGTCCCTATTGTCCCTTCACGAGTGGGTCCGGCACGGCCAGGACGAGCCGCGGCAGCCCGCGGGCTGCTCCCTGCGCCCACGCGTGGGCCGGGGGTGGCGGGTGGCTCCAGCCAAATTACTTTTTCTCCGTTGGGTGCGACAAGGGAGCGAGAGCTCGACAGGAAGGATTTGGGGGGAAGATGAGTAAAGCGCCTCGCAAATACGACCTGAACGCCGCTGCGCCTTGCCCGCAGACGGGGTCCCCATCAAGGGACTCCGGGGGGGAAAAAAAAAAATAAAAATCCATAACACTTTTACCTTTGGAAAATTGAAGGGGCGGGGGGGGGAGGGGGGTGTCGTGCTGTAGCTGCCAAGCCCCGAGCCCAGGATTTTGTTTTCTCTCCCAGCATGCGTTGATGACATCACGAAGTACCCCTTCTTTGTGTGTCAGTGATGTCACCAAGTGCAGTGTGGGGGACAATGGAATCCTGAACTCCGGGCGAGGGCGAGTGGGAAGCGGCTGCTCCTGCTGCTGGTTCAGGGCTGAGCCGGGGGAGGGAAGGGAAGACACAGCTGCTGCTTTAGGGCTGAAACAGGTGAGAGACGGGAAAGCTGCCGGGGATTCCTTTTGGCTTGCTTGGGGCGGGGGGGCTTTGGGCTGAGCTCTTTTTTGGTTTTTTTTTTTTTCCTCTTTTCCCCTTATTGCTTTCTAACTGAGACAGGTGAGAAGTTGCTGCTGCGGCCTGAGGGACAAAGCAGGTGAGGCAGGGGAGAAGCTTTGGGGTTGAAACAGTTGTAAGAATAGGAGGAAAGCAAGCAGCACCCCACCCCACCCCCCGCCAAGCCTAATAACCCCCTCCCAGCCTTAAAAAAGCAGCCCCGGGAGCTTGCCCCCTCTCCCAGCCACCTGCCTCGACCGCGTCCCTGTGGGGCTCTCGCACGGAAGCAGAAAGCGGAGCCGGCGAGGGCGTCTATCCCTCCCCCCTTGACACCCCCGCACCTTACTTCCCAGAGGGTCTCCATTAAAAACTCACGACCCCCCTCCAAGCGCCCCTTTCTGCCTTCCCCAGCACCCGCCGGAGGAGGGGATGGGGGGAACTGTGGCTGCCGGGATCCCCCCCTCCAGCCCCGGAGCGGGGGCTCCACCGCCTGCCCCCCCCCCCCCCGCGGCCCCCGCTCCGTGCGAGGCGGCGGCGGGAGGCGCCCCGGCCCCGCCGCCCCCCAGCCCCGCTCGGCGGTGGGGGGGGCAGCCAGGGAAGCCATTGCCTGTTTAATAGTTGCTGTTGCAGCACTTCCGCTTCTCTCCCAGCGAGAGAGACACGAGTGGCCAGGCCCAGCCGCACCGAGGAGGAGCAGCCAGACACAAAGGGAGAGGTAGGGGGACGGGGCACCCCCCGCCGCCCTCCCCGCCGGCCCCGGGGGCAGGGGCGAGGGGCAGGGCCGGCCGCGGCCCGGCGATGGGGCGGGAGGCGGCGGAGCCGGCGGGGCAGGGGGATCGCGCCCGGGGCTGTCAGGTACCGCTGTCCCCCCGGCCCCTCGCCGCCCGGCCCTGCGGGCCCGCGGCCGGGGGAGCTCGGCCGGGCCCCGCTGCCCCCGGCTCTCGCCCGGCGGAGGGGCGGCAGCGGGGGCGGCCCGGCGGGGGCCGGGGAGCTCCCCGGGGGCCGGTGGCCCTGGGAGGGAGGCGGCCCTGTGCCGGCCCTCCGGCCCGCTGCCGCCCCGCCGCCGCTCGCCCCGGGCCCGCGGCTGCCCCCCTCGCTGCCACCCTAACTCTCCCGGGGTGCCCTGCCAGCCCCCCCCATCCCTCCCGACGCCTTCTCGCCCCTCTCGGGTGCGGAGCTGCCCTCGGTAGCCCACCGTGCTCGCCCTCCTCCCGTGTGCCCCCGAGGTGCCCGCATGAAAGCGGGCTGCCTCCCCCCGGCACCCCGCTGCCCCCCGCCCTGCCACCGGCCTCCCCAGGGCCTCCACTCTCACCCCTTGTAGGCCCTGGCCCTTCTTTTCCTCTCTCCTCCCCCCCACCCCTCCAGCACAGACCCTCTGTTCCCTTCCCCTTTTGCTGGCGTGCCCCTCGGTGCGGCGGGCCTCGGTGGGTCCCCTCCGTGCACCCCACTTCCCTGCCTAACTGTTCCCCTTCACCCCCCCCCCCCGCCGCCTGCCCTGCTCCCAACACCCGATCCAGCAGGCGGGGGTTATCCAGCAGGCAGGGGTTCCCCCGCCACAGGTCACAGATCCTCCTTTGGGCTCTCCCCGCTGTTGCCAGTGATGCCCCACTTCCATTTTAGTGCTGGCGACGGTCACCCCCCCAGCCCTGTCCCTTCCCGCCTCCCCCACGTGCCTCCCGGGAACCCAAGGGACCGGAGCTGTTCCATTTTTATCTCCTACCCCCCTAGGCTGGATAGTGGTGGGTGGTGATGGCTCCTCTTGTGTGTGCAGTTTGGGGGAGATTAGAAAGAATTGCTTTGAGCTTTCCTGATCCTCGCAGTCGTCCTTGTTCCAGTCTCTTCTCCTCTCATTTTGCACTTAGCTTTCTGAGAGGAAGCTTTAAAAGTCCCTTTCCCCCTGCTCCTCTGTGTTATTAGTGCAGGGGGAGGTTACTGCTCCTCCTGCTTCGACTGTAGAGCCTGAAGAGGAGAGGGAGACACGAGAACCCTTTAAAAGGAGCATGACCCAAACACAGAGTGAGATTGTCAGTGGCCTTTCTCTGTGTGTGTTTGTGTTCACTGTTTGTTCCCCACGCCCCATGGTGTCTCCTCTCCAGGTTGGGGTGTGTGGTGGGGGGGGTCGCTATGTCGGATGACGATTCGAGGGCCAGCACCAGCTCCTCCTCATCTTCATCCTCCAACCAACAGACAGAGAAAGAGACAAGCACGCCTAAGAAGAAGGAAAGCAAAGTCAGCATGAGTAAAAACTCTAAGCTGCTATCTACCAGTGCCAAGAGGTGAGGCTGCAGTCAGTTTTCTCACTGATTCGCTGCATCTTCTCTCCTTCCTCATTTTATTTTGCTCCGTTCCCCCACTGCTCCCTTGCTGCTCCCATTCCTCATCTCTAGCCCTTATGCTCAACCTTTCCACATGAAGCTGCCATTATCTCACTTTTTTCAGTGTCTCAGCGCAGCGAGTGTCTGCCCAACTTCACTGCTCCCTGGTGTCTCTTTCTGCTTCTTTCTCTGTTCCATCCCAAATATTTTCCTGTCTTTTCTTCCTCCGGGCTGTTATTCTGTCCCTCAATTATTTCCACTGTCTTTTCCTTTTTGCTTATTAGCATCAGTTAGAGATGGTATAGGATTGGCATGTAGGACCTTAGTTCCTTCTCTGCTACTGGAAGCTATATGGTCCTGAGTAAGGCATTGCATTTCAATGTCAGTTTCCTTCTCTGTAGGTTGGCATTGATCTAGAGTGGCTTTTTTATTTCCCGGGCTGCCTTGGGGATTAATTAATGTTTGTGAAGAGTTTTGAGTTTGCTTGCACTGGGGGAGTGCACTGCAGTGCAAGTGGTGTAATATAGCCCCAAATCTTTTCCACCAAATATATTACTGTTTTTCTGTCTCCTCATCACTTGTATTGAATTTTCTGTGTGTGGTTGGATGTTGACTAGAATAAATAATCCACAGCAGGTCCACTTGTGGACATTCTGCTCTAAAATAGTCTTTGCTCACAGCACAGAGTGGGTTGGGTTTTTTTGAGAATGAAATCATTTTTATTCCAGAATAATGTCTACATGGGAGAGAGATGCCTGCATAGAATAGTAATTCCAGAACAGCTACGTCAGTCAGTTTTCATCACCTGGACAGACTCTTGGAGCCACTCAGTTTTTTAAAAAGATAAATTGTTACCCTTTCTTACTTATTCTGTGTTTCACCTGAATTCAGCACCATCCTGTTCCAGGGAGCTAAGCTGACAAATGGAAGTTTTCAAGCAAACTTGCAGTACTTCAGTAAGAATAATAAACCATCTCACTGAACAGCTTTGCCAGGCAGCACAGAGAGGTTGTATCTGTAGGTGTCAAAAGTGACGGGGGTTTTATGCAAATGGCCTGTCGTCGCAACTAAGTTCTCTGTGGCTTTGTAGAATTTAGGCAGTTTGGTTATTCCAGATCTCCACTCAGCAGGTTTCCATGGCAAACTGACATAGATAGTGGCAAGCGGTGTTTACATGTCGTGCCCTTAACTGTTTCAAAAAGAAGATTGTAAACTGCCTAATATGAAAAGGCTGTGGTTCTCATGTATGACAAGTGGAAGAGAGGCAGAAGATGCTGGCTGAGTTTAAAGGAGAAGGGAGGCAGACTGAGTGCTGGGTGGGGAAATCTGGAGGGGAAGCCTGAGTGACAGTAATGGGACTCCAGGGAAGGGGATGATAGCTGGTTGGGCGTTTTGTGGCAAAAGCAGTGTGAGCCCAGAATAGTCTGGGCAGGGAGGACAGGGTGTTGTCTGAACGCAGTGAAGCGAGGGAGCGTCTGGAGTCCTGAGGGAGGGGACATGGGGATGTTGTGTGGCTCTTGAGGGTGAAGAGAGGGGAGAATTGAAGGCGGGGAGGAATGTGCAGGAGCCTCGGAAAGAGATATTCACCTTCCTTTAAGTGTCCTTGGGAATGGCGCAGTTATTCACTCCCTTGGGGCTGGTGGGTTTTTTTTTTTTCAGGATGGTGATGGGAAGCTGGGGGGGAGAGGGGGGGAGCCAATTTGGCAGTGACTGTTTCTCTCAATCCAGCAAGACAAAATTCCTTTTCAGACTGCAGTTTCCTCCTACCACATGGCGCATCACATTTGCAGAGGTTTTCCCTCATTTACAGGCTGGTTGGCAGAGTAAAGCACACAGTCTTTTCCACTGCCCCGTGTGGCTGGCATCTTTATGGGAGCGTACAAGAGTGCACCTGTCTGGGTTCAGTGCACGGTGCCTGTCCGCTTTTCTGACCGTCTCTGTAACACGGTGCCTGTCCTGCTTAGTGTGTTTGGACGGGTGGGAGGCTGCAGCTGAGAGTGCCTCTCTCTTATGTAGTGTTGCAAACTCGCGGTGACAGTATGTCTGTAAGGCGTATGTGTTAACTGCCATCCCACACAGTGACTTACCTTTGTTCCTTCTCGCTTTTATTGCCACAGGATTCAGAAGGAATTGGCTGACATCACCTTAGATCCACCTCCCAACTGCAGGTTGGTGTCGATTCCTTCCCTGAGGAGGGTGGGGGAAGGTGAGGGGCTGAAGTGCGCCTGTGTGTGTTGTAGCTGTCCTCGGAGGCTCTGGATAGAGCGGAGGAATGGCTGTTGAGGTGGCTGACAGTACTTTTGTGAATGCTTGGATGGCATTAAATAGTTTCCAGGTAGGGGGGGCCTCCAGAGATTATATGTGTTTTGATACGAGTTTTCTGTTTGTTTTGGGGATTGTTTTGTTTTGTTGGTTTTTTTTGTTTTAACAATTGCATTTCAATCTGTTATACAACTTTGTGTGTATGTTTCTGAAACTAGCCTATAAAGGAGAGTGTGAAAACTTTCTCCTTGTTTGTTTTTTTCTGGTTTATAAATCTAATGCCTGACTGCACTAATCTTATATAAATAAGAGTCCTGCCAAGGAGGCAGAGAATAGTAAAATGCTACGAGCTTTTTAGCTCAGAGAGTTCTGTTGTGAACAGTAACTTACAGTGGAAGAGAAGCGTGAATTCACCACTCAGTGGGTGCCCTACAGGAGCACATGTGTTGGCTGATGAAATAACAAGCAGGGATATTCTGTTGCCCGTTATAGAGCAGCTTGTTTTTAAGTATGTTTTAGAAACTTGTACCGTTTGTTTAAAACATCCAGCAGGTTGATTTGGTTCATTGCATGGTGGCCCGAGCCTCTTTGCATTTGGAGAGGAGGCAGTAGGTAGTGTAACATCTTTGGTTGTGCTTGTTCGTTCGAGAGGAAAGTGGCTTTCTATCTGGTCTGTGTTCTCTGTAGTTGCCAAAGCACAATTCTGTTCCTGTCTCCTCTTACTGTGGCTGAGGCTTAAGGCCTTTTGGTGTTGGTAATAGCAGAAATCAGAGAAAATTCTGTTTATAACTAACTATTTAAGTTGGTCTTTTTAGTATTGAGTTGCCACCCGCAAACGCACATGAACCTTTTTATTGAAGCTTTTTGCCACTGTTAGTCTGCAGGGTGGCATTAGCACAAAAGTTAGCCTGACAGGTCCAGAGCCACTCTTGGTACCAGTCCCAAGGATCATCATTAATGAAAGGAGGGATGGGATGAAGCACGTGAGTAGAGGTCTAGGCTGATACTAAGATTTTTGTGCTGTTTGGAAGATAACCGATGAGCTTGGAAATCTTTAGCTGTTGGCAGTATTGGTTTAGTGACAATAATGACTACCTGAATATTACAAGAGCTTCCAGCTCTCGGGCTGGAGGTGTCTGTCCTGTCTCTGTCCTGGCTTTGTGTCAGGATGAAGTCCACATGTTTTCCTTTCCTCCTCCCACCATACATAACTTGATTTTCATGGGAAAGAAACCCAGAAGCACAGCTCAGAAAGGTGCTATGACTTGCTCTCTAGATAACTGAGTCTGGATGATCAAGCTGCTGGGACTGCAGTCTGAACTTCACAAATCTATCCAAAAGTTGTGCTAGTATGAGTATGTCAGATTGTGGGTTTTATCTGAAGGTTTGTATAAATAATATTAGAACCCAAATTTGTTCGTGTTTCAATTGGCATCATTCACAGGTAAAGACGAGCTAGCAGAGTACCTGTCAAAATAGAATATGGTTTTGATTTTTCTTTTTTTAATTGCATAGACCACTGAGGATAATGCACTTCAAGGCCCACATAGTAAGTTTGTGTTGTTTCAGCCTTTATAAATATTTCTAATGGTAAAAATTCGTTCACAGTACAAGTAGTGATGATTAATCTTCACCCATAATGCAATTACAAGTATTCTGCATTCCTTCCGACCTTCAAATGAGTGACACTGAAGACTGGCAACTCTTGCAAATAATACATGAAACTGATGTAATTGTTACTGTTTCTTAATGTGTTGATAGGTAGGAAAATGTGAATGGAGGGGTTTGTGTGTGTGCGTGTGACCAAAGGAGTTTTGGTATTGCTCATCTTGGGGTGAAGTCATCCTATTTCAGTAAAGGTAGTGCTGAGAGTGAAGGAGAACATTTCTGCTTATGGCTAACGAGGTTCCAACTGCACAGTCAAGCACTGGGAGTTTGCTTCTGTAGCATCTGGATTGTAGAAGGGTAGGCAGGTGCTGACTGCCACAACAGTGAGATGAGTTTCAGCTATCGCAGTTACAGGGGAAGTTCACCTTTATGGAAAAAGAAATAGAAATAGTCAATTTGAGAGCGTGAGGAGATTAAGCAAGTGAGAAACTCTAGTTGCTGCATGATGTTTAAGGTTGCCAAGCCTTGTTCTGGGGAAGTCTGCTAACAGTGTCACTGCTTTCCTTTTTTTTTTTTCTTTTTCTTTTTCTTTTTTTCCTTTGTATGAACATTACTAGCATGCTGTGAGGGAGGTATTAAATAAATAGTTCCAGAACTTAGTTTCAGTTTCCTGCCTTCATGACTTTGCTTATCCTCACCTTTCCTCTGACCTCCAGCCCCTCCTCTCTCTGCTGCCTTTGTGCTCTACAGGCTTTTTTCAGGGGTCATTGGGCGGGGGGTGGGGGGCAGTCCTTTCCTTTTAGGCATCTCACTCTCTCCTGCAAGACTAATCTCAAAACTTACATATTCAGGGAGCTATATACGATACTAGGTACTACCTGTTCTGCTGTCAACTTTAGGGGAGCCAAAGTCTCAGAAGTCACGTTTGAAAATGTGCATCCGAAACTGTATCCGGTGTTACGTTGGAAATGTCATAGTCTTTTTTCTACTGGACACTTGTTCTTATACCCCTCACCACTGCCGTTGTATTCTCCCCTGTTCTGTGCCATGCCCCGTGTTTGATAGGAGTTCATCGTTGGCTATGCTTTAATTTTTGGTCTTGTTGCAAAGTGCTGTTCTTCTTCCAGTCGTATTGCAGTAATGGAAGTTCAAGATATTTAACACATCCCAGAGCAGCTCTGCATATTGAAAGAAAAAGTTTTAGGTTGTAAATGATTTTTAGTAAGAACTGTTTTATTTTTCTTCTTATAAAACACCACATATAAGATGCAATTACAAATAATGAAAACCATTTGATATTTCAAACAAAATAGCTTAAAACCAAATGAGTTTCATTTTTATTTTTGTAGCTTGCAGTGACTGTATTTTCATGTGTGTAACCCACAGATCATCTGTTTAAAAAAAAAAAACAAAACACCAAACCGAAAACCAGACCCCAAACACACTCAACGCCCTGTGATTGAGCAGCTCTGTGGGTTTTACGCATATGTGGGTAATATGAGGGGAAGTTTATCCCAGGACTTCCTCTCCCCTCAGTAGTTTCCTTGGTTCTGGTTTTCCATAGCTTGCCTGTGTCCCCCAAATGCTTACCCGTGCTTGTCTCTCATTAACTGCTTCATCATCACATGTAGTCCCTTTGCCCCTCATGTCTCCCCAGGCTGTGATTGTGATTTTACACAGGCTAGTATGGTTACTTGTATGGAGGTGCAGAATATGTGCATGGAAATGCAGTATATGTTTGGCCTGCATTCAGAAAGTAGATTTTTGGACTTGAAGAGATTTTCTAAGAAGATATATTTAATAGGCTTTACAAATTTGTGGGTTCCTGATGGAGGCAACGCTGTCCTCATAAGTGTCCTAGTGTAGTATGTGTAGCGTTTGGCTACTTCTGGGTGGTTCTTACCCGCTTCGTCGTTTTCAGTAGGCTGGTGCTCTAGAGGTCTTTAATTTCCTGTTGTCTGCAAGACAATTTGACTTCTGATATTAATACTGAGTTATGAAACTTGTGGCTTTCAAGTTCAAAAGGTGGTTAGTGGTTAATCCGAATTGGAGAATAACTGTTTGGACCTGAAGTATTTAAAGTCTTTTGAGAGGGCACCTGGTGATTTCTTCTCCTACTTTGTATTGTATCAGAAAGTTATAACTCTTGTTTTAGAACTCAAAGAAGGTACCTAGAGACTTTGGACTTTTGGTCTTCTCCATATGTTGGTGATAGAGGAGTATGCCGTGTCTGTGCATTGGGTCGTGGAAGTCTGTGCCGCGACTGGCTGCAGGTGTCAAAATACGGTTCCCTCTTGCTGCATAGGCAGACCTGATCTTTGTTTGTAGATAACACTTGTATTGTGCCAAAGCTTTCCTTCTGTCACTGTGACAAGGTTTCTAAAGCTTTAACAGAAGTTAATTAAAGCTTTAAGTACTGTTTATTCTCTTTATGTCATTTCTTTGACCTCTGTGTCTAAGCGTCTCCTGGTAGTAAATATGCTAATTGCTGTGAGGTTATGAAATAAATGTTTTTCCACATTTTAGGGATGGGGAGTTGCAGCTCGCAAAAAACAAGTGACTTGTCCAAGGTCACGCAGGAAGTCTGTGGCAAAGTGGAAAAATGAATGTAAATCTCCTTTGTTTCTGGTGAACTTGCAGCTGAGCTGTTCTGCTGGAGCTTTGTGCATCGGTTGCGTTATGAGCCAGGCTTTGAATTTGTGCTTTATTGGGTGTCTGGTATTGACTGTATGTAAGCATGGTAATTTAATGTTATTTTTCCCATCTGTGTAGAGGGACCAAAATGGATATTAACTAGAATTAATGGGTTTTAATCTCTCTTACCCAAACTGAAACAAGTTTGTCTCCACATGGCTCGTTTAAGTCCATATAGGCAAGACCAGCTGTTATTTAAACAAAAATAATTTTCAAATCTTTACTGAATGAGGCATTTGCCTGCAAGGCCTACCATTGCTTCAGAGTGAAATGCTATCACAAATTCATTATTTAAATAATAATAAAATACAGTTGTGTTTCCTGGCTCCTTCAGCCCAGTTTTTGTCAATTCACACAATAAGGACCAGATCTCCCTGAGAGTCTTGTGAAAGCTAACTGTCAGCACTTAATAAATATATGTCTCAGTATAGATGGTGGGGAGAAGTGTTCCTCACTATAACGTGTAGAATATTCATAGTTTTCAAAACTTTGCAACGTGGAATTAAGATTTCTTGGCTAGAGAGAAGCCTGCAGAAAATGTGTGGCTCAAAGGCTGTTTTGAACTCAGTAGTTTCATATTATAATTAATATATTTCATCTACATACCATGCAAGTCTGGCATTTGATTACATTTGTTTTTATGGTGCTTGTAATTTTTTGCCAATGTATTTTTCTCAATACCTCCAACTCCAATAATGTTTTAAGTACTTCTGCTTTTGAATCTAGCGTATTATCTAAGGATGGACTGTCACTGTTAAACTATAATATTGGTGGTGTTTTTATTATTTCCATGCCTGGAATAGTCCTTCCTGAACATAGCCATTTTCTAGCATAAACTTCCTGGTCTTAAATTTTGTAATTAAAAATCTTAAGTTCAGTAAGATCTTTTTTTTTTTTTTTTTAATGTGCACACTCAAATTATTAGAGCAAGAATGACACAAATGCTGGGATTTACTTCCTTGTAGAAATAAAAAATGCCGATCACTTAATGAAAATTATCAGCTTGCAAAAGTGGTTTTAGCACTTGCCCCCCTTCCCCCTGCCCCCCCTGAAACTGGAGTGTTTTCTGTGAGAAGTTTCCAGCCGTAGGATAGGAAGGACCTTCATAATTAGTGCTGCGTGTAGTTGAAAAATATCTTTTGTCATATAAACTACCAGTGGTTCAGCATTCCCTCCCCCCTTTGTTTGGCACATGATCCCTGGAGAAATAACTCTTCCTTTTGAAATGGTGTATTAACCAATTTAGAGATCCTCCGCAGCTGTGTATGGTCTAGCTTGCAAACCATAAAAATAATACCATTTCTACACTCGGTGAATTTGAAGTATGTGTAGGTAGCAGCTCCTGCAGGCAAAGTCCTCTGCCTGACGTACTGAGACAATAGCTGCACAGGAGCAGCTTCTTTACTGTGGATTGATTAGTTAATATTACAGGAATTCACCTTTCTGAAGATATTCCTGGTTTTATTTATTCGCTCCCGTTAAAAATCAGAAACGTTTTGATGGCCAGGCTGCTCGGACGCTGTGGCAGGAGCTGGCTGATGCTGTGGTAGATTTTGTTTGGCACGTCCTGGCTCCGTAATTCCCAAATGAACTGCATTCTGTGCTCTTGCATGCCAAACATAGGAACGATGAATCTTGAGAGTGGCTGTGAAATTGTATCATGGCTAGGAACAAAGAGGATTGAAATCCTTTCTGTGCACACTCTCTTGTATACCACTTAATTTTATCGTTTGACTTTCAGCTTTGCTGCCCTTGGAGGGCACTGTGCAACTGTGTTTATGATGCTGCGTTTATGTTTTATCTGACAAATTGTAATATTTCCTCGTGGTTATGCAGTTTTTAATTTGGTTTTGTTTCAGTTGTATTCCAGCTCTTTCTGTCTAGATTTTTGTATTAGAAATGTGTATAGCAGCAGGTTACATGTCTGGTTTTGTTTTAAGAAATATTCATTTTTTATATATATATATATGATACTTTATAGACATAAATGGGAAACACTGTGTGGAGTCTTTATACTTTAAGGGCTTGAATCTGTCTTGGTTTTTTATATGAAGACAAAATTATCCATGGAGAACTGGCTAGTCTAGGGGATTGAGAAGGTGATAGGGGATGGTTTTGTGTTTGAGGATTTCAACAAGGGCAGGTTGCTAGTGACTGACAGTTTTGTGGTTTCTGACGAACGGGTTGGTCTTGAGAGCCGATAAGATGCCATCTGACAAGACATTAACTTTGGCCCCGCTGTCAAAGGGGGTTATGCTGGGAATGGAAACAGAGCTCACCTGCACCAGTATGAGTTATGCCAATGGATTAAGGTTATTGATGAGTTAGTGAATAGCGAAACTTCTGCAGCCTCTGCCTGCGCTCTTCTGTAACTGGACATGACAGACCAGCCTTCCATACAGCACCTCTCTAAAAGTATTTAATGTACTAAACAAAAAGAAGATATTTTATGTGAACGGGTTAAGAGATTACTGCACATCTGTGCAGACTTGCTCATCACATGCAAAGTTAAGGGCTATGCTTTCACCACCAAAGAAAGTGCTTTAAACTAAGTTAAATTAATGATGTAATTTAGTCATTATAGTAGAATCTTGCCAATCTGTACACTTATTTGAATGAAATAAGTTTATGCCTATTTTTCCCTCTGAGGCTTAACAGTGGAGGTCTAAATACTGACTTCATTATTTTACAAGACGAACTAGAGAACATGTATTGTCAAGTACTATAAATAAACTAAAACTGTCAAAATAAACACTGTACACTCTGGAAATCGGAGGGGTGTTCCTGTTTCTCTTGCCAGTTTGCAAATTTCAGTAACATGCAATTGGTCTTCCAAGGTATTTGTGGAGAGTGTAATGGTTAATACAGTGCATTTAATACATATTTTCTGTGCATGAGGGGCTAATTGACATTACCAGGAGAATATATCACAGATCTGTATGCTTAACTTGCAACATCCAATATGCAATGTTCTTTTCTTTATTAACCTGGACTCCCTGGGATGGGAGGTGGGGGAGAAAAGGAGAGGGGGGCATGCAGATTGTAGCTCAGAGCAGATGCAGTGTTTGATTCCCCACACTCCCTCCAGTCTCTTCCATGATTTCACAACTGAAAATATAGATCAGGTAAGGTTAAGTTGAGCTGTTTGGAGAACTGGGTCCAGGCCAAGTTTTGGCAGTTCATTTGTTTAAGAGAAAATACAAAGTAATTGGATTAAAGAGGCTGTACGATTAATGGTGTAGAGTCCTGTTAAATGTCTTTGCTTCTGTATTTCTGTGAATCGGTACAGAATTGAGGGCTTGATTCCTCCAAAGGCTTCACCTTTTAGAGTCAAAAGTCAGTGTAAACCAAATCAGCATTTTAGTTAGGTGTATTTTGCACTTTCTTTGTATCAGTGTAGTGATTATTTAAGAGATTAGAGAATTGCATTTCTCATCTTTCCCTGTGGAGCTGCTGGACTTGCTGGAAGCACGGAGAATCTTGAACTGGTACTGAGACTTGTAAAGGTAGTAGTAAATGCTGTGGGCTAGAGGGGAGATGCTTCCTGAGGCAGGTGGACTGCCAATATTTAATGCTAATGGATATCTGAGCAATAGGTTTTTGCCATTGAAGCTAATTCCAGTGTCTTTTAAGAAGAAATCAGGAGAGGGGGTCTTGGGGTCTTTTTTCTTTCCTTCTTTTGATGGCTAGGATCCTACAGAGCATTGCACGCAAGGGTGAAAAGACCCACAATATTAAAAATTAATTCTGAAACTGAAGGTGTTTTTTCACAACAAATGAATTGATGAAAAGAAGAAAAATACTTCTGGTATGGACTCAGAACTTTGTCAGAGTTTTTGGAGACAGCAGCAAAGCTTCAGGGCAGTAGTGATCATTATACAAGGAATCCTGTCAGGGTAACTGTCTCAAAGGTTTTGCATGCAGTTTGAGTATCTTCACTGAAATTTTAAGGTGCTAGTTTAGGTGATAACTGTTATGGATATGTCATATGTTTGAAATTTTCAAGTGGATGACTTGTAGAAAGTTTCAGTGTGTTATTTGGTATTGTGAACAAGTGTATACTGCTCTGACAAGTGGCCTATAAGTGGTGGAGGAAGTGCAATATATTTAATTAGAGCAGTGTTTAACTGTTGCAGATGGTTTTGAAAGATTGCAAAAATGCACACTGTTGTAGTAACGTAGTTTGAAAGCAATTATATCAATACTATAGTATACCACAAAAGGTCATTTCATCAGAAGTTTCTGATCCATCAAACAGATTGTTGTAATACCGTATTTGCGCATTATTTCCTGTATGTCTTGGTAACCTTTTTAAAGGAGATAAATTAGATGATGCGTGCAAGCATTTATAGTTGGTGTCCTCCTTGACTTCCTTGTAAGTAGTTGTCTGGTTTTGGTTTTGATGGGGTTATTCTCAATTTGAGAATCTCATCATATTTTTGTAGTGCTTTGACTTCTGATAAAAGTATTTATGCCTGCTTACACTTGGGGGGGTCTGTGGGAGAGAGGGAAAAGACTGAAGGCTTTAAACAGCTGTGCCAAATAAAATCTCAGAAGATCATGAATCTGACTAGACTTCTTCATTGCATTAAAGCTGTGGTTGTACTTTCCTTCCTACTTCAAACTGAACTTCAACAGCACCCTTGTGATCTAGGAAATTAGACAAGAAGATGTACAGTAGTGACAAGAGTGACCTAGGAGATGTAGGTTTTGAATGTAACTAGTGTCAGGCCTTCAGCTGCCCTGCTGCTTGTCTTTTAGTTGTATCCCAGGTTTAAAGTCTCTAGTGAAACTTTAATACTTTCTTTAGAATAGCATTTTTCCAATATTCCTATGGACAGCAGGTTTGTACAAGGCATTAACGGTGACTGTAAGGGACAGCAGAGAGAGATGGCCCATCAGGGTGGCTGAGGCAATTTTGCACTGGTTGCTGAAACAGTTGAGGCACAGGTGGAAGTGGAGACAGGCTGATTCTTTGTCTGCTCCAGCAATTTAGCTCCGCTTTCTTATTGCCTTCTATAAGGAGCAGAAGAGACGGGGCATCCTTCTCTTGAATGAATGGGGAGGGCCATCCATGGGCTCAAGCTGCGCCAGGGGAGGTTTAGATTGGATATTAGGAAAAATTTCTTCACGGAAGGGGTAGTCAAGCATTGGAACAGGCTGCCCAGAGAGGTGGTGGAGTCACCATCCCTGGAAGTGTTCAAAAAACAGGTAGATGTGGCACTTTGGGACATGGTTTAGTCTAGTCTACCCTTGATTGGTTTAGTGTGGACTTGGTAGTGTAGGTTAATGGTTGGACTGGATGATCTTAAAGGTCTTTTCCAGCCTAAATGATTCTATGATTCTATGGGCCAACCTCTTCTTGGGCATGAATGAATTTTTAAAACAGGCAAGCATGCAAGCTGCAGCAATAGTTTTTGCTGTGCTGCTTGCGTTACACCCCACCTGGGAGGCAAAATATTCATATAGCAATAAAGTCAATGCATTTATACAGTCTTACACTGTTTACAATGCTCTGCAAATCAGCAAGGCACAACCTACTATACCTTGAAGAATACATGTAACAGGTGCCCATCTGTATCTTTGCCGGCCTCCTTGAACCACCGCATGAGCCTCATGTGGGTCTTAAGCCATGGACTGTCCTCCTGTATCTTTACAAGTGCATGAGCAAGATGTGAAAAAACAACAGTGAGGAATGGGAGAAGAAAATTAGGGGAGTGATAGCAAGAAAGGTGCAGAGGGAGAGAAAGGCGGACATAGAAATAGAGAGAGGTGGTAGAAAGGGGAGAGAGAAACAAGTAAGCAAGCAAAAAAAGGAAAGTTTTTTTTTTTAAAAAAAAATCGCTTGAACCTCACTCAATCCCAATCAAGTAGACTGGTATTAAAGGTAGGAAGTTACAAATTTAATTTGCTGAAGGCCCTGTGAACCTGCATCTCCCAAAGGAGCACACCTTGCTTTTGTAGCAACTGGAAGAGAAGCATGACAAGAACTGTTATTCAATAAATTCCACAATACTAGAAAGAGATATTCACCCAAACTGTTAAGAGATCATTTTAGAACAGATTAAGTCCTCCTACCCAGTAGGCAGTGGAGTTCTGGAAGCTGTTCCTTCCAGAAGGAGGTCGTGGAGGCAGATATCAGCACACTCAAAAATGGGCTGAACAATTTCATGAGCAACGGGTCCGTAAGCAGGCTGAAAGAGAAAAGTCAGGGATATACCCTTCAGCATCCCTAATCCAGTGGCTGCGGGTGCTGCGGGAGTACAAGGGGAATGGATTGTTTCCTTGTTCCACTCAACATCACTTTTAGCCACGTAAAATGTTCAACTTCTGCCCTTTATGGAACAGTTCTTGCCTCTCTTCTTTGTATGCTTTGCTGTTTAAAGCAAGCTCTCGTTTCCTGTCTCTCAGCCACTTCTCCTTGCTTTTGTGAAGGGTTAACCTTCATGCATTTGTCTTGCTGAATTTAGACTGTAAAATTTTTCAGGGCAAAGGACTTTCATTTTTGTCTGTGTTTGCAAAGTGGTATGTAAATTTCCAGCTATGCTTAAATGTTCTTTAATAATGAAGTAGGTTTAGTCCTTGGGCTTGTAGATGTTTCCCTATCCCCTGTTCCCCAAAAAATGAAGTTCCGCTTATGTTGCGACATTGCTTTTTTTTTTTTTCCTTATCTGATTGAGGTAAATAAGTGAGTTGTTTTATTCAGCAGCTATTGTATTATCTTGAATATGTGATTTGGTTATTTTCCGGTTTTATGCACATCAAGGTTATCACAGCTGTTACTTTGTGATATTACTACATTGTAATGGGATAATGTGTTTTGAGATATATTAGTGGTGGGGTTTTTTTTCCTGGATAGTGGCAGAGAAATAATAAAGGTGTCCAACAGCTAATCTCTTTCTTTGCTGTCTTTGTGCTCCTACTTCACCTTCCACCTCAATAACTAGGAGGACTGTAACTATTTGTTAGGGAAATATTAGTTAAATTGCAGAGCTATTACATGTGCTGAGACATTCCAATTTAAAGTACTTAGTATTCAGTGTGTGTACTTAACTCCTAATGACTATAAATATTATGTTACATTTGAGGTTTTGTAATGTATCAGTTATGTCTTGTACATTGTTTTTTTCTACAGAAAATGCAAATTTTCTAACCCATAGACGGTGCAAGCTGTACTTTCTACATTGCTTTAGAAGGATTTTTTGCTTTGCTTTTCACAGTAGAGTTTTATTTATGAGGAGACGTAAAGTTCAGACAAATAATTTAGCATTGAGATTGTTCACGTGCTTGTTTCACTGCAGTGCTAAGTAGCACAGAACTGGCCATGTAGGACATATTTAATAACTGGTACTGGATTTTGTCAGGAAAGACTGAAAAATAGGGATTGTATAGTGGAGCCTTTGTATGGTAACACTTTGCAGTGGGGATGCGATGAACTGGCAGGGTCCGGCCGTAAGCTGTAGCAGCAGAGTAAAGGGCTGAGGGTAAATGGGGATGTGCTGTGCCCGCTCTCATGGCTGGCTGAACAGCTGGATGGGATTTGTTAGTGATTCAAAGCTTGGCTTAAAGGGAGATAAGGAAGGAGTGCTGATTGGGGTCTGAACCTGGGAAGGAGACTTGCTTTTTACGTAGTGAAGTCTGTTCCGCTTGCAGCGGTCTTCAAAGATTCAGAACAAATGGGCAAAAAAAAAAAAAAAAGGATGGAGCTAGAGTCGATGGCTGAAATATGACGTGGTAGGGAAGAGTGAAAATACAGGGCGGGGTTAGATGTGACCCTTAAAAGCAGAGAACAACAGGGGAAAAAATGCGTTTTGCCAGATCCCTTTCCAGTAGTAAACCTGCCAGTCTCTTACACAGATTCTCGGCTCGCTCTGTACTTCTTTCCTAGGCTCTCTCTTCGTTACAATCCAACGTGTTCCAAGTCACCAGTATGGTGTAAGTTCTGCAGAAGAGAGCTAGTGTGTCTGTTCTAGGCCTCCTTCTGCAAACCATCACAGGCTTGTAAGGAACGGTGCTAGTGTCTTCTGCCTCCTTATCCTGCTGAGCTGAGCAGGTTCTGGCCCCTTCTCTTTCCTGATGGCTGCACTCATCCTTCAGCAGTAGAGCCATTATATCCATCAAAGTTTGCAGCCCATGCCTGCAGGGAACTGAAGAGGCAAGGTTCTCTCATTGACAGAAAGAAAATGTTTAAGAGGAATTGAAAAATAAACAGATAAAACCTTTCTGTCATACTAATTTACTTGCAAATGCAGTATCCGTGATCAGCTAAACCACTGAATGTGTGTATAGATTTTTTTATTTTTTTTTAATTGCTTAAGTGTTTGGATCATGAATCAGAGAAGCTTGATAAAAGGGAAAGAGGAAAGTATTTTTAAAGTACTTAAATGGTCAATTGGGATAATCCTGAGTGCAAAGTAACACAAGAATTTACATTTGTCATCTTTCTTTATGTGGTACTCTTTGGTCATTGGAAAAGTGTATTTTATTATCTTGAAAGGTTTCCATTCAAGAGGATGCATCTAAATTTCACTTTGGGGTTATGAGGACATTTGACATGTGCAGTAGGTGAGCCTGTATGAGTGTTTACATAGCAGACAGCTGTACTCCAGGCAAATGCAAGATTCTTTGGTCAGTATTTTTATTAATCTTCCCGTCAGGTACACATTGAATGACACGTCTGGAAAGTAATCTAGTTGCTGTTTTAGCAAATGGTTTCTTTTCCAAGTGAGAATCTCGTTTTCTGGATATTAAAATAGTAATGGAACTGTGATGTGTGCTTAGATTGGCTTTCCTGGAAGATACAGTGTCATATCCTAATGAGACACTAGGTCAAGGGCTAAATTTCAGTCTTTGCGGAAGATAGTGAATGGACTGTGTCCAGAAATAAGTGGTTTTGTATGTCCCTGTTCATATTACTAGAGTTCAAGGTCACTAGAAAAGTTGTGGGGTTTAATGTACAACATGTATTGTTTACCCACTCTTTCTTAAAAAGTGCCAAACTGTGTGAGCACCTTACTGTTTTATGTGTAGCCAGTGGTTTTCTTTTTCTCAGCTAGTTATACACAAAGAGGGTAAGCATTTCTTTTCCTTCCTTTTTTTATTTATTAATTATGCTGGGGCAGCTGGATGGAAGACTGCATCTTGCTTTTGGCTTCTGAAGGAAAGATCTCTCTTTTGTTGTTTTGTGTGCTGGTTTTTATATGGGGTTATTCTCTAGTAGCGATTATATAATATGATTATGAAGTTATCCTCTCTTCCAAAGGGTCATAGATGTGATCTCTGGTCAGTAGGGAGAAACTCACACTTTTGACCTTTCTGCCTCTTTGGACCCATTAGCTGTTGGACATAGTGGTGCTTCTAAAATTGCTTAATTGTTCCAAAGAGATCATTTGTGCTTACTCTGTTATTGCCATTTGATGCTGTCTCTCTACACACTGCCAAAACCCCACAGTATATTACATTTTTATTGTTATGTAAAGCAGCTGTAAAACAAACAGTGTGGTTGTGTAAGTGTATTTGAAATCTTTGCTATTGGCTACTTCATTTTTTTCCCTTTATGTCTCTAACTTTTACATTTATAGTTTTGCCACCACAGGGAGCTAATGAAAAGCAAACATATAGACTGTTTGTTTAAAAATAATAATAATGCCATGCACAGATTCACGTTGCTTATTCATATTTATTATCCCGTTTCACAGTATAAGAAAGGCTAGGGCATGCTGTGCTGCGGGTTTTTTTCAGTGGGAGGATTGGGGTTTTTGTCTTCTCCATGCATTGGTTTGACTGTTACAGTCCTCTGATTTTAAGAAACTTCAACAATTGTAGAGCAAGTGAACACATAGCAAACAAAGAAAGGAAAAAGATAAATGCATGTGCAGTAAAACATTGATCTAGATGAGGGGAGGTCTGTTGAAAAGTTTTGGGTTTGGTTTTTTTTTTTGTGGTTTGTTTGTTGTTTTTTTTTTTTAATACTTGCGTGCCAGTAGGGAATCAATCCCATGTGCATCCTTAGGGACTTCACAGGATTATGGAAGGTGATTTATTTTACATGTTCAAGTTTCTCTTTACAAGTAGTACTGAAGAAAACAAGAGCTTGAATTATCCTATATTTTTGATTCTTTCTGTACCTTTTTTGGTATGTAGTAGAACTGCATGTCTCAGGAGTAAAATTATTAAATGCATATATTTATTAAGGGTCTGACTTTCAACACTAGCTGTTTACAGTAAGAGTACTTGTTGAGATGATGAGTCTCTTGATCATTCTTTGCCCTAGTGGGAAAAGTGTAAAAACAGCACAACAGCCACTGGGCAGCCTCTCTCACAACTTTTCATCCACATTGGTCGCAGCTGCTAAGACATTTTTAATACATAGATTTTTCTTAGTTGAAGCTATTTTTCTGCTTTAATTGGAGCTTGCATAGCTTAGATCCTGCTTTCCACCCTATTCAGAAAGATACCTGAACTCGGTTGCCACTGAGCCAGAGCTGCCTTCATTCTGTAGCCTGTGCTGGGGAGGCACATGTACTTGTTGGGGTTCTGCTCTACTTGGATAAAGGAACAGAAGCAAACTATAAAGATGAAAAGATGCTCAGGAGGCAAATGTGTACTTGGATTTTGCCAGCAGTTAAAGGTAAATCCTTTACAGTATGGAAGGCTCTCAATAGCACCTCCTGATACGTGTTTTGCAGTAGGTGAATTGTTCAAGAATAAGAATATAATATAGCTGCCCGACTTCAACTCTGAAATAAATTAAGTAGATTTTAGCTTGGTTTTTATTTTGCCCACTATTTCATTTTGCAAATTATGAGGTAATTAATAATAATTTACAAATTTTAAAACCGCTAGATATTATCTGAACAACAGCTCTAAGGGAACAGTGTTGCATCAGATCTGCATTTTGTTAGTGGTGTGTTTAGAGCATGCATGCGTGTGCAAACACCCCTTTTGCATTCACTTACCAGAGCGCCGTTGTATTTCTGAGAAAGTAAGGGATTATTTTCTGTTTTACTTTTCCATTTCCCCAAATGCGCAAAAAATAGCTGTATGGAAAAAAATTATTGTAAGGTCGACTTTCCTTTTCTTCAGCTTTTAACTTAACTTGACTTGCAGAAGTTGACAGAATACATGTTTTCCTAAACTCTGAACATTGCATCACCCAGGAGAAGCACACATGGGAAAGTCTCTTAAGTATGGGCAAAACAGACTCCAAGGATAATGCTGACTTGCAGTTAATCCCAGTGGTATGAAGGGTAAGGCCAAACTTCTTGTCGTGACTGAGCGCAAAAGGTGTTAACTTGGATCTGTGCTGCTGTATTGTATATTCTTGTCATCATTTTATAGCAAATTACTTTTGCTACAAAATGATAATATAATTCTAGATCTGCTGTTATGGAAGACTGTATAAGAGTGTGTGTGATCTGAACAAATATCTAAGCAATGGGGTTGAAGTGGGCTAATTCTCTTTTAAATCCTAGATGGTCTTTCTGCACTTCTACAGTCTTGTTATGCTAGCAGTAGCTGTTCCTTTTAACTGCCACTGAACTGAGTTAGTACACCTATGGAGGCATACAGATTTTGTGTGTGTGTGTGTATACACATTTGCATGTTTATACACACATGCTGCATATATACTCAGATTTTATATATGAAATAGTGTGGGTATGATCAGAACTAGATATAACTGTACCTTTATCACCCAAATTTGTTAAAAGATGTATGACCTTTTTAGAAAACTCGTTCTGAATGTCATCACACTCAATTAGAACACCTCATTTTGTATTTCACCCACCTGGGTTTCCTTTTTCCATCCAATCCTTCTGTCAGCAAGTAAGAACTAATTGTGCTCTTGTGCCCTTGGCTAATTGTAGCAGACTGGTGGCTTTCCCCCAGTCTTTACAGAGCTTTGACTTGGAAAAATTAACAACTTAACTGTGTAAGAACACTTTATTTGTTTCATAAACTGTTCCATTATTGAAAATATATCTTTAAAAAAAAAAAAAAATCTAACCCAAATGATGTTTGGAACCAAAAGAGTTTCTCTGCTCTAGAAATTTGTTTTCAAGTCCTGAAAGCTGGTCACATACAGCTGATGCCTTTTCATGTGTAACTAATGTAAATTAATGATGCTGGTGTAAAGATCAATGATCCCATGATACTGCAAAATGAAGCATTGCAATGTAAGTGTATTTTTCCTCAAGTACAGTATAATTTCCCTTAAACATAAGAACAACCAGATTATTCGAAAGGAAGAGGCTGTAGTCCTCGTTTAAGTAGTGTAACATAAAAGGACTATTATCTCAGGACTATTATATCATTATTCATCCTTCTGAATTACTGTCTTGTCATGATTTTTGGTACCTAGCCTGTGAGAGAGGTTCAGCCAAAGTCATGGAAGTATCTTTCAAGCATGCTCTATGCAAACTAGACAGGTGGCTAAGATTTCATACAGAAACTGCAAGACTTCTGAAGTCAATTTTTTCCTGCATTCTGTGGCTTATATTTGGATGATTTGATGCTAGTTTGGATGCAGCTAACTGCACCAGTGTCTCAGTCATTGAAATGTGAGGGAATTGTGCTCAGCAAGCCACACTGCAGGCTGATATTGGATCTGAGGGTAGGTAGCCTTTGTATTTAGGGATCAGTCCTATAGCCGAGGTAATACAAAAGCTCTGTAGTTTCTCTGAATTGTCCTGTTCTGTCCTGTAGTAACTAAATCAAGGAAGGTTTCCACTGAAATTCTAACACCAATGTCATCAGTCTGTAATCCGGTGAAATCCCTCTGAAATCTGCTTCCACTGCTTTTATAAATTCAATGCCTCTACATAGAGATCCCTATTTTGTGAAGTGTTTTGGTTGAAGTCATGCTTGTGTTTGGTACAGCTTTCACCCAGATAATGGTATTCGTATACAAATACAGAGGTACACCCCTCCTGCAGTTGCCCAGAAATGTCTTTTCAAAACTGTGGCATTGATCCCTTTTAAGCCATTCTCCTGTGACCCTGATGATGGTACCTGAGAACTTGCTTATTTATGCTCACAAAGTTGGAACTGTTGACTGTAACTGCTTCTACAGTGAGGTTTAAAATACCATGCTGAATATGTGTGATATCAGAGGTTTGGGTCACATTACATGATAGGTTCTCTTCTTTTGCTTTTTTATTGTCCTCCCTCACTAGCATCTTCAGCCACATGTGCTATATTTCATTTGGTTAAAGTTTGTGTTTTGTTTGTTGTTGTTGTTGTTGGGGATTTTTTTCTTCAAATATAGGCGTACCTGTGTTGACTAGGGGACCATTTTTTAACACTTGTAGTATTTGTTTTCCCATGTTCTCTCATAAGCCTTTTGTTCAGAGTTCATAAAGTTTGAGTTTCTTTACTTCCTTTACTTGTTCATCTTTCTCTGATTCCCCTAGTAGCAGGCAAGTTTACTCTGTCTGGAAGAACGCAGCCAGGATGAAATACTTCACTCATTTATTTAACTGTTAGCTTCATGCTGCACTGAATACTAGTGCAGAAAGAAGTAAAATAAATTGGAAACATCTGCTTTCTTTTTCTCATAGCAGAAGAACAAAGAGATATGTTCTATTGAAATCAAAGGTGGCAAATATAAGAGTAATAAAAGGAAGGTATTATATGTGTCTTTCACACATATAATTAGGCTATGGAACTTACTGTCACAGGAAATTATTGAGGCCATGAACATAACAGGATTTGAAAGAGAATTGGCCAGGCATGTGGCTATCATGAATGTTCGAAGTTAGTATTATTAATTATTGTGATTTTGGAGCAATATTAAACCCATGCTGCTAGGCTTAAGCAAGTTTATCTTGAGATGTTGTATCAGAAGAGTGTGCTTTTTTTTTGTGTTCCTTCAAATTAAACTTGCCTATGGACTAAAATTTACTTGAATTCCGAGTGTTGCACGGAAATCCTTTTGTCCAATCTCAGCTTGTACATACACAAGCATTTTCTCCCTCCCATTTTCCACATACACATGTACACACCTGTCTTATATCTCTTGGGACTGGATATCCTCCTCACATATTTTCTTTGTCCCTTTCTATACGCCTTTTCCACATCCCTTTCCATATCAGCTCATCCCAGGAATGACCATTATGCATCACGTCTGATCAGGTTGCACGGGAATGCCTATGGAAATGACCTACAAAGTGAGCAATAGAATCTGAGGACTTATGAATTATTAATACCTACACAGAGCAAGAGCCACAATGTTGATTAAACTTGAGTATGCTGTGATGAGTGGAATCACTATATTTCTGTAAAGGAAGTGATGATGGTAGCAGGCTCTTTACCATGTCTTGGCTTTTTAATAAGTGGCACTTCAAGTTATGGAATTAATTCCACAGAGTGGAAAAATATCAGGAGCGAAGTAATAAATATGTTAAAAGGTTTGACTATTGTAGTTGACATTTATGCCTGCAAATCTCGGCAGAGCTTTAAACCACACAGTTCCTACACATTTGGGCCAGGGAGGAGAAATACCTTCTTCATATGCTAAAGCTGCCTTTTTTTTTTTTTTTTTAAAAAAAAAAAAAAAACAACAAACCTACATCTGTAGTATGAGGAAAAAAAAAAGAAAAAAGTAGTTGAGCAAAGGCATCATAGAAACAATGATTAGAAATCCCTGGGCATTAGCCAAAATTTTCATTGTCTTTAGATTCTCTTACTGGGAGTTTAGGAAAGGCAACTTGAATAAATCATGTGACTTTAAAGGAAAGAACCTTAAAATGTCTCCTGTAGAGTTCAGCGCTCTTTGCAGAGCTGTGTGCATTCCTTTGTAAGGTTCCACTGTTCTGTAATTATCTAAAAGCTACAGTCAGATTAAGAAGCAGAGCTTGTTGCTTGTTGCTAAGATGCTCAGCTGCAGCATTGATTGATAACAAACTCTTAGAGTTTATTCTTCCATAAAGAATGCAATATTCTGTCCTTTTACGGGATGCAGAAGCAGCAAGGATGCTTTCAAAAGTGTTCTTTGCTGACAGTAAGTGTGAGAGTGAGGAATGCCATAATTACGAACTGGGCTAAGTGTGATGAAGCAAACCCCCGATCAAAATACTTTGCAGCAATCTGGCTTTTGCAATCACTGCTGGTTTTTTCCAGGTTCCCAAAAGAGATTTCTCTGTCCTGCATTGCATATGAATTTATTCTGATTAATTTGATGGGAGTTTTGTCGTTGACTTCAACTCGCCCAGACTGATATAGAAGTACTGGCTTCTGGAAAGACACCTGACAAATGTATTTGCTAACAAGACAGATACTTAACAGCGTATGGTCTGCTGCAAACTTCTTACTTTGAAAGCAGGGAATAAACTTATTCTTTACTGGCCTAGTGCTCGTTAAGGGCATGCCTATGGTGATAAGCCTTCCCATTTTGAAAAAGGAAGGGTAGGACATATTTCTGTCATGTGAATGAGAGAAAGACTTAATATGGATACATACAAAGTAATGTCTTGTCCATCAACTTTTGTGTAATGCTGGCCACTTTATCTCAAAAAGAATACTGGAGAAGTAGGTGGAATTTGGAGAGGAGAGATGGAAATTATTAAAAAAGAAACTGGAGGAGTTCTCATGTGAAGACACAGGGATTGTTTCCTTCAGAAAATAGACTGAATATTTCTTTTCCTTATTTTTATTCCCTAGAGACAATAGACGGGAAGCTTATTTTCCTCTGTCTTCTAATACAAGAACAAAGGCATACGGAATGAGATTAAAAGATAGATAAATTTCTTTAATTTTTACAGAATGAAATTAGACACAGGGATTCCATGCTGTATTACATTGCTGAAGCCAGGAATTCAGCAAGCTTCAAAAAGACTTAGACTTCTAGGGAGGGCAAAACCAGACAGAATTACTGCAGTTTATTCATAATACTGATTTCAGGAGGGAAACATAGATGCCTGGTTTTGAGGCTCAGTTGGTTACTGCTGAGGATGTTGCTAAGGTAGGGGAAAGCAGAAGATCTGGCAAGAGCCTTCCAATGCTCATCTCTGCCCCATTTGACACTGGAAACGAGAGATAAATTGTTGGAATAAGTGGACTTCAGATCTGATCCAGCCTGGTGATTTCCTATATTTCTTTTGATAAGCTAGTAGAGGAACAAAGTTCTGTGACCAAATTTGCATTTGACCTGTGATCAAAGTCTTTCCAGTAATACTACTTTTATTATACTAATGGGTGGACAGAGCTTTATTTTAACATTGTTTTATAGGGGAAAACTTGTCTTTGTAAGTCATGTTGTAAAAGGTTTTGTGCATTATGAAACACACACACATATACATATATATATATGCGACAAAAGCACCTGTAAGAGTAATTTCCAAAAGTATTTCCCGTAATGTTTTTGTCAAATTAGTATCTGTCTCAGAGAATTGAGTCTTAAAGCTGAAAACGAGTGCATACATACTTTGGTGTCTTACTCCAGTGCTTAAGGTTGACTTTACCTAGTCAAATCTCATGTTTCTGGTATCGTTAACTCATTGCTTGGAAGTTACCTGTGTGAGATCTAGTTTTACATATATTTATACAGAGTGAATTAAAAAGATCATTTTAGTATTGGTTAGTTTGCTACTCTGTGAATGATACTACCATTGGGATGATTTTTTGTGTGTGATCTGTTTTACTCTTCTGTGACAGGCACAAGCTCAGCAGAAGAGAACTATTTTCATTTAGTTTGCTTTAATTGGGAAAAGAGAGTTGTCTCATCATAACTTTTAATTGCATTTGATTAAGAACCCAATATAAAATAAAAAATTTATCATAAGTTTGTTTTAATGAAGGGAGTGTCAGCTGCCTTTGGAATTCGTCTGTTCTTACTGATTTATGAAGAAAACTGTACTCTAGGGGTTTTATTTACTGACCTTTCTGAATTGAGATCTTGGCATAGAAACTTAAATGAAGACACATCTCTTCATTATTTTATCTTGAAAGTTCAGATAGGATTGCCTAGACTGGCTGAAGAATTTTCTAGCATAATGTAAATAGTGTAAACGTATTTACATTGTAAACGTATTGCTGTTTGAACATCTTTATTTCACTAAAAGGAATATTTGAAATGCCTTTTAGTGGGAAAATCAAAGTGGATGAAGCTGTAGTGACTGGAAACAAATAATTTTTCTTTGTTCTTACAGTGCTTTTCCCTACCTTCATACCTCAAATCCCTGTGATTTGTAGCTAATGATAGATTTATTTCTCTTCTTATGTTGATATGTATGTAGAATTACGTCAAGCATAGGTATTAAGGCTGTCAGTTCTCCCAGGTGTTTTGCCATACTACTGTATGCTATTATGCTGGTTTCATATTTGTGCCTAATTATAAGTAACGTATGGAGTTTTTCTTCAGAAAATTTATAGGGTAGAATTAGGTGCAAATGGTACATCTATCTCTGTGTCAGTTTTAACGTTTTGTAGGCATGCCTCTTAATTTCTGTTGCCGTCTGTATGGAAATGATTACAGCATAACAAAACTGATGCACAACTCCCAAAACATACCCAGGAACTCTCTGCTACTCTTGTCACTCTTGCTTTAATGTGTTACTTTTAACGACACTCAGGTTAAAAGGTTAGAAAATGTAAACCACTGTCTCTGAAATGGTGCATGTGCCTGTGAGGTGTGCTTTCCTCCTTCTGTCTCTACGAAATATAATGGAAAATCTCATGCAAGCATTACTAGAAATTAAATTAACACCATCCAATAAAGAAATGCAAATTTTTACTAAATGCCACTGAGGATCCTTCTCTGTGAACTTCATGGGTTGCACAGGAAATTTGTGGGGAAAATATGGTTGGTTGGTTTTTTGGGTTTTTTTTTTTTTTCCCCTAAATTACTAGGAAAGCCTCCAGATCATGGGAGTATACCTGAAGTATTTTTTAACATCAGTGTTTTCAACTAACAGCAGCATAAACTTAGCATGATTTTTTTTTTTTTTTTTTTTTATGACAGCGAAAGATTGAAACTTAGTTTAAACTAAGAATGTCAGTGCTCAGCTGAAGGAGCAGTTTCCAAGCTGTGTGGGACCAGGGGTGATGTTGAGGAGGATGCCTGGACTACCTGTGCTCCCTGGCAGTTCCTTTTTACCTGCCTGCTGCCGACCTCTGTCAGCACAACTTAACTGGCAACCCTGGATGTTGTCTTTCCACCTTATCAAATGGTTGCTAGGTCTTCTCGCTTCGGTGGAAATCAAGGAGGAGCAGACATCCGTGTGTGTGAATGTGGCGTGTGTTTTAGAAAAGGTGTAAGTGATGTAATGCCCTAAGTTGAAACTCTTATTGCCTGGCACTTCATTGTCTTTAATGTTTCCTTACATTCAGAAGATACTTCCAGACAAAAATGCAGTGAAATGAAGGCATTGGGAAGTTTGAAAGTCAATGATGTAGGTTTTTGTGGGAGTGTTTTGTGTGGTGGTGGTTTAGTGTTTTTTTCTTTTTTTTTTCTTTTTTCTTTTTTTTTTTCTCCTTTGGGAGGAAGTTACTTACGGTCAATTGCCAAATAGGGTTCTGGAGAAAAAAGATAATTTGTGAAGGACTATATCTGCCCCTTCAAGTTAAGGCATGCAAGTTGGCCCCAAAACTGTATACATTATTGAAGAGCACTGCCTAGCCCTCTTGTGGCTCCTAATGTGGATTAAATTTAATGTTCCTAATACTTTGAAAACAAAAAAATAAGGAAAACTTTAGAAGGCCACCACAAATTCCTATTCAGTCTATCCTTATGTGTGTGAAAATGCTATCAAGAAATCAAAAGCCTGTTTTTGTTTTTATATCCCTTGAAAGAGTGTTGTTGGTTTTGTTTTGGTGGTTTTTCCCCCAAGCTTTTGCCCTCATGTCAGCTTGAGAATAATATTTACGCAAGAAAATGCTACAATTAATGCTGATTAGCTATTGTGACTGGCTCGTGTTTGCAACTGTTATTAATGAGAACAACTTGCAGTGGTATATAAACAATTTTTAGTGACTGCTATGTAGTTGGGTGGCAGCTGTGCTGTATTAAAGTGTAGGTAATGTTGGTTTACTTAAAAAATAGTAAATTCGCATCTCAGACCTCTCAGATAAAAATTCCAGTCTGTGCATGTTAAAGTTTCAAAACTCAAGTCAGTGTTTTCAAATTACTTTTCTGCTAGGCAGCTTTGATAGTTTGGAATTGTGAAAATCAGTAAAGAGATGCCCTGGGTAGTGCAGCGTAACTGATAATATTTTGTTGTTGTTTTGAGTAACCAAATTTTGTTTTGGTATCGGGTGGTTTGTTCAATTTTGCTGTTATCACCTGCAGTGAAATATGTTAATCCAAATGCAGTGAACTTGATTTTTTTATTTTTTTTTTTTTTTTTTTTTTTTTTTTTTTTTTTTTTTTTTTTTTTTTTTTTTTTTTTTTTGGTGAATGGCAAGGAAAGGAAGTTAATATGAAGAATTTAATGTAGATAAAGGAGAAGGGGAAGATATCCAGATTAGATTTTTTTTTCTTTCTAGGTTTCATGTATCATTAAGATACATCCTTCAGAACATAATATATTTTGATTAGCAACATAATGTTATCGGTATCAGCATTGGTATGCCGATGGGAAGCAGTAGAATGATGCAAAACAAGATAATGGGACGACCTGGTTCTCTAGTTAAGTACTGTTGACTCTACCTAGCATTGATCTAATGGGAAAGAGACTCTTGGTGTTAATTGGCTGATGGATTCGTTTGAATTTGTAGTGTGTTTTTAGGGCGAGGTGGTTGGTAGGTAGGTGGTGGGACAGGAGGATCAGTTTTGGAGCATGTGGTACACGTGCAGAGTTTTTTTCCTTAGGTTATGTTCTCTTGGTAACTTAAAGTTGCATGTAAACTAGCAATCTTAAAATACAGCATCATCTGTTCTGAGTACAGACTTTAAACAGAATTCCTGTAGTTCAGTGCAAGAGAGATGGTAGTGTATCTCTCATATGGCAATGCACTGTCTGCCCTCTTTAAAGTAGTCCTTTTCCTCCCCATGGAGGTAAAAAAGCAACTTGAAGAGACAGTTGGGTGAAGCCACAAGAACCATGCCCTTATTAGTCTGAGGAAGTTCAAGAGTCTTGTCTGCTTTCAATTTTCAGCATAGCAGGGGCTTCTTGCCAAGTGTTACACATCATCTTTAACTTTCTGGGGCCAGTTTTTCCAAGCTGGTTTGTAGCTGCTGTTGCCCGTTCGATCCAAGTTATTTAGCATATGCATTTCTTGATCTACAGAGTTACTAGTTACAATGAAATCAATAGGGCAAACTGATGATGATAAAATCTAAGATAACATGGTGGACTGGTTATCTGAATGCTGGATAGGTAGTCTTAGAAATAGGTGGGATCCTTTTTTTTCTTTTTTTCTTTTTTTTTTCTTTTTTTCTCTCTGCCCCCTCTTTCCCTCCCTAAACAGGGCAAGTGACTTCTGAAGAGACAGAAGCCTCCAGATCATGTTGGTCCAAACTTAGCAGTTTTACAGTTGATGTGCTACAGGGTGCCTAAATATTTATGATGTGCTGGGCTTTTTTTATCTGTTTATTGAGACCACCTTTCATATTCCCACACTGATATGGACAGGACAGGAGATGGGCATAGAGGACAGAAACATAGATGTAGGTCCCAGCTTGATTCTGGAATGGTGGGTTAATTGTGGTGGATTTCCATTTTCTCTAGTGGATAAAACATGGTATTTAGGGGACAGCCCTCTGATCATTTTAATGTAGCACAGTTAAAGCTGCTTATATATATACACACCCATAGGGTATGGGGTATTATTGAACAGTTATGTTGTCAGAGGGCGTAGTTTCTTTTCCATGTGTGAAGAATCTACTATGTCCCAATAAGTACAAGGAGGAGGTAGAGCTTTTGTTTTCTCTTAAGGGGTACATCACATTTGAGATTAGTAACATGAGAACTTTCATATTTATTAATAGTATTGATTCTGTTTTATTGTCTTTAAACACAGGACTGTCAATTTGATGCTGGGCAACCACTTTAAGAGTATGTTTGGTTTATGAAAGCATTAAAACTACGGAAACAAATAGGTTTACTAGATATTTCTATACCAACCTCGAAAAACCTGTTGGAACATGAGGAGGCCCAGACCAAATGGTGTAGCTGCAAAAATGCAGCATTTGTGAAACTGCCTAGTTTTTGCTTATCAATTGTAAATTACACATCTGTGCCATAAATACTGAATTTGGAAATGAGGTCTCATGATGTGAAGGAATTTCTGTCCCCATGTTGGCAGCTAATAGTCCAGTTGACAAATGGCAGGAAGGAAACTGATGTAAAAATAACACAAGGTTAAGTTGGCAAAGCACAGTTTCTCCCATCACATCTTCTTGTCATTTCAAATAAGCCGATGCTAATTGTTAGGCAAGTCAGATTCTCTTCTACTCTTTCCCAATTTGTTTTATTGTTTCTTATGCAGGGTATTGTTTAATGGGACATGCAAGGTCAAATATAAGCCAGTACATTTTAATTTATTTATTTTTTGGTCACGGTGTCAAACTATATGAGGAGAAAAGGAAAACAGATTTGCATGCAATGAAAATAATTTCATTGACTACTTAGTCTGACACTTCCTGTATTTGCATACTGTACATACTACAGCCACAGACTTGCAGAAACAGTCATGCTGGACACTGAAAATGTTCCTACATGTAGTGGGACAAATTTCCAGTGCTTTGAGGTGGAGAAGGCTAGGAAGAAGCCACTGCAAAGAAAAATGGAAGCCCTTGAGAGCTGAGCAGGCTGGATTTATTTTCAATTTTGGAATCAATGCTAAATGGATTAATTTCTCTTGAACCTTTTTATGAGGACTTGCTCCTAAATTGGAGTGATTATTGTTAAACTAAATAGAGCTGCAGCACACTCCTGAGAATATTGTAAGTCTCCTTCTGACCTCCCCGTTAACTGAGATTTTATTTTAAATCTTTGAAGCCTGGTTTAAAAATCAAACTCTGCAGTGAAATTATTCATGAGGGCTGGCCTTTTCACCAAGTAGTTTAGTAGTAACTTCACAGTAATATTTTGCAGAGACTGAAATATTTCAGGTGAAGGTCCTAAATTTGCAAGTACTCCTGGGCATTTCTCTTCCTGTTGTAATTGAAAAGAGTGAGATCTTGGCAATGATAAGGTTCTTGGTTGTTGTGTGATCTTGTTGCCAAGTATGTTTTATATAAACTGGAAAACTGGTCCTTTTTTTTTTTTCCTTCCCACAAAGAAATCCCCCGAAACAGTTTTCCTTGAAGTCTCATAAATCCCTGCATAACACCTTATCAGCTCCATTATCAGAGCTATTTAGTTATTTAGTTCCTTTTTTAACCTCATAAGAATGTAATTCGCTGCACTGTTTATCCTCCAGTTTAAGCTTTGTGCAATTTATGTGCAATTTTTCAAACCTCCCCTCCCCAATTTTACATTAGTCTGATACTTAAGGGAAAAGCTTTCCCAGATGCTAAACCAGAAATTTTGTGCATGCTCTTCTCTGTTAGAAATGTGGTGGGATTTGTAAGGTACTTACCCTTGTGCAATAATATTGTGACTGCCATTTTAAATTTAAGACAGAAAATACAGTACCCTCAATGAGTTACAAGAAAAATAATAATATTTACTGCTTTGTACTTGAAAACTATGCCCCTGAACATGCATTAGAAGGAGAATTAAGTTCTGTTTTCACAATTTTATAGTTTGGATTGCTGTAGCAATATAATGTTCCATCTTTGCTCACTTACCTCTCCTTTTCTTCCTTTGTTCCCTTCTTATGTTTTAATTAAAGCCAGCTGCAACTTTTTCTTTTGCTGTCTTTTCCCTCTGTGTCTCACTGAGCTCGTAGGCATTTCACCTATGGTCAATCCATCATTTTTAGCTAATGTTAACACAGAGGAGCACCTTGGCTGTGTATAGTGACAGTGGGCAAAAAAATACCACTCTGATTCATGTAGTCACGTGGTAATTCAGTATATTACCTTTAACTTTCCACGGTTGGCCAGGAGGGGTTTTGTTGCGTGTAATTTTTTTTTTTTCTTTCTTTTACTTTCATTTCCATTCTTTGACTAAAAATGGGAGGCAAAAAAATTATATCCCACTTTTAAACTACTTGACTGAAAAATGGCAGTTAAATGGGTGGCCCAGGGGATCCTCTTAACTACCTCTATCTTGTCTGGTTGAATTTCTTCCTAATAACTGTGTAATGTTTTAATGCTTATTTTATAATTGAAAAACCTGTGTAAGTTGTGTACATGAGTCTTTGGATTGCATTGTAGCATGCTTAGCATAGTGGGGTCCTGTCTGCAAATGGAGTGTCTCAGCGCTATAGTAATAAAAATAATAATAATACATTTTGGTAGCTAAAGCATGTGCAGAAGGTGACAATTTATTTCTAAAATTAGAGCTATGCATTAATACGAGGTTTTTGAAGTGACATTGTGGCCAAAGGATTAGCTGCTTTTTTGTTTGGTTGGCTTTAACTCTTGTTCTTTGACATTCCCATTTTTAACACAGCTTGCTTAAACATCTGTAGAGCAAAATTTCTTTGAGTGAGGGATTTTGGAAGTGTGTGGTTTGTTCGATGGCTAAGCTAGATGAGCTGTCCTGATTCTTTGTAGACTCTGCACCTGCCTCCCTGAGTGATCTAGGACTTCTGGGGTACTTTTGCAATCTCTGCACCAGATTCAGCCTAACAATGTAGGTGAGCAAGCTCAGCGTGGACCCACTTGGTGGAGTACCAGGAAAGAAAGCATATTTACCCTGAGGTCAGGAATGGGGTGGATTAGGTGGGAAAATCAAGGTGCACCAGAACTTCATGTGAGAATGATATGCTGCCTCCCTGCCAGTCAAAATTTCTAATGCATTTTGGTCTTGCATCTTTTAAAAAAAAGAAAAAAGAAAAGAAAAAAGGGGGGAAAAAAGGAAAGGAAAAAAAAGAGACCTTCTAACAGTCAGCTAAATATTTCCTAAAGCTGCCTAGTAAGGTAATGTGTACATACCCAAGGTGCAATTCCATGTTCAGGCATTCACTGTTGCTTACTACAAAATAAAACAATAATGAAAAATTGATCATTTTGTAACAGTGCAACTTTACGTTGGAGATCATTAGATTCTCTGCCACCCTGGAATTTCCATGTGCCATTAGTATGTTGTTTGCTTTCTGATTTGAGCTATGTCCCTTGGAAAAGGTCATGTCTGCAGTGTTTTTGGAAATTATATTTATTTCTACAAGTGTGCAACTTCAAAACAGCTTAGCTACTTGCATCAGACTCTTCCTGTTCAGGGCAAAATAGCCTCAAAAATAGCATCTAGGGATATGGAGTAGTTGGAGTATGAGTTCGTGGTTTTGTTACTTGCGGTTTTAACTGAAACATACTGTAGTTTTTCCTTAGCTGTTATTTACTTCAGCATACCATGAAATTGCCCTTCTTCTCATCACCCTGATGGATAGCCGTCTCTGGCATTTTGAAACTACTCTGCTAAATTAGTTAGCTTTTAAAAGGAATATGCACTTCTTTGGTATATCAGTCAATGCTACAGACACTAGGTTAATACCCTGATTTTGATTCATTACCACTACAGTGATCTGCTATTGTGCGTTTTTTGTATCTCAAAGAAGAGTAACCAAAGTATTCACCAGGCGGTATTTTCACTAGAGGAAAAGCTTTTATCATTTGGTCAACTCCTAGAAAGGACCAGGTAGTTTCCAAATGGTACTAGCAAGTTGACATAGACAGTGGGCTCTTTCTGAGTCATTCTCCTGGAAAGTACCAGCAGTGTGTTCCCAGGGATTTTCGTACATTAGCTGTACGTGGTGAACACCAAAAAATCCTACCTTCCCTCCATGGCATAGGCATGCTTTCAGTCATTTGCCTAGGGATGCCGGGGCCAAGGAGGGAGCTGAGTTTGTGTGTGCAAAATCAGGGTGGTATTACGTAATGCAGACCTGTGGTGGAGGTTGTATCTGGCTGGCTTAATATGAAAAAGCCACAGGCTGGCTGTTCTTGCAGACTATCTGTCATTTCAGCCTTTTCAATACATGAAAAAGTGTGTGTGTGTAAGTGCGCATGTGTGTGTCTTCTCCATGAACACTTAGTCTCTGAGACAGAGTCTTATGTTTATAATTGCTCAGGACTGCAAGGCATCTGAGCATGCAGCCGATTTTTACCTAGGCATCATTCTGCTCCCCAGCCTCTGCTGCAGGCGTTTCTAATTTACCTGCTTGGTTTTTAAGTTGAGAAAGAACACGGCACCTGCCAGCAAAGGGAGGCAGAGCAAGATGAGGTTTTTCCAAAGCAACACAAGGCTGGCTGGGACTTGGCCCACGCAGAACTTTGAGCTCAGTCTCACCTGTGCCGAGGCTTTCTCTCTGCCTTGCCTTTACCAGCAGGATTCAGACTGCTGCTTCTAGACTTGGAAAGGTAGGGAGTCCTTGAACAAAAGCTACCTCGGCACTGGGCGTTATCGTCATAACATCTGCGCGGGGGATAAGCTAGCAGCGACTTGGGAATGATCAGAAACAGTTGTTACAGTGGGCACAGCACCTCTTCACTGAGTATATCACTGTTCTTCACGGGAAGAGGGATCTCAGTTGCACTGCTGTGTAACACATGCTGCCTGATATGATAATGATGGGTTGGGATTTTTTCAGTTTTCTTTCAGATGTTATCTTTCACTCTGCATTACTGGTCTTTGTCTCATTTCTTTCTTTCAAAGTGAAGAGGTTGTGTGGGCTATTGAGTTCAATACAGAAAGTTGTTGCGCTCGTACTCTTGTCTTGCAGTGGAAACAATTTCTATTTAATTGGTTAAAATTGTCTTCCCAGTGGTCATATGTTGGACAGCTTCAAAATGTTGCGTTAGTAGATCTAGACACTTAATTTGAGCAGTGGTGACACACATCAGGCAAGGTGGCAGCTGTGCCTGTGAGCCCTGTATCTATGCATCAGTGAATTTCTTTTTGAAGCAGATAATTGCAAGGATTTTAAACAAAGAATGTAATCTTTAACCTTTAACAGTTTTTATATCTCCATCAAAAGTTAACGCCGCTGCATTTATGCTGTGGTCCAGTATTGTCACTTTTCTATTAAGCACTAGGTCTTCTTGAGCTGCTTGATATTACCTAATCCTAATTTAAATCCGAGCAATACTGCACTCTGAAGCTGACTTGTGTCTTCCTCTTTCAGTCTTTCCTTTATAAGAAATCAATGTTAATATGTAAAAATCGGACATCTACAGCTGTTTCACTCTGTTAATTGAATTATGAAAAGCTTAAAAGGTAAGCTTAGTACCTCACTGTTAAAGCCTACTGATGTCTTACAAAGATGTTGCACTCTTTTAATACGGAGGTCTAGCAGTATATTACTTGCATGCAGTGATAGCTCTAATTGGAAACCTAATAGGATACAAGAGATTTCTAAGACTATTACAAATAATAATATATTATTTTTTAAGTCTGTGGGATTTTTTTTATTGACAGTCCTTTGGGTTGAAGCTGGAAATAAAATGCAAAATGTTGAAATATTTCTCGTTGGTTCAGAGGGCTGTATTCAGTGCTAATCGCACATCATATTTCTTGAGTGCTGAAGTGCTCCCAGTGGGCAGTTCTCGTGATATAAATTCCAACAGTAAATCGGTGCTAACAAAGCTCAAGTGCCTGTTCCGTTCAGTAGCTCCATCTTTAGGGGAGGGAGGGGAGGATGATCGCCAGTGCAACTTGCAGTAATGACAGTGTGTCAGTAGGTTGCTAATATGTACATAAAGAGGTGATTCCTTGGAGTGGTGGCTAAGGGTGCCCCAGAGAGTCTTTTTCAGTAAGTTTGCACAGTTAAGCTGGTGTATTTCGACAGAAAGCTCTACCTCTTGAAAGACAACGCTCTTCCAGTCTAATGCACAAGTGGTAGCTGGAGAGTACTGAGTGCCCAAATATATGGACCTGCATAGGACAGGGACAAGTCATTAAGGTGGAGCGGGATGCCAGGAGTGCTCAGGATGGAATGGCTTTTACTTTAATTTAGTACCGATCTTGAGCTGCGCGGGGTTTTGTGTTCTGAGGAGAGAAATCTTTCCCTAGTGGCTGGTGTATCACTTTGCAGAGAACCTGTCTCCCTTTACTGCTTTCTTACATGCTTTCCTTCCCCTGGAAGCATGCTTTTAGTCATAGCTTCGCTATTCCTGAACTATTTAGCACCAATGTATTGTGAACTTTCAGTTTAATCTGAAAATAAAATTTTAGGTTTGATAACAGAATTAACTCCCTTTCTCTCCCCTGATTCCCCTGCTGTCAAGAACATGTTCACCAGTACTGAAAAGAGCATGTCTCTGAGCACTGTTGTTACATTGAGAATTTATGTTTTTGTAATTGTATTTCTGTTTGTAACACTGTTATTAACACCTAGCAATTAATCTGGTTCCCTTCATGTTAATCAAATGCATATTGTCACGTATATGATGAATTTATTGGATTGCCTTCCCTCTCAAGTAATACTACTCCATGATCATTATAATATGAAAAGAGCCTTTTTTTAATCCTCCTGTCTTCTATTAGCCTTGTTAGAAGAATGGGGAAAGAAGAGCAAGGCTGGTTTTCTTTGTATTAGGAATGTTAAAATCCGGCCCCTTACAGAACAAGGGGAGAAGAGATTTCCGAAGTCATAGCACATCCATGATAGAAAAAGCTGTGTCAGCACCTCCCTTTATATGCAAAGGGAGTTTTCAGCTCTGGCATCTTACAGATAAAATACTACCATAGCAGCACAGAAAGAAAGAGGTAGCAATGGAGTCCTAAACCATTAATGGCTTTATAGGTTGAGCTGTACTTAGAAAAACTCAGTGACATATGGTACGCTACAGAATACAAGTGTCTGAGGATCTCAGTAAAGCTAATTTTCAACAAGCAGACATTTGTGTTCTGCAACACCTTTAATTTGTACTGCTCTTGGTGGGCTGCTGGCAGGTTAGGGAGAATCTAGAATTAGACAAAGCTGATTTGAGAAAGCGCTGTTTTAATTTGACACAGTGATTCTAATTCACTTTACAAAAGCGGTTCCACAATACAAACAATATCAATGGGACGAGTTCATGTGGCCTCGTTTTAGAAACCAGTGTAGCAAAACGATGAAAGTGTAGAAAATTTTTACATTTAAGAGTATCACCATGTATTTGGCTTCCCTCAGTTATATCATGAGCCTTGGTTTAGCAACAATACAGGAATATAGTTTAAAGAACACACAAGATTAATAAAATCAACATAAGTCCTTAATTTATTTAGTATGGTCTTTGATGTGGTACAGTTTTATTAAGGCTGACCTGGAAGAGCCATTTCTGAAATACAGTAGGAAATTGTTCTTTGAAACTTAACTTTTCTGTTGTGTTGAGATAGCGTAGCATGTTTAGGAGTAGTTCTGGGCAATGCTGCTCTTATAAATGTTAGGAGAGAGAAGCTGAAAACCATACCCCACCTCTAGTTTCTCAGCTTTGCTAAGCAGTCTGGAGCACTGATAAGTCCAGGTAAGATCTCTGATATTTTGGAAGCGTTCAATCTACTTTTAAGCCCTGCCTTTACTTCAGGTGGTGTATGAAGTGTAACACTGAAAACTTCCTTCTGTATCATACTTGAAGAATGTAAGAGGTTGTATTTATTTGAACTGTGGTAATATTTCTAAACCATTTGGGTTTGTTTTATCTCTTAGCGCTGGCCCCAAAGGTGATAACATCTACGAATGGAGATCAACCATTCTAGGACCCCCAGGTTCAGTCTATGAGGGAGGTGTTTTCTTCCTTGACATCACATTTACACCAGAATATCCTTTCAAGCCTCCAAAGGTAAGAGACCTGTAGCTGATGTCTTAAGTCATGAATGCTCAACAGACCATCAAGTAGCAAGCAGTGTTAATGGAATGCAGCCCATTTGAAAGCTACTCTCTTTAAGAACAAGCCTAAGCTTTCAGACATTACATTGGTTTCTATTAGCTAATGTTAACAGCTTTTCCAACCCTCTTGATCACTATTTTAGAGCTTGTTTTCTTTTTCCCTGCTTCTGTTTATAAGAGGTCCTAAGCAATTAGTGCAAACATCAGGACAGGACTGAGAAACTGAAGAGTAAATAAACTTGGGGAGAGGAGAGAGGATACAAATACTTGTTTCTCAAACCACTCAAGTTACGATAAGCATAACAGTTATGTGTGTTTTGGCCACTAAAGTAGTATTTAATTTTACAGTTTTGTTGGGTACTTGCATTGTTCACCTACTTGTACAGTAACAAACTTTTCTGGTAGGTGTGTTGTATTTGTGAAGCTCTTATATTCCAGTGTTGTGTTCCAATGCTACAAGGCAAATACCAGTGCAAGTGAATGTTACCTTGTGGTTCACATACTTTGCCAGAGGAAGAGTGTTGGGTTACAAGAAGAGGTGGTTGTGTATACGCTTCATGTTTGCCTTGTATCTGAAAGCATTTATGTGCATGTTTAACTTTCTACTTAAAAGTCGTTGCATTGATGAGATAAATGCCAGTGACTGCCCCATCTTCAGACTCTGGTCTAGTCTGCAGTAGAAAGGACTTGCCATAGTTCAGGCCATAAGTCCCATCTCAGTGGAGACAGTGCTAATTGTTCATACCAGACAAATTAATACAAGCTTCCCAAATTAAGGGAGCTGTTTGACTGTTCTTTCTAGCATAACTTCAGGGTTTCTGGTAGTATCAACAGGACCTTAAATTCTACCCCTAAGCTAGGGCTCTGATTCACAAGCAGCATGGTCTACCTTGGCACACTTCTAGTGACTTCCTGCTGATGCTTGTCCATCCCTCTTTGGAGGTTCTCTGGCAGCACAGATGGTTCTCTTGTGTCTTGTGTTAAGAGTTTAATTCAGTTCAGAATGGTTTTTCATTATTTTGGTTTAATTAGTTTGCATTGGATAATTTATTGTCCAACCACCTATATGCAATATCTTATGTCATGAGCCAGCAAGCATTTAAAGAGGGAGCTTTTACCTTCCCATGTGTGCTTTGCTACACCTTTGCTTTCTATGCTACAGGTCAGAAGCGTTTATTGTCCCAGGTTTATCTAGCCTGATGCTTTACAAGACCATGTTATAACTACCAGTGGTATTGAGACAGCCCTATATGCCAAGTTCCATGATGCAGAACCAAAGATACAATTTTACTGTTCTAGCTCAGCCCTGCTTTCTGCTCTGCACTTCTGACAGGGATCTCTTTGCCTTTATCTTTGGATCTAAACCCTCACCCAGATAAAAAGAAGGGTGGGATTAAAAAAAACCCAGGCACCACTTAGTGAGGCCTTAAAAGACTAGTTTAGTGGAGATTCACTGTATGGTAGCAGAGTTTCATTTAAATGGAGTCTTTAATCTAGCAGAGTCCAAGCTGGTTTACAAACCACATATATGTATGGAAATAAAATAAATATAGCTTCAGTCTCATTGATATGGGATATAGGAGAAAGCATAGCAGTGCTGTAATAGAACATACTTGTGCTACTGGAGTACTTCAGGTTGAAAAGAAGAACCTTTCTTTTGCTGAGAACCGAAGACTCTTACAGTGTCTCCTGTGTTAATACCTACGCTAGTGTTAATCAATAATAATGTGGAAAATATAATATCATATTGCTCCTGCTTTATTCCCAGTAATTTGTTGATTTCAGATTGCCCAACTTCTTGCAGTGACTGATAAACATTGTTTGTGGGCCATCTGGAAGTGGTAGGACTAATGTAATTATCATAGCCTTCCTCTCTATATACATTTTTTTTAGGGCAAGAAATGAAGAAACAGCTAGTTGAAACAAAACCCAGTGTATCATTTTGATGATGAGCACTAGTAGAGCAGTAGAGTGGTTGAAGGTCATTGCAAAAGCCTTGGCCACTGAAAAGATTAAGTTCTCTAGAGTGAAAGGAGTAGTTTCCCTTGAATCTTCCTTGGTAAGCCTTGCAAGACCAGTGGAAGAAAACCTCTACTGCCTCTTTGAGTCCTCAGCAATTCTTATGAGGACAGGCCCTGCTGTGGGCTCCCCAGTGGTGGAGTGCCTATAGTAGCATGCATTTCATAACTTGAAAATGAAATGTCATTAAAGGATTTACCTTCTTAAATAAAGTGAGGTGAAACCGGTCATCTGGGCAGGCTTCCAAGCCCTTAGGAATATGCATGAGACAAGGTGTTGAGGCATAGCCACTATTGACAAATGCGGTGTGGTTGACGAGCATCCTAGAGATGTGTGATGAAGGATATACAGGTGCAGCCTTTGAGGACTTCGTTTAGCTCCAGCTGAGGGTTTGATTCAGTATGTTGGAGCAAACTTTTGGGGGGAGAATGTTGCTATGGGAGAGCCAGAGTGCTGGAAGTGATATTAACAGAATCCTGGAAGGATATAAAGAGGGACTGCACTACTGTACTTGAGGCTGGAGAAAGTAAAGGTCTTAAAATTTGACTTGGAAATGCATTGCACAGTACAAGGAACTTCAGTGGGAAATGCTCTCTCTCCTGTCCTAAATACGTATAATGGAGTTCCTTTGCATTTATTGAGCATTCCGTACAACACTTTGAAGATGTTAGCGTTAATCTGTTCTCTGCTTTTACGTTTTCTCATTTTGTGTGGTATTCTGGGTTTGCATTTGACTCATTTGCTATCTGAAACAGGCACGTGCTGGGCGGGCCTGGATTCAGGAGGATCCAACAAACAAGTATAATTAGAATTTAAGAGTTCAGTACTTAGTCCTCAAGATGATTGCTATTCTTTTGTACTATTACAATGGACATTTTCCCAAGAGTTGCTTTATAGTTGGGTTAGATTTCATTTATTGAGGTGAAAACAGTAACTTGTGTTGACCTGGTGTGTGCTTTGATCGTTTGTATTAATAACCTCTAACCACTTCCTTCCCCCCACTCCCATTTTGCTGCTTGTGTAAATTAACCTCTGCTATCACTTCAGGGTAAGGTTGAGATTAGCTTCTTTTATGTCTTTTCAAAAGCTGTGCTTAAGTCTGTGTAGTTACTGCATTAATGTAATCTCAGGTGGGACATTTGCAAAGGATTGTTCAGTTACGCTATATTTTTCTGCTATTCCACATGCTGTTCTCTTGACCCTGAATACATTGTACTACCTTTTAAGTAACTCAGTTTCTCTTCGTTTTGGTCTGAATCTGCTAGCTTTATGTGATTTTTTTTTTTTTCCCCTCTTTAAGGTGTAATGAGCATTTACTTTAAATATTTTTGTTTGTTTTTAAGTGGGCCTCCAATTCCTCCCCCTCTCCCAGCTTCATCTGGGTTCCCTGCACAGCTGGCTTTTGTACCATCAGCAAAAATTGTAACTGGCAAACAGCTGGATTACATGTGCCTAACACCATCCCTGTTCTGACTTGCTGCCTAAGTGAAAACAAGTTTAGATTTTTCACACAGTGCTTTGGTTAGGTAGAGCTCCTCTAACTGGAGAAAACTGCTTTTGGTGCCATGGATATAACCCTTAAGGATTATTTCTTAAGGTTTCCTGAGGAACCAGGCCATTCTGCAAATATATGGGAGTCTTCTTTCTCTCCTTTCCTCCTTCACAAATAATAATTAAGAAGTAAGTCTTATTCTTAAAGGCAAACAGGATTCATGCTTTGTTATCAGTTATTAGTCAACTGGACTGAGAGACTGCCTACAGAGTACTTAGCTTTTGTGCTCAGAACCAGGATTAACAACTTTCTGTCTTTACAAATTAGAACTCTTGACCTCTCTGTTAATTTGGTCCTTATTGGAAATACTCCACACTTCCCCTTCTGGAAGTGTTTAATCTGTTAAAATTATTACCTCACCTACATTTAGAAGCCTTCTTGGAAGGAGACCAAAGCTGCAGGTCAAATAGAGAAATACTGAGCAAGCAGTGGGGCTGGGCTGTGGGCTGCTCGGGAACCCAAGGCAGAGCCATTGCCAGCAACTGCAAATGCCACAAACTTCTGTTTTGCCCTAAACAGTATGGGTTGGGGCAGGTGCCGCAGAGTCAGATCCGCCCTCTGCTCCGCGTGTGGACTTCCGCGTGACCGTAGGGAGTCATTGCTCCTTTTCCTCTGAGGATTAGATGATCTGGGAAACAAAGGTCGTTTTGGTTTTTTACCTGCTATACCTCTAAGGTTCCCTAGGTAGAAAAGCAGCAGGGGTTCTTGGTTTTGGAGTTGCAGCTTGTTGCAGAAGGTGTGGGAGGGGGACGCATCTCCGCTCCCTTGCAGACATTTGGCTATTCCCACCTGTAATGTGCAAAAGTGTAAGGATTTGGGGTTTTTTTGTTCGTTTGTTTGCTTCCTGTTTTAATCTAAAATCCAAGCAGCTTACAAGGAACAAAGCAGAAAGTCTCCCCAAGCGTGCAGTGTGGGTGTCTCCTGTGTGAGAAGTAACTGCTTTTGCGAGTCCGAAAATAGCCCGTGTGCTCTGTGCATCGGGAGCGTTCTTGGAAACACCGCACGGAAGCAGTGCAAGGGGATGTGCCAGGCACTGGGGTTTTGTAGCTCTGTCGCCCCACCCTGTGCCTGCTCCCCAAGCCTGCGAGAGGCAGGGTCACAGGCAAAATTTTTGCATCAGAAAGACGGAAGGAAAAATGAGAGTTGGCTGGCAAGTTTTATGTGTGGGCTGGTCTAATCTCAAGAAAGCACTAGTGTGTTCTTGTCGTACCACACACTTACCAAGTGTGTTTCGCAAATACCCCTGTGACCTATAAACAGACAATAAAATTTGTGGGTGTGAATAGCTGACAAGTTCTGAGGATTTAGGGCATGAACCCGCTAACCTTTATTCATGCGGATAATCCTAATTCATGTGAGTTCTACCAAATTTGTTGCCGCTGTTCATCGAGTGAGTCAGAGTAAGGCCTTTGGGCAGGTCACATGGTATTCTCCTGAAAACCGTTTGTGGTGCTTTTGTTTCCCTTTCGGATAACTTCTGTGGCAAGCTGCCCAGCCCATTCACATCTCCCAGATTTGAAAATAATAAAATCCAGCCGACTCCTCGGAACTTGGAAGTGAGGGGAGCCACGATTCCAAGTGCCCTGGCCTGTCTGGGGGCGGTTTTTACAAGCGATTGGGAGCCCGGCAGGAGGAAAATGCTGGTGTTAAAGCCCCAGGCCCCTTTGCCACTGTGAGCAAAAAGACAAAAGGTAATAAATAAATTTAAAAAAAAAAAAACAAAAAAAAACCCCACACACAACCTGGGTTTCACAGTGACCGCAAGTTTTGCAGGGAGATGGTGCGTGTGCTGTCAGCCGTCAGCCCGTGCTGAGGCCGCGGTGATTGACGTCGGGGCTCCCATAAGTCACCCCCGTTCCACCTTTCGGTTCCCTTTCCTTCGGCTGGGAAACCTCTGCCGTCACCGGTCACGGCGCGTTTGACACCGCTCGGAGGGGCTGGGAGCGGTACTGCCAGCCACACGCTTTGTGAGACCTTGATTTATTTTTCGATTTCAAATCAGGCTCTCTGCCTCCCGGCATCACAGATGTACCCGGGCCGTATCCGTTGTTTCGCCCTGCAGCTACCGGTGGGAGATGGACTTTTAGCGCAGGGCGGCTGCGCTCGGTCGAGGTTTGAGGGGGGGGGGTGCCGGGGACCCCCCTGGGCGGCCCGGCCGTTCCCTGCCCGGGGCGGAGCGGGGAGGCCCGGCCCGGCCCGGCCCGGCCCGGCCCAGCCAGACCCGGCCCAGCCAGACCCGGCCCAGCCAGACCCGGCCCAGCCAGACCCGGCCCGGCGGCGAGGGCGGCGCTGCTCCCGCCAACGGCCGCCAGAGGGCGGCGGCGGCCCGGGGAGCCCGGCCCGGCCCCGCGGCGGCTGCGAGCCTGAGGGCCCCGGCTCGGTCGGGCACCCCCGGGCCGGTCAGGCACCCCGGGCCCCGGCTCGGTCGGGCACCCCCGGGCCGGTCGGGCACCCCGGGCCCCGGCTCGGTCGGGCACCCCCGGGCCGGTCAGGCACCCCGGGCCCCGGCTCGGTCGGGCACCCCCTGTCTCGGTCGGGCACCCCCGGGCCGGTCGGGCACCCCGGGCCCCGGCTCGGTCGGGCACCCCCGGGCCGGTCAGGCACCCCGGGCCCCGGCTCGGTCGGGCACCCCCTGTCTCGGTCGGGCACCCCCGGGCCGGTCAGGCACCCCGGGCCCCGGCTCAGTCGGGCACCCCCTGTCTCGGTCGGGCACCCCCAGGCCGGTCGGGCACCCCGGGCCCCGGCTCGGTCGGGCACCCCCGGGCCGGTCAGGCACCCCGGGCCCCGGCTCGGTCGGGCACCCCCGGCTCGGTCGGGCACCCCCAGCCGAAAGGCCAGCCTTCGTGCCCGCTTCTCCGCGAGCGTGCGTGGGCTCTTTTCCTGTCCCTTCAGTTTTTACTGCCTGTCACTCTACCACATCGCCTGCGGTACCCTGGCACACCGGCTAATACCCTTTTCTCGCAGGTAACGTTTCGGACAAGAATCTACCACTGTAATATTAACAGCCAAGGCGTCATCTGCCTGGACATTTTAAAAGACAACTGGAGCCCAGCATTAACCATTTCTAAAGTCCTCCTCTCCATCTGCTCCCTCCTTACAGACTGCAACCCGGGTAAGTCCCCTGCGTGGCCAGGCAGGCCGCCTGCCGCCTTGCACCCCACCCGGCACCCAAATAACGTGGCCCTCGTCTCATCCTGTTGGCTTTGGCCAGCACGGCTCTGGCCTCCAGCGCAGCACGTTTCCCTCTCCAGGGCAGCCGGAGGGGGGCTGGAGGTGGTGGAGGTGATACACCCTACCTGCCTGCTGTTCACCGCTCCTCAGGCTGACCCGCGAGGAAAGCGGCGGTTCTCCTCCTGCACATGAAAACTCCTTCCCCTTCCAAACCAACTCTGGTTTTGGGTAAGGGTTAAACACTCTTCGCCGGTCTGTAGGACTGTAGTAATTCGGTAACGGAGCTAGAAGAGCCACAAACGCAGTTCTGAAAACAAGAGGATTAGCCTTTTGCTTTCCATCATCCATTTAAAACCAGTGACTAACCATCCTACAAGTAGTCCTCATTGCTTCTGTAACCCACCCGTTATCCACACCAGTTAAGAGGAATATGTCTTGGTTTCCAAAGTCAATTTTACAGGTTGTATTTCTATTTGTGTCTAAAGATGAGAGAAACACCAGATTTCACACTATATTATGTATAATAAAAATAAACTTGTCGGAAAAATAAAACTTCTCCTCGAGATCTGATCCTTCCTAGAAGGCAGATTTATATTGATACAAGTACACTTAGCAATGAACATGTCCCTGGCACTTTTAGAAAAAAATAAACCTGAAACGCATGAATCGGTGAAAGTCCTCAGTAATGCAAATTATGACTACTGGATTCTTGTCTTTTAAACTCCATAAAACTTGAATTGGCGTTTCGCTCTTTATTGAGTAATAGATTAGTACGTCACCATAAATACACACAAATCAATGAAGATACAGACCATCAACTCAATATATTTACATTGTTGCAATGTACCTTACCTGTGTTATTCCCTTGTATTAAATTCACACTTCAGCTTTATTTTTAAATTTTTATTCAGTAACTTGTCTGAAATAAGCGGTCTGTTTTCTTTTCTTTTCAGCTGACCCCCTGGTTGGAAGTATTGCCACTCAGTATATGACTAACAGAGCAGAGCATGACAGAATGGCCAGACAATGGACCAAAAGATACGCTACATAAATTGGATTTTCGTCAAACTCTTACATTATTTGTCTGTGATGGAAAGAGCTGCTTATGATTTTGAAGGGGTGGGGGGAGGGAGGGTGCTGGTAAAGAGTAGGGTATTTCTATAACAGATTTTATTCAGTCTTTTATTTCTTAAGATTTTGTTGTTGTAACTTAAGGTATCTTGCTACAGTAGACAGCTAGGATTGGGAATAGCATATTTTAAGACTGTAATTAGTTCAGCAATATTAGCTCACATATAGTACCGAGAAGAATGTAAACCTCTTAGACTTCTTTGGTTTTCAGTTTGCTTGCAATATGTAAAAGATTAAAATAGCTTAATTTTGTACAGGTACATATGTTGACATTTATGTAAAAGTCCTTTCAAGACTCTACACACTGTTTTTGCTTTTTGTTTTTTTGTTTTTTGGTTTGGGGGGGTTATTTTGTTCTGGGTTGGGCTTCTTGGTTTTTTTTGTAAAAAAATGTCAGGATTGTTTTCCCCTATGGAGGGCACATTGGTATTTAACAAATCCTTTTTAAAGACTGTCATCTCATGATCTGTGATACGGAGAGGTGGATATATGGCCTCATATATGAAATGAGAAGTAGTTAATGTATTATTTTATAAGCCAATCTATCTTTGTGAAAAGAATAAAGGGTTTAATCAGGACTTATGGTAACCTGTAGTGAAATACCTTAAGCTGTTTAACTGTAAGGCGTGGAATAGGAGTCACTCAGTGGATTGGTTGTATGTTGTGGGCTACTCAAGTCTGCATTTGTTACTGTGCTAATAAAAAGATGTTTAAAAAAAAAAAAAAAAAAGAAAAGATTTCTGCTTAGTGCCTTGCTTTGTCATTTTGCCAGAACAGTGTCTCCCAGTACACTTTGAGGATTACAGTATGGATAAGGACAAGGGAGTTCTGCAGGTAAGTGCACTGACTGCTGCTATTTTGGGAAGTCCCTTCTAGAAAAGCTACAATGAATGACAGCTAAGACTTTTTCAACAGTTTACTGTGTAAGTGTTACGTGGGCTGGCACAACCCATGAGGAGGCAACCTGCAGCAGAGTCCATGCTAGTTAGTTTTTAGCTTAAGTTTTCACAGCATTGGTTTTTGGGGACTGGCACATTATTTGAAAGTACAACTGGAAAAGTGTGAGAGACCTGGAAGGGAAACCAGGCGGGAGGTAAAAGGAAGAAGAGAATATCTTCATGGTTTTCTGATGGAGCAGTCTATTCCCACTTGGAAGAGGAGAAGGAATTGTGTCCCGGTAAGCTAGCAGAAGACACCGTAAAGGAGGCTTAATCTGTAGATCCTTTAACTACCTACAAAGATTATCTCCTAGAGACATGGTGTTTACATTGAGGTGTGTAGCAACAGGGCAGTTAGTTGTGGATATGGCATTTTTGACCACTCCCTTAAGGTAAAGGCCGGAAGTACAGATTCATTTTCACACGGCAAGTACTTCACCTTGCGACATTCTTCTGAGCACTGTGTAGTCATCTGTGCTCTCAGATTTATTCTGGTACTTTAAAATAAATTCTTTATATATTTGATTTATATACTTCCTATCTATATATTGATGAAATCTAACTTGGTCCAAAGTAATCTGTTAATTAGAGGTACCCTTCCTTTGCTGGGTGATTGTGGATAGTAGTATTTTAGCCTCATCTGCTGAACTGCCGCCTTTTGACACAATGTATGTTTCAGTGTATGAGCTCCCTCAGCTGTTTGGCTCAGCCTAGGAAAATTCTTGGTACAGAGCTACATCACACCAGGAGCATCTCTGGTAATCCTTTCCTCCTCCCCTCTATTGAGTGAGGTGGTAAATGACTTAATCTCAGTAGGTTTTTGTCGGCTCCTTGCTTTGTGCTACCAGGACATGCCAAATTAGCTGTTGTAGCTGACAGGGGGGAGGGAGCTGATTTGGGGTGACTGATCAGCACAGTATGTATTCAGCAGGATAGACATTTAAGAGGAACGGAGAAAGATCGTTCAATTTACTAACTTTTTTATACTAATTTTTCTCCATTTTCTTCTGAAGGGACTGTCTAGCTCTGTAGTAGGTAAGTGATCCCAGTGACCTAGGACAGGTTTTGAGTCAGTGGAATAATAAGAACAAATACAAGTCCTGCTTTTTAGCTACTACATGATATTCTGTACTTTATTAACCCTAGGTAAAACTGTACTACAGTGAGTTTCATTTTGATTCATTACCAGCCACTGTGTGTAGATTTGTTTTCAGAGGAGACACTATATTTTCCATCACTTGTCAATAAAATACTATGGTATTTAGAAAAGGCAATTGATTTGGTGCTCAAAAAGTGTCAGGATAAGCTTGTGAAAGAAAACAGTGGGTGATGGTTGCTTATGTTGAATGCCCAAAATGATCTAAACTTGTTTCTAACAAATCAAAGATAACGTGTTTGCCTGTATGTAACCTGTTTGGAAAAACGCCCTTCATCATTCAGATGATCCCTTTTCCTCTTGTCTGTCTTAAAACACTGTCAAATCCTGAGAGTCCAGGGGAGCGAGTGAGCAAGCTGATCTCATGTGACATGGCTCTGGCAGCCTACAGGTGACATCAGTCTTGGCAGCGGAATTGGCACCGAGCTGCAGGGTGCAGAACTGGACAAGAACCAGTCATCTCCGTTCCTTCCATCTCCACGCATTTTGAGTTAATTCTGACTTGTCAACCTGCACTCCCTCGGCTCAAGGGCCAGCTTCATTGATGACGTGCAGTTAGGAGAGGTTTTTGGTTATTTTGATTGATCCAAAGCTGAATCAAGTCCCTTCTAGATGAAGGGTTCTGCAGAGCTGAAGAGGAGGAACATAACCAATTCCTTGGTGAGAGATTGCAGCAAGGAGGTGGATCGCTGCTGCTCTGAAGTCACCCCCACTTCCCAAGCATGCAGGCAGATGCGGCGTCTTCTGGGTAGGAAGAAGCCTTGAGTACATGTGTGTTCGGTAGGAAATGAGTGAGGAGGGAGTGTTGTTCTGCAGCATCGCTGGGGACAATGACTATTACTAGCCTGGTTTGGGGAGGTCATGCTATAGTGCTTAGTCAGCTGCAGTGTTGCAATGGAAACACTTGTATGTTTCTAGTAGGGCATTACAAGAGCTTGCTCATTCATAATTGCTCTCTTATCTTACTCCTTGGCCACAGCAATCCAAACTGTATTGAGCAAAGCACATAAACAGTTTCGTCTACCTTCATTATAAAGGTAGGAATACCTGCTTAATTTTCAGTGAACTGTACTGCTGCTCTGACATTAGTAATGCTGACTGACTTTATTTGTCAGTATTCAGGAAGAGCAATCCTATAAGCACACAGCTTAATTGTGATCATTAAGCATGCTTATTATTTAGCAGTTATGATATGACAGTGCAAATATTGCTCGTGGTTTTGCTGACTCACAGTGAAATTCTCAATATTTGTTCAAAACAACATTAATTCAGTGGAAAATGAGGGAACTGGGTACTTCAGTTTACTCCCTCTCCCCACTCTTGTCTTCAAAGAAAAGCTAGTATCAGTATAAGAGGTTGTTAGAGGCCAAAAGCTGGCCACTCTCTCTGGGAATGGTTGTTCATTCTGTCCCTCTCTACCCAATCTTGTTCTAATTTACTGTCAGGCTGACCTAGGACAGCAGATTCCTGCAGCACAGGTTTACCAGCATGGAGAGTCAAATTCAGCACATACGGTTGTGCTCCTGCTGCTGGATGATGTGCGGCATATTAAGACCAAGGCCATTTGTACAAGTATTTCTGGGCCTCTGCCATGGGGATGTTCCCAAAAGGCATCCTCCTACGCACCCTAGCTCCCTCTCACAAAGTAGTACAGCGCTTCGTACCGGTTGTTATCTGGCTTGTAGCTACGTACTGAGGGCGGATTACTGCAGCTTGGCTGAACGGCTGCAGTAGGAGTATTATGCAATGCACTAAGCAGAGCCCGGGCAGTACCTCCTGCATACAAAATTGCTCTGTATAATTTCTCAGTAAAATTATCACGTATGCGAATGTGACTGATTTGTACTGGACATGTTGGAACAAAACCACATACAGCTATGTTGTCCTTCAGGTTGCAGTTAAATTAATAAGTGCTCTGAGAGCTTTTCTGGTTTGTACAAATAAATTCCTGAGCTGAAAGCACTACTGGCCAGACTTTGCTGACAAGCTTTGTGTCGGGGTAGATCTGTTCTGGTATCTATCTCCCACAACATTTGGGGTGCTTTCTTTTTCTTTTCTTTCAGGCACTAGCAGAGCTTGAGCAGCTAAATGAGCTGGTAGTTGTTCCTCCTGCCCCAAACGTTTCTCCTGCAACAACACACTGACCTCAGCCTCCTGCAGCACCAGAAAGCCCTGTGGCCCTGTTTAAGGTCAAGGTAAAAGGACTGTTGCCATTTCAAGCATATCCTCTCTCCAAATTGAATGCTTATTGCAGCTAGCACTCTCTGTGACTAGAGGCTATAGATATGCAGGGGGATTGCTTAATGATAAGCTTGTTGATTTTTCCCTCAACACGGCTGTATCCAGGCATAGTCAAAGCCCCTGCTAGAAAGGTGTCCACCCGTCACTCCATAACCCTTGTAGCAAGATAACTCCTCTCGTGAAGTGCTTTTTACGGCTTTTACCACCAGTGACTTTTCCAAGCCAAGTCCGTGAAAAGGAAGGATACCTCTTAGCCATAAGCTTGCTGATTTTATTGCTGAATGAGATTATTGCTTTAAGTGAAACTGTGAGAAGCAAATGGCACAGAAAGGACTTAGGCTGTGACCTGGCAGCAGCAGACAATGCTAAGGTGGCTTAGTTATCACAGTTATTCCCTTTGCTTTTCCTTCCAGGCAAGGGAAATGTTGATTTGTTCTGGGACTGGGAGAGTTTGCTAGCTAAGAAGGTGAAGGGCTCAAGCAGTGTTTTCCGATCTGTCACAGTCACTTCCCACAGTCTCACTTTCTCGGCCCTTGCCCATTGCTGTGCTGCTTCTGTTTCCACTTGCCTTTGGTCCAGGAGGTCAGTTTTGTTTCCCAAGACAATAACTGTTACCTACAAACAAAACAAAAGGGTGAGCTTTATACCAAAAGCATCCACCATGCACAATGCTTTTAAACAGCAGGCAAGTAGCAACGCAGTTCCGACCCGTTCTTTAACTTAGCACTAGCACCAGGTAAGCTGCGTGTAGTTGGAAGATCAGGGTCTGGGATCTGAGTTAGCCTCATCTACTTGTGGGCTGGGAGCTGGTTTTAATCATAGGATATGCAGGACTTCCCCTTCTCCCCCTGATTGCTTAAAGGGAAACAATACCCAAGAGAGCCAAAGTTGAACAGCCTTATTCTCAATTTACGTGGCAATTGAGCTGCCCTAGACAAATGATGAGAGCATGACATCTGAATAGGTCAGAGCAGCGGATGCTTGCGAAATGAAAAAACGCATCATAGCAGAGAAAGCCCAGACCCCACAGCTGTGGATTTTGCTCAGCTTGTTTCTTCTCAAGCCCCAGCCTGCAATATAACCGAAGCCAACGCTGCCACGGGGCAGCCTGTGCAAGCAGCCCAGGCGGGCTGAGCTGCGGAGCCGCTCTCCCAGCCCAGCTGGCTGCCCGCTCCCACAGGCATGGTAAGCCCCCAGAGGGACCTAAGTAGACAGCCTTCTGTCACCGAAAGGGTCAGAAAAGCACCAGTACCACCCTCTCGGAAGCAGTTTCAAGAGCAGCTGGTTAGCTAACCAGAGCAGCACAGCTGTATCAGGTCAGACCTTTAGCTGTAAGGATCAATCAAATTACTTCTTTATCACTGAGACAGTACAGTGTGGCTGAGCTGGGTGGCCTGCCTGGTACTTCAGTTCTAGGAAGTGCTGAAGGTAGTGCTGGCCACAAAGTTACTGTGCCTGCCTATTTTAAGTTAAACATTTTTAGAAAATGGTTTACCAGCATCAGCTTTTAGAGGAAACCATGCCTATATTTATAGTTTGAGGTCCTTAGTGAAACCCTGGTCTCATCTCCACACTAGTGGTTTGACAAAGATCAAGTGATAAAGTCCTCTCTTGCTGCTGATTCGGGGGTTTTGCTGTGGCCACACCTGCTTGCTCTTTCTGGTTCATCAGGCTAACTCCAGCTTGTCTTCTGTTTCTTTCCAGCTAGAGATGTTTGTCCTGTTCCTGTGAGGTCTGAGGCTTCTTTTCTTTTCTATAGCAGCCCATCCATGGTGTTTGGAAAAAATGTTTTTCCCTCTGCGAAGGCTTTGAAAGAAGCTGTAATCTTCATACGCATTTACCGCATGCTCCAACTGAATTTTACCTATGGCTAAGCTCTGTCAGAGAACACAACCCCTATTTAGTATAAAATTTGGCCAGGCTTTAAGGTGCACGTTGGAGAGCCCCCACAGCCAGCAGAGGCAAGGAACCAGCCATCAGTGCTTCCCGTCATCTGCCACACAACGGGGGACTGTGCCACTCAACAAGATGAAGTTCTGCCAGCTCAGAAGCACCGTGTGTGGAGATACCTCCCTAATGCAGTTAAGGACACATTCTAGCAGAGCCCAAACTTTAAGCCTCCTGATGCTATCTTGAGGTAGGACTCCTGATCTTACCTTCTACCTGCTTCAAAGCATATTTTATATGCACCAGAAATCACAGGAATAAAATTAATCTATCCAGCTGGTTGCAGGCACAGCTTTTTTGACTATGTTATCCTCAGTCAAGATCACAACTTTAAACTCTCCCAGAGGATAAGCAAATTGGCTGTTTTCTAAAATACTTGCATGAGGTAGAACAGAGAGAGGGACATAGACCCTGTTGGGGCTGTGACTCCCTCTCCGCGTTACAGCATGCTGTAAAGTAACAAACCGGGGCCCTCGCAAAACACAGTGCCTGGGAAAAATTTCCTGCTTGTCCACCTTTCCTTGCCCTGCAGGGGAGTTACGATTGACTCCCGTATCCCTGATATACGTGACAGTCTGCAGCTCACGCCAGCCCTACCAGCTAACATACCTCTCCTGTGACTGCATATTCGGCTGCCGTCAAACTTGAAGCCTGCCTTGTCCACCACCCTATGTGTTGTCAGTACTAAACAAGTTACATTTTTGGGAAGTCTCTCCCTACCATTATCCAATTAATTCTTCATGCACTTTTATTTTTTTTTAACAGCATAAAACAGACATTTGGAAAGCTGTAGGCTAAAGACATTTAACAGGGAAAACTACTTGAGAATATAAAGATACTGTAAGAAAAGCCATAATGCTAATGCCACATGCAAGTTATAATTGTTTAGCTAAGCTGGAACACTGTCAGCTGAAAACACTAGCTGCTTTCTAAGGGAAAATAGAGCAGTCATTTCACACAATTGAATTGATTCAATATGGTTGTTAAAATACATTAAAGCCGCTTTGCCAATTGACTAATGTCTGGGAGACCCATTGTCAATTACACTAGTTTGTAAGCCATCAAGTACATGAATACAAAACAAACAAAGATAATGCCCTTCGTTAAATTTTTCTATGCACTTGACTTCCCGTGTACAATATCTAAAAAAACATATGAACTGCACTGCTGTAGACCATATGTTTTATTAGTCATAAGTGTCCTGGCTGGTGCATTCAGCTAACTGAATTTTAGCTGCAGTAGAGGAAGTAAGGAGGGGGGAAAAAAAAAGAAACCTCATTCTTTTTCGTGACCTGCATGGCATGTGAATTAGGCTTCTGCAGCATGAGAAAGCTTCTTTTTGCTGGATTGGCCAAGGCTGTGGGTATATTCGTTTTCCTCTGTATGAGAGTTCTACAGAAACAAAATCTACGCTTTGCAACCTTAACATCCTATCACTGATATACCGATAAGCCAAGCATTTAAGGCACCATGCATTTACCTCCTTTTTGTCTCTAAAGACATCGATCTCCTTTTTGAGCAGTTCAACTCTTTGGAAAGCTTCGAGGCTGGTCACAGCATACACGAGAATGAAGCCATCAGCGACAGAGAAATAGTGTTTTGGCAATTCTATGCCCTCTTGTAGACCCCTGGTGTCATAAAGCCGTAACTGTTCTTTCACGCCTCGGTCTGTCTCAACCGACGCTAAATATACATCTTCCATTGTGGCACCCTCTTCTAAGCCTGTTTTAAAACAAGCAGGAAAGTTCAACTGGTGTAAGTACAGCGCCACTACAAGAATTATTTGCAGTACAGCAGAATTTAACCCCACAATAGCTTTCAGTGCATGTTTTCCAGAGTGACTTGACCTGGACTCGACCTTGCCTGACATGCCCATGAAGGGCTGTATTCATGGATCACCACACCAGCTATTTACAATAGTGACACTGTGTAAATACAACCATCTAATATATAGGCACATGATTATGCCTGTAAAATTAATCTCTACAACGTGCACATTCAGGATAATACAAGATATATAGCTCTTCCCCCAGGTTTCCCAAACTCCAACCACCCAGTATACCAGTTCTGTGCCAAACATGCTGCAAACGGGCCTGCCCAAACATACCCTTTTGGAAGAACAGCCAAGGAACACCAGATAGTCAAGTACTAACATCTTGAGCCTACTTCTTTGCTTCGTACTGAGCTGGATCACACGGCAGAAGCAGGAGCCAAAGGAATAGTTCTGGAAATGAATGTGTATTGGTGGTACAACTAACCAACAAGTGAAATCAAGCCAGAAAGGGAAGGGCATGTTTGCATGCAAGCAAAGTTGCATGCTGTATTTACTCAAATACACAATGAGCTTTTTCCATCCCTTAGGGACCTAAAATGACTCACATTTGCTACAGGAGCAAGCTCATTTACTGCAAGGTAAGAGCATGCACAAGGTAACAATCTTTCATATATATATCACCTGCTCCATGGTAACTATCTGCATACTGGCTCTCCTTCCTCTCCCCTCGTGGTAAATGTGAGGTAATTCAAGGCAGCTTACTTTGAACTAATTAAAATGGGGTTTTTTTCCGAGCCAAACCTGAAAACATACAGATCACCTTAGCTTTGCAGTCCCCTGGATGCAGATGCGTAAGGTTACAGGTCCCAACAAACTATGTATAGTGTAGCTGGGCCACTTTCAGAGTCGGTTTTAAGTACTCATATAAACCCTCTGCAATCCACTTTTTTGCCTCCACTGCACTCCTGTACACACGAATTGTTTGCCGTTGCAGGGCTACAATAATCAGCACTGCATTATTCTCTTTGTCTGCCAAAAAGGGACCATATTAGTGCATTGTTTAAGAAAACATAAGGGATTATCTGGTCTGTGAAAATAAGGATTTTGCTATATTCAATGACACTATTCAAAATACTTCACATTGACAAACAAGCTAAAGCATTCCACCCACGCTGATGGTTTCCCATGATGTATGCAGCATTCCTGCGCAGGAAAGTGGCACAAGCTGTTCTTTTTGCCCCTCTCTGTGCAGCCTTCATAGATCAAACTCTTATTAGGTTTGCAACGAATTAATTTCTCTCGCCTCCAAATATAGCTGTGCTAACGTGCGGCAGAAAAACTAAGAGCAGAAGGACAAAACAAAGGTTAATAAAAAGAGGAAGCGCGAAGGCATTCTGTGCGGTTGGAGAATGTGTTACAAGGGCATTTTTAAAGACTGAAGTAGGTAATAGAGCCCTTTCTGGTATAGCACTGTATTTTTTTCTTGCTCTGCTTTCTTGCATTGTACAGACAGCTCAAGGAAATATCTAGTATCAGTAAATACTACTTTGGTAAGAAGGACTGAACCATAAGTACCTAAGTTTTCTTTTTAGAAAGCAATGAATAATGTTGTACAGGTTTTTACCATCTAAATGCTGCACTGTATTTCAACAGTCTTTAATATATACACATTCTCCTGTGACAGTCTCTTCCTAATGGCATTAAAAGTAGCAGTGAAAATTATGTCTTTTAACATCCTACTTGAAAACGAAGAGGAAAAATTAAGATCTGGGAGTTAAGTCAGCAGAATAGAGCAACAAATTTTGATGTGAAATGGAGGGGCGGGGGGGCACTTTGGACAGAACTGCAGTATGCAGCAGTATCAAGATTCCAGAGGTGAAATTTCACCTCTGTACATTGGGGGAGGGAGTATATGCAAGTAGATTCCTAAGCAAACACAGATAATTTTTAGACATACCTGTGTCGCCTTATTCTAGGCCCTGCTTCCAAAGCCCAGACTGCGTGCTAGCCACGTCTTGCTGGCAATGATATTTATACTTCTTGTTAGTACCACCCCATTCACACACTTTCCCAGTCTCCATTCAAACACGTGCCAGGCAAGTTGTACGAGCGGCAGAACTAGTCAGGAAAGCCCAGCGTCCTAGGTGGGTGTCTGGCACCATCCCACCCTCCCTGCCACAAGGACCCGGGTTCTCCTTCCCTTCGCTGGCATCCCCAGCCATCCTCCCACCTTCACTACCCGGGTGGGCAAGGGCAGCTTGTGCTGGGGAGTTACTGCCCTGCAGGCTGCTGCCAGCTCAAGTAGGTTTGCCTTGGAGGAGAGCATTTTCTCTCTCTCCTGCCACCACTTTTTCTAAATTTACAGAAATATATTTTGCGATATCTACTCCTGTGACACAGATGAACAGGCAGATGGAACCAGCTTGCAGGTTCAGAAACTATGGGGGGAAAGGGGAACTAACAAGACAGTGAACAATCTCATAGTTTCTTTGGAAACTAAAGATGAAAAAAGTTAGGGAGGAAAGGGAAGAATAGACAGGAGATTGATACCGTTCTCTAGCACCTACTTAGCCGGTGCAAGTTTTGGGAGAGGCAGAAAGATCTTCAGCTATGTTACCGACTGCTGCCACAGAGGAACTGCAAGGGGAAGCCTCAGTCATAAACTGGGTGGTGTTTCAACCTCTGGTGGTTTCCCAATGAGGAAAAGAAAAGGTTCAATATACTAATGAATACTGCACACTCAGTCTAGACAAGGCAGAGACACTGCAAATACCAAAATAAAGCAAAATTTGATGGATGGAATTTCAGAAGTTCCCAAATGACTCTCAAACATAAATGCAGTGCAGATTTTGTGTCATCTTGAGTACTTTTGAAGATCGCCTATGTAATCTCTACCTCCCTCTTCCCAGAAGGAATTTATTAGCAAATAGCTCCTAAAGCCTGCTATTCCTTGCATTTCTACAACTCCAGGATAACACTGTATCTGAGGATCCCTGACTTGGAGAAGAGCTGGACAGGAGTCAACAGGAGCTGGTCTATTTAGATTCGGCTGCTAGTTAAGTACTGGTCCCACCAACCAGTAGCCACAGTTGTGACCCTCAGTTGCACACATTCAGCTCCATTTTCATCCATTGCTAAAATACAAAGCTGACTGCAGCTCTGCCAGGAGGTAGTTTTGATTTAAGAAACAAAGATGTAAGAATGTATAATTTGGTTAATTAGCCCCCACATCTTTGGAGCTGTGAAAGCCAATATCCCAAATCTCTCCAGCTGAGACCAAGTGAGGCAAATTCTCTCTTGTTATGGGTTCTACCACAGTAATATATGGTGTTTTCCTTCCCAGTTTTACTAACTGATAACTCATGATTTGAAGTAGCTGCTTATGAACAACCTGACCACACCAGCTATTTACGCAGCTAGGAGGCAGAGATAAGGAAAATCGTATTTTCCACAGGAAAAGTTCTTATCTCCTCCTGCTTAGCTGATAAGCTTTACCATAGGTTGAAGGGCCAGACAGATTTTAGAGGCAAAAGAAAGACTCCTTTCTGTGCCAGCACCAAACAGGAGCACTGTTTAAGGAAAAACACCTATCCTCTTTACAGACACATCCCGTGCGAAAGGTAAGCCAGCACCTCTCCTGTTAGCTCTCTCAAGAAAGCTCAGGACAAGCAGTGCCAGGTACCACAGGTGTTTAGTGGGACAAACTTCTGCTGCCAGTCAAGGACCCATTTCATGACCAAGTGGAAAAGACTGGCCCCTCTTTCCTCAGGAGTGCAACAGAAGGTGGAGGATTTGGACAAACGCAACATTGAAGCCACAAAAAGAGAGACCATTCCAGGTACCAGGCAACCGTATGCATACATGCAAGCCTTAACAACTATTTGGCCCAACCTATGGCAATATAGTCCCTGCATGACTCAAAGCTAAACCTGCACCCATTTCAAACATCTCCTTTCAGGTTTTGTTTGATTCTTTGTCTCAGTTTAGCCACAGAGGCTGCCATGCAATATGTACGTTGCTTTACACAGCTCTGACAGCATCTCTCATCTTTTTGCCCTCTCCTTTCTCATCCTAGGGCCCAAGCCAAACAGCCCCTCTTACACTTTTAAAGCCTAGCACAAAGCCCAGTACCACACATTGTGCTCACATGCTCCAGGGACACAGATATTCCTTTTTCAGGGGTATTCCTCCCTCCCTAGTAATTTTTCCTCTGACCTCAAGCAATCTTAGTGCCTTTGCAAGAGTGCTAGCTGCTGACCAGGTAAGCAACTGCAGCACTTTCAGGCTTCATCCATGACAAGCCAAGGAGAGCTGAAGGTACACATTTTTCTAGGAAGAAAAACACAGCACAACTGGGTTTACAGCACCATCACTACACAGCCAGAAGCATGGGCTCAAAGCCAAGGGCTTTATATAGCAGCGTGAACCCTCCAAGGACACTAATCACTTCCCTGATAGCAGCTGTGCCACCACTCCTTTTTACAGGAAAGTCAACAGGAGGCACGTTAGCACTGACATAGACGCATGGCTGATTTACAGCCAGGAGGAGACCCCCATGTCAGTGGCTAAGACACCTCGGAGGATGGCACCAGACCTCGTGCTCTGAGCCTGCAACCAAGTTCGAGCACTCCTCTTGTCACTGGGAGGAGCACGTGGATGCCATCCAGAACAGAGAGACTCCATGTGCTGGCTCAGCAGTCCTCCCCATGGCACCCTGGCCCCTCTCCCTGGCCCTCGGACCGGCCGCAGAGCTGCTCCTGATGTCAGTCAGGAAGCACAGGTTTTGAACCAGCTTGTGTCCGTGTCGCCGTACCCGGTGAGCTGCCTTGCTGGTTGGCTCGGAACAGACGGGCTTTCAGCAAACACAGTGGTCCTTTTTGCCTCCTGCCAAAAAGGCCAGCAGCCAAGATGTACGTGTCAGCTTTCTGGAGCTCGCAAGCTTTAGGAAACGAGGATCGAGATTCAGTAATCATGTCTTAAGCATGGAGGGGCCACCCCTGCAGCAGTAGCAAGAGCAATGGGTCTGTGAAGTTTAAAGCAGCTCAGCTAAGGAGCAATCAAAGACTCGCCATTCCTCAAACTCTGTCCTTGCCCAGCGAGACCCTCACAGTGGTGTCCTGCCTCCACAGTTTGAGGGTTAAATCAATACAGATTGGAGAAGTAGCTAAAGATCTTCTGGGAACCATTTTCACCAGCCCATACTTCAGGCACCCTCTGCCAGAACTGCCTGTGGGCTGAGGAAGATGCAGGGACGATGGTGGCCACTCAGCAGGACTGCCAGAAACACCAACGTATCCCCCCAAATCCATCCCCCCAAAATGTGCCTGATGGCACACGTGGGTGATATCAAAAGCGCTGGGCTAAGGCTGCTCATCCCTTGGAGCTGCAGTGGCTTCGTACGCACCCTCTCCATGCTCTGTTCTTGACTCTGCTACTTGCCCTCTTTCTCCGAGTGTCTTGGGAATAAGATTTGACCAAAATCATAAAAAACAGGAGGCTACCTTCTTCCTTCTCCCCTTGCACCCCCACCTCCGCTATCAGCTGCTTGCTGTTAACTCTGAAAAATAAGAGCAGAGTTGCAGGAAAAGAAAACTGATCTTTTAAAGAGCTGGGGGAAAAGTCTGCATTGCACAATGGCCAAGCTGGAGCGGAGCATTCGGGAGCAACAGAGGGACACCCACAGCTAAATGCTGGGCACGAGGCCTCCCTCCGGTTCTGTCAGCCAGTATCCATGACGTTGTATAATCATGTACATGGCTGGCTCCATAAATAGCTCCTCCGATCAGCAATACCCGAATACCCTTCCTGCCTGGGTCGCTAATAGGAGCTCGGGGCAGGAAGTAATGCAAGGCAATACGATTTAAGCAACGTGGCCTTGCTCATGCTGCTCGGCTGTCTCTGACAATCACCGAGCGCGGAGGAGAGGCAGGTCGGTAGCAAAGGGAAAAACCTTCAGCCTGCAGGTTTTGCAACCTTCATGCTGAAAGCTACACAGGGCTACGTGCATAGGGCTCGGTAGGATGCTGGAAACAGATGTTGCTGCAACATTAGAGGAAATCCTCCTTTTAAACAAAGGTATTAGCACGCAGTTCTGTATCACGTTCTGCCAGCAAATTCCTCCCATCCACACATTTTAAAGGCGCAGTGCCTGCAAAGCACCGTTCTAGAAATCCTAGTGGTTATCCAATAACTTACTCCAACATTTAATTTAGCAGCCCAAGGAAAAGATACAAAAGGACTAGACATCTTCTGTCAAAGCCCTGAGATTCACCCCTGGTGCCACCCCTTGTTTCTGGGTGAGGCAGGAATAATTCATCAGCCTGCTAAGCGTTGCCCTTCTTCTCAAAGCCAACTCATGTGGAAACAGAGGGGAAACAAGGCGGCTTTGCCTTAGAATCATAGAATGCTTTGGGTTGGAAGGGACCTCCTTCTTGCCTTTCTTTGGTGCACAGCAAGTCTCAGACATCCCATGCTCCTCTCTCCAGTCCATTTTCTATGGGAGGATTTCTGTGAGAGCCGAGAAGCTCGGCCCTCGAAGTTCAGCACAGAATGTGGGACCTAAAGCAGAGCTGTTTTTCTTTTCAGTGCTTTGATTAAATATTAGCCAAAACCAAGGAAAATAAAGCTTTAAGACGACAGACCAAAAGTCTAAACAGTCTCTCCACTCATCACATGATATCTATTTATTATTCAGGCATCTACAGCATCTTTCAGGGAACGAGATATTATGTAAATAGGCAGCAAGCACATCGCCTACTTTCTGTGTTTGTTTCTTTTTAAACATTCATGTATTTTGTAACTGGGAACACGACGGAAAGGGTTCTTCTCCAAGCCTCTTCTAAAAATTGGTAAGCGAGGGACTACAAATTTCAAGAACTGCCCACAGACGCAACAAAACCACATTAATTTCCTCCTTCACCTCAGTGCAGTTCACAGTCCTCGGTTACTGCTTTTTGGGGGCCCACACAGAACAAGATTCTGGAAAAGGAAACAATCCCCCCCCCCCCCCCAAAAAAAAAAGTAAAAATATCTCACCAACAGTATGCTTTCCATAGAGAAGCTGCTCCAAAATTGCAGTCTTTCCCACCGAGGCCATTCCACAAACCACCACCTTGTAGCCCTTTCCCATCTTTCCCGAGAGGGCAGGGTCGGCCGGCGAGCCCTGTGCAGACACCGGACTCCGTTAGCCTGGCGCGGTGGCAGAGCTCGGCACCAGACAGAAGCGAAGCCCCCAAAAGGCGAGAGGCAAAACGCGAAGCAGCGGGTGACTCGCAGGCACAGCTCCCTCCCAGGCGCTCACCAGCGACTGATATTTTTAGGAGCAGACTTTCCTCCCACACCATTTTTTAGGGTTTTAGGCTGCTGCCATTGGTGCCGACGCTTGCTTGCAGCCTCGTCCCTTGGCCCATCAGGCTCGGGGAGACTGTTTGGGAGCGCTGAAGTGTGCAAACCCTCTGGGGCAGGGGCTGTGCTTGTTGGCACGTGTGTACACGGCAAGACTTGCGTTATCAGACTTCATGTTTCTGCTGCGGGCCTGATGGTATCTGGTGGCATCAGGTTGGCTTCTGGAAATGCGACAAAGCGGCAGTTCCTTCCCTTTTATTTCATGCACAGAAAGTTTCTAGCTTTTACAGACTAGGAGCTAGAAAATAGGAGCGTTAAAGGCAGAAGCACAGGAAAGCAAATGCAAAAGCAGGTTTTTAGGTCTGTTTTAAATCGGTTTGGATGGGCGGGGGTTGGTTTTAGCAGGAGGCCTCCAGAAGCCGGGGGCAGTTCCCTCTGCAAGCGAGCCATGGCAGGGCGGCAGGCCCTCACTCTCCGGTCACTGTCGGGAGCAGTTTGCCACAGAGCGAGCCAAAGAGGACCTTCTGAGGACCAAGGCGGGCTGGCGTTGTCCTGTTTCCATTCCAGTTTAACTGGGTAATGCTTCACAAGCCAGGGTGCTCTGCAAAGCATACACTGAAAAACAGAAAGGTCACCCCGCAGCCGCAGGGAGACGGGTGGGGGACTTTCGGGCAGGGAAAGCCCGATTCCCATTTTGATTCCCATTTTGATTCCCCAGCAGGGCCGGACACCTTCACAGCAGCAGGCTGGGGACGCTGCTGGGAGCCGGAGAGGGGCACAAAAGCCTCACCAGCACCAGGCCCCTTCCCTGCTCCTGCAAATTCACCTCTGTGCTCACGCTCACCTTGGCGGGGAGCCCTGCTCCGGGGAGCCCCCCCAGGCCTGCAGCGCCGGGGGCTGCCTGGCCCCAGCCAAGGGCACTGCACTGCTCCCCTCCCCCAGCACTGAACAGGCCTTAGGGCTGATTGTAGGGCTGCTTTCTTTTCCCCTTAGGATTTATGATTTCTCTTTATGGGGGGTGGTTAAATTATTTTTTAGGATTTTTTTTAAGGCTTCTTTTCAGGATTTCTTTTAAAGTACTTTTGGTTTTTTAGGTCACACCCTCCCCCCCCCCCGCCCCACTCCCTAGCTAGTTTGGGGCTCTTAGCGGGGAGAGGGGGTGTTTCAGAGGATGCCCCGGCTCGCAAAGCCCCTGCCCCAAAGCCAGCCCCCTGCCTGCAGCTCCGCGCGCCCCCGGCCCCGCGCGCGCGCGCCCCCGGGGCCGCCCCTCCCCCCCCAACCCCGCGCCGACCCCAGCGCGAGCGCGCACCTGGGCCGAGCTTCCCACGGCGCCCCATTGAGCCGCGCCGGCCTGGCGGGCCGAGCCCCGCCCCCTGCCGCCCATTGGCGGGCGAGCGGGCCGGGGCGGGGCTGGGCGGGGAGAGCGGCCCTCCCCTTCGGACTACATTACCCATGAGGCGTCGCTGCCGCCGCCGGAAGCGCGATGACGCCGCGAGGGGTTGTGGGAAAGAGGCCTCTTCCTTTCCGGTGCTGGGCGCCATCAGGTGAGGGTTTGGCTGCGCTCGGCCTTTCCCGCAATCCGGTTCCATCCCGGGCCCGAGGCGGCCGCACGCCCGTCCTGTCGCTGCCCGCGCCCGCCGCCACGCTGGCGGGATGGGACGGGCTCCTCCCGCGGCGCGGGGGCTCTGCGGGGAGCGGGGCCCGGGCGGGCCGCGGGCCCGGGGAGGCCTATGGAGGGCCTGTGGGCTGCGCCTCGTCGGGGCAGCCTGGCTGCCCGGGCTGTGGGACGGGGAGGGGATGGAGGCGCTCAGTCGGGCCCAGGGATGCCCGGTGTGAGCGGAAGGCCGCACACCGCGACGTAGCGGCTGCAGGTTGATTACAGGCCGCACGTCTTGACTCTCGTTTGCAGTTCGTTTGTGGTGTTTTGTGCCATAATGCAACCATAAAGAAGGGGTAGCTGTGCCGTGGCTGGGCAGAGAAGGGTATGGAAAATCACAAGTGAACAGTTTATTCTTTTGTGCAAATAAAATGAGCTGCGTTTTTCTGATGATGATTTGGGTGCTAGCTTGATGGGGTTCACTTACATCTGCTAATTGCTGCAAGTGTGTGAGAGGGTAATGGTTTTTAGAAGTAATTAAGCCACATGAAAAGTAAAGGCCATGCCATGCCACTCCCCGTCACATACTTTATGGATTAACATTTACAACTTGGTTCAGATGTTAGCTATCAATTTTGGTAGTATCTGATGTACACATCTGAAAAATTCTAAGCTAAGAAGTTCAATGCTTAAGACCATAAGATAAGGAAGAAAATTGCTGAGAATGGTAACTGCTGTGTGTCCTATTAGAGGCTGCCAAGTGTGAGCCATGTTATCAGATGTGGCAGTGGTGTAAAGAACCTTGAGAGCATCCTCTGTGGCAGTGGTGTTACATGTGTGGTTTTATGCCATGTCTCTGTTGGAAGGTGTTCAAATCCGGGGTCATATTTGGTACACTTTTTTTCATGGATTTCTCGATTCAGCAGGTAGACAGACATGGGTGCCTACAAGTACATCCAGGAGCTATGGAGGAAAAAGCAGTCGGATGTGATGCGATTTCTTCTCCGTGTCCGCTGTTGGCAGTATCGCCAGCTGTCTGCCTTGCACCGAGCTCCCCGGCCCACCAGACCAGACAAAGCTCGCAGGCTGGGATATAAGGCCAAGCAAGGTAATGAGACGAAGAGGTGAAGTCCATGTGCTTCGTGATGGAGTGACTGAGTTTTATGTCAGCTTCCTTCCTTCAGTGATAGTAGAATAACAAAATCCAAAACGTAAATATTCCCCAAGAAACTGAAGTGTCCTGCATGGAATGAAGTTCATATTATAAATGTGTTAAATTGGTAGCAGTGCCCACAGCCCAAAACCGTGCTTTGTGTAATTTTGATTTCACGCCTTCTGTGGCCATTGTGGCAGATGGAGATCAAGTGGGCTTTGGCTTTAGTTCTCGCTCTTGTGCTGTGTTACTACTGCAGAGTTGACCAGTGCTTTTAGGTTTAGGGGGGTGTCCTTTTTCTGCCCACATTTTATCATGTGTTACTTGGCTGTATTACAGCTGTATGTGCTTGAGTAAGCAAGATGAGGTAGTTTGTGCTGTCATTAGAAAACAGTTACTGGTCAGTGAAAGAAACTTGGGGAAAGTGGCCGTCCATCTGCAACTTGAGCAAATTGTTGAAACACCATTGGCTCACTATGAAAAGATAAAGCTAAGAGTCTATGCTTCTGTTACTGTTCGTGAAGTTTATCTAGTTTCCTCATTTCTCAGTGTTTATGGATGGTTTGTGCTTTAGTGCTTTATGAATGCTACTATCAGAATACAGGATTTCAGTTTTGGGGTGGTTGTTTTATTGGGTGTTTCAGGGTGGGAGTTTTTTGTGTTGCAACATAGCTGTAGCTGCTCTTAGTGTATTTGGAACTGCATGGTGGAAAGGTGTCATAAACTCTGGTTTAGATGTAAAAAATAGTCATGACAGGACATCGCTTCCCTTACTCAGTTGTGATGGAAGTAACAAAAACATCTTGTGGTACCCACCTCCACTTGTAGGTTTTGGTGAAGATTGGTACGGTGACCTAATTTTCATGTGAAGCTTCTGGGGTGGGACATGCAGTATGGGCATCAAAATTGCCTTGTGATTTGCACTTGCTACACTACAGAATTCTTCTAGTACCTAAGTCACCATTTCTTTTAGGTTATGTTATCTACCGCGTCCGTGTTCGCCGTGGTGGTCGCAAACGCCCAGTCCCAAAAGGTGCAACCTATGGTAAACCTGTGCATCATGGTGTTAACCAGCTGAAGTTTGCCCGGAGTCTTCAGTCTGTAGCAGAGGTGACTATTTTGGTTATTGCTCAGAAACTTGCTGGTAGGAATGTCTGTCTTAGTCTGTAAAAGTTAAGAATACTCGGAGACAAAGAAAAACCCAAACAACTGTTTTGTTAATGTGTTGGGTAAAAGATCTTGCATACTGATGGCAGGAAAGCACCAGAATGTCTTGAAAAGCTGTATTGAGACAAATGAAAAAACTACGCAGACTTTACAAATGGGGTCTGGGGAAAGGACTGCTTAAGTGGTTTATTGGCATTCATAGTGTATACTTGTTTCTAAACTATGCCACAATGTTTGTAATGAAAAATAGACATACAACTAGTATAAACCCCAGTAAAATAAAGGGTTAGGCATGAGAAATACAAATTCATATATGCTAAGGTATCTGACTTCACTCATCACTAAATCCCACCTCTGTGTTCCCTGCCATGTTGTATGCATTGCCAGCTTTAGGTAGTGGTCCTTTCACAAAGTACCAATGAGTTCCTGTCTTAAAGTTTGTAGCACCTGTTTGTGTAGTAGGAGTGCCGCATAGTGTACTTGGCTCTATCATAGGATCTGAAAGCAGCACACCAGAGACCTTCTGGTTCTTGTAAAAGACTTTTTGGTACCTCACAAGCACTAAGATTGGTGGTTAACTTGGTTTTAGGTGAGATGATGTTACCTGCTGAAATACTCAAAATGGAAACTTTCATTCAATGATACCTTTGTTTCATAATGCCACAATAGTAGTATTGAAGAGGTGTAGTTCTCGCCTCTAGAAAAAACTTTCGGTGGGTTAGAATTACTACTCGTCTGCACTCTCAAAAAGAGACATAGTGAAAGAATAGAGACTGCTCATTGCCTTTCCATCTTGAAGCAGAAGACTTTTCTGTTCCCAGGACTTAAAAAATATTCGTGACTTCCAGTTTAATGCAGTGGATTTGTTTAAAAGGGGGGGATGGGGACACACCATAAATGAGACATGCTAATTTAAAAGAAACACAGATGATGAGTTCAGATTAAAAATGCAGTTCTGTGTTTTCAGTGCTTACGGCATGCTCTTCATATATGCTATTACCAGATATCTGATGGCTAATCACATGCTCATTTGTGGTGACGGTTCATGGAAGGGGTTATTGGCCCTCAGTTTTAGCTTGAAATTTTCTGAATCTGATACGCTCTTTCCTGGAAGACTTACGTTTTTCAGACAGAAATATAAACCCTCCATTGTAGCTATTATCTCCACATAGAAGCTGGTTGAGGGTGGTTGGTGTTTTAATGTTTAATATATGCATTGCTCTCGCATGCTAGAATAAAACAAGGACTTGAAAGAATTTTATTACATATGCAGAAAATAGGTGCTGTTTAGTGGAAGACTGTAGTAATAGGTTGGGATCACATTGGGATAGAAGATGGTGGGATCCATTGGTTCATGCTTTCCCACAGTGATGATAAAGTCTGAGGATTAAACACACCTTTAGGGTTTTAAATAAGGAGCATTCTTGACAGGAGAGGCAGATGGAGTTGCATAATTTATATTTTCTGCTTGCTTTTGTTTTCTAAAGTAAGGCTGCTGCTTTCCAACCACAAGTGAGGATAGGAATAGCAAGCACTAATATACCAGCAGTGGAACAAAGACTTGTTACATCAGCTGTTTCTTTTCTCCTATCAGTACAGGCTTATTCTCTGCAGAAATGTCTTTCTCCCCTGTAGGCTTTGGATGTGCAAGTTGATCAGTCTTTTGTAACTTCCCACAAAAGATTGTTCCATGGCCCCAAGTGCAGCTTGTGCTCTTCATCTTCGCATTGAAGTTGTTTTGAACTCTGTGTTTGCTTTCTGGGTGCTTCTGTGTACATAGTTCTTTTGTCAGCCAAGCACCTTCCTCCTTACATTTTTTTAAAATCCATTTCATGTAGGAATCCAAGCAACCTTTTTTTTTCCCCTGAACATGGCATTCCTTTCAGCTGTTACTTTTTCTTGCATCTTTGCAACTGGAAGGAGAACAGTCCTTTTAGGAAGAGAGAGTCTCGCAGGGCAAAGGGAAATTTCTAGCACCTTCAGAATTTTAGGTTTGAGTTACTCATACCTTTCTGCATGAAGAGTGCTCTGCATCCATGACTTTACAGCCTTTTGCATTTTTTTTCCCTCTAGGAGCGTGCTGGCCGTCACTGTGGGGCTCTGAGAGTCTTGAACTCGTATTGGGTGGGTGAAGATTCCACTTACAAGTTTTTCGAAGTGATCCTGATTGATCCCTTCCATAAGACCATCAGGCGCAACCCTGATACCCAATGGATCACCAAGCCCGTTCACAAGCATAGAGAGATGCGTGGGCTGACATCGGCCGGGCGGAAGAGTCGTGGCCTTGGCAAGGGCCACAAATTCCACCACACCATTGGCGGCTCACGTCGTGCTGCCTGGAGAAGACGCAATACCCTGCAGCTGCACCGTTACCGTTAATTCTTGTAAATGTAACGATCTAATAAAGCTGATGCGGGTTGCAGAATTTAACAAGTGCTTCTGCTGCTTCTTGGTTTGTGTGAAGTGTAGAATTCTCCAGGACTTCAGTTGTTTCCATATTTTGAAAGGTTTTTGAAAATGTAATTTGATATCTGTGAAGATTGTAGGCCCCAAGCATAGAGTTCTGCGATGGCTTTCACTTTTGATAAGACTGAAAAGACATGTGCAGTGTGAATTGAAAGCTTAATGGCTAAACCATGTTCTTTTTTCTGTTGGTCTGAGTATACTTCACTGTGTGTAGGTTGGGGTTGCTGTGTCCTGTGCTTAGACTGAAGGCCAGCTTTGATCTTGTGCAATGAGATGTAAACTGAAAGTGCTAGTTTATTTTTTTATAGGTGATTAAATACTAATGGCGATTTTATTTTTCAAGTTGTTTTTTTCTATGTCTTCAGTGTGAAATCGGCTCTTGAGCCCGTGTTATCTGCAAACATAGGCTAAATCGACTAAGCACAGAATAGGAGGGTAAGGCTTGCTCCATTCATTAAAGTACACAGTATTTTAAATATGGACACTTCCCAAAGAACTATTGGATGTTTTAGGTTGACTAATAAAATATGGGCCGTAGAGTAGGTATTACTTCATTTGTGCAAGATTCCAGGCTGTTCATTTTACGTTTTGCAGTGGAGACTGTTTCTTAGATCTGCCCTTTGATACCAGAACAGAGAACACTTCTCTGGTGTTGGAGCTGCATTCTGGTTTAGTCTGCATGGTTAGGTGGTAGAATTAGTCACATTTGGATGACAGACAGTTATAATCATAGATTAATGTATTTTAGGCTACATTGTGTGAAATTAGTGTGACCTTTCAGCATCAAGTCAACTTGCACAGAAATGCTGGAGGAGAATAACTGCAATTTCTGGTAAATTAGCTGCATGGCTGTCCTAGCTTCCACAGATTTCATCCATTGGGTAGTGATAGGAAAAGGGATTGAGAAAAGGCTCAAGAAGTAGTTCTGCCTTCCTTGAGCCTCAACTTGTGATGTTTCCACATGTTTTTAAACAATGTAAGTCGAGACTGAAATGTCCAAGATTTGCCCTTCAACTGAGAAATTAACTTGCTTTGCTCTGTAAGTTCTTACAGGAGGATGGTAGTCTGAAGAAGAGACTCTTGGCAGTGTGTTCTTAAAGCCAGGAAGAACAGCTCAAAAGGGCATGTTTTGTTCAGCTCAAATAAGCAAAAAAATTAAAAAGGATTCTTTTGTAGCTATGTTAAAAAGTGCTATCTGCTCCTCTAAAGAAAGGAGATTTTTTTTTTTTTTTTTTTGTAACCTTCCCTGTGTGGGAGGAACTAGTATTAGGAAGAAGAGGATTCTTGAAAGCAGCTCCTGTGATGGTGTAGGACAGGAAAAGGAAGTTCCTCAGAGCAGACTCCTAGGAGTCTGATGATACTGTACTAGAGCTCGCTAAGCTGCTTGGGACCCTTGCCATTGATGGGGGAAGGTGGCTCGGCAGTCAGCACTAGTGCTGGGTCACTTGCCAGGGTTCAAAACTTCTAGTGCCTGGGGAATGTCTTCAGTGAGACTCACCTGAGGTTTCCCCTCGTGGTCCTGTAGCTTTTTGAACTTTAAAATAGGGGAGGAATACTATCCCCTCCAACGTTTGTTGAGGTCTACTGATAAGAGTGTATGTAAGAGGGTATGGTATTGATCAGACTAGCTAAGGAATTTGAAACAGATGGTACTGCCTTCAGCGGGAGCTCTGGGTACATAACAGCTCCTCCCAAGTCTTCAGGAAATGAGATCGCCTTAGCGTCTTCTCACACTGGAAGTGTCTTATGCACTGTTGAACAGTGTTTTGGGTTGGAAGGAGGGGAAATTGCAGTGCAGTATTAGTGTGAAGAGGAGAGTCAAATTTTCTTAAAATCTGCATTTAAAAGAGGCAAAACATTGAGGAAAAACTTTTGGTTTGGGGTTGTTAGCTTGGGAAACCAGGCTTAGAAAGAGGTTATGTGATCTCTGCCTTTCCTGCTTGATGATTTTTGAACTTGTTGGGCAAGCTCCGCAGAGGTTGCAAGTCTATTCCTCACGAGTTTGAAAATCGGTCATCTGAGGCAGTAGTCCTAGTGACAGGCTGTTACTTGAGTTCAACCCTCCTGATACACCAAGAGTTTGCCTGAAACACTGATACTAAGCTGTAGCTGAAGGGGGCAGGGGGAGGGAAGAGGAAGCACCAGGAATTTCACTGGTGAAATAATTATTAAGACACAGAGGAATCTAGTAATTGGTTTCCAAGCCATCTACTTCGCTCTGCTTGCAGGACTGCTTATTTCTCAGTCTGAACAGGCATGTTTTAGACATAATTAAAAGAGCTGTCTGGTTTCTAGGCAAGACAAAATGAGTACCACAGTCAAACTGCAGAGAAACAGGGCTGCACAGTACCAGCCTGTTTTAGCCTGATATCAGATGCTGTTGAAAATGTTGACTGCAGGCTTTTATCAGGCTGGATTTCACTTTTGTGTAAGCTGCCTAGATTAATCGCTTAGCCTTTGGTAGAAGGTGAGGGCCTGGCAAGTAATTCAGCACCTGTTAGAAACTAATTCTGTCACCCTGGAGGGTGGGGATATGTAAAAACAGATTGTGTGATTTAGCATGTTCTTTAAATAAGCAAGTAGTAAACTCCCTTCCACGCAGCTAATAGAAGTGCTCATTACTTGGCAACACTAGCTCAGTTGAAAAGTACAGACCACGCTAATCAACAGCGAGTGTAATTGTTTTCTTACACTGTCTCCGAAGCGTTGGGCAAGGGATGCGGGCGTGCTGCCTGCGGTAGGCACCGATGCTCATGGAGGGGGCGGTTGGCTCCTTCCTTGCAGCAGGTCATAAAATGTCACTGGTGATTTTGTGGGGCTCTTAGAATAAATTAATTAGCGATGGATGAGAGTAATAGCTGGACTTGCTCACTTATCTCTGTCCTTGTAATGCAGCAGTTGTTCACTAGCCTTGACCCAGTGAGAAAAGTGACTGCATGTGAATGGTCCCATCCAGCTAATGAATTAAAAAGCTAGACTCTAAAAATAGAGCCTGATTCCTACTCCTTTATCTGTTCACTCTCCAAGATGGGAAAAAACACCATCTTTTTTGCCCTTGTTACAGCTCTTTTCTTTTGCCGCACACGCAGGTCTAGTTCCAAGAGTATCAAGCCAAAATACCCAGAGTGATGGAAACACTCCTTCAGCCACAAAAAAAAAAAAAAAACCAAAAAAACAATTTGGATTTGAGTTGGACACTTTTCTAGGGCTTTGAGCGAGCACCAACTTTTTGATCCAATGCTTTTCAAGTAATTGCTTGAAATGTAAAGCTGTATAAAAGGATGGAGAGCCTGTGGGTTGTTCTTCTCTTCAATGTGTCAAGGTTCTGAATCAGCCTCAATTTAATAATTACATGCAGAGTGTTTAGGTTGCAAAGTCTAGCTCCCTGAAGTTAGGAAGTGCCTGAGCTACGCTGCTTACGCAACCTTTAATTCGGTGGCTATCCTGCTCTTACCTGATGTGCCAGAAGAGGCCTCTGGCAAAGCCAGGACTGGAACCCAGTTCTTCTGGGCCCCTTGTCACTGCCTAAATTTAAGAGAGAATGCTTTTCTTTGGTATCAAATGATGTTCAATGATACCCTATAATTAAAGGCTCTTATGTAATGAAGATGACATTTAATCTCATTAAAAGCTGTCAACTCTCCATCATTCAGCGAAACAGAGAGCTGGGGTATCCTGGAGATCATGGAGCTCAGTGGGAGCAGATGAGTGATTAAATTAAGCCTGGCTCCGTTCAGATCAATGCTGGCTGGGATTGCTCGCTCAGATGGAAGGTAGCCTCCTTCCAAGTCTGCTCAGGTCTCCCTGCGCTGCCTTGCTGGTACCAGGCTTTAGAAAAACCCTTGCTAGTTAATATGCTGGACCCAAGCTGGCTCCTTAGGGGTTACGCAGCCTGTACCTCGTCGCGAAAGGGCTGCAGAGGCATACCTCTGGACACAAGCTGGATGTCCACGTGCAAGTTGAGGAGTTCCCTTGGAAACACAAGAATCAAGGGGCACGTTGGAGGAAAAAAAGAAAAGGAGAATGCAGAAGAAGAGGACAAGTCAGCTGGCTGCCAGCTGAGCTGGTGCTGCCCTGTGACAGGAACGCATTGCAGAGCAGGCTGTGGCTAGCCAGAGTCCAGCAGGGTTCATCAGCCAAATTCGCGTGGTGCGGTCCCCGGGGTATAAACCTGGCTGGACCCAAGTCTCAGCACAGAACTAGCTCAGGGTGCCTGTGTCTCTGGTGTTCATCTGCAACCCCGACAGACTGGGCAGCGGCTGCACTCCACCAAACCCAGAGCAATAGGAGAGTTCTTGGTTGCTGCTGAGAACCGTAGGCTGTGAAAGGCGCTACGTCCAACGCTCGAGCCCTCCGTCTTCCGGGCCTCGTCACCGGGCTGTGTGTCAATAGCCAGAGCAGCGGGCAGAAAGCAAGACACTGTCACACTCTGTGTTGTGTTCACACGTGTAACGAAAATGAGTCGTCATCCCCAGAGAGCTCATACGCCAAGTGGAGGAAGTAGCTCATTAGTCCGGTGTTCACTCATTCATTTATTCATACATTTTTCTTCCAGCATTGTTCTTCTGTGACTAGCAAGCAATTATTTGAACCCTTTCCTTGTATGAGGATTGCGGCCCTTCAACTCATCTGCTGTTACAATCCACCTGCCGCTCTCACAGGTTTCGTGATTAGTCAGATGAGTTTAGATAGCAAGTTACACAACCCTTATAAATAATGTGTTTTGAGCTTTGTGTTTTCGGTTCATTCAGAGCTATATATAAAAATGATGTCTTATAAGTTGCTATGTCGTTTGCAACTATTTGGAAAGCAGTTTTGTCAATGCACGGTCAAACAAAGTCATAGTAAAGCTTTTAAGTAAAATAGAAAATTTCGTATTATTTTCACTTTGTTTACAAGTTATTGCTACAAGTGTTGATGGAGAACATCTACTTAAGATCTTTTTTACAGAAAAAGACAGAAAGTAAGATTCATCTACACAAGAAAAATCAAGGACAGATATAAACCAGGTAATACTTACAAAATTAGGAAAAGAGGTGGAAATAAAAGGATCTTCATTAATTTTTTAATAGATTTATACATACAATATTTATACAAAATACATGATTCAATTGGTTCTATTGAATCTGGAGAATCTAGTTCCCAATCTTATTGTGGGTAGTTTTATTTCTGATAGATGCCTGGCTGTCCATTCTTAATAGGCAGAGCCTAAAAACCCATATGAACTGATAGTGAGATACTAAGTTTTTCATGTTAAGGCCAATGATTTGTACTGGGAAGATGATAACTGCCCTTTATGTGTGATACACATTTTAGATTATACTTGCTGCTTGGGTTTTGGACCTTGTTTTTCCCAAACGGCAATTTTAAAGCAACAGTTATACCGTATCCACGGGAAACACAAAATAAATTAATTTCTATGATGGGTTACACTGGAAACCCCGTTCTTAGATTTATGATTTATGTTGCTGAAAAGGAAGAAAGGAGAAAAGAAAACAACCCACTGTGAACAACTGAATGACTGTTCTGACTCCTGAGGCTAAGTGAAAAACTCCGCTATAGTTATTATTTTCACTGGCTAGTTTAATAAAAATACAAGAATCATAAAACTATGGAAAACATATGGCATACACGAGCTCTATTTTCTCCAGTGATGGTTCCATCCATTTAGGACTGAAAACTTTAAAATACCTCTCTAATAAACGATCTTGCCTTCTAGTAGGTGCCATTCTGGCTACATTCTGAAGTTTTAATTTATTTTAAGAAAAATAATTTTGAAATAAGGAAAGAAGAGATTTGTTTTGAGCCTGAATAATTATTTTAGCCAAATTATGAGTGTGCGGAAATGAACTGCAGAACTGGAATTTTGTCCAGATCATAATGAGCACTGAAATTTGATGGTTTTTGCAGATTTTGCAAATTGTCCTAAAATCGTATTACTTGCATTACAATTTGAATATTGAATCGTACGGTCCTTTCATAGGAACTTTGTAAGAGCAGTAAAGGTTGAAGCCATTTCGTCATATGCAGGGGAGTGAGACGGAGAACCAGGGAAGCGATTACCTTCCATCTTTCCCCACTTCAGCCTCTGAAGTGGTAACCCTGGACCAGCGTTTTGGGTACCTACCAGCCAACCCAACCTGACCCATCTCGTTTCTCCTGGGTTCATCACAGCCCCGTACAACGGGGTACTGCTTACCGCTGACTTGGTTCTTTTTGCTGTCGTTGTTCAACGTCAGTGAGGTTGCCAAAGCTGTAGTCGTTTGGGTTTGTACAAAATTAGCTTCTCAGCTTTGTGTGCCAGCACTGTTGTCAGAAGGGCTGACTCCAGCTGTCTGTCAGGCAAAGTGGGGAGGAGAAGAGGTAGGAGAGCAGTAAGTCTAAGCTGGCCAGCTCTGAGGCGGGAGACTTCCTAATCCAAAGATAGACCCAGTGTAATGTGCCCCACTGAGATTCGTGACCCAGGAGCGGATTAAGACTCGGCGTCGCCTCAAAGGGAAATAAAAACCGTGCGAGCTAATCAAGCCCCCTGGCTCTGGTGACAGGAGCGGGGATACAGCTTTTGGCAGCGAGTGGCCACGCAGGGTCAGGCTAGAGGTCTGAGCACCGTGCCCGCTTCTGCCTGGGGCCCGTGATGGGTGCTTGGGGAAAGGCTGGTGAGCAGGGAGCAAGTCCAGCCCCGCATGTAGCACCTCGGGTTGTCTGAAGAGCAGGGTAAGGATTTCCTCGCACTGCGGTTGCCCTCGGACGGTCCCGCTCAGTGACTGCGGCGGGACCTGCGTGCCGACAGCCACCCGGGGCAGCTGCAAGCTGTGACATCCGGAGCTGGCTGGGAACTCCAGCTCAGCACGAGCGCAGGATGGATCCGTGTGCGGGATGGCATCTGGAGGTAGATAAGGAGAAAATGATTGCCTTGACTCATAGGTGCCTCCTGTAATTTGAAATGGGAAGTGGAAATATAACCTGTTTTGATGGTCTGCCCCTGGAAGCTCACTGAACCAGAGACTTTCCAGATGACTCAAGAGCGAGACGGGTCGTTCGCCGAGAACTGCGGTATCAAGGATTTGGCAGGATTACATAACAAGCAGTTGTCCTTCACCGCTGGTTCATGTGCCTTCGCTGCGAGATTTATTCTTACAATTGACCGGTTCTGAGGAACTGCAATAAAACAAGATGGCAACTGCCTGGAGGCATTTTCAGGATGCAGCTGAGTTCCTGCCCGGAACAGACCTATTATTTGTTTCTGGACGTTGTGCTACAGTTGTTCAGGAAGAGAAGATAAAATTTCACTGCTAGCCTCATGATGCCACCCAATCCTCTGCAGTGGTCCCATTTCAGTTGTATTTAGCATGGCGTACCTTGCTCTGTTTAGCAAAAGCACTGAAACTAGTTGCGGAGAATGTACCTGTTTCTCTGCAGTTAAAATGGCTAAGGTTCGGAGAGTGATCTTTTTGCTTTTTGGGAGCTGGGGCAAAGCTGGCTTCTTTTGCGTGCTTGAGTTTTGCTATGTCTCTTTCAGTGCCCCTCCTGGAAGAGTCTGTATTGGATTGAGCGTTGGTGAAAATTGTCAGTGTTTGTAGCTGGAGGTTAAGAAGATCCTTTCTATCCTCAAAAAAAATGTTTGCATTCTCCCAGTTCAGGAAAAAAAAAAAAAAAAACCAGAAGAAACAGGAATGCTCCTTTTTGTTAATGTGTGATATCACCTTTTGGAGAAGATAATTGATTGTGGCAGGGAGTTCCAAGAGTATTTTCAGTCCTTGGACCTGTGTTTGAGACCCTAGCTGGGAATCGCATGTATTCGCTGATGTTCACGTAACAGTATATAGAATCATAGAATCGTTTAGGTTGGAAAAGACCATGATTTTATTAAAACTGCCTCACCAGGAGGTTTTGTTCGTTTGCCCATGATCACTAGAAGGAATGAGAGATTTTGTTTCATTCCTTCTTATTTGTAATGGTTTAGAGCAGAAAGTTCTTATTCTGACTTACAGTAGAGAGCAGTTTTGCCACGCATGAAGCTGGTAGCTGAATCTGACTAAATGCATGTCTGTCTGTATTCACGAGGCTGATAACATCCAGCTCTGTTTCCATCACATCAGATACAAATGGTCCCTTAATAGGAATATCATTGTGTCAGGAGTAATCTGGGCAAGTCGCTGAGGCATAACACAGAGAGGCCCAAGATTCAGGACAGCCAGAGAGGTCAGTATTTCCACTGCTTGTGCAAGTGCCAAAATTACAAGTGAAGATTAGTTTGGATCCACAGCCATGTTTGTGGCAGAGATATCCCACAACCATATTTCTAAGACCCTACGAAAATAGTTTGGACCTTACACTGGTGTTACATGATTATAAGCTTTTTGCTTTCAATAGAGTTATTCCAGATTTATCTGGAATCTGAGTTATTTTAAGAAGTGTTGTGTATTTGCAAAATAGTTTGAATACCTAAGGTTTGTTTCTAGTAGGCTTTCCCTCTTGCTACCAATGCCTTGCATAGAATTTTATGAGTGAAACTACATTTGTTTTAACAGTTAAGTTTTTATAGCTGGAAGCAATTTTCTTTAGTGTAACATTTCAGAAGCCCTTTATGACTAGCGATATTTCATTGAATGCCTGAAGATTGAGACCTACTGCATGACTTTATCATGTATAAAGCTTATTAGCTGACATAATTTGGTGCATAGCAGGCTTATTTATTTAAAAGGTCACACAATCATATTTCACCACTGGTAATGGCATTTTTATCCATTTAATAGGTTTATCCTAAAGCATATTTATTCCTAATGCATTTTATTCTGAAGCCAGTTAATAACTTTAACTCTTCAGGCTCTTAGCAGAGCAGAGAAGCCAGCATTTCAGAACAAGAATTTGACCAGTTGGGCCTAATCCAGGAGGACACAAGGTCTGATACGGTGTTCCATGTGTCCTCTCCTGATACAGCTCAGCACCTTGAAGCATTAGGCCTTAACATCTTTTGACCACTGAGTTAGCCAGGGTGAGACAACGATCGGGAAAAAAACCACTGTGCTATACAGAGCTGCTCAAAGTCTGAAGGTGTCCTGGCCCTTAAACTGCCAGCTATCCTTTGGGTAGTTACAGCTAATAATTCTTGGGGCCAAAATATGTTTATTCCCCAGAGAAATTTTACAGATTTGCATATAGTTGCCTTTGTTTTGCCTGGGTGTAAAAAGGCAGTCCTCTGTCTCAGAGCCAATGCACAGGGACCAATGGCACCTGTCATGAAGGACTGTTTGTTTTCTACAGTCTTGGGCTATTTAGGGCCCAGATACAGGTAGCACTTGCCACTGTTCATGACTGAGCTGACTTTTCTCTGGGATTTTCCTTGTCAAATGTGCCGGTAATCACAATAAGCTTGTGCTGCTCCAGAGGAGAGAAGCAAGGGCGATACACAAAACCTTGCAGGAACTGTGGGTAACATTTCTGACTTTGTGTCCCCTCCATATGACCTGCAGAGTTTTCCCAAGACGAGGAGAAGGCATCATTTACATCTCTGCTCTGCCCGGGACTGAGCTTTGCGTTTGTGTTAACACTACATCCCTCCAAGGATTAACATAGTTTACGAAGAGAAAAAGCAAACTGGATTTGTGTTTTGGTGGCCTGGAGGGTTCAGGAGGGAAATGGTGGAGCTGAGCTACGTGACTTCTGAAGCAATGGTTTTGATCTGGTGACAGCAGTGCTGTCACACTGGGGACGTCCCGGCCAGCACCGTGCCAGTGTCACACACCGCCAACGTGATCGCTGGCAGCCCGCAGCTTAGGTAACTTCCTAGTGAGCATTGGTGCTTTGAAATAAGATGCTCTGCAAGACACTGTAATATAAGAGAGATTGAAAAAGGCAGAAGAAAATACAGTCTTAGAAAGATGTTTATTATGGAAGACACCAGAGGGAGAAATGCAATTGCCCCTGGAGAGGATTGGGTAGTGGGGAGAAGGGACTGGCAGCTGTCAGAGCGAAAGGCAGCAGTTGTCTGCTGACTGTGCCTTCAATACAACACTGCTGATGTCTACTCCGAGACAGTATAATGTGTCATTAGAAACTGCCTGTAGTTAAGTCCCCTAAGTCTCGGTGTTTCAGTGAAAAGTAAAGGGTAGCCCTTTGTGCATCCTTTGCGCAATCCATTCTGCTTCTTTCCCAAAAATCACGATTGGCCCCATCAAGCAATAAATATTCTCATCTTTGTTTCATTAGCTGATGATTTTATTTCTGGATACATAGACGATGTACCAGCAGATTAAGTAACTTACAGCACGAAAAGGTGGGCAGGGATATTACTGCCATATAATACAAGCTTAATTCATGCAAACTTAATGCTTTGTCTTTCTGGGCTAAAGGTCCAAGTCCTCACCTTCCATTAAAATCTGCAGGGGCAGCTGAGGCCAGTTGTAAGATGTCACTGTTGCATGAGGTTATTTCCCATCATTTTGACCAGCCTAGAAGGCCTCTTGTATTATCAATTTATGTGACTAAAAAGCACACCTGCAATGACACTGGGTAAGAGAGAAAAGCAGAAGTGTTATGTGCTTCAGGCCATAAACCAACTGCTGAAGAGCTGAATCAGGAAGAAAGTTACCCTATGGGCAAGTTAGTATGTAACTGTCTATTACGAGCTTTTATATCTTCCTCCACGGCTCTGATACTTGGCGCTGAGAGACAGGATGTGAGCGCGGGGGAATGGTTTGTGAGCCAGTTCCTCTGTTTCGGTTATACTTAGGTCCGTGACTACACCGCTCCCGGTACCTAAGCTAGTTGCATTCGTGTCATGTAGGCATGCCCTTAATGGGTAGGCTTTAAATGATTCTATATTTAGCTTTTGCTTCTTCCTAAAGCATTCTGCACACATTCAGCCTATGAAGGGATGTGATGACAAGCTAAAGACTTCTGGGACCTCCTTATCAGAATTTCTCTTCAACAGAGAGAGGAAAAAAAAAAAAGTGCAACAATCTGAAGAGTTAGATACATACAGGAAACAGAAATGGAGAATAAGTAGGGCAAGGGGTCAGAAAACACTGTGTAGGGCCTGACCCAAGCCGACTCTAATCGATAGAAAAATTTCCACTGGCTTCCGGAGGCTGAGATTAGTTATATGAGTTATTGCTATTTATATCATTTAATGTAGGAAAGAAGTCACGGTTATAGCTATCATTATAATGACTTTTAGAGGGCAGTATTTAAGCTAGTAACTGAAGATAGCAAGTAAATCTTCGCTTTAAAGAAGCGAAGGAATTGCAAGGATAGGTTTGGTATCAATTGCCTCACCTAAGAGAATTGTACTTGTATGAACTAGTTTCACCTGCAGTTGTGGAGCACAAATTATTCAGGACAGACAGATTACTGAGGGTTTCAGAAGGATCTCGTCAAACAGACTGACCGGACAGCAAAACAGCGACAAAGTATTTTATATGGGGGAAAATAACTTTCATTATATGTAAACCATTGTAAGCTGTAAATGGCTGGGGAAGAGAACTTGGACTCGCAGCAGATCTGTGCAAATGTCAGCGTTGTTCTGAGCATCAGTAAAAAAGACAAATAAGAGGTTAGGAATTTTTTCCTGAGGTAATAAGGAACAAAGAAACAGAAAACATCAGGAGCTGTTGGGGCTTGAAAAGATGCTGCTCCTTGGCACTCTTCATGTAAACATTTTTTTTTTTTCTCTTTGTGAAGTATATGTTTGGGGATCAAATTAGTATTATTGTAAATGTGCCAGGCACTGAAGAAATCCAACTCATCCAAAAGCAGACAAATGGCTGCTGATGGAAACTCCTACGTTCCTGGCTGGTATGTGGATGTTTACCGGGATTAGGAGGGCCTCTCCACAGGGACAGAAAGGTGCAGGCATTCTGTCCCGACCTGAGCAACCACCAGTATTTCAGGCCTGAGGAAAAAGAGTCATCAGCCTCCACATACCTCTGGTGAGGTGGCCAAAGTGCATCCTGTCCCACCATCCAGCTATCAACTGTGCTTAACAGTTAAGTCGGCATTAGTTGCCGCAACACTGTTGTGCCCTCTCCCATCCAGAGGTAGGGGAGTCTGCAGCACAGGTGGGAGTCACTCTGCAACCTCTGGAATTTAAACATGCACTTTTAGCTGCTCCACGGGTGTGGGGTGGGGAGCAAGAGGTGGAAATGTTTGTGTTCCTTTCCAGGGGCGGGAAGGGGATTGTAGAAGCTTTCTGTCCCACCTTCTGTGCTTTTTCCCCTTTTCTGCCCCTTCACGTGTCAATGCCTCACTTCAGTCCCTTCCCAGAACCACAGGACTTCTGCAGAGAGCAGCACCCTCAACAAATGGAGGCTGAAGGATTCAGAGGACTGACCAAACACAAGGACTCCCAATCACTCTTCAGGTGGTCGTCCTAGTGCCTGCCTGTCCTTCGGGTTGTAGAGGTGGCACGCCACCGTGAATGCCAGCAGTACAAATGCCTCTCCATAATGCAGGGATTGGTTTTGCCCTTCGTGGAGGGGTGAACAACACGGAGGGAATCACGTGTCCTCGTGGGGATCAGGGAACATCCACTGAGCATCACATCTTGAAGGGAAGCGGCAGCTCAGCAAGTAACACTAGAGCTTCAGGGGCCAAGCTAGGGTCAAAGAGAAGTCCCTCAAGAAGAAGCCTGGGCACCATGACTTGGTCAGCACGCAGAGCCATAGGTTATTATGCCAGGTGTTTGTTTGTGTCTGAAGCAGGTGGAAAGAGGCTGCAAGAAAAACTTGGCTCCCATATTGCAACCCATTGGCAGAGTGTTGTCTTCCCCCAGGTTACAGGGCAGAATAAAAACCTTGATGTTCTCTAAGACAGTCTTCTCCTCCAAACACTGAAGCACCTCTCATGGACTACTGTAGCAGTCCATACCTTCGTGCCGACCAGCAGACCTATAGCAGCGGAGTGGACAGGGCCATTTCTGAGACCTTCTCCATTAGGAACTCCAGGATGGGAGTTACACTGGTTGCACCATCCCATGGCTACCCACAGCCAGCTCTACCTGCTGGACCTTCTCAGGAAACACACCTTTTGGTTTCCTCTGATGTTGTGGACAAGGATCCTGAGCAGAAGGCTTGGGTGGTGGGCCCATTACTTGCTTTTGCCGTACTCGGTCCCTAAAAGAAGCACTTGGCTCTTGCAAGCCACGTGTGTGTGGGGAGCCACCTCAGGGAAGGAAACAGAGAGGATGTAGTAGGGGAGGATTGGGAGCAGCCCAAGGTCATTAAGGAAGGGGTTGATCTGAGATATGAGAGAGAAGCAAAATAAAGGCATTCTTGAAGATGGGTGGGGGTGGTTCCAGGGCTGCAAAGTGCAGCACCAGAGGCAGGAGCTGGCTGAAACTGCTATTATGATCCCCGAGAGTCTCAGAAGCAGATGGTAGAAGATATTAGAGGCTGGACTCCCTCTGGGAGGGACAAAGTCCTGTCCTGGCAGTAAATAAGAGAGACTGAGATCGGGAGCAATAGTGTGACGGCCTCTCCCTACGGCATCCTGCGAAGCTGCGCACGTTGCCTTTCCCATTTGTCCCGCCAGGCAGGAGCAGCAGCATTTGTCCTTGCCCACAAAGGAAGTGGAGGACCAGTCCTTCCCTTTACTGGCCACTCTCAGGAATGGAGCCCATGGACTCGAAAAACCTGGAGCCTCCCTTGAGCACCGCAGACTGCCTGCAGGCCAAGCGGACCTTTGGTCTGAGTGCCAGTGTCTGCATACTCACCTCTGAGTGCATCACTTCCACCACCGCCTGCAAATTGAAGTCTCCTGCCTTATCCAACAGCAAGAGCTGAAATTCTGTAGTTTTTTTAGCAGTCTCGGTGAACATCTAGGGGTGGTAACCCACTGGTTAGTAAATGTTACATAAGCATCGTGTCTAATCCTGAACGCTTTGCCAAAATCCAAAAATAACAACAAAAAAATCCCAAAGACAGAGAACGCACAGGCAGAGAGTACTCGCTCTGCTGTTGTTTCTGATGCTTAGCTCGGTTTCCTAAGAGAATTTGATTTATACGCTATCTTCTCCTTTGAGTTTGTTGGCCGGTTTCAGCTGTTGAGAGGTTTGACGTGGCAGGACGGGCTAATCTCAAATACATCAAATTTGTGCTCGGTCCACGAAGGGCAGCAGCCAGGCGGAGGAGCGAGACCGAGACCCAGCCAGGAGCCATCAGCGTGGGAAGGGAGGGTGGGACAGGGTGCCCCGTACCCGGCCATGCCCAGCCGGGCAGGCAGGGGCTGTGCGGGAGAGCCAGAGGGCAACGTGGCAGGGCTTAGGAAACGTAGCTTGGAGCTGGTATGAGGAGGAGAACTGGGAATACGAGGAGGACAGGAGGCTTTTGCTGTAGGGAATTGGGGATGGAGGGCCTGGAGATGGCGGTGGGTGCTGTGTGTGGACCAAGAGGAAAGCTGGATGCCTCCCGGCTGCTTGGCCGCAGGCGGAAAAAACGGGAAAACTCCCCCGTTTACCTCGTTTGAGAAGCGAGGAAGCTCGCCCAAACTGACCTGTTTACCTCGTTTAAGAAGAGAGGAAACTCACCCAAATTAGGAGGCGGTAAACTACATTTAGCTGCGTTTAACCTCCTCCGCTGGTTAACCTCATTTAACCCCACCACCTCCTTCTCAGTCCGGAGGTCAAAATACACCGTGAAGCCACGCGGCTCCCTCTGCACCCCCCCGGGGGCCGAGGAGGGGGAGAGCGAGCTTCATTTTGGGCTCTGTATTCACTTAATGGACGCCCCCCCTACACCTCCAGTCCTTATTGCTGGGGTGGGTTTGCTTTGTGGGTTCCCTTCTGGGGGGGGGGGGGGGGGAGATGGGGGAAGGCTGCGCCCCCCCCCCCCGGCGGGGACATCCCTGCTTTACCCCCCAAGCAGGGGGTAAAGGCAGGTCCTCTGGGGGCAGGTAGAAGAGCAGTATTATTTGCGGAGACTTGACCGCGTACGCTCGCGAAGGGGGGTGTGGGGGGTGTGGGGGTGTCCCTCCCGGCTTCTCCATTTTCCCCCGCAATGAGAAGACAAGCGGCTGGCAGGGGAGGGGGGCAGCACCCGTGCTCGGCCCCGTCAGACGCCGCGGCGGGGAGAGGGGAGCGCTAATGAGCCTGCGGCCATCAGCGCCCTGGCATTTCCTGCCGACGCTCGGCGGCGGGGCTGCCCGCCGGCGGATGCTGACACCGCCGGCCGTCACCGCGGCCCGATGGCGGTGACTTCAGCGGGGCCGCCCCCCCACCCCCCTCCGCGCTCGGGCAGCGGCGGCGGGGAGCCGCGGGGGGAGGGCTCCGCGCCACACCCCGTTGCAAGCGGGGTCCCGCCGCCGCAGTGGCCCCGCACGCGCCGGCCGCACGTGAGCGCCGCCGCCCGCGGCCCGGGCGGCGCGGAAAGTGTGTCACTGGGTGAGGGGGGCGGGCGGGGGCGGGGCGGGCCGGCGGGGCGGGGCGGGGCGGGCGGCGGTGCCGCACTCTGCGCGCCTCCCGATCGCTTTTGTTGTAAAGGGGAGGGCGGCGCGGACGGGGACCGGCAGCCGCCGCTCTTGACAGGCGACAGCGCCGGCCGCCTGCCCGCAGCCCGCCCGCATGTAAAGGGGGTTGCGGCGGGGGGTTGGGGGGGGGGGATCGGAGCTGGGGAGGACGGTGACGGAGCGGAGCCGCGCCGAGCGCAGCGCCAGCCAAGCCCGTGCCGGGGCCGGTGGAGCCCAGCGCGGCGCCGCCCCTGCGGGAGGAAGCCGCCATGGAAGTCAGCGCGGGTGAGCGGTGCGGGGGGGGGAGGGCTCTGCGGGGTGGTCCCGGCGGGTGTGTGGGGGGTGCAGGCGGGGGCCGCCCGGTGCGCGGCGGGGCGGGGGGGGGGGGGGGGGAGCGCTGCGGGCGGCGGCGCTGCCCCTCCGCGGCCCCGCTGGTGTCCGGGACGGCGGGGCTCTGCCTCACATGGACCCGCCGGGCGAGCCATGTGCGCCCTGTGTTTACGTTCCGCGCGGCGTGCCCGCTCATTGGCCGTGCGGGGCGGTGACGCGCGGATTGCATAATAGTGCCGGGGCGGCGGCGCGGGGCGGCTGGCGGCGTGGACACGTGAGGCGGGCGGGCGGCCGCTGTTTTGGTGACCTACATTCGGGGCGGCGGCGGTGAGGGGCGCGCCGCGGGGGGGGGGGGGGGGACGGACACGGGACACGTGGGGCTGCGGCGACGGCGGCCCCGCCCCCGCGGCCACCCCGGCCCCGCCTTCAGCGGCGCGGGGCGGGCGGCCGTTGGCGGCGCGCGGGGAGGAACAACGGCCGCGCTGCGGCGGGGGCGCGGGGCCCGCACGTGGACCGGCCCGGTGCGCGGGGGCGGCGTTGTGTAACGGCGCTGCGGCGGGCGGGCAACTGCCCGCCCTGCCCGTCTCCTGCCGCCGTGCGGGCAGCTGCCCGCACGGCGGCAGGAGACGGGCAGGGCGGGAGGGTTTACCCCCGCTCGCTCCCCTCCTTTGTCAACCAGAGCGATAAAAGGTACCGGGGGAAGCCCCTGCAGCAGCAGCGGCGTCCTCAGGGCCGGGGGAAACCGGTTGACGACGGAGCCGCTTCGCCGCCTCCTCACAACTCCCGAAATCTCCCGTGTCAACGAAATGCCTGCACCCTCCCCCCCCCACCCCGCCTATATTTTTTTTTTTTTTTTAAACTAAATCCCCGCCAGGTGGGACCCGAAGGCCCAGTGCTCCTCTTAACTCCGCCTTAACGCGGCTCAGCGGAGCCAAAAAGACTTCGCGTTTGCCACCGGCTGCCCTCGGCGAAGCCATTTCACGCAGACCTTCCCCACCGAGCATCGGGGGTCGCTTTTTGCGGGGTACCGGCGCGCGGAGGTGGCTCCTCGTCTGCGCCGCTTTGTTTGGGGTCGTCGGCCCCCGTGCTGGGTACGAGATTCAACTTTTAACCGCCAGGCGAACAAAAATAGGGTTCCTAGGGGAAACGTTAACTTCTGAAATAACAAAAATGTTAGGAATCTTGACTGTGACGCACACAAGGCTGCCAGGCTCTCTAGGGTACTGGAGCAGCCCAGCTATCTGGGGCTCCTCCGGCTTTCCAAAGCCAAGGGGTGAAAACCTCCGTCAACATACTCTTTCCACGCTACCCTATGACACTGGTGTTTCCCTTGAGGGAAAAGAGCATCTCTTTTTATGAGGCAAGGTTTAAAGATAGCGGGGCGAGGTGGCAGCGTGGAGAAACACGGAGTTCCCTGCGGGGCCCGTGTTTGCGTGCCCTGCTCTGCCCCTTGCAGATAAGGATGGCGCCTGCAGGGAAAACCCGGTGCCTCCCTTGGGCCAGGCAGACTCTGAGCTTTGACCTGGCACCTGGCAGGGGCACGTGCAGCGCCAGGGAATGGCAGGACCTTTGTCAAATAGGTGGTGTCTTACAGGAGCACGGGCGTTTGACAGCGTCCTCGTGCCGTGGCAGGACCTGTGTGTCCATTGCAACCCTCCTTTCTCCAAAAACCTGATCCTGGATGCGTGCTATGCTGTGTGGAGGATTTCTTTAAAAAAAAAAAAAAGAAAATCTGTGGAGGAATGACCGTTGTGGTGGGGCGTAGGGCCACCAGTGTCCAGAAACATGAGGAGCAGTCTTTGTGTAGAGCACGTGTCGTGCGGCCGCTTGGTCTGGCTTCTGCTCCCCGACGGCTCTGCCAGGGGCTCCTTGGCTGCATGCTCTTTAGGGTGTTGGTGGCGGTTTCCTTGGTAGAAAAAAATCAAATGTTAAAGTGGAAATGGACCAGTAAAACTGCTGCAGAAATGCTAAGAGGACTGTTGTAGCTGATCAAAATAATGAAAATTTGTAAGTCAGAATTTCTACCTGCAAGCAGTGATATTTTCAGGGCTGTATAACGCTGCCGCCTAATAGGCGTGACAGCCTTTATCTGCGAGGAGGCGATGGCTGATGGAAGGGGCTACAGCCCCCATCTGCCATGCCAACTCAGTTGATCCAGGGCTGTACTGACACCAATGCTTTTTTCCTCCAAAGGAAGCCAGTGCATGGCTGCTTTAAAGTTTTTATTTCTTACTGGTGCGTGGAATTCCTTGCTGCAATGTCCCGAGTCGTCTGTGAAGAGACATTGCAGAGCGTTACAGGCATGACACGGAGAAGACGCTGAGTGTAATTTATTTAAACAGTTGCGTGGCTTTCGCTGTTGAAATTTTTGTGTCAAATATGAATCTTTTTGTGTTGATTTGTGAAATGCTGAGTCTTGGAGATAAACTCAAATGAAGTGAAAACAATTTCTCTTGCTTACAAGCAAGGAGAAGGAGCCTGTGAAAAGCCAGAACCGCTCCCAGGTCTGCCTGAGGACAAAAAGCTGTTTCATCTGAGGGATTCTCAAGTGTGTCAGATTGCAAGACGCAGCAGGACAGAGACTGTTTGCAAATAGCAGCCTGGCAGTCGGGAGTTTAGCTGCTGCTAGAAACGCTACAAAGCCTTGTGGTCAGACAAATGGCGTTCAGTAGGCTAACCAGGCTGCAGCGCTATTTCTTTCCCTTGCCCCCTTCCCTTCTGCATCATGAGCACCTCCCAGCCTGTCCTTTCTGTGCCTCTGGCGCGTAGCCTGCGTGAAGTCTTTCTCTCTGCCCTATTTCCGTCCCTAACCTAGCTTGTTTGCATTCTGGCTTCGCAGTGCTATAAGATCCTGTCTTTGCTGTGGCTTCAGATGAGCTCTGCTCAGAGGGTGGCCAGGGCAACCCTCCCTGGGCCGCCCCATGCCCTCTCCCCGCTGCCCCGTCCTGCCAGCACCATGGCTTGTTGCTCCGTCTTTTGGTTCTGCTGTTTCGTCTCGACTTGGATCTGAGGAGGCTGATAAGATGGGAGAAGGAGATGGGGCAGATTGGGAGGTCGGACGTTGAAAACGAATGGAGAGAAGCAAGCTGGAGGGAGGGAGGGAGGGAAAGGAGTGCGCCCAGGAACACGTGACGGCTGGGTCTGGTGGTGCTGGGTCATGGCATGGCTCACATGGCAGTGGTGCATGTCTGCTTGTTATGTCACTACGTGCTGCCTTTTTTTCTTGCCTTAGGGGGTGTGATAGCTTACATCAGCTCTTCAAGCTCGGCATCTAGCCCAGCCTCATGTCACAGCGAGAGCTCAGACAGCGGTTTCCAGTCGTCCTCTTCGCCTGTACCATCTTCTCCAAACAGCTCCTCCTCCGAAAGCGGCTGCAACGGCCGGAGCAGCGAGGGCTCTGATGGGGCACCGAAGAGCGATCGGCTGGAGGAGACTATTAAAACAAACCAGTCGAGTGTTGCTGGTTTGACAAAAGGCCACAATGGAGTCACAAGTATGTTTGGTGCTGGTTCCTAAAACACCGTTTTCCCCTTATATGTTACAACCCCGTATGTTACAACCAGGTCTTCTGTGTGGCTTGCTGTGAGGACACATAGCAAAGCCTTCATTTTTATCTTTTTGCGTTATATGCATGGTAATAGATAGGGTATTGCCATACAGATGCTAGTAGGTGGAGGTCTCATTGCTGCTGCCTTCAAACAGTCCATAAATACGGTCCGGCTTTACTTCAGATTTTCACTAGTGAAAACTGATCCTAATAAAAATCAAACACTTGGTTAAAAAGATGCAATGAAGTAAAGGTAATAGTAATCAGAAATTGCCTTCAGGAGTGTTTATGGAGCTGTCCTGCAAATCTAGTTTCTCTGGTTTCTTTTCATACTCCCTCTCCTGCCCTTTCACCTTCCCTCCCCCTAGATTTCTTTGAGGAACAAAACAAATAAATTACCAAAACATTGTATTATATTTACATAGCTGCAGCCGGGACCTTTATCTTTTTTATTTCAACTAAGTCTTAATTTGTGGATGTAAAAGACAAAGTACTTGTAAGCTGGAACTAAAGGATAGCTTTTTAAAATGCATTTAACAATCTAGCTCCAGCTGTTTGCTCTGATTACCAAAAAAAGTGTGAAAAGATCAGTGATAAAGAACTATATTTGAAGAGTTTTGGAAGGGCAGGAATCAAACTGAGTACTGGAATGAGTGTTTCAACAAACAGTCAGCTGGAATTTAGACTAGTCTTTTGAAGGCTCAATTCTTTTATTGGCAGAATTGTTTTATCATTTTGAATTGTTGTGAAGCTAGAATAAGTATCTAACAGTTCTACCTTAGAAGTTGTTTTGTTTTGTTTTGTTTTGTTTTTTTTTTTTAAGTGTTTCTACCCTCCTAGCAACTAGGTTTTTGGTATCAGGGCAGAGGTTGCTGAAGATGAAACCTGTTGTAAACTGTTCAGATGTATAGATAGATAACATTTTTAGCTCAGTACTAGCTCTGTTAAGAAGAGGAAAAAAAAAAAAAAGGAAATTTTGTGGTTTGGTTCTTTTTCAAAACCTTAAAAAAAAAAAGTTTTTGTTCCTCTTTACAAATGAAACCCAAATGTCAAATAAATTACTTTTCTGGTAGAATATGGTTCTGTGGGAGTATGCCCAGCTGTCTCTGTTGCTCACTGTTAAGGTAACTTAGGGGTTACTGAAGTCACTGATAAAATTCCCATTGGCTTCAGTGAAACCAATGTTAGACCAACATTTGGGACTTGCAAAAAATCTTTATTGATATGCTGAAATAAAACAGATGGGGAAAAACTTAAAAAACCCAAACCATGAGCATATTTACAGGGCTGAGAAGGTATTTTCAAGTCCAAGTGTGCAAGCATGCCATTCTGGATATGCACTTGAATGAGTAGTCTTTACCTACGTAGATGTGGCTGAGTTACCAGTCCTAATTTGGTATCAAATAGGTAGAGCATATGGCTTGTTTACAATATATAATTAAAAAAAAGCATCCTTTAATATTTTTGTTTTTAAGAAAAGATGTTTATTTTCTGTTGGGGAAACTGTAGCCTTTATATGGGCTTTCTTGTCCACCTGGAAAAACAGATTGAGCCTGAACTTTGGTGGCCTAGTTAACTAAATGGTCCTTTTAAAAGTGCGTAAATGTAAGCAGACTTTCTTTTTCTACAGTTGGTTGAGTACAATACTACTGTGATTGAAAGTCCAGTGAATACGTGCTTTCTCCCTGTTCTGTTGAGTGCTTCATGTTTGTCTTTTTTCCCCCGCTCCCTTGCACTGGTACCTTCTGAACTGTTCAGGGTTTTTGTACATTCTTTTTGTCTGTTCCTCTGCTGCATTTATTTGTATGTTGAACTGACCTGACATATTTTGCTTTTAGTCCAGGTTTTAAAAGCTGGAAACATGTTCCTGCAGTTGTCATTGGTTTTCTATATCCTTGACTTTTCTGTTCTGATTCTAGAATTTAATGGCATGGTTCTTCTTTGCAAAGTCTGTGGAGATGTCGCTTCAGGATTTCATTATGGTGTTCATGCCTGTGAGGGCTGCAAGGTGAGCTATATTTCTGCTCACCTTTCTGCTGGTGAAATGCTCAAGTTCTCCCCATAGGGGAAAAGGGATGATACTGCTGAAAAAAATACTGGTTTGCTTCTCTGTTAAACTTAAATCTGAGAATTTCAGGCAGTGATAAGTTTTAGGAAAAGGCAAACAACTTGGCAATACCCAGCATTTTCCAAACTCTGCAGTGCTTTCTGTTCTCGCCCCTTGTCCCATCCTGCCTGACTGGAGTGCACGGCAGAGAGCAAGAACTGGAGACAGAGGTGGTAAGGACCATGTCACGCAGGACATGTGAATGTTAATTGCATTAAGAGATAGTGGGTGTGAGTTGTCACCTGGTCTGGGACACAGCACAAAACAGCTTTGGAAAAGCACTTCTTACCATGGGGAAAGCCAGAACCGGGTGCTTGCATGTTCACGCATCAGTAGATCTGTATTTCCTGATACTGTAACACTGCAAATGTTACGTTCTGTGAAGGAGTTTATCAGCTTACCAGTTATGTGAAAGAACCACCTTTGAAGGTCGTATGGTGCAACAGGATGGCTTTGTTGCCAATCTGTGGCGATTGAAGTCAAAAGATCTGATTTTGACTTTCATCTTTGCATTCGATGTCACAGGAGATTGAAAGCATATCTTATAAACTGGCAGTACAGTGATAGAAGTAATACTGGAGATATTTTGCTCTTAGGTGCTGACTATGCAGGGAACAACTTAGCATCTTCTATAATTAGAAATCATAACTAGTTTGCATTATACACAGATCACACACAAAGGGGAAGTAAGTCCTGAGGAGTAGCAAGTCCTTTAAAATCACTTGGGGCTGATAGCTCTGAAGCAGCTGATGAGACGCAGTGAGGTTTTCTGTGCTTGTGGAAAGGTGAATCTTGGCAGGAGGATTTGACATGTGCTGTAATAATAGTTGTGGGGGTTTTTGTTTGTTTGTTCGTTTACAGGGTTTTTTCAGAAGAAGCATTCAGCAAAACATCCAGTATAAGAAGTGCTTGAAGAACAACAACTGCTCTATAATGAGAATGAATAGGAACAGATGCCAGCAGTGTCGTTTCAAAAAATGCCTGTCTGTTGGGATGTCAAGAGATGGTACGTTCCTCTACTAAGCAGTGGTCCTCTGAGCGGGAATCTGCTGCCCACCTCAAAACCGATTGCTAAGGGTCTAAATGGCAGAAAATGCAGCCAGCCCTATTGTCAGGGGCAGGTTCCCTGTCTTAAGAGCATTTAGATTAGCTTGCCTTCTTGCTCCGTGACTTTCTTGAACTGGTAAGGTAATACTGGCCACAGAGCTGTCCTCCTGTCTCTGGAGGGAGTGGGATGCACTGCGGTGGTCTGTTAGGGGGACAATTGTAACAAGAGTCTCAATTTTGGTTTAATGAATTAATATTTGTAGTTTTATCCTGCCTGAATCTGAGCAAGACTCTTCTCTCTTTCTTTTTTTTGTTGTTTTGTTTTGTTACCGTTGCTTTTTCAATGAAAGGGGATTTGGCCCAAGCCGATAGCCTTAGAGTAATCATTATAGAGCTTAAAGAGTTAGGTTTGGGTGCAAGGGACAAACATCTAACTGCTCTTTTTTTTTTTTTTTTTTTTTTTCTTTTCCTTTTCTTGGAGGGAGGGGGAAGGCAAGGAGTAATGTGGAGCTGTGTCTCTGACCACCTTGCTGGCTATGCACTTCTTGTGACTTTTTTTTAAAATGTAATGCTGAAAGTCTAGTTCATTAGTCTGCTACAACCTACTGTCACAAACCAGAACTCTTCCTTCTGTTTCACTTTTTAATTTTCTCTGGGTGTTTATTTCACAAGAACTAGGAATCTTGGGCTGTTAATAATTTAGTGGGTGGAGTGCTAAAACTTATTTTAAATAATTGTTCTGAGTTCTTGTCGTGCATAAGAGTTATTTCATCCCCTAGGCGCTTGTTTGCGCATAAGGTTGCACCTGCTTTAATGAAAGAGATTTAGTTACATTAATGATGGTCTACGGCATGAACATAATTACATCAGTCGAAACTGGTTATAAGCCCTTGTAAGGCTGTGGTTGGACAGGATGGTAGAGGCAGTTGTAGATTCCCTAAGACAGGGTCAAAAGTGCTGCAGCCACAATGATGCCCATCCCCTTGCCAGCAGAAAATGTCCTTGTCAAGGCCAAGTCATCACGAAAATTTGCCCAAGGTAAGCTTCATTTGGCATTGATTCTCTTAACTGTTTTGGCAAGTTATATAATTGGTCTATGAGAAGCTGTCCTGTAGGACTTCTGTTCAAATATGATATGAACTACGTTTACATTCAGCTAATTGTCAGCTCACAAAGTTGTGCTGATTTAATTGATCCAGTCTTGGAGCCTGACACTTAATTAACTAACACAACTGTGTGTGTAGTCCATAGCCAAGTTTGTAGCAAAAGGGAAAAAGGCTTTAGAGATTGTGTGCTTCAGAGCTGCCTTCTCTTCATATTTAAACAACAGCATACATTTCATGTCTCACACCCATCCTATGCCAGGAAGTTTCTTGACCTCAGTGGTAATACCCCTGCTGTAGTATCGGTGAGAGCAGGTAAAGTCTTCCCTTAAGATTTTTGGTTGGGGTGTGTATTCTGTGTGTGTGTGGGCTAACACTTTCAGGATTGACCTTTTGATTTGTTTTGTTTTGTTTTGTTTTGTTTTTCTTCCCACCACTTTTCGTTTCTCCCCCTTGGTAGCTGTTCGATTTGGCCGTATTCCCAAACGTGAAAAACAGAGGATGCTGATTGAAATGCAGAGTGCCATGAAAACCATGATGAACAGTCAGTTCAGCGGTCACTTGCCCAATGAAGCATTAACAGAACATCAAGATCAAGCACCTCAAGAAGACCTTTCCTCCAAGCCCAAACAAGAGCGCGAAACCATCAAAAGCCCTTCTCCCCCTCCTAGTGCTGACATGGCTAAGGAAGAAGTGATCGGTATGGTCACTAGGGCCCACAAAGACACTTTCATGTACAACCAGGAACAGTCTCAAAACCCAGCAGAGATGATGCAGTCCCAGAGTGGGGAGAGAGTGTCAAAGAACACTGAGCAGTACATCTTGAGCAGCGAGCACTGTGTTAGTGGGCTCGGTGGCCCTCAGTACCCTGAAAGTGAGCAGCACCTTGGTGGACAGTACAAAGGGAGAAGTGCAATGCATTACCCAAGTGGACACGCCATGTGTTTCACAAATGGCCACTGTATGAACTTCACCAGTGGTTATACTCAGCGACTGTGTGATAGGATCCCAGAAGATGGCTTTTCTCCAAGCAAGAATACCACTTACTCTTGCAGCACTGGAGGAAGAATGCATCTGGTATATTGATATCAATTGTTTGATTTCGCTTAGTGAAGGGCTTACTGATGGGTGTGATCCAGCTGTGCCTCTTTAGTCAGTGAAGCTGCACACAATTGGCACAACTGCTGAAACTTAAATAGCGACACGAGTTTGATAGCACAAATTGTGATGGAGAATAAGGGCTCGAGTTGTGTGGAGGATTTGAAATCATACAAGTGATGGGGTTTCTTGGCTCAGTTTTTAGCTGACTGAAAGTAGACTAATGTCAAAGAGCATTGGCTGAAGAAAACTCACGTGTTTTTCAACTGGATTGACTTGAAAATGGATGTTAGGAGTTTATAAATTACTTTCTTCATTCAATCCTCTTGAGGACTTCACTTTAAAATAAGCTCCGTGCTCAGATATGCTGTATTTTCCTTAAAGGTATTCAGAGCAAATTTCTGGGGTGAAACCTCAGGGCTAGGATTTTAAGCCAGTCTGTCTGCACGCATTGCTAGGGTGTTCTAAAATCTCTCTTGCCAGGTAGGCTGGGATTTTTTTGTTTTGTGTTTGGTTGGTGGTTTTTTTGTTTTGTTCTAATGGGGATAGGTTTATTCTGTTATGGGCAATGTAAAATAGAGGCTCAGCGGGACACTCAGGCTATGCATCCTTTTCCTGTAGAACATACTCAAATCTGAACAGAGGCAGGAGGAAGACGCATGGCTAAACCGCTTGAGAGAAGCTCAGGGCCTTTTCTGTACTACTTACACAAGCGAGGCTCTGAACACACTTCTGGGTACCTTAGATGACTTTGCTAGAGCGTTTTCTCACTGAATTCTTAACAAGGATGCTTCCTGTTTTCTTGCATATGGGTTTTGTTGGTTCCCCCCCTCACCCCCTTTCCTTAACAGGTCCCTCCTGTTTGCCTTGCACCTGCTGTTTCTCTGCCATTCAGGCAACCAGTTCTGTAAGCCCCTTAAAATAGATTGTCCTTCTCTTTATCTCTGGAACTGCCTGGGATGAGAGAACATAACATCCTTGTTCTCATCCTGTGCTCCTGTCGAGAAGTGCGAACCCCTGACCTTTCTGAAGTACTCGAGCTGCTGGTGTTTTTCTTCCTCCTAGTTTGTAAAGGGTCTTCACAAGTTCTGGAAGGCCCCTGAAAGTCTCCACATAGTGAAGGCTGTTTGTTTTGATGCTGGATTTCCTTTTTTGTTGGGTTTTTTATTTGTTTGTTCTTCTTTGGCTACTGCATATGTGGACCATGCCATCCCTAGCAGGCTCTGACCTTAATTGCAGACTCTGGGCACTACACCATGGCAAACAGTAATCATTCGCAACCTTTCTTCCTTGCAGGGAAAGTATGTGGAGTCACTACAACGGCATTCTTGGCACTCCTGAGAAGCAGAGGTTAAACCTGTCAGTATGGGTAGGCAGGGAGTGACGCTGCCTGCAGAGGCCCAACCAGTCAGTTTGACCTGTGCATAGCAGCTACAGGGAGGTTTAATGCAGCCAACGATGAGGAAACAAACCCTAATCCAACAGAGCATTGCAGCCCCCTCCCACCCCCGCCACATCCCTGACATGAATGAAGGTTTTGCCAGGGAACTCAATGAGAGCAGGATCTGACCAAAATGAGTCAGTAGCTGTAAGGGAGTGTAATTAGGCTCTGAACCAGTATGGAGACAGGTGTTCAGGGGTTTGGTTTTTTTACTTAATACCCCCACAACCAGAAAAGCAGAACAGGTCATTCCTGAAGAGGTTCCTCTGAAGAGAGCTAGTGAGTGCACAAGCTGACAACTCCTCCCATAGGAAGGACTCCTGGGCAGAGGTCTCTCTTGAGAGCTTAGACATAATACACAGGGGCAGAAAGTAGTGGTTTCCCCTCAGGACTAGGTGCCTGGGAGCTAGGGTAAACCATGGTAGGATGAGAAACAGAAGTGCTTTTTGTGTCCAGTTCGGAGTGGGGTGCTGAACCAGACATTCCTTATTTTCAGAGAGTACTGTATTTTTTTAACAATACATGCGTGAACCATTGCAGTATTGTGGACAGAGCAGTGGTTAGTGTCTGCTGTGCTTCTGGGTGTGTGTCTAGACCTTTCCTTTTGCCCAAATATTTTATGATTTTCAGTTTACGGAAAAGGTCCTCCTCTACCCAACAAGTAATGATTTGGTTTTGGGTATTGTCCTCAGGCACACAAATGGTGTTGTGATTCACAGCTGAAGCAAGAAATCTGCAGTTCTCTTCCTTGTCTTTTGGGGAGAGCTTTCTGCATATTGACTGGACTGCCCAGTTAGTAACTGGTATTTGGGGAAAAAAACAAAACAAAACAGGAATGTATATCTATGTATCTCCATCTTGTTTTCCCTAGCTGTTGCCAAATACATACGCACACACGCGCGTATATACCTGTTGAATATATTCTTGTAATGTATCTTAGTAATGGATCTTAGGACCTTCCACGCAAAGAATTGCTAGACAATTATCAGATTCAAGATTCCCTGCAAAAGCATCTGAGGAATTACTAATCTGTTTCACTGTTTTCTGTTTGCTTTGCTGACATTATATAGGATTACATACACCGTGTAGTATACTTGTGACTGTTTAGTATACTTGTGAGGAATACTTAAAGGAATTCTCATCCTTGATGATGACAGGTGAAATGAATATTAAAAGGTTTAAACTTCATTAAAAGTTGTGAATTTTAGAAAGCAGAACTGAAAGTATCTCAGAGCATCTGTTTGGGTTTTACAGAGGAAATTTATTGGCAGTCAGCCTTGGCTGATATGTGTGATCTCATTGTAATGGATTCAGAGTTTCTCACAAAAAGTCACTGCATGTTTGTATAAAGGAAAGAGTATTTTGTTGTCTTGTGGCTGAGCAAAACTGGAATACCAGTTCCTTGGTCCTCCTTCAGTGATACATATGAAAACAAACACATAGGAGAGGTAGGTTGTCCTGGTAATGAGGGTGTAAACCTGTGACTCGGGAGACCAAGGCTCAGTTCCTTGCTCTGGTGTTGACACCTTTGTCACCTTGACTGAATCACTTGAGTTGCCTGCAAAACAAGAAAGATACATGAGAATGAGTGTAGTAGTGACTGTGAGATTAAAATCGATTGATTGTGAAATCATGATTAGTTGTGAGATTACAGGGATAATACAGGTAAGAGAAATCCAGATGTCAGGCATGAGTGACCTCAGGGAAGAATAGCGTAACCTGGGTTCTCTCAAGTCTTTTGCTATAAACAATGTTGACGTTTCCAAGGTCATCAAATTTAGAAACAGACTGCTAATGGGCCGCCATGGGTTTTTTATTGTTTGTTTGTTTTAAAGGGAGGGGAGAAATCCAGTTGCTTTGGGAGTTGACTGAGGAATACTGATATTTTTTTCCTATATGCATCATTATTGCAAAGTTTTCTTGAAGAATAAACCTGCTTCTTTAAAGTATTTGTCAGTGTTTGGAATTATATCTTTAAGAGTTGTTTTCTGTGTATGTTTTGTAAACATCAGGTCTGCCCAATGAGTAAGACTCCCCACGTGGACCCAAACAAGTCTGGCCATGAAGTCTGGGAAGAGTTTTCCCTGAGTTTTACCCCTGCGGTGAAGGAGGTGGTGGAGTTTGCCAAGCGCATCCCAGGTTTCCGAGATCTCTCCCAGCATGACCAGGTTAATCTTCTGAAGGCTGGGACCTTTGAGGTGAGACCACTGTATGTTTAGTGTGGACCTGGCAAGCTTACATCAGGCTGACCCCCTTAAGAACAAAAAAAAGTAGAACTGGGTTATATCAGGCAAAACCAGCTTGTTCGTGGATGCTAGTGCTGAGCTTTCCTTAAGCTGAAGGTGGCCAGTGTTTCTGTTTGGTCAAATCTTGGTGAGCTGTCCCTCTTCCAAGTAACTCAAAAGTGCTCAGCCCTTTTGCCCTTTCCTCTTCCCTGGGCATTAATAAATTACTAATGAAGAATTTCTTGGTTTTGTATAGCAGTGGTTACTTTGATAGCTACCTTTGCTTAGCCTGGAGAGAAGCAGACTGCATCTGGAAGGGTGGATAGTTTAGAAAGCTATCTATTGATTTACCGGTTTTGTAGAGGAATGTGTTTTTCCGTTCTGTGTGCCCTTCCTTCTGCCACTGCTCCCTGCCGAAGTCAGAGCATCCATTCTGACCAGTCACCACTAGCCTTTGCTGGCACCTGGGGGTTGCTGAAGCCTCCATCGCCCAAGCAGTAACACTGATAACTAGCTGTACTGCTATAGCTCTGTAGAGACCGAGTACCAGCTGCAGCCTGACTTACTCCAGACTAATCCCACCAGGTCCTTGTCGTTCATTTCACCCACTTGCGAGCATGACATATATGTGAATTAGTGGTGTTAAATTGGGAATGATACCAGAGAGCTCAGTGCTGGTTTATAATTAGTGACCTTCACCAGGGGACCTTAATGTTTTAGTTGCTCTTCCAGACTCTTGTGTCTTGTTGGAGACCATGCACATTTTATAAGTATTCAAATGTGAAGTTTAAACATAGAGGAGCTGAAGTCCTAAGCATTCAATGTTGCTGTGCTTTTCTGGGGAGGGCAGGGTTGGTGATGCTTTTGCTCTTGTTTACTTGATTTATTCTTTCAAAGAGCAATGCTGGATTTCGTATTTACCTGAACTGAAGACATTTCTCGTGTAATGTGTTGGGTCTTTTATCTGCATTTATACAGCCTGGTTCTAAAATGGATAGTTGTTGGTTTGGAAAGTACAAGTTATCCTGGAAGACTTGGTGCCTGGGGCGTGTCAGTTTCTTTGTTTCTTCCATTTTGCTCTCATGTATTTTTTTTCCATTTTACTTATTCTTGACCTTTTAATACTCATCGACAACTCTTGTAGCTAAGGGCTGTATTTTCACTTCTTCAGCTACAGCCTCTTACGTTGCTGTTCACATTACACAAGAATGTTGATTCTTCCTCTGCAAAGTGGTATACTGTCCAGTGCCCTCAAGGAGGGTGGAAAATCAGGCTTGAATTGTTCCTATAATGTAAAGCCAAACCTTCATGTTTTGCAAGTAAAATGTTTTGTCTTGGCCTTTCTTCACCTCAAGCTTTTCACAAGCCTTATTCGTATGCTTTTTTGCCAGTTACAAGTACTGCTGATAAGAAGGTTTCTATATCCAGGGGAATTAATAATAATGTATGGCTGCATGCTTATCCCTAGTCACTTGTTCATAAGAAACAATGATTTCTGTTAGTGAGCTGGTACCTGTAGTTAAAGGCCTATGTGGCATCTTAGCAACAGAAAAAAAAAAAAAAAACCAACCCAAAACAATGCCTTTGAGCAGTGGGAAAAAAAAACAAAACAGGATTAATGAAACTGTTGCAATAGAGGCAAAAGCATCTTGAAAGCCTAGTGCATACAAGTCATTTCTGTCTTCTGGGTAACTAAACTAGGATATCCCAACATCTGCACATTATAGAAAAACCTGAGTAAACGTACTGCCTCTGAGCCTGTTTTGGCTCCCTTGGGCACCAGCGTGTGGTTGTCTTGGCACTGTGCTTACAGCAGCTCATATTCAAGGAGTGCTTGTTCGTTTGGGGGCAAGACAACGCATGGAGACAATGTTGGTGCAGAAGCAGCATAGGTATATATATTTACACACATGTAAGCTAAAAAGCCCTCTTAGAACTGGGAGTACTTCAGTAATACAGTATACAATAATACAACATACATCAGTATATTGTAGTGGCATTTGCATGGCTTTGTATGGGAGCCAGCTCAGAAACAGCAGTGAGCCTAAAATAAGGAACTCAGCTGGATTTGAACAGGTCCTCCCGCAATTCTACAAGCCCCCACTCCAAATGTAGTGGATGGTAGACCTAACAAGCCTCTTGGATCCATTGGGGTAGTGACTCAGTTTCTCCACAGACTCAGAAACTTGGTAATTTGGCTGCAGGTAGTGGAGATGTGAGCAAGCACTTGCCTGTGTGGAGGGGTTTGTGTGCTTATATTGCTGTGGTCAGGTGATGGGGTTGATCAGGTATATCCTCAGCATGCACAAAGGAGTCTGGCTTGAAGTGAAACAGGATGAATCAATCTTGCTATACCGTAGTCTAAACTGTTCTTCCTTGGGTCAGAATGGTGACACTGAAATCTATAGGTCAGGTCTTTCCTTAGTATTAAGGCAGCACAGCTCCATGGGCTTCAGTTTTGAATAGCAGCATCAACACTGGTTCCTCATTATTTAAAGTTCATGTTTCTAAAGCCCAGTTCTGTAAGGGGAATACCATTTTGAACTGAAAGGCTGTTGAGTACCTGGTGGGTCCATGCTAATGCACAAGTTCAGCTTTGTCTGTCTGCCCTTTGTCTCCTTTTATTGTATTCTGAGGGCTTTTGCACCTAGGTTTCTGCACTCTGTAGTTAATGTCATCAAAGGACATATAGCTTAGCTGACAAAGGTGAATAATACATAGTGCTCATGTGTCCATCAAGATTTCTGCATGTTATTTGGCTGTTAAAATTTAGGAGCAGGTCATACAATGTGCATGAATGGTGTTTGAATTCTCAAACACTTTTTTTTTTTTGAACCCTCCTTTTTTAAGCTTGTCAAAGGCACTAGTCTTTGCTGAAAACCTGGTTCTCCTCTCCTCTGTAGTAAACATTTAAATTAATGCAGTTATGTAGGGTAAGTGAGAAGAGACAGCTGTCACACCAAGAGATTACAGCAAGTCTGAAGTTTTAACCAATGCCAGTTGGTTCATTTTCTCCAAATAAGAAGGCTGTTTTGTGCAACTTAAACCTTGAAAATGTAAATAAGGTTGTTGAACGTGAGCAAATTAAACTTTACAAGCCATTCCAGAGGGAAACATTTCACAGTACGACTGGGAAACCACAAGAGAAATTTCAGCCCAGAGGGGTAAGTTCAGCACATGTCAACTGCTCCAGCCCAGGTGCTTATACCAAAGGGGTATTCCCAGCTGCAGCTACAGACCAGGTGCCGTTTCAGGCCCCGCTTCCCTAGCCTTTTGAAGGCCGTACATGTGGCTCCTTTCTACCAGAGCTCATTAACATTCCTGTGGGTACAGCAATGCGGCATGGTACTTTCCCAAAGAATGCCTAGGGGGCCAGATCATCAGGTGGTGTAAATCAGCATTGTTTCAATGGAACTGCTCCAGTTTACACCAAGCGAGAATCTGGTTCTATACCTTCATTTTGCTCCTCATAAGTGTGGCCAAGAAACCGTTTCTTTTAATGCTCTGTATGCCTTTGGCTGTTCGGTGGCTTAAGCAAGTTGTCCTACTGGCATATTTATGAATGGCATTGTCTTTGTGGCTCAGGCTCTCTGAGGCTTAAATTTTAATTTTCCTGCCTTTCATGCGCTATAGCCCCTCCCCTGCATCCACTCGCTAATTTTTTTCACTTGTTTGTTTCTCTCAGACTACTGGGCCAGTGCTTGCACTGTTTTTTACAGCTCAATAGCATGCTGACAGTTTCTGTATAGAATGCTTGTACAGCGGTTAATGAGACAGTTTGGATGATGTCAAAAGGTTTAATTTTTTTCTTTGGCTTTTCTAGAAATCCACCTATATTTATCTGTTTTTGTTGTTTTTTTTTTTTTCTTTCACCAGGTTTTAATGGTACGGTTTGCATCTTTGTTTGATGCAAAGGAACGTACCGTCACCTTCCTGAGTGGAAAGAAGTACAGTGTGGATGACTTGCATTCAATGGGAGCTGGTGATCTGCTCAACTCAATGTTTGAATTTAGTGAGAAACTAAATGCCCTGCAACTTAGTGATGAGGAAATGAGTTTGTTTACAGCGGTTGTCCTGGTATCTGCTGGTAAGGAGAGAAAGTTAACTTGCACCTTTGCCAAATTTTGAATATGGCTCTCTATTAAAAGATTTCTGTAAAATGTGTACCCTGTTATTTCAGGTCTAAGTGCAATTTAGTAGGTTTTAAGCTACTAGCAGCCTGTAATTTACTTTTTTACATACCTGCTCTTTCTAATATTGCCTTTTGGAAAAATGCGACAATGGGCTTGTATTTTCCTGCTACTTTCTGTAGAATGCAAAAATACATCTCATAGCTGTCCGATGGCCATTTAGAAGCTGTTTGTCTTCATCTGAGTTTCACAGGACAGCATCAGTGAAATTACTCCTGACTTGCACAGCCTAAGTCTTGGGATAAGGTGGTATTTTTACTTCCAAGTATCGTCATTGAAGTCTATTGCATATCTTACTTAAGTCTAAATCCCACAGTTTGATCTCTGCCTATGTCAGCAAGAAAGCCCTATTTATCTGCATCGTGACTTCTTACTGCTAAAGGTCTGCCAATCCACTAACATCTTCACCGGCCTCATATCTTGTTTCAGTCCCTGGATATACAGAACACCTTGGCCCAGATTCAAAGAAGGATTAAGCACCTACTTCTGTAGTACTATCTAAAGCCTCAAATTAGGCACATTAGCTCTGCATATAATGCCTGGAATACAAGATGCAGAATCCCTGTTTGCTGGGTAAGGAGCTCTCTAGAGGTAGCTAGCAGGAATGCTAGTAGTGCCCACTTACACAAGAAGCCAGCGTTTGGGGGCCACTCACTTCTTGAATAAGTGCACCTCTTCCCCATGAGTGGTTTAGACCCACATCTTTCTTATCAAGGAGGGGCACCCCAGACATGGTGCTGTAGGCACATGAAGCTTCTGTGAACAAGGTAGGGCAGTTGAGTCTAATAGCTTTGTGCATGGCCTAAGTGAAATGTGATAGCACAGGATGGGGCAGCTGTAGCCTCTTCAATTTGTAAGTGATGGTAATGAGTAGAGAGGGTGGTACAGAGTTTGCAAGCTTCAGAAGCCAGGACAAATGGCAGCATGAAGGAAGCATGGCACTGTAGTCTGTTAGTGAAAATGTTCGGGTAGCAGAGAGAAACCTGGGGGTTTAGTTGCTTTTCCAGACTGTGCTTTACATATTTTATCTTTCAAAAACTAAATTGACAAGAACTGGACACAACCTTTAAAATAAGGACTGAGAACCAGGCCTCTTCACTCCTTGTGCAATGTCATAAGTAGGCTACAGCCACTCTTCTAGCTTGCTCAGCTGCTGGGCCCTGGAATATCACAGTCTCTGTGCCACCTGTTTTGAATGTAAGTGGCTGTATCTGTTCTGTTAAATGTGCTTCTAGCACAGAGCCAGCACCCACTCCAGCCTTTTAAGCACCGCTCCATGCTGTTGCTAGCTCCCAGTAGGGCTTAGCTTAGGGATGGTTTGTAACGTGTACAGCATGTAACATCAGAGCCGTGTAACAGGACAAAAAGAGGAAGTGTTTGGTATTCAGGCTTCCTGCAGCTGCTGAGAATTTTTCAGATCATACCTTTGGACATTATTGCTACCTGTCTTGGCTCCCTTGTGGTCTGATCTGCAGTCTGATCACAGCCTTCCTGGACATCTTCACAAAATAATTCTAGGGTTTTATAAAGTACAACTTCATTAGTCTTTTAATGTTTGGGCCCAAACTTGCATTTGTACCGTATTCCAGACACAATAGTAACCTTGATGGTCGCTGTGAGTCCAGCAATTTTCAGATCAACTTCACTCTCTAGCTTGCAACTGAATTGAAATGCTGCAGTCATTACTTGCACAAGTGAGTAAGTGAGCAAGCTTCACGCTTGAGCAGGTACATAAGAACAGAAGTGCCCCCAGCAGAGGTCCTGGGGAAGATGCTCGCAGTGCGAGGGCTTGCCAGGGGCAGGAGGTGCCTGTAGAGCTGAAGGATTGTGGGCACCTGTTGATTAAACAGATCTTGAAAGACAGATCCCCTGCACCCCACCCCTCAAGGAGGAGTGTGACTCGGAGTCCTTTCCCGTAAGGTGGAGGTGGAGCTCAGTTAGAGAAGGAGGAAGAGTTGAGGAACAGCTTCAGAGAGAATGACATGGAGATGCAGGCAAAGGCAAAAGATGCCACAACTGGAAGAAGAACGGAAGGTGGAAGAATAAGGCCGTTAAGACTTCTTCATCTCAGAATGAAAGTTACTCAAGAGAAGATTGAAAGGAAGATAGAGTAGTCAAGATTTACATCAGTTCCAGAAGCAGACAGGAGTGTGTGACTGTTGAATCCTGATTAAGTGATCTGGAATATAAAATACCATGCTGCACTAGTTAAAAATTAAAAGATTTTCAGTTGTTTAAAGTTTAAAAAAAAAAAAAGGTCAGTGAAAAAAAAGAAATGTTTGTAAGTCTCTAAACAGTGCTAGTGAAGAGAACACTTGTCAGAAGCATCTCCACATAACACTGGATGAATAACCACTCTTGTGAGGCATTTTTAGAATGTGCAAAGAAACAGCAGGGGTAGTAGCAAGGAATGTGTTTAACTGTACATCCTCTTGTTTCAGTGTCATATGGCAAAGAAAGAAAAAACAGGGCCATACAATGAGGATGTGGGAGTGTTTCTGGTGGTGCTGAGGAATTACCTTGGTACCATTCCAAAACTAAACGCTTCACGTTTGGCTTCAGTTAGCTGGATATTTTGAAGGTGGAGGGAAGATAGCAAGATGGATCATGGGCACTGAAGAAGGAAGAAGCAAGGTGGAAGTAAAGCTGAAAGAATGTGGTTTGTGCAGGTCTAGAGACCGCATAGTCTCTCAGCTGAGGGTGATGCATTGTGGTAGAAGGATATAAAATACACACCCTCTGTTATTCTCTTTTATTGGGATAGTGCTAACAAAAACTTCCACTGGCCACTGGGAGCAACTGGCAGTAGACTGAGAAGGAGAAGAAAGGCTTGGACTAATGGAAGAGAGGAGGCTACAGTAACTCACCCAAGACAGCCGGGAAGGACTGGACTGCATTCTTCTGTCTTCAGAGGCAAGGCAGTACCGCTGTCACTGTACAGAGCTCTTGAGAAACCTCATCTGGCATATTCTGTGCAAATGTCATCATCCCTGCACAGGATAGAGCAGACTTAAAGGCTTTGCAAAGCAGGAGGCAAGTGGAATAGAGGCATCTCTTCACTTGTGCTGTCTTGGAGAGCAGCTATCAAACCTAATGGACAATCTTGAAAGAAGAGTGGAATATGTGCTAATAAACATCATTTGATATTAATCAAAGTTTCTAATTGTTAAGAGTAGAAGGTTCTGGAACAATCTTTCGAAAGGAACAAAGCACATGAACTGCTTCAAGGTGGATCCTTAAGTGGATTATATAATAATTTTTCCCACAGTGGTAGGGAACTGCACTGAATAGTTCAGGAGGACTTCCTAGACTGTTCACCTGAGAAGCCTGATTGGATTGACACTGAGACCATAAGGAAGGGATTCCCACTCTGACTGTACGATCTGACTCAGTGCTACTCCGGAAAGCTGTTGTCATTCTGTGTCCCAGTTCTGCAAAGTGCTTAAGTACATGTACACATCAAAGCACACTCCTGTTCGTGTCCGTCACTCGTGTATGTATGTGCCCTGCTGCATTTACATAGCGTTTAAGAAGAGAGGCTACAGCTTGGAAAAAACAGCTACTGTGCATGGTTATTAGGCGAGACGTTTTGCTTAAAAATTCATCCTTTCAAGCTGCTTACTTAGGTTCCACCTAAGGACAAGCATGTTCTTAAATACAGCTTTCTTGAAAGAGATGCTTCTTCAGGCATGGGGTGAGTGCCATATGTGAAAGCATAGTATTTTTCTTGATGTTGAAATTCTTCTTTTCTTCCTCAGTTGGGAATTTTTGGGTGCATCATGTTTCATTTCATAAGTGCTTCTGAACACACTCAGAAATAGTACCCAGTCATGTCCAGGCTTGTACTCACTTTGCCCCTGGGCATCCCGTTGTGCAGATACACGTGTGGCTTGTCCTGAGTGTGATTTCCTCCTCAACCATGAACCTCCAGTTTAAGTTTAGGGTTCTGTGTCCAGCCTTGAGAAACGTTTGAAATTTTTACTTCAGTGTGCCCTGTTTCTCTCCTTGCGTTCAAAGTTGTGATTCAGCAAAATATGCAAGTGGGTGCTTCAGTCTGTCCTTTTCTGGAAACGTGGGTAAGTGATTACAGAAAAGGTGACTGAATGCTGCCAGTTCAATGTGAGATTAATACTTCGCAGAGTTAACACTAAATAATGTTTGAAAGACTTTTGGTATGTGGGTTTGAAACTTCTGGCATAAGTATTTTATTTTTCTTGTGCTTCTTAATTTAGTGAGTGATTCTTTCAGTGGCTTTATGTTGCAAACTACATCTGTTCAGTCTCTTTTTTTTCTTCTCTCTCTACCCTGCCCCCCTTCTCTTTAGATCGCTCTGGAATAGAAAATGTCAATTCTGTGGAGGCACTTCAGGAAACACTAATCCGTGCATTAAGGACCTTAATCATGAAAAATCACCCAAACGAAGCCTCTATTTTCACAAAACTTCTTTTGAAATTACCTGACTTGCGTTCCTTAAACAACATGCACTCTGAAGAACTCTTGGCCTTTAAAGTTCACCCATAGGCCTTTAGGTCTCATTTGTTCTTGGACTTGCCTCGTGTTAAACTGTTTTGTGCTAAAAATATGTATTTATACAGTTGTACCACTTGTTGGAGAGGGAGAGTTCACAGACTGTGAACAATTGATAGCTGTCCCATAACCATGCAATAACGCTTCAGCAGGTGCTTTCAGCTAACGGCGGCACAGCATTCAGAGCCCTCCAAGATGTCCAGACCCAGCTGTGCCGCACTTCTGCAGAAGTTGCGATGAGCCCAAGTAAATATGGACTGTTCTTTCACTTAGGAAAAAGAACCACCACTGCCCTCTCATGTAAACTGAATGCAAAATAGTTGTGTATGTGCATACGGAGCATGGAACGGGGTGGGAACAATCCTGCGCTAATAGGACAATGGAAGAGCTGATTTAATTGGTCTTTCACTTATCTAATAGATGTATGTCTGTGTCTCTTGATAACTCACTCATGGTTTCACTGTTGTTATTCCATTAAACTGGATGGAATGATTTCAGCCTGCACCAACTCTTCACTGAGCGTGTGTTCATGCCATGTGTATATAATATAAATAGTTAAGTAATGAGTGTTTATGGCTATATAAAGTACAGAGTTGTGTGTATATATGTGTATGTATATAAATAGTTCTATACATAAAGTATACATATAATTTCTTCACAATATTTTAAACTGTGAAGGAATTTAAACTTACAACAGAAGGTGATCTATGGAAAGAACCAAATAGATGCACTTTGCATATTGCTGAACTAATTATCTGAGCATTTCTAATTTTTAGAAAACATCAAATTTGCATTAATATGCTGTGTTTGTTAATTTAAAAAACAAAAACAACAGAGTGGCACCAAAGGGGCGGAGTCAGCTTCAACTTCCAGAATGGGTTCATAGAGAATCCCAAGTGGAGATGGTTGGTTGTGGCACTAATGAGAGTGATTGTCCATTGCCACTGAGGTTAAAGAAGCACCAGATGCTCTTCAAAAACTTCAGCACAGCCAGAAGGAATCTTACCAGATGAGTAACGGCATCTATCAGAAAAAAAATATGGGAAAAATGTATTCATGGTTGCGTTTGGGTGTATGTGTGTTCTGTGACCATTTATTTCTTGCAATACATCATTTTGCTGCTTCATTGCTAAATTGAGAACTGAACACGGAAATGTGGAATTCCCCATGTCTTTTCACAATCTGGGCTTTGTGGTTCCCATGCCTGTTCTTCTGGAGCTCTCCATTGGTGTGTGTGCATGTGCGTGTGTGTGTATGTGCAGAGAAGGTGCACTGGATGGTCTGGATTTTTTTCTTAAAAAAACACCACAAAAACCAAACAAACAAGTGGGACTTTTTTTGTTGTTTATGCCAGTAGCAAATTACAAAGCAGATCCTCAAGGCTTAAGATTCTGCTGCTTTTCCGTCTAGGAAAGTGGCTCTCTATGGGTTTTCTCCATTTGTAGCAGGGCCTGGCACCAGAAAAGAGAGATTACAAACAGTCAAAGCAGTTGTGTTAATTAGTTATGTTTATGTTTTGCTAATGTGGGAAGAAGATGCTCCATTACCCTTGTGTTTAGTTAACTTACCTTAGAGGTAAGCCCTCTGGGGCTCTAGCATTCGGTAACACTGCTCTGCAGAGGGAGAGACCTCTCCCTTCGTTACCGCATGTAGATATATGCGGGAGTTGAGGCCGGGAGCCGGAAAGCTGCCAGGCTGCAGAGCTCCTCCTGGCCGTGCAGGAGCAGCTCTCGCACAGCAGCGAGTCGATGGGAGCCCTCGTGCCTGCCGCGGAGCCGGAGCAGAGGCAGACCTCGGCCTGCCCCCGAGCATCGGGAGCTGGGCAGGGGAGGGGAGCCTCGTGCCCCACCATGGCTCCGGTCACCTTTGGGCTGGGGGATTTCCCCTCGGAAAGTGGTAAGGAGGGCTGGCCAGGGGGCCGAGAGCAGGAGGAGGCAGGTGCGTGCGTAAGAGCTGGGGAAAATTCGGCTTTAGCCTTGGCGAAGGAGCAGAAGAGCCCACCCTTTCCCCTCCTCTGCAGCTGCTGCAGGGAGAGCCGTTTTCCTGCTTCAAGCTACTTTAACCACTGGATAATGGCCCCTTGATACGTACAGTTTTGCTATCCAAATGTGCTGTCAGGGCATATTGTCCTAATTTCTGTTAACGGTCTGCATCCTACCAGTATTATTTGTTTGAGAGCTTCACTGAATTTTGCATTGAACCATTTGGACTTTAGAATGGACACAGTCACATGTTTTTTATTATTATTTCGGAGCTGAAATAACTTCTTCGTAGACCCCATTTCAGGTGTGGAAAGTACAGTTAACCCTTGGTTGTTTTGGGAGGGAAGGAGGCTTCTTACAGAGATTGCCACCCTACAACTGTGTTGTGTTTTGGGTTTGTTTTTTTTTTTTCCGTCTTCTTAAAACTGTATTATTAAGCCTTTAGGAATGTATAACCAGGACTGAGTAATTACTGCTTATTAAATTTTTAGTTAGATTGACCATGTATGCCTATAGATAGATATTCTAACTTGTGCAATTTTATTTGAAATAATCTTCCTGTACATAATGGAAAAACTCATATAACAGACAAAAAGCCCCAAACAGATTGACTGAGCAGAAAAGTTGATTAAAGTACAGTTCAAAAGTGACCCACGTATTATAAACCTTAGCTGGACTCTTAGAAGAAAATCTAAACTCATCATGTTAGCTGTGTATTGTGAGCTCTTCTTTTACCGTGTCACTGGTTATACACTTGTTAAACGCTGAGATAATAGACTTCATGCCAGGCATTTGAGTACTGTAGATTGGGTCATTGCTGAAAGATTAATGTACTGTATGACTTAAATGAAATTTTTATTCTTGATTTTATTCTTGATTTTGTTCTTGTTTTAAAAGATTAAATATGGGCATTATGTCAGCAAGCTAAACTGTGTTTCTGTGTTCTTTGTATTTTTCTGTACGAAATCTGGAGGGGAGGACAACATGCCGAGATGAGCAAAGCAGCAGTAATGGATGAGAACATCAGCTGCTGTGAGGTCACGGGGGCTGCACTGGTGCACAGTGGCTGGGAGCCCGTATCTCGGTCTGCCTGTCGTATGGGCCTGTCTTGCCAGGTGGTTGGATGGGGTTTTCTGGTGCACTGTGCTTTATTACAGTTAATGAACTTTTTTGGGTAGCGTCATTAAAATAGTTATTTTAAACACCTTCATTACATTTTAAGAATATAACCTAACTGAAAAAATATATACAGTTTAGTGTTTGGTAAAGACAGTCTTAAAGCTAGGTTACAAGAGGTAGATGGAAAACAGCATGCGAAGGGCAAAGATCCATTCGATTTTTTCCAACTTGATTTCCTAGTTGAAGTGTTTACTGTTTTAGGAGATGAGAGAAGCTTCTCCAGGCAATGCTGTATCTATCAATGTTTTTTAAAAAAACCCAAAACCCCAAAATCCAAACAGAAACAAAATTGTGACTGCCAGCACTGGAAAAAATAACAGCACAAAAACCCTTTCTTTTTTTCTTGGCATGTTTTCTCTGGTGTCATGTTTGCATATGGCTTCCCTTGTTGCCGCCAAGTCTGAGCCCCCGTGAGCAGGGCAGCGAGCCACGGAGGTCCCAGGGCTTGGGAGGTCCTTGGGAAGAACTCTTTGGGAAGAGCTCTTTCCAGCTTTCGCAGGGGTGCTCCGGATGGGCCACGAGTAATTTTTCCCTGTTTAGCTGTGAGAGCCTTGCCACAGCAAATGGGGGAACAGGACGGGGAAGCTTCCCAGTAAAAACACGATTCCATTCCCCCTCTCCCACCCTCCCAGTTTGGCAAGATGTTCTGGGGATGGGGACATGAAGCGTTTGGGCTTGTTCATGGGAAACTTGCTGGACTTGCAGTTGGCAGTGCCGACACAAGTGTGAACGTGCCTCAGCAGCCTGCCCCGTCCCTGTCCTCGCTCCACGAGGAAATGGTGAATGTTGCAAGGAAAACAAAGGTACGACTGTCACTGTGTGAAAGTATAAACTGATGAGGGTGTGGGCAGCCAGCTGCCTCCTGCTCGGGCTCGTGACCCGTGGGCTGTGTGCGGGGTGGGAGGGAATCAGCGTTCGCAACTGAACTGCAGAGCACTTTGATTATAGAAACAGTTTGTACAAGGAAATAATTTGCACTTCCTTTTCTTTGATGAGTACAGCGAGCAGCTGCCAGAGCCTTCATCAGCAAATAGGACTTTTTTTTTCCTTTTAATGTGGTTTTTTTTTTTCTTTTAATGTGTTTCTTTTTTCCTTTTAATGTTTTTTTTCTTTTAATGTTTTGTTTTTTTAAGGTTGAAGTGTGGAGTGGGGAGGGAGGAACATCCAGGTATGGGGAGAGTCCAGAGATGCCCATCCCTGACAGCCAACAGAGCTGCAACCGGCAGCTTGGAAAAAACATTGCGGAGGCTGTGCTCGCTGGGCAGGAAAGTTGGTCAAGGACACAGCCGCATCGCCAGCAAGAGAGAGGAACCGAGCAGGCGTGCGTGGAGGCTGCACGTTCCCGGTTATCAGGAACAAACAGGTCTGAAAATTCATGCCAACACAGCTTCCCTCCATGCAGACACTGCTCTGCTGCACCAGGCCCCTTCACAGAGCAGTTTATACCTGCTGGAAATGTACACCCTCGCACTTCTGGTTTGAGGCAGAGCTTGCAATGATAGAGGGCTGAACTCTGCTGTCTCCTATAGCCGTAGAAACAAACCGCTTCTGCCTGGCCTGAATCCCCAAAGCGGGCTGCGTGGTTGTCCATGACGTTTGCTGCCCTGCATTGCTCCCTGGGAGAGCCTTTGCCTCTGGCTGGAGGAGGACCCTTGGGGTTACTTGTAAAGTTACATGCTTAAAACTGGGGGGAGTATCTTCTCGAAGGGCCCTTCTCTCTGCCCACCACCCCCATACCTCAACTTAAGAAGACCGTGGCTCTAATTATTTCATGCAGTGGCACCGAGTGCTACTTAATAAGGTGGTACAAAGGCAGAGGCAAATAGAACATGTTAAAAGCCCATCTGGCCCAGAAGTTGCAGCTCAAAATGAAGCACATCTAGAGAGGCCTGCTGGGTTACTGCTGTACAACAGCTCTTCTCCATCATGTGTGATGCTCCGTAGACCTCATGCAGGCAGCCCTGGGTTAGCTGCAAAGGCTAGATAATTGCTGCCTTGGTTTCCATTTACTTAATGCAGATACTCAAAGCTGTGTGATGCAGAAGCAGTGGTGATGGTTTATAAAATGAGGCTGACACTAATGCCCCACTTTTATGCCACTTTGGCAGGTTCAGTCACCAACACACAGCTGAAGATTGCCTCTGACCGAGGCTGGAGACCAACTCAGTTCCCGCATAGTCCCAGAATGTGGGAGGATCTTGAGGAGAGCCTCAGGTACCCCTTGCTCCCCTTCTCCCTGCTCCTTCAGCCCAAATGCAGGTGAAGAAGTCCCGGGAAGCAACCCAGATCTGTGCATAGATGTGACATCCTGATAGCTGACTTCTCTTCTGCACAATGCTCTGGAATAGAGAAAACACATGGATAAATGGCCACCTAACATGTGTGCCCGGGTTCCCAGTGGCAGATGACACAAATTATTTAACAATGGTGCATTTCCACAATGTTTAAACTAGTACCTCTTAGACTGGCTTATGGTGCAGATCGGTTCTCGTTGCATGGAGGATTTTTTTTTTCTTTTCACCTTTTTATCCTTGCCCAATAGCAACCTCTTCGGCCTCCTCTCATGCTGCTTAATGGTGTGTGTGGCTTGGCAGCCCTATTTGCTACTGTGCAGTGTGCATTTGCCCTCTGCATGCCCACGCACAGGCTTCCCTTGTTGCTAGTTTGGTGTGAGGCCAAACTGACCCCCCTGACATCTGCAGGAGAGCATCTGTCCTGTTGGTCCCTTTATAAGAGTATAAGTAAAACTGCTGAGTTAATGCATCAGAACACAAATGCTGGTTCTTACGTTTCACAAGGGGAATTCAGTCATAATTATTTACAGTCATTTGCTGTGTGCCTTGCAGAGGAGTGGTGCTAAAATAACGATGTATCGGGAAACCCAGTTCTGTCACTCAATGGCTGCTTTCTTTTCATTTATCTGCACACAGTGAATGCTGTGATAAACCTGGGCATAAAAGTACCATTTTTCTTATAAGTGCTTCACCACAGGAGAGATTCCTCCGTTGCTTTATAAGACAAAGTGGGGTGTCACTTTTTAACTTCACTGTAAACAAAACTCTGGGTAGCTAACTTCATGTAAGCCCTGCATGGGGTTGTTCTTGCACAGGAGCCTTGCATGAACATGGGTGGGCTGAAGTTAAGCAATGCTGAGAATAGCCAGGAGGATTGCCTGCCAGCGATACCAGGAATTACCTGGCACCTGCAGCCAAAAATTCCTTGGCATAGATGAGCAGGCTGCAGGGAGCCACGTGGGCTCAGCCTTTGCTCCTGTGCTGGAGGGGCGTCAGCCTTCCCCGGCTGCCCCGCGGCACCACAGCTCCTGGGCCACGCTCACAATGTACATCTGGCCCTGAAAAGCCTCCTCGTGCCCTGGAGCCAAGACAGGAGGGTGTCAAGTTTGGAGGGTTGGAGGAGAAGACAAACACGGGATGGGTGGGGATAATAAGGCTAGGTGACTACATCCACAGGTAGTAATTTATTTTCAAATCGTGGAGAAGTTCCCTGTGTTTGCCTCTTCCCACCCACCAGGTTTCTGCAGGGCCACAAACAGGTCAGGATCTTTAAAAATAGTGCTGGAGCTGAAAAGCAAAGTGCTCGCATGCTCTGATGTCCTTGCTGTACTTGTCTGTGGTGTGGCTCTCCAGTCGTGGCTTGGCCTTCAGACATGCTTGGCATGAACACTAGATGGATGCTAGGGTAAGCATTTGCTTTGTCTCTTTACCCAGCTTACCCCCAAAATGGCCAGAAACGGCACTGTCAGAGTTAGGACAGAGCTGAGCTTGCCTTAGTGCCGCAACAGTTTCCTTTTTTAGTCCTAGCATTTCATTGGAAATAAATAAATAAAACCACAGGACCCTCAGGGTCTTTGCCTGCCTGTTCGCATACGTCTGCAGAGATGCATGCGTACCCTCGCTATCATATATTTACTGATAGCAATGGCTGCCTCTTGGCTTGCAGAGTGGCACACTTTAGGCTCAGTTGCTAGTTCAGCCCAGTGACCTAACCACAGTACTTCGCACTTTACAAACCACCTGATGTCTACCAGCTGCTGAGGTTTCCACAGAGGAGATATCACCTTTAGCCTCATCCTGCTGGGGTGCAGCTATATTTCCGTGCTGGCACTCTCCCAGCTCAGCCACACTACCGACACGTGCGTTTGTGCATGCTCAGGCTTGGCACTTGCACAAGGGTGGCTTGGGGACAGGAAGGTGCCCTGGAGAAGCATGTATCGCCGCCTGAGGCAGCAGCGTCCATGCCTCGGAGCCTGCGGTGCTGCCCTGGCTGGCCAGGCTCACAGGGGAAAGACCTGAACGAGGGCAACCGCACGGCTGTGGGTCACATTCCCAGTGTTGCTGCAGCTATGGCCTAAAATGATAAACTGGTCTAGTAAAGGTGAAGCCTAGAGAAGAACAGCTGGGTTTTAGTCTTTGGTCTGTCCTTCACTTGCTATGCGTACTTGGACACGTCACGTACCCTTGCTCTGCCCGAGCTTCCCTTGCTGCAATAACACAACGCTTACCACATGGGAATACCATGGGCTTTCATTCAACATCGTTAGCTGACTGCTGGGACAGCCTTGACGGGAGCCTTTGTGTTGCCCAAAGTACTGAAGAGCTGCCATGTATTAGCAAGGGACCTTCCTGCACCGGAACTTAAACAAGTAGCTACCAGGGTGGGTTTTCTCTTCCCTGAAGGGTGTTAAAAGATAAAGAGAGAGCAAGACTCCAGTGGCTCAAGTCATTATTACACTAGGACTTTATTAAAGTCTAAAAGGGGTACCTTGAAGGAAAATGGTGTTTCTCGTATATGAGTAAAGTCTAATAACAATAAGAACAACATTTAAAAAGGATTGCGTAACATTGTTAACTTCACCTTAACCTTAGTGTTACAGCTACAAATGAGCCCTATGGGTTCATACCTTCCTCAAATGAGTCATGGACAGTGTGTTTCCTTCACTTTTTCTCTTGATACAGGTATGACCACAGCCTCCCCTGTGCTGAGAATGGTCTTAATGTGAGGGTCTGGCTCAGCGTCTGTGTTCTAGCTTTGAATGGCCAAACATCTCCAATGCAAGCACTTTAGAAAGCAGTTGTTTGTGTACACAGGGCTGCTAGAGTGAATCACACATCAGACCACAGCTCAAGGTCTTAGCCATTTTGCTGGTGCAGAAACCAAACCATTTGTGAGGACCTTGCTTCAGAGAGTGGTGACAAGATAAGCACTACTCAGCCCAGGAAAAGGCAGGTTAAGAGAGTATCATACCCCTCTGTCCCCGCTCCACCCCCCCTCCATCTGGCAGCCATCCATCCTGCATCTCCCCCCGGATGCTGCTGCCCCTGCAGCAAAAGAAACTGGGCTCCAGCACTGGCTGTGCCCCCCTGCTTCTGCACAAAGGCCAACAACTCACCCGAACCCCATCTTCATTGACCCCTTTGAGATGAGCTGCCAGATCATAGAATCATAGACTGCTTTGGGTTGGAAGGCACCTTCAGAGGTCATCTAGCCCAACCCCCCTGCCGTGAGCAGGGACAGCTTTAACCAAATCAGGTTGCTCAGAGCCCCATCCAACCTGACCTTGAATGTTTCTAGGGATGGGGCCTCCACTACCTCTCTGGGCAACCTGTTCCAGTGCTTCACCACCCTCATTGTAAAAAATTTCTTCCTTATATCATAGAATCATAGAATGCTTTGGGTTGGAAGGGACCTTTAGAGGTCATCTAGCCCAACCCCTCTGCAGTGAGCAGGGACATCTGTACCTAGATCAGGTTGCTCAGAGCCCCATCCAACCTGAACTTGAATGTTTCTAGGGATGGGGGCTCCACTACCTCTCTGGGCAACCTGTTCCAGTGCTTGACCACTGTCATTGTAAAAAATTTCTTTCTTATGTCTAGTCTAAATCTATTCTTCTTTAGTTTAAATCCATTATTCCTTGTCCTGTCACAACAGGCCTTGCTAAAAGATTGTCCTCATCCTTCCTATAGGCCCCCTTTAAGTACTGAAAGATGTTTTTCGGCAGCAGCCGAAGCTGAGGCCCCTGACCCACTCCACTTGTGCCACCCTGCTGACGCTGCGAGGGAGGCCGTTCCCTCTGTAAGCGGGTGGACTGGCCAGCTCGGAGCAGTCTTTAAGCACAGAGCAAGCTTTGTCAGCGCCTGCCAAAGCCCAAAGTCTCGACCAAACAGAAACGAGCTGCTTGGGGTGGAATCAGCTCTTGCAAAGGGAAGAAGCGCTTTCCCGCGGGATGACCACCTCCCCACGCCCAGCGTGAGCGCGCAGGAGGACAGCCCGCTTCCCCAGCCCACCGCCCCAGCGTAGCCCCTTCCTGTCAGCTTTTAGTTGGCATGGTCAAAAGGTGAGTGTGACAGAGGAAAATGCAAGCACCTCAGGGGGAGAGAGAGGTGCAAAGCCCAGCAGATAAAGGGCATTCCCTCAACCTGCAAATGTAGGGTCCAAAAATCTTCTTTTTGTTACACACCGTTTGCACCAGCATCCTTTCAGCTCGTCTCATCTAAGTACCTGGATGTTAACCTATGGCCAGAGAGCGAGCTGCAGAGCGCTGCCTAGTTTCAATTCCTCCCCTAAGGGAGAGGAGCCGTGTTATTCTCCAGTATTTCTGGAAGGGGGCACTCTGGTACCAGGATTGCAGCACAGCACGCTGCTGTCTGCGGCAGGGCTGCTCTCTGCTGCTGTTTGCTCCTCAGCCCAAAAGGGAAGCTGTTAGGAAAAAATAAACAGTTTATATCCAGCTTTGAGACAGAGACATTAGAAGACACGGATAAACTGCAGCTCTAGGGACAAAGATAATGCAGCAGTGAATTTATTGAAATGTCAGGGCAAATGGGAATGACATAACCAAATAATCAAAAGGGGAAAAGAAAAGAAAGTAACCGAGATGATAAAAAATTAAAATGGCAAACACAGCACGACAAGGAGCAATTACCCCAGGCTGCAAGAAAAGAAAATGTACAGCACAGAGATATACAGAGAGTAGTGGTAAAGCACAGCTCGAAATGAAAACAATAAAACAAAAATATAATTAAGAACAATTCAAGCCACCCGGATGCATTCATAGTTCAGCTCGGATGCCAAATTCGGTTAATAACTGCTTCCAGCTGCTCAGCGATGCGCAGCCGTTTCTCACTGCAGCCTCTGCGTTTGGGCTGGGGAGAGCATCAGCCCTGCAAACAGGCACCGCGCTTACCGCACAGGCCCTGGAAGAGGGCAAGGGAGCAGGAGGGAATTACAAGAGGGAAAGAGCCCTAAATCACTGCTGAGCATAATCAGGACTACAGCATAGTCTACTGGACCCCTCTCGGGGCTGGGCGCTTGGCGGGGCGGGGGGGGGGGGGGGGGGGGATGCTGCAGTTTTAGAGCCTGTCTAGCAAAGTGATTCTGCTGTACAGTCTCTGCCTTCGCCCGCTGTTCCTGTCCCACATCTCCCCTCACGGCCACAGGTTTTTTCCAGCGAGAGAAAGACAAGGGCATGAGCCTTAAGAGCAAGCAACCCTTTCCAGAATGGGGCTCAACAGCAGCCTCTATGCTTCCCCTCAGTCTGGGGCCTGATGATAATACTACAAGATACCTTTAATTTTCCTCCTTTTTTTTGTGATTGATTTTTTTTTAAGCTGTGTATTAGGATCCACCTTTTTCTGAATTTCTTTTCTTTTTTTTTTTTTCCTTCCCAAACCAGGAAGGCTCACAATTTAACTTTTTCATGTTTAAACGCAGAGGTTCCCCACCCCTTGCTCGGCCTCTGTGTGAGTGCACACACACATATGCATGCACATGTGCACGCTCACACACACTGTCTAACATGGTTCCAGCACCTGGGACTTGATGGAGACCATCAACTGTGAGCATGCAGGCAGGAACTTGCAGCACTAGCACCTCCTAAGTTTCCCAGGGGATGATGTTTGTCCTGTTAGACAAACCAGTCCTAATAGAATCATATAACCTTTCTATCACTGCTGGGAGACTGGGCATGAAGACTGTCAGCAAGAGAGTGAGACTAAAGCAAAGACAGAAAAGAGGCACGGGGGGAGCTGGATAGCTTTTTGTTTCCTCTCCATCCCCATTTTTTTTAATCAACAGCAAGTCTAGTCTGTGATGCTAGAAATGGCCTGTGTTTGTTAATCATAGCTCATTTCGTTGTGTAGGAAGACATAAACATTGCTTCGTGTGTGACAGATCGGAGCGGTGGAGCCAGCCCCCTTGGATTATTTTTGCTGCTCCCATGAACAGCAGCTCTTAGCGTGCTTCTGGCAGGCCACAACTCCAGAGGGTGCTGCTGGAGTCTTCTGTGGTTGGGCTTTAGCTGAGAGAAGACAGCAGTTCAGCTATACTGTGCCTGTCCTCAAGTCCCTGCTATGCAGTCCCACACCCAGCAACACCTCCCATCCTTGCCAGATGAGGTAACTACGTTTGCATTGTGTCTTCTGCAGCTTACTTTGTTCCTGCTCTACCCACTTGCTGGTCAAAGAGCAGAGACCTCTGCTCCGATCTCCTAGTACCTCTAGTCATCTATCCACGCCTTCCCTAAGCAGCTCTGCACAGCCCCGTCCTCACCTACCTGCCAAAACCCCTCTAGTAGCTGCTGGCAGGTGTGCAACCAGCTTCAGACCCGCCCCCCCCACTCCATCCCATTGTGTCCTGCCTGCCTGGCCACCTTCTTCAGTTCATGTTGCCTGACTCAGGGCTGTTGGAGCTTTCTCCCTCCTACTCACCCTTGCCTGCTTGTTGCTGATGACTCCACTTCCCCCTCCTTAATGTACGCATTCCCCTGCAGCCTCTCCCATCCCACCACCCCCATGACACCAGAAAGAGTTAGCAACAGAGGCAACTCTTGTGTTTGCACCGAGAGTCCAACTTGTGTCTGGAAAGCCCGATAGCAACCGATAGTATTTTATTGAAGACAAAGTGATCAAGAAGGGGAAATGAATCAAGGGTTAACTTGTCATAAGACCAAGAAAGACAGTGTACCAAGAACTGAACAGTACATGACTGACAGCTCTGTAAAGCCATAGACTCAGCTGTTTCAGGTACAGCTTTTAAGCTGTTTAAGCTGAGTCAACCATTTGAAGTGTCTTGGTTTCTCTACCTATTGACTCAACACCAGACTACTGTACTAGAGATTGCTGAGATCATCTGTTCAGGTGGGAGGGCAAGAATCCAGTTTTGCTCCATGAAACTTATGCCAAGACAGCAGCTCTGAATGATGGCAAACTTCTAAAGAAAGTTTGTAAGTGGTTCTTCAGGACCAGTCTTGCATTTAAAATCTTCAGGCTATATTGATCTTTTGCTGCTGGGGAAACCCAGTTTATTTTCTTCCTTGTTTACATATAATCCTGATTCAGCTTTGAGATGAATAGTAGCAGCAGATAGGAAAGTTTGTCCTTCAGACACCCTGTGACACTAATACTGCCCCTTGAACCTGATCTGCAGTTCAAAAATGGCTCCCGTGGCAAGATACTATGTGCCTGTCACAGGGCTGTGCTGGTACTGCTGGATAACCAGAGCCTTCAGCTGCAAAAGAAAGTAAGCCAAGAGGAGCCTCAAACCAGACCTCTCTGAGACCCTGCCACACCTTTTCCCCACCTTCACACCACATACAGGGACCTGCTGCCATCTCCTCAGAAGTAGGCTTCTGGCTCTCTGCAGTCTGTGGTACATCTCCTGTGGCTCTTGGCCACTCAAGGATTTTTGGTGTGTGTATCACAAGGTCAAGAAGATTGATCCCCAACCTTCCTACCCTTGGACATTCAGAGGGCATATAAAGATTATTCAAAAGCTCCAAGAGGATTTGCAAAGGTTTGAAAAGTTAATACTTACCTAGTTTGATCTAAATTGCCATAATGATCCCCCACCCTGCAACAGGTGGTTTATCCAGGAGCTATAAGAATCATTCTTATTCTTAGGAGAACAACTATGTGTCCCTGCTAAGCCAGTTGCATTGCTTTGCTGCTGGTGGTGAGTGAGCCAGATATGATGTTTTCATCATCTCTCAGCTGAAGATGGGGAAGGAACTGAATAAACTCTGGTGGTAAATTTTCTATTTCTCTTTCACTGTCAGATCTGAGCACACAAGAAAATGTTTGGCTGGTATGGGAGAGTTGGGGAGCAACCACTGAATGACTGAAAGGTTATGGATTTAGTAATACACAAGGCAGCCTTTGCTGAGAGCTTTGCTAGTTGCACACTTCTCTGCTGAGCTGGGCATCTACATGCTGCACTGTTGTCTACTTGCCACTGAAGAAGCCTTATGATCTCTTGGAACCTGGCTGCTGGTGTGTGGCCAGGGGGACAGCATCCCACAGTTGAGCAGCCTGAGTTGTTATCTGAGGCTAGGAAGAGGTTTATATAAATTCATGCTCATTGGATGATAGCAGATGAGCATGAGAAGTCGCCAAAGGTTTTGAACGTATGTGTTCTTCAGCTGTGCTGTGGTGATTCACAGCATCATACCCTAATTCTGTGCCTGACAGACATTTTACATCAACAGGAAGGGTTTTTTCTCCATCACACTAAAGCTATTGTGGACTACCTCAGACATTTCAACGCCCTCAGTGATAGATGGCCAAGTCAAGGAGATGATATATAGCTCAGCTATTTAGCAATATGTGTGTGTCGCAATATAGTTGTACAAGGCTAAGAATTTCTGCCATGTACTTTTCATTGGTGTAATAGAAAGAAAGATCAAGTCAATCAAGTCTAATAGTGATTATGCATCTAATTTTTGTTCAGCCAAAACAACATCAAGGACAAGTTTTTCAAGAGCTCTTGACTATGGCAAAGAAGTGCTAGATCCTTTTTTTTTTTTTTTTTTGGCTGCTACTCTCATTAATTAACATGATTTATGCTTCCATTGTGATAAGAAGTACTTCGGAAAGATGCCAAATATAAATATAAAAATTAACAGCAAAGTGAGATCCAATCAGAAGATGCTGGCTGAGGGAGACACAGCTAAGCTTTCCCACACCATCACTTTACTGTATTCCTTTCTTTAACTGGCCCTTCTCTAAGGAGATCATAAATCCCTCAGAAAAGAGTGAGCCTTACTGTTGAGGCTGCTAATGTGAATAAAGATTGCTGAATCATCTCCCTGGCCTTCTTACCTATCTGCAGAATATCTAGAACACTTTGAGGGCTGGGATAAATTATGAAAAAAACATACCTGACAGTTTGGTTTTAAAGCTCTTCAAAGGTAAACTGTTTTTCTGAACTTTCTGAAACCACAAACCTGTGCAGGGATAATATTTAGATACAGTTCAAAAGCATCCAAATCCCTCTTCAGACTCCAAAGTCTTCCATCTGGATGCCACACATCCCTCAAAACCACTACACAGCTGCACAGGCCCATAGATCACAGTCCCCTTAGCATACCCTACAGCTAATAGTTTGAACCTTTGGAGGTGTAGTTCATCCACGAAGCCCTCTTTTTCTAAACCTTCCTGGCAGCCCTTGTAACACTGGGGTGTGGCACCCCTAAGTAATGTAAACAACTCACATCATCCTTATCAAGAACGAATGTAAATAACAAATTTAATATGAGGCTTAAAGTCTTAAAATAACTCGTGAACCTCCTTTTCCTCTTCTCATTCTCTTCCCCTTCCAGAAGCTTATACCTTCAGCTTGTCTGTCCAAGAGCCTTAGAACTAAATTATGTACATTTTATCTGACCTTATTAATTGCTGCTAAAGAATAAATTCTGTGTCTGTCCATAACCACAAGAATATATCATGGGCTGCAAAAAGTGTTGAGCATGTTGATAATAATTAGCTGTGACTTCATGTAATCTTTAACTGAAGCACTTCCGCAATCTGGGCATTCATCCATTCTTTCCCTTTTTCTCTCCCTCCCACGTGGAACCCTTTCTGTTGAACAAGCACTGAGTTCATCTTTTACCATAGTAAGGGGAACAGGGCCTCTCCTTTACCTTGAGACCTCTTGACAGGCACTCTTGAGATCTCAGTTCCTCTAGAAAACACCAAGAGTCAAAAGTTATTCATGGGAGGGTAGGGTAAAATCAACAAAGGTACACAAAACAGAGACAGAGAGAGTGAGCAAGAGCGCATGACTGCAGGCTTCTTAAGAAACTGGGATAAAAATAAACAATAATTTTTAGTTCCTGTGTGTTTCATTTCCCTTCTTCATTTATGCATGATGCCTGTGCTTCCCCTGTCTTCCCGGTACTTGCAGGGCAGAATTAATTTTGCTGTCCTTTGCAGGACACTCGTAGAGATCAGAGAACTGCTCCATGCTGCCACACATTCAGTTCCCATCCATACTCAACCTGTAGTGTTTTTGCCTTCCTCCAATTCCATGTGTTATGTCTCACATCAAGCACAAAGGTGCCAGTCTCTTGAGGAGGTTAATCTTTTCCTGAGCTAAAAGCAGTGATGACAATTTATGCAGTCTCCTGAATGGCAGAATAATGAACTCATTCTGAGACTGAACCATGGACCTTATCCTGTCAGCACTGTCAACCATAAATTACTATAATGAGAAGTACATTCTGAACCTAAAACTTGTATAAGCATTTCTTCCTCAGCATTAATACATGCCATTAATGCAACAACCCAAGAAATCACAGGGAAAATATCAATGGAATTTATGTTACTTAACCTGTGAAAGAAAAACGCCAGGTGTAGCAGAGGCAAGAGCAAACCTTCTGTTCCACATGGCTTGTTCGTGGCAGTAAGACATGCCAGTAAGACTGGAGCGTACTGAGAAGGGAGAGCTGGAGGCGTTCAAGACACTTCTGTCTGCTGCAGACATGACAAAGTGGCTGGAGAACAAGGACCAGACCATCCTCTGCATGGAAACCTTTTTTACTTCATTGCTTCTGTTCCTCTGTCAGAACAGCACACCTCACTTACAAAATACCTATGCTTGCCAGAAGGAAAGGTCTTGCCCGCCCTGAGTTTCTTTTCACTCTGTTCAATTAATTTTATTAACACCCTGTAGACTCAGTCCTCAGGTCTTCAGATGAAAATGTTTCATCATTACAACTGTTTCACAATAAGCGCCATGCAAAACTTACTAATGCTTTGTGTGTGCTGCTATTAATTACCCTGTCAGAAGGCCTAGGAAAGCCTGATAAAATGAGCTATGTTTAATCCACCATCCAGAGGAATTAATTCAAACAAGCAAAGCTGACTCAGGCAATTGCAGGGAGTTTTGCTAACAGTGTTGTATCCAAAGGGTGACATTCAATGTGACACATGAGAAGCGACCACACTGTCCTACACTGCTCTTAAAAGTGTAAATGTGACTCTCATTATTGTGCTGTTTCTGTATCATCAGAGCTCCAGGAAGGCAGGGATATGTTACTTCCTTTTTGCAGACAGTTTAGCTTAAGACCCATGCCCAAGATCACACAAAGAATCCCTGGCTAAGGTGGGAATGTTCTTTGGACCTCCTGAATTCCAGTTCTCATCATCATGAATCTCTTTCTTATCTCTGTCTCAATTAATGCTGAACAGGGTCGATACCCAAATGGCAACCATAGTGCACTGCATAACCCACGCCAGAACTGACAGGGAGACAAGGGACAATAAGAGTTGATGCAAACTTCACCTCCCAGTGTTCCTCAAGAGCTGCAGGCAGAGAAGCTGGAGCTCTGGGAGCAGAATTCACTTGGTGTGGGCAAGGCCGAGGGGCAGAATGAGAAACACAAGAAGAAACCCCTATTGAAGGAATCTCTCACTGAACTACACCCCTAGATTCCCATTTACAAACAACATATTTGAGACAGGACAGCCCTGTCCTGCCCCTTCAGTGCTCGTTTTGTGGCAAGCAGGTAAGCGAGGCAATGAACAACATTGACTTTCCAGACGTGGAGTGCTGTAAGGAGAATGCATGATACAGGGTGCAGTAATGAACATGCACCAAGCACATGATATGCGGTATGACCAAAGTGCTCAGATGAAGTTCAAAATCTTTGTGGTGTAGGACTTAAAATTTTTTGTAGCTCTCTAGTGCTTTTTGCTACTGTCTTGGGCAAAACTTCTCTATTTAAAGCAGCAAAACTTGTGAAATTGAAAGATTGCTGAGAGAAAGCAGAAGGGTAAATGCGAACAGGTAATTTCTGAATCCTGTTCATCATATAGTCTGGCACGCTCCTCGTCCTGGTGTTTGCTGCTGTTTAGATTAGCTGGAGTCACAAAGATCCAAAGGAAAAAACATAAAAACTATCTAAGCTTCTCAGTGCATTTCTGCCTCTGGTGTCCTCGAAGGGACAACTGTAGGCTTCATCCTACAGATCCTGCCTGGAGACTGTCATTGCTCTCCCCATTATATCTTGGCTGAGTAACAAGAAACTTTCCAAGATGAGTCAGTAGAGCACACACAGCATTTTGAAGCAGGGCAATCAACCTGTTATAAAGTATGTAACCAACATTTGTGTCATGAATACTGATGTTAGGCTGATAGGGCAACGTTGATACCATCAGACCTGGAACAGATACCAACATGGTGATGCTGGGGTGCTTAATTTGTCCATCCTGGCTGTTTTCTTGCTGGCAACTGAATGCACCCCAGGCCTCCTGACTGTGGAAACAAGTCAAACATGCATGGTATGATCAGAACAACAGGTTTGGCTAATTGTCCTGCTCCAGGCTGCAGGCTGTAGTAATAAAGGGCAGGTACCCATGGACAGCTGTGATTATGTCATTTACATCTCTTACCTCTTTTCTCATGTTTTCATCTTCCTTTCTCCACCCCAGTCTTCTCCCAAATAAACAAACCAACCCTAATTACTTTTTCGCCCCTCAGTCCAAATTTGGCTACATCCATACCCAAATTCTGTACTTCTGATAGTGATATGTAGATAATCTTGACCTTACATGACATTACTGGTACTCTTACATAAGCACTGTAGGCCTTGCAAGATTCCACTCCCCAGAAGGTTCCCAACCCTCCCTTACAGTGATCTGTGAAGTCTGGTTATTCCTCACATAATTCACTTTTAACCATCTGTGAAATCCATCCATTCCTCACGGCGCTATATGTAACTTTTGTTGGCTTCTCACATTGGTAGCTGTCAGGTCTGGCAATTGCTTATGTCATGCCCAGCGGTTTCTTATGTCCCCTTCAGCTGGCTCAAAGGCAGGTCAGGGCATAGGCATCTGCCTGCAGCCTTAAAAAATACTACATGATTTTCAGGCAGCCTGCAATGTCCACACCAGCTGTGTGCTGCAAGAACCATGGAGCGGTATGAGAAAGTCTGGACAGAATCGGACTAAAATCATCCTGGACCTTACAGAAGCTCTGACAGGAACTCAGGTGCATCAGGATTCACTGCCAGGCTGTATTGCTCAGCAGGGAGATTTTAGATGATAAATGGTTCCCTGCATCAATATATTGGTATGTCTGTGACAAAAGCTATCATTTATGCTACATAGGCGCACAACCAACATTCACAGCATAATAATTTCCAAATTCCAAACCAACCATTTCACGTGAGAAGAACATTTTGAGCAACTGAGGTGCAAACGCTCTGCCCCACAGTTGCCATGGTCTGATCAAGCACGCAGCTTCCTAGTCACGATTCACAGGTTTGTGTCAAGGGCAAAGTCAGGCTTCACTAACATCCATACTTTCAATTCCTTTGGCTTTTTGCAAAAGCAACAGGCAAACTTTACTTGTCTGATGAAGAGCATAATTTTTTGCAAGTGCAGTACTTCTAAAGTGAGGATGGTTTCCGTTCTGTAGAGAGCACTGGCATACACACAGAAAAGCCCCCTCTCTTACAACCCCTTTGCACCTAACCTCCAATCCAAATATGGGAGCTACAACCCTTTGCTAAGAAAAAAAATGCCCAGGAGTCAGGGTATGCATGTGTGTAAGATGTAGGAATGAAGCCTAAATGGTCAGTGCAGAAAAGTATCTCCCCTACAGATAAATCTCTGCATAACATCCACATTAAGCAGGAGGAGAGTGTTTCCTCTGCAACAGACACACCACAAAAAGGGATTTCAAACCTTCCCAATGCTGACTGTTACAAACCTCAAGAGCTGAGAGGGGCTCACCAGTGGAAGTCAAACATCCTCTAAGTCTCTTTTGAAGCCCAGAAAAAGGAAAAAGAAAATCTTCTTTACTTCCTTAGTAAAATCAGGCAAGTTGCAAAAGTAGTCCTGAGATAATTCCTGGGCTTGGCTTGCTGCACTAGTTGAATAGAAGTGCAGCACTGCAGTTGCTGGCTCATGAAAGTGATTCTGAAACCTGGCTTATTAGTCCAGCCTCTTGTCCTGTCCTAGACACCTACCTTTTCTTGACATCTCCTGGTTAAAATCCTTATTACCACCTTCTTTCCCACCAAAAAAGGAAAAATGGGGAAGATTGTTAGCATTGTTCTGAAGCTGAAAACACTGTCATCATGCCCAGTTCAGGAAAAAAACACATGCGTGGGAATAATGGAGTGTGTAGGTGCGTTCAACTGTCTGAAGCCAAGGCTAGAGGCAGATCAGATCAGCATGGCTAGAAATGTGACAAGGTATAATTAACATTAGACGATTACTTAATTTCACTATTGATTTTTTTAATAGAACTTTAAATAAAAACAAAATGAAGAAGAATCCCACGCCTCGCGCCCCGAGTGGTGTCCGTGTGCTCTTTCCACCCCGAGTTCAGACCAGCAGCCAAGCCCCAGTGCCGGTGCCGGAGCGCAGCTCTGACAGCTGCAGGCTCAGCGGGCTGCGTGCCTGCGGGCTGCTCGAGGCACGTGGCCATTTCACCATGGGTACCCCCAGCCCGATGTGTTCCCTTGCCCTCAGTGCAGGGCAGCCCAGGCCTTGAAGCTGTCCTTGGCTCCCAAAATGAACAGTCAGCCCCAGAAGACCTTTGATTCAAAGGGCAATCAGAAAAGTCTGGGGGGTGTTAGCTCCTGCTAACCACCACCGGCAGGTCACTAGCTGCCCACTGTGTCCCTCTGCTCCCCGCTCCACTGGCCAACCCAGGCTTTGAAATGTCCCAAGCCTCACAGCACTTGCTGATGTCCCAGATCAAAGCTCTACTGAGTACATTTGTTCCCTGGGGGGCTCAGCAATGTGTTTTCCCTGCACAGCTTCTTGGCCAAAGCCAAGTTTGGTGAGAGGGAATTGGGTCACAGGGATGAAATGCCCAGACCTGCAGAAAAAACAAGAACCAGGCTCCAGCTGGGACTACCAGAGTCATCCAGAGCGCAGTGAAGGACTTCACTCTTTGCACTGAAGTGATGGCATCTGCACCCCGCCTCTGGATCTGACCATGCTGAGGTGGCTCACAAAGCACCCGGTGTCTGAGGAACAAGGGTTGCTTCCCACTGGCCTCAAATGCCACCACAGAACAACGACTTGCAGTTCCAGCACCACCTTTTCCATCTGAAAGACAACTTGGGCATCATGGAGACAAGAAAATGACACTTGGCAGTTGTAGCAGGAGCCTCCAGCACATCACCAGACCTGCTTTGCTTGAAACCAGGCTCCTGCAGCTCGGCCAGAGCAGCTCTTGCCCTCGTGGTCAGCAGAGTCGGGGCTGGGACAGAACTGTTTAACTTGGCTTTTTAAACCTGATATGCACAACCCAAGTGCTGGCTGTAGTCCTTTCCCTGCACTTGTTGCCACCCATCTCAAGTGCCTTTTTGCTGCACACTGGTCTCACAGCCCTGCTCTGACACCTTCTGGAAGCCCCTGCAAATGTCCCCATGCTATTTTTTTAAAAACACAGACTTCACCACTACAAAGGAAGCCTGAAAACGTCACAGCCAATGCACTGGGATCTGTGGTACCAGAATTAGTTCTTCACAACAAGTAAACAAGTTGTTACACAGCACACCAGTTCCTCGCTCCAGAGCTGGTCCTGGAGGGCCTGAGCAGCCCACATCACCGCTAATTCAGTGCAACCCCAGCAGAGGCTTTGGCAAGGCTTCCCCGCTCAGGTGCCTGAACCGAAGTGCTCAAAGGGATTTAATTGGAGGCAGAGCACGGGTTTCATGCTTTCCTTCAGGCTCCTTCAGATGGAGCTTCTGCCTTTGAAGGCAGGCCCTATTCCCACGGGCACCAGTGGGAACAACCCCTCCCGGTGCCGGCACAGTGCTCCCCAGGGACACCAAGGCTGGCGTGGGGAAGGTGCTCCCACCGACGCCAGGCAGAGGGAGGTCAGGGAGCTCAGCGTCCATTTGAAGGCTCCCAGTGCCTCGTGTGGAAGGGGACCAGGAATGGGAGCTGGCAGTCGGCCAGTAAATGCCTGTGGAAAGCACCGTGAAGCAACAGCCTTAGTCAAGTTTCCCATCTGGGGCAGGCCAAGAAACGATTTTGGATCCAGACTCTAGGTCTTGCTTTTCTTCCTGAGGGGAGTGAAAGAATTGGAGGAGAAATCAAAACTGCAAAGGAATATGAGAACAGAGATAACATCTGAACGAGGAGACCTTCTCCAACAGGTAGTAGACCATGAAACACAACATTTGGCAATTCAGGAAGTCTGTTTCTACTTGAACTCTTGTTGCTATTACCCAATCCTTCTGTAAATGTTTTAATTAAGAACGTATTTTTCATTTTTAAATATCTCTCCCTTCAAGCCTGCATTGAAAGATAGCTTGATGCACTTACTTTTTAGCTTAATTTCACTAAGATAGCTTCCTTTCAATACTCGCCTCTTGAGAGGCAAGCACAATTCACGTGACTTTTGGAGCTGCTGTGTCTTCACTTTCTGGGACAATGATGTGCATTCACAGTGCTGCAGTAATGAAGCACTTTTGACACCACCAGAAAATGGCTCAGAGTTTCTTCTACTCAAAAATGTAAGGTATGCTGTATCATTATGCACTTAGGATCATTCATACAAATGTGGATCTTAAAAGACAATGTCTGTGAAGGTAGCAGACGGGAACTCCTAGCTGTATGTCATAGAGGCAACTTTCAAGTAAGATTAAGTTATTATTTACACTGATCCTCTTAAGATCTCTCAATCTGTACATCCAATTGCTTCATCCTGGATATATCTTGGAAAAATACTGGAATTATATTTCCTACAGTGCACTTTTCTAGACTTTCAAGTCCAGTTGCCCCCCAGTTAGAAAACTCTCTTGCTGAATCAGGTTTCTCTGAATGATCCAAGTCACATGTACAAAGTACATCCTGAGTTCTCTTCTTTGAATAATAAAGCCCAGGGGACATGCTTTTTGGTAACACACTGTAAAATGGCCTCTCTTCTTCACTTGAAAAAAGCATCTTCCAGATCTGACATTAGTTTGTCCAGACGAAAATCTGATGTATACCTTTATAATTGAAAAAAAAAAGAATTGGAGTTTTATCCATATCTGGAATCTGTAAACAATTAGACTGATAGGAATTTTCTAGAAAGACTTGTATGACCCAGTATGTAGTAACCAAAATAATCTTTGTTTAAGACATTCTCCAGAAAGCAACTCGTAAATGGACTACTGATTGAGAATTCCTCTAAACTACTGCAGTTTGGGAATTTTAGCTGCAGGCCACATCTGTTTTTCTAAATAGGTTTTCTAAATCTTTTAGTTTGTAACAGCTGTTAATTACATAAATACTAATTGCACCACTGAACAATAGTTGTCTTTATTGAACTGCTTGGTAGATAATGAAAATAGACTGCAGATACATTATGAAAGCCCATCTTCAAGTTCTTCTATTCTGCTAGGCATCTCCATTCAAAAGGTTTATCCTTTACTGACATTAATGTACTCTTTTTATGATAATAATTAAAAATTACTTCACAATTACTTCAAAAGCAGTAATTATGTCTTAGAAACAATGCTTAATTTCTACTTAGATTTGTTTACCTTTGTCTGGAGCCATTTTCATTAAGGAAATGGCATTGTCAGACTGCTGGCAGACCTCTGAAATAAAATGAGAAGGCTCATTTCTGTTACTATCAATCCCTATTTCGCTTCCAAGTATTTCACAATCTCCAGCAGCACATTGTGGAAGTCCTTCAAGAAAAAAAGGTAGAATTTAAAGAATAACAACATTTTTAGGACAGCAAACAATTTCTACTTCATTGGGTTCCTTCTTTTTTCCAATCAGAAAAATAAATGTACTATATAGAATTTTCAAATGTAAATATGGGTTAATAAATGTACTTACCTAGAACATAGGATCATAGAATCATAGAATGGTTTAGATTGGAAGGGACTGTTAAAGATCATCTAGTCCAACCCCCTGCCATGGGCAGGGACATATTTCAAACTGGAAAAGCTTTTTATGGATTGAGAATGGAAACCGCAGCACGCTACTTATCCATTTATGCATACCCACTCCTTGGAAAATTCTGTATTTTTTCCTCAGCTCAGAATTGTTGGCTTTGTCTGCATAGCTTTTACAGCGGTGTAAATCTGTTTATTTTATTTAACTGATTCTTGATTTACATTGAAAAAGTTGGGATTCACTTTCCTTCTATCAGATAAGTTGCTGTGGGAACACATTTCATTATCCAGTGTAAAGATCCCTGTTTGACTTATGAGATGATACCATAGTCACAATCTCTTCAACTTCAAGATGAAAAATGATGAGCAAATTAGATAATTAAAGCCTCTGTTTTAGTTCACAATGTCACAGAAAGCCAAAACAGCATTTCAGTTTCTCTTCACTTTCCCCGCCTCTCCTTTTTGTCCCTCTGCTCATTCTTCCTAACTCCTATGAACATCTACCAACCTCCTTCCAAACAAATCTCAGAAAGCCCCCAAGGCCCCACAAGCTTGGGGGAAAAAAGGGCTCTCCTGGATATTAAGGACCAAGTGCTCAACACAGTACTGGTTTTATGATATTGTACCATTATCTTCATCCTAACACCCCACAAACCTTCCACTCTTTCTCACCCCAATAGTTAGGTATATCCCTCCGTACAACAGGCACTAACATCTTTATGTGCCCCCTTGCAAACAGCTGCCTCTAAAATTATCTAGTTGATTAATAATTCAATTAGACTAAGCTTTCTAGTTTTTCCAGCCAAACAGCAGCTGGTCTAACCAAAATTATACTTTTCCTTGTAAACTTTGCCTCACTTATGGCTAACACATTTTGCATTTGGCCAACTAGCAATTAGTGGTTTCTAGCAATGCTGATAAGGTCTTTTAGCTACTAGTTATCCATTGGCTTGACGTGAATACACTGACTAGGATTAAATGAACTGTGTTTGATTGCTTTCCTCTTGGCTATCCAAAGGCAGTCCTAGTTACCTGCTCCTTTTTTTCCCAAAGTATACTTATCAAGAAAAAATAATTTCTCATCACTTTTTTCTTACTTCTGGTATTAGTGGTACTGAAAAACTGTTACCAAATTGTGCTCATTTCTAGATTACTCATATCTTAAACGAGCTGTATTTCTTTGTTACTGTATTAGCTAATCTGCAAGCTACCTCCTCTGTATGATTTGGTACTTTTATAATGAATCTTCCCGAGTAGTCAATAGTTCTAGCTCAAGTGACTCTCTACAGTAACGACATTAATGTTTTTCTTTATGAAGATGATGCTATGTTGGGTCTGGATTAGTTTATTGCAGGTAGGTGTATTTGTATGACAAACGAGTTGTTACAGTGGCTGGAGTTGGTGGAGGATTAAAAGACACAACCTCAACTCAGATTTGATCTCTCTTTACTAAGTCATGTGGATAGAGTTGCATCTTATAGTTACGTTAAATTATTCTGGGAGCATTCCAGACACCTTTCAACAGAGTTTGAAACTGATGCTACATGCTGTTGTCCAACATGTGCTGCTAGAGGTCTAAGTAAAGTGCTTTTAAGTCAGAAAGTTCTTTTTCCCATCTAAGCAAGAAGTTGGATCTGAAATGTCCTGTGCAATGTTAATTAGTTGTTTTGGTTGCTTCCATAATCAAAGTCTTCAAATAAGTGGAATTATACCAGTTCTATTGGATATTTGTAAGAGAAATCGGTAATACAGTCGTTGGTAGAAAATTACTTAAAGGTTTCTACTAATTTCAGTAACAGGAGCAACTTTAATGGCTTTGTCAGGTCAAATGATTAGACCCGCTGTATTTGGGTTTGTCAACTCCAAATTTTGCTGTCCATTGATCATGTAGGGAATGACCAGGACAGAAGGGCCACCATGCATGGGTGACTCACAGTAAGCTTTTGTTGATGCAGGCAGCTGGGTATCCTCCAGAAATTCAGCTAAGATACCACTCCCATGACTTCAGCTGCCTCATGCCCTGCATCAAACAATGGCAATGATAGTGTAAAACTCTCAGGGTAGCTCAGCTTGGACAGGATTGTAGAAATGGTCCACATGTCATCACTTTTATCAAAGCAAGAGATAAGTTGAAAACTGTGATGGATACAAGAAGGTGCAAACTGTAAGAATGGAGAAAAAAGTAAACATAGTACGCTGTTACGTGTATTATCAAATGTAATTATACTGCAGACTTTTCTCTATGTTCCTCTCCTTCGCTGGAAGGGCACTTAATGTGTTTCCCACCTCTGGATGGAAGGAGAGACTGGTTAGTGCATGGCAAGCAGGACTGTGGTGCTGTCAGTTACCTATGGAGTTACAGAATATCATTTTAGTTCCTGTGGCTGAATTTTTTCTGGACTTTTTTTTTACTTTTTATCTTTTTCTTTCAATGATACACTTCAGCATACTCACAACTGAAAAAGTGCATACACAATAAAAGCAAACAAGCATGAGTTAATTTAATATGAGACAACATATGTCTCATTAATGTAAAATGCATATGCTCTAAATCATCATAGCTACATTAGTCGTATCACTGTCGTCTTGATGTACAGATTTATTCTAAAATGTTTTCAGTTGTTCACCAGTTTAATGTAAATAAGTAAGTAAAAGATGAATAAACATTTTGATCTATTTATGGGAGAATTCCAAAGAAGAAAATGTATACAGGGGTTATTATATAGGTCAGATACAGTTGTCTCTTCTACTACAGACATAATTCATTATTAATACTTTAACGTATACTGGTCTAAGTTCAGATAAACTCTAGAACACCAAAAGGCATATCCAAATCCCATGGGACTATTACAAAAATACATATACCAATTAGCAACATTGATATTGTTAGTAATACAATAGTAACGTGTATAATGTTAGTATATATAATGAGTAAAGAGGGAAACAGAAGTCAATAAAATGTATATTAGCACTTCACTTTTCTGAGTTCCTCCACTGAGCATGTGTCTTTAAACCACCTGTCAGTTCACTAGACCCCTCGCTTTCTCCATTACACAGCAGTAATGAAACACACAACCAAAAGCAAGCAAACACAAAATTCCCAGTACCTTCAACTCAAAGCATGCCTCAAGCACCTCCCCGGCACACATAAAGGTACACACATATACCACCTGGCATGACTGAAGCAAGACTTCAGTAAGTAAATGGCCAAAAGACTTGTATTATTTCTTCTCCCTTTCCCCCAGTAACTGTTGAACAGGATATTAATTATCAAAACTTTTTTCTTTATAGTGTTTTAAAAATACTTTTCTAAAAAATTTTTAAATTTTTAGAAATGTAAAGATATGTGCCTGTCCACTAATTATTCCCCATTTTTCCTGGTGATTAAGTAGCTCAAAGTAGAACAGTGGAACAATGAGACAAAAATGTCTCTGATCTGCACAGTGGATCTCAACGATGGTGATACTTGCCGTGACAGAAAGCAACTCACCTATAGGTAAAAGAGAGTATCCTAGTGTAGAGCTGTTGTTGTAATACCTGTCACAAGCTGAGAGCTGAATTATCAGCCATATAATGAACACATGCAGAAACCTGGATGCTGGTGGAGCGGAGTGTAACACAATGAAGGACGGGAACATTAGTAACAGTGCTCTGCGTGCACACTGGCATCGTATGAGAAAAAACCAGCCCTGCTGTTCTACCTTTTCTTTCAAAAATGGTTATGCAGAATAGATATGAGAACATCCTGCCTCATGGCTGAGTGTCAGCAAGCTTCTCCACTTTGTTTGAGACTTCCAATGCATTCTCTTTCAGACCTTTGTGCGATAAAGACCACATAGTATGGTCCTTTCTACGCTCTCCTCAAGTGCCCGTCACATTTTTAGAGGTACGTACCTCACCCAGCATCTGGAAGGCTGTGAAATTAGTCTGTGGGAAACAGTTTGCTTTTCTGCAACCCTTCTACCCCACTGTGATTTGTTGCGTAGGTATTACAGTGAAATAATCTAAGGGGCATGGATTACTGGAGTTCAAAGCTCTCCAATGAAATCCTGATGTTACCGGCTTGGGGCAGTACCCAGTGCCAGATCTGTACTATCTTAGCTGCAGCTGCACACTAGCAATCACAACAAGAGTCACTTGGTGGAGCCAGATTACTCTGCAAATGGAATGTGCCTTCCCAGTGGCTTGTGAAAAAGGTCTTAAAGTCAGGATTTTTAAGCAGCACATTGGAGAAAGAAAGTCGGGAATCAGGGGACTTAAAACTTTCAAGAAATCAGAATTTTTACAGTTTTGCTTTTAGTTACTCTGGCATAGGAGAAGTAAAGGTCTTGCCAGCTGAGGGAACAGGTAGTACCTTTTGTTGGCATAGGATAGAAGTGCAGTAAAGGTGCATTTGGTAATTAACATGCAAATGTGTGAGATGTAACCAAAAGCTGTCACTTTCTGGTTTTGCGCATTTTAAAGAAGTTCAGACTGTTGATGCTGAACTGTGCAATCTTTTTACTGATGATATGCTTAAAAAAAAATCTGCCATTTTTTCTCTCTCTCTCTTAAATTCTCTTAATACGAGTGAGAAAGGACCTAATGTATTTACAGTGTAAAACACAGAACATCCTAAGAGGAAAAAATGAGAGGGTGCCAAACTATAAACACCTGCTCTATACTGCGCTGAGATTAGCAACTCTTTCCCCACAGTATGTTTCTTTCCTTTCCTGTCCATATGTATGGGACATTTTAATTAAAGAAGTGTTAATAGTAGAAGCTCCTCTGGCTTCTGATTCTGTGTTATATTTATTGTAATTGCTGTAACAGAGCTCAGGGAACTTGCATCACTCTCTGCCGTCATGAGCTGCAATGATCAGGAGTTAGTATTGAGAAGTATATGTGCTCTCTGGCATTTTTTTTATCTTTTCATTACATAATTTTTCTTTGTGTTGCTCCAAACCAGTGAGATAAGGCTAGAAGACAGGTCTGCTTTGGAGGACATGTACTGACTGGCATATAAACGAAGTCTTACCCGTTCTTTCCATATATTCTTTAGACCCGTCATATCTCACACATTGGGAATAGACTATCATTTTGCCCCAGCCTACTATTTTTCTTCAATGTATATTGAAAACAAGGAGACGAGAGCTCTTTTTTGGTCTGTGACCTCACATGTCAGAAAAGGCTGGTCAGCTTAGTCTGCAGTCTGTCAATGAGTATATTTTACAAGCAAGATAGCAGAATAGGAGAGAAGCCAGAGTACCGGGGGCTCCATTTTAGTGCCTATGCCCACCTGGAAGGGCATCTCCTTCAATGACCCACTGGATCTGATGAAGCTTGTGATTTTCATTTTCTTGAGATATTGGCAAGCCTGGCACAGAGTCTGCCTGTAACAGGTGCTATCCTATCATACCAAAAGGTGAGAAAGAACAGGAACTTCTTGTGTTACAGCTTTGAAGATTTAAAGTTTCAGCACAAAAGCATGTTAAGGACATTATTAAGTCCTACCTAAGATTTCCTAGATAGTTAATTTACTCAATTATTTCTGCATAAATCCCACCTTTTCAAGGTGGATGAACACATGATCATAAAAGCAAACCATATGTGATGATCAATTTAATTTATTACTACGGGCTGCAACAGGATTTTAATGTAGATTTAAAAAGTACGGTATTATCTCTGTTGAGGAAAGCAAACAGAAGTGAAAGTTATACCTGCATGTAAGGAACACATCACATTTTATAGAAAAGCAGAATGAAGTTAGCGATAAAAATCAGCAAAGATCAAACAGAATAAACAGGATTATGTAAAACACAGAAGTGACTTTCCCATGTACAGAAGGACAGCATGGGCTCTGTTAATGCTCAAAGATGGTGTAGGGGTGGGATGAAAATGGAGCATTGGGCATGCATACCCAGAATAGCTGGAAAGCTGCCCTATGATGGCACAGCCCGGGTAGGAATTAGTATTTTCAGCTAGCAAGCTGATGGTTTTGCTCCCTGTCATGTGTGGCTGGAGCTGAGGACAGGGTTGGGATCTGGGCCCAGGATGGGCCCCACAGCTGGCCATGGAGACCAGGGAGGCTCACGGAGCTGCAGTTCAGGCTGGACATATCTCCTATTTGTCCTGGGCCAGTTTGAGCTCCCCCATGTTTTTTGGGGAAGGTGGTTGTGTCTTGGCGGCAATTTCGGATTTGAGTCTGGTAAAGGAAGAGTTGATGAACTACGTTTCTGTGTGGTCCCACAGAGCTGAACACACCAGGATGTGGTGCAGGAGCTCCAGGCTGTCTCCATCTCTCAGGTGCAGTGATGGGATGGGGTCAGTGGTGCCAGGGCAGTGCAGGGTATTGAGCTTGGGGTTCAGGTGGGCTCATCAAAGGGCAGAAATGCTCAGAAATGGTTGTGTGTCCCAGCCTTCAATCTGACTTTGGGAGCCTTTTAACACCCAGGAAGGAATGAAGTGCGGCAGCTGCTGCTTTCCCTAACCATCTTGCTACTCCTGCCCATACTTCTCAGCTTGACCTTAGGCCTTGCAAACCTTGTTGGCCCCTGTAAGAGGATGAGGGTGTTCCTCCCAGTCAACACAATGCCAGATCCTTGTCTGTGGGCTGTGCCAAAAGTGAGAAAGAGTCTCTGCTCCTGGAAACCAGAGCCCTCATCCTGACCCATGGCCAACATCCTGATGAGCAGCAAGGTGGGCACTGGCCTGGGGCTGAGAAGAGCTCGCTTCTGCCCTCCACAAACACCAGCCCTCAGGTTAGCTCTGTGGGATGTCCAGAGAGCAGGCAGGAGTGACTGGGGCTGTGACAAGCATTTGAGGACTGTTCCCATCTCTGAAGGGACTGTCTGGTACTTGGAAGAAAGCAAATGGACATTTTCTAGCCTTTATTGCATGGCTTCACCATCCCTTTTCAAGCTTTAGAGGCCATATGAAGCCTAGTATTCAATGGAGTTTCTTACCTTGTGATGTTTTAACCCCTTATCCCAGGCTTTTTGCACAGTCACAGAATTTCAAATTTCGCCCCCCCCCCCCCCCCCCCCCCAAAGGGCAAAACATGGTTTTGAGCTGGACTACCTCACTCCTCTTTTTTTGAAAAATTGATCTCACTCTCTTTTCTGAACATCTATCATTTTTAAAACCCTCGAGTCAATATTTAGCATTTTCCAAGCAGTGAATCCTCTTTAAACTGAACATTCAGGATTCCTGTGGTGTAGGAGTTTCCTGTTTTTCGCTTTAAGGGGTTTTCAGCTCTCCGGTACTTTTTGCTACTGGTTTGGGCAAAGATCCTCTATTTAAACTCTAACCTTCCCAGCAAAACTTGTGAAATCAAAAGGCTGCGGAGAAGAGGCAGAAGGGTAAGCCTGCATAGGTGATTTCTAAATCTTGTTCATCGTATAGTCTGGCAAGCTCTTTGTCCTGGGGTGTGCTGTAGTTTAGCTTAGCTGGATTTTACTTCTTTCTGTGATTTTTGTAGTTTTGGCAAAGTACTTTTGGAAAGAAGATAGCTGAAAGAAAAGCTTTCAATTCCCCTCTCTCCTATAGTTATTTTATTAGAAATGTCAGAGATGTTTTCTAGCAGCATGTGGCGTGGGATGCTATGTGCCCCCATTCTCCTGCACAGGCTGGGCTCGCTGGCACTTGGAGCTCCTCTGACAGTTTCTGGCATTGTGCAAAGAGGACAGATGATAAGGAATGAGCGAGGCAGTCTGGCTAGGGAGCTAATTATCAACAAGCTTCATGTGATCCTATGGTTGTATTTCCAAAACCAGGTTTTGGGTTGCTCCAGCTGAAGGTGCTTGTTTCCCAATTTTCATGCTCATGCTACAGTCCCAGATTAAATTGCAACATTACACCTGAAGAATGCCCGAGCTGCAAAATCAAGAAAGTTGCTGGAAAGAAGAATGTTTTTATAAAGCATCTAATTTGGTTGGAAAGCCAGCTTTCTCTCTAACCCAGTTTGAAATGTAATCTTCGAACCAGCCCAATGTGCAGTCACAAGTGAAGATCCAAAAGAAACAATTACCTGAGCTTCTCAGTGCAATTCTGTGCCTAGACTCCTCAAAGGGACAAGCTCAGCCTGTCTGCAGGCCCAGTTACAAAGCATGTAACTGACATTTCTATTGCGAATATGACATGATTTTCAGGCAGCAAAAATTCCTACCTCCCTCACCCATGTCCACACCAGCTGTGTGCTGCAGGAACCATGGAGAGGCTCAAAAAAGTCTGTGCAGAATCAGACTAAAATCACCCTGGCCTTTACAGAAGCTCTGAGAGCAGTCCTGGTGCATCAAGACTCATAGCCAGGATGTGTTTCTCAGCAGAGGAATTTCAGATGATAAATGGCTCCCTGCATCTATTCATCGGTGTGTCTGTCACAAAAGCTACCACTTATTGCCTAGGTGCAAAATCAACGTTCACAGCATAATGCACCATCCTTTCCTTGTGGGAAAAGTCCCGATATTTCAAGCAACTGAGGTGCAAACACTCTGCCCTGCTTTACAGCTGGCATGGTCTGACCTGGCACCCAGCATGCTAGGCAGGCATTGTAAGCTGCTGTCACAAAATCAGGGCTCAGTAAAAAAAGCTTTATTTCATATCTTCATTTGTGACGGTGCATTGGGCTGGTTGGAACGTGATGTTTCAAACTGGGTTAGCTAGAAAGTTGGCTTTCCAGCCAAATGAGACGTTTTGTAAAACCTAGTTCCTTCAGGGCTTTGCCCCCTTACGCAGGCTCTGTGCAGAGGGGCTGGGTGGCGTGGAGTGCCGTGACTCAAAGCAGCAGCAGTCTCTGCTCGGGTGCTCATCGGGCCAGGGAAACACTCTTCCGTCATGAATCGCCAACAGGGATCACAGGCAGCCTCCAGTTGCTGTTGTTTCCTTTTTTTTTTTTTCCCAGATGGGGTCATTTTCAGTCTTCTATAGCTCTTTTTTTTTAAAAGGGATCATTGCATATGCTTGACTTTTCATGCTATTTGAGCATCTTTGTATATAAAACTGTATGTTCTCACCGCCTTTTTTTGCCCATAGCAACTACCATCTTTCAAATAGCACAGTAGGACCAGATTCGTGTCTTTGCACACTGTGGAAGTGTCTGACTGCCTCAGTGGCTCTACTAGCAGCAGCAGGACTCTCTGTGGAGGCAAGGATGACAGGCTCGGAGGCAGGAGCCATGCAGCAAGCGCAACACAAGTGCCCTTAGGGCCTGCGCCAGCTGTCCAGGCAATGCAGACCTTGCACAGTCACACAGGCATCACTTCTTCCCCGACGCTTGACACAACTGTTGGCCCAGTCCACAGAGCTTTATAGTTTAATATGGTTTTGGGGCGAACGATGCCAAGGGCAGAGTGCCGCTGTTCTTCCCTGCTAGCACTTTAGAAACCCATTTTGTGGGTGCAAATAACCACCTCAGCTGGGCTGACATGTACCTCTGGTCCTTAGGCTTTTACTGGTTTCATTCAGTTAGCACAGCCAAGCAGAGGTGACCAGGGAAACATAAATGCTCTTGATTTAATGTAGCTTAAACTGGTATCTAGTTCATGGGCTTGTACCACAGACAGAGTCTCCACACAGCTCTTTGTGCCTATTCAACGAAGCTTAACCCATACACAAAATTCAACTGGCTCAACTTTGCCAAAGACAAGTTCTTGCTGTCATGGGTAAATCCAGCTCCAAGGGTAAATGTTCAGCAAGACTGGGCCTTTAAACCTTTCCCTGTATTTGCTGCGCTTTGTAAAACTGGTGAAAAAGGCCAAAGTTCTCTCACTGATTGTTACACAAATATATCACTTCTCAATGCTGTTAAGCCCACTTTAGGGGAAAAAAAAATGTTTCACTCAGAAAGAGCTCTACTGAAATAAATCACGGGAATGGCTGTCTCTTACATGCAAGCAAGATATTTTTCTACAGCCACCTGATTTCTGAACAGCTTTTAGGCCTGAACCCAACCCCATCAGCAGCAGTTAGGTCAGCTCTTTAAACTAGACAAACCTTAAGCTATCACTCAGCTCTCTGTTTACTTGTTGTAGGTTGTAGTTTTCATCTGTTAGTTACCATATTTGCACTTAAAAATCATTAAAGTACTGATGCTCCAATGCAGAAGAAGAAGGATACGTTTCTGTATTAGATAAGGCGTTTTACATGCATATGTACACAGGGGAGGGAAATGGAGATCTTTTTCAACCTCTCCTTTCAAGAAGGGGAATTATGAACACAGTTTCAAGTCTAGGTTCTTATTATTAGTCATTAGATACTTTGCATTATACAAAAATTATTCCTGGCACCCTACGTCCAGTGAGCCTGAAGTAACAGCAGAAAAAAATGGGAAAATTCAGTATAAACCACTCAGTACCCATTTCAGGGACATGACGGAAGCCCAGAGGGAAGGCAACAAGCAGATTTCTTAATAAAATAATATTCAATCAACTTGTAAAATTAGGGCCAAACAAATTAAAGCTCAGAAAATGCTCTTATATTCAGTGCTAGACTACTTCAAATCTGGTAGAATAATGCAGTCCTGAGCCATCCCACAGCTTGCAATAGCAGAGAAGAGCGACGTTTTCATAACTGATTCTTAACTCATGCAATAGGAAAAATCTGCTCCCTCGCATAAAGAATATAACTTTTTGCAGTACTTTTAGAGTGACAGCAGTTTTCATTCTACGGAGAGCACTGGCACCCACCCAGAATAGCCCTCCTTCTTACAAGACCTTGGCACCTGGCCCCTGATCCAAGGGCAGGAGCTACTACCACACGCTGAAAAAGAAAATGCCCAGGAATCAGCGTGGGCATATATGTGACAGGTAGGAGTGAAGGCCAAATGGTCAGTGCAGACAAGCGTTCCCTCTTACTGATGAACCTCTCTGCTTAAGATATGCATCGGACAGGAGGAGCGTTTCATCTGCAGCACACACAAAACATGAACAGCTGAGAGGGGCTCACTTGAATTTGCAGAAGTCAAACATCTTGACTATGAGGAAGTGAAACGTTTCCTAAGTCTCTTCTGAAGCCCAGAAAAGGAAAAAAATCTTATTTACTTCCTTGATGAAAATATTTCTGGGATCAGCATCCTGGAGCTGGAGGGATAAAAGTGCAGCATCGCAGCTCACAAAAGTGATTCTGAAACCTGGCTTATTAGTCCAGCCTCTTGTCCTGTCCTAGACACCTACCTTGTCTTGACACCTCCTGGTTAAAATCCTTATTACCACCACCTTTTCCACCATAAAAAAGAAATGGAGATTGTGAACTTTGTTTTGAAGTTGAAAACACTGTCATTATCCCCAGTTCAGGAAAAAACATGTGTGGGAAAAATAGCGTGTAGGTGCGTTCAACTGTCTGAAGCCAAGGCTAGAGGCAAATCAGATCAGCATGGCTAGAAATGTGACAAGGTATAATGAACATTAGATGATTACTTAATTTCACTATTGTTTTTTTAATAGAACTTTAAATAAAAACAAAATGAAGAAGAATCCCACGCCTCGCGCCCCGAGTGGAGTCCGTGTGCCCTCTCCACCCCGAGTTCAGACCAGCAGCCAAGCCCCAGTGCCGGTGCCGGAGCGCAGCTCTGACAGCTGCAGGCTCAGCGGGCTGCGTGCCTGCGGGCTGCTCGAGGCACGTGGCCATTTCACCATGGGTACCCCCAGCCCGATGTGTTCCCTTGCCCTCAGTGCAGGGCAGCCCAGGACTTGAAGACTAGGCTTCCAAAATGATCATTAAGCCCCAGAAGACCCTTGATTCAAGCACCTATTTTTCAGCATAGGGTTTTGGGCATATAGACTGGAAATGGGTCAGCCCAGTTTGGGTTTTTAGCCCTGTGCTGAGAGCAAAGTTGTGCAAACACACAGTCTGCAGGGAGCTCAAACCCCTCTCCTTCTGGCCAGAACAGCTTCTCCTGCAGACTCTCATTTCTCCCTTGGGTCTTGGCAACAATGTTCACAACTTGAAAACTCTATGGACAGGATACTTCTGAGAGAACATGAATGCCAGGTTTTTTAACAACCAGATGCCCATTTTAATACTACAGACAAAGAATACTTTGTTCCTGAGCTTTGCACATCGGAGGCAGCCGATCTGTCCCTGTTGTCACCACCCATTTCCTCCAGGCAGACCTTTGTGACCATTGCTCCAGCTCTGTAGTTCTTGACCTGGTGAGTCGGAGTCTGTTCTGGTGCCCCACACCCCATCTCTGGTGTCAGCAGGACCTCCAGGGAAGGCTCATGCCTCTGGGGTACATCTTTTCTGCACCCACGCTGCACTGAAATGCATGACTGATGTCAGTACCTGCTTTCACAGGGCATTTACGGAGCTGAGGGCTTGTTTGTCCTCCCACGCTGCAAAGGCTGGGGTGCAGGAAAGGAGCAGGATGTACCCGGCAGAGAAAAGCATTCCTTTTGAGAGTTGCAGGCTGCCACGTCCCCTGCAAAGCATCAGATGGAGCCTGGTGCTGCCACGCACACCAGGTTGGTGGGCTGTCCAGGACTACCTGGTAGAGACTCTACCTGGGTGCCTCTTGTCCAGATGCTCTCCCACCATGTGCAAGACCTGGCAGTGGCAGAGAAACCCTCCCTTCCTGACGTGATTCAAGTCTGGAAGAGGACAGTGCCTAGGACTGATCTGCACACGATAGATAAAGCAGCTGCTGACTGGACAGAAAAGCACCTTGCTCACTGTCCAGGCAGTCACAAAGATGGGCTGCCCCTCTGAGGGACCTGGCGGTGCCGGAGCAGGGCATGCTCAGCTGCTCCATCCCGTTGGGGGAGCCTCAGGGCTAGACCCAGGAGTGTGGACACAGAGAGCAAAGAGCTCACTTTGGGAAGAAGGAGAGGCCAGCAGCTTTGGTGCGTGCTCTGGGACTCAGGAGACCAAGCTATCCTCCTTGCCCCACCACTTTTTTCCAGTACTAAGACCTAAATCAGGCCCCCTCCGTACAGCCTGAAGTGCTTAACCATGAGCCGTAGCTCTCAGCACCCTGGCAAAGCCCATTGCTCATCTCCTTGTGCTCAGCCTCTTTGAAAAATGTTTCATTGGGGCACTGGCTACTTCTCCACTTCAGGTATCTAGTGAGAGGGTGTCTATAAATTTTGTCATCCTTACTCTCTTGGAGCTGGCGGCCCATTCCTTCTTCCTACTCCTCCTGCAACAGCAGCAGCTTGGACACTTCTGTTCAGCCCCTTCTGCTGCAGCTTGGGATCTCAGCCGTCATGCCCGGCCAGGAATAAGCCAGCCGGTCTCTGTCAGCTACTGCTAGCCAAACCACTGGTGGGCACAGCTACCTGGCAAGGTGCCACACAACAGTTGATGGCTGCCCACTGTGTCCCTCTGCTCTCTCTTTGGTCAAGCAGCTTGAGGTTGGCGTCTCCTTCCCACGGGCATACCCTGGCTTTTTTTGGACCTGCAGCAGAGCCAGGGCCTCGGTTAGCATGAATCAGCACTGCACTGCAGAGGCCTGGGCTGTATTAATTCACAGCAAGCCTGAATCTGCCAGGAGAAGGTTAAAGCTTCCGGGTGCTGTGGCAGCTTCACTGGCATACCTCTCAGAGAGGCTCACCATCTATCAAATGCCCCGCATCTCCAGCTCCTCAAGGCATACGCAGAGAAAATGGCCCAATTCTTTCCCATCAGCACAGCACAGCCAAATGCAGGCTGTGCCCTGCTCTCTGGGGTCACAATGGAGTACCTCGGGCTACATCTGTACGGACAAGAGCCAAAGAGCAAAGGTACATTTGGTGCCTCGGGGAGCTCAGCAATGTGGTTGCCCTGCACAGCCTCTTGGCCAAAGCATGTTTGGTGAGGGGGACTTGGGTCACAGGGATGAAATGCCCAGACCTGCAGAAAAAACAAGAACCAGGCTTCAGCTGGGACTACCAGAGTCATCCAGAGCGCAGTGAAGGACTTCACTCTTTGCACTGAAGTGACAGTGCCTCTGGATCTGACCATGGAGGGATGGCTCACAAAGCACCTGGTGGCTGGGGAGCACTTGCCTCAAGTGCCACCACAGAACAACGACTTGCAGTTCCAGCACCACCTTTTCCATCTGAAAGACAACTTGGGCATCATGGAGACAAGAAAATGACACTTGGCAGTTGTAGCAGGAGCCTCCAGCACATCACCAGACCTGCTTTGCTTGAAACCAGGCTCCTGCAGCTCGGCCAGAGCAGCTCTTGCCCTCGTGGTCAGCAGAGTCGGGGCTGGGACAGAACTGTTTAACTTGGCTTTTTAAACCTGATAGGCACAACCCAAGTGCTGGCTGTAGTCCTTTCCCTGCACCTGTTGCCACCCATCTCAAGTGCCTTTTTGCTGCACATCAGTCTCGCAGCCCTGCTCTGACGCCTTCTGGAAGCTCCTGCAAATGTCCCCACCGCTGTCAGACAGCTGGCAGGCAAAGCTGCCCCACTTCTTTCATAGGCAGGAGGAGCACAGCAGTGAAAGGACGAGACTGACACGAGCTACAGGACATCCAAGCCACGCAACCCAGCCATGAAGGGTTAAAGGCCTATTGCTCCTTCCAGCAACACACTTTGTCTCCCTAAAGCCCACAGGAATTTACCAGCTGGCTCAAGGACTGCTCCTGCCACAGGTAGATCGGCAGAAGAGGTTTAGTTTGGGCTTCCCCATTTCTCCTGATGCACAAGTTGGAGGAAGGCTGCCAAGGCAGCACAGAGGCATGAACCGTGCCAGGAGGGAGACTGTAGATCCCTCCTGCCCAGACACGTGCACAGGGTACGAGCAACTCCGCTGAACTCTTCCTTGGGAGTGACAGGCAAGACCATTCCCCCTCTGCTCTGCAGACTGGCTCGTTGGCACCATCTTTTCATGAAAGTTCATGTTTGTTCATGAAAGGCAGGTCCTGCTTGACCAACCTGATCTCCTTTTATGACCTGGTGACCCGCCTGGTAGATGATGGAAAGGCTGTGGATGTCATTTACCTGGACTTTAGCAAAGCTTTTGACACCGTCTCCCACAATATTCTCCTTGGGAAGCTGGCAGCTCATGGCTTGGACGGGAGTAGTCTTCGCTGGGTAAAAAACTGGTTGGGTGGCCGAGCCCAGAGAGTAGTGGTAAATGGAGTTAAGTCCAGTTGGCAGCTGGTCACGAGCAGTGTTCCCCAGGGCTCTGTTTTGGGGCCAGCCTTGTTTAATATCTTTATCGATGATCTGGATGAGGGGATTGAGTGCACTCTCAGTAAGTTTGCAGACGACACCAAACTGGGTGGGAGTGTCAATCTGCTGGAGGGTAGGATGGCCCTGCAGAGGGACCTGGACAGGCTGGACTGATGGGCCGAGGCCAACTGTATGAGGTTTAACAAGGCCAAGTGCCGGGTCCTGCACTTCGGTCACAACAACCCCATGCAATGCTACAGGCTTGGGGAAGAGTGGCTGGAAAGCTGCCTGGCCAAAAAGGACCTGGGGGTGTTGGTAGACAGCCGGCTGAACATGAGCCAGCAGTGTGCCCAGGTGGCCAAGAAGGCCAACAGCATCCTGGCCTGTATCAGGAATAGTGTGGCCAGCAGGAGCAGGGAGGTGATTGTCCCCCTGTACTCGGCGCTGGTGAGGCCACACCTGGAATACTGTGTCCAGTTTTGGGCCCCTCAATACAAGAAAGACATTGAGGTGCTGGAGCGTGTCCAGAGAAGGGCAACAAAGCTGGTGAAGGGTCTGGAGCACAGGCCTTATGAGGAGCGGCTGAGGGAACTGGGGTTGTTTAGCCTGGAGAAGAGGAGGCTGAGGGGAGACCTTATTGCTCTCTACAACTACCTGAAAGGAGGGTGTAGTGAGGTGGGTGTTGGTCTCTTCTCCCAAGTAGTTAGTGATAGGACGAGAGGAAATGGGCTCAAGCTGCGCCAGGGGAGGTTTAGGTTGGAAATTAGGAAAAATTTCTTTATGGAAAGGGTGGTCAAGAATTGGAACAGGAGTCACCATCCCTGGAAGCGTTCAAAAAACGGGTAGATGTGGCACTTCAGGACATAGTTTAGTCTAGTCTACCCTTGATTGGCTTAGAGTAGACTTGGTAGTGTAGGATAATGGTTGGACTGGATGATCTTAAAGGTCTTTTCCAACCTAAACGATTCTATGAGTCTATGATTCTATCTTTCTTGTTGCGGGTGGCAGGTGTTGGGGTGGAGAGATGCAGGATCAGGCCCTGCACAGCCCCACATACCTCAAAGTTTGCAATCCGGTACTAAGGTCCAAGCCCTGTGCTCTCCATCGGGAGATGCGGTTATCTTGGAGCAAGGCTTCATGCCTGCCCAGGGAGCCAGGGCTCACCTCAGGGGAGGGCAACCAGCCCAGGCTCTCACTGGGGACAGCACAGGCGCTCTGGCCCAGCTGGGCTCTCCAGCCCGGAGTAATCTCTCCTGCAAATGGGTCTGAAAAGGAGAGTGTGAAGAAGGGCGCAAAGAGGCTGGCAGAAGGGTGTGGCTTCTGGTCTGCAGACACCAGTGGTGGGAGCACAGGAGACCTCCGCTGAGGGACGGGGAGAGGTGGCAAAGGTTGCTGCCCTAGAGGCTGCCCTGATAAACCCCGTGCGCTCAGCCCAAGGGGACCCAGAGGATGCAGGAGGGGAGCTCCAAGGCAAAACCTTTACCTGCTGTTGGCAGAGGGCGAGGAAGGAAGGGGGAGATGCTGGCAGCTGAAGCCTGTCAGACTCCTCTGAGTCTTTGAAGAGGACGGTTATTCCTGCCCCGAAGAATGAAAAGAACCACTGGCAACACAAGCGTATTGAGTTAGATGTTCCCAGCCCCTCTCTGACTCAGTCCTCTGGGATGTTCATGGTTTTGCATCTTGCAGGCTCTGCACTGCTCACATTCACTCATTCTGACCCACTTCGCCAAGGTGTGCTGTTTTTAAATTGTGGATTACGTTTTTATGTCAGAGTCACCAGACACATTCTTGTGCCTTTTGTGAAAGCAACTGACAGTACCTGTGATCTTTCCTAGCATCTCGCAGGAGCAAGGAACAACTTCACCAAGACCACAGCCTGGCTCTCACCTTTTGCCATTATCTACAGCTCTGATTTCAGGGGGCACAAGATTTGGCCTCTCAGACCCATTAATTACTTCCAGCTTTGTTTTTTCAATTTGACTACACAGGAACTCAATATCCTTCACTCTTCAAGTAAGGGTCCCAGCTTGAAGGATGCTAGCCTGTAATTTAGCAGTGTGAAGGCAGATGGTATTTGACCCTTCAGCCTCTCTCTGTATGTTCCTTACAGTTTTGACAGCAGCGCTCCTCAGAGCGCGCTGGCCAAGCAGACCTCGATGCAAGACGTGGTCAGAGCCACGCTCTTCGACAAAGCTGCAAAGCCCATTGCCTGCAGTTATCACAGCTGCTCTCTGACACCTTAGTAGCACCGATCCAAGGTGCAAGGTTAGCTTACATTATCCTTTGCCTTTTCCCAAGAAGGCTAATGCTGGAGAGAGAGAGTAATAATCTAAAGCCAGCATGCATGTTTTCATCATGAGCAAACAAATCTAGGATTGTCTGGACCACGTGAAGTCCCTGTGCATATTGAATTGCTCACCTCTGGGCACGCATTTTGTTCCGACCTTTCTGTTCTGATCTTCTGATAGTGCTGTTTGCTCTTTCTTTTCTTTCTTTCTCTTTCTTTTTTTTCTTTCTTTCATCAGTCTCCATTTTTTTTAGTGCTTTATCCACTTGCCAGGAATTGTCTCATCCTCAGATATTGCTGTATTTGTGTTTTTTTCAGGTCTTTGACTTTTTAACTTTTTATTTTCCTGGGCTCCTGCTCCTTAGAGTGGAGAACATGTCTTTGAGATTTCACTTTGGAAGTGTTTTCAGCCCTAGCCAACTCCTACTGCAACTTTATATACACATTAAGGTATGCCCAAGCTTTCATTTCCATGTTAAACATTACATCAGACAGTGAAGCTTTCTTTCTCTACAGTTATTCCAGCAAAGACAACTTCTTCTCCTTGTTGCTCCTACCTCTGAGCAGGGAGATATCAAAGACCTTGCAGCTACATATAACACATACTTTTTTCCCTTTAAATACTGCTTGTGTTTTGATTTTGCAAAACTGCTTTTATTTCTTGCAACTAGAGCATTTCTGTTGAGAGAGACACTGCTTAAAGCTACCCCCATATGCACTCAGACAGCCTCTTGCAAATTCAAATTCCAATGGCATTTGGGAAATGACTCATTTGTGGTTTTGCTTTTGATTTGCTGATGTCCTTTTCTACTTTTTTACACTGTATTTTCCAAACACAATCCACTACAGATAGTCTTGTTTTCCCTGTAGAAGGCCACTCTGGTTCTGCACAGCGGGGTACTGAACTTGTACTGCTTTTCCAAGTTTGTGATTTTCCAAGGCACCACAAGGTCAGGATGACCTAGGAGCCCTTTTTTTCTCCCTTTGGGACCTCTGACTCAGGGATCCCGCAAGTCTTTCAGCATTCCTTTGACCTCAGAAATCTCAAAGCTCTCATCAATGATTCAAAGGGGCTTCCTCATTTTTTTTTTAATTCTTGAAATCTGCTCCTTGACCCTGGCAAAAGGGCTTCCTGGCACACCTTTCTTTGTGCCTACCAAGGCAGCTTGAGTCAGTACCTGCAGGGTCAGTGCTCCCCCAGACATAGGCATGACAGAGGAGAGAAAGATGGTCTGTGACCCAATCTGGAAAGGAGTCTTCTCTACCTGGTTAACTGTAAAGGAGTGGTGCAATATGATGAATAGAGCGGAGAGACATTTCTACTTATCCTTTACTCATTTCAAAGGTGATGTATCTGCACTCACTCTTAATGTGAACATGCTTCATTTTGAAACCACTGATGCTATTGGGAATACCACACAGCACACATGACCATGAGTATAAGACACAAGGCTGCTTAATGTTAGACTCCTAAGCTCACACTAAGAAAATCCTTCCAACCTGGCTCAGTTTTCAAGGGGAGAAAACCCTCACCTACTGTCACTAAGAGGAAGGACAAACCGCAGCTGTACGTTCAACAACAGGCTCAGGATGCAGACCAAGAACGTATTCCTGCTGGCAGTGCCAGTGCTTCGGGGGGGGAGAACTGATCATCTTTTATGTCATTCTCTGCACTGATAAATATGCACTGAAGCAAATACACGTGGCTGCCAGAATACTGCTCCGCTCCACAGACCTCACGCTACTTTTGGAAAAAACACAGACTTCACCACTACAAAGGAAGCCTGAAAACGTCACAGCCAATGCACTGGGATCTGTGGTACCAGAATTAGTTCTTCACAACAAGTAAACAAGTTGTTACACAGCACACCAGTTCCTCGCTCCAGAGCTGGTCCTGGAGGGCCTGAGCAGCCCACATCACCGCTAATTCAGTGCAACCCCAGCAGAGGCTTTGGCAAGGCTTCCCCGCTCAGGTGCCTGAACCGAAGTGCTCAAAGGGATTTAATTGGAGGCAGAGCACGGGTTTCATGCTTTCCCTCAGGCTCCTCCTTTGAAGGCAGGCCCTATTCCCACGGGCACCAGTGGGAACAACCCCTCCCGGTGCCGGCACAGTGCTCCCCAGGGACACCAAGGCTGGCGTGGGGAAGGTGCTCCCACCGACGCCAGGCAGAGGGAGGTCAGGGAGCTCAGCGTCCATTTGAAGGCTCCCAGTGCCTCGTGTGGAAGGGGACCAGGAATGGGAGCTGGCAGTCGGCCAGTAAATGCCTGTGGAAAGCACCGTGAAGCAACAGCCTTAGTCAAGTTTCCCATCTGGGGCAGGCCAAGAAACGATTTTGGATCCAGACTCTAGGTCTTGCTTTTCTTCCTGAGGGGAGTGAAAGAATTGGAGGAGAAATCAAAACTGCGAAGGGATATGAGACTAGAGAGCATATCTGAATGAGAAGCCCTTCTCCAACAGGTAGGAGACCGAGGTAGTCTCAGGTATGGGAAGTGTGAAGAGACGGGAAGCCTATTGCTCCTGTCACACCATCCCCGTCTAGACTGGGAACGGAGAAGGAAAGAAAGGGCGTTTCCTTAAAAAATGTAATTGAGTGAGACATAAATCAAGAGTCAGCTCACTGGAGTGAATTAAGTTTGGCTGATCTGAACAGTGGGGAAGTGAAAACCTTCGGCTGGGTGCCCAAGGGAGGAGAGGAGAGGAGATAAGATATGAGGTAGGTGATGAAAGGGATGCAGGAAGATAGAAACGTAAACAGGTTGGAGTCGATACAACATTGTGCTCTGGGTCCTAAATTTTCCCATTCCAGCAGCTTGGAAGTGTGCGACAGAGATGACAAAACAGCCTGCAACAAAGAGACAGAGACACCAGGACCACTTTTCAGTTATAAGCTTTTTCTTTTTTAGAATTCAAGCTTACACAGTTATCTATGCCCACTATATTCATAATTACATTTTAATATCTGCATACAAAAGCTATGTAAAAATTATTTTCTTCCCCCAAATATACAAATTTTCTCTTTAGATAGTTTAAAACATTTGTGATCACAGATTTTTTTTTTTAATATATTTTAGGCTGAAAAAATATTACCAATCTAGCATAACTCTTAACACTGTTTGCAAAAAAATACATCATCCAAGGTACTTTGTTTTTTACCATACGGTGTAATGTTTGTCTTACCCTCAGGGCACGAAACTGATATAAAAAAATAAACCAAATAAGCAAAACCCACAAACCTCATAGACGAAGTAAGAAGTCCTCCCAACCAACTTCATAAAAACAAACAAACAACCCAAACCACCCTTCTCTTCAAAAAAATTATGAATGACTAATTTGATGTATTTATGAGCAAACTAAAACTGAAGAGTGCTAAGGAAGTAGGAAAAGAGAAAAAGAAATTACAGTATGTCAGCTAGTTCATGCCCTGATACTATCTTTACCAACATTAAATGTGTAATTAAATAAAGTGTCTTTTAATGTTTTACATTGTGCTCAGTAATTTACACAAACTTAATCTACACCCGGGTGATGATGTAGATTTACATTTGATTGTCTTGTGCATAAACAAGGTTAGCTTTTAAAGAAGGTAAACTGTGCAATGGACAGTCACAAACAACTTATTACCTGCACAATATTGCTTTTTGAAGGCGACATCAGTCAATGTGGATACACACAAATAATGCATACTCTTTGCATTTGCTAACATCTATACGGACACTAAAACCTTGTGATAAGGCCAAACCTTTTTTTTTTTGTTTTTAATTTTAAAGCAAAAATATACCATAGTAAAAAAATGTGCTCACACCGTTTTGAGTCTTTAAGTGGAAAATAAATCTCTATCACACTAGAATAAAATTCTCTCTATAAAATTTAAATACGGATCACTTCATTGCTATATCAAAAGGAAACGTCTGGCAATCATTTCCAGATGATCACAATAACAAGACACATTAAGAGGTCCTCTCGCCTCTTCCTTTGTGAAAAGATAAATGTTGAACACTTTCAATTGCTCTCACAGTGAGAGGAATACGTTCCGGAATACGTTCCTTGGTTGTGGATTTTGATTCTGTCAATGAAAAAGGTTTAGCCTTAGGAATGCTGGCTACATCTCAAAACCATAAGACTGATTTTTATAATTTATGATTCATGCAGCAAGAAGTCAATATGACACATACAGGTTAGAGTTCCATAGCATAAAAACACATCACTAGCAATGACATGCTCCGCTTGTGATCAACAGCCCTGTCTTGGCAGATTTCTGATACAAATGGTCTTTCTGGACAGTTTTTTCCTCTTTCTGATGCTCTTGCTCTGAAGAAGCAAGCAGTCTGCTCAAGGATGATTTTGGACCTTGGAGGTCTAACTCTAACGTCTACATTTTGGCAGAGTGTAAACAAAAATCATTATCACACGCTATATATGTCATTATAAATATCATAACTGAGATTACACACGGAATGAATGTCTAAATGCACGTACTACTCAGGGCAAAACCATGAACGGTGACAATAAGGTTTGACAGGAAGAATCTTCTATGTAAGACCCACACGTAGACCCCAAAGCAAACATGAGAGTTATGTGGCACCATCAGAAATGAGACTCTGGACTGCGCTGGGAAGTGCACGCTTGTTATTTCTCTCAGGCTGCCAGTTACTACAACAGGTGCTGACTGCAGTACTGATGTCTGCCACTCAAACAGTCAATCCAGTGGCTCAATCCTACCACGGCTTGAGACCACTGATATTTAAAAGCAAGTATGTCTCTGCAGAACAAAGGTCAGTATCCACTGGTAAGAGTCTACAAGAGCATCCTCATGTGATCATTCTGCTCTCACAATCACAGAAACTGGGAGTCGTACTGAGGGAGTCAATGAAGTCACACAAACTAAGACTGTTAGGAGATCAGAGGCCGTTAGATGTCAGTACATCAAATCTGTCAAACTAAGAGCTTGGTCTTAGTTTTCAATTGAGGAATACTACTAATACCCCCCTGTTAATCAGTGCCAGGCTCCAACTTAATCTAAAAAGGTAGAAAAGTATGTTGACATATGTCCTTTCTGCTTAGAGTGCTGCCAAACCTGTCAAAGTTGGTTGCCTGATTTTAGGCACTTCAGTCCATCTGCAATCATCTAAGGAAGGAGGCCTGATTTTCTGAACCCTGATTAAGCACAAATCTAAACCGCATCAGCATCTTGGGAAGTCAGGCCATTAGCTCCAATGCTTAACGCAGCTTATGTGCCTGAATTCAGACATCCATTTATGCAGGCTGTTTTAAAACTTTGTAACTTGCCATGGTAGACCTTGGGGGACAAATTCCCGTATGAGCAATGATTTTTACAGCAGCCAGTGTGTGGTGTTAATTCTCAGCACTGTCTCAAACTGCAGTTCTGCCCAGGGTGTTTCAAGTTCTTTCATCTCTTGCTGCTTCCCCAAGTCAATCCAGTAACTCTCACATTTTTTTCTAACCTCTGATCTTTATTGATTTTTTGATTAATGCAGTCCTGGCAATCCCAAGTGTTCAAAAGCCGGTTATGAGGGCCCCAATAGTTATGAGCTAAGTTACTGTTGGGTAGTGACTTCCCACCTAAATAATTAACATTTAGGCTACTGATTTTCTTTGTAGCCCGAAGGATAAGAATTGTTGACCTTAATGACAGACTGAACCTCTCAAGCAGCAGCGCAACTCCAGGAACTGAAGGTCTGAGAAATACATGAAGCATCATGGGCCTTGTAGTGAGATCATTGTGAATACTACTAGGAGAAACATGACGTTTTTTCTCCTGGGTCTCATCCACAGCACATTCAAAAGCTTGTACACTAACTTAAGCTCACATTTAGCAAACAGGTCAGATACTTGCACTGGCTTCAGGAGGAACTCCATGCTCAGATCTGTGGCAGACCACAACTCTAAAAGACATGCACATTTCTCTTTTCTTTGCAAGCCATTGTGGGTATAGATGCAAGTAATGTTTTTTTGCTTTCCCTATATGCTATCAGTTCGCTATCAAGCCTCTCCCAAATCAGGTATCTAGCACTCTTTACTGGCTATGGATGCCACTCATCTGAGATTCTGCAGGAGTACATGTGAGTTCATCACATTGTCTGGCCTCTTGTTCCAACAAGCTAGGAAGTTTCTAACTTCTTGTCCCCAAGACATAATGCTCTACAAGGAATTTGGATAGACACTCATGTTGTTAACACATATGCTTCGAGATGGAGCAAACACAGTCCACTACAGTGGTTCTTCAACTTCAGCAAACATTTAAGAACAAATTTCCAATGGTCTTTCTTGCTGCCTGCAAAACACCCTGAATGCACCACTGTGTTTTATGTTCTCACAAAATTATGCGTACAAACCCCTAAGTGATAACATCAGTGCTCACAACTCATTACAGGTGCATATGGTATCAAAGAATACGGAGAACAAGATTCCACACCCCTGGAAACATAGCCAATAATACTCCAAATGCTTTATCAATGATTTAGGGAAAGAGGGATGGAAAGAATTTAACCCCTGACACACACATACTGTGTTCCACCTACAAGGTAAGTTTTCCTGAGTATCATGTTTTCATGAGGGGATGAACACGTAACATATGGGTTTAGACATGGGCCATGAGCTTTGAATGTCAACACATCCACCCTAACAATGCCCACTGACTTGCCAGGCAAATATATCAATAAATAGCAGAGAAAGAAACTGGTACAAATGAATGCACAATACGAAAGAATGTGGGGTATGAGGAAGTGCAAAATACATGAATTAAGTCTCTGGTTCCCAGGAAGAACAGAAGGATGCTTTTGATGTCTCATACAAATTCAGAGAATGGTTTAATATCAAGTTTATAAAACCCAGGGACAACATGCCTGAATGGAGATGGATGACAGAGAGGAACCTCTACCTATAATGCCCTCATCACCGGCCTCCAAACATTCCAGGACTGTGAGTACTGGCTTGCAGATTTCGGCAGCAGGACATCCTGTCATTGCTCAGTTCAGTTCCTGCTAGTGCAGTTAGTGGAAATAAATTAAAGGAATCGAGAGAGAATCTAGCCAAATGAAACACATACAGACACCAAGGAGGGAGAACCTAGCTGATCAACACACATAAACACACACGCACAGGATAGGGTGAGAGAAGGAGAGAGAGAAGATAAAAATATGGAAATATGTTTAAGACATCTGCTGAAGATTTGTAATTATATATATATAAAATTATATATATACGTGCATATAAACTTTATATATATATATAAAACAAAAGATTACTGCCAAGCAACACTATTTGTATTACTGGGATAAAGCTGTACAGTCTTGAGTGTCATTAATAACACAGTTGGTTTCTGTCCCATCTGAAGGTTACCCCGTATGTTTCGTTCTCCTTGTCCTCATTCTGTGAGCATTCATATCCCTGAATAACTCCAAGGAAAGCCTGCTATCCTGACAGAGAGCCTCCTCCTTCAGAGTGACAAATTTTCCACGCACCTCAGAAAAAGCAGACCTCTCCACACTCAGGAAAAGCACCTCAGAGGATCAAATTCCCCTCCTTACTCCAACAGACCTTCCAGTGAAGTTACCTGGAGTTCAAGTGTAGTAAGAACCGAAGGACCTTACTTTCTTATACACATGGAAAAAAAAATGAGTCAGTCCCTTCTAACACTCTGCATTATTTTAAGTACTTGATTTATGGGGCACAGTTAAACTGTAGCTGCTGGAACAATCCTCTGATAATGATGGGATCATGATGATGATGAAGATCCTAGATCATAATGGTGATTGTTACAATAGAAACAACCATGAAGACTAGAAATTTCATCTCATGAATTGGTCACTTGTGCTCTGCAAAATGAGGCAATACTAGACAGAATTGCCAGGGTCAAATTAACAATAGCTGTTTTAACTCGGAGGCCAATTTATTTTCTGCCACTTCAATTTCTCTCCTATATTTTCCAAGCAATGATGCATGTGAGCTGGTGACCATGCAAGTGCTGGTGAATGAGATTGGTCTGTTTGTATTTTCACTGTTAAGCTGTCAAAGCATTCACATCAAAGGACTGAAGAACAAATTGCAATAGTCACAAGTACCCGCATTAAAGGGATGTTCTCATCCATGTGTATACAACTGCCCCCCAGCAACCCCAAACGAAAACCCAAACAAAAACCCAACCCCGCCTCAAGAAACAGAAGAGAACGAAAGAAGAACAAACAGACGTGAGAAGAGCCGGGCAACCGGATGAAATGACAGCCAGTAGTGCGACTGGGGTGGGGGTGGGGGGCGGAGAACCGCTCCAGTCTCTCTAATCCTCAAACACTTCCAGGAACAACGGAGGAAAGAGTTCTGTGGGGCACTCCACCTTCATGTGCAGGAAGCGGCTGGCATGGCAGGCTCCGATCATTCGCAGGTCTGTCACTTTCATCAGCAGTTTTGGCCAAAAGTGTGCAACATGGTGTTTTCTGTAATTAATGTAGTGTTCGAATGCCAGGAGGAAACCCTCTTGACACTTTTCTATCCTCTCAACGCAAACAAGGCCTGGGCGATCTGTAGATATAAAGAAGCACAATTATCATTATTACTCATTTAACTTAATGAATTCCTGACCATAAACCAGGAAAAATAGGACAATTCTGTTGTTAGGAAAGAAAGGAGGGAGACCAAGGACATCTGGTTCTGCCACAAACAACAACTTTGACCCTGGGCACCTCAATTATCAGTACTATCCCTGTTAAAACAAGGAGATAATCCTTTTCTTCATCCTTTGTCTGCTTTGCCCATTTAGAGCATAGCTGTTCGGGAAGTGTTTCCTTACAGTGACTACAGCAACAGACACTTGATCTCAGCTAAGGCTTCTATCTATATCTTACTGTAAAACAACTAATAAAGAATAAAAGAAAATTCCTTGTCAGATATCTAAATTACAGTTCTTTCCCATCTGTTTCTCCACAGTCTGACCAATGCTTTGATCAAGCTTTGATCCACAGGTGAGCTGCAAAGGAAACTGTTATGGAGCACTAAGGACCAACAAAGGCCAAAAGTTTGGCCATCTGTCTCAACTAGCACCCAGAGGGGCACTGGGAAAGCTCCTTTCACAAGGAGACACTTCTGGGAAAGCAGGTCCTCTGAACTGCCTTCTGAAACCCCTACTCATGTATTGCTGTGTAGGGAACTAAAAAGAAGTCAAAATGTTTTGATTGGGAAGGTCAAGTGCTGTGTTGTGATTAATGTGGAAACCTTTCTGTCTCAGATGCAGTTAATGCTTGTAAATCACTGTCTGTGTATTGTTATTGAGTGCCCAATCTTCAAAGTGGTCTTAAAACAAAACCTTGCCAAGTCTGCCGCTGCCCAAGAATGGAATTTCCTCTTTGGGCTGGCACAGTCAGTGGAAGCATATTTGAAAACATACTTGATCTGAGAAGGGAAGAAACTCTTTGGAAATCATATGAAATGGTCTGTGTTGCTTCTGTGTCACACCACCAAGAGACCAGCTGCAAATGGTCTCAGTGTGCGGAAACAGCACAGCTCTCAAATGCCGATTAGCAAATGGTGCTGTTAAGTAGGAAAACAAGATAGCAGGTCAAACTAAGCATGTGAGACTGCTGATGGAAACATGTTGTACTTCACGCCTAGTGCATGACAGTACCTCAGGGAAGAGGGAACCTATTGTAAGAACAAGTGTTGCTAAGTTATCAGTTTTTCATTCAAAGCAAATTGGCCCAGAAACAGATCTGATTTCTTTCTGATTATCATCCCTGGCTCCTCTCTAAGTACTAAACTGAGCAAGGTGTGTTACCAAAGCCACTTTTATGCCCATCTCTCTGAATACCCTGAATTTTTTTCCTAGTGCTCATCAAACTAGTTCTAAGCTGCACTGGGATTTTGAGAGAGAATTTCTCCCACATTACTCTAGTCAGCACTTCAAGATCTAACATACCCTATTTCTTTTTAAGAGAGGCTTGTGACAAAGACTAAAGAGTTTCAAAATGGTTGGGGTCCCGATATATTTCTGTTCTCACCTGATGACATGAGCAGAACAGCCTGAAGAAGGGCAACCTCGGTGTCATCCAGGTTAAATGAAGAAAGAGACATGCCCAGGTCAAAAATGGCATCAGACACTACGCCAAGACCCCCATTTTTCAGCTGGCCCCTTGTCACCGCCATCTCCCCATTTAGCGTTAAAGTCTCACTCTCGGGGTCATAGCGAACTGCTGCTCGGAGGGACATTATCTCCATACAGCAGCCTTTCAGAAGGATGATCTGGTCTTCACATGGCAGCTGCAGAAATTATAAACGGTAAAGAAAAAGATGTGTTTTTCAAACTGAGTTGTTTTTACAACTAGCATAGTGCAGCTACCCTCCAAACACGCTGTTGACCAACTAGTTCCAGTGCACCGCAGAAACCTCCAAGACTCGCATTCCTGCTTCCAGAAACTGCTGGCAGGTTAACATCCCCACACACCCTTAGGAAATCTAGTGATGACACAGCTGTAGGCAAGTGGTCATGGGCAAGATACTCAAAGCAAACCAAGCTGGTTCAGATGCTGTGGTGAAGTGACCCAACTTGCAGAAGTGCTGCTCTCCGTGGGACCGTTCAGTTTGTGGGAGCATTATAAAGTTAAGCCCAATAAACCTTAAGAATGTAGCTTTCTATTTTGCAGAACATTTCATGAAGTGTGAAGGGTGAAGCAGACCTGTCAGGTGCCAGGTTGGTGGTAACATATACTATTGGTTTTGTCTCCCATCAGGTGTGGATCTAACTGGGGTGGCTGAAGTGGTCACTGTTCTCAGCTGTTTACCCTCCTCTCTTCTACTACTGAGCTCCCTCAGCTTACAACTTAGCATAACAGAATAAAATATTATTGGGGCTCACAGACCTCAGCCATCCCAGTTAAACTCACTGCCAGACATGCTTATTTCTTACCTGACCAGAGGAAAAGAAAGACATTTGGGAGGGTCCATAAGAGTGGACTGCTTTTTAAATAAAAGGAATTAAATAAATTTTTGTATCTAGAAGAGATACCTCAACCAGTGGGGTATGTACTCTTAATTCTCACCGCCCATTTAAACAACAGAGAACTTATTAAGCTGCATTTAGCCTAGTAAGGCTGATCTCCCTAGACTCCCCACATTATTGCTGGACAGACAGAAAATCTATGGTATAGCTCCAGCTTTTATGCTGGTGCATAAGCCATGATCTTCAGGGCACATGGCTAGACTTGGTCTTTTCCACAACATTAAAAAAGGTAAGCTGTCCAAATTGGTGGAGGTAGGTTCTGTATTTATGAAGTGTCACCAGGATGCTGACACATTAGGAGAATGGGTTCTGTAAAGCACGTCTTTATGTTTTCATAGGTAATTCAATGATAGCAAAACCCACCAAGACTATTTTGAGACTGTCACTAAATGAACAGCAAAGGGTCATGTATATGAAAAAGTAACTCGTTTCTACTCGGATTGAAAGGAGGTAAAAATCCATCCATTTCTGATTCATATAAAGTTATTATATTTACCTGATTTACAATTCAAAATGAAAAAAAACCCCACCAACTACAGGTTTATGTGTCAACTGTGTACTCGCAAAGCAAACACACTGATTTGGTGTAAAATGACATAGAGTGGACACCAGACAGTTACCTAACACAAGTGGAAAGCAGTTGCCTGTTAGAGAAGAGTTTTAAGCACAAAGCTAGCCCCAGTCAGAAAAAGGAGTTGAATCATGCAGCTATTTTTCCAGCAATGCCAACTTAAGGTGTAAAGTGTTTGATACACAAGAAAAATGACTCATCCTGTTCAGGGCAAATCACTTTCTCTGTGGATCACAGTCAGCTCAGCAGCAGCACGGGGAAGGCTGCACAGGCACAGTGGCAGTCTTGCTACCCAACGACAATGCCACTGTTTGGCTGCTGTGACTGAAGTAGGGAAAGAAACAGAGTAAGAACTAAAAATTAAAAAAAAAAAAAAAATGTGTGAGAGCAACCACGAAGAGATAACAGAATAGGTAACACCAGAGAAAGAAAGGAAGGGAGAAGGGAGAAAAAAAGAGATACGAAGAAAAAAAGACTAAGGAAAAGGAAGAATGGTGGAAGAGAAACAGACAGGTAACAGTAGGGAAGATATTTTGTAGACAGATAACAGTAGGGAAGATATTTTGTGATGCTTCAGCTGTTTTATTAGTGAGCCATTAAACCAATGAGAATTTCTCTTCCTACTTGAACCCTCTTAAAAATTCTTTATGGTAATGGTGATCTGACTATGCCCTCCTTCATCTGCCTTCCTAATTCTGAAGGATACACGGGGCCCCTGTTTCACAGATGCCAAGCCTCAGGTCTTATCTGCCAGTAGTAGCAGTTACTAAAGACAGGGGGCTTGAATGTCAGTTCTGCTCCCAACTACACAGGTTTCAATGCTACCTACGCTCATCGCTTGAGTGTTGCTACCAGAGCACCTTCCAGGAGTGGGGTCAACAAATGTGACTGATTATCTGCCACATGTTGTCCTTTCCTTCTCTCTCTACAGGGAGAAAAAGCAAAAGGCAGGAACCTGAGGTGTTCATCTCTGCAAGACACACTGGTAGCCAGCACATGTGTAATGCAGCACCATGGAACTGAGCTGAGCTGAGCTACCCAGAAGGGTATTTACACAGCTTCACCCAGTGTGGAACCACTGATGCCTGTGATGGTTAAAGTCACATCAAACTGATTAAATGCTTCTCAACCTTCGTCTTCTAAGCAGAAGGAAATGCAAGAAGGAAACAACAGCAGAAATGCTGAGAAGTAAATGAAGTTTTCCTTATACTTTGATTACTCTGGGATTAGATTCTTGCTTTGAGGCATGGGCCAATGGATGCACACAAACTAAGCTGAGCACTCACAGTGCTTTGCTGGCTTGAGCATGTGTCCAAAGAAGAGAGAAAGAAGGAAAAGTAGTCATGAATATGTAAGTGGCCATGGATGTTCCTTGCCATGCCCCTCCCTCATAGAGATTTACTACACTCTCAGCCTGAGCCTCTGTGGAAATTAAGAGCTGAGATAATGTTTAAATGCTCTGCAGGTCCTATGGGAGAAAGGAGGGCTTTTTCTCATAAGCAAATCCATGGCCCACACAGTGTTGCTTCTAAGAAAAAGATACGGGTTAAAAACCATAACTGAAATAAAGTTAACAGGACGGTGCCCCTTCAAAAAGGAGCAAACAGTTGTCATTTTCTTTATGCTACAGCAGGAGCTATATGACAACTTGGAGGACAGCTGTACTATTCCTTTGTGTTCGTAAGGAATTGTCCCTCACTCCGCCATCAGACCTCTCTGTTTGCGAGTGTCAGGTTTACACAGTGGCTCAGCTGTAAACAAAGCCTGTCCTAGCCAAGCTGCATAACCTACAGAGGTCATGCCCAGTGACGCCTTGACTTCTTCCTCCATGCTTCCTGCCTGGCTCTGACACAAGTGGGCCCACAGTAGGCAGGAGGGGTAGGAGATGTCAGATGGACACTGCAGGCTGTGTGTGACTGGAAAAGCTTTCTAAATTAAAAAGACTACCTTGGTATGTCACTGCAACTTCCCACCAACAAACGCCAAATCAGAGGAGACAGACTCCCTCAGACACTGAATGCTGCAGGGGCCTCTTTGATCTATGGATACATTCCTTGTATTTTAAAATCTTCATGCTTGGCCACTATTTCATGCTTTCTTGGCTGATGGAGCCAATGCTGGGGTTAGCCAGGGAGAGCTATTTACACTATGCCAACTATTGGTATTTACCTCTTCTTGTTCTGTAGGTGCCAGAGGACATAAATAGCTCTCCTTGACTGACCTTAAAGAAATGCTGCCAGCCACAGAAGAGTAAAATGCTATGGCTGCCTTAAACTTCCTTCCTGACTGATGTGTAGTTATTAGGAGGAAACACTGTTCCTGAGTTAGGGAGCCCGATGAACTCACTGACCATGGTCACTCCCATTTTGAATGTCATTCACTTGGCATTTCACCAGCAGAGTCAAGTGTTGCTCTGCAGTGTGTGTGAGCAGGCAGGCATCCTTCCATGGCTGGATTGGGGTTATTTCCATACTAAAACTCCCATGGTTGTGGATCCTAAGGGACTCACAAGATTTAAAATTATTAAGATCATTAATATTATTAAGACTGAAATATTATTTCAGGCTGCAGTTCTGATAACATTTTTTAAGTTAGGAAAAATATATCACCAGCCATTGCATCTGGTCCTTCAATAAAAATGATACCTCGGGAAAAATAAGATCAGCCTAGGACCTCTGTATTCCTAATGTGCAACCAAGTCTATTTGAGTCTATTTACTGTATATTTTACATGTGAGTACCTACCTGTAATGACAACCCATTACTTTTACGGACTCTTTTATGCACAACCTCCCCATTCAGGAAAAGCATACCTAGGGAATACAATGAGGCAAGTGCCATTCTTGGGTAGGGATGCTTTCCTGAATTTGAACAATTTGTTACCGCGTAGATCCAACTCCCCAATACTTTACCTGCCAAGGAGACAGAAAGCACAGAGGGAACCGTGTGCTGGAAGATCTGATTAAATATATCAAAGATGCTTCTAGACAGTCTCTTTTTGCTCATTTGCTTTGTTCAAGGCCACCTCTAAAGACACATTCAAGTCCCTAATGAACCATGATGACCTCTAGATGAACAATCAGGATTTCAGTAATCACAGGAAAAAGAAAACTCATAAAAATCCAGATTATTCTAGTCCCATCTATTTTGAGTGTCTTAATTTTTCTGATTTTAAACATAGTGAATTTTTTAGTTCCACGCCAGGAGTATTTTGAATAGTTTTTAACAACAGACATATAAATGAAGAGTGCAAGGAAGTTTTCTTACCTCACAAAACATAGGCAACTTTTTGGCAAAATCCACCACTCTTGTAATCGCTGGTGTGATAATTTTTGTAAACTGGCTGAAGGCTTCTAAATCCACTTTCCCACCTTCTGGGGCATTAACTATTGGTGCCTGCCCAATATCTTCTGGCTAGGGATATAAACAAAAATATTTAAAGGAACAATCTACCTTAAAGCAAGTACTTTATGCTCTTAAAAAGTCCTGCTTGGTGATGGAAGATACACTAAAATAAAAAATAATACTATTCACTTTATAAGTAATGCCCATTATGCCACAAAATGTGAATTTGTTTGTAACATATTTGTGAAAGAGGTGACTGCACAGAGAAATGGGTGACTGGCATGCTGTCACCCATCCTGTGTGGGCAGCTGCATTTTTGTGCACATGCAGCTTCTTCCTTGTCCCAGCATCTGAGTATTTTGTGGGTGTAGCTTATGCATTTTTTGCTTAAAAATATAGGCAGGTTCTTGTTTCTTACAGGTGCTGAGAACTCCCAAGTTTCTCTGAAGGGTAGGGGAGCTGAGGTGACTTTTACCACTGAGAAGATGCTGAGAGCTTTGCAGAATTGGGATCTTTCACCTACTTGAAGTTCTGAAATCCTCCCCAGAACAGATTGCCTGCTATCACAGAGCTCCAGGCAACTGCCCAGGCCTGTTTCCAAAACTAGGCTAAAGCAACTGATGACTAAGAATGGGCAAACACAAAGCTAGTCTGGATTAAGTGACTAGAATTTGAACTCATCTGGGTAAAATTTTGGTTGAAAATCACCTTCTGCATGACTTCAGCCCAAGACTTCTCCAAAAGGGGAGAAGACTCATACTTTGAGTATTTCAATAGGGATATACAATGAAATAGTTTCAAGCAGAATCTGTGATGAGCGGTTTTTTATTCCAACTGCACTTCAACTTGTTCACCTGATTTTATGACAGCTCGTTAGTGTTACAGGGTATTTTAAAAACAGGCATATCAAAGCTGTTCTGTTTGCTAAGTGTGGCTTTGCGGTTGCAAAAGACCTGCCAACCACCATGCAGAGGTTCCATTTTGTTCACATTAGAGAGTCAAAAACTGAATAAAACCCAGAAAAGGCAGCCTTTAAGACTGATGGACTTCATGACATTTACGTAAGGGCAATTAAACAGGGGAGGTGCTGAAAGTGCTGTCTATAATAAAAACTTGTGCTCAGCAGTTTTTTAAAGCAACACGTCATAAAAGATCCTTCCACAGCTCTGTCACCAATCTGAATCCAAATCCAACTTCTTTCAAGAAAAAACTCAGCAATGCATTAATAAAGCAAGCACTAATTGTAAAAGAACAATGAAGAGGACTGGGCTCAATTATTTGATGGTTCCTACTAAAAAACTCAAATAATCCCAGTTCTAGGCTCCCTCCCTCCCTGAATCTTGGGAAACTAAACCACATTGTCTGTGTGCTCATGATAAACAACCTTCATCACTTCCAAGCAAGAAGACCAAATGCTTAAAACCACGCATAACATTGTTAGGGAGAAAAAGAAAGAACACAGCATTTTCTTGGGAAAGGCAAAAGAAGTCAGGATTGCTAGCTAAAGCTAACACACTCCAGAAGGGCATGCAACTGGAGAGCCATTGCCACCTAACTCACCTCAACAGGAAAAGACGTCCAGACCTCAAAGGAGTTCCTGCTGTTGAAGAACCAGCCTCAGCTGCCTAAGGACCGACCCACAGCTCCTGGGGTGTGCGGTCAGCTCCTCTTGCTCTTCAACAGCTTCTGACAGGGACTTTCAAAGCCCTCCAACTGGGGTTGGCAGGCCATCCTGGACTTTCCCTTCTGTGCTCACTGCAAGGTGTCAGTGAGCTTCCTACACTTGCCTTGAAACCACTGGGCTTCAGCACATGAGCACTGCAAAGAACCAGGAGGCCCTGCAGCAAGGGCTGCACCGAGAGCAGTTTGGTCTGGCCTAGGAGCCAGCTGTGGAAGTCACAGCTGGCTTCTTAACTACCCATTACAGCTGCCACCCTTGCCTCTCCCCATCCACCCCCTCTCCCAACAGCCCTGTCATTACATCACCTCATGCCCTGCCTCTGGGCACCCTTTGCTGGAGGCTCCCCCTCTGCTGTGGCTGTCTCCAGAGCCTGAAGTCCCTCAACGACCACATTTTACGCAGCCCAGTCCCTACCAGCTTTCTGCCCGTGCCCTCATTCCCAGCCCAAACCTCAAGCTCCCCATGCTTTATCCCAGACCAGGAGATACTGAAAGAACAACACTCCTGCCTAAGTAACCAAACGCACTATTGCAGCTGCTTATTCGTCTGCTAAAACCAGCGCTGCCAACCTTGCTGTGCAGCACCACTGGAAAGTGCTCTGCTGCTTCTTGCCAGCAATCACTGGCTGCGGTTTCCTGACTGCATGCTACTACGAACCTACAGCCATTCATATAGAAATTCAGACAGTGCCACTGGAATTAAGAAAACATTATAAAAGGGATCAGCTGGTTTGACTATATAATTTGTCTTAGCAATTTAACAGTGGGTTGAGATTCCCATGGTGAATTAGGCAGCAGGAGCCTAGGCTTGCAAAAAAATGAATATTCTCTATCTGATTTGGTATACACAGACGGTTAAAGACCCCTGTGTATTCCTGACATGCAGTCTATAATCCCTCTTTTGTGCTGCATAAGCATTTTCCATTCTGCACTTATTTCCTTTAAAAATCAATTTAGAAAAAATCAAATAAATCCTTTTCTAAGGCTGAGCATCACAAATCACCATTTATTTTCTGATCCTTAGTTATAGGCTGAAAACTTAAGTTGTCTTGTAGTCTGCAATCCCAATACTATAGTGTATCATCCTGCTTTTATTGAAATTAATTTTTCTTTCCCAGATTTGTTTTAATTAATGTGTTCACTTTGGAACAAGGAAGCAAAAAGCACAAGTTATTAATAAAAAATATCAGCTTTACTTAAAACTTGTCGTTGTTTTTAACACTTACAATATGTTCTATGCTAGTCCCTAATAAAGACAACTATCCCTAGATACAATATATAAAAAAAAATATGATATGCACTATAGACTGCTACTGCTGTTAATCAGGAGTGAAACAATTTTTCTACTTTTTCTGACCATAGCACATTAAAAGTATCCAGCTGGGTAAGCCTTAACTCAGCAACATGCTGTTTATCTTTTGAAATACATGGTCTGATGAAACACTGAGCTTTGGGTAAGAATAAGCAAGTATTAATTATTAAAATAATCCATTTTTCATGTATGTCAATACACTGACAGATAGATCCTCTGTGGGGTTGCAATATTGGGAAGGGACTTCAGAAGAAAGGAAGGAACCTGACTCCAAAAGCAGTGTAAAAGTCTACAGTCCTTACCAGAAATTTCCTTTTCTGCTTCCAGTGGCTTCCCTGTGCATTGGTGGCCACATGTGCTTCAGTAACAATTTTGATGAGCTCCCATTCCTCATCTGTTGGCTCTGGTTTGTGCCCAATTGTTTTCTGCAGCTCTTCCCGACGTCTCTTCTCTCGATTTTCTTCTATCAGCTTCCTTTTTGCCAACCGCTTGCTGTCATCCAACACCACTAGCAGGAGAAAAAGCATACAAAAATGGCTGGAAGCTCTTGACGGTTGACTGAACTTTGGTCTTTTCTATGCCTGAGTTACTAGTTGATTACAAACACCTTAACTAATCAGTGAAGAAGTATTTTGGTAAGACCCACAGTTGACATAGTTCTCTTATTTCTCTCTCCAAACTTCATTTTCTCAGAAGCCTGGACTGGAAAGAATGACTTACCCTTCTGGTAACGTGATGTATACCACCATCGCCTTCAGTGGCTTATTCCACCAATAAAACTAATACGTAAAAGCTTTGTGAGGACTCAGACAAAGTGGTCCTATAACGGACTTGGAGTAACCCATGTTGGGAAAGATGCACTTTTGCTTTCTTTAATCAGCACACTCACTGCTCTGAATTGTGTAGAATGTGTTCTTGTAAGCCAGCAGAAGGTAACACGGATTTAAGAAAGTGGCAGTACTTATTCGCAGGAGGCTCAACTACCTGTTGCATGAGACAGTCAGAAACAATTTGCCTTTGGTTCTTTCCGTAAGCCCTACACAAATGGTGCCGTTCTGTGGCTTTCCCCTAGAGCCCCGCTACTTCCAGTGATGCCAGACACACGGGCCCCAGGGCTGCACACCTCTGACCAGCACAGGAGGTTTTATCCCATTTTCCATACAAATGTGAATAGGCCATTTAAAGCAGACTGGCCTGCTTTAGCGGAGGAGGACCACTCTGATCCACAACGGGTGGCAGGCAGGTAGAAGCAACGCAAGCCCTGCTTACACGCTTCTGTTCACACATGTTAACTCTAAGGTGGGAGAAATTCTTCTTGAGCTGGGGGGATAGCTGTCTTGTCTGCCGTGCTCAGACAGCTCCTTTGGCGCGTACATAGGTGCAGCCCACGCAGGCCATACCAGCTTTATGGTATAGGCACCCGCTGGTCAGAACCAGACTCAGAGAAACTTCTCACCCTGTACAGCCGCTACCTGGCTGATGCTCACCACTGCCTGCTGCGTCAGACGGGGCTGGATGCGACCTGCTGACCCAGGGTTATCCAGCCCCCCCTGAAGGTCCACCTGGCTAAAATGAAATTGTGTCATTTCTTCTATTTCCCTCTAGACAGAAGACACTGTTATACGTTACATTACCAATGAAAAATCCTAAGTTAGAATATTTTTCTGTTGTTTATTGGGCCTGTTTTCCTGTTAGTTCTTCCGCAGAGGATTATGCCGGCAATGACCATTAACATTAATGCACGGGGGGATTTACGTGACTTCCTCCCATTTGCACTAATTGAAGTTATCGGTGTAAATCCCTGTGCAACGGTAGGAAAAGACGACCCCTAAGGGTTAATCTTACAGCCATATGTTCTAGTTCTTTAGAATGAGAGTCGAATTCTTTGCAGTAGATAACTTCTTCAGGGCTAAAAATAAAACAAACAACTGCAGGATGACTCATACAATGACATTCAATTTCACATCCTCCAGAATTTTCTAAACAAGATTTTTTTTTTCAAGCAAAGTGTCCATCCAGATGCATTTCTCCCTCCTCTCCTCTGAAGAGCGAACATTCCTACTGTTACTCAACCTGGTAAGGCCAGGAGAAGGTGCAGTCTGGTGAAGGATAAACAAAAAATTACAGCCCTATGGAAGCCGTTTCAGGCAAAGAGCATAATTCCCCGGTACAAGTTATTAAAAACAAAAAAGTGCTGGCAGTTCTGCTCTACTTTAACAAGCTTTACCAATCAACATACTTTAAGCAAACTCACACATTTAAAAAAAAAAAAAAAAAAGAGAAAAGAAAGAAAAACAGAAAAATATACTTACAATCTGTTGCCATGCCAACAAAGATACATTTTTTGAAGCGACATTCCTGGCACTGATTTCTTGTTACTTTGTCTATCACACATTTTCCTTCATATTTACAGGAATAGGTTGGATGGAGGTTTTTCTGAATGGTTCTTCTAAAAAAACCCTAAGTGCAATAAATAAATACATTGGAAAGCATTAGCATTGTGCAATTTTTTCAAATTGGGAGCCACTTTGGTTTGGTAGGAATGTACTTAAGTATGCAAGATAACATACTTCACTCCATGAAACTCTCAAAGAGGAAAAAAACAAACCAGTTTTATAGTGTATGGTGTTTCTTTTTTGCATTTCATGAAACGTTTCCTCCCTAAAAATTAAAAACGTATAGACACCTTAGGTAAGTAAAGGCATAAGTAATGCTGTCTTGAGGGACAAATACTGCCTACATGTCTTCCTGAAGTCTTATGTTTCTGTGTGTTAATTTTTTTTGTATTTGAACTAGAGAGTTTATTTTGAGCCCCCTTCTAAATTACATAATCATTTGGGGGGATATTAAGAGGCGTATACATACTTTTAATTAAAGAGCAGCTTGTGCAAATAGTAAGAATGGTGGTGTGTATGTGCTACTAAAGAATTAAGGACAAACAGTTCTACTCCTTTCTTCCCATCAAAGCCAAATAACCAACCAAACAACCAAATCTAGGCAAGACTAAGAATTTTGCAAATGCAATTTACACAATCTTTGAGTTTTGTTCTAAATAATGGATCCATAATTTTTAAATTATCTGTATTTCTGACAAGAGGATTTAGTTCATATTTACCACAGACCTCTGTATTCAAAACAAACATCACCAATAAAGATCCCTCTATATATAAATCCATTCTATCTACCTATCTATCTACCCACCTACCTACGTACCGACCTATCTATCATAATATAGATCTATATTGCCAATTGCAACATGGATATGAGGTCAGATCCTAAGATCATGCAAACTAATGTAGCTATGATTTATATGATTTATAATGTAGTTAATGATTTATACACCCCATAGACACTGGCCTTAGGTAAAGAAATGAGATACAACTTATCTCTGAACATTACGGACCTAATCCTGGTACTAATTTCAACATGACTTTTTTCACTGACTTCCGCAAGAGCTGGATAAACTTCCTAAGACCGCAAGATACGGACAAGATTCAGACTTCACTTTAATTTCAAGTTTCACTATTGTTTGAGACCATCTACATTCATCAGTGCAGCTTGGGACCACCCTGACATAGAGAACACACTGGGACCCTGGTCCTATTTGATTGAGGCCACTGAGCATGGCTTTGGTTCCAGTGAAAACAATGACAAAATTCAAGTGACATTTTACCTAATGAATAGTCTCTCCAGCTGGGATTTTATCTAATGAATAGTCTCTTCACTTCACTAGGTGAAAGTTTGGTTTTAATCATGTTAAATAACACCCAGTAAAATCTTATAGCAGTGTGTAATTTCTTTTAACACAGAATGTTGAATTAAGACATATGGATAAGTCTGTATTTCAGCTTGAGCTCCTAATTCCAGTGAAGACAATGAAAAGCCTTGTCCTTATTCGAGTTTTCTTACAAGATCCAGCTCGAGCTAAGACTACAACTCTTTCTTCCTTAATAATGGTAAGACCTGAAATCTCAATTCAACTGAGTTGCACAAAGCATATGTGTGAGGCTTTGCAAAACTGGGACCTGTTGGGTTGAGCCAAAATCCAGGAAATCCCAGGCAAGATGTCCTTATGTGGGGTTTGGATTGGGTTTCAAACTCTCGTCTACCCAAGAACTGGATTTGGATCCACTCTCAACCCTGTGATGAATCCTAGAGACAGGACCTGCCCCTCTCCTCCCTGAAGATCAAAGATGGCTCTGGACAACCAGAGATATGGGGTAATCTCTAGTTACAGCAAGAGATGGAAAAATCTCTGATGAATCTCAGGAAGTGGTACTGAACTTCTGTTTTCCAAACCTTGCATGGGACTTAACGTAGCTCTAGCTTTACAATGGCAAGGCTCTTCACCACCTGTGTTGGAACCAGCTCGTATCACCTTCCCATTTCTTTGCATTTCTCAGAAACTTTTTGCAAAAAATCTCTTTGATCATCTCTAGACACAATGCGGTAAGGAAGCTGCTCTCTGTATTTGTCCAAACACTTAATCACAGAAGTGTTAGTTTCATCAATAAAAGAAAGCACATTTTATTGTAAGGCAACTACTCTTCCTAAATTCCTTTACTATGCAGCTATATAGCAATAGATGGAATAGGTACAGTCCGGAGAAACATTTCAGTGACATCAGAACTCACTGTTGGTTTATTTGTGCTTAAATTCCTTACAATTTACTCTTCAGAAATGATCTGTGAGGATGCTTTGTTCATGAAAGCACTTGCCAAAACAAATTTTTGGCTGTCAGCCCTGATTAATGTTGTTACAAAATTAAAGTGATTTTGAGTGGAAGCAACTAGTAAATGTCAAATTCATTGAGAATTGATTACATATAACTTTGCTGATAAATCATACAACTTCAAGTGTGTATGCAGATTGTCCAAAGCATGGGTTGAAATTGTCCACACAAAACCCCCCATCTTGTACAATGAATACATTTGCAAGAACAACAACAAATCAAAACAAAACAAAATGGCCTGTTTGTAAGCCAACTATAAGTAGGAGAAAGAAATTAATTACTTTTTGCAAATGGTTGGCTCGGTTCCTTGTGCACATAAGCATTATTTTAAATTGTACATCAGACAGAAGAACTGTATCTGAAGATAAAAGTAGATTTTGTATGCTGTATCTTTAAAATCGCGGGTAGACATAAGAAGAAATACTTCAGCTGAAGTAACAAAAACCGCTGTAGGCAAGCTGGTGAGAGATATAGCTATTCAGCTGGGAGCAAAGGATATTTCATAATGCCACAGTGTCAATTACTTCTCATCGTATCTGAATTAAGTCATATTCATACATTTTATGTATTGTTATCATCTGGTGTGTGGGATGCAAATGTAACAATCACTTGTTTGGTTCCAGTTTTTTTAATATATAAATATTTTTTCATACATATTATGTATGTATGTGTATAAAACCATTATGAATATTACCACAAACCTGCTACACATAAGATATTTAGGTCTTTGTGCATTTAATAAATGTAACTTAGGGCAATGCTGTACAACTGAAGGAACTACTTCAATGCAAGAGTTACTGTGATGTGGAGCTCTAAAGCCAATCCAAAACCAAAATCTCAGATTCAAATATTCCAGACTTTGGGGATGAACAGAATACTTAGTGGCTTAGTCCCATGACTCTAGTCCATGACATGTGTGGTCCTATTTGTTTAGAAAAACATAATAATTTTTTAATTTTCTGCAGGAAAGAATAGCTTTCTTACAGAATCTCATGCTCGTCAGGCAAATTTATGGCAGTGAAATCATGTAAGATGTGCCTGATTGTGTTACTTTTTTTTTTTTTTTTTAAATTTATTTGCCCAAAACAATCTCTTTTTCAATTTTGCATGTAGCTTTGGAGATGCAATTTAGGGCTGAAAGCACATTTCAATATGCTTAAGTTTAAGAAGTAAAAACGTTTTTTTTGAAACAGTTTTAACTGGGTGTCAATGTTCCCAAAGCGTTGGATGTTACTGTTGTATGAGCATGTGGAAGGGATTTTGATTTCTGCTTCTTTGCAGTGACGATGAGAGGCACTGGAAGACTGTTAATCGCTACAGATTCTTCATGGCCATAGGCAGAATCTCAGCTATTGCATAAGCAGCTTCACTGGAGTTGCTGGGAGTATGCTGATGTACACTGGCTGAGAACACAGCCAAAGAAACATTAAAAAATGGAAATGTAAAAGCTCACAGTTAAACAACAACAACAAAAATCTAAATGTCTTGTTTTCTTTTCAGAAGCAAACACTGCAAAAATCAGCTATACTTCTCATGCATATGAAGAGCAGCGGCATAGCCAGATATGGCTTATCGTCAGTACTGGATGTTCTTACTTGCTTCCAATCTGTCTTTGTTTTATTTGACAGCACAGTTCAGGCAGTCTGTATAATGGAGGAGCTGGAGAGCTATTTCTCATTCCCACTTTCCCACTGTGCCATTTACCTTGCAACCTTCGCAAGTGATGCAGCGATAATGATATCCGGTGGCTTTGTCCCCACATACTACACATAGCTCATCCTTGTCTAAGTAACTGGGTATATACCCTGTAAAGAAAAAGAGAACGTGGTGTGTAAACTCAATGTAAAATGATATGATACACTTGATATAAAAATATTACTTTAAAATCCACTTGTCTATCTGAACTCACTGAATTTCCTGAATAAAAAGCTTATACTAATAATGTTACAGACTTATTTAAACATAGTCTATAATATCTTCTACTTTTCAGTTTCAGCATCTACTGGTCAAGAGGGAGAAGCTGGAACATGATTGCTCTCTCCTGAGTGAAATAATACCTCAGAAAAAGAAATATATTTATTTTTACCTCAAAGGCTTTGATGTGAATCAAAAAATAACTGCGAGACATACAGTATATTCCTCTATTCTGTTTCACAAAAAAACCAATATACTTGTATACTGAAGATGAGATCCCAGGTTGCAGGGTGACTCAGGGACCTGGTCATAAGATATATTTACTGAGAGATTGTTTGTTTCAAAACAGCTCCACAGGTGTGGTTAGAGAAGTACCAGCAACAGATAGCCCAAGCTGTATTGATCATGCCTTACCTGGGCGTGTTCTGCAGGAACATTTTATATAGCCTGAATTTAGGGCAAAATATGTGGGCATTCAAATATGTGTGTGTGTGTACGTGCGTGTGTTAGAATGACATTTTCTGTTTTAAAGTGGTTTACCAGACACCCAACAAGTGAAATCAAATATCACTGCTATGAAAAACATTGGCAATGCTTTGTTCTTTTCCCACAGTGACATTTGTTTTGATAATATAAACATATTTTCGATTTGAGCAAAAACCCAAAACAATTCTGATGGCAACCAAGAAGTAATTCTAAACTACAGAGGACTTTGAAACAGGGTAAAATACAAATCTTTCAAAACAAGTGTTCCCATGACTCAAAATGAACAGAGTTATGGTACATAACTTTTCCTTCTGAAAAATCTCACTGTACAGATGTAACACAGAGATCTCAGATTCACTTTGAGGGGAGAGAGGAAAGTGCAGCTATTTGTGTAACCGCGTAACATTACTGAAGTGCAGTAAATATTTCACAGAATCCCAGAATGGCTGAGGTTGGAAGGCACCTCTGGAGGTCATCTGGTCCAACCCCCCTGCTCAAGCAGGGCCACCTAGAGCCAGTTGCCCAAGACCATGTCCAGAAGGCTTTTGAGTATCTCCAAGGATGGAGACTTCACAACCTTTCTGGGCAACCTGTGCCAGTGCTCGGTCACCCTCATAGTGAAAAGAAAAGATTATTTTATTCCCTGTATTTCTATTTGTGCTCATTGCCTCTTGTCCTGTCACTGGGCACCACTGAGAAGACTCTGCCTCTGTTTTCTGCCTGATGGGGGATCAGATATTTATACACATTGATAGGACCCCCCCCTTGAGCCTTCTCTACTCCAGGCCGAACAGTCCCAGCTCTCTGCCTCTCCTCATAGAACAGATGCTCCAGTCCCTTCACCATCTCTGTGGCCCTTTGCTGGACTTGCTCCAGTTATGTCCATATCTTTCTTGTACTGGGGAGCCCAGAACTGGATCCGACACTGCAGATGTGTTTTACCAGAGCTGAGCAGAGGGGAAGGATCACCTCCCTCGTCCTGCTGGTGATGTTCTTCCTGACGCAGACCAGGATGCCGTTGACCTTCCTTGCCTCAAAGACACACTGCTGGCTCACGTTCAACTTGCTGCCCACCAGGAACCCCCAAGTATTTCATTGCAAAGTGCCTTCCCACCAGTCAGCAGCTAGTCTGTACTGCTGCATTTATTACTCCTCCCTCAGTGCAGGATTTGGCATTTCCCTTTGATGAACTTCAAGAGAGTCCTCTCATCCCATTTCTCCAGCCTGCCCTAGGTCACTCTGAATGGCAGCGCGCTCATCTGGTGCACCAGCCACTCCTCCCAGTTTTGCATCATCTGCCAACTGGCTGAGTGCAATCTGTGAGTGCAATTGAGGGAGAGTCCTTTGGATGTGGCTGCCTGCAACACTATCCCTTGCCACTGGCGTGCCGAACCCACCTGTAGCACCGCACGTTAGACTAGACTTTAAGCTTGCTGTCTTCATGCAGCCCTCACACCAGTATGGCTTGGCACAGCTCAGGGACTCAGCACACCAGTCACATGGAGGGCAACCAGCTGCAAGACTCAGGGCAGCAGAACGTTGTTGAAGGATACTGCAAGGGGGGGTGGCCATCATCTTCCTTTGACTAACAAGCCAGAGGGTCAGCTCAGTAACTTAAATGAAGCTCAGTAGCTTAAATGAAAGTGCCTTCCTAGGGCTACGCCTGCCAGAGGTTCTCCAGAAAGAAAAGCCCAAATCAGAGAGAAAAATACTTGAAATTACTTTATAGAAAGAAAATTTAAAGAAATTTAAAGAAATAAAAATTTAAAGAAATTTAATTTAAAGAAATTTAAAGAAAATACTTGAAATTAACTGAGCTTTAAATACTTGAACTTTCTGAGGCTATTATCTCCATCCTGGCCCCCTTTTGCTCACACCTGTCACCGCACATGCAATATATACACAACACAGAGCTGATGCGGGAGGCAGAAGAGTCAGCAAAGGGATGCAGAAGTTTCCACTAAATTTCTTGTAAAGATAATGGCTTCTTGTTACTGATGGTTATTGCTATTCATGAAATGCAGACTTAGCGTAGCATAGACTATGTCCTCTAAAATTCAGTATCCCTGGATTGCTTCCTCAAGAATTACTTCTGAATTAAATGCCTTGATACTTCATTAAGTATATGATCTGGTTAGCACTGCTCATGTAATGGCAGCTTTGTTCTATTGGAGGAGCAAGAGACTGCTTGTCTAAACCGCTTCCTTAAATATATACAGTAGCTTGCGCATGTGACCACTGGTGTCCATCTCCTTCTTGGAGTTCCATGACTTTATCCAACCCAGGAAACAGTTTCCAATCTGGCAGAAAAGACACATCTCCTACAGGCACTCTGAGTCAGAAATTAAAAATGGCATCCTTACATGCAACCACATCCCCAATTTTGCTGCATCGGAAGTGTTAAGTGCCAGCTATTTAAGCTATTTAAATGTTAAATATTATGTTCATCACTTTTGCAGGATTTGCCCATGTCACAACGTAGTACACACTTTGAACTCTTCTACTGATTCAACAGGAAACACGGATAGAAAAATCTTATCCCAAGAAATCATGGGCTATAAAGTGTGAAATAAACACCTTCTTTCTATTACAAATCTGAGTGATACGTGCACTTTTGTATATTTTTAACCCTCCTTCCAACAGTTAATGGGGTTAGAAACTGCTACAAAGTAGGAAAATTGGACCTTCAGCAGTATTTTAAAAAGATCTAATTCAGACAAACAGACATCATGCCAAGAGGAATAAGGGGATTTACGTTCAGTTCTTACAAACTGTTACATCCACTGTAAATAATTTCTAGTAGTTGCAAATATCCAGACTGACCTCCATACAAATTCAGTGCAATTTCATTTGTAAGACGTGCAGATAAGCAGCCTCAGTGCATTTTTGCTGCTACTCAGAAACAATATCAGCAGGAGGAAATTCAACAGTGTTTCTCTAAACTTCGTACCAGCATGGAAGCTGTGAATAGTGCAGTGGAGATTCTTGGGGGAAGCCATGGATGGCAACAGTTGTCTGTGGGATGGTTTGAGGAAGAAGCAGAGCAACAGACTTCTCTCACTCCTTGCAGCACTTGGGGAAAAAAAGAGGAGGGCCAGACTAATAGGGGCTTGTCTCTCATATCAGCAAGTACTTTGGCGTCTCATGTCTTTAGTAACTCCTATGAAAATAAAAACTCCTATGTGGAAGAAGCAGATGCTGTCTGGACAGAGTAAGCCAGGTGCTCCCTTATGAAAGAAGAATGTCTGACGACAAATCTCATGGGAACACTGGGTAGGTTCCCATTTCTGGTATTAATATTTTGTCCTTTATTTCTTGGTCAAAGCCTAAGTAAACAGCTAAAAGGAACCGTTCAAAAGCAACACCAATCTCACTGAACTGTACAATGATAACCAATACTGTTCCTTGGTCTTTCAAGCCTCTGTCTGTCATATTCTAGCACCCTCATGGACTATCATTTGGTGCATCCCGTACGATCCTCAAAGTTAACTATCTGTCAAGTATGACTTGACATTGTTCATCCCAATGCCCACCTTGGATCTTCGTTTGAGTGGAGAACACCAATCAACGACCTTGACCTGCCATGTCTGGTGTTCCCCCTGCAGCCTAAAGCAACTCCTTTGCTCCCCAGACTCCCACCTGCCAGTCCGCCTAATCTTACTGTCTTGGCAAGGCCAAGTACTCAGCAGGACCAGTTGCCCCTACTGAGAAGAATATGTTGTATAATCCATTATAACCAATCCTGATGGCCATTTACAGTATCTTTTAAATTGTAACTGTAGCTTTGTAGAGGTATGGCAAGAAACAATTCCTTTCGATAGGAAAATGCACGTTGACTTTGCCCCAGCAGCCGTAAGGACAGAACGAGATCTGCTAACCTATGCAGTCATCTGAGGTACTCTGTTTCATTAATACTGTATGCCTACACTCTCAAATTACCATTTGCAGGAATGATACCTTAAAGCAGTATATGTGACCCTGCACAGTGTAACAGATTGGAGAGACACAAATGAGACACTCGGTGGCTATTCCTCCCTGTGCCCCCCCCCCCCCGGCAACAAGGCAAAGAAAAGCTATTTAAATCAAAACAACCCCTGAAAAATGATACTGGTTTTTTTTCCTCTGTACCTGGCACACGTTAAAAAAAAAGCATGTTTTGAGAAAAGTAAAGAACCGATTTCAGTTTTCTCTAAGTATCGTTGCACAGACTTTACATCTCCAGGTCTCTGTCTGTACAGATAATGTAATATTGGCTTAGAGATTAAACCACAACTTAAAAAAATTCTAGGACCCAAACCATATTTGACTACCAAACAGGGATATAAGTGACACTGACACAAATTATGTCTGTATACCAGATATTCCTTATTAGCTTGTTCCTGATCTACCATAGGCTTATACCTTGCAAGCAGAAAAAGCCATTTTTTGCTACTGCACAAGGACACTTGTGTTTTAAGACCATTATTAGGTATTTTGATTTTCACTGTACACTGGCAGAGTCATGTTTTAAATATATTCCCTGAAATCTTTCTTTCCCCTGGTATGGTATGGTATGGTTTGCGTGACTAGAGATCACTCACTAAAATGAGGAGTTTAGGACTTATCAGTAAGCTCGTATTCACTTACTAGACACTGCAGTATGAAAATGAGAAAGATGAAATTAATTACTACCTTGAGAATCCTCAACTGTATTAGAACTGAAAAGAAAATTCACACTGCTGTTCTACGGATTCCATAGTCACATTGTAACTCTTTGCAAATTATAAAAAATTACAAGAACCATCCAGGTATCATCCTTGATACACTTGTGTAGAAAAAGCTTAAATAAGAGTGTTTATCGGAGAAAGCATAGAGCTAAGTGAGAAAAAGCATACTCCGTTCTTGTTTGTGCTATTATCAATATTTATCTGAAAGGCTGGGCTGATACACTGATCCTTGTTTCCCACTTTCTGTAAATTATTCCCACTGAGAAAAATTGTTTATTTCTCCATCGAGCTTGGAAGCACCGAGAATGTTGTTAAACAGATTCACACGTTTCTTGTTAGCTAACTGGCTTGCCTGTCTGCAAGTTTGATCTTTGTTGACATTCTTTGATTTATGGAATTACTAAAATTTGGCGAGAGATTCCGCAAAGACAGGATTTGGAACATTTTTTATAGTCTCTTTTCCTTCAATGACTTTTCCATATATTAACCCTGTTCTTTGGGCTGAGACAGAAACCTTATCCACAGCAGTGCATTTTGCACAGATGTGCTGAAAACATTTTAGCCCAAGCTGTGTTAGCACTTAAACTGCTGTGATCAGTACTGCACCTGCATCCATTTCCAACTACAGGTACAAAATGCACTACTGTAAGACTCAGACCATGCAATTTTTTTCCCAAAATTATGTGAATGTTTTTAGAGACTATAGCTTAGTATCGCAAGTAACTTACTTACTTAGAAATCTAAGCCTCACTGAACATCAGTTTTACTACTGATGCAAAAGCGAAGTATGACTTACTTCACTTCCTATCCTTCATTTCATTGTGGAAAGGTTACAGTAAAGGAGCTGAAAACACTTTTCCCACTGACATTTTTATCAAAGAAGAAACATGTAATTCCAAATGCATAACGATTTGCTGAATAAGATGCAATTTTTCTGATCAGTGCTATCTCCTTAGATGGGTGTTCAAGAGCAAAATTAATCATTTTTAAGCCCCAAATAATTGTTAACATACTGGGAGCTGCTCTGCTACAAAGGCCAAGATGACAAATGCTCAGTGTTTTTGCAAATTGATTATATGCACACATACTCCCTGCACTGATGAGAAGACATTTTGACATAACCTCCATGTTGCATTTTCTTAGCTATTCAGAAAGTGCCCTAATGTTTTCACACCGCTGAGAACACGGTTTGGACTAATTCAGTCGCATACTCTAGCAGTCATACAGTACATATTCTCAGCTGCACATAAATTGTCTGAGAAAATATAAAGGGAAATAATAATGACAATTACAATTATAATAATAACAACAATAATAACCTTCAAAGCCCCATGCTCCCACCATACCAAGAGCCCTTAAAAAGGTGGCATTAACCTCACCTTGTATGTGGGAAGCAAGGTGAGACGCAGGGCTGAGGAGCTGGCACTGCTACAGCCTGACTCAAGAATTCCCACCTGCAAATCCTTGCTTTGGGGGGCAGCCTCTGGTTACTTCTGGTCTGCCCCGACAGAGCCTGAAGTTAAAGCCTAACTTCATAGACACCTGTGGCCAACTTTCACTAACTTTGTCCGGGAAATGACTGTGCAAAGGGAAGTGAAACCCAACTCTCATCCCGGTTTTAACTTTGCAGACTTATTTCCCACATTGTCCAAACGGCCAAAATACTGCACACACTCCAAAACATGGGGATACTGAGGTTTCCAAACCTCTGTACGTATTTCTTTTGCACTTTCCTGACTGTGCTACCTCTACCCTGTCACTGGGTACTCCTCGTCAGCGTATGAGCAGTGTGAGGAGATCCAGGGACACTTTTGCCTTGGATAGGGACACTTGCTCAGCCTCCGTGCAAGGGTAGGGTGGCACGGGCTCCCCTGGAGCATCACCCGTCCAGCGTGCAGTGCTGCAAGCTCACCACAGCCAGCGGCACTGTAAGAGGGGAAAAATATTCCAGTTTAAGCTCTCTGGGACAGAACTGGGAATAGCACCTTGTTCTCCCGATGATGAGTCCTGTTCTGCTCATCAGATTTCACAGACTCATGTAGAAAACAAAGTGTATCTGGTTGCCTGTCTCCTATGGCAGGATCAGGTCCAAAAGGGCTTCCTTAATAAAACAGTAAGCTCTTGCATGAATATTGTGCTGCTACCTTTTAAGATGTACACTACAGCACAAAAGAAAATGGAGCAACAAGCAGATACAAAGGTAAAACTGCACATCCACCTCTTGATTTTCTGGAGAACAATTTTTTCCTTTAGAATTCAAGTCTTTCATCAGAATTTGTGACAGATAATCAGGAAATAATAGTTTTTGATGTACTGTAATAACTGGAGCAGCTTATGTGCTTTCTCGTAGAGTAACTGGCTATACTTTCTAAATACCTTTTTTTTTGCCTTTAGTGACACATTGCTGGGGTCTTTGGTTCTTGTTTTCTAAAGTTATTTTCTGAATTCTTCTAAAGTGACATAAAGATAGAGAAGTAATTACAATCCCCTTCATAAATGATAATTTTTTCAGCATATAAATGTTGATTTTTTTTCTTCCCAGAGGGAAAAGAAGACTTTAACCACTTAATAACTAGCAAAAGTTTTGATAGGAAAAGACTCCATGTGCTACTGTAAAGTACAATCGGATTTGAACAGCATATTATTGAGATTACTACAAATTTAAGGGGACTAACAGAAATACCAACTGCAACAATCAAGACTCCTCATGAACACCTGCTTAGGGACTTAATTTTGCTTTAATGGGCTATTACCAAGGCTTCCCTAACAAACTCCTTTGTCCCCCGCCCCCCAATCAATTCTGGATCAATACAGACACACATGCCCTGTGTAGAGCCTTCTGTTCTTAGGACAGGATTAAAAGATTCGTTAGTTTTACGATAGCTTGGTTAAAAGATGGAAATTAAAAAAAAAAAAAAAAAAGAGAAGATGCACATGTCCCACACCGTTTAGATCTCTTCTGCTTAACAAACTCAGCATGATTTGCACAGGTTTGACAGAAGGGAGGCAACTTTTTATTGATTATCACAGTAATAAGGCTCTAAAGAATCCTAAAGCACGTTGCTCAGTCTCCGTGAACGATCAATTAAAAGCCTGCTTGAGACGGCTTCCACCAAATTCACTGCCATTTCTTAGTGAAACTGAGGTAGTAGAAAACAAGGGCAGACACGCAGTTTTGAACAACAACAACTCTCTATTCTTTCAACCAAACAAGTACAAAAACTTTAAACAGAGCAGATGTCAGGTGGCTGAGTACTGAAACAACCTACTTAAAGCTCTGATCTAGGTATACCAATTATTATTTATAACCTTTAACATTATGAAAAATGTATTCCTTCACTGACTTTGCAATAGCAAATTTTTATTTTCTCTAAGTTTATCCTGAGTACTACTTCTCTTTAACCAAAAATAAGACATGGAAAAAGTCTACGAAGAGTTACAAATTCATTAGTTAAAACCCAATAGCAGATAAATAGCCTTAAAAAGCATTTAAAATGTTGCACAATACAAAAACATGCATTATCCACAACTACATTTAGTGTGCAATTTGATCATGTTCTTACAGCTTCCTAGAACAGGATTTTTTAAAATATTTCCTTTATTATGAAATACAATGCTGTTCAAAGTATAAAATTAAGACATTTTTTCTACCAAACATACAGATTTACTGCACCAAGTGCTAATGAATAGGAAAGGGAAATATTTCAGTTTTCCATGTAGTTAGTAAGATTAAGCAGTCTACTTTTTACTGCAAAGCCCCTTTAAAAGTAGTAAACGGTGTTTTCTCTATCTACCTAGTTACATGAGATTCATCTGGGTTTTGGATAACTGCACACAGAAAATCTGGTCTTAATAGAAAAAGGACATTATGCTGGTACAACAGACTGTGTACTTTCATTCTTTAATAATGTGATTTTAAAGAAACACAGAGAATGTAGACTCTGTATGCGTCAGTTTGCTTGTCTGAGTTCAGAACAAGTAACGCCAGAAACATCTCCAAGTGTTAGTTGGTATTTTGGGCTCTTTTTGAATCTGCTTTGCTTAGTTGAAAGCAAAAGAATAAATTCTAAAAACAGGCAATGATTTAGCCCTGAGGGAGCAGATATTGCACTCTGATTATCCCTCACAAACATATTGATTAGATCAACTTTTTGGATGCAGAATAGTCTCTCTTGCATAGATATATTCTTGAATTTTCAGTCTTTTTTGCTTTGCATAATCAGAGACTACACAGTTTTCACTTAAAAGACAGTAACTCTAGTAAATGTAATCATTTTCCCATACATATTTACAGTTCTATTTTCAAAATATTTTGCCTGAGTTGCTTAGTAAACCGAGTTCACATTTACTGATAACGAGGACTCACACAAATTGTTTGTATGTAAGCAGAAACACAGCTCTAAGATGCAGAATATATAGTGACGACATTTCAGAAGAGAAACTTTCTTATCTAGCTCCCTGGTGAATAGCAAATGAACTTAATAGCCCCAGAAAGGAGAAAACAAGTGATATATCTGCAAATGTCTTTTACAGATTAAGAAAAAGTGCTTGGAAATCCTCATCGCTCACAGAAAACCTTACAATCACCTAGCAACCTATGTTACTGCTGCTTTCAATTTTGAACAGGCAGCCTTCACATTCAAAGATGTATCTGAGCCAACTGATGCAACTGTAAGTTTAAAGCAAAACAGAAACAAAACCAGAGCATATTTTTTTTTGTTATTTAAATAAATTGCCCCTACCTTTCTTCTGAGAGTACGATGGCGACTGCACTTGAGAAAAAGTAGGTTTTTCTTCGGTGAAATATTCAGGTTGGTTGTACTGATTCAGGGCCATGTCCATGTCAGAGTACTCGCTATTAAACACGTTTCCAGGGTAACTACAGGTATAAGGCTGATTCACCGCCCAGGCCTGTTCCATATATATGTTGTTACTGTGCAGGACCTGAGCATCACAACTGCTGTAACCCTGATTATCTTCGATATATGTGCAATAATCAGTGGACTGCATGTAGCAATTGCTACCAGCAGCTGGGTGCACTTCATATATTTCTTGCATACAGTAGTTCATTTTGTTACCCTATCTCAGCTTCTACTTTACGTACACACACACATGCATACACACGCAGGCATGCATACACATGGAACGGGAGAGGAGCAATGAATATACACCAACAAAGTCGACTGCAAAACAGCCCGTTTTAGTTTGGAGCGGCACCTGATGTGCTAAAATCCTATTTATATTGGGACGGCTTGTGAACTCCCCTGCCAGTCAAACATATTGGGAAGCAGATTTATGACAGTCAAAGGTCTTAATCTGCGACTGTAAGTTAATTCCAAGGGAAGATGGCAGGCAGGTAGCAATGACCACCAGACAAAGAAGCGACATCCCGACAACCCTCCTGTTCCCCCGTTTGTCTGGAATAATCATTTTATAAACCATTTCCAGCTTTTCCAATATGATTAGAAAATGATTACTAAGGCGAGAACACAGTTATGTCACTGTAGTTGTCAACTTAAGTGTGAAGCATTATAAAGACTGCTTAAGAACTCCCAGAGGGGATACGCTGAAAATCCTAAAATCAATAATCCTGTTTTTCAGCATTAAACCATAGAAAATCCAATAGTGCTGTGCTGATGACCCAAACAGTAGTCTAGTTTTACAAAATTTAGCAACTTAATCTGTCATCAGCTTTATTGATTTTGTTTTACAGAATTACATGCATGAATCTCCCCAGCCTTCCACACATACACAATTCTCCCCACTGCCTGGTAATGCATTTATGGGAAAGCAGCTTTTCTAAACTTCAGTGATTCAGGGAGGTAATTTCTATTGAGTTCAACAGGTGGGAAACTTCAGAATAATACAATCAGCAAAAAGAACACCGCTTAAATATTATCAATAAGCTAATTGCTTTACTATTCTGCTTTGTTATCTTTTATGTTTCAGTAATGAAGTACTTTTAGAAGTGTATTTTTTTTGTCAACATACTGAGTAGGGTAAGGAGGGGATTTTGCTTGTTTTGGCTCACCTATGAGCTATGAACATGTCAATGCCACTACAACAAAAACTACATGATCTTATAACTGCTTAATGCACCCTAAACCTCAATACCGTTAATATACCTTGTTTAATCAGCCATTCTTTTTGATCTAAAAGAAATTATTTTATTTTTAACTTACATTAGCTTCTAAAAACCAAATTTTTTACTAGGTAAAGTATGTTTTTTCTTTACAGCACAGCCAAAATATGGTAAAACTTGTGAAGTCAGTAACAAAACAGTATCCTCCTTTAATGTCTGTTCTTACTATTAGGAAACAGAATTATTACTGATTTGATAATGAGGTCTTAGTTTTCTTATTTCACTGATTTTAAACAATCTACAGGATTGCCAAGATTACCATGTAGGTTGGCCCTTTTTCATCTAGGATCTTAAGTATACATCTAACAACCTTGATGAACATACACCTAAATGGTCCTCAAAAGTTCAGCGGAACAGGTAAGAACTGGGCATGACATGCACACATTTCTCCCTATCCCATACGGTTTAATGTTTCAGTCTAATGCAAAGAGCCGACGGAGAAATGCTCTCCCTTCCAAAATACAACCGTAACTAACCTACCTAAGTAAGAAGCATTGCCAATTAGTATCTAATGTGCAAGATAACAGGATTCATGGTAAGTGCTTCTGAGAATCAGAGAAATTAAAATTCATGCTTGGATTTTTAATTTTTTTTCCTCTAACTATAAAAGAAGTATCTTTAACAGACATTTCTTATTAACTTGCTCAGAAAACAGTAATACATTTGGTAAATCAAAATGATCTCTATCAAGATCAATTTTACTGAAGTCAATGAATTTGCTTCCAAAATGAACTTATTCTGCTAAAACTCAGATAATTTAAACTAACATCTTACTTCATTAAGAGCACTAATAGTTACTGAAATCCCAGAAGTAAAACACAAATGAACCCTCATTCTCCACGCTGTTTTTACCAAAGATCTAACTCAACAATAGCATTGTGAAATACAACACGAAAAAGCACACAACAAAAGTTGCTTTTCATTTTAGCTCAGGCCCATGATCTAGATTTTACAAACAGTGATTTTGTCTGTGATAGAAAGCATGTCTTAGGCAAGATCTGATTTTTCAAGAATGGATGTTCAGCACTTTGTAAGAACATGCCCGTGTTTCCCAAGAAACTCTGCAATAGTTGTTTACACAGAAACCCCCAAACCATACTCATTTATGTGGTCGGCTGGTAATACTGTAGTACATACAAATGTAAGACATACAACCTGCTGAGCTTACTTCTACACACTCCCCAGAAAGAAAACATTCCACAAGTGCAATACGTGGGTTGTTCACTTACCACAAAACAATCTCCTGTACAGCTAACAGGAATTTATGCGAGAGCTGGCACGGAGGTGAGGCTGTATGTGACAGGTTAGCAGAGCAGAACATCTAGATACTTCTACACCACCCAGAAAAGCTTTGGAGAACTAGGTTTAAAATTCTTAGTGGGAATTTTTCCCCATATGAATTTGTTTTGCCAGATGAGTCAAAACTCCTATGACTCTTCTCTTATTCCTTGCCCCCTGATTTGATTTAGGTTTGTTACTGAAAAACTAAAGAGAACTGAGACCATGTGTAGACAAAGCCAACCCAGCCAGGACGGCACCTGAGGATATGGCATCTCGATGTGGAACCGCCTGTGGCTTACTTTCTGTTCCAAAATAAATCCCTCAAAGATTATATTCTATTGCTATATCAATAATGCTTAGAAATGTGTCATATGTACTACTTTTGTCAGAATTACTGTAATACTGCAAGGAAATTAAATTACATGAAACTGTGAAGAATGATGAGAAAAAGAAAAATGGATGAGAGCCTTTTCTGACCAGAATGATAAACACTGCCAGGGAATGGGGGTTCCTTACCTGTAATGTTCTAACATTAAAGAGGTGATAGCACTGCAGATTGTTGTTCCCTTGGAAACAAATCAGTTCAAAAAACACTGCAAAGATTTAACATCCCTATTAAAACTGAAATATTCCTAAAATATTTTCACTTTAATCTCTTAGGATCCAATCCTGTAGGTCCCTTTCATCTACCACTTTGAAATAAATCATCTGATAAAAGACAGCCAGATGGGGTCTTTATCATAAGTCTGAAAGTGGGGTAGAAAATAATATTAACAACTTTTCTTTGTCTTTTATTCTGATTTGAATTTCAGTCTTTAAAACATGTCATGTTGAGCTTTCACTGCCTTCAGCAATGTAGTACCGCACTTGGAAATTTACTAGTTCGCAAGTGTCTGGTTATGTGAACACATGGAAATTAATCACTAGCAGAATAAACCCTCCAGTGCGAGCAAACAGGCCAGTGATAAAACAGAAACTTTGATACTGCAGCAGAAGAGGATCCAACGTCTGAACCCTTCACAGGCTGAGGTGTCAGTTCATTGTATTAAAAAAGGCAGAAATTACTCGCTGAACGTGAGTCTTGAATGCCCCAAAGGTTTTGAAATACTCACCCCGGTGTAAATCATAAGTACGTGTAGCGCAGCCAGTGATGTTACACTGGGTGGGCAGAAGTCGGGCCGAGAATGCCTGAAAGGAGGTGTCTGCAGGAGAGATTGCCTTAAACTAGACCATGCAGCTCTTCATCGACTCCTGTTTGAAAAATTCTGACTAAAACTTTTAATTATGAACAATCAAGCGCCCCACCAAGCTGCACTTCTCTTGTGATTTAACTCAGTTACAAAAACCACTGGAATGAACCCAGAAAAATGTTAAGGCAAGACAGCGTTCCCATGGATGATCTTCCCGACGGAACACGCCAAGCAACCAAGATCCCCAACACACAAAAAAGAAGTGTCGTTCAGCGCAATCCACTCCTGTTTGCGTACCTCTGCTACCTGGGTGAATGTGCAGGTGGGATATTACCTGCAAGAATCATATTCTACTGACCGTTTCCAAACTGTGCACCCCTGGTCTAGAGTCCTGGCTATCTCAATGCTGCCGTTGGGGCCCTTACGCCCTAAAAGGTTCGGCGGTGTCAGTATTGCAGAGCGTTCAAATGAGTCAGGGCAGAGTGCTGCTTCTAAAGGACCACATGGAAGGATCTTATGGTGGTTGTGTTCACGCTTTATGCATACAGATGAATAAAGATGCAGTAATTGGTCAAAAAGTTTTGCACATTTGAACATGTAGTTGCAAGAATTAAACATACCTCTCTAAATGCTTAACAGTTATGTACACTTGTATTACCAGCTCCTAGTGTTACAAAATAACCGGTTTATTTCCTATTTATAGGTTTTCTCATTGCCTGCATTCTCTCGGCCACTTCTGATTAAGGTTATGGGGAAAAAAAAATTGGATCACTGCTCTTCAAGGAGAAGGCAAATCTGCACCTTCAGGACTCACACCACATAACATGGAGTATATCCCAGACAGTCCCTATCTTTTTGTATCATAAAGACAATATACTGAAAACTGTAACAGGTTTTGAGCAGAGGTACTAATGCGGCTTTTGCAACACAAATAATTTGTCAAATACAGCTATCTCTGTTCCCACATGATGAGCTACCACCTCTCTTTAAGGTATATATTTGCACTACCTTCACTTTACGCTGTATGATCAGAGACTCAAAACGGTGCCTCAAAAATATGAGTATGCAAACTTATTGTTTGAGGAATCTACATATCAGCTTATCACATCAGTTCCAACCCTCATGGACAGTAGTATTACAGATTAAACTAAGAAAGAAAACCTCAAGCATCAGAACCCAAAATAATACTGAGCACTTACAAGAACAGAAAATGACCTCTATACAGTATTTATCTTATTTTGAAAAGTCTACTTGTGACTAAATCATAAAATATGTAGAATTATGGAATTCCAGTGCTCTAAAGTTACAACAGCATTTGACAGTTCCTGGAGTGCATCTCAGTGGAATCAAAGACATTAAAATTGTCATTTTGTTTACACTATATTTATTATAGCTAGTGATACAGTTGAGGGAAAAAGAGCTAAAGCTTTCTGGCATAAAATAATTTCTTTGGGTTTGCAACAGATGCAGCAAGCTTCAAACTAGCTGCCCCTGGTTTAAACCTGAGGAAGAGCTTATTTACACAACTGCACACCTCTTTTCTCAACATGTATTAAGTTAGCTCTTTCTCTAAAACTGCTTCTCTCACAAAACCTGCAGTACCTCGGTTATGACATACCACTAAATTTGTATGTGACTCATAAAATGCCAGTGTGATGTGCCTTTTATTGAAACACTTCAGACTCATTAGTCTGTTTGGATAACAAAGAATGTCATAGTTTATATTTAAATGTTCAGATTCACTACAAACCCAGTTCCCCCTGAAAATATTTGACACTTTGAATAAATTTGGTTAAAAGAGAACGGAGCTTGCTCTTTCATGATCAAGACTCTTCCAGGGTTTGTTCTTGCTTTTTCTTGCACTATTTCCTTCCACTGTTCACCACACATGTAGGTAGCGCATGGCTCTTGTCAGAAAGCATTTGCTTCTTGACAGGTTTGCCAGCAAACTAGCTAACAAAATTCTTGAACAGTGTTCAACAACTTTTAAGATGGTCTCTGAGCAAATATTGCTAAGAGTAATTATAAACCTGTGACCCAGACAACCCAATTTGTTAAGTCTCCCCATATCTCATAATTGGAAGACCCTGTTAGCAGACATCAGTTAATTACACAGCTTATCTCTTGAGAAAGTAACCGCCAGTACTTAAAATGTGTACCTTTTCTGAGCCATTCTCTACCCCAAGTCCACATGAAAACTTTAAGGTAAAAAGTTCCATTTGTTCAAAAATAAAACCGAGCAGAAAGCTAGCTAATGTAGTTTGACACAACATAATTAGCAGACTCTAGGGTGGGACTGTCTGGGTTTGGCAGCCTCCTGACAGCCCTCAGTAAGATGTTAAAGCGATCAACACCTGACATCTGTTAGCAAAGAGGCATTCTGAGGTAAAGAGCAACTAAATCTAAAGAAATCAGGTACTTAGACCAGTTTAACTTTTCCATGAGGTGATATCCTTCCTGACACTGTAATCTTTCTTCCTAGAGTGACGCCAAGACTTAAGTAAAAGAAAACAACTTGTAGTCCCTCCCTCCCAATATGCAGTAATTATTTTTTAGGTGAAGAACAATGAAGAGCTATTTATCCCAGTTTAAAAAGGAATAAAAAGAACTTAAGCACTAAATTTGTGCTAATACCTAAGCAACTGTGATTCTTAAAAGGAATTCCTTCAATGCTGCCCTGATGTGAACAAAAAAGCTATCTGAAGAAAACGGTTAATTCTCCTGACTACTGAAGCAAAGAATATTCATAACAAGAAGTTCCATTCATTTGAGTTCTGTATGTGCACTTACTGAGGCTTTGGGTATGGTTAATAATAAGAAAGAAGAAAAGGCAAACAACAGAGTCACAGGTGAGAGGTGAACACCCTGAAAGTAGTAAAAGAATGCTTTAGTTTCTCTTTGCATTTTTCATGTACCAAGGATATGCTTTATTTAAAAAGGCCAGGTTCAGAAAAGACTTTTGATCAGCTTATCAAGGCTATAAAGGGAGAGACAAATAAATTTTTAAAGGGCTAAAGGAATAGAATTTATATTAGGTATCACACATAAAAGCCCAGTAAGTACTCATCACATTGTCACCAGGGCTCTTCACAAAGCTATTGAAATGAGTAAAAAGGAATACTAAAAATCACAATTATCCCTGCTGGAAAAAAAAAAAAAATTGGACAAGAAAACACCCCCCAGATAATAATGCTTTTACCAATGGCCAAACCCCTGACTATAAACAAAGATACAACAACCTGTTGTTTGGGGTTTTTTTAATACAGCATTTGCTGTGCTCTGCATAATAATGCCAGTTACCTTTACACTTTTTTTCTTCTTTTTGGTATTCCTGGGCACTTGACATGACTTGAAAGTTTGCTTTTGTATGGCCTGGCTGTAAAACTGTGCTAGTCCAGGTTGAAGCATGTTGACATGGAGAAAGCTGCTGTCCATTCCTCTGGATATCACAGTTTTTGGATTTTGGTCTTTTCCTACACAAACGGTTTTCCACTACGCCCACTATATTCCATTTCTGATTTCTGTCAGGAAGGTGAATCAGTCTGTCCCATAATAGGAGGCCACGTCCTGGATGTTTGGCAAATACTGCAGGACTACAAACTGTTGGCATTGCCAGAATCTTGCTCAGGTGTGGAGTTTTGGCAAGCAAGTGGTTCCCCAGCTCTCCTGATGGTGTGGTACTCCCATGCATCTCCACTTGACTGCACTGATACAACGCGGAGCCTTTCAGCCATGCCCGTTCAGCCACCATAGTTCCCCTTCGGTACAAGTAAATACAGAATTTTCCCGTCTGTGAAGCCTGAACAAGTAGGCAGATCTATGTGGACAGGCTAACACTAGATGTAACTTTCACAACATCACAACTACAACATGGGCCTCAGGGCAAGTTACCACCAATTTATTGCCTTGCTCATATGATCACTTGAGGTCTTGTAGGTCGAGGCTGGTCGTGAACAATTTTCAGATACTTAAAACACAAAACATCAAGGATTCAGCCTTGTTTGACTTTGCTCTTATCGTAGGCTGACCTGAGGGACACTCTGTTACCTAAGTGTGACATTCTTATGTGGGCATGCTTAGCAGTTCCGCTTTTGCTGCCTACTGCCTTTCTCTAGTTGTGGTCACAGTGGAGTATCAGAGACACTAATTTTATCACAGGAGTTTGGCGATTCGGGTCCAGTGTAGATAATGAACACCGCTAAAGCTGCATGATTTGATCTAATTAGTCATAATAATTAAGCAAATTTATTTATTCTTTGATATAGAAGAAACTGAGATAGCACTAGTTGATAAATCTGTAAAGCTAAATATAGCCCATTTTCTATTTTTGGGTAGCAAAACTAAATGCTATAGAAATGACATATCAGAGATGATATTCCACATTTAAAGAAAATATTTTATATTATATGTATAAAAATTCAACTACAAAATAGCTTTCTCACTTGCATATAGAAAATAGCAAATTCCAGACATCCAATGACTGATATCCACTGTGGTTTTAATCATAGTAAGATTCTGCTATCTTAATGGACCTAAGACTTAATTTTACATACATTTCACTCAGTAAAATCATTCACATGCACAGTAGTAAATAAGTGCATACTAAGTCAGTAATTTCCTGATAAAAATGATTAAAAATAACTTTGGATTTCAGTTACCAGATCTATCATACTATTGCTGTTTCTGAAAGTTTTGTCTTAAGACTTCTGTTAAGTGGAACATTGCTACTATAGGACATATTCAGAAGACTTAATTATGGTTAGTATGAGATACTGTTATCCTGTATTAATCCCTGACAGTATATAGCTTTCCTCCATATCTTATTTAATTTGAAATGTAAATGCATACCTTTTTTTTTCTGCTGGGAGTGTAAGCTCATCTGATATTTGAAGCTAAAAGTCCATTCCTTCTACTCACTGTATCTCAGCTGGACATCAATAACATGAATTTGTATGAGAAACATTCTGGCATGACAGACTTAATATACAGGGCAGGTAAGTTAACTATGGAATTTGCACTTATCAACTTACTTCTGGCTTTACAGATCTGCTTTTTGCTCAGACTTGGTTTTCTTAGCAAAATTAAAAACTAACTCTAAATGCAGGTAATATGGCAAGAAAATATCACCTGTAGGAGGATAATCAGATTTCAAATAGAATAGTGAAAGTAACCCAGAAAATACTAGGCAATTTAAAAAAATTAGAAGAACAGAATATAAACCTTTTTTTCATCATTTGAACACTTTTACATCTTCTAGACTTCAAAATAAATTTAAGCTCAGAGGGAGAGACTGGATTGTTCTGGTAAGACCCTCTGGGAGCTGCAAAGAACTTCCCTGTAAGATCTGAACCGAACTTGGCCACTTCACTCTTCTTGGCACGGAGAGGAACTGTGCACTATAACCCACCCTTCCACCAGGCTTTGTGTAACCTCAGATAACGTACCCTTCAGTACAAGGCTACTCTCCTCTTCCTTGTCTTCCTGCACATTCTAGTTATCTCCCTGCATGGATAATATCGCATCTTCATACAAATGCCAGTCAGGCATGTGCAATATATATATAAAAAACATATATTTTCTGTATTTCTATATTCACTCATAAATAGATACATCTGTGCTTCGTAGATTTCTGGAGCAGACCACTGACCCCACGCAATTCTCAACCTTCTTTAAAGAAGTCAGTTATATCCTCAGTTACTCAGTTCTTCCTATTAGTCCGGGAAATGAGATCAGTGATTCATAATCCAGGCTGTTCAACCTTGTTAGGCAAAAATTTCTGTATCTTTTTCCTAAATTTATCTTTGATATTAAAGGCCATCTCTGCTGTCTTTTAGCCTATGTTATGCAGATTTTCTTTACATTTGCTTTTATTTAAAAAACATACACTCAGTGCAATGATAAAACTTTTGTTCCCTGAGGATTCAGAGCAGATGTCACACAAGGCTTACAGATTTTTAAGTTTAGCAAGGGACTCTCAAACCCTCCTTAACTTAAAAAATAAAACATATTTTCCAATTTCTGTGTTTGCAAAGAATCTGTGGGATTTTAAAACATCATTTTAAACTATGAGAAGAAACTGATTCTATTACAGCTTCCATCATTTGGAATTTGCCCAGACAGAGTTTATAAAAGCTAACCCAACATCAAGCAGCTTTATCCTCTTTTTTCCTTTTAGTTCCCTCTGAAATTTGTCTCACTATTTTGACTCCTATGCAAGATACTGTTTATTTAATTTTACAAGCTTCTGCTTTATTTCACAAATTCCCTTCGGTCACCAGGGACATTTTACATTCAAATTTTGCTAGACGAGGATTAAGTTGTAAGAAACTACCACTGAGGGGTCTCATATTTTCTCTCCTTTTCTTATACTTCCTATACTGTGGTGCAGCAGATATGTATGTCCTAAATTACCATTCAGCTTATTAAAATGTTAAATTACAGTTTCACTACAGGACTACATTATTTATTCTACTCCTTTTGTTTTAACATATCTTGCCTGAATTTCTCAAAAGCTTTTTTCTTTTTTTTTTTTTTAATTGCAACAGAGAATGCAGTTTAAATCTATATCTGCTCTTGGTTTTGTCAAACCAAAACCCTTGATAAAGGATGATAATGTAATTTTGCCTGAGCTCCCTAATTGTAAGAGAGAAACATCTCTCTCTCCCTCTAGCTACTGTTAAAATGGTTATAATCAAGGCAGAGAGCAGTGCAGCCTACTGGGATGAATCATGACTAAAACCACAGGCCCTGTTTCAGAGTAAAGAGGGACTAATAAGAAGGGCCTAGAGCTCTTCTTGTCAACATAAGTAAAGGAATCATCAAGTAATTTCAGAAACACAAAAGCAGCACACCGTAGCAATAACTGGCATCTGAGCAGTCAACAGTTCAAAAGACTTTCTCAAGTTCCCATAAGAGTGTCTTTAAAGGTAAGTTTGTTTTACAGAAGCAGAAAAGTTTTCGTAGATGAGGACAGGTGAAGAGAATCCCTCAGAATTTGTTTACTACAGGCCAAGACAAAGACTCCTAACAGGTGATTGTAAAGGTTGACCTGTTCTCAGATATGCAGTGTCACCTGAATATCAGTATAAAAAGGACTGTAAAAACAATGGAACAATTTATTCATTTTCATCTCAGTTATATGCTTTTTTTTCCCTACTCCTCTACTACTATCTGCCAACAGTGGTAAAGGAAGAGATACAAAAAGCCTCTCCCTTCTTTACTACATGTCAAGAGAAAGGAGTCCTAACTTGTTTCTTCCAGAAAGATGGGAGGTGGTAGCCAGCCAGCCAGGATGATAGCATTTCTTGCTGGAATGAGCTCTGTACCTATCCTGAACTTTGACCCTGACAAAAACTCAAGGTGCACAGCACAGGACCAAAAAGCACACTGAAAAGACTGACCAGTTGCTGTGCTCACCACAACAACCCTAAATGCACCGCATTAAATCCTCCCTGCTGTGCCCTGAGAGCTACACCCACTTTTCCTAGCTTGGGATCTGCCCTGTTACCCCCAAGGCTGGCATTTGTATTACCGTTATTACTATTACTGCTTTATACTGCAGTAGCTCCAGTTGACAGCTAGATCCATTGGTGGTAAAGGCTGCTGTGTGACCACACAGGCAGTCAGTCCCTGCTCCTCAGAGATTACATTGCTCACACTTTTTTGGGGGACTGCAAACATTTTTTTTTTCACCCTCAGCAACAGGCTATCACTTAGTTTCAAGGCAAAAGGTAAATCAACAGTTCTGGGATGTCACAGGATTGCTATTTTTACAGCTACAAAGACACTTCTTCTCACAACAAAACGTTATTTTACATTCCAAAACTGCTCACAGCCTGTAAGAATTTCAACTTGTAGCTGATCAAAATAGTAGCAGCAGGTGAATATCTGGATTGTCATTAACTTACTTGATTGCAAAACAAAAGATTGACAGAAGTGATTCTTACATGAAGTTTTGCCTCTTCTCATATTTGAAGTTTACTGAAAACAGAGCAGCAAGGGCAACAGCACTTTGCTGTTTTTTTTAAACATTGAAGTATGCAAGCATCTAAGGACATTGAAGTGGGTTGGCTTCAGAGAGATCAACTAAGGCAAATGTAATCAGGATTAGGACTGAGGGGTGCACAGAAGGTTGATCAAGCAGCCTAGCTCTGTGTGGACCCAGTCCAATAACACTAGATGATTTTTACTTAATGACTTAAGGAAAAAAAGCAAGCAAGCTACAATTAAAGGACATCTCCCCAGCACAATGAAAACCCGATTCATGTTTTGTACAAGCATTTTAAAGCATGCAAAATAACTAGAAGTAAAAGCATGTGAAGCTTTCATGTGTGTTTGTGCTGGGAATGATGAACTATCTGTGCCACAAGGCTAAGGTTCTCATTAATGTTGCAGTCAGTTCAGAGCATTTCATTTTCTTTCCTTTATTTTGCTTCTCTCCTTTCTCCTTTTCCTTCCTTCCCTTTTCTCCCAAATAACATCATAGCACTTTCTTCGTACTCTTCCTTATCAAACAGGGAAACACTTCACAGCTGAGTTTCTCAACTTTTAAACTAGGTTCGTGTGATCCTTGAATAAGCAAAAGGATGGAGCACAGCTAATACAGACTAGCCAGATTCTTCTTTATAAATACGCAAACCCTGCCTTCATATAGCATGCTAAATAAAACCTTTGAGAACATGTGATTTCTTTCCTAAATTTTAGAATGTAAAAATGACAGCGTCTATAAGAAGAAATGGTACAATGAGAGAAATGGACTCTAGCAGGTGGAACTAGTGATGCCTACTGAAACCACTAGGTGGTTTCCAGTATTTCAGTGCCGTGTGTATGTGTATGCTCGTGGAAGTAACAGAGCCAGGACTGTTGTATTGTTACTCGCTTTAACAGTGGCAATATTATAAAATATTTAAAGATTACATTTTAGAACATGGCTTTCAATATAAATTAAATTTCAATATTTTCAAACAATCTTTTGGACAAAGACTACATCATCATAAAAGAAGGGTGCACAGTTACTACAATAAACTTGGTAAAGAGTTTTTAATGTGTAAGAAAAGGTAACATTAAGAAACTTGCAATATACATTGTAATAGCTTTATCCTTGTTCTTGCTGACAGGTATCTTAATGAGCTCCTCAGTGTGAACCCGTGTAATCGCTTTTTAAAAACACGCTGAGTTTCTATTAACTATTAAAGTAAAACTAGACATACACTTATCTCATCAAGAACCCAGGCTCGACATTATGCTCAAATTTCTAAACATAAGAAAAAATTAATCAGAGGAAAAGAATATCCAGAAGAACGTGACAGCTCATCTGTAAGTTAACCAGAGGCAGGTTCTGAGTGCAGAGAAGCAAATGGTTCGGGGTTTTGGTATGTAAAGAGCTACCTGAAACCCTCTCCTTAGAGAAATGAACAGGAGTTGTGTACCCAAATATGGAATCTTGTGACTGCTACAGATACAATAAAAATACTGAAAGAAGCAAATGAGCAAAGCCATATGGGAAAAAGCAGTAAGATACCGGGATACGCAATGGAACTAGAAAGGTGACATTAACCAATACCGTCACATAGATGCTAAATGTATTTGACCCTCTCATAGTTCTGTACAACACGTGGGAGGGAGTTTTTCTGAGAAGAAGGTATACCTGAGCACAGCAGCTCTGTTCAAACCACAGGGCTTGCCTGGTTAACTGTTCTCCAACAGGAGCCGTACGCAGATACCCAAGGAAGAGTAAGAACAAAACAAGCATGTATGAGAGTTCCCACCAATAACCTCCCAATCCCCAACTACTTGTCAGCCCAAGGGATTGCCTGAGCCCCTGCAGCCTGTCTAAACTGTAGCAATACCCAAGGGATCTCTCTTTGCAGTGCAGCCCACTCTCCTCTTGCGTACGCTTCTTTCATTCACAACACCCTTTGGCAAGGAGTTCCAGTATCCGTCTCTCTTTAATGTGCAGAACCACCCCCCTCTGGTTGTTTTAAACCAAGATTAATTTGATGCCCAACAGACAGCGATCCACCTCTCCAGGACCCATTTTGCAGATGACTGCTTGTTTGAATATGGGAATGTTAATGGATTTTTACTCTCTTCATATTGTGTTAGGTAATTATTTTAATGCCTGGGAACCTACTAAAATAAAAGTAGGGAGCCAAAACACCATTTCCGGATTATGGATCAAAATACCATTAAATAGATCTTTAAAAAAACGTGTAAGTTGCAGTGAAACCATTTGGAAATCACTCAAATCACTTCCACAAATAACTTCAAATCACTACCACCGTTTCGTAAAATCCTGAGTACTGATTTCACCATGAGCCTTCAAATCAGTTCATATGGTCTTTCCTCAATCCCACGTTAGACCTTCCACCCCTCCCCACTGAGGAATGGACAGCGTATTTGGCCACTGTTTACTAACAGCAAATCCTGGGAAAATGTGCACATAATTGAAGATACTTGTTTTTTCAAGATGATGAAACAGTTCAAGCTATTTTAGTTCTAAAATTGCTTAAAGAGAGACCCTGTACCTTGAAATAACACCTCCTGTTCAAGGACCGAGGTTTGAGCAATGGCCAGTTAAACAAAGAGGTACCAAAACTAGCAGTCTTGACAAATACATAGTTTGGGAAAGACAAAAAGCAATAAATGAATGAAGTTTGCCCATATAATGCAGTCAAAGGCTTTTTCAGAAAGACAGCCAAACTGGGATGTGAGGAGAGAATTCTTTAAAACTTGAAATAAACTGAAGCTTGGTAACAGGTCTAAACAGTTTTCAGACACATGCTCACACACATAACAAAGCAGATCTGAAAGTCTGGCCTTCACGTTTTACAACCTTTAACCATTTCCTTAAACATTTGTCTCCTTTTATGACAAATGTTATAGCAAACCTGATGCTTTTAAAGAACACCATCAGAAACGCATTTAGGGAATGTAAAAGGTATTTTGTTTACATGGAAGTAACTGGAAAATGCCTGATTGGATACTAAACAGCTTTACATTTGGCACAAAAAAATTACAGTCCTCTCTACGTATAGGACTGCGTATCAAGGACAAGTAGCATAAGTTCACTGCGGTGACATACAGTCATCAGAAGAACCGCGCAGCAGTCTGTGGTCAGGCTGATGAAGACCATAAAATGGCAGACTGCAACTCCTGTGGCAAGCACAGCACAGCAAAGTGTTTTATTTTACAGGCTAGTGGAGAAGACTTAGAAAAAACACAAGGACATTTTGATTTTTTAACTATTTTAAGAGGGTTTTGCCTATGGAATTAACAAGTCTGGTTTATATTGACAACACTATTCACTCCTAACTGATGGCAGCAGTGAAACACAGTGTTAAAGTCTAAGAATGATACTCAAAATTTCAAACACAACAGCCTGCTCCCATCAGAAATAACTTTCAGAAAGATGAGTTAACAAAAAGAAGCACCTCTGGTTTAAATAAAATTACTATAGAAAGGGACTAAATATACTGACTGAAGAAAAAAATAGAAAAGGAAAAAAATATCAGGACTAACATAACGAAACATACTTAAGAAAATAGCTAGCAGATGTTGTAAAGCTAAAAAAATACATGTTTGTTTTCTCTGTTCTTTGTGCAATCTAACCAGATCCAATTTTTTTTAAAAATGTGTGGCTCTTATCTGGAAAATATAGCAGGTATCCATGAGTTGAAAATACCAAACTTAAACACCTTTAGAAACACCTAGACATAAGATCTTCACGTTTCTCCTCAAGGAAAAAACAGTCTTTAGAGAGTTTTTTTTTTCCCCCCATGATGGGAAAGAAAACCCCAACACATTATTAAAGAATTGCATAAAAAATTGAAACATTACAAAATGTTATACAGACTACTTGCCTTCTGAAACTTTTGTATTTATATAGCACTTTTTGAATGCACTTTTTAAAACATTAAAGTTTAAAACAAAAAAGTTAAAATTAAACCAGAATGTCTGTAACCTAGAATTCACCAAGTGTGATATTTTTAACTGCATATTCAAAAATACGCTTCTAAGTAATAAGAGCCATCATGGAGTGATTCATAGCTTCATGCAAAAACATCCCACAATATAAATCTTGTTAACCTTTCGAAAATCCCCAAAAGCTCATTACAAAGCTGCTGAATCCTGGCATAACAAAATCTTACATTAAAGTATTTACTGTCCTTCTAAAAAGTCCATTACTTAAATAATACACTTGAGTTAGTCGGATTTTATCATGGTCTGGCATGTGTCAGACAGTGATGTATGTCAAATCAAGTTATCCTAGGAAAATCATTATAGAAATTCAGGAGAAATAATTTCTCAACTGATGTTACACAATATACTACTCTCCATCTGAATTAATGGCAAGTTTACAGGGTAACGAGCATTACAGTGAAAAGACTCATGAAGAAAAGGTGGCACCTTTCCTATCCTATTACTTTTCCCAGTTCTTGGAAACAACATGCAACACCCCTGGAGACACTGGTTTTCAAATCGATTTGTTGCACAGAAGCTGATTAATTTTCTTCTCCAAATGAGTGACCTGTTAGAAGAATGCTGCATATTAAATTCTACTTACTGAAAATATGCATTTATGACATTTAAACTATATTCCCTAATGTAAGCACTTAATTTTATTATAATTCCTATCTTGATCTAACTTTGTGGTCATTACTAAATAGAACAGTGTTAATATTTTAGAGTAGAAGCACAATGTCTGAGTTGATTATGAAACTCCAAGTAAAAGCAGAGTAAAATCCTGGCCTTATGGAAGTCAGTGAAAGAGCTGCTGCAGACTCCACTGACACCGCTATTACATTCTTTACATTCGATCTTCATCTGCCATGAAGGTGAAATTAATGAGATTTACTGTATTCTACAAATACTATTTTCTGGTTTTTAGAACCCATTCTTGAAATCCTTCGTCAGTTCTCACTCCAGTAAATGAAGTAAGATGAAGATCTGTCTCAGGTCTTGTCCTGCATTTTGGGAGAAAATGTATAGAAGGAAGCCTTCAGTGATAGATTATTCCCAGTGAATAATGATTATTGCCAGTTAATAGTGATGCTAAAGCCAGAAGTTCCACTACCGTATTTAAACAGCAAGGATTTTTTAATGAACTATGTTATATACTTATTTATTTGAAAGTACTATCTTCTCAATGAGAAAATAATACTTTCCAACTTTTTAATTTTCCAATTCTATTGAGCAAATGTATGGCAGAAAGACTTGTAGCTAAGATAGTACTAATTTTTAAAACGCTTACGATTTTTTTTTTTTCCAGGTATTCCTCTGTGGACACTAATTGCCGATGCCAACTGTAAAGCCGCTGATGACCTATGGAGGGAGCACCCAATCGGTCATTTTCCACTTATATCTATTTTTAAAAAATCCCAAACATATTTTACTTACATTCCCTAAACGCATTTTTGATGTTGTTCTTTAAAAGCATCAGATCTGCTGCAGGATTTATCATAAAAGACAACGAACATTTAAAAAATCAGGTTTCAAAAGAGGAAAGCTAAACTTTCAGATTTGCTTTGTTAACATTCATGTGTGTGATCACTCCTATGAAAACTATTTATTTTAGGGACGTACCAAGCTTCAGTTTATGAGAACAGAATGCATCTGTCTCAGACTTAGTATTTAGCTGCAAGACGTATTATGTCCAGCTCTCCCTCTCCAGAAGCATCCCTTTATCTCAGTGTTTGGTCATCATCTCAGTTATGTGCACATAAAATGGTCAGGCAAGTTTTGACACTTAGAACTGGTGGAGTTGCAAAAGTATACTGACAAACACAGTGTTTACAAAACCTATAGGTCCAGCTTTTCACTTGTCAGCTCCTACTGTCAAGTATCCAATATTAGGTGTTTATTAGCTGCATCTGTACTACTGTGAGAACTCTATTTTGACTGCATTCTAAGAAAAAGGAAGAGCAGTTTGGACGTCATTAACTCACCATTTGCCTTTCAGTTTATCTTTTTGCATGCAGAAATTGTACCTGGTGCATTCATTTTGCTTTTTATTTTTCATTTTATTCACTTTTACGTAAGGGTTTCTACACTTCTGAAATTCTTCCATGTTACCCATAACTTTGAAGTTCCCAAAATAATCTTGGAAAATTTGAACTCTCTCTTTATTAAAAGCTATAAGCACATAGAATTGCAGATGTGTGCCATAAAATAATCACACCGGTACATGTTTTTAAAGCTGAGATATCAAAATATTCAAAATACTTTTCCTATGGCAACTGCAAAATGTAGTAAAGCTTAGCTTTACAACCAAAGGCCAATTTCTGCAATTTTCTGTCAGAAAAACTTCTCTAGATTGCACTAGAAACTGGAGGCTTTGGGGCAGTGCCTACAAGAGGAAAATTCTTACTGCAGTACAAAATGTAACATATGGGCAGAGAAATTATCTATCAAAAAATCAGAATAATACAGCCTATTATTTTAGGCAGCGGGTTTGGTTTGGGATTAGATTCTGCTCTCGTATTCCAGTGACTCAGTAACAGAATCTAAGCTTTCATTTTCATTCATTAGGAAAGGAGTCCTGTCTGGCTCTGGATGGTGGTATTTAATGCAGTTTTTATAGAGTTTGAAAGATTTTTATTTCATCCATGCTTCTTTTCACATTCACACTCATGTAGGGAATTTCATTCCTATAATGAAAAACAGAAAATATAAACTACTCATAATGAAAAGTGCTACACATCTACAGCTGTACCAACAGTCATTTTCTGCAATGAACTTTTTTTTTCACCTGGCGATTATTTTCTTTGCACATACTTGTTCTGCCCAATTCTTTCAAAAGAAATGCAGAAAATGTAGGTCCTTCCAATTACGCTTTGTGTTTCACTGAGCTTAGCAGAGCTGCCCTGCCAGGGTGGGGAGTCCAGGGAGCCAGACAGGTCTGGTTAGAGTGCTAGTGGGAATTCTCCATAAACCCCACCTCCATAGGAAGCTACACCCCAAACAGATATGGTGAGGATAAAGTGGGTACACTGCATTTTCTTCCTCATCTCTTGACGTCACATAGCACAAGCTATTAATCGCTCCCTCCAAAACCACAGCAAAATCAAGCCCTGTAGTAAAAGGTCAAAAACCACAGTTTAACATGAGACAGAAGAGAGCACAACAGAGAGCTGGAGAGACCGAGTTACATGTCAATGCTTCAAATTCTTCCAAAAACAGGTATTTGCTAAATGAAATTATCATGCCTAGAATGCCTGCAGAAGAAAGCAAAAACATTCCAGTGGGCCCTGCCAATGTAGCCTAAGGATACTAACTCCTTCCTGATCCTCATGTGGTGGTGATGCTACTCCAGAGCCTGACACACCAACCAAAGGTCAGGTATTCCACTTCATTCCACAAAAAAGCCTCGATGCCCTCTGCCTCCGTCTTATATTCATCTGTGCCTAACCTCCGCTTCAATGGGCAGCAAAGAAACCATAAAAACAGAAGTCAAATGACACATCTTTGCATATTATCAAATAATACATTTTACTATGAAAGCATGCATTTAAATAATACTCTGTTTCTCCCCATGAATTTTACTCTCTACCTCCTATCTAGGACCCTTAACAGACCAGCTTTGCTGCTGAATGCAGCTGTTACCCCTTGCTGGCCAATACAAAAGGATGGGAACCTTCTAGGGGAAAGGAAAGGGTATTTGATCTGCCCAATCAGTAAAAATAAACCGTCCCTTGAGCATAACACCAGGAATTCAGTCTTGTTTGTTATGACTTTCCCTATGTAGCACACGCTGCATTTTACAAACAGGCTTTTAAAAGGTCCCGTTTATGACATTTGGCTCTTGAAATATGCACTGACAAACAGGATCAGCAGAACATTTTCTTTTCTTATGCAATTTGATGAATACTAAAACAAATTCTGGAAGTCTGAAATACTCTGGCTTTCTATATGATCTCCATGTAATAACTACATCTTTTTAGACACCTTGTTCTGGGATTAGAATATATGTTTTTTTTCAACACAGCTAATTTATGTATAGCCTTCAAATGCTTTGCAACTGGCAGGGATAAGACAGTTAATGGGACTTAAAATGGTAAACGGTCATTTCAACTCTGGATCTTCAGCCCACCTGCAGACCTAGTCAATTATTATCTGAAGAGTACTTGATAATCTACGTAAAATGAATTTGTCTTACTTTTAACCTCAGGGGATATGTCCATGTTACAAAATAACTTAGGCCAACATACTCAGCAGAAACCGTCACTGTACTGGCAGCTTCAGCAGAAATGCTGAAGTTGGAATGTGCGTTTAGAACAAAATAGAACTTTGATTTTGAAGGAAAACCAAGCAGGATGAGAGTTTCAGCAGAAAAGTGTTGGGGAAGATTACTATGTGCCCCACATCTCTATGCTCTAGGTAGAGGAAAGATTCCAATTCCTAGCACAAGTGCATTCAGAACTTCTTAAAGCAGTATTTTGCAGTAAATATTTAATAATAATCACTCCAGCAAAGCAAGAAATATTGCATAGATGCTCTTATGAAATATGATTACCTGACATACTGCTGGGAGTTATGGATATGTAATCATTCTCGTTCTTCTTTCATCACCAAAGTCACCTGCCAAAAAAAGGAAAAAGAAAAAAAACCAAACATGTAATACTTCCATAAATGCAAATGTGCAGAATACCATTAACATTTAAACAGGATGGAACATTCTGGATCTTGAATACCACGATCCATGTTTGATGGCTTAACACATTAAATTCTATGCACCTTGCTGAACTGCATGAGGCAATGAATGCAAGTCAGGTCCACAACCCAGTGGACTGGAGGAGCTGTCGGTAACGGGGATTCGGAAGCAAGGTCAAAAAGCTGGCAGCTACTGATGCAGGAAAAAAAAATGCTTCTGCCCACTTCATGGAACATTTTCCCTTAATTTTTTGCAGAAGTTCCTTTAGGTCTAATATGTAACTTTAGGAGCTAATTGTTTTTTACTTTACAGTTTCTAATGATATATGCCCATTACTCTCAAGTTCAGTAAGAATAGAGGATTCAAAGGAATTAGAAATTCTCTGTCTACAGTTACACCGATTTTCAATCATTTGAAACTCAGAAGTCTATCAACTTTTGCAAAGTTTGGAGATGTAAATAGTAATTTTACTAATTTAGTAGAAAACTAATTTATATGTACTTAAGTTCTGAACAATGGCATCTTCTATTTTATTAAGGAGGTAACCGCAGCTGTGAGGAACTGGATTTGGCATCCTAAAGTCATGGTTTTAATATTTAGATTGCCTCCCCCATTCATTGTCCATGCATACACACTGAGATATTAACTATACTCCTTTTCTGTTCGGTGGTAGCAAAGGCTGAAGCCCTGCAAGCTAATTTTGTGTCAGGAGAGAACATCATTGATACCGGTCATGGCATCTTCCTTCAGCAGTATCTGTATTTATACGAGCCATGATGTTTTTCAGACAGAGGTATCACAGGCAGTGCGCCCTTGTTCAGCCAGCCCAGCCCAAAACACAGCGCCCAGCTGGATGATCCCAGCTTGGTCCCTAGTTTGAGCACCAACAATCCAATCCGAGCGGAGACAAACCTAAAGGCATTACTCCAGAATAGAGACAAGATCTCATTAGAATTCTTAAGTAAGAAAACCTGGGCTTACAACCGACCCCACTAATGCCAGTGGAAAACTAGCCTGGGTTCAGTCACACTCTCTTGATCATCAGGAAACACGTATCTTTTAATGTTAACATGCAAATGACATTTTATAGGGGAAGCAGAACCTCTCTTAGATTGTCCTGATTGACATTTTATGTTAAGAAACTGTCCTTTGGTGCTTACTTTGTTAACAAACTTTTAGTTTTTATTTCTCTCCACCCATTCAGCGCCACAGCCCTGCCTGTATTTCCTCTTGGTTGCTGTCTCCTCACACGGGGAGCATTTCCCTTCCTTGTCCTTGAAATAAATATCCTCCACCAACAGCAGGCTGAAAGGACATCGAGCACATCTGCTCTATTTAGGCACAGACTACAACACTAGAACGAGAAAGCAGGTGAACTGCAGCAGTCGCATGTACCGTGTAATTAATGTATCTGGGACGCTGCCTCGCAGCTTCACCTAAGCTCATCAACACACACACATTTCTCCCCCCCTCGCCCGCCAGCGCTACACCGGCGAGGCCTGAAAACCCCCCCGGCAGCTCAGACACCTGAGGCTTTGCAGTCACCCTTCAAAGGCTCCACAAAATGGCGGCGGGGCGCCCCCGCCGCGCTCCGCGGGGCCCCGCACCGCCCCGGCCCCTCGCCCCAGGCCCGCCACTTCGCGCCCCGCTACTCCAGACGGGGTGCAAGCCAGCGCCTTCCCCCGCGCCCAGGTGAAGGCCGGCTGCCCTCCCATGAGGCAAAGAGAAGAGCCGCGGCCTGCCCGCCCTCCCAAACCGCCGGCGGCCGCCGTGCTCCCCCCGCCGCCGCCGCCGCCGCCGCCCGCTTTTTCTCACGGACACCCCCCGGGCCGGCCCCGCACTGCGGTGCGGTGCGTGCGGCGCGGCGCAGTGCGGCGGCGCCCCCTGGCGGCCGCGCGGGGGCGGCCCGGAGGGCAGCGGGAGAGGCCAAAGCGCCGTGGGCGGCTCGGCCCCGCGTGGGGCGCGCGGCCCCCGCCACGCACCGCACCCACCCTGCACTGCAGCACGGGGGTGGGGTGGGGTGGGGGGGGGTGTGGTGTGTGTGTGTTGGGTTCTTCCCATGCAAATCTCCGAATTAACAGCTCTATTGTCTTCTCCGTAATGCATTCCCTATCGTTTTCATCGCTTTATGCCTCATTACGTTAACCGGGCGTATCTGGTAAATCTTTAAATTAAATTAATTGCTACTCCAAGATTCAGAATTGCTTCGTGATTGGAAAAAACACCCCCCCCCCCCCCCAAAAAAAAAAAAAACCCAACCCCAACCCAACTAAGAAAAAAGGGGGATGGGAAAAAACCCATAATGTTTACTGTCTTTGTAAAAGCAAGTGCAAAGTAAAACCTACTGAAAGTTTTACAGCAGGAACTGGTTAAATATCCTCCAGCATACATGCTACAATATATTTTTATCTCCTTGTCTTTTCTTCCAAGCAAACCACCTGAGACTCTGCCTGGGCTCTTCTCAGGAAAGACAGTATCGCCTTAAACTCTTAAGGGAAAAGCAAATACTCTGCTTGATATTTGCCATGTACTAACAACACAACCGCAGGCGACGGTGTAAGATCTTTCTTTTGCTGCTGACATCTTGTGGAACTTCAAAATCCTTCACAGTCTGTCAATCAGAAGATTCAAGAGGATACAAATTTAGATCAGGCCTCCAATTAAAATCAGATTCTGACCCATCCCACCGTGTCATGGGACCCCATGAACCTCAACAATAAGCCATTTCCCAGAATTTAATTGTGGTTTGGTGACTCAGTGACACACAAGTGCTCTTGAAGTAAACAATTGTGTTTTAAATAAAAATGCTGCCCCTCCTGTAAATAATTAGTTACTAATCCTAAAATTATTGGGGTTTTGCGCCAATCTATTAAAAAGGAAGGAAAAAAAGGAGAAATAACAAAGTTTTTCAATGAATTCTGTATAAAGAGAAAAATTCTAGCTATCCTGGGAGCTTTGCCATTTTCCCTGATGAGACCAGGCCTTGGCACGAAGGCAGCTGTCACTTCTGTAAAAAAACTAATTATGAAATGACTGTAGGAAAAGATTCTTTTGTTTAAAGCATTATACTAATGTATCTGGTTTTGGCATAGTCTTCCTGTATCCCACAGTTTAAAATGGAGAGTATGCATCCTCTTTTTCTCTTCCTATCTGTCTAGAAAATAAGTTTATTGGAGCAGGTCTTGGCGTTGCTGCGTGAACGCACAGCATCTCGCCCATCTAGCATCTCCGCTAGGTCCATTTAGCACCTGCCAAAACAAACATAGTAACTTAGCCCCTTTCTAATACCTCCTTTGTACCTGATGGTGATTTTAATAATCTTTCCGAATCTATTGGAAATGTTCTCAAAAGGATGCTTTCATCCTGCACTTTACATGCCCAAAGTAATTTCTTATTTTTTCTTCTAAGAAATGTGGCACATGGACAGAAACGTGAAAAACAATATTTAACCATTGTGGCAGCCCGAATCTTGACTGCCTTCTGCAGGCCCAGCACAGTTGCTACTTCACGTGAGCAAGAAGGGTAAGTGGTGTCTACGTCAATTATGGCAAGCTCCTCTTCAAGGCCTAGATGCGGAAGATGCTGGAGGAAATCAGATTCTTTTTCAGAGTCTCCAGCTGAAAAGTACGTGAACGGGCACAAGTGGGAAGGATGCGGATGAATCACAGGCGGGGCTCCACCCCATCAGGCCAGCAATGTCTCGGAGTCTTCACGGACATTGCAGAGTAAGTTTCTTTCTTGCCAAAAGTGACACAATTTTTATGTTTAAGCTCCATCACAGGCAGCAGGCTTCATTGGATTATCTTTTGTGCGCTCATTTGCCCACAAAGAGCTAGCCGAGGTCTCATGGCTCTGAGTCACAAGCCCTGAGCATGCAACATGAACTTCAGAGGCTGCTATCTCACATCCCGCATGATCTCCCCGCCGGAGAGCCAAGGCAGCAGACTAGGCAGCGTGCTCTTTCTCCATCACTCGAGTTCAACCCTACTTCTCCCTTTTTTTTTTTTTTTTTTTTTTTTAAACAATGTAGTCCTCCTATTCATATTGGATACCTCAAATAAAAGTAGCAAAATGCTCATTCCATTCTGATATTGTGTTTCAGATCTACAGCCCTGCACCAGGAAAAGAATATTCCTATTTTGCCCCAGATAAAAAAAGACATCTTTGGGATCTTCAACTCCTCTGGCCTGAAAAGGTGATACTTGGAATTAATTCTCAGGCTTTGGTCTCCAATCTAGAAACACTGTCAAGCCACATTGCCAATTACTGCACTTACTTTCTTTTCCCATAATGAAAGGTGATTAACCAATTAACATTAATCAATGTGGTTAAGCGTTCTCCCACTCTCACCAAGTGCCTCCTCCTTCACACAAATGGATCGGAATAACCCATGGGCACACAAAAGGGTTGCACTGCTCTGGGGATGAGGCTGCTTTTGCCTTGACTCTGTTGCTTCAGGTTTAGACGGTGGCTGCCGGTCTCCCCTAGGCCAGGGTCACGGTAATTTTGTGGTCTGAATCCCGGGCGCTGTCCACATGATGACCTGCATGCTTCCCGGCGAGCCTCAGGCTTCCCTTCCCACTCGGCAAGTGGCTGCCCCAGGCAGCAACAGGCGGACCGGCGCTGCTGCCTCCTGTTTCTAAAGGCAGGAGCGGGTGGGAAAAGGGATTTTGCACCTTTTAGAAGCACCGACAAGCCACCCGGCTCCTTGCCCTTCACTGACTGTCCCTGGACATCCCCTTTTAAAAGCCAGAGGGAGGGCCACAGGGCAGCCCGGCTCATCCACACAAGTCCCTCCTGTAACCCTACCTGCAAAACCCGGTGCCTCTGGCTCATCCCCAGCACCCTTATCCAACACGCTTACACAACGCTCCCCGCTCCCGGCTTGCCGGGAGCTGGGCTGCCTCCAGGGAGAAGAGCCTTGTGCCGAGAGGAGGGGAGCGCTGCTGGCAGACCCAGGGGCGGGTGGGAGCCTGCCCTGGTCCTGGGATGCAGCGGGGAGCAAGCGAGGGTGCAGAGCAGGGTAACAGAGCGCACAGGTTTTGTAACGGGGCGCAGGGAAAAGCTCCAGCACAGTCAGACCGAGCGCCCCGGGGATGCTGGCCCCTCACGCTCTGCCCTGGCACAAGTTATGGCACTCTTGTTTTTCTTGGGGGGTTATTTTGGCTTGGGGGTGATGAATTACGGGATGCATCATCTGAACATTTTGTTCTGGAAACCCCCGCCGTGAAAGTTGCTCTCTCTTTTAACTTCATCTTTAGTGAAAAATCCAAAGAAGCAACTCCACGCCAGGAAAAATGACAAGGTAGCCTATAGGCTGTATTGATGCCTAACTGAACTTGTACATTTGTTTCAATATTTAATATTTCAATATTTCACAGCAAAGTGAAATTAGTATTTTAGAGCAGAGCTATACAGAGGATTTTGTAGTAATACATATTCAGTGAAAAATGCACTATGCTATGGCTTATGATGCATGATACCTATATAATGAGCAAGCAGTATTCTCTCCCTTATAGAAAATACTAAACAGCTGTGTATCAGATGAGAAATAAAAATCTATCTAGTTTTCTAGATAGGCTTAATGAAAAGCCCCCACCAGAACTGGCTTGTAGGCACAAGCTTAGAAGCGGACTCTGACTCAAGCTTTTTACTGCTAGTCTAGATCAACTCGTGAGGACATAAAAACGTGCAATAAAGCATAAAATCAAAACCACACTGCACTATCTGTATAACCATTCGCAGTCTATCCTGAAACACCTGATCGAGAGGCAAGGAGCTACTGAGCTTTCTAATATGGATGTCCAGTAAGTAATCCTGTTTGTTCCTCCTCACACAGAGACGAGACTCTTGACGTGCTCTTTAGAATAGGGTACTGGGTTTACTGTTTAGGCTCAGAATTTCCTATTTTAACTTGGTGCTTAAATACTCTAAAAATTGCTAAGCACTAACAAGTCAAGATTATGGATGCTCTGCATCAGTCAGGAGCAGACCTTAATATGGTATGTGCTCAGCTCTGTGCAGGCATCAGCAGCTATTTCACAGCATGAAAGCTAGAAAATTATTATATGCCGACAATAAGCCTGATAAATTGCAACTGTAACCTCACTGCTTTACAGGTTTTTGAAAGCACTTGTCTTTCAATGAGCAGGACCGCAGGATGAACAATGTTAATTTAGATGGACAAAGTAATGCCTCCTGTAGTCCCACACTGGTGGGACTTCGGTGCTGGCATTAAGTTTGCAGGACAGGCTGAAAGATAAAGCTGTTATGTTGAATGTAGTACCTACAGAAAATAGACACAGCACCACAAAATGTAATATCGCAAGATAAAAGCAAGATGAAAGTTGTTTTTATTATTTCATCAGAACTTAATGTCTTACTGTATTTGCTTAAATCTATCCTTTTATAAGCTAACGGAAAGTACAATAATTGATTACATCGTAACAAAGAAGAAAAGAATTTTACTGTTTCTGTCTGTTTCCCAGTAGCCTGAACACGCTAGAAAGGCAGTCTCATAGGTATCACCGAAAGTACACAGGGGAAGACTGTAACATTACCTTCAAACCACCTGGGCACCAAGCGGAAAACTGAATTCATAATGCTTCTCTCACTCCGTACTTACAGAAATGAATAATGTTATGTCACTTACAGAGTACCTCAAATCACTTATTATCATGGTGTGCGGCTGTTGACTGTCCCTAAGACGTAAAGCCTCTAAGAAATCTGCTTATATTTGGCTAAAAATTCTGTCAGCATAGTGGACTGTAGCCTTCTCTTTGCTTTACTCCATCCCCTTGCAGAAATGTCAGCTCTCTAGCGCTTTGCTTTGGCCTACTACATGTGTACACAGGAGGGCATGAGAGTAGCACGGAACTGGAAGCAGCCCCGTTTAGCCACTCTTTTGATAACCAGCGTTTTATTCCCTGTAGGGGACTTTCTTAACATGAAGCGTTGCAGTGCAAGCTAGCCAGATTTGCCAAAGAGTAGCTGATCTGTAACTGTGCATTAAGAGACGTTTATATTGTTAGAGATTTAGGCCTTAATTCAGAAAGATCCCTACCTACTTGCATAAATATCCAGTTGAGCAAGGATCCCGGAGGGCCAAGGATAATAGAAGAGCAGAAGGGATAATATAAAAGACCTCGTATTTAAGTGATTATTCCCATGTCTTTTGAAGAGCCTTTGATACACTTCATGGCTTATGTGTTCGTTCTTCAGCCTATGGGAGTTTCATTCAGACATCAGCTTTGACGTAAAACTTCTCTTGTTTGTCTGTTTTGTTCTGTCAACTCAGGAAACATTAGCTCTCCCTGAAATTTCAACAAGGGACAGTTTATCTTCGATGCTAATTTCTCTTATTACTCACTGCGAAGTGTGTATTAGATGAAGGCTGTCTTGAATTACCCAGTAAATCTCTACAACTGACTAACATGAGATAATCCCAAAGATAATAAATTTCAAAGACTTTTCTTGAAACTGGTGATTTTCCACCCTCATGATGAAATGGATTAAGAAAAAGAATGTTTTCTAAATGTCAGGAGGGGAGGTACCTGGGTGAATCTTGTTAACAAAAATGAATTTTGTCAATGCATCTTATATGCGCTGTGCCTAAAAAATCAGCGAAGCAGAAATGAGTATGTTCTAAACTACACATGTCACTCTGAATAGGGATAAGTATTACCCTAAAGATTGGTACTGGCATTTGTTGGAGCTATTTTCAGGGGTTCAGATATGAACAGCAGAATGAATGCAGCTTTAGGCTTTCTGCTTTTCTGAACCAGAGCTTCAGGGAGTCACCACTTGGTTTAAAAAATAAATCCTGAATACTGAAAAATTGTTGTCTATATTGCAGGCCTCGAGTTACAGCGTGCAAATATATAGAACTTTGCAGAAACCCTTGGAAAAGAAAACAAGAGATGCTGTTACAGCTATGGATTTAGCCTCATGGGTTTTGCATATAGTGTGACTTGATGAGTTTCCAAACCTGAATCTATTTCTCCTAAAAACTGATAGCTGAATTGCAAAACCACTGAATTCTGACGTGTTCAACACAGATTCCATACCTGAAATGTGTGGCTTAAATTCAATTATGACTGGGGGAAAAATTTGAAGCAGCTTATTTTCAACAAAATTAAGGTAACAGACCAGAACAAGAAGTTAGGGGGTTTTCTGCAAGCTATATCCCTAGCCAGCAAAACCTATGGTAGGGGGATAAAGACTAGCTAAAAATCTGCGCAGATCCTTTCTACAAGTTGAACTGGTGGTCCTGGAGCGGTCGCCTGCGGCAGCAGAAGCATCTCAAGGGAAACGGGCATCAGACAGATGTTGACAGATACGCTCCAAAAGGGGACAGCGCATTTCTGGATGTGTAGGTTCAGGCCTTACATCAAGCAGTAAAGCAGGTAACATCCCTAGAGGCATGATGAAGGCATACCAGAGACACAAAAAAGTATGAATAACAGAAAAGGAGGGACAGACAAGTAAGGTTAAACGATTAAGGGGCTGGACTGACATGTATCAGTTGAGAGTTAACTATGGCTTGGCGAAGTGACAGGAAAGCGAGCACATGATAACCATGCTCAAAACACAGCAAGGGATGATGGAAGAATGTGACTGTTATGGGAAATTTGGTTAAATTATGCTAATGATTACTGGTGGACATGTAATTAGGTTAGAGGGCAGCTATATTTAAAAAGGAGAATTCCTGCCTGGCTTTAATTGATATTTTGAAATGGAGAAGCCCATATTGCTGTTTCTGAGGTTTATCCGAAAGCTTATTTTTCAAAAGAAAAAGTTCAATGACTTCAGTAACAATTAGGCTCAAGTTGGAGAAAGCTTTCTGCAAACATCCCCTCTGAAATTTCAAAATACAAACCACATGTTTTATAGATATATAAATATATTTATAATTATTATAAATAAATAGAGTTTCAAGTTACCTGGCAATAAGCTGGTGGTCATAAAATATGACTGTATTAAAACTATCTAAACGCCCATTTGCTTATGGTTTTGGGCAGACAGGAGTCATGGAGAGAAGGAATAATACTTGTGAAAATGAAGTAGAAGCTCTTATTTTGCTTATTTTAACAGAAAATTGCTTGCACCCTCTGTAATGGCTCTGTCTATATGACCAGCACTGCATGAAGTTAACTGGATTTCAGCTGAGGATTTTCACAGCTCAGAAGTTACCCTGTTCAATGTCCTATTCCTTTTTATCCTCATTTTTTTTGAGAACAAACACATTATGGTGGCATATTCCCAACTAAATAATTCACTCATTTACTCTTTAAGGCAGGCAGTTTCCTAAGAGGTGTGCTCTAATCTCTACCACTCCTTATACCGTTTTTCCTGACCTCATTGGGGCCCCAGTGCGGAGAGCGGAGAGGACGACTACTTCTTCTCAGAAGAGGCGTATATCCTAATGTTAAGTAGAAACATTATAGATGCAAACCTACTTTTGGAAAGTTTGGACTGGAAACAAATCACATAGCCTCAGTGTTAACAATGGCCTTTCAGTATGTCCGATAAAGCAGTGATTTCTTCTTTTTTTAAAACCTCTCTTCTTGTTTGCTGCCTCATTTACAGCTAACAACGATAGAATCAGGCCCAGAAATTAAAAGAAAAAGTTTAATCGCTGATGATTTTGCTATCTCTCCCAAGCAAACAACAAAAGTCCACAACCTTTTAACCTCTTCCATCCTATTTGCTAATTACTTATTTTGTAATTAACCCATTATGCATCTGTCATTGTGTTTTAAATTAAATCACTTTAATTGCTAGTAAGTAGGGTTTATTTAGTTCCTGGTATGGTTGTATGGGGTCATGCGTGGGGAGTTGTTGAACCACTCTGAGTTACAGGTGTCTCTCTGCAAAACTGCTGAAGCTGCTGAAGATAAAGAAGAGTTAAGCTAATTTCCTTAGGTGATGTGATTTTAGTGTCTAATGCCGTATTTCTAATGGACGAAAGTTTACTGCAAATATGGGAGGGCATTTTTTATTCTTTCTGTGTAGACCACATTGGGTGTTTGTTTTGTTTCTTGAAATAATTTTTAAAAAAGGAATAATTATGCTAATAGTTCTAGCAAATGCCTTTTACCACAATGCTTACTTTGCTGTATTGTAAAACTCTGTGAAATGCAACACAACTTTATATTAACAGCTGAACTTCAAATAAAAAGAATAGAGAAAATCTAAAACCTGGGACAGAGGGAGTTTTAAGCATGGGGCTAGCAGTCAACACACTTTAACATCTTCATATAAAGCACCATAAAAACTGAGGATAGACATAGAAGATTTTGTTCTCTGTAGCACAGCTCCCTTCTTCCCCTTGCACGACATGACTCGCTTCACTGACCCTGCAGAAAATACCCACTTTTTTGCTGGGTTAGTTTCGTGCTGGGTTAGTGAGTTGAATCAGCCCTGCGAGGTGGCTGGCGAGCACCGCAGCCGGCACGAAGTACGCGGCAGGAGCCCACAGCTGCAAGGAGGGAAGGGGAGGGAGATGAGGTTCATCCCGTCTCATCAAATGGCACCGTGGAGGAACACAGTACAGGTTTATGCCTTTTGTAATAAACCAGGTTATTTGCGAGCCCGTGCATTGAAATTACCTTTTAATTGTTAAAATAATTTCTGAAGGTTTCTGAAACACCTTTAAAGAATATAAATCTTGTACGTAGGGGGACGACGTCCCTAAAGACAACACAACTCATTATATCTTTTTTTGTATTTAGACCCTTATACACTGAAGAAAGGCACTAAAAAGTGCTTCCTGTATCTTCTAGAGAATAGCAGTATGAATTGGTAAGGTCAGGCTTCCCTTTAGTACTGAAGTCAAGAATCTAGTACTGATGAGACATGAGAATAAATTTCCAGCAAGAACCCAAGTCCACATCTTTGCTACGTTACCTAAACGTAACTATGGGTCAAATAATAAATAAAGACCACACATATCAAAGCTGACAGATTTAGAGAGCTGAATTGCCCACACAGACTTTGTTCTGAGAATTCATTAATAATACTAAAATCCAAGATTAGCCTAGATGTTAAATATTTTCTTCCCTGCTCCTACCAGAAAAAAAAGTAAGTGTATAAAATTACAGGGGTTTACAGAGCACATCTTTAGAAGACCTATGTAACGCTTTCAAAAGACAGTCTTTCTGTCCAGTGAGGAAGCTGTAACTAACCTTTTCAGCTTGCTATGTCATCTATGCATTGTACCTTCAGGTATGGGCTACCAAGACATGGTGCCTGGCTAGAAGACTCTGGTGCAGCATTTTGTTGCTGCCAGATTTCTACTGCTGCATTCATCCTGACACCTTCCTTGTCGATCTCAGTAACTCCACACCTCCACAGGCAGCATGCCTGGGGAGCTCACCTTGCCACCCCCCGTCTTTGTTCATCTTTGCACCATACTTCAGCAGAGCACCCCATCTCTGCATTCGCTTTGCTAGCACTTGGACTGCGAGACAAGGCTTACAGGTGCGGAGGAAGAAGATAAGGAACTGCAGAAAAATGCAAAGGAGAACAGGAGACAAAGAGATGACTTAGATGTTTAATGAGGAGCCTATGGATGGCCTTTAGGGACAGCGCGGCCTGTCAAAAAGAAGCCACCAAAAGCTCAATAAATGGATACATCTGTTGTATAGAAAGGAAAGATGCAATCAGAAAGCTTACATTTGCTTAGAAAAGGGGAAGGGGGCAAAGATGCAGCAATGGAAATGAATTAAGGCTTAGAAAGATATTCCTAACAGCAGTATTCTGAATATGCTTTAATATTATATGTCCCATCTTAATATGACCCATCTTGAGATGATGAGGCTCTGAGCAGGCATTCTAGAAGCTTAGACTGATAGAGAAAAAACAAACTACTGGAAGAGCTTTGGCCTGCATGTAGGAGCACAGAGACAGAGATCCATGCTGGAGACAACACACGAGCAGCCCAAGCCCCCGGGAGAATGGCAGGGAAGGAACAATCAGGGGCAAATTCAATTGTAGAGCCCTGTTCTGCACTGCCTGCCTCGCTTGAGGTTTGAGCTGGATGTTTGCAGCTCTTTTGTTTTCCCTGGTTTGCCAGTTGTTGACTTGGTACCCTCAGATCTTTCCAGTTTCACCATTGCCTGCATTTAACTCCTAACAGGGGTAAAGCAGTGGGACCTAAGGCATGTGCTTATCAAAGCAATAACGTTAGGGCTCCTGAGACAGCAGAGGAAGGTAGGTACGGAAGCAGCATCCTCCCAGTGTCCTGAGCAAAACCCTGGTATGAGCAAACACACTTTTCCCAGAAAGTGCACCAAAAATTACATGGCAGTATCGTATCCACTCCCTTTACTAAGTTCATTAAACTCTCAATACTGTACTGCCCCAGTGCTTCGTGATGGCTACATGACCAAAGTAACATCAGGGTATCAATCTGTTTCTTTGCTCTCCCGAGTCTGTGGGATGGGCCAGGCTTTTCTTTTAAACCATAATTCTCTCCTCCTCCGATTTGCCAATTTTCCAATTAATCTCTCTTTCTGTTCTAGTTTCTAATTTTGTTTGTGTGAAAATTGCATGCTGCATTTCATTGCCGAGGATATCAGATCCAGGGGCTCCACTACCAAATGCCAAAGCCATGGCCCTAATGACTCAATCCTTGTCTTCTGCTGCTGTGCGTCTGCCATCTGAAGAACAGGTCCTTGAGGAACGTAGCTGTGAGAAGGGGCAATGACCATTCAAAGAGAACTTTAAGACACCCAGCACAGAGGACTTCAAAGGTTAGCAGGAAGAATCTGACCTGGTATGGAGCCCCAGGGGCAAGACAGCGAAAAAATGGGGTCTGCCCCCAGCGGTGCAGCATATTGGACAGATTCAAAGAATTTGAGAGTTTTCTGTTCTAAAGCTCTATGTAAATGCACTGCGCTAGTAAGGAACAGAAAGCACGTGAGGATTATCCAAGTCAAGTTACCAGATGAGTTCTCTCTACTTATCTCAGGAAAAATTGCCCTGAAAATGCAGACAAGAAGCCAAAGAGAGCCAAGGGAGAAGCCACAAGCAAAATGACTCCTGAACACAAGACAAGCTGGAAATTGCTACTTTTTCAGTGGATTTCATTCCTCCATTTAGCGTCATCTGTATTTAACTAATATGCCGTTTGATTTTAGCCAGACACTCAGAGACAGCTTTTATGCCACTCGCATCGGGAGAAGCAGAATGGGATGTCATCTCTGCACTGCTGATACTGAGGCTTCCCATGATTTATCTCAGCAGCATCACATGGATATTGAAAAGGACAGTGGAGATACACAATCCCACAAGTGATAGTCCATGTACTTCCCACCAGGATTATCTGGAAACATGCTAAAAAAGCATCTGAGACATCCGTTTCCTGTTGCTTTCCATAGTGTCTTGAGCAGTAAAATATTAAAAGTGTCGAAAGTGGCACACCAATCTAAATTAAGGATGTAGCCATCTTCCCATCCAGTGACGGGAAGGAGCTAATCTATCAGAGCAATTTTAGAATTAATAAGTTTCGTAAGTATTAATATATGGATCTAATCTACATTCAATGTTATCCAAATTACCTTGTGCTGAAAGAACAAGTTCTGTATAATGAAGAGAAACAAACGAAGCTCACAGAAAAATAATTAAAGCTGGGACTTGCAATGGGAATTGGAGTCAGCACTACCTCATGTTCCGTGTTGAAAATTTATTCTTACAGTAACCCAGCTTCCTCATCCAGAAGGTGGAGATGATAATACTCATCTCAGTTCCAACAGTATGCCAGTAAGATCTACAGATAAGCCATCAGAATTGCTATTATTAATATTATGTATGCTTGGCATGCATTTTTTACTTCAAAACAATTTTACAGATTGCATTTCTGGTCTACTCTCAGTGTTTTGGAGATCACTTTTTTAAACTTCAGAAAAGTTATTCTCAATTTATTTACTACATTTGGGCATATTCTTTGCCATTGACGTGAATTCTGTTTTACAGCTTATTAGTTTTATGGGATTTTGTTCTCTGTATGATGTGGGAACACAGTAGCACAATGATTCAACAAACACCAGTTTTACCAACCAGCCAGATTTAACAGGCTATTTCTTGTTGTATCCTATAAACACAGTGAGCAGCCAATCTGATATTTAATGATGCAAACCATAAGCAGAGGTAGTGTTTTGTGCCAAGACACAATATGTGGAGATTGCAAAAGCTCATAGTGAAATTTCTGTGGAAAAAAAATAGAGCATGGAGGTTTCTGAGTTGTTCTTTTGTGGGAATCAAAACCGAGTGTCTTTACAATGAAAAGCAGATAAATAGATTAATTAGAAAAACCCCAAAGATATTGACAGAATGAGAGAACACCTCATATTGTCCATGGAAGGTATTTGCAACCAACTGTGCCTTTTATGGGAAAACTTTATCAGAACAGGATTCCCAGATTTATTTTCATGTTCTGCCATCCACTAACTAAGAGAGTTTGGTCTGAACGATAAAGCAGTTTGACTATAAGGGAAGCACAAAATGTACTAGCTTCTAAAGAGGGCTTATTTTTTAGTATCTGTGAAGCTGTTGAAGAATCTTACATAAGAAGTTATTTATAATGACTTAAAATCAGAATTTTCTTTGAGGTATCCTAACCAAATTATAGAAAAAAAGATCTGTGAAACAGCATGAGGTATGTTTTAAAACCAGCTGCTTGGTTTTTTAAAAACATCTTTGTAGATCTCTCAAAAGGGAGTCTGGTCTACTATTAGGATTTTCTGAACAGGCACAAAAACTACAGCTTTATAGTCCAGGGTACAGTGGACTATAAAGTGCTGTCCTTGCTCACGTACAGACAATAAAATGAAACAGAAAAAGAGTCTTAAAAATTCAGAATGAAAAAGCAGAGTTGCCAGTAATGACCTGACTCACAGTTCCTGAGTGCTTGAGGTTGACAGTACTGGATCACTGGAAATGCTTTAGTAACAAAGACATCTCTTCTCTCCTGAACAAACTGACATCACCACAATCCATCAACTCGCTGGAATTCACAACCATGCTGGGCTTTACTTCTGAGCTGTTGTGATCAACAGCTATAGCCAAAATAGGTGTCTCTCTTCCAGTTCTCTTTTTTAAATCATATATCCTTTCACTGCATTTTACATATATTTCTTCATTTCGGTTTGATTCATCCTTACACTTTTTTGTACCGTTATGGCCTACAATTCCTGAAAACCCTGTGCAGCTGTAGAAATAAATACTCTGTCTGATCCTCCAGGACAGATTTAAGATGTCATTGTCAGCATTAGGCTATCTGTCTGTATTAGTCATTCCACCAGCATTAAGATAGTAAGAGAAAAGATAAGGGTCTGCCGTAAGGCCCACTGAAGCACAGGGAGTCTTTCTATTGACGTCAGCTATTCTGTACCATGTTCCTCTAGCACGGATTAGGACACAAAGAAGAGCTGCTCATGCCAAATTCTGTACTCACTTCTTCATGCGCACTCATTTTTATTGAGCAGGCTCAATAAAGCCTACTGGGACCATCATTCCTGCAACCTTTATACAACTTTTACCTTACTTTATGCAGTCTGTCTGGGCAAGGGGCCAGGCCTTCATATTTTACAATGGAAAGCCTTTTCCTCTGCCTATCTGAGTTTATTCCTTCGCTTCACCCTCTTATTTTCTGTACTTCCTTCACCAGGTTCAAAGAGCTTGGTCCTTTGTTGGACATTTACCCTTCGGAAGCAATAACACTGGCAATGAGATGTCTTTTTCAAAATCGGGCCCAAAATTTTTCCCATGGGAATACATCATTTAGGGACGTTATCTTTAGGGCCAAAATGGTCTGCCTGCTGAGCGCCGGAGCCCAGCTTCCCTTTGACACCCTGCCATGCCGGCGATGCTCCGGCCACCACTCTCCCACTCCTACAGCAGTGCCTAAGGTCTGCTTTCTTTCCAATGCTGAAAACCTCCTGTAGGATCCAAGACGTCGATCCCAGCCCACCTGTGGAGCCTGGGTGGGAATCCCTACCCCTGGGGGAGATGCCAGGCAGGCAGAGCGACGCTGCCAACGCTGCTAACAAAGGCTTTCGCAGATGGGTGAGGGGGAGCTGGGTGAGAAACAGCCAAGTGTCACAGAGGAGGGAAGGGGAGGGCAGAGGACCTGCTGGAGAGTACAACCCTGCAAGGCCAGCAGGACCTATCATGTCACCTAAGGCCAGGATTACCTAGGCAATAGTGTATGAAATAACAAGTTGGGATGGACGTGGGAAAAATGGGATCAAGGTGGGAAAAAAGCAATTAAGGGTGGGTTGTTTATTTGGGGGGAGGATGGGGTGTAGGAAAAAGGTACAAGGGCAGTGAAAAGGAGAGTAAAAAAATGGGATAATAGGAGATGCAAATAACATTAACTGGGGCCGCTTGGGGGTATCTATCAGGCGGCCATGCCCTTGACCACTGCAGCCCGTCATCCCAAATCAGACCAACCAACCCATCCTGTTGCTCTGAGCACACCGTGTGTGCCGACCTGCTGGCGCGGTCAGGAGGGCTGGGTGGGATAGGTGCGGGGGAACACCCGAGGCGGATGGATCGAGTATCCGGTGTTGCCATGGTGGTGCCCGTGCCAGGCCTGACAACGTCAGCCTCTTCCCGACCTCCTCCTCCTCCTCACGCGCACACCAGCAGAAGGAAACCCTCTCCCACCAACGCGGCGTCATCTCCCCAAATGGTTTCAGCTAAACCGACAGAGGCAATGGCACTTTTTCATTGGCATAGCTTCATATGTATTATGGAGGTTTTGCCAGGATAATTTCACTGGCTAGGAGGGGATGATTATTTTTATATGCCTCTACACAACATATGTATGCTGGCAAAATCATCCAAAGTCACTTCACTGCTTGCCTAGTCCCAAAGAAGTTAACACCTTCAAACGCAATGAGTGGCAGAGTGGGTAATGAAACTGAATTGCCCATATTTCTTCAGAAAAATGATACATAAAATTATTGCGTTCTTACATTGAAAGCGTTACTTCTGTGACAATAGGGACTAGGTGAAAACAGAAGTGTCTTCCTTTCAAATTGTTTTTGCCACTGGCACTTTTCTAAAATAACCCTTAGATCTTTTTTCAGTTAGTTTCATACAGAGTTTTCCTTGTAAGTATTACTGCCTTTAGATACCGCACAAATGATCCTCAAAAAGAATATGTAGCATATTATCCTCAGTGATACACAAATCCAAATACCCCCACTCAGAGTGTAGACTACTGATGCTGATGGGTAAAATAAGGCTTAGTTTTGCAGCAGACAGATGTACTGCCTTTGGGTGCCCACTAGGCTTCTGAAGTTTGCTTCAAATATGAAGTGAGATACCGGAGAAGAAAAAGAATTCGTCTATGAGAGTCAATATCCTCAAAAATAAAAATGGGGAGTCCTACATCTCTCAACTGGAGACAGACAAGAATAAAAAGGGGCTTGTTCATTAAGGAGAAGACTTAATAAAATCCAGAGACCAGCTTGCAGAAAGAAATCTGACTGGCTCCACACCAAGACATCTACAGTGGATATAAACCAAGCAACTTCACTAAATGTATTATCTCGTACTCCCTACAAGATTTTTTTTAATGAAAAACTGTTCCATTTTCTCAGAGACTGTGACTGAATCTCCACTGAATAGCACCTCCTGCGTTCATAGCACATTTACAGCTGAGCAAAGCACTGTTAAATGCTACAAATGCAAACAGCTGCACAAAGCAGCGTAACACTGGAGAATCCAGGCACTCCTAGGAAGAATCTGGGATTTGGGATGTTAGCCGTAGCCAGCATTTTTCTTGTTTGGTTTAGCAGCCCACTAGAATATTTAACAGTACCATACATTCTTTTTTAAGTTCTTTCATGAAGACGAATGTTTTATACATAGTGCATTTTTTAATAGGAATAAGATTTTAAGCTGCTAAAGAAAAAGCTCTGTTTGTTGGGATTTGTGCATCACTGAAATAGCCAACAGTATGGAAGTAGATCAACGTACACGCAGTATCAAAAATCACATTTATAAGCTAAATAATGTAAAATAACCTGCATGCTTTTTTTGTTGTTGTTGTTACTGTACTGTGGGGAAAACTTGTGACATGCAGGTAAAATTATGTTTCTTATTAGAAAATATTGAAGTCCCAACAGATTTTTAAATGAATGAAATCAGATGGAAAGAACTTGCACTGATTCCATTTTTAAAAAAAACAAGATGAATATATGGGCGAATGACTTTTCATAATTCTTAGCAGCAGTAATCACATTTCTCCAGGTTTCTGAACTAAAACTCAGAATTTATTTGGGACCCAGATATAACTTTTGGTAGCTGTACACAAGAATGATCACGAGTGAAGCTCCTCTTTAAAATGATCATTGGTTCCCTGTTTCAGATGGGTTGGATAAAGATGAGATTCCCAACTGAAATACTTGGACTTTACAAAAGCAAAAAAAATGACAAGCAGTCTGATCCTGAATCATAGCCTGATCCTGTTCCCATTTAACTCAAGAGAACTTCTACCCACTGCTTATATTCTTTCACGGAAAAGCAGAGATAGCTCAAGGCAGCAGGCAAGGTAGGCAGCACCCTAGAGCAGAAAGCTGCCTACACCACCCAGGAGAAGATGGAGTGCGGTGCTCATTTGCAATTCTACAGCCCTCACTAGTACACCGTCTCACAACTCAAATGCACTGACTGAGACCAAGTGCTTCAGCTGAAATTTTACCAGGCTATAAGTACACATCATTTATAAGTCTCAGCTATTCTGGAACTGGATAGGTGATTTCTGAAATATTCTTCCATCTTACAAAATTTGTATTACCATGTAATTCACCTCCCGAAGAAATTTATGTTTTTATGTATTCACCAAATAAACCCTCACTTGATGCTGGGGAATATTTGCTTCTTCCAGTATTCTTTCACATGGATATTCTGTTTTGTTCTGTTTTTTAAATCCGTGTAAAACAACTCCAGGCTGATTTCAGTTCCACGCTGCACAGATTTCTCCCAGAAGAAACTGACATTTTTCTTTCTGTGGTTTCAGGGAATATTTAAATATTTTATATAAAAAGAAGAACAGCTTCAGCAGGGATACTGAGAGACCCCCACCGTGGCCAATGCTACCTACCTAGCAAGAAGGCGCAGAGCCGGAGATCAAATCAGAGAAGAGGAGAGATGGGAACAGGAAAGCCTCAGTGCTGCAAACCTGATCTGTTGTGCATAGGGCATTTCCTCCTACTTTCAGGAGACAGGGATGGATCTGACTTCCCTGGCTCCAGAAGTGTGCGCTGTCAACCCGAATTCACTAGCTTAGGGGTGGGACTTAGCTTCCACTCCTCTCCAAGGCATCTCTCACTATGGGCAGCTGGAGCAGGTTCATGTGTAAGTGCCGTAAGGAACCATGAGAACTAAGCCTGAAATAACCTTCAGACTCTGAGAAGTAGGTGTCACAAAGCAAAACCTTCACGCATTCACCTACAAATGACTTAGCGCTTAGCATTTTGTCTCCAAATAAAGTCACTGGTCCCTCCAGTGTGCAGGTGCTCAGCTGCTTGAAGGAACGTAGGATAAAGCCCGTATCCAGTTTGTTAGTCTTCTTTCATTCCCCCTTCATACACACTCTTAACGTTTCATCTTTCTGGTCTTCCTTAAGAGTCAGGAAATATAAAGAAATCAGTGGGTGTTTTTGAGCACTTTAGTTGCCAAAGTATGACTTGAATGGTTATAATATGTGATTCAACTCAAATGAGTCTTTCTGTGTCCTCACCATTTAGAGATTACCCAAAAGATAACACTTCGTTAGAGCTGTTTGTATCGCCAAATCAGAAACTTCAAATGAAAATCTGGTATTTGCAAATTCTTAGTCAGAAACCATACCAAGTGTCATTAGCTTTCCGAACAATAGCATGTAGAAAACAATTTCAGCAATAAGGAAGAAAACTTCGCAGGAATCCATTGATCAGAAGACATCAGAATTGCTATTATTTAATTCAGGGGTTTTATGTGATAATAATTCCTTGTTAAAAAATGAGGAGGCCTGTTAAAGATGTCACAAAAGTACTGTCAGGGACCTTAACTAAGAAAAAATATCCTCAGATGTTGCCAAGAGAACTGGGAACATTTTTGGAGGGGAGCATATTCTGATCTGTTTTCCCACATGGGAATACTCTCCCAAAATAAGGTCAATAGCGGATTCCCCCTTTAGGTCTTCAGCCTTTTAGCAATGGTCAGTCCACGACAATCTGCATGAATTCTGATTTGCAAATATAAACCTTAGGTTTTTGCATATTTCTATAGCTGGTTGCAAAGGATTTTCATTTCAGTATAATGCTACATTACTGAGTATGTGCTAACGCTCTCACTCCTCTATATTGCTATTACAAGTCAGTCTGCTGGTAAGGAAATCTGGGTTCGTTAATCTTGCCAATACTCCGCACTGTGTCATGCGCTGCTCATTAGGAACCACGGGCAACCAGACTGTCTCAGCTGATCAGTTATAAAAGTTACAGGAGCCTTTCCCATCTCGCTGGTAATAAAGACACGAAGTCTGCCACCATCACAATTCTCTTCAGCAGAAGAAAAGCAGCAAGTGCTAATTAAATAAGGTGCCACGGTAGGCTGTACAGCAAACGGCATTCAGAATGAACGTTGGAGTGTGAAGGATGGAAAGCTTGCTTCCTCCTTCCAAGAAACACAGCAGAAAGTTAAACACCGAATAACCTCTCTGAAATAGTACAATGTGCATAGATTTTCCCAATTTGTGTATAGCAAGGAAACATCCTTAAGCCTTGCGTTAAGAACTTCATTGCAGCTTTCAATGGGCTTTTAGCATATTGACAAGTCTGAAGTTCATTCTTTCAGCGCAGGCATCAGCTCTAGTCCAGCGGTGGATTTACTCTGTCTGTCCATACGGACACACTAGCAGGCTGGGTACTGCTGTAACTCATGAGCAGGATTTGCAGTAAATGCAGGGTGAAGTAGTGAAAGGCAGAAAAGTTTGAAAGGGTTTTCATCTTACAGGGTTTTATATAAATTCTGGTATACTAGAGGTTATCTATTGGGACTACCGTAGCATGTCTTGCATGAGACAAAGCGAACACCTCACCATGTGGGACCAAGGGAGATTTGCTAGTTAGTGTATGCCTCTTGTAAATCCAGACCCATTTACGCTACCTTCAAATGCCACACCTGCCCTAAGCAACCTCTTCTGTTGCTCATCTCTTCCTTTAATCAGAGTGTTTTTCCCAATACAGAGTTCTCTTACTGTAAATTCCAACTCCCAGTGCCCTGCCATATCCACAAGCAATGCTGGCTTTCCCTCTTCTTCGCAGCTAACTTTTATGCATTTCATGAGAACTATTATCATGGTCTTCCCAATCATCTTTTTGCAAAACTAAGCAGCTGTGCTTCACTAAACCTTTACTTAGAACTCAAGCTTCCTAAGCCTTTGATATTTCTTGATACTCTTGTCTAGACTCTCTCCTGTTGCTCATTAATCTCTCCTACAACACAAAACTGGAGCGGGTGCTCCACCTGGGACCTCAGCAGGACGATTTTTCAGTCATTACTTAGAGCAATCTACACATTTAACTATTCCAGATTGTTTCCTCTGGAGTTAAGTCTGCTTTCAGTTTAAATTAAACTGTGTAAAGATCACACTGAAAGAGGAATAAAAGCATCCATTTATGTAGCTCACCTGGAGTAGCTACTCCGTCTCAAGTTTTCAGCTGACATTTTTCCAAATTAATGTTGTCAGTATGTGCACACGTACAAATGTATGCATTCCCCCACTTCAGACATGATGTCTAGATCTATCCTGCATAAGATGGTTAAACTTTCAACAGTTCTTCACTTTAGTGACAGCTACCAAAGACAGAAGAATGTCAGTGAGCATTTCTGAAAATAAGACTTAGCTTTGCAACACCATCTTTTTCAGCTACCTAGAAGCTATCTAGATTTATTTTTATTATTGTAATGGACATTTTTATTATTGTAATGGATTAGATGTCATTATTGTTCACCTAAGAATATATTTAAATTAAGTCTTAAATGTTATTTTATGGGATAAATCAACACATCACAGCACCAATTTTCATTCACAGCGCAGAAAAGGTCAGTATGCAAATGCAACATGCTAAAAATGGATCCTCTCTGAGTAATGCCCAATCAAGTTAATGAAACTGGATCCTGAAGACAAAGTTTAGCTTTTTGTTTTACCTCTGATATTTAGAATCTGTTCTACAGACTAATGCTTGATTCAAAATGTCAGGGAGAAAAATGAGAAATTAAGTAATGCAGAAATAACATTTTCTTTCATTATGCACAATCTATTTATACAGTGACAATCTTTGCATTACTTTTTCCATGAAAAAACACACTGATTATCAATCAAAGTTTATTCTGCTTTTCTTCAACTTCAATCATTTTCTATTTAAATTGGAGTATATACGTAAATTGTAAAATTACTTATTATGTCTATATATATTAAATGAACATTAAAACCACATTATCATACCCTATCTTTTTTTGTACCAGGGAAGCAATAATAACCATTTAAGCTATCTGAATGCAACTCCGTAATTCTGAAGAGCGGTCTGGTCAGTATAATCTTGAGCCTTTTGTAGGTGACAAAGAATTTTGTCAACTCTTTTGTTAGAAATTGGGAACTTTTAACATCATGTAAAACGTAAAACCATAAGTGAAATGATCCAAAGACCAATGACTTCATAAAAGCATAATTAGAATATTTTTTCTCTATTAAAGATCTGAAATCTTCAGATGGATGGGGACGGACAAGTGGAAATCATTAAGTGCAGCACACGTACCACACTTAATGTGCAAGTCTGTAACTAAGAGAACAACTGAAATATATACAAAATATGTAATAGTTACTGTACGTGCGAAGCAATTATGGCAAAGTGGTTAATTTCACATATTTACGGGCATGATACTGGTGCTGAATACCTACAGGCACAAGTTTTGCTGGGTAAAATTGCTCAGGAATAAATACAGGATTTGATAGGTGTAACAGTTGTATGCACGTACACCTGAATCCACCCATTCAAAAAGTCCTTTGAGACTAACACATCCTGGAATAAAACATAATGGAAGACAGGCACGCTACAGCAAAGTACACATAACTTTCCCTAGCTGAACTATCCTTATTTATTAAGGAGGGCTTCTGTTTGGCATAAAGCTACTCACATTTGTAGTTCTTCCCAGCATGAGATGTCATACAGACAGGGCTTTAGTCTTTTTATTTTTAAGATACATTCTTCATATTTTTCCTTCTTAATTACTAGTAAGATTAACTGCCAGATCCTTCCATCAAAGTGTTAAACAATATTGATAGGCATTAATATTGGAAACATAGAAAGGAATAAAATTCAGTCTATCTTCAGTATTACAGGGGTTCTAGATCATGCCAGAAAAAGATGCATCTAAGGATGGAAAATATTGTTCTGTTACATGTGCTCTAACATTACAGACATGAAAATCTCACAGGTCAGAACAAAGATTGCATCACTTGGATGCAGTCTTATGTAGAGTGAAACATGGAGAATATGGCATTTTTCTCTGCCTCCTTCCTAAAAATTCCCAATGTTTGGTTTTGACCTTTGATGGGCATTCAGCTGTTATCTTTATAAAAGCATCTATTAAACACTAGCACTTTTTTCCTTAGTGCTCGCTAGTCCAGTATCACTGCAACTCTCCTCCATGTAAAAAATCTTAACATTTACTGTCACTGAATTTCCTCTGCCATCTGCAACTGAAGAGTTGACTCTAGCACTGTCAGCACGCTTTATTACTTCAATATTATCCCCCTTTTCCATATGTTGAACCACCCAGATGCTTGGACTGATGCCCACAGACTCCACTGGTGACTTCCCTCCATGTAAAACTTGACCATTTACTCCCCTTTGCTTCCTAACTTTTAACCTGCTATTAATTAATGACAGGAGTTTCCCTTTCATTGCACGGCACCTTTAATTCTTTATAAGCTTTCAGGAAAGAACCCTATTGAAAACTTTTGGAAATCCAAGTAGAATACACCCAGATCACATTTTCTCCCCAAATCATTGCCTCCCTTGGAGAACCGGGTAGACTTGTGAGTTTGGACCTCTCCCTGTTAAGCCACGCTGTTCAGCCTGCACGATGAACACCACAATCCTAAATTATCATTGACTCCCTGTTCCTATTCATTCTATGCCGCAGCGCTGAGCTGTAGCTGTGGTTTGATAGTACTCATCATGCCGATCAGCTCTTTACGCACATGTGACAGAGTTTGGCTGTCAGAAAATGAACGGTTATGAATTATGGAAAAAATGTTTTTTACAAGATCGTTATTTCCCATATCCGTTTTTAATTTCCTTCTTTCTCCAATGCAATAAAAATGAATGGAGGTGTCGGAGAGAGGAGAAAGCTCTCAAAATGGAGAAGGTAGCTTTCTTAAGAGTTCACTGCAAAGAAAACCAACAAGCCTAATACCAATGGAGTAGCCCAAATTGAGGGCTTCCAAGCTCACAGATGACTTCAAAGCTTTAGGGGACAGAGGAGAAGGACGTTTCCAATGCATTTCCCTAAGGAAATAAGGTTTACTGGAGTGGCTGTGCACCACCCCACCATCACCTTCCCTCCCTCTGCCCCGCACCTTCCGCCTGTTGGATAGCTTTAACCCAGCTCAACTGAAGGCTGAAAAACCCGCAGGTTCTGGCAAGCACCACGGCAAGGTGGGAGCCGAACCTGGGAGAAGAGAAGCCGGCGGTGCCTCGCTCAAGCAGGAAGCTGGGAGGAGCGGAGCACTCATCGGCTGCGGCCAGGCGCCCAGAGAAGGAGCAGGAGGGCACCATGGCAACACCCAGCCTGGGGTGACCCCCAGCAGAGCCGGGAGGGAGCGGGGTGCACTGCACCGTTCGGTGGGTTTGTGCGGAGTTTCTCTCCACATCTGTCAAAAATGACAAAATTCCTGCTGACGTTGTATTTGTTGCTGATGTCTCGTTAGCCAAAGTTTCAAGAAAACCCAGTTTGGGGAACCGGGATCACACACCCCCTGGACCTACAGCCTCTCAGAGAAGCTGAAACGTGGGTGCAGCTGGGGAGCCCAGGACATCCAGGCACAGCCAAGGGGTGCAGGGCCACTGGCTCCCGGCGGGTGGGGAGCGTGTCCCACCCGCTGGCTTAGGCAATACCAGGCACGTCGCTATGGAGCGGTCTGCCAGGATGAAAACAGGGCTGTCAGGGAACTGTCCCCTGGGTCTAGCACAGGCTTACCTAACCCAAGAGGTTTTGAATTGAGCTTTTCATTCAGAAAATTGTAATTTTCCATTTAAAATGTCATTGTGACACTCTGTGAAAAGAGCTCTAATGTATTTCACTTTCACATGCTCCTGCATAGCAATAAAGCAATATTGTCACAGCGTATCTGACACTGGAGCGGTAGGTATAGGCTGATGATTTAATATTGCGCTTCTACTGTCATGTCTAAAGAATTTTGGCTGGCTGGTAAAGCGGATAGCAGACAAAGGCCAAAGTACAGTTATTCACACCCTGTTTTATGGTTTGGTTTTTCTCATGTTATGACATGAGATGCAAGGAACACAGCACAAAGGCTTTTATCTGCTAGAACAGAGAAATGCAGGATTCCTGACACAGAAGAAAAATCCATGGTGATATTCCCATGAGTATTCCAGTGCTTATCTTTTGAGGAACTTACAACTCTTTGAATATATTCACAGATACAGATATATGTATAGGCACACAGAGAACAAGTTTATGTCTTACTTTAGATAACAATTACAACGTACTGAAAATGGTTCACTTGTAACATACTATATGCAACTAGGATGTCCTTTTGAAAGTGACTACATGTTACAGATTCATGTTCATCCAAAGAAATTATATACAAATCAGCCAGTGCTTACAGGAAAGGCTACTTTTTTCTGGTTTTACCATTATAATTTTACAAAATAATTCTTATGGATCAATCTTGGTAAAAATACTTGAAAACAGGGATCTAAGAGCCACAGCCACCTTTCCTAAAGATGTTTTCCAAGCAAGATCCAGGTTCCAGTTCCCTGGATTCTGGCAGCCAATACTCTTCCTGTAACAGTCTGAATGAGATCCCAAATCTGAAAAAATGACAAGCTCTAAGAATATGCAGGTCTAGAAATGCATGTTCTACAAGAACTTTTAATCTAAAGTAACTTTCTTCAATTGTACATACATTTTTAAAGAAAGTGAAGGCAAGGTCTGAGCAAATCAAAGCGCAAAATTGGAAGTCGGGGGGAGGGAAAAGCTTCCACAAATTAAACCATTATCCACTACAGAATTTTGCATAGACCCACAAATAGGTAGGTCAGAAAACAAAAACACATGAAAGAGTCAAATAGTGAAACAATGTAGGTTTTAAGAGCCAAGATTAATTACCTCTCTTTCCTTTGAAAAAGAGCATTCCAAAAAAGCACCACCAAAATGCCAGAAAGACACCACAATAAAAAGATGTATTATGTACCAACAAATACTTAGTGTTTGAAGAGACATCACAAAAACTGCATCACAGCCTTGAAATAGATACTGAATCCCACAGACAATCCTTAGTTTAACTGGGTACAAAGAAAAGTGGCTTAGATGTCATTTTCTCTATATTGAGCTCACAAAAATAGGCATTTGCCTCAATTTTTTTTTTTTTTTTTTTGCTGCTGGTAACAAATACAGAAGAAATAAGGGTTTGCTCTTCTTGTACATCAAGGCATATCTTTGCTGTGTTAACCTGAAGGAATTTTTCATCCTGTATCTTTGAGCTCCACACATAAATATCAGAGAGGCAAATATCATAGATAAAAATGAACCTGGTTTAGAAACAGACTTTCTGCCATGACATACCACAAGCAGCGAGTTAACTTTTCACTTTCCAAATCACAAAATATTAAATATTGAAACATCCTTTGAAACGTTAACATTTAATTCTTTAATAGCATCCTCAGAGGCTTCACAACTCTCACCTAATTTGAGGGTAATAGGTTACAACAGCTTTTATTGCTGCACTGGACATAATTCTTTTTTTGTGTGCTTTTATGTTACGCCAAAATTGCCTGAGTCCATATGAATAACTTCAGTGGGGGGGTTGGTTTTGTGTATACGTTTAAATGAATGCTTTTGCATTCTGCTTTGGTTTTCGACGAGCAGCATTTCTGACCATGCAGCGTCTCGCTATTGTTCCTGCCTGCACCCACCGCATCTGCTCCACAGAACTTCCCATTTTTTTTTTTTTCTGTAAATCACGTTGTATTTTGTATGCAAACTTTACACAGAACTGAAAAGAATTTAATGAAATGTCCTTGACAGCCCATCACAGAGCCCTGCTCCATGTGTGGGAAGGTGGCAGCGATCTGACCCCGGCTGGGCTCCGCGTTTGCCTCTCCCTGCCTTGTTCTGGCAGAGGAGAGTCCACCAGAAAACTGCTGGCTTCCCTCTTTCAAAATGCTTTCTAAATGCCACATCTTGAAAAGCATGAAGAGGAAACATAACATTTAGAAATCGATCCACTGGCTGCAGCAGAGCCTGCAAAGCAGCAACGGAGAAAAAAGAAAAGAGAGGACTCACCAAGATACATCCTGATGTAGGGAGAACAGTTTTGGGAGCAACCCTCAACAGTCTGGAAGTTAATACTCTGCTTCTCTCCTCTTTTCCTTTCTCAGTCCCCCCCACTCCTAATTTCCCCATTTAAGGGAGAAAATAACAAGGCAGAAGATGCCAAGAGACTTTCATGACATAAACAATAAGGCCTTCCTGTGCCAACATTTCCTTTAAAAACACTTGCCAATAAAGCTCCTGGAGGCCAGCAAGAGAAAAAAATGCCGAAACAGCCGTGACATGAACTTGGCATATTTTCTGACTCACTCACTTCCCTTGAGACAATCCCTCCAAGAGAATGCTGAAGGATAATGGGAAAAGAAAATTTCTTCCAGTGAGAAGGACTTCAGCTGCCCATGCTCTACAAGAAAACTGCCAATTAACTTTATTTCTGTTTACCTACAGACTCGCTCACGCAGCCACCTCCACTGGCATGTTTCCTGACTCACATACTCATGTTTGCACATTCATCTTGTAATCCTGATGTCTGAAAAAAGCAAGGAGACTTTTCTTTTTAAACAAAATACTGAGAATCCCCAACTCCAAATAATTTCTGAACAGCAGAGAGAATGATCAATAATTGATAAAGGGTGGCCAAATATTTGGCTGCTTCACATGTTAAATCCAAATTTCCTTTTTCCTCATCCCTGCTATTTGTACTTCTTTAGTACTACTGTAATTTTTTAGTGCCAGACACACTAGTCTATAAAACATTAAGGATACTCATATATCTTGTATACCTGTAATGAAGGATCGTCAAGATTATCTTGTCTCGTCAATCCATCTCATTTTGAGTAATACCATGTTTTCAAAACTAAATGGCATGTTAAGAACCAGAAATTAACATCTCTTTGGAAATCAGCATCTTACATGCACCAACATGCGTTCACTCCCTCCCTCCCTCCCGGGGTATGGCCGTCCCCTGCCTGAAGTCCCCCGTGGTCAGGAACATGGGGGTTTCAGCTGTCCCCTCTCATCCGCGCCTTCGTCTTCACCTCCAGCGCAGGGGGACCCTCCGGGGAGGCTCAAGCCCGGCTCCCGCGGGAGGGGACGGGCAGAAGGCAGGCCAGTGCCGTGCTGGTGGCAGGGGCAACGTGGCGGCTCCTCCACCGCGGGGTCACGGCAGCTCCTGCCCGTCCGAGGGCAGGAGCAGGCAGGCGAAACGGGGGTCCGGCCAGGTTCTGCTCCAGGGCTGCCACCCTGCTGCACTCCCTTCTAACACCGGACCAGGCAGCAAACCCCTACCTCATTCAAAGAGACAGACCAAGCAGAAATTTTTGTCGCTCTGGGGTGGGGGCTGTTCGATTACCGGTCTCAGTCTTGCGATGCGGAGACACCACCTCTTCCTTCCACACCTACCCAGTTCAGGGGACCGTGCACAGATCCGTCCATCCCTCTACGCGAACCTTGCACCCCGTCACGGAGTTAGCTCATGCTTACTCTCCGTTTCTAAGAAGGCAGTGAGCACTGCCAAGCGCTCCTCACTCAGCTAAGGGCTGTTACTGTTGCTGGGGTTTCTTTGGTTTTGCATTCAACTTCTTAGATTAGCATCAGGGTATCACATATCAAAATAACCACTAGTGAGGATTTGCTGGCCTGCTCAGAAGTGAGGGTTCACCATACCTACAGCTGCACAATTTTGCCGTAATGTAGTCTGATATCATACACCCCTGGTTTCTACTTTCGAATAACTTGCTTGCTGCTGTAGCGCTTGGGCTTATGTCACACTCGGCCAGTCTCCTGACCCTCTTCTAAGAGCCCGCCTACCCCTGAAGACCCTCAGCAATCATACCTAAGCCAGTGCCACCAGACCGTACAATTCTAGTTTGTTTTTTTTGTGGCCTTTGGGTTTTTCTGGCATTCCCAGCTAGTATAGCTCTGCTGGCAAAATACTGTAGTACGCTATAACATATATAATCTGCATTAGGAGTTATCTACTAGCTCACCTTTACTCCATCATGCCTGCTGGGCACCTTGTCAAGACACACACACACACACACACACACACACACACACACAGCGCGAGCTTCTTTTTTTTCTTAACCATCTTTTTCTGTCCACTTGCAAAGCTAACACTGCCTTGTTTTTACATTTGTTTTCATCAAAACCTGAGAAAAGATGTGTTTTTTTGTAACACCACCAGGGCAAGCTATCTGTGGTTGGCTGGCAAACTCTGAAATTCAGGGCTGGGGCAGAAATATTTAGGAGTCAAAAAAAGCTGACTTGCTCAAGAAATTAAAGCCCTTCTGACAATCTTCCAGAGAGCCCCTGAGGAAAAGGGAGGGAACCAGAGAGACTCAAGGAAAATGGATGGGAGCCCAGCGTGGAGATTCACGCCAGAACGGTTCCTGGCCAAGAAGGAAGGTTGGCAAGTAGACAAATACAGGCTTTCATAGGCAGCATTGTAAACAAGACATTAAAAATATTAATCCATTTAGATTTCAAGCACCAAGATGAGATTTACTTAAGAAGCAGAATTATGCTGGTAATGGCTCCTCAAACATTTCAGCTGAATGTCAAAACTTTTGCTCAACTGTATCAACTGAAAATACAAGGAGCTGTTGACACTACAATATTCAAACATTCAATCGTATGGCAGGGCTGGAAAAACACAGAGGAAGGCAAAGGAATGCTTGAGCCTTGGGCAGAAACTCAAGCCCTCACAAGGAAATTGCATTCACAAATTATTTTTACCTTCATTTCTACACCAAAATAATAAATTGAAGAGGCGAAATGGTTTCTTAAAACCAACCTTCCTTTCAGAAACCTTTTCAAATAAAACGTAAATTACCTCTACCAAAATACTTTGTTTTCAAGTAGAAACAGTCACCTAGAACAGAATGTCTTTTCGTGTGAAAGAAAGTTTAAGTAAACTTTGAACACCTAGGACTTAAAAAAGTTTCTTCTCTCTTACAGGAATCAGTATGTCTCCCACCCTCCCCTTAGAAAACACACGCTTATTCTAAATGATTGAATTTTTTTTTTTTTTTTTAGAATGCACTGGAAAAGTCATCTGCCCCCAAAGCAAACAGGCATTCAGGACAAGCCTGAATCCATGCTGGCACCTGAAGTACAGAAACACAGAAGAAACACATGCTTTTTGGGTGAACACGGTAAGTGTCAGGTCACCTCAAGCCTGCCATGGCCAGGAGACTCACAGATCTTCTACATGCTGGTGAGTAGGGTTCACAAGCTAGTCTACCGAGGGGCAAGCGTGTCAGGGGAGGCCCAGAGGGAAAAACAAGTGCCTTGAACAATGACAAAAAATACGGTCTGCAGTCACTATGCGAGATTCAGGAACTGAGTCGGGAATCTAGAAGATTCCTGTATTGGGTTAAAGGAAAGACTAGTATTTCTTGAATCAACCAGGTTGTCCCTCACAGAAACCCATGTGCGTGGCCCGCGCTCAAAAAAGGTCTTTTTCCCCCTTGCAGTAGCACCGACAATCACCGCAAAATGCCACATGTGGAAGGACTGAGATATCTCCATTCAAAGCACTAAAAGCATTCTAAAGGAAAGGCTAACATTTCTCCATTATCTTTAGTCGCTTTAAAAAGCATTATTTTAGTAAAAAGGCTAGAACAGCAACCCATCTCTTCTAACCTAGGATATACTATACACCCCTCAGAATTATATTTATCAGGTTCCTTAAGAAAAGAACAAAATGAAAAGATAAAAAAACAACCCACTAAGCTCTTCTCCTTGCTTATATCTGTAGCCACTCACAAACTTACCTGAAGCTTTCCACAGTATCTGAAATGGAAGATCTGAGCAAAGGAAAACCTCAAAACACAGTGAAAGAAGGAATATCTTAATTCTGCTTAGAAGTGAAAAAAACTAGATTAAGATTTAAAGAATCTGAAATTTTATAACAGTTTAAACATTTAAATGCAAATGCAAGTAGCAACGCATGAATTATAGAAATTCTGTAGCACTCCTGATCTTATGAATCATACTACGAAATTTGCCTTCTGCACTCTCAATGTAACCAGAATGAAATACTGGCATCTCGGATATTTTGAAATGATACACAAGCAGCACATTTAATAGCATTAATTTTAATAAGATAGCATTCTATCTCAGATGCATCTGTTTCAAAATGTTCTAGCTGAAGGTATTTTTATGAAAGCTATTTGCCCATTACCTACCACAACGAGTGCAACTTCACAGTCCAGGGAGGCATTTCCATCACACGAAAGGAGAAGCCATTAGCGAAGCGCTGCTTGGCAAACAGTAGTTCACACACTGAAGCTGCAATATTATCCTGGCTTTCCTACATATTAAGCATAGGACTATGTTCAAAGTAAACATGTGGTCATAATTAAATAATAATTATGACTAACATTTGTGTAACACCATTCATCCAAATAGTTTAAAGCATTAGGTAAATCTGTAAACAATGGGTCTAATCCTGCACCCTTTACTCATGCAGTTCAAATGGCTGATGTAGATCTTGTCTACACACAGACTTAATTGTTCTCAATTAACTCCATGTGTCAACACTCATTCCAGTGTGTCTTGTTCCTATTTAGCTTAATTCTCTCACTGCTTACTCCAGGTAAACATACTGTTTCTACACTCTCACTGATTTAACATCACTTTTATGGACACTTTCCTACACAGATCCCACAGGGCTTTGCAAATCTCAATGCAGCCTCACTTCTCCTACATGCTTCTAATAAGACAAATATTCTTTTACAGATGTGGAAGTTCACTTGTTAGTATGCTTAAGGGACTGACCGTTCCATACTGATTTGCATCTGTAAACCCAGGACGTACAATTTCTATTCTCATACCTTAATCACACAAATAGCCTTCTTTATCCATCACGCTCCAGAGTAAAACCACAGGAAATGGTAAGAACAGGGGAAAATTCTGCAGTTTCTAAAAATAAAATATATTTGGAAGCAGACATGCTCAAACCACTTTTATGCATCTGTGGTACAAACGATGTCTGTTACAGAGAACCAAAGTTGCTAAACAAGTTAAAAAAAAATATCATGAAGAACTTGTAGACCTTCCTGACATTTTGGTGTCAGTCTGCCTTGACAGTCAAGCAACTGGAGAACAAGGCGAGAGACCAGGAATACCTGAGTCAGATTTCATTTTGGCTCTGCTACGGACAGTTACTTAACTTTTTTGCTTCGGCTGCAGTATCTGCAAGCCAAGCCAAATCATCCCTTCCCCTTAGGGATCTTTTGAAATTCATAAAAATCCCTACGGCTCTTTGAAGACAAATACCGCTTACTACTGCTAGCTATTATTTAGCTTCTTGCATTTTTTGCCTTCTAGCTTAAATTTTGCATAGAAGAAAGTCACTGTCACATCTCACTTACACCTCATTTTAGTATATTTTCCTTCCAATTTTAATTTTCCTTTGCAAGAGGTATGCTCAATTTTAGCTCTTATATGCATTCCATGTAACTCTGGCATATATCCGAAAGCTTTTTTTTTTAGCATCAGACAAAAGCACTGCAAAATGTCATCCACCGCTGAACAGTCAGCAAAGCTCACACTAGCGCGACAGTGAAATAAGGGAGGGTTTTCCCCTTAAAATCTTCTAATAGGTTTAGGCATTTCTCCGATTTAAGAAAAAAAAATTACAATAATTGCCTCACCTAAGCACAACCCAGTCGAACCTGAAAAGAATCTAATGTCCCAACAGCGATTCCTACTACAGAAGAAATCCTGCAAAAGCCACTGCAACTAATTCCACGCTGTGGAAGGATTTCTCGTGAATTCAGGAGAAGCAGCTGCACGGCTGCTAGCTAGTAAGGACACAGCTCTCCTTGTTCACTGGTAACGTCTACAGCTATGCAATCTTAATCCTATATATAGATAGTGCTTGTGGACCCTATATGAGTGAAAATGGGGATGTTAACGGTTTAATCCACAATATGTTAGCAGCTTAATTTCAATATGCAATGAAAAGGACACGTTATATTAAGGCGCATTGCCTTCGCATGTGAGCTCGGTGGGGATGGAGAGGTTTGCTTATCTCATCAGCTGCGTCGGCAGCACAGACAGGCAGTGCGTAGGGGAGCTCTCTCGTCCTGTCCAGCCAAAAAAGCAGCAGAGGTGCTATGCTGTCTCCTGCCAGGACACCCAGAGCAGCACTCCTGCTCAACAGCACCTCTTTGCTTATTTTTGCGGTGCGTCAGAGAGGGCTGCAGCTGTAAAAGCCAAGCAGTCTCGCTCCCTTCCCACAGACCAGATCTTGACAGTGCTGCAGAGGCCACGGCTAAACTCTGAGCTGGGGCAGAGAAACCAACAGCAACTCCATTCAAAACCAGGCTGTAGCCTCCTCTGCTCCTTATCTGTGCCCTTGTTTTGGGGTCAGGCCAGAAAGAGCCCATAACCCTGCCGGCAAGAGCACCTCTGGCACTGCTCCACATCCTCACTTAATGGTGGGGGTGGGCAGCACGCAGCCCAGAGCAGGAAGGGACCCTGGGGGGAATGGGTGTCATGCCGCTGTGCACCCAGAGCTGCCTATAAATACGGAGACTCTCAACACTACCTGTTTGCAAATCTATAATCCTGGAGAATTTGTTCACAGTAAGCTATAAGTCACGCCACACAGGATACAGTTCACTGACGCACCACTAAGCACAGCACTGGAACGATTCATGCAAGGCTTTGACAGGGTCTTCTCGTGGCACTGAATTTCAGCCAGGAGGGCTGAGAAACTACCTGAAGTGAAAATGAACAGTACATTAAATGAAAGTACACAGGATAAACAGGCTTGGTTGTTTGGATTTCCAAAGCTGCTTACGAGTAAAAAAAGCAATTATGAGATTTGACACAATGGCAGGCTAGTCCATGCTTTCAATTTGCTAGCAGCGGTAACTGGCATTTGCTTGGAAAGCTTTTATGTTTAATGCTAGAAATGCAGAATCCAATCTGCCCGAGATACAAGGTATGTTAGTCAAAATAGTCAAAAGTTTTAGCTGACATTATGGTAGGTTATGAACTGCAATAGCTCAGGAGTGTTCCCAATAGGAAAAGCAGCAGCTCCAGAGGTTAACAGCCATTTCAGGCATCTTAGTTAAATGCCCCTGAGTCAGAGTTGGCTGTAAGTGCATCTAGAGAAGATACAAAAAAATGTTCAGGGGCAGAAAGCAAGTCAAAACTTTTTCTGAATCTAATTAGGACAAACATAAGTACAAACTTCAGTTTTTCTTCCATTTTAAAACAGTCACTTCTTATTGCTATAGCCGCATCTCACTATCACTCCCATAATTTATTTATCACATGATTCACTTATAAGCACACTGTGGTACTATCCGAGTTTATCATACCACTGATTTTAAAATTTCATATGCTGCTATTTTGGGGCTCTTGCATCCCTGAAGACATAGCACTCCAAATCTCTGCGAGCACAATGGATTCTGAATATCCCCACAGTACATCTTTCTGACATGGAAGTAAATCCAGTGCACAATAAATATGCAACTAATATCAAAACACTTCTTCAGACCTGACCAAAGTGCTGGTTGCATTTAACGCTGAACAACGAACAGATAGAAGCCACTCTTTTAACAGAGGTGACATTTCTGAGTGTAAAACAGGCCAGATTCTGATGAGATCCTTCTGTTGGTCTAATTTTACTTGCTTTTATGGATTTTCTCTAGGCTGAAATCATGCTGAGATAGAGACCAAGGCTAGGTAAGAGTTCAGTTCAGTTGCCCACAGATGACCTCAGGTATCCTGCCTGGCCTCCACCAGCTGCTCCAGACCCCGCAGGTCATGTGTAGCATCAGTCAAGCCAGATGCCTACCTTTGGTCATCCCTCCATGAACTGATTGCTGTTTATAAAACATCCGAAACCCTGGACAATTGTTTCCCTCCAGTTTCTGGTGGGCTGGGTGTTTGGACCCTTGAGGATCCTGGACATATTTCTCCTCCAGGTTCTGGAGCACCACAAACAGAAGATGACTACAGTGATTTCTACAGATCTCACATCTGAGCAAAGCATGTTCCATATTCTTCTAAAAGGAAGCTTTGAGACCTTCCTTCTCCTGGGGTGCACACATACAGCAATCAGGAAAAAAATCCACCAGTGTCCTCAGGCAATTTCTACTTCATTAGGATGTAGCAGAGGCCATTGGACATACAGAAATGGCAATTCTTTGCTATTTGTCTTTGAAATGCTGCATATCATGACACCTCAAACCTTCAAACAGAAAACTTTTATGAAGGCTAATATGATCAGCCTCTTTCTCATTGGATGGGTATACTTCAACTTGAAGCTAATAATAAACTTCCACTGAGATTTCTTTTTAACAAAACAAGTACGTAATCTAAAAAGGAAATCTGAAAATTAGGCTAAATTTTAAAATAAAATAGAAAATGTGATGTTCCTACCTTATGCCTGCATCACCTCTAATAAATGTAATGCAGCTGTGGAAGGGCATTTTCGGAAGGGAGGAAAGTCCTAGGAAACAAAATGCTTTTAGTAGAATACTGAATGGTTTCATTGAGTATTTTTAGCCTGGCCTCTTGAGATGCTCTGCAAACATTTGCAAAACTCTAAACCAGAGCCAGGGTTATGTCACTATCTTTGGTACAAATAATTTGTTAGGAACTATTTTGTTCTGGCACAGGGATATATCAAGAGAGGATGCGTGAACTGGCTTGTTTTCTTTTGGATTAATGTTGTTTGTCAACTGAAGGCTGCCTTTATGAGGCAAGAGTGAGGTGCCAAGAAGTACATTTTGCCATGCCAAAATTAAAGGGAGGAGTTCAGAAGCAGTCTTTTATTACCTAATTAGTTTTATCAAATGACACAGATCAACTAACAGGAGATAACTAATAGGAAAAAGGGGTCTAATGAAAAAGTAAGTTATCAGCTGGATGCTCTCCAGAAAACAATTATCTCTCTAGGTAAACAAGTACTACTGTTGGGAGGTCAGACACAAAGCGCAAGGAATGGAGGTCTTCTCAGGATACCAGCCCTCAGTGGAGTTGAAAAGGAAGAAAAAAGTAATGGGATAAACTACACTGAGAAGAGGGATGATTTGTTATTAAAGGAGCTAGTACCTTTAGATGAAATTATTCCTATCTGGCCTATAGTTATCCCACCAGGTGGTGTTTTTTTTTTTTTTTTTTAAAAAACACAAATCAAGTACAGCTTGCCAGATTAATATCTCTATTCAAAATGAAAATTAGGACTACAATAAGAACAGCCACATTCACCTGCTCAAGAACAAATTACCAGAATAACTTTTTTACAGCTAGCAGGGAAAATGGCAGCTCACAGATCTTACTTTATCTTGATTGCCCTCATAAGACTGGAAAGGATGATCACAAAAAGAAATACAGAATTTTAGATAATATTCTGCTTTATCCAGGATAACCAAAGGCAGTATTGGAAGGCAGTATTGGAAGGTATTTAATGTGTACTTAGGTTTCCTTTCCATTATTTTCCCAATTGCATGACCTAAACTAGTCAGAGAATTCTGAATCATGTGGCTCACATTCAGATTACCTCAGCTTTTAATTCCTTATTTGAACAATACTTTCATGTTTTCAATTACTATTTGCTTATCTAGTATATACTTAAAAATATGTAAAACCTGTCTGATTATTTTAGCTAGTAAAATGACACCAGACACACATAACAGCAGACATTTAAGAAGCCTTGCTATGAAAAAAAAAAAAATTCAAACCCAAGGATTTAATTGACTAAAGACTTGTGCCCCCCAGCAGCTTGAAGAAAAGCAACATCGATTTTTACAAACATTCTTTGAGAATTGTAAGTGATGCAACAGAAGAGTTTTATTATGCTATTCTTTCCCTTCAACCTCCCCCCCTTCCATGATCAGTTGATCTGAAAACAGATGGCGCAAAGAATTTATGGGAAAATGCTCTATCTCTTGGGGTCAACAGTTCTACCTTTACTGAAGAGCTGTGGGAACCACAGGGAAGTTTCATATATGTAAACTACAGCAGGGACTGCTAGATGCAGAACTATTGAAAGAACCTAAAAATCAGTCACTCTAAATGAAAATACCAACTGCTGCCATGCCAGAACTATGTTAAGAGAAGGCATAAGATGTTTTTGACGCCTTGGAATGTCCTGGGCAGGGCTGGGTAGCACTGCTGGGAAAGAGTGACGCATTTGGTTCCTGTTAGCATGCCTTTCCCTGCACGGAAAGGCTGAGCTAGGGACGAAGTCCTAGTTCAGATAAGACATCTTGACGACCCTGCATCCAGCTGAGAGCACCTGCAGGGACAGAGTCTTCAGCCTAGACTTAAATTGCTGATCCAGACTGTCACGACGCTTCCCATGGAAGCGCCGACACTCCCAGCAGCCTACATGTGGAAGAGGTTATCACCACTCCTCTGTGTCTGAACAGACTGTGAAGTCTGATATTGGATTTTGGGGTCTCTATAAGAAGACAGTCCAGGAAAAATAAAAGAAAAAAGAGAGAGCAGTATGGGAATGCAAATGAATGAGTTCACACAGGCACAAATAGAAAGCAGGTTTAGTTGAGGAATGAAACTTATTCCATCTGCCATCCACCTTTAAAGCCCTGCAACAGAGTCTCATGGTCTTCACAAGTCTCCAAGTGACTGCACAAGGAGTGGGGATTCTCTGCCAAAAATAGTCAGTCTTCACTTTCCTCCAGAGAGTCAGTCCTTGGCTGGCGAACCTCAACCGCTGTGATATCCAGACCTGCACATGGATGAGGTCACTGGCTACGATCAGCACATCAGCATGTGTAGTGCAGATCTCGATGCACACGAGAGCCAGCTTCTCCCCTAATGCATGATCCTCCATTCCCACAAGACAGTACAGTACTACTGTACTTTCTCTTCCCCGCCCCCCCCCCCCCTTTGTTCTTTCTTCCATCATTTTCCCTTACGCTAGGATTGACTGCAAGGCATGGTGCCTGGGAAAAAAATGATCCTGGGCTCTGCCCACCTTGAAAAGACTAGCAGAGGAGGAAAAACTTGGCCAAAACAGGATCATGTGCCAGGACAGTGAGCAAAACCAATAAAGTAACCACCGCTCTTGCTATGACCACCTGAAGATTCAGTGAACCACATTCCTTCCCCCAAAACAACTTGTCCAAACAACAAATTACCATTTTAACTGTACATCCTTTCTCTTATGGAGGGGTTCTAGCAGGCTTTGATCTTATGGGCCATGCAGAAGCTGAATTTCCAAATGCTTTGCTTACTTTTTTTCTTTTAATCCTTTCCCTTCTGTGTGCCCTAAGCGGCAAGTATCTACTCTGTCTACCAGAGAACTAAGTAGCAGAGCTTCCTGGACTCAGAATCTCAAATCAAACTGTTTAATGCTGGGCAATGATCTTCTGGGTTCAGTTAGGCCATCCATATTTATACAACTCTACCTATAATGTTGTGAGAAGACTCTTCCCATAAATGGGTATACATCCCAGGGTGAGCCAGAGTGATCTCCAGAGATCATCATTCCTCCATGCCTATGGCACTCCTGCAGACAGCTTCTCTGAAAATGATAAGCTCTAAGGCAGTGTTCTCTGCACACCACCTTCCTTCTCCACATTTCCCCGGGAGGTTTCAGCCTTCCTGCCCCGCATCCCTTACACTAGACTCGTCCCAGTGGCACAACATGAACCCATCAGAAGAAACAAGCTGAAGGAAAGGCGTTCATGCTTACTGCTGCTTCTGCCATAGCACCCTGGCATTTTCAATCTGGTCCTAGGAGTACCAAGGCTAGATGCAACGCATCGCCAACCCGCGCCACAGTAAATACCGAGACCTCTCCACAAAGATTGAGTTGGTTTGGGAAGCATACCTGAATACAGGAAAAAAATAATTATAAGGAGCGTGGGTAAGAGAGGCCATCCAAACAAAAAAGCCTCACTTGACCAGATGACTGACCTTGCCTAGGAATGCAGGCATCGTACGCAGGAGGAAAGTTATCTGTGCTCAAGCTGCAGTTAACATCCAGATTCATACGCTGTTTTCCACAAGGAAAAGCTGTGTGTAAGGTCAGAAGGCAGTAAATCACATTTCATTTTGGATCAGCTTATTGTTAGGACACACAAACACATGCAAATATCAAAGGCTTTTGAAATTAACAGTGAGTGATTATGTGAGGCAAACGTAATGAAAACACAACAGAGTCTCTTAGCTAGGGGTAGAGAATACGCAGCCAAAGCCTTCCTCTGGCTCCCACTGAGAACAATGCAATATGGAAATAACCAAAATTATGTATTAGAAGAATGAAGACTGAAGGCTTTCTGCTAAGTTATTGTTTTCCCGAATCATTAATTGCAAGACAGCTTTCTACGTCACAATAGCATTTCAATTATTGACCTTGTATATGGTGAATTTACTGTACATTTTGAGGATGGACAACAATTTTATAATTATTCTAATATGCCTAGTAGTAATGGTTATAAAAGACACTGAGCATTTGGTCCTTGGTTTACTGTTATAAAACTCAAACTAGGCAAATAGATGATAAACAATTAACAGGTTTAACAACACATGCGATTAGCTGCAGCCATATTAAGAGAGAGTGATTCTTAGGCATGTTAAGTGGATTATTTAATTAAGTGACATGCATTTCAGCAGAATGCACCAGATAAGAGTGTGTGTAAGTTGCATGCATGTTGAGAAGAAAGTGTTCTGGCAAATTCAATACACATAGGTGGGAACTGTCACACAGCCTGTTACTAGGGATTATCCGGTACTTCCCATAAGATCCAATTTGCTTATAATTTCACCAGACTAATTGTCTAGGCTGAAACTTTCCATGTTGGATGTGTGCCTCGGGCTATTTTTTTCTTACATCAGCCAAAACTGTTCAATGATTTCCAAGATAAAAGCCAGGAAAAAAAGACATTGTTTTACAGTGAGAAAATAATATCTGGTAGCTCCTCCTTCAAGAATTCAAATATCCTCCTTGTTTTAAACAGGCAGGAGGTGCTTTTCATTCAGGGAAGTGGCTTCTGCCAGGCCAGTTAAAACCAGTTCAAATTTGATGACACTCCAAACCTCCGCAAACCTGTGAGAGGTGCTGGATACGGGGTTTAACGCCGGGTACCAGTGACAAGCACCATCCTCAGGCGAGGAGAGGAAGGTGAGACGCCTTCCCTGCCACTGCTGCTGCCTGTGCCGCAGCGGGATGGAGGTCAGGCGCGGCCGAGAGCAGGACCAGGCTGACCCACGCTCCCGGGGGCAAAACCTGCTGAAAAGAGGAGGAGAAAGAAGGTATAGCTGGCCCATACAGACCACTTATGCAGAGAACAGAGAGTAGGGATCCCTGAAGAAGAGGGTAAAAAGAAGAGGATTTAATTAGCTGACTGAAGTGACTTGGATAATGAGTTTACGATGAAAAGAAACAGCCAGACAAGGTCACGGGTGGGGTACAGCGCTTCACTTTGCAAACTCCGTGTGTTGCGTGTGTACAGCACTGAACTAAAAGTAAAATGCACTTAAAAAGATAGCCTAACACGGTAACTCGGAAACGGACAATGCAAAGCTAATGTTCTCAGATACCGACTATAACGTGCTGCTCCTAAATATTTAGGCACCTCTGTGCAGGTATCCTGTTATTTAGACTCTAAGCATCCCCACAGCTGCAGTCAGAAATAAACCTCTGTTTATCAGGAGAAGATCGCTCTTTTTAAAGGGTTTATAAACTTACCCCCGTTTCCATGATTAGAAACCTATCTATAAAAAATGAGAAAGAAGACTGGAAGTACCTCAAAAGGCAATCAGGCGGACAGCTCTTACTGGGTTTTTTAAGGAAATGCATGCCTTTGAAAATCTTCCCTGTTTCCTTACAAATCCAGCTACAGACAACTTCATTTCAGTGGTCCTGGGGAGAGGAGGCTGGAGCTACCAATCACGACCGAGAACAAAACGTTAAACAAAACCCTTTGGAAAGTCAAACAGTGTGTTTGCTCTGTAGCTACTGTGTAGCCCAGTGCGCACCTCCTTAGCCACCTACCACCCAGCTGTAGTAGCCGCACAGAGCCGGTGCTAAAATCCCCGTGCCCCTTGCCTTGAGAGCAGCCCCAGCTCAGCCCCAGCCCCAGCGTGTTCGCTCCACCACGGCTGCCGACGTGCCTGCGCACCCCGGGTCACCCCGCCAGAAGGCAATGGCAAAGACGGGCAAGACCTGAACTGCTGTCCTCCGCAGGCAGGCGAGCGGGACGGGTACTCTGTCTCAGCACAGAAGAATTTCTGAAGGTTTTCACTGATTTCTGCAGTGGTTTTTGAGCGACAGCCAGAGAGGAACTGCAAGCGTTGGTTAATCATTTATCCTTCTCGTGCTGGTTGCTCAATACAGAGCGGGCATGGCGCATGCAACTACACAACGGTCCGGGATCAAAATGGAATGAAATAAGGCAGAAAACTTTCTGTTTTCAGAAAACAGAAAACTCTGTACAGCTCAAGGCTGTACCCAGAGATTATACATAGAAATATACATAGAACTGTATTCATTTAAACTACTGATTATCATTTTTTATTTTTTCAATCCTCAGCTCACTTTCTATGTCGTTCACCTGTTCTCCTTTCAGCAGTGAATTCTACTTTCCACAACTAGCTGGTTATACAATGAATTAGTCTAGAAGGCAGAAGATGAAAAGGAACGCTGGCTGTGCAGTTGGACCCTTCTTCCCTTCCCACCCCATACAGTATCATTTATTCCCACAGATATAAACTTCCATACCCATTATGACAACACTGTTTTCATTGATTATGTGCTTGTTAATGCCAGCTTTCCTTCAGCGAAGAAAATCACCTTCTCCCAGGAGAGAGATGATTTGCAATTTCATAATAATTGTGGTGTCTCTTAAGTAGTTCTAATTTTAACAGGATGAAGCACATCTCATTTTACAAGGACAGCAGAACCATTACACAGCACAGTGCTACAACCTTTTCAGGATGCAAGCATTTCCTTAGAGATAGAAGATAAACAAATCTAATTTTCCATGAATTATTATTTTTCTTATTATTTAAGGACAGAAATATATTGGGACTATGCATACCCTGCATTTAAGAAGACAAATACATAAACCCAGGAGATTCAGAAAAATTAGGTCCTTGAATAATTTTCTTCCATCATTTCAATGTAAACTATTAGCTAACATCTGAAGAATTTGGTGATGAAAAGGAACACAACTGAAACTCCACAAGAGATGTTATTTGTCAAAGACAGATCTTCTACTCCCCAGTCTCATTTCTCCATTGCATAAAACTACTCCCATTAGCACTGGCTAATGCTCGGTGGATACATAGCTTCTCCTCCCTGCCAATTCTGGATGCATTCAATCTTAATACTTGTCACTGTCATTATTTCTTCCGTACAAAAATTAACTCTAGAGCTAGCAGGGGAATCAAATAAAATATATTTATAACATAACTTCTACTGCAACTTCTGGATTTATATCTGATCTAATTACTAAACAGCCTACTAGAGACTTGCTAGATCTGGCCCAAAAGTTACCATCAACAAATTATGACAAAATGTGTGTTGATGCACATGAAGTGAAAAGAATTGCCTCAGAAAAGCAACACAAAGCACCAAGTGAATTGGAAATGGCCTGTGAAAGGTAGAGGGCATGCACTGCAGCCCTTTCATGCTCTGGTTGTTTTTTGTGAGCTTGATTTATGTATAATTAACCATTTTCTTTCCTGCAAGTAATTTCATTCGAAGCTGTGCTATCATTTTTACCCCCCCACCCTCCTCCCACAGCCACCTAAAGGAGTCCAGCTTCAAACGGTAACAACTGAAACACGTTGCCAGAACAAGAGTCCCAACTCTCTATGTTAGCATAAAATCCTACTCTCGTCTCCCTCCTGCTCCTCCTATCATCACGAGAATGAAAGAAATTAATAAACTGTAACTCTCGGTCTAATAGAGCCTTGGCCAAAATTCAAGCTCAATAATTAATTACATTCTGCCCTCCAAATTCCCACACTAGGCTGACTAAGAAATAACTCTTCTTTTCCCACCCTAGACAAAAAGTTTTATATGGCTAATGGACACAGCATTCCACCTCTGAGAGAGCTGGGAGGTTAACTGGAGAGAAGGAAGAGGTATTTATAATACTTGGATAAGAAGACAGCAGCAGATGAAGAGAGAAGACTATTGTAGTAAGTTTGAAGTGTATGTCAACCCAAAAGCTAAATCATTGTTCTCTAATTACATTTTCCATCAGAAAATAAAAGCACGGATGATCATACAGGAAAGGCAGCTGTCAGGACTCGGTGTCTGAGGGACTGTAACGCAGACTGAATGATTTTGGATAGGAGAGTATTTGAGACAATTCAGATATGATTATGAAAAACTGATAAATCAATAAAGTAAACCACATTTAAATATAGCACTAGACCTCAATAAAACACAGAAGACATCCGAACCATTTCAGTCTGAAGAATATGGAGCATTAACAGTATACTGTGTTCTTAGACAGCCATAAAACAAATCTGTACCTCATGCCACTATTCAGTAAATTACCAATATATCTAGAGAAGGAAAACTATTGTGATACCTGTGCTATGCACATAACATAAACCACTCATTGCGCTGGGATTATAACTGGAATTTTCTTCTGAGGCTGATAGATGAACACTATAACCTCAAGCAGCACTCTCACAAGATTTTATTTATTGCATATTTCACATGTATTTGTAAAGGACTTAATTAGCTTCTTTCCCTTCTGGTACAAAACAGTATGCATCATCACTGGAAAAAATCACAAGGCAAGGCTACTGTGAGGGTCTTGCTAGTATTGCATGTATTTCACAGTGACAAAAAAAGGTGCAATTCTTTCTGAATACTGGACATAACATCAATAAAACCTGTTTTGTTCCTTCCGTAATCTGGTCTGGGTCATATTTGCTGTCTGTGTCACTGTTTTACAGATTTCATGTGCCTGCAGCCTAGAGGTTGTACCTATGCAAGCACAAGACATTATTAATATATGGTGACAAACTATTTTTACATTGATCAGATTACTATGGAGAATATGCACAGTGGATGTTGCCAAAAGCATAGGATTGTTCTCCATGAACCAGATGGTAACTTTCGATCCTGTTTCTGTTTAATTTTCATTTCTAAAAACTCTTCCAATTCTAAATGAGAAGCAGGGTAATTTCAATCCAGCCTCACTTGAGAGCTGGTGTTGGAACAATTAATTCAACTCTGGCCCAATTCTTCATTTATTCCACTCATTTTCAATCTGTAAGGCGTAAAGTCTCAACATTTTTATTCAAGTAAGGTCCACAATACTACAAGCATAACATCCACTGCCCGCTACGCCCATGTTCTGATGCACCCTGTGCATGCTCTTGAGATTTACTGCAAGAAGTTCAGGCACCTAAGGCTTGGTCACCTACCCGCACATCAACACCACACTGACTGGGCAGACTCAGCAAAACAGCTCAGGTAGATTAATTAGTATCGTCAACTTTTGCACAAGAAATCAATCTTCTTCAGCAGTGGAAATGCTGGGTCATTATACATTGGCCGAAAGAGACAATAAAAACCACAAAGTTTTCTGAGCATAGAAATGGTAAGCAGAATGTTTTTACGAATGTTTCCTTTGTTCTACGTAAAGTTTAACATTAATTCTGCAAGAAAAGAACATTACAGTAGTTTTATACCTTGGTACTTCTTTAGATTTCACAAAAACCCCAAGAACATATACACGAACTTCTGCATTATTTGATTTACACATATTTTATATATAAAAGTCTGAAACATCCTGTGCACGCAAACACACATAAAAACTATGACAAGTAACTGCTTGTCTATACATACTACTTCCTGTTACCTGGTGGAAAGGATGGAGCCGTCAGACAAAGATTACCTCTACGCCAGTGTCCGCTTTAAACTGGAACCTGTTCCAGAACTATCACCCATGGATGTCCAAAGACGGGTAACCCTACACCTACCAGTGCAAGTACCCAATTCACATGAACTCTCTTCCTTCTGATCAGATCTGTAACTCATTGCTATACAGACACTCTCAATTCACTCCCATTTTTTCACTATTCACATTAATGCCAGGTATGGTGAGACCACAACACACACTGCATTCAAAACGTGTACTGGAACTTTTCAGGTCTCCAGTAAACAAGCAGCAGGAGTTAATTCCCATCTTTCATTGAGCTGTAATAGAATTCCACTGATTTTGGTGCAATTACTTTCAATGTATACATATGACAATCAAGGGAAATGCAGTATCACTGAATGGGTATTCCACTTTTATTTTTCACCTGAGTGTAGACACCCCTATGCTTTTTTCTTTGTGGTAGGTGTTTGTTTATTGTACATCATCATTTGATTTAGAATCAGTTGTCACACAACTCTCTTACAAGCACGGTCATCAATATTATGGTTTTCTTGCTTTCATCCTTGTTACTCTCATCTAGGAAGGATTTACAGTACACAATAAAAGAGCTCCAATACTGCTGCAATGCCAAAACACATGAAAAGCATCACAAATCCCACCACTGTAAATTATGCTTCCTTCCTCCTCTTGGTCACGAAATGTAATTACAGCTGAATCTAAGCACAATGCACCAATTGTTCTCACAGTATTTTGCATGTGCATTGAGCCTCTTATCTACAGATCCTAATGCTCTTTAGAAGCTTGAATTTAGATCTGCAGACTCCCCACAATACATAGCTAAGAGAACTAGATCCTATGATTAACCAGCTATCATTGCATCAGGACACGTAAAAGTGCTTTACTTGAAATGGTATTCCCAGTTGGAAGAGGATTCATGTATCTACTTTTTCAGATGATGCACTGAACAACCCCCTCACTCTCATCCAGCAGGTCAGACAGACTGCAAGAGGAATTTACGCTCCTAAACTCAGGATGATCAAAATAGTCTGAAAATAAAGTGAGAAAGCTGTTAATTCACCTAAGCTACCCTTAGCTCTAGCTGGGTATCCCAAGCAGGAGGAAGGGAGTCAACAGGAGCAACGTATGCGCTCCCTGTGCAAAGACACTTAGGGAAAGTCTGCTCAGGGTCAGACGTATTCTCAGGGCTCATGTGCGAAGACAAACCATCCTACAGAGGGGAAAAGAGCCCACTACAGTCCCATTTTTCAGCTCACATCCAGGTGGCTTCTTTGGGATGTTGGACTTCTCCAAATTTAGCATTTAAAGGAAGAAGAGACTGGATTATCCTTTAATGTGTTACACAGGCCACACCTCTTAAATAGTCAACTCCTATACAGATCCTGAATATACAGACACAATATAGATATACTATATAGATATATTTATACTGTATAGATACTCATCTACAGATCCTGACTAACTGATCTTCAACTTCAGCACACTTTCTCCTTAAAGGCATCCAGCCAGGATACCTTTAAGGAAAACCCCAAAGCGATGGAGAATCCAGGGCTTTCTGTTGTGGTTCTCTCTGCATCTTTGAAAGTTTTGGTCACAGCTGCTAGGTCTTCCCAGAGTTGGAGGCAACCCTTGGAGTGCCTCAGGCACTTGAGGAACAGAGTCCAAAGTACAGCATACCCTTTGGGTCTTAGAAAAACTTTTGCTAACTAGTAAATGCAATATAACTGTCTCCTTGTAAACCCCCATTTTTTAACTCAGTAACAGTAATCATGGAGGTTATAGCATTTGAGATTAAATTTTTTTCAGCTGTTCATGAGCTTTACAAAACATTAAAGACCTTTCTCTGGAGGTCATGGGACTCCAAATGAATATGGTGATAATCAGGTCAATCCTATGGAGCATTAATCTGAAATAAGGATTGAGACTTTACAACTTTGTAAGAAAATATGTAAAGAACCCCCCAAAACTCACAATGCTAATGGTGAAACTCATTGCAGTAAAATGGACAGTCTGTTTCTCTAAGATTTCCAGAATACCTGAGACATTGCTGAATCTTAGGAACTTCACTACCAAGCGTCTGATGTGACATGGGTAAGATCAAAAAGCTTTCTTGATTTCAAAGAATAGAACTGGAACATCACCTGGAAAAGTGACTCTTTGGTAATGTAATCCTACTCATGATTTTAGTTTACTACATATATTTTTAACGTGTATGACTCAGTTCTCCATTTCCTCATTAGTTTTCTACCTTTTGTCATGGGCTGTTGTTGGTTAACCTGCCTGGCTGATAGCACTGTGAATGAGAATCAGTTTTGCAGATTTTAACTGAAAGACAGCTAATGATAAAAGAAAATATACAAACATCTGGATCAAGAACATCTTGAACAGGAATTTAAAAATGGCACACACAATGGAGCCATTACATTACAGAATTAGTGTACAATTACACACATTACAGAAATGCTGCTTATATTTTGTTTTATTGACATGGTAAATTACCAGTCTTGTTCACTGTAACACATACTTTTAAATTAACTGTTGTCGTGGTTTAACCCGGCAGGCAGCTAAACACCACACAGCCATTCGCTCACTCCCCCTCAGTGAGACTGGGGAGAGAATCAGAAAAAAGGTAAAACTCATGGGTTGAGATAAGGACAATTTAATAGGACAGAAAAGGAAGGGAAAATAATAATAATAATGATAAAAGAATATACAAACAAGTGATGCACAATGCAGTTGCTCACTACCCACTAACCAATGCCCAGCCAGTTCCTGAGCAGTGGCCGTGCCCCCCCAGCCAACTCCCCCCACTTTTTTTGATCAGCGTGACATCATATGGTATGGAACATCCCCTTGGCCAGGCTGGGTCAGCTGTCCTGGCTGTGTCCCCTCCCAGCTTCTTGTGGATCTCCAGCCTCCTCGCTCGGCAGGGCAGAATGAGAAGCTGAAAAGTCCTTGACTTAGTGTAAGCACCGCTCAGCAACAACTAAAACATCAGTGTGTTACCAACATTATACTTATCCTAAATCCTAACCACAGCACTATACCAGCTACTAGGAAAAAAATTAACTCTATTCCAGCTGAAATATCTGTTCAGATTTATCAGCATAACTACATTTATTACACACATGTAGACACCTGTTTTATAAAACATATCAACTGTGCCAGAATAACCATACTGGAATCCTCTGGCTCTCATCCAAGAGGAAATGCATTGCAAGCTTCGCTGAACTGCCCTAAGTCGTCTACAATTTTACAATGAGGAGATCACCAACCAAAGTAAAAGACATTTTACCATTTGCTAATCTCCACATCAAAAAGACTAAGGGAAAAATACTAAGTTTTGGTCATTTGGCCATTATTACACAAGATGAAGACCAAGACTAACATGACATTTCTTGTTAGAAGTGGTTGATATCTTTGCCGTCAGTCCGGTCCCCTTTTAAATAAACATTTAAGTCTTATTTATAATGGAGGAAAAAGTCAAAGGCACAAGGATGAAAATGAAAAAAACCCCCAAAATTCTCAGATGAATTTAAATAACACAAAGCTTACCACACTGTACTCTCTGTTTCCAGGTACCATCCCAACATTCATTAGGGGGTATCTCCCACAGGAGACACCATTCTAGAGCCACTGCTGGAGGCCAAGTGGGACACCCTCTGTGACGTCTCATGTATCACTGGACATCAGCATGTTGGCAGCTGAACCGAGACATTAGTTACATTGCCCAACATGAGACTGCAATCAATCAAAGGCACGCTTTATGATTCAGGTTTGGTGTTGAAAAGCCTTCTCCTTTAGGAGTCTCGTGGGAGTAGTTAATAACGGTAATCTCTGGGGGATTCCATGCACACCGCACCAGTGGATGAAAGGATGCTTCCAAAAGGTTTCTGTGACTCTGCCTACCAAGATAACAGCCTTGATCAATGCACATTTTGGTGCTGTTGTAAATGGACTGGCCGGTATCCTTCCAAGTGCAATAGTGTGATAATATAAATCAGGACTAAAAGTTCAAAAACTGCATTCACTTCGCTTACTCATTCTTCTGACCTTCTGACAGGTAAAGTTTTGATTCAGGCCATCTCTATCATGTACAGAAGATAATCTACCAGATAGATTTCAAGGTCTTCTGCAGCTTTGAAGGTCATTTACTCCAGCTCTACAGCCAAGCTCTCACAGCAAGCCAAAAATTCTTTATGAAATTTTCAATGATTAAGGTGGCTGTGTACATGCAGAATACTTAATAGTGTTACCTCCTGGACAAACCAGCCCCTCTTCACATTTGTAAATGTTTCACCAGAATGGTGCAGAAGTATGGTACCATCACTTGTTCAAAGTCAAAATTATTCAGATAGAGGAATACAGGGAAATATAGCCTTACTGTGGTGTGGTGTAATGGCCTTTACCACACATGTTCCAAATTCTTCTGGCAATGGCAAACAATGATGCTAGGCATCCAGAAATTGTGTCAACGATGTCGTTATATTGAAGATTGAGCAAATGGATTCCTCTGTAGAAAGTTCATGAGCATGGAAATACATTCCCATTCCTACTAAGCATGAAGATGTTTTGTTTATTTAGTGCTAAGCGAAACAATGGACCAATTCAGTCTCAGGGCAAGACCGATTTCCAGAGGTCTTGAGAACAAACACTTCAGTAGACAAGTATTTTGATGTCTCTGTGTATGGGAGGAATAACCCCAGACCCAGGAGAAGGCAGGAAGGAAGTGAAGACACCCCTGAGGTATAGTTATTGTGGGACATTGACAAAAATTGAGAGAAGTGGAAAAGATGCTTTTGGGTAAAGCATCGCTAAAAGCATCTGTGTAAGAAAGCTCTTCTAAAAGTATACTAAAAAGGTTTTAGTGGTAGTGCTTTTTTTTTTTTTTAATTCTACCACATTAAAAAAAAAAAAAATCCCTCTTTCCTCAGCATTTGTGAAAATCTTAAGGAGCAAGTTTTGATAAAAATAAACTGACCACTATAAAGAATGATTGTTAGATATTGACCACTGAATGGTCCACAGATAGCAGTGACATATCTCTAGTAATGATATGCTTCAACCTTAGGCAAATAGTTCCAGATTTTCTTTTTTTACAGTGCTCAGAGAGGAAATCCTTACTGATCTAGATAAATATTTCAAAGTTCAGTTCAGTTAAGAGCTTTACTTTAGAGTTCATTTTCCCTTTTGCTTTTAGGGCCTATTTATTTTATTCTCCTCCTCACTCTTCCCTAGTAAGGCTGTGTATTAAAATTTCATGTCCTTTTCTATACAGTAATTAAAAAAGAAAATGAAGCACGCTATGACAGTAAAAGAGAAAACCTGAGCAGACTGCCTTGCAATACATAGATTTCTTTGGAGACCTACAATAAGAGAATAAAATAGTAGCATTTTTAATAAATTTAGCCATGAATAATCGCAGGTCTAAGAATTATCATTATCTGGTAGTGCTTCAGCTAACAAGTAGGATAACAAGTAGGCTAACAATGCCATTTTTGAATGGCATTGTCAAAGAATTTTAAGACCATATTTTCATGTGACTGTTCCTTTTAAGAGTTTCATGGAAACTGGAAATGGGAAAGATTTCTTTTCAAGATTTTTGCTCTGTTGTGAACACGCAGTAATGGTGTTAGCAGCCCTGCTGAAAAGAGTTTCAAATCTGGTATTTGCTATAAAACGGCAAATGCAAATCTGTGAACTTCTCAAAACATAAGAAGAAATAAGACAACTGAAATTTGATGTTTAGTACCTCCAAGGAGATCTTTTCCCATCTCTACAATTACAGCTGACATATCATTATAGTCACAATACAATTATTGCTCATTTTGCCCTTTTACAAATGGGGGGCAATGTCAGAAGTCAGTACCCCTGACTCCCAATATATTTTCTGACATTCATAATGCTTACAACCAACATAAGATCCTTAGGGCTTCCTCAAGCATAGCATAGTGAAAAATAAATGAATACCTATTGAACTAGGTAACTAAGTTCTGATCACAAAAACAAAGGTTTGATACACTTTCATAGAAATTCTTTCTCCTGAAATACACCAGGGTTTTTTTTTTTGTAAATAAAACTGCCATATCAAGGAGTTCACTGAGAACAGGATCCTACAGTTTAAGTTTTTTGGCCCTTCATTCAAAGAATAATCTTTTGCACTAAATAACAAGGTAACACTGTATTAATCTGCATTACTCGATCAGTTTACTAAGGTCTGTTCAGCTATTTGTAGTGCACTCGACCTGCACCTTCTTGGCCATCCAAGAGTCATGCACAATCTTGACAACTAGGAATGGTGAATCCACTCTCCAAGATACTAGAAAAAAACAGCAAGAAGTGCCACATTTCCAACATCATCTGTGAAACTTCATGTAGTTGTAGCAAGGACAAATAAAATCACAGTCCAAATCTAGATGAAAGCCTGAAATTTAAACAGCCTTGATCTAGATATATGGAAAAGGTAATCAGTAAACATTGACCCATTAACTGTTTAGGGCAAACAATATTATTAAGTCATGTTCCCATTTAATCTCATTTGTAAATAAGTTAAGTCTCAAAATATTGATCTCCATTTCAGCGAAAGCATTTTTGCTTTCAGCTGCAACTGAAAGGGCTAAAATCTGAATACCTTCAGAGATCACCAAAACATTCAGCAGAAAATTCAATTTTTATATTCAGTTACCTGGCAAGCATCTCAAGAGTAACATTAGTCTATCTCTTGCTACAGGATGCAGAAAACGTAGATCTGTATAACAAAATACAAAATCATGTGTATAATTATTATTATATATATAAAAGTGGCTTTCAGATCACTGTAAATTTTTATTAAAATAATGAAATTGCTTGTAGCAGTGCAGACAGATAACATAATGTAACATTACCTTACTGATGTATAATTTGAATGCCGCACAATCAAAAGAAATCTGTCATAACACTCCACGCAATACAGAATAGTCAAATACTTTATTCTTCCTGTCAAACAATTAACTGCTGGCTTTTTATCACTGAAAGTGAGTGTATAAATATTATGCTAACTTGCAACAAAATGACCTGGAATTCAAATTTACAGTGGGGCTGAAAATTCATAGCTAAAATAGATAAACTAAACAATCTTCTCCTGTAGAATATATTAAGTAATTAATTGGGGGACAAAATTAAAAATCGTATGCCCAAGCACAGGACAGAGTCCCTGCAATGCTTGCACTGGATTTATTTTAAGCTGTGTTCACCTTGCATGGCGCAGTACAGTTTCACATTAAACCATCAGGAAATCTCCTGAGCTCCAAGGATAAAATCTGGCATCAAAGAATTAAAAACAAAAGGACTATTTTCGTTTCAGATGTGCTTTTCAGGAACCGAGCTTGCTCTGTGTTTTCGTTACAAGCTGCTGACACCCTCCATGGGAAACACGGTTATTTTAGACTTCTACTACAGCAAACAGCTCCAGCAATTTCCTCTGAAGTGCTGGCCCAACGCTGGGGTGGCCTCTCCCTTTTCCCAAAGGGAAGCTGGAATACTGCGTACAGCCATCGTCACTGACTCATCACCACCATCATCATCTTTCCAGTGGTGGCAGAGGTTGCCTCCTCTCCACGCAGCCACCAGACCTCCCTGCGAACTTTGTGGGATGCCGCAAGAGGAGGAAGACTCCGGTGCCAGCTGCTCCCCAGCCTACCCCGGCAGGGATGAGCGCACCAGCTGCTCTGCGCGTGAGGCAGAGGAAGATCACGCGGGGACGCTCTCCCTCGGTGAAAGGCCTGGAGCACAACGTGCCTTGGTTTCAGCCTGACCACCCATTTGTACAGGAGACAAATCCTAGCCATGAGCTAGTAGAAAACACTTCCCTAAGCCTAAAACACTCTGGTCACGGTTCCACCACAAAGTGTAATCACCTTGCCATGGGAGAGAATCACCTTGTAACATAGGGACTGGACAGCAGTTACTTTATGGAAACAAGCATCATTTTATAAAAAAATTAAGGTTACAGGTAAATGTTAAAATCGAGTCCCAAAACGAAAGAAGTGCTGGGGTTTTCTTCCTTTCCTTAAAAAAAATGTATGTGTACATAAAGGACCACCACTATCAAGAGAGAACACCTCTCACATGGTCACGAGTAACAAAACGCTCTTGGCAGTATTTACCCGGTTCTAATCAGTAGATAGAGTTAAAACCCAAAACCAAAAGATACCACACTAAAACCCAAATAAGCCAACCGCAGGAACAATAGGAAGTAGTATCATCTCAATGAAAGTCATGATTAAAGCTTTTAAGTCAACTATGAGCCTTCCCAATTATTTCCAGCACTGAGTAACATCCTGAATTCAGCAGCATTGACCTTCACTTTCAGACTCCTGCCGCAATGCTGTTTTCTAGCAGAGAAGCAATCTGCAAATCGGAAGTGTAACACATATGCAACGCAGACTTCAAACAAAGGACCATTGTCACAATGAGGAGCCTACCACGAATAATCTTGTTATTGCAATCATGAAAGACCTGACTCATGAAGCGTCTGAAGCAATGTTTCAGGCTACAATCACTTGCTTATACACAAAGCACACCTGGCTATTTCACCCAGCAAACAGATGCTTAGCAATGCTACGTGATTTTATAAAGAGAAACCCTTCAGGAAGTACAGCCAGAGCTGCAGAGTTAAGAGGAAATTAATTCTCCTATCATTATGTGTTTATCTTTCCCTTCTTTGGGAAAGGGTGCGACATACCCACTCCTCCCTAGCATACTTTGCTTTTCACATTAGGATAAAACACTTCAAATAATTCAGGATACAACCGATGCAACCTTACGCAGCCCGAAGTATTCAATACTCAAGCAGCACGGAGCTGTGCCCCGAGGAACCCAGGCTGGGTGGCCAGCACACACGGGTCACCCGCATCCACCCCGGCGCACAGGTAGGGAGCAGCGCATCTGCCTTCGCGGTCCTTGTGGGCATCACGGCCACCGCAACACCCGCCTTTCGGAGCGAGGCCCTGGGATACAGCCACACGTGCGGAGGGAGGCTGCACCGCGGCTGCCGAGCCAGAAGCCCTCGCAGACCCTTAAAACAGTCCTGCTCCAATAAATGCTGGCGACGCAGCGCTGCACAGGTACAACGCCGGGTGAACCCTGCCGAGGGAACGCCAGTTTTGATGGCTCTACAGGCTTTAGAGGGAAAGAGTGTCATTGTCAAGCCACTAAGGATTAATACTAGAAAACAAACATCCAGTTACAGACAATATTCACAGAAGGGAAGAAAAAAAGTGCAAGGGAGTCAAAGTGCATCCTTCATAAACAAGGAACCAACTCAATTTAACTGCAGAACTCAGCAGCACCCTAACTACCAAACCTTTGGTCCACCTGGGCAGGCAGAAGTCCAGAAAGTGATAAAGTGATTACTTTTTTTTAAAAAAAAAAATCTGAAACTTGAAGGAATACACAAGTCTTTCTTAATAAAGTAAATAAAGTTTCTTTATGAACATATTTCCAAGCTGAACATACATCTTAACTTGAAATAGAGGGAGTGTTTTGTAAAAGCATTATGGAGATGTGAAACTGCTTTTATGTAACTCAAATTTATCGGAGAAACACGTTGCATCATGTTTTTAAAATACTATAGGAGATAAAAGTGTAATCATTGAAATATTTGCATGTTTTGTAGTACAAAGAAATAATGTATGCTAACAGACTATTTGTTGTCACATTAGCTTCAAACAAATAAGGAAATAAGGGTTGATTTATTACTGTGTGTCTTGGGCTGTAGGATGGTAAAATTCCACTGACTGTAGTTGAAATAAAGGTCTAGGAAAAGTAATGGGAAAAATCCTATCAATGTCATGATTCAGAACAGTAAGTGGTATGACATAAGGTGTTTAACTTTATTAAAATAATTTATATATATTTACCTTATTCATTTATACTATTTAAAGGACTGACTTCTAAACTGCGATTTCTTAAATCTGCACTTAAAGAAGTGTTGACACGTTGAGGGTTGCATACCGTATCCTTCATAAATTGAATTGAATTGAATCTGGTTTAACTGCAAAACTCAGCAGCCCCTCTGCCCCAGGACCCTGGTCACCCAGCCTCCTGCCCTGCTCCTGCAGCCAGCCACATCTCGTCGTACTTTTCAGTTTGATTTTTGACCCCACCATTAGCACTGGGATGCTCTCCAGATTCTGACAGTTATAACTGTTATCTCCCAGCTTCCATCTTTAATAAACTGCAGATCAGTTTGTGGATGCTCCCATGGCAATGTTGTCCTCACTGCAGCAGGTGAGGAGGGGGAAGACAGGAGGACGGAGGGAAAATAAACTTCAGCATGCACATACATATGTTTACACACACATGCATACACGTGTATATAAATAACGTATTTACGTGTATACAGTATACCTAAAATCAGGTTTACAAACATGGGATGTATATATAATTAGAAATGCAAGGTGGAGTCCTGGATCCACAGAACCATCAGCTGCTCTGGTTAATGACTCCAAGTTTTGCTCTCGTTCACATGAGGCCATTTTGGAGCAAAGCAGCATATATTGAAGCTCACTGGCAAACCAAATCCAACAGCTGTGGTTTGATTCAGCGTGTTGGTCACACCCAAAAAAAGTCTCATGAAAATTCTCTCAGTAAAACCCGATGCCCATGAAGGGCATCAGGAAGGTGTGCTCACACCACTGCAGGGTTTAGTGCTAGGGAGCAAACGATACATAAAAAAGCATCATATACCCTTGACTGCATCCAGTAGTAGGATCACATTTAGAGTACTAAAGAGATTATAAATAAAACAATTTTAAAACAGTTCCATCTTTTTCAGAGATGGCAAGTAGATTAATACAGTGTTTATTTCAAGTAGTATAGCTAAGGCCGTACAACTCCATGTGTAAATATACCTCAGAGTAAGAATGTCCTGTTCTAGTTAAAATCAATCTACTGTAAACAGAGATCAAATTAAACCAAAAGAAGACATTCTCAATGCAGTACAAGACTGTCAGCATATTCCTTCATAATTCCACAGGCATTTTGGAATAGCACAGACCAACCACAGACTAAAAAAAGAAAAATTCCCAACCGTGTATTTGTATCTATTTTTTCATTCCCTCCCAATAATAAAGTATTCTCCCATAAATGCCATGGAATTGTAGCATCTTGGATTTCATCTTACAAATAACAGGGATGTTTCTGTGTAGTAATAATCCTTGTGGAAGTATTAGCAGGTTATCGTTCCATTTATGTGTAACTTGAAAATGAAAATTTTAGAGCTGTAGAAGTTTCAGACTAATGTTTCTTTATGTTGTGCTACTAAGAAAAAAATCCTACAGTAGAGGCATAACCCCCAAATAAAATTGCTGACAAAGTCTTAAATACCAAAAAGCAACAAAAAGTCCCAAATCTAAATTTAAAAACTAATTTTAAGAATCAAGTTACAATGAGATTTCTTAACCCAGGTCATTAGCTGCGTTAACATTTGCAGCGTATTATGGGCACTAAGCAGAACACATTTTTATTTGAGTGTAAAAGTTTGGGACTTGCCTCATGTGACCTTCCTGGCATACTGCCAAGGCTCAGCTCTTGTTGACATTTAATCTGAACATAATCCCTGAAATCTCTGTGCCATTGCTGGGTTGTATAGGAATGATTCCCCGACAACATACACGGAACTGTGCGGTAAATTTTATTTTCAGCTCATGGCTGTTCCCCTACCTTTCCAGCCGCTGCAAATTATTTGTTTGAATAAAAATAAATAATCTATACCCTTTTTTTGTTATAGAACCATATAGTACCTAAAAAAGAAAACAAGTCCAACACTTGTTATTTAAGTTGTTTTTCTGCTGATGGCTACCATATTTTTAAGGGAGCAAACTCCAGGAAACAAATGAAATTCAGCAGCTGACGAAAACCCTGGATAATGAACTGCAGCGGCTCAAACAACCCCAATCAACTCTAAACAGGAGCAAGACCACACTGCAGCAGAGGGTTGAGGGATCCAGCTGAGGGTGCTTGCACTTGACTGCGGTCTTCTGAATGAGTAATTGCTTTTACAAAAAAACCATACACTTAAAGAGTTTCTTCGTATTCAAAGATGCCTCTGATCTCTGAAGCCAACTGCCTTTTTGTCATGAACACTGGGAAAAATCACAGTGTCCAAGATTTCCACATCTGTGATTTTTGGCACTCGTGCAAGGGTAGGGACTGAATAGCTGACGTCCGAACAACACTAATGAAACGGAGGCAACACAACAATTTGTCCCACCGGGAAGCATAGGGAAGCCCAAAAATCCCTGCAACGAGATGAGTGTGGATCTCTCATTGTTTTCTGTGTGCTCAGGATTTCACAAGTATTTTTCCCCTGCATTCAGGAAGGAGCAAAGCAGCACTGACTTTAATCTTGCTAATGCAGGTCCTAAAAGCAGTAAATCATACAGCAGTGTGATCTCCAGTATGGGATGGAGAGATCTACCCGTTGACCTGCATACTTAGTTCAGCAACAATTTAAGTGTCATTATAGTTCATGTGAACTAACACTGGCCTACCTACATGTGCTGTGGTCCCATTTCTGCCCAAAGCAGAGATTGCCTCTTATTGAGACTTCTTATTTATGATCCCAACATTTTCCTCTTTCTCTGTAAAGTAAGTAAATAAAATGAACACGAAAGATTAATTTTTCATTCAAAAGATGAACTCAATTTAAAAAAGTGCAAAAGGATGACAGATAAAGTCATTTTAATTTTTTTAAGCTTTTAATTTGCAGCAGAAAGCTTGCTTTGTTCAGCAGACTCCTCTCCCTGTGCATTAACCCCTTCCCACAAAGACATTTCCTACACAATGAGTTGACCTGGATGCCAAGGACCGTAATTCCGTGGGAAAAGAGAAAGTGCTCGGAAGCATTCATAAAGGCTTACTTTATTACCTCTAAGTTACTTCTAATGCTAATCTCTTCATACGTGTGAAACACGTATCCTATTTCAAAGGTACTCGTTTGGGTTGGGGTGCAGGGGACCTTTCACTTCTTCTCCTTCTGCTCTTTAAGAAAGCTAAACTCCAAGGAAAAATACGAGCTACTCCTCCAGTCCTCTGTTTCCTACAACAGAGTGGCTTGATCCAACCAACAGCCACTTAAGTCAATGGGGAGCTGTTAGTGTTTGGTTTAGGCCGTGTAAGAGTGAGAAATTGAGAAACATGTTTTTACCTGGCCTTCAGCCAGGTACGGTGCCACCACTAATGAGTGGCTGCTACAACGAGACCTTTTGAAAGAGTCATATGTGAGATATGAATCAATGAACACAATGCAAACCCCATCCCCATCTCAAAGAGGGGAAAAATCATTGCACCTTTATCATAAATATTTTTAGGTGTTCTGGTGCCAGCCTATTGCCAAAGGAATTCACTGACAGGGAAGGGCAAGGTCTGTTTGCAATGCAGTCCTCCCCAGGGAGATGCATTTCACGGCTCCCAGCCAAAGCCTCCAGAACGCCCCCGGAGTAGCAGTTGGGCTGGAGCTGCCCCATCACGCCCTTCCACTGCAGCCAGATTTGCCTATTTTTGCAGCTGGCACCACCAAAGGCTACAAAAACTTGTAGTCAGCACAATCCCTTCCAGACTGACTTCTCAGTCTCTTCAGCTAATAAATACTGAGATCAGTGCATAGACTGGCAACAACTGTACACATAGTTTATATATAAGGCTCTGCACCTCCCTAAACCTTTTCTTTTTCATAACAATTTCTGCGTGACTGTTACCATCACGGCCCTCTCTAGCCTCAAAAGAAAACTGCCTGCCAAACCAGCTTGTAAAAGCATCATTTCACCTAGCAGTGACACAACAAAATCCTTTTTGCTCAGTGTTTCCAATCCTCACGATAACTATGCTGTACACAGAGCGTCATGATGAAGAAAAGCGATACTGGTTAGTTCAACGACTCGGCAGTGGTTTCTTCCATTGCTGCTCCAGAACAATGGAACGGGCTCAGGAGCTTAAATCTTGATGCTAAATACATGTTCACTGTGCAACCAATCCTACCATTTTCCAGACAAAAAACCAAGTCTGTGCAGCCTACAGCTACTAGTGATGTACACCATACTAGTACACCATGTACTACCTAAATGAAAAAATACAGTGAGTGAGGAAGACTATGGTTTCAATAACATCTCCGTTTGCAGCTAAAATCTCAGACAACAGGAAAGAAAGTCAGAAAGAGAGCAACCAAGGATTAGAAAGAATATTGCATATATAGGTATATCTTGTACAACAATTTTTGGAAGAACACATTCAGCCAAAGCATCAGCAGTGCTCAGGAATTCAATGAGCCCTTCCAACAGAGAACTGCAGAGGGCTTTACAAACTAGAAACCCCACAGAGGCAAGTAAACACTACCTATTTTCAAGTAATGTGTTACAAACGAAACCTGAAGAATGAACGATAGGCGTGAAGGTCAAAAAAATCCATGTGTGCAAGCAAATGTATGGCATGTATGCGCAATTACCATGGCCCTGTGTGATAAGTAAATACACTAGAACAGTAATTATTTCTCTAACTTGCTGTTATGGGCCTGTGACAACAGTGGCTTTGTGAGCTACTGTTGTACCTGTGCTTGTAAATGAGCTGCACGATGGAAGACCACTCTCTAGAAAGCTCACTCAAGCTCACAGCGTTTGGTTTTGTTGTGTTGCTAGCTTGACGTAAAACTTGAGTCATGCCCCTAACCTGACTCTTATTCAAAGAGAAAAGATTTTAGTGTTATGGAAGTGGTGCTGTAAGCCTGAGCAGATGGCCCATGGGGAGGAGGAGGAGGTGGCTTGATATTGTTGCAGATAACAGCGCTAGCGATGCAGTTAGGAAGCAAAAGCTTGTATTTCAGCATCCTCCTCAAATGCTAAGCCCGAGAGAGACTGGTCTAGTATATAAAATGCAGCAGGATCCAGAGGCTTGGGGGGAAATGGCACAGCCAGCTCAAATCTGCATCTCTACACTCTTTTCCCCTGCAAAACATGGTTACCTTTTCAGTAATGCCTGATGAGAACAGTCCCTCTCCCATGCTATCATGCCACAGGTGTCATCTGGGAGTGTGCTAGTTGGCATGGACCAAAACTGTTTCATGGAATGTGCCAGAAATTAAAGAATATGGACAACCGTAAGATACAAGTCCCGGCTCTGATTAATTTACCAGTGTAGACGCAGCCTGGGTGAAGCAAAGTGGAAGTGGAGCCTTTCAAGCCCATCGCTGCAGTTAAAATACAAACACCAGAAACAGCACGGTACGGCAGGACCAAAGACTGAGACTCCAAATTTTAGTCCCATAGCCACAACACGATCATGTTCACACCACAAGAAAGCGGGAAGCACAAATAACTTCTAAACACAAAGTCAAATATTTCTCTGAAAATACAGAGGCCAGAAGATGAGTGCTACAATAGGTATCAGGGCGCTGGCAAAGGCAAAGTGTGAAATGGATGCTTTCCAGCATTCAGTTTAGGAAGACAAACATTGTTTCACAAATTCACTGTAGCCCTGCTTATTTTCCAAGCTCCTTAACTCATGCCAAAGGGCTTGGACTTTCTGAACATCCTGTTCTGTTTCCTCCACCGCTAGTCTAAGTCCTCAGTGCTAAATGTCTTTATTTCAGAGCCCCATTTTCTATCATTTTATTCCAAACTCCTCACTCTGTAGGCTTTGTATTTTACTTCTGGGTAAGAGCGAAGACAGGCAGATTAATGTAAAGTCTGAACAGCACATTAAGTTACACCTGTTTTAAGAGCCTTCTACAGTAAGCATCCCAAGGCGCTGTATAAAAATAAAACTACACAAATCGCAGTTAAAACTAACAAAAAGCTTGCAGACGCTGGCACGCCTTGAAGCATAAAGATCAATGATTAAATGACTCCACGATTCCCCACAGTCTCGGAGCCACATGAACACAGACCATTTTACCTGTCATTGCCTGGATGCATTAGCAATCTGCTCGGATGTAAAGCTGAGGCATCTCCATGATGGCCTACGGGCAGGAAAAATATTCCCCCCTGATGAGGGCAGGAAAACAGCTTTAGTCTACAAGCAGCAGCTGGCCATTTCAGGAATTTCCTAACTGACTAAAGGCAATGCCTCCTGCACCTCTCAAAGGCAGCTGCAGAACCCATTTCTGCTCCTTTCTTTGCCTCTCCACAGCTGCAAGAAGTTCCAGGTACAAGTGGTCTCATGGGGGTGACTACAGTAGTAATGGCTCGGGCTGAGATAGGAACGTCATCTCTCACCCTAATGAGTTTTAGGTCATTAGGATCTGGATCCACTCTTGGGACTCCACCAACACCACAAGAAACAGAAGCAAAGACCTTGGCATGGCTGATGTGCACACTGGGCTCGGCTCATCCACCCGTACAGATAAACCTCCTGGCTGCTGAGGTAAGGTGACAAGGGAGAAGGCATTTCTCTTGGTACAAGAGGGAACCGCTGCTGCCACTTAAATGCCAGGGAGCCTGTTGCTCCCTGTTGCTGTTGATGTGGACACAAAACAGACCACTTGCTTCCTACTTCTCTGCCGTAAGATGTCCTATCTTGCTTCCTTCCTCTTCCTTCCCATGGCAGCGTTTCAGGCTGAGACCAAAGCATGCAGTCAGAGATACAAGGAACCAACTGTGACCTTATTTGCCTTAAATAATTGCGTTTCTACACTGTCCCGTCACAGTGCCCAAGCAGCCATGGGGCACAGCAGATGCTCCCGTGGGAACCTTAGACCCCAGCGACACCTTCAAAGCACTCCAATAAGGAATGTGGGTGACCCTGCACTTGGTCTCATGCTCATCAGTAGCTGCTGCTGGCTGTCAGTACGTATGTCATGAGACCGTACAGCAGAGCTACAAGCAGCAGGCACAGACCTGCTGTGCTTCAAGACCCTATGCACCCCATGTACTCCATACAACCCTTTTGCAGGAATGCTCCAGCGTGGTGGATGCTCACTCCTAGCTACTGGGCTGACCACGCCGCTGTCTGGTAAACATCGCTCCTGTGTGAAGCTCCCACACAACTATTTCATCTTGCCCTGCCATTTTAAGGCAGAAATGGTTAAAGCAGTGTATAGATAACCAGCTGGTCCTTGCAGAGACTTATTTACCTTTCTTGATATAGTTTAGGAGAAAAAGAACCAAGTGATGCGTTTGCAACCTCTTCAAGCAAGTAGTGTTGGAAGATCAGCTTTGGCCTGCAAACCCTACCAAACAGCAGTGTGGCTCATGCTAGATTCAATCCTACTTTAAAATTATGTATTTATTTACACACACAAAAGAGGAAGAAGATGTAACAACACAAATGGTAGGTGGACAGTAGGCTGCGGTTGCACCACTGAAGTCAAGCTAAGGCCCAGGGGCCATCAAAACTTTAACCTGTTCACATTACTTTGTGTGCAGCTGAGGTGATCACTAGCACATGCACATTCTAGAACTTGTGGAATTAAAAAATTTAAAAAAATTTTGTGGCTGCCAACGTAGTGACAGTAGTGAAGAGTATGGACTCTAGTTAAAGTTAGCTAAAACCAGAGCTACAAACTTAGGGGGGCATGGAATAACATCAACGTAAGAAGAACTGGTGGTCCTGAACAACGCTGGAATCCCATTTTGAAACTGACTCAAGAATATGTATGTGTAATCAATGGAACAGACAAAGCTGGCATGATGTAAAATGTTTCATTTTACACTGATGCTTCAGTAAAGAAGGTCTGGACAGACAAGACTTCAAGCTCATACTGCTCAAGTAAGGAACACTTTCCTTACCATCTGGCTTAGAAATCACTTGGATTCCAGAGTGGCCTTCTAATCGCCAACAGGAAAGCAGGGAAACTATTTTAGGTAAGCATCACTAAAAATAAAATGGGAGACGCAATGAAAGGAAAAAAGAAAGTGGTCAGTGATAAATACAGTATAGAGATTTCGCTATTTATACTTTTAAGGCTATTTATATTTGAAAGGTTTCCCTTTGAGACACTGACAGGCGGGCTTCCACATTCATCAGTCTGGTATTCATTCAACTACACAGTATTTATAGAAACATGTAAAAGCTGACAGAAATAAAAAAGACATTAAAATTAATTTCTGTCACAATTTGGAGTTGTTATTATCACCTCACGCTGAATTTCAGCCACACATAAACAAAACATTTGCCAACATTACACTGATAGATGATTTGAATGCTCTCCATGAAACTCTGCTCGAGCAACACAGCACACCATGAAAAAACTAATGCAACAGTTTGACACAGTCTGACACAACTTACATTGCCCAGAGATAAGCTCTTTCAGATAAACTTGCTGTGTGGGCTTGATTTCCCAAAGAGCTGAATACTTGATGTCATTGAGGACACCAGTGCAGCACCTGTGGTGGCAAGGCCATGAGGAACCTATACAACATCAGCTCATGACAGAGCAAATCTAACGGGCAGAACTGAAGAGGAAAGGATCCGTGAGTGGGATGACTGGTGAAAGACCGGTGATATGCTGGAGGAGAACTGCTAAAATACTCTGCACAGTCCTTTCCAAAAATGTTGCATTTGGCTCTTCAGGAGCTAAGGCAAGGAAAGTGCAACTCATCTCTGAAGTTCCTTAGAAAACACTGACTGTGCATCTGGTTAAGAACAGATCACATTCATGAACCCATTTAGAAAATGCAAGTTAAGATGCACGCTGCTTCTCTAGTAACCTGGATGATCTAACTTAGTTTCAATTGACTGCTTTCTGCTAAAACTGAAATCCGTTATTAGCTTTGTTCATGTGTTAACAGTTAGCTTAATTAGCTAGCTTTCCTCTCTATCAGTCCTTTCCCTGATGTACTTATTAAGAACTGTCTTATCATGCCTCAGGTTTTACTCTGCTAGCCTATTCTGATAAGATAACAGGCTCTCAGAAACACTTTTCTTTCTGTACCTGTTCTAGCTCAAATTGTTCTTGAATTCAAAACCCAGAATTGTATACAGTGCAACACATGAAATTTTCATTTTGTACATTTTTCTTCAATGACCGTAAAACTTCCATGCCTGCGTGATCCTGAGTTCTTCATGACTCTTTGCAGATCTTCATTAGCTTGTCATTTTCTCACCTTCTTTCTCAGAGATCAAAATAATTCTACTGATATCACACCAGCCACAGCTTTTTGGAGACTTTTCTCAGGCTTGACATATTAATCTTTGTTTTGTTCCAACAGGGACGCTGAGATCTTTGTCTCAAGTTTCTTCTTCAGGACCGTTTTCAGCTTTACGTTCATATGGTGTTTCTTTGTTCACGGAAAACAAAACACTGCTCTTTCCCCTAGCTAAGCTCTGCTGACCGATGTGTCTTTCCACCTAAAGAAAAGCAGTCTTCAAACACACACATCTGCATCTTCCTTGTATCGCTAGGAATCCCAGATCTTCATGGTTTTTTTTTTCCTTTTTCCCCTGCTGTTGCCCAGCTATATTCTAATTTCTCTCCCCAGTTCCTTAATTGCATCCTTGCTCCTCCTCAGCCTCAACTCTCTAGTTATCTCCATCTTACCCCCCTTTTTTTCTGATGCCACTCTTCTTCTTTGGTGTCATCTGTTTCTCCCTTTTTCTCCTGAGTCTTCCATCATAACAAATCAGTCTTTCACTTGGTTTCTCCACTACCAATTATTGCCACCCTCTACGCTGTGATCACAGCCACATGCATCTGTGGTCAGCTTCCTCAAAGACCTTTCCCTTCCAACTACTATTTTTATATACAGCTCTGCATTCAGATCACCTCAACTGCTTCTTCTCTTCCCTCATGTCTTTAGCTCCCTGCCTCTAGCTGCATCTAAACTACTTGGATATTCTCTCTCCTGACTTCTGTCAGGTGACATTTCTATGTAAAAATAGATCCTACCAGGTAACACTGAAGGAAGTAAATCTCCTTCTGTTCCTGCATCCAGTCTCAGTGTCTTCTCTGCTATCCTTCATTCAGTGCCGCATCATTGCACATCCTTCCTTGTCTCTGCCTTCAAGAAAAAATAAACAGCCCAGACAGTACACATCCAGACTCTGAATTTTCATCCAACGCTGGCTTCTTCTGGCCACTGACTTTTTAAATTTTTGGCCACATCTGAAAGGCAGTTATCTGCCCAGTCTGAACTGAGCTCTCTTAGGTGAAAGGTTTCCCTTGTGACCAAAGGCAGAAAATATCCTTCATATCCTTCAGCTACAAGGCGTTTAATCTACTGACAACTGCAAATAAGTCCTGCAAATACCAGAGAAAGGAAAAGAAGAAAGACTAATTACAAGGTAGGGCAGGAATTCTTGCACATGAAGCTTTACTACAACTTAAAGAAAAATGGATGCCTACCTAAACAGAAGAAAATGAAGGAAGTAGTGGGAGGAATTTCATGTCAGAGATCAGTAAGCCCAGTTTGAGTAAACTTCATTTTCTGATAGGAAGCTAGGTACAGAGAGATAACCCCTCATGCTTGTAAAGTAGGGAAAAAAAAATTTACATGAACCTCAGATACAGAACATAACTATTGGAGTTTTCTGTAATATTGGAAATAATTGCAGAAGCATGCGGCTAAAAAGAAAATACCGTTCAAAAATTTAACAAGGATACCTTTTCGCAAATCAAAGTACAGACTCCAACCCTTGATTATTCCCATCAAAGTGTGAAACCATATTAAAGAGTTGGATCATACGATCTAAACTGCACTTCATTGTTTCTTCCCTTGAAACGACACAGATTTTATAGGACAAATAATAAGGCCAGACCTTCGAAGGACATGTGGATGTGTAGGAACAAAGTACAAAGCAGAGTGTCAGCTGAACTTTTTTATTATATAATAAAAATAGCACTTTGTTTTGAGAATTGGGAGTTTATCGGTTTCACTTTCAGCACAAGGCTTTCCTGCATATCTGTGCGTGCAAGAAAGGACAAGCAATGAACTGCAGGAAAGCCTTGTGCCCTTAATTCTTTGGTTTATCTCCAGAACTTAAAATCCAGCAATGCTGCTAAATAAATAAGGCACACTGAGACACAAACAGAAGGAGTATGCCGGTTGCTTTCATGTAAAGAAGCATCCAGGCATCAAATTTAATTATCGATAACTGGGAGGATTTTCAAAGACGCAAATGGACAGTAAATGCCAAGTTCAAAAGATATTTGAGGTTGGCCTAAGTGATCTAATTGCTCCTGTAAATCTACAGTTCCTGAAAGCTATGAAGTCTCCTTCACTGTTGTTAAAGATTTTGGAACGTGCATCCACTATAAACACTATACTAATTATAATTAATTACATTCATTTTCTCTCATAATTTCCGCAGCGATTTTCCTAAAACAAAGCAGGCCAAGAATACATCCAAACAGGTACTTCCTCTGCTAGGTCACCGAAGCATGCTGTTGTACCTGGCCTAGCGACCTTGGCAGACCTCTGCCTAAAACTGATTTAGGACATAAGTGAAAATGAGTTTGAAGGTTGGTTTGGCTTTTTTTTTTTTCCTTTGAATCATCATAAAACCACCAGGAAGTCCGAAACTGCTAGACATTTCTTGCCAGAAAATGTCCCTGAGCCTCTAACCGTGCATCCCCACCAGTCAGGCTGGCGGCACAGGGAGTCTCACGCTTCACCTGCCTGCACCAGCCTCACCTGAACTAGTTGCAGAAAACCTATTAACACCTTCCTGGCAGATCACATTTATCTGTGGCCTCTGTTACAAAGCACAATGCAGAGACTGATCCACAGACCCTGGCAAAAAAACAGGAACCTTTTAGCTGGCTTTAAATGAGGATAATTTTTTTTCCCTTTAACCATGCAGAAGAAGGTGCAGTCCCTGCCTCTGACCAGTGCTGCCATGAATATGTTTTGGAAAGAAATATTAAACAAAAAAGATGTATCAGAGTAAAAGCCTACAACATTAATTCCATACTTGATGTAAAATTTATGGAGATAAAACAAAGTGCAAGCCTTTCACAGCTCCTTCTAAAACTTCAGAAATCTTCCTCTGAACTCCCAGTGTTGCTTTAACTTGCTTTTTAGACTAATTCTTTGCCAGAGGTGCTGTACAATTGTTTATGTCTCATCTAACCTGAAGTGGAAGTTGAAATTCAACAAATAAATATGCAAATACCTGCTAGTGATTTGTACTTGCAAAATATGATCCAAATGTTTATCGCAATCCTATTTAAGAAGTTCCCAGTAGACACATTTCTAGCAATAGATTAAATGCCAATAGGATCAGATTTCCTGAGAGCCAATCGTGAAGGGCTAGGAAATCCACATAAATAAATTCCTGAGCAAGATTCCACAGATAAATCTTTTTGTTATGAAAAATATTCGAAGAAGTATGCTTAACAGGGAAATGTAACTGACAGGCTCAGTATTCAACTACTTGCCACACATTTACATCGAGGAAAAGCATTTTTCCCACCCGTGGGAGACTTTAATTACATGGGGTACCAGGAAAAGAAAAAAAAAAAAAAAACATTGTGAAAGGCCTTTTGCAACGTTCTAGTCAAAGTGGATGTCTTAGAGTATGTCAGCTGGACAAACTGAAAATACAAAAATAAAAGATGATTAAAGATAGTGTATCTTCACCTAGCAATTGGTAACTATGTGTTCCAGCCAGAGAAAACACTGGGAAAGCTACTGGAGGAGTTTTCCTTTGGCTCAGGGACCAGATGAGCAAGAGTTCTCCTAAGGCACTGCTTACAAAGCCAAAAGCTGTTAAATGCAGCGGCGGCTAAAGCAAGTTACAACACAGTCTGCTCCAGCCTATGTGGACAGAGCCAGGCTGCAGTATAACGTTTAGGGGGGAAAGAGAGAGAGGAGAGAAAACATACCTTATGGTTTTATCCCAAGTCTGAACCAGACTCACGGAGCTGTCTCAAGCACGTCAGAATACGGCGGTACAAAAGGCTTTCTGATCAGAGTGCTTGCCTCTAGCAGCACAGGTTTTATAGCGGTATTTTCTAGTGTTTATTCAATCAAGTTCTCACTTCCCAAAGAATAGAGACACTTTCTTTGGAAAATTATGCCACTTGCTGTGCTTGAGGAAGACTTTTCCAGTCCAGTAAATTGCATCTCTCCTGACATGCATTCTTTCTCAGTTAATCTAATTTTTCCTATACGCCACTTTACCATCCCAAGCATTTTGATCAAACCGTTCTTACAGCGCTGCTTTCTCCATGCCCTCTCCTACACGAAACCTCTCTCTTCATCTGTCCTTGCACATTTCTTCATGTCCATGGTTCATTTTCCTTTCTCTTCTCAGAATTTCAGCTAAACCGCATAAAATGATGCATAAAGACCAGAGGGAAGTTTAAAAAGCCACTGAAGTGAAAAACAGGCTGGAATTGTGAATTAAGGACTGTTTTCTGGTCAGCCATGCAGCTCTAGCTCATTGCATAAGCATGAGTGTAAAATCATTCTGCAGCTTCAAATAACTCCTATTTGTGTAATTTCCACTTAATTTGAGAATTAGCTAGAGCAAACTGTACTGGCGTTCTAAGGAAGGCAGAAAAAGTTAAGAGGATCTAAAAGGTTTTGATACAATGAGTGCAATACTAGGCCAATCAGAACCAGTATTTAGGATCCCGTAAGAACAAGAAATCACTGCAGGTTCTGTTTTCATTTTATTTCAAGGAAGCAAGGAATAATAAAGTTTAAGCAGAATGATGAATGCTAATACATTTTACAGCAGTCTCATGTTTAATCTCTGTCTCTTCCTATATGTGAAAGTTTTCCCTTTAGACAACTTTTGGAAACACAGAACATCAAATCCACTCACACAGAGCGGGAACCCCCCAGGGTCAGCCTGCCATTTTCCCACTGAGGACAGGTTGCTGAAAGAGGTGAGCACTCCCTGCCATTTCCACTTATCTTTTGCTGCCAGCTAAGCTGGAGCTCTTCCCATAAATCCCAGTATTTTCCAATCAGTTCATTTTCAGAAAAGGAATTTTGGCCAGAAAAAACACAACTTCCTATATCTCAGGAAATTCAGAGCTAGTGAACATCTGCATTGTGGCTACTTATCCAGAAATCTTGAAGGGTTAGTACTGTCATTGTATTTTAAAGTGGCTCTACACTGAATTTCTTACTATTCTGCATGTCTTTATATTTTACAAACCTGCTCTGTAACTGTAAAAAGTACCGCGCTCTGAATCAGCCCCAATCAGGGGATGAGACTAATGGTGTGTATGGTTAGCACCTTAATACAAAGGAAGTCAGAAATGTCAAAACTTGTCATAACTGCTCAATAGTCTTCCCTCTCAGTAATACATATCTACTGTAACTAAAGGACACGTTTTAACCTGACATCCTCACACTCAGCAAAAATCCAGTACTTCTTTTCCGTGGTGACAGTCAGGCATGGCAGAGAACATTTTCCTTGGTTTCTGGGTGACCTTTATGGAAACCTGCTGCCTTTCTGTGAGGTGCACATGCACTTCAAGTCTAAGTTCAGAACGTACAATTTCCATCCCTGAAATTTTATTATTTTAACTTTACTTCTGGGGTTTTTTTTAATGTGATTATTAAATCAAAGAAGGGATGATTGGTTTTTAAATTAATTTGTGAAAGGACAATGAAAGATGCTGATGGCTCAAAGGATGCAAACAAGTTCCTAACAGATCAAAAGAGAGACAACATTAATGAGCAGATGTGTCCTGAAAGTTTTCTTAAATGCAAGCACAATGACTGTCTCAAGACTGATTCATTAAAAATACAGGTCTGCCTGTCATGGTACCGGGGAAGGGCTCTTACGGACTCTTGAGTAGAAAGGGAAAACCGCAGAAGAAGCTTCAGTCAGCAGTTCACATTTGAAGGAAAAATACAGTAGACTCCATTTAGTCCTTGCTCCCTCTGCAAACAAAATCATCTCAAGTGAAAACACAGGAGGAGCAAGAAATTTAAGTCCTCGTCTCCCATCCTCCTGTCTGATCAGGATCGTGGGAGCTGCGGCTTTCATAGGAAGGTGTCTGTGGTCCCCAACCGCACTCCCACTTCAGCGGTACCCGGAGCCTACAGAGAGCTCATGCCCTCCAAGGGCCAAACTCTGCCACTGCTCTTCACAGAGCAGCTCAGGTAAGAAATATTCCCTGCGCACAATATCCTTTTGTACTACACAAGTGAAGCCCCTAAATAAAGAGCCCAGTATATCACATAAGATCAAGGAATTACAAATTAACCAGTAAGTGCAACTCTGGAGAGTCACCAGACTGTCCCCCTCATAATTTTAACTCATCTAGTTCCCCATACAACTCAAATCAATCCAACGGGCATGCTGGCTTGCAGTTCCGTTTACATTTATCATTTTGGGTTCTTTTCCTTTTTTTTTCAGAGGGGGGGGCTTTTTAACTTAGAGATAAACTGTTCTCTGTCAGGAATAAAACCAGCCATCAATCCTGGCTGGCTGCACCTAAAATCCATTTAAAAAAAAAAAACCCAAACTCTACGATATACATGCATTTTACTTTGAACTTCCTGCTAGATTGCATTTGCACTTACTTGAGTAAAAAGTTAGAACTTCTACATCTCTTGCTGCCTGAAGGAACCAAAAATATTAGTGCTGATTAAATATTTATTTTGTAGCAACATGAAATCTATCACGCTACAGAAAATTATTTTGAATGATACCTCTTCAGCAAGGCTGTGACTTACGGCTTTTCCTCTTACTAAGTTACACATTCAATAAAAATACAGCTGGGCCAAGAAAACTCTGTTTTGTTTTGGCAAAGCATCAGACGGCATCTTCTGGTTTGCCAACACAGGCAGAATCTTGTCTAACTGTGGGATGCTCTTGGATTTACTACCTATTAGCGAAACTATTAAGAAGCACTGAAAGGTTCCAGCCCCTTTTATGTATTCTTAGTCAAATCTCATTAGTTTGCACACTCTCAGTTTGCACACAAAAATATAGCAGTCTTTTCCCACCTCTCAGGGAAAAATTAATAGGAGAGTGTTAAGTCTCATGTTACTAAGACTTCATTACCTTTACGAGCTATGCTAAATAATTAAACTGCACTTGTCAAATAAGTGATTAGAGGACATTTTGTGCTGCAGCGTATGTTTTTACTGTCTGTTTACCTCAATCGACAAAATTAAATCATTCACAGAGTCTCCTGCACAACAGTGCAAACAACCGAGGCCCTAAACTTGGAGAGAGGGAGAGCTGTGGGACTCCAAGGACAAGTGCAGATAGGATGTGATTAGAGAAAGAGCACTGGATTAAAGCCATGGGCGAGGAAATTGAAACAACAGAACCAAAGCTTGCTCTGAGGATGCTGCTGAATGAGAATGACCTAGAAGCAAACCTAGCTAACACCATTTAGACCTGTAGCAGCTTGTAGACAGGTTTTCTATGGGGTCTCAGACCCTTAAAGTGGGCAAGAAGGCAGAGAATGAGTATGTGTTGCTTAGAGAGACTAGGGCTAATGATTTTCAGTGAACGCTGACTTTCTCAACCTTTAATCTACCTTGTTATCCGTATGTCTGCAACTAGCTGTACATTTGCACAGATATTTCAGAGCGCGTGTCGCATTCTTATACACTTTCACAATAACACATATTTTGGGGGCGGAAAGGCTTTGGCTAGTGTAAGCAACAGGGTACAGTAATCTGAAATATTCTGTAGTAAACAGGATCCCTCTGAGCTGAAATAGAGGGGCTACTGTGTGAAATGACAAAGGTAGAAGAATTAGAGTAGCAACCTACCCCTTCCACCACGTTCAGAAGGCAAGACCATTTCCGTAATGCCAAAAACCGAACAGCATTTCCACCACAGTGCACATTGTCCTACCTGTCCCTCTTCTCCACAGGTAGGTCCTAGGAGCCCACTCTGTTCAGTGGGACAAGCCACGCAGCCAAATGAAGCAGATGTAGCCAAACGCTGTCTCTCCCGCTGATGGGAATTGATCTGTTTGGCCAACTTGGCAATTTTTCAGAAGCAGTCTTCTAAAGGTGACTCAAAACAAAACACTGTCCAGCTGCAAATCCCTTCTGGTAGCAGCGACACATGTGCTGTACCAGCCTGCTGTTACGGGAGCCACATCCATCCTCCCAGGGCTGCACCAAACAGCAGGACCTGCTGCCCTGAACATCATCGTGGTGTTCAAGTTGGACTCCACCAATGAGCGCGTACACACAATCTGCTATTTTTTAAATGCGCTAGTCACCAAAAGCCACATTTTCATTAAGGCAGAGAGAATACTCCCGATGCTCCCATTCTCTCACAGCAGCAGAATTTCCCTGAATCAACACTTTTTGCAAAGTTATGTAACAGTGAGCACAGCACACTTAACTCTCATCTGAGCAGACGTTGCGAGCACAGCATAAGCATCAGGGTACTTCTTTACACCAAACTGTGCTCCAACCCAGCATGTGAACTTAAAAAAATTTAAAAAGGTATATTTATTTCTTGAAAGAGAACAGCAAGTTACCCAGACAAAATCATGGATTCTTGTATAGGGGTTATTAAGTAAACAAAGTGCAGGAAACAAGATTCAATAGCTTTTAAATGCAGGAAAACTAAGCTTTTAAAGCAAGTGCTGTTCTTCAATATAAATAACAAATTTGGGACTAGCAGTGCATTGGAAACGAGCCAAAGGAACTCTCCAGACCCCAACACAACTCCTCCTTTTTGTCATCTGGACTGCTTTTACAGCATTGCCTGAACAGAAGGCAATGCCATGGAAGCTCGCAGCGATAACCAAAATCAATTTTGCAGCCTTGTGTACCACTGCCCAGTAGAGGTGTTTCTTCTGTGGTACAAAAGACGGTTTTCCTTTACATTAAATGACTTAGCCATGAGCTTTCACACAGAAGAAAACAGCAGCAATTTGATGGCTCCAATACATTTACTAATGGAGATGGCAATTTTCTTCCAAGGCACAGCCTCCTCCACTCCTTTTCAGAACTGAAGTATCCATTAAGGGTGACTCAGTGGTAGAAAAAAACATGTGAAAAAAAGACATCCTGAAGTTTGTTTTTAAATACTCTCCACAGTCAGTATTATGGCTATCAGGAATTTCTGAAAACCATAGGTATGTAATATATTTTCAAGAGAGACGGTGCATAAGAAACGTCATACTAAAAAATCACAACTGTTATTGCACAGCAACCAGCCAAACATGTTTGACTCCTGACTAACCAAAGTCTTCTCTCCTTTCTACTTCACCACAGCCACAAATCCCTCACCTACCAGCAAGGATAATCAACCTTTTTTTATCCTTTTCCAATCTCTTGCCTTCTATCACCTTTCTCTTTTTCTTGGATGGCCATGAAAGCAGGTGTAGCCTCCATGCGCGGGGACACAGACTTACTTAGCTCAGCCACCTTACTTTGGGTTATCAAACACAAGGGTATTTCTTGTCTCTACTTTAGTTTTCCTATTGTTTTAGTCTAATAATTTTCCCCGTTCAGGTTTAGACTGCCACGTGTAAACCCTATGTACACATTAGTCCAGGAGGGAGAGCAGGAGGGATGGCCAGAGTACAGGAACAAGAAGCCAGGTACCAAGTGCCCACCACCGGCTGGCAGGTTGGGTATCAGGTATTCTGCAACACAAAATCCTCTGATATGCCTGGGCTCACCCTTGAATTACCCTGCCTAGCTCTAGTTTCTTAAAGTTTTACAGACGAGCTTTTTCACAGGTCTTTCAAGAGAGCCAGAATTACGTGCAAACTCTCCTGAATAATTTTTTATGCACGCGTACGGCCAGCACAACTCTTAGCTATTGCTTCTATCACACTACTGTGGAGTTACACTGTACATTCCTGTAATAGAAGTTATGCTATGTAAGTGCAGTAGGGTGATATAATTCTGAGCCCAAGTTGATGGGTTTTTCCATTTGCAAGATTTTGCACAGTAACTCCTGATTAATTTTGGACGTTGAAATTAATGAGCTTATCAAAGCAGCAAAAAGGAGTCAGGGCTGTTCTTGTTCAACGCAGCGTTTTGTGCTTCTTCTAGTAAAAAAATTACTTTTTTGATCAACCATTTTTATGTATTTTCTATGAAAAGGATCTGCTGCCTCTTACCTGGTAAAACAAGGACGCACATCCCTGCAGCTGATGACAACTGAAAGACGAGTATCCTCCATGCTCTCTCAGTATCCCATGCAGGTCCCAGAGCAAACATACAAGTAATTTCTTTTCCAGTTTTGGGGAAAGCAGATTATTTTCTGTTAGGAATTCTACATAATCTGCTAAAAATTTAACCTGCCCTTTCTACTCGTAGGGGTAGTAACGTTTCAGATACAGCATTTGGCCATAGCAAATCCTGCGTTCAAGACGATGGCATTGCGCTCACAGAGTAACTGCAGGAAGTGCTGAATTCATTCAGGGTTTTAGTTATATCGCAGAAGGGATTCAATAAACATCACAGATAAATTATTACTTTTCAGTGCTCTCAATACACAATGCAAGCTACTAAGTCAGTCAGGCGAAATATTAGAAGACGATGCAGGAAGATGTGTCTCTGGACTGATCAGACAAGAGCAGAAATTGGCTCAGTACTAGTACGTATGACTGCAGCATGCAAAACCTGCAAAACCTGCAAACTCAGCAGCACTGTACCCACCACTGCCTTTCTTCAGGGATCGGCTCAAAGACTTTTCAACCTTTCACCACTGAAACAAGAGTGACCTGCTCCAGCTCTGATTTTGGAAATCCTGTGGCTGCCTGCACCACATTAAGAGCCTTTGTTGGTGGAGATGTGGATTTAAAAGGCCTGAAGGAACTCTTATTAATCTGGTCTGACTTCCTGCCTGGCACAGGCCGTAGTACCTCACGCAGCAATTCCTTTACAAAGCACAAGAACTTGTAACTCTACTAGAAGATATTTCAGAAGGAGATCTAATCTTGATTTAATTACTCCAAGTGATCTACCACATTCCTTTCTAAGCCCTTCCAATGGTTAATTACACCTACGGTATCGTATTTCCAATGTGAACTCCTCTTGCTTATCTTGGTGTGTTTTTGTCTGTTGGAGCCCTATCCTATCTCCCTACACAGGTATTTTTAGATACTAACCACATCACACCTCAAAATTCTCTTACCTGAGATAAATAGTTTGCCTGCTTGGCAAATCAAAACAGGGATTCCTGAATCCAACACACAGCAGCTGTGGTGGTATTACAGATTATAGAGACTAAAAGAGAAAAGCCAATTCAAGTGCGAGGGGAAGGCATCGAGCATCTTCTTTAACAAGCTTTTCCAGCATTCACAGCAGTCACCCACTTGTAAGACCTAGAAATTTGGGATAAATAGCCACTGCAATCTGCAGAGTTTCATTTTTAACTTAACTGATAAATTCTAGCTCAAACCGGATCGGTAGTTACTAAATACTATAGTTAACTCATAAAGAAAGAGATGGCTGATGGCAGGTGGTTTTCTACTACTCGTGTGTCAAAATCACATAAAAATCCCGCTAACAGAACGACCCAGTGCTTCTGCAGGGACTGCCAAGGCAGAAATCCAGGAGTGAGCAATATGTACCCTAAAATACTTCCAGTTGTGACTCTGGGAAACAAAATGAGTAAATTTCCACTACTGCTGTCATGCTATATTACTTAGGCATATTACTTAGACATTTATATTACTGTAGCATTCAGAGGCTCCACATAAGGCTCTCTTGTGCTAGGTGATCGACTACAAACAGAGCGACCTTAATTCGTTTTTGCAACGTTTGCCCAGTTCGTGTATGGCTGAATCCTGGTAAGGAGACAGAAGGAGGACTTGTGTCCTCCCTGGATCACGGACGCTGATGAGATCAGTGTACAAAGACTGCTCAGAATTAGAATTTCTTCTGGCGTTTACTAAATCCCTGTACTACCCATGTGATTCTCAACACATTATAAAGTTCTTTAGCATCCTTAGCCCTGTTCCAGAAGGGCTTTCAGTCCTTCACGCTGATTTGGTGCAGAACAGCAGCATCTTGCTGTCTCAGAGATATAGTACATATGCACACACCTTTGTAACCGCAAATACATGCACATACTCTCCACATACTAATACAGAGCAAGAATACGCGAAGCTAGATTGCCTGCTATTTACAACATCACTTTAAAATTTTCCACAACAAAAAAATGCGATATGACACCTCATTACTTTTTCACAACACTTCTGGTTTTTCCATTAATATTTCACATTTCTACTCACTTGTGGTTTCAAACAGTTTACATTTTGCATAGCTTAACTGATTTTTTTTTTTAGCCTCCCTCTTCCCTATTCCAAGGATGCCCCTCTGCAAATCAAGAACACAGTTTATGTAGATGGATGAACTTCTACTGGTTTAAGATGTCAGCATGTTTAAAAAACATTCCTTTTAATCACACTTCCATTTGGAAGGCGTTTGACTTGAAATTGGTGCTCAAAATCCAGCTAACTACTCTGCAAGCTTTTACTTCAACCAGTGATAAAAACCAAAACAGGCAAATATGGGAGGAAAGAAAAACAGTAACCAACAACACTTCCCTTCCTCCATATCCTGTGAATGGTTATTAAAATTGAAACTATTACCTGTGACTGAAAAGTAATTATATACTTCTGGAATGCTCTGGACAGGTTCATACTGCAGCTGCCTGTCAGAACAACTTGCTATCGTACACCTGGTTATGTTATTTGACATAGCTGCCTCATTTTCGAGATAACACAGCACATGAATGTCAGCATCCTCACTAGCAATGAAAGAAATAAAAAGATAAAACCCCCTTTTTTAACACCCCTTGCTGTTGGTAACGTATTGAAAGACTTTCTTCTGCCTTTTGCTTATCTAGCAGATGCATAGAGAATCCGTTTCCAGAATGCAGCAGCCTGAATCGTGTCACATAGAAGACAAGGAAATACTCACTCCTAGGAAACTTCACTCCTTCTCTACAGATACATTTATTTAAATATGTAATTCATAAACTACCACCACCACATCTCAAAAACCCAAGAATTTACTACAAAGCTACTTATCTTATCAGCATATACTCTTAATATTGCATTTTCAAACTGCAAAAATTCTCCTTGTAAGTGAAGATTTTAATTGACTGAGTAGTGAGAACTATAGAGTCTGCTGAAAAATAATTACCTGTAAATTCCTTATAGGAAAAAAGAAGTTTCCAAACCTATGCAGGTATCTTGTTTTGATTAAATACCAAATAGTGGCTTAGTAACACTAAGAAATAGACAAATGTTGTTACACTCATTCTGCAATACTGTCTCCTTTTATTCTTGTGTTTTGACATACTGACCCATGCTATGTGTAGGATCTACCCTGAAATGCTAAGCATATTTGTTAAAAATTACCTCCAATTAACTTGAATATCTTACTAAAGTGGAATAAAAAAAAAATCTTACCTTATTAGAGCTTCATTTTCTGTTCTTTCACTGAAAAGAGTAAAGAAATCTGTATTAAAGATCCGTTTGGTAAAAAGCACTATCTGAAGTTATTATTTTAGTTTCACTTCAATTAACACCAAAACTATGGGGTTCTTTTTACATAACTGAAATAGATTTCCATTATTTTGGAGACTTAATCATTCTTAACATTATGGGGTGGAGGCCTTTATTTATTTACCATCTTAACTAGCTGTTCTGAACAAACATTTCAAATGCTTTGGAAATATCAGTACAAACAACTGATCTAGTCAATTCACCACCTAAACTGCAGGCCGATTAGGCACACTTCATACATTTACTTCCACTGCAAGCAGTATTTTATGACCAGTATTTGTATTGCTATTAGTTTTATTGGACACTTGATATTTTCTATTATAAGATGGACTTGCATTGCAGTACGCCCAGTCAAAGAGTTTCCCAGCCTGGATGTTTTTTTTTAAAAGCAGCTATTTTCTGCCCAATCCCAAAACAGGCAGGGTCAGCGGTGGTTGTAGAAGAATGAAAGCCATCGAGCCATTTCATTAAACATCTGCTTCAGCTAAGCCATTCTAAATGGCACATTTGCCATTAGCTTACCAACATACACCACGAAACCTGAAAAACAAAAAAGCTTTAAGACTATTCTGAAAAAGTTCTGGCATGACTCAGGACAATCAATGAACTTTGAGGCCTGCAAAAATATTAATTAACCTTTCATTTCTTTGTGACTTTTGTTCAGTCCTTTACAACCGAGGAGAACGACTTGCAGGCATCAGCATTATAATTGCGAATTGGATTCTGGCAACCCTGAAGTAAGTGGGAATTTTTTTGCCACTAATATATGCAAGAACAGAATCACACTTTATCTTATTTCATTTCCTAAATTAGCATAAGACACAGCATGAAATAGAAAACAAAAAGCCAAGTCTAATAAAACCTGACAATTATTATTGGTATTTGTTGAAAAGCAGAGAAAATCATGCTGAGTCACAGGCAAAGCATCTCAACCTCTAGCATTTTCTGTACACTTCATTAGCCATCAGTCAGTATGGTTAGAAATTTACAGATGAAGGGAAAACAAGGAGAGACCTTGCTGATCTTCGTCAAGGACGAATTTGAAGCTTGGCCTCAAAGCACGTGACCAGTGCAATGGTTGAAGAGATGAATTCTCCGCTCTATAATGAAAATAACGTGTTTTGGGGGGCAGAGGCGTTAACAACAGAGTCTTCTAGGAATGGCTGTGAATCTGTCAATCTGAAGGAAGTAAAGCACAAATGAAGAGTAGAAATGCCTCTTCCCTTAATTTAGAGTATGTTCACCTGGTTACTTTACAAGGCCTATAAAATGAGCCTATTTCAGAAATGGAACAGGTAAACTTAAAAAGAGACATTCCTGAAGTGCAGAAATTCATTAGATTAACCATCCATTTTGAGAAAAGGCATGAGATCTCATTTTTAGGAATCAGCTCATCGGAACTGACATTTGCAATGTCTGGTTTCCCACAGTGGAGTATCTGCATATGTGTACCTTTAACGGAAGAGGAGTAACTACAAGGTCATTTCATTACTTGGTAAAATATATAAAAACCTCATAGGTTTAATTTTCTACATGTCTTTCTGACAATCAGCTATTAAAACATGCATCAGCACCAGATTACTTCACATTTACCCGCCTGGCTTTAGGTGTGGGTCACCCATGAGAGGTAACTTAAGAAAGGTTTTGCATGCAGGAATCAAGGGACAGAACCAGTAGGTATTGTATCACTGGATGCTACGCAGGGTTTCAGTAGGATTGAGTGGGATTTATTACAGCACGAGCCAAATCCTTCTTACTTTTCTCATGCAAAACACCCATTAAAGCCAGCCAGAGTGCAACTGAGGGCATATTATGTCTCTGATTCTTTATTACTCACCTGTCCCAATACTACAGCAGTACACATCACAAAGTTTATAGGACCAGAATGGTTCTTTGTGGGAAGGGAAAGGAATATCTTACAGGATAGCCTGTTTAACCACAAAGCAGGTACAGAGGCAAGTCTGAAGAAGACTAAAAGTCATCCTGGACTTGTGACAAGATCCACAGCTTTTGAAGGAAAGTATTTCTATGCTAGAAACACTCACAGCACAGGCTGCTTTGAAGCATATTTAACTCATCCTACGTACTTTTAAAAGAAGAATGAAAGCTGACTTTGGCAGGGTTTATCACTCCCGGGAAAAAAAAAAATCCTAGCATGCTTAAAGAAACAGTTTGCATAAGTTTCCCTTATCTGATCTAGCTGTTGATAACAGGACAAGCTATAATGAGGGCCCTGAGCACCTCCCATCATACGCTCTCAAGGGCCCTGCTGCCTGCCTAGCTTGACGGTCTCAGTAGACATCTGTCCAAGAGGACCATGTCCTAGAGAAAGAAGGGCCCATTATTGTTCTCCATCAGGTAGCAGGAAGCTTCTCGTTATCTTCAGATGATCAGGCTTCTACCCAAGTGGAGATAACCTCCACCCCAGCATGCCCAAAACCACACTGGGCAAGTGAGGCTCCAAGTGTTCAACAGTCCCTGCAGAAGACTTGCCAGGCTTCCTGCCTTATCTGCCTCCGACACCTTGGCAAAGAGTTTCACGTGGGTTCTTTGCTTTCACATAAAAATATAACATTTCCTGTTAACTGCTTGCACTGCTTTCATGCTTAATGACCTCCTCACTTAGAAGGAGGGGAAGATGTCTACAAAAAAAAAAAAAGACGACATTTTCATTGCAATATTCAGACGTGTCATCTTTCTAAGCATATGCCTCTTTACAGTAAAAACAGTACTTGTTGCCAGTCACCAAATGTGTTAACGTTGGATGCACTCTGGAGGCATTCTAGCAGACTGCCTCAAAAACACATCAAAACAATTAAGTTAAACTAAGCCGACAACTGTCCACGCTCAGTGACAAAAGGCTCTGTAATTTCAACAAGGTATTTGACATTATCCTTTCAATTCAGATACAAAAAAATCATAAATCTTTTTGCAAGCTCCATGTTTTTCAGAGCAACTCCTTATAAATCTGTTTTATAAATACTAAAACTAACACTAAAATAACTACTGACAGAGATTGTTTTAACAATGCACCTTGCTACTGATGCTGTTCATGAGTCTTCTTAAAGAAGACTCACCACCTATTCCAGTTGAACCACAGAAAACTAATACTGCCAAATTGATTAGACAGCAGAATAGATGTAGATAAAGATTTCCTCCTTTACTAGACTGAGAAAATTCTTGACTGCATGGAGTTGTACAGATAAAAGCGTTCCTTCTAGTTTCATTCATTATTATTTCATCTTTTCTGTTGCATGCTTTTTAGCAGGAATTGCAAAGCTGAAGATAAAGCAACATATCTTGCCATTAACCAAAACATGGGTTTGATCCCTATAATGAATACACCCAATTAGCTAAAACAAGTTCTTTCCAAATGATTCAGCACTTATCCAGTACACAGTAGGAGAAAAGGCATCCAGGTGCACTTCACAGAATTTAGATATAAATGACATATTCTGCCTAAGTCTCTGAACAGATATCGTATTAGGGATGAGGGCACTACTCTTCTTCTGCTACATATGTTATTATCCAACAAAATCCTATTAAGCCTATTAAAAATTACTTTCAGGCTCCTGAAATCTTCCACAGACCTCTTCAATGAGAAAGAAACAGCTGGGGGGAAATTCTTTAAAGTTACGAAAAGATGCAGATCTTTTCAGTCTTCTCAACAGATTCACCATCATCCCAGAAGCTGCTTCAGTTTACTTTTATAGTCCCTGCAGGATGCTCTGATGTTCAGAGGTCCACAAGGAGACTGACTGAGCAAAGCAACTGCAACCTCCTTTTTCACAAAAGATCACCGAAAGCTAACCAGGACTGGAAAGGCCACCAAGTTTTCACTCCATCAGAGCCGAGGAAGGAAAAAGGAAGGGGTGGGGGACCAGGAATCCCAGCCAGGAGATAAATTCATTCCTAAAGTCATTCCAGTGAGTCTGGCTTTCAGTTCTGCTGTTTAGCAGCTCCCAGTAAGAATTAAAATACACGTCAGTAAAAAAACCCCAAAACCCAACAGGGAAAATCTCACTGACCTCCCTCAGCAAAGTTCTCCCTCAAGATGCAAGGAACTCTGCTGGCACAGAAACGTAATTTAATTCTTCCTGCCCCACCAGTCTTGACTCAAGGCCATTTGATTTCACAGTTCCAGCACTTGCAGTAGTTAGCAAGTTGTGCCATGCACTTTTTAGAGTGAAAAGCCATGACTACAGCATGCCAAAGTCTAAACTGTGACAGGCATTTTCATTTCTGAAACTCTACACAGCATGCCTTGCATTGTTTGGTGCTTCCTTAGGGAGATTCAGTCTCTGCGGGTGCGGGGAGGCTGTAGATATGCATGTGTGCACAGTCTAAACTCCGGGACCTACAGATCCCAAGAATGTTTACTACCAGTACAATGCTAATTGTAATTACCACGCGGGTATATGCTCTCTGCAGGATAAAAGGCTAGAAGAAAGCCCGTGTTTAGATTGGACAGCAAAGAAAAGATCATAGCTGGAAGGCAGAAAACACACAAAATAGCTCCATATAAGGCACATGTACAGATTAAAAATTAACCGTCGTTGCCAAAAAAACCTGCATATAACCCCACCCACAGCTAAACATGCCTACACATAACTGCCAACTGCAGGAGGAATATGTGGCCCATGTTCTCCTGCCCCACCAGCATGACCAGTCACAGAGCTACTGCTTCTAGCCTGTCTTTCTCCCCAAGGAAGCACTGAATGTGCAGGCACGTTCCTCCTTCTTCAACCACCATTTATTATTGCTCTTGATGACTGGCTGTCATATAAATCATAAAGTTCAATGATTTTTTGCAAGCTAGCCCTCCTCCTGAGTCTAAGAAGTCTTAAATTTCAGCCAGGTAGCTGGACCTAACTGTTCAGAGGTGGAATAATGAGGAAACAAGAACCACCATTGGTACTGCTGTATGTTCACTGGGTCCATCCTAAAAACTCATAGGTGCTTTACTGAAAATGCTACGGATACGCTGTCCAGAAGCTATTATCCTCTCCAGTAAATGGTGAGTCCACAGACAGTAATGTCTACTGCCCTGTTTTGCCAGGATTTCCATTACAAATCTCTCTTTTAATGAAGAATTAACAAGATTAAAATATACTGAGGCTAGTAGACCTTCAGGTTCTACTACAGTACATTTTATTTATCCTATAATGTCACAATTTTCCTTGACTTAAAAAAGGAAAAAGATAAATTGATTTGCTTTTAAAATAGAAACTGTACCACTTACAAAGTCATTGTTTCGAATCCACAAACTTATTTCTTTGCTCTTTTTAAAAATTGCATTATTTGTGCCATTAAACAAAAAGCTAATGCATTATTCTAACATAGGGATCCATAAAATTCAAGAGCGCTAAGCAGATCTCAGAAAAAGGCAGCTATTCTCTCTGTTCATAACATAATCATATGCCCTAAAAGCAATTCTTTCTCCCTCTGAAAGGTATTTAAGGATGTCATCTCTGTAGTGTCCAGCCCAGTGCCACCAAACGTGCAACAATTCACATTTAAGTCTATGAGAAACCTTCTGTTCACCTTTGGATTTAAAACCTTGCCTAAGATCAAGAACTCAATTACGAAAGGCAACCAGGTGTTGAAAAGAAGCCTTCATATGTATTTTTGATCAATGTTCATAATTTCTCTGAGTATGGTCCAAAACTTCACAAAAAACTAACAATAGTCCAATCTGAGGGGAACTTTCAAGCTTTAAATACAACATATGGAGGTGGTGAAATGGGAGGTTTGGGGGACTTAGGGATATTCGTCCCACATGTGTTTTACCATATACTGCAGTTCTTGGTAGAAGTTACCACTTCTGAGATTGGTGGTGCAAAGAGAACGCTGGAATTTTCTCCTCTCCTCCTTCAGCTTACTGAAGAGGAACCCAGCGAGCAGACAAGCAGAGACAGCCAAAACAAGGTGAGACACTTCATCCTTAGATTCAGACTGTTTTACACCAGAGGCCTGATTTTAATCATTGTCCGTATGTCTGAGTCAGCATAAACTACAGCAGAGATAAGACTTGGACCTTCAAACCTTGTATCAGAAAGCACATATTTTTCTGCTTATAATCACCCTGCTGACACGAGAACGATTATGGTTGTCTTAATTGCCCTTAGTTTGTCTTCTGTGGGATGGCGGAATTAAAAAGGCTTGTATCTTCAAGGACAAATGTACAATAAATATTGCTGCACAATATCCCCAGCCAGTGAATGTCATTATTGAGTCCCGGAATAAAACATGACAGACTTTGTTATGTTATCTTTTCCAGGGTGCCAGTCCCAACCCAACACATCCCAGAGCTTAAAGCCTGGCGGCCTCCAGCTCATGATACATCCAGAACGCATTCTTTTTTCCTCAATACTTTTCCTAATAACTAGGTTGGTGGTGCCACATTCTCCTTGGGATGGCAGATGGCACCCATCACACCTGCACACTGGAATGCAGCTCTCATGTTAATTCCCATCCAAAATTAAAGAAAGTTCTATGAAAGCTGAGGTTTAACACCTGCACTTAATAAAAAAAATAAATTACCGTGAACTAGTCCATAGTACATTAACTGCTTTATCTTTGACTTCTAAGATCTTTCTTTGTTACATTTCTTTCTTCTGTTTTTTATTACCTATATGGCACGTGCCCTCATGTAAGTCCCATGTATAGCACATGTCCCAGTAAATTGTCCCAGTGCAGTTCAGAACTGTGGCACAGACTGCATGACTCGAGCAAGAAATATGTCCTTAAGCTCTGCATGCATTTTGAAAGCTATGAAAAATACCCCAGGAATAAATAAAATGGGAATCTGCCATTTGAAAGCCAGTGCACAGCAAGCTTAGAGAGGAGAGCAATTTCTTCTTATTTATGGTACAGTGAAGATTTTGAGGAGTATTGTACAACACCACTGTGTAATCATCAGGCCACCAATTCTTCTGGGAAGTGTTTTTCAAATGGCAGGTTTGGTTGTCTATATGAGAAACAGACAATGAAACAGAAACAGGTATTTCTAAGAAGGGCTTCATAAGATGTCTCCCTATGCCCAGTATATACAGCACATATAAATCTTCACTGAAACACTGTTATGTTTCATTAGTCTCTGCAGCTGCCTAACTTCTCTTCATCATTTGGTGAGAGGTGGTGATAAACACCGCTAGTGACAATGGCATAATTTGCTAGTGATAACCAACTGTGACTAAATTCAAAATATCATTGAATCAAGATTTTCTGGCTAAGCTAACAGGATAAAAGCCTTAAGAAATTATATTTGCTTTATCTGCTGGAGCTAAGGTCAAGCATGCTGAAGCTCCAAGTTTTTCTGAAAGGTGGAATTGGGCAAAACACTGATTAAGAGACAAACTGACAGATTTAGACATTTGATTAGTAGCTATGTAGTAATGTATCAAAGCCAATCTGTTGCAATTGCCTTTCACGTGTATTTCTACCAAAGGAGATCAGAAAAAAAATCTATCAAAATACTCAAATTCAAAACTGCAATCATCCACATTGAAAACTTCTGAATGCACAAGTAGCAGAAAAGGGTAAAGTGGTATTCTCCCCATTTTGGATGCTCCATAAAAAAGGCTTAATTTACATTTCTGTATTTTTAGTAAGACAGTGGTATTTGCCTGTTTTTCCCCCAGTACATCACAGATAACACTCAGCTGCCGGGTTTATGAGGTATTTGCAGTTGTAACTCAACAGACAAATCCTTTGTTACAAATAAAGACCAAATAATGGAGATTTACAAAGCTGTAATTATACTCAGAGGGTTTACGCGTAAGGATATATTAAAAGAAATACTATACGCAAAATAATTTTTTTAAGAAATCCTCTGAGCATTATCACCATTTACACTAAGGACAATTTTTTTAAGAAATCCTCTGAGCATTATCACCATTTACACTAAGGACCCTTTTATAACGTTACCATAAAAGGGATTCTAAATGCATGTCATCCCTAAAGGATGCCTGTAGTCTCTGCCAAGCTCTCCTATGTAGGCTGAAGTTGGTAGCGTATACCTGTTTTACGGTTAGGAAATGATGATAAATGAGCAGAGCAAACTTTGAGCCCAAAGCAATAAACCACACTAAAGGTAGATGATGTGGTCCAGCAACCAGCCAAAGCATGTCAGCCGCTGCAAGTCTTGGCAGCGAAACGGGAGCAGAGACCAAAAGGTGGTGCCTGCAGTCCCCACCAGCTGCCGCCGAGCAGCCGCGTGGTTGCACGACGAGCGCGAGCAGGAGAACAACTGAGCCGGCTACAGAGCGGGCTCACTGCCAACACCAAACGCCACCAGCACGTGAATGACAACGCACCCATCGAGTAACACGCCGCCGAGGACAAAGATCATCGCCTTGCCTTTGCGCTGGTTCAGCTGATCAAGAAAGGCACCTGGACGCACAAGAGTAGGGTGCCCCAACCCATGATGGACGCAGCCAGTATTTCGGATCTCCTGTTTCACCAGCAGCCTCCTGAGGACAGGCACTCCCTGGGCACCAGAGACCTCCGGCCAGCTGCACGGCGTTCCCCAGCGGAGCCATACCACTTACAGCAGTGCCTGAGGATGCTCTGAAGCAAACTGCCAGCCAGCTTGTCCCACGACTACAGAAACGCAAAATCAAAGATGACTTCAGCATACCTCTGTCTTAGAGCGTGGTGCTAATAACGCCAAGGTCACGGGTTCAATCCCTGCTCACCACAGGGGGGGTTGGGCTAGATGATCTCTCAAGGTCCCTTCCAACCCAAAGCATTCATATGATTCTATGATTCTATGATGTTAGGTTTCACTTTGATATATTCCATGAGCAGAATCTAGCCAAGAAGTTATTTCACAATATAGTGCACATTCTTTATGTAGTTATCAATGGCTACCACAATTTCTGTTCCTGTTAAGTCAGGAAGATTTCTACAACTCCTCCCAATAAAACGTTGAGCTGGGAATCACAAAGTCAAAATATTTTGTATAAAGTTATCCTGAAATCCTTTTCATCCTGCTGGCTTATTAAACTAAAATGGGAGAATGACTGTTAGTCAAGAAACTATAGTAAATAAAACTGGAATAACTTTCCCAAACCTCTTCTCTAAGATCAGTGATTCATTATCATAGTTTAAATTTTGTAAATAATTAATTATTGGTGGGCAGTAGCATGCAGAGTTATGTACTGGAATTTTAAGGTTACCGTTCACCACACTGAAACAGTTTACTAGTGCTATATATGCCCAAAAATACACTCGTTTACTATTAATTGCTTTGATGGAGACAGGCACTATGATTAATTAGATGGTCAAGGGAAATCCAGATCCAATGCAACAGACATCAGTATCCCAAGTAATAGGTCTCCCATGTAGAACCTTTTTTTTTTTTAATATATTAATTAGAATGTTTTGCCTGCTGGCACGGATCCCTGAACCAGGCAGGGCTGCAGGTAGGCGGTGCGACAGGAACGCACAGGGAGAAATGAAGTGGTATGAGGCACATGCAGCAAACCCATGGCGCAAGGGGACTGAGCGGTCCTGATCTGACAGGAGGGAGGAATAGGTAGCATCACCTCTGCTATTCTTCCACGTCAGCGTAGAGCCGGTGGCGAAAGCAGATGCTCAAAGCCTGCTGGTAGAGAAGAGGGGCAGAGAAGCAACTCAGAGAGAACCTGGGAGAGAGCCTTCCAGCCTGATCGCTCTGATGCGTGATTCCATGTCCATAGGCAATATTAGACACAAAACACCCTACTTACCCTTTTCTCTAATTCATTCAGAAAAGGCTTTCATACTTGCTTTACTTCCTGGTTATAAGGAAGGAATTTTGTTCTGCAAATGCATCAGAAGTACAGTATGACAAAGCAACTGAATATTGCAGCTAAGTTACAATGGGGTAGAAATCGGCATTTTTCACTTTACAAACCAGAAGAGTTTTTGTTCCATATAATATTTCAACATTGTTGGTTTTTTTTTTTTTTATTTCAGGCCTAATCTATGACTTTTCTATTTAGGATCGGTCATATGGACTATGTAATGGAAAAGCTCTATAACTTATCTGAATCATTATTTTATTTTGTTCTCCCGTGGCTCCAATTGTTCATTGTTAATTAGATCCAGCCATAATATCTCATTGTGCAAAAGGCATGCTCTGTTTTAATCAAAATCTTGGACGGCATTTTGGATGGCATCTTTAACAACTTGGACAGAATATTCTGTGGTTTCCTCACCAATGAAGAATCAAAATGATTAACTATGAACATGTCTTCCACCAAATGCTGACAGTTATTATCAGGTTATTTTGATGAACATCTGCCTATTTCATGAAACCATTTTAGATTGCCTTGAATTTTTTACCTGGTTTCTTCACTCAAAACAATAATGAACTGTAAACCTGTCCCATAGGATGCATCCATGGCGAACTGCTACATAATTTTTTAATTTCTCATGTTATGCTATGCTGAAAGTGATGCTGTAAACACAAAAGATGACTGTGACAGTCTCATCTATTTGAAATCAGACCTTTTTTTTAATGATGCAACTCCATCACCAACTAAAAGCAAAAAAGGAGAAACAGCCACTAAATCAGTCAGTGTTGTAAGGACTGTAAAGAGAAAATTGCAGAGGAACCTATTATCCAGCTAGAATTGCCCAGAGTTTAGGAAACCAAGATCGCAACAGCTTATAGCTATGCAACTACACCATCTGCCTGACTGTAGTCCACAAATTAGCAAAATCCACCGCACTGTCTAGCCATCAGTTAGTCCTGCTTGCCTTCCCTTTGCAAGAATACAGGCAATAATGCAATCATTTTATAATAAATTACATTATATCATAAATTATAACATCATCACATCACATTGTGTTATGTAATTACAGATAGATGTAAAAATTTGTTTGCTTTTAATCTTCCAACTTTTTCAAATTGTGCAAAGCTTTCAATCACAGCCTGAAAGGAAATTTAATAAGCTATATTTGCACATACGAGTGGTGATTTTGGATGCCTGGGCATTTTGCTGACAAACTGAAATGTCTTTTATGGAACTTTGTTTCCAGTAAGAACTGAATACCATCTTTCAGATGGTTTGGGTTATGCACTCTAAAATGGCCTTATGCCAAATCATGAGTCACTTTTGAAAATTTAAGATCCTGTATCTAGTATCAAAAACCAGCAAAAAAATAAATTCCTTAACTATTAGCAGAGTAGCACCATAATTTGGAGAAAATTAAAAGCTCACTTTGCTTGGCTTCTTTCCTAAAACAAAACAAAACACAACACCACAGCAAAGATTTTCAACTAACAAGTCAAAAAAAACCAACCCCCACAAAAATAAGCCCCTTTCTTAAACAGGAGAAGAAAATAATATTTTAGATTTCTCATAAATTAAACAACTTCTGCCTGTATTTTAGAAGAAAAATCAAAATAGCGGTAACAAAAGCTTGTCTACTTTTTTGACGTGGTGGTATGTATGCCACATCAGCCCATTTCAAGCACTGTGCCTCTAGGAGTTTGCAGGAAGCGTACCGTATTTCTGCCACTGAATATAAATGCTAAGGGTCAAAATAAAAAAAAAAATTATCCAGCAAAACTAGCATAAGTAGCGGTTTGCCCACACAAGGCTTGAAAAATTGACAGTTCAAAACTCTTAAATTTTGCTTTGCCCTGAGTTTACGTACGATTGCTTCTGTTGCACAGCACAAAATCCTGCGTCCATGTGAAAAGACACTGAAAAGCAGAGGCAGGTGGGACAGCAGCCCACTTCCTCGTTGCACAACTTTTATATTCATAATTTCTAGCAAGTTCTGCAAAGTGACTGACAAACATAGGCTTTTGGGGGGGAAAAAAAAAAATCAACAAAATTGTGTTGGTTTAATGCTACAGCGCAGAAGACAGCAGTTCTATATGCCAGCACAGCAGGAAAAAAACTCAATTGCTTTTAATAGACAAGCATTTAGTGCAACTGGTATAATCTGCAGTGACATTTTCCCCTGTCTATTATGTAAGCTGAAAGCTAAACTTTCGCTTTTACACAGTATATTGCCTATCTCTAGCACAATGCCTTACCAGCTTTCTCTCCTTTTTTAAGATATTTTAGTAGCAAAAGAGGGGGAACGTATCAGGTTCTTGAGATTCCTTCTAAAACTCCTGTTTTCTTCCGTTCTGTGTTTATGTTGTCATGCAGACATCAATTCAGGCAGGCTTCAACAGGAACTGTTGTTTGTTTAGTTAGCATGGCTCATATTCTACATCTAACAACCTCTCTGAGAAGGTCAACTCTCCACAGAAAATAATTTAAAAGGTGAAGAAAAATCCAGGAAATTCCACAAAGAAAAGCTGGGATTTCAAAAATCAAGAACAGCCAATCCATTTTACCAGTGTCATGCCCTAACACCTCTTTTTCTAAATTTCAGGAGAAAAGCGAAAAAGCAAGGAAATGGGTAGTTAGAGACATCACCATTTTTATAACCCAGGTGTCATACAGAACGTGAGAATACCTACCTTTGCGGCAGCAATTATCCTTGAAGAGATTTTCAAAATGGCATTCAGCAGCAGACTTAGAGAGATCAGGAACTGCCCGCAGAAAGAGCAAAACAGATAATGACAGACCTGCTCTGGTAAAATGTCAATTTATAACTCCAAGATACTTAAATTAATAGTTAATTCTTACCCAATCTTTCTGTCCATCTATCTACTGTTACTCACCTCAGTGCTGCCACTGGGCAAAACTGATTGATATCTTAATCCTAACCCTTCCAAGGTAGCCAGCTCCCACAGACTGACTTGGTTTTGATGTATTTTGATAGACAAATAAAGCTCTGTAAGTGCCAACAAGTCTGCATATTTAGGATTCAGTACTCAAAGAAGCGAGTGATTAAAATCTAGTGATTTTGCAAGACAAGTTCATAAGGGCTATAAATGCAGCATCAAAAGACCTCATCAGCCAGACATCTGAGTACCAGGAGATGCAAAGCATAAAAGAAATCAAACCTTCAAAAACAACGTACAAAATTGATTAGGCAACGCTGGAAGAATGAGTCTGACAGTAGACGCTTTATTGTGAATATATGCCAAACATGTTTATGATTTCTCTTAAAAGACCTATCTTGCATTATACTGATAGTAACAGATAGTTCGTGTTACGCCTGCCTTCCCACAGTGTGTATCCCACAATAAACAATGCTGGCTGCATTAGACAGAATGTCCCTCCCAGGTACATGCCACCTCCTGAAAGGGTACTAAAATAGATTCACAGAATCATAGAATCGTTTAGGTTGGACAAGACCTTTAAGGTCATCCAGTCCAACCATTAACCTACACTACCAAGTCCACACTAAACCAATCAAGGGTAGACTAGACTAAACCATGTCCCAAAGTGCCACTTTTCCCCTTTTTTTGAACGCTTCCAGGGATGGGGACTCCACCACCTCTCTGGGCAGCCTGTTCCAATGCTTGACCACCCTTTCTGTGAAATTTTTCCTAATATCCAATCTAAACCTCCCCTGGCGCAGCTTGAGCCCATTTCCTCTCGTCCTATCGCTAACTACGTGGGAGAAGAGACCAACACCCACCTCACTACAACCTCCTTTCAGGGAGTTGTAGAGAGCGATAAGGTCTCCCCTCAGCCTCCTCTTCTCCAGGCTAAACAACCCCAGTTCCCTCAGCCGCTCCTCATAAGGCCTGTGCCCCAGACCCTTCACCAGCTTTGTTGCCCTTCTCTGGACACGCTCCAGCACCTCAATGTCTTTCTTGTATTGAGGGGCCCAAAACTGGACACAGTTTAATAACAAAAGGTACTAAATAATGCTTTCAGAGCTGGACCACGAGGAGGAATCTCTGACTTTCCCAATCAGAGGCATGAGCATACAGCATATAAGCACAGACGGCGCTGCAGAGCTTGCCGGACTACCTACAGGTGCAAGAGAGACGCCAACCACTCGACCAGCTCTGCAGACTGGGATGCAGCCTGGAAATCTCCCTCTTGAAGAAGAACAACTGCACATTTGCTCAATCTTGCCACTGATGCTACCGCGTGCATCTGATGGAAAGCCACCTCCCCGTGAAGCGTTCTGGCAGGAGCACTTGAGGGGGATGTAAGATAGTGGCAGCCGCCGTGCTAGCTCACTGAGCACCCTGGGGTGGCTTACCTCGGTGGTACCAAAGCCCAGCTCTCCCCTGACACAAAACTGTCCCGGAGACGGAGCAGAGCACGGGAGCACGCCTGTGAGCTCCCCAACGACAGGATCGGAAGACAGTCTGGAAAAGCATTACAATGAGGAAGACAGAAATCCATGAAAGCGCTAACAAACTCACTCAGAAACCTCATGATGCTCATGCAGGGAGCAGTGACCGGAATTTCAAATATAAAAGATATCATCTATCTCATACCACACAATGCTCTCTGTCTTCCTCTGAGATTTTGCACAGGGGGTGAAAAGACTGTCTATGCCCACCAGCTGGAGAGGACTGCGAAACCAGCAACGGATGATGCTCTGCCCTTTTTCAGAAAATAGATGCTGCATGAGATGAGCAATGGCAAAAAACAACCTTAAGTTGTCTCAGCGCAAAGGGAATTTTTTCCTCATTACAGCACAAAAAACACGGGGGGGGGGGCTGTATTTCCATTTACTTTTCATTGGGTTTGCTTTCTTCTTTTATTTCAGACAGGTCTCAAGCTAGTAAGGCTGAGAGCAATCTCCTATTTACCTGGCAGACCGCAGCTGTGGGTAAGGTACTCACATCACTGTAGTCTAATAACGTTTTTTCCCTCTAATTATTTTTGGCCAGTTTTCTATTCTCCAGGTCAAAAAGCAAGGAAGAGCTTCAAACACTTAATGGGGATGCCTCCTCCTAAAAAGAATTATCCATGAAAACTGCAATTCAGAATTAGTAAATTAAATAAAATTAAATGTCTTTTCTACAGAGGTGTTTTGAGTCCTGTAAGCAGAGGAGAGTTTTTCATTTATCAGGCAGCAGAAAGGGAAGGGCTTTCTATCAGGTGATTTTGAAATTCTTGGTCAAAGGTTAACTTGGTTTTTAACTTCAAAGTACAGAAAATCTTGGAGGCTGAAAGAATACGGGGGTAAGGGCTGCCCTGAAAGTAAAACTTCGGAGGGATGTTACCAACCTGAAACCAGTCGATGAAGGCAGGTAAAGCTGCCTCCTGTACTACACCTTTCCTCACTCTTGGTTTCACAGACAGACGTTAAGAAGCGAAAAGCCAAAGTCCATTTTGGAAAGCTTAAAATGCAATCAGGTTTTCTGGCTGGCAGCACCGCAGAAGGAAAGGCAGTTTCACTAATTAAGATCTGAACAACTTCTTCAACTTCAGTTTTTCATGATATTACCAGGTATTTAAAAATATGGTACTCATTCATTGCAGGGTGCAGCACCCGCAGGGCAGTGAGTAATGGTTTTACTCTTGCTTCAGTACTGGCAGCAGCATGTTGGACTGGAAAACGAACCTCTATTTCCTATCTATTTTTATAATCAGTTTATCTATCATCTGCTTAATTCTTACCCCCATACGCACGATAGAAACAAAACGTTTAAGTCGCAGTACTATGCTGAAATACATTCACAACGCTGCCATTGACTCAGACAGCTAACCGGTGACACTGACTTGTAACTGAGGACAGCATCTGGCCCCAAACAGTACATCTGCAGTCTATACGAAAAATTCATGAGCTAAACCTTTTCACTTCTTTTATAAATAGGAGACAAAACGAGACAGTCATCACTTAGCCAGGGTATGATTCAAAATCAAAAACCTAGAATATCGTTTTGAGGAAAGTAACTGGTAATAGAGACAAAGAATATTTCCTCCTCATAACAGAAGGAGGACAGGATTAAATTATTTAGGCCATTTTTTTTTTTGCTTTCATTAATTGAAAAAGTATAAAATACCAACCAAACATAGTAGTAAGATATCGGATACAAAATAGAAATCCGTAGTATCATATGCCCAAGTATATTTTGCTGCAGCCCTGAAGTCATACATGTTATTGAGTTCTGGTTTATCTGCAAGCTTTCCTGCTTCTCTAAACACAAATATTATTTTTGGTATTTTGTAACTAGCTCTATATTCTGAGGTGATATTAGCTGTGGGGGTGACAGCTGGCAGGAGCTTTTGAAGCAAAGGGTCTCTCTCTCACTGATACACACGAAGCTCTGTATTAGCTCTCACAAGATGCACTGTTTACTAAAGATGATTACCCATGAGTAAATAATGAGTCATGATATCCTTAAAAAAGCAAACACACAGAGTTAAAGAATAATTTCTAACACGGGTAAACAGACAGCACTGAAAATTGAATCACTTACGTGCGCTTTTTTCCTAATAAAGTGTTAAAAATTAGAAAAGCTACAGAAAATAGCCATAATTAGATAAAAATGTGTTAGAAGATCTTGGAAAGACTGTATCTCTTTTCATATGTCTGTAAAGCACCATTTACGGGCACACAAACAGGTAAATATAATCTTAAAAATATGCAGGAACAAACGGAAGAGGGATTTTTATTTGGATGACCCAACACAAACACGCCATGGTAATTTTGTCATTATCGATGGGTTACTGTACTGCACTTACAAACAATGCAGACCATTGAAACGCTACATATTGGCAATCAGGCAGGAAAGCAGTACTGCAAATCTAACACTGTAATTATAACATGCAGGTAAACTGCTCATTTTTCTTACATGTTATCAGATGACTTCCTAGCACTTTGAGAATTTACTCCTGGGGAATTCATATCCAGGCAATCACTGACCGTGGTGAAATACTCTTCCCTTCATTACTGCTACTTCCATATGCATCTTATTTCTAATGCTACCTTATACATTTCTAAGTTCACCATTAGGGTCCAAAAGTTCCTCTGGGGAGTATGAAGGGAGAATGAAGATTATGAAAAATATGCTTGTATCATGTCCGTTCAAAGCACCATTTGTCTGTAAGGACTTTGCCTACAACAGTTTGGTCCCAGCCATTCTGCACAGCCTCCCAGACACCTGCAAAGCTCATCAGCAGTTTTAAAAAAAAAATTAAATGGAAGCTAGTGACCCTTGCAACAGCTCAGCAGCTGAGAGTAGTGGCTCTGGAGTGACAGCAAGAGTTAAAGACCATAAACATACTCTACTGTAACCGCGCCTTTTCATATAACCTTCTGAAATATTTACCTGTAAGGACTAAAGCAGAACAGCCTGGACTCTAAAAAAAAAAAAAAAAAAAATTTAAGAAGAATCAAATTTAAGGACAATAAGTAGTCATGTGAAGGTGGGAAAAACCATGCACTTAACCTGCTTTCTTTGTGAACGCTGCTGTGTCAGAAAAAGTTCTAGATTGGAAGTTGAAATGGATGTTGTCCAAATGTTAGGACTAATGCTCTTTACTTGACATCCTACATTCTGAAATTAAGGAAGCCAGGATATGTTTGAAAATTTCATGAGGACGAAATAGTCAAGTTAGTTTCTTTGGGAAGTTGGGAAGAGCGCTTAAGTTTTACCATGACACCTCTGTTCAAGGCTGGGTACAACCACCACATTTTGGGGAGGGCTGCCCAGCTGGGCTACCGAGCAACTAGGGGAACATATGCCAAACCCGGTAGTTCTGATGTGGAGACAGGGGTGCTTTTCCCCCTTTCTTCCCTGTGTATTTCTCCTGGCATATTGGTCTTGAAATGTAATCTCTTGTGCGTTGACCAATCTACAACCTCCACATAGATGTTCACACTTCAGGTTTTTTGAGATTATGTGACTTTAAATCACAAGTTTCTAAAAAATTGCCTTAACATTTTAAATAGCATTTTTTAGAGAAGAACCAGACAGCTAGTGAGATGGCCAACCACACAACCTGTCTTACAAGTTTCTTAAATTACAGACACTTACACTTCTGAATCAGGGTCACATGTGCACGTAACCTGCAATTCTACGAGGTGCTCCTCATTTTTTGGCTGAGTGATGATTGCTATGATCACTGAAAAGGCACCGAGTAGCTTTAGCTACCAATGATCGTAATAGAAAAGATGGCACTTCTTCCCCAACAATCCTCAAAACTTAACACACTACCGTAAAGAAAAGGAAAAAGAAGAAAAGATGAGTGCAATTGGAACACTTCAACTAGAATAAAGACCCCTTTAGGGCACTTTAACTGCCAGTCTGAAGCTTAAAGGGAAAACGAAATAAAATCTAAAATGTCACATGGTGCTTACAAAATTACATACGCCTACATTAAGCAAATAAAACAAAATGCTATTTTTGCCGTATTTTGCTTTGTATCATTGCGAATGTTCAATTAAGAAAAAATATTACACTAAAAATAGGAAATACTTAAATGTGAGTATTTTCCTTTTTTTCTATTCATGATGTAAACGGTCCATATTCTCAGTGTTGTTATACTAGAGTTAAATTAGGTCAAAGGCATTATTTAGTGTTCAAAACCAGAACATGTCACAACTATCAAAAATGATCATGCAAGAGGGGACTTCAGTAGCTGCCTATCCCTCATCCTACCAATTCCACATTATACAGCTGCTGGTGCTTTACATAACTTAAGACTCCTACTGATCACTTCCAAGGGGATAACACCATCACACACAGACCAAAGTCTTAGATCCATCCCTTCCACTAAGTGATCCCTTTGTTAAAGTTAAAAAAACCACTTTCACTTTTTACAGTTACCCTTTACAACTACTTTCAGACAATTCAGACACACATCCTCAATATACGTACGCAGACACCTTGCAGTCTTTGCTAATGGCATTTTCCTTTCACTCCCTCTATTATTTTTCTAACTCCTTCCTGAACTCTTCTGTTTAATCTCTTCTGGTTAGAAGAAATCATAAATAACGAGGGGTACACAAAAGGGAACAGAGTGTTCTAGGACCAGTCCTATGTGAACCATAGGAAAATGGTACAAAGCTGAGAAGGGCTGGGATTGCTGTAGAGTGACGTCATGACCCCTGTTTACAGCCATAAATTATAGCAGCAAAGTGACAGTGTTCTGCATGACCCTGTATTGCTTCATTTTCTCTCTCTTTTTTTATTACTACTGTGCCTGTCTTTGCTTTACCAATTCTAGTTACTTCCTCCATTTTGATAACGGTCTAACCAAACACGTATTTCTCCTACACGTCCAAGCAGAAGACCCAATTTTACTGTCAACACAGCCAGATCAAAGCGACTAACCTGTTATGGAAACATCAAGGCCAACACCCTAATAATGTCCCAATTTCTTATGTTAACCAAAGCAATAAAATTATTCTTAATTAACAACAGGTAATTCAGCAGAAACATAACTGGAAGACTAGTGTTGACACAAAGTGAAATTTATTGACTCAAAAATATATTGCAATTACTACCAGAAATTCAGCTACTGATCTACAAAATGTTCAAAAGACACAAAAATATGTGCTATGCTGCATATCCAGAGATAACAAAAGTATCTCAATTTGGTAGGTTTTGTTATATTTGTTGAATTACATAAAGTTGATTAGAAGACATTAGCTTGGATTAAAAAAGAGCATTAATTGCTTCACATATTAATACCACTGGCTAACTGACATATAAAGGTATAAGGACTCTTATACTGAGTTTTCACAAATTTTTGCCAAGTTTTTCCATAAAGATACCAGTAAACAAGAAATACAAAATTCACCAATGAGATTCCACATTCCATCAGAAAAAAACCCAAGTGATACAGCAAAAGTCTGAAGAAAAACAAACAAGAGCACGGTATAAATTTAATCCCTAAATCTAGATATTAGGCTTGACATATACAGATGCAGATGGCTGTGTATACTGATTCCAAATTTAGTACTGAAGATTTTACTTCTATCTTAAAAACACTCTAAGCAGATCATTTTGCTCACAAAACTGTTGAACTTTGGAAAATACTAAGCCTGTATCACCTAACTTTATTCTTGCCTTTCTCATTTTTCCGGCAGTAATAACGACTGAAGCCAATCTCAGCTGTACTTAATACTAAGTTTCATTTTGGAGTCCTGACCCCTGATTTCAAACATGGCAGGAAGATGTGTATTTATTAAAAATACATAATGTTGACTGAATTTCAAAAATCGTTGTTGGGATCATAACTTTTTTTTTCTGATATATCACTTCTGGGCACTACTTAAGGTCATAATCCGCCTTTGATACTCACCAAGACTTTTTCACATTGAAATGAGACAGTAATTCCACCCCTTTGCTATTATTAAGAAGGTGGCTCATTCACTACTAGGAACATTATTGAAGAAAACACATCCTAAGTAAATTAACAGTAAATATCACAAAGACTACTGGCATCTGCTGGCTATATCCTAGTAGCTCATATTTGCCATTCTGATATTGTATATAAAAGGAGTTAAGGCCAGACGTCATTTTTTCTGACTCAAAAAACATCCATCCAAAAATACAAAAAGCATGCAACAAACATGAATCCCCAAAGATTAGCCTCAATACAGATAAGCTCAGCAAAAGTAAGCGTTTACACTGTAACTTCTGATCTGCCCATCTGCTTTCCCCACTTTGCCCTGCTCTCCAGATGGGAAAACAGGTGAGGTCTTGAATCACTCCTATGTCACTTTGTAGTTTTGCCCACACCCTTCTTCCTGTTACACCATCACCCAAGTGTTGCGAAATTTGGATCTCCTAACAGAGATTGCAGCTCTTAGCCTTCACACAGCAATAGGTAAAGCTTAGTCCTGTTCTATCCCATGCCTTGCAACAGCTGCCAAGGTGACTCTCTCAAATTCTTCTCACTAGCGCTCTTTCTGGGTTTAAATATGTTTTTCTCTTAAAGAGATTTGTTTTCATAATCCTAATTTGCAAATTGTTTCAAGCTCTTTTAGATTAGATTACTTGCTAAAGCAAACACAGTACTACTCTCATTTCCCAAACACAGACTGGCTTACAGCTGTGCAGGGCACACGATGCACTGACTTCTTTCAGGTGCCCATGTTCACAAATGGCTTTCACTGACTTCAGGAGATCTTTGCAGAAGTACAGGATGTTCCACTCATCCAAAGCTATTTAAAGGAGCAAGATCTAGAGAAATATTGAGAAGATTAGGCATGATGTATCAGGAAACCCTTAGCAACAAAACATAAAAAAAAAAAAATCAGACAGTAGATTTGATCTTGTAGATCTGGACTTATGAGCAGTAAAGGTCTGCCTTAAATATCTTTCTTGCACCATCAATTAATTAATGCAGCTGCAGACTTATGATCATCAAAATGGACTATGGCTATATCTACACAGGCATGTTTTGAAGAGACTGACCTCAAGTTATAATTTGGCTTGGAGTTGAACGTCACAAAGGGGAGTCCAAGCTTTTTGTCTTATTGTACATTATGCTTGCCCGGACAGCAAGCAATATCCTGTCAGCAATCCACTTCCCCTTTGTCTTCTATCTCCAAGGTAAATTGCTGACAAGCCTTCCTGCTAGCCCTCCTAAGCTGAGGAAATAAAATATGTAAAAAATACTGAGAAATAGAAAGCTTTTAAAAAAAAAAGGCAGCCTGCAGCGTTGTTGCAAAACACAGGTTAAACTGATGTGAACTTGCATTACGGACATGAATTTTCAGCTGCCGTTTGTGGATGAGCTCGAGCTACGAGCAAAGGTAAGGAGATGTCTGGTACACGCCTTGGCTGCCAGCCAGCGTCCACGCCGGTGCCCACAGGGCTGCCTCGTGAGTAGGTGTACTAGTAATGGGAGAGGGAAGATTGTCTGCTTGAGTTGAGGTTTTGTGGCTGCAATTCCACCACTTTCTTGCTTTCAGAACTTGGGTTTCTCGCTGGAGAGACATGTAACCCAAGAAAGAGATCTCTGGAAAAGCTCTGGGAGCCAAACTGGGCAGCAAAGGTCAAGGGAGAGGGGAGGGCAAGGGTTCACAGAGTAGTTTGCTTATGCAAATTTGGCTTTTTACACTTACATTCCTATGAGCAAAGTATGATCAGAAAATGACTCCTAAACAGCAGCCAAGTCCTGACTACTTTTTATGCCCATATGGCTCTTTCTATGGGATCAAAGGGAACGATCCTGAGCATTGGCCCCTTATGTGCAAAGGTGAGAGCACGAATACCGGTTCTAAGTTTTAAGTAAGCTCACAACTTGGATATGCCCATGGAAAATGCATTTAGGGCACTTCTTAAAGTTACAGAGCAGCTTAAGTTGTTTGTGTAGACAGTAGTAAGATTTGCTGTTATTTTGGTATGAATTCATAATGTTTTTATTGACTCCCCTGAATTTATTATGGCCAAGACTGGCAGACCAGCTTATTTTTAAAGTGTGCTCTACACTTCTCATTAAATGAATCTATCTTAAATTATTTTTTACTTCACTCACCTCTAACCAAGTGAACTACAGTTCCCTGTATCAGACTGCCCATGTCAAGATGAACTTTTTCAGACAGTTTCAGTCACAGAATGGCTGAGGCTGGCAGGGACCTCTGGAGACTATCTAGTCCACTCCCCTGCTCAAGCAGGGTCACCTGGAGCAGGTTGCCCAGGACTATGTCCACCTGAGTTTTTTAATATCTCCAAGGATAGAGACACCACAACCTCTCTGGGCAACCTGTGCTGGTGTTCAACCAGTCAAAATGGTCTTGCTATTTCTGCAGAAGTAGCCAACGGAAATGGGTTTTTTTTCCTATATGCAAAATTTTAGACTCTCTCTCTTCCAGCTACTTGAGTTCTCCTATTCCTCGGAACAGAACCTGTAATTTGACAAATAAAGCCCTTATGACAAGCATTAATCCTGCCGTCCGTGTGAAAATCTAGTCAAAAAGAGAAAATGTGGAAAGAGGGCTTGCCTAAGTTTATTTGTGCTCCACAAAAAATTTTTATAGCATTTGGAAAAAAAAACTTCATTCAGATTCTTGACTTTAACAGCCATCAGGTATTTCAGAAGATCTGAAGACATCTGAAAACAGAAGGAAGCACGCTGTCTATACATACATTTCTCCATATACATAGCTCCACACCAGGAAACAGGCACTGTAAAAAAGCCAGTGCAGAGCCTGAAAGCCAGAGGTATGGTCCTGGCTGCAGGAACAAGTGCGGCCAGGTCTGCCCTCTGCCCCAGGAGAGCCCAGAGAGCCTACAGAAGTTCAGCCTCTCGCCAGCCAGCTGTCCACAGCGCCTGACCCTCGGACTGCAGTCTGGCAAACCGAGACGGACTGGGGCAAAGGAGGAGCGGCCAAGGGAGAACAGCTGCCTGGCACATCAACCCTTGGTCTGGGACAGTTTGGGGAAAGCCTGCTTGTCCCTCCTCTTCCAGTCATGAGACCAGAACCATGACCCAGATGGGCTGGCAAGGCTCCGTCCACTCCACATCCTCTGGTTTGGAGCTGTGAAATCCCCTCACCAACAGATGCCAACAAGAGTACTCCCAAAGCCTGGCCGCTGGGCACTAACACCTTCTGCCTCTCATGAAGGAGGCAAACGAAGGATTTGATAATGAAGCATTTATTATTAGGCAGGTGGGGGGAAAATGCTGAAACACTCCACAACCACAGCTGACAGGTTTAATCATAACCAGGTTTGACCATGGACGGTGAACACTGACAGCACTCAGAGCTGTGCCGCAAAAGGAGGGCTGAAGGCAAACACCTGTAGACCCACATAAGAAATGGGCAGTCTGCCCTAAAGAGAAAGCAAGGCAGAGGAGAGAAGGAGATGGAAGCAGCAGAGGAAAGGAAGCACCTTAGCCTAGCTGTTCCCCTCCCAAGTATCCTATGCCAAAGGAAGCCATCTTATCCATGTCAGTGCAGTTAGGGCGGAGAAACCAGGAGGGCTAGCTCAGGGAACAGCTCTATAGAGGGTATGGCCACAGCCCTCCCTCACTTGGGAATTAGGGAATCCAGCACTTCCCTGCCCCAGACTACACCGTTCCCACCCACACCCAACCTCCTAGCAGAGAAAGCACTTCTACCTTGGCAAAACTGATAAGTGTTTTGACATGAGGCCTCTTGAAGAGATTACAGTAGAAGATCCTTCTGCCTCGCAATACACACTCCCACCATCCACTGACTGGAAAGGCATGGCCAGAATGGCTGCAAGCACATTCCCTGCATCCTACCAAGAGAGAGACAGTGGGTAAGATTCATCTTCTCTGGGCAGAAGATGAAAGCAAAAGGGCTTCCCAGGAGGCCTGACTATCAGAGCAGTCTCTAGGTTCTCCCAGAGTTCAATGGAAATGAAGACAGCTGCCATCAAGATGGTATCTTGTGCAACAACCTACCTGGCAAGAAAGAAGGCTTCATACATTTCACAGGCTATCACCATTCTTGCCAGTCTCACAGCATGTGCCAGTGGTCACATACACACAGTAGAACTGCCAAGTGGGCAAGCAATGGAGGGAGATGCCAAAAGGCAGTGGGACTGGGGACAAAAAAACCCCACCGCCACCAAAGAACCCAACACTCAATAATGCAAAAAGAAGACAAAAGCATAGGGTCTGGTCAACACAATGGCAAGCAGGACTCTTGTCATTGAGTTATCCCTTTTGGTGGCAAGAAGACTCTGTCAGAGGGAACCAAGCAGCAGACATCTCCAAGGACAGTGCAACCCACTCTGCCAACAGCAGGAGTGTGGCAGATGCCTTCAACACCTGCCAGATTCAGTAACCAGGGCAACTGACAGGACATCCTATGGGGAAATGAGGTTGAGGATGCCATCTCCATGCACAGGACTCTTCAAGGAAAGAAAATGTCTCTAGCATCACCATCCTATTTCTGACAAAGGAGAAAAGTGTGAAGTATCTAAGGCAGGGGACTGTGGGGTGAAAAAAAAAAGTAGGGGAAAAAAAAAAAAAGAGCTGAACAGTTTACAACAGTTGAATGCTGAATGCTAAGTTGGATAATCAGGTTTGATCCCTTCATGGTACAGAGCTAAGTAATTTTCAACTCAAAATTCACAGTAACCAGGAACAAATTACTGTTACATGTGTACAGTTTACAGGCAGAGACCACATGCTCCCCACATTCTACGTAACCAATGGCATTCCTTGGGATCAGATGTTCAGAAGTTTCATAGTTTCAAATAAAGTTAATAAAAGCCGTAGTTTGCAAACATTACTATTACTACATAATGCTGTGCAGCCTGAAAAGTGAAGCAGTACCATCCAAAGGCTCTAAACCTTAGTTTAGCTGCATATACTCAAAAATATCTGAATTAAGGTTGCATAATCAACCTTAATTCTGGTATTTTCCCTAGTGCTTGACATTATAACCTTAATAATCAAACAACTTATGCAGTTGAACAGTTGATCCAAGTCCTCTGGCCCAACTAAGCTGTTTTATTCTGGTCACATAGAGCACCTCAGCAAACCAAATCACCAATAAGTCACATCACTGAAACGGGTACAACATAAAATACATGCAGTTCAATGCTGCATAGGAAGTACTCTGTGTTCCAGATATAATTTTCTCTATATTTGTAGAAATAAAATTATACTTCAATATTTAATGGAAGTAATTATTTTGCTTTAATAATGAAATTTGTCACAAATATTTTATAGGCTAATACTCTTTTAATGGATATGTGCATGGGCATGTATATTCTGGATTTACACGGATACAACTCTGTACGGAATCTTTCCCTGTTTATCTAACTGGATAATGTGTTTCACCTTATTTCTTTTAGGAGAATAAATGCAATATGGAAAGTAAGACACCCAGCTTAAAAAAGAAGGCTCAAGATAGACCCTTCCATTTCCTGAAACCATGAACAAAGTTATTCCAAGCCTTATACAGAAATGCTACAGCTCCTAATTAGACTTTGAAGTGCCTTGCACACAAACACACCCCACTTTTTAAAAAGATGTTTGAAATATTAAAAAAAAGAGCCAGGGATAAGTTAATAAACCATGGAAATAAATTACTTAAATGTAACGCTAGAAAAAAGATGGTATGATGGCACATGAAGGCAATCCTACCTGTCAAGGGTTGCAAGGAGGTAGGCAAATGGACCAAGAATGGTAAGACTGTGCTAAAGGCCAGAGGAAAAAAAAAATGCTAAAGAAGAAATATCTTCAATTTATTAGTGCTCATTCTTTCTATAGGGAGGAAACCAAGAAGCAGTAGCAGCAGCACTCCATACCTGCTGAAGTGCAGCCTGGCTGGAGCACATGGCAAGCAGCCGGCATAGCTGAGTCGAGGGAAAGAACGCAAGGTCATGGGTGGGAGGTGCGGAGTTAACAGTATGCTAAAGGAGGTCAAGGTGAAAGACCAAGGCAGTGGAAGAAAGACGTGAAGGTCTGCAAATCCATGAAGCATGAGAAAGGAAAAGGCCCAGAGTTCAAGGACGTTGCACAGATGTAGATAACGAAAGCAAACATGACACATGACTCAAGGAAGCCGACTGGCTATGGTGATGAAAGCAGCTGTTTTATCCACGGTACATTTTTCTTGTGCATATTTTAAAAATGGTTCATCCATATGCATGTCACCAAGATATCAGTTACTAAGCAATTGTCCAATGATCTAACTACTTATGTAGTTGAAAAGTACTTTTAATTTTCTTCAAAGAGCTCCTTTACTTTCCTACACCGCAGCTGTTCCAAAGCGCATCCTACAGTCACGCAACGTTGTTGCTGTACCTGTGGATTACAGTTCGTTCCTACCAACTCCCATGAAGTAATCCAGAAGGCATTCAAACATCAGTGTTAGAATAGGCAAAAATATTTAGCAGGTGAGCACAATTAATGATCTTCTATCCAAGATAGAAAAGTATGCATTGTGCACGCATACATATAAGTAATTTGGTTCGACATGCACCAACTTCACTCCTTCCTCATCCAGCAAAGGAAAGACATTTTGGCTTTAAATTCACTTGAAGAGACACTGATCATCTTGTCCTGTTTTCTACCTTACTATCAGGCAGCTTGACAATCAGTCCATTTATTTCTTCTAATGGAACACAGAACCCTAATTTATTGGGTTAGGTTCACCAGAGGACACAGAACAGTTCTGTTATCTAGAATGGTCACACTGCTTTCATGCGGATAATCTCATTACAACATAAGAGTATTTGCCGTTTTAGTTCATCAGTAAAAATTATTACAATTCTGTATATTTAAGACACTTGAGGATATACAGTAATTTTTTTAAACTGCAGTTTATTCCTTTATTCTTTCACTAATTTCTTGCAAGGTTCACAGGCCCTTTAACTTCTAATAAGCTACAATAGGTCAGAGTAAAATGAGAACTTTTATGACCAAAAGCATTCAGAATTGAATACACGATTTAATTTTCATATTTCAAAAAGGCGTTTTATTTGCTTACAATTTCATCCTGTCTAGTTGCAGGCTGTTACATGCACTTTGGCAGTGTGACCATAAACTGAAAAGGTTAACAACAGAACCAACTTGTCCAACCCTTCTTTTTACTTGCATTGTCCCCCCACCATAAGCATGTTTAAAGTAAACTAGTTGTGATGAGTAATGGAAACAATCTCATTCACGTGTTGTGAATTAAATGAGAGAAACAACTTCTGCAAGATTCAATTACTTTATTCAAAATGTCTTCTTGGACCACATACAGCCGATAAAATAACAGAGAATTGAAGAAATAAAATTCTTTAATCTTTACACAGAAATTAAGTTTATTTATAGTCTGCCCTTGATTTTCATAACAAAGGTCTTCATAATACATGCATTGCTTGTTTGGTTATCCCTGTAAAATATGTAAAATCCTAGCTCATCCCTGAGAAAACAGAGTATTTCTCCACTGCACAATGACAAGTTTAAAAAGCATCAGAAGCAGTACTGCCACGCTAATGTCACGTGAATTATTCTACTAACTTCTTTGATGGGATAAATTAACCCAGGCAGACCCCTGGACTAACATACCTATGCTGCATTTTCCAGCACAGACTTCCTCAACCACTCAGTAGCCTTACTTCAGTTAGACAGACAGAAGAAGGAGAGTACCTTTGTGACTTAGCAGAATTCTGCCACCCTAAACCTGAAAAGCTACTGAATGGCATTTATTTGTTTATTTGAATGGGGCCATGCAGGAGAGAACCTAGGACTACACACGCAGCCATTTCTGAAATTCGGAAAGGAGGGAATGAAGATGAACTGTGGAAATATTAAGAAAATCTTTCCCAATCGGTCATCTGACCCTGTCTGACAGCAAATTCACTAATTTAGATGCTGACCATACTCTCTAGAAACCCATGGCACGGATGTGCTGTCTCGTTCCCTGCAGGTGGGTGGCCAGTGCACCAGCAGTATCTCCTCCCTTCCTCCAGATGCCAGATTCTCCTGTGCTTTGGAAATCCAGCACACGAAAGGACAAGACAGAGGAAATATGCAGCTCTGCGCTGCTACCCTGCATCCTGCGGTACAGCTCTGCCTTCTGCCAGGACAGCCATCTCCTATTAAAGAGCAAATTAGTTTGGCTGGAAGAATTAGCACTTCCCAAGTCCTAGAAGGAAATCCAAGACACAAGGGCTCACAGAAATTGTGCTACCTTCCTTTTCATGTCTTCCTTCATCTTGGGCTATTTACCTGAGCTTCTTTCATATGCATGCCTCTTTTGCCTTCTTCAACTTCTAGTAATAAGCAAACCCCAAATCAGTAAACTCGAATATGATGGAGGAGAGATAATGAGCTCCAGAATTTCCTTTTCCAAGGAGCCAAAATTCCTGGTCTCACCCTTCCGGTAGCAAATGAGATTCTTGCTGGAGGATGTCCTGCCTCAAATCAGGTGGGTTTTTTGAGGTTTCATCTCTTGATTCCCTTCCAAATAGAATCAGATTTCAAGACAGGCTACACTAGACAATAAACCCTGACAAACTTCCATGATTCAAGTTTAGTAATCCTTCTCCTCCCTACTTTCTCTTGGCTGGGTTTTCACATATAGCCAAGAGGAAAAATCCTGCTCATCATCAACAACAGGGAAGCCAGGAGAGGATATATGCCTACCACAGGTATGTGTTATTCTGCAAGCTTCTTTATGGAATATGAGTATCTGTTTATCGCTAACAACTTTCTCTCCTTCACTTTTTTTTTTTTTAAAAAAAAAAGGCAGCAAACAACCATATACTGAACAAAGGAAGTACAATATCCGCATCAGAGAAAGCATGTCTTACAACTTCAGATGTCCCACTACCATAAACTCTTTGAAAAATAATCTGAAGAAGCCTGTCTGCAGGGTAGGTAAGCAGCCTTCAGCAAAAGTAGATTCACTTTTTCCAAAATCCCCCATTTTGGGGGGAATTTGGAAAAAGCATACATGTTGTCCTCACATAACAGGAAAAGATCAGATAATAAAATTAATGCTGTAGCACATAAAAGAGTGAACGAAAACACCACCACCACTCTCTACTCAGCAAAAGAACATTCCCACACAGGAGAAGGAGACAGCACAATGAATTTGACTTTACATAATGACTTGGATATGCAAAGAATTTCATAAGCACTGAACAATTTGGAGTAGCCATGATGTGCTCAACACTAGCTCATACAAGACTTGATCCAAAACCACTAAAAATCAATGGGAGATTTTTCCATCGACTCTAGCAGACTTTGGTTTGAGCCCTTTCAGCTCTGAACATGAGAGTCCACACAGCTAAAAGCCGATGCAAACCACAGCTAAATCCTCCCTCTTCCAACAAGGAGCCATAGGACATTTAAGTTTCCTTGGGACCATCCAGCAGCAGCGCCCTGGGTTTCACAACCGGTATGTCAGGACTAGATTATTCCATCATTAGCAAGTAACAATGGAACACACCAGCTCATCCAAAGGTCACCGATTCAAATAAACTGAAGGAAGGCTGAGACTAATTTAAGGGTCCCGGGACTAATATGAAGGGTGATTTTGAGCCAGTTAGTAGAAAAGAAAAAAAAAAACCAAAACCAACAGTCTTTTGAGGAAGGAGGTAGGCATATCCAGTTTCACAAAACTTTTGTTGTTACTGTGCCTTAAACAGCTGTTCTATGAGAAAATGGAGGGCTATACTTTCCAGTGACTTCGTCCAGCTTCTTCACTTCAAAAAAGGCTATCCATTTAAATCGTTCTATTATTTACAGTCCAACGTCAGGGAGAGAACTCAAGCCTCTCACTGTAAGGCAAATACTGCTAACTGATGCAATTGCATTGATTAGGATAAAGTCTCTTGAAAATTACCTTTTTACTACAGAAATTTCCTATAAAGAACCAACCCTTTGCTCTGTTGGGGTTTTTTTTCCCCCCCTCAAATGTTTATGCAGAAGTTGGAGGTGGGCAAACGGGAACCAGAAAATCTAGTAAATTGTCTCAACACACAAGTAGTACTGAACTGTAAAAGGAAAACAAATGATTTTACAAAAAGATCCACAGTGTATCAATTATGCAAAGATATATTTACAACAGGCTAAGTTTTGTAAATAAAAGCTAAATATATTACTATAACTAGCAGATGGCTCGGTTTGAACGCATGAATTTTGCGTTAAGTTAAAATAACAAAAGGAACACGCGTATACTGTTGGAGAAAAGTCTCATTCGCCCTCCTGAGTCAGAGCTGGTTATCTATCACCGCATTTTTAACCTGCGTTTCTCCTTCCACCGCCCGGATGCCGGGAGGGCAAACAGGGCTCCTGGGGACGGCGGGTCCAGGGGCTCCTGCCACTCGCCGGAGCAGGTGCCATCGTTTCTACCGGCAAAGGGCTTCTCGAGGCTGACAATTTTCCCCTTTTTCCTTTCTACTCATACGCTGCCTGATCAATCCACCCACGGCAGCTTTCAAGCCTTCCTCTTCTATATTTAGTTAACAATTAACACGTTTGGCTTTTTCGCTTCGCGGATTGCTGGTGGTTGTTGTTGTTGCTTTAGAGAGTCAAATAAAACTTCAAGGGATAAACTCTTAGCGGGGAAATACCACCTATGCTGCAAACGTAAATAAATAAGGAAACGCCGGCAGACGCGCACACCGCCGGCTCCCCCCCCCCCCCATCCCCTCCAAACCACCACCTCCGACCCCCGCGGTGATGAATCCGGGCGGCTGCCGCCGCTCCCCCCCCTCCGGGCCGGGCCGGGCCGGGCCGCCGCTCGCCCCCCGCCGCCCCCGGATGCTGCGGGCGAGCGGCCGGCGCCCCGACGGCTCTCTCGCCGCGACAGCGTTTGCTCTCCCCGCCGCTGACGGATAAATACAGCGAGCGGCCGGGGAGGGCGGCGTGCCCGCAGGCCCCCCCTACCCCCCGGGACGGGGGGCACGGCCGGGACGGGGGGCACGGCCGGGACGGGGGGGCAGCGCGGCGTGCCCCGGGGCACCAACCCGCGGAGCCGGCACCCCCTGCCCGCACCCCCCCCGCCGCCGAGCGGGAGCCCCGAGTGACTTACCGGCGGAGCGGAGCGGAGCGGAGCGGAGCGGAGCGGCCGCCTGCCCCGCCGCCGCCCCTCGCCGCCCGCCCGGGCGCGGCGCGGTGCCTCTCGCCGCGTCCCTCCCGCCAGCCGCCGTCTGGCTGCGGACGTGACCTGGATTCCCCCCGCCTGCGCCGCCGCCGCCGCCGCCTCCCGCGGGGCCGCGCACACGCCGCGCCGCGCCGCGCTCCCCCCGGCCCCGCCCGCCCCGCCGCCGCCGCTGCCGCCGCTGCCGCTCACCTCCGGCCGCCGCGTCCCGTCCCGCCGCGCCGCGCCGCCAGCCCCGAGCCGCGGCCGGGAGCGCAGCGCAGCGCAGCGCAGCGTTACGCAAGGCGCCCCGCGGCCCCTCCGCGCCGCGGAGAGGGTCGCCGGGAGGCGGGCGCGGGGCGGAGGGAAAACCGCGGCGGAGACGGAGAAGCCGAAACCGCCCCCGGCGGCCACTTGTAGCGCCGCGGGGGCTGGCGGCCGCAGGCGGCCGGGATCCCCCCGGCTGCCCCGCGGGACGGCGGGCGGCGCCCGGGCAGGGCGGGCCCCCGAGCGCCGCCGAGTCACCCCTTCTCTCCCCTTGCCGGCCGGGTTGCGGGGACGGGGCTTGCTGCGGGGGGGGGGGAGCCGCGGCGCTTTGCTGCCAGGGAAATCAAAATCCCGCGGCGGCGACGATCCCGCGGCTCGGCCTGACGGAGGGGCAGGGGCGGCGGAGGCGGCCCCGGACGCCGGCTCCCCCCGTGTTCCCAGGCTGAGGGCAGCGGCCGCCTCGGCAACTTCGCCGCAGGCACGGAGGCCGCGCCTCAGCCTCGGGAAGCAGGCGGCCCGGCCAGCCGCGGCTTGGCGCAAACAGGCAGTCAGAGGGCTTTTTGATCGCACCTTCTGCATCCTGCCCGGCCGTCCCGCTTATTTACCGCCTGCCCTCCCCGGATAGGCTTTGAGGCCACGCCACGAAGCCTCCGTCGCAGGGGTGCGGGCAGCCCCGGCGGGCGCAGGCCTCTGGAGGTCCCATCTCTGCAGGGGTGCCCGGTGGGGCGTCTCCCCTTGCCCCCGCATCTCTGGGTTTGGGGAACCAGCCCAGCGGGTGGTCGGGCCGCCGGCCCTACGGCCAGCCGACCCACGCAGGAGTCAGCAGGGATGAGGTGGGCCGTAGCCAGCACGCCCGCTCCGACAGGAAAACGAAGGCTGACGGGCCTCCGGCCTACAAAAGCGGGGGAAACTGAGTCTCAGAAACACGACTGCCGTGCCTCAGCCCAGCCACAAGCGCCGCTTCGTGCTCATAGCAAGGCAGGCAGTTTTGGGAGGCCGTTACGTTCCCCGGCCTTCAGTCACGCTCGGAAGGATGTGCTAGGACAAGGATGACAGTGCATCCCTACCACCCATCTCTAATTCATGAGGCAGGGAAAGCAAGGAAGGAGAAGTACCCAGAGTCTCATTAACAGCTATCGGCTTGAGCGCGTAAGATGGCGTCTGAAGTAACAGGCGTGAAAGCAATAGCTACTTGAAAGAATAAGATCGGTTTGTTTTTCCTTAAGGAATTACAGGAATATTAAACCCTTCTTGCAGTTATAAATCATTTAATGCAAATCATTTAATCCAAACAGAATTTTTACAGGCTCATGAGGCTCACTCATTTTGCCAAGAGTGAGTCATGTACAAATAAAACGAAACCAACAAAGAAAAGAGCTCTCATACCATGTGTATGTGGGTGATCCTTTGAAAAACTTGTAATTATTTTTTTAACTCTACCACAGCCAGGAAGACAGGTTTGTGAAGGAAGAGCGAACCTCGATAACTGAGCTGTAGCCCATCGACGTGTAGTTTTTCCTTCACCCAGAAAGCAACACAACAGGTGCCTTGTCAGGCCAACGACAGCAACGGCGTGACTAATGTATCAGCAGCCCCCCAAAGGCCGTGGTTTCAAACCATAGCTGTGTACTGATATACTAAGGAAGCAAAAGGCTTTTCAAAAAAAAATGAAAATAATGTGAAGTGATTAATACTTAGTAAAAGAATGCAGTAGGCAGTTAATCCCTCACTGACGGGTTAGTTAAGGACATGAGTTAAACTTCATTCTTCGCTCCCCATGTCATAAATAATGTGCTGCTAAACACAGAGCACAGCATGAGCCAGTGGGGTGGTGATGCACTGCTCTGAAATGACTAAAATGCAGGGACACAAAGTCATGTGATGGTGAGAATGGGAGCCTTAAAATGCGTCATCATCCTCATCATATGAAACCGATCCCTAACGCCATTCACTGATGGCAACGGCAAATATTTGTGGATACTAGAGAGGTACGGCTTTGTGGTATATTCTGATGCCAGCTCCCCGCAACAGACAAAGCATCATTCAGACGAGAAATGTCAGAGTATCTCCAAGTGCTCCTCTAGCCACCTACTTCGCGTTGTAACATGAGGACAGATGCTCCCGGGTCCTCACGTGAACACAGTCTCCCTTCCACCTGCTTGGCCAGAAGATGATACTGCGTATGGACTGTCAGCCCCCCGCGTGCAGAAGGACAGAAGCGGAGAAGGAACGGGAAGGAACTCGACAGCATTTTGGTAACAAGTCAAGGGGTTGGACTTACGGCAATACAGCTGCTCAGGTCCAGGGTGTGGTGTGGACACCAGTGGAGCAGAGGGCCCCTGATTTAGGCAATCCAGGACCCTAAGCCCTCTGTGACTTTTTCACTATTAATGGCCCCCGCCAGTGCCTTGAAATGCCAGTCCCGCCTGGCAGAAAGAGAGGTCCTCTTCTTCCCTTCAGGAGTTTGAGGGAATCTCTGCTTGCCTTGTTGCTACCAGAGATGTGCTGTGTCTACCATGCATTCACATGAACGCTTTTCTTACGCAGAGACCATGAGACGGGGGTTCAGTACAGCTGCGGGGCACGTAGAAGAGCCTCTGAACCCCGGCACTATCTGTACTGCCTGACCTGGAGCGGGCACTAAAGAGGGAAGGAAGGAGTGGAGGGTGGAAGCACATAGCTTGTACAGCCAGGAAAGTAATGACGACATTTTCCTCCTCCCTGAGAACAGAAGTTCAGGTCATCTACAGGCATAAGCTCCCGCTGCATCAGTTACCCACAGGCTGTGACTTTGTTCACAAATACAGGAGCCAGAAACTTCCTTCAATTAAAAAGCAACCTAACACTGACTTCATCAAACGACTGAAAGCTGGACCAGGAGTGCATAGGATGTAATCCAGCTCTGAGATGAGCTGGAAAAGAATCTGTACATCTTTCAGGGCATAAGGCTCTTGTCAATGAAACAGGATTTTTTCTTTCGCATTTTAACACAAAGACGTAACTTGGTACCTTGGTGAACTTCAGCTTTTTATCCCTTATTGCTCTCGATTTACTTTTCCTCCTAAGTATTTTTGTCTGGCTTTAATACTTTGGGGATGGCAGGCAGGGGAGAACTTTAGTTCAGCTGGGCTTTCTAACCGTAACAGGCACCTTGCATCCGCCATCAACTGGCAGATTTCCTTGTTACTGGTTCTTCTGGTTGTTTTTCCCTATGGATTTTAGAATGGTTGCTTGGCAAATCAGTTCAGATACAAATGACTCTGTTTTTCTCAGAAGTATTACACACCTCATCTGTTCTTTTTTGAGGAGGGGTGTTAGTAATTTGTTTATACACAAGCAGGCAGATAGCACAGGCAATGAAACATGAGCCAAGGAAGCAGCTGAATCACTTGGCCACCTAGCATACGTTATCTGGTGGACAGAGGAGCCCCTAATCACTTTCTGAAGGAAGGTCTTACAAAGCATGCAGGTTCTCTTATTACTTGCAATTTCTCTGAAATAGCCTGTACTACAGTGCATGGGAAAATGGCGATTGAAGACAAAAACAGTAAAGCAGCACAAATAGTTTAAGATCACTCTGGAGTCTGCTGATTAAATAAGAACCTCACCTTTTGGCAAATAAAGAGAATCCAAACCATTTTGTTTTAAAAACCATGCAAGGAATGTGGAAATCAGGAAGTATACATGTCCCTTTTCATTTTTTAGACTACCGTTAGTGAGCCAGCACAGCAGGAAAGCGTCCTGTGTGGGTCCCTCTTTAAACCACGGATAACCAGTGCTTATACGCACAACAAAACTACCAGGCAGTACATGAATGCAATGACTTTAATTTCCATTTATTATTAATGATAGCAGAGGCCAGTCATCTCTAAATGCCATGAAAGACTTCAAAACATTTTGGTGTTAACTGAAGGTATTTGGCCAACATCCTCCAGTCTTTGTCTGGGGCAAACATCCATTTCCTGTGAAAAACTGATACTAAACCACTAATACTATATACTGTTTAATTCTTTTCCTCTTCTATTTCCATTTTACCATACAGTGTAATATATGTCTGTTTCAAGATTTCTGGGGAACCTAAAAATAACCTAATGTAATAATACTTTGTTTTTGCACAGAGATCCAATTCCATCCTGCCATCAGAATTCGAGGGGAACCACAGTGGATGTGTGAGAACAGAAGAGAAATGAATGAAAATCGAAACAAATAGGAAAGAAAAATAAATAAAAGGAAGGAAAGCAAAAGAGAGAGAAACAAACCTAGAGGCACAATCTAACCTCCAATGCACAGTTCATACCAATTTTTGATCTTCCATGCAAAAACACAGCAGGGAATTTTTTTCAAGTTACACAGGGATGCACATGGCACAGGACATTAGTGCTCAGTCCACAAAACCAAGTGAACAAGGGAAAAAAAAATCTGAACTGAAAGAAAACCAGCAAGCTTACATTATCACCAAAAATTATTTTTAAGATTCGTGTTTCTAAATTGCAACAACAAAGTATTGGAGAAAAGAGTCTTAGCCCTCCTACACTGAAGCAGGCTTCTAGACGAAGTAGGAATTTGTGCATATTCTCCTTTTTATTGCAAAAGCTGTTTTACTAAAAAAGGCTATTTGGACTGTCATCAAAGGATGATGTGAAGGTTCAAGAAAGTTCAAAACGAATCAGACAATTTATGGTCGATAAGTCTATCGATGGCTAGTAAACATGATGATGCAATCCAGTGAAATCTCTGGCTCGGGAAATTCCCATAACCTCTGACTGCCAGAAGTTAGGAAATCCTACGCTTGTCCTATTTCTTCCAGCCTTTCTGCAAGCATCCTCTACTCATCAGTCAGTCAAAGGCAACCAGGCTAGATGGGCTACTGGAGTAAATAAAACCGGTATTTCATACTTCTTATGCTCCAAAGAGATGATCAAGGCCATTCTCGTCATATTATGCTGCCACCTGTGATGAAAATTTTTATGATCAAAATCATGGCTCCAAATCTCATAAAAGTTAGAGTGGGCCTAGTTTGAATTTCACAAAAATACACAGCAGAAGCAACTCCACATTAATAAATTAATATTAATTGCAAAACTAGGTGGCAAATGGCAGGCTTCATTAGCTCAGAGCTGTAGCTCTTCCCTCATACTGAATGGGATGGACAAAGGGTGAGATGGACACACCAGTAAGGGCAGCCCGTCAGGCAAGAAAGAAATACCATTTAACTGACCCGCAGAAAAGTCTCCAGTCTGAAAGAGTGGACCACCACCAAAGGCTTTGCACACAGTTCCCTTTCCGTGGTGGATAAGGGACATCTCTTTCAAGAAGAGCCAAAGCAAGAGTGAGTGCAGCTCTGACAGAAGGTAGAGTGGGAAGATGGCTGGAAGTCCTACTGAAACCAGATCCCTTGTCCCAAACCGCTGTGGTTTCAGTTAAAAGATTAGGGCTTGGAAAGACTCCTGCAGTTGGAGTAATTATAACTGGGTTACTCTGAGGGAAAGCTAAAACCCACTGGGGAGAGGCTTGATTTTGGAGGCCTGACAGAAGCAGGACCTTGGCAATTTCTCTCATTCCTAATGTAAGACCATATGGAGCTCAACTGCCAGGTGGGTGGGTGTATTAATTGAGGGAACGTGCAGCTTATCGTATTCTAAATCAACTTGTTCTTCATAAGTGAGCATTACTATGGAAAACATAGCAAGAAACATCAAGATACTGGGAAACAGCCTCCACCTTTAAGTAAAAATGACAGAAACTAGGAACTGAGATTCCACCTTTCTACTAAGCTTGGAACAGAACATAGAAGCCTGGTATCTCTTCTCTGGAGAAGATGAGAACATCTACTCATTTCAGTAAGTGGAAACGTGAAATAATGCACTGTCATCATTCCATTCATTCTCCATCTCTTGCTCTAGCAGTATTTTGCTCAGCTTTATTTTAGCAGGCCTAAAACATGCAGTGCATGAGATCACTTTACCATCTTCATCCTAAATCCAATCATAGTTGGATTTCTGGAATAATTCAGAGACATGCACAGAGTTTTTGTTGAAGTATTTTGGTTCCTAAGTTCTCTTCAAAGGTATGGAAGAGAAATATTACCATGGTGCTAGCAGAAATGCTGTAATGGTATAGCACTATAATGCTATTATTTTAGAATGGCTGTTACCATTTTTTGCTCGAAGTGTAGCATGTAGTGTAGTATATATACCTGCTCAGTGTAATATGTAGTGCTGGTACAGTTCCAACAGTCATATTTCAGTAAATGCCAATTAAAACACGATTTGCCTGACATACAAGAGGTGAGCGTCTTCCGGGTATGATTATGGGCTTCATGTTGTGATACTTACGCTAATAGTGTCTGAAAAAAGAAGCAGTTCCTTCCCCTAGAAAACCTGATCTGCCAGGAATCCCAGAAGATGCTTTGGAGGCAAGCTTGAAAAATCTCTCTGTAGGACCTGCCAAGTTTAGTCAAAACTCTGGCTTTTCAAGTGACCTTACCCAGTATAAATGTGCTGCAGCAGAGTGGCAGTGTTGCCCAGTGCGCATAAATCTTTGCAGAGGGAAGTACTTCAGTAAAAGCCCTTAATTGACTTCTAAAGAGTAAGCGTAGCAAGTCATAGCATAGCACTCGGCAGTGCTATATTTTTTTATAGTTACCTGGTCAGCCAAAACCCAATAACATGAAAATTAAAAAGCTAATTACAATCCAAATGCAATGACAAGTATTATGGAAACACCTACAGATCCTACCTGGTGCGTTCAGACCCACGGCTATGAACTCCTGGAACAAATTAGAAACTGGCACTACCATAATAGCTGGGTATCTCATTTCTTTAGAATACATCTGAATAAGCAAAACATGAACAAACAAGCAATGGATGAGACAGACAACTAGCTAATTCCAACATGCAGGAACCTCCTGCCTGTTAACTTATCCACTCTAGTCAGCCCTCTGACTACAGAAAAAACTATCCACCAAATCTATGTTCATGTACCAGGGCAATAAACAGATTAGAAATGCACAGAGACAGGCTGAACAACTTGCACATTGTTTTTAAATTGTCTTTATAAAAAGAAGAACTTGGGGAGGAGCTGGGGATGATTAGAAACTGATGATGGCACACACTGCCTGTTTTTCCTCTCTCCAAACGTATCACTTCATTTCTTTCAATTCACTAGGTCTCTAGACACACCAAGAGCAGTTACTTGTTCTTTCTAAAGACTTTTTCGAAAGCTGCCACTTACACTTTTAGCACCATGAAGAGGAAATAAACCTTTGAAAAAATTTACCTTTTTAATGGTCTAATGATTTTTTAAAAACAACAACTTGAATTTTGCCCAATGTCATTACAAAACAGAATGGAAGTGCTTCTCCACCCTGACTATAGAATTCCTGATACAACATGATAATCATCTGAAGGGAGGAGATTCTGTAGCAAAAAATGTGTATTTACTGTTCATTGCGGTGCCATGTTTCATCATTCAACATTGAAAATGCCCATTAATAAAATAGCATTCATTGGTTTTATAACAATTCCAGTTCAAAATCTCCTTTTGGAACTCTAATTCATCCTCCAAATGAGCTTTATTAATCATTGACGGAAAACTGGCAAAATCCTACCCCGTACTTTGGCAACCTTTCAAAATGTCCAATTAGGTCAAATCAAGAAAGCCCTAGAAACCAATTACAGCAGCACTTCTAAGCCAAAAAAACTCATTGTACTCTGAAACAACTGCAACATTATCAGAAAAAAAAAACCAAACCAAAACCCCTAATCACTATCTGGTTATGCACCTGAAATACCACCTCTATAGAAGCGTGCCAAATAGCCACTCCTTGAACCACATCAATTAATGAGACTTGCTCATAGATTTTCTTTATCGGTGTCATAAATGTCACCAAGCAGTTCACCATAAGGAACAGCGCCAGCCAGCTCCTTAATCTGTCAAGCAAATACTCACTCCCCTTCAGCGTTTTTCTATACATCTCATCTTCGGTGCTCTAATTTCACATGTATACAAAGTCTTCACCTTTTTATGAGTTTCATGTGCTCCGTATCTCACCTGCGTGTTTGTACATTAACAAATATGTTGACAATGTGATAAAAATAACCTTGGCGGCAAGAACAATAGCGACCTTTATCTAACTTCTCAAGAATGTGATCTTTGCTTCTGCAGTAGTACTGCACGTACAGCCATAGGTGCTGCTGGGCTGTTTGAGGTGTGTGTTGCTGCCAATCCTAATCCCACCACCCACAGTTAAGAATTAATGAGGACTTGAAGATGCCAGAGGGAGGCAAAACAAACAAAAATAGCATTTTAATTAACTGTAAACAATAATTAAAATTCTGCATTATGTTTAGCATCTGCACATTTCTAGACTTTCTGCAGTGACTCTGAATCTAATGAGATCATCCAGCTAAATCCCAGAGGACTGGACAGATCCTAAGTACATCTTCTACCGTATCTCAAAAGGGTAAATCACTCGTGCATCCATATTGCAAAGACCAGTAGTTAAAAATCGAAAAAAGTAACACTGCGAATTAACTAAAATCCATACACCCTGGCCAGACTAAAGGAGAACAAAATGTGCAAACATATAATAAGAAGGTTTTGAGTTTCCTGTTCCAGATGTACACTTGTCCTGCAATTTCGTAACACAATGGTCCCCACTTTACTATACTTAGTTATTTAGTTGGTTATTTTATTATTCATTTATTTATTTACAGTTCCCTTTTACTTTTTTTCTTAACCATTTTTTGTTAACCTGCCATTATACTAACAAAAGTAAGAAGGTGGTGTTATACCACATTCTTTTGCCAAAGTCGCGGAAGTTATGTCCAACGGTTTCCACTCTGATGTCCTTTTAAGTACAATGTTGAGACACAGAACCCTCTAAGTGTCTTCCTATCTATTTTAGTTACTCAGTTTTCTCTGCCATTTGATCTTCAGCTGGCTAGTTTACAAACTGGATCTCATCAGTTCATCTCAACACAAAGTACTACATTTCCTCAACTCATGCCTGAAACAGTCACCTGTCATTCAGAAGTCGAACCTCTTAACAAAAATCTCCTTACCTTCACCAGGGGGACAGGTAAACTTCCTGAAGTTTTACTTTACCATGAGCTTGATCAAGGGTAACCACCAGCACCTAGCCATACAGAAGAAAGTCAAGGGTTTCTCTTGCGCCCATCTCTAGAAACCTGAAGTAAAACACCTGCCTGAAGTAATCACGTGGCTTTTGTATTCTGTCATTTTCCAAAAATGGCTAGACTGAAACTTAAAATTTATTAACTACAGCTAAAACTTTAATTCACAAAAGAAAGATAGCCAAATTCATGATACTGTTTATGTAATGCACTCAATATTACAGCCCCCAATATCTCATTTGAATTACAGCCACTACATGGCAGATAATTGCAATGTTTTAGCTGGTATGTTGAAAGTTTTGTGTGGATCCTTTTCTTCCTCCCATTATTTGTTTACTAACTCATTAACGTAAAAATCAGGAAATGTTTGGAAGATCCTGCACATCTCTAGCCCCCTTTCAGCTTGAGTTTCATAGGTTCATATGTTTCATGTATTCTCCCTTACATTTTGGTAAACTGTTAGGTACAGAAGATTAACTGATTAGGAATGATATTATTAATGTGTTCACTTCCATAGCACATTTTTTGAAATGCAAATTGAAGAATTGTAACGGAAGTATTAAGAACTTGATAAAACAGTAAAAACACACTGGTATGTATTCAGGAAGCCACGGTCAGACCTAAGTGTAAGGTCTATGTCAGGATGTATCCTAATGTAAGGGTGTCTTTTGTTAGAATGACTGCCATTATTTACGCCTGATTGCAAGTGGGGCTGAATTGCTGTGTTGACCTGAAAAGGTCAGGAAGTTCACTCCATACATCTTGGTTTTCCTCCCATTTTATTTATGTCACGCCTTTTCTTGAACCATCTATACTTTTGTAACTGCACCACTTTGCTACTTTTGTCTTTCTATAAAAGCCTTCCTTGCATTTTCCTTCTTATTCTGGAGTTTGGGTTTGGGTTTTTTTTCTGTTACGGCGGCAAACACCCCATTAAAAATGCTACTCTTGCTTTGGGTGGATGAAGAAACCAGTAATTGCCCCCCTTTCTTTACCTGAAATGCTGTTTTGCCATGGCCTAGAAGGCCCAGCTTGGTACGAGATGGCTACATGCTGCTCCCTTGTCTGAGGGACATGCTGTAACAGTCCATACCTCACAGTCGCGTACGTGCTGCTGTACAAGAGCTGCTGAACCTCAGCCCTTATCACAGTTGTTCCTTCTGGTTGGTAACACTTTCCAGGAAATAGCCTCACAATCTTTTGTCTTTCTTTCAGATGTATATAAAATCTGTATTTCCTATAAGTACCCTTGGTTTGCAGTGCCCTGTACGGGAGTTTCAGTTTTTTCCTCCTTAACTTTTTTGGCCTTCCCTCTGCCATCCCCCAGTTGGGGCAGATACTTCGTTCTGTATCGGCTGCTCTCCTGCTTAGTCCTTTTCCCTTTCTTGGAAAAGCAGCCCTAAGCGCATTCAAGAATTTCTCGGGTTTCTGCAGTACATCTTCATTTGCCCAGAAAATCAAACAGTAAGATTTCAGGGTCTGGGGTTCTTGTTTTATCTGCCATCCGCATAGCAAAACTAGCCCACAGTTCCCTAGGACAGAAGTTTTGCATCCCTCCCTCCCAGATGAGAGTCTCCAGGAAGGTCTGTAGCAGTTCAGCTACCTGCTTACGCTCTGTTTCCCACTCTCTTTTCCTAATCCTTTTCTACAACTTTTCTACAAGCTACCTCTCTTTTTGTGCCTTACGCTTGTAGATCTCCAGGTCTCAACAATTCATGCGATGAAAATAAATGTATCTCATCTCTTTCATCTCAGCTGCTTTTAGGAGTAATTAACCTGTGGGGTTTTTTTGTTTGACTCTTCTAAGCTGGTCAGCTAACTCCAATATTACTTTCTGAAAATGTTTATTTTACCTGGAGCACTTCAACTGCTTTTTAATAAAAGGTTTCCATCATTAGCAAAGACATTTCTTTGGATTTCACTTTTTTCCCCAGCCTTTTTTCTCAAAACTTTTCCATTTCAGCTTTTTCCATGAAAACAAAGCATTGTTTTATTAGCAGGTTCCCTTTCTTTCTTTCTGCTAGGCCTAATTTTTTATGATATTTCCTTTTTAAACCTGAGACAATATGTCTTCCTTCATTTCCCTAATAAATTCTGATACCATTTCCCGAGCCTTTTTTACTAACAATGCCTTCTCATTTATCCTGTTCAAGTTTTCTCTCAACTGCTCGGTACAAGTTTATATTAGAAGCTGTGTATTTTCATTTTATGTTTATTGATTCAATGACAAAGACCAAGACCTTAAACTTTTGCAGCCCAACGTGATTTGAATTCTTAACCAAGTCTTACTCCTTTTGGAAATCTTGCTTGTATAGATAGACTCTACTAACTTTTTTTTAATGATACACAGTATCTTTCTGCTTTCATTTGCAACTGCTTTCATGCTTCAGTCCCCTGCAGTGTTTTCTTTCAGGTACAGTTCTGGGAATAATATCTTTAATATGTGAAAGAGCTGTGATTTGACTGCCCTATCGATATGTTCTGCAGTACTTTCCTTTCATGGAGGCTCTTTCTGCTTTTCACTGCCTCCTGACTGCTCCAGGGCACAACCGATCCACGCTGCACAACCTAGCAGAGCGTCCTTCTGTGACGACAGTGGTCACCTCACAACTTACGAGAATATTTGGACCCGGGAAAGCCCCAGCTTCCTCACCAGAACACTGCTTTTCTGGTCGTAAAGTTTGAGCACAAGCTACAGGGACATTTCTTTTTTTGCCCAGACGTGCTTTCCTAGTCTCGGATAATAAATTAATCTCGGTTCTTTATCACAGCCTTAGTAAGCAAGAGCTGATCCTGCCTTCCTTGCAGCTGATGGTATTTTGCCACTGTTTGGCGAGAGGAAGCTCTGCCCCTAATGGAGTAAGATTGTGCTATGACAGAGACGCAAGACAGAGAGCCAGGGCACGCAGCCTCTTCTTCTCAGCTCCGCCACCTGTTGCTGCGGGACTTAGGATAAGTTACTCCGCATTCCTCTGCCTTGCATGTTCCACGTAATGTGTATTCTGTGTTAGTTTGTTTACATCTCTCCCGCAGAAGCATCCCACAGAACACACTGCAACTGTGTTTTTTCCAGGACGTATTGAGTTGACTCGACTAGGAGGCCAGTAGCGCCTACTTTTTTTAAAAATATCGGTTCATTATCCGTCGTAGTCACGAGTACGATTAACAAACAGCGTTACTACATTCACAGAGAGGTTCTTACAACTTTTGTCTCCATTTCTCAGCTGGTCACAGAGTACGGTCTGGAACGATAACCCCGCACAGCCCTCGCCATCGGCGAGCTGAGCTCCCCGGGGCTCCCCAGCCACTTCCCATGGGATCCCCCCGGCTGAGCTCCGCGCAGGGCGCGCAGCGCGAAGCCCCTGGGCAGCAGCCCGGGCCCTCCTGCAGAGCCTCTGCAGCTCCCAGGGGTGGGGCAAAGGGACGAATTCTGCAGAAGCAACAAACACGACGTAGCCCTTCCTGACGCCTATTTTCTTCCCGTGTAGCGAGTAAATACCTCTGGTAAACCGAAGGGCCGGGGGACACCGAAGAGTTGAGGCTGCCCTGGCAGCTCCAACCCAGTCCTCGCACCCGCGGTCAGCGCGGGGAGCCCCGGGGCCCGGAGGGGAGCCGCGGAGCCCGGAGGGGAGCCCCGGGGCCCGGAGGGGAGCCCCGGCACGGCTGGCAAGGGGAGGGAGCAGCACTCCCCGGGCGGCAGCGCACCGGGGCCTCCCCGCCCCGGCGGCAGGCCGGGCCCCGGGCTGCGGGGGCGGCCGGCAGCGCCGCTCCCGCCCGGGCGCCTCCGTCCCGTCCCCCGGCGGTGCGCAGCCGGCCCCAGCCGAGCGCCGGCAGCCCCGGACCCCCCGCCCGGCCCGCCTGCGGAACCCCCGCTCGGGCTTCCCGCCCCACCCCGCCGCCGCTCCGGCCCCCCCGGCCCGGGGGGGGGGGGGGGGGGGCTCCCCCCGGCCCCGCCGCCGCGAACGGGGGGCCGCCGGGGGAGCGGGGAGGGACGCGGGGAGTCTCACCTGCCACAGGCGAGCGCCGAGCGGGAGGCGCCGGGGCGGCCGCGGCGCTTCCTGCGGCGGGAGGCGGGCGCTGTCCCCGGCTGACCCCGCGGGGGGGGGGCGGCGGCGGCGGGACGCGGGGCCGGGGCGGGGGTGGGGGGGGGGGCCGGGGCGGGCGGGGGCGGCCGCCGCTCCGCCGGGGAGGGAGGGAGGCGGCCGGGAGCGGGGCGGGCGCGGGGAGCGGCGGGGCCGAGCGGGGCCGTGTGGCGCGGCGGCCGGTGACCGCCCCGGCGCTGCGCGCTGTCATGGCAGCGCGGCCTGGCGCGGCGCGGCGCCGCACGGCTCCCGGCGGCGGCGAGGCCCGGCCCGACCCGAGGGGAGCCCCGCGCCCCGCCGCCGCTCTCCCCGCGGCGCGGAGCCCCCTCCGCCGCTCAGCTGCCCCCCCGGGGGGGGCGGGCCGGCCGAGGGGGGCTCCGCCGTCCGGTGAAGCAGCCCCGGGGGGAGCCCGCTCCGTCTGCGCTCTGCAGCCCCCGCGACGCGCTCAAGGCGGAGGCGGAGGGGGCCGCCCCCGGCCGGCGGAGAGCCCGGACCCCGCGCTCCCCCCGCCGCCCGCCGCCCCACGCCGCTCCCGGCCGCTTCTGCCGGCCCGGGCGGGGACGGTGCCCGCGGTGTCCCCGTCCCGCTGCCGGGAGAGGCCCCGCCGCCCGGCGCCGGCTCGCTGCCGGAACGCTTTCTTCGCCGCCCAAACTGCTCGCAAATTAATAGCGTTAAATGAGGGCTGGGGTGATGCAGGAAGTCCTGCGGTTATTCACGAAATGCCAAACCAGCACTGGAGGCAATCGCGGCCCGCCTGCCAGCTCGGCTCCGCGCAGCCCGGGGGAGCGGGGCAGCGCGGCGGTCGCGGTCGGCTGCTGCGCCCGGGCTCGGCCGCCTCGCCTCGGAGGGAGCTTTGCAAACAGCGGACACTAAACACCATTGCAAAGAATTTTGTTTGGGTTTGTTGGTTGGTTGGTTGGTTTTTTTCTTTTTTTTCCTTCGCACCACTGTTCACCAGCGGCCAGGTGCGGAGGCTGGTCTACGGAGCAGCCAAAATACATACCCATTTGGCTTGTGGGTTTTAATTGGCTTACTTTTTCCTGGTTCAAACTTCTTTACCAGTATTTTTTACATGTAATAGGGAATAAAAGGAAAGAAAAAGAGACGAGGACGAAACATAGTTTAGTTATCACAGTGCTGCCTGCATTGGAAATGTATAAATAAGGTAAACACCTACATAACTCCCACCAGGCGATGCACCTAATTTGACTAGACAGCCTCATAATATCACAGCTGAGACAGAAGTGCAGTTCAAAGGCAGTAAAAGGATTAAAGCTCCATCCCAGTCAGCATTTAAGCTTCTTGAACGCCGGTGCTCTATAACATGATTCTGCTCCGAAAATGTGATACCATGCGCATACTGTGTCTCAGTGCTTTCTGCATCATGGGCTCACTTGACATGTCGAAGATGTTGCCACTGAAATACAGTCCTGCAAGGCCAATTGAGATCTTTTCTTCAGGTAATAGAATAATTACTTAAGTACGGTACACTGAAATAGATTGGAAGTCTAACTTCTTCTGTACACAGCATAATACCTTCAGGTCTTCATTGCAATTACACAAAAAAAAGTGTAAGTCTTCCTAATCCAGCTAACACATTACATATGTTAAATTAAAAGTAAATTAGTTATATAGCTTAACAAATGACAGCAAAACTCAACAAACATGAATTGGCCTGAGCGGGAAATAGTGCAGGTGGGCAAACAAGCTTCTTTATTCAGATCACCTCATACTTTGGCCCTGACTCCTGGTAGCGCGTTGCAGAGGGTCTCCCCAAATCATGCTTGTGGATCTATCAAATAAGGAACTCGCTGTAGTGAACCGTTGTCTAGAAAAGTTTCGATGTATTCTAGAAACACTAGAGAGGCCCATTCTTGCTCTAGAGAAAAAAAGTACATATTTTGAAATAGCTTGGGGTAATGAAATTAATTACACCCATTCATTTTTATACAAACTTGCATTTTTTCAGCTAGCACAAATACATAAGTTGTGGTTGAGCCACCTTTGTCCTTAAGTCCAGTTGCTCTTTATAGAAGGAGAAGGTCTATAGACTAGGGCTGTAATAAGCCAGCAGAAGATCTGATGAGGCTGCACTGTCACATGACAAAAGACGAGAGGAGTGATGATGATAAAATCAAAAAATCAATGACAAAGGAGCAAGGTGAAGACAACTAAGGACATAAACTTCAGCTTAATGTAGCAGGGCAAGGGAAGCCAGTTGAATGCTCAATAGGGGTGATGTAGCCTGGAGCATGGGGAAGGATGGTGACCATCACAAAAGAAGAGTGTCTTCAAGACCTTTCTTAAAGATACATTTTAAGGTTGTTTTTTTGTTTGGGTTCCCCCCGCCCACCCCAACCATGGAATCTCCGTAGTTCCATCCAGCAGCAAAAGCATATATCTAATCTATACAGGATTATACCATTGATGCAGTTTTATCTTTCCTGTGCTGAAGAACTAGATAGGAAGACACAACTGGCTGGAACTGGGAAGAACTGGGAAGTATGTTAGAGTAGACAAGGCCCAGCGTAACGAAAACCAATGTCTGGAGTAGGGTCTGAAGCTTTGCTATACATGCTTCCTTATAGACTGTCACACTATTTTCTATAATGATGATTTTTTTTGAAAGTATAGAAATAAAAATTACCAGAATCGCATTTCTGTATTCTCTTACAAAAAAAAAAGAGACAGACCTATCTTCTCCCCCAGAGTTTGCCCTTAAGATCTTGAGTGGAGCGAATCTACTCAAAAGCTCCCAGCCACACAGTGCAACCGCATGAAGCAGCTGCTTGATACACGCAGCCATTATTTGAGTGAACGCAGCATTTTTACTCTTCCATACAGAGAGCGCACCGTGGTGCCTATTTTGCTGTGTGGTTATATAAACTGAAAGGAACTCAGGAGAGCCTTCAGTTTTCATGACTTGAATTTCATAAAAGTCCCTATAGAAGACAGATACTGATTTTCTGAAATGGCAGTTGTCCCGCAGTTTGGAAGCGTCCACCCGGAGCTCCCTGCTGCTCCCAGAGCCACCGAAGCACGCAGGGGTGGGAGGGCTGGGCGGGAGCTGTCCTTGGTCAGGGACCGCAGGCGGAAACTGCAAACACCTGATTTTATGATCTGCATGGTAGAGAGTCCCGTAAGCATTACCCCTCACTGTTCAGCGGAAGGTGTCCTTCTAGCTCTCCCTTTTTGCATACACTTCTACTTCTGAATATACTTCTGCCCAGTAGATTCTTCATTTGTATTACTGACACATATCCTAGATACAGCTATCTTTTTTTTTGGTTGATATCTGACATAAGAGACTGTTAAATTTTGGAAATTTTGTTAGAAATTCACTTATTTTAAAAAGCACTATTTTTCTAAGTTTAAGTTTTTCTGAGTGTTTTATCAGGCTTCTTAGATGACGGTCTCTACTTTTGGTAGATTTCCAGCTTTCACATCCATCTGTTAAGTTGAAAATAACATGAATTGAATATTCAGTTTGTTCTTTAAGTTGTAGATTTTCAAGGACTGAATCTTATTTAAGCAATAAATGCAGTTGCTGCCTTGCCAATTTGCGACATTGTTTCCTTCTAGATATCCCCGCTGGCTTGCATATTACTGCCAAGGTATTGAGATTGACTCATCTCTTGCATTCCTTTGCCTTCCAAAGCAATGCTTGAATGTTAGGTTTCTTGTTGGAACTATTTTTTGCATATTATTGTTAACCCTGTGTTTACAATCATGCTCAGTAGTCTTTTAGTTCACCTTTTCAGGCAGTCTTACATGTCTGAGTGGACATCAAAGACCTAAGTCACTAGCAAAATAAAATTTCAGCATATCGCTATTGAGCCATTTAATGTCTAATAGTCTGGCTGTCTAAATCTTTCTGATAGTGAATCAGTAGCAACCCCAAAACATTTAATGGTTTACACTGTCATTTTTTGTTGATGTGCCTTCATATTAAAAACTTCGGCATCTCCTTGTTCAATGCAACCTTGTTCAACGTTAATCATCAAGCAGAATATTTTACCTCATTTCACTCATGTTTTATCTGTGCATGCTGCACCTGGAAATAGGGCTGTGTTGATATTAATTACTTTCCTTGACATAACACATTGCTTCAAGATACAACAAAATAAATCAGGATAGAGACTGTCAAATGTTTCTGCGAAATGCGTGTGGTTCATATTAGTATTTTTTTGCTATTCAGTCTTCCTCTGACAATTGCTTTTAGACTATGCTGATACACACTCTGAGAAGTTACAGTAACAACAGATTAGTAGAAAAATTACACATGACAGAAACTGAACAAGGGTAATGTCCTCTCTACACTTGCAAAAAAGTAAGCCAAAGTTTGTATGGAGAAAGATGCATTCTAGCTTGCTAGGTCATGCGCTGACCAGTCACTGCTGAGGCTGCCACACAATGTATACCGGAGCTAGGTTTAAACTAGTTATCCATAAACCAGCAATGACTGTAGTGTAATGATCCTTTGAGGTGAATATCTAGTAAAACTTCATCTGGACCAAAGTTTCTGCCACGAGCTTTGCCTCAGCCAGCTCGCCATTTGAAAAGATTTATCCACCAAGAAGAAATACAGGGACAGACAAATTTTGTGCAGATCACTTCATGGACTCTCCCGGCATTGTTACTCTAAGAAGACAGGTTTAAGAGTTGAAAATTTTCGGAAAGAGAAAAGCCTTCAGCTGTGCAGTGGTTCCCGTCTAGTGAGGCAAACGCGGGCTGCTTGGACAGCTCCTGTCCTCACACGGCTCCCCGGTCTCTGCTCGCACATGGCCCTTAATTTCTGCCAGCTGCAGAGCTCTGCTGTGGCCATTCCTTCTGCCTCCGGTCTGCTAACTCTCCCTCTCACCTTTCTAGTTAACTCTCTCTCTTCATGTGATCCCTAGATGAAATCTGCAAGAAGTGGTATTAGGAGACTAATCAAGTCCCTAAGTGACCTTCCCTTTGTGCACCTATAGGAAAGCATGGCTGTTTGTGTTTCAAAATATGGATTTCAGAGAGTAAAGAAATGTGGGCTTTTGGTGTTTCTAGTAGGAACATACAAAGCAATTTCATTACTGCTTTCTGATCCAAAGTGCACTGAAAATTTCCGTTGTTATCATTCTGTTAGGGGGCCTGATTGGTTTAAAATCAGTATTAGACATGCAATGGATGAAATGGCAATTTTATTCAAGATTGCTTCTGTAGCAATATGCTGTCATACATGTTCTGAGTCCCCATATGGCAGACTTCCATATACTGTCTCATTTTAAGTGACGTATATATATCTATTTCTCCTTAGAACTCCCCACAGGAACAGTAAGGAGGAAAGCCTTACAGCAGAAACTAATTCTAAGCTCCAGAGTTTTGCTGGTAGATAAGGAATCCATTTCAATTCAAAGAAGGTGTCATTTGTTCGTTCACACAGGGGCCTGGTAGTAGGGAACAGAATCCTCTGTAATGGGAAGAGAGAGGGAAAGCAAGCAAGCACAGCAACTCCTTGTGTTCGGTTCTATTTTCTGCCCATGTTAAATGACCCGTGCAACGAGTAAAGAATAGTTTAGATCGAGTAGTACACAGCATGTTAGGTCAATAACTATTTTACCGCTAGCTGGAAGTCTGAACTGGCCATGAACAAAATCAGTGCTGTCATTTCACAACTTTTTTAAACCAATGTAGCTACAGAAATACTTCCTAGAACAGATAGATTCCCTTGCTTACATGATAATTAACACCAAGACCTTAAGATGCAGAGAGGCCTGATGTGGTTTTTTTAAGAGCTTAAATGCCTCCTGGGTTGACCAATGGAGCACTAACAGTGAATGTAAGATTCTGACAGTAGTACTCCAAGATTATTTTAAAAAACCCCACAACTATTGGGGCATCTCAATATGTACTTCTGACTAACCTAATTTTACACAAGTGTATTTTTTTGTCCTGCCTCTTCTACTGACTGCACTGATTTGCTGTGACCTTTTAAATTACCTTGCAGATTCCACAGGGTGAGAGCTATGACTGGGTTTGCATCATGCCTAGCCTAGAAGAGATACACCTAGAACTGGAAAACAGCATTTTCACAGAGTGAAAAAGAAATGGGAAAAAAGGTGAGAAATGTGACTACTCAAATCTTTAAAACTGATAGAGAAGGGATGAGTGTCCTGACTTTTGACTGAAGTCACAGTCCGCTAACCCCTGTGTTTCAAAGGATGGGTCATAAACAGGTGTTAAGGGACACAGTGACACTACTCTTATCCAGTGGGAATGTGGTCTCATTAGGGAAGACACTAAGGTGATCTCAGTGTGCAAGAAAGAATCTGGAGAAGAAAAGGCTTTGCCATACCATGCTGTCTCTGTTCAGAACCTTCTTGTGGTTCAGGTCACCTCTCACAGCATGTCATTTCTTGACAAATCTTACCTTTTTTGTTACTATTTTTATAGGCTACATGGGCAATTAGTAAATGTTTCCATGGCAATTCATCGACAGTTTCTCATAGATGAAGACAGATTTTAGCATTCATAGACAAAGACTCCGTTCTTCCTTTCTGTTTTTAAAGTATTTTTAAGGCAAACCAAGTAGGATCATGTAGGAGTATGTTCTGTTACAGTAACAATACCACTGTGAGGATATTTAGGGAGGTCCAAGTTAAAAGTAGTCTATTAATATCTTAAACATCCATGTTAAAAACACATTCAGATGAGATCAGAGTGTATGCAAATCACTGGGTTTTCTGCTGTACAGAGGGAAATATCTTATGTTCTTCTTTCCTCAACCAAAGCTGCAATCAGAATAAAGCCAAGGAAGGGCTCCCCTGCTCTTGGTAGAGCACCCAATTCTCACTGTACCCCGATGCCTGCTGGGACCAAATAAAACCTATAACAAGGTAACCTAATAAGGGGGCAAAACTGCACCAGGAAATTATCTTAGGGTCAGGTAGACTGTAAAACTATAAATGTAATTGGCTCAGTTGTTCCAGAAAAACATTAACTGTTCATATTCTGGGAGAGGAAGGCTGACACCAGACTAACAAGAAAAACTAGCACCTCGCAGGCAGTATCTTCTTGTCTGGGCCAAGATCAGAGCTCTACTGGGAAAGAGGTCTGGGATGCGAAAAAAAAAACCCCAGACCTCCAAAACAGTGTTAAATTTCAGAGCTTCAAAGATGATTAACAGTGTGAACCTTGGCACAGTTATGGATGGACTCAACTAGTATAAGAGTCATGGGTCAGTCATTTAATTTATTTCATTTCAGACAGCCAACATGGAGTGAGACACTGTGCAGATATACTTAGTTCTCACTTTTGAAGTGCACTTGGACAGGCCACAGGAAATGTCTTGGAAATGAGAACTGCAGAAACAAACAAACAGACAAAGGAAAAGCATGTCAAGTTACTTAACAAGGGTCAGAAGGAAAAAGCCGGCTCATTCCTCTTCCACACGAAAGCCAGTTGGTAAGAGCATCCCTTTGTGAAGAGGAGAAAAGGAGGAACTGCTGACGCTTATTGCAAAGTGAAATTCTGGCTGCCTAACCTATGGCTCTGCCCCCATTACTGTTTTCCCCTGTGAGCAACTGAATGAAGAGGAACAAATAGCGGTGGTGGGGGCGGGGGGGGGGGGGGCAGGGGAGGTGGAGGTGCACAGGCATAATAAGCCATCCCAAACTCAGAATTTAAACTGAGTTTCAATCCTATTCATAAATTATTTGACTCTTGATGTCTAAAAGTATAAGGCTAGTTTACCAACTTACTTTTCTAACCATCTTATTAACTTAGCTTTCTTTTTTCAGTTCTTATAAACAAGATATAACTTTTTGTGACTACTGTATATTATAAATAGTCCTCCTTGACCATCCTGCCAATATTCAGTATATAATCTGAAGGAAAAAATAAATTCTTGCTGAACTCGTGGTATGGTGTGTTTTCCAGAACTACCGCATTTTTTACAGTTCAGCAGGCTCTGCAAACATCCAGGAGAGCAGCTCTGTCTCCCATGACATGGGTGTGTTATACTTTTACATAAGATCAGTTCATGCTGGCTCCATAGGCACCAGTGTTTGCTGGTCAGGGAAGTATAAGGTATCTGACAAGCAGCTGGGAAGTATAAGGTATCTGACAAGCAGCTGCATGACAGAGACTGGCGTTCCTAAAAACACTAGTTTTGTTTATTCTTAAAAGTAACTTAAACACAGGTGAACCATGACATGCCTTTTAAAAATAGGAAAATAGGATTTTTTTTTTTTCTCTGTGATAGAATGACTTTCTATTAAGGTTGCAAAGCTGGTGAAATCACTTCTTCTTTTAGGAACTGCTGCAGTGCATAGAATTCTGTGTAATCATGAGCACCCACCTGAAGCCTTACAGCAAAAAACTGAAGAGTCTTAGATTTGGTTGCACAGGCTGTTCGGCTTCTCAGACCAGTTTGTTTCCTTGCTCAGAGCTGAGTTTTAGAACTAAGCCTTTATATACATTTTTTTTATATATATATTCCTTTAAAAAAGCATGTAAAACTCCCTAAAATAAACTAAATATATATATACATATATATTGTATTTTTCAGGAAAAGCAAATATGTTCCATCTTCTTCCCAAAGCAGTTTGTATAGTTTACAGGTGGACCTTTATATTGAGAGGGCATTAATACTTCAGCCTTCTAGAAATAGATGGATGTTGTAGGAAGATTACTATGGAGCAGAACATTAGGCCTCTGCGAGCATGTTAAAATAAAACTGTATCTACTCTCCAGCATCTTCCCATGTGCGTTCTGCAAAATTTTCCTTGAAAGCTAGGTCTGCAAAACTGCATCACCGCTTGCCCAGCTTACAGCAGGAGGTACCTGTGGTTCTCTTCAGGTGATGCCAAATGGCAGCACAGTCAAGGGCAGTGGCATAAGACTGAGCGCCAAGGGACTTAAGTAGTATTACTAAGACTGCCACAACCTTCCTTTGTATTCTTGTTCCTTGTTTTCCCTGAGAAAGAAAGGGAAACCATTGAAAAGCAACATACAAAACCCAATAAATACTACCAATTTAATAAATTTAGGTGCAACGTCAGTGTGGTGCTAAAATCTAATAAGCAGACAAATCAGTGGATTTAAAGAGCAACTGAACAGCACTGCATGATCTGCACAGCAAAGACCACTGAAACAATTTGAATTTTCTGAAGTTCAAACCTACTTATAACAAGCTCATGGTGGTGAGGAACTGAGGTAAAGTCAGTTCTGATATCTAGCATCTTGCTACACAGTAATTAAACAAAGCCTTGTGAACAGTCTTATAAACACTTTAAAACGAAATACACGTGAATAGTCATAGAACATCTGAACAGGGTGGAAACAAAAGAAATTACATAATAATTTCAACACACAATTCTCAAATTAGATCTGCATGACATGCTACTGTGCTTTTTTCACAGTAATAAACAAAGGTTAGTACTGACAGCAGATGCTTTGCCTCAATACTCAAAACAGTTGCTGCATTTCCAAACGATTGAGGGTATTACTGAGAAGGCTGCTATAGAGAAAAGAGAAAAAGACTGAAGGAATAATATTATTTCTATGCTATGCTATTCTGGAGGCAGCTCTTACAGTTGAGACCAGGGATACAAACAATTAGGTAGTTTCCACCATTCAATTCCTTCAACTGATGTTTATTCTAAATAAATAATACTTCAGTGTCTGTGTGTGTTTTCTTCTCAAGTGTGGGCTAAACAGAGACATAGTGAAAAAAATAGCTACCACATTGACTGCAACAGGCTTGAATTTCACCCAAGTGATCTTAACTGCCTGCATCTTTCTGTTTATAAAAGCGCCGCTGAAATTCCAGTTCTTTCACTTAATATTACAAGCAGAAATGTAGATAGCATGTTAAAATTCAATCCCACTGAAGTTAGCAGCAGGCCTCCTGCTAACTTCACTTAGATTCACAAAACACAAACATATGGCTGAATTAGGAACAGAGGAAAATAAGGAGGAACAGAGGAAAAGTTGTCACTGACTGGAAGCAGGGCCGGTGGGCAGCACCCAACCTTGTCCATATGGATTTCTGCTGTAATTTCATGGTGGACTGGAAGAGCTACTCCTTCTTGCACCAAAAGCAATGGTTCGTACCTAACAGAGCTAGCAATTACCAGCTGCTGACATGGCAAGAGAATAAGGATTTGAACAGCTGTAGGATACTCAGGCAGATACTCAGGAAGGCTGTGGGAGACCATGAGGTGAGGTGGAGAAAAATGGGGACATTCCTGCCTGGAACAGGACAAACTCAGAAGGGCAAAGCTCAGTTGATTTCCATGTTGCTATATCTGCCCGCCGCAGCAATGGCATTATCCATAAACCTGCCCATAGCTTTGACAGTTCTGAGAAGAGCAGCCTCTTTTTCTTCTGCAGGCTTGTAAGACATGTTTTGCACATAAATATGCTAGAAGAAGTCCAGTTAGAGAACTGGATGGATAGGTTTTTAATATTGCTATTTTTAGACTATATAAGAGATAGGGCTGCTGGGGAGTCTGTTATTTTAAACAAGTGGTAGATTATTTCTTCCTCTTACATGCATAAAGGTGTGTCATGACTGAAAAATAAACACATGGTTGAGAGATTTCTTGAACTACTGCACGGTGGTTAATTTTTCAGCAGTTCTTTTAATGGCTTTGAGAGCATAATACAGCAGAATCCACTAAGAGTCAACTCTCATCGTCAGTTCTTCGTCATGCTGTTGGAGAAAATCCCATCTGTCTTCCAATGTTTTAATTTTTAGCTATGTTCTTTCCCCATCTCTGGTCAGCTTTTGAATGAATTGCAAATTTTGGATCTGATTTTTGAAGCAGTCTACAAAAGCATTGCTTTTTTAACCATGTTTGCATAACTCCCCATCTGACTAACCTGCTAAATCCCTTGTCCCAACAGACATACAGAAATGACCCATTTTCAGTGGTGTGCTGACTGTATGCTTAAGGACTGCATAAGTTTGCCTGATAGGCCACAAACAATCCCTGAACCGCCTCTTGATAACCCCTGATTTTTTCATTGTGCTGGAATGAAGCTTTTTTTCCCTCTCCCAGAGCAATGGAAAGAAAAAAAATTAATTGAAATAGATTGGAAGGCTTGATGTCTTAGGATTTAAAATCCAAATCCAGTTACATGTGGCAAATCATTCTTGGTTTATGATGGGCTATGGAAGACAATAAAGTTCTCACACTGTTCCCAGTGGCCAGCTATTCATATCCCAGACCCACCAGTGTATCTGAATTACTAGCATGCTTTTTGGCAAACAGAGAAGAAAGACTGCAGGCTGAATGGGTGCCAAGATGGATGTATAATGTGGGCCAATTCTCCAAGAAAAGTCAGATCCAACCTCGCTGAGTGGACCAGACATTCAGCAGCGCAGTTTGAGGAGCAGCAAGGGGGTAAGGGAGAGACTGCCTGTGCCTTAGGCACAGCCTCCTGTTGCTTTCCGAGGCAGGGCAGCTTCCCATAGGATCCTGCAGAAGTTTGGCCGTTATTGCTGCATCCTTAGTCCATGTGTGTTCATATTGATTTGTTTGCATGAGGGTTTGGGGGGTTATTTTTGACTCCTGTTGGCTCTGCATAGCTCAGCGGACCAGAGGAAGTGAAATGGATTCTGTTCTTTCTCTTGTACAATGTCAGAATCCATTGTATGTGTGCAGAGCTACTGAAGACAATCTGATTGCCAAGTGTTTCTGGTGGCAGAACTGGTCTGCTGGTGACAACGCACTGGAAAAACAAGAGTAAGAATCCAAAGTGACACTCAGCTTCTAAGCAAGCTGATAGAGCCAAGTACTGGCAAGTTAATAGGACTGAGAAGGCAGATAGCTTTCCTTTCCACTTGTAAATTTGATATGTTTTGTCTGGAACAAATCAGAACAATATAAAAATATAACTTGGTTATGTTATTTTTCTAGCATCATTTTTTAGAAAATAGATTCGTAATTTAAAATTTATGTAATTTATGTAGTGCCTGGGACAGGGTCCATCTGAAACACCAGGAGCTTCTCCTGGTAGATGATGGAAAGGCTGTGGATGTCATCTACCTGGACTTTAGCAAAGCTTTTGACACCGTCTCACACAATATCCTCCTTGGGAAGCTGGCAGCTCACGGCTTGGACAGGCATACTCTTCGCTGGGTAAAGAACTGGTTGGGTGGCCGAGCCCAGAGAGTTGTGGTAAATGGTGTTAAGTCCAGTTGGCAGCTGGTCACGAGCGGTGTTCCCCAGGGCTCTGTTTTAGGGCCAGCCTTGTTCAATATCTTTATCAATGATCTGGATGAGGGGATCGAGTGTGCCCTCAGTAAGTTTGCAGACGACACCAAATTGGGTGGGAGTGTCGATCTGCTCGAGGGTAGGATGGCCCTGCAGAGGGACCTGGACAGGCTGGATCGATGGGCCGAGGCCAACTGTATGAGGTTTAACAAGGCCAAGTGCCGGGTCCTGCACTTCGGTCACAACAACCCCATGCAGTGCTACAGGCTTGGGGAAGAGTGGCTGGAAAGCTGCCTGGCCGAAAAGGACCTGGGGGTGTTGGTAGATAGCCGGCTGAACATGAGCCAGCAGTGTGCCCAGGTGGCCAAGAAGGCCAACAGCATCCTGGCTTGTATCAGGAATGCTGTGGCCAGCAGGAGCAGGGAGGTGATTGTCCCCCTGTACTCGGCGCTGGTGAGGCCACACCTGGAATACTGTGTCCAGTTTTGGGCCCCTCAATACAAGAAAGACATTGAGGTGCTGGAGCGTGTTCAGAGACGGGCAACAAGGCTGGTGAAGGGTCTGGAAAACAAGTCTTATGAGGAGCAGCTGAGGGAACTGGGGTTGTTTAGTCTGGAGAAGAGGAGGCTGAGGGGAGACCTTATCGCTCTCTACAACTACCTGAAAGGAGGTTGTAGTGAGGTGGGTGTTGGTCTCTTCTCCCAAGTAGCTAGCGATAGGACGAGAGGAAATGGGCTCAAGCTGCACCAGGGGAGGTTTAGACTGGAAATTAGGAAAAATTTCTTTATGGAAAGGGTGGTCAAGAATTGGAACAGGCTGCCCAGAGAGGTGGTGGAGTCCCCATCCCTGGAAGTGCTCAAAAAATGGGTAGATGTGGCACTTGGGGATATGGTTTAGTCTAGTCTGCCCTTGATTGGTTTAGGTGGGCTTGGTAGTGTAGGTTAATGGTTGGACTGGATGATCTTAAAGGTCTTTTCCAACCTAGACGATTCTATGATTCTATGATTCTATGATTTTTATGGGAACTAGTTGAGGATGCTGAATACACCTACTTCACCACCAAAAGCTTAGGAGTACAAAGTCTCATTGGTCTGGTTACCTTTTGGGGGCTTTGTTTATTAATCTCATTATGCAGACTTGTGAGAGCATGGTGGGAGAAGAATTAGATGGGGAGGAAGCTTTTAGCTGTGTAGTAAATACAAATAAGAAGATAACCTTAAGTGTCTCAATGGGCCCTGCTGGGTGGGAGGGACGCTGCACCACCCCTCACTAACAGAGCAGTCTGTGGTTGTTCTTGTGAATAGAAGCTTTGTGTCCAAAGGAAGACTGACTTTGAAAGCAACTAGTCAGACCCAAATAAATTATTTTAGTAAACTGAGTTGTTTTGTCCTTTGTATTCTGCTGGAAATACATCCACAGTGACTGTTTTTCATAAACCTGTTTCTCAATTAAAAAAAAAAGTGTGATCCCACAAATGTTATGATTTCATCATCTTCTCTGCTAGAGTACTCTTCCGGAGACTGGATCCTTCAGTCTGCCAGCAGCTCAGTTTGTTGGACAAACTGCTGGACAATGACCCAAAGGAGAAACTTAACCGAGTTAATAAAGACAGTGACTGAAAAGATCTGGCAATAATTTATCTGGCAAGAATGAATTAATGGAAATACAAGCTACATCATCATGGTCTCCTGACACTATTTTTCCAATAAGAAGATACCAGAATGATATCAGATGGAAGACAAACAAAATGCAAGTTAAAACTTCAGAACTTTAAATTTCTTTGAAATGAGCACTTCCTTTACTGATTATGTCTCTTGGGTTTAATGAATTTAACAATGAAGAAGGAGGGTCATTCTTGTTAATGGATTTTAAAACATAATGCACTCCGAAGCAGACAATGTAAGGGTAGTTATTACAATAGCGAGCATCAAGGAACATTTTGTAGCAGAAGGAAATTTACTAGGCAGAGTTAAGCTCAATAGAAAAGCCATAAAACCAAAATCCAAGTCACTTTCTGTTGTGTAATGGGAATATAATTAAAGAGATGAAATCCCTTAGATGTGTTATATGTCCTTCTTCAAAGCTGTTGCGCTTGCAATACTGGGCATCTAGGAAAAAAATACTTTAGTTGCCTGTTAAATGTATTAGGGCTGCTTTTAACTGTTTTACCTTTTCATTTGTGGGGGTTTGTGATGTTTCTTTCTTTTGCTTTAAAAGATTTGGAAAGTTTGGGGTTGGGTTGGGTTTTTTGCTACGGGAACAGGCTGACTGCTGTACATGATGGCCATACCTGCACTGATTTCAGCAGCGGGTGGCTGAAGCTGGGCGCACTTCCAGACCCAGCTCCACAGTACAGCTTGCCACCCATGGGATGCTGATAGCCAGGGCTACTAAATTCTGTTCCTGTTTGTAGCAGACAACATAGGAAAGAGATGAAAGATTCCTTGGTAGCTTGCTGTTATCACTACAGCAGATTAACTGACACAGTGCCATTGCATCAAGACTGTGGGTAGTTATATGCTTACCCTCAGAACACCAAGCTGTCCAGTCTATAGAGGTAGAGTATGGACATATAGCTTCCAGCAGAGATATGCACAAGGGCCTCACTGGCTTCAGAGAAATATTTCTAAAATAAGGTGCCACTTAAACTTAGCAAAAGTATCAGAATATGGATTTATATCAGAATATGCTGCTTCCCTCAATAATCCAGGGCAGGTTTGACCAACCTATTCTATATGGCATATACTATAAGAAATGAGATCTCTCACATGCTTAAATTACAATGTGGCTGTTGAATTAGACACTAGATACCACCAAAGGGCTGAACATTTCCAGTACTCCCCAATTATTTGCAGGAGCAGGCCTCGAAATTGGGTTGGAATTAGGCTGTGTTCCTCATTTCCATCTGAAGCTTTTCTGTACAAGGGATTCTTGCAATGGGTTTTATCGTCTCCTAAAAAATAGTACAAATAGGATTTGTCTCTGTCTTCTTCAGAGCTAGTACTGAATTTGCAAATGAAGATAAATCCAATGGTAATTACTGACATTCTTTTTTAATTTGGGCACACTATTTACATTTGCCCAGTAATACATTTATTTATGTTTTACACATCAGAGCAGATAAAAGGAAAACCTGTGAATGAATTCAACAATCAAAGGAACTTCAGGAAAATATTTCAATGCATGCTTTTTTCCTTTGTAAATTTTACAAAATGAATCTGTCCTAAGCTTCACTGTATCAAATGCTTTAAAATCTTTTTTTACAGTTTTTTATCCTTCCTGCTTCTGAAGCAAGAAATCTTTGTGTCACTCTGCAGTGAGGCTGTGCCTAGGGACATAAAGAATGACTTGGAAATCATCCAAAAAAGGACCTCCTTCCACAAGAGATGGGTCAGTATTAATTATAAATTGCAGTTGTCATATAATGGCTTAGCATGGACTATGATAGTTATTGTCTGTGTCGTGCTATATTTGTGTTATTCCTACATTCTGTGTACAGGATAGGTTGAAGAAATCATATGCCCAGATTCATTAAACAGTAAACTTTTATTCGGATGTATTATTTTTCTGCATTTCCAGCTATGTATGTTTAAATCCTAGCAACATCTGATTCCCCAGCAGCATGATTCATTTGATAGAGCTAATAACTACTAAGTGTAAGATTTCACCAGACCTTGTAATTTTGTTTGTGGGACTTGGCAGGGAAGTTTCATGCACTGAATTTGGAATGTATTGGTTATTCCACTTTAATACTGAAGTCCTAATATGACAGAGAAGAAGGAAAAAGTTGTAAGGAAAAAGTGCAAATCAAGGCATTGACCAAGCAAGACCATGGTGGGTTTGTCAGAGAGACCAAGGGGACTATGGCCTTCTTCGTGCTGCCCCACACAATAATCCATCTTGGATTGCTCACGGAGGGACCAGCCTTCACAGCCTCCCATCTGCTGGATTGTGGCCAGCCTTAACCAAACACTCACAGGCAGTGGCTTGGGACTCTTCACACCCATCCTACTGCCCTAAGGGACAACTCATGTGCACTAAGGTATGCACATAAGGAGCTGAGGAATATCGCTTATTGCTTTTCTTTAACAGAAAAGCAAAACATGTCAGGGTTTTGTTTGATTGGGGTTCCCCCCCCCCCTTTATTAAAGAGAGCCAGTAGGTCCTATACTGACATCCCTATTCATGGGAGCTTTGCCTAAATAAAGTTTAAATATTGGCAAATACTTCAGTCTTAGAAAAAGATAGCAAAACACATACTTTGCTAGGGAAAAAAAGTAAAACAAACTTTTCTCAGTATCATGATGAGCTCATCTCTGTCCGAGGGGAATTAAAAGTTATTCTGTTGATTTAAACAGAAGCAGGATCAGGTCCTTTTTGTCAGGGACTGATTCATAGCCTAGCAAAAAACAACTAGAGGATCTTATGAATATTTTAAGATTTCTGTTGATCTATGTACCTGTGCATACAGGGAGATGTCTCAGTGTAGAAGGAACTGCATTACCTAAATTAAATATAGATGGATCATTTATAAATGCAAAAGTAAATATAAGGCAATCAAATTATTACATAAGAAAATCCTGCAAGGAATACTTAAGCACCAAAGAACATCTTTCAAACAACTTGACTTGGAAACAGCACGAGAATTTAAAGAAACTGAAGAAAGGAGAGAGATGCATTTTTCACACAGCACCATGCCTGAACCCCAGAATTCGGGTTCTCCAGTCACCCCAATCAGAGGTGGGACTCAGGAGTACAGCACTACTTTTCCATTTGGTGAACCCCCATTCTATTTCCACAGAAACCTGGGCAGTGGGGCCGGGCCAGTGACCATGTGCCTTGCACATCAGTGACACTTTTTCTGAAAATCTGTCATGGATTCATATACCCAGCCCCAGTAGACCAAAAGCTTTCAACCAGTATGGACATAGTCAAAGAGGAGCAGTTCCTAAAATTCTTTTTTGGGTCAAAAGTGGCTTCACTGACTTGATTGTGAATAGTTCTCCATGGATGTCAATGACTGATCCAGCTATCCACACAATGGAAAAAGTAAAATGCCACTCTAGCAACAGAAACAGACAATTTCGGACTCAATGTCCAAGTTTGGACCTGGATGGACTCGATGATCTTAAGGGTCTTTTCCAACCTAAATGATTCTATCATGCTATGATTCTATTCTAAGTGAACTCTGCAATAACACAGTCTTAGATTGCTTTGTAAAAACCAGCACCAGTGTGAAGTTTGTGAGATATTTGATTTAAAATGTTCCTATGGAGGCAAGCACAAAGTTTCTGAACTCTTGAAAAATACCAGTTTGATCCAGGGATTTTAAATACACAGACACATTTATTAGTAAATGTTTCAGTCACATAGACAGAAACGTATCATTTCAATATTTACAAACTCTTCTTGCAAAGCTGAGTAATAAGATATTTAAAATAGTTACTATCTAAGTAGTCAAGGGGGTTGCTCTTTCTATTTAATTGTGGGTAGTATCTAGTCCCTATTGGAGTTGGTAGAAGTTACTCCATGGAACTATCCTAAATGATGTGTTCAACAGCATGCACAGCTACGTGTTTAATGCTGAGGATGAACAGTAGCTGCTGAGAAATTTTGAGAGCTGGCAGTCATTCAGTGCTCCACAAAGTCTGGCCTCTTGTGCTCTGCAAGGAAGGGAGTTCTCTCTGGGTTATTTCTTCACATGTGAGGTGGTGGAAGGAACTGCCCTTTCTTAGTCTGCTTCAAACTCTTTCCAGCATAACTCTCTTTCAAGTGTATGAAACAACCTAAATGATTCTAAATGATTCTGTGAAACAAAGCCTCTTTTCATTCCAACTGGCCAAAGTATTCACTGCAACTGACTAAAATTATGAAATTCTAAATTATAATGAGAAAACTTGAGAAAAGACTAAGCTAGGTGTAATGGTATTAGAAGGATCTTCTCAAGAATTGGCACACAGTGGATATATTTTACAGGCTGGAATGGGGACTGTTAGAATCCAGTAGGTTTAGTGTAGGAGGACAATGTCATTATGGATTGTTTAAATCAACAAATTCAGAAGCTGTTATAGCCTTAGTCATTCTGAAAAGGACGCTTATTTTTCACTGTTGAAGGTTTAATCCTATCAGGTGCCAAGAATTTCCTATTTAATGCACCCAGAGATATTGTTTCTGGCTCCCACCTTCATAAATTTTAATTAAAAAATGGGAAAAGGAATAAATGTAGCTTGCAGTTATACACTGTTCAAATATATGAAATCTCTGTAGAAGAGCAGTAAAGAAAGCAATCTTTCTATACCCCTTCACAATCCTTCAGAAATACCATGCATTTATTCAATTACGGGCTATCACATAACACAATCTGGAGTTGTAACTACTGGGTGGCAAATCTTAATACATCTTTATTGGGCCACATTTGCAGATGGTAAATTAAAGGCTCAATTCAGCCAATCTTACTGATGCAAGTAATTCTTATTTTTGCATGTCTTCTCACTGATTTCAAACCCTTATTTATATAAATCTTTCCATTGCCCTCAGTAGTACTAACTGTGAGAGTAAGAGTTTCCAGCATCAGTCTTTAAATTATTTGTGGGTTTTTTTCATGAACAGATGTCATAAATTCTACTGAGTAAATTAGCAGTTATAGATTGCTTAAAGGATATGTGTTAAATTATTGTTCGTTGGCACCAGTATTATTCCTTGTTGTTATTGGGTTGGGGTTTTTTTGGGGGGGAGGGGGGGCGGGGCAGGCAAAGCTCATGGACTACTCTGTGTTCCTACTCTAAAGAGCTTAAAATTTATGTGTAGGAGAAAAAAACCAGAACATTTGTCTAGAATAAACAAGAGTATATAGAGTTACCACAGACAAGATAGAATAGACAAAGAAACGCTAAGACTATCTCCATCAAGACAGTAAATCCAACACAAACACCAGTAGTCAGATTTATCTCACCTAACTTCAGCTGTATAAAACTAAGGCATTTGGTCTTAGACACCTAGGCTGTTGCCATAGTCCGTGGAGAGAGACAGACACATGAAATCGGCCATTCGTCCAACATATTTCAGGACGTGATGAATCACTTTCTGCATGTGGTCATGTCCATTGACTACAGAAGGCACCTAGGTAACTAGCCTACATTCAGTGCTTAAATGTTTTTAGATGGCTAAATTGGGTAAGAGAGCCCAACCCAGCTGCCTTGCAAAGGTCAGGGTATACCTAAGGGTGGAGGTGAGTTTTAAGGAAGGATTTATGGACAGTAAATGCAGTTAGATCATCAGCACAAGAAACAAGTCATTACATGCATTTGTGAATGTTGTATCTTGGGTCAGTAGGTCAGTGATGAAATATATCAAGCGTATTTTCAGACAGTATCTTCTTCCCCATCCATTCTTGCCATTTCAAACATATATTTTGGCTTTTAAAACTGTTTTACTTCCCCTTGTTGCTGTGTACAAGGCAAGAGGAACTGGGCTGTATAACAAGACAGTGAAACTGGTGTGAAGGTGCTGCCGAATGGTTAGAGCAGAAAGCTGAAAACCACTAATTTTCTTTTTAGGCACAGTTTTATAGAAGCCAATGCACAACAACAGTAGGAGAATCTTTCAAAAATATTTCAAGTGGAAGTGAAAATCAGATAGTGGGAAAAAGGTGAAAGGTAGACAATATCAGAACTACGCTAGATAAACATTATCTCTGACAGGCAACAATTTTCAGAAATGGCCATTGATTTCACAGGTCTCCATGCAGCTAACAAAATAATCACTGGATGTTTGTGAAATTTTTGATCAAAAATAATTCTTGCATGATGTCTTCGAGTCCTTGTAGTCATAAGTTTTATAGAAGAAAAGTCTAGATAAACAGAGGAGAGGTATGTGAAATCTGTATTATATTTGGAGGAAGAGAAAATAATAGCCTAAGTTATATGTTGTTTTGTCAGCTGAGATTTATTTGTATTTCCATTACTTTGTTTAGTATTTTTGTAGTATACTTGGTGCAGTTACAAAATCTCTAGAAAAGGTAATTTAAAAAAAGAAATTGAAGATTTTATGTAGTTTAAAGGAAATAGTAATTCATAACTATTTTTATAATTTGTATTATATAAACAATTATTTAATAATAAAATAATGTTTTAAGAAAATATTATATAAATAGTTCTCCCATTTACAGCAAGTGAAATCCATAATGCTATCATAATCAGCCAGGAGCCAGTCTTGGAGACTATGGACTCAGCAAGAGAGTAGATAAATCAAAGTAAAGAGGACTGCCAAACTTGTACGTGACATTGAAATGATCCTGGATACCCTTCAGGTCTTAAATCTATTTTTGTGTTTGCAGAAGCGTCTTGATATTAGAATGGTTCCAATAAATCTCCATCTCGATGTCAACCTGTTAATATTACTAAACAATAATAAAGTTTATGTCAATCCATAAAATGCTACAGACACAAGCTTTGTAATTTTTTCCACTTCAACTTTTCCCCCAGTGCTGGTAAAAAACATCTATCACACAAGAACTAAAGCCTGGATCACTGGTAACAAATTTTCAGACAAAAGTTGGTGAGGAAAAGAAAACTTTGGTAGTCTGATGCTTTCTTGATCTAGTGACACATTCCATTTGTTTTCTAGACATGACTTCAAATTAGACATAACAACTGAATCTAATATTCACAGCATTTGTTTATTCTCTGAAAAGTATGGAGTGTTATGACAGTCAAGTTTGCCTAAGTTAATAAAGTACTTCATCATGAAGTCCTGCTGTAGTTTCAGAACAGTGCTGGCACAGCTTAGAAAAATTTACTGCAATGATCCTTGAAAAACAGCCTGTTTTCTTGCAGTTTAACTCCAGTTCATGTACTTGTGGCATGGATAGGGAATCTGGACTCCTTCTCCATACTAGCAGTGTTGCAAAACTAATGAAGAGCTCAGACTTTAGCGAAAGGATGCCTTGGTCAGTTATGTGTACTATCACCTACAAAAGAAAACGGGAACAAGGCAAAGTCTATCCCCACAAATTCATCAATCCAGGGAAAACATATCAATTTTTTTGTTCAGATAAGAAATACTTGGAAAGAACTAATTTCATAAGTAGCACTCTGATTTTAGCTCTCCCTCTAGTAGACTTGGACACAACCACTTCAAGGGACGGGGTGGAAAACGCTCCGGTCCAAGCCCAGCTCTGCTAAACACTGTGATTTGGTGAACATCCACCCTGCAGCCTGGACAGTTCAGCTGAGATACACAAGGTAGCTCTAGACAAACTAGATCAGATATTGGATATAGTCTGGGATAATGCAGAGCTAGTCAGCAGAGGCTAATTTCACATGGCAGTGGCTCTCACTGTGTGGGACTGGACCCTTGTCCGTGAGGCCCCTGCCCTGCCTGCCTTGTTACCCTCAGCACAGCCAGTTCTCACCACGTCCTGACATCAGCAGCCTTCTCTATGTCTCCATTTGTTCTTCAGCTAGCAGGCAAAAATCTTTTGCTGGGGTAGGTGGGCATCTACATAATGCTTACAAGGAGAGGAGCCTCAACTGTGACAGGAGAAGATTGAGATGCATGGGACAGGGCACAAGTCAGATGCACAAGGAGACAGGAGAGAGGAGCAGGACATAGGGAGAAAGAGGAAGAAAGCCTGGAGAGAGAAGAGAAGAGAAAGGCAATATGGTTCCTCAAACACCACTGGAAAATGAGTGTAGAGGAGTGGACACAGCAAAACAGCAGTTCCTTCCTAGCCTTGGGGTCACCCACTTACGGAAATCAGCACATGAGCTACAACCTATTGCCCAAACATTCATACTGAAAAATCCAGAGGAAAGAGAACAGGCAGAATCCTGTGCACATTGGAATTTCTGTGTGTGCTTTCACCGTTTGTTGGCAAGCAGATAAAGTCTGCATTGGCTTTTAAAAGTGCATGGTTTGGACTCCTGTTGTGTTTGTTAATAAGCTGTTTTGACTGTGCTATATGTTGCTATGTAAACACATGAGAAAGAGCGAAGAGTAACAAAATTGGATGCAAAGTTGTTAACATTATCAAAATCTTGTAATTACATAAAAGCAACAGGAAATAAACTGATACAGACATTGCAACAGCACCCACAATCATTTCCTCCCCCTGATGATGACATTAGATTTCCTTAAGACCATCTTTCTGCATGATGCAAGGGTATGAGCATGGAAGACATGCCTTATTTCCTTTTGCTTATCTGGTTTCAGCTTCAGAGCTGAGCAATGTGTTTTCTAGGTGCTGCCCTAGAAGTATGTTCACTGAGGCAGCAATTCCCACCCATGTCCCAAATCTCTCAGTTCCAGTTAGCATTTCAGCAAGAGTGATAACCTCCTCTTTCCTCTCTTCCCTTTCATCCCAGACCTTTGGCAGGAAGTGTCTTACAGATCTCTACTACCAAAGCACTGGCAGCTGATGGATCACCACCGGATGGGCTAGCCACGAATCTGCTGGTTGGAAGAAAAGCTGTTATTTTCTGGGTTTTACTCAGCGGCAGGTTCCTTGGTAACCCTGAAGAAGGGGGCTGCAATGCAACAGAACTCCACGAACTCTGCCTGTGTGACTTACACTTGAGGAAGAGTAGAAAAGTCTCTCAGTCTAGCTGATTGGGACCCTCGATGCAGGTAAGCCCACAGAGATTTTCTTCTTGCCTATCCAACCTCACCAGGAGGTAGCCTCTGTATCACAGAACTGATCGCTACAGTATTATATCCTTGGCATGTTAGATTTTTTTAAGGGCCTTCTTTTTCTTGAGGTTCCTATAGAGACCTGCACATATAGAATGAGAGGCTCTTCAGGGGCAGACCCTGGTACCCTATGTGCCTGCGGCATCACCGAGTGTCAAAGTAATACCACAACTGTAGTAGCAGCCAATGCAATAATGCCAAAACTTGGGCTCCATTCACACCGTACAGTTTACATTAACATTCAAGTAAAAGAGAAGAAAATAACTTCCTTTTTAGGAGGTTCGTGGCTTGCTAACTCATGCATAGTGATTATAAAGCCATACTTTATTGCGATTCATGAGAAGAAATGAAATACAAGTCTTAACATACGCCAAACATACTAGTTCCTGCCTCTGCATAGATAATGAATAAAACTGTAGTTAGCTTTATTCAATTCCTTTTCAGCTGACTCTCAGAGGGTCCCTAAGCTATTTTCTATACACTAAACCAGACTTGTCCTAAACAGGAATACAGGATTGAGTCATCTAGTCCAGTTCTCTGTTATCACAGGCAACTACATTTTGCAATCCCTCTCATGGTCGATCAGTCTTCATTCTTCAAAACAGTTTGAAGTTTTTGCTCCTTCTCCTCCTAGGAAAAAAACTTCATATATATATATGATAGCAAAGTTTTGATTTCCCTGCATAAGCAAAGTTCTACTTTTTGTGTGTGGGCTTGTTGCCACAATATCTGATTGCTCTGGAATGCTGTGGGTTAGGTACAAGTGTTCAGAGAAAACATGAGGAAAAACCATATGCACTCATTAGTGAAAAAGATCATCATGACAGATTGCTCTCCATATGTGGAATTTCTGTATGGTAATCTTGCTATTTGCATGAAACATGAAAAATTACCATTTTCCAATGACAAATTTCATTTTATATAATATCTTATTAGCCATAGAGACATTAAAAAGTTCATTTCACTATATGTATTTCATTAGGAATGACCTGCCATAAATTTAATGTGTTACATTTATTGCTTTAGCATTAATGTATTTATTGATATCATTGCAAAACATGGACATTACAATGCTGGTTGGAACCAACAGAAATTAAACAGGCCAGAAAAATTAGCCTATAATTGATGTAATGAAGCTCAGACAATTCTCTATACTTCAGAAGTTTACCTCCAGCAGTTTTCTGATCTACTGTATGTGAGAAAAGGGAAGTATTTATTAGTAAGTCAAAGAAGTCAATTAAATCTTGCAATGCAAATGACAGAATTTACTTATACTTAATTAAGCCTTACTGAATAATTTTAATTAAATTAATTAGTTGTAAAATATTAGTAATATTGAAAAATTAGTCAAATAATTCCCTCAGTTTTCTTCCTTGACATTTGAATATTTTTAGACGTTAAATATTTATAAAGAAAAGTGTCATTTAGGAGAATAAAATAAGAAGAAGATAGAGCAGAAAAGTAAGCAATCTGGTAAGCAGATGACTCTTTCTTTATCTCAGCTTTTTTTTAGTCTTGTTTAAGTACTCAGTTGTCCAGCAAAAAATGTTAAATGGAAATCTCTTAAAATAGGCATTTTCTTAATTTCTCAAAATAGAATCATATTCCTGTAATCTTTCCTTAGGCAGAAAAATTAACCATCTTGAAGACATATACAATCTGTTCCAAAACTCATGTAATCAGTGGAAACGTTTCCACTTACTTCAGTGAATTTTGGAAAAGGCAATATCACAAAAAGTAGTAGGCTGCTACGTCATGTTTTTGGACAGTAAGTACATGATGTTTTTGTAACTGTGTCCGAACTATTTTAAAACTCCAGCGCAGACTATTGCACATGATATTCAGAGACCTAAACTTCCTTTTTGGGAGGAAACTATGCCTGAGGTTGACTTAGAAATCAAGATTTTTTTTCAGACACTTTGGATGAAAAAAGGCAAATAAATGAAGTTTTGTTGCTTTGCAGAACTGCTGTGTAGAACTGTGTATCTTATGGTAGCAAGTTTCCTTCATGGGGCTTGAAATATACCATAGTGACGCGGAGAAATACATCTGTTTCCACATTGAAACTGTTGGTAAGGATTAATTATTAAGTATTTGGGGAAAAAATACAGAATATAATGGGTATATTACAGTATTTTTCCATAATAACAAAATCAGAAATGTAACTGGCCTATATATTTGATTATCAATGAGTGTCTTTTAAAGACTAAACATAGCTTCCTCTAAATGGACAAGAATTTTGAGAAGTTTCATCCTTATTAATTTTCTTTTCTTTGTATTTAGTGTACCTAGATAAATACATTAAAAAGCAAATGTACCAAAAGGTGATTTCATTTAATTTTAATGAAAAGTTCTCAGATAAACACCTGAAGAGTATCAAAGATAATTTTACCACATTACTTTATCTAACACAGTGTGCCTCCAATACAAGAATTTATTGTTTTCTGGATGAATGCTGTAATAAATTATTTTCTGATATTACAGAATAAGATTTTGTGGTGCCATTAATTATGTACTTCAGCCAGAGGCATTTTTTGCATGAGTTGTAGAGAGATCTGTGATAACAGTGAAGAACTGTATTAATCATATGCAGATATTATTTGTAAGGAACCTGTTAGCAATTCCAAATTTTATATGTAACACTCCAAAAGGACTTGACATGTACTATTACTTTTAGCCTTCATTTTTATGGAAAACTCCCTGCCAATAACAAGAGTTCACTGCATGAAACAAAGCCAAATGAACTGTCTATTTAGGAATGGCTACATCCCATTTGTCCCTATTCTATTGAGGTACCTTAACCGGTATTTACCGTTTTAGAAACAGGGCTGTTTCTTAGGAAAAATATCTTTCTTGAGCACAGTGATGGCAACAACTACAGCAGCAGAAAACAAAACTGATGTCATGGTTTACTTGCAGAAGTCTCATAATACTTCAACAAATCTTCTAAATTTGAAGATTCACGTCTTGATTTTTTTTTTTTTTTTAAGTTGCTGAGCTGTTGATACTTTAAGGCTATGGAGAGTCCCTGTCTTTCATGCTTAGATACCTGACTTTGCCAGGCAGCAGGCCCACGTTGGCCTTGCGGAGCTATTGATATCTTACCAGATGCTACTGATATCTTACCAGATGCTATTGATAACTTACAATTTACTAGCAACGAAATTACCAAGTAAACATATTCAAAAGGCTTTCTGATCTTATTAGTTATGAAATAATCTTGAAGTTCATTATGCAGCCTCACTACAATTTATTGGGGTTTTATTTGAATAAGGACTAATCCTACATCGATTTCTCTGATGGAGAAATAAATAGGTTGGGTTGTCAGATGGAATTTCCTCTGTATTGCCCTAAGAACTGCACTTATTTCAGGAGGACAGCACTGAAACCATTCTCAGAAAGGCTTTTTGGCACAGAAATCAGAGCAAACAATCAAAAAAAACCCCAAAGCCCAACACAAACACAGAAATAAAACAGCTCTCATAGAAGTTTAATTCTTTTCCTTACACACCAAAGAAAGAAAAAGAAAAAAGGGTCAGAGAGTCCATGAAGCCATCCAGAGTTTCCACTACTGCTACCATTTTAAGGAGGAAATGGATGCTTGTATGAGAGGTGAGCAAAACAGTGGTTCTGCCTGGAAGGGTCACCATTACTAATCACTGCAACTCAGATTGCTCCACGACGCAGGCAGACTGTGTGATATTAGCCTGGGAAAGGAGGCAGGCAGGAAGGGTAGGAGTATTTCACACAAGTTGGCTGCTTTTGCATGTCTTTTATCTTGTCCGTGATCAGCTCTTAAGTGCCTGATATGTATGTGTGGTTTCTTAAACAACCTATTTTGTAGCTAGTACTAATTTGGTCTTAGTAATGTTTTGTTTGGCTGTGATTCACTTTGAACAAAGCCCTTCAGGAAACCCCTCCAAGCAGCTGTTGTGTTCTGAGGCCTTCTGCTAACAGACTCAGAATCCCAGACAAAGTCCTTTTATTTAATTACTGAAAAATAATTATGAAAAGGCAGTATCTGACAAAGTTGGATATAATGTGGGCTTGAGATGAGAACACTACTCGATGTGTCTGATGATGTTCAACAGTTAAATTTTTACTGAGAAGTTAGTTCCTTGGGTAATTCCAAAGCTATAAAATACACAGATTCCTTTCTGTCTGTCATCTCTTTTACGTGGTATCACTGAAGTCAAGGGAAAAACTTCCACTGACCTTACTTGGCTCTACATGTTACAACAAAGACCCATGCAATGTTTAGAGTTTCTCAAGTATTTCTGTGCATTTGGATGATCCAGGGCTCAAAGTTTCTATCCCAGCTCTGAGTTATTGGATTTTGTCTATTCAGTCCAGGTCCCTAAGAGTACTGGGACTTTCTGAAGGAACCCATTATTTTAAAGATGTTTGTTATCCGCTAATAAATGTGTATATTAATCTAACCAAATGTACATACTGATGAATATGTGTCAGGACATAACACAGGAAGTACAGTGGGTGTCACTTAGTGATAAGATGCAGTATAGACAGTATTTCTCACACAGACCACCAGACAGAGGAAAGAGTCTGTGTAACTTTGTCAAGCTTATATGGACTAGAGGAAATACATGGATTTAGATTTGCGTTAAGAACATTCACAAAAGATCCATTTTAAAAGCCACAAGGTATGCATTACAAAAAGCAAGATATTGGCATATAGGCATGAGAAATGTCCCTTGAACACTAAGAAGGTCTTTTTCCGAGGAACAGCATCTTGCAGTTTGTACAGTTACCACAGTAACTTCTTAGTTTTGCTCAGAGAGTCTCAGCACAGTATCACCAGGGAAAAAAAATAAAATTTACTTTTCCCTGTGTTGGGTTTTTTTAATGAAAAAGAGACTTTTCAAACCCTAGCCAGATTTCTCAAAATTCAGTAGAATTATTTTTGGAAAACCAGCAGAATTTTTCCATTGCTTGCAGAAAAGGGGCAAACAAGAAATTGTATTTTCTTACTAGTATCAACTACTCTGTAAATTTGTAACAACAAAGACTTTATATTCTTATGAGAACATGAGACACTGAACAAAACCTATGCATTGAGAGCAGTCAATCATATCAATTGCCATCAATTACACTTATGATCTAATTAATTTACCATCTTAATGTGACCATTATGGAGAAGCACTAGTTATTCTTCCAGATTAGATTGAAGCAACTTTTCACTATTGGCTTGAATTTGAAATTCCCCCCATATCCCTCTCCCTTATTTCTGAATTTTTGGCTGCCTTGTTTTATTGAAGGAATAGGGCTAGTATTTGAGGGCAAAAGTAATAGCTGCCTGCCTGGAAAAATTCAGACAAGGACCAGATCTTCATCTGGTGTTAATGAATCTAGAGGTTTCAGTTTCATAGGAAAAAAGTTATATTAACCAGATGAGGATTTGGCTCATGGAATTTTGTACATTAACTTGTCATCCATTTTTTGAAACTTTCCCAAATGTTTGTGTTGATCCACGAGACCTCCACAATCTCTATTCTTCTGGCATACTTGAATTTGTTTACTCCTTTGCTTAAGAGAAGGGTCTGTAATATGCTAGGGACATCACCCCTGGATCTAGCAGTATCATGAACTTAAGAATCCTGAAAAGCATCGTCAGACAACTTTGTCTGTGGGACAGCATCCTCCACTCTTACCAACCCACACTTAATGCTTATGCAGAAGGGAAGGGAGAAAATGGATATGCAGCACCTTTGTTCCTCCTTTTTTTTTTTTTTTTTTTTTTTTTCTGACTGTGCTGAAGGCTCCCTTACCAAAGCCGGAGCTGCTACAGACTTCCAATGTGTTTTGACTGCAGCAGTTCCCAGCAGGCCTCTCATGCAGCCAAAGCATATGTAGAGCATAGTAGTACTCCAGCCTGATCCGCTTGCCCTGTGTTCCTAAGCCAGGGGATAGAAGAGATGTCACAATCCCATTAAGCTGCTCTGCTCCCTCTATGGATGTCTCTGAAAGTGGACAAAGTCCCCATTACCAACCTTATATGAATTATGCTTCTGAAGCAACATGAGGATTATGAACCACAGAAGATCCAGTTCACAAAGGCTACAGTGATGACGAATGGTAAATGTCAGCAAAGAACCATGACTCTAACCATCAAATCACTAGGTAGTTATGAAACTTCTTAGTGACTTTATCTTTGACTCACAAGCTCAAGATCAAAGTTTTCAAGCTGGTGGCACAGGACTGGATGATAGTGATTAATTTAAGAAATTTATCACTATGAGATTATGTGCAGTTTAGCACAATGCTTATTCAGATCATTTAAAAAATAGATGGACTCTTAAAATAATTGTAGGAATCAAAACCAATAAGTGTATCATCTTCCTACTGTCAGATTCTAAAAAGCAGATGTACTCCGAGTTTACAAGGTCCTTATTGAATTTTTGTATTATATATTCTTGATATCTTTATTAAATATCTTTAGAACCATATTTTATATGTTCCTGGAGGAATATGCTGTGTCTGCATAGTTTCTATGCAAAGCACAGGATTAGGTAAACTTTTTAAGTACTGACATTAATAATGCTACGAACAATTTGCAACCCATGCCAAAGCATAATGTCACTCAGAGGAAGGTGGAGAATATTCTAGATTTCTACATGCCGAGATACAGATAATTAATTTTAATCTCTCATAAACAATGGCCAGAGAAGAAAAATATACTGGCAGTTATTTTTTGGCAGGTAAGTACTGAAGAATTAGGAGAAAGCAAGCAAAACGCAAATATCTGGAGACTGAGGGGAAAAAAAAAGCCTTCCATCTTCTTACTGAAAAATAGAATAGCCACAGACAGGAACTGTCTGAGAGGAAGTAGGCATTTTCCTTTAAACAGCAAAAGAAAATAAGCTTGTTGAATAAAACAAACTGGCAAGATGTCGCATTCATGCCTTCCACTGGAGGCTTGTGTCAAACACAACAAAGCCCTTTCCCAGGGACCATTTGTGTGAGTAAAAACAGACTTCCACAGCACACATTGAAAAATCTGGTGGTCTACTGCTTTGTAACATCAACAACAGCAGCAGAGTTGGCCCAGTAGCTCCTACGTGAGGGTGGCGATCTGGACCACAGCTGGCTCCGGGGTGGGGGGTTCCTCTGCCATCTGCTTTTTGCAGGCGGGTACAGGGCTCTGCACTCCTCCTCATCGGCGGTGAGCGTGCAGCCTCACAGGCAGCGCTTCCAGCCCATGGGGCTGCTAAACTCGTCACAGATAGCTCAGATACCTCACAGCAGTCCACATACCTACCCATAGCCTGAGCGGCTTAATAAAATGAGAAAACAAATAGTGTCACAAAAAAGTTGCAAGCAAAACAAACAGAAATGCCTTTCCATTCTCTTCAACAGCATTATTTTAGCCATGTTTTTTGGCATCTCTCACCTACAGTTCTTTTGAATGTCCTGTGTATACAAGTCAGAGGCCCAGATCTCATAGCAAAATCACATGCTCCCCACCTGCCCTGAGCTTTGAGTTACTTCCCTTTTCATTGACTTCCATTTATATTCCCTTGGACACAGTCTTTCAGATACCAATGCAGACTGTTCTCTCTGGACAGCATCTTGAGCACATTAGTATTATTCCTCTTTACTGCACCAAAACCACCAGTGGGTATGTGAACCATCTATGTCATTATCTAATTGCTATTGCTTGCTTTTCCTAGGGCTGAGTCCTTGCACTGCATGAAGGCAACTCCCTCTCTTCCTCTTAAACCAACTTCTGGGTGGCTTCCCCCTCATTTTTTACTACTGAGAATCAGTCGGGGCTGCTAGTACACCGAAAAGATTGCACAAAGCAACTGGTACATATATATTTTCTTGAGAATGCCTTCTGGTGTACCTTTCAGTGGAAAACACGGCACTAAGACACATGACAGACTTGGTCAGAAGGGCCAGTTCAAGCCCAAAGGCTCCAGTCACTCTCCAGTCACTGCTTATCCAGAGACCAAAGTGCAGCTACAGCCCCCACACACCCACGGTGGTTGAGCACTTGCAGTTAGATGGGATGACTTCAGGCCTTGTTGCTCAGCCTACACACATCTACAACAGCAACTTCTTCCTCTCCAGCTTTTACCAGTGTTTCTATTGGACCATAAGGATCTCAAAACACGTTACAAAATTTTTTATGGCAGGAATACTATTTTAGAGAGAAAACCGAAGCAAAATGTGGGTTATGAAAGCGTGCAAAGGGCCTCTCTTCCACTCCCATGTCCTATACCAGGGTCCTGCCCTCTTTGCCTCACCCAACAAGCACATGGCGCTCCAAAGGAGGTGACCAGCTCCTCTCCCACAGGGGCTATCCACAGTGGGGAACATGCACATTACAGTCCGTGTGGGGCTTTCCTCCTCCCTTGGGAGAAACGCATCTTCTCTCTAATTTTACTTTGTCTTGTGCACACACGCCACACAAATGGCATCCTAGCCTATCTGCCTAAAATTGCTATATCTTCCAGGAGGGTGCCTGTGTGGAGGGCGAGGGGAGAGCAAAGGCGGTTTGGCTCTGTTAGGCAAAGTGTTGGCTCAGTTCTGGCGACAGCAAATATTACAGTCTGTGTCTTATTCTGACCACTAAACATCGTTGCTTTTGGCCAAATGCTTAGAGCAGCCAGAATCTTTAATCAAATCCCTTATTTCTTCCCAAAGTTTCCATCAGACTGGTTTACACGTCTATTGCTCATTTTAAAGGGTGGGGTAAATCCCTCACTACAGTCAGCGATCCCCGCTAGCACAGGCTGGTGCCATTTGCATGCTGTATTGCCAACAGCAAGCCCCGAGAGTCATGAACGAGATCCCAAACATCACAAGACTGCCTAAAATTTTTTAAAATAACAATAAAATTTAAAATAACATTTTAAAATCACAAAGGGAGGTTCTTTTCATTACACTTCAGATGTTGGAAATTTAGGTTCATTTTTTTCCACTCCTTTTCTTGTCTTGCAGCCTGGAAATATTTTGTAGAAGTGAAAGCTGAGATTTACACACTTCTGAGTGCTGGTACATTACAGTTTCTATCAAATTTCATGATAAGGCCCTGGGAGCTGGTAATATCATGCAAATTCCACTTAAATAGTTACTTTGAGTCTGCAAATAAAGTTAAGGAAATTAACTCAACAGAACATTTCTTACTATTTTTAAATATTTTAAATATTTAACATACGTAATGGACCACGTTTTAAGTGATGCGAGGCCTGACATGATTGCTACAGCATCTGGAAGTGAAAACATGGTTGATTTGATCCTGAATCTCTTCCCATGTGTATGTTTACAAGAAACCAACAGATATCCAAACCCTGTTTTCATGTGCAAAATAAATGGTATGCCCATAAAAATGCAGTAGCAAAGCATGAGACTGTTTTAGAAAAGGAGGTTGGTTTCCTTAGTGTTGTAAATGCAGGAACTGGACCTTTTGTACTTCCTAATGTATTCACATTTGTAAACAATATTACATACAGAAAAGTTTTATTTTTCTATATAATTCTGTAACTGAAAACTGCTGTTCATATTAGAAACAGTACTTTTAGTGCCTAAATTTGATTATGTGTTTTTCTCTTCTCTCTATTTCACACCTTCTAAAAATGCAGATTTCCTGTCACTAGTTCAAATTTGCAATACCACTCCATTCTTTTCAACTCTGTCCTGGAAATGTCCCAGAAAATCTAGTTACTACCTTCTTAATTTTGAAAAATCTGGTTCAGGGTTGGTCTGAATCAAACAAGCTTCCATTAAGTGTCACTAGCTTCTATTAAATTTCCATTAGCAGTGCTGAATCTTCATGCCTGTTCTACTGGAAGACTTGTTAGTTTTAAGAAATTCCTTTGAATTTCAAGTTTCCAATTCTAAATGGTTCCATTGTGGTTCTCATTTGGATCTTTGTCACCCTCTAGTGTCATGACAATGGAAGCCAGAAGAAAAAAGGCAAGTTACAATGTAAAGAGTGTCTGAAAGCTATCCACACAGACCTAGGATTATAGCTACAGAAATAACCAGGCTACAGACAATAGAAATAGTGAGTGCAGTCATGCGATTGTATGATACATAACAAAGAATCAAGAGTCAGCTGTTGGTGTGGATTAGGAGGCTATAACCGTCTGTCCCTACCGAGGCCATAGGGATGTAGCTGCAAGCTTTGTGCAGCTGTGGCACAACACGAGTATGCTATTGCCAAGCTTGAGCGGCCGTGACACTTCGCAACGTGCCTGTCAAATCTCTCCTTGCCTGGACTTACCAGTGGCTCATAAATACATTTTTGAAAAGCAAACGTGTTTGTGTTCAAAAGGCAGTGGCATCACATCCAGCAGACTCCTGCTGGTGGTGTCCAACACAAGATCTCCTGGATGCCACAGATTACAACTTTTGTCCTTGGCCAAACACATTCGCCTTCCAGCACAGGATAACGCTGTTCAGTCTAGTTTAGGTGAAAGCAAATAAAACACGAGTCCTACCTTTCCCTCACAGTTTTCCACAATTACAAGAATGAAACAACCTTCTTGATGCACCTCAGCACATCTGTTTCCTTCCCTCCATTCCTTACCTTCATCTCTGACTTCATCAAAATCACCTGAACTCTCAGTCTCTAATACCAACACTATCTTCTCTCAGGTTCTGAAACTCTCTCTCTCCCTTCCCCATGCTCACTACATACATGTTCTTTGTGGGTTTTTTCCCCATGCTGTTCTTTTTCATGATTCTTCCTGCCTCCTTTTATGTTGCAGTGGGAGTACTTATACACCTCTTTTTCCAGAATACATCCTCCAATTCTGCCCTCAGAGAGGACTCCCAGGAAGCACATCTGGAGCTCCACTTGTGAAACTCTATCAGAAGAAGAGCTAAGCCTTGCTTGGTGGGCAAGTAAGGAGGGGAACATGCACAGGTGGGCCTGGCAGCCAAGAAGAGGGCAAGGGAGTGAAGTAGGTGGGAGACTAGCAGGCTTTGGCCATGGGATCTGGAGGAATGGGAAGCTCAGGAGTCTTGTTCAGGAAGCAAAGAGGTTAGCGTGGGCATTGTCCCCCGGGAGCTCATCTACCCAGGCTCTTAGTTCAGAAGCAGACATGCACAAGGCTGTCTTCAGCAAAACTGCCAGGTGCCACCAGAAATGTGATAGCCCTACCGTACTGCTGTGTTTGGAGCCGTTCCAGCATCTTGTCCACACCACCACTCCTTCCTCCCTGAAAACCTTTCTCAAAGTGCATGACAGACTGCCCCAGAAAGAGGGGCAGACTCTGCCTTTATCACAGCTAGATCTATTTGATTTTGAGAGCCCATGTGGCAATGAATGTATTTCAATGTGTATTTTGTAAAGCTCCATTAAACCGAGAATAATTATTAATTACAAAGAATAATAACGCTGGTTTCTGCAAGGTGATTGTTCACATTGCGAAACTACCAAAACTGAGCTTGCCTAGCAGCATCTGCCATAAATAAAGTCAGGACTGAGAGGCACTGGCAGAGCTCTGTAGGGAACTTCACACAGTGCGCGTGTGACTTCGTCTGACTTCCCGAGTGCTTCCCCATCCTTTTTGTAAGCAAACTGAATTCTTTGGTTAAAATACCAGAACAGTACAAGGTGAGTCAAAGGTTCACATCCAGGGAGTTAATCACCCCAATAGTTTCAACCTGATCCTGGGTTGGGTGGGGTTTTTTTGTTGTTGATTTTTTTTTTTAAATCTGTCTTTAAATGGCACACAGATTTCCTGTTTGTCACTCAGTATTTTCCATACTTCATCATAGAAATGTTCTACAGCTCAATACTGTAGTTTGTTTGTGATCCTCCAGATGAAAGAAAAAATTGAAAAAATTTGTGCCATTTAAGATAAGCACCTGGGAAAGTCTGAAAAATACAGATTATCTCACACAGACCAATTTACCACATAAAACTATATTTCCCCGATCTGGCAAATGGTTGATTAAATAGATCCCATGTTAAAATATGGTTTGCTATATTGAATGATTATGCATAAGTACATTTTTGGATCTTGATTTGTAGAAACACAAGCACCATTTAGTTAATCCACACCTGGTATTCAGTGCATAATGCTGCATGTTTTACTCGGAGTCATGACAAAGTTTTAAGTGATCAACAGAAACAGTGTCTGCAAACTGAATATACAAGAGCATAAATTATAATGACAAAAGATTGGACTTTTATGAGACCAAACACAGAATCCAAATGAAATTGATGTATTGAGGCTCCAGGGGCTGAGTACCTGATTAACAAGGTTTTGACAGATTTGGGGCTGCTTCATAGCAGGCAATCGATACTTTGGAGGATCAGGCCCACAGAATAAGAAGTATCAATGATTTTGAAGTTGCAGCTGAAGCTCCTGCATTTAGCAATCTGACGAAACTTTTGTACATGAATGGGTTAGAATTTCCCACAGTATTATATTAATGCCTCTGTTGTTTACACAGCACTAATTTTAAAATGGTAAACTGGTATTTAAAACACAAGGATCAGCAACAACATTTTTTTGGCCATAAGCATTCAAAACAAACATCACCCTATGATGCGTTTCAGGAACATAAAACCTAACTATGACAGAAAAAGTATGAGTTTACTACATGTGAATTGCAGTAAGAGGTGGTGCTGATAGAATCAGCTATGAGTAAGTTTGCCTGACACTTTCTATGATAATACCCCATATTCTGTTGCTATAACTTAGCAGTATTTTAACTGTTTGATATTTTACCATTGAAATTTCATACATTTGAATTTTATACAGTCACATGTGTCTGCTGCAGACCAAATCACCTTTCCTTCCCTCACTCCCTTGATTCTTTCTTCGTTCCCTCCCTCCCTTCCTCCCTCCCTGCCTCCTCCAAAGTCATGGCCAAATTACATGTGTTTGTGTCTGTTCACAACCTTTGAACAGCTGCAGCACTTCACACCTTGGAGAAGTCATCTGTAATTTGTAAGGGGACAATTCCTGTGCAATGGATATGTCCTTTCCTGTGTTCAGTGAAAAGCCTACCAAGCTTGACCAGGGTCCAAGTCTTTGAAAAATCTCTTCATCAGTGCTCAGGAGGGACTCGCCTGAAATTCCAAAGGGTGCAACAATACTCTCAGCCAGGAATGACAGAGCTTTTCCTCCCTACAGTTGCAGCTTTGGGATTTTACAGATCAGGACCAAGAGCTTGTTTTGCCTGGGGTTTTATCCTCCCTTTCTTTTCCTTTTTGTTACAGGTAGAGGATGAAGTTGCCTGATAGAAATGCGGGGTACAAATGGGTGTGAAGCTGATACATGAGGAAACTGATGAGAAAACCTGGTAGAAAAAGGAACTGGAAGCTTGTAGAAAGAAAGAAAAACTGGGTCAAGAATTTATGATGGGGAGACGGTAGGATTTAGGGGTCAGGGAGGAGAGAGGGAAGAAGGACTGACCATACAAGGGATTTAGTAGGGATATCAGGACTGGAGCAGGAGATCATGATGGATGTGCCATGAAAATCATGGAACAAATTATAAATCTCTGGAAAACAATTATTTGCAAGTGCATAGCAGTACTTGTTAGTCACTTCCTAACTTTTTAGAATGTACCAGTACTCATCACATTCTCCCAAATTCCTCTGCATCTCTTGAGTCATGCATATGCTAGGTCACGTATTCAGCACTGGAATTCTAGTAACCACAGACATGTTTAAACTTTTTATTTCTGTTTTACCCTCGAATTTACCCTTTGGCCGAAGGAAAAGTACACTGGGCCAGGGTCCAGGAACTGTTAGTTCTAGCTTCGTATGTGACTAATGTATGACTTTTTACACTTCACTGTCTTTGTTACTGATTCCTTTCCACAGCAACTCAGCCACGGTACAGCTAATATTGTTTTGTATATTTAACATGTGCAAATACACCCTGCAGAGATGTGTCACGGGATTTATGTTATTGCAGCATATAATTACCACTCAAAAAAAGCAGTATAACAATGTGTCTTATTGGAACCAGGTTCTCAAAAAATTACTTTTAAAACTCTTTTTGTCTGTGTGCATAATGCTTTTAACCTAGAAACAATGACTCAGCAAAACATCTAGTTTGCAAGCCAATAAGATTTTGAACTGTATTTGTAGTCCAAGTGTTTGGCTAAAGCAGGTGAAGGTGGAAAGGCCACACAGCTATATTACGAATAGACAAGAACCTAAGTCAGAAGACATTTAGTACCTGGCAAGACTAGGTCCTCAGTGTGTAACTTGGACAGCACTGGAAATCAAGGCATCCTGGTTCCCATCCCTCTACTGTAATAACTAATTACATCACACTGCCCTCTCCATTGTTTTATGATGCATCCCCTTAAGACCACTGGCTAAACTAATTTCTGGTTTATGCAAGCGGAGTTGCCAGCTTCAGTTGGCTTTCTACCACCTTTGCGTCGCAGCCAAGTATTTCCCCCGATCACCAAGCATCACAATACTGCATGAGGCAGACATGGCTGTGCTATTTGGTCTCCCAGCTTTCTCTCCACTGGGCAGGGAATTAGTGTGTTTAAAATCTAACATGTTTAAAATCCCACTAGCATTTCCTGAATCCTTTTTTTGATAGTAGACTAGGTTTAGAAAAGGACAAGTAAATTCATTTATACTGGTTAAATTAAAAATAATGGCTATGCTGTGACAATAGCAGCAGGGGAAATCCCAGTTGGTCTTTTGGAACATTTCAGGCTTCCCGCTTCACTGCCTCGGCTGCAGTATCCCCCCTTATATAACCCAGCAAGCAGCACCGACACACTCATCTGAGCAGGCACATTGCCAAAAATATTTGGTCTATTGAATACCCGTGGTACGCAGACTGAAGACTTTTGTGACCCTCCTCCACATGAACTTCAGCTTTAAATGGCAGAGAAGTGTTTGCACTCTTCTCCCTTGAGAAACCCAGATTTACGTTTATGAGGCCATCAATATTAATGTTCATGCGGCATTCTGAAAAGCTGTTTTCCCCTTCCTCTTACGCTGCCAAACATGAACAGTGAAGCAACTTTGTAATCAATGTCTTATTTAAACTGTTTCTTGTTTCTTCCTCCTCCTTCTCCTCTTCTCTTTTCCTATTTCTTTGAGGAGTATATTTTTTTTTGGCTGCTGAACTCTATCTTTTCTTTCTAACGTTTCCCTTGTTTATGTGGCCATCTTTGCTTTGGGCTTGCATCAAGTTCCTCTGTAGCATGCAATCACATAATTATACAAATGTCCCCATAATGCTGAAATTGTCACATACACTCCAGATGTCAAATCCAAAATGCTTTGGGTTTTGAGAAGAAAGGCAGGGGAGGAGCAGAACAGACTGAAGCATATGCACTCAAGAACTGGGGATTTGGGAAGGTGCACATTCCCTGTCAAGCCTTCCAGAACCACAACAATTACTGAGTGCAACACAGCCACTCACCAGACCAGGGTCCCTGCAGGCTCTCTGTTAAACAGAATGGTCCTTCTCTTCTGAACTAGAGGTGCTCCACAGACAAAGATGTGTTTTTCAGAGAAGAGTTCCTAAACTTTATCCAAGCAGAGTCTGCGTTTCACTGGAGATTGATCAATCCATAGGGCTAATGACAGGAATTTCTACCTTTTTTCTGTCTTCAGTTTTAACTGCAATCATTTTCAGACAATCCCTATTTTAAGAAAGTAAGCAAGCAGAGAAAGCTGTTTCCTTTCACACAACACTTTTTAAGGAACCTACAAAATCAGAAACTACTCTATGTGTTCTTGAGTGCTCATCTAATGCTCATCAGATGACTGTCATGTAAATATAGATATCAAACTCAACTTGCTGCGGCTGCTTCACATCATCTGGGAAGTAAGTGTAGTTGAAAGCCAACTTGTGTCAGCAAGCTGGGGAAGGGCCTTGGTCCAAGCTATACTATGAAGGCATGTCTATGCAGTCAGGTGGAGACAGTTGTGGAATAGCTTAGTTCATTTTCTAAGGTGCAAAATGGAAGACACATTCAATCCAAAAGCTGTTTGGACACGCTAATGTGGAACTGTGCCCAAGCTAATAAGTTCTGCTCAGAGGCAGGTTATTCTTTTACATAAGTTGGCTGGTCCCTTCTTTGGTGAAGTATATATGCTACAGCTTGAAATAACACAGTTCAGCCTTTAATATGAACATTGGTTGCTAGACAAAGTCTGCTCAGAAAGCCAGACTTTCTTTTTCTGTGTTCATCCTTCTGAAGATCCCAGGAAAGTTATCAACTAGTATGGGATATATTACGCTTGCATGGCAGAAGTAAAGCTGAAGTTAAGAGGCTAAACCTCTTAATAGTTTGTTTCTCTTCATATTCACAATGACTTTCACTCTGCAGGAACAAGTGAAAGAAGACAGAACTACCACCATTCCATTAGTCAAAAAATGCCCCTTTTTCCTTTGCAACTATCTAATGTATAAATTAATTTTAAGTTATAGTGGTAATATATGCCACAATACATTGGGGTTTATCATTTTTAAGTTAAATATTACAGTTAAATACTTTTTCCATTGAAAGTCTCATTACAGTTATCAAATGTATTATTTTAAGATCTTAACCTTCTATTAAAATGCTTGGTGTCAGCATATCATGACCTTATAAATGTCTTTTCAGGGAATTTGATGATAATGCATTTCTATTTTCCATTCGACACAGACTCCAATTTAACAGATTCACATGTAACAAGGTTTATTGCTTTACTATGTCATTAACAAAACCAGATGACCTCTCTGTGTCGGGGTAAGCCATTTCATATACCATCCCACTCTTAATTCTGTTATCATAACTAAGCTCTTAATTAGCTAGGAGTCTCAGCAATAACTTTCTAATCCTTTACCTGCAATTGCTAAAAATCTATAAAAATATAAGTAACCCCAGGACTTAGCTTGGACACAGTCCTGAACTAATGCATCTAAAATGGTTTCTGGACTGTGCAGAGCTTCACAATCTCCTGCACTGATTGTGCACACATTTATCTTAATTAGTCTTGCAGGCTGCATCTCATAGTGTCTAGCACTATGTTCTCCACAGAAAATGTTTACTCTGTTAAAGAGTAAATGTGATGCAGAAATACATGTTGGGAAAAGACTGGTGCTTAGGTTGCAGAAGTTGTTTTTACTGCAGAGTTAAATTGTAATCTATGTTGCATTAACTCCTCTCGTGCTGTCTTGAACAAAAGCATTTGCGTAAAAAATGCACTGAGATACCACTTTAACTCAAGTTAACTCTGTAACAAAGACAACAGGACTGTGGTGCTGGAAAGACTTGAGTGCTCCCTGTCTCTAGTGGGACTCCCATGCAAAGAGGCAGGTACCATTGGAAATTGGTAAGTCACACATCTGGCTTGTACTTTAGGATGGGAGAAATCCTGTGGCAGGACTTATTTCTGTCTGTTGTGTATAGAAGGAATGTTGTTCCATCTGTTGGGTATTGAAGCTACCTTAGACTAGATCTACCTACTTACAAAACCTAGCTGGGATGCATCCCATGCAGTAGTAATGGTTAACATTTTAGTGAATAATCCCTTCATGTTTTCCTAGGATACTGGCAACTTTTGTCTGAGATTTGGCAATTGTAAAAAGGAATGGTAAAACAGAACAGTGCCACTGATAGACTCCTTTCTGAGATGAACACAAGACACCATTTCCTCAGGCCTAAGGATTTCATTCCCCTCTCACAATGGAGCTCCCTGAAGCTAGTGTCTATCTTTCATAACCAGTAGGCAATCACATTTGTTTATACTTGACTGAGGTATAGTTTAGCTGTTTATCTAATGTCCTTTGTCTCTGCAGGCTTTTTCAAATCTCTGTAGAGCAGGAGTTGCTGCCGAGACAGTGGCTACTGTTCCATGGCAACTAAAAATAAAAAACTGCTCCCTTCTCTTGATTTTCAATCTACCATCCGCAAATGGCATTCCAGGCAACCCAGTTCTTACACTGTGAGAGAAAGGGAAGAATCCCTCCATATTCATTTTTTCCATGCCACTAATTATTTTATAACCTCTGCTATATCATATCCCGAACAGTTATTTCTTATCCAAGTTAAAGTATCCCTACCCTATAAGTTTCATCTTTTGTGGAAGCCATTCCTTATCTTTGGTCACACATATTGCCATCATTACTATCTTTCCTAGTTCTACAGTATTTTTTTATAAGCATGACCAGAACAATGCACAGTTATCAAAATATGGGTCAAATTTATAAATCTAGATCTGTTAATTGCATCATGGTTATAATTGCATCCTGGTTTCTGTTTCATTCACCATTTCCTTCTCCTAATACTTTGGGTTTTGTTTGTTTGCCATTGCTAAGTATTAATCTGACATTTGCATACAGTATCTCTCCAAGAACTCAGACACCTCCTTCTGTAGCTGTTATAACTTATTTAAAGCTGCATTTGTATAATTGTAATGAGGCTTTTTTGTCCCCATGGGTATTACTCTGTATTTAACATTGAATTTCTTCCACCATTTATTGCCATATTGCTCTGTATTGAGAGAACATTCTGCATCCCATTGCAATTGGCTCTTGGTTTGTATCACCTGCTGATCTTATGACCTCACCATTTACTTCTTTTGCAAAACATTCAAAATGTAAAGTAGCACAGGAGTGAGCACAAAACCTTGAAGAACACCTATGAGTAAACCACTGCCACTGTGAAAATAGAATGCTACCCTTTCATTCCCTATCCTGATTTCTGAAGTTTGTCTTTCAATTACATATGAACACCCAAGAAAACATGCTTTATCTCATGCTTGCTTTCTTCAGCATGCTTTGGTGAAGGATCTTGCTGAAAGTTTTTGGAAATCCATCTATAATGTATCATCCAAATCATTCTCATTCACCTCCATGCAGATTCTTTCAATGAACTCTGATCATTTGTGCCTTATGGCCTCCCTTTGCAAAAGCTTTATCAACTTTCCCTTTTTATGTCATGATTAGTGATAAGTCTGCCCATTTTTCATCACAGCTGGTATCATCTTGCTCAGTGCAGAGGTCAGGCTTATTGGTCTGTAATTCCTGAGGTCCCCCTGAATTTAAAAACAAAAGGAAGGTCACATTTGCTACATTCCATTCCTTTGGAACAGAGGCCAATCTACGTGTTGAGTTACATCGCAGTTAATAATTTGTCACATATATCAGACTTCCTTTAGAAGTGTTTTGAAAACCTGATCTAATCTAGGTGATTTGTTACCATTTGGTTCTATCTAATCTGAAATTTCTTCTCTGACACTTCAATTCCAGATAATTTCTTTGACTTGGCCCCATAAAAAAGGTTCTGCTGTGGAAACCTGCCCAAGCTTGTCCATGGAGAACATTAATGTGAAAAACTCATTTAGCGTTTCTGCTCTGGGCTTATCTTCTTTAAATGCTCCTTTTATATCCCAAACATTATAGAATGCCTATAAACTCTCTGGCACAATTCATGCTTCTGATGTGTTTAGAGAAAGTTTTATTATTCATTCTTATATTTATCACAAGTTATTCCTCAAAATATTTTTGGCCCACTTTATAAAGGGTTTATATTAAATGTGGAAGAGTTTATGTTCTTTTCTGTTTTCCTCACTTCAACATAATTTCCACTTTTTGAAGACTGACTGTTATTTCTAACAGCCGCTTTCACATTTCTGTTTAATCATGCCAGCTCTCTGTGTGCGTGTGGTCCTTTTAAAGTCTTTTTTGATAAGTAGTAAATGTTTGCTGTTAGTGTCTGGTATAGCATCTTTAAACAATCAGCATGCCACCTGCAAACTTTTTACTCCTTTGGCTGCTCCTTTTAATTCCTCCTTAATAGCCATGATTTGCATATCTCAATAATACATAATAGCCTAATAATATACAGGAGATACATATGCTTTGATACTGTCTTTTGGTTCCTAGGCCAATCCTCATAACATAGGAATTTCTTTTTAATTACGATTTCTAATAACATCTGTGCATTGTTAGTTTCTCCCAGAATCCTGCTTTTTTTCTTGGGGAATTTGACCAACTTGTCAATGAAACGAGAATCAATCAGAAGATAGCACAGAGTAAATCACCCTCCAGCTGGTCTGAATGGTACTGAGTAGGTCAGCAGAGCCAGGACTGATGGGCTCCCACTCCCACAGTCTGGGCTTGTTCTCAGGGTTTGCACAGTTAGCTGCAAATTTTTTTGTGAATATGAGGAAAATTATAAAAATGTTAGGAGACTCAGTAGTGCAGACAGGTGCAATTTAGAGACGTTCATTTTGAAAGTAGTACCAGTTAAAGCAAATAAATTAAAAGAATGTGAGATCAGAACTGACCACAGAGATGAAACTATCACAGAACTGCATAGTGAAGGCTCATGGATTTGCTAAGCAAAATGAAATCATTTCAGTCCACCAACTCTTACACTGCACCTCTGAGGAAATGTGAGTCACATCGAGATTTCAAGACATTATTTTCTCTCCCCAATAACTTTCAAGAGCAGTAAAATTAATACCTGATGATAAAGAAAGAGAAATGTTTAATATAAGAAAGCTGCATGTATATTAGGAAGGAAAAGACTATTTCAGCAATGCACAAGTGCCCAAATAATGAAAATTAATATTTAGCATACTCGCGATGGGCCTGCTAAAACATTTCTTTTTCTCTCCTACAGTGCCATCTGGTGTACTCTTTAGAAAAAGCCGAGTTTAAGAAAGCTGATTTTAGCAGCACTCATGCGGCAAAGGATTCTAACTTTCAGTTCTCTCTCGCACAAGCTTACCGTGACTGCGTTTTCTGAGTCATTTGGTTGCTGTTGCTATAGACATAGATGTTTTTAATTTTAGTGTACATTACATCTTACTTTACCTATGTTTATTTTCAAAAGCCTTGATTCCTGTGGTTTACTCTTTAGACACATGCAATTACTACATTAAATAATTAAGTTATTTTAGGAGAATATGTGAAACCTTTTCTTTTTTTTCCTGGTAGTTCCTAAAAATAAATTTTTTCCATCCAACAAAAAAAGTTGCGTATTTCGATTTATACGGGGAAATCCTGGTCATGTTGAAACTTCTGGGAAAAATGCAATTGGCTTTTGGGGGCAAGAGCATGGCTCATAAAGTTTTTTTCTCCTTCTGGTGGAAACAGGAAAGGAAGTGTTTGTCTTGTGTGCTGTGGAGGAAAATGTATTACATCTCCAAGAGCAACTTACACCTGCCATCTTGTCTCTGGCTGACTCTCACTCCAGATGTACAGCAGCAATCAAGAAGAGAGCTTGAAGAAGTCTCGGGAGACCTATAAAGTCAACAAAATGGCTTATGACCTCTTTTTTGTTCAATATTTCATGATGTATAAAAAAACCCCAAAGCGCTGAGGTTTTCCATTTGATTTTCCATTTAAAAGACAGATCTTGTAAGAGTGTAAGGTTTATCACATCAGGGAAATGGGAAAAGTGTAATTCAGTTGAGATGTTTTTTCAGCTCAGGCTGTTTTCAGCTCTTTAGTTTGTTACTTTATTTTTGTACCACTAATTCCCATATCTGGAAGGGAAAGTTTGATGTCCCCATCTCTCTCGAAAAGAAGAATAGTGCATAATCACACCTCAGATTTCTGAGTAATCCAGATGTGAAAATAAAGCAAAATAAGCCTTGAAATCTCCGGTATTCAGTGTAAATAATTAGGTAGGTGAGAGCATACAAATAAAATTATACTCTTTAAATCAAAGCTTTTGTTATTTCAGTGCAAATCTGAGTGGTCAGACTAATCACATGTTATTTTCCATTCTCACATTTAGGGTCCCTGTTTTATTATCAGTCAAAATGCTGCAGGGTAGTAAAGGGTTTGTACAGCCCCAGCCTAAATCAACTTCTGTTTGAGATTAAGAATTACCCAGGAGGTGAGCTGCCTCATCCTCTTTTTGTTTTAATTCCTTTCGCTCCCATTCCATTCAACATATACTCTGAACAGGATGTTCTGCTTCTGCCTGTTGTATTCCTAATGCTTTTGTATTCCAAATCCTTTTGTGGGAACTGGTCTGTGTGTCTCTTCTGCCTAATTTAACCATAGTTTATATGGCTATAAGATAAAGATATTTTATACCTCACTAGTCAAGTGTAAACTATTACAGTAAATCGTGTTATTTTCACAAGTTTGGTAACAAGTGCTAGCTGGCATTATAACTGTGGAAGTAACACTTTTATTTCCACATTCTTGCTTTCATCGTTCACATTTATTTCTTCAGGGGAAGAACGATACTTGATGTCACATTGAGGAGTGTCTTTCTACTATATTTATTCCTGGTCTGGGAAAAAATATTGCCTAAATACGAAAGGTCACAATTAAACTCTGCAGTATAAATGTACCACTCCCGATTTGTCTGTTTTATTAATCCTTAACAGCATCTGACCGCAACAGAACACTGTCCTGAGGCCACAGGGAACATTTTCTCAAGCACTGCTTAACTTTGTTTTTCTTTGTTTTTCCTCCGTTGTTTTTTGAGCTGCTACAGCAACCAGGAGAGGAGCTGTTGTCCTTGCACTTAGCTCTCGCTTGCATTAAGGCTATATTCTAGTGCTGTAATGATGTAGGTGGAAGTTGTGTAACTGCTACCCACATTTAGACCCAGCTGTGTTTCCAGACCAGAAAGGTATCTTAAAGTAAACAAAAAATCAAACTGCAGATTCTAATAAGGAAGAGAAATGGAAGAGACACTGTGCAAGGAAAAGCAATCGCTTTCTATCCGTTTGCTTCCACATTCATAATACAATTTCTCCATCAAAGATCTGCTACATTTATTGTAACACAAAAGGGACAAATCGTGTCTGTTATCTTAAACCTGCTTCTCCCAACATCGATGAGCTTTTTCCTCTCTGTGTTTGCTATCCTAGGATCCTTTTTTTTTTTTCCCTACCAGAAGCCAAGAGCTGATCATTCTTCAGGTGGAATATTCCCTCACTTTTGGGATGTTCCAGTATTGCTCAGCATGAAAGTTCTGCATATATTTCTGGGAATATCTGAAAATGAATAAATGGTGCCAATGGGATTTGTTTCAGTGGAAGATGGAGTACACAGGCTGTAGTCAAGGTAGAGGATAAACAGAATGCAGGCTGTTGTCTCACAATGGTGGTTTTGTTCTTGAAATACTCTTTTAAGGTTCAGACTTTGCTATATAAATATCATTCAGAAAAGTATCTTCTTAAACACATTTTGGGAAAACTATTCATTAAATTAATATCCTTCTATTATTAAATTTCAAATAGAATGCTCCATCTTTTCAAAGGCTCCACAGCTCTGTTGTTCTCCAAACACAAAGAGAATGCAATGACTAAAAAGCTATCAGACCAAAGCACAGACAGTGAATGCAGCATATTTGTGGGGTGCTTGGAGACAAATGAGATTTTGGCGTAGTGGTGACTCATTTAATTGCACAGCTATCACAAGATAATGTGATAGTATTAACATAAGTAACTATGTGCTGCAATTATTCCTCTCAGAGTGTTATATGCTAGCATTTATAACAGTGTTCACTGCTTCCAGCTCATAAAACAAATCCTGAAAGTATTCTCATAGAGATTACTCTGTAAGTATTCTGAATAAGCTATTAGATTTTGTGTGTATATGGCACTGCTAGCTGCCTGTACCCAGCAGTAAGTGGCACTGGATCTGGCAATTACTCACAAAGGCAGGAGTGGGCAGTTCGGTGCTCAGAGATGAAGAGCTGTCAGTGAAGGCAGTGCCAGTCCAGCAAGTGGGAAGTCTTTAACCAGGCGTTCCTGAACTACAGCACACACCATTAGTGATGCACAAATACTGCCAGAATGGCAAATGTCTCTGCCTAAGCACACAGCGCTGAAAAGGCAGGAGATACTATTGAAAACTAAATTTAGGAACACTCTTCATAGACCAATCAACTCAAAACAACTGGCCAAACTGAACTGAATGGTACTTGATATGGCAAGAAAATGGATAAAACAAATGGGTGCCTACAATGAGGTTTGTTAAATTTTAATTCTCTGCTGATATTCGTTATTTCTGACCCTGAAATTGCCCAGGGTCCACCAAAATAGACACAGTAAAGAACACCCAGGCAAACAATTTCTAAGCCAAAGAGGTAGGCAAAGGACCCTGGAAGATGATTTATTAGAAAAGTGATTATGGTTGGGGTCAGCCTTATTTTGACAATATGTGCTTTCAAATAATGTTTTTTAAACTCTGTTCATTTACTCCTTGAATTATGGTAGGCCCTAAACCAGGTCTTCACCTTTCCAAAATGCCATCTAAATGGTGATATTACAAATTTAAACAAGCAGTCATATGTAAATCAGAGTTAATAGAGCATCCCCTTTGGTAGTTGGACATGCATTATTCAGCTCTGGGTATCTTCTTTTTCCCCTGCGGGCTGCAGCCATGATTAAAATGTTACTTTAAAATGAATGTCTCCGCAGAGACAAAGATGGATTTAATACATAATGGATTCTCTCCCACCATGCTATTAAGCAAGGAAGTTACCTCAGCATGAAGATTTCATTACATCTCACCAAAGACTTTAAACACTCCACTGCAATCTCAAAGATTCCACAAGGCCAAAATGGATTAAAGCACAGGATCTCTTTAGAGAATATTTTCTTTTTTTTTTCAAATACAAAGAGGTAAGATTTCTTGTGAAGATAGCTATCAATGTACGTGCATGCCAATCTTTTTTTTTTTTTTTTTAAAACACAGCCTATTATTTTTATACAAATGGACTGGCATGGTGTAAAGCCTGCAAGGCCATTATACATGGTGCAGTTCAACTTCAAGTTTTCAACTGCATATTTATTAAGGAGGTCACTGTGGATCACCAGGCACAGAGTCAGACTCCCTTTCAGAGCACCAGATGATTCAAAGGCTTTGCAGTCATCACCACACAGCATTTGGAAGAAGCAGAATTTGGACCAGATGGCTTCAGATCATAACTTGTATTTTGGTACCTTCTGCACAAATATTAAAGTATGTTCCAGCAGCGGTCCCCACAGACACTGCCTAGAGAGATGTTCCAACTATTTGGAATGACACAATTAACTACGATCCAAGCAGTGGGAGTTCTGAGGTTAAACAGAAATAACATCTCCATACATATATAGCCTTTCAGGTTTATGCATAGCTATTTTCCTAATCTAACCAAAGGAAAAGTAAGTCCATGGCCATGTTCCTTCCATCTTTCATAGAGCTTAGCTGCCCTTATACGCTGCTAGACAACAACAAACACAGCAGCCTACAAGCCTTAGGAATTGCCTGTCCCAAATGGCAGGCACTCATTGTCTCTTTTCTCTCTGAAGAAACTCAGGCCTGCCCTACCACTTGAGTCTGCACTTGACAGACACTGATTTTTCCTCAGTATAAGTAGAAGTCAAGGCCTTTGTCTCCAGATATCATCACTTCAAACAGGCTTAGATTAGAGCAAGAAAATGCAAGTATGCCTCTTTGCTTAAGCTTAATTCCTTGAAATCTAGACTGCTGCCTGGTTCTTCCAGTAGTTCTTGCTGCAGTGCAATCATAGCAAATTCACAGTGTTTGCAGTTTTGACAGGCAATTATAACACAGCTGATTACTTAAGAACACATTTGTTGTGCAATGGTCATGCAGAAATTCCCTAGGACTAATCGTTAAAAACTCTAGTCTGTGTCAGAATTGCTGAAGTCTATAGAGCTCATACATAAGCTATAAAAAAATATACAAAACCAAAGCAGTATTAAAATAACCTACTTGTATTTGTCTTCACATCTTGAAACACAAAAGCTTCGAAGAAAAATTGTAAAGTATTATGGGAGAAGTTCTTACTTTGGGCTTATAGCATATGGTATCAAACAATTTCATTGTGCTTTTGCTGAGCAGAAAGCTTTGTAAGAAAAATGATCAGCCTCCAAAATAGCAAAGCTAAATAATATAAGGTTTAGGGCATTTTGTGACAGTAAATAATTCAGTCAAATAAAGACTGTGGAATACAGCTGTGTTTTCATTTTCACTCTATATTAAATATGAGAATTTTCCTTCTTATATTTGAAGTTAAAAGGCTGTGAGTGGAGCCGAGCTAATACCTGAGACAATTTTTCTGCTACTGAATATGCTTTATCTAGGTTTGCTTTCCATTGGCTTCTGCTAGTGCTCTGGTGACCAAATGTAGTGGCAAAGCACGGGAACTTTCTGACCTCAAAATAAGGTAGAATTTGCACTTGTGTCTCAGTTCCACTTAGAAGACACAATGCAAAACCACATGAATGATGATGCCAATCAAAATAAGCAAATCTGACTCCAAATATTTAAAACTTGCAGTGATCTGCAGAGGAGGAAGTAATGAGAGCACCAATGCACATTTCTGGTCTACAACCACTGACTTATATACAGCAAATATGTACAGGGATGAAGACAAGAGCAATGTTCAGCATTGTAGAGTTGTAGAAATAGATCTGCAGAGAAAATGCATTAGTCAAAAAAGTTAAGCTACTGATGAAACACAGCTCAATCATTTACCCAGAATTATATTGCAAGTGATGTTGCAGAGGCCCATGAGCAGTCCAGAAGTAGTCCCCCCCACATAAACAAGTGAGAGACCCAGATTAGCGTAGCCACCATGCAATTAGCAAACAGCATGCATGACATGACTGAAAGATGAGCAATGCATGAGATCAGAACAAATGGCCTGTGGGACAATATGGGGCAGCTGTGGGGAAGTAAGCCAGGGGCTCTGGGGCTGAGGCAAATTGTGAGATCTAGCAGGGAAAAATGGATGAAACATAAAGGTAGGTGTGATCTATAGGGTTTACAAAGCTCTCTGGGGAACTGTGGTGACTATTCATAGATATTTAAATATGAATACGTTCTCTATTCATTTTGTTCAGCTGCAAAACAGAAGTATGTCTAGAAATAAACAAGTATGGTTATTATAAATTTTTCTGACTCATACATTCTCTATCACAGCCAGAGAGAAAACAGATCAATAACCTTAAGTACTAATTTCCGGAGCTCCAACAACATGGTCCTTTCAGGGCAGTAAAAAATGCAACCAGGATTCTTGCACATTACCTAGAAATAGTTTGCACTAGTTTGATGCCTCCTATAAACCATAAGTTCTGCTTCCACCTACAAAAAAGGAACTCTGCATGTTAGAGGTAATGTAGTTGACCAGCAATACCCTAATTCTCATCACATTTTGTTTTGCTGTAAGTGTTGCTAAAGAAAGAAGAAATCAAGCAGTCTTTATCTGAAAGTATATTAAATACAAAATCTTCCATGCATCAAAATTACTAACACCAACAGCAGCCCAGCTGGATTCCTTCTGCTCCCAGAGGAAGATCAGAATTAGGATGAATTAGATCCCTTCCATACCATTATACCACTTCTGCTTGTCGGAGAATGTGGGAGGAAAACTGTTAATGCTGAGGCCAATTTGTTGTTTATGTCATCTATTTGCATGCTTAATGAATGTAAATTACCAGCAGCTACAGAAGTTTTAGACAATGACAACAGTTACGCTCCAATTTTTGAAGCTAAAACCTCCAGGACAAAAACATGGCCAGTTTATATTTTCCCTCTAGCAGTGATAGCAATTTCCAGGTTTTATTAATTTATTCTACTCCTGGAATTAGGAGCCAGGCAATAATTACTTAAATAGGGAAAAAGATATTATAAAGAGGCTTAGGACTGGGCAGATGAGAATTACCAACGGGAAACAGTCCCTGTTCCCATAGAGCAAAACAACTAGTATCCAGGGTAGTTCTGGGCATGTCCTGGAAAACAATATTGCACTGTGCAAAGAAGCTGTTTCTGTGGTGTCGGCTTTTTTTTTTTTTTTTTACGCTCATTTTCTAAAAACAATTTGATGTGAAAGAATTTCATAGTACTAAAACTCCCAGGCATAGACCCCATAATGGAAGTTGTGAGAAGGCTTTGCAAAACAAGCTCAGTGTAAGCGCTGCTAGAATGAAGCCTACAATGATTAGACTTCTGAATAATCAGGCAAACAGCCCACATTGTAACAAGCACTGTTTATGGGGCTGAAGCAAACACAAACAAGTTTGATTCACATGCCTCAGTAAGCGCAAAAACACTTGTAACAAGGAGCCTTGCAAACTGAGCAATTAGGGCTATGGAAACAGTCTCTGCCCTACCAAGATCACAAGCTCAGTGAGAGGCGGGAAGCGCTCAGCCAAGCTGGGATGCCCCAGGGGGACGGGCTCTCAGCTCCCAGGCAGGCAACAATGGCAAAACCAGCCCCTGACTGGGGCTGTGTTCCCTATACAGCTGCATCAGCAAAACATTGCCAAAAAATGTCTGAGCAGAATTACATAAAAATCAAACACGGGAAAGCCCTACAAAAAGCAGCTCTAAACATCTGAGAATTTCTAAAACCGTTGCAAAAGGTACAACTTTGGTAAATGGCACTTTGTTGGCTTTATTGCTAAATAGTAATATAAACAATCCCAGCTGCAGCAGCTGAGGCACAGGTTTCTGCTTGCAGTAAACGTGAATGCATAGCATTACATGCTCTAGAAGTATGTGTATCATGTTGATCCCCTCACAGATATATTTACTCTACATAAAGACAGTGGTCTACTACAGCGCTTCACAGACTCTTCTGTGTTAAACTTTTTTAAGAGCAAAATTCTTGTGAGCGCAGCCTCCTAAGGGGTTTGTTTTATGGATGGCCACCTACATGAGGCTGACAGCCATCAACTAACAAGGCTGTAGCCATGAAGGTGTAATCAAGGTACAGTTGCTAAAACCTTTCCCATCTCCTGGGGATACTCTCAATGGCTGGGTCTCTCCAAAGCCCCCTGAGGATTTTCATGCCATAATTTGGGCCAGCTGCACTTACTACCACCATTCTCCAAGGGAGAGTCACCCTGGTCCCAGTAGGGATCACCAGGGCTCTGTGCTGTCCTGTAATGGAGCACATGTGGGGGTAGGAGTGCCCAGCTGTCAGAGCTGACAGCTTTCCTACACAGAAATGCACCCTACTCCAGGGTCCAGCTAAAAGTAACCCTTTAACCACTACTTCTTCAATAGTCAACTGCTACTTGCATGGTTGACCACAACAAAAAGCTCCTTTTCTAGGCCATGGACTTCAATGGTCTGCAAATGATGTAGGATACTCTTTTAGCATCAACTTTTTTGGATCACCTGCTCTCTTATCTTTTAACAGAAGAAACTGTAGCAATGGGTTGCGTTAAATACACTAGAGAAGCTTCAGCAAAATTAAACTCACTGTCCTAAAATGCATGTAGCCCTTAGTTTTAACCTTGTCCCCACTGTAGTAATGTTGATCTGGTGCACAGTGTCAGCTTTTTCACTACCACTTCCTTCTTTTCTTGAAGCCCCAGTGGCCCTGACATCTTCAGATCATTGCAGCTTGTTTCTGACCTCCTTACTCTTTCTGGTTTGGTGTCTTGTGTGAATTCGGCTGTATCAGAAATCACACAACACAAGATGGTATGAACAGAGAGATACAGAGCAGAGAGACGCCTGCTCTTTGTTCCTTACTTTAACATCACCAAGTCCAAAAAGACTTGGAAATACAAAACGAATACAGATTACAGTAGCTGGAAGAATCATCACTATTGTCTTTGCTTCATCTTTGTGAAAGCAGCAGTGCCACAGATCTCATGAAGGTGCTCTGCCGAGTGCCAGGCAATCTGTTGGTCTAATGAAACGGATCGCTGCATGTCAGAAGTTGCAGACCTCATTTCCATGAACTTGTTGTGTGGCCTAGCCATACTTGTTTGCCGCTTAGGGATGCTACTGAAATTCAATAATTGTTCATGAAATGCAATTAAATATTCTAAATACATCCAAATAAAACTGGTTTACAATTTATCCACTTTCATTCTGTATTATTTTTCCATGTTCCTGTACTAGATTTCTGCGCTAGTCAAGACATATCTCTCTTGAAAATCATTACATTGTATGACTCCTGCTTCTTCTGTGTATAATTACACAAGAGTTTGAAGATAAGTTTCAAACCCCTTTTTCAGTCCCAAAGTTTGTTCTCTCTTTCCAACCGTATTGGTTAGTCCAAGAAAAAAATTAACCCTTACATGCAAACTTTGTCATTTTAAGTATGTTTTTATGTGTTTAAACTTTTAACATACAGTTCTTTACTGAAAGACTATTAGGAACTGTCAAGTGAAAAGCAGAACATGTAGCTAATGTCTCTGAACTGTTAATGCTTTCTATTAAACTCCAAGGACATAACATTTTTCTTTCACATTAAACATCATTCAAAAATATTAAAAAATCAGTTCTTCATAGTTTATTGCATGTAAACTGTGTAAGATTAGTGCTAATTTCCAAAAATGGCATTGCCAGAAGATGGCACCTGCTATACATATTCGATACTGCTGGAACAACAAAGATGTGCAGGCTGCTCTAGAACAGAGTGGATACATAATTGATTTCTCCCACTCTATGTTCCAGCATTTAGAGACTGCAGGATATATTCATTATATAATGACAGTCAGTGACTTCAATAAAAGCCGAATTTAGCCTCAATCTTAAATACAATCACAAGAAAAAACACTGTTTGTTGCACAGTAAGTGCGTATTACAGAACTATCATTTCCTCTAACCCATGATTATTTAGAATTTCCATGGCTCCACTTAAAATTTTATGTCTGCAGCCTCTTTCCCACAAAATGAAATGGTGTGTTTGTTTTCAACACCAGAAATTTCCACAAGAATATTTTGCTTTCTTAAATAAAGGTGTTTTATTTAAAACTGAAACTTTGAATTGTTAAATATTAGGATTTTGCATCTTCCTCTTTTGTTCTCTTTCTCCCCATTCTATAAGACAGAGAAATCTCTAGTTTTCCCCTCCTCTATGGCATTTTGAAGCATTTTTTACTTCATAGAAATCAGAGTGACAAAAGGAGACAGAAACATGAAAATATTAACGATGTCAGAAACCTGGGCACTACTTGTTTTATTTCTCTCAGTCACACAAAAGGAAGAACTGGGGGATTCTCTAGAATGAGAGATAGATCAGATTCAATTATCCCTGCAGGCTGGTGGTGATGCTGAAATTTGTAAAAATATTTCCACTTTGGCACCCATGTTTTACAACGTTTAGGATATCCTTAAACTTTGGAACTGAAGCTTTTATCGTAAAGTAGGGTGAAATTGTCTGTGTCTGGAGAACTCTGAGTTAGCAGTGGGGCAGAGGTTCCAGGATGTCAGCATCTGTGAAATTTGAAGTGAAGCTACAGGAATTCATGTTGTCCCTGTTTGCTTGTATATGTCCTGCATATTGGTAAGAGCTTTCAGTAAAAGAGAGGGCCATGGGCAGGTCAGGAGGCTTTGGAAAATATGATTCTTGCTAAGTGCTATTGGGGGAAAAGAGGAGCCATAAGTAGGTCCTTTGGGGATACCTTGAGATCTGTGAGGTTTTTCTTGCAGAGATCCAAATGCTTGAATGACTAAGTCTGTTATTCACTTCCTGGGAAGCAGACACTGTCCACCTATAATATTTTCTAACTTAATCTTTTCTAAATAAAAGGGTTTCATACATTATTACATTCGAAGCAAAGATAACAAAGTACTGGTGGGGATCAAGAAATACTTTTAGGGACCTGTTTGGACAGTGTGATTTTAATGATGCACCAAGATGTGTAAGATCTGGAAGGACCTAATAAACTGAAGGCTCCAGAATACAGGCAAGGCAAACCCTCTTTGCCAGCTGCCAATTCCTTAATATGAGAGGAAGCTACAAGAAATGCTTGTTCCTGCTGTTGCCTTCCAAAATCAGTAACTCCATCTCCCCAATTCCAAACTGTTGCTCTCCCAGCTCCGGAGGCTAGGTTTTGCCCTCCAAACTGCTCTCTCCAGGACTCTGAAATCTCTCTACATATTCTTGATTCCTGTCTACACTCTATGATTTGATGTGACCTCTTAAATTTGCTGCTTTTTTGCACTACTGTTTCAAAAGTTTTTATACAGTCAGAATTAGTATCTTACATTATTTTCATTCAAATAGTAATTCATTCCTTTTAAGTCACTACTTCTAGATGCTGGCATTTTCTCACCATATTAGGACAATTACTTCAATGGAAAAAACCTCAGGCTCTTTTTAATGTAAGGAAAATCTGTGAACTAACAGTCAAAAGAGTTTTCATTAAAATCCATGCAGATTAAAAGGCTAAAACATTCAAATTAGTAGACAAGGCAATCTTCCTAGGGGGAAAACAACAAGGCAAACATTGATGCTCTGAGCAGCACACAAACACAGGAAAACATTGGAGGTTTAATTTTGACAATATACTGAAAATAAACTAGCTCAAAATGTCAAATGGTGAACATACTTCTGAAAATACTGAACCATTTTTAAGCAGTTCACTAAAACATGCTATAGGCTTAGATACAGGATGAGAAGAGTACAGAACATTAAACAGTGCAGTTTAACACCCTATTAGGAAGGTCTCACTTGTAATTCCTACCTGACACTGCCCAAGATCACACAGCCAATTAGCAATAAGGACAGAAAAATAGTTCAGGTATTTTGAGTTCCTGTCCCCCAAGCTATTTGTTAAATCACAGCTATGTCTCAGACTAATGGTATTTTGTGTTTGTATCTTCCATTTACATGCCTTCAAGCATCTTTTCACAGTACCTGCAGGTAGTACCTGTCTGTTATTTCCACTTTGTCCATGGGGAAATGGAAGAGATTTGTCTCAAGCAATGTAACTGCTCATGAACAGTTTAAGAAGTAACACTGAATCCCAGTTTACAGTTGACTATCTGGTGCAGATTAAATGATCATTGATACAGGTAGAAATCTTGACACAGACCTGCAATCTTTTATTAAGGCAACAAGAGCAAATATTGAGGCAAATTCCTTTACCTTTTTTTCATGTACAGGTGTGCACCCAGGTACTCTTTGTTTGGGTTTGAGGCTCAATCTCCTTAAGAAAAGCGGTTCCTGTACCCCTGATATAAAGAAATATATAATTAGTCACTTCATTTAAAGAGCTAATCAGGATAGCTGATTAGCTATTAACTTATGTGTTAATTGATTATTAAAACTATAACTACATCTTTATTGTCATTGTAATTGAGGGTTTCATTCCATACCAAACAGACATACAATTTGCATATGCATAAAACTCAGTGGGTCCTCTTTTAAAAGTCAACCAAATTTAATAAACATAACAAAAACTCTGTTATTAAATACAAATTAAAGCTGGCGACACACAAACTGAAATGTTACTCTGTTTTACGTTCTTGGGTTACTGCATCAAGGATCATTTTTCAAAACAAGTCCACAAGAAAGACTTTTAAACAACTATCCCAGCATGTGATGGGGAACTGTGAACACCAGAGTGATAATCACTGTGTCATTTATTAGTAATGCTCCGTGGAGTAGCTCACTTAAATCTATAAGCAGCGAAATTTGCTTCTTAGAGACACTGGTGCAACTAGCTCCATATTTCCGGAATTACCTATAGAAATGACAATTTTTTAAATAAAGTAAATCTACATATATTTTGGGTATTACAGTTTATTAATTTATAAGAGGGAAGGTCCTCTAATGGATTAATGTCTAATTAAATATTAATATCTAACAAAGACCAGGAATAAATTGCAGATGCCCAGTGGAAGAAGTTGACATGTGGGAGTTTCCTAAGGATCTGTACTATTCATAAATTATTTGGAAAATGGTGTAAATCTGGAATGAATAAAGTTGCAGGTGATTCTACATTATTTAAAGTAGTTAAACCTAAAGCTGACTGTGAAAGTTATAGAAAAGGTTTGTAGTCCTGAGTGACTGGACAACAAAATTGCAGATGAATCATTCCTGTTTCTGACAAGATGAGAACTAGCAGGCATGGAATGAAATTATCAGGTAACAAACAGAAAACAAAGTGAAGTACTTTTTCACAAAGGATGCAAGTAAAATGCAGCAAAATAAAGACAGCAAAAATACAAAAGGCATTGAAGAGGGGTTTGTTAAATTCATGGAGGATAAGCACTTTGGTATATATTAGATGTGACAGTCTAACACAATCCCGAATTGTGTATGCTGGTAGGAAGAAGCAGGATTTTTGTGAAATACTAGATTATGAAATAGACTGAATCGGCCTCAGATAGAGACTCAAGGCATCTATCTCCACATTGCTCAAGGTGTTTGAGCCAGGCACCATACCTACCATGTAACTGGGCCAAACTCCCCACAAAATGCCATGATGGACATGGCTTTTGCTTAAAATGCAGATGAATTGGCAGTGCTCCTAGCCATTATCAGCTTAGACTGTGAAAAGGCAAAGAACAACCATGTATCTCCTACACTCCAAAATGCCCATATTCCTCTTATACCTTGCAGATCGAGTGAAGGTGGGCACTTTAGAATACAACACTGCAATCTAGAGGCTGCAGCAACACATCCTATTTAACATCTCTAGGTTAGAGACCAAGCTGCACAGGAGGTAAAGCAGATTAACTCACATCAGGCTCCTAAATCCTAGGAGCCTAAAAATAACATTCTGTGTGTTTGCTTTTTACAGGCACATAAAATACGCATTGGCTTTCATTTATTCACTAGCACTTGGGTACGATTTTATGCTAAGAGGTTTCCTACTTTCTGAAACAGCCTCTGTCTGCTTTGAATCACAGGGGCCTTTTTCTTTCTCTCAGTTCATGTTTTTGGGGCCTCCGTTATAATTTTCATTCACAGATGTACTGCAGAAGGGTAAGTTGCAGCACACTGTTGTGGAGGGGGTTGTATGGAGCATCTGGAGCAGTCTATGCAGCAGAGGTGTCCCATGAGCTCAGCCCCTGGAAGAAGCTTCTTGCCTGTCCTGGGACATGAGCTGGAGCCTCTGCCTGTCACACGGCTGCTCGTATGCCATCCTGTCCTCTGAGCCATCACACTGGCCTGTGGGGCAGCTTTCAAAGCAAGAGCGTTGCGCAAGCTTGGGATGTGACACACTAAGAAAGCTATAATTTTCATATTGTATCTTCTTACCAATTGTAAATCAGTCATTTTAAGGATGCTTTCCATTCTTGCTTCCCTTCAGGCATCTCTTATTTCTCTCTGGAAAAGGAAAAGATGTAGTTTATAGCTAACCGCAGGACTGAAATGACATATATAATAGCAACAGCAGGCAACAAATGTGTCCCTAAAGTAGCAATATGGTGCCTTTTGTTTTGTTTTAAGACCTTGGAGTGATAGGCAATTTGTCTTTTCGAGCTGCTATTTGAATAGTTACAGAGAATTTAGAAGACAATGTTATGCATGTTCAGTAATGAGGACTGCATAGTCTGACCTAGGCCCTTTGAAAATTGAGTGATAGGAAAAGACAATCAGGACAAAATACTGATTATTATGCATAGGGTTATTAGCATTAGAGGTTAATAATAGCGGTTTTAATTTTCTTGCAGTCTTCTTTTACTTTCAGTTAAAAAAGACAAAACAAGCCCATTCTGATCACCAGATATTTTTACACAAAACTGAGCTCTGACACATTTTGTGGGAACAAACATAGCCTGCGTGGAACACTTTTGCTATTAGAAGAAGAGGTGTTTTATAATGCCCAAATATAATGGTTTACATATATGATAAAATCAAACTTGCCCATGTAGCTATTTAACGGACAGGTATTGCCATTCTATCCACATGAGTAATCCAGCTCGCATCTCTCTGAAGGGATGCCAAGGACAGAATAAGTACCTGAGCATGTCCCAGTGCCCAGATACAGACAGGTGCAGCGCAACCCCCTTGCCACATGCAGGGCAAACGCCGCTCCAGGCACAGGGATGCAGCAAGGCAAGAGATACGGAAGCCACAATGCATTTGGTGCTCCTCAGGCCTCTTTTCCTTTCCCTTTGACAGAACTCTGAGAACGCCTCAGAAGGGCAGGTGCATGGAAAAAGAAAGGGATAGGGGATGAGACAGCTGAGCACCTGCAGCACTCGCTGACTTCAGCTGCGGTTGTATGAGCTCACGTTTCTAAAACCGCTGTGCCAGGAAAACTGATGCCACAGTACAGATCTCAGGGACGGCTGATCTGAAGAAGGGATCTCTGTCTGAATGCCTTCTTGTTAAGAATTTAAGGGGGAGGAACACCAGGCACCCAGCGGAGATCCCCTAGCATGGGGATGGGGCAAGAGGTGCTCTTAGCAGCATCGATAGCTGCTCGCTGAGAGCCACCCATCCATGTCTTTGTGGCTCTCGCTCATTACTCATTTGGCAGCCCCTCTGCTTCTTACTTCACTTCTCTCAGTGACTTCAATTTCACTTTTCTCTCTGTCTCTTTTGCTTTGTCTCTCTCTCTCTTTTAAAAAACTTCTGTAATGTCTCCCTTTGCTTATTGAAAGGAAAACTTGGGGTGATCACGCTGGTATATTATTTGATATTTTTAAACATCCACCAAAACTTCAGCAGTGTCATGGGTGACATTTTATCAAAATTATTTAGTAAGCTGATTTGTTTCTATTTGTAAATGTGTTCTTAAGGGGACAGCTCTCATTAACCAAAATGCAAAAATTAAAATTAAAGCAATAAAATAAATATGAAAACCTCATTAGAATTAATCCCTGAATACAATATTTTCTAATATAAGATCATTTCAACATTTGTTGTTATTCCAGGCTCTACACGTTTTCCCAAACTAAAATACGCTAAGATGTGGTTGAAGTTAAGAATATCTATCAGTATTTTAGACTAAGATGATTACATGTTATCCTTGTGTTGCGTGTCCTAAATGACAGAAATTAAGATTAAGGTGAAGGATTACAACCCACATATTTTAAGAATGAAAATGCCTGAACAGGGCATTTAAACAACCTTATTTCTGTCCTCCCTTGCTGGCACAAAGCCAGTCAACATCTGCCATCAAAATACTTCTGTATGCGGTCCTAAATTAGACTAAGCTGACTTTTACAAGCACATTACACTCTACTTCTTTATGATTATTATGTCAGTATTAAAAGCTGGGTTTATCTCCTGAATTTTCCTATTACCACATGCTAGTGGGGGCAGCTGAAAAACCATCACGGATCTGTTTCTTTTTCACCGACCTCCATTCTTTTAAGATAGGTGGGGTGGGGGGTTCTCACTGCCACAGGGCCGCAGGCAACAAGGCAGCAGGGGACCAAGCCTCTCCAGCGGAGGGCAAAGAGGGGGAGCTCCTCTCGTGGTTGCCATGGCAATCAGGCAGCCAGAGCCATCCCCACACCGGGAGCGGGCAGCATCTCGCCATGCTCCCACATGCGCTGCCTTCCACTTGCCCCTCATTCAGCAATGCGCCGCTTGCTTAAGGTGCAACTGCCAGAAATCAGTCTCCCCTGCGTTTCAAGTTTCTTACACGAATGATTTTACGGTCTCCTGTATTTTCAGCCTTTGTCACATCTAGAATCCCCCACTAAGATCCACGTAGACATACATCATTGCCCAAATTCTCATGCCTGTCTCCAGCCCACATGACCAGCAGATATACATCCTGCAACACAGCAGAATTCAACATTCTAACAAGAAAATTAAAACTACTGTGGGTCTTATACCTCCATTCAAATTGCACAACCGGTGTACCATGATATGCGATATAGTCAGTATTTACTTCTGGAATGAGGTTCAAGCATTTCTACTATCTGCATGCAATACAAATCATGTTGCCAGTGGTTTTACAAGTCTTGGCTATGATTTTAAGCAAGCTTTTTCACTCAAAACTACTTCAGTAGATTCCATGACTATTCCTTGTCTTACACAAGCTTTCTCACAGGCTCAGGGAGATGATAGTGGTATTGTGGCATTAATGTATTGATAATGTACTAATCCTTTGCTGTAATTTCACTCAAGAGTGTAAACTGGTTTTATTGACCTTTGCAAGACAAATAAATGACTGCAAAATACGGTGGCATTGGAATTCTTGGAACTGTTCTGGTTTCTATATAAATATGCCAGTGGGTCACTTGCTTAGTTTGTAGAATACGCACTGCTTCTTGCATAAGAAATCACAGAAATATTAATGTAAAACCACTGCTGTGCCTCTTAGTGCATTATCATCACATTATGAAGCTTTCAATAGATGATCTTTCTCATGTTCTTAGACAACCTTGACCTTCAGTTTTTAGTGAGGTGAATAATATTACATCACATCTAAAGAGAACAGTGTAATCATCTTTTCTATTTGCAGCACTAAGACAGTCAACAGTATTTGATACAATCAGCATGTGTCTTGATACTGAAGGCACATGGTGACAAGTCTAACTGAATGTAGTTATTTGGCTGTCATGAAATGCACCTTATGGTGATAAACTTCAGCCATAAAATTGGAAGACTATCACATAAACATGTTTCATGAAGAAATACACTAACAGAATTCACTGCTAGTTTATAGTTGGAAAACTGCGTTCTATTTATTATGCTGCAATTTTTACAGTAAGTCAGGTTCCAAAACTCATTACGTTTTACAATGAGGTAATTACCGGGTGTTGATTCTTCTCCTTCAACCAACAGGTCTATCTAATTAGCGTACAATAAGTTGAAATACCACGATTAAGGATGTGTGAAAGGATACTAAGACTGGATGCAGCTTCAGTGTGCTCAGAAGCAGGGGGAATTGCACAGCTGGTACCCCACGATGTGCCTGGGGTAGGTACCTCATGGGGCAATGCTCATGGGGAAGCTTCCTCTGCCTTTGCACCCTCTCCTCTGTAAACATGTCCTGATGCAGACACTACAATAAGCATATCAAGGCAGTTCATTTCACACTTCTTTGCATTAAATCTTAAACTCCATACAAAACTAGCATTTTCTTTTCATTACTTATCAGACATTTTATCTTTTAGATAAATTCCTTCTTCCTGTAATCTTAAAGGATATGGTGTTCATAACACTTACTGAAGGTTAAGCTATAAAACTGCCCAAAACAATAGCTTCAATAAACTCAGAGACGTTGTCTTATCTTCAGCATAAGTCAGCCTCACTGCAGTGCAATGTTTCTAGCTTGGCATTTTATTGGTTATGGGAGATGTTCTGAGGCACAAGGAGCAGGAAGGTTTCTCAGTCCTACTGAAAGCCATAGAGAATTGGAGGCTTACCCTCCATTTGCGCTTTTGAAGATCGCCACTCTCTATTTGATGGGCTGCCTGTGAATGAGACTTTGAAATATGGGGTCACTCTTCTACTGGATTAACCATCCTGCCGTTAGCAGTAACAGGATGTGGGTATGACTGTGCTTGTAAAACATTCTCCCAAAGAAATATGACTTTATCCAAGAGAGGCTGTGTTCTTCTGGTGGTGTCAGGCTGCCTAGGTAAACAGTGGAGCACAAATGGTCTTCCAGGAATATTCTCAAAGCAAAGGGTTTCTTGGTACATATTTGGCCTGCTCCACCTCAAAATCTGTAAATTGGACAGCATGCAGAGGTACCCTGGAATGGCAGAAGGAGAAAAAGATTGATGCAAGCTATGCTTTAACTATTCAAGCAGCAAAGCAGCCCCCTTTGGGTCATTGCAACTCAGCATAAATGTAAACTAAATAAATCTCATCTGCAGTTCAAATATCTGCTACAAGAAGAGGAAATAATTCAATACTCCTGATTTTTTTTCAGATCAGAAAGGTTATCCTTCTCTCAAAATTATTTAATCTTTTCAGACCTCTTGCAGCCATTCACAACATTAGACAGCCTTATGATCATAAAGATAATATTAATGCCTCACTTTTTTGAAAGACTTATCAGGCCAATATTAATTGTTACTTGGTTAATTCAACAGACAAAGAAAAATAATCACCAAGTCTCAAAGAAACAGGGAATGTTTTTACAGGCCTGTTACATCTACACATTTGCTAACCTTGCTAGAGCTACTGAAGCTCAGCAGAGGTCATTAATACAGCTAAAATAGGGTTTCTCCAGCCTAAGCTTTGACATTATCATATTAATCTTTGCTAAAAAGCAGATGAAGTAAAGTTCCCTTTCTGATTTCAGAGAGGCCAAGCAGGGGTTTTTGTGGTCAAGTTAGGAAAAATTGAAACTTCATGTGGGCAATAAATTGGAAAATTTAATGAATTTTGATGCAGAACTGATTAAAAAAAGGTCATTCCAAGATTTCTAGGAAGATTATTTTTGTTCAGTTCTTTTCTTTCCTTTATTATTGATTCATATCCTGATATTAGTGTGCCAAGATCACATCCCATGTTGTGCAAATAAGAATAACTAGTGAGATAATGCATCCATGATGAAATGCTGTTTTGCCTTTTGTCTGCCCATGTTTGAAAAATTTGTATCAGTCTACATTTTAAAAAATAAAAAAACAGATGTGACGTTGTTCACAAAGTGGGCAAAACCTTCAGTTTCATTTGTGTCCTATAATGTACAACAAAAAAATTAGATGGGAAAAGTGTATGAAAAATGACAGTACAAGACAGTCTGACTACAGATAAGAGTTTTAGAAATATGAGATTGCCCTTATAGAAGTGGGCATATTCACATGAAGAAAGTCATTAGAAAATGACAGATAAACATCAGGGCAGAGATCACCAGGGAATTATGATAAATTTCTTGTTCCTCTGATCATTAATCAAGAGATATAGGTGTTGTTGATCTCCTGAGATAGGGGAATCCTGGGTTGCTGCCTCTGCTTCACAAATTATTTATATGCTCTCATGTTATACGCCTTTCTGTTCTACTGTAGATTTGAAGCATTCCCTATGGTTAGTTAGAATAAATGGAAAGCCAAGAGATAAAAAAATCTGCAGATATTAGAACAGTGGCTGGACAGGGCAACGTAAGACCATGCATCTGGTAAAAGAATATGTTAAGCATCAGAAAGTATTTTTTATACAGTTTCTACCACACCAGTGAAAAAGACTTGAGTAGGTAATGACACAGCAGCTTGGCAGTTTGGTGTTGTTTTTTTTTTTTTTTTTTTTTTAAGTGGGCTTTAGAATTTAAGAAATATTTTTTAATTTTGGCTTTCAATTAATCCTTAGACCTAGGGAATTAATTATAAATATGAAATGAATGTACATTTAACAGATAGGTCAGGACACAGTTTGAACATTTTAACTATGAGATTTTAAGATTGCTGCAGTCTAAACCTGATTAGAGATGAAAAACAAGTAAGATTAAATGACCAAATCCTATCATGGTGGTAGATTAACTGCCCCAGGTGTTCCTTATGATGTGCCATGATATTTAATGAGTTCATTAATGACTTGGAAAGGGGAAAGGATAGCATGGCAACAAAGTCTGTTGAGGAGACTAAGTTGCATACGTGTACAAGGACCCCAGGTGACTGTAGAGAACATTAAAGAAACTTAAATAAGATATGTGAAAATTCAGCATGATAACAATGAGATTCAAAATCAGGCTGCAAAGAAAAATAATCTGTTCAACCTGGAAAGCTCTAAGCTGATTATATCATCTAAAGGAGACCTGGGACATCACTGTACACAGATCAATGTGCAACTGCAGTCAAAAAAGCAAATCAGCTATGGGACTGTGCAAATGCTTGTAGTAGTCAAGAATGTGGAGAGCAGCGTAATGGCAGTACAGAAACAGAGGCATAGCATGGTGGGGTGTCGTGGTTTAACCCTAGCCGGCAACAAAACACCACACAGCCGCTCGCTCACTCCCACCCTGGTGGGATGGGGGAGAGAATCAGAAGGGTGAAAGTAAGAAAACTCGGGGGTTGAGATAAGAATAGTTTAATAATTGAAATGATAAAATAAAATAGTGTCACCCAGTCTTGAAATGGCTGCTGAAGAGAAAAGAAAAGCATTTTCTTGGCAATCATAGAAGTCGCTTACCTTACAAACACAAGTCTGTAGAAAAATGCAGGATCTAGAGCAGGCAGTCAGGGACCCACAGCATGACCTTGTTTATAAAGTAAAGGAGCCATTCAGTGCAACTAAGCAGCAGAAAGCTCAATACTTTTTTAATCCATTTCAGCTGTGAAATTCACTGCCATTGGAAATCATTGAGACTAAGAATTCAATAAGATAAAAAAGGACTGAATAATCACATAGATATCAAGAATATATAGACCTATCATAATCATTGATTTAAAAAAATGATAAATAGCTATTGTGCAACACTTGCTGGCCGTGAGGTTTTTATAACTTCCTCTGAAGCTTAGGGTGCTAGAAACATTATTTGGACAGCAGAAGTTGAGGATAACTTGCATTTCTGAGCCAAATACAGAAAATAATATTTTAGTCATGCCATAACATAGTGATAATAGCAACAAAAATATACTGAGCTAATCCACCTAATCTTTAAAATCCACTTCTGTGCTTATGCCTATCTAAATACGGACAGATAATCACAAGCAGAACACCACCCCCTCTCAGCAGAAATCCCCCTTGACTGTACATTCAGTCAGAAGTCAAGCCACCTAATGTTTTCTTTTCTGACTTTGTATTTTCTGAATTTTTTTTTTTTTTGTCCAAGGACAATCCCTTTCCGCATATCAACGCCAGCATTTGAAAAAAATACAGAAAAGTGCTTTCAAATAGAAAAAAAAAAAGCTACATAAACCTGTACTGATTTGAGTAGATGTTTAAATGACTTCCTGGCCTCATCACCTCCTTCTTAGGCACTCAGTGATACTTCAAGCACAATTGCTCCAAAATTACTTCAGTTTCCCTAGCTGTTTTTCTGCCCGTGCATGCAAACACGCGTGCACTCGCACAGGTGCACACGCGTGTGCCTCACGGGCCTGCACCAGGCCAGGCCAGGGACCGTCACCGCGATGCCTCAGTCAGGAGGGTGGCCCGCACGCCATCCCCCGCCGCACCCACGCTCACCCACGGACTTCTCCGCAGGGCAGGGGCGTTTCGGCCGGCCGGCTGAGCCCCTCCATGCTCTGAGGGGCCGTGAGGGTGCGGGGCCCTGAGGGTGCGGGGCCCTGAGGGCCGATGGCCAGGCCAGCGGAGAGCAGGCTGCCAGGCCTCCTCACCAAACTCACAGCCAGGTCAGAGAGAAACACTGATGGAGAAGCTTTTAATTCCCTGGCGTACCGTGGCCTCTCCTATAATGGGGTCTCGAGGTGCTCACAATTAACCAATAAATGCTTTCGCATGTGTGAAACTGGGTGTGGGGGGTGTTGGCCTGGGGGAGGCAGAAGAGCGGTGGCTCCCAGGACAAGGGCACGAGCACGGTGTGTCACCTCTCCTCCCAGCCGCAGCCTGCTTCGGCACTTTTCCAAATCCGGAAAAAGGTTTCCAGCGACACTCTGCTGAACACACGTCCCAGGAATGCTGAGGTGGGGAGAGATGGCAGTGTTGGGGGGGGAGCAGTATTTCCTCAGTATCGTGTTCGGTTGGGTTTTTTGACACAGCTACTTCCTCGAGCTGCTCCGACCTGTCAGAAGCATGAAAATGTCTTCTGTTCGCATCTCAGGAAAAGATGCATGGCTGAATCAAGGAATGGCTGCGTAAGTAATTTTGGTTTTTATGATTTGAGCCCCAAAAGGTCTTAAACTGTCAGATTTATTGTCTATCCAATTTTATGACTTTTAGTTGTATTTATTCTCTGATGTTTACCATCAAATGTGTCTACGTGAGCTCTGGTTTGTAGGCTTTCATATTGCTAAATCATTTTTTAAGCTGGAGATGGAGCTTCTGTTCAACATCAATCCCCTGAGATACACCATTAACATGAATCATTTCTGAAAGTGTGTCGTGCAATATGAACTTCATGTTGAGTCAATCATTCACTCTGATTGAAAGAAGTGATGACCTTCACAGAAGCAACGTATCACAGCTAAATATCCCAGGACCCTCTTCACTACTGTCAGTCGTGGCTGCTTTTGGAGCTCATGCAGACTTAATCATAGCACAAAAATAGGCTGACGATTATTTTCCTTTATGTGGTTAGGTCAGTGGAGCTTTAAATAAAGGACTGACAACAAACTGAGTCCTTTACTGAGTCACAGAGACCACTTCATTGCTTGAATGTTGTTTTCACAGTGGACTTAAAGAAAAATGTAAGTTGTACTTTGGTTGGTTTGTTTCATTTTCCTCTGTGCCCATCAAGTAAAATCTTTTTTACAAGTACTGGCTCCTCAGCAGATACTACAGCAACAGAAGTTTTTTGGTCCTCTTAGGAAACAGGCCTAGATTTGCAGAAGTACTGGGACATCTCCCTCCACTGATTCTGGGAATCCGGACCCAAGGCCTGGATCCTGCAGTTCTGAACTTGCAACAAGGAATGAAGGCATACCTTGATCAGCCTATTAATTTGACGAGTGCTATTTTATGTTAGCACCCATTCCTGTACAATTCCTGCAAAAGTGGATTGGGTAAAAAAAATTAGTTTTGTTGTCAAAAGATGTAGGTTTTATAACCAGTTCTGTTCTGGGTGTCCTTTGGGATCTTGGATTTGTCACTCACCCTTCCAGTACATCAGCTCTTTCTTCTGTAAATTAGCCTAATTATATGTTCCTGCTTTATAAAATCAGTGGGAGGCCTGGTTCAGCCTGGTTCAGCCTGGTTCATTCATTAATGATTTAAAGAGTTTGGAGATTACTGGATGTAAAGGGGCATAAAAAGGAAGTTAAATTCAAGAGAGAGATTCTTAAAAAAACCCAACAAAACCAGTGTCGGTTCCACTCACTTTCACAAAGTTAATTTTCCCTACTCCTCATGTGCTACATTCTGCAATATAAAATATTATAGATATTTTCTTTTGGCAAGCAGCCAGCATTTGGGGACAGTCTTCTCCATTTGTGAATATGTCATTTTCTTCTGAAGATAATCTGATTTATAAGAGTAATTATCTGCTTCCTAAGCAGTATTTCTGCTGCTGAAATACCATATTTCAACAAATATAAATACTTCGGCAAGACTAAATATGCAGATTGTATTTGTCTAAGTTCACATTTGCTCTGAATTTCAAAATTCATCAGTCACTGCAATTACTTTCTAGATTCTCATCTTTGAATGAAAACGATCAACATGTTCGCACCCAAGATTTAGCCAATATATACAGGATAGTCTAAACAGCAGTAAGACCTATTGTCTCCACGTATCCCGTGTCTCCCGTTCAGTGTCTTATGGCCAGTATGAAATATTTGCCATGTCATTTGAAATAATTCAGAGGAAGACACAAAAACTCTAAAAAGGAGATTACTGAGTACCTTCCCCATACAAAAAGTTTCATCTCAGCTCCTTCTGTTGAATAACCTGATATAACATAAGAGTATTGAAGTTCCAAATTTGAGAAAATATAAAGAATATAGAGAAAAAATAGAGAAATAGAGAAAAAAATAGAGAAAATATATTATTAATGTCACTCTGGATAATCCTATTAGTTGCATAGTTAGATAACAGGCTAATATTCATGCAAAATCCTGCTGCTGACAATTAGACAAACACCAATATGCTAGAACTGCATTTGGAAACCCATTTTTGTATAGTATGTCTGATGTACTAGTGAGAAAAATCTGAGATGGATGACAAAGAAAAAATCATTGACATAGTATTTAAAAATTAATGATCTGAGTGTTGTTTCCAGTAGGAAACGCCATGCCCAAAGACAGTGATTTAGAATTCAGAATGCTATCCTGTTCATTTCTCACTGTGCAGAGCAAGCCAATGTATAGATATGTCCCACTGTCATACATACTGCTTATACCCAAAAGCAATTTAGTAGATATTGAAATGAAGGAATATTCTTTCTACATGATCATTTAGGACTGTGGCATTTAAAGGTCATCAGGAAAAGCATCTTCCAGACACCTACTATCAACAGCAACCTCTCAGAGTATTGACTGATAACGATTATGTATTGTTAAAAGTATTTTCTGTCAAACAGAAATAAATGTTTTTCATATTGTTTCCTGCTTCTCAGATAAATAGAAAAAGATAAGATTTTCAGTATTTATTCTACTGTCTGCTCATGGATGTGAACAGCCCCTTCAGAGTTTAATCTTTATAGCAATATTTTCTTTATAGATATTACAACCTTGAGTTGAGATTTTAACATCAAATACAGTAAATTTTAGTGTTCAGAACTGACAACAGTGATAATAACAAAACATCCCTAAGGCTGTGTGGCAGCAAAGAAGAGTTTTTAAAGTAACAAAATACATAACAAATCATCATAGACAATTGTCTCCAATTTCTTGAGCCTCTGTCATCGTATTTTCAGATTGCCCATTGAAACGAAGAGGAAAGACAGGATAGCTAATTGATAGCAGCTAGTTTTAGGTGAAAACGAAAACTGAAGCATAGCCCAATGTAGGGAGATACTGATTTACTGTTATGTGGGAGGTTGGCTGGTTCCCAGAGAACGTCTTCGATCTTTTGGCCATCGCAAACCTTATGGAACGTGTAGGTGTAATTGCTACTTTCAAGTCAGGTTAAATCAGGAAACAGTCACATTTCTCTTTATTTAGGAACAATATCAGACTGTGTCCCAGTCACAAACCAGCACACAAGGCTGGGATAAGCAGTGAGCTATGAGGGTTCGGGGTATGTTTTGGCATTTGGGGTGGTGGTAAAAAAAGGCTTCCAAAACCAGGAGAAGGAACGACTAGCTCGGAGCATGTCAGTGATCAAGGTTACACTGTGATCCCACAAACACTTGCACTGATACTTCAGAGAGGACTAACTGCAGTGTAGAGAGGCTAAAGCAGGGGATAGAAACAAGTAAAAAGGGGCAGACAGTGGAAGGATCCTTTTAAACTGTCTTTGTTGCTGGAGAAAATACCCATGGAACTACACACTTAAGAGTTTTCCCTGGGGTCTGAATGGAAATACAGAGACTGACTGTTGTTCTGATGTATTTGTAAATATTTGTGAGTCAGATGCCACCATGAAGGCATCAGGAAAGCCCAGAGGATAGCAAAGGAGTCATGGTAGGATGGCTAAGGGACAGTGTTTTGGGGCTAGGTGCTGGGTAGAAAAATTTGGAATTATGATTAGGGATTATGAGCAGTCTCCTATTGACTGATTCCTAATGTGTTCAGTCAAGCAAGAATTGATGCTTATTCTCTGAGGATAAACAGAAATACGAGGCAAATTTCTAATTATATTTCGTTTCTTCTGCTGCTGGAAACAACTCACAAAACTCAAAGAATTTAATAGCTACTTAGCCTAAAAGATTAGCACTATTACATACAGCAGAACTGACAAAGAAAGCACAACTAGCTCAAGGAAGTAGCTTCATTATTAATTACAGTAATTATTCATGATGTTTTTGCTAAGCAGTGACAGTGCACTTAGGACTGTATACAGCCGAACCAAATGCCCAAAGGACCGTACGATGATAAGCAGGTGCTGACCATCTGCATCTCATGTCTTTGGTGGATATTGAAGGTGTTGACAAGGGACTCTAAGCTGAAAAGGAAACTATTCATATACTCATAGAAGATGTTTAATCTCTTGAAATACTTATATTGTTATAATACATAGTTGTTACGAAGTTTGAATGGTTTTGAATCATTTATTCTTCCAAAGAGGAAGCAAAAGAGTAATAGCTGTATTAGTAAATGGAACGCTGAGATATGATTTATTCAAAGGAATGGGAGACCTAAGGTTTAAACCCAACTCCCCACAGTCATAACAGGTTCAGCCCAGTTTCCTTTTTTTAGCTGCAATATACTCATTCTTGTTCCCTCCCCTGCACTATACCCTCCCCTTCCTATCTTGTTCCTTTTCCACAGTCCCTTTCAATGAGCTACCGGTCCGCTTGCCCAGGATTGCTGTTGCTGTGCTGTAACTCACCTCTAGCACTGATGTGCAGGGAATTGCTCTTCATTTATTGGAAACTAGTGGTATATCCAATAAATTTACTGACTTACTCCTCATCTAGGGTACTCCTCATGTACTGGGGTACATGGATTTTTCTAAACACTAGGGTCATGACATCATTTCTTATCTGAACGGATTAATTCTATATAGGTAAGCTTTTTGGAAGACTTGATACTGAAGGAGGGATTTGAATGACCAGAGGTTCAGAACTGGAAGCAAATTCCACACTTAAATGGATCAGCAGGAGAAATAAACTATGATTATTAATGCTGGAAAAGAGTGCAAAAGTTGTATTTAGAAGGATATCTGTGAAGCACAAAGGTAAGAAGACCACATTCATTCTCTAGTGGCAATGAATGAAGGACACAGTAGAACAAATCTTATGTTAATATAATAAATAACTTTGTCATGGGCTCAGATGTACGGCTGAATTATCCCAGCTGGTTGAGATATTTTATCTCAGCTGAGCCATGGTGACTGACTATGCATACCTCTCCCTCATAGGAAACATGAAGTAATATGTGCTACCTTAAACGTCTGCTAGAGATTTTCAGCAGGCTAAGGAGATGCATATGGTCACATACTCAGCAGTTCTTTAAGTCATCATAACTCAGTTGTTTTTCCAAGTCCTAAGATACACAGGCACGGGCACACCTAATTCTGCTATTTGCTACCTTCAGAATATGGGGTTTTGCAGATTTACTGTTCTTCCACGTAACTGCTTAAAAATAAATGTTTTTGATCATTGGTTTATAAAAAACCGACAGACTTCAGGCATCCTGAGACAAATATGTGGAGCGGAAGCAAATGCAATGAGTACTGAACAGAGAGTTCCCTGATGTGTTAGGCTTGTAACTACCCTGGAGAGGCAAAATACCTCAGAGATGTTCTGCTCAGTTGTCTGTGACAGTTTCACACCATCAGACTAATCCAGAGAGGAGCAAGCCCCAACATTTTCATTGGCACTAGTACATTCCACATGCTTATTTACTCTGACTGTCATCAAACTAAAGATAAATCCAGCATCAATATCGCTTTTTTGAAAGCCCTACCAGACAAGATAAATTAAATACAAGCTGCAGCATTCTTTCTGCATTCACATAGTGGGGGAATTTCAAAAACTGTAACGCTGCCTCTCTTACCAAGGATTTGTAACCCATAATTACATTGATACATGTGTCATGTCAGCAACAGCAGTGAAATTCACAGTATTTTTTATGTGAAATGTACTGTTTTATTGCATTAATTCACATTTAATGTGTACACAGTAATAACCATAAAGTATGATAACCAAAGTTATATATTTTCTTCAGAACCTTCATTTAGAGAGCTTTCAAAAGAGTCCAAGGAAATTAAAATATCAGTCAGTTTACCTGCAGGATATAGAGCCAAAGCACTGTGCACTATAATTTATTTTACAAGCAGCCCCCTCCTCATATAATGTCCTACCTGTGATAAAATACAATAGTCATAATATTTGTACATACTGTTAAAACTGCTGTGCACAAACCCAAGATTTTAGAACTAGAGAAGAATGCATCACTAGAGAGAAACTGTGTTACTCATAGTGGGCTGAGGAAAGGAGAGCTGTAACAAAGGTATGAAATTCAAGGATTTCTTCTCAACAGCACACAGAGATGACACCCATAAAGCAGAGATGTCACACTCAGTTAGGAAAACATAGCTCTTCATGATAAGGAGCATAAACAAATGAAAAGGCAATAACTGGAGCTAAAGTCTTGAAGTCGCCGCTCTTGAAAAGAGAAACAGCAATAATAGTGGGTATGGAAGATTAAAAAGAAGCAATATGATATTTTTACCTTTCTTTTGTCTAATTCTGCTAGCTGCCAGGGCTACATTACACTAGCACTGATCTCAACTGAATTTGAAACCCTTCTTCATTATAAAAAGGAGGAAAAAATAAAGTAATGGGACACAATACAGTCCAAGAAATGTACCTTCATTAAACAAAGAAGCAAAAATAGTTATAGCTTGTCCTGACACTGGACAAAACTTTTGGTAAAGATAACACAGTAATTAGCTCTTCCTTACAGACATAAAATGAAATTTCAGGACCATTCATATTTGTTAGCCATTTAAATTTAATTACACATGTAAAAACCAAGTGAGCAGTTGCATAGTTAAGTAACAACTGCACATAAGATTTATACTAGGTGTAAGAGCAGGAAGCAGAGGTACAGAATAGATATCGCTGGAATCTGAAAGATAAAAGCAACCTCTGATAGATTGTGATTCATGAGTTGGATGGATTTACTTAGAATGACAGAAGCACGCAACACTTGATGGCAAGAAACAGGCATAATCAGATCTGGCTTTTATCAGCTTTGGCTTGCCAGAAGTTTGTGCCAGTAGCTGTCAGATCAGAAATAAGAGTTTAGATTTCTCTCTATTGGCACAAAATATTCAGTAAGAAAAGCATCTTCTTGCCTTCCAACTCCTGAACATTTAAGACTGGTGTAAAGAGAGAAGCTGACTCAGCACAGAAACGTAAGAGTTGACCCCCTGACTCTGAACAAGACCAATTCTGGTACAAGAAGTAGGTTCCACAGCAACCTCTTTTTAGATTTTTAGATACAAGCTAACTAAATATACTTAGCTGCACAAGAAAATCACTTTTGCATTACACAAGTGACCAAATGACAGAAACTGTACCAGAATTAAATATGCATTTAATCTGGAGAAAAGTTCCATGATTTGTTATTACCATTCTCACCTTTTCACTCTACAGATTTTCTTTCGTTATTATAACCAGTCCTTAAAACTGCTCTAATTTGAAATTTCTCTGATAACTCCACAAGGTTCAAAACTTTTTCTGTGCAGAAATCCATGGTACTGTGACGCCTGTGATGACTGAATGGGTTTCCTGGTGAAATATGCAGGTGGAGATTCATGTTCACTGGTGCAAAACATCAGAAGAAAGCACTTAGTACAAGACTGCAGGGCAATGACACAGATGAGCTCCTGAGCAAAGCACTGAGATCTCTTCTGCTTCCAGAGAAGACTCTTGCTTCTTTCTGGAGCTTGTTAGTCACCCTTGTGTTCAGCTGATTAAATTTGTAGATGTCCTGAAGATTATATTGACAGCTCTTCCTGCTTACATCTTAAGTGGCAAGAAGTCGAAGAGTATGAGTTGACACGATATGACAAATGGAAAAATTAAATGCACCGCTGTGTAGCACTTACACTCATCTCCTGCTCACCCCTTGGCATTTTGACTGTGCTGAGACCGGAAGTCAAATGAATGGAGGACATTTGGTTTTGCTAAGATAGCCGTGTTACTGGTGATTTATGGCTAAATTCCTTCATAAGTACACAAATTAGCAGGGAAGGTGAAAGTTAGCTAGTCAGAAGATTTGTAGAGTTCTTGATTCTCCGTGGTAATTTCATGGAAAAATAAATCATGTAAGCCACAAATTTAAAATACCTATGGAGAAGGAAAGCAGGTGGAATGAAAGGCTGTTTGAAAATGACCACACAGTGCATATGTCTGCAGCTACAACAAAATACATTATCTCTTTTAGGGGTATCTGCAGCTTTAGGACCTGATTCTGATCTTACTTCTACTTCAGTACAAGTCAGAAAAGCAGATCCATTGAACTTATCAAAGTTACACTGGGTTAAGAAAAAAATAAGATTTCCACATTCACTATGCTTATAGAAAGGGAAAAGGCCCCAAATTTGCCACAATAACAAAATCTTTAAAACTAGGAACAATATAAAATTATTAACTAGCGAAACAAAAATTAAGAGGAGCAATCAGTGGGGTAAAATACTTGCAGGGAGACCATTTAGAGAGTTTCCATATTAGAGATACAGAGAAAATATATGCTATCATTAAAAATATAAATTAGGAGGAAAAAAGCACCTAACCTATGTTAAATAGTAGACCAGAGAAAGCTCTCAGAAGTGAAGATTGGGAGCTACATCCAAACAAACAGAATAGAAAGAAGTAGAAATGGTAGCAAGCTAAATGTAGAGACAGATGACAGGCCAAAAGGGATTTGAAGGAGCAGCAGTAAGGACAGGTAACCTATTAATAAATTTTTTTTCAAACATACCATTACCAGAAAGCCTGACAGAGAGTCAGATGGGACCAATAGGCAATCAAGGTATGAAAGGAAGGAAGATGAGGCTATTGCAGGAAAGCTAAATTAATTTATTGCATCAGTGTTCATTACAGAAGAGAATGAGGTGCTGATATCAGCCATCCCTTATGGGAGATAAGGCTGAGGAACTGGCTCAAATTCAAGTGTCAATAGAAAAGGCTTTAGAGCAAACTGACACACTGAACAGTAAGAAATCTCCAGGAACAGATGGTATTCACTGAAGATTTATAACAGAACCCAAATATAAAATCGCTAAACTACTCACAGTGGTGTCTAACCTATTGCCAGAGGAACAGAAGGTGGGAAATGTGACACCAATCTTTGTGAAGGACTCCAGAGAGATCTTGGATCTATAGACTGCAAGTCTGGTTTCTGTACAGGCAAAATGGTAAAACAGTAATAAGGGATGAGATTAATAGACACCTGGACAAACACAATATATTGCATAATACACAGTTTCTACTGAGGGAAGATGTTCCTTACAAATGTATTTGAGTTTTTTGAAACTGTCAACAAGCATGTAGATTACAGTGATCCTAATGCTTAACATACTTGGATTTTTAAAAGGCTTTAGACACATTCCCTCATTAAAGGCTTCTACAAAACAAATTACGATGGGATTAATGGGAAGCTGTTGCCTTGGATTAGTAATGACTTAAAGGCAGATGACAAAGAATAGCTGTAAGTGGTCAACTTTCTCAACCACCAGGTCCCCTAAATACCAGCAGTTGGATCTGTACTGTTCATCGTTCTCCTGTGCTACCTCACAGAGGGGCTTCCTGGGACGTAAGACAGCGGGGACTTCCAGAGCTCACTGGAAAGGGCAGTGGAGTAAAATGGCAAATGAAGTTCAGTATCAGTAAGTGCAGGGTAATACATCTGGAGTAAATCAGTCCTGATTATAAAAAGAATGGACTCTGAATGAACTATCTCCATCCTGGACAGAGATTTGAGGGGTACTGGGCTTCATTCTATGAGATCATGGAATCATAAAATCATAGAATCGTTTAGGTTGGAAAAGACCTTTAAGATCATCCAGTCCAACCATTAACCTAACACTACCAAGTCCACCACTAAACCAATTAAGGGTAGAGTAGCAATTTCATGTTTCCTGGCTTGGTGGCTGGATTATTTTTTAATGAAAGTAAAACTAGGTTGGAAAGGATCTCTAAGATCATCAGTCCAACCATCAACCCAACACCACCATGTCCACTAAACCATGTCACAAAGTGTCACATCTACCCGTTTTTTTAACATCTCCAGGGACGGTGACTCCACCACCTCTCTGGGCAGCCTGTTCCTATCATCTGCCAGATGATGCCATCACTGATGGCAACTAGAGTGTTAGGACTTCTTCGGAAAGGAGCTGAGAACAAAACAGAAAACATCTTAATAAAACTCAGATGTGTAACAGGTTTAATGCTGCGTGCAGCTCTGGTGGCCCTGTTTCAAAAACCTTTCAATAGAACTAAACAGAGGCAAAGATGGCAATGATCTTGGCAAAAAAGCTACAGAGCAGGTTAGGTTCAAAACATGACAGAGATTTATAAAACAAAGAATTATGTCAAGGGTGTAGGTAGTGAATTCTTATTCACTGTTTTTCACGCTATTAAGAACTACAGAACATTCAGATGGCAGCAGTTTTAAAACAAACAAAAGAAAATGCTTTTATACACCATGTAATTGTGGAACTCGTTGCTTCAGGGTGGAGACCAAAATTAAAATGAATCAAGAAAAGGATTAGATGAGTCCCTGGAGGAGAGGTTCATTAATGAATTTTAAATACGATTCTGCAGATGTTGCCTCTGTTTCAGGAAATCCAAACAACCAGTAAAAGCTAGAATAGTATAGAACGGAAAAAGATTCCTCTACATGCTTTGTTCTTTAAGTACCTGTTGCTGCCTTCTGTTTGAAGCCTTCACATCACCTAGAAGGGAAGGTCTTGTATAGCTAAGAATTAATTGGCAGTAATATACACTGTAAAGTTTTTTTGTCCTATGTTGTTAGCAGGGTGACTGAGATGTAACTTTAAGTCATGAATACTTGCCTTTTTCTCTGCTGCTTTCAAAATATAAATTTACTATGTTCCTAACTGAAGAAACATTTTAACTTTGTGTTTTTACTTTTACTACTTGCTCTCATTTCTGCAAAACTGTTGAGTGATAAGAACTCTTCTGCTCTTAGATTGGGCTTAGCAGATCCAGCCTTTATTTCTACAGGTCACAGAAATGTTTAAAAGAAGTGAAACTGTTGAAGACCACATCATATAGGTTTAAAAAGGCCTAAAACAGGTTACAGGGGTAAATATTTGGCAAGAGCTGTGTCTATTCACAAACAGACATGGACACAATGCACAGATAAAACCAGAGATGCCAACACAACAGATAGGGTGCCAATGATTTTATTGAAATTCCTCAAGTCTGGAAAAAAATGGCTAAGAAAATGTATCTTCTGCACTTCCTAATAATAAATTTTAACAAGCAAGAAACAAAGCTACCAAAATTTGTTTTCTTATGTGAGTCATATTTCCAAACTCATATTTGATAAATGAGAAAAAACTGCTTAATTTTCCACGATTTGTCGCAGAAATATGCAGTTTTCCCCTCAGACCAAAGTTCCTCTCTTAATTTGACTGCCAGGAGGCTTTTTCTGCAGCATGTCCTTTGTTGAGAGCTCCTACTTAAGTTCGGCCTCTGTAAGAGAATAAAAGATATGTTCCAGCTTTTCCTCTATTCAGGGTGGAGATAAGAGGATATAAAGAGAGTCCTTTAACTTCTGTCAAAAACCTGAGATGTTTTGGCATAATATGGACACAAATGCAGAACTGCAGCAACAGCAAATTCCTCTAAGTGCATATTGTGGATGCAAACAACTAGTAGAAAGCCTGTTCAAGCAGCATCTTCCTCAGACAGCTCCAGATATTGTAGGGTTATCCTGAAAACAAAAGTTTCCTACCACTTCATGTAACTCATGTGAAAGCTATTTACCCACTCATGGATTAATTTCGTAATTTTAGGTGGACACAACAGACCAGGTAAAGTAGGCTGCTTTCCTGAACTACATCTTATTTGCACAGCTGGGGTAAATCTGGCAATGTGCACACAAACCCGATGTGCTCTGTAGTTAAGGGCAGCTGTGGCAGGGCGTGGGTACTGCACAGAGATTAAGAGGGACACAGCTGGCTGCAGTCATCTCACTTCACACTACCCTATAAAAAATATGTTTCTACTTGAAAGAAGCCTTTTAGGCTGCCTCTAGAGTCTACAGGGAGGGATAGAACCCTCCACAGGGAGGTTCATCCACGTTTTTTTGGGTACTATTTAGGATGGGATTAATTGGACTCAATTAGTTGGCCTGTTTCTCTCCAATGGGCATTAGAGGAAGCCTAGCTGAGGGGTTTACATTTGGTGTGTTTTACACGATTAGGTGAGGGGAATCCAATCCACAACTTAAAAAAACCCCAGCATAATCTACGTCATGAAAATTACTGTGTGAGTGGAGTAGAATGGTTTGCACCTCAGACTGTGGCTTTCTCAGAAGATCCTAAATAAAGGATAAATAGTGGTGCTTCTTGAACAATACTTGTAATTGTACAGTGTAAATGTTAGATATAAGCTGTACAGTCTCAATAAAACAGAGGTGAGGCTGCTGTAACAAGCAATTCAATTCAGCGAAGAGCCCAAAGGTAGCAATCACAATGCACTTCAATTCTTTAGTCCAACTGCTATGTAACAGCAACAGTACCGGGTTGCCATCAGCACGTGAATGATGGCCTTTGCTCTGTATCTGTTTCTCCCCAAAACTCACTGTGACATATGAACTATGGTATCTGGCTCTGCAGAAGTTGTACAGAAGCATCTGAAAGAACAGCCGAACCCTCTTATTCTATATTCTGCCTCACAAGAACTTTTCTGAAAGCTGAAACGTGTACAACAGATAGGAAATAAACGATGACATAGTCTAGGGAATTAGTAGAACTCTAACAGCTGAGAGAAATACAGCAGTTGCAGCTTGTTTTAGCTTATGGGAGAGCAAACCCAATCCCTAATACCACATCTTCACTAAGCTATAGTTTTCAGTGCCAATAAACTGTGAAAATTAGTGTAATGAAGTCCAATTTAAAAATAAACAGTATGCAAAATATGCATAGTGGTGTCCCATAAATATAGCATCTAGTATGAGATTTACACTTCAGAACTGTGCACTTGACAAATGTTTTTCATACTTTCTTGCAATTGATACCCAAGTATGTTTTCTGAATGTATTTTGGTCTTCACAGAAGCATAGTGCCATGGCCTATTATGTTCCACATGCAAGCAGTTAGAAGATTATATACCAGCCACCAGCATTGTACAAGTCAAAAGTGATTTACCATGGATACATGTGCCTCTTGATGAATATTTCTAAGATTATACAGCTGTTGTTTATCAAGTATCATTTATAAAGCATTACATGACAGTAAGCTACAAAGAATGCATGTGCAAGCTTGTAAAATGAAACATAATGCTTGGTAATTTAAAAAATATATTCATTGTAGATTTAATTGTTGAATAGTTATGTTGATTTATACCACACAAATGGGGACTTTATGATTCACAATGACTTAGCAGACAGTGAACTTCACTGCATCACTAAAATTGGTTTACGGGTTTGAGTTGCAAAAAATGTTAAGTGTGTTCACAGGGATCAGTCCTGCATTCTCTGCAATGTTGAAACTTTGCACTACTCTTGACTCTGCTTGTTCAAACAGGAACACCACTGGATTCACCTACCAGCCTGCCTGAGTCTAAAAGTTTATGAGATAACTAGTTACAGACTCGTGTTAAATCAGTTAGTAACACCAGTCCTGTTTCTAATAGGTTGGTAATGAGACTTTCTTCAGAAAATTATTTTGTAGTTAAAAGTAAAATGGATCGATAACCAAACTTTCTTCAGAAACTAGTACTTTTAGTTAAAAAAGAAATAATTTATAAGCAAAAAGTTCAATAGTTGGAGAGGATTAATGAAATAAAAAATTGAAATGGTAATTTAGTAATTGTGGTATATTTGTGCCTTGCCTCTGTTTCCCACTCTGAGCTGGACTCCCCAGAGAGACAGTAACTCCCATAACTCCCGTGCTACACCAAAGTAAGACACTGCTAATATCAAACCTGTGTACCACGAGAGTAGTCCAGTGAGCTGACAGATCAGGGTTACTCAAGTTTAATGTTCATAAAGCCCTGGAGATGATATGGTAGTATTTCAAATAATTTTTTTTCCAGATGGAATTTTTTTATTATTATTATTTGCAGTAAGCCATCTAAATTTCTGAAGGACTTCTGGTGAAATTGCACTCCCTGACCATCTCTGATACCCCTGTGGGCAGTCCTAGCTGAGAAGCCTACAGTTATATGGGAATGGAGAATGCCTTTCCTACCTATTCTCCAAAAAAACTTATTCAGTAGCTTGCCTATTTCAATGCGCAGAGAACTTCAATATCAAAAGTCTGTATTCTTCATAAATGCTAAACTCAGTAAATGAAAAGCAAACATTGTTTCCTAAAAAATTTGAAGAGTGGGTCTGATGAGTGTAGTGAGCCAAGAATAATCCAATAATGTTGGATCCCAGGTGAATGTATAATTGGATGTAGTTCATCACGGTGCCTGCCTACTTTTTTTCTCATAAGGAAGCGGTAGAAGAAAACCTGTTAGTTTTCTGAATGAGTGAGCAGTAGCCTTGTAAAATGTGTGTAACTGCTTGCATACACAGAAGAGTAAATATACACAGCATTCATGCATATGCTTTTGTCATATGTTTGCACACCTGTGACTGCAGAAAGAAAATAAAGCTGCATTATTCCAGGCTCAAAATTAATGCACAGTGTTTACTTATTGAATACTTATAATACAATCTGAATCTAAAATACCACCACAAGAAGAATGAAATTCTTGCAGAATACATGGGTAAGATTACTAGATCTTTCGTGCTTTGTCAGTTGGTAACCTATCTGCTTTTGACTGTTTCTTTAAGTTATGAGGAATTCTCAGTATAGAATCTATGTACATGTAGCATGTGTTTTGCTCTTTCTTTTGCCTGTTTATTTTTGAGGACTGGATGTGTATTTGTGCTCAGACGTTTGAAAAATGCCAATGCCCTACATTAACCCACAAGCCAAATACCAAATGCAACAGGAATTTCCTACAAATGTGTTAGATGATGAATACTTGGCTCTGATCTCAAAGGGACACTTTGAACAGAAAAATCAGAAGTACTAGAATTCAATTATTATGATAGTTCAATTAACCTCTATTGAACAGATGTAGAAATTATACCTAATTATACATGTAGCTGACTTCAGACATGGACCTCTGCCCACCAAGGACTAATCTAAGATCACCAAATTCATTTCACTTCAGACCTTTGCTCTCAGAAATGAGTACTACAGTAAGTGATTTCACCATTAAATATCCCTCTAGCACCATAATCTTTCTAAAAGTCTGTTCAGTGCTCAATTTTATACTAAGAAACTTAATGTGATATCCTCAAGTGTTATCACAGAAATTCTAAAGGAAAGGTCACTGATAAAAACAGGGTTTTAACATGAGCTTTGCTGAATATTGTTGTAAGCCTACCTCGCTTTAGTTCCACAGACGTACACCAAAAAGCATGAATTTGTACCTCCAATTTTAATACATCCATATCTTGGTGACTAGAAAATGTTTTAAATTTATTCCTTTGCGCAAGGCCCAGTCCAAGGCCGTATTCTAAGAACCAAAGTGGTATATATAGTATGAGATGTCCCTCTAGAAGATGGTATTTTCTGTCTAACCATAAAGTATATTTCTTCATGATCCAGCAAGTTCCCTGACTTATAACAGCCTTTTTTTAACACAGACAAACCAAAGCTTTGTAATCAGTTATGCAGCTATGAACACAAATTCTACACTAATGTATTCTAGGAAAATATTACCTGCATTGTCTGTGCAATGTCATTTTTATTACTCTCATATTAAGGACTACAGAAGAAAAAATGAGCCCACAGTTTAAAGGCAGTGGCTCTTTCTCCCAGATATGTTTGGTTTTACCACTGTCTTACCTATATTATTATTTCACTTACTTTTCTCATGCTAGCACCATTGCACAGGGAGGAAAAGAGTCTTTTCCATTCCTCCATGACATTTGTTTCTGTTTCTGTCTGTTGTTGAGATTGACTGCCCTGATCTTCCTGCTCTCTCTTTAGCTATTTTTACGAATACCCTCATTTTCTTACAGCAGCTGGTTTCCAGAGGGAGTCTGTGGGCTGGCATCCAGCAAGAAAATCACTAAACATTCACCACTGTCTTCTGAGTAAGAAAGAGATTAACCGCTTTGTTGTAACTTCTTGAATCCCTGTCGATGGGGAAAGCTTTCTGTCATATACCTAGACTTCTTTGTCAGGTGCTCACTCACTCATCTAACTTTTCTTGCTATCATTCTGGTAAATTGCCAGCATTGGCTGGAGCATATTCCCATGGAAATTACACTGGAGACGGAAATTCTCCATTTTATTCTGGACCTGTGCATCTTGGACTTCCAGTAGTTGTAACATTTAGTTGCTGTTGACCATAGCTTTCCTACCTTTGAAGTTACTTTCTTCTTTTGGATTCCTTTGGCAAACATGATATTACTTAGATAAGCAACCCAACAAGCAAGATGCGGTGGAGGGAAGAAAGATATTCTTCTGTGAAAATAGTGTATCTATACAGGGTCTCATAGGTCTGAATGTAGTGTCTCCTTCCTTAGAGCTGCCAGTATTTTACTGGTAAAGGATCTAGTCCCACTGGTAAAATCGGTTACTTTTTATGAGACAAAGTGTTTCTCTTGAGCTAGAAAAAGGAAAATCAAAGTGCACTGCCTATATACCATTGGTGTAGAGTAATGGGTAAATTAATATTCTTCAACAGTTAATATAAAAGAAGTGAAATGTTTTTCAGTGTTCTCTGCTTTGCGGTCATCATTTTAATGAGATAGTGTTGACTAGGCCATTTTCTTTTTTATTTGTGATTACACTGAGCACCTCACCCATGTTTACTGCAGGATAATAACCTAGTGGAAAGCCAAGCAATTCCAGTTTTTGAACACTGGGAAGTATTTAATGTAATTATAGCTTCTTTTAAAACAACTAACAGCTTGGAAATACGGGAAAACTGCAGAGTGGATAACTACTTGAATACTGCTGCTATGATTGTTTTTCCCATAATGTATCTCTTTTAAATAACGAAACTTCATTATTGGCATGATAATCTAGTAAGACATTAAACTTCAAGCCTGTTAACAGGGAGGATATTGTCTCATATTATATATAAACTACAGTCTATGCATTACATTTTGTAATTTACAATTATTGTCTTCTATTGTCTACAAGCAATTACATTTACAGTAAGCAGGTTGTAACAACAGTACTAAGGCAGCCTTGCTTCCTATAAACTTGTGTCCTACATCGTCTCCAAAATCACCCCCGCTAGCTAGGTCTCCTCTTACACAAATCCCTCTGCTGTTGTATCTGTAGTTGCCTCTCCCTGATCTTACTGCCTTCCACCATAAAATCCTCTTACTCATTTCAGATCATTTGCTCACCTCCTACAAAACCTCCCTGAAGTACCCAACAGACCATCAGCTCCCTCCTGTGCCCCCCATCTACACTTTACTTATGCTGCCAGGTAAAGAAAAGTCTGCAAGGACTGGCTGGCGTTTGCTGGCTGGCTGGCTGGCCAGGTAGTGGGCACGGGTACTATCAAACATGAGATCCCACATGGGCTGACTTTCCTTCCCTTGGCGGCAGCACCAGCAAGGTCTCTGTCCTCCACCTAGGCATGAAGTTCATAAAACTTGTGACAACTTATATCTTTGAGACTTCTGACAAATATAACTGAAGATGGTCACTGGATTAAGAAATTAATGTGGAAGGAGGACCGGCAAAAAAGATAGTGCAGCCATGTCAGCTTTATACATGGAGAAAACTGAGCTAAAAGTGACTTTCACAGTTGTAAATTAGGATGTGAAATGTGAAAAGGAGGAGAAGGAGTTCTTTTTATTTCTTTTTTTTTTTTTTTTTTTTAGATGCAATGAAACCTTAAATATCCAGTGTGGTCAAGATCTGTTCCCCAAAAGACTCATGACTGCTATATTGCCTGCCTTTCTGCCTGGAAATTTAGGATATAAACTTCTGAAATCTTACCATTTTTTTTCTTAGCACATTGCTGATAAGAAATTCCAAAGACATTTTTCTCTGATGTAGAATAAATCCAAATGGAGAAGACAATACTACTAAATGAAAAAGATAGCATTTCCCATTAGTTTGTGGAGGTAAAAATACAAGACAGTGGAGCTGCCTTGAGCTCTTACAGTGCTGAAGTGATTTGGTTGGCTGAGTGTTCAGAGAATTTTGTGGCTGCTTAGACTAAAACACACTGTGGGAAGGCAGAGAAATTGCTAGTTGCACAGTCCAGAATTTTCAAATGCAAAGGGACAAATATCCAAATAACTTGTCTGTACACATCATTTTGTTTGAATCTCCCTGAAAATATGTACACACTCCCTCTCACGTGCACAAATATGCTTTATGCAGACACATCAGTTACTGTTGCAGCTGGACTTTTTGAGGACAAATGCACATCATAAAGCCATATTTATACATGGCACTTTTACTAGCATAGTCTCAGCAGAGGCCCAGGTTTGAATAAGGATTGAATAAGCGTGAAAATTGAAGTGCCTTCGTATTCAAAATGGTGCTCACTCATCCTTGGTCAGAGTTGAACGAAGGCAAACTCAGAGGAGCATGCACTGCTGATAGTACTGTAACTGTGTATAGATAAACAGAGGATTTTTGTTTCACGTTCGCTGCCCAGCAGAGTCCAAACAAAAAGGAAAATGTCATCATGGTGTGTCATTTGTGCTGCCACTGCAAGACTTCAAAGTGTTACACTATTTCCTCGAGTCTTACTGTAACACAACCATTATTCTATGTAATCTATACCATGACTGTATTGCAGAAGCTGCTGTACTTTAAACTTGACACTCTGAGGGCAACTAAGACATATTTAAGTGGGATAAAAAATAACCTTTGATAAAACATGAGAGCAATGGAAATTTTCTATGATATATTACACACAAGAATAATAAATAACAAATTCCTTTAAAATATTCGAAGGCCAAAGACCAGTCAGGTTGGGACCCTTCCGTTCTATGGGCTGTAAAAGCATTTAGCGAATGACTGTTCTTTCCTCAAAGACTTAAGTAGATGAACCAGTCAGTTTGGGGAAAATAAGAAGGACCTAATGCCACAGAAGAAGGCAGATTAATGGGACATAGTAATACAACTTCCAGCATAAATAGTTCTTACTGAAATGATTGTATTTGAAAGCAAAGTATTGCAAGTTCATGCTTGCGCTTGGACCTTGTCAGATAAACAAGTTTTAGACTCACCTTGAAATGAAAGAAGTAAATAAATTCTTTATCTAAAAAATAATCTCATGTGTATAAATCATTCCAAGAAGTATTTTCCATGTTTACAAAAGCTAATGACATTTTAAACAAAACTTCACTCAGATCATAAATGCCAATGATACTACAACTGGCCATAAAAAGAGAAGGCTGGTCTTCGTATGTTGTGCATTCCTGGGGGTTTTTTCAGTTTAATTTAAATGGTGCCATGATAATCGTATTATTTGCATTCAGCTTATTCAGATCTTTTTCTGTGGAAGAGGTATTGATATTTGTGTCAGTCAATAGAAAGCCCAAGCAATGCCACAGTACAAAACAATAACAAGCGGTGAAAGAACACAACAGAGGAATGTTCATTTAAAATGGAAGTGTGAGTTAAGTAGGGCAATGACAAAATCTAGCAGATGATTGAGTTAAAACGAGAACATGCCCGGTGATGAAAGCTGTCTGCAACGGAAGAGGGAGCTCTCACTGCACCGGCCCCCGCCAGCCGGGAGAGGTGGGTTGCCTCTTCTAGCTGCGCCTGTGGAGGTGGTACCCATTCCCTCCCCCTTTATTTTCACTCCTGAACATGATTCAATACAATTTTCATATTACTCCTTATAGAAAGCTATAGCAGAACGCTCCACAGCAAATTACAGTCAGCTATGAGCAATGGCTGAATCTTGGTAACGCTCACCAAGGCTAGCTGTCAGAGGGATATTTTCCTGAGTTAGGAAGGCAGGTTTTATCCCCATAGCAATAAGTCTGTTTCTTCCTGTATTTGCACAAAACCCAAACACACTCGGAAAAATACTACAGCATAAATAATAACAAATATCAACTGTTTATGACAACCAAGAACGCAGACTGAAGGCTTGATGTAAAACTAACCAAATTTAATTAGAAGACTCTGACCTCATTGGGTTGCACGAAACAGTGACAGCGTGATTTTGCAAACCTCCTCGGAGTAGCTGTTACGCCTATATATCACCCTTTCTTTTTTAATAAGGTGTTCCACGTGACTAAGAAAGTAGTCAAAGGTTAACATAGATAAATAGCTATGTTTTATCCTCCATAAGTAAACAATTATGCCTAAGGTCTCAATTACAGACACCCTAGTGGTATTCTTGTTTGCTTACTTGTTTGTATTGTTTTGGAGATAATTATTTCCAAATAAGAATAAAAGGATTAAATACTTAAGAGTCAATGCAATCCTCTGAAAAGATGGCCAGAAAGCATCTAGATGCTTGGTGTAAAATTGACTCCAAGTTAGGGACATTAAAGGCTTGCAGCAACATAGGTGTTGAGTGCCATTATGAGATGCCCTAGGGTATCTTTCCTCATCACCAGATACATCTCCAGAAGGAGGCTAGAAACCTATGTTTCAGCCCGTGAATCGTGCCCCATCATTCAGCAGTGTCTGCAGGACAGCTTACAAACATGGAGCAGGTTCTCTGATGAAACAGAAACTTGCAGCAGCAATCGATCTACGGTATGTTTACCGGTCGAGCATCTGCTTAATCTTTTCTTCAACCAATGCCACCCACTTAGAGCATATCCAAGGAGATACTGGAGGACAATAGAATATAGGTTCAGTTACCACTCTGGATTCTCTATTACATGAAATATTTGTTGCTAACCCGTAAGGTCCTAGGGAAGGTAGGTGCACTATGTGCATCCATGCAGCAATCAACTTGTAAAAGACCATAATAAGTAACTGTTAAAAGAAGTCACCTAAAAATATCCTTCCATAGTGTACTCAACACTATTCACTTAAGGAGTTAGGTTATAGGAATGTCATTTCAAAAGTAATTGCAGGACTGAACATCTGCCCTAGAGGCTGAATTCAGGAAGTAAAGCCAGGGAGAAGTATGTTGAGACACTGCAAATAAGAACTTCTACATGTGCTGGTAGGACTTAACTTTTCTGTATTTTATATATATATATTAAAAATATATGCATATTAAAAAACGACATATTTATTAAGACACATTTATAAAGACACATATATCCCTATGGCTGCTTGCAGTGATTATTATGGCTTTTTCTCTGTTTAGTTTTACAAGAATTCTAATCAGAGACTCAAGTTTCAATAACACAGAAAATCCTAGAAAACCAGGGGATCCACCATCTACAAAGATTTTGGATGCTGTAGTCATTCCCAGGGCTCTGCTTTTAGATGGACTAAAATTATGGAGGCATACAGAGTCCATAACTTATGGGCCAGGCCCATTAGTTGGGCATGTACTATGCTGAAAACTTCAGATTTTTTTTAAAGTCCTTGCCCAGATTCAGTCTTCCGCTATTTAGTTGCATCGTTGCACCTTTCTGTTTCTTTCTTAGATGGACAGATCATTCTCTTTTTTTGTTTCTTTTTTTTTTCTTTTTTCTTTTTTTTTTTTTTTGTATCCTGTGTTTGGCATGCTCACATCTGACTCGTATATTGGTCCATCTTCTGAAATATTGTCCCAGGTCACTGACATAAAAGTCTTTTGCATCTGGCACCTGTGCAGGTACAAAGGCCCTTGCCAGTTTTTGATAAACATGGAAGTTTCTCAGGAAGCATTAATCCAAAAATAATTTTATCAGAACGGTATTGGATTGTTGAGGGCTGAGTGGTATTACATAAAAAGATGACACAGGGACCTTTGTAACACAGATTTGTTGTTTTTCTCTGACCAGAACTCTAAGCATGGATCACCGATGTGATTTACAGTACATCCCTCCCATTACTTGCAGGATAGACACTAGTTCATACTTGTCTGAAGATGTCTAAAGCTTTGACTTATAACCGCTATTCGGATTCTTCTGCCAGAACACGCAGCTTGTGGGGCCAAACTGCAACGCTGTGGTTCATCAGTGTATGTGCAACCCAGTCTTTCATCCCTTAGTGGCGGGGCTACCAAATCCATTTGAGAAGCACACTTTGCTGTTGCATGCTATCAGTGAAACTTATTTCTACTCATTATTTCTGGAAACACCTTTTTGGTGGTGCTTTGTAAAGTAGTAGGCAGTGTAATCCAAGTACTCTGTGAATTCCATACCTACCATGATCGGCCTTAAGGGCGTCTGTGAGAATGAAGGTTCCCTGTTGTTTAATTGTTGTTTAATTTGTGACCCCAAAATAACACTGATCTGTGCCTACTAGATGCATCAATTCCTTCAGGAGAAGATCTAGCAGAAATCTTGGAGGAATTGTATGTTATTATAAATGTAAGGCAGAAATCCAGAAAGACAAACGCAGATTGATTTAGACATCTGTCTTTCCATAACTTACATTTTTGTTCTTTCTCCATCCAAATCAAGCTCTTCCTTATTAGCTAAGCCCATAGTACTTTAGCCAGATCTCTTTTTCTTTTACCTCCACACTTGTAAGACTTTTTCTGCCCTGTACAATTTTTTTCTGTAATTAAGGTTCCAGTTCATTATCACTTATTATATGCCAAGGTGATATGATTTCTTGCATAGAGACATTGCTTTCTGCAATTTTACATCCTAATTCCTTAAAGACCTTTACAACCTTTTTCACTCCCACCAAATGGTCCTCCCATGTTCTTCATATTGTCTTATCAGTAGACTGGCTACCTGATACTCCCTGCCAATCCATCCTGGGGACAACCCCGTGGAGCAGTTCTTTAAACACAATGCACCTAATTATCTCTCCCAATCTTCTCATTATCATTGAAGAAAACTCTCAGGTAACAAATGGGTTAGCTCTTCTAATGCCTTGCTTCTTTGTCTTTTATGCATGCCCTTGTTAAGTCATTACTGAGCTCAGTAGAGGAGGTTTTACAATATCAATTATACTGGTTGGATTTTTCATTAGCTCTATTTTTTACTTCCTTTATCAAGCATTCAGAAGTCATGGCACCCATGTGTACCTTAGTTCAATTCCCAAGCTGGTAACAGAAGACCAGCTGATGCACAGAAGCCTAAAGGAGTCCCAGCTGAATATTTGTAGTTGCAGATGCTCCTATAATCTCAGCTGCCACCATCAGTTATTATTGCATGATGGTCTGATTGCACCACAGCTTTATTTCTCATCTCCAAAGGTAAAATACCATCTCTGTTACCTAGTAAGCATGGCAGAGACAAAATTCATGCTCTAAACTCTGTCCACAGACTCCATGTTTCTCCTTACTGGTATCTTGTAGGAAAAAAAAAAAAATATTGCTAGGGATTGAGTTGTTATTATTAATACCTTGGGATTGATATCATGTCCTCAGGTGAGTGCTGGCTGTTGCAACAAATGTTCATTTAAGTGTGCAGAAATCCCCCCAAGCTCAGTGGGATTCTGGATTTCTCTTTTCTGCTGGCTGACGTTTCAAGTCCTGCAGGATGTTTTTTCTTCCTTTCAGCAGATGATGCTTTTCATTAAGGAAAGCAATTTTAGATTCTGAGTCTCAAGCATTTTACAGTTTTATATGAGCTGACATCTCCAGACCATACAATAGCAGATATCTGGGAGGCTCTTTATGTCAGTTTGTTTTAATAGCTGCTGATGCTGGCCCTAGCAGCACATCCTACTTTCCCTGGCAAACCTTCCTTCTGCATAGGCAATTCTTTTTCAGACAGACATCATTACCTCCATATAGCCAACAAATGTTATCCAGCTTGGGATCCACCTGGGAATCAGAGTCTCTCACCTGACCTCTTAGGTTCTTGGCAAGTAACTCAGAGCTGAAACTCCTCTAGTTTTTCATGCAGTTAATTAGCAGCTCTCCAAGTGTGTGTCTGTACGTGAGGCTGGCAATTAACAGCTGCTACTTCTAAGAAGACCCTAATTTCTGCTTTCACATTTGTAAATATATAAATACATCTGTTGTAGTCATATCCATCATGTTATTGACCTTCACCAGCAGATTGTGAAATTCTCTGTGCTAAATTATTCTTCAACCTTCTTTTCATAAAGGTTTTCCTTATTTTTTGCATAGTTTCCTCTTTACTGCTGAATTCATATATGGTACAGAAGTTGTCATGGGATCTCCTGAGCAAAAAATAGGGAAATTGATGATAGACTCCTTAATGTACACAAGTACAAATTCTCCTTCCTATAGTACAAGCTCTACTTCCTATAGCAAGAGACTACGCGAAAGTTTTCAAAGCTGCATCTGGTCACAGGTCTCAGCATAGTCTTTGCTGCTGTCTCAGAAACATTGCTTTGGTCCAGAGCACTTTGAAATGTTTTGTTTTGACTTTTTTTCTTTTAATCCCAGGTGACTTTTCTAAAAATAAATCTGAGCTGTAGGTCTGGAAGTTGGCTAATAGTAGAAAAAATGATAAAATAGAATTGGACCAGAAAATCCACTTTCAACACTCTCCCCTTGCTCTATTTTCTCTCTTCTTTACAGTCTAAAGGAAGAGTCTGACTGATCTTTCATGAACTGTAGGGAAAACAGGAGAATCTTTAATAGAATTTATATAAAGTATTCAATCCCCTCCTATGAGGACTTAAGAGGCATAGTCATTTGACTTGAAGATGGAAGACAGGTATGAAAGGATTATCCAGAGTTCTTTCAATGATTTAAGAAAGTCTGCCCTACTTAACAGGATAGTTAGCCTTTCTGCCGCTTGAACTGGAGGATATAAAAGTACCCAGGGAGCCTTAGGAAGCCAGGACTTACGAGGAGTTCCAGTGGAGAGCAGCTAAGATATCAATAAAATATTCCAGAAGTTCCTCCAAGCTACGAGAGGAAGGAAACTTCTGAGGAAAAAAAAAAAAAAGAACCTAAGGTCAAATTCTGACAGGAGCCCAAATGACAGCAACATGGACTTCAGACTCTTCTGGTCTCTACACCTAACTTCTTAATGGAAGGGAGAGAGAATTAGTGGAATGGGAAAACCAGGAGTGCTTTCTCTGGGAGCAGTAAGGGAGTCACACTTGGAAGTCCTGAATTAGGCACTGCTGCCATGCACGCCCAGCTCGTACTTACCAGCACAGTTGCTACACCTCCTAGCACAGGAGAGACCGAAGCGCTGTGCTGTGCAGAATGCCATTCATGGGCCGCGGCGGTCACCCTACGGCATTCCTGATACCGTCTCACCGCAGTACGGCTTGCAGGACCTCTGCCTCCAGGTCTCGATCTCCTTCCTTAGCTCCAAGTGACCACCAGGAAGAAAGGTCTTCTAGGATCCCCTCGGACTAGCGTGCAGGGTCAGTGCTGAAGTCCAAGCTGCGGAGTGATTAATGGAAGGGCTGACCTCCTGACCTTCAGATAGGCATTCCGGAGAGTGTGACCCACGGAGCAGGAGCCCAGCCGAGGCAACGTAGATGGCCTAGCTTTGTCAAAGGCTCCGCACCCCGGCAGTGAAATAAGCGATGTGGGAAAGGTGGCTTTGGGCATTTTAAACAAGAAAAGAGAACAGTGCTGGAGCTTTGAAAACTGATTAAGCAAGTAGAACGCAGAGCTGAGTCACTCCGTATTTGCCTCTCTGTGTGCATGTGTGCATATATAGATACATATTTTTGTAAGCGTGTGCGTGTATTTGAGTGAGGATATGAAAAAAAAAGAGGCATGCAGTTCCAAAAGCCACTGCAATAACAACTTGTGAACTGAAGCTGTCACATCATATGAAACAGACCCAGAGAACACGTGAAGATGCAGTCATAGATATTTTAAAACTTCTCTTCAGTGTTTCGCTCACATTTGGTAGCATTTAAATCTGATATCCTTTATGCCTTTTTTTTTTTTTCCCCTGAAACCAACATTACCCTTTTGAAGCAGTATTTGATGAAAATGCAAAAATTCTTGGCTAGCAAAAGATTTAATTTTTTTATCTCCCAAAGTCTCCCAGCTTCATGCAGTGAAAACAACACTGATGTTCTTCTGAATAAAAGAAGGATTAGGAAGATTAAAATGCATACCACCGGACTTGTTGAAAAAAGGCTCAAATATGATATAGCTTTCTGCACAGCTTTGCCTTGAGGATCACAGCCGAAACTATTCTTGTCTTTACTTTCGGACAGTTCAGACAGATGCCGGGTCCAGATCTCCCGTATTGAGTTTTTCATAAAAGTTGCAGTAAAAAGGACGTTGCAAATAGAATGCTGCTGAGTGAATGATCAAATTTTATTTTATTTATTTATTTTCGTTATTACAGCCAGATGTTGCCTCAGGAAGTTGAAACAAGGAGTCAGGAACTGACAGCTTAATAATTAAATTGGGAAAGTTGGCAGGCCTCCTGCTACTTCCTCTAATACGTAGCATCTATGACTGAAAGTGTGCAGTATCCCAGTGGCTCTCCTTCCGAACTGGCTCATCTATTACTGGGTAATGATTTTCCATCCAGGCAACAGCAAAGCACAGGGCCTATTACACCAGCTACATAAAGTTAAAAAGATACTATGAATGAAACGTTCGCCGGGGCTTTTCCCAACATTTCTACACAAGACTGCCTAATGCTGACATGTGTTTATTGCACTTAATAATGTTTACATAACTCTTCCTTGAGCTCATTACAGCTGTCAAAAATCTGAATAGAGTGTATTTTTGCCCGTCTTCATCTCTTTGCCGTCACTAAGCCGACATGAACGGCAGCCGAGGGGAGGCTGAAGGCCCCACCGGCCCGCGAGCTGCCGGGATGGAAAGCTTGCAGCCGACTGCCCATCCCGACCTGAGCATCATCACACCTTTTCTCCCTCTTTTGGGGTTTCTTCCCTAGGTGGGAAGCGAACATGTCGCACCGCACGCTCCCGGAGCCGCCCGCTGGGCCCAAACACCTGCGGAAGGCACGGGAGAGTCCCTCCAGCCCCGGCATCAAGACCAGAGGAGGCACCGCGGCCCTGACGCTGCTCCAAGCGGGTGCTGCCCAGGCCAGCCTGGCAGCCTGCCGAGAGGAAAAACTTCATCCAGAGGCAGCGGGCAGCGCAGTGAAGGTACGGGCGTACCGCTGTGGCAGCGGCTCCGCTTCGCAGCACGGTGAGGGGGCGGCGGGAGCGGGGCGAAGCCCGTCCCGTGCCCCCGGGCGCTAGGCAGGACGGGGTGCAGGAGCGGCGGCTCCTCTGGCCCGGCAGGACCGCGCTCCTACTCGATTTGGGAGGCGGCTGACAGCGCCCGGGGGGCGAGCACAAGGTGGGGGGGGGGGGGAGTGGGGGCGAGCCCAGGGGGCCACCGTGACCCCCTCCCCGCCCCACACCTGCCCACACCGCAGAGAACCGCCCCACCCCACCCCGACCTTCGGAAGGGGGCAAAATGGCGGGGGGGGGACGACACACAGGACCCTTCACCCCGCTCCCCCCGCCCCGCCCGAGCGGGAAGGGCCCCGCGCCCCACCCGCGCGCGGCAAGGGGGCGCGCGCGGCGCCGGCGGCCCCGCCAGGGGGCGGGGCGGGGCGGGGCGGGGGGGTCCGGGGCTGCCGCCGCCGCCGCCGCCGCCGCTGCTGCTGCTGCCGGCGGCACTGGCGGGGCGGCGGCGGGAGCGGGAGGCTGCCGAGGTAAAGCGCGGCCGTGGCTGTGGGGAGGGCTCCCCTCCTGCCGTGTCGCGTCCGGCGGGGGAGAGGAGGACGAGGAGGTGGTGGGGAGCGGGGCGGAGCGGGGCGCGCTGCCGGCTTGTCCCCTCACAGCCCCGGCTGGCGCCGCGCTTCCCCTCTCCCCCGCCCGCCGCCCCTCCCGCGCGTGTCCGTGGCCCTGCGGGGGCCGCGCTGCCCCGGCCCAGCTGCGGGCGGGCTCGGGCGGGCGCGGAGCGGCGCGGTCGCGCTGTCAGCGCGGGGTGCCCGGGCGGCGCGGCGGGACCGGGGCCGGCGGCGCGGTCATTCTGATCGCCTTCACCCCCTCAGCGGCCGTAATTTCGCGTTAGCCCCTCGGCCGCTTCGTGCCTTCACCTCCGCAGACAAAAGCGCGCCCGAGGCGTCGTCAGGGGGTGATTTGATCGTGTCAAGTCGTGCGTAGGGAGCGCTGAGCTGCGCTCGGGACCCTGACAGCCTGGAGCCGGGGCAGAAGAACCCGCCCTGCTGCTGCTGAGCTGCCCCTTGCTGCCCCGTTTACCGTCGTTTGCCTTAACGAGTAGTTATTTTGGCGGAAAAAAAAAAAAAAAACCCAACAAAAAACCAACCCCAAACCCTTGATGTTCACAGATTTGCTTTAAAAAGCTAACGGGTCTGGGCAGCGCTCGCTGTGAAAAGTGATTCGGAGTGTGGAAGAGGAATCCCAACGGCGGGGCCGCTTTGCCGAATGGAATTCCTGTGCAGAGGGAGCCACAGTGTACATTAGATTTCTTTTAGCCGGCTACTTACTTCATCTGCCTGCGTGCTGAATAGTTATTTACTCAAATAACTGGGTAAATGGCCGGGCGGGCGTGCAGGGGCGGCTCTTCTGCCCCTTTTGGAAGTGAAATTCAGTTTCACAACTGCCGCACCTCCTTGCCTTGCTGAAGGATATTGTGCGGACTCGGTGGCAGGGAGCTCTGGCTGGAGCAGGGATTACTTCTGGGTAAGTGAGGCTGGCGGTGTGAGGGTCTACGGGATCCCTTCTGCTGCCTGCAGTAAGTGGTGTGTGTTTAATACAGTCTGAAGACTCAGCTGTGTGTGTGTGTGTTGCAGGCTCTGATGGAGGTAATATGAATGCTGTTTATGCGATTTTGATACTTTATAGTGGCGCATTTTTGTTCGTATTCAGAGTGACGGTTTGGTCATTTGATTCTGTGGCAGAATTCTGCTGGTTTTTGTAGAGTTGAGATCATGCCTTTGGCTGAGTCGTGCTCAATAGCATTTTAGCAAGCTGTTGTGTAACGTGAAATATGGAGGGCTAAATTATTGGCAATATATTTAATCCATAAAGCAGTCTTACCTCACACTTTGAAGAGAAACAGGAAATACTAGCGTGGATTCTGAAAAGAAAATAGTTAATGGAGCAACACAAAATATTATTGTCCGAGGACCGTGCAGGGTCCAAAGAACGCCCACGAGGACAGTACAGCAACAGCCCAAAGAGAGGAGATTCACTGAGACTGTTCTTTGGCTCTTACCTTTGAAAGAGCTCTCATGAGGAAGTTTAGCAAGCATAGGTTGATTTTATATGACACTACAGTTAACTGAAGGAATTGAATACCTAGTGCGAGAGCCTGTGCGTGTGGGAGAAGCGGAATTAAGGTAAAACGGTGTCAATGTAAATTTAGACCAATTGTGTCATTGTGGTAGAAGTTGCTATGTGGACATCACTTGTTTGCAGTTCTGGTTATGTCATTTGGGAAGAGTTGGAAGCAAAACTGAAAAAAACCACTGCCCTTAAAATAAGAGCATCAAGAGTTGGTGTGTGTTTTATTTTGTTTTTGACCAAGAAAGCCGGTTTTGATTTAAAATATTAATTAAATCTTTCCTTTATGAACTAAGCCCTGGGTAAGAGCTTGATGTGTCAGCATCTGTCTCTGTCTGATTTAATGATCAGAGAAGGTTGATCCCCAGCTTTTTATGTGGGTAAGCTTCCAGCGAAATACAGTTTGCTAGATGAAGGGTTGCAGGATTTGTCCTTGTATAGTAGTGTTACAGTGTTAGTAAATGAGAGTGGTTGCCAGTATAGGATCTGCCTCAATGCAGGCTCATTATTCTGTGACTAAGCGTGCTTGTGAAGAGCGCGAAAGCTGGCTCCAAAGCAGATGGTCGCACTTTGGGGTACCTTGTATCTTGTCTGGTTCTCTTCTGCACCTTCTTGCAGAGCTGAGGGGTCTTGCAGTCCACTTGCATTTTCAGGCTAATTTGCGCCAATAGCAGTATGAGAAAGCATCTCTGTTACACTTGAAAATCAGGCTCTCTCCAGGTAGGAGTGACACCACCAAGGGATGCTTCACCATTATGCCTTTCTGGTTTTCTGCTGAAGTAGTTTTGTCTGTATCTGTAGTAAAAGTGTTCTATTGATGCAAGGATACTAGCTCGTTTCAGGGGTGATAGGTCTCTAGTGTGGGCAAGGTGTAGAAGGCTCAGTATTCTCACATATCTACGTTTCTGTAGAATGAAATAAGTTATTCTAGCAAATACCCAGTTATGAGGTGCCCACAGGTGTGTACAGTAGGAGTTTGAGCCAGATGTGCCTGCAAGGGATCATCCATTTTCACACTTCTGTCTATATGGATATGGTGGGAGAGGTATGTAGTATAAATAAAGTCCCCACTGACTTCTGTGGATTTACACATGTGTAAAATCAGTTGCAAGCAGATTCAACCAGATCTATGCTAATACTTGTATTTCTTGTGTGAAACAAGTATTTTCAAGAAAAAGATCGAATTTTCCACTACTTTGCACCCCAGGGCAGGATTCTCCTCGTGTGTGTTACCAGCAACAATTTAAAAAGCTGCCACTTTTCAGTGGGGTGCAACACAAGGTCCGGCCAGCATCATCTAACTGTTGTGAGCGTTTACAGTGTGCTTTTTGTCATGGTGGAAGTTTCTTCTAACCCTTCTCAGCTAACAGTTACTTTACGCATGAAGCGTTAATATGTTCTTGCCTGTTTAATAACCTGTTGTTTCAGTAGTATCTTGTAGCATTGAACTCTGTAAGTTGTCTGCATTAAATCTGTTGTCTTTCAATATCATTTATTCTCTCCTTGTTTATATATTAGGAGGAGACAGTAGTTATTGAAACTCCCTAATATAGCTTAGCTAATCTTAATTCTAATGATGGAGTCCATTACAATGCATATTCTAAGTGCAAACTATTGATAAAGCTTAGGCAAGACATTGGAAGAAAGTTACGTCGAATTTTGCTTCTTCATAGGTTGTGTTCTAATTAAATATTCAGTATTATAGGAGGTGATCTTTGAGTCCCAAGACACTGATGAAATGTCAGTTAAATCGTATTTCCCTCCTTCTAAAGTATTGTGCAATATTGCATTTGCTACAATACTGGGAAATCTTTAAGAGTTGAAGAATCATTTAACTTTATTCTCTGTAATCTATAGTTTAGTTTGTATTCAGGGTAGATAGATTGGAAAATGCTGAACATGTAGGAAGTTCAGACATAAAAAAAACAGAATTAGGCCAACTGGGAAAAAGCCAAATGGTTATGAAATACAGGAAAGCATAGAGAGTTTGTGGAATAGGCATTTACCTATAAGGAATACTTTTTTTAGGAGCTACTCATGTTAGTAAAAGCAAAAAGAACTTCATTTTATTAAATATTTATTTAGTTTGTTGAAGTAATACTTTGGAGCTTTTGGATTTATGTTCTACAGCAGCCTAACTTTTCTCCACTGTTCACCTCTTTCTTATATCCTGACACAGTGAGCTTATTATTGTCAGCTTTGATTACAGCCATATATATTTTCGTAGTGCTCTATAGCAAGTCTGTAGGGCAACAGACCCTACCATATCACACGTCTAATTTATGACTTTATTTTTCAGCAATTAATGGCAAGTCTGCTGATCAGATCAGAGTTAACATTATTTGGATGTAATTAAAATATGCCAATAATAATGAAATGATGAAATGCGTATGAGCTGATTCAGTTTCCCCTTTCACTAGATTTCTTTGGCTTTTTTTGTTTCAATACAGAGTGCAAGCTGTTGCTAATTAGCATGGCGCTCTGGAGGTGGTCTCTATGTAAGCTAAAAGGAGAGGATAGGGTGAAGGGGGAAAAAAACCTCCCAAACCTGGAGAAGTAAAAGTGTCAGTCTTGGAGGTGTTTAAAAGCTTTGCACATAGAGCGGGTTTTGTCCCTCTTACTAGACGAGTGATGGCAAAACCTTTCCAGGTCATATGTAAAACTTTAGACCAGAGTTGAATCCTCTGCCGATGTGTGCGTTCGTGCTGGGTACAGGCAGAGGGGCCTCTCTTGGGAGAGCTGCTTGTTTCTCCTTCTTACTTCTTCTTGTGCAGTGCTACAGCTTGTCTCCCGTTTAGTAGGCTGGCACAGGGACTTGATCGACGGCAGCGTGGGGCTGGGAGCACCTGCATTTCCAGGGTCGCAGCAGGTTCACTGGGGAGGTGGCATTGAGACTACCACCATGCAACAGCTCTGGTGCATTTGCCATGGCATTTCTCTCATGGATGCGGAATATTACGGACAGCTATGTCTCTTACTGTTATTAAATTGCTAAAGGCTTATTTGCTTTCGATGTGTCTGTGGAATATGCAGAATTCTGCTTACGTTTCCTATGCAGTGTACATCAATGAATATATGCGTGTGTGTATAAATATTTCCGTGTCTGTTTCTCTATGTTAAACCGTATTCTGTGCTCTTGGGTGGAACTCCTGCACCTGCTAAGGGGGCAGGTTTTGAACTTGAACAGCATAATCTTAAGGTGCAGGGCTGCTGATTGTTGTTGGAGTATTTGGCAGTCATGATTCTAGAGGTTTTGGCTCTTATCTAGGCAGATATGAAAAAGCTGCTCCCTGCGGCAGCAGTATGTAGCAAAGTAATAGAAGACAAGCTTTAAATAAATGATAAATTGAATATTTATTAAACCCATTCTTGCATATGGGGAGCATCCTATGAAGTTGTATAGAAAGCTGCCTTCCTTGGGTCGCTGAATGAAACCTGATTCACACTGTGTGAGAGCATGCTTTGCACTGCCAGGCAAGGAAGATTCCTCTCAGTACCTGTAACACATCTTCCTTTTCTCCCATCTCCTTCCTCTTGTATCTGTTTTGACCTATGTCTAGATTCTCTGCAAATGCTTTGGAATTAACGCTGCCAAGGGAGTGGCACGTACTGCTCATTTCATCAAAGTAATGCAGTACAAAATAATGATTAGAAGTTATTTTAGTTTGAGTGGTTTAGCCCATGGTACTGGCACGTGCAAATATTTTAGCATTAGATCCTGGTTTGAAATTTAATTTAGCAAAAATCTTGGAAGTAACTAATAAGAAAATCCTGCCCTTTAAAGCTTTCCATCTAGAGTTCAAAGAAAAGTCAAAGGAAGTTACAGATCATATGTCTTTTATTTTTTCTGGGGTCAACTGCAGGAAGTTGTATAGCTACATTCTGAACCACATTCATTTTCTTTAAGTGTAGATATTTCTTTGTTTGGTCAGCATAAGAGATGCTATTCCAGAGTGATCTGCGTTTAGGTGATCTGAGATGCCGCTCATGAAGCGGTGCATTCTCCTGTCCGATCCTTTGTGCTGCTCCTCTGAGGTCGTCCTCAGAAGAACTTTCTCTGAGATCAGAAAGTAAGGTAGCCAATGCTGGTCTGTATGTCAGGGGACCTATAAAGCAATGCTGTATGATCTAGGGGAAATATGTGAAAGGCTTTGTTGCATTTTCATAAATAGCTTAAAGAGTTTTGAGTTGGAGCAGCCACCTTGTTTCAGCCATCAGTAGATGTTAATATTTTAGCTAAAATATTTCCCTTTAAAAATTCTTTGGAAAAAGAAGCAGAGTACTTTTCAGGTTTACTGTACTGATTTGCAAGTTTACTGCTTCTTAAGGTACGGGGTATTGCCATTCTTTCTCATGCAAAATTTGGGTTGACCTCAGTGGCTGTAAGATCATGCCCCACTTCTTCTCTTTGCAAGTTTTTCACAAAGAATATTAGCTACAACATTAGCTTCTTGTTTATATTATAGTATTGCCCAAGGGGTATTTGGTGTCCACCCACATCACTTGCTTTCTTCGAACTCGTTATTCTTAGGGTAGGGGTATTGTAGGAATAAAAGTATATAGTGATTAAAAAGCAGTGTTGAATCAGATTCAGCAGTATGCTCTTGCAGCGATGGAGACTAATGTCATGCTGAACTGTATTAGCAAGAGTGTGGCCACTCGGTTGAGGGGGGTGACTATTGCTCTTGACAAGGCTGTTCCTGGAATAATCACAGAATCGTAGAATCATTTAGGTTGGAAAAGACCTTTAAGATCATCCAGTCCAACCATTAACCTAACACTACCAAGTCCACCACTAAACCAGTTAAGGGTAGAGTAGCAATTTCATGTTTCCTGGCTTGGTGGCTGGATTATTTTTTAATGAAAGTAAAAACTAGGAATCATTAAGGTTGGAAAGGACACATGCACACATGGAGATGCTGAGGGATCTGGGTTTGCCCAGCCTGGAGAATAGAAGATGAAGGTGAATTGCTGCATTCCATATCCTGATGGGCTGTTATGGAGCAGAGAGAGATGCTCTTCTTTGGGGTGTACAGAGAAAGGATGAGGTGCAGTCATCACACACTGAAATGGGGAAATTCTGACTGGGCGTAAGGAAAAAAAAATGAACAATGCAAATGGTTAAGCTCTGACCAGGGGTCTGTGGAGGTTGCGGGATTTGCCCTTCGAGATTTAAAAACTTGACTGGACAAGACTCTGAACAACTTGATCTGACTTTGAAATTGGCACTGCTTTGACTGGGAATTGGAGGACGTGGCCTCTGGAGGTCCTTTCCAGCCTGAAGTATTCTGACTCTGTAAAAAGATTTCCCACAAAGAAAATAAGTATCATAAGAGTTATGCTAAATATTCTTTTTAATTATAGTCTTAGAAGGAAAGAGCTGTTTGTTTGAGGGATCAGAGGAGCCCTTTGTGTAGCACTCATGGCCAACATAATTTAGAATAAAAATGATTTTGTAAAGAGCACATGGAAAAGGAACATATTTAAACTGTATGTGGGGCAAGCTGCTGCTGTACCGTGCCGCTGCCATGACTAGTTGCAGTCTTGCTGCCATGTGTTGAGAGTAGCTCTGACAAATAAATAAGGCATTTCAAGTGGTACTTGGCTGTGGTTAGCGTAGGTGAGTTCTTCACAAGTCTGGGAAGGTATGTAACACATACTAAATTTGAAATGGCTGTTATAGGCTGGTGTAATAAAGAAAGTGCCTTCCTTTTTTTTTTTTTTTTGATAGAGTGACTAATGAAGCTCTCTAAGATTGATTGTTGACACATCCTTTGGGCCTGATGTGATGGCAGTACTCTGTGTTGGAGTGGCTCACCATTGTTAGTTGTGGCATCATGTTTGACCATTTATGTTTTGTAATATACAGCTTGAATATGAGATGTGCTATTTTTCTCACAGTCATTTTATTTCTCAGAACTAACTTTGTGCTAAGGCGGACAAAATATCAGCACTTCTTGTCCTGGGCATCTGTGTGAGGTCATAATAACATCACCAGAAATCCCTATAGGTTTGGCCTTAAGACTTCAGTTTTTCCTCGAGTTAGCAATGACTAAATAATCTATGTTATGTCAACTATAATTGCTCCAGCATTATTCATTCAGGCAGTATCTCACTGAAATAACATGAACTTTATGTATTGATGCCTGTATGTTCAAATTCAAAAATTCAGTAGTGGAGAACAAGTTTATTTGTTATCCTGCATGTCTGTGTATACATGCTTATTTGTGGGAGAAGGAGGGAGGAATGTATCCACAGTAACCCCCCTGCTCCCTCCCAAAACAATTACGTTTTGGTTTTTTTCCCTGCAAATGACATTAAATGACTTCTGCCAGTACTTGAGTTAAATATGCTAGCTGTGATTCAGGCTTGAAAGTTAAGACTCTTGCTCAGCTTTTCAGAAAGACTGTCAGAGACTGTGTGTGTGTGTGTGTGTGTATGTGTGTGTATATATATAAAACCTGCAGCAGTGTAAGTAGATACTATCAATCTAGGCTGCTGTATTTCCTCTGTGGGCCAGATTGAGTGTGGCCTTTCTGCAGAGGTACAATGGGCTTGTATAAAAGCTTGAATGATTGCTGTCAGCGCTCTGTAGGACGTATAGACTTCTGTGGCTTTTCTCTGCAGGGGCTACCTACCTGTACAGACCACAGGGTGGGAATCGAGGAGGCACATTAAGGAGAGCAGGCTGTTGCTCAAAAGGGTGTCGGGCAGGAGATAACGCTGTCTTGTACTCCGAACACGGAGGTGAAGCTGCAGCTTTTCGCTCCAGCCCTTACCCTCCTTGAGTCCTGCTTTTGTCCTTAATATTCTTTTATATATACATATATATTAGCATTGAGATTCACACTTTAACTCCTAAGTCAGTCTTCCAAAAGGACCTGAGAGTGACTTAGTAATCAGGAGATATTAGCAATTTTGAATCCCTTTTACCTGCTCTGTGTATTTAAATCATACTCAGGATGTGTTTCCCAGCATTGTACCAACACATATAAAAGGGAAAGATGGTTTCTTTAATTTTTAAATGAAAGCTGAAATCCATGATTTGTTGTTGAGGAAGTGTAAGAAAAAGGCCAACTATCACTAGATTCAGATCAGAAATATGGGAACAGCTCTGCTGGTTCTAACAAGATTGCAATACAGAAATAGCTTTGCTGATACGTCTACTGTTTCACACAAAATCAGTCTGGCTGTTTTTTGGTTGGATTTTACAACCAGTTTTAACAACGTTAAATGTATATTTTTGATTTAGAGTGTTTCCTGATTTGGGAAGCCAGTAGAGAAGTGTTTTCAAAGTAATATTATGAGTACTAAGGCCTGGACAGGCAGAGCACTTTGTTAGTTCAACACTTATTGTTCTGTAGTGCTGCTGCTGAAATACGAATTGTCTTTTGTGGCTGCAGTTTCTTCACTCTCATAGAGTCTGTCTGAGACCAGGCAATTCTCTGTGGAAGATGAAAAAGGGCAGTACAGAGCAATTCCTTTTTTCTATGCCACCCCCCCCTCCCCCCCTTGACTTCTTGTCCTGCTTTTCTTGTTGGGCAGGAGTGGGTTGACAGAAACAGTGTCTAGTTGGATCAAAAGGATTGGTAGAGGTCATGTTAGTGAAATCACATTTCCCTCTTTTTAAAAAGAGGGTAGAATTTTCTTGTGTTGATGGTTCAGCTGGAAAGGTATTGAGTAAACTGGGGGAAGATAATTGTGTGCACTCAGTGTTGGTGCAGACACAGTTGACTGGCTCTGGAGTTCCCTTGGGTGCTCACAGGGAATTTTGGCACTGACACCTACTTCTTCTTCCTTGAGCTGGAGCTGAGGAGAGGGTTGGTGTTGCAATTGATAGGGGTGTTCAGTGGGAAGAGAAAGAAAGGAAGCATGTCGTGAACCTGAGATACCCTCATTCAGAGGCTTTAGTGAAGCAATGCTCTGATTTTGATTTCTTGTTTGTGGATATTGGAGATAGCGTTAAGATCTTGCCTGATTTTGCCCTGAGTATCATTGTTCTGATGAGTATGTTTGCCTTATTCCTTCAAAACTTCACTTTGTAACTGCTCTTTCCCCTTATTCTTCCAGGCTGTCAGACTGGCTTAGGTCCATGAAGACTACCCTGGTGTCAAGCTCCCTCTGACTTGCCTTCAGTTACCAGGAGCAAAGGTACAGTTACAGGGGTAAGTTAAAATCCACTCACAGAATCCCCTGAAGGAAACAAAGACTTTAATTAGTGCCCTCTCCTTTGCATGGCAGTCTCTGGTACATTTCTTCCTTCAGAGTTGCTTGGTCCGTGACAGCAGGCTATCAGTGATAGAGAAAGGGAAATCCAAAAGAGTTGAGTCACTTTGAAAATGTAGTGAAAAGTTAATGAATAGAGCACTTACAGGGAAAATACCAATGCAGGCTGTGTCAGGTAAGCACTTTAGAAGTGAAAAGTGCCCCCCTGTTGGTTTGTTCTCCTTTTAACTGATCTCTTTGAAAACCTAATTGGAATCACAGTTGAACTACTGTGATAAAATATGTTTTTGGTAGATAAAGTTGAAATAATACACATTTAGCAATCGGGAGTGTTGCTGGAAATAGTAGGCGCATGTAGAAATGAACACAAATTCCCATTTCTTGTTTCATCCTAAGGGCAAAGTACCCTTGGTGCAAAGCCCAGGGGACCTATATAGTCATTAGCAGATGGAGGGGGACATTAATCTTCTACCCACAAATCTGCCCCAGCACATAAAGCAGGGAGCGTCTCTGTTGTGAGGATTGCTAGAGGTTGTATTAAACATGATCGTATAGTTTATAATCACAGTGTCAACCACTCTTGCTGTTCATTGCTGTGTTTTCTTGGTACTCTGTGTCTCTGGATTTCACTTTTTCTATCCATGTATAATGGAGTAGTGACAGTGTTTCTGCTTCTTGAGATGTTGGCAGAAGCTTCTTCCAACACTCTTAAAATCTCTCTCTTGCTGTAGGCACTAGAGTATGTTAGGATATACTTTAAGTACTTTTTTGTGCATAGGGAGAAATGTATGATTTTTCTGTGTCATTCAGTCTTTCTCATTTGGCAGTAAGCTAGGAGACAGGCATGGTTAGTGAGGTATCTCAGCAGCGCATTTTTATGGGAGCATAGTTTAAGGTTAGGAGTATGTCCAGTCTCCAAACTGCTTAGTGAGCATTCTGTATTTGGAAACAAATGCCAGCTGGCAGTAGTTAAGGAGTGCATGCTTATTCTGCTCATGATAGCCAAAACATGCTCCCTGCTGTGTGCTTTTGGCAGCTTTGCACTGGCAATATGTCTCAAATGCCAGTTGCATGTCCTCCTTTCTTCCTCATAAGTGTGTCCCATAAGGCATGATTTAGCCTAAATAAAAATGTGCCTCTGTTAGGTTTGGTAACATATGGAAAGAAAGAGACTGCTTGTTTTAAAAAATCAAAGTCTTTCTGAAACACCTGTAGTACATTATTTCCACTGTGGAAATAAAAAGATGATTGTCATGTCTTCCTATGCTCAATAGCAAATTGGCCTTAAATTCCTGAAGATTTGATGATTTTTGTGACACCAATTCTTAGGCATACTACACTGAAAAAAATGTGTAACTTATTCTCAGTGAGATCTCTGGGTGGAATTTCAGTCCTAAAGTAGCTGCATATTATTTGAAGCTCTAACTCTGTCTGGTCAATGTATTAATTTCATTGTTGGTGAAATTAATCACATTAATTTGCGGTCTGAACATATAATCATCACCTTTTATATTTCTTTCTATTTGAGTTGTTCTAAGTCAATAAATGTCTAAAATAAGTGTTACATTTTATTGAAAAGATACCTTATGTGTAGGCAGCCTGACTTCGTAATTACAATCAAGTGTTGCAAATGTGCTTAGCTGAATTATTTGAAGCAGTTTGTGCACTGTGGTACATCGGATACAAATTCTTAAGAATCTGAAGGTAAATAAACCCAGTCTACATTTCTTTGTCATTTTTATCTTCAGTAACAGTGTAACAGGTTAAAAAAAAGCACAGTTTAAGAAAAAAAAAAGCTAAACAAAACACTGAAGCTTTTCAGTTCAATACTCGAACAACTGCATTTAAGGTCAAGTCAACTGTAGGGTAAGTAACCTGTGCTCACAACTTGGCTTTAGGAATATGTATGTTTTGCTTTTTCTTTGAGACTATCTTATACCTCCTTTGTTTGCAGCAGATTTTGGTATTTGGCAAGATGGTAATTCTCAGAGAATTTCAATGCCTTTTTCTTTTCTAAACCAACAAAGTTTTGTTGAGATCTGATAAGATACGGAAGTTTAAAAATCAGTTTCTCTTCTCTTAACTGTGTTCCTTAGGAAAAAGTTATCACCTTCCCAAAATCACGAGCTTTCCCAAAACTGGGATCATGCAACCGCTAAAGAGGGAGAGGAACAGTACCCACTGGAAAACACTAGGGTTTTTGTTACTGTGCTTCCACGTATCTGTTGAAGCCTGCTTGCAGTAGCTGATTTAATGCTCCTGTTGCCCACTCTGCTTTCACAGTAAATAAGAACAATTTGCATTTCCCAGGCAGAAGGTAAAAACGAGGGCCTTACTGTGACCCTTTCCTCAAACCCATAAGCTTACCTCAGCAGCCTGATATCACTATCACACAGCTTTCTCTCTCTAGCAAGAAGGACTCAGTTCAGTTGCTTTCAACAGCTGATCTAAAGTGGTGCAGGTTTCCTTTAAGTTCTTTGTCGAATCTGTCATCCAGCTATATCCTGGATATCCAAGGGCATGGGCACCTATGTTCAGGTACCTGAATACTTTCGTGGTTGTCTGTGCTATTAGTGAAGTTGAGAATCAAATCTTGCTGTGATCTGTGTTGAAGGAGCACTGCTGCACATTGGTTAACTTACTCCTGCTCTTAAAAACCCTTGGGTATGATGTGCAAAAAAGGTATTTTAGAAGGTAGGTTGCAAAATCAAACCTTTAGAAGTTGTCAAATGTCAGATTTATGTTATTTTTTTCTGTGTCTGTAATTGATGCAGGAATATAGATCTTGCAACTGTAATTTCATCATATCCTAACTATTGCGCACCTGAATTGGATAACTTACATTAAAACACGTGAATGTGGCATGGTCATGGTATTTAGTAAATAGCAGAGTGGCACTTGTGTATGAGGGAAAAACAGCGTTCACAGAAGAATGATCATAGAATTCGATGCTAAGTTATTATATAAATGTAGAAGATAAGCAGAACTGGTTCAACAGAATTTAAATTGCATGTCAGCTAAATAAATTTGCATTATATAAACTTAATGCAGATTCAGACCTGCAGTAAGTAAGCATGTGTACATGATTGATTTCAGTGAAGTTTCTACCATTTATGCTGGTGTTGAATTCTGCCTCTAGTCAAAAAGAAGTTTTCTAAAAGTTCTGCCAACACGGTTTTGTCTTGGAACAGCTTTGAGGTTTGCCAGCAGTGTTATTTCTTTTGCGTTGTAGGAGCAGCTCTAGTTACATGCCAAAATATGGTGTTATTTTTAAACTGAAAAATAAATTAAACCTATGTAGAAATGGAAACTTTGTTGAATGCCAGATTCTGACCACGTTACTCCCATTGGAACCACTAGGACCACTTTTGCAATCTGCTCTGTCTTTATAGCATTAAGAGGTATTTCACAATATGGGAAATACTGGAAAAAATGAGTGCAAGGAAGGCAGGAAATCTGCCAATGTCCATGTCTTTTTAAAAAAGTTATTGTAACCTACTTGCTGAGATGTATTTTATGCAGCTATCAAATTTAACCAGACTTCAGTTATGGCCAGCCAGCCCCCATTTCAAAAGTGTTAGTCTGTAGAGAAGAGGCAGATCAAAAAATTTGGGTACCTAAATATTTTCAACATAATCATAATTTCATGATTTTGGCCTGTTTTCCTAAGATAGTGAGACTTATGAGCTTGGAGAGTCTGTCAGGCTTCTTTCTTTCCCATTTTCTTTAACTTTAAAAATTTTTGTCCAGTGTAAGCAGAATTTTAAAAAGTTAATTCCAGTAAGATAGGGGTTAAAACAGATGGAGGGGTTTGGGAAGCAGAAATACAGTCCTCAAGAAGAGGTTTGTTTGCTCTAAGAGTATTTTCCTCAGACGCTAACCCTGGTAAAAAAAGCCCAGATTTTTTGCCTCCAGTGTTGTGCAAGCAGTCAAATCCATTGGGGGCTTTGAGAAGAAGCTCTAGTTATTTTGGGCTGTCATTGATTTCAGCTTGTGTGAAAAGGATAGAACAGGTATGTCATCTTATTGTTCTGTCATAAAAGGAAGGCAGAAATTTGCGTTATTAATCCAGAAGACTTTCTGAGTGGGTTGCACCTAGAGTCTCAACTTGGTCTTGAGCTGAAGTCTTCAGAGCAGTTACAGAGGTAAGTATAATCAGGCTGAGCTCTGTGAGTACGATGATGCTAAAGGAGACAGCAGTTGCTGTTATAGCACTTTGAAATCATGTTCAGCCAAGCAGTACAGATTAGCAATAAGTCTAGTAAGACCCGAAATGTTCACTAGTTTTGATAGCTGAACAGTTGTTCTTGATAACGGCACTAGACGGCTGTGGTCCTGCTAACCTGTGGCTTAAGGATAGCATATTGCTCAGCACAATTCCTCATGTGTTTGATGGTAAGTTGTTTGTAGACCAGTGCAGCTGGGTGGTGTTACACCGTTGACACTCAAGATTTTTTTTTTATCGCCACTTCTCAATGATGATTCATGAATAGCATTATTAGCGGTGTACCTGCTAGGGAGTGCATAGTATTTGAGGCTGAAGTTGTTAATTCATAGGACTGCAACACAGAGGCTGGTCTGATGAACTGTTGTTTCAGCCGTGTTCTTTCTTGGTATTGGACTTTTGATCAGGTTGTAATATGCAGAACAAAAGTTCTTACATGAGGAACTGAATTCACCTTGGGTGATGCATAGTCCTTTTTAGACTGGAAAATGCGCATGATGGATTTATGTTCTGAGCAGATAGCCCCTTAGCTCAGATGACAGATTTTATGCATAGGCCTCCTGCTTTGTACATTTACACTTCTTTTGAGGGTGGAGTTGTAGTACTACTACTACTTGCAATTGTCTAATATTTGCTACTTTTATCTCAATTCATAAGATGGATCTTCACTTTGTACCTAAAGCGAATTAATAATCATCATCCGTAGGCTTTTTGGCAGGGCATGGTCAGCTCTAGGGATCTTTGACTGTAGTAATCTCATTGGCAAAAGATGTAACTTGCCATAAATTGGATTTCCTTTTTCTGAAGCCTGAAATGACCTGTGTCTTTGAGTTTTAGAAAGAAGATGAAGATTAACGGCGTAAAAAGGCAGTTAGACGCTAAGCTCCCACTGACTGTATTTGGTGCATAACTCCTATTTGTATCTTTGCAAATCTTCATTTTTACTTGGTGTATATGGTGGGCATTTAAGGAGGTGGCAAAAAGCTGCTTTCTACTACTTGGTTCTGTAATTATAAATACACTGACTTCAGTATGAGAAACATCAGACAATAAGTCTTGGTAATGGTTAAGTTAATTCACTTTTAGAAGTTCAATAATTCATCTAAGAAGTGTCAGCAGCTGGGTCTTGTTAATGGTAACCCTTTCATTTCTGTTAAATCAATTGTGAATAATAGAATCCTTCAGAGAAAAATGATGAAGTAAGCATTGATTTCCAAATTGGGTGTCTGATATTGGAGCATTAATAAAATCTAGAGCAAGCAGGCAACTAGGACCTCATATACTCTGATCACCTAAGTAGTAATCAGAGAAAATCAATTATTTTTGTGTATGGTGCTAGATCTGTTAACATTTAATCTATTGCCATTCATCATTGTGTCTATAATTTCGTTTTTATAATTGTTTTGATTTTTGGGGGCTTAATAGTATGCATTGAATCAAGCATTTACTGTCAAGCTTTTGTGAAACAGAAGTGGCATTGCCATATTGTCTACTGTTTACTAGCTGTCTGTCTTACTATGTTAGGGCTTTCTGTAGCAATGGTCAAAGTAATGTCTACGTATTTTCAAATGAGGTTAAATCTTCTTAGAGGGGTTCCAAGCAGACTTCATGGAGTCCTCCGTTATTATCTCTTTCTAAGCTGTGAGGAGCTGTGTTGCTCACTGGTATGTAGTCATGTTCAGTCTCGCAGGGTTGTTACCAACATCTCCAGTAATGATGGTAAAACTCTGTCTTGTGTTGTTGCGGAGGGCCGTGACTGTCTGGATGTGTCAGAGGAGGAGATCAATGCTGACATGGCCAGTTCTGGCCTCTGGTGGCTTTAATACAGAGGACAGAGGTTTTGGTAATGGGAGCATTTGTGAGTGATCTGAGAGGGAGTAGTTGATGGTAGAACATCCCACCAAGGCATGGGAGGCCATAGACTTTTGTGGATGGGATACCTCCATGACTTGTGCTTTCAGCCTCGCAGTCAGTGAATTTTTGTAATACAATGTGAAGGTTACAGATTTGTGGGTATGGGGTTTTTTTTGTGTGGTGTTGTTTTTTTTTTTTTTTAAAAATATTCTGTTTGAAGGCTGAGTTCATTGGTTTTGTTTAGAGCTGCTAGCCACTTGCTTTTTCTGTCCAGTATTGTGCTTACCAGAGATCTCATTTTGTTTAAAGCTGTATTGAATTTGTATGGAAAACCACATACAAGCAAATCTGCTTCCTGTTGAAGTTTGTCGGAGTATAGGCTAAAACTGGACCAGGATTTGGCCCATAAAGCATAGCAAGAAAATTTAACAGTTATAATGAAACTCTTAAGGCAAATAAAATGTTCTAGCAGGTGTTCGTAAATGTGCTTTATGCTCATAGACTCTGTTAAATGTTAATACTAAGGTCCTGCAGAACCTGCACATAAGGACTGTGTGAAGGAAGCAAATGTCTGTTAAATGTGCTGTGCAATATTGTAGCAAAGGTGGGTGGCAGTGCAATGCCACACTACCTATTAGACTGAAATATGGAAGCTATTAGAGATTCTGCTGAATTTTCATTTTGCAAGGGAGTAGTTTTCAAGAGAGAACGCATCATATAAAAAAACCTATGTCTTGTGCAAAACTAGAAGCATCTTTGTCAGTGTATGCAGTTTTCTTGGATGTATGCAGAGCTTATTAGGGACAACTACTAACATACTGTATTAACAGTAAGTTTAAAATAAGACAATACTTGTGAGGAGAATAATAGCTGAAAAGCAGTTTTATTTTTTGTATATTTCATTTTCCTTGAATTAGGTTTTTTCATGCCTTAGATGATCCCACAGGCAGAAGTCCTAACATGACCCTAAACACGTTTTGAGGATAATAGGTGTTGGCAGGATTTTATATTTAGATCTCTGTCTTATGCTATCTCTTAATATTTTTTTAATCAATCACTTCACCATCAAAGCACTTCTTCATCAAAGCACAGTGAGGTCCATTTTAGATTTTCAGGAGCTTTCTGGCCTTCCTCCTTTCTGACTTCTAGGGGAAGTATTTGTTGGCTTTTTCAGCAGGTTTTGCAGCATGCTGTGAAAGCTGGTGGCTTGTACTGGTTTGGTTTCTTCTAGCAGTTAATTTCATTAGGATTCAGGTCAAACCCATGGGACAAAAAAATACCTGTGTGTACTGGATTCAGTTCCTAAAATGACACCATGAATGTGGCAGTCATTGTTAGAATGTGTTTTGTTGGTATTTGATTAATTGACTGAGTTATCATCTCGTCAATGCTCAGTCATTGTGTTGCAAGATAAAAGCAACCACATATTACAAAGATACTCTCTTTCCCAGTTAACTTCTTAATTTTCTGCGCTAAAAGAGAATGCATTAGCTTGGAAAACACTAAGATTGCTGAGTGAGGGGAGGTCTTTCACACGACATTTAGATCTATCAAGTTACAAGCATTGCAGCTACCCTTGTATCACATGCCAGTGTCAGAATGTCCACATAATGTCAGAAAGACTCTTCCGCTGTTGCCTTGGTCTTGTCCTCAAGTGTCTGTTCCCTGCAGTGGCGGTGCTGGCATTTTTTTAGCTGATGGGGGCAGGGGTGTCTCAGAAATCTTGCTTCATTCCACCTTGTTGTAAAAAGGATTGAAGCATGCGCTTACACAGTGAATTCTCATTACTTGCTTCCCAAACAAAGTCACAGGGCTACCAAAGTGGTGGGACCTCTGAGCTTTCTCCTCTGTAGTAGTGCTGCACTAATGTGCTTATGAATTTTCAAAACAAGGCTGAGGATCATTGTCAGCTAGCAGATTGGGAGCTCCAGCTATAGTAGACTATCCTTTCTTGTAATTCCTCTAGGACAAGGCGGCCTAGTAGAGAAGGAGGGGGGGAAAAAAAAAAGACTAGGAACTGTTTTTAATCAAGTGGAAAATATGTCAGTACTTCTCTTGTAAGTTGTGGCACTTCTAGAATAGTGATATTCATGCAGAACTTTTAATCCCTGCAGTACATTACAAATGCATTGTGTGAGAATTAAATGTTAATTGAGGCCATTATTTTATGAGTGGACTATTTATATAGTAAAGTTATTTGAAGTAATGGGCCATGAATGCATTTTGTTTATTAACTTCACTAGTGCTCATTCTTCTATATCTTTTTTTATCACAGAGCAGTAGTTTTGAAGTGGAAGGCTCTCCAGTGACATTAAGACCTGCAACATATAAGGCATGTTACTTATAAACAGTGTGTTTTGTTGATTTCAAGATACTCAACAGCATACAGTCAAAGCCTTTGGAAGATTGAGCCTTCAGGTGTCTTTCCATCTGAGGAGAAAATAAAAATACAGAAGGGGTGGGTTTTTTTGCCCCTTTGTTTAAAACTTAATTAATTTGGGTACTTAAATGGTCTTCTCCATTTTGAAGATGGGAAACTGGGGTAAGGAAAATGATTTACTTTGTCTGGGATTATGAAGGGAAGTCTGGCAGACAAGGAAATTAAATTGAGATCCCCTAAATGTCAGGCCAGCTCTGTGATTACTAGAATATCCTTCCTTTCGTTTTTAAAATGTCAGAAATGTATAGTGAAGTTTAGATTTTGTAGGATTTCCATAGGACAACTGCTTTGTGGCCCTGAGGGTGTGAATACCCACAATTTGTGTAAATTCATCAGTCTTTGAAGTTGAGAGTACTGTATCTGTTATTAAATCTGGAAGAAAGAGTGTCAAGCCAACATACTTGTAATAATATTTTGGATTTCCTTCTGTAATTGTTTAATGGCATTAATGTGAACATTTTAGCTATAAAGTTGGACAGCTGCAGCAGGATGTGATTTAGCTGGCTCTTCTTTCAACACATTCTGGCAAACTTTACAATATGCAATGTTATAAAAGTCCTATTTATCTGTCATTTAGCTTCCCTGCGCTTCCTTCATTTCCAGTTACTTATCCATTGTTTTTTTTTTAAAAGGCCAAGTTCAAATTGCTCCTCAGTTCTTGGTTATGATAAAATGCAGTGCAAGGCGAAACCGGAGCATGCTGCCTTCCCTCCCATCAAAGAGGCTGGGACTTGTGCATGAGTGGTGGTTACCTGATGAACTGCAGCACTAAGCGATGCAGTGGGTAACTATACTGCCCATCTGTTCATCACATCTTATCGTGGTTTCCTGTACATGCCGAGAGACTTTCTGCAGTTCAGTCTTTTGCTTGTTGCATTCAAACTCCATTTCAAATACTTTTGTCCAAGTACAGAAAGCATTAGGAAGTTGCCTACAGATCCATGCTAAACTCTACTAGTAGAAAGTGACGTGTTTTTTTTTTTTTCCCCTGGCCTGCTATGTGCTTATGAAAGTTTGTAAGCATTTATTGTTCTTTGATGTGTTACAGTACATTTAGGCTTTGGACTTTTGAGCATTAGCAAATGAACACAGCGGAAAGAGCCGGCTGTTTATAAGGGGGGAGTATTTTATTTACATAATAATTGTATACTAATATAGAGAGAGTATATGACAGTTTAATGAGGTTTAAATACCATTGGGTTGACCTGGCAGTCTATAGCGCTCAGCGCAGCATGGCTGTTACCTTGCACACGTTGTTTTGTGCAGTTTTGGAGGTAGCAGCTAGGAGAGCCAGCATCGCAGTGCGCTCCTGGTGAAGTCGGTCGCTGCGTGTGCCGGCGGGACTGTGCCAAGCCTTAAATTCTGCTTCTACAACTGGGTCAGGTTTGTGCACTCTAATCAATTATGAAATGGAGTATTGTCTGTTTTCTTAGATGGTGCTGCTTTCTGCCCCTTGGTGATCGTGTGGTGTCCAGAGTTGCTTAGCTGGGAGCTGGGAAAGCTTACAGGGCTTTTGCAGGCCACTAATTCAGAGTCTGGAGACGGCTGGCTATAGCAAGCAAAGAACTGTGATAAATTATAACTTGAAAAAAACCACACGTGTGAGAGCCCTGAATGAAGTCAAGATTGAAGTAATTTATTCTGGATGATTTTAACAAAAAGGCAGCTCTTACCATTTTAAAAGAATACCTTATAAACTAATCTTCTAAAGATAAAAGCTGTCAAGCACAAAACCATGATATTACACCAGACACCAATTACTGCGGTTTCTTAATGTGCTTGTGTTTTTTATTTTGCATTTATTAAATATTTAGAAGTTCAACTGTAGATATTTTTAAGGAAAATCAGAATTTTTTCACAAAATGGGTGATTACATCATTTGCACATTTATATTGTAAGACATTTTAACGATATAAGCATTTTTTCATTTAGACAGCAACCATAATAAATTGAAATAAAATTCAGCCTTGATTGATGTTCTATGTGTCATGTACAGGGCAAGTCCCATCTATTAAATGTGGTTTGCCAAGGCAGCAATATTAGTAGCATTTGAATGTTTTTCTTATTAAGGAGAAAAATGGTCAGAAACATCAATACCGTCTGCTCCAAAGACCATGGTAAATGGAAACTGCCTGCAGCACATTTGAATTCCTCACTGTATTTGGGATGAAGGTACAATGCTGGCAGTGAGAATTTTTTTTTTTTTTTTTTTTTTTTTAAATTAGGATAGACTATTACAGTTCTTAGGATGAAAGAGAGAGGCTGATTACAACATAATGGAGTGTACCATATTCATCTCTTTGAAATATGACCTCACTCGGCCTTTTCCATTTTACAATCGATTCTCTCATTCCCTTAATGAACCTGTGCGTTCATGAGTCTTCCTTGGAAGTATGCACATGAAGTATTACAGTAGCAGAAAGTAATTGTCTGACAAGCAAGTGCAAGTAAAGTGTCTCTCTTGTAGTCTTGTTCAATAACATTATGGACTGCTAATGCATCGCATCAGATTCCATATTGTTTTGTTAAAAATTATGCAACCATATTTTTCTTAGTTGTTCGTAGTTTTTCTAACATGGTAGCTTCTGAAAGCTGTTCCAGCATCATCTGGCTTTATTTCTTTGCAGAACAGTATATATGTGTAAGGGATGAGCTGTCAGAAAAGATACTCTTACAAAGTCAGTGCTCTGTTTTCAGCTACTGAAATTGAATAAACGGTAATATTATGTTAAAGGAAAAGAGGAAGGGCTCTTTGAAAAGAACAAAAGTGTGTAAAGTTATGTAGGGAATTACTGGAGGTACCATCATTTGGAAGATGTAATTTTTACAGGATCAAATACCTAGTATGTGGCTTTTTTTATCTATTGGCTGCTTTTGGCTATTGATTAGAAGTCATAAGAGAATACTGTTAATTATTACATTGTATGTTTTATTTTTATATATATGTGTGTGTGTCTTTATATTTTTGGATGTATTTTTAATATAAATATAGATAATTTATGGAACTATAACCTAATATGTATTGTCTATAACCATAACTAATATAGAAACTATTTGTAGGTGGTTTAAATACATATATGTGTGTATGTATATAGTTTTATTATCAACCCATAGCTGCTAACTGTCTGTTGACCTTTTCAACTTGCTACAAAATACAAAGCCATGCACTGGGTGATACTCGCAAATACAAAACGTGTATGGTACCCAGGACCAGACTACACCCGTATAGCTCACTGTGTTCACCACTGGGAAATCAGGAGAGCAGGGAATGTGGGACAGAGTCACTCGTACCCCAGTCTCGCTCTAGTCACAGAACTGGGAACTACCCAGGAGAGTCGACAAAACCTTATGGAAAGATGTTGAGACTAAACCACAAGCAGAATAAAGCAAAGAGAGAAAATTTGCAGAAGCCTGAAAACCTTTGTAATGGCAATTTCATTGAAATTCTAAGCATTTGATGTATCACCACCAGCATTGATTTGATAAAAATGACCGTGAAATAAAGATTGAGCTTGGAGAGAAGCAACGGTCCTGTCTGTTATGTCAAAAAGATAATTCATCATGTCAGAAAGCAGCATTTCCTTTCGATTAGGCCAAAGTCAGTGTCCTAAAGTGTGAAAATTGCCTTGAACAGCAGACCTGTTCTGGTCATGAACTGTTACTCAGGACCAGAGATAAGAAATAAGTAAAAATAAGGTTAATGTTATAAAACATAAAATAGGAAAAACCCCTCAAGTTTTGGGTTGCATTAGGCCTATTAAAAGTTTTTTATTACTTTGGAAGAAAATACACCTTTGCAAATGTAACACACATTCTTTTTAAATAATATCTTTCACTTTTGATGAAACTTTTGTTCCTGAGCAGTATGATCCAAATTGTATTTGTTGCAAACTCAGGGGCTGCTTTTTCACTTTGCCCTTCTCCCTTAACCTGCTCTATAGGACTATGTATCTTGTTAGTTTTTAGCAGTTTATTTAGTTTGAATTAGTGTAGCTGACTTCATGCAGGTGGAATCAGCTTTTTTCCTTTATTAATGGAAAACTTATTTGGAAACGCTGCATCCTTCTTGTTGTTTGTTTCATTAAATAACCTGCAGTATGCTGTCAGGATGTTTCACTGTGGTAGGGAGTTCAGCTGTAATATTAGGGTTCTGCTGAAAACTGGCAATTGGAGGGGTTGGGAGCATTTTGGGTTTTAAATGTGAAAAAGAAAAAACATGCTAACAGATTGCTTGGCAGAAGTCTCACTCCTGTGCAAGCAACGTCAACCACAGAAAAGAGTAACTGGCAATGAATTGGATGGATTAAATTGATCGCATTTTCAACCATCCTGGCCGCAATTTCCCAGGTAACAAAAGTGGCAAAGAGCTCCGTCGTACAGAACATGGTTTTACTTGGAGGTGTCCCAAGAAGCCTGACTGACCGATTGCATGTAGGAGAACCTGAGCTAGTACGTTGACCTTTGCCTGCTTTGGGATGTAAACTCTGCTTGCAGTATTTCTATAGTGTTTCGGCATCTTCATTATCTCATCATTCCTGTAGCATACATACTCTTCTGTTTTCAGCAGGGGCTCTGCATCTCCCATGTATGAAGTGACTGAAGGCCCATTCAGAAAGCATATATTCAGTGCGGGTACTTATGTGTGTGCTTGATGATTAGACCAAAGCCTCAGCTAAATGCGCATTTATTTGAGGCCTTCCATGAATAGGAACGGGTTCATGTTGAAATGCCTTTGAGTAATGAAGAATGAAATGGTCTGTTCAATACTACATTGTACACTCTTCAGAGGACTTGAGGATAATTTTTTTAACTGCTGTTAGTAATGAAGAAAAGTGAACTGTTTGCTTGTCTCCATCTGATCAGAACTGTATTACAGTAGGTCCTCACACAACAGGCTGTAAGGGATCAGTGTCTCTGTCCTGAACAACTTCAGACCCGTGAGAGGACAGCTTGCTGGGAGGGCAGCTGGAAAGCCTGATCTGCATCCTGGTGAGCCATTTGTTATCTAGTGTTATTAAGCAGACGTATGGAGGCTTTTGGTTAAGGTCCATCTTTCAGAAAGGTCATATGTGCTTAGATAATTTACATTTTGTATTTAGTAGATAGCAGGAAAAAAGAGCCATTATTTTTTTGCAGATGTATTGACAACCATGTTCAAGAGTCAAATGTGCAAAGGCTTCCTTATTCTCAATTATCTATTAATCATCTTCTCACTCTCCAGCCAATTAAAAAGACAGTTCTTTTGGTCTCAAAAAAAATTTGTTGAGATTAAATTAAGAGGCTGTATTTGTTTTCTTATTTGTTTTCTGATTGTCTGAGTTCACAAGGATCATGCATTTTCAAGTTTTTTTACTTTGCAGTCACAGGGCTGAGAAACTTGCTTAATTTTTAAGTGAAAGATGCAGTGGTTAAGTTGTAGCAGTACAACAAAATGTGCAGACTATGAAATTGGCAGAGAATTGGCAATTCATTAAATGGAGTCTGAAGGAACAATCTACGATTGTGAAGTGGTAGTCCAATGAAGGAAGGAAGCTACATGCCTGTGGTCCATCTCACTTTTACATCCAGTGTTTAATATATCAATCGACTCTGGAAAAGAAATAATTTACTATTCTTTATCTAAGATATTCAATTCAGAATCCTTCTCTTACGCATTTTATGATGGCGTAGTCTGCATCTTAAGTTACTGGACTGCTTTGCTTCCCAGTTTCAGTAATGTTTCGTGGTTTGTTACCTGCTCTTGTTCTGATACTTTAAAGCTTTTGCTGATAATAAGTACTAGGAAGGTGAAATGTATTGTCTCCTTGGATGTGTTCAGCTGCTGTGTTTATAGCTATGGAGACCAATGCTGTTTTTGCTTTAGAAAGCTGTTTCTTAAGATAGAAATGACCATCTGATACTGTGCTTTTAGGAAAAAAAAAGATTCCTGTAGGAGTATTTCTGAATCATTGATTCTGGTGATTTTAGATGGAGGCACAATAGCTGAAATAAACAAGGACAAACTCTTTTTAAAAATACGGAAGAAATTCCCTCTTCAAAAAGGGACAAAAAAAGCAGTGAGATTGGAGTCTAAATGTAGCACTTGCTGCTATAAAATCGTGTCTGACCCATTGGAGCAATTTCTTACTGGAGGCTGACTGCAAGCTAGTGTACTAGCTTTCTAAAATCCTAGAAATGGAAGTGCTTTCTTTATACAACTTAGGTACATTTGTGAGCTGACGTTTCAAGGGATACAGGTTTTGTGTGGGGTGCATGTGAGCTCTTAGAAGCATTGCTGTTTGCAGGCTTTTGAGGTCAGAAGAGTGCCTTTTGGGACAAATGCTTTTTCAACAATAGGAGTGAATTTCACTAGTATGTACTATTTCAGGCTGGATTGTTGCCCCATGTTTGGGTTGCCCAATGAAGAATTGAGAAGAAAGAAAATATATCAGTTATTGGTGGTAGCAGCAGCCAGACAGGCTCAGTGAAATATTGTGAGAATTTGACAATTCACATCAAAGCATAACTCTCCTTTTCTTGCTTATATTGCTGCCTATTGTAATATTCCACTGTCTTTTGTATAAAATCTCTTGCAATTGAAAGGGTTTGTTGGATCACAAGATGTCTGTGGCCTTTTTTTCTGTTCAGAGTAGAATCTTCCTAGGAAGAAGAGGCAAAGGTAGGTATACAAGATGATAGACTATAATAGATTTTGTCTTGTTATGAGGGTTTCTACAGCTGTATCTGATGAAGGTACAGGTACAAATAAAGATGATGAACAGGTACAACTAAAACAGACTATTATTTTGTATTAGAAGACATCAATGGGTGTAATTTTTTTCCTAGACTTTCAAAAAGTTCTCATCCCAAACCGTTATCCTATAACAAACGTTTAAGAATATCGAATGGAGACGCATGAGGCAGGCTTACTGGAACTGTTCCTTCTGCAGGAGTTGCGGTGTAGCGTAACTCGGGGTTATACTGTCTTCTAGGGTGTGTGTCATGCTCAGAGCCACTTGGACACTTGGCAACTTGGACGTCATAGGAGACTAACAGGCAGGTGTAGGAATATCAGTAGTAGGGTGAATGTTATTAATGTTACTGTTGTATAGCGATCCCAAAAGATGAGTAAAGAGATGGTAGAATTTGTGGGTGATAGAAAGTGAATTGAAGGAAGGCTGAGGAAGTTCAGGGAGCATCTGGCAAAGCTTAGGAAATAGGCACTGTGATGGCAGATGAAATTTTGCAGTTGACAAATCCAAGTAAAATCTTCAGAGTACGTAATCTGACCTAATCGCATGTTGATGGATATTAAACTAACTACATTTGCTGCAGGAAAAAAAGCTACCAAGTTAGGCTTTTACCTGGTTATTGGGGGGGGGGGGGGGGGGGGGGGGGAGAAAAAAGTAACAAAAAAACCCCCCAAAAAATCATTTTGTAAAACAGAATGGCAGTAATTCCTGGTTAGTAGTTACCACTGGTTTACATCATGATGCTTTATAATAGGAATGATGTGTTTTGTTCTGCATCACTCTTAAGAAAATACAATAAAATAGAGAAGGGCTGCAGGATGGACAGAAGTGGTTTGTGGCATTGGAAGGAATTCCTTGTGATGAAGTACTGAAAGAAATAGAACCAGCTTAGGTTAGAGGATGAGCAGTCAGCAGGTTGTGTGTGTATAAATAAATAATGTGCTTTAACTTACTGCAAGAACAAAGCACTACATTGAAAGGCAGTAAATGGAGATAACTGATTGAAACTTTTTAATACAATACATAATTAACTTCAGGAACTTGTGGCAAAATACATATCACAGTCTAAATGCATGAATTCAAAAAGAAAAACTGACATTTACATGGATGATTAGAATATGTGCATTAACAGAAGTTAGGATAAACAACCCCTTTTCTCCCAGTGTTTTAAGGCATAGTTGTAGGGAAAAAGCAAATTTACTATGGGCAGGTTATTCTGTACTTTGCAGTACAATGTACCTTTCTTTTCTGGTACTAGTCACAGATGGGCAGAGGTTACATTGGGCAGACCACAGATCTCTGTAGTCTGACTGTCCATTTTGATTGTTACTTTTTTCAGGATTCTTACATTTTTATGCATCTCCAGTGCAGCAGAAAGTATGTAATTCTTCTGTGAATACTGAAATCTCAAGCCTCTAGTAATTCAAAAGGGAAGAAATGGCCAAAAAAAAAGACAATTTTTTTTTTGAGTGTTTATTCACAGAAGAGGAGATAATTCTGGGTAAAGGAAGTCACTGATAAATATCTAGTGATACGTATTTATCTAATTGAGAGTGTATTCATGGAAACGCTCTCAGGAAAAGCAGATTTTGAATCATACCGAATAGTGTGTTCAATCAAGGATCCACTACACAGTTGTCAAAAGTATATTCCAAGATGGAGCATGTACTTGAATGTATTCACGTATTAGCTGACTATGGAGTGGTGTGGCTTTTTTTTTTCCTTCCTATGAAAACTGACACTGATTTGGAGGAGCCTTAAATCCTGGACTGTGGTGTAGCTTGTGTATTCTTCTGAAACAAAGTAAGCGTGCAGAACTTATTCAAGTCCACTAGCTGTTAGGAATATATATGCTTCTCCCAGGGCAATGAGCAGAAGCAGCTACTGCCCATTCATAAATATCCTTATTCTTCCTATACATAATGGGACTCAAAAGACATTGCTGTTCTTGTGGCTAGGGCTGCATTTGCAGTGAAACTGCATATATTGTGTGGTGTATAGTTATAGTTTATGACATTTGCTTTTGTTAGGGTTTCTTCTGGGTAATCAGCATTTCAGCCACAACTCCCTTTATTTGGAAAATGCAATCTTCGTAGAGAAGAATGCAGTTTTTTTTTTTTATGAGGAAAAAGCAGTGAAGTCATAAACAAATGATTGCACTAAAACTGATTTGGAAATTTGTGCAGGATGGAAGTGGAGGTGTATGTCCTCCCTTAATGTCATGTTCCCCAATATTCCTTCATAGCTTTTCATCAGTGTAGCGGGGTTGTAGGTTTTTTTGTGTTGGAGGATCTCACATTTATACAAGGTGAAACTAATTTCTGTGCAGCCAGCCCACCTCAAACACATGTACCACTTCTATCTTGAAAATAAGTAGGAATTAGTTGATACATAATTCTTCTGCTTATTCAATGCAAAAACTGGGTCTTGAACGCATGTATGAAATCCAAGTCTTGACTCTGGTTGTAAACTTTTGTTTCCTGTCCATGTGTTCGTGAATAAATACAGAATGTGACTTCCTACAGCGAGGATTTGGCTGGACCCAGACCCTGGGAGTAGCGTGCTTTGTGAACTTCCATCCTTTAGATACACTGGCTGCATTTAACTTCTAAACATGTCACGTGTTCTTCCCTTTAGAATGTGGCCATAGGTGTAGAGCTGTGGAAACTGAAGGATGCTATTGCAAGAGATTATGGTGAAAATTCTCCTATGTGCATGTGTAACTTCTTTTAGCATTAAGGGAATCTGTGTGCTCACACTGAGGATAGAATAGAGCCTTTTGTTAATACCAAAAGGCCAATCAGGGAAGATTTTTTTTTTTCTTTTTTTTTTTTTTTTTAACATAGAAAGCCTCCTGCTGCTTCCAAAGAAGCTCTCTTTGCAAAGGACAATGATAAATAATCTTACTTCTTCGGTCATTGTATTACCAAGGGATATTGTTTTGTACTGTTGCATTCAGTGAGTCTCGTGAAATTCAGCTCTGTTTGAGTAGATGGGCCAGTAATGCAGCGAAAGGCGATGTGCTGGGCTGGTTCTTTACAGACTTGAGCCTCAGATGCTTTAGCTGGGTACTTTTCCAGTGTATGTTGCTCTGACCTGCCCCTCCAGCTGCCAAGCAGGAAGAGTAGCAAGGGCTGGGCTTCACAGGGAGTGTAAATATAGTGGTGGGGGGAGGTATTTGACAGATCTTCCTGGTAAGTGCAATGATTCCTACCTCATTTTACAGACTGTATGTAAGGATTAAAATTTCTTTTGCTTACTGTGTGTTTACTGAAAGTGCTGTAGCAGATCTGTGAGATTCTGTTTTGTCTTTGAATTGTAGTAAGTGTTTCTTCCTTACGAAATTGTTAAAAAAAACTCAAGGTATTTCATGCTTTTTTGAAAGTACCACTCTTTGTGAATAGACAGAAATTAATTTTAAATAACTGTTCTTTATTGGCATATAATTTTATTTTAAAGAAACTCAGGCATATCACTGAGTATTTCCCCTTCAATAACTTAAATTTTTCTTAAACATAAGAAGATGGGGGGGGCAGTTTGTGAGGGTGCTTTTTCCTTCATTTTTGAGGAAATTTCAGTGAAAGACACTGTAACTACTTACACTGTTTGGTGAAAGAATTGGGTGTATTATGCCAGAAACAGGAACTGCCTGATGAACTGGAAAGAAATGAAATTGTAGGGGTGATGTTACAGTAGGGATATAGATCCTGTTCCAGAGCATTTACATATGAAATTAATTTTAAGCTCATGTATTTCTCATTGGTTTTAACAGAACTAGTCAAGGACTTAGCTAAGCCTGCATTTAAGTGCTCTACTGGTTGTGGCCATAGTAAAGTGGTTTTTCGTGATAGAGTACTACAAGTCTAAAAAGTCAGTCTCTTTAATACAACTTCTTTGACTACAGCACAATGCGTGGGGGAGGAAGGGGAGCAAAAAGCTTATCTGAACACGAAATGCTAGTCATGCCAGGTGAGCACTTTGGTCGTGGGTGAAGGTCCCAGTCCAGCCTTGCACTGTGGTACCCTGCAGTCACAGGGCGATGCTCTTCAGCCCATGGCTTCCAACAGAGAGAGCCAAGACAAAACGCAGTACAGTTTTTTAGGAGGCTGACATGTAACAGGGCCTTCTGAGGTTGGGAGTCTTGCTTGGGAAAGCTTTAGAAACTCATAGATTAGGCAGGTGGGGCATCAGACTCGCCAAAAGAGGGGAAACAGAAAGGGAATAAAGAAGCTGGTGCTCCCCAAGCAGTTTTTGTTTCCTCTACAAATCCATTAGCTGAGTGCTGCCTAAATTCCTTTAGGAAGGGTGGCATCACTTGTAAATAGTAAGGCGTCATTCCACATCAGAAAAGCGTAATTTAGTCTGTGTGCTCCCGGGTGGTGTTCGTGAACTCTGGGAAAGGACTGAGTTGCTTTAGAACCAAACTGCGACATGAGGATGGTCTGAAAGATCACGTCTGCACGCCCTGCGCCGCCTTGCTGCATCTCCTGGATCGCATTGCCGCTGTGAAGGACTGCTTGTGCTCTCCTTACTTGCATGTGCTGTCAGCGCAGGTAATGAGAGAGTGGAAGGTGCTTTGAGGCATTCAGGCTACTGCTGACATTTGAGGAGCCCATAAATATTTTTGTGTTGCATGTTATTTTACTGCCATTACCTCCAAGATGTGCTTGCACTCATTGGAAACTTTGTGTTGCATAAAATGTACGTAGACTTTTTTTTTCCTTTCTTATTATTAATAACTTACATTATTGAAAATGGAAAACATTACAAAATGTCATTTGAATTTTGGCCTGCAGAAACTGGTTATTTTCATGCATTTTTTCAGTTGGCTTTACTTTCTTGTCCAGATATCTGAAGTCATCAGTGTAAGATCAGGTTTGTAGGGCTTTGTAATGTGGTAGGGGTTGAAGTATGTTTCTGTAAATGAAGATTCAAAATTAATTATTTTAAGTACCAAAGCCCCAAATTTCCTGAGAATGTCAATCTTAATGTTTGTCATTAAAAAATCCCTTTTTTGTTGTCACTGTTGTGAATATTAAAATTACATTCCTATTTCACTGACTGGTATCTTTGAATTATCATACTCTTGACTACAGTTACCTGTAGTATTCCTTTATAATTATTAATGAAAACTGTTATTTTTGTATTCAGAATTTTTTGTTAAAATTTAAGATTTTTTTGAGATGGTTTGCAGTTCTCTAAATGGAAAGAATTTGTGTAATGATTTATATGATCAGAGGAGTGACCGCATGCATTCTGAAATAAGCAGTAACACAGCTAATTAAATACTGATCATCATGTAGACTGGGCCATGCCAAAACGTCTTGAGATTTGCCTGTCAAGTATCTGAATGCTCTTAAACTGGGATATAATGATGAATAAAAGGAATTGAAAGGCTGTTAATATCAGGAGCAGCAAGCAAACTCAACTGAATAAGCTCCTTTAGCTTTTAGTGCTGTATTTGCAAACATAAGAATTGAAGTTTATGTGTTTATCTTAAAGTACTTAAGGTATCAACATTCATGGCTACTGGTAGTTCTGGTCCTCTTCAGATTTCAGAGTGAAATCTGAAAAAAGTGTTGTTTCCTCTTCGTCTTTTAGGAGAGGAACCAAGAGAGTCATTGGCTATACACACCCTGAATACCCTGCTCCTAAGAAAGATATATATGACATATTGTATAATGTAGTAATAGAGAATATAATACTATTTAAATAATACATGTAATATCTTTTCCCTAGATTTGAATCTTGCTAGGCCTGATTCTCTCATTTATATTAAAGGTGTTTTTTTCTACTCTTGATGTCTTGACAGTGTAAAGGTCTTAATGATCCCTTTCTTCTACTGCAGCGATGTAAAGTAACCTTATTGATATGAGTGAAAATTTGGCTTAAGGTTTTAGGTTGTAATTTCCCTTGTGTTTAAAAGTCTTTGCATCCTTTCTCATACTTTGTCTCTATTAAAGCACAGTTTCGCTGTGGGAAGGATGCACATCATTCATTTGCTCTAAGGCTAATATCAGCATTTCCCTGCAAAAATGTCATTTGTGTCACTGCATATTGTGGTCTTAAATAATATTTAATTCTGTGACCTCAGTTCACCATGCCTTCACAATTGTCCATTAACTCTCATCTTCAAGCAGAGACAATCTTTGCTGCATGGATACTAGGAAGAATGCCTGATAAAATTGGAATAGGTTTCAAAAATATGATACCTTGTATGTTTGGCTCCTCTTCTACTGTTCCTTTTAATAATTCTAATTAATGCCATGCAACCTGAGAGGTGAAAGTCAAGAATTGAAATTGAAGGAGGGAAGGGGCTGAGGAGGAAGGAGGAACAAACCTTTCTGACATGCACATACCAGGAAAATGCAAGGTTGAAAGTAGCCATGTCAGGTTGTATCACCCTACCATGCAATTGCTCTCATTTATTCAGTAATTAAGTGTGAATATGAACACCTCAGGTCTGTTTCATTTCTTGTCATGACAAACCAGCTTCCATCTTTGGTTGTTGTATAGCACTTAGATAAAACAGTGGTAGTCATTTTAGAAGAATTTGAGTTATCTGGACAAGTTAAGACATCATCTTAACACATTTCTCCTTCCACCTTTGAAACTTGTGAGAGACGGATCAGACAGAGCTTTCAACAGCTAGCAAGCTGCAAGGAGGATTTGAATAAAATTAGTAACTTGAGTCTAGTGAAAAGAATAAGGAAGGGCCCAAACGCTTTGTTGCCCTAAGGAAGAAAACTCTTTGCATTGCATGGATCTTTTTTCTCATCTCTAGCTTGTTTGTTTCTGGGTTTTTTTTCCCATTCACTGGAAAGGCCTGTTATGAAACTCACCAATGATGGCATTGTGAACTTATCTCTCTGCAGCTACCAGCTCAGTTGAAGTGGTTCCTCCCTCTCTAATTTCCCTTCCCGCATGCTTTTTTTGACATACATGGAGCGCAGTGGTTAAGTTTTTCTTCCATAGCTGTTAACACGTCTAATTCCTTTTCACAACTGCCAGTGTTCCAGCTTTGTGAAGCTCTTACTGTAGGCAAATGTTGCACGTTTGGGGCTTGCTCTAAGATTCAAAACAAATTTTATGTCAACATAGTGCTGTTCACACATTTAGAGCACATTTTCGGTTACAGTGTTGTTAGGGATTAATCCACCTAACAATAAAAGGTGCAGAACATTTGGAGGGACAGATTTAGAGCTGATCTGAGCAGTGTCATTCACTGAAAAGTTTTACCTGTTTATCCCAACTCAGCATTTGGTCCTTATCTCCAGATTTCTTCATGTCTTTATACCTTTTACAGCACACTGTTAGTTGCTTTCTGACTGAGATCATTAGTAACTTGTCACTGCTCACTCTTAAGAGACATGTCAAATGCCAACTCTGCTTCTTTAGTCTGTTTGGCTTGCTTGGCAAATTCTTAACCACAGGGTGTGAGATTTTAGTCAGACAAATTAGTGAGCTTTTATATTGCTGAAGTTGCCTTTAAGAAAGGGTTTTACTGAACAGATTTGACTTTACTAACAGCTGTTTTGAGAAGTGTATAGCTGGTTCCATATTTCAGTGGTTGTTCTGAAACCTAATGATGATCAAATAATTTTGGAGCATATTATTTCCTTAATGTGGGATCATCTGTAGTTTCAAATTTTTCTTTTTCCTCACTAAATAATGCTGTACTGAGAAGTAAAGTTATTAGCTGTACATACAGGCTGTCTACAAAGAATTTTTGCTGCGACACACATGCCAGTCTATCCTAGTTACTTTGATCTGTGGGAAGGCCAGTCAGACTTCCCAGGCAAATCGTGAACACTTGGATGCTGCAGAAACTCTCCTGGTGTTCAGCTCACTGTTGTCACTGGGAGATCTTCTGTGCATTTCTGATAGCGTTTCATCTAGATCTGTACAACTGATTAATTAACAACTCATTAACAAGTTACAGGCGCAACTGTTGATCCTGAAGGCTTGTCTCAGGGGAGTGAGATAACCTATTGCTTAATATGTAGACAGCAGCTCTGATTCTCTCCTTGTTTGCTTCTGCTGTCTTCTGGAGTTGGTCATTCCCCATGGTGGGAACGCCTACTGCCAGTGGTCATGGTGGTGCCACGCTTGAATTGGATACAGCTTTCCCAATCGGAAACCAGTAAAGAAGAATGAAAACTTGGCCCAGAGATTTTTAGGGATGTTGCACTTTTATCTCTGAAAAAAGAACTGGGGTAAGGTTGCGTAAAAGTGGTCCCTGCTAGACACATGGCGTGTTACTTGCTGGAGATGTTACAGAGGTGTCCCTGTCCAGGGGACAGCTGAAGTTTTGAAAACAATATGGATTAATACAATCTACCATGAAGCCATATTCAGACCAGGGTGTTAACTATAGCTGGCATTTTCACAGGGGTTTTTGGTTTTATCTACTGTATGATTTTCCACGGCACTGCTAAAATCCAGCCAAAGTGGTGGCCACAGAACTTCTGTGCATGTCATTTTATATTCTGATTTGTACTGGCACTGACAGATACAGAGGAGAATAACCCTGTGTTTGATACAGTGAGCAAGCACATCTTTTCGGCTAAATTTCCATCTCCTTGCTGTCCTTATTGTAAGCAGGATTTGCATATTTAATTCTCTTAACTTATTGAAAAATACATCCCTTTAGCTTTGACAGCTTCCCAAAGAATATGTTAAGATTTCCCACACTGATTGTGGGCCATATGTTAGTACTAATTATATAAATGAGACATCATAGAATTGTGACATGCTTAAATGTTCAGTGCTTTAAAGACTTAGAGAAGTGCATGCTAGTTTGGGAAAGTGCTGGAAGAAGAAAAGAGGAGCTGCAGGTTTTGAGCAGATGTGAGTGGCTTGGTAGGGCTATCCATTGTCTTTATCTCTCTGTAAGAAGTTGCTGACAGTTTGAACGGTTTGTCAGACTATTTTATGCTGCCATAGTGCAGGAAAAAAAGAATTCCCTTTTTGGACCTATGGATATGGCAGAGATTCATTATATATTAGATCGTATGAAAAGTTGAATGCTGATAGCCTCATTTCACTGCTGGAAGTAAACATTAAATGCGCGGCTGTAGCTGAGTGTTTCTGCGCTTTTTTGTGCGTTGTGGATGTTGCTCTGGAGTGGCTCGCAGACATTTTTTGTCAGTTAATGAAGGAATTAACTAAGAAAGAAAGAAGTAGAGGGGTAAAAAGAAATAGTTGGAAGGTCAGAGCTGTAAACTGAAGGCTTAAGCACCAAGGAAGGGATTTTATAAGATACTGTTCATTAATGTTAATGGAACAGTGTGCTGGGTATTATCTGTGAAGTCCATTATATTTTGAACAAGTTTCTAGTAAAGAGAAAAAAAAAAGCTAGTTCCTGCTAATGTTGTCATATTGGGTTTTTTTTATTGTTCCGAGACTCTGTGATGCATACAATGGTAAAGATAGTGTCACAGAAAGTATATTGCACAAAAAATTTTGTCTTCGTAGTTGAAAATAAAATATGTATGCAGGCTATGCATGCAGAGCTGGTAAGCCAAAATGATGTCTGTAAGCTATTTCTGTACATTTAGCTTTAACGCTGATGCATATTTAATTGCTTGGCCTGTTTTCCCCACAGCAAGATGTGGCTGTCTTCCACTGAAGTCAGCGCCTGAAGTCTGCAGCAGCCCAGTTTGATGTTTGTACTTTGCCTGTGAAGTGCAGCGTCCACATCTGCAAGTAGCAGGTCGATTTAGTCTAGGGGAAAACCAAAAAATCCACTCTGCTTTTAGAGGGGTGTTTCTGTGGAGGGGTTCTTGGTGGGACTGTAAATGGATCAATTCACAGTTTTAGTGGCTGTAATTTCTATGCTGAAAACAGGGATAGACTGTATTTTTCTCTTGTGAGCAGACACCTTCAACACAAAATAAATTGTTTTATGTTGCTCGTGTACTTAAGCATAGAAAAGTATTTCTAATTTAATGTATTGAATTGTTTCTTAATTATAATTGTACTTTTGGCTTTCACTTCTAAGACCTGACATACACCACTTTTTCTATTTCTTGTCATACACCACTTTCTCTATTTCTTGTCACAACACGTTTGGAAAATGAAATCACAAGAAGTGATTAGTAATATGCTGAAAGATTACTCTGCATAGTTAAATCTCAGATGCTTTGTCTGTGAAAGATGAGTATCATTTAATTTCAAATGGAAAAGCACCATGGTTTGTAAGTGGAGTTTGAGTAGCTGTTTCATAGGAAATCTTTTTTTCATTTGACATTAATTCAGTGTAACAACTTAGATGGTTAGTACCAGTAAGACAGGGGGGAGCAATAGGAAAAAAAATCTTTGGATTCGTGTATCAGCTGAAAGGTATATGTGAGCAGAGGAGGAATCTAGCTTTGTAATACCAGCTGTTCTATTAGCTTGTATTTTCTAGTCAACTAAACCATCTTTTTAATGCTGGAGATAATTAATAACTTTTTTTTTTCTTTTCCATTGGACTTGTGTCCTGTTGCGCTGTTTTTCTGTAATTTGTGTAATACTGTAAGTTCTTACTGTTTTATCAAAGGATAGCAAATTGTTTCATTTTAAATGAAGAAATCCCTTCAGATTATACATTTTCTGCTCAGCTGCAGATTAACAGTTTTATCCAGTCACAATTGTAGGGTATATTGCCAGAAGATAATTTGTTCCCTCTGTGTCTCAGTCATGCTTATTACCTTCATTTTATTATATACTTGGAGCCTGTGAAACGATTTCTTAACTGCACTTAAAGATAGTTTGTGTAGACAGCAGAATTACTGTTCCCGCCCTCAGGATCAATTTGTAATGTGTTTTTATATAAATATTATGTGCTACACTTCAATATTGTTCGTGGTCCAGAAGATTACTGCAGTGATGAGTCTTACTTAAGCATGGTGAAAAGGGAGTCCATATGGAATTTGGAGGAAGAGGTACTTAGAATCATAGAATCATAGAATTGTCTAGGTTGGAAAAGACCTTTAAGATCATCCAGTCCAACCATTAACCTACACTACCAAGCCCACCTAAACCAATCAAGGGTAGACTAGACTAAACCATATCCCGAAGTGCCACATCTACCTGTTTTTTGAACACCTCCAGGGATGGTGACTCCACCACTTCTCTGGGCAGCCTGTTCCAATGCTTGACCACCCTTTCCATAAAGAAATTTTTCCTAATTTCCAGCCTAAACCTCCCCTGGCGCAGCTTAAGCCCATTTCCTCTCATCCTATCGCTAGCTACATGGGAGAAGAGACCAACACCCACCTCACTACAACCTCCTTTCAGGTAGTTGTAGAGAGTGATAAGGTCTCCCCTCAGCCTCCTCTTCTCCAGGCTAAACAACCCCAGTTCCCTCAGCCGCTCCTCATAAGACTTGTTCTCCAGACCCTTCACCAGCCTTGTTGCCCGTCTCTGAACACGCTCCAGCACCTCAATGTCTTTCTTGTATTGAGGGGCCCAAAACTGGACACAGTATTCGAGGTGCGGCCTCACCAGCGCCGAGTACAGGGGGACAATCACCTCCCTGCTCCTGCTGGCCACACCATTCCTGATACAGGCCAGGATGCTGTTGGCCTTCTTGGCCACCTGGGCACACTGCTGGCTCATGTTCAGCCGGCTATCTACTAACACCCCCAGGTCCTTTTCGGCCAGGCAGCTTTCCAGCCACTCTTCCCCAAGCCTGTAGCGTTGCATGGGGTTGTTGTGACCGAAGTGCAGGACCCGGCACTTGGCCTTGTTCAGCCTCATACAGTTGGCCTCGGCCCATCAATCCAGTCTGTCCAGGTCCCTCTGCAGGGCCATCCTACCCTCGAGCAGATCGACACTCCCACCCAATTTGGTGTCGTCTGCAAACTTACTGAGGGCACACTCGATCCCCTCATCCAGATCATTGATAAAGATATTGAACAGGACTGGCCCTAAAACAGAGCCCTGGGGAACACTGCTCGTGACCGGCTGCCAACTGGACTTAACTCCATTTACCACAACTCTCTGGGCTCGGCCACCCAACCAGTTCTTTACCCAGCGAAGAGTATGCCTGTCCAAGCCGTGAGCTGCCAAAAACTGCAGAAACTTAATTAGCTGTGCTGTAATACTGCCGTCCTGTCTCTAGCAGGACTGTCGATGCCCCCAAAGCTGCTTCTTGCACGAGGGAAATACTGGGTTTAGTACAGCCATTTGTTAAATGTGGTCTGGGTTTTTGCAGGGGGGAGAGAGCAGTCATGTAATGAGGATTTTGTAGGCTTGAACTGGGAATTTAAAAAAAAAAACAAAGACACTGACTTAGAAAGACTCACAAGGGAGTGAATAGGAGAGAAACCTAAGTGGAGAAGTAGAAGAGATATGGGTGGATAGTCAGGCAAACAAATGGAAAAAAAAAAAGGAAAAAAAAATTCACATGGTCCTAAAGAAGATTGAAGGAAAGAAAAAAGAAAAGAGAGTTGTCAGAATACAAAACAAAATGAGTTGCAAACTGTTAAATCAGGCACCCAAACATACTGCTCTGTTAACACTGGCCTGCTTGTCTCCACTTTTTCTTTTTCCCCTCTTCTTCTGACACCTGTACTGGAAAAATAGTTTGCTAGAATGAGACCACAAGGGGACTGAGCGTTACAGCTCAGAGGTGTCTTAACATCTTTATGTTGACTGCCTTATGTACATTTACTTGGGTTACCAAGGAGATATGCTCACATGCATTTAGTTATTTCATTAGCATCTTTAAATTTTGTGCTGAGTAAAAGCATCATCGGAGCCTCAACAGAGCACTCCACCTTTTTTTACCTGCATGAAATATCTGGGTGGGAAAACAGGGTATGTCTAGAGAAACCTGATGCATGATAGCCCCATAATTGTGTTGCCACACACCATTCTTCACTTTTTTTTTTAAACCTTTTCAGCATTCCTGCTGAATGAATGTCAGGTGTTGATACATTAGCACATGGAAGCATCAACCTTTGCCACCTGAGCTAAACCGAATTTTGTAGGCACTGGGGCCAGACTCCAGAGGAATAAATACAGTGCAGCGCATTGCTAAATTATGGCTCAAAATAAGATACAATAAAATATTGTCAGTATTCATATGTCTGTTTATCATTAGCTTTGCTGCAAATAAAAACACAATTTCCCAGTGCTGCATTTGAGATACGAGCAAGATCTCCGAGGTCTCATTTGTTACTTTTAAAATTGCAGTTAGTTTCCTTTCTTTATCCACATGACTTTCCCTCCAGTTACTCTGGATGCAGTACTATGGCTTTCAAGATACTCTCACGCTGTATAATGTGCTATCAGATATAAGGGAGCCTTAAAGTGATCAAAAATTTACAGTCCTTAATGCCTTTGCTGGAACGATAGGAAACTTGTGTTGCTCCGGCACTGTTAAGTCCTGCTGGCCTTATAAATATTTGTGGCTTTGATTCCTATTTAATGTAAAGACTCTGTTAAGACTCTGTAAAGACTTTGTTAATAGGTATTTATATATTTTGTTGTGTTATTCAGGCAGCACATGTTCCATGTTATAAAGAATAATTTGTTCAATTACTTTGATTTATTTCAGATTAGACCTGTGTATTGTTCCTCCTTTTGTCTTCAGTCAGTTTGAAGACAAAATTCAATGTGATTCACTCTGTTGAATGAAATCCTTTATTTCCTTCTGTATCTGTGCATGTATGTGTGTCGGTTTTCCCCAGCCTTACCTTAAGTGCCTGTTGTGAAACTCATTGACGTTGATCCTGGTCCCTGCGGTTTAATGCTCACACGCAGCTCTGCGGGGTCACCACAAATCATGCCTTCCTCCAGGTTCCCCAGCGCCCAAGGCTAATGCACACTCTGTGACATCTACTGCTTAAACGTACTTAAATGTTAATACAGTAACAATACTGTTAATACATCATGCGTTCTTTAACATTGTGGGGCTTTGGGTAGTCTGCACTTTGCAGGCTCAGATCGTGCCACCTGTACTGACTTGCAAGAACATCTCACTTCTTTAAAAGTCTTCTTGAAGTTAGTACAACTGCATGAGCAGCAGGTTTCGCTGAAGAACCTGTCCTAGGGTTGTCTTAATGCTACAGGTTTGGCAATCTGCTCTCAGTTTCCTGGGAAGCTTGCTTTTGCTGGAGTCTGGGTTAAATACTGTACACTTGCTTCATAATACATTTAAGACTAAGACTTGTGGCAATTTATTAAAAATAACTTCTGCTCTTTGTAACTGTCCTGCAAAGAGCTTGACTCACCACCATTCAGTCTTCTCCAAGCTTCAAAACCTACATTTTTGTTCTCCTAACAGTGGTTTCAATGTTAGTGGAAACGTCAGTCTTGTCTTAAATCTTCAAAATTAAGTGTGAATTTTATCTGTGGGTTTTCATAGAACTTGACTCTTTGAGATGGTGCTTTGCTTTTATAAGCAGTACAAGGCATTTGTAATATATCCAGAAAGTACTTTGTCAGAACTATCAAGTGATGAGCTATGTTAAAAGATTAACATGTTGTAATTGCAGTTACAGTCTTAAGCTCCTTTGTTAGCTATGTATTCTTGAGAGAATATAACATGGTGCAAGTTAGTTTCCACACGGTGTGATTTGTCATATGATTGTTATTTTTTTCCCTTCAAAAATGGTGCTTTAAAATGATGTCTTTTTACAGACTGGCTGAGAATGCCATTTTTCTGTAAAACTGCACCCTGCGTGGGTGCGATGCCTTTTACTCCCGTTTCCTTCTCTAGAACATGGAGGACAGTAGCGCCCAAGGGGATCGGTGGAAAGGAGAAGCTTGGAGTGAATAGGCAGGAAGAGTTTGTGTCCGCTGGAGTAAATTCCTGCCTGGATCTTAGGCTGGCACCTATAACTTCTGCTTCTGTCTTGTGAGGAGATGCGTATGTACAGCCTCCTTGAGAGGTGCCGCCTCCTCATCTGGTTATGGTCTGGAGGACAAGAACGTGGTAGTTACTCCCTGCAATCATGTAACAGAAGGCTGCGTGTTGAACCTGAAAAATCAGTCCTGCTGTTGACCCCAGTAGTTATGAGGGTGACATAATTTAATGGAAACTCTGTTTATCATTTTAAAAAATTCTAGAAAATCACTCGGGAAACACAACATCAGGAGGACATTGTCGCCTGGGGTTATGCAGTTAGATGCTAAGAAATATGAAAGTAACAGATTTAAGGTATCAACAACTTGAATTCAGTGCATGCGAATGAGGCTGCTGTAATAATTTGTTAAAGAGAGTAATGGACTGGGAGTCTCATTGTAGCTCATTCAGATCTTCAGGCCAGACTACTGCATCTCCTCTAGGAGAACCCTGTTGTGTTTACATTCACATATTTCTTCAATGGAAAAGGCTTCAGCTGCTAGCTAAACTCGGATACATGGGCAAACTTTGGTACCTGTGAGCCTGGATTTTTGAGCTGGGTGGATAAACATTCAGTCTTGCTGACTGGTCGTAGATAAATGTGGTTTCTAGACTGACACACAAAATATACATTGACAGTCAAGCAGTGACTTCTTTGGTATTGACCAGCTGCTTAGGGTTACACATGTACAGAAGTGGTGTGCTCTGCCATGCTGGTCACCCCCTTTTTTGACAGAAGGATTCATCTGTAATTAATTTATAATGGCATTAGCTTAATTTTTAAGAATCCTGTCATACTGGATTTTAAAATAATTTTTAGGGATATCTTAACAGCAGGATTTTTTTGGTAGACTTGCTGTATTGCATTGATTTACTGTTTGGTTGTTGGTATAGATTAAGAAATACACTGCTTCCACCACACAGCAGAATTCCCATATGTAGGACTGTGTCTGATTGGATGTCTTTTATTTATATATTTTCATTGATTTCTTTATTCTGGATGGATTTAAAGATGCCAAGCATAAACACACTGAGCTGCAAAACTGTGGACTAAGAGCTTTGGACTAAGGTGTGTGAAGATGATAATTTTTTTCCAGAGTTTTGCTGTATCCTAGATGCTGAATTTGCAGTGAAAATGATATGGATGCAGGATCAACCGTTACTGTTGGTACATGAGTGGAGCACTAGACTGTAAAGCCTGATTCTAGACTAAAGTCCCCTGGCATCTTGGTAATAACAATAAATAAATAATAATAGCTGTAGGGTGGCGTAGAGACAAGGAATTGTGTATGTTTGTGTATTTGTGTGCATGATAAAATCTGTGTATCCAAAGATTGACTTGTCTATAGAGGCTCTTTCTTTTGGCTGGAATAAGCCTTTGATTTCCTGCAGAAATCAAGAATTAATTCAGTCCTTTCTGTTGAACTTGAAGGGTGGGTCTAAAAAGATGCTTACTTACCGATGTCTTGCAGGAAAATAATTCCACTTATGAACAGGTACCAAAAAATACAATTAACCAATGTCAATGCCACAGCTACCAAGCCCGCTTACAGTCAAAGCCAAAAATAGATATAATTTGCTTTAAAGACCGATATTCGAGTTTCATGGGAAGGTGAGTTAAGTGCATTGTTTTATGCTTAAACATAATTTTGGAAACTTAAATAACATTCAGATGTCTAATAACAATATTAAATATTACTAAATCTTGAAAAATTTAGTACATTTAAATATTAAATACCTGTGCTGGAGAACAAATTGCAGGGTTGAGTACTTATCTCAGTAACATGGTTTATTTGAGTGGTTCTTGTCATTCTTGTGTGAACAGTGAAAGAGGTGTCGAGTGTGTATGTGAGGTCAGGACTGTTTAAGTCACAAACACTTTTGGGGTGGACGGCGTTTTTTTGAAATAACAAATGAGAAGCTACCCAGTTAATAAGAATAAAGAAGATTAGATTCCTGTAATCTGGTTAGCCTGTTTTGCCTCATAAGGAATGTGAAATGTGTTCTTGCATTTCTCATTCACGGCTCTACTTTGATGTGGGAAAAGCAGGGATAAATTAAAACCGGTGTGCATTTAGTCGCTGTAAATCATCTTATAAAAAGTCTTGACCAGCAGAGGGCTTCTGTCCCTGGGAAATGATCCCTCAGGCCGTCGTTGCCAGAGAAGAGGAGCTTTAACCACGCACCTTTCCGCAGTGATTTTCCTTCTCTTGTGGTCCTGCGGGCGGGCGAGCTCTGGGGAGCTGTGCAGGACCTCCTCTGCTTGCCTTCAGGTTATACGTGATGCAGCCTCATCCCCTTAGGGCAGGGGAAAATGCAGCCCTTCTGCAGCGGCCCCGTTTTAATTATGTTAAAATGCTTTTGTTGTCGAGACGCAAATGTGAGGACAGGGAGGAGTGTTTCAAAGAAATTTGGAGTTCAGACTATGGAATAAATATAGTATTGGTGGCCCACTTATAAAAAAAGTCTATCTCATTTTATACCAGAGCAAAGCTTTATTCTTTTCATCCTGCTCTGTCGCAGAATGGCATCTGATAAAGTCTCACTCTATTATAGTTTATGTCCTTAGCAGTATGAAAGGTGCGTACCAATGTGGGTGCACTCGAGCAGGTTTCTGTAATGGCAAGAGCACTGATCTTACACTCTGCTAGAAATACATTTTGAATCTGTCTTGCTGCCTCATTACTGAATATTCTTCTTGACACATAGTTTTTTTTTTGCATTTTACCTGGTAGGCATTAGTCTTTCTTTTGGCTAGGTTTTACATTCCTTTTATCTGCTTTATCTAGAACTCGACTCTGTTGCTTATTCTGTTGCCGCGACGTGCTAAACAGCCTTAAGTCAAATATTGCCACATACACCTCTCTTCTTAAAATACCATTCACTTTGCTTGGTGCTGTGAGCCACCCAGTCAGAACCAAGCCTTTCACCTGGGTGACTGGCAGCATATGGAAAGACAACCTCTTTTGGACACATTTGGTTAAAAAGATAGTGTTTGATCTGCCTTTCTGTGTTCAGCAGTGCCTTTTTTTTCCTCAGCAGAATTGGAAGATAATAGGATTTTAAAGGGTGAGTAATTGACCGACGACCACTTCCAGCCATAGCATTTTTCTTCATATTGTGTGGCCTCAGTGCTAAGGTGAGGCACAGCCTGATTTCTTATTTCCACAGCTCACTGCACTAAATCCTGTGGTGGCTTGGATGTTCTGCTGGCACAAGGGAAACAGAAGGCTATGTAACTGGTCTGGGTTGGGGGTTTTGCTGGGTTTTTTTTTGTTTGTTTTAATTGTATTGTGTATCTAGAAGGATGGTATGCACTATTAGATGCTAAAATCAAACTTAATAGATGCAAAATTGATTTTATTGCCTATACCAAAATTAAATTTGTTGAAAATCCCATATATTTTAATACTGCCTTTTTCAGGTGGGTCCGTGTGTCTCCCCCCCTAGTCCAGAAATAAGCTATTTTTTCCCGCAAAGTTGTCTTTTTGGTGCAAATATTCGTGTTAACTGTTTATGACCGCACTGCGCAAAGATGAAGGCTGGAGGTTGTAGATGCTCAGGAGCACAGCTGAGTAAGGGCTTTTGCAGCTGAGTGAGGTTTGGGAACTCGGGAGGAAGATGGCAGTAACAGTTTAAGGCTTTGGTCATCATGGGGGAGGTTTGCAAGAAAAGAAGTCAAACACTTTAATCACCCAGAAGGGAGTGAATGAATACTTTTCTCCTTTTTTTTTAAATGAGGATTTATTTTTTATTAGATGGTACTGGCTGTTTTCTGGTTTTCATTTCATCTTTTCCCATTTTTAGCTTTTTTCCCCCAAGCTTCCCTCCTTCTCTCCCTCCTCTCTATTGCCTCTCACTTGAGACTAAATGGCTCTAACAGTAAATGACCATTTGATGAGTCTTTCCTCACCATCCCCCCATATTTAATTTACCAGGGAGTGCCCTTGAGGTGGGTGGTGCCCCTCGCCTCTTAGCAGGGTTTTAGATAGACTCGGCAGCTCATGATGCCCATAGACAAAGGGCATATTTGTCAAGAACGTGGGGAAGCTGTGCCAGCTTAGCTTAGGGTTAGCTTAAAAGTAACTTAGTCGAATTAGTCCTAAAACCCTGCCTGGAGATTCTCTCTGCAGCTTGGGAGGCTTCTTTAAATGTGCTTTAGACTGATAGGAAATCAATGTAAAACTGCATTTATTTATAATGTTTAATTTATTTGTTCATGTATTAACATATTTATGTTACCCTAAATACTGGAATGTGTGTCTAGGTGTTTGTGCATCAGTTTCTACAGATGAGTGTAAGGCACCCAGGTATAGGGCTGCGTTTGTAAATCAGAACCAAGGGTGTCAGCTGTTTTTGATAACCCTTTTTCGTTTTTTACATTTACTGTACCTGCATGAGAAAATGGTATCAAAACTAAATCAGGTTGTAGTTTGCAGGTTATTTGGATCCTCGTGGTCTTTGCCTTGACATCAGTTTTGATGTGTTCTGTAAACAATCCTTCATAATGTAAGGATGTGTAAGTGTGTAGCAGTTTCAGTGCATCAAGGTTTTAGAAACTGTTCTCAGGTTGCTCTGTTAGTCTGTTATGAATTTTAAAGATTATACTGCTGGTATATGCATTACTGTTATGTAAAACATATGCACATTAAATGCAATGTGAATATATTTTGCCTTTTCTGAAGTAATTTAGAATAAATAAAAGCACTTGCAACTGAACGCTTGAATGTTTCGGTGGAGAAGAACCAGAGAGCACGTTACTGTTAAAAAAAAAAAGTATGATAATGATTGAACTTTGTGCATCCCTTACCTCAGTGAGTTACTTGCTTAGTTTAAAAGGTCAAATAAATTAAAAGGCAAATTAATGTTAACATGTTGGTGAACTACTTACTGACTTTAATTGTAACTGTAAAAACAGATACCCTGAGGCAGGTTTGAGCAGTAGCAACTAACATTGTTATGATAGCCTCAGGAAGCAAGTGTAACAGACAGGATGTTTTGTAATAAAACTGTAAAACAATTAAAATAGCTGCACAAAGCATGCTGCTTTTTAGCCTGTCCAGAGGAAAGGGCTGCAAAGGGAGTGTCAGCCAGTCACAGCATCACCGTTGTTATAAATTGCCATCTACTTTTGGAAGGGGCAAAAGATGGATAACAAAGTCGACAAGTAAATACATGCTACATAAATATGCATAAATCCATTACCATCTGCCACATTGTCCAATTTGACTGGGTTGTCTTTCTGCGTCTACCACATAAATCAGTTTAAAGCAGTTTCCCTCAAGCAATATTTTCTGTAATGAATGGGTGAAAGATCTACATTCTTGGGTTGTGACTGTAGTTCTGGTATATAATACAGAAAATACCGTATTTACCATTTTCTCAAAAAAAGAAGGCTGTAGTCCAAAGATTTATTTGACTGTGCAGCTACTAAACTTTGCATTAGTCTTTGGAAGCCAAGCCAGGAAGTTAAATTATCAGGGTTTTTGCTTGGCTAGGAATTTTTAGTGGTTTTTTTTTATACAATCACTGCTGCAGACAGTAAGTAAAGATCAGAAATATCAGTCTGTAAATGTACTGGTTTTGTATCCCAGCATTATGATAATTTTAAATAATATTTTTTCATAAAGTTTCATTCCTTGCTTGGTAAGCAAACAGAGCTCATAGTGCCGCTGTTTATTCTTTGTGTCATCACTGTGATATGTCTCAGTTTAGGTCCAAGTAATTTTATTTTTCTGTCCTGTATATGTATAGCACACTTGCATTTAATCGTCTATCCAGATGTGGCCTCTGTCTCTTTAGATTCAGCTTGTACAATTTTCCTACATCCTGTTCTGGATTTCTCCTAATAGCTACGACTATAGAATCACTGTGCTCTGCCGTATGTTCATCTGGGCTTCGTTTCTTTTACACAGAGGCTGCTTTACACTGTTTTGGCAACGAAAAGGGGCCCCAGTGAGAATGGGACTCAAGACCCAGCTGGCTTGTCTTATTTTTTTATGACTTACTGATTAGATTGCACCAGGATAGATAAAATTTGTTTGTTTATTTTTTTATGCAAGAAGAAGGTATCAAAAATTCCTTGTTTGATTGTTTGTTTATAGATTAAATCTCTAAAATAAAACTTGTGAGTCTTTTTTATGTACACTTACACTGTTTTGGGTTTTTTTTTTTCACTCCCTTACCAGTTTAGAGATTCGTAATTGCTATTGGAAGAATTTATAGTCCTCTGAGTAAGGGTATATGTTAAGACTTTACATCAAGATATTCTTTCTGGTAAGTGGTTTTACTCTTAAAATGCTCATTTGTGACAGAAAAAGACAAATCTGCGTTTTCATTAGCATTCTTACAAAGAAACTGTCCTGAGTTTTTATAGGAAACAATCTGATAACCCATATTCTGTCTGCAAATATTTGTCTCCAGTAAGTGAAAGGTCAGAAATCTAAACTGTCTGTCGGGGTATTTCTGTGAGCTTTGTAAATCACTGAAGTATTTTTAAATCTGTATAGTTAGGTGTCCTTTAGTAAGTTAGAAATTTAACTTCGGATTTCTGTTTTGTAAGAATCACAGGTTTGGAGTGTAAGAAAGTTCCAGTAATTTTATTAGTGCATTGCAAGTCAAAGTAATTTATAGGTAGTACTGAAACAGTTTTTTGATGTGGTAAAGATTTTGTAGTGTTAGAAAAATAGCTTCTAATAAAAACACAGCTTTACCCCTTAATGTAGCAGAAATTTAATGTTAAAACTACAAATGAATCCACTTGGAAAAAAGTGTGCAAGAGTGGGATTAATTTTCACTTCCAATTAGCTGTCTAAAAATTACACATCACATGCAAGCTAGTTGTCCAGCCTTTCAGTTCAGTCATGGAAGGGAAGTGGCCCTATAGGGAAGGAGTCGTCTCATCGGAAGAAAAGTGTCTGGTAAAGGTGGGATACGTTTTCCCTGGGAGGGCAGGCTGGCTGTGTTGGCTGGAGAGGGAGTCCACACTTTTTGACTACCTTGTAGCTAGCTAGCGCTGAATTGGGTGAATCCCATCCTAAATGATATGAGCTTCAGTTGTGAGTGGTCTGTATTTTATTGTGTCTGCATGGCAGTGCATAAATCTCAGTGTGGTACTTCTTTGCATGTGGGGGGGAGGGAGCAATGTACTTATAATTTAAAAAAAATCTGGATTTTTAATGTTAAATACTACTCCACAAGATGCTAATTTTCAGGTGGGTTTTGTACAGCTGAGGTATGATTTAAAGTAAAGATTCTTTTAAAAAGCAAACAAACAAAGCCCCCACCCAACTGCATGTCTTAAGTCTCTGTATCTTCCTTATGGACTGACTGATACATAAAATAATAGACCAAAGTATAAAGGTTTGTTTGCGAAAGGCTCTTTTCCAATCTAAAACTACTTTTTCATCAGTTCTGTGTTTTGGCTGATTTCTTCTGAGCACATTTTGAATGTGTTTAGGGGAGAGAAGATAGTCTGGCAGCTACCTATCAAGGCAGGAAACCTTCTCTTTCCAGATCTGCCCCAGGCTTCCTGTACGGCTGAGGAACTGATCCTGCTAACCGGAGCTGAAAAAAAAGGAGGGGGGGTGGGGGGAAAAAAAAAAAGCTTGTTTTCTATTTTTGCTACTGGTTTTCTTGTTCATAAGATCTAATACTTCCCTGCCTAGCAGGATTTTAAGAAGGTGAATTTTCTGACCAGCCTCGAGTGCTCTCCTGCAGGATGCTGTATGCATGTAGAAAATAACTTTTGTTACTGCACTATTAATCCTCAAGCAAGACTCGAGGAAATTTGTGCAGGGTACCAACCTCTGAAACGGTCTTGCTCCCTGCCCTTGATAATGAAGTAAAGAGATGAAACCCTCCTTAGAAATGAGGTGATTCGTTATTATTTTCGAGCAGCGATGGCAGGAAATGGGAAGAAAACAATTGCTCTGAAAACAATTTGAATGTTGCTCCAGACAAATAAAAGACCGAGGTGGTGGCTGACCTCTCCTGACAAACAGCTGGAGCCAAAAATGGCCACGGAGTTGTCGCTTAAGGACTTAATGGAGGAGATCTTTCAAATCAAAGAAACAGTAAACAAGGTAGATGGAGCTTTTACAGAGGTTAAAATTGAGATAGCTCAAATGAAAGCCAGGCAAAATGAAATTAAAGAAAAGGTGAATCAACAGCTCCGCATGTGTGAGGATGAATTGCTTACGTTAAAAGAGACTTCTAATCAAATCAGGTTTCTGGAATGATCTTTGAAGAATCAGGAGAATAAAAGGAGGAAAATCGAATTTGAGACTGGATACCTAGAAAAGGCTTGAAGGGCATCACCCAGGGGGAGGTTTTGAAAATATTGTACTGGAGCTGGTGAAAGTGAACACCAAGAGAGGCCTCTGAAGTGGAAATGTTGCACCTGAGCTTCCTCGCGGTTGCCCAGTAGACGTCAGCCCCTTGTATCGGAAATGTTGGGCTCACCTTGTATATAGCCGATGATAGGGGTAAAGTTTCCTGCTGTTAGTTTTTTCAGGTCACTCTCACTAGACCTTCGCTGGACGCAGGCTCTCTGCCATTGATGGTTTTACAGCCTCCCTGAATGTGGGGCCTGATTTATGGTGCCCTAGTGAAATGGGGGTAGGTTACTGCATGACAATACGGCAATATGAATGAACCAGTTGGACTGTCCTGGGACTCGGGAAGGTACCTTTTCCTACCACTAATGAATGCAAAGGCATTGTGTTTTACAGAACCGCGTGCGCTTCTAAAATGCGGTGACCTACTTAGGAATTATTGCAATAGGCTGGATTGGCTGGATTATCTCTATGTTAAGAAATGCGGGAAAATAGTGTACAGGAGGGTATTCCTCTGGTAGTTTCTTCATTTTGGTACCAATTCTGCCAGTGTGGTGAAATATGGAGAAGACAAGGAGAGAATGAAGGTCTACACTGCCTGGCATCAGCAAAATAATTCAGGATATTCCTGTAGCTTGGATTGGGGTCAGGCAGCTAAGAGTAATGTGAGTTTGCTCTAGAGTTGAGCCTGAAGTGCTTAGTTTGCAACTAAGTAGGACAAATGCAAAAACTAACAAGAAAGGGAAGGAATACTGCCTTGCAATTCTGCAGAAGGGAATCCTGTTTGAAATATCTAGGCAAGAAAATGGTAGGATGAAAACCTAAAATTAAGGTGAAACTAACTCTACATCAGTGTTGTTGCTTATCTTGAACTAACCACCAGTTGCCACCTTATTAAGGATACCTTAATGAGAAAGGTTGAGTAGTTCAGTTTAACGCTAGTGTTTTGTTTGTCTTTGGAGATTTCTGAATGTATGCAAGAATCTTCATTAGTCCTCTTCTGATTTATTTATGTTTTAATACTTTCTTCATTAATTTTTACTGGCATTTACAGCAGTCTCTTTTTTTTTTTCACTTTTTATTCTGCCAGTTTCAACTAAAGCGCGTGAGTTGGTTTAGAAAAAGTAAGTAACAATTCAAACTCTTTAGTCAGAGTAATCAAAGTGTTTTTCTGACTTGGTTTTCATTGTTGTTTTTGTCTTTGCTCTTAATGACTCATGCTGAAGTACATATCACACAATGACCTCTACAAAATCTATAACTATCTCACTTCTATAAGTTTTTTCTTTTTTCAGCCCAGCAATGGCAAACAAATATTGCAGACACAAATCAGAGGTTTGGTTTGACTCCAGATTTTGGGTGCTGAGATAAATCAAGCATTCCAGTTTCTTGATGCTGACTAGTTATTTGCAGCTAGGTTGGGTTCTTGGGTAAGGTAGTATTTTTGCCATTGAGAAGAGAAAGTCCTCAAGTGGTGAAGAATGCTAAACAATAGTTTGTGGACACAAAGGAGCAAGCTCTGAGCAGCTGGTATTTCCTGTTTCTTATTTTTTGGGACCGCTATTTTCTCTTCCTACAAACTAGTAAGAATAATGAGACCAGTTAGTACCATTGTTGAACAAGATCCTAATGAGAAGGATTTTTCCCACTGGATCAAGCTGAAAGTGTAGGTTGGGGATTTAACAGTTGGGAGATCTGTTGTTAGCAGATGTGCCAATATGAATAGCTGGGTGAGAGTTTGCCCCTTATTTACAGAACCCCAGTCAGTCAGTTTGGTTAAAATAAAAGTTGTAAATGTCTTCTCCTGGAGATTCTGAATTGCATTATCTAGTGGACTGATGTGGTGTGTAGCAGTAGTCCTAAAGAAGTTGAGCAAGGTATCAGAACTTTCCTTTCAGCATCATCTTATAAGAAGGTACAGCTGAAGGTGAACTGTAGTGAATTCAAACTGTAAGAATGAAAAAAATAGTCTTCAAATATTTGTGTATATTGGTTTGTTTCAGGGAAGAGCTACAAAGTGTATTGTGGGTTTGGGAAATGTGCTAAAATGCTGTGCTTACAAAACCAAAGATTTCACAAAAGTCACCCTTCTAAAAGGGTCACTGGAAAGGTCAGTGCATTTCTGGGTTTGCATTTGTAGGATGGTCTTGTCATAGAGAATTTTTCCGTTTGTATCTTTGCCTCTGCTCTTACTTACAGGGGATGCAGTCTTTTGAGTGCCTGGAAAATTGGCTTCAATCAAAGTGTTTCTCTTTGCAGTTAATTGGCTTCCAGGTTTGTGTTCCATCTTACACCAGAAATAGATTTAGGTGCATCTCTCTTAATTTACAGATTTCTGGATAGGTACCCTAGGTGAAGTATTGCAAGAAATTTCAGTTGTTCAGACACTTCTGGAAATAAAATACTAGCGTAGGATTTCTTCACCTGGGTCTTGATGATAACAGATGAAACAAGATTGTGTGGTAGGTAGAAATTTGCAACTTTGGTTTGTCCTGGTTTCGGCTGGGATAGAGTTAGTTTTCTTCCTAGTACCTGGCATAGTGCTGTGTTTTGGATTTAGGATGAGAATAATTTGATAACGCACTGATGTGTTGGTTGTTGCTAAGTAGTGCTTATGCTAGTCAAGGACTTTTCAGGTTCCCATGCTCTGCCAGGTGCACAAGAAACTGGGAGGGGGCACAGCCAGAATAGTTGATCCAAAGTGACCAAAGGGCTATTCCATACCATATGACGTCATGCTCAGTATATAAACTCGGGGGGGTTCGCTGGGGAGCAGTGATCGCTGCTCGGGAACTGTCTGGGTATCGGTTGGCGGGTGATGAGCAATTGCATTGTGCATCACTTGCTTTGTATGTTATTATTACTATTATTAATATATTGTTATCATTACTATTTTACTTTATTTCAATTATTAAACTGTTCTTATCTCAACCCAGGAGTTTTCTCTCACTCTTACTCCTCCGATTCTCTCCCCCATCCCATCAGGGTAGGGGGAGTGAGCGAGCAGCTGCGTGGTGCTTAGTTGCTGGCTGGGGCTAAACCATGACAGTTTGCAGGCAAGTTGCCTCACATCTATCTGTCTGTCTAGTTATAGATGTGTGTGAGAATGTATGTAAAGCTAGAATAAATACATATTTATATTACATAGTTTTTGATGACAGTAGACACTAGAGCTATACCTAAATCCTAGAGGCTAGGTAACAGCTTTCCCTTCTCATTTTACTACTCATTGCTGTGAGAACAGCAACTCTGCAAGGTTCAGATCTTTTCATCAACGAATAAAACATGATTTTTTTTTTGTAATTACACTTCAATAAATTATATTGACTGTATTACTGTACCAGTAGCTGTTTCAATTACTTATATTCTAGAGCGTTGTTTGAGGAGGGTTTTTTTTGTAATAGCCTTACCCTGGTACAATGGCTAGATGTGCTTTTGAAATGAAATCTCCAGGTTTCATTCCATGGCACAGTTGCACCCGTTTAGTGCATTTATGCCTAGGAAAACCATGCGTTTGTAAGCAGTTGGTGTGTAAATGCTTTTCAGCATGTGCTCTGAGTTGCAAGGCAGAGCAAAGCTGCGTACTGTAGGAGTGGTACAGCAGGCGTTGGCCACTTCTGTGCAAACCATTGCTGGAATCTCCTTTAGTTTTCTAGTTCTTTAGTGAGAGCTGAGGTTACCCTGAGCTCAGGGGGTAATCACAGGCTTTGACGATTCAGTTATGGACTGGCAGTCCTGGAATGACTATATGATGAGTAAAGATGGGTCTCCTTCGCAGTCAGAAAAGTTTTCTGACTAATTGTCTTTCAGTGCTTGGACACCCTAAGACCATGAGGCAGAGCCTCAGAAATGGTCTTGGTGGTAGCTTCACAAGGTAGGCATATCATGAAGCAGGACTCTCTTCTGCATTCATCACCAGTGGTGTGGAGAAAACCCTGGATGGCATGCACTGACACCAGTAACTCAAATGCCCTCAGCCCAGGAACCTCTGGCAGCCCCCTCAGCACTCTGGGGAAAATGGAGGAGGAATCTGACAGCCACTTAAGACAAGCGAGCAGTTGCTTACTTGGTGTAACTGAGTTAATTTCCATCTGGAGTGTGAGCAGAGGTTCTGTATGTTGGTGAAGGAGTGGAGAGGCAGCTGAAACTGCCCTGTCCCATTTGTCCCAGCTGCCGTGGTCAGGAGGGCTCCTCAAATGTGCATGTAGTTCCAGTGGATGCTGCTCTTCCAAAGCAATTAACTCATTTTAACCCATATTTACCAACCAGTGTGTCTATATGGACCGCACATCAAAGAAAGTGGGTTTTGTGCTGTTCTTTTTGTGTTCTTTTCATTGGTACAACTGACTCATTTTGTTGCCCGACTCATATGATGGGCAGGAGGTATTTTCTAAATTATATTTAATGTAGTGTTCATGTGTAATGAGTGTGTAATTTTCAGCTTCGGTGAATCCCCCCCCCCCCCCTTTTTTTTTTCTTCTTCCCTTCCTTCAGTGTGCTGCAAAATGATAGCTTGATAAACAGACTAATTTGGTTGGTTGGTTTTGGTATTAGGAACTTTGAAGGAAAAGGCAGTATCCGCTTGCATTGGGGGATATTCCTGCTTTATGTCTTATGCCAAGATATGCAGAAGCACTTTTAAGAATGGATGCTGTAGAAACATAGGTAAAATCACATGCCACCAGGAAATGATTGCTGTTTATTTTTTTTATTTTATTTCACCTAAATGGTCTGGTTTTGTTCACATGCAGATGAATTGCCAATTTTATTCAAGATGAAGGAGATGAATTTAAAACATGAGACAGCACTTTTTAAAGTATTCTATGATATTGTACGGTATCTAACTGAGTAGTAGAGACCTGTCAAAACAGACAGGAATGTGTTTATCTGTATTTTTTAAAAGCAGACTTTATTTGTGTTTCATTTTCAAAGTGGCACTGTAATTTTTTTTGTTTTTATGAGTCCCGCTTTCCAGTATGGCACCATCACTAGGTACTTCACACTGTAGATACAACAGCTGGGTTAATTAAATAGATATGTCACAGCACTGAAGCCAGTGCCTGCTGCCATTGTACACAGGCAGCCAAGAGCCACAGCAAATAGAGCCTCGCAGCAGCATTAGCAGTGCAATACCAATTGTAGTAAAAAAAACAAGCTATGGTATGAAAAATAGTAGGACAAAACATGATGCTTTGTGTGCATTAATTGCAAGTAAGTATGAAGGAGGTGACGTGCATTCATGACATCATAAAACAGTTATTAGTGATTATGATAAATCAATAAACTGCATTTCAGATAAATGTTAGCAATCTCAGTATGGAATTTATGGAAGATTTTCTTGCCCTGTAGCCCTACAGCACACTTCCCCCGCTTTTTTCTCCCCCCTCCCCCCCCCCCCATATTGAGATGTCTTAGCACGTGGTCAAAAATCCTTTAACATTTTCATAAGGAAGTTTGTTATCTCTAGTGTCTGGACCAAATTTGGAGACATCATCCTTGTGAGCTTCCTATCTATTTACTGTCCATTATGAGAGTTACATGCCATAGCCCCTACTCCATCTCTGAAACACTGATGAATGTTACCATGCCATTAAGATGTGCTGTGCTCTTCGCAAAAGTGGCTGTATTTCAGTGACTGTCAAAATATTCCTTTTGTATGTGGTACTTGTTTTCGCAAGGCTCAGGTTAGCTGTAACTACTGAGGACAAAATGTTCTTCTATGACTTTGGCTCATTGCAGACCCAGCAAAGTAGATGTGCTGTAACTGAGGAGACGAGGTCATCTCAATGAGTATGATGGAAATTGTTAATAGATTGCAGATCAAAGCTCTATCTACAGCTGCTGGGAGGGCTACTGAGGACAGCAGCAAAAGCCGAACCACCAGAAAGGATGGATACAGATAAATCCCAACACAAGCTCCTCTCTGTGGTTTGGAGGCTGGTTGGCAAGTTTCCAAGGAGCAGATGGTGCCAGCAACATTTTGTTGTTTGTTTGTGAACTACTTGCAGCATTGCAGAGCAAAGGCAGAGTGGGGCTGGTCAAAATGGCAGTACTGCTGTGGCAGAAAATGGGGTGAGTCGTGGCCGCTTGAGAGCAGTGACTGCTAAATTACACCTTGAAAGTAATTCTTGGCACTTGCTGTATGAACTAGTATTGACCTGTTTGTCTTAAAAGGTAGTGAAAGAACCATATAAACATCATTAATTCTGCAATAAATTGTTCAGAATTGTATAATAATATGGAACTGTTATTTTAAAATCAAACCCTTTTGTGTGCGAATCAGGGGTTCTCGAAGCATGAGGAGCTGTCAAACATCAGATCTCCAGATACTTTTGGAGACTCTCTGTATAAACATATGAAAAGCCAAATTAGAAATCTAATTGCTGAGACTTGTTAGCTAGGGGGCTGCATGGACTGGCAAAAAAAAATGTATCTTGTATTTTATGAAGTCCCCAGATTCCTGTTTTAATTTTGTAATTTAAAAAGCAAACACTGAAATAATGAGCCAGGTCTCAAATCTGCAAGCTCCCGCACATGTGAGTAGCTATCTGCATGTAATTAGATGTTGTGTGTGTACTTTTGGGAAGATAGCGTTGCCCAGGTAGAAGACCATGGGGTACCTGGAAGGAGGGAGGTGGAAGGCAGGCTGTGGCTCATGCAGGGCTCCTCCTCACTGGCATCCACATCCACTTAACCATCATCTTGGGGACAGCCTGTCATTAGGGCTCTCTTCCCTGCCTTCAGAAACCTGGGGGACAGCGGTTAGGATGTCCGTGCTGTGCTTGCACCCTGCTGCCTGCAGCCTGTGGGGTTTGGTCATTGTCAACAGAAGGGTCCCTTCATACCTTCACATGCAGAAGTGTCCTCTGCTCGTGCCCTGCTTACCTTCTGTTTGGAAATACGTGCATTCAAAGTCACTAAGGATATCCAAGGGTTTCGGGTAGTTGGGCACGAAAGGGTTCATCTAAACATGTAACATGGGTGAACAGAGGATGGGGTTTGGGGGGTTTTGGTGGTGTTTTTTTAGGGGGTTTGGTTTTTCTTTTGGTGGAATAATGTAAGTCATGGGAGAATTTGGACCCAGAGACTAAGGGAATAGTACTAATAATTTTAATTTTGTCAGCCACGGCTGGCTAATTCAAAATTAACTCCTTACAAAGTAACTAGGTTTCAGAAGTAGTGAGTAGGATTTGGAGAGTATCTGGCATAAAGCGGCTACACTGCCTTAGGTAGTCAGCTTGGTAAATCTGTGCCCTAAGCTTACAAGCAAATGCCAGAGCCAGTTAAGAGTCATGCCCAGAATACGTTTTTGGGATTCTTTGGGAAGTGAGTGGAATACAGCAGTAAAGGGATCTGGGCAGGATGGCAGACTGACTGACCCACCAGCCTCAGGGGATGAGCAGGTTAAGCCCCAGGCTTGGTCTGCGGTGACTCTGGTCACCCCCTCACAGCACCTATGGAATAGTTGATGGCAAGGACCTAGTAGCCGAAAGTCATGACTTTTTAGGGTGTTTTTCATACTGTATATGATGGGAAGCAGAGGCTGATAAGTAAGCATTCTTTTATCAGGCTTTTGAGTGCGATGTATTGTTTTTGTGCGAGGTCACTATATCCATGGTAATTATAGTGATAGCTCTCTGCTGACTCACTGTCTTGTTTTCATTTATGTATCACTCCTTTGGTGTTGTATATGGAATCAATTAAATCAGTTTGTTTAAAAAAAACCCCAAAAACCAAAACCACCTTTAGTTAGGTACAGAGATATATACACTCACCTCCATCAATTTTGAGATGCTGTATAATCTTGTTGCTGTGAGTTTTGCCTTTTATCCAATGTTCTGTTGCCCCGTCTCTTCTTGCTCCCACTTTTATTTTTGCCTGTAGTTGTTGCATACTTAAAATCAAATTGTAAGCTTTGCAAAGGTGACTGTTTTGCAAAGCAACCTTTAAAATTATTCAAAATTGTAATTAGTAGCTATAAATAACAAGGAGGAGTAAGAATAGCAAGCAAAATCATTCATGCAGAGGGATGAACATTTGAAGACTGTGATGTGGCTGTAGGTGCATGGGTCTTCTCTTTTCCTACCTGTTTGACATTCAGTGAAAAATTATGGTTATCTTGGAAAAAGCTGGAGCAGATTGTGCCTTCTCTTCTGTGAGAAGAGCCAAGTTAGAGAAGCCAATCCTGAGCTTCCAAGGAGTGGGGAAATCTCGAGGTTCCCACTCCTGACTCTTGTGGTAGCTTCTTCTTATGTCTTATCGACAAAAAAATTGATATGCTTTAATTCAGTGTAATGATTTTTTTAACATTTACCAATTATGATTACATTTCCAAGAAGCTAAAGGGGTCTTTGGCTTTCTCCTACCCTCACAACTGTTTTAATGAGAGATGCCCTTGAATTTCTTTGACATTAAACAGTAATGTAATCACAAACACAGTTTGTGATGACATGAAGTTAGATAGGGTGAGGAGAGACAGAAAGAGGAGAGGCAGGTGTTTTATATCTTTGAGCGATTTCTATTTCTGGAATTGGACAGCATCTTAAATTAAAATATTCTAACAGTTTTTGCTACTGTTGTAGGTGCTGTAGGTTTCACTAGACCTGAAGTTTATCTCCCTCCACCCCCGACCTGGGTTCAGATCTGTAGCAGATTTGAGTGCACTGTCCTACACATTATACTGAGTTGTATCTTTGGAGATGTGATACAGCCTGAGATTATTCAGTGTGACAACACTTAACCTAACATAATTCAGTTCAGTGCACTGAGAAGTAGAATGATAGAATATTTTTTTTCCTAGGATGGGTACTCATCCATTGTCACTCTAGTTACTGCAGATTATCTGACAGGAACATAAGAATATAGGAGTTGCCGTACCAGATCGAACCAGTGGTCCATCTGAGTCACTGTCTTTTCTCTTGAGGCACGCTGGAGGTGGGTATTTCAGACAAAAGTGTAGAAAAGCCTACCGTAAACTTTGAAATGTCTTTCACGTTATGGTATTTTCTTTTTAATCCTGTCAATTAGACTTTGGCCTGTGCTGTGTAGCAAAAGGACTTAAATCCCTTGTGTTTCCTAAATCTCCTCTGACGTAACACTTCATTTTCATGTTATCTATCTAAACCTTATCTGAATCCTGCTGCGCTTTTGATGTCGGTGTGGTGTGGCAGCAGTGCATTCCACGAATTAATTATATGTTATAAATAGGAATGTCTAATGTATCCTGTCTTGTTTCTCGAACCTCAAACATGCCTTCTATTATCTCATATATCTATATATCTCATCTTTAAGCTAAAAGGATTCCCATCAGTGTTTCCAGTCCTTACCCTGCAGGACTCTTCCAGTGCCTGTAATCATTCTAACAAGTCCGCGTATCTATACCTTGCGCTTGTCACAAGAATAGATCACAGTATTTCTTATAAAGACCATACAGTCATTTTATATAGTAGCCACGCTGTTTTTCTATAACATTTTAATGTTGGTATGAAGAATTAAGGGGAAAAGAGAGATGTTTATATTCAGAACTCTTTTAAATGTTTTATTGCAGATATGTGAAAATGGTTCCAGAATCATTACAGCAGTGAGAGATTGGTCCTAAAATGTATGTCAAGCACAGACAGCGATAGTAAGAGCCCCTTTCACTTTAAAGGCCTTTTTTCCCCTTAAGCTGGTATTTCTGTAGTTTAATTTGTGCACTCCTTAAGACTTTATTTCTTCTTGTTCTTAATCAACCCAGCTAAGTTCATGTGGGATTTAAAATTATACTTAGCATAGACCTAACTCAGTAGTTTGCTGCTTCAGTTAGCTCAGCAACCATAATTCAAAGGGTGTTTTTTTCTAAGAGATAAAAATCCTTGCTTTTATCTTTTGACGTTCCCTCCATCCAAGAGTTTTCAAGGAATAAAGCTCTGCAAATTTTTCTTTTATTCCTCTTTCCTTCCTCTTTCCCCTCTTCTCCTGTGTGAGAACTTGCGCTTTTTTAAAATTAATCAAGAACTGGTAGTCTTGGAAGCAGCCAGCACAGTCTAACATGGCTGGTATTCATTTGCATGTATGCTGAAATGCATGCATGAGCATCTGGAGATCGCAGCAACGCCCTCTGCTCCGGCTTCAATCTGCAAATTGCTTGTAGTGCCCCTCGAAGGCAGCTGTACCTGCGTGGGAGCCCTGGAACTCCTTGCGCACGCTCAGCATTGGCTGTAGTGTAAGGACTGAAGTAATTAGATGAGGCGTAGTAACAGTGTGCGGACTTTTAATAAAAATGTTTTGCTTATGATGAACCGCAATGATTTTGGCTGTTGGGGGTAAACGGTTTCTTTTGTAATGTAGGGCTTGACCTATAAATCTGACCGCAACTTTGCTAGGTTCTTTTTCTACAAAACTGGCAGCCTCCACTGTCCGCTTTCTTAGGCTCTAAAATAAATAATGAAAACTACCATAAACACAGGATTTGATATTGATTTTCTGGAGTTTAAGATAATCTGAGGTCTTCAGAGATCAGTATCCTTTACTGTGTCATACACATATGTATGCTGCTGCTATAAAAATAAATAACTGAAGCTCTTTAAGGTCTAGTTTGTGAAAAAGATGAAACATTTATTGGCCACTATATTTTGAACATTGTATTTCTGAAGCTGAATTTGATGCTTTGCGTCCCATAAAATAAAAATGATGAGATTGAAGGCAGTAATCAAAAGAAAAGGGCTCAATGTGTCACTCTCTTGCTATATAATACATGTGGCTGGTTGAACCGAGCTTTACTTCTAATACACTTTTATAAATTTTTAATGATAGCTAATGAATCAAAAGTTGAGAGGCCTTGGAGAGGAGATATTTATCAGTTGGTTTTTTTTTTTTCCCCCTTTTGGTGCTGTGTGGTGCATGTCCTGGATCCCTCTGACTGCAGGCTGTTTCTAAGATGTGGCTTGCAGTTCAGTCTGTTCCCCGTCCAGCGCTTTGCATCTCTTTAACAAATACCAGGGTAGGGTTCAGTGGTGCTAATGTTGAACTTTTCACATCAAGGGATGCGCCGAAGGCCCGCAGGAACGAAACAGCGCAAGTTTTCGTTTGGTGAGGGATGCCTGGGCGCGGCGTTTCCCAGGCCTGGCCCATCCCAGCAGGTGCCGCTGTAATGCAGTGATGCCTGGAGCCGGCGAGGAAACCCGGAGATACGCCCTCCCCAAACTCCTGGTTCGTACAAATAAAAAGGCAAAGGAAATTGCAGCCGGCACCCTGTGACCCGACCGAGCCATTGTACGTCACCAAGGAAGCCTTGATGAATTCAGGAGCGGTCTCCTAAATATCAGAGCGCTATATGGCTCCGCAGAATATCGTACCTACCGAGGTGCGGATTTCTACGGCGTGGCCGTATTACAGCATCAGTTTGAAAGGAGAGGGAAAGGAAACTTAGGAGTCAAGCCGCAGAAATAAAAGTGATTCACAGGGAAGTGGCTCAGCAGCTTAGAGTCAGCTTTGCCTCTCCAAGTGTGTGATGGATGCCAAGAGGCATGTCTGCGCGGCACAGGGGAGCGTTCGGCTCCCGGCCCGCCCCGAGCACGGTGGTCTCCATTACTCAACAGGCGTTGCTGGTGGCACCTCCGAAGTGGCATTTTGGCAGGAAAGAAATTGCGTGAGGCAAAACCGTGATGTAAATTGAAAGTGAGCTCTCTGTCAGCCACCCAAATGGAATCAATTGCGCTGTGGATTAGGTAACCCAGATTGCTCCTGCCTGTGGATTCTCCAAGTCTCCAAGCGGTGCAGCAGCAGGAGATTGTCTGATGCTGCTTGGAACAGTGTGCACGTACTGAGCGTGGGAGGGAAGCCCCCAATGCTGGGTTTAAATGGCCAAGTACAGGAGAAAAGATGATGACAGCAGATGTCTTTTAAAAATTGGCTATTATATTGAGCTGATGAATTGCTGGGTTGTTACGGTACCTTTTCAAGGAAACCGTCTCCAATAAAATAATGAGAAATAAGGCAATAGCATTGGTCAGTTATTAGTGGATCCTAATCAAGTAACAGGGTTTGATTCTTCATACTTACTTCACATTTCAGTTTCTTTCTGTTCCTGGAGAGTCTAAAAAGCAGCAGATTCACAATGCTAGGTGGGACAACAGGTTTTGGGAAAACCTCCCAAGTGTTTGGCTCTGTATCCCACCCAGGCAGATGTCAAGATACAGTATCCTCTTTTTCTTTCTCTTGCATAAGTCTTATTTCCTGACCTTGTCAAAAAGAGTATGTCCAGCCCTTTGCTTCATCTTTTCATCAAAGTTCATAACGATGTGAGGCCTCCCCAGCCTACTATGCACATGGTTAGTAGGAGAACCAAAACTTCAGAGATGGTTAGGTGAGAACTCTGTGTGATTCACCTGCTAGACTCAAGGTATGCTAGGATGTTGTTGGGGTGTGTGTGTATAATTCTTTTCATATTTTTATCCCAGAATTCTGCTGCAATTCTTGGAAGAATGGGAGAGTATGATGCAAGGTGAATTGAACCCAAATTTCAGAAAGATCAATTGGTGATGGCAAGATTGAACTCATTCTTCATTGATAAAGGCAGAAAGCAGCTGAAATGTTGCTTCTCTTGAGATGGAGGAATTTGTAGGAAGAACACTTTCTAACCCCCATTTTTCAGGCTGGTGTTCTCTTCCCCAAACTCTTCAGAAATAGTGGAGCCATGGTAGGGATCTTGGAAGCCTATTTCTGGGGGTCTGTTAGAGTAAATACTTCTGAGGCATATTTAGAAGGCCTTGCAGGATGTGCTCATTTATGTGATCTGAAAAAGAAAGAAAATGTAGTTGTCATCTTCCAAAATGAATTATACTGACTAGCTAATAGTAGCATCTTCAGAAATCACTTAGATGCTAAATGATGCAAGTGAATTTATTCCATGTTAATTTATTCTGGATTATTTCAAATTTTAGAGCTCCCTGTGTATGAGGGGATAATACTCAGTCCCAATGTTATTTTCTTGCATCACATTTAATCAGAATTGCACATGTTAATGTGTAGCCTGCACCAGCGTATGTGCCAGACAATTGCACTTCAGGCTGCAAGCCTGCATGTTACATGTCTTCTGGCAATTATATTTGAAACACTATATTTTGACAAAATTATTCACGATGTACAACCCTATCAATACAACCCTAGCTGCCTGAGTGTAAACAGTTTACATTCATGGGGTTGGAAGGTCTAACATAGTATAAGTAATTGGATTGTTGAATGGTTGAAATAGCTCTGACTGGAATATTTGGGCTAGACCTTCTTTTGACTGACATAATGCAATATTCAGTTCATTGCTTCTGAAGACTTGCATTTCAGTAGGCACACTGTACATGAAAAAGTGTGCAGTATACATTAACAGCTTAACTCTTAATAGTAAACCTTATTAAAGTTTATCCTGGAAACTTGACAGTGGAAGCTGGCTGAAGTTAAAAGTGAGCTTTGAAGCCCAAAGCAAAATTACTTTGAACCTGAATGTATGGCATAAATCTCAGCTGCTAATCAGAATATATAGAATATTTTCAGCTATTAATTTTAATTAATGTTTAAATTAATTTTTTACCTAACAACAACTGCAACAACTTCTTTAGCCTCTACTGCTCTTCTAGCTGTGTTGAAGTGGAAATCAGGAATTCATGACTGCACACAGACATCTGGAGCCAGAGACTCGGCAGACTTTTGAAGTCAGTGGAGTTTCTCTGATTTACACCTTCTGAGGATCTGCCCTATGAGATCAGTGCCTGTCCAGACTTATAAGTTCTGGGTCAAATTTAGTGAACCTGGAAGAGTCAGAGGACTTCAGAGTGCATACTGTTTCTTTTAAAGGTTGATTGGACCTTCCTCTATCTATGTTGAGTGCTCCCCATAGTCTGATTAGTGGGGGGCATGCATGACATATTTCTGGGATTAATTCAATTTCACTTTCAACTTTGATTCTTTTCCTTCTAAGAAATCAGACGGCTTTATGGTAATTCCCTGCTGCTCTCTAAATCCCTAAATCTCTTTCCTGTTTCTCACTTCTTTAAGGTATTAAGTGTTACTCAATAACATAGAAGTTAGTGTGTCTGACTCTGTGTGTTTAATTTCACTGTGTTAAGCATAAACAATTTTAAAGTCATGTTATTTCAAAGTGGATCTATTTTGCACAACACACTATCAGGCTCAGTGGTAAGGTTAGCTGGTATTTGTTGGCTTCCAGCTACATTAAGTACTTCAAAATATCATTACCCAAATGTAAAATTGCATCTTACTGCAATACTGAAGAAGCCTGGCCATGGAAAATCTCCAGGTTAATGAACTTTCTGGCTGAGGATATTTTCTTTCCAGCTGCTGAACGTGAAAATTGGAAGTGTGAGCTCCTAGTATATTGGTCCCCAACCTGTAGTAAACCACCCTATAACCCAGGCTGACAGGGTAGACCACAGTAATGTTGTCTGTAGCGCACTGCTCGTACAGTATGTGCACTGTGCTTTGTGGGACCGTAGGCTTGTTAAGGAGGCTCGCGTGAGTTTACCTTGCAGCGCGGGGGCTTTGCACATCCTCTTGCCCTCGGACTGATGCTCCTGCACTGTTACCAAGTGCCAGGTGAAAGGCAAAGTTCATGTGTCTCGAATAGGGTCTTGCCTTGTAGCAGAGGGTCTGTAGTGGACAAAGTCAGGGAATTTCTACATCATGTACCTTAAACTTAGTAGCCACTCACCGGCATGCTTTTGGGAAAAGTTAAGACAGTCGTCACTGGATCCACTGGTCTCAGATGCATCGTCTGAGGTTACGGAAAGGATTATCCCCTCTGAAGAGCATCTCTTTATTTTTCTATCAATTTACTTAGGCTGTGTGAAGAAGTGAGTGAAAGACCATCACCTTAAAAAAACCAAACCAAAACAAACAAACCCCAAAAAACCAAACCAAACAGAGAAGCTGTGTTTCACATGGGCATATTTTCTTGAGAGCCTCATGGGAGTTTTTGTACTAGCAGGGCTCTTGAGTACACACACAAAAAAGTTTTTTTTTTTTAATACTTACAATATTTGTATCTTCTGAGCTCATGAATCTGAACTGTCTGATATGTTATGGGATATGTCATGGAGTTTGAACTAAGCAATCTAATAGGGTGGTTACTGGGAAATGTATATTAGTGGGAACATTAATGTGCTCTCCTTATATTGAAACCAGGTTTGACAATGTTTATGTAGCCCATGGGCTGAACGGTGACGTTAGTATGAAAGAGGCAGATTGTTTAGCTGAAAGGAGAGTTGAAACTTGTCATGTCTGCATTACTGACATTAATGTTTTATGCACTCAGTGCTTCTAGGACTGCTTCTCTGTGTGGGATTATGGTAATTCCTGATCAATTGTGTCTTTGTAAGAAAATATAACCACGCATAAAACAGCTAAAATGCAAGGTAGCTCTTCATTGCATAAAGACCAATTAGAGGATAGTTTATTACCCACCTGAGGTTTGAAAAGAAAAATGTTCCAATAAAAAGGTTCTTGATCAACAAAATGTGAAAGGACTTAGCAATTTTAGTTCACCAGGATTTGGCTAATGTGATTGTCCTCATTTCAGAGCAAGGCTTAAATCCTTTGCATCAAGGTACAGACTTCAGCTTCTATTTCATGAAGACATATGTCTTGGAAACACAATTACGTAGTTGTCTGTGAGGAGCAGAGGGGCAGAGGAGTGCAGGTCTTGGTGGGCTCAGTCCTCTCTGAGGTGTTGGCAAGGGAGGAAGAGCATCCTAAGAAGCCTGGAAGAAGGGCAGCAGAGTGGCTGCTTTGCAGTTGCCTCACCCCTTGATCATAAAACCTTACCCCCTTGATCATAAAACCTCCGAAATGGAATGAAAAATAGAAGTAAGAGAAGGTTTGGCCACCATAGTTAGCGCTGATTTGACTAACTGCTGTGAAATTATTTCATTATCAGAATTTTGCACTGTATTGTTTGTTTGTTTCTTTTCCCCCAGGGCAGAAATGCGTCTTCTGCTGAATTTATTTGCAATGTTTTGGTTTTGATTTTTATCTTGGCCACCATCATGTCAGAGCCCAGCCCAGCTCTTTAAAACAAATTCAGCATTGCTTGTTATATTGATTGCTGCAAGAATTCCATCCTGCTCTAGTTCAAGCATGTTTGTTTTGCAGTATAAGGATGGTACTTTGGAGAAGTAGGTTTAACTACTATAAAAAATAATTTTCCTAACATTTTTTTATGCAGAAAAGATTCTGAATGAATCTTCCAAAATGAATAATAAGCATAGGAGTAGTAAGGGATGGGAATCAAAAAATCTAGGAGCTCCTTTTGTTCCCCACCCACTCCCCCAGTGCCAGAGTGACACAAATTCATTTATGCGCACACACATTTACACACAAATAAATGGATGAATAGATAGCGTAGATAGAACGAAAGAACCTTGCTATTTTAGATTGAAGTGCCTGTCACTGACATTAATTTAGATGTAGTATTAGGGAGCCTCTTAAAGGTCAGGTTTCCCCTGGAGCGTTAGTTTACTCTGGACATTTTTACAGATGATGTGCTAAAGATGTAATGCATCTAATAACTACATCTTGGCTTCATCTACTTGATTCATCAAATACCTTCCTGCTCGATACTGAGTTTTCAGTGACGTTATATGTGAAATATTAGAAGACAGCATGTTAATACTGTGTTGATTACAACTGAATTTTTTTATTTGGGAGTATGTAAAAAGGTGGGGGGAGAAAAAAAGTTCATTTATTGCCTAATGCTAGTGGCCTATGACTTCCTGAAAATAGGGACCCCTCATTGTTTGATTAAGGGAAGATGGTTAGGAATGACAGCTGCCCTTTCATGGGAACGTGGCAGTCAGATGCTCAGTACTTTTACTGGGAGAACAGCATCATGGTTACCCATGCAGATGGGTTTATCATGTTGCGTGTAAAACATTATATATACAGCCAAATCATATTTCCTGTGTCATGCAAAGCCATAGGTAGTTAAGTGCATTGTTATCACAAAGACGAGCCTAATTCTTGCTGTTATCCTGTGACCTCTTGATAATACAGATGCTTAATCCATTTTAAGGGGTCTTTTAACTTGATTGTGAAGACCGTAGTTGACCAGGAACCAGAACAGGGCAGCCCTGAGGTTAATAAGATTGTTTGCTTTATAACAGTCAGTTTGTCTTTCCTACTTGATAGGAATATTTTCGTAGTGTAACACTTGGCATTGAGCTGTATGCTCTGCTCTTGTCAATAAGAACTTTATACAAAGAGCAAAAGCACAAGAGAGAATTTTTAGAAACAAATTGGCTTTGAAATTAGTTGGATTAGAGTGGCATGTGCCAAAGAGCTGGCAGTGGCTCAGTTTAGGAGTTCACCTGGGTTCACCTCTCCATTGCTGACTTGCTGTGGTAAGTTACCCATCTGTAAAATGGGTTGTAACGTTTAAAAACCCCCACCAACTTTGAGATCATCATATGAAAATTAAATAAAGGTGTGAAATGTTGCTACTTCACCAAGAGAAATTATTTTTTTCTGCGTCACAGGGCTAGAGCTGTACATTTCTGCAATGCCAGCCGGGGCGCGAGGCTCCTGAGGCACCAGGTCAAGCACTGTTTCATGGGTGGGGAAGGGGCCCGAATTACGGGTGGTCGGCAGATGGGGTCTACGTTCTTCTTCTGAATTGCAGATCTCTCGCTCTGTTTGTAATCACATCCCTAAAGGAGGGTTGTTTTCTGTCTACGCAGATCCCTCTGGTCGTCCCTCTGCAAGTTTTGCCTTGCGCCCAGGTGAGGACAAAAGCAGTGGAATAGCGTGGAGTTACAGCCTTGCGCCCTGAAAAGCACCCACACCAAATTCATTTACTTTAGCTTGGGCTGAAGACTAGGCTGTGTGTTCTTTGTCCAAACTTTGTTCTTAAACTGTGAAGCAAAGCACAGCCTCGCCTTTGTGGGTTTTTTCTTTTTCCTAGAACTGCCTTTTGTATGTATTGGCAGGAAAATAGCATTGCTCTTAAGGATCTCACAAAGTCAGTTCTGCTTCTGCAGCCTTGGAGCTGCTGTTACATTAAAGAGAACAAAAAAAAAGCCTTTAAATATTGAAACAGTTTCTAAAGTAAAGAGGTTTGAATTTATGATTGATTTTGAAGTGATCTGTGTTTAAACTTTGAATGGGAATAAAGTAGTGTCTTGTTCAAATATTGAACTAGTTTTAAAGTTAAATGGCTCGAACATAGAACTCTCTCATGGGAAATTGTATTCTCATTTCAGCCTCTGACTTCTCTTGCATATTGTACTATACCTCATTGTACTCACACTCCAGTGTTTGCTTAGGCTGTGCTAAGAAGCTTTCTGATATGATTTTATTAGTTGATTTTAAAAAACCCAAGAACAAACCACAAAATACACTGAAAAAATTAGTAATAGCGGATATTTTTTCAAGGTAATGGAAATTCAGCAGAACAATGTAAGAAAATACTTAGGATAGCTTTTTAAAGCAGAAGATCAGGGTAGATTAAAGAATTAAAAAACATTGACACGGAGATGTGGTCACTGAAGTATGGCATGATGAGCGAGAACTATGTAATTGGAGGAGATTAGTCTCTGGAGCTTGGCTGATAAACAGATGAACAAACCGTTACCTGTTATTGCTCACCAAGCCCCTCTTAATTTTTTGAAGAGATGGTTATTCTTTATTGACTAGCATGCTGCAAAAGTTATTATTTTGTGAGTCCACAGTTGTGTTTTATAGCATGTGCTGTCAACTTCTTAATGTGGCTGTGTGTTTGAATGGGTTTGGTTCTGTGGCTCGGCTTTCGCGTTTGGCCATATAATGCCTAATGAAAACTTACATCAGGAGCAGTGAGAGCTGCATTCAAGGACTAGATAAAATGCGGCATGAATAATGTGTGTGCTGTTTTCTTACTGACCATAACATTAAGATTCCCTGTGTATTTTATAGCCAAAATGGCTTTTCAGTTTCCTAACACTTGAGGGCATAATTACTTCAACTGACTAATTGAGTTGATAGCCACTTTTGCATATTCTCAGTGCACTTTTTTCCTTAGCGTGAGGCCGTGCAATAGATCAATGTGACATTGATAGTACTGTTAGCCTGACCCACTCCGCTTGGAGTTTGTCGTAGTTGGAGAAGGCGAAGCTGCAGATGAGCTGCCCTTGCTGCTGTTCCCATCCCCATAGCAGCAAGAAACTGATTTGTGATAGCTGGGGGTTTCCTGCAGCTAGACATTTTCAGTGGCAAATCTACTGTGTTATAAGTATGTATCTTTATGGCTGCAAGCAAGGGGGCTGAGGGTAGACTGTGTGTGCAGTTTTAGATAATAGTGTGAAAAACGATCTCTGCGTTGATCAAAGTTTCATGAACCCGTAGTGGAATGTGAATTTTTTGTTTAGTTAAATTTTTTATGTTGCCACAAATGTAAGCCACTGGAAGAGGACCTCCATTTAAAGATGAGCGAGACTTTGGTTTTTTAGATTGGATTGGGGGGGGCATTATGGCAAATTTTCAGAATTACCAGTTTGAAATCTTTCTTTCAATAATGTCACTTTGTAAGTCAACTAAAAAAAAAAATTCTCAAGAACTTAAGGCACATTTTAAGAACAATGGGTTTTCAAATATTCCTGTGGTACAAAACCAGTAGAGAATCAGTGGAAGCTTTTCTGGAACTTAATAAATTAGTGCCGGCATAATTGAGAAATTATGGTAAATGTAGAAATTTGGATCCTATTCTAAAAGGTAAATAAATTATGGTCAGTGGAGGCTGCCTAATCAAACACTACTGTTAGGCCTCGTGAGCCACCTATTCCACAATTTTAATAAAACAAGAGACATGGAAGGAAGCTCATAGTGGGAGCCATGTGCTAGATAATCAGTGCAGCTGTCTGTTGCAGGAAACATTGTCATCCTCCTCTCCATGGCTAGCAGCCTGTTAAATGGAGCTGGCTGGGGCTTTGGGCGCCCGGTGGGAAGAGAAAGTGTTTTGACCCATAGGAAGGCTGGTAATTGTTGCTATATGATAAGTGGAAATGTTATGCAGACTCCACTTTCCACATTAAAGCTACATTTTCTCATGCTGATGGCATTCAATGCCACTTACTGTTCTTAAGACAAAGCTTTTTATACAATCATTAAAAGAAAAAAAAAACCCAAAGAACGACAAATGCTAGATTGGTTAGATACACTTCTTAAATGGTTGAAAACATACCACAAATGACTATGAAGTGTTGATCAATAGTGAATTATTATGTATTCCCCCCTCTATCCGCTAAGGCCTTTCCTTTTGAATAAGTAGCCTTTTTAAAAGAGGTTTTTGTAGAAGCCATGGGAACAGGGAGATTAAACCCCATCTTTTTGCTCAGGGACTAATATAGTCATGCAGCAAAAGAGAGGTGTGTGATGACTGATGGACACTGTCAGGTGCAGAAATTTTGGATCTCTTAGTTTTTGAGATCTGCCTTTCCTACCACAGAGTGTATCCCCACTAGCTCTTTGGTGTTCGGGGGGTTGCTCGGCCCTCATCTTTGATGTGACTCTTGCCTTTTATCCAGCTTGCATTAGCATGAATCACGATGCACTCTGGGTAGGGCAGCCGGTTTCTAGTTCCTGAGCTTTGCGCAGCTCAAAAAGGAAGTTTATGACTTCTCATCCTGGGGCTATATGTTATGATTAGCATGGAGGCTTTGCTGATATGGATTCTGTTGGGCAAGTATCTCCACCTAGCTGTGAGTTATGTGGGACACCCTTGGTTGTAGGAAAATGTTGGTGTTTTGCTCCTAAACTCAGGAAGACTGACCATATTGAGATGTAGTAAGAGACCAGCTGGCCTACAAGGAGCTTGGCATTGACACTGTGGCGTCATGGTTTTTCCAGCAGGTTTGCATGACAAGAGTACTTTTTCACTGGGTTGGACAGTGGTATTCACTGGAACACAAAAAAACCACTCTTCCTGTTGTTAGTTCATGTGTTTCCTCTTTTTTTCAATTGTGAAGGACCTTGGAAATATTCACATTTATTATGTTCTGTGAACTTTGAAAGAGTCAGTAGGCCATTCAGGGCAGGTGCTCTGTCCTCAGGTTTTCTCATCTGATGTAGCCTCCATTGAATTCAATGAAGTTACATTGATCTTTATCCATTCTAGTTTTGGCCCCAAACTGTGTGTATGTTTGCGCATGTATATGTGTTTGCATGTGTACATGCATGTGAGCGCACACACACAGTGTGTGCACATGTTTATATATGTAAATAGAAATATATTGCAAAAGACTCAATGTCCGGAAGACTCTTAAGTACATGAGGCGTAAGGTGAAACTCCCAAAATACTGTCATTAAGGGCATTCTACAGAAAAGTCAGCGCAGCATTTTTTGAAAGCATATTACCTATGCTGAGCATACTCCAAAGGCCTGAAAGTGCTCCTGCGCCACGCGTGGCTATGCCACATATGTCATTGGGTGTTTTTTGGATCCCTTTCCTGGCCAAGACGCAAATTCGGAGAAACAAATCCATTTGAGATAAAGACGGGGAAAAATTGTTCTAATGAAGTCTCAAAAACGAAAGCAGAGACTTAGAAATATGATGACAAAAATGATGTATAGTTTATGCAACCTTAATTTCACCTTAGTTAAGCTTTTTTTTTTTTTTTGTGGGGACGGGATATATAAAATAAGGTATTGTATGGATGAGTGTAATCCAGTGAATGGTTTATGGACACACTCCTCCAGGGAGTGTTATAAGTTCACCACTGAGTGCTAGATTTTGCATTTGGATCTCTGATTTAACTGCAAGAGGTGTAAAAACTGATGCATCGAGCCAACTCCCTACTGGTTACACATCTGAGACGCAAGTGCTTCATTTGTTAGTTTTAAAGTTATAGTAAATAATTTTAAACTCGAAATGAGGGTTTCTTGTTGGTTTTTGGAAGAATTATTGTTTCCAACAAATGATGACAAATCTAAACCAAATAAAACTTTGCATGATATTGGTAGAAATTACTATATTGGCTCCAAATCTGTTTGTTTGAAACAGTAGCTGTAAGAGACTTGTATATTTTGGTAACTTTACTGACTTTTGTTTTCCCTCTCTCTCTTTTTGGGGGTCAGCCATCACAAATGCAGAAGCTATGCAGATCTGGAGATACAGTACTTTTTCTTGGATGGGGAGGATGGGTTGAATTAATAATCTAATATGTAGGCTGCTGGCAGCGCCCTTGGTGCTTCAGAAGAATCACAGCACAGCTGCAAAAGCAGAACAGATTCATAGAGTTTAAGGCCGGTGATAGTGATTAGCGTTAGTTGTTATTATTGTCACAATTATTTTACTTTTACTATGTTCCAGAGTGGGGCTGGTGCCTCATTAGAAGACTCTAAGTCCTGGATTCAGAAAGTTTGGGATCTAAGTGGAAAGCTTGATGCACAGGTGAGGGGAGATTATTGTGCCAGAGAAAGAGCTTTGGTGGGGAGAAGGCAGTAAGGATTATGGACACAGAGTAAATTAGTTACTTCCTTTGGGTGTACATTTGTCTTAAAATGTTAAAAATATGTGGGCAGGCTTGTGAGAGAGAGTGCATGCGTATTTGGAGGCAGTGTGGTAGGTCTTTACAGTGAGGTAGAATGTGAGGTAGGTTTTCCGTATAAATTTCGGTAGTCTGTGGATGTAAAATAACATGGATTGAGGGGTAGTAAAATTCATGGAGGAACAAAGTTTCTGAAGGTTATTGTCACCACTTGGTGGAAGAAAAGGAAGACATACACTAATAGAGAGATACCACTGAACAACGGTATTTGTTGCCCTCTATTTAGAGCTTTAGCAGCCCCCTAAGCTTTTCCTGCAAGTGTTGGATGCTGTTATCTGGAGAACTAATGCAATGAAAACGTCTCGCTGTCTGACAGAAGCTAGGAATAAAGACACATGAACATCGGCTGGTACAGGAGTGGAAGGCAGCTTGTGCATCACCAAGTTTTATCCCCTGCTGTTGTAGGATACTGAAGTCACATAAATTTCTCAGCCTCCCCTGTGGAAGGATTTTCCTCCATCCCATTCCCGCGGGATGGTGGTTGGAGCACCTCACTCTCCTGATGGTAGACATGTGCTTGTGAATTCCAGTCCCAGTGTATTCGCGGCCAAGTCTTAATCATTTGTTCTTATGCCAAAATTGTCTTTTAACTTTAATAGCTTCTCTGCTTCTCTGTTGCTTATCTCTTCTCCAACCCCCTGCAATTACACAGAAATTACATTCCTTTAAAATAGGTTATAAAACCTTGCATAACGTTTGGGCCAGACTGATGGCTCAGTAGTTCACTAGATAGGATCCTCCCCCATTCTTAAATACAAGTATTATGTTTGCTGCTTCTGTAGTCATTTGTATAACCTCTGACTGAAGAGATTTATTAAAACCCAAGTTTTCCAGTAAGTTGAACTGAGAGCACAAATCTTGTTTGTTAAGTCTCTCATTTTTTCTGCATGTGTATACAATTTGAACCTTAAAATACCATGTCTTGTACAGTTTGCTTCCCTTCTCTGAAAGTACAGAAAGGGTTTTAGACCAAGATATAATCACTTGAGTGTGCATTTTCTGCCATTTTTTTCTCAACCTGTGTGGTGACAAATGACAGTCAGTGCTACAACTTAGCCTGAGAGGGAGGAATGTTCTTCAGCTCCATCGTAGGGATGGTATTCTGGGCTTGGGAGAAGGTTAAGGAACAGAGGGAAGGCAGAGGAATCTTTGGAGTAGAAGGCAAACATCAAGGGAAATAAAAAGGCAGGAAAGTGAAGAGTAAAGGTCATTACACGTTATGATTTTCTGAAACATTTTTAATTCCCCAAACTGCTAGCAGTGATAAGAAAATTCCCTGTTGTCTTTCACAGGCAAAAAGCCAGAATTAAAACTCTGAGCATTTATACATAAATTGAACTGCAGGTGCACTTTTGCGGGGGGTGGGGGAAGATCTTAATGAAGTCTCTAAAAATCAACCAGAAAATTCTGTGGACACTACACAAAAATAATATATTTTCCTGAAATAGTGTAGGATAACTTCATAGGTCATCTTTTCATCTAAATGCTGGTTATTCAGTTTTCCCAGGTGAACAACACTTTGATTCTGATGGCCATGTGTCGCATGCAAAACAACTGATTAGGGTATGGTTTCCAAACTTCTTTTTTTCCTACAGTGAGACTATTTTTTTCCCCCTCCAGTACCCTGGAAGATTATTGAATAGAGGTATTATTGCAGTCAGTGTGTCATTTTACTGTACTTCAGTTCATTTAGTCCCAGGTGTACTACGTGTGTGTTCGGTCTAGGGGAGGGCATGGGAGCCTTGCCAAGCCCTTCAGTTATTCTTGGCTCAGAGCCTAAGCACTACATTTTTCGAACTTATGAAATGAATTTCAACTTGTAACCTGTGGCACTTTCAAGGTCATGATTGGAAGGTGTCAGGTGTGCTTTAAGAACAGCTCAGCAAGGAAAGGACCTATTTTAAAAGTTTCTTTTCTTTCTTTTTTTTCCCCTTTTTTTCAGAATAATTGCTGGCTAACAAATAGCCCAGAAAGCAAACTAGCATGAACTCTTCAACACCTCTCCAAATTCAACAAAACTGACATTTATAGCTTTATTGTAGCAGAGACATGGCATTTGGATTCCGATTGTTTGGACTGCAGAGTGTCAGTATAAATAGCTATGATTGACTTTTGTATGGAGCACATCTGGAAGCAATTTATGGCATTCCAGCTAGATTAAAGCATGTTTTAAAGGCATTTCACCAGTCTTTTTTTCTTCTTTTTTTCTGGCTATGGTGAATAAAGTTTCAAAGACGGTTTAGCTGCTGTTTCTGTTAATGTGGACCATAGTGAAGTCAAATTAAGGGCAATTGGGGAAAATGGTGCATTTGTTTGTTTTTGTTTGTTTTGCTTTGTTTCCCAGAATAGAAAGACCCTGAAGTGAGTGTAACTGGAGCTATATTCTCCTTTGGAAGGTAAGATACAGCATTTGACACCAGGAGGCTCACACACTGAAAGCCAGTGAACTAAACAAACTTGAGGTCCTGGAAGTACTGACTCATGAGAACACATCTGAAAGACTTAAATATTTGCTAACGGGGACTGAAATGAAGGGGCACAAGAACCACCTAGCTGGTTTTGAAGTATATAAAAATGTATAGAAGCAAAAAAAGAAGGAAGAGAAATCATTTAGCGTGACCCATCATGAAGTAATTGGGATAATACGAGGAAATTAAACACATGAAATTTGACGCTGGATGAAAAAGAGGTTTACCTAAAAGGGCTGTTGCACTGTGGCACAGACATGAACCGGGGATTGTAAACCAACTTGGGCTGCAGAGTGTACCTGTTGGTTAGCAAATTTCTAACTCTGTCTCTGCAGTAGACCTGCTGGCTCGCTAAAACTTTCCTGCTTGTGGTTACAGTGAACTGGGTTAAAGGTTTGAGTTGCACGGTTTCTCAAAATGCTGCTGCTGCAAGGCTGGCTGCTGTTAAGACGTGTTGTTGGGAAAAGCCTACTGAGAAGTGGCGAAAAGCTGAAAACTCGGCTGCTGATTACTGTCACCAGGGCTTATTGGGTTCGGCTGGTGACACTGGCTCCTCGGGTCTTTGTGCTTCAGAGGAATTTTCCCCAGTGCTGTAGGGATGTGTGGGTGGTGCTGGTCCATTTTCTTTTTTATTAACAGGATGGGACTAATTGTTTCATTTTTTTCATGGTGTTTTTCTGACAGTCAGATGTGCTCTCTAAAGATATACCTGTACTGCGGTCAGAGATGTGGCTTCAACACAAGTGGATGAAGAATGAACTTCAGCCTGTCTGGTTTGGCCTGAGCTACAGAGAAAGTTCAGCAGGCATAGACTCAAGTCTATAGATAACCTATCTCCAGGCCAGCCAGTGCCCGTGTTGCTCTGTTTGCATTGCTATCGGTACCTGAACTAGCTCAACTAAACTTGTTTTGGAAGCATGTCTCGCCTCTGGTTGCTTTCTAGGTACTCCATGGGCAATAGCTCTTTAAACCTTATTTCCTTGCTCTTGGAGGTGGAGGACAAAAGTAGACTGTCTGGTTCAGTCCCTCACATCCTTGACCGGTGGTATGAAAGTATGAGTTTCTTTGGTTCTACCTGCAAAGAAGTATTTAGGATGATAACATAAAGTGGGGAAGCAAGAAAATGGGGTCTGAAAGCATTAAGTAGATTAAATGCAGGTTTAAATGAATATAGGGAAGAGTATGAGAGCACATGACTTCTTGGTAGGAGCTGTCTGGTGTGAAGGATAAATCAAGAAAAAAAAAAAGAATTGTAGAAGTCATGAAGATGGCACATTACTTTGGCAGCCAGCTTGGTGACAAAAGTGCTTGGTAGATAATTTTTTTTTAAATGCTGTAACGTAATTTTTTACTGTTCTTCTGGCCTACCTCATGCAAAATATGGGGTTACATATATTATGACAAGTTTTATTTTATTTTAATTTATTCCAGTCTTAATAAATCCCACTTTTAATTAGACCATATGAGGCTCAAACTACCCTCTAGGAATTTTATGCAGACTGCGGGGGAAAGGTTAAACAATATTTAGCGTTCAAAAAGTGGCAATGAAAATGAGCTCCCAGAACTTAACCCACCTGGATCTTTTCCCAGCCAAGACAGGACACAGACAAAATTTGTGAAAAGGATTCTGGTGCTGTACGAGGGTCTGGAGTCTGGGAGGTGCATGATGCTTGTATAATTACCCTTGTGGGACTAAGTTTAAGACTTCATTGAAATATTTCGTATATGTGAAGAGTGTGTTTGCATCCATAAATTCTTCATTATATATCAACAAAAGCAGTTGGTAGAAAAGTTTTTATTTGGAAGTACATCTTTTTAGAGTCCATTTAGATGCTTATGAAGGCACCGAACATGTGTACTTGCTTTCCTTCTTAAGCAAGGAGTTTCTATACCATTTTGTGCATGACCTTGGCTCACCTTATGTATAGGACCAGAAGCCTGTGTTGCTTCAGGTTTTGCATCCGAATAATTCAGCATCTGAGGTTCGTTTGTTAACAAAACAGTCTTTCTGTCTCTCTCGCTTGTGATGACGAGCACAATGCCTTAAACCAGAGGTGCTAAAACAGTGTGCCGCTTTTCCTGAATTTTCAGACAGCCTGGAGCGAGAGGCATCCAATTTGAACCTCTCGGTCCCTGTTAGTGTCGGAGCTCTCAACTGGTAATTCAGATGGTACTGTTGCTCATTGCACGTGATTTAGAAGAAACATCATCAATATTAAAGGTTTTCCTAGCAGTCGGAGGGAAGAGGGGAATAGCGTTACAGCTGGGCGCTGCCTGACAGAGTTGGGATGCCACCAAATACTCTCCCAGTTCCCTCAGTTTAGCCATAGCTGTTGGCATAATTTGCCTTGGGTACTCCCAAATTTAACATTTAGATTCTCATAACAACAGCTTAGTCCTGTAGGCACCTTCTTTTGTCACTCCTGACAACTGGAAGGAGACTGGGCTATGCTCACAAACCTATTTAGGTGCTTGAAGTTTTCGTGTTAGCTATCTTGTGACACTTGTCAAAGTGTCCTAATGGGTTTGGGTTTGTATATAGATTTGTATATACATTAACAGAAAAAAAAAAAAAAAAAAACGCAAACCAAAACCAAATCAGCGTTTTGGTGCTGGAGCTCCACTGGCATCTTGGACTTGCAATGGCTTCAACGGAGCAGAGATGCTTTCACCCCTCCTTCCAGCAGCGTTACTGCGCACCCCCCGCCGCCCTTTTGAGCAGTCTGCAGGAATAACCCGTGCAGCCAGCGCCGCATTCATGCGTGGGCCCTGAAAGAAAACACACAGAAAACGACTGTAATTGGTTTATGCTGCCTGATTAATTTATTACTTATTTCCTGACAAGTTCATTGAAATGTAATTTTCTGAGTGGTGATAATACCCGCGGAGTAAAAGATGGAGGATGGACAAGTTGAGAATACTAAATCATGAGCAGTATTGTTGCAGGGAGACTTTGTTCGGCTTTTCATTAGAGATTGCCTTCTGTTATTATATACCCTCATTAGTTATGCTGATTGAGGCACGGGAAACTTTAATGACTGCTGCGTTAGGCATTGGAAACATATTTTAACTTACCGATGTAGAGTATGGAAAATAATTGCTGGAAGTGTGTTAGCAGGATTGATAGGGGCACCTTAGACTCTGCTTTACTTTCAGGTATGGAGAGCTCAGAGATTGTTCTCTTTATGGATGATAGTTGACTTTCTCAGTATTTCTGTTGTTACAGGTTGAGAGCGCACACTTTTTATTGTTTTTAATAGCTTTATTCTTTTAATACTGAATTCACAAGCTACCTTGCGAGTATGCTGTGTCATTATTAGCCGTCCTGTAAAATTCACAAGCTGGCTTTGTGTGATGCAATTATTTAGCAGTCTCATAAAATGTATATGTGGTCATCTCTTATCAAGCTCGTTTAAACAAAGATATTTAAAACTGACATTCTTACACAAGTGTCTAATTTACAAATCGCAATAAATAGTCCAGGCAGCGTGCCAGAGACACCTTGGAGGCTTGTAACCTGATGCTGGCTTGAGCGGGTGAGGACTGTGACAATTCCATGCTTTTTTAATAATTAAAACATTGAACTCTTCTTGTACCTGATCCAAACCAGTGTTGGTAGGGTTGATCTTTAAACAGATACTATACAGCTGCTGAGCTGACTTACTCCTAGTGTAAACTCACCAGCAGTTTCCAAATAATTTTCTGTGCGTATTGTCTTAGTAGTAATTTTCTTTGGGATTGAGATTAGTCTGCTGAATATATATTTTTTATATACATACATGAGGCAATGGAAAATATTATTTAGTGTGTTTTACTGAAGAGTAACATTTATAAATGTAAATGTTGTCTGTTCATCAAAAGAAAGTGTAATGCAAATTAGAAGCAACATTTTATAAGGAAAGAGTTGACAAGAGGTATGGGAGTTTGCTTAATAAGAGCTAGCTAGATTTTTTTATATATATTTCAAAGAGGCTATTTATAATGTCAGCCAAAAAGCTTTATAAATAAATGAGGCATTAGACTTACAACAGAAAGAAGTATAAATTATAACAATGATGATGATTACCCGTTTCATTGACAGGCATGTGTAATGTTTTATTTGTGTTTGAACTGAAGGAGTCTGATGGTGTATTTTAGAAATAGGTAATGAAGAATTAATTGTTTCTTTATTAATATTAGTGACGTTTAATGGTAATATATCCTCTCGCTCTTAGAATGGATGTGTGGGTGACATTGTTCAGAAGTGCTTTCCAATTATTTTAACAGAAACCATATGTACAGAGGGTAGGCGAAGTGCAGGATATCAAGTCTAGGTAATTGATGCTATGCAGACTTTATAGACTTTCTCATTTCGTTTTTAATTAAAGTTTCAGTGCAATAGAATCCTTTAAAGTAAATTAAAATTAATCATCAGTAGGTAAAGCTGCTCTGCGGAGAACATAAAGCCACCAAAACTGTTTTTCATATTGTGCATATATTGATCAATCAGTCAATATTAATTGATTTATATGTAAGTGTACCATGTGAACTATTTGGGAAACTTAAAAAATGTTGGATGTGAATCCTATTAGGGCAACAGTTATTTTGTCACAGGTGTCAATCAATAAATACTTAAGTAGATTACAGATCCAATATTATTGTACTAGTTCAACTATGTGATTACATTTCAAAAACTCTACGTGGTTATCTTTCAAAAGAAATTTTTATGCCATTTCCTTTTTTTGTTAATGTTTCACTATTTGTTCTTACAGTGATGATCTTTGAGATCATCAGTATTAAATGGTACATGAAAATTAATTTTAAAAATTGCTTTTCGTATGCATGTATGTATTCTCATAAAACTTCTTGTATGCTATGGGTTTTTTTTTTTGTTAGGAATCTGTATTTTCCACTGAATAAGATTCCCTTTAAATGTAGTAGTGAAACAAGTTAACTTTTCAGTAATTCAGTGGTATGTGATAAAATATGGTGAATTGCTATAAAGGAAAAGCCCCACATTTTATTTAGATAAAAATCCTACTGATGTTAGAAGATGAAATCCTGACACTGTTGAAATCATTGTAAAATATCCTGTTGAGTTCAATGGCATTAGCAGTTTCACCTTTGGAGTTTGTTGAAAGTAAGGGGAACATGTTAGGAATTAAGATAAGGCGATCTGGGCATTAAACTTCCTCAGAACCTTCTGCAAATCCAAACCATATTTCTTTGTGATTCAGCCCTCTGGGTGTAAAACAGTGGTAATAATTTCTTACCTCATAGAAATGCTGAGAAGAGAGAGAAGCTAAAAGCTGACAATTTTTTTCAGGTTCTCGTGAGTTTGGAATCATGCAAGTATATAGATGGGTTCAACAAATCCCCACAATGTCTGGATGTTGTATAAATAGCAACCTAGGAATTGCACATGTCGTTCAGATAACTAGATAATTCTTGGAAAACACAAAAATAACTTTGTACCTAGGAAGTTGTCACGATGTTCACCAAGTGGCATAATTTAACTGTGTCGTGAGATACAACAAATACTTGATAGGGGAAAGAACCTTTCCTATGTTTTTCACATTTGTTCTCTGTTGACAAGGAGAAAGATGAGCAGACGATGCGCTAATTTAAGAACATGCTGAACTTTAAGCATATAACTAAGCCATGTGTTTAAATACATGTTTTCCTGATTTGAGGACCTGCAGCTCTTGCTCAACGAGCAGGATCTAAAGAGATGCAAGCCATGATAAGACATAAGGACTTAGCAGGCAGGCCTTTTTCATAAAATATGTAAATTTTAAGGTAAAACAAAATTCCACCGTGCAAGCCTATGGTTTTTCTTTTTCATATTTATAAAGTTCTCCTTGGGAATGGTAAAATACCTCCTTTTTGTTCATGCACCTGTGAGAGGTTTAGTTCAGGTTAGAGAGCCTGAGCACTGGGGGGGGTTCAGGTTTGGTGGTAATGAAAAACAGATAATCCGCACGGTTTTGTGAAAACATGAAGGGCATGTAGAGGGCGTGTGAATGAGTGAGTTGGGCTGACAGTATTTTTAATGATACAAAAAGAATAAAGTAATCCTTTACTTTCTCCAGTCAACTTAAGGCACTAAGAACAATTAAATATGGGAAATAAAATCGAATGGCCTTTTAAGCAATCAATGTAAACTTCTGTACTAAATTACTGAAGAATAAAAATATACTGTGTCATCAGTCTTTAAATACCTCGCTCATTAAAAGGTTGTGCACTGACCTCTGATCCCTAATCCTCTGGATTATTAGTATTAATTTCTTTTTCTTTTTTGTCTTTTTCATTTTTTTACTGGACAGTGGGAGTCAGTTTCCCCATCTATCAAATTAGAGCATGGTTTTAAGAAAACAAGTTACACGACCCTTTTAGTTTGAAAGGAGAAAGATCGTGGTTCTGTCTCTCTACAGGGTTCTGTCTTTCTACGTTGTTTGTGTGGTGTGCATGTATGTTTAATGTTTTTTTTAAGGTTTTTTTGGGGGGTTGGTTTTTTTTTTTAAGATTCTCCACCCTGACTTTTTCAGTGTGTCAGGTATCCATCCAAATGAGGTTACAAGTCCAGGTTGAAGCCGTCCCCGCTGCCTGGGCTGCAGAAGCTTGGGGCGGGGAGCTGGTGTGCTTCACTGGTCACAGAGGGGACTCGGGGAGCCGGAGCAGCTCCAGCAGCCGGAGGGTTTCTCTCCCACGTGCATCTGCCCATCGCATGACCCAGCTACTTGGTTCCTCGGTGAACTACGGGATGATGGGTCATAGCACCGCAAGGAACAAATCTTTAGCCGTAGTGAGATCTCAGTGACTTGTGAGTACGCTGCTGCCTGGCGGGTGGAAAGCTTGTTTGTTTTTCAAGCCGATAGCTTGCAGTGTTGATTTTCATCTGGTTTTCTCCAGCCCTTTCTTTTTTTTCCCCTCTGTTAGCAGCCAAATGTTACTTAGGTATTTTGTAGTGCTCGGTTTCTTCCCAGTTGTCACGCTACAGCAGTAGTGTCAGCAGAATGAGCTTATCAGTGCGTGCCTCTCATGTTGCGGCATGGCACTGAACTGCTCTGTGGTGGAGTTTTAGAGGGATCATAATTGCCTAAAAACATTCCTTTGTAGAGTTGAAAGCGGTCAGCAACTTAAGTGGCAAGAGGGGTCTTTTGGGGTAAAGGAAACCCGTTTTAGTCATACCAGAAAGGCAAAGAGAGAGCAGTGTACACCTTTGGGACAAGAGTAGAATAGGTAACTCCCTCCATGGTTGAACTTCCAGAAAGGTGATGGTGGTGGTAGTTTATGTTCTTTTTAGTGACCTTTGTGCTCTCTGGGGATCAGTCCCTCTGTCTTTGAGCTGTGCGTAGGCTTGAGTCGTAGCCGTAAGGTCTGTAGTAAATTGTCCTCAAGTTCATTTTTCCGAGGAATCAGGATTCATGCCCTTTCTGCTGCCTGGATGGCTGAGTTTGCTGTGACACAGCGGTGGCTGTGCCTTCTTTACCCTAAGCTTTTTTGTGACCATCGCTTGTTTCCCGTTCCATGTTTAAGTGAGTGGTAAAGCATTCTTCTCTCCAGTCAGTATTGGCACTGCCTGTTTGTAGCTCTAAACCCCGCAGCTGCTATAAAGGTATCCTTCTAGTGACTGCAGTGGGCTGGTTTGAAGAGCTCTGCAATAATTGCCTGGTATTCACTGATTCATCTCCTATTTATTGTGATGGCTTTAACAAAGCTGATCTCCTTTCATATTCATCCGAGTGTTCGTACACAACTTTTCACTGTAATTCATCATTGTTTAATGGGAATGTTGCCCTGAAACCATTTTGCTCAGAGGGAAATCTGGAATTGTCTCACCACTGTTTTACCCATAGCAGGTTTGTTGGTCAGGAAAATTTTTCACTGAAATGCTAACCTTGATATGAGAAGCAGATGTCATCACTGAAAATCAGACTAGAAAGGCAAAGAAGTTTGTTTCTGCATGTAGAAGAAGAAGCAATAGGAGACAAACTTTTGAAGAGTTCTTACAAATGGTCTTATGAAATAGTTGTAGACCTATATAATTCATTTTTAAAATGTGTCTCACTTATTTCTTATTTCGTCATCCAAATTCTGAATTGCAGATTAATGCATTGCCTTTCTTTACTTCCTTCTGATATTTCCATAGGTCTGTGACTTGATGGTAAGTAATATTTCAGAAATTTCACAGGATAAGAAGCTAAGCAGTTGTAACGCCTGTCGCAACTGTTCTTTCTATCTTATTTTCCTTTTAGTGGCAATATATGTCGGTTTTGAGGGATTTGCGTTAGATTTTCTAAGAATTCTCTAATAGTATATAACATATTTACATTTTATTTTCTAGATATTTTCTTAAACACATATAAAGAACTCCTGGAAATTTGAACCTTCTTCTGTTCCTCTTCCTTCATTCATATGGAAATTTGTTATGCATGTGGTGCATTACCCAAGTATTTTTCCTGCAAGTCTTCTGGGCTATATGTTTGCATATTTTAGTTTTTCAATTAACTTTATTTTGGGAACATTTTATCTGTAGGCTGGATAAAGCTTGGTGTTGCTGTAATCAGGGAGAAAGCTCCAGCTGACTTGAGCTGAAGTGGGACAGTAGCATCTTTCCCTCTCCTCCTACGGTGGAGTCTCAAATAGGGCCTGACACAAAGTCTTTGCCAGTCAGTTTGGAGGCTGACATTGACGTGACTATGCTTTTCATCAGACCGATAAAGGAGTGTTTGTTTTAGGCACTTTCTACCCTTCATGCTAGCATCACTATAAATGGAGTTTTTCTATAAATAAAACTATTACCTGCCTGATGTGCTTTTCCATTCTAGTTTGACAGGATTTCTTTTCATTGCCTTATAGTCCGGTACAACACAGACCCCAGCAGTTTCTTTCATGTGATGTCTATTTTTGTTCATTTTCCACTGTCTAACGTACTCCAGTGTCTCTTCTGTTGTGTTGCTTGAGCTTTAATTCCTTCTGAACTCATTATTATAGAAGGAGTACGGGACTAAAGGTGTGCTTCAAAGGGAGGGCTGCGTCAGGCTTGAGAATTGTTTTTCTAAAATTCTGAGTTAAAATCTTGCTTGAAATTATTTTTGCATTGTAAGCTTTTGTGGCTAGGGAAGGCCAGCTCTCTAGGCGCCGAGTGCCGTGGCACATGGGACGGTGGTCCTGCTGGCCAGGAGCAGGAGGGTGACAGCAGCTCTCCAGGTGTGTCCCGCTTGTCCCTTCTGACACAGGGCTGGGCTTAAACATGTGCTTATCTTCAGTGTGATTTTACCCTGTGCTTTATTTCTTGGCAACTTCAGCACAATATTTTTCTATCACGAGAATAATGGACATAATTGAATTTTTGTCTTTGAAAATAATGTAAGATCTTCTGCATTAGAATGATATTAACAATGCTTGGATTCCTCAGGGTCTGTCTTACGATAATAAGGAGTTTTGAGAATATCTTGAGGCACCTGTTCATGTGTTGAGGACTCTGAACACCCTTCAAAGCGTGGGCCTAGATCTGCAAAGGGTTGTGAGTAGCAGATTCCCAAACCCTCTCATTGAGGTTTGTCCTTGGAAACATGATTCAAAACATAGTGCACCTGGATGTAGCCTGGTTATGACTCCTGCCTGATGCTGGCCAGTGTTTTGGAAGCAGTATAGAATCATAGAATCATTTAGGTTGGCAAAGACCCATAAGATCATTGAGTCCAACTGTAAACCTAACACTGCCAAGTCCACCACTAAACCAAGTCCCTAAGTGCCATGTCTACACCTCTTCTAAGTACCTCCAGGGATGGGGACTCCATCACTTCCCTGGGCAGCCTGTTCCGATGCTTGACAACTCTGTCCATGAAGAATTTTTTCCTAATATCCAATCTAAACCTCCCCTGGTGCAACTTGAGGTCATTTCCTCTAGTCCTATCGCTTGTTACTTGGCACAAGAGACGGACACCCACCTCACTACAACCTCCTTTCAGGTAGTTGTAGAGAACAGTAAGTTCTCCCCTGAGCCTCCTTTTCTCCAGGCTAAACAACCCCAGTTCCCTGAGCTACTCCTCATAAGACTTCTCCAGACCCTTCACCAGCTAGGAGGGTAGCCAGCTGCCTAGAGCAAGCAGAGTGCTGAGAACAGAAAACCCTGCAATAGTCCTGTCTTCCCGCTTTCCCAGTGGCCAGGTGTCCTGGTTTCAGCTGGGATAGAGTTAATTTTCTTCCTAGTAGCAGGCATAGTGCTGTGTTGTGGATTTAGTAGGAGAAGAATGTTGATAACACGCTGATGTTTTAGTTGTTGCTAAGTACCGCTTATGCTAGTCAAGGACTTTTCAGCTTCCCATGCTCTGCCAGGTGCACAAGAAACTGGGAGGGGGCACAGCCAGAATAGTTGATCCAAAGTGACCAAAGGGCTATTCCATACCATATGACGTCATGCTCAGTATATAAACTGAGGGGAGTTGGCTGGGGAGCAGCGATTGCTGCTCGGGAGCTGTCTGGGTATCGGTCGGTGGGTGGTGAGCAATTGCATTGTGCATCACTTGCTTTGTATATAATAATAATAATAATAATAATAATATTGTTATTATTATCATTACTATTTTACTTTATTTCAATTATTAAACTGTTCTTATCTCAACCCAGGAGTTTTTTTCTCACTCTTACTCCTCTGATTCTCTCCCATTGGGGCAGGGGGAGTGAGCGAGCAGCTGTGTGGTGCTTAGTTGCTGGCTGGGGCTAAACCACGACACCAGGGAAGTGAGGCTGGCTGGTGCCAGCGTCGGGTCTGGGTCTGTGAAGCAATAGGTGCTGCTTGGAGGAGATGTAGCTCCTGAAATGGCAGCAGCTGCTGCCCATACTGGCCATGGGCACCAGAGCAGCAAGCCCAAAGCACAAGGGCTTCATCCCATCCCAGCTCTTCCCCTCTTCCTTTCTCACCTCAACATTTCTGCTCTTCTTAGAGCAGGAGCAGCGCTCATCTTCAGCGTGCAAAAGTGCTAAGGTGCACATGTGGTTACTGCTGTTGTAGAGAAGGAAAGAGGATAAAACAAAGAGAGCATTTTCCTGTTTTCCCTCCCTTGGATGCACCAAAGAAATAGGGAGTTACTGAAAATCGTATTACAACATTTGTTAGCTAGGCTGGGAAGAGGTCTGTTCAGGACAATGTGGTTGTCTTGGGCCAATTCTGTCTCAGCCAACCCTAAAAAAACCTGTAGTAAGTGGCAAATTTTCTCTTAATTTTATTTTTGTTATTGGTTTGTTGCATGTCTCACTTCTGTCTGTTGCCTCTTTGCTTGGGGATGCTTTTTCTCCCAGTGCTGTTCTGCTCAACAAGACGTTCTCATCAGTCAGTGGACCACCACAGAAGTCTCTGCAATCCATCACTGGTCTCCTGTGGGGTGACCCCAAGATCTAGACTCCTCTTGTGGGCATGTTGTCTCCTCCCAACCGAATATTTCTTTCTCTCTTGTTTTGGTGGCAGTGAGAAGCAGTAGAACTGCAGCTGTGTTTTTAATTTGCAAGCTGTGCAATCTCATGACCAAAAAGGATGCTTGCCTCAATAATGTGTGTGAAGATTTTGGTGTGCAGTGTGCCATCAGCTACATAAATCATGTGGGCTTTCCTTGGTAGTAAATTTCTCTTTTCTTTCTCTTCATCTTTGAGGTAGAGCATCAAGACACAGGTACATTTTGGACCTACGTAAACATGGCTTAACTCTGGCTGATGTAGCTAAGCTGTTATGCCAGCTGAAGGCCTTACCCACATCTTCTGTGCTAAGGACTTCCCAGGCCAGGGTCTTGATCCTGCTTACACGGAGCTGAGTTGCCCTGTGGTGTGTGTGAGCAGGGTCGTCGGAGAACCTGCAGTTTGCACCCAAAAGGAGTTACGAAGTGGTGATGGGAAACTGCCTTTGGTGTATATTTTCATAAAACACAGCTTGGTGTTGCTTCCGTCACAGGTTTGCCTGGGCAATTTGTGGACAATAGTAAGATGATGTTAGAGGAGGGAGGATATTCCCAGAGTACATGGAGGAGTGGTAGAAGATGAGGCGATGGTGAGTATGCTGCCTGCGCGGCGCAGGGTTATATAGCACACGTACCTGTGCTCATATATTACACAGAGTAATGTACACAGGACACTTACGGTACACATAGCAATGTACTGCCTGGTTTAGGTGAAGTGCGACATGATTGAGATGGCATCCAAGTATGGTAATAGTATTTGGCTAAGTAATGGGTAATGCCAATGTTGCTATTGGTGTCCACTATAAATACCTCAACTTCCCCTATTTCAGTCAAACTGTAGAGAGGCTGTAGAGGGCTGTTACTGAGAAATATGTTGGTTTTCTCCTAAGCAAGCTGCGTTACTGCTAAAATCCGGTGATGTGATATTTATATTATAGTGCTTTTGTGCTGCTGGAGACTATTAAACATGTTGCATGTGTTTTACAAACAAACAAGAAATCCAAAAAAAGCATTTTTAGGGCTGTTAAGTAGTGTTAGAATTTTTGTTTGTAGTGAAGATAAATAGCCTTATGCTGATTAGAACTCTGGACATATACTTAAGCAAGGCCTGAGACATCCCAACTCGAACCTTGCAATGGCATGATCCAATATGTGATATTCTCCCATGCGTGTAGTGGGGTTGTGAAAGTGACTTTTCCTGAGAGCCTGGTGAAGATTTATAGCCACCACTGGTGTTACTAGAGTGACAGAAGTAGAAATTCTCAAATTAAATATTTTAGGCGCTTTTAATTTGTGCTAATTTCTTAGGCTGGCGAAGCTGACATGCGATGCAGATGTGCTAAGACCTCATTCAAAGTCCAGTAAAAACCTGATACGAGTTGTAAACTGGCTTTTGCATACTGAGTTGCAGGGGAGGGCTGTTCCCTGCATTAACAGTCCTGAGCTCAACTCCCCTGGCTCCTTCAGGAGTAGTAACTCATTGCTGTGATGATGTGCCTCAGTGATTTTACTGTCTATGAAATAGAGACCATCTTCATATGAACCTCTGGGGGTTCTTTGTAATAATATTGTATTTTTAAAAAATGGCTATACCACTCTACATAATCTCCACTAATCGGTACATAAACCCTGTTTGGCAGTTTAAACTGTATGCACAAAATATGAGATTTGGCTCTGCCTGTTCCAATAGTTAAAAGCTTTACTCTGGTGCAAACCGCTTATTTAATTGTTTTTAAGTGCAGTACACAGGCTTGTCTTTCTGTATGCCAGATACGTTTTTTGTTCTGTTCCGTTGTATCTCTGAGCAAACAAAATCTTGGCTAAATTAAAGGATTACTTTCTGAAATAAAGCCTTGTTCTGTGGAGTTTGCATAAACTAATCTCTCCTGTCGTTTGGAGTCGATCGACTAAAAATTCTGTGTCCATTATGCTGGCATTTTCACCAAGTAATCTTGTGTCTGGAGCCAGTTTTCATCTATTATTAATATATCCTTGATGGATGGGTTTATTTTCTACCTACATATGGCAAAAATGTATCGTTTTAAGCAAGTTGCCCTGCTCCCTCTATCCCCATAAACAAAAGCACTTTCATTAATCTGCTTTCAGAAGCCTGAAATGAGAAGTTTCTCTTCCTGTGCATGAGTAATTATAGGTGGGCCATGGATTAAATAACCTACTGGAAAATCTTTTTTCTTCCATAGCACGGCTGACAAGGACTTTGAGTATGAGTCTTGTCTGTTCAAGTCTTTGTACAATGGGAAAAGGCACAAAAAACATTGGGGAAGTTGGAAAAAGAAGTTCTCTGCTTGGCCATTTTTGTGCTCCATGTTGTAGTTGGCATTAGTAGTGGAAGAAGGAGTCATATGATGCCACTGCTATGTAAAATGGTTTAACTTTGGGATTTTAGATCTCTATTTTAAATAAGTTCAAGTAAAATACAACATTAAAAACAACTTTTTCTTTGTTAAGTAGATGAGAGAGACAAATATTCTTCCACGGTTTCTACTATTCTCATTCAGTAATCGTGATTATCAGATGCATTTTTTTTTTACCCTGAAAGAACATACTTGAATTTTCCAGAAACTGATTTTGCTTCCTTTTCACCAGCTCTTTTTCACCTGAATCTTTAGGATTGGAAGGTATATGGAAGGTTGGGTTTTTTTGGGGGGGGGGCAGGGATGGGGACGGGCTGTTCCTCCACCACCTAGACACAGATAAGAAAATGCAGCTCCCTCACACTTCATTCAAAGTCAGCACTGCCCCTTCATTTATCGGTGTTGCTGTCCCTTATAAACAAAGATTTTTCTCAGTATGCTCCCATCACGCTGTCATTGCTTGCAGATCCAACCCCTCTGGAGGCTTGCTTGGTCGCACGTGTGATGCCTGTGGTACCAGACCTGAAGTGGCTGAAGTTGGAGCCATGTTCCTGCTTGCTCGAGGAGCAGGTACCATTACAGTCAACGCAGATTGTCCATGGCACCCACCTCTTGCCAACCCATGAGGTCAAGAGGCTGTGTTACTGACTTTGGCAGTGAAGTGATGTGGATGCTATAGTCAATTCTTCACAGCTGTAGAATGGAACTCCTGTGCATGGCTTGGAGTATGGCACCCCATGTTTGGTTTTGAAGTTGGATCAGGATGTAGTAAATAATGCTTTGTTATCACTGAGAGAGTGTCTGCTTTTCACTCTTTGGGCATCTCACACAGATTGTTTATTTCCTGGCATAGCAAGTGTTTTGCTCCTTGATTTATAGTTTGCTGTTAGTGTCCATAGCTGCAACTTTTGTAGCTGATGCTTTCTATATCAAATCTTGTAATTTTCCAGAATTAAGATTGTGTTTTTATTAAAGACATGTTGCATTGACATGTGGTCTGGCTGGCAAATAGCAAATCTTCAGAAAGAAGACCAAAGTATTTTGGTGTTCTTCCCCCTCCCACCCCCCACCAAGCCAAATGTCTTTGGATTAATTCCATAAATATGCTGCACATCTGTGAATTATCAGACTCTTAACAGTTACCTGTCTGGTACTAGATCATGCCAATATTTCAGATGGGAGTGTGCGTGTGTGTAAAAATAATTAATTGCTCTGTTGATTCCTTTTCTAAGTGATGACACTACAGCATAGGGCTAAGTAAAATTTGCTTTTTGTCCTACATTTGCACTACAAGGCAATTCTCATTAAGGAAGTCGATCAAATAACCCGGTTTATATAAAGCTCAGTCACAGCTGGTAAGGATTATGTACAGAACAAAACCCGATGTTTGTTTTCATGTGTTTAGATTTCTAAAAGCCATTAAAGAGACCTAAGCTATGTTCTGGATGCCCTTCCTGTAATTAATACATAATACAGAGAGCAGTGGAATATAAAGGACTGCTCATCTCACCATGACAAATGTTCAGTGGCAATGCGATGAGCACGAAATGTTCCCAGTCTTCAGGGTGGAAAGTGAGACTGGACTTGCAGCATGCTTTAAATACTCAGAAATGGAGAGTTTGGTAGCCAAAGCATCCAAGGAATCACAAAGTTGAGACTCTGGATGGGAGCACACCCCGCCAGCAGCTCCATCTGATGCACAGCAAGGGGTTTCCAGGTTGGGGCTACTGATTGATCGCAGGGGAGGGCAGTGGAGGTGGTAAGAGGGTAGAGGAGAAGGGAAGGAAAAGGAGAAAAATAGCAAGGTAGACCAACAGCGTGACATTTTGTTTGGAAATTTGCTGGCGGCCAGCACAGCTGGAGCATCAACGCCGCTGGCGTTTCACATGAGCCACCTACTCTCCAAGTAGCAACCGTCTGCCCTTCGGGTCGCTGCCGCTGTGCAGGCATGTTGCAGCAATATGGTACCTTGCTGGTGAGGAACAGCTACAGCAAAGCTTGTGTGGGAAAGAGAGCGTGATGGAGATGGGCATGTGAGGAAAAAAGTGGTGTTGGTGGTTCTCGGACGCTGGAGAAGTATCACCCTACCTGAATGTTGTAGCCATGTTCGAAATGGCTGCAGAGCAGTGGTGCTGGAAGGGTTCTTCTCCCCAGCCAAAATTTGGCTCTGAACTTGTTTAGCCAGTTCTCAGGCATATGTAGTGTATGTCTGTTACAAGTATTACCATCATTTTTTTTCTAGCTAGTACATATATTTTATAAAGATGTGACAATACAACTTCTAATGCCTTTAAGCCAAGGGTTCAGCCGTAGAAGAGAATCCTTTCGTAGTGGGTCTGAATAATAAGCCTGTGAGGATGCGGAAACACCTACCTTCTGAGCATCTATTTCTCCGTATGCTCTGTTAAGCAAAGAGAAGCAGATTAGTGCTTGTTTCAGGTTCATAAGGGAGAAAACAAAGGACTATAGGTGACAATTATTTAAGTAGAGATAAAACTATTTTTCATGCAAATATTTTTAACTGATAATTAAAGTTTGAGGGTCTCAGTTTATGGCACTTGGCAAATAAGACAAATGAATACACTTGTTTTTCTTCACTGAAGTATAAACTGCTTTCCTTGCTTGAGAAACATCCTGTTTTCTTTAGGTTGAAGTATGTTTCGAACTTGTTTTCACCCTGAGGATTCACTTTGCCTTAATAAATTCTGTTCCTCACCAACTGCAGATGTTGAGGCTGGTGTCATAGCGGCCAGGATGTTTTCTTTCCTTCATCTGTCTGTCTCCCTTTGCCATTCAAGCTTTTTTTAAAAAAAAACACCACCATTTACTTTATCATATTTTCTATGGGGGACAAAGGACCACCACTCTTGCACGATTCTGCTTTTCTACTGCTTCATGGATCTGTATTATTATTTTATTTTCCTATTACTTATTTATGAATAGTACAGGCCTTTCCTTATGTAAGGGGACAAATTCCTGTCCCAGATGACCTCACCTCTTGTTGAACAGGAGGCTGCCTTGCCATGTCATTTCATCTGGACAAAGAAGATGAATACAAATGAGAGCTTGCTGGAGAGTAATGCAGGAGAAATGTTTTTTTGTCTTGCAGTTGTCATTTGCCACAAGCTACTCTGTGCAACAGTATGCAGGAGTGAAAATTAGGTTGGAGTTTTTAAGACTGTGGGGAGGGACAGAAATGGCAAAGGTCCTTTAAGGGTCTGCTCTGCACCTTGCTGGGCAGGTAGCGTGGGTCTGTGCAGGAGCATGTTTGTACACTTCCACGTGTAAATTTGGGCGCCCGTGTATGCACCCATCTGGAATGAACTGGGTTTGCATTTTCATATGATCAGACAAATAAACCTGTGACTGGCAGTTAAAAGTCTTGGATGTCTGTTACCTAAGGCTGAAAACAGAAGCTGGCTTTCCACTTCACCTCTCTTGGAACGATGCTGGGAATGGTACAAGATGCCTATACTTGACTATTTTGTTGGTATGCTAAATAATGCTCCTTATATCTAGCAGCCTGCTCAGTTGTGACTGCAAACAGTTACAGCAACATGTTTTATTGTTTAGAAAGCATTAAAAAAAAAAAAAAGAGAGGATGTAGGTTTCCCTTGGAAGAGCTGCATTAAAAATAGTACAGTGTCCTGACACTGACTCTTTGGAGTAAAGAAATTATGCTATTACAGGAGGGCCTTTTTGTGCTAGGCAGTGTGCAAACACCTCGTAGCAAATAGTCCTTGTGCTCAGAGAGTTTGTGGTGTCAACAGACAAGGCATGCATTGGGAGAAGGAGCTCGGACTGAAAAAACATGTGAAGGCAGCAAGTACCTTGCTAGGGCCAGGGTTATTTTTTGCTTTGTTTGGGGTTTTTTGGTCTCCGTTTTGAGATGGGAGTTAGTTATATGACAAGAGGACCGAAGTGAGCTCAAGGAAGAGAAAGAAGAGTAAGTGAAGCTTGGAGAAGCAGCTGTGAAGGCATGGCTTCTTGGCACAAGGAGCAGATCCAGGGGCAACGTGCCAAGAAGTTCGGAGAGGACAGAGAGCAGGAGCAAAGGGAGAGGAAGGTGTTGAGCAGGCAGCGGGCATGGCTGGAGTGACAGTGGTGACTGTCCTGGGGTGAAGAGAGGGAAGTTTTCCTGGGCTCGGGGTGAGCCGGACGCGCTGAGGTGGTCTGAACGTGTGGGACTGTGAGGGCCTGGGGGCCGTGGGGAGAGGAAGGAAGAGGGGAAGAGGAGGTGGGGTTGAGTCTTGAGTAGAAGTGGAAGCGGGGATGGACTGCTTGTTCTCACACTGTGCTGGTTTCAGGTTCAGTGGGGTACTTTGCTGAAGGCAAGGTACAACTTCTTACATTTAAATAATGATTTACTGATCACTAAGGCTAGTGCTTAAACAAAACTCATCCCAGTAAGTGAAATCCATTATGAGAGTACATCTGCATTGATTGTCATGCTAGATCTTTATCCTCTCCCAAGTGTAGGATGGCCCATTATCTCAGCTTTCTTCAGACGGATGGTTAATCCATAGTCTTTTGCTGCCTCAGCACACCGATTGGTGATGAACTTGAGGCAGATGGAAAGTTGAAGTCAAGTTCTATATGTAAAGAAGCATACATTGGTTAACTCCGTGGAGGCTTTTAATTTTCTTAAGTGAAAAAAGCTTGCCAAATGCTCAATAGAAATATTCCTGGCATCTGTACTGCAAAAAGAAGCCCAAGCAGGGGAAACCAAAACACAATGGTCTGTGTTAAGCAGTAAGACAGGTAGTCTTTATCACAGCCATCCCACTGGACTTTTAAATGTAGGAGCTATATTTCATAATCCATCTTTAGCTGTAAATGGATCAAAAAAAAAAAAAATGCTGACCACAGAGCCTGCAAGCAGGATTCTGCTGAGCTGTGGACAGATGGCTTGCACGTCTTTCTTCAGACAGGGCTTTCTGTAATTCAAGTCATCAGTAGCTGTTTAAAAGCGTATAGGTGCATATTCTTTTCTCATCATGGTACTTCTGAAGACTAAATATGATGATGTTCTGTAGCACCTTGAGTGTGTTGGGGAAAACATTGATGAGGTGTTCTCACCACCTTAGTTTGCAAGCCAGAAATTATTTTTCCTGCATTTCAGTATCGTGAAATAGTCCAGTGAGTTTTTGGATGTTTTCTTCCATTTACATTTGGTAATGTTAGTGATGAAATAGAGGAGAACATACTGCCCCAGGAGAAGGTGTGCTGACGGTCATGGTTATTTGGCATTGTGGTCTTTAGGGTGCTGGAGTGTGGGGTAGCTTCTGCTTTTAGGTTTCCCCAAAATCTGCTGGTTGTACAGTCACATCTTTCTGCAAAATAGGGTAATAGTAATCTGTGGAGGACTTTGTTCTGGTTGTTTGTTAGAAATTTAAGTAAATAAAGAGCTAAATTATCCTTTGAGCTGGGATGGGATTTCAAGGGGCTGTTGCTGTAACTAAGAGGAGAAGTTGCCTGGGTACACTCAGGGGATGAGTTTGTTGTCGGTATCATTACCATCCTGTAGTGAACTGAGTAGCAGCATAGAGGTGGTCTGCAGAATCTGCTGAGTATTAAGTACATGCAAATTTAAATTTAATAGAGGTATGCATGTATATGGCAGTAAATCTGTTCCATAATTTATGTAGTTTTTCTCAAGATCTCGTATAAAACTGTGACTATAAGGACTCAAACAGTAGTGTTTTTTCCAAGCAAATAAAATCAAATTTTGTTGTACTATTAAAGGAAACTCTCAGGGATGCTCTTAAAGTTGCTTTTCTGATTGGACAGTGTACATTGTACCTTAACAGCGCTGTTTGCTGTTCCTTTAAAATATGTAAAATAAATATCACTGTGAAGACAGCTTATAATATCAAGTTGGAAAAAAATTATTATACTTCGTGTTTGACTTTTGCATATCTTCCATCCTCAGAAAATGAGGTGATGCTTCATTAAAATTAAGTCAGATTATCTAGACATTAGGTGTAAATACTTGCAATATGTTTAAATAGCATTTTAACTTAGTAGGGTATAACATTTTAAAGAAAGACTGAGTTGCCTTGTCTCTGCCATTGAGTTGTCTGTAAGTACATTTCACACTCATAAGATGTTACACTTGCCTATAATTCACCCTACTTTTTCTCAGATTGATATGAAGTAATGTTTTCTATTTTCAGCAGACAAATATATAGGGAGAGCTTAGTGCTGACTATAGTAGAATGAAAGTATTTGAGAATATTTAGGATATATATGGGATAGTTTGAGGCCTGCTGTTGCTCTTGCTGTAGATTTGAGAATATACAATAGAGACAAAGCGATGGCCTAGATTTACCAGCATTATAGGTATCATTGTAAACAAATGCCACTAAAAATTGTGCCTTACAAAATAACGGCAGCTGCTGCTTTCTCCATGATTGGCGATGAGCTTCACTGCGATAGATAGGGATCGGATTCTGATGGACTGTGCTGTTGGTCTTGTCATTAACATTTTTGTGGTTTTTATTGGTAAAATACAGATCAGCATTTTATAGTTAGAACAGTTACTCAGCGGCAGCTTGACATGCACTCATATTTAGTGCTATCAAAATGACACTTCTGCTTATGTAAACTTACTTGCTTATTACTTATGTCTCCCAAGATAATTGTTCGCTAAACAAGGCGAATGTAAACAGGAGGCTATTTTTTCAGAAAGTTGCTCCTTCAGCTTCCTGTCCATCCCAAAGGTCAAATCCTTTTTTGTGAGACCAAAAACAGCTGCTGACGCAGTGGTGACAGTGAAGAATGACAATATTATGATCTATGGCGCGGTTAAGAACTTGGAGTTAAAGGTTGTAACAGAGAAACATCCTTTCAGCATGTTTCTGCAAACCTTAATAAGTGGCGAAAGAAAAATGCTTTTGAAATGAGCTCTCATTTAGAATGCTTATTTCTTCATATTTTAGTCTTTAAACCCCTGCGGAGGTCTTTACCTGAGAGTGTCCATTTATATTGCTTGCACTTTACAAAATACCTGAAGTATTGAATAAAGCTGTGCTGCCACTGAATCTGAACCACTCAGCAGTGTTATCTCGAGCTCTGGTCACAGTATCACCGTATGGTGGAAAGCGTTATTCACGTTTTGCAGCACGCGGAGGCTTGTAAAAGCTCACGTAAAGTGCTGATGATGGAGTAGGGGACTGAGCCCAAGCCCTAGCCTCGGATTATCCCCACTCCCCCCCATCCTTCACTGTTACTGCTCAGGGAGGTTCCCAGCTGTCTGAGGGTTTGGGATGGAGGCCCAGGTCCCTGCAAGTGCTGTGACCAAGGTTGCAACTCTGTCAGATAAGTGGTTTTTGGTCTAGTGGCAGGAGCGGTCTCAGTGGCACCGCTGTGAGGACGGTGGCAGAAGGGGAAATAAAAACACACATCAGGAGCTCTTCTGTGATGAGGTGGAGCTCTTCTGTGATGAGGTGTCCTCCTTTAAAAAATTAACTCTACCGCAGAAAATTAACGCTGTCCCAGAAAATTAACTCTGTCCTAGCCAAGCCCAGTATGTGAGGTCTGGCCAGAGGTTTTTGAGGCTGGCTGTGGAGCAGACACTTGTGCTGCACAAGGTCCGGTGCCCGTACTGGGTTCGTCCCCAGCACTCAAAGCCATTTTGGGTTTGCACAGGGGAGCTCTACCAATTTCCCTTCCAAGTAATCCTCTGCAAGCCCAGTGGAAGAGGTTGCGTTTATTCCTAGCTGCCTGTTTGTTTATTGTGGAGCTGAGGGAAGTTTATTAGACATCAGGTTTATTTTTGTTTGTAGCTTTTAATGCCGGGTGTACCGCAGTTCAGGACGCCTCACTGGGCAGTTTTTGTTGTGCTTTGAAAAAGCTTTAATTACTTCTCTCTAGCTTCCCTTCCATCAGTTTTTGTGTGGAATTTCAATGATGTTTCTCTGATTAAGCTATTTATTTATTTTTTAAAATAAAAAAGACAAAAAGTTCCTTTAATGTGTTGATTTTTGTCTTAAGACTGTGACATTTCAAGGAGAACCAATTTTCCTGGAAGAGGTTGGAAGCTGGTGTCACCTCACAGTAAACTACTGTGTTCCTACTCACAGTTGGGGATGGAAAATGTTCAGTACTCTAGGTTGCTGGGGTAAAGAGGGGCGGGATGCTTGCCGGAAGGCACGGTTACTGGCCCTTTTGCGATGTTAATGCTGAAGGACAAGAGAGAGTCCTGCTATGGGACTGATTTTTTTTTCCAACAGACCAGAGAAATGTGCTAGTTTTACACGGAAAACTCTTAGAGAAAATGCAGGTAAAAGAAAACAGGAACTTAGGGGAGAATTAACTGTGGCAGAAGAAAAATGAATTTGATGAAAGAAAGAAGTTCTCTAACTGCTGGCCTGTTACAGGAAAAGAAATGGCAATTTCCCTTACTTTTCCAGACTATTCAGTTATTTGTGTGTTCCTCATGCCAAGCAGTTAGCTGAATTTCACAGTACTAAACTGATATTTAAGAGTTAAATGCTGACAACAACCAAACCTTTTAAAGTAGCAACCCAGCTAGTGATCCAGCTACCTCAATGAGACATGCTGCTAAGGCTAGAGGAGCTCAAAAAGAAGAAAAGTCGGCTAATTCTCAGTAGAGGGTAGCAATGGCAGGTAAAAACATTGTCAGTTAAAACATATTTTATCATGATTACCACAGAACTCATTATTATGATTAAAGATGTACTAGCCATGACATGCCAGCTACATGCTGGTAGCAGAAAATACCTGCTGTTTGTAGGTTATTATCAACCTCCTTTGAAGAAAATCAGTCTTTCTTTACATTTGCAATGCAATGAAACCCCAGGCATTTCTTTGCATCTTTAATTTAAGCATGCTTTTCAAACGCAGATACCCGGCTGCAGTGAGCAACAAAATACCCGTGTCACCATCACACGGGTTGATGGGTTTGTCATGTTTTGTGGCATTCCACTAAAGAAAAAAGGAGTTTTTGCAAATATCTGTGTTAACATTTTGGGTTTGTTGTATTATCTGTTGAATTTCTAACACATATATACCAATAAAACAGAAGAAAAATTGATAACAGGGCGTAACGGAGTACTGCACAATATTTTGAATCATAATTGTAAATATCGTTGCTAATATTATATGGTACCATAAATAACATTAGGGGAAATTGCTACCATGAAAAAAGTCACTAACTGTATCGAAGTCATTGGTTTTAAACTGCAATTTACCTATTATAGAGCGTGATGGAAAAAATGACAAAAATGCAAGTAAAATGCAAGTTCAGCTATAACTAAGCCCATTCCAGAGTTTATTCTAAATGTTTGAAGCAGTTATATTCATGGACAGATATATGTTAAACATCAGCTTCAATAAGCTCAGGTTACTTGGTCAGATAGATACTGTGCAAATATTAAACTGACTCCTTTGTCAGTGAACTGACGGATATGTCATTCCTCCTATCTTTATTATTTTTTAAATAATTCAGCACATGTGCGCTATTAGCACTGTAATGTGAACACTCCCATGCTGAGGATTTTATTTTGCCTGAGAAGAAAATGAGCATTGTGATTCAAAAGATTGTTGATATCTTGCCTTTTGCAACCAGCCATTGTCTTCCTTTTCAGATGAACACATCTCAGTAATTAGGTGGTACTAAATTTAGGTGAGCCTAAATATTATAGGTAAAGAAAGCTATTCCATTTGCAGTTTTATATTTGTAAACTTGTAAACTTACTGGATTTACTAACTACAGAAACTCCAAGACTGGCTAGTCATGTCTTAAGAGGTCAGTTTATGCCTATTGCTTAACATAACATTAAATCACAGTTTATATTTCTCTTTCCAGTGTGGCTTAATTTTATTTAATTTTTAAGAATTTGATCCTTTCTGTATCCCCAATTTTTTCCTTACCAACTGATGTAAACGCAGCTTTCTATCTCCATTTTTTTTTTTCCCCTATGCCTCTTGCTGTTGCAACTTACCTTGGATGGCAGGTTATTGGTTACTGCCTACGGGAGCCTTTTCCATGAGCTAATTTAGCTGTCAGTCTGAAATTGGTAAAAAGGATGAAAGATGGATCATAGGCCTGGGGCATGCCTAGACCAATATCTAGCATATCCCTATCTGGAAGTACGCTTATTAAAACAGATTTGAAAAATATTTTTCCCAATCTTGCTCCGCCATCACTTCATCCAGCTAAGAAAAACATTTTTACAGTGACACTACTGATTCTTTGGCAGCCTTCTTTTTTCTGAAAGGGAGAAAACAGTATTTAGATACAAGATCAATAGAAAAACAAATAGACTATTATATACCCTGGAGAAACCCCTAGAGAGAAGACAGATGCACAGAAATTTAATATTCTTGTAGGCAAAAATCACGAACATGGGGGTTCTGTTTGGCTGAAATGAACTGTGGTAAATGTGTATGAAATAAACATTTAAAAATGAGTAATAAAAAAAAGAATTTTTTTAGGCTAGGCTTTTTGATTTCCTCTCTTGATGAGGTGCTGCGTTTGAATTTGTGACCCCTTCAAAAAGTCATTTTGCAACTACAAATAATGTTTATCTAAAAATTATATGGTTCAGGCATAACTTCATACAGTGAGTGAAAGAAAGGTTTCTCTCCATCTGCTCTTTTTAGATGTACTCGTCCATTCACAAAGTTCATACAGAGAACTCTGTGTTCAATATTGCCTCCATTTTTTATGAAGATAATTATATTCTTCTGCATGACCTTGAGCCTGTTGTTGTTAGAATAGGTATATGCTTTTGTTTCTTTTCCACCATAATTTGTAGATAAAAATAATCAAAATATGACTGTAATTTTCAATGACATGTTAAGTGTGTCTGTCCACTTTCTGTCCTTAGAAGACAAATCTTGTTGTTGCATCTACTCAATGAAAGGGACGTGTTGCTTGAGCCATCTGTATCTGCTGTCTCAGGCTTCTTCCTGGAGCTCCTGCACTAAACATCTAACCAGGAGGGTCAGGAGTACCCTCCTGCTGCAGGAGCTGCAGGATGAGCCTTAAAGAAACGAGGTAATAGGCTGCTGTCACACTTCAATTGATGCTGTGCTTTTTTGCCATTTTCTTGCACCTAACTGCAAGTCTATCTGGAGGATTACACATTCAGCTTTTTGAAAAACCACAACCTTTTCCTCCACCCGGTCCTTTTTTTAAATCACATGTGTGTCAAGGCCACCACTTCTCTTCTTCCCAGAGAATGCTTTGATTCCAGTCGCCTGACACTGAAAACTAGCTGTAGTCCAATAGACCTTGCGTTTCATTTTAAACGCGCAAATACCATTGAGCTGTGAAAGCAATGTTAGTTTCTATTCTTAATATTTAACATGTATCAGAAGCAGCTACAAGCTGCCACCAGCTTGGACCCTGTTTGGGTTGGACTGTGTTTTCTACAAGCAAAATGCTATATTGTCGTTGGCCTTAAGGAACATACCATCCAAAGTACGAGATGTAATAGGTGTGTGTGTCAAATGATACGGGGAAGGAGGGAGATGTTTGGGAGAAAGGGAGAAATCAAGCAGTAGTACAGGTAGTTCTTAAACTACTTTTAAGTATGTTAAATCATACCTGTTATTGATGTCTTCTTCAACATTAGCAAAAGTATTTTACTTCTACCCACAACTTCATGTAATTTAGACATAAAGTTGATTTAAAGGGAGTTGGATATGCATTGTATATCATCTTAGAAGTTGGCACATTAGCATTTTTCAGTCGTATTTTTTGCTTTGTGTCTCACGATCCTTTGGAAGTTTGAAACCGAAATCTACTTACTCATTGGGGTTTTTTTACCTAAATGGCGTATGTACGTGTGCACCTCTTAAATTGTCATTGTAGAGGTCTTTTGTGAGTGGCTGTGACTCTTGATTGTGGAATTTCTTAATGGAAAAATTTTTGAAGAACACCACCACCCTGATTTTGCAAACTCTTAGGTATATGAGTAGATTTATTGGTATGTACTCTCTCTGGATTTAGAGGGGCAACAAAATAAAATTAATCTCATTGGGCAGTGTTCGGTGGAGTATGTTCCTGGAGAGGGTGAGCATGAAGCTGGATACCACACATCAGCTTATGTGATAAAAGCTGGTCTGCATGCCCACAAGGGAGCACTGCGAGACAATGGCAAGAGTAGAGCCCAAATAATACCCTGCCCTCGCTGCTCCAGGCCCATCCTAGGAGCCCTCAGCCTATCAGAGGCCCATCTGCACAAGCCCAGAGGAGCTCAGGGGCACAAGGGCAGGTGGGAACCCAAATTACAGACTTGGAAGAAGGGACGCCCTGTCTGGGCACCTCCTTGGGTCCCAGAAGAGCCTCGGTCCTGTGGTCCAGGTGTGACATTGTCCTGGATTCGGCTGGGATAGAGTTAATTTTCTTCCTAGTAGCAGGCATAGTGCTGTGTTTTGGATTTAGTAGAAGAATGTTGATAACACACTGATGTTTTAGTTGTTGCTAAGTACTGTTTATGCTAGTCAAGGACTTTTCAGCTTCCCATGCTCTGCCAGGTGCACAAGAAACTGGGCAGGGGCACAGCCAGAATAGTTGATCCAAAGTGACCAAAGGGCTATTCCATACCATATGATGTCATGCTCAGTATAGAAACTGGGGGGGGTTGGCTGGGGAGCAGCGATTGCTGCTCGGGAGCTGTCTGGGTATCGGTCAGCGGGTGGTGAGCAATTGCATTGTGCATCACTTGCTTTGTATATTATTATTATTATTATTATTATCATTATCATTATCATTATCATTATTATATTGTTATTATTATCATTACTATTTGACTTTATTTCAATTATTAAACTGTTCTTTTCTCAACCCAGGAGTGTTTCCCACTCTTACTCCTCTGATTCTCTCCCCCATCCCATCGGGGCAGGGGGAGGGAGCGAGCGGCTGCGTGGTGCTGAGTTGCTGGCTGGGGCTAAACCACGACAGGCATATGTCAAGATAAGTCAATGCTAGAGCATCTGTGGGACTGAGGGGAGCTCCTGCCTAGGGGTATGGGATGCTTTAGCGGGTTCAGGGGAAGAGCATTTTGGGATTGTACAGGACTACTTATGGGATGCTTAGGGGAGGCTTTATGAAAGTGATGTGGGAAAAATTGGTATTGTATTGTAGGTGAAACTCAGACTCAACAACATCAATGTAATGCAGTTAAAACTGCTAAAATGGTGGTGTTTTCATATGTCATGGAGTGAATGTTTACTCCACCCATATTTCACAGGGAGGGGACTAGCTGTAGAGTACCCTCTCAGTGCGGGGTAGTGCAGTGGTGCCCATGAATCTCCTTCACATCTGAGGGCTACAGGTTAGTAATTCCATCATTTTGAGGACCATTCAAGACATGCGTCATTCCCAAAGAGCTGCACAAAGTAGAAAATGGAAATAGTGGTGCACTGGATGTGCTGCTTACGGTACAGGCCACAAGGAAGAAGAAATTGCAATGCACTTATTTGGTGTGAGAAAGTATTATTTATTGTAAGTATTAAAATTATTCAGGAATGAATGTTTTTCTTAAACTTATGTTACTGTTTGAGAAAAGACAGGATTTAATTTTAACATCAGAAACTGAGAAAGAATAATACCCCTTTCCTGTGTGTTTTTACATAGTTTGGCGAATGTCTTTTTTATTAGTGTGGAAATACATAGGAATAGAGGTGCAGTAATGTGGATGTATGTACCATGAACCCATGGATACCAAATTTCATTATTCTTGTTTGAAGACAGTCCTGTCAAGAAAATCATGTAGGTTCCTAGAAGGATAATTTGTGTAATACTAGGAGAGTACCTTTAAAAAAACTCTTGTATGAACATCTTTATTTCATCTCCTCCAGATTCACAAAATCTGGGGGGAGGTGGAGGGGAATGATAAAAGGTGAATTTTTTTTTTTTTTCATGTTCATGAACATTAAGAAATGCATACTTGCAAGCTCCTGTGAAGCTGATAGAAAAATTATGATCAGTTAAGAAAACTGAGAAGGTTTATCTGGAATGAACGCACCTACGAGAAATAAAAGAAAATTCAAGTACGTATTAATTGGTCCCATTTTTGTAGAAACTGATCATAGAATCATAGAATCATAGAATCGTTTAGGTTGGAAAAGACCTTTAAGATCATCCAGTCCAACCATTAACCTACACTACCAAGTCTACTCTAAGCCAATCAAGGGTAGACTAGACTAAACTATGTCCCGAAGTGCCACATCTACCCGTTTTTTGAACACCTCCAGGGATGGTGACTCCACCACTTCTCTGGGCAGCCTGTTCCAATTCTTGACCACCCTTTCCGTAAAGAAATTTTCCCTAATTTCCAACCTAAACCTCCCCTGGCACAGCTTGAGCCCATTTCCTCCCATCCTATCGCTAACTACTTGGGAGAAGAGACCAACACCCACCTCACTACAACCTCCTTTCAGGTAGTTGTAGAGAGCGATAAGGTCTGCCCTCAGCCTCCTCTTCTCCAGACTAAACAGCCCCAGTTCCCTCAGCCGCTCCTCATAAGGCCTGTGCTCCAGACCCTGGAGCGGTTTTATTTGGTTGCTGAAGGATGTAGACTTTCATTATTAGGTATTTTGAATTAGGGGGTACAGAGCCAGCAGCAGAGCTGGGGTTGGAGCTCAAGACATCATTGTTACTTCTCTACTCTATCTGCCAGTCATTTATTCCTGTAAAGGAAAAAATAAAATAAAAGAAAAAAGCCTGTTTTGTTAATAACCAATACTATTGATATGTATGTTACAAACCTGTGAGACACTAAACACACTTAACTGCTTTGGATTTTTACTGGGAATTGCTCAGCAGCCCTTGAGGTGGTGGTCCATGTCTCTCCCCGTAGCTTTACTTAGGCAGGATATTTACATACTGTATTATACTTACTGTTCTGTGCGTCGTGCCTTTTGAGTTTCTTCTGAGAGAGGTGCCAGCATTATGGATTCTATGTGGAAGTGCTGCAAAGACAGGAATAATTTGAAGACAGAAGAAAGTAATGACAGGTTAGAAAACCTTTCTAATGGTACAGGTAATAAAGCTCTGGAGAAGACTGCTGTCAGAGATTATGAACTTCCCATCACTAGAAGTATTTAAGAACAGGTCTATCAGGAATGATGCTGGTACAGTTTATCCTGTCCTGGGATGAGATGGCCTCTCACAGTCCAGTCTTGCCCTGCTGCACCGGTTGTGTGTTAAGCTCCCTGGTATTTTGTGTGTTGCTTTAGTAACCTACATCAGCTGCCTCATGTTACTCATCAGCCCTGGCCATCTCGCAAGATAACACATAGAGTAAGGATCCTACCACAGTGGTTTTCTGGATTTTTCAGGAATTCTTCCTTGGAAACCTCTTTTCCTGTGACGAAGGAGCGGTTTGGCAGACAGGCTCTGGCACCGCTAGTTGTCTGTCAGTCGTGGGGCTTGGTGCCCTGGGAGTCTTTGTTTCTGCACAGCCCCTAGAAATCCGTCAACCCATAATGGGTGGTGCCTTTACACCCCTGAAGGCATCGGGCCTCTTTCAAGAGAGCTTTGCAGAGGAAACAGGAGCTTGTGTGTGCCTTAACATAGGTCTGGACATATTTCATGTGCGGCCGTACTTGGTCAGAGGTGCAGTATCTGGCACAGAAACTCCCATCTTCCTCCGAATTTGGGGTGCTGACGCCTGTTGCAAGCTGGAGGACTGTAGCACAAGGAAGGACTGGTGAAAATGCAGTGTAGGACAGGGTTTGTCTCACGGGAAGGTGGAGTTGTCCTGGAGACTCTTCTTGCCTTTGGCTGTGCAGCTTTAGCCAGAGTTGTCAAAAGTTAATTTTTCACAAACATCTGAGGAATTTGAAGTCTTGCTGAAGATTACTGAGCGCTTTCCTCAAGCATCTGTTTCTTCAGCGAGAACTAGAGTCTATGTGAAATATATTCTGCAGTGAGGATCGGGTGCAGTAGCAAATATCCACTGAATTTTTTGGGTGGAGCTTACTTGCATTTTGACTGATACTCTGTTCTTTGGCTTGCCAAAAATTGCTGTGTATCAAAAAGTAGAATTTTATATGTCTGAAAAAAGGGGGACCCAACCCCTTGGAGATAATTCACGTTGCCCAGAAGAGACGTGTGAGGAGAGATGCTAACAGTCTTTTGTCTCTGTGTCCCCTAGTGTCTTTTTCTACTATCTTGTTTGAAAGCAGATTGTGTGTGAAGGGTATTTAAAAATATCCAAACCGATCAAAATCATCTATGGCATAGCGGCAGAAATAGCCGGGAAAACAAACAGACCGAAGATGAAATATGGATGAGATAGACATACCAGTGTTTCATGAAAGAGAGAGCTTAAAACCAAAAGCCAAGAAATACAAATATAGGGAGTTAAAGTACAGATACTTTATGATTCACATTACTGTCTTCAATTAACTGTGATATAGAATTGCGCAATTTTTTTCCTTTAAAAAGAGAAATCCATCTCCTTGCTTATTTTTCCACTTGCTGCTTTCTGTTTAAGTTAATTCAGCAGTAATTGGATACACTGTGTCTAATTCTTAATAAATCAACGGAACTTTATAGTGATATTGACAGTGGCTTTGCTAGCCCCATTGTTTCTATCAAGAGTTTTATTCTGCTTCAAAACAATTTGCTGTGAACGCCCTTGTTTGTTTGCCACACTAGGCTTTGTTCTGGCTGAAAACTTTGATTTATAACTGTATATAATTGATGGCCGTGGGGTAGGTGGACTATAGCTATTGCTCCTCCTCTTTTAATCTAGCTTTGCGTAGAAATCCATGTAGTGGAGCATTCTCAAGGGAACCAGGCTGGGAAATTTTCTGTATACCCAATGGGAGGCCATTAATCATAGTGAAGAGTCTCTTACTGGCTGCCAGCATGTTTGTGAAAGTCAGGAAAACAAAAGTGGACCACCTCAAAATGACTGATCAAGAGAATAGATGTTAAAGCCAATGTATTCATTGTGATACATCAAAAAAAAAAAAAAAAAAAGAATAGTTTATGCATTGCTAATTGCATTGAAGTATATTTATTTGGATAGATTTGGCACTTTAAAAGGTATTTTATACACTAATAATGAGTATAATTGTAGATGTTAGAGATCATAATGCTAGGAGAAAGAAAGAAAAGATTTAATTGCTCCTGTTGGTTTGTAAGAGAAACTTTTAAAGCAACAGATAAGAAATGCCAAAAGTGTTTGCTGAATGTGTGTCAGAGCTGAGCCCGTTAAAGAAATGTGCTAAAAAATCTAAACTGTTTTAGGGAGTCTTTGATGAATACTTACCACAAAAATGTCTTATCCAAAACTATTTAAAAAAATAACATTTTTAGGAAAGTTAGCAAATAGGTTTTTTTCCTGCAGCTTGTGGCACCTAGCCTTCTGGCTGTGACCCAGCGCAGGCGAGGAAGCCCGTGCTTACCTGAGAGCACCTGCAAGCTCTCGGAGGTGGCACTCGGGCTTACTGTGAACCCCAAAAAACATTTTCAGGACTGGGGGTCTCAGTGTTTCTGCAGGTCCTGCTATCTTCCTGTATCCTTCACAAACATCTGCTGTTCAGATGCAAATCTAAGGGGTTCCAGTTGTGGCTGGACAGAAGGTATTTTTACAACAAAGTGATTGTGCTAGGATTTGACTATAACTGAGCTGGATATGAGATGGACTTCTGTGATTAAAAATTTCTGGAGGTATTTTTGTGCTTAAAAGTTTCTGCCCAGCAGGGAGAAATAAAGGAAGTCAAGAGGCTCAAATGCAGTTTTTAAGCACTGAGAATCTGGACCTTTTCCCATATAAATAACCATAAAGTATAAGAAGAGACATATTGTAATATGACATAACAACATTAACTTTATTTACTAGACAAACTTTGTTTTGGTTTTTTTTTTTTACTTTAAAGGCTAAATTTAATGCAGTCAAAGGTAATACTACAGTTAGTTTTCTCATGAACCTGTGGTACAGTGTCATACTTAAATCAGTTATTTTACCTCACAAAAACTCTAAGTGAAGCTTCCTACCCAATGACTTCAGCCTGTGTACTTTAAAAGGGTTACTAAATTTCATAAATAATATCCATGAATAATGCTTAAATATGAAAATGGATATAGCGCTTTCCATAAATTATAATCTGCTGTTTTGATAATCTGATAAATTAAGATGGAAACATTTTCTCCAGAAATCGGTACAGTAAAAACTACAACTCATCCTGACAAGGTAGTTACAAAGTTTAAAATGGCATTGCAAGCAGTAACGTAAATCTTAATAAAAAATGCAGAAGAATCAATGTTCATTCTGAAACATTAAGTACATTTTTTATTAATTTATACTAGATTTATGGTCACGGGGGAAGAGACTAACTTATATTTGGTATTTTTTTTTAAGATCAAGGGAAAAAATAAACTGTCCTGTGATTAAAAGAAAAAAACCCACCTTGGTCTGTCTTTTTCACTATTTATGGGAAGGGTGTCATTTCAGCTGTGTGTTCTGCAATTGCCAGTATTTTTGTCCCATAGTAGTTCAATATTGTTATACATATTAGCACGACTTCATTTTTTTCTTTCACGTACTAAAGTGAAACCAAAATACAGCCTATGGCCCAAAGAAGTATATTCATGCTTGACACAAAGCGCATGTTAAGATCTGATTATTTTAGGTTAAGAATATGCTTAAGTTGATCTCAGCGGAGATGGCTTCTCTGAGCTGCAATTTACACCCTTACGTACTTTGTTAAATTACAGCCTTGTCGAACTGAGTGCTGCGTCCTATTTTAATGGTATTCCACACGTGGATGTAGTGCTACCTCTAATCTTAAATCCCTTTTAATTACTTCACTTGTTTTCTTGTTTTCTGGCGTGGTGGAAGTCCAAGTGAAATGAAGTCCAGGCTTAAGTGTTCATCTCAACTATTCATCTTAGCTTTCCTTATTGTTATGCTTATGCAGAGTTTTATTAGACTCGTGGGATCAAAATGTATTCCTTTAGTTTTACAAAAAATGAATAGCCTTTGTATGTCCTTCATATTTAAAGTAAACACAGCAAGTTTTTAAAGTGTTTTTTTCAACATCTAGAATACAGTCTTATATTTGAAGTATAAATCATAATTTCATTATCAACAGAAAGAGTTCCAAAGCCATATATATGTATAGTTGAATGATGTAAGTGGCATTTGTGTGTAAAATGTATTCCCTTGCCCAAGCAAACACTTCATAACAACATGAGTGAAAAGGTGTATTTAAAAAACGAAGGCTTAAAGTATGGTACTTATAAATTATATGGAATGCAGTTTTTGTAAAATATGAAGCTCACTGGATATGATCCAAACCAGCTGAACTATGTTAAAAAGCATAATAAACAGTCATAGCTTTGCATGCAGTTATTTAATTGGCAAATAGATTTTTCTATCACTGTCACTAGCAATAGCAGCCATTTGATACCAGGGCTTGGATTAAATGTTTCATCAGTAGTGCCTATTTAAGGATCTTTATGGAACAACAAGTTAGTCCCCTGGGCAAGCCCATGTCAACTGCAATAAAGAGATCCACACAAGTGAATGAGATGTATTTTTGCAGGATTTACAGGGAGACTAGGATTCGCTTTTCTGTCTGGATGCTTTCGAAGGCTGCTTCCCATTTTGTTTAACAACAGTGTCTGCTGGTGGCAAATATTGAATACTGAGCATTGCATATCCAAAGGATATTTAAAATTTTCTTGTGAAAATGGATTTATAAGCAGTTGTCATCTTTCTGGAAATAGGTGAGTCTCTGATAAAAGCAGATGTTGCAGGATTTAGGTAGGTTTAATTTTTCAGTAAATATTCTACATCTAGACTAAACCTAGTGATGCTCCAAGTAGCTGCCTTGGTTTTCTTCTCTCTCACTCAGAAAAAAAATCCAAAAGCCTCTGAACACCTCCCTCCCCCTTGTAATACAGGGGAAATGTAATGTCTGTGGATTTCAAGATTGCTTGACTTTATTTAGTCCACTGTCCTGCTCCCAGGGTGCTCATAAGATCTGTGCATGTAGTGAATCCTTGCTGCAATGTTTTATAATTGGGGTGTATAATATATACATTTGTCATTTGATAGCACGTTGGTTTGAAGGTAGAAGCATTTTTAAAGTTAATTTTGAATGTGTATCTGTGTTTGTCATGGAACCCGAGTCTGTTCTTCTTGGCAGCTAGATTAATTTTTCCCTGGTTGATTTTAATTTCGGGCTTTTTGTTTAGTATTTACCTTCAAGAAATTCTTTAAGAACAAGCAAAAATACATAACATAGGTGAAACTGAGTGCATCTAGTATTCATTTTCATGTCTGTGGAAGTGTGCTGGGCATAAATTTAAGTCTCAGCTGTTCATTGGCATATTTTTGATCTGGACTGATGATACTGTCTCTAACCTCTTTAGCTAGGTAACCGCTTTCTAAGGTTGGAAAGTGGAGAGTGAATGCCTCTGAGGTTGAATTAAATGAGCCGTTTGCATCAGATGCAAACTCTGGTGAATAAGTATCTTTCAGGCTCACTTGAAACAGTCCAAACTTTTGTTCACTGACTGTTCTCCAGCGCGAAGCACAGCTTGTACTGCCATTACTTAAAGAATTGTTTCCGGGATTCTCGTGGGAGTAAGAGTCCCAGTACACACACTTGGCAGTTTGTGTTCTCAAGAAGTTATATATATATCTGTACCAATTATATATGAATCCATATATATTTATATGTATTTGTGTTTATAAATTTATAGAACTTGTATATTTCAATATATATATCTAAAAATTAGTAGGTTTTTTACTTAAACACACTCTCCTAACAAGCCTCCTCTTTGTGTTTTTATTGTACATAGGGAGACAAAAACCACAGCTAAGTAACTTCTATAGCTAGAGATACAAAATCAGATTCCTACCTGTACTAGGGCCCTTTTACACCAGCTGGTAGTGGAGAAATGCTTCTAAGTAGTAGTGTAGTATTTTACATCCACCAGAAGATCTTTGAGTCATGTCAATGTAAAAGAGCCTAAGTATAATGTGCATTTAAGAGTTGTAACTGTGGAAATTTGTGCAAAAAAGGAAAGGGAAGCAAGGGAGCAGGTGCATTGCTCAGCCAGCCCTTCTTCCCGCCCCTGAGCTCTTCTCCCTCTCGCTCTTCTTAGTCCCTGTTACTTTCTGCATCATCCTGAAGATCTGACAGCCAGCGTTAACTCAGATCTTGTTTGTTGGTTATATAGTCATGCATTTAGATAATTATGTAGGGCTGTTCTGGCTTTCATAACTTGCCTCATACATGGTTCTTTTCTGGGTAAGTATAAATAATGGGTGTTTTCATGATAGAAACAGTCTCCGAGAGATACGTCTTTCTGTCCTACTTAGGTCTGTCCTGTTTGTGGTTGCTTTAAAGAGAGTGTTAGTTTTTATCTAGGGACTACAAAAGTGAAATCCTTTCATGCCTGCAATATTATCAGTATTAAAAAAAAAAAAAAGAAAAGAAACAATGGTTTCTGGTTTGAGCCCAAAGTAAAGTCTTTTCTACATTTAACAGTAGCATCAAAATGTAAAAGTCTCTTAACTCTGCTTTGTTTACACTGTTATTAAGGAATAGCATCCTGTATAACTCTGAAAAAATATTGCTCTGTCCTTGAAATCAAGACCTCAAGACTGTCCTCCCAAAAGACTTGGAGGGAATCATCTAACTAACCAGCGATTGACTGGACAGCAGGTGGAGATTGCTTAGTTTATTGATAAATCATCAAACAAGTGGATGGAAAGAAGATGCTTGTGGCTAATCTGTGTTACTCTGTGTACTTAAAACCTTGAATTGTCTTCTGCCTTTATGGTTTTGTGTGCTTGTTTCAAGGTGGCAAAGATTTTTGTGGCAACAACCATGTTTCTAGAGCCAATCCATTTCAGGATTTGACCATCTCTGAAGACTTTGCATGCTGTTGCGGAAGAAGTGATACCACGTCATCATATAGTGACTAAATAAATCTGTCCGGTTCCATTGTTCCTCACCAAGAGCGCAGATCCGTAGCTTTCGGTGCTCTCCCCTCTAGGCTGCTTCTGCCTTCCTCCGTGGCTCGAGGAGGCATGAGATGTGCATCAATTTGCATGATATTTCAGCCTTGTAACCTGGAGTGCGATGACTGCTAATGTGTTTGTTGGGTAGGTTTTCCAGCTTGTACAGATTAATGACCCAATTCGGAAGCCGTTCTACACGCTGGACTCCTGCTGATTTCTGTTTGTGCAGAGCTGCTAGGGAAGCTAACTTTGAGCATATATCCTGGCACAGTTTATTCAAGGTCCAGTCCTGGTGCCCAGCCGGAGTTCAGATAACAATAATAAACTGTCCTTCATGCAAAATCCTTCTTTCTCTCATCTTGAGGCAGAATTTTTTCCTGCCTGCTGGAGGAGGTGCGCCCTGAGCACTCTGGGCCTTAGTGGAGGTCTCTGTGGACCTCTGGTATTGCTCCAGGCACTTCTCCATGCTGCCACAGACCGTGTTAGTTTGGAGACAAGAAATAAGGACTGGCTTCTCTCTAAATTGTTGTGTCATGAAATATAAAGTACCTGCAGTATTTTGAGGAAAAATTTAGCATTTCCTCCATAAATTTATTGCATCTTTAATTTGCACCTTTAAAACGCTCTGGGTTTTCTTATATTCAACAGCTGAAGGGTCTGTTCACCCTGTTGAGGCCTCAATTTTCCATGCGGCAGGTGGTTGGCAAGGTGCTTTGTAATGGACCCTTAGCTGTCAGGGGGGCAGTTGTGTGATGGGTCAGTCCAGCTTGAGGAAACGGTGGTCTTGCCTGTAGGTGAACCAAGAGTAGCTGTGCATGTTGTGTCTTTGTCAGTATCTATAGGGCTTCACCACCTAACCCCATCCTCAACTGTGTATGTGTATATGGGTCTCCGAGTCACTTACCGCTTAGTGACTTAATCTATGATTTTTACTGTTAGAAGTCACGGACTTCCATCTTCGAGAAATAGTAATAATCCTGAAAATCCGTAAAAACCTAGTTTTCTAAGAATTTAAAGATCCCATTTCGAACCAGGTTGAACTGCAGTATACTTGAACGTAAATCTTTCCTGGCTTCTCGCCAATACACTTTTGAGGAGAAATTCTTGCTCACAGAAGGCGGTTGTTTGAAGTGCCTCAGAGATTTGTAATGCTAGAAGTAGCCAAGGTGAGGATGGATTAGTAGGCAGAGTGCAGGTGCGTGTTAAATGCAATTTATCACACAGACACCACCCCCAGGTATGTGGGTGGGTGGATGGGTTGAGAGATGCCTACCTAAAGCTTTAACTTGCTCAGTCAACACTTAATTCAGAGGATTTTCACAGTTTTCACTGCTTCTGACAGCATTACTGCGGTCGTAGTTTCACACAAATTAGCTATTCTTGAACAGTTTTCTCATTGTGTTAGGTGTAGGCCCATTTCTCTGCAGAATCACTCAAGCGTGGATGCCTTTTCTTTCCGTCTAGTTGTTGCAACAAGCATACCTATTGTGACCACTGAGAGGTTATCACTGCCTAGTAGGCAGTATCGTTACTTCTCATAGGAGATTTAATCTTTTGGTTTCATGCACATATTTATGGAGAAGACTCATGCCGTGAAAATCTTCGTGTGTTTCCACCATCTCGTCTTCCAGCAGTACTGGACAATTAGATGCTGTTTTTACACATATAGTAGTGCAACACTATTGAGACGTCAGTGGATTTATTTGTGATGAAATCCTTAAGACTGAGTTATCTGCCTTTGTGACTTGCCAAAGGCTTTGTACTGTCTCCCAAGAATATCTATTTGCATTTTCATTGGAGTCTTCAGAGGCATTATCTTTTCAGATGTGAGAAGTAACAGCAATAAACTGCATTAGCAAATCCTCCTACAAGCTGCTTCTGTTTCCTTAAACTTCATGCTTAATATTTTCTGGTAAATATTCTCTCTTTTCATCAAAATAACTTGTAAAGAACAGTGATTTAAAAGACTTCTTCATGCTAAAACTGCACAGATCTGCTCAGCTAGCTATGTTATAGATGCTAATTGACTGCAGTATGAGAATAAACAAGGGAGGTGTAAATATGAAAATGCTGCGAAAGTCGAGAGAAGAGTGACTGTGATTTTGAAATGACGCTCTGTCTTTTTTGATCATGGATGGGTGAAACCAGATTCGTTTAATGCCAATAGCAAAGCGTCATTGTCTTCAACTGGTCTGAGATTTTACTGTAATGGGTGTGGTTCAAGAGATTTGACATTTTCACTTTGATACCTGAAACCACAAAAAAAAATCATGTGGTTTCTTTTTCTGTTACCATGTAGACTATACCTCTGTTTTTTTCCAAAGTTCATTTCATCCCTCACAGCTGAGCTGAAAAATCAAATACCAAATCTGATACGCTTGCATTCCATGTGGAAAAGAAAGCCTGGATTTGGAGTCAGTCCTACCTCTGAATAAATAGAGCCTACTTTTCAAACAAACCTATGCTGATTAATAATGCACTCCTGTAGTGTGCCAAAGTAAATTTTGCATAAGGGGTATGAAAAAAACACATGAAACTTGGTAATCTGCAGTGAGTTTTAATTTTGGTTAATGTGAACTTCAGATTTAGGGAGTCAGGGCTATACTAAAACAGTAAAGAAACTTCATCTGCCGCTGTCTATGGGAACTACTGCATTTTGCACAAGTTTTGTCTGGGTTTTTTTTTTTTTTTCGCTCTTCCAAGAAAAAAAAATAAAGTCCAAAGCTTTGATTCTTCTTTTTCTTTTCTTCCTGAGAAAAATACCTTTGGGATAAAAAGGAAAAAGCAAAGAAGCGTAACGGTCCATAAGCCATTAACGCGTGTTGTTTGTGATACATAGTTAAAGTGCCTTTCTCCTGATATCAGCGCTCTTCTTAAGTCAGATTCAAAGCCCATGCAAGCAAGTGGATGCAAGTCAGGGCTTGAGCATTATGGGGAGACTGACTTGTAATGCTGTCCATTGGGAATTTACACTTCTGAAATTTTGAGCTTTGAGCACAGTGTTATCGTTGGCTTTGTGCAGTCAGGATTTCGTTTCTTTGGTCTGAGGCATGTGTCCACAGTGAGACTGCAATGGAAAGCAACACAAGTTCAGATGAGTAAGACAATGTGGTGATAGCATTGTGGTATTAGTAAGAAAAATGTGTACTTTGAAGCAGACATAAACAGTTAAAAATTAATACATTTGCAGTTCATGATTTTTCATGGTTGGCCTGAATGTAAGAACACTAAATGCACTGTACAATGGTAATTTCTTTTAACACTGGCAGCACCGTCCGCAGTGGAAACGAGGAATCGTTTTGCAACTCTTCATATATCAGTTTGTCAAGCTTGACCATGTTTTGTATTTATTCAGGAATTATTAGAGCGTAGCAAAAGGTGAAATTTTTGCTATGATGTGTAATCAGTTCATCTGTTGGCTGGTGGATCGAGCTATGCAGAGAAGCAGTTAAGACATCGCTCTCCTCTTAGCTGTTTGCATTAGTTTTACATCCAGCTGCTTTGCTTCAGCTAGTGCCCAGTTCTGCTGTGCTTGATTCAGTAAATCATGGCTACTAAACAGCAATTTGTTAATGTGACGACATACAAAAATATAACAGTATATATAGGGCTATGGTTTTTACATGCTAATGAGCTCTCCGCTCCATTCCTTATTGTATAATTCTTCCCCATTGCCTTTCTGTGATGGAAGTGCTCTGTTCACAGCTTCTACCATGTGCAGTGTCCCCATGGAGACCGTGTGCGGTGTGCACCTCCTTTTTTTTTTTTTTTAGCTAATAAGATCCTAGATGCTTATAGAAGCTTCTCTGAGACATATTGTAAAAGATACCACTGAAATGAATATTTTGCTAGACTACCTAGTATAAAAAAAATAGTGATAGATGATTCCTACTTTGTGGAAGAAGGGGGAGAGGTGAGGGGCCTGTTTATGATATTGTGAGCTTTAACAGCTAATATTGAAAGAATTTTTTTTTTTTCCTGGTGAGGATGCCGCCTGTCCTATTTACATTCTTTTTCTTCCTGCCTAGAATTGCTTTCTTTTGTTAAAGAAGGCTGCTGTACCTGCATTATTGACTGGTGAGGTATCCAAGTGCTAAGTTTGCAGTTTCTGTGAAAGCTGTTTGGTTCTGATTATATCCAGTTCAATCTGTTCTGTAACTTGGTCTCCTTTCCTATTTACTGCTGTATGCCTTTATTTATAAATATCTTTTTTTTGTACTCTTTTTGTATGCCTGGCTCATAAAATCACAGCCAGAAGTACAAGCTTTATGACTATAAAACAAGTCATGCCTACCTTGTAGACTGTGTCATCTGCTGTGATGTTGTATTCTATGTATTATCAATTTTACTGTAAGAGGAAAATTAGAGCATGCATTTTCCACATGAAGAAATCAAATGTAATCTAAATGCAAACCACAGGTTTTATTGCACAGTAATATTTGATAGCACTGCTATTACTAATCCCAGCATGACAAGAAACACAGCATAGTTATGAAGTTCACAGCACTCATTTTTTAATGGTCTTTTTTGGTTAGGAAAGCCACAAAGCCAGGACAGATTTTTTGCCAGTTGTAGTCTCAGACTTGCAGAAATGTTAGTGGAATACTGTATATTTTACGAATTATTTCAGGTCTGACAGGAATACGTGCCCTTCATAACTTCCATGAAAACATTATTGAGTAGTAAAAATAAAATGAGACAATTAACCATATCCAGTAAAGAGTTGTTATTATCAGTGCTTTTGCCTCTGTAGGGTACTTTATGGGGAATTTTACCTTTTTTGTATTTAGGGTTTTAACATCCATAGTCAAAGAATTAAAAGGCAAATGACTGCATTACAGAGGAGTGCATCCACCTCCCAGGTGGGGAGCACACTGCCACTGGTGTCTTAGGTTATACAGAACCATTAAGATGACAGTGAATGAGCTTCTTTCAGTGCCCCACTAAATATGTTCATGTAACAATGCATGTTTTTAGTCAGCTTCAGTAAAAGTGCCAGAACTGACTTTACAGTACAATGATAACTTTAGGAGTATTAGGCAGGTGTACTGTTTGGGGGTATTGGTTTAGATTGGATATTAGGAAAAATTTCTTCACTGAAAGAGTGGTCAAGCATTGGAACAGGCTGCCCAGAGAGGTGGTGGAGTCACCATCCCTGCAAGTGTTCAAAAAACGGGTAGACCTGGCACTTTGTGACATGGTTTAGTAGGCATGGTGGTGTTGGGTTGATGGTTGGACTGATGATCTTAGAGATCCTTTCCAACCTTAATGATTCCTAGTTTTTACTTTCATTAAAAAATAATCCAGCCACCAAGCCAGGAAACATGAAATTAATTATTATTCTACCCTTAACTGGTTTAGTGGTGGACTTGGTAGTGTTAGGTTAATGGTTGGACTGGATGATCTTAAAGGTCTTTTCCAGCCTAAACGATTCTATGATTCTATTGGATATTAACTGACACAGACCAGATGATAATATAGTCTGCCTTCTTGAGATGTGTGAGTTTTTCCACGACAGCTACTGAACACTGAGTAGCTGTGGGTGCAGTCCATAATGACTGAGCTGGACTCAGCTGTGATTAAATCAGTTGCAATTAAAAGTGCATTTAGTATGTTTCCCTACTTTTTCTGTTTCATGCCCAAAGTTGTTCTCATGATGTATATTCTCCTTATTGTGTTTGTATGTGCTCTGTATAGTTACAGTTATCAAAGTAGACCACAGCCTGGGATGTAAAGACTGATGCAAGTAGGACATGCAGTTGCAACTGCATGGGGAATTTGGAGACTGAGAAGAAGGAAGAGAAATTTGGCTAAAGCCTTGGGCATGATACTCATTTTCAGATGATAAATAGTACTGAGTGTTAATCCTCAACCGTTGTTAGGAACTCATGTTATCCTGAAGTCAGAACCATCATCCTATCTGATACCTCTCTAGATGGATACTTACTTAGAGTGAAGGATGCTACCTACCACCTTATGGATACCACTGTTTCCATTTAGATAAAATTTCTTTACAGACCTCTCTTTTTGAAGCAGGGATCTGGAACAGGTGTATTGGACCCATCAGACCAGGAGAAAGGCAACGCTGCTACACAGGCAGGCACTTCTTGAGGCTGGTCTCTGGTCCATGGGCATCAGGTCTACATCTGTTCCTTAAGTATGCGCACTATAACCATAAACGGGAGATGAAAAGGGAAGGGAGTTTAATGGGAGAAGTCAGGAACTTGCCATCATTTGAATTCGTTTAATTTATATGTGTAGAGAATTGCATTAATCCAGGTTCTGGGGAAAAATACATGCCCCATGTTTACAGTAGGCCAGACTGTATGGTGATAGTGGTGTCTTGTTTTGCTATATATAGGAAACCTGTTAGCTATCCTGAGTTTATAGTGCCTGTCTAGTTAGGGTTTTCTTGCCTTTTCATTTAATCTGTTACTGTCTGGGCATCCAGTCCTGTTCCTGTTAAGGGGATATTAGCAAGATACCTGGAAGGAACTGGCTTGCTTAAATGATATACACTGTAACTTAAGATAAAATAAATCAAATTCAGAAGTACTATCACTGGTACTTATGTACGTGCTGCTTTGATCATATCTGTTTGGTTCAGTGTTATTTACTATTGGTGATAATGGTTTGGCTGCTTTATCTCCTCTGCTCTGTCAGGAGTCTTGCCTCTGTCCATATTCAGTTGTCTCAATTAATAATGCTTTTAGTTCATTGATTTTACTTTCCAGCTGACTGAACTTGAGCTGGCCAACTTTTCCTTTGTGCAGTTTTCCTAAATCTTCCTTGCAAATACTCATCCCTTTCTTCTTCTGAGAGGAAGCTAAGAAATTTTAATTACCTCTGATGACAGTGTCCGGTTAAAGGACAGAGAGATTTTTGAGACAGTTAAGTTCTACGTGTTCTACTAAAACTCTCTTTCCTAAGGAGATCTTTACTTTCAAGTAGGCTGTGGTTGTGTCTTGCTCTTCTGGATGCAGTTATAGCCAGCCTTTTGGTTATAGTGATAAAGCTGAAGTGATGGACCACACTGGGGCTTGGTGTTTGTTAGTTTGTAGTATTAGCTTTCCGTATTAAAGCAGAGAAGACTAAGACCTCGTGTGTACGTGTATACATGTGGCCTTTGTGCTGGGTGTAAGTTAAACCAAAGATTTTACGTCTTCCCAACATGGCATCATTTTGTTGCTGGAAACCTGGCAATCTCTGAAATACTGTGTATGAGACTGCTGAAAATGTCACTGTGGACGTTATCAGGTAGCGCACCCCCATCCAGTGACCCTTTCAGTCACCACGGCATCCTCCTGAACCTGTCGGTTCCCCTAAATGTGAGTTCAGTTTGAAAAGTCCAGCTGACCTTGCAGCTTGATTTATGCACTTATGCACTCGTTTTTGTTGACACCTTCTAAAATATATTCCCCTCATGTAGTCCTTCAGCTGGTAGATGGTTGTGAAAGCAAATCCCTAGTTCCCAAAAAAGCAATGTGCCATGTACACATGTACCAGTTGTGCTATTTTTTAATACGCTTTATTTTATCCAAAGTTACAGTGAATGTTGTACAAGCACCTCAAAACATACTTTCAGAGCCTTCATCTCTTTTACAGATGCCAGGGAGAACAGCATGTTCTTTGACTTTTTTTCAACTGTCTTCTCCAGCTCTGTCATCTTCAAAGACAGTTTTGGCTTTTCTTGGGTTTTTTTTTTTCCTTCTTCTTAATTTTTTTCTTTTCCTTTTTTCTTTTGTCCTGCTTATTTTCCTCTTTTCTTTTTTTCTTCTTTCCTTTTTTCTTCTTTTCTGTTTTCCTTATTTTCTGGTTTTCTTCTTTTCTTTTTTACAATTATTTGTATTCTGGGTCTCCTGGGTTAAGAAGGGAAGAGTGGATGAATGGGGCAGTAGGTAATGTAATAATAGCAATTTTTATTTTATTTCATGATTAACATTTTGAAGATAAGTTCAGCAGGCAGTGATTATAATCAACTGAGGATGTCCAGAATACAAGAGAAAGCAATGCTTGATTATAGCAGTTTACAGTTTTACAGTTAAAGATATGAAAAAACACAAATAGTCCCTTTGGGAAATGAAATATAATGGAAGTGTGGTTATTAAAAACTAGATATAATGTACACTAGTTATTACCTATTACTGTAAATCACCATGAGATGCGGGAAACATATCAGATAGATAAAACAGCCTTCTTGGAATATGTTGCCTTATTTTTCAGTGGATATTTTTTTTCTTCTTAGGCATTGAATTGATTTGGGGTGTGGAATTCATTTAGGAGCATGTACATTGCCCTTTTCTGAATGGCTATCGAAATGAAGTTGTTATCTGTACTAAACTGTAAGTCATGTTTCCCCAGACCCCCAGGAAAACCGCTTAAAGGGGCAATCGCATACACCAAGTACTAATAGATATTAGTTACTTATAGTTAATGATGTTGCCAGCCTTGAGTATTTCACTTATCTTAAAATGGAAGTGCATGCTGATCTCCATTTCACAAATGGAAAAATTGAGTCAGATGGAGTTCAAATGACTTTCCTGAAGTCACTAGCAAATCACTGTCAGATCTGAAGATAAAATCCAGCAGCCCTCTCCCCCTTGCCCTACATAGTTATTTACAACTCTGAAGTGCCTATGCCCTGGTTTTGGCTAGGATAGAGTTAATTTTCTTCCTAGTAGCAGGCATAGTGCTGTGTTTTGGATTTCGTAGGAGAAGAATGTTGGTAACACGCTGATGTTTTTAGTTGTTGCTAAGTACTGCTTATGCTAGTCAAGGACTTTTCAGCTTCCCATGCTCTGCCAGGTGCACAAGAAACTGGGCGGGGGCACAGCCAGAATAGTTGATCCAAAGTGACCAAAGGGCTATTCCATACCATATGATGTCATGCTCAGTATATAAACTGGGGGGGGTTGGCTGGGGAGCAGCGATCACTGCTCGGGAACTGTCTGGGTATCGGTCGGTGGGTGGTGAGCAATTGCATTGTGCATCACTTGCTTTGTATATTATTATTGTTATTATCATTATTATATTGTTATTATTATCATTACTATTTTACTTTATTTCAATTATTAAACTGTTCTTATCTCAACCCAGGAGTGTTTCCCACTCTTACTCCTCCGATTCTCTCCCCCATCCCATCGGGGTAGGGGGAGTGAGCGAGCGGCTGCATGGTGCTTAGTTGCTGGCTAGGGCTGAACCACGACAACCTAACAGTCATTTTGGCTTATTAATGCTTTTATACTCATTTTACAAAGACACGAACAACTTCACATCTTTAAGGGACATTTCTCTGGCATCTGTCAGTACCCTGCCCATCACTGAAGCTGATTGTGTTACTACCACCTGGATCGATCAGCGGTCTTGCAGTTCTAGTATCATTTCTGTTGTCATGGGTGGAAGTGAAGGTAGGTACATATAAGTGTAGGTGCTTATGACACATCTGTATTGTCATTGTCTCCCCTTTTGCTAAGGATTCCCTGAAATAATTCTTATAAATTGCAACTTTAAATTTATCCTGTGGATTAGAGGGATTGAGGTTGGCCTAAGGAGGACATCCAACTTCAGCCAGTGACATCACATAAATCTGTTGTGATTCCAGGCATGCAGTGATGCTAACAGAGTCAGCTGTGATGTCAAGACTTTTCTTTGATCTGCTAAATTAATATGGATTAATTAGATTAATTAAACAGAAGATAACTAGTGATGAAGGAGGTGGTCAAGAAGAAAATTGTTGGCAGTTATAGCTTTGTGTTGGGTTAGCCTTGGCTAATAGCCAAATGCCCACCCAGCTGCTCGCTCACTGCCCTCTCCCATGAGGCAGGGAGAAATAGAAGGAAGAAGGCCAGAAGATTCGTGGATTGAGGTAATGACAATTTAATTGGAAAAGCAAGAGCTGCACATGCAAGCAAAGCAAAAAGAGGAATTCATTCACTACTTCCCATCAGCAGGCAGATATCCAGCTGCTGCCTGGAAAGCAGGGCCTCAGCGTACATGGCAGTTGCTTGGAAAGATAAACCATGAATGTCCTCTCTTCCTCCTCCATTCCCTGAGCGTTTATTGCTGAGCATGACATCATATGGTCTGGAATATCCCTTTGGTCAGTGAGGTCGGCTGCCCCAGCTATTTCACCTCCCAGTCTCATGCTCACTCCCAGCCTATTCACTGGGCAAGGGTGCTGCAGGACAGAGTGGGCATGAGAGAAGGTCTTGCTGCTGTGCAGGCCCTGCTCAGCAGTAGCCAGAACATCGGTGGGTTATCAACTCTGTTTCAACCACAGATCCAAAGCACAGCACTGTACAGGTTGCTGTGGGGAAAATTAACTCCATCCCAGCCAGATCCAGTACAGCAACTAAAAGTCTACAGCTCTAGAGGGTTGAAAGAGTACTCTACTTTGTTAGAAAAAAACCCACCAAAACCAACCAACCAACCAAAAAAGCAAACCTCCAAAAAACTCTTTTTCTAAGGAGCAAACAGCAGCAGGCTAACTATAGCCATTCATAACACTAAAATGATGCAGAGAGCATTGGGTAAATTGGACATTAACAAATTGGCCACAATGAATGGAATATGGTCTGGGCGTCTCTGGGAGTTGAGTAAGAAAATGGCAACATCCGAACTTCTCTGAAATGTCATATGCTGTAATGGCAAAAGAACCGCGGGTGGCTGGAGAGAGATTTAGATTACAGAATATGGGGTTTTGTGTCAAATGAGAATGTATTCATGTCTAAGAAGAAATGCAAAGGTGAAATTGGTAGAGACATTTTAATTAGCTTATGTGCCAGTGAGGTTTTTGTTTGTTTTTAATGAATATCTTGATCCGTGACATGGTTATAGAAAGGCCTGTGTTTGGGCAGCTAGGAAGAGAAGACAGTGGAAAAACCCTATTACTTAGTTCCAGGCATTTACTTAATTAAAATACAAAACAGGCAATATGGTCTCTGGATTTATTTTTCCCATGTAGTCTATAAGCAATAAGCTGAAATTGCAGAACAAAAAAGTACGCTTGCACCTTCTTGTGTTGACCTTTGAGCAGCTGCTTCTCTGAGGTGCAAGTAGTCCAGGCCCAACTTCTTGAGAGCTTTGTGTCTGCCTAACCCCAGCTGGGAATACCTCCCACAGGTAGTCCTTAAATCCTACTGGGAATAGTAAGCCTTGAAGTTCATTAGCTTGCCAGTGTTTCTTTTCAAGTCCCATTGAGGTGAGATGCAGCCTTGAGTTCCCCTCGTGTGGTATAGTCATCTCCTTCCTCACTAACACCTAAAAAACCCCCTGAGAGTTGTTTGCTGGTCTTTCTGAAATCATCTTGTTCTATGGAGAAGTCATGGTTTGTCACCCTCCCACTTTTGCCTCTGTGAGTCAGTTTTTCCAGCTGACTGACCCCGTGAGCTGTGGTGGTCTCACTGTGGCCAGGTCTCTCATTCTTAGAATCATAGAATAGTTTTGGTTGGAAGGGACCTTTAAAGGTCATCCAGTCCAACCCCCCTGCAATGAGCAAGGACATCTTCTACTACATCAGGTTGCTCAGAGCCCCATGCAAACTGACCCTGAATGTTTCCAGGGATGGGGCCTCTACCACCTCTCTGGGCAACCTGTTCCAGTGTTTCACCACCCTCATTGTAAAAAATTTCTTCCTTGTATCTAGTCTAAATCTACCCTCTTTTAGTTTAAAACCATTACCCCTTGTCATATTGCAACAGGCCCTGCTAAAAAGTTTGTCCCCATCTTTCTTATAAGCCTCCTTGGTGTCATCTGCAAACTTGCTGAGGGTGCACTTGATCCCACTGTCTGTGTCACTGATGAAGATATTAAACAGTACTGGTCCCAGTACGGACCCCTGAGGGATACCACTTCTCACAGATGTCCATCTGGACGTTGAGCTGTTGACCACTACCCTCTGGATGCGACCATCCAACCAATACCTCATCCACCAATGAAGTCCACTCTCCAATTTAGAGAGAAGGATGTTGTGGGGGACCATGTCAAAGGCCTTACAAAAGTCCAGATAGATGACATCCGTAGCTCTTCCCTTGTCCACTGATGTAGTCACTCCATCATAGAAGGCCATTAGGTTGGTCAGGCAGGACTTGCCCTTGGTGAAGCCACGCTGGCTGTCTCAAATCATCTCCCTGTCCTCCATCTGCCTTAGCATGGCTTCTAGGAGCATCTGTTCCATGATCTTCCCAGGCCCAGAGGTGAGGCTGACAGGTCGATAGTTCCCAGGGTCCTCCTTTCTACCCTTTTTAAAAATGGGTGCAATCTTTCCCTTTTTCCAGTCACCATGGGCTTCACCTGACTGTCATGACTTTTCAAATATCATGGAAAGTGGCTTGGCAACTACATCAGCCAATTCCCTCAGGACTCTGGGATGCATCTTGTCAGATCCCATAGACTTATGTACTTTCAGGTTCCTCAGGTGGTCACAAACCTGATCTTCTCTTACAGTGCGAGGGACTTTGCTCCCCCAGTCCCTGTCTTGCGGTCCATCCACTCAAGAGGTGTGGGAAGAGAGGTTGCCAGTGAAGACTGAGGCAAAGAAGTTGTTGAGTACCTCAGCCTTCTCCTCATCCATTGTTACCAGTTTGCCAGTCGTCAGGGGGTACGCTTTCTTTGACCTTCCTTTTCTGACTGACATAGCTGTAGAAGCCCTTCTTACTATTCTTTGCATCCCTCACCAAGTTCAGCTCCAGCTGCACCTTGGCCTTCCTGACCCCATCCCTACACAACCGGGCAGCATCCCTATACTCTTCCCAGGATACCTGTCCCGGCTTCCACTGCCTGTGCAGTTCCCTCTTGCCCTTCAGTTTGACCAGCAGGTCTTGACTTATCCTTGCTGGTCTCTTGCCTTCCTTTTCTGATTTCTCACACCTGGGTATCAAGAGCTCTTGCACTACAGAAAGTGTCCTTAAAGCTCTGCCAGCTCTGTTTTGCTCCCTTGTCCCTGAGGGCAGTTTCCCAGGGGGTCCTATTGACTAACTCCTTGAAGAGCTGGAAGTTTGCTTTCCTAAAATTCAGTGTCCTGACTTTACTCTTCACCTGACCTATATCCCTCAGGACTGCAAACTCCACCAGTGCATGATCACTGCAGCCCAGGCTGCCTCCAGTCTTGACGTCACCGATTAGCTCACTTGTGGTGGTGACCAACAGGTCCAGTATGGCATCCCCTCTGGTAAGGCTGTCTATTGCCTGGCTTAAGAAAGTTATCCTCAGTGCATGCCAGGAGTCTCCTGGATTACCTATAACTTGCCATGCTACTTTCCCAGCAGATGTCAGGGTGGTTGAAGTCCCCCAGCAGGACGAGAGCCTGTGAGCATGATGCCTCCTGTAGCTGGAGTGAGGCTTCATCAATAGGCTCCCCTTGATCAGGTGGCCTGTAGTAGACACCACCCACAAGGTTCCCTTTGTTGCCTTGGTGTCTGATTCTTATCCATAAGCTTTCAACCTGCTCGTGGCTATTCTTCAGAGACAGCTCTTTACACTTTATCCATTTCTTGATGTAGAGGGCAGTGCCTCCGCCCCTTCCTCCTCACCTGTCCCTGTCCTGTGGTCATTGGTAGCTGTACTCCAGTCATGGGATTCGTCCCACCAAATTTCAGTAATGGCAACTAGGTCATAGCTTTCTAGCAGCACAGTGGTTTCCAGCTCCTCCTGTTTGTTGCCTATGCTGCGTGCATTGGTGTAGAGGCACTTTAGCTGGGCTGTTGGCCGTGTCAGCACCTTAGAGGAACACCCTTTAATTCCATTGAGGTATTTCACTGGTGTTTCCCTGTTGGCTCCTATTACCTCAGGAGCCCCTGGCTCATCTCCGTAACACTTCAAGTGTGCTGCAGTGTGGCCAGCATGTCTCAGAGCAACAGGCTGAGGGCCCTTGCTAGCACCCCGTCTCTCTAACCTTGGCATGTCATCCCATACCTTGTCACAGGCAAGCCTGATATTATCCCTCTCCCCCTTCAAGTCTAGTTTAAAGCTCTTTCAATGAGGCCTGCTAGCTTGTGAGCAAAGACCCTCTTCCCCCTTTGAGAAAGGTGAATCCCATCTGATGCCAGCAGGCTTGGTGCCATGTAGGCGATCCCATTATCAAAAAACCTGAAACTGTGGTGGTGACACCATCCATGGAGCTGTGTATTAATAGACTGAGCCCATCTGTTTCTTCCAATATTGCTGCCTGCAGCTGGAAAGATAAAGGAAAAAAATAACCTGTGCTCCACATTCCCTTACAAATGTCCCAAGGCCCTGAAGTCTCTTTTGATTGCCCTTGGGCTACGCATTGTGGCTTCATCGCCACCCACATGGAAGAGTGGTAATGGGTAATAGTCTGAGGGCCATACCAGGCTAGGAAGTTTCCTAGTGATGTCCTTAACCCAGGCCCCAGGGAGGCAGCAGATTTCCCTAAGAGGAGGGTCTGTCCGGCATGTTGGACCCTCTGTTCCCCTCAGAAGGGAGTCACCTACAACTACAACCTTTCTTTTCTTCCTCGTGGAGGTGATTGTGGTACGGAGGGTAGGCCTTTCTGACCTTGGTGACACCTCTGGTGCAGATGGACCATCATCCATTGACTGGCCTTCCACATCCAGAACCTCATACCTGTTGTACAGAGGCACCTGGGAAGGTGAGGTGGGCAAGGTTTGCCTGCTGCCCTGAGCATGGACTTGCCTCTATTCACCCCTTTCCTTTAAGCTACTGCCTTCAGCCTGGCAGGGGGAGGATACAGGATCCCCCTGAACTTGCCTTTTTTTTCCGGTGGCTGTTCCTGTTTCTGTCTCAGGGAGGGCACAGCATGGTTCCACCAGCCTATCTCTTTCTCAGACTCCCTGATGCTCCTTAACCTTTCTACTTCCTCCTCTAGCTCTGCCACCAAGGTGAGCAGGTTGTCCACCTGGTCACACCTCACACAGCTGTTCTCACTACTGCCATCCATTACCAGTGAAAGGCTCTGGCACGCCCTGCAGCCTGAGACCTGGCTGGCTGCATGGTTTTGTAGGAGCTCTGTCTGTGTTGCCGCATCCATTCTGGTGAGCGCAGAGGATGTGGCTTTCTGCCAGGTGGATGCCATAGCTAAGCTTCTTCTGAGAGGGTGATGACCCCCAACTGAACTCGCCTCTTCAGCTGGTAGGGTGACTGCGCCCTTCTGCGCGAACTGCCGTGCCCTGCCCTACGCGCTGTGCCCTGTTTGCCTGTGCCTTGCTGCTTAGCGAGCCTTACTTCCAGCCTCCAGCTGCCAGCCCTACGTGTGCCTCTAATAGTTGGCATTTTCTGGCTGTGAGGGTAAGAAAGGAGCTACACGAAGAATTGCATGGTCTGTAGGTGGGATTTCTGTCCCTTGAATCTTGGAAGCTGCTAGCTGCAAGTAGAATATAGCCCTTTAATGAGAACTGCTCTGTAGGTGTGGAAAACTTATGGTTGTGAATTGTATATACATTTTTTTTTATTTCAGTTTTTCTTAGGATTCCTTTCCTGAGCTTTTAGAAGCTGCAGTTGTAGGGATTGCTTCACTTGGTGTTTACAACCCTGGCTCAAACCAGCTTCATACCAGCTTCTTGGTACCAGAATGGGGGTTGCAGCAGCAGGAGTGCATGCTTGCCCCATGGGCCATCCCTTCCTGCCCAGGACTCCAGACCCTGGCATTCCCAAGGGGCTCATATTTTAGAAGTAGTAAAAATGGTGATGGTTGACATGTGATAGGTTTAAATCTTAATTGTGTAATTAATGGATTCAAATGAAGGTTTTTGGTTAGTAAGTTTAAAATAAATATTAAAACAACAATTAGATTTTAAAATAAATACTTTTTTTTTTTACCCATAACCATGTTTGTCATAGTGAAATGTAAAGTATTTCCATCCTGTAAACAATTCAGAACACATTTAGGTTTTGCTCAATTTGTTGTGACCTGTATTTATAATAGGAGAAAGCTGAGCTTCTTTTAAAATCTGACTAAAGGCTGTTCTGGGCTGAAAACCGTTAAAGTGGATTTGTCTAAAATCCAGTTCTTGTGTGTACAATTAATTAAAATGCAATGCAACTACAACCAACCTGTAAAGAAACACATGGGACACTTGTGAGGCAATAACTGTGATTGAAGCTGAGGCTAAGATGATGGATTCTTTGTGTCTGAGGACATACACTCTCTCTTGCAAAACAGCATTGTTGTTTGAAGATGTATATATGTGCATTCAGATACGTCTTAGAAGTCTGGGTGCTATTTCTTTGCCGTGAGCTGCAGCGTAATTAGTGCAGCCAGGTGGACCAGGTTAGCAGGGCTGCTCATGCAGGTGAGCCTGATGGTGGTTTGGAGGACTCTGCTGCCAGATGGGTGGGACCTAGGACACACCCTCAGTAGGCAAGCAGTGAACCCACTGCAGGGGAGGAAATGCTTCACCCTGAACCTGTAGTCCACAGAAGGTGTTTCTGTGTATCTGAAGGGCCTTGATCCAGGTATCTGGGAAATAATTTGGAGTTACGTATCTGCTGAGCCTTATGCAAGTCAGATTTTTGGGTTTGCCTATCATGGCACCTACAACTTCAGGTGGGTTTTTAGAGGTCTACCCCTCGGCTCTGCGGCAGGGGGGCTCTGCAGGACCAGCAAGCCCTGCCTGCAGCGTGTTGTGGTTTGCTGTAGGTGTATGCTAGCAGCAAGTGACTGTGTGGTTCCTGCTGTGCATCAGGGAGATGGCAAAGACAGATCTGCTTCTCGGCAGAGTTCCTCTAACTGGTTGGGTGCTTTAGGGAAGGGAGGGCGCAATGTACTGTAGAAGTGTCCTGTCCATAGGGAGCCTGCTGCTTGAAGGCTACAGCTGGACAGGGGGAGAATCGCCATCGTTCCCAGGAGCAGCCCTGGGTTGGGGTGCGAGCGCTCGCCTCCCCACGGACGGCGCTGGTTTGGATGTTCAGGAGGCCAGGCATGGACGTGGGTGCCCTCCATTAACATTAGCTGCCAGTTTAAGTAGGGGTCACCCTGTGGCTTACACCCCTGGGTCAGTCACAACCCACGCTTCCAGCATTACTCCTAGGCTCTCCTAGCCTCTGCAGCAAACGCTGCCAACAAAAATCTTGAAGCTGCTGAAATTACAAGCAAAACTGTGTGCTGAAGTAGTGTCTTTTATTCAGTTGCTGGTGTTGGTTGCTGCTGTGTTTCTGTGATTGCCCATTCATTTTAATATCCATAAGGTAACAGCTGCAAAAAAAGTTGCTATAAATATATAGGGGATCATGTTAAGCAGTCACAGAAGGGTGAATATCCTGAAAAGCTGTGAGCTGGAAGTAAGTGTGCCACTTCAGAAGTTACTTCTCCTGAACTGTTGCCACAAACAGAGGAACACATGTCAGCGTCTCTCTGTAGCACTTAAAGTGTATTTTTGTTTCCAAAATGTGTTTTGGTTTCCATTAATGAGCTTTTGTGTTCTTCCTGCTAATTAAATGTGTGTATTTCTCTATCCTTTTGATCCTAAAATGAAGCTTGTACTGGGGAATGTGCAGGTTTTTAGTGCTTGCTTCTGAAAAGATCAAAATACTGTTCAGAAAACCTGCAGAGTTTGTGGGTTGGGTTTTTTTGGTGTGGGTTTTTTTTTTTTTGGCATTGTACTCTCTGTGCTGTATTTTGCTTCTTTATTAGGAAATTTATGGAAAAAATTGTTTTATTGTTCATTAGAAGTATAAAGACTTTGTTCATTTTGTAGCCTTTGAGTTTCAGCACAGTCACTGCAAGGATGAGATGGTTAATGTTTAATGAAGACGTCCTTTATTTAAAATGCTAATTAGCCTTTGAAACTAAGTAGACTTTAACCAAAACAAAAATCTTTCCAAAAGTTTTGGATGAGCTTACCACTCCCCCAAACCCTCATCTTCTTCCCCTTGGACTTTCCCTGTCATGTCTCACCATATCTCCTCCTGCTCTGGTCCTCAGAACCCTCCAGTGTGTGCAATGCCCCAGTGCTCAGCAGAAACCACAGGGCAAAAACCCCATCTCCTTTCTTTCACAGATAAGTACAGAAAGTCTGAGGTGTGTACTGAAATGGAGACACGCTTTTCCAAATACTGGTGTGCCTTTTTTTTTTTTCCCCTTTTTTTTTTTCATGAAGAAAGGAGGTCTATAAGAAGACCTAACAATGCCCTTACTGTTCTGTCAGAAACTGCCTGGCTACATCTTGTTTTATTTGGCCCTCACTGAATGGCAGTTTCATTTATGTTTTGTGTGTTTGGCAGATATTTTATCTTTGTCAAACTTCAGTTTTAACATTTGTTTAGATTACTTGTCACAACACTTTCAATTTTTTTCAAACTCTTAAGATTTCAGTCAGCTTGATGTTGCTTAGAAGTGGTTTCTAGTATTTTTGAACTTGCTTCGTACATGTTGTCCCTTTTTGAACCATCCCAGTTAAGCTGGTTGATTTATAGTTTCTTTTTCCCCACTTTCCCTTTGCTGATAGTGCAACAGTTGTTTTGAGCCTCTGACTCCATTGACGGTGGGGTGTGTCCTAAATCCTGTGAATAATAAAGAAAAAGATTATAGTGACATTTGTAAAAACCTGAATGCATCCATTTTACTCCATCTCATCTAGTACATAAGACAAGACTGCGCTGCCCATATTGAGGAGCTGTGTTGAGATCAGGAGCAGCCTTCCCCACCGTTCTGTCTGATGGGTAATGGTATTTGCTTTGCGTACCTGTGAGGAGATCCTGCAGATGTTCAGGAGTTCTTATCTGAGCCATCAGTCCCTGAAAGCACCAGGAGTCCTGGGCTAAGGGTTCCTTGTGTCGTGTTTTGCCAGATGCTGTCAGGTCTGTGGTATCTCTTTGATGTTCGTGAGGGGCAGATCACATGTGAGCGTGAGCTGCACCTTGGATACAGACCTGGCTCCGTTTCTTGTCTGCCCATGCGACATAATTTTTGCATTTAATTTGTTTGGAAGGACCTGCAGTAAGAGATGAGGAGGATACCGCTGAGGCTTCCCAGCTCTCCATCAGCAGCTGTTTCTGTTGATTTAATTCCTCCTTCAGCATGAATCTCAAGCAATGACCAGACTCTTACCATTTCTGCTATGCCTTTTGACTCTATACAGATGGAACTGAATGGGAGAATGTAATTTTACAACAGATTAGGGAAACCTGAAGTATGATATTCACACTGTGTTGCTTAAAAATGAAAATAACTCTCCTGTGTAGCTGTTTCTTGCTCAGGTGTTCTGTCACAACTGATTTCAAACGGATGATTTGCTTACACTAGTCTTATTTGCAGCAATAATGTTTAGAGGATTGCCATCATCCAAATCTATTTGAACTCTTTTGTGAAAAGTTTTTAAATTTGGAAGTTACATTTCTGAGCTGCAGATACTTTGGTTTGGCGAATGGCATTTTACCAAAAGTAATGTGATTGCTGAAGTAATTCAGTCTAATACTTGCTCATGCTTTATTCGTTTCCATGCTTGAGCTGACTTGCAAATGAAGACATATGGACATGGACAGTGTGAATAAATTAACAAAAATTGCAAACGTTCAACCTTCTCCAAAAATCCTGGAGACAGCCTGCAGACTTCAGCCAGCATGGATTAATCACGAGTGACCCTAAAGCCAACCAGAGGTCAAACGATGAGGCAGGCTGCCCGAGAGCTGCCGTCTCTGCTTGCCTGGAGCTTCCCCCTTAGCTGCTTGCTGTGGACCAGTTGAGAGGATGGCAAGCAGACTGGTAATGGCTTGATATTTACAGAGCCTAAATTTTCACCTGCAGATGCAAATACAGTTTTTTGGGCAGCTTGGGTCCATGTTATTCTCTTTCTGCCTTCATTTGGAAACTGGCATTGTGTTTGGGGAGCGAATGGAGTCCTCTCAGTAGTGTTTATCTGTCTGCCGCTGTTATTAATTGATGTAATTGTTTCTTTACTAATATTTACCTAGGGTTTTAACATGGAATTGACTACACAGATAATTCTAGTGCAGTCTTAGAAGAAAGTCAATGCCTTAATTAGAGAAATGACTTGCTACTCTTGACTTGTTATTCATTAATTGATTTTTTTTTTTTCCCCCCCTTGCCCTGAAAAGTGTTTGCCCTGAAATCTGAGGAAGTTGTTAAATAGATGGGTGACATTCAAAGAAGCGTATACTAGCAATTAAGATGGACAAGTAAATCTGACAAAGAAACTAATATTTGTTCTGCAGGAAACCTGAAACATTTGGGGTGGGGGAGGGAATGTGGAGGCATTTCTGCCTTCTCCAAGCCTCTTTCTGAAGAGTCACTGCAGTATACTGTGGTGAGAAAAACAGAGCAGCAGGGACTCTTGAAGAAGGTGAGTTCCATCCACTTAACTTTCTTTTACTATGCTACACTAGGTCCTATAACTACACAGGATCATCCAGGGAAAATGAGAGAGTTATTTAAAAGCATAGAAGAATATTATTTTAAGCAGCACACTGGCGATGTTGAAACTTGGTGCCTCTCGGTTCTGCTAGGGCCAACAATTTTGAGGATGAAAAACATATGGAATATAGATATAGAAGATAGCTGCAACGCTTGGGGTATTATTTAGCATTATTTGTATTATTCAGGCTAGTAAGAACAAACAAAAAGACCAAGAGAAAATCTCCTGTTACAGGGCATAAGCCATCCAGTAGACTATGGGAGTTGGAAAGAAATTTTATGGGAAAGTTTTTCTGTAATTGCTCTCCTAGAGATTTCTTCATCCGTTCCCTGAAGCATCTGATGCTGGCTGCTGTCAAATGAGAGGTTACTGAACTAAATGGACTATTAATCTGACCCAGTACAGCAATTCCTGTGTTCCTGTGTTTACAAGCGGGCTTTGTCTGCTGAGGGTTGTCTCTCTGGAATAAACCCTCCATTGGAGGCTAGGGAAAGGAAATTGTCCAGAAGCTTTTACACTGTTGCTATGTAATTTTTTATGTTGTTTTCAAAAAGTGTATCCTTTTTTTTTTTTCCCTCCACTTTTATGTGTATGCATGTTTTAAATTATAAAATTTAGCTTCCTGTTTGATGGATTTGCTATTCAGTAATAGTCAGGACCATTGAGTAACATAATTATTCAGAATTATGTGCTTTTAAAAATTGAGGGACAGAGTAATCTTGGTTGGTTGGTATATGGCTAAATGATGGATTCTGTTCAGAAGGGTGTGAATGGGTGCCTTCATCACCACTTGCCAGACCTGCTAACATTTCTGTTTCTTCTTTAAAAGTAGAGAATATCTTAAAGGAAAATGTATTATTGTTGTTGTTTTTGATTGGTGTTTGCTATGTTCCAGTGAACTCAACTTTCTACCTTCACTCATTTTTAATAGAGAGTTTTCTATTTTGCTTGACCTAAGAGGTTCAGTGAATAACCTACCTTTGCAGTGAGGTGTGTGAAGCAGAGTTGTAATGTCAAGGAATTGTGTGCCTTGGGTTTGCTGTGTAAATCTTAAATTGGATTTCCTTTATTTTTCTAAGGCTTAAGAGTGGATGAGATGGTCAAGCTATGTAATTCAGAACTTTTTAGCACGTCAGACAATATTGCTTCATGTAGATGACTTTCAGTTCTTTTTACTGCTTTAAAAGGTACATTAGAGACGTGGGATACAAGTGTGCTTTGTTTCACCCAGAAAAATGTGAACTTCATATAGGGAGAATGTGTTTCATTTCCTTACCATGTGTCAACAACTGGATCCTAAACCTGTGTTTATCAGATGCAGAACTGGTTTTGGAGGATTATCACTAAATCAAATGCTAGACTGGAATTTAAGCTCTCACTATAGCATTTCTCAAATTTTCTTACTATTCTACTTGTAGGCCATTTGGTCTTTGATGCTTAGTTCAGAGGCTACATTTTTATGTTCCTCTTTGTACAAGAGAATAAATATTTCTTTCTGTTGCAAACCCCTTATACTCTCATAATAAGGACAATACACCTGATTTTTTTTTTTTTTTTTATTAAGGCCCATCATTACTGCTGAAACATATGCAGGAAAAAATTGTCTTAGCTCACACATGGTAAAACCGTAGTGTAAGCGTATTACTGTGGTTATAAAATGTGTTAAAAGGGAGGAGATCCTATGGTTTTCTTTAACACATGGACTCCCATTATTATTTTAGGAGTATATCTCTTTATTTGGATAATATACATTAAAAATTAAAGCACGTGTTTTTGTCTGGCAAAACCAGGATCAGAGTGGTTACATGAATATGAGACCTAGTCCATGTCATAAATAGCTGCATTTATACAGAGGAATGATCCTGAGGGTGCTTCTTCTCAATCTTCTTCAGTATCTCTTCCATCTCGTGCTATATTAGAGCTCTGCATAATTTTTCTTGGACTATTCCTTTCACGTGTCGTTCAGTCACATATGTTGCATGTAATACATCGTTGAATTTCTCAGTATTCCACACAATTTAGTCACTTTTCATTTTAAACAATTATTTTAAATAGACCGGGATGTTTTTTCAGACCATTGTCATTGTGAATCTCTGACAGCGCACATGAGCTTTGTATTCGTGAAAGAGGGGGTCTTCACATCCCTCATCAAACTAAGCAACAGTGACTGTACCCAACATGTTCGTTTTCTCTCCCACTTCTGCTCCCTTCCCCTCTCTCATAAACTTGGCAGCGTGGAGTGACCACGGTTCTCCCCAGCTCACAGTCCCTGCAGTGATGGGCTCCATGTTGGGAATTAGAAGACTTTGTCTTAGAATCCATATGGGCAGAATATCATCAAGAACCGCGGCTTGTGTAAAGGAAGTGACAGCCTTTACAGAATTCACTTATTTTGAGAGGTTATTTCCATTAGCTGACATCTTTATTGCTATTCTCTTGCTTATGCATCATATTGAAGACACTTAAATTGCTTTTTTCTGCTTACTTCTGATTTGCTTTAGCATATGGTACTCTGTGAGACCCCATATAATGGACAACTGTCTGAGACCCAGTTGGCACAGACAGCGCTAGCTGGGAAGAGGATGCAGTCAGGGTAATACTGAGGGATGTGCTTGAATCAACATGTATCTTTCAGCCATCTCTGACTGGACTGTTCTGCTTAGTGATTTTTTTTTTTTTTGGCCTGATTATAATTACAAAAGTCATGAGCAGATTTTGAATGGCTCTGTCGTACTTGTCTTACTAGCTAAGATCCTCCCTTTTTTTTGTTTTTCCCCCCCGTTTGTTTTTTTTCTTGGGGATTAATTGAATTGTTCACCCAACGTGTGCATCTGTTGAAGGAACTTCAGGCTCTGTTAGAAAAGCGCTCTCTGTTGCGACATCTCTGCTTTGGCCTTCCCAATTCAAAGATATGCTCTACTTGGCCTCTGGTATTTGCATGGTTAAATCAGATTGTCTTACCAGCCTTGGGCACCCAGCTGGGCTTGCCGGCTTCTAGCTTCTCACTCTTCTGTGTCCTTTGCGGTGCATTGGGCTGCTGGATCCTGACTTGTGAAGTGCTGCTGTCTTGAAAATCGTGCAGGAAGAGCCTTGATAAAGTCATTCTGCTGCAGTGGGGAAGGGCGATTACCAGGTATGCAATAAAGGTGGTATGGAAAGCGTGCCTAACCCGCTGCCTGGCTCTGGATACGTTATTATTATACAATAAAAGCAGAGCACCTGGCAGAGCGACTCGGACTGCGCCACCCGGTAAGCACAAAGGAAGGACAGGCCACCGCGACAGAGGTGGCGGTGTCAGTACCGGGAGATGAGTCTATGCTGGCTTATACTCAGCAGTGTACCAGGCTTGACTCTGGCATGCGGGAGGAAAGCGCTGCTGGGAGCTTTGAGCGCGTTACTTCTCTTACTGGTTTACCTTTATTGGCGTCTGTAGGTTGCAGAAATGGGCATCCTGTTCCCGAGGCTGAATATCCTTGCTGCTGTTCTGCTCGTGGTGGTTCAGAATCAGTTGGAGGCTTGTTGGAGGAAGCGCTGCCCAACTGCACCCTGCCTTTCTGCAGGAGGAGTCTTCCTGGGGACTGTCGGTCAGCCAAGTGTAGCAGCTCCTATGGGATTCCAGATGCTATTGAGAGCTTTACAATTAACTCATATCTCATGATATAATTATGAAAATGCTCATTTACTTTCTTGAATGCTTTCAAAATTAGTAATTTTAATACATTATGCTTTCAAAATTAGTAATTTTAGTACATTACTTAGCCAGTGAAGCTGAAAGGCTAGTGATCCTGATGCATTCAGAGGCTAAACAGTGCCCTGTTGAGTGTTTGATCCAGGTCAAGGTTCTTCTTCATATTACCTGTTTCCATCCGTAAGAGTCTGCATGCAACTTCTTCCTCCACCATAAATATGAAGTAATTCAGGCTAGTTTCCCTGTCCGCAGAAGCGGGAAAGTTGTCTTGCATTTACCAGTGGAAAGATGCTTTCAAAAATGGACTTGCTGGGAATAGTTGCTGTGATTAATTCACACTCTTGCTTATTCTGCAGAAGTACCTTTGTACTGTATCAGAAGCCCTACTTTGCAGACTGACATGTATGACACAAGTCTCCTTGAACTTTGTCAGTGCTTATGCTCCTGTTAGGTTGCTTTTTGGAAGTGAAATGTAAGGTTGTAGTTCACTTTGGTCTTTCTGATAATGTAATCCATCTGTCCAGCACCTGTCTCGGAATAATTCTGGGACATAGATCTTCTGAATGTGTTAGGATGTGGAAAAGATGTGCTGGTTTTGTGGCTACCATGATTGATTATTGCACCTCTGTCCTTATGACCTGACTGATAACATTTTGCAACATTTTCAGATGATTCAGAGGACGACTCTGAAGGTGCTTACATGTGCAGTGTTATCTCAGTGTATTATTAGAATTTTGCAATTGCTTTATTGGCTCCCTGTTAAGCAAAATATTGACAATAAAAATGCTATTTTGGTTCTGCAATCTACTCTATGGGTTTGTCCCCTCCTAGTTAATGGCTGTGCTTGTTCCTAATTTTGCTACCCTATTGTTCCTGTGACAGGGAGCTACAGAGAACAGAGGTTTTAAAATAAATGTTCATAATCTCTGCCAGCCCTCTGGCATATTCTGCTGACCCTGGGGGAGTCTTACTGGGAATATATTGGAACTTGTGATATGTAATAAGTGAAGGTTCAGGAGCCTGAAGTAGACAGCAGAAATGTCATCTTCTGGGTAAAGTAGGACTGAAGACTCTAATAACTCAGAGGAATTACAGAACCTTTCAGCAGACATACTGTTAGACTTGCCATATATAACAAAAGATGATAAATTATGTGTGTTAAGTTATTTTGTGTTAGCACAGTGTCCGCACCTCCATGATATTAAGATGATAGATGCACCTCTAGTCCAACAGACTAGTGTTCAGAAACAAAGTTCACAACCAATGCTTGAACCCTCTTCCCCTGTTCCACTTGGATCACCCTCCTCGCTTGTCAAAGGGGTGCAGCAAGGATACAAACCCCTCTAGCTTCAAGCAAGTAGAATTTCCAGCCTTGTAGTGCAAAAAACTGCACTGCTAACAGATTGAACCTACCTCCTGAACATAGCGTCTTGCCCTCTAACTCTGGGGGACTGAGAAGCCTAGATCACCATTTCACAATTCAAGCGTATCCCTAACAAAATCTTCTTTCAGTTTTCTCAGACAGCCTCCTGAATAAACATTATCCATTTTTTGAGTGAATCCACATGCTCATCCTAACAATGGGTTTAAATTACTCCAGATAGCACAATTTTTCTTTGCAGTAAAGTGGAGTCTTGCACTCTTGCAGGATCCTTCTCTGTGTGACATGTAAAGTGAAGTGTGCTGAATTGAGCCAGAGCCATCTGCTGCGGTGCACGTTTTCCAAATTAAACAGAATTTTGTTCTCCTCTTTGTTTATCTCGGTAACTGTTGAAGACTTTGTTTCTTTGTGTAGTGTGTGAGGATCACATACTGCACTGACCCCTCTTCAGTGCATTTCTAGGCAGCACATCCGTGCCATAGCGGGGCACAAAAAGATCTGTATTTACCAGTTGTCCAGGTATTGAACAAAGTGTAAGTGGAAACTGAAGCTCTGGAGCTTTTTCTTCCTTAAATTGGCCATGAAAGCAAGTCTAATGCCATGATTTTCAGTTGTGGCTAGACATCAAGGTTGGCTAAATTTGACTACTAAGTTCCATCCTTTGTGCCATTAAGATATGCTGTATGGGTCCATGGAGAGGAAGATTACCCAGCTGATCTCAGGGAGGGAGATAGTGTGCTGCTTTGCTTTGTTGTGATGGTTCTGCTAAGACCAAGACTTCTCAAGAAGTTACCTGTAAGGCTGAACAGACAGATGAGACTTGATTCTGTACTGGGACAGTCATCTCTAGCAATGTCTTATTCAAGGAAGCCTAACAGCAAATGTGGCAAATCTAAATTGCTCTGATCCTTCCCAATATTAGCCTACAGTGACTTTACATCACCTACATTGGTGTATGGATGAAGCATAGCCATCAACATTAATGTTTTCAGCACCTGCCACTCATAGAGCATTTGATGAGCCTCTGTACTGACTTGTGGCTTCACTGGTTGGGATTTTGAGACCCACACCCACTTATTGTCACTAGTAAAAGTTACCACTGGTCTTGCATGTCTTTGTGCTCCCCTTTAATGAAGTATCGTGTCATCCTGTTTCAGTAGTTCACTTGCAGTGCTCATTGTGACCATAGAGTGTTGGCCTCCCAAAGAGATGTACTTCTCTGTCAAGGAGCTGCCCTCCAAAGCTGCTTCCCTCTTCAGCTTCTGAACAGATTAAGTACTCCGTTCTTTTAATGATTCCCAGGCCACCATCATTTACTAGGGATCTTCCGTCTGTCACCAAAACAATAACATCACTTGACCTCTGTTACTGATCTCAGAGGCCTCTTAAAGGTTATAAACAGTCAGTATAAGGCCTTTTTAGTAGTTGCAGTGATGGTAAGTGCTGTATTTGTCATTGGTCACCATGACATGTTTCCCATCAGCTAGAAGGTTAAGGATGAGCACTCTGAGAGCATGCTTGGGAGTCTTCAGATAGATCCCCCACATCCTCCTAGCTGTAACACCACTTGGGAAGAGATTGGCATACTTGTAAACATCTACATGTCCCGTAATATTGGATGACATTGCTGAATGTAGACAGCAGGATGTGGTTTTCCTCGCTTATTCCATCTCCCTTCCCCTGGCCTCCCATCTCTTTCCAAGAGCCCTTCTCACAAAAACTTGCTTTGGCTGAGAATTGATGTGATGCTATCTTGAGGTGCCTTGTAGCTAGAGTTAAAGACCAATTAATTGCCAGTTAAGGGGAAGACCTTCAATGGAAGATCTTTTTGCTGGATAGGAAGCATGTCCCACTCTGATCTTAATCAGAGATCAACAATGCTACCTTTCCTTTATAGATAGTTCAGTACGCTGTCAGTTTAAGGTGCTACCTGTTGGCCTGTGTAAGTCTTCTCAAATCTTAAAAGTGTGTTGGCACTGGTTGCAGCTCACCTTTGTTATCTGTGGTTCTTTTTCTCTGCCTTGACTGGATGATGAGAGGGGAGGCCAAGGGATAGGTTCATTAGTCCCGTCAATGATAATTTTTCCTCTTCGTTGGTTGCCATCTTGTATAGAAGCAGGTAGGATCAAAACAATCTGGTTGGACACATAGGACTATAAAGGACAATTTGTGTTGCAAAGTCTGGTGTAGTTTTTCTGCACTGTAGGGAGAAACTGTGCAGGAACAAAGGAAACCTGCTGAAAAAATGTAGTCGGAGAATAAGACTAAAGCAGTAGGCGTAGCACCTTGGATGGGAAAAGCTTTGTATTAGAGTTTCTAGTTATATGTGACTTGAGTGACCAGCCTGCTTTGTAAGAACTGTTTCTGCTGGCTACCCTGTGCTGCTTAAATTGTGGATCATCTGAATTGTGTTTGAGAGAAGTGATGTATTTTTCCCTTCAAGTTTGTGGATGGGCAGAAACAGGGGAAATGGGTTAGGTCTACAAAAAAACTCCACAGGTCTGGTCTGGCAAATCTCTGATCTCCTAAACCTTTGTAGCCCATGGGATAGTCTCTTATTTAGGATGTTCTCAATATGGAGTTACTGTTTTACATCCTTAGAAACATAATAGTAAGGACCAACAGAGATGACAATGCAAGAACAGAAGTTTTGATTCCACTGAAAGAGCAATTTTAAGCATTAAGAAATAGCTTTTTAACTCAGGGAGGGAAATTGGAGTAGAAGTTCACTTAAACTCAGGGAGCAGGAAGTTCAGTTACCCTCCTTTTGGTTTCCATAAATGAAAGAGAACTTTTCTTGACAGCCCATTGGGATTTTTGAATGTGGCAGAATAAGTAAGGAATGCATTTAGTTAGGAAGCAGAGTATCCTATATACCAACACAAAATGTATTCAGAGCCCCTTGAATTCTCTGCAGAAAACTGCAAGAGAGTTCCTTACAGAGGTGATTGAAAGCCACTGCACAGGAAATCAACTTCTCATCCTGTACATAAACATGAGCCAATTCTACTATATCTGGTTCTTGGGGCAGTACACACAGTAAATTGTTAACCCCATCACCTGACCTAACCATTTATCTTTACTTCTCAGTATAGTTTTGGCAGCTGCTGAGTAATGAAAGAAACATGGAATGCAGATAGCTTAAAAAAAAAAAAAAAACACCCCCCAAAAAAACCCAAACCCCAAACCACCCCCCCACCCCCCCACCCAAAAAAGCCACCCCGCACCTCAGTTACAAACACTCCTTTAAAACAGCAAACAGGAGAAAAAGAGAAATTGTCTGATGCAGTGGGAGGATCTTAATTATGGTTAGTGTAGAACAGAATTAACATCTCTGTAGAATAACAGACATGTGAAGCATAGATTTTCAATCCTTCACATCTCTTCATTATGCATTGTGCTAGCACAAATAAATTAATAACTCCCCTGAACCTTTGTGGAACAAATAACCATAGTGCCTTTCAGATTTTGAAATGTAAGCTGTGTGTGATTTTAATATTATATGTTATACATGAAGGTTGGCTGAAATAGGTTATTCTGCTTACAGAGTATTGTTCCCATATGAGGATTCAGGCTATGTACTCACAGCTGCTACTCTCCAACATGGACTCTCAGTTCCACTAAAATCAATAGCTGGCACAGCAGGGTACTGTTGTATGGTGTGTAAATAAATGGGTGTCATTGTGTCTCGCTTCCCCCCCCCCCCCCCCCCTTTCAGATTTAGATTTGGTTTTTTTTCAGGCATATATCAGTGTGTGTTTGCAATGCAGGCAATATGAAGCATAGCTGCTTAGGGAAAAAGAAGCTTCCCCCTCCCTTGTTATACTTCCCAGTAGGATTTTCAAATAAACAACAATTGCATTAATTATATTAATTATCTCTTAACAATCTCAGTCAGGAAAAAACAAATAAAACAGAAACCCATTTTGCAAGTGTCAGCTTTATGACAAAAAGGAATTCACAGTTGCCCAGTAGACAGCTATCTTACACAGCAAGATGTAGGAAAAGTGTCATAGTGGTAGTGTCTTAATTTTGTTAAAACAATTTATCTTCCCTCCTCCCATAAGTCTTGCACCTATAGTTGAAAATATATGACAATTGTGGTTATGGGATATAAGAGCTACAGATCTGCTTTTCAGTAAACTGACTTTGAAGTTCTGTTTCAGGCATTTTCTTTTTATTCATGCATCTGGTCATATAGCATGGTTTACTTTTTTTGGCTGCAGACTTGGCAGATACAAAATGCAGATGTTGTTCTTCTGACTTAAGCTGCTATTTTAAGCTTTTTGGCCAGCGGTTGAAAATTTTAGGCTTGGTTGTTTATTTGCTTATCATCAAAGTGGTTTTTGTCAAATAATTCATATGCAAGTATTAGCTTTCTATGTTTACTTTCAGAGTTTGAGATTAACAGTATGGTCGTCTTTTTTTTTTTTTCTTTCCTTTTTTTAAACCGGCATGCTCTTTTGATTAATAATACAGTAGAATATGTTCTGCTTCAGAGAGCTTTTATTTGCCAAAAACCACCCCAACCCAACCCTCACATTGTGCTGTAGTGCTTTCCCTTTAAGAAAACCATATCTCTCTCCAGATGCCTGCATCTCTTTGATACAGAAGGGTACACTAAGTTCCATCTATAAACAGAATCCACTAATTAAGAGTAATTGCTTCGGAGATTGGTACAGACTATTCGGCATCAGATGCATGTTCCTCTCAGATATCCATTAGCCTCTAATAAGATAATGCAGATGTGCCAGTCTGTTTCCTGTTTCCTTCTATTGTACCTTTATTGCCGTATATGGACCAATGGGATGGGCTGAACAATAAGTGGATGTCCTTTTGCTCCCGGAGCCCTTCTCAAAGGAATGTTTGTTATTAGATTGCTTTTTCTGTTTAGTTTCACATCACTATGCTAATAAAGGAAACATAACACTCCAAAGGCTTTTTTTTTTTTTTTTTTTTTTTTTTTAAAACTTCTGCCACGGTAACTAGTTTATTGTTTAATTAAATCTCGTTGCATAGCCAAGAAAACAAAAATGCAACATCTCGCAGTCAATGAGACCAGCGGAAAATGGAGTACGCCCCTTTTTGAAATAAAGTTTCCACACATTTTTAAGAGTTTAAAGGCAGCGCGGTTATTGTGTTACTGTATCTGACTGATTTACACTTGACTACTGCTAAATCTGCTGAATTATTCACTACTACCCAATGCAACACCATCAGCTAGCATAATAGAAAGCATATGCATAATCAGGGATTTCAATAGAAACTATACATTAAATACAGTAAGGGTTCCTGAAACTATTAGATCTTGACTTGTTTTGAAAACAGCATTAGAATATGTCTCTAAGCCGCCTAATAAATAAGGACTCCATCAACTCTCTCCCTTGGGAAAAAGATGTAATATATTGTTGAAAGGTTTTGCATGTGAAATTTCTCTGGAATTGTTTTTGTTGCTGGGAGAGGAGCAACTTGCCTCTCCTGTCTTGCTGCCCAGGCTGCCCTTGCAGTCCAGAGGTTCCTGTTTTAGGAGTTAGCCTAAGATTTAAGAGAGAGGGGGATTCTTGGTGTTGGCAAGAAAATGGGAAATGAACTTAGAAGAGACTTCCTCCGTGACCGTGCAAACTTTCGGGACGTCTATGCTGCAGACTGCCGGGCTTGCAGCAGCAAATTCCCCAGCACCCAGCTCCATGCAGAGCATGTCCTCATGTCGGCGTGCCTCTCCTGTGTTCGTGGTTTCGTCCCCCAGTTGTAAAGGAAGAACAACAGTGGTTCACTATGGTAGAAGGGTGTAGGGATGGTGGATTTAGCTTAAAAGTTTGCTGGGTGCCGCAGTTGTGGATATCTTAAAATGACTACCAAATTTCAAACATCACCGCAGGTAGGGCAGAACTCCCCACTGACCTTTTCAGAAGTGAGGGAAGAAAAAAAAAAAAAAGGCAAAAATCATGCTTTACTTGCAATGCTAACAACTTAATTCCCTGCTGTGGACAGTGAGAGGGGAGGAAGAGCAATGGGGAATCAGGGTGGTGTTGGCAGAAGGGAGGACAGAGCACAACTTCCTACTTCCTCCTGGCTTGGCTTCTTGCCTTTCCAGCTGTTGATGTGCGTCAAAGTCACCTGTAACAGCAAAAGGATTTTATTAATTAAAATAAAATCTTGTGCAGGTGCAAAATTCAGAAGGATGAATTATGTTACAGTAATACAAAATATTGTTACTAAATGTAAGCTAAATAGCAATATAATGAATGAGAATCAATTAATTTAATACATTCTAGGAGAACCAACAGATGTGTGGAAGGCAAAACTGTTTTCTACAGTAAAGCCTATGCAAAATGCATGGGAAATTAAGAGAGAGTAAGAAAAGTTGGGTCACTGTTTATCTGGCAAAATTTGGAGCTTATATGTGAAAATTTGTGGTTTTAAACTTCTGCTCAGCTACACAAACACCAAGAAGAAATGTGGAAGAGACAGGTACACCTGCTGCATTGACTGCAGCTGATAAATACGCTGTCTGCTTTGCGCTGGAGCTACTGTAGCCTCCTTCCCCTGTGGCCATCTGCTTTATCACTGAAGGCAAGTCAATAAAAGGCCTGTAAAAAACCAAAAAGGAGGCATATGTTCTGTCAAAGAAGAGTCATTGGCTGCTGTTCAATGCGATGTAGTGCACAATGTGATCATCTCTTGGTGAGCCTTCAGAGAAACTTTTCTGAATGATCCTTTTCCATACTGTTCATACTAAGGGCCTTGTACTCATGAACAGTCCCTAAGGACAAGTCTAATGGAAGAGGATTTTCATCATATACTGGGTGGATCCTCCGAAGTGCCTTGATGACAGCCATTTTCTGAAAATTTTGCCTCGTACGTACAGGGCAGAAATCCATGCTGTTGTCTCGCAGGAATGGGCCTTCAACCACTGCCAAGGTGACTCTGCAGTCAGTCTGGCTTGCTCCTTCTGGGGTTGCTCCTCAGCTGTGGTAGCTGGCTCTTCTTACCCTATTTAGGGTAAGCTCGTTAGCTCCCTCTCAAGGCAATCCAGGTGTAGGCCAGAGGAGAGTACATTCAAGGTCCACAGGGCACGGAAAGGACGGGGCTTGCTTCTGGGCAAGTGTCACAGTCCAGAGAGGACATGTTCCTTCAGCTCTGGGGTGATGACCATAGCAAGTGATAGCAAAGGAAAGTCGCCTTCTCAAAGCTGGCAACCATATAGCATCTTACAGTGTTTTGCACTGTGGTGCAGGTTTAGCTGAGAAAAAGAGATGTTTTCACCTTGAAACGATCTGCAGTCTACGTCTGCGGCTGGTGTCTAATGCTGGGATCTTCATTAGTGAGTTGAGGGGTGTGAATGTGTCAGTCTGGTGGCACATGAGTGAAGTCTTGCCTTAGGAGTTGTCTTTAGTGCCATGGAACTGTTGTTAATGGGGACAACCGATTTTTGGGTTTCCTGTGCTGCAGCAGTTGCTACTTTGTGGTGTCCTCTGCTGTGCAGTGATGGAGGCGATGGATCTGCAACCTCTGTTAGCAGAGCTGGTGACTTGAAGTCCCTTGGTAAGCACAGAGCATGGGTGGCATTTGCTTCTTTATATGGGTAGAGTTGCTGGAATGTGGGTATCTGCCTACAATTTCCTCCTCGGCCATCCTATAGATGTTCAGCCACGTGAACATTCATAATGTCCTGCTGCTCCTGAGGGACACTATTTAGAGTTGAATGATACGCTGTTTGGAGTATCGCACCTTTTACGCTGTCTTCCGTCTCTGCCTTTAATTGGAGAGAAAAGCAGAGTAACAAATACTGCAAGCTTATCTCTGGCACACCGATCTGCAGGAAATTTCCTGCCATGAAGGGTAAAAGGAAAGTGATTTTTGAGTAAGGAGAGAGAAACTTGCTTTCTGGTATGAATTTCAGTATATAGTTACGCCTCACATCAAATTATAATGCAGAACTATAGGATTATAATCTAGTTTTGGCACTAGTTTGGTATTTCATATGGAGTTGCGTACTAAGGAGCTATAATATTGCTGCATTTTGTCATCACCAGGTCCATCACAGAACGTGTTTCTCCAGTGGTGAGGAAGTAACCAAAGAGTTTTCCAAGTGCCCTTTTTTCCCCTCTGTCCTGGAGGAGTTGCTTGTTTTCTGAATATCTGTCGCTTGAATATACAAATATATCCAATGTTGTGGTTCTGGGAATTTTTATAATTTACGCTGAGCTCTGCATTGTTCTGGCTAATGGAAATATAATTGAAGGTATTATGTAGTTTTATAAGATGAATCTTATTTCCAAAGCCCTGCATCGTTTAAAAATGGGTGACCTTGTTCTGTGATTAATTTAATGCATAGAGTTTTGGGGCTGGTTTTCATCAACATCCCTCCCCTCTTTGTTTTTCTGCAAACAATTTGAAGCATAGTATTTTTGCCAGCTCTTGTGGAACTGCTTTAGAAAACGTTAGTTCTTTGCATATTCCTTTGACACTTGGCTTTCCCTGTCTCTTAAGCTTCGTAAAGCTTTAGCTAGGTAAAACAGTTACCTGCGATGGCTCATCTCATTTTGTGTCGTTATGGAGTCGATATATTTTAGCTATTGAGGCTTCCTCAGGTTTCACCAGTCTCCAGACATGTGGTCCTTGAGCTCGGTGTGGCCAACAGCTGTGCATTAGCTCGCTATACCCCTGTTAGTCTCATCTCTGCATATGTCTGTCTCCATTAGCATTAAAGGTATTTTGTGCATAATTTATACAGTTATCAAATACTTACAAGCTACATTTCTGTTATCCCCAAGCAGGCTGCACTCAGCAGAAATTGCTGTCTGAAAACATGCACAGCTGGTAACCTTTGCTGGTATTCCACACAGAGCAGAAACACTCCGCTGCTCTCTGACAGGCAAACATATGCATTTGGGGTTGAGGGTTTTTTTTCCTTTTTTTTTTTTCCTTGCTCATTTCAATTCTTACCAACAACTAGTAGACTGAGTAGTAGTAGTGATAGTCAACATTGCGTTGTCGCAGTTTCCCTCCTCTGGTGTTGATTTTGCTTTGTGACCTTGACAAGTCATTTCACCACTGCCTTTATTTTCCCACCCAAGATCTTCTTGCCTTTCGTTTCAGGCTATAATTTCAAAGAATTACGAATCAAAATGCTATATAGTAGTGGATGTTGCTACTAATGGCTGACTGTAGCAGGTGTGAGGGTGTGCACGTTGTCTCAGGAAACAAAGCTTCTAGGCAGCCCTGGACTGCCTTGCTTTTGGGTGGTTGAGCTTGCTCTGTGGCTCCTGCTGTCTTCCCCCAACAGCGTGTTTTGGAGGAGATGGGTAACTCCTCATGCAGGGTGATGCCCAGGAGCTGGCTGCAGCACTCGCCAGCTTTTGCCTGGAGCACTGCACAAATAACTGCAGGAGTAGTGCCCGCAATATGGACCAGTTGCAGCCTTCCCAGTAGTTCTCGAGACACCAGTGCACTTACTTGTGTTGCACAAGCAGGTTGTTTCTGAGAAGACCAGCCATTACACTTAAACAGCTACAGCAGGAGCAAATTTCACTGCGGAGAATAGCACAAGAAGTGCCCTGTTCTCTGTACAGAGACTGAGAAAATGAGGACCCCTCGGTAGGTGCCAGCCATCTGGGTGAAGCACTGAGGAAGGCATGTGTAGCTCTGGATGACTTTGAAGATGGTGGTCATGAGAGCGAGCGAGTTCCCTAGCAGAGCACAGGAGCAGTGTATTGCCATCATATCATTCACTCACCCAGCTTATGAAATCACAGGTGCTTGTTTATTTGGTGATAGAGGCAGTTCCCCCTCCCCCCAAAAAAAAGAAAAATAAAAAAAGGGCGAACGATCAGTGAGGTATCTCTTCAGTGATAATAAGATAAACTAACTATCCTTTGTGAGAACAATCATTGGTAAACCAATTAGTGTTTTAACAGCCCAATACAAAATCACCCTCAGACACAGCTCCCCAGTGCCCTGCCTGAGCCATGGCATTGAAGCAAGCAGAGAGCCGCCTCAGTGTCATTCATTCTGTAGCTTCTATGGGGAAACTGAAAGCTTTCATGTACACAGAAATTTTTCAGAAGTTGATCTTTTTTTTTTTTTTTTTCCCCTCCCCCAGTATCAATATTTCAGGTAATTATTGATGCATCAGTTTTAAAACTGACAGTTTCCAAACTAAGATTGCGTCTGACCAGGAATTGCTTTTGGTGTAACACATCGGGCAGGGAAATCAAGTTAATGGGTGTTGTACTGTTAGCTTCAGTAGAGTGATAATTTCACCCCCAGGTAACCACCAAGCTGATCTTGTAGGACACTGATAAATAAGTAGCCACTTAACGAAAGTAGCAAAGGGATTAAAGATTTTTCTATGTGTATATATTAAAAATATGTATACTATAATCAATATATTGTTTTCTTCTTCCCACAGACTGTATCAGTATGCATCTGTAGAGAGCAACTGTCCTCCCAGAAAAACATTGCGTAACTGACTGAACTGTGCCCTGATACCCAGAGTAAGAAGATTTTCTGTCCACAGTCTGTAGAGCAAGAATGTCCTGGAAAAGAAAACAGTAGGAAGCAGCGATGAAATATAGGACGGACCTGATCTAGCGAATTACCTTTTCATCGTCACGCAATCCAGCTCAAGCCATACCTGCAGGCTTGACAACCCTCTTCATTCACAAGTTGAGGTATCTATTTGCTGGCCTGGAGTGATGCACCATAATATTTATACACTGTGAGGTGTTAACATGACAACCAGCAGCCGTACATGTCCAGTACCAGCAGTGAATGGACATATGACTCACTATCCAGCAGCGCCATATCCATTACTTTTTCCTCCAGTCATCGGTGGACTGTCGCTGCCTTCCCTCCATGGACTCCAGAGTCACCCACCAACTAGCGGATGCAGCACCCCATCACCTGCAAGTAAGTGGTTGGTATTAATAGCTTTTATTGACCAGTTTTCCTCTAACAAAGACTGATCGTGTTCGTTCTGAAATTATTTTAAGAGTAATTGCAGTTGTTCATCTGTGATGTATTTTACTTGGGCAAAGAGCATGCATTTGTTTTGAAATACCATTTTCACTTAATCTTGTTTTTATAAAAATAAACATGCAACTGTATGACATAAAAAAGCTGTGGAAACCAGGGGATGATAAAACCTGCTATGGATTTTGGCATATCCTGCATTATTGTGTTAGCTGTAGGATCCGATGTTGTGTTTAAAGAAAAATTGGCCGTTGCGTACTCATGCACAGCCATGATTCCTCAGTACAGAATTCTCTTAAGTTGCGCAGTAATTAATACTGCTTTCGCTTTCTTCTGTTAAGTAACTGCTTTCTTCCTGGGCAGTTTGCGAAGAGCAACCCAGTGGACAACTAGTAGCTGTGAGCTGCCTATGGCTGCAGAATGAGCCCTTGAACCTATGGTTGGGTTCCACATGTAGCGCACTCACATTTTCAGCACTGCTGACTGTATTAGCTGGGCAAGTTTGTTTTCAGCACTTTCAACACACGTTTCCTGCTTGGACTTAATTTTATATATGTTTAAGTGGCTCCAAACAAAGATGTCTCAGGTATAAACTCTTTAAGTAGCATCACATAGAGAACATACATCTCTGGAGGTGTTTGCAGTGGGTGACTGATGTATTTATCAGCCATGTGAGGAAAAAACAGAATGTATACAGCTTTGCAGGTCAGTTTGTTACGAAGATGATTGTCTAAATACACTACTGTGATTGTTCAATATGAAAAGGTCTTGACTGAACAGCAAGTTTGCAGAACTACTACACTTTCTGCTAAAGGAAAAGGAGACTTGCTATGGCAGTGCCCTTCATACTTCTTTCAATAGAAAGCACGCAAAGTTGGAGCTCCAAACATGAATGGGGAATCACAATGAAGCAAAAACTTCTGAAGAGTAAAAGTTGTGGGGTTTGTGCTGCCTAATACTAATTCTGGCTTCATGTCTCACGTACGACTATTTGAAGACTGGGCAGTCTTGAAGTAAAGCAATTTTTTTTTTCCCCCAGTTAATGTGGACAGTTTTCATCCAGTCACATGGGAAGAGGTCTAATTGGGTCAAGCCTGTATTTACTGTTTTACTGCAGAGTGTTTATCTTTATTGGAGGTGAGAAACAAAACACTTTGAGCCAGAAGGTCTACAAGTAACTGACTTTCCAATTCTTTCAGAAATTATCCTGGTTAATTATCAGAATACCATACTGAATTTATCTTCTGATATTGCAAGAACACTCACCTGTTGAAGAAATACTGTTATTAGTTAATGGGAACCTTTTCTGAGGCATACACTGGTAAATGCCAAATGTATATGATCAGATATGCAGAGTTTTTCTTTTCCATGAGTTGTTCCTGTGGAATTAAGAGTGTGTTGCACATGCATTATTAACAATTTATAAACCAGTCAGTGTTCAGCCTTTCAAAAAAGTAGTGCTAAGTATGAGTTTCTGTGGATATGCAAATAAGCGGTGGCTACTGAATCTTTGGGTTTGCATCTTTATGCCCTGGACCCAGCATTTTCAGGGCATTATTTTTGTTGAGGTGCTTTGCAGCACTGGCTTGCATTGATTGAGCATGAAAGCCTGGCAGCTGTTGTGCATAGCTTGAGGCAATAGTGTTTGAAAATACCAGCTAAAATCAGCAAGATAGGGAGGAGGGTGACTTGAATGAGAATTTCTTTTCAGACACAGTCCCCTGCAGGATGACTCTTCTGTTTTGCACTACCCTGTTTTCTTACCTTCAGTAGTGACAGTCTGTCTTGTTTTGAAACCTGTAGACTTCTGATTCTGGAGCTTGAGGTTAGTATCACTAGTGTTATGGAGACAACTTCTTGGAAGCAAGCAGGTTGAGCTTTGGGTTTTATTTCAGGTTTTTGTTTTTCATTGTGGATGTTTTTTAAATTTTTTAAATTTTGTAACAATAAAGTGACCTATGGGCCAAGGTCAGTGTGATTGACGTCCTCTATTAAAATGAGAACTTATTCTGGGTGGTGGAAGAATATAGATCTTGCTTGTAAAGACCTGAAGAAATTCAAGTTTGGTCAAACCACTGCTCTCTATATACTTGAAGCTATTGTACTGTTTATCTTCTAGATTCTTTCCATTCATGCAAAATCCAACAGAAATTATTTTACGTAATAGGAATGCTATAAAGATCTCTTTAATCTTTTTAAAACAATGCAGTTCAACAACTTTTGTTCAAAGTTACAATCATTTAAGCCTTCATATTATTGTCCTGTTTTATTTTGTTCTGTCTTGGTTGTAGATTTTCCATGATGGCAGATAACCTTATATCAAGTTGCAATAAGTTATCTTAATCTACAGTTGGGGTAGGTATCTCCAGCCCCCTTAGACAATGGTATTTTAGACATACTAATTTTGTGAGCATAAGGGGCTTACAATAAGAGTGCAGGATGGAATGATTTAGTTTCATTGATGTTAATAATGGTGTTGCCTCCATGACCTGTGACTTGGCTTCTGTTTTTATACTGAGATACGTAGTGCAAAATACTTTAATAATTAGAGGGCTGGTCACAGTGCTAAAGAGGTCAGAAGATGAAAAAATATCACTTTTATGCATACATGAACTATGCATTAGCACCGACCAAGACCACGGTCAAGAAGATCATTACTTTTATAAGTCCGATTGATTTACCTACCACTGTATTACCCCCTACAGCACAGAGCAGACATCTTCACTCCTGAGATCAGATGGCATGCAGGCTTCCCCGGTTGCATTAATAATGAGAAATTGCTTCTATATTTGAAAAAAAAAAGAATGAGCAAAGATTGTTTCAGGAGATTACTGCTTAACTCATTTAGAAATGGTAAGGGAAGGCCAAACTGGAGGCATTCCCTTGCTTTTTGGGTTGTGTGCCAGCCTGTCCCAGACCAACAGGGTTCATCTCTCTGCTGGACTGGGAGCAGCTGTGGGAAATGGATGCTTAACAGAAGTCGTGCAGAGCCTGACACATTTACGATAGGAAAATCACAAAATGTTAGTGAATTATTTGGGGGACGAATAAATAAATAGGGGCAAAGATTGTTACATGACATCTTATTAAAGTAAAAGCATCTTAGATTGAGGTGAGTAGCAGTCACACAGGCACACACAGGCAGTTCTGGTATCTGGGTAGCATTGCTCTTCATTATTGCTGGAAGAAGGGGCCCATCTTGCCATCATCAGACCTAACACTGGTAATGCTGTTGCCAGAGACCAGTAAGGCAACTGTCAGAATGTGAGAATACCAGCTTAAGAAGAGTTTACCTTCTTTAGAAAGCATCTGTTGTGGATGTCACTGCAACTTTTAATTTTTAGGAAAAGGCTAATTATAAAAATTAGTCTTAAAAAACCCCCCAAAACCCCAAAAAAACCCTACAAAAAAAAACCCTAACCAAGTGAAGCACCACCTGACATTTGAGAAGGCAGGCATGTAAAAGCCACGCGGATCATCATAGTATACCCACTGAGTTGAAAATCTATGAGGAAAGTACTGTCTTTACGCTATGGCTGATGGAACTGCAGGGCACAGCAGAGTGTTGCCATTTCACAAGCGAATCTAAGCATGGGGAAGATGAAGCCGTGCTGCTCATTGGTAGAGCATCTTTGTAAGACTGGTTTCTGTAATGTTACTTCACCAGAATAGTCAGATTTTATTAGTTTAACATGGGCGAAGACCACTACATAACAAAGCCAGTGGGTGTGAGCTGGAGACCATGGCATGGGGAGGAAAAAACTTAAGCTGAGCAAATGCTGTGATGAAAGTAATCCCTGAGTGTATCCTAGATGGAATTAAAATAGGGCCTAGACAATAGCCACTGTGGGAGCCACTAAAGAATAGAACACTTTAGTGGGCAATTGCTCCCTTTTGGCTTGGATTGGGCATCCTCCTTCAGGCATCCTGCTTGAATGGGGCGATGGACGTGGCCCATGGCATTCGATGGGAGCAATCTCATATTCTACTTCTAGCCCTCTGCCATGTTTTGATCCTTAGGCTGCTGACATGAGCCTTTGGATCCTCAATATTCTGCCTTCATTTGTTGCAAGGGTGAAGGGAGTAGGAGTAGCTTGGTAAGGGGGTAGGGGAGAGCAGTGAGCCTGTTGCAAGAATGTCCTGGAATTTATATAAACTTAATAAGATTGCTTCACCCAGATAGTTTAAAAAAAAAAAAAATCTGAATGTGTTATTTAGAGGGCTGTTGGGATGTTGAGAAGAAAAATCTGTACTAAGGTCATTCATCGTATTTTAGCCAGCCTTTTCCATACTTTTCTGTCTGGGGTGTTTTAAAAGTGCATTGTAAAGAATAAAGGACTTTATATTCTGTTTTATGTAAAACTTTTAGGTATGAGAAAATGTATGGAAAGTAAGATCATCTGAGGAACTGGAAGAGATAGACAAGGAGCTAACTAAAGCTTTAGTTCTGGATAGTGTTACGTAAATACTAATTAATATATTTAGTAGCCAGTATTACTGCATCTCGAGCTTTTCAGATATCCTCAGGCCAGGCAGATTGTTGTTTTAAGTGTTGTTTTCTGCTGGAATTGTTTTTCCTTCCATTATTGCTGTTTATTTACTGCTTTAAGTCCAACTTAAAGCTTGCCTGCTTTTTTTTTTTTCCCCCACCTCCCCTGGGAAATGGATTTTCCACTGGTATAATTAAAAAGAGTACAGTTAAATCCAGTGTTACTGGTGTAGTACTGCAAGATATTTTTGCCAGCCCCACCCATTGCAGGAATTCATTTACTTTTCCAGTTCTGTTGTTAATCATTATATTGACACAGAAAGTCCTCCCAAAAGCACTCTTTGGCAGATTGCATTAAATATGAATAGCAGATATTCATTACGATGTGTTGCCCCCAAGAGAACTCTAAACTATCCGCACTACTCATGAACAGGCAAATACACTAATTCTCCAGCTATTCAAATTATTTTCAAATAGTTTAGTGTCTCTCTAATAAAAACAAGAATGTCTCTGTTTCCCTTAATTACTTAGAAGGTCAAGGACTCCCACATCTCACTTTACTTCACAAAATGGGGAATATTTCTGTTGGAGGTTGGAGTATGGTTAATACGTGATGGATTTTCTTCCCTCAGCATAGTTACTGAGGCAAGTGCTGTCTGTAATGGATGAAAAAAACCACCATCCCCTCAGCACTCTTTGGCACTCTGGAATTGTCTAAAATAATATTAATAGTTGTATTGAATTAGGAAAAAATACATTAATCAACCTTGCTTGATTATGTTGTTGAGCTTTTTCACGCCTTTTAATTTTAGTTTGGCTGTCTCCCTTTTTTTCCAGTTCTGTCTCCCTAGGAAGGTTCCTATGTAGTCCTTTACACATATCTGCAATTAACAGATGACTTTTAAGAGTTCTGTACCTATTCAGTGCATGTGTTGCACATCTTTATTGCAAAGACAGAACATGTGTTTGCATTCAGAAAGAGGGGGATGTACAGAGTATGAATATCAGATTTCTTAGCTACAGCCAGTGTTGCCTCATGCTGGCAAGTCTGAGGAGTAACGTCCAGATGATACCCTGCAGATATTATTCATGACCTTGGAAACCACCGTTTCTTTTCAGTTCTTCCTTTTGTTTATGTTGTGGGGTTTTTCCTGGTTGGGCATTTTGTGCAGCTTGAAAGCATCCATGCTTCAATTAGTAAAACTATGTTACATTGTCATTTTCTGATTCTAGTTAATATGAAACTACCAAAAATCTGAACTTATTTTTTCGTGTTAGAGCTTCTTTTTTCAGTACTGCCACTTTCTGAAAAACCAGGAGCGCCTCTTGACTCAGTGCAGCTGGTGGCTCTTGCCATAGCTCTGCCCTGCGGATGCAGTCTGCTTCGGATTTTAGTGGGCAGCGGGCTCATCTGCAAGAAATCAGTTCTGGGTGTGTATAGACAGTAATTTGCTTCCTGGGAGGAAGCCGAATTTAGAAATTGCCTACTCTGGCAGGGGGAGCCCGTGGTGTAATTCTGGCATGCGGTCCATAATGGCTCTGTGCATCCCTCATAGACCTGCTGTAGTCTGAAGGAGCCTGGCATTTGGAAGTCTGAGAGAACTGCTCCTTCCCTCCTTATGGACCCCGCAGCAAGGAAATTCCTCAACAAAATGCCTTCTTACCTAAGGTTGGAAATATGTTTCTGCAGAGTATTGCGAACGACCTTTTCCTTTGCTCTGGCCCAACAAAAATAACACCCAGTAGCTCCCAGTGTTGGGGACATCAGGAATGAAGAGCAAAGAGCTGGTTCCAGTACCCCGCTGCTGGGTCCTACTGCGTGACCCCTCTGTTACCCCCGTGCCCCGTGATGGTGCGTTTGGTGTCAGTTCATCCATTGCAAATGAAACACACAGTATATCGTTCAAAAGGAGTATCATGCCAGACTTCGGGTTTGGCAGGGTAGCGGCACCCAAAGTTTTCTGTCTGATGCGTTTCCAATCCAAATTGATAGGTGCGATCTTCCAAAATTGTTAATCGTGTGATAGTTCATGGTATTAAAAGTGAACATAAGCTTTCATTTTGCCAGGTTTCCGTCTGAAGGCATATGTTTAGCAGCTACAGTTTCAAGAAAACCTAATCATGTTATTTTACATGCTTATGTGGAGAGTTTCCATTCAGTCATGTTGCTGTGTTCAAAAGGCATGTCACCATGGGGTTTTTGTAAATTTTTTTTTGAGCTAAAATGTGCCCCCCCCCCCCCCCCACCTCAGTGCTGGCCTTGGTTAAGACTTTCTTCCTTTACTCTTCTTGGGTTGTTAGATTGTTTACTATGGTTTTAAAATATGCGGCATTTAATTGGGAAGCCTTATTTAAGATTCAGATAGGGCAAATTTTCATCAGGAGAGATTGATTTATGGTTTTCCTCAGCTAGAATTTCTTCCCCTTTTGCCTATTTAGGGAATATGGGGAGCAAGTTGTGTTACATGGACTTTTCAGCTGTATCAATGACAGCATGTTTCCCATTTAAAATGATAAATACCCACCCTATCTGATGAGCCCCAAAAGGGCAGGGAATCCTTTTTCCCTTCCTTTGTCCTTCAGCGCTCTGTTTCCTTTCTTACTGCCCAGAATAGGCCTACATCAGTAATATTCATAAATGATTTACAAAAGTAATTCCTGTGTAATAGCATGGGACGTCAAGATTTTATGATGCTGCCAGATGTGCTATCAAACAAAATTATCTGGTTCAAAAAACTTGTGATAAATCTAGTCAGAGAAAATTCCCCAGGGCAAACTCACCCTCTACAAAAGTAACTATATCTCATAAAATTGTTAGATTCTCCTTTACCACATGTTTGAAATCAGACTTAAAGCAACAGTTTTATTCATGTGCAAACTTAGGTTTGGGATAAACTAACAAACAGGAAGGACTGGCCTTAAGCAACAGAAAACTCCTTTCCTTTCAAAACACCACGCGCACTCAGAGGAAGTGTCAGAGTAAATATCAGAGATATTTGGAAAACCAGAACCTGCATCCCTAAGATACTCAACTGTTTTGTCTAAATAAAGCATTTTTAGAAAGCAGTCGTACCCTAAGTATAGTGGGTCTCATCTGGGTTAGGCTGCTGAGCTCCTGATGGATGTATCTGAGCACCCTGAAGTTGTGCACTGAGCAACGTGCCCAACATCTGCCATGTGTTCATTGCTTTGTGGCCTCCATAGGGGGAAATGTATGAGCAGCAGGGTGCGTGTTTTGGCCAAGAGTTCAGGTTTTGAAGGAGGGGAAGCGCTGGACGTTCAAAAAACAGGTAGATGTGGCATTTTGGGACATGGTTTAGTCTAGTCTACCCTTGATTGGTTTAGTGTGGACTTGGTAGTGTAGGTTAATGGTTGGACTGGATGATCTTAAAGGTCTTTTCCAACCTAAACGATTCTATAATTCTGTGATTCTATGACGTGCACTGGAAGTCTCTGTATGGCCGTGTCTCCGTGCTGGAGGAGGCTGGACCAAGGTGATGCACCCTTGGCTTAGACCTGCAGGTTTACGGTGGTCCTTGTTTCTCAGGAAAGTCCCCAAGGAAGTCCAGCCACCTGCACAAACAAGCTTCACCAGTATAAGTAGTTTAGTTACACCGAAGGAGCAAAGATTTTGAGCATGATTTTCACCTGGTAGTTCAAGGCATTTGGAAGAGGGGCTGAAAGTCCTGGCTGGGAGCTTTTGGGGGAGAAATGCTGAGTTCAGGCGATGGAAGAGTTTGGTTCAGCATTTCTTGGGAGCCCAGAGCAGAGCGTGAGAGGTGGGTCTGGAGGGCTTCTAGTGAGCCGTCTCTCTGGGGAATGCGCTTCTGCATTTGGAGTAGTCCGAGGTGTTCACGGGCTCAGTGTGCTGCCCACTGTTAAGCAACATGCTTGCTTATAGCTTAAATTTAAATTAGATGGAGTCAGCTAATGTATGCAGGCAATTGGTGTGGACCTCCAGGTGGAGCTTGTTCTTTGCTTTTTTCCAGTGCTGAAGACCAGTCAAATTTGATTTTACCTCAGCATTAGCTTTCCTGAGTTTCATGTTTAAATCTGCATTTGCACTAAGGCTCATACTCAGTTTTTTAAAGAAATCTGAACTGGAAGAAATAAAGACGGAACTTTTTTTTTTTTTTAAAAAAAAAAAAAAAGGAGAGATGCTATGGAAAACTTAACAAAAATGCTTTCTTCATCGTTTTGCCTTCCTAAGGATGGATTCAGACCCCAGAACAGGTGCACAGCTCCTGCAAAGGCTGTGGAGGCTCTGCTTGCAGTCACAACTGGAGATCATCCTCTTCTGTATGCGTGCAGAAATTATCTACTTGCTTCTTAGAAATTAAAGCCTTGATCTTTTAGCTAGATCAGTAAGGGCGTGTAAGAGAGGATAGCATTCATAGTAAATTTAAGACTTTGACGCTTTTCAAGAGCTAGCTTTTACTAAAGATGTATTTTGATATTTGCAGTAACTTGGGAATATAATTTCTGAGATATCATGGGGGAAAAACATATGCTTATGCAGTTTTCAGTTCTCAAAGTTAAAAGTTTTCAGGTACGTTTCAAGGCTTCATAACATAACACACCTCACTAGAATCTTTTACAACCCATAACGTTTCTTCCCAGTCAATTTTTAAATACCAGAAAATTAGTTTTTATGAAGGAAATAGCATCACTTTTCCCCTCCCTGTATTTAAAAACAGAAAGAAAGGCATTCTTTAACAGTACTGGATACTCCAGGGGAGAAAGGTGGTGTCCTGCTGCCTGCTCTGCGCAGACCTCAGCTGTTATCAGAGGTTCACCCCAAGGGCTTGCAAAACCTCCGGGCTCTAACAACCTCTGCAACTGTATTTGAGGGAGAAAAACCTTGGCTCCCTTTTAAGATTGAAAGCGTCCAAGCCAAAAGCCAGAGCGCTGCCCTGTCACAGTCAGGTCACCATCAGTGGAAAATGCAGCGCAATTTCCTGTCCATTGTGATTTTATTTGGGTACCATGCAAGTAGTAAAGTTACACCACTGTGGAGCACAGCATCTGTCAGGGGCAATACAGCAGAGCCAGTGGAAATCCCCGTTATTTCTATCCTTATTCTCTTCTTGTCCTCATTCCTTCTAGGCACCGAGTGATAATTGTTTGAGGGTAACGATCCTGTAGAGAGACGCACAGACGTTAAGTCTAGAGCCCTGAAATGAGGCCATGTTGTAAATCTGCAGTCTTTGGAAGAATTCACCTGCATACCAGCATTACCTAAAAGCTATCAGCGAAGGCATTTGGTGGGAAATAGAACTGTATCATGTAAACAAACCTGTTTATTATATATTGCTTTCACATAGCAATTCCAGGATCAAGAGTTCTGTTATTTGAGAAATGAAATCCTGCGAGAATCATTAAAAGTATAGAAATAGTGATGTCATTACACAATTAACTAGCTATAAACCCATGGGGTGACATATCAATTCATAAAGGGAATAGCAAAACAGAATGCGGGGCACATCTGCTGCTCTGATTCCTGCAGAACCATCAGCCTATTGGTATCTGCAGACCACTTGAAATTGAACATCTGTTAGAAGCACTCGAAAAAGCAGCAGGAGAAGCCGTACACCTTGCAAAACACTTTGCTGTCAGTAACATCATCGTTTCAATGGTGTATTCTTACAAAAATTGTTATAAGTCTCCTTCAAGTCCTGGATCTTCCTGGCATTGTTTCTTAAATAGCAGCAGCATGAGTAATTGTAAAAATAATATGGACTTTTCTAAAGGACTTCCCTAACATTTTTATTACTTTTTATTTATTATACTGCTGCAATGCACAAATGGCTACAGAGTTTCCAAACAAAGAGGGAGATATGATCTCTGTTCCAAGTAGCTTGGAATCAAGAAAAGGAAGACGTATGAAGAGTAAGAGAAAGGGACGTGACTTCTGGGCCAAGTGACGGAGGTGAAGAAAGGCTCGCATCCTAGAAATGCAAAACTGAGTTTGGGTCTTCTAAAAAAAATGTCTGATGCTTAGAAACGAGGCAGCCTGTGGAGACTGACATGCTTCTTGTGAAGACAAACAGTAAGATGCTGCAGTTTATTTCCCAAAACCTGCATGCACAGTTGGTGATTGATTAAGTATCGTAATTGAACTGCAATTGAACTGCATCGTCTTAACTCAACTGGTCAGGTTGACAGTATGTTTCCCCTAGCTGCGTGGTCCGGCAGAGTCCAACTAATTGGCAATTTTCTTTTGTTTAACAAAACCAGAAATATAGTTAAGCCACAGAGAGAAAGATTTCATTATCGATTAGCGGTGGTTGGTTTTGCAGAGTGACCTGACAGACATTTGGAACGCATCAGCTGTCTCATGGCGCTGCAGCCAAACATCTTGGAGCATGGTTTGCTCTCCTCCGCTTTTATTAGTTGCAGAAGAAGCAAATTCTGCCAGGATGTTATTGGAAGGGATGTTTGCCATTTTAATATGAAGTTGCTCGCACAAACTCGATGAAAACATATTGCAGTATCTTTGATTTTTAAGAATAGGCAATTGTATTTACTTGCAGTCAAAAATGTGAATTATTGCTATAAATTACTTGGGAAGGTGGATTAAAACTTATAGCACAAGTCACAAAAAAATGCTTGTTTTTTTTCAACTCCACAAGTACTGAAGTATTATACTGGAAATACTCCTCATTTGACTTTTTTTCAATAACCAAAGAATTTTTACCTTGTCATCCAAGATGAAGCTGGAGTGTTCCATAACCAAGGTAAAGCCTACATGAGGCAGGCCATCACTAGTGCAATTATTTGGAAAGTCACTACTGTGGGCAGTTTAAATGGGGTTTCTGCCAGACCTTTGTCACCGTTGTGAAGTGCTCTGCCTGTGTGCTGGTGGGTTTCTAACAGCGCTGAGAATATGATACACTGGACAGCCCAGGATTTACAAACCTCACAAAGTACACACAGGAAGAGCATTAGCACTAAAAAACAGAGTGAGATATGTGCATTTTTCCTCCTTAGATGTTGCTTGATAATCCATTTTTGTCAGTTCTGGGCCCATGAAACTGCTTTGGCTGCCCAGAGGTCTCCACAGTTACAGTCCCAGTAAGAAAGCAATGAAGTGATAAGAAATGTGTGTCCCTCTTTGGTAAACTTGGTCTTTTGGGGGCGAGGGAGAAGTTTCAGGAGGTCTAAACAAAGTTGTTACAGCTGCTTTCCTGAGGTCCTACTGCTGCAAGGGCTCTCTGGAGTTGATGCCTCTCCTTTCTCATCAGATGCACTGAGCACATTTTGAGGTCTAGCAGATTTCTTCCCTTTGGAGGAAAAATGTACTTTTGGGGCTAGATCTGTTGTTTGAGGGAGGCCAAGAGCTATTCAGTAATGTACAATCACAAAAGGAATCCAGCACCCAAAGTCCCTTTCCTTACCTGTAGCTTCAAGTCACAGTCCACCTGCTCCACTCCACTTGCCCATCACCCAGGAGCTCTCCCTTTAATCTTCTTCTTTACTTTCTGGTCCCTACGAGTTCTCTGGTTGTGTCTGGTTTTTTTTTAATTGATTTCTGTGGTGTTTGTGTGCTTCTGTGCTTATATGCTTGTATGCTTTCATATGGAATACGTATAATTACAGAAAATATTTCTGCTCCCTCTTTCCTGACTGGAGGAGTTGCTTTGTGTTTATCTACAAAGTAGAAGGGTGGCATCTTCACTGAGATTTGTCTTTGGGGTGAGAGGCATGCAGAAGTGTTTTTAGGAAGGTTAGGCTGGTTCTTGGCAGCCAGGAAAAGGGGAGAGCACAGTCTGGGAGGGGGCTTGTGCCTGTACCTCCTGTACACAGGAGGCAGCTGGCTCCTTGGATTTGGTGTAAAACAACTTGCAAAAATGTGGGAGCTAGTGAACGAACTAATTTTCTAAGTTTCTCAGAGATGACACCAGCTGAGGCGGGTCTCTTCGCCTGTGTCTACGGAGCGCTGGTCGTCTCTCAAGTAATGGAGAAGGCATTAGAGCCCCACTGCTGAGTCACCTCACCTTGATCACGTTTCCAATCACAAGGTTGATGGTTAAGCGTGTGTGACAGTTTGAGAAAAATGTTGATTGTTGTCAATTGTCTGTCGGTCTGGAAAGTTGGGAACCGTTGACCTAACATATGTCTCTAAGGTCAGGGAGACTTTTTTCCAAGGATTTGTGCCCAGGATCAGACATCAGCCTGCTAGAAGGAGCATGAAGAAAGGCTGCTGTCATAATGAAGTACCACTTTTTCTTAGAATGGACTATTTTTCCCTTACCTTTTTCCCCAGAGTGCTTATATTGCCTGATCTGATTTCAGACTATCTTGTACCGTACAAGGCACAGTGATACTTTGGATCGAAACTGTGTACTGGGATACGTATGGTATAGTGCAAATGGCTTCAATGAGTTTCAAATCAAGCAAGGGGCAAATTTCTTCCTGAGCCCATTAATCACTTTGAACAAAACTGCTCCCCAAATCATTGGCAAACATATGATCATCTCTGTAGCCATGTATGCCTATGCAGAGAGTGAATAAAATCCTGCTGCCATGGCGGTTGGCTCTCTACACAGGCATCACTGACTGCAAACAGCCGGACTTGGGTCTGTCCATGTTGATGTTCACCGTAGGGCTCTGCAGAATGACCTTGGACTGGCCACCTGGGCTGTTGTTTTTGTGTTCAAGAGATATGTTCAGAATAAATTATTTTCTACAATGTTAGGCTCAGTCAGCCCATCCGCTTTCTTTCCTAATAATAGGTTATTATTTTCTGTGCAGCATTTGTGTCAGAGCAGAAAGTCCAGGATGGCTAGGGGAAAGGGGTGAAGGAGGGCAGCTGGGGCCGCTAGAAGGATTGCTGATATTTCTGAAGGATGGAGGGAACGGGCTTCACCTGTGGCATACATTTGTTGTAGATTCCCTCTAAGATCAGGAAATGAGTACAGTCAGCGCTTCATAATTAACTGTGAGCGGAAAATCTCTGGAGATGGCTAAAACAGATTTGTCCACTTAGAGAAGAAATGCCATGACTTAACAGGTGTATGGTGCCTGTAATGCGCTACTTAGGAGTTCTTCAGGCTTGGCTGCAAACAAAATATTATCCAACTATAATAACATTGTGAACCCAGAGACCTTAACTGGTTTCATTATCAAGTGAACGCCTGAGGGGAAATACACAGATGGAAAGGCATTCCTTTCCCTTGGTATAGTGCTCCTGTGCCAGAGAATTTATGGCCAGGACGCAGTTGGCCCTTGCATGGGTGCCTGGTGGAGGAAATGCATGAAGCTATTCTGGTCTGTCTTTTTTTTTTTCTTGAAGCCTGTTTAAGGGGTGAGTTTTCATTACCATTCCCAGGCTTAGGGACAGCATAGCTGTGTGCTGCAAGCTACATGGTGGAGTTTGTGCTGGCCCCTTCCTCTCTCTGCTGTGGTCCTCGTTCTCTCCCTGGGAAATGGGGAGGGAATAGCCCTGCTTGGAAAACACCCACTACCTAGATGGATAGATTCAGGCTACTCTCTAGGTCAGCTTGATGCTCAACTAGCATAATCTTCTTCTTAGAAATTAATTTATCGTGGGATGTGCTGGAGGGCTGATCAGAAATGGTCTCCTAAAACTGTGGTGGGTGGGTTTTTTCTTTTTTCTTTTTTTTTTTTTTTTTTTTAACTTTTTCTGGTGCAGAGGCACCTGTGAATTGGCTGAAAGAGTGGAATTGGAAAGGTCAGCTCTTTCCTCTGTATTCTGAACCTGTTTGCTATACTGACTGGAGATAGCATCTACAAGGCAGAGCCCTATTGCTCAGGCAGTCTGGAAGGCTACATGTGAAGAAAAAAAATAATCTGATATTAACTCATCATTTAGCTATTTGATGTGGCTATACTCGTTTCTGATTCATTAGATACCGCGTGGTTTCTCAATTACAGTTGTCAGGAGAAAGGTATGACAGACAGGTTTTTTTGAATGCGTGACCAGAGAAGCTGATGTTCCCTGGTGTGCTGGTTTTGGCTGGGATAGAGTTAATTTTCTTTATAGTAGCTAGTATGGGGCTATGTTTTGGATTTGTGTTGGAAACAGTGTTGATAATACAGGGATGTTTTCATTACTGCTGAGCAGTGCTTTCACAGAGTCAAGGCCTTTTCTGCTCCTCACCCCACCCCACCAGCGAGTAGGCTGGGGGTGCACAAGGAGTTGGGAGGGGACACAGCGGGGACAGCTGACCCCAGCTGACCAAAGGGATACCCCAGACCATATGATGTCATGCTCAGCATATAAAGCTGGGGGAAGAAGAAGGAAGAGGGAGACATTTGGAGTGATGGTGTTTGTCTTCCCAAGTAACTGTTACACAAGATGGAGCCCTGCTTTCCTGGGGATGGCTGAACACCTGCCTGCTGATGGGAAGGAGTGAATGAATTCCTTGTTTTGCTTTGCTTGCGTGCACGGCTTTTGCTTTGCATATTAAACTGCCTTTATCTCAACCCATGAGTTTTCTCACTTTTACTCTTCGGATTCTCTCCCCCATCCCACCAGGGGCAGGGCGAGTGAGCGGCTGTGTGGGGCTTAGTTGCCGCTTGGGGTTAAACCACAACACCTGGAGAGGAGTCTGGTCCATCCATTGTGGACTACTGTTATTTAGGAGAACCTGGAAGATGAACATGCAGAGCACATTAGGTAGATGTTTGAAATAGTGTTACATTTTTCAGAACTGAATAAACCCACAAAGTTGGAAATCGCATGCAGGATCCTTGTTATATTTTTGTGTGTGTGTGCACATTTAGACTTAGTCAAGAACCCCGAAGGTATTGAAGCGAAAACTAAATAAGTAATGAAGTTGTGCTTCCATTGTAAATGTTAATGTTTTTGTGAGAGACTGGAGGAGAAGTTCTTTTATTATTCAAACTGGCTTGTTCCTTCCTTGTTTATATATCAGTTTGCCCTCCCTTTGAACATTGTATATGGTTTCACGGTGAAGAGTTCACAAATCTTAAAATGTTGCCTTCTTGTTAGACACTGATCATAGTGCAAAGGTCTTTTTAAAATTTCATACAGATCAAATAGCTCTGTTCGTTAAAAAAAGGTCAGAAAAAAGGTCACCAGAATCTTTCATTGTTGGCAAAACTACCTCTTTTTTTTCCTTAGTCTGGGTCATAGAAACAGCTGAACAGAACTGATTTCACTGAAGTTATTGATTAAAAACAATCAACCACCCCCTTTCCCCAACCTTCCCCCTTCTTCTAACAGACATCTGGCACGGAAAATTTAAGCTAAGTATTTTTGTCAAGGCTATAAGCAACCAGAGTCTGCTACGATGGCTGCTGCAGGCAAGCATAAGAATAAGGAGCTTCAGCAGCCCTGCCTACAGCAACTTCTTAGTTTGAAGATGTTTTGCACAGGTGTAAAAATGTGGTGCCAAAGTGCATCTTGATATTAGCATACTGTACATTGTATCCTGTAATTAACTGCACCCACCTGTATGTTGGCATTTCTCTGACTCTGCCATCCTTTAAGCTGTGTGTATCTGAGGATCTAATCCATCTAAGCCTTGGACACCCTGAACTGCAAATGAAGTCAGAGAGCTGCAGGCGCACAGCTCCTGGCAGGATTATGCACCCAGTGAGCTATTGCTCTCATTATGTTGCACTGCAATATATCATCAGTGTGAAACATCATCCTAATGATGCATTAGTGTAATACATCATCAGGGGAGTCCCACCAGTAATGTATTACTCCAAGTATGGTGCTACTCAGTAAGAAAATCATCTCGCAGTCCTTGCGTTGTTTCAGAACAGCATCAGTGAAGGCAAAATATGTAGCTAAAGATTGATGCAGCTTCCCAATTTCATAACTATGTTAATGGTGGGGGTACCTTCTGTACACTCTGACTTTGTGATTGTATTTGCAAAGAGGTGTATTTGGTCTGTCTTTGGTTGCATTTCTGTTTGGAAGGAGCTGGAATTGATTCTTTAGATTGATGGCTGGGGGGCTTGAATAGGAAGCTGTAAATCTCCTGCCTGAGTGCCCGTTTTGTAATTCTTGGGGATGGAGAAAAGGGTGTATGAAAACTTGGTGCCAAAATTTGCATTTTTCCAGTGTTTGCCTGATACATCTTCAGGTTTCATCACATGCACTAAGATAAATATGTTTAAAAAGCACTGTCTCTCAAAAATTAAACTCCTCTATTTCCTCTGTCAACCCATTGATTTTCTTTGGTCTGCAAGATCCTATAGCAAAACAACCCTTCCCGCAGGAGTTGGTCTCGAAGGCAAGTTTTACTTCAGTGGGCAAGGCAATTGCGTGACTTCACTTACACTTTTGAATTGCAGTGGTGATACTGTGAGGTGCTCACCATGGGATTGCATCAGTTCCAGGGACTGCCAGATGGATAAACGTAGTTGGCAGTGGTCCACGTAATATCATATAAGGACCGCGCTACTCCATAGGACACATCCATAGTAGGACTGGAGGGAATATTAGCTATAAAATAGACATTTCTGAAATGTGGTTTTATACATCGCCAATGTTTTCAAGAGTGATTTCTGGATGCATCCAGTTAACAGGTGCAATAGAAGGAAACTTAAAGGGAGTCTGAACTTCAGTGTGCTTTTGAATCTGCATTGCATATTTTCTATGCTGAAGTGCTGCACACAGGTTGTTTTTTTAAAAAAAAAAAGAAATCTTCCCAGTCACAGAAAAACCTCAGCAAAACCAAGAGACTGTTCTTGAGTAGGTTGAGCAAAATTTGGTCTCCCTTTACTTTGCTTCTTGTTCTCTTGTATTACCATATAACTGGACTGAGCAGCATGATTGTGGCCCTCTTGGGTTTGTCAGTCACCCCTTATTTTCTTGTAAGGCTCCTGTAAAGGTCTTTACCAAATGCTTCTGCCTGCATACCTATGTCAGTAAGATAAAGTATGATGACAACACTACTGTATTTGCAGGAGCACCTACTGAGCCCTCTGTTACTGCAGGAAAATGGAGGGGGTTTTTTACTGCTATAGCTTATTTCATTCATCCGTGATGTTTTTACTGTCCCGATGCAAAGCATACACCCGTTGGTATAACATGAGGATCACTTTGCTGGCGTCATTATTCTTTTACTGGTTAAGTGCTCTAAGGGCTTATTTAGGCAGCAAAAGCAGTACCCCAAGCCAAAAGAATTTCAGTTGTAACTTTCTTGAAGCCTTATTTGGGCAAAGTATGAATGGCCCTAAAAGACAGTAACTAATTTATTTCATGAAGTGTTGCTGGGTTAAGATAATCATCACAAATCACACCATCTTCAGCGTTAGGGTCTCCCTTACTGCTGTAAGGAATACAAACCTGCTCTTTTAAAATTCGTCCTCAAGACTGGTGTAGGCTCGCAGAGGTCCCAGCTCGCTCTCCAGGAAGATGGTGGGGCTGCCGGCGCAGCACGGCCCCTTTGCGTTAATGCATAAGCAGCTGAAGGAGTAAGCCTTTGCCTGTACGTCGGGCAGGAGAGCGAAGTCTGGTGACTCTCTTCCTGGTGACAGCACCATGGCTGTCTGATAATTGCCTTTGGTTTTAAATTAAAATGAAGATCAGCCTTGCTGTCGGCATTAAATAAACAAAATCCAATAAAACCAAAAACCCTCTGTCAAGAAAGCAGGAGTTTAAAGGCAGAGGTCATTTAATGAGTTGATCTTTACAGATTTTAAAGTTTTAAGATTAGAATTGCCGCTTCATTTCCGTGCTGCTGTTTGATGCTACTTTGAAATCGGGTTCTCTTTCCCAGCCTTCCTGAACTCAGCCCCAACAGCAAATAGTTTTCATCAACAAAAATTAAAAGATGATAACCTTAATTTTCTAATTTGGCTGCTGCTAAAGTTTTTTTTTTCACCTTGGGACTGCTCAGCTCATGCCTCAGAGCCTTCTCGTTAGAGCAACACTGCCCTTCTCTCTGTATACAGAGCGTGTAATGAATCAAGCATTGCTGTAAATGCTGTTTGTAAAGTGAAGTGTTGCTGGCAAATTCCCTCAGCTTATTGCATAGTCATATATGGCAGGTTATTGTGTTAATAGGTATTAAACTCTGCATATGCACTTTAACCTTCTCTGAACTTTGTTCTTGTCTTTTAGGAGGAGTTAACTAAATCCAAATTAGTGGTGGGCTGTCAATCAACAGTCGTATGGGTTTTTTTGACCTTACCAGTACATCCTGTTGCGTTGCATCGTGCTTTGTTCTTCTGTCAGGTTACCGTGACTCAGGCACAAACGTGACACATCAGAACTATAACGTGATGCGACATGGCCAACAAAAATATCACTTAAGAGTTGTGTGGATAGCTTCAATGTGTTCAATTCATGGATTATTCGCTGTCCATTCATGTGTTGATACAGGCTTGGGTAGTTCTCAACTTGGTGGCTGTTAAATGAAAGGGAAAAACAAAAAAACACCAAGGTGAAGAAATAACAGCTAAGACCCTTGTCCTTCAGCTGGGTTCCCCTGCATTCAGCACCTGGGCTGTGCGCTGCAGTTCCAGCTGGTGGTATTTGGAACCTGTAAGTTAATTAGAAGGAGAAATTTCTGCAGTTACCAATATAGATATTCTGGAGAAAAAAAACATTGCCCTGGGGGAGGGATGATATTTGAGCAGATTTATAGTGCTCTGAGTGTGCATATGAATGAGATGATGGCCGTCAACATGGCTTGCTGCTGTGGGGAACTGTCAGCTTTGCTCGGGTGGAAGGAGATCCATGGAGGGGAGCAGTGGAAATGAAAGGAAAATAATGATAAAAATTGCATCAGTTTTAAAATTGGATTTAGAATTTCCTGAAGTACATAAAAGCGGACTCTTTTTTTCCTCTGAAGGGGAAGGGAAAGAAAGAAACACCCCACATATGCAAGCAACACAGATAAAAGTCCGCTAAATATTTGGGGTGGGTCACCATGCATAAGAGGCCTCTCTGAATGCATAAGCCCTACCTCCCTCTCAAGGTAAAAATCACCTCGAACAGAGTTTAAAACATCCTGGTTTATTCTGCTCTGGAAAAATGTGTGTGTTTTGGTGTGTTTGTTTTGGTGGAAAGGTCAGTGTGGTACAGGATAGCAAGAGATTCATTGAGGACCATGGCCAGGCCAGGCCAAGCCAAGGCATGTGCTTGTCCCGCCCTGGACCACGCGTTTTAATAAATTGCATCACCTCAGCTGAAGCGTCGTTCCTCGCTGCGAGGGTGCTGTACAAGATTGCGCGGGGCAGTACGCGGCTTCGTCTAATGCTCGTACAGCCGCGCGGGGCTGCGGCACGCTCGCCCACGTCGCTGTGCAGGCTGGAGCACGCTGCTGGCCAGCTTCCCGAGAGGCTATGGGTGGGTAAGGCAGGTTATTTACCATGCGTTCATTAATTACCTTTCTTTGACATAAGAATTGCATTTTCTTTGTAGACACTGAGAGAATGTAAAGTGGGTCAGCCAGCCGTTTTAAGAATCGCTTTTGAATCTGCTCCTTTCAATTTTATCTTTTTTTCTCAGCTTGAATAAATCTCTAGAGGTTGCTAATTGCAGCAAGTTTTCTGTAGCACTCGAGCAGTGGGCAGCACATTTTTAACCTTGCCTTCCACAGACGTTCGGTGTCACTTGACGCACATGTTGAGGAACAGTTGTGTGTTGCTAAACTCTGTGGTTCAGAGGCCCTTATGTTTTTAAATATTTGTCAGTGCAGCCTGCTGTCATTTACAGTGAGCCTTTATCGAGATCATTAAACGGAAAGTTTAAGATTAATTCCCTTTCAGGGCAAGAGGAGGAGGATAAATAACCAGTCCTGCTCGGTGTTCGTTCTTAATGACTCCAGCACAGTGTGAAAGAGTAAACAGTTTTGACAAAAGATGTAATTGATTGTTTGGGTTTGACTGATCACTCAAAAATGTAGCGTGTCCTCATTCAGAAGATGCTCTGTAAGGTAATGAATGTGATGTTAGAAAACAGGGTCTCATGCTAAGCAAGGGTGAGGTTTTGTGCTGTGGCTCTGCTTGTGGCCAGACTGGTGGCTGCTGGAAGCGCTGGTGCTGCTCCAGCCCCATCCCTTCCTTTGGGGTGCCCCTCTCGTCCTTGGGAAGCCAATTCAGAGAACCAAACTGGTGGAAAGCTAGGCTACCAGAAATAAGAAAGATTAAAAGTGAATCATCTTCTGCCAGTTTAGATCCCTGAATTGCCTATCGATTGCTAAGGTCAGATGAACACCAAGGCTGGCATGAAGGGATGGGATCTTGCAGCCACGAGCTCAGGGAGGAGGAAGATGGGATATGTTGTTCGGTGGCAAATGCCCAATAGATCTGCAAGCTGAATTCCAGACTCTGGTGGTGGGACATGCTACCAGGCTAACAACAAAGTTAACAGTGGTGTGGTTATCCACAGGCTTTCTGCATTCTCCAGCTGCTACCTCTAGTTTGCTGGGAATGAAGACGAGAGCTTTAAAGACCACCTACTGCTTGCATCCTCAGATGCCCTGTGGGCATATTCATTCTGTTCACATCATGTCTAGATCTAACCTTGTCTTTTTCTGTCCCCTTTTCTTGTGTAAGTTTTTCTAAATGCTTCGCTTTCATCCCCTAATATGCTACTCTTCATGCTGATTTTCTGTGCCCCCATGAGTTCACTGTCAGAAGCTCGGGTGATAAACAGATCAGTGATATGTTAAGAGATGAAGTAACTTGCCTTTCCATATCTGTGGAAGAGTGCTGCATATCCACAGAGGGGATGTGCAGCAATGAAAATGAGAAAATACAGGAGGAGTGCATGAAAGGCCGATGAATGAAAAGGCCTGAGAATGCAAGTATTTGCCAATTAAATTCACGCCACAGGAAGACATTCTGGGTGCATAAAAAGAACAGAAGACTCATACAGTGCTCACATCTTCAGGATATCTTTAGGAATGCAGAACTGTTTGAAAAGCTGAAATCAGGGCCAGCCCATTTATGTTACGGCTTTGTAATGTCAGTTGTGGTTCTTTTGGGCTTAACTCATCGTTTCCTTCCTTGTCTCAGAAAATCAGATGTGGAGCACCTGCAAGGTACCTCAAGGAAAGATTGAACAATTATCTGAGCAATTCAATGATACCTATTAAATGTTTAGGTGATAGGCTGAAAAGGATATCTATCCTTCTGGATATCCTTTGGAGCTATCTAGTTATTAAGGGACTAAATAATACTTTGTATTATTTTTGCTATGTATTTTGTTTCAGAGACTGTTTGTGAAGCAAAGGGAGAAGCGCTACTACCATGGTTGTTGAGGGTAGTAGATGATCAGCCATGGGTTTGGAGCAACATAGTGAAAGGTGATCAAGATCAAGGTCTTTGTGGTTGAATCAGGTGTGAAGAGCACTTTTACTGGGTGACCAAAACCTGGCCATATGGCTGTGGCTAGACGATAACTCCCCTGAATCTCTGGACCCTTCCTGCCTAGAGGGTGCTGACGTCTCTGCCTTGGAAGGCAAAATAAATTACAGGGTTTTCATCAAAAGGATTGCTTAATAGTACAAATAAATTTTCTGGAAAAGAAAGTTGAGGGTACAAACTGCTCTGAGCTTCCTTGCCAGTCAGCGCACGCACGTACATAGTTTTTGTCTTCATTATGGATAGGGATTGAATTCTGTGGCTGGAGAGTATGTTGATGCCTTAGGCAAAGGATTGTTGAATAGCTGGGAAGGAAAGCTTTCCCGCTTATCAGAGGGGCACCATCAATGCCCTGCTGTTCGTAGGATCAGTGCTTATGCCTGGTTAGCTGCATCATATCTTAGTACACATCGCTTTGTACTTCCCTGTGCCTTCTCCTCCTCCTCTTTGCTACTTCTGTTCTTCAGGTTCTGGGCCATGGAAAGTGGTTGGATAAAAAGACCAATATTAGAGGAGAAGGGGTGAGAAGTACAGTTTATCTGTTTGGGTTTCCTTTTCCTTCATTGGTGAGTTCATCCAGTTGAGCTTTCATCACCACGCATGTCTGGGATTCTTCCTCCAGGTGATGCAAGGTGTTTCCAATTTCTCGTTCTCCTCAACAACTGAGACCTAGACTCAGGTGTCAGGTTTTGTTGGTTGGTTGGGTTTTTGGGGTTTTTTTGTTGTTTCAGAATACAACAGAGTACCCAGGGCACAGATCATTGTGTTTGCTCTTTCCTGAGTCATTTCCAACTGGTCAACCTCCCTTTGAAAAAGTCGATACCAGAAGTTTCAGTATGCAATAAATGCTTCAAGGGCATTATTTACAGTCAGTAAGATCAACTTTCTACTCCAGTTCCCATGTGTGAAAGATGGTTTTCTCTGTGACTGGATTGCGTGGTAATTGTACATTGAACTGGTCAGCGACAGTAACAGTAAATTCCTTTAAGTCACAGCTTTTCAAGTACATCCTGTGTCCTTTGTGGGTAACCTATATTTTTATTTTCACATGTGTGAACTTGAAATGAGATGATACTGGGAGGATGGTTATTTGAAGTTCAGCCTACTTTGTCAGTTATTGTAGTTTACTTTCTGGAAATCATCTGGTCTGGTACATACTTATCTAGTACTGTTCTTTCAGAAACCTTTGTTAGTGATACTGTTACTTCGTGTATTATTATTGTATAATAATGCAATAATATTGTATAATATTGTTGATGTATTACTCACTTTATCCCTCAGTTACTGACAGAATTTGAGCAACACTGGTTTGAGACCAGATCCATATAAAATTGCTTTAGAAATGTCTGTAATTGCTGATCGTTTCCCATTTACAATTAGTTTTTGGGATAGATCAGCCAGCTTTTAATCTATTTTCTTCTCCATTGATTATGTCCACTGATAATTTTTAATTGGAATGTCATGTAAAACTAATTTAAATGCTTGACAGTAGTCTAAGTGTATTATTTCCCTAATAGCGTTGCCAACCATACTTGTAATGATACCAAGCTTATGCGATAAGACTTCTTTTCCATAATACTGTGTTGATTTCCGTTAGTTATGCTACCGTCCCTTAATTCTTTACTGATAGCATTTGTAACAGCTTTTACGTTATTTTTGCCTGAAATCAATACCAGGTTAGCTGATTTATAAATACCTAGCTCATCCTGCTTGCCCTCTTAAAATATTGGCAGAAAATCAGCTTTTTCAGCTCGCTGCAACTTCCCCCCCCAAGGCTGAGAAACAGGATGGGATTACAGACAAACTCCTATCGCATCCTGCCGCACCCTCCCAACAGCACCATCCCTGCAGAGGCAGTTTTAGCATGTGTCCTGGTTCGTGCACACCTTGCAGACTGGCTGTGAGAAGTATATTAATCAGCAGAACAGCTATGGAAAGGAAAATGATCGTATTAAAAAAAAAAAAATTTTTTTTACTCCATCTCTAGTAGCAGTATGTCTGTGAAGTGGTGGTACCTATACATGTGATGATAACGATCCATATATTTGTTAGTGGCATGATGCTCTCAATCTTATGAACCCAATGGCATCTCAAAATATGTATATGAAGCACTAGAAGATAGGATTGAAGAAAGTCTAGAAGACCACAGGTAAGAGTAACGTAGCCTTGCCCACTGGCTTCTCAGTCGCTGGGGAGCTATTTGCTCCGAGGAGCAGATAGCAAACTAGTATGTGCAAGGTGATACCGTGATGAGCACACTTGCACATGGATAAACATAGAGTATTTTCCATGACAGAAAAGGAAAGATCTGGGAATAGAGACAAGAAATCTGTAGACTTTGATGCCAGCACATTTCTGTATTTGGCTCAAGCCAAACTAATGCAGAATTTGACACATTCTTTTAAGTCGATTGGATATGTGTCCTCCTCCTTATTTTGAGAGCAGTTCTGAACTGGCCCATAATTGTCAAAGTGAAAAAAGGAAATCCTGTCGTCTCTGCTATTATGGCTTAAAGCACTTTTTCAATTAAATTATCATTAGGGTTACATCATGAAAGGTATCAACATAATCCGTTTAAGTATATCTTATAAGGCTCTTTACTACCAAGAAAAATCTCCTGTCTTTCAGGTACCAAAGTTACAGGAATTAATCAATCATGGACTCCAGGGGAAAATTCAGCCTTGATGTAACTCAGTAGTAGGCATTCATTTATATCATGCCTCGGCATGTATCTTTTTCTGCGCTAGGATTTTATATTTATATTATCACAGGACTTTTGTGCGGCTCTTGCATCAGGCTGTTACAGCTAGCACAATAACTACTCTGTACACCAGCATTCCCTGCTATTTTGGTTTCTATTTGATGTCATGTTTTTACTTTACCTGGGGAGTATTTTTGCCTGGAGGAAACAATTGAGAAAAGAGGCGTATTTGAAAAGCCGGGAATCAAAGGAGTGATAAAAAAATACTTCTGAGCACAGTGAATAATTAGGAGTAAACTCACTGTGTCATATAGATGAAGAGTATTTATTGCATGTTATTGAAAACTTTCTCTGAGATAATACTAATTTTCCTGAGACCTTTGTGGGACAGTCAGTCCTAGCATACCTTGTCTGATAGCCTCAAATACATCTGGTTTTGCTTTCAGAATGCTTCAGTGTAGTGAGGGCTATAATTGTCTCCATGTTACAGCTGGGGAGCTGAGGCATAGAGAAGCTTATGTTTAGAAAACATTGCTGCTCACGTTGTGTTTGGAAGGCATTCCCGCTCGTGCGGAGCTTCTCATCAGGAGAGAAGTTGGGAGTTTCGTGAGGGTCTGCCAGCAACACTGGGATGTCCAATCTTGTGAAGGAACAGACTTTCTCTTTTTCTTTCTTTTTCTTTCTTTTTTTTTTTCCTTTTTCCTTTCTTTTTCTTTTCCTCCTCCCACCCCCCAGTCAATAAGGTAGCACTCCCTGCATGGGGGAAGCATTGCCAAGCACTGTCCAGTGGCACAAGACAGTTCTCCGGCAGCTGACCCAGAATTTCCCAGTGGGGTTGGGGTGGGATCTGTTGCCATTTTCATTCTCTGCTGTTCCAGACAGCATAAACATGTCTAAGTTACAGGGATTTGAATATGTGAATAGGAGGCAGTTTCAGAGTATTGCTATTTATGTATTTGTTCCTGCTGTGTAAGGTTATCCATCACAAGTGAAGATATTTTTAATGGACCTTATCTTCATGTACAGTGTAAGTAACGGTACATTTTGGTTCTTCCTGTATCATTTTTCAGAGAGGCAAACTGCAAACGAAAGCCAAAACAAATCAAAAGCTCTATGATTTCCTGATGCAAAATAACATTTCCAGTTTTAGAGAACAAACGCTTAATCAGTGCATCATGCAATCACGGAAGAGGAAAGCTAGCATTTTTAACTTAGAAAATGTGTATTGCTGGTTGTGGCCTAGAGCTAGGACAATGCTGCTAGTCCTACAGGGGAAAAAAAAAAAGCCACAAATTTTCAGTTGCTGGAGCACAGCACCTCTGCACTGTGTGAGAGCAGGCTTTGCCTTAAAACAAGCCGTATTTTGAGTAAGTGTTTAAAACCACTAATTTGTAACTTTAAAGATTTAAAGTTTAACGTCTGCCAAACGATGGCATGTAGATTGTCTTTTAGAAGTAGGAGATATTCTTTAATGTTATCAAGAATCTACATCCCCAGTGAGGCCAGAGTTGCTGTTCCAGCATGGTCCATCTCCAGAAGAAACTGCAGCTCCCTATTTTAGCATTTGCATGATTTCTTGGCATCTCTTCCTTTGCTGCCCCAAGCTCCATAGCGCTTTCTGTCCAGCCATCCAGGTCTTTCTCAGCAATGTCTCTTGAATTTGTGTTTTCCTCATTCTTTATAAACGATGTCAAGAGCCTCTTGGTTTGCATATTTACCTGGAGAAATACTAAGCAAGGGTGTTTGCGTAAGCAGGAGTCAGTCGGCACCGGTGAGCATCCTTGGTGCTGGTGAGCGTCCGCAGCGCTGTGTACGTGGAGCTCTGCCATCGCTCCCGTCGAGGCTGCTGATGGAGGTGAGCAGGATGCCGTCAGTGTGCGGCATGCTCCTTGATCAAAATTCAGCTGTGTATTTAGCTCTCAGAAACACCCTGGTCTTTTGTGAAATCGTGCAACCTTAATTTCAAGCTTGTCGTTGATCGTTCCCTCTGTTTAATGTGAGCTAGTCTCTTGAGATGGCTGGCATCCTGGAGTGAAGAGATGGAAGTGTGAGAGATCTGCTAAATCTGCTGTTACTTAGAGTCTCCGCCTTTGATACTGTCTCCAGAGACTGCACTGATCTCTTCTTTTCAGTCACCAGTCTACATCCTCGCTGCGGTTTTGATGGGAGATTCCTTTAAGGCATTTTGTACTGACAAGGTTATTTTTTCTGTGCACGTGCAGTAGAATTTCACAGAAACCTTCAAAGAAAGGGTTTTCTTTCTTTTTCCCCCATGTTTGAACCAAGTTCACAGTTGCTTAGGTTCTTTGTAGAATTACCAAGAAATAAATTATATGAGCGGCTTAATTAACAGTAAGTTAAGATGAAAGATGCCTGTTGTTTTTCTGTTACGGTTACACTATTTTTTTCATAGATATCTATGTATATTGAAAAGTAACAGCTAGTAGAGCTGTCTGCTTTTTGCTGAACACAACCCCTAGTGAGCACTGGCATTAGGTATTTGATTCATATATTAAAAGAAGAACCATTGTTGCACAGAATTGCTGTTGTTGCAGACTTCTGCCTTTGCTTATGGATGCGGTCATGGGTGTTGAAAACTCCAGTAAAGTTCCCCCCCCACCCCCCGCCCAGCCCCATTTTAAAATTCTACTCTGTTGCAAGCCTGGGAAAATGCTGTTGTTGGGTTTTTTCCCTCCTTTTTGCTGGAAAGGTTTTCTTTCTCAAAAAAGACAAGACAAATCGAAGATGTGAGAATTTTTTATTGACTGTTTTTCAGCTAGTATCCTAATGAGAGAGGCTTGCAGCATCTTGGTCATGTGTAGGTAATTTTGCTTGTCTTTTAAAGGAAAATCTCAGTGGTTTTGCCAGAAGTAAAACTCTGGTTTGTGGCTTTGTTGAATTTTTTTTTTCTGGGATTTGGTTTGAGACCCAGTGGAGGTGACTGCTCTGGAGAACAACTTTGTTGATTTTCTCTTGTAAAATTTTCTATTAGATTTTTTTTAAAAAAAAGTATACTGAAGGTTTTAATCTTTTTTGTGCTGAATTTCCTTAATTTGAGAGTTGTTCTCCATGCTGTACATCTATAAACCATGTGGCCAGGCAGGGCTGCTGGTTCAGCTGTAGGCACAAAGGGGAAGCGCGTAACCCAGCATTACGTTTGCTCTGTGCTAATGGACTGCATTTCAGGGTCTGCAGCTATGGGTAACTCCACGACAAAGCCAGGTTTCCACAGGGAAGATGCTGAGAAGCTAGAGTGGGAACAGGAGCTACGGTAGGCTGCAGCGATACAGCCACTCCATCCTTGTTACAGGAATTACGTCTGAAGTATGGTGCACAGGTTCCCAGTTGCTGTAGTTATTAAGTATTCAAAACGGGATTAGGGGTATCATGGAAGTGCAGACAGATCCCTCTAATGACAGTACGGCTGTCAGGAGCATGCCAATACGATACAGAGAGAAATTGCAGTCTAGGCTATTTAGATCTGTGATATGGTCTTATTCCAGTGCCGTTATAAAGAGTTGTGTTAATTGAGCAAATCTCATTTGAAGTTGTTTGATTTCCCCCGTTACATGTAAGACCCAATAATGACTATTCTAATGTGCTAATTAAATTTATTTATTGATCTACCTTTTATTTAGAGAAGACAATCCAAACGAGAAGCTGCGGCATGTATTGTGGAGGCATGTGGCAAAGCATGCCCACGGTTTGGTACATCAGCCATAGTGGAGAAGGGACTCTGCCTGGGGTTTCGTTTCAGAATTGCTCAAAGTAGTAATGCAGACAAGTACATTAATCTCCTTAACTATTCAGAAATGAAAGATCGGGTACAATAACTTATTATTTATTGCTCTTCCAACATGTCTGTTCCATAAGATTCGCCATTAAAATTAAAATATAGACACTGTAACAGCTAGTTTAAGAGAGTCTGTGGCTTTGCTGTTCAGTGCAGGAACATTTTTCACTGTCAATTCCAGCAGGTTTCCTGCCACACCGGTGGCCCCCACCGTTGGGGTGGTGGAGGGTTTACACCAAAACGATGGTTATTTAGAAGGACCCACGGGTAGGGCTCAGCAGCAGGCAGTCGGGTAAGGTGCAGCATGGTGTCGGTGAGCCCCTGACAGCCGAAAAAGGCAGCAAGCGCAGTTCATTCTCGCTGTACGGTAGCTCCACTGAAACAAATGGGAGCAGTTGTTTCGGTGCATAAATAAATTCCTACATTTCTCATTTCTTTTTTTTTCAGTAAACAACCGACATTTATTTTTGCAGTCTTGCAGAGGGTTTCCTGAGCCCACTGCTTTGTGCAGCAATGAAACCAGAATCAGGTGCGTAGGCATTTTAATAGCTACCCATGCCTCCAGAAGGCTTTTGTGCATAATAAACTTTTACTAGGAGGGGGACAATAACGACTATTCATTGTGTGGCATAACTTCATTTTCATGTTTATTACAGATTAGCCCTAATCTTTCATTATGTACTTAAGCAAAATTATCCTTAAGGTTCTTGGAAACGAATCAAGAAACTAAAGGTAGACCCTGTAATAGATGTCTCTGCCCGCGCTATGCTGTAACATAACTCTTCTGACTATTGACTGATTTATTTCACTGCACATGAATGTGCCAAATCCTATCAAGCCACACTGCTTGAAACACCATATGAACACACAGCCCCTGCTCTTAGAGTTCAACATTTAATCGGAGGAGACGGACAAACAGGAAGAGCAGAGGTAATGGAGAGGGGAAGCATGGGGATTAGATTTCCCTTGCCCAGGGTAACGTGTGGAATTTGTGGCAGAGCTGGAAACTAAACCCAGGCGTCCCGAGCTCTGCTCTGGGGCCGACAAACCCATGGGACGTGGCATCACCCCGTATCTTGGGTGGGACAGGACCCCGGGAGGGCTCTGGTCGGGTGCCCTGATGGAAGCGGAGCTAGCTCCGAGATCAGCCCAGGGCCAGCTCCGAGATCAGCCCAGGTCTCTGCCAGCTTTTTCCAGTCCGGCCCTGAACAGGGGGAAGGTTTGCACGGCCGCTCTTGGGAGACCTGCGCTGCTGCCTGCATGGCCTCCTGCTGAAAACATCTTCCCCTGTGTCCAGCCGGAGCGTCTCTTCTTGCCACCTCTCCCTCCTCTAATCCTGCAAAGAAAGAATGATAAAACATACCAATTATTTCATGGGCTGCTAACAGTGGGTGGCCAAAACCAGACCTGTGGTCTGGTGGCCAAAAATACCTTCACCAGGTGTTTGGAAAACAAAACATAACAGTGGATTTCAAAGAGCTCCCTTGTTTTCCAAAGAAGGCTCTTCCCAATTTCCTTTTGGAGTTAACGGTTGGACGATGGATGCTTTTTCCCCCCTGCTAGGCCACTGTTAACTTGTGTTTCCTCAGAAGTACTATTTCTTTACCAAATTTACAAAAACTTGGTCAGTATTGTATAACATGCTATTTGGTAGTTATGTTATGCTGGCATTAAGCAGACTACGTATTAATATAACTGATGTTCATGTATTGCTCTGGTTTTATATATAGATCTCTGTATCGTTCTGCTTCTTGAGCTGCCTTTTTATTCCAAATGGCTTTGAAATTCAGTCTATCTTTAATTACAACACATGTATTAATCCAGGATTAAGGGCAAAGAGTTCCATTGTTCTCTTGGCTTTTTTTTTTTTTTTTTAATGGGATTTGTGGGTAATCAGTGCTGTTCAGGATTTTGTCTCTTGATGTTTCCCTTTTTTTGGTATATAATAACTTGTCTATCAGATAAAGAGCTTTAGAATTATTTTTTTTTTTAGCTGTCTCTTGAAGGTATGAGCCCAGAGGGGTCGGGTTCTGCGGAGGTTGCATGTCATCCCTGCTCTCTGTGCAGTGAGGTTTTTCTCAGCCAGGAGAAAAGCTGGCGTTTAACCCTCAGACCGTGAGTCCTATTGGCATTCAGGCAAGCACACGTCTGACACGAGTGCCACGAGTGGTGCCTCCCCGCCAGTCGCACTCTGCCAGGGCTGCACTTTTGTTGTCAGTCAGCACAGCAGAATTAAAAAAACCTCAATTAGCCAATGCAGCAAAGGTAACAAGGTGGCATGCAGCCTGGCCTCGTATTTGTTTCACCTGTGAAACTGTTTGCCACTTAAATTTAGTTGTGAATAATCTGGCAAGGATGTTGGAAAAAAGAGAGCAGCTGACAGCCTCTCCATTACCTGAAATCAAATATTTCACCTCTCTGTCACACTCTTGCTCCGGGAACGATCCCCGAGCCTCTCTGACAGCGGAGCTGGTGGGAGTGCTGTGACGGCTGACTCGGTCTGTGGGATCAGTGGGAGGCTTTCCAGACCTTTCTGGGGTTTGGGCTAGGCCAGTACTGCTGCATTTGGGTTAGGTGTGGCACAAAGTCCTGCGTGCAAGATGGGCTTGACCCAAGGTCTGGTTTCCACATGAATTTCTGTCTCCAAACCTCTGGCCGGAGAAAAGACGAGACTAGTGCTGGCTCAGGGTGTCTCAGCTGTACAGAAACGGGATGGATCAGAGCCGCGGGGTCTTGTCGTCTCTCGTGCCTTTGCCCTGACCCGAGCACAGGGACTCTCCCGTTCCCCATCTTTTCCTTCCTCGCATGTTGCTGCTGCGTTCCCACTGAGAAACGCCATGGCCTCCCTCCTGCCTTGCCCTGCTGCAGCAGAGATCTCCCCGGGCCATTGCATGGCCGAGGAGGGCAGGGAGGGACGCTGGGTCTTCCTCAACTCCTCCTTCAGCACCTTTAGCAGGAGCAGAAAGCCGCGCAAGCTTGGGCCTCGCTCAGCTGTTCAGCTGCACGTGCTGCTCGGTCGCGGCATCTCACCAGTGACCCAGGGTGTTTCACTGCATCCGAGGCTGGAGTAAGGAGAAAGGTTTGGGGGTGTGAGTCACATCCACGCTTTTGCAGTGGTTTTGCTTCATTTTTCCCTCACCCCCTGTGAACTCCAGTGAAAAAAGTGTAGTGAGATAGCTGTTGTTAAGCACCTGCTTCCTTTTAAAAATAGTAAACAAACAACTTAATCCAAGAATGGGCACGGATGGAGTCGGCCAACAAGAAAATTGCCGCTGCAGCTAAGGCTGTATGAGCCAGGTTTTTCTCAAAGGGATGAACGGGAGTCTCCTCCAAATCTGGGTCTCCCGCATGTGCCAGTATTTGTTTCCTTTCTGATTAGGAACGCATTGAATAAATCAGATAATACTATGTTTAATGTTTTTGCTCCCAGCATGCCATTTGTTGACACAGCGTTGGCATGAAGAGCAGCTGCAGGTCAAATTTGTTGCGGGGCTCCCCTAAGTCTGCAGCTGCTAAAAATAAACATTTTGCGCAGGTGGAGGCTTTGGCTGGGCTTGTGGTTTGGCTTAACTTGCAAAGTTTGGGATCTTTTCTGAGGTATGTAAATCACATTTGAAATATTTGGCAAGTCAGTGCCTGAATGTAAAGGAATTCCACCTGAGGAGCTGAAGCAGCTCTGATGGGTGTTCTGGCATGGCATCGGCCGCCTGAACTCGACAGTGTCTTCCATATCGCTGTGTTTTCCAAGGTTTCAGTCGTCCTGATGGAACGTTGGCTCCTTCTAAGAAGTGTTTGTTGGGGTTGTACCTGGTCGGTCTGTCTGTCGGGATATTTACCCTGTACTCACCGCCCTGGCGTTGGGGTGCCTGGCCATTGCAGTGGTTATCAATACCAGAAGAGCCATTCAACATGGCAAACGTTTCAGTGAATCAGAGAAACGTAGCAGCTGGAGGCAGAAGTTGGAGGTGGAAAGACCATCCAGGCCGTCTCCCAGGAGCAGGAGGTTCAGGGAAAAATAGCACTGCAGATCAGAAGAGAATCCCAGTCAAGCCAAGAGGAGCGAACAGATGGGGCCCAGACCACCTAACTTTTACCTATATTCTAGATACCAGTGGTGCAGCCCTTGTAACATAAGCACTCAAGTTCCCTGTGCTGGAAGGAGAAAGGTGCTTTTGAAAGTTTGCAAATGGAATTGCCATTAGGCAGCTAACATTTAAGCAAGAGTTAAAGGATAATACTTGTGTGTAATATTCCCATGCAAGAGAATCCGTCTAAATTAGGTGGATTGGTTCTCACTTGCTGTTATCTGATGGGGAGGTGATCCATGAGCTTGTGGAGACCAGAAACACAAAGATGAAAAATGGTTTGCCTTGTTCCCACTGCTCTCCACTGCTGAGCCAACAACTCCTCATCCAGAGACACCTTTGCATATTGCAGTCCTGCGTCCCTCGGGAGCTGGTCCGGGCCTCTGCGCTTATGCTGCACTTTCATATATTTCAGAGTGTCAGAGCAGGTTCGCACCATTTCAATAAAAGTGTGCTGGGTCAATATCCAAGATAAGCCTCTCGCTTACAGGGATGGCAGCCAGTGTAGATAAGGGGTGATTGAAAAAGTTCCTGAGATTTCATATACTTTTAAATAAATAAATAGAGGCATACAGAAACTTTAGCATCCTTCCAGCACTGGGAATCTAACATGTTGCATTACAATTAAAAAAAAAAAAAAATCAAAGAAATCCCATTTTATCTTGTTACTATAAAATGAAATTAAGAAGCCATTCACCTCTAAAAAGCAGGCTTAAAGAAACTGGCTTCTAGGAACGTGGATTTCATTCATTTGTATTTGTGAAATGGGACATTCAGTGTGAGATTTAATAGCCGGTTAAGAATAAGAAAAAAATTACTGTTATAAATACTGAGTATTTTATTTCCTTCTGTTATGGCTTTGTTCGGGGAGCTTTCTCTCCCTGCTACCTGACTGCACGCTGAATTTCATTGTTCAGTAATGCAGTCCAGCTGTTCCAGCTGTTAAATATTCAAGCAAATACTGGGTGTTTTTCTTAACAATTCATTTGTATTTAGTTACCTTCTTCCAGTGCAGATTAGCTACTGAATAACCAGGAGTTGGAATAAAAGCTTGTAATTTTAGATGCTTCCATATGTACTTGGCTTAACACATTATTTTTCCTCAAAGATTGTATTCATAGGTATTTTATATGAATATTTTTCTAAAGTCTTAACATTTAGATACTTTTTAGATTTTAATACTCATCCATACTTTCAGCTAGTATCTAATTGGCACCACTTGCTTTCTGTTTTTCTATTGTTTGAACAGACTTTGCTAGAATAGTATAGCTTATTAATTTATGGAAATGTTGGAATACTGATGGATTTAAATTTTGTATAGCATGTGAATAGCGTGTTTAAAGCCTGAGGATTGAAAATGTTTGGCTTTTTTAAAGTTATATTGCATGCTCTCCTGAAGTTGTAGAAGATTTTCTCTCTCACTAGCAATACAAAATATTTTATTGAGCAATGGTGAGTTTTCTTTAACAGTTTCAAAGAGAGGTACTTTTCTACAGTACAGTTATAGGAGGGCTGTGTTGTTGCGTGGTGTCTTCTTTCCGTGGCTATTTCCGTATCTTTGAGTGACATTATTTCCTTGGCTAGCATCAGGAGCTGCTTTACTTCAAGCCAAACCAGGCAGTCCGGAGAGCCATATGGGACTGTGTGGTGGGAAAGCTTTTCTGTAAATCCTGAGTCTAAAAACTCTGACCAGGTTCAAACTGCATTGTATTTGCTACTGTGTTGTCCAGTACAGATACCTATATGTGCAAACTGGTCCTTCAGACAGCACAGTGGCATTAAGATGACTGCAAATTGGAAAGGGTTGATTTACTGAAAAATTCCGTTTTGGTTGAAGCAAAATGACTTGGTAATTTGGGTCATGTTTAGAGAATATTTTCACTTGGAGAAAGGAAAAAGAGCTTGTTTTTTCCGAGCTAGGAAAATTATTTTTCTCTGCAGATTGAAATTGCATGTTAGGAGGGAAGGCTACACCCCTCAAGAAGGAGGTATTCTCACAGACTTATTGGAGGGTTGGTAGGAAAGGCACCGAAGCTTGCCGTTTTCTCCTGCATTCCCCATTACTTTGCGATTGCAGTAGTAACCTGGCATGTCATAGGCCTAAGTTTAAGTTGGGGGGTTTTTAGCAGATGTTTTCTGGTGGAGTGCTCTAGGCAGAAGGTATTTTCATTTGTGTTTTAACTCCTACTGAAGATGTGTTAAACTTTTAAATATTCATTAGCTAAAAAGCATAGGAATTAGTATGCAGCCTGAGAAGTCTGTGCTTATTGACACAGAGACGGGATATTTGACTTACCCATAGAAATTAAAAGACAGTTTATTTGTTAATGACTTCTTAAAATTATTTTTTACAAATTTCCTGTTGTTTTACACCTGCCTGCTAAAAGTAGTCCTTGTAGAGGGCCTTTCCTACAGTGTCATTGTGTATGTTCATCTTTGTAGGTGAACTACGCTGTACAAGATGAAACTTTAATATCCAGATGTAACTGTGCCTTTTGATGTTCTCTCTAACGCTGTGCATTCAAAAAGGTCTGTATCTGTAGTGACTGCAGAAGACATGTCCCTGCTGAGAAAAAGCAACAGGGCTGTAGTCCCTAAGAACATCCATTTTAATAGGGTACGTGGCAGCAAGTCCTACAGCGATACAATGGAAATGCGCGTCAGCTCCAACGATGTGGTGCACGAAGAGCGTGCTTTTACTCCAGCCCTGGAAGAGGTTGGTGGCCCCGTTCTCCTTGTGGTCTCCAGGAGTAGGATGTCAGAGTTTGTACCATTGCCCTACATCTCCTCCTCTTCATCCTCCTCTTCTTGTTGCCACCACCAGCTATTTTTACACGGCAGGTGGGTTACTAGGGGGAATCCAGCGCCTTTTGCCCAGCATTCCCTATGGCTTGTGGCGTGGAATTTTGCTCAATGAAAGAATTGCTTCTCATTTGCTTCCGCAGTAGTTGGGGTTTAGGGAAGAAAGGGCTTAAAAAAAGTTGTCTTTTTCGGGGCTGTTTTGAATCGGAGATTGTGCAAAATACCCATCAGTGGGATTTAAATTACTTCTATAGCAAGGCTGTAGAATTATCGTCAGTCTTCTTGTCTTGCATCAATAGAGAGAGGAGGGAAACACTTACTTGGTACAGTTCCTAGCATAATTACCTAAATAATAGACTTCATGCAGCCAGAAGAAAGAAAGAGCAAATACTTTCTGCACTGCCTGTGACAGGGTAGTATGGGAAACATATTGCAATATGAGAGCGTAAGAAAGGCTGTGCCGACTCAGACCGAGGGTCTGTCTGGCCCCGCAATCTGTCTTCCACCCTGACCGCAAGCAGAGACCTAGAAAAGAACAGGAAAAAGAGGAATATGTTTGTCTGTGATCCGAATTTAAGTTCTGGAAAATTACCACTGGTGTTAAACATAGGGGAGGATTTCAGATGCTCGGAGAAGTCTCTCTCGGGACTGGAAGGGGATGGGGTGCAGGGCGGGTGTCTTCCCTGCATTCACTCTCCTCAGGATCTTTCTAAAGTGGTTTGCTCAAATAGTTGCAATAGGATTTTTTTTTTTTTTTTTAAACCAGAAATCCCCACTGATGCTTAGCAAAATGTTTTTGCAGCACTGTTGACAGTCATGCTGGAAACACTAATGTAAGCTGCTCCCTGCTTTCAGATGCCATTTCGTTCATTGTGCTGATTAAATTTGCTTGGAGCAGGTTTAATTAAGGTGCTGTTGAAAACCGTCACTCGAGCCAGGGACTCATGTATGCTGGGGTGCCTCCATGCTAATAGCAATAGTTCAGCAGAATTAAAATGAGAGGGCTTTGCCTGGTTTCTTATTTGGCTCACTTGTTGAGGGAGGATTACTAGGGCCTCAATATTTATGGGCCAATTTGTATTATTGGTGCCGACCCTGGCAGATTTCAAAGCGTTTTGATTTACTTTGTAACAGGCATGGCTTGCTCATTTAAAGTAGGTATATAAATGGAGGGGAAGACCGCTGGATAAACAGAACAACAATGAAAAAAAGGATTGCTTGGTAGCTTTTGTATCATAATACAAGAGAAATTATTAGAAAAGTTTCCACTGCAGATGAGCCATTTCCAGATGTGAATAAATATTTCTGCATTCCAGAGAAGTAGAGCTGTGGGTTGACCCCGGCTCTGTGAACGGGCTGAATCAGCACCGCAGATCCCCAAAGCTTGTGCTTTCTGAATAATGTCCAACCCGACAATACTAGTGGCTAAGCTTCCACCTTCCCTTTTGCCCAGATTAATCTTTATGAATTACCTGAAAAATAGAATAATTTAAAATACCAAAATATTTTTTTTCAGAGTAAAGTCTGGAAGGCTATTTCTATCTGTGCTGTTAAATCCATTAAGGTTGTTAGAGCTGCAACAGCTGGAAAGCAGAATATAGCCTTGTGTGTGCTCTCAAATGGCAAAGGAATTTGGAAATTTAGACATTTGATTTCCTCCATACTTGAAGGTATCAGGCAGTCATGTATTTTTAAGTCAGGTGCGCATACACAGGCGCAAAGGATCGGTGTGGGCAGAAAGTGCATCTCCATAAGAGGGCTTGCTGGAGGTAAAAATGGAAAAGGGCTGCAGGTCACACTTCAGACCTTCCTGATCTGTTTGCACGCTGTATGTAAAAGAGGAGAAGGACAAGTATACGCAGCAGGTGACGGGGTGGCTGAGGGATCCTTTCCTCGAGCCCGGTTCCCAGTCCCTGCTGGCTGCAGCTGCCGGTGCTGCAGGGCCCCTCCTGTGAGCCCGTCCAGGTCCCTCAGCCCCTGGAGAACAGCCCCTGGTTGCGCTGGCCGGATGAGTGGAGTCAGCCCACGGAGACATCCCAGGTGCGTCAGGACAGGACACAGTAAGCAGGACTGTGTATAGGGAGGTGAAGATCTGGTGGGTGGAAAATGAGAAGAGCATCTCAGCCTGTTCCCCAAACTGCACCCATAAAGCAATTTCCTTGTGCAACTAGTTTGACGGGAAGATTGCACGCACCTCTGTGTGACCGTGGGTGACAAACCTGGGCTCGGTGCTGATTACCTGTGGAACCGTACCTGCTATACAAGCGGTTGTCGGGCAGACTTTGCTGAAGGTTATAGTGTGTATATGTAATTGCTAATTCAATAATGCAGGAAGTATGTGCTCGGCTTTAAGCAGTTAGTGCTGAACTGGTGTCGAAACGTAGAACGGCAGAAGAATGCCAAGTTACTGGCCAGTTACCATAACAAAAACATGTTATGAAATATAAAGCTGACATCTCATTGGACTAGAGGCAGGCTGTGTTAGCAGCATTACTGGAAATTTGGAGATGTATATATAATTTCTTTGTTCATGCCTCTAATGCATGGAAACGACCTGGAACCACAAGCGTCGCAAAAGTGACTGAAAAGTTGACAGTCCCCACGCAAAAGCTTTGGTGCCCAAACAAGTGAGGATGCAAAAAGCAAAGTCAGAAATCAGAACTGTAGCTCTTGACCTTACAAGGCAACTTGAGCTAATGTTAGAAGTGTGTGCTCTCTTGTGGGCTCGGTGTCAGGTCTGGAAAGTAGGAGTCCTGCTCCATTTTTAATGAACTTTTTGCAGGATCTGAAGTAATCCAGCCTGGAATATAGATTATTCTTTCTCCATATACTTCCCTTTCCTTTAAGTTAAAATGGAGATTTCACTTCTTAGATGTTCTGCTTGAGGCTAATGTAATCATTCTGTTTGAAATCGACCAACCAAAGGCAAAATGGAAGCGCAAAATGATCCCATATTCTACGTTACCATCCCGTCATCTGATGCAAGTTGATTTCTGCCAGGAACAACAGATTTATACTTGGTAATCTCTGTTTTGCCACTAATAAAAACATTTTATTCTGAAAACGCAGAGAGATCCAATCGCTCCTAAGAGGTTTTGCCCCTCCAACAAGCTGAGTTTCCTTCTGCATGAAATCCTGTTGTCCCCTCCTACCTTTTTTGTTTCTGATGCCCCGCTCTCGCTGTCATTGCAAGGAAATGACCCTCTGTCTCATGCAGCTCACATTCTTGAATTCACTGCCTGACTGATTAGCCAAGGACACGCTCAGCCAAAGTACTGGTAGTGAAGCTCTCTTGCCAGACAGCTTGCTCAAAAACACTTCAGAAGAAGGAGAGGGGAAAGAAACCCACTTTAAGGACAAAGCTTGTTTACTATTAAAACTTCTGCAGTCAGCAAAAGCAATACTGACTGCAAAGCTGAATTTGCATTTATAGTACAAATATGAAAAATGAACTCTACCACGAGCATGTCCTTAAAGAGATTATAAATCCACTCTCTTGACTGGTGTGCAGTGCAGTGTTTTGATTGTTAATACCTAGATACGTTGCACTCGAAAGTACGGCGTATGGCGTACTTGAAAAGACACCGATATAAAGATTTTGCAGTCTAAGTAATTTTACAGTGGAAAACTCTGTAATGAGAGCAACCCTGCTAGTACCCAAATGCTGTGTTGTTTTATTGGATATCTGTAAAGGTTGGCATGTGGTGGGTTAATAATTAGATACTCTTTGTGTATAGTTCAAGTGAAGGCCACCAGCTATGACTTCACTTTGGCTGGGGTTTCCCTGTAATCCATTTAGCAAATTAAAGAGATTACTTTGATTGGTGCCATTATCTCCTATTCTCTTGCGGTTGAACCACTTAACCTGTGCTTAATTGAAAGAGATAGAGAGGGTACAGTAACAAATACAATCAAATGAAAGGGGCAATAGGATCTGTAGGCCAAACAAATGATCAGCACTAGGCTAACAATAGCAGATTAGAGGTGAGATCAATTAATTAGAAGCTATTGTAGGCGTTGGGTGGCTGCCAAGCTTTCTAATAGCCTAAGTCATCATGCCGTTCTGTTTAGGAGGATTTTAATGACTGGGAGTTGATGTGGTTATTTCAATAATTACCTATTTTAATAATTACTTCATTAGAATATAAAATGTATTATTCTGCAGGCTCTGTGGGAAAGACAGTTTTATTAACAGTGCACCTGGATCCAAGGGAGCATACATACCGGCGTGGGTCGTGCCCTGCCACCTCCCCGGGCTGGAGCTGCCGGCGTAAAGGTCACTGACCACTTTGGGGACCTCCAGCCTCGCACCGAGAGGCACAGGCTGCCTGCCTGGGCATATTTTCAGAAGTGCTGCCTGCAGGCCTTTGGCTGATGGGGGCTTTGAGTAACAGGTTGCGAGTTTTTGTTGCCTGCGGTGCTGTCGGGGTGCCCAGGTGTGTTGCCATCCCTCCTCAGCACCCGAGGCTCTGGGTCACGGTGCCGGGCAGCGCCGGTGAGCCCAGGCTGCGCTCACTCCCACGTCAGCGGGAATGGACATAGTGGCTGGTAGGAACCAGCACGGCAATGGGCAGAAACGTTGTCCGTCTCTTGGGAGATGAGGAGGTGTTTCCTCGGCTGGTGCAGGAGCATTAGGTGTATCCGGTTGGAAAGCCTGTAGCGCTCTGGTCTTCATCCCGCCTGCTGGGATAACCTAGCTGCATGCACGATGTGTGTGCAAGTGATCAAAGTTGTCAAAGAACTAGCGTTGATATCCTTGAATATTATGATTTATTAGTACTCATCGTGCATACTGGCACAGGGCAGTTGGCATGTAGCATGCTTTTTATTTGTAGCAGGAAATCGTTTTTTAAATGAACTTTCTAGGAGTCATTGAATTTGGTTTCAAAGGCACTTAAGGCTCTAAGTTTGAAAAGTTTTGGGGGCAAGGATGTGACTGTAAAATCTTCAAGAAAGGCTTGACTGCTAAATACTTTTAAATACATATATGTGGTAAATATGGCAGCAGGTAGATTTACACATTGCCATGTGTGGTACTAATTTTTTTTTTTTTTTTGCCACATGCTGCAGAATGCAGATGTTGCCTCTGGAGGTGTGGAATCTCCCAAGGCGGTAACATTCGGATGTGCAGAGTAGAATTTGCCTAAAAGTTAATGTTTAAAACACATCAGCTTTACACCAAACCTATTTTGTTCAGTTTGGGGGGGTGGAGGGGAATTGGAAAGGGAGAACATTTTCCAAGGCACTGAAGTGACTTAGGAGCAAAATTTCAGCAAACTTTTTTTCAGACTTTTTGCAGGCTGGCATAAACGGTGATTTTATCTGGATGGGAATTGTGCTGAGAAACTTCAAGAAACGTGCAATTTTATTGCAGCTTTAATTGTTGTTGTTGATGTTTCTGCAAAATGTTAAATTGGGTTCTTGTTTTGCATGTGTGCATGAGTAGGGTTTGCTGTGAACTGGGATGCCAGGTTCCCGGGGGATTAGCATGCAAGGAAAACCTGTAATAGAATAATAGAAAGCGCTGCTCTGAATTTGGACAACTCCAAGTGGCAGATGTACACAGAGATAAAGAAGAGAGCGTAGTCTACAGGAAATACGAGTTCTGGTCATATCATTACCCTGTGATAATGAAGAAAATTAGAGCGCGTGGTATTTTGGTAGTGCTTGGCAAGGCTACACATTTGGGTTTGTGAGTAAGCACTCAAACGTCTGGGTGTTTTCCAAACTATACAACCCTTTTGGAACGCTGCGTCATTAATCTCCAGATGTGCGAGGGGGTATCATGGAAATAGCCGTCCTGTGCCATTTTCCATTTCTGATCTTGATCAGAAACATGTAAAATGCATGTGCTTGTGATAAAACAAACTAGTTATTTAGTGTAGCTGAATTTATTATAGCCTCAGGACAGATCAGTTCTATCCAAAGAGTGGGTGAAGTCACTCTGTTTAATCCAAACTGCTTGCTCCATCCTTATAAGGGAGGAATCTAGTCAGTAAAGAATTTGGTGTCACTGGAAGGCCTTGATTCAACAGAGACGCAAGAATGGCTGACTTGATGCACAAAACAGACGTACTGAAGTTAGACTTTTGAAAGTAATAAGCAATCAAACCCATTCTTAAATCTTTGTGGTACTGAAGTTTTCTTCTACATTTGGCACTGGCCTTACTAATTTTTGCAGTACAAGACCACTCAGGTTTTAATACAGATAATTTTCATAACTAACATCTATGTTTCTAAGCTAATATGTCTGAAACAACACGCTGTATGAACGATTAGTTTTGGAGAATAGGATCTAAACCCCTTAACTTGGATGAGGCAATTTCTTTTAAATGAGTGGTAGGTTGAACTGGCATCAGACCTAGATATCCTCTTACTCCAAGGGATACTAACCCCTCAGGGCAGGGTTCAGGTCATTAGCGGGTCAGTTTAGGAAAGCATATACTACTGCTGCCTCCATCCGTCCTGGCCTGAAGAATAAACATAAGACTCCAGTTTCCATTGTTAGCAGACCAGGAACCTTCACAGGCCATAACAGCAGCTTAACAATTGTAAAAATGCATTTGTGAGTTTCAAAGCCTAGATGTTTTATCAATGATGGAAAATGTAATGGTTTTGGTGGGTTTACAAAGGAATGCATAAATCAAATCCTTTGGGCTCCATCAGAGTTTTATATGCAAATATCTACTTACATACTTTAAGAGAAGTGTATGTATAAAGAACAAATAACGCGGGGTGGACTGGTATGTTTAAGATTTATCAGCATGCATTTAAGATGGCTACAGTCTAAGGTTACTCACTAAAAGGACACGTAATCTGGCCGTACCAACCGTATGCCAAAAAACTTGTTATACAACACTATCCTATATTCATTTATATGCCATATGGGTTATAGGAAAGCTATTTAAGAATATTTTGGAGGGTTTTAAGTTTTATTGTAACTTTTTTCCCAAGATCGTCCTCCTGCAAAATGAGGAGGTATGCTTATTAAACCGCAAAACACCTTTGGAAATGACCTAAGAACTTTTTTTTCTCTTGCAAGGGTTGATGTTAAAACTTGCAAGTTTTAACTGGTAGGTGCAGTGAGCCCTTGTGCTTGCTTGTGGAGCTGAAGTCAGTTGTTAAACTTCCGAGGCGATGAAGAATCTAGATTCCCAAAGCTGGCCCTTCCTGCATAGAGCAGGGAGAAGGTGGCCTCTTTCCCCACCCTCATTGCTTTTCATGGAATGCAATGCGCAGCCATTGAAGGGGTCTTAACTGCATTGAAACTGAAAAGGACCCAAAGTTACCAGGCAAAAGGGAGGGCATGTATAGAGTAAACTCATTTACTATATGATGCAGCAGCTTTCCACATGGATATTACCACCCTGTTGTGTTTGCATACATATATACCGTGTGTATGCATACTGAAACCCAAAATCCAAAATGCTACATCTGTAGAATGACAGAAGGTAGATGGCTGTATCTTTTTATATGGTTAAGGGATCTGCATTAAGTGTTACCTGTCTGCACTATTTAGGATCTTTCTGTTATTGGACATATCATCAGGTATTTAGGGACTGCAGGTCTAATATTGGTGTGTCAGACCTCATGTGACACCACGTGCTCTCAGCAGCTCTTCCAGAAGATGTGAGGGTGCACACACACGTACAGGGATGTTGTCTAGAATGTGTTTTTAATAGTGGCATTTCTGCCTGAATTTTTTTCCTCCCCACTGACCTCTCCAGTCAAAAGGTGTACATTGGGGAGGCAGAAATTGAGGACTGCTTTTTTTTTTTTTTAAATCTGTTAGTAATCTGGGTTGAAATCCTACCCCATGGACATCAGTGACAAAAGTCCTATTACTTCAGCGGGGACAGGATTTCAGTCTTTGTGCTTTTTATGTTTATAATATTAATGGAAAAGCCAAGTTCAACACTAAAAACACATGCAAGGTATAAAAACAAAATGCCGACATGCAGACTTTCAATAAAATGGGGTTTAATAAGTTACTGTCCAATCTGGATGACAGATATTGTGTAATACTCTTTTAACGGTCAAATCTGGCTTCATCATGATTTGGAGTTAAAGCAGGAGATGGTCAAAATATTGCCAGTGATTTTAATGTAAAAAATAAATAACAGGAAGTAAAAGAAATGTGTCAAGAGGAGGCCTGAGACAGGGTTCAGCAGCAGAGCGTAATGGATTTGATCGCTTCTGCTTTCCTTAGGAGGAGTCACTGCATGTAAAGTATTTGGAGATAATCTTAGCAGAAGGGCCACAGCCAAAGCCCTGCATTTCTTTTTCCAAGTTTCTGATGCAGAACATTCTTAGTTCCTTCACTGCCCCTTGAATTCAAATCCTGGCTTTGTTAGTTCAAATAAAATATAAATCCAGGATACATTTCAGTCCCATCTGTATGTGCTGGGTGATGTACAACAGGTGGAATCCATTTGCTGAATAATTACTAGGATGCAAACAACGGAGAGCTTTACAAGGAAATCATCTCTCTTCATCACAGCTCTGGTGTTAAGGCCGTATTTGTTCCCGATAATCAGCAAAATTCCAAAAGACCAGTAATGAAATAACTCGGAGCCCTCTCCCCAAAAGCCATATGTTCAAACAATGAAAGACTTGCTGTCCTTTCAGCAGAAATTAAAACAAATCCTTTGAAGATTACTGCAATTATCCTCCTCTTCCCCCTTTTAAACGTAAGCAAGTTTTTGCGGCTTTCTCCTCCGAGAGAAGGGCAGAAAGGGAAGATCAGTTCCAGAGGGGCTGAATTCTGGGTGCCTGACCAGACCTCCTCCTGCCCATGCCTCAGTCCTGCCCCCTTGAACTTGGTGGCAAAGCTCCTCTTCATTAATTTCAGCTGTACAGGATCAGACCAACCTCAGCCCCCCAAGCCATCGGCCTCTGGAGAGACATCTGTATTGGCCTTAGCAAGAGATAACCTTTTGTTCTCTTACACCTTTTAATGCCCTATCTGACTCGCACCTCTGTGCGTTGATAAGCATTGGATTAAGCTGCCTTTGCACGTGGAAGTTAGTCCGCCTATAGCCATCTCGCGCCATGCTGGTGCCTTCCCTGTGGTGGCTGTTTATGACCCCCCCAACAACCTCTTCATTCTGCAGACACTAAATACATCTCAGGAACTGAAATCGGACCTCCTTGGTAGCCACTTTGTGTAGTCACTGAAAAAAATTTGCAGGGTCTCTTTTTTTTTTTTTTTATTTTCCGTTGGTGTTGAGCACAGTTTGATTTTGTGTGGGTGAGCACGGCGAGCATGATGGGTTGGTGCGGGGCTCAGCAGCCGCGCTGGTCACTTCTGCTGGCAAGAGGCAGGAGTTGTTTGCGAAGGAGCATGGGCTGTGCATGGAGAGATCCCAGTACGACGGGTGCGTAGGGTGTACCCCTCGGCGGGGGGCGGCTGTGGGACCGGCCCTTTCCAAGCACCCCACCCCCTCTTACTACTTCTGTAAAATGGCGGGGGGGGCTGTAATGCTTTAATTTCTTGTTTTACTTGGTCCCCACTATTTACATAAAACTTTTAATAGTAAGGTGCTAGTAAACTAGAAGATATTGATAGGCAAAGCAGCTATAAGGCACTGCCTTCTGTCAAAACTTGTTACTTCAATCAAATGACTTCACTGGTTTATGAAATGCAGATTCCTTTCTGATAAGGTAGGCCAATGGAAATTTCTTGTTGAATCAAGGAGTCTCACAGAAATAACTGAATTTTTTTCTCATGTTAAATACAGTAAGAATGGTATTTCTGGTTTTGATTTTTTTTTTTTTTTAATCTTTTTCTGTTCTGAATATTTGATATTGTATCTGCTAATGCAAGAAACCAAACAAGGAAAGGCTGGCATCCTAGATGCTGTTTTGGTTTGGTTTCGGCTTGAAGCATATACTGCCATGCAGATTTGCTGTTCTGCCCCCCGCCCCCCCAAAATGCTGTTTGGAGCATCGCATAGGTTGCTAATCGCGTTGCCTTTTCCTCTTCCAGGACTCCAGTTTCCATATAGCTATCTTTCATCAGAGTTTAGGCAGAAGACCTGGTCTTATAAAATAGTGTTTCTCAGTCCAGGTCTTGAATTGCCTGTGACCTACTGACACGTAAAAGTTTTCCTTCGGACTCCAGCACGACTTCTGTTGCTTCTGAGTTGCGCAGTCTCCGGGGTATTTTGTGGCTCATGGCAAAGGGATTTTTATTATTTTTTTAATTAACACCCGCTTGCACATGTTAGCATCAGTGTTGGTGTTGCAGAACAAAGGTTCTTCCTTGTGAATATGTTGTATGCTTTGCAAAAAAAAAAAAAAAAACAAATAGAGAAGACCCCGCAGTGCTGTGATGTGCTGGAATCCTGCTCACCAGTAATTACCTGCTGAATAAGAAGTGGATCAGTGACAAAACGTAACAGAGCTGAAGCAGCTTGCTGTGATAAGATTTTTCAGGGCATAAAATGTTTGTGGGCAAAGATTGTGTAATAACTCTACCATATTCCCGACAAATTCATGGAAAGCCTTAAATCTGATCTTTAAGTTTGACAGATGTGGTATGTTTGTATGGTGGATTTTACCTACTGTAGATCCATGTCCCTCCTAAGAAAAACCTATGAGATTGTTAAATGGGAGCTTCACCTGCCAGTCTGTACTGCAAGATCTCTATAGCAACCAAACATAAATCAAGAAAATGGCCCCTTTTGTAAGTTGGTTAATAGGCACAACATGCTTCTTTAGAAAATCCAACTATTCTTTCAATAGACTTTGATTGAAAGTCAGCCTTTTCTACAGACACATTCACATTCACATCTAGTAGCAGCTTGTATGGCTGTCCAAGGTCTAATTTATTACCCTTTAAAGATTGGGCAAAGAAAAAATGGTTCTCGGAACAATGTTTACATTCAGAGGCATAAGCACAGTGCCACAAAAGAGCATCCTTTTGTTCTGAACCCAGAATATTAATCTTTAACCTACTACTTATTTCAACTCCCCCTGCTTTTATTTGGTTAGCCACATTCTTCCCTTGTAATTGAAATCTTAACGATTTAATACCTTATTTATTAGCAGTGGTGGGAGAACAGATCTCTCTGCTGTTGTTTTGCCTAAATCTTGATGTGTATTGATACATTTCTCAGGCTCTTCCGCCGGTTCTGCAAGCTGACTCTTCTCCTGAAGAGGTTTCTGATGGCAAAGGCGGGCGTTTTGGCTGCTAGCGTTTCTGACGTAAAATTTTGGTGTGTTCACCGGGGCGTTCTAGTAATCTTCTTCCTACTTCATTTAGGGCATTTATGTGCTGGGAATATTTGTAACAGACACATCATGCTCAGACCCTTATAAATGCCAAAGGAAAACATGTGAGTGCTATACAATAGAGAAGGAATTAAACACCACGGTGTTTTTACGTGAGGTCTGGAGTTAACTCGATAACCAAAAGGTAGATTTTCCTTCAAAGGAGAAGGAAAGCTTTGCAATTCCCCCTTTCTTTCTAGCTGTGGAAAAAAAGCAAGGGAAAAAAAAGTACATCTGGTTCAGATATATTGCAACAGGAATTAACCCGTTTTCTTTCAGCTAAGACAGCAAGCATGGGAGAAGTCAGTTGAAGCAGTTTTCAGGGAGCTGATAAATTAAACGCATTCAGCTCAGCGTGGGCAATTGCAGCAGAAGCGGTGCAGCGGGACGCTCCTGCAGAGCAATGTCCCAGCAGCGTGGTGCGTGTCCCCGAGCGCGGGGGACATCCTCCCCGGGCGGAGGCAGAGAGGGGAGCGGAGTGGAGTGCTTCAGGCACTTCAGCCCTGGCCAAAGCGGGAGGGATCGAGTGGCGCCTCCTTCTTCTGGAAGCAAGCTGAAGAGAGTTTTGGGAGTGAGGAAGGCAAAAAAAAAAAAAGTTACTCTGCGAGAGCAAAGTGGGAACTTTCTTCAGTAAAATCCTGAAAGCACCCCTTATGATTCTCCTGAGAAAAAAGATTTTTAAACATTCTTTACCTCAAAAGTGTACCAGCGATTCATGTGTGGATGCCAGGGGATCTATGTATGTACATATATATACAGATGCATATGCATGCGCACAGCACACTCACATATATGTGTGTTTGCATGCCCAAAACAAGCTCACTGCTGCCTGCTTTAGATGGCGGCCCAACACAGAATTTGAATCCTCATTTTACTTTTCTTCTAAAAAGTTTGCCAATGCGTGCAAAGTTATGCATGAAGGTGTTAGCTGGTTGGTGCTTTGTTCAGCGCCACTTTCTCTTTGGGAATTAGCGTGGGACGTTATTTGGGGGTTTCTGGGGCAAATGGTGCCAGCAGGCACATCCTCCTCACCGTGCCAAGAAGTGCTGGAATAGTTTTTGTCCTTCTTGTTAATGTGCAAAAAGGTGATATATGTTTACTTCATTGCATGAAAAGAATAGTATGCAAGATACACCCTGGATGCCCTTACGTTATTAACTTCATCAGTAATATTGTAGCAGACGCTGTCACGCACCCCTCAGACTGCAGTCGGTGAAATGCTGCAACCTGCAGTCCTTTCTCCTCCTGTAAAAATAGAGGAACACTGCTCATGTTGTGCCACATTCAAAATTGGGACATATGTAGTCTGCTTCAGAGTAGTAGGCATATGGAGGGTGTTTCCTGGTGTTTTGAGGGAGCTTTCAGTTCAGCTCTGCTTTCATTTCAGCTCTGGTAGCCTACCTGGTGCACACTGTGGTAGAGGAGGTGTCTGCTGTGTACTTCAAAAAAAAAAAACAAACCCCAAAAAACCCAACAAAACCAAAACCACATTTTTCAGAAATGGCCACAGTTTTGAGAACCTGGTCAAATGCGTCCATCCCCATACTTGGGATCCGAAATCCCTTTCAAAAATTGTTTGGTTTAGCATTTTATATACTAAACTCACCACCTTGCTATACCTACACAGCCCCCTATGAGGACAGGTATCGCAGACCCGTACGCATTAGGGCAACAAGCTCCTGGCATGAAACTCCATTAAATCAGCAGTTGACACATTCTGCATTTGTTTCTGCATTTTGTTTTGCCCTGTGGAGAGTGTGTAGCAGCAGTCTTAATTCCAAGTTGACAAAAATGCGGATAAACTGTGACAAGGTTTGCATGGAAGGGAATAGGTCATGCCCTTTTCACCGGTCTTGAGCAGAGGGAAGCGCTCTTGGGCATGACCGCTCCGTGGGTGCCCAGGAATCGTCGGCAACCTAATACACAGGTTTTTAATCTATTAGGAACTGACATCTTGTTTTATTAGTCGTAACGACATAATTTTCCCCAGCTTTTCCAACTGCTTTCTTCTGCGCTGTTAACATTATCTTAGTCTCATGTAGGCACAGGGGCAGAGTCCCAGATTAAGAAGATGATGTGGAAAACGGGGTTTGAAAGCAAAGCACAACCATAAAGCATTTCTGTTTCTTTTGTACTTCTGAAGCTTCCCAGTGAAAGTAATATTTTGTACCTAATTTTTTTTTAATGTTCCAGTCTAGTCCCACATGTGGGATTAATTAGACAAGACAAATGGCTATGAGGAAACTCATCTCTTTCTGGGAGGTTGTTTTCTGATGTTGTCATCCCATTATTTCCACTTTTCAGTTGCTTGTTTGAATGACTGATGGACTCAATCCCTTCTTATGTTTGATAGGCAAATACAGCACTCCACTTTGCTAGTGTGTGTGTATGTGTGCGCCTACGATAAACATTCATTTTTAATTTACTCTGTTTACCTTGAGAGACTGCCAAGAAGTGATTCAGATATTCCAGTGCAAAGGGTTTTTCTATTGTGATACAGGACAAAGGAGTGTTGAGCATATGCTCTTTCTTCAAAGAAAAAAGAATATTATTTATTTGTGCAGCTACAAGAGGGCTGGTTTTCCTATGTAAACACTCGCCTGATTTTGTTTGTCACACAGTCTACTGAATCTTTTATTCCCATGTTTAAAAAGAAAAGTTTTGCTGTGTGGTGACAAAGGATTTCAGCGCATGGTTCCAATGCTGCTGCCCTCTGCGTGTTGTTGCACGGTGAATATTACAGGTTTCATCCATCTCAGGCTGCCAGCAGTTTGCTCTGGGGTAAACACTTTCCTAAGGGACAAATTCATGAAAAAACCCCCTTTGGCAGCCTAGTTTGGTCCTGCGGACAGCTGCGCGTTGTACGTGTCGCCGTTGCTTCAAAAGGCAATGCTGACCTTGAGGGCTGCCTTTGGCGTTTGGGAGAAGGCTATCTGCCTAGCTAGTAATGTGGCTCAACGTCACTGGACCTGCAGTGGCATATGAGAAAAAGATACAGATTTAGGAACGTTTACATTGTAAAATCAGTCTGAATCCACCTGAATGGATGTGGAGAGAGCTTAGAGAGAGCTGTCACCTGTCCTGCTGTTGACAGTGGTCCTGTGCTAATTTATCGTGGAGTCTCTTTGGTGGCTCAGACCCAAATTCCCCTTTCTGCCCAGGGTGGATTGTGAACTTTTCCCTTTGAAATTTCTTCTCCCTTTGAAACTTGTTTTGGACTGGGTTTCTCCAGGCAGTTTGGTGGTTTTGGCTTGGGTTTGGGTGGGTTTTGGGGGTTTTTTTTGAGTGGTAGGGATTCGAGGGACGTGAGTTCATCCGTCACAAGAGCTTTTGCAGGGTGATGCGTTAAGCCCCTGGATGCAGAGAGCTGTTGTGGCAGCTTTTTTTTTTCAGGGGACGCTTCCAGGTGTTTTGACCATGTTGCCATACAGTGTAGTCACCTTTTATTGCTGATGGAGGGAAGTAATCTTTGTTTTCAAGAGCACAGTGATTGGTATCGCTGATGTCTGATGCCAATATTTACTGAAAAGACAGCAGGTTGTCTGGCTGACGTGACATCTGCTGCTTGTATGGCAGAGTAGCAAAGGCATTGCATTGGCTGAAAGGCCACTCAAGATCTAACGAAGCAACGCTACTTCTTAGTAAAATCTTCTTAGTAAAGACTTTCCTGATGTAGAGACTTATTATCCAACAGTGACAATAAAAATAATGCATAAATTGGAAAACAAATTCAGCACCGCAACCTGTCCCACTCAGGTCCCGGAGACTGCAGCGTTCGTGGACTTTATTAGGAAGTTTGATTATGGGCTGATGATGGTTTATGCTTGTGTGGTACAGGGCTGACTTCACACTCCAGCTTGTTTTTTCTCCTTTCTCTGTGCTTATCGTCCCAGGAGGTGATATAACACATCAGTGATGTTTAGTCAGACTGCAGAAAGGATATCGCAGTGTATAGGATAATAGCTTTTTGAAAAAAAGATTTATTTCACCTTTATCTGGTTAAGTTCTATAAAACCTTTATTTGAATGGTGCATAGAGTTTTTATGAACTGTCCCTGAGCGTCTATTAAAAAATGTCATTACGATTTGTTCAGCACAATTAAGGAAGAAGCTTTCTCAGAAAATTAAAAAAAATGTACCGTTCAGTGATTGTAAGGCCACAGCAGTTACAGTTAAACATGCAACAAACAAAGTGATGGATGGAGGGGGATGACAACATGTCTTTTCATTTAGATTGATTGAAGAAAATTGCTATATAAAGTCTCCATTCTGGTAGGCATTGGAACAGGGGCTGCTGTGTAGAGCTGAAGAATGCAGGTAATTTTGAAGGGGAGATTTTAAAACGTGTGTAAGCTGAAAACATGACAGTTATGTCTTAGCCTGAGAGAATGAGACTGAACTGCAAAAATCCGGCAGTTCACTTTTGGTCTCTTTGTCATATGCTGCGGTTTTGTAAAGCTGCAGTATGCAACTGTGTTTTTGTTCAGAGAGAGACTGCAATTCAGAGTCATGTTTAGTAAATATTCCTTGGAGCATTTGCTCGGTAACAATTACTGTTAAGCTGAGAGTGTGATACCAGACAAATATGACAAGGTGCAATTTTGATTTCTTTTCTTCATCTAATCTAGGAGTAACTAAAATAAAAATCCATGACTAAATTAACAATGAAGCGAAGACTTATGTACTTACTGCATTTTGGTCCTAAGATTCCTATGGGTTATTCATTCAGCCAAATATCAGCAAATCCATAACACAGATTTCAAGTCTATTCTGTACTCAACAGGCGAGTAATCCATTGCCATTGCTATTATGGTTTTCAGTAGTTCAGTTAATCCCTTTTTTCTTTTTTTTTAATGTTACAAATTACTGTAGATACAGATAAAATAGAAACCTTTTTTTTATAAATGCCTTATCCTGGAATATATTTTTGAAGGTTATTTTTTTAAGGTTGTGTATATATCTTGTTCATCTTCCTTTTTTATTGTGTTTTTAATATCAAGAATTATTTCTGTTGTCTGCGTTACTGCAACTGGCTTTAAAATACGTATTTCTAGTGATTGCATTGTTAAAGCCATGGTCATCTAAGGAAAAAGTGAGGTCAGATTTATACCGTTTTTTAATTGTTCATGTGTGACACCATTTGCTTGATGGTGGGCGCAGAAAGGTTTAAAGTAAAGCTTGCTATCACAAGTGTGTGAGAAAATCCCCAAAGCGGCACTTTTTCTGCTGAAACGTATCAAGCATGCTTCCTTGGGCAAGAGTAACTCCTCTGCTTGGAAGGAAAATGGTCAAGCTTTTGTTTGTTTGTACTTGAGCAGGAAATCACTTTTTATGCCAGTTTTAGGAGATACCAAGTAGAAAGCCCTTCATTCGCTGTGTAGAAAAGTAAACTGGCACAACCACAGATGGCTCAAAATATTTGCCATTTAAAAGGCTTGTGGCAATAAATAGACCATAGTGATGAGCTGAACATAACAGCTGTGTGTGGGCAAGGAAAAAGAAGACAAAATATTAAAGCTGAGAACTAGGCAGTGGATATTGACAGCAGGAAAGTTCCCAGCGTGTCAGTGTGTGTATTTGCAGACTTGCCTGTGCGTTTTTCTCTGCGCGCCTATGGTGCAAGGTGGTTGCAGCATTAGCCGCTTCAGAGACCTGGTATTTGGACACCAGTTCTGAAGTATGGCTTCGTGCTTGTCCAGGGGAACAGAATGTTAAGGCCTTAAAGCAGAATATAATACATGTGCTTGGTGGCTTACATGGCAGCGGCTTGTTAGAGGTCTCTGCCATGAGCTGGCCTGGCCAAGCCTTGCACCTTTAGCAAGGATTTGCTCCTCTGGCCCAATTGTGCAGCTCTCCCTTCCCTTGCCCATTGCTCTGGTATCTCCAGGGCTTGCAGAAGCCACCTCTTCCTTCTTCTCCCTCTAAAGTCCCCTCTGGGAGGAGGTACGGCCTTGGTGCGTTGAGCAGAGATGGAAGGACCACACATCGTCCTTCCTCCGATCCCACAGGGCTTGGTCAGAAAACTGAGCCCATTCCAGGGTGCAGTGCCATGCAGGAGATCCCCGTGGCCCTACATTTGTGCTCGGAGCCAGAGCTGGGCTGGAGCTTTGTACGCAGCGCTACAAGTCTTGCCACATGTGCAGCAGACACAGGTAAAAGTTGAATTCTGCTCTGACTTTAAAATAATAAAAATAATAAGAAAAATATGCAGATAAATCATGTCATTAGAAGTTAATTAGAGAAACGTGGGTAATATTACACCCACAGCTCTGGATGCTAAGTGATACTAAAGCAGCTGTTTCACTCCGGGGACACATAGAAGAGGACTAAGAACTGATTAGTTAAGGAGAAATAACAGTAAGTTTAGTAGAAATTGCTACCAAAAATAAATTTGTTGCAAATGTTTATTTTGCTTAATTGCCTTTGATACGTGTGTACTTGTTAGGGAAGGGAGAAGGAGCTGTCTGCAAGGAATTAGGCAAGTGACATGGCAAGGGAATTAGCCTCTGTTAGATCCCAGCCCTAATGGCTCCAGCTCCCTTTTGGTAGAAGCCCTCGCCCCACATCTGGCCGCCAACTCTGTCTCCTGCTTTTCATTAGTGCTCCAGCCTAAGTTGCTAGAAAGAGTGAGTGCATAATGCATCCTCTGCCCTTCCTCAGGCTGGAGCGGGGTTTAAGCCAAATGCAAAAAAAAAAAACTTACGGCTGCCCGAAACGGCTTTTTTTTTTCCCCCCCTCTTCTTTTTTTTTTCTTTGGGAAATCTGTCTTTTGAGAGGCATGCCATGCAAAGGGAAGACTGAAAGGTGGGCGGCTAACAAGCGCGCAGGGAAAGTCGGAGCAAGTAGAGACGCGACGTACGAGGCGCTGCGTTCGTTTCCCCCTGTTTTTGCAGTGCCTGGCTGGGCCTGCCCTGGGTGAGAGACGGGATTTGTTGACTCTGCAGCATGGGAAAGAGCCGACAACAGATTTACTACGGAGATGACTTAGCAGCCCCCTCTAAGTGTTATGAAAAGAGTTTAAAATGTTTATATTGGCCCCTCCGATGTACAATAAATTGTTATCCGAAACAATTGAGAATAAAGAAGGGAAAAGTCATAATTGCCTCTCAGGAAATGCAGGGGCTGTTTCGGCGCGCAGGAGCGGGAGGGCGTTGGGTTTCATTGACTTGGTCTGGCTGGAAAGCAGCCTGCCCCACAGGAAGGCCGCGCATTCCTGTCCTCTCGGTGAACCTGCCTGAAAGGAATACAGGAGTTATTGGGTAATCAAGGCTTGTCAGCACCTTGGTTATGCAGCGTGGTTCAATCCGATAATGTGAATGGAACCTGTAATAGCGCTGATGAAAAGCACGCCGGTTTGAAAGGGGCCTTGAATGATTTTTTTGTTCATTTTCTGTTTACATGTAACGCATTATTGATGTCGTTGCCTTCTAATGCGCCTGCTTGTTTCATAGAAAAACTGGGAATTATTCATTATTTTTAAAGAAGAGGGAGAGAGAAAGAGAGAGGGAGAGGAAGGAGGAGTGAAAGAAAGAACCCTGTTACGTGAAGAAAATTGCATTCGAATGCTGCGACTGAAACATATTGATTTTCTGGCACAGACTTTTTAGATTAAAAATGCCAATACTAAATCCTTTCATGACCTATAGTTCATATGAAGTTCACGTGTCATTTACTATTATTCTGGAAAAAGCAGAACCTTTAATGAAAACATAGTTTGAAGGAATGTCCTGCCATCCTGGCATTTGCATGCGATTGTAATAAGACTTGATTAAGAGCTAAACATGCTACCGTAGGCGGAGGTTTAGGGGTTTTTTTGTAAATTGAAGTCCATTTATCTTTTTTAATTGCTCACTTGTCTTTACCCTCATCTCAAGCTTTATATCTCCTTTCTTTTTCTTTGTTTTTCTTTATTTTATTCATTCTTTATGTTATGATAGGCGGCCAAAGAAACTCATTTTTCCCACCGCTAAGCACAAGGATCTTGCTTCAGATTTTATGGCATTCAGGGGATCAATGAGTCAAAATGCTATTTTGATCTGCAGTACAGCAAACATTTCTCGTATAAATTCCCAGAGACGACCCTGACTTCTCCAACTGTTTTTACCCCTTCTTAATAGAGACTTTAAAGGTACTGATGCCGTGCTGGTGTCAGATTGGAAAATTTAAGGCCAAATTCCTGGCTCGGGTGATTTCAAGCTGCTGGTTATTTCCTGCTGGTAACAGGGCTAAATTTCACTTCGGTTTCTTTCGAGAGGACCTTCGTATTTGGCAAGGGGGAGGCATGGCAATAGGCAGCTGCTGCGTATCTGCTGGCTTCAGCAAGACTGTGTCAGGGACACGTTCACCTCGCTGCGCTGCCCCGGCATTTCGGCTTACGCGGGCCAGTCCACGTTCTAACTAATGTTTGCTTCTGGGTGGGAATGCTCACTCACAGAGGGGCTCTTTCTTTTGCATTTTACCCTGAAACCACGCAAACCTGTATCGCCTGTGGCTGCAGTCACTGGAATGAGCGCAGGAGCGCGTATTTATCATCATGGCTTCAGTACGGTGTAGGTCTGCCTTGGGAAAGCCAGCGACTCCTTCCTTATTTCAAAAGGGGCAGAGGAAATCTCTGTGATAAACCTATTTACTTTTCCAGAGGTTTGTTTGCCAGCCGGGCTGGCAGGAAGCGGCTGCTGGAATTCGACCAGCCGGCCGCTTCGCTGGGGAGGCGGCGGGGAGGGCCTCAGCGCCTCCTCGTCCTCGGGGAGAGCCGCCTCGCCCCCCGCCTCGCCCAGCCCTCCTCCGCAGCCTGGCACCATGGCCAGAGTCCCTGCCGGGGAAGGGAATGCCGGCCTGTTCGCTGTGGATGGTTCGGTCTAGCGGGGAAACCTTCTCCCCGTGCAGGGAAGGGGCAGCGGCCGGGTGCCCTGGGCGTAGGCAGGGCTCTTGGGGAGTTGCAGCGTCCAGGCCTGACTTTCAAGAGAGCTTTAGTACCCTAAAATCTTCTGTCTTTTTTTTTAAAAATACACATCATCTTACGCATAAACAAGATCAGCACTTGCCATGAGTGAGCGTGCGCTGTCACTGAACGGTTTGATGCATTTTTACGCAGTTGCAACGGGGAACTTTCTCCTGGTACCACCCGTGCCATAGTGCCCCGGGGACAACATGGCTGCCTTCGCACGCCTCGCCGTGGGCAGGCTCCTCTCCCGTTTGCCATCAGCGTTATGCCAGAGATCCGTGGCAGCAGCTGGGGCGGTGCCTGCACGGCACGAGGTACGGCCAGTGGGGCGCGAGGCTGGCCCTTACCGGAGGGGCAAAGGCGTGCCTCAGCGGCGCGCTCCCAATCTCGCGTCCTGAGCCGAGCCGTCCCGTCCCCGGTCAGCGTGGGCAGCGCTCGCCCCCGCGTACGACATGTGCTTCGTCTGCCTTCGGCCAACGCGTGCTGTACGACCTGGTTTTGTCGCTGTTGCTTTCATCTCCCTCTTCCATTTGTCCTCTCAGGGAGGACCGAGAAGGAGGGAGAGCACCGCTTGATCAGTTTGCATTCTGTGAACGTGCCCAGTAACAGAGCAAGGTTGTTCTTGGCAGGACCCTTCAGCGGCTGCCATAACTCCCGAGCGGTCAGAGGTCCTTGCTGTGCACCGCTCTCCATTTTGACACCGTACTTCGGAAAAAAGATTCCCCCTTGGAGATGTCAGGTACAGGTTACGTGGTGCCGTGGCTCGCAGGCTGTAGTGCTGGCAGAGGGGCAGCTTGCCTTTGAGGCTCCGTCCTGCTTCAGACAAAAATTTAAAGTGACTTGGTTAGATACACACCTCCTGTTTCTCCTTCGTGTTCCTATATCGCACGTGTGGGTGAACGTGAGAGAGTCACAGGGAGCAACGCAAGGCCAAAGCAGGCTGCGAGAGCGTCCGCCTCTCTCGACTGCTTGTTACAGAGCTCTGCCGGATGCACGTGGTGTAAGGTCATCGGAGGGGTTTGAATTCTTCTCATGGTATATACGGATTTTCAGTGCTTGTTTATCAAAAAGAAAGTTATTTGTTCAACAATGGATGTTGTACAAAATATTTACTTTCTCTTCCAAAACACACAGAACTGGGTGCATTGTTCCCTTCTTGGTGGCACCACAGCAGCTCTCCTCGGTCAGAGACTCCGGAATAAAAACAAACAGGTCATGTGGAGCATCTCTCATCTGATAGGAATTAGGAACAACGTTTAAACCAGAGCTGAGGTTTCTTGCATTCAGCACGCCCTTCACCGCTGCGGCTCTTGTGATGTAAAATAAAACATGGACACATCATTGGAAAAGCAAGCTTCTGCCTTACCTTGGTTCAGATGCCCTTATTTGCCTGAATATATTCCATGGTTTTGAGCCAAAGCAAGATTTTGTTTTGAGTTTGTCATGAACAATCTGGCCATCTTCTCTTGCTTATATAAAGTCTTGCGAAAAGGTCCTAGGACGGCAGCTGGAGACTGAAGTCTGTGTAGGTGCAGGGCAGGCAGCAGTGGTGCACCTTGGGCAGCATTGGTTTGCCTGTCGGCCTCCAGCTGGACCTGTGGGATTACTTTTAGAAACTGTTCAAGGAGCTACACTCAATGTCCAGCCTTAATATTTGGCCTCCATGGTGGGGGGGGGGGGGGTGGGGGTGGGGAGGGGAAAGGTACTAAGGAAGTAAAGAAAGTGATGTAAATAGAGCTCTAGATAAAGCTCATATAACAGAATAATTGGAAAAAGGAGCACCCAGTGTACGTATCTACAGAGCCAGCTAATACGTCCCTTGGGAAATTAAGAAATGTAAGTGAATCGTAATTATTTTGGAAACATCACGGAGAAATTGGGGGTAATAGAGAACTAATAGGTAAGAGCTGCTACTTTGGTGACAATGAGTGTTTAGTTCTTAAGTATAATTTCTGTTCCTGGGAAGAAAATAAAACCAGGAAGATATCCCAGGGATAACGGAATTTATGCAGGAAGCAACATAGTTTTATAAATACAAAGCAGCGTGTGTGAAATTTGGGCATGACATACATCAGTTCTTCATGCAGGCGATGCCTGATGGCCCTCGGTGCCCTTTCTCCTCCACACCAGGCTGGTGGCAGGCATCTTCAGGAATCCCAGTGGTCTGAAGTGCCAGGTCCTCCCTGTAAAAAATAATTGTTTGCCTTAGCATGTGGTTGGTTTTAATACTTGGCAGAGCACTAATTCTGAAAAATGCTAAACCGTGTTCACAAACATTTGAGATTGCTTCTTGGTCTGGGGCCAAAAAGTTGCCAGTGGCCTTTAAGACTGTGTGGAGACATTGCGTCTGGAGGAGGCAAACAGGCTTTCCCCTTCATCGTTGGTGAGCCTGAAGCTGAAATAGCACCAGAAAGGTCTGGACACATTACGGAAAATTTGCCGAAAATGTTTAAAATGTTTGGAGGGATTCTGAAGAGCGTTCAATGGATCCAAATAGGCTAACCAGACAGCTAGCAAGGGAGAAAGCTATTTAAAAACATAAATAGGATGTAAACACCAGGAAAATATAGGAAATTTTCATGTGATGGGAAGATAATGTAACCAGTAATAATGGCATAATAATATTTTAATAGACATTGGTTTGTAAGCATAACATCCCCTCCCCCATAGCTAGAGCATATTAAACTATCTGAAGTATAGAGAGGAGGTTCTGATTTTCCTCTGTGGCTTGTTTATTCCAGGACAGTTATCATCCTCCCTAAATTTTATTTAAAGTTCACAGCAGTCTATGCAGCTAGTGCAGTTTTAGGTTAAGCATATTTTATCCATAATTGCTATATTTGGTTCTCAAGTTATTATTGCAGTTCCTTGGGGTACATTTAAATCCACCTTATTGTAATAGATTATGGAATATAGTGGCTAATGTGTCTAATGTAAAATAAATGACTATAATGATTTATGATCCAGCACTTCAGTTTTATTGAACATAAGGATCATTGTACTAAAATGGATGGTGTATTGCTGGTTTAGCATAAAATACTGAATAACATATTCAAGGAAATGAATGGATTGGCCAGTTCATAATATTCTGCCCCTTCAGCTGAGAGGTCTTTAATAAGCAAGAGTGTCATTACACTTGAAAATGTATGTGTAGGTAATCCATTATCTAGAACAATGACAGTGATCGGGTGAAGCTCTTGTTAAAGAAGGGCCTTCCTTACAGGGAAATACAGAGCACTTCCCTGCCTGCGGGAGGCTCTGTGTGTGTGTGTTTCTGTTTTTGTCACAGCAGTTAAGGCAGTATTTGGTGTCTTGGGATTTAAAAGTGTCCATGTGTTTGAGGATAATTTTGGGGTGGGGATTATAGGGTGGTTTTAAAGGTGGAAAGCAATGTCAGCAGGCTGTGGTTTGCATAGGCTCATACCGAAGTGCACCTTTGCTGGTCCGTATTGCTGCACATACGGATAAGATACGTTTTTCAGCGCTTCATTTTTATCTCATTTGGAGGCCAATATAAATTACACCTTTGCGTGCACCTTGCTTCTGTTTACATCCAGGTTTAGTAGTGTCATCGCCTAGTGAATGTCAAGAGGATTGATGAACGTCATAAGGGGCGATACCGCTGGGAGTGTTGCTGTGAGTGAGTGTTCAGCTTGCCTTGGTGTCACCAGCAATGCTTGCTTTTGGACAGTCACAGCTAGCAGTGTCCTGACTTAAACCCTTGACTTCCTGGGGTTTAGCCTCAACTCTTTAACTCTTTGACCTTGAAAAGGAAGCAGGTTTTATTAGTCAAGAGGGGAAATTAATAGGAGTCATAACATGGACGTAATACTTGACATTTTATCTGATTAAAGCATGTCTCTAAAAATAAGGAAACAAAGCTAAAAATATTAAAAAAAGTAAAATACAAAGAACAGAGATGCTATTTTAAAATACATATTCAAAGGAAACTGTTAAAGGAACATAGATGATTGTATATCCAAGTATTTTCACAGGGTTGACAACACATTTTCCTACAATCAAAATAGGACAGCGGGTTATAAAAGACTAGCTTCCAACAGTTTGCTTATAATAATTTGTAGTAAAAATCACATTTTGTTATGTATGGGAGAGAGGAAAAAAAAAATACATTTTGGGGATGTTATCCTAGAATAACTCCACATCCATATTCATCGTAGTGCTTGGATAAAGCTGAAAGACAGAAACTATTAAAAAGGCATATTGGCATTCATTATACCCATGGTAAAAGTGAATGAAGAACTCCTCTTGATATACTTACAGGTTAAAGTATTAAAATAAACATGATCAAAGTACAGTAGTTCTGTCACAGCACTTGCAGACAAATCATCTCCCCATTTAAACAAGTTCTCACCAGCACTTGGAGTGGGAAGGAGTTTGATGCTATTTTGCCATCTATTACTAGCTTCTCCTGTCAGTGAGCACATCCTTTGGCAGACACGCAGGGAGACTTTTAAAACAAGTCAAAATTATTTTGGCAAAAACTGAAACACCTACAGTTGCAAAAACATGTAGTCAAAATTTTTATGTATCCAACAAAGTTCAGCCTGGCTTTGACATGTAATTGGATACTGTTTTATAGCTGAGCCATTTCAAGTTTCTCATTTCTTACATCTCACTTATAAGTGAGTTTTGTAAGTAGATCAGTCATACCAGCACCCTCAGAAAATCCTAAACCAGCTGCACTTGTGTTTTCAGTGGAAGCACAAATTGTATCGATAGCTGCGGTGGGCTGCTCTCCTGCTTTGGTGCAGGAGGGTTTGAAGGACCTGGCTCCCTCTGGTCTTTTGGGCTTTTAATTATTCTTATGCTTTTGGTGGTAACAAAGTTAGAAGTGATGCTACATTTACGGAAGCCTGCCGTCAAAGTTTCCTTGCTGCCTTAAACTTACAGACTGTAAGGTGTATGTTTTGAACAAGAAAAGTAGTTGGAGAGCACTCTGCCTCCAAGCTTAAGGTCTTCTCAGTACCAGGGCAGTGTGATAACGTGGGGCTCTGTTTTAGTGGCCTAGGTAGGCTTGAGTAGAGGTACGTAACAAGCTCTTAAGACTAAGTGTATTGGAGCAGCGTCCCACTGCCTGCTTGTGCGTAGCTGTGTCGTGGCTCGGACCCCAGCGAGGTGAGGAGGCACCCTGCTCGCTGGCCTCCCAGTCTGCTGCAGCTGCTGCTACCGCACGGTGACTGAGGCCACGTCAGCTGGACGCGGGGTGCTGCCCGGAGCTGCTGCCGTGCCTGCTGTGCCCCCGACTTGTTCCTGGGATGAGGCTTGTGAGCACGAGCGAAATGACGGTGTGGGACGTGGCTGACTGCAGGGAAAGCGGGGCACGACAGCAAGCCCTGGCTCATCCCCTTTTCCCCCCATCTTTGAGCAGAGGCCCATCCCGTGGCGAGAGCGCAGACGTGCTTTATTGCATACCCCGACATGCAACCCTGTGGCACCCTGCCTATCGCCAGGACCCATCGTGAAGAGGAATAGCTCGGGCTCCGAAGCTGAATTATGACTCTCCCCATTCCTGAAAGCCCTTTGAATCTTTCTTCTGCCTTGGACATCTGTTTTTCACATCACGGTTACTTCAGCCCATAAGCTTCCACAAGAATTTTAAATAAAATATCACTACTAACCAGCTCTGTGGGGGGAAAGCAGTGGCTTTGCTCACAAATGGGCACATTGTTGAGGCCAGAGAAAAAAGGGTTTCTTTCATTCGCTGTGGGTTACATCACTGAGCGCCAGCCAAATGACGGAGAATAGCGAGAGCTGTTATAGGAACAAGTTTATGCGCTGCAAATGCAGGAAACGTCATTGCTAATGGTGCGTGTCTGATGTATATTCAGGCCTTGGCCGTAGCATTTCAGGAGTAGGAGATGGGCCAAGTGATGTCCTGGGAGCTGTGGGCATCGCGCTGCAGGAAGGTGGGGGTGGACCTCAGGTATGACATGCAGGTCTTGATGGGTTGAAAATAGCTTTTCCCACACCTCTGCAAAGGCACATGCGGGCGTCTGGATTTACCTCACCGGTTTTAGACATGTCTAGAAGTTTTATACACTGACTTGTTACTGCAAGCCCCCTTTACAGGCAGTGAACAAGTACTTCCAGGGTGCTTGACCTGATCCACCTTAGGTGCCTGTCTAGGCAGGATGATGCCGAGGTACCCTTACAAATACCTACTTAATGTGAAAAGAGCTTTGGTTGACTAGCTCAGAACTAGACATCTAACTTCTAGATGCTCAGGTTAGGCTAGATAACTTCTCTCATTTTAGCTCTCTTTGTGCTTATTTGTGTGTATCTTTCAAATCTCGGTAGATGCATGCAGAATAAATTAAAAGGTCTGTAACTGCCTCTGCATATATTTATGATTTTAAAATCATAAGGAGATCCTGCCATAGGAAAATTGTGTTAAATCCCTGCTTAGTGAAGGTCGGTGACAGCCTAAGCATGCATATATATATAATTTTTATATATATATGTATATAAAAATATCTATCTATAAAATAATACCGTATCTTTACATCCTTGTAACAAAATTTTCCTGTTAGCATAATTTGTTGAATGTATTCTACATTTACTCTTCTGGATAAGTATACTGAAAACAATATACATAAAGAAATAAAATAGACATTTTCTTTTCTGATGCAAGAGAAATTTTAGGGCCCCAAGATTCCTCAAAAGATGAGGAACATCCTCCTGTATCTGAAGGTGGATATAGTACTTAGATTTGGAATTCCCCATACCAGAAAGACTTTTATACTGTGTGGAATCAGCATAAAATAATGAAAATAAATATAGTGTCTTATTGTTTGCATTAAATATAAGCTCATTTCTTTAAGAAATGATGGATCATTGTGAAACAGTGGTGTGTACAGCCAGACTTTCTGAAATTGAGCAAGATTTATCCACAGATTTCTATGGTGTTTTCCAGAAACTTTGTTACAAAACATGCATTTGACTGCCTGCGATGATATAGAATATTCCAGCCAGCCAAGTGCTCAGTTTTTCTTAACGTACTTGCATATGTGTGCACGTGCAATGAGTTATACGCTCTTTACTATTTAAAACCACGTGTATATATATACATGTGCACAACATAACTAAATGTGAAGATTATTTTCAGGCCGTTTTTGTTCCTCTCAACCTGTAGAAACCATCTTTCTTTGCAAAACGGAGCAGCGTCACTGAGTGACTGCCGGCACGGTGCTGCCTGCGTTGCAGGTGTGCTGCGCGGGATCGGGTGCAGCGGGGGATCGGGTGCAGCGGGGCTCCTGCCCGCTCACCCGTGTGCTCGCAGGAGAGGGGCTCCTGGTGCTGGTCAGGTCTGAACGCAGCCCAGGGACCCTCCTGTCTTGGCGTCTCTGTGCACGTGCTTGGGTTTTTCATTTGTGCCCCTTCCCCTGTGCACCTGCAGCTCAGTTGCCAACATCTTCCAGAGTCCTACTGAAAACATGATTAAAGGTTATTTGTAAGAAAGTCTGGAGTGCGGTGGCCCTCAGATACCTCATGGTTTGTCTTTTCTGATGCTGCAGGTACAGCATAATAATAAACATTCTGACGTTTGTCTTTTCTGATGCTGCAGGTACATGGGCTGCTGCCGGAGCCTGCCCCAGCCCGGCACCGGCCACGCACCGCCAAGAACCACCTTCCCTCTCTAATTTCTATGGAAAGGGATAACGCCTGTCCCAGTACCTTGTCCCGGTAGCGCTCCTGCTCCAGCACCCATCAGCTACAGAGGGACAGACTGGCAGGGAGCCACAGGGCCGCGTTGCTGACCCAAGTTCAGCTTGCCAAAGTCAGACCCCTCCCTGCTTTCTGCTATCAATAGAGGCACTTGCTGATACTGTAATTATTTCAGTGACAACTTCACAATATCAACAAGATTTTGTAAGTTAGAAACAGCAATTTCCCACATCCTCCCACTCGGCGTTTGCTATGCTTTTCGCCTTTGCATTTGCAGAGGTTTCCTCTCAGACCAATGCGTTTCCCACCATGTTCAGATGAGGCAAGAAAAACCAGCGTAACGTAGCATGCACAGTTAATGCAGGTTAGCGGTGCAAATGAGAGCTTCATCGCTATTTATTACTTCCCTTTTCTGTGTGCCCTTATGTGAGGATGGTGGGTTGTTCACCTCGGTTTATGAATGCAAAACCGGGCTGGGTCTTTTCCAGGCTGTGGAGCCCAGTGTGTAGATGGAGTTAAACAGTTTCACATTCCTGAAGAGAACAGGAATGTTTTCACAGTGCAATCTGCTCTGTGTGAATTACAGGAGTTTATTTTTTCAGGATGAACTCCTTGGACAGGTTTTTTTTTTGTTTGCTTGTTTTTTAAAGAGGAGATGATATACCATGAAAATATCTACTGTAGTAAATAACCGTGTTGTTATTAAAGCTCAATGGGGAAAATTCAGGTTAAAAAGTCTATCGGCTGTTGAAGGGGGGACAGTAACAAACATCTTGAGGTATTTTCTCCTCCTTATTTCTGTATGTAGGGTTAGCTATGGTAAGCCCACATGGTTGTGCCATGTGCCAGTTGCTGTCAGGCATTTACCGTAGGTATTCCCTGGTGAATACGGAGTGGGGAGCAATGATGGTGTGTGGGGCGAGTGGCTGTGCAGCAGTTCGGCGAGCGTGCTGCTTTTTCCTTCAGGGATTGCAAGGCACATTTTACGTTGTGTCCTGAACTAGCAGTTGAGGTAGAATAATTCCGACCTTGGTTAATCCTTTTTCCCTGTCTTAGTGTTGCTTTTGGAGTCTCGTGAATGTGTATGTGCACTGGGGACAAAACCTATTGAGGGTGCCCACCAGGAGAGGAGCCCAGGGCACGTCTCTGACCAAACGCTGCTGTTACTGGGGCTCTGCCAGTGAAGAGAGTCTGTGTCACTGAGGTTCCTGAAATGCTTTTTCCAAACAAGGTTTATTTGGGATTTAAAAATAGGACAAAAAGCACTACGTGAAGCTAAATATTAATGTTGTTGCTTTTCTGGCAATGAGGCCAAGGAAACAGAGTGAATTGTACTATTTCATCATGCAACATTAGCTGCATGTCACGTGGCTGAACACGGAGGGGACTTCTATTATCTTTTCATTTGAGCTGTATGGGTAGGATCGAGTTTTGCCCTCAGATGAGTTCTCCAGGCTCCCTGTGGGTCCCAGCGGGAGGTTTGTGTGCTCGTCCATGGGCAGAAATCACTTACAGCTCCTGGGCTTCAACACACGGACATGCTCCTGGGAGGTCCCGCTGGTTGCTGTGCATCACTCAAGTTGCAGGGACTGGTGCTATCTCGCAGCACCTTTTGCAGTCATTACATCGGAGGAGTAATCAGCCTCGTCTGTACCACTGGGTACACACAGATGCTAAAGAGCAGCTGATATGGGGTGACCTTTTCTCCCAGGTAAATGGTTCATGTAGTTGTGTTGAGGTACCACCTGGGTCGCCACATGCTCAGAGAGGGTATTAATTTGATGCGTGCTACTGATATCCCTCAGAAGGACCTCAGGTCCCTTGGTGAAAGAAGCTGGAAATATGTTAGTAGCACCAGCTCCAGTTCAGGTGGCTTGGATCACCCATAGGAGGCCTTTCTCCTTTTGGACAGGATTGCTGGACGAGCGGGAGATGAGAAGGGGAGGATGGGATGAAGAAACAGCAGCAATACGTGTGAGCCAGAGCCTGCTCTGAATTCGTGTAAGAAATTGTATGCTGTCCTCTGCCAGCAATGGCAAAGATGACAACAGCTCTGGGCCATGGAACCAATTTCCAAGCTCATCTAGGCAAGACAGGCACTTTGTAGATGTTTCATCTCCTTTTCTCCCCCTATACTGGGATAAGTATAGGAGAGTTGCCTTGACCTTCTCCTGAAAGAAGTAAACTCTTTGAAGGAAATAAGCTTAAATAAACTTAAAAAGGAATGCAGGAAGTCTTTCTTCGGGGATTTGTGTATCACGTGTAGCGTTATCCCGTGTATTTCACTGCTGTTCTGCAGCTAAGGGCTTTCTATGCTGTCTTTTTAACCAGACCAATATACTGCTTACACTGACAGAAAAAGTGAGTTATATTTGGTATGATCATCTCTTCCACATTAAACTTAATATGGATACACAAAAATGAAATTAATGAATTGCACAGGATGTATGAGACAATCTTTGATGTACAGAGGCAACGTAATATGAACATTTGATTTTGCTGTATTATACAGTAAAACACACTGTCTTAATTAGAAGTCTTAATCAAAAAGTTCATGGTGAATATTAGCTCCTATTCCAGAATAGCAAATGCTTTACGTTTCACCATAGAAGCACATGGTCCATAGAAGCAATTTTTTATATCTATATATATACTGTATCTTGACTGGGTTAGGTTATTTTATATGTATAACTTGGTAGCAGCCTGTATTGTAAATGCGTGATCTAGAGGTAGTAATTTTTTTTTAAACAAAAATGACAAGTTAGGAGTGCTCAGCATTTTCTACACGTTAGAACTGGAACAATCGAAATTTTATGTGGTACAGGGTTGGAAGTGTGTTGTGCACTAGGAGAATGAGTGTCAGCTAGAAGCAGCCATGGAGAGGGGAGACTGAAAGAGCCTGGCGTGTTTAGTCTAGCAAAGCGCAGGCTGAGCAGTGATACGGTGTGCGCTAAGTACACCAGAGGGGAAGGCTGCTGGAGGCGAAAGGAATTAGTTAAACCTAGAGGACAGTGTTTGCACAAGAGTAACTGGGAATGCACAGGTCATAAAATGAGTGCAGTTTGTAGAGGAAAGGAAGGGAAGCTTTCCTGGCCAGCAGAGCAGGGAGGTTCCAGAACAGCCTCCCAAAATCAGTTGCAGGGACATAAGGTGTTGTCCCTTGTGTTTTGTGAACAGCCTTAATAACACGATTTTCTTGCAAAGATGTGATTGGAGTCTATAGTCTGACATGTCCACTGTTATCCTGCAAATCCATGCGTCCTTTGCAGGCTCATTGGCAAACACGTTATGGCACACACAAAGGTGTAGGTTATCTTCTCTTAAGACTTAAAGTTCAGGGAAAGGAGCCAAGTCACAGGCATGTGCTATTTTTGAGGAACATGCTAGTCGTTCCTTCGCAAGTAGTTTTAGCCTTTTGGGAGGAGGAGATGCAGGCAGGGGGCGGGGAGATGCCCTCTGCTCATTGCCAATAACGAAGCAGCCTAGGTAAGGGCATCTGCATCTTGTGTGCATGTTTTTATGCCAGTGACGGGCATTTCCTGTTGCTAGCACATTTCTGCTGAGAGATTGTGCCCCTTCATGGCTTTGCACAGGTGTTTTTTTCACTGGTGGGTTACACATAGTGCAGAAACGCTCATAAAGCTGGTAAGAGTGTACGATGCTCCCAGCCGTCCGCATGGCACAAGCGCTGTTCACAAAGGTGTGCCTGGTCCATCGCAGCACACCCGTGTTTCCCAGTGACATGTGGGTGCACCCAGGCGTACCTGTTAGTATCCTCCTCTTCATGTCTCCATGTGATTTTTCTGAACTGAACTAAACTGAACGGCCTGAATTATGGTACCCATTACCTAAAGGTTAATGTTAGTGCTGTGACGATAGAAGTATTTGATACCACAGGCTGTTCAGGGAGAGAGAGAAAAAGACCACTCGGGCCTTATTAAATCACTCGTGGACCTGGTGTTAGCATGTCTCACCAAGAGTCCCCCTGTGTATTGCAGCGTTCCCGGGGCCGTAGGTAGGAGAAAGCAGCATAAAGTACCGTCCAAATGGTCTGACTGAAACTGCAAATGCAGGGACGCATGGAAAATGAAAGAAGCATTTTGATAGACGTTGTAGCACCAGAGGTTTTCAGTTTTTAGGGATAAAAAACTCACTTTAAAAAATAAAAAGTATGCCCAATAATATTGGTTGTGGAACCAGGCCATTCATGCACATAGAAATATGGTCTTTGTTTTTACTAAAGAAGCCATTAAGGATCCTTCTGTGTTGTGCTGTGGTGTAACATTCAGGCTATGCAGTAAATCCCACTTCTGATGCATGTTTCTCTCAGCAGAAAGTGATGCAGGGCATTTGGCTTTGCCACCATGGGCTGAGAAGTGTCTCTGTTCCCTTGACCGGACGAATAACACTGGGTTTTTAGATGGAACTGGAGCTACTTCTTTCAGACATAGGGTGGACACCTAGAGATGGGCTACAGAGAGTAAAGGCAGAAAGGAAGGAGGTGTGAAATCCTGCAGAAAGAACGGGATGCAATGTGCCAGGTACCACTGCGCTTGCTGTGTCATGTTTTACTGTGGGGTTGCGTTTACTGTGTATGTGATGAGAATATGGGAATTAGGGGATGTTGTGATGTATTGATTTCTGTTGCATATGCCACAAATACTGGATAAAAAATTTAGACTGTGACATTTCTACCCAAATGTTCCCTATGTTCCAGGTATTTGTATAATTTCCTAAAAGGCAGGGGTAATAAATAGCTTCTTAAATGCACAATAACACTGAGGCAATCTGAATGACATAAAAATAATAAGCAAAGACGTGTAGGGGTAAAACACTGACCGTATTTGTTCTCAGCCATATCTACGGAGAGTGTATGGCAATTTTCAAAGCAGGCAGACAGCTACCAACATTTTTCTTCAAAAGGGCAGAATTTGACTTTTACCCTTTACGAGGGCATTGAGTCGCCTGTCTGAGGAATCTTCATTTTGCCTGCTATCAGAAGGGGCACTGTGCGGACTAATGTTGATGTCATTTCTCGGCTGAAGCTTGTTCTGTCTAAAATATCAGGGCGCAGATATCTTTATAGCAGCAGAGCAAGTGAAAATACCTAGTTCCGTTTATAACCTCTCAACTCTATTCACACTTCGGATGCCAGTTTTTACAAATAATCTCTAGATACTACAAGAAAAACAACTCTGTAAAGGTCAAACCCCGAACGAAGCTTGTTTGGCATCATATGCATGATTCCATACATTTACATGTACGGTGACAGAATTTTAACCTTGGCCAAAGACAGTAAAGCACTGTCAGAGTCGGTACTTGCACAAGGATTGCCTTTGACATGGTATTTCCTAGATCATTGCAACCTATGGGAGCTGCTAATTATCTGTGGATAGCCAGAAAGGTGATACCTGTAATTTGCTTACCACCCTGGGCTGTCTAGTCACAGTTGCAGGGGGTTACTATGGGATGCCAAGTATTGTGCAATGTGGGTAAACTCTACAGTGACAAATGACTTAGAGCCATTTTCAAGGTGACATTTTGATCAGGGAGTTTGTGCCAAGTGTTTTCTATTAAGCATTTCATTTCACTGCATGGTTAATCAGCAAAAGATTCTTCCAAAAATCCATTATGTCATATGTAATGTGTCAGGACCGTTTCTCCTTGCTTAAAGTGAAGGAGGGGCCATGAATGCTTGAAAAATAACAAATCTTATTTCTGCTTAAAAGTGCTTAAAAGTAAAAAAAAAAGAAACAAAACAAACGTATAGCTTTGCTTTTGACCTTATTTAAAAGTTATCTAGATGAGAAACCAAAAATGTAAAGGTTTACACAGCTTGACATGTTATTCATTATGCAAATACTTTCAAAAGCAATGCTAGCCTGTGTAGTATTATGATACTCGATAAAATCAGTATTAACTATGTGTGTCTTTTGAAGCTGTAATGAGACTGGGTCATTTTATATGACTGCAAAGACCTTTTGGAATATAGATCAAATCCCCAGCATGTTTTCCTTTCTCAGCAAACCCTTTTCTACATCTAGAAGGCTCAACTACTAAGACAACCTGCAAGCTTGTACAGAATTGGTTTTTCTTTTCCCTTTTTGTAAATGAGAAATGAGTTTTATATATGCTTACCAAAAATACACTTCTCTTTTAAGTCAGTGTCAGTATAGATTTGGTTTGAAATGTGCTTGAGACTTGTTTTTGACTAGTTGATTCTGACAGGGCTACACATGTATCTTGTTTACTTAAGGCAGGAGGTAGGCTGAAACTTTGGTTTCCTCTTACTGACCATCGCCATAAGATGTCTAACTGGTTTCCAACTTGCTAGCTTTTAGCTCAGGCTAAACTCCTTTGAAATCTTCAAGAACTGTACAATCCGTAGATTCATTTACAATCCTCTCTCCTTCTGGTTTGAATGCCATTAACTACTGAAGTAACAAAGAGCTGGACAGACTGGCAAAGCAGCCTTGTGAAATGGGGACACAAAATACCTTTAAGCCTCACCCATCCTGCTGTGCGGTAATTGCCCTAGAGGGGAAAAGGAGCTTATCTGTCTTCTGCCTTGGGAAATCCCATATAGCAAGCAGATACTCTGCAGTTTTCTGAGACTCTCAATTCATGGTACCAAAATGGGAATAATTTGATAATGTCTTTCAGTGCCCAAAGAAAAGAAATAGGCACTTGAGTTCTGAAACAACTTTACCGCAAAAGTTGGCACAGAGGATCAACCCAATATCCCCTTTGACTTTGATATCAGTGTTGTTAGCAGAACCAAAGCCAACATCACCTGCAATGTCAAAGGTAGTGCCAGCACTTCAGGGCAGCAAAGTTGAACACAAAAGAGGTGTATTCTCATTTTCAAGGTAGAAGCTCAGAAGGACTGTCACAGTCTTCCCATAAGAGCTCTGGTGAGGCTCAGGCAGTCATTAAGAAAAAATCAGAAAATATCAGAAAACTGATAGCTTCCACCTGTCAGTGACAAAAACCTGCAAATAGACTGTGACACACTCTGCTGGCTTAAACAGTATCATTTCCTAAGACTGTTGGCATTGGTGCTGGCCTTGAGAGAAGAGATCTGGACAGAACCAGGTGCTTCCCAACAGTAGTCCAGCCTCACCGCAGAAAGCACATTATGCTTTAAACCCACTGCTGGAAGTTGTCTGCTCTCATTCCTATTCTTCAAATCTCACCTTTTCCCCATTGTCTCATGGCAGTCATTGCCTCTGAGATCTGTGAATGATGCAACCAAGAAACCCTTGAACTTCCACAGAGTGGTCTTGAGTGTCGAGATTGGTCAGGTCATCTGAGCAACACAGGAGCCACCCACACATAGTGGATGTCACTGTGGTCCTGCTTGCAGAGATGGAGACCTATATTCACACGCTGCAGGAAACTGGTGTCTGCCAGAACAAATTCCCCTGTCCATCTAGTTCTTCACTTGGACAGCTGAAAGCAGAAACTCAAGAAGTATGTGAATCTTTTGTACAAAGGATATGATCCTAAAGATTTCTTTTGATTGTCTTTGAACTGAGAATTATTTTCTGCACAAGAACCACCAGTGAATGATTTGAAACAGTTTTACAATTTCCTGTGCCATGCGAACTCCGTGAGACACTGATTCTGTAGGGAGGAACTATTGCAGAGTTCCTTACTTTCTCCTGTAGGATGAGGTTTACCTTGACATCGAAGACATGAGTGCTATGGATGATAATCATGGTCACTCTGTCCATTTACATTATATCCAGCCCTTTTCCTTAGCCCTTGTCAGCAGTTTCTTTCAGTGGAGACTTTGGTGGTCAGACCTCACTTTTTAGCTGCTTCAGAAGTACAAGGAAAAAACTGCTGCTTCAAACCCCAGTTTGAAGAGGCTCAGCTAGCGCATGGGATCTCTCTTGTATGGGGTGGAAATGCTTTCCTGCAGCATCTTACCTCCCTCTAAAACCACTTTCTGTACTATTCCCTGGAAATAGCCTGTAATACAGTGCCTGTGTCTTTGCTTTCTGGGGACACATACCATGTCGAACAGTATCCTCAGCTAGAAATTAATAGTCAGATATTGCTTCCTTTGCTTTGCCGTTGGAGAGGACAGCATTGCTGTCTTAGGGTCTCCACTAATGGAGGATAAAGGCCAGGGTGGAAGTCTCAGGGGCTGATTGGTCTGGGAGCTTTGGAAAAGTAGAAACAGGTGAAAAACTTCAGAACCCCATTTAAAAAGTATGTAACTTATTCTTTCTTTATCAGTAGGAAAAAGCAGGCTGACCAGGTGTATTTGTGCAGGTTAGATTATCCTGACTCTGGCTTTGAGCCGGGAGGATCATGGGCAAAACTGCACCACGGCAGAGAGAGGTATCTAGAGAAAAGACTGCTCTTATGAAAATCCTTGTTGCAGTTGTGCTTATTTGAGAGGCTTTGTAGACAGTGTGGGTCGAGCTGGTTTGAAGTAATTCAGAGGACAAGCTTGGAGAACCCAGATTAAGATCGCAGCTGCTCTAAGGACCTTATACAAACCCTAGAGATTCATAGAAATAGTGTCCAGAATTTCCTTTTAGAAAAAATAACATAGCAAAGTTTATTAGTTAAATGTCAAATAAAAAAGGGAAGGGGGACAATGGCCAGGAGGGGAGGAAACTCATTGGTGCTTTTTTTTTCCCCCTCTTGTGACTAACAATTTTTCACCTACCAACAAAAGTGCCTACAGCACATACCTCTTGTTTTGCAGATGACCCAAAGGATGTGTTCATACTCTAACCATTTGTTTCCTCCTTATAAATCAGGGCACATTGATGTTTTCATGCTTTGATAAAGCCATTACTGTAAATTTTTTGCAAATACCCTTGCTGAGGTACCTTAATTGATACAGGTGATAATACTGTCTGAGCCTGGCAGGGTGAATCAGAAATCTTACTGCCGTCTGTGAAAGTAAGTAGCAATTCACCTTCCTCCCTACTGGGCAGTAAGTAGGAAAACATACACTCACATCCACCAAAATGTTTTTTCCTTAATATCCTTGTCTCTGGTCTCGAGGATAAGATTTGTTTGTTTCCAAATCTGTTCCTGCGCTACTCATAAAAACACTGTCAGAGCAGCATTTGTATGATACATTTGACAGGAACAAATATTGGACATACTTGATCCATCAAATCTGTGCAAGAGGCTGACTTGGGAAGTGCTCTGCCCTCAAAAGCCCTGATCGCCGTAGGGCATGCCAGAAAAACGTTGGCAGTATAGGCAGTTGTGTTTGAAGTTTAGGATGCCATTTCTCTAAGAGGAATGAGAGACAGGTTTCTCTAAGAAGAGAAAGTGAGTAATCACTGAGAAGGTAAAATAAAACAGGGAATTAAGGAGCTGCTCTGGGTATATGATGATGGATTGTTACTGCTTTTTCTGGCTATGAACAAGACTTTTCCTGAGTGTGGGGGAGAGTGGGGAGTGAGCAGCCTGACAGGGCAGTAAGATCACTTGATAATAGAGAAGAGATTCTCGGCTAGCTTTGCCAGACAAGGGTGAAGTAAGTAGGATGACTAGGTACAAATCTCTTTTTACTAGATCCGATGTCAATGAACTAATATTTTTGTATTTGTAAGTCAACATAAAAGTGCAAGGACATTTACTTGCATTGACCAATGCTTCTTGCAAAACAGTTGGGGGGGGTGGGGAGGGGCGTGAGGAGTGTGCCACCAGGACAAGACTCTTGGTGTGAAGAGCGCAGATGGATCTGTCAGTGCTAATGCCCTTCCTTAGGGGAAAATATGACGTGCTCATTAAGTTACTGCTATCTATATTTCTTAATTACTGTGTACTCATTATATAGGCTGTTATTACTGACCATTTATACAAGAATATCTTTCAGACAGTGTCAATCTTTCAGACATTTAAATTTTAAATTCAGTAAACTAGTTTTGATTTATTTTAATAATTCTATGTACCGGGTTTTAAAATGGTACTCAGATTGTTGAAAACATCTTCTTTTATGATTCGTGACTTTCTTTTTTTTATTCCATCGTGGTTTTTAGTTTCTCTTGGAAAACTAATGCTGACATTACTGTTGTTGTTAGCAGTTGTTGGTACTTTCCCACACGTCTGGAACCGATTTTGTTCTCTGTGTTTTTAATGGAGCTGAAGTGAATATGGCTCTTTGTTTAGCTTCCTTTTTGTGCCACAATATCATTAGGTGTCTGAAAAATGTAGAGCTTCTGTGGCACTTCACAAACATTAACTCACTGACCATGTCCAGCTTTGCAGTAATTTTAGTGTTGGGTTTTGCCTTCACCTGGCACTTAACACAGATGGACCAAGCCTGAGTTTCGGGACCTCTTGGTATCTGGTAGAACCGTGTGGCCGTGTGTGCTGGTTTTGGCTGCACACACCTGCGTAACCAGCATCCTCACTAACATCATCACCCACAATTTTGGTGTCTGCTCTGTATCTGCTACTCTCCCAGTACTGCTTTCCCAATAGCTTCATCTCTGTGAGCAACACTGAAAGGGCCTCTATTCCCACCCTCTGCCTCTCCACCCTTCCACCCCACAACGTACCTCTTGGATGACACAGTTTCTAAAAATCACATTTAAAAATAGCACTGTGTTAATAAATATGTTTTATTAGGGGAAACACATTCAACCATGTGGAATTTAAAGCCTCAGTGCTTGCCAAACAACTGTTTTGCACTCATCTTCTTGGCACCAAAACGCTAAAATGAAGGCTGCCTTCTGCAGGTTGCTAGATGGCATGCCGGGAGTGTGCTGGGAGGGGGCTGGTCCGGTAGCATTTGCTGTGGCAGGTGTTGACTTGTGGACCTTTCTCAGTGACACATGCTGCTGTGCCTCTTCCTGTGTCATCCTTCTCTTCCATCTCTTCTTCTGTTGTGTTTTCCACAATAAGAGTTCGTGTCCGTCGTTCCCCATCGCCTTCCCTATGCTTCTCCATTCTGTGGTCCCTTACCCGTTCAAGCCTTTCTGTTGCTTGATCTTTCCTATGGCACTGCCTTCGATTACCTTATTCTCTTTTTCCAGGACTTCTGTCTTCCAGTGACAGCTCCACTGCCACTGGTGGTTGGGTCTGTCTGCCTTACGTCAGTATCACCGCACGGTTGCCTTTGCAGCAGCTCTTGGCTGCGTTTGGCAAGTGCCAGAAAAAAACCCCTTCTATTTCTGTTGTAACAGCTGGAATTACAGAGGTCGAGTGGTGTCTTTAATGCTTTGGTTCTTCCTGGCCCTGTTGGGGCTGCAACTGCGTGAGAGCTTCTGATCTGAATGGTTGTCTTCCTGAAATAAACCCCCTTTTGAAACCTTGCTGGTGGTTATCCCAAGGCCTGTGGTCATGTAAGTCCTATCACAGGATGGCTGTTGGTCTCTGAGGGCACTCTGCTGCCTTCCAGCCTCAGCTGTTCTGAGCAATTCCTCTGGGGTGCTGAAGAGGGCATGGTGTCTTCTCTGTTGGCTCGAGATAGCTGTATTTCTTCTGCCATCTCCTTTTCCCTGGTCATCCTTTTCTTCAAATGCTCTCCTGAGCGTTTATCAACTGCAGAAAAATTCATTGCATTTTCTTAATCAGTTCATTTGCCTGTGGCTGAGTGACAGGTAGTCTACGTTCTTGCTGAATTTGGTGTTAATACAGTTTATTGCTCATTCATTATGCACTGAGGGTGGCGGTGTGGTTGTGTTTGTTTATCTGGCTTCTTCATGTTAAATATTTGAATTAGATATTATGGTTGAAAGTTAAATTTTTACTTCAGATCTGTTGCTTTGACCAGGTGATCCTTCTGGTTGTTTTTTTCTTCTCAAATCTTTTACCTACATTAATCTTCATATTTTAGCATACTGTTTCAAGACTGTTCTCGGCCGTTGCCTCTCCTTGCTGTGCTGGCTTTTCTCCATGCTGCCGTGCCCAGCCATGGGAGGGTTCCCAGGAAGATCTCACACAGCTCTGACTCAGCCACCCCAGCCTGGTTGTACCCTGCACGTATTCGGTGCTCATGGCAAAGCTATGACGACACCCCTCGGAATGGTCAATGGTATCCGTAGGGCCATGAGGAACGTTTTCTTTCTCTCCACAATCATAAACTCTCCGGGATTGACCCGCTGCTCTGAAGCGCGATTCTCCGCCACAGCATCCTTGCTGTGGTTGCCCGAGATTAACGTTTGCTCTCTGTTGTGCTTCATTTCTTCACTTTCTTCCATGTGTGTATATTCTAGAGTTTCCTTAATGGACCTTTTCCCCACAAACACTTGAGAAGACTGGCGGCTGAAGGGGTGTTTGGACTTTTTGAGTAATGTTGTTATGAGCTTGGCTATACTCTCCTGTAGTAAAAACCGCTGTCCACTGTGTTTAAAGGCTTGGGGCTGCTGGGGAACATCTGATTTATTAATGGCCTCTTTTCAGCTTCCTCCTCATCTTAAGAAGATATAAGCAGGTAATTAGCTAGTTGCCAAGAAGACGGTGGAAATAAACTTTAAAATTCCTCCTTGTAAAATGATTTATTTAACAGTTTTATTCTGACATGTGTGTTTTATGCTTTAATCATCTGTCTGTGGCTGTGAAACAGGCCAGGTCTCTTCATCTTATGCTGTTAGATTTTAGAGCACTGATCTTTTCGTGGTTTTGTTTCCTCTTTTGTTGCCGCATGTGAGTGTTTATGTTGGCTTTCTGGTAGACACTTAATTGGATTGTAACTGATTTTACACTAAAGACTGATGTCCAGTTTTCTTTTGGTCCTATCTGGATTGCTCTGGTTTCTGGAAGGAATCAATATTCAGAAATGTATTGAAACCTTTTGCTGCGGCTTTTCTTCAGAGACATTACTTATATTTGATCATCAGTGCCATTGCCCAGGGTGATAGAGACGTTCAGGTACCTTGAGTAATGGCTCTGTTCCTGTTATGGTTACTTTTTGGAACTGGAGTTTTGGTATCTGCAGATATCTCCACCTGAATGTTGATGAAAAAGAAAAAGACTAGCAGCTGTGGTCAGGGCTCTTCCAAACTCCTTCCATTCCCTTTCAGCCTTCCCGACAGTTTCCTTTGATGGTAATTCTATTTTTCCAGTTCCCAAAGCTCATAATCTCAAAGTCCTCTTTGAGTCCGAGCCTTCTTCAGAAGCTTGTGTTAATCAGATTATTTGTGAAACAGCCTTAGTATCACCCCAATAATCTTCAGAGTTATTGAATGACCTATACCCTTTGTCAGGAACTTATGCTAGGTACTCAACTCTCTTTAATCGTCATTCGTTATCTGCAGGCTCCCTTACTTCTGCTTCATTCATGCATTTTCTGTTTGTATAGGTCTCATTTGTCTTTCAGATCATGAGAGTCTCTAAGCATCTTTCTCCTCTGCTGAAACAGACACAATAATGTTTGAAGGAAAAGATTCACGTCTGTAACTCATCACTTGCCACTTTTATTGACTGTTAGAGTGAGACCATGAATTCACCAAAAAGAAAAACCTCTTCCTTAAAACCAGAGCCTGGAAAGGCCCTAGTTTGAGATGCTGAAGACTCATATTTACAATTACACCCCCCAGGGAAAGCCAGAGGGATTTACAGTAAATATCAGGGTTTGCGTCCAGAACTGCTGACAAACCAGCCTCGTTTTGATAGATGGATTCATTATCACTTTCTAATTACAAGCAGATTTCCAGGTGTGTTCACTATGTTATAAATGAAACCTGTCCATTGTTATACAGTGGTGGCCTCCGGGTCAGCCGTAAGGGATCTATAGCTCCTCTTCTGTCATTGGACCAAATTAATCAGATGTATTTTTAACAGATAACCTTTACAAAAGTGACTGATTAATCACTTGGTAATGTGGACTGCTATCAAGTTCATCATCTCCAAATAAAGGAAGGAACTCAGCAAGACTATAATATGTCAAATGCATCAGTCTCCGTGTGTTAAAATACTTTCGGGGCCAGATGCTACTCTTCTGAAAGAAAAGAAATCTGCTACATCAAACATACACGTTTTTCTGCATCTGTGGGTCGGATTCTGTGCTCAGATGAAGCCTTTCTGGTTACACAGGCTTGCTGTCAAATGGAGCCCCATGTGCATACATCTAAGGACAGAATTTGATCGCTACAAAGTAACACAATTTCTACCAGATTCTGTCATTTGGTTGTTTTTTTTTTTTTTTTAAAGAACTGTGATTTTTAAGAGGGTATTGAAAGCTGTACACATCAGTAAAACACAGCCAGTGTTTGTCTAATCCTGTACCCAAGGATAGATTTAAATGTGATTTCTTTTTTTATGTTCCAGTCACTCCTTCTGAACATAAAACAGCCTGTCTTTTAATTTTGTATTGAAGAATATGCTTGACATCTTTCAAACTGAGATTAGGTTAGCAAAGGCATACCCTCGCTTATGCTGGAAAATGAAACAAGTTCCTAATTGTCAAAAGATTAATCCCTGGCAGTCATCCAGGGCAATATTTGCTGTAGCAACTTGGTATCCATCACAGTTACAGACCAAAGGTCTTGTCATATATGTATTCCTCGCAGCAGCGCCGTAGCAGGGCAGTGCAGCCTCGCTAACCGGGGCTGTTAGTCTCTGGGAAACTCTGTCCATTCCTCAATTAGTGCCCTCGTGGGGGTCACAGTCTTTGATGACTGGGCTATTTCTAAAGATTGAAATATAAAGCTCAGTAATATCCAAAAAAAACCCCAAAACCCAAACTGATTTTTTTGTGTGCATCGCGGTGTTTCTTGTTAGAGGTTTTAGCATCTACTAGAAGTTTGCTCCATCAATACTAATAACAATAATATTAGTGAAATGTGAGGCTTTTTTTTTTCTGTGGTGATCGCCATTACCTGTAGTTTGATATTGCTTAAATTGGCTAGGTTTTGTTTTGGTTGTTTTTTTTCTTTTAACTAACTTGCTACTGAAGTGCAGGCTGCTATAACAGCCTTTTCATCTGCCGGCATCACCAGTCTTGTCCCTTTTTTTGAGTACTGTCTTTTTCCCTCGGAAATTCGGGGGAGGAGCAGAAACAGGGACGAGCCTTTATTGTCCTGCAAACCTAACAGAAGAGTAGGCCAGTATTAGAAATACCTCATATAAGTTACCAAAGCTAGCAGTCCTAAGCCTTGTTCTCTTAGTGTAGCTAAAAACCACACAAAACCACAAAATGCTGCCCGCATATCCTTCCTTCTGTGTAAGCCACCTCTGTTGCGTTTTGGGTGATCACTTCAGTGCAGCTTTAGAAAATTCTTCAAAGGGAGTTTTATCTCCCTGATTCATCACAGAAATGACAATTCAGAAAACGGTCTCGTTCGGTTCAATATTCATTGTCACTGATGCTGTGTACCCTTTGCCTTTCCACACTGCTAGCTGGCAGGAAACTGCCTACAGTTTTCAGTTAGCATGGCAGGGGAAAAATGGAGAAAAATTCAGTCTGCTGCAGACTGACAATGGCAGGGGTGGGTGGTGGGGAAAGGTTTAAAAACTCGTGTGCGGCTTTGTTAATTGATTCCCATTCTGCAGTGCGGAGGTTGGCAGGGTTATAGGGTGCAGGTAGGATCAGGACTTGATTCCTCACTGATGAGTCTCTGCCCATGTAGTGCTTTATAGGCCCAAGGGAAAGGGGCAAATTGACAAGAGCGTTCTGCTGCGCTGCAGTCTGTGTTTGGATCCCTGATTTAAAGCTGACAGATGTGTAAAATCATATGTAACCAGAAAACTCACTAGCGAGGACACAGCTGCATATATTGATGAGTCAAAGTTACTCCAGTTAAGGCTGGCATTAATTTATATGTGGCAAATTCCCTCCAGATCTCTGTTCCTGGTAATGTAATATCACTGAGTGTAGTTTTGGGCTCGTTCCACCCGCTCTGGATCAAACCATGAGCTTTTTGGACATGAATGGAGAAGATTTGTAAATCTGAAGCGCCGCTCTTCTCAGATGCTGGGTGAATGCCATCATACCCTCATTTAGATGTGGCAGCTGTTGTCAGTTACTTAATCTCATAAATAAAATAAAGCCAAATTTCCACAAACTGAATCCGCCTCTGTCACACAGCCTCCTGCAATGCCTTAAATGAACTGCATATTTTTGTTTCTCAGGAATCTCCCTTTATAACCCACTATACCGCTTGATTATTTCCTCTATGTTGTACAGGAAATGGTGAGTAAGTGATTAATAACCTGCCTCAGTTTTACTTTCCCCTCTTGCTGCAGCCTTGTCGTGAAATAATGTGACCCACAGATGTCTGAGCAAAGCAATCCATTGCATTAATGACAGATGCTGTTGGGGCTTGCTCAGTGAAAGTGAGCTATGGCAGGGAGAGAAGCTCAGGTATTCCTGCTACTTTGATCATCTCTTTTTTCTTTTGCATAAATTTTGAGCATGCTGGAAACTGCAACAAAGCATGACATAACCCACTCTGGAAAACAGCCTGGGGTGAGTACCAGTCCCAGAGGCTCAGGGGGGAGCTAGGAAGCAGGTTTGCTGAAGAAAAACAGAATTGGTGCTAAAAAGTAGCATTTGCTGGCTGTAGAAATGGCAGGAGGTACGTGAGGTGCACCATATATGTCAGTGCTTGCTTGCTTCTCTGCTAAAAAAGAGATAATGGAAAATGAGGTCTCTGCACTTAAACAAATGAAAACTCTCAGTCATAGTTAATTATATGATGCATGTCACCCTTTGCAATGTTTAACATTGTCTGGAGTGAGTGAGTGTTGGAAATTAAAATCTCAGAGCTAGTTTTATTAGGATTTAGTTAGGAGGCTGGTGTATGAGGATAGCTGGCAAGAGAAATTTCCCAGTAGTAATGCTCACAGAGTGGGGAAGATTCTGACTGACAGTCATTTTCATAAAGCACGAGGGCACGCTGAATCAAATTACAAGCTGATTGAATCTTTTAAGAATTGCTAATCGTTTCTAGAGTCAGTCTATAATATACTCTTCAACCATCAGCTAATGCACTGGAGGCAGCTGGGCTCCTAGCTGGAGAGAGCAGGCAGCCCTAGTGTGTGGCACTGAGCGCTGGCATGTGTCACGCTGGCTAATTGAGGGTGTCACCCAAGCGCTCCGCCAGATCTTTGTTTTCCCAAGTGGTTTTTACTAAAGTCATGTTTGCGTAGTAGGGAAGAGCAACGTTATATTATATTTGGTAGCAGCAGGAGCATGAAACTGTGCTATGTAAAGAAATATGATTAAGTGGTGATACTGGCCACCCTTTTCTTTTATAGTAACTCAGCAAAGGAAGCGGAACACACATGCATGCAGATTACTCATAGTAGCTGGTTTGACCCAAGATAGGAAATTCTGCATTTAAATTCACTGGGTGGGGAGAGAGGTGGTTATTGAAAATTTACATACCAACTAGAGAAATGGTCTAAAGGCTCAATAATTTACCTTTTTAGCAAAGAGTTAACCAGGGACCCAACTGCAGTAGGATCTGCAGGGATTTTTGCTGTTCTGGGGTGGGGGTGTGTGTGTACCTTTTCCATCATTACTATTTCTGAAACTTTTCACTGCCACTCAGAATATCAGTGCATATCAGCATGTAGTTCCTAATCATTTTGTTTCACATCAACTTTTTAAAATAACAGGAAGAAAAAAATGTTAGTCATGAAGAGGAAAGGAGAAACTGAGTTGTAATTCTACAATGGGTAGAAAGAATTACAGTGCTTTGCAACCCTACAGTTGTCTGCTACAGTTCATACAATCCAGTGCTTAATATAAGTAGCCAAGGTGTTGCTCTCTTTTTGTTTCCAAAAGGCTGAGCGTCTTTTTCCAAGTCCTTAGCTCAAGGGGATGGAAGATGTCCTGCTACTGTGTTCCCTCCTCTCACCCTTACCTTAAGGTACACCATTATCTTGCAGTAATGAAACCTGAAAACAATGGTAAAGAGTTAACATCAAGGACTTCAGCAAAACCACCAACAAAATACCCCACAATCCTGCTCTAAAGAGGTTTCTATAGAACATCCGAGTTAAGCATGGCAATTACAAAGAAGCTCAAGTGGTCTTTGCTTGAAATTGCAAATGTACCACATTGCATTATCACAAGAATTCTCATGCAAGAACAGTTTGCAGATGGTTTGCATTGGCATACTTTATGTAAACGCTCTAGGGAACAGATGGCATCATGGGTTCTTGTGGCAAATGTGAATTTATAGTGCTCACAACATGCTAAAGTCTTTTGCCTGTAGCTGAAAAGCAACAAAAATGAAGTGGAAACTCAGCCCTCTAAATCAGTTTGCCAGTGCCTTTGCCATTGTAGCTATGGATAACATTTAGTTTAGTCTTTATTGTGAAATTTGGGTTCTTTTATTTGCCATCTACTTGCAATTGGGTGCGAGTGCATGCGGCATGTGTATATGTTTATTTGAGTAGGCATATGCAGCTTTTAAATTAATAGACTGACACTGTGTAAAGACCAGGAAGTTGAGATCTCTACCATCATTTAATCCAAAGCTTTTGAATTTTTGGTCCGAAATTGAATTCAGATAATTCCAGTTTTCCGTGCATACATAGGTTGCTCTGGGTAAATTGATTGATTTTAAACAAATATTGACAAATATTGTTAGAAGGGGTAAAATAACGACATAGGTTGGAAGTGTGAATTACTTGACCTCTCAGTCATTTTGTACATATGCAGTGAGATGAGCATCAGGGCACATTACTATAAAAAGGAACAGTTCTTACTCATTTGGACACAAGTTGGAATTTGAACATCTTCTATAAAGAGCAGGTGTTATTTAAGAAGCCAGACCTGTGGAAAAAAAAAAAAATTGTGTAAACAAACAAGGGATTCATTGAATTCCTTTGGAACTATTATATTGAACTTAGAATATAATTATTATTGTGGTGTATTCCCTAATTATTTAGATGCTTGTAAAAATTGATTTTATGTAAACACAGCTTGTTCTAAAACAGCCAGGTCTTTGCAGTGAACATAAGTTGTTTAAAATTTATTGACCTGTCGTTCACATGTGTTACTTTACTAGCACTTAATGGTCTGTTTAGATAGTCTTGGTGTGTATGAACTCCCAGTGCGCTACTCCAAGCACCACACGTTGACAGGTAGCTGCCATGTAGATAAAATAAGGGGCCCTACTCCAAAGCATACAGGGACACACAATCATTAGTTATTTTCTAATCTAAAGCAGGGATTTCCTCGGCAGCCAGAGGAAAAGAAACGTTCTCATTTGGCATTATCTTTGCAGCTTGAGTTCGGCCCTAAGTCCTGAACCAATATGCAGCAAGGCCAAAAGCAAACAAGCAGGAAATCCAGCCTTGCACCGAATGTAATTGATTTAAGGAGCCTGAGCTTTGAGGGTTTCTTTTTGAATGCGTCACATAGACAGTGGCCAAGATTAGAAATTTATCTGGTCCTTCAAACTCTCCCAAAAGATTAAAGACTGATAATGGAAAGGTAAATTACTTTTGTAGTAGATAGAGATCACCTTAAAAAAAAAAAAAAAAAAAAAAAAAAAGAAAAACATTTGTGGTAAAACTTGCTGCAGTGTTTTTTCATCCTGTGTATAAATAAAGCTGTCCAAAAAGAAAAAACTAAAACAACAAAAAAGCATTACTTCTTACAGTGCTTATTCTCCACTGGCTCAAATGTGATTGCTGTACTACTTTTTCTTAATTTTTAGGGCTCCTGTGTATTTTTGAGTTGACATGACTTTTTTTGTTGTTTAGGTCTCATGAAAAAACGATACCAGTTGTATGTTATAGATCAGTATAGCTCAAGTTACTAACCAAACTTTGCTATTCTGTTTCTACATTTATGAGGCTGAGTATTTCCAGAGGCCACCAGTTTTGCTGGCTGCTGCTTGTGATTGTGGATCAGCAGCATAGTTGTCTTAATTTGACACAGGTAGGGGTTGCACCCCTAAGATCCACCGCTGGAGTGTCATCTGGCCTGCCCAACTTAGTGGTTATCAGTGTGTCTATGATCTATGAATACTTGACACTTAAAAAGGTATTTATCTTAGCTTTAAAAGCCTGGTTTGAAAACGCTGGCCTAAATACATACTAATACTACATCATACCATCTGAAAACCTACTCTCAGAATGCTTGTGGCCCTGGGAATTCAGCAGCAAATTTTTCATAGGAAAACTGTTTTATGTCAGTGTTCAAATATTTCGTAGGGTTCTTAAGTAAAGAATATATTATGTTACTGTTTTCTTTCATGTATGTATGTAGTTGCCTACTTGTTTTTCTGCCTTCATGTCAGGCCAAATTCTGCTATATTTGACCATCAGTGATGCAGAACAACTATTATTTCCAATGGATTTACAACTATGTAACATGACATCTACAGTATGGACAAGAAAAATCAGTATCAGGTTTCATTTGCTGTGGAAAGATGTTTATCCATCCACTTTTCAAACTACAGACTCCCCTATAGAATGAGCAATTCCAGTATCCCTAACTCTTAAAAACAACAACAATGAAAACCCCACAACACTTAAATCCTTCACTCCTGTGGAATGCACTGGGCTTTGAAAGCATATTAATTTAAAACATAAATAGCTATGGAAATTTTTTTTTAAAAAAATGAGGAAATTTTGCCCGTATAATTCTGTCTATGCTATTTTCCACTGACACAGGATTGCAAATTTTCTTACTAGCCATCCATTAAAAATGGCAATTAGTACTTTAAACAAGCAGGCCATCCTCTACCTGATATATTTGAACATAATTTATCAGCAATGGAAATGTCATGTAGACCTGACAGATTATGTATTTAGAGATCAGAATCAAGTTCACAAAAAAGGTTAAAAAACATTATTTGAGAAAAGCTCTGCTCAGTAACTCCATCTTATTCCTCTGCAAAAGTGCTGAAGTGCCTCTGCCTCTGTGCTTAAATTTCACATTTCTTTCCTAGTTTTTGCCCTAGGAACAGCGTGACTAGCTCAGGAGAGTGTTTAAGCCTAGATTGTCAACCTCTAGAGCTGCGTTATTTTGAATGGTTGTATTTAGTGATAAAGTATTTGCCATCAGTTCTGTTCACTAACAGGAGGAGGTCTCATTTTAATGTGCTGAAGATGAGCAAATCCTGTTGAAGATAAGCTACAATAGTATGGTGCCTCTGACAGGTTTCGGTCTAGAGATTTTACTGTTAAAGGTCCCCTTTACTGAAAGCTACACGGTCGTGCCTCATTACGCCAGCTTTTTCCTCTGCCAGTGGGGACATTAAGAGACATCCTGTGTTGCAGTTAGACTCCAAATAGGTGACCAGAATTCCCATGTGATAAACTGTACTCCTGGTGTGCTCCAAGGATATTTTCCTAACTTTTGACTCTTTAAGAATGTCATCAAAAGAGGCATTGCATCACCACCACCTAAGCTGAGCCCATTTGGGAGGTACATGCAGGAAAGGCAAACAAAAAGATGTCTTTCCCCCCTTTCATCAGATATTTCTCCATATCTCGATTCAGGAAGAGGATGATGTCACTGAAGGCACTGACTTCTTGTATATATGCTTAAATATAAAGCAGTACAAAACAACACAGAAATGGTGTGGTTTTAGTAAGGGGATGTTATATAAGATGTGTGAGTACCCAAGGACAGGCAAGCAGGTAAGACAACTGGAAACTTCCAAAAATTGTGGATAGGTCTTGAAGGTAGTTGATCAGATTCCTTGGGTGGGTCCAATGAGGAGATCAAAATGTTGCATAAGCGTTGCTAGCCAAGCGGAGCCAGTTCTTCCCCAAACTGGGAAGTTCCAGCAACAGCAAAGAGCGCTCACGCGAGGACTCCAGCCCCCTGCTAGCAATGCTGCTTGGAAAGGCGGTGCCTGTCGCGGTTCCTGCTTTCAGCACTTCCCGTGGGCTTGAAGTCTCACACCTAGTCACACGGGCTCTTTCTCCACTACCGTGTGACGAATGGTCCTGAGAGTCAGCAAAAGCCATAGGAAGCGCTTTGACTTACATGGTTGCTAGCCGTGTCGCTGGATAGAGCTTGGATGCTGCAGGGGTTCAAAGGCTATCAGAAGAACAAGCAGGGTCAGGGCATGGACCACGGTGGTGTCCTGTGAGTTGTCCATACTGACAGCCAGCACGCAGGCCTCCTCTCCCCAGCCATGCCAGCCGTGCTTCAGGAGTCAGCTGAGCGAGGAACTGTCCCCACAGGTATCCCCAATCCAGTGCTGTAATGTAGTGGGAGATGCTTTGAATGCAAGCTGTGCCGGGAATGAGCTCTGGCCCATTGTATTTATGAATGTAGGTACAGTCAAGAGGAATTGCCATGCCTGTGCATAGACCCTCTGGAATTCATGGGGGAGAGCTTGTGCTAAAACGTCTTTTGGATCCAGATACCCAAAATGGTCGGAGGGTCAGTTGTGATGCAGGGTGGTGGCTGCATCTTGGCTAAGGCCAAGGCTGATAGAAAAGGCAGGTGTACTTTGCTAAAATGCGGACATAAATATCCATGTATTTTCTTGTGGCTGTGAGGGTGTGGAATACTGAGCAGAAAAAAAAGATATTTTTTTTCCTGTGCTGAACTGGCTATTGCCATATGGTCACTAACAGTTGAGAGCTAGGTCTGGTATCTTCACATAAGCTTTGAAATGCTGTCGTGATCGTGACTGCAGATCTTGACATGGGGGGCAGGCAGGATGGACATGCCACCTTTAATAATATTCATGTTTTCCTATGTATTTAGAGATACTTACATCTGTTGTTAGGTTCAGATCCCACATCTATAAGCTTTTTATTAAAAATTTTCTGGAGGCCTTTTTTTATGAAGGTATGCTTCTGGTCCCATTGGCAGGACCTTATTAGCAGCATTCAGAAAGCCTCACAACAGGAAAGCCATGAGCCCTGAAGCTGTAGCTTTATGTATATTCCCTGCTCCCACTCCACCATTTGAAGGCCTGTAAGATCTTCCCCTGTATTGTTCTTAGGATTATGTTTGTTAAGGGTAGTAAACTGAGGGGTAAATCAAAGGGATTTTGTGATCATCAAGATTTACAATCATCACTATATTACATACTTGAGTAGGGTTAAAATAACAACTCAATTTTAATTTAAAGGGGAGATGGGGGGAGTATATAAAGAATACTATTTTTATGTAGTTATCTAGTAAATAACAACGTGCAAGATTACATAGCTTGGACAACAACTAGTAAAGAATACAAAGCTTGTCTCAAGAGTGTTTTCAGTACCTTTCTGTTGCCTCTTTTGCAGGTCCTGAATTCACTTTAGTATTTCTGAATTACTCAGTGTTACCACCCCCGAATGTGAAATAAATCATAATGCTGACATACAAATTAAAAAGCTTAGTAATAGTACTTTAGAGTATTTCTTCCCTATCCTTTAGTTTCCCAGCCTTTCGACATGCCAGTGTGGTCATGTTTGTAGGCCATTCTTCTGAGTCCTTAAAGCTTCTCCTTAAATGAAAACTGAGTTGCTCACTTGACTGCTGAAACTTAGATAAAGAGAAGAAAAAGGTTTTTTAAATCTCACTATGAAGTTGAGAGATTTGGCAAAATTATTTAACATTCTTCCCATACTTTAATACCTTTCTTTAAGGGTGAGGGATAAGATGTGGAGTCGTAATAAAACCTGTTTATTTAAAATCATCACAGCATCCACTGTGACTCAGCTTTGCAACAGCCGTCACAGATCCTCCCCCTTTGCCATACGGTAGCCCATGGCAGGAGCTGCTGTGAAGCTGAAGACCTTTCCATGATGGAGGTGGAGTCCTGCTTCACTACCCAGTGTAGCATGCATTACAAAACTTCTCTTTATACAGTCAACAACGCTAATATGCAGAAGGCATTCAGCCACCAAAAATATCTTCTGTAATGAGAGCATGTCAGCTTGTACTTGGCATTTGTCTGCACCCTCACTGTCACCGTGCTGTAAGTGGTCCATGTAGCCAAGAGTAATTATTAGAAATGTGCTGTTTCCTGAAGCACAGTGCAGACTCTGTACAGCTCTGCAAATGGCTGAATATAAACCCAAGCAGCAGGCATGCGTAAGGTCATGTTGGGATGAGGTGGGTGTTTGTGCGTTCAAGGGGAATTTAAAAAAAATGATTCAATAAGCCTCCTTTGGATTCTAAAGTGTGATGTTAACTCAGAAGTATTAATGTTAAACCGGTAGCCAGTGAGAGGCTTTGTGAGGGTTGTTTTGGTCTTGTATAATGGAACTGATACATTTTTAGAAAAAAAAGGAAAAATCAAACACAGCAACATGATTCCATTAAAGGACTGTGGTCATGTTGTAAAGGTGCTACAAATATTCCTAGTGTAGGCTTTATCTCTTCCCAATGAGTGATGCACCCAAGCCCCGAGACTTCATAAAGTCAGCATGGGACATTTGGATCCCGGTTTTGACAGGCTAGCAGAAATCTTATGCGCAGGTGCAGGTCCCAATTCTGAACTTGTATTTCATGCTTTGAGTCTGGATCTAGAGCTTTGGACAAAGTGAGGCGTGCTCTGAGTATTTAAAATAGTTTAAAATCACAAGCTGGCTCTGCATTTCTGTGGCGGACATCACAAAATGTTTTTGTTCTGGACCCCATATGATCCTTCAGTAAAGACTCTTGCTTCCAGTGTCTCATATCCTAAAGAGGCCTGTTAATTACGTAAAAAGCTGTGCTTTATCAGTTGACTTTCTATGGTTCTTGATGTCACTCTACCGTCTGTTTTCCTACTTGTCATCTTTTCTTCCTCCTTTAGTTGGGTATGTGTTTGAAGTTAGTTTTAAAGGAATAAAATTACACCCATTTATTTACATAGCAGCTGTCAAAGCATGATATTCTGTTCTCCAGAAGTAAGCACACACAAAAAAGTTCATCCCCTGGTTTGCTATCTTGAAATTGCAGGGACTTGAGTTTTCTAAACCCTCCTCCTTTTTATGAGTAATGATTAAAAGGAAAAGAATTCTGTCAGGAGCACAAAACCTCTAAGTTATTGTCACACTGGTGTCACTTGCTAAAGCCGTGTAATAGGTTTGTGGGAGAGACCTTCAGAAGAAAGAACCGTCTCTGTATCTTTCAGTGGGAACTCAGAATAGGAAAGCTGTGGCTTAATTCCTTACGGTGTTTTCTTGGCATCAGCTCTTATCTCCCCAGTTCTTATTCAGGCCAAAAGAAAGGGCTGTTTTGTTTTGTTGTGTTTTTGCAAGAGAGCAAAGTAAAATCTTAACTGTGTTTTTCTTTTTAATATTGGGAGCATAATAAGGTCGCTTAAGAAAAAGCAAGCCAACCAGTAAGCCTGGGATGTCTCTCATTTCTTTAACAGCTACATAGTGTGTGCAGCTGAGAGCTGCCAGTTGGACCTAGCAGGGGAGAAACCACTTTAGTTTGTTTGGTTTGTATATGGAATAACATTTTTCTTGCCTTGGAATACTTGTTTGTCATCACTCCCCCTTTGTGTTTATGTTCTGCTTGGAAGTAGTCTCTGTGCTGTATATGCATTTGCCAGGATGTGCACATAAACAATGTTCCATTATGGCCAACTCTGCATACTCCTTATTTACACCATATACATTCAGCAGTAAACACGTAGGGGAATGACAGAGAGCAAACTCTTCTAGGCCCCTTTTTTCAGTTAGTCCAGACTTTCTGCCATATGCTTGCTGAGGTCCCACTTCTATTCATGTTTTTATTAGGTAGAAAAAAAGTGTCCAGACTTCCAACAAAGCAGCTTTTGTGTTCTCTGTCAAAAAAAATCTTCTGCTATGAAATGTTGATAGAAGTACCCAGAGCCCTTGTGGGGGTGCAGAGTCTGAATAGGCCCATGGTGAAAGCACAGGAGGGGAGAGGAGGGGAGCTGGGGTACAATTTTTGCTTCTTGCATTCAGTGAACGAATATCGCTTAACTTTCTTTTCCTCCATTTGGAAACCAGGGTCGTACCCCTCATCCTGATGCTTGTTACGAAGGCGAAGTTTTTAGAGTGTTAAAGGCTTTCAGAATTTTAGCTGGAAGAGACGACGGAAGCAAAATACTGTTTAGTGTAGCATAAAATGGAAGTTTGACTTAGAATATATGCTGTTTAGTAAAACTATGGAACCGTGGTAAAAAAGTTCTGCCGTGGCATAAATCATGTTTAGTGACTCTGTGTTTGAAAATGGTCAGATTAGATCTTCTTCTCATTGATTTTGTATTTGGTTAATGATTCCAGTCCTGAGATCATAAAGCTATGTAAGATGTAAAAGATACGGGAAAATATCTTTAACCTCTACATTTAAACTATGTGTTTCTTTCGACATTGAAATACTGCAATGACCTGGTAATGTTTTCCAATGTTTTAATTTTTGCTGATGTACAAAAATATCACAGAAGAGCTGATTCGTAATTATTACACGTGGTATTGCATAAATTTCTTCCTAATTAAAAAGCTTCTAAATTCTGAATAATCAATTTATGAAGGCATATGGTTTTGACAAATTGTACATTTAATTTCTGAAGATTTATTAGAAATTTGACCTGCAGCTAGTTAATTATGGTTATAGTACTGATGCAGTAATAGTGGAGATTGATACAATGATATGGTTGCTAATCTATTTTGATATCACCTACCTTAGTAGCAGGACATGGGAATACACCTATATTTTGTACCATCTTGTTTATTATGCAGGAAGGCATTAGTTTAATGAAGAACACAAATATTTGATAGGTGTGTGTTGGCATTTGTATGAAAAGGTGCTTTCAACAGAGCATAAGCGCATTGAACCTAGCCCTTCAGGTTTTACCCCTTTAGAGGCTAAGTTTCCAGTGGCGTCAGTGATCGTTTTAGATTAATAATGACAGAAAAATATGAACTTTAAAAAAAAAAAAAAACCACCCACAGTAAGAAATGAAATTGATTCTTGCTAATTAATTTTCAGACCACAAAATATTTTCAAAGTACCTCTTTTTGGACTAATTTCTCATCTGCTATATTGATACTCTTAGTTTTATGAAGTCAGCAGCTAAGTTATTCAAGAAGAGGTTTCAAGATATGCAGGAAGCCAAATTAAATAATAAATATAATTTAAAATGGTATCTTTCTATCGCATCTGGATTTACAAGTGCTCTATGAGAACCATACAAAGAAAATGCAGATGAACTTCTAGAGTGTGAAATGTTTAGAAAAGGGAGGCATGCCTTAAACATGTATGTAGTCTTTTTACAAACATACAAAGGTTACCTTTTTTTTTTTTTTTTTTAAAAAAAAAAAGCAATTAAGAAGAAAAGAAACTTTAACAACATTCTGTGTGTTATTAGAGCAAATTAATTTCTGGTTTCTTCTGACTACTACTGGCCTAGGAGGTTAGGAGCTGCTACCGAGCAGTGAACATCCTCCATGAAGAGGAGATGTTGGTGGGAGGGGTCTGTAACAGAGCTTGCTGTGTCCCTGTGTGAGGATGGTGGGTGAGGGAAGAGGAACAGAAGAAGACTCGGTTCAAGGCTTTTCTCTCTGAACCTTCAGCTGAGAGTGTCCATGGGTCTTCCTGAGGAAAGAAAAGGTACAGGCTTACCCTGCTTGTTGGAAATGGGACAGTGTCAGTGGTGCCTGCCCTTCTTAGCCTCCGTTAGTGCCCGTAGTACTGTGAGCCCACTTTTGGGGTGTAAAAATAAGGAAAAGAAGAAATGAGGTAGACGGTTCTCAACGTGACCAGAAGACGGTCAGAAATAAGTGTGTATCACATCAGTCTGATCTCTTAGTTTCTCCGCTGGAAACCTAGTAGCTCCTTCTTCCTAATAGTACGCGGCTGTGGCTCACAGCAGTGAAGTGTGACCGCAGGAGGCACACTCTGAGTGAGGACATGTGCCCTTCCTGGTCCCCAGGGTCCGCCTTGCTCTCTCACAAGGCGGGGAAACTAACGGGGCTGAATTATAACATTTTAAAAATGGAGAGCTTTAGGAGTCTTTGTTGTCCTGGATGTTGACATTTTTAGATTCAAACTTTGTTATTCCTGATAACCAGGACAGCAGGAATGTTATTGTGCTAATTGTATATCCATATTTGTGCTTATAATGTATATACACATAGATGTAATGCAGTTCTAAAAACAAAATAGGGAAATTGCTGTAATGAAATAATTGGAGATTCTCATGTAATTACTTGATGGCAGTAATTAGAAAGGACCATTAGAAAAAAACTACTGTCGTAAGATTTGCAGGAATCTTTTAAGAGTTTACGGTAGTCAGCCTGTACAATTTTGGATGAAAGCAACACATTCTCTGATGGTGAAAAATTCTCTTATAGATTAACTAAGTACTATCTCTACCACCTGAAGACTTTTTAATGCTTCAGTAATTATCTAGACAGAAGTCAATGGGTGGGCAGAATTTTGGTGCAAGAGACCATTGGTACTTGCTAAATGCAGTCCAGATAGGATTCCCATAGACTAAGCATGAAACATTTTATGAAAAATACATTGTAGGTTTTGCATATGTCACAACACCTGATGATATAAAATATAATTTAGACTGAGCTGAACTCCCTGCATTCTCTGTTCATTGTACCATCAGCATCCCGTGGTGAGTCAGATAGCTTTGCTTTTACCCTAGTAGCACTCGGCTCATTTTTTCCAAACATTTTTTGCAAACCTACGAAATAATTCTGAAGCAGGAGGAGGAAAAGGTCTCTTGAATCATGCCAGATACGTTAACTGGGAAAGGGTTAATCTGCCCTCAGGAGTTGCTATGTAACTGAGTCCTGCTGGGAGAGTCACGGTTTCCAGCCAATGAGACTCAGCCCAACAATACAATGCATCTATCTTGTGTTTCTTACGTGTCCTCAGTTATTGGAGTTTTTCTGAACTGGAATTACACTCCTGCTCCTTTCATACTCTCCCGCCGAGTCTTAAATAATTGTATTCCACACCAAAGTCAGAAAATAACAGTACAATGGCATGCATTTATCCCTGAAAATGTTGCTTTTGACAACTTTGACTAGTGTGTAGAAAGATCTCTCTTGCACCAAAACTAGAAAACTTTTGAAAGAGATTTCCCAAAGAACTTCACAGTAGCACATGCCTCAATTCACTTTCAGTCCTCCAGAAAGCCTTCTGCCTTTCTGTTCTCACCTGTGCACATAATCTTCAGCCCATTTGCTTGTGCAGAAAGAGTGGCTAAACGTCTCAAGCTTAAGCTGTTCCTTCCTGCCTAAGATATTTCAAGAAGCCAGTATTGATTTTCCCTGCGTCCTGATTAGACTATCTCTTTAGCTATTCCTCTTCTTAAGGCCACTCAAGGCTTGAGGGCTGAAGCATGAATTCTTTAATTTCTCCTTTAGAAGAGCCAGGTGTGTTTTCTCAAAGTCTCACAGCTCAAGCAAAGCCTCTGTGGCTGTGCCAATATATTTGTATGGAAGAGGTGGCACTTCTGAGGGGTGTTTTTTTGTTGTTTTTTCTTTTTTCCTGGAGGAGATCCACCCACAGTCCCTTTGAAGGCTACTGATAAGATGAGGGAGAGACTAAGCTTGGCCTGTAAAAACACTACTTAGGAATCTCTGCTTTGGCTGTTGGGTTCTGATAGGAAGCATGAGAGTGGAGTGGTATTTGTCAACATGTCGTTCAATTCTCAGTAAGTTTTACACTTCACTTAGATCTTTGTGCCTCATTTTTTCCAGTGAGGTTCTGCCTGATAATTTGTGCTGGCAAAGCTCTTAGCCTTTCTTACATGCTTGCGCAGTCCTGCTCCGAGTGACATAATGTTCCTGCATTGTTCAGCTAGCAGAATAGGCTTGAGTATCAGTGGTGTGCACTTGGACTTTTAGCAAGTCTGTTTTTAAAAAAATAAAATAAATTAACAAGTTTTAGACAAATTTAGGAAACCAGCAGGTGGAACTTCAACTTTTTAAAGTCTTTAAATAACATGTATTCACTAACTTGGCATTTAGTCATTTAGGATCTGCTTGAAGATAACATGATGCTGTACTTTTTAAGGAGAATTCCAACACGTTTCTCAGAATTGAGAGTGTGCACACGCCTCATTCTTGTTACTAAACCTCCTTTGGGTTGGGACTTACCTTCAGCATCCATCAATCTCGATAATTCCTTGAAGAAGTTGGGCCACAACCCTGTCTTCTGGCCTATCCTTTGGGATACTTCATGCCAAAGACAGAATGGATGGATGCAGCAAGGGCGAGATCTCGGAGCCATTTGTGCAAAGGAAAGAGGTTCCTTCCGCACATTCTTCTTTGCATGTCCCCATATAAAGACAGGTGAAGTCTGTTCTTCTGATGGCCTGATAAGAATACATGGAAGATTAGTGACCCATGAATGAGAAGCCTGTTCTTGAAGAGGTTTGCCCAGAACTGTGGATGGATTAAAAGGAATGTTTTTTTCAGTGTGATGGCAAGGTCTGTGCAGAATTGTTCAGTCAGAAGAAGGGTCCGGGTATCAAAATGAAGAGTTTTGGTCTGGTTTATGCAAAACAAATTTGATAGTTTTATAGACCTGTCAAACCAGATATGCTGCATTACATGCTTAGAGACTACCTTGCACATCCTCCACTACATGTGGCACAAAAGGTCCCAGAAGGGCAAAATATTCATGATACTGCACAACGCCTGGGGCATTATGCTATTGACCACCACAGTCTCCAACTGCACCCCAGCCCTGTAAGTCCTCTCCAGTTAAAGCATGTGTGTCAATCATGATTCCCTGAGCGTGGCTGTAATATGACTGGACATTCAGTCCCTTCTGTAGCCCGATATGAGAGTCTTGCAGACCCAAGGGTATGGGAATTTGCAGATCTATTTAATCGTATAGGACTAGCTTAATGAAGCAGGTTGAGACCATGCAGATTTTTCTTTGTAGACTTAAATTGCAGAAGTCAAGTAGAATTTGAGGAATGCACCAAAGAACAATTTGATAGTTGCATTCTACTAGAGTTTGAAAACTAGAAAACATCTTGCAAGCGTTTTAGACTGGATGTCATTCATGCTGCCACTGCTTGTTCTGAATGCAGGTGGAGTCCAGCCCAGCCTGATTTTTACTGAGATCTACTCTATGTTTGAATGCTACATTGGTACAACAGCATAGGGTGCAAAAGCAGTCTTTCCTTCTTGAAAGAGTTGTACCTGCAACAGCCCAATTGTGGACAGTTATTGTAGCATAAAAGGGGTATACAGAAACCCTTACCTGCTTAGCAATAGTTACACTATGATAACCTGTATGCTTGTAAAACTGACCCTGTTAAGCAAAGTTTAATTTTCAGGCTACAACAATAAAGTTACAGTGATAACAGCGTTCCTGAGAGGTCATGTGCCCTCAGTTAATTCACACAGTTATCGATAGCACGTATTCTGCAAAAGAAAAGGGATGCCAATTTGCCAAATATATACCTCAGTTTCTGCGTAATCCTACCTCATTTGCCACAAAAATTCATGCAGGCTGTTCCCCAAACTGTGCCCAAACGGAAAGTACATCTGCATGATAAAACGAAGGTGTGATTGTACAATGCGTTAGGGCAACAGGCAGAGTAGAAGTGTCGGCACAATGACCATCATTTCCAGCGGATTTCAGGTGGTGTCACCACATTGTCATTGCTGTCGTTACCTCTGCTAGCCAGGTAGCTATGCCAGGACGTTTTCCAGTCACTCCTTCATTTTGCTGTTTAAGATGCCTGCAGATAGGATATTGGACTGTTCTTTTGGTGTTTGATGTAGGTTTATGAACTAGCTAAGCGGAAATTGGGTTATCATGAATACATGTGTCAAGCTGCCGAGCTGTGGGTCTATTGCAGTTTACACTAATGGCATAATCCAATCCAATCTGCATCAGGCTTTACGTGACCAGAGCTCTGTGCAAGTGAGTGTGTTTCAGCTATTGCTGGCCTCTGGGATCCTTCTGTATGGGGTGACCCTGCAGCAGTGCAGGAGCACAAGCCCTAAATGCTGCTTGATGCTGTCTTAAGTTAAATAGGGCTTAAGTAAGGCTTAGTCTTTGTTAGGATATGTGTCTGCACTGAGTTGCAGTTCCAGTTACTGCTCAATAACTTTGGTCTTTGTTGGAAGAAAAGTCCTAAGAAAGGGCTAACTTTTTGCTAAGAGTTTAAGCTGCCATTAGTGAACCTCTAGAAATACTGTTGTCGCAATTTCTATTCCAATTCAGGTTACAACTAGGGTTGCAAGTTGTTTATGTTTGGAACTCCATTTATTCTGCATTTTCTAATGTTACTTATTTACACATTGTGAGACACCTTTCAGGATATCGGAACATCAGCAAATACTGTCCTTTTGTTAGGTAACTTTCTTTTTCTTTCCCTCCCTAAAAAAAAGGCAGAAACAAAACAGTTACTTGAATAGCCTTTTGGAATCTCTGTTTCATTTTTAATGGAGCTCTGTGCTCTTTCACCTTCAGCCAACCATGAGCATATTCAGCATATAGGAAACTTTATTGTTAGAAGAAGTATTTTCTGCAGTTTAATATTCAATATTTCTACTTGCTCTTCTGCTCTTTCCTACATCTTGCTTCTGCTTAGGTTTTATAGATCTCCCAGCGCTCATTCTCCCTGGATTATATAATGCAATGTGTCAGTGCCATGCATGGCACTCCAGTTACTTCAGCATTTCCATTATAACTCTGTTTTGAGGGATTTATAGGCTAGCAGTAAAAATCTACTTCTTGGCTAAACCTTGAAACAGCAGTTTCTGGTCATTTAAAAAGAAAACAAAATGAAACAAACTTCCCCCCCCACACACACACTTCTGATTTTTTTCTGGCAACTATTTAGCAGTGGTGGTTGCACTGCAGGATCCTCCTAAACAGCAAGTGTAGATTCAGTATGTAGCCAATTTTTAATGTAATAATGCTTTTTTCTTTTTATGCATGTCATCCCCTCTTTAGGCACATGATGTCATTGCCTTTTCGCCAACCTTTCTGGAGCCTATAGCAGTCAGCCTTTGGGGCCTCAGAGAGGTGCGGTTTGGTCTGTGTTTTCCTTCATTTGCAACGTGGAGGAGTTTTACAGTGTTTTTTAAAAAATATTTATCCTTCTTTGTCTCAAAGCCCAATAACTTACTATCTCCTTCTGTGTCATGGAGCTACAAATTTATCACAATCCAAAAAGACATTGGCTGTATATGGATATCTAGAATATCAGGGCTATTACCAAAAACAAATTTGGAAAGGATATTAAATCTCATGCTTTAATGCTTAAGTGATTTGCTGTTAGAGAACAGGCTATTAGAGGACCTATGGGTGAGTTATACTTTGCCAATCACTAGGGATTCCTGTATTTTTCTGAGAAAGATCTAGTAGCAGTCACTCTTAGAAGTAGGTTGCTGAACCAGATACACTTCCAGTTTTATCATATAGCACAGTTCTCTTCCCCTGGCTCTGGGCCAAAGGAGTATAAAATGCAGTATGGATTCTAAGAAACGTGGTCATGTGCTCAGGTTTGTGGAGATGAATTATTTTTATAGCCTGTAAGTTGAGCAATCAGCTTTGAAGGCATCTTTACAAATACATATCCACTGATTAAAAAAGACAAAAAGCCTTTATCGGTAAGTGACTTGCAGACTGGTTGCATGCCCAAGTTCTGGGTCTGGAGCTGACTGGCTCTGCTTTTCCCATCTAAAATGAAATACTGCTCTGCACTGAATAGGCTTTCACCAGTTGCTGTTATATTTCAGGCCTGAAGCAGTTCTTCCTGTTACGTGCAAATTCCTGTTTCAGTCATTGCAAGTTGTGCATAGTAGCATGCAGCAGTCACAAGAAACCCTTTTTGACTTAATTTCACTGTACTTCGTGTTTTTCCATGCCATTTGTGCCATTTTGTGCAGTAGTTCTACTATTTTATTTTCTTCGGGGCCATTCTTGCTCAGGATTGATAGCTATTTCCTCAGGACTACCTTGGAGTTTTAAATATTCAGCTATTCTCTTGTGACCCACTGATTTTCTTCCCCATAATCTTTTGACATAATTCTCGTGTTTGAGACATGAGGAAAACATCCTACAACACTAAAAAATACATGTAGTGAAGGGGGATTCAGGTTTTCAGACTTGAAACCCTGTGTCACCCGTTGGGGGGGTGGGGGGAAGAAAAAAATAGCACCAAGGCAGACAAGTACTGTTTCATATTAACATCTATTCTCAATGAAGAGGTAAAAATCAAAGCCCCTGTGTGTGAGGCAGGGTTAGTGAACTGCCAGTGATTCTCCCAGCAACTGACACAAAGGAATCTGTGAGTATCAAAGCTCAGGCAGCAAGCTTAGTGTCAGCTCTTGCCTAGGGAGTAGAAGAAAACATCACTTTGTCTCTGCTTTCACTGCTTAAACACACACATCATTCACTAGTAACCATTTACTCTGCTGTCAAAACTGTTTCAAGAGAGTGCTACATTTGATTAATAGTAAAATGCATGCATGCAAAAAAAAAAAAAAAAATCGTCTGCTTCCCCTGAGGTACGTTTTGGAGAATTTTTGCATGTACTTCTTAATTTTTCCATCCTATAAATATGCCTGTAATATTCCAGGAGTACTCTGTTGCTTCTAGTAAAGTAATTTTTATTAGAGCGCCCAGTGCACTCATCCTAATTCTAGTTAATGCTCTCTCTCTCGGCAAAGCATATTATGGCATCGTCAGCCTCTTATACTAACGAAAAAGTGACCAGCACAAACATGTGTGCAGTACATGATTCATAGTGCTGCTTTCTGAATTGTCCAGTGGGTAATTGCAGTACAAAAACCAGAGAAACAGATGTAGACCCTAAACCTTGGCTGTAAATTTTTGTTTTATGATTATGGGTTTCAAATGTGCTATGTCACACTGACAAATATACAGTAACACCAAAGGAAATAGATTTCTGACTTGAACTTTTGCTTTTTATTTCACTTGTGGCTAAGAATATGTTTATTGTAAGGTTTCTGCCATCACAGTCTGAGAGAAAACAGATCAAAGTGGTGATGTGAAATCACAATTTCTTTGCACGGATAAAGTGGAAGATACTGGAGAGTTGTTGCCTACTTGCACCTCTGTGGGAGCTGGGTAGGCATTTAAAATATGTGGCAATACTTAAAGTTTCATTACATTTGAATTAGAGGGCTATTAGTTATCACAATAATTATGCTTAGTCCTGATCTAAATTAGAAAATACCCACCATTGTATGAATGTAGCTTTTCCTGATACTCTGTTTAAGAAAAACAAGTATCACACTATTTCAGAGTGAAATATGAGATACATAAATTACTGTATTGTAGAAACAGTGTGCGAGCAAACCATTAGGCTATTTGAAGAATTTGTTAATTACATGTGGTTTTAGTAATACGTATAAGCATTAGCACAACTATTATTCGTTATAAAACATGATGAGCTACCTGACTTATTTAGATACAGTCAGAAAATGCAATCTTTTTCAATTCGCATGCAGTTAAGCATGACTTCCTGACATTTACTTTCAGAAGTTGCCAGTCTACATTTTGAGGTACTAGGGGCAGGTTTTATTTTTAAATCTGGTATTATGAGACTGGTAATGGAATAAACATAACTCTGTTTGTCTGATTTTGTTTATTTTAACTCACATGGGCAATATGTTTTTCTTGGCAGAAGCTTAAACTGTTCCTAGAGCCTTGGTCCACGCAAAATGCCCTTTTCTCCCTAAATCGGAGACTGACAAAACATACTGTGTTTTGTATCATCCTTTCCAGTTATTTTTGTGGTGATGCGTTACATATTCCAAACTTCTCCTGCGTTCTGTGTCATCTGGTTAGAAAATACTGTCTTTTAATTTAGCTTTGCTACTCAAAATGAAATTGTAGCAACGTAGCCGGCTGAGATTTTAAGAAGAAATTAGCCACTTTTCCACTTGCTTTCTTAATACAGTGAACACTGCTTGCTGTGCTGACATGATTTAAACAAACCTTCCCTGAAGGATGGCTTTTTAGATAAACGTGCGCTGTGCATAATTTTTGGATTACAGAGTGTCAGGGGCTTCTTCAGCTGGGAGGAGTCCCGGCTGGGGGAGGACACCCCGATGGACCAAGAAAGTCCTTAAAAAGTCCTTAAAAAGACACTGTTAAACTCCAGCGTTTGTAACTCTTCTGCCTGGAGGGAAGGTGGGAAGAGAGGCTGCCTGCTGCAGGGACAGCCAGAGCTCTCCCGTCGGAGGGGAAGGAGGCTAAGAAAAGCTTTTCTTTTTATCTCTTCAAATGGATTCGCTTCCAGATTGCAGCAGGTCTTTTTGCTGGCCGCTTGTTTTCAACGTGGGTATATCAGTTTCAGGGAACAAGTGCGTGTGCTGTGTGTGAGGTTTTGTTTCTTTTTGCTTTTTTTAAAATTCTTGAACCTGTGTGAAAAGTTTTGTTAATACAATCTGCAGGCATTGTCAGAGAGCCTTCGGTTCATCAAAGGAGTTTTTGTGGAGAGGGGGCACCGCATCCATTCAAGCGGCAGCGCTGGTCCCGGAGTGAGTCTCTCCCCAGCGCTGCTTTAGGGTCGCAGGTTGCGTGCCATGTCTGCGCTCAGCGTCCCCTGCTCCGCCCGGCTCCCATCGTGGGCTTTTCAAGAAATGGGCAGAAATCAAGAGTTTCATTTTCCAGTTTCCACACGCGAGCTAGCTTTGGGGCGGGAAGCGGGGCTCCTCCGTGCCTCGGGAAACCTTGCTCCAGGCCGGTGCCCGGTCTGCCAGGGCTGAGGCGCCTTGGCTCACTTGCTTAAAATGAAAGCGTGCACGTGGTCGTCGAGCTCATGTCCGTCCCAAAGGGGCAGAAGGAGTGCTTCCAAGCTCTCGTTTTTCATTTTGAAAGTGTCTGTAGGAATAAGGACTGGCGGAGGCCTTGATGGAGTCTCTCTCTGTGAGCCAGGCTTTGCAAGGAGGTGGTTATTTACCAAAAAAGCAGGGGGCTCCCTGCTGGCTTGATGCGAATGGTGGGCCAGCACGGTTCTGGCTGTGGCATCCTGGCCACAGACCTGGGAAGGCCTTGACGCCTACTCCCGCCGCGAGGGAGGCCGCTGGGAGCGCAGGTTCACCCAGACCTCCGTGGGTGTTTTGGTGGGAGCAGCCCTGTGCCTTCAAAATGGCTGTGAGGGGGCAGCCGGGGCTGCCGGCCCCGGGGAGGGGGTGGCCGTGGTCTCCCCTCCCAGCACCCTGGGGTGGGTCCTGTTCCTCACGGGCCTGCTGGTGGCCTTTCTGCCCCTCGAGGAGCTGGGGCTCATTAGCCCTCTGAAAGCCGATACGGCCCCGGCGGGGCCACGCAAGCAGCCCTGGCCCCTCTCTGCTAATGAGAGCCAGGCAGGACCTGGTGGCCCCCCGGGCTGGGGAGACGAGGGGTCATGTGGCGGCCTCCTGCCCCAGGCTGGGTGGCAGGGACGGGCCCTCCCGGGTGATGGCGCCCGGCGGGGAGGCCCGGGAGCGCTGGGCGGCGCGGCTGGGCCCTGCTGTGGCCCTGACACACCTCTGTGGGATTTCGGAGCCAGGTGGTGGGGAGAGGTGGGACCTGACCCCCCGCCCCGCGGGCTGGGGCCCGTCCGGGCCCTCGTCCCCGCCGGTGCCATCAAGGCGGGGCTGGGCTAGGCGAGGCCGCCCCGCAGCCAGCCCCGCCGCCCCGCGAGCTGGGCCGAAGCCCGTCGCCACGGCTCTGGCGCGGCGGCTCAGCCTGCGCCTCGCCTGTGGCCGCTCCGGCGGGGAAGGGGACGGGGAAGGGGGAGCACAGAAGTTTTAGCAAACTGAGCTAAATCCTCCGTTCTCTGCAACCGCCAAAAACAGCGCTGTCTCAATTCCCACCCCCCGTCCCCTCCTCCTCGGTTGGGTTGTTGGTTTGGTTTTTTTTTTTGGGGGGGGGGGGGGGGGGGGGTGGTTTTTGTGGTGTTTTTTTCTACTTTATTATTTTGGGTCTTTTTGCAAGTTGGCCACCCCGTCCGCACCCGCCGTCGCCGCCCGCTCAGCAGCAGCGGGGCGACTCCGGCAGGGCTGGGGCTAGCGTTTGCCTGCCCGCCTGCCTGCTTTTTTTTTTTTTTTTTTTTTTTTCTTTTTTCCAGGGCTGCTGGGAGTTGTGAAGGCGTGTGAGAATCCTGGGAGCTGGTGATGTCAGACCGCTTGGGTCATTTGAAGGTTAGCAGCCTGGGAAGGGTTCACGGAAAGTTCACTCGCATATATTAGGCAATTCAATCTTTCATTCCCTGTGACACAAGTAGTAGGAAGTGAGCTGTTCAGAGGCAGAAGGATCTATTCACGGCCGAGGGGGATCCCGGGTCCCTACCGGAGCCCTTTCAGCCCGGGGAGGCGGGCGACCGGCGCGGCGCGGGAGGCGGCGGGCACCCGGCCAGCGCCCCGGCAGCGGGACGGACTCTCAAGAAATTTGGGGGGAAATTGATGGGAGCTAAAACTTGGAATGCGGCTGGCTTCCCCCCATCTTGCTGGATTGGCTGGGCAGCCTGGAAAATGGTAAATGATCATTTGGATCAATTACAGGCTTTTAGCTGTGTTGTCTGTCATAATTCATGATTCTGGTCTGGGAAAAAGACCAACAGCCTACGTGCCAAAAAAGGGGCAGAGTTTGATGGAGTTGGGTGTACTTTTATGTGCCATTTTCCTCCACACCTAGAGGAAAGCACTTTTGCAGGCATTCTGTGCAGGGGGAATCATGTTTGACTGTATGGATGTTCTAGCAGTGAGCCCTGCTCAGATGCTGGATTTCTACACTGCGAGTCCGTCTTCCTGCATGCTCCAGGAGAAGGCTCTCAAAGCATGCTTCAGTGGATTGGCACAAACAGAGTGGCAACACCGGCACAGTGCTCAATGTAGGTCCCAACTGTTATTTTTCCACTTTAAAGCTATTATTATTATTAATTATTATTATTTGCATGTATTTTAAAAAAAGATACTTGTAATTAAGCGCAGGGGTAATGAGGGGCGGGGGGCAGGTTTTGTGCAAAATGTGGTTTGCAAGCTCTTTTTCTCCTTTTGGCGAGAAAGGAAAAAGGAAAGAAGCACCAGGCTGCTTTCGGTTTATCCCTTCTCATGTAGCATATTGATCCTAACAACAGTTCTGGAGCCAAGCAGGAACACATAAAATTATAACAACAGCAAATACTTGCAAAACTCCAACCAGCGAAGGACAAATTTACATAGCATCTCTCTGGTAGTTTTTTTTTTCTTTGCGTCCTTAATCTAATTTTCTAGCACACTTGATAATCTGGATGTGTGTTGTCTCGAAATGCATTTTAGCAGAGCAGCCAAGCAATTAAAATGCTGCTCTGTACTGTTCTTGCAAAGACGTGAAATTGCGGTGGGTAGGTGCCATTCCAAAAATCAGACAGTAGTTTTAAGTTTCCTAAGAAAAGGCAATATTTCTTTGTACTGACCTTGCTGCCACCTTTCTTCTTCACTTTGTTGCTCTAAGAAGTTGCTGTTTTGCTAGAAAACTACTTACTGTGAACACCCTTTGAGTTTAACCATCAATTATTTCTATACCTTGAGATTCAAGCAGCGTTGCAGTGGTAACGGAGGAGAGAGAGTTAGTGGTAGGACCCTTCTGAAAATGTATTATTATGTTATAGGGTCTTGATTTGTCGCTGAAATACATAGATGGTAAACAATGGCAGTATTTTAACACCACAGTCTGAAGTTTGAGAAATGACAAAAAGTGCCACAAAGCATCACCTTATACTCTGCATAAAAGCTTGCAGGATGCTTCACTGCTCTGACGGTGATTTAGATAAATGACTTGGCTATCTATCAAAATGTTTTTAGCACGCTCTTGGGCACTTCAGTACACCATTAACCGTATAATTCTGTTTGAAAGTTTTGTTTTGCGGTATGTTAAAAAGTTACCTAGGATTTAGAATACTTCTCCCTTTTGCTACAGTTTGTCTCAAAGGGGTGGAGGGGGGAATTGAAAAATAAATAAAAAAATGTTTGGTGAAATAGTGTGTTTTCCGCTCTGCTCAAAAGTTTTCACTCACCATATGACGTTTGTGTGGGTTGAGTAATGAAAACAGAATTGTAAAAATCAGTGACTACCAGCCTACAACACTGCAAATGTTTTGATGTCTTTACAATTAAAGTTAGACTGTGAAGTTCAGCATGGGATGTTTATTTTCTCCGTGCTGTTTTCAAAATGCTTCAAACAAGATATGAAACAAAGCTGTTACTTAAAAATAATGTTACTAACTATGGGAGAGCTTCAGTTAAGGGGGGAAAAAAAACCCTGAAACAGATGTTTTTCTAAAAATGTGTTTTCCTCCTTCCATGGTTTAACTTTAGTATAACTTCAGCGGTGATATTGCGGAAACTTGGAATTAAATAAACTTTCCTGGAGTAGGAGGCATATGCTGTTGCTAAAAGCTTACATTGGAAAAATATTCTTTAAATAACTTCTAGTTTAAAAATGTCCTGCTCATTCTCTTGTATGTTGTTAATACCTAGAAGCAAGATTCTTAAAACCGAAATATATGGTGTTTGTTCTTGGGCAAGTTAAACACAGGATTACCCTTATCAGAATGGAATGAGTGGTAAATATGTCGTTTGCCTAGGGCCTGTGATAAGAGACAAGTGTTGATAACAGCAAAGTTTAGCTAATCAAAGAAACTCATATTAACAAGAGTAAATAAAAAATACAGGAAAGTGCATTCAGGAATCCAGTCTTGTAACTTTGTAAGCAACAGGATTAATCTTCACTGCATGGGAATTTAAAATCAGGCTGAAACCTGAATCATAATACGGTGGCTGTAATTTGAACTGTGAAAGTTAATGGTATAGAAATGTGGAAAAGCAATTTAGTTAGGGTCCAAATGAAGAATTCTGTTTGATTTCTAGAGCAAGTTTTGTTTTTAATTTTGAAGACAGTGTAAGCACTTTATGTGTGGGGGTAAATGTATGTAAACAGATTATAAAATACTAGAATTCTTTCAACATGTAAGATTTTATCTTGCATCTCATGAAAATAATGACAAAACCAGAATTTTTGTGATCCAGAAAGCTTTTAATGGTTTAAATGTTGCTCCAGTGCTTATAAATACAAAGATAGCAATGTTTAATCCTAACTCAAGTGTTTCCTGATTCTCTATTTTTATGACGACCTCTACAATTTAATGGAATGTAATTGTAGCCAAATTTTGAAATTGTTGGACGTGTTGTAGCTAGGGTTTTTGGTCTAGTATGTTGTTTTATTTTTGGCTCTGCCATAAAAGCAGTACACCTGCAGCCATTGCTTTAGGCCTTAGAAATATTGCTTTGATAGAGACGTGATTGTAGAGTAAAAGGTAAATGGTTGTTGAGGGACTAGGACGTGGATAGTGCAGGCTCTGAACGGGCCAGTAACTATCCCAGAAATCCACCAGGGTTTCAACTGAAACGCTGGCAAAATTGGCCATTGCAGGGGTTAGGGCAGAATGCTGTAGGTCTCCAACTTCAGCACATCTTCAGTATGTTAATCCCGTTATGATTCACTAAGCAAGTGCACTCCTGCAGCATCACGAATTTTCTAGTCCACGAGGGCCTGCAAAGTAAAAATAGAGGGTAAGGCGCAACCCAAACATGACCTTAGCTTGTGTGGTATTTTTTTCCTCCCCGCTGTGGGAGGAAAAACCTGCTATGGGTTGCAACCCAAACGTTAGCCACTGTATATTGCAAGATGTGTTACGAGCACACCAAAAAAATACCTAATTCTGCGCTCAGATGTGTTTATGTTTGATGTGATATTAGTTATATTGTTATACGTTTGAGAAGAAAGTATTTGTTTGCAAAGAAAATTACAGATTCAGAAACGAGAGCAGAACGGACTGCACTTTTAATCATGAGTCATTCTCCCTCCTTTCCTCATAAGACAAAAATCAGGGCAGTATAAACAGATGAGAATAGTTCTTAAGAGGACAAAAGAGTTAAGATTGCAAGAATGAGTAATTTACACTTCTTTAAGTAAGGGAGAATTTTCTTCTCCCTTGTAATGCAGCGACAACAAATACTGAGTGAGAGAAAACGAGTAACTTTTCGTGAAGCGTGAGCTAACTACTGCAGAAGTGGGAACGGGACAGGCCCTGAGAGAGAAAGAGCTGCAAGGAATGGCGATTTTTCCTTTGGTCTTGGAAAAGCCTATTAAGAAACGTCTTCATTAGTCTTCATTAATTAAACAGGCAAAAAACCAAATGAGCAGGCCCAAAACAAGAGTAAGTTTGTTTGGCAGTATGTAGTGTTTCAGCTAATTGTATCAAGTAGAAGACTACTGCCTACCGCATTTTGTTAAGCTTAGAAGAGTAAGAAATTTGATGAAGGCAAAAGTTACGGGTATGGCAGCAGAATGTAATAGGATGTCAAGGCTCTCGTAGTACACAGTTCTTATTTCGATTTGGTGGGAGGTGTTTGCCCAGAGAGAATCTAGCAGGTATTAACTTTCAGAAAGTTCGTGAAGATGGGACTCCAGAAGGTATGCGTTTTCCTTCTGAATTCCAGATTATTGTGATGTTTGGGTCAGATTCTCGTTCCCTGCAAGCAGTGGAAATACTGGAAACATCTGTGCTCAACAGAAAAAAGCTCAGTACTTTATTTTCTTTCATCTTTCTGAATTTAAAAACAAACATTTTGAAGTGAAGGACTTGTAATCTGCATTCCCCAAGTATCAAATGGCTGCAGGTGTGTTTGCTAGTGCCCAGAAGGCAAGATCTGTTTGAACCACGTTATTTTCTTTAAAGTTCATCTATAAACTTTACGGCTAAATCACTAGGACTGATTTGCTTAGGGACACAGTCTTTGTTTAAACTTTTATACTTGTAGTTTAATGCCCCGAAATATGTGATGAAAAGTGTTTGTTTCTGATCCCCTTCATTCAAAAAAAAAAAAAAAAAATTGCATGGGGATGTTTTTCTTCCGAATTAATTGAATCGAGAGCAACTTTTCTCTACACAGGCTCTGCTACAGTTAGCCTGATTCAGCTGCTGGCACAGGAAAACTCTAATGGACACGCACCACTGTCAAAAACTCCTGCAGACAAAAATGATGAGAGGCGTTCGCTGGAGAAGTCAGGGTGGGATAAGCTTGGAGGAAAAGCAATGTATCTTTGGGTGACTCCCCGCTTGCCTAATGAGTCTGTGCAGCAAAGGTGCAACTTGTCAGAACAAAGCCAGGCTGGTTGCGGCGCTGCCTGGAAGAGGGTTACGGCGAAGTTAAGGGGTTGAAAGAGAGAGATTATGTTTCAGACAGCGAAGTTAGTCATCCTCGCATCCAGTTAAATCCTCACTCGCTGCTGAGCCGTCTTCCTTAACCATGCGTGCGTCACGCCTGCACCACAGCCCGGCCAAGCCGAGGGGCTTTGCTCGGCAGCACACGGGGAGCCAGCCGCCCCGCTCGGCGGATTAGGCGTCCACCTCCCCTGAACACCCCAAGCGACTGTTTTTGCTCAGGTCTAATTTATACACCGCCCTTTACGCAGCCGATGAACTGCGGCTGTGTTACCCAGCCAGCATTTAGATTTGGGAGCGGGGTTGTGAAAGGGACGTTGTGCTCAGAAGGGCTGCTGTCTGCCGCGGTCGGCCGCGCCGTGCCCCATCCTTTTGAGACCTCAAAAGCAGAGCACAGCTGCGATGAGTTTCCAGATCTGTTTGGCCGCGGGGACCGGTGCTGGTATGCGTGCGAGTCGGGGGGAGCATCCCTCTCCCCCTCGCAGTTTCTGCCTGGGGGGCTGGCAGCAGCCTCCGAGCAGCGAATTTACAGGGGCGGGTGGCTGGGGCCAAATCAGTTGTGGTTTCGGAGGGCTTTCCAGAGCTTCGCTAGGGAGGAAGGATATCAGTTGATGTATAAAATGGCCAAGGAGCTTCGGTAAATAGACTTTACCCTTCAAATCCAGAGGTCCTGGCAGCGGCTGTGCGGGAGGGTGGGGTTGTACTTTTCCCCTTCCTGTACTTGGACACTTTTGATTATCCAGACTTTCTGGGACTGAGCAGGGCTGCCTAATAACAAAGCCTGCATAATATAATTGCCTAAATAGGCCTATTGTCCTTTTCAAGTCACTGTGCTGTGAAATCTTTCAACTTTTTGCTGCAAATGTTGCATCTGACGTTTAGATGGCTTCGTGGCTACGGCGAGAAGGAGATCCTTTTCCCTCATTTCTCATTGCTGCATGGTTGAGAAGCTGATTATATTCCTGCCCCCTATTGATGTTTACTCCTTTTGGGAAGCAAATATTTTAGCCCCTTCTGGCAGGGTAAACTGCCAAAAGTAATAGGCCTGGAAATACAAAGCTATGATTGATTTTGACCTTTGCTCACGTGCATGAAGTCTGTCCCCATGCAGTGTGACCCATGCCACTTCTTGCTGAAATCCAAGCCCTTTCAAACCAAATGGAACCATGAAAATACAAGCCATGAAATGCTCAAAACTATTCCAAAATAACAGAATAATCTTTTTGTCTGTACTGCAAGGAAGAGTATAGGCAGGAGGGTAGCAAAGCTGGATTTTCTAGCAGGCAAAACAAGAGTAATGTCTTTCGTCTGCTGCTGCCTTTTTATGAGAACCATATTCTAGGTACAAAATAAACTGGTATCATGTGGGAATGATTCTTCTTTGCAGTCTTTCGGTCACAGTAATCTTAGCTGTTCCTCCTAATTGTAATCAGTAAACAACTTTCATCCAAAAATGTGGGTTTAAAACTGTCTTTTAAAAAATAATTTAAGGTCTGGAATTTTATTAATCCATCCTTGCATGAGCAAATGTGTTTCAAAAGTTAAGAATGTCAGAAACAGTAGCCTAAAGTTAGCATCCTAAATCCACATTTCATGGCTTCATTTCCAAATATGCTGAGCATCTAGGAGCTCCCTCAGCACTTTTAAAAACAGGCCACATATTGAAATGACTGAGTACTATTTAGAACCTTCAGTTAATATTAAAATTTTTTAAAGGACTTTCCCACTTCCCCCAAACTATATGAAAAAGTAATTCAATGACAGTTTACAACATTAACGGTGGAAATAGAGAAACTTACAGAACAAAGTAGAACTTGTTTATAAGAGCATACTACTCCCTTTCTGTAAATTTACAAGTCGAGTTTGCAGAATTCCACATTTAATCCACAAACCGAGGGTTTTTCCCTGTATTTTGTCTGACTCTCAGACCTCTTCGATTCTCTGTTTGCTTCCTTCATTCAATCAGATACTCATCAGATATTAATCTCAGACAGTTTCAAACTTGTGGTGTAGATTTTAATAGCTAGATTATCTTCTTCATATACTCACTCATCATTAGCAGCTGCTCTGGATTGTTTTCCCAGTGACAGCAAATTAATATGACTGTGGTCACTGTGCATTTTGCTTATTTGGGGGGGGCGGAAGAGAGGGAAAATCTAGCTTCCTTCAGCTCATTTTAGTAATCTGAATAGGAGCGGAGAACTTGCATCATGTGACGGGGCAGCTCACCAGCATGGGGTCCCTGTGTGAGAACCTCCCTTGTACATGACAATCTGATAAGGATATCATGTGGTTTAGAAACACATTCCCACAACGCTCACTTCTTTGTCCCTTTATTTGGGAGTGGGTAGGAAAAAAACTTTTAACGAACCAATGCCAGCTCTTATATAACTGACCCCGCTTTCTTTAGGCATCCTGTTTGAGCCTTACTGCTTCTTCAAATACTTTTAAGAGAGATGGAAATATAATCCAGCAAGTCTGTGTAAAGAAGCCTAGACACAGAGTATATAATATACCTTCTGTTTCCCTCGGACAAGGTGATTTTTCTTTCCCCTGCTTATACTATATATAAACTGAATATTACAAAACTATGTAAGTTAAATATACACATGCAAGCGACACTTGTATAGGTTTAATAGGTTAAAGCTTGAACGAGTATTTATAAATTCTGAGTGCTCTGAATCTTCACCGCTAAGGACATGATGTGAAAGTCCATCCACAGTTTGGAGGGATTTCCGTTTTATGCACTTTCAGTGCCTTACATTTTACCCTCTAAGTGCATCCCCTAAGAAAAAGAGCAGAGAAATGTCTCGCAACAGAGAGCTTTTTTAGCACTGCTTAGTTTCTTTTAATGGTTTGGAGGATCTCTTTCCATTGAACCATAATATTTTTCTCTAGGCTCACATTGTATTTTTAGCAAGGATCTTTGAACGATAAAATGACAAATTAAGTATATTTTTGTCTTTTAGAGCCTTATCTAGTGAAGCACTTAAATGCACTCAGCCCTCCATCCTTGATTTTAATAAGAGTTTCGGGCACAGAGTGGTCGTATGAGTGAGCCATTAATGTATTTATGTACCACTACTTTTACAAAATACCAGTAAAAGCTCATGCCATTGCGCTAGATGTTCAGCACAATGAACATCCAACATTTCTTTTCTTCTTAGAAAGAAAGAAGGATCATTCTCCCTTTAAAGATATATAGCAGAGGTGTGGAGCAATTAAACAAGTTTTCTGGTGTTGCACCAACCAGAGACAACTGCCACAGGTTGATTTAACTCAGATTTCCTTCAGTGGGTGCTTCAATCCTGGAAAGCCATTTGTGCCTGTAAGATACAAACAGTGGAAGGAATAGTTCAATTTAAAAAAAAAAAGAAAAAGAAAAAAAAGCAGTCAGATAACACAAAAAAATCTCTTAAATCCTGTGATTTTTTTTTTTTTTTTTTTAATCTGAATGCAACGTGTGGTGAGTTCCTGAAATGGCCATTACAGCACTCCAGTGGTCTTCTCCGCTCAGGTGGCTGGTGGCACAGCAGCACATCATATAGGGATGTGTATCTTGTGTATCTCTTTTCCTACGAGACTTCCTCATCATCTTCCAGCCTGGCACCAGAATCACTCCTCTGCCAGCTGGTGACCGCTACCAAGAGGATTCCCAGGTTCCTGCATGATAAGTGGATGTAACAGCATCTGAGTTGATTTAAATACTTCGCTTGTTCACAAACACCGATCTGAGATAGAGGTGTTCAGGTATGGCGCAGCTGTACCCTGGCTTTTGGGGGTCTCGGAGCCTCCTGCCCCTTGCACTGGTGCTCAGGGAGCAGGCTCCTCTGCCGCTCACCTCCCTCCGTCTCCCAAGTGCCTCGTTTATTCCTCCTCCTGTACCCCGAAACCCACACAGCAGACTGGCGTGGCCTGTCTTTCCAAGACTGAACATTCACTCGCACACGAAGAAAAAGGACTTGGAAAACTGTGTCACAGTGCCATCTGGCGATACCTGCCCAAAGCGTACTGCTGGCGAGGGCTGCGGCGATCCCCAGGCGGATGCTTTCCCCAGGACCCTGGTTCAGGCTCAGGGAAATGCCTGTGCGCCCCAAAGCTCGCGTCCCTGGGCTTTGGGTTTGTTTTTTAGTTGGTTTTTTTTTTTTTTTGCACAACTCTCTGGGTTGCCCTATTCAAAGATCCTATCTTCTCTACAAACCTTCCCTTCCTGGCAGAGAGCACTGATCCATCAATCTGCTTTTTTGGCTTGGGGCACAAGTCAAAGGACTGGCTAAAGAAGTCACGCATGTGTGAGCTGTTTTATTGTTAAGATCAGGTCCTGAGGGGGGGGTGGTGGTGGTTTGTTTTTAAGCAGTTGTTCATACTTCTGCCTCTCAGCTTTTGGTCTGAGGAGGTTTTTCTTTTTCCCCTCCATCTTTCAGAGTATTTCTTTATATTGCTTCGTTGTTTGGGTTGCTCTTTTCATTCATTTGAGGAAGAAATTTTATTAGTTACTGGATCAGGGTATACATCAGATCCTCCTTAGCGGCTGGCTGGGAAGCCTCGGAGACCTGCCTTTCTGAAAGACCCTTCTGTTTTCACCCCACACTTTGAACGCCAAGATGTAAAGTGCAGAACAAATGGCAAATCACCTGTGTCTTTCAGACATTTGTGCAAAGTGTCTTTGGTGAGAGGGGGGCTAACAGAAGAATATACTTTCCCCAAGTCCTCGTCCCCCAGTGAACCTCAGCCTTCCTCTCTCAGTTCAGAGACCACATTCCGGCTGTGTTTTTCTAGTTGTGCATATCGTCACATGCTATGCAGGTTAGGTATGCGAACTGCTCGTCTTTCTACGCTTTGCGTGTGTCGCCACATTCACTTCTCTGAGACCACGCCAATAAGGATCCATTATCTCGCCGAAGTTTTGAAACGGAGCCTTCGGCTGCCTGCAAGAAGTCAGAGCTGACTCACATCCTTCTGTGGTTTTTTTTCGTTATCCGAATCCTTTCCTTTCTCTGTGTTTTGGAGAGGTCCTGCAAGACTTCATGTTTGAAGCGCGAGCTATGTGTTGGGAAGCACTGCATGTCTGGGCACGGTTTGGGAAAATAGCTGTTCCCCTCTCCCTGAAATGGAGTCCGGTATGAACGCTGCAATTGTTCACAGGGGCTGTTACCACCTTTACTAAAATGTGAAAGCAGAGCTTAGTTACAGCATGATATACTGACACTGCCCAGTAATACCATGTTTGTTATGCTTTCGCTAACCTTAATTTCTGTGCAGAACAAGAAAATACTCCGATGAAAAGAGGTGAGGAAGGAATGACGCAATTAAACAAGATTAAATCAGAGTATCGGTTTCCCTGGAACACGTATTTGGCTCTTTACCAACAATCTTTTCCTCGTTTTTCAAATAAACACATATTTTCACATGATAACTCTATTTGAAATATTAATGCTTCCAGGGCTGCATTACCTTAGTTTGTTCATCAAAGTCCATTACTATGAAAAGGCTGCTGTTCCTTAGGCTGTTCCAACTTCAAAAGAATTTTAGGGCCTGGTCTATTGGAAAGCTTGGGGGTATAATTAGTGAAAATGGAAATAGATGCAAGAGAAATTTAGTTCCTGATGTTTTAATTTAGTGTAGCACTGCCATGTGTTGTTGAAGAGGATTCTTAAAGGCAAACATAATTATTTCATTATGGTCTTCAGAATGCTTTCATTGGTCTTAATGACAAGAAGCTGTATAAGGAGTCATACATTTTAATTAGACCTTCTTATATTTACATCAGATAAATAACAAATAATTGATGAAAAACAAGTCTTCTGAATGGATGATTTCACACAGAGCTCTGGTTACAGTTTAATGATAAAACATTTCTCTTATTGCTTTGCATTTTAATTATCTAGAATTATTACTCTAGCAGAGATCTCAAAATACTGTTGTTTCCATGCATTTCATTAGATTCACAACTATTTTATATGAATCTGAAGCTAAGAGAAAAGGTGTTTTTCAACATATATCCCTTGCAATCAGCTTCCAGCTTTATTAATTTCATTTTGCTTTCATTTCTTATGCTTAGACACCTTTTGTGTGTGTGTGTGTGTGTGTGTGTGATCGACTCTCCAGTAAAAGCTAGTGGGAAGAGTCAGACCTTTTCCTATGTCTTCAATTCCCTACATAGGAGCAAGTCCGGTCATCTTTAACAGCCCAGAACTCCTTTAGAGGTCAAGGAGTGAGTATGAAATTATAGGGCTTGTAGTGGAATTCTTTAAAGAAAGATTTGGTGCCTCTTTCTCACCCGCTTAGTTGAAAGTTGTATTCCTAAATCTCTTCGATTTACTTTGAAAATCTTACCAATACCCTTTTATAATTGTGTGTATGCTTGCAGGTGCATTTAAAATAGTGTTTTTTTTCTTTTCTTTACCCCCTTTATTGGATGCGTTATAATACCAGGAGAAATGATTTTAGCGTTTCGCTACTTGCAAGAGTCTTTCGTGTTTGCAAGCTCTCCGGCCTTTCATTTTTGTAACAAAACATATTTCACATTACTCATTCCTGAGAGTATACAGAAAGCTAATTGTTGTTATTGATTTTAAATTTCGCAACCATTACAAGTAACCCAGATGAGTGGCAGATAAAGAGTAATAATCCATGGAGTTCTGGAAGTGTTTCATGTTTGTCTGTAGTACTTTATGTGATCAATAGTAACTGCCCCATTGAAACTAACTGCTGTATCAAATAACAGTAAATCAAATTAATGTGCTTACAGATTATTTATTGAAAGCTTTAATTGTTCACTGGGGCCCTGCTTATCTCAGGAAACAATAGAAGGCAGTGATCAGGCAAACTGGTTTGCAAATGCTGGGGGTGCCATGAAACAGCAGGGTCTCCCCCGTGCCTGGGTGGCGAGAGCTTTCCAAAATGTGCCCCTGTCCCACTGGGATTGCTCCTGCACTGGGATTGCCCATAGGGTTTGATCCCAGGGTAAGTTGGTCAGAGGTGAGTTTTCTCAGAGAGCATCTCTTGGGTTCACGAGTTACTCGTTCTTTTTTTTTAATCATTATTTTTCTAGCAATCTTTTTGGATGACAAATGTGTTGTATCTGGTAGCTTAAAGTGGGGAAAAAGAACTAGTAAGATTCCCCAAAATTTCCAAGAGGTGCATGTAATGAGAGACCAAACAGGATCAGACCTTAGAAAGGGAAGTAAAAGAAAGCACACTAAACTTATTCTGTGGAAAACTTACCTAGATATATTACAGTTTGGGGCAATTATATGCTGCTGTACAGTTGTCAGACGTGTGCAAATACTAAGAAATTAAAAACAATGATTTCTAACTAACAACCCTGTGCCATTATATTTTACTAATTCCTTAAAATGGCTGCTCTGCCTTGTCACAATCACTCTATGAAGTACTAGTGCCACAGGCTGGAGGTTTTCTGGGCCTTGAAGTGAAACGTTTAGTCTTCTAGGCAGTTTCACTACTATCCACAATTTTTTTGTAATAGCCTTGGTGTGTTGTCCGTTGTACTTTGCTGTGGCTTCAGAATCCTTTTGGTATCAGCTGAGACACTAAAGCTGTCCTTCAGCAAATTTGGGAAGATGACACTGAATGAATTTACATTTAATAATGTATCTTTCTAACCATGACAACTGGGAAAGCATTTGTAAAAATGAGCTTAATTTCTACAGAAAGTGATGCCCCAAATCTCTCAAATGTGGCAGGAAAAGGTTTTTTTCCTTTAAAAATGTAGGTTTTATGAAAGGTATGCATATGGGTAATATTGGATAATTATAATATGGACATTTTAAAATTATTAAAGCACAGTAGCGAGACGTCTTCTGGAATTGAATCTCATTTGGAAAAAAAAGTAACTTCCCTTTTTCAAAGCATAAGCTTTGCCTTACATTTCTTGGGACACCAGGTAGCAGGACTGAATGTTGCTTGTCCAGCTCTTTGGAAATGAAGTATTTCCTTTTTTCCATGTCCTGTTACAAAGTACGGTTGACATTTTCTCTGTTTGTAAGGCTGGGATATTGCAGTCTGTTGTGAGCAGCTTAGCTGGGCAAAAAAACCCCAAGTAACTGTTGAAGGTAGGTATTGAATAAGAAAGACCAGGTGACTAGGAAATACTCCTAGCACGTATGTGTTTGCCTAAAGTACAGCATGTGCGTATTTTTTCTCTTCCGAGTGAGAATGGTACTGACAGACGACATACAAGTAAAATTATGAGCATTCCCCTCACTCCAAGGGTTCAATAGGAAAATCCACTGCAGGTAGAGAATAGGAGAAGAGAATATTGGAAAACGTGCTCTTCAGTCGTGGTACTCATCTTGTCTCCAGTCTCTTGTGAATGTCTTATTTTATTGATCTTTGGTCTTCTAGGCAGAGAGTAGAGGTGTGCTCTGAGCCACAGTCACAGTGTGGCTACCGCTTTGCTCTAGGACACTGAGCTCCTTCCCAGCTTTCGGCTTCTGCTGCACCTACTGCGAAAAGGGGCAGCAGGGTGTTTGCCAGGTTAACCGCACCAGTGGAAAGTAAATTGCGCCTATAAAAGAATTTTAAAAAGAGATATAAAATATTATGTAAACTCAATGATAAGGAGTCCGAATTCAAAGGAGAGGAAATCTGGTAGTGTCTTAGTTTTTCACGGTACCTTCCCCACTGTGTTGTCATCTTTTGTTCGGCAGGCATTCCATTCAGAAATATTGAAATTCCACTCAGGCAAGCATTACTGCTTGATAAACTGAATATTTTATTTGTCCCCTCAAAAGATATTGGCGATGCTCAGTTCTTAAATATTCCATAAACTCGAATTTCTTACATTAGCATCAGAAATGTTGAGGTGAGCTGCTCTTAGTAACGCACTTTCCTGGTCTGGCATGCTGAGGGGATGAAGGAGGGCAGGGTTTGTCCCTGTTTTGGTCTCGGATGTCGCAAAGGCATGTGTGCTGGAGCATATCAGAAAGGTTCAGTTTTGGTGTGAGTGCCCTTCTAGTTGCAGATAAGCCCAAGTGATGAAAGCCATTTTTTCCTGTTACTATGTCATGTCTAAATGGAAATAATGTATTGTTTTAATTATACCCCCGCAGTTGCAGCAGTGCAGCAATGTGGGTGCGATAAGGTTAGTGTAAAAAAGAGTTGTAACACTTACTGGGGTAAGCAAGCTACGTAGATGTAAAACATCTATAGATATAAGCGGAGGTACCCCACTGCAGTAGCGATGGGGGCACGGGAGGTGGGTACTGGGATACCCGCTTGGTTTGGGAAGCTGCCTTTGCCTCTCCCAGTCTACGCGCTGCCCTGTCCTCTGCGGGAGGCTGCTGCTCTGCGGCGGGAGGAAACGCACGGCTCCATTTCACGGCCCCGAGCCTTGCCAGCTTCAGCAAATGGCCCTGTTGTGCAGCGGCATGGCTGGGAAGCTGGACATGTGCTCTTCCGCCCGCTCCGCTGGAGGGTTGGTAACCTCTGGGAAAGGGCCCCGGGGTGGGGGTGTGGGGGGGGTGGCTGCCTGGGGTTTGCTGGTTCAGCAGGTTTCATCCCAGCGCCGCTGTGGGATGAAACCTTACTCAATAAAGAATCGTACCTCTCGGTGGCATAACGCCAAAAAAAAAAAAGGCCCGCAGCCAGGGCCCGAGGGTCAGATCCCGAGCAATGAGATATAAAGCTTCGCAGTTGTCCGTCGCCTTGTAAAAAAAGGCGAGTGGCTGTGCGATGGGGGGCTGTCAAAGAAAATAAGGAGTTAGACCTCCTTTTCTAAGGAAATCAAAACTTAGAATTAGCAGAGCAATAAAAGCCTTCTAAAGCGAAAGCTGGAAACAATACATTTTTAATAAAATGGGCAGTTACTCTAATTGCTGAACCCCTACTGTTCAATTTCTTTTAGTGCCCTTATTCATTAAATTCAGCATACTTATACTTATTATTTACAGATGTATGCGTTTTAACTTGTTTATAGAAAGCATGCTTTGCAGAAAGCTGTGGATGGTATAATACTAATTTGTAAGTGTTTATTGCTGCCTATAATACGCAATTTTAAAAACAATTAAAAATAGCGCTGGAGCTCATCATTGGAGTCAACCCCAAACTGCCCATGAAAAGTGAAATAGTAGTACCGTGTACCACCTTAAAGGTTACAGGCCATTTGTAGTGGATTGATAGCATACCCATTAATGAAGAATTTACCTGTTCTTAAAGATTTTAAGCTCAGCAGTCTAGTTTCTAGATATTACTCTAATGTAACCCATTTAAACGTATGTGATGGAGTTCATAATTGCCCTTGTAAATGGGTAGAGAAAGGAGGGTATATAAATCAATTAGTGATATCCAGCAGTGTGGCTGTAATACAAATTAATTGGGATGATAAGCATTTTAACTGCTACTATACTAACTTGAAGTAGTTTTGATCACTGAATTGGCTCTTGTTGAGTCACTCTATTGATTTTAAGATTTAAAAACACCTAAAGATCAAAATGTTCTGAATTAATGGCCCTAAAGTTTGAGAAATAAATTGATATGTAAAATATTGCACAGCAAGTCACTTTTACTGTATTTCCAAATAGAGCACAACAGTTTTATTTTGTCCATGTGGTACTGAACAACTGTGTGGTGGCGTTATGTGATTAAAGATATTAAAACAATCATTTTCTTACTGGATTCAAGCCACAGCAAAAATTCATGATGAATGGTGTCATAAGAACATGTTGAATATATAGAAAATAAAAAATGTATTTGGCAGACATAGTAATACCAAAAAGTAATACCAACTTGGATAGGAGGTGAGTTTTGAAGAATAAAATCGTTCCCTTAGTGTAATACTCTGAATTATTCTGTTTGGATGCTTGAAAAGATTTGAAGATAAAAAGTCCTCAAAACCCTATAAAACATTTAATAACTATAAATGGAGACTTTATGACTTAGTAAAATATCTGGATGTATATAGAGATTATAGTAACTATTTCATTTCCCTTGCAATTTTTATTTATTATTGAAGATACTAGATCTGAGTTTTCTCCCATTTATGTTTACAAGTCAAGAGTCTCTCTTGGAATCGGTGGGGTGACAACACTGTAAAACACATCTGAAAAAATAACCAGACCCCTTTTATTTTTAAGTGGTTTACCCTCACAATGTGCCTTTTTTCTTGTTTTTGATCCTGCGGGGAAAACATGCTGAATTTGTGACACCACAGTTGTATCAAAAGGCCACAGAAATAAGTTCCATTTTCATGAATAAAGAGGCCAGAGTTCTCATCCTCTCTAAATTTGCGTTGTTTCTTTGCCTATGCCACTTTACTCCAGATGAGGATCTGACCTTGGGAATTCACTGGTAAAGCAAACAGGGCCTGAATTGTAAGAAAAGTTCATTTTCAAAGGAAAATCTAATTTCACACAAATGATAGCACAGTTAGATGTATTTTTTTTAAAGAAGCCCCTATTTTTCAGTTTTGCAGTAATGCGGAATTTTCACTTGAGACTGATGCAATTTTGCGTGGTAGTGGCCAGGCAGAAAATCACCGACCTGAAAAAACTACAGAGCTAGCATCTTTCGGATGTTTTTCTTCAGTTTTCCGTACGATTTATTTTTTTCATTTAACATGTTTTCTTTTTCATTTTGAAGGTAGGCTCCTAATACAAACTGATGAGCTGCTGCCCTGTAAACTCCGCTGTGCCTGCCAAACCCCTCCAGCCATCCTGTCTGTACGCTTACTTTCACCCTGGCTCCCTCATGGTGTCTGCCTGGCCATTTATTTAGTGAAAGACGCTCCTGTTCTCAGTTACTAGCGCGTCATTAAGTCTCGCTGTCCTGAGAGTAACACAGGTATAACCAGACGCAGTTCTTGCCCCTGATATAATTAATCCTGACAAGCTTTCCGCCTTCCATGTTTGCTCAGGTGTAAATGCGTCTCTCTGGCTGCACGGACACGTAAACCCAAATGTAGAACTGCTTTGCTGATACAACTGTAAAAAACCAAAACCAGCCTGCAGAACAGTATCATTTGCTTTGAAAAGGTGATGTGAACACAAATCTCCCACGTTAGTTACACATACTTCCTGCGGGTTTAGTGGAGCTGGTGCTTGAGAACCAGGTGTAGCAAAAAGGGTAAACCTTACTCCTGTTTGAAAATACCTTCCTGAGCAAACCTATAGAATATGAATGTGGTCTTACAGAGCGGCTGTACGTTCCTCGTTGTCCTTTACTGCTACCTGTAGTAAATATGTGTGTAGGGTATGTAGTTGCCAGAAGTCCTAACTTTACTGGGAGAAGCACCAGAGGTGGTTGCAGTGGCGGCTCCCCTCCAGAGTGTCCGTGGGGGACAACAAAACGATGCAGAGGCTTCACAAAAAGGTTTCAGGGTGTTTGCATTCAGAAATACACGGCTGGGCCATATTGGCGATTTCCAGATCATATGTGCTCAATATATAAGACTAGCCTGGTAGATTCAGGCTTACGTCTTGGCCGTATATGAGGCTGGTGTTGGCTTGGACAGTATAGTCAAAAGTAGAGGTTTTTGTGGCAGTTTCTGGTGTTGCTTATGCCTGTGTGGGACAAAGCACCCATGTGCACGGGTACTGCTGAGTTGCCTTCTGGAGAGGATTCGGGACTTCTCTCAGGGCAGGTCTGTTGCCTGCCAGGACATTCCTGTGTAATTGTAAATACGGTGGGGTAGTCTTACAGAAAGTTGATTCTTAGCTGGCTGCGGAGGTCAGAAAATGAAGACAAGCTTTTCATCATCTCTCCTGAGTTCCCTGCCAGCAGCAGTGGTGGCTCTCAGCGGGGAGAAGGCACCCAGCCCTGGCCTGCCTTGCAGACTTGGGGGTGCTCTGGATCCCCCACATTAGAGGCACTGAGCACAGACTTAACTGAGTTCCCTGCTCTGTCATGTATCCTAGGTGTAACTTGGGGCAGGACATGTAAGGCTATGATTTGAAGACCCTGCCAGAGCTACAGCTAGGTTGTTGGGTGCTGTTGAAAATCCCAGTTGGGTACTGCTTGCGTTTTTCTAGGACTTTAAGACCCAAGTAAATCAAGCTCTTCAGCTGTCAGTGCTTCTTTTTCCCCATCTGTAAAGTAAGACAAATAGCTCTTATCTCACTTAGGTGTTACAAAGGTAAAAATATGAATGCTCATGGGGTATTCACATACTGGAGTGGCAGGGGCCATGCTTGTAGATCAGATCGGTAGAAGAGAGCAGGATCTTTCGTGCCTCTGAATATGGCAGGAACGGAAGCGCTGCTGGCTGTGCTGCGTGGCGGGGACAGCGGGGCGCGGGGAGAGTCGCTCGGGGTGTCTGTGATCTGTGCGGGAATGTCACCTGGGAAGATGCGCTGGCAGGTGGGGCCCCTGGAGTGCCCTAATAAATGGCACTGTAAAGTCAGGTAACTGAATTTGCATGCTGAACAAATGGGTTAATTAAGAGGCCAAGTTGTGCCATAACAGAAAAATCCCCACCCTTCCCTGGGCGACCGATAGAGCGTATTTGTGGGAATAGCAAAATCTGTGCTACAAATGAAGAAGTTAGCTGCTAAGGAACGGAAATTGTATTATGAGACTAGAACAGAAGGATAACCAAAAGATAGATGCTGTTGTCTTCTGATTTACTGCAAACAAATCTGGATAGCTCTGCTATGCTGGTAGTAGGATGCTGAACTTTTATTTCCTGGCCCTAATCACCTGATATGAATAAAGGTTTCAAAAGGTTACACTTCTGTCGTATGGCCAAGACTGGTATCCACTGACTCCTCTGACTTAGGTTACATGACTCTGCTCTTTAATATTACAGATTTGCAATTGAAACTTGGCAATTTTGTTAATGAAAGGCACGAAGGAATATGATGCAACTCACTCTCCCAGTTGTAAACTGGAGGAGATGCAGCAGATGAGTGTAAACACTTCTGCCATTCCAGTTGGCAAATACAACTTGGTATACACACAGCAAAGGCATTTGCTGAATATGAAGAAGCTTTTTTTTTTTTTTTTGACTCATCCTTTGAACTTAGTCTGCATTTTAACACTGAAATGCTAAAATACTTAAAATGAAAGCGCTCTGAGGACCTACTTTGCATGTAATGGCTCCCCTCAAGGTTATGGAGGCCTTTCAAGGTTCACTCTTTCAAACACCTTTTGACTTGGCAGGATCACGATCATTACTATTATTTGCATTGGAGTAGTGCTCGAAGGTCCTGCAGCGCCGGTTACTGTACAGCGTATTTTGAGACCCTGCCCAAAATAGCGTACTGTCTAAATAGACGAGATGCGAAAGGGTGGGGGAAGAAAATACTGTCCTGATGGTATGTCTGCTTGCAGTGGAGCAATGGCCAAATTTGTACTTGGAACTTCATTAGGGTAAGGATATCGGAGCAGAGGGTGTGCTTAACTGCTTCTTGTACTCAGGAGGCGGCGGGCAGAGTTCAGCAGGACCCCTCTTCTCCCAGATGCGACGGGACAGAAGCCAGCTGTCCGTATCGCTCCTTCACTGACAAGAGTCGTAACAGCAAAAGCACTTCGGCTTTGGAGACTTCTGCCAACGCAGCTGCGCCTATCGGGGCTTGCACCTTGTCCGAGATAGCTCTTGGCAGCAGCAGCCTGTGCCCTAAGCATGGCTCTTAAAATGACCTGGCCTGAGGCACCTTTTAGGTGACCTTGTGTGCAGTCTGTCCATTAGTAAGACCTTGCAGATGGGGCTTCTGAGCTTCATAACCTCTACTTCTTGCTAGGGTGGGTTTTTTTTTTTATTTTAATCATACTGTAGGAATCCCGAGCAGCACGTAGTGAAAACCTGTGGGATACCCTCTTAGCTTTTAAAATAACAGAAAGGGATCATTTTGGATTGGGCACCCTCAAGCGGAAACCAGGTCATAAAGTTTCATCTTCTGATGTCCCTGTTGAAAGCGCAATGCCCCTTTTCAGACAAAAAGCAAAACTAAAGACTTAGAGGTTTTTTGGCTTTCAGCCCAAATACCACCTTTTTTTTTTTTAAGACCTAGACAGTCTTGTAGAGATGAATTGTGACTTGATTAAAATTAATGCTGGAAAAATTGTAATCGAGAATTAAAATAGAATAACTTGTATTTAACACCATGGCTTTAAGGCAGATTTGTGCAGCTAGGAAGACGCAAAGAATAAAAAAGAAACCCTCAAATGTCAAGACATACTTTCTTAAGTACTTCTGAAAATTATGATGATAATATCTCAATCTGGAGTTATTGTGGCAGCCTAAGTTTTCACCCAGGTATGTTGTGTTCACTCATAATAAAAAGCATTCCTTCCTGAACCTCGATGCATACCCAGCCCTGGGAGGAAAGTTTTTTTGATTGTGGTTCTGATGTTACAGTTTGGTAATTCGTTCTGCGTTGATTAACATTTGCACATGGCTTCCCTTGAGCCTTTTCCTCCGGCCTCCTGCCCTCAGCCCACTCCACCTCCGTGCCATCAACCCCCGGCTAAAACAGCGATCCGGCACAGCGAGTGCCAATACGTGAAATAGTTGCACGACTTCTTTGCTTTGTGCTGTTTTCTTTGCAAGGGAGAAAATGGGAGTCTTCACACAAGGGAAGACTTTGTTTTCCTCTTGCTGTTGTCTGTGATCCCCACCTGTTGTATATATGGTAAAAATATCTGGGACTTATAACCCAGCAACAGTACGCAGCCAGAGTCATGTGTGACCGGGTCAAACACACACTCGCTGGAGGGTCATGGCCAGGTTACTAAGTCAAGGCTGGCAAGTCTCCACGATAATGTTTTCTTTCTCTCTCACTCTTTTTTTTTTTTTTTTTTTTTTTTTTTCCCCTTCTCCCCTTGTCTGTCTTCCAAACAACAGTTTAAAAAAAACCAACAAAAAAACCCAAAACCCTCGTAACAATGCAAACTATTCAAGCATGACAAATTCAAAGAAGTTTTTTATTAAAAAAAAATTGGATGGGGGGGTTAAGTCAATGATATTTTGGATTTAATTTTATAGTATAGTTTTATGTGGCACATGAAAGAGAGAAATTTGTATTGAAACAATTGAGACCCACTTTCCCAGTTCCTGGCTCTTTCCTGGAAGATGATTAAAAGCAGACTTTTTTTTCCAGACGAGACATAAAAATTAAATGATCTACAGTATATAGTTATTTTTTCAAATGTTTGGAGGCTTATAAATAACTTCTACAATCAAATGCACACATACAAGCAGCAGAGAATCTGGTTCTAATTACTTGTACTTTAGTTGAACTTTGGCGTTTCCTTTGACTTTCTGCCTAATGTATGTGAGCTGTGTGCCTTGCACTCCTGCAGTGAATTCACAAAAAAAAAAAAAAAAAAAAAAAAGGCAAAAAATCCAGACTCTTGTTGGTGCCAACAAAAATGAGGGTTAACAGAATGTTTTGACCAAATGCAACACTTTGCTATTCACCCTAATTAGCTGAAATTGCTGCTTCCCACCAGGGACTCTTAGCTCAGTATTCAAAATTCCCTTGAGGCTATCCAGGAAATGCCATTTGCTTTACAACTTCTTATTCTTTTAAGACTCAACTGTCCAAAGTGTGCATTAACATACAAGCTTAACAATCTAAGTTTCTAGCGAAACGCAAGGCATTTCATAATGCCTGCCTGCTTCTAGTTGGTCACAAAGTAAAATACCTCCTCCATCTGTCAACATGGTTTAGCTGGCAGTAAATTAGCTCTCACAAAGCACACTGTGCTTTTAAAGATCTTATCTGCTGCTTTATCTAACCTTTAGAAATATTTCAGCCATCTTAGGAATTGTGAAGTGACCGATTGTTTGAGAGTCCTTGTGTGCTTAAGCAGCATTCAGGTGTTGGGTGACAGCACCAAGGCTCTGTTTTCTCAGGTGAGCAGGGACCCTGAAGTGTCATATCCCATAGCACAAGGCAGCAGGGCATGGAAAGAAGTAGCTTTTTTTATGTCTTTGAATCCTTCCTAAAATTGTAAGACTGCTTTAAAAAAATGCCTCTTCTGGATATGTCAACTGTCCACCCATCATCCTTTCTTTTTTCCACCTTGCATGTGCAGACGTGCGTAGAAGAAAGCGGGTTCTGCTCTCGTGCGTCCGCTAGCCACTGACATGATACAGAAATAATGCTTTATACCTGCTGAGCATGCTACAGATGCCTGCACTGGATTTCTGTACTTCTATGCTGGCAGTACGTACATTTTCAAATGAAGAGTTAAAAAGGCTAAATCCAAGGAAGAATAGTAAGTCAGAAGCTGAGTAAGAGTCGAGCATGTGTAACCTGAGTTCAAGCCGTCTCTAGAAAGCTGTACATCTTGCCTGTGATCAAAAGTCAATGTTCCCAAACTGGGTTTTCTTACCCAAAAAACCCAAAACAAACCAAAACAAAAAAAAAATCGAATTTTTAGACAGTTGTTCAGCTGATGCGAGTATTATACTGAATAGCTTAAGCCCTTTCAGTGGCGCATATATATGTGTGTATATATATATGGCTGGTTGTGAGGGTCTTGTGGTTTACATTGGCTCTTTCCTTCTCGTATAACTTTTCAAATTGTCCAGAAAAAAAATTCTCTAGCGGCACCTTCAGCTCTTCAGTTGCTGACTATGTTGTGTACTTACGAACTGAGCTGGTTTCTTAATCTCATCTGGGAATCACAAGTTCCTGGTGCTTGGCCGGTGCCTGACAGACCTCTGTTGTACATACGGTTCATGGTTTGAATGCTACTATTGGATGCTGGTGCTTGTTTAGGATGAAATCATCAAAAAAAGCAGAAGTGTATCGGTATTATTCCTGAACGACTGCTTTCCTCAAACTGAAATCACAGAAGGATTGCAGGAGTGCAGTTGTTTTACTGAATGACACAACCTTGTTTTCCCAGGGGGAGCCTAAAAACTGCCTTTAAGATGGACTGGGAGAGTTGAATGAGCTAATACAAAACACATTGTCTGCTGGTGTTAGAGTTTTAAAGCTAAAATTTTATCATTCCGTAGACTGATTGGAAGCTGCCATAATTCATGTACGAGCATGAAATAAGGCACAGAATGTTTGAGGCCTCTCAAGGGTATTTGATGAATCTAACTTTAATTTAAAAGTACTAATAGATTATTGATTCAAGCAGGACAGCTGTGTGGAGATCAATAACAGAGCACTCTCTGTCTCTCTTAAATACCAAAAATTACTGTTGAAAAGAAATGATCATTCTCATCTTTGTTTTCATTAAGAAAAAAAACTTCTTTAAAGTTTGCTTGGTGCAGTAGGAACGTGTAGATTTTTGGTTTGCCAAAGTTCAGTGTATTTAATGCTGAAGAAGATAAGTATAGTTCTGGACATTGTCTTAACGTCACAATTTATGGAGCCACATGTTATTTCACTTTTCTGTTTTTTTCACATTGTTGTTTCATTATTGTTAGATAAATAAATAAATAGTTTCCGTTGGAAAGCTATTTCTTTGCTTAGAATCAGAGCCTTTAACACTTCACTCTAGCATTTATTTTCTTCTCAAGAAGTGTCCATCCTTGAAGTTGATTTACTTGGCTTAAGCCAAGTAAAAATGGCAGAAAGGGGCCCTTTTCTCACAAGTAATCAGAAGTTGCATCGTGTTCCGTGATGCCCTCTGTGAATTCTGCAGAACACGAGCTGACAATGAATCATGGGTTTAATACAAATGTATCATCTTTGTAATCTGAAAAATATCATGTACAGTAAATCTTGTCTAAGATTTTTCCATTGAGTAATATTCTTTAGGGCCTGATGTTAGTACTCTTGAGATTTAGCTCTGCTGATAGTGCCTAATATTTCTGGATAGATCTGAGTTCACAGATCCTGTCATTTCTGTGTATCTGTTGAAAAGTTAGAGGGATTTATCTGAGAAGCAGCAGAACGGCTAGGTGAAACATGAAAATATATTGCACATCTACAATAAATGTGAGGAATGATGACAGCATATCACAGAAAACTAATGCAGATGTTTTGGAAAGATGTAGTTTGCATGTCTTATCTTGCATCATAGAGCTTTCACGTCCTTTCCCTGAAAGGGATAACTGGCTTTTCAGCAGGTTCAAAACAAATGACCATCTAGAAATATTAAGGCAATAAAGGGATGTGGGGTCATAATGTGTAAGTAGCTTTTTCTCAGAGAGGTTTCCTGATGTTACAAATCCAAAGGTAGGTAAGGAAGTGTTGCTGGGTTGTGCTAGTTTTACAGATAAAAAAAAAAGACGACTTATTCAGGTAATTTTCACTTCAGGTCTTATACTTAGTCATTTGTCTCTTTACATATGTCCTGATGCATGCCCCTATCCTATTGTGGCAAAATTGCACATTGGAAGTGTTACCTTTTGTAGACAAAGGCAAGAGATACAAGAGCTCTCCCAAAATTAGGTACAGATTGGAAGGGTACATGCCACAGTTTCCCTTTGAAGGCTGATATCCAGCATGCACACATGGATCCCATGCAATTCAGTAGGCTAAAACAAGAACATGAGCCCAAGGTTGTCCATTTTTGGAGCCTGGTAAGAGATTCAAGCCATATATCTGATGTGAGCTGAAGCTTTTGTGGTGTTGAGTAGCTGGATCGTGAAAAACTATCAAGTACGTTAAAATAAATTTTTGAGGCTATAGCATGTAGTCCTGTCACTGCTTGCCTTACTTTGGTTCCCCTTAAATTTTGCTAGGAAAGACAAAGTAATGTTTATTATAGAAAGATAGATACGGGCTAGTTTGATGGTTACAATACAGTAAATAATTAGTAGTTTAAAATTCATTAATGAACCATTCAATTATATTTCTTTTTTCTTTTGTAGCAGTTGAAACTCAGAGCACCAGTTCTGAGGAACTTGTTCCGAGCCCTCCTTCACCACTTCCACCCCCTCGTGTTTACAAGCCCTGTTTTGTCTGTCAAGACAAGTCATCTGGATATCACTATGGTGTCAGTGCTTGTGAGGGATGTAAGGTGAGTGCCATCATCTCCCTTTCCTTTTATAGGACCGCATTTCATTTTAGAGAGGGGCAAAGCAACAAAATGTGGTGTGACTCGATTGTCTCCAAAGATGCCTGTACCTTTCTTATGTGTTTCAATCCCTGCTTACTGCAGGGGGGTTGGGCTCGATGATCTCTCAAGGTCCCTTCCAACCCAAAAGCATTCTATGATTCTATGATTCTGATTCATGAGTAAAGCCAAGTAAATGACCATCATGCCTGGAACTATTTCTCTTCATAACTTCTGCCAAAGTATGTCTGTAAGGGACATCTGTAAATTGACTATGAGAATGTGATCGTAGATGCAGAGATAATCAAAGAATAAAATGAAAGCACATTAAGAGTCTTCACTGTCCATCTGTAGGTCAAGTGTATCCTGAGAACTCTTGTGGCCATTGTCTGATCTCAGCCTGGCTTTTTCTGTGAGCTGCTACCTCTGTGTATCCAGGGGGTGGAATTTGGGAAAAGGATCTGATCATCTGGAAATTCTTGGCATAGTCTCTATCTATCTAACAAATCTCAAATCAAATTGGGAATTTAAGGATTAGGAGGTTGGTATTCACAAAATTTAATCTGGCAAGAGTACAGTGCTGACACATCTGCTACTTTCCAGTGCTGTGATTGTCAGAGCATGAATTGACTATCCATAGGATGCACTAATGCGATACACCGTTCTAAAGTAGAGAATGTCTAGAGACGAGATACACATCGGAGAAGCAATGTCAACTAAACCATGTACGTGTGGCAATAATTAGAGGTGTACATACAGTGAATGTTATGTGTGCAAGGAAGAACGTAGTGCGAAAAATGCTAAAGAAAAGGTATCGTAGGACAGATGCTCTCATAGTTAACTTCTAGCCATGGTACCCTAGTGCAATGTTCTTTCTTAACAATTAAAGACCTATGATTTTCATCCTTCAAATTAAAATAGTTGTGTAGTGCTTAGTACAGTGAAGATACTAATGCATGGCGAAAATGTGACAGGTGCTATACCCATTTAAATAAAGTTATTAGAATAAATTAATAAAGGGTTTTTTGCTGGTTTATTTTTGTGAAATGTTATTTTTCAGATACTGTACAGTTAGCCTTTTTTACTTTATCTTTTGAATCTGCAACTTCTTCCAAGCTACTGGCCTTTTGTAGTGACATATCATAGTCCTGGGTTTGTGTCATTCGGCAAAAACCTATAGGATTGGAGTCTGGTTTTCCCCCCTGTTTTATAACTGTAGATACTGAAGTAGTGAAAGTAACTATTTAAGCTCACCTCAGTTTTAGGATCTCTTTCTGGTACTGAGGTTTTCCTTGGATATCATGTCTGTATTTTTTTCTTTTAGATGCCACAAAACTATCAAAAAAACCCTTTAAGAATCTGTTAGGAAGAACTATGGTAAGAATATGCTGTAGCTAATTTCATTAAATAGGATATCTCATCATAGTCAGATGCTAACATGCAAACGGTGGTGTCATTTGCTCATCCACATGTCCCTTCTAAGCACAGACTGTGTTGCAGACTGTGGCAGAAAGGTCACATGTCCCTAAGACTTCATTATTTTTGGAAAATATGCAAAAATATACCATCAGGCTTTTATTGGTGCACTGCAAAGCATTTTCATAAATAATTAAAGCGAGACCACACTTGTCAAAATACGTGAAGAAATCTATTGTGTAATGTGTTAGCCATTATTCAACAGCAACAAAAAAATCATGTTCACTTATTTGCTGATTTGCAAGATGGGGTAATCCAGCACTTAGCAATAGCTGCCGTTAAAAGAAAAAAATGATGAGTTACATAGAAAACCTGTCAGTCTGTGAGAAATAACAAGATTCCAAAGCAGTCACTTGGTTGCTTGAGACTGGTTAGTTGGCGCTAGCTCTTCAACAGGTTGGACTAGAATTTTATTAATCTCTTGCACTGATTGAATCAACTTCCTTAGTGAGTGCCAGGAACTGGCAAAGAATATGATGAGACCACTGAATCAACTAGTGGTCCCTTTGGTGGACAGTCATATATTACATTTGCTGCTGAAAGTTGTCTGAACTTTCAGGTCAACAGAAGTGATGTGCTGGATGACAGCAGACAGCAGTAGGTGACCACAACACCAGAGACAGCCTCAGAAACCTCTACATTGCCAGTTTCTAGTTTTTCTCTGAAGAATGTTGCCCTTTTATCTTGAGCCCTTTTGGACTGTTTGGTTTATTTTTCTTTTCCTTCATCTTTTCTCTACACTTGCTTTCACACATTCATTTCTTGGACCTGTACCATAAGAAAGCTGCCACCTTTTACTTCTCATTTCTAACCATGCAGGCTCCTGCCTGTACTCAAGTCTACATTTGCCCTCGGTTTTCCATATTGGTTCTTCATGCTTCTCTTTCCCTCCAGCCTTCTTCATACAAAAATTTAGCCAGTTGCTTTGTGAGTTTAAATAAGTGCTGAGCATTGAGCGCTGCTGGTAGGGAAGCCTTGTCTCCCGTGGATCTCTGCCTTGCAGTTGGTTAACCCAGGTTTATTAGAGAGCCTGTGTTTCACTGAAGGCTTCTGCTTGGTATAGAGCTGGAGTTCCATGCTGATTCTCTGGTGAATCGGGGAGCAACAGTAAGGAAGAATTCATGTTACAGCCTTTTGTCTAGTTAGGAAATGCAAATTTATTTCTCCTTTACCTCAGCACATGCCTCCATGCAATTTCAAAGAACTTTATTTTCTTCGAGATTTGCAGTTTCACTAAAGCTGACCAGCGTGTTCAAAAGCTGTTGGGATGGGGAGGCAACCTTACTTATGGACAGCTGGGTTACACAAAACTCATTCCATAAGAAGTTAAACTAAAATATCAGCCAAATCAAGTATTAATTATATTTTTTCCTCTTTTCCTCTGACCTTGTAGCCATTTTCTCTTTCTTCACTCTTATTTCCACCATTTCTTTCTTCACCTGATTTGCAATCTCTGTTCTGACCTTAAATTCACTCTTCTTTCCTCCTGTGTTGCACCTCCCTCTGCTCTGAGGTCCTTCTCTCAAGTCTTTTCCTTTTTCCTTTCTGACTCATTTACCTTTCCCTTCAAACTCCTGGCAGTCTTGTTTCTCAAGGGAAACACAGATGGAAAACTCTGCTCATACCATATTTATGTAATTAGGGCCCCATTCCTTTTGTTTTTCTGCGCTAGCTCTCCCATGGTTTTCTTCTAGTTCTCTCTCTGTTTCCTTCTCCTTTGCCTTTCTACTCCGAGCTCCAGTCTGTCACAGTGATCATTAGCAGTCTCTGTCTAGTGCAAAAGGACAGCTTTCTGTCCTCAAGGTTTTTGGGTTGGTGACTGCCTTTGATTCAGCAGGCTTTCTTTTTCCTGCCTTTCAGGGCTTTTTAGATTCTCCTCCTACTTTGTTTACTGTTTATTCAGTGTCTCCTTAAATGGCTCTTTATCCACTTCCTGGTGCTGTTCCCTGAGATTCAGTGCTTTGGTTTTCTGTCTCAAAAGCATCACCTACTGAACTGTTTTATGATAGACCAATGGGGGAGGTCATGGCAATATTCTGCTCATAAAGGGCTTATTTTTAATGGGGACCCTTCCAGCCAGGAGCCCTTGGAGAGCTGTGGATGGTGATTATGACTTTCTGATACTCAGCTTGGGAAACACTGCACTGGAAATTTTCGCTTCCCTAAATTGTCACCAACCCATGGATGATTTCCAAAGTCACGCCTGTCTCTGACTTCTCCCCTTCTGTCTTTCCCTGGTATGTCCTCTTGCTCACCTCACTGCTACCTTGGACACAGAGTTCGTGAAGACAGAACTTTCCATCCTCTCTGTTTGTGACATCACCAAGTGTAATCACATGGCGTGCAGTTCTTTCAGACATCATGCCATGATGACATCATTTCTGATCTGCAGCACTGTAATTCAGGTGATTTGTTGTCTTTTTTCCTCCAGAATCTGCCTTCAGCTGCCTTCACTGTCAAACCATTGCTGTGATGGTCTCATGTGGTGATTAGATTGGTCCCTTCTCCTGTCCTTCCTTCCCCTCTTCCCCCTCATTGTCATCCTTGGACTTTATTCTTTCAGGTACCTGGGAACAATCTCCTTTGCCAAACATTTTCTCGGTATTCTAAGCACCCCTTTTTTAAGTGATCCTTCTGTCTTACTCATTACCAGAGTCTTTAGTACTGTGCCCCACTAGAAAGACTGTTCTGTGGCTTCTTTTGATATGCTAGTCTTTTAAGGTTTTTAGGGGCTGGAGTATTTCATAATATGTACTTATGAACCACAATGAGAGTTGAGGAGCTGTCTAAATAATTTTAAGCTATCTTGTTTTCTAATTTTAGCATATTCATGCTGGAAATTTTGTTTGTGGTTATAGATTTAGAGTACCTGACTTCTTGCCTTCCAAATTCAAAATTTGGGAGCTTTCAGAAGGTTGATATCCCCAGCTTTTTTCCAATTTGGTCAGTCAAATTCAGCAGTCAGGACTTTTTTTGTGTGTGTTTTAAACTGGTTTAAAAAAAAAAAAAAATCTTGGTTTTGTGTTTATTTCTGGCTCTTATGCTGCAAAAGGTTTCTGTGCATCATACCCTCTCAATGGCTTTGTGTATGTATTAGAATCTCAAAACTAAAGCAATCTTCACAGTGCACTTTTAAGAAAAAATCCAGAGCCAGTCCATCTTTTTATGTGTAAAATACAATACGTTGACAATATTCAGCTTATTTACAACTTTTCCATTTTGTAAACTCTGTGGCATTCCAGAGGCGGGTTTTGGAATCTACTTGTGTGTTTCATGACCTCAGTTAAAGACTTCTGAAATCTTTTTTCCTCCCCTCCCCGCGGATCTCTGCTGTTGCTAGATAGCACGCAAACAAATTCCATACAAAATGGGCAACTTGGATTTATCCAGCTGGTACAAGTGGTTATAGGGCTGGCTCTCACCAAAAGCTCAGCTCTTTGGTCCTGACTCAACTCATCATTGTAGCTGGGTTTGCAGAAGGGGAGACTGAGAGTAGTGGGCTGGATTCCCCACACAATGCGATCATTGTGTGGGCGAGGAGGAGAAGCTGGTGTTCTGGCAGCTTCAGCTGTCTCTGAAAGCCTTGTCTCTTGTTCTGGGTGTTTAAAAGATGGCATTCCTCTGCTGGCAGTCCTGCCCGGATTACTGGCTTGAATTCGGTGGGCAGCAAAGATGCCTGGAGCAGTTTCAGGAGAGAAGACAGCGCAGCATGTAAGAGGGTAGGTTTACGGTCCAGCAGTTTTGTCTGAATGATCAAGGTGCCTCTCTGCCTGTTGTTGATGCTAACAGACAAAACTGTAAATAAATCTACTTCAAAATCGAGTGATCCCAGTTCGGCTTTTATCATAAAAGAATAGCTTTCCTTCCATCAGAGTTTTCATGTCAAATCACATCTAATCTGGGATCATTAAATTAAAAGGGTGGCCACATTTAATATATTTTCAGAGGTCTTCAGCTATGAAAATAGGTCTATTTGTTTGACACCTTCCTGACTCAAATATATATATTTTTTATTGCAAAGACGTAATGCAGCATGGAAAATAGGCATTGATATAAACCTTGAAATTTAGGTCTATAATTCTGTAGGACTGACTCCCACAAAAAAAGCTAAGATACACACAGGAGAAGAAAAGAAAAAAAAAAAAAAGAGAAAATTAAACAGTTTTTACTTTGTCCAGATTTGCTGATCCACGTGGATGGTTTAGCTTGGGAGAAGAGCCCATTTTGTTACAGCTTTATCTTTCTTGTTTACAGAGGTAGTGGGAGGCAGTCCTACCACTCAACTGGAGGCCCAAAATTAGTTGCCTAACTTTGAAGACTCTCTGCAGTCAGTGAGGAGAGAGAAGCTCCTCTGATGACAGATTCAGAGCATCTAAACTAGATCTGCTCTGGGTCAAACCTCCAGAGCAGCCTGTCCCCACAAGCCATTGGGTTAGGTGCCCAAAGCACAGCTGTGTTAATATTCTCCATGATGTCGCCCCACAGTTATGTCCCTCTGGACACTGAGAGGGTTGGGGCTCCCCCATTGCGGGTCATGAATCCATGATCAGCATCAGTCAACAACCGATTTACAAAATGCTGCTGACAAAGAGTGGAACTGGCTTTGATTTTATTTATTTATTTGAAGTTCGATGGTGAGGATGTTATGCTTTGGTCTGCAAGAAATGTTGATGAGTGGCCTAAAATATTTTAGGCATTGTCATAGCAAAGTTCCCTTTATGGAACAGTGTCCTTTGGGACAGATGCCTTTTCCTTTTAATATTGCCTCTTACATCATGTGAGGACAGATTGGCATTTTCTTAGGCAGTTCTGGGATTGTAGAGAGATCTTAAGCAGCACTTCTTTTTGATAACACTACTCTTGCACATGTTAGCTTCTAGCTATAATTTAGTTATATTTAAGCCTATATTTATGCCCCTTTACTGAGAATTAAGGATCCAAACAGAATTTTCTCAGTTACTTAACTCTAAAAATAAAAGCAAACTTCATAAAACCAGCTAATTAATATTCCATATGTTTGTTCAGCTTTGTTTTTCTGCACGTTTTAATCACCTACAACTGAAACAAAAAGTAAGAAATGTAAAGTTGAAAATGCTTTTTTTTCTGAGCTTCAAATATTTGGTTACAGTATGATTTGTATCAGGGAAAGAAGTAATATTGTTTGCAGCAATGCAATTGTAAAAGCTTCTATCAGTTGAAAGAAAAATAAAGATCAGCTTGAATGATCAAGCTGTATTCGTCTCCATTTAAGCTGTATTAGTAAGTGACAGTGCCAGCAGTAGAGATGCATGCTGTCGTTCACGCACAGCTATGAAAAATTCCTCAAATCATAGAAAATTGCTCCTAGTTTTAGCTAAATCAACAATCATTTTTTAGAAGGTGAAAATGTATTTTGAGATACGTTTCTGCATACTGTCAGTATCATCTGATCTTGAACAGTAAGCGCGTTGCAGTATAGCAACGTTCAAAACCATTTGTTTGCAGAAAGCAGTGCCATATGCAGAAAGACACTAAATGAGTTGCAACTGATTTAAATGTAGTACTGAAAACCTGGAATTTTTATATATTTCGTACTATACGACAAGACCTTATTTTTTAATGCTGTCTTTGAGATTTCAGTTTTTAAAATAAGAAAACCAGGAAAGTTAGGTGTCCTTTGAAAAGCTGGTATCTGTGTTTCAGTAAGTCCTTAATTCATTTTTCTCTTTGTTTGGAAGATAAAACTTTCACCAGGTACTGAATTTACTTCAAGTTTTTGAAGGAGGGAGAAGCATATATTTATTCGAAGTCCACTGAGAGCAGGGGAAAATTGATGAAGTAGATGGGATCAGGAACAAAAAGAAAATTTGTGTTACCATATATTTCAAAATCTCCTTCTGGGTTGTGTGAATGACATGGAATGTAAATAAAATAAAATTGCCAACCATGACAGGTAACAAAAATGAAAATTATGTTGTATGTTTGAATGCCATATTTGATTTCCAGTGCTTTAGGCTCAAGTTGTGGATTATACCTTTGCTGCTCCCCTGCACTGGGCTTCTGGAGCAGAGAGGGACCAACAGCAGCAGTGTCTGTAGAGTGGGTATAGCACATACATCCACAGCTAATCTTCCTCTTATCCTGCCCGTTGCCCTCTGTCACAGACCAGGGGTTCATCTTAAGCTGTGAGAATAGTTGGTTTTACTAATTACGTTAATTTTTTTCTGGCAGTGATGCCGGTGCTATGGAAGTGCAGAGATTATCCCAAATTACTTTCTAACCGTGCTAACCATGCTGCTCTAGTTATTTGTGAGCACAAGGGCTAATGTCCTGTGGAAACAGGAACTGGAAACTACTCTCTTATTTTGCATAAGCTGACAAATAACGACGTATAATTGTTTGGCTTAAATCTTGCACTCCCTTCTCGTGCAAAATTCCCGATGCCATCTGTGAAAGCTTTCTCAAAAAAGAACAGCAGCATCAGACTCTTAAACTGTGGGGTACTGGTGACTAGCCGCGTTTTGGGGCACTGCTTCGTACTGTGCTGTGTACCTGAAAGGTTTCTGGCTGTACCAACTAGCCCTCCTCCTGCGGGCGGCCATCTCCTGTGGCCCATTTGGACGCAGCCATTGCGTTTCAGAGGCTGGAGGAGTTAACTAACGTACACGTGGACTTTCCCATCGTACGTCAGCCAGCCATAGTGCCCATGACTGTCCCCAAGAGCGTTTCCTAATATAGATGCAGCCTTCATGCCTGCTGACCTTGGCATATCTTTTCAGTGTCTTCGGCCAATAACCAGTCCATAACAGCTACCGTTTGTTCTTTATTATTAATAAACTAAAATTGTCAAGTCTTACTCTTCGATGATCTCTCAAGGTCCCTTCCAACCCAAAGCATTCTATGATTCTATGATTCTGGCAGTGTCTATTCCTTTCTACACCTGAGAATACACACCGTAAAAAGAAGAAACTTCAAATTTACATGTGTGTGTACCTGTTGTTACTGGAGTTGAATCATGGTTTCTTGCACCAAGGCGGGCACTGAAGAGTCCTTGTAGATGTGTTTGTCACATTTCTATCCAATTTTCACCTGCCCATCTGTAGCTGTTGTGGCTTATTACCAGATGGCTAGCCGAGAGCTGAGGTTCACACCAGATCAGTAATGTGTGCATAGTTTGCAACAGCTTCAACAGCATTAAGTAAATTATATGTACATGTAAAAACACTGTCTATGCAAATCATGTCGTGACATACTGACGAGAGATGCCAGAAGCAGGTGAGCTGCAATTCAGGCTGGTACGCTTGCCTGCTGACAAGCCCCCTGGTTTGCATGCAATGGATGTGGAGTGTGTTTTTATTTTCCTGTAAGTAGGTTCTAATGGATTTTACTTTTTCAATTTTCTTCACTAGAGAGGGGGGAAAAACCTTTTATTTTGTTCTCATCTTGTCAAGCTATTTCATAGCTCTCCATTAGCTTAAGGACCACATGTGGCCTTTAATTATAGATGCAGAGTACAGGCTGTCCTCTGCGCACCAAGAAAGTTGTTACAGTGTGAGAAAAAACGCAGCTTTACACCATGTTTAGTATAACATTTTATAATATGATCTTTAAAAGTATTGTTTGCAGAGGTAACTCAGCAGTTAAGGAAACATGGATATCTGAGCAAACATCTCGGAAATTAAATACTCTGAGATTTTCTATTAACAGTAATAGCCTACCTTGGTTTTTTACACTATGCCATATTTATTTATGCTTACTGAACAGTAATGACAGACATGTAGAATTACAATGAACTAGCTTTCCATTTTCTAACTCTGGAACTTTTTAAAAATAAACTGGGTAATGAGACATTGATCGAGAAGGATATACAAGCAATTGATCTGTCAAATTTACATTTACGATAGCTTGCTGGACCCCACAACAAAGTGCACTATTTTCCCTGGAAGAAAGGGGGAGATTAGAATAGTTTGCTGAGTGTGGTTCTGGCTGAGTGTTGACTTTGGTGGTGGTGGGGTGGTTGCAGTCGCTGTTCTGCTTGCTTGAGGCATCTTTTTAAATTATAGCTTGCATTTTTCTAAGCAAGAACCTAAAGGTTTTCCGACTGGCACATCTTAGAGAAGTAAATCCAAAATTAAGGGGTTTTGTAAGTGTACAAAATGGAATGATCCATTATCTAATTCTGTTCACTTTACATGTTAAGTAGATATTCAGATGCTCTTTGTTTGCTACTTATTTTGAATTTGTTTTGAAAGATACACCTGTCTGTATTTGGTGGCTATTGTAAACCATCATCCAGTCCATAAGCAGTCAGCTTCCCACTTCGCAGAAATACTGTGATTTGCCTGGGAAGGTGACCTTCCATTGCTCTCTGCGCTTACTGACTGACCTGCTAATGGAAACAGAGGTTCTTTCTAATCCTGAATGAAGTGTTCCTCTGAGGAAATTTCCTAAAGGGGTATTTTCGTTAGCTTCTTCTGGAAATGGAGTTCAATCGAATTTGCAGTGTGGATCCCAGACCTCTTCAGCTTTGCAGAGCTGCTCTTCATGAAATTTCAGTCTTGTGCTATAGTGGGAAAGACAACTGGATGTAATTTTCCAAGATTCAGTATTTCCAATAAAGTCAGCTTTACAGATTTTCTTACAGCTTTCTTCAATTTGTTTATTGTATACATTCTTTTTTTCTTTCCCCTGTAAAACAAAACAAAGGCCTTACTAAAAAAACTCTTCCATTTTTGAGTAGCTGTTCCAAAAATCAGAAACTGCCTATTGTTTCTTCTTTGTATCTGTATTTTGCTATTGTCTTTAAGTATGGATGCATTGTTTCTTGAGTTCTGTGTAAAGGACATAACATGTGTCCTTCTTCCTATTTTATATTATTCTGATTGTTTCAAATGAACTTTCCATATAGAGGAGACACCTCCAGGTGTGACATCTGTGCAGCTCAGTACTCCAGTTATAAAAACTTCTTGTAGTGTTAAAGAATTCTATAATTGGTAGTTTTGGTATATTGGTATAGTAACTGTTTAATTGGTATACTACTGCAGCTGGTCTGCCAAATATTTGGGGTCCCTACTCATAAATTGTTCTTCCCTTTGATAATATGCAGGAGTCCCCACAGTTTCCACAGCTCAATTCAGGAGACAGCTGAGAAGTAGAAAGACATTTTTGTGTATAAAGTCCCTGAAGATTTCACGTGGCCACGCTTAAAATTTCTCATTTAATATATTTTAGTGGGAAAAGTTACTATGCAATAAAAACTGTATCGTAATACCTACGTTTAAAGGGGGAAAGGTATATTGTTTCTGGATCCCCTGTCTAGAATAACGAATACATAAATTACATGGTGAGACGGCAATCGTAAGTAGTGCCAAAAATGTAGATCTGCTTGGCTGTAAATGCAGTCAGTGATTTGACTCCAGCTATAGCGAACCTCAGCGACTGCTGGGGACCCTTCCAGCGCTGGAGGGGAGAGCCAGCAGCCCCCCGCCACGGCACGTGAGCAGGGTCCGCCGTTGCCTGGCGGCAGGGAGACTCATCAAATGCTTATGGAGCAAGTTTGTTCCCGTTTCAGAGTCTCTTTAAAAGTGACAATTTAATGGGACCCATTACTGTCAGCTGTGGCCAGTTCCCTCTCCCTCCTCCCAGGCACTTACCAGGGAACGCACGAGATTTATAGCCATGGTGCAGCCACTCCGATGGGCTTCTGTTCACTCCTACCGCAAGTGTCCCGGCTGGCTGCTCCCCAGATGAATCTGCCCAACAGGGGAGAGGTCTTCCCTGTCTCCAGGGTGCTTGGCTTGCTTTGGAGCCCTGTGCACCTATGATAAATACATGGAAACTATTAGATCCTCACTGCAGAGTGGCTGTGATCCTTGCGTGCTTTCTGCTGGTCCAAAAGAGCGGCAGTGCTCCACACTTAAGAAGATTTAAGCAGAGCGTTTTAGAGAAAGCTCTGCAGCCCATCATTTTTTAAATGAATGGGCACTACCACTTTTACTACTTTTTTTTGTTTTTTCTTTTTTTTTTTTTGACCAGGGGATTAAGGCATTGCTCCGATGCTGCTGCAGATGGTCTTAACCAGTCCATGGGTCCATCCTTAGGGATGCATGCTGACTGCTATGTGTACAGAAATGGAGGTGAAAACTGTGGGATTTTTTAAAGGAAAGAAGAAAGGGAGCATTAGGTGAAGAGGAGAAATGCAAGCACAGCGCCCAGGAGCCAAATGGATGAGCTAACTAAAAAGACCTTTTATCTTATCCCAAGTCCATGTGATTTTCGTAAATCGAAAGAATGATCGTCTTGTGATTATACAAGCTCTGTGCTTGAATCTGGCCATTGATTAAAGTCTGGCAGGGGAGGGAGAAAACAGGAAAACATCTTGCTAAGATTTTCCTGTGTTAGATTAATCAGCCCCAGTTCATTCACTCGTCTCTGAAAGGTCATGTTTTCTCGTCGTCGAAGTTGCCCAGTCCCAGACTCTCCCTTGCTTCCTTACGGCTTGGCTGAAGGAACAGTGGTGCCCAACACCGGGCAAGGTGGAGGCTGTGCTGCATTTGTCCTGTAAGCTACACTGCTTTTTCAGCATCTCGGCATGATTTGTGTCAGGCTTTGCAACAAGATACGTATCTCTGATTAGTGTTACCTTAAGAGTCCTTATTTCTTGGAGGAACTAGTCAGTTGATTCCTCTGGCTTTGTTTGTGCAGTTGCTAATCCCCTGCACTGGCACAGATTGCATTTCATCCACCTTCCTCAGCCTGTTTTTCCATGTTGTCGAGACCGTTTTGACCGTGTGTACCTTGACTGTGTACGGGAACCAGGCAGAGGGGTATGGCCACCATAGCACTCTTAAAAATGGTGGTTTTGCCAGGCTGGTCCAGCTCCAACTCATCCCTCTGCTGTCGCCTTCAGTAATGAGTTTCAGCTGAAGTGTGGGAAGGTAATTTTCCTTGACTACTGCCAGTACTAGAGAGCCAGACTTGCATATTTCTGGGTGTTTACTTGAAGTCTGTTTTCTAGTCTCCAGGCATCCGAGTTTCACTAAACTCTACGTTTTACAAGGTTTTAGTGGGTAGTTCTGTATTAGCAGAGTTTCTTTGTTGCTGAATGCGGGGGAGTAAGAGTGTAGCATCAAGTAGTAAGTGCAAGATATTACTTGCCAGATTTCAAGAGATTTGGTACAACATATTTGTTTAGAGATCAATTGTCAAAATTAAGAGGAAAAAAAAAAATTGTGGGAAGATAATGAACGTGTGTTGATGAGCCATTCAGATGGATGCCTGAAAAACATACCAGGAAGCATAATGCTCAAGACATCTAGTTTATTTTGGCATGTCTATGGCCGTGTTATTTCTTCTGAATATTTTTGGGTTGCTTTCTGCGTTGTTTTCATACATCACTTCATCCCTCTTCAGAAACAACTTCTCTCCTGGGGATCGGGCACGTTTTAAAACTCCTCTCAGGTTGGACAAAGAGAATAGGAACGTGATGGTCTTCAAAACAAGTGGGAGCTGTGCCATGGCATAGCCAGAGCGAGCACCCACCGGCACCCACCCATCCTGCCGGGCTCAGACTGGGGCGCTGCGTTGGCTCCGGGCCCGTTGGGGGGAGAGCAAGGAACAGCTGGCTGTGCACGCAAACTGTGCGAATCTCTCTCCTAGAGCAAAGGGAATTGCACTTCAGCCAGCTTGCAGGCATATATAAATATTTGTGGCATAGTTTGCATTATTATTTCAGCTGAGCTGTAAACATTGGGTTGCTGATAGTGAGTTAGAAACTAGTGCCTGTATAAATTTCAGGTGGTGCAGAAGTTGCGGGGATTTTTTTATTGGCTGACAATTAGTGAAAGTCCCCGTGCTGCTTCTGATAAATAACTGTGGTGCCGAATACGTGCGGGAACTCTGCAAGCCTTTGTGGTGAAGGCTGGGAGGGGAGGAGGAGGAGGATGCAAAGCCTGCCTGTGTGGGGAATTTCCTTGGAGCATGCACATACCTTCTTTCTCCCGTGTAGGTTTGTGTTTGAGCTTGCCCTTTTCTCTTCACGTGTTTCCATCTCTGCCAGCAGCTAAATGGAGAGGCTAATTTGAGAGACTCCTACAAGTAATTGCAGCATAGTAATTGCATAGCTAACATGAGTCTTTTCCTTGTCCTGCCTACTACAGGAATCTGCGTGTCACTGCGTGGGTATAGCTTGGCGGGGAATTTTTATTTGTTTTTACTAGGAGGTCTGCTACTTTGTTAGAGTAGCTGTTGCTTAGTATCTTTCCTGTGTAGCTCTGTGCAAAAAAATGCCATGTGTGTCCAGTAAAATTCTGACATTGTCCTTGGAAGATGGTCCCCCTGCTCCAACCACCCAAAAATCCAATGGATAAAAACAGACACAAATTAAGAGCGTAAACCAAAATCAGTCGTACACTTGGGGGATAACAGTTTGGAAAGTCTTTCCTGATACTGTGCTTCCATGCAAGAGAGCAGCTACATAAATGGTTTGGAAAAGTGTCATTCTTTACGAAGAAATACTGCGCTTAATTAATTCTTGCTCCTGGGAGGTCAACCTGGGGCACTCATTATTGTCTTAATTGGTGGTATAAATCCTGAGGCACTGGAGGGGAAGAGAGGAAAAAAATGATGAGCAGTTAACAACATATAGTCTTTTGGATAAGTGCTAGCCAGTTGTACGACCATCCTAGTGACATTTTATGGTTTTATTCGGTTATAGGTCTGGTCCTCCACAGATTGGGTTAAAGGGAATTGATTTGCATAAACAAAAATATAAGAAAATAGCAAAATGCAATAATTCATTCCTGAGTTCTCCATTAAACTGTGTGAAATAACTCGGTGCACTGCAACTCAGAAAAGCGTTTCTTTGATCTCCTGTTATTCGTATTAAATTATATTCATTACTTTTCCCATCTGGAGTTTCCTAGCAGGCCAAAAATCATCCTACAGACATTACTGAAAGGAAGTTAACTGTAACTTTTTAATTGTATACATTTCATCTCTTTTTTTTTTTTTTTTTTTTTTTTAATTTGAAGAAAGCAGATGGAAGTGCATACCAGTGCCTTCCTGTTTAAATTACTGAAGTGGAGAAGCAGAAAATCTCAGCCGTTCCTTTCCCTCACATATTGTTTCAAGGTGATGACTGTTCTGTCTGGAGACTTTGACATGTTTGCTAAAAAGGTCAGGAGTTCAGTGAAAATCGAAATTGTGGAGAAATCCATGCGTAGTCTTAGGGATGCTGTGGTACCCTTGCTGGAGAAACCCGGTTGCTGCAGATTTGCAGCCGAATGAACACAACTCCCCTGTTTCGTCAGTAGCTGCCTCTCTGCCAGCTGGCCAAGGGAAGTGTTTTAAATTCCATGGGGGGAAAAAAAAAAAACCTCAACGTTTTGATCATTTGGGACATGTTTTTAACGTTAGGCCAAGGTTTGTGAAATCAGAAGATGTGTTGGCGTGGGGCACCATGAAAAATGGGGTTCGTTTCCAGCCTCACCAGTGGCTAACGGCTAATTGGCATTAGTAGCCCCATGAATAATTCCATTCAAACTCTGTCATCGAAATTGGGTTTTTTCCTTGCCCTCTGAGGCCCACAAGGCTTTTTTTCACCTTAGAAGCTATTAGGATTTATCAAGTGTGGCCTGCGCTGTCTTTGCTGGAGAATTTCTTGCAGTTGCAGATGAGCGTCCCCATTTTTGTAGCTTAGGGATGGGTGACACCGTCCTCATCTGCCTGTCCCTGTCCTCTAGGCCTTTTTCTCTTTTTAAGAAATGAGAAAACCCTGAAACCCTCAAGCTTTTCCATTTGTGTAAAAATAATGAAAACAGAACAAGCCTTTTTTCCCCCTTAGTGGGTTGCTCTTCAGTCCACAGGTCTGTATTCCTGTATGAGAGACATAAGATAACACCTGCTTATTTTTATGAAGTGTTTTGAGCTCTGTCAATTTAAAAAAAAAAAAACAAAACCCAAACCATGAACAACAACAAAAAAAAACCCCAAAACCAAAACACCCTGGTTTCAATAGCAAATTTTGTTTTCTTCAGCTGTGGAAGGTTACGGCTACTCTTCATCTGCATTATAAATGGCTAGATGAGATGAAATTTGGATGGCGAGCAGAGAGTTTCTGCTGGGAATAACAGCAACGACGGACAAACCCCGAGCTCTTCCCAGGGCAGGCTGGTGCCCAGCCCCTCTGCTGCCGGGCGCCTGGCATCTCTAGGTGCTCGCTACAAGCTGCTGACATTTAACAACGTTTATGCATTTGTTTTTGCAAAGATCGGCCTGTCCTGCCCTGACATACCTCATCAGCGCAATTTCCCTGCTTCTGGCAGCAAGCCTTCCTCTACTTATTGTTGTAGCTGCTTCCATTTTGTGCCGGCGGTGGTTTCCAGCCACAATGTCAGACAATTAATTTGTTTATTCTGCAAGCTGTGACTTCCAAAGCGTGATAGACAGTGCAGACATCCCGGAAAAATGCTGCGCAACTGGGAATACACTCATTTTAGCTTCCTTTTAGATAGCTGCTTTGGCAGCTTTCATTACTTGCGGGGTCTTGTGTTCTGGCTGCAGCCATTTCGCGGTGTCTTTTGTACTATACAGAATCCCTTAACAGCATATGCTGGGGCTTTTAGGTCTTTTAGAAGCCCTTCGATGCAACTCCAGTTGTGGGACTGCATGTTACCAAGGCCCTTCAGAGCAAATATTCCTGGTTTACAACTAAAAATTGTGTCGCTCTACCCTAACCTGGCTGCTGATCCTACCAGGACTTTGTGAGGAAGGGGTTTTCTGTTCCTTGACTGCCGCCACCTGTAATAAAAATAGTGCGAACCGCATTCAGTTCATGAACATACCTGGGCAATTCCCTGGACACAGAGCAGTTTTGTGCAGATCTCATCACGGAGAGAGACCTTGGATGTCTCTGTTGATGCTCCAGAGAGAGCAGGAATGGGGTCTTTGCCTACATACGTTTTACAGGGTTAGCAAGGCTGGAGGGTATCTTGAATGACTAAAATAAATAGATTGAAAAGAGGCTATGCATCACAAACTGTTGTTTTGTAAAAAAGGTAGGTATTTGTACAGCCTCTATTTCAGAATAAAGTTGATGGCAGAGTAAAGTTTCAGGTATATTGTGGGCTGGATTATCTTTTCAGTTGTTACTGGTTTTTATCTTCCCCTTCAGAGCTCAGTCAGTCAGAGTTTATAAATTACTGATAAACTGTACCATAGAAAAGTCCTTCCTACTCCTTTGTTTCTTTTAGGATAAAGTAGCAGTACACTTCACTCAGAAGCTTATTTTGCAAATTTACCAAAGAATGGCTTCTCAAGCTGCAGGAGCCATAGCTGGCTGCCTGTATTTGGGGGTAATCAAAGCTGAACCAGATGAACTGAGCAGGCTGTTCAAACAGATTGAGCTCGCAATAGCCTTTCTCTGCTGATTACCCTGTCCCTGGCTTGCAGTGCAAGTTTGCAACTCGTAAGCCCACTACATCTGCAAATAAGATTTGGCATGCCCTATGCTGGCAAAATATTTTTAAGACGTTTTTGACATCAAATGATCCATCTCTTTGTGCAGTGTGCATAACTTGAGCCCTAAATCATCTGACTTGCCGAAAATCAACTGGACAGTGAAGGAGAGGGAGTTGTATAGATTCCCTGTCAGATACGTAAGGGTAGCAGTTCATGCTAACAATTATGTAAGACTTCATAAGCTTAAACGCTTAACATTATCTTGAGGGCTCGTCCTTAATGACCTTCTTTGTATTCAGATAACCAGTGGCATAATGGCATTCAAAATATTACTGAAATAGCTAATATTCTCTGCAGGCACTGCTGCTCTGTACTGAGCTCTCTAATTTTGACACACTACCAGGCGAATACTACAAAAGTAAGTGGTGAGTGGGATGAGGTGGTTTTTTTTGGCATTGTGTTGAAGTTAGATTGACTAAATTGGTTATTTAGTTCTAAGCAATAGACCTAGTAAACTGGGTTTATTTGGTGCTTAATACATCTGGTTTCATGTATCACTCTCTGCTTTCAGTGCAGCAGATAAGATACCAACACAATTAAAAGTGAAAAATAATCTGTCTGCTCTGCCAGTGGTGGATGCTCAGAGAACACACGCTGATACAATAGATTTCTGAATAATTTATACTCAGCATTTTTTCCTTGCACTCGGTAAATGAGGACGCCTAATGTGGCATGGTCAGAGTGATACTCTATCTGTCATCCATTAAGATAACAAGATTGGTGGGCCTGGGAGGCGCGTGGTGTAGTGCGCAGAAAAAATGAGATTAAAAATTGAAACGTTTGTCCGAAATGCTTTGTGTAAAGGATGCCAATAAAAGCAGCTCAGAAGGACGGAATTAATTCGTAAGTGTGATTTCTGCAAACCTTAGTTTGTCTTCGCTAAAATAAAACCGTAAGATCCGTGTTCCTTTCAAAAGTTGTGGATAAAAGGAATATTGGAGCAAATCACTGTTCCTGATAGGTCTTCAGTAGCTTCCTCCACTTTAAATTCAACTACTTTGTAGGTGCTATCAAAAACAATTATGTATAACAGTAATGGTTTATGTCTCACCAAATGTTTTTTTTTAATATTCATAAGGCATTTTAAAAGAATCATTGGTGCTTTTTTTTGGCACAGGAGTGTCTCATCTCCTGTCACAGGGTATTAATTTGGACGGGATGCTAAAATATTTGCATAAAAAATTGCTCATGTAAATATTCAGCCAAACAGATGCCTTTTGAGGTGCATGTATTACAGTTAAGTAGTAGCTTCTTTTCCAAGAGCCAGTAGGTACTCAAAGCTGATTAATTTATAAGCAGCGGTGGTTTGCTATCTCTGAAGTTTCTGACAGCTTCTTAAGGTTAGGTTGCATGTGGGTTTTCCTGCTTTTTGAAGGAACTGTTGGGGTTGTGAGATGGGATGGAAGTAATTTGACAAAAAGCACTTGGAGGAAAACTTGGGCCTGCTTCTAACTTTGCTCTTTTTAGCAAACAGGCCATTGTATTATACCTGTGCTATCTGGAACCCAGCCTTGAAATGGTTTAAATGTGCTTTTCTGTTCAGCCGGGCAGCAAGCGCCCGCTCTGCCCATCCCTGTGTCCTGCAGGGTTTTCTCTGGCTGCAGAGCTGCAGGTAACCAAAGCAGGCGAGGTGCAAACCCCCGCAGAGGGGTAGACAGGACGCATTTTTTTAGCCCAGCGTCAGATTCAGGAAACGTTTCTGGGCATGACCCTATTTGCGGTGCCACCCAAAACTTGGGTGCCAGGCTTGTCGAGGTGGGTGGGGAGACCCAGCCCCAGCGCCCAGCAAGTGCTCCTCGCCCGCCGGTGCTTGAACTCCTGTCTCTCCCCCTATGATGGCTTTGGTTTGGGGTTTGTATGCAAAGAAATGAAATAATATTTATATTAATCTGGGCGTTTTTCTTAGTGCCTGTCCAGAGGAAATTTTGAAGATCAAATCTTTTCAGTGACGTATCGCTGAGGTTTTAAAATGAGCTTGCCTCAAGTCTTAGTAGAAATAGTATCCCAGTGTTGTCTTAGGGAAGAGTACTTGGGGAGTGGGCCCTAACATGCTGTTGAGAAAACAGGCCCTTAGTTTTGAGCAAGACCACATTATATACCTTTTTTCACCTGAATATTTTACAGAAATAAGTTCATTTTTCTTTCTGTTTCATGGGTAACTCCAGGAAGAAAATCAAATGCAGGTGTTAAAAAGTAATTTGTAAAACAGGCTAAGCTTCCACAATTAATATCCTCGTCTACATCTTTCACTCTGCGTAGGGCATTGCCTGGGGAGGTTAGGCTGTTGAAGAACCTGTCTTCATTTCGACCTGGAGGTCTGCTTTTTCTGAGTTTGTTCCTCTTAAGCCTTTTCTATTAGTAATCAGTTCATGAGTGCTTTACACTTGCTGTCTGCAGAGGTTGGATCACCTTCTTCTGTTGGGCTGTGTGGTCAGCTTTGGATGATGAGGACTGAGACAGCCGCCTCCGCTTTCCTTCCTGATGGGCTGTAATTAAACCCTAGGTTAAAAGGGTGCAGAAGCTGCATCTACATATCAGAACTGATCAATCACCGGGCGCCATTAGCTACTGATTATATTTTGGTGAAGCACAGGTATATCTGGAGGAGGCTGGTTCCTCTTTTCTCTGTATTGGGTGACTCTTTTGAAGCTCATATTTCGTTTCAAGTAGCGCCTGTGTCAGTAAATCAGAAGTCTCTCGAGTATGGATGCACAGCAGCCTCTGCCCCAAAGATGTGCAAGGCAAAGAGGAGGCTTTGGGAGCTGTTTTTTTAAAAATTACTGTAGTAGTTCAGTGTGGTGAGACAGTTGCTGCACGAGAAGGTAATTTTTGTTCATTTGGGCCATTTTGTTTCCTGTCCTGTCAGGCTGGTGGTAGGAGAGTTACTCCATCGGTGATTGCGGGTGTTGATTTACATGCAGCACTGGATTAAGCCAGGGTGGCTGCAGGGGGGGCTACCAGTCTTGGCTTCCCCTACCTCTTTCCAACTAAAAAGTAGTGACTGAATAAGCTGTATAAAGAACCAGCACAGCTCACGCTTTCTGTCTGTTGAATTAAACCAAAATAGGTGCCATAGAATTCTCACAGTTCTAGTTAGCATCCTCAGCAATTACCGCAGAGCTGGCCATCACAATTAGGGGAATATCACAGCAAGAAAATAGTAAGTGAATATTACCATAAATTTTCTTCTTGGCAAGTAAACAAATGCACGCACACTTGCCATACTTTCCGTTGCAATGATTCAAGCGGTGTTAATGATCAAAAATGTGGAATATAAAATAGCAGTGTTATTGATAACTTAAAAGGTTTTAATTGTCTAAACAAATAGCTTTAAATTCTTACTCTGTCCAGTAGCTTAAGGAAAAGCAAGAAGTGAAGAGTTTTTATTTACCTCTTTGATGGTAGTATTAAGTATCTTTTAAATCAGAGGAGCTAACCTCAGGATGAGGCTTGCCTGTGCAAAAGCTGCAGAAAGCTATTTCCAGGGGTTACGTGATGAAGGAGGCATTTTTCAGTTCCGAGTGAATTTGAGGTATTTTCATAACATTAGCATCTATAGCATGTTGGGTGTGCAAGGAATTTATGACCAACCCTCACTGACTGTGCCTGCCCTACCACTCCCTGTTCGTATGGCCAGAAACTCTTCCAGTTAACTCTGAACGACAGGGTTTTTGGCTTTTGAACTACTCGCATATCTCGATGAGTGCTTCTAGGAGAGCCAATTTTATAACTTAGCATGATTGCATCTTTAGACAAATGCATTGTGGGCACAGAGCTATTGTCTGCGGCATCAAGTTTACCGCTTCCCTGTAGGGTGTAAACATGTGGCTGGTTGAAGAGTTTTAACCTCTCAAGCCCTCCAACAAATATTAAATTGCTAACTACTCTTCCATAATGCTATGATGTTGACTGAAATTTGACCCTGGTGCTTGCCGAAACAATTTTCAAAATCTGAGTGAGAAGGTTAAATAGTGCTGTCAAATTTCCAAATGTCTGTTGCAGAAATACTTTTGCTGAATATCTGTGGGTTGAGCTCTAAAATGCTTAAAGTAATCCTCTTTTTCTTTCTTCATTATTATATGATATTATCTAAAGCTTGTTTTTTAGTCCAGATAAAGAAATTAACTCTTTTTTTTCTTTTTTTTTTTGCCTTTTTTCTGTGCCAGCTCACCTTGCCATTTATGGCTGGTTTTCTCTCTTTTACTTGCCGAAGGAGGAATCCAGTCAAATGGTGTTCCTTAAGTACAAACCAGACCTCTAGTTCTCTTTAATTTCTGTTCAAGATCATTGTAATTACTTGATTATTTTCACAGCTGTATCTGAATAAGAAAAAAATGCTGTAATTGGCAACTCTTACAAGTTCACAACTCAATAACCTGATGCTGGAACTCTTCCACCTGCAGAAGCCTCATTAATTGCTGTAGGAGTTCCAGCAGCTAAGAGACCTGCATTTCAAATTAATTCTTTTTTTACGTGCAGCCTTCGAACTAGAGGATCTCTGCAGTAACAAGAGTAGATGGGACCTTTAGGCTGAGAGAGGCTGTTGGTTGTTGGATCAGTGTTTGACTTCCAAGTGGATCTGTTAGGAAGGCTGTTGTTTACCCAACTCATTACTACATCCATAAGCCCGAAGCATTTTTATTTGAACTTTTTTGTAAAATCTAGGACTTAATTTCCTGAATGCTGTTACTAGTTCTAATTTTGTTTATTTTGGCCTTAGGTTGCATTACTTAATTAGTTTTTATTTAAGAGATGAGTCTTATGTTGCAAGAAACAATACTAAATTATAAGATGACTTGAGTCTTTAAAGATGTCATACTCCAGCCATAACTTCAAATTTATTTTGTTATTTTAAAGCAATGCTAGTGCCCATCTCTAAGGGTTACGGGAAGCTCAGAAGTTTATTTGATTTCTTTTTTTCTTGATTTCAGGGCTTTTTCCGCAGGAGTATCCAGAAGAACATGGTTTACACATGTCACAGAGACAAAAACTGTGTTATCAATAAAGTTACCAGAAATCGCTGCCAGTACTGCAGACTACAGAAGTGCTTTGAAGTGGGAATGTCCAAAGAATGTAAGTTGTCTTCAGAAACAATTTGTTTGTCATAGCCTATCTATATATGGCAGTCCCAGGGGAGAAAAATATTATGCAATTAGTGATTGAAGCCAGTATCTGTATTCATATGCAGAGAAAGGAGTATGAATTTTGTACACAACTTCAAACTTGTACTTTATGAACTTCTGGGTCCTTAACTTTGCAGCCTAAATGTCATCAGTTAAGAACTTCTAGTGCAACACGCTGCCTGTGTGGGTGTGAGAAATCCCAAGGGGGTAATTTCACCAGGTTTTCTAAAAGAACAAACCCACAGCTACTTGCTTTAAGATTGGATTATCTCCCATCTGCTCCAGAAATGGCTTCTTGGGGCAAGGGCATAAGAGGAACAGTGCTGGCTTCTTAAACTCAGGTTCAGTACTCCTTCCCTGCAGACCAGCTTGTGGCTTTGCTGGGCTTGGTGTCAACCCAGGATATCATTTCACAAGGGCTTCCCGCTGGCTCTCGTGCAGCAGGCAGCAGCCTTCTTCAGCCTTGCACCTTCTCCCTTGCGCTAGTGCAGGTGCTTGTGCCAGAGGTCCTTCTTTTGGTGGTAGCGCCAGTTTGTGCCCTTTTACAAAGCTGACAGTACAATGGCCTTGAGTCTTCTGTTCTTACCAGTGGAGCCTCTCTGAAAGGTGAAACAAGCTGGCAAATCCTCTTCTAAATCTGCAAAGCCAGTAAACCTGACTATGGACAAATGCTGCCAAGTGCACAAAAACCCCAAAGGATTTTCCTCTCTCTTCTTTTCTAGAAGTCTCTGGTTTGCCCTTTAAATTAACATTTTAAAATATTTAGGTAGAAATCTGTGATTCTTCTTTTTCCAGTTTATTGATATCCCTGTCAGGCATGAAAATTTAGCTAAAAAAGTCATTCACAAATTCTTATGGGGTGATGCTTCTGAAACTTTCTCATTTTTGATTGGAGTGATTGCAGTAACAAAAAAGTCTTTTGTGTAGTGATTTGTTTGATTGTTGAGGGTTTCTACCTCTGTCAGTGATGTTTCTGATTTCAGGTCAATTCCAATAATAAACACCACAGAAACTTGCAGTGTGTGCATAAGAGAGGGAAAAAAATTGCCCAACGCCCCTTCTTTACTTTAATTCACCTGCAGGAGTTCCTTAGAGAGACTTTAAGACCAGAGAAAAAAAAATTAACACTGATGAGACATTTATGACTGAACTTTGATATAAATCAGTTCTCATCCTCTGCATTTCTCCTTCCTGAATTGCATGGGACTTCCCAGTAGTTCCCATCTCCATACTTGGGCAGGAGCCGAAGAGGTCCCAAAGTCACACTGGTCCCTCCTGATTGCATCCCTTTTTTTCTCTCTTACCCTCTCCTTCCTGTCCTCTCAGAGGAAGAGTGTTGAGGAGTAGAGAAAGACCACTTTGCACTGTTTTCAACTCCTTTTCACGGAAATCTGAAATTGTGGTTATTGAAAAGGGCTGACATGAAGTTTCCAGCAACGGGGGGAGCTAGGAGGTCATAGGATTTCCATGATTTCACTGTCCTTGCTGGGTTTTCTGGTTTTCTTGTGTGCCTGAAGTGCACTTATCTATACTTACGTATAGATTTACTGGAGTGGAGACCATGATGGGAGTAAAGGACAAGTTAGGCTAAATACAAAGATGCACAAAGATGTAAGATTGAATGAGGAGGATTTTATTGATAGGTATTTGACTGCATATCTATCTGTGCACATGAAGCTTTTTTCCTTGATAAAAACAGTATGATGCAGTTTGGGAGAGAAGACAAAACACTTTGTTCACCTGAGGGCTTGTTGGTCTTGAATTCTTAAGGATTTTATGGCTGACGTGAAGTAGTAATCTTATTAAAAGCTGTAACGTCACATCAGAGTAAGTTTTGGAAATGTCAGCAGTATTTCCAACATGTTAACCAAAGTTACTTAGGGTAAAGTATAAAGACTTACTGCCTTTTAGGTGATGGTTTGTTTTCTCCCATAGGGTAGCTGGAGCTTTGCCAGCAAGAATTAAGGTTTTGCTCTGCCTGTTTCCTTGGGTGAACTGAGTGAAATTGCCCTTTGGCAGGTGCCTTTATCTCAAACCACTACGGGCACTGAGAGGGGGATAGCGCATTGGAGGGGGAACAGAGGGTACTGGGGAGAAGTGGGGGATGTCCTCTGGCTGCATTTCTGTAGAAGGCATTTGCAAAGGAACAGAGAGAAATTATTTTAAATGTCATCAGTTTGAATGCATTGTGTCTTGTCTTCTGGGTTTAAGAACTAAGTCTGAAGTGATTCCATGTTATCCCTTCGTAAACAGGAGCTTTTAATCTCTTAAGAGATTTGAAAAACTGTTTTCTTATCTGACCTTCTTTCATACCTGTCTCCAGGTTTCAACCCCATTTCTTTAGAAGTTTATGTAAACAAAGGCACATTTGTCAGCGGGCTTTTTCTTAGCAGATAGAGGTTTTTCTTTTCCCCCAGTACCTTATTCACATTTTGTTTTTCTGTCTTCTTACAGTTCTGTTACCTTGTAACGTGAAAGCCATGAACAAAGGACAGAAAAAAGTATCAGAGAAATCTCATAGGGAAACAAGCCTACAGTGCTCAAACCCTTCCCAAATGGGAAAAGTAATTGTGGTGGGCAGCTGCAAATAGGAACCCCAAGGTCTCTTGCCAGGAGCTAAGGAGGAGTAAATGCAGAATTTCAGTATACAGAATAATCTGTGCTTTAACGCTACAGTCCTGTGTTTATTTGTTCTGCCTTTAAAGGGCATGCAAAAGTGCTTGCATATGCGACTCCTTTTGAGCTTAATGAGCGTTACAGACAAACATCAGAGATGAGAACTGGCTGCCCAGCCAGCGTGATAAGGTTTTAAGAATGGAGCTACAGCGTTTTGGAAGAGAGGAGGTACTGAGCATTTCTTCTATGTTTTTATCTTGGTTTAGAGAATGAAGTGAGATGATGAAGGAATGCACCAAATTTGCACTTCTTGATAGGTTGTTTTGTTCGTGTAGGGAAAAAGAAGTTATCTTTGACCCCATGTTAGTCCCCAGATCTGATCAAGAGAGGTCAATAACAAGACTGCCTCCAGGGCAGGAGTGGAGCTATTTGCCTTGTGATAGTATCTGCAGGACCCGCTGAGACTGGATCCCACTAGCGCAGGCACTGTCTTTCATTGTGCAGGCGCTGTTGCAAAAAGTTTGCGCTCCAAATAGACAAGACAAAGGGTGTGAGGGGAAACGGCTTAGTGATGACTGCCTTATCATCCTGCCACAGGGCAAAACACAGCTTGAAATAAAGCCCTGCTGTCTTTCAGCAGATCCCTCTCCTTCAGAAACTCCTGAGCTTGTGTCCCTGCAACCTGAGCTGCAGCTCTCAGTGTGAGAGCCCGGAGCCAGCCCCTCCACCAGCAGTGCATCAAGTGTTGGGTTTATTGTATGGCTGTCCCACGTCAGTTCATGCATGGGTGCTCAGGTGTGTGTAGGTGCAGCTGAGCCTCTGATCCCCACTCCAAACCATTTCTGTCCTTCTTACCCTTCCAGCCGGTTATTTTTTTAATTGACGTGTAGAGACAAATGGTGATCACACAGAATTCTTTTTTTTTTTTTTTTTGCTGCCGCTGAAGTGAGAAGGCTACTAAGGCTGACAGTGGCTCATTATGTGATGGAGAGCCTTAGGAAACTAACCTCTGCCCTTCTATTACGTGATCTCTAAGCTGATGCTGAAGCACCATCCTTGGCCTGACCCCAGGTGTCGGCAAGCAGCGCACTGTTGCCTGGATGCACGGACCTCGGCCCTCAGGAGCTGGCAAGGGGTCACACGTACGGCGCTGCCTCCCGCAATTAAGGGAGCACTCGGGAAGCTGGGCAAAACTCTGGAACAATAATGGACTCTTTCAAGCAGGATGCTGCAGCATACGCTTTGTAAGGTGAAGCCTGCCCTTAAAGAAAACCTAAACTGGATTTATTGCGGGGTACAAGGGGGAAGAAAATGGAGCTTCCTTCTGCCCCAACTGCTCAGCTTAGCCCAGCAGCTCTTCCACTTCCATCCTCTTTTATAAAATTTGCAGGCCGCAAAGACTGTCACTGTGCTTTGATGATCTTTGGGGTCCCCCTCAGAGACACACCCGGCCCATGTACCCCAGTACAGGTGTGATGCAGAGAAGCCCTCTGTACTGGCATAAACCTCGTCTGCAGTGCGCTCTAATAGAGCAAAATTTTAAAGGCACAGAATTATTGTTCCAGATTGCTTCAGTGCACTGAAGCAATGTTCAGATTTGTAAATCTGCTTACAATTAACCTCTCTGGAGGGAGGGAAGGAGGAAGGAAGGGAATGCAGGGGAATTACCATGAAATGGAGATAATCCAGTTTTTGTGCTCTGTATTTGTTGGTTTTTTGGTTTTGGTTTTTTTCAACTTGCACAGAAATGTCTGTTACTCTTTGTCACAGACTTCCAAGTCTTAGAATATTTAAATGTTCATGCTTCTCAGAACATATGATTACATTCTGCTACTGAACAACAGAATGAATTGATTTACTTATTTTAATTCTGGTTTAAATTGGCAACCAGGAAACATCAACTTGAAGAACTGTCATGTTTGTATTTTTTATTTTATATTTCTGTTTCATTTTCTTTTACACTCCTTAGTGAAGCATGATTACATCTCCAATGAATCACTAAGCGGAGGGCTAGTCTGCATAGTTGCGTTTGAGAAGTTCATGCAGATTCCACTGATGTAATTTTAAAGTAAATTAGTTAGACTACATGAAATCTTTGTTTAGATGCTTTTACTCGGAATGGAACTGGTTTTGTATTCTTTTTAGCCAGCAGAAAGCACTGGATTTAAGAATTGTTTCTGCTTTGCTACAGGCTAGATTTTTAACTAGGTGCCTAACTACCACATGGTGGCTGGGGGCTTTTTCAAAAATTCCACTGTAGTTGCCTCTCCTGCTGACTCGCCTTGCTTTCTAGAGAGGCACAAGCTAAATATCAGAGTGGAAATCACAAAACCCTGAATTCCGTTCTGGGACTAATTCTCTCTAAACACTACAAGCTGATTAACACTAGCTTTCCTGTCTTGAGAGGTGAAAATGATGAGTCTTTTTACAGGTGCTGGGAGACCTTTATTGTAAGTGCTTTGAAGGTGAAAGATGTAAACGGTGAAAATACCAATGAAATTAAGAATTAGAGTATGTCGATAGTGGGGAAACCATGCCCAAGCCATACAGATCACAGTTTTTTTCATTTTGTTCATTAAGGTTGGATTGGGGTTTTTTTTCAGTTGCTGATCAGATAGGAATGCTTGTATTTATTTTTTGAGGCTGAGAAATTGGGAACTTTTAAAAGTTAATGCCAAACACTCAATATCACTGATGGGGAGATTTTTTAAGATGAGAGCAAAGCCAACGTGAAGGGTCTTCCTGCTACAAAAACCACAGTGCTCTAGTGTCAGTCTGTCCTCTGCCAGAGATAATGCACACTTTGTTATGCTGGGTGGCTGAAAATGATTTATATACAATTAAAATTCTCTTGTAGAGAACTGGGTTCTACTTGTTGCGCATTGTTTCCCATGGTTAAACAAACATCTCTTGCTTTTTGCATTGGTTTGGTGTCTTCAAAGAAGCAGATCTGCTTTCCTTTCCTCCTTTTGGGGTCTGCCTCTTTTGTGTTTTAGCCTTTCCCCCTGATTTTGCGTAGGTTTCACTTGCCAGCTTTAATGTTTAAAGGAGCAACTTAGATTGAATGTTATTATTCATAATTTACTCTATGTTCTGTGAAGATGGTTATGTAATAGCAGTAATTGCATCAACTCACCTAATGAGCTTTCCCTCCAGTGCCATGTACAGCAGATTAATAGCCCATGAATTCATTTGCAGCTCGTTGTGTTTCAGAAAAGTATTTCAGGCAGCAATTAATAAACTGCTAAAGAAAATAACATAAAAAATGATTTTTTTTTATTATGTTAACTCTCCAGCTGAACAATTTATTGGCACCTTTCTTGATGCGGCTAAGTAAATTCTCTCCTAATTCTTCAAGCAGAACGTGATTGGTGAACCCTGCTCAACTCAAGACTGTTTGGTAATTAGTCTGATCTTTATATCCTAAAATGTTAGGGAAAAGTATGAATAGCGTCCTAAGGTTTTCTTTTTCTTCTGTTCGTTGCCTTTCAGGCATTACACAAATAGCTGTAACTTTAAACTGTAACACGCCAGTGCTGCAATTTTTTTTTTCCTCCTTTCTTGCGTAGAAAACCCATAATTGTGTAAGCTAAGAATTGAGGACCCTGGCCAATAAACAACCCCTGGTACCGTTTCTGTGCTGCTTGGTGTCGGCTCCAGCGTCCCGTACCTCCCAAGTGGTGGGGCTGAGCCCGGAGCAGGGACCCGGGGAGGGTCAGGGGGTGCTGCTGCCCCGCGGGAAGATAACCCAAGGGTCGAATGCCACTGGGGAGAGAGATGCCAGGAGAAAGGCATGGAGAGGGAAGAGAGAGCAGGGAAAGTCCTGTGTTTTGCAGCAGAAAAGGGAATAAGGTTATTGAGCCCGATGGGAGAAGAGCAGCAGTGAGATGCCAGGGCTGCGGCCACCTCCATTGGGAAGGTGTCTGGGGAAAGGGGGAGACGCCGTTGCATGTGGCCAATCTTGCCAGACTGCCCTAGATTTACTCTTTCCACATTTTTCGGGTTTTTTTTTTTTTTAATTGAATGTCTTTCTCAAGTTTTTCATGTTTTACATAATTTGTTTTTCAAAAGAAACAGTTCTCTCCCCCGTGCCCCCCCCCCCCCCCCCCCCCAAGAAATACTAGGCCTTGTCTTGTCTTTAAAAGTAGTAAAGCATATATATTTTAAAACCTTTTCCCTCATTTTGGGCTCTTGAGGACTGAGTAAGCATAAAGGGAATTCCTTCAATAAGCTCATACAGAGATTGATTACATGTCCTCAGCTGGAAGTTACATTAAGACTGATTCACTAAGGTATAGCTACTGTGGTGAACTTTTCATCGCTCTCTGCTGTCTCTATGACAACACGCATCCTGGCAGAAGTTACCAGGGCTCGTGTGCTCTCTGCAGCCTTTGTCTGCATCCATCAATCCTAGTCCTCGGCGACTGTAAGCGTGTGCCTTTCTTACATTTTTGCTTAACAAGGTGTCTTATTATCTAAACACTTCTAAAGTTACTATGCTAATCATTTGTACTGCGGTACCCAGCCGTGCTCTGAAAGAGATGTGCTTTAAGAAGGGAAGAAGTGTCAATTAGATATTAGTGGACTTTCTGAACGCCTCTTGATCTTGTTCTGTGGAAGAAATTCAGCTGAATGGCACGGAGTCCTTGTACAAGTAACTTTTCTTTCAATATATGTGAAATTCAGAGATAACTAGAGCCAGTGAAAAGTGTAACGTGTGTACAGTCCAATTTCTACTTACATCTGCAGCACACTCCAGAAAAGTATATGTTACTATTCGGTGGCTCTAGCAAAGTCCTCAGACTTGATTGAACCCTTTCTTATTTTATGGGAGCACATTTTATCAGAGCCTGTGGAGTGGCTAATGCCTGTCTGTTGATGATAGCAGCTCAGGTTTCCGTGGCGGTCCAGCCGCATGCCACCTCCTCTGGAGGTCTGGCTCTTCCGTGAGGGCAGTTAATGGCACTGATGCAGACAGGACTTCCCATTTTTTCATTTCACACCTTCAGGGTTTTTTTAAGGATCATCACGGGCTTTCTTCAATCAGTTTCCCAGTAAAAGGCATTTGGGGCAAGCGACTCTCACAGAGCTGCTTCTTAACATGGATCTGATTGTTTCTGTGGCCTTTTTGTGTTCTTTCTCTTCCCCTGCTTTGGTTTGGGGTGTGCATGGGGGTGTTACAGCATTATTCCGGATCGTACATATAAAGACACTGGATCTATGCGTTCATGTTGCCATTGCAGGTAGCCTGTGCCTCTTCTTGAGTTTAGTATCCCAACTGCTTTCACAGCAGGCAAAACCCTGGGTTATCCTTTCTGCCTTGTGCTGCGCTGGGCAATGCTGCTGTAAGAGCAGATGGGAAATCTGGAGGTAGCTTGTTCCTCCCTGGTCCATGCGCTCTGAAGCACAGAGCTGAGGCCACGCTTGCTTGGTCATGCAGACATAACTGCTGAGACCCCAATCCCATGACCTCAAAAGCTTTGTTTCAGAGCTTCCATTCTTCCTTTATGCACTCAGTTCACTGCTTCGTATTCCTCATTCAGATCATTTTCTTGTCCGGGGGCACGGGGCTTCTTTGATGCATCCCTTTCTCCTAATTGCCATTGTACCATGCGGGTTGTGCTTTCTGTACTGGCACCTTGTGGTTTCTCTGCTATCTTTTTCTCCCTTTGAAAGCTTTTTTTTTTATTTTGGGATGCTGAATCTGAAGGATGAAGAAATGTCAATGAGATAAGTATCAGTCTGGGAACGAGCAAATTGCCAGTGTCCTAAGCCTTGAAGCTAAACATGGCTTATTTGGTTGTCAGGCCAACCTGAAAATGTTATCTACAGTAGACAAGGTTCATGAGAAATGCAGTAAATTGTTCCCAAGAGTTCTGGGAAGTCTGAACTGCAGCAACCCGAATGTGCCTGAAGGACTCAGTATCAGAGGAGATGCGTATTTGGTCCTTCCCCTTAGAAGAAACATATGTGAGAATGCGTACGTCTTCCTGATGGTTTATATCTGCAAACTTACTTCTTCCTTTTCCTGGTGATCGATTTACTGGAGATGGTCTTACATCGGATAGGTGCCTCTGCAGAAGGCAAAGAAACAAAGCTCGTGCTGGCCCCTCTGTGGAGAGCAACTCCTGTGCTGATGGTGTGGAAGATAGAAAGCAGGTGCTCGGAAAGCAGTAAGCTCTCAAAGAAGGTTTAGGAAGATCTCTACATAAGTAGATGAGGCTGTGGATTTCCCTCTGCTGCTGTCAGGCTCTTACGGCTTGCTTTCATCTGCTGTATGAGTTGTTATAGCTGAGGGAGTTTTCCATTGCCGTGCCTGCGATAAACCAGCTGACACGTTGCAGCTCCTCCTGCCAGGATGCTGGCCCTAGGACTGCGCTCTAAAAATAGCCTCGATTTGTTTTTAGTTTGACTTGGTATCACATGCTCAATTTAAAATACATCGGAACAGCTAATCTCCAGTTCTTTAGCGCTCACGTGGAAAGCATACAGGATTTTTTAAAGTTGGATGGCATACAAGTAGTAGAAATAACACGCTTTCTATTCTAACTTAAATAACACTCAGCTGCTAATACTATGAAAGGAAAAAGAAAGATCGTAAGGCGCTAGGATTTTTAATTTCCTTTGGCCCAAAGTGAACAGAAACGGTTTTGCCCCATCTCACCTTACTCCAGTACTTGTTTGCATGCTTGCGTGTTTCTGAAAGCTGTTAAATTTTTAAATCTACGGCTTAGGAAAAGTCTGTCAATCAGACGACAGCTCTGAAAACTGACTTCAACAAGTTGTAGCTGAAAGCCCTACAGGCAATGCCTGCGGCTGATAGGCATTTAATCAGCTGTGGGATCATTTCTCAGTGCCGTGCATTCATAACCAGTTGCTTATTGACGATATAAACAGATTTGGGAAGTAAATGTGAGGAAATTATCCTGCTTTTGGAGACATTTACCTGAATTTCAGAGTTAAAGCTAAGTGGAATTCTTCCCTTCCCCTGGCAAAAAGTGCAACAGAAAGCAAACATGCTTTTAGTTGGATTACAGGCATGGTTAGTCATCTGACAGACAGTTTTAATGGAGTCAGGAAGACATGCTCGGGAAACACGCTGACCTACTTTTCTTTCTTTCTTTAAACTTTTAAGCAAGTGAAATGTTAATTGTAAAACTCCCCATAAAGTTAGATTTTGCTGAAGAAGCTCCTTTTGTAATTAATTTATTTATGCTTCTGCTTGAGGTATGATAGATGCTTTTGGTAACTGAATTTCATCAGGTTGTTTTTGTTTCTGTTAGGAAATTGGGTTACAGCTGAGAAATCCATGTTCTTCCCCCTTTCCAGGACAAAGCAATCAGCTTCAAGTTAATGAATGATTTAAGTCCAATCCTCTGAGGGAGGACTTTACAGACCGTTTAAAATGACAGACTAACAAAGCGTAATACATTTGTATCATTTTCAACGCATTATATTTTTAAACATATTTTGTCTTTAAACTTGTGGGGAGAAGGATTACTGGCAGATAACATAACACATTTTGCATTTAGGATTGTTTTTTCCCATGTGAAGTAGGTCGATACTCCACCGTCAGTGTTTTTTGGAGGCAGAACTCGGTGTATTTAAACCTGGGAAACTCTTAGCATAAAACTTGAGAGCCTGAAAAGAAAGCATCAAATTAAATAGGAAAATGTAGCAGTGAGGGTGGATTGAAACATCACAAACAGAAAATACTGAAGTGGAATGATACTGGAAGATAAGGGAAGGCTTTTTAAAAACGCTGCAGGCATCACTGCACTCCCTCCTTCAGCAGTGGGCACACGTGCAATTCATCAAATGGCTCAGGGGTGCCAGGTTCCTGCCTCTCTGGCACAGAGATGTGCTTTATTCCCTTGGCAGCAACAGATAGTTTTGGTGAAGAGATCACCGCACGGTTGAAGGAGCGGGAGAGGTCGTCATTCCTTGACTCACTGGTCGATCCAGAGGCACTGTTTTCACCTGCTCCGTCTCCTCCTATTTCCATCATTAGCCGGTTTCCTGCTGTCAGTCAGCCCTGGTGCAATGGGTGCTGCTGCAAATCCTTTGCTTCTTCCCATCTGTCCTGAAAGAAAGTTCTGATTTCCTTGGTTTTATTTTAACTCCCAACTAGCTGATTACAGTTTGCGTTACGGAAACAGTAACACAACGTGAGAGAGGTAGAAAAAGTTGAAATTGCCAGGAATTGCAGGAGTTTATGGGGAGTTGTATTACATTTCAAAGAACCCACAAGTTACGTGTGCTCTTATGAAGCGTAGCACTTTTACTTGCTTGATATATGTTGTGTACTTTTAGAGGGTGTCCCAGTGGCAGAGTAAAGAATGAAATTTATTTTTTATTGTTTTAAAAATTAAGTATAAGATGTTTATTTTGGCTAGTGCCTGAGAGTTTTTTCTACATCTCAGGAAGACTGAAATTGGTATTGCAGGGGTTTTACCCATTTTGTAACCTAGAGGCGTCAGTAGAGGAGGCATCAGCCCAGGAAGACCAGTCAGCAGTAAATGAACGTCCTTATGTGATGAGGGGCTGCACCTTGTGTGTTCAGCATTCCTGACTACACCGTAGCTGTGTGAGCTGCTTCGTACATACAAGGACTGTCTTTCCTCTGTTTTTCTTGCCATAGCGCTTCTTCTAGGTGACCCATGATGCTGTTTTGATTCTAGTGGAGAAGCAATGGGGAAGAGCCACTCAAAAAAGTGTCACTTCTGAAATTTTGTCAAGGTGGGTTTTTTCTGATACAGAAGAATCGTTGATACTGGAAGATGGAGCATTAGATTTAATGCAGCTTGAGTTGCTCTCAGACAATATTGGTCTGCCTCTCTTAGGCAGGGAGCAAGCCAGGGCTCTTGTGTTTCAAATTAGATATCTCATCAAGGTGGGCATGGAAGTCCAGAGCTCAGTGTGTGTTTGGTCTTGTAGTCCATGTTGTACAGTGCCACGCTGTCTGGTTATCCCATTGAGGAGCTCAAGGATCAAACCTATACGGTCCAGATCCCTGTCACAAGTGACACGGAGTACTGTTAGTTCATAAGCACCTTTTGACAGCATTTTTCTACAAGAAGGATGCTAAATTTGCTCCTTTCTGTAATTTGGAAGAGAACCTCAATGCATAGTTTTTTTTTTTTCTCTTTGGATGCCTCTTCACGCGAATGCTGCTACTAAATCAGAACATCCAGAAAATAATTTTAAACTGAAAAGGAGTGCAAATATGAAAAAGAGAACAAAGAAAAGCAAGAGGATAGCTGTTATTAAGAAAAAGAAACCGCGTTATGTTCAACTGTCTCCCACAACAAAGTGAAAAGTACAGAGGGAGAGAAGAGAATAAGCAGAAATATTGTATTCCTTTAATTCTGCAGAAGGCCTAAATCCTGCTTGTCCTAAAGAGAGAGTCAAAGCTTTTTCCTGGCAACTTTTCCTCTTGTTTTCTAAGTCAGTTACAGCTATTTCACATGTTTATTAGGAACATCTTTTCTACTCAAATTTAAGCATGGCAAGGCATGAACTTATATAAAACCATACAGACACATTAACTGCCTCCCACAGGGTATGCAGTATTGAGCGCCAGGAGTTTTGGGGTCTTCTTTCTTGGCTGGGGAGATGAGGTGGGGAGATAACCCAGTGGTAAATGGGCCTTGCAGAAATGGAGGAGGAACATTTAAAAGTACTCCCTAGAAACCAGGGTGTGGGAAGAATAAGGCAATTAAGAGGAATCACTAGATATCCTGTCTTAACAGCTTATTATATATATTTTTAATGAGTATTTAATCTCTAATGCTGTGTGATGGATTAGAAAAGAGGGGGAGTCAGGCCTCCTTCTGTGCATACTTTTACGTTTCCCCTTCATTGAACATTTTCTCTGGGCAAATTGTTTAACTTGAGCTGGTTGGAGGTGTTCCAGCACAACAGAGCTTCGCCGAAAAGTAACACTGGGTTGAATCCCCAAATGCGGAGTTGCCAGCATCGTGTTGTGTTCAGATTTGCAAAATCTTGGGATGAGTTGCGAGGGGGGCCGGGGAGGATCCTTGCCCTCCACGCTGCGCATCCCAGGCCCTGGCAATCTTGTCTGCGCCGTGTCTGCTGCATGGCCTGGGGCTCTGGGGCAGTCCTGCAGCTGGCTGGGGAGGTGGATGTTCATCGGCTCTTTCAGGAACTAAATAAACCTCTTCTTTTGGAAATGTTGAGTTTTCAGCCAGCGCTTCCCATGGGGGCTGTAGCCCAGGAACAATACCCTGAGGACCTTCTGTGAAAAAAAAAAAAGCCTTCTGTAAGCGCATCTTGAGTCAGGCACTTGCCACAGTCTTGGAGAAGACCATCCTAACTGGAAGGATGTCCTGAACCTGTGTATGATGAGTTCAGGGCCCAATCCCACACCGTTGAAGGACATGAAAGATTTGTCATCGGCATCCATGAGATAAGATGGGCGTAGAAACCACTAGTAATGCCAGTTAATCCTATGCTGGGTAGTTGTTTGTAATGTCAACCGGGGACCACCACCCTCATTTACTTAAGGACCAGCTGTGTGTTGTATTTGATCTCCTTGCCCAGCCCTTGGCTTCCCTTTCAGACGTCATCTCATGTCCAAGTTGCATCCTTTGTTTTCTGGGAAAACTAGGTCAGTTTATCCAAGTAGAAATTATTATTTTATTGAGTTAACTCTGTGATGACCTGCTGCCTGTTTGCCTTCTCAAAATGAACTCCCTTGTGCACAGTAAGTCTTGTGCTGGAAGTTGCAGAGGCCTCAGCAATCACTTTGATTTCAAATCAACAATAAAAAGGCTGGTTTTTTTAGGATCTTGCTGTTTCCTGGAAGCAAGTGGCTGGCTGCTTTGCTCCTTGTGTGATCACTACATCAGGCTGGCCTGGTGTACTGTGAAAGTGCTTAATGTAAAAAGGTTATGTGCTGGCTTTACTGGGGATATTTAAAAGATCTTATGGAGAAATCAGGAGTTGATGCTGCTTGACCCTGTCTGGCAGAATTAAGCTCTTTAAGCCAGTCCTGTAGTTACTAGCACGCCTTCTTTCTTAAATAATCTGGTCCGTTTACTCTTGCCATTTCAGAACTTAAGTCCCAGAGAAGAAAGCAATTTTTTTTCTTTTTAAATGAAAGAGTAGTTGGAACATATTTTAAAGAACTTCTTTGGCATTGTACATAAAAGATAAAATATATCAAAATAGACAGTCTGATAATTAGGTGCAGGCTTGTGGAGTGATTCATGTCACAACATGAGTGCTGAAACAGCTGAGGTTGCTGCAGGTGTGTTAAGGGAATTTGACCCCGTAATGCCATGATGCTTCTGCCGCTACATAAAGTAGGAGTACAGATGTCCGGAGAGCCTGCGTTAATAGATGAAAAGCAGTATTTCTGCATGTGAATTATGGATGGAGCAGTATTTATTAAACACACAAGCAGCAGCCTTTGTCTCCCAGGCACTTTTTGCTTTGAAGGGTCGCGTTAAAGCCGGCAGCTATCCCAGGCGCGGAGATCCCGGGCGTGAGCTGGGGATTCGACTGCTGCAGGTTAGGTCCCTCTGGGGCTCAGCGCCGAGTTATGCCGTGCATGGGCGGAAAGGGACGTCCTGCCAAAAGAAAAGAAAAACCTGGGAGGCAGAGGCATTTGAAGTACCTCAGCTTACCGGTGTAGCGTTTCGGGGTGGGCAGTGAGATGCTAAAGCTGAAAGTGAATAAACTTATTTAGCCGTGTCAGCTGCCAGCTGCAGCGGGGCTTTTACAGGAATCTGGTGACGTTGCCAGCCCGGCGCTCCCGGACCCTGCTGGCTGGCTCGCTTGGCCTTCCCGAAATCATGCAGATGGAAAGAAAAAGAAGTCCCCTGACCTCAGTCCTTCTCCTTAGGCTACACTTTGTGAAAAGAGGACGATGTAATCTTAAAAAAAAAAACCAAAACAAAACAAAACCCCACCCGAACCACAAATTTGCAGATTGTTTATTCTGATTGCTCAGCTTTTGGAAAGGGAGCATTTCACATGCTAAAATGCAGTGAAATGCAATAGTATTGTTTGAGCATGTTATTTTGCCATTTGATGAAACTTTCCTTTTACTATTATGGCAAAACAGGTTTAATGACAGGCGCTATTAATTAAAAAATGTGACCCAGCTGCAGACCAAGCCCACCAGCAGGTGCAGATGCATGCCCACCAGCTGCGTTGGACCGCACATTGATGTGAGGTTTAAACAGCAAATTTTTGGGCTGATCTTCCGGTGCTTTTAGGTCCACCTGGTTAAGTAATAACAGTTCTTCCCTTCTCTTGCTCCTGGGCTGCCTCTCCTGGAGGAGCAGGTTGTTCGGCAGCAGCTCCGGCCGGCCGGGAGCGGGGTCCGGGCAGGGAGGTTGAGCATGGCTGTGGAGCTGCACACTCTGTGTCCCCCCTGCCCACCGCTTTGGAGGCCAGCCCTGGCACCTCAAGAGCTGGAAATAACTTTCTGGTTTGGTTTTTTTTTTTTTTTTTTTCCTTCTTTCTATTTAAGTAGTAGGAGTATCGACAAGCCTTTGTCCTTAGGAAGGAATTTGTGTAAGTTCATAATGGTGTGTTTTCCACGTTAGCTTCAGAGGAGTAGGTAAATAGTAGCTGAGCTATTTCTTTGCTTTTATTATCCCTGGCCTAGTGGGAGGCCGGGGCTGCAAGCTGCCGAGGCTGTAATGCAGGCTAACGCTGCGATTCAAGGCTATGGCTCCCTTTCTTAAAACGCTCTGGGAACAACTGTTCCTCCGCCTTCATGAGCTCAATTTATGGTTGCGGGAGGCAATGTGTTCTTTGTGCTTGATGAAGTACACCACGCACGCAAGCCTCTTCAGATGTGTTGTCAGTTGGCAGCTCTCTCGCTCGATGCACCTTTACACAATTGCACAAGGCACTAGGAGGTACAAATGTGAAATCTAGCCTTGGGGGCAAAACAAAGAAATGAAACTTAGGTATGAATGCAGTGTTATCCATCTGCAGATACAGATATTAGACCTGATCTCCCACTATGCTACTGTAGTTTCACACTAATAGGACTCTGCTGCAATTGGTGGAGTAGCACCACTGCAAGACAAAAAACATCAGTGGTGATAATTTGGGGCTGTTATTCTTAATTCTGGTAAATAACATAGGATTGAACCCTGTTTGGGGAAAGCCAAACTGCATGCACTGCATGAAGCCAGCCATAATAAAAGGGAGAAATGCAGGTGGCACGCCGTCTTGGTATTGCTCCTGAACTTCTGCTCTACCTTCTGGGGAGCCATTGCCCTGGGTACTGGGCAGCCATGTGTGAGCAAAGGGAAGGGGTCTTCCAGCTCACCTCCTTTTTTTTGTAGCCTTTCCATTTGCTCTCCCGTAAAGTCCATTTTATCACACATAATCAGAACTTCTCCTGTAGCTGAGACTCATTCATTACATTGAGTGAATATGCTTATTATGGAAAGTTGTTTTGTTGAAGGAGTCTGTTAATGGCATTGTCAGGAAAGAGGTTGCAATTTGTCATGGTAGGTAGCTTTCCAGTTAAGTAAAAAGCAAGTCGTGTTCTTTTCCTCTGCATGTGTTAGGATGAGAAATAAAATAGCTGCAGCCGGTTGAAGTGTACAAAGTGCTGCAGTCAGGCCAGGCAGCGGGCAGGAATGGAGTGCAGTGTCTGGTCTTAGTTTACAGCCCGTGCACTTCCATGGCCATCAGCGGTCCTGGATAATGCCCAACAAATTGAATTGATGACTTTGGATAACCCCAGCTTCTCCCGGTTGCGAGGCATCGTACTGCCGTGACTGTCTCCTAAGAGAAATTAAAGTAATATCTGTGGATGAGTAGTCTGATTTACCTTTTGGTGACCCTGGAGAGAAAGGTCAGGTTCAGGATATTTTTACCTGTAATCGGTTATCCATAAAGAGTTAGTGTACCAGGCTTCAAGATTGTAGCTCAAAAGGGCAGTTGCTTTGAGAAGGTAGCTCGAAAGGGCACTTGAACAGCTGAAATCAGATGAGACAGATTTAATGGCCTCTTAGTGATTTCTGACTGAAAGTTCAGAGCTTGAAATTTAAAGATGTTCTCTTTATCCAGCCTATGGTAAAACAAATGCACTATAGCTTAATAGAAATCTAATTTCAGGCTGAGTATTTAGAAGTGTTTTTCAACTGCTGTACATGTACTTGGTCACTTCAGCTGTAAGGAAGAGAAAGAATAATCACATTGTGTTTGTGGTCTTGTATATTTTTAGCTAATGTATTAAGACACTGCAATTCCAGAAAAGCCGTCCTCCTTTTTCCCGGAGTATTTCAGTTTAACTAGCTGTGTGCAGAATTTTATCTAGACTGCCACAGAAGTTACTAGTCAATCCACTGGGATTTCAGCAGCCAAAGCAGTAGATAGTTAGCACAGTACTTTGTTTCCCGGAGGGTTTTAGTTTCATAGGGATCCTGCCGTAGGCTGGCACTTCACAGTGGGTTACCCACAGAAGCCCTGTGAGTTTGGGAAACTTCCCCGGATGGAGTGGTTGATTCCAAAAGCTCCTTCCCATTCCTGCACTGAGCAGGGAGAGGGACAGCTGGCAATATCCACCGGGTGATGCTATTACTCTGCAAACCTGTTGCAGGTGGCATGGTAGATCTTAACAGAAATTGTGGGGTTTACATTTAGAGTAAGGAAGCGACTGATTTCATGCAGAATACTGCGAGAGAGATGGGGCAGGGCATGGATGAGGAGGGATTGACAGATGCGTAGATAAATTCAACAGCAGCGCAAGATGCACAGGGACGTTGTGGTACCTGCCTATGGAGATGTTCCATCTTGCATATGGGAATTTCTAGCTATATTAAGTAACTTGAGGTGATGCCTATGTAAAATACAGATGGAAATATATCAGTGAGTAAATTTTGTTGTAGTCAATGGTATGGCTAGGCTATTTCCATTGCAGATGTGTCGGTGGGCCTTCATGGGAAATATGAGTGATTTATTCTGCCTGTAATTGTTAATGCTAACAACCTTCAGTAGCTCTTTAAGCGTCAGCTTTCTGAGACTACATGGATTATCCTATTTCACACTGGCAATTACTTGATGATATTAAAGCACTTCAAAAATGGAAATCGCAGGGCAAATGCTCTTTAAACAGTTTATCATTAAATGTATAATCGCGTCTCGCTGCCTACTTTGATTGCAATATGTGGGGAGACGGTAAGGGAGACCAAGAGTCTGCTTTCGGTTCAGCCCGTGGTACAAATACCATGCCCTGTACATCGTGGCTCCAACTCAGCCACTCCTTGCTGCCTCTCCAGCCTGCCCACACCTGCATGCTGCAAAACGCTTTTTCTTCTACATTTGTTCCACTTGTTTGCTGTCTTCCTGTTTTTGCAACTTCTTAATTTCTCATTTGTTCTTAGGACCTGTTTCGGGGGCGGGGGGTGTTTTCATTTGTATTTGTAGAGTCCTGATTTTTATTCTTTGGACAGTTGTTATTCTGTTTGGCATGTTCTGCAGAATTGAACCAGTCCTGAAATACTATAGTCGATATAAAGGTGGGCGTTAATGGTATATTCATAGACCTGGAAACAGTTTATGGGCTTTTGGGTTTTTTTCCCCGCTGACGCACTTTATGGAACCTTCTGCAACGTTCAAGCCAAATCCGCCTTTAGAACCATTTTTTTTCCTTCGGCTGTGGTTTTGGGTTTTGGATTGGCAGTTCTGGGTATCTAATGTATGATAGCTGTTGTTTTTGCTTTTGGTGTCTTAAAATCAAAAAGAGAAAAAAAATCTTTTAAATGATAGTAAAGTGAAATAATAAAAATAACAATTTAAAATAAATTTTAAAAAAGAATACCAAAGCCTGTCTTCAGGGGGGTCATCAAGGGGCGTTTTTCTCAGGCTGTTGTTCTGCATTGGCTTGCCAATTTTGGTGCTACATCTGAGTTCAGTTAGTATTGTCTTTTTCAGGGGACTGGAAACTCCTTTGTTGCTCATTCCATCTACTAATATTTCAGGGATGTGACAATACCAGGTGCCAAATTTCATGTAAAAAATAAAATTTTCAGGCTGATGGAATCCTTGAAACCACAGATCAAGTATCAGGCCAGTTAAATAAAGCTGTAGAGCATCCATTTGTATCATTTGTTCATATAATGAAACCTGTTCTTATAACTCAGTTCTTGATATATTAACCCTGCAGTTATCCCCATACATAAATGGGAGATGTGTTGCTTTCGTTGGTTATAATAGGATATAACCATATAAATCCCCTGTGCATGAATGGAAAAATCGAGGCCCTTAGGCTATAGGTATCAAAGGTCTCCCCTATACTTACAACAGCCTAATAAGGTTATTTTGGAGGCATAGGTAATTACTCATGGACTCCCTATAGCTAGTGATTCATTGTTCACTACTGAAACATTTCTAAATGAATTATGTTTTAAACAAGCAAATCCTTGGCCTTCTCTTTTATGGGGGGAAAAAAGAGAACTGGAGGGACACAAAATTCCACCATTTTCTGCGTTAAATACACTGCTTGCTAGTTAAAAGGTCCCCAGTATTTGAATCAATTTAAATGTACTATCGTGCTTCTTGCTGTTTTGATTCCATGCATGTGTATTTCTGAATTTCACATTTTGATAAAAACATTATTGTTGTCATTAATTTGATATTTAGAAAAGACTGTGGATACAAGAGCTCAGTGCAATGAATAAAACAGTTGGAGTTAATTGTCCCTGGGGATAGAATCAATCACTGTTGTAGAAGAGGGTGACATTTAAAAAAGAAACTCAGAAGAAAATGTCATGCTTAAAAAATTAGATTTAAACGCACTGCCTCCTGATTGATTTTTATTGCACTCACATGGATACGCTGATTGATTATCAGCCTTACAAATGTTTAGTACCTTTCTCACTTCTCTAATAATCAGAATAATCTAATTTTCAATGTCATTTAAGTTACCGTATTCAAGGTTATAATAGATCATATTTCTAATAAAACATAGCAATTATGTAATGAATAATACAAAGCTGCAAGGCAGAGTTCAGATTCACCTTTGTCAAAAAAAAAAAAAAAAAAAAAAAAAATACCACCAGTGGCTGGAAGAGCCAGCGTACGTGAAGGCAGCCTACAGGACGACGTCTTCTGGATTTGTGGCGTTTTCCCCCGTTGTTGAACTAAGGCTCCTGGAGCATTGGTCGGGGCGCGTTTGCCATAGCTGAACATTATTTCTCAATAGGGAACCAGGGGCAGGTTTGAATTCTGTAATATATGTGCTCACTCTGTGCCTGGGGAAAAATGATAGCGTGCCAGGTGCTTATGAAATTTCTTCCATGATTGTTTCTCTCTGCTCCCTGTTAATTTTGATACGTGTCTGTAGAGAGATACTATCTCACTTAATTCGAGATGTTTTCTTGTGGCAATTGTACGCGACAGCTGACACGGTTGATTTATCTGAATCAGCTACAAAATATGCAGTTTTCAATGTGTTTTGGTTTTGTACTTTTGTACTTGAAGCCCCTTACATGACTGTGTGCTTGTTACTGGCTTTGTCCAGTAGACACGAGAGCTTTGTATTTGAAACGTGCTTTGCCTCCAGTCGTCCTCCATATGTCAAAGCTCAGTTTTGGCATGGGAATTAGTTTTAAGATAGTTTCCTGTTCTTTTTAAAGACTGAGCAGTTTTGCCTAAACGAAAACATTATTTCATCTGGAAATCACGACCTAGGAAAACCAATCTATTTATAACTACCTGGTGTTCTGAATATTTTAATGCTGTGTTTGGCTTGCGCTTGCATTGCTGTTAAAACGTGAACAGGAGTCTTACCGTTCTGAAGTGATAGCGTCAGTTTGTCAAGCGTGGTGGTTATTTTCTTGGAAAAAACAGCCTCCTTGGGGTCCCTCATCTCTGTGCCTGCTTCCACCAGCCCCTGGGTGATGTGCAGCGGGGTGCTGGCTTTGCCCGTGGGGTCGGAGAGCCTGGTTCAGCAGCAGCAGCCTTGGGGGTGCTAAGTGGCCCTTGGTTGGAGGTTTTCCAAGGCAACTGCTGTGAAAGACATCCTTATGGACTGCCATTCACTACCACCAGCACAGTTTATTGAGGGGTGATAGGGAGAAGGGTGACGCGCGGGACGTGTGGGCCGTTTATCCTGATGGATCAAACTTGGCAGTGGCAATCGGGAAGAGTTTTGCATGTTTGACTGAAATTGTCCATAGCTGCTACCTTCTGCCAGAATTAGAAATTTTTATCAGCTGCCACTGGAATTGGAGAAGTCCGGGCATAAAGGAGCTGTGCAAGACTTGCGGGTTTCCCCCCTAGCAAGCAGCTTGGTGCTCCTGGAAGCCCCGGGTGCGGTGCTGAGCGTCAACCCCACCGCCCGCGTGTGGGACCAGTTGCCTCTGGTGTTGGGCAGCCCAGGCTGCCTGGCATTCGGCAAGGGATAGATGGCTTCCCGAGGTGCAGGAGAGCAGGCGGGAGAGCAAGCCTGTGCCTGGAGGGGAGGATTGGCAGGTCTGCGGTCCATCCTGCCTCAGCTCACCTCTGATTTCGCTTCTCATCAGCGTTTGCAAACAAAAGGAGTCTTTTTGAAAGCCTACCTTGCGCCCAGCGCTGTGCAATTACTGACTTGCTCTGTGTGCTTTGTGGTGCTTTTGAGATTTGTTAGCTTAACAAGTAACTTCCAAAATATTTAATGACAAGAGAAGTGTGGTTTTACAGGAATGCAAACTAACTGGAAACGCTAGTAGTTGTCGCTACAGGAACAAAACCAGTTAACTAGTACACAAAGCTCTTCAAAGGTCGCAGGGATCTCTGAGAGGCAAAACTGCAATGATAGCAGTCATGTCAAGTCATGAATTTATAGCTGATTAATCATTATAATATATGAAAGGTGCTGTCTAACTATCTTCTGGGCATCTGGGGAAGCAAAGGTTATGCGAGTAATTGGAAATAACTGTGTTGCGAGCTGCAGGTTCTTCTCGACAGGTTTGTGCCACCTTCGACAAAGGGGAGTACGAACACTCGCTATTCCATAATTTTACCTGATTATCTAGTAACTGCCTAACTCTCTTGGGCTGGATCCCAGACTCTTCTTAGGTGACTAATTTTGGTGGACCTGAGGGGCTTGCATTTAAGACTGGACAATTCCCAGCATTACAACATGCTTGAAATGATCCCGCTCAAGCAGGAGAATTGCTGTGTGGTTGCTAAATGAGAGCGCTGGGGTCCTCCGAGAGAAGCTGTTTGTGTCTTTCCTATACTTAGTTTCATCCACAGCAGGCCCTGCTTTTCTTGAAAAATGCATCCTTCCCTCCTGCGGCTTTCATGCCCTGCCCATCGCCTCAAGCAGAAGAGGGGAAAATGTGTCTGAGGCTAAGGAAAGCAGTAACAAACCGAGGGTGAGGAGAACAGACTGGATGGTACAAGAGTTGATGTTCAGCCCCTCTGTCATCAGATTAGGGGGGTGAACGTTTGAGGGTAGGGGCTGGTCCTTCAAGCTAAGGCAGCAGAAAGTGCCTTCGCTAGCTTATGAACCCTGCCGCGGCTGCCTGGAGGTTTCTGGGTGTGGAAATGCAAGTCGCGGCGTGTGTGTCGAGGGGACAGGGAAGCTGTCTCGGGAAGATGGATCGGAGCAGACCTGCTCAGGCGTGGGCGTGCGTCGCTCAGCCGCCCGAGCAGCGCCGAGACTCGCGCGGACGTGGCTTCCTCACATACCGAGATACATCTCTTTTCAACCTCTTCCCCCACCACCACCACCTTATTTGTTTTTTTCAGTTTTTTAACTTCCAGTTTCTCACGGGGCAAGAGAGCTTCCATACTGTCCCCTGTCGGGAGCTCTTAAATAATGCAGCCATCGAGTCAGAATTTAGTGCACAAGTAATGAAATTCATAACCTGAGTTTTCTACGGTAGCATTAACTGTGACACAGATTCATCACCAGCGTATCATCATTAAAAGGCAGTGGAATTGCATTGGGGATTGATGTGATCATATGCATGTAAAGATCAAGATACAAAAAGGTGTGATTTATGTAATATAAGCATAAGCTGTAATCCAAACCCCTTCCTACATGCGGTGTGACAGTTCCTGTTCCCGGAGCAGTGACGGCTTTTAAATTTACTGGGTAAATGCGTGTGTTTATATGTTTTTATTTAACTCTCTTAAACATAGCATTGTCTTAATCTTTTTATCTCTTTTTTTTGGTGTTGAATTATAGTTGCAGTTGAATCTGCGTAATAGTTCAGTGTTATTGAAATTCTTTATATTTTTCGGAGCCTGGGTGTTATATGTCAGCACTTTATTGTGTTATCTTACAGGGAATATAGGAACACTGCTGTGTCTGATGCAGCCTTAGCAAAGACAAATGTAACAAATATAAAAAGTATACATAAAGCAAGAAGATAAATGTTATTCAGGTTTTATCATTATTACAAAGGCTATCAGAATCGTAGAAAAAAGGTAACGGTGAACAAAATTTGTTCTTAGTTTTCAGGACGTGTTAATTCTCCCCTTCCTACCCTTCACTGATTTGTGCCTGAGAAGAAAGAGGACAGAGCTGGGCCAGCTTGGCGATGTGGGCTGACCAGCAGCTGTGTCTGTGGTGGGCTTTGGAGGGGAAGGGACTTCAGGTACAGGGAGCTGTGTGGTGGGGTAGCACAGGAGCAGTGGCGTGGTTCCTGCCGGAGTTATCTCCTGGTCTCTGGGAGCTCTTGGCAGCTGCTCCGAAGCCTGGCCTAAATAACGTGTTTGTGTTCCACGAGGAGTTCAAAGCTATTGAGATAAGTAGTTGCTGTGGCCGCCTGTTTGGCAAATTTGTCAATCAGCTTGTAGAGCTATAAGTAAATGGGCCTTTATTACAAAGACTTATTGCTCTTTGCGGTTGTGTAGGAGTTCACATAATTTTCTAAGGAGCTCCTTTATCTCCCAAGTACAGCGGTGACTAGGATTTATTTCTGGAGTGCAGTGGCAGTTCGGAGCACTCGAGACGTACATGTCGGTCCCGGGTGTTTTTTCAATGCAAGAGACCGTGCTTGCGCTCTGCCCTGGGGTCCAGTGAACAAATCGAGGCATTGGCTTTAGGGGAATATTTGTAAAAGGAAGCAGGGGGCGGGGGATCCAAACCCTCCCTAAACCTGACTACACTGGTAGCACTGAACCTTCACAGGAAGGTACCTTTTCTGTCCAACTTTCTTGGCTTTCTTTGAGTCTCTGTTACTCCAGACACCGGAATTGATGGTGTTCGAGGTTAGGCTTTAATCCAGCGGGGTACTCAGCGTCCCAGCCCTGATCCAGCAAAGCACATAATTGACTTCAGTGTGGGTCTGTTCACACAGTTGAAGTCAAGTTCATCCTTAAAATATCTGCTGGAACAGGGTCAGAGTTCTCTCAGTTGCAAAGTCAAACCTTTAGTGAGAAAACCAGAGCCATTCGTCACATGGAGTATGTGCCTGATCGCCTCATAAAGGAGCAACAATATTCACTGCATCTACCCCTTGTTTTCTGTTACATGTGTTACATTATTTCTGTAGATGCCTGTCGTGGTTTAGCCCCAGGCAGCAACTCAGCACCACGCAGCCGCTCGCTCCCTCCCCCTGCCCCGATGGGATGGGGGAGAGAATCGGAGGAGTAAGAGTGAGAAACACTCCTGGGATGAGATAAGAACAGTTTAATAATCGAAATAAAGTAAAATAGTAATGATGATAATAACAATATAATAATGATAATAACAATAATAATAATATACAAAGCAAGTGATGCACAATGCAATTGCTCACCACCCGCCGACCGATACCCAGACAGCTCCCGAGCAGCGATCGCTGCTCCCTGGCCAACGCCCCCAGTTTATATACTGAGCATGACGTCATATGGTATGGAATAGCCCTTTGGTCACTTTGGATCAACTATTCTGGCTGTGCCACCTCCCAGTTTCTTGTGCACCTGGCAGAGCATGGGAAGCTGAAAAGTCCTTGACTAGCATGAGCAGTACTTAGCAACAACTAAAAACATCAGCGTGTTACCAACATTCTTCTCCTACTAAATCCAAAACACAGCACTATGCCTGCTACTAGGAAGAAAATTAACTCTATCCCAGCCAAAAGCAGGACAATGCCCCTGACTCTCCTGCTTTCCCAGCCATTTTCCCATGTCACTCTTAATTTTCTCTCAGAAATGACACCCAGAGGAAAATGAATTCAACTGCGTGTCATTCGTTCTTGAACAGATGCTGTAGGTGAGACTGGATTGAAAGCACCTCCTCCTCCTGAAACGTTCACCATGTGTCTGCTCTTTGCGATCATTTGTGGTTCACGGGCTCATAGGAGGCAACCACAGAAGAGGTGGAGATGGGCCTGGGGAACCCATGAGGGAAAAGAGCTAGCATGGAGGTGGCTCTGGGCATCTCCGCGTTTTGCTGTGCTTCCCTCCCTACGGCACAGATAGATGCGCTTTCTGGGGTGGGACACTGCAAATGAGAATCGGCAGATCTTTGGCCATCCAAAATCCATCCTCACGTGTGCCAAACCCACCAGCCGCACCCTCAGAGTTCAGGCCACTGGTTTAAATATCCTGAGGTTTTGAACACCGGTGAATGTTAGGATTGGTTTTTATCTGTCCGACAGCATTTAGTCTTTGGGGTGTTTAATATGGACACGGAGCCTTTGGGGAGAGGAATTGGTTTTGTTTGGCTTTGTTGTAAAGCCTTACGCATCTGGTTACACTTAAGATGTAAGCTTTAGCAAACAACAAGCCTCTTGATGAAACTCATGAGTACTGGCAATACTGCGGACATAGACTTATCTCCTGGGCATGTTTTGTAAAATTAAGCTATTTTCATTAAAAGAACAAAGAGTAACATGGTGATGGAGCAGCTGTCATATTTTATTACAAAACACAAATATGTGGGAAATCAATTAGAGCACGAGTGCCGCACAATGCATATTTCCAGTAATCCCCGAAGGCCGGGGGAAGGTAGAAGGCTGATCTGAGTGCAGGAGCAGATGGCAAGCAACTTTAGATAGCTTCATTGCCATTTTTACTCTTTTCAAGTGTTTGTGCTTCTCCTTTGATCTTCAGATCTTGAGTTTAATGTGTTTCATCTTGTTTCATTTACTGTTTTCAAATTTAACTTTCCCTTTAAATAACTTTTGCTTGGTGGAGTTTGTATTAGTATGGGTTTTGTTATCTTCCATACTGTGAAATTTAAGAGAGGCAGTTGCTATCTTTCTTTAGTGTTGTTCATATCCAATAAAATAGCAATTGCATCACTGCGGAGGACTTCACCATTCACCATGCACAGCTGTAATGATACAATGAAAAAAATCCCACCTCACAGAGTTACTGAGACACTTAAAATGCATGTGAAGTTGCAGTAGACTTTCTTGGAAGATAGATACTACGGGAGTGTGATGGCACATCCGCAATGAGCACCTATGGAAGTTTGGTTTCATCATTATCCCATTAAATTTAATTCTTACAGTTGAGCAATTAAGCTTGCGTTAGTTTTCTCTGTGCATCTAACATTTCTATCTCCACTTAAAATAATTTATGTTTAAAATAAAAGCGTTTTACAGTGTTTTGAAAGAGCGGCGAGAGCAACATGGGGTGATCTGAATAACCACATGTGATCTGTGTCTCTGCTTTTTCTGTAGCTGTCAGAAATGATAGGAACAAAAAGAAGAAGGAACCTTCAAAGCAGGAGTCCACAGAAAACTATGAAATGACAGCAGAGTTGGATGATCTCACTGAGAAGATCCGAAAAGCTCACCAGGAAACCTTCCCCTCGCTCTGCCAGCTGGGTAAATACACTACGGTAAGTATGGTTTGTGACACATACATTCTGGATATGCCTGGACGATGAGAGGTTTTGCATTGGAGGCTTCAGACGTTTTAAATAGGTGCAGAAGTAGATGCACCCTTTGTACCTCCTTAGTCATGAAAAAACACAGGTATGCATGCAAATACATGCTGAAGAAGAGAAATTGCACTTAACTGTAAGCATCACTTAGCGGCATTGTGAGAGACTGTCTGAAGGATTAATCCAGCCAAGAGGCAAGCTTGGAGTCCATGAGTCAAGTACATGCCATCATTCACTAGAAATTTGTTGGCTCCCAAAGACATGATGTCTGCTTGTGCGTCAGTGGATTACAACTTTGCAGGTGGAGAGAGTTCTTAAGTGCTGCTGGATTACTGGTGACAGTCCCAAAGCTACCAAGGTCAAGGAAAATATGAAATGTCTAAACAAACAGGTTTCCAAAATGCTCACTTGCAGTTTATTCCTCTCCCAGTCTACCAAAATACCACAAAGCAGCAAACACTTTTGCTGTTTTTAGAAATGAAAAATCAGTCCCCCCGTCAAGAAGTTCAGTACTGTGGAAATTTCTTCAGTGGATGAGTCAGGAAAATAAGTCTTTTCTATACATATATATGTTGCTAAGTACAGGGGAGGTCAGTGATGTATATTGATTTCAGAGAGAAAATTCAATGTCAAGTTGCAAATGCACTAATAAACCAGATGCTTAAAAATAAATGTTAGGTAATGTTTAGAGTCCTGTTGGCAGAGGAATGACACCGCTGGTCTGGTCTTGCTCTCGGTTGTAGCAGCACTGGCTGTTTCAGAGGGATGTGCAGAAGGTCCTGAAGTGGTCAAGCGTGCGCTCTCGCTGCCGGAGCTGGGAGTTCCGGAGCGGCGTGGCTGGGGCAAGGAGGCACCTGCCTCCACGGTCCTTGGCCTCCACGGTTCCCCAGCTGGAGAGCTGGGACCAAGCCCTAGAGGCCAGGTGAAATACCTCTCTCACTGGATTGCTCTTTGTTTTGTGTAAATGCTCTGCTACTGAAACAAATGTTAAATTTCTCAGAGAGTAATCTAGGCAAATCCCTCTGTGGCATCAATATTCACTGGTTTATGGCATACTCATTTATTTACAAAGTGCAAGGTTCAAAACTCTCAGGTCTAGGGGTAATACTTTGTATTTAAGTGCAAGAAAAGCAAGCATACATGGAGTGATGTTAGAAAAAAGCACGTTTTTCGTGTTGCTGTAAGTATTTTCACAAACATTTGTCACATTTAATTTTGAGACCCGCATAAAATGGTTAGTACTGGGGAAGGTGCCTGCTCGGGTGAGATGTAGTCAAAACAGTCAGCGTAGGCGTGCTAGTAAATATTGCTGTAGCAGGCAAGTGCAGGCAGACCCCCGGGGACTAGCGCAGCGTGCGAGGCTGGAAGCTTGAAAGCTGCCGGCTGGTGACAGAAGCGACGGCAAAGCCAGAGATGGTGGGATCCATAGTGTGTCTTTTCAAGGAAATTCCTGGGTTAATGCCCTCCACTCCTCCCCACAGCACGTGTGGTTGCATCCTCGTCTTGGAGTGAATAAAATCTTCCAAACAGACTCCCACACTTCTGCAAACATCAGAGCGCTTCTGAACGAGTGTGAAAAAAACCTTCCCAGTTCAAAACAATGAGTTTAGGCCTTGCAGAAGAGGTGATCGCATGTCCGCAGCTGGGACATGCGTAGCCAGACTGCTGGTATACATGCCAGAATTTATTGCTCGCAGGCTGCCTTGCAAATGGCCTGGCTATCCCAGAATAACAATATATCGGTACACCTCCCAACGTGAACGTGTTGGTACGTACTTTTGTATTACCTCTGAGTCTGAAGAGTGCACTGCAGCTGGTGTGATGGTACTTCGTACTGGTAAAGATCCTGGAGGGTTGAAAGATAAACCTGGGCACCTATGTGCTTGCATTATGTATTGGATGCTTAAGTACCATTAATATTTTAGCTCTTGAAATGATACAAGTGGATGGAATTGGAGAGGCTCTTGTTGCATATCACACCCACCACTGATGCCTTTGCCCTTGGGTTCCTGCTGACCCCCATGGTGAGTTTACATCCCTGTTGGGATTTCAGAGCCCTTACTGAGAGCACCTGGATCCAAGTCATGTACAGATGAATCTGGTCTGTCTATGGGTCCCAAGTAACCATGGCCTGACCGCACTCTCTCTGAGGCTGGATATTGGTCATGCATATCTCGGGCCAGATCGGACAGCTTGGGGAAAGAGATTTCTTGGGTTTGTCGTTGGTCTGTTGGAAGTCCACAGCAGTTAGCTGCACGTGGCTGAAGTCCCTGCCACTTTGTCATGGTTTGGTGCTATACAAGTTGCAATAACAAAATTATACTGAAAGAGTGATTTCGGGCTTACCTTGAATCCTTGAAAGCGATACAGCTTCCTTAGCAGCTGTGTTAAAACTAGTAGCAGCGATGCTAAATACTAACTGTCATTTTGCTGCATTCCCATAGTCTCTGTGTGAAATGCGGATATTTAAATCTCTCATCTAGCTACGGTCTGGTGACCACTCTGGCTTTTTAGGTAGGAATTCAGTATAAGAGCTCATTTTTGTGAATGCTGTCTCTGCCCAGCTTTAGAAGGGACAGAGTGCAGCACTCCCCCCATTGCCTGCACTGGGTGAAAACCTCGGCAATTAAGAATATTCCTCAGTACTGCTGGGGCTGGAGTATGGGTCATCTTCATCTCCAGCTGCCCATCATCCCAGGAGTGGGGGAGAAGCCCTTCTGCAGTGGTGGAGGATCTAGGAGGATCCAGGAGGCAGAAGGTGTGCGTGCTGGTCGGAGGAGCGCAGCTTCGGTGCTTGGACGCCACCGCCAGCTGATGATCAAATGGCAGGCCTCAGGCAATAATCTTTCCTTTTGAGACACTTGAAATAGAGACCAGAAGTCAAAAAAAAGGAGCACACAGCCCTTTTTCTAAATGATGACTCCAAAGGGAGGTAGAAGCCTACTCCACGCTACTTTTCTCGATAGTAGCAAGCTGGTATGGGTAGAAGATTGCCACCAGTCCTGCTTTTATGCCCAGTTCTACAGGCTAGCAGACATGAAACATGGCATGCTTACACTGCAGAGCCCACAGATTGCTTTTGTAACCTTAGAGTTTTTTATTTAATTCTTTAAGCGAGAGGTGAGAAGTGACTGTATTGAATCGATGTGGATTCACTTGAATTTCATGAGCTTTGCACTTGCATACTGATAGAAACGGTGGATGGAACAAACTGTTCTGCAAACGTGGCCTCTGTGCACCTTTGGTTACGTGATCGTTCAGACTGATTTAAAACATGATTTTGTTTGTTGCTAAAAAGAGCAAAGAATTTTAAGTGTAGGAGAGTGGAGTAAAAAAGACCTTGCAGAGATACAGTCATAAAAAAAATCTGTTCAGATGTTTGGCTTGCGTATCTGGCTCCTCTCGCTCTTGAGCACTGCAGCCTGTATTTCCCAGAAGGAAAGGTTACATGGTGATTTTTTTTCTCCCGTTGTGTATTTTTACTTGTTCAGAAATGGTTTGGGAGAAGCATTTTCAATTATGTTTTTTTATATCCATCTGCTCTTTAAAAAGAAAAAGTGTCCCTATCTGTAATAATTACCGTACTTTGCATAGTTAATAAAAGTCTACTTAAAATAATGGGAGAATAGCACTCGTATTAAATTCCCTGGGTCATTTGACTTAACAGTTGCATTTGGTGGGCAGTGGCAAGTATAGTTCTGCCGATGATGAGAATCAGCAAGCTGTTTAAACGTAATGGATTTCAAAAGTCCATCATAAATAGATCTGTTTTATTACTGTCATCCAGGTAAGAGAGAGTGCCTTAGTAATTTCTCTGGAGATGTCATACTTTATAGTATAATTGAGTGTAACTATACTGCTCGTCCCTCGAGACTGGTATTATTTGTAAGTCTACAGCTGTGTTACATCCAGCCTCGTGATAAAGGGAGGATAAAACAGAAAATAATTTTGACTCGGTGGGCCCTTGCTGTGGGTTCTCCCGGGTTGCTCTTGGCTGGCTGGAAGCAGAGATTTTTTGCATCTTGGCGGCATTTTGTCCTTTGTAAGTGCTGGGCTTAGAAGTTACACGGCTATTGTTCTGTGCCATTGCAGAGGAATATCTCTCTCTCTCCCCTCCTCTCTCCTGATGCTGGGACAGAGCAGAGGCACGCGCTCTGGTCCTCGGTGAAGCTCGCCGGAGCTGGAGTGCGTTGCTGCGTCTACTGAAGAGGCATAGCAAGTGTTCCTGATTAGGGCAGAGTGCCCCTGTGAGCCTTGTTTCCTCTGTAAAGTGGATTTTAAAGACGGTAGGGATTCTGCTACTGTGTATGTTTCTGCGAGTACCTCATCCCGTATCGTTAATGTGGAGATAGAGCAGACTGCAATGAAAAAACAAAAATGATGGAAAAAATGGGATCAATTTATGTGGCAAAAATGGCTGTTTAATTGGATTTCATAGCAAGGTTGGGCTTTTCCACTGATAAAGATGCCACTAGGGTGTATTACAGTATTGTTCCACCATATGTGCGCTGGTGCAAAGGCCTGAAAAACATGCAAGGCTGCTCCTGGAAAAGACACCCAAAAAACTGCTTCAGTAAAATATTCAGAAAAAGTCATAGCGTCTGCATCTTTTTCACAGCATGGTTAGAGGAGATCCCCAGGCAAATTTAATCAGAGTTTCTGTTTCTAACGTGCATTTTATTAACCCCGTATTTTACTGTTCAACCTATACATTGATATCGAGTCAGTTTAGTCAGTTTTGGTTTTATGTATTCAGAAATGCTGCTAAAAATCTAGGTATTTTCCATGACGCCTGCGACTACATTCATTACCAAATAAAATGTTAAAAGTCTTTCCATTTGTAGCATCTCAAAGATAATGTGTAAACCACATTAGCTCCAACGCTGAGGAATCTGGCACCCAGCGTAATAAAACACCCGGTTATTTTGTATTTTATTAACTGCCCCTTCTCTTCAGTTTGCATAATAGTGAGTTAGATTTACATTTGTTAAGACGGCCGTGCATTACTCTTAATAGAAGACACGTCAAACTTCCCGTTGCCGGTACTGCAGCATGATAAAGTAACCTCATATGATACTGATGAAGATTTCGTTCACACTTGCTGGTTTCATGCAACGTCTTTTTTTCCAGATGGATACCCTATTGTAAAATGATTTCCTGCTTTAGGCTCTGCTTTGTGTAGCTCTCCGCTATGCCATCTTTCTATGAACTGGATAAACTGCCTATTAAATTTAATTACAGTCTGAATGACTGCACATCTTGATCTTATTTTTTCTCCAATGTACTGTATTTCACCAAGGTCCTTGAGGATGAAATAAAATAAATCTGAAGGATGCATACTCCAGTAGCCGAAAGAAATGTTTCAAAGGGCATTACAATGACTGTTAACCCATTAGTTTTGGACCATTTTGAAGGCAATTCTTTAGGTTCAGGATTATAAAGACATTTTCTCCTATCTTTTCTGCTGTCATTTAAAAAAACAAAATAGAGGAAGTTCCCAGAACAAAAATTCAAATAGAAATGATGAGGTTAATTTCTTATCACTTAAAAAGAGGGGGAGCAGGGAAGAGCACGTATGCACCTTCAAACTGTTCAGCATGGTTAGCATTTACTTTTTGTAGTAAGGGCCTAATATAAATATTACTGGCTCGAATCTCCACCCTGTTGGAAGTGAGGGTGAATGTCAGGCTGGCGGTGCGCGTAGGACCTGTCAGGACTTTCCCCTTCGTGACTGACGGTGGTCGTGGCATCTGCTAAGGCAGCCCCGGGAGGGGGTGACGGGAGCATCACAGCCAAGCTGGGCTCACCCCACGTCCCCTCGTCAACCTCTTCAGGCCCTGTGTCCTTCCCGTGAACCGAAGAAAGCTGATGGCTTCAAAGATTTCCAAGGAGGTGGATGTCCTCACCATCAGCAGTGATGGTGGCAGGGTCGCTAGAGATGTTTCCTCCAAGAAAGTGTGATCTGTGTAAACTGAATGCTTTTCGATGCCTATTTATCTGCCATGTCTGTTAGACTTTTAGGTTGAGACTCCTCTCATTTAACTTTAATTTTAGAGTTAATTTAACATTTTAACTTCAACCAGCTAAGACTAAGGCAGGAAATCTCATGGGCTTCCCTTGCAGCTGGGGAGAAAGCTGCCACCTGAGGGGGTTTTCCCTTGCCTGCCTTACCTACTTGTCTGGAGTGGGTGGGCCTTTTTTTGGAGATGCCGCTCTCCTTGGTTAGTCAACAAGCTCAGATGAGATGTGGAAGAGAGTTTTGGTTTTGCCTTTTGCCTTCGGTTTTCCATGGTTGCAGCTCAGCACCTTTTGCAAATTCAAAACCGGCGTACTTTTACAGGTAAAATTCCTCTCGCAGTGGAGATCGCCAAGGTGCCGAAGGCAGCTGTAACGCACGCTAAATTTGGTGGCTCATGAAATAGTGGGGGGGACCATCGCGCTGGCTGCATCCCAAACTACATTGGATCAAATGCTGGCAAAGTGGGAACATGCTGCATGCTAGGGAAGGAGGAGAGGGGCCTTGGGTATTTCGGAGCTCTGTAGTTATCTGCTTCTTGTCACCCCGCAGGAATCACGGGTGGGTTGGAAACGACTCACCAGGTCTCCCCATGCCCCCATCTTCTGTTGGACTAGCGCCAGATAGATCACAGTAACTTTTGAATCAGCCGGTTCTTGGCTGACATGTTTAAGGGTTTTTCAAGGGTTAAGTGGTTATTCTGAATGTATGAAAACATGAGTTTAATCACAAACTTAAGACAGATTTGCTATGCATCCTAGCAAATTACGGACTTTTGGATTCAGATACATGAATATATGGAAACAGTCTCTGAAAGATGCAGCTGGAATGTCCTTGTAACACTTCAAACAGTAGGGTGTATGTTGGATGCACCATCAAATGAGCATATTGCATTCATCAGCGCACGCGGGGTTTTTCCTAACGTCATGTAAAGAAATGCTCTTTAATTCATGGGAGACTGTAGCTTGAGAAAGCTGTAAAACTCTTGCAGAGCCACAGAGCAGATAAATTAAGTAGAACTAATTTGCTAAGACCTTAAGTATGTGAAACTATGTTCCAAATATTGTGCTGCTTCTTCCAGATGAGGACCCGATACTTGTTGTTCCACTGTTCATTTATATTTTCTGGGGTACAACTGTAAATTGTCTCTCTCAATGCACTTATTATATAATGGCAAGGAAGAATAATGATAGTGGCATTTGGAAATGTTTAAGTTCATTTGTATTCCTTGTACAGATGGCCTCTGCAATCGTAAGTAACGGAGAAATATCCAAGGAATTTTCAGGCAATTAATCCAAGTTTAAAACCAGCATCATCCCAACAGCAAGCTGCAGAAAATGCCTGGAATGTTAATAGAAAGTACTTCTGGAAGGAATACTCGGTTGTTGTTTATTTCCCTTGAAAACCGTTTACTGAAAGGGATGTTGTTGATTTATGGTGTCTTCTGCCTGTCTTTCCAGAACTCCAGCGCAGATCATCGGGTTCGACTGGACCTGGGGCTCTGGGACAAATTCAGTGAACTTGCAACAAAGTGCATTATTAAAATAGTGGAATTTGCAAAGCGATTGCCAGGCTTCACAAGTTTGACCATTGCAGACCAGATAACTCTACTTAAAGCAGCCTGCCTGGATATACTGGTATGTATTTTTAACATCACTGTTATACTACTAATGTATTTTCTATTGCTCTTTTTACTGTAATCGATAGGGAGAGGGGGTCAAATGCTGCCCCGGCCTTACGGTTGCAAAATTGAACTTACCGGTTAGTCTGGTATGGGCACGAGTGGACTCTAGCACGTCTACAGACGTGTTATATGGGATGAGCGTACTTTTCAAAATATGCATTAAGTCCTTATCGTTTGTGGCTTTCAGTATAGTTGCAAGAAGGGCACATTTTAGTATGGTGGCACTAACTTGAAATATGTGCAATTGTGGAAAAATTTCCTTATTGTAAACACTGGAGAGAGATCTGATTCTCTTTCCTCGTTCTTCCTCCCTCCAAAACAACGCTCTGTATAAAGGATACCTAGACAGTCCGCTGTATAGTGTTTTAGGAATGTGCTGTACCTGTGGTCATGAGGTGATTTGAGGAACAAGATACAAATCTTCAGTGAGGTTTTTGCAGGTTGTAGAGGGGAACCTGGTGTGCCTGGAGCCCGGCAGGCGCAAGCCTCCGGCATGCAGAACCCCTGCTTTCACCAGTGCTGCAGGCACCTGTGGAAGTGGACGCTGTAATGGACTCCGTACAGATTTTAGCTAAACGTCATTTAATTTTAAACAGGCAAGGATACAACCTGCAGCAGGGAACTGTGCAGATGGGCTTGGAGTTTTTCTCCAGACCTTGCCACTATGTCATGGCAAGCTGTCTTCCCTCCCTTTGTCTCCGGTTGTTTCTGTCACGCTGACCTTCAGAGGAACCCTCTGGGGTCTCAGCATTTCTTTATCAAGACCTTAGAGGTCTTCAGCCTTTTAGTTGCAAATATGCTTCTTATTCTTGGTCGTAGCAATAACTTTCAGTAAAACGGTATTTTCAGTGTGTTTTAAACATATTTTAAGTGTTTTCTTCTGAGCACAAACCTTCAGGTCTTCACTGAGCCAAGCATGGCCAAGAAGCCCGTTGTAGGATGGCTACTGTAGATATATTTTTTAGCATGACACATAATTTTAAGCGAGGGAATTTGAAGCTGAAGTAATTAATCTTGGAATTTTTAAAAGTGCATTGCTTCCAACAGGATCATGTTGAGGAGGATGTTAACTGCTGTGACCTTTTCCTCTTGTTTTGTCAAAAGCTGTTTTGAAGAATTGCATCTAGAGGACATTGATGAAAGAGGAAGGGGGGTGGGAGAGGAGAAGGGATATCATTCTCCGCCCTATAAAAAAAGGGAAGGTTGAGGTTGCCCTGTCATGCTCAAGATTCACCTCTTGTCGTCCCCTTCATCCAGGCGCTCATTCAGAGCTGACCATCTTATCGTTACTGTGTGTGGTCCCTCCACGGGGCAGGGCCATTCGTTACCAATTGCACGCCTGTCGTCACCAGCTCTGTCCTGGTAAGACGCAGTTATGTTCCCCTTACACCGAAAGACACACAGTAATCGATAAACTGTGGCGTTGCCTGGAGTATATTCTGCCAGAGGTATGGGATGGGAACTGCTTTTTGCTTTGCTGTTGTAACCAGTAACAAACGGTTAATATAGAAACTATCCAAAAATGGTGGGGAGGAGTCAGGATATAGCAAGAATCTGCGCATCCAAACTCTTTACCCCTAAAACTCCAGCCCTTGAGCTGCCACCCCCTATTTGTTGCTGCCATGCCCTGGCTCCGTAGCTGCTGGAAAAAAACCCATACCCGAATTCTGCAATTGTTCGGGATCCCGTGAGCTCCTGGAGCTCTCTGTTGGGGTGGGTACTGGGCACTTACCCCAGGAGCATGCACAGCCCCTGCGGCGCAGGGTCCCCCCGGCAGCTCCGCTCACCACTTGCATGGCCAGCACTGGCTGGACAATATCAAGTATTTAGGGGTAGCCTTTCTGCTAGCAGTTTTATCTGAAGTGCCTAGATAAAGGCACTTCACAGGCTTTGATCAAAGTGACTAAATAAAAGCCTCGTTGCCAGATGAGAAAAAGAATGATGAAGCAGGTGGTAAATGGTGGCTTTATTTCAACTAATTAATGGATAGAAAGGCTTGATTATTTAATACAATTCACTACTTTTACTTTGTGGCCATGTGGCAACCTTCAAGCTCTACTTAGAAACTTTATTGGGACCTGTCATTCCCGATCGCCTGCTCATTCTCTTTTTTATTTTTCACGAAGCTGGAGAAGGTGACGCGTCCGAGCGCGCAGGACATAGTGAGTGCCATAGCTACCTGTAGCAGGGAGGAGCGGAGGCTTTTCCAAAAACAGGAGCGGATTAAGACACAGTTGCCCTGAAGAGTCCTAACTTTCCTGTGTGACATTTACACAAGCTTTACGTGACTATTTTATGTGCTGCTTAAAAAGAAAAAGGGATAATTACCACGAGCACAGTAATGCGTAGTGCGCGCACTGTCTGTGAAATGCCCATATCCATTAAACCCACATCACGGGCACATAATTGGAATTGCATTGCAGCTCTGTATCTTTATTTAAGCTAAATTTCAGTACGTGGAGCAATGTTTTAATAGTACATATTCCCCCCCGCCCCTCCAGCAGGCTAGTTCTCCTCATCACGAGGAGCATTCCAAATGTTTTATTTTGTGCGTTGAGACACGGAGTGAGCACCGTTCCCTCTCCGGCTGCGTGAGCACCCGCTGCCGGTGCCCGCCCGTGGGCTGCTGCGTGAGCACTGCCCCGCGTGCGTGTGAGCCTCGCCGGGGTACACTCAGGACCCCGCTGCTGTGCAATCCCCTGGACGTGTCCCCAGAGCCGCGGCACGCGGGGGGAACGGCGTGGGGCTCCCGGCCCAGCCAGGTATGGTGGCTGGGCTCTCCCCGCTAGCCGGACCCCTGTTCACTGCCCACCCAGCAGTGCCGTCTCTGGGCTACGGGGAGTCTTAAGTATTTATAGACCCCGTCAAGGGCTCTGCTCGGTTGGTTCCGGTGGCCGAGGATGCTTAAACCCCCCGACAGGCTGACAAAAGAAATGGTGCCAGGAGCTCCGTAAACTCTGCTGGGTATGGGCCAGAGAATTGTTTTATATAAAAACAAAATCTCTGGAAGGGAAATAACATCAAGCCTCAGAAGGCAGCTGAAGGCGCCAATCGAGGATGGTGGAATTTATATCTGCTCTGGTGCCAAAAGTTTCAGGGATAAATACTACTAAAATTCCGTCAGTAACCCTCGTAAAAGCAAGTGCTTCCGTCTGCTGGTACGCTGGCCTGGCAGCGGTCGAGCATCCCCAGCCTTGCCGAGCTCTGGCAAAATGAGTGTGGAAAGAGCCCAGAGTCCTGCCTGTCTTAAATCCGATGGATAAAAACCTGAGAAGTCCTTGAACGTAACGTCGTTTTTGCTTTCTGTTGTAAAACCCTGCACGTTAGTGCTAGGAGGGCTTTGGTGTGCGCGGAGTGACCCGTGCTGATGGGGTATGGCAGCGCCGCGGAGGCTTGCTCTTTGTTTCGGTCACCTGCTTGGGTTTCTCCTCTCGGGAAGCTGTCCCAGCTGGCTAAGGCAGCTCGCATCTAACAGCAGCGTTTCTTAAAAAAAGCCCAGCTTGCCTTAACAAATCTGTTTAACATGAGTAACAATTCCATGGTAGCAACAATTTCGTAAATGCAACTTTCTGGATGGTTTTGGTTTTGTGTGACCCGCAGGGTTTTTGCTTTGCGATTTGTAACTGGCTCGTAGGAACCCCAGCCACTTTAAGATATAAATATTCCTTAAAACAAAGGGTCCTTTAATCACGGGCAAAAACCTTATTTATGGCTGCAAGTGGCATTTAAGAGCATAGTGACAACTAAAATACTTGGCTTGGTTACAAAATCTAAACAACACTGAGGACATTAGGAGGATGTCTTCTAGACAGCAGTTCAGTTTAAAATGGAGAAAGATACCGTGATTTCTTATTTTGAAGTGCTGACATTTCCCATATGTTCTTCAGTGAATATGAGCTTGAAATCAGCTTCACTTTGACACTGGAAGTTTGCCCGAGAAAGGTTTAGCAATATCCATGGCGTTTTGCAGATCTTGATGAAGGACACAAATTGGAAAAAAAAAGAAAAAAAAACAACCCCAACATTTCAAATGATCTGTCTCGGAGTTTAATAACAGTGTGTTGTGGGATAATGTCGAAGGAATGCAGGAGAAACCTGAGACCCGATTGCCGCAGTCAAGCTAAGTGCATTGCAGAGAACACAGAGCTGAGCTTCAGCTGTGCCAGTGCCCCAGCAGAGCCACTGCAGGCTCCTCCAGTTAACGGCTGGCGCAGCGTTTAGAATCATAGAATCATTTAGGTTGGAAAAGACCTTTAAGATCATCCAGTCCAACCATTAACCTACACTACCAAGTCTACTCTAAGCCAATCAAGGGTAGAATAGACTAAACCATGTCCCAAAGTGCCACATCTACCCGTTTTTTGAACACTTCCAGGGATGGTGACTCCACCACCTCTCTGGGCAGCCTGTTCCAATTCTTGACCACTCTTTCTGTAAAGAAATTTTTCCTAATTTCCAACCTAAACCTTCCCTGGCGCAGCTTAAGCCCATTTCCTCTCGTCCTATCACTAACTACTTGGGAGAAGAGACCAACACCCACCTCACTACAACCTCCTTTCAGGTAGTTGTAGAGAGCGATAAGGTCTCCCCTCAGCCTCCTCTTCTCCAGGCTAAACAACCCCAGTTCCCAAAGGCTTTTCGTTTAGGTACGAAAGCCTCAAGTTTGCCTTTTGCAAAAAGCCGTCCTGCTTGCTGCCGAAGCCTGGAAGTGGCTAAATTCCACAGGACCTTGATGTTTTAATTCCAAATTTTGCAAGGCCCCTGGAAGTCTCTTTCTGTTCATGCCCACAGGGGCTCTAGACTGAGCAACCCAACCCCAAATTCATTCCCGATGAGGATCCAGCCTGGAAGCCTTCCTCTGCGTTAGGCCTGGGGGGGCGGTGGATCTGGTAGGTCTTTGCTGAGCACCCCCAGCATGCACCCTCAAACGGAGTGGGGCTTACGGCACCGGAGGGCGAGCACGGAGAGCTTCGCAGCGAGGGATCCAGCAGCCGGTCATATGGCGGGAGGCGCACGGATTGTTTGGGATAACCACGCCGGGACGCCCCGGTCCCTCTGGGCCAGGAGCCTCTGGGCGGTACGGCGCTGGCAGCCGCTCTCCAGGCTTGCCTTCGGAGGCAGGATACGGAGGAACCGTATCTGCCGCCCCTGCTTGGGCAGCTGCCAGGGAGGCTGCAGGCAGCCTTTGGGAAACACCGTGACGTTGCCCAGTTTAGCTCCAAGTCCTGCTCCGCTAATTTGTTGGGCTGGAAGTCCTGAGGGTGTGGAGGGAGGCACTCTCCTTGCTAAGGCTTAGCAATTAAAATAGCAGCGGAATAAAAGGGGCTGCCTTTCTCCCCAGCTGAGTTAAGGGAGAATCAGTACCGCTTAAGAAGTGCAGAGCCGTGTTCCTCCAAAAGTTGGACGCCCCACCATCACAAGCCACGCACCCTTACTGGAAGGCAGCTGCTCTGCGTGCCGGCTTCAGCCGGGAAGAGCTGCGCCCCAGGTTTCTCTTGCATGCCATTAGAGGAGTAAACCAAGTAGGTCTTGGGTTTCTCAATAAATATTTTCAAACCTTGCTTTTCTTGAAAACAGCAAACTCTGCATGTTTCTTCTCCTCTCTATACAATCCTTTTAATGATTTAAAAGGATAACCGACAGCGAACTCTAGGAGAGAGAAGTGCCGGTGGTTACTGGCAGCACAGAATATGGTAAACACGCTGTCTTTTACTGACAGGGTGCCATGCTTTATGACAGCAATTTCTGCTAATAATCCTGAAATACACTTTGGCTATTACACAAAACCTTTGGAGTTACCAGCAGCCTTGTAAGATCGCTTATATTAGTGGGGAATTTGCGGTCAGTGAAGAATTCGAGTGCTATGCATTTGTATTTGTGCCTCTCTTTGTCATTGATTCAAGTAATTTCAAGAGCTTATTCTAATTCGGGGGTAGGGGAACGATGTGAAACGTGCCTGTCCAGCCACATAGAGTCTCTGTGCTTCGATGTATACCACAGTGTGAGATAAGATTATTGCTCAGATAGAAAATAGCTTCTGCAGAAATACACCCTATTAAGTCTCGTACCAAGGGATTTAAGAGAAGTAAAGGCTTCCCTGTAGGTCTCCTACGTGCCATGTCCTCCTCGTTCTCCTCCCTGCTTATCTGGAGCAGCGTTGCCAGGGAAAGATGAAAGTGGGAGAACCAAGCCCAGGCTGGTCAGCTGCCAAGCGCTGGGGCCTCTGACTCAGAGCTTCGGCAGCTATAGGAATAATTAAAATTCGCCCTGTGCTCACTTACACTAATGTAAATCTTTTTTGTTACATCTTTAAAACAAAGTAGGATGGCTGTATGGGAAATAAATACGGTCAAGCCCAGAAAAAATACGGCTGTCGTCTTAGCTCAGCTAATCAGCTGGACTTCTGCAAGGTTTTAGTTTAGTTTAGTTTAGTTTAGGGATAAGCCTTCTCCCACCTCTGATTATTTTAAACATTAAGCATTGGTATATGTAACAGAAATATGTCAACGTGGTGGACATCTCTTTTATTTGATCCTTCAGGCAGTGTTCATTAATAGCAGCTGTGCAAATGAGCCCGTGCCGTGCGGAGTCTACCACGGGACACGTCCTGGGTTTGCTCTGAGAGGCGAAAGCGTTCGCACGCTCGCTCTCTCCGGCCGTGCTGCCGCTGCACTCTGCTGTGACAGCGCCCTTGACGCTGCCGTTACCCCAGAGGCACGTACTGACAAAACGCAGAGCATCCTCGGCGTTTTATTCGTGCGTTTTGCGTTCCTCCGTCTCCAGTTAGAGGTGTGAATCCCCATCCTGCCCTCGGAAGGCTCTTTCATCTGGGGTCAGCACGGGGTGGCTGTCGTCACACAAGTTAACTTGCCAAAACCAACACTGCCTGGGCTCGCGCAGGAGCGAGCGACGCGGTCAGCCGCGGGAAGATGGGCTTTGCAGCAGGGGATCCCCGGGATCGGGATCGGGGAAAGCGGCAGAGCCTCAGGGAAGCCTGGAGGCCAGCCGGCTGGCGAGGGAGTTCAGTGTTACGGGACATGGCAAGTAACAACAACAACCATAAAAGAAGAAAAGCTGGGTCAGCTCCTCGGGCTGCCGGCAGCCCCGCGCGCTGCTGTGCGGAGGGAGGTTCGAAGTTTGATAATCCCCTCAGGTGCGAGCTCCCAGGCTGGCAAGGCAAGCAGGGCTCCGCGGAGCCTGCAGCTGCGCGGGACACGGAGGGCTTTGCGCTGCTCTCCAGGGAACGCTCGCACGGGGCTTGCGCTCACGTAGCGGCGTTTGCTGATGCGCTGTCGCGGAAGAAAGGAAGGCACCTCAAAGCGCAGGTTACCTTCCGCCTCTTTCACCGACTCACAGCTGTGCGGGCTCGCTCACACGAGGTCCCGCGGAGACGCCTTTGTCCTCACCGAAGGCGCAACCCGGAGAAGCGCTGTCATGCAAAACTGATCCCCAAAATCAGTGAACGACGTGTACGTTTGAAGAGGTGAGATATCTTTATGATCTTGCTGGATCAGATCAGCAGTGCAATAGCATTTTATAGTTAGGTGCGTAGAGCATGCTAATTAAAGAGCGGTTTATGTGAATCTTACGGTAATGGTGGTGACCTAAGTGGTGGGAATTGCATAGAAGTTTTGATTATTTCATAACTGAAAATTAGGAGGGGAAAATTTCTGTTCTTAAATTTCTGTTCTGAAAAATACCCATAGTCAATTCAGTACATTTGTGTTGTACCAGAGAATTTTTGTGCTGCTAGAACTGAACAGACCGGAGGCTGATTTTTGGATTGTTTTGACATGACCATGTACTGCGGTTCCGTGGGTCATTTGCCGCATTGAGAAAATGCAAGAAACCTCTCATGGATTGAATTCTTCAGATCTCATTTCTTTTTTTTTTTTTTGTCCTTCCCCAGATCCTTAGAATTTGCACAAGATACACACCAGAACAAGACACCATGACCTTTTCAGATGGCCTTACCCTAAACCGAACTCAGATGCACAACGCTGGATTTGGCCCGCTGACTGATCTCGTCTTCACGTTTGCCAACCAGCTCCTGCCTTTGGAAATGGATGATACAGAAACAGGTCTCCTTAGTGCCATCTGCTTAATCTGTGGAGGTATCGTACAGCATGAACTCGGGTGCATTTGAAAAAGACAGACACGATAAGATCCTCATTTATGTTTTACTTGTTTTAGTTTATATTTTCTATAAAATATATCTATGTAGTGTTATTATATATGTTATATAAACCCCTTAACACTAAAGGTTTGGTTGCCACTGGTGATAGTTATTGGGTTTATTATTGATACATTTCTAAATGAATCAAATCATTCTGTCAAGCAACCGATCCTATTATTTGCATGATAAAGGACTGCAGGATATATCCTGCTGCATTTTTTTATAAGCAGTATATGGGTACCTGTATGAATGACCTTCGTTATGGCAAGATGGCCGTTACGCAGCTTTTACTCATCCATGTAATTGCATGCGCATGCATATAGTTACATTCACACAGAAGTCATTGCTGATAACTTTCTTTAGGAAAAAAAAAAATAGATTATACTTTGAAATTAGCGTAGTGGCACTGGTGACGTGATTGGGGGGCGGCTGATTACAACTTGAAAGGGACATTGCCAAGTAAAATCAGATAAAATCATGGTTTTAAAATCAAAAAGCCAAGTTTGAGATAATTTCCAAAATCCTCTCTAAATTTCTGTTATTTGAACCACCTAGTCTCTCTCCTCCTTTGCAAAATCTGGACTAGCAATGGAAACACACTTTGTTTAGTTGAGCCATTTTGTTGAAATACAAACTGGGTGCTACTAAAGAATGTTTAAAAAACAAGAGTTGTTCTTTGTCGACAACAGCTCTTTAGTACAAAATCATTCCGATTTTATGTGTCTCTAACCATAACCCATCAAAAGCATTGATGGGTTCTGAGATGTCATTAATATGTGACTGGTGCCTCCAGGTTTATGGGTGACATTTGTTGTCACTCAAGCTAGCACTGCCATCTGCTGATACCTGATGGTAACTCACTTCGTTTTAGTATTGATACAAAAAAGAAATTAGCTATAATCTCTTCGTATACGTAGGTAGCTTATCAATGACGCATACAAAATTAATTCTGAAATACTGTTTGCAGTAAAGTGTTTTCCCCTGGAGAGGGAGGTACAAGAGCAAACTGATAATTCTGGACCGCTCAAATAACAAACCTTTCCAGTCACTGAAGGAAAATGAATCTAAGTTTCAGAAAGCCATGGTTTATCCTGTTCCTGTGGAATACTCACTATAAAGTGGGGGTCATAAGTGGAGAGAAAGGTGAAATTCATGGGAGTTCTAAGCAAGAACATGGAGGAGCTTCTGTGATTTGGAGTTTGTAAAAAAAAAAAAAATTAAAATCATATGAGCAATATGATACTTTTCTACAGATCGCCAGGATCTTGAAGAACCAATGAAAGTGGATAAGCTTCAGGAACCATTGCTTGAAGCACTGAAAATTTATATCCGAAAGAGACGACCCAACAAGCCTCATATGTTCCCAAAGATCTTAATGAAAATCACAGATCTTCGTAGCATCAGTGCAAAAGGTACAGTGTCTCCCAATAATTCAGCAACAGTGTCAGTGTTACGCTTCAGAGGAAACCGGCCTAGAGACCCGGCTTGTTATTTTTTTAATATAGCTAAGAAAGGTCCTTGTGACCTTCCTCTTCCCTTCTTCTTTATGTAACTCCCGTGTTTAAATTGGTTCTGCTTTAAACACACGTGGTGCTACATTCTTCATGCAATTTGCAGTGAAAATGAAGTCTTGGGTATAAGTAGGTTAGCAAATCATTAGCATGAACTCTTTGTTAGTCTTTTTAAGACAAGATAAACCCCTGAATTAAACCTTTGTTAATGTTTACAAGGGGGTACGGGTCAACATGTACTTTGTATCACTAATGGCTTTCAAAAAAACAAAGTCTGTTTACAGACAGCAGAAAACACTTGTGCATCCAAAATTCCCCGAAACTGTGGTCTGATGTACTGAAGATTTAGAACCGATTTGATCCAGGATTTGGGAGAATCAGCACCTCTAATCCAAACTAACCATGCTTGCACACGGATCAGTTTTGGTTTAACATTTTGTGTAATCTTGTATGTGATTGATTGATCATGTGAAAAGCACGCAGTCTGAGCGCTATCACGTAAATTCTCTAAAGCACGGGTATGGCTGAATGCTTTCATCTCATCGGAGAGGTTCCCCGCTCAGTGCTTTGCCCCTCGAGGGGTACGGCCTGAGCGAGGGGGGAGGCCGGGCTGCTGTTGTCAGAGCAGCAGCGGCCGGTCAGCGGTGCCTCAGCTCGTTGGCAGCCTCTGTGCGCGCCTCTTCTGCCCTGCGCCGCGGCTTCGGAGGCCGTTTAGTAGGCATGGGGGCGTCGGGGAGATGGTTGGACGGAAGGTTAGAGATGGTTGGATGGAAGGTTAGAGATCCTTTCCAGTCTTAATGATTCCTAGTTTTTACTTTCCTTAAAAATAATCCAGCCACCAAGCCAGGAACCACGAAATTGCTACTCTGCCCTTAATTGGTTTAGTGGTGGACTTGGTAGTGTTAGGTTAATGGTTGGGTGGGATGATCTTAAAGGTCTTTTCCAACCTAAACGATTCTATGATTCTATGACTGTGCTCCTGGCGTTTGCGTACCCCTCTATCTCCCCAAGACCCAATTTCTGACACGTCCAGCTGTTTCATTCACCTCCAGGCTTCTGGGGAGCTGTATCAGAGATGTACCAGCCTTAATACAGAGAGTCCGAAATGCTACAGTTCATATTTTTTACAGTGGTTGATGCAGTTCCACTTTCTTACTGTGCTTAACTACAGATTTGCTACCCCTGATAGATACGCAAGCACACGAGCTTGTATGTACAGGTGCCTATGTAGCTATGGATTGGGTTTATGCTTTTGAAAAAATTACTAATTTCATTTGACGTGGTTTTTGAGAAGACTTCAGGGGAAAAAAATAGCAGTTAAATCACTCAAAGAAATACACTTGTTTTACATTAAAACCTAAACTGTTACGCTTTAAACAATATACAAGGTAAAAGATTAAGCTATAGCTATGTTTATAAAAAGAAGTGAGCAGTTTAATTGGATTGATTAGTACCAAAAGGATAACTTAGAAGGGAAACACCAGAGCTGGAAGCAAAAGTATCCTAAAAAGGAGCCATTTACCAGGTTCTCTAAAGCTTGCCCCCAAGTAAAGCATGCTCCATCCAACTGAATCTACAAAATAAACTTACAGCAGTACTGAGCTATAAAAATCTGTAAGGAGAGCCCTTTCGTTCTGCAGTTCTTGCTTGTGGGAAATCTATTTCCGCTTCCCCGCTTCTTTGCCGGGCCCTCCAGCTCCTCAGGAACACCGCTCTGTCTCTTTATGTTCAATGCACAGGAAAGGATTCCTCTTTCCATTCTGACATAAGTATTTAACTTTAATTATAGCATTAAATAGTTCATAGTTTAGTTTTACTGTAAAACTAAATCATACCAAAGGACCGGTGATGTCCTGGAGGGGTGGGTGTGTCTCAAGTTTCATTTGAAAAGATGCACATTAGAAGCTAATGACCCTTGGTGGCACGTGATCCCTGAAAGCACTTACCAAAGTAAGCATGAACTGAAAAAGACTGAGAATGTCTCCTTACGCTGGAGTTCCTTATCCAGCTACATTCTTCCGTGGCATTAGCAGTATTGTAACAGCAGCAGTAAGCGGTCGTGGGACCGCAGCAAGAGACCGTCTTCTGGGTTCTCTTATCCCAGTATTGGATTGGAAGTTTGCAAGACCTGAAAAGTTACTGCGGCTCTACACCGGAACAACCACGCAAACACTTGGTACTGCAACCGGCCTTACTCCGCAACGGCAGAAAGCGGGTATTTCACGTGGCCGAAAGCAGTTCATCAGCGCTGCTCTGACTATAAAGGTTCTTCAGCATAATTCTGCATTAATTTTTTTTTTTTTCCAACTGTAGTTCTTGCCCTTTGTGCCTAACAATTATTTAAGAGACTTTTTAATCAGCATTCACTTGGAAAGTTGGTCGTGGCCGGTGTAGATGATTTTTGAAGCTCCCCAGTTAAGGCATGAACATAGGGCTCCCTTCCACTCTGGGGTCACCGCTGTGACTGACAGCGTGCTCTCCCCAGCATGGACGTTGCAGCAGCACAAATAAGCAAAATATATCCAAAGGTTCTCGCCTCTGGAATATTTCTTTGATAATGAGACTATTTTTCTCTTTAATTTTGTTGACTTTCCTTGCCTGCCTTCGTTTGTAAAAAGCCCAGATTCCTATTCCGTTAGACTCAAATTTTTCAGATGAGCAGGCATCTATGCAATGTTAGACCAAATATTTGAACTTGGAGCTTTACGGCTATAAATTGTCTGACGTCATTGTCCTGACAAGAAAAAATCTTACTCTCATCAGCAGCAAAATATGTAAAGCACATTCATGCCTCAGTGTGGAACAGAATCTTTTACTGTATAGCCTCACTTTATTGGAGGTGTAATTCCGAAATACTCCCGTCTCTTTATGGTCCTCACCACTCAGTAGCTGCACGTTTATGAACTTACTTTCAGTCCTCCAGCTGTATCACTTGTTCACGGCAGACCGGTGTACTCACTTCGGCTGCGTTGGTGTTACTGCTGACTGGGTTAGGGCTTTCTGGGCACTGCTCGCCTCTCGCTGTAGCAACAGGAGCAGTGACCGGCGCTGCGCTACAGCTCAGGCTTTCCCCAGTAAGAGCCTTTCTTTTCACTGAGCAGTTTTGTCTGTCCAGCATTTCAAGGATTCCTGCGTTTGCAGGAACGCACTAATCGCTAAGCAGTTCCCTCCAGAGTTAAGCGCCCGGCAGGGTCTTGGCCGCTTTACAAACGCAGGCTTCCGCTCACGCAGTGCTTCCTGGGAGCACCCAGCTGATGTCGTGTGCGTGTCATGAGTGAACCGTGAGGCGTCTGCCTGTTCATACGGCCTCTCCTCTGCGCCTGCCATGTTCAAGCAGCCTTAACACATCTTAGGAGCATCAGGCACTATTGTGTGGCTTTGGGTTTTTTTCCTCTAAACTAGTATTAGTTGTTGGCTCACAGGCTGAACAGTCAGGATTGGTGTAGTAAATTTTGTTTGATTCTACGCATGCTAGCCTGCAAAGCTGTCTCTATATAAAAATACCCCTTGACAGTGCAGAAACCTTTAACAGCTTCAGTAAATCAGAGGTAAACAGCATTAGTGTTTCTGTGTACTCCTGTGGTTAATTAGCACAAGAGAAGACACCTGAAAACTAGAGGACGCAGCTTCACAAAAACAATATCCATTTGCCTGAATTTGTTCTTTTATGAACCAATGGTTTGTTAAATTCTGATTCTTATTTCAGAGTTTTCTATGGGAAGGAATGTTCTGACTTACATCGCTGCAGTTCTCTTACAGGATTCGCCTCACCTAGTTAACACAAATCAGGCAGAATTTTTGTCATTCTGTAGTCTTTGCAGATCCAGTACAGATTAAAAACTGTAAAGTGTATTCCAATTTATAAAGACAGGCATCTACATGATCACAGTTGAATTTACTTTTTCAGTATTGGTTAATACCGTTTTGGTTCCTTCTATGAAAAGAAGCAGTTCATCCAATTTACCTGTACTGTAGCATCAGTTGGGATGTCATAATTTTAAATGAATTTGCTAAGGAGTATTCATCTAACTCCTTTTTCTTGCAATGAACAAAGTAGTTCACTTAGAAAATTTGTATGCAAGAAGTACGGAAGGAGACACCAAATGCTTTAAAATAACGTACCCTGAAATGACTACTGACGATGCTAACAACACGGGAATTGTACGAATCCCACTAACGGAAAGGGCTTTTTGTTTTCTTTTTAAAGGTGCAGAACGCGTCATTACATTGAAAATGGAGATTCCTGGATCCATGCCACCTCTTATTCAGGAAATGTTGGAGAACTCTGAAGGACATGAACCACTGACACCAACCTCAAATGGAAATACTGCCGAACACAGTCCTAGTATCTCACCTAGTTCAGTGGATAACAGCAGTGTCAGCCAATCCCCTATGGTGCAATAAGACATTTTCCAGCTACTTCAGACATTCCTAATACCTTATGTACAGGGATGAAAAGCAAGAAAAACATTTTTACTGCTGCTTAGTTTCTGGACTTAATATATATCTATATATGTGTATATATATATAGATAAAAACTCAACAAGGACCAAGAAATTTTCATATGTATCGATATATACTCCTTGCTGTTTAAACTCTTAAACTAGAAAATGCAAACTTTTGAAACTCTAAATCAGCCATTTCATGCAAAAAAATAGTTAAGCTTCTGTTTTCTCCTCTGAACATTCAAGATCGCATGGTGACAAGACAGATCTCAAACTTCAAATTCGGGTTGCATTTCTGATGACTTTGTACATACAAATGTATGGCTGTACTTTCTATACTGGATGTTTGGTGCTTTCCTTTTGTCTGTCATACCTAAACCGATCAACACACCACCCACCTGAAATGGACTACTGTACACATCCAGAAAAGGAAGTTTAAAGGACCGTCTGATTTAGTTTAATACGAAAACTTGTCTTTGATGCCCTCAGTTTGCATCTCCTTCCTTGTAAAAAGTATACAAAAATTCACTGCGCTAGCAGACAAGACATCAGTATCGGCATCAACTGGCAGCTCAGTTATTCCGATGTCATTTGTTCCACTGTTAATGTCACTTTAAAATTTAAAGAAGTGGTTCCTTACCTGGCAGTGACCTAGCTACACAATTAACTACTACATTTCTCCAGTCCTGATTGATAGCCTCCAAGGCAGAAACGCTTTTCAGTGTTACCATGTTTTTGTTTACTTGTTCACAAGCCATTAGGGAAACTTGATGGGGTGATAACCAGCAGACTCATTTACAGCTTTTGAATGGGTGAGTCTAGGGTATTTCCTTAAGAATCAGCCACCAGGAATTAGCTGGGTTAGCCAGCCTTCCAGGTGCTAGGGAAGTACAGCTAGGACTTCCGGAAACACAAGGAGAGAATCTGCCTTCTTGGCCTTGTTAAATCACCATGAAGCAGAGTGAAAACTGTGGTAGAATGGTTAACAGATTTAAAGTGTCAGTTTCTTAGGTTTCATTTAAAGCACTAGTGGATTTTTTTTTTTTTATATATTCTAGCAAGTCTGTGATGTACTTTCACTGGCTCTGTTTGTACATTGAGATTGTTTAACAATGCTTTCTATGTTCATATACTGTTTACCTTTTTCCATGGAGTCTCCTGGCAAAGAATAAAATATATTTATTTTAAAAAAAAAACCCAACTGTGTATAAGTAGTCCCTCTAGTCCCAATTTTACACACACACGGTAGTTTTCCATTTTTTAATGTTTAAACTTCATTTCAAAAAGCAGGTTTGCTGTTTGCAACCATGACAATTAAAATGTGCTTTAGCACAGCTGTCTAGAACATCTCTACAAGCCAGTCAGACAAATACATGACATTTCAATGAGTAAAAAAGAGCATAAAACTGTAGGTGTAAGAACAAAATGTTAAAATGCCTACACACAATAATAAAAACCATCAATTACATTATCACATAAAATAAGTCAAATGTACAAAAGTTTGCGACAGAAGGGACAAAAGGACAACACAAGATATTTGTTGGAAAACATTTGTGTGCTCTTTGGGCACTTAATTAAACATATCAAAATCATCATCTTCATCAGACTCTGCAAAATATTTAACTTCTTTTCTAGCCCGGCCTGTCCGTGGCTTTGGGGCGGCTTCAGAGGCAAAGCCTGACTGAAAGATTTCCACATCGGAATCCTGGTCAAAAGCGGCCTTCTTGGATTTCTTTAGAAAAGAAAAGACAAATCAGTTGTGATGCTGTGTACGTTTTCCCTTTTAATATTCAGAATTGAAGGAAATGTTCTCTAATATCTAATTTCTAAATACACCTAAACCCCCATTATCGTATTGGCAACCTACCATAGAACATGCACCTGTTATGTAAAGTAGTCCCTTAGGTTCTTTTTACAAGGAGAGAAGAGCATAGATGGAACTGACCTTGCTTGGTGTTGCCTTAAGTGTTTTCTTCCCAGGGTTGTATTCACCTTCATTTTCTGAACTGGATGCTTTCCTTTTCTTTGCCCCTCTACCTTTTCCTAGGTGAGAAAACATGATTTAACTTTGTTTTTTTTGTTTTTGTGGTGTTTTTTTTTTTTTAAACTCCAGAGTTCAACAAACTGAAAAAAACCCCGGTGAAATTACTTTAGTATATCTACATGTTAAAGTTCAAATTTAGTTTACAACTCAAGCTTCTTCACGACAGCAGTAAAATACAATATATTTTCTCAGTTTTAAATCTTTTATACTTCTTCCAACATTACCATTCACACTAGCAAGTCAAGCTGTTGGTTCAAGACAGGAACAAACTTCATTAGATCAATGACTTCTAGACTTCTGAAGCACTGCAAGTCCTCAGTCACCTTCTGTACTGATTCCACAGCACTAATTCACCTTTACTATTTAGTAAATTTACTGTTAACGTCAACTATCAACACTGGCACATCCTTTACAGACTCCAATTAGACCGCTTAGTGTGCTGTGTTGTGAGGACTCTGACAACTAACTGAGATACCAAAGAATTGGTTAAAAAAAAAAAACCCCAAAAAAAACCCCACACACCAGAAATATGCTACTTACTAGAATTACTACCAGAATTTTACTGTCTTGTAAAAAACTGAGATGAAAGAAAATAAGCAGTATCCAGTAGAACTGATAAACAAAAAAAAAGCAGGGGGGGGGTCTGGAGCTATTAAATACATTCCCAACAGTGAAGGTCAGATAAAAAAGTTCGTGCATTGTTTGTCAAGAAAGTCAGTCAGTACACTATATTTGTCACAGAAAAGGCTCATGGCCGAGTAATCTACTAGTGATAAATTTACTAATAAATCAATGTGGTTCTAATTTTAGAGACACTAGTTCTGCTTCCTCATAAAAAAGATTGTCAACCTGTGTTACAGAAAGCACAGACCTGAGTGTTGAGCAGCACAGCACTACCACTCTTACCTTTGGGTGCTGCAGTCTTCTTTGGAATGCCAAATTCTGAATCTGAGTCAGAGTTTACAGTTTCCACCTTCCTGGCCTTAGGAGCTCTTTTAGGTTTAGGGGGCACATCTAGTTTTGCTGTTAGAAGTTAGAGATACTAAATATGTTAAAATTCACATATTGGTTAGAAGTATTAAATTTTATTAGATACTCCAATTACAGCATAAATGGCAGATATTAAAATGAGATATTAAAACAAGATGAGAGGTTTCTGCACTTGGCAAAAACATACTTCAGCTTTTATGCAAAAACTGCGTGGAATAAACAGGAGGTTTCCTTTGTCATACTTTGAGATGTATCAGTGTATTCAGTAAGTTCCAGAGTTTTTGATTAAATACTTTTTCATCTTTTTGAGCACAAAACAGGTTACCAGTAACTAAAGCAGCAACAGAAGTTCTCCAAGCTGGATACTTTAAAGACATTTGGATACATTACAGTGATTACAGATACAGCTTGCTGCTTGTGACATTTTTGCCTTCACAGTGGTACAGCACCAGGAGAACCTTCCCCATGATTACTGCAGGAGTTTGAGAGACAGTGCATCTGACTGTGACATTGTTTTCTGTCAACCTCAGTGAAAAGGAACTTCAGAAAAAGCAGAAAGGACAGGAAGGGGACTTATCTGTGGATTTCTCTTTAAGAATTTTAATTACTGCCACGCAACTAGTCTTGCCATCTTTAAAAGACAGTCATTGGTATGTTCACGCAATGGGTGACAAGGGAGAGAATCAAAGAATCATTTAGGCTAAAAAGACCCTTAAGATCATGGGATAATGTGTTCTGTGTGCTTACAGACAAGTCAGTCTTTTGCAGAACCCTCAGATACACTACTGACCTACACTCTATCAGCCATGAATACCTCAGAGATGATGAGACACATGTAAAAACACTCCAGCTACCAGGAATGTGGACATTTGTGAGAACTCAAGCTTTCATTTAGAGGAATGTGTTCAGAGAACAGAGTCTCCACAAACTGTTTGGCTACCATGCCTTAAACTGCTACCCACTGCAGAGTCACTGCACAAAGAATTACGCCTTTCCAGCTTTTTGTGATAATAGCTACTGGGTAGGTCCAAGTCTCAGGTCCTGACAACACAAAAAATAAAGCCGCCTTTGGCATCATGGATGGGGAAAAAATGGTGTTGGCTATGGCAGCTTTTCAGACAAGACTTGGGGAGGGAAGAAACAATGCCTAGGACGGAAGTCAGGAACCATACTGGAAAGCAACCTGAGATAGGTCTCTCTAGGTATCTCAACTGGGAAAAAACCGCTGTATTAGCATAAAGTAAAACTAAGTAAGCCACAAAGACCTACCAGTAAGCCTGGAAAAAGTACACAGCAACTGAAAGCAGAAGGAATAATTTCTATAAGCATCACCAAAAGTAAGTAGCTAGTTATCAGTAAAGGAGGGGGCAGTGTTACCTGAAGGTACATGATTTTAGGTCCCATAAGGCAACAAAGTCCTTCATACAGGAAACAGCTTTTCCAGCATAAGAAATGTAGACTAGGGCGCAGGGAAGGGAAAGATTCAGAAGTTTCATCAACTTGAAGATGACAAGCAGAAACTGTGACCAACAGAATCTTAGTAGAAGGAATCCATTTTAGATCTAGATGACATTCAAAATCAGGAGCTGAGGTTTAGATGTCCTTCTACAGCATTGTATCTAGTTTTGGCCAGGTAACTGTGCCTTAGCACAGTTCCTCATGCTGTTAATGTGAAATCTGCGTACCAGACAGAAGCCAAGTATGCTCCATTGACAAGTACTACCCAGCACATATACAATGAGATGTAACTACCTTCAGCTGGCCCCGAGTCTTCGAGTTTGTTAACTGATGTTAGAAAAGGGGCAGACTTCTCACTGACAAACAAGGAATTGGGGAGAAGGAAATAACTGGGGAATGAAAGAGAGGTATAACACACTGCCACAAACACTAGACTTGTTCTTCCCTTGAAACAGAGCCTGTCATCACTGGTCAACTCCTGTTAAAGTCTGCCTGCAGAACACCAAGTTCAAAGGACAGCAAATCTCTTAATTGTTATCTAGTGGCTAAAGTAATAGCATCCACAGCTTCCAGAACATGCATCTTCCTCTGTACTAACTCTAGCAGGATTCTGGACTGCTACCTTAGATTATATACCTAATGCCTGCACAAGTGGGAAGGATCTCTGACAGCAACTAGACCAGTGTCAGCTCAGCCAAGCTCTCCACTAGGTAACATGACATGAAATGGAAGTCTGCAGTAGGGTCAGTATACACAGGCTCTCAAGAAGCCCAAGTTTTTGGTAGAAAGTTCAGGAATGGTATCAGTCCTACAGTCTCACTGCTAGAATCTCAACAGCTGGCTGGGCTATTCAAGGTGAGCAGCTGCTTATAATCAAAGAGCAAGACTGCATTTCAGATTCCCTTAGGCTTACTATAAAGCACTAGAACCACAGACTTCTCGAATAGTGCATGGAAAGCAAGCTCAGCAGTCTCTTGATCCTCTGCAGTGAACACCAGAGGTCAAGAGATTTGATCTCAAATTAACTGAAATCTGAAAAAAAGCTGAACTCATACCTATTCCTTTATTTCTTCTCATTGAGAAGGGAATGTGGCTGTACAGATAGCAAGGCACAACAAATGGTTCTTCAGTTTCAGCTTTCTGTCCTTAAACAAACCCAGGCTCTGAAGTCACAGAAAAATCAAACAACTCTGGAACAATCGTTCCAGCCACAAAATAGACATTCCCAGTGTGAGGGTGAGTGAATGGAATATTACAATACTAGAAAATGGGTTTTGAAGGGGCTGCTGATACAGGGCGTGAAGATTAGAATCAAAGAGACTGCTAACAAGATACCAGATTACCAATGAACTAAGCATGTTAAGGTCATCACTGCACTGTCAAACTCTGATCATGAAACTGTGATCATGTCTAATCTGGGCAAAGGAGAAGAGATGAAAACTGGTGAAAGCAACCTGGTGTATTGTCATGCACTGAGAGGTAGACTGTGTCCCTAAGGCTACTCTGAAGGCAAAAATTTAACTTTTGCTTGAAAGCGAGCCTGTTTATACCTATTGTGTGAGTATAAAGGTTGATTAGAAACTCAGAAACAGATCACAGCTGTATTTTGAGGTTTCAAGTTAGGTACAACTCATCACATCCAGGCCTTCAAAAAACAGAGAGGGAGAAAGAGATTGAATGTTAAATTGCTACTGCATACACAGTTCTCTCTTGTATTTACTGCAGTACAGAAGTTTAATGTAAAAGACTATTCTGTTAGAGATCAGATACTTCTGTAAACAATCTTCATTTATTGTATTATAGAACTTTACTAGCTGGAAGTGTCTGAGAAGCATTCAGACATTCGCTGATTCAAACAGTTTACAAATGAGATTAGACACAATGCAGCAAGAAAGAGATTAGAAATAGGGAAGCAGTGGGGGAAAGCATGAAAAGATGCTGCAATTCACTAGTACCTGATATATAACACAAGCTTTTTTTTTTCTCATTTTTAAGAGAGTAAGTTAACTATTGTAACTAGCTGTTTTCTTGCAAATTTCCTTGAGATATCTTTTTGGGGAAGAATTAATACATTAAGTTCAGCTGCAAGTTGGTCAAAAGAAGTCGAAAAAAACAAAGGCCACAGTATCACAGGGAAAAAAAGATGCTTTTGGAGGACAGAAGATTGAGCAGCAAGAAAAAAGGAAATTACCTAAAAGACATACAGGAAGAAAGGCAAAGATCTGAAAGCAACAAAATCCCCAGTCCATCATGTCTTAAGAACTGTATTTTATAACCCACTTAAAGTACTATTAGGTAAGAAAAAACATAATTTTCACCATTAATTATGGCAGTGTCTAGCATAATCTTTAAAACACATTTAGAAACAAGTACACGTCTTTCCCTTAAAAGTAGAACTAACAACTGATAAACCAATATTCCCAAGGTAGATGGAGCAAAAAAAACCTTATTCCTACAAGTACTGAAGCACAAGCACAGAAAGAAATCCAAAAAATAAACACATTCTTCTTGGAATTGTCCTTAATTCCACGATGTAAGATCCTGCAAGATGCCAGTTCTAAAGGCCTGACCAATAATTGAAAGAATTTATACCTCTGAAGTTTGAGGAGAGCCTTTTATCCTCCATTTCAAGAAGAGAAACAACTGGGCCAAGTGGAACTTACTGTGATAGCCTACTTAGGACATAAATATTTCTTGGGGATTCCTCCTTTGCACTTGCTCTCCTTCCTTCTAAAGTAAATAAGTTAGATCCATTATAGAAGACTATCTTCAACCCCAAGGTCATCATGTTTCAGTTATTCCCGAAGGGTAAAAACCTCCCATTAGTTAAACTAATCAAAGGCTGAACACCAACTCCGTACATGGAAAGGACTAAGTTTTGACACTACAGTAGCCAGTGGAAAGAAATAAATTAATATAATTAAGGAGCTGGAAGAAGTTCACACCCTATGCTGAATTCCACCAAGTTCAAAATAAATGAATGCAGTGCCCACTTTGAAGATGTGAAGAGACAATGCAAAGGCGGATGAGATGAGTTTTAAATAAATGGATTAGTTTACAGCAGAATCCTATACATACCCTTTTTAGCAGCTACTGTTTTACTTGGAATTTTCTCTGTTTGTTTTGGGGCAAAAGATGATGAGAAAACAGGAGCAGAATCCTCTTCATCACTGTCCAATTTTGTTGTATCTACAATCATAGAGTATGTTTAGAATAAGATTTGTTTGCTTCCTATTTTAAATATTAATTATAGTCAAAATTAATCTCTAAAAAGTGGTTCTGATACTACAGCTAGGCTATGGATGTACTGTGACTTTCTTATCTATGACACAAGCTTTGTTCCTTTAAGGATCAGAACCCCCTTCCCCTTTCCTCTTCATAAATCTGGACATACTACTTCTGTAACTAGTGTGTGAAGTTTGTGTATAACACAAACTCCCTAATGCATTCCATAACAGTTGCTATAAGATTAAATAGATCACTGAAAAGCTCACCATCATCTGTCTTCTGAGAGTAAGATGGAAAAGAGAAGATGTTCCCAAAATCTTGATTTTTCTTGTCTTGAGACGTTTTTCTACTTCCAAACAAGAAAAAGAAATTATATGAGTTGCATTAACTACATACTGAAGTATGTATACATTATAATAACCATATAAGATTAAATTCCTGTTTTAGCATTTTTAGCATTTTTGTATATGCTTGCAGTAGTCAAACTCCTAAAATCACCATTCAGTCATGAACTTCAGGCATTTAAAATTAACAGAATTACTTTTTTCTCAACAGTTCTGTATAACAGACTGGCACAAGACAGAAAACTGAGAGTCTTATAAAATGCAGTTTAACGGATGGTTTTACTGGCCGTGCACCATAATTTGGTAAGTCATGTTTACCTCTGCATACGTCAATTGCAAGGCTGAGATAACATACGCTTTAGTTCCTCCCCAGAAATGTATAAATTTTATTTTACATGGTACATGTAGAGACAGATTGATGTTTCTCAGTTTTGTTCAGAGACTTCTGCATTCAAAAAAATTATTAGTAAAGACATACTGCTGAGTTACAGTACTTACTCTGGAGATGGCTTTGATTTGGCTGGAGAGAAATCATATTCGTCTTTTTCTAAACTGTCTGAGGGAACAAACTCATCCTCTCTGTCATTTGTAACTGGAGAAGCTTTTACTTTGAGCTCATCCAAATCATTATTATTGTTGGCATCATCATCATCATCGGCATCATCTTCTTCTTCTGAGAAGTCAAAAGTATACTTGGGCCTCTCAGCTAAAAAAAATCACATATATATGCATTTCAAGATAGTTGTTTATGTTAATACATACATTAAAGTGGAAGTCACTAAACAATCCCTGCCTCAGAGCATACAAGACACAAAACTGAGGGAAAAGAAACTTGCTTGAGCCTGGAAGAAAAAAGGGACATAATTTAAAGTGTTACCAAACATCTAACACCACTTGTGGTTTGCTCAGATACCTTCAGCTAACAGCAATATAAAGACATCACTGTGTAAGTACTTTTAAGGAATGAGAATCCTTCATTTACCATTGAGGTTTTCTTGAATCTATCATTTAAATATTCTTCTTCATCAAATGCTTGAAAAATTGATCAGAAATTTTTCCAGAAAAATCTGTGTGTTTTTCTTAAACTATCAAATATTTATATATTTTCCAAACTTTCAGTCTCTGATATTTTTGCTTTTCACGGACTGTTCAGAATTTTTTTGATAAATTTGTGCTAGCCATTTGGGCTTTTGGGCCTTACTTGACAGTATAATTGCATTAGAGTAATTTTTTTGTTTGTAATGGTATTATCTTGTCTATTTCTTGCATCAATCACTAGTTTTGTAAGTAATTTCTATTCTAGTGTTTAGAACAAGGGAAAAGATTTCTGGACCAAGTTACAAAATCCTTCATATCAACTCTTGAGTTGCTGGTCTTGACATTAAGAGTTTTTTCACTAACTGCTCAGTGAAGAAAATGTAATGTAAGCTATCTGTAGGAGATAAAGTCCAAGAGCAAGGCTGTGGCCAAAGGAATATGTAGGTTTGTAGTTTAAACTTTCAGTCACAATGTGCCATTCACAAAAGCTTGGGTACCTGCAGCTCTCCTAAGCAGAGAGTCTCTTGGAATAATCACGGGCTCATTCTCTTCTAAATCACTTTCAGACTTGGATTCATCATCTGACCACGGGTTCCGTTTCTTCACCTTTTTTGCACTGGACTTTGTAGATGATGGTGTTCTTCTCACCCTAGTACCTGCCACAAGTTAAATCATTTACTACAGTCAGGGTAAAAAGTATTTTCATCTTTTCTAATCATTTATGATGCATAAATTTAGCATAAATTTTTATCTTAAAATTTCCCCTTTAAATGTTGTAAATTTTCTTCTCCTTCCTGAAGAAAAATTTAACTTGATGAAATGACTTCACACAGAACCTGACCTGCTGCTGCCAAACAAATTTGGTTTATGACTGAAAAACCATATAAGTCTCTAATTTGAAGTTTGAGGTCCTCCGGAGTCAAACTTCCATTTTTTTAAAGGTTGCTGGGGTTTTCCAGGAAAAGAACCAGCAGTTTTCCAGTATTCAGGAAACATGATCAGGAACAGCTATTGGGAAAATCCAATTAACATAGGAAGCAGAGGATACCCTATTGCGGGGGTAACAAAGAGGTCAGTCAATTGCAGGGCAAGCTCAGGTCAAGCTGGGCTAATTGGCTCTGTCTCAAAACTGGCTAGGATAGATTTGAGCTGCATGTAGACAACTCAGTCGTAACTGTACTCAGTTAATCCATTCAGGTTGGATAACCCCCTGAATAATTACAAACAGATCTTATGTTAGAAGATGTATTTGCATAACCACTTTTTATTCCTTTTTTTTTTTTTTAAAACCTCACACTTACACCTTCTCTTCTGTCTTTATCTTTCTTTTTTGTTGCTGCCCCGTATTGGGTTTATGTGGAAAGGTTGTGGTAGCAAGGGGGCTACAGGGGTGGCTTCTGTGAGAAGCTGCTAGAAGCTTCCCCTATGTCCGATAGAGCCAATGCCACCCAGCTCCAAGACAGACCCGCCACTGGCCAAGGCTGAGCCCATCAGCAATAGTGGTAGCACCTCTGAGATAACATATTTAAGAAAGGGAAAAAGTTCCTGCGCAACAGCAACTGCAGCCAGAGAGAAGAGTGTGAATATGTGAGAGGAACAACTCTGCAGACACCAAGGCCAGTGAAGAAGGAGGGGGAGGAGGTGCTCCAGGCGCTGGAGCAGAGATTCCCCTGCAGCCCATGGTGCAGACCATGGTGAGGCAGGCTGTGCCCCTGCAGCCTGTGGAGGTCCACGGTGGAGCAGATATCCACCTGCAGCCTGTGCAGGACCCCACGCCGGAGCAGGGTCCTAGCAGGACCTGTGGACCCGTGGAGAGAGAGGAGCCCACGCTGGAGCAGGTTTGCTGGCAGGACTTGTGACCCCGTGGGGGACCCACACTGGAGCAGTGTGCTCCTGAAGGACGGCACCCTGTGGAAAGGGCCCACACTGGAGCAGTTCATGAAGAACTGCAGCCTGTGGGAAGCGCTCATGTTGGAGAAGTTCATGGAGGACTGCCTCCCATGGGAGGGACACCACACGGCAGAGACAACATGTAATGAACTGACTGCAACCTCCATTCCCCATCCCCCTGCGCCTCTGGGGGAGAGGAGGTAGAGAATTCGGGAGTAAAGTTAAGCCTGGGAAGAAGGGAGGGGTGGAGGGATGGTGTTTTAAGATTTAGTTTTATTTAGAATCAATCATAGAATCATAGAATGCTTTGGGTTGGAAGGGACCTTTAGAGGTCATCTAGCCCAACCCCCTGCAGTGAGCAGGGACAGCTTTAACCAGATCAGGTTGCTCAGAGCCCCAGCCAACCTGACCTTGAATGTTGCCAGGGATGGGGCCTCTACCACCTCTCTGGGCAACCTGTTCCAGTGCTTGACCACCCTCATTGTAAAAAACTTCTTTCTAATGTCTAGTCTAAATCTATTCTTCTTTAGTTTAAATCCATTATTCCTTGTCCTGTCACAACAGGCCTTATTAAAAAGACTCTCCCCATCTTTCCTGTAGGCCCCCTTTAAGTATTGGAAGGTCACAATAAGGTCTCCTCGCAGCCTTCTCTTCTCTAGGCTGAACAATCCCAACTCTCTCATCCTGGCCTCATAGGAGAGGTGTTCCAGCCCTCGGATCATTTTGGCGGCCCTCTTCTGGACCCGCTCCAGCAGGTCCATGTCCTCTTGTGCTGAGGGACTTTATTAATTTCTCATTACCCTACTCTGATTTGACTGGTAATAAACTAATTTCCCCAAGTTGAGTCTGTTTTGCCCATGATGGTAATGGGTGAGTGATCTCCCTGTCCTTATCTCGACCCACGAGCCTTTCATTGTATTTTCTCTCCCCTGTTCAGCTGAGGAGGGGAGTGATAGAGCAGCTTTGGTGGGCACCTGGCGTCCAGTCTGGGTCAACTCTCCACATGCCCCCCCATTACTATGTATTTCTCAAATGGTAATAATAAATTCCTACTACAGAGGAAAGGGAAGTTAACACATACATTGGTTAGTCTGTCAAGCCATAACATGCATAACTTTTCAAAAGTCAGAATGACTGAATATGTCAATAGGAAAATATATTTATTTAATCAAGCTTTACAATCTATGCTATTACTCACACTGAAGGAGAGTGCCATGTCCTTCAACATCAGAGAGCATGCAAACTAGAAATTTTAGTTTGCACAGAAATAGTCTAATTATGTAAAAATAATCTATTTTTCTACTCACAAATTCAAAGATTTAGACCCCCTAGAAAATCAAGTGTAGCAAATTTAAGATCCACCACCCCCAGAAAAACAACTTGCCTAACAGAAATTTCAGCAGAGTACTTTCGAGTGTTTCCACACATATCGTTAGGGAAAAAATCAGACAAAATAGTGCTTATTGTGGTATATTTCCCTTCTCACTATGTGTTAAAAATATATTTAATGCCCAATTAGTATACACAAGTAAGGTTAACTATGACTGTGTAAGGATCTTACCAGGCTCCTTCTTCTCTCTCTTAGGTTTAGGGGTTTTAGTTGCTGTGGCTGATGTATTCAGTGAGTCATCCCCACCACCCTCAGCTGGCACACCACCAAATTCTTCATCAAATTCCATTTTTATTGCTAGAGAATCAGTTTCACCCTAAAAATATAAAAAAGTTGGGAAAAATAAAATAAATTACACCTTTATATTTCAAGATAGGACTGGAATAGTTTTGTAGAAGCTAATAAATGAAAGTAGACTAGTATATTGACATTTGTTGAACAGTCTTGGAAAGAAGAAATCTCACTAAAAACACCTGAACAATAAGTAGTCACAAGAGGCTTGCAAATGTAAAAGAAATCCAGTATTAACTTCTTCATGCATTAGGTCAGTAAAATAGTATAAATACAGCACTAAGGAGGTCTAGCGGTTTGGATTTATGCTACCAGAGTAGAAAAATATAGCAGTTAAATAATAAATAATCTAACTATAGCAATAGTTTTGATTTACCTTTTTCTTTTTCAGCAATTTTCTACTGGCATCAGCTTTCATGGCAGATGTAATCTGTGGAACTATTCTTCTGCCAAATGGTGATGGCATGGTCTCTTCCAACTGAAGTTTTTTCATCTTGGGTTTCCCAACTTTGCCTTTTATTGGTTTGCCAACCATGCCAGCCAAAACATCTTCTCTTTCCTGTGCTTCTACTTTCTAACAAACAAGCAGGGTGGGGTGGAGGGAACACATTCTTTTTTAACGAGGACAAAGTGGAACATGGTGATAATTTAAGATTCATCTCCTTTTAACATGGAGCATAAGACTTCCCTTAATTGTCACTTGAATTGTATCACACTTTCCAGTAATGGAAAACCAACCACTTAATCTTGGTAAATTCTTCATTACCCTGTACAGTTAAAAACTACACTTTTATTCAAGATTAAATAAATACGAACTTTTGGACACTGCTAGACTGAAAATCTTTCTTTTATCAAGTTTCTATTTCTCCTGTATGTGTCTGGGTACTGATGTAACTTTTCAGTATTTAAGCATTTAATTTAAGCAGCTAGTTTCTAGAGTCGTTTTTAAGGCACATTTTCCAGTCCTTTAATCAGCTTTTTTCACAGTATGAACACATAGCTGAAATACAGACATCTGAACAGAACACTTCCAATTGCAGCTGTATCATGAACACACAGAGAAATAAAAAAAGTCTTATTTCTATTATCCTGTGTCACTTCAAAAGATTACACCAACCCTTTGCAGGCAACATTGAAAGCTCAGCAAGTTATCCACCAATAGGACTTCACCTCTTTCCAGAGTTATTGATGAGGCAAAGCCCCTCATATAGTACTTATGGTCTACTTTGCTCCTACATCTACAGCTTTGTATTTGACAACACTTATTGCCTCACGACCAATTAGATCATGTAGAACTACTATAATTTTTACTATTACCAGTTACTACTCCCAGTTTTTTGTGTCATCTGATAACAAGTTTTCTCCTGGTCATTTTTCTTTTATCATCACTGACTTGGACAAAACATTAAATTGTATAGATGCAAGAAACAATCCCTGAGGAACACAACTAGGAACACAAATACCCAATATTGATTTCCCACTTATTTGGGGGTCTATCTGTTTTTAATCCAAAATGTGGTGGGTTTTATTATTTTTTGCTTAAATTTGAATACTTCTAATTAATGTTTTTCATCAAATTAATTTAAATTTCATATTTTTAGAAAGGTATGTAAAATAAAACATACTTCAAGCTCTTCAACAAAGGCCGCTAAATCTTCTTTCCAGAGATCTGAAGAAGATTTCCTTTTAAGGTCATTTAGTTCTCTCTCCTAAAACATGAAAGTAGTATACGGAATGTAAGTTACTAAGTTACAACTAAAGTAAGTACTATTGAAATTGAACATTCACAATTAGACGCATCAGTAATTACTATATCATTTCAGAACAAGCTTTCCATGGTCTACCAACCTTTGAATCTCTCTGCTTAATTAACTCTTCTACTTTCTCTTTTGTGAGTGACCACAGAGACATGTTTAAGATATAGTTAAAGTCAGGGCCAGAAGTTGAGCCAGAAGCAGAGGAAGCGTCATCATTCGGGTTCTGTGGGTCCTCCTCTTCTGCTGCCTAAAGTGAAATATTCACAATTACAAGTATTAATATTAATAATCTTAGCTCTATGCATGAACTGTTAATATTGCTCCAAAGCACCATCACAGGGTAGCAAGGTGTGCCCTCAGATTCAATAACCTTAACATTTTTCTGGACCTTTCCAACAGGCCATGTTCCTGTGACCTTCTATAGTTGGACTATTTAATCATTAGTTTCATCTTTCCATGGTAAAGCGTGAAATTAAACTTGTCACATATCTCTTTTGGAACAATAAAAAACTCCTGGGTTTTAAAAAAGCAGAAATAAATATAGTTCAAGGTCAAATTTATTTAAGTTCAAAAGTCATAGCTTTATAATATTCACGTTTCATTGCAGAAAATAAATAATTACATTTTGCAATCATGTGACAAAGAAATAATAAGGGGAAAATCAGTTATATGTGTGGGGTAACTGATGCAGCATTTTATATATCGACCAGTCAGAAATCAAGTTGCTACTTTTGATTTGGGTACATTAAGAAATTCAATCCTCTGCATTCTCATTTTCAGACTTGTATCTAGTTTTCCTCTAAGAATTATCCATATATGATACCAATTTTATGTGACAATATTTTTGTACAAGTTTAATGTATTTTTAAAAATGGAAGCTAATAAGGAGTAATGAATGATCTTTTTAAAGTGTTATGTGTGTTATAAATTAAGTTAGACTACTAGAAAACAAACATTTGAATAAATTATTATCATTTATAACATTAAAAGCATCAAGTATATCCAGAGATTTCAGATTATTACCTTTTCCTGTGCTTCTTTCCAGGCTTTTACTGGATCAGATTCATAACCTCTCTGGACCAACATCTGAATCAAATCTCTTTTTGATCTGTTCTCTACAAGAGACACACACACACACACAACCGGGGGGGGGGGGGGGGGGGGGGGCGGGGAAGATAAAGAAAAACATCAGTGTCATGAAAATAAATGTCTTACATGCAAGTACATTCTACAATATTTAAATAATTTCCAGATTTTCCCCCCATTGTTACCAATTCTAACTTACATTTACTCACCTATGGTAATTTTTCCTTGTATCTTCTCTAGAACAAAACGAGCTTGATTGTTAAGTTTGGTAGATTCTGCGCCCAACATTCCCACAAGCCATTCCTTGCGTAAACTATAATAATGTAATCGCAAATCAAAGAACTCCTTCAAGATGTCTTGCACCGTTTCATACTTCTTTAAACATCCCATATGATCAAATAGCACCTATAAAATACATAATATACTGTTTGAGAGAGACTGCATAACTCAAACTTTGTTAACCTTTGTGTATCAGTTTATTTCTATTGCACATATTCATGCACCACACAAAAAGCAGTATTTTGAAGACTGTGAACTCAAACTGTGCTATGGAACTACACAGCACATAGCTGGATAGATTTTATTTTTATTCACGAGTAGATTTGAAATTTATGGTAACACATTCAAACATGAAGACTGCTATATATAGAAATATGACTGAATTCAGTTGAGTGACTAATTTTATCTAAATATTAAAGCACAAGTTCAGTAGCACCTAATGATTCACAACTATTTAACATAACAGTTGAAAAGCATCTTTAATAATCTTTCGGTTCAGCTGTGAAATCTGCCACTTTTCAGCTGTGAAAACTGCCATCCTTCAAGTTCAAGCACAAAGAAATCATTCTTACATCATAGGTGGAATCAATCCTGCCTGACTTCTGGCATCTCCAATTTAGACATTTATAGGTGAACTAGTCACCCTAGGCGCCCTCTATAGTCAACTGAAAGAAATAAGCCCCTCTAGAGGGCAATTCATCCATCTAAAGTATCTACTTGGGAGTTGGGTGAACAATGACTACCTCACATAACTTTAAGATGCTTATACTAGGGCAGATTAATTCCTACAAATACACAAAAAGCAGCCCTTACTATTTATTTCAGTAGGCAGAAAACGCAGGATTAAGCTGTAAAACATTTTGTATTCTGTTAAACATTTATTTGAAGACAGATTCTCACAGCAGTTCATACAGTTGTTTAAACCTGTGAGAAATACTATCACCTAGATTTGCTAGATTTGCTTTTCAAGTACAATCCAGAAAATGGGTTGAGCAAGCCCTTTTTACTCTTCCAATGCTATGGTCTTTAATTTATTTTTAACCTATTTTCACATAGCTTTTGATTTATACAATAATAGCAACAGTAATGGTATTTTTGCTTTGTGATAAAATCTGATAGTATCTGCCATAAAAAAAAACCCAGAATTGTTTTTTCAGTCTCTGTAAAGACAGGTTGTTTGGAAATATTCTGGCAGAAATTATCTTACAATTCAAATCCCTCTTGTAATAGGTAAGACATATTTACTCACATTCTTACTCCCATCTTGCTACAAGCAGAATAAACCATATGAGTAATTTACATCACTATTATGTCTTCAGCAGCTTAAGGATAGTGTTTTCTATATCTTACAACCTAAAATGGGATTTATGTTGGTGGAAACATTGGATCATTTAACTCCCATTGAGGAGTAATAGTCCAGCATAAAGTGCAACTTTGAAAATGTAACTTGTCTCAAGTTTAAAACTCAACTCTAATTATAATATGGCAGAAAGGTATTTGTATGATCTACTTTACATTAACCATTTTTGGTTAGCTGCACAGGAAATTTTCAGGAAACTAAGCACCCCGAGCCTGTCTAATTTGGCTTGAAAGATTCATCAGGACTAACATGGATTTGCCAATCCATATTGACTTAATATTTGTTATCACTACAATTTTCTACCATTCAAACATTTTCAAATACACAATACACTGTTCAATACCAAGTACCAAAGTACACTACAAAAACATTTGAGTTTACAACAAGCAACCGTAAGGATTCTGATAGCCAAACATGAAAAAGTTACCATAGAATTACAAGTAAGACTTGTTTGAAGCTTAAAAACTTTGTGCAATCCAGCAGCTTCTGCCTGTGCAAGTTTTTCTTCTGTCATCTTCACAACAAATTTCACAGTCGTATCAGTGTGGTATTCCTTATAGTCAGAAATTAATGCTGGAGTTTTTTCAGTCCCGTTCAACATAGGTTCTAGAACCTGTTCTTTGTACACCTGTTAAAAATAGGGTAGCAAAAACCAGAAACACTTCTTAAAATCCCTAATGCCTTAAGCCAACTGAACATCATAAGATTTCAAAGCTTTGTGAATTATATCTGATACCAGTTACAATTTACAGAACCAGCATAACCTGCAAAATGCAGGCCAAGACTAGCACAAACGTAAGAGGCATCTAACAAGGACAGGAAAGTCTACTCAAAAGAAGAAAAGGATTAAATATTAATTCAGCAGGAGAAGCAGGTATTCTTTGCAGTACGGACAGTAGATGGCACAAGTAGAAAACCATCTTCTACAAAGGCACACAAAAGGATGAAGATATATTCCCTTCCATGTATGTATAATCATCAGAAATTGTGTTAAAAATTCATCCAGATGTAGGATTAAATAATTTAATAAGGAACTTTTTGTTGGTTTTGTTTTTTATGTAAATGTGTTTCACTGTTACTTACCTGGGTCCATGTCCTTACAGGAAGCTCTGTAATTTCTACTGTGTTCCTGTCCACCACAAATATCTCACCACTGACTACATACTGGTTTTGACCAAGTTCCTGAATGGTTCCTTTGAAGTTTTTGTAGTTTGGGAGCTGAAATTGCAAAAACCAGGAAAGTGATAATAATCTTTATAATAAAATGTCGGAAAAATATTTGTTTCCCATACACCATACAGCTATCACTTTATATTGCACTAATCCATCAACCAGCCTCTCATGCCTGTGAAAATCTTAAGTCATAGAAAAAATACTACAGAAAAAACAGAATACACACATGCAAGTGACAGGAGCAAGTATCTTAAGAGTAGATATATGATTAAGAAGATGCAGCTGAACCCAGGGAGGTGGTGTTTTTTTTGTTTGTGGGTTTTTTCTTTTTATTTTTTCTTTAAAAAAGAAAACTGCAAGCACAGATAAAGCATGACAGAAAGCAGATTAACACCCCAGTCTCACAATAACTTTACAGAAGTGGGACTACCTCCCCTAACCATTTTTTCATTCTTGTGCTGTTTGGCAAAGATAGTGGAACCCATCCAGTTTAAAAAGTAACTAACAGGGTGGGGATTTTTCTTTTTTTTTAACTGAATTGATTCCCTTATCCAGCTTACCATGCAGCCACAAACACATACCAGCATACAGAAAGGAGCTAGATGGAGGCAGAACTGCCTCTTTCAACCACAGTGAAGCTTCAATTGACTGTGAGACTACACAGAAGGCCTAGGAATCCTAAAGGAAGGGCAATGGATTGCATTAATTAAAAAAAAAAAAAAATCTAGTCATTGTTCCCAAGAATTTTCAAATGGAAATTCACTACGTCATGAAAATTGATACTGCACACTCAGTGACCTGTGATCTAAGAAGAGATGTTTCTGCTTCTAGGACTTGGTAAACACAGCAAAGTAGCAATATCCACCAGTTGTAAAGTAAAGGTTACATTATCTGTATTTCATCTGTTGGTTACAGATATTCTGGGTTCACCCAAGTATTCTTCCTGTCCAAATTTTTTTCAAGTATACACCACTTCCAAGGCTTCTTAAAAAAATCTTAAATAAAGGAACAGAAGCTAGATGCAGTTCAGAAGCTGCTGATTTTCTTGAACAGTGACAATATCTTCTCCTATGCTTACAGATATATAAAAGAGAGTACAATTCAGACAAGACAGAGGAAATGTTAAGTTTGGCTGAAGATAAGTAGTAGTAGCTCAAAAAGGAAAGAGTGGTACAACTTTTTACTCTACTGCCATTTCATAACTACCCTGCAAGACTTGCACCTGTGAAGGCTTACAGTCAGCAGACCGAAGAAGAAGTCCCCTGCAATAACTGGAAAAATACAAATTGCAATGTTTTTGCTTCAAGGTGAACTTCCCCAGCCTCATCCCAACAGTCAAGTAAAGCTCCTACACAAAATTACTGGGACAATCCAACTCAGATGTTCCAATAATCAAGTATTTCTACAGTGATATGAATTAATTTTATAAGTACAAAATAAGGTTTGTTTAGCAAACATATAAAATACCAGTATATACTATTATTTTTACCATTGGGTGGGGATCTAAGCCATCCAGCATTCGTCTGACATTGTTTACAATCTCTCTGGTATCATAGTTTGGAAGTTTGCAAGCCCATCCGGTACCAATTCCTTCAGCTCCATTTACTAAAACCATAGGAATGATGGGAATATACCATTCAGGCTCTACACGTTGGTTGTCATCATAAAGGAATTTAAGCAAGTTGTCATCCACTGCTGGGAAAAGCAGCCTTGCTAAAGGGCTTTAAAAAAGAAAAAGAAGAAAACTGTTTATCTGGAGTCCACTAAGCAAAGTACATAATGCTTTAACAGTCCATGGGTCCAGATACAATCTATTTGTAGATTATTTCTCATGTCTTCCTTTCTCTTTCCCATTTTGAAGCTGAAAATACAATGTACATATCTCCTGAGAAAAGGAAGTTCTCCCAGTGGAAGAGTGTGTTCATAACAGATAACATTTTTTCCTTCACAATAACACACGTACACGATACATTAGTGATTGATATTTAACATCTACAAAAATATCATTCTTTGAAGCATTCAGAACACACAGTTCAATGTGACAATAGGTCACTCAGTAATAATGCAACACAGCATGTGAACAGTTGCAAGACTTTGTTGCTTAATTGTAGGCCTAGCAGTCTCTGAAAATTCTGCAGAGGTTTTACTGGTGACTCCTTTTGCTCATCTAGAACATTGTCCTGGGTGAATATGATTTCCAGCGCCTAATGCAAAAAGGAAAATGTACAAAACTAGGTTGCTACAGAAAGAATGTAGATGAGAAAGGGAATAAAACCTGATACTTATGTATAAAGCTTAAAATTAGAGGAAAAGAAGAAATTACAAGGAATTTTAGGCAACATATCACACTGAAATTAGGAAATAAAAGCAGCAACATAACTTATAAAATGCTATAATTTACATTAAGGAACACATTCTAACACTCTGCACACTAAACTGAATTTCAAGGTACTAGCTGTGAAAAATCAGCATCATTAAATTAGGTCTCCATTATTAATTATGTATGTGTAATTCAGCTTGGTATGAAGAAACTCATCTGAAAAGAAAAGAATCCATCTCAACTTTCAAGTCTATGCCAACTTGCAGGACTTATCACCAGGTAGCACAGCAATACACTTCCTATTGTGAAACTCAATAGATTTCACACTGAACAGGGAAACTGAAAGCTACTTCTGCAAGAAGTCACAGTTGAAGATCAGTAACTAATGTGAGTGATCTACATTTTCAGTCTTCAGCCTTATGATTCAAAGTTCAATTCCAAAAGCTACAATTCCCACAATACTTCTATGCATGGAAAATCATGCAAAAAATCCATGCGCAAAAACACACTTACAGATGTACAGCCGAATTGGAGCTTCTATCGAAATATTCCAATCCTCCCCATTCCTCTCCCACAAAAAAAACTGCAGTGTTGTGAAAGGATTAGTTTGATAACAAGGCTTTTTAAAAGCATGCATTTAGCTTTACATTTGTGTTTACCTTAACATGGTGAAAATATAGCGAGGGCTGGCAGCATCCTTTCCACCATGAAGCCTGGTACCAAACTGACCAATAGGTTGTAGCAGATTAACATTGTTACTGCCAACAAAGTTCTGAGCCAAGTTGACAATAGTCATCATTAACGCTTGCTGCAAGAAAATATATATTCATAGTAATAAGTATAAGAAGAGATAGTCTTTCCTAATCAGCCAAAAAAATATATTTTTCACACCCAAAAATTGTGTGACTAACCTGAATTCAATTTAAAAAAAGTAGCCCCCCTGAGAAAGGAATATTGTAAACCTATCACAAGAGCTGCTGGCAAAACACAATGCTGCTGCTCCCACAGCCACATCGCCTCCCTGATTTAAGTGTCCTTACATTCCATGCTTATGAAAACCCCTGGGCTTCTCCATTTTTTCTAAAGCACTTCTCTGGAGGAATGAAAGGGGCACAAACTGACTGCACTTACTACTGCACAAACTACTACTCATTGCTTTTCAAGGGAGAGAAGAAGGGATGGACAGAGACTGTTAATATGGCAACTCCTGCTAATATTTCAGATAAATATAAACAAAAAAGGAGATAGAAATAATCTTTGTTCCAACACTGTATCAGGTTTTTGAAGAATAGTATCTCTTCTTCTTACCTGAAAAGACTGTATTTCTTAAGACAAAAATTGTCCTAGTACCTAGTTCCTATATTCCTATGATTTGGGACTCTAGAATTTACCTAGCTAATTAGTTATCTATTATTTTGCCACAACCCACAAACTATTTGGGATAGCACTGTGCACAAAGACTTGGAAAGAATGGAAATATGCTGTCTTATTAAGCTATATACTGTTTGGTTCCTTTTCTTTAAAAGTAAGTCTGTGATTAGTGGACTTATAGTCAATAGGTTTGCAATTTCAATACAGTAAACATTCACCTAATATTTTATATAGGCTAGAAATCCTCACAGCTTTACCATCCTTCATACTCACCTCCCCATGGTGATAAGCTGACATTTCAGCAACAGAACCAGCCAGCTGAGCAACCTTTACTTCACGTTTATCATTTCTCTTAAAGCAAGTGAATAAAACTTTGCGTTGTCCTGGTTTTAAACCTGTTAAGAAGAATATCCCATTTTCAACATATACACGAGCATATGTTTTTAAGTAATAAACCTGGTATGCCTAATTATAATTTCTGATCTCTCAGAAGAAGCCTAAGCATTAAATGGAAACAAACTCACACTGTAATATTAACCAATTAACCAATTAATATCTCTGTTCTTTTTAAATAATTTAAAAAATTTTACCAAACTGAAAAAGTTATCAGAAAAGTGGAAATGTAACCCTTTCAGCCAATCAATATTATGCAGTATACAGTACATCATTCTAATAAACAGCAACTTTATCCTAAATGTGCAGCTTCCACAAGCCGAGAGTTGTTTCTTTCCCATCTACTCAGCAAAATCTTTTTCCATAAATATCAACATAAATTCAGCAGTGACAAATATAAGTGTAGCTTACATGCATTTTAAAGGACTCTGAAATTTTACTTTTTGTGTGAAATTTTCAAAGACTCACTAAAATTCAACAAAAAGATATGTTATTTCTTTCCCTTTTAGATCTTTTAAAGTTTTAAGAAAGAAGCCAGTCTCTTTGCTCTTCTGACTTACTTTTATTGTTTAGGCACACTTTAAGTACAACATCTGTGTGGAAGGGATTGCATAATTTTTTCTGCATGTTATCTAGAACTCATAACCAGTTCTAGACCATGCTTATCGATCTATTCAATGTTTTAATTCACATACATTTCTGAAATGCACTAAAATATTGCTACATGTTACCATTACTAACCTGGGTCAAATGTAAGAGCAAAAATTGAAAAAAAAAGACACTGACTCCAGTCTCCATTTCATTTAAATATGTAACATCCAATTTTTTTTACAATGGGCCTGCATCATGTTGTCCTACCAAAGATCTATTGAATGTAACAGACTTAGAGGATTTCCTTTACACAGGAGAATCACCAAAGAGTAAGAGAGGTAACTAGTATCTGCGAAGAGATAGTCATTTTTTCTGAGATTTAGAGTACTACCTGCTGAACAGTTCACATATCCATGCCCAGAATGCAGAATTACAGCCAAAGTTGGCAGAAATACCAATGGCAATTATATATAAAATATGTAAAATATTATATATATAATACTATACATACTATATATGTATAGTGTTATACATAATATTATATGTGTAACACTGATAGCAATTATATATAGTATGTATAATATTATAAATACATACATTATATTACATACACACACAAAAATAAATAAATCAATAGATAATGTCCCCTTCTTGTTTTCTTACACTTCTGTAGACACAATCTTGGAGAACCTCAATTCAAATGAACAGTTACCTACTTCAAGTTCATTCTTTATTTTAAGTTTCAGCAAAATCATTCTGCTGTTTCTGAGAAAGCAGTCAGGGTAGAGTATGTTATAAGGAACGTAGAGTATGTAAAGAACAATGACATCTTGAAACATGCAGCTCTATAGTGAATCTTCCTCCAGAGCAGTAAACTATGAAATGCCTGCATAGAGACTAGCAGTTAATGCAAGTACTCAGCTATGGGATGAAGTCTGGACAAGCTGAAACAGAGACTGACATTCTTTGATTCCCTAGAGATGTATCTGCATACCTAACCCAGCCTCATTCTGCAGCAGAGCTGGAGATCCATCCTACCAGGAAGCTACTACCCCTATCCCACTTTGTTATCTAAAACATAAAAAGATCTTGCTGCATGAATATTTTGGTATGGGTCTGTAGCATAAAGAAGGCTGACCATCTCCACTATAAAAAATGCACTGGAAAGTGGAGATAAACAGGTGCTTCCCCCCCCGCCCCCCGCCATGAAACCTCAAGGCCTTTTTTCTGTATCTTAGTAAGCACATGCATACTGACAATAATATAAGCAGAAATTCCTGCTCATGCTGTCTGCAGACAGTCTTACAAATTAAGCTGTAGTGTACTAAGCTCCTTCTTTTAATGTTCATACTATTGCAAGGGGAGAGTTAGCAAACCTGATCGACAGAACCCTAGCAAGATTACAGGAGAAGTTAGTAACCACTAAAACACTGCCTGTGGTATAAGACTGAAGGGAGAAAACATTAGCATCTTCATCTGCTCTCAGCTGCCAACTTGAATTTTAATTACTATAAGCATTTAAAAGACTTGTTTTCTCTGACAGTTTGACTAGAAACAAAGTACTTGTATGGTCTAGGGAATAGGTCTGTTTAAATAAAAAGGCTGCACAGCAACAGTTTAAACTTCCTCACAGAAGAAATATGGCAACTCCTTAGCATATGAATGATAACAAACAAAAATATAAAATTTCTCATATTCTCTACTTGAATGCATTGACTTCCAATACAAATCACAGGTTTAAAAACCAACAATAAAGGCGAATGTTCCAACAAATCATAATGAATTATCAGCTTACCATCAACAAGGGAAGGAATAGATCTCTCGTTGTCCGAATTTGAGAAAAGGATCAACTCCTTGTTAATGAAGTCATTGTAAGTCAAATGTTTTGTTGCTGTACCGTATAAAAATTGCTGAAAAAAACCCACATACATTATTCATTCCATACAAAAACTACATTTACATTTAAATCTCACCCATCAGATTTATTACTATTATTTACAACTCACCTCGGGAAGGCCATGTAGCCGACGCTGTCGTCTGTCCTCCATGAAGTTTGTTAACCACTCTTTTCGGTCATCAATCTTCTTCTTACTGAAGGCCTGAAAAGATTCAAAGTACACTAAATTATCAGTATATATGTTTGTGTAAATGTATGTTACTTTAGTGAGAATTTTAAGTGCACTGCACTATCTGATCAAGTATTCAATACTACTTATTTGGATGAGATAATCCATATAACTAATGTTTACATTTAAGCAGCAATACAAGCACATGATCTTTCGGACATTGTTGCACAGGGTTTTTTGAACTGACAGATATCTCACTGATTGTAATTTAAATTTATATTACTTTCCCGAAATCTGTACACATTTAGACAAATCTTATCATTCTTATTCCTCTTTTCACATCAGAGTTGTCCTTTGATACACAAGTTTAAAGGTGTTGGGATCTTTCCCCAAATAATTTTAAGGTTGAGTTCATTATTTAGACTGAACTATAACCAGCTGTCATCAAGAAAGTTAACTGAAGGTATTAGAAAAAAATACCCGCCTCTTCTTGTCCTCTCCATGCCCTGTTTGCTCTGTCAGCCATAGAATGCCAAAGCTGTTCCTGAGTGGTTGGCCCTAGTCCTCTTTAAGAAAATTGATAGCTTGACAAAATTGACACTTCATGAAAAGACTAAGCCAGAATTTAGGCCAGCTGACTGAGGGCCTGAGTCTTCATGATAACAAGGTGTCACTTTAAAGCAACCACTTATCACTACAAAAAGACACAGGAACGTTTGGAAAGACTTTGTCTTGTTACAGAAGCAGAGTTCCCTTCCAGTGAGTTTCTTCTCCAGAAGACTACAACTAAGTGAAGAATACATAAAAACTGAGTATGTGGTTTAAGTAAAATCTCAACCACTTTGGGAAAATTTTATGAGCTGTTGAAGTACTGCCTTTTTTTCTCAGGGAATAACATATAGACACTCCATCACGTCCTGATTTCAACTACTCTCCTGCATAAGACAACAGTCATCAGCGCTATCTTTTTTAAAGGACTCTAACTGGAGCACTCCAAAAGAGCTCAATGAGTAGTTTCATTTCCTTGGAGACCATGGTATTACATAATAAATAGTAAACCTTAGTAACTTACTCTCTGAGAAAGGGACTAAGTGATGTCACCCTATTTTGCATCAGATTGACCTCCTTTGTGAACAAAGCTTGACAATTCACAACGTCAGACATCTGAAAGCTTAAGATTAGGCTTTTGTAAAAACATGACTAAATTCTTACAATTTTCTTCTGTCTCCTTTCAGCCTATCTACACTTTTTCTAGACCACTGAAGTGATAAATGACCAAGAGCTGGAACAGCATAAAAATTATTTTAGCAGAATAAAAATAGAATTAATAGAATAAAGTTGGAACATAAATTATTCTCAAATATTTATTCTTGAATAGAATAAAAAGGTTTTTTTCTTTCTCACTTAAAACTGCTATTCTAAGACTTTGTTTACTAGCAAATGAGTTCTTCAGAATACTGAAGAATTTTCTATATGAAATATTTTTTGTTTTCCTAGATCACAGCTATCATGAGGCCTGGTAGGGCCTATAATCTTACACCACCTATGCCCAGAGGTAAATTTGGGGCTGGGATTAAAGCTACCAGCAGAGAAAACGTGAGCAGGAGTCTAAGTGAAGCTTCTCTTAACAGCTTCAGTACTAGTGACTAGTTGTTCCCGGTGTAACAGAGATGACTAGTTTCATCCCAAACTGACAGAATATCATTTTAGGCAACAGTGAGGATCAGCCCTAAAAGGTTATATGGCCTCAGTTATCAGCCTGTATATGGAGGTCTATTTGCAGAAACAGAGCTCAGAATTTTAATCAGGGAGTGAGTTCAGGGTCTCTCCACCAACTGCTTTAATGCATATGCAAATACACAGACTTCTTTTCTATTTAGATGAACACGCTTCTCTGGGATGGGGGACCATGAATTATATTTAAGTGCATCTTGGGCAGAAGTAAATTGAGTGGTACAAAAAACTTCTGACACATCAGGCTGTTTTTCTTCAACAGAACATATATGTACTGTACCTTTCTGTTAGTAAAAACCCCACCATTTTACTAGATCCACAGTATAAGGAAGAAGTTGTTATATAAGGAAAAAGTTGTTTTGTCCAAGATGGGTATTTTCCCATTTTCATTTTTTCTCTCCTACCCCTTTTTCTCTCTAATATCACCTACAATTAAAATAGCAAATTAAAGTAGATAAAAGGTGAAACATTTCTTGAGAAAACAGCTTTGTTCCCGATACTCCATCCTTGGTCCTTCCACAAGCTCTCTTTGAAACACAAGTAATTTCCCGCACACAAGTGTGTAAAAGATTTCAAATTCAGATATGTAGAACACATGCATGAATACACGTGTGCCATACTGATGTATCGTCAATGAATAAATAATTTATCTGATCTTATTTGCTCAGAAACAAAATTCAGATCCCTAAGTAGATGTGAAACATCATTTGTTTGGGCTCTGTTGTCTTATTCAGAATACCCTTTTGCATGTTCTCTCTTTAAAAGCAAGTCTGAATGTAATGTTTCTTGATATCCACACCACATAAAATGGATCAAAGCTACTAAGCAGAAGGTAGAGCTGATTTTGTAGCATGGATAAAGCTCTTATTCCAAAATTTAAAATCTGTTCCAAAAGCTCTTTTCTCTCCCAAAAGTTTTTTTTTTCAGTTCTCAAAAAAAAAAAAAAAAAAAAAAAAAAAAAGCAGCTGTTAAGACTTCCTCATGTGCCATTTCAGTAAATAATGGAAACTAAAACATCTCATATAGAAGCCCTTTTGTAAATTCTTACCAGTGTAATGGCAGCATCATCTTCAGGACCAGCATATCGAAATAAGATCCGATGTCTTTCCATGTCAGCAAAATATTCTTTTGCTTCTTTAGCAGTGCTGGTACCCAAACCTGTACAATAAAAAGAAATAGTTACTCCATATTCAAAATTTAAGTTTGATTATTTCACTCCTTTTATTTTACCAGCAATATTATAAAATCATTACAGAAGATATTGTCATGAAAACAGCTACAAATAAAACTTCATAGAACCCACTTATTATGTATTTTTAGATCCATAAGGTTCCATTATTTGTTTTTAAACAAACCTTTGTAGTATTTTATCTTCCATGCTTTATGATTCTCCATATGTTTCTTCCACTCATCAAATTCAGGAATACTATAGAATGAAAGTTCTTGCTTATTTTTGCTTGCCTTTAAAAAACAAACAAACAAAAAAAACTAAACAACTTTTCTGTTGCACTGTAAGTAATAAATAAAATTTCATTAATAGAACCCATACCTTTACAATAGGAGTGATGAATTCCTCAAGAAAACCATGTTTCAACAGTGATGGCCAATTGTGATGAATAAAATTGATCAACAAGCCTTTTATATGAGATCCATCCTGATCCTAAATCAGAACATGAAAACATGAGGCAATCTTCTAAAATGTCACATCCCCCAAAACCACCAAACCCACTCACTGGCCTGGATACATCAAAACAATGTCTGTTGACAGAAAAGATAGAAGGGAATAGTTAGTTTTAATTTGGATTCCAAACTGGACCTGGGTGTAAAATAGCCACCTGTGAATGGCACTATCCCTGAGCTAATGATAAGTTCTTCCAAGCCAAGTGCACAGTTGCAGTTTCTTTGCCTGTGGCATGTTTTCTCTGAGAGCTAGACAGCTCTCCCAGGCACCATGAAGCTGTGTCTTTGGGAAAGAAAGTCGAGCCTGGCCCATAGTTCTCACTGGTGTTAAGATGCTTGATAGTTCAGCCTCTCTGGGAAAAAATAACAAAGCTTCACAAATATCCAAAGCATGGGATTCATAGACTTCTAAACTCTGAACAACAGACACACTCTTCATGAGATTATCCAAAAATAATTGCCTACATTCTTGTCTCTCCCAGACTTTCTAGCATTACCTCCTCATCTACTGTTCCCTTTTGTCCTATTGGAGTTACCAAAAGCATTCTTGTTTATACATGTTTTTATTGTTACTTTGGTGTCTCTGCTATTGTGCAAAGTTCAGTTGTTCATCTGGAGTAACCAAAACAACATATAGATAAATTATTCCCATAAAGAAACCTCATATATTTGGGATCCCTTCTGAATACATCCATATTGTCATAACACAGAGGCAGGTTATAATGCACAAAAATGTCACCTACCGAATTGCAGCAAAACACATTTTTAAGAAGCTCTGTATATTAAAACCTGTGAATTTCAGACTAACCTGATCTGTCATAATCATAATTTTTCCATATCTTAGACTTTTTAGAGATTCTGGATCTTCATAGCTTTTCTTGTATTGTAGTCCAACTATTTTGATGATGTTGTTGATTTCTGCATTTTCCATAATCTGTATAAAAAAATTTATCTTTGCAGTCAGTGTAAAAAGCAGAAATTCAGAAATATCCCAATCTTTTTTAGGTGGGCTTTATAGCTACTTTTTCAATGCACCCCTACCTCAACTTCATAACCTTTTTATCCCAGGCCCCTTGCAGCCTTCACACTTGTAAATATTTCTTCTGTACATGCAAATTCTCAAGACTGCACCACTCCCTTTCTCCTCTACAGCCAGAGCACTTTGGGTCCAGAAGGCAGGGAGAAAAATGCATGTAGCAAAAAGCCATCTCACAAAGCTGCCTTCCCTTTCCACTATTTCTATGGGCATCTGCAACACAACTCTTATTATAGATGAAGTATGGAGGGCAGCAGAAGTAATGAGATGAGGTAATGCTGCTGCCACTGCCTCACGTTGGGAGTTAATGAAATCACATGGCAATGGAGAGAATAAAAAATTTTAGGACTTTTAAGTATTCATGTAAAATGTTAACATGAGTTATAGCACTTGTGAAGAAATTAACTTTATCATCTCAGGCCCATACTACTACACTTAATATTTCCAGGCTTACCCCAGGCTTTAAAGTAGCTGGTACTTCACGAAATCCCAGGCACAAAATTGTTACGAAAACATAAAAATATGAAGATGTAACCCTAGAAATCAATAATAAACAGGAGACATCCATTTGTCAGCTAAAAGGAGATGACAAGAACTTACCTGTTTGTGAGAAGCTTCTCGAACATTGAGAATTTTACCCCTGAGTGGGAATACTCCGTATCTGTCTCTACCAATAACACCTAAGCCAGAGACAGCTAAAGATTTGGCAGAGTCTCCTTCTGTTAATATCAACGTGCAGTCCAAGGAATGTTTGCCACCTGCAGTCCAGGAAGAAGTAGAAGCAAGGCAAAAAACCAGAAGGCGTAACTTTTAAATAATAGAAATACAATTGAATCAGTCATGAATATTCTTCCTATTCTACATCAGGTAATTTAAATAAGCTTAATTTCTATTTTTAGGAGTGGCCCTCCATACCACTAAAACTACACAACAAGAATGCATATCCGTGCCCTTAGCAATACACTATGGGTTGCTACGGACAAGGAGCAAAATAGACAAAATGGGATGCAATGATGACGCATCTTATATAATGGTCCCCACATGTCTGCACACACACACAAAAAAAAAAAACCACAAACAAAAAAACCAGATTGCTTCTGTACCTTTACCATTTCATTTTTCTAGCTGCAAATTTCTTACACACATACATTATGCATGTCTGAGTTACATACAGGAGGTATTTCCCATTCTGCATTTCCCCTTTCCTCACAGTATATTTTCAGAAGTAATTTATTAAATTACATTTTGGGGGTTTCTTTTTTTATTGTCCATCAGCTGAAGCCAGGAAACTGTAAGGAAAGCTTGACAGAAAAGCTTAAAAGATCAGAACATTTGCACTTACAGATTCTCAGAAATTTCTCAAACAGAAGGAACAAATCTTTACTAATGGTGTAATTTTGATTCTACAAGACACACTGCATTTCGGTGCCTGTGTGTCCAGCGTACTCAAAACTGGTATGAGATGTATATTTTGTTTATTGCAACTGCAATAGTTGAATAAATGTTCTAAATAATAAGCAGGCTCAAAAAAGGAACCCACCCTTATCTAAAGGTGCAAATGCTCACTAAGAAGTTTTGCTATTTTATCAAGGCCAAGTGGTAGGAAAGACTGTAAATAAACCTTCAAGCTGGTTTAGCCTCACCTACTGTTAATAGAATAGTTTTGAATATATTGGCATTTAGAACAGGTATTTTGATTTGCCTTTACCTGGTAGGTAAAACAACCCCACACTTCCTATTACACAGAACTTATATTCAACATCTGTGGTCTTCTGAATCAGACATATGGCTTAATATAATCTAAATCATGCAGCTATTCACACTGTATCAAAAGGTGTCAATAGCTACCATGCTATCAGCAAGGTGGAATCCAAATACCAAGAAAAATACTAGTCTGCTGGTTTAGAATATATGAAAGCCAATTGTTTTTCCTAAATGAACTGCAGAAAACACATCTGCATATCATCCAGGTGCACTTTCTTCTGGAATGGATGCAATCATTAGCAATTAATTTCATGGAAACTCAACGTGCCAGGTATTTTCTTCCCCTCCAACAAGCCACAGAACTATGTATACCTCATCAAGATCTCAAGAAAGCAAGAATGACCAGGTATAGGACTCGGTACCTCATTCTTTTCAGTAGGAGAGGAAATCTGCAGCAAGTACATCACTGTACAGACACATCTCTTTCCTATTTCCAAGTATTAACTAGTATTGATTCAAAAATTCAGTGGTACCTGGCACCCAAGAAACCTGTGGATGCTGGACCTCAGCTACAAATTCAGTCTTGAAGTAAAAATAAAATCTAAAAACCACAGGAAGAATTAAAGCCAGAGGGGTCTGTGGCCAGACACTATTCTCTCCCAGCTGCACTGGACTACTTCAGTCCAACAACTACTGGCACCTGCTGTTAGAAACCAAAGCCAATGCTGTTCCCTCATATGATTGGGGTGCTTAAGAAAATGTAATTCCTGGGATCCTTACAAATATTTACCTGTCCAGAAACATAACTACATCAAATAATACTACTGTATTTTGCTGCCAGATTACAGATAACCTCTGCGTGACACGTATGGACATTAAGGTGCTGGAGCATGTCCAGAGAAGGGCAACGAAGCTGGTGAAGGCTCTAGAGCACAGGTCTTATGATAAGCAGCTGAGGGAACTGGATTGTTTAGCCTACAGAAGAGAAGGCTGAGGGGAGACCTTATTGCTCTCTACAACTACCTGAAAGGAGGTTGTAGTGAGGTGGGTGTCAGTCTCTTCTCCCAAGTAACAAGTGATAGGATGAGAGGAAATGGGCTCAAGCTGTGCCAGGGGAGGTTTAGATTGGATATTAGGAAAAATTTCTTCACGGAAAGGGTAGTCAAGCATTGGAACAGGCTGCCCAGACAGGTGGTGGAGTCACCATCCCTGGAAGTGTTCAAAAAATGGGTAGACGTAGCACTCTGGGACATGGTTTAGTGGGCATGGTGGTGTTGCGTTGATGGTTGGACTGATGATCTTAGAGATCCTTTCCAATCTTAATGATTCCTAGTTTTTACTTTCATTAAAAAATAATCCAGCCACCAAGCCAGGAAACATGAAATTGCTACTCTACCCTTAATTGGTTTAGTGGTGGACTTGGTACTGTTAGGTTGATGGTTGGACTGGATGATCTTAAAGATCTTTTCCAACCTAAATGATTCTATGATTCTATGAATGTCCTGAAGCAATCTCCTTGAAACTGTATGTTCATGCATCAGTTAAACCTTTTCTCCCACTTATGAGGAGGTCTGAAATTCTTTTGAAAAAACTATTTATCACTGTGTAACTCTTCGCGATATGCTTAGTCATGTGCATATTCACTGCAAACTTTCACATAGCAAAGAGTTGAATTTTTTGGTCCTAGAAGTGATCATCACCTCTCACACAAAGAAAGAGCAGGTACAGTCCTTACTTCACCTGACCCTCAGAATCCCCAATCCTTTCTATTAAGATCCCAACGTCAGAAAGAGAGATTGACAGTTCTACAGTGTTTTGTCTGTGTACTCATTAAAAAATTTCCATGGCACCAGGACTTCCTTTTCCCCTTATGTTAACTAAAGTTCATTGAGACAAGTTCTCAAGAGCACAGTGACCAACACACGCTCAGCAACACTGAAGGAGTCACTCTTCCATATCATCTTCTGCCTTCCCTTTCTCAATGAAAGCAGCTTTTTGTTGAGGTCAGAGATCCTGATTATAGCATTAGTTGAGTTCTTGCGCAAAAAGGAACAAAAAATTCCTATTGATTTTCAAAAGCAAAGAGATGACCCATACTGTACCTTCAGTCCTTAAAAAGAAAGGACTAAAGAACTTTTTATTAAATGTATTACTTGTGATCCTCCAATTTAAAACATCTCTGCCAGTATATATAACACTTCAGAAAGTCAGGCCTAGTGTGAATATGACAACACATGTTGTATTCAGAAATCAAATGCCTCTCTGCCTTCTCTGTCTACGCCAAATGTGCAATGCCTTCGATGTGAGAAATCTAGTATGTTCCAGATCGTCAATAAACCAATACCTGGGTAAGCCTCCTTGGGAGATGCAGAGTTCCTGCTCCCCATGTAAGAACAACTAGGCAGCAGAGAAATACCTGGGTAACAGGGATCCAAGCCAGGCAAAACTTTAAGCATCAGTGTTGAGCCCAAATGAGTTTCTACATGCCTTCTTATTTGAGGAAGTTTCAGGATGAAAGGCAATGTAGTATTTTATTAGCTCCCCTGTTAGAGGTTCTTCCTTCCCCTCACCCTCAGTGAAAAAAACTGAATAAGAAGTGATTTTGAAGCCTGGTTTCCAAAGCAGAGCTAAAAAAAAAAAAAACTATGAAGAAAGTGTATCCAAAATCATTAATGATGTTATTTATGAGTGCTAGGCTTGATATCCATAAAAACACAGCATTTCTCCAAGCACACAATCTTCTAGGCAAGACAAATACCAGGAACATGCATCTGACTAAGGAATACAAATTCCACAAGCAAAACACTAGTTAAAGGAAACATGATTATCAACTTTTGAGGAAAAATATGACATCGGAATACCTGGAAAAGTAATAAAATACTGAAGAAAACTCAATTAAAAGAATTAATAACCTGAGCCCAAGGAATCAAAAAGAAAGGGAGGAAAATTAAACAGAACTCATCATCTCATCAAGTCATCTTTTACTTGAACACGGGAGCTCAAAAAAAAAAAAAAAAAAAAAAGCCTCTTTACCCATTTTACATGCTTTTACCTACTTAACCCACCCACCTACCTCACTGCAATTTCTCTATGTTTGCTTAATGTAAGGATGTATTAAAGATCAACTAATATTAACACAGACTGGCAACATTTCAAGCTCTTTAGTCATATGTGGCCCTCAAATATTTCAAGGACAACTCCCATCCCATTGCTATTGGCACAAAGATTGCCAGCTGATCCTGATTCCTATCTGTGACAAGAAGGAAGCCAGCAGAGATTGCCAGTTTGCCCTATATCCCCAGACAGGAACCTAATGGCATTTAAAATCTCATGAAAAAATTCTCTTGAACCACTCCCTCAGGTCTGCACACTATGTGATCTACTTGCTATAGCTTGTGACCCTACAAACACTCCAATCTTTTTATAGCAGGAAGGTCAAGAAGACTAGTCACCTCCAAAACATAATATTGGTAACACTATTTAGCTGGAAACCACAATTATAAAATACATGCTCTTTCAATATGGAACTTCACTGCTGCTTTTTTTCAGCATTATTAATTCTCTACCCCAGAGAGGACGGTGTTCCCAATATCAAACTCACCATCCTGCTTTAATCCTAGCTCTAGAAAGTTCAGAAAACTAGAAAGATTTTTATTAAAAAATATACACAAGGATGAGGAATAACGTCAGGTTTAAAATGAGTATGTCTGTGAAAGACCTATGAAACATTAAAGACATTAAAAATAAGTTCTCTTACCAGCATCATTAGCATCATCCAGTTTCGGAATGCCCTTGATTTTACTGTGTTTCACCGATGAACATTTTTTGTTCAGCTGAGTTTGTGCCTTAAATTTGACCCAATTCAAAATACTCTCTATGATACCACAGTTAGAGGCCTATAAGCAACAGATCAGAGTTGTGGATGAGAAAAGTAAAGCTCAACAAGGCAGATTCTTATCTCGGAATTTTAAGTCACTGATCTAACACTGTTTCTCAAAGCCCTCTAAATTTTAAAAACTGCAACACATAAAAGGTCAAGGAATTAACACGTACCTTACTGTCTAGCATTTTATGCACACAAAACCAAAACACAACACTCACACAGCTTCTTTTCTGCCCTTTGTATAATTGGTGGAAGGAGGAAAAGAGGACTGAGACCTAATAAGAGGTTGTCTTATGTTGTGTGGTTGATGTGCTGAGACATTTTAGGTACTTTACTGCTTCCTAGACTTTGACAGCAAGAAGTAACCTTATGGGATATTTATGACCATTTAAAGTTTCTTTGGAAATGACTGAAAATGGCTGAAAGACAACCAAAAGCATTTAAGAATAAGGCTCTGTATCAACCATTTTGAGAAACTGATAACTTTTTAAGAAACACATCTGCAGCAGAAGTAACATACAGCATATTTTTGAAACTAAAACTGCTTTAGGTTTGGTTTCACATCAAAAGAAAATACAGGTGGAGCAAAATACTGCGAGCTTTGACTTTTCATTATGCCCCATAATACAGCACTCATTGGTTAGAGATTCTGCTGCACATTTAACACCTCTGGAGATCAATGCTCACTTCTGGGAATATTAGAAACACTTTAAATAAAACCTACTGATAGAAATAAAACATTTAACAAAATCTGAAGAATGAACAGAAGATTGTGTCGTGTTATTTTTTCCTTTAAGTTCTATAAGAATGTCACCAGTAACACAGAATTAGAATAAAACGCTATACAGTAAGTTAAGTTTTGATGCCAAGAGTATTAGCAGTGGCACCATTCTCCTTACTACTGGAGTTCCAGTTATGCTACTGACACTAAATAGGACTTAGTATAATGATTTCTGGCTAACAGAATTCTACTTTTCCTTCCTTGTAAAAAAAATGTAGTAGAGGAAAAACCTCTACCATGTATTTCCACTAATACTTTCATTTAGAGTAGGTATTCTTAGCCTGTCTACAGCCAAAATTTCTAAACTTGTTGCCTGAGATTAATGACCACTTTGAATACTACAGCCACAATTTTGCATTTCCTTGATTACTGGAAGAATAAGTAAATGTGACATGTTCCCTTCCTCTCTTTTCACTTCAGTGAAAGAGAGTATGACTGATATCAAATAAAGCAGAGGATAGTCTCAACTTCAGAAAAATATTTTAACACAAAAGAACTGGTTTAGAACCTATGTTTAGGTTTTAAGAGACAAATTCATTTCACCAATATAAATACCAGAATCTCCACCAAATGAACTGATCAGGTGAAGCTCTCTTTTAAATCCAGGGCAACTGCCAAAACACAGTCATTGCTTTCACTATTAAGGCCAGAGAATGAACAGAAGTTCCTTCATCCCATTTTCATAGTATGCTAATGTCACTAGAGTACCATAATGCACTAATTACTCTTCTGCTACATAACATACATACACTCAATCCAGTATGTCAATTCCTGCTTCACAGAAAAAAAGAAATATGCTTTACTTACTGCTTTAAAAAATTTCTCAGATAGCTGGCACTTGGACCCAAAACTTTTAGGCTGCAATGTCATGTTTTCCTTTGTCTGGGAATCAAATGATGGGTTTTCAATCAAACAATTAACAAAAACCCATATATGATTCTTCACCTGTTGAAAACATAGAAACCAATTTACTCAACAAAATTACCACATTCATCTTTTCAATATTTTTGTATAAAGTTACTTGCCTGAAATGGTTTCACTGAAACTCCAGCTTTATTCTTCTTTTTCACCACTTCTATTAGTTTGCCCACAACCTGATCCACCACGTAATCAACATGCCTACCACCCTTAATGAGGGGGGAGAAAAAAAAAAAAAATTAATTTCCTAATTGCTTTTAGCCATATTAAATAACGTTCCCGTACTCATACTTAAATTTGAAAATCCATGCACATTAAGTCGCAGCATAACAAAGGAAAATTTGTATTAAAGTTTCATGTCATTCAGTCTTCGTACAACTGAGGATGATGGATATTACATAGAATAGAAGAAGCAGAAGACGTTTCATTCACTGTACAGTGGTGGACTTCAAAAGTAGCTGCTTACACCTTAAGAGTATAGCAGATCTGAAAATTACTCTATAGCACTGGGATGGTACCTGCAACACCACATGGCTGTCAAGAGGTATCTTTAACAGGCACATAAATAACCTAGGACTGAAAACTTCACACATTCATACATCAAATTAAACTTTCCCCATTTGGTTCATAAAAAAAGTTCAAGAGTTCACCCTCAGATATACAGCACCCATGCCTATTCTTTCCCAAAAGTCATCTCACCTTTTCTTAGCTGTATTTACAGAACTCTTTGAATAAATGCTACTAGCATTCTTTGCTAGCCTTGGGTTTATGCAAGGGCAAATGGAAAGCAAACTGCTAATAACCAACCACAAGATCCAGAAAACTCTAAAAGAACAGACTAAGATAACCATAAGGAGATGAGCAGTTCTCCTTAAAAACTCACCAGAGGCTAAACCTGCTCCAAATTCATACCTGATGTAGCAACAAGAGATACGTAACAGAGCATGCAGCTAACAAACAATAAGGTGGCAAACTAGCCCCTTAGGGGACCACAATAACTTGTAGCTACGTAATCATGTTGCCACCTGTCTTGTAGCCAGCAAGAGCAGTCAACTGGACCCCCTTACAGTTACTGCCCAACTGCAGAAGAAAAAAAGAATGGCTTATAAGCAATTTATTGCATCATCACAGCACCAAAAAAAAAAAAAAAAGGAAAGAATATGTAGGATTTTCTTCCTCCACTGCGCCATAACAACTGAAAGTGAAACATTCACAGTGCCTATCACAATTCTTCCCTTTACCCTAGAAAAGAGAGGGACTCTGAGTACTGGTTACCCTTGCTTAAGGCCTTTCCAACTAGATATTTCAAGTGAAGCCATTATTGCAAGAAAACTTTTGGTGGAGGCAATGTATTCACCTCCCAACTATGACACCTAGGACAACAGACCCTGAGGAAGAAATACTTATGTACTTAAAATTTGGAAGTGGTAAGTCAGAAAAGTTATCTTTTTGAAGCTGTATATAACTCATGCTTTGCAATATGGCAGGGTGATGAAAATACCTATTATTTTCAATGTTTAAATAGTGGTTTTAATATTGATGAAATTCAGTCTAAATAGTGAAGCACTAAGCATTTGAACACCTTCAGAAAGTGCCCCAAAGCTTCTATCACCTTCTCTTAGCTACAATTGTCTTTGGACTTAAACTTTAAACCAGCTACAAAAAAAAACCCCAAAACATACTGCTAGAACACAAGTAATTTTGAAATTAAATTGCTTGGAAAATAAAGGCATTTCACATAAGCTTTCTGGGAAAAAAAGGTCTATTATAGATCTAGTACATCGTAACAATGACTACTGATTCAGATGTGCAAAAGAAACATAACCATTATGAGGTATATTCTACAATGCAGAAGTAATCTAAATCAGAACCGCTAGTAAAGACTAAACTAGACTAGAATATTTCAGTTGGAAGGGACCTACAATGGTCTTCTAGTCCAACTGCCTGACCACTTCAGGGCTGACCAAAAGTTAAAGCATGGTAAGGGTATTGTCCAAATGCCTCTTAAACACTGACAGGCTTGGGGCATCGATCACATGTCTAGGAAGCCTGTTCCAGTGTTTGACCACCCTCTCGGTAAAGAAATGTTTCCTAATGTCCAGTCTGAACCTCCCCAGCACAGCTTTGAACCAACCATTTCCACAAGTTCTGTCACTGGATCCCAGGGAGAGGAGATCAACACCTCCCTCTCCACTTCCCCTCCTCAGGAAGCTGTAGAGAGCAACGAGGTCACCCATCAGCCCCCTTTTCTCTAAACTAGACAAGCCCAAAGTCCTTAACCACTCCTCACAGGACGAACCTTCCAGCCCTTTCACCAGCAGCTTTGTTGCTCTCCTCTGGATGCATTCAAGGACCTTAACATCCTTCTTAAATTGTGGAGCCCAGAACTACACACAGTACTCAAGGTGAGGCCACACCAATGCTGAATACGGCGGGATAATCACCGCATTTGAGCAGCTGGTTATACGCTGTGTTTGATGCACCCCAGGGTGTGGTTTGCCCTCAAGGCTACCAAGACACACTGCTGGCTCGTACTGAGCCTGCTGTTGACCAGCAACCCCAGATCCCTTTTTGGGTGGCTGCCCTTCAGCCACTCCTCTCCCAGTTTATACTTGTGCCTGATGTTACTCTGTCTTAGGTGCAGAATCCGGCATTTCAACTTATTAAATTTCATTCCATTAATCATAGCCCAATGCTCCAATCTATCTAGAACCCTCTGCAAGGCATCTTGTCCCTCAAGAGAGTCAATAGCACCTCCCAGTTTGGTATCATCAGCAAACTTGCTAATAGTGCACTCAACTCCTGCATCCAGACTATTGATAAATATATTGAACAGGACTGGCCCTAGAATTGAATGCTGAAGGAACACACTAAAACAGCACAAACATATTATAGAGAAAACATTCCAGATTAGGAAGAACAACTAGTAATTGAAGGTATGTATCCTGTAGTCTTTAATTCTATGGAACAATGACTACTGAAATTGCCTAAACCAATGGTGATAAATATGTTTAAATATTTACAAGCCCAAGGTGACACAAATTCCCTTACAGGTAAAACAGCAGGCTTTCTTCAGAAATATGTCAGAAATATGAACGGTCCTAAAGACCTAGATGTCTGAAAGCTCTTTACATTTTTGATTATTCAAATGCCTTCCTTTAAATTTATAGACAAAAAGGTACAAATAGTAATAAAATGCTAAATTCTAGTGGCTGTTATAGAAAGTTCATAATGCTTTGACTAAAATCTATTATCTTGTAACAAAGAATGGAGTGATGCATGCATATCCTACACAATTAAACATACCTAACTCAACACTCAATATTTTACATAGAAGATCACCTTTGCTTAATATCATTTAGCACCTTACAAAAATACAGAACAAATAATGGTTCCTGTTCAAACCAATTTGCATCAGGACAGACAAAATAATGCAAATGCATCTATGGAGACATTCATCATCTGTTTTTAAAACAGAATTGAGGAGGAAAAAGAAGCTTTTGATGGGTATGAGGAAGTATAGGATAGATTAGAAATAAGAAATGGAGAACAAAACCAAGAAAAAAACAGCAGCCAAAAAGACCATGCAAAAGAAAGAAACAGCAAGCAAAAACCAAAAGTCACAATTCTACATTTTAAGGCAGATTATGCATCTGAAAAGACTGAAGATATAAAGTGGCTGAATTGACGGAGGATAGCAGCTGTGTTCTCAGCTTCATGTGGAAGGTAGAGATGAAAAGAAAAAAGAGAGAGGAGGTAAAAAAAATAGCTTGAGATGATAAATATTATTAGTCATAACCAAAGCTAGTACTTGCACTTCAAAGAAACCATCTATGATTTCTGTTAGTCTCTAGAGTCACGTCCGAAACAGCAGCACAAACCACTGGTGTGTTTTAGAAGCACCATACATACATGTATTTTTTCATGGCATTTCTTCTTAAGAAAAAAAAAGAAAAAAAAACCAAACCACCACAAACTGACAAAACAAACAAACAAAAAAAAAACCAAACCCAAAAACCACCAAAATCAAAACACAACAGTTTTTATTCACTTATGGATGACAGAGTTTCAGCACAGGAGAGTTCAAGTGAAAATTGATACACTGACATCCTTCCACTTTGAAGAAAAATAAAACCATTTCCAAACTGTAAAGAAAAGCTACTACAGGAAAATACCAAATTACATGTTTAAAAAAACACATTCCACATTTGAATGGCAATTTTAAAGTGCATTACTTTTACTCATCACATTACTGAAAACTTCCGCTTACAGGAATATCTCAGTATATTTTTGTATTCACAACTTTAGCAATTTTTTTTTTCAATTTTAGCACTTCAAATATTTTGCTAAAACTAACAGCTGACACATCAAAAATTAGCTACTTACCAGTAATTCTTGTTCTTAGAAGATATTAGTTACTATAACAGTTCCCCATTCCTGTGTCCATTCTTAGTGTGTAGCATTGAGTGAGGGATGTTCAGAGCTCAAAGTTGGGAATCTTTCAACCATCTCACCAGTAGGTGGCACATTTACCCACTATAGAAGCATAACAGCCTATAACTGCCCCAACTGTCAGTACATTTTAATACGAGACAGAAAAAGAAAAATACCCTCTAAATCTAGAGGGCTGTCAATGATTATTATGACTACTGTATTATAAGAAAGAGCACAAAAACTGCATAACCTTCTTTTCCCAGAAGGTAACCATCATGACTGAAACCCAGTCTTGCAAACTTGAGGATGCAAAGACATCTAATGAAACGGTAACAACTAAAATCTTAAAAATGAAGCTTAGACTGGCTCCTATATACACTTATTCATATCGTCATCAATAGCCAACAGCCTCAATTAATTTCAAGGTAAGCCATACTTAAATTCTATGGACAGATAAATGGTTCATATGGCAAACAAATTCAGAAGCTAATTATAAATTTGAAATTTTCATTGAATTATCTATACAAATAAAATCCTATTTTCTTTGGCATTTGTTTTCTGTTATGTTTATTTTATTAGAATAAATCTGAGAACATCAAGTTCTGGAAGGGTCCTGAATTTCTTGCTGAACTCCAGCAAATTTTAACAGGTTGGGATGCTCCCTCCACCCTAGTCTACTATCTGACACTGCATCTGTATTAGCTGACCATTTCTGTTAAAATGATTAGTAGTATTACAGTTAGCAGTGCCACCATATTAAAAATATCATTAATTGTTATGTTAATAACTGAAATTTCTACTACAGCTACTATCTGAAATTGAGAACTTGAGAAGACCATGTTTAATCAGTTTATAAACAAGTCTCACCAAAAGGTTATCTACACAACCATAATAGCTACAACCATTCTTTCAAATGCTGCCTCAGAGCCTGAAGTTGAATTCTGTGGTGACCTACTGTGGCAAAATTGTGAATAAATGGGGACCTGACCCAGGTAACAAATTTACGAGAACAAAACAAGGGAGTTGTGCCTTGATGTACTGCCTGACCTTCTACACACCCCTCAAAAAAAAACCCCATGAACCTAAAAAAAACTTGTTTGGAATTTAAAGCAAGTTTAAAAAAGGTGGAAGGGAAGTTACGACTGGGTGAAATTTATCCAGAAACAGAAATGAAAAGCTTTCAGCAAACAGCGATAAATAACCAAAAAACAGCTGAAATGAGCTCCTCACCTGTTAGCAGATAAGGGGACAGGCAGTTGACGCAGTTAGTTACTAGCCATTATGTCTCATCAGTGGGTAGTTGCACATCAATTGCTGGTGAGGTGGTTCACCGGCCCCGAACATTCCACATCCAGTCACACACATAAGGCATGGATTGGGAGAGTGGGAAAAACTAGAAATTACAACACTTACCTTTGAAGAATACACAGTACTTTTTCTATGAATTTTCTTAAAGAATAAATGATAACAATGTATGTGTAACTGCATGATGGGTGAAAATTGATCCAAAAGAGTCAAATTCAAAATCTTTCCAGTAAGTGTATGCAATATATTTAACTTAGGAGTCAATAAGTATTCATTTTTTTCAAATACATTTTCTTCACCTGATTATCAGACATTATTAAGTTTCTCTGCATTGCCAGCTTCTTCATAAAGGTATTGTATACATCTTTAAGGTCATGCTATTTTTCTTCTTTATGTTGCATAAAGAGGCCTGAATTAATACTAAGTTTTAACCTTTCAACTACCAGATGTGTGTGTTATCCCTATTTCTGACAAGTATCAGATAAGCATTTAATTAAAATGCACACTTAGAAAGTAAATACTCTACAATGAAGTAAAGTATCCCTCTTACCACTGAACCCTGGTTCAACTACACTGCAAATGACACTGGAAGAAGATACATAGTAAAAATTATATACCACCAAAACACTGGCTACACGTTATCTACCACTGAGATTAACACTGATACTTCTGGACACCTGCCTAGACTAGGGACCCCACTTAGTAAAACCGCTGGTGCTTATGAACCACTTGTGCTACCATTAGAATTTTCTTCTGTTTGAGTCTTTTAGAAAAGATCTGAGCAAGGAGGGTTTTTTAAGTGTCTCATTACAAATTCTTATCTTTCTCACCTTTTGGGGAAACTCATAGTTAAGATTCCCTAAAACCAGCCTCACCAATCACTAGAATTGCTTGACTGTTGTTAGATCACTCATCTGGTGCAATTTGTGAAGAGTAGAAATGACAAAGACTTTCTTTCACCATGGTGGATCCCAGATCCCTAAACCTGGGCCACGCCAAACTGGCATAAATGAGAGTTACGCTAGTTGATTTCATGCGATTGCCTTGGTGCCTGACCACCCCAGCAATTTAAGAAGCACAAAGATTGTACTTTAGTATGCTGACCATATTGCTGCTTCATCATAACTGAAGATTTGCTGTGAGATCATTTCACTACTACTATAGTTGCTAATAAGTACAGAGAACACGTACATCCCCTTATATAGAAACACAAATAAGAGAAAATTAATCTCAACGTTTCAGGCCAGTTTTATACATCATAAAGCAATAAATGGAAAGCCATTATTCAAGAACACCAAAAGCCATTTTTGCCCTCCAAAATTTGCTACTACTAGCTTTAAAGGGGTTTGTATATTTTTTTAACTTAATTTCAGAATTATTTTATTACAATGTGTTAAAAAGGAAGCAATAAAATAGGTTCCATTCATTTTATATTTAATCAATACCATGTGTGCTCACATCAGCACCACTGATAACAATTACTAGTGTTTTAAAGACTAGTGCATATTCAGAAATACTGCTATGAATGTATTTTGATTGCATTCAGTTGCTCGCCAGATCCTCTCATAAAAAGGACTACCTCACCTATTTACTTTTAGTAATGCAGATGTATTTTTTTTATCAAAAATCTGACTAGGCATAACCTTAGCACACATTTTTATCATTTGCGTTTTTTATCATTTAATATAACTACTCACCTTTGTGGTAGCTATACTATTTACAAAGCTGATTTGCTGAAATCCTTTTTCACTTAAAGTGAGGCACACATCCCATCGCTCATTCACAACTTCATGAATAACTTTCAGTGCAACTCCAGTTTCATCCAGCTTGTCTTTTACGTAAAGATCTACATAACTGCGAAATCCATTTACCTATGAATAATACAGATAACAGTTACTATTTTTTGCATAAAATACTCACTACACTTAAAATATTTTAGATGAGGCTCTTACAGGTAATTTCTTCCCATTCAACATGACTTTGACTCCTTTGCATGACCCAGCCAAATCATATGCTCTTCTTGTCATGAGGGCCACAATATCCTTATCAAGTTTTTCCATTTTAAATTTAGACAGATCTGGCTGGAATGTAATGCATGTGTAGTCATCACCATCAAAATGCTTAATCTTGGGTTCAGAGGTCTTCATCATATTGTTCATCCAAGTCTTTGGAAACAAAACATTAGATGTTAGTTTACAATACATGTTATCCTCCTCCTTTGTTCCATTTTCCAGCTATGCTAAGATTGCAACAGCTACACAACAAAAAGCTCATAGACTTCTCTTAGAGGTTTCCTCTGGTAAAACACTACACATAAAATGAATTGCTTTACCAAGATTTGCACAAGCATTGGTGACAGCAGATTTGTGGTTTCTGTAAATATGCAGGTATCATTACACTGATGGACATTATTCTAATGCAAACAAAGCCCACCACAGAACTGTCTACATTAGATGCAAGTGAGCTAGCTAAACAGTCCTTATTGCCCATCAGTTTAATGCTTTCAATCTACTACACACTTCTATAAAGAAGTTTATTAGTCCTTGTGCAGAGACTCCGTGTCTCTCAGATAGCATCGCAGCGGCTGTGCAGTGTACCGAAACATGCTTCTTGACAAACCAACTTGCTCAGTCTTGACTCAGGAGTGTTGGCATTGTTCCCTCTTTAAGAACACGGGCACATTTATAAGACCAAGCAGAACGCCTACTCACAGCATATATCAAAGTGGAGTTGTATTAAATTTTCACAATTTTTGAAAATACTGGAAAACATAGCACTTTAAGTCATAAAGCATGTCATTTTCAAAAAGTACACTCGAACTAATACTGAATTTGCCTTCTGGCAGTCAGCAATACCATAACAAAGTTCTTCAAACTTTTAGAAAGGTGGCCATCTCAAAGCTATATACAGTAGATCAGATTACAGTAGATCAGATTACATTCAGTCCTTGGTCTGTGTGCTAACAACGATAAGAATGAGCAATGGGTACAAATGGGGAGGGAGGGGGTTTGCACTGAAGTCCAGCTAGGCTAATGAAATTCATGACATAGACACTGAAAAAAATCTTTTTCTTAACACTATAAAAAATTATCTAGATAATTGCACAGCTAAGTAGAAAGATTTTTTGACAAATTATATAACAGCAATTACAAAATATTTTCATTAAATATATTCCTTTTCACATGCACATGAATATACTTTAGTTTTAACGGAAGAAATTTGTTTTTCATTTTTATTCACTTAATAGTCCCAAGAAAAATATTACTTAAGCAAAAACCCACGAATTCTAATACACAGAAGTACCAATTTTATTGACTGAACTACCTAGCCTGCAAACTCTACACATCCATTTGAATATTAAATGATTCATTTCATGAAATATTCATGAAATATAGAAAACGTGTTAAATTTTAAATTTATAATTATGGCAAAGAAAAGGAAAAAAGTTGAGATAATTTCTATACCTGCTTAAAGCTGTGCTTGTATTCCTTGCAAGCAGTTTCAACTGTAAACTTTGTACTAAATATGTTACAGAGTTTTGCACCGTAGCCATTGCGTCCACCTGAAAAAACAACATATAGTAAGTTTTTTACAGCAGAACCATATTTATGATATTCAGAGAGTATGCCAATGAAGTAAAACGTTCCTACAGTTGGGCCACATGTCAACAGCTATCAAAGGATGCCAGAGATGGAGTTTCACACTACCTCCAATCTGGTACAACTGCTTCTGCCTCAAAAATGAGTAGTTTGCTCCTCCCCACAAGGCCAGGATGCTCCCATTGCTTCCCTCAGGTTGATCTACCAGTTGCTTGCTGAAAGGCAAGTGACCTCAACACCCTGATCAGCTGAAAACTAGGTCAGACCCAAACCACTCTGCAACCACACATCATAATATGGGCAAAATATATGGGGTAGGATAGAACAGAACTAACTTTCATTTATGATCTAAATTAGAGTTACTTCACATTTAGGATAATAATTCATACCCTAATTTATTAAATTTATTTTTTCCCTTAATTTCAAGAGCATAAATGTTTAAATGCTCGCATATGTTACAATTAAAATATGAAGATATGTTGTTACTGAATAATGAGTATTGTCATTAAAGATGTAAATGTAAAGTTCTCTGTAAACATTGATATCAAAAAAGAAAAAGTAAGGTTTTTTTCTTTAAGTCATTTTACTCTAACAGAGCTATAGTAATGGTGACTAAGTGATCATCTGTTATGAAACAGTATAGAGAAAAGTAAGAAGAGAAGGCATACTGAAAAGCAAACAATGGCTTAATTGAATAAAACAAAGCATGTTAAACAGTCTTGCCTGTAACTTTTTTCTCATCATCATCATAGTTGCTGGATGTTAGCAGCTGCCCGAAGATTAAAGCAGGTACGTATACCTTTTCTACTTTGTGTTCCACAACTGGTATACCCTTTCCATTATTCCATATGCTGATAATGTTTGATTCCCTATAAAACAGCGAAGGCATTAAGCCAATTAATGTAATCTCAAAAACAGACTCCTGCATATATTTTACCTGTTTAAATAACCACATAAAATACAATAAGACCATATTCTTACCAAGTTTAGTCACAGCTCTACCCATTTTAATTATAAAAAAACACTTCTCTGTGCTTATGAGATGTCTTGGAAGAAGAAGCATAATTGCTCATACACAACAGTATTTCATATCATAAAAATAACCCTTAAAAATCTGCTTGAAGAGTTTTCACTATCAACATGATAAGCAACAGAATCCTGAAGTTTAGTGACAGAATTATACTTAAGTTAGAGACGTAGCTTTTTAGGTTTCATTGAAGTCCACCCAGATACAGCCAAGTTATCACCTGTTTAAAACTGTTATTTCCCATTTATGATAAACATTGTAACTTATTTTATGCATCAATGCCAAAATCCATCAACATCTGGCATCATTAATACTTGTAGCTCTCATATAGAATTTTCATTTCAGACTATTAGAGAGTTCAAAATCATGACAGGTCAGGCAGATTTACACTACCATTTCCCACCCACTCCATGATAAAAACAATTTGGTCTACAGAAACTGATAATGCACTGAAAACTTGCAGAAAAATTATTTCTCAGTGTATTTATTCTAAAGACTAGGTGTTAAAATTAGGTCTCAAACACTTATTATTCAGTTAAACGTCACTGAAAAGGTACTACTAAAGGAACCCAATCAACACCTATTTAACTATGGTACTTCTTACTAGGAAATATCTCTAAGTATTCAATTTCGAAAAACAGTGGTAAGGACATATTTGCAATCTGCAGTTTCAATGTGATACAGCTGACTGATTCAAACGTAACCTTATCCTAATGGTAAAGAAGTTAACATAGAAGTTCAAGAGGTGCAAAATTATGTTACAAAACCTCAAGGTTGGTATTTATGATTTATAAGTAACCTGGCTGATTATAGTTATGTACTGTCAAGCTTTCATCTAATCATGAATTTTATAATCTTCTGGTTTTAAGTTTCATTCAATCAAATGCTAATGAGTGATTTAGGAAAGCAAATTATTATAAATTCAGAATGGTAGTATTTCCTGTTAACCACTTTTTCCATCTTAAAATATGAAGCTAATGGAAATAATTCCAAAAATATTATTTTGTTTTTTTTTTAAAAAAAGCCAATTTCATTTAATAAAATAATTTGTACAAATATGAACTACAATAGCTTTGGCAGGGAAAGTAAATTAAAACATGCTTTTACTTACGGATCAATGGATATTTTAATACAAGTCATATTCTTGTCCCTCTGCTTATTGTCAGCGGCATTTACTATGAAACAAAGTAGCACAAATTAATACTTTCTAGGAGCAATAATTAATTACTTGATCTGTAAAACTGATTATATACACATTCCACCACAAGTTACAATGGTCCAGGTATTTCTTAATCTGGTATCTTTTTGTATATTCTGTATCTTATTACTGAAGTCTATAAACACGACCAACTATCTGCAAGAAGATATTTTTCAACCTTCTTATAATCACTGACTATTTCTAGCAGTTAGACTATCTTAGAAATAAATACAGAAGTGTATTTTGTGAGCTTGTTTTCATAACTGTTCTTAACATACTGAACACTTCATTCTTCTGTTGCTTTGTTGTTTGGATATTTATTACACATATTACACCATGTATGTTAAAAATCCTAGGACATTATATGCATCACCAGATCAGTTTAGACATCCTTTTGCCACTGAAACCCAATCCTGAAAAAGTCACATCCGTTAAGGAGTGTTTTGATTGCAGCAAAAGTTGTCTCTAAAGAGCCTGTGAGACTTAAAACTAACAGTGGTAAGTTAGTTCCTAAACAGTTTAGGATCAAAAGGAGGAAAACTGGAAGTTAACATTTTATCAGAATTTAATTAAACTACACTCCAGTGTATATTAACTACAAACAACAGAAATGTGACTATGGCCATTAACCGTGAAAACACATTACAATCATTTTCAGCATTTGTCTCATCACCCATGAAACAGATGAAAATAAAGCCCCAGAACACTAAAGGACATAAAGATAAATCCATTAAAATATCTTAATATATTGAGATCCTTATAATCTATTAAGATAAGATCAGATATTTCAAGGTGCTTTTGCTAAAATTATTAAGTGCAGTTTCATTAAGAAGTATGCACAGCTACAATGTCCAGTTTTCATAATGTTATTGCACTGACCCCTAGCTCTCAAACCACACTTTATGGAGCACTTATCAGTGCCACATAAAGCAGCACTAAGTCATACAGTACTATGATAATAATAGGATAACGATTTTCCTTTTGAATGGGACAAGACAGAAGTGACTCCCTCCCGTGAAAAGCCTGTAAATTTCATCTATGAGGCAGCACTCAAAAAAGAAGTGATGAAAGATTTTCATTCCCATATTTCTCAAATTAAATAATGAGTGAAAAACAAAAATAAAAAATACTTCTTTTCCACCTGGCCAAGATATAGTCTTTATTGCCTCCAAGACAGCAATGTTGTAAAGCATAGTTTTACATGTGTGGATAAATGCTGAACCCAGTGAAGGTCATGACAAAATTACCATTAACCTCAATAGACCATAATTTAGTTTACAATGTAAACCCACCAATCCTTACAACGTAACTTCATAAAAACTGATTAGCTGAAGAATTCATGTCTATTAACCCAAAATATAAGTTCAGCAGACAGCACACTGTTCAAATGTTGCACGCCTCTACTGCTGCTTAGTCTTCAATGTGTGCCCATCACCAAGGGAGTATCATAAATTAGTAAGTCATAGTGACTCAGGGACTTATGACAGAATTTTCTAAAAATCAGTTTTTGTGCCTCAGTCACCATGCTTTTAAATGGCAGTATGATACTTATTAATTTTAAAACTCTCTGAAGTCTAGAAATGATCCATGTAAGAATCACCATTACCACCACTATCATTCTGTACAGAAGGAGGTAGTTTTAAAGATTCATGAGATAGTGATCTAAATTAACACGACAATTTTCTGTTGTCTTCTTTCAGAAGAATAATTTTGTTGCATATGTTACTTAAAACTGTGGCCCTGATCAACTTTCCAGATTAAAAATCTTTTAACAATATTGATCATAAAGAATGATCTAGCTTAGACATTCAGTAACAAATACTTAGGCTGTCTTACAAGTTCAACTGAAAACACTCTTCCCTCTTTGAACTGTTCTGTCGTGCTGGACTGTACTAAAATTTTCATGCATTGCAGTTTAGTGGGACTCTAAGTCTGTGATTTAAACTTATATACAAATTAATGTGCTTTGAGAGCTCTCAGAAAAGCGTGTACTCCAATAATGCTAAAGCAATGTTATTGTTAAAAATACTTACCAAGGATTTCATCAAAGATCTTGTACAAGCCTGGGACAAAGGTAACTTCTCTGCAGTTCATTCCTACATCTTCATCATAAACCCACATTAACTACATGTGAACAAAGTAAAATAAAAACATTTACTGTCTTGGTAAACCAGTCTGTGATTCTACATCATCTATTTACTTCAGGAACTTTACTCTTCCAATCTGACTGCTGCTGTGATATGAGACAAAAGCAGAAGCAGACGTTTGGCAAAAATTACAACTGTATCCACAAAGATGCAATGAAAATGCATTATTTTCTGCTTGGTGGGGAACTCGAACAGTACAGACAGTGAAGTTTGAAGCAATTTGCAACTTCACAAAAACAGCTGAAAAAAATGCCAGCAGAAGGCTTAAATTCTCTGTTCTCTACCTAAACAAACAGTCCAAAGCATTTTTGGACCTGGAGCGAATGCTACTTACAAATATGTATACGTATTTGTGTGCATATAGGCATGTTTGTAAACAGACATATACACACACATAACTATGTGTTTACACACATAGGTGCATGTTCATGTTTGACTGAACTTCAATGTTTTCTGAGCATGTTTTTTCAGGCAAACCAAGCACTGCTTTAAGAAGTCTTCTCTTGGCCCCTTCCTACATATGCATACATAAACATGACCACAGTTTTTACCACGGTAATTCAGAATACTCAAAAAAGCAGAGATTTGCCTATTTATTAACCAGAATTGTGATTTCCTCATTAAAACAACAAACACTATTAAGTGTAAACTTAGTGACACTTACCTGAGTTAATGGTTCAACTGACCCGATGTAGGTATCTGGACGGAGGAGGATGTGCTCAAGCTGAGTCTTTTTCTGATAAACTCTCTCAACAGACATCTTCTTTGAAGTGTCATTTTTATTAATGCTTTCTGAGTCTTCCTTTTTTGAAGCATTGATCTGATTATCAAATAATGTCTAACAAAAAAAAGACAACAACAATCAACCCCATTCATTCAATCTGTCACTCTCAAGATATTAACAAGACCTGACAATTACAATCAAAACTTGTCATGTAACTTAACATTTAAGTTTTCAGGTGTATTAAGATCAAGCTATCCTCTCAACAGAAAAAATTCAACAGATTATGTGACAGTTTCTTAACAAACTGTCACATATTCAAACTTTAGTGATTTACTAAGCATGATAAACCAAAATAAGGAAATAACTGTGTATTACAAAAGACACCCACTTCCTCAGTGGTATTTATAGGTATTATAAATGTGTTATATTTTTATATATATTAAAAATGTAAGTATTATTATATTATATATTATAAATATATTTATAAGTATTTATAACATCCATTTTGTGCTTAAGCATTTGAATCCAAAATACTGAATACTGTTCTGAATAACAGTAAAACTACTCTTCTACATTTTAGTTCGGACAATTCATTCAGTGGGACTTAAGAAACACTGTAATGCCTCTCCTATGGCTTCTCAACCGCTATAATTTACATTCTCTATTTAAGTGAAGTAATTAAACCTGATACAATCCCAGTTTAGAATGCTTTCTAATGAACTAAGCCAAAGACTGAAAAAAAAGGAGAATCACATAGGCTAATGTCACAATTTAAGCAGAATTCAAGCCTAACGTGATTGGAGATGATGAAAAGTGTCTCAATTGGAAGAGCAAGCAGTGTTTCAGAAAACTAAACCACTTTTGGGGGGAGGGGATTTGGTGTATCTTTCAGAAATTTTTTCCTGATAAATACCTCCCCCATTGAACTAAAACCACACAAAAATAAAAGTTTAAATCTCTCGGAGCAACCAAATGTAGAAAACGCCCATTCTGAGACAGTAAAAGCATATCTACCAAGAGACTAGGTATAACATTTTATGTATACATTCCTACCTGTAAATTGGAATTATCTTAAAAATACCAATAAACATAACTTGAAGTTACACGATTTATTTGCCTGGCTAGCAGATGTAAAAGAAAAAAATTCTGTCACCACCTGCCTAATACCTGAAATAGCCTCCTTCTCTTACAGGGGGTTTACCAACTTTGAAGCACATGTTACATGACCAGTAAAAACCATCAACAGACAAATAATGAGGACAAAACCCACTCCCCACTCAGGTCAATATTTTACTCCCATTTAGCTGTTCCCAGTAAATCTCTGTATAAAGTAAATAAAGGCTGAACTCCAACCCCCAAATAACCAGTCACCACATAAATTTCTCAGCCCAAAGAAAATATCATCAGTTCTCTCTCAATCTAGCCTTTGCTGCAGCCTCAGATAGCACTGAAAGCAAAGGGTAAGAAAGCATGTAAGCACATAGGAACAAGGAGCAAAGGATACTGAACTCACCCAAATAAGTTCAGCAGACTCAAAAAGGCCAAACACGAACCTATAGCATACAATTAACAAGGACAATTCTCCACGTATTATTCAAATCTGTCTTCTCCAGCTTCTACTATTTAAACTTTGATGCTTTTTTCTTTCCTCTTAGCAGGCACAGGAATAAAGCATTTCATTCTATTCAGAACAAGGCAAATTACCTTTCTTTTCCAGATTTGGAGATCACATTTTTCTAGTCTATTTATGGAAATGCTATGAAAGACATTATTTCAAGAACCTTTGAGACAAGCAGACTGTGTACACCAGTGGTGACAACAGCCAATTGTTTGGCCCTGAGTAAACCTGAACAGGCCAAATAAGAATCAAATTTTCTCTACTACCCAGTCCTGTAACTGACAGCATCCAAAATAAGAGGGGAAAAGAATCCAGGGGACCCCACAACCTTGCACAAGGATTACACGCCACAGAGTTAGAACCACAACACTAACTCTCATGACTTTTCTTCTGGAGCATATCACATCTGCCCCCAAACAGGGAAGCTGCAAAATCGCATGCATGTGTGATTAAAGTGTTTTGGTATCTGAGTTAATTTAGTCTCTACACTGTCATTTGGTCTTAAACTGTGACAACCCCACCACTGCCACCCTAAAAAGATTAGCCACGGATCAGCTAAGCAAGCAGAAAAGAAAGAGGACTTCACAAATAGATACATTACGCTGATACATAGAAGAGGAGCAATGAGAATTGTTACTAAAGAAGCACTGCCAACAGTTGCAATGTAAATTTTATTTAATTTAAGTAGTTCTGTGAATGATGTCCAGGCTTCCAATGAGTTTCACTGTATGTGTGTGTGTATATATTCTTTTATATCTTTCTGACCTTACTGTCTTTACTTTACGATCATCTTTGACATCACACCTCATAGGAGTCACCCTTAGCTCACTCACTGATTCCATAGCACTGTTAGCACTGTTCTACTACATTCACCTGTTCTAAAGGGACCAGTGATTAGCAGGAAAAGAAACTAATATTTCTCAGATGAAGTAGAAGCAAGTGTTGAAACAAGGGAAGAAGAAATGTAATTCATATAGAAAACAAAAGAATTACAGGTGTGAAGACCACCAGAATCTTGTTCAAATGGAACTCTTCTATTTGCTCCCAATTCTTAGGCTTCAAGAGGTTTTTACAGTCAGTGAAGTGCATGATGGGCAGTCATCACATGCCAATTTTTCAGTTGTCATGTACATCAGTATTGTATTCTTATGATTGTTCTGAGACAGCTCCCAAATGCTTTGACTTGTACAGCATCTGAGGACTACCGCCTAACAATGCATCACAACTCAGTAATGCCTTAACACAGGCTAAGATTTGAGTTCTTACTCTAATAAATTCAGGCTACAGTTTTCTCATCTCCAATAGCTCCACTTGTCCCACAACTTGTTTGCTAAAGTCAGTAGATTAGAAAAAGTCCATTTTATTGTGACTGAATGAGTACCTCTAGGTTGTAAAAAACTACTACAGAACAGAATTATCAGGAAGGAATTCCTACAAGCCATTGCCTTCAATACACCACTAGGAAATGCATTTCTGTTTTCCACCGAAATCCTTACTGACGACTTGGAGGAGCTTATACTTTCCAGCTTATCAGTAAGAAATGTATAGAGTACCAAAACTCTTTCTGTTGAGATGCTACTGCCAGATTGTTGTCACGTTGACATCGAGAACAGAGGTCACACCTAGACAAACTTTGCTGCCTAAAAAGAGCTAGTCCTGTAGAAGTGTCACTTCTTGGGGAACAGTGAGCTTGCTTTAGTAGTAAGGATCTTCTGTTACTCTAGTCCCTGTGACAGCTATGTCTATTACCTTTTATAACACACTAATTAGAACATGATTATGTATGATTTAAGAGGAAAAAAAACCCCAACCCACACAAAGGATCAGCATAACATTTTTTCTACCTGGTCAGTGATTACTGAGCATGTTGAGAGAAGGGCAACAAAACTGGTGAAGGGTCTGGAGCACAGACCTTATGAGGAGCGGCTGAGGGAGCTGGGGTTGTTTAGTCTGGAGAAGAGGAGGCTGAGGGGAGACCTTATCGCTCTCTACAACTACCTGAAAGGAGGTTGTAGTGAGGTGGGTGTTGGTCTCTTCTCCCACATAGTTAGCAATAGAATGAGAGGAAATGGGCTCAAGCTGTGCCAGAGGAGGTTTAGGTTGGAAATTAGGGAAAATTTCTTCACAGAAAGGGTAGTCAAGCATTGGAACAGGCTGCCCAGAGAGGTGATGGAGTCATCATCCCTGGAAGCATTCAAAAAACGGGTAGATGTGGCACTTCAGGACACGGTTTAGTCTAGTCTACCCTTGACTGGTTTAGTGTGGACTTGGTAATGTTAGGTTAATGGTTGGACTGGATGATCTTAAAGGTCTTTTCCAACCTAAACAATTCCATGATTCTACTAAAAAAAAGTAGTCTTAACGAACTTTAATTCTATAGTTTTTACTAAGACATTACAAATAGCTTTTCAGTATGCTCTACTTAAACATTTAAGTTTCATTCTCATAGACCAGAACAGATTGTATTTGTACAATCCTCCAAGTATAATATATCTTCTGTATGCAAAAAATACTCATGTTATAAACATTCAGAACTTATTTAACTTACACTATTGAAACATATGTATAAAAACAAAAGCCAGAAAGTATTCAACTACAAAATGTTATTATGCAGGCATGCAAGCATCAGAAGTCCACAGAACTGCAGTTTCCCGGACCAAGTCTCTCGGGCTGTGCTGTACTCTGAAACAGAAGGCCAACTCTGAATCCCTGTATCTCCATCTTGAATGGACATTTTATGGAGTTCAAGTGATGTTTAGAACTCATTCCAAAAAAGAGAAAATCTTCATCACCAAATCCATGGCATAGATCTATAGACACAAACATCCTCCACAGTCTTCCTATTATGATTTCCTTGGTAACTTAAAAAAAAAAAAAATTAGACATGCTTTCATCTGCTGAGCTTCTACTACTTAAAATGCAAGTGAATCTAGCAGGAAAGCTTTTTTTTTTTTTTGTTAAACTGAGCAAGCACTAAACTGCAGTGTTGCTAAACTGACAACCTCTTCTGTGTATTTTGGAATTGTCTCAAGAATGCCTTTTGTATTCTGTTCTGTATGAAAGATCTTCATATTGTTAGAGCTCCAATAACACTTCTCAAAACAGCACCAGCTGTTGTTTCATGAGAAAACCCCTAAAGAGAATTAACCAAGTGTCACAAGGGGCTTAAGTCTTCTGCTTCACAGTAAGTCTGTTTCTTGTTTGTTTGTTTGTTAACAGGTTACCCAATTTTCAGGGTCTGCTTTGCAATCTTAATGTTCTTAATTTTTTTTTTTCTAGACACATTGTTTGACTTTCCCAACATTCTTGTGATTCAAGACTGTACAGATTCTTGACAGTCTTTCAAACTTTCTAACCCTCCAGACTGATGATGAGCATACACATCCACATACATGTAAGTCAGCAAGATGATCATCCTTAAGTAGTTTGGAATGCTATAACCTATTGCACTGAGCTCCCTTCTTCATAGACATGCAGTCACACTTCATACTGGGACCTCAGATGTAACGAGCATCTTAGACACTCTTAACAAACACAGCATAGTGGTAACTGTATGGAAAAACATACTGATTTTCAGTTTGATTGCAGTTGCTTCTCAGTTTACTACATCAAGACTATTGTGCATGCTATCATAACCATGTTTTATTACAGTAACTGCTTTCTCCAGTATGATTGCAATGACTCCAGAGTTTCCCTTTTGGAGTTGTTTTTGCTATAAATTTACACAGTACTGTGTGAAAGCTATAGTCATTCTTTCCTTTTGCAATCTTGAGACTCGGAACCCAAGTAGCCTTTAACAGACAACGGTTTGGCAACAAGACTTTTACTGTCTACCTTCAACCCAAGAATTCACATATTTAGTTCTGGCATCTTCTTTCTTCACATTTTGCTTTTTTTTTTTTTCTTCTTCTTCAGTCTCCTCCATTGAAATTTCTGCATATAACAGAGCATACAACTACCTGAAAGGAGGTTGTAGCAAGGTGGGTGTTGGTCTCTTCTCCCAAGTAGGTAGCAATAGGACAAAAGGAAATGGGCTCAAGCTGCACCAGGGGAGGTTTAGATTGGATATTAGGAAAAAACTGTTCACGGAAAGGGTAGTCAAGCATTGGAACAGGCTGCCCAGACAGGTGGTGGAGTCACCATCCCTGGAAGTGTTCAAAAAATGGGTAAACATGGCACTTTGTGACATGGTTTAGTGGGCATGGTGGTGATGGGTTGATGGTTGGACTGATGATCTTAGAGGTCCTTTCCAACCTTAATGATTCCTAGTTTTTACTTTCATTATAAATAATCCAGCCACCAAGCCAGGAAACATGAAATTGCTACTCTACCCTTAATTGGTTTAGTGGTGGACTTGGTACTGTTAGGTTGATGGTTGGACTGGATGATCTTAAAGATCTTTTCCAACCTAAACGATTCTATGCATGACATCCACATTACATCAGAGATTTTTATTGCCTTTTTTTGATGAAAACTGGATCATGTCGTCTTCCTTTGCATTTCAAAATCACATTGAGTCACCATGCTGAGTTTGGTTACTTATGCTTCAAACAGCTGTACTTCAATACGCTAAATCTTAATACACATTTGATCTGGACAGTTTGGCAGCCCCAGAGAACAGCCATTCCTATCTAAATAGACAATAAAGTGTAAAGCTACAACAAAGAGCATAGGTTTCATCATCAATTTCAATGTTGCCATACCAAAACTGGAATATACATCTTTAGCTTGAATCCTTACTTTAAATGGAATCTTTATTTTTATTTAAGTAGCTGAACTTCACACTGTCACAAGAAATTGAAAATCCTGAAAAATGTTAATGTCTCTCCCCATTTACACAGACTTAATCCTGTATTGGCTATTACATCATCTCCTCCACACTGGAAACTATCTCCAAACAACAACAACAAAAAAAACCCAATGAAACAAACAATCAAAAAAATCCATTTTTCTTTAGTCTGCCCATTCTTTCTTCCCCATATTAGGTGGCAAAAGAGGGCTCATTTTCTAGACTGGCAGACAAGCATAAATGAACAGAGACATTAGTATGTGAACAAGAAGTTACCTTCACTTTGGCTTTGTCTTTTCTGCCTTAAACTCCTAAAACTACTACATCCAATGATTTTTCTCCCAAAAGGCCAATGCAGCCCTGGGTCATAAGAATTTAGAAAAGTACATGCCATGTGTTCTACATTCCCTTAAATAAAAGCACATTTAGTGGGACAAGACAGTAAATTTTGAGTGTAATTAAGCTGTAAAACCTAGGGAGGTTAAGTAAGTAATGAAATCCAGGGATGCGGTAGATTTTCTACCACTTCCAGTTCAAAACAAAATTACCTCACTTGAGGAAGATATGCTATACCTCAAAAAAGTTTATAGGTGCAATATGGTAATTACTAGATAGTTCTATGGACAACACGTACTTGACCATAGTGTGGTGGTATATATTGGATCATAATGGACTCTTCTTGCCTTAAAAAAAAAAAAGACAATGAATACATTGTTACCTAAACATTTTGCAATTTTCCCAAAGAAAACTCTGGCTGAGAATACCTCCCACCATGAAAACAAAACTGGAGGGAGTTTCAAAATAAACCACTCTCCTGCTGTGTTTAACAAATGGTTTGGCTCTCCTGCCAAGATGAAAACACAAAAAAGTAACAGTTCGCTGTTACCACAGCAAATTTCCATAGACTATTGCATACCATTAGTGGCATGAACTAAAACTCTCTATCGTATCCTCCCCAAAGCTGATTGTAAGGAGGAGTTCACAGTAAACTCACCCAGAACTAGTCTCACTCCAGTGAGACTAACGTGTTTATTTTCAGTTCCTAAATTTTTTATGTCCTGGTTTGGACAATTTGCTCTGGACTCTGAAAGGATCACATTACATAGAGTTTTGTTATGATGGTTCAGTTATAGAATAGCTTGAGAATGGTCAGATTTCCCCATTACAGAGAAACACAACAGTTAATTGCTGCCAAAATGGAAAAATTCCTGCTTTCTTCCCTCTTCCCCTGCTTCTCCGTTCCATATAGTGGAATCAAACAGACCTCACAAAAAGCCAGGTCAAGGAGAAAACAGTGTCTTCCCAGCATTCTTCATCAACTAGAAACAATCAGTTGTCTGCTGGCTTATTTTCCTGAACAAGCTTGCTAGAGAATCAGACAAGTCCTGGTGCAACAAAAAGAGCAGAAACATACAGCTAGGAGGATAAGGTTAAAACCCCATACTTTTCAGCAGATATCATTTGATAGTTTAGCTGTGCCATGAAATGACATTCTTAAAGTCACATAGCTTCATCTTCCTATTAAATAGTTAAACAAAATTAAAGCACATCATTCTTACTTTAGGATTATTAATGCATAATATAGTAGCACACTAGATTTAAATGAAAATATAGGGATTTGCTATCTCCACAAGACTTCAAAAGTGAATACCACTTCTGTGCAAATATGTATGCTCACTATAATTACTTCTGACCAGAAAATTATGTATATTGTTTTAAATATTAATTCACTTACACTTATATTAAGTTACTACAGCAACAGTTCTGCTTTATTTGGCCCAGGTTTGGATACAATCAGCAGTACATTCAGATCCGATCTTTACTATTTTCTTTAAAAGCAAGTGTCTAACATCTGCCCACGAGTGATGACAGTTTAACTGAATTTTACTCAAATTTTTTAAGGGTCTGAAATTTTTTAGTTGTCTATCCACTGACAAGTTCTATTCTAATACTAAATTTTGATACTGTTTACCCAGTATCAAAAAGTACATCTATGGCTGCTTTGGTAACAAATTAATCCTCTGAGAATCTGTTTTTCCAGCTAAAATTCAGAGACAAGGAAGGAAAAAAAAAAATCTGACTCTCACCAAAAAGGAATTTATTCACATTAAAATTTAAGACAACTTAAGACAGTTTTCCTACAGATTCTTAGGACTGCAATCCTTGGAACCACCGAATGAAGCGGTTTGGTCACTGAATGACCAAATCTGTTTGGTCCACTGTTTCATCAGCCAACTCATACACAAGCCGTCCACCAGCCAAGAAATCAAGAAGTTAGAGGTACTGACATCAGAACGTTACATTATCAGCATCTAGCAGCACCTCTTTATAACTCAGTGTTTCCCAGATCCTTGCCCTTTTTAATGCTTTACTGCATCACCAGTTTGAGTGCTGTGAAAGTATTCTAGACTGTCCACATATTTACATTTCCCAATTGCAAAGATTACTTTGAAAGGGAACAACACAACCTGATAGATCCTTATTATCCTTATGATGAACAAAATCTTTGAAACCCATTCAGGCTGTATGTCAAATATCACATTCCTTGAACAGTACTGTGATCTTTCCTTGTAGATCCTGTGGATTCTACAGCCAGCTGAACCCATATTGTACCACAAGGGTTTTTTTATCCTGCTGATCTTCAGATTAATAAACTAACTGTAGAAAATAATTGTAGAAAAAGTTTCAGGCATGAGTAAGACATTTAAGACATCCATGCTGCAAGAGAATACATAGTGAGAGCAAATCAAACAGGCTAGTTTCTCATCTCATGTTAACTGGCATAGTAACATGGAACAGGAGTCAAGTCATGATACACTGGAAGAAGTGACTGAACCCACACATGAAGATTATATTCTACACAACACCCAAAGATCAGCCTTTTCTAGTCAGCCTCAGGATTACGAGTCATGTTACATTAGCGAAAGAGGAGAGTCCAAACATCACTTACAGGTTACTTATCCAACTGCACTCTTCAACAGGAAGCAATTCTCCACTCTACACCAGAATCAAATTTTTGAACTCTCATGAATGTAACAGCTACCAGTATATTAGGACTGATATACCTTTATGTCATTTGCATGTCTACCTTGTATTGAAATACTAAACACCTTGACCGTAATCCTTGAGGTTTTTGTACTTCTAACACATATGGAGCCCTAAAAAGGAACACAGTATGATTAGTAGTAACTATTAAAAGTCACTCTCTAGAATCTTCAACAGAAAAGCAATAGCAACTTATTTACTTAACACAAGGTACCACGTAAATGGAAACTGAGGGTTTTTTTTTTAAAAAAAAAAAAAAAAAACAAACACCACCACCAAACCCTTCCCAAACATAGAACAAACTCTAAAAGTTTACAAATAATGATCACATTGCTTTCTCTCAAATACCACAGTTTGCTCCACAATAACATATGCATCTGCTTTTTTATTATTAGAAGTGCCTATGCTAACACAGCCACATTTTCTGGCATTCTGTATTTTCAAAATCTGTTTTTTTCTGCCACGTTAAAGTAAATATGAATCCAGTGCTCTTTTAAAAAGTGGCTTGAGTTTAATTGCTCAACCCCTACTATGTGACATCTACTGTTCCTCTGGAGATTTTACAAATCTTGAAATGTTTTACAAGTCTCATAAATAAACTACATATTCTAGTCTCAATCCTGTAGTCAACTCCACAAGAAAGGAAGACAGGTTTGGTGTTCCAGACATTTACAGCAATCCAGAAGGAGGAAAACAGAGGTAGCAACGAGTCAAAAAAGCCTGAGTGCCGTTCCAAAACTCCCCCTTCCTCAGCCATTCATCCTCCCACAGCAACATTCCTACAGAAGTTATTATGAAAGCCTTTCAGGCTTGTTCATTAAAAATGCTGACAGTCTTGAAGATCATCAAAACTCTACCCTTTAATTTGTAATTTAAGAATTGCATCTTGGCAGGCAGAAGAATTCACCCCTCCATAAAACATACCATATAAAAGACTCAAAATAATTTCAAATGTATTTTGAGATTAATTTTTAAATCATTCAGCTTTTTCATCATCTGTTACCTGACATACATGTTTATCACTCGACTGGCAAGGAAGAAAGTCTACATGGCATATTCTGAAAGATTTAACTAGTAACAGGAAGGGCAGGTCAAGATGATACAACCTCAGGTTTGCTTTCTCACAAGTATCTGGACCACCTCCCTCCCTCTCCACCAGCAAATCCAGGTAAGGAACAACTCCCCCAGCTGATTCCTCATGCACTTATACAGTCTCTTATTTGTGCGTTTATGAAAAATCCTCTCCCAGGTCCGCTTAATAACAAAATAGAGTAACTGCCTCACTTCTTGCAACTGCTCTCCTCCAAGCAACTTGCCCCCATTTTACTCCAAGATTGTGACATAATATTTAAAGTTTTCATGACAATACTGTAATACAACAGTGGTGGAAAAGACTTTAAGTTAGGATCACTAAATAGCGTACAACGAAAACCACCACCACAGCCAACATAGAGCTCTGTGTTGATGCATGGAGGCAATAGCCTGAATGACTGCATGCACTAGAACTCTCTCTGTATCAGCTGGTCTAAGATGGCATTATTTTTCACCAGACACCTTGCCATTCTTGTATCTTTATATCATGGTACACAACTACCAAGGGAGTAAACACAAGACTGAAATGTTCATACACTACTACACTATGTACCCTAAAAAGTCAAAATACCCCAGAGCTACCAGAGATTGGACAGCTGCTTTCCAACATCTCCAGTGAAGCTCACACTACCAATTTCTCATAGGTAGATGCTCTGATTAGGGGCTGGCCCCAGAATTCTAACTGCTCTTATAAAAACATTACATATCAAGTTATCTGGCTGCAAGAGATTCCCCCCACACACACTTCATCTCAACTTCTTTTGATTTATAAGAAAATAACTTTTCAGTGTTATCTTATAGCTCCTGTGATTTTGTCATGACAAGAAAATATTGCTCCATGCTGTCTCCTTGAAGGTTCCTTCACAGACTGAGAAAACTGGTGTTAGAGTTTTTGGCACCTCACTAATGCAGACGTTCGTCCAGTTTTTCATACACCTGTTCTTCTCACAAATGTTCAATGTCTTAAAGAAGGAACAGGAAGCCTCAGTCTAACCAGGCCCACTCACTCACTAAAAAAGGAGTAAAAGCAATCAGTACTTCTTCAAGACACACAGCTTCCATGAAAGGAGGACTGCTTAATATCTCAATTTAAATTCTACCTCACAAATCAGCAAAACCACACATAGTAGATTAAGCAATTTAATCCTCTTTTATATCTTTTTTTTTTCCCCTTTAAGGTAGCTTTTTAAATTTTGCCCAACAAAGGAAAATATAGATCTGATGGTTAGATCTCAGCCTTTCAAACACGTTCTAACTCAAGCAGCCTTTACACTAACTTTGCTAATGCCTTTTTTTCTTACTTGCGGAAAAAAACAGGATTGCTTAGATGTGTACAGTGTAACAAATACACAGATTTATCATTTTAACAAAATAAAAGATTAAAAGTAGTACTTTAGATTACTTTCAGTGGCAAACTGTATTTATATGTAAATTGGAATCGCATTAAGATGCAGACAGCATTTTAAAATAGTTTTATTAAAATGAAACTAGATGAGCTGATACCATAGAAAAAGTTTAACACCACGCACTTCAAAACATAACTTAAAAGAACTCAGTTCGTAAGAGTAAAAGCATTGCAATCACACTGAAGTTTTAAAACTAGCAGATCTGATCCTCACTTATCAGGGAGGGAAGGAATCTTTCCCTGCTTTTCTTATACTGAATCACCTGAAGAAAATGGCAAGGAAACATTTTTTCAACAAAAATTACTATTACTAAGATCTGGTCTATCACTTTGCTTCTGAGGAACACTTTTCTCCTATGTTTATAACAACAAACACTTGGTATGTTTAATCTTGACACCTTTGTTGGTTGCTAGAACTTAAAATTTAAATTTTAGTATTTATTTTCAAAGTTCTATAAAAACATTTTACATCCCTTTACTTAATATTCACTTTAAATTTGGGATATTAGCATTAAAATACATTCTTCCAAAATACCTGGGTTTCACTACATGTACTTGAGAGGACACCACTAGGTCACCAAGCCTACAATTTTCAAAACAGGCTTCTTCACAGAGTTATCCACATTTAGAATCACATATTTTTGCTCCATCTGCTTTTGAAAACTTTCAAACCACCTATACAGTGCAGAATAATGTTTTCTTTGTGGGTGACTTGCAAGAAGTTTACTATTTTAAATGAGGAAAATTAAGTTTTCTGTAACAGTTTTCATTTCCAGGTTCTCTCCATATAATCTAGAATATATACATAAAACCCACTCCCAGGGATGGAATCACTCATATCCATCAGCTATGAATCACATGTGCTGCTTTTAATTAATTGAAACATAAACATGCATTGGAAGGCTGCTTTTGCACGTAGACACATGAGACGGTTTACATGCAATGCAAAAATCTACTTCTGGAAAATAAAGTCTATGAAAATAAAATACCAGATTTAAACCATAATTTTTTTCAACCCTACACTGCCTACCTTGGACTACTTATATATTCTTTTATTTGGAAAGGTTACTTTATCTGTCCAAATAAAGTAATTCCTTATTTAACCTTTAATACAGCACGGGTAACTTTGAAATTAAATATACACACACACAAATCTAGACAGACAGAACATTAACAGAGGACGCATGTTTGAATGTACACCTTCCTCATCAACACCTAAAGTAATCCCCCATCTATTTTTTTAAAATCAATTTCCCACCCTCCCCCAAGACATACATTCCTTCCTAGACTTCATTACAATTTAGTTCCCCACTTCCATGCATTCAGCATTCTTTCACCTACACTAGAACAAATTTTCCTCCCAGCTCAGAATACATGGGGTGAAGATGCATTTTATTAAGCTGTAAGACTGGCTCAGTTGCAGTCAAAGAGGTAGCCCCAATCTTGTTCCACCACCAAGCCTCTACCCGGTATCATCCCTATCACTTTTTTGACCCTGCATTATTCAGCTCTCTGACAAGGAGGAGATTGGACCAGTAAGAAGATGACAAAAGTATTTCACTGGATGGTGGCGCAGAGGATAGAGGATAAGAGGTAACAGCTTTCTTTTGGCAGGCAAGCCATAACATCTAATGAATACCTCTTCAGAACGATTGTGTCCGACTCGCCAAATTGAGCCACAAACATTTCACTCTAGTGCTAAACTATTCAGGAGAGTCATTACTTCTCTTTGCAACACTGCTTCCTTAAGGGCACCAGAATCAGAAATTCAACAAGAGCAAGAGGCAATGCTGCTTCCCCTCAACTGTTTATATACTACATAGCTCCAAAGCCTACAAATTGCATTACATTTAATAAAAGTAAATAGTAACACACTGGGGCACCTATTTCAGGTCTGACCTACCTTCCATTGTATAACAGTAAAAAAAAAAAAAGGGGGGGGAGGGCAGGAGGGGAAGGCATGCAGGGCACAAAAACCCTCCAGTTCTCTGGGCAACATAATAGCAAAAGAAAAGATAAGATGCTTATAAAAAGCAAGAGAGGAGCACTGAAACAAGACTTGGCAACAACATAAGACTTTTTTATTTTTCCTCTGCAGACAGCACAATATAGCAAAGAAAAGATAAGAGGGTAACTAACTGTATATGTAACAACTGTTATGACATATACATATATGACATATATGTCATATACATATATGACAACTGTGTTCTAGGGCTATCTTCAGCCAGCGAAGAAACAGAAAGCCTGATCCAGATAAAGAAATGGAAAGAATGGAAAGCTAATTCTGAGCTTTAACCTGGGTCTAGAGACACAACTAAAGCAGTCTAGAGGGTTCAGGGGTAGGAACTTCAACCACCTACTCCTGCTTTTTAAATGAATAAAGTAGTAATGAGTAGTAATAAAAAGAATAAAGACAACCTATTTACACTTGGTTCACCTCTAGGACAGTATGTTTATTTCTAAAAAGTGAAGATTTGATTAGGATTTGGTCATATTACTAGTCACATTTGCTTAACTGGCAGGATTCTGCCAGCTTGTAGAAATAGACTCATGATAGAGCAGTAACATACTACAATTCTTGTGTACCCAGTCATATCCCAACACACTTCCTCCAAGCACCATACTGGCAGAAGAAGGGAACTCCTGTCTTGCTTCTGTCCAAAAGCCCTGCTCCGAAATCAGAGTAACGGACGAAGCTCAATATACGGCAATGGTGGGCAGATCCTTGCTGCAGGAGAGACCCAGTTCAGATTTCAGATGCAAAAAACTGACCCATGAAGTTAGAAACCACCTAGTGCAGAATCCGTAACAAGTGAATTATGGCATATCACTGGAAATTATCAGACAGTATTCAAAACAAAGATTTGTTTTAATCGTCTTGAAACAAATTACTAAAAGCCAAATCAAACTGAAAGCTATCCTTGTATTACAGTTAAGAGTACTCGTTTTCAAATGAAACTATAAAAGAAAGGCAAGGTCCCTTTAACAGAAGGATTGGGGGAGATTTATTTGTTGGGTTTTTTTTGTTTCATTTTGGTTTCTTTTGATTCTACTGTCCTATCTTCTCTATTACATATATATTATTTTTGTTTAAAAAAAATACAATGTTAAATTATTTTCAAGGTAAACTTTGAAACTGCTTAGAAGTGCTAACAGCTGAATTTAGATTACTTTAAAGGTTGCTATCTTTTCACTTCCCAATAAACAGCTACAGTATTTATTCAAACCAAGTATGAACCAGTATAAACCAAATACATACATTATTTCCATCTACTAATAATATACATTATTTCCATTCTGCTCCATTCAAGGAGCAGACAGATCTGATATTAATTATAATTTTTTTAAAGAAAAGTCACATGAACACTCAGCATATATTCACTTTAAGCTAGCATTTCCTAGAACTGAAACCTATCCCTTTCACAAAGGGCAGGAAAATGGAAGTGGTGTTCAAAGTCTTAAATTATTATCAGGAGTCTCAGCTTTCATTTATCAGGCTTCTGTAGCTCTTCGGGTCGAGGAGAAAGCCTTGAAAACATTGACAGAAGTAACTGATGAAGTACTGCTTGTTTGAAACACTCTTCAATAGCTTTGTGGGTATTACCATTGTATCAGAACCAACACACTTCACAGTGTTACTTGCAATGACTTCACTTTCACTATAAAGGCCTATTTATTAAAAAAAATAAAGTACTATCACTGTACTATTAAGACAGTTCATTTTCTGTAGTCCCTAAACACACAGAAAGGCTGAAGATAAGAATTACTTCTTTTATTCAAAGTAAGTTTTTCTAGCATTAGAAAATGCCATTATGTTTCACCAGTGAAAACTCCTCTACTTACAAAACCATGCTTTTGTAACTAACTCTCAACAAAACTTAACACTTTTGTGGGTGACCCTTGGAAATCATCCACAAAAAGTAATTAATATCAATCTGTGGGTCAAAACTCCACCTTCTACCTGGGGAGCTGCAAGTTGATTCAAAAGAATCAGCAACCAGACAAAAAAGAAAATGCTCCTCAAAACATAACCAGTACATTTGGTAAATCAGAGGTTATCTTGGTTTATTTTCAGTTATATAATGCTAAATTATTTTCCCAATAAACATTTTCAATTTATATACTCTCATGTGTCCCCATCACTGGTAACTGTGCCTACTTACCAGCTAACCATTGCTAGTTACATTTCTTTAAGTTCTGTTATAGGTAGCTGAAAACACAGAGGACTTGCTGTTTGTTTCCATGAATATTTAATTCATCTGACTTTTAAAAGTAAAAGTAGGTATCACCTGATGCTTGTATGATGTTCTCATTATGAAATTCACTCTAAGGAAAATTCTCTACCACATGAGGTACCCTTCCTTTTTTCATAACTACATGTAATTCTTTCCTAGTTAGTTGAACTGACGAACAAGCACACTGTTTAAATCACAGCCAAAGCTAAAGTTATACATACAACTCTTTACTAAAATGTGAGCACCAGGTGATGTGTATATGATTTGCTAGGTTGAAACATAAATTAACATCCCACTAAGTTTTAAATGTTTCCTCATCTTTAGAGCCAGACTTATGTCTGTTACCCTTCAATTGTTTAACTCATGGTTAAACATGAATTTATTAAGAAACCACTAACAATACAAAATACATTACTCAAAGTAAGCATCCTAGTGGCTTCAACACACTAGTAAAAAGTCTAAAAAAATCAAGGTAGTTTCAAAACAATTTACAGCCAAATAGCAAGTAGTTGCATATCCAGCAGATATACGGCAAGCAGATTAAAACCAGGTGGCTGAAACTATTACTGTCCCTAGCTCTGTACCTCTCAACCTTAAGCCCAGCATATGATATCTACTCATAAACCATTGCCTGAATCAACTTTTTTTTTTGGCCTGGCACACTAAACCAATCACTAGCCACCACCCCATCCATTTTGGTGCCACAACAGTGTTGCTTTTTTGTACGCCAGTGTTCTACAGCTGACATTGAACAGGTTTGGCTTTAGGAACTGGCTCAGAAGTTTTATCTTCAGCATTTAAAATGCATGTGAGAGAAAGAAACAACATCCTACTGTTTTCTGGAAAAAAGTGAACAGAGTTTTAATTAAAATCTAATTATTTCCCTACAACTACTCCGAGATGACAAACACACTTTAATTTTTACTGCTTTTAGAAAAGGAAAAGTTTGATTACTTCCAGTTGTAGGGAACTGTTGACTCACCGTACTTTCATCCCCATTACATTTAAGAATATGTTTCTTTCAAAATGCCTACTCAGTGATTTTCACACTTCATTCTGCAGTTTTCTATATGAGCTGTAAAACTTTCAATTACTTTGTCCAACCTAGCCTGTAAAAATCTTAATTCTGAAGAGCTATCCAAAGACCACAGTTGACGAAGATCACACAGTATTGCAGGAAGGAAAGGAGAATAATTTTAGCTTCTCTACTTAGGCTGTTCCCATACCTAAACCATCTAACATCAAGTGGCACACCCAGAAACTTGCTCATTTTTTATACACCTTTCCATGCTGCCAGCTTCTTAAAATGAAAAAGAGAATTACCAACATAAAATGCAGTAATTAGAGCCACAGAAATAGTCCACCATCAGAATACACAGGATTTGTTCACCCCAATAATGCTTTTCACATTATTTTCCAACAGCTCAAAGATGTAGAAAGATGCAACAGAAGAACAGGTTTGCTATTGTTCTCTTTAACAACACTTCTTAAAAGTTCCTAACTCTGTAAAGCATATGCATCTGATTAAAGATGCAGCTACCTCACCATCTATCTATTGAGATATACTGTCATCTGCTCAAACATTAAAGAAGCTACCTTCTTTTGAACCCTACACTGAGCAAGAGGAAGGCAGGGAAGGTATTGATTGGCTGAACCAGACCCCTTCAGGTCATCTTTGCTCCTCCTTGCTCAGGTCTTACCAAAAACAGAGAGCATCCACTATTACTACAGATGAGGAGAGCATCCCTCTGCACTTTGAGTCAGGGCTAATACTCTCAAAGGACTTTAAAACGGCTCAAAATGATTCACCAGCTTTAGAGTCAGTTATCACCTGCACCCTCTCAAATCTTACTACTGACCACCCCTGAAAAGCAGTAAAGCAAAAAAAAAAAAAAAAACACCACATATTCTTGGCCCTGTTACAGAGCTATAACTTTTGGAAGATAATTAAGTTTAATTCCAAGATACAGTAGAAAGCACACAGATCCAGCCCCCTGAATGTCTCCGAAAGCCTCCTCCTTACCCATCTCTGAAACTTACAAACTTCAGGTATTGTCTTTTCAGACAGTTGGGAAAGAAGCTGGGATCAACACATAGCCCCTTTGGTAGCCTGCAAAGACTTCGCTCTAGCATGAAGAGGCAGTAACTGCGGCTTTCACGGGGCAACAAACAGCCCACATCTCACTTTGGAGGACAGTGACTTCAAAACAGCCCTACTGACCCACTCCCCCACAAGGCAGAAGGCTCCTTTCTACCCGTTTGCTCACAGACTAACTAACCTTTTCCAAAGTCCTGAGCACCCTGACGAGCTCCCCACGGCCGCATGCTCCCCTCCTGCTAAGGCCCACCCCAAGCCCAGGCTGTCTTCTCCCTCTCCCCGCGCCCCGGACCCCTCCACCGAGCGGCTCTACAGCGCTTCCCCTTTCACGCCAGCCGTCAGTTTCTTCCTCGTTTAAAAGCCAACCCGCGCTCTTTCCACACACACAAGGCACGCAAAGAGAAATTTAAAAAAAAAAAAAAAAAAGCAAACGGCACAAACAACAAAACACAGCCCCACAACTTACCACCCACGTCAGTCCCCCGCTGCCGCCGCCACCACCGCCGCCGCCTCCTCCTCCAGACTTTGCCATTTTCTGCCCGTTTCTCCTCAGCCGAAGCGCGGGCGCAAGGAGGCAACCGAGAGGGCCGGCACCGACGCCGAGCCTCGCAGCACAGCACGGCACGCCCGCCCTTCGCGCTTCGCCCCGGCTCCTCAGGCGCCCCGCGGGCCCGGGAGCCCCCGCAGCCCCTCGCCCGCCCTCACACGCACAGAGGCACCCCGACAGAGAGAGCTCCCCACCCACTTCGGCCCGGCTTCTAGTTCATGCTGGGCAGCGCGGCTGAAGCAAAGGAAAATAAAATCCGCCGGGGTGGGCGAGGGCTCCCGCGGCCGGCCGCGGCCCCGCAAGGGAAGGAAAGCGCCCGGCGGAGGAGGGCCGAGGAAGGAAGGGCAGCCGAGGGGCCGCGCCGCCCGCACAAAAGCGCCTTTCCGCCGCCCGCGCTCAAACTCGAGGCCGGGAGGCAGCGAGCGGGCGGGCCCAGCCGGGCCTGCGGCTCTCGCTAGTTTAAAGGGACTGCCGGTCCCTTTACCTCACGGCGGCGGCGGCAACAACGGCCGCCGCTAACGGCCGCCGTAGCGCTGCCTCCCCCCTCTTCTCCTCCTCCTCCTCACCCCCGGGCCCTCCCCCCCCGCAGCCACAAAGGCCCGGAAAATAGATTAATAATAAAATCTCCCCCTCCTCCCCTCCCCCGCCCGCGCCTTCCCTCCCCGCGCGCGCGCGCACCCGCACGCGAGTGCCCGCGCAGCCCCCGCCTCCCCCCCCCCCGCACAGACGCACGCACGCACGCACGCACGCACCGCCCGCCGCCACCCGCAGCTGGCCCAGCCCTCCTTCCCCTCCTCTTTCTGCCCCGTCCCGGTGCCCGGTGCCGCTCCCCCCTCCTCCTCCTCCTGCTGCTGCTCCTGCTCCCCACCCCCTGAACCGCTACCGCCGGGCCCCCGCGCTCAGACAATAAGCGCCGCTGCCCCCGTCCGGCACCGGCGTCGCCGCTGCCTCCCGACGCGGCCGCGGCCCGAGCTGCCCTCCCCTCCCCCCTCCTCGCGCCCTGTCCCTGAGCCGCGCCGCCAATCACATGCCGGAGGCGGGCGGGCTGCGAGGGGCGCCGGCCAATCGGAGAAAGCGAGGGAGGGGCTTTGCGGCCGCGCGCGACGTCACTGCGGGTGGCAACAGGGAGGCAGCCGTGCCTCCGCGCGGGGGCGCTGCCGCGCGCCGCGGGGGCGGGGGGGGCGGCGCGAGGGAAGGCGTTAACGGCCGGAGCGGGGCGGTGGCGGCGGCAGCAACCGGCAGCGCCCACCCTGCGGGCTCCGTGGGACAGGGGCTGCGACCTCCCCGGGCCGACCTTCCCACTCTGCGTCCGCGGGGAAGCAGAGACCTCGCCTTCCCGCGAGGAACGCGTCGTGTGTCGTCGTCCATTCCACCCGGCCCCCCCGCCCAGAGAAACATTTCGGGAGGGGAGCGCTCAGGGTTGGCGGGGCAGGGCTCTGCCCCCTTTTCCTAGTCTCTCAGGTGGATGCTGCGGTACGCGGGTGGAGGTGACGCTGTAGGTAGGACAGGCGTTCGGGGGTACGGTGGTCAGCTACCCCCGCTCCACCAGCCCCATAACTGATCCCGGCCGCCGCTGCTGCTGCTGTGCCCTGCAGCATTTTGAACAGGGTTAAAGTCCTGATGCTCCGGGCAGGAGAGTGTTCACAAACCACCGCCCTCTTCTGGACCCTGATAATCAGCCTGAGGGGTTCTTTAATCTCGGATATCTCACCTAACTCTATTCTGCTACTATTTGGAAAGCTTTTGAGCATCACCGTGTTAAGTCTGCTTTCGGTCAGTGATACGTTGCCTTATTAAAGGATCACATAATAAAGCACCTCGTTCTGTACGCAGTATGCAACACTGTTCTGAAATATTTGCCATTTTGAACAAAAATCCTGTGGTGTAACATAGCGTCTACTTCCTAGGCCTCAATGGTGTGTGTATGAAGCCTAAAATTAATGTCATTTTAGGTACGAGTGTGAAAAATACAATTTAAGATACTTCCCACCAAAAGTAAAATATATATGACCGTAGGTATTACGGTCATAGATTTTTTACAAGCTTAAAAAAATGCTTCACGACATGCAGCTTCTGAATTAGTAATTTTCATTTTGCTGTGTGAAATGCAAAAGACCTACCTAGTCCAGCCTGTTCCACTCCTTGAATTATTCCCAATGTAAAGTCACAAAAGGAGGGATTAGTAGGAGCACTGCATCTGAGTTTGTGGACAAATTCCTATCTGAAGAGAATAATTTCAACTGAATAGTAATAATTTAAAGGTTTTTCCTTTTGCAAAATGCTTTTCCTAAGAAGTAAAGGGATTGGAAATGGAGCAGCCGCCTTTGAGGAGTCAGTTGTAATGTTCAATTATGCCTCAAGGGAAGGATCAGAAGAATTTCTAGTAAATATTGCTTATTTAGCATAATTTTACTCTGCCAGTTTGTAAGGAACCTATTAAGCTAATATCTAAGTGCTGCACAGGGATTACAGAAAATAATGGCATCTGCCTAGGAGGGACAGCTAGTTATCTATTCCAGCCCAGTTTTGTACCTCTGAGCTGTAGGCTGTGTTTTCTTCTACTTTGGGCAAGATAAGAAAGAGTGTTTCTTGCAGGACAAGAATAAGGTAACACTTGCAGGGCTCTGCCTAGTGCTTCAGAGTTTTGAGCCTGCTGATTAGAATGGGGTTTTTTTTCCAACTCTCAAATTTATATGTAGGACCTGTAAAATGAATCATGTATAGTGAACCAGGGCTCCTACAACGAATATCGGGACGACCAGGGAAAACAGCATGAGTGCATTTGTTCAAAGCTTTTTTGCATTGGCAGAGAACCATTAATGCATACAGCAGAAAGAGAACAAGTCACAAACATCAGTGTAGTACCTTCTGATCAGCTCCAGCTGTTTAGTAAATAGGCTGTTCTCGGTGTGGGGAGTACGCCTTTTGCACTCATTTATCCTGAGCCAAGTAGTAGATAGCGATCTAGCTTGAAGACAGCCAGTTCTATATACATTACAGAAAGACAGAGGGAGTTTGTTTGTTCCTGGGAGTTGCTGATCTTTGCATGTGCATGGTCAGACATGTTCAGTCTATGTGTCATGCTAGAGTGAATCTAGGAGGAAAGGCTGACGTTCCTCCAAGCATTTTCTTTAGTCTTTGAAATTACTTTGTCCAAGTTGCTTTTCATTTCATTCTCATCATATACTACGCTACCTGCACGACACGTTACTGGCTTGCTGTTTATATTGGTTTTATCCTTAATACTTCTATGTGTATGTTGAGTGGGTGCATTCCTAGCCATGTAGGATTGTGTGACAAAGTTCTCATGAGACTACAAGCAGCTGCCTCTGTGGAGTTCAGAGGTGAAGAAGTGAAACTAGACTGTTCATCACATTTCAAGTGGTTCCTGCTAAAACAAACATAGAATTAGATTTAAGCATGAATCAAATTTAAGCACCGTAACATTTTGAAAGGAGTGGGATTTCTTTGCTGGATGCCACCTGCCCCAATCATGTACTATCAGTTTATGTCAAATACTTTACATTTAGTGTGTGACATTTTAAATTAATAATCCCCTTGAGATGATATACACAAAATTCTTATTTCAATTCATTGGAGATGTGCTTGTTCTCATAGCTGGAGACGGTAATGTAAATAGAAGTACCCTACAGATTTTCAAAACAATTGTCTACTTAAACCCGTTTCACTACTGGCTTCAGTATTTAATTGTTTTTAGTAAGGAAAATATTTACAGTAACATTATTTTGTGTTTAATTATTTTAGCGGTAAGACAGCTGTATGTATGATCTTTAAAATTTTTCTATACTTAGTATGTACAAACTTCCCATCTATTGTAAGTTATTTGCTGGTTCTATTCTAATTTACTTGCTGTTTAATAAAACCTCCTCTTTCTTTGTGGCTTTTCTAGAATCAGGCTTAAAAGGGCATAAAACTTGCCTATTTGTGAAACTATGTGCATTTATCTACTCTAAGAACACACTCAGATACAATCACTTACCTAAATGAGTGATCACAGCTCTCAGTTTTCTGCAAACTACACAGGAAAAAGTGTAATTTGTGATTTTGATCTAAAATATTTATGAAACTAAGTTGATACCCATTACACTATACATTCCACATTGTATACAGTTGTAATAACATATAAACAACCATTGCATACTTCAATATCAAGTATTTACATTTGCAAGAAAGAAATTTCCATGTTCTACCACACTTTAAAATGTTACCATAATTCGTTAACATAATTGTGAAATAACCGATCAAATTATTGAGTAGGATTATGGTAGTACAATATCACAGTTATCAACATACCTGTACTGCCTTGATTCTGAATGAATTTCAGGCCATGGTTCCAAGGCAATGAAGAAAAGTCTACCCTCTGCTGGATCACCTGACGATACAAATTTAGCCAGGTCACGCATATTTACACAACTGTGTTTCAAACAACACCGCTGAACTAGCAAGAGCACACGCTGGTGGTTTTCTGTGGGTGTACACTGTCAGTGCGCTGCCTGACACTCTCATCTGAACTGTGTCTGGGACTTAACACATCTGCCCGTTGTATCCGGCATGTTTGTCCGTAGTTGTTCCTGGGGTCAGACTGTTCCACAACCAGTCTCTTGAGAAACACCAGGTCATTGTCAGGTTGCCATTTCCACCCTAATCCTCCAAGAACAATGTGCCACTTTGTGACAGTTTGCCATAGGGTTTGGACTGGCTAAACTCTGTTTACCCTCCAGTTACTCCCCTGTAACTAACTTATTAATTGCTGTGCTGTTGCCGAGGTGTGGAGAACTTTCCAGCAGGGCAGGCTCTGAGCGCTGCTGATGGGGTGTTGCTGCGGAAGAGGTCCAGCAGAAGCCCCAGGGTTAGCAGTGGGGACCCCAGGCACCCACACCTGGACTGCTCACCACACGGCTGGGACCGCTGTACCGACCCACCTGACTTCCTTCCGGACCGCACTATCTCCCCCCACCGACACAGAGGCAGGGTGCGTTAGAGACAGTCACACTGACTCGCTTGGCCTCTCTCCTGGACTGCCCGGTCTCTCCCGCAAAACAGGGAAGTCGCGTCACTTGTTAACATTAAATATTTATCTGTGACTAGAAGTGCTTTAGTATCCAAGTCCATCTAGTCTACTCACTGTCAATTCAGGCTTAAACTGCAATATGCTTTTGCTAAGCAGCATAAGCAGAGTTGCTGCTCAGGCAGGAGACAGTCATAGAAATTAAACACATTTGTGTTGAAATTCCTTGTCTAGCAGAAAGCTTTCTTGCGCAGCTACCACATACAGCAAGAGAAGGTGCATGCAGAGATGAAGCAAAGGAGGTTGAGCTGGCCCTGCTGGGAGGAATTCTCAAGATGAATAAAATGAACATCCACGCTATTAACATCTCAGTTTTTTCAAAGAGTTGGTGGCAGTGGGAAGACCTGCAAATGCTCAGGGGATAAAGCCAACGGAAAGAAACATAGAGAAGGCAACCGTTTTGGAGATCTGTGTTGAACGTAGATGGCATAAAAATGTCCATCAGCAGAGTTGTACTGATCTGAGAGGCAGATTGCTGCAATCATTTGGAGGCTGGAAATCACCAACTGCATTATGGCATTGTTCATTAGCGTGGAGAATACAAACAGCCAGCAAGGTTTTGGAGATGCCATGCTATTCAGTAAGTGCCTGCCTCCCTTGAGCTCAGTGTAATGAATGCAGTGAAGCATGCTAGGCTTTCCTCACTTGGGTAGCTTTTCTGTGTGTTAAACACATATCCCCTTTCTTCCTGTCCCTCTGAACAGGAGCTTGCTCTTTCCAAAGGGGAATATCTTTCTGGCCAAGCCATGTAGTTTTGTTTCTAGCAGTTCACCCAAGACTCCTTGGACAAGAAAATGTGAGCGGCGATTCATTTTTACCCAGCAAGACCCTTCTTGCTCATTGAAAGTCCCCATTAGCAGTGTATTTCTCCAGCCTTCCAGACAGAAATCCATGATGGAACCAGAATGAGTATCAAGACTGCTTCCTAATAGCAGAAAGTCATGTCTACTCATTCCTGGGACGAAGGCGAAGGAGTTGTTATTATACAAGGTATCTGTGGAGAAAAAAGCAATGACTGATGCAGCCAACAGACAAGCCCACTATTCTGGGAAATGTCTAAAGAGATGGTACTTTGCTCTCTTGAGCTAAAATTCAATCACCTCTGACGCATTATCTCTGTTTTGATATATGATTAGTAATTACTAGGGGGAAATGGAAAGCGGAAGCTTTCTTGCACAGCTTCATTTTACCACCAGTTTTGACTGGAATTGATGACAACTATGTCAGGACGTGCATTGGCATTTCCTTTCTCAAAATTAGGTTGTGTGGTTCTTGTGGTAATCCAAGAAGAGGAAAGTCTCAGGGAAGACTTGAGAGGCAGATGGTACAGTGTCCGCTTAGAGCCACTGATGTAGAGCATGACATTAAGATACAGCCAGTGCGTCCACATAGCTTATGCTGAGGTCAAAGAGAAAAAGAGAAGGAGGCCGCAAGTTTTGGAATATTTGGATAACTGAAGATCTGAAGCAAAGATGAACAAAAAGAGTTGAGTGAATGTCCTGTGAAGATCCAACTGAAAGAGGGCTGGGGGTAGGCACATGTAAGGACATCATCAATGAACAATACATTTGAGTACAGAAAAGGAAGACAAAAAGAAGGAACGACCAAAAAGAAAAATCTGGGCTAACTATGAAGGGTCCAGTCAGACACAGAATAGCAGAACCACAGACAAACAGACAGTTTGAAGTTACCTATCCTACAAATTACTGAACAACCCCTTCGAGCAAAAGTGTACTGGCAGCTTGAGTTTATACTGGCTCAGTGCTTTGAATCACTAGACCATGATGTTTTTGATTTGGTACTAGATGCCCTAAAATTTGAATTCCTGTTTTATAGCCCACAGCACAGGGAATGTGCTTACTGTGTGCTTCTGACAATTACAAAGCAGTTTAGAAGAGGAAGTTTATACAATAGTATTGTATTTGTGAATATTCTTTTCTGGCTGACTCAAGTTGTTTATCTTTCCAGCAACCTGTTTACTAAAAAAATCCATTTGCTCTAATGCATTGTTTCAGATTACCTATGTTAGTAGACAATTCTTAGGCTTTTGAGAACAAATTTTTCAGAAGCCTTTGAGAAAGTGATTACAAAGATCAGATGTATACTTGAATTAAAAAAAATAGGAAAGAGGGTTGTACAGCTGAACAGGTAAAATGTACACTAGGCTCAGCCACCTACTTAGTCTTAAATGTAAGCATTATCTGAACTTACAACTGCCTAACAATTACTTGTTTCAGATCAGCTATCCAACAATTTCTCAGGTGACCTAATTTGTAACAGAGCTCAGCAGCAGCAGCTCCTATTTATTTCAATAGGAATTGTGTAATTCAACAGCTTGGAAGATTAGAAAAGCAGTGTTTAAAAGTGATCACTGCTAGCTGCTTCATGCACTTTCCTATTTTCATTAGATATTCATATTAAGCAAAGAAGATCAGAAAAGCATTTAAAATCTTTTGTTATCCCTTTAGATCCTTTAACATTTTGGTATTTCTGGGTCTTGAATGTTTCTCTCTAAGGTACCACGCAGCTGTCTTCAGTTACTTGTTTCAATAGCAGTGTTTCTGCTTAGCATTTCATTCTTGCTGTATTTATTAGGAGAATGGGTAAATAAAGTACCAAATGCAACAAATTAAATATGTTTTTATGTTTAGGTTATGGTCTCCTGTTCTATTTTTACCGAACTAACAATGCTTATTTTCTCTTTCCACTACCTACTTTATATTGCTCCCATTTACCTCTGTAGATTCTTCATGCTCCTTAGCGTCCTCCTGTTTTTCTTAAAGAAAAGTAAGAACACATTACCTCAGTCTTTAGGTGAAGTGAAAACATCCAGATCAGTGATTCGTATATGCATCTTGCTCACGATGACTGTAGCCACCGTTGGTAGAGGTAGCAGAAGTTGCAGTAGCAACAGCTTTCAGTATTGGCCAGGACAACGTGCTTGACTACTCAGGAACTATATAGGCAGCACTTTGCTATGGCACATGTGTATTAGAATTTGGGAATCTCAGTCTAGGTCATCTTCAGTCCAGCATGGCTTCTAAGAGCACATCTCCTTTTCTGAGCACCTCAGAAGGCCGAATGCGGATCACAGCATTTCTTAGATTTAGGATTCCTGGCTGTCACCTGTGAGGGAGGAAAACAATCATTTGAATGACTTTGAATATACGTGCTTTAATACTTAGTGAATTCGTTTTCATGTTCTAGAAAAAGGTTTTTCATCTACGTGATGTGTTAAAAGTAACTTGCTTTGATATAGGTATTCCTGTGGGGGTTTTTTAACCCAAAGAATATGGAAGCAGTAGCCCTCATTATTTTATACATTTCTTTTTGAAATCTACTGTGCATTTAACTTAAAGTGTTCTTCATCGATGCATTTCTTTTAGAATATTCCCACATTCCTTCCAAACTATGAAGCAAAGAACCTTAAGAAAAGACATTGTATGTTTTATAGTACTGCTTACTGACAGACCTAAGTATGAAAAATGCAGCATATCGATTTTTGCAACAAATCCATTAACTGTTATACAATAATCATACTCTGCATTCTTTTAAAACTAATTTTGTAAGGAACTTAGTCATACATTGTGTTCTTACACAACAGCTAGAGAGAATACATTTTTGTGTACCACGTCTCATAGTAAACTCATGCCAAAGTTGTTACTGTTCTGCTATAGAACTGTAATAACACACCTTTTTTCTGTTAGTTGTTTTTTTTACTGAGCTTTGTTATTCCACATATGCTCTTCTGCTGGAAGCTTTTATACCAGAAAGCCTTTGAAGAGTGGAAGTAGCTCTTTAAATAGTCTGGAAGTAGTGTGGTTTCTTTTACCTTGGCTGTTACTGCTGCTCATGTTCTTTTAGTTCCAGGTACTAAGTGCTATGAATTTGTCAGGTTTTCATGAAAAGGCAATACACATTATCCAGAAACTTGCAACACAGTATCAGTCTCTGTTCCATTCGACATTTCACTTCCTCTTAGAAAATGCAATTTATGTATCACTAACTTTCCCAGTATTTTTGGAAACTTTATTTGACACTAAGTATCAGAATCCCATTTATCTTGCCACGAGTTCTAAAAAGCAATGAAGTTAGCTCTTTACCCAAAGACACAGATATTCTTAGAGGTTCTTCTATGTTCCCGTACCTTTTGAGGCATATCAGACACTCTACTGAATATGACATTTTCTGCTGAGTTAATTTCTCTCTTGTAACTCATGATAGAGAAGCACAGAAGCTCCTTTTTTACTTTACATCTTATCCTTAATTTATTGAAAAGGCATCTGTTTGTTCCAAAGGCATGCATGTGAATTCTTCAGGTTTGCCAACCTGGTTTTTTTCAGCTGCTCATTATTTTCTATAATTTCTCTCAAAATATTCTGGACTCAGTTCTCTGGGACATGAGCAATGATGATGAAAGAGCACACTAGCATAAAGACTGAAAACACGATGAAATTACTTGAAACCACAGAATAGCTAAATTTTAAGACATCGATTACATATGTATTGTTCGTTGTGACATTTAATTCTCAAACTAAACCATAAAGTTTTCCTCATCTTTCTAATCAGAACATCCATTCTCCCAAACAACAAAAGCTACTAATTTTGAGTTGCTTGCAGAATTGAACTCAAAGCAAAAAACAATCCTTTCTTTTCTGATAGTTGCTGTTAAAGTACAGCAAAGCAGGAACGGTGCCAGCTCTCAGATTACCATAAAGACAGAGCACAGTTACAGGCCGTACAGGCAGGCACATTAACCAACCCATGGGAACGCAGCACAAGCTACAACAATCCAACATAACCCAAGGCACATGCTCCAGCTCTAAGTTGCTTCACCAAACCAGCACGACTGCTTTTAGCCACAAAGCCAATCGGCTCCATGGTGCGGCACAGCGCGCAGCAGTCCCAAGCTGCCCATTAACAACAGACATACTCCCACGGAGCGCACACGCAGAACATGGCACTCCCAAGCCTCTCTCCAGCTTCTGTTTAATGTTCAAATCTTCCCTGCTAATTTATGATCGGTTATCAAGTACCGCATTTCACGAGCAGCACAAGGATTGCAGCGCCTGCCATCCCGCCCTTGAGCTATGCTACTCCCATGCTGTTCATGAGGGGATACCCCATGATCTCCCATGAGGTTGGTGCTCCCTCCAGGGCTGTTAACTACATCAGGGACACGGCTTGCTTAACAGGTTCTGTAACAGAGTAGCATGAAGATGCAAATACTGTAATAAGTGAAACTGCTTTTTAAATTCCCTCTAAATGAATTAGCATGTTAATGGGTTGGATGTTGTGCTTTGCATTTTTACTCCTACAGGTCTTTGCAGATTATAAAAAGCCATAGTTAATCCTTCAAAAAGACATGAAATAAAGATACTATTTGCAATTTAGTATTTGGGTGACCCTCTGGAGTTAAATGGAAAGTTTAACAGCATTCATACCGTTACAACACATATCCATAGCATAACGTGCAAACATAATGTGTAATCCTTCATTCGGTTCTTTGAGTTTCCAGCGCGATTTCTACAGCTGTTCTTCTGTAATGTTTCTATGAGGTGTGAGGAACACTTTTCCCAAGAAGTAAAACCTGCTGATTTAATTTGGTCGGGAGCATCATTGCCATTTTGAACTATATGCATAAACATAATAAAACATCAGGTTCTAATGTTGGCCCTAATGTCCTTCCCTTAGAACGACTGCTGCTTCTCTTTCCCCTGCTTTGAGGGCCCCTTACACCACCCCCCTCACCTCTCAGGCTCCTGAATGACAGTGAGTCTCAAAAAGATGTGAGGGAAGGCCTGTTACCAGGCCTGCAGCGGGCTGCGGCTGATGGCCAGTAGACCTGCTGGGAACTGCAACGATGCTGGGAACATCAGACGACACCAGAGTGAGGGATGATTACTGAGGAACGTGATACTGGAATGATACAGGCTGAGCATTCAGGTGTCCCGTGAATATACCATGGGGGGGGATGGACGGATGGATGCAAAAAGCAAATAGGAACTAAAATGATACAAGGAGGTGGACAAACTCTTGCAGCAATGAAGGCTGTGGCAGATTCAGAGGACCACATCCAAGGAAGTCACTCAGCAGACTATGCTACTGTCATCCCCATGGCGTGCTTTCTCCCACTGCCCTCCAGAGAAGAAGCAACAGCAGCTATCATGAGCTGGGGAATGCGTGGAGGCTATATGGGGCTGGAGTAACAGCCTGCGACACGCGGGAAGCAAGAACAGGAGAGAATCCAGGGATGGTGTGGAAGCCTCCAGATCTTACCTGTGACTCACTTGAAAGTTGCCTTGATTTCCACTGCAGAGACTGCTTCAAAGAATGAAGACCGCTAGTTTAGAAGGGAAACCTGGAAGGGCTTTTAAGAGTGAAGACAACAGGGAGGGTTACCCCAGGAGGTAACTGACATCACATGTTAATCAAGGGAATCTTCCGAAAGATGGCCAAAGCATCTGATTATGCTGCACTGTAGAATACATCCCTCTTATTACTAATGTAACTAATCCTATGTTACAGTGCCGGTTTTCTCATTCTAATATGTATTTAATACAAAATCCACTCATCAGTACTGCTAGCGGTGACTCCTGCTTGACTTACAAGTAACACTACATGACTGGAGAGCCTCTTCCACACAACTTTTGCAAAAAAATATTCCCCAGTTATGGATTTAATGTTCAGTTCTTGGAGTATAGTAGGTTCTAGTTGATTTCCGCTGAATTTGTTATCACATGCCAGCAAATCTCCCGTTCTTTAAAAATTAATTATATAATTTCCTTTTCTCTTTTCCCACATACCCAATCTTTCAACCACTCTTTCACTAGCATACATGTTGCCTCCACGCTCTGTTCACAGATGGACTTTGTATTTTTCACTGAATATTTGCAAAAGGCTGAATTTCCTCACATGACCGGTAATCAGTCCTGTATGTGAAGTAAATGCAATAAAAAGTTTAAAAAAGGTAAATGTACTCTGGCAAGCGCTTGTTTAACGTCTGTTTCCTATCATGGATTTTGTTTCTGTGGGCCAGAAATGCATGTAAATCGTCTTGTGTCTTCAGAAGTTTATTTATATATTGGGACTGGATGAATGCCCGTTTCTTCATATCTTTCTGTCATCCATTAATTCTTTTTCAGCAATAAACCAGCATACAACTATGAATTACCGGCAAGCCTTAAAAATCTGAAACAAAACTATAAAATCAAGTTGCAGAATACAGCTAGTCACAGTGCATAGTCAAGAAAAATTGCAATGTCCGTTGCACGGAACTTGAACCCTGGGTTTTCACACGCTTGTTAAAAAAAAAAGTCAAATGGATTTATATTTAAAAAAAAATAATCACCAAATACTGACTTTGAAGTAGAGAAATAACTGGCACCACTAACAATATTGCTGGGACTGAGAAAACTTCTTATAAAGGCAGTTCATACACAGCTCTGACACTTGAGCAAGAACTTGCTTAAGGCACTGTTTGCCTGTGTAAGGCTCCATAATGATAATACTTCCTTTCAAAAAACATTTGATTTATAAAAAAATGGAACAGTTAGCTTAGTTTGCTAAACAAACCTCCAAATGATGCAAATCTGACACTCATTTATCAGTATTAACCTGACCTTATTTTTTTCTATCCTCGAGTTACAATTAAACCACAGCCTCTAACACTTCCTGCTTGTGCTGCTACCTCCATTGTGGAGTTTTTCTTTTAATCCCAATCTGTTATTTTAAATCGTTTTTTGGCCTATTTTCTTTGAAACCATCATCATGGAAATCAGTAAGTATCCTTAGGCAGAAACTCCTACCCGAACAACCAAACAAAAGAAAACACCCAAATCAAAACCAGTTTGGGGCATGCTTCTTACTAAACCAAACCAGAACAGCTCCAGAATTCTTAATGCAGTCCACAAACAGGCATTTCCCTTTTGGCCAATAAAGTTTTACATCTTTTTGCCAGTGGTGAACTTTGTTTTTAATATACCATATATTTCCCTGATGCTTTGGCTAAAAGCAAAAACTGCTGCAGTTTTACATTATTTTGTTCTACATTATTTTGAATTTTGATATAATGCAAGCATGGACACACATTACATTACCTTCTATCCTTCTCATCGCAGTGGTAATGCAGAGGGAAGAAGCGAGTCTCTCCATTCTGTACTTCGCTGTTGTTACCATCTGCTTTAAGAGGCTGTGATCAACTGTTCCACCTACTTTACTAAGAGTTTGCTTATACATTGCTCTTGGATGTCTTCATTTTCTTACATCAGCTGGTCTCCTTATGACTGTTTCACAAGGGAGTCTGCATGTTGTTATCCGAAGTGCTTATCTAAAATAAGTCCAGCATTTCCTCCTGATTGTGACAGAGGTAAGCTGCTAGTTGATGTTCTTCTGGGGGGAAAATATGTTCCCCTGGGACTTCAAGGATATGGAAGACATACATTATATTACTCAAGTTCCAAGGATATGGAATAACACATAGCATTATGTAACAAAAGGATCAAATTAACAGAAGACACACTGAAACATTACAATCAAAATGCATAGTGAAATTATCTTTTCCCCCCATTTATAAGATCTCTAACAGAAGGCCATAGCTAGCCAGTACTTAAGACTCAGTCCTTCAAGTCTCTGTAGGTGCTCAATGCCACACTGAAGTCTCATAATCATTAGATAGCGTGCCCTTAAAACGCTTGGTTACAATATGTCACTAAACACACTTTTTCCAAAATCAAAGACCAGATTATTCAGTGAACAAAGAAAGGGATGAATCTATATCAAGCAGTAGGAGCCTGTTCTTAATTTTAAAATTATTTCTATAGCTTAGACTAATAAAAATAAAAGATGTTTAAAAATGGATATTCCTTAAATCTTAGACTGCTTTTCAAAAAAGCTGTTAACTATTCTGAGCATTCTTCTCCTACTGAAAATTTTCAGTGACCTAAATATAAATGAGGACATAGAAAAATGTCTCAAAAACAGGGTCAATCATGGAAGTTACTTTTGTCAGCACTAGCTTATATAGTCCATTACATTTTCTTCCCCCATTAAATTTTATTAAGTCCTGGTATTTTTGTTGGTTTCTGGGTGTCATCATTTTTAATTACTATTGCTTTTTTTTTTTGCTGAGTTTGAATATTTTTAATCAATCCCTTTTGTCTCCTCTCACCAAATAAAAGTAAAGAAACTAACTTAATTTTTGTCATAGTATTTTTACCATACAGTTGCAACCCTCTATATAAATTCAAAGCAAATTAAAATGTATTTTAAATTAGATGACAATGTGTAGAAAAAGATAAAGTTGCAGAAACTGAAGCAGGCTAATCATAAACGAAGCTAATAGCTTAATTACAAAGCTTACCATAAAAAACAAAGCCCAAGAATAAACATAAAAATCCAAACAAAGGAAAAAAAAACTGTTCTCTTATTCAGACAGGCAGACAGTCATATTTAAACGCCTACACATTTCAAAATATCTGTATACCTAAAATACAGATACTTGAGGCAGTTTCACCTTGCCTTGTTACTTGGCCATTCCTAAGTGCCATATTATAGAATGGGAGGTCTCAAAATTCTGCTCCTGAAATTAGTAACTTCAGGGAAGAAGAAACTGTATCAACCTATTAAAAAGCTTTTTTTTTGACTCTTTACTGTCCTTCACATAATCTTATCCCAGGTTTTAGTGCTTTACTCTTTCATTCTACCCACACTGACAACACTATGTGACCAACAATCAGTAAACATAGTATCACGGATTATTGTTTAGAGAGGCCATAAGCTGCAAGGCATAAAGCACTGCTGGCAACAATAGTACCCCATAAAAGAACCTTAAGAGCTAGCACAAAGTCAGCTGAACTACTGCCAACATTGAATAAATTTTAAAAAATATTCAAAGTATAGATAGGACCTAGGTCTATTCCACCAACTGTGTTTAAGGAAGTACCTGTCTGTAATTTGCTTCTTGACCCTCCATATGATATGAAGCAATGATACAGAAGTTCCTTCAACATTGACACATTTTTTAAGTTGTTGAATTGCTTACAGAACACTGGCAAAATCTTAAATTTTGTCCAAAACCTGAAGTTTGAACCTATGGTGGAAATTAGAGTTTTTAAATAATGTCTGTACTTAACAAATGTTAAGTTTTGACACATACTAAGAAGGTACATCAAATTCTTAACTGGTAGTATACTTCCATCCCTAGCTTAAGCAACTGAAGGTAAGGAAATGGGGAGTGCAAGCATGGAGAAGAGGACAGATATGCTGATATCTGCCTGGAACAATCTCTGCCCCCCCCCCCCCGGAGTTCCTTTGTTTTGGCTTGTTTTGTTTTGAGCTGCAAGAACTCTGCAAATGGGTGTTCCCAGCTTCTGGCAGCCATATGTGCTGCCTACCATCTGTTTTCATTCCACTGTGCTATGGAGACAAACATACTTTATTTTTAGTGTTCTACATTTCCTGACATCGCACATAATAGGGATTATATCTCACGTCTAAGACTATATATGAAAAATCTTCCATGGATAACTGATGAGTAAAGGCGACAGATTATCACACAGGATCAGATGAGACAATTTTCATTACGTACTTCTCAGTGCAAGTGTATAATTTATACTGAGGTTCGCTTGATTCCTGTATACCGGTGCTTTCTCTCTACACTGCCTACAAGGGGCTTCCTTCATGTGTTTTAAAAATACATTTTCCCAGCAACTTCCTGGGGTGTAGGAAATTACGACTACAATTTCATGGGTTGCCACTAGTGGTTGCTATTCTGCATGCAGCATTCAGAGTCAAAACAGGATATGAAGAAATAAACAGCTGTACGATCAACTGTAGAGAGACCACAGTGCAGTGCAACAACTAGTTGTTTGAAAGGAGGAATTCTGTGCACAGGCTCCCACACAGTTCTGTTGGAAACCATGCGCTCCAGAATTAGTTTGCAACCATTAATTGGAGAGTATAGCATTTATATAAAATTTGATTGAAAAGATTTCACTGTTACATCTCAGTGCAGCTTTGGAAGGCACCCATGGCACGCTGGACAGCTAGTAATTCTTTAAAATGCACCAAACTAAACTGAATTCTAGAAAACATTGCTGGTTTTACCTATATTGACATTAAGCCATACATTTCTAGTCAACAGCATTTTTTCTTTCCCCATTTAACCTCCCTCTCCTCAAACTTCTAAGCAGCTGAGTAAGCACTGACTTTTAGCTACCTATGCCCTGATCAACATCTACAACTTAACCAGTATCATATCATTGCCAGTATAACTTAATACCTATACTTTTAGAGCACAACTGCAGCACAGATCTTTCTACCACATAGTATTGCAAATTCAAGACACTGTAAGTTATTATGAAGCAACTATTGATGAGGAATTACCTCTGGTTTCAAAAAAAAAAATTAAAAATTTATTAAGAGTTGCACTGAAATATGGATCAACAAAGAAAATTACTGCCTTTAAAACAGCTTAGGCATGAAGAGATTAAAAATATTCACTGTTTATAGGGTACTCCAAAAGACATCTGAAGGAGTTCCATTTAACTTTTCGGGATTAGGTCTATTCAGTCTGAGGTTTTTACTCATTAATTCTTTCCTAAAATAAGCACTTTTATTCATTGCATGTGATCTTATAAATACAGAAGTACTTCTTGATTAATTAGATTGGTGAGGTGTTTTTCAATCTTTTTAATTCATTCAAACATTTTAATAATGGACTTGAACTACTCTACTGTTTGAGGGGGTGATTTTATTAAGTTATCTGCAGCTATTACTCTTCCCCCAGAGATCCTGACCAAAATTGTGAGAAAATTATTTTATCTTACTACTTTTAAATCTATTCTGCCTTCTGCTTTCAAATTATCAAATGCAGTTAAGCTGTTCTGCAATTTGTCATACTCTCTGTTTCAAGTAATACAATGCAAGAAATAACTTCTGTCCTAAAGCAGTATCTTTTTCAGCTATCAAAATCATGAAGCAGAAACATTTTTGTTGACTGGTGTCACTAAGTCTTCTTTTTTTGCCTATTTTCTTCCGACATAGTATACAGATTAGTCTAAAATACTTTTCTGTCGGGTTCCCACTCAAAATCTCAGAACTAGCATTTAGCTGAAACTAAATACAGGAGTTTTGAATGGAGACTGGCAAATTCACTTTGCATTAATCAAATGTAGATGAACACCCTTCCATAGTTCCCTGTCACTGTATTATTCTGTATTAAGGGAGTAAAACTCTCTCTTTCTAATCCCCCTCATAAACTGTCAATTTACATTCTGAAGCAAACTATATAGTCTATCGTACATCATTCCATCACTCTTGAGCTGCCATAATCTACTACTTTTTAAGATGTCTGTGGTATAATTTTGATGCCTATCCTCTCTGTGCATATGCAGTTTCCTAATAAAATCTGAATAGCCTTATATTTGCTTAGATTTGTTGAAAAGTCAGCAAACATTTATTTCAATGTAAATGATTTTTTACAAGAATTTCAAATCAATACAGTGACTAGAAGAGTCAGAAAAAAGGAACAAAAAGCTTTAAGAACATTGATCTTGATAACATCACCCTTAATTTTCACTTATTTTAAAATAAAACTATAGTTTGAACTCTGCATTATAGTCTTAGAATAAAAACTGTCTTGTACAATCCAGCCATAGCCCTCCTCAAATTCTCGGATAAAGACTATCTAATCTGAACATTCACTTTATTTACAGCACTGCTACATCTGACATCTCTTGTGTGGCAGTTTTTATTATACTCAATGCAAAGATTTAAACACTACATTAAGAAACAGAAAAGCTGTATATACTTGTACATCAAATTTGGGAAAAGCATTCAAAGCAACTCAAGACAATAGCTTAAAAAGTAATTTTAACCTACATCCTTAATAAATCTTTTTAGAAGTGGGCAAATTTTAATTTATATAATTAAAAAGTATTTATAATGGATAAACTATTTTTTCATAGAAAAAAATCTGATGTTCTTACGCAGTTTTAAGTCTCAATTTCATATCACAGGCCATGACAATTTTAGGTACATAATGAACACTTCTTTCAAAATTAGTTTATTTTCCTAGCACACCATCATATTTCCAGACATTTCTATGTATTAAATGCAAGTTTAATACTTAGATATACCAACAAGATAATTTTAAGATTGCTTTAATATTTATCTTAATTTCAGCTCTTCTGGTTATTACATAAAATCGTATTTTTCTCTTAAAATGTCCAAGTCTTTGATTATTCTTTAAAATCATCACAAACATCTATTGTAATACGAAAATGGAATTCAAACTGTTTTTCCAGGGGGCAGATTATAAAAAAAGCCCCAGCAAGCCAAGCCCAAAACTCCAAATTAAAATTGATTACAATTGCTCTGTGCTCTTATGATCATGTTTTGCTTCCTAAAAACTGTTTCCTTTTAATCATAAAGTTTAAGAAAAGGGTATTTAATGGTTCAATCCCTTAATTTTGGTGTTTGTTTTCAAAGGGAAGAGGTTTTCATTGTGATGTTTACCTATTCAATACACATGCAGTTTCAACTTGGCTAAATGGAAGCAGTAAAACAGGAAATAAATTGCCAGCAGGGTGAACAGGAACTGCCAGCAAAATCTTCATGTTGTATCCACGGTATAACATCTTCAAAGAATCCAAAAGAACACCTCTTCTGTTCAGGTTCTCAGAGGTCACTGAGTTTTATAATTATCTCCAAGCAATTTTCTCCACATCCTGTTAAGCTGTCTCTAAACAGCTGTGTATGTTGCCATGCAGCTTCACCATCCCCTCCATTTAGAATTGCTTCCAACACAACTTCTGTTGCACCGGCAAAATCAGAATAGGGGCAAAGATTTTTATCTATTGGAGGAAAAAATAAAAAATTCAGTAAGCTACTGCTCCAGACAGCATACAATGCCAGAATGCATGATAAAAAGGGTAACTTGTAATGAATGTTTAAGGATCTCAGTTGCAACTACTCAAATTCACCTGTCAATCAGTGGCAGAAAAAGAAAAAAAAAAAAAGCCCAGCCGTAAATTTTTAGTAACACTAAACACTTGTTTAGCGCTCGTGCTCAGAGGACCTAGTCAAGACTGAAGCCACCGCACACAGAAGCATCTATCCTTCCTAGTAAAACACCCAAGTATCTTGTATCCACTCTGTGCTCTTGCTAACCCTGCTCTGTTGCAGATAGGGCTGTGTAGATTAATAAAACTGGGCTTTGTACCAGTTTTTTTGTACCAATTGTGGTTAAATGCACAGTATTTTCTTGACCTTGCTAAGAAAGGCTGAGTTGGAAAAGTCAAAATGCATTTGCATTTCATTTTCAGTATTTGCACAGAGCTCTCTCCATATAAACTATTTATTTCCAGTTACACCTTTGCTGCATGACATAATTCATTATTTAAATTCCACACTTACCTCCTATCAGAGCAACTTCTGCTGTTGGAGACCAAAGTCTCCACTTTATTCTTCCACTCTGAAATGTCTGACTGCTTGTCCTAATTGAAATGTTATCTATTTTTAGACTGACTGACTTGCACTCAAACTTCCAGCTGATGGTAGCAGAGGATGACCCCTCTGTTCGGGCTAAATAAACCTGAATGGAAAGAAGACATAGTCAGCATGTCAAAAACTGAGATGATCACCACACATCTAACTAATCATTGTAACAAGGACATAAAATCTTAAGATAGCACACCTTCATTCTTTATGAAGCCTCTGAACCTTTAAACTGTACATAGTACAATTTTGTATATAATCTCGTTCTGAATCCTTAAGTCTATTCCACAGTTAGGTAATTGTACATGTTCATAGTCCTTCACTAAGGAACACCAATCTATTTCAACATGCTTGGTGAAGTTTAAGCCACAAAAATACCTATTATTTTTAAAAAAGCAGACTTCTGTTTTTTATATAAATGCACAGGCCCATACATGGTTTCATTTTAGTTGTTCAGTATTGCTGATGCAGAAAACTCTGTAATCAGTATTTTGGATTCTTCAGATGCGGCTGCTGGCTGCATAGCACTTCTCCTAGGACTTGACATGTCTTGGTTAAAGCAAATCATACATGCTAGCCGTATATAAATCCTGTATTAACACCATTTGAACTGTCAGACATTTGCATAATTTAATGTAGTCCCAATGCTGTTACAAACTTCACCTGGCTGAACAGTCAAGCTCATTCATATGTTAACAGCCATTAAAGTTACTATGAACCCTCATAAGAATTTTGTAACGAACGTCCAATGATACTTTCAAGTCTAGCATGTATTATCAGCAAACCAAGAAAATGGACATTACAGATTAACGTGTCAAAACTGCCATGATCCTTTCAGAATCCTTAGTTAAGAAAACTTATCAAAATTCTGTCATGTCCAGGCTTCTCATTAATGTCATACAGAAGGGACTTAAATAGCTCTTTAGTTTTTAATCTGGAAGGAACAACCCTGAATAAAATTAAACACAGTAGTATGTTTTACTAAAGATCCCACCCAAATATAGAAATGTCATTAACTGACTATAAAACAGAATTTTAGTGTTACTATACACCAGGTATAAAAATGTTAATTCTCATGTTTAAGAAATCTAAAAAATCCCAAAGGTGTGAGGTGTTACACTGAAGATTACCTATGAAAATGTAACAATTTAACCTGCTTTCATGTGAATATAGAATCATAGAATCATCTAGGTTGGAAAAGACCTTTAAGATCATCCAGTCCAACCATTAACCTACACTACCAAGCCCACCTAAACCAATCAAGGGTAGACTAGACTAAACCATATCCCGAAGTGCCACATCTACCCGTTTTTTGAACACTTCCAGGGATGGTGACTCCACCGCCTCTCTGGGCAGCCTGTTCCAATGCTTGACCACCCTTTCCGTAAAGAAATTTTTCCTAATTTCCAGTCTAAACCTCCCCTGGCGCAGCTTGAGCCCATTTCCTCTCGTCCTATCGCTAGCTAAATAATCTAAATAATATAAGCTAATAATAAGCTAAATAATTATAATATAGCTATATAATCTTAATGTTCATGAAAGTGCTGATCTCCACTTTTTTTTTGTTTGTTTTTTTGGTTTTTTTTAAGTACCTCAGCTAGTTCTAGCAAGAGATTTCCCTTGATCAGATCCTACTGAATTGCCGTATTTGAGTAAGGAAGCCAAAACATTCCATTAATTACCTCTTGGTTGAGATGCACTGAACATAGGCTTTTAGGGATAAAAACTAAAACATTAGCCTGTCTCATCTTCCAATATCCAAACATTTAATCAGAAAAACAGAAGTTTAAGTTTCCTTTTGTGTCTTTTTGACTATCCTCTGACTTTCACACCTGGCTACTCTTTTTCCAGTATTATTTGAAAAAAATCTGAATTCGGGGGTGGGGAGGTGGGGAAGACTCCTTCGAATTCTCTTCCACTGGAGCAATTCTTCTGGAAAAGAAGCTTTTAGAAACCCACGGATTTCAGATCTACAAGTTTTTACATTATCATTATCACCTACCGTGGTCTGCTTGTTTGAGCCCTGGATACCAAGTTATCTCTGGGTAATCTGATTAAATTTGTGTTTTGTACCTGTTTGAGTTTTGTACCATAAAGTCAAGTGACACTGAATAGCAAGAAAATACACAAATATGATGAACATGGCTACTATCAGATTGGCCAAGATGATCATCTATCCGAATCATTTTGATCAACAACATTGCAAAGACAGAATACATAACTGATGGTTCTTTTCTGTTACTCCTGGGCTAATACCTATAGTTACCTTTATTGTGGCTTTTACATTCAAATTCCTTTCCATTCATCACATACTGAATGATAAACAAAATATTTCTACGAAGGCTCCTTTAGCTGTGAAGTTACTTGGAGAGCCGCTGAATCAAACTCCAAATCCATACCTTGCAGATCTACTACAGGTTACAAAAAGAGGATGCAAACCCCAAACAACCTTTCCCTCTGCTGTCTCTCATAATAGAAACAACCCCCAACAAAAAGTTATTTTAGATTCATACATAGACATTCTGCAGGATGCTATTCCTGTAGAACTAACATGCCTTACCCATAAGCCTGAGATATACCTGGATCTGTAGCTCCTAATTTCTCAAGGCCACCCTCTCATCTTTTATCTAAGAAAATTGAGGTGCTGTTGAATATAGTCTTTCTGCCTCGTCTTATAGATCGGTCCCTCCCTGTTTTATCTGGTTAGTAGAGCTGAGCAGAACAGCAGACTCATAATCAGTTTCACTGCACAGACAGTATATTTCTTGTAAAAGTGAGGATGACTGATCATTGGAGACTTCAAGATACAATGTGCTATCAGATTTTTAGTAAATCCTAGGGAAGCAGAGAACAGTTATCCACATTCTCAGTTTTTGTTACTTCTCTTTTTCTATTAGGCTACCCTGTTGCAACATTTTTTGTATTATTCTCCAGTTTCTTCCCTTATTCCTTCTCTTTTATGTAGAATAACCTCTTCTAGCTATTCCCCTATTGCATTTGGAAGTCAGTTATGCATAGACCCAGCACAGAAAACCTCAGAAGACAATTATATACTTAGCTCCATTTTTCATCAATGGGAAGCAAACCATTGCCTAAGCTAGAAGAATGTTTGGCCAGAGACCTTTCAGACTATTAAAATGACAGGAAAACAAAGCAATAACATGCTATAGTCCCTGACAGGAATGCTCAGTTCCACAGTGGGTAGCTGTTGCAGGAAAAGCTGGTTGCTAGTAAATGACCTCTTCTCATCTTACAGGCATCAGTTCTCTTCTTCTTAGATTTAGAGCATATGACTCTTCTGCTGCTCAGTGTCCTGACAGATGGGAAGGAGTCTGGGCAGGGTATACAATAATCTGGATAACTGACAGGTTTTTGCCTTCTTGCAGATGGAACTGTAATATTTAGGATTTGGCAGTTTCTTCCTTTGGCTGTGTATCAAAGAGATATAATACACTATAAAGCTATTCTCCAAAACAACAACAACAAAAAAATATTGAGAGAAGTACTGCTTTTCAATAAAACAGTATTGTGCATTTGCCCAAAAGCATAAGAAGGAAGCCATTTTTTAAAAATTTGGGGCTTTAGCGAGGCTTTACCTATCTGCAGAGAAGCTGGTCATCCTTTCTGAAAGACAAGCTAAACTTCCAATTTATTAAATCATCTGACAATCTTACCTGAAGCTTAACAGTAACATTTACTAACATCAGCTAAATTCTATGGGTACCAAGAGGGGTTTTGATGCCAAACATTGGCAAGGGTTTTCTATTTTATTGGAGTTATCATACTTTTACGGTAGATTTTACACTTTTAGTAATTGTTATCCTTACCATTTTCCAATCTGTTTCAACTTTTCTCCAAATAGACTCTGCCTTCCAAACGCCTGTTTCCCAGCCACTTATTTTTTCATTGTTATTGGAAATCCGTGTATAACTATCGTCTACTGTATTGTAGGTGAGGTGGAAGAGTTTAGATGTCTTCTCTTTTTCAGAGGGAATAAAAATTACTTCTTTTCTTTTCTGAAAAAGGCAAAATACAAAAGCACCTTCATTCCCCAATACATTTCCGTAAGACTATGTTACTTTTAAACAGCATGCCATGGTTTCCCAATTCAGTTTTGCTGCCAACTGAAAAAAAAATGTAATTTTTAAGAGAGGTTGCAGACAAAAGCATTTCTGCAAAAGTTTTAAACCAGTTTCCTACAGAAGAGCTCCACCTTTTCCAGAGTGGAGCAGTAATTTTATTTTTTAAATTTTCACTTAATTACTTTTAGAAGTTATTAACAAAATAACATAAAATTATCATATTTAAGTAAGGGTTTAACATGTTAGGAATAGAAAACTTATATGTTGAGTATATTTCTTGTACAATCAACAAGTAAATGGTTATTTTGAATAGAAAAATATAATTCTGTGATTACCATATACAGGTCCTTGTATATGACAGTTTACAGATCAACTTCAAAAAACATAAGGTACAAGCTTCACAACTTCACAGTATTACTTTTTTTTTCCTTAAGATTTGTCATTGTTCTTATGAGTTTCAGCAAAGCAGAAACTAAATCTTCTAAACTGTGGAGAACTGAAATAAACTCTTAGTTTCTCAAACTTAAACAATCCTACGAAACTCATTAGTTCCACCTAACTGGTTCTATTTTCTATTTAGGATTGTCAGTCATTCTATATAACAGGATCACTACAACAGTGATGTAACGAGTGACGGGCTAAGTCACACTTTTGCCTGCTGGCTCAAGCTAAATATGGCTATGGTTCTGGGAAACTGTACCTTCGCATAAAATAATTGAAAATAAAACGTTGCTTTCAGAAATAGTCAAAAACATTGATATGAAAATCAAACAAGCTTATTATTTAAGAGATTGTTCCATTTACACAATCCTAATTGCTCCCACATTGTTTTATTAACAAAAATAGTTGGTCAAAGCCTGCTTCTAGGCTTTAACCAATAGTAACTAATAACATAAATAAAAATTTTCTAAAGTTTTCCCAACTGCTTTGAATTGCCTTAAACTTTCTAGATCTGTCACACTGTAACTAATTAAAAGGAAAAGAAGTATTTTTTATTAATTTGTAAGAGCAAAACACACTTTAGATCAAGGACTCCCAAGCATTTTTAGAATCAATTTAGAGTTAAGGACCACCATCAATCCTGAAAAAATTCTTATGGACCTCTACTGAATTCACATCAAACTTGCACCTAATGCTTTTGTGTTTCACAGTTTGAACTAAATCTGTATGCTACCTACCATATGGGCTATTCCTCTGTAGACCATAACCATAGAACCTCTAGTTAGCTACCTCTAAGATAGTCACCAGTGCAAAAGTTAAATACCTCTGGACCAATTTCACCTCTGGCTATTCGCCAAGCCACTGAACCTGACGTCCGTCCACCATATTCTCCAGGTTTAGGCGTTTTAGGAGAAATGAATTCAACAAGCTCCACAATTGTCCTTTCCAAGAGCTCTCTTTTTCTATTTTCTGGCAAAGATTGTTGTCTCTGAAAATACATTGAAGAAAAAGTAAAAAATTCAGAAAAATGGTCTTTGTAGTTCTGCTCTAGAGTGACACCAATGGGGAAAACAAGAATTGAAAAAACAGACTAACACTTGAACTCTAGACTGACTGTTAGAAATATTAATCTTATACCACATGTGCAAATATAAATCATTCATAACTGCATGCTTATTCGACAGCAGTGCTTTTTCTGTGGACTTGCATGCACTAACTATGTGGATTTCTTTTAAAATAAGGTTCATGCTATGTTTATAAAACATTTGCTTGGATGATAAAACACTTCCATAGCATATTTTATAGCTATTCGTATGTATTCTGTACCGTAACTGTTCTTGCTATTATCTGGGGCAAAGAGAAAGCAAGCATAATTATTGGGTCAAATTTTTCTTCTCTAAGGTGGAGTGATTTGGCTGGCAACGGTCTTGGTTTTGTGATTAAGCCCAAACAAAAGATTCAGTTGGTCTCTGAAAGAGTTATTTCACAGTGGCTGACTATCTTAAACAAACTACGACATTCATATTTTTGCAGATATCAGAAAACTGAGAAAAAAAAAATCACCTATGCTTCCAGGTAAATTAGTGGAAAAGAGAAAGAATTATGTAGCTCACTTATCTTTGCCCACATGAATAAAACTATGGACGTTTTTTTAGTACACAACTTACAAATTCATTGAGACCCTGGGTTTTGTCTCCATGATTCTCATATCAAATATACACGGCTGATATGTGAAGCCTTCTTCCTTAACTGTGGATATACCCACACAGGGTTGGAAAATTAAGTTCAACATCAAGTATGCGAATGATTACGCATCACCTTTTTTTTCTACTTCGGTGATCGCCTGAGGCATGCACACAGCCCACTAGCACCTGAAACTTCAGGCCAGTAAGTATTCCAATTATCTGAAAGCCAGGCCTGACCCCAGAATATTTTGCTATTAGGAATCAGAAAAGAGGCATTTGAAGGGTTTTTGTTCCAGACAACAATGTGGAACTGGATAAAGGAAAGTAGATACAGAGGAATTATGAGAAACAGCTCCAACTGAACAAATTCCAGCTGCCAAATACCTGTTTTACCACAGCAAGGGGGAAGTCCACCTCTCCTTGTGTTGATGGATGATGAGCAGTGACTCCAGCAGTTCCTCATGAAACACCAGGCCTTCCTGAATCTAACACTTGCCTGGGCACTTTGGGTATCCATATGCCACACTACAGATCTCGCACCAGCTCAGAGGAAGTTTGGTATGGTTTACCCTAAGTTAGCAATACTAATCTACAATTTTCGTCAAGCCACTTTGATGTAAGGAAACCCTGTGTCAGGGGTCACCACCACTGAAATTAGTGATGCCACACTGAGAATTGGTTGCAGCTTTGTAACAGTATCTGAAAAAAACCCCATTTTGTGCTTCAACACAAATGGGGTGTTTCAGAAGACAGGCCTCTTCTATGTACGATACAAGAAATTGGTAAGTTCCTCAACTGTAAAGAGTACAAGAATGGTAATTCTTGTCACCTCCCCCCACCCCGTAGACTCTTGCATCTAAATGTCAGCAGCCTGTAAGACATGCATAACGCTCAGACTCTGCAGAGATCAACACTGCCTGTGCTGCAAAAACCTGTAACTACCTTTCCTACAAATGACATTGTCATCAATAGCATTCACGTACTGAAATGGATTCCAAGAACTCCATTATCAACTGTCATGGCTAAAACTTCCTGGTTTTGTTTTTTCTTAAGGTATTGCTCTCTACATACATGCTCAGGCCCCACCTTTCTTTGGCAGACAAAGGGAATAGGAAGGAAGAGGGGTTAAGAACTGCAGCTTTAAAATCAGTTCTGCATGACATGCAAGTTATGCTGTTGATGCTTCCTGAAAGACTGTTTTGGGAGATGGACAACCTGTGATTTAAGTGGACCCACTGCTGTATAAGCAACAGATAATTTGAGGGTAGAAATTGAATTTCAAACCTTTAAACAAGGAATACTGATTCATCTCACATCAATCACCGTGAGATGGACGCATTTCAGCCTACATTACTAGTATCCCTTTTAAGAGCTGACCTGGCTGTAGCTATAATCATTCACAACCACCCCCAAAAAATGGGGCCTGGAACAAATAAAAAAAATAATTTGCTTCCCTGCCCCACCATCCAATTTCCAATGAAGGCAGTTAAAGTTCAGGGTCCTCTCCCCACTTCCTACAGGGGTAACACACAATGGACTGGAATAGAGCAGTGCCAATACAAAGTAGGCGAAAAAAAACTTTGTAGTCAGGTTGCGATACAATATTATAGAATAACATCAGATGGTTGATAATTCACAGGCTACACACCCATTTAGGAATGCCTGACCCAAATAAAACACACACAGTAATTCTGAGAAGTAAAGTAGTGTACTGAATAGATTAAATTATCCTTGCCTCTTTTCCATTTAACAGTGGCAGTCACTCAACATCGTTTGAACTGTTGTGTTGTCTCTGCTTGGCCACTAAACAGACAGACATGCAGAGGAATAACAACCAGAGTCATTGCTCTTTATGCAGGAAAGCACAATAATGATCTCTTAGATTCCATTTTCACTAACATTGCAGTCTAGGTGATAATGTATACCGCATACTGTGCTTCTCTTTAGTTGTAACTTACAAGAATTGAGCTTGAAAGATGCAGTGTTGGAGTTCTGCATCAAAAGATACAAAGACTATAATCCTTCCTAGTGGGGAACCGGTCTCTAGGAAATGATGGGAAAAGGGAAAGTTAGTGCAGGCCTCTGCCTACATCAGTTATCTGCTAAATAGGTTGCAGTGAAGGAAACAGCATACTAGCTGAAATGGAGACTTGTGACGGAGCAGCGTAATGGAAACCTACTATAAAGTCTTGATAGTTCTGGGGGTGAGCTGCCTTACCCCTCTACTGAGCACAGAAGCTGCTGAATAGTTTTTAATGGCCCCTTGATACCCACTGCATTGTCACCTTAGTATGAACTTTAGGAAGGGCCTTTTGACTAGGACAAATGCAAGAAAGAAAAGCTGTTCTTTTAGCAGTCTGATGGCAAACTCCCTAAAATCCAATTCCAACTATAACAGACAAAAGAAAAAAGGAGTAAGAGCAGTTACTTACAGGGATTGAATTTATTATCAATTTAATAAATTAAATTAATCAAACATATTCTGAACAGCTACTGGGCAAAAGGAAGTGTGTGTGGGAGGAGGGGAGTGTGAATATCATTCAGCTTGTAGAAAGGGACAGTAAGTTGTTCCTCAGAATAAGACAGCATCAAAAAGACTAAGTGTTCTAATAGAGTGACAAGACAGTGTTAATAATACCAGAAAGCAGTAGGGAAAGTGTGCAGTATAGAGAAGAAAGGGCTGGGATTTTCCACATGCAGAGAAAGGAAGGTAGGAGAAATACAAGTGTGTCTTGGAAGCACATCTATAGCTTTCTTCCCTGTACTTGTTTTTTAATGAAATTTTCATTTAAATCATGACCAGAATGCCTGTTCTTTGTTTGAAAAGTGGTCATGTCATCTCATGAGCTGCAGTCCTATAAAGTAGGTGGAAAAAAAATAAGAAACATGCCAATAGACCAACGTGCAGCACCATCTGTTGGAGATGGCAATGCACTTCTCTAGGCTTCTGTAAGTGAAAGAGCATGATCCTACAGCGACATCATTGAAGCGAGAAGGAGGTCAGGCAAGCCAGCCCATGAGTCAGTTCCCTGTACTTTCCATCAATCTTGTCAGAGTAGTTTTTCAACCTATTAGCGCCTCATTTCCAAGGTTCTCTCTCCCTACAGACAACCTGTGGAGGAGAAGCGTCTGGTGACTTGTTTCTATTGCCAGCAGATCAGAAGAAAGGCCCCTCAAATCAGGTTTGTAGTCAGCAAGGGTTCAATGCTTGGAGAGGACACCATTAAATTCCTGCAACCCTGCACTAAGCACATGCATTCCTCAACTTGAATTTCTGATCCTTTACCTCCTTTTATCTTGCTACTCTGTGGTCAGCCTTCTCAGTACTCTGATATGTGACTCTAATTTTTCATTAGTGATAAAACATTTGAGGCCAGGGCTTGAAATCATGAGTCCAGCTCAATTCTGCATACTCTTAGAGTGTGGCTTTAACCCTCAAGCCAGCAGGCCTCTAAAAAGGCATAATCTGTTTATTAAGCCATCAGCTATATACTACCACAGGAACTAAAGTTTCTATGCACAGGAATTAGCCCCGGAAGGAAGTGGGGACAAAAATGGAACCTTACAGGTGGTTCAAGGTTTTGTGGTATTCTAGTATACAGAGCCAAGAAAAGTTCATCCTGTCCCAAGCAGGGAGTGGGAAAAGCTTAGCAGAGAGGTGCTGAGTGCACTTGGGTTCTGTGACTGTGACATGCAGGTGCAAATGGCTCCATGTGTTTTGGGGACGTTAGGCATGAATAATATATGTGGCTCTGAGCCAAAGCTTTACTGATGACATCAACACTTCTTGAAAGTCCTGGAAACAACTTATGAATCATTCCTCCCACTTCCTAGAGCTTGTAAAAAGTCACGGGAAACAAATAAGGCCTACATTTCTTATAACTATAAATACTGTTGTTCTCAAGTTATAGCATTATTGATGTGGAAAATGCTCAGCTGCCCTCAAGGAGTCCACATAGTTACAAAGCAGTTGTAGTTTACCCCCAACATCTGCTGATGCACAAGTCTACTCCAAAGCCATCAAGAAAACATATATACACACACGGTATATATTATATACACATGCACTGTATATACACACACATTTGACTACGTAAGAGATAACATGATAATCCTTTTACATACCATTCTTTATCTTGTTTCACCTAAGTTCAGCACTGTGACTGCTTCTTACATGTTCAGTGTAAAATGAGCTCTGTATAGTTAGCAGCATTTTACATTCCATAGTGCACCAACATTCCTATCAGGTTACCACATGCATTCCTTTGTTCAAGGACTTCACATTCTGGAAAGACACTTACGTTTCACTTAAAGAAATCCATTTAAGAAAAATTACATACCGTTTTATTTAATGCGTTAATTGTTTCACGTAGCGTAGCTTCACTGAGTGCTGTCCTTCTAGAGAGTACTTCTTCATGCTTACTGCTGTATCTCCAGGTGACATCAACAACCTCAAGCACAAGTTGAAGAAGAAGATAAAGCAACCAAAAATTCCCATGTATCTTGCTTCATTTAAAGAGGCTAGCTCATCAAAGTATGTATTTCTATGGTAATTCTGGAAATGGCACTAAGATGGAATACATGACACACTTGCCTCAGGGCAAGTTTGCTGTTTATTAACATCATCACTCCTACCTCATCCTTGGAGAATGCAATTATGTAGGAGAGCTTCTTTCCCCACCCAGTTTCATAGAGAAGAGGTTTATCACAGACATTTTCACAGGGATCACAGTGAAGCCATCTTTTCTGATATGAAGAATATACTTCAGTCCACACATGATCTATATAACAGAGACCAAGAATAAACAATGAATTATAAGGATAGATCCTCTCTTCTGATATTGCAGGATATTGTAACTTTTCCTGATTTATTAAATGAAGGAACAGGTGAAAGAACATGTTTTTCTGTTCATCCACAGTCAGAAAAGTTACCAGAGCTTTCTCCTTCTATCTTAGGATCATGTTCCCTTAGATTCAACTACAGATTGTATCATTCTGAAGTCAATCATCTAACCTTACTTGCAGAACTATACTTCATCTTATCAGGCAAGACCGGAAATTGAATTTATATTGTCTTTGTTTGCTGAACTGCATAACTTTATATGCTGCGTGATAGCTAATATAATCTGAGAACCATAAAATATATAACCTCATTTTGCACAGCTTTGTATTAACGTTACTATATTCTAGAATACCGATACCTGTATGGTCCCAGACATATCTGGCTTCAAACCCCACAGCTCTGCAACACAGTGTAAAACAGTTAGCCCACTCGCCACAGCGTCCACATCTGGTTTCCAGAAGTTTTTTGGGGTTATTATACCTACAGGAGAAAACCAAAACAAAACCAGAATAATTGAAAATACATTTCACCTTTCAAAATCCTTACAGCGTGCCTGTCCTTGTCATTATTTGAACAGGTTTCAGTGCCATTCAGTCCACAGAAGACAATGGAAATGATCACCGTACTGCACAAAATAAGTGCGAGCAGAATGCTACTTTTACTTAGACTCACATGACTTCATCCCACATTTATCACAGCACTGAAATGAATCTGGTTTTTTAAGTTTTCAAAATTGACTTAGACTTCATCTTAAAATATGATTTTTTGTATGCTGGTCCTTTTGACAGTTAGCAAAAATATTAAAAAATTGGATATTTGCTCTTTTGCAAGACTCAGCAAAAAATGTGCATTACCCTTTGTGATTTCGCATAGAAGTGAAAGTTTTCCTTGAAACAACAAAAACCTACCTATATACCATGCCAATATTAATGTATTTTATTTAGAAGTTGTACTTTATCAAATTAACAGTAAAAAAAAAAAAAAAGAAAATCAGACAAGTATTCAGAACAAGGCCATGTGAAAGAAAGCAATTATTTTGTTTTTAAAAATCTCTAATCTTATAGAGCAATTGCTGGTTCATCAACCATCCTATCATGTTGCTTAAAACGGCTTCTCTAATCTTTCAACCAACCACCTCTCACTTTTTCACAGAATGCACAAATGCAAAGCTGTTTCTGGAAAGACAAGGAAAAAAGACAAAGCAAATCTCTGTATCCTTACCTTGGGAATCTATTACAGAACTGACACTGGTTGCAGTAATGATTTTCCACTCCACTGACATCCCACCTTAGATCGTCATCAGTAGGCAACAGGTACTGTCTTTTAGCTTCTGTCTGCCCACCACACCTGCTGCAAGGAAGATTATTTACCCAACGAAAAAAGTCATTCTTAAACCAGGCCAAGAGCTCCAACAACAAGAAGTCCTCTTCATTCACATGCGCACCTGTGAAATTTACACAACACAGTTAGGTCAAATGAAAAAAGAATTTAGTTGAACTTTCCAGGATCTACATAAATCACCATCTCCGGGCCTTTATTACTTTTTAGAAGTCTCATTACAAAAAAAGCTTCATATATTACTTAAGCACACACAAAAAAGAAATCTAAATTCTGAAGACTGAATAACATCAAACTGTATATCTAAAGAACAAAAAAATGCACTCCTAAACACTACAGCTAGAGCGAGAATAAGGACCTGCTCAGAAAAAGAAGTTACATATACAGTGAGGCCCAGTGAAGTTCCTCATACCCCTCATATTCTTCCAGAGCTTCAGAAGAGAGAGTGTTAATTCTTTTTCTGCTCCTAAATATTCTTTTCCCATCCTTAGTTATTAAACTAGGAATAACAATTGCTTTGATTTCATAATCCCAAAGAACCAGACACTGGCAGCAGACTAGACACCCAGGTGTAATATGAAGAGACTTTCTACAAACACAGCTTAATTATTGTAGAATTTGTACATATACCATGTGAAGGAAGTTGAGTTTGTTTATAAATTCAGCTAATAAACACCTTTGTCAGCTTACCCAAGCTAGATGCAGGATGTCTTTATTTTTCTACTCTAGCCAATTCTACCATACTAGACCACCAGACTCTTCTGGACCATTTTCCTGTGTTAGAATCTACTCACACACTGTCAGTATTCTGCCACCTGGAAATAACCCCACTTTACCTAATTAATACGTTAAAAAAATCCAGTCTTCCAAAAGAGATCCATGCCTTCTAACTCCTTAGTCTTTAAATGTATATTCTGCTCCAGTGCCCAGAGAGATACTCTTCCTTCTCAGATTCATAAACATTCAAATAAGTCCTCCTCCTAACTCCATAATTTAGGCCACACTGCATTCATAGATATTAATACCTGATTATTTTAGGTACTACAGCTTGCTTGTAGTCACAGTGCAGACAGGTCTGCCTAATGAATATGAAGATACAAAAATAATTTATAAAAATGCTGTTTAAAGGAAGTTGAAGGAAGTTGCACCAAATTTGTGCACTATCTCCCTTTTCAGAATGGCAAAGAAAGACTAGGTAAGATGTGCGTTTTACTTATATAAGCTCAATTCACATCCCCCTCTGAGGCTGAAGTAGTCTTTGGTACAAAAGGCTCTGTGGGGGCCCTAACTCTATTAAACACACAATGCCAAGACCATGAAGCGCATGAGAAATGATGACTTGTTAATCAAAGCAAGAAAAACTGACTTTTAATTGTAGTAAAATTTCCATTTTTACTTCTTATGTGAAAAACATTTGTGCTGAAACACTCAGACAAGGTGTTATTGCTTACGAAATGGATATGCTTGTATATTCAAACCTTCCGCTAAAAACTGAATAAGAAGCTCTCAAGCACAGGCCATATTCTCTTTTCCTGGATAATAACATACAAACCAGAACCCAGCTATGAAAATATGACTGCTATCATATGAATATTCTTCTCTTGGTTTGTAAAATAAATCCTTCATGAAAGCATTGCATGGAAAGAATGACGAATATGATTTATTTGAACAGAAAACAGTTGGCTATGACATGCAGCTATTTTTGACTGCACAATCCATCTTTCTAATGGAAAGTGGTAAAGGGAAACAGTAAAAAAAAGTCTGTACTTCTGATCAAATGACCGTAATCTTCCTAACCTTTATGAGCCAAAAATGCCTATTAAGCATTGTAAGGGAAGTCCTAAAAACAAGTGTCCCCCAGCACTAAGCAGTTATTCCCACAGGTGACAGTCTTAATACAGCAATACAGATAAACCAAAGAAGCTGAAAGAGCCAATTACCCATACATCTCATACACACTCCATTCCCAAAGGAATGTTTCTATAAAGCTCTTTAAAAATCCTTTCAAAATGTCACAATCCAAAACAGTAGAGTTCCATCCCTCACCCTTTATTTTCTTATTCTTTATTATTATCTAAATTAAGGTCTGGAAGCCGTTTTGAATAGATCAGCTTGATGGCTTGGGAAGAAGCACCTGGAAACACCACCCTCCTCCTTCCTTCCCCGTTTTAATAATGTGCACAGCAGAATTAGAGCAGAGTCTAAGAGGTATGCTTACCTTTCTTTTCCTTTTTAAAGGAATTTAAATAGTTTTAATTTATTACTGCTAAGTCTCTTTTCCCCATTGCATTGTCCTATGCTGCTGAATGAGAATGCTTTGTACTTGTTTATGCGGTTTCCTACCTCCCAGTATAGCTTTATAAAAAGAGAAAAATTACTAAGAAAATCCATTGTCAAAAAGTTCCCTAATGCCAAAGGCACAATTACATATTAGTGTGTGGCTGCATGAGACACCACAAAGTCATTTACAAAAAAGATTAGAAGAGCTTATTTTTGGTTTGCAAATCGACAGGACTCCTATCCTGTTAGCAAAATTGCTTCAGTCTTCTATCAAAGATTCAGAGTGAAAAGGATTTCTTGGTTTAAATATGGTCTTGGAATCTTTTTTTTTTTTAATATTTATCTCGTACAACTGAAATTTCACTATATTGCTGAAACAAATCTAAAACTGTCACTTGAACATAGAAATATGTCATTTTTAACTGATGAAGACTTTGTACATTCAGAACAAATTTGCGTTTATGAAGAAAATACAAATTTTAGCTACTGATGCCACAAATATTGATGCCCATATTTTACTTCTAGCTCCAGGAGGATGGCATGTGAACAACCCTATTCATTTAAGCATTAGCAAGAAAGGTGATTCTTTGTATCTTGGAAAGGTCTCATGCAAAATCTCACCAATAGTATCACTCTAAAAAGAGAAGCAGTATTTTCAAATTTTATTCTGAATCTGGAATGGTAGTACATATGGGAAAATTGCACTCTGACAATTTCAAAACAATGACTACTCAAACAAGAAGCTCCCCTCCTCTTGTAGCTATTTCACTCTAGATGCAAGGAATATAACAGTATACACTCACCTCATTTGTTTCCCAAGCATTATTTACTACTAATTCAGAAATTAAGAGTTCAAAATTTCTACGTGAAAGCAGTGAAGAATGGATGACAAAAATGAAATTAAAAAAGTAACAGAAGTAAGCAGAGAGAAAAGGAGAAAATTTGAAAATTAGGAAGAAGGCACTTCTAATTTAGAGACAGCATTTGGAACCTGCAAGCATATGACCAAATCCACACACCTAACCTGAAGCATAGTAGATATATGCATCAACCAGATGGCTGAAAGAATATTCTAGTTGCACATACAGTATAACTTGGTAGCATTACCTTTGTCCAGTCTTGTAGCTTGCTCTAGCTTTTTCCGAGCCTTCTCTTTCAGTTGCTGGAGGGGAATTGAAGCTAGTGCTTTCTGCTGAATAGAAGGATTCTCATACATCAATACAAGATGCTCAAATTTTGTTTGAAGTGTTTTCAAGATACTTTCAGCCTGCAAAAGGATTTTCAGTCACAAGATGATTTATGAACTTCCACCTTAAGCCAGAAGAAGGAAGGTCTCCTATTTTAGTTTCAGTCAGTCATAATTCTATATTCATAGTTACATTACATATTTCTTTACAGGTGAAATGTTTATTTGTAAAGATATCAATAAAAATTGCAGACACCACCACCCAAACTGTAGAGCCAGCCTTGTAATCTTTGAGCATTCTGAATGGTGTCCTGAGTGAAAAGTGTACTGATTCAGGGAGAAGAAAAAACTGTTTTTAAAGACACCTCTGATGGCAAAGTTTTTTAATTACTCCCTTCCCCTCCCACCCCCCCATTTCTTTTGGACACCTTTTACCTGAAATCCACGAAAGAACCTGTAACTCATTCCACTTCCTGGACACTGCTGCACCAGTTTGCAGAACTCTATTATTGATGAACGCTGCTTTTCTATTTCTTATTCATGAAGGCTGCTTGTCTATTTCTACTTCCTTCTCTCACGGATCAACTCTGATAGAGATTTGAATAGATAGCCCTGTGACCGTATACTGAACAGTGTATTTCACTAGAAAACGAATATAGGAACCAGGCATCTTCAGTCAGTTATCCTAAGTGTTGCTCAGTGGCAACTACCTGTTGCACCCAATAAGGTACAGCCATACCTACTAAAATAAATAGCTAAAGTTAGTAACAGTGGAGTTAGCTGAGCAAACTATTTACTCCCATTTAAAGCGGGACAACACGGAAAGTGAAATGGGATTTTAAAATTAAGACTCTGGCATATTTTGGGGGGGAAGCCTGTGGCACTGCTAAACTACCTTTTCTCTACTGCTAGATCATGCTTCAGTCTAGCTTTGTTAACTACCATTTTTGTTTCATCAAAAATTCCACACTTTCCTGAGATGCTAGCAGCAAATGCAACATAATACGCAGGTGCAAGAACTCTTCAGAAGATAACTTATTTCAAAGGAGCATTTAAATTAGGAGTGATTATTTTGATGCTGGACTGTACTACAGGACCAGTCCTTAGTTTTCATAACTGGTGAAACAGAACAGAACTGGTTTTACTCTTCCTGGAGCTCATCAGCTGTAGGTAACTGGTTTAACATCATAAATGCAATTGTGTTCAGATTCACTTTAATGCAAGTTGAAAGAACAGAAATAAGGAAAGTTAGGGACTACCAATGGCTTATAGATCTTCATATTCTGTCAGCTTCCTGAAAGGGTGTTTAGAGATATTGCTCAGCACAACAGAAAGTCTCCCAGATTCTTTGACAATTCAGATTTTCCCACTGGCAAACACCATCAGTGTTACAGTAGTGCTTAACCGGTTTCATGAGAGCCACTGTATACCAATGAAGTCTTATGCAAACATCTGGAAGTGTGGTGAACCTCACTGCAAATCTAAATTTGGATACCTCTTTCTTCCTATAATCACTATGTCATCCAGGAACGGATCAGAATCTATCCACCATAATAATGACTAGCCAGAGCTTTCCTTTCTCCAAGTCTCAAGAACACTTGACGATAAGAAACGCTGAATAGACACAGATGAGGCAAAATAATGATGGGTTAGGTCCCTAGAACTGTGCCATTTCAGAATATTCCCCTACTGTTGCAAGTGAACCACTTTTCCCTCTGCTTACCAGGACTCCCATGAATCACAGGTGTAACGCATAGGCAAGAAATAAAAATGCTTGCACTACAAAAACCATTCTAAATCTCTCTGACATCTGACAGCAGTGCATAGAACAATAATACAACTATACCTCTGCAGTATACTCACTGAAAAACAAAACACCTACTGCTGTGCAGCAAAATGGCCAAGTCCTAGCCAGAAGATATTTTATGGACTTCCTTCCAATCAACCCAGACTATACAGACCAAATTCAATGGCTCAGAGAGCTATCAGTATAATTCCCTGAAGAGATCAGCCGAAATACAGCATTCTAATAGAGTGCCAACATTGCATAAGCAATGTCTCTAAATCGTTGTAAGTTTGGTCCCACCACCCATGTCGAATCTCAAGAAGTACGGAAAAATAATAGTTGCAGAGAAATGGATCCACAACCCTGATGGCTAGCGTAAGTCAGGGCAGAAAAAACTACAAATAAGAAGGATTAACCTCAGAATATATCGTGTCAACTTGAAATCTGCAACATTTTTCTCATTGCAAGATCAACACAACTTTTAAAGCTTTAAAGCTTCCAGTACTAACCAGTACTGCAGCAAGTCACTCAGCAAGTCACTCTAGAGGTTTCACAATCACTTCCAACCACCATTGCAGAAGTGGCTGAAACAGTAAAAACCAAGCAGACCAAAAAAAAAAAAAAACCCACCCCAAACAAAAAAAACCCCAAAACCTAAAACAAATTTAAACAAACCCAGTCAGTGTATTTGAGAGGCTACCACTAGCATGCTAACATAATTAGATTAAATGGCTCAATATTCAAGTGCTTACAACAGTTCCTTTCCCAAAGGACATTATGGGTGATGATGGGTCACCAAGTGCTCTCTCTCCCCAAAAGCCATCACATCAATCTATGCTTTGCCATTTCTCTTCCACTGATCTTGGGTAGGTATTAAGAAGGAATAGTATATCATAGTTCAGTATCCGACAATATACTGATAATATCATTTAAAAGAGACAAACTCTGAATGTTATGAGAAGCGAGCTTGTGGAAGGATTCATCTTACATCAACTTTATGACTAAAGTGACACTGGCTCTAGAGGGAAAAACTCTTCAGAAAGTTAAACTGAAGCATCCTTCAAACCTTCTATCAAAGGCATAACTTCATTTTTCAAAGTTGTATGAGGTGTTAATAGTCTTCTCCCATCAGGTCAGGTAACATCAGAGATGAGGACTCTGCCTCTCTGTCTTGACAGGGAACTTCATCTGAACCTCTTGGACAAGGGAAACATAGCCTAAATAATTATAGATTTGTCCTTGCCTGGCTAAATTCCTGTCTCACAACAGTCACATGTGAAAAAGAAAGCCCTCCTCACAGGCTAAACATAGAGGTCATAATGCATGAACTGAGACACCAACAATTATAAGCATTATGGTTATGCTCCTGTTCTTTCGCTGGCTCTCAAATACCAAACAGTATACAGCCCTAGTCTTAGTTTTCCACATCTCCCTCTGTTCCCCCACCTTGCTGTTTCCTTACAATACAAATAAGCTTTTTTTTCATGTCACCCTGATCAATAAAACATTAACAAACATCTTGAACAAAACCCTCTTGCTAATATTCTATTTATGCCACGTTCCATGCTGAAGTTGCATGGAGACCGAAGAAAACACTCAAAAAGCTTCAGAAACCATTGGAAAAATAAAAATTCCTCTAGTCCAACCTCCTGCTCAAAGCAGGGTTAGCTATAAGGTTAGACCAAGTTGCTCTGGGCTTTATGCAGTCAGGTCTTGAAAACACCCACATTTGGAAACTATGCAGCCTCTCTGAGCAACCTGTCCCAACAGTTAACTCTCTTTCAATTTTTATATTCAAGATTAGCATGCCTACAAAGTTTTCAGGTTATAATTACCATTTCCAGAGATTACACAAGTGATGTTTCAGGTTGCTGATGGGAAGGGGCAAGAACGCAGTCAGCGGGTCTTGAAGGCTGATGTGCAACTTGTCTGAGTGCTGGACACAGTTTCAGAGGATCCTCATCTGTGGATTTGACTCAATTCAGTCTGCCACTCCTCTCTCCAGCAATTAAGGCTCTGATTTTATGTAGCTGCTCAACTGAAGCTTCCTTAGGGAAAACCAGGTGAGTTTCTCCCTGAAATTTAGACAAATTAATTCAGCAGTTAATGCAGGTCTAAGCCAGTCAGCCGTTTGTATCTATAGCTAACAGCTGTATCATTTACTGCAAGTTAGCACACTACGATTTGGCAGGGTTCAGCCTTCAGATTAGGTCCCTTACAGCAGAAGCTTGTAGATCCCTCACAGCAGGAGCTATTAGATCAAGAACCTACAGTCAGTCTAGAGAAAAAGGGCTCATAACAACATGCTTTTGTTAGGAACTTATTTTGCAGAGCCACACATGGACAACGCAATTATGGTTTGGCAGAGAAAGCAGCAACAGCAGAAATGAACAACAAATGCTCAGTTCTCACAGTACAGCAGTGAAATGCTAGGCAATACAGGAGGACAGCCAATGTTGGGGGAAAAAGCCTCCAGAATGGCATCTGCTGGGAATTCTCTTCTATACTGATATCTTCTAGATTTTGTAAGTTTTCAGACAGGAAATATTATTCTTATTGAGACCTGTACCCAGCTTGATTTCTGGGTTCCTATTTTTGATTGTAACATGATTACTGGTAGCACAACAAAAGGTTAGTAATTATGACAGAAGCAAATATCAGTATACTTCACATGAAAAAAAAAGGTTACTTTTTTTTTTTTACATGAATATCCTGAAGCATTTGTACTTTAAGAGTTTCAGTTTCTACCACTGCAGCACTTCTATTTATTAAACTGAGTAATTTGTTTATCCAGTTACCTTAGGTCACCTATCATTGCAGACTGCAGTGCTTCACTTTAACACTTAATCACCACAAAACCAAATGGAATGTATCAATCCAGCAGAAGAGTCCTCATTTTTTAATTGAAAAAGTTGGTTTACCAAGCAGAGACTGAGACCAATCATAAGAGTGAGCCAACATGGTCTTAAAGATCTGACAGAAGTGGGAGTAGCACTTTATAACGTTTAAAATGCCTGTGTTATTACTGCTTGAGTGCTTCACTAGCTATACTGACTACTTCTTGGCTAAAACACATCATTAAAAGCCATCTCCTGAGCACGAGCATGAGAATAAATCCACAGACCATTTCTCCCTCTGCAGGCACCATTTCTTTCAGCATACTTTTTTTTTTTTTTTAAATTAGGACAATTACACTAATTAACTTTACCCGAAGAGCAGGCAGAGGTCTCACAACAGCTGGACCTAAATAACATAATGTATGTACCCGTACAGAAGTATGGTATCAAACAGACAAATCAAAGCAAAGCCAGAGCAAGAGCTTTGCACCATTAAACAAAAGTTGGGTTTTCACCCCAGCTCTCCCGTAATTACAAAGGCTGCTTCTAGCTTAACAAGCTTTGGCAGTTTAAGGTCTACCAAGACAGGGCCCATTTCAGGACACAAAGCAATCTTCGAAATACATCTTTTTGACTGCAACAGAATCAAGACTCACTCAGGACTATTTTAGGATACAGTTTCATAACTGTTTTAAATGGGTAAAAGTCCCACCCTCCCACAACTTCAATAGCTTGTTGCTCTCCACTGCTATCAAGACAACACTAGTACTTCTGCAGCTGCACTGTGAATTAGCTGAAAAATACTTCTTTTTTTGTTTTGGGGGATTAATTTTTAATCAGAACAGCTTCCCTTATCTAACTTAATATGCGGCCACACAAGCCCTACTGATGGTAGGAACAAGCAGCAGCAGAGCACGACTTTTTTTTTTTTTCCCTTTCCAAATGACAGTTTCAACATACAGATTTACAATATGGAAACTACTGTCTGATGATGCAGTCTGATGTCCACCTAATAGTGAGCTGCTACTAAGAGACGGGGTTTTCACCCCCTTTCCCACCATTTCCTTTGTGCCATCATGGATACGTGTCTGGCCATTAAGTGAACTAGCAGTGTGCCTGAACAGCAGAAAATCAATCTTATCACAGATCACCTTAGCTCTGGATATCTGAAGTAGCCTCATCTACATCTTCTGTTGGTTCACTGCAGATATTTGCAAACAAGGATTGAAAGAAAATTAAGAAAATAGTAAAAGGCTTAAAATCTAGTGCCTTGCAACTGGGAAAGGAGAAAGAAAAAAATTCAATTTTAAATTTTAGTGCGTAAACTGATGAAGACATGAGAAATGACTAAATTATACTCACCTCTTGAAACCGCACCTCAAATAAACATTCAACTGCTCCTTTGACAGGCAACAGCCTCATGAAAAAACACTGGATTTCCAATCTGAATTGATCTATATTTTTCTTCATAAGAATTCCTGAAGAGATTGAAAGTTTTAATTATGTTTGCAAAGGAAGTAAACACTTAAAAGCTGGGTAACTGTACTAAGCAGCATTAGCCATTCATAAAAGATTTTTTAAAAGTTTAGTTTCATTCACACCATGTAGGCAGAATGTGAAACCTAATGCCCCCCATAGCATTCTAATTGAACTCCTCAGCTCAATGCTGGATGATTTGAGGCCTGCTACAGAAGCTATGCTAAACTTCCTGGTATGTGGTTGAAACTACTGTGGTCTCTCTACTTCTTGAAGGGCTACCTCTCGGTTCCTCTTTCAACTCTTCTAAACCTTCTTCTCTCACCTCTTTCTTTAAAAGGAGTCAGCCCGGGACCCACCGTTCTCTGTCACACAGCACAGTTTTTCCAAGTGCTTGACAAACCAGATATAGACAGGGAGGGGCAGCTCATACATCTTGAAGACATCAGGGTCACTCATACATGTTGGTGTGTACAGGTACCCTACAGAGCCACCTCTCAAAAATTCAACTGTCACTAACTCTTGATACCAGTCTTACTGAACAGCAAGGCAAGAGAAAAATCAAGTTACTATTTCAGCATTACTTGTTATGCATCCACTAATTTTTAGGTGCTTAAATGCTTGCAGAATCAGGGCCACTGCAGGCTTTTACGTTCAATGCAAAAAAACCACAAGCCCTCAAAACAAACCAACAAGCAATAAGGAAATAAAATCCCGAGGCACTACACACTTATGCGAAAAGTAATCTTATTTGTAAACAGCGACAAAGAGAAGCAAGATGTTTCTGAACTTCGGTATTACATAACAAAATTGAATCATACGGCTTATCTTCGCGACCGCCTGTCTGTACGCCATTTGCTGCCGGTATTTTATGACGAACCGCTTCTCGAGCTGCATTAGTAAACCCAACAGCAATTGCCAAGTTCACGCACGGACTCGTTTTTTTTCAAGAGGCGCCGGACAAAGCGCTGGCCTTGCCGCGCCGCTGCCCTCCGGACCCGCAGACCCCTTCGGCACCCAGGCACAGTCGAGACCAGCCGGTCAGGGCCGTGAACAGGGCGCTGGCCGTACGGCGGGACAGCCGAGAGCCCCCCGGGCCCCGACCCCACCGCCCGCGGCGGGCGAAGGGCACCCACCGCCGCTGCCCTCAGGGCCGCTTTCGGGACAGGGCAGCCAAAAGCCCCGCCAGCTGCTCCCCACGAGAGGGGCCGGCGAAGGGCGGAGGCTGCGGGGGGTGAAGCGGGAAGCGGCCGGGAGGGCCAGTCGCCCCGCGGCAACGCCCGCCGGCCCGCGAACCGAACCGAGCCCGGCCCGGCCGCGACAGGGCGGCGAGCCCGGCCGCCTCCCGCCGCGCCCCGCTCACCGGAGGGTGCTGTCCGCCCAGGTGAGGAGCAGCCGCGAAGCCTCGAGGAAGATCTCCCGCCCGTTCTGGCAAAGCTCGCTCACGGCGGGGGAGGGCGGCGAGGAACACAGGCCCACGGCGGCCGCCATCGCGCCGCCCGGGCAAGCGCCCCACGCCCCAGCCGCGCCGCGCCGCGCCGCAGGACGCATGCGCAGTGGGAGCCGCGGGGTCCCGGCCCTCGGGCCCGCGGCCGGCGGGGCCTAAAGGTCCCAGAGCGGGTAGGCGGACCGAGCCCGGCCGCGCTCCTCCGGCGGGTAGCGGCCGCCCTGCCCCGCCTGAAGTCGGTGATGTTACACGAGCCGCTAAACTGCTTTGTCGTCCCCCTGTAGGCGGCACTTGTGAGGCCGCACCTCGAATACTGTGTCCAGTTTTGGGCCCCTCAGTACAAGAAAGACATTGAGGTGCTGGAGCGTGTTCAGAGACGGGCAACAAGGCTGGTGAAGGGTCTGGAGCACAGGCCTTATGAGGAGCGGCTGAGGGAACTGGGGTTGTTTAGTCTGGAGAAGAGGAGGCTGAGGGGAGACCTTATCGCTCTCTACAACTACCTGAAAGGAGGTTGTAGTGAGGTGGGTGTTGGTCTCTTCTCCCATGTAGTTAGCGATAGGACGAGAGGAAATGGGCTCAAGTTGCATCAGGGGAGATTTAGATTGGATATTAGGAAAAATTTCTTCATGGAAAGAGTGGGCAGGCATTGGAACAGGCTGCCCAGAGAGGTGGTGGAGTCACCGTCCTTGGAGGTGTTAAAAAAAACCATGTAGACGTGGCACTTTGGGACATGGTTTAGTGAGTGTGGCGGTGTGGGGCTGACGGTTGGGCTGATGATCTTAGAGCTCCTTTCCAACCTTAATGATTCCTAGATTTACTTTCATTAAAAAATAAGCCAGCCACCAAACCAGGAAACATGAAGTTAATTATTACTCTACCCTTAATTGGTTTAGTGGTGGACTTGGTAGTGTTCGGTTAATAGTCAGACTGAAGGGAAATTAAATACAGACTCTTCATGTATGTGAAATATGTCTGTCTTAAGTAAAAACTTAATTATTCCTACATGTCATCTCAGGCATAGCTAGCAGCTTGGTCTCAGTTCAGATTATGCACTATGGTTTCTGCATCTGGAAGCAGCAACAGCAAAGTTTACTTTTGTGTATTGGCGCTGTTGGCATATTTGTACATGTATTTTCAAGAGACTCCTGTAAAGTCGGTGATCAACTTGTTTTTGTTTACTTTTGTCTCCTCTACCGGCATTTCAGCCTCTGCGTGGAGGAGCACACTTTATCCAGAAATGTGACAGCGAAGTTGGAAGCTGGCGAAGGATGGCGATCTGAGGTGTGCAGAGAGCAGAACAGCTATCAGATGGGGATTGGGGCTAGAGCAAGGGAACAGAGTGCAGGCAGGAAAACTATGCCGAGAAATTAGTTAAGGTGGAACATCAAACGGGCCTGCAAGAGGCTGCAAGGTCCTGAAAAGCTGCTCCCGCCTGTGTGCGCCATGCCCCTGAATTACACTATCACGCAGCGTTTACCGTGGGAGTTCTGGCATTTCCTACCTGCCCATTCCAGTACACATGCAGCGTTAAGGAAACCGACGGCAAACGACAAGCTTTCCCTCATGACCGCAGCGTTACCCTTATTCCACCAACACCCTGGGTCTCTCGGGGGGGGGGGGTTAGGGTTTTTTTACCTTCTTTTGCGGGTTTGAAATGCGTGGTTTGGGGAAGGAAGTGATTTCCTTGCCTTTTCCAGTTCCCAGCGCTACCTACGCGGCCGCGCTGCCTGCCCGCCGGCGAGCCCGGGAGCCGCCCGGGGCCAGGCCGGGAGCAGGCCGGTGCCAGGCCAGGCCAGGCCGGGCCGGGTCAGGCCGGGCCGCCACCTCCTCTTCCTCCCCCCCCCCCCCCCCCACCGCGCCGCTGCCGCCCTGCCCCGGGAGCGGGCAGCGCCGCCGGGCCGCGCAGTCCACCGCCGAGTTACCGATTCGCTGGCGCCGCTCCTCACCAATCGTGACATGGGGGATCGGCTACAAAGTCCTCGCCAGCCCCCCCCCCCCCCCGCGTCTGTCCCGGCTGGTGCGGCCCCGAGCCGTCGGAACAGGAGCGGGAGGCAGAGCCAACCACTGCGGCGCGGGGGGGGAGCGCGGGCGGCGGAGGTAGCGCTGAGGGCTGGGAGCGGGGGAGGCGGGGGCTCTCCGGGCCCGGCCGGGAGGAGGGGAGGGGAGGACTCCCCGCCATGGCGCCGGCGGGCCGCGGGAGAGGCTGCCCCTAGCGGCGCCGGGCGGGGCGGCAATGGCGGCGCCGGGCGGGGCGGGCCCCGGGGACCGCGGCCTAAGCGCGGCGGAGTCCCGCGACATCGGGGCCCTTCGCTGCCGTTTTAACTCCTGGTTTAAACATTAAAAGTAGCTAATGCCCTTGAAACACCCGGTGACGTCCAACAGCCTCGTGTTCCCGAGGACAAATTACCCTCCCGTGTGTTTTTCTCCTCAGCGTTTGCAGTAGGTAAGGTAGCGTGGCTTGGGTCAGGCGAGGCCTCCTGGTTATCTTAACCAGGGTAACAGCATTTGGTTGCAAGCTGTTTGTGACATCAGGCACGCGCCGCTTTAAAGACCTCTGCGCTCTTTTTTATAAAATGCAGGCTGACTGGCTCAAAACAATTAAACGACTAATTTGCGTCAGGATTTAAAGCAGGCTCCTTTAAAAAAAGTGTGCATTAGTAAGCGCTGTTTTTAGCTTTTTTAATAACGCTGCCGTGCACTAGTGCTGCCACAGGAAAGAGCAGGTCTGTGTATTTTCGGAGGAGCGCGTTAGCCCCCCAGCCGCGCACGCTCCCCGTACAGCTCCCTATGTTTTACCAAAGACCTGGCCATGCCAGGGTGCCCTTTTTGTGAGGCAAAGGGCAGGCGACCTGTGGATGCCTGTATCGTCGGTGTTTGTGACAGAGCTGTGCTGCAGCCTCTGCCCTGCTCCAGCGTGCCGGATGGGTGCGATCAGAGGCAGGGGTGCGAGAGAGGGGCTGCGGTGCAGCGCTGCTGCGTGGCCTGGCCCCCGCGTCCCGCACGAAGTACTTGCGCTCGGCAGTGGCCTTCTGCCGTCACTCAACTCGCTATGCGTGGGGTCTGGCAGCGGTACCTTCGAGGCACCTGGGACATCTGTGGGCTGTGTGTTTCATGGCTTCTGGCCGACAGCTGAACAGTTCGTAGCCAGATCTCGGGGCGTGGTGTAAATGCTATGACACTGTTGGGAAAAGCGTTTTCTGTCAGAAGAATAATTTATTTTAATGGATATTTCTATTAGATTACAAAATTAAACATCATGATAAGTGATGGCCTACCCGTAAGTGTGAAATGATTGCAATCTGAAGTGCTTTTTTGTTCATTTTACAAGTCTTTGAAGGTGCAGTTGTGGTGCATCTTGCTCAAACGCCCATGAGGTACTGTCCCCTGACAAAAGAGTTTCTTGACGCCTTCTGTTCTGAGTTTTCTAGACCATTCTGCCCGACATAAAGGTTTAGATGATGACATCCTTAACATGATAATGGTAGGACATACACTTTCAGGTGAACACACACTTTCTCCCTTAGAAGAATGAAGCTGTTAATGCTCATTGTTGATACCTGCAGCCAGCTGGTGGTTAAAGCCCTGGGCGGAGTTTTGCAGCAAAACCAGAGAGTGCCTCGCAGACCACAGTGGTGCAAAGTTGTATTCATTAGCAGCTTGAGCTGGAGGCATTCACAAAGTGAGTGTGTTTCTATGCCCTGTCTGCCATAACGTACTATTCCTGGTTACAGACACGGAAACTACATCCCTTTCTGCAGGGTTGAAAATAGGCTTTCATGTAAAAGGCAGGTTATTAATTTAGTGTACTTGGAATGTTTTTCATGTGGGCTGCTTTATTGTTCTGTTTGTGTCTTTTTTTTTTCCCCCCCCCCAGTTACGGGAATCTGGTTGAAGTGATTGATTTTCATCATGTTCTCACAGTGCTCGCGGGATCTATTAAACATTGCAAATCTTCATCTTCGGAGTCTGAACTTAAGTCTGCATTTACGAAACCACAGAAGAACTTTCAGCAAGTCACTGCCTGCATGTCGAAGGAAAGTAGTTGTTACAGGTATTGGCTTAGTGTCCCCTCTTGGTGTGGGGACTCAGTTTGTGTGGAAGCGCCTTCTCCAAGGAGACAGTGGGATTGCATCGCTAGACGGGGAAGAATATGCAGGCGTCCCGTGTAAAGTGGCTGCTTGTGTGCCAAGGGGAAATGAGGAGGGTCAGTTCAGCGAAGAAAGCTTTGTGTCAAAGTCAGAGGTCAAATCCATGAGTTCTGCCACTGTGATGGCCATCGGTGCAGCAGAGCTGGCAATGAAGGACTCCAGCTGGGCTCCCCAGTCTGAACAGGATTGCTTAAGTGCCGGTGTGGCAATTGGGATGGGAATGGTTCCGCTGGAAGAGATTTCTGATACAGCTGCTTTATTTAAAACAAAGGGTTATAACAAGGTCAGCCCGTTCTTTGTCCCAAAGATTTTAGTCAATATGGCAGCAGGCCATATCAGTATTAAATACCAACTGAAAGGGCCGAATCATGCTGTGTCAACTGCTTGTACCACAGGCGCACATGCTGTTGGAGACTCCTTTAGATTTATTGCTGCCGGTGATGCTGATGTCATGTTGGCTGGAGGGACTGAGGCTTGTATTAGTCCTTTGTCTTTGGCTGGATTTGCAAGAGCTCGGGCCCTCAGCACGAGTTTTAACTCAAGCCCTAAAATGGCATGTCGACCGTTTGATGCACAGAGAGAAGGGTTTGTAATGGGAGAGGGTGCTGCTGTGCTGGTCTTGGAAGAGTATGGACATGCTGTACAAAGAGGTGCTAGGATCTATGCCGAAGTTTTAGGTTATGGACTGTCTGGTGATGCTTGCCACATAACAGCACCTAATCCAGAGGGAGATGGTGCATTCAGGTAAGAACTATATGTTGATTCTGATGACTCCTTCATATGTTAATTAGAGTGGGTACATTTGGTTCTGTTATTGTACGCTTTTGCTAGAGAAATGCTTTTCGATCTTGAATTAATATTCCAAAAGCCTGAAAACTTAACTGGAAAAATGAAAGAGCTTCTGGTAAGGTTTTTCCCCCAGTTTTCTTTTTTCAGTAACAAGGTGAAGGCCAGTTCTTGCTAGAATCAGCCTGTTTGTATAGAGTTACGAAACCTTTTGCTACGTGAAAATATTTTGTGTTTGGTACCTACAGCTGTTCACACAAATAAGTCTCAATGGAAACCTCTTTTTTAAGACTTTTGTGGTACAATAGAACCTTTTCAGATTCTCCACCCTTTGTCCATAGAGAAGGGAGACCCCATTGCAAGCAGGTCATGTCATTTGTTGTGGTCTGAAAGGGGAATAGCGTTCCTGAAGAAATCCCAAGTGATGAAAGCTGTAGAGCACTTAGAGGTTCTAGTTTGTTAGAATAATTACCGTACATGTAATTAGTATTAATTGCGGCTATTCTTATTTAGAAAAGACTTCAGCTTTTCATAGGGAAAGTGTTTAGATCATATGCTGGTGCTACAATCATGTTTAAATACTTCATTCTGAGGTAGCTAGGAGTGTTGGTGGAGGGGCATATCAGAAATACACTTTAGTACTGTTAAGCGAGACGGTAAAGCTTCATCATTAATCTCATCAAAAACTGTTCACAAGTAGATGATATTAACCTAATCTTTATCATTGACCTAATTAAATTGTCAGTTAAATTACATGTGTAAGTTTGTGAGCTTTGTGTAGGCTGAATACTACTGCTGACACTGGAATCTTTAGTAAAGATTTAGTTCGCATTATTCTGAATGTATGTGAATATTTAGTAACAAAATTCAATATATCACTGCACAAATAGATCAAACTTCTGCATGGTATTGTAAAGCTGTGTTTGCATCTTTATTGGATTAACAGATTTTTCAAGAAGTGTAATATACCAGGTTTCCCTCTATGCTATTTGATTCATATTTAATAGTTCTGCAGATTTAGGTGTGAGTTGAGTAATCAGGAGTGTCTTATCTCAGATTTTCAGACTTGTTTACCCTTGAGATGATATAGCAATATATTGTAACAGAATTTTTGTGTATTTTATGATTGCAGTAGCATATAAATTAAATTCACAGTGGGAAGTAGCTGAAAGTTAATCTTGGTGTCTCCAAAATGTTGAGCCTTTCCTCCCTTGAGATGAGATAATGCATTTTAATACAGTCTTCAAACCAATATTTTGTTACTGCAGTGGTGTACGGATTAAATTGAAATGTACATGCTTCTCTTACTTTTCTGTAGGAATTTTATTTGCCACATCAAAAAATTTCAGGGGAATATATGTTTTTTGTCATCTTCTAATAACTACTTCAGTTGGAGACTAATACATACATTGGAATAAACCTGCAGGAAAGGAGAGGCAAAGCCAGACTCAGAAGTGTGGATATAAAGTGTGTTCTACACAATTAATATGTTATCTCCTTAAGTAAATATGTTGCTTGCAGCTGTCATATTTAACTAAATTAATGTATCTGTTTCCCTCATGGTTTATCAGTAATCTTTTTTGCCTGAATATCGACTCACTGTCTAGTGACAGTGAGCATCAGTGGCCTCCGACCTAAGCTAAGCTGGATGCTTCCGAGGGTAGAAGGCTGTACTGGAGACATTTAAATTTGTCCAGCAGCCTGTGCTATCTTTTTTTTTTGAGCTTCCTTTTATTTACTTACTTTTCATAAATTTCAAAAGAGTCTGTGGTCTTTTGCTCAGAGATACTTTGTTAAGCTGCGTGTGCAAGGAGAGATGTGTGATTCATCTTTCTGTGGGAAATCTGTGAGAAAATCACAGTATGGAGCTGTATCGATCCTTCTGTGGTTTTCATAAAAAATCATGTTTTATAGAGGCAGTCACAGTCCACAGGTCATCAGGAATCAGAATGGAACATACCGTGTCAGGGTAGGAGAGTGTGACTTTCAGTAAATTTTATTTTTGTATATAGGAATTTGTGCTACCTTCTTGATATGTAGCCTCTTGGAAAGCATGCAAAAGAAGCTCACGAGAAAGATGACTGCAGAATTTTTCTTTCGTTTCCCAATTTTTTTTGTTTGATAGAGCAATTTTTTTTTCCTAATTCCCTAATACTGTAAGTATGAGGGGGAAATAAAATGTAAAAACTAGGCAATCTTCTTTTCACTTATAATGAGAAAGGGATTTCTTGGACCATTGTACTGACATTAATGTATTGCTATACTAGAGAAGCTTCAGTGGAGGGAACCTAAATTTTTTGTAATAATTTCAGGTAGTTATTTCTCTCTCAAATGTTTTCAAATTTTGCCTTGAAAAGGGTCTTTGATATATTAATGTAGTCTGTAGAGATTGTTAGTTATACCTTCTTTCTTTCTGTTTGTATTTTTCCCAACTGTGGAATTTTTAGCAGCAAGTCTGGTTTTATAGTGGGCCTCACCATTACTGTCTTTCTCAGGTGGCTAAACATAGATGCTAGTGTGTTTAGTTAGATGAATCCATCTCTTGTCATTTACATCTCTGGTACGTCATGCAGTTTTTTACATTTGATAAACATTTTAAAACGTCCTATACTTTTGCTTTTGGTTTGTACACGTGTATTAGTGACAAAAATGTAATGGGAAACTCAGCATTCTGTCATCTTTTTTCTTTTCCTTAGGTGTATGTCTGCAGCAATAAAAGATTCTGGGATCAAACCTGAAGACATAACATATGTCAATGCACATGCAACTTCCACACCTCTAGGAGATGCTGCTGAGAATCAAGCAATCAAGAGACTTTTTAAAGAACACTCACGTAATATTGCGGTTTCCTCAACAAAAGGAGCAACGGGACATCTCTTGGGGGCTGCAGGAGCTATTGAAGCAGCTTTTACTGCACTGTCCTGTTACCATGGAATTTTGCCACCTACTCTAAACTTACAGAAAACAGAGGCAGAGTTTGATCTCAATTATGTTCCATTAACAGCTCAGGAGTGGAAAACTGAAAAACGGCGTGTAGCACTCACAAATTCATTTGGCTTTGGTGGTACTAATGCAACTTTGTGCTTTGCAAGTGTTTAACTTAAGCTGTGCATGTTCTGAAAAGTGGCACTGACAATGATTTTGTGTACTGTGATCTTTTCTCAGCTTTGGAATTGCTCATTTGATACATAAGAACTTTATTCACCCTAACATTTACATCAGTAATTCTTTTAGAAAGAAGGGAACTTCTTTGACGCATTTTAATAAAAATAAATAAAAGACCTATTCTTTGTGTGGTAAAGAAGTTTCTGTTCTTGACTAGAAGAGGAGACATTGATCATTCTGTGGTTTTACTTCATTAGAATAGATTTTTCATATGCATGTGACACAGAAATTGCTTGGAAACATTGGAAGCAAAAGGGAGGCTGGCTAACAAGTTAGGACTCCACAGTCATGACTTGATGACTTACTGCGTGATGATACAAGGTTTATGACTGAGATTCCATTTGTTGTCTGTTCCATTTTTAATTTTGCCTTTTTCCTCATCGTAAGTTGTTTCAAATATCATAGACTTATGCACATTCTTCCCCACAGATGACATTCAGGAGACAATAATATAGGAGTTCATAAGATTTCTGACGGTGGTTCATTTTCTTTTCAGCTTTATTAATTTCCGTATGTTGTGTTACCTCATTAGCCATGGTGTGGAGAGGTAACAGTGAAGAATGCATGCAGCATGGCCTATACATCTTCCATGTGGCACAGGGATAGAATTAGTAGGTGATAACCTGTTTTGTTCTGAAATTTTGGACAAAAATAGCAAGGTAGATATTCAAGTATGGTGTTGAGGATTTAAAAAAATAGTTATACAGAAAGGAAGAAGACTCTTGAAGCCACTGATTGTTCTGCCAAAATGGAAAAACAGAACTGGCCAAACTTGGAAAAACAAGGAATCTTTTAGTAAAAAAAAACCACAAACCCTAAACCATATGCAAGAAATAAATCTGGGTCTTCTGTTGAGGATGAGAAGGGGGAAGAAAGAGAACAGGAAAATGAAATTATACCTAAAGCTGACATATTGATGGTGGTTTAGGTTGTCTCTTGCAAAGAACAAGTAAAGGACTTTGGCTGTTCCTTCTGGCACCAGTTAGCCAAGTAGTGCCTTGATGGATAGTGCAGATATGAGTGAAGTTGGTCCCTGTTGGTGGGTTTGTTTATTAAAAGACTTTGCACCAGTTTTTTTTTTTAAATGTCAGTCTTAGCCTTTGACCTGTGTAAGTGGAGACAAAGTAACTCACTGGATTTAAAATAAAGGGCAAATGAAGTAGCTGTAGTATAAGTAAATTTAATTCTGGAAAGAGGTTGCTAATGGGCTATCATGAGGCTTAGCAGTACCCTAAAACCTCATTATTTATACAAATGGTCTGAATGGTGATAGGGAACAGCATATTTTTTGCATTTGCTGTCTTTATGAAATAGAAAGTTAAAGAGAATGATGAGAAAAATGCAGTCAGAGAATGATTAAGACTCCTTGGGAAGCTGAGCTCATACAGAACAATGCAGTCCAAAATAGATTAATGAATAATAAGCCTGAAAATAAAATAATATATTACCAAAGGGAAAATGTAAAAGCATACAAACCAGAGAGCATATGGGAATTCACTGTCGGGAAAAATACCTATAAACCTCTTAGCTTGTGATAATTAATAGTAGTAGTACAATGAATGAGGGTCTGGATTGCATGCAATATAAAAGGAAGAATATAAAATCGAATTGCAAATACTCTCTGCAAATTATAGGCAAAAAGGAATTGATTTAAATAATTCAGCCTCCAGGAGAGAGCTAGCAGCAGGATTGTGAATTTGGAGGAAATCAGCCAGCGAGTTTCTTCTGGAGATAGTATTTTTTCAGGTAGTTGTAATCCAGGGTGGAATACCAGAAGACTAGGTAGTGCTGCATTATTGTGGACCTGAAGTACAGTCTAACTAAACTCACCCAATCTTGTTACATAGCTGCAAACCTGTAATTAATACTGTGACAGAGAGATATGCTTCCCTTTCCCTCAGATAGCAGAGATCGTGGCCCCAGGAGGGTTGGATGCAGACTCTTGTGTACCAGCCATGAAAAGACAGATTATACTGTCACACAGAAAAATAAAACAGAAACTGAAGTGATTAAAAGATCTTTCTCCTCACTTCAGCTCATTGCAATTTAATCATCTGCTGCGGGTAACCTTTAAACCATGAAAGGTTTGAGACAATAGTTATTTTAGGTGTTTTGATTATGGATAATTTTAACAGGCCTAGACAGAGTAGTAAATAGTGTGCCCTGTAGGGAACTAAGATTTTTTAAAAAATGAATACAGCCAAAGTTTAACCCCTGTCTATTTGAATTTTGTTTGTATAGGTTTCATTTTTATGTACTTGTTTGGAGTCATCTCTTTTTATCACATACCCCACTGAGCTGATCAGGGACTACTTACTGCTAATTACTGCTTTATTATGGTAGCTGCAAACATAAAAGGAAAATAGATCTCTCTCTCTTGCTAAACTATTAAGTAAGCAAATTGACCAAGGTTTAGATTGGATATTAGGGAAAAATTTCTTAACCGCAAGGGTTGTCAAGCATTGGAACAGGCTGCCCAGGGAAGCAGTTCAATCACCATCCCTGAAGGTATTTAAAAGACATGTACATGTGGTGCCTAGGGACATGGTTTAGTGGTGGACTTGGCAGTGGTAGCTTAACGGTTGGACTTGATGATCTTAAAGGTCTTTTCCAACCTAAATGATTCTATGGTTCTACATTAAAACAGAATGCTTTCCCTTAAAATGCTCCCTTCATCTTAATAATCAAGAGATGTAATGGTCCAGAGTTTGGATTAAAAAAGCTTAATATTTAGACTCATAAGCTTGGAGTTACTTACAGTCTGATAAGCAAAGCCTGGAAATACTAGTAGAGTGTTTATTTTGAAGCCTACTTCTGAAGTGGTGCAGCACACCTGTGGGAGCCAAATGCTCCAGGCAGGATCACAGAGTGGCCAAGGCTGGAAGACACCTCTGGAGATTGCCTAGTGCAGCTCCCCTGGTCAAAGCAGGGCCAGCTAGAGCAGGTTGCTCAGGTCCATGTCCAGCTGGGCTTTCAGTATCTCCAAGGATGGAGACTCCACAACCTCTCTGGGCAACCTGTGCCAGTGCTTGGTCACCCTCACTGTCAGGAGTTTCTTACATTTAAATGAAATTTCCTGTATTTAAATTTGTGCCCATTGCCTCTCATCCTTTCACTGGACACTACTGAGAAGAGTCTGGCTCCCTTTTCTTCATTGCCCCCGTCAGGTATTTATACACATTGATAAGACTCCCTGGAGCCTTCTCCAGGCTGAGCAGTCCCAGCTCTCTCATCCTCTCCTCACATGTCAGATGCTCCAGTTCCTTCATCATCTTTGTGGCCCTTCACTGGACTTGCTCCAGTATGTCCTTGTTTCTCATGTACTGGGGAGCCCAGGACTGAGCCCAGCACTGCAGATGTGTCTCACCAGTGCTGAGTAGAGGAGAATGATCATCTCCTATGACCTGGTGCTGATGCTTTTCCTCATGCAGCCCACAGTGCTTTTGGCTGCCTTTGCTGCAAGGGCAGCCGGTCCATCAGGGCCACCAGGTCTTTTTCTGCCAAGCTGCTTTCTAGCTGGTTAGCCTGAAGGGGAATGGTGCATGGAGTTATCCCTCCTCAGGTGCAGGACTTGGCATTTCCTTTTGTTGAACACCATAAGGTACCTGTCAGCCCATTTCTCCAGCCTGTCCAGGTCCCTCTGGATGGCAGAACACCCACCTGGTGTATCAACTGCTCCTCCCAGTTTTGTATCATCAGCGAACTTGCTGAGGACTCTATCCCATCATCTAGGTCATTAATGAAGATGTTAAGCAGTAGCGGTCCCAGAATACATCTCTGGGGTACTCCACTGGTGTCTGGCATCCAGCTGGACTTCATGCCACTGATCACAATCCTTTAAGCACTTTAAGTTCAGCCAGTTTTCAATCCACACTTATTTAGTGCATACTTCATGAGTTTGTCAATAAGGATGTTATGGGAGACCGTATCGAAAGCATGGAAACTGTGGTGCTTTTTAGCAATCCAAACGGTATTAAAAGAAACATCTGTCTGAATATACATATCCCCTCAAAAAACTGCAGACTGTGATTCCTGGCTGCTACCGGTAATCGCATCAGGTTTCCTTGTTGAAATGTGCATTGAGACTAAGAACATGAACATCGTTTGAGAAATCTCTCAGTCTCAGTTATTTACTCATTGGTGAGGTGGAAGCCAGGTAAAAATAGATTATTTACAATATTGGTTTGACTTGATTCAAAGATTTTTACTTAAACTAATCTTTTTAGAAATAAATACATTTGAAACAAAAATTGGAATTATGCAACTTACATGAACTCATTTATTTAAAGGAACCTAATAAAAAGTTGGTTATAAAAAGATGCAAGCAGCATATGTTTGCTGAAATCTTACAAAAGTCAAGCCACTGCTCAGGGTTAATTACTGGCTGTCTCTAAAAACAGTTTGTTAAAATGATAAACCTTGTTTCATTTTGGACTTCTATAGCTTATTCTGCAAGTGTAGAGAGAATATATTCCTCAATTTCAGTTTACTCAGGTTAGTTTAGTTCAGTGTGCATAAGCTTTTTTTTATAGACATACAGCATAATTTTTACTCATTAAAGATTTTATAAAATAATGTCTTGCCAATTCTTAAATGATTGCAAATTAACATCCAGTTAAAGCTTGAAAGAAGTCCTGAGTAAAAGGTTTTCTTTTCAGTAAACATATGATTCATAGTTTTCTAATATGATAATGAAAATTAAGAATAAGTGTATACTAAACTGTAATCATTTCAAGGCATATAGAGCATCCTTTTGAACAAACAGCTAACTAATGGAATGACTCTAGTTGCAAGTCAGCATGTTTTGCTGCTTATCAGCTGATGATAGTTTGCCTTTCTCTAGCATGGAAGTTCTAAGTGTGCTTTGGATCATATTTCTTGATTTCTCAAGCCATGAGTGAGCCTGTAGTGAAGAGGAGTGCGTATTACAAAACCATGGGTGGCTGGTGATCAGCCTTCTCCCGTCACCCTTCCCACCATGCCTGACAGCCAGGGCCGTGGGTGGCACAGCCATGCTGAGGGTCCGTGCCAAGTCCCTTGGGTCTGTCAGAGTGTTTGGGTGGCATCTTTGTGGGACCAGCCTTTTGGTTTTTGGGACCAGATGTGGCACAGATTAGTTGGTACAAAAGGCTCCAGGAGGTTTGGTCCCAAGTCTTTGTAATCTAATTTGTCTTTCCTTTTCTGTCTTCAAGATTGTTTCTGTTTTAATGAAGTTAAAAGCAGACTTGAAAGACAGTTGGAGGGTAGAGTATGTTATGAAATATATTATGAAATAAAGAGGAAAACCTTTGTGATAAAAGATATCAGAATATCTACTGATTTTAAAACATGGTTGGAAGTATTCTACGAAATGGATTTTTGGAAAGCAAAGGGTGGCAGTATATCAGAGGTGAATGACTTTTCAGGTAGCGTGAAAAATGATTGGTGTAAGTTTGCAAAAGGATTAATTTTGCTATCTGTTGTTTAACACAGACTTTTTTACTTAGTAAAGCTTTATATTGATTGTGATGTCAGAAAAGAATGCAAATATATTTATATTTGAAGCTATGTGCTAGTCTTCTATTAGAAACAAGCTGGGCCAAATCTGAATGTAATTGGCAGAAGAGGCATTTTACTAGTTTTTGAGCACTATATGGAGCATTTCTACCTTTGACAATTTCTGAGGAAAGGTTTCCAAAGACCTGTTTCTTCTACACTGTAGGTTTTGGTCCTTTGCAGTATATGCTTGTCCTGTTCTGAAGTGAAAAATAGATGTTGCTGTATCAGAGAATGGCAAGAATGTATAGTGAATTGCTAAATGTTTCTCCTCCCCCGTTTTTTTTTTCATCTTCACTCTTATCTCTTTTCCTCATTTGTGTAAATAATACGCTACCACTAGATTTTACTATCTGAAAAAGAAAAAAGGCCGACTTTGGCTATATTTTCTCAGTTTGAATCACCAAGGTGTGCAGCATTTGAAAGCAATAAACAGCCCAAACTTTGGAATGTATATAATCTTGCTTTATAAAAGTGTGGATATCAAAGAGAAGCCAAATCCTATGTGTTTCAAATGCAGCTGGAATAGTGGAGAATACTGCAGAACAGAAATAATTAGTGCTTTTAAGGGCATGTAAAAGTCCTAATTACACTGATTTTCCTGGAGTGTCTTTGTTCAATGGCTTGTGAAAATAGACCACTTCAACTTATTCAGTAGTGCTAAAAGTGGACTAGCATGCTTGCATGGTACTTGAAAGACCTAAACTACATGCTTTTTCTGTCAGAAGCTCTCTGTGTGTCTCCAATAAAGTTACCGAGGTTCAGGTTCAAGTTCTTAATTATGCACTTATAAATATTCTTATCTTCCTTTGGTTTTGATATATAAATCACATTTCACCTGAAACAAAAAGGCATTTGATCCTTAATTGCCTTTCTGAGTTTGGGCAAGTCTTTCAGAGCTTCTGTTAATCATATGGACACAATCAAATCTCCTTAGTTCTTACAATGTGGGGAGAGTAACTACCTTCAAGATTTAGATTCTATATTAATGTTGGCCAAAAGTCACTAGCTAGTTTTCACAAAATACAAAATTGAAGCTGGAATTAGCATTTTCTACAGCTAAGACCATAGTGAAAGTGTTCTTTTGTTCTGGATATTTCTATCAAGATCATATAGGCTCCTCAGTTTAATCAGCATAGATTGGGTCATCTGAGATTAGAAATAATCCTGTGTATATCACGTTTTATGAATATACCTTTAGTTCGCATTTTTTTGGGAAGAAGACAGGCTCCCATTTGATTTCTAAAGCTAGCATCAGTGACAGAAAAAACTAGGATGAAGGCAGTTTTATAACCTAAGCAAAATGTGTAATAGTTTCTGCTTGGGCAGTAGACACCACTCCAACTTTTGTAACAACGATGATTAATTTTAACTTGGTAGAAAACCGATTTCCTATCCAGAGTTATTGAACTGTAAAGAAATATGCCAGTATCAATTGCTTATAGTCAGTACCTCTGTGTAGGAGGCACAGTAATTTTAGTACGACAGCTAATATACAGGAATATCAAACTGGTAGTATATAAGGCTCTTGCAGCCCAAGGTCTCTGGCAAAATATGTTAATAGGAGTGAAGTGAAATAAAATAGTAATGAGAAGGATTGAAAAAAGACCTATGTTCATAAAGAGCACAAGAAATGCAAAATAGGAACTATAATTGAAAAAGAGAAGAATATTTTTTAATGTGGCTCTTGTAGTTTTCCTAGAGCAGAGAGTTTTCCTAAATTAGCAGATCAGATGTTAAATAGCTGGTCATCTATATGTTAGTTAATATCATTTTGTAGTTTCCCTTTTTTGCCATTGTCAGGATCTTGGTGTTAAATGTCATTGCTATGAGCAGTGATCAGTTGTTGTTTCATGCCTAGTGGACTGTTTCCTGGAGTTCAGAATGCCATCAAATGTGCTCTGGGCTGAAACAAGATATAAAAGTTATCCTAGGAGTTAATTTAGGAGTTAGTTCTCATAATGTTTTGAGTTTGTTGGAAGAAAGAAAGAAGGAAAAGTAGATGGGTTGCTGACATTGGGCTTGATATGGAATACTTGTAGAAAAAGAATAATTCTACCTGCTTTTTTTTTTTTTTTAAAGGACCCATTATAATTTCTGGCTTTTCCTGAGGACTGTTTTTTCCAAGAGTGGTGTCTATGGCCTAGGGAGACTTACATGCCACTTGGTATCATCTATCTGTATTTCATGTGAATTTTTTTTTAATTCTGTCTTGAATTACCTGGGAATGCTCAGGAATATCTTAAATCAGTGGTAGGAATTCTTTTGGCTCTTGGGAAAACTGGATGTCATTTGGGTAACAGACCCAGCAGCTTCAACCACCTCTATAATTGCATCTACCAGAGGCCAGCCAACTTCTGTAAGCTTGGTGACCACCCTAAGGTCCTTTCAATGTGTGCAGGAGGCCAGACCAATACACCTGAAGTTGCACGTTGCTGGTCCTGATCTAATAAACCTTGATGTGCACCCAGCCCAGAGTGCATAAAGAGAAATAATGCCTATCAGGTTCATCCGACAGCAGGCAGCACTACCAGAGAACAGCCTCTGGAGCCAGGCTTGTCCCAGTGCTACCCTTTAGCCCATGTTTACACATCAAAAAATGCCTGGACACTTACATTGATTAACTCGTCCCAATGATAGATCTTGTCCCAGCTGTGTCTATTGAAATATCAACAGATAGAATGACTCCTGTCTCAGATGAAAAGAAAAGGCCATAGATGTGCTGGGACTGGGAGGACACTGGGCAACCATGGAGTCCCTGCTCATTCACTCCGCTGAGTGCATGGCAGTCACATGCACAAGCTTGTGTTGGTGTGGGAGAGGGAGTCAAAAGAAATGGGTCCCACAGATCATCTGGCATGGAAAGGAAAGTGAGAGCGAGTCTGTGCAGATAGGAGCATTGCTTTGCATGAGAGAGAGAGGAATGAAGGGACACATTAAAGTGTCTTACAGACCAAGACATGAGGAGGGGCTAGGAAAAGACACAATATCAGGCATAGGAATAGATGTGGAGTACAAGAGATAGAGCCTAGAGGACCTCCAGAAACAGAAGGAGATGAACAAGTGGTAATCAGAAGATTTGTTCTACGTTTATTACCTAAATATGAAGTACATTGAAAGATACAAACTGCATGTTTATCTGAACAAGATGATGTCTGGAAGCAGCAAGTTTGCCAGCTACTGGAGGATTTCCATTACTTTTCTGGTGTCTTCTAGTACAAAATGAAGAGTTAAAATCATATTGCTTTCTCCTCACAATCCCAGCTTAACATTATTCTCACCATTGTATAGAGATAAAGTTTAGGAACCAGTAAGAGACTGAAGGATCTGTCAGAGCTGGAAATATAATTCTGGAAGTATTGCTGTCTGGCTTGTGTGCAGTCCATTAGATCTCACTGTCTGTCCCATTGGCTTTTCTGAACGGAAGCTCATTACCTGTAATTTGAAACTAGTTTATAAACATATGCAATAAGTTTCTTAATTGGATAAAACTGAGACTAATCTATCTTCCGTAAGTCAACCTTTGATGTGGGTTTTTTTTTATTTTTATTTTGAGCATACCCTTAATTTACCTGCTAAGTGGGACAATTTTCACTCTATGGATCAGAACATGAAGGAATCACCTATGTCTCCCTGTTTGGAAAAGGAGGAAAATGAGAACCTTTGTCATGGTTGCAAGTCAGTTTTTGTCAGTGCTTTTTCCACACTAGTGTAAGCAAATTACTGAAATGCATGCACTTCTTAGCAGAGTATGTGGGGGTAGAGTTTATAGAAATAGCTCTCATGTCTCATTTCTTTCAATAACAGAGAGAGAGAGGAAATGACCTTTACTTAAAAGATTCAGATGAGTTTAAAAAAAAAAAAAGATTTACAAGCCAGAAGCACCAACAGAAGCAGATTCCTGAGGCCATTAACAAATCGTACAGGGAGTCTACCACTGCAACAAAGTCAAGGAGAAGTAGTTTTTCTATTCACATCTGCTTTGTAATTCAGCAATGTAAGGTGGAATGAGACTAGAGGACATCTTTGTTCTGTATTAGGCAGCTTGAATGTGTGTGGAAGACAGTGTTCAGAATGACAATTGCTCAAACCCTTGAAAATAAACAGAACGTGGTCCCTCAGAGGCAACTGTAATATCCAACAAGCTAGGTGAAGTTGCCGCTGGATGCATTTGGGATTCTTTCCAATGTCATGCTTATAATGGGACTGAATAATTCGGCCTTTGTTCAATTAATTAGTCTTTGTTCCTCCCCAGACTGCCAATGAGGGTGCTGATTGCAGTGGTTGTCTTTTGCAGTGGTTGTGTTTTGAATGTGAGTGTCTGTCTGTTGGGAAATGGACTGACAAAAAAGGTCTCACTCCCACCTTGCCTGAAGTAAGCATGCTTACTGAAGACCTTAGCTGTATTTAATGTTTAGATCCACAAATTTTACGGGGTTGCTAGGAAGAACTTAGACTTGGTCACCATGTCACTGGGATGTTCTCTTTTCTGTACTGACTAATTTGTTCCTGGTCTGCTGGCACTGTAGAGTAGCACTGTCTTCTTCTGAAACAGCTAAAAAGAAAGCATTGTGGTTCACACTATATTTGTGAGCCCAGGGTTTGCTGGCTGACAGCCAAGTTCATTTGCCAGCACAATGATCTGTACTGGGATGTTATGGATTCCAGTCCTGCACTGGGCCCAACCAGTCTGTGCCTCATGGAGGGTGCTATAGGATAGCTTTAGGAAGAGGTGTGCTTTAGGATTTCTGGAAGGAAGTTTAATGTCTCTCCCACTTAATTCCAGTAGCTCTCTGGAGGAAACCTTAAAAATCCCCTACTTAAAGAGTGTGTGCTTGGTTTTCTGGCCACACTCAGTATAAAAAGCTCCAGAGGCATTTCTACCACCAGTACCTGCTCTTGAAGAGATGGGCTTACCAGAGTGTTTGTGTCTGTGACACCTAGTGACCAAAGGACTGTGTTAGAACAGTTTTAGACCACCTAAAGCCTGTTGCCTGTGCCATGTGGTGCCTGAAGAGCTGATCCTGCTGACACTATTTTAAAACTTTTCCAGTTATTTCAGTTATGAATGGTATTAAACATTTAAAAGCATCATCAACCATCAATCCTATGGGAGGAGATGGAATGCTTGAAGCTGTGAAGTAGCTGTTTCTGCCCTGAGTGCTACTGTTTGTCCATCTCTGATGGATGACACTGGGGGATGAGTGCAGAGCCATCAGAAACCACAGAAGGGCATCTTCTGAAAACAGGCAAAACTGGCAAGCCTTTACCTACAGAGAGCAGCCACTCCTACTCTCCAAATGTGCATCAAACTCAGTTGAGCTTCATCGGTTAGCCTTAGGGTTAAGATTATGGTTTGATGGAGAGCACATCCACGTGAGTAATTTTGCATGAAGGCCTCTTTTCTCCGTCTCAGAAGATGGACCCTTTTCCCTGGTGTTCCACGGAGGTTCCTCCCGAGCAGAGGAAAATCGTGGGCGAAATCAGGGTGACCACGCGATGGCAGCAAAATCTCAGTTATCCGATGAGCTCCGGGCACCCGCGGTCTGAGGTCAATGATTACCCTTAGTCATCGCTTTCCTTTTCAAACCACCACTGTGCCTTTGCTTACAGAGGAATAGAGCAGGGAAAGGAAGAAAGACTCTAAACACATTTCATCGAGCCTTTGCTTTTCCCTTCATAAAGTTCATCTAAGTTGCTCTGTGTGAATAAAGATCAAGTTTGGACTGACTTGCTAAAGTGCACAGGCTTTGGAGGGGTCAGCAGCTCTATAAAGCTGTGATGTTACAGCATCAGGCAGGAGAAGCACGGGCTGAGCAGTGAAGAGGGGAAAATAGTCTATGTTTCCTAAGCAGCATATCCATACATACTTGATGGAAGGAAAGAATCACGAGATTGAAGAAAAAGAAATTGGTTTAAGATGCTTTAGTACCTGGATGTCTTCACTGAGACAGAGAGGGCAGGAGAGGTCCCTGTTGGCCCTAGCCCTGAAGAGACCATGAAGTTTGAAAGTAGAAATATGTAGGGGATAGCTCAATATTTGTTGTGACTCAGCGTTGCTGTTTTGGACCTTTTTCATAAGTGTCTTAGGACTACTTGTTTCCTACAGTAAATTGCAAATGAATTGAGGCAGCTTAAGAAGCCCTCTACTTACCAGTTATTGAATATGACTCAGCCTCCATTTCTGCTCTTGTTTTTTTCCTCCTCTGGCTCCATCTCCCTGCACCCCTGTTCTGCGTGCAGTGGCTTACAAGGCTGAAAGAAAGGAAGAGTCTCCTGGTAACTGTTTCAAAAGAAATTCCTAAATTGCATTCATAGGCAAATGATAACATTTATTGCATAATATTTGTTTAGAGGAAATAAGACAGAGAGGGAAAGGTTTAAAAAAATTACAAAGGCAGTCATTACTCCTGCCTGTGGCAGTGTGTTGTGTGTGTCCCCCCCCGCCCTGCCCCGAATTTTTCCCATAACCCTGCTCAAGCGATAACCACCAGTGGCAGTCATGATGGATGCATCTGTTTGTGATGGATGCATCCAGCTCAAAGTGGATTCAGGAGAGACAGATAACAACGCAATAGCCAGGGGCTAATTTATGGCAATGCGTCCACCTAACCACAGTGCTGGTCAATGTCCGACTCAAGCCAAAGTTGGAAGAAACTGACATCTGCAGTCGGTATGTAAATATGAGTATGAGTCAATCATCTTACCCCCATAAATAGTGAGCAGCCCAAGAGCCCTTTGAGCTCTCCTGCGCAGCAGTGGGCTGCATGCCAGGATCTCCCCTTGAGTAGGGATACCTCTCCAGGTTACTTCTCGAGGTTGAGAGATTCCTTGCTGCAACAGATCCGCAGTAAGTGGCCAATAGAATGCTAAACTTTGAAATCTTAGCTAAGTGATATAAAGGATTGATTGCGCATATATAATCCTTCAGACATAAACCATTGACCAAGTCTAGGACTAGGATTGGATCCAGCCGCATCTAGACTCCTCTCTGAGGAAGGAGTTTAGAAAGCAAAGGGATCCTTTCTGAACCTCATAACTCAACAAGAGGGTGTCTCTGACAGTTTTGTAGTAAATAATTGAGTGTACTTTGCTGTCAAATCTTGTTAAACCACTGTCACCTTTACCATTGAACCTTGTTAACTTGCTGGTTTATATCAATAAAGTATATTTTTGCTTCTCTCTCACTCCATCCGTGACACTGCCTCATGCTTGTTTTTAATGGACCAGGTAAAATATACCTCAAAAAATTCAGGAATTCGGGCCCAAAGATACCTCAGGTGTTAGCCTGAATCCCAGAGCTGCTCTGATAGCAGAGGGAGATACTTTCTTCCATGGTTTCTTTAATGTAAGCACCAGGTCCCAAGAGCAGCCCCCTCCTGGCTGCGGGACTCAGGGCTGGCTCAGGGCTGGTTTAGCGGGTGCTGCCCCATCCCGCTGCAGGGAGAGGCTCCAGGACTGACCCCTGCCTCAGGGAGCTGCTTTTGGCTGAGGCCATAGTACTTGGCCCCACCAGAGCTACAGCTCTGCCGTGTTGCAGCCAGGCCTGGGCTCAGCCATGGCTCCTGTGGTCTCGACCCAGGTCTCAAACCAGACCGCCTCGAATGAGAGCCTGGATTACCTGACCCAGAGACAGCACCTCCAGAAGCGCTGCAGCGCTCCGAGGAAGGTCCTTCTCCCAGAGAGGCCATAGACGATGGCAGTCCCCCTTCATGAAGTGTGCATCACATGGGAGCATACTCAAAGCAGGTGAATACCTCTGGGTTGCCTTGCAGTTGTCTAAGATGGTGCCACTTGAACAGGCAGTGCCGCTCAACACCTGCACACTAGGTGTGTTAGGGAGATCAACCCAGGAAGGCTTTCAGGTCCTTTTCTGGTTCCTTGCTCAAACCCCGCCTTCACTAAATTGCAAAATTACCATTGCCTTCAGTGGGAATAAGGCTGCTGCTCTATGCAAGAGATCCAGTGCTCTCAGAAACCTGCCTGTTGCTGCAGGTGTAAATGTTTGTACAGTGACTTGTATTTCTCAGAGAAAAAAAGATCAGTCAGCTGAGAGAGCAAAGTAGGTTTTTTCTCCCAGATTTCTGGAGCACGTAACCCAAACCACTCCCCTCTGTGCTAATACAAGAAACAATATATCCAGGACACAAGGATGGGTTTTTATTGACTCTAAGCTCTAACCAACCCTTCCAACATGCATGCATATGTGTATGTGTGTGTCAGGGCCCTGTGGGTACCTGTAGGCTGTGATTGCCCTGAAAGCCCCCAGCTGGGACCCCCACCCACATATCCTCTGCCCACTGCCCAAGAGCCCATTTAAGCTCAGACCCAGCACCCAGGCCTAGCTTGAGCTATGTGATGTGTGTATTTCCACTCCAGTGCCCAGCTCTCCCTGAGATGCTGTCTGTACATCCTGTATTGGTGACAGACCCCAGCTTATTCTTTGGCCTTTGACTGATGATCACCAGATGGTTGATGAGACCTGTTACTGATCATAAAAAATGGCAGATGTAATCAGGGAGACAAGCAAATTCTTGCTAAGAGGATGCTGGCTTCACTGTACAGGTAGAAAATATTAATTATAAAAATGCAATAGTTTCATGTTGTTTGCAACTTCAAAAAATCCTGGTAAATATGAGACAAGCTGGTCTTAGCCCTAACCTGTACTCAGTTATTTGCTTCAGGTCTTTGATGGGTAGACCAGATCTAAGGAAAGTGTTAACAGTTGTATCAGTTTCTGCATTTCATTAAGAAAGTAATTTATTTGGGGATAACACTGAGGGACCCAGAATGAGGTCAGACTCTTGTGCTAGGTGCTGAACATGTATTCTTTTTTTCCCCAAGATCTAAGCAACTTGTACTGATCAAGGAGCTATTCAAAAGCTTGGATAGAGATGACCCTAACTGTGTTATTGTCTCTTTTCAAAGTAATTAACTCTCCAACCATAGCAAGAAAATGGCAGCAGGATCTTCAGATTTTCTGTATTCTACTCTGAAGGGTTAGAATGAAATTTAAAATGCTGGATGCTTCACACACTTTAGGATACTTGATCCTTTGTTTTTTGTTGGTGCTTCAGCTCTAAAGTTATAGACAACTTGGAAATATATGTTGTATCGAGTCTCTGGGATTACAGTTACTCATCTACAGGTATTTCCACCATTATGAAATGCTTGAGGTTTGGGTTAGCAAGTAAGCAGCAAAATAAATTGTTCATTCCCAGAATCTGTTTAAACAGAAACATATGATCTATAACAGATGGAGTGTTCCAAGATTATTTTAATGATAGATTATCTTCTCTTTGCTTATTAGTGAGCAGTTAAATAAATTATTTGCCAGATACACAAGTCAGGAATACTTGCTGAAGGAAGCGCCATTAACTTGTCTGCTGTGATTCAAGAGGCCAGGCAAATAAAGGTGGTGAAGGAGATTGAGATGCATGGACCAGAACAAAGTACTGATTAAACAGTATCCTAATAGTAGCATCTGAGAAATTTCTAATACCTTTAGACTGCTTTTTGTTTATAAGGGTTTTTGTCTTTGATATATTTTCCTAAAATAAAATAATTCTGTGTTTTGTGATAGCTAGGCTGTTACTGAGAGAAAACGCAACAGCAGATACTGAACTAAGATGGAAAGCTGCAGGGACAATCACAGAAGGAGGCAAGCAGAATGAGGCTTTAAAACCTGCTCTTGAAGGGTCTACCAGGCTATACCATTCAACCCTCCAGGGAATGTGAAAGACTACCACAACATAACACTTGTTCTCTCCTCTTTCAGAAGATAGTTTTTTAAAGCTTGCTTAAAATTAATCTGTTAGCTTAATACTCCTAGTTAGAACAAACATGGGATCAGCTAAAGAATGAAACAGCCAGACAAGTGTACCCCATTTTAAAAACATATTTGTCCAAATTTACCTCAAGTGTAACTGTAAAATTGCTCTACCAAGTGCAAATAAAAAAATAATTCCATTAAATTCAACAGTTAATTTAATACAAACCTGTACTGCTATTTTTCTATATTTATCTTTCCTCTCAGACCAACCATGTTCTTTTAAAATACCAACACTTGGAAAGTAATGCTTCAATAGATGTATCTCCATGTAATCCATACAAAATTGAGGCATATATTGGTCAAGAGTGAGACCTTTTACACCTACACCTGAAATGTTTTCCTTCTAACATCACATATTGAATAGTTAAAAAACTTGAAATGAATCACTGACTCTCTGGCCTCACTCAGACTCAATTTGTCTGAATTTGGTACCAGTAAGTTGATTTCCAAGCAGCATGTTCTCCTGGGGTACAACTTTGGAGGTCTCATTTAGCTGAGCACTTCCAAGACCTCTGATGGGATGTGTTGGGGAGGGAAAGAACAACATCAGTTACAATGGGGCATTAATGCTATTTGTTATCTTGTGCACCCAAATTTACAAGTTTAAGAGGAGCACATACAAAATAGTAATTAATCCTCAGCAATATCCCTGCCCTGATCTGTTTACCGCCCAAAGTCACTGTTTCAGAGCATGGTATGTTGTCCTGAAGGCACTGCACACTCTATCTCTGGTGCAACAACTCTTACTGTAGTGTCAATGCTTTCTGCTCTTCTCTCTTTATCTGAGGATTTTTTCTTGTATCCCTGAGCAGTTCTTCCTATAGCAGTGATAGTGCAAATATTTCATATGAAAGAGATCCTAAGCTATTGGAACTATCTAATGATGGTGCTATAAAAAGCATTAAGTGAATTAGAAGCATATAAAATATCTACCAGATACTAGCAGGCTGTAGTTACTTAGTAGAATAATCCAGCCTCAATGCCTGTGATTAGTGCAGTAGATCAGCAGTGTTTACTCTCCTGGTCTCTGGTCATAGCCTTTGTACTTTGTTGCTATTGTTATCCAATTGCAATCTAATATTAACATAGCTCAACAGTAGGCATGAGAGTTGTTTCATTCTACAGATAGTGTAGATAGATAGGACTCGGAGGCAAGAACAGCAGACGACACAGTAAGAGAATTCCTTGACTTGCATCTGTCACATAATTTCCACTATTTTACTGTGGTTTTGTTGTTTTTATAAGCACTTGTTTTCATGAGATTCAAAGAGTTTTCATCGTCTTCTGGAAGCTGTGCTTTAACAAGGCACTTGTTGAAAGACAATTTTTCTTGACTGACCTATTTAAAAGGTGGGTCAGACAGATGAAAGAACAGCAAAAGGCAAGTCAAGTATCTTGGCAAAAGCAAGGGGTGTTAGTGAAGAACAATATTAGCAGGAATAACTTGAATGCTGAGTTGTGTCAGGCCATGAAAACAAGAACCGAAATACATTGTCAAATGCAAAGAGTGGATTTTGCTTCTGTCCAGGAAGCTTACCAAATCCTTACTCTTATGAAAAATGTAGGCAGTATATTAATTAGCTCTGGAGGTGTTGTGTTAGGCTTAAGCCACCTCAGTGGGTACCTTACTGGATTTTCTACACCTGGACTTCAGATGTGTGGTCCTTTTCAGGTCTTATCTACATGAGACAATGGCAGCATTTCACCAGGTTTCCTAGCATAGCTATTTCAGAGGTTGGCCAAAGCTGCATTTGGCAGCTGATTAGTTAAGCAAGGGACTGAAACACCTTGGTTTGCCTGCTTCCCCTGCAAAGCTGTGTCCCAAACAGGAGATGCTGCTTCTTTGGGATCTGACTCAGCCCATGGCTAGACCATGTTGCTATGTGCTTACAAAAATTGCCTTTGGTCAGAACTTCTTTTCCAGTAGTATCGGTACAGTAATCATGCCAAGGGGTTAATGGTATGCAAGACATAAAGCCTAGAAACATTTATAAAACAGATATACTCAAACCATAACATTTTAAACTTCCTCAAAAATAACTTAATCTTTATCTCAAACTTCAGCATGATTTGAAATTCTTGGTAGATACAATCGATTCTTTGCTGTTTTCTTTCAAATTTCTCCCAGTTCTCTGTGATTAAAACAAATGTGACATCCACTTGTGAGGAATTTGGAACACTGTTATCATGCCTCCTAGATCTGGCTTTTAATTCTTTGAAAGGGTAACATGAATGAAATAAAATGAGAGGACATCTTCGGGCAAGGGTTCTAAAATGGCTTTTTTCATTGCAAGTTCAAGTGCATTTGTTCTAAAAGTAGCATTCTGTCCTTGAAAAAAGTATCAGAAGAGGAGGCTTTTCAATAACCCTACTGCTTTTCTGTTAGGGAAGGAAAAGTAAAAAAAAATTTCTTGTATTATCTGCTTTTCTTATTCTTTTTTTTTGTTTATTCATGATTTTTAATGTTGAACAAACAACGCCATTTCAGGTAAATGCCCCCCCCTCCCCAGTGCTATGTACTTGCTTGGAACTATCCACAATATTTCAGATTGCCTCTTATTCTTCCTCCTCTCTGGTTATTTTATGCTCTTGATCTGATCATCACCTATGTTACCATTGACTTAATTATTTGAGGTTTTCCTGTCAACTTTGTCTCTGGTTTAAAGTAATTAACAGTAACAAATAAGAACAACCATGAGAATTTTCCAAGTGCTTTTTCATGTTTTTCAAAATACTTATATTTCATGTCTGGTTTTTTCTGCTGTTGAAATACTGAACTTATTTTGATCTGTTTTGTTTGAAAGTTTTCAGGTTCTGTTTTTCCTTAAAAATTAAACTTGAGCATTTTATGTGGTGATTCTGTGTTATGTTTAATCCAGGCAGATTCAGGTAGTACCAAAAAGCCAAGTAACAGAGTACGAATCCCAAACTGATATGATCTGAAGTTCAGAGGGCTTAATAGCCTTGCATCAGCATCATACTTCACTGAAACATGGTGAATAGTTCAGAGCATGGGAAGAATTTTCTCATATCTCATATCTTCTTAGACCATGTCACACTGGTGATGCTAATAAATGCTTTGACATAGTCACTGGGGGCTCTTTTGTATTAGCACAGTCTAGGGATGCTTTCCAGTGAGTTGATTCCATAGGGCTGGGATACCTGATGAAAAGTGAGAATAAATATCCTGTGCAGAGGACTTGCAGATATGGTGGCTTGAAAGATCAAAAGCAAATATGTATTTGTCTAAAAGTGAAGATTGGGAGGCTAAATTTTAAAGTATGTATTCTGTGGAAAATGGTTTGTGTGCAGCATAATATTTGGATGGGGGGCCTGGAATATTTTTGTGTGTGTTAAAGGGCTAATATTGGCTGCTAATATTAAATGCATTTTGATGGCTCAAGTTCAAGATGAAAAAGGAACAAGAACAATGACCTGGGAATCAGGCTATAGGTTAGGAACTACATCATCTCCAGGGAATTACTCCAGAAAAGTTTTGTTGATAATGGTTAGATGACAAAAAAAACCCCTCAAACTGACAAAAGCCCTTAAACCAACAAAAAACCTAAACATTGGCAATGGTTCTTTGGCCATTCTCCTTTCTTATCTATCAAGATTTCCAGAAGTTTTCACTTTAGAATATGCACTAGAGATGAAAACCAAAGAGATGGAACTTCACCAAACCTTCTTATTTTATTTGTGTTCTTTGTAATGATTGATAATAAAAATTGGCTAGGACATTCGTCTAGGATTAAGCTGATATTTTAAGTTTCTGAAAAGATGTAGGTAATATACACAATGTCTACTTGTGCTGTATTTTCTTGCATTCAGGTTCACACCAGAAGTAAAAATATTGAATTACAACAAAAGTTTTCCACAGTCTTCAAGATCAAGTGGGAAAGAAGATCTTTTCTTATAGGTATAGTGAAAAAAGATGGAATATGGAAGGGCATCGTGGAAATAAGTTTTCCAGTTTTTCATTCTGGAGGAAAAAGCAGGCCTCAGAGTTCCTCAGAACTGCTCTAGAGCAGTGTGCCGCAGGAGCTAGGACTGAAATGATGGCTTAATAGAATCAGAAAGCAAGCCTTTCTTCTCCTCTTTTCTTATTTTTAATGTCAGTGGTGTCACTGCGCTATGTGAGTGAAACGTACATTCACTGAAGTGATTGCAGGAATAGATTGTTTTACTAAAGGGAGTCATCAATGCTTTTTATTCCATGTGGTAAAGCCCAGGATGCGTTTAAACTCTCCTTTTTAGTCTGCATGCGTATTAAGTTCACTTGAACTTTAGATATTCTTAGCTGTGTTACATGCATGACAATGAATCTGCATATTATGCAACAGGTTTAAATTTAGCATGGCATGTTGGGAGGCATAAATTTCCCACAGACCCGTGCAGCTTTGTATCTGCCAAACTGACACTAATAGCTGCCAATTATTGCACAAAGAGATGTTGCTTGTTAAAAAAAAAAAAAAAAAAATTGTAAAAATTCTGAGTGGTATCCTAGACCCACTGATATCAGTGGGAGTTTTGCTGCTGAGATTTTCAAAAGCTGATGCTACCCTTCTATCAGTTTTGAACAGATAATTAAATAGAGACGATATTTATCTACCAAGATTTAATGTCAAATGCTTAATGTTATGCTTTTTCTGTGTGCAGTAGATGAAGTATTTTCTACTTTTAACAGGCTTACCTGAAAAAATAAAGCAAAATCTGTTTTATATTAAAAGTGTTCACTTTCCGTAACTTAAAAAGAAAAAGGAGAGAAAGAACAGAGAAAATCAATATAAGGCCACAGAAGCTCAAAAGCTGGGATTATAAAAACGACACAGAATCAAATGAATTGTTACCCCTATCTCCAATAGTGCCTTTTCCCTTCTTATTTTTTTTTAACGGGTTTTATTTGATTTTTTCCAAACTGTGGAAAAAACCTGGTAAAACTGGTAAAATTCACACTGCATTCAAATGTGCTGGCATTACCATACTGTTACTTATAATATTGCATTTGCTGTATTATGCACTAACTGGAACAATTGGGTTAATTAAAAACAATAAGTATATACTAATCTTGGGGAAAGATTGTAAATTTGGGTGCCTGGCATTTGTTTTCTACAAAACTAAAATATTCAATAGGAAAATGTTGGTAGGCTGAAACATCTTGATTTTGCACTGAGAAAATATTTTTAATCCATTTTTCAGTTTGTCCGCCTGAAGTGCTGTAGTACACTATGCGAAGACATGTCCCTCCTCTTCGCCACAGTCTGGCCTCTGTACAAAGCAAGGCAGTGCTTTGTCCTGTGTTCAGGTGCTATACGCATCAAGGGAGTTTTGTGACTGCAGCAGTCCCAGGAAATAGTTGGGTTGGAAGGTCCAGGCTGTGAGGGGATGCCAGCTCCATCTCCCCAGAGGCTTTACATGCAATAGGAGCATTTTAGGCTTGAGCTCCGACAACATATTTTGACACATCCAGATTTTGAGGGAGGGAGGGGAGAACTGGGGAAAATTGGAAGTACTTCAACATGATGGAAAGGCTGTGGATGTCATCTACCTCGACTTTAGCAAAGCTTTTGACACCGTCTCGCATAATATCCTCCTCGGGAAGCTGGCAGCTCACGGCTTAGACAGGCATACTCTTCGCTGGGTAAAGAACTGGTTGGGTGGCCGAGCCCAGAGAGTAGTGATAAATGGTGTTAAGTCCAGTTGGCGGCCGGTCACGACCGGTGTTCCCCAGGGCTCTGTTTTAGGGCCAGTCCTGTTCAATATCTTTATCAATGATCTGGATGAGGGGATCGAGTGCACCCTCAGTAAGTTTGCAGACGACACCAAATTGGGTGGGAGTGTTGATCTGCTGGAGGGTAGGATGGCCCTGCAGAGGGACCTGGACAGACTGGATCGATGGGCCGTGGCCAACTGTATGAGGTTCAACAAGGCCAAGTGCCGGGTCCTGCACTTCGGTCACAACAACCCCATGCAACGCTACAGGCTTGGGGAGGAGTGGCTGGAAAGCTGCCTGGCCGAAAAGCACCTGGGGGTGTTAGTAGATAGCCGGCTAAACATGAGCCAGCAGTGTGCCCAGGTGGCCAAGAAGGCCAACAGCATCCTGGCTTGTATCAGGAATGCTGTGGCCAGCAGGAGCAGGGAGGTGATTGTCCCCCTGTACTCGGCGCTGGTGAGGCCGCACCTGGAATACTGTGTCCAGTTTTGGGCCCCTCACTACAAGAAAGACATTGAGGTGCTGGAGCGTGTTCAGAGGCGGGCAACGAAGCTGGTGAAGGGTCTGGAGAACAAGTCTTATGAGGAGCGGCTGAGGGAACTGGGGTTGTTTAGCCTGGAAAAGAGGAGGCTGAGGGGAGACCTTATCGCTCTCTACAACTACCTGAAAGGAGGTTGTAGTGAGGTGGGTGTTGGTCTCTTCTCCCAAGTAGCTAGCGATAGGACAAGAGGAAATGGGCTCAAGCTGCGCCAGGGGAGGTTTAGGCTGGAAATTAGGAAAAATTTCTTTACGGAAAGGGTGGTCAGGCATTGGAACAGGCTGCCCAGAGAGGTGGTGGAGTCACCATCCCTGGAGGCGTTTAAAAAACGGGTAGATGTGGCACTTCGGGATATGGTTTAGTCTGGTCTACCCTTGATTAGTCTAGAGTGGGCTTGGTAGTGTAGGTTAATGGTTGGACTAGATGATCTTAAAGGTCTTTTCCAACCTAGATGATTCTATGATTCTATGATTCTATGATTCTTATTCTGACTTGAGATGGAAACAAATGCTCATGGATCAGAATTTCCTAATGGAAGAGAAATTCCTATTTCTGATTAAGTCAGTATTTTATAATGTTCTCAAGCAGAAGAATTTTATTTTGGAAATAAAACTAAGGCATAAAGTCCAACCCTACAATGTACTCCATACTAATGAATCAATATTTGTTTAGTTCTGATTAGGTTTTACGTAAGCCAAATTAATGTAACATTGGGTTACTACCTTGGTGCCTTTTGGGGCTAATCATTGGTCAAAGAATTGAAGAAAATCTGTCTGTTTGTCCTTTCTGATTGCCATTCCTTATAAACAGACTATATCTGCGACTGACTTTAGATCTCTCTTGCTCAATGGATGCTGCTTTGACCTTGTTGCATGGCTGCCATCCCACTCTGTCTTCTCTTGCCTAGCAACCTCTTATCACACCTTGTTCAAAACTTACTAGCCACATTTCTGCACTTTTATGAGATATTCCTTCTGGTTCACAAATAAACATGACAAAGCATACTTAATCAAAGATTTCTCATAGTTCTGTGCTGGCTGGGTGCTTACTGTTATGTGTCTGGCCTTGCTGGCATTTTCAGAATTTTGAGCTATGACTCTTATAGTCACTTTGCTAGTTGTTTGTCCTCATTCTTCTGGCTTCTGTTATGTTAGGGTGAAATAAGCAGCCTTCCTGCATATCTCCAAAGAAAATGCTGAATATTTCAGTTCAGCCTCTCCACTGGCACACTCATAATTTTCTTGGTTAGCTCGATTAACTTCTTTGATTTGGGCTGCTATATTTTACAGGCTTTTTATAGCAGTGTTTGGAGTTTTTAAGGATCTGGGTGAAGAATATGCTTTTTTATAGAACCTGGAAATTTTCATGGAGTTGTAACAATGTTGACAATGTATTTTTGGGTGGAGGTGAATGGTGGAGGGACAAATGTAATTTATTTTCCATTTTTCTAGAAGGTATGGTGCTTGTGGCACTGCACTTAGATTTGGAGATGCAGTTCAGCTCCCAGCTCTAAACTGGAATTAATCTCTTGCTTCCCCCAAAGTCTGCTTTGATTCGGGCAGTGCAGAAACCTGACTGGATCTCCCACACCTCAGACTATGACCCTCACCTGCAGCGTGCTCACAAAAGTTCCTCATCCTAATCCAGACAAGCTTGATACGAATTTTGAGGTTCAGTCTGAAAACATATTTATGCAGATACTTTAGAAAATTATTTCAGAATTTTGGTTTTGACTTGGGCAGAACAGAAATATGTTTCTAAGTCTTGAAAGGTGTTGCAAGGAGAACTGGCTGCTCCTTATACTCCTGTTTTCATGCAGAATGTAAAGATGAACTACTAGCCTTGAACAGCGTTATTTCCAATGTGTGTAAGTTCAGCAGATAGGTCTGAAGTATATTTGGCGGTGGTCTTATTAACATGTAATTAAATCCATCGGTTGGTATCTGATGGGTAAATTCTGCTGTGCATGTGCATCAGTTTTGTTTTCAGGGAAAGGTTAGTTAATCTCTGGAGTATATCCTAGAAATACAGTGCATGTCTGTGTGAATCTTAAATAACCAGCGACTGAATATTTTGGGCTCATGAGCAGTGATTGGAAAATGTACTGTCAATTTGTTTCTATTTTTGGAAAGCTGTGAAATATCAGAGTTGTACATCACATCAGCTTTATCAACTTCACACTGTGCTGTTCAGTTTTATTTCCAATAGGAATGTAGCAACGTCTTGTGAACCACTGGAACTGGAGATTAAGGATCTGGTTTTCAGATGGTGGGGGTCTGACTGCATTTTAATGCTCATTTCACTTGAGATAGACACAACTGTTTTCACAAGTTTGGCAATTTCCAGTTAGAGGAGCTCCAAACACACACATTTGCAGATTATGTAGGAACTGAAGCATCCCAGAGTGCCATAATCCCAGGCTTTTAAGCGTCTGCTTGTTCTCTGGATAACTGGTGACTAAATGTCACAATTCACTGCTGTTCAATATCACAGAAGCCCTGAAGTTGTGTGTCCAGTGCGAAGAATTAATAGAGATTGGATAACAAAAATTTTATCCTCTATTTTTGCATTCTTTGATATTATTAACCTTACTTGTTTTTGTCTGCAGCATTTGTAACTCCTACTGTCTCAAGGTCAGCTTTCCTTGGCTGTTAAACCTGGATCAGAGCCTGGTTTTGAGCTCTTTTCTGGCTGGTAAACTCTATGACCAGGCATGATTATGCTTTGCTTAGCCTCCTAGATCTTTGAAAGGCCAGACAAGTGGGATGACACTAAGTCAGAGCAGTACGAAGGGTAATGTGGATTTGTCTTGGAGCCTTACCTCAGCTAAAGTGAAGCGTGAGCAGCTCCTCAGGAAATGAGCACTAGTAGGGTTTTCCTAAAAGCAGCCTCACTCAGCATGTACTGATGCTTCCTCCTTTCCCCCTCCTTCCACCAGAAGGAATGGGAAACTCTGCTTCCTTCTGGTGTTTCTTCTGCTTTTTTGGGATGGGGAGAAAGCAAATGAGTTTGGGAAGTTCCTGCCCTCTCTTCCCCAGAGGAAAGTGTAGGGGTCTCCTGAGAGGGAGGATCTGAGAAACTTCCTTCCCCACTGTTCCCAAAAGGAAAGCTTTGGTATCTGCTTAGTAGTGGCAGCTGTTAACTCTGCTGTTTGGCTGTTTAAGGGGGTTTGTTTTGAAGAAATGGAGGGCAGTAGGATGACTTGGCAGTCAAGCTCCAAGCTCCTGGTCGAGGGTGATGGCAGCGTGGTTAACCACCCCCTCCTCTCTTCCAGCTGCCCCTTGGCACTGATGGGTAAACCTAAGAGCAGCACCTCAGACTGGAGGCTAAGTCTGAGACTCCATATACAGGACAAACACCAACAATGATGGACACAGAAATGGGGTGTTTCAGACAAGCTCCTTTTCTCCTGGAGTATCCCTGTTTGCTTCTGATCTGTGGGTGGGCTACCAAGTAAAGCAGCAGTTGTGTGTGAAATGCTGGCAGCTGTGTGTGAGTCTGCTCCCTGGAGCCGTACCACTTATGCAGAGTCAGTATGCTTCAGGTGCTGCTGAAATTGATTTATTTCACTGTATTACAAAGCAGTCACACTTTCCCAGAAGTGTGGTAGAGACATCTCAGGAGTGTGGTAGAGACATGTCCTTTTCTAGAGATTTGCCTCAATTCTCTCTTCGTAGTTAAGAGCAGACATTATATAACATAACTCTACCTGGAGTATCATTTTCCTGGCCAAACTGCTAACTCAAAGTCTACTTTTGTTTGGGTACTATATGGAATGACTTTTTTCTTAGTTTTATTTGGCAAACTGAAATATCTGAGGGTGGATGAATCATCCTATTTGCCTGAGAAGAAACATGTTTTAGTATAGGACACTAACACCTCTGTTCTTAAGGAAAACACAGACTTTCAGAAAGCTAAAGAGAAGGGAGTAATTCTGCTTTCCTCTTTCTCCCAGGGGTTAGAGATGGCTATTCAGAGCAGAGCCTTTCAGGAACTTGAATCTTCCCTCTCCTGTTTTATGACTCAATTCTAAAGTATTGTGAGGAAATATTCTCATCCCATCTTACAGAGGCTGTTCTGGTTTACATTAATCAAATTAATGTCCCCTTGGGCAAGAGCAAGAATGACTTCTGTTTCCACATAGCAGAGCCTATGGTGAGGATCTGTCAGGTACTGGGTTTTGCTTCTGTGAATGTGCAATATTTACCATGATATAATTTGGCCACCAGAATGTGAAAATCTCTTAGTGTAGTATGGAAGAAATGGGAAGGAAAATTAAATATGCATGAAATAAGATTCTCTTCTGTCATATAGAAAGTGTGAGGGAATCATATAGTTGGTGAAACACACAAAAAGCATAGAAGCAATATTTGAAAGTACATTTTGGAGCCTTCCTTCTAATTTTATTTTCATTAGAGAGCTTCTTTGCAAATAAACTGAAGATGATGAGCATGATTTTTGGTAATGTCTTGTTTTTCATATCTTCCATCGTTAGTTCAGACTGCTGAAATCCTTATGGGCTTTTAGAAGGTAATTCACAGGATTTTACCTTGACTGCAGGATTTTTATAGTTTTAAACACTGGGTTGTTTTTCTATTTCCAATAAATTAGCATGCAAATGCACTTGCATAGTATATCAGAAGACCCACAGTAGGGTCCGCAAAGTCAGTCTTGAAAATTTGGAAAATCTCCAGAATTAAACTATGCTTCAGAAGTGCCCTTTGTCCATACATCATAAAATAATCTTAAATTACAAGGACATATACTGTCTTTTCCTGTCCTTCAGGACATAGGATAGATGGTGCTACTTAAGGACAGATTCATTTCACCTCAATTTAGCTGCCTACCAATTAGGCATGTAGCTTAAACCAGATGTCTAATTATCCTCTAAAGTCAAAGGATGAATACAAGGAGCTATGGACAGTTATTCTTCCTGCTCATTCCAGAAGACTCTCTTGGGATGGGATGAATCGCCCCTGGAGGTGTCTGCATCTCTTCAGTGAGAACAGAGTCTACATGACTACATTACAGTGGGCCTTTTACACAGCTAAATTTAGGTGAGATATATCCTGCCTTTAATGGGCAGCTATTCAATGTTGTTTTGCTGCCTCAGTGTTCAGTATGCAGTGCTAGTCTTTATTGCCATGTTGGGTAACATCCTATTCAAACCATCTCTGAAGACAGAATTATTCATTTCCTCTGACCTTTTCTACAGCAATTGTCAGTATTTTATCTGGGTGCTTCACAAACATGAGTTATTCTTATAGCCACTTTGGGAGATAAGGAGATACTATTACCCTCATTTTATAGGCAACCTTTATTTTGGCATTTCCTTGGATTTTGAATATCTGACTTTGCAACTTCAGTAATGTACCTTATATAACTTTCTGTTGGAGGGGTTTTTTTTTGGTTGCATTTTTTGGGGGTTGGTGGTTTTGGGTTTTTTTTAAATATATATCAAACTAAGTAAGAAAAAGCCAGCCATGACAATCTGGTAATAACATAGAGTCATATCTCAGTTTCCCACTCTCTTTCAGAGGATCTCTGCTTGGCAGGGAAGACTTCTTTGAAACTACCACTTACTGATAGTAGCCCTGAAACAGATACTTGCAGTTTGGTGGGAGAAATATCCTAACTCACACAGCCCAGGTTGCAGGTGCCCCTGAAAAGCTGAGTAATAGTACCTCTTATTTCTCAGTTTTGTCCAGGTTTTCTGTCATTAGTCAGCAAACTTCAGGGTAAAAGGTATTTTGCTTACTCTAGTAAGCAAAAGAGTTAAGTACTGATAACAAAGTTAGGAGCACATACGATGCTGAACTTTCCTAGGTCTCATGGAGAAGTCCTGAAGCACAGAAGTGAAGGGAATGACTCAGCTGCCACCCTGCAATTACCTTGTTAATTTAGGGGGATTTACTGTGCTGAAATTTTCATTAGCCTGTGAGGGTCAAATTAAGTTACACGGGATTGATTTCCCCATGTACATGGTTCTTGCTCAGAAAGAATAAAATTGCAGCCACAGCTGTGGGACCTTCTCCAGTATCTGTAAGATTTTGCAAATTCTGTGTTCTCAAAAGTTACCCACTTTTCAGAGACTTAACGTTCTGGCTTTTTCCAGAGCTGTCACAGACACAATCCTGAAGCAGATGCTGGAAGGGGAGCATGGCACTTAGAAAGCAGTTCCTTCAGCAAGAAGATGCTGTCAGCTTTAGGGATCATTCTGGCTAACTTAGGAAAGTTAAAACCACTTAAATGATCACTTATGTTAATGGATATAGCTAATAAGGAGATTAAACTGTATTCATTTCCACCATGGGCAGTCTTTTCCAACACCCAATGAGCTTCTCATTGGGGTTGGACTCACTTTAAGCCCCTGCTTCAAACAGTGGAAGAGAGAGTACTATTTTTTTTTTAAGCTGAAAACCAGTAGCATCTTCCTCCAAGAAGTTTTAAGTCTGGTCCAAAATTTCTTGAAAACATTCATGTTGAGGAAGATACTTATTGTGGAGAACTTTGGAATTACCTGCAATTACCTTGTTAATTTAGGGGGCTTTACTGTGCTGAAATTTTCGTTAGCCTGTGAGGGTCAAATTAAGTTACACGGGAATGATTTCCCCATGTACATGGTTCTTGCTCAGAAAGAATAAAATTGCAGCCACAGCTGTGGGACTGTGGCTGAAAAGAGGGTCTTGTAATAGGAAATACTGGGCAAATGTTATGTCAGACAGCGCTTGCAGTGGCAACGATTGTTCACTAAGAATTCTTTGTAATTCCTTGTAGTACCTTTTCTTCAGAATTCCCACTTGATGTTAAGGAAAAAAAAAAAAAAGCTGAACTCATGACCATAATAAAGAGGAGTTTTAACACTGACTGCATGTTTGTTCCCAAAATGAAATTATTGTTGCACTGGGTTACAGTGAAGAGCTCCTGTGAGAACTCTCACTGGCATCAGGATTTTTCCTTCGGGAGAGATCGTAGAGTATATACTTGAAAATGACATTCAATATGCTATTCTACTTGTCATTCTAAGCAAAAGACAAAGTTATGTGGGAGGCCTTCCTCTTACAGCAGGAATGTTCTCTGTTTTGTATTTGATGCATATAGCTGTTAGCTTGCTTTATTTATTTTGCAATTCCAAAATGGAGAAGTATCTTCTTGGTTCCAAATTATAAGTTTGGAATGTCTCAGATTGTGTTTGAGGGAATGAGAGATTACTGAAATAACCCAGAGAACATGCATTCATTCATTTCTGGTTTCAATTTTCCATGTGTGATTCTAAATTGTCCCCCAAATATCTATAACTATGGCTTACAGATTACACTGGTCTTGATCAAAATATCTTGTGTGACCTTTCCACACCCTCTGATACTTAGAATTTTCTCTTTAAACTGTTCTTTAACATTATGAACTGTCATTATTTGAGATTCTGTGAATTGCAAAGAGGTCTGAAGAAGTGCATGATAAAAAGATGCCTGCATTGCAATTCCAATATCATTAATATCTTTAATCTTACTTGATGAGATTGCAAAGATTCTTCTAAAAATCAAAAAGATTTATTTATTAACCTGTACAACCTTTGACTGTCAGGAAATGGATCAAGTCTTATTAATGATACATAAGAACTCATTTTAAGTCTGCTAAGGTATTTTCTTCAGCAACGTACACTGGAAATTAATCTGTTGTGAGCATGATGGTTCTTTAAAAGTGTTATTGTATGTGTCTGCATGTATGAAAACATTTATCTTCATAGCATAGAAAGCCTATACTGCTGACGGCCCAGCAGTCTTGAAATTCAAACAAAAGACTGTTTCCCCCCACCCTCCCCCAATCTTCTTTGTAATGACAGGAATCCTTAGCAAGGGCTACAGAGCTTTGTATCATAAGGTTGTATAAACCTGGCTGCTGTCATGAAACTGTTTAAACCTGGATGATGGGTGGAAAAAACCACTGTCATTTACTTCAGTGTTTTATGTGTAACAGCTTAGTGTTGAGACTATCAAAATGTTATCCCAACTTGCCAGATTTTGGACAAACAGAATTCTACCAATGGCCTTTTTGTCTAAGGTAGTGCTTACAATATGAACAATGTCTAGAGCCTGAACGTCATGACTGCACATTTCCAGTGCCTGTAATATTATTGAATACAGAGAAAAATCCAGTGGAAGACCTATTATTGAACTGAATTCCAATGAATCCAGCTGTGTAGAAGAGTCTGGCAGGACAGGTTGCTCTGGTGAAATAAAAATGGGTCCATTATGGCCCCAATATTTTTGTTAGTTGGAGGTGCTCACCTGTACAGTACAGAAATATACGTTTGGGATACAGTCACTGGGGGATATATTAGGATCAAGTTCAAGGGGAATTTATGCCTCTGGAGAAGACCAGTCAGAAAGGATTTCTTAATGTGTTTTTTATAATATATTTTCTTTTTCCTTTGCACTGGTTTATAGCAACATACAGTTAGTGTCCTGGAAGGTTTGATAGCATACAACTTCTTGGGACCAGCACATTAACATGATGACACAATGGTTATGATTGCCAATTCCATGCAAAGAATACTATGGTCATTTAAAGCACATGAGGAATTTGAATATCCTCCAAATTGACAAGGAGATCTGAATAAAGAATAGGATGTATATGAAGATCTTCATTAAATATCAACCTTAAAAACAGGAGATGAGTTATCTGAGCTTGTATAAACTTTATCTAAGAAGTTTCTTCCAAAGACATGGGAAAAAGACATGGAGTGGATGATGCAGTTGTAGTCATCATTAGAAAAGTTTGGCAAATCAATGACAATTTGGTTTGTCTTCAGGCTGCACTTACAGGAAGCTTTATTTTTTAAGGCAAGTTATGGTTGTGAATGATGGGAACTAATACTACTGATAAGGGTAGGAATTCAAACATCTGAGAGGTGCATTTGGTGAAGACTCTTGTAGATCTCCTGGTCACAAAAGAGGCTAATGGTTTTTTTTTAGGAATTTTACTTGAGAAAAGCTGACTCTGTTGTCAGAAATAAATAAGTGCAGAATTATATACATTGGTGATCACCAGGTGCAAAAATAGAAGTGTATAAAGAAACTAGTTATTGAAGAAATGGTGGTTGGTCATCATATTAGAACAAAAATGATTCTATGCTAGAGGCATTATTGAAGGACAAAACTGTTGATGGAAATATGTAATCCCAAGGAACTTGGGAAACAGCAGGGATATTGGGGGTTATTTTGGAAATAACTTTGAGAAAATAATTGGAGAAGAAATTATAGAAGAAAGGGCAGTAGGTCATTTTAATAGAAGACAAGAAGTAGTTTCCTATAGCAGATGAATGGGAGGTCTGGTGTTTGAAGCTGACAATAAGGAAAGGAGCCTCTGGAGAATCTTGATATGTTGTCAAGAATATTTAGACATGAATAAGTAGTTGGTTTTTGGTTTGTTTGTGGTGGTTTTTTTTTTTTTTTTTTTTTACTTACACTTGCTCCTGGTTAGTTATGTTCTATAGAAAGAAAGTAACACAATGAGAACTAACTAATAAAGACTGTTAAATATTGTGGTTTAATCTTGTATAGATTCTCAAATGAATTTCTGAATGAAGAAAAATCCTGAAAATGTTTTGAAAAACTGCACTGCACCAGTCCCTTATTTTTGCTTTTCAGCTTTCCTTGTAATGCTATTCAGAACTTTTGTCTGGATTTCTGTCTTTATGCAAATTACCACCATAATTACAGTTGAGTAAAGGGCATGTCTTTGACTTTTGTTTTTCAAAATTCCTTCAAAGCCATGGACTATTGGATACTAAAGTTATTTTGCATTTTAATGATTTCAAGATTTCATTTGCTATATAATTTCTGTAAAAAAGCCTGTCAGCATTAGCCTAATCAAATGCAGTCATCTTTCCTTCATATGGATTAATTCAGACAATATATTGCATTTCAGTACACAGATTGCTTTAGCATTACTGCCTGTCCATTTAGCGGATTAGCATTTATTCAATGTTGCAGAACTATGGCATTCTAATAAAGTTACAGAGAAGTATTACACTAGTGTGCCCTCTCTGAGTAACTGCTTGATTGTGGCTATCGCTGCTCTTCTTAGATCTCAAGTCATGGTGATAGTTCCAAAACTAACTAGTTAAGCAGGTGCTCTTTAGTATGGGACACAATTTTAACAAGTAATAGGATCCATATCCTGGTTCAGGACCAGGGCCAAAATCTTCAATGTCTAATAATTTTGGGTGCTTCTGCTTTTCAATGCCCAACTTTAGTGATTATTCAGTCTGATTTGTTTGTTTGTGCTCAGATCATGCAAGAAGTCACGTGGCTTCCTGACTAGACCTGCCTGTGGTCACTTTGAGTATTGGCAGAGAAAGTGAGAGCCTGCTGCCTATAGATGTACCCTTAGAAGCGAGTGGAGCAAGAACTGCTGCCTCCACCAGAAATGTTCAGTGGATTTTCAGAGGGCTACTCACAAGTAGCTCTGTCAGGTATAGCTTGTACTCCTCCCTCTCTTCTTCCTTCCCTTCTTGCTCCCTCCCTCCTTCCTTCCTTGCCTTTTCTCAGGGACGCATAATTCAAGAGCTGGTGCATGGCACCAAAGGAGACAGTACTGGATTTCCAAAGCTAAATGGATTGCTGCTATTATATAAAATCATTGCATAGCAACTTTCTTAAATCAGGTAGGGTATCGATTACTTTCCTGAAGGGTCTAATTGAATCTGATAACACAGCAAGCAATTTTTTGAAACACTGCCTTAAGAACTATATTATCTAAAAGATGCATTAGATGGATGCAGCAATCAACATTTTTGTCAATAGCTCAAAGAATTGAAAATGTCCTTAAATGCTGTTTGTTAGAATATCATGATTCTGTGTTTCTGTGCAAAAAAGGATATGTTAAATAAACATAAAAATAAATGCTATCTTCTTCATTTCCCTTAACTGTAATTTTCTTAACAATCTACCTTTCAAAAATAGCTTGTGCTTACTAACATTTGCAGAAGGCTCATGTGGAAATTCATGTAATGTCAGGACTCCTGATTTAGCAATTGCACTTTACACCTGTGCTTAAGGCTAAGAATTTCTGAACGCTCTACTGGATGTGCCCAGGAAAAATTGATGTGGGGTAGATGTAATATCTGATTTGAAAATATGACAACTGTCCAAACTCCTGAAGGAAGTTTGGGCACCAGGTGTATTAATAAAGTAGAAAGCCCTGTGTTATAGATGCGAAGCTGAGCATTGAATCCTCTCCGAGTAGATTCTTGGGCTCTTCAGGATCCTGCAGGGAGCGTTTGGAGCTGGCTCACGAAAATGTCAACTGTTTCTCTTTCATTCCTTCGCGCTCTTTACTCTGGCCACAGTCACAAAGCTCCTTTTGGCAATAAGCCTGTAGGGCCACCTTTGTTCAACCTGTCCCTGCCACAGGAGCAGGGTGGTTCCCTCAGCTCTAGGGATGCGCCCCTGGCACTCTTAAGCTTCAGCCTCTTAGCCTGGGTTACTTGCTAATCAGGGACAGAGCTTTTCTCAGTAGTGGAAAGACAATTTGGCGTGCCTGTTATTGCTGGCTTTGATGGCCTGTTACATTAAGCAATAGAGTTTCTGCTCTGGGGCCAGTTAGTCTGAAGACTTGGTGACTAATTGTTGTTCTTGTAGCCTACTGTGAAATTGTAACAGGCATATTTGCAAAGGGATCCGTGGGGCTTTAGCTACACAGTGCCCATTAATTTCAGCAGAACAGTCAAGACCTTATCCTCTTACCATGGTATGTCTGTCTTAAGGTATGTTTAGAAATATTGACTTTTTTAGACTTCTGTATTATGTATTTACTTTCTATAACATCTTGCTACCTTGTCTATGAATGCATCCCAGGGACAAAACTGGAACATGAGTTTGCTTAATAAGGTACTTGGTTACCATCTTGAGTAAACATTCATAAACTGGAACTGCTTACAAATTATGCCTATCTGAAATGAAAGTAATCTTGTTTCAAAGGGAATCTCTCCATGTCTGAGTTTTGTCCTTTCTCATGGCTGTGGAGCCTAAAGCAAGGCTTATTTGAGCTCCTTCACCACTAGTGCACAGGGAAGACTTCAAGTACTTGACTGTTGTCTCATTTGCATCCTTAAGGTACTTCTTCAGAGCAACAAAAGTAATAAAGAAATTAGCCAGTGGTACAGAACATAGCCTCTGCCTGATTTAGTGGTTCCGTTACCGTTGTGATTCATGGCTAATTCATACAAAAGAAATTAGGTTATATATTACTATTAAGAGATTAACATTTCATGAATTTAATAAATGTTCTCATGGCTACTTTGAAATCTAATTCCCTGTCCTAAAATGTCACCAATGTCTGCTTGTTTTAGGTAAACCAATTTATTTCAGTTTAGTAGTGCTGGGGGAATATGTTAGCTGAGATTCATTTTGAGTGGAGTCACTGCCGTTTTCTTTCACCCATTGTCTCCTCCTTTCCGTAAATGTGAAATGCTATAATGTTAGAATGGTGCAGGAAAAACAACTCTGTTAGCTGACCTCACGCAGGAGAGAATGACATATTAGTTTACATTATCAAGAATGGAAATGTCAGGTTCTTAAGAATAAGCCTGTTGGATATACATAGAAAAGTTAATTTATAGTATTATGTATAGCCAGTGGTCATATTCTAATAACTTGAGTATATGATCATTGTACTGCTCTCCATGGCATAATATGATTTTCTTAGAGGCCCTCAGCAGTGTTCACTGCAGACTTAGAATGGGTAATATTAGAGGCTTTATTCAATTGTGGTAAATATAAATATATAATATCATTTTCTCTCTAACTCAGATTCAAATTTACACATTTTACAGATAAAACAATGATGTCTTGCTGCATCTGAGCATAAAGCTGGTTCTTTTTTCTTCCTGCACCAGCATCAGAAGGATTCTGCAATCTGTGCTCAGTCTGAGCTAAGATCCAATCCAAACCCTCACCCTGCAGCCTCCCCCTAAAAAAAAAAATTGCACAGTCAAATTTTATAGACTTCCTCATGCCAAAGTTCTGCTCCTGCCCAGCATAATTTTGGTCTTGGCACCTCGGAGCAGCTGAAGCCATAGCCAGACTGGAATCAGAAATGGAGGTTTTCTCCTCTTGGGAGCCTTGGATGCCTATTTTCAGGACGCCTGATGCATCATTCCCACAGAGACACAGCAGCCACTGCTACCTCCGAATGACAGTGGTGGTAAAAGCAACCCCGTGGATCATTTTCTTCTTCCTCTGTCTCTGGCACAGTTAATCTTTTCTTTCCCCCCTCCGCCCTGCGGAACAAAGAGGAGGGAGAGGGCTTCTTCTCTCAAGGCCTGTGCTTTGGTGCCTGGAGCGTTTGTGGAGGGTCTGGGAGAGTGGGATGAATCCTGTTCAGGCCAAGGAGAGGGATGGGTCTGGGCTGGAGCTGAACCTAGATCAGAAATCTTCTAATTTCTGAACTGTTACTTAAAAGAAGACTAGAGTCAATTATGGGGTTTTAATTAAAAAAAGAGGGAAACCCTTATTTGTCTGTTGAAATAAATGGCTTGAGTACTAAATGTCAGGAAAGAGCCAACTGAGCTCTGAAGGGAATCCAAAGCCCTGAAGAAAATTGGCCATATTTAAACTGCTCATCGTGGTCAAACTTAAAGGCCTGGCCAAGCCCCGATGCGTTGACCTTTTAAAACTGCTTTAAAACTGTTAGCTCTGGGTGATGGTGCCAAGTCACAGCCCAGCTCTTTCGCTTCGCTGTGTCTGAGGAGAGACAGGTCAGTGCCCTGGCTTGCCCCACACTGCTGCGTTTTGGAGCTTCTCCCCGCTCACCAGCTCCAATGCCGGAGGCTGTCCCTCTGTGCCTCACTTCCCCAATAGCACTGAGGGCCTGGGAGGAGAGGCAGGATCAGTCCCTAAAACAACCTGACTCTGACTGGGAGATCATGAATCTGCATACATTGTTTTCTGATCTGCATTTGCAAAGATGTTCTTGAGTTATTAAAAAAGAGAGCATGCTTTCTCCTTTTGAAAGGAAGAGCTTTCTGTGACCATTCTCTCCACAAAGACTTTTCATCCTTTAAGATAACGTACATTTCCCTTACCTGCAGTTTTCCATGGTAGTTGTATCGTATTTCAGAAATCCCTTCCCAAGTGGATTTCCATCTCTAAATGATCTTCGAGTTGCTACCTCATCTACTCTCAAAATCTATTCTCTGAACCATCTTTATTGTGGTACAATGCATTGTTAATTGGCAGTCGGGGATCACTTATCATTATTGATTTACTTTTCAATTACTTTGAGATGAGGAACAATAAACCTGAGCATGTAAATCACTTTCATAATGGTATATTATTGCTGTTATCCTCATGTCTATGTACTTCATATCTGCAGTTTGCCTAAAATCACTAGTTTGTTTTCGTTTTGAACTAGGCAATTGTCTGAAGAAAAAGCAGTGTTTTCCTGTGTCATTTCAACAGCAAATACAATTATCCTCTGATCCTTCTTAAGGCAATAGAAAGATTCTACAGAAAAGAAAGGTTTAGTATTTTACTGAGGTTTACTTTACAATATTTTGGACTGATCTGTCAAGATGAAACTTCAGGTGATATGTTTCTTGACCTACAGTCCTGTTCAAAATGAAAACTCATGTTCTAAAATGGGAATGCTCCTGCTAAGCTGCCACAAGTTTTCATGTTTACTTTTAGTGTTTTTCATGGGCTAGAGATTGCTGTTTTATTACTTGTCGTTGAGGGTGTCTTAAAAAAAAAATAAAATTGCCATATATTAGTAGGAGAAAGTCACTTGAAAACATTTGTTCATGTAATTATGCCAATTCTGAATTATATAAAAGGTAATTTAGAAAATTTTAAAAGCTGTAAGCTTTCAGTCTTTGTGATTGATAACATTACATGAATGTTAAAAATGCTCAGATAATTTTTTTTTTTTTTCCCATAAATGAGCTGATGGCATACTCTGAACAGAACTTGACCACGGTCCATACCTGTAAGCTGACCTGTTTGTATAAAGACCTTAATGAGAAATTTTGTCAACAAACAAAATTCAAAGGGTATAAAAGCGAAGGCTAGAAGTAAGGGAAGTTTGTGGGAAAACAAACGCTCTTCCTAAAATCCTCATCTGGCCCATCTTGGAGAGGAGAAACAAAACCACTAAGAGGCCATTGCAGCTTGTGACCAATCTTGCGGTCTCCCGGCTCTGTGCCACCACCATGAGTGCTTTTGCTCCTTGACGCTGCCCCAGCACTTACTGCATCAGAGGCCAGAAGACTCCAAAAGCCCATGCATTTATGAATCCCTGATTATCTTAAACATGTTTTTTCAGCTTGTTTTCATGTTTATCACTTGTATTTTATTAGGGTGAGAGATACCGCAGCTTTAATTTTAGGCTGTCAGTGCATTTGCATGCATATGGGTTTTTGTGAGCTCCTGTAAAACACATATTGGTAGAAGAATAAAAAAGAAAAGTTTCCCAAATGAAAATAGTTCTGAAAACATAACCTCAGAAACCTTAATGTTTGGGCTCTATATTGGAACTTCTAGAAGCCTTGGAACTGTATGGTGTAAACTTGCGCTTACCAAAGAGCAGCCTTCCCAGAAGGAAGCTTAAGTGGCCTGAGATTGTAGTTCAGATAATAGATAACTCAGCTTCACTGCTGAGTGCACTTTAAATCACTCTGGCTTCAGCTGGGGTTTCAGTAAAATTGATTGTTACTTTCTAGAATTTACACAGATTATATCTTGAAGTAATTTTGTTGATTTAACTCTTTTTGTAATTGACTCTTGATTCTTTGCTGAGATTAGACCCTTGATTTAATTTTAAATTAGGCAGCAGCATTGCTTTATTCTTAATTGAAGTTAAAGCTATTAATAATTAAAATATGGTAGCATTTTCCTATTTTTTTTCTTGATTTTATTTTTGGTGGTAATTTGGCTTCATTGTTTTTAATAACATTCATGCAAAGAAATAAAATCAGATTTCTTTCAGTAAGTAATGTGGATCTTAAATCCTCTAAGACTATCTCTACTTTGTTAATCCTTGATTCATAGGCTAAGCCACAGGATAATATCATTGCTAGGTTTATATTGGTTTTAAGTTTGATATTTTAGCTCTATGTGGAAAGATTTACAGGCATACTGTTTCAGCTGAACTGGAGTGTATGGAAGGGAATACAAGCTCTATATTGGTGATGTGGTCATAGGAGCCATATTTGGCAGCCGGTGAAATCATTTCTTCTGCTTGAATTCCTTCTGTGCCTGTATTTTAAGCTAGTTTTGATCTTATTAACTGATTCCCATCCATCCTTTTTATGTACTATTAAATGTGAGCGTCAGAGTAGCAGTTGCATCCCAGTGGTAGGAACATTTACAGATTAATGTATATTCATATTCACATTTAAAAAAAATAGAAATTTTTGTTGTTGTTTTGCTTTTGGTGGGACAGATGGGGTTTAATAACTGCCTTCTGTTCCAAAAAAAGTATGGTGGGGTAGAAAGGTGTTACTGAGTAGGCTGACAAAGAGGAGCTCCTTTTTATTGCAATTTGCAGTAGATGAACTAAATAAATATTATTCCTCACTTAATTTTGTTTCAACTTTTAAGGAGAACAAAAGCTGAGAAAAACTTGCTGGGGAAGGACCAGACTTGCTGTGGTTGGAGCAGAGCCTTTGCTCTCAGTAGGGGAAAAGCTGAACAGTGCAGGGAGAGATCTCAGCTCACTGCCAGTAGTAGTACTGATTTTGGACATAGCTTATGACCGGGCTCCATAGTGGATTTGTACCTCATAATTAACTTTCTTAGCTCTTGTATCCTTCCTGGCCTCAGACATGCTTGCTTTGTACAAATCAAATTGCAGCTATGGACAGACTAATGGTTTGGAAGGGGTTTGCTTCATTTCATGCTTGCATTTTGGAGAGGCTTTTCCTCATGAGATGGCAGATATGACAATGACCCTAGCTTTTCTTACACATCTCTTAGATTTAATAAAAATTTTAGATGGATAAAAATGACATGAAAAGCTCTCAGGCCCTTTCTTCTGTATTTTGCCTGTTTCAGGGGAATATCAATAGGAAAACCAACACCATGAAGCAGTTCAAGCTGCTTAGTGATGTAGGTTAATAGAGAAGATGTGGACTGTGACTGTGATCTTGCAGTGTTTATTCTTTGTTTCTATGTAAGTACATTTTCAGTTTCAGCTACAGCTTTGAATAAATGGTTTTCCACTATTAAATACCTCTTTTGCATTTCAATATTATGATATTGTTTTAATTCTCCCTCCATCACTAGCAGTGATTTTTTTTCATGACTCTTTTGGTCTGCCATTCCATTCCATTGGCAGGACGTTAAGGCTCTTACTCAAAAAATGAGAAACAACTTGCACACCCTGCTGATTTTAATCAAAACATATTTAGTCTATTCCAGGAGAGATGATGCCTGGCTTCTCCTAGAAAATAGTCACTTTCTTTTTGTACTCCATTCAGAGCTCTTGTTTGAATGAAGTTTGGGATTGTTGTGTGCTTCTTGGAAAGAATATCCGCTTTTCCAAAGTAGGCTTAATGTTATTGAATATTTAAAGATATATTTAATCTTTATTAATTAGCTGGCAAGGGATTTTGTCCTTTTGACTAGAAATCTTGAAATCTGCAGAAAGTCTGGTGCAAAGGCTGGGAAGGAGAGAACAAAATCATCTTTAAAAAAACCTGTTAATTATTTTTCTGGAGCATATTTAAACCTACAGCTTATTCTGTCTCAGAGATTTAACAGTTTGGAAAGCCTTTTCATTAAGCAACCCCAGGAGACTCTGAATTCCTTCTAAAACTGCAGAACCATGGAAGAAAGATTTGTCTGTATCCTTGATTGATCCACAGTGCTGTTCAGTTATTACATGCCTCTGCTAAATGTGTGCAGTTCAAGGCAGGGTTACTCCCTGGTAAGAAAGAAATTCAGGCACTGGAGGTGTGTGAATATTTATGTCTGCAGTTTCTTTACACATGCTGCTTAAGATTGACTGTGGTTCAAAAAAACCATGACATCTGCAATATCTGTTTTTTGCAATAGGGCATGTTTATAAATGTGCTAATTTCTAACTCCTCAAAACGTTCTAGCCTTTGCCACTGTCCTTTGGCAGCTTCTTACTTTCCTTTCTTAAAAAATTAGCTACATTAATGTTTTGTTGTCTGCTTCTTTAATATTTTCTCTATTGAAAGTAATACTTGCAGAGTTACCTATTCTGTCTTCTTTCAGTTGGCATTCAAGCTGTTATTTCCAAGTGACTGCAAGTCAGTCACCTCTTTTAATTTCTTTCCTTACAGCCAAGTCAGCATCTCAGTTTTGATTTGATTTCAACTGGATCAGATGATGGTTGTTAGGGCTGAGGAACCATGGAGTCCTGGAAGAGAGTTTTTTGCTGTTGTTCTGCCACCTCGTATCTAGTTTTTATAATTCTTTTCTTGTACAATATCTTGGCTGCGGATTGCATCTTTCTCCAACAGATAAAAAGTTCACTAGATGTACTGGAGATAGTGTTGAAGGATTTTCTGTATGGTTGTTACATACCCAGGCTCTTTACTAGACCTTGCAGTGTCTGCACGCTGCCTGGGCACCTCATTTCACGGGATGCTTCTGGCTGCCCCAGGTCTGCGGGCTCCATGGACCTCACCTCACTCTGAGGCATCTCCTTCATGCAATGACTACCACCAGCAGATCCTGCCTGTTTCCAGTCCCCCTGGTTCTGCGATCAGCCCCCACTGTGCCTTGCTCAGGCCTGGGGCTCAGCAGAACATTTCTAACCTGGGCGATGCGCTGGGTCAGAGGTGCAAAGCTGTGTGCCTGGGACCAAGCAGCCCACCCTGGCCCTCACTGGGCAGGAGCCCAGACATACCGAATCCAGTCCGCATCTCTTCTTTATAAACATTGGATCAGGCCCTTAGACACTGTCTCTGCAGCCTCCTCTCAGTGATTATCTTCCCTAATGCGTCCATCATGATGTTTTAAATTGGTTAATTAACTTATCCACTGAGCATGAACCCAGACTCCTGCAGCTGGCAGCGTTAGGCGTTCTTTAGATTCGATGCAACTTTAAATGCTGTCTCTGATTATTTTCGTCTTGTGGTAGCAGAGTTACATTGTGTAGCCCTTGTTAGACCTTTGATGAGCTATGGGTGTCCATTAGCCTACTACCTAGCTGCTTATCAGTCACATTCTCAAGTTCCCCATTGCTTCTGTGGCACAGCTGGTATAATTAGATGTAATATTTTTCAGGTCTGCAGCACATTAACTCTGCATGGCTAAGCAAAAATGCCTTAAAAATCTTCACTAAGAGATATTTTTTCCAGAATTCCTCTTGTAAGGGACCTTGCATGGTCATTGATACATTCAGTTAATTAACTAAATTCAATAGTTAATTCATTTTCAACAAAGATGAAATATTACTAGCTTTTTTTTAGGGAACTGAGAACATTTTACTGCTGTGGAACAACTCCAGAGAAATCTGAAAACTCGCTTTTTCTTTTCTGCTGTTGTGAGATGAAGAGCCTGGGAGAAAAGTAGTTTTGTTGCACTGATACCTAAAATTGTAACAAACACACACCTCAAAACAACCCCTTTCAAAAGAAAAAGGATCACTAAACAGAAACATGAGTGTTTGAGTTCTTTTTCAGCTCATATACATGTATCTATAGATACATGCTGGGGTCTGTGTGTCACATATATACATATGTCGTATTGATCCTTGGAAAAAAAAAAATCAGCATAGAGTGTTTTATTCTATGAAGTGAATACAGGCAACAATGGGCATCTGGGGTCTTTTTCTGGAGAGGCATGTGTGGTCCTGTGGCATAAACTGCTCTGATCTTAGCGCAGGTTAGTCTCTCATGCTGGGTGAGATTCCCTTTGCTGCCCATAGAGAGCAATTGCTAAGGAAGGGCACGCAGCTTCTGGTCTGGGTGCTTGAGGTCTCAGCATCTTTCTTTGCTGCTGACCTGAGAAGGATGTGTGTTTTAAACTTTCTTTCATAGTATAAAGATGAGTGATTCCCCCTTTCCTCACCTTAAATTATGCTTTATTCATTCACATTGCTTTGATATACTTTGCTGGATTTTCGATACATTATTCTTTTTGTATTCTGAACTTTTCTTTCTTTATAGTCCTAAACCTTTCAAAGATGAATAGTGCGGTCTGGTGCATCAAACTCCTTATTTCTGTGGTTTCTTGGGTTTCCGGTTTAGAGGATTCTAGCTTGACTTCTTTTTGTCTGACTTTCAAAATACAGTTAGGAATGAACTTTTTTTCTGAAGCAACAGCTGAGCTATAAGTCAAAATAACATACATGCTCTGTGACACCCAGGAACTACAATAATACAGCAAACTCAGGGAGCTTTAGAAGTGTATGGATTTCTGCGGACTACTCAGATATTTCATAGTTTCACTACACTCGAAATGTGCAAGCTTATAAACAAACAAAAAAATTGCAGAAAGACTATCTATCCTAACATAAATTAGAAAAGCAGTGAGCTGTAGCTAATTAAGAATAGCCTGGATACTGCAACTCTGAAAGCAGAGTGAATACATGATAATTCCGATTTATTAGTGAGTACAGTTGAACCTAAGCTATTTTGAAAACATTCTATATCTTGCAGTAATGAAGCTGTTGGACCTAAGACATCCTGTGCAAATGAACCCATTCACTGCATTGCATTGGCTGCACAAAATTCTGTTGCCAGGAGACAATGCTACCAGAACTTCAACTTATTTTCTTCAGAACTGGTATTTTAACATCTAAGACCATGATCCTGTTGCAAGATGTGTTCAGCTGGCTCCTGCACCTGTGCAGAGTGCTATGGTCACTACTTGATCTCTAAGTTAATGCTTGCTTGCATATACTGGAGAGCAGAAGGGACCTCTATTTCTTTCTCCCCTATGACGAAATGTTGCTACTGTTGTTTCAGTTGCAGTTTTCCTTGTAGTTGTGTGCAAGGATGTCAATGAAGGATAACAGTTAGTTGGAAAACTTATTTTTAATGAACTGTGGACAAAATATTAGTAAACATTTGCCCAAAATATGCTTGGCTTTTCCTAAGTGATGATACTGGTGGGTGTGCTCGTGAGGTGAAATCACAAGAAATAAAGGAAAAGAAGTTAGGACACAGGTGTTTGGATTTTTTTTTTCTATGGATGAGAATTTAATCCTAGAACATGGCAAAAATAATTTATTTAAGGGAAAAATTAAGTAGTAAAAAAAATCTGGAGAGAGAAAATACTCTCTCTTTGATGAAAAGGCCTTTTTTCAGGGCTTCGTGCTAATGCTCTGCTGGAAGCTGGACAGAGCCTTTTACTTGGCCTGATATGGCTGCTTAGTATATTTACAACTAAAACCTTTCTACACGTTTAGCTCCCAGGATGATAGGTTCCCACATGCAATCTCTTTGACCATGATGAAAAGTAATGTTAATTTTTTTTTTCTTTTGCGTGTCTGAATAGCAAGTCTTTTTAAGAGTTGTGGTGGGATGCATGAACATACAGCTACAAACACTTATGAGCAAGCTGTACTTTAGACACAGCTAACTGACCCCTTGAGGCTCCCTGATGTTCAAAAATGGAAAGGCAGAGAAGTGTTAGAAGTTCAGAGTGTGGTATGTGTATTTCAGGTTGCTGGAGAGAGCTGTCAGTATTTGACATTACATGTCATTTTAGTGTAATCAAAGATGTTTGCATGGGGCATGGGTAGCTTAGAAACCACTCTACCAGGACAAACCTGAAAGGAAACTTTATCCCTATTGGGTTGGAGAATTATTTCAGCTGCCTTGCGGAGATGATCCCACTGCCTGAGCTGCCTTCTAGGGGCAATCCTGGATGCCAGCTCTGCCCATCACAGACACTGCAGTTAAGGGTAGTCAGCTGAGCCGATTCATGCTTACGTACAATGTGCATTTAAATGGAAGTGGTTTAGGCAGAGTCCGCTACAAGGGCTGACTTTCCCAGCCAGGGTTTCATTCTTCAGTGGAATGACACCACCCTTGTGTGAGACAAATAGTATCCATTAAAGTTAAGTGCTGCTGCTGGGCTGGACTTGTGACCTTCAGCTGCTTGGCAAAATGGGTGCAGCATTCATGTGTAGCTAATATTGCTTAGTTTTGTTTATTTTTTTAATGCAATAGAAGCTGATGAAGGCTTCGTTTGTCCAGGACGTGGCTTCATGCTGCAGTGTCTGGCTTTTGTCTGTAAAATGTTTTGTTTGTTTTTTAATTTGCAAGACAAGAATTACTTTTCCTTTGCAAAAATGTGTCATAAGGCAGTTTGGTAAACTCCGTATTACAATATTTATAAGGGAGGAACAAAACATGATTTGATGCCATTCTAATAAATCATGTAAAGTGTATTAGACTCTTCATTATGTGCACCAGACATTTTCTGAGAACCCATGGAAAGAATTTGGCTCTGTGTTTGTAACCAGCTAGTGTATATTTTAGGAATATTTTTACTGAGTTTAAATCCAGAGTATAAGATACCATTCTGAGTTTTCCATACACAAAGTAATCATACATAAAGTGAAACTGTCTGCCTCCTGGGGAGAGAAACCAAGCAGTAATCATGCATCTGCGAGCCATAGAAATAAAATGAGCTTGAAGGGCCCTTTGCACATTGAAGGGCTCTAATGCACATTTCATCTCTCGTCTTTATTCTGTTTCAGCTTCCAGGCTTCTGGTTTTGCAATAGCAGAGGCTGGCAGTATTTTTTGGGTGGGAACAAGATGAATGTTAACAATCATCTTCATCCTGGGGTAATTTTTCACAAAAACATGAGTTGCAATAGGTACTATCACTAGTTTAAAATAATTTTATTGACTTCATGGACTATTGCACAAGTAAAATCTGGTGAGACCGCACCATACTGGCCATGTCTTTTGGCACTTAGAGCAGACTCACCTCTACTTTTTAAATGTTTTTGAAAGCTTATTTATCATGTATTGTCCACAAATTCATCTCTGTCTTTGCTATCTCTAGTAAAATATTTTGCACTAGCCATTAATTTGAACCTGTATGTTAAACTCTGGGGATTCCTTTGGGGATCTTTTTTGGAGCAGATTCAGTAGCACCTTAAGATGGGTTAATTAAACTGTGAAATCACAGGCTAATCTGAAAGCTAGAAGTCTTTGAATTTACTTTGTTCCTTTCCAGTGGGTTTGTTTATTTGGTTTTATTTTTAAATATATGCATCTGAAGCTCTGGGCTTATGTACAAAAATTTTAAAAGGATTAGGACTGCAGCTTGGATACCATAGTGATAAGGGTGGTATGACTCTGTGCAGGGACAGAACCACCCACCCACATTAAGACGTGCTCATTTTCCATTAGACCTCAGTCAGTTTTGTAGAGAAGGCTTGGGAAAAACTTTGCAAGATTGGAAAGCCAGTGCATAAGGTTTCCCCAAGACTGTGGGACATAAAGGTTGCAGAGAGGAAGAGTATTTGCTGAAAGCATGCCCGGTCCTACCCCAGCTCAGGTACTCTGCTTCGTCATCAGCTGTGCACTATTACCCATGGCAAGAAGCAGCCTACACGGTGACTAGAGCTGGACTGGAGTAACCCAGTCTTCTGAGTGCCACTGACGGTTTTGGTCACCCCTGAGGCCACATACAGCTCCGCTCTCAGCAGCTATGTGATGCCAAGCCAACACCTTCTGAACTAACTGCAGAAGCCTAGGCTTCTCAAAGCCTGGGCTTTGAGGACATTAATGTCTCCTATTTCTATCCTCCTTTTGCTTTCCTCGTTGAAAATTGCTTACAGGAGCAACTTGATTTAGGCTTTCGGCCACATATCTTAGGCTTAGGGCATTGGGAAAGTTTTGGCCAGGGGAGCTTGAGGGGGAATTGGCCCATGAACCACCACCTGGGCTTCTGAAGGTCTGATTTTGCACCACAGGGACTGGAAGTTTTTTGGACTTTGAAAGTTAATACTGCATTTTATCCTCTATTAATTATGTCTTTGCAGATTGTCTTATTGGAAAAGGTGTGAGGCCAGCAGCAAAACCTGCTAAGCCAAAGTGAATACTTGTGTTGAAGTATAGGCCAGGCTGTAAGATAAACTCAGGGTTTTGCCAGACCAGGTAACATCATGCATATGTTCCATATTAACTCCTCATGGTTGAAAGCCTTGCCATTTTCCTGAAAGCCCACATATTGTGCAGCATTTGGGCTCTGTGGGGAAGAGAGAAAGAAGGAAGGAAGGGAATGATGGAGAGCATGTGGATCGGCGGACTGGTTAGTTATCCACTCACTCTGCCATTGCCATTTTGGTATGAAATGGTAATTTGGGTTAGTAGGTTTTTTTAATCTCTCCCTGCACCTTCTTTTTTCTGTTGTGGTTTTTTTTTGGTTGGTTAGTTGTTTTTTACCCCAGAGACCTTTTTTTCCTATCTGTATATGCTCAACCGTTTTGTTGGGACCCTCATTTAAAAAACAGAGCAAAGCTGAACAGGTTTCCTATTAGTGGTTAAGGGTTAATTGATCTGGCTGAGAGGTTCAAACAGAGAAAGGTACTTTAGATTTTGGAGACCTGGGCAAAAAAAATCTGGAAGCCTCCTTTCAAAATCTCCAACTTTATGCTGACCTTTGCAAAACTATCCAAGAAGTGGATTAGCTTGTGCAACTATAAAAAAATAACTGAAGGATTTGTATTGATATGAGAGTAACAGAATATTAGACCTCCTTTCTTTCCAGTTTGTACTGCTCATAAAAAGAAATAAGACGACATATAAAGAGATGTGCTTAGAAGCTGCAAGACAGATGTCTGTTTATAGAGTCCCAGCCTCCTGAGGGAGCACGTTTGGGCTAGGAGTCACAGGAAGGAAGGCTGTCAAGAGCTTTCTCATCAATTTCCACAGGGTGCCTCACTGCGTTTTGATGGCTCCAGTGGAAGATTCCCCAAAGGGGCAGAAACGTTTCGCCAAATGTTTTTGAATCTCCAAGGCCTGCTTTGGCTTGTCAGGGAACATCCTTATTGAAACCACACTGGTGCATTCCTATCTTGAAAAATGCGCCCCACTTCTGCCTAATTTCAACAGGGTTACAGCAGTGATCATCCTTTGGGTGAAGGTTATAGCAACATTACTAGGCTTTTATCCCAAGCAGCGAGACTAGCACAGTGGGGCCTAAACAAACTTCAGGTACCTGCAGTGCCTTCCCAGGTTTGCTAGGTTCCCGGGAAGACATGCTGTCATCCATTTGGACAGAACATAAACAGGCTTAATTAGTACAGAATTGGCAAGAGCCCATATTTCTTTTCAGCATGAGCTCTGTTTATGAGCAGCCACCTGAGGACTTTTCAAAAGCCATTTATCCATAAGAAATCTTGGAGAGAATACAAGTGAACTTTCTGGAAGTTGGCCTTTTGCTATTAGATTATTAATAATATTTGCTTCTTGGGTTGCTATTTCTCTTCTGTGGTGAGTAGGTGCCTTAAGCCATCCTGCTCACTGCAATTGCAAGAAATACTGGGTCAAAATTGTTCTGTTTCCTGAGCTTTGGCTGAATAAAACATTAGGAAGCCCATTGTATAAGACAGTGAGCAACAAAGATGCATTCCCATGCTCTTAAAGGAATCAGTAGAGGGCCTAGATCCAGATCAGATCTAGGTTGTTCTGGATAGCACTGTCCACTCTACCTCCACAGGATGCTTAAGAAGTGGAGTGTGTTCGGGAAAGGATCCAGAGCTTGGAACAAATGGGTTTAATTTTCAAAGTTCTTTTGATTTCAGTTCAGCTCCATGGTCCTTTATAGTCCTGGCGTCTCCGTATCTGGTTGTGAGCTTAAAGTTGCTTCTTTTCTAAAGAAAAGAAAGGGTGGCCATGATAACACATAGTAAAGAGGAAGACTGGGCACATCTATTCTCTCTCTCCACTATCAGGAGGAGAAAGGGACAACCATTGAAATTTAGAGAGAGGACGTTAAAAAATCATTTTAAAATAATTTTTTGGTATTTTATTCCATTCAAATTACAATGAAGCCTCAAGGGGATGGGGTGGGTATCAGGCCAAACACAAGCAATAAAATACTATACCAAAGAAAAGCGATAGGGAATATTTTCTCTTTAATAATTAAGATGTAATCAGTCCATATCAATATAGCATAAGATAGCTCTGTTCCGAAGGATTCATCCTCCACAGCCAGTTGCTTTCATTGCAGTCATAGATAATCTGAAGACAGCTCTGCCTGGGCTACCAATCTTGGGCAACAGCAATAGGTTGTTACACAAGTCCGTACATTTTCAAGTTATGTCCTAAAACTGGTTCTACCCTGCTCTCAAAAGTGCATTTGCTTAGTGACCAGTGGCTGACCCTTTGTGTTTTATGTTCACACCCTTGGGGTCTCCTCTAGTTTTGGCATCTGTCGTCTTGTACTCTCAGGGGTCTCTGCTGCCTTTCTCTGGTCTTGCTCAGCAGTCTTTAATGTGTCACTTCTGGATAACACAACTACTGTTTTATTAGTGCAGCCTAGTCCATCTACAAAAGTAATGGTCCATTAGGAGATAGAGATATATGGCAATATCATCACTGTGCTTAAAAAAAATTGTTTTACAACAGCCACATTAGTCTGTCACAGGACACTGTTACTGCCAAGAATAAGCAAAGTTAAGAGAAGGCATCAGACATCTGTATAAAGATCAAGACTATCTAGAGATTTCAGTAATAACAGCTATAACTTTGGAAGGGCTGTCAAGCAATACAGAAGGAAAATTAACTTCAGTGGTTAAGCCAAAATCTACTAGAGGTTGGGAAATGACCTAATGTTAGAATGGGCAGATTACCCCATGTTCTTTGAAGCACATAATAGCAGCCCCTGAAAGGGGCCCAGTACCACTTTCTGGATGTAACTCAGGTCTGGCTCCTTGGGGCAGCCGCTGCTGTGCTCTGATGGCGTCTGCTGGAGCAGCTCGGCTGGGGCCTCCTGCCAGGGTCTCCTGTTGCTTTGAGGTAGGAAATGGAATAGGAGCCAGCCTGGGGAAGACACCTGACTTCAGCCAACAAAGGGTGAGCTACAAGGAGGCATAATCTGTCTGTAAGCAGCTATATGGGAAATGGAGGCTTGGCAATACTCCCCAGTCTAGCAGATAAAAAAAAAAATCCATCAGCTGGGAGGTGATGCTAGACACAGATCAAAAAAGGCAAAACACTCTAAAAATGGCAGTAGCCAGTCATTGGATCAGTTTGTGAAATGGTGGATTCTCCATCCTTGCATGGAGATTGAAAGTTTTTTCCTTGAAAAGATACTGTGATTCACTCAGCCATTAACTGAGTATCTTGATTTATGTAGTTTAGACCAAGCAAGCCCAGTGGTCCCCTCTAGGTCTGGGACCTCTGCCTGCTGCTTTGACTCTCTGACTTCTCAGTAAAACTCAGGCAGGCAGAAAATCTGACTTCACTGGGTTTCCTTTGATTTCTCCTCTCCAGGAAGCAGGTTTCACTGACCTGTGGTGCTGGCCAGACACAGAAGACTTTAAACTTGGGAAGAGAAAGGTTTTTGACTGAGCTTTACTTCATGCCCTTGCAGGGTCAGGCTCTCTGCACTTGCTATTCTATTTGCTCATCTGTAAAGACAGAACAGATACATAAAGCTTTAAGCCTATCGCTAATTCTGCCCTCCTTCATCACAGGGAAACAAAGATGTAGCTCCATGTGTTTGTTGTAGAAACTGCTCCGTACAGAAAGTCCAGTGGAAATCCTGCTCACATGGCAGGGAAGAAGTCTTGGCTTGGGTAAAAGATTTGCCCTGCTCCTGCTGTCCATTCACACCAAAGGGAATCTGCATGGGCTGTGTGATGCGGCACTGAAAGTTTTATTAAGGATGTGTATTTGCTGCTGACTTCTGCTGCTTGATGTGTCTGTCTTTGTGCTGCACCGCAGGAGGGAGAAGGCAGCCTGTGGCACCTGAATAAAAAAAAAAAAGGTACAAAGAGAGGGAAGTGGGGTCATGAGGGAATCATTTCTTTTGCTGGCAGGAGCCTGTGAAAGAAAGCTGGATGTAGAATAGAAACAGCATGTGGGGACTGGAATATATAGTGCCGAGCCTAGAAGTGTTTTGTCTCCCTGTTTGCAGGGCTGGCAGATAATGCTGTCAGACCACGGGGTGGCAATATTTAGATTCAGTGTGCAGAAGTTAGCCATTTGAGGGAGGCATGGCATGCTTGGTTTGCAGAGGAGGTAGAAACAAAATGACTTCAGTTACTGTCCCAATTAATACATCATGTTCTTTACCGCATTTCACACAAGGCTGTCACCCCCCTCTGATGAAAACAGCAGTATGTCCAAGGATGCAAGTTGTATCCTTTCTGGCCTTCTTTCTCCTAAGTAAAGTCTGTACCTGTGTTTATGCATCATATACTGTGTCTTTCCCACAAAGAAAACCAGCCACCTTTAGGTGAAAATATCTTCATGTGCTGGTTCCTATAAAACAATGATGTTCGATAGCAAGACTGAAACTTCTTCACAGAGTTAAAATCTTTGTGGCTGAAAATGTACTGGTTTTTTCCTACATAATGCCAGAGCTATAAGGAGAAACTAGTAGACCAGTGGTGAAAAACACGTATGTTTTTGTTAATGATGCTCAATAAATAGCCTTTTGATAGTAAATAGGAGCAGGACAAGAAATAGAGTGCTGCCTTTCCTTAAACTACCTTTAAGAATACAGATCAAAATCTAAACTCCCTTTTCGTGTTAACATTTGATTTTGGCAAACTAATGTCCATTGCTTAATTTTGTTGATGTAGAAAAAATAAGGGTTCAAGCAGGTTTAAGCCCTGTTTAATTTTGCTATCTGTCCTACATATACATCGCTATAACCTGGATGGAGAGAGGGTGCTGATAGCTATAAGTACACTGACAGCTTTATTTTCATCTTGAAACATGTGAATAAATTTGCCTGTGCTTACATACTTGAGGGAAGAACTTAGTGTTGCTTAATAAAGGCTGAAAGTTTTATTAGCTATTCAGGCTTCAAACAACCTTTCATGCAGTGGCAAATAAAATAAATATTCTACTGAGCTAAACAGTAGAGAAGTTACTGTGGATGGTGATAGAGTTGAACCATGCTGTAAAAAAGCAGTATATAAACAGAAGCTCATATATTTTTCTTTATGTGCTTGGTCTTTGTTCCCTTAGTGAGAACCCCGCCACAGATCAAGGATTTCACCTGAGGATGAAAGCTTGGCTCTCAGCTGGCTGTCTACCTCTGGCATCCCTGAATATTCAGCATAGTGTGAGAACTTAGCACAGTTACTGAATTGGAAAGATGACCTGTTTCTTAAAGCTGTAGGTTTGTATCTGAGAGCTGGTGAGCTAGCTGAGTTTCACTAGAAATCTGCTGTCTAATTGTGGCTGGCATTGTGGGGTAGGTAATTGGTTTTTTGTCTCTTGTGAGTTTCTATAAAATGCCTGCTGCTTTAGAGAAACATTGTGTGTAATGAAGTAATAAAAGGTTTTGACATTTACATAGAATAGGCTACTTTATTGAAGAATGCCATTTAAAAAATGGAAGAGTTGGAACAGTGGGACATAAATGCAGCTCAACATAATAGAGAAGTATGGGCTGGTGAAGAATTACTTGGGATCTCTCATCTACTATTTAAAATGACCAGCACAGCATTTCTTCAGCAGCCATTACCCTGACAAGGACTAATATGCTGGGTTTCCACTAGAATTTATTATGTGAATTTACAGAAGAACAGTTCTTGCCCTCTCTATGCAATTTGACTTAAAACTTTACACTACTTTGGTTCCACTGGCTTGCTATTGAACTAGCAGAGCAGGAATTTGATAGAAGAGGCTTTCAGGCTGAACTCTAAAGGTACAGTGAAAACTGAATTAAGCTTTGCAATGAGGACACTCATTAGCTAGGGTATAAGGGCATTCAGCAGGTAATATTAACTTAATTTGATATCATATGGAACTCTGTCAAGGTCCTTGTTATCTAGACATCCATGGACGACCTTGGGTCAGTATCTCCGGTGTGGAGAGAGCACTGCTCTGGGGACATGGCTGTCTGACCAGAGGCACTGGTGCTGGAAGGGTGACTCCTGCTCAAGGAGGATGAATGACTCCAGTGGTAGAGGGGAAATATAAGTGCTACTGTGCCAGAGCTCTTGCTCTTGGCACAGGCAACATCTTCATTTATTACAGGGTGAGCTGTCGTTCAAATGCAAAATGGATGCCTTTGACCCATGTCAACTGTGGTTAGGGAGCTGCTGCTCAAATCATCCAGCAGTGGGGAGATCAAGTGGCTCCATCCAGAGAGAGATGCAAAACTGATCACATTAATATGACAGGCCCAGCTGTGCTTGCCACCTGCAAACTCTTTGGTCTGGGAGTGTCTGACAGTGGCTGATTAAAGAGAGTCAAAAATGACTTCTTCAGAAGTAAGCATTCGTTATTCACTCAGAGGTACATGGTGTGCAGAGATGGGAGGAAGTAGATGCTAAAGAGGAGTGAAAGTATCCACACACCTTTTGTAGGCTGGGCCTGAAGGAGCATCTCCACAGATCCTTTCACTTTAATCCCAGTCTTTCATTGTATGCCTCAGTAATATCCTCTCAGCTGAGTTATTGCCATGTCTGGCTGGGAGAGATAGCTGTTTGCTGCTCTTTCACCCCTACTGCATCTTGGCCAGGATTTTCCAGCTGAAGACTACTCCCTTTCCTATTTCCTGTTTTATTTTTATCCTTTTGTGCTGTTTCTGATTTCAGTGGCTTTGACAATCTTACCCCTTGCAGTGCACCATTGCATGGCTCCTGGCACATAGAAGTTCCCCATCACATAGCCCAGCCTTTTTAACATGTGTCTCCAGAAGCTGTTTACCTCAGGTGTCTTATTTTTGTTACTGTTTTGTTTCCTGTTTACAAGCAGATAAAACTGCAGTGCCCAGTCTTCATAAAAGCAAATGGTACAGCCAGTTTCATTTGCTCCCTGTGCTGCTACAATCTTCCTCTACATTGATTTCCAGCTGCTGTTCTGGTCCTGTGAGGCAGCGCCTGAACAGGAGCCTGCTCTAATTTGTGTAGGCAGGCTTGCCCATGCTGTCTCCAGTACTAGAAGAACACGAAAGTGAGCTTCTAGACAATACTGTACTCTCTTTCTAACTGGCCCCAAGTCCTGCTGGGTCTGGCTGTCAGTGGATTGAAAAGTGCCCTTTGCAGTGTTGGAATAAAAAGTAAGTCTGCGTTTCTTTGTTGCTGGATCCCCCCTTGGATCCTACTTAGCAGGGGTATTCAGTTTCCATTTCCAACTTTCATGTTCGTTTGGCACATCAGCTTTAAGGAATCCAAAGTAATTTGTGTTTAAAGAGCACCCTGGTTTTATTTACATATAAAACTGCTAAAGTGAAAAATGCATTAGACAGATCTGAAAAAATTTGGACCCCTAGAGAATTTCCCTTCATCTGCAATTTTAGTCTCCTTTTCCATCATCTGCAAAGAAAGCGTGTAGTCACAGCAGAAAACCCAGCAGCAGCACTCAGATTCAGACAAGTAGTCCACAAGGACACATGGCAGAACTGCTGGTTCCTTGGTTTCCCCAGATGCACTGACCTTCCCCAAAGGCTTTCTTTGCTGCTGAAGGAGGTGGGCTCTGGAGAAATCAGTACACCTGTATTTTAAGCTTAGGAAGAGAGAAAGGATTGAATTTACCCCCTTTGCTGGGTAAAAAAGCTGGTTGGGTAGCCGAGCCCAGAGAGTAGTGGTGAATGGAGTTAAGTCCAGTTGGCGGCCGGTCATGAGTGGTGTTCCCCAGGGCTCTGTTTTGGGGCCAGTCTTGTTTAATATCTTTATCAATGATCTGGATAAGGGGATTGAGTGCACCCTCAGTAAGTTTGCAGATGACACCAAATTGGGTGGGAGTGTTGATCTGCTGGAGGGTAGGATGGCCCTGCAGAGGGATCTGGACAGGCTGGACCGATGGGCCGAGGCCAATTGTATGAGGTTGAACAAGGCCAAGTGGCAGGTCCTGCACTTGGGTCACAACAACCCCATGCAATGCTACAGGCTTGGGGGAGAGTGGCTGCAAAGCTGCCTGGCCGAAAAGCACCTGGGGGTGTTGGTAGATAGCCGGCTGAACATGAGCCAGCAGTGTGCCCAGGTGGCCAAGAAGGCCAACAGCATCCTGGCCTGTATCAGGAATAGTGTGGCCAGCAGGAGCAGGGAGGTGATTGTCCCCCTGTACTCGGCGCTGGTGAGGCCGCACCTGGAATACTGTGTCCAGTTTTGGGCCCCTCACTACAAGAAAGACATTGAGGTGCTGGAGCGTGTTCAGAGGCGGGCAACAAGGCTGGTGAAGGGTCTGGAGAACAAGTCTTATGAGGAGCGGCTGAGGGAACTGGGGTTGTTTAGCCTAGAGAAGAGGAGGCTGAGGGGAGACCTTATCGCTCTCTACAACTACCTGAAAGGAGGTAGTAGTGAGGTGGGTGTTGGTCTCTTCTCCCAAGTAACAAGTGATAGGATGAGAAGAAATGGGCTCAAGCTGCGCCAGGGGAGGTTTAGATTGAATATTAGGAAAAATTTCTTCATGGAAAGAGTAGTCAGGCATTGGAACAGGCTGCCCAGAGAGGTGGTGTGGAGTGATTGCTGGAGGTGACTTAGACACCAGACGTAGATTTACGATTACAAGAAAGGTACAGCATTGAAGAAGCTTTCTGGATGGAATGCAGCTAGATGCAAGGAATCTATCCCACAGAAGTTCCTAAGCCTGTAACCTTGGATGTCGCAACCCAGGGGAGCCTGGTGTGCTGATTCTGAGAGGAGCTGCCCAGGGGGTGGAGTGGTGTGGAGACATCACGGCCAAGCCCTGTGATAAGGGAACTCGAAGGGGCACCATGGTCCTGATAAGCTGCATAAGTGATACCCTGCGTCAGCAAACTATCATGATGTTGACAAAAATGCTGTCCTTTAGTAACTTTTACTCATTATAATATCATTATAATACTAGAACACACTCCCATCTCAAAACCCACCCGCCTCCAAGGTAAGACCCCCCCTCACTGAGCCTGCGCTCTGAATTTTTCTGGGCCTGTACCTTTAAAACGAAGCGAGAAAGTTTTACACCAATCGTAACAAAAGTATGTATGACTAGAGTCCCTCAAGCTCCACCTAATGTGTAAAATACTATAAAATTGGCCTAAGGGAGAGGGGATGTTAGGGAAGACATCACCGTGTACTACTCTGACCTCTGGGATCAGTCGACGGGCTGAGCCTCTCTTCCCCCCCATCGGGACGCCTTTGGGTAAGAATCTAGCACTTGGTTATACCAAGTGCCTCCCCGGGAAACTTAGAAACCTCTATAGAGTCGCTTTTATGTCTTTTGATGCATCTGTGTTATTCTAAACTTTGGTATTCGTAAGGGCCTTGCAGTCAGTGAATTTATCACCGGTAATCGAAAGAACCTGTGTGTCTGTTGCTTTAATAAATTGCTTTGATTTATTGGTCTAGCGTGATAGTGGTCATTGAACGTGACCACACACTTTAAGTGTGGCCGTGATAGTTCATGCAGCACGACTAGATGAAAGGTGCCTATGTTATTTGTGAATCCGTAATCGTGATAGTTCAGTGTGCTGAACGCGACCGGACTTATAACGATAAATTGGGTACCTTCCAAAGCCGAAAGGTGCCTGCGTTATTTGTGAATCCGGAATCGTGATAGTTCAGTGTGCTGAACGCGACCGGACTTATAACCATAAATTGGGTACCTTCCAAAGCCTCTCTTCACGCAACAGGTGGTGGAGTCACCATCCCTGGAAGCGTTCAAAAAACAGGTAGATGTGGCACTTTGGGACATGGTTTAGTCTACTCTACCCTTAATTGGTTTAATTGGTTTAGTGTGGACTTGGTAATGTTAGGTTAATGGTTGGACTGGATGATCTTAAAGGTCTTTTCCAACCTAAACGATTCTATGATTCTATGAATTACAAATTCAAGAGATGGTTCCTAGAGAATTTCTTTTTTTTTTTCACCTTGTAGCTTGCTTATAATCTCAGCCATGGTGATATTGTCATGTTGTTACAGGATAGTTCCATGGAGTTTCCATATATCAAAGTAACAATGCCAAAATCTGCTGGGAATGTGAGCTCTTTGAGAAAGGGACTATATCATGTTCAGCCCCCAGCACAGCTGGGTTCTCTCCATGACCAGGATCCTAAGAAAGAGATCTGATAACCACAGATAACAAAAATCTCTGAGCAAGGAACCACCTCGTTGCTTACGTAGCAGCCAACATCGAAGTAGTGAATGGAAGTTAAAGCGATCCTGTATTTAGCTGAATCTCTGCTGCCAAGGAAAAGGACTTTTAAGCAAGTTCCCATGCTCTGCTGAGAACTACTGAGTAACCACAGTGCTGAGCAGAGCCCCCAGCACTTTTCAAATGGGTGTGCACTTTATGTAGCTTGAATATTCCTTGGTGCAGAGATTGGTCTTCTGAAAAGGAAATGCTTCATTTCATCAGATATCTCTTTAGTTAGGCAGCTCAGATCTCTCAGTACCAAATCCTTCCTCCATCAGTGATGATTTAAATTCTCATTTATCCCTTTCAGTAGAAGGCAGCAACCAAGACTGGTTTGTCTGATATTCCTTTTTCCACTGACATCGATGTTGCACTTTGCCTACCACAATTAAGTGCATTTACTTCATGGGTTTTCAATTTTCTTCTGCAATTATGAAGACTAAAACTGTAAAATATGAGGTGCAAACTGATGTGCTATTGTTTCAATAATACATTAACAGGCTAAGATGGAAACCTTACTCTTGCCTTAGATTATCTCTCTACTTTATTATGTCTGGAGAGCAAAAATAGTGCCAAGCGGATGTGAAATGAAGGAACTTCAGCTTTATGCAAAAAGAGAGAGGGAGTTACTGAGCTGAACAGAACGTGTGAACAACGGTCAGAGACGTGGGGGACACATTAAATTTCTGAATGTTGTATGGGCTGAAGCCATGTTTATGTTTTTTGGTCACAGGTAGGTAAGAAGTAGAGTTTGAAATACATAATGTATCTTTTTATCAGTATTCTCTATATCTGTCTTTGCCACAGCTTTCGAACAATCCTTAATGCTTATTGCTAGGAAGCTTCCTCCCTGATTAGAGGGAATATCACTCTTACGGTGGAGTTCTGACATCTCTTTTTGTAACTCCCATTTTCTCCCAGCTGGAGGAGAAGTAATAGTGATCAAAGATCTGATGCAACTTTTGATGAGATAATTGAGCCTTTTGTCCTTACCATAAGTATTTAAAACCTGTTTATGTTCTCTGTGAAAGCAAGGGGGATCATTGCTGGAATTTGACTTGAGTTTTTTAGACACTGGAAAGTGGGAAGGGAGCATGTCATTGGTAGTGAAAAATGTGTTGAATTTAACATGCATTCTGGAATAGTGCAGTGTTTGCACAGTTTACAGCAAATACAGACGTATCTGATTCTGAAATGTGATACATAATAATTTTCCCTCCTGTTACACAGAAATTTACACTTGGATTCTACCATGGTTCATCAAGGTATCTTGAAATAACAATTTTTGGAAAGCAGGCCAACCTAACTTTGTATATAAAACAGCAGAAACTTTCCCAGTCCTGAAGCAGTTGGACTTGTATCAGCCAGGGACTTCAAAGAGCCTGCATCTTCTTTCATGGAGTCCCTCAGGGAATCCTTAGAGATTATTTAAAGTGAAATGGGTTTGCAGGAATGTATACTGAAAAAAAGCATCATATAAGGTGAGATCAAGAAACCATCCTTGAAATGCTGTATAAATTGGATATGAAATACACTCCTCCAGGTACTCAGTCGCTCTTATGTTCTCCAGATGTAAAATGAGAGATTTAACTTTTATTCATGGTTGCTTATTTCTTTTTGTCTTCTGTAGCTTTGAGCATTGTTAGATATGATATATAATATGCTGTATTTTGATATTATGTTAAAAGTTGCAAGTATGCTGAGAAAGATCACATAAACCTAGTAACAATATTCCCACCTTCTGAAGTAAGTAGCAGAAGAGAATAAGGCACATTCACAAACCAATTTAGAATATAGTTTCTGTACCACCAAAAAGATGCTGCTCTCTTCCCTAATGGAAAGATATGATAATCTGGCTCACGTGTCATTTGCATTCTGTAAAGCATTGCTTTCATAACTTGTAATTTCATTTTAGCTTAAAGGAAGAGCTGACCTGCATTGTTTTATTTTTTTTCTTTCTGAATTACCAGAAGACTGTTTTTGGCAGGGAAGAAGTGCAATAATGGCCAAGTCAACTGTTGCAGTAAAACTTCAGTAATATACTTCAATTGCTTTGTCTGTTGGCTGAAGTCAGGAATGTTGCTGTCTATAAAAGAGCATAAATTACTTTTCTGTATAATAGCCAAACTAGACAGGAATTCTTAGTCTTTGTTTCAGTGTAATACTGATGCCAGAGATAAATATTGTGTTACAAAACAACTCTAAAACAATATTATGATTATGTATTACCTCTGGTATGTATTCTTTTAATAACTTACCATACAGATTTTCTTAAACAGGAATGAATTAATTCTAGAAATACTAACAAACCAGCTGCCCCTATTAGCTACTTGCTAAATCAGTTTCTTAAAACTATGGGAAAAATACTCTTGCTAGCAAGAAGTAACATCTGTCTGTAGTTCCCCATCTTTTCACAGAAAAGGTGAGTTTTGGGACCCTGATGCTTTGTGCCATGTTCACTTTATACGATACCCTACAAAGTACCGTCCTCCTGAAACCGAGGCTTCATGACTATTAATACCAGCTCTGGCATCTGGGATGCGGGAGGATACATCAATTGTGGGCACATGACTGCATTTCTTTTGAATTAGCCAGCCTACGTGACAGTTAGTGCTGACTTTAAGGATTTTATATCTGCCTCATAGTGACTGCTGGAGCCACTCTCAGCCATAAAACATCCTATAAAAAAACTTAGCTTATGAAAGTCTTTGAATGCATTTGAACTTGGAGGATGTGTCCTTAGTGGATTTGTGCTTTGCCTCATGTGGCTGGTGTACTTCTCATCTTGCATGGGCAGCTTTAAAACCCAATTTACCGTTTGCTGAATCACGACACGTCCTTGCAAGTAGACCTGGTAGTCAGTTGGGCAATGTCCATTCTCAGGTCGACTTTAGCCTCTCTCAGCCACTGTCAATGAAATACACTGGTCTTTGAAGTTTTATCTGGCCCACAAACCCCTCATCAAGGCTACCCTGTGATAAAGCTTATATCGGCATTTTTCATTTTATTAGGAAAGTACTAGAAATTACTGAGATGTAAAGTGCTATCTTCTCTTCCTTCCACTAAGAGGTCCTTCCTGGTACCTACTACAAAATTTCTGTATTTTTAAAATGAAGGACAGGCTGCAAGGGTCTCAGGTAAATCCCAGCAGCTGTGTGATCCACTGTCTGCCTTTGAGTAAGCCCGCTGCTGTTTTCCTACAGGGCAACATCTTTGTAGTTAAAAGCAACTGTATTGGCTATGTAATATTATGATACATAGAGGTGACAGGACATTTTCTATCTTTATAAAAACCCAAAGTTATTCTTATCTCTTCACTTGTTTTAAAGCTGCCTGTTTGTGTGCAAACAATCTGCAAGTAGGACCCACATTTGGTTTATCTGTCAAAATACAATACTAATATTTTAAGTTTTCTGCTGAAACTATTATTTTGCACAGATGTAATCCAGAAGAGACTGGTCATACATTGGAATCTCATTGTGTTCTACAGAAAAGAGCAAAAGATGTTTCCCTCCCTGCATGAGAAGCTCACAGGGCAACTGTTGAAAACCAGCAGTCCCAGGTGGGGAAGGTGGATGAAGATGTGAGAGATTCTGGAACAACTCGGAATCTCTTTTTTGTGAAATTTTGGAAAAGATCCAGTAAAAAGATCGAACACTAATTATCTCTCACACATGCCTGGGATGGATAGAGTCCAAAGGTCAAAAGGCAGCTCAAAGTACACTGCTAAATATAATCATGCACTTATAAATACAGAATTAATCTAATCTGGGGGGAGGGTTAGCCATGACTTCAAGCCTGCCTCAAAGTATATAAAATCCAAATACAGGATAAGAGACAACAAGTATCCACAAAGAAATACAGGTAGAGCTCAAAGAGATATCTTCTGACTGTGTAATACACAGTGATCATAACCATATGAAATCATTCTCCAAAATCCAGGTAGGAGGATGATCTTTAATATGGCTGCACAGACGTAAGTTCAAGAAGACTATGCAAAATTTTTTATTCTCACTTTAAATGCAGATTTAGAAGAAAAAACCTGATGTTTGAATGCTTTTTATTGGGGTTCAGTATTTGATCAAATACTAATAAACATTCACTATAGGTTTTTAATATTCAATATTTGACATTAAAACTGTAAAGTATAGGGTGCAAACCTTAGTATTATCGTATCTAAATGCTGACTGAACATTTACATAAATAATATTTTTTTCTCCCACTTAGGTGAGAATACACCTTTTTTATTTTAAGAATACAACGACAGAAATTTCACCATTTCTCTATGTGTTACCAGGGTAGCAGATTACTAATTCAACTAAGGAAAATAGTTGAATAATATGTGAAAATAAGCCTTAACTGATCTATATATAGACTTACAATCTATTTAGCTTAATATGTCAGAGTTAGTAAAATGGATAGCAGGATCAAAAGAAGTCAATGATATATTCCCATGAGCAGTTGACTTTATTTGGCTTAATTTGGCTTAATTTGGCTTAATTTGGCTTAATTTGGCTTAGGGTACTTGCTATTTAATAATTTAGGTAATATGGATATATTAACCTGCTCTTAATTTTGTTCATGTACAGTGACTATCATCGATAATTCAAGAAACAGTCTCATGGATATGATGGTCAATATCTTCAGTATTAACTATTCCTTTGCAGTAGAAAACTTGTTTATAACTGTGCTTTAATAGTTCTGCAACATACTTGTTCTCAAGATGATTCCACGATGATGCTCTGATTTCTCGTGATTTGATGTCTCCCATGGGTGTGCTACTGGGTTTGCTGTGTGCAGTTATTGAGCTCGGCTGCAGTTGGTCTCTGAATGCAGGAAGTATAGAATCAGAGACTATTCAGTATTATAGTCCACAAAGTAAACCATTTGTTTTTTTTCATGGAGTGTCCTAAAATAACAGAATAGGTTTACAGCAGAAACTAATCTGCAAAGCCCCTCTTACTGCTTTCTTGTGCCAAAATGTCCACAGCTTATTAATATGACAACCTGTGAGCTACGTTTGAATTTATTTTAACATTTATTTGTAAGATATTTGATGCATTTTTGCTGCAGGCTTTCCTCTTCTTTATCAGCTAATATTGCATTTTATAGTTTATAGCAATTTTTATTGTATTTGAGTTATTACTAGAATGTAAAAAATTACTAGGAACTGTAAAAATAACTATATCAACCTGTAAGATTCTTTCAGCTACTCCACTATGTTGTGGATTCTCTGATAGAGTTCCTACAGTAAAATACTATGTTTGTGTTCATGGATATTGTATGGCAAATTGCTTCTTTGACAACTGACATGCATTCAGGTTGCACTTTAGTCATATTTTGTGTGTAATTCCACAGTTAATTTCCAGTCAGATGTACTCTTTAGTGTTCACACAGAAAATGCAGGCTCCTCTCATACCATGTCTGTCATGATGAATCTAGTTTTATAAAATTAAGCATGGTTTCTAACATTTTATTCAAAGAAAAGCACCAGAAAACCAAATGGAAAACAGTATCTCTGGAAATTTACAGACCAGGCTAAACAGGTAACTGTTAAAACTTGGCTGCTTAAGTCAACAAGTAACTGCTAAAGCTCTTCATGATCATCAGTAAATAAGTATAAATCTCTGGGTCCTTAAAGCAACCTGCATTTTATTGCCAAAATTGAGATGGAGAATTCCTTCTGGCATGTAGGTTTTAATAATGTTGCTCCATTATTTGAATACTCCAGGTTTAAACATGCATGAAATAATCTATGTTTTATGACTAAAATATTTGATTTATTTCTGTGAGTACCTTGCAAAAGCATAATCTAATTTTTCAAACTCTCATTAAAAATATATATACAGACACACACAGAAACACATCAAATAAAAGAAAAAAAAAATTGTCCTTAGCATCAACCTGTCCCACTGAAATAAATGTATCGTGTAACACGAATGCATTTTGGTTTTATTTCCGTTAGAACTGAGCTGTGTCAGGCAACTGCTGAATGACTGAATATATTATTAAGGGTACGAGCAGTTGAGCTGTGCTAAGACTCATAGTCAAAAAGGGGTCTGATTGTATAACAAAACCAGAAAAGGCTGGAAAAAGGCCACGATTAAATTCTTGCTCTGGGGTCAGTGCTTCACTTGCTGACTGTCCTCAGCTATCGGAGAAATACAGGGGAGAAGGGGGAAAGGCGGTGGCTCTCTCCCACTCTCCGTTTGGACCCAGTGAGGCTCTGTGGGCATCTGCCTGCCGTATACTCCGGATGGCACCCAGACCCTTCCAGCCCTGGGAACTAAATCCTTCTTGCTGGAAATGGGAAAGGCTTCTCTGGCTTTCATTGGGTTCTTCTGCCTGCCAATTGAGGAATCTTTCTAAAATTTATTTTTCATGTTCAGTTTGTTTCAAGTGATGGCTACCTCCCCTCACATCCACAGGAAGATCAGTCCATCCCTGAACGCAGCCTGCTGCCAGGTACCTTTTCCTGCTGCTTGAGCTAACTCCTCTTGCAGCTCTGCTGGACCCCCACTCTGCAGACCCCCAGCAAGCTGCCCTCTGCACAGCTCCTCCGCAGCATTTTTCACATTGGAGTGGTCCAAAATTAATTTACACAGGTGACATCTGCCCATAATTTGTGCATAATTTGGCCTTATATGTGCATATGTAAATACTCAAATATTTACATAGCTTGCATATATACATAATTCTGAGGCAGCTAAAGAAAGCATTTTAAAACCAGAAATGTGGCATTAAGCAACTCAAAGCCAACTCTGCAGGACGTGGCGTAATCTACTTCAGTTACTACTAAATTGCATTCCTGTCTCACGCTAAGTTGTTGGGCTGGAGAAAAGATGGCGTGTCCAGTTGGTCCTAGGTATTTGGAGGCTTTTCTCTGTTAGCAGTATCTAATAGCAGAGACCTGACAACAGCAGAAACCTCATTTTCTGCATCTGGGCATCCCCGCAGCATGAGCATGTCTTACAGCTGTGCAGGCGCTGTGATAATACACTTAGGAGACTGCATTGGCCGATGTTGTTCCTGATGGGTTGCTGAGGTGACAACGATGGCCAGGAGCCCCCAGAAGAGACGAAAGTGCTTTTAAATGGATGTGCTGGCTGTGGCCAGTGCCCGAGGTGGGCGTGTGAAACCCGGCAGGGTCAGGCAGAGGGGGATGCAAGTCCACTGAAACCCACGGTGCTGCCTCTGCCTTCTGAATCTCACCTGCTTTCCTTCAGTTCAGCTGCTGCCACACACCAGGATGGAAAATGACTTTTTTTACCCCCAAGGAGAGTTGCACACCATCCAAGCAAACTGGGCCCAGGCTCTGCTAGTGACCTGTATGGCTTCAGGCCAAGTGGAGTTGCTTCTCAGTGCTTCCCACTCCCTGTGTCTCTTCTCTCCATCTCATCTATGTATTGTAAAGCCTTTGAGGTGGGAAATTACCTCTGGCGTTTGGAAGTGCTCAGCACAGTGAGCCTCAGATTTTGATCAGAGTTTCTGAGGCAGTGTTTTTTAACCTGTGGTCTACTGATCTTTGGTGGGTGAAGAATTGCTTCTAAGGGAGTGATGGATAGTAGAGAAGAAAAACAAACATATTTCAGAAAGGCTTAACCTTTTTTCTGGGGGTGGGAGCTCCACTGCAAGTTTTGCAGAGGTCTGTGTAAGCAAAGGTTGAAGACCCATTTTGTAGGGTCTAGTAAATATGAATTGGTGACAGAAATAAAGAATTTGGCTCACTTTACAGTATTTTCTAATCTAGTGTTTACAGGTTGTGCATCTACGCATGGTGTGTTTTATATATAAGCACAAGCAGAAATACATGTGTATTTGTTTTCTATTATCTATCTAACATGAAAGAGCACCTGCCAATGTCATGAGCCCAGTTTGTACCACACATGTTTTCTAGGGGCAGATTACCTATTTTTTTTTTTTTTCTTTCTTTCTTCTTTTCCCCAGCATTTTTGCCAAACCTTGAGGAGCAGCACCAGAGAATGTGCTTTTGCCGGGCAGGTGCCCCAGAGCTGCCATCCTCAGGCATCTGCCATGGCTGCAGCACCGGGGACTGGCTTTACTGCTTTGTTGCGCTCACTGCTGCTTCTGCTCTGTGCTCCTGACTAGGAATCCTTTCTAGAGAGCTGTCTTTGATTACTTGCTGTAGAGACAGTTTTAAAAGCCTTTTTTTTTTTTTTTTTTTTCTTTCTCTGAACTCCCTCTCCTGGCTGACAATGGAAGATATGTGTATGCCGAGTCAGTTTTTCTGTACCCTGAGGGATTAGGCAGCTGATGTGGAGGATGCTTTACAGCTGGCTCACAATAACTCTTGCACAGCAGAGCGGTGGTGCTTGTAGGGGAAGCACAGCTGCCTCCAAACAAGGTTCCCAGCCTTTTTTTCCAGCCAAGGCACCGGTGAAAATGGAAATTATTCCTTACTTCATCGGACTGAACTTATTCTCTCTAACATCCTCACCTCCCTAATAGCTGCCTCCCTCACTCCAGAGGTGAGGTCAAATGCAGAGCAGTAATTTCTGGACTGACCTTGCCAAAACACATCTGACAGATGTTTTCTGCTGGGCTTCTGGACATTATTTGTAAAGCATTTGAGCCTGCCCCCTTGACACTGCTATAAATTACTCATTTTTATTTGCTAGCTTGAAAATAATATGAAAGATGACGTTCAAGATAAAAGACAGTACTAATGTAACCCAGCTGCTGGGTATGGACAGACAATTGCAAGCAGTTTGACTGTTTGTCAGCTGAGCCTCACCTACCACAATGTTAAGTGATACCTCTTCTGGCCCTGAGGATGGGTTAAATATCAAGGTTTTGTGGCTCTGCACAAAGCTAGGAGCGAGCAGTTGGATGATTAGTACAGTTCAGATGACAAATGGCAATCCATGCAGCAGTATAGCTCAGCTGCAGCTGTCTGTAGCTGAAATCTGTGGGAAAGGGAGCTGTGAGATATGAGGAAAGAGGAGCTGAGATGCGGGAAAGAAAGCTTTGACCTCAGAGAGTTTAGTAGTCTCTAGGGCAGGAGCACGGTGCACAAACTCTAGGGCTAGGGGGACTTAAGAGACATCATTGGGTGCACTTTGGTCTGAGCATTTCTCTAAACCCCTTAAGTAGGGATAAAGGATACCCTCAAATGCTTTCAGTGGAACTACTTCAGCCTGCAAAACAGTTGCAAGCCACCAAAAGGCATAAAAAGTCCAGTTCCTGTGTACATCTATACCTCTGTGCTCTGAAGGATCCTGTGGGTCTTTCTCTGCATACTCAGGTTTATGCCCTAGCTGCTGAAAGGCAGCCAAGCATTCAATCCAGCCCAGAGCCTGTCTGGGCACACTCTCTGCAAGCTCTAAGTGTCGCTGCCACCTTCTCCTGTGCCCTGCTGTGCTCTCCTGTCCTACAGACATCCTGTCCTACAGACATACCTCTGTCCTACAGCAGGATGTTGAGGAAAGGTTCCTCACCTGGCAAGCCTGAAGAAACTGTCTGGTTTCCCATGCTGGAATAAAAATTTCCATCATAAACTCTGAATAGACACCTCAAGAAAATGAGGGAGGAGGCTATTTGAAGAGTGATTTTGTCAAAAGGGCCATATTTGGCTGGCTGTGATAAAAGAAGGTATAAGTCATCTGTAAGGCTCTCTTCACCAACCTTGGCCAGACAGAAAGCACAGGACTCCTGATCAATGGGTGGGTTACAGCTAAACCTTGGGAAGCGTGTCCAGCAGAAAAAGCACCGTACGCAGGTCAACTGAATGTTTTTATGCCTATTTCATTGTACGCAATAATACTCAAACCCCTCTTAACAGCAGATAATAGGTACTCAACGACAACATGGAGCGATTTGGTTTTTTGAGTTCTCCCCTTTGCAATCACTGGCACACTGTAACAAAAAGCAGCTGATGGCTACCTTGCCTTTCTAATCAGGTCACAGGTTACTGCATCATATGGTGGCAATCACCTGCACTGCAGGCTGCTTTCTCTAGCTATCATCACAATTGGATACTCCATTTTCTTCAGAAGCCTCTTTCTTCTGCATAAACTAACTTTTCTATATAACTTAAGTGGCCACAGTCTAAAATGTGCTTGAGTATTAACATATCCACTCCCAGAAATACCTTCAAGGGATACTTTATCTAAATCTCCTGCGTGGCAGTCGCTGCCATCTGTGGCTCTCTAAAGTGTATTAGGTGAATTTATTCTCCTGTTCCACAGAGTTGGCTACTCAACATTAGTCCCTCTCAGGAGATGAGAACTGAGGGAGGTGGATCGGGATTCTGATCTGGTAAATGGTTTAAGAGGTCTGAATTGGTATTTGGCCACAACATAGACCTCTAAATCCAGGTCTCAAAAAAATCTAGCTCACGTCACTGGGACTCCAGGGGATTTTCTCCCTTCTGTATTTAGAAGGTTCGCTGTACCTAAAAGTGTTCCTACAGCCATATCCAGGATCATTTCCCTGTTTTGAAGGCCACACAGCTTGATGTCCAGCCCAGTGCAACATCCAGCCAGTTTGCAGGAAGGAGCTTACCTGAAGGCATCTCTCGGGGGACCCGACCTGCTGGGACACTGCTTGAGGAAAATGTTTCCTCCCATGAGGCCACTGGCTGCTCGTGCATTTCATGCCGTGAGACAGAAATTAGAAAAAAAGAAAATTCACCGCTATCATCAAACTCAGATCATTTGTACAGTCTTGCAGAAGGTTTTCTATACTCAATTAAAACCTAGGCTGTGTTCTTCATGGATAATATTTACCATTTCTCCCCACTGTCGTGGTTGAGCCCCAGCCAGCAACTAAGCACCATGCAACCGCTCGCTCACTCCCCCTACCCTGATGGGATGGGGGAGAGAATCGGAGGAGTAAGAGTGAGAAACACTCCTGGGTTGAGGTAAGAACAGTTTAATAATTGAAATAAAATAAAGTAAAATAATAATAATAACAATATAATAATAATAGTAATAATAATATAGAAAGCAAGTGATGCACAATGCAATTGCTCACCACCCACCGACCGATACCCAGACAGTTCCTGAGCAGCGATCGCTGCTCCCCGGCCAACCCCCCCCCAGTTTATATACTGAGCATGACGTCATATGGTATGGAATAGCCCTTTGGTCAGTTTGGATCAACTATTCTGGCTGTGCCCCCTCCCAGTTTCTTGTGTACCTGGCAGAGCATGGGAAGCTGAAAAGTCCTTGACTAGCATAAGCAGTACTCAGCAACAACTAAACATCAGCGTGTTATCAACATTCTTCTCCTACTAAATCCAAAACGCAGCACTATGCCTGCTACTAGGAAGAAAATTAACTCTATCCCAGCCGAAACCAGGACACCCACCCACTCTATTTCAGAAAATACCTGTTTTAACATACATTGCTGCTGGGCAAGTATCACTAATTGCTACAAGTCACAATGTTTACAAAAAATCAATATAAAAAGAAACAGCAACTGAAATGCAAATGGAGGAGTCTTGACAACGGAGTCCCTTGTTAGTTAAAATCAACTGAAAAAAGAATTACTTCTTGCATAGGAATGTCTTCTATTTAGTCTTTATTTTTATTTGTTCTTTACTTACAGCAGTCAGAAAGGAGTAGGATTACTGAAGCAGGATAAGCAGTTTGCACTTCTGCCCCACCTGGTTCTGGAGTCCTGTAAGTGTGAGTGGGATGGAGATAATGCAGGTGCATGATGAGCTGCAAAGCAGAATCTCTGCCCCTAGAGAAACAGGGGAGCTGGTCTCACTATTCATGAGTGGGCAATAACATGTGTTTGACTTAGAAAAATGGGAAAAAGAAGAGGGGAAAAAAGATGTTATCTTTTGCTAATATATAACTTCTCTTCCCTGTTCACTCTTCCTTCGCAGTGGGACGGTTAGTGAATGATTACGTTTGTCTCCTGCTCAATCTGTAGTTATGTCTGCAGGACTGTTCCTTACATTAGACACAATGAGAAAATATACTGGACTCAAGTTTTTCTTCAAGCACTCTATGTAATTTACAATAGCTTTTAAAGACTTGCAAGTTCCTTGATTTACAAAACCATAGCTTGAACTTCATCTGGAAGTATATCAAACACAAGCTCTGAGAAAAAAAAGGTTTTAGAAAAATAGCTCTTTTTTTCTTTTAATGTGAACCAGAACTGCTATTTACACCAAATATGATTTGGAAAACACAAGTGAAACAGAATACATACAGTCTTATATACTATCAATTATCTGCAGGTCAAATAGAGAACTGGAGAAAAATAGACTTGTGTACCACAAAGCAGGGTAACACCAACCCCCCTGTAAACCATCTCAACCATTACATTTTGATCAGCAGCAATAACAAAAGTCCAGGAAAAAATGTTTCCATGTAATGTGACTTGTGGTCCCCCATCTAAACATTTGCATCTGAAATATTTGGCCGAGGTTGTTCCTGGCACCAACACAACAGATGTAAATTAGACATGGGCCAAGTCTCAGCACAACCCTGCAGTGCCATAGCAGAAGAGAGCAGCCCTTCCCAGCTATCCATATCTCATGCCTTCCCAGTGAAGGAGATGGATGCAATAACACACTTTGTCCTTTTGTTTCTTTTCCACGACTGCAATCCCACTCGCAGTAATGAGAGGTGAGCAAAGCCAGAAGAGGTTTGACTGCTTTGGCAAGTCCCAGTAGCTGCTTTTGGCAGCAGTGGCCCCGCAAGAAGCCGAATGAAGGCAGATCAGCGAACATGAAGTGCTTGAGGCTGATGCACACCTACCCGAGGCATGGTCAGGCTCCTCTCCGCTGGCAGCACCGATGTTTGTCCACAAGAAACCTTTGCCTAACTGTTTCCCACTGGGTTCTTAATTTCAACAGAGATAGAAACCTTTCAAAATAGCAAGTGCCAGAAACTTCACTGCCATATTTGTGCCATTATCATGTTGTTAAGGAAACTGCTGAAGGTCCTTCATTCTACCATGACTTATTTTGCGGTTAGATACACCTTGTGAAATCTGTTTATATGCATTAAGAACCCCATAGAGAAGAAAATCCAATAATTTATTAAAGACAAAACTGAGCTGAGCAAATAAATCTGGTGAACCCAACCTCTTTCTGTTTACAAGGTGTCTACAAACAGAATACAAACGTGACAACTTTTCTGCCCAAAATTAATTTCCAAGTAATTTATATGAATAATATTAGGTTTATACTCTGTGTACGTGTAAATACCTATGTACACCCAGCTTGTTATGAATATACCATACTCAAGAGCTCAGATGTTCTGTCTGGGTCTGTACATCAAACAGCACGCTTCAGTTTCCTGGTTGGATGAGAATCAGGCTTTTGGGGAGGATTTATGTGAATGATAAATTACAGACCTTTCAGAAGAAGCCAGTGAACATTCCCGTCAGTATCTTAGCTTGCTAGACTATTTATGGAACATTTGATTACATAAGTATTATGGGCTTATTTTAAGTGAACATTAAATAAAACAAGTCACCACTCAGTATGAATATTTTCCCAGTTTCTATAGTAGAGACCTTGTATACTTTCTAGTGGCATAGCGAACAAAATGTAAATCGCTTTGAAGTTTTGCATTACTGCAAATCTTAAGCATCATAAGTTGTGTCCTCCTTAGTCAAAGAATTGGCTTAAATTAATAGTTCAGAAAACAAAGAATTATGGGATACAGTTTTGACCTGCCTTGGCACCTGGATGGTGTTTTTGTGCTTCACTCTGGGATCATGAGGACCAGAGTTGTCAGTGAATGCTGAGATTTCCAAGTAATGGGATGATTCCAGAAGCACTGATTAAACCACCACATAGCCTCAGACTGGAAATAAAATCACAGGAGTTGGCAACACTAGCCTGGTGCAGGTGTTCAGCTCCTTGGGCAATAAGTGTGGCATAAATATGCAGATAGGGCCTGATGTTCAGAGATGCTGAACACCTGCTGCTCCTGCTGATTTCTATATGGGCTGTTGGCGTTCCCTAAAAATCAGTCCCTAACATTTCTCCTCAGCTAACAGGGGTAGAAGGAATAGAGATATAGGGAAAATGAAAACGTTAGCAACTTCACATATCTGAACATAAAATGTTGTTTAACTGGGAGAGGAAGAAGAAGAGCAAGAAGCAGCGTGGCCTGAAATGGTAATGCTCAAGGGGAAATAGGCATTAGAAGTAATACAAATCATGCTGCTAAAGCCTTTGAAAAATCATGGTTTTGCAAGCACAGAACAAAAGAAAGGCTGAAATATAACACAACATCCTAGGTGTGTTCAGGGGATCACAGCCACTCTATGACTGTCTTTTGATGCTGTGTGGAACTGAGGAAAACCCAGATTTAATCTTGTCACTGCTACAGTGACCAAAGCAGGGAAATGGCCAAACAAAACAAAAAACACCCCCTCCGCCCAGCCCCAAACCACCCAGTGAAAAAGAAAATCAAGCACAGAGGAAAAATAAAGGAATATGAATTTTAACGTTCTCAAAATAGCAGGATGAGACAAAATCCCTTTCTAGGTTTGCGCAAAGCCTATACAAGGTGGATACCAAAAAACACTGTCAAACAATCCTTTGACAAATCAGCCATGGGTGATTTGTGCATCCCAGCTGTAAAGCTTTGTAAATAATGAAGTTTTCAATGTGTTTTTAAGAGTCTCCAAGGATGCTGCAGACCTATCAGCTGTCAAAATAGCATTCCCCAACTTGTGCACAGCATAAACAAATGTTCTTGCACCTGCCAAATTCAATTGCACAAAAGGAACCACCAGTTGACCAGTGTGAAAAGAAAGGACGAAGCAGATCTGCAAAAAGAGGTAAGCATGTCTGCTAGATACAGATTCAGTGTGGAGAGATGGGAAATGCAGCTTAAAAAAAGCCAAACCCTGACCTTCTGCCATAGGCACAATCCTCTTGACTTCAGTGTATTTGTATTATCTGTTGCTATCTCCTGGCATTGTAAGAGTGAAGAGGATTAAACGCTGAATTTTTCTTACCCTTGTATTGGTGGGATGGAATAAATGCAAATTATCAATACTGTTGATGGACTGGCACAGCTCAGTTCAATCCTAGATCCAAAACCAACCAAATACCAAGTGCTGCTCAAAATTGTGATTTTCATTGGGGTACTTGTTGGTGCCATTATGCCAGACAGCATGGTAGGATTTTTCACTGCCAGGGGCAAATGCACTTTCACTTACACTCTGAGAGAAGGGGGGCAAACAGGTAGATGTGAATGAACTGAATAGACAAATTCAGCCATTATCTGCTTCTTAAATAATAGGAATGCAAAATATAGTCCAGGTTGCAGCAGGGAAAATAACTTCACATGAGTGATTTTTTGCTGTTAGCTTTACCAACACCTTTTGACAACCCTGCATGACACCTTGAGCAATTGCAATGGTGAGACTCCACTTTGGCAAGGCCTGGACTAGTGAAATTTTACATGGGCTCCTTTTGTTGCACTGTGTGATTGCACATAGATTTTACATATGTGATATTAAAACAGAAAAACTGTCTGCTTTTCAAAAGTATTCTTGGATACCTCACCTTTTCCAAAGCTCCAACTAGATAAATCTGATTTCTGGCAATGATCTTGAGAACTATTGAGCACCTGCGATATATTCAAAACCAAGGAGTGCTTTGGGTATCTGGTATCTCAAAACAGGTCACACGTTGACAGACAAACACTGAAGCAGTGTTATTTTCCAAACCTGCCTTCATCTGCAGTTGGGGTATTTCCCTTCATCTGCAATCTGCATGTTTCCAGGGAGACAAGGAAAAAGAAAAACACAGGTTAGCTGGCCCTAAGGAGGATCCTTGCTAAGGATCAGCATGAGAATGACTAATGCTGAGGACAAACTTCCTAGAGGTGTGACAGGCTTCAGTGTAAATACACAGGAGTTTTGCATTTGAGTTGGGCAACTGCATTTTCACATAAGGAATTTTTCTGTCTAGTAAGTCTTCTCTTTTGCAAGAACCAGCTTGGATGGTTGATTTCAAAATAAGGGTACTATGATACATCCTAGAGAAACCAGGTACAAATGCTCTATCAGGGCAGGTGTGAGGCAAGAACCCTTAGATTGCAAGAAACTGTGTAAACTGTTACACCATAAGAGGCAAAACTTGGTGTAGTTGGTAAGGGCATGTTAAAAGTGAGTGAGAAAGATTAAATAAGAACAAAATGCCATATACTGCACTTACACCTTGATAGAGTACAATGGTTCATACTTGACATAGCAGTGACCTAAAAAGCCCTATTTTATTCTTAAAAGCTTAATCCCAAATCAGCTGCTCTCTGGAAACACAAACTTTCTCTCAGGCACTAGTAATTCAGGGGAAAGAACAAGGTTTTGCTGCATAGATTGGTATTACTGCAGAGCCTAGATGTTAGACTTCTGTTGTGCAAGGTGAGAGGAGGGCACACCAAATGAGACCGCTTCTGTCCAAAGGATCTGACCTTCTGAGCAGATGCACAGAAATGAGGATAATGGGGACACAAAGAGATAAATTAACATAATCATGGTCAGTGACAAAGTCAGTGGTAAAACCCATGGTTTGCTGAGATCCAGTCTGGAGTACTTTCATTTGGATCACACTGTGTGTCTAAAAGACAACTCAGAGCATTACTCAAATATTATTCATTCAGATAAACCCGCTGTAGAGAGACTGATTAGTGGATATGTGGTGGGAACACTAGAATATTGCTAAATAAGGAAAATGCACCACTGAATCTGTAATTGCCTTTTTTTTTTTTTTTTAAGATTCTGTTGCTAATGCTGATTGGTGGCATAGCAGAATATTTAAATTGACATGAAAAAGATTTATTTAATTTTATTGAAGGAGATGCTTTTCAGGCTAATCCTGTTGGCTACCGAGCTATAGGTTTAGATATTTATCTTAAGCTACGTATTCAGTAAGCACAGATATTCGCCAGATGATTTATCAAGTTCCTTTCAGCAATACTTCATTCACATGGCAGGTGATCCTTCCGAAGTCTAGAACTGCTGAAATGTAGCTTAATTTATGTATCTGCCAGCCTACAGAGAGACTGAATCAACTTCTTTGCCTCCTGGTTTTACTGATATTGAGCAATAGCATCCCTGAATTAAAACCTTTAGATGTTGAAGCTATAAGTGTAAATGATGAAAAAGTACAGACCTAATAAAGGGAGGGGAAAGTTTTGTGTTACCTTCAGGCGAACATTATTTGAATATAGGGGAGTTATTCTGGAATGTGTTTGCTGGGTTTGAACAATTTGTATTTCATCCCACCTCTAAATATGAATGAATATAAATATGAATGAGGAGCTTCAGGCACCTAGTAGGCTATTAGATTTGCGGATGTTTAAATAATTGAGCTTCTTAAGTAGCATGAATACCACGTGTAGCCTACATTTGATCAATTTGAGTGAGCTGCCCTATGCAACAAAGGAACATTTTGATCCATTGGTTTTGGGGTGCCAATGTTGATTATGGTGTGTTAATACAGTGTAGGATGAAATACATGGCCTTGAAGAATAACCTTCATTTTTCATATGTAAAACAATGCTGTAATTCTATCATTCTTAAAAGCCAATTACAAGGTCCTTTGTTCTTTACTGCTGCCAGAAGTTTTTGGAGCATAAAATTATGGAAGATGTTATTGTCTGATAACAGGACGTACGAAGGGCAAACACATTTCTGAACCTTCTCAAAGAATGGAGGAGATCTTTGAGGAAATACTTGCAGACTCTAATCACTTTTTAAAGTCCGTCTCATCTATTGAATTTCATTGGCAGCTTGCCATGTGGAAAGTATACTGATAAACACAGAAGATGGCTGAATACACATGGAAAATTGTATACAGTAAAAGATTTTTGAGGTGGGGGAGTATGCACGGTTTGAAAGCACTTACTGAACAGCACAGGCTTAAACATCTCCTGAAGGATGAGCATCTAATAGAAACTCTGTCCTGCCTTTCTCATCTGCTGAGCTTCATTGCAGGGCATCCTTAAGCGGCTTTGTCAGTGGGTTAGCACTGGCATCCCTACAATGATATGTGCAGGCTTAAAATAGCTGTTCCTAAGGTGCTTCTAAAATGAAATTTCTGAAAGGAAAATGAAAAGCTAAATATACCCTGCGAGACTCCAGAGAACAAGGTTTAAATAAGCTGCATGAATGCGAAGATTTCCCTCTGTCCATTTATCATGTCAAAATTCTTAAAAGTATTTATTTTTAGAGGCCAGCCCTGTGAAATTTATAGCATGCCTTCAGTCTTTGCCTGAGTCAGAGCATTGAATAGTACTTTCTTTTTTTTTTTTTTTATCATACAAGTTGCTGATCAAATGGCTAATACACCAGCATGATTTTTCATGCCCTAAACTCCATCAACAAAAAAGTGAGCTACTAATCATTTGGATAAAGTGGATTCATAAACATGGGTCGTACATTGTATATCTTCATTCAGAAACTGAGGTTGCTACTAATCTTAATTATTTCTCCTGCAGTTTTTATCACAGGTGGCTCTTATTAAATTTATTTTCCTTTAGAGCTTACATGGTGAAGATGCTGATACAAAATGAGACCGAACATGAATAAATATAGTATGTCTGTGATACATCCTGAGATACTTAGTCTCTGACACCATCTTGACACTGAGTGGTGAAATGGAAAAGTGCCACAGTCAGCTGGTGGAGGCTTTCAAAGAGAACATGTGTTAGAATGCTAAAAACTTTCTAGTGGTTTCCAGCTCCTTCTAAACTATACCTAACAAGTGATTAAATAAGTCAAAACCTAATGCAATCTGTATATTTGAATTTCTGAGGTGGGACTGTACTTCATTTGCATTTCTAAAAGTATAAAAGCTGAGAATCATTATTTCCTGTAGCTGCAGTAGCCTGCAATGCTGAGGGCTGCCAACAGAAAAGCTGGTGTTAAGAGACTAATCATCTTTTGATATTATGGGACACCAACAGTACGCCAAGTCAAGAGGGGAGAAATCCTGATTCCATTGAAGTTGGTGCTGATTTTTCCATTAACTCTACTGAGATAACATTTGACCTCAGGAAAGGAAAATATGGCTGCTGCTACACCGATAGCTTTTGTTTATTAGTCTTTGAGGTTTTCTGTTCTCATCTTTCTCCATACCTCAGCAGAGGTTTCATGATTATTTTTTAACATCCATTTTACCAGGCTCCTACATTCTAAAAATATGGCTACATATTGCTGATTTCAGCTCAAAATGTTAGAGAGAAAAAATTAAAAACCCCTGCTTCTGTTGATGCATGAAAATTGTTTTTAATTTTATGGGCTGTCTTGCATTTTTAAACTCTGGACTAGCTAAGTCGTATAGAGGGTAGAAATGTCTAAGAATAGGGGGATCATATCAAAGTAGAAATAGAAAAGACTTGCATTTCACCACTGCTCCTCGAAGGGCTTTTCTCTAAAGTGTACACTTGCTAGACATGGAAAGCAGCATTTTACAGAGCCAGAGCAAAAGCCTACACTTAAAGGACGAAGACCAGAAACTACACACCAAACTGGATAGGACAAAAGCAACAGTAAGAAAGAGAAGTGCAGAGACAGCTGGCAGTAGCTGGCAGCAAAACAGGTAATCCAAAATCCAGGTTGCTCTGAGGAGGTCTGCCAGAGGTGCAGGCACCACAGGAGGGGCTGCGTAACCTCAAACCAGCGTGAGAAGAAGGACAAGTATTCGTACGGGTATAAATCAGGCTACTGAAGGTATGTTTTCTCAGTTCTGTGATGCAGTGGAAATACAGACCTCCTGGAAGGCCAATGCAGGTTGCGGTTGGCCTTTGAAAGGCAATGTTTCCATTGCCTGCTTGTGATCAGCCCGTGACAGCAAATCAAAGATCAAGCAGATGATAAAGAATTAACATAGTAAATGGGATGCAGAGACGGTGAATGTCCGGATGAAGGATGGCCACATTTACTGGGGTTGGACATGAACCTGTTTGGGAGCAGGCTAATGTGCTGCTCAGATGTTCTTGGGGGGGTGTTGTTGTCTGGGGGCAGCGGGAAGGCAAACGTTTTGGGGTGCTGAAAGCCACAGCCATCACAGTTTGCTGCACCACCAAATGTGTGCCAGGACTTTTAAGTGTCCCTTTGAAAACACCACTCCAAACTCTGTATTCCTTTCATCTTTACCTACTTTTCACGTACAATTGCTTGCAGCTATATGTGGAGATAAAGTCCAGTAATTTCATGTGGGTCTTAGACTTCCTCTTTTGAAGCTGTGATACTGGCTGTTGGTTTGTCTGGTTGGTTTCTAAAACTGGCATTGTGCTGAATCTTTCTGGGATTGACAAGTTTTTTATATCAGCTTTTAATATGAATTTTAAATTTGTTAATTATGTCTAGATTTTATTGTAAAAAATTGTTATCTGTAATTTAGATGATGTTTTAATATGTTAATTAGAGGAGATTTATGTTTTTATATGTTAATATTTATGACAATAGATAATTATGATTTTTATTAAGAAATTTATCATTATAAATTAAGGTGTTTCTGAGATGCATTATGCATATGTATATCATATAAAGCCACTAGTATATTTATAAAATATACAAAACATTTTGCAGTCAAATGGTAGTTTTTGCTTGCAGTCATGAGCAAGGGGAGCAAGACAATTGTCTGTGAGGGATTATAAAAAGCTTTTGTTTAACTATTAGAAATGGATAAATTTTGTTTAAAACTGAATTTATTGAATAACTGCTCTGTCCTACTTACAGACTATTCTAAAACATTATCACAATGACAGAGAAAAGCCTGTCTAATTGACAGGATGACTGTGCTACCTCTAGGCAGTCATTCATAGTTCTTAACTAATATTCAAGTCTTTTGAAGAGTAACTGACTTACAATACTACTGACTAACAGCAAAAATTCATCAGAAAATGTCTAATATAAAAATCAATTGTTTGCAGTTCAGGTAATTGTCTTATTCATTATTGCCCCTATAATGAAGCTTTAAATCAGTTTTTAAATCTCTGCTTATTATGACAAAGTCCCCTTTTGAGTCCATGGCTAAATATATATAAATGGAACATGAGTGAAGAAGAATGCACTGTTTAGTTTTGAAAAAATGTATGTTAAGCTGCCTTGGTTTAAGCAAAACTGTATTTTGTATTTACTGTTGGTAAAATGCTGCAATATGGAAGGCAGTGGAAATAGTTTTATTCCCACTTGGGGTTTTCATAAAGCGTTTCTCTGTTTTAGATCCTCTGTCTCTCAGCTTGCCCTTATAAATAGATTTCAGAGCACATTTGGTATGAATTTGTCTCTCTTCTGTAAATATCTGACAGAAGTGTCAGAATCAGTTCAAGTTTTGGTGAATGTTTATAAATTATTACTTGGTTCCTGATAGCAGGGTGCATTTATTTAATTACTTATTTTATTTTAAAAATATGTGAGTCAGTAAAAGCAATCATGGTAAAAGGTGCAGACATCTTACAGTATTAGAGAGATAAATCACATTCTCCCCATACAAACAAACTTTCTTAGGGTTTTGGTCTCTGAATTGACAGTGAACCCCAGGGACTTTATCAGTTGACTATGCTGACATCTCTATGTCATATGGTAGGTGGAAAAGATCCATCCAGAAAGGTAATGACACTTCAGCCCTAAATTAGAAGAGGACAGTGTTAACAGGACAGCAGTAGATGTGACAGCTGGTGACTTGATGCTATGACATGGGGGAGGCTGTCAATAAGCGTGGCTGGAGCTGGGCATGAAACTTCCTGGGAGAAGTTGGCTAAGATCTGTTGCTCTATTGAAAAAAGGCTTTCAGAGAAATAATTTGATTTGGGTAGAATTCAAAGGGAAACAAAGTTGGATGGTGGCAAAACGTGCCTAACTTTATGCCAGCTTGACTGTTTCTGGTTTTGCTTTTGGCCACCTCAGGCTTTCCAGACCCAGGACTCTGGAAGAGGCTTTGTGGCAGTGGCCTCAGAGGTTAGGGGGTGTGAAAACCCCATGGTTTAGGACCCTGGTGTACCCAACCAGCTGGCCTCCTTTGGGACTGGGGTCTCCCTGTAATTTGGAAATGTTTCCTCGCTGTGCAACTGCAAGTGCAATTTGGAATGAAACCAAACACCAAAATACTTTGTGAAACTGTGTTTCCATCTTATACGCAGCCCTGTTTCTAAAGCTGTTATTACACAGAGGCAAGCTGTGGCTTGCAGTTGCCACTAAGATGAGATGTCTAGAAGTTGTGCATGTCCCACCATCACTGGAAATGTTCAAAGCCAGGTTGGATGGGGCTTTGAGCAACATGACCTAGGGAAAGAGGTCCCTGCCCACAGCAAGGGGGGTAGGACCAGATGATCTTTAAAGGTCCCTTCCAACCCAAGACATTCTATGACTCTACGTCAGGGATGGGAATAAAATTTAACATCTGTAAGTGAGGCTGTGAGCCAAGACCCTTGCTTCATGGCTGTGGAGGAAAACTCCTCAACACTGTTACCTCCTTTCCTATTGTGTGTCTAAACACTGGTGGAAAAAATGGAATGGGACAGAGGTACAGGGGAAGCAGGGAAGAATCATAGATTTCAGTTGCATTTTACATGCATCAGCACCGTGAGGTATGGCAGATATATACGTGTGGCACCTGCAGGAGCAGGACCATGCCTGTGTTGTGGTCTGGATCCCCTCTCTCACCAGGGCCCCCCAGCAACAGCTGCACAGAAGAGCTTGTGCTCATCACCACCATGCAGACTTTTGCTGAGAAGGGACCATATGGGAAATCAAAGGGGGAGAAACTGTGGTCACTTTTATTTCCTTCTAACACAAACTGGCTGGATCTTCATGTAATTTCATGAACTTTAAGGGGGTAGTGGACTATTTGCTCATCTGTTTCAAGCTCTGTGAAACTTTCTTTCTTGTGCAGGGATGAAATGCAGGCTGCAATGAGGAAAGCCATACTCACAGACTGACTGACCGCCAGTGAGGACACAATGTGGATGGATGAATATAAAGACAAAAGCCAATTATTTCAGTGTCACTCAGCAACAAGCCCTTTTAGTAACTGGAAAAACACCTATAGAATGCATAAAACCCCAGAGGTTTCTATCTTCCTAGTTCAGATAGTGCCTTGGGAAAGAAAAGATGTTCTAGTTGCATAGGATAAATTGCTTGCCTTGCCCTAGTGAAGGTGGAAAAGAACTAATCCATAAGCTATTTTATAATTGTTGTCTTGTGAAGGGAGTAATTTGAAAAATATATGTTTTATATTTTTTATATAAGCATGTTATATTACTCCCTGGTGCATTTCTGCCAGCTTCAGCTGGGTTACACTAGGCTTGAGGGTTACCGTACTCTTCCCCTGGAGGGTCTCCTTAGCTTGCATGCCTTTTTGTCTCTGAGCCTCATACACTTTAGCAACATTATTCCCCAAATACTTATTGGTCTTTCTTTACAAATCCACTCCAACAATGTACTACTTGGTCTACAGCCCTCTTCCAGGAGATGCCATCTTACGCACAGTGGAAAAAAACCCCTTGTAATCCCCATCCAAAACAACAGGGATTCCTTCCCACAACCTTGACAGGACAAAGGTTTCCAGGGAAGATGCTGTGTCTCCTGCCTGCCTCCCTCTTGGCTGGGAAGTTAAAAGGCAGTCACCAATTAGCAACCTGCCCTCTTCTTAAAGAAGTGCAGGCACTAGGTCCCGTGAGGCTCTGTGTATATTTGCTCTGTAGGATTTTAGGAGTATTACTGGCAGTGATGAGGCTCTTTGCCTTCCTCTCCCAGCACATGGCTGTGAGTTGATGACTCTTGCTTTGGAAGCTATCAATTAGATCTTCTGTCTTGGAGGTTGAAGTACTTTTAGTGCATGTGTCAACTGTGCACACTTCTTATCATAATCAAAATTAACCAGAATGAATTAGTAATTTAGCTTTCCTATAACTCATGTCCACATATGGTCTTGAGGTTTTTTTCCATTAGCTTGGTTACAGATAAATGAACTTAGTGTTGTGCATGCCTGCTGACAACTCTAGCTACTGCTCTATCAGGATCAGTTCTGAATTTTTCATTGTAGCTTTTATCATAACACGCAGCTGATAATTTGGGAATGTGCTCAGCAATGTTCATTTCAGGTTAGCCAGAGGTTGCTTAATTACTGTGAAACTAAAACTGGAGCCCCAGGCTCCTAACTCTGATTGGGTTTTTATGATGGGCTATTGCATCTGAGTGTTTGATTTTTGGAGGCATGAGTTTGAGATGATTTCATGAGGCTTCATTATTTTTTTTCCCTTCCCCTGAGTGCTGATTTGGTCCCATTTTAATTTTTTTTTTCCAGTGGCACGTCTAAAAATCAATTCTTAGTATTTTGAAACTCAACCTGAACATCCTGGTAAAATAATGAACAACTTCTTTGTGACTTTCTTAAAATCACTGCCCCAAGATTTAGCTCTTGTAGGTAATGAGGACTGACATTCCAGTCGTGTGGAGCTCAGACTGGTTTTGTCCCCCCCAGCACATGCAAATGGATCAGGGCAAAAGTTCTGATCACATTGCACTGAATGCCCAGAATGTATCTGCCTCTGATGCAGAAAAGATTTTGTTCTGAGCAATGTCGCACCTGATTTTCAGGGGTGTTAAACTCATGCTTGCACAACTCAGTGGATCAATGTGCTTACATGTATGCCACAGTGACCACTAATCTCTGTAGCCTACAGCTAGCCTTATTTCTGAAGGGAGGATTTAATGATGGCATTACACGGCAATCCTGGCTATCCCAGTCAGGGCCTTTCGTGCTTTCCTCCATGTTGAAATAATGAGATAATACCTTCTTTTTCAAACCTTTGTTGCAGCCATGTGAGACCAGACTCTTTTGTCTTTTTATTCTGCCTGGAGACTGGTCAGTGCCCCCTAGGGAAGGGATTACAGAAACCTACGGTGGTTTTGGGGCAGTGATTCTTTAGTTTGGGCTAATGACTTCACCAGCACGAGCTGCTTGGATGAGAAGAAAGCAAATCCAAAATCCCTCCAAACTGATGTTGTTATGTGCTGGAGGGGAGCCACGGGGGCAGCCAACAAAAGGTAAGCAGGACGGATGAAATAATGACCTGGTTTCAGAGCTAAAATAAGAGGCTGTAAAGGACAGGTGGCTGCAGCAAATGTGTCCCTACCTGAGGAGCGGATGCTGCTGAAGCTGCTCTCATTGTGAAGAGGAAGAAGAGTGGCAAGCCTCTGCCAGAGGAATGGGTGGGAAAAATCAGGGAGGAAAAGAAATTACAAGCTAAAAGGCAACAAAATGAGTGGGCTCTTGGCCAGGCTCTCTAAGGCAGATGGCACTGTTGGTTACAACAGCTGCAACTGAAAATCCAGGAGACAACAGAGCTAGCTGACAAATATTTAAAGATTGCTACCAGCTGTTGAGCCCAAACCATATCTCCTTCTCTGCTGAGGAAAGAAAACTTCATACTGGGACTTCTTTACCATCTCTTCATCACTGGTTGGCAAAGATGATATTTAGGCACCCCTAGAAGGATCAAGCTCCTGAATGCCAGCAATGTCTTATGCTGCAACAAGATCCTTAATCTGATGGATTTGCAGCCTCCTGATGTTGTGCCTTCCTCCTTCATCTGGGTCTGAAGCCTGCTGGTCTCCTCATGGCTGCTTGGGCAGAGCGGTTGCAGCTCCTTGGGTAGGGTAGGGAGGTAGAAGTGGCCCTGCTTGACAGGCTATGCTCTTCCACATTGATGACTGCTTCCTGCCCCCTTGGTTGCTCTGTTTGCCTACCAAATGTAGCTAACACTGCAGTCCTTTGAAAACTGTGCTGTCATAGAATCATAGAATCGTTTAGGTTGGAAAAGATCATCAAGTCCAACCGTTAACCTAGCACTGCCAAGTCCACCACTAAACCATGTCCCTAAGCGTCACATCAACACCTCTTTTAAATACCTCCAAGGAAGGCGACTCAACCACTTCCCTGGGCAGACTGTTCCAATGCTTGACAACCCTTGCGGTGAAGAAATTTTTCCTAATATCCAATCTAAACCTCCCCTGGTGCAACTTGAGGCCATTTCCTCTTGTCCTATTGCTTGCAAATTGGGAGAAGAGACCAACACCCACCTTGCTACAATCTCCTTTCAGGTAGTTGTAGAGAGCGATAAGGTCACCCCTGAGCCTCCTTTTCTCTAGGCTAAACAACCCCAGTTCCCTTAGCTGCTCCTCATAAGACTTGTCCTCTACACCCTTCACCAGCTTTGTTGCCCTTCTCTGGACATGCTGCAGCACCTCAATGTTTTTTCTGAAGTGAGGGGTCCAAATCTGAACACAGTATTCGAGGTGCAGCCTCACAAGTGATGAGTACAGGGGAACGATTGCTTCCCTGCTCCTGCTGGCCACACTATTCCTGATACAAGCCAGGATGCTGTTGGCCTTCTTGGTGACCTGGGCACACTGCTGGCTCATATTCAGCCAGCTAGTGACCAGCATCCCCAGGTCCTTTTCCTCCAGGCAGCTTTGCAGCCACTCTTCCCCAAGCCTGTAGCGTTGCATGGGGTTGTTGTGACCCAAGTGCAGGACCGGGCACTTAGCCTTGTTGGACCTCATACAGTTGGCCTTGGCCTATCGACCCAGCCTGTCCAGATCCCTCTGTAGACCCTTCCTACCCTCAGGCAGATCAACACTCCTCCCCAACTTGGTGTTGTCTGCAAACTTATTGAGGGTGCTTTTGATCCCCTCGTCCAGATCATTGATAAAGATTATTGATGAAGATTAAACAGAACCGTCCTCACCTTTGATCTTTGCTGCATCTTTTCCTGCATGCTGGTTGCCCTAGCAAACATGGCCAGAGTGGTCTCACCTGTCCTCTGCCCCTTGCAGATGTTCAGCTTGCTAAGGAAGCTGGGATTATCTCAGGAGGAAAGTACAGCTCTGTACCCACTCTTACCAGGCACTTTTCTGTGCTGATAAATTTGGCTTCAGCCTCTGGTACTTCTCTTCCCCAAGGAACACTTCATTTTTATTCACAATTGGCGTAACCGTCAGCATTTGAGGTACCTATTCTAAATGTGAGACTCTTCACCCAAAGGAGTGCTTGGAAATGTATTGTTTTCCGCCCACAGACTGTTGGTAAGAGAGAGACTTTGTCAAATTTCTTCTGGGTCCCCACACAGTTCTTAAACATCAGAAAAATGGATCAATATTGGGAGTCTATCTTCCCTTCCTCATCTTGTGTTGCTGTTTCATCTGAAACTTACAAAAATACTTGGCCTGAGCCAGAGAGGCAAACAATAGAATTTTTATGAATCTACAAGTGACTGGTAGGAAGGAATGGGGAGCATTGAAAACCCTTTTTTAAAAAGTTTGGGGTTTTTTTTTCCAAAAGAAGAGGGTACCATCAGAACTGCTTGTAGCTAAAGGTGATGACTAAATACATTGGGATTGTTGAATTAATCCATCTGAATCCTAATAAGAACATAAAAGCACAAAGGGATGTCAGAGGACACAGCTGGTCACTGGCAGGAGTAGGAAGAGGATACTGCAGTCTGCCAAAGTGAGCGATGTTAGGATGAGATTATCTTTCCTGTCATGTACTTGCCAAGCTGCAGCTCTTGCTTAGGCTGGTGCTCTGCATTTGGTGTCATTCCCCCCCACCCACACACACAATGAAGCAAAACTTTTGGGTGCAGAAAACAGGTAAGGACATTATCTAAATAAACCAACAAATTGGTTATGCCTTTGAAATAATGTGGAGTCTGGGCTTGCCAAATATCTCTTTGAGCAAGAGAAAACCAATTCTTCTGCCTGAACATCCTACTCCGCCGATGTGGGAGCAGTGGGAAGTTGAGCTGCCTGCTCTGATGCTGCTCCAAGCGGTGGGTGGGAAGGCAGCCACTGCAAGGCTGTTTTGGGCTTCGGAGTGGCATTATTGATGCTGTGCCTTAGCAGGGCTGTGGGGACCTGTGCACAGAAAGGAAGAGCAACATCCGCAACTGAGAGCGTGGGGCAAGTCCAGCCCCAGATTAACACCAGTGCAATTGCAGCTTGCAATTGCAATGCATATATCAGTTCAACAGGAGACTCCATTGTATAGGAGGCAGATCAAAATAGATATTTTGCTTGGCAATTGTATTGAGCTATGAACTCTCTTCATTTCAGTAAGGATAACCCTGCCCAAGTCTCTTTAGCCTCTTTCTCTGCTAAAAAAGTATTCCTAACAGGATTTCTGTTAAGCAGGACCATACCTAGATTTGCTCCAATTATCTGATTAAAGCTGTCACAGCTTTTGTGCTTAATTGTACTGCACAGAAGCGTGAATACTTCAGGGTGCCTAAACTGATCTTTTCCCAGGAAGGGGCATTTAGTGCTCTGTGGCAGATACCAGCTCATGCATTTGGTGATTTTCTCATGCCCACAGTCCCTGTACAGATTCCACTCTGAGTGCTCTGATTTCTTGTTGAAATTTTCTTTACTATGTTCTTTCAACTTCTAGAAAACAGCTGGTTGGAAAATTTCAGCTGGAACATTTTATGCTGGGTTTTATAAAAGTGAAATTATTCAAAAACTATGTATTCAGTGACATGTAGAAAGGCAACAGACATTTTTATTGAAGAGGTTGACATAGGTGGCAAGAAACATTTCAGGGGTTTAGTGATAAATTGTATTTCATTTTGAATCGATAATGTTCAGAAAAAACATTACCAAGACAAATATTTCAGTGAGGCTAAGTGATTTTTTTTTCTCTGAGTTTTGTGTGGCTATTGTATGTCCCATTTAGAATTTCTCATTACAACTTCTTGCAGGACATTTTCTTGGAGTAGCATAGCCATCTTTCAGGCAGCTTTATTATATCATTATGGTGTTAACTTGTGAGGGGTTTTTCAATCTTTTTCATAAGTAGTAGTGGGACAGAGGCATGACTCCAAGGACATATGTATGTGACTACTGAAGACCCTCAATGGCTACTCTAAAAATCGGGCACAGCTATAGAATGACTCTTAAATAATGGCTTCTATCACAGCTAATGCATGCCAATTGGAGCTCACAAAATTCTGGGGGCCTTTGCACTCCCAGCATGTTAATGTACTGCTGGGAACTCCTGGAGACGCTGCCCTCAGCCAGGGAGTTGGCTGACCGTAAAGCAGCTGTGTTCAGGAGAGAGAAAAGGAGAAGGACAGATGCTGGGTTCAGAGCTGCTCTGAGACTTGCTCTTCCAGAGCCTCTTTTGCTGTGAGTGAGGTCACACCAGTAGGTGAAAATCAGGTCTAGCATATATTTTTGTAATAGCTAGTTACGAGCAAATCTGTCAAAAATCAGAGATTTTCCTTCACATTACTTAGATGATTCAAAAGCCTGGACTAACATTTTTTTCCCCCTTTATTTCTTACTGGAGACTGATTCTACCACTTTTTCCATACATGATTGCATTTTGGAAATGGACAGTCTGGGCACTCTGAGGTTCGAAATCCACTCCTGTGGCTAGAAAAGCAGCTTTGGAAGAGAGTTAATGTATTTGAAGACTAAGAGTATCCTCCCTAGAGTTTTCCTCAAATCTTAGGATTAATTTCTTCTGTTTCCATGCGGCAAAATGCAGACTTTTTTTCCCTGACTCATGCATTCCTGTGTCATGCCATGCTAATCTGTTGTGGACTGGACTATGCAATACATTCCTTCTAGGCTCTTGTGTTTTCTGCACCCTGCTCCCTTGTTTAGAGGTGCTTAATAAAGTCAGCCACTACTGTGCCATGATCAGCACACAGCTCTTGGATAGACAGCTGTATGCCGTCTTCATCATTTCCTGTCAGATCTACTTGTTTGGTAGATGGTAGCTGGCAGACTAATAGGAAAGATAATCACAAAACGAGGAGAAAATTCTCCTATTACAACACGTGTTTACCATAGCTCCTTGCAGGTTTCAGAAATACCAGAAGAAATGATACCTGCTTAAACACTGATCCCACGAATTATCACTGACCAGAACGTAGGTTATATATTTTGCAAACTAAATTTTACTTGATGCGATGCAACATTTTACACTGATTGGGATTTCTAAATATATGTCTGGTTCTCAAGCTTTCTGTGAAAGCATGTACTCTGTTTAGAAAGCACATATCCCTCTCTAGCCTCACTAAATGTTTGTTTAGTATTGAGGAAAAAATACCTCCTGGAGCACTTGTTTGCTTGCTCGCCATGTGTCAAATACAGGATTTTGGTTTTGGGAATCTGATGACTAGAATGAAGCCGATAGTTCACAGAAGAATAGCAAAATGATGAGTGAGGCTTGACAGGATTGATTTTTGAGGAAAACTTAGAACTGAGAGGTTTTGTTGGCTAAGTGGTGATTGCTAGAGGTGAAAGGAGAGCATGCAGCCAACCTACAAACTTCAAGGGAGTTCGAGGATGTAGAGATACCTCTTTATATGGTACAATAAGAATTCTTTTAAGCAGTAGGAAATTTAAGCAATGAAAAACATTAGGATATCTAATAAGTAGAAAATCTCAGGTGAATACAAACTTCCCCTGAAAAAAATCTTTAGCAACGAGCACTCAATTTGCGGTTTATCCCCCACTGTTCTGAACAAAATGCTGCTCATTCTCTTATTTACTGCAGTTACAGTGAGAGAGGGTAAAGCACTCAGTCAGACACCAGGATGCAAGCCTATGTCTCCAGGTGGCTGGAAGGCTCACAGTGCCCACGCACGGCACCGCAAGCAGCTCAGGGCTTGACAAGGCATTGCCAGGAATGCTCTTATTACTGTCTTTTCCATGGGTTTCAGTCCTGGTTGTGCCTTTAACCACGTTCCCAGGTACCGTGTGTTACCTGTAACCTGCTGGCAGGGTAATCCTGGCAAGCATTGCATTTCAGTCTCACTGGTGGCTAAGCTAATGTGATTTACTGTGTGTTAGCAGTTCCCCGTTGTACTGTGGCAATACGGGCAGAGACCAGAAATAAATTCCTTACTTAACTATGTTGGCTATTGGCTGGGAGAAGAAAAGCCAAGGCTCCTTCCAGTCCTTGTCCCTTTTAGCTTGGATGGCTTTCAAGTAGCTTTAGTAGTTTTTATGGGGATGTGAGAAGAAATTTCCTTTTTAAAAAATAAGTTTTTTGAGTACCCAAAAGTATTTAGCATTCTTTCCCTATACAAAGGAAATAAAAGTGAAGCATCAGGATGCCTTTTGACTTGTTCTGACATTATTTGTCTTTTTCCCAGCATTGTCATCTTTCTGTTTCACTGGCTTGGATTTATTTAGAGGTGATCATGTCAATGATACGTGTATTTAGTGCTTAATTTTGCGTTTCATCTTATCCTTTTCTGGTCTTCGCATGAACTTGCAGCAGCATTGCCTGGAAAGCATGGTGACAGGGCCAATTCTGTTTAAAATAAAAGGTAAAGCTCCCTGGATTTATGTCAGGGAGGAGCTTGGCCTGCTGTCCTGATACTGCGAAAAACCAGCTGCTGCTGTAATCACTCTGTAACTGCTGATCGTCACATCTGAGAGGAGAAGAGGATGCTCTAAATGCAGAAACCTCCTTGAACCTCAGGAGAGAAGTGCTGTAACAGTATGTCCTTCTGCTGGGGAAACACGGGGGTATGTATTTATTTTCAGTGCAGGAGACCTGACCTACCTGCTGTGGTACAGCTCCAGCTGCAAGTTTCCAGAGTATTTATAATGTCGTCCCACAGCTTTGTAGAAAAGGTCATGTTATTTCTGTGGTGTGAAAATTCAGGTACCCAGACATGACAGCTATACAAGAAATTTCACAGCTTTGCTGTGCTGTGTCACTTCCATGATTTTAGGCTAACTATCATCCTGAAATTCCAGTTAAGACACAAGGGTATCAGTAAAAAAAGACTTTTTCCTTCAGAATGAAAGCTTTAACTATGATCTTACATTAAATGTACTTGCTTCTTCAATACAGCAATGAAATGGGAATTGATTTTGTTTTGCTGAATCATTTACCTGGCATAAAAATTAAAATAGGATGTACATAGATAAAGATTGAAAATATAATGTGTGCACGTATTAACTTTAAATCTCTAATCTAAGGTACTCCATGTAATATCCTTGGTTCAGCACTCTTTTCATACATTTGGAATATTAAAGAAATATAATTCAGTCTATTTAATGGAAATTCTACATAGGCAAGTTTAAGAGGAAGAATTTTAGTTACAGTTGAACTAAAACTGTACTTACAGTTTTCATAATTTCAAGACTGATTTTGTTTTATAGAACTAAAATTTTAGAATTTATTTCTAAAGAATTTGGTTTGAAATTCATATTCTGAATTAAATTTTAGTTGAAAAAATCCCTAAACATTTACCATTATAATAGCAATTATAATTTTTAAAGTGTTCAGTTTTCAATAAAAGCCTAATCATAGTTATAACTATGAAGTGTATATCAAATGTGAAATATGAATGTTTTTAAAAACAAATTTGGGAAAAAGTTTACTTTAGAAAAAGGATTTTTTTTTTAACAAAGATTCTTCATTTAAAATAAAGTGACGTGGATATTTCCCAACAATATTTTTTAATAAAATTAAACAGTTTCATTTAAAATTTTTATTTTATTTTACAAAAAATGAAGCTTGTTTTATAAAGGATTGTTTTTTGACATATGCCCTAGGGTTTTTTTGCAAATTATCAAAGTAAGAAATGTCGTATTTTAAATACAAGTTACTTTTTCAAAGTTTTTCAACTTGAAATGACTTTTTACTTATATTTAAATGTAATGCAGAGTGAAAAAAACAAGCCAAAACATTTTAGCCTTTTCCAATGAAAATAAAATAATTACAAATGATCATAATGAAAAGTTTTGTTCAACTGGACCCAAGGTTTTTTGTCCAGCTCTTCAATTTTTGCTTTGTGATCTAGCAAGGATGCTCATTCTCAAAGGAACAGCTGTCCTTGATCAGACCAAGCTGTGCTTTGGATCTTTTAAAATCGCCTGAAACTGAAGTTTATGGTTCCAAAAAACACTTCCTCCATCTTTTCTCCCATATGACCCCTAAGTAGAGCAGTAATATTTCTAAATATCTCAGTGTAACCTGATGTTATTATTCTTAAGAATCGTGGGTTTTAACTTTTGGAAGATTCTTTTTTGTCACGTGCTTCCGAACCTACAAGAAGTAGGAGTTTCCACTTGCAGGAGAATGAATTAGCAGGTAAAAGCCATTGTCTCACAGGGGTTTCATTCTCCACAGACATGCCAATGCCTGTGCCTGTAGAGAACAGATTTACCTTTTTTTGAGCTCTGTTATCAGTACAGCTCTTCGCAGCTATAGGTTCAACTGGAGTGTCCAGCCTTGGATATGTAGTGTAACGTCACAGCTCCAATTAAAATCCTGTAAGTTTGACTCTGATAATGTTTGAATTCTTTACAAAACATGTATGTATATATCTACAAATACAAGCTACATTTAAATTTCTAGCATTTTGTAATCTCATCTCTTTTTGGGTGAAACGAATTCTCTCCATGGATTTAGTGGACATCATTTAGCCCAGCTTGCATTTTCCTGTGCTGAAGTCACAGATCTTCCCCTGCAGAATTTAATTGGATTATGGCCACTGTTTGTGGTGGCAAAGGGACTAAAGCTAAGCAGATAGAGTCATTACAGCAACGTTTACCTGTGATAAAATAATAGGGAGTCATTACTTCTCCCTTTTTTTTCTTTCTTTTTTTTTTTTTCAATAATTAGTAGTTTCAAGATGTGTTTCAAGCTCTTCATTAACCTGCAACCTCCAGCCCCAGGAACCACAGTTGCTGGCAATGTTTGCATTCATACCAACCTTATTATGGAGGGAAAACCTTCATTTCTTCTCTTTACACATTTCCTTTGTATTAATTTCCTACTCTGGCCAGCAGAAAGTCTCCAGGGACCTGGGAAAGTGGTTTCCTAAGTCAGTCCTTGAAAATGCAATCCTTGGGGTTAAGGCAGGCGCAAGTAAAGCTTTAGGTTTGGGGTTTGGGTTTTTTTTTTCCCCATGGCATGTAATAACTGTAAAAGAGCATAGCTTTATTTGATCAGTGTCAGAAGATGTTTTGACTCTGGTTCCCAAATATACCTGTGGTACAGACAGAATGAAAACACAAAAATCAGCCGGTATATTTTTATTAGGTACAGTGTCAAGGAATAAGCCAGAGTTATTAATAGTATTTTTTCTGGTCATGGAATTAAATCCTATTTTAATCTAAGGGTGGAGAAGGAAAATTAATACTGTTTGTTCTGAAGTATGGTACTTTTCTCTCTATAGCTGGGAACAGACTGGAAGTTTTCTCTTTCTGAAAAATAGTTTGCTTACTACGTATTATCAATATGAATTCAATTTGCAGAGTAGCTGTAGTCCCAGAACAGTACAATCTCAAAAATAATAGCTTTCTGCTTTCCCCTTGCCAATCTCCACCCCGGCTCGTGCTGGTGCATCATAATGCACAGTGCAAAGCTGCCTCCTCACTGTACCAGCGCAGAGCGCTTCACCTATAAATCATGAAGGAACAGGCTGTACTATCTAATATCCTCTTTGACCTGGGTATCACTCTGACGGTGAGACACTATCATTTACTGTCTGTCACGTAAGTGTGAAAGAAGTCTGTGATACCTCCAAGTTTAACAAACCCAAATGTGTTTGGGTGGGTCCGTCTCATGGACTGGGACCTTATGCATCACTTGCTGGTTCCTACGGACGAGGCTGATTATGTGAGAGGGTCAGACACCAAGCCAACTCCTGCAACATCCGATCCCATGCCTTAAGTCAGAGAATGACAGGGTTTCTGCCTCTTTGCTTTAATCGCTGGCATGAGAGTGGGGTGAGATATGTGACCAGCATCCTGGAAACCTCACTCGCTTGTGAGGTATGGTACAGCACTTTGAATTCCTGAGACAGGTTAGAGAAGGGGCATCTCCCAACGCACGGTTCTTCACCCACAGAGAAATCTGAATGCCACACAGCTGGGGCAGGGTGTCGTCTCCCTCGGCTCATGGACCGTTCACCCTTTCCTCTTCTCCTGCAATTCCTGTCAAAGTCTTGTTCTGCTCTGAGCTCATGCCAGCAAAACCTTTCCTAAGCTGGCTGCTTTTTCTTCTAGGTCTTAGTTCCCCTCCGTGACTTCTGGGTCTTATTTACCTTACCTTCTCTCTTCCTTCTCATTACACCCTGTACTTATCTGTCATTTGTACTGGTCTTTTTTTTTCTTTTTTTTTAATCCTTTCCTCCCAAAACCTCAGCTTTTATACCTTCTTCCTGAATTATTGTTTTCCACTCTTTTTCCTTCCAAGTCTTTTCTCTTCCAGATATATTTCATTCAGAAAGTTTTCTTCTGTGGAATGCCTCAAATACATCTTTGCCCTCATGTGTTTATTTCTGACATGCTGAATGTGCTTACTTTAGTGTCCATATTCTGCTGTCAGTTACACTGATGTAAACCTGGAAGGACTGCATTGTTTCTTATCCATAGGTATGCAGCTGAAAGACGGGTAGCTTAAAGCAGAAAAGCTCCTTGTCATTCTGTAGTAAAATTAAAAATGTTTGTGTTGCTCTGCATCTACCATAATTCTTGTTAGGAGACCTGAGAGGTTGGTTAGAAGGTGAACAATTTTCTTCTGTAATGTACCATTGCTATCAGATGACACGTGATGACTAAGCATCTGTTTCCCTGTCTCGATGGTCTGGCCAGGCTTCACCTGAACCCATAGGCTTAAAACATAATTCAGTCGTGGTGTTGTTGCCGTGTTCAGTGATATAGGTTAAACAAATTACCACTAAATAGTTAACATAGTTGGCCAAATCCAGCGCTGGTGGTACACCTGCTTTATGCCAAGACTGCATTGAGTCCAATATCAATAACAATGCACCTTTACAGATGCTCTTTTAATGAAATACTGTACCAAATTTATTCCTTGTTTTACTTCCTCAACAGCATAAGAAAAGTAATTATGTTTTGAAGCTAAATCACTTGGCTGGCACACACATTGTCAGGCTGAATGCTAATTATGCAGCTTAAGTAAGTCCAAAATAGAAAAAGGGTTGTAAACTATAAATTGAACCCTGATATAGACACCGTTAGTAAAGCTTTCACCTTGACTCCTTTGTGCTCCTGCTCCTGACTTTATCAACAACTGAGATCACTTCAGTCCTTGACCATCAATGTTTTGGTCAGCAGGGCTTGGCACAGGAAAGCAAATAGTTGTCTCCTGCCATGAGCAGTTAGACCCCTGCACAGAGCAGTCTGTAGTGAATACTTCCACATGCCCCATGTGCCACAGGTGGTAAAGCATTTCTCAGTCCCAGCATTGTGTGTTGCTTGCACTTTTCCTTTTAAAAGCCCTTCCAGAACTACACCGCTGAGAGAGAGTGAGTTTGAAACCTTCTCCTAATTTGCAGCCTGAGTTAATCAGGCTTCTTTTATATCCTTTTGTTCTTGGGCCAATATAGCCTCGTAGGTTCATTAGATGCATAACTGCTGATGTTCATTCATCTCTTGTATCCCTGTCCAGTCTTCCTTTTGCTGGTATGTAGGCCAAGTTCTTCTAGTGTCTTCTTCTAATGGTCCTACTAGCTTTTCACTGCACCTCTTCCAGTTCAAGTTTATCTTTTCTGTGGAGTCTTTTATTGCTACAAGAGAGACAAAGTGAAAAGTAATACTACTGCCAATATCTATTCATGTGTGCAGCTTTATGCAAGTGAGTAGTGTCCAGTTCTATAGTCATTGTCCTTGTCTACCTTGCAAAGTTAAGAGTGGGTCCAGAACAGGCTTTAGCAAGCTGAGCGCTATTTCTGCGGGCTATTTCTAGATGTTACCTCTACAGTTGCCTAGATTCAGAACAACCGTGCTGTGCATAGGCTCAGCATGTCTGCAGCTGGGCCGAGCACTCATTCTTGCTCAGCTCATCCAGAACATAGAATCATAGAATGCTTTGGGTTGGAAGGGACCTTGAGAGATCATCGAGCCCAACCCCCCTGCAGTAAGCAGGGATTGAACCTGTGAACTTGGTGTTATTAGCACCATGCTCTAACCAACTGAGCTAACCTGGCTGGTCATACGGTCATAAGTTTCATAAGAAACATAAGTTTCTAGGTGTTGCTGGGACTCTTCCTCAAATGTGGTCTAGCACTTAGCCTATATGCATGCTTAAAGGGAAGATTATGTGCTAGGTGAATCTGCATTTGAGCAGCCCAAGTGCCAGAGTCAGAGGCCCATTGGGCAACTGTTCCCCAAGCTCCCTGCTGTAATTGCAGTCCCTGTGTACCTGCCTTTGCCTGCCCTGGGGTACTCTTCCCTGCTTCCCTGCAGGCCCAAGCAAGGGTGATACTGGGTCCTTGTGTGTGGGACAGGAGACCATCAGTCCTTCCACTGCTGGTGCTGGGATTTAAGGATAGGCTGGGAATGATAGGGTAGATTTTTAGAAGAGGGCATTTGGAGAGTTTCCACAAACACCAAGGTCATAGATGGGAATCATGAGACTTTCAGACTCCTGAGTCGCAGAAGTCTCTTAGTACATCTCTAATGGCTTTTAAAGTGTTAGGGTTGAAAAACAACTTGGGTTGGACATAATGACTCGTTCTTACAGATGCATCATATCCCTGAGGACTGCAGTCATAGTAAGGTAGAAGGAAACAAGCAAAAATATAGTGGTGAGTATTAAGAAGAATTTGTTGAACTCTCTTTTCAGAAGTGCTTGTCGTGGTTTAACCCTAGCCAGCAACTAAGCGCCATGCAGCCTCTCGCTCACTCCCCCTCCCCTGGTGGGATGGGGGGGAGAATTGGAAGAGTAAGAGTGAGAAAACTCCTGGGTTGAGATAAGAACAGTTTAATAATTGAAATAAAATAAAGTAAAATAGTAGTAGTAATAATAACAATATAATAATAACAGTAATAATAATATACAAAGCAAGTGGTACACAATGCAATTGCTCACCACCCACCAACCGATACCCAGACAGCTCCCGAGCAGCAATCGCTGCCCCCCAGCCAACCCCCCCCAGTTTATATACTGAGCATGACGTCACATGGTATGGAATAGCCCTTTGGTCAGTTTGGATCAACTATTCTGTCTGTGCCCCCTCCCAGTTTCTTGTGCACCTGGCAGAACATGGGAAGCTGAAAAGTCCTTGACTAGTGTAAGCAGTACTTAGCAACAACTAAAACATCAGTGTGTTATCAACATTATTCTCATCCTAAATCCAAAACACAGCACTATGCCTGCTACTAGGAAGGAAATTAACCCTATCCCAGCCAAAACCAGGACAGGGCAATAAAATCTAATTCAGATAGCATAAGCATTAATTCAAAACATTTGTTCATACTGTACTATTGCTACCTGATCTGCCTGCCTTTGCTGATATATGTACTGCAGCTGCAGATTTATTTCCACAGATACATATTTTTGTATTTTGGTAATAAATTGTTTTTAATAGAGTGACTCCCCAGGGCCGAGATCTTACAATCTGATTGATTTAAATGCCTGTATGAGACTGTGCTTTCACTGTCTGGCAAAACAGATGACATAAATTTGGCTCTGGAGCCAAATAAACTGGGGAATTGTACTAAATTGTACTAAAGAGGGAAGATGGATCATGAAAAAAGACACAGCAACAAATAATGCATACTCAGAGTGTAAAATGTAAAATAAATGAAATCCTTATGAACACAAGAAGCTTGTTACCAACAGCAGAGCCTAAGCCATGTCTGAAAATCACTACACATATGGCCTCATGGAGATACATACCTCTTCTCCCTTGGCATAAATATTAGATGTATTTAACCGTATGTGTTGATATTAATTAGAAAAATGGTGAGAACATTTCTTCCTTTTCTTGCAATCAATGGCAAAGTTCCCTGAAGTTCATTGAGACAAGGACTGTCCCAAATATTGGAACAGTAGCTATACCAACGTAACTAATCCATAAAAGAATAAAAAGCCCAGGCAATGATTTGATTCAGTTTCATGTCACTCCAGGCTTATCCCAGTGAAATAACTTTATTTTTCCTGCTTTAAGATGAAGTAGCACATTGTTCGAGAAAAGCCAAACCAGAATGTGTCTGCACAGCTCATTATTACAGAGGAAATCCAACCAACAACATGGGCAGATGTTTTTCAACACTTTTTTCTTAAAAACTAGAGGGAGAGTAATGCAAAAATGCTTTTCTTTTTCTAATTTCTAATAATTTTCTTCAGCATTCTTGGGCTACTTTCCAATAGATGGTGGTTGCATCAAAAGTAGAAATATTTTCATCTGAGAACTGAGAAATACTTCATTTCTGCAATGCCTTTGTGTGGCAGGGATTTGGAAAGAGACCTGAGGTCCTTTCTTTAGCAAGAGCTGCACAGCACTCAGGCCCTTTCTTGGCACCCATTGCCATCCAAGTGAAGAGCCTTGTAGCACATGCTATGAGAGCAGCCAAAAACTGAGTGCATTGCACTGAGCTAGTAACTTATATCTGGAGAGATGGCTCCTTAGCTGGTTGGATGTGCAGAAGGTTAGATCCCTTTTGGGGCTGTTATTCAGACACATTTCACTGACACTAAATGTGACCTAACAGCTAATCTTCTTCGAATTAAGTGGCTTAATCAGATGTGAGATGAAAGATGGCACAAGCTGGAAATAAAAAGAGACTGTGAGCTTGCCCAAATGCAACTTTTTCTTCTCTTGAAATGTTGACTGAAAAGAAAGTTACAATACTGTATCTAGTAAATCTGGTTTAAAAAGCCAGAAATCAGATGAAATAAATTTATAGTACTTGTCTTTCAGTCTGCTTTTTACTTCCTTGGTTTTCTCAGTGTTAATACAGCACCAGAAATATTGTACAGCTTCTCTCTTTGGTGCATTCTTATTGCATGTGTTGGGTAATGACTTGTGCCTGCTATAAGGAAACAAATGACCATAATCTTTAGTGCCTAGGCTAAAAGTCACTAAGGAAAACATAAAAGCAGTTTTTTATGTCATGAGCATGAGAAACAGAGTGTAGGATCTCCATTGTTCCGGAGAGGCTGTTTTCATCACAGCAGGGGATCTAGTCCCTTTAGTTTGTGGATGTGCTGGGACATGCTTGCATCTTATAACCACAAATGACTGTTCCTTCTCTGCAGGTGCAGCAATCCTCCCTTGTAGCTACTTGCAGGACTTAGTTCTGCAGGAGCAGAAGTCTAGAAGGGACCCAACAGGAATGGTGTCTTCCTTGGAAAAGAGTGAGGAAGCTTAGGAAGGTTCTATCTCATTGTCCCTCAGTACTGTTACAGAGCAGGATTGCAGCAATGTCATGGTATAGCCCTGTTACCAGTTTGGTATCTCCTACCAAATGTGGCTATTATTTGAGACATCTGAACTCTTCAAGAATGGAGATCCGTGCGCTGGTTGACCTGCCTGGTTAACGCTGAAAAACTAGGCAAGGGAAGGAAGGGGTGGTGTGGGAGGATTGAGGTTTTAAAGAGAGGCAATACTTAGAGAAGATCAGGAGTGTGAAGCTGTGGAACTGGATAAATACAGTGAGAATGCAGTTTGCCATGGAGTTCAAGGCTTCACCCTGCTGCTTTGTTGTTCTGACCCGTCCCTGTGCTCTGGGACCTCTCATCAGCTAAGATTTGATCAGTAGCAAGGAGCCAGAGGACAACAAAACCTTAGATACCAGCTCTGTTTTGAGGATGGTATTTGGATTTTTACATTTAGTGCTGAGCAAGATTGTCTGGGAAAGGAAAGAAGTTGCTGAGTTTGTTAGAGACCCACAGAGGAGGAGATGCTCTATGAGATAGTTTGAGAGTTGTTTGTTGTTTTGGCAACCATTATTAGACATGGCACATAATTACTTCTGTAGCTATAGAGGAGTGTAATTTTCTTTTAATTACTGTATTAACAAATATATCAGTAGGGAAACCAACAGAATAAAAAGTTGCTGAATTTCTTTCAGTCCTGTTCTTTGCAACTCTAGGAAGGCAAAAATATTTGGACAAAAAGAAATTATGCTCTAATGAGGCCCAAACAGACACATTCTGAGACTGAGGGGAAAATAACTATTCTAGATAGCAGAGAGCTGGCTTCTAGCATAGTCCTACAAAGTGGAAATAATAGCCTCTTTCCATTGTAATTTTAAAATTGTAACTCAGTGCTGTTCTTCTGATGCTTTGTGATAGATGCCAGGAGTGGAGACTGCTCTGCTCCAAGTGCAAGTCAGATAATAAAGCAATTTCTGAGCTGTAGCAGCATTGCACCTTTCCTTTTGTTTCCTCTGAGAGATACTGTAAGGCTGCATTATCAAAATTCACCCTCACAGCCCGATATTTTATTTTTAAATTGTCCTTTAAAAAATTTGTGAGCCCTGAAGGGGACGCCTTATCTGCCATCATGGGCAAGCCTCCTCAAGAATCTGAACAGGAAAATGCTGCATGCATTTTCTTACCTTGAATCTCAAACAAAGAAAAGAAATTTGGTGGATTTCCTGACCTCTTAATCTTCTCACTGAGAAACTGCTCTAAACACTAATGAACATTAAATCGCTATTGCTCTGTTGGTGTGTAGCGCTTCAGTCAGCAGTCCTTCCAGAATCAATAACAGCAGGCAATCTACTGCAGTTTGTCCAGTGTTTGTTTTTAAAGATAATACGTACAATGCTTGAAAAATGAAACATTTCATTTCGAATGTGGCAGAGCTGGAAAAGCTCTTAAAGATGCTTTTACAGCATGTGAAAGGGACGAACCATTTGGATTCTTTTTCGCCTCCCTGCTGCCTAGTCGGCCACTGAGCCGTGGAGGGAACATGACTCCCGGCAGGCAGGTGGCTTTCCCTGCTGGCTTCCCCCATTAGCAAAGCACAGGAGACTGTGCAAGTGCAGCTTCCCATAGGAATCACCGAAGGGGCAGCTAAAATGAGGGCAAGCAGTAAATGATCGTAAAATCCCCGTACTTTGTTTTAAAGTGAAAACCTTCATGCAGCCTGCCGTACTGCGGTAGACAAAATGGCTTAGTTGTTCATGCATCTCTAGCTGTAACATCTGGGTAGAGGAGAGCATTATGGCAGCTAAAAAGGCTTTTCCAAGCAGATTTGCTGTGGGGCTGACTTAAGGTTGTACACAGCTCCTGCACTCCGGCATTTCCTGACTCTGAATATTTGGTTTTACAGCCACAGCAGTGGGCCCTCAACATCATTTTATACGATGTATTTATAGACTATCTTGTCTATCAGTAGTAACTTTGCCAGACTAACAGTTCCAGCTGAAGTGTCTTCTGTGTCCCTCAGAGAATTGGTATTTTTTCCCCTGTCTGACAAGTTTCAGCCAAAATGGTTTGTCTGATTCCGAGATGGAATCCGGGGGAAGGTGTGTCATCCTGTAATGTTAAAACAAAAATTGTGATGAGAAACTCTAATGCTTCCCTGAGTTTGAAATTGGAAACTACTAAGAGCAGTGTGGGAAGAGGGAACTGGCAGGCAGTGGCAGGGGTGCAATGCTATGCTAGGGTGGGAGACCTGGAAAGCTTGGTAGAGGGGAAAATGAAACAGGGCACGCATTAGACTATGTCAGTAGCTATGCCTCTACTTTTTTTCACAACAGACATCTCCATCTTTCTATGTTTCTACATCTACCTTCTTACTTAAATTATGCAGGTAAAGAGACAAAGTGTCTGTGGAAAAATGAAATTACAGAGGCCAAGAACCTGCGTAGTGCTGGGGAGGGTCAGAAAGCAGTGGCCTTAATCTTGATGCTTTAATTCTCCTCCTGCAAGGGGGATGCTATCAGTTTTCCTCAGATGATTGCTGTGAAGATACAGGTATTCAAATTCTGTGGAGCACTAGGAACAAGTGACATAATTTTGCATTCAGTACAGGGTTTGGATGTGTGGTTTAAATAAGGCCTGCAGGCCACATGCTGAATGTTGCGGATAAAAAGAAGTCTTCACTGAACAAGGCAGACACCCTGTGGAAGAAATAGTACATGAGCTTGTAATTAAAACCCACATCCCAATGTATTCACAAAATGGCCTGAATTAAGACTTGTGCATGAACAATCCTGGCATGTCCTAACTGCAGCGTTTGATTTTGCCCCTAAGTGTTCTTTTAAAGTTACTTTTCTGTATATGAACTATAACGAGGACACATGCAAGGACATGAAGAAGGCAGAAAAAGACGAAGAGGGCAGAAAAAGACAAACAGGGCAGAAAAAGACATTCACTCACATGCGTCAGGTATGAGGGTAGCACAGGTTTCCAGTTCTCCTTAACCCCTTGAGCAACGTATGAAGCAGACAGAAAAGCCTTTGGGCAGAACCACCAGTTCTTTACTGCTTCTTGAAAATGTTCAGAGCTTTCCCTCAATTTCTTTTCCATCACTTTGATATTTCATTTACTTTTGCTTCTTTTCTCAGAGACCTTGATTTAATTCTTTCAGTAGACAGACACTGCTGAGCACTCCCTCACCTTGCAGAGATAAGGATGTTGCAATCTCTGTGCTCCTGCTGAAAGAGAGCCGGAGAGGCAGCATCAGGGGATGAATCCATTAAAAAAACCCCCAAAGACAAAAACTGGGAAAGTAAGCAGAAAAATGTGAGCAGAAACCCCTTTGCTCAGAGTTTGTATTTCAGTTCTGCTCTGTGTCCAAGCTGACAGAGAAAAGATGTCTTTTTCTCAATGTCTGTTCCTTCCAGATATCCTTGCAGGATATTAGACACTGCAGCAGGGGTAAGCCAACATCCTACAGACTGTGAACATACGGCTGGCCTAAACATGGAAAAGATTTTGCCTTCCAGACTGAAATGGGTAACAGGTGTCCCCTGCTAGTGCCTCTGCAGCTAAGGTTGCAAGCTGTGTTCTTGCATATTTAGGCGGCTCAGACTGTTTGTCTAGGTTTGTATCTCTGTTCCTTCCAAGGAAATCCTGAAGGAGGCTGCAAGAATGGCAATGAGCCTTTGGAAGAGTGTGCTAAGGGCTTTTTAGCAATGTAGGCAGAACTGGGCCAGGGCAGTGAAACTAGATTTTGTAGCAAAGGCAGTTTAATTTGAAGAGAGAGGGAGCAGTGCAGCATGTGTGTGTGTGTGCATGTGTGCGTGCTTTTGTTTGGCTCACTGAAGTTTTGCTAAAAGCTATTAGCAAGTCATCTATCAAGCTTGAAGTGTGGCTTTTAAGTCCATATTTAGGCACCTTTTTAAATACCCTGATGTTAAAAAAAAAAAAAAGATACTCCCATTAAAGCTCAATACTTGTGAAAATTATGTTTCTCGTGACCACAACTATACAGCACTTATCACAGTGGGGCCTGGATTCTTGACCAAAAAAATGCTCTTGCTGTACATACAGATGGTAATGAAGTATTAAATAACTGCAGACAAGGGCTGGAGATAAAATCCTTGTCGCATTTATTGCTGGCAAAACAGAAATCATATTGTGCCTCAGTAACAGAAAATTTCAAAGGTCTTTTGGGGCTTCATCTTTGCAGCTGGGCATACTGGTGGAAAACTAAACAATGTGCTGACTCAAAAGGGCTCAGGATCGTATTCACAAAAACTCTGTCATCAGAGACACTGATGTCCATAGATATGTATCTAGCTGAGAAATGACAAGTAATTTCCCCAAGGCAGTGGTGTGAGGAGGGGCACTGGAAGGAATGCTAGGTCCTGGGAATGTAGGGGCCAGTTCAATGGCCTGGGCATACCCATTACCAATAAGTTGGTGTTTTGATGATGGTGTTTCTTATAAGTGACAGGATCTTTTTCTCTGCAGCTATCTGTGGTCCCAAGGTCAAACAAAAAAAAAATTCCTGTCTTGTGGATAGTTACACCACTTAGCAAGATGTTACAGAAAGATCAAAACCAACAAACCGGTATTCATTGAGAAATGTACCTCAGTGTTCTAGTGACTGAAAACAGATTTGGTATTCAACAGCTGCAAGAGAAAATGTTTGACATGTCTGTCTCTGCAGCCAGTTTCAAGGAAAGGGAGGGTCATTAAGCATGAACAATGTTAGTTAAAAGCCTCCCACCTCTCTCAAAAGCCTGCTGGTATATGTGACCCTGCAGTAATGGCCATTTCCCATCTTCTCAGGTACACAAGAGTATAAGGACTTCAGGGTATCTTACATAAAAGATTTTGCTGCTCTGCATCACTTTTTCTCTTGGAAATTTGTATCCAAATAACGCTGCTTTCCTGTTATGCTTTCCTTGTAACACTTTATCAAACAGCAGGAATTTATGCTGTTCCTGAGGGCAATCTATTGAACTGAATCATTCCTTATGGATTTTCACTGTGAGCAATGCACCATTTTCCAAGCTTATTGTCAATTGTGAATGAACATAAACTAAATCCAGTTTTGTGAGTGCCTGCTTGCCTAGTATAGATATATTATCTATGCATAATAAAGGGCCTTTTGTCCTTTAAAAAATGAGATTAATTTTTAGTTTTAAAACATCATGAGTAACTGATATATCCAGATGGACCTACTTGTTCTTTTGGATGATTTAATAATTAATTTTATAAATCCATTTTATTTGTCCCTTTTATTGGCAGGTGGACAGAAGTCCTTCTTGATGAGATAGTCATTCCTCTTGTGGTTTTGACTGAATTATTTAAAATTAAGTTGCTTAGTATGGTAGTGTTCCAACATTGCTTTATATTCAGGTCTTCCACTCCTATTTTGTATTATCCATGCCTGTTGTTGCATGCTCAATCATCATGGTGACTTTCCCATCTTAAGAATATGAAAAGATCAAGGATTGTTAGCATACATTTCTGAGTGGCTTGAATATCTCAGGCCCTGACCTAAGGCATCACTCAGAAGGCATAAAGCTATTTCTTTATCATTAGTTGTAATATTAACGTAAAAAGAAAAGCCATGGTCTTTCTGTCTGATTTACAAGATTTAATTTGATCAAGAAAACTCTATGCTGTCCAGACCTATGATGACCATGTAATTACGTGCAATAGAATAGAAGACAACTTCAAAAAATTGCTGGTTACTGTAGTTTCTTTACTAATCACTTGGAAAAGTGATAACACATGTTTAAGTATTGTCCTCATTGTCAATTTATAGCATCATTAGGTTTTACTGTGAAAATCTTATGCTAATTTTGGTTCTTATGCTCTGTGAGCTTAGACATGGCTGCTTTTTTGAAACTGATCTCTACTTTTGTGCATCTTAATTTTTATTGTTCAACTTCAGATGATTGGCTTTTGAGTATAAAAGGATCGAAACATCTAAAATGCAGGAGAGGGTGGTCAGTGTCTTTGTAAATTAGCCTCTTAAAACAGGGCATGACAAGTTTTCTTTGCGTGTATAATTTTGCCACCAAAAATGCAATTGTAATTGACTTAAAACTATCAATGTCCTTTGTTCCAATTAAGCAGCTAGTTTTTAGCAGAGCAAATGGTCGTTTGCACATTTGCCTGGGCCATGAGGGTCCCCTCTTCTGTCTAAGAAAATGTGAACCTCAGACTCCAGGGCCAGTGGCTTGGCCAGCCAGATAATGATGGAGGTTAGAGCAGAGGTGCTCAGGGCACGCTGCTGAGCACCAACGCTGTCCGGTGCAGCGCCGTCCCATCTGCAGTGCTCCTCGGTCTGGAAAACCCTGAAAATGCAAACAGCACTTCCCAAAGCACAGGACAGAAAGATGCTGTATTTTGTCTTGGTTTTCTTACATCAGCTTCTAATGCTGCTTTCATTATATATCTGATGGATTGTGGCAATTGCTTATAGAAAACCCATTAAGTGGCTGCTAAGTATTTTCAGAATAATTTAAAATGTTTCCTTCATAAAGGGCAAAATCTTGTTTCTTTTTTTAGGTTTTTATTTTGCACTCTAAATGTGAAATGGAAGATAAATAGGAAATGTGAATCATTTTGTAAACATGTAAATTGCAGACAGTTCCATTTGCCTTTTTCTGCACAGTATTCACATCCAATTTGCATTATGTACTGTATCAATTCACTAAAAGTTTATACTGATAGACCACCATTTTAGCAATAAGTACATAAGAGCAGAAGAAAAAGGGCTGTGATTTTAAACTAACTTTCATTTTCTGATTTTCTGATTTATTTCTCAGCCTTAATCTCACATAAATGATTGTTGTTGTGGGCTTTTTTTCTTTCACAAAATGCCTTTTAAAATTCATAAGCTCATTATAAAAATTAATAGGTAGTGATAGCTGCCTTTCATTCTGTCTTTTCTAAACCATTTTAAAGTGAATATAGTATTTGAATTGCAAACTCATCTCTTGCCTGCGTCCATGGAACAATCACAGTGGTAGACTCAGAATGATCGTAATTTTTCATCAAAGTGCTTTAACCCCAGCACTGTTGGCTTGTCTCCCAAATAACAAGGTAGGGCAATCTCTATGATTAATTAGGCAATGTTTATCAAACTGAATGAAGATGAAAGACCTTGGAGAACTGTATGGTGTTAAATGTTATTAAAACCAAACAAAATGGTCTCTTCCAAACTTTTCTGTATGTATTTAGTAGTGTCAGAAATCTTTGGTTCCTCCACAACACAGAAACATGTGGACCAAACCTACAAGCTCCCCTTGCCCACACAAAGAATCAAAAGAATACATATTAGTTACGGCCTGCAAAGAGATTTTGAATCTGTCTTTGTTCTAAATATGTGCACGAGAAGAGCTGTTCATATGACAACAATACTGGAAAACCCAGGGATCCCTCCTGGTCATTGCTTAGCATCTGTAGGAATTACAACAGAATATTGCACATCTGAGGTGGTAAACATCTTGCTCCTTTTTTCCTAAGAATTAAGATCAATAAATTATAGAACATAATTTTAAAAAATTATGGATCTAAAATTGCAAGAAGTTGGCAAGAACCTCAAAATGTTTCTTTTAGAATCTCATGATCTGGTGATGTTTAATATCAACTGGTTTCCTTTACACAGCCTCTGTGGTGGGAAACGTGCCTGTGCAGTCCTTATGCTCTCAACTGAGGAGTGGGGAGAAGCAAGCAGAGAAGCTAAAAAGGAGGGGATTGCCACGACAAATTCTCTTTTTCTGCTCTACGCAGGGCCTTTTTAGTAAGGTCCGTTGCAACAGGATGAGGGGTAATGGTTTTAAACTAAAAGAGGGTAGATGTAGACAAGATATAAAGAAGAAATTGTTTATGATGAGTGTGGCAAAACACTGAAACAGGTTGCCCAGAGAGGTGGTAGATGCCCCATCCCTGGAAACATTCAAGGTCAGGTTGGATGGGGCTCTGAGCAACCTGATCTAGTTGAAGATGTCCCTGCTTATTGTAGGGGGGTTGGGCTAGATGACCTTTAAAGGTCCCTTCCAACCCAAACCATTCTATGATTCTATGATTCTGTGATATGTAGTCGATACTGTTTCTCGTTCTTCTTTTACTCATGATGAATGTCCTTTAATAATAAGTGTTTTTTATCAAAAAATATGAATGGTTTGATTTTAAAATGGCTAACAAAAAGTGTTTGGCTTAAAATTGTTAATAATTCTGCTTTGCTAAATATGTTCAGAATTATCTTTTTTTTTTTTTTTTAATTCCCAAGATGGAACATTTTCTTGTGAAAATTTCTACCTGACAAAAAACCCCTACCTTTTCATATTCAGTCATTTTTTCTTCTTTTGACTGCAGAAAATATATACATATGAAAACGCATACCTCAAGGCAGAACTTAGGCTTTCCAAAGAGCTGACTCCTGTCACAAAGCATCCCTGTCTATCCCATGGGGAGATGAATAATGTGTTTCAGGTAGGCAATTCTGTTGTGACCATACTATGATGTTCAAAACCAGTTGACCGCTGGCTGCAGGCTTTGGAAAAGGGTTTCACAAAACTAGCATGTGGCTACCAGGCTACTGCAGTGGTATAACTATCGGTGTTCTCCCTGCACCTACCTGTTTAATGAACATTTGCCTCCGAGAGACATTTGTCTTCATGTCTGAACAGACTCTTTGCATTGAAGGCACATGCATTCAATGAGCAGCACCACACATAGTGAGTCTGATAGCAGGAAAATCTCTGTAACTTGCTGATGCCAAAGCAAGATGTGGTTTAGCCTGTATGATCCTGATGGGGAAATTAAAGGGTAGCAGATTAATGTGTCTCATTCATAATTGCTCTAAAGTAAACTTCAAAATACAAAGTGAAGGACAAGTTCTGAAGGTTACTGAGCCTGCACTGTACCCATTGAAGTCAGTGGGAACCACAGCTGCTGTAGGCCCTCTAAGAGCTGACCCAAATAAAGTACAAATGTCAAGCAAATCAATTTAAAGTCTTGGGGCCCTAACTGCATTACATACAAGTCTAATTGTGTTTATCAGCAGAGTGGTGCTACATCTCTTTTGCTGTTGATTTAGGAAATCCAACTTTTCATTGACTCAACAGCAGCTTTGAATGCCCCAAGCACCTAAATAAATCTAATCACAGGAAATCCTTCTCCTCTATCATTTCACTTGCATTAATCCTTCTTAAAGTACCATCTCATCAGCAGAGACTGAGGCAAGTGTATCTTGCTTCTCGCCGGTAGCAGGGAGGAAATCACACACCAGGGAATGAGATGTCCTTTCCATAGTGCATCCTTCATGTGTACTTTATCTTCTTCACTGCAAGACGCTAACACTGATGAGCCCTGTGGGTCCTAAAGTTTCAAACACAATGGCACAATATGAAGATTAAGCCTAGAAAAAAATGGATTTCCCTTCCTCCAACACTGAAAAGAGCTGATTTTTTCTATTAAAGAAAATTTTCCATTAGAGTGTTTTCCATTGAAAATTGCTTCCTGTGGAAAACTGAGTTTCTGATTAAAAGAGCATTTTCACAGCAGGAATTTATTCTTTCAGGAAAGGAATGTGTTTTTCATTAAAACTCCCAAGCCACAAGTTTAAAATACTGGGTAAAAACCTCAAGGTTTAAATTCCTCTATCTTTTAGTGTAAAATTAACAGTTTTGGCAGGAATTCCCCCTTACGTTATTTTTTATGCAAACTTTGTGTCAGGGCCCAGAAGGCACCTGTAGGCTGTGATTAAGCTGAGTAGTCTCAGCTGGGACCCCCGCCCACACAACCCCTTCCCACGCCCCAGGGCTTCATTTAAGCTCACACCCAGCACCTGTACCTGGCCTGAGCTTCATTAGAAATGTATTTGTGTTCTTTCATGTCTGCTGTGCTCCTGGATTATGGACTGTTTTTTGCTGGATGATTTCCAAAGCTATGCTGTCTCCAAACTTTGTCTCCTGTCCTGCTTCCAGCCATGCCTCCAGGATGGGCCTTGAATCTGCATTGGAACCCTGTCTCCTCCTGCTCCTGACTGGACCCTGGATGTTGTTCATCACCAGATAATGCCTTGTCTGGGGGTGTCAATGGGACCTCTTGCTATCCTGACACTATTCAGATCCTGTGAGAGTGTGGTAAGGTTCCTGCTGTGTTGGGTTCCCCCTTGGCTCCCAGTTCATCCCTGCTCTTGGAGGAGCCCTGATCCTTCTGGTCCCTGCTGCTGCAGAGGTGGAGAGGCGTAGCTTGTCACTTCTTCCATTGGTTTAAATTATATGGCTTTGCTATAACAGATCTCCCAGAGGACAGAAAGTTTCATGAGCAAGACTCAGATTCTGCTACTGAGGGTGAGCTAGGCTTGAATTAGGGAACAGCAGCTGCAAAGGGGAAACAGAAAACACCTTACCCCCCAATTTCTAATGATCCTCCCTTGCTGGGGCTGCAATGTATACAGGCCTGTTTGTATCTATGTTTCAGCACAAAAAATTTCTCTATGGAAGTTGTACATTTAGGGTCACCGTTCTTGACAATGCCAGCTTCCAGTGGAGCCTGTGAGTAGTGCAGAATGAAGGAGGCAAGTTTAAAAGTTGTTCTTCAAGGGTAAAAGAGCCCCTGATCAGCATTCTTAGATACCATATTTGCTGTATTATTATGCTTCCTGTAGTCTTTCCAGTGCTTTGAAACTCTCTTTGATCAGTATATCCTTGGATCTTTTGTTTTCTCCATGTGGCTTAATACATTGAAGTTTTTGATGGTGTTTAAATTCAACGTCCGTTTTGGTGATGTTAACATGAGGTAGCTGCAGGAACAGACAAAACTATTGGAATTCTACCTATAGCATTCCTTGCAAGATTCACTACTGTGGGTAAAAGTGTTGTGCGATGAGAATAGAAATGGTAAGGTCATTAGGCTTTTGTGGTAGGCAGTGAGAAGTTAAAATAAAAAGGAGATGAACAAATTAATTAAACCTAACAGACAGGCTGCAGACTCCTGGTTACTGAGTAATTAATTTATAATTAATAATTAAACCAGGATAAAGGATTGATACTATGGGATCACCCTAGTACATAGTCAGTAATCTATTTTCTACTACTTATTTCTATTGGACCAGCAGGTCAGTGACCTTTTCTGACAGCATCTGGGCAAATAGCAACACTACATGGTCTGTTCTTTAAATTAAAAGAAATGCCTGTTTTAGCAATTTCCTCTGCAGGAAAGCAAGCATATCTTCTTGCTCCATTTTTTTTTTTTATTGGAAGGGCATTATCAAGCTTTGAATCCCCATTTAAATTTTTAGACTGGCTTCCTAAGGAAATGAAGCTTATACAATAACAGTGACTTTCTGTCTGTCAGGTCCTCCTCAGTAACTTTCAAACTGCTTGGCCAAGTGCAACTAAACTTGAAAGTGGATGGAAAAGCATCAGTTAGACCTATGTTCTTAAAAAATTTGTCAAGAGAAGAATCTGTGTAGAAGAGAGAGATGCAATTAGTGCTCACACTGAGGGAATGTGGCAAACTTGGCTGCTGTGCAGGTGTTTGGCATTTGTGGGCTGGCCAACGAGCCTGTGAGCACCAGTGGGCCTATCAGCACACATGTGAGCTTTCTCTTGCCTTGTGTGGTGCACCCCTACAGCACTGCGGATAAAACTGGAGTAATTCAGAGAGGGAGCTAAAGAGAATGACCAGTGTGAGAAAACTGCAGGAAACATCTCTTGATTAGTTCTGCTCATTAAAATATTTGTTGGTTTAGGGTGTAAAATCAAGTTAAGGTGGGCATAAACACATTCACATGCACTTTCACTATCCCGTCTGGCAGGTATGCTCTATTCACTGATCATTTGAAAATCAAAGTGCGACTAAATAGTAGCATGAAATGTGCTAGCGCATAAATTTCAGGCCTGATTTTTTGCTACCAAAAATGTCAAAAAAATACAGTTATATCAGAGGGACTTAAGGACATGTCCTTAAGTTCTATGAATCAGTACAATTGGGGACTGGCTTTTCCAATCTGATGAAGATTATTGCTGTGTTAATTTCAACTATGAATGTTGATAAATTCCTACTTTGACTATAGGACCAGGATGAATCATTTTGGTCTTCTATCCTGACCTTCCATACAACTGAGAAACTTTCTTGAAGTAATTCTTGCCTGGAACTTTTTTAAGAGGGGGAGAAATATCCACTATTAATTTAAACATCACAATGATATACCACCACCTTTTCTAAGATATGACTAAAAGAGGTCATGGCAAATAATCTTCACCTTTAAAAAAAAAAAAGCTGTTGTTTTGATTTTGAGTTCATGAAGCTTGCTGTGCTGGTCATTGGATCTTGTTGTTGTACTTTGATTTATTACAATTAGCAGGTCCTTGAATCCTTTGTGTAGGAAACTCTGGTCTGATGGTACCGTGTTTTACTCTTATCCTTGATATACTCATTAAGAAAAGCTCTGGTAGTAATTTTCTTGCTCTTACCATTCACCATCCACTTCTCAATTTCTTAACATAATTTCTGAAGTGGGAATACAGAAGAGGATGAACTATTCTGATAGCGATTATAGAAGAGTCAAACAGCAGTAATGCCTCTTCTATGTGCACTAAGGGTTCACTAGTTTCTATGTCAAGCTAACTCTTGTCCACCCAATTGCACTTGAAAGTTATGTGTTGTTAATTGTCTGTTATGATTTTGCCCCTCTGCTATGTTCAGTGTTGCTACTTTCCATGGGACTCTCAGAAATCCTAGTCTTTACTCTTTCTTAGATATCTGACAATTGGTTATTTGATTGCACTTACACTACCTGTTGGCCAAGACTGTTCAGTGTCAGTGGCCTTTTCTCTGACAGATACCATTCTTTTACCTTCAGTGTCATCTGCAGTATCAATCTTTCTTTGTTTTTCCCTAGGCTATTGATAAACATATTAAAAGGGTCCAGGGTAAGGAATGAATCTCTTTGGGGCCTCATGAAAGAATGCTTGGTGATATCTCAATTACAGTTACGTTTAGAAGACTGGTTATCCAGTGTTTAATCCATTTAACTTTGCCATGTTAACTTTCATAGAATCATCAAATGCTTTGGTTTGTAGTATTCTAGATCATACCTGCATGATCTTGATGTACCAAATCAACTGCTTTGCAGAAGTGTTAGTATATTGCATTGATGCTACTGCCTTCATCAGCCAACCTTGTAATCTTGTCAGTGATGTAAAGTTGAGAATCTAGAATGATACTCCTTAGCTATATTTTCCTCCACTATTGCCTTAATAATTGAGTTCTGCAACAACTTCTGTGGTATTTCTCACATGGTGCTTAAAACATTGAAAAGTTGGACTGTAAGACAAGAGTTTGAATTTTTACTTGGATATCTGTTATAAAAATGTGTATTAACACATACGTCTTTTTAAGAGCTCCAACTGTGGAAGAGTTAAACCTTCTACTGCAAAACTGTAAAAGGCAAAAATTAGGTGGTGGTGGTGTTTTATTTCTTACAACATGATCCCCAATGTCTCCTCTTCTTGCTTACCCAAATGTCTGTCTTCAGGTCCCAGTGTTCTGGACTTGTAGCTTAAACTTATTTTCAGTTCTTCAGGCCTGTGGCTTAAGCCTTTTGTATGGGACACCTCCTTTATAACAACTTTCTCTTTTTCCTTTGTGGACCTGTGACCTAACTTCATTTGTTTAGAAAACCACTACCAATACCCATAGTTTTATGCTTGCTGAGGTGGAGCTGTTCCCAGCTCTCCAAACTCCTTGGTCTGTATTTCTTAATTCAGTTTTTCTAGCATATGTGTTGAAAGCTTCTGTGCCTTGCATGGATTTTCAAACCAACACTACTCAGTTGGTACACACAGGCCCAACCACAAGTCCACTATGCTATCTCTAACAGGTATCCCAACCATGCCCTTGAAATCAAATAACAAGCAGCAGATTAGACAAGGTACCAAAACACAAAGAATTTGGTGTCTAACATTCTCCATGCTTCCCTTTATTTTCAGTTTACATTGAGCTAAAACTGATCAAATATATCAGTGCACAATGAGCTGCTAGTATTATTCCCTTTAGACCTCCCCTGGTGTATATATGCTACCTGCAGTAAGCAAGAAATAGAGTAAGATGTTTTGGTGCATCCCCAATCTGCTCAATGCAGTAGAGTCTCTTAAACCTTTAGCAGTGAATAGCTAGTGGACAGCAGTGTGTGACAAGTGCATAACATGTCCATATGTTATACATGTGAGCCAGCTGGTTAAATCTTTACTCCTGAAACTGTTTGTGGGTTTCAGAGCAGAACAGCTTTCCACCCTGTATCTACATTCATAGTTATGCTCTCTTGTGAAAGCATCTGCATAATGGAAAAGGAATTTAATCTAGTGCTGCCACCCAGCCACTATTTCTTATTAAATAAAGTCCTTTAAAGGAGGTGTTTAGATATGGCTCAGAGACCACAGATTTGGAAGAGGCTTCTTTTATATTTGGCTGGCTAAGGAATGAACAAATAAGAGTGATGGTGAATTTTCTGGTGCAAATCACTGAATTTATTTCAACAACATAATTGGGCTGGGAAAAGAAGAATCATGAATTCCATTGTGACAATTATTCTGGCTATTTAGCAACTAAGGCAGGAATTCTGCTTTTGCTCCAAGGCAGAGTTTCACAAACAAAGTAGTACTTAGCTGATTCTCTTGCCCTTCGTAACCTCTCAGAACTCCTTCCCCCATGCATGATTTAAATTGTTCTGATTAAATTCGAACATCATAAATTTTAAGCCAATTTTGGGAAAAAAAAAAGTTGCCTGAAATATCTGGTACTCACTGCAGCAGGGGATGTAGACACACACAATGATACTTAGCTAAAGGGCATCAAAGGACACAGTCTTTTTTTAAAAGTATTTCCCTAAAAGATGAGATACCAAGTCTTTGAGAAGTACTGAATGAGCAAAGCCAAGATTAAAAATTAAATGCAACAGCATACTTCGAAAAGGCAGCAAAAGATTGCAGATATTAAAAGGTAGCCTTTAAAAAAATGTGACTTATTAATGCTATTATTTTGCATATTTTCATACTGTGACAGGTTCATTGTTGTCTTTTCAGTGCATTTATCTATGATTTCAAATATCATTTAAGATTTTTATGGTAAATTAACTTCTGATTATATTTATTCTGCTCAGGGCAATAGAGGCTAGCAGACGCAGCATACATGCCAAAAGACTATTGGTTGTATACTCCCTTTTTGTGTTTGTAATATGAATAGCCAAAGTCATGTTAGCTATAGAAGATATTTGGAGTGGTTTAGTTCTCAATACATAAGGAGCAAAAGTTATTCTCCTCTTAATTTTAGTGCCCTGATAGTCTTTTGTCAAGTGTGGTTAGAGCAATTTTTTCATAATCTGCTAACAGGCTGAACACACTGAAGTTCCTCTAACATAAATAGCGATTCATCTCCCAGCAAACCAGAATTTGAGAATCCTCTGTAATTCTGTCATGGGAATAGCTGGAAGTTTTTGATACACAGTGGAAAAAAAACAGGCTACTGCTAGTACTTCACTGTCCCGTTCTTCCTTGAAAAATCTAACTCAGCCCAACACCTTTCTGCACCAAACTTAAGAAGGACCTTTTTTCCCAGCTGCATGAGATCTGAAAATGCTTTCCTTGAGAGCAACCCTAGGAATCAGCCACACCTTTAAACCAGCACAACAAGGCTGGAATCTGCTCCAGTGTATGCTGGTAGAGATTGCCGCATACAGGGGTGTTGCTGTAATTATTTTCTACATTCCCATTGAACATCCATACCTCTTGAGCAGTAAATAGCATGTCAAATGGAAGAAAAATATTTCCCTGCAGTTTGCTGCATCAAAGTTCACTTTTGTCTTCTGAAACACTTAAAGGTGCCTTTTATTTCTGAAAGGGACCAAAGTGCTCTTTATTCCAAAAGGTTTCAGCAGGGTTGGTTTAAACCAAGAGCAATTGGTTGTGACAGCTGAGCCCTTCCCAGGGTTACATCCTTGCTGAGATATGCACATCCTGTCCTGTCTCTTATTCTATGGTGGCTAAGAATCTTCCCAGAGGAATTTGTTATATCGAACAAAGTCTAGATGCAGAAAAGGGACCAAACCGATATTTCAGTAACTGATTGAATTATGTGGGCTGCATTTTCGGTGGCTATTCTGTTTTCTTGTAAATTTAATCCTGTTCTGCCTGTTCAGTGTTTGAAATGCACATCTCCTTCCCCTGCCTGTACTACTCACTCATACCTGTGCGTAAACATGCATACAAGCTTTTAGCGAAATGCACAGGTGTCAAACAAGCACACTCATATGGGTTGATAGCTAATTGTATATTAACTTGACATACAGCTGGAGATTATATTTATGAGACTGTAGATTGGTTTTGATGAAATATCCTTAAACATTTGCAAAAGTGAATTCTTCATGTGAACTTTGGCATGCTTAGTTCAAAAGAGGTATGAAACTGACTTTTATTGGGGGGAAAAAAAAAGATAATTTAGGATTTTTTTTTTTGGAAGGCTTTCATAGGTTAGAGTTGAACAGAACTCAGTCATTCTTCATATTTATTTTACACTGAGTATGACAAATATAGTCACAATTGCTGGCCCTTTACTTTGCAAATTAGACTTGTTGACTTTATTGGGACTTGTTAGTTTTCCCTGAATAGCTGTTTTAAGTAGAAAGTTAGGCTTTTCAGTATGGGGAAAAATAAGGTGGTCTATTTAAAATTCAATACCACAGTCAGAAGGAAGGAGTGAGTTACTTTCAGCAAGGTCAGGAGACTCATACATGTCCTGCTCTTTCATCTCTACAAACAAGATTTATTGCTGTTAAAAGTGGTGGCATCTACACTTTCTGCCAGTTAGTTGCCTCCTTAAGATAATAGATGTGATTGGAATTTTCTTGTTATTTCGTGTTGCATGGGTTCATTATCATTCATTTTCTTATGAGGACTGGACTGGCAGTCATAACATTTTGGGAGTATTGAATGTATGCATGTGAGCTCAGCTGGTTATCGTCAGGCTACTCTTGTATAGGCAAAGCCAGTATCAGAAGACAGCAAATAGAAGACTGGATACTGTCACTGGTTTGAATCCCTTGTTTTCCTGTTTGTGTAAAGTTAAGATTTTTTTTAAACTGTTCTTTATATTTTACCATAAGTTAACTCAAGAGCTCTCCCAGAGCAATTGCATAAATATTATTTTGTAAAGGACAGTAGTAGATTGGCCTAAAGAAATCTTCAGATAAGAAAGTCAAAGATGGAAGAATTGCTGCTTTTAGTAACTTTCTGTTGCAGGTTACCTGAGGGCAACACTGTCCCTGGATAAAATAAGGTGAAACAAAGAACTGTCCAGAGCAGTAGTCATAAGCAGATTTCAGTGTTTCTGCAATACTTCTACATTTGGGCCACTGGATTAATTTTTATTTTTTTTAATATAAGGAGGTTTTAGAGCTTGGCAGCATCCAAGAACTTTTTGAAAGCAAATCATGTTGATGGTTTCATTCATCTTGTAATGTGGGGATTTTTGTACCATGAAACAAGAAATCATTTGACCAGAAGGAAGATGTAACATTTGTATTTATGTCCACGTCTAGGCTTCAGATGCATCCTGAGGAATGACTGTGTGCAATAATTCTCAGAATTATCTTAAAAATATCAAATGGTGATCATGCTGGAAATTCAGTACTGTTGAATCACTGGTGTCATCAATATGTGTGTTAAAGATGTTCAAGATGATGAATCCAGTAAACTTTTATCACCCTGTCAAACAGCATTTCTTTCACATCCCTTGATGTCTGAAAGGTTGTGTTAGCTGGATACTCAAGGTTTGTCTCTGTGCCCATAGATGTTATTGATGCACTCAAAAGATTATTCTATGATGAATTGGTTTTCCTTGTATTTGAGTTCATTGGGAAGTAGACTGGCTCTGTCAGATGCAGGAAATACATTTTACAAGTGTATGTTTAAGGCTAGTCCTGCCACTATTTCCCACTGAAGTGTGAGGTTTCACTGGGAGTAAGTAGGAAAATATCAACTAGCCAAAACTGCTCTCTCTTAGCAAGGAGAAACTTTCTGCTCCCACCCCTGTGCTGTATGAAGAGGGACCTCAGGCTATAGCTTTTAAAGACACCTGGATCATTCTCTTGTTGGTCTGAGGACTAGCTAGCCCAGAATAGCCTGTCTCTCCCAGACAGGATGGCTGCAGTTTCCCCACTGGGGATGTTCTTTGGTCTGTGCTGATTCCTGCTCCATGCCCAGCAATTGCTGGGAACAGTGCTCCTTGGCCAGGGCCAAAGTCATGCCCCAAATCATTCTCCAAGTATGGACCATTGAGTTCTGGAGCATGGGATAATTCCTTGGCACTGTTCAATTTACCAAGAAGGATGTAAAATTGGACATACCACCATGTCACTTCCAATTCCAGGTCAGCTCTACACTGTGAAATACAGAAGCAGTGAAATGTGTGCTTTTTGCGCAAGAACTGCCCAACAAGCACTTTGGGTTTTTTGCCATTCTCCTTTCCTGTTGTCTTAGGTTACCTGAGTTGCTGTACAAAGGGGAGTCTGGCTGGCTCATCATTCAAATATGACTCATAAGTCAGGCAGATTCAACCAAAGTGGACATAAATCACAAAGACTTAAAAAAATCTGTCAGCTGGTGGGAAAGTAGAGAGGGCAGAATATGCTAATTTAACCAAAAAAAAAATCAGAAACTCCAAATCTGTAACAGTCAGTAATGCTTTTGTATCATTATTGTAAACAGTTTCTCTGGGATGCAGTCTTGTCCTTGATCAAAACTTCACAACAAATTACAGTGTAGATGGAGTGTTTTGATCAGAAGCACTCGCAGCAATGGAAACTGACATTGACCATGTTGTTCTTTCCTTTCAATCACTGTCAGAGATGAAAAGTTTCCAGATTTTCGTGATCTACAATACCTATTATTAAAACAATTTCAAACAGTGGACTCTTGTGGATGTGTAAATTGTCGTCATTTTTTGAATTGAGCTGTATATCTTTCTACAGCAATCTGCCCTGTGGTTTGTGGCTTGCCCTTCGCCTGTTCCACATTAGTAGGCACAGAATATCCATTTGTGTTACTGTAAAGATAGTGAGCTCTCTCTTTAGGGGAGAAGAGCCAGATGAGGCAGTTATACAAAAGTAACTTCAGCTTTATTGCAGTCACCCCTATCATCACAAATAGCATAAATGCTAGTATAACTTAGAAAGATATATGCATGTTCAGTAAATGGACTGGGAATGAAATAAATCAAAGGTCATCTCTGGAAATGGAAGAATTGGAAAACTAGGCCAACCTCACATGAGAAAAAGAAGGAAGAGTATGTTAATGAGTCTACTACACCAAATACCTCTACTCTGCAGTAATTACTAATGCTTTAGTGCCATTATTGTACACAGCTTTGCCAAGACAACTTGATGTTCTTGATCAGACATTAGGGAAAACTTAGCTACGTATGTAGTGTTTTGACAAAAAAGATGGAGGCACAAAGAAAAACTGACACGTGCATATTGTTCTTATGATCTCTTCCTGTACTGTACTACAAACACAAATTAATTTCTCATATAAGCAATGCTCATGAAAAAAATTAGAAAGAACCAATCCTGCTAACAATTGCTGGTGTGCTTACTTGTCTCCATTGTGAAACTAACTTGAAAGGGCTTGAATCCCCAAGATTCATGCACACTTATGAACTCTTATCTTGAGAGGTGTGAGGCTCTAAGCTTAAGCTGGCCAAGCTAAGTACAGCCAGCAACAAATTCAAGTGAGCCCACCTGGTCAGCTACTGACATTTCTGCTCCACAGGACAGTGTGATAAATACCGCTTGCCTCCCACAGTGGATGCATCTGATCTGATGTTAGTCACCTGTCTGACAGGTGCCTAGCCAAAGATAATCTTTGAGGTTCTGTGTGTAGTCAAATATATATATTTATATATGGGGAATATATGCTTTCAGAGGATAATTGTTTCTATGTGTCTTAGACTCCTACTTAGAATGAGATGAATTATGCTTTAGAAGTGTCTAACACATGCTGTTTGAGACAGAGGCTAGACAATTTGCTTAGATTAGATGTCTAACTTTTAGTTGGCTAGATTTAAATGAGATTACTCCACTCCTGGTGTTTTCTTGCAAGTTTTTCCTTTCCTAGCCTTCCAGAAAGGATAGATAAAGTCTTTTGAGAAAGTCTGTATTGTGGATATCCCACATCAATTATGTTTTTTATAGGTGAATGGGTGAAATAAAATATTAGGGCGAAATCCCTGTTCATGAGGTTGTAAATCATTGTCAGATTTCATTCATAAGACTTGACACTTTTGAATTACTCTACTCCTCCATATGGGAGTTCCCACAAGTGTGATTAAAGTTCCATTTTTTATGCCTATTATAATCTTATCTTATATCATTCACTTCACTATTTCCAATATTGCAACTGTAATGCTATGCAGTATATGTTCCCTGGGGTTCAAGTACAGTAGAAGATCTGCTTAGAAGTAAAGTATGAGGGGGATATAAATAAACTAGATCAGAGAAAAGTGCGAAATCTTGGCTTCAAAGAAAGTTCAAAGAATGTAAGTGTAGTCAGGGAATAGTAGGAATGATTAAACCATTAGTGCCACTGAGAAAGTGAGCCATGTCCTACGCTGGAGCTATGAATTGACTTTAGCCTTAACTGCATAATGATAATCCAAACTTTCAACATCATTAAAATATCATGGAGGTAAAAAAGTTAACTTAGCTGTTGTTATGTATGCAATTCCTAAGCAACACATTACTAGGGCTAAAAAAAAAAAAACAAATGGAAAAAAGTTGAGAAATGCAAAATTGAAATTCCCACACTAACAATCCCAACATTACCTCTGACTATACTTACTGTCTCTCTTATTTGAATTTATTTTCCTCCTCTTCTTCAGAATTGTTTAATGTATTTCTGTGAGACCAATTGTTTGCTGTAAGTCATACAGGCTGATCAAAAGAGGAAATGCAATAGCACTGCTAGCTAAGTTACCTCTTCCTTTTCCAAGCTTTTCCCTCTAAGAAGTGGAATCCTACCTCATGGAATTTTACATTTTTATGAATTCAAGCAGAGGAGACTGGTAATTGATAAAGACAGACAGACAGAAGGATAAATGCAATATTTCAAAGTAATTTTGTGGTTTAGGAAATACATCCAAGACTTTGGAAATTCTATAAAACCCCTCACTCTTCAGGATATGGGCTAGTCTCTGCATCAAAAGAAACTTTTCCTGATGTCCAGATATTTGTGACTGCTATCTGTCAGGAGTATGCTTTTCCTTTTTCTGAAGGAGAAATTGCTGACCAGTGTCAGAAGTTAAATACTGGGTGGGTTACTCTATGCTCATGGCAATTCCTATGCCTCAAGTAGCCTTACAACCTCCAGTATACCACACAGGGCAGGGGCATTGACAGGAGAAGTTGGATCCCATGTAGAGGTCATCCATAACCCCTGTGATATGAGATGCTTTCTTGTTTAGTAGAGGAGGATCAGAGATAAAAAACACTTTACATACTTAAGTACTGCTTTTTCTTTTTTTTTTAACATTTGTGACAAGGTATTATATGTGGTGTACAGGATACATGCTACAAGTTAGAAATGGGAAGCTCTGCCAGTAAATAATTAATGTGTGAAGCCAAATAATTTCATATGCATCAGGCATGGAAACACGGGTAAGACTGTAGCAACAGATTTGTGGCATAGACACATTACAGCTGTCTTTTGTAGGGGATAACTCTTGTATGGAGTATTGTGATATCTATTACATTTATCATATGTAAGTATGGTTATTAGGACACAAAAGCAGTCAATACAAAAGACAAGAGAAAATTTAAGGCAGGTACAAAAAGAACATCTTTTTTTCTCGTATTGTTGATTCTTTTCCTACTTACAAGCAGTTGTTTCCACTTGTGAATGTCTGACAGAAACAAGCTCTTGCAGCAGGTGGGGTTTTTGTGTGTTCCACTTAATGGACAAAGGCATCCTTTGAACTCTGCAGAATATACCAGGCCTGACCCCTTTATTTCCCAGTAGAATGGTGGCTACAGACAAGTTGCCCCTTTGTAGCCCAGTCAATGTTGCAACAGAAAAGGCCAAAAAGAAGGCACAGATAAGCTCCCTCTGCAGCAATGCTGAGCCCTGAAAGTGAGTAAAAGAGCACAGAGAGTGAGAGAAACACATATAATATTTGCTCCAGCCATCCCCGGTGCACTATACATTTATAAGTACTACCTGGTAGCCTGGAGCTTTGATGTGCCAGACAGCAAAATAGCCACACTCAGCTTGCAAACCTCCAGACAGACAGCAAAAATAATTCCTCTTCAGCGCTAAACAGTGATGACAGAATATCTGTCACTGAAAACTAAAGTCAAGACGATTTCAAATGGCGAATTTCTTTTTACCTGACTAAATTCTTATTGCTATCTTGTGTCGTTCAATGAGCATTGGACAGAAATAGTTACACAATTGGCCCATCAACAAGATGAAAATATTTCCCTTTGCTTATTATTATGTAAAGTAAATATTAGTAGAGTTAATGGAATCAAACTCATTTAAAGACTCTGGCTCATGTGTGGTAGGTATTACTGCTCTCCTGACACAGTAATATTTTTGACTAAAATTGCCTAAGTAGGATAATTGTTATCCTACAGGTAGGAATGCTGTCTGGGCTTTTTTTTTTTTTTTTTGCTTTTATATGCTGAGGTCTAAAGATTTATGAACACTAACCTCAACCCTTTTGTGTTTCTGTCACCCAGCAGTGAGGACTTGGCCACCAATGCCACCTCTTGCTGCAGTGCTTTTCTCCTGAGGCTCAGCTTTCATTTCCATGTGGACCCTAGTCCTAAGAGTTGCTAATGAAAGTGAATTGTGCTCAGACCAGCACTGTCATCTGTGTAAGCCTCCTAATGCTTCCATGCATGTTTAATTAAACAGGTGAGTTACCCACTTAAATCAAGGATTGGGTTAAGCAAGGGTGTAATTGTTTCAAGAAATGCAGTCTAAGCCAAGAGCACTGGGGAAGGGATGAATCGCCTCATTCATCAGCGGGGGAGAGGTTGGTTCTGAAATTTAATAATGTTAATTTCTGTGCCAAATAATTCCAGTACTGATGGTTTAAGAGCTGATGTAATGTACATAATTTCACAGATCTAAATGGCTTTCTTTACCCAGAAAAGTCGCAGTTCTCCTCAATCTCGTTCTCAAAATTACTTCTGTCTCCATCTCTGATAAATTCTATAATGTGATGTAAAATTTCACAGTACTCCAGAAACATTAAAAATGTAGTAGCAGTATAAAATAATTGAAATAAATATCAAATTAAATAACACAGAGGATGCTGTAGTGTATTATTCATTTTTATTTTATTCGATAACACTCTTCACTTCAAAATTTACTGAAGGTGCCTTTGAATTTTCACCACTGAAAAGCCCGAAGTGAGAGTTTAGGTCAAAATTGCCAGTAAGAAACCAGAGCCTCAGCCATGATGGACTTACAAAGTACCCTTTTTTCTAGAAAGGTGGTTTTGATTTTCCTTGTTGACATTTTCTGCACTGTTGTTTCTAAATGAAACAAGTATCAAAACATTTGATCTTCTGGCCTAGTAGGAGTGGCATAGGGGTGTGCACCAGGAACTACCCTATTCTGAATCCTCTGAGGGTATACATGTGATGAACCAAATCCAGAAATATTCATATGAATATCCCGCTTGATGTAGGAAATTTAGGAAACACTCATGTCCTGTGACTCTACAGCAAGTAGGGTTTGTTTTTGGTTTTTTTTTTTTCCCCTAAATACTGGCTCAAAATAGGTTTTCCACTTCTATTTTAACCAGGACTTAAGCTCTGGAGAGAGTGCTAAGACGACAGTGTTGTGTTCAACATACTATCAAAACATTTGGCATTATGATTCGTCAGCAGCTGCCATTGTGTATGGAGCGCTTCCTTGGGTGACAAGCCTCTGCCCTCAAGGTCCTCTCAGGTCTGGCCAAGCCCAGGAGGAAGCTCTGCTTCACATGTGCAGAGAGGGGTGCTCGCCCCATCTCGTTTCAGGCTGCCTGCATGGACAGTAGCAAGAGGAAGGCTCCTGACTGGGCTGCTCTCTGCTGCCTTCTGGATGAACCATTCTTCTGCCCACCAATTTTTGAGGTATTTGAAGTAGGTGCTTTACATTAAACCTTGTGGGGGGACCTTTCTCCATCTTTTTCCTCCCCAAGGAAAATCTTATGGCATTTAATCTGGCATTTTCAAAGAGTAAAGGGGAGCAGTCATTGTGAGATTGCAGAGGATCTTGTAAACATACCTTTTCTGTCTTCAGAAACCACATTTCAAGAGGAAAATGTGCTCATTCTGGCCCTTGTGTTTGGCATCCTCTGGGATGGTCTAGGTTGGAAGAGACTTGGTGATGTCATGTAGCCCATTCCCCTGCACTGAGATGAACCACACTAATTTTTCTGACAGTTCCTAGTGAGGGAGATCCCACAACCTCTTAAGCAAGCTATTCCAGTGTTTTCTTGCCCCCATTGTTAGTCTGTTTTGCCTCATGTCTAAATCTCTTTTGCGGAAATTTAAATGCTTTTCTTTTTGTTCTTTCCACTGTCAACATAAAAGAATAGATTATGTCCACCCTCTGAAGTCTGTTACTGCATCTCTCTTTAGTTACATCTTTGTTAAGCTATGCAGTTCCAATTTGTTATTTTGCCACAGGTATGGTTTTCCAGTTTTCTGATGAATCTTTTTTTATCTGGACTCTCTCCAATTTAGCCCTTGCGCTTCCTGGTGTATATTGCCCGTAACTGGACATGGATCTATTGTGGTCTTATCAGTGTGAATTAGAGGTGTTCTTTAACTGATGTCTCAGAATGTATTCTGGTTTATATATTGCAGTGTGGTATTTGCTTTTCCACAATAGTATGTCTTGCTTGTGATCCTGCCAGACCTCCCACTGTTGCTCCCGGGCCCCTCACTGCCCTCTCTGTGCTTATGCACCATCTTTCATGACAGTTGTAAAAGAGAAGCAAACGCTGATCTGAACCACAGCTTGCCTGTTGGTTCATGAAGGTGCCCAGCTGCAGAGGACTGGGAGGGCAGAGTTTGCAGTCTAGATGAAAGACAGCACCTAAATGCAGCCTGGGGCCCAGCTGCTTGTTAGTGTGTGGTCTGCCATGACAAGACTGGACTGAAGACAGATAGATTCTTCCCTCTTAGCTTCCCCTTTCCTTCTGCTGCCTGCCTCAACTCATGACCCTAACTGAGATCCGTTCCCAGCTACTGCCAATAGAGAAGCTCCTTGGAGCGGAGAAACTCAGCTGTCCCAAGGCCACTGGTGCCAGGAAAAGGAGACCCGTCCCAGTAGCTTGAAACAGCAGTGAGGGATGCAGAAGTAGCAGCCCATCGGTGACAGGGACACTTCTGCACATATCACTGCTCCTCCTTTCTTCCCCAGGATTCCTGTCCCACTCTTAGTGCTGGTTTTGGTCCCTTCCTGGAGTCCAGACATACCTCAGGGCAGGCTGAACCTGTGCTACAGAGAGGTTTGGAAGAAATTCCCTTGAGGGAAAGAGGTTGGTGTTTCCATCTTCCAGGGAATGGAGGAAGGAGATCATGGGGATGTTCATTCAGAGCTTCTGGTAGACAATGGCTCCATAAGAGAGGAAAATTTATTCCTCCCTACAGGTAAGAAGAGAGAAGTATTGCTAAAGCGACCATTTTCCTGTGTATACTGAAAAGTCTCAGATTTACCCCTTGGGAATTGTTATGTGCATGTGTGCTCCCAGAGCAGAACTGCAAGAGTGAAGGGGGAAAATGGCCTTTTCTTTGTTGTCAGGTTTTGGCTATTTGGTGCAATTTTTTTCCTGTTATGTGTTTTAGTTCTTTGGGAGAATTCTTATGGTAGCTAATAGGGCTTTGCTAAAGCTGCTGAGGATAGGAGGAGCTGGGCAAACTTACTGGAGGAGTACATTTTGACAGTGTTAGGGAATGCCCATGCAACACTTGACATGTTTTTTCAGTCCTGTCTTGTTCACTGCCATAAAACTGTTTCACAAACAAATAAGTGGGAGCTGATATGATAGAGACATTTGTGTAATATATATTGGCATATGGGGAACTAAATCCAGGTAGTGCTGCCAAAGTTATTCTAAAGAAGTGTTCTATTCACCTTATAGAGGGGGAGTGCTATAGTGTTTGTTTTTCCCTCTTGTTTCATGTGAATTTTAAGATGGATAATTTTACAATATCGGTCTTAAAATTTAAGATATCCATCTTAAAATTCCCCTTTCTGGAAAAAGAGGACATAGAAATGAGAGGAAAGAAAAAAGCTTTCATGGTGAAAATGTGCATGGGGATGGAGAGGTTGATTTGTCTTTTTTTCCAAGTTCTCCTGTCTTTATCCTTTTGTGTACTTGTACCAAATTCAGCCTCAAAAAAATCAAAGCAATACTTATGAGCTTTTATGCAAAGAAGTGGTAAAAAGACAATCCTAACTTTTTTCAGTGACTTGGCAGGGGCTGAAGGTCATGTATTCTCTTCTTCATACTTGAAATTAAAAGATCATTATGTAACTGAAGATTTTATGCATTTTTTTCCCCTCTCCTCAGTTCAGAAAGAAGTAATAGCAGGCAGGGATGGAATTTCCTGACAGTGCAGCAGGATTATTTTATATATTTCTTAGTAACAGAGGGAGAAATTACTACATTAATAATCTGTCCAATCCAAAGAATCGGCCATCTGGGAAGTGGGAACATTTCCAGCTGTAGGAATCGGAATCCACTGGAGAAATTTTGACATACTGTTGCAACTTAGATGATGAAAGCCAAGGGTTAGGATTGAACAACGTGATGGCAAGGGTTATTTGTCTCCTATTAAACTTAAAATATTTTTGTTACATGTTACCAAAAATTGTCAATGTTGTGCATGCACTTTGACCTCGGAGCCTTATCTGACAGAAAAAAAGGGTTTTTGTAGCAAGGGAGCTGCCAGAACATTGGTGAAAGGATAAGATACAGGGGAACTTCATAATAGTATAAATTAGTTGCATATAAAAACAACATCTCTGTCGCTTTAATGCAATAAGCCCTCATTTTGAGACAAATTCAGGACAACAGTGAATGCCTAATTGGGTCTCTCAGTTGATGTAACTCAGCATATAAACTTGTCATGTACAAATCAGTGGAGGCGGAGATACTTTCTTGGGAGATAGCATCAAGATCCACCTGTGTCAGGATTTGTCCCCCTGAATTCTTGGGAAATTCAGTCAAGAGTGAGAGTGTTTGAAGTGGGAGAAGACGAATGGGTATGGTGCTGAAGTTGGTGGGTGTTCTGCCCTTCCCAGGGCCATGTGCCAACCCTGCCTGGCTCCTGCTGGCTTCCAGCTGGGGCTGCGAGGTGGCTGGCCCTGAGGCCAGAAACAAGTGGCATCCTGCTCTGCAGTGCATGCCGGCACCCTGGGGGCTGCTGCCTCACCCAGAGTACCCGCTGGCCACCTCACTGATCGGAAATGCTGGCTAGGCAGTGAGCAAAGAGGGTGTGCTCCTTATTGCCCCTGGTTCAGAGTTGCTTCCCTCCTTTACCCCTGTACTGTACTGTGTAAAGGGCGTGAAGTTTACAGCCCTGAAGAGGGTGTAGCAAAATAAGTACCAATCACTGCCGCATAGCAGCTGCTTCCTGATTGACAACAAAATTCTTCTGAGTTTAGGAGGAAGGTAACGCTTATCCAGCTGATCTTTTGCCTAACTTTTCAATATAATGATTATCACATCCATTACTCCCATGTAGTGTATTTACCACAAGAATAATATTATTCAGGACGTGTTTTCCACCAAATCATGTATATCCAAGCACAAGAGGAGGGAGTGAGTCAGGAGTCTGGCTTTAAAAATAATCTGGCATTTTTCTAAAGCTACCCGGATATTGCTTTCTATAGAGAAAGCTGAAAAATACCTGAGGTATTTGGGTTTGGCATGCTGGTCTCAAACATCAGTTGTTCAGAGTATTTTATTTGCAGAAAAGCAGTGGGGAGGAAAGAGGGATCCCCAGACATGTGTCAACTGACAGGAAATAAGTAAATCTGTATGTGTACTATCGTGATTTTCCCTTAAAAATAAAACATTTTCCTTGTGCTGGAGACAATAGTTTAGTATGTTACATTATGTGCTGCAATCTGGAAGGTAAATCCTTCCATAAAACTGTCAGTGTAGCTTATAAGACAGCTCACCATAACAACACTCTTTTCAGCTTCTACAATATTCTTCTGGTACAACTTTGCACCTGCATTGCATTGCACGCTGCCCATAAGTGTTTTATGTGAATGATGCTTCAGTAGTGCATCCCCATGTTACAGCATCTTCAAGAGACTTCTAGTCATGGCACCTCTGGCACTGTGGAAGGTGGGGGCCACTAAACGCAGCAAAATGAATCGCAGACAGATGAGCCTTGATGCAAAGATCTTGTATTCCCTTTCCTATTTGAGAGCACATCAGTAGCATGCATCACAGATAAGATGCTCATTTTCAAGACATCACTAGAGAGAGATTTCTGAGGATAAACAGAGGATTAATTTTTCATGGGAAAAGTGCAGGACCAAATAAAAACAGTTAAAGGATGAAATATGCCCACTATTTCCCTAGCAAAATCAGTTATTCTGCAAACCACATGGATACACTTGAAATAGAAGAATAAAACACTTGTGAGACTGTAATAATTTTTTTTTCTGTAAGACTTCACCTGTAAAATAATTATTGTAGATGTGAAAGATAGTGAGTTCTTTTTCCCTTGAACTTTAAATTGGGAATGAGAGCTAAACTCAGATTTTAACCTTGCAATTCTCACTTAAATATCTTAACTAAGATTCAAAGAAAGTCAAATATTGCATCTAAGATGAAATAAGATCCAAAAAACCTTTTGGCTTTGAAGTTTTTCTAGCTCTGTAGTAATAAAGTGTACAGTTTCAGCCTTTTATGACTATTGACTGTGGATGAGAGCGAAGTCTTTCCATCAGTTTCAAAATTACAGGCTCTTGGTTTGACACTGCAGACCTCTTCAACCTATTGAATCACAAAATGATGGAGGAGTTGAGATGTAGACTTTATGGATGTTCTTATATCCAAAAATATTCCAATTAATAAAAACTATTCAGAAGTTGGGAGAAAAAAAAATCACTGAATTATATGGACTATTTCTAGAGGAAAAAAATCTATCATTTACAATAAAATTGGTGTCTGCAGTGAGTATTCCAAAAACAGAAGGCTATTATTTCATATAAATGTGAAGCCTAAAATAATGTTTAGAAAGCTGCATTTTTTTCTGCCTACCCATAAATCAAAGTTCAGCTCAATTCCACTGAAGGACTAGCTGTGCTTTCAGAAGGAGCCAGATGGGAGCCCAAGACAAAAATGAAAAAAGAGGTGAAATATTGGACTTAAAAGGCCAGTAACTACCTAGAAGTCTTTCCAGAGGTGTAAAGTAGTGCATGTGTGTTCTGGTTCTTTTGCAATGCATTTAATTTGATTTAAAGACAGTATGATTCAGTTAAATAAAATACAATTTAGTCACTCAAGTAAATGCTCCTACTTACCTCCTATGGAAGGAACTTTTTGACATGATATGGTCACTAAACCACACTGGAAACAGAGACCTGAAAATGTGGGAAATAAAAACTAGTAAAAATTATTAACAGCTCCAATTTTAGAATTTAAGTACCCTTTCTCCTGCAACTGTAGCTAGGAGCCACAAATTAAAAGTGCTTGCAGGTTAAATGATCTCCTGATCCTTAGAACTGATCCTGTCACATCAGTCTGGATGACTGTAAGAAATGTGCAGTGGTAAAACTTGTTCTGTGGTTGCCTGTACTGTTGAGTCTTCTGTGAAAAAAAACCTGGAGGTTTCAGTCCTTGTGTCTGGGCCTTTCAGGAACTTCCTAAATTTAAATCTAAACTTTTCAAAGATGCCATTTTTGACATGTCTGTTTAGGATGCCTTGGTGGAACCTGTTCTATAGAGGTTTAAATATCTACATTTCTGAAAATCATGTTATTTTGAGGTATCAAAAGCTGAGGACTAAAAAATGGTTAGTCTTTTTTGAAAATATAGGCCTAATATTTTGAGTCAGAGATTTATTTCTCATAGGGAATATATTTTGAGTATATCAACAGAGAAGAATTATGTTACTGATACACTGTGGATGATACAAACAACCGTCCGTTTAGTTTTCCAAAGTGTTTTAGAGAACTGTAGTTCTTTTAAAGTGGAGTTTTATTTGCTAAGAACAGCTTTGAGTTGCACATCTGTTGACTAAAACTTAGATCTAGTTATACTATAAAAATATTGCTGGTTTAGGTCACTCATGACTTGTTATAGGCAATAACAAGAAATTGCTTGTTTTTCCCAGGGAGGTGTCTCGTTTCTTGGCATAGTCCTACGTAGGGGCCCAACTTCATGTATGCCACACATAGTCCTTCTACACTGCGGTTCCTACCAACTTTTATATCAACTGTTGAACAGTTAATACATTTAATATGATCTTCCTTCAAAAGATAATGAATTTTACAGTTGTGTGCCTTTGAAGTATCATTTATCCAATTACTTTTGTGCCTGGTTTATTTTAATACATAATTTTTGAAATGCCAGGAAAATTATAACTGAAAAGCTAAAATGATGTTGCTTCAGAGCTCCCCTTCTCGGTAGATTGTTTAACAGTATCCTAAATGTGTGTTTTTCAGTGGCTCCTTGTGAAAGAAGCTGAGCCTTGGCTTGTGCACTAATGGTGCAGTGATGCCTGGCTTATTTCAGTGATCCTCTACAGAAGTATTTACACTGTGCTGGTGATTTGATGCGGTCTGCCAATGCACAGCTATGAGGCAGAGAACTCTAACTGAGCCATTAAATGTTTCTACAACCTCCTTTAAGTATCAGAATGTCTTAGCCTAATTCTTCTAAGGAAGGACAGACAAGGGCAATGCACTTACGGGCTTGCCAATTTCCTTTTATGTTTGCACTCCCTTGTCCCAAGGATATAGACAGCTGTAAGTGCCATTTTTAACAATTGAGTATAGCAATTTGGAGACATCCCCTTAAAAAGGTCCACTCATGAATTTTGCAACAGCAAACTGAAATTTGCATTTTTATAGTTCCTTTATCCCAGCATAGTTTGCTAAACCTGGTCAAAACTTTCTACATAAAGTGTTACACATTGATTGTGTGATGACTGTGTGATGACTTTGCAAACAGAATCACACCTTTTCTATCCCAAACAACAAATCAGTTTGTGCTTATTCATTTACAAGTGCACACGTTACAATGAAAGTAAATATGTAATGTTTCAACCATGGTGGCCTTGAGGATAGTGGAGGTATGTAGCATGCAGATGTGGAGAACCCTCCCTGCTTTTTAATTTTACTGAAGACATCCATGCTTTTTAACAGGTTACATCACTGGTGGAAGAGGAAATTATGATCTTATGGATGCTACTGAGAGGTTATCTCATGACATCAGTGGGTCATGGTTCTCAAGCTATGTGAAAGACATTAATTGCATTCTTTGCTGAAATTCTGCATAGCTGGAAAATGTGTTTCGTTGAAATCAAACTAGAAGCCAAATACTGTATACAGGAATAATGGTAAATGTGGCTTCATGTAGATTTTGCTTCTGCACTGCATTAATAATCAGTGTATAACCAATTGGTAACCAGCTGGCATCATCAGAGAAATAGGTATTTAGCTGCCATGCCCCATGTACAGCATGACAGCAGAAGCAGCAGAGTAGGGAAATTTTGAAGTTGTGGTACACAAGGAAAGCATGGCAGGCTGGCTGTGGGGGGTCCTGGAGGAATGCTGCCTGACTCATTTGGGATTTGCTTTCAGGTTTCCTCAGAGATCCCACCAACTTTTTCAAGTTCCTTGGCGCAATCCAAGTAATTAACTCCTTTTCACTTCTGTAGCAGTAAAAAAGGCCTATAATCCCTTACTGGGAACTGGAGGTAAGAGGAACTATTTGTGATAATTTCTATCCTACTAAGAGGAACTATTTGTGATAATTTCTGGCCTCGGGCCTCTTTGTCTCTTAGTGCTTTAAGTGCAATGGCATGTCTTGTAGGAAATACATCTGGACTAAAACATTTATTGTTATGGAGAAACCACCGCAATCCTTGATAATGACCTACAGTATCTTTAAACGATGACTTAATGACTAGTGTGACCTTGCATAATTCCATCCATTCAATCACCGTGTAATTTTCTTGACTAACCTTGAGCACCTTGCGTTCATCTGGCCCATATACCAGTGGGATAACAACTTGCAGTTATCTGAAAGTACCTGGCTTTCAAATCACTGCATTTCTTTAGGCAAAAGTGGACACTGGATCAAACTTTGGCTCGTTTGTGTAAGATCACAAGCTGGGGCAGGATACCCAAGCCTCTCCACACAGAATGGCTTCTGATGGCAATGGAACTGTAATTTCATTTTCAAGTCCATAATTAAGATAAAAACGAACATGCCAAAAAGATGCTTAAAAATGTAAAATGTAAGGTGGGTGTTGGTCTCTTCTCCCAAGTAGTTAGCAATAGGACGAGACGAAATGGGCTCAAGCTGCACCAGGGGAGGTTTAGGTTGGATATTAGGAAAAATTTCTTCACGGAAAGGGTAGTCAAGCATTGGAACAGGCTGCCCAGACAGGTGATGGAGTCACCATCCCTGGAAGCGTTCAAAAAACGGGTAGACGTGGCACTTTGGGATATGGTTTAGTCTAGTCTACCCTTAATTGGTTTAGTGTGGACTTGGTAATGTTAGGTTAATGGTTGGGCTGGATGATCTCAAAGGTCTTTTCCAACCTAAACGATTCTATGATTCTATATTCTCACAAGGCTACCCATCTTAAATAAAATAAGTAATTAAGGGGTTTCTGAAAAGTAAGTATGGTTAAGGCTATATTATACATAGCCTTTGTTCAGGTTGTTGAATTTGAATGCTCAGATGGGCATATGTGCATGGCCTGTATGTGCAGTGATATGTAATTACTATATATGGAGAGAGGGAAAGGAGAAAGAGCTACTGAGGTAAGGCCAAGTGGCAGGCAGGACTGATGTCTGGTAGCAAGATAATACCTGCTGTCTTCATAGGTCCCATGTTACAGTTGTTCTGTGCATGTTACAGCAGCGGCTCTGGGGAAATTGCTCATGTGAGCTCAGACCAGTGCTGAGATTTTCTGTGGAAACATTGTCCATCTTTGTAAATAAGCTTGGGAAGATAATGTAACAAGCAGTTTTCCTATTTCCCCTGTGAAATGGGTCATCAGAGCATGAAAATATGCTTGTGATATGATTCTCCAGAACTTAGTAAGGTGTAAGGTAGGACCTGTGCCCCATCTTCACAACCGCTTTTTAATGTTTGCATGTCAAGGCAGGCTGTAAATGAACAACATAATAGAGTGAACATGATCACTCCAGACATACCACTCCTACTTCCCAAGAGATGCAATTCATACAGCTGCACTGCTGTGTTTTGAGGTGGCCAGAAACCAAAGAAGGCAGCTTGAAGTCCATAGGAATAAAGGCATGGAAAAGAAAAATAACATGGGGTGGGGAGAAAGAAGCATTCTGCAGACCTCTAAAGGTCCTGTTTTCTCAGTGCTGAATGGCAGAGAAGGACAGGCAGGTAAACCGAAATGGAAAGAGGAGAGGAAGGGATCTTAAGTTTAAAAGGAGAACCTGTCCAGCCCACTTGCTCCAGGGGCTATTGAACTGACCTCAGAAGCTAGCTGAGATGCTGGAGCACATAAGAAAATTCCACTTTCTTAAAAATCTTTATAACGTATTTGTTATTCTGTTTTTTTGAGTATGTATTTCATCATAGCAAATCTAGATGTTGGTTTATACTCACATTTTTTTCCTACTTGTAAAGCTGAGTCTTGGCAACCTGATGCAAGAAAGCCTTCCCTCTCTATGAGTGCAGCAATCCTTAAATAAAAATGTTAAAATACTTTGGCAGTGACCAGTACTATAATCCATTTTCTCCCAGAGTCTGAAGAATGAGAAGAGGGATTTCTGCTTAATTGTACAAGCTGGCCTGAGAGCTGCTTATACAAAGGCTGGGTAGGGAAACGTACCATTTGGAGGCCAAAGTTAGCAGGTATGCAGGTGGTATTAGGGAACACACATGATCTCCAAGGATGTTCATAACAGCATTGCCAGGAATATCTGACGTTTCTAAGAGCTGGTACAGCTATAACAATACACTCTTGGGGCACTCTGCCCCAAAATTCTTTTGATCTATTAACAAGTCTATCAGCCTCACTTAGTTTTCCTATAAACACATTGTTCTATTGCTAGGTTACAAAGGGGATTTCTCTACCCTCAGCCCTTGTTGTCCAGTATGGTTGTTAGACTGAAAATAAGCTGCGGCCTTGGAAAGGTAATCAATAAGTCTGAAATTAGTCAACATGCAAAAACAAATTAATTTTTTTTCTTCCTGGGGGGTAAATTAAGAGTAGTCTAGGATATTTTTCCATAGCTTTTGTACATTGTGAGCCTGTTACAGTCCGTGGTTAGACTGAGATCCCCAGTAGTGTCCCAAAAGGGCTGTTAATTGGAGCATTCATTTATAGGAAGGAATCAATACATACTTCGTGAAGTGTATGTCTCTGCGTGCATGGGAAAATGTTGCTTACACATTGTCCTTGTTGGTGGGATTTTAAATGATGTTAATATTTCACCTCTGGGCTTCTGTTCCAGAAAATAATGAGGGAAATTAACAAGTAAAATATCAGAGTTTTTATGTAGGGATAAACCTTTTCCAGCTGCTGGTAAGTAAGTTTCAAAACAGCAAAATAAATGTGAGTCTCCCCATCCCACCTCCCCCAAAAACCTGACTGAAAAATGGCTTATTTTACATGATTATTTCTGCTATAAAGCACAGTTTTCTCATTGGATGACTTATAGTACTCTGCCCTTTTCTTAGCTACAGAAATGAGTAACCCTGTGTGTTGCCAAACAGCAGGATTTTTTTCTCCAGCTAAAATTTTTGTGATTTTTTTTTTTTTTTAGATTAACCTTAGTGAAATGGAAAAGTTCTGAACACAGAAACAGCAATAAAAATGTTAGTCAAGGTACTTCTGGTTCCAGTGAATTTGCCTTAAGCAGTGAAAAGGCTTGAGTTTCCTACGTGAAAGGGAATGCTTCGGTTGTGAGCATAGCAGGTGATGTCTAGGTACTAATCTACAATTTCTGTTGGGAGGCACAGATCAGAGTTAAAACAGTTAAACAAAATCTGACTTCTTGAAATCATGACATTTCAGAGCAGCTGTTGAGGAAGGCTTCTTGTCTGCAGCTGCCCCCTGCTCAAACTTGATGAGACGAAGCCTAAATTTAAGCACAGGATGCTGAATTTTGGAGAGGGAAGAACCTCTCTGGCAGGGCTGTCTCAGCTCTGCGGGGGCATTTCTGCTGAGAGCAGCCTTCAGAGGGTTGTAGCTCAGCTGCTGAGTAAGCAGGCCAGTAATTAAGCTCCGGATCTCTATTGTTGTTTATGTTTACACTCACCAAAATTAGACAGGCTAATTCTTTTGAACTTCGGTAAAACAGGCTTAACCTGTCAGGCCAGAATGGGAGCAGTGATGCCTGCTCCTGCTCTAGGAAGATGCATTTTGATTGTTGGCTGAACTAAACCTTGGCAATTAACTTTAGGGTGATAAAACAATGATTTGTCTGATACTGAGTCAGTATAATCATGCCCAAAACCAGAGGCAGTCTTGCACTGTAATTACATGGAAAATTGTGCATTACTAGCTGTAATACAGACTTTTTTAGTGGTAAACTTTTATGCAATTCAGGTAAGATGATTTTTCAGCAAGTTGTGAGTGCAGATGGCACCAGATATGATGTATGACACAAGGTAACAGTTTTATACCATTAATATATGTTCCCTCTGCAAGACATTAACATTCCTTGTTAAGCATAGCTCATGGATGTGTTCCAGCTTCTGAAGCTCTGGTTACATTTTAAAAATTGCATATTTTTGCATTTGTTTGCACTCCTTTGTTTTTTTCCTGTCCATGAATATTCAAAGAAATGAGTCTACTGGCAGGAATGTTCATAAAACAGCAAATTATAAACTAACATTAGAGGATATTGCAATGCTCCAAGAACGTGACCATGGGAGTTACCTCCATCTGGGCATGGAGGAGGAATCATTTCTTGCAAGTCTATTAAGAAACAGACCAAAATTCTGCTTTGAATTCTTTCACAAACCTCTTTTAGGAAAAAAATCACTGAACTGTAAAAAAAAAAAAAAATTAGCATGCATGTCCTTCAGAAAATTCTAATTTTCAACAAATCCCTGCTGTTATAAATCTGACAACATCTGAGACTTATCATCAGTGTGACAAATTTCATGCAGGTATAGGAATAATATGAAAGCAAATGCAATGCAGGAATAATATTACATCTCCAAGGCTGGTTTCCAAGGTTGCTCCTCTGGTGTGTGGCTGAGAAGGGCAATAAAAGTCTTAGTGTGCTTTAGGCAGGGAACAGATGAGAAGTAAATTCCTTTGTTCTGCCATGATTTGGGTGTATCTTCAGGAGCAGTTTTGCTCCCACTGGGGCATATTCTGCAGTCTCTTGATGATGCAAATATTGGTGTTTTTTGGTTAGGATCTTCCCTATCTTTCTCCATACTGTCTTTTCCTTTTCAGAGCCCATTTCCATCAGGTGTCTGTACCAGACAGGATTAGTTTTGCTTGATTGTTTTGTTTTTACTATTTTGACTCTTTTGTCCCTTTTCACTTGTCATTCTTCATGAAGCTGAATGTTATTGCTTGGCATCCCTTTCTTTTTATCATTCTCATTTCATATCTGTCCATCAGCATTAAATAGTCAGGCTTAAGCCTTTGAATGATCAAAGCTGTTCAACATCTCTCTGCCGCATCTGTTTTCCTTTGTTACCTGTTCTTTCAGTGTTCCTATCGCTCATGCAAGATGCAGCTGCTTTTTCAGTCCTTTCCCTGGATTTCATGTAACTCTGTTTTGAATTTTCTGGGCCATCTTTCCATTCATTTCATGATTCCCACACCTCAGACTTTGTTATTAACCTTGAGTATGCGACTTCGTAAAAAATGCTTTCTGAAGTGAAAACAACTTCATCATGTCAAAGGGAAATCTTCTGATACCTGTTAAAGCATGTTATCTTTTTAATCTTGAAGGTGACTGTGTTCATTATCTGTAACTATTGGCTTTCTGGAGACAACCACAGCAATCAGGGGAAATGGTGTTTGAAAATGTAAGTCTCAAAACTGTGTCAAATCCCTCTCCCGTCCCAAGAAATCAGGCATGTTTCTTCTTGCCATTCTGGAAATGAGAGTCTTCATATTAGTGGTCTTACCTCTTAAAGCTCTCTTGTCCCCTGCCATCAGGAGCTAGCCCACCTCTTTGTATCTTGACCATCCTCTCTATGGAAATCTGCAGAGGGTTTACCTGGGACTGAACAACCTCAGTTGTGGAGGGAATCAGCAGGTCCAGTCCATCTGAGGTGTTTTGAGTGGGGATCCAAACCAGTGCTTGAGCCCAGGTATGTCAGGGTGCAAACTGGCTGTTGCTGTGGTCTTCTTGAAAACTTTGGGGCAATTCTGAGAAGAACGTTGGCACCCTTAGTACAGTCACTTGCTCTGCAGTATTACAGCCCCCTTACTAATGCTACTAAGCAGGCTGAAGAGCGGCAGGCCTATTCTGCCCTTGAGTACCTGCTGCAGAGACTGGCTAATTTACATTATTTAGCCTTTAAAGGTGCAAGATGTGATTTAGTTTGGTTATTTGCTTTTAATAAATAACTGTCCTGCTCTGCTTTATTTCATCGTGCTGTCTACCCAGGCAAGTATGAACAGGATTTAACTTTGAAACTGCCCTGCTCTAAGCTTCGATATGCCCCTTGGCTGAAAGTGGTGCAGTAGAACCCAGAGTTCACAACAGCCTTTCTATGTTGAAATGCTAAAGTTTTACATTGGACTAATATATTTTCACTTGGACCTTAGAACTCTTATAAAGTATTTGCTCATGTTGCCAATTTTACCTGTTCTCCTAACACGAAGAATCCTAGTTATTACTTTGACACTTCGGGCAATGAATTTCATGGTAATTATTGTTCTTACCCTTTGCTTTCTTCCCTCATATAACATTGCCTGACACTGTCTATAATTAACCAGAAAAGCCTAACTATTATCCATGATTCACTGGTTTCTGCCAGAGATAAACCTTACTCTTCTTTCTATGTCTGACTGGTTAAGATGCTTGATGCGCTCCACACCAGCGTGGCCCAATATGAGTCAAAAGGGACCTCCCTCTTGGCTGGACAGTAATTTTTGTCACCCAGTACTAAAGGCACAATGAATTAACTGTCTTGGACTTAGATGAATGCTGTGAACTGCACTCCGTTTTTCAGATTAATTAGACAAATAGCTGCATTCTTAATGGAAGATGGTGAGGCACAAGAACCACTGCTACATTACGTATTTACTGAGTACTATAAAATCCTGTTTGAAAGTCAGTTCTTGGACCATCAGAGGATGAAGTTAACCCAAACCATTGCCAGCTGTCTTACTGGGACTGCATAACACAGAGGCTTTGCCGTCTTGAATAGGGTCCATGGGGAAGGTCGAGATGATTATTTCGCCCTGAAGAGATTTGTATTGTTTCAATTCAGGCATACTGTCTTCTCTGTCATTCCACACAGAAAAGGTAAAATTTTTGTGGTCTCAATGTAGAGCAGCAGGAAGTGCCACAAAATAAATCTTTAAAGCGTTTTCTAACTTCTCACTATCTTTTGGTTGTGTTGACAGCAGTTTGTATGAGGAATGTGCTCTGCTTTGTGGAGCTGAGAGGAGTTTCTGGATGACTATGTTTGCACACCTGTGGAGAAAGGGACTTGATAAAGAGTTAGAAAATGTGTAAATTAAGGTATTATGAAATACCCAGAAAAAATGAGGTGAGGTCAGGAAACAATTCCTGTGGCAATTGTTTGCATGTTAAATCTGAGTGCCGGGGCACTCCAACATCCTTGATGGAAAAATCCGTAATGACATAAATAGTAACAAGAAATGTTTCTTCTTCCCTTCCCTCTCCAGATCCATGTAATCCAGAAATTGCACTGGTCTGAAATATAGGATGAATTATATTTTGTATTTGATTTGTGCTAAGTTTAAGATGTACTGTCTTCTGAAAGCTAGAAATATCACCTTTTTTCACGTAGAAAAAAAAAAATCTTCATCTGCTTGTGGTAGTCACTTTAGGAAGGAAGTCCAAGAGGAAAGTCCATAGGAGTCACTAAATTATAACTAAATTACAAAAGCTCATACAAAGACCCTGGTGCAATATGGAATGGTTCAGAAAAAAGCATCCTTGCTCAATTTTTCAGCAGCAGCAAAAGTGAACAAATGAATAAATAGACACAAAGAAGTTAAAACAGTCGGATGATTAAGAAGAATAAGGTGAGAAATAATACTGAAAATGAGAAGGCCATCATGTAAATTTGGCATGTCACTGATAGCCTCACCTAGAACAACATGTACTGTTCTACTGCTGTGTCTCAGAAAGGATTTCTCTCAAATAAAAGACACTTGGAGAAGCAAGCATCCTAGCAGCATGTGAAAATTCCTTAGATGAAGAGAAAGAAAAGATTGAAAGCAACACAAAACAATATCGCCAGGACACAATCAATAAAAAATAGAGGACATGTTTCCATTTCTGTTCAACCTCCAGAGGATGCAGGAACAAGTAACGGTTATCCAATGAAATTAAAAAGCTGCAAATCCAAAGAGGGATTCCTTTTTGACCAATGATTTGGAAATCCATAGCTACAAACATCTGAAGAGATTTTTATCACATTTACCTGAATGTGAACAGAAAAAAGGAAAAAGAAGAAAGAAAAAAGAAAAGCATATTTGGTCCCTTCCAACCCTAAGCATTCTATGATTCTATGATTTTAGTCAAAGAAAAATAATTTTGGGGTTTGTTTTAAATGACATCCCTTTTCAGGACAGCGATATTGACACATACTTCAGCAACATTATGATAACATGCAGCTTCTAGGAGAGATAGACTTGTACATACAAATGTTTTCCTGAATCTTAGGTAGATGAGCCAGATGTTACCAGCTGTCAGCTGCCTCAACCTAGGTTTTATCCTCACCCCAAGCATCTACTTCTGGCTACAGGCTGTAGTTAATATGGATAGGTGGCCAGGTCTGCTTGTGACCATTTGTATTTTTTTTTTTTTTTAAGTAATCTGTGGCTTATAAGGCTTGATAAAGATCTCAGCTTACCAGGTTCCTGAATTACTGGTTGCCAAAAACTGGGTGGTACATCTGGGACCATACACTCTCTGCAGTGCCATAGAGAGGACGCCTTTGATTCTATCCATCATGGCTGTTCTTATGCTCATCAGGAAACAAGAATTTTGTTTTCTTGTTTATTACGTGCCAAGGAAGTAATGTGAGTGTAACTTTTATAGTTAATGGCATAATGCCTAGAATTTAAAATAATTGAGAAGGAGTCTTTGTTATTAAAAAATAGATCTTTTAATATAGATTTTATTAAATTAATAGTATCTTCATTTGTGGATATATTCACTGTAAATAGCTTAATCATTTTTCTGATGCCAGAGTGCTCTTAACTGATGACTTCTTACAAGCACATTAAAAAAAAAAAGAAGGTGGAATATTAGATAAGTCTCTATGGCTTCCCTAAGGAGGGGAGAGAAGGGAGTGCTGAGGGATTAGAAGTCTGATTAATGCATAATGAGGAACTTTACTTTCTAAAATAAAATTAGAGTGATTATAAAATGACATATTCACATATCAATGCAATGACTTTACTATGGTTGCCATAGAGCTGGAGATCATAAATATGTGGAACTACCATAATTTGTGACAATGCAGTGAGTTTCGGGGGCTGAAATAATCTTGTAGAGAATTTGCATCCTGAGCTCTGAGCAGTGACTGAACCTGCTGCCTGGCGAATGGATGTGGGAAGGAATACATTTAGCAGCAGCGCAAGCATCACTATTTTGAATGGGACTGTGTCCCAGTGCACTCATGTTAGCCCAAAGACATTTGCAAGGGGTGTGTTTCTTTATTTTGCCGTTGTTTTGCTTTACGCTTTCTAAATCTTTCTTCCTTATGCTTCCTCTAGCCTCTCCCTGACTCTTCCCTACATCCCGATATGGTTTTAAGGATGTACGCACTGACGACATTGCTCCTCTGGACTGCCAATGACCTGTTGACAGAGCCACCTATAGAGAGACTTGACTTGGAGATTGCAACCTGAAAGCATTCTGGCACCATAGCAAGAGTATTGAGGCAATACATTCTATCCTAATGCTGACCCTGGCCCCCAGTACAGATGGGGACTTCATGTATTTCTCTTTTTCTAGGAGGCACAGCCTGCAAGGGAGACTCAATGCACAAATAAACATACTGACAGAGCCTCACTGACTTCAGGGGCAGCTGAAGATCCTCATGGGCAAAGAGAACATGAATGGTCAGCAGTGTTGTCCACAGGAGTCCTGCCCTGAGAAAGTGCATTGTTAATCCTCTGTCCAAAGAAATACCCTGTTTCTCTCAACAAAACAGAAAGGATAAGATGTCTAGATGTCTGCAGGGTCTTCTTTTTTTTTATTATTTTTTCTTGGAGCAATATTTCCTTTGTTATTCTAAAGCGTTAAAGCATGTTCAGCATAAAAACAGTAAAGCCTAATTCTGCTTTTGTTATTTGAGTATTTATTCAAATCTCTTTAAATGGGGCTATATTTGATACAGCAGACTATTCAGTTCTGTTTGGCATATAATAATTTTTTTTCACCACTGTATTATTACAACCCTATTATGGCTCTATAACCTTAAAGTAGGGCTTGGATCTATCAAGGTCTTTATCAGGAAAAAAAAGAAGAGGGAATGTAAAATCTGTTCATGCTGAGGTTTCAGTGGATGCAACCTGCAAGAAATACTTAGAATAATATTTTTGGACAAGAGCAAGAATCTTAATGTATGTACACAATGCATCACTGGAAAGGCAAAACAGTAAGAGAAGGGCAATGTATTTTTGGGAATTCTGTCTTTGAAATGACTGATAGCCCAAAGCATTTTTAAATAACATATGTGAACAGCAAGCTGCAGAAGCCTTCCAAAAGGATGATCCTCCAGCTCTTAGATGGGAAATACTAACATAAATACAATTCCCTGTTATTCAGGCCTTAAATCCTCAGATCATTTTAATCTTCATGGCTGTTATTGCCTGCCTCCAGCTCATCCTCTGAAACAAAAAAACAAAGCGGGAGGTAGTGAATTATCTGGCAAACTTCAGAAGAACATTTTTAAGGTTAAAGAAACGATACAGCGTTGAGACGTTGAAGACAGGCTGCTTCTCCTTTCTGGGTGGTGGTGCTGTTCGGAGTGCAACTTGGATGACATGCTAAGGTGTGCTGAGTCCCCTTGGGCTGGGAGCAATGTGGGGCTGGGAAACAGCCTGTCCTTGGCTGGTCTGCCCAGTCCCCATTGTGCCCCTAAGAAACCAGGCTGGGGAGGTCTTGGCTTTGCTTCCTTTTTCTCCTGACATACCCAAGATCAGATAGATGGTTGGCTTGGGCTGTGTTTCCTTTGCCCATCCCAGATATGTGTGTATGCTGTCCTCGAGCACAGACCTCCCTCTGTATGTTCAGTGATGCTGCAACTCATAGCCTGTCTCCCAGACAGCTTTTGGGACAGCCTGCCTGTCCTTTATGTGGGCCTTATGGCACAGCTACCCACCTCTTGGGACAGGACTTTCCAGGTTTTAATGGATAATTGTCTAATCCAGACAAACTTCTGACCTAAGATAGAAGGGAATTAGGAGAATTTCTTCTTTTTATCATATAATCTTATACTCAGTTATTTTATAACTTGCAACACCGACTCTAAATCAGCTGTACAATGCAAGATTTTTCCCTGCTAAATACATAGCAGATTTACCACAGCTGTGACACAGAATAACACACAGTTAAATATGTGATGAAATTTAGGTCTTTTAAAATAGTTCTAACCACAGGGAAACTTTACTTAAAGTCCACAACTGTATGCTATTTTGTATGGTAAAGTATGGAGAACAGGCCTTATGAGGAGCGGCTGAGGGAACTGGGATTGTTTAGCTTAGAGAAGAGGAGGCTGAGGGGAGACCTTATCGCTCTCTACAACTACCTGAAAGGAGGTTGTAGTGAGGTGGGTGTTGGTCTCTTCTCCCATGTAGTTAGTGATAGGATGAGAGGAAATGGGCTCAAGCTGCATCAGGGGAGGTTTAGGTTGGAAATTGGGAAAAATTTCTTTACGGAAAGGGTGGTCAAGAATTGGAACAGGCTGCCCAGAGAAGTGGCGGAGTCCCCATCCCTGGAGGCGTTCAAAAAACGGGTAGATGTGGCACTTCGGGACATGGTTTAGTCTAGTCTACCCTTGATTGGCTTAGAGTAGACTTGGTAGTGTAGGTTAATGGTTGGACTGGATGATCTTAAAGGTCTTTTCCAACCTAAACGATTCTATGATTCTATATATTCATTCGGGGTAGAAATAGATGATTTATATTTATAGTTCTGTATTATTGTAAGGAAGATCCCTCCATACTTTTCTTCTTGTTTATACTTGATTTCCCTCTATGATTCCAGCTGGAGAAGGAGTGTGTCAGCACTGAGGAGCAGAGTGGTCTGGCCCCACAAATATTTTGTAACCTTAATGAAGTCTTGCTTTGTCATTTTGTCTTAAAGTGACATGCAAAGGTGCCGTAACAAGCAGAAGTAGCTACAAACATTGCACAAACATAAGGTGTAACAACTTTCCAGGAAAAAAAACCCTGACACACATATATATATAAAACTAGGGCTTAAATGTATTACAGCATTCCCATGCATTTTTGTGCCTGTGCACAAAAGAAAGGTGGAAGGACTCCTCTAGCAGCAAATACTTGCACAGGACCTCTTTTGCATCTCTCCACAGCATTAGAAGGCTGGTACTTTTCCTGGAACCCCCAGACCTTTGAGTTTGCCCCAGCTATTCTCTCTAGTGTGGCACCACATTTTCTCCCTGGGTGCATCCTCTCTGTAAGGAATCTCTGCTCTTCCAGTTTTGCCTGTGCCAGAGACCGTATACTTTGCAACTTATTTTGCAGATTCCTTACATGAAGACATGTAAGCCAGTGTGCCAATCCCCCAGAAACTAGGTTTTTTTTTAATTACTTGGGTCCACACGGGTCTTGCCTTGAGCCTACACAGATTTGCTACAGCAAGAGGACTTTGCACACAGTTAGCACAGAAGATGTAAGTAACTGAGCTTCAGTAGCTAGAGGACATTCCCTTTTGAGTTCCTTCCCAATTCTTGATTCTGTTCTACTGTTTTGTACATGACAGATATCCATTTTGTGAATTTTTTTCTTTCTGCTTTTTACCCATACAAAAGTTTACATGCTAATATGCTTGCTAGCTGCGGCTAAAGCAGGAGATAGCCCAATCTCCTTAATTAGGGCTTGCATGCCTTCATTTAGCTCAGCTGCTTGGAGGAAATCAGTCTTGCAGAGTGAGCCATCTCTTGCATGGGGTGCTGCCATGCTCTTTAGATGCTGCTGCTGAGCTGGGTAAGGAAGCTGCTTTCTTTTTTGTTGCCCTTTGCAGGTGAGGAAAGCTGGCATACAGACAGAAACTAACAGGAGCTTATCAAAGGCTGTTTTAGTTTCTTCCCTCTCCAGTTTTCTCAGTTAAAAGGGAGGGGAGGAAGCATTTTTTTTCTTTAAAGTTTTTCCTGAGGACTGGTTGGCATTGTCTGCTCAAGGTGAAACTGAAGAGCTCTGTATCTTTATTTGTCTTTGTTCTGGACAGAGACTAAGATTCATGAGTAATCTTCTTATTCCCTGCTATGTTTTGGAATAAAACCTTGCAATGCTTGTAGTTATTGTGTATTGCAGAAATATGGCTTGAAAGTGCTTGTTGTATTAACTTGTACAGATCTTGTAAAAGTGGAGTATGCTTACTTGAGCTGCAAATGCAGCAGTGGTTGCACTACAGATGCAGCTGAAGCACATGTTGAACTGAGTAGCTTGGTTCCTGCTTGTAGAGAGCATCTGTAAAGCTGTGAGCCCTGCTGAACTAGCTTAGGTACCTGGTTAAAGCAGGCTGTTTCAGAGGCAGCTCAGTTAAACTACTTACTACTATCACAGTAGGCTCTTCCTGGTAACCTCCTACTTGCTAGCTCAGCATTGTTTTGCCTATGTTTGCCTTGCTGGAGAGCTCCTGTTTTGCTTCCCTTCCCTCCTGTCTTAGATATAGATGTAGAAATGGGGTTTTCTTCCTTCCCTGCAGCCTGGAGAGGGAAGGAAGGGCAACTGCTGCCCTGGATCTGTGGCTCCATTTCTGGACAGGGACATAGAAAGAAGGGAGGCATCTGCAAGAGCAGAGGTCACTGGTGTGGCTGTGGTGGCTATCTGTAGAATCATGCTGGTGGATGAGCGAGAAGTAAATCTTGTCTTTTAATAAGATATTGATGAATTTGTTCCCACAAGTAGGCCTAGATTTACTTCTTGACATGTTGTAAGTATCTATGTGCTCAATGAGTTGCAAAAAACAACAGCAAAGGAAGCTGTTATTCTGAAGGAATTGGAACAATAATGCTGCACAGAGCTGCCTAATTAACAAGGTTGTGAAGTAACTGGAGTAAATTAGCAGAGACAATTAATTTACCCTGCAACAAAATACACTTTGGAATGCTGTAGAGAGAATGCATAATTTTAATCTCTGATTGTTTGAAAGAACTTATGGGACCTGATGCTCAGATTATTTTCCCCTGATCCCTGAAAAGCATACGGAGGCTTCTGCTGTTTTCAAATTTTAGTGCATGATGACTGGAATGTAAAATATTTTTCCCGGGCTTTTGCTTCAAGAGTGGGGAGTGTAATTCCCGAGTAGCAGTGTATTGGCAACATCAGTTCCTCCTGCCCAAAGTTAAGACTTTATAATCTAAAGTTGCATGGGAAGTGGTGGTGGTGGGAATTCTTTATGACTTTCTCTAGGAATATGATTGTTTTGGTGCAGAATGTAGATAAGGCTTAGAAGTCAAATAAAGGGGTGTTTAAACTAGGTCAGATTTGTTGCTGCAGGAGAAAATGCTCAGATCCAGTGGTTAGTTTGAATCCTGGCTCCGATGCACCCTCACAACAGCAGCTGAGGTGGTTTAATGAAAAATTTGCAGTACATTGGTATACCACAGATTGGGCCCATGATTACTACATGTTAATTACGCTGTGAATTTCAAGTGTTGGATAGATTTACAAGACCACCCTTCTGGCCTCATAAACTAGCTCTCTGCTACTAAAGGAGGGTAAATTATGATACCTCTATAGAGTTAATTGGTGGTATTTACTTGATTCCTAGTAGAGGATTTAGGAATACAAAAGCGTCTCCTGAAAGATTAACAAAGTGCACCTTAGAAAGGCACTTGGTTGATTGCAGACCAGCTTGTTCCCTCCTCTGCATCACCTTATTCTTCATTCACAATTTAATAATGGCAAAATCTGCAGCAGCTTCTCTTCATGTAACACCCTGTATTAAGAAGTCATGTCTTGAAGGCCAAGTCCAACCACCATAATGAGCAAACTTAAATCTAAAGTGGATGTATAAGCCACATAAATATCCACCAGAAATAAGTGTTGGTTGGTTCTGAGGAAACCTGTGTTCGGATTAATGGCTTGGGTACTTCTGTGTATTTGCATATGAGCAAGTAATTCAAGGTGTCTACAGTTGTAATGATGGCTGGTAAGAGTAACGCAAACCCCCACCCTTCAGTGGATTAAATGTTTGGTGCTGCAGTGAGTGACGAACTAAGTGCATTTAGCTGGAAGCCCTATGCTACTGTCTCCTCTAATGCAAGTGTGCCTTTGAAACTGCTACTATAAATCACATTAGGCAGAATTTGTATATTGGTAGACTTGAATCATTTTCTGAGTGTGAATTTGTTGATGTAAGTAAAATGCTTTGCAATTGGGGACATCCTCTTTGGGCATGCCCTACTTACTATTTAAATGAGGTACATCTGAGAAAGGAAATAAAGAAATGCCTGCTTTTCCTCATTTGAATAGCTCTGCAGAGGATCTGGATGCTGGAGTTACCACTTGCACATTAATGAGAGGCTAGTACTTAAACTATACCAGCCTAATGTGAAGTCTCACACACAATTGCATGTAGGTACCAGAGGCAAGAGAAAATGTTTGCTTTGAATAAGCACTAATTCATTTTAATTTCTTCACTGGCTTAAAAAAAAAAAAACAATGCACCAAACAACTTTAGGCAGGCAAGTATATCAACTTTACACATTGTTTAAAAATATCAAAATATGTTAGATTTAGTTGATTTTGAATAATTCTGTAATTCTATCTTCTGAAATGAGTTTTTTATTTGCTTTCAGCCAAAAAAAAAGAGGAAAGACATGCCAAGATATTTTCCTCCTTCTTATTTGACTTTTACATTGTAATGTCTAATAGTGGCTTAAGAAATCTCTTCTGGATAAGATCATTGCTATTCTTTACCAACACTTCTTTAGGAACTGTAAGTCTGAAATTCCATGATTTTTTATTAAGGCTTTGGCTCCATCAGTGAAAATTACACTTTTGACTTTTTTTCCTCTGATGTATCTATTTTGCAATAGGGACCAAACTAGTAAAAGTCACAGGAACATAACTGGGAGAAGGTTTTTGGCTTTCAGTAAAAATTAACTGGTGGAATATATTTTCAAAGTTGACATCATTAAACAGACTTTTTTTCTGGTAAGAAGGATATGGAGAAAAATCAGTATATTGGAATCATTGTTTCATTGAATTGATGTTCTAATTCTTAAAGTATAAAAGATTTCATCAGGACTGTTTTAAGTATAATTACTTAGTACGCTTTAGTGCTGGAGGAACAAATTTAGGTGGGAATGAGAAATTACCTTACTCAACTGCAAAACTGAACTCTTGAACTTGATGGAAGGTTTGACCTTCTTTCTTTTTATTAATCTCATTTTGCCCTCTGCACTTTAAGTGCTCTGGCCAAGAACAGAAGTAGAGGAACCATGATGCTGCATGGGAGGAAAAGTTTCCTGCAGACAAGCAGTGCTGGGAAATCCCACTGGATGGATATTTGACGTTTTTGGAGGGGTGGAAATCAGGAAGCCTGCATGTCATTCTGGGTAGAGTCTCCTAAATCAAAAAACTCATTTTGACAAAATGAGCTGAAATGTTCCAGAGTGAGTCAGCTGGTGGTGACCAACCCCTGCAGGCTTTGACTCACATTCAGGGGGTGAAGACTGTTGTGGTTTGAAGTGTTGCAACCTCCTGGCTGTTTATTACTGTCCCTTCACTGGAGACTCCTGCAGTCATAATTGAACTGGCTAAAGGGAATGCAGGATTTTATTTGCAATTTTGGTGAATATGAAAGAGGGAACTGCAGGGCCTGAGGAACTGTGCATCACCCTGTCCCCATGGACAGGAGGCAGGGCAGTGATCTGCAGCAGAGGTAAAGAAGGGAGCCAGCACAGTGGCTGCAGGCTGCAGCAGCTTGGTGCTGAGAGTTCATCAGAGCCCTTGATTCGATGGGCTAGGCAGAGAGAGACCAGCTCCCCAAAGTGCAGGATGCCAACTGCTGCAACTCAGCAATGCCCAGCACCTTAACAGCTCATCTAGGGGGCCAAAGTGATAGAAGTAAATGAGGCATAAGACACATGATTTTTTTTTTTTTTTTTTACACCACTGTCCTGGTTTTGGCTGGGATAGAGTTAATTTTCTTTCTAGTAGCTGACATAGTGCTGTGTTTTGGATTTAGTAGGAGAAGAATGTTGGTAACACGCTGATGTTTTAGTTGTTGCTGAGTACTGCTTATGCTAGTCAAGGACTTTTCAGCTTCCCATGCTCTGCCAGGTGCACAAGAAACTGGGAGGGAGCACAGCCAGAATAATTGATCCAAACTGACCAAAGGGCTATTCCATACCATATGACATCATGCTCAGTATATAAATGGGGGGGGTTGGCTGGGGAGCAGCGATCGCTGCTTGGGAGCTGTCTGGGTATTGGTGGGCGGGTGGTGAGCAATTGCATTGTGCATCACTTGCTTTGTATATTATTATTATTATCATTATTATATTATTATTATCATTACTATTTTACTTTATTTCAATTATTAAACTGTTCTTATCTCAACCCAGGAGTGTTTCCCACTCTTACTCCTCCGATTCTCTCCCCCATCCCATCGGGGTAGGGGGAGTGAGTGAGTGGCTGCGTGGTGCTTAGTTGCTGGCTGGGGCTAAACCACGACAACCACACATTCAGGGGAATTGCCACCAGTCAGAAGCTGAGCTGAACAAACACTTTTGATGCAATTTAGTCACCACAAATTAAATTAATTTATGCTTTTTGGAGTTTTTATTGAAACTTGTTTAAAAAATAAATAATAATAATAATAATCAGTATTTTGACCCACAATAACAAACGCCTTGTTTCCCCTGGGTCAAGATGAGAACAAGTATCATACCAGGGTCCCAGGAATTAAACTCCTCTCCTGTGACATCTTCTTTTAATGTTTATTTTCTTTGCAAAATATCCCATCCTAGATGGGACTTTGAGATCCACCAGGCCACACTTACCAATATTTTGCCTGCCCATATTTGTCTGGGAAAACAGGTAGGCCTGGGACAAAAGGTTGGAAAGAGAGGATGTGTCTGGGAAGCAAAGGGCATGCAGTAGCCTTGCCAGGGAAGGCCTGCTAGTGAATGTGGAATGATTCCAGGGAAACTCATTTAGTTTTATCTAAGTCATTGTTGTAGGTGAAGAAAAAGATTGAGAGAAATAGAAATAGCAGTATCTTATTGAATATTTCAGATGGAACAGCTCACACAGAAAGCTTCCTGAAAGTCTCTTTTCACATAAGAAGCTGAAGCCAAAAATAGATCTCGGCTTTAATAATCTAAAAGAGATAAAATTGGACAGTTACTTTTGGGTTTTACTCTTTTTGATGGCATCCCCAGGAGGAAGAAGCTTACTATGGCATCACAGTTTGTCAAGTATTCTTCAAGATATTTAATGTTTGAGAGGAAGGGAAAGGTAAGACAAAATCCCTCAGTGAGAGCTTCCATCATTTCCTTTGTTTGCATTCTGATGACATCTGATTACTTATAAAGATATTCAAGTGGCTATAAGTACTTCACCAAGCCCTTGTGTGCCATACCTGCATAAACAGTTCAGCAATAAATACTGAGCAGAGCTTTTTAGGAGCTGTGAGATTCTGCTCCTGCATCTGTTGGTGGATCTATCTCAGCCAAGGTGAGATTTGTGTTGCTGAAGTGCAGATTTTCCTTGCTTGTGCTAATGAACCTGGAAACTGAATGACAGATGGTTTTGGGGGAAGACTGGGGTATTTTACTTCAAGGCATAACTGAGCTGCTTCAGCAGGTCGGAGAATTTCAGAAAGCGATCTGGGCAGTTAATGCTAATGGCAGCTTAGCTGTCTCTTCCAGAAATTCATTCTGAGTCTTCTCATTCAAGCATTCATTCAGAGGTTCTGTCTAAATTGGGACACCTGATTAGTTGCTGGTTTCCTTTCAAATGTACCTTCTTTTTCTGATGCTGGCATCTGTAGACTATGAGATGTCTGCTACTACTATTAGTGCTAACTCCATTTCTAATGTTTCTAGGGATCCAAATCAGACAACACAATGACTTTTCTTTTTTTTAGAAGACACTGAAGATTTAATGTTCAATATTATTGGGAGCATTTCCTTTGTGGCCTCATAGTCTAGATTTGGTCCTTGCTTTTCACTGGCTCCATTGTTGTAGTGAGTGACCCTGGGTCACAAATTACTCTCAATGCATCTTTAAATTGCAATGTGTCAGTGTATAAACAGGTACTTCCATTACAGGTCTTGAGTGTATCATCATCTGTTTTTTCTTGATTGTGCCTGAGCAAATGTTCTTGCCCTAGAGGGGTCAGCACTAAAAATAAACATTTCACATGGTGAATTACTGCAATTCAACTTGTAATTTCTAGGAAGAAAATGAAAAAGAACAAAAGAAACTGTACTGCTATCCTTGGTCATTACAGTGGAGAATGAAAATCACAGACCTAGGAGAGGATCAGTGAGGGAAGGCAGGACTGACACAGTGCATCAACAACCAAAAATACCTCAAAACCAAATACATACATGCTTGTGAAACACTTCTAAATGTGTCTGTCAGTAGCTCTGTACTTGCATGCAGGACTTCTGAGGAAAAATTTAATGGAAAATGTCTATCGGGAGAGTGATGAAAACCCCTATTGACTTTAAATCTGTTGGGTTTTGGTTGGGTTTTTTTTTTTTCTTTCTGGTTGGGGTGGTGTTTTGGGTTTTTCTTGCTGGTGGTGGGGGTCTCATGTAAAGGAAATGAATGGCATATAAGACAGTGTAGAAATCTGAGTCTAAAACTGCCACAGTGGTATGCTCCCAGGGCCTTTCCTGGGAAGTCAACAGGCCAGTACTGCATCACTCACAGATTCTGTGTGTTTCAAAGACCATCTAAGAGCATGTCATGCATGACAAAACTTTTGGATGTACTTCACAGAATACCTTATTTTGTTGTCATCTTTGGCTGCTAGAATAGGCACAACCAACAATAGCTACCTAACAGTTACTGTTCAACAGCTATTAGGGCTCATCTCTTCCCTGTGGGCTTCAATTGTACAGATAGGAAGAAAAAAAAAATCCTTTGAGTTAATTGGACAACATCCATATCGTATGTCAAACCACAGTTAGAGCAAAGAAGTTTTGAACAACCAGTGGCCTGAATGATTGTTTGCACAATTCTTTCTGGTAGTTGCAGTTAAAGAATAGATCAGTAGAAATCAGAAGAGCCTGATTATTTCTTTCTTTCTTTTTTTTTTTTTTTTTTTATTTCCCCTGGGTGGGGCAAAAAGAAAAAGTGTGTCTTTTAGAAGAGAACAATAGCAGAAGCTATATACAAATTAGTCATATAAAACAAAAGTTTAAATCTGTCAAAGAAACAGTAGTCATTCAGCTCTAATCAAAGGTGATAAATCCTGATGAAATGGAGAGAAAAAGATCACTCAATGTTCTTGTTAGGCAGCAGATTCTGAAAAGGATTCACTACAGCTGCAGTTCAGCAAAGCACTTGTTTGTATGTCCTTTTCATCTTCAATAATAAACCCACCCCTTATGTATACACCTATGGGCTCCTGCCTAACTACTCTGCTAAATCAAAGCCTGTATTATGAGGTCTTTCAAAGTGATGTTTATAGACTGACATGTTATGTTTATCTGGATGGGAGAACATGAAGCAGTGTTTATCAGCCCTTTATAAAACGTAGAATCCTTCTAGAATAAATCTTTGTTTTAAGACATTTTTGTATACACTAATCTGAAGGTTTGTTGCTTTTAAAATGGGGAAATGCTGTCTTTTTTTTTTTTTTTTTTTCCCCTGTCCTGTCCCTCCCCCCAGTTGCATCATTCATAGTGTTTGGAGTAAATGGTAATCCCAGCATTTGACACAGCTGTAGTCTGCTAGTTACAGGAAGAATCACAGCACAGGATTTGTGCTGCTTCATTAAAAAAAAAAAAACAAAACCAACCAGGAAGAAAAGGCACTTTCTCTCCTTGCTCATCAGCAGCTAAGTAAATGTGGTTCCGAGGGAATAATATTTGCATACTATAGGGTTTTTTTTTTTCTCTGGTTCAGGACCTTGTAGATTAACAAAGCTGACTTTAAATTCTCAGCCATCACCTACAGTCCTTGTCGCTCTACTCAAAACAACCTGTGCAAACAGGTTATTGAGTGATGAGGCTGAACCTGAAGTGCATGAGGGAAATGTCCTCTGCCACCTACTTAGATCAGTTTGTCTGCGTACAGATATGTGGATCCATTCTGGTAAAATGCTACTACACAGTGATACCAAACAGGACTGTTTTCCAAAGTACTGCAGTAGCTTCCCCCCATGTTTACAGATAAAATACTCAAGTTTACATTAGCTTAAAAACTAAGTTTAGAAATTCTTTAGGATCATCTTCTGCATAAATATTATGTGCAGATTGCAGAATACTGTAATATTAGAATTCTTTTAGATCTAACAGCTGCCTTGGATAACATTGGCCATACGGTGTTATTTACATTTGTGCTCCCTATCAGGAGCAGATGGAATCTCCTTCTAGCAGCCTTGCTGCTTTTTTATGTGGGAGGCCCGGAGACTAACTGTTGGTAACTACTCATCTGCCCCGCGTCCTGTGCAGTCCTCCCACCTCTCGTCCCTGAGCACTGGTGAAATGCAGGCTCGGTTGAAGTCTTGCCACCAATGCCAGCTGAGGGAGGGCTCTCTCTGTGATACACGGTCCCTTCAGCCCACTGTTGCTGGAGGCAAGAGATGGCTTGGAGCTTGCAGGGAGCTGGGTGGTGGGTGGACGAGGGCTGGGTGGCCAAGACTCAGTCCAGATACGTCTTGGAGTAAGGTGGTGCACAGCATCTTCTCTGAAACAAGCTTGGGTATCACCGCACGGGGTACCTCCACACAAAGCCTGCGGAAATCTGCTGCGGCATCCCGCTCTGTGCTCCATGTTACCTGCATAAGCACTTCCCCATCCTCCTGGGTAGGTTTCAGGATGGCAGGGAGCGTGGGGCTACCATGGCAACACTGCCAGGAGAAGCAGAGCTATCTGTTTTAGGTGATTTGGGTTGAATGAAACTAGCAGAGCAACTTTCTGGGAGGATGCTATAGGTATCCCCTGGGGAAGATTTTGCTCTGGGAGTGCATTTTCTCATTTAAAGGATGTTATATTCAAGGCTGTGCATGGATGTACAGGTGGTTCCCCTCCTTCCCAGAGTGCTTTATTTCTGCGTAACACCAATGAGGCAAGGCTAACTTGTTCTTGGTATGTAAGTGTTTGAAAACACAGGCGGGTATCGCACAAAATACATACAGTGGTCAAATACTTTTTTTTTTTTTTTTTTTTTAAATAAGTAATTCCGTGAGCTGATAACCAGTTTGGAAGTAGCTTGTGTATGGGGCACTACTTAAACTGGCAGTGTAGTAAGAGAAAACAAATATGGCTTTATTTTGTTTCCCAACAGCTTACAATAAATCTGTTTAAGACAGGAAGTTAAAATTTATCAGGAAACATTATACATTCTTTTTTTTTTTTTCTTCCCTTCCCCCCCTGCAAATCAGAACCTCACCTCAAAACAGCGGGATAATGCATTCCCACTGCAAAGCTCTCAGTGTTTTATTTTTTATGATATTCAGCAGCCATGAAGGGAAGCTGCTCCTTGGAACCCAGCAGTGACTAGTTACATGAGAAATCATGTCCTCCTCTGTTCATGATTATTTATTGATTAAAATACAATGTACTGAATTGCAAATTACCTTTTGGATGGCTTGAATGCCATATCATTCTTTTATAGCCTTAAAATATAGCGATAAATCTGAAACATAATGTTCTGAGTGTATCTGCCTATTCTCACCTTCCATTTATAAATTTTAAAGAAGCTGGTTTTGGTAATGGTAGACTATATTTATCTTTATAGTGTAAAACCTTTGTAGCTAAAAGTAAACAGGACATTTAGGCTGGATTTTAATTAAATTTGGCTTTTTATCCTAATTGGGAAACACTTTTAGCAACAGCTTTAAAACATACAAGGGAAGCTTTTTATAATGTTCTTATTATCTATTCATGTCTCAAATAAAGGAGGTTTTTTATATTGTTATCCAGGGTTTATGTGAACCATAGTGACTTTTGGTCTCATACTACACTTGTGATGTTTTAATTCGGATATCTCAATTAATTAAATCTTTTTTAAGATTCAATTTGAGCCTATTGGAAATAAAATACATGTTGCTACTACAGTGGATTAGAGTATTGTAAAGCTTAAATGACGTGTATCCATTTGGCATACTTTAGGATGAACAAGTATTTTTTCTAGGGTTCAGAAAATATGACTTAAATGATTTAGAGGACCAGGAACAGTAGAATAGGCTGTGTATGTATAAACGGTTTTATGACCACTTGTGGCTTAGGAATTTATTGCAACTGTTTTCAACAACCTGATTTAAAGTGCATGTGAGAGAATGTTGATGAAACATTAACTAATGGTTTAACAGAGTACAACTGCATCATTTTATAGTAATGACCTTTATTAATAAATGGATGATAAACACATTTACCTGGTGTTTCTCCTGAAGCATTAATAGTAAAGATAAAGATAAATCGGTACGACAAAAATCCTACTGTAAATGCTCTGTTTTGGGGTTTCATTGTTGGTTTGGTTTTTTTTTTTTTTTGGGGGGGGGGGGGGAAGGTGTTGGTTCACCACCCCCACCCCCCAATAAGCAAAATGTAAATTTACTTGGATATTAAAATCCATCTACCATGGAGTTTCACTCTGTTCTAGCAACCTTAAAAATAATATAAGTGAGGTGCCTTGTGGAGGGCCATCCTGTACCAGGTCCAGCAGTGCTACTCCCACAGACTGGGGATGTTTTTGGAAATGCTGATGTCAATTCTCAACCAGACCCAGGCTTCTTGGTGAGGATCTGTCCCCAGAGTGGCCTACATTAGTCTAACAGGTGCAGACTTTGCTCAGCTTTGGGCAAACTGGATATTCCTGAGCATCTTGGTTCAGGACACAGTGATAACTACATATGTTGACTAAAATAAACCACCCCACAGTAGCTAAAAATAAATCCATAGCTGTATTAGTTTATAATAGTTTATTTTAATCCTATTTTATAAATCTGGAGTCATAATACTATTAGCTAAATCTACTTGCCAATGTGAAAATTTTGGTATTGTTATCTGTATTCCTTAAAATGTGCTAAGAGGTATATATTTCAATTGTCTTACCCTGGAACTAGAAATGTCTGTATCTTTCTTCCTTTTTGCACAAGTTCTGTGAAGAGAAGAAAGCTGTGATATATTTAAAAAAAACAAAACAAAACACCTATATAAATAATAACACAATACACTGTAAATGATTGATACTGAAAAATGAAAAATCAAATAATCACATATCAATATTTTAAAGATGAATTCATAATATTTTTTTCTTTTCCTAAAGAAGCAAAAAATGTTTGTTTTAAATTTTGCCAGGAGTAATAGAACAAAGGCAAACAAGAGAACAATTGTGAGGTTCACTGCAGAACAAAAGCGGTTATGGAGATGCCATGAGAGAATAACTTCACCAAAAAGGCACTGTGTTGAAACAGAGATGCAGTACAAGAGAAATATAGTCTTGATATTTCAGGAGAGCCAGGTGCAGGAATAAAAATAACTTTGTTTTTTATCTTTGGCTTTGATTATCTTGTTCATTTCGTACAAACCCATAAAAGCTACATCATGTGAAAATTGCTCAGTTCTGGACTTTCCTAGGGATTTTTTTCCACAATGTATATTCTAGACCCTTCTTAACAAAAAAAAAAAAAAAAAAAAGTTGTTTACAAAAGTTCTCCTGAACTTTTCATCTGCACTGCGTTGTTGCCTTGAGTTTAAATAATAAATTTACCACTTCTTTTTTTCTTCCTCAAACTGTGCAAAAGAATTCAGGATTAATTACTCCCTACTTTTCATTATCTAAATCAGATTGAATCTATAACCAGGTAAGAAAATGGCTTTCTCTTTTTAAAGCCCTTCATCTTGAGGTTGATCTAGGCTGTAAAGAAAACTCATGATACTCTTAATAAAGCTGTCAGTAGGTGAATTTCCGTAGTAGACGAATTGCAAGCAAAACCTGTGTTACAGCATTTTTATTAGTACTTCATCAAAAGTGTCCAAAGATTGAAAACTAAACCACTCCTCCATTTAGTACTCATCCTTCCAGGCTTCAGGCATCTATCATAGTTATATCCCACTCCGAGACAGTTGAAGCTATTGTGAGATGCTAGAAATTGGCCAGAGACAGTATTTTCCAACAAGGGCAGCCAATGCCTACTGTTAAATGAGTTTAGAATTGAATTGCTTAGGGTTGCTGTTGATATAGTGTATGATCTAACACAGTGTATGTTGCCATCATACATAACTATAGCATTACTCTTGAATATGTTCTGTAAGTGCATGTAATCTAGGTGACATTCCAAAACAACATTTAGCAATCAAGCAAACATATCCAGTTTAAGAAGTCCCTCAATTTTTTTAAAAATCCTGTTGAGGCAGTAAAAAGGTTGTATTTTAACCCATGTCTAGTGCAAAGACATTGAGGCAGACCTGTATGTGCTGCCTTTTGGAGGACAGGCAATCAATAAGGAGGTAAATCAATGGGGTTTGGGGACATCTGTGACCATGCTTAAAGAAAAGGAAACCTGAAAAGCCAGAGATCTCTAGCATTTCCTTGACAGAAAACAGGTATTACCCCAGGCTGTTGTGAAAGATAATTTATCTGCACGTGTACAAGTTAAGTATATTAGGTTATTGCAATAAAAAATGAGGAATTTGAAAAAGAAAGTCTTGATGCCTAGTATCTCCCTCTCTCTTCCATTTGGCTTCAGCAAATCTTTCCCACACCTCTCTTTTTACTACCTACACAATACAAAGAAGCACAATAGATTTCTAGATGGTTAGATTCCTTATGAACATCTAGCTTTCCCAGATGTGAAACTGAGCATCCTCATAGGTCCATATGCACTGGTGATCCCTATGGCTTTTGCACTGTGTGCACCCAGGGTAAGCTTCAACTACCTAATAAACAATCATGATTGTCAATAGGACCAGGACCCACAGTGGCAAGGACCTGTTTTCTTGACCATCTTGGTGGTCAAGATGGAAGGGGAACAAGAAACAGAAAAAGAGGTGATTTGGTCAAGATCACACAGCTACTGGTGGCAGAGCTGGGAACTCAGCCCCTCTCTGTTGATTCCTGCTTCAGTTCATTTATCTTCCAGATATTCAATCCTTTTTAGGTGTTGTGGGAATCCCTGTGTATCCAGCTGAAGGCTATCAGCAACAAGAGTGTACAAAAGCTAAGAAAAACAACCCTTAGCAATCATCCTCAAGTCCTGTGGGACATATGTGCTGTAAGAGCAAGCTGTCTCCATACGCTGTGCTATGGGATCCCTTTGAAACTCTTGTCTGAGCATACATCTGTATTTTATTGTTATTTTATACAATTACTCTTCAGTTAAATTACTAATTTCACCCACACTAGTACAGTATATAAAATATACTCTTTTCCTTATAGCCTCTCTCTTTATGGAAGAAATAAAAATACAATTTATTATGCATGACATTTGCCTAAACTTTTCCTCTATACTAATTTCACCATGTGGAAATGATATCAAGAAAATGAGACATACTCTGCCTGTGTTAATCCTGCGTAAATCTGGGGAAGCTTCACTTGGGTCCATTGCAGGTTTAAACCACTCTAGCTCATAGCAGGATCGTCCCATGGCTCCCTTTGTAATGATATTCTAAACTTGTGTAAATTTGCAGCTTTATGTGCTGTAAGTAGGCATTTGTATGCAATGATGCTGCACTGCCTTGACTTTTCTGGACTGAAAAAATAAAGACTTATTTCTCCAGAAATACCTGGCAGAGGATGGTAAAAATTTATATTGCATAAATTTGAAGAACTCATCATTATTTTGGTTGGTTAGTGCTACTGGGAAAAAAAATCTTTTTAGTTTTTTAGAGGACCTGAATGCTCACATGCTAGACCCCACACAGGTAAGCAAATAGTGGTTTAGCTCATTAATGTCAAAGGTGTGTATACTAATTATGTATTTATTGTCTATAACTATTGTTCCTGTTGTGGGTGAAATTGGTGGAAAGTAAGTTTCAGTGAATATTCTGTGGTCAGTTACAGTGTGAATCACAATATGTCATTGATATCATATTCTGAAGAAGATGTGTGCATTGGTTATCATAAAAATATCCCATTATAGGCAGGAGACAGTGAGATGAAACCATCTGCTGTGTATATATGTGCGTGTGATATATTTACAAAAATAAAATCTTCTTTGACCTTTCAGAAGTTTAGCTTAATTCAGTAGAAATATTTCTAGTGAAATGGGATTTTTGGTCTGGGATTGTAGACCGATTCAGTGAGTTTTCTGCATGACTAACTGCACCTTCAGATGAGGATACATCTGTGGTGAGATTTCACTGGGACAATTCCATCTTAGGTTCTTGAATCCCACCTCTGAAGAGGATAAGTGTGCAAGAGAAGAAGTGGCCCCAAGGGGAAACAGTAATGCTTTATTCCATTTATTTAAAAAAAAAAAGTATTATTTTATATATATTATTTAAAAAGAAAAAAAGTGTGAATTAATCTTTTTTTCTTTTTTTTCTTTTTTACTTTCCCCACATCGTCTCCCTCTGTCCCTCATCTGGTCTGGTGTATGCTAACACGTGCATTGTCTGTCAGCACCAGATTTCTAAAATGAATTAGCAAGTGCTTTCTCATGACACTGGTTTTGTCTGGATTAAGATCAGTCTCGCCCTTATTAGCTGTCTTGGGGACCTGCTGCTTAGCTTTTCTTTTCCCAACCCCCCTTCTAGGATAAGTTCAGAAATCTGTTCTTTGTCCCACAGATTTATGCTGTAACCAGACCAGCATATCAGCTAGCTTTCAACTTTCTGTTTTTTGTAAATCTGAGTTAAGCAGCACACAGAGGATAAAAAAGACATTTCATTTGCTTTGGAAGGAATCACTCTATTGTTGAACTTGTTTATTCAGGTCTAGCTTCATGTGACTGTAAATGCTGCTTTTTTTTTTTTTAAAAGTAACTTGTTTTGCTATTACAGAAATGACATGGTGCATTTGACAGAAAGCTCTTCAAAAGCTTTTATTTAAATAAGCTGTAATACCACATCAGAAACACTTACTGAAGTCTGAAGCGATTTTTCCCACCCTCTCCTGTGTTCCAGTCCTCATTTGCTTGCTCTGCCCTTCCTTAGTCACTACTGATTTTTTTTTTCTATTTTAATTTTTTTTTTTTTTATTCCTTATTTTGCAAATGCAGAGCAGAGGTAAATGAAAACCCAGACACTTCTCATTCATGGTCCTTAGGACTGTTTCCAGTGCAGGTGGGCTGGTGTTACAGGGGAAACTTACCTCCCCCTATTTCCCTCCTCCCTCACTAAGATCAAGAACTAAAAAAACCAGGATTATTTTAGCAGTATGATAACATGCCTAGTAGAAAATACCCTAGCTCAAATGCATTTCAAAAGCTGAATACGTGTGAAAGTACATGCCAATTATCTGACTCCCTCTTAATGTTAATGAACTAAGAGAAGCTTTATCCTGACAGACAGTGCTTGACTGCCTGCTGCTCTTTCCAAATTCTTGCTCTGTCCTACCTTCTACAGCTGCCTTCATACTGTGAAAGTTCACAGACTGCAATTGTTTGGGTCACATATTAGCCTTCCATTTACAAAAGAGGCTAAGTAATCTGAAAATTTCCATGGCATGCTTGCTGACTTTAATAATCTATTAAGGATTTCAGGTAGTCTGTGCTTTACCTTGATTTTTCTGCACTAATAAGAAGAAAAAGTCAATACCATTGTGAATTTGCAATGGAAATGGGAGTGAATAATGTGTTGGTGAGGCAGAAGTCAGGACTGCTGGCAGAGGGAAAAATAACACCTAATTTATTGAGACAATGTGACTGAGTAACCAGAATGATGCTCTGGGGTTAGGAAGGCTGGCTGTGCTTCCCTTGGTATGCCCTACAGTACCAGCTGTCCAAACCTGTGAAGGTTGAGCTGTAAGCATCTTTCATCAGGCACAAAAAGCCCTGGAGCCATTGGACATTTAAGTCTTGGCCTCTCTGAATTATGGTTTGTTCTCTATTTTTATAGAATAGCTTCACACTTCTGTTAAAACATACTAAGAATAATGGATTAAAAACATCCTAACATATGATTACTAGCTTCTTTCATTTTTAAGGTAAGTAAAGTGTGAACCTAGACTAAAGAAGAGCCTCAAGTCAAATTGATTTAATTTTCCTGCATCTGGCCCTGCAGAAACAAAGGACATAAATAGCTGTAGCAGAGATGTGCCACTGGGGAGCCATGGCTCGACAGCAGATATTTCTTGAGTGTCTTTGTTCGTTCAGCAGCTCCTCTATTCAGCAGCCTGTTGGCAAGTTGCTTTCCTCCAGGTCTGTGTTTGATTTCCACAGCAAATGTCTTGTTTGTGATGCCCTAATTGGTTAGGAGGAGGACCTAGGGACAACAGAGCTCAACATGGGAAACAGATATCTCACGCTGATGGTATAATCACTTTGATATTTTTAAGTAGTACTGGCCACACGTTCACAACTGGAAATATTCAATCCTGAGGAAAATAGCCAATGTGCTGGAAGCTTCCAAACAGACCTCTCCTGCTAGCATTTAGGTTAACGAGATTTTTAGTGGGAACATACCACAGTTGAACACCTGGGGTGAACACATGTGTTGAGAGATCAAAAAGCATCTTGTTTGGTATTTTCAGTGCTTGAGCTTTCGCCAGCATCAGCTATAGTGAGGAAGCCAGAGAGTTGTTATGTAGTTATACTGGGATTTTTCAGGCCAGTGCATCATCTAAATTCCTGCTTAGCAGGTTAATTTACAATTAAGAGAATGTCCAAGGGAATTCACCTTTGTTGTATAAATATTAATTGTTATTAATGATTTTGCAGTGGCTAGATTCTACTCTTCCCCAATTCAGACACCTTCTTACACTGTCTCACAATCTCCTCTTCCCTCTTCTGTCTCCAACTTTTGAGTCTTGTACAATATTCTTAAAATGGATTTCTGTAGTTGCAAACTGTTTTAATGTTACCTTACTGAAAGAAGAAGAAAAAGGTAGATAGTATGATTGTTTGTCAAGGAGCAAAATCTTACTGCATAAAAAAATGGATTTTAATATCCAACAGTACTAGGATATACTGTGTGTCCTTGTAATTGAAGTTTTATCAGTTAAAAAGCTTTCTACGCTTTACCTGGAAAGGTAAACACTGAATCTTCCCTCCCACTTTCCTTCTGGTTGTTCTAAGATGTTCCTCACAGAAAGGTTTGGACCAACCTGATCTTCACGAGAATGACTTGTTGCATGGGACTATCCAACCAGCAGATCTGGTTTGCCCACAAATGTGGGGAAATATTTTCAAAATCAATCGATCAGATGAGTTGCTCTGGGGAAACTAGCCTCAGTTCTTGGGGCTGCAGCTGCCCAAAGATTAGCTGTAGCTGGGTAGGTAAATATATAGTTCCAGAGTTGGCACAAGAGATTATAAAATGATTTTTAAATGCAAAATTTGTTATGAAATCAACAGAAGCATCATCAGTCATCATGACAAATTTCAGACATTGTGCTTTGAAAAGTTAATCTTGCTTATTAAAATGATAAATCTAGAGAAACATGGACCTTGTCACATTGGAGTAGACTCATTTTTCCATTTGGTTTAGTATCTTGCATCAAAGCACATCATCACATAATATAAACCTGTTGTGCCTGGCCTCATCTTGCCAAACAAGTTTATTGAGTACTCTCAAGTGTGAAGGTGTCTCAAACACCTTTGGAGCCCTCTCTGAGAGGACCAAAGAGTTGTCTCTGCCTAGACTTCTTTATAGCCATCACTATACTGTCTGCCTCTAGACATTGATCCTGCTGAAATCCACCAGCGATGTTCCTGTGAAAGGGACCTACCTGCCTCAATGTAACTTCCACCCCTTCATTGAGTCCTGCCCACTAAACATATGTCTCTGTCAGCCATGACAGGATGTACACATCTTACCTGACCGGGGTATATGAAGTCACCTGTGCTTTGGAAGGGACACCGCAAACGTGGCCCATCAGGCATGCAATCTGTGCCACATACAAGGCTAGTCCGGGGCACAGCCCCAACCTTCCTTACGGGGTCCAGTGCAAGACCAATTCCTATTGTGGACCTTTTGTATAATTGTGGCAGATTAAAAGCTCCTGCAGGTAAATATTAATGTCAATTACAGCCTTGTACTCCTAGAGTTAATTCAAGATGCTGTCAGCATATGACAGTTACACCCAGCTGTGAAGGCTATCTAAAATGAATTGTTGCTCGCACAGGTTTATAATGAAGTTCTCCTTTCTTCCTTTATGCAACCATAGACTGTTGCTTCCAAGCTCTTCCTCTTTCTTTTCCCTTTCTGCTGCTCAGCACTTCTGTTTCATTGTAGCCTGAGTGCTTTGCTGTGAGGAGATGTGCTTGTGGCTGCTGCTGGTTCATGCCACAGCCCCTCTGGGCTTAGTCCTGTTTGCTCCTAGAATGCAATACTGCTGCTTGCTACCTCAAGGTTGTGGCCCAAAGTTGGGGGTCTTAAATGGTGCCCTGGACCCACATACTGTGAAGAGCACCGGTGGCCAAGCCGAATCTGTTAGGAGAGGAACAGAAAACATAAAGGCGGCAGGGAGAAAGGAGTTATCTGAACAGCTATGCAAGTAAGAACACTGTGAACTTGGAAGCTGGACTTGATTCTTCTTCATGGTGACCTAATTTTTGTTCCTTTGTTCTGTAGTATTTGTAAAGCATTAGATGTTACTGAGAGGCAATGTGCCTATTTCTGAGAAGTGCTGAATGCAATCCATAAACCCCTGACAGGTGCTCTGACCAGTGAAGATTCCACCTGAGAGGAAGAGACCTTCTGCTTCTTGCAATCACTTCTACTTGCTATTTGCATCAGGGCTCATCACAATCAAATGAAAATATGTTTGTGGGAGAGGATGCGGATGTTAGGATTGGTTTTTTGGCACAAACTTTTGATATGCACATATTCTGGAGGGGGTGGGGAAATGAACGGTGGCATGGATTTTTCTGTTGGGATGTATTTGCCTTCCAACAGTTTTATTTCCAGTAGTTAATTCTCCAGCATTGTTTAGGATAATGTGAAGCAGATAAGCTTATACATAGTGTAAGAAAATGAAAGTAATCCCAGAATACCTGTTAGAGACATTTTAATCCTAATTAAAACTGAAGGAGGAAAGAGAAGGAATTAAATACACTTTATTATCTTGACTTATTCTCCATTAAGTGAGATTTTTCCATTCCAGAATACCCCTGCTTAATTTCTAATCATCCTTTCAGTCTTCGCCATGAGTGACAGGGCAAGGAGGAGAGTGTCTACCAGTGTCTTGGGAGAATTTATTTAAGGTTCTGAGCTGTGAAAGGGATTTGTCATTGTCAATATCATTGATGTGGCTGATCAGCACCCTGGTCAGCCTTGTCATCAGAAAGGAAACAGTGTACATGTATGTGACAGAAAGAGAGAGAGAGAGAAATCACAGATAAATTACATTCATTCTAGCTATCTGTGTGTGTATGTGTTCTAGCTGTTGTTTCACTAATTCTTGGGGAAATAAAAATAAGAACCACCATTCAATTTACTCTTTAATTTACTTTACCGAGCACTTGGGAGATGAGCCTGTGAGAGGGAGCATGCTGGCCTGGGAAAAGGAACGCAGTGCTCATTCCCAAGCTATCCTCTTTTACACGCTGTGAAATTTTGTCAGTTAATTTCAGGAGACCCAAAAGAAACTGTGATAAGTGAGCCTCTTGTGTTAAGAGCTTTGGGATCTGCAAAGCATCCAGAATTCCAGGGGCTTATCTGAGCTTATCAGCAGTAGCTGACACTCTTTGATCTGCCAATTGAGCCAGGAATCACTTTGAAACAGGTGTCTGTGTAAGGTTTTCCATTGCATTATGATTCTGGTCAGCTTCAGTCTTTCACTGCACTTCCAATTCGATCTAAAAATACTTTTAGCTGATGTGTGCTATAAAACAGTTGTAGGTGAGGTGGTACTGTCTTCCCTAGTTGCAAGATTCAGTTATTTGTATTTCCAAAGGTCAAGAGATACATCTCTGATAAAACAATTCCCCAATATATTTGAGCGCTTCTGACACAAGCAGGAGGTTTTCCTTCCAGATCATAGATGACTGTAGAAAGTATTTTCTGTACAAAGGAGGTTTCTTTCTCTGAAGCCTGAGGAGCCTCAGCCCCTCTATTATCCCTTTCTTTTGCTTGTTGGAGCAGAAGAGCTGCTGCATGTTAGACAATCACAGTCAGCCTGTACAGCAAATCCCTTCCAGGCTGTTCCTACAGCCAAAAGAGTATGGCTATAGCAAATGTACAGACAGAGTCTGTCTTGGCTTCAGTGGAAGCTGAATCAACCCATAGCAGGCTCCAAAGTGGTTGAAGTTTAAGTTTATTAAAGGGATGGCATAAGAGGATCGTCAGAATATAAGCAGATCCTCTTAATTTGATGAGTTAGGGCTCATGTCCTCCTCTCATGTCCTTGGAATCCCAAAACTGGGGAACGAAGGTATTGGTTGCACATTATCCTCTTCTTATACTCATCCTTCTGTGTTTAGGTACTGCCTCTTTGGGTCTGTGCTTGGTATACAGGAGAGCTTAACACACTGTAATACCTACTGCCTTGTCAGCATGGAGAATATTCAAGGACTAGGATTTAAGTTGGATATCTAGACTAGAAAATTTTAATAAAAATCAGGCTATCAGAAAATCAAATGTGTTTGTATTTCTTTGATTGTTGATTTCAATCACAAACCAGCTGTACCCTTTACTACATCACAGGATCTCCAAATGTTCTTGAGTCTTTTAGAAAAATAGCAACAAAAGCTGCTCTGAAGTTCTTGACTTTAATTTCATTGGCATATCCATCATAAGAGGCTATTAAGGAAATTAAGCAGTGATAGAGTGAGAACTAAGTTTGTATGAGGCACTAGAAAAAATCTCATGTGCAAAACTCTTTGAATAAATCGCTAGTTTTCAACATGACTGAAGCTCTGTAGCTGATATCTAAAGCCCCAACGTAATTACTAGAGCTGCTGGGGGGTGGGGGAGAAGGGAGGATTTTATTTTTTTTTAAAGAAGGAATTTCAAGTTTGTCAGACTTAAAATATCAATTGGAGGCAATTTGATCTGATGATGTTCTAATGAAATCTAGTTTCCCATTGTGTTTGCCTATCCAGGACTGCATCAGTCCAAGCTTTTAGGTGTTACGACTCCAAGACAACTTGGAAGGTGGATTTCCCATGGATGCAGTTTCTGTTCCCTTTCAAAGGGGAAATGGTGACACTTGGAGGAGGAAATTTCAAACAACTTAATCTTACACTTAAGAACAATAATGCCAGTCACTCTATGATTGAGACTTCTATAGAGCACTTTCAACCAAGAATATTTTTAGATCAAATTGAAAGTGCAAAGTGGGGGAGTTAATTTGGATGAAACCCACTTCTAAACAGTTATTCATGATTTGGAAAACAGGCCCACAAGGGATTCCAGGCACAGGGATAAGCTAAGCCTTAGCCATGAAGAATTGTAGAGAAATAATGAAGCTGAATGTGGAAATGACTAATGCTTTCATGAATTTTAAATTTTGGCCAACTTTTGTTGAAAACTGTACCACTGTTAAACTCCCCTCTCAAGGATATTCCCTTTTCCTTGCTTTTTTGTTGGGGTGGGGTTTTGGGGGTGGGTTGGTTTGTTTGTTTGTTTTTGTCCTGTTCTGCCAACCAGATCTTTACAGCTGTGTGAAAAGACAGGTTATAACAAGTGACAGTAAGTCTTCAAAAACAGGTTTGCTGGAAAAATAACTGGAACTGCTTACATGTATTGCTGGATTCTAAATTGCTTGTAACTTGGGGGAGGAAACACAGAGAAACTCTTGGTCAGCAAGCCCAAACCATTGCTGTTAGCCATCAGAATTTATTCATGAAGAGAATTCATGTTAATTGACTCTAGTGCAGAGCCCCTACTGCTATATCTGGCTCCTGCTCAGAGGGGAAAAAATATCTAGGCAACAAAATGTTTTGCACTGTTTGGCTCAAACTTAAAAACAACAGCCCAACAACAAGTAGCCTGAAGGCTGAAACTAATTGTGAGAAATGTTATCCCATAAACACTTGTCTTATGAAAGACAAGAGCTGTGGAAAATACGGTCGCATACAGCATGTCTTGTGCTGTCCATAGCTGGGAAGTCCCGGGGGGGTGTGACTCAATATAAATAGAATTTCTCTATATAAAGAAGTGTGGTGGCTATATGGATCAGCAGAAGAGGGTTTGTCCCTTCCTCATTGAAGAACAAATGACTTTTTTTGTTTTTTTCTATCAGCTCCTGCATGCCTCGGATCTCTCCCTTAAAGCGTCATTTACACAATATTTTGATTGTCTGCCAGGAAGCTGGTGAGAAGCTATCTTACTGAAAGAAAAATGACGAGCAATTACAGTTCAACCTGCTGATGTGGTCAAGGGCCCTGTCATACTTGTGGATTTTTCTCTGTCAGCATGGTGAGCATAGTCCGCACCTCAGCAGGTGGCAAAGGGGGTCTGGTGTTAATGTCTGCTTGCTATCATGGTTGCAAAGATAACACTTTGGTGCATTTTTGCTGGCCAGTGTTGTTTTTCCTTGAGCAATTTAGCTTTTGAGTGCCCCACAGGATGAACCCTAAACAGCATAAATCCGCAGTGGTGTTTAATCCTGGAAAGCCTAGCTAATATTTCCCCCCCCCTCACATTAGCCTTCAAAAATCAAGTCACTTAAACAACTTAGATGCAGGAATATTTGTTTGCAATTTTTTTATACTTGACTTCATTTTTACCTCATGGTCACATTTTGCCCCATCATCACTTCATTTTATCTTGCAGTCACAGAATATTGGATATTGTTGACTGCTGATGTCAGTAATAGCTTAAGACATATAAATGGCTCCATGGTGGTTTTTGAATGCTTTGGGTAGGATTCATCTTTCCTGATTTTAGGCAATTGGTTTTAACCAGTCTTCTTGCATCCTCCCAAAGGCAAGTCATCCTGTCCCAAGGTGGGCATCTCAGATGGTTTGACATCTGAAGGGCTCCATCACTGGCTTTTGTCTCCAGAAGGAGCAAAGTAAATTAATTAGATCAGGCTAGACTAGATGCTTAAACTGAGACTGATGAAGTTAGGAGAGATTAATTCTACCCCTCTAGGATAAAGGCAATTTTCATGAATGGAAAACACAGGTGATTTCACAGGCACAAATCTATGTATTGGGACATACAAGTAATACTGAATGGTAAGATTTTAATCTGATTTTAATTGAAAGTATAGATTAAATACATCTAACACCTAAGGGAAATACATATTTATTGCACACCTTTATCAAGTCCTGGCAGACTTCTGAGTCAAAGAAAGTGCAGAAGGTGACAAATTGTCTTCTGTGGATGATTGTGTCGTACATACACGTGGTTGGATTTGTTAAGGAGTGCAGCTCTTCATGCACTTCTCACAGGAACAGAGCATTTCCCAGGAAAGGGAAAGGTCACCTTCTTCAAGCTGCAGCTGTAAATAACCAGTGTGGAGTCCAGTAATTCATGACTAAGTCATGTCTGACAGAACCGATAAGTCTGTTCTATTGTGAGTACAAAAATCAGAGTTGCTGTTATTAAACCATGAATGCAAAACCTCTCCAGAAAGCCTACTTAATATTAAGGCAGATGATAACATATTTATGTATTTTCTTAGAGCTGAAATGAATAACCATTTGCAAATATATACACTTCTAATTAAGAAGAAATCTATTTGTGTCAGGAATTGGTGGTGTTGATATTTTTAATTTGCTTGCTTTTTCTTTTCACATTTAAATGCCCGAGTTTAAGGTGGAGGGTTTTTTTTAATATCTATAGCATAGATAACCACCGAAAGTCCAATTTCAGTGCAAATATTCTCTCCCAGCCCTTTTTGAGTCATAGTACACATTACAATTATGACTCCGTGCTGCAGTGCAGCACTGTTACAAATCCCCAAGCTGCCTTCAAGCAGTCAGCTGTGTCAATATGGCACCGTACAATGTCATGAAACAAGGCTAGCACAGGTCCCCAAAGATGTATATCCTCATTATCTATTCCACAGCCATCTTCCTCCAGCTTGAAGGACCCCCTGGCACCAGCATGGGGATCTCAGCACCACGCTCCATTGCTTGCTGTAGTTATCGTTTTGTAGTTCGTGCAAGGCTAGTGAGCGACTTGGATCACCCAGCGTTGCATGTGTTCTTGGCCTGGGTGACTTAGTGCAGCTAAAGGCATAGACTGAATTATGAGTATAATGATTTACTATAAAATTTTAATCCATGGTGTGCTGGATTCACATAGTTGCATATATGACTGTGAATAGTGATAAAGCTGGTTGCCACATAAACATATTACAGTGCCGACTAAGTACAGAAAAACTGTGAAAGTTCTATCTATGGTTTCTGTTGGGATCTGCTTAGAGATGAATTTTATCCCAAAGACATTCACCCACAAAAACTTGTTTAAAAAAAAAAAAAATCTGAGTATGTAATTTGTTTACATGCTTTGCATTCCTAAAAGGAAGTAGAATTTGTTGAATGATGCTTCTGTTGCTAATAACTCAGTCAGCACTGTCATAGCTGTGTAGAGATGCATGGACAGAAACCTACTGAAAAACTGAAGATGGCAAAATTTCAGTCGTATATTCAAATGTTTATCTACTGGCCCTATTTGATTCAAACAATATCAAAACAGACTTTTTTTTTTTTTTTTTTTTTTTTTTTTAAATAAGCTAGGTGTTATTTTCATTCTCCAAGTTCCTCCAGGAAACCAAAACCTTAAATTTTGAAACTGTGGAGTGTAAGAAAGGAAATCAAAGTGAAATCAACTCCTTCATTTTGTAGCACAAAATTTCCATTGCTTCTTTTAGTGCATCAGCACTGCAGCTATAAAGGAAAGCAGCCATATAGTACACTTGGCACTGCTGACAAGAAATAATTCCTAGCAAATAAGATCATTCTGCAGTAGGGTCTTCATTAGTTTTTTGAAGGCAGAAGAGGAATTATCCAAACCTCCTCTCCACCCTGCCCCTGTCTAATGTAGTAGCAGCAGCACGGTAGACAGGAGCCACTCAATAGTCCGTGTTAACTTCAGGCTTGATGCTAAGGCCTATGTATGTCTTTTGCATATGGGTGTAGCGTTTATCAGTAACTTTAACATTAGAAAGACCTGAAAGCACCCTGTAATATGTATAATATGTAATATTTTTGGCGAAAGTTAATGCTGTATTCTTACTTGTGTCCTATGAAACTGTACTGAACAGGCCAGGCTCTTTCCACTACTTTATAGAAGTGGCACAAAGGACAACCAAACATAGTAAATACGTTATTTTGATTTTACATTTATTCATCTGCAGATCCATGGAGAGACTTGAACTGAGAGTCAGATTTAATTACCTCTGAAAGTGAACCTGGTATCCAGACTTTAAGGCATTTACTGTTCCTGGAGGAGGGTTAAGAGTCTCACTGAAAGCACTGCTTTGGAAAGGGATATTTTATACAGTTCCAGGAGCTCCAAGATAATCCCTAGAATTTTGAGCAGTTAATTTTGTCTCTACTTTGGAGGCCAGCAGACTGAATTCATGTCAGGCAGTGGGGAAGGGAAATATCCAACTGGGAAGTGAAATGAAGGGCACTGTGAGCACAAGAAAGTACAGGAGGATAAAGAAATTGGAGAGAAAGGAAAGAGAGAGAAAGGGCAGATGTAGTTTTCTGCTTCCCCTCTCCTCCTTTTGATCCTGGGAGTCCTTCAGTGCTGCCTCACAGGGAACCTCTGTAACACCTGACCGGGGAGGCAAAGGATGACCCTGGGAGATGTTCCATCTTAGAGCAAAGGCGGTGGGCACAAAACTTGAAAGGGAATGATGCCACTTGTACCGAGAATATTGCTAGGGCCAGGGGACCAGAGGCTTCACTGCCTCACTAAACTGCGCCCCAGGGAGATGCAGCATTTGCCTTTCATCCTTTCTTTCACCCATTCCCAGGTGAGCTCTGCCCGTTCTGCTCACAGCAGTTTGCTACACCTCCATGTTCCGGGTCACTCGGTACAGCACTTGCAACATGTGCAGAAGAACTGTGCCACTGCGCCCCTCAGCTTTAAGCTGTACAAGTGATGATAACGAGAGGTTTCCTTTTCATTTGAGAGGAAGTGAGGTTAAGTGGCTGAGTCATAAACTTTCTAAGGGAAGATTTTGCCACAGCAGTACACTACCAGATGACAAAGCTCCCTTGCTTTCTCAGGGGCTGACCTCAAGTTGAGTATCACACCTCTTTACAAAACGTCAGGCTTACCTAACAAACCCCAGCTAATGCACCCCTCTCAGTTAATTTCTGCATCAAGCCCATTGCTTACTTGTGCTGGAGCTATAACACATATAGAAAGAGCTTGATTTACAGGTAGTGTCATAAGAAAAGACAGTGGCAGAACGTCTATTCCTCTTGCAAAGTTGTGGCTATAAAGTATCTTAGTCTATTTTGTATCATAAGATATGCCAGCAGCAGCAGGGAGGTGGCTAACTCAGATGAGGGTGGGCAGGTGACCTTGGTGTGTGGAATTAGAGCATGATATTGGAAAGCTGTGGCCTCATTTCAAAAAGGATGTTGGAAAAGTAGGAAGGGTTCAAAGAGCTACAAGAATGCTTGTCATCCTGACAAGTCACATAGTGGGAGATTAGAGAAGTTCCAACTTCTTGGTTTATCCAAAATAAGGTAAAAATAGTTGAAAACAGGCTACAGACTGCTCTTTTATTCATCAGAAAAAAAGGCTTTAGTAAGCCTTTAATTTTTGAAGCTGAAGTTGGATACATACAATGAGAAATGAGGTGGTGTTTTACTTTTGGGATGAGGAAATAATTGTACACACAAAATTACCTTGCTCCACACCTTATTTCCTATTTCTTTTTTTTTATTAATTGTTTGTTTGAAGAAGTATAGTCTTCTATTTTTGGAAAGCAAATCCCTATGAGGGCCATTCAAGGTAGGAGTGTCTGACCGTCCATGTTTTTCAATGTGTGTTCTGGCTCTCGTCAGTGCACTCTGATGCAGTTGCACCCCTTCTGAAATATCCTCAGGGGCCTGCTAAAATGTTTCACTGTAATGTCATGGTTGCAGGACAGCAACACTCTGCTTTCCTGGGTGGGTTGGTCAGAGTCTTGTAGCGTCACCCCTGTGAACTGAACTCAGACTTACTGCTTTAGCTTGCTCTACTGACCCTCTCACTTTGATCTCCTGTTTTATATGTAGCACAGCTACTGAAGTGAATACAGAACTTCAGCCTGAGAAATGGTTTCAGTGTGGAAATTGAGTTCTTCATTCAAAATATAAAAATGCAGGCTCTTGTATCTACCTCCTGGGTGGAGGGGGGCAAAAAAAAAAAAAAAAAAAAAAGAGAGTGATACAGAGAAAAGAAAAAAAGGAAAATATTTTGCAAATGTAGTACTGTTGAGTAAGTCCATTGGGGTATAGAATCATAGAATTGTTTAGGTTAGAAAAGACCTTTAAGATCATGCAGTCCAGCCATTAACCTAACATTACCAAGTCCACCACTAAACAAGTTAAGGGTATAGTAGCAATTTCATGTTTCCTGGCTTGGTGGCTGGATTATTTATAATGAAAGTAAAAATTAGGAATCATTAGGATTGGAAAGTATCAGTGTTGTTAGCTGGAATGCATGGGATTTGAAAGTAGTTGGAAAACAAGCAGTGTATGTTGGTATGAGGCCACTGCAGAATATGAGCAGACAGCAATATATCATTCTGAGGAATGAAAAATATTGGAAGTTACTGTCATCTAACATTTGTCTGCCATCATCTTTCCAATGTGTGATGCACACTGTTTGGTGTTATCAGTGGGCATCTTCTTTCTGCTGTCTCTGTTACTGCTTTCATACATATCAAAAGTCACTTTATTTTTAATCTTTAGAACTGCAAGGGGACTTTAAGAGGACTTTAAAATTATTTTTTAAGAGCAGAAGAGAGCTACGAAGATGCAGAGGTTTTATGTTTTCAATTTTTCAATTTCTGTAAACTTTATACTAAGATAGAGCCGTGTTTGGATAGCTTTGACTTTCCTTTTTCACAAGCAGCTCTATGCAAACTAACAAGAGTCTGTATGCAGTCAGCTTGGCTGATCTCTCTGCGTGCTGGGTTGGATTCTTACTAATTGTCTGTACAGCTACCTTTAATGCATTTAACAATAGCATCAAGAAATAAACATGAAAGTTATTCTCTTGTGCTCCTATAGTAGCAACCAATGTAATTTCCTCTTATTCTCCACCAAATTTCCTGTTCACAGCCCTGTTGTGAACCTCCCCTCTTTTTTTTTTGTCACCTGCTTTCTGCTACAATGATGGGTTGACTTTCTCTTGAAATCTCTTCTTTCTGACAGATTGCCTGTGAATCCTTACTTTTTTAACCACCAGTTCCATCTGTCATGTTACTTTGGTTCCTATAGGGGTTGAAAGCAAGCATGCAACCTGGAAAATGAACCCAGACATTCCAAACATTGAATCCAGCCAACTAATGATGCTTAACTTTTTTTGTTAAACAATGAATTAAAATACTTTAAATATCCACAGAGTTTGTTTCAGACTGCCTTGTTGCTGTTTTTAAATTCTGGTAAGACCAAGAGGGGCAGTCAAGTTGGGTGTCAATTGGCTGTATCATTAATAACCATCACCAGTATCTTTCCATAAATGTGTGTGTGTTATTTTTATCCATATAGAGTAATAGATACATAACTGTATAATATGCTGCTCATAATGCAGGTTTTTGGTTCTTGCTTGCTAGCTTGAAATTGAACAGGGGCATACATAGTCTCATGAGTTTCCAGTGCATCTCATTTAAGCTGCAGGGAGTAACAGAAATTCTAAGTGGTAAGAATTCATGCAAAATATGCAAAAGTCAGGGGAAAGTTTACAATAATCAGGTCAGTTCACCAAATACGTCTAGATCTAGGAACAGGTCTGCCAACAGCTGAGCTGCTCCATGAAAGGCAGTGGTCATAATCCTTATTCAATAATGAATTTATATTTAAAAAATACTAAAATTAGTTTAAGGGAAGCAAATAATGGTAAGATGCCTGTCTTACCTTTGCTTGAGATTATGTTATTTCATACAGGGGAAAGAACAGTTTGCAAACTTGTTTTCTTCAAAATTTATTAAAGTGGTGTAAAATATCCTTGTGATCTGCCAGCTCCCCGTGAGGACAGAATTGGGTACCATGTACATGTAAGGTTAGAAATGTACATGTAAGCAATAGGAGTATTTGCTCCAGAATGATAATTCATTTAGCTTTGGAGTGCTTTATGTATGTGATAATGGCAGGTCTTCAAATTCATTATCAGGATGAGTTAACCTGACTTTGTTCAAACAAAAAGAGTTGTATGTTAAAACAGAAGAGCCTGATTTGAGAGATATTTGCATTTTGAACATAAAAACCAAAGTAGACACTTTCTTGCTTTTTGCCATCCTACTTGCAAAGATGTGAATTTAAACCCTTAAAGTATTTGTTTTTTAAAAAACATATGCACAGTTGCTGGAGATTTTTATAGAAATAAAGATGCAGATTCTTTCTTGGAGCTCACAGCTTGTATGCATTTTGTATTGTCAAAGAAGATTAATTACTCAGGGTCAGCAGCACTATTGGAATAGCAGCTGATGACAGGTAGCTTTGCAGGCTTAACTTTTGTACTTGGGGTTCCTCCTAGAAATCTGTACCCAAGTACAGACTGAACACAGCATGTTCACAAGCTCAACCTTATATGCTACATATTTAATTGAAGCTATGAAAAGGCTAATTACTAGGCTAGTCATTGCCTATGCATTTATAATCAGAACATAGCATTTGACCTTGGTCTCAAACCCATTCTGTCTGAGATGGAATATGAGATGATCATCTTGGGAGTGTAACGACCATGCTTTCACCCCGCGCTAGAGGAACAGTTTTACTTGCTACCACTTACTGTCACCCAATTTATCTTAAGAATTTAGAGATTTTGATGAAAGGGTATAACTTTTGGTTACTAAGCCACATGCATGGAAGCTAGGTTTTTTTCCTCCAGAACACTGCCATGATCACAAAGATGGTGATCCAGGAGACCCTACCTGTAGGCCTAAGGAAAGATGATGATTCCTTAAGAACTACACTGTCCCCAACATGGGGTGAGAGAGGGGGTCACCCCAGGCTCAGCCCACCTTGGCCTACTGCTCTTGTCTTGGAGAAGATGTTGCTGCACCTGTGTGAGTGGAAAACAAGTGCCCGGAGGCACACCTTGTGCCTGCACACAGCGCTGCATGCATGGGCTGTGCCTACGTCACCTGAGCAGGCAAAGACCCAAATCCAAAATAGGCCCAGGCAGACCCAAAAGGCCCTACCCAACTGGGGGTGCTTTGAGACTACAGCCAAACAACTCTCGGGATTCAAAGGGGGTGTCTATAGTGGGTAACTAAAAAACTCAGTCCAATTCCATAACTACTCACCTACTGATTCTCAGCTAAATTATGAACTCCCCTCTGTGAGTAGGTAGGTGTGTTGGGGATACTGACCTCAGTCAGAATTTGTGGGATTGCTCCCAAAAGATTTTGAATCTGCAAGACAACTGATCTTTTGGCTGGTGTTCAAGGCATGTGTGTGTGTGGCATGTTTATTTCTAGATCCTGAGTTGTACTATTCTGTGAAGCTTCTGTCAAGACATTAGTATGTGTCAAATTTCAAGTCCAGTGATTTAAACTTCCATTGTATTTGTTATTATATTGATTTTTTTTTTTCCCCCTGGGTTTCAAGAGAAAATGAAGGCAAAAAAGAAAATGCAAAATCCTCAAGTATACAGAAAACATTCACAACTTATCCAGTTAGTCTCCAGATCTATTCTTACCCTTCACATCAGCTGAGGATAGAGAGCAGCTGACAGGGCTGGAAGAGTATCTTCAGACAGGCAATAGTTTAGACTGATACAGGCAGTTCTACAACTTGACAATCTGGGAGCTAAGGAGATTTGAGGGGAAGAAGGACAGGGTTGCCCCCATGTCACCCCTACCAGCAGTACAGCTGACCATAGACACTATATTTATGATATTCTGCTGCTTGTGCAGCTCAGAAGGTGAAATAAATGTGGGGGGGGTTTTTTGGTTTTTTTTTTTTTATGGAATAAAGCCAGCTTTTCCCTCCACAGAACAGCAAGATTCATTGTATCCATGTCCTGTTTCTGGCTTGGGCTTCTGATCACTTTACCATTCTTTTGAAGGATGTAATAAAACTAAAATAAGTATGAAGCTGAAAACAGTTAAACTATTTGGACAAGGAGAGTAGAGATGTGGATTTTAAAAATGTAGAGAAGTAATCAAATAAAAGCTGGAAGGCTAACTTTGGAGGAGTTTTCAGTTCTTGCAGTTGGAAGGAATCCTCCCTGCTGAAGCCAGAACCTCCATCACCCATAACTTAGTGTCATGTTCTGCTTTAATGTATTTGTGGTGTCTTTGTAATGACTAGCTATAGCAGTGGGACTAAACTATGTCCAGAATGATGTTCTACCTCCTCTTCATATCTCCAGCACTCTCCACTCTTGAAAGTCACAGTGACTCCTATAACTTAGTGTAATATTTGCACATGGATCTAAAGTCTATTTTGAACCAAAGTTATGTCAACAACGGCATGGTTGGAAAAATTAAAATTTAAGGGATGGGTATTATTCCTGTTCTTGGATGTCATATACAAATTATCTACAGAGACCTAGAGAGTCAGGAAGATGCTGATATCAATTTATATTTCTGGAATCTTGTAACTCTGGGCTGGGGTGCTGCCCCTGGATAAGGTTGAGCCTTTTCAGCCTTCCAAACCCTTCTTTTTCTCCCCTTCTCTTTTGCTTTCACTGGTGTTTTAAATTGCTAATGTCTCAGAAGTGCTCATCTCAAGCTTCACTTGTCCTGGAAATTTAATTTCACAAGATAACTCTACTGTAGGGTCAATGGAAGTGGAAGCCAGTAGTGTACCTCTATGATATATGGATGTTTGTGCTGCTCAAGAATATTCAACCATAAGTCCTACCTGAGTTAACAGATAAGGTCTCATTAAAAGAGCTCCAGTGGTAGGGCCTGTGCTTGGGAAGCAGAAGGTCTCACGGACATGTTAGGAAGAGAAGAGTTAGGTTAACCAGGAAGAGAGAGTAAAGTATGGGGGAAATAGCTAGATAGACAACTTAAGATGGGGTATTAGAATACTAGTTCCTGAAGAGATGTTTATACTATTTTCTGTGAAGTGCAAAAGATTATGGGGAAAGGAATAAGAAAGAGACTTATTACTTCAGTAACTCAGAGTCATGCTGGGGTTGTTCATGTGGTAAGTCCATGACCAGCAAAGGACCAGCAAAACTCTCCAGCCACCAGTACAGGAAAGTGAGGGCTTCACTAAAGGGAACTCCAGAGACACTGAGTCTCTGGGATACTTTGAGAACAAGTCTGAAGAATGATTTTCATGCAAACAAATGTCGAAAGCACACATCAGTTCCTGAGCATAATGCTTACTCCATAGACTTGTGGAAGGGCACTCTGGCGCTAGCTCCTACATCTCTCCTAGGGATGTCCCATGCTCTTCTGGCCTAAGATACTCATGGGGAAAGCATTGTCTGTGCAATACCTGGCTTGCTAATTGATAGCAAATAATTGCTATATTATTGTCTTGTGATTTTGTGTGTTATGTGAGCAATCCCCTATCTTGCCATTAAGATAAAATTACTTTCTGTTCTGGGAACTACAAGGCTGCTATAGGGACTGTGTTAGAGCGCTGCTCTACTCTGAGACCTGGCTGGGCCAGATATATCTCCCTTACAATGCAGGAGTAAGGGCAAATCACCTTAGCAAACCCAGTCACTGCTGTCACACTCTTCATCTCTACCTCCACGGCCCCCTACATTTGGCAAAGTGTTTCAGAAATGCTATGCTTCTGAAGGAATAGTTCTGTTTTCTCCTTTGGGACTACTTACTTACATGCTGAAAACTAAGCATCAGCTTTAGTCTAGTCTTTTGTCCCCCAGCAGAAATTAAGGAGAAGGAATAATGGCTCAGTGCATCATCTGGGTGGTTACCCTCCTAGTTCATTCTCTCCACTTTGTAGGCAACTCAAGCCAGTTGCCCTAAGCGAAGAGGGAAGCACATGTTATGTTTTCTTGTGTTATTACGCATATTTCTACAACTGTTCTTAAATTAAATTTGTCCCAATGTGACCTCCTTGAAAGAATAAGTGCAATTCAGTGCAAGTAAGGGTTCCAGAGTAGTCTTCAAAGACCCTTTCATGTTATATTTTTATCTCTGTCCTAACATTGGCTAGCCATTTCTGTAAAGCTGTGATTTCTGTCTTTGATAAACAAGGTTCCTTAAAATCCTCAAACAGCTTAATAACATCTATGACAGAAACTCCTATTTATGGTGCTAATCAAAACCTTTCAGGATCCCTGCAGACCAAATACCTAAGCTACTATCTCTGCATCCTTCCTAGCAAGTCTGTTTATTCACAGCCAGGGTCTCCAAGGCATCTTATAGACATATTCTTTATGAAGTTATTTTCACTTTGTTGTATTTTGTTAGAGCTCATAAAAAGACCTACCAATAAAAAAGTTGCTCTAGCTCACCTCTCACGTAAACATACTGACGCCTTAATTCCCACAGTACTATACCAGACTTTTAAGTATTCCATTATTTATTTACTACTGATTAGATGACAGATTTTTTTTTTAATTAAATGATCTCTTCTTACAGTTTTCATTATATCAGTTTTCTTGTTGATGATGACAGTACAAATGTGCATGAGAGGGGGTAGAATAATGAGCCTGCTGAATAACAATAAGGTCAGATTTCTCCTACATAATAATATCATAGCAAAGATAAGATATTGGATATCCTTCTTTGCTACTGTTTAAAATTAAGGCATGTATTGACCTCACCCAGGGATGCTGGATTTCTTGAAGACATACAGATAGTTTTCAGTGATTACTTCAAAGGTACCTTTCCAATAGCAACAACAAAATATAACTAGTACCAACAGAGTCCAAAAATCCAAATTGTTCAAGCTCTGGTGAAACTTTCAAAGCCTTTTTGATTGCTGAATTGTCTGCTTAAGATGTGGCTAGCAAGTTACTTCTTTTTCTCCTGACAGTCAGATGGTATAATCAGAACCTACATGACATATTTGTCTTTAATGTTTTATCACATTGCTTTGTTCTTTCATCTAGAAACTAGTACTTGTCCTTTTATGCAAATGTATCTATCTATTCATTAGTCTGTCAGAATGTCTATAAATATTAGATTGTTTTGAGGAGGCAGTGCCTGATTTGTCAAATGAAAATATTTTTTTCCTGCTTTATAGCACATGAACTGTGATGGATGCAATTGTGTTCTGAGGTGCATTAAAACCCAGAAGTTATAGCTATTTAGCTGGTGGGTGCCTTGAAAGTGTGTCACACAAATTACTCAGCTGGAGAGAATTGAAAACACAGTGAAAATCCTGTTATTATCTTCAAAAACATGTGGACAGAAAAAAAAATTATTGACTTCATAAGGCAGTTGAGGCCCACCTTTCTAATGACTTTTTTCAGTCACCCATGCATATGAGCTCAGTCAACATACAAAAGCACCCTGAATGATATTCCAATCCCTACATTTCATTGAAGATCTATTTTCTTTCTTCCCCTCATTGAAACCTCTCAGGCTATCTGGTTACAGAATGTCTCAAAATATCCTCTGGCAGAAAAGTGAAAATAGTAAAATGATTTTGTTTCTTCTGCCTCTTTTCCAAAGTGGAACCACTCTGAAATCCATCAAGTAGTGTAATAGCAACACGTTGGACATACCCTGAAATAGAAGAGGTGTAAAATGACGTTGGCAACAAGTTATTATTAAGAGTGCCTGTCCTTTGTCAGATAGTTTGGAAGAGGAGAGAGGCTTTTCAAGGGATGATATTCACACCCACAACCACATGTCCATTTGTGCTCACACATGCACTTTTCAAAACACTACAGTATGCACTGACAGCCTGCAAAGGATCAGCTTCAAAAATTTCCTTTGAGTCATTTCTTAGCCTCCAGCAGTGGCTGGAAAAGGTGTTTGTGATCAAACAGAAATGTAAAATGTGATACTATAAATAGTAGAAAGTTCTACTTGCTGGAGAATATCCTTCTCCAATACTACATTGAATTCCTCTTGAAGAGAGTAAAATTAGTGTAGTGAAAACATTCCTTTTGTATCTTTTTGGTTGACATTTGCTTTCTGCAATCATTTCTGCTTCAGCTAAGTACTGGTAGTGTCTCAAAGGAAAAGCTTATTTTCATATTACATTAGGGTTTTTTTTAATATTAATCCTACTCTGGTCTATAGTGAGTCACACCCTTGGATGCAACCTTTGTTGACTTCACTGGAAACACCACCTTGGTTAACAAGTACCCAATGTACTCCATCCTTCAGAGGGAAAATACCCAACCTGTCTTGCATTTCTGCATACCTTTCCTCATTTGCAAGTTTCCAGTACCTTACCTCAATCTGAGTATCAGTTTTTCAGCTCATCCTTGCCCCAGTCCCTTCAAGCTCTACTGCTGCAGCATGAAAACAGGAATGAGGAACATACTGATGACATTGTGTGCAGTACTTGAGAGGTTATTTGAGGGCGTTTGATGCCTGAATACACTGGAGGTCCTGGGGCTGCATTTTCTGAGTCCTTTGGATGATAGCCACCACCACCGTCTCCTCTTGCAGAAGAGCTGAGGAAAAATCATAGCATCCTGTATCCTACTGGTATTTGAAGTTTCCATTTCTAAGCAGGGGCATCAGCTACCTAATCACAGGTGTCTGACACTAGACACCTTTGGGCACCTGCTTGGGGTTGGAGAGGCAGCTTGAGGCTTGGTAGCATTCCTCTGTGTGTCTAAGATGGTACTAGACACCTGAGCCCTACCAATAATGTCTAGAGCTTTTTATGTCTTGAATATGACCTTTAATCCCAGACCTGAGATTTTCAGGGCCTGAATGAGAAATATGCATATTAGTGCTTTTTCAATCCATAGTTCACTTTTTCTTTCTTTACATAGGTTGGACAATGAATTATCTTCTAGAGTATCAAGGTTTTGCAGTAGCATGTATCTAGCATGTATCTTATTATTCCACACTGCTTTCTTATTTCTCCAAAATGGGGGAATTAAGAATTCTGAAATTCATTGTATTCTTTTCATCCAAGAAAACGCAGTACATTATGATGGCTTTATTATTGGAGAATTAGGGTTTTATAAAGCTAGTTTAGAACAGAGAATTGGCGCAGTTGCTAAAAGGATTACTAAATACCTGCACACTTCTGTTGTGAAGACTGGCCTGGGGAGGATGGAGAGATATGCTTTCTTCCCTGCCAGAGGCTGTGACAATGATTCTAGGCAACATGAGGTTGCATCTCTGGAAGAAACAATTTGAATTACTAGTGATCATTCTTCAGAGTTATTTCTAATTTTGTATTGTCAAAATTGCTCTTGCCCCTATTTACATGCACACGGCCAGATGTATGCTGGCAAAATGAGACAATTACACATATGACCACCAGATAAATTACCATTTGCAAGTGCAAGTGTTATGTGTGCTAACAGAGTGGACGTTTGGAGACCTCCTTGGTATTTGGCCTGTAAGAGGCAGCTGGTGACAAGCTATTAACAAAGGAGAGTAACAGATTGGTTTTTGTTGGGACAACAGGCTAGACAGTTTTACCACTGCCATGTTTACCCTCAGAAGGGAAATGACTGATATCAGATGCCAGAAATGTCTTATCATGAGTTTTATTCACATCCATTTTCCCTTTAAAGAAAAGGGAATAAAACTGTGGCTGTAGTAACAGTTACAAATTGAAAAGTACTAGGAAGAGAAAAGGAGCTGCCTGCTACTCCTATCACTCTGTTCTTGTTGCAGTTCTTCCTAAATATGTCATTTCAAGTCTTTTTTTCCCCCCAGATAATAAGGAGTCAATATGGTCATTTCCATGACACAGAAAGAGAGCAGTTAAATTTGTGAGTGAGGGTTAAATTATCCAGTTGAGTAAAGGATGGGAAATACCTAGCAGGCTGGGTAGATGAGCCATTTTTGGACAAAGTCAAGGACTAAAAAAGAGTTAAAGAAGTCCTAAATAAATAAGACAAAGAGAAGAGTTATGAATTTAACAAAAATACCAGTGTGATACAGTAGGAGTTTGATGTGTGTTAGTGGTTCCAGTAGACAGTTTAAATGAGTAACACTGCAATAAATACAGACAAGGAGGAGGAAATGGCAAAGTAAACTTAAGTTGAGGAGACAATCAGTTCAGAGAGGCTGAATCAGTGTTATACAAACTAAGTATTCAGGATAATGCTGCTGCTTTATTTTTCTTGGAGTAGAAAAGCTGAGTTTAGGAATCAAGAACAGGCTCTGCCAAGGCTACACTTGACTTGGCAAACACCAACTCCAGCTATAAACCCTAGTAGAAGCCTTCAGCTGGATAAGCACGACATCCTCTTTGGGGTGAGGTTTCTTTCATGGGTATCATGTTGAACACAGCATCCCATTTTATGAAGAACTGTGGGAGAGCTGTATAAACAGTTGAAAGTTACATAAAACACAGTAAGGTTTTTCCAGATCACCTCTTTCCAGTACGATGTCCTTCTGTCTTCTTTTTGTGGTAATGCTAAACAGTCAGAAATTATAGGTGCTGTGTTAGACTTCCTGATACTAATGGAGTGCAAGTATGGAGATATTCTCCAGTCTCTGTGAATGAAAGATTTTTGTGAGGTAACCAAAACTAAAGTCTAAAGAAGGTCTTTGTGGTGTGATTCCACATAACACCTAGACAAGGTGACATCAACATGTAAACCAGCAGGATTAAAGGTGAAGGTACTCATATGACTTTAGTGTTCATAGGGGCACCTATTCAAGGGCCATAGTGTCCTGGTTTTGGCTGGGATAGAGTTAATTTTCTTCCTAGTAGCAGCCATAGTGCCGTGTTTTGGATTTAGGATGAGAAGAATGTTGATAACATGCTGATGTCTTAGTTGTTGCTAAGTAGTACTGACACTAGTCAAGGACTTATTCAGCTTCCCATGCCCTGACAGGTGCACAGGAAACTGGGAGAGGGCACAGCCAGGATAGTTGACCGAAACTGGCCAAAGGGATATTCCATACCACATGACGTCATGCTCAGTATATAAAATGGGGGGAGTTGACTGGGGAGCAACAATCACTGCCTGGGGACTGGCTGAGTGTTGGTTGGTGGGCAGTGAATGGTTGCATCACTTGTTTTTCCTGGTTTTTTTTCCTCTTCTTGTTGTTTTCCTTTTCACCTTTATTATTATTATTTTAATTATTAAACTGTTCTTATCTCAACCCATGAGTTTTCTTACTTTTACCCTTCTAATTCTCTCCCCCACCCCACCGGGGGGGAGGGTGAGCAAGTGGCTGCGTGGTGCTTAGTTGCCAGCTGGGGTTAAACCACGACACATAGCTTGCATAACAGAAAATGAGGGACCCATATTCAGGAGACAGAAGACTTCCCTGTCCCTTCTGTGGCTGCACAAAAGGCTGTGCTGAGCTATGAGGCTGCTGAAATAGAGGCAGCAAGAAGGCAGAAGGGGGTCTGTGCTTGGACAGGGGAAGGCAGCTGTAGGGTGACACTGGCACTGCCTGCCCTTGTGCAAGGACACAAACTATGATCTCCTGAGCTGTCTCTCTAGTAACGTTCCTGTGGTGCAGCATACCAGGATATAAGCATGTGGCATACTCATGACAGGATGAATCATTTCCAAGTATGCCTGGCTAATAAATCCTGTTGATTCAGTAGAGACAAAATGTTGGGTTAGTAAGAGACTGGGTTGCTCTATGGTACTGGGAGGCATCCAGACTGTGAGATGTGGCTGTAGCTTCTATAAATGTATCCAAGCCAGCTTTCTGTCAACAGTTTTGGGTACCACTGACAGTGTACTTTCAGCAGCCTGGGTCTCATTGTGCATCACAGGCTTCTCATTGGACTGTTAAGACAGGCTTGGTGTAGCTTAAAGCAAGACTGAGCATGTCTCCAGGAGCTGCAGTCACAACTTTGAAGAATAACCACAAATGATTGTATAGGTCAAAATGCAAAAACAAGCGCTCTGACATTTTGGAAGTCAGTGAATGAATGGCCCATAAATAACGGTGGGAATATAAGCTTAGGTGGCTGGGGATGCTTCAAGGTGGAAAGTTATCTTTTCCTGAAGCAGGGCAGGACAAATGCACTCTGAGGAAGAGGTATGAATTATGGTATCTGCCCTGGTTGAATAGTCAGATGTTCCCCTTAGGGATATTGTGAGACAATTAGAAACAATATTTCTTGTTGTACTGAACAATAACATTCTTTAGAACACAAGGAATTATTTTATTCCTGAAGATTTCCAGACAAGACCTGTCTTTCTTCATTATAAAAGCTTCTGCTTACAAACTATTGAAACACAATTCTCTCATTTGAGAATCAGAGTTACTGTTAGATAACCAAGAAGTCACTTCAGCTAAAACCACATCTTTTAACACGTATCTGGAATGAATACCACCGCCATTTTATGCAAGATTTGCATCTTTGCTATAGCTTTGAAGACTGGCTCATTAGTGATGTCATTGCAATGGGTGGGTTCACATTGATACTGTTTACAGCTGACTGTGACAAAAACACAGAGATTGATTTCCTGAGACAGGATTTGATCCTTGGGATACGGTCAGACTAGGCTGCTCCTTGTTTTCCAGTTAGAGTTCAGGGTCTCAGTTTTAACCCATAATAATTCAAATAATTTACTTGAGAGATTCTGTCTGTCCCACTGTCCTGGTTTCGGCTGGGATAGAGTTAATTTTCTTCCTAGTAGCTGGCATAGTGCTGTGTTTTGGATTTAGTAAGAGAAGAATGTTGATAACACACTGATGTTTTTAGTTGTTGCTGAGTACTGCTTATACTAGTCAAGGACTTTTCAGTTTCCCATGCTCTGCCAGGTGCACAAGAAACTGGGAGGGGACACAGCCAGAATAGTTGATCCAAAGTGACCAAAGGGCTATTCCATACCATATGACGTCATGCTCAGTATATAAACTGGGCGGGGGTTGGCTGGGGAGCAGCGATCGCTGCTCGGGAGCTGTCTGGGTATCGGTCGGCAGGTGGTGAGCAATTGCATTGTGCATCGCTTACTTTGTATATTATTATTGTTATTATCATTATTATATTATTATCATTACTATTTTACTTTATTTCGATTATTAAACTGTTCTTATCTCAACCCAGGAGTGTTTCTCACTCTTACTCCTTCGATTCTCTCCCCCATCCCATCAGGGTAGGGGGAGTGAGCGAGCGGCTGCGTGGTGCTTAGTTGCTGGCTGGGGCTAAACCACGACACCCACACACCTGAGCCATTTTACCTGAAGACCTCTGTTTTAAATGAGAAGTGTATGGTAAGGTTTTCCCTGCAAACATTTTTGGGGGTTGGATACCTGCTATTCCTGGGCTGGGAGTTCTATAGAGTTTTGAATGTTCATTTTTCTTAGGGATAAATGCATGTAAATAAAATATGTAGGCTTTTGTTATTTTGTTGTTACTATTCTAACACTACAGATTGATCCTCAAAGTGAGTGCCTATAACTATTTGGAAGGGTGGCTACTAACACGTCGACTATAAATCTAAATTAATAGAGATACATTATTTATGTGCATATGATGTTTTAGTAAGCACTCAAGAGGCAGGCTGTTTGTAAGAGAAACATAATTCTTCTATTAACTTTCATAAATACCCTGCTCGCTCCTTTGGGAATTCACACATGGCATGTGCATATGTAACAGCATGGAAGCAGTGCATGTAGCAGTATGATTATAGGAAATACAATTCTGTTTACTGTCTATAACATCTTTGATTGTTGATTATTCTTGTCTCTGTGCCACAAAGAGTCAGAGAATTGCCAGGAGTTGGTTCAAGACAGCAGATCTTAATGAGTATGACTGTGATCCCTCTATAGAGAAGAATATTTTTTCTTTCTTTCCTTGTGGTTTTCCTTTCTGTCCACAGCACTGAAAAGAAATGTTAATTTGCTCTGTATGTAAGCTATCTACTGGCAGCAGAGCCCTTACCAACATAAAGACACAAAGAATGAGCTCATATTAAAGGCCCTGGATTCAGTATATTTGGGCTCTACCATGGATTTTTCCATTTGGCCTTTGTCATGTCCCTTAATTTCCCTGCTGAAATTCCTCATCTGCTTAAATTCCTTATCTGTGAAACTGATTAATAATATTAATGTTTTTAGCTAATCTATTTAGAGAATAGTCTATTCAGGATGTGGGCTAGCTCTCTATGTGAATACACAGAACCTAGAATGGCAGGGGTTAGACCTTGGTGTGGAGGAATATTACAAGTAGCATGCAATAAGAAGGACCTAGTCCAAAATCCTGCTGTGCCTTAGATTTCAGTCAATAAACAAGAGGAATGAGGTCTCCTGGTCTTGAATACATGCTAGAAATCCTGCCAAGCTAGTTAACAGTGCCCCATTATCTAAAGTGTTTATTGGATTCATTAAGCACCAAAAGCTGTGGATGAAAAACAGGGGTATGTTTTAATCTCCTCCTTCCTGCTGCCACTTTTCTCTTTTTCTTCACGTTGACATTTCTGCTTTAATTAAATGTTCAGTTCCTCCTTGTGATTTCTGCATACACAGTTTCAACAGCATGAAGTGATGTTTCTTTGTGGCAAAAGATATGTCTAGACTGCTAGTATATCCTCTAGTGTCTTAGAGATTGCTTCCTGAGAGTGTCCTCCTCTGCTTTGAACATAATTGTCTGACTTTCTCCTCTGAGTAAAAATGTATTGCCTGGGACTGGCTAGACAAACCTACTGTGCAGAATTGATTTTTGTGTTTCATAGGGTACTGATGACTCCCATGCTTCTACTGCGAGATTTTTGCCTTTTGATGCAGCAGTAAGCTGATCTACATGAGAACATTAGCTGTCAGCTCAAAAAGAAAAATAATGTTGAGCTCTCATGATTGCACAGAAAAAAAATTAGACTCATGAAGCAAGTGAAAAAACTGAAGTGCTCAGAAGAGAGAGCAACTAAATGTTTAAAATATTATTTTTAGGTATTTTAACCAGTGTTGTGTGTTTAGGGGCTGATGGTAACACCTGTCTTTTATGTAGCATGCCTAATTAGTTGATTTTAAAAACTAACCTATAGTGGGATTGATATCCAGAAGAGGGAATATTATTTGAATTACAAAGCCTCTGAAGACAGATGGGCCAAACTGTTTGTTGAATACCACTGACCAACCCAACTCAAAATGTCCATTTATTCCTGTAGAGCACTTTGAAGAGGGCTGCACTTTGTAGTCTGACTAAATGAGAAAGACAGGATACTCTGGAAGCTGGCGGGAGGTTTCAGCTCAACTGTCTTTCATTCTCCCTTTTTTTGCTCAGTGTTCAACACTGTTTCTTATTGTTTACTTTTTTGGCATTCTTCTATGCTACTGCATATAATGACTTGGAGGCTGAAAAAAATTGTATGTGGCTTTCTGAGCATCTTGCACTGTGGAAAAAAAGCTTGGAAATGTGCACGCAGACTGTCAGATTCAAGATTTCACAGAAATTATCTGCTCAGGTTTCCCATCATGTATTATTAAGGTGAAGTTACTGGGAAGTATATATTCTTATGGAAACAGAAAACTGGAGGGTGTTTTTTTTTTCTGGAATAGTGACAAAAAGAAAAAGGTGGGGTGACCTTCTCACAGAGGCCTGTGGAGTGATGTCAGCAGTATTTTCCTTAAGATGCAGTGAAAATGAATATTTTCTTTCTCTTTAAACATAATTCATAAGACTTTACTTTTCATAGCTTTGTACTTGTCAAGGCTCATTGAGGAAAAGTCTGAGGCAGTAAAGTGTTATAACTATCTCAGTACATGTCCTTCCATCCATCCTTATTTAAGATCTACAGTTATTTCTTGTACTATTTCTCTTTTTTATGTTTTATTTTTTCTGCAGTTAATTTTTATCTCTGTATTCTTTCCTGGATTAGTTGCCTAGGAAGTTCTTATTTTTAGACTTTTTGATGCAAGCCCTCTCCCCTCCCACATTTTCAAAAACATTTCATTAAACATAAGGTAATATTATTTTTAATCCTACATTTTTCATGGGGAAAAAATCACAGCCCATCTTCTTGTGGATAAAGTCTATGTTTTACCTTGCTAACATCTAAGAGGTCTGAGTCCTAGTCTCTAGTACTGGGACAATAATTCTCATAAGTGTGGTATTAAGAAACCAAGTACTTACCCAGATAATTTACACAGACAACAAATGATGTATGTTAGATACCAGAAATGAGCAACAGAAATCCATAAGACCTTTTTTTCTGTATCCTGGGACATCTTCTTATCTTTTTCAAATTTTAAAGCCGTTGGCAGGAGTCAATGAGATTGCATGCATGCTTTGACCCATGGCTCTTTTTCTGAAAACTTCTGAAGAGCTTGAATGTCAGCAGTTTGTCAGCTCTGGTGGAAACAAATTGATCCTCAATAAGTGAAGAATGGTTTTGGAAATACTGTTTTAAATTTCCTAAGATAAATCTCTGCTCCTGAGCATTGCATTGATCATAATAAATATTGAGGCTGTATCTCATTCTTAGAACTTGTTTTTGCTCTTTTTTTTTGTTTGTTTTGTGGCTTAGAATTAATTAATAAGGCTTCCTTGAGCTCTTCAGTCTTACCACATCCCCTCAGGTGCCTTTTATCCTCAGAGAAAGCACTTAGGGATGGGGTTTGCTTCCTGTTCATGGCTCATGAGTAAAGAGGGCTACACATAGAGAAGCTCTGTGCAAAATGATGGCAGAGTGAATCTCTGCCCCCAGCCTGCTCTCCTGTAGAGTAGAGGTATTTCAGTCTCTCCAGTACCAGTATCTTGCACTTCCAGTTGATAGCCAAAGGGCTCAGGGGCACTGACTGTGCTCCCTCTGTCTCATAGACCATGCCCCCAGCTTTCCCCATTTTCAGTGACTGCTTTTCTAGAACAGGTAGTGGAAACTGAACTTCCAGATAGCAGAGCATGATGAATATGTACATTTCCTACATGCATTTATCTCCTCCAGGTCCATAGTTCAAATGCTGGGACTACACTGGGTATGCCAGTCTGGCTGTAAAGCCAAGGCTGGTGTGGAGCTGGTATTTGTTGGCGCATTCTCACTTCATTTTAGTTGCATTACACTGCCAGCATTCAGATTATACTGAGGCAGGAGGAGATATGCTAAGATATGTGACTGATGGGGATCTGGAATGGGAATGACAAATATCCCCCTCCTTCCCCCCATCCATCTGAGGCACTGAACATGGCTATAAAAAAAGTTTCTGACCCAAGGAACAGCTCTGATCTGCAGTAGTGTGGGCCTCCAGCTGCTCAGCAGCTACTATGAAGTCTGCCAAGTTCCACCAAGGGCAGAAATCCTGCAATAGTTGTGTGTGGTTGGAGGACTGGCATTAATTGCATGGGAGAAAGATGGACTGAACAAGGGCTTGGATCATGGACCAATGCCCTAATTCACAGAAGGACTCTCTCCCTGCCTGTAATCCACACCTGCAGGGCAGAAGTGGTGAGACAGGAGGGATCCTAGGGAAGAGGGCCCAGAGCATAAGAGACTGAGGGACAGCGTTTTTTTCTGTGTAGGAGGAACAATTAGTCATGTCCTGTTTGATTTAGAAGGCTGGGTCCTGCCTGGCCCTTTGGGTCCCTGTATACCAAACACTGATGCAGAGAAGTGGCACCTGGATTTCTACCCTGGGTACACAGCTGCTTCTTACAGAGTACTGTAGTGGTATGGAGAGAAAGAGGATATGTGCTTACTCATTTAGGTGCTTAGAAGTATAAAGGTTGTATTAGAAATATGAATATTACTCTGCAAGTTTGAGGGTGCATAGTTTTTCAGACTGACTGGTGATAGATGATCAACATCTATCAAATGTCAGATCTCATTGCCTGATGAGAAGCAGGACAACCAGAAGCACACCCTCAAAGTTGGATGCGCATGTCCTCTCATGGCTATGTGATGTTTGCCTTTAACTTACTAAAGAGAAAAGGCCAAATCATGCTTTCTTGGAACAGATACAGAGTTCCCAGCGGAGTCATAGAAGAGGCACATGTAGCTGAAGAAGCATTTATTTCACTGTGTGTCGAAATCCTATCCAAACCCATGCCCTCAGATCATTCCTCACACCTAATTTGGGGCTTGTTAGCTCTCTGTATGAGGCATACTAGAACTTTTCACATTATTCCTTCCTAAATGGCAATTTTCAGAGTGGCTGTGAATGGGCCATTTCAATAGATGTCAAGAGCTTTAGAAGGAAACCTGGATTGCTGAAGGGGAGATAGATCAGAGAAAAGGAACAGCAAAGAAAAAAATGAGATCTTAAATTGAAGAGTAGGGGAAAAGAAGGATGCAAAGTAGAACCTGTCTCTTTCTTGTGAGATTTTTTCAATCAGTTTTTCGCCATACTTCAAAACAACCTAGAAACAGTGCACAGTAAAATCCTGAGTCAGGTTCTGTCAAATTAATGATGTATTAGAGAGTCAGACTTTCAGACTGTCTGTGAAGTGCAATCATACAGCTACGTTGCAGTCATGCACTAAAGGGACCAAAAAAGAAAAAAAAAAAAAAAACCCAGAAAAAATTCTTTCATCTGATTTGTCTCATTCTCATCCCTCCTCAGCTTATACCTTTGCAGTGACACAGTTTGGTGCTTTGCACAAGTAGCATCATCTTTGTATTGGGAAAGTCTGTCACATAGCAAATTTTTGCCACTGGGATGGCCTAAGGACCCTCTTTTATACAAAATCTTGCCAAAAAGAAGCGAGTGTCTGAGTGGATAAGAAAGGTGATTCAGTTCATATGTTGGTTACAGAGGACTAGTTCAGCACTGAAAACTGTTCAAGTGTAGATAGGAAGGAAGTGTAGGAAGATTCAGGCTTTAAGACAAAGAAAGCCAGGTCCAGCAACCACACTCCTGTCTGCAGAGACACAAAAGATGTAGTAATATTTTAAAAAGCAGATAAAGGAACTGCTTCAGTGCTTAGCAGATATTCAGTGAGTCACTGCAAATTTAAAGAGGTCATCCTCAGGAAAAAACATAAATAACCCCTAAACAGATGCTTTTAGGAAGGATTCAACTCTTTCCATTTAAAACACTGAATGCTGATCAGTGAGAGAAGTAACACTATCTGAGAAAGAAGGGGCAGCAACTACTTGGATCCAGTTACTGAAGTGATAACCTTGCCTGCCAACTGGGAAACAACCATAGACAGAGATGCTTACGTGCTTTTTGTTTGGTATCAGCCTCCTCTGAGAAAGAAGGAAGACAGCTGCTTCCGTGCAAAATGTTTGCCATTGAGCTGAAACACGAAACGGCAACTTCCGATCCAGAGCATCCTGCCTGTTCAGAAAGCCTTCTGCCTAGAAAATAAGAAGATCCTGTACAGGTTCATCATCAGTGTATTACAGATGCTACACTGCCCTTATCACACGCTGCTGGCAATCTGCGTATGCTCTGTTAAGCCAGCATTTTTACAGCTTTTGAGAAGTCGTAAAAGACAGAACTGCCAGAGAACTCTAACCATTTGTGTATGCAGTTAATTAGAACATTCAAATTTATTTAAATTCTTGTCATTCTGTGCTTTTATCAGCTTCAAAAGTTATGTCATTGTTACAGAAGAAAATTAACTCTACCCCAGCCGAAACCAGGACATCTCCAAAAAAAGAAGTTGCCTTATAGGCAATAGTACAGAGAAAACAAGAAATAATAATCTGTTGAATATTAAACCCATTCAGAATGATAAGCAAGCACTTTTAGATCTTTCACAGTATAATTCTGAGAATAGCTTTGACTGCAAATGCAATCCATTCTTCAAAAACACAATGAAAGCAATGTAACAGGCAATTTGTCACCTTGAATATCTAACAGAATCCTGTAGGTTTTAACATTGGCTGCAACATACATTCCTGGCTTTGAGCTTTTCCAGAAATGCTTCAGTTTAGCCACAGGTGCATCCTTTTTCTATACTGCTGTTTAGGTTCACTTAACTGGAACACAGGTGACTTGTGAAATAAAAGAGAACAAAGCTTTTACTTTTCAAGAAAGAAGTATTCAGCAGAATGGTTTCTCATCAGTACTAAGAACTTTCTCTTCAACCAGTCCAGCTTCTAAGACCTCAGAGTCTGGTATGTGAGCTGGAGGGGAGGAGACACATCAGGGATTTCCTTGCCTCTACTTACTAGCGGAGACCCTTCTCATGAGAGATCAATTTACCCTTGACTATTAAAAATACCTCAGAAGAACTTTGGGTAAGGAGGGCTTTTGGAGTGCCTCAGACTCAAGGAAGTCATACTCCATGTCCAGGATGCTTTGTGTATTCATCCTCTTTTTTCCTAACTTCTTAATTTGCTGCTTTCAAACCTGTTAAGAGTTTTTCACATGCATAGATTACAATCAAGTATGGTTAAAGAGGTGATGATGTCACTCACTCTCAGATAGCAATAGGTATATGCTTTTTTATGGGTAGATATAATTTCTAAGTATCTCAGGTGGGCATTTTTACTGTTGTCTTATTTCAGTGATTTCAAATGTGAAATATTTTTCGTGAACAAAGAAAACTGTTCTCTTTCTAAGTCCTGAGGGTTTCAGAAATGATGGGCTTACCGTCAACACTTCCTACCATTATGCTCTTTGCAATTGTTCTAGTGTTGGAAGTTAGGTTTTTAAAATATCAGAACTTGCTTTATGATGGGAAGAAGCATTTTGGAAGAGTGGGAGGAAAGCATTGACTGTTCTGTGAGGAAGAAAGAAAGAATTGGCTCTAAGGAGAATCAAGAGGATTAAAAGAGATGTTTGGCCTCAGACATTACAGTCTGAGGCTTAGATCTGTTTTATTTGCTATTACCAGGAAAAGTCTGACTTTACAAGAGTGGCTATTGGAAGCCCATTGCTCAAAAACAATTTCAGGAGTAATTTAGTAATCTGTTACAGGGGTGTTAACTGCAAATTAGGTACCTTGTTCACTTATGCCTCATCTCACCTAACTAACCTCTTCTTACTTCTGCTATCTTAACTCAAAGCCTGATTGTCAGGGAAAGCCATGGGGCATCTGCAGATGGTGAAGTTTGTACATACGTAACATCAGTGCAAAAGAAATGGCACTGCAGAGCAAAGCGCTTCTTTTACTCTTCTTATTTCTAATACAGAGTTGTTTAAATAAAACTAATGGCTATTACCAACTGTCCTGGTTTTGGCCGGGATAGAGTTAATTTTCTTCCTAGTAGCTGGCATAGTGCTGTGTTTTGGATTTAGGATGAGAATAATGCTGATAACACACTGATGTTTTAGTTGTTGCTAAGTACTGCTTACACTAGTCAAGGACTTTTCAGCTTCACATGCCCTGCCAGCAAGAAGCTGGGAGGGGGTACAGCCAGGATAGTTGACCCAAACTGGCCAAAGGGCTATTCCATACCATATGACGTCATGCTCAGTATATAAGCTGTGGGGAGTTGGCTGGGGGGCAGCGATCGCTGCTCGGGCACTGGCTGGGCATTGGTCAGCAGGTGGTAAGCAATTGCATTGTGCATCACTTGCTTTGTATATTATTATTATTATATTGTTATTATTGATACTACTATTTTACTTCATTTTATTTAGATTATTAAACTGTTCTTATCTCAACCCAGGAGTCTTCTCACTCTTACTCTTCCGATTCTCTCCCCCATAACACCAGGGCAGGGAGAGTGAGCGAATGGCTCTGTGGTACTTAGTTGCTGGCTAGGGTTAAACCATGACAGTCTTTTTTTGGCTCCCAACGTGGGGCTCAAAGGGTTTGAGATAATAACAGATTAACCAGAGCATATTAAGGGATCTGTTAACAGTTGCTGGTCATAATATTGATTCATCTGTTCTTGATATTAGTTTATCTGATCTGTACCATGCTTCTTTTTTTGCTGTACATATTAAAGATTGGTGTAGGGTTTTGCAGTTTGCTATGCTCTGCAGTGGTTAGTGATGTTTTGCCTGGGAGATTTGTTATTAAAACACTGACCTTGAGCTTTGTCTGGTATTTGGTTTTTGTACTGAAGCCATTACTGTACTTTGGGTACCACCTCATGGAGAAAATTAGCAATTATACCTCTGGAGGTGGCTCCTGGCAGGTATGAAGGAAAAGTATCCTTTCAAGGAAGGTGTTATATGTCACCCAGGCAAGTGGACCACCATGGAGAGAGGTATCCAGTGCCTGAGGGAATTAGCCATGCTGGGGGTGTTTTATGGTGACCTGGACAACGAGCACTTATCCAAAGATCCAGATGAAGTCAGGTGCACACAACCCATGTGGTGGCAGCTTGTAAGGAGCGCACCATTGTCATGTGCAAACTCATGGCAGTAATGACCTGGAAAGACGGAGGGGACCAGATGGTGGATGAATTGGCTGGTCAACTCTGGCAACATGAAGAAAGTCTCTCTTCCTCCATATGGGCCTGTGTCTTGGCTGTGGAAAGACTGTCTGAAAAACTGTACTGGGAGTTCCAGCAACTCAGAGAGGATATGTCCTACTCTCCACCTGTATGGACCAGTATCTCAGCCATTAGGAGTAAGTGTCCCTCTGGCTCAACAGAGAGGATACAGTCAATACACACCATGGGCCACCCTGTGGTTTTACCTGCGTGACCACAGAGAGGATGTGAGGAAGTAGGATGGAAAACCTACCTCAGCCCTAGAGGCAAGGGTACATGAGTTGCAAGGAAAAACAATTACAAAAGGCAGTTCTTCCAGGAAAATTGCAGCTCCAGTTTCCAGTGAGCAGTTCCCCAGACAGAGTAAAAGGGCTGATTTTACTTCCAATCTTAATAAAGGGACTTTTGATTCACATATACAAGAAATGAATAATGAATACTATGACCAGGATTAGAGGGGCCCTGCCTCCAACAAGGTGGAGGAAAGGGACAGCCAGGTTTACTGGACTGTGTGGATTTGATGGCCTGGCACATCAGACCCACAAGAGTATAAGGCTTTAGTAGACACCGGTGCACAGTGTACCTTAATGCCATCAAGCTTTAAAGGGGCAGAACCCATCTGTATTTCTGGAGTGACAGGGTGATCCCAACAGCTAACTGTACTGGAGGCTGAACTGAGTATAGCTGGGAATGAGTGGCAAAAGCACCCCATTGTGACTGGCCCAGGCGCTCCGTGCATCCTTGGCATAGACTACCTCAGGAGAGGGTATTTCAAGGACCCAAAAGGGTACTGGTGGGCTTTTGGTATAGCTGCCTTGGAGACAGAGGAAATTAAACATCTACCTTGCCCAGTCTCTCAAAGGACCCTTCTGTTGTGGGGTTGCTGAGGGTCGAAGAACAACAGGTGCCGATTGCTACCACAACGGTGCACCGGTGGCAATATTGCACCAACAGAGACTCCCTGATTCCCATCCATAACCTGATTTGTCAACTGGAGAGCCAAAGAGTGATCAGCAAGACTTGCTCACCCTTTCACAGTCCCATATGGCCAGTGCGAAAGTCTAATGGAGGGTGGAGACTAACGGTGGACTATTGTGGCCTGAACGAAGTCATGCTGCTGCTGAGTGTTGCCATGCTGGATGTGCTAGAACTTCAATATGAACTGGAGTCAAAGGCAGCCAAGTGGTATGCCACAATTGATACTGCTAATGCATTTTTCTCCATCCCTTTGGCAGCAGAGTGCAGGCCACAGTTTGCTTTCACTTGGAGGGGTGTCCAGTATGCCTGGCATCGACTGCCCCAGGGGTGGAAACACAGCCCTACCATTTGCCATGAACTGATCCAGACTGCACCGGAACAGGGTGAAACTCTGGAACATCTGCAATATGTTGATGACATCATTGTGTGGGGCAACACAGCAGAAGAGGTTTTTGAGAAAGGGGAGAAAATAGTCCAAATCCTTCTGAAAGCTGGTTTTGCCACAAAATAGAGTAAGGTCAAGGGACCTGCACAGGAGATCCAGTTCTTCGGAATAAAATGGCAAGATGGACATTGTCACATCCCAATAGATGTGATCAACAAAATAACAGCCATGTCTCCACCAACTAGCAAAAAGGAAACACAAGCTTTCTTGGGTGTTGTCAGTTTTTGGAGAATGCATATTCCAAATTACAGTCTGATTGTAAGCCCTCTTTACCAGGTGACCTGGAAGAAGAACGATTTCAAATGGGGCCCTGAGCAATGACAAGCCTTTGAACAAATTAAACAGGAGATGGTTCATGCAGTAGCCCTCAGGACAGTCTGGGCAGGACAAGATATAAAGAATGTGGTCTACACCACAGCTGGAGGGAATCGACCTACCTGGAGCCTCTGGCAGAAAGCACCAGGGGAGACTCGAGGTCGGCCCCCAAGGTTTTGGAGTCGGGGATACAGAGGATCCAAGGCCTGCTATACTCTGACTGAAGAAGAGATATTGGCAGTGTGTGAAGGGGTTTGAGCTGCTTTGGAAGTGGTTGGTACTGAAGCACAGCTCCTAGGGCACCCTGACTGCCAGTGCTGGGCTGGATGTTCAAAGGGAAGATCCCCTCTACACATCATGCACCTCACGCTATGTGGAGTAAGTGGGTCACACTGATCACACAATGGCCCTAAATAGGAAACCGCAGTCAGCCAGGAATCTTGGAAGTGATCATGGACTGGCCAGAAGGCAAAGATTTTGGAATATCACCAAAGGAGGAGGTGACACATGCTGAAGAGGCCCTGCTATATTAATAAACTGCCAGAAAATGAGAAGCAATATGCCCTGTTCACTGATGGGTCCTGTCATCTTGTAGGAAATCATCGGAGGTGAAAAGCTGCTGTATGGAGTCCTATATGACAAGTCACAGAAACTGCTGAAGGAGAAGGGGAATCAAGCCAATTTGTAGAAGTGAAGGCCATCCAGCTGGCTTTAGACATTGTGGACTGAGAAAAGTGGCCAGTGCTCTGTCTCTATACTGACTCATGGATGGTGGCAAATGCCCTGTGGGGGTGGTTGCAGCAATGGAAGCAGAGCAACTGGCGGCGCAGAGGCAAACCCATCTGGGCTGCTGCATTGTGGCAAGATATTGCTGCCCAGGTAGAGAACCTGGTTGTAAAAGTACATCATGTAGATGCTCATGTACCCAGGAGTCGGGCCACTGAAGAACATCGGAACAACCAGCATGTGGATCAGGCTGCTAAGATCGAAGTGGCTCAGGTGGATCTGGACTGGCAACATAAGGGTGAATTATTTATAGCTCGTGATCGAGGGGTGGACTTGACCATGGACACTATTGCACAGGTTATCCATGAATGTGAAATGTGTGCTGCAATCAAGCAAGCCAAGCGGTTCAAGCCTCTCTGGTATGGAGGATGATGGCTGAAATACAAATATGGAGAGGCCTGGCAGATTGATTGTATCACACTCCCACAAACCCGCCAAGACAAGCGCCATGTGCTTACAATGGTGGAAGAAACCACTGGATGGCTGGAAACATACCCCGTGCCCCATGCCACCACCTGGAACACCATCCTGGGCCTTGAAAAGCAAGTCCTATGGCAACATGGCACCCCAGTCAGACAACAGGACTGATTTCCAAAACAACCTCATAGACACCTGGGCCAAAGAGCATGGCATTGAGTTGGGTTTATCACATCCCCTGTCATGCATCAGCATCTGGGAAAACCAAATGATACAATGGACTGTTTAAAGACTCCCCTGAGAGCAATGGGTGGTGGGACATTTAAACATTGAGATACACATTTAGCAAAAGTTAACACTTTTGTTAGTCAACACTAGGGGATAAAAAATAAAATAAAAAATATGCTGGGGAAGGCAGTCTGGCTTACTCCTGTCTCAGGCAAAGGCAAACCCATTCATGGGATTGCTTTTGCTAGGGAACCTGGGTACACTTGGTGGGTAATGTGAAAGGATGGGGGAGTCTGATGTGTACCTCAAGGGGACCTGATTTCAAGTGAAAATAGCCAATGAACTGAATTGTATGTTGTTAATTGTTATATAATACTGTATGTCATCGCTTCTATGGTTGCTGTACGCTGTATCAACAGTATTAGAGTAAGAATCACCCAGATTAACAAAAAATGAACTTTGATGACACCAAGCAAAGTGCAGCGGTGATGGAGCCAGAACTGGCTTCAGCATGCAACAATGCAACACCACACACATTCTCTCCTGCCCTGAAAGTCCGTTATGATAGATGGAGCCCAAAGTCATGGACTAAACGAACTCAATGGATGTTTTAGAGGGATGGCCCATAGACTAAAGGAATGACATCTATGTGTGTATATCAAAAGCCAGGGAAAGTGGTGGTGATTAATTGGAATGTATTGGAAATTGTAGGACCTGTGCATGACATAGATGGTATAGAATAAGGGGTGGATACTGTTCTGGTTTCGGCTGGGATAGAGTTAATTTTCTTCCTAGTAGCTGGCACAGTGCCATGTTTTGGATTTAGGATGAGAATAATGTTGGTAACACACTGATGTTTTAGTTGTTGCTAAGTACTGCTTATACTAGTCAAGGACTTTTCAGCTTCACATGCCCTGCCAGCCAGAAGCTGGGAGGGGGCACAGCCAGGATAGTTGACCCAAACTGGCCAAAGGGATATTCCATACCATACAATGTCATGCTCAGTATATAAACACTTCCTTTATTCTTCTTATTTCTAATATAGAGTTGTTTAAATATAACTAATGGCTATACTGACATCAGGTTATCCTAATCTGTGTAATGACATAACTACATCTGTTAGGAGCTTCCAGTCAGCCTTGCAGTCTGGCTGATGGCTTTCTACACAGGAAAACCCAGTTCAGTTTTTGGTCCTAATTTCTCTTCTCAAAAATTTTCCAAACATCTTATTGTCAATCACATCTAAAGCCTTGTTGGGGTATAAGTTTTACTTTGGCTTTGTTAAACATGTGTTTCTATTGATTTAAACTATTCCTAGTGTTACTTTGTACTATATACTACTATACCTTATGCTGTTTAACGTACTAAGGACTGCTGCGTAGACTTATGGTCAACTTCAGTGACTGGCTTAGATTAGCCACCTGACTTTTACCTGACTAAAGATAGACAAGGTCAATCCTGTGTTTATGAACTAAACAAAGTTTTCTGCCATTACAGCTCTTGGCATGTCCTTGTGTGCTCCATCTTCTCTCACTGTGTTCTGCAGCGTGTTCACAACATAGCAAGGCAGGGAAGAGGCTGGAATATCATTAAGGTGTTGATAGAAGATTCACACAGTCATTTAGTCCATTCACTTTTAAAAACCAGGGTTGAGCATGTTGATCGGTGGTGGTTGGCATCACAGGTGGGGGACACAGAAAGCAATGAAGGAACCACAGAAGCTATCATGGGCTTCATCCTGGCAGGGCATAGAGGCAACTACCATAAACTTTTCTGCTTGCAAGTCATTGGCTTTTATTGTTGTGACTTGGATAGTATTGCACCTTTGATAAAATTTCCCTTATCTGATCTCTTATGACGTTGCTGGGTCATAGTCTCGACATTTTAAACTCTTGGGCCCATAAGCTTTCCTTGACCTGAGTAGGTTGTATTTTTATAAGGCCTTTTCTGTGTATTTCAGAGTGAAACAGTGATCCTTTTCTTTCATTGTTACCAGTTTCCTCACACTCTTGAGTGTTCTTTGGAGCTGGGTCAGGAACCTGGTTCCCTCAGTGGAGACACCAGCCATGCTCAAGTCCTTTCCTGCACATAACTTCTTCCTCAATCCATTAATTTCTCTTCCTTTCTGTTGAGAACTTCTTACCTTGACTGCCCCAGCATAAAAGGAAAGGTTTATACCTCTGTCTTCCCCAAGTATCTCTTCAGCTGTGTTTCTTAGTGAATTCCGATCAAGTTAGTCTCTGCAGATGATCAGCATCCCCACCGTGTATTACACTGCTAAGTTATCACTAGCCTTGACGTTCCTGTTGAGAACCTGATTTGCCATCAAGTAACTATTCTGTCTAACTAAGAGATGACTACTGGAGTTCTGTATTTTAGCTAGCCTTGTGCTATGCAAAAATATTTTTCACATCCTCTCCTACAGAGCTCAAGTTCTACAGAAGAGCAAAGCGCAGCGGAGAAGAACCAGCTCCACATTCAAACTGAAGACTGTGATTTTATGCACATGCCCTGAAAGACCACGTTGGGTCAAATTCAGGTCAAGCAAATTCTCCAAGGTGTTACAGATTTTTTTTTTTCTTTTAAAGAGATGGCATTCCAGTATTGTAAACTTAACTTTCTTTTGTTTTTGCATAATATGTTAAAAGTCATTATTAGGAAGCAATAAAAAAAAAGAAGAATTGTGTAGTAATACATACTCACACTCACTTTCTTGTTTCTCTTACTTCTTGCTACTTGTACTTTCTATTCTAGAAATTTGAAATATTCCTTCTAGATTTCCTCTAATAATGGGTTAGTTGCAATGTATGCTATGTGTCCTTGTTTTAGACTTTTCTTAGCTGTACTTTCAGCAAAACACACAGTTCAAATTGTGGAGAAATGGCCTTAAATAATGCAATGTCATTAGAGGACTCTTGCCTGTGTTCATTATTGCTGATATTTTTCAGCTTTCTCATATTGTGCCATAGTGGTAAATGTTCCCTTTGTGCCTCTGACCTTTAATACATTCATTAAATTTAATGAGTTTAAAGTGTAAAAGAAAAAGAATCTTGCCAAGCACAATCATCAGGACTGCTATTTAATAGGGGAAAAAGGAACAGATTCACAAACATTAGCAGGTCTATACAAAACTACTTTGCACTCTTTCTACCTGCTGTGATATTCTGTTGATACGGTATGCTGAGCCTGATGAAAGCATAAGGAAAAATAGCAGCAGACACTTGAATACTGTTCTATCTATGTGATGTGAGAGAATTTTCTATTTTTCACAGTCTAGCAAGGCACTACTTATATCCACTGTTGTTCATAGAGTCTATTACAAAATGGAAAAAAGTGTGTTGTCAGAAGAGTCAAACCTGATTTTTCATTTGTTCACTTTTTATTTTATAAGAAGAGTTTAGCCTCTGCTGCCTTAGTTGTGATTACCAGCAGTTCTTGCAAAATGTGCCAATGTAATATACTATGAAAAATTTACTTGCTTGTCCTCTTTAGAAAATTCTTCCCATTGCATCAGGCTAGCATGGTGCACCAGCCTTTTTGGGAGCGAGGCATGCTCCCTGTACTGTGTTACAGAGAAAAACTGTTTCTACAGTGTCACTGCAGAGGAAACCTCCTCTCCCGGGACAGACTTTGCAATCTGCCATCTCCCACTTTGTCATACGGAAGAGTGCAAAAGCCCTTCTACAGATGTGCAGACGTTTTGTTGGTGGAGAGAAGAGTGGCTTCTTGCCTGCCGTTTTCAGCAATTATTTCCATTTTTTCAGCTGGGCTTGCAAAGAGCTGAATAAATCCAGACTGAGGAGCCCATAGTTTCTGTTACTATTTTAGCAGTTAAAATGCTTTTTTCATGTGCAGAAACTGCAAGAAGCAGCCAATGAGATGTGGCACAGTATCAGCAATGACAATGCTGACATTGCTCATTGACCATTCACCCTCAACATTACATCCCATGTGCCCATGGGCTATTTGCCCCAGCTTCTCCCAAAACCTTCATGCTTGACCTTCTACCCTCTTCCTGAATAAGCTGTCCCCAATACAATCACATTAATACATGCAAGCAAAAAGAGAAAAATAGCATGGAGTGGAGTCAAATGATATTTGCCACTACTGGATTATTCATTCTGTGTATAAGGAGTATTTTTATCCATTTCTCTTTGCCTTGACCATTCAGACAGTAAACTCTTTTGGGACAGTGACTGGCTTGCAGAAAGAAGGATCATGCTCAGCTAATTGAAAGGGTGCTACAGCAGCTGAGATAAGGATGAATTATAACCAGCAGATCTGACTAAGAGGGAGTGATTCTACTACTTATTTCCTCGATATTTACATGTTATCTTGAGAACAACAGGTAGAGATTTAAGCTCAGACAATGCATGATAATGAATTATATTTTACTTACTAAAGAGGGAGGACCAGCCATATTCTTTAAATATTAATTTTGTGTAAACTTTCACAAAAAGAGAGAAGATACAGTCTTTTTAAGCAATGGATAAATTAGGTTTATACAGATATTTAGACTGCTAAATATGAAAATGTTGGCATCTTCCTGAAGCTTTTACAAGAAAGTGCAACAACACAGGGAGGAGTTATCTCTCAGAGTAATGCTTTGTGTGATTTATTTAGTATGGGGGAAATTTGAAGCAGAGCAGAGAACTTGTGCAAAGCCACTGCATAGATATGATTCCTAATAGGTCTGATCAGAGGATAAAGATAATTGTTTCTGCCATCTCCTAGACTTCTGCAGATGACACCTCTGGCCATTTGAAACCATGTGAGAACCATAAGATATCTGAATGACATTTCCTGTTGCAAAGAAGTTGCATAAAAGGATGGAGACATTAATTTTCATTTTCATTCCACTGCCCAGACAGATCTGCATACCTGGTACATCAGGTCTAGGGTCTTCCCAGACATAACAGTATTTGGTTTCTCTTCCATCCTACCGTTCTTCAATCTGACACTGTAGCATAAGCCAACATGTTCAAATTCAGGATGACTTTGACTGGCTTTCATGCTTATAACTCTCTCTAATTCTTATATCCTAAACCTATGATTTCTTTTTCTGTTTTCAAACTTGTATTTGGGCAAAAGTCACTCTGACTTAATCTTATTGGAGATTTATGAAAGGGTTTTGTGAATTGACTCAATAAAGCCTAAATAGCTTTACAGTAGCTATTGTCTATTCCATAATACTGCTCTGAACATAAACTATGGCATCATATTGGAATTAGCTAGCCTGCCAGATGACTCCAGTTTTGAATACATTGATTGACATATCATTTTGCCCTTAAAACAATAATAGGATTCTGGAAAGAGTTTTCAACTTATAACATCAAAGAATTGCTCAATTCACCTCATTAGTCTTCAACCTTTCAAATACAATTGCAGAATACATTATTTTGGTACTAGGTGATTATCTAGCTGAAAATATTATTTTCATGGCTATTCAGTATATTAATTATTTACTATTGCCTTTACTTATTAGTAAATTCAAAGCTGAGGAAAACACTATATTACATGGTAAATTAATCAGAGCAACCAGAATTCATACCAGCTCATACCTCTTTCAGTTGCCTTCAGTCTGTGAATGGATAGCATGAAAAGTCTTTTTTGATTTTTTTTTTTTTTTTTATTCATCAGATTTTACTGAACAAAGTAGCAGATAGAAGGCATGATAATCTGCCCTGATTTTGGTTAGGAGGTACCTACTTTACTTTCCAGGACCTAATGAATTCTGCCAGCCCCAGTTTGTCCTTTGTCTTCTCCTAGGGATGGTATTAAAACACAACATTCCCCCTCTCTTCTTTGAGCTGCTCCATGGTATTTTGTCCTCATGTGGAGTGCCATAACTTGTTACCTATATAATGCTTTTCTAAGGAGTCCCAATGCTTTCGTTATCTACATAAATATCAAAATGCTTTTGGCCCCTGCATAACTGTTTTACTTTCCTATGCCTTTCCCTCTTCTCTCCCTGAACCCACGTGTTTAATGTCAGCTTCTTTTCACTTAACTACTTTGTATCAAGAATATTTTGTGTTAGCATCGTTATTGTCCTTTGTATTAGTTTAAAAAGATGAAAATCTTGGAATGACAAAACAGAATCACATGTCTTTACCATGGATGTCCTCTGCATCCACCGCTGTTCTCCTTGTTATAATTTTGGTTCTTAAGTAATTAGTAATTTCAAATCCCTCAATTTTCTCAATTCTACCTTTTCCACATCTGTAACGAACCTGTTGCTTTTTATAATATAAGCAACCAGAAATACAGACAGTGGTTGAAATTCATTTTCATTCCACTGTGTTGGAATAATTTCCTTTGGGTTACAGTTGTCAAAATGTGCTCACAGACTGCACTGCTATAAAATCTGATTTTTTTGCTGGCATTCACGTTGCTCACTAATGGCAATAGAGCTACTCCTGGCTTATGCTAGACTAAAAGGAAGCAGCACTTATCACAATGCCTCTTTTTTTAAAAAAAAAATCTTAACTTTCAGCTTTTCTTATTTCGTATTCTCTCTCCACTTCATTATTTCGTTATGTTTAATTGCCTGACTCGCTCATCTACACAATTCTATCAGTCTGACCAGGGTGTTCTGAGTTTTCCTTTTCCTCACTTCTATTTACTGTTCCTCCTTTTTACTTACATCACTCCTGGCCTCCCATTATATTGGAGTCATTAAAATTTTCATTTCCTTTCTTCACATCAGCCAGAACTAGTGAACAATACTTAATAAAATGCTCTAGCAGTCAAATCAGCCTCTGTGGCACTGAGTCCAGTCACATTTATCCACACTATGAGATTTTATAACTAGTTTTTATCCTGCCAGACCCAAAATTCCTTAGCTCTGATGATCTTCCTCACAATGAAGTGAGCCAATGGCAGACTAGCCATGGATGACCAAGGATGTGGCTCTCATTAATTTTGTGATGATGCTCTGGAAGTAATTCTCAAATTCCCAGAAACTCGCATTGCTCTTCTTCCTTTATCTCTGAATATTGATTCTGCAGGAGAAAAGCCACAAAAATGATGACCAGCATTGCCAGCTCCGTCATCACTAATACTGCACGTTGGGCAGATGGCAGTCCTAAATGCAGGCTTTATTAGAAAATTCTCAATTATATCTGCCAGGTATCATTGTGCCCAAGAGGCAGGCCTTTCCCATGGCCTATTGCTATATATCCAGGAAACTGCCTCTGTGGTAGACTAAATGGTTAGGAAATCCCCCCTGCACTTGAGTTACACAATAACTTTATGGCAGGCACTTGTGCTCCATTTTTCTCTACAGTAGTGACAAGATTATAACTATGTATTTCAGGTTTTATTTAATCACTGATGTAATTTATTTTAACAGAATGGCATAGGTTTTATTTGGAAAACCCTGAACAATATAAAATGATGTTTTCCTCAGCAAGGTGATTGCTAGTGACAGACCGGCAGGAGCAGGGCTGTATTCCGTGGCTTAGTACTGCTTTGGCAAAATGAATGGGATGATGCTGATTTTTGCTAGCTGAAGACTGGTCCCACCACTTGCTTCTGCTGCATGGCAGGAATAGAGGCAAAGTGTGAAGTTCTGTGGTGGTCAGGCCATAAGTTGAGGTGCTTCACAAATGCAACTGCCCCAATGTCAAGCACTGCTGCAATGGCTTAGCACCTCTCCAGCTGGGTCCTCCAGAGTTAACCTGGTGATCCATTGCAGGTGGGCCTCTCTGCAGGCAAACTTGGGCTTGGAGGAAGGGAGAGGCTTGCTCCTTGTGTCAAGCCTGGCTTGAGCTGGTTCAGCTTTCCCAGGATACTCCAGCCAGCCTGGCAGCAGATCATACTCTCCTATCCCATGAGCTAGTGTGTAGGTCACCCCACATCAGGACTTTGGCAGGTTCCTGTAGGTTACTCTCCCATTTCTTGAAAATACCTGCATACACTAAGCTTTCTGTGTTGAACTGTGTTACTTTGGCTGTCACTATCCCAAACCAGGCACAAGAACAGAATGGTACAGGGGTTGAGGCTGAAATACTACAAAATCCAGAGAGCTTTGTGCATTTTTCCCTCCCTCTCCTGGAGTGTGCATCAAGTTAAATGTACTCAAAAGTTGACAAACTTTTCCTAGATCAAAAGTTATGAAATGGAACTGTACGTTTTCAAATGCATGCAATAGCACTGATTTGCAATTCCTCATATAAAATACATTTTTATTTGACTTCCTGTAGTCTGGATCTGTCATTGGCAAAAGTACAAATATCTATTGGGCTTACTTTCTCTTCTTTGAGTTGTATCTGCAATCAAATAAGGAAGCAAGCAACCACAGCAAAAGCACCAACAAATTTACTGCCTAATAACCATGAATGTAGAATTACATTTCAATATGATTTCAGCAGTTTTCTGAATAGCATTCACTGATAACCTTCATAATTAGGGTCTGTTCACTGATGGTGGTATTTTCAGCCTGATGTAAGCTCCCAGAATAAGAAAATCCCATCTTTGAGAGTTTCAAGGCTCATCAACTGGAAGTGAAAAAGCAAAGGCTCTGTATGAAGCACCAAGAAAGCTGCAATGAAAGCTCTCTCTTCCACGGGCTTTCTTGATTAACACATTGTGGACACTGCAGCTAAAACAAGTCTTCAACCAAAATTTTAAAGTGATAAGAGGGAGTCTGTTTTGTGAATCCAGATAAGAAAGGCTGCCAGGAGGTCTGTGTGGGATGAAGGAATAGAGATGGACGAGAACAAAATGAACACAGCATTGACACTGATCTGGGTTTTGTTCTTCAGTCTTACCTCTACTTTTTTTTTTTTTTTTAAGAAGGATATAAATACTCTGCCATGAAATGTAAAGTAAGTGATTCCAGCATAACAGTCCCCTAAAGCTTGCTCCAACCCCCTTCTTAGTCACTAAAAGTGTATGAAAAATGCAAATCACTGAACTCAAAAACTTACAGCCTTAGTAACTGAGGTAACGGGGTTTTGTTTATAAGAATAGCATAGCACTCTGCAGCATAAACCTTCAATTAATCCTTTGGTGCAACCTACAATGATAGACTGCTTGGCGTTATCAGATTCTGTTTTAGCTGTACCATAAACACAGTAAGTTAAAAGTGCTTCAGGCAGCTAAAATGACACGTTTGAAATTTTGCATTGTTTTTTATTCTTCATTCAATTGTGCTAATGGGGGAAAAAGGTGAGGGGGAGAGAAGATCAGAGGAAACCCATACAGTTTTTAAAATAGATTTTGAAAGACAATGTACTTTATTTATGCATTTTGCCATGTTTTTTCCACTGTGTACACATCCAATCCCTTCAATCCCTGCCTCTTTACGTGGGTGGAGGTACAGATCCTTACCTAAGGTGGGCAAAATGGGTGTCAGTGGGAGTGGTGTGGTGTTGCTCTAGATACAGATTAGACATAAAGACTCAGTTTTGGCTGCCTAAGTTTTGATGCTTACCCTAGATTGAGGTTATGTCCACAGGATGTGTCTGTGGGTCAGGGAGAAACCAGGCTGCATCCCTGTTTGCTCAGGCAAGACCTGGGTGTGCACCACCCTCTCTTCCTCTGTTTCCTGATGTATTGATATATGGTGTCGTGGTTTAGCCCCAGCCAGCAATTAAGCACCACGCAGCCGCTCGCTCACTCTCCCCACCCTGATGGGATGGGGGAGAGAATTGAAGGAGTAAGAGTGAGAAACACTCCTGGGTTGAGACAAGAAAGTTTAATAATTGAAATAAAGTAAAATAGTAATGATAATAATAATAATGATAATAATAATAACAATATACAAAGCAAGTGATGCACAATGCAATTGCTCACCACCCGCCGACCGATACCCAGACAGTTCCCGAGCAGTGATTGCTGCTCCCCGGCCAACCCCCCCCATTTATATACTGAGCATGATGTCATATGGTATGGAATAGCCCTTTGGTCCGTTCGGATCAACTATCCTGACTGTGCCCTCTCCCAGTTTCTTGTGCACCTGGCAGAGCATGGGAAGCTGAAAAGTCCTTGACTAGTGTAAGTAGTACTTAGCAACAACTAAACCATCAGTGTGTTATCAGCATTCTTCTCCTACGAAATTCAAAACACAGCACTATGCCTGCTACTCGGAAGAAAATTATCCCAGCCAAAACCAGGACACATGGGTTGGAAACTAATATAAGCCACCAAACAGGTCGTCTCATCTGGATAGTGAGGACGACCTGGCATGCCATGCACTGCCCAATGTCTCCGTTTGCCTTTGAGATGCAGCTATACCTGGCTTAGGTTTCCTTGATAATACTCATAGGTGTCTGCAGAGTTTTACCATACTCTGGACAAGCCAATGTCTTTCCTTTGACTGTGGAGGAAGCTAGGACCAAATATATTTCCAACATAGACTATTCAAGCATGTGACTAAAGTTAGGTGGAAAGAAACTACTGAAAAGGTCTGCCTTTTGAAAAAGAATATGCATACAGAAGATTATCTAAAACATACCTTTCTTTGTCCTTATTCCTAGTGCACAGCCTGAGGCTGAATCCTGCTAACATTGAGTGGGTGTTTGGCGTAAGAATGCACTCAGTGCATCTCAAATACGATGGGGTTATTCCTTCACCCTGTTTTTACTAGTCTGACAAGAAACAGAAGTGCGTTTCTTCAGTTTATTTGTATATCCTGTATCTTCTCAGCCAGGATTTCTGTTCCCATCTTCCTCAACAGCTTTTACTGCTCTGTATTATTCTCTGTCTTTAGGGTCTTGCTACTCTTGTTCACCAGATATACAAGTACATATGCATTTTCTGTATGCTGGAATGAAAACTACTGCTTTATCCTAACAGGAGTATTTGCATACAAGAGGAAAAGGGTTCTTCAAACTTTATTTTATTCTGAAAAAAAACTGAAGGCCCTGGAGAACATGTGCTATATGTTTTTCATTCCACTACTTTAAAACAGTATTGGTAATGAAATGTCCTGTAGGGATGGCTTTAGGAGACAAGTAGTCAGTGTTGCAATACAATGATGGCAGTGCCTGTGGTGCTTTGAGCACGTTACTACTACTGCGTTACGTTCTGGAAGATGATAAGAGAAACAGAGTGTTTATGGGCTTTTTCACCAGTATTGTGGGAGGGTGGTGGTTGTGGTTTCTGCAATGTGGGCTTCTCTCAAGCTATTCTGTGAATGATAGTACCTTGGAGGAAGTGCTGGTATTACCCTAGAGAAAATGAACTAGCAGAGCCGCGACCAGCTTCCTTGGAGCGTTATTTCTGGCAAACAACATTCTTCCCTTGGATAGCTCTCACATTGCTGGAAGACCCAGCAGGCATCAAAGTGCTGAGGCATGTTATGTTTTTCAGGCACCTGTGAAGATAAATTGGTTGTGAACTTTGTTTTTTGAGGTAAGTACCCCCAGGTCAGGAGATGAAAAATTAGTCTTCTGGTTTGTTAGATGTTTTCTGTGTAGCTAGAACAGATTTTAAAAACTGATGAAGCGTTTTCCAGTGAAAAACAAATCTGCATAGAAAAATAATTTCCAGATTAACTCTCAGATTCCGTTTGTGTGGTTTCTTCCCCAGACTGACGCAATGTGCTCCAAGGCATTTAATTTTACTTTCAGTATTTCTGTGGAGGATAAATTCCAGTCTTGCATGTGTGATTTCAGGAAGGTTTTATTTTCTTTCAGCATTTTGTGTCTCCGTTAAGCTTGGCTAATCAAAGGTATGGATTCACTGCTCTCTTTCTCCCCGAATAGCACCAGACAGAATAGTACATACACCTACTGCCTGCAGTCACAACTGCAGCTAGATGTATGCCCCCTCCCTCTTTTCTCTCTCATAAGTGATAATTCTTTTCTCCCACCCTTTATCTTATCTCCTCAGATTATTAACACTGTGGGGCAACAGTATTTCTTTGCTTTGTGTTTTTGCTGCACCTAGAATAATGGAATGCTGATTTGTCTCATTGTTTCTGGGAAAAATTGAACCACAATAAGCTATGTGTATTGCAAGGAAAGGATATGATTCCAGCTAGCAGGAAAACTACCAGATAGGCATTATTTTATCCATTCAAGGAATAGAAAGAAAAGACTCCTGTTCTTCAAAAGGCTTTATCTTTCTGTTATATTACTTTTTTTGCTATTATGAGTTGTTAAAGTGCTGCCTAAAGCAACTTCTAGATTTCTAATATAAAGACCATGTTGTTAAACGCCTTTTTCTAAGCCCCTGGCTGTGTTCTCATTCTCTTATTCCCATTCAGTTTTTCTCCCTCTCTGTTCCCTTCCCCAGTGTGAGTGGCAATGGTAGAGCTACCAGGACACTCCTGCCCCTAATAACCTAACCAGTCCGATAACCATCAGGGAGCTCATTAGACTGCTAGCTATCAAGTCCCCTTGTGCTGTCTGTGCTTGGTGCTGTGGAATATACAGATTGTTTTATTTTTAAAAAATCTCTTTGTTCACTGAAAAATATCATCTAATAACAGGCATAGTCCTTCTGGGTTTCTCCTACAAGGATTTTGCTTATAAATCCTATTGTTATCAGACAGAAAAGGCTGACAAGTGATAGCCTGAGACAGGTCCTGCACCCACAGTCCTTGGCAAGCTGGAAAAAGGCTGCCCTTTCACTGTCTGATCCCCTTTGTCCCCCTGAGTATGAGAAAGAGAGAAAATGTTAACAAACATTTTGCCCTCACTGTTTGACTGGTTAGTAGGAGAAGGTGGAACCAGCAGTGGGGTGGGCACCTCTCTCCCTGCACATTCCTTCGTGCTGCCCTGGCTACTGTGCAGGGGGAGGACAGTAAGATAGTGGCAGAGCTGAACTGGCTCGCTATCCTCTCCCTCACGTGTGTGCTCACACACTTTTCCTATGACAAGTGGATATGTCTATTGATAAATTACATTTGTTCTACCTATGAAGTATTCCCACAGCATTGCCAGCAGTGGAAGACCTATTCACTGCTGAATGGGCATTATCAATCCCATGCCATATGCCGTCTTTTAAGTTTCAGCAGAAAATGAGCTATTTCAGAAAAAAAAATGAGTTCTTTTGCTGCTACTCAGGCAGGGGTAGATGAAAGCCATAGGAAGAGGATCAGCGAGGTTGGCATCTAATGACATTAGTTCCTTTGAAAAGAGCTGACGTGTGCAGTCTTACAGGTCTTTGAATTTTACAGGAAATCCTTGCTGTGGTGTCAGGTGTTGGCCACACACTTCAGTACTGTTGTTTATAATTTTTTCCACATGTTCAATCTGTGTATGTAGTTTCATGGCATTTTTTATATGAATATTTGCATTTTTAACTTGACATCACTGAAAAGGAGATGTAGTGAAGCAGTAACGGATACTGTTGCATGCATTTTCTTCTTTTTCTGTGAGGGAAAATAGTAAACATGATATTTAAAAATATCCAGAGGTCTTGAATGTCACTTTTGCAAGAATCATTGAATCCTGCAGATGAAGTCTTTGATCTCTGAGAGGCTCCTTCGACTAAGCTTTAATGAATGTGTTACCTAACTGTCCTTCAAGGAAGGCCGTGATTATTACTTTGTTGTGCAACATTTCACAAACTGAAATGATGGGATTCTTCATCAAGAATGTTTGTTCTGTTAGGCTTCTGGCTCTGATTTGTAATGAAGTAGCATCTTCTGTGTTGCAGGAATTGTAGTTAGTTTGTTAAACGTTGTTTCAGGATGAACAGCTTATACAGATGGGCTCCCTTTAGGTGTGACAGATTTGCCTGAGCATCAGAAAATGTGGCAGCTCACCAGTCAGCCTGGCTGAATTGCCAAGTCTCCAGTCTGTGGGACCTGCTGACATGCAAAAGCTGTGGTTTTGGAAACACTCAAACACAAACTGCCCGATGACCTATTTTCCCCTGGTGGTTTCTGGGTGGAATGAGATGGGCATCAGCAGGAAGCCTGTGGTGCTCATCCTTGGCAGATGCACAGACCTGTGAAGTTTTCCTAAAGCGAAGGCATTGCTTCCGGTCAGGCTTCCAGGGCTTTCAGACGGGGCAGCCCCTGAGCAATGCAGAGCTGCCACAGAACCTGGAGAAACCCATGAAATCCAAAGTCCCTGTGGTTCCTGTGCCAAGCCTTGAGCACCATCCAAGTGAGCTAATAGGCAGTAAGAAAACCTGCCCACCAGTGTCAAAATACATCAAAACTGAGTGGTTCTCTAGAAACTTTCTGGGTTTGGGGAATAGCTTACAAATAATCATACAAAATTATGCATTATGAGGCAATTTCTGGTTAGTTCTAACTCATAACCGTAGTCCTTAATTCTTGACACTGTCTTTCTAGAGATGGAAATCTCCATAGCTACCTTTCCCAGTCCATTAGGTTTACTTTTGGCTGATGCTCAGCATGCTTATGACAAAAAAAGATTTTCTCACATGGTTTACACTAAACTTAACAAGAGCTTTTAATTATATTTTCTAAATAAAAAAAAAAAGAAGAAGAAGAAAAATGTTTGGTTGGTTTTGTTGGGTTTTTTTTAAGTTTTCCATTGATTATTTAGTATATCATATTTTGTCCTTTCCAAAATGCTTAAAAAATGTGTTTTAAAGCATCTTCAACTTCAGGGCAAACCAGGGAATGCAAAAGCCAGGCTACTTATGAGATTTACACTTCAGTTTGCCGCCAGCCAGATGGATTGGTGACTTGCAGGTGAGAGAGATTAGAAGAGAAGCAATGAATCACAGGGGCAGCCCCTGTTAGAACTGCCTCCAAAAGCTCAAATGAATAGTTTTCTCAACAGCCATCTATTCAGGGCCTCAGCCTGCAGCACCCACTCTGCATAGCTTACTTCATCTTACTTGCTCAAGAGGAACAAAGCACTTGGCTTAGCAGATTGGTCAGCAGCGCTGCACTGCTCACAGCTAACCTCCATTTTCTTCCAAATAGGAATAAATCCTAAAAGAGAGCAACAAAATGTTCTCACACATCATATGGCAAATGATGGCCCAAAGTCAGGGTGTGATATTTACTCACCAGAAGGGAAACGCGTATGTGTGCACACCCATGCACAGAGAAGAAAAATTTATTATATTATTTGTCTTTCCTTAGTAATTAAACAGTAAAACTCTAATCCTGATTTGGCACCTCCTGCACCTGTGTAACCCATCCCCTGCAAAGATTTCAGCAGTCTCAGGAACACACGCTGTTGTCCGCGTCTTACGCTTGACTGAGGATTTAATCTGCAATCAATAGAAAAGCAAGATTTAATCCTAAAAATTGCATTTGGATTATAATCCTGATTTTAAAAACAGCTGTCTCTGTCACAGCCACAAGATCTTGATGTGTGTTACCCATCTGGGAAGTCTCAAAGAGTCTGCCTTCTTACGTCTTTGAGTGCGTATGTGGTGGCCTTATGCACGTTACTGGGGAGACAGTGGGGGACCGGCAGCCCAGCTCTGGTGCCACTGCAGGAGAGGAGCAGAGAGCTCCTCAACTCCGTCTCCCACTGTGGCGTCCTCATGCAGGAATGCCTTGTGGTCGGATGGCTCACTTTAAATGTCAAGGAGATGTCAGCAAGATAATTTCCTTTTAAGAAAAAAAAAAACCCTCTCAGCATGCTGTTTTCCTATAGGAAATCCCAGGGAGAATTATAGGACTTAAAAAAAAAAAAAGAAAAAAAGGAGGGGTGGCAGAGGAAAAAAAAAAAGTTTCATGAGGCTTTTGGTTACAGATCAGCCTCTCTAGAGGGTGAGAAAGTATGAGGTTGCAGGAATTGAAGTGCCCCATACGCAGCAGCTACTTGGGGGTTTCTCTGCCCAGGTCTGCATCTCACCATTACACACCAATTAAGTGGCAGTGCATGCAAAGTCTTTACTTTTGTGATCCTGCTTTTGCTCTGCCCACTCATTTCCTGGAGCCTTTCTTGCTGTTCTGACACCTGTTTTGATGATTCTGGACCACATTCCCATCCATTTTACCCTTTGAACTGATGTCTTTTTTACTTTTTTCAGTTCTTCATCTCAACCTGTCTTGATTGTGGCCTTTGTCACTTGCTTCCACCTGCTAGCCAATACAGCCTACAAAATCATAGAATCATAGAATGCTTTTGGGTTGGAAGGGACCTTGAGAGATCATCGAGCCCAACCCCCCTGCAGTAAGCAGGGATTGAACCTGTGAACTTGGCATTATTAGCACCATGCTCTAACCAACTGAGCTAACCTGGCTGGTCAAAACAATTATTGTCTTGTCTCAGTCAAAACTGAAAGAATATTTCTTTAGTTTTTCAGTAATCAGGGTTTCTTGTGCCTTTCCCTGTCACAGCAACTACTAGTTACTGGTGATAAGGCAATGGAGCAGATGGAGCACTGGGCTTCAATCAGTTATAGCAATGCCTTTGTTCTTGCTTTGTGTGGCTCGTAACTGCTGTAATACTTGAAGTCAGATAGAAATAAAGAAATCATAGCTAATAAACCCATAATAGAGTTGTGTTATTGAACTAGAAATTCCTTGTACACTAAAAAAAAGTTAAACCATCGAAGAGGAAACTAACCTGGGAGTTAGTTCCAGTAGTGAATCTGAATGGAACTGGTAGAAGGTTGACATTACAACATGTAACTGTCTATATTCGTGACTTTTTCTTGATTTTGCACTTCACATACAAGATGATTCATAGCTTTGTACTCCATTGTATAAAATTAATATTTGTTGTACTGGAAACACTGACTGTGAAAGTATCTGACAGTCTGTTTCTCTGCCATGTTGTTCTTCCTTTACAAAAAAGATTATAAACTCCTTGTACAAGGGATTTCTGTGAGTTTGCTTGGCATACACCTTGTTTGGAATTCAGATTTTTATATTATTATCATGGGATCAAATCCTGCTGCCCTTATTCAGTCAAAACTGCCATGGATTTCAGCAAAAGCACTACCTAAGTAGGATGTGAAGATCAGGAAAGAAGGTCTAGCATTCTGCCCACACAATATTTAAGAAATCACAGACATCTGTGTTGTTCATTACTTTCTGTTCATAACATCCGCGGAGAGGATTTTTAAAAATATTGGCATTGCCCTGGGTGTCTAGGAACACAGGGCTGGAAATATGTGCTGTGTCAGCAGGTCCGGTTTCTTTCTTCACTGATGACCACATAACAGACACGTACCCTACGGTGACCCTATAGGCAACAGAAGACATAAAACATTGTGCAATATTGTATGATAAACTTAACACCTTCCATACAGAAATCAAAACCCACAAAATCAATAATGGCCCATAGGAATAGTGTAGGCAAGGTCCAGAGCTATCATCAGTGCCTTAGGTGCTGGCAACAAGCGCTGAAATTTTGCTCCAAGTTTGTCAGTGTTATTGCTTGCTTCAGAGGCAGTAGTTAGGACACTCAAAATGCTTCTGCAGTCCACACCCTAAATGGTTTTATGGTGTGCGTTGGAACACTAACTCACCTTTGTCATTTAACACAATTCTCAAAGGACAAAGTTGTATCTTCATGCCCAATTTGCAGATCTTCAGCTACTTCTAACCTCAGTAAAATTGCCTTACAGATATGAGACGTTTACAAATGTGTTTGGAATGGGAACTTTAGCATGTTGGAGGAGGACAGCTTAAGGTTACTGTTCAAGTTTTATTCATTTATTTCTTGCAGCATGCTCATGTTAGCCCATTTCACTCAGTAGGGTATCCGAGGTACTCGTTCAATTGCTATAGGCAACCAGAATTCTGAAATAACAAAATATTTTTTTAATAAACTGGTAACTACATTAATCAGCTTTGCCATTTTATCTTTTTTGGGGTTATTATTTTCAGTTTAGGTTTTTGCCTTTAGAAAGAGTTAGATAGAGTGAGCAAACTAGTTGGACAGTTGAAACATTTCAGTTTAGCACCAACTGTACTGTTCTAGTCAAATTGCCCAACTAATCCCAATCCCTTGCTGCTTTACTGAGGAGCAACATAGCTCTTAGGGAAGCACCAAAAAAGTACTCCCTAGTCTAGAAATTAGACAAAAGCTGATCCTGCTCAAGAGAGAAGCAGAGACTCCAGTAACTCACTGTTTCCAAGTGAAGAATGTAAGCAAGAAAAATCACTTTTTTCTGGTATTGCCAAAGAAGGTTCTGGTCTTTAAAGCTTATCTGACAGTGATAATGCAGCATGAAGCTGCTTCAGTTTCGAAACCATTGCAATTTCCCCATATAATGTGTGTACAGATTGCTTATGAGGCAGTCCTGTGAAATGCATTTTCTTGAACAGCAAGCTAGACTGCAGGGCATTAAAGGGTGCACACAAATGAATCCTTAATAAGCAATACACCCTACACCTTCTATTTCAGCAATAGTGTTACAAAAAGCAGGTAGTGAAGATCGTCTTGGAGCTTTCTGGTGACTGAAGATCTCGTGCATGCCCAGCACTGCCAGGGCAGATCAGTCCTGGCTGACAGCACAGGCTTTCCAGACACACAGGGCCATTCTGTTTGCGCATGCTGTCTTCATTCAAAAATCTTTTTACAGACTGTTCTTTCTGAATTTTGCCAGTGGCGATACAACAGGGGCTTCTCACGAATCACAGTGTGGTGTCTTACAAAGACTTCTTTATTTTTGCAGGCCACTGAGTCTTCCACTTTCAAAAATGTGGATTTTTAAGTGTACGTCAAAATATGAATCAGAAAAAAAATAGGAGAGGAAGTATCTACCTTTTGGTATAGCATTGCTAGTCAGAGTCTTTAATGATTTACACCAAGGAGCTTGTATCTTCATTATCTTCCTTTAATGAAAAACTACAGGAAGCAAAACTAACAATTAGGCAAAAGGTCATTGTCAAATTAGGCTGAAATCTAACCATGAATACTGGCCACAGGTTCACACCAATTTGTAATGGCTTAGTTTCTTTTCCATTAGTAAAACACTCTGTAGATGGCTTGCTTGTCTGAAATACTGTTGGAAGGAAGAGCAAATGGGCTGTGATGTCTCCTCCTAACAGGAGCCAGGTGTGCAATGACAGATAGGATAACCTGAGCACCTGTGTGACTCCAGATGCAAATCTGTAGCTGGGTTGTTTCATTACAAGCAAACTAGGAACAAGTGAACCTGTTGTTTGATGTCCTGCTGTATTAAGCTTTTTTTCCGAAGACTGAAAAATAGAAGTTCTTATACCTCTCCTGCTGTGACACCTGGTACCCATCTACTAACCTGGCCCAGGTCCAAGTTGGTGTTTATTAAATCATAACCGCAACAATGATTCTCTCCTGTAAGCATGCAGAAAATGAAAATAAGAATAGATTTTCTTTTCAGTAGCATAAGCTGCAGCTAAAGGAGGACTGATACAGTACAGTGAGGAGCACAGCAGTAAATTATTCCTCTCTGATGTTGAGCTGCCCAAATAATCAGCGTCTTTTATAAGCAAACTTGAAAGGAAACGGTGGCGCAGTCACAGTCCATCACTGCAGCTCAAATGCTGAGCTGTCAGCTGCGGTGTGGGGATGAGAAAATGAGAACAAACTTTTCTTCTGACCACTGTAATAGCTGTTCATATATTAATGTTATGTGCACAGATGCAATGTGTGAAGGGGGATGGTACCTGCCCGTTCGCTGGTATTTCAGCACAGATGCTGGGACTTTTTGTGGAGGGAGAAGAGGGCAGGAGAGCAGAAGGCTGGACCTCTGAATTTTCCAAAGGTACTTCAGAATTCCCAACCTGAGCACTGTGTGTACCTGCATATACTTGAACTAGGGCTTGCATATTTGGCACCCTGCCTGTGCTGTCTAGTTCATATAGCTGTGCTAGTAACAGATATCACCTCTCCAGAAAACTTGCTTTACTTACATCCTTTGACCATGATGGCTGCAGCAAAACTACTATTATTACTTCAATCCATAAAAACAGTCCCTCATCCACACACATGTACAGTTCATTTTTATAGATCATGTTTGTAAAATCATTTTCTCAGGTGTTTTATGATGCTTACAACCATTGCCAGGTAAGTATTAGCAAATTATAATAACGAAAAATGGTGATGAACTCCATAAGTCAAATTTAAATAGCAGAGAACTTGGTCGCTGTTCAGTATTCATGTAAAAACAGATCCTGAAAATGTACAAGGATTTTTTGTTTTGTACTTTGGAAACACTGAGGGGCACAACAGAAATCAGGTCCTTACTGTACCAATCAATAAGAAACAATTTGCAAAGCTGGCCATCTGTGTGGAGAAAAGAGAGGAAGAGTGAAAGAAAAAAACCCACTCCTCCCCTCAATTTTTGCTGAAGAACGGAGACACAGAGCTATTAATTGGCTTGCCCAGTGTCATGCAGGGTTTGTGTGACTGATCAGAGAACAGAAATCAGGTCTCCAGAGTCCTGCTCCTCTGCCTCAACCACAAGATAATCCTTCATTTTAAATGCCTGCCAATCAGCTCTCCTGGTTATAATGATGGCTGAAGTGTTATCACTGCAGTATGAAAATGGAACTACTCAGTGTTCATCAAAGCTGGATGAACAAATGAAAACTCCCATTCCCCTGGCCTCACAACTTTAGGTACCAGTTCTCTTAATACTTATAATAAAATTAAATGGGGCAAATTCTGTGAAACTAGATAATCCAATAAACCCGCCTTGCAAAACTGGACAATCTGAATAAAACAGATTTGCCATGGCCAAGGGGGTAGCCTACATTTATGTTACTCCTTCAAATGTAATTTCTTTTTCAACAGTGACTGTAGATTTCTGTTGATTGGGGTTTTGATAAGCACAAAGTAAAGCAGCCCAGGTTTGCTCCCTCTGTTATGGTACGGTTCCCTATGTCGGAAGGACATGCTATAAGGAAGGGCTCTCTGTGCTGCCATCTAGCATGTGCGTTTCTTTACTTCATCGTACTCATCGCTGTGGATTCACCATTCATATGCATGTGTCGTGGTCTGTACAACAGGACGAGGGAGCAAAAACTGCCCATGAGAAGATACGGGCTGCTCTCCTGTGTGCCGCAGCTGTGTCTTCTCATGCAATTTCCTCCCTGTACAGCCCTGATAACCTGTCTGGGGGAGAAGCAGAGGAGTTTTTTGTGTTAGCAATATGCCCGTGGAGCTGAAAAGATGTGTTGACAGTATGTTGGTAGGGCTGAACTACAATTAACAGGAGAACCACAGCACGGCTTCCCAGGGCTCTGGCATGCTCTGGGGCCAAGCCTGCGCCCTCCTCCTCGCTGGTGGTCGGGCCAGAGGCAGTTGCCAACTGCCCATAGTGCGAGCCAGCCCCTGCCAGCTCCCCTGCGAGGAGAGCTGAGGGCACCCTCCCTGCAGGGGAAACCTCAGCTAATGATTTCCGAGAAGTAACGTGTTGTCCTGGTTTCAGTTGGGATAGAGTTAATTTTCTTCCTAGCAGCAGGCATAGTGCTGTGTTTTGGATTTAGGATGAGAATAATGTTGATAACACGTTGATAACACAGTGATGTTTTAGTTGTTGCTGAGTACTGCTTATGCTAGTCAAGGACTTTTCAGCTTCCCATGCTCTGCCAGGTGCACAAGAAACTGGGAGGGGGTACAGTCAGGATAGTTGATCCAAACTGACCAAAGGGCTATTCCATACCATATGACATCATGCTCAGTATATAAACTGGGGGGGTTGGCTGGGGGGCAGCGATCCCTGCTCGGGAACTGTCTGGGTATCGGTCGTCAGGTGGTGAGCAATTGCATTGTGTATCACTTGCTTTGTATATTGTTATTATTATTATCATTATTATTATTATCATCATTACTATTTTACTTTATTTCAATTATTAAACTGTTCTTAACTCAACCCAGGAGTGTTTCTCACTCTTACTCCTCCAATTCTCTCCCCCATCCCATCGGGGTAGGGGGAGTGAGCGAGCAGCTGCGTGGTGCTTAGTTGCTGGCTGGGGCTAAACCACAACACATGTCTAACCATAACCTGAACGTCAGTATTGTGCAACTCTTTAAGGAGACAGGAGTGATTTAGGAACTGAAATGTAGAACTTTAAAACCTGTTTCAATGATTGGTGTTGGAGTTTTTACCTTTAAAAATGTGACCTAAGCCCCGAGGCTTCAAAAACCTAGCCTTAAACCCCAAATCCTCGAAGGTCTTTAGACAGCCAATTCCCAGTGGCATAAATTGCTTTTGAAAATGTATTTTATGCATCTAGGACACACAAGTATTTTCTGAAAGGGTTCATAAAAGGCTGCATTGCTGCTGTTGATAATGGAGCTTCTGCATGTCTGAATTTCAATGAAATTATCTGTCTGGATGGGGGGGAAAAGTGTTTTCTAAAAAAAAAAAAAATAAGCCACATTGTTTGCCTTATTTATTTATTTATTTATGGCACTTACTGAAAAGTGAGTCTCAGTCCAGGCCTATAGTATCTATCTGATTACACACATAATAATTGTAGGATGCTGTCCTAAAATTGTAGGCTTTGGTCCACTCGCCCAAGAGTAATTATGATAAATTTGGCTAGCTTACCTGGAAACATTTTATTTGAATTCTGGACTTCTTTCAGACAGCTGCATGCTTTTCCCTTTCTGGGTACCATTCATTAATAGGTAGCTTTGAACTGCAAATTAAAATTTTTCTTTCTGTGACCAAAGTTAATTTTGGAACTGTTTTCTTCTTTTTCATGAATCTCCTCCTCTGAGAGATAAATTGCATTTTATGTTAAAAAGAGCAAACAAGAATCAATTTACAGCAACTTGGTGACTGGGAAAGTGCAATGTGTCATGAGGGCTGGCAGCACTGCAGCTGCCTGGACTTCCCTTGCTAAAGCTGCTGCACAAAGCGAGTTGCTGAAGAAACAGGAATATCCGGTCCGCAGGGCTTGCAGTCCAAACGATGCTTAACCAGGGCATGGCACCCCGTGTAGGCTTGTGTTCAGGAGTTGTGCATGGTGCTGCTACCTGCTGGTGGTGTTCACAGCAGCTCAGCCCTTCTGCCATCAGCACAGTGTTTCCGTCTTGAGCAAATTGTTGTTGAGCAAATACATTGTTTGGTGCCTATGTGGTTTAACATGATACGCTATTGGGAAACACTAAAAGAGCACATGGATGCAACTAATTTCCCTTGCTAAGGTAGCTGGGAGGGCAGCGAACCGTACACTGAATTTATTTCTTTTGTGGATAAAGCCATGATGTATTTTCCCTATTAAATCAAGCTGACTTGTAAATCCTGGAGAGCTCAGTGAGGCATTACGGACACTGCTTGTGACACTTCCTTGAGTCACGATCTCTAAAACAGAAACTCAGTTTGGCATGCTGAAGTCTTGATCCCAGATGCTGTATCTAGCATGAATTAGTGCTGTTTCACTGATCTGGCCATTGATGCTGTTAGGCACTGGAGCTAGTAGGAATCTTTTCACTGTAGTGACTTTTATCTTTTCTACCTATGTAGTACTAGAGTTTATGGAGAAAAAGTATGTATTATTAGTAACATCTGGATTTTCTTTAGTACCAAATACTCAATATTATGTTTGATAGTCAAATATATGCCTCTCACTTCATTAAAAGGGTAATTTTTTCATCTCGGAGTTAACTTTCAAGGGTGGGTTATGGCATTTTTAGCTCCAGCCAGTGTGTTTTCTCATTGCCATATCACACTACCTCCTTGAACACCTTAGCTGCAAATGTTGGATGCGGAGGATTAATTCTGATCGATAAGGGAGTTGTTTTAATATAACTTCATCTGTTCAATTACTTTATTACCTGAACCAACCCAATGTCTTAAGAAATATACCACACATACAAGACAGAAAAAAAGTTTTTCAAATGGTAGAGTCTTTGCTTTATCATATGTCAAAAGGTTATATTGGCTCCTCAGATAAAGTGAATCAAAGAACACTACTTACTATTTCTCCCCTCTAGCTAGCTTAAATTCATGCTCAAATTTCATACTGCATGGTGCATTTTATTAATTGATGTTGCCATTTTGAGATTTCATTGATAATGAGCCTGTTCAGGTCATGCTGGTATTTCGCTCCTTGCCGTAATTGCACTGTTACATGGTTCCCCTAGAGAGTGGCAAGACTCAGCTAGTAATAATTGCTCCTCTTTTGTCTTCACACAACACCTATAGACACTGACCTACACTTGAGCTGAAAACCTCTTGAGTCTCTAGTTTCTTCATTTTTCTATGTCATATTTCTGCATAAAAACAAAATGAAGAACATTTTAGAGAGAATTATTGCCCAGTAAAATATACTGATGAGTATTATCTAGGTTTAAAAAGCATATCAGACCTATTTGCATGTCTTCCCTTCCTATACCACCCTCCAAAAGACTCCATAATGCCTAGTCAAAGGCTCCAGTGATGGAGATCCATCATATCTATTCCTGTGCCCCATTATCACTAGTGACATAGAATAGTTCCTAATTTTGCCTCTGAATCTTCTTTGTTGCAATTTAGGCCCATTATGTTTTATCTAAACAGCCAATAACAAGTTGTTTCCTTCCCCTTTGCAATTGCCCTGTATATATTTTAAGGCTTCCTTTGGGATAAGCACAAAGTAACTCAATCACTATTCATTGGTGATAGTTCTGATGACTTCTGATATTCTGGTGTTCTTTTTCATACTCTCCAACTGCTCCAGATCATTCTTGAAGTGTTTTTTTCACACTACTCCAGCTGAGGTCTTACCAGCAGAGTGTCTTTCAGGTTTTACTCCTCTTTTTATAATCCAGGGTGAAGTTTTCCCTTCCCAATAATGTTGACTCATGCAAACATTATCATCCATTGTAATTATTAGATATTATTCTAGAACTTCCATTCAGCTTGGTGTATACTCATTTGCCTAGTTGACTGTGCCTGTCTGGTGTAGTACACTGCATTCATCCCCGCTGAGAACCATCTTGATTTTTTTCCAGGAAGCTTGTCCAATGTATCAAGAACATTTTGTATTCTAATCCCATTCAACCATCAAAAACCTGCCAAATATTTATTCACCTGACTCAGGCTCACCTTAACAACTTAAATACCTGTTTAAAAATATCTACATATTAAAAATTGAAGTGGGTCTACAAGATTACATTATCGGAATGCTGATAAGCAGGATGCATGAAGTAGCATAGTTATATATCCTGCTTCCTTCTGGCTTGGAGGTTTTTCTCAATTTCATTCTCTGAACCATCCTTTGGGAAGAAGGACAGTCAAAAAGCATTTCCTAAAGTCACCCTGCCTTGACCCCTAGACTTAAAGGCAGGTTTATACCAGCTTCTGCCGCCAGCAGAACTGCCCAATGCTTAACTCCAAGCGGGCATCTCCAGAGTGGCCGTGGGTCAGAGGGCACTGGGTAGCAGTGGAAAGGGGGATACATATAAAGTTTCCCTTCAGAGATGTTCTCAAAACACTGCCACCCATGCTGCAAGGCTAGGACAACATGGAGAATCCAAGACTTGGAGCCGGAGGGAAGTTGCAGGGCACTGAAAGCTGCCATGAAGATTTGAGCTTGTGCTAGCTCTGTGCCACAGTGCAGCCTGCTGTGTGAACATACCCTCAGTTTCTGGGCTTGAGGATCAACACACGTCATTTTCCACTGAGCTAGGACATTCTCATCAGGCACCATTTTGCCTTACAGTGTCCCTGGAGAAATTTCACCGACTCCAGTGGTATTATTAATTTTCCCCAGAAGATTCCTCCATTCTTTATACCTGAAGTCATGACAGAGTCATATTTAGCAGCGACGGGTGCCAGGGGAGAGCCACTTGCTGTACTGTCACTCAGCCCTATTCCTGTCACAGGACATGGATTGTATGCTGCATCAGCTAACTGAAGCACTCTTCTCCCTTTTCCTTGCCTCTCTGCTGTCTTTCTCTCCCTTCTCTCTCATTTTCTACACTCTAATATCTTTTTTTTTTCACTAAATCCTCTCCCAGATAAAGCCTGGCAAGGAAAAAAGGCTGAACACTGAGAAGCCACAAGCATTTCTGGGTAAGCTCTCAGGCTTGTCTCCCCTTCCTCCCACCTGTTCAGCAGGATGTTTAGATTATTGCTCTTTACACCAATTCTGTCATCTTACTATAGACAGAAGAATTTGAGTCTGCTGAAAAGGTGTCATAAGTAAAGCACAGGTAGAGCTTTATGGATGATATTCAGAAGCTTCTCTTAAACATTTCACAGCTCCCTCCTTCCCTGTCTTGGCCCACTGTGAAAGAGAGCTGCATTTATGAGCCATTCACCCAAACATTTTGCCTTTTTGCATTCATGGCAGAGAGGAGTCTGGGGACAGTGAATGCTCCCATAGCTACTGTGCAAATAGCAGCTAATATTCAAGTCTGCCAGTATGGGAGTATATTGCAGCTTTGAAGTTGCTTGATGGGTTGGTTTGTATATTCACATTTGTATATGCATATTTATTGCCTAGAAGCCTACATAGTCACTTTATTGAGGAATCTGGAAAAGAAATGTTAAAATGGCACAATCTCAGCATGTCCCCATGGCAACCCCTACACGTGATGAGTTCAGAGTTAGTGGATTAGAGTTGTTTCTCTGATGAAACACCAGATGTGGCAGGCAGGATTCAACCCAGCTGAGAGGATGTTGGTCTTATTCATGCCCTAGCTAATGCTAAGAAGGTGTTTATATGTAGAGGCCATTAAAGGCTGGCTTGATTTCCAGCCTGAAGATGTTCTTATTTGCACCCTGATCCAGCAGTTCCTCTGGACTTGCAGCAGCAAAGGGCTCCCCCATCTCCTATCTCTGACAAGTCTCCTGGTCTGGTTTGTCTCCTGTGGAGGGTCTGTGGCTATAAGCACTATATATGACTCCTTAATTTCCTGCTTTCACTAGTATTTCTGAAGATTATTTTGCACTGGCAGCTGCGACAGAGCAGAATGGCTGGGGAGCAGTGGGAAGTGCTGCTTCCTGTTAGTGGTAGTGACTGCACTTTTGGTTGCTGAATTTCATTACTAAAATCCCTTATTAATACAGGACCACTCTCTTCTGTCCCCAAAATCTTCTGCCAGCAGCTGGATCAGAACTGATCACCAGTAACGACTGTCAAATACAGAGAGTTCTTGCCAGCATTGTACAAAGTGGATGTGCTGTGTTAAATGCCCCTAGCTTTGAAAAGAATAGCAAGAAAGCGTAGGGTGCCAAAGGAAATTACACATTACAACTGCACCCTCTATATTCTCCTGCTGTCCTTGCCATTGCAACAGCTGTAGCCAGCAGCAGTACCTGTGGTGGAGCATTCTGAAATACGAAAGCGTGGGCGTCTGGTGCTGTTTTCCTGCAGGTCTTAAAGAAATTGTCCTCAGCCTTAGCAGATGAGCACAGGACATAGTTCATGAGGAGAGCAGCACTGGACAGGTTTGAAATGGGGAACATGTACAAGGTTGATTTCACTATTGGGTTGTCTGATCTGATTGGAACTGGCATTTCTGTCAAAGAAGTATCTTAAAGGAGAGTTAACAGTACCTGGAGTCCTCATTAGGCACTTAAAAATCCTAGGCAAGAAATACATAAATAACAGCAGGACCAAAGAACACTTTAACATACATAAGAAATCTGGTCCAATGAAACCCTTTATATAAATCCAAATAGAATTCATGGGAAAATAGCACAATAGCCTGTCAGAATCAAAGGACAATTGCAACTGCTGTGAGATAAAATAAGACAAGATGACAAAGTCTCAGAGCACAACAGATGCCATCTGACTCTTGTTCTAGCTGTAAACTTGCTACTTTGAAACTTGTAGCCTTTTTCTTCTTTCCTGGAGTTCTTTTATGCTGAAAGCTTATTATGGTTGCTGTGAACTAGGTCTTTGGTTACACTTACGTACCTGTTTATAGGGAACAGCTGTACCATATGCTGGGGTTTTGAGCTAATCAGATGGAGCAGTTAGACCTTTATATCAGGCATCCTGGCAGCAACAGAACTGCAGGTCTGAGGAGGGTTCCCTGAGGCAGGTGGCAAAGGTGAAGTTTTGGGAATTGCTCTCCAGAATGGCTGTGTGAGGAGAAAAACAGAACAGATAAGGAAAACAAAATAGCGAGAATCTCCATCAGAGGAAATGGAAGCAGTGATATTTAGCACGAACCCCTTTGGGAAGGCAGACTTAGGGATCTCTGAACATGGTGATTGACTCTGTTTTGCTTCTGCTGCTTTCATGGAAATAGCACTCCCCACGCAGTCTTTGTAAGTAAAGAGGAGGGCACCAAAGAAAGTACTTGACTAGCATCATCTCTTTGACATGAAAACAAGAGAGCTAGATCCAAAATATTGTCTATGCCCTCAGGCAAAAGGATGACAAAAATACATGTGTAATTATATTCCTCACTTTGGGCTTTGCTATTATCAGAGGGCATACGACTGCCTCTCCCTCCACCCAAGACCTTTCTGAGATAAAGATAGAGATTATGTATCACCAGCACTCATAGTAAATAGCCTTCTCATCAGACAGTTGGCATTTATGAAGGAAATGGAAAAGCTCAACAACAGCAACACTGCTGAAGAATAAAAAGTCATTGCACAAGCATAAAAGGCTTATTGTTTTCATAGGAGTTAATTTTCATGCAATTTTCCAATTTAGTGGGTTTTTTTTAAACACTTAACACTTCCTAGCTCTTCTTGGTAGGTAAGCACTATACAAACATTATCTAATTCATAGTTATTAAGTAAGTAACTATTAATATTTTCATTTTGGTGACAGAATGGAGACAGGAGCAATTTCTTTCTTAATGTCATGGATTGGGTTATTTGCTTAGCAATGCTCAGGCATGGCTGGCTAGGAAGGTAGGGTTAAGGGTTGGGTTGTGCCATGGACTAAACAACCCTGTCTTAGTCTTCCTGACTAGTAGCACAGGAGCAGAGAGAACGTATCTTTGTTCTCAAATGGGAAGAGCAGAAATGAACCAAACCTGGGCACCACTCTCCACCTCACTCTCCAAAACACTTGTTATCATCTGGACTACTGAGATAACATCACAGTGATGAAATAGGCCAGCTAACAAGTCTACTCCCAGGAGGGAGCAGAGGAGGAACTACCCTATTCCTGGCTACCAGGGCCTTTGAGAGGCTCTTCTTGGTTGGTACTTTTTGGGTACATTGTCTTGGTTCTCAACCCTGCCTGCTTTATAAGGCAGCCCCTAAGCAAATTGACCTAAGTTAATTTTGTACCAATAAGGCTGTAATAGGGCAGATGTGTGGCATCTGGGGCCGCCTAGGTTAGATGCTTAGTGTTAACTCATTAAATGAGTATGTCCTCACAGAAATATGTGCCTGTTTTTCTGGTGAATGGTGTAACAAGACCAGGCACCTCCACAGAAAATATTAAATTCTCCCAGGGACTGAAGAAGGAGATGCTTGGCCAGCCAAAGAGAAACAGCAAGACAGGTGAATATCTTAATGGGCATCTAAATCAGGGCTTCACATTAAATCCATCCATCCTTAAATCCATCCTTTCAGTACTGAGTCTATACCAGAGAGCCACTGTCTGACAGAAGGGGAAAAGACAGCAATAGCCTGCAGGGTTCACTTGGGAAGTGTGGGCTCTCCTCAGTTGGGGGGCTTCTACCCAACAGCTCCCCCTTTTTTTTAAGCTGTGAATCTTTCTCACCTGGCTGAAGGCTAGGATGAAATGGAGTTTCTTGCCATTTCTTTGCAGATGAGCCACTGTGCAGGAAGGCAAGATCAAGCAATGAGGAAGGTCCTACAGCAGCACAGGGCCAGGTAGGGGGCAGCCTAGAGAACAGCAAGGAGAGTCTCATTATAATGGTAATTTTCTTGACCTACTTTATTCAACCGTGGCACTTTGCAAGCAGGGACCCTAGCAACAGCACTGCAGTCCTGAGCCATCATGATGGAGACTTGGTGTTTGGTTGTTTTCAGCTGCTGTTACTCATTCTGAGCAAGGCAACTTGCCAGCAGCTTAACAAGGACATTGCCAAAGAGCCTGCCTCTCTCATCCATGCTCTCTTGCTCATTCATGAATTCTGTGCAGAAATGTGGAGGAGAGCAACCAGGTTACTTTATAGTGTTATAGTAACCATGTTTTGGATGAAAAATCGAACAAGACTATACACTGCATGACAAAACTACAGAGAAGAATGCTGTAGGCTACTTGTGCTGATGTGAGAGTTGCACTCTGTTTCTGAGCTCACGGTCCTGCGGTTAGATACAGATAATGAGTCAGGGCTGAATGTTTCCCATAGACTTACATTTTCCATAGCTCAATGACACACTGCTGGGGTGGTTTTAACAAGGTAAGCACACGCAGGCATACACCCATTGGTCCATACCCCCAAGACAGTCTTGGGGGAATAGGGAGGCCCCTAAGAGCATCTCATGTATTTGAGAGTCTGTTTTAGTAATGTCATTTGCCTAGAAAAAAAATCCATAAATACCACTTGGATTTCTTTCATTCAGATGTTTGCTTCCTAGTTTCATTTTATCTTTCCAGGAACTCAGAAAGAAAATAAAATGTCACTGAACCTTTTACCTTTAGGCTCCCGCTGGCCACCATATTACTCATGTAAACAGATGTGATGTCTACATTATGTTGGTCATATGAAATGAGTTAGTGGCCTCAGTCCAGCCTGTAATAGACTGGAGTAATGTTGAATTAGGGGACAGACACCCTCACCACCATCAGGGTTTGACAATACCTCAAAACCCTGGTAATTAAGCTGTAGAAAAATCTGTCATCCCAATCTGCTCTCTCCCACAGCTCCATAGCCTTTCCTTCCTCCTCTAGCCAGAGACCCAGAGCAGGGTTTGTACCTCTCATCCATGCTGCAGTCTCTAATGGGTCTCTGCAAGCAGAAGCATTTCAGGCCCTGAGGGATGTTAACTCTTTAGAGAACTGGTCCCAGGCCTTCCCTCCTTTAATAAACCCAAACAATGACTGTTAATTTTTCCTCTCTGTTAAACCATTCCTCTGGAGCCATTAATCTAACAGCCTTTTAGTACCACAAATGCCTTCTGTATTTCAGTTCTACTAGCTGTAATAGTTACCAGGTCCATAGGCAGTCTCAGAAAGAGAAGACTTTCAGAGACCACTTTGTTCTTCCCAAGATATGGATCCATCTTATTACAGCTGGCCAGCAGCCTGAAGTATGTATTGCTGCTGCTGAAGCTAAACATGTGGGCGGAAAGAAAGACCAGCAGTATTACCTGCTATGCACTACATTTGCTAAAATGTCCATCTCATAGCACCCAAGCAAACTGAATCCCAAAATATCTATGTTTTGTGGTCCTACATAGCATATCTCTGTCCATAACTTTGACTTGAAGTGATGAACTGAGCCTTTGCAATAAAAGGTACAAATGTGAGTGTTAAAACTCCCTTTTCCGGAAATACAGAGCTAAAACATTTTGTATGGTTCACGTGGTGTTTTTTGAGTAGTTGTTGATCATTCATTTACATGGTTCCAAGTCAGATACCGGGGCGCTGGGCTTGATGCCTTCTGTGTTTTTTCAGACCTGGGCACACAGCTGGGACACAGCACAGCAGACCGTCATGCACTGTTGGCTCTTTATGGGGCACTACGTTGCCTCCTGGGTTAGTATCCAGCTTGATTTGCTAATCCTCTGAGCAGAAGAAAGGGAAGGAACTGTTGCCTGAGGAGTGCAAGCAGAAGCAGCTGTGTGTGAGTGAGGACAGAGAGGTGGAGGGGGCAGCCAAGGGGCAGTCACAGAGGGAAGCCAGCGCTATGGTCACCTCTGAGCTGGGGCTGGAGGCTTGAGGACTGCATGCACACACAGCCTGGTAGGGTGCCAGCAGCAGTTACAAGATGAAGGCCAAACAGCAGACTGAGGGGGTTACATCATTCTATTGTTTTTACCCATGTACATTGAACTGCCTTCGGAGGCTCTTTCAGAGACAGGTGGCATTTGATCCTTGCTGTGATCTGGCAAAGTCACCCATCAAAACCCTGGCTACAGGGAAATTAAGGAATGCAACATCACGAAGGGGAGTCAGAATTTCATCCACCGCTGCCAGGATATTGCACTCCCTGCTTGCGGCAGCCCTGTTGCACCTCTTCCAGGATACTGTGGGTGTGCTTGAGGAAATCACCCAGAAGATCAGAAGATGCTCGACCATCCAGCTGGGTGCCCTGCACCACCCTGGTCTCACCACACAGCTATTGAGCCCCTGATGCTACAGCATAGCCTCAGCACGGCCTGAAGCCATCCCTCTGAGTATAGGTATTTACAGAATAACACTGTTCAAAACATACTGGGAAGAATATGTATATTGAGTTAGTTCCTCTATATGCATATATGTAACTCCTATTAGTTTCATATAGAAGTAACAGGGATCTTGACCTGTTTAGTGAGACAGGTCTCAGCTACCAGTTGGTAAAAAGGATCTGGGCATGTGCTACCACCACTTCTCTCTGGCTGCTTCACATAGCCTGAAGATGTTGGGTGGCCGAGCCCAGAGAGTAGTGGTAAATGGAGTTAAGTCCAGTTGGCAGCCGGTCACGAGCTGGCTCTGTTTTGGGGCCAGCCTTGTTTAATATCTTTATTGATGATCTGGATGAGGGGATTGAGTGCACCCTCAGTAAGTTTGCAGATGACACCAAGTTGGGTGAGAGTGTCGATCTGCTGGAGGGTAGGATGGCCCTGCAGAGGGACCTGGACAGGCTGGATCGATGGGCCGAGGCCAACTAACTGTATGAGGTTGAACAAGGCCAAGTGCCAGGTCCTGCACTTCGGTCACAACAACCCCATCCAATGTTACAGGCTTGGGGGAGAGTGGCTGGAAAGCTGCCTGGCCGAAAAGGACCTGGGGGTGTTGGTAGACAGCCGGCTGAACATGAGCCAGCAGTGTGCCCAGGTGGCCAAGAAGGCCAACAGCATCCTGGCTGGTATCAGGAATAGTGTGGCCAGCAGGAGCAGGGAGGTGATTGTCCCCCTGTACTCGGCGCTGGTGAGGCCGCACCTGGAATACTGTGTCCAGTTTTGGGCCCCTCAATACAAGAAAGACATTGAGGTGCTGCAGCATGTCCAGAGAAGGGCAACAAAGCTGGTGAAGGGTCTGGAGCACAGGCTTTATGAGGAGCGGCTGAGGGAACTGGAGTTGTTTAGCCTGGAGAAGAGGAGGCTGAGGGGAGACCTTATCGCTCTCTACAACTACCTGAAAAGAGGCTGTAGTGAGGTGGGTGTCAGTCTCTTCTCCCATGTAGTTAGCGATAGGATAAGAGGAAATGGGCTCAAGCTGTGCCAGGGGAGGTTTAGGTTGGATATTAGGAAAAATTTCTTCATGGAAAGGGTAGTCAAGCATTGGAACAGGCTGCCCAGACAGGTGGCGGAGTCCCCATCCCTGGAAGCGTTCAAAAAACGGGTAGATGTGGCACTTCGGGACATGGTTTAGCCCAGTCTACCCTTGATTGGTTTAGTGTGGACTTGGTAGTGTTGGTTAATGGTTGGACTGGATGATCTTAAAGGTCTCTTCCAACCTAAACGATTCTATGATTCTATGTGCAAGGCCATGGCTGGCTTTGCTTGTGCATAAGGGAAACTTTGGATGCCCTTCCCAGCTGGCTTTTTTTCTTTTTTTTAGATAAGAAGAGAGGAATTATAGCCTTTTAATTTTTTTAACAGAAAAAGAGCTTCTTTTAATCTGTTTCTTACCTTCCAGAATTAATTTCTTCCAACTGTGCCACTGAGACTGCTTTGTTATAAATCATGCAACAGTGGGTGTATTTTAGCTAGGCTGATGTAGGTTGTGTTGCTTTATGTTAGTGCTGCTGCTACAGCATGAGCTGTACTTTCCTTGTTGTGTATTCAGAGCAGGTGGGTTTTTGCATGTCCTGAGATATCTTACCCTGCCTTTTTAGAAGTCCATGGCAGAACCATGATTGATTTGAAGGTGCAGAGGATTGCAGGATAATGAAAAATTACCTGAGGTTTGTGCTGAGCTCAACGGTCTATGAGCAATAACATACTCATCATTATTCATAAACTGTGAGATAGTGCATGCTATTTTTCAAGGTTTTAATTGCAGTTGGCATTACAGACCTAGTGCTGGTGGCAGCCATCTTGCTAAAATGTGGTGTTTCTGGGACTACTTGCAGTACAAAAACCTCACAGGAATAATTGTCATCCAGTTTCTGGCAGGCTAGAAAAAAACTATCTGCAGGTAGAAGCAAATTTTATCTTTCACTTCTGGAGGTGCACTTAAACTGGAGTGTTAAATTTGAGCCTAGCTTCTGTTAGGACTAACTTCTGTGGTTCTGATGGCTGCCACTGATGTGCTGAGAGCTGAGTGGTGTCTTGACACATGAGCTGGGGTCTGGGCAGGTCCATGTACAAAAATATGTGGAAGTCATAACCCAATGTGCAGAAGATCCTCATCTCATGTTATCAGGCCTTGTGAAGGGATGTTTTCCCAACACATTTCACTTCAACCAATGCTATTTTTCCTTGCTGTCTCCTTCCTCCTGTCCATCTCCTTGTGAATACTACTTGTTCAACAGTTTACCCAGGGTTGTTTGTTGCTTTGAAAGCATATGCAAAACTGAAAGTTACCTAGGGTCACCTAGTTTGAATGTAGACCTCCATGGTGTTGCTTTGATGACCCTGAGGGCTGGCATAACCAAATGCAAAGTTAGGCATGATTTGCACTCCCTCCTCTGCTGGCAGAAATGCTGCATGAACATGATGATTCAAATTGGCTGGATCAGGCAAGTGTGAAAGGCAAATGCAGAATAATAACTCCACATACAAGGCCCCACTGGCAGAGAGATGCAGTCCCTGGTGAATCTTTGGGGAAGCATGAGTATTTCCAATAAACAAATGGGATGTAGTCTTTGAGGGTAGGCAGAGGAGGTAGGAAAGTGCTATCAGCCATAGTCATGTTCAATTAGTGGCTGTAAAAGTGACATTTGCTCTGCGTATTCTTCTTAGGATGAGCACTGAGAATACAGTTCATCTATTAACACATCTGACAAGCCACAGTGTTTAACCCACTTTCTCAGCATCTTGCCCAGGAGAATAGGTCAGTCTGTTTACTGAGATATTTTGCAGCACATTTTTCTACCACTACTGAGAAAATGGTCGTATTTCAGATAGTGATGCCCATTAGCTTTTTTCAAGAGACAATTTCCTGTGAATATGCTGCGCACTGCCCAACACATTAGCCATGGACGGGTGGTTCACTCATTGGCCAGTGTGGGATGGCACCTGCTCATGCCACAGCTATGTAGTAATTCCTGATGGGTAGCAAGGAGAGGCTTTCCTCTTATTCAGAGGCTTATTCATAAGAAAGAGGTATAATCAAATGAGAAATCTCTTCTGTCCTTTAGATAGTCCCTTGCCACATAAACAGTTAAGATGACCACCTTGTACAGGAGTTCTGAAGTTCTCATCCAGCTGATATCATACACAAGCTTTCCTGGAAAAAACATGTTATTACTGCAGGATTTTTGTGTTTAGCTGGATGAGAAATAAAAACATTGTCTGAGCCATTTGGAAAACTGTAGTTGGGGTTTCCAGCAGATGGAAGGGGGGAATACCTGAACTGAATGGTGATGTGATATGAAGGCAATGTGAGAATGGAAAGTTGCTGTGTCATGACAACAGTAGGAAAAGTATTTTAAGAGGGTGATCACTGCTAATTGCGTTGAGCCCTTTGCTTGTATCTGGTGTCCCTTACCACTGTTCCAACAAGATCTTTCCTATTTTGGATTGTGTTCTGTAGGGAGAGATTTGTGTCTTCATGTTATTTGGAAAGCACCATGCCTGGGACTGGGCAGCCAATAATGAGTAAATAACTCGCATACTGTGGGAGCCTGTAACAGTAGCTGTATGGAAAATGGCAAGACTGCCTGGCTTGCACTGCTGTGTGCGTGTGCTGAGAGAGCTTCTGTACAACAGTATGTGGTTCCCTGGCTAATGTGACCATCGGTGACTGTGCAGATTGTGCAGAGTGAACTGTACAAAACCAGAAGTGAACTGCTGGGACACAAGCAAGCATTTCTTGCAAAACAGATCTGATCTTTCTTCCTTCTGCAGCCACCGGAGACTCCCCTCCCACCCCTGCAAAGCTGGTGTGCCGTGTTTCTCTGTCCCCATTTTCAGCACTTGCTGCAATAGCACATCCTCCTGATGCCAGGCCTTCAGGTATCCCTGCTCTTCCCTGCTGGGTCAGGCTCAGCTGCTCTCCTCCATGACAAGGGTTTCAAATATGCTGTTTCTTCCTCCCTTTCACCATGTCTGGACAGTGGTCTTGCAGTTTCCTCTCAGGGGCTTCCTTTGTGCCCCATTTCCTCTTCCTCCCATTCAGGAAACCTGACCCACCACCCACACAGCCAGCCTGAGGAAGACCGTTAAAATGAATGTAAGATCTCATCGGCTAAGCCAAAAATCTCCTGACATAGTTTACCTAACAGAATGGGCTGTGTCTCCAATCTCCTGCTGCCAAAGTCTCAATTTCTTTACTTTCAGCAACTTGAGGATGCTAAAGCTAAACGTATAAACTGGGTCACTTTGTTACTGTCACCTTTGAAAATTCAAAGGCGTGGGAAGGCAGTGTTTCCAATTCCAACTCAGTACCTGGGGCAGGCAGCAGATATCTTTGTCAGACTGGGCTGTAAGATGAGTTTTCCCTTAGCTAAAGGGAAGTTTTCCCTTGCCTTCAAACTGGAAAGGTTTTCCTTCTTTTTTTTTTTATTTTGAATTTAAAAGTAATTCTTGCCAATTTGAGAAACAAAATGGCACACTCCCAAAATTGCATGCGGCATTAGTTCGGCATGTATATTAAAAAGTTTCCTTTTATAGAGGGCTGGAAGGTTAGGAATGGAGTCCTGCAAGGGAAAGACTAAGTGTGTCATTGCTTGATGTGCTTAAAATAAGGCTGACTGCCTGGTACCAGACACTGGGAAGGATGGATGAACAGCAGTCCCTGTCATCAGAAGGAAGCAGACTGTCTGATCTGTTGGCTCTTTTGCATCTCCTGCTTCTTGAAGTCCAGAAAGAAAATGAATGTATAACACATGCTTTTCTTGGGATATATTTTGCTTGTAGCATGCTGCCTACAATTGCCCTAACCCTGAAGGTCTTAATCCCACTTTAGTTACTTTGGAGAAGGCTTCTGATTTCAGGTGGTGACAAGTCCCCTAGTACATAAGGCACAGTGCTGTTGACATATCTGTAGTTATGATCTGGCCACACATGAGTCTAGGTTTTTTCCCCTGGTCTGCTACACAAGTACTGTCTGCTGGCCATTTGCTGCTGGCATTTAGTATTAACACTGCAGTTATAGTATACTTTCCCAGAGCCCAGCTTTGCTAGATTCCCAGCCAAAGGAACTCAGGCCACCTCTGGTCCTTTAATCCTTGTACTCTGCTTTTCTCATGTCCTCCGTGGATGTCCTTCCTTCACCTTTACCAGGGACATCTGCAGGTAAAAACAGCGGTCTTCCAGCCACCTTGGATATTCAGTCATATTTTGGTGTATTAACGCCAGTGCTTACAGGAGCCATGCTGAAGTTTTAGAAAATCTTCCTGTTCCTTTGGAACTTCTTGATGCTTCATTTGAACTTATACAACTAAAGCAGAGTTTGACCTATGCCACAATCTTTAAATAGAAACTTGCCTGTAGTGCATTATTTTGGTTTATTACATGCAAGAAAAAAATCTTTTCTGGCAATTCCCATGCAGTGAAGAATTTGCAGGATGAGACCAAAATTAATTACTATAAGTAATGCAGCCACTGTACAGAGTGGTTTTACAAAAACAAGAAATCATCATCAGATTAAGACACTGAGCTCATCTAGAGTTACTGCAGTCAGAGAATTCAATTCAACAGAGACATTTCTCATGCAGCACAACCATACGCTTTCTGCAAATATAAATCACAACAAATGAACTGGGAAAGGCATGGCACTGGCATGCATACAATTACAGAACAAAAGAAATCTCTCTTGGCTTTATTTGTTTGATTAAAAAACCTGAAAGGCAAAGATTTGTTTATCTCATTGTACAGGGACACAGCAAGATTCATCTGTCAGGTGTTTATGCTCAGGGCTGTTTCACGTGCATGGTCATGGCACACTAACATTTCAGGCACACTAGCATTTCTTGCAAATACTTATTAGGGACCTACTGTTGTACTCGGGCAAGAGTGACACACAATGAACTCAGCAGTGACTGACTTGAAAGGTAACTACCTTGTGGGGCAACCTGAAAAAAGTCTGTTCCCATCAGCAGCTGACTCAGCTTGGAGGGGGATATTGTAGCTTCTGGAGAAGTCTTGCAGTGTAAGTTTTAAAGCTTTGCTTGGTTCAGCTGAGACTGGTTAGTAGTTCAAAACACGGCTCAAGGCAGCAATTTCATTTCTCTGGATTTCAGCAGGAGAAAAATGTAATAGTTCACACAGTTGTACTCGGCTTGCAATGAAAAAGGAGCTCATGTGCTATAAATATATTTCAAATGCCAGACAAATCAGATGTGTTCTTATAAACAGTCTTGTAAAGGTAGGTAATCTATTCTCTGTTAGTTATATATTACACCTCCTGGCCTCATAACTCATGAGATATGCTTAGATAGTAGTTTAAAATATGAACATCCAGAATTTAGATAGCAGATATTTACAGGTTGGCACATCTAATTTTTTTATTTTACATGTTAATGTCTTTTATCTGTTAACATAAAATTACAACTTGCTCTTTCTTCTCTCTTAATCTAAGAGCCAGATTTTAAAGTAATTCCAGATAGAAGGCCAACAGTAAAAACTCTGAAGACCGTTAGGCACCTAATGTTGCATGGAAGTGCCCAGTGGGATTTCCAAAACACCAGGTCTGTTTGATGTCTAATACCCATTACTTTTCAAAGGGAATTAGCCCCAGATCCTGCATAGGCTTTTTTGCAAATCCTATTTGATGCCTATCTGCACCTTTAAGTATCTAAATACCTTTGCAAATCTGGATTCAAACTCTTAAATACCACCTCAGAACTTAGTGAAAATGTTAAGGGAGAGTTTTGTCTAAGAAAGCATTTCAGTATTCAGCCTTGGAATTAATCAGGTGCAAATCAGGGAAGGCTAGGCTCTGGATAATCCTTCCAAAAATTATTATCTAAACACACTCCGTGAGTGCTTAGTCCTATATACTCTAATACAACAAGGCAAGGATATACTATTTACCTTTCCAGCACCTCAGTTGGTTTTTCTTTAAATAAAGGGCAATAGATCAACATCAGTCTAATTCACCTGAGAATCTAGTGTCAGAATTTGTTTAATTGGACCGAAGTTTCTGGCAAGACCTAAATATAAACATACTTAAAAGAGAAATCTTTTTATATTACATTTTCTTTCTGATACTTGAGTCTAAGTTTAATGTAGAAATATTGTACTGCCATCCAATTTCCAAGAAAGTGCTTTGGAAAGATACTTACTTTTTAGGGTTTTTTTTCTTTGCTCTAAGCAGCACTTGAAAACCAGCACATCTCAAATGCAAACCAATAGAAATGTAATCTCAGTTGTCTAAATAAGGAAAAAGATCAGCGTTCTTCCTGTTCACGTTGCTTCCCCCATAGCATCTACTTTTCTAGTTGATATCGAAAGAAAAGGAAAGCAAAAATCAGTTATAGAAGTAAATTAAGAAAGTGAAAGGAATACTGCAACATGTTAAGACAATTAACAAACCCAAACCTCCTTGTCTTTCCAAATGCTGTATTTTCAACACTACACAGATTTCAACCTAGATTAAAAAAAGAAAGTGCCACATGCACACACACACATGCCTTTATGATCCCTTGCTGATTTCCACAGAAACAAAATAAAGGTCAGAATTTTCTTTTGATTTGTAAGTTACAGAAGAAGTGCCAGACAGGTAGCCTGTATGTAATATTTACATGTTTAATGATAGGCATATCTAAAATTAGCCATCTTGCTCTCCCCTTCAGAACCCCACATACTTTCTTCCTGTCTGTGATACTTACTCCACTGTGTAGTCTAGGCTCTTTCCAGGTTGCTAATAAATACCAGGAGCCCATGAACAGAAATAGAGAATAAATGAACATGTCTAATCATGGTTGTGGTGGCAATAACCTCTAAGTAAAATGGATTAATAACCCCCTTTCACTAACCCCCAAAAGACGGGGGCAAAATTGAGCATCATCCAAGAAGGCAGGACCCTACCTGTGCTTTGTTGAGTTTGTATGGTGTCATGATCCAAAGTGGGCTGCCCAGGGAGGATCATGGAGGTTCTGTGATTCCCTTGGGCTAAATTAAGGTGAAACAACACCAAACAATCGATTAAAAACTTTATTGATGGAGAAAAACAACCTGAACTTGGAAAGCATAACGGTAGGCAACATGAACGAGGAAAGCACAACTATAGGCAACATGGGTTCTAACTGAAATACTTACAAGAGGTAAGGAAAAAGACGAAAAGGAGAGAGAGAGAGAGATCACCACCCTTGGATCCCACCATGTTGATGGTAAACACGGCAATCCTCCGGTAGTGGGCACACTGCTCTTGGAGTGCAGGGCCTCTGGCTGCACCCGCAGCACCAGCACTGGGTGGGAGAGGCAGGTCTGGAGCAGCAGCATCATGGAGTCCTCAAAGCTGTGTCTTTAACAGGCTAGTCCCTGCCTCTGATCCTGCCCCCCTGAGGACCCACATGATTCTTGTTCCAGAATGTTCTTCATCTTCTGCACAGGCGCCACTGGGGGGGCGGGGAGGGGGATGGTTGCAAGGGGTCTTTCGGGTGGTCGTGAGCCCCTTCCTCAAATGAACTCTGCATGACCTTCAGCCATCAGAAGGCAGAACTGCGCATCCTCCAACTCACCTCCCGGCTCTGCGCCAATTGGCTTCTCACCTGTGGTGCTATGCAGACCCCAATTTGTCACCATGGAGACCTTAACTTGTCTCTATGCAGACCTTAACCTGCCTCACCACAATGTTTGAGACATCAGTCTCTCACATATGGTCATAGTGGGCAGCAGGTAGTTAAAATGCTGGATGAGTTATTTTTATATACCTTCTTGTTTTGTAGCAAACTAACTTGTGAAACAATAGATTTAACTTTTTACTATGAATCTAGCTAAGGAATATTTTGATAGCATACTTAGTGTTTTGAGCGTGTGCAACTGAAACGTCATGTAACTAGCTGATTGCATTTATTAAGTCCACTTACAGACTAACACTCCTTTCAAATGTAAATCTATATATTTTATCTTACAAACAAATACCATTGACAGTCAGCCAAGACCATCTAATCATACATGCCTACAGGCTGGCTCCTTGCATGAATAGCTCTCCCCAAAGCACCAATGAAATCGAATTACACTCCGAGGAGAACAACAGACCCTTGATAAGAGAATCCAAAACATCGCCAACTCAGTTGCACTGGATACACTGAACTCATGTAAAGGCAAAAGAGTACAGACTTCTGCCGAAAGATGTGCTTTCAATATCTCATCAGTCACTGCTGGAAAAATTTATAATGCTTTAGCTTCCCTTTGCATGGCATTGCTCTTGCAGAAACTGTACTCCTGTAGGAGCTCATTGAAGTACAGCCACACAATGACAATTGATAGGAAATAAAAAGTTCAGCAAGTTAAATAAAAAACTTTTCTATTTACTGGACCAAAGCCAGAGGCATTTACACTGTGTAGGATTAAATCAGAGCAGCCTGGAAGCTGATCAGTGAGAAATTTGAGGAAGAATCTAAAAATGCAAGTTGACCAGCAGCTGCTTGTCATGATGGGAAGACAATTTTGGCCATTGGGACATCAATTTAATCAAAACTGAGAAGTATTTATAGCAATGATAAAATGTGAAAGTGGTTGTTACTTAACTAGTTGTCTGCTAGTATCATGAAGGATAGTTTTCCCTCCCATTGTGGGTACACATCTTTTTTGGTTTGTTTTTTCTTTTTCCCTTCAGGCTCTCATAAGACCTACTATTCAATATTTAAATATAAAAGTCTTTTTTGTTTCAGCCACTATTAATGATCTCATTTTTGATCTTGTTTGCTAATAGACTAGAACTTCCTGCATGTGCCGCAACAGAGACAATCTTCTTTCTTCTTTGTGAAACGAGCAACATTAATTCTGAACATTTTCTGAATTAGCAGAGCTTTTCACAGGAGCATTATTTTTTAAGTGCTGTTACTGGAATTACTCAGGAGAGCTTAGAGGCTTAAATTAGTGATGTTTAAATTAATTAAAGAGAACGGCCTGTGAATTTTCCCACCTGAGTTAAGATTTGAGATCTTATTTGTGGGGTTTTTTTGTGTATATGTTTCCAGCAACAGCAAATTTGAAGAAAATCTGATTTAAATGTTGTGTGCTGCATAGGAGATTACACTAACATTTCAATTAAAAATTACATCCAGACAATTGCTCATTTATCCTGAGGTTCCATATATCTTAGTCTTGGATAACTCAACATAGACCAGCTGCAATTAGTGACACTGCAGTAACTTGCATGGGCAAGATCCTAGCTCAAATATATTTGGTAGTGAGAAAAGGGCATGGGAAGCTTGGACACCTGCCTTCTTTTCTGAGTACTGCCCTCATGCACTGTGCCTCCGTGGAATAGAGCAGTAGGAGATGCACTTCAAGGAGCAAATGCATGAGTGATGAGTCATTTGAAAGTGCGTGAGCTAATTCAGCTTCCACTGACTTCAGCTGGATGGACTAAATGCAAGAATGTAAAGTACTCTATCTATTTTGAAACATTAGTTCATTTATGTAAAGTTGTCCGCTGTGTCTGGGTACAACGGAGATCAGTTTGTTTCAGTCTCTAGCTGGTGAAGGACTCCTAGCTTGGTAGCGGACAAAGGCTTAGAGCCCCCAATGCAGTGTTGTCACTGGGTAACAAACACTGTACCAACTGCTTCTTGCCCTTTTTCTGTGTTAAGAGAAAAATTCCAATTCCAATAAGAATAGCTATGTCATCCTCACAGAGGCCAGGATTTGAGAGCAGGCATAATCCCACCAAGCCCTGTTACCCCTGCTCTTTCTTTCCTTGCTGCTGGTTGTAGCCCAGCCTTGGCTTAGAGCAGCCATGCTGTGCTTAACTCAGGATATTTGCTGGCAGACTGGGCTAGAGCATGCTCTTGCCAGCTTGGGCCATGCTGGCTGGGCAGCAAGGCACACATAGGCTCTTCTCCAAAGAGCGCTGGAGTATGGGCTGAGCTATGTCAGAGGGAGTTTAAGCTGTGGATGTTGCACAAGGGAAGTTTCAGCTCAGACACAGACTCCTCTGGTCCAGATCTAGGCTTGCCCAAATCCCTGCCTAGAGACCATGGCAGACTACTACTGAAAAACAAAGTTGTGAGCTTAAAACACATCTCAGATAAATTGTCTTCCAAAAGCAGTAACTCATCAGGACCTTAGAGCGAGCCCCATGCCATGCCCTTTCATCGTAGCATTTACATTGCTGGACAGGCATGAGATCAAATAGACTTGCAGTCAGGAGCAGCTAAGAAGGCATATGACTACAGATGAACTACGGATGGTGAGGGATAGCGTACAAAATTTTACGGAAATATTTCCAAACATAAGCTCATGAAATTAGGTTCTGAAATTTGTAAAGTAGCCTTCTGAAAAGAATCATCCCCGCTGTGTAGGTCAAGTCAGCTGGAGCTGACATTTATTTAAATGGCATGAGTACTATCCCTTTTCTCTCTCTTTTTTTTTTTTTTTTTTAAATAACCAAATCCCTTTGAGCACAAAGGGGTTAAAATTTTTACTTTAGGGAAACTGTTGGATTGACAGAGCCTACCCACTAAAACTAATTTAACAGAGATCCCAAAGGCTTTCCTGAATGAAACCAATTATAAGTTCTTCCTGAGGAAAGGTGTTGGACCCCTGGGATGGATGTATATGTATTAAACATTTTCCATTCATAAGAAACCATTCCTCCTGACGATGTTGTTTTTTGCTTGCTGACTGTGACATAATCATCTTTATTAACATAGGTGGTGCAAAAGCCTAGAAAATAATACAGAAATGTTGAAGATGTTTGGATAGGATGATGAATTAGAAATGGAGGGATCCTCTTTTATGCAATCCTACTGCTCCTCTGCAAGGCAATTAGATTTCTGATTGCAACCACTTTAATGTTAAGATTCTGTCAGTTTTCAAGTTCAGGTTGTTTTTGTGCCCTCTCTGTCTCTCAAATAAGAAAACCAGAGTGAAGAGAGCTTGCTTTATATAAAATATTATCTGTAGAAGCACAAAAAAACCCCCAACCATTACAGATGTGTTTATTCCTTTGAAATTTCTTTCAGGGGCTTGGCACCTCTGATGAATAAGAAAGGCAATTTTAACATATATCTCCACCTTTAATTCCTCAGTGCATCCATTTTAGCAGCAATCATTACAATGGGGTTGACACGTCTACAAACCTGAGAGGCATTGTCAGAATCCAGAGGAATAAGCACGCAAGATGAAGTCAGAGCATTTGTTCCTTGACAGCTCAGGCGCGGTGGCAGCCAGATAGGGCTGGAAAAAAAGAGAAGCCACTGTAGTTCCTCCTCACTGATCTGAAGCCTGCAAACAGCTATCATTTCAGACATAAATACTCCGAGCAGCATGGTTTCCTGGGAGGTTGTTTCAAAAGTGAAGCATACTGATGCCTTCTCTGAAGGTTTGTGTTTCATGACCCCATTTTGATGACTGATTGTTTCTAACAGTCACTCTCTGCAAAGATTCTCACTCAGAGAACCTATTTACATTATGAATGAGAGGTTTTTTGGGGGGTTCAAACTGAAATTTATCTCTTTATTCTTACAGCTTACAAAAAATAAAGTTTAATGCCTGAACTGCTACTGAATTGTTACATTTCACATATATCATGCAAGATAAAAAACATTTGATATGCTTATTTTTTTCAGGTTATTAACACATTTTACTTCATCTCTGGTTTTTTTTTTGCTATATCTGAAAATATGCCCAATGTTTTACAAAACTAGTACAGGCTTAGCATCAGCCCATAAATTCTGAGAATTCTGAGAGGATGAGTATTGGGGGCTTTCCCCCATCAATTATTATTTCTATAATAGATATATAGAAAAACAAAAAGCACACGAGGGCAGTCCTGAAAAAACAAATCCTCACAGTCATGTACAGTTAAGATAGAACATTGAATTTTAATTCTGAGCTTTGAGTATATATTATGAAATATATTCTATATTTGAACGTATTACAAAATGTATTGTTTAAACAATTAATTGTCCTCAACCTGCCTCTTTTAAAATGAAATGTTTTATACAATAATTTACTGAACATACAGTAACAGAGCACCAATGTTAGGGACTAATATACCTCTTTTCCATACAGCTTAGCCTAGAATAGTATCAGGCAACTCACCTTATATCACTGTTAACTAATTCACAACAATGTCACCATTGGAAAATAGTGATCTTGAAAGCTCATTATTGGAAGGCCTGCAATTTTTTCCCTCAACCCTTTTTTTTTTTTCTAGAAATGCAAGGTCAGTGAATTTAAATGTTGTAAATATGCAAGCTATAATGCGTTTATGCTTTTGAATGCAGCTATTATAATGGTATGCACAGAAAGGCATCCATCCTCAGCTGTCTTCTCAGCAGAATTTCCAGGGAAGGCTTGTGCCACATATGCCACGATTAGTCTTCGGAAAAGAGAGATCCCAATATTCAGTGACAAAAAATTTTCAAAACCTTCTTCCTTCTCTGCTATAAACCTAAAATGGTTGTTCAGGACTGCTCCTTATGTAGCTGGTATCCTAGTATCTGTTCTACTTATGCTGCTGTTTGTAAGTAGTAATAGTGTCTTACAGAACCCTACCCACAACAAGTTATTGTAGCAAAAAGAGTGAGGGATGGTGCAAAGACGATCCCAGGCCACCTGCATCTGCCTAATTCAGCCAGAACATGTCTTTGCCTGTGAAGAGACATATCAAATAGGACAGTGACCCAGCCAAAAATGGAGAGTTGTGCCTCTGTCATGAGTACGTGGTATAATGTTGACTAAAGGTTGTTTGTTGCTAGACCACAGACTTCTGGAGAGAGTCTATCCCTTCCACCCCTGGGCCGAGGACAGTTCGTGGATTCAGTTGGTAGCAAGGAGAGATCAATTGCCTGGATACCAGGCACCTTGCCATACAGCTGCCTACGAGCCAGCGCAGCGCTCCACGGCATAGTTCTCCTGCCAGGTGATTCAGTTTGGACCACTGAGGGTAGAGACAAGGAGTCTACTAAATAGCAGCTGTTTTTTTTCTTCTGCAGTCATCATTCTTTCTCCTAATCATGCATGGTTATTATTTAGATTCACAGTTTCAAAATACGTCTCTACAGGTCCAGTTTCAAAAATAGGTCAAAGTACCTATCCCAACATCAGTAATAAAAATTCACAGGGTAAGCATAGAAGAAAGCTGCCCATAAATGCACATCCTGCAGCCCATCTGCCTTAACTGCAAGGGGGAAAGCGAGCACAGAGCAGGATGCCTCAAACATTAACAAAGGTCATGGCTGAGAGCAAGATCTAAACCTACTACAGAGGATTTCAGCCAGCACCTCCCATTACAAAGAGGGTACACTGAATCTCTGGTGGCCTCCCAAGGGGCACTAGGACATGGGAGTGAAGGGCATTTCTCAAATCCCAAACTGTTTAGGGCATATGCGGTTAAAGCTGACCCCTTTAGTCCCATCAGGAAGCTTACTGGAAACCAACACTGTTTTTGGAGCATTGATATAATGCATTCTCAATTGCTGCTCTGTGTAAGAAAGGGGCTAAGCATTGCTTCAACTACACTGGCAATCTCGGGTCCTAGTGGTGGTGGGTGGCCCTAATGACTAATAATAAATGGCTATTCTGATTGCTATAAGATTAAGAAAAAGAATCTTTTTGAACAATTCTATACCCCAGTCTGCTTCTTAATACCTACTCTTATGATTGGAAGATGATTAGCTAGTATTCCCAGGCATTATATTTAACACTCATTTACTCCCAGACTCGTATAACATAATCATAATAAAAATAGATTTATTGGTTTGTTTCTCCTTCTAGCCCAATTAGATAAAGCTCAGAATTTTATAGGATATTGAAGACACTGAAGCAGACGCTGAATAATAACAGCTAATCTCTGTTCATTGTGATATATCCCAGAACAGCTGCAAATGATGGCCAAGCTCTGTTATCATCCTGGATGGCATGAAAATTAAGGATTTCTTCCAAGTACCTCCTCTGCATTACAGACCCATTTTCATTTCCTAGTTAGTCTTCTCATATGATCAAAATCCCATGAATTTCCACAGATGCAGAACAGCTATTCCTCACTTAGAGGGGAAGACTGTCTGGACTATCCCAACGTATATTTTAACAGGGCCAAAAAAGACTGAGGTTGCCACAGGTAATTCCAAATATTCCTTCACTTGTGCTGATTATACCGCAATATAGGTTTTGAAAATATGGTATATACAAAAACGATATTAATGATCAGCCTACAAGCAGTTTTGTGGGTATCTATGAAACCATATTTATAATTATCAAGAAACCCACAAAGAGCACAGCACATTGTGTGTTAAATATGGGGAGTCTCCATCCCCCTCGGAGAAATAGTCAAAATGCAATAATCCTTGTTAAACTGTGGTGCAGCGTCACACTCTTCCAGCGGCCTTTTTGGGCTTCATGTCGTGTAAGACATTACAGCACAAGGTATTGCTTCCCAGGTCATACACTTGTCCGAGTCAAGTGTATCACAGATCTAACATTTCTCAAATATTCTATCTTCTGTCTAACAGTGTGTTTTTCTTGTCCCACCATCTCCTGGTTTTCCATTTCCAATAAACTGAAATAAATATAGTTTGAGAGACTAAATTTCACTAGAATCAGTGCCTGGAAAAATCTCAAGGATGACACCAGCCATCTTACAAGCAGTAAAGTAGTAAGACATGGCAACTTAAGTGTTATTTTTTAAAGAAAGTGACACATGGTAGTCCTGGGTTTTTTTGCATTCCTTGCTGCTTTTTGAAGTGTGTTAGACAACTCTAAAAATAGGTATGAGTGTAATTGCCAAGCATTTGTAAAGGAGCCTGTTTGTGAATGCCAAAGAGATTTGAAGGTAGATACATTTTGAAAAAGTTGAGCTGGAGTAGTTCCTTTTCCTTCATCCTGCATGTTGTTTGGGGGGGGATGCAAGGGCAGAGCATGTGTCCACGCATGGTGTGGTACAGTCCTGCCAGCAATCTGCAGCAAAAGGGACTATAAGGTATGCAGTCAGCAGAAATGGTGCTGTTTCATAAAATGTATGCCGCCTTTTTCAGTACAGAATTTTCCTCTAAAACACAAATGCAGTGGTTTTGTGCAGGTATTTCAATGCTTATGAAAGCTACCAGTTGCAGATACTGGTATAGACTCTCATAGCTTTCCTGAAGTCAGTGGAACTAAGATAGTTTTATAGTTCTCTATTTGTTCCTAAGATGAGGAAGAAAATGTGCGGCCTTGCTACCTTCTTTTTGCTCCAACACAATCCTGATCTTGACAAATCACAGTCATGTTCCAGAAAGACAACCAAAACGCTTTCCTTGCTTCTCTGTGCCTGCTCCCCCCGATGACTTAGGGGAGCAAGCAGGGCATGCTAGACCCTGGGCATAAGTGAGAGCACGGGCTTGTTCACAGTGGCTGTAGCTCATGCAGACAGAGCCACTTTACCTTAAAAGTAGCTAGCTTGGGTGCTGCTGATGGCATGGGAGCCAGGACAGCTGTAGTGCAAAGTCTGCCCAGGAATACTTAGGTAGTTAGCACATGCATACTTTGTAGTAGCTGCAAATTATGTAGTTTGAAGGGTTACATGAATGAGCAATGGATAAGCATGGCTTCTGAGAGGTTTGCCTGGTGTTCTTCACTACTCTGCTTTTGTTGAGACCAGGAAAATGATTGTGCAATAGCCCAAGCTGTGACCACTCATTTGCAACGTGGAGAAGTGGCCCCTCAGACCCCAGGCCAGCGATTCCACTGCAAGGCCTGTTTGGTCACCTGGGACCCAGACCAACTCTGAACAAGCAGTATTGTGGTTAAGGAGTATATAGCCTATTACCAGTTTCCCCGAGTCATCCAATCATTTGATTCAAAGCCTCTAAATTAAATTTTTCCATTGCAAGGCTTTCAGCATTACAGCTCCCAATATACTTCATCCTCAGTTCTGAAAATGTAGGGAATAACTGCCACAGGGGAAAAAAAAAAAAAAAAAAAAATGAAGGGAAAATGCATTTCCAGTCAAGTGTATGCAGTATATGATGTTTCTTACATATATATTGCAAGAGTTTTCAAACTCTTCTTTCTTGAAATAATTTTAGGCTTAATTTGAACTTTAGAAGATTTGTTCTTTGCAGATCTGTAATGAGCAAAAAATGTTTAGTTTGCTACTGAATTATATCTTTCTTAATCAGTAACAATTACGTGTACTTAGGTGTGAAGCACACGTTCTTTGGCACATCTCAAAACACCTTACAAAGGAGCACAGTGTGCAATTCATCATTATATCCTGCCACGTCAGATGACTCACGTTGTTATTCAATCATCAACCGAGATTTAAAAACAAATTCCATGGAATTTCAGTTGTTTACTGTGCTATCTCTGAACATTATTTTTACCCATTAGTATGTCAGCCAATATTGTAATACGTTTTTCGCCTAATTTGGCAAGGCAATTACCTCAAATTAGGAACTCTCATCTTTTTGTGTAGTTACTTTTTAAAGGCAAAGATGCCTTGTACGATCTGAATACCATTTGTAAAATCTGAAAACCTCCACATGCGTTTTTGCTTGTCTTTGAGCCTGGCAACTGTTGAGACATTGAATTTTATTAAACTGTCCAAATAAACCATTACTCTTGTACTGGTGGTGTTGTGTGCCAAATAGTAGCCTGAAGCAGAGCTGCTTGGCTCTGTTAAAACCTTGAACTAATAGGTTCATAATGAAAACAACAATTCAAACTAAGCTGTAAGAAGCATGGAAGGGCCTATGCATCTCTCACAAAAACGAATATGTTGTTTCATTACTGTTCCGTGGTAACAGGGGGCTACATTTTGACTCACCTGCAAAAGCGTGCACAATATTTGCGCACACAACCTCTTCACAAGGAGATTCCTCAGCACATTTAGGAAGTGTTGCCCAACCCCTTCTTGCACATAAATGTAAGGGACAGAAAAAAAAGGAATAGGATGAAAATCACTCCTTGACTTTAGGGTGAAGAAAAGACCAAGATCTCACTTCAGTTCTGTCTTGAAGGCTTCAACAGAAGAAAATTGCACAGGCCTGTGCCAGCCTTCTGCATTGGGGTGGATGCTATTCCAAAATGCAGCGCAGTTTTGCATGCCCAACAGGGAACAGTGGTACACGGATTAAAAAATCTGCTTCTTTGTAGGTCAGATATAGATACATGTCCTGCCTCAGTGATGACTAACAAGAACTCCAAATTCAGTTCCCTCTTTCTTTTCCCCAGTATACAGTTCCATGTTTCTTATTGAATCATATTATTTCTAAGATCATGATCTTCTGAACTCATATATACACAGAGATCTTACCATCCAAATGTTTTCAACCACTCATCTCCCTCAAATTCATTTTTACAGTTATTTTCATAATGCTTCTGTATTACCTAGAGAATGATATTTGTCCTAAAATGGAAAACTGAAGTACAGCTGACTCTTCCCTTACCTGTTCTCCTTGACTTTTGAAATTGATCTGTCCTCGGTTTTAGACAAATAATGCTATTTCAGAAATGTCTCATTAGTATAAACAATGATGCAGCTGATGTTTTCCTCCTGACACTGTAGCATCCATATATAAGATCTGTTGTTACTGTGCTCATGCTGCATTTCTGTAAGCACAAGCAATGCATCATCACTGGACAATAATTTTGCCAGATAAAGGCTGCGACTTTGCCCTCTGAGGGTTGTCTGTAAGCAGATAATACTGTTGAACTAGACAGAAGGATTTACAATGAAGCTCTTTTTAATTATCATGCGTAACTCTAGGGAGCTTTTCAAAATGGTCCCTCTTTGAGAAATTTTAATATGTTTCTAAAAGATTTAAAGTGATATAGGTCCAGAGGCAGAATAATATGTATGGCTATTTTTAAATGCTAGTGTAAAACCCCAGCTGCACAGCTTTGTCTCTATTCATATTTATTAATCAGTCCATTTTAATGTCCTCACTTTCCTCTCTCTCTCATTTTCTTCCTCTAAGTCCCTGCCCAGCTGCTTCCCAGAGACCATTTTAAAATTAATTCTAATGATTTTAGGCACTTATAATATGACTATCATCACAAGACTGTTTTCTTAGTGAACCAAGTCACTAGCTGGCAGGAGTATTATTTGGGGATCTCGTCTCATTGTTTCCCCCAAGCTGACAAGACTCAGGCCAAATCCTTGGTCTAATCCTGTTTACTTATTTACAATTTAAATGAATTTAAATGAATATGCCACAGGATAATTGGCTCCCTTAAAATATAATAGAAAAATAAAGACTGTTTAAGCTCTACCTGTTTTTCAGAGAGGGTGACAATTTAGACAAACCCTGTGACCAGGCTCATTCCTTGCAACCAGAAAAACCCTGCACCCATGATGAATTTTCTCTGGCCTGTTGGGCATCTGGGGCAATTAATCCCCTTTGATTAATGATCAGTTTTGACTAACAGTTTCAGATACTCCACTGAGCCTGAAAGAGTTCTTGGCAGACCACTGATTTTAAGTGGGGTCTAATGTTTGCTCAGGTTAAACACTGTCTGGATGACAGCCTTTAGTGCCTTTCAGCACAATAGTTAACAAGAACTCTAGCCAGAATTGTGCACTTAACTGTTAAACAAGAGAAAAAAAGTCTGATTTTATTGACATCCAGAAGAAAAGAGGCAATTATGCTTCAAATGTTTCTGCTTACTTGATCCTCTTTTCTTTTGTTTTACAGTTGTTCTTGTGGATCACCATATATCTATCAAGTCAGTAACTTCAGCTTTGGCAATTTGCCCAAGATCAGCACCTTGTAACAAAAAAATCCCCTAGTGGGCTTCTTTGCAGAAGGTCATACTTGTCCCACTTCCTAAAAAACAGAGAGACAGTGTTTATGCTTCTCGTTTTCCCAGGACCCCTGGTTCTTTCATGGTGCTTCTCCATCCAGGTTGCAATGGCAAAGCTTAATTCAATAGGGAGTTAGTTCACATTGGACTGTCTTCTGAGGAATTCTCCTGAGAAGGAGACTGTTGAAGAATAATTATGAGAATCACAGACTGTTAAATCTCTGTCAGCTTATCTTCAGAGTTTAGTTTATGAGGGGGGAAAAATGCACATCTTCTCAGGGTTTCAATCTTGGTCCTCCCTGATGTCCAGCACCAAAGAACAGTGTGGGTGTCTGATATCTGATATATATGAAGAGAAGGAAATCTTCACACATAGGAGATCTACATATATACGTTACTGCAGATCATGTCGTTTCCCCTGTAATACCTGTTATGACATCATAGCATATTTGTCCACAACATAACATACCTGTTATTACACCATAACACAATTGTCTTGCAAGACAATTTCATGGAACATGAAAGTACTTTTTTTCAACAACCTGGCTGCAGGAAAAATAAATAGCGATCTTATAGTAATAACAGCTTTTATGCAGCACTTTCCATCTTGTGAGCAAGATTTACTTTGAAAGTAAATTGCACATACCTTCCTATTTTATCTAGGTGGAAACTAAGTGCCTAAGCATGAAGGATCATTTAACCTATGTATTTTGTTCTCCCAATGTGCTATAGGTATTGTTAAAAGTGTCACTCAGCAAAAGACCTATGCACACAGTTAACTAAATTCTTTAAAAGGCTCAGCTGAAGTCAATGGCAGTACTCTTGGTGCATAATATTGAGGAGATGTATAACTACCTGCAGGATCAGGATCTTAGGTTGGCAGCTTCTTTGGAGCACATCATACTTCTCTTTCTATTAATGTAAAATACCATGTAAATGTATGGCAAAATATGCACATTCAGTAAATACACATAATATCCCAGTGAATTTGGCGAACAGTTTTCTACATAACAATAATAGACATAATTAAAAAAATTCAACCTAAAACCTACTCAATCAAGTTAATTATTTTGAAAGACTCAAGACAACAGATCCTGGGTACCATGTGAGTACTTCCAGAGCAATCAATTTTTTGTAAGTCCCCATGATATTGTACATAAAGTAAGAAATATCTTCAATATCCTCTGAACACTGTCTCAGACGTCCAAGTCTCAGATGGCTGGAATGAATACCTGTTATGTCATTGTTAGTGGTTGCCCTATTACTTTTTAAAAATCTCTTTTTCTTCTGTTTCAGGAAGATAATAAATCCACCAAAGTTTCTCATTTTCTGCCCAGACACCCTGCAAACTGCTTCTGGGATAGTACCGGCTGCTTCTTATATGTCCCATCATAAACAATGATTCTTTATGCAAGCTTTTTGCTTTCCATCTAGCTGTTAAAAATGACAGCAAGAATTATGCAATAGAGGACTTGTTTGGAAAACCTTATTTGCAATCTACACATACATCCAATGAGACAAGCCCATTTCTTAAATAAAACTGTAGTTTAAGAGAAACCTCTGAGAAATCTAAACTGAGAAGAATATCTTGAGCTGAGGCTATAATGTGTCCTTTCCTCCTACCCTGCAGCAACAAAAAGTATCCAGTTCTGTGATGATAAGAATTGTATGAACCTATACCTACTGTGCTCTTGTAGACTGCCAGGTGCAAACATTTTGGGGATCTATAATACCGTGGTTTATTCATTTTGTTTATGAATAATTTGCAGTGTCACACTATTCCTCACACTTATTAGTGATTAATACAACAGTCATTTTATAAGTATATTATTCAGAGGCAATAAGTCATGGAGATGTGCATCTATACTGGTATGATACACGTACATGTGTTTTCTGTTTGTTTAACCAGCCTGAGTTGGTTTTCTTTCTTTCCTTTCCATCAATCTCTGGGCAAGAGGTTAAAAATAAGTTGTCACTAGTTATATTAGTCTATATAGAGGAACAGCTAATTTATGTTTATTCAGTAATGGTTTTTCGGATGGAGTCACTTGCATCTCACAACCATACCAAAACACCATGGTGCTTTTGTGAATGTTTTGCCAGAGAGGGTGTTAAATATCCAAGTTCTTATGCAGGGATGCTGAGCACCCTCACCTGTCTCAAAGATGAAACATCTCATGGGGCTGGAAGTCTTCAGGAACTTGCTTTGAACTTGCTTCTCCATGACCAAGCTGTCTGGCTGTCCTGCAGTCCTGTCCTATCAGTGTAGGCAGGAAGCGCACTATGGATGGTGGAAGCTGTGAAGCCAGGACTCTCCTACTAAAGGCAGGTACCTCTGAGAAGTTCTTCCCACACATGCAAGGCAAAGACCTGCAGGCAATATTTTGTGTTGGCACCTTTTCTGGCAGGAGGTGCTTTGGTTTTGAATTCTCCATGGGTTTGTCTCTCCCTGACTGGTGGTACTGGAGACTGTTTGGAACTTGTGACTCATGGTGTAACTACCTGTATTCCCGGGAGCCCTGGAAAAGTAGGGGCTGCTATTATGTTATGTACAAACTTCACATTTCCTCACAATTTAAGGCCAAGAGAGATCATCAGATTGTCTAGTCTGATGTCCCGTGTATCAGAGGCTATTAAATGTTGTACCTCAAGGTTGACACAATTACTTTCATCAGCCCATAGTATTTTAGTCCTTGAGAAACCAAACTGTTATGTGTCTAAAGCAGTACCTGAGGTCCCTGCAGTACTTGAGAACTGATTAGGTGTGACATGCCCAGGCAATCACAGAAACAAATCCACACAAAAAATCCACCATCCTTGCCAATCTGAGCTAGAAAAATCTCTACTGCTCCTGAACTTGGCTTAATTCAGACCCAAGCATCAGATGTCTAAGATAATTTTCTGCATTGGTTTACTCTCTTCCTGGCTACAGCAAAATAAATAATACATGCTTCAAGAGAAGGCAAAAACTTCTACTGCACAATATACGAGGCCAAATACCCTCTGGGAGGAGCGGAGAAGGGATTCTTCCTCACCTCTGTAAGCAGTCAACTGGAGCTCTCAAGTCTGGGATTTGATTATACTCATTACCTTAACGCCAACTTGCAAATGTCTAAGTGGGCAGGCTGTAGTTCAAGACATCTTGTTTCAGCCATAACAGAAGTGGCACAGATGTGCCATTCTAATGGATGTAGGGCTAGAGGGATCACCAGGGGATCTAGCCTGACATGCCCATCCTTCCCTCCCTGTTTGAGTCTGTTCTGTCCATTACAAGCTCTCCCAGAAGCTGAAGTAAAGACCATATTTAAGAAAGACAGCCAGTTTTTAGGACACGATGAAGTGATGGTGAGTGCACCACCTCCCTTCATAAGCTCTTACAGAGTTTAATTACCTTTACTGCTAGGAAATTGCATCTGATTTCAAGGTTGATTACATCTAACCTTAAACTTCCAGTCACTGGATTTAGTTGTGCTTTTGTCAGCAAGAGTGAAAAAGCTCAGTTATCTGTTATCTTTTCCCTGTATCCTCTCAACCTTTTCTTGAGTAAGTGGAATATGTCCAGCTCTTTAAGCCTCTCATCTCAAGACTTGTGCTTGACTCGCAAAACATTTGGAGTTTCTCCAATATTTTCTCATCTTCTTTAAAGTGCAGGCACCAGAACTGTGCTTGATATTTTGGAAACAAGCAAGGACTGTGCTGAGTCCTTTCCACAGCATTGCACTGAGATCTCATGTTAGGGGTGATTATCTAGGGTAATCACTTTTTATCATTCCCTGAGTCTCTGCTCTCTGAGACAGCGCCCATTACTACAAGCTTTTGGTTCCCAGAGGTATTAATTTGCATTTGACTGTAGTAAAATGAATTTAGTGTGCTGCTTGTTGGACAGTGATCATTTAGCCAAATCAAATCACTGCAGAAGTAATATATCTTCTTTATTTACTGTGCTAAAATACATTGTGTCATATGCAAGCCTTTAAAGCAAAGACTTTATCTCATGCCCTGGACTGCTGAAAACAATATAAAATAGTATTAGGTGAAGACTGTTTCTGATTCTGCTGGGAAAGCTCCCCACATTGAATGAAACCTCCCCATTAAAAGACTACATTTTGAAATTTGTCAGTGAGACACTTCTTAATCCTTGTAATGGGTAACCTGTTGATTCCATGTAATGCAAGACTTGAAATCAAAATGTCATGTGGTATTAAGTCAACTGCCTTGCAGAAATCCAAGAACGTCCTATCAATACAGCTGCTTTTTTCATGCAGACCTGTAATATTTTATATAAATCTTTTAAATAACCAAAAATCCCACAACAAGTGTGTCTGACAAGACCTAACTTCCACTAACCTGTTCTGACTAGCATTAAAACATGCATTCTCTGGTTCTTTTTCTAATATTTAAGTATCCCAGAAATGCATGCTAGTTTGTGAGCAGCCAAAACACCAATTTCAAGTAATGGATGGCACATAGCAGAAAAATACACTTCCCTACTTAAATTTTTCTCTAAATCAGAGCTAGGTGGAGTACAAGCTGAACTAGTCAAGCTTATTTACAGCCGCTGTTTCTCTTTCAGAGCTAATGAATTATTGACAGTCTAAGGATTTTCTGTTATTTAAAACAGAAACTCTCTTCTATAATACAGTGGAAGTCTTCGCTATGTAGAAAAGGGACTATGTGCAAAACTAGCGAGATCTTTCAACCTGCCAAATACAGGAAAACAGAAGCTACTGGTACTTCTTGAAGAGTGTTTAAGGTCCAGTCCTCAAACCCTTGTGAGAGTAGCAGTGCTTAGACATCAAGATGGTCTGCACATTGCCAGCACAGGGCTTAAACCAGATTGACAGACACAAAGGATTTGTACTGACCCTCTGCAAAGATGGCTTTTCTCCATTATTAATCTTCTTGGGGCAAAACCTCATCACCTATACATGCAGTGATGGTACCTGTGGGTTGAGAGGAGCATGAAGACTGTTGGCACCATCAAGCCTAGAGAGACAGCAGAAGCAGGTATGCAATTTAGGAACACGTCTATAGTATGAACACTGTAGTTTGTGTTGCTTTTACTATTCCCAGGATGCAAAATTTCATGCTTTTTGCTGCTCTTGTGCCTCAGTGCAGACTACTGCTCTGGGCCCTGCACGCATCCTCCCTTTAAGCATGGAGTAATCCCAAGGAGAATGTGTTGCTGACATGTCTTTGGACTGCCCTCTACAAAAAAAATCACACTCTGGCCCATGAACAGAAGAAATATTCCTTCTAAACTCCTAAGCAGATGCCGCTAGAGGTAAGACTATTGTGAGATTTAGTTCTTTAACGTACCTACATCTAGAATATGAATTTCATACCATTGTTGGCTATGAAAAGAATTGATCTTCTAGTAAAAGGAATATTAGTTAACGGTTAAGGAGCAGGTCACTCAATTCATCTCAGCACTGGAAGAAGTGGTATTCTTTGCTGATTTTTGTACAAAGTTATTAATACTGTGAAGCTTAAAGGAATAGATGATACGAGATGATTTTTTAATTTAGCCATTGAAATATTTTGTTAATGTTTACAAATTTTTAAGGATCCCATCCTGTGAAGTCTTATTTGTATGAATAACCCTTATCAAAAAAACAGTCGTGCTGAATTATGTAGGGTTTTTTGTGTTAGAAAAAATAATTTGTGTAAAGGTTGGTAGTACTGGGCCCTTAAATATTTATAAACACTCATCAAAATTCTTTTATGAGGTAAACTTAAGAACTATCTGGTATCACCTATTATTTCATGCTCCTTAATTTTCATAACTATGTGTAGAAGTCAGCAAGTATTAGCAGTTCCTTTCTTATCGGAGGGCAGCCAAATGACCTTCTCCTTATCCTTTAAACTTACACACCTTCCTAACAGAGGACTAATCCTTTCACATCTACTTATCATGTAAAATGGATATGCGATACCAATAAGCTAGTGAGCAAACCTGCTAGTGGGTTTGTTCATGGAGTTTCAAGTTTCTTCCACCAATAATAATAATATATTCTTTCTACTGCACACACAGCCAATTGAGGGGGGCATGACATCAGCTGTATTTCAGTTCTTAAAAATCTGTGACATTTTTAACAGCAAGTAGATGTGCATCCTTTCACAGTAATTTTCCTCAGAAAAAATACTTTCTTCTCCTTTTCAAAGATATACTAAACACCCATTAATTTCAGCTGAAGTTATAGATGCTTAGCTGCTCTCAGGAGTGAGTCTTTGAATACAAACCTGCAAAACAGCTACTCGTGCAGCTGGTCAAAAAACTTTCTATAAGTTGAAATTTCAACAACAAAAATAAGTATTTCTATCTTTTGTGAGGTTCTTAACACAAGCAATCACACTTAAATCAACAGGACAAATAACATCACGGCTAATGCAGTAAGTTAATTTATGCAAGCTAAGATCAGTCTTCCCTCATATTGTTATGATATTTAACTATCCAAATGGTTCATTCCACAAAGCACAACTAGAGGTTCAATTTTAAAGGGAAATTACTGCATGGAAGACATCCATTTTTAGATAATCAAATAAACTTTTGTTTTGTTTTGTTTTGTTTTACTGTTGAGCCAAATGAAAAGCAGATCTGCTAATCTTCTTTTTCACTAAAAAAAAAAAAAATTAACAGCAGCAAGTCACTCCAAGGAGGTTTGCAATGCTTGTCATACAAGTATTAGTATTGTGGGTATGAGCAATCAAGTGCAACCATCCCGGGTGCTACACCCAGTTGTCAGATGCCTATATACTGACCAGTGAAAATACAAACACAGCTGAATTTGAAGAAATGGCTTCTGCACATTAGATTTTGGGTTCTCAGCAATGACTAATATTTTTCTACTGCCTTAAAATGAATCTGGGTCAGTTTCAGTTAAAGGAATAAAACTCACAAAGCCTGAAAATAATTTCCCATTGCAAATAATACAGGGCTGGCAGTCCAGTCATGGCTTCTTCTGGTCACTGACTTTGTGACACGATCCAGCACATTGTAAACAGGAATGCATGCTCACGTACTAAGTTTTTATTTTTTAACTGATTATGTCTTCAAAGCTGGGTTGAGTCAGTCAGTGTGAGAAATGTGTAAGGAGCTGATGAAAGTGGTTTTTATCAAGTTTCTTCATATTTGCTATTTCCTCTTATACTAATAAGAATGTAAAATGATAGGCATACATAAAAGTGTTCATGAGACAATTTGCAAATATTCTTAGGAGCAAAAAAGCAAGTTTTGATATAATACAAAGGCCCGGTCCTACATTATCTTGCTAACATGATTCAGACAGATTACTCAGGGAGGTAAGCATTTACTTGGGTAGAGACTCCCAGGACAGAAGTTTAATGATGGAGAATGGCATTTAGCAGTGTATTAGTTGCATATTTTTCCTTCTTCCCTCCCCCCGCCCCCATCTGTGGCCATAGCAGTGGTCCTTCTAACCCAGCAGTTTCTTTTTAAGAATGGCTTATATGGAGATAAAACAGCTCTGTATAGTTAGAGGTAAAAAAAGCTCCGAGGAAATCCAAGCTAATTCATTTTCTGTTCAATGTAGCGTCTTAGGTGGCTTTAACCTTAAAGCCAACCAGCTACCAAAGACGGATCTTTCTAAAACCGTCTACCCAGGTGCTCTCAACTGGAGAGAGGCAACACAATCCTTTGGTGCACGAGGTAAATGGCAAGTTTACTTTGCAGAGCCAGACTAGAAAATTGCACAACAGAGAATGCATGTTTGAGCGAGAGAGGCAACCAACCGCTGATGATCCTTCAAGCCTGTTATTTTGACAGTCCATGCATCTGCGGCAACATAGCACATTTTACAGAAGCACCTCTCAGAGAAGAAAGCCACCCTGCCAAGAACTATGGTAAACCCAGAGCAGGGTCTGAATAACTGGCTCTACGCAAGACCAGTTCAAAGGGTTGGTTAGGCTGGGTGCCGAGTAAGTTCACGTATTTTAGCAAAAAACCGTGCAGTGGCAAGTTTGCCAAATCAAGTCTTACACGCTGGCAAAAGCTGCTTTTCATCCGGGTTGGCAGAACAGTTCGCCTTATTCAGATTTTGCTGGGGAACCTGGAAGGCACTGGGGGGAGCAGAAGCACCCTCTGCCCGCACTCCGCGGTGCTGCCGGCGGGCAGGGCTCCCCCTCGGCCCCCGGCGCGGCGGCTGCGCACCCCGCGGCACAGGGAGCGCCTCTCCCGCGCACCAGCCTCCGCCGGGGCGGCCCCCGACTCAGAGCCAAAATCACTCCCGGGGAGGGACGGACAGCATCACCCCTCCCGGGGGGGAGCACCCCGCTGCGCTGTGGGAGCGAGAGGGGAGTCTCCTCCTTCCCTCCCCGCCCCGCTCTCTCCTCCCTCCCTCCCTCGCTGCCTGCCTGCCTGCAGCCGCAGCGCAGGGCAGGAGGGAGCGGCGGCGCGGCAGGCAGAGCCGCCCGGTGGAGCCAGCAGGGCGGGCGGGCTGGCGGGCGGTGGCTGCGCCCGGGCCCCGCCGCCCCGGCCGCGCCGCCGCCAGGCTCCGCCCGTCGCTCCCATGGCGCGGCGGCTCCGCGCCAGGTGAGGCTGCGCTGCCTGTTGCGCCGCTGGGGCGCGGGCCGAGCCGAGCCGCGCCGAGCCGAGCCGAGCCGCGCCGAGCCGAGCCGACACGCCGCGAAGTTTTGCGGGAAGGCGCCGCTCCGCGATGTGAGTTGCGGAGCCCCGCGGCCGCGCCGGGAGAAAACTCGACGGGGCTGGAGGGAGGGAGGGAGGGAAGCAGGCGAGCAGCGCTGGCTGCCGCCGAGGGGCTACCGCCGAGCCGTGCCACCTTGCCCAGCACCGATCGGCGAGGGCCGGCGGAGATACTCCTTCCCCCGGCCCGTGCCGGCGAGCCCCCGGCGCGCCCTGAGTGCTGGGGCGGGGGGCGGCGGGGTCCGGGCTCCGCCGAGGAAGCCGCGGGGGTGGGGAGGGAGCCAAGGGGCGGAGGCTGCGGGGAGGGGGCTGCCACCCCCTGGCTTGGGAGCGAGCGACGAGGGATTTGCGAGCCGCGCTCCCCGATCCCGTAGCGGAGCAGCATCAGAAACGGGGGAAGGCGAAAGAGCGCACCCCCGGACGTCTCTGTTTCCGAGGCGCCCGGCCGCTGCGCTGCCCGGCCGTGTGCGCGGCGGGCTGCCGGAGGTCGCGCTGATCAGCATGCAGGCGGCGGCCGGGGCGCGGGGCTGGCGGGGAAGGGGGAGGCGGGAGCGGTGGGAAGACGCCGTGTGTGTTGCCTTGGGGATTTTTCCACTTTGAGACCTGCCAGGACCAGTTGCTACGGAGCAGGCGGCGCTGGCTGTGATGGGGAGGAGAGGGCAGCTCCCCCCCCCTCCCCGTGAAGGCGAGCAACAAATGGCAGCGGGCGGCAGCCGGGCTGCAGCGGCGGTGCCCGCCGCGCCCAGGTGAGCTGCACCGCCCCGGGCCGCCCGCCCGCCCCCGCTGCCCGCTGAGGCACCGGGCGGGACCGCAGCGGCTGGCGCGGGGGCTCCCGGGGGCTCCCGGGGGCTCCCCGGAGGCAGGTGCAGCCCCCCGAGGCGAGCTGGGCGGGCGCAGCCGTGGCGGGGGCACGGGAGGGCGGGGGGGTCCCGCGGTGCTGGGGGGCTCCGCGGCGGCCCGGAGCCCCGAGCGGGGCACGGCCGCGACCTCAGAGCCCGCACAGAAATGTCACGATCGCTTGCAGTAAGCGGGGACTGGGTGCTCTGTGTGCGTGGAAACTGCGGGCTCTTCTCTCGCCTTTCCGGCCATCTACACGTCCAGAATTTCCCTCTCCAAAAATTTGGAAAATGTCTCCGATGCGCCGGCGGGAATTTTTCTTTCCTTCTCGGCTTCTACCTTCAAAAATTAGGAGATGTTAGAGTATCTGTCCGAAAATCGCAAAGTGGTTCAGGGTGCAGCTTATCACCCGGTCTTTCTGAACGTCCCTAGACAGCAGAGATGGTGTGATTACAGAATAAAACCAGCCAAATAACTCGAAAAGCATGAATAAACTAACTACTTAAAGAGTCAGAATGAAAACCGGGCAAACAACATTTAGTGCTCCTTTCGAAGAAGTGAGCCCAGAGGTATTTACGTATATATGAAAATGACAAAATAAGCGAATGCTTTTGAGATGATTGTAATTATTTTAAAAAAAATAATAACCATGAGAAAATGTTACAGCTTTGGCAAGGAAGGAAAATGAGTACTTTTAGAGCCAAAAACTGTGACTAGGATAGCCTTTTCTGAATGCTGAAAAATAACTGGCAACAATTTCTTCTGGTGGTAATGTGTCTAATAATTTGTACATTTAAATTGCAAGGTGTGTGTCACGCCCTTCTGAAAGCGGTAGCTTGAAGGCTTTCATACAGAGCACCACAGTGTTCATACAGCTTACACGTCAATATTATTCTTAGTAATTTAATTAGAAAGGACAGGCACGCAATGGGCTTCTAGTTTGATTTAGAGGGAAAGAAAGTGTTTGAGCTGTAGCATGAACTAATTTGCAAAACCTTTGCTATGTTCAGAGTCTAATTTTCTGGTTTCATTTCCAAATAGTAAAATTGCTTGGAATTAATTGTAACAGTGTGATTGCTTAGCTGATTCTGCAGCCCTTACTTGTGCAAGTTGCTGTGGGTTTCTATGGGATTACTCCTACAGGTAATATTTTGACGACTCAAAGACGGCAGGATCCGGCCCGTTGTCAGATAGTTCCAGCATGCAGCACTATGTAGGGATGCGCCCATTGGTGCTAACGAGAAGCCTTTGACTTCGGTAGGAAAAGAACTTGGGGTTAAGTCCAGATCTCTTACATTTATTCAGCTATTGCGGGTTGGGTCCCTGAGCCCTGATTTTGCCTTCCCTGAGGTCTGCTGTAAAATTTGCGCCAATTTCAGTCCAACGAAGATGAGCTTCTGTGGGTGATCATAGTTTTCCATTGCCTTAGGGCGAGTTGAAGCTACTCGGTGTCTTGGAGATCAGGGCCTGCGTGAATGAGGAGGACTGTATCTGCAACTATCAAGAATCGATGTGTTTTGCCTCAAATGAGAGATTAATCGAAAAAGAAGTATCATTTAATAGGCATATAAGTTCACGCTCTGGATCCAATCCCGTGCTAATAAAGTCCATGAGAGCTTTGCCATAGATAAAACAGAATAGTAAGGATTTAAGGATACATTTGTGATTTGTCTCTTCCATGTGCTTTACGTGGTCCATATTTCAAATCTTTTGGGAGGTAGGAAACTCTTCCTGCTCACACTGAAGCTGCGTTAGAGTAACTTCAGCTCAAACGCATGATATCTCAGCTCAAGAAATAACCTCCGAGCAGTAGAACTGAAATTTATAAAAATCAGCCTTACTCAGAAGTGCTAACTTGGGTGTCTAAACCCAGGGAAAATGTATTGCCTTATTACAAAATCACCTTTAGATGTTCAGTTAAATAAGGTACTTCTGAATCTTGCTTTTAAGGATATTTCTTCTCACTTCACTAGGAATATTTATGAGAGTAACACAAGGGATATGTGGCTCACTGGCAGGAAGATTTTAAACTTTTTAATGAAATGAATAATTTAAGCAAGCAGGAGTATGTGTAGAAATATTTGTTGTTACCAGTTCGGTTAATCAGAAGATGGACTAAAAAAGGTACTTTTTCTCAGTAGAGTATTGCATTTGCAGTGACTTACAGGATTTACATGTAACTACTGTCCTTGTTGTCATCTGCATGCTTGGTTTTGGATCAGCCCTCACCTGAGAATGCAGATTAAATTAGTATTCTTTGGCTAGCAAATTAATCTTTATAATTTTGCTTCATCCAGTAAAATTTGTTCGTAAACTTAGAGAAAACTCTTATGGAGCTATGAAATTTAGAAACTTATAATAATACTAAACAGAACCTTATTTTAAAATGATGGTACTTTGAAATAAACAATAAAGAATAAATTATTTGAGTTCATGGAATATGTAGCATTTACCTTGGCTTGTTTGGCCAAGCCTTTTTAAATTTTTAGATATTATTTTATTTACTAAAAGTAACCTCCAGAAAGTGCGGTTTTGGTAGAGCTCTTTAGTCCTGGTATGAATCAAATGTCAGTATGTCTACAGAAACTACGAGCAATAAGGATATAGGGGTTTCTCAGCACATTCAATAAGCATTTTTAAATGGATTACAGTCTGTAAATATATGCATGAACAAGGTGTACCTTCTACTCTTAAATCCAATGTGCTGTGGGTGAGGTAGCATCAAATTTAGAGTTGTTCTGGTGAATTTAAATCTCAGCTTCTAGTTTTAATCCAGCTCTTTTCATAACGTAGTTTCTGTGCTTCCGTCATTCTGGTGCAGTTTGTTAGTCTGGATGTAACGACGGACATGTGGGTGCATCCCAGAGGAAAAGCTGTATGATGTGGTATCGGTTTTACTCGCTGCTTGATCTGAGCTCATGGTTTAGACAGTTGCCAAACCCACTGTGGAGGAGGATCTCAGTATTTCACAACCATTAAAGATGTATGCTTCTGCTTCATGAAGATTTCTGTGGGTAACTGGTGCCTGTGTCCGTACTTGCCATTGGTGACTTGCGTTGCTTACCCCTATAGATACCCCTATAGATTAAGCAGCATTTGTAGCTGGCACTGGCTTGTTTTACACAGAGGCTTAGTTTGAACTTAGAAGAATAAACACAATGCTTACTGCTGCTGAACAAGAAAATAACTTTTATTCCTCTCCCCCTGGATATTGAAATGACCTATTGAGTACCTTTAGCAAGCAGTTGTTTGTTTTTTTTTTTTAAATTAGCTTCTTTCTGCACTGACTTCAACACTGGACATGGGAAAAGCCTTTTGCCATAAGAATCGGCACAGCTCCTGAGTTCTGCTTTCCATCAGCAAGGAAGAGGCAGTGGTAGCCGAATTAAAATGGGATTTCTCTCCCTGGAAGGTATAGAGATGAAAAAAAGAGAGAGGGAGAAACGGGAACAGATGAAGAAGGCCAGATGCCCTCAAAACAACAGAAAAGTAAGAGACAGCAAGGAGAAAGGTAGTTGCCGAACTGGGTAGTTTGACTTCCCAAAGGATGAAGGGGTCAATGGGGTTGACCATAGCCCTCTGGCTCGGCTCCCTGCTGTGTCATGGGCTTGCCATGGGACTTCAGAAAAGATGTTTTGGTTGATTTCAGTGGGACTAGAAGCCTTGCTGAGGGATTGAACTTGGCTTTTTGTGTCTCAGCTCCTCAAGATTGAAAGGAGATAAAAATGCCTCTTGAGTAAACAGGGCTGGTAAAAGGCCTTTTCAGAGATACATTGAACCGGATAATTGCAATTTTTACTTAGCGATGAGAATTAGCACTACAGATCTTGATGTACTTGATGAAGGTTTACCTCTCCTTTTCAGGGCCAGTTCAACTAGCTAGTGTGTGTTTTAAATGAATTTTGTTCTACGTTAATAACAGTTTCATAAAGCTGCTAACTTACCCTTTGAAAAGAAGAAAAAAGTTGATCTCTGCCTGCCAAATAGTACTATAAAGATATGATAACAAGAGAAGGTGAAAGGTGATAGACGTGAGATGCACATAAATGGGATGCTATTCTGGCTTGGAAGCAGGAAAGCAAATGGAGACTATTTAATTATTTACAGAATAATAAATGAAAAGTCTGGTTATAAAGTGACAGTAAAAGGAGAGACAAACAGAATAAAAAGAAAGTTGGGAAAAGGAAACAATGCATAAAGAAAGTAGAAGGTGGACAGGAAGAGATCACAGGGGCAGGGGATGGATTTAAAATTTCCATGGAGTTTTCAATTGGAAAATATTATCTGTCTAAATCCTTATATTGCAGTGCTTACATAATGACCTGTATTTTACTCAAATTGTGGAAGTCTGACACAGAGTGTTCTCCTGGGGGGTCACTTCATGTTCCTGCTTCATCCTTTGGATGCACAGCCTGAGTTAATAGGGCATGTGTTTTTAAAAGTGGCATGCCTTAATGACCGGCTGTCTTAAGAGGTATACTTTGTGGATGTTGTTAGTTTTAATGGTGTTATCATTTTCTCTTCTGTCAAAGTTGCAGTGAAAGTTACCTCTTCCTCCAAGAAATAATAGCATTGATTTTAAAGGGAGTATTTTTTTGCAGTTTACCAAAACTGGGTTACATACTCTTGCAACTGTACTAACTAAAGATATTTTGTATGTTAAGATCGTGAGTATTCAGCATTTCATTAGAGTGCTTGAATGACTGAGTATTTAATATGCTTGTACTGGGAGTTAGTGAGACACGTGAAAAGGATGTGAGGGTTGTTTCCCTCATCTGGATTACAAATATGTATCGCTTTGGCAGAATTTGCTTCATGCAAAGTGTTTTTGTAATACTTACAAAGTATACAACACAAGGTTGAAGCCTTTGGACATTCAAATGAGTCTATGCTGTCTGCTATTGTAAAGGCATTATGTTGAAAAAGAAACAAAAACAGTGGGTGTACAGTGTTCAGTGCATGCAAGTACTCCTTTAAGAACAGGGGCAAGTACTTCTGCCTCTTAGCAGAGGAACTAAAACAAAAATTTTATATGAAGTTGCTAGGTCATGTGTGGTTAAGCAAGCAATGATGGTTATATAGCTTATTGATGATACTTCAGTTTATGAATATTAAAACCAAAATAAGTTTAAGCTACTGGTGTTTTAATTCTTGACTTTTTTACCCATTTTGTGCTGGGTAATGAGAATTGGCACAATCTATTTAGACTTCCATTTAAATTATTTTTATTTTTAATTCATTATATAGCAGTATTTTTTTATTGTTTTCAGTACACTCTTACCTTGAAAAAAAACCCAAAAAACCTTTTCATCACCTCTAAAAACAGATTCTGTGATGTTTTTTTTCTGTCTAAATAAAATATAAAATAAAAATAAAAAGTTTTATTTTGAAATGATGTTCTGTTATACTTTCCTCCATCTAGGCAAAAATGGTATTTGCCAAAAACCAAAAATCTTGAATCAATATGTGCAAATGTAGGAGTTCCAGAAGAGGGAAAATACTCAAAGGCAGGAGGCTGTTCACAAGACTGGGAATCAGTAAATCCAGGGGTCAGTCTTCACAGCAAGTCCAGCTATGGTTTGGGTTTTTTTCCCCCCCCCAGATGTATTGCAAATGGTCTTCAAAATTTATCATGATTCCTCTGTATTACTAAACAAAATTTACTGTTACTGGTGTCAAAAGAGAGAATGACCCTTAGTGCTGTTCTCCTGAAATGAAGTTAACAGAGTACAACTGCCATTGCAACCTTCAAATAGTCTGATAGTGTTTCTAAACGTCCTTTTTGCCCTTGTTTTCAGCTTTATTGATACCGAGTCATTGAGATGAGAATTGGTGACTTTTGAACAGCCTCTTTTTAACAAAGTTTGTAATACTGTTCATGAATACGTGTCCGTCCCAATCTGCACAAGCACTAAAAAGGAAGGTGTGTATCAGAGGAGAACTGCGTTTAAGTACTCATTTTCGGGTTTTGTTGTTCTCTGGGTGTGCCTTGCCCTGTTCTGTAGATAAGAGTATTGATCTTGACTCTGCTGCCGCAAGGATGTCTCCTCTCTTTTAAAGCTGAGAGATTCCAAACTGTTTCCAAGAAAACGGTCTACGTCACGTTATAAAATGGGATACGAATGGGAAATTGTTGTTTTCTAGGATCTTCAAACTTAGAGTGAAACAACTCCCAAAACGTCAGATCGCAGTATTTCTCAGGCCTTCAGCTGTCGCTTCTCGCACGCCGCAAAGAACTGAAGCACACCAATTCAAATAGAATAAGAACATCTCAGCTTCACTTAAAAGCAGCACATGGATGACAGCATGCAGTAAACAGGCAGTCCTTTCCCTGTAAGTACGTTTTGAGGCTGCAAAGCTGAGATGTCATGTCCCTACAGATCAGTTTTTGGATCCCATTCTTGGTTTTAAACAGACTGTTGTCATTGAAGGGTGAATAATTTCTTTTAAGAAAATGTATTGGTCATTCTCTGTTTCCAGAATCTTTCACCCTTTTTGCCCTTTGACAGAAGACATTGTATATGTATTCTGCTCATCATTTTCATCAATTACATGGTATACGTATTGGCAGCTCTCACGCATAAATACTTACTTTGCTAGAGCAGGAGGTGACAGGATTTAGACATGTAAGAAACCTAAATCTTTGGCTCAGAAAAAATTCCTGATGGATACAAATGGTATTTCAATAACTTTCAATCCAAAAACTTTTCTTGCAAAGCGACATGACTGTTCTTCTTGCCAGTCACGGCAGGTGCTCCATCTGTACAAATACTGCCTAATTTGAACCAGTAAAGCGTAACGTTTTTTTTTTCCCCACTATCTGCCACATTTTCAACAAATTTTCTCAGTTCTTTAAACAAGTGTGAGGCAGCAGTGTGGAACAAAATGGACAGAGGCCAAGCAATTCCTTAATTATAGCAGATTTTTTTTAGCACATTGAACAACAACAGTCAACTGTGCAGTGTCAGTAGCATTGCAACTTCCCTTGGTTGTGAGAAAAAAAAAAATATTTGCATGAATCTGTTGAAAATTGAATACATGCTGTTGTATTGTCTAATATCATCTCAGCCCTTCTCATTGTCATGCTGCATGAACAACTATGAACGTATCAGCTGCGTGCTGTTCTTTTGATCTGGTTTGTGCAGCAATAATTGATGTACCCTCTCACATTCAGTCTTTGTTGTCTGAGAATGGGTCTTTCTTGCAAGCTTACCATAGGGATATTTGCTATTACACCTTTGCCACTGATTTCGGCTCACAAATGTGTATTTATTTTTTACATACAAAGAGCTGTCGTGCTGGGGATCTTTCTTGACATGAAATCAGACTGCAGGTCAGATCCAATAAAATATATTTTGCATTAATTTCAAGATTAGTTTGTATAAAAATACCATTCCAATTTGGACTGTCTGCCTGTATCACCACACCGCAAACATACTTCTACAGACTGTCCCTTCTCCAAAGAAGCAGCCTTCCGTGAGAGAAACTCTCCACGCAGTATCAGCTCCATGCACTGTCATCTTAGTATTTTTTTCAGTGGCATGCACGACTTGGCAAGCAATGCTTTGATGATAAGTAAATTGCTTTAAAAAGTTTATGGATGTTTGAGTTAGCTGGGAAATCATTAGAAAAACATGAGGTGAATGAGGACACTGCAGGTTGTACAGGTCCTTTATTTTCCTCTTGCTCTGGAGTTGCAGAGTAGGTAAGCTCTGGCTTTCTGTGGGCTCCCCAAAAGGAGTCTTGTTGACTGGAGTTACCGTGTCTTGGTTGTTGTTTAAGAAGCAATTTTAATCATGTGGGCTAAAACTGCTGGTTTTAAATTCTGGTTCTAGAAGCTGCTGAGTGCAGCTTTGAATCCCGAGTAATCACTTGGGCTTCTGCAAAGGGAGACTAAAATATTATCAGGCTTGCAGAGTAATGCTTCATTAATGCAAAGCAGTGGGGAGCTAGGGGCTGATTCTGTGACCACGTGTGTTCTTCCACTCACTTGGCTGCTCCAAGTAGCCGTCTCAATTTCCTATGCATCCACAGTTTCCTCAATTAGTACCTTTCTTCTAGAAATATTTAAGGCAAGGGGTTAAAAAGATTGTTGAATTTAATAAATACCTGTAGTGTAGTAGAAATGACATTTTTGTGACTGCAGATGTGATGTGTGTATGCAGGAGCTAGCAGAGCTCTAAAAGCATTCAGTCTCAGCCCTTCTGACGTTGTTTCTTCATTTTGGACCAGTCAGTTGCAGGTGAAGGGCACTGACAGGGTAACCTTTTGGTGACTTAAATACCACAGCTGATAGAGAAAGATTTAGTTTCGAAGGATCAGCTACCAGGGAAGTGCACTTCACTATTGCCATCTAGAAAAAAAAGCATGTTTGTTTTCAATTACAGATACTGAGCTTAGTTGTGGTCAGTTGATGTGAGTAGAGGTAGGCTGACTGTAGAGGTGGAAAGTTCGTGGTAGTGAAAATTGGAGATTGGTGAGAGGTGGACTTCTTGCTAACATTGACGCTGTACTTGGGTTCACTGTTTTCACCCATATACCTGACTGTTCTTGGCATTACCTAACGGCATCTTGGATACAAGGGTTGCTCCTGGAAACCGTTCCCTTTCGGTCTGAGAAATTAGCTATAAACTTTGTCCCTTCTCCAGTATAACTTAGACTAGATGATTTTATTTGACAACTTAATAATTGTACCTAAGCTGCCTCTGAAAATATTTTGCACTTGAATTTTATTAGTCTTGAATATATTACTTCTTCAAAAGAATTTTTATAGTTCTTACTAAATAAAGAATGAACCTGGAAAAAGGAAATTAAAAGTGAGTGCTCTGTGTCTTCACTTCCAAAACAAATTAAATATAAAAAAAAAAGTGTAATTATATTATCTTTTCATCATTTTCACACCAGAATGGGGAGGGAAAAAAGCCCATCTGTGTAAACGTTTTTAAACCTGCTTCCTGTGCCATAGCCTGTGCTTTTTCAGATTAGAGAGGAACACTGCATGCCTCAGATGCGATAAGGAGAATATTACTATTCAACGACTGTGATAACAAGCAAAGAAAACTCTGGGCTGAAAGTCAGGTGCCCTGCTGCCCTACAGCAGCGGCGGTGCTGGCGTCTCCATGTCGGTGTTGTAGAAGGAAGCGGGCATTTGCAGGCTCCCCATGAGCCTCCTCGCCGCAAGGGCAGGGTGCACCTACGACCACGTCAGACCACAGCTTTGGGGCACACCTCTTTGCTTCAGGGGCTCCGTGGCACATTGTCAAGTTCACCTTGCATCCTTATGCTGTGTTGTAGTCCCCCTTACTGGTGAAAGCCTTTGATTTTTCATTTGGGGTTTGACCCTGGGTCCATTTGAAGGGGGAACTTGATTTCCTTGCCCATCCAGAAAAAAAGCCACCACCACCAAAACCCCAGATGAACCAAACAAAAAGCGGCAGCCTCTGTCAGCAATAATTCATCAGGTGTGACGGGGTCAGTGTTCCTCAGTTTGGGCTTGCATTTGTCGGGCTTGGGGGCAGCGTGAGAGGGAAGTGCTGTCTATAAAGAGCTGGCAGGGATGTACCAGGTAAGATACCTGTGTAAGAAGGTTCACCTGAAGAGATGAAGGGCAGAAAGATCAGGACATGCTGAAACATTTCCTGTAAGATTTGTACCTCTGGTGAGGTGAAAAATAAAACATCCCGGTAATGCTAAAGCATATCCTCGCTAAGCCTACAATTACTTTCTTGGCAGCCCTGATGGAGGCATTTTCCTGGGCCCAGAGAAAACAGGGGGTTTGGGTGTGCACAGGGCATGGGGATTTGTCAGGGCTAAGACACGGACACTGGTACAAAGGGCAACTCATGGAGCTCCTAATCATCCAGGGAAGCATCTCAGACAGGGGCTCTGTCTCTGGGCATCTGTGTGAAGGGCTCACAGCTATCAGCGGCGATGGGCTTCCCTCAGAAGCTGTCATCTTAAAAGTCTGTTCAAGGGCTGGCCTTTTCTACAAAAGAGGAGTTTCTTTATAGGATGGGTGACTGGTCCACGGTGTAAGAGGAATGATGACAAGTTTTCAATACCTGCTGCTGCTAAACTTGGTTGTGCTTACTGGGCTCTAAAAATACTGCCATTTGAGTTTTTAACATGAATATCATCACTGTGAGTTGAGGATGTTTTTAATTGCCGTAGTTTGCGTAAGGCCTTCAAGGTTGTGATTCAGGACTTCAGGAGATCTTCTCCAAAACCTTACTGAGAAAAAATGCTCAATTCTTTTCCCTTTGTGAGTGGCATGGTTTAGGGGAGGGTGGGTAGGTGGGATTTCAATGTTCTCGGCAATGGGGGAGTCCCATGTGGCACTTTGCAATGTGGGTTTAAAATCTCTAACTTGCCAGCTGTTTCCTTTTTTTTTCCCCCTCCCTTCCGCAGAACTTTTAAAACCTTGTTCTAATTTGTTCTGTGAACCAAAGTGGTGTTTAAAGAACAAAGTCCATTAGAGATGTTGGCACAACAAAGAAAAAGTTCTATAAGATGTGAGTCAGCTTAGGAGGTCTGAAATGGGATGTGGGTAGGTCTTTCCTTTCTCAGGGGAAAATGGTCATTCTGAATAAGAAGGTAATGTGTTCTCAAGTGATAGATTGGAAAAGTCTTCAAAAGGCTTAAACAAGTACAGCACCTCTGCATTTCACAGTCAAGGGTGGAGAAATGTTTTTGTTATAGCATAGCAGTGTAGTGAGTTAATAAAAAGTAAACTTTGTGTAATTTTCCTTGCAAATATTTGGATACTAATGAGAATGTTTACAGTCCCTAAACTTTTTACTGTTTTATTTTTATCTTACTGTCTCTCTCTTCCCTTTTCATTGCTGCTGCTTTTTGAAAGTTATGTTTTCCTCTCCCTTAGAGGTGTCAGCTACAGAGGACTTCTCCCACGCATCAACTTAACGTCTCGTGTGGGCTAAGGGTTGTATGGAGCAGGGCAGCCAAAGACTTTCAGAGCGGGTTCTTGGAGCTGCTCCTCCCATACCGCTGCCGGAGCTGCCGGATGGGTCTGCAGCGGATGGAGCGGTATTCTTACAAGGAGAAAGAGCCACGGGAATGTGTGTAGGTTCAGATCTGAGTCCAGGGTTGTACACAGGTATTCCCATTAGTGATTAGGTTGCTATTTGTTTTGGAAACGTCAGTATTGTGTTTTGGTTTTTTTTTTCTTGATAATCACTCACATTTAAAGACTTGAGGTAAACCTGCATAAATCCAAGCTCACTGAAGCTGCTTTGATTAAGGTGGGTGTAAGCCGTAGTAGATTTACGTCCATAATACACATGCTGTCTCAGTTTGTGATACTTATGCAAAATCATAGTGAAAACACCTTAACAATGGATGTTATTCATACTGATTTGAGCACAGCCCATGTCCAAATGGGAAGTGATATTTATTCCTAACTTATGATACAAAAATACTTGAAATAACTATTTCTGGGACTTCAGTATTATCTATTGAATTCATATCTACCCTTGTCATCTGACAGGCTACTAACCAAGATTCTGCACAAAATGATAGTAGAAGTGACAGTCATACAATGCATTTCATTCCTGCTGAGCCCTGTTAATGTAGTTAGTTCGGGAGATTGGGAGTCGTTCAAGGACAGTCGTTTGGAAAGGATTTGCAGAATTTGTAATTGTGCCCATAAATCCCCCGTGTCCCCTTGCAAGTATGGTAAAATTTCTGTTGCAACCCTACTGTTCTGTGTTGGGGAAAGAGCATTTCTGTCTTTTTTTTTTTTGCTTGTTCCCTCTTTTTCAAACCCCAGCGGTTGCATTGTGCTTGCAGTGAATACCCTCTGCCACTGCCACAGACCATGCTTTCCATCCTCTGCAACGCCGTTATGTAGAATTGCTTCTGTGCTCTGTCAGCGTTTGACCCCTTGCAGCTGGCAGAGAATAGAAGAAATCATATATATGGAGACCCAAACTCTGCCCTTAGCTACGCTTGTGAAAACCTGTGGCATTATACAATTGGCTTGGAAAGACTTAAGAAATCCCATGAGATCCACTCCACTGAAAGTCGCTCTGTAAATGTTAGATAGGGCTGTTGTTTTTGCCTTAGTACATTTTATTTTAAAGCTGCACCTGAACTGCAGTCGATGATAACTGTTTCATAACATTGAAATAGAGGGACAGATTTGGAGCATGAGATATGCTGTGCTGTCAGTGGAGTTCGCTACTAAAACTATCTTAGCTAGGTGCCATAGCAGTGTCTGTGCTGCGAGACAGACATGCTCCGTGGGCTTCTGGTTCCTGGCAGCGTTCAAACCACTGGACACAATGTGACCATCCTCCTCGATGACCTGATCTCTTTTGGGAAGGAACCAGGCCCATCTGCTGGCATCTTGGTGGACAGTAGCCCTGCGGCACAGCGAGTCACAGGCAGCAGAGGACGTTGTCCTTCCTGGGCCAAGAAAACTGGGTTTAGGTCTGACATGTTCCTGGCACCATCCAGTACGGAGCAAGCACAGGGCTGAGTAATGTAAAGGGAAGGTGCTTGCACCCCCTTGGTCTCCAGGCAGTGGGGTGAAGCTCTGGGGTCTGGCCCGTGATGGTGGAGCTGACTGCCCTGCTGTTTGTGACTGCGAAACATAGTGTACGTGGAGATGTATGCTGCTGTATGAAAAGGCCCATATGACCTTTTTGTTTCATGTTTAATGCAAAACCATAGGAAATAATATTCAGTCTATAGACAGATATTGTACTGACCACAGCATCTTTGACTCATACAGCTGGTCCACAAGTAACTGAAGAGCTTGAATAGCTGTGTAATTCTTCTTTAAAAACGTGTTGCAGTGATAGACCTGAGCAGATTGAAGTTACAGTCAAAAAGCCCTACCCTGAGCCATTTCTTTTCTTCTTGGTTTCTGTGCGTTGTGATCCTACTGAGACAAGAAAGCAAAGTACAAGAAGTGAGGAAGTGAAGCAGAAGATATGATGAGATGTATTATACGCACCTCCAGTACTGTCGTTAGACATTTTTAACTACTGCTGTTTTTTGGAACATTTTCAAAAAGAAGAGTTTTGTGTATTTTTTTCCAGACTGAATAGAAATTTTGCCGCTCCTTAATGTAGAAAGGGAGTCGGAAATATCAAAATTACATGTGAATTATTTATGTGTCCAATTTGCTGTTGTGAATGGAGGAACAAGGATCTTAAAAGCTGTTAATTACTATGAATTCTATTGTACTCACTGTGGTTCTAGCTGCAGGCCACGTAGGCTCCAGAGGGTAACCTAGTGCCGTGCAGTCTAAGGGCACTTCTGGGAGGAAGGAGGGAGTGTGCCAAAATGCTCACTGCTGAGCAATGAGGTTACATCTAGATGTTTTGTCATTTTACTGGAGAGGAGTGGTGTTTTTCCTTCAAGGCCTGAAGATGAACAGCTTTATGTTTCTTCTGGTATGTCCAGAAAAAAAGAGTAAAACACAAGTTATGATGCTGTAGTACAGCATCTTCACATTTTTTATTCTGTGCTTCCTAAACTCAAGGGATTTCCTAGCAAGAATAGAAACATCTGCAACAACAACTCATATTTATGTTAATCTTTTGCAATCAGCATGCAGTCTGAAATAATTACAATGAATACACCCTCCGCTCCAAAACACTCACAACTTGCATTTATTTCAGGCTGCTTTGCCTCAGAAGTCTGAGAATGTAATCCCTCATTCTGTTCTGCTTCATCTCCTTTGCATGAATTTATCCAACAGTACCTTCTGTGAGCTTCATTAACAATGGTCATGCCATAATAAATTACATAAATTGAGAAGTTATTAATTAAATAAGTTGACAAAAAAAATCAAAGCATAATAAATTCAATTAGGTAACATTTTCCTGTAATAAATTTGCACACGAGGTGTGTAATGAAGTAGGCTGGGGTAAAATCTATAATCTGAAGTTTTTCAGCCTTCACAGCTTTACTAACTTAATCTGCACAAAGATTTTTCTTTCTTTTTTTAAAAATATTTTAAAACAATCGTGTCAAACAAACCTCGTTGTGCAAAGGGTTATGCAAATTTAGCAGAAAAACAGTAGTTACTGACAAAAACATGGCTGAGTCTGTTCGACCCTGTGAAGACACATCTTCCAGCCTTTCTGCATCTGTTTTCTTTTAGAGCTGCTTGCCCAAGTCAAGGCCATTTTCTCCAACCTGGCAGTGGCCCTTCAGGTCCATTCATTTGCTTGGTGCTGGGCAGAATTGGGGGGTATTTTTGGTTGAATTGGCCAACATATGTGGTATAAAGAGCACATTCAGAGCCGAGTCTCCATGCCAGTGCTGTGTGTATTTAGCTGGGCTGCTTGCCCAGGCATGTGGGAAGGAAAAGTAAGATCCGCCTTGGCCCGTGTGTGCAATGCCGCGGAGTGACTCCACAGGTGTCCTCAGCAGGTACCAGCGCCTGCCTTTGCTTTCTCTTTCCTGAACTTGCATCCAGAAATCGTAGAATTGCTATACCGTCCCATGCTTTCTGACCTTTTACACGGCTCAGCCGGGCTGCTTTCACTTAGGCAATGTTCCCATCTAAGGGATTTGATCCAAAAAGGAGAGATTTGGTTTTCCTTTCAGCTTCATGGCAGTGAATGGTGCTCTGATTTTCGGTGATGAGACCATGCAGGGATTGAACAAAAAACAGTGGGAGATGACATGGAAAGGGCATCTTTAAAATTATGAACGTTGGCTTGTGTATTTTCCAGCATCTCTGCAGTCAGAGAAAGCAGTGCAAAGGGAGTAGACTGGTACATTACATTCACTGTTTTGATTTGGTGATGCGTAGAGTCAGAATAATGCTTTGTAATGGTCTTTCACAATTGCAAATGGCTATATATTGAAGGCTATGAAAAATAATTATCAGTATTTATATCTCTCTGAAGCATCCTTTTCTTTTGATGTTTTAATTTAGGGCGATTCAGAGAGGCAAGACTGATGTCGGCAACATCAGTCTACACTTTGGATTGGGATCTACTCCCATTATTCTATGCACCATCAAACTCTGAAACTAGGGAATTTGACTTTTGGACATTCTATGAAAAAACATAGCACCAGGTCATTTGATTTGTATATACATACAATTGGGGGTACAGGGTGAGAAACAGATGTATGATGAGGGAGATAAGGGAACAACAGATGCTGGGGCAGATTGTGACAATACTGCCTATGGTGGCATTGACAGTGCTATGTCTCCATCCCCTCCTAGTCAGCTGTCCCCTCATCTTAGGTCACTGCAGGGGTAGCTCAGTGTTCCAAGAAGCAGAAGAAAAGGGGCTGTTGCATTTTAATACTGGCTTTGCCAATAGTTCTTCTGCTTTCTGCAAGATATATGTATTATTTAACCGGGTGAGGCCTGTGGTGAAGATGACATGGCAGCTTATCTGAGGTGGTATATAACTCATAAAATTCACCAGAAAGGTCACAAACCTGTGAGCAGGTGCATCTCTTACAGTTCTCTGAGCCACGGGCTACAGTTAATTGTCCACCAGAAGATACTGTAAAGCATTTCAGTATATCCAGATAACCCTTTCTCTCTCTGTCCCTGCCTTTTTACATCAAAAGAGAAGCAGCTGTAATTCTAGAGAAGGTAAGGAGGGCATAAAGTTTATATAGCAGAAGCACACCTATTTTACAGAAGATGCCCCATTTAAGTTTTAGGGATCTACCTGAACAGTTGCCAGACAGAATTCCTAAAGTTGTAGAGTATTGCACAGAAATCATTGCTGTAGTCCTTTGCAAAATTTTGGATAACTTGTAGCATGCATGGTAGTCTGGTCATAAAGAAGAAGAGGCACACACAGGTCCAGAGAGCAAAACCAAGGTGAAAGGAAAGAGTTAATAGGAACACATGGGTAGGGGAAAAATTAATGCACAGAAAAAGAGAGACAAAATTAGTCAAGAACACATAGGAATTAAAATACAGAGTGTTGGCTGAGAAAAACAGCTCACTAGTAGTCACTTGCTAGGATGAGAACATAGTACCTTCACCAAGAGACTCAAGCAGACCTTCCCCCAGAGGTTTGGGAATCTCCCATGTGAAGGATCTTGGGGTGAGTGGGAAGAAACTCTCCCTTTTAAAGTGATACGAATTAGGTGGCTGAAGCAGAGGAATTTTTTAATTGTTTCTGGAAAAGAAGATACTAGAAATTAAGGTCTTGATGACAGGAGTGTGTCAAAATAATGCATTATGTATTTTTGGAATTATACAATGTGTCATAAGCCAATTTTGTTCCAGGGGAAATGTGACATCTTCTCCCTTGTGAGTGAGGTTTCCAAAGGGCTGAAAAGCAAGGAAAATGTAAAGCAAAAAGAGAAGTTGTCAAACGGAGGAGAAAGGCATCGACTGTGCTATTTAAACTGTATAAATCAGTGGTGGTGTATCCTACCTCTCAACCCCTCCTGATAGCTCTGTGTGTTTAGGCTGCTAGATCTGTTTCCCATTTTCGGTCTGTTTCAGGGCAATAGATTTTACCTTGACCTGTAAAGCCCGTCATATCCTTTTACACAGCAGTGACTTCCCAGAGAGCAGAAACATAAATCTACACTGTTGCCATGAGGTACATGCTGTGCCTCACAGCAGATCTGGTTTTTTACTGGCAAGAATGTGTGCAAGAGGATTTTGCTGGGCTGCTGAAAATATTTAAGCTGCAGTTTTACACACTGAATTTTTGTTTCTTCTGCTTCCAGAATGTGAATAGTTTGGAAAGGAAATGTAGAGTTAACATCTGCAATCTGAAATGGTCTTCCTTTTCAGAAAAATACTGTTTCTGGTGTTCCTGTTGGTGAAGAGGAGCTATCCTTTCTAAGACATTCGGTATAGGTGTGAATATGTTCAAAGAGCTGACAATTAATAATTATTATTCACTGTTGCTACTTTGCTTCTAGTACAGTGAACATATTTTTGGAGTAGAATTAAATCCAAGTCTCTCCAGGGGCTATTGGTATTTTGCTAATGCTAAATTAAAGCGTGCCATGTGCTGTTCACTAGGGGTGGTCAGTAGTGGCTTGACAGAATTTAATTGTGTGTGTGGCAGGGGTGCTCTGGGTCACTGCGTGGTAGGTGTGATACAGCCACAATCTGGTGGGAAAGCAATTGTGTTTTCGTGAACAGGAAGGAGGCGAGGCATCCCCTAGCTGCTTTCCATCCTGCCTGCAGGTGAGGTGGCCCAGCTCCTGGAGCGGGCCTCCTGCACAGCCAGTTTTTGTTCCTTCTGCTCATCACCTATCCCTTTTCTTTTTCTACTCCCAAGCTGTAAATACTTAAAATGAGAGATAAGTTAATTAGAAGCCATGAAGCAGAGACGGAAGCTGAGCTACCTTAAAAAATCAGTAAGTGAAAAAGCAGGTCCAGATTGGAGAAGGAGGGAAGTAGTCTTTATAGCCTTCCAAATTATCTTCCTGTTAGGCTGTTCAAGCATAGGTTTGGAGGTATGAATACAAAAATTTAGCAGTATTCCCTCTTTGGGACATGCTGGTCTGTGTTGGACATCCCTAACTGGCATGTCATCCTTTAATGCCCCATTTTGAGCACTCTTCCTCTTAATATATCTTCAGTATTATTTTCCTTGATGAGGTCCTTACCTTTCTCAGCTGTATGCTTTGAGCATGTTCACCCTGCCCACGCTGGCGCAGTGTACAGCATGTTGCAGCACATCTGGACTAAAATAAAGTGTTAGTAGGAAGAAAACCACCGAAATAAAACCTGTGAATCTTGCACCTGAGCCAGCAGAGTCGCCAGGTGGAGAAGTTTCCTGAAGAGCGGAGCTGAAGGCCCTATTTCCAGGCTCTCCTTCCTCCTCTCTTTCCATCTCCCACTGAGGGCTAAGCCAGCTCAGGCAACCGCGCCGTGGGTAGGGTTCACAGGAGAGGGGTTACTGTGATCTCTGCAGCATGCAGTCACTAAAGGGGTGATTCATGGGGTGCAACACTCAGTGACATATAGGTGCAGGTGGAGGTTTGGGGGAAAAGTACCCGTGATGCGTACTGCACCCACAGCGGTCCTCGGTGAAGGGTGTGCTGCCTTGGGGCCGGGAAGGAGCAGGAGCTGTGGTCGTAATTTGGTGCAGGCGCTGCGGCTGGTTAGGTGGTGGCAGGGCAGAAGAGTTTGGGAGGAGAGTGAAACATCTGAAAATACATTGGGCTAGCATGATGTTTGGGAGTTACTATGTGGAATGGTGGCATTTTGTTATTTTATTTAGTAATTTGTGATGGCAGTAGCTGAATATTGAACAGCTTAAATCTAAGCAACTGGCATTTCATGCTTTGGTGAAGAGGGAGTGGGTGAGTGAAACAGTAGGGGTAAATTGTGAATAGGAGTGAAACCAATATGTGCAGCTTTCTCTGAACCTGCCCACCTCTTTCTTTGTGTAATATTGAGCAGCTGCGGCTGTGCTATCTCAGCTTATCATCAGTAATCGGGCTATAGATCTCCAAGGATGTGTTTTGCTTTCAGTTGCTTTGGTAGAAATCTGAACTTATTACCTAGATTATTTGCATTTAGACCAGCAAAACTGCAAACAGAAGTTGAGCCTTTTTTGTCAGTTTGGTTGGTGGGAAGTACTCTCATTTTATGAGAGCCTGCTATCTTTGTTTAGTCAAAGAAGAAACTGCTTGAATACAAAATGAGAGAGCGTTTGCACTATTGTCTTTTTCTTTCCTTCTGTGGGGAAGGTTGTACTAATCTTAGTAGGAGTAAAACTAATAGAGTTCACTATAAATTAACTAGAAGTACTTAGTTGATTAAAAAATGACATTTTCCTAATCCTTAATATTTATGCCAACCTGTAAGAACATAGGACACAAGACTTGACCAAGTTAGTTACAGAGGTGTATGCTGCTCTAATTGAATTCTTCAGCTGTTCCAAACATTTTTCAGGGAGATTCCGTTTGAATTCCATGGAGTTTTTCTTTAAGTCGCCCACTGGATTCCCTATATGCTTTTTAATGCTAGGTTAGGTAGGTTTGTTTATAAGTTGCTGTCCTAGACTGCTTTCTCTAGAGGCGTAATTTAGAAACTAGTGTTTCATTCATTAGTGTGCTTACCTTGGTCTGAATCTATGATTTTTGTCTGTTGTTCAGCTTACAGACTGACGACTCACTCCTTTGCTTCACCAGATAGCTGCACGTGATCTTATTCCATTCTTACATGAGCTTTGGTAGTGAGCTAGCAAGAAATGTTTACAGCATTCAGGGTGAATTGCAATTCGACAGAAAAATTTATTTTACAAAAAAGAAAAAAAAGGAAAAAAAGGGTTGCTGTAGCTAAAAAAAATTTTAAAATAATTTATCTGTTTTATTATGCCTCTGTTGGGCTTCACAGTATATGCAAAGGATGCAAGAAGACGCTCTCCGCCCCTTTCTAGCATGCATGGGAAAAGTCAGGATGTGCAGAACAGAGTGGTATTTCCATTCAGGAGACATCCATCTCAGCCTGTGGAAATCCGTGTAGAGAAAGAAATCCTAGTGGGATGTCCACTGTATCTGCAGGAGGTTTCTGTAGATGAGCAGCTTCCTTCATGCCATGTCCCCACATAACTTAGCAGCATCCTGTAGGTGTGAATGCCTGTCTCTGCAGAGCAGGATATGCAGAAGTTGAAAAGATGGGTGGTGGAGGGAGACATGGTGACTAACTCTTTATTCCTGGAACTGCACCCTCAGCACGGAGGACAGCATTAAGTATGTTCCAGATAGGCTCCTCACACTGCATGATTACTGGGGATTAAGCCATTTTCCCCATGGATCCTGTACTTGGCAGAAGGCTCTGCAGGAAGGGGTAGTGTGCCTCCAGATTTAAACATATGCAGAAATCAGCACTTGCATAATAGATTAGTTCGTTATTATTCACCGCTTTCTTCTGTTCTTTGACACGGGTTTCAGATACTGCACATGTTGATTTTCTCCTCATGCCATGTGGTCCTAACACATGGTGAAGGAAGGACATTCAGACTGGAATTATTTCATCTCCCAGAATCTGTCAGTTTTCCAATGTCACTTTTTTTTCTTCCTGGTATTTCTTCTGGTATTTTTATTTAATTTTTAAAAAATAGGACATTGAGTTTAGATTTTTACCTTAAAACTGGTTGTTCCTGTTCACTACTAAAAGATGTATTACTGAACTGCAACAGAAAGAATGACCAGGGTATAATTTTCCCTTTTTTTTTTTTTTTTTTTTTGTGGAGTGGGGAATTTGCTTATATTAATCTTTCTGCTTTGCTAGGTCTGTGAAGACCACAAAGTTTAATTTCTCTAGGTAATTCCAACTTGTTCGTTTTTCAAGTTTTTGCCTGCTGGCTTTGAATGGTAAGGGGGAATTTGCAGTAAAGACTTGTCATGGAATTTGAAAAGTACATTTATGCTCAGGGTAAATAAATAATCTCTTTCCTTATTTAGGTAAAGGTCTCAGCCAGTGCTCTTGCCAGTGGTGTCCTTTTGAACTAACCTGGCTTATTGTATTGTGCAGAGTGCAACAACCAAGTGATACCAGGCAATATTTTTGTAGTTCTCTGCTAATAAGTGATGTCCTTATGGCATTTATGGTAGTTAAAGGCAGCATAAAGAGTTTACACTGGGTACACTCAACCTGTCTTCCAAGTGGCTGTGTTCATACCCCTTCCCTGTTAGCCTCCTGGGACCTGTCTTCGCCGACTGAACACTTCTTGTGGCCATTTGGAGGATCTGCGTGACCACAGTCCACAAAACTTTTCGTCAGCCTGGCTGCCACATTTGCACAAGTTAGAAGCTGGGTGGGGAGGGTCAGAACTGGGATTTCTCCGAGGTCGGTTTATTAGGTTCCTTCAGAGCACAGGAAAAACAGCCTTCCATCCCACTGCATGTTGGAGTAGCACTTATAAGTACTTCCCTTCTCTGTTTTATTTAATAGTATGGCTGCTGTTGAGCTTTTGCAACTGTGAAGTCAGTTGGATTCTTGTGTACCAGATTCTGCAGAAAAATTTTTGGCCAATGGTGACTGGTATGAAAGAGGAGTGTGGACTAATTCTGTTTTAACAGCTTGTGCAAAATATATGTAGGAGTGTAAGGAAGAAACTGTCACTACTGAATCTCAGAAGAAGTAAATGTAAGAAAAATGTTCAGACTTTAGGGAGGAATGAGAAAATGGTGTGCACGGATCGAACATGAAACATCAAGTCCGCGTTCAAAAAGAGAAGCCATCCAAATGCTGTTTGGGAAATCGTTAGTTTTCAGAGAGAGTGTTCTGTTGTATCTTGCTACTGATTAGCAAGTCTGTAAGTTTTTGGTGCGTATCATAGTTTTACCCCATGCCATTACAGCTTGCTGACTCAGGTTAGTGAAAATTGTTTCTATGGAGGATGAGTATCCTCAAAGGACGTGCACAAAGACATTGGCTGATTGTGTTCTTTACCTTTTTGAGAAAGGTAAAATGTTCATTACAAACAACTTGAAAAAGCAAAGAGCATTTCATCGATAGTGTTATGGGAACACAAACTTACTGTATCACTTTATATGAAGCAGACCAAAAAAAGCACGGTAGTTTACAAGCAACAACTAAGGCAAGGCTTTGAAAAAACCATGGATTTAGCTTCTATCAATATAGCAAAATATTTACTTAAATGAGTGTGACATCCATTTGGTGTTGTAAGGGAAAATATTTTTACACGTCATTTCTTCTCTTTACCATAGTGTTGAATCTCGCTTACTTTATTTAGTCATGCATGAATACACTGAATTAAGTAGTATTTTTATGAGTTATCTGGACATTTGAATTTCTTATGAATTGAAAAATGCTGCTTGAAAAAATGGTTTAGGATGAGATTAAATTAAAAGATCAGAGTAACTCATTATTGGCTCCTTTACATAGATACTTTAATTGTGGAGTTTTTCCTTAACATATGGATATATATTCCCTCTGGTTTTGTAGCTTTCTAATATTATTTTCTTTAGGGTTCTTTTCTGCATTAGTTTTTGTGTATACCATTTTTTTAATGCATCAAATTAAATGAAATGAAGATACTACAAGTGAAATAAACAGAGAAATAGGTTAACACATAGAAACATAGAAAACTTGTCTAGGAAATAGCTTTTTAGGTGTGTTACTCCAATTGGTAAAATTAATAAGGCTAACCAGAAAAGAATGAACATTTTTGTGGAGAAGGGTGAAAGACATATTAAGAGAAAGTTGTAAAACCCCAAGGGAAAATATACAAACAGCAACTCTTAAAATAATCTAGCCTTATGACCAGAAAGAACTGGAAAAAAAAAAAAAATTAATTGTTTCCTTGCCATCAGCCCTTTCCCATCATAAGAAAAGCCATAAGCAGCAGTGAGTAAGCAGTGGTTGCCAGCACTCAGAGGTAACGACTGTGGGCAAGTATGTGGTGGGCTGCCTTTTTTAGGCTTGGTGCCTAAGGAAACTGCTTTTCAGCATAAAACAGAAATAGAAGTTAAACTTACTGCCTTGAAATGTAAAACCAGATAGTTTAGGACATTTAAAAGAAATTTGTCTGCTATCAGTCCTTGAATTTTAAAGATATTTTTGTTACTGCGAACTTGAAAATTGAGATGGTGCTTTTTTTCAAGGCATGAACTACATGATCCCATGATGTAGCTCCTTTGCTTGCATGTGGAGGTTATCTCCATGGTTGACTCCCTCCGTGGCTTTGGAAGAAAGCTGGTCAGCAGGAGTGCTCTCCTCCTCACCTGCAGATTATCTGGACCTGTAGAAGCATGGAGCAGAGATGGTGTGCCTTGTTTGTCCAATGACTTAACGCGCTTGAACTTTCCTTCAGAGTCTGGCCTCCTGGGAGCCTCTGGGATTGCTAGGTTGAGCAAATAGCCTGATAGAAAGTTTGACTGATACCAGGAGATGAAAATAGTTGTGCTAGCTCTGCTGGAAGGTAGCAAGGAAAAGCCACAGAGAATCCCTGACTGAAGGTGGTCACAAGATACCACGCAGACCTGGAGGCACGCAGTTTGGCAAGCTGGGGCCAACAGGATAAAAGCCTTTTTTCCTTTAAAGGCTACAAAACCCAACAGGAGGCTTCAGGGAAAACCTTGGTGGGTTGGTCCTGCAGAGTTCTTTTTCCCTTGACGCACATTGCATCTATTTGTGTAGAGGGATGGGAATTGGCCTCAAATTTTCTAAGACAGGATTGTAAATGAAAGACGGACAAATGTAGTTCCTATTACAACCCATTTGACTGACTTCTTAAAATTAATAACAAAAAGTGGAATTTTAGAAAGCTTGTTCTATCATGGCTCAGTTCAGCTCCTCCTGAAATCATAGGGACAGCTTACAAGATACTTAAGTATGGACAAAGTTCAGTGGGTTTGTTTTGTTTTGTTTTTAAGCCTTCTAGCTACACTTTATGGGGTTTTGTTCTGTAATTCAGTTGCAGAAAGCAGAATGAAAATTTGCCCTTGTTTTCTGGCTAGCTTGAGTGTCATTTTGGTGCCAAAAAGCATTTTAAAAAAGGCTTTAACTTTTTTTTCCCCTCTTTTTTTTAAGGGCAGTGTTCTTAAAACAGCTTGTATGAATGTAGGCACCCAAATTAGTGTTTGATGCATTGAAATCAGTTATCACTTAATTGGTTCATTAGGTACTTAGAATTTATTTACCAAAAGTTTGGCCATGTGTGACTTGCTGTCATTTGAAAATCTTCTCCTTTCAAGAGTTTCCAAATAAGTTTATGCATATTTATTGGGAATATTGTCATGCTGTCGATTCAGTAATTCAATTTGTTGACTGCAGTTCAGTGACATAAATGAATAAATATTTGCAGTTTTGGTCCTTTACTTTTAGATGTTGGTATGAGTTAAAAAGGAAGAGCACTATTTTGATTTAGAGTATAATACAATAATACAGAGCAATACAATAATTGTGTATCTTCAATGTTTGTTTGCTACAGACATCCATTTCTCAGGAAGCACTGTCATTGTGGAAACCAGCATAATCTTAATTAATGTTTTACACTATGTGCCTTACAATTAATATTTTAAAAATAGAACATCTGTAATTGGACTTGTTTACCCACCCTAATCATAGTGGAAACTTCTCAATGGTAAGATATTTCATAAACCCTGGCTAAATGATAGCAAACATCTACAATCAAATTCTGGTTTTGGGGTATGTGCTTATAAGTCCCTGCTGCAAGCCAAGTCTCTTCTTTACAGACAACACAGATTGTACAACTATGTGTAACATAAACAGGAAATAAAAAAGTGCTTCAGTAGGACTTAAATGTTGTGCTGCGAGGCCTAGAATTATCTCTGTCTTAAGTTACACTGCTTTTGAGTATTATTTCTTGAATTGTAGTTCTTGCAGATGTTTTTCTGAACCTGCCTGGAAGTAATCACAGAATGGCTGAGGCTAGAAGGCACCTCTGGAGATCACTTAGTCCAACCCTCCTGCTCAAAGCAGGTTGCTCAGGGCCTTGTCCAGCAGGCTTTTGCGTTTCTTCAGGGATGGAGATGCCACAACCTTTCTGGGCAACCTGTTCCAGGTTTGACCAACCTCACAGTGAAAAAAAAAAAAAAAAGAGAGAAAATGATTATTTTCTTATGTTCAGACAGAATTCCCTGTATTTCAATTTGTGCCCATTGCCTCTTATCCTTTTGCTAGGCATCACTGAGAAGAGTCTGGTTTTGTCTTCATTATTCCTCCTGATCAGGTATGAACCTCACTGTTCACTTATTTAGTCTGTACTTCATCAGTCTGTCAATGGGGATGTTATGGGAGACAGCATCAAAAGCTCTGCTGAAGTCAAGATAAATAACATCCACTTCTCATCTCAGTGAGATGAGCCAGGCCTCTCATTGCAGAAAGCTATCAGGTTGGTTAGATGCGATTTCTGCCTTCATAAATCCATGCTGACTACTCCCAATCACCTTCTTTTACTCCATATGTTAAGGAAATTGTTCCCAGTTTTATTCGCTCATCACCTCCCCAGGGCTGGAGGTGAGGCTGACCTGTCTGTAGTTTACTGGATCATAGGACTTTTGCTTTCTTGCGGTCCTCAAGAACTGCTGATCCCCATGACATGGTTTAGTCTAGTCTACCCTTGATTGGTTTAGTGTGGACTTGGTAGTGTAGGTTAATGGTTGGACTGGATGACCTTAAAGGTCTTTTCCAACCTAAACGATTCTATGATTCTTCTATAACCTTTCAAAGATAGTTGAGAGTGGCCTTCTGCTAACATCAGCCAGCTCCCTCAGCACCCATGGATGCATCCCCTCAGGACCCACAGGGTTGTGTATGTGCAGTTTGTTTAAATGTTGCTTAACTTGATCCTCTTCTGCTGAGGCCAAGGCTTCATTGCTTCGGACTTTCTCACTGGTCTCAGGAGCCTGGGATTTCTGAGAACAGAATATTCAAGGAAGAAACAGCTTTTAAATTGACTGCCTTTTTTCTGGTAGTAGTCTGTCCCTCCAGCTATGAGAGATACACTTAATGTGCTTTAAATGCAAACCAGTTCTTTGCAGAATGTCTGTATTAAATAGATTTAAAGTTTGTTGATAGACCTATATTTAAAGCTAAACTATGAATATATTTCCATGATTACACTGAAAATGAAAAATTCTAGTGCACAAAGGAGTATAAACCTACCAAAAATGTGAATTTTTTTCTTTGTGCTTCTCTCCTGTGTTGGCTTGGCTGTGCAGAGGTATGTAACAGGAGTGACTACAGGCGGTGCAGGGATTTCAGAGATCGTTTTAATGTGTCAGAACAACAAGGTGGATTAGTCTGCAGTCACGTTCATGTTGCCATCGAGAGCTGTCATCTGTGCCTGAGCAAGGTTGTTTTAAGCTTGCATCGCTGTAACAGTCCCAATTTACAAGCATTTCTGTGCAGTTGTCAAATGGGGAAACGGAGGGAAGAAAAAAAAGTGAACATGCTGGTTCCAGCTCAGCAGGAACCTGACATCTCCTGAGCAAAACAGGACCAGGGCAGCGGGAGCCGCTGCCTTGCGGGGTACAGATGCGGCTGTGGGTGGGGGGCAGGTTTCTGGCTCCCAGCTTCTTCCAAGCTCCAAGCTCAGCAGCAGCTTGGGAATCCCACTGCTTACAGGGGTGTGAAGCACAGATCGTCCCTCTCCTGCTGATCATTTGCTGCTGTCCTCCAAAGAGAAATTGGACATCCCCACTGAGTGGAGTCAGAGCTGAGGAGCCAGCCATCTTTGGCAGTGTTCATCTACTCTTCCAGCATGGCTCTGCCAGCTTTAAGTTAATAATAACTTTTTAAAAGCCTTTCAGTTTCTTAGGGTTCCTTAAACATCCAGTAACTTCTAGCAGGTTGCACAGCAGTGAGGACTCAGCCTAGCATCACGTGAAGGTCTGCCAGGGTCGCTCCTCATCCTGCAAGCAAGCGAGAATGGCTCTGGGTGGGAACCGTGGCACTGCCTCAAATCTAGTGGGAGACTGTGGATGTTGTAGTAATTACTCCCAAGAGTAGCTGTGCCATCTTTTGGGCTGCTTTCTGCTGGCACTGTTACACATAAAAGGTCGTTTATTTTCCTCAGCGTATCTTCTGTTATTAACGCATTGTGCTAAGTCAGGGTTACAATGTGTGTGTCTTGTTCATGGTAGACCATTCATGGTAGACCATTCATAACATACCCCGTATTAGGTGTCTTGTCTTATAAACACATCATACAATCTCACCACAACCATCTGAGCTTCTGCTTCAGATCATTACTAAGATCTTGAATGCAAGCCTTGCCAAGCAGCATCCAGTGGGGCCACTTTGTTCACCTGTTCTTAAGGGGCTGTAACCATTAGTGCACTGAAGAAGCACCTTCTCTTTGTTCAGAAGAGAGCTGGCTGAAAGCTCCAGGTGGAAGAGCTGCTGAAGAAAAAAATACTGGATTTTAGTAAGACAGAAAAATGCTGATGTTATTTAAATTTTGTATTTTGATTGAGATTTTTCATATTGTGTAATTTTTTATACAAATTGTTTTCTCTCTCAGGGGTTTTAAAAGGGTTTTTTTTAGGTTTTTAAAAAGTCATATTTTGTAAAAATGACTTTCATAAAATTCAATAAGAAAACTTGTTCCAATAACATTAAAAAAATCCATTAAACGCTATGAAAAATACAGCAGAAATAAGAAATTACTTAACTGAAAGAATGCCACTGTAAAGGGAAAGATGTGAAATTTTTTTTTTCTCTTTTTCTCTTCACCCACCGTCAAGTTTTGAGCCATGTGCACATTTTAATGAGTAAAGGTAGAATGTAGAATTTTGCCTGGGTAATATTGTAATAACTTTAAATAAAATAATTATTAGCATGTTATACATTGGCTATTTTTTCTCTCATCTTACTACTAACATTGACTCTAAGAGAAGGCTAGTATCTCTTTTGTTATAAATAAATGATTGTCATATTAAGGCAGCTGTTAAAATCACTGATAGAGAACTAATCACTCATTCTATACAAAGTTGTTTGTGCAACCATAAAAGTAGCTTCATAATATGAAATCATGGTCCGGTGGGTTAATATTGTAGATGAAGTTGTAAGACGCCTCCAGGGCTGATGGTTGACTTTCCCGCTTCTCCCTGCTTGCAGAGGTGTTTGCATCTGCCAAAGTACATTTCAGTGTTGCAACTTCCAAGAATGTTAGAATGGTTATTTGCAAGATGACAGGGTTTTTTTTGGTGGAAAGAGAAAGGAGAAGTTTTGTATCCCGATGAAAAAGAAAGCAGGTGAAGTGACGCGTCATAATAGCTTTTTAGGACTTGTTGAGACTCGTGCCCTGAGTAACCATGCGCTTGCCAGCACGCGGTCTCCTGGCTTGCCATAGAGCAGTCATGCTGTGGCCACTAGCACATGCTCTCTGCATCCTCTGTGGTGGCTGTGAAAGTCAGGAGACTACAATCATAGAATCACTACCTCGATTTATCTCTTCACACTCAGCGCAGGCACGAGGCTGAGGTCTGTGGCAGCCCCGTTGATGAGGGCACGTGTCCACAATGGTGACAGTAGGGGGGGACTATCAGTGCCAGCTATGAGTGTCTGTCTCCCTTCTGTGCTCTGGGGAGATGCTTTTGAGCACAGAGCACTGTGAGAGCCCTGGTGCTGCAGTAACACAGAGCTATTGCCATGTGAACACTGTCTGCTTTCAAATTCAGCTTATCTATCATGGATCAGCTTGAAAATAGGTTGACACCACTGTGTTGACTGAGCTTTAATACTAGGCTGTTCCTCAGGCTGGCAAAGGTTGCGAAGTTTGAAGTGCAGGTTTGCAAGGAGGGGCTCCTCTTTGCATCTGGAGATACGAAATCTGACAGATTTTGGGATGCAGGCAAACTTTCTCTGGACCAGAACATGAGTGGCACTGAAAATGTGTATGGCACCACTGTGCTGTGAGCGTTTAGGCCATTTTCTTGTGCGTGAGCTCATCTGTTAACTTCACTGTCCAGTAAGGGAGGGCAGGGTGGAACTGGAGTGTACCTTTGGCTGACTGAAAGCAAGAAGGGAAGGAGTCAGGAGTTCAGGAGGTGCTCAGATGTGAACCAGTTTACAGAGATGGGACTAGCATTGCTGCAGCACTGTGGCACTGCATCTATGGCAACTAAGGGAAGGAGAATGAGCAATGTAATGTTTCCTGTGATGGGGAGCGTGAAGAAAAAGAGATTTGAAAATGCTGCTCTCAAGTGATATGGTTTGCTTTACTATTTGTTTTGCCATTCTTCATAGTATGTAGACTGGGACTTGATAATGGTGTTGTATAGCCCATTTGGATTTCTTTGGTTGTCCTGGACTGTTGACTTGTATTGAGATGTGGGATTTGAATGCATATAAGAGGTAAAGGTGCCTTTGAAATTAATTGATTCTTAAAAAGAGGGAGAGGAGGGGGGCAATTAGAGGGATGCTTTTCATTACTCTCTCTCAGTGAAAATGTGTAGTAGATACAGGGTAAAACTATACCACTGTATGGGTCATTTACTGTATCGGTGCATCTCTTTCTGCCATATTAGTCAATGGGAAGCTGATGCTGCTGGTTGTGGGTCAATTCATGGCCTGTTATATAGCTCCTGGAAAGACTGTATAATTTATAGAACTTGCTAATGCTTGGCAATTTCACTGGGCTCCAGGTAGTAAGGGGTTCACCCATCGGCTCGTGAGCCAGCGTGGTCTCTCACATGAAACTCCCACGTCTGGCTTCCTCCCTTCATTGTGAGAGCACAGGCGTTACAGCAGTTTCTGGTTCTTGTTCTTCTTTCATCTTCCTGCAGTTCCACAGGCTTTTCTGACAGCCTTGAACATTCCTGTAGGTATCACTGCTCTTCTACCCTCTGTCTTTTTGTCCTTGAATTAGTAGTTCTGCTAGTGAGATAAAGACTTTCTTTGTAGCTGGGCCATCCCTATAAAGAGCCCCTAAATCCTAATGTTTGTTTCTGACAGAGAAAAAAAAAAGCAGGTGAGTGGCTTTGAATTCATATGCTTTTATGTAGGGGAAAAAAGGAAAAAAAAGGGGTCAAGCAAGTGAAAAAAAAAAGTCAACAAGTAAAAATAAGTCTTAATTTCAAAAGAATTCCCATTTTTTATTTTCTCTGCCATTATATTTCATTGCTTCTCCATTTCTTTTTTTGGAAGGAATTGTTTCAGGAGTCTCATAGTAGTGTCATTTTACCTACTACCACCCAGACCGTTTTAGGGCAGAGTATGGACACAAGTGACATGTGCTGGCAGACAAAGCCACCATCATAGTTACACTGAACACACCTCACCAAAGAGTAGCTGCTGTTTCAGGAACCAGAGGAGAGGGAGAGTGTACACATGCCATGCACCGGGGACAGATTCCTTTTGCTCTGACGTGACTTTTATACATCTTGTTAGAAATGAGTGGCTTAGTGACCAAGCAGGGATCACAGGTGACACGGCGGGGCTTGGCACACCAAAGAAAACCTGAGGCCACATGGGCTCTTGTACTGAGCAAGAAAATTCAGCTTTATGGCTCTCTTGGAATCAGACTGAAATGAGACTGCTAGTAAACAGCTTCTGTGCTAATAGCAGGGTGCCTTAGCGTGCAGGTGGTTTGGAACAGAAGCAAGTGCCTTTAAGCATTGTTTTATGATGTTGTGCATTTCAGACTGAAAAATGGCCGCAAGCTTTATTACTTTACTATTAACGCATTTTCATTACTCTCCCTCTCTCCTGCAAACTGCTGCATTCATCCATTATAAAGTGGCTCTTTCTTTTTTCCTCTCGCCTGCCATTTCTCACAGTGTGAGGAGGGAGAGGCAGGTGGGTGGCAGCGGGGACAGTTGAGGACATAATGGCACTGCATCTGTTGCCAAACAAAGCCAAAGCCCTGGCTGCTGCCGGATAACCTGTTGAGGTCAACTTGCAAAGCCCTCAACAATAAATGCATCCCTCCTGCTGTGGCTGCTGCTTTCTAGGCACCTGCAAGGGGACTGCGCCTCTTAGGAGGGCTTCTCCCATTAGGGTTTTCCATCCTCCCTCCTGCTCCTTGATGGCGGGGGCTTTGCAGCGCGGCTGTTGGTATCCATCCCTTCCCAACGCTTGCAATCAGGTATTTCTGCCTCATTTGCCACTGAGGACTGTGTGCCAGGATCTTTTAATATTGGGAAAAAAGTAGTAGTGATTTGCAGGACTAAATCTGCCCTGCTTCCCCCTGCAATTTGGAAAAATGGTGTAAAAATTTTTTTTCAAAATCCTATTCTTATATTCTCTTTCCCCTTCTAAGTATGTCAAGTTAAGTTTATTTTGGTGCCAGTACCAACTGTAACCAGAGCTAAATTAGCCCTCCTGTTAGCTCTGCTTGGTTTTCACTTTTCAAGAAGCCTTAGTAAAATAAATCATGTCCCACTTGTCTTTAAATTTCATTATGGTGACCTAACTTAATTTACTATAAATTATTTCTACCTGAGCTTCTTCGGCTGTGAACTTGCAGCCTCCAGTGTCTTGCTCATTGGATCATTGCCCAGCTAATCAAGATTTTTTTTTCTTCACAACTCCTGCTTTTTGTATCAGCTAGCTCCGCCAAAGTCAACTTGGCTGTATAACCTCCGTGGGGACACACAAAGAGCTGATGTATTCTTGTCTTTAAAATAAGGGTGTTATTGAACTGAGTTTTGGTCTCTTCCTGTTGTGCTCTAGTGCTGCTAACAAAGACCTCTTTTCCCTTAGAATAAATGTGACCTCAGTGGTTCTCATCTTGGAGACAGCCATTGCAACACTTTCTTTTGGCTCTTCCTTCCTTTTCTTTTCTCCTTGGGAAGAATGACTGAGTGAGTGGAAAATCTCTGCTCACTCAGTATCAAGCAGCTGTGCCTTGTTTTTGTTTTTCAGCACAGCTAGATTTCATGTCTTACAAAGACTGGTGTTTATTTCCACTGAGAAATGCCGATCCTTTTTTTTTTTTTCTTTAGAGCTGCTCCTATTATTTAGCAATTGTTGATAAACAACTTCTATTTCAGCCCCCTGAACATTGAAGGCTCGCCTCTCACCAAGCTGCTGAGTTGCAACCAGGCTAAATATTTTTGCTGAGTAAGGGTCAGAGAACCCTTAAAGGATTTCAGCCTCCTACATCAAGTTGTAATAACAACTTGCTGTGATCGTATGTCCTCAGAAGAGAAACTTATACAGTAAGCTTTTTATGACTTTGGAAAAATACTGCATGGTTTTAAAAAAAAAAAAAAAAGGATTTTACCTGACTTCCTGGGAAGCTTTGGGGATGCTCCAGAGCAGTCATTGCAAAATGAAAACATGCTGATTGTTGCTTAGGTGGAACACATGTAATTTGCAAAGTCTTTTAATGGCAGCTGAGGGCCTGACGTAACTCACCAGCACATTAAAAAATAGCCAGTTTTTCTAACTCTTATTGGGAAACAAGTGGTAACATGCAGTGGTTTGTGATGAGCAGTCTAACATTATCTTTCAATATAGCCTTTCTTTTGAAAATGGACACTCTTGCTTGGTGTCTAGATCCTGGTGGAGCAGGTATCTCTGCTAGAGTAGTTTAACTATTATGGTGGATGTTGACGGAATTGAGTTTTCTGGGTGCACTCAGACTCTGCTGAAGGCATCCTGTTATCTCCCGGTACGGGGTGGTACAAGAACAGCGGGTACAAAAGGTACTGCCTTGGGCACACAGCAGTCTCCTCAGTTCTGACATGCTTCAGTCTGACCTAAATTATTGGGCTCAATATGAGGTTTACTGGTAAAACGACACGTCATGTGTTAGGTAGGGGGTCAGATTAGATGATCTAATGGCTCCATCTGGCCTTAGACTCTTAATTAGGGAAATGCTGCCAGCACAAGATGGCATTGAAGCTTTCTGCTGCTAGTTTTCGCTTGCTTGGGAGATCCTCAGCTGAAGCAGAGCTGCAGAGGTTGTACTTGGGCTAGTGTTTTCCTCAGCCTCTCATGCCAGTAGCAGCCAGCAGAGCTAAAAGCAAGCCCTGATGGGAAAGTGCTAGTCTTGCTTTCATGGAAGTAGAAGAGCCCTGTGTCTAACTCTTCCAGACTGCCACACATTCAGCTTTTAGAGCTGGAATGATATCTAAATATAGAAATCAAGTCTATTATTAGCCCAGTGCTGTAGCATTCCTTGAAAGAAAAAAGATAAGTTTCTCTGGCAAGCTGATGAAAAAGAAATTACAGTTATTTGAAGCCGCTCATGGATTAAAATATTAAAAGTGGGGATGTGGTTTTAGTGGTGGGTGGTTTGATACAGTAGAGGTTTATGATACCTTTGCTTGGCACCGTTGGTGCAGAAATGGAAAGTATAGATGTGTGTGTTGTTGTAGATGTGCTCTTTGCTTTCTCAGCTATGCAGGTGGCAGTGTGCACATTTAATAACCACTGAACCAGCAAAACCAGCATCACTGATCAATCAGTTTCTTCAGCAAGCCCAAATGGCTTGTAGTTAACTCAGTGTGTCACTTGATTCCACAAGGTCATTTGAATGTCTTCTTAAAGTTGCTTGATTGCTTATTGATCTCATAACTATTCCATACTTGCTGTCTTTTTCACTATTTTCTGGAATGTGTTGATAATGTCACAGTTTAAATTTCTTTAATAGAAGATTGTGGTTTTGTGGTGTTGAGTATTAACTTTTAAATTTAGAGCTTTTAATTGGGAGTTTCAAGCTTCATTGGTTTCCTTTATATACAAATGTTACACATTTTATTTTTCTTGCATTTTTCTAAATCAGATACTCTACTTCTGCATGCCTCTTAAAGGTCCTGGTACTATACAACCAGCATATTTCAAAGCACAAGGAGCTGAATTAATAACTGTTGAGGTACTCTATTCTAAAAGTGCTGTCCCCTATTGCTAATTTAGCTTGTGGTTTCCCCCCCCTTTCAGATCTTTCATACAGGGTAATTAACCAGATTGTTTCATTTCAGTAGTAGCTTCTACTGCCCTGGCTTCTTTCCTTGCAAATTCCTTGTGCCATAGACTGTTGCTCTGTGTTTATGTCACTGGGCAGTTGTGCATGGAGAGAAACAGCCTTGGTGTCCCGTGGTGTAAGACAACAGGGTAATCTAGATCCCAAGTGGAAGCAAGAGTGTGTGAAAGTGGATGCTAAACTGCCACTGCAGCACTGCCTCCGCTCGCGTCTGTATTTCCTTTTGAGGTGTCTAACCCGAGAGATGGTCACATCTGCGGTGACCCGTTGCAGGCCTGGGAACCTGCTCTGTGGCAGAGGGTCAGTTGGAAGAAGCAACTTTCAGTCATGCTCTGCTTCATTCTCCTCCTCCCTTCCCTGCCTTACTTTGGAGTCTGTAACACATCGTATTTCTTCTAGGACTCCCTATTGCCCGGGTATCTGCTGCCAGCAGCCGTCTTGCTGGCTGCTTCGTGCAATTGTGGTCAACTTTACAAAGCCGCCAGCATGTTCCTTGCTGAATGGTCCCTTCAGGTTTGCATGCTTATTTCTGCCTTGCTGACTTTATTATCAGCACAGCTTCCCCAGCCTAGTTACAACTTCTCTCTTCCCACTGCCTACTAAGTTGCAGGAACATTTGGATGAACCTCAAATGAGCTTGAAGAGAATAGTACGCAGAACCACGTAAGCACACTTAAAAGTGGAAGAAAGGTCTCTGGATGGTCTGAATCTTGCTTATCTTTGCAAGACAGTACCTTAAAGGCCTATTGGTTTCTGATAACATAGTTTTTCTTACCAGGGGTTAGATTTACACTTTGCAAAATAAGAATGAGATTTTCAATTGGACAAGGACACCATCTGCAGTCAGCAGATGCAGTTATCAAGATTAAATTCCAGGACTTGTCACTGATTATGCTGGTAATCATTGAGGTGATCAGTGAAATTATCTTGAGATCAAGACGACATTTTCTCTGATATAGTACTGCAGAATTAAGTTGAAGGAACATCCATCATTAGCTACTGGGTAGAGTCAGGATATGGCTCAAACCAAGCACTTGCCTTTTTCTCTTTGATCACATTATTTTATAATATGGGAGGAAAATAAATGAGCAAATACTGCGAAACTGACCTTTTATGTTGAAAACACTTTCCGTTGGATTGTGTCAAATTTATTGAAAACCTACTGCCTTGCCTAATTGTGAAAGGCTCCTAGGCATTCAGCTCATAACCAGACTTTAGAACAGACTTTAGTCTGAGTCTCTTTACCCAAGGAAGACAAAGTATTTCCACTTCAGTTATTTTAAGCTTTCAAAGTATTTTTTTTTTTTCTAGTATAGATCATATGGAGGATTGACTCAGCTGCTGCTGGAAAGGGTTTTCTTGCCAAACAGAATGGTTGTTGATGTTGTCACAGAAAATGTGACTGAGACTCAGTAGAGTCCCTAACTCTAAAAATGTTTTTGACTCTACTGCACACCAATAATTAATCTAGAAACAAATTACATGGCTTTGGGGAACTCTTTACAGACAGGCATTTGTATGTGGTGGAGTATTTCCCTTTGGCATCTGTAATATGGTTCTTCATGTTCTTACATAGTGGTAAAAAATTTGTTTTGCAGATATGTTTGCTGAGGATATCTTAAGCCTTTGTTCATTCTTCTATAGATTGTCAAGTCAATTTATTGCAAATATAGTGATAAATGATGTTTAGGGGATGATGGTATTTATCTTACATCTTATGCCTTTCATTTTTAACTTACTTCATGTTGCCACTACATATGCACTGTAAGTGTATGTAATGTTTTGTTTCCTTTTTCAAATGGCATAGATAGGCATACAAAATGTTGTTTATATTTCCCAGCAGGGTATATTGCTCAGGGAAGGGACAGGAGCCTTTTGTAGTCTAAGTCATATGAAGAGGATGCAGGACATAACTGAGCACTGAACATCTCCTAAAAAGCAAGTGGTGGCAACAGTGGAAGAATAAAGCTGTATTCAGTCTGTTAGGGCTTGAAAGAATGAGGTCTAAGAGCATCCCCGACAGCTGTTCCTTTAATTTCCATCAAGTATATCAGATGTCATTCCAAGAAATGTGTTGCCACAGATCTCCAAGAGCAAAGCATCATAGAAAAGATAGGAGATAATTGGTAATATTTTTCTGTCATTGATCTGTTACTATATCTGCTAAGCTTCACATAATTATTTATCAGCTGAGAGTTATAAAATAATTCCTGACCTGAGATAAAAAGGGAGAAAAGTCAAATACATTTTTTAACATGAACCGAACCCATCAGTCTTAAAGTGCTGATTCATTTGCCCACACAGTATAATTAGGTAAGCTGTTGATCTGTAATAAGGAGTGATACATTCAGTGATCTCTCAATCAGAAAGTAATTACAGCTTAAAATGTTCATTTGGCTCTCCTCAACCATTTTATTACTCCGTGACTGTTAAGAGAGGGTATTCATAGCTTAAGATCTGTAAACTTTTACCTGCACGGTTTGCTTCTGCAACTGGAAGTGGTTTGGTATGGGCAGTCGTTAGAAGGATGTCTATACTGGAAGGTTTTTGGGAACAAAATGTCGACTGGCATTCTGAGTCCTGCCTTACGGGAGAGTATTATAGTTTGAGTGCATTTGGTGTTTCATTAGATAATGAATCCATTATGTAATTGGAGTTCAGGCTCATACTGATTAATCATGACATTTCAATTATTCATTGAATCAGTGATCTTTTGCACCCCTTTTTTCCCACCTCACTTGCTGTTGGCTTCTATTAATTTCTCTTCTTACTGCTTTAGGATTTCATCTTGCCGTGTTCTGAGATCCTGAAAGTCTTCCACTGCTGGAGACTTTCATCTGGGAATTTGAATCACCTGGCACCTTGCAGGCAGCTCTTGGCATCTCTGGTTTGGTGCTTCATAGCATTTGAACTGCCTACCTTCAAGGTAGCTGTGCTGTGAAGCAGCCAGGCAGCCGCACCACATTTGAGGAGTGCCAAGGAGAGGTGCATGAAAGACAGAGGTTGCCAACACCCTGGGTCCCAAGACTCAAGACCAGATTCTTGTTTCATCTGCTAAATTGAATTTCCTGATGGTGTCCCACAGCCACAGAAAGGGTCGTGTCGCCCAACTCGGTGTCTGTCTGTGCAGCTAGTGAGATTGCCCTTAGCTGCAGTGTGCCACAGTGTCTTCCCTGCAGACAGTACACAGGCGATGTTTTTTTTAAAGGATCATATTTGTCTGGAGGAATTCACTTGGTGCCCATGAAATTTGTTGTTCTGTAGCATGCAGACAGCACAGAGATCAGAAGCAGCTCTTGCGTTCTCCTTTGGGTCGTGCTGCTGCCGCTCAGCTCCAGCTTGCAGGTATCCTCACTTTCTGGCTCAGTACCCACTCAGTCAGTCACGTTGCCGTGGTGTAGTTTCATCATATGTCTACAGGGAAGTGAACAAAAATACCTTTTTTCCCCCCTTCCCCCCCCCCTTTTTTTTTTTTTAATTACTATTATTTTTATATTGTCACTTTGGAGCCATCATCTAAATCCTGGAACAGATTTAGAGTAAGATGTAGAAGAAGGAGGCTCAGCATTCTTGCATCAGTTGTCTTGTGTTTTTAAACAGTTGTGGTCAGATTCAGCCTGCAGGTGTTGGAGGAGCCAGGCAGGATTTCATGGAAGTTTTTCCCCCAATGTGCACAGATTCTGTTGGCCTCCAGAGGCTCAGCTGCTCACAAATACAGGTGTACAGGACAATCCAACGTGTATCTTACTAGAAGGTCTGTACTAACCGGTAGTATAAGATTGATTAAGGATAGGATGTATGGAAATAGTTCTTCCCATGGGTATCTTCCCTGTTTTGATTCTTTGTAAATATGCCATCTGCAGTTATTTGGGAGTAGTGGTGGCAAATCTCTTTCTTTGGTTCAGGCAAAATTGTCCTGTCCTCAGTCCTTTAGCAAACTGGACTATTTGGGTGCACTAATCACCTGTGAATTTTAGCCTTTAGTCTCCAGCTTATGGCTGTCTTGTCAATACTAATTACAAGGTGATATTTTTAGAGATAAGCTAGTGCATGGCATTTTATGACAATATTAATGGCAAAAAAAAAGAGTACAAAGACATAAAATAGCTCTTTCCAGATGTGGGGAGTATGGCAAGTCTGTGCGTGTGCTGTAACAAACAGAGTGGTATTACAGGAAGAAGAGTTCAAGAAAAAGAATCCATTAAAAAGAGAGGTATTTTCTATTTCAGTGGGTAATTTGCTAAACCTGATTTAAAACAGAAGTATTCAATATGGCAAAGTTAAGACCTATTTTAATAGAGGATAGGAGACTAAATTTATCAATGATCATCTTTTCTATATACCAACATAGTCAATGCCTTAAAGAGGGGGAAAAAAAATTATAATAATGTCAGGTCTTTCAAAACTATAAAACATCTCAGTAATTGCCTGGTAGTCAGATAAAACAATGATGTTTTTACAGTGTTCCCTTTTAATGGATTTTTAGTTATAAAATTTTAATATTTATTCAAAGTGAAAGTTTGCTCTAAAGGATGTCTATAAAAAGAGCCCTGTAGGAGTCTTTATTTCCTGGGCTTTTCTAATTCCGTATCAAACTTCCACTGTTTGCACACAAGAAGGTTGTTACTCTGAAGGTTAGGAGTTTACTTAGACTGGGCTTGAAAAGTGAAGCTTTTTTTAGGGATCTCTTCAAGGCTTACTGGGTGCACAGCTGAAGGTGAGCGTTTCATTTGAAGACAGTAGACCTGCACACACAAATGTGAGCAGTTGGTAGATTCGTATGTGAGTTGTATGGGTTGTATTTGAGGAAGACATGTGCAGTCCATCTGCTTGTTTGGCGGGCCAATAGTTGCTCACAGGGACTCCTTTGGTATTAACTGAAAAAACAGTGGTGTTTGTGGTGGACTCTGTGATCCCAAAGAGTGTGGAGCACTGTGGTGCCTTTTGGGATCTGTTTTCAAATGAGAGCTTCTCCAGGTACTGTGCCTAAAGTTAGTAGCAAGGTCATTCAAGTTTTCCAGCTGCACATCATCAGAAGCATGGTATGGCTGGGCAGGTGAGTTGTGCACCAGACCCTATGATCCACATTCTTGGGAAGCTGGGTTGTACATAATTCTTTCCAGTTTTTCTGGAGGTCGAAAAGTGACAGACCAGACAGATGGAGTGCAATCATGATGAGGCCAACAGGCCACCCCCTGTGGTTGATCTGTGGACTTTTTCCTTTTGCCTCTTCCCACTCTTGCTTGCTCATTTGAGCACGTAAGCTACAGTAGCAAGAAATTCCTCTCTAATCATGGCACCTTCAGTAACCACAGACACAGGCTGTGTGTGCAGATGCTGAGCATCTCTGGTTAGCTGTGACCCCTTTGACACTGCTGGAGTAACGGATGCAATCTTTTTCATCAGGGGATCCAGTTTTGAAGACAAGAAGAGACATTATTCTAGTACCTTACATTATTGATAGGGAAAATGGAGTTGCTATCAGTGAATTTCCTTCACAGTGAGACGTGTGTGCCATGCAGCTCTCTTTGCACACAACTAGAGGATGGTGTAGTTGTTCAGATGCCAGTGAAGACATAATTTAGCTTATGGAATCTGCACAGATGATCATGCATGAGATGGAAATACCACTTGGCATAAGAGATCAGCAGTGAAAACCCTTTGTAACCAGACTTTCTGACCCTAGCAGCCACATAAAAATCTGTAGGTGGCTGACAGCTATGCTCTCACTCTCATACTGTGCCCCAAGAGTTGACTCCACAAGCGTGCCTTGCTCTTGTGCCCTCACTGCTTTCCCCAGCATCCCAGTGCTACTGCGGTTGCCCTTAACATCATTTCCGCTTTTGGACATCACTGCAGTCCCTCTTAATCTGCTGGGCACCTTGCATACTTCTGCCTTTTGTTTTTTTGTAACTCATTTTGTGCCATGGCTTTGTAGTCCCATGCAATCTCTGAACCTAACTGGGGGATAAATCTTCTTGTACAGCTGGGACTGTACTCTGCCCATTGAGAGTGCTGCACTCTCCAGTTCTTGGAGTTGGTCTCCAAGTGGGCAGATGCACCTGACTGGCCTGATCAGTTATCTATCAGATATCTGTGATCAGACCATCAGCCCCTGGAGTGGGAAGAGGGAAAAGAGAGGGAACACTGCATAGTGGGTAGGGACAGGGGCATAATGGGAAGAAGCATGCCTGCTGTGCTCGAAAGGGGACCGTGCTTCAGCTGCAGCTTGATGCCATAGCGCCTTCTGTCTTTTTTATCATCATCCCATGACATCACATCCCAAAGAAAGAGCATCTTCCAAAACACCAGCAATATTTATCCAGTTGTTATTTCTAGAAGACCACATTTCTGCCCAGTGCCTGTGGTGGTTGGCTTAGGGAACCAAAATGATTTTTAGGATCATACCTTTCTTCATTTTCCTGTTTCTGCTTGTTTGTGAATGATAACAACAACAACAAAAATTAAAAATCCTCCCCTGTCTTTTATCACTGAAGAGTCCTTATGATCTGTGATCCAGCAAAGGCCAATGTGGTACTGACTGCAGAGAGCTGCTGCTGAGTCTTCTGTGTTTGACCACAAGCAAGACAAGTGATGATGCTGTGTGTGAGTCTGGGGGTCTTAGGTTGGCGTGGACCTGTGTGATATTGTTCTACAGACTTTATTTGTGGCCTTCATTGCTGTGATTCAGGACAGAAATCATCCTATCAAGACATTTATATTAAAAACATCATGTCATGGTCTTGTCTTTATCATGTGGGATCTTGCTTGATGAATAACCATCAGGAAAAGAGTCATGTTTTTGATCCCTTCTCAACAGAAATGTTTATGAATTCGCCTGAAAATGCCTGAGAATTCAGGTGAAATTCGAAGTAAAAGCATTGTGATATTGGAGGAACTCGAACAAAGAGATTTGGCCATCAGAGGTAATTTTTGTAGTGCTAGAGAGTAATAATCTTTGAAGCACCCTGCTGAAATCTAGATACACAGTGTATGGAGAAGGCATCTGATGAACAAGCAGGGAGTGAGTCTCTCTCGTTTGGAGGAGAATTTCCAGGAAGAGTATCATCAACAACGGGCTCCACTGACTTCATCTTGGTGGAGGTGCAAGGTGATCTGGATGGTTGAAGGTGTCTGTGTTTGAAATACTATAGGCGGGATACCTCTTAAGGCTGATTTGGGTCTCTGCTTTTGAGTCCTCAGCAGTGGCTGGCCTTCAAGTGAAAGGGACTGGAAGCTGCTCCCCTCTGACCTTTTTATGGGGGCAGAGTCAATGTGGAGGGCCAGTGACAAACTACTCACACACGTGTGAGCACTTGGGTAATGACTGAAGAGCTGCCCTGTGGACTCTGAAAGTCTCTATACCATAGTAGAAACCACTTTTATTTCCCATTGCCCTTCTCTTTTGTTAAGTCTGTTGAATCAGACATCTTTAACTATATATGTGATTGATTCTTTTTTTATGCATCTTTTTTTGTTGTTGTTGTCTTAGCATTGTCCAAAACAACAAACACTCTCAGTCTGTTTCACAGTGTCACTTTTATGCTGTTCTGTGTGATGGCTATACAATTTCCTATACTCCTGTATCTTGCTCTGAGGACACAACAGCATAAGTTAATATTGGGAGTAGTCTTGTCATGGACTTTCTATGTTACTTGGCTGAGCCTGCAGGCCTGTATTTCCAGGTGGGTAGTTGGAGGCACTAATGCTTCTTTACATCACTCATTTCTTGTTGGGAGGAGTTATTAATCAAATACCTAATTTAGTAATATTGCATTCAGGTGCTAACATACAGTCTCTGCACCTTGCTTGCTGGAAAGGCAAATATCTGCAAGTACCTGACACCTGAAGCTCAGTAGAAATCTCACTGTGTATTAAAAGCAAATGTGCTTTCCTTGAGGATTTCAAGTTTTGTACATTTTCCTACACTGTTGGATGTTTGTACTGAGTGAATGGTCTTGGGGGAACATGAGAAGAGGAAAGCTTGAAAACCAGTTTAAATTGCAAGGCTGTAAAGAATTATTTTGTGTGGTCTTCCCTCTGTAGTTTTATTGCCCTGCAATATTTCACTTGTATGTTAGGCTTTCTATGTTTGTACTTGTATTTTAGAAATGTACACAAAATGTATTTTTATATCATGCTGTTACCAGTGCTTGTAGTATTGCTGTCATTTCCCTGTGCCTTCATTTACTTTTTATTTTTCATTTTTTTCTTTATTTGCATAAATAATAATTTTCACATAACATAATTTTCACATAATTAATTCATGTATTTGTTTTAATTCTATGTCTTTCACCCCTTTCTCTGTAGTCTTCAGTGTGTCTGTCTGGTGTATATCTCTTGTCTTTACTCCAACTTTGTTACCACCTTCTTTATTTATTGTGTTCCAAACAGAGAAGATAAGATGCTCAAGAAGCCAAAAATCTTCCTTTTGGCATTACAAATGTGCGGATCCTAGTTCTCTTTTTTTCTTGTTGCAGTCACTAGGATGCCTGTGAGTCAAGAAAGTCCTTGCAGTAAGTTTGTTGGTGAAACCCAAACCTCAGATATCCCTTGGATCAGATATTCTGATTATGGAAGTAAACAAAGCTCTGTTTCCCCTGATGCTGAGTCCCGTTGGGTTTTTTCCAGTTAATTCACTGAGAATTTGCTGAGCTTCAGTCTTGCTCAGCTAACTTTTGTTGACAGGGTTGTTAATTACAGGTTTAAACTTGTATTTGCTCTTTCTAACAACTAAAACATCGTGAGCTTTTCTCCCTCTTTATCCATTTACTTAGTTATCTCTTTTGAAGAGGCATTGCTTCATTAAACACTTTCCTGCTTAGTCTGTAATGATCCTACTTTTCCACTCTAAACACATTAACACATTACAGAAAAAGAGCTTCATTTGTCTTCAGTGGGATGAAGATGTTCCACATTGTCTTTGGTGGGTGGGGCCTTTTTGATGCATGATCTTTGGTGGCATAGCTGCGCTGTGGAGGACTCAGCAGGATCCATGGTGTAATTCCAGGTTGGCAGGGGTTTTTTTTAGCCTGTAATGAAGCGAATATGATATTTAATCATCACGCTCTGGTGAGAACAGCGTGACTTTTATGCTTCTACAAAATTAAGCATCTCCTTCAGCTCTTTGCTCTTTCACCCCAGTCCATTCCTGTGGTGGGACTCCAGTATCGATGGTGGAAAGCCACTGTATACAAGCAATCAGTGATGAGATGCTTATTCTGTGATGATGAGCTGGACCACTCATCTGCTCTTCTGGTGCAGCACAGTAGTGAGACCACGTAAACATGAGGGGAAAAGAAAATTGGTGGCTGCTTTTCTAAGGGATGGGCCTTGTGGCAACACCCAGGGCTTGTGGGAGGGAGGAGCAGATTGCCAGCTCGGAGCTGCTGGGGCGCGGGAGCGGCTGCCAGCTCCAGCTTGGCCTCCGAATGGGCCGCACATTTTAGCAAGTACTTAGCACTTTTGGGCAGGCTGGGAAAAAACAATTTCTGTAACTTGTCTCCTTCTGTAGCCAATTCCTGTCTGATCTGAAGACCAAGCATCGCAGTGACCAAAGAGCCGCAGGGGGAAATGGCAAGGATGCACCCAGTGCAATGGGCTTCTTTCACGTAAACCCTGTTTCTTCCACCGAGGTCCTGCAGGACTCTCTGTTGGTTGCGGAGGTGCTGCCTCATGTCCATTTCCTCACAGGGAGCTTTTCGTGCTCTGCTTACTTCCCTTCTTAATGGTTCACATTTCCAGGGTTAACTTCACAATTTCTCGTTGCTAACAATTTCCTTTCTTTTTAATTTTAGAGTAGAAGATTTCTGTGTTACAGAGTCCTAGTGTAAACTTTCTGTTTAGGTTCCTGGGCCCTCTCTCTCTTGATCAATAGATAAGTTGAAGAGTAGTGGTGATACACTACTACTCTTTGCAGTAGTTGGAGTGAGAATGTGCTGAGCTTTTGCCATTCCCAAGCCATAGCAATGGAGTAATCACACATAATGTACGTGTTATTAAGACATTTTAGTTTTTTTCTGCAGGGTTACTGATATACTAAGCCTCAGCAAAGGGGTTAAATAAAACTTGAGCTATGGGTTTGAAATACTGCATGACACATCTGATGCATATTACTGTGATGTGCCAGAACTGCAGTTAGTATGCGAGTTCTGCAGGCAAAAATGATTGCAATGCAATTTCACCTTTTTCCTGTAAAATCACACATATCCTCCCTGGAGGGGTTTTGTTGTTCAGTGGACTACACTGTGGGTTCAGAAAAAAAAATTCATTTATATGCAAATACAACATGAAGGCTGCAAATACCCAAAGCTGCTGCAAAGACAGAGGGCACGTACATGAAAACAAATGGACCTGTTGTGGTTAGAAAATTCATAGTTTACCATAATAGGGGAAAAAAATAAATGAGGTTGTCTTTGAAACCTTATAGGTCAGCATTTTAGACTTCTGTATGTGTGCTCCAATTAAAGGAGAAAATGGAAAAGCTTCTGGATATTTACTATTTTTAAGCCAGCTTGAGAGGGGAGAAGCAGAAACAATATTTTTCATGTGTTCTATTAGCAAATTACATGCCACGAGTAAGATTTCTTTTTGTTGGCTTGTACACAGATCTATGTGAGTTTTATTTGGGTTGGGGGTGTGTGTGAATTTTTGGCAATTGTTACATTTCTTTCTTTTTCTCTATGTTAAATGAAAAGAAAATTTTCAAGAAAACTGGAAGTAGAAATTATTTCTGTGGGTCTCACAGCAGTGCCTCACAAAATGCTGGGAGGTGCAGAAAATCCGGCAGTCAAAAGCAGATGAGAAGAAGGGGGAGACAAACAGGAGATGGTGGATGTTTGTGGTGTCTTGCAGCAGCATTTGGTTTACTTAAGTTTTGTTTCTTGGTATAGTAAAAATACTTCCTTGCTGAAGTACTTTGCTTTGGACTTAAAATAGCATAAATTATTCTGAGATAAGTTCACATTAACCACCACAAATTCCTCACTTACCTGTCACAGTTGCTGGAGATCCAACTCTTAGTTCCTATTAATGCATCTTCTACTTCAGTAAGGGAAAATGTAATTTAGTTTTATAGCTGTTTCAGAAAAGTCTGTGATAAAAACAAAGCGGTGCCTCCTCTAATAAGTATTAAAGCCCAAACCTGTACAATTTGTAGTAAGTGTAGTCTATCCTCTTAAAAATGTACTGGGGATTTATGTACTAAACTCAGATTAATGCTAATAGGAGTTACCTAAATAAATCCTCTGGTGCACTGATAGGATAATAGAGCATTTATTTAGTGTTGCACTTCACGTTGACTTCATTTTATTTCTATTTTTTTAAATGAAAACAAAATTGGGATTGGAATTTATGGTATAAGGAACCTGTTTTCCTTCCTCTCTGTAGGTGTGCTTCTAAGAAGAGTATTGACCATGAGGAAGCCCACATGTTAGTCAGTTTTTACTAATCCCACTGAAGAAAATGAAGCCACGTTTCAGCTTTGCCGATCCTTTTCCCACCACTGTTGGCTGAATGAGAATGGTCGTGTGATTATGCTGACACCCCAGCATGCATTTGGTAGACCTGTGGTTAACTCGTTCCCTCTCCATGTGTCTGCTCTTACAAAGTTTTGTCCTCATGATACTGTGCTTTCATTCTGCCAGTATGTGCCCAAAAGGCTGCCTCTGTTCTCACTCCGGAGGTCTGAACGTCAGCTGTAGCAATGCAAACCTCAAGGAAATACCCAGAGATCTTCCCCCAGAAACAGTCTTACTTTATTTGGACTCCAATCAGATAACATCTATCCCCAATGAAATTTTTAAGGACTTGCACCAACTGAGAGTCCTCAATTTATCAAAAAACGGAATTGAGTTTATAGATGAACATGCCTTTAAAGGGGTGGCAGAAACCTTGCAGACTCTGGATTTGTCCGACAACCGGATTCAAAGCGTGCACAAAAACGCTTTCAACAACTTAAAGGCCAGAGCCAGAATTGCAAACAATCCCTGGCACTGTGACTGCACGCTGCAGCAGGTGTTGAGGAGCATGGCCTCCAACCATGAGACAGCCAACAACGTCATCTGCAAGACTTCTGTGCTGGATGAACACGCGGGGAGACCATTCCTCAACGCTGCCAACGATGCTGACCTCTGCAACCTTCCTAAAAAGACTACCGATTATGCCATGCTGGTCACCATGTTTGGCTGGTTCACCATGGTGATCTCGTACGTGGTTTATTACGTCCGGCAAAATCAGGAGGATGCAAGGAGGCACCTTGAGTACTTGAAATCCCTGCCAAGCAGGCAAAAGAAACCAGACGAAGCCGATGACATTAGCACTGTGGTATAGTATTCTGAATACAATGACTGCCTTTGTGATGGAAACTAGATTTGGATGACACTAAAACCAGAGGTTTACTTCTAACGTTCATTGTAAACATTAAGACTTTTGGGGTTTTATTCTGTTTAACTGAATTACGCCACTGTTGAGCTTTCTAACAGAAAGTTTCGTCCGGGTGGTATACTTCAATTATTTCTCTGGTGGTATCCTAAAGCAAGTGAATTAATATGTAAGCATTAGTTTAGACCCATTCCACTATTTAATAACGAAATTTATTTTTTTAATTTAAAAACCAAATAAAAGCTTAAATTTGAACCATGTAAAACAGAGTAATTTATTGATCAGAAACCTTTCCAGTGCCAGAGCATACTTGGTTTGATCAGTGCTCACAAGGTAGAAGAGAGGAGCGATGACAAAGTGGTCTGTGAGAGGTCTGGGAGCAGAGGGTCCCCGAAGGGCACTTCTCTCCCTGGGGTGCAAGGTGAAGAGCTGGTGAATGGTAGCCCATTTTTGGGGCTGCTCGCCGTGATGGGAGAGTGGCGCAATGTGGGGAGAGCAGAGTACCCTGACTCCAGGTGTAAGGGACCAAAGCTTGGGTAAGACCCAGAGGGCATTTCAGCAGCACTGGGGAGGAGCCAACATGAAGGAGCTGCATGGAAGGACATCAAAGAGAGGTAAGTGGGGAAATGTGGAGGGTTTTCATCTTACACCCGCTTACTGCCTCCCATGGGCTTTGGGCAGGTGTCCCCAGCACTGGGGAGGACAGCAAGAAAGCAAGAACAAACTTAGTGCACTGTTCAAACTAGAGTACCACTAGTGATGAAGGGGAAAAAAAAAGTTAAATAAAATTAGTCTTTTTAATCTGTATCCTGGTTCGTAACTAGAAGTGGCTTTATTTTTTAGGGTGCAGTGTTTTTTAAAAAGCTGAATGAACTAAGTGAATATATAGGCTGGGGATATTCTGTTGTGTGTTAGAAAATACTTTTGTATGACTTTATGGACAAATACTTAGGAAGATATAAAGCCCATGCAGTTAAATTCAGCCTTGAATATGAAATGGATATTTTAAAGCTCTACTGTCTCTAAAAACATGATGTTTTTCTCTTTTCATAGATAAAGTCTTCAAAGGGAACAAATTCACAAGAATGTATTCCTCTTGTCCTTTATTACCATAATGAAATGGTATTTGTCTCTGTGTCCCTATAGATCCAGTCTAACTGACACTGGAATATGGATTACAGAAGTGTGGATTTAAAAATGTGTAAAATGCTGCTTTGCAAAAACAAGTGTTAAAGGACAGCCTTAAAAAAATGAAGAAAACTCCAGAGTCATCTTTCCCATTAGATTATCCATTACTTCTGTTACAAGTATATTCTTTTATATTTTGGGGAGCACAAGGTTTTGTTATCTTATTTCTTTCAGAACATTGTTAAAAGAATATCTAAAATTTATTTGAAAGCAGGTGAGAGACAGGGAAAAAAAGACTTTTTTTTTTTTTTGAATGTGCATAGTCAACTTTCTGTATCATCTTTGTGGGCTGAGTCCTGCCTGGGTAGCTGTTTTTGTGACTGACTTAGCTGTTTGCATTGTTTTGTCTTGATGAACAGCTGTTGGCATATTAAGAGAATGTTAACATTCGTAAAGGGCACAGTTTGTCCAAAAATACCTGCTCTCTGATATTTCTGCCTCCCCCCTTCCCCCCACCTTAAGTAAAAATTTTATTTCCTAAGGAGAGGAGACTGTTGATTACACATCCTGCTTAGTTTGCATTTTATACCTTCCTTTTTTCAAGCTGTATCTTGCTGAACTTCGCAGCATCGCCAAAGTGCCACCCGCAGCTCCCTGAGCTCTCTGTGGCCTCCTCCAGGAGCCAAAAGCAGTAGGGCTAAATACATACGTGAATCTGAAGAGAGCAGATAAAATGTTATATTTTACTGGCAACATAACAAACCCCACTGAATGGGACGTGTAGTGCCTCTGTGTAGGCTGAGCCAAGTTCATTCCTGATCTAATTCTCCTAATTTCTCTAAAATCTCCTTCAGGGAAAAATTTGTCTTGTTTCTATTACTGTGTTCCCCAAGCGATATTTCAGATCCCAGCTAGTATGCCACTTTCGGAAAAAGCAGGAGGGACTAGCTAAAAGAAGGGACTGAGCTGGAGGTACTAACTTAATCAAGAATCCAGTGCTGTTTATTCACAACTAAATGCAGGAATTTCTCCACAAGATTTGGACAACGTTATTTAAACAGCAACATTTACAAAATCTGGACAGTCTAAAAACACTTGCAGGTTTTTAAAATTTGTTTTCAAGCTGCATTTTTTTTAAAAAAAACCCCTCTCCCCAAAACTGACTGACAAAACTATAATTTGTTTTTAGTTTTTCTGTTTTTCCACTTTACTGCTTGATCCATAAGACTGGTTCTGGAGCTGGTACAGTTTTGTCCCAGCTGAGCTTCTGACTTCAGGTGTTTAAATCCTGACCAAAACCAATTTAAACCAAGTTAAGCAGTACTCTGCAGAAATGCTCTGAAGGGATGGTTTCATATCGGTTCTCCAGGTCTACTGATTTTCTTCAATTGATTTCCTATCAAACATCTCTCCTCACAAAACTTTTCCTTTCTTCTTTTAAAGCCAGTACCTAAATCTCTGTTTAAAATCTTGAGAATCAAGGCAATGCTCTGACAACCGATAGATGCAAACTCGTCACGCTGAATTTAGCTGACGAGGAAAATTAATTAAATCACTGTTCCTCAGCTATGTGGACTTGACAGTGCTAGTATTCCTGACAACTCAAATATTTGAGATACATCTCTGTTTCATTGCAAAGAAATAGAAAAGAAAGAGAAAAACCTTTAGCACATGAAAACACTTATTTTTATCATGCTACTGCACACCTTCCTGTCCAAAACTGCTGTCTGTAGAAAAGTCTACACGCTGCCCTTTGAAGTCAATGGCACAAACTTCTTAAACTTTGATTGCATAACACTTCAAGGAGTTATTTTATTTACCAAAACAGTTTTGCTCAAAAATGAGTAAATTGGTATATTTTTAGCTGTGATACCTTAGTATATAAATATGATGAAAGGAAACAGATTTTTCCATATTCACCAGAGATAGTATATGACACAAAATAAAGTGGTGAAATGCATAGCAGTGATTCTTAATTTTTTTTTTCATTAAGATGCTTCAGGAAATGTAGGGCTAGGGCTCAGTAGGTTAAATGTGATTCATTTCACTATGCTCATTTTTTAAAAAAACTTCATATTCTTTGTTTCTAAAGGGTAAAGAATAACTCAACGTTATTTTTTTTTTCTTAAAACTAATGCTGATTTTTCTCTGCTGATTTTCTAGTGTTATGCTCTGTGGGTAAGATCTGTGATGGCCATTTTGGATGTGTGTATTTAGGCTCATACTTTATGCTTTTATTCTGTTTTCAGTTTTGTACAGAATTAGATGCAGATATCTTCACTGTTAATGTGCATTATGTTTTTAAGTCTTCATTAGGAAGATTTTGCACCACAATTGCCATAACTTTGAGGAGCTGAGTATGAACAGAAAGTGTGGTGGTGCAGGTTCTGGTCTTCCCAAGGAGGAAAGAGGAGAATTCTGGTTTACCAAAGAGATGCCATACAGAACAGTCACTGAAGTGCTTTTCAGTTTGAAAGGGGCAAATCGTAAACATTAGGAAGCAAGCAAAAAAAGGCAAAGTAAAAGGAGCAGCTGGAGGCTAAAATGCTTGAAGGTGTCATGGAGTCTTGCAGCATGTTTAGATGTGCAGTGGGGTCTCAGAGTGAATCTAAATTGATTTTTAAAAGGGTATCCCTCTACTCCCACTCCTGGAAAAAAGGTAGCATTGCTAAACAAGAGTAAATGAGATTTCACGAGTTAAAAACATAGTCTTTAAATTGTAGGGGTGAAATCTGAAGAAGGAAAATAGAAGAGACTGTAAATTCTGATGGGGTTAGATGTGAAGCCATAGTGTGGCCAAAACAAATGGGAACAGTTTTTTTCCTAAGCAAATCAGAAACAGGAATTCCATCTTAGCAAGGGCCAAGAGCTAATTGGGAAAGAGAGCACTGTGGATAGATTGGACAAATGTTCTGAAACAACCTAGGCTAGCATGTGAGAAAGGGAAAAATCATTGTACGAATTAGTTACTGGTTAAAAGATAAGAAACAAAGGTAAGAAGAAATTGTCCATTTTCTTGAAGGAGGATGGTTACTGAAATTTCTGAGGAGGTGTCCCAGAGATCTCAGAATGGGACCAATGCTGTGCAACATATTTCTCAGTGATCTGGAAAAGGGAGTTAATAATGAACTGATAACATTTGTGGATGGTAAACAGTTATTGAGGGCAGTCCAACCTACAGCTAGCTGTGAAGAAATACAGAAGGTTCTCACATTTGTAAGTTACCAGATGATGATAAAATTAAGGTTGGATTTGGTGTGAATAATTGCAAAGTACTGCAGATGGCACATCCTTAGCTATGAACACAAGGATATTCTCTAAGTTGATTATAATCAGATGGAAAAAACATCTTGGAGGCACAGTGGGAAGCTCTTCAACGACAAACACCAGAAATTATTAGGAGGTAAATAGACAGCCAGACAGTGTAGTAGAACGGCATGATAAACTACTAAATAAAATCTGTGATGAACCCATATCTGGAACACTGCATTCATTTCAGGTTCTCCTCATCTCCAAAAAACTAGATCTGTAGTCCCTAAACTATAGAAGATGTAGAGAAAGGCAATAAGGTAATCAAGGATGTGAAGTTGTTTCCATAGGAGAAGACATCAAACATCCCCAAGCATTGGGATGAGATGCCAGAAGAAGACATGGTAGAAACTGGAGTAGTACACAAAAGGTAACTTGAGAAGGACTGATCTCCGTTCCTTGCAACAGAAAATAGAGCAGTTCTGATTGAAGAATACCAGGCAGCAGGTGTTGGGGATTTTTTTAATATTTTCTGTTAGAGAGCATGCATTTAAATGATTAAGTACGAGATACTGTAGAGAAGAAAACATGTATTCAAAGGTAGGACTCCACAAATTCATGGAAGTCAAGGTTGCTGGATGTTATTTAACATTGCTAACGTTGATGTAGATCCAGTTCTCAAGAAGGAAAGCCCCTGCTCATCCCAGGAAGCAGGCATGGTTTCCATAGGAAAGGCTCACAAGTCTGTGCTTCTCTTATTCTCTCTGAGGTGCTGCTGCAGGTGTTTGTTGAAGGGGAGGTGGGCTTGACTTTATGGCAGTGATGCTCCTGTGTCCAGCGGGATGCATACCATACTGCACTGCCCTCCCTGTGAGGCAGGAGGGGGGATTTGTTGTGCAGACAAGGAGGTTTAACATGCATGGAGTAGGAATGAAGCCCAGGAGAAACAAAATCATATATAACTGTTGGCATCTCCTCGCTGTGAATTGCAGTGTTAACTGCCAGGCAGGGTTAGGGCACTTCATGCTGGGTTGTGGCAAGACTGTATTAACTAAAGGAGTGACGGCTTTTCATTGGGGTCCTGTGGGAAAGTTACTCAGAGATCTTCCCCTGACACATTGAGGTGCTTTGATACTACTCTTACAGCTCACCTGGTGGTCCATCTAAAAAGGATGGGGATTTCCCTATAGGTTCTTCACTAAGAAGGCTAAAGCCTTGTTTTTCACAAAGAAATCCCTTCATCATTGTCTGTTGCTTCAAGTGAAAACTGGTGTGATGACTTAATGAAAGTATGAGTACTTCACAGTGCCACTTAGGACAGGGAAATACCCTGGCATCTTTAGTTTTGGTTTGCCAGCCAGTTAATTTGAGGAGTGAAACCAACCAATAAGCATTAAACACAGAGTGTACATGCCGTACCATGGCAATATATGCAGTAGGTGTTTTTTGCCAATACATACATGAGTATGTATGTATGCAGATCTTCCATACATCTCTCAAATTCACTTATAACCCTGCAGTTAGTTGTGTGCATGAGTGTGTCAGATACGTGTACACACACCTGCACGTGGATAAAACAGAAACCCCTTTGGATGCTTTAATTTCCTCTGTTTAATCATGAAACAGGTTGCTCTGTTGCTTTGAAGCCATGATTCATGCTGTTTCCGAGCCAAGTACACCTCCGTCCTCAGCCTTTCACAATGCCCCCCCAGTCCCAGCACCAGCTGCACACGACGTGAAAGAAAATGGGGTGACACTGGCGCAGCTCATCTGCTTTCTGAGATCCTTACTCAAATCCATCGGTTACCATATAAAGCTGTTACAGACCTTTGTGAACAACCTTTTGTTTTCCTTCCGGCTCACAAAGCAGTATGGTTTTCTAGAAAGAAAAATGGTTGGGTGGATGATGTAATGCCTTTTAGCTCATATGAAACAGTACCGTTTGTAAAATGTGCAAATGTGGCTAGCGTTCCTGGATCTGTTCTCCTCTTCTGCGCTTGTTAATGAGTAGGTTCTTGGCATTACAGTGTGTTTGGCTGTGTTTTTCTCCTAGGAGATAGTTATGCCCCTTGGAGGAGATTTCTGGAGATGGTTGTGAGTCCGAATACAGCTGCTAAATCCAACAAAAGCTCCAGAATGAAAAATGAGATGGCTTTAAGCTTTCCCTACTGCAGGGAAACTTGAGAAGCAGTTAAGTATTTGGGAATTCAAACATCTGTATTATTCTTAATGCTGCGGTGAGGTTTCAAATGCACATTGTGAGCATCCTGCTCTTTTGGTGGGGCAGTCTGCAAGCAGATTTCATAAAGACGCAACAATCTGCAAAGCCTGTTAGTGGCAGATTAAACTGGGCATTGAGGGAAAAAAATCCCCACCAACAAAAAAAGTCCATATGTTGAACAGTGTGTTTAAATATCTTTATCCTTCACAATTATTAGTCTCTGCCTCATAATCAAAGAGTTTGTCATCCCTAGACTTTTTCATAGCTCCATCTTAATTTGGAAAAATAGGTCTTTTTAAACACATCTGCCCTAATACTGGTAATATCTGACCTGACAGTATTAGTGTTTAAAAGGTGATAGAAGTTTAACATACTAGCTAAACCTCGTCTGCACTGAGGTGTTTGTATGCCTGTCTGCATATCTGCAAAAAAATGTTTAGCTATATATTAAAATTATACATTTTCCTTCCATAGGTGTGGCTACGAGACCATGCTCTTTCAGATATGCTCTGAAAGTTTTTAGTGTAAAAAAGCAAGGAAAGGAAAAACAGACTCAGAACTTTCAGGTCGTCTTTATAAATCAGAGCTGGACAAAAAGGAGAAAAAAAAAGCCCTAACACAACCTATTCTTGTTTCTTCCTTTGAGGATTAGCTTTGTGCTCAACGCTGCATTTTATGGCTTACCAATTTTTTATTTCTGTACCTAAGCCAGATTAACATTCACTTTCAGCAAAGTCTCTTATAAATGGAGTTCTCGGCAACAGAGAATACTGAGCATATCAAGTTGGCTGAAAAAAACTGTGACTGCAACAAATAAGCTCTCTAGACAATATTTCTATACCGTGGTAATTAAATTTTCTGGGAAAGGAAGAGTTGTTGAATTAAGGTAACACTAGAGAGTTTTCAGATTCTCAAGTAGATGCTGTTTTTTTATATTCTTAATGTGGCTGTATATGGGGCAACCAACACACCTTTTTGCTACCCTATTTCAGAAGCTACGGGTCTGGTTGCTGTTACAGAACACAAAACCTCTTATCTCTTTCTTTGTGCAGTCACTAAGGATGAGAGCTTTGGGAAATGCGGTACCTGGGAAATGCCACCCTGAGAGCAGTTTGCTTAGAGTCCCACCTCAGCACTGGCAGCCACATTGTTTTAAGACACATGTAAAATGATGGAAACTGCTGTTTGGATGACACCTGTGAACCCTCTTGAAGTGACTTGGTTGCCACTAGTAGCAGATACACCACAACTCAGGATCCCAGACAGCTCGTCCCTTAAAACCATAGGGTGCTTTTTTTTTTTTTTTTTTTTTTTTTCCTGATGGGGCATCCTGACATGTTGAACTGAATTATCTGGGTAAGGCAATTTCATGGTTAATTTTCTACAGAATGACACAAGTTAGTTTTGGGACATCAAACTCTTCAGTACTATAAACTGAAAAACACCAGCATAGCCAGGTTTTTCAAGAAGGGGGTGTCTAACTACATCACAGCTATACTCAAAATGTTAGAGTTTTTCTACTCTCTTTAGTCTTTTGTTGTTTAATATTACCTTTGTGGTTGAATAACCTTCATAGCTCTTCATATTGAATCTTCAGCAAGCTTGTTTTCACTTACCAAAAATTATTTCCTATTGCTATGAATGGTAGACCTCACTGGGAAATATGTGCATGGGTGGGCTTAGATTTGATATTTTCTCATGGTTTTTACAAGATGCATGAATATACTAGGCTTTTTAATTGATATACTAGAGTTTTTTACAAAGAAAATTAGATATGTTGTGTATATACAAGCTTGTTAAAAAAATGGCTGATCAATAAATGAACAAAGTGGAATTTACTGTATTTTATTCTGAAGTAGAAAAAAGCTGACTAGCTGTTTAGAAGAGCGGGGTAATGTATAAAGGAATTATTTCAAAAGACAAGCTCTGCAGTACCTTGACACATTTATTTCTCTTCAAAAACTGTGGCAACCCTGAATCTGTAGTTGGAAGCATCATACTAGATGCATAATCATAATGCTGAAAAAAAATTCTATTTTTAGATCATAAAAGCAAACCAGTCTCTGTCTTGGGTTCTCACATTGTGATGTACCAAAATTCCTGGCTGAACTTTAATTTGTTCTTTCTTTGTTAGCAGACTTCCTTCCCAAATCCAGGAATGCACTTCGGGCTGTATGTAAAACAGAAGTTTTGCCGTTGCCATGGGATCAGTATTTCTGCAATAAATGTGTTACTGATACGGGGTGAACTGAGTGGCTGTTCTAGCAATTGCTTTTGTACTGAAGGGGTTAACATAGGTTTAACCTCTAAATAATGGCATCACACAGCTCTGCAGTGGTGCACCCTCAGACTTCTGGAGTGGCAATGAAGAACTAGCCTTTCTTTATGCTGGTGGCAAACAGCAGTGACAATTGTCTTAACTTTTTATTGTTTATATGACAAAAGACAGATGGTGTCTTTTTGTATTTGGCTGTACATAGACCTCTCTGGAATCTGTAAATGTGTGTGTATGAGGGCAGGCTTCTTCAGGGTAAAAAAAAATGGTATTTAAGCGGGTTGACTGCATGTTATTAGCTTCCAGTAATGGGTCTGTTCAGCCAGCATCACCCACAAAGTTACTTTATAGCAAAATTGCTGGAGTCAGCAGGCTTCTGGAAAATAACCACCATTATTGTTTAAATGCTTGTATTCCAGTATTTTTCCACAATTACTGCTGTTCTGCACCATTGTGTCCTCTGTGAGCACCACTGTGGAAGTGAGCAAAAAGTTGTCTTGGAAGGAACAAGCTCTAAATTTTCAGGCTCTCCTGAGGGGGTGGAGGAGAGGTGTTTCATGGAAACTACCTCAATTAAAAACACGACAGTACATAATTGTGGACCTGAGGAGACCTGACACACATTTCATGCCTGGCCTCTGACTGCCTGAGTAAATAGATGCAGTACTTAGCACGGAGAAAAAATGGTTTGGGCTGAGAAGGGTGAGTCATTCAGAGCTGAGCTGCTTTTCCTGAAAATCCACAGAAATTCAATGATTAAATAGACTTTGCATGCAAAAAATCCTGGAGGCAAGTCTTTAATCAGTGTTGAAATGCTTTTCCTTCTGATGTCAGTAGATTTGTTTTGACACAGCATAGTGATGACTATAGGTGTGGCAGTCAGTTTTAGCTGGTAGAGGCGTATGGGTAATGACTGCTCACATTAGGTGAGCACAGTACTGGGTGTCTGACGGGTGTGGTCCTTCTGCTGCAGGTGTTGGATTGAGCGCAACGAAGAATGGACTCTTCAGTAGAAACTGAGAAGGTGCCAGTGAAAGGTGCTGCATGGTCTGGCTGAAGATTTGGAGAGTGAGCAGATGGCATCCCTCACTGCAGGTGAGGTCAAGGTCTGACGAAGCTGTTTCTGATGAACTTGGTTTGAAACACCAGTTCTCACCCCTTGTGGAAAACCACATCTGTTCGTGACACACGGACTTCAGCTGTCCAGCCTCCTGTCCCCGTGTGTGTGTGTGCACTTGCATGGGTGCAGTAACATTCGACTCAGCTAGGTCTTGCTGGTAGGAGAGCGGGAATTTGTATGCCCGACATTGTGGGTTAGTGCATATACAGATGATGGGTTTGGGTGGCAGCATTGTCCCTGGGAAGCTATCCACAGGCTTGTTGGAGAGTGGGTGGGAGAGGGTCAGAGGGTGCTCACCATGATCATGTTCTATTCCAGTACTGATACAAAAGGTTCATGATTATTTTGTCTTCTGTTCTCTTGCTGACCTAATACTGGAACATTTTCTGTAAAAATGAAGGCACAGTAATTAAATCATTACTTATCACTGCCATAATGCAGAAGCACTTAATTACTGCATGTTATATGTCATGTCAGAGCCTACAAGGTTGCTTTTGTCTGAGGCCATTTCCCCAGGGCAAGGAGTCAGCCAAGTTCTCAGTACATCCCTGCCCAACCACGGGACACCTGCCTCTGAGCAAAACACCTTGTTCACCTGACAGCTACACTTGGCGGGGTTCTCCATGTCCTTCAGTGGTGGGAATCTGCTCCTTGTGTTCCCAGGGAGAAAAGGAGTAGCTGGGGTGGATGAAGGAGGTCCTGATTTGAAGCAAGGGGTTACGGGAATGCCTGGAAAAGCCAGTAAAACCCAGAAACCTGGTAGTCTGTGTATGGGAGAAACCCTGAGCTCTCTGCAGAGAGGGAAGAAGGGTGTGGGAGAGACTGAGGTGAGATGACTACCTGGAGAGGATGCTCTTGCATGGGGGTATTCATTCATGCAAGATGCTGCTGGGGAAGGCAAGGGGGATGTAAAGGAAATTCCCCCGTTCAGTCACCGTGACCCTTGCTGACACCATGACTTGTTTTCTACCTCCCATAACACCATTGCTGCTGCTTCCCGCTCTGGAAAGGCTGTTTGAGAGCGAGGCTGAGCTGGGAGAGAGGGGTGTTAGGATGCTCATGCTCCTGATGAGGAGATCAGTTGCCCAGCCCAGCCCAGCCCCATCCAGCTTGTCCAGAGTGTTTCTCCTTTGCCACCTGCAGCCTCTGAGGCCTCCTTGGAATGGGAACCTGGGTTGGTAGGAGGCATACCACTGCTGGCCCTGCTCTTGCTGTGAGGCTGGTTCCCAATGAGTGGAATGGGGGAGACAAGGTGCCAACCACTGCCGTGGCTGCTGAGTTGATCAGCCACTGCCACACTGCCTTTTCAGCAGCAATCCTGATCCTTGACTCTTCCCTGCCTGGCCCTCATCAACTCCGAAGAGGAAAAATATTTTTCTTTTCAGGCTCCGAAGAGGAAAAATATTTTTCTTTTCAGGCAGAAAATTGTAAATAATGTCCCTTGGTCTCCCACAGAAGGGTGTTTAAACCAGCTCTACATGTCTTTCAAGACACAGGGAAGATGTAGTGATGAAGGGAGCAGGCTATATAAATCAAGTAATCCCATGCATGCTTCCCCCTGTTTTGTCTGTCTTTTTAAAAATTCATAAGCTGGGAGACCACCTACCCTGCTGTAATACCTTCCTGAGTGAAATCCAAAAGTGTAGAGGGTCAGATCCTTACCTGCAGTAGGTTAATGTAATGCCATTAAAATCAAAGGAGCTGTTCTCATTTATCACAGTGAAGGTCCTCTTGAAGAAAGCATTTTTAACTGCCAGCATCCTCACTGAGCATGAGGGAATGAAATCCATGGTAATTTGGAGGGAATATTTGGCCTGTCTAGTTTAAAGGTACTTGTTGTTCCTATTTCAGTTGTGCCTAGGGGTTTGTCTTAACTTAAAAACTGTACTTTTGAACCAGAGATTAATTAACTGTAGTGGTTATAATGCTAGTATTATCTCTCTTGCTTCTATGAGGAATTTACAGCGGAATAGTTTGCAAGCAGGCATCCTGCATTTAAAAATAATCTTGTTTTGCAGGCATATATAAGTTATTTTAGATAGTTGCTGTCTCTACCTAAGATCCTTATCATTGTCAAGGAAAAGAGAATTTCTCTGGGGCTGTTATCACTGTAATTCCATGAAATATAGTCAAGTACTGTAAATGTAAACCCTTGTTGCCTGCTGCTGGCCTCTCCTAGGATCTCATAATTCTTAGATGTGAATGGTATGGATGGGACACCTGTCTGCTGGGGTGTTTGATATCAACAAAGGCTGAGAAACTCCAGATGAAATACAGGAGGGTTGCTCAACTTTTAGACAAATATACCTTGGTAAAGGTCACCTGTGAAGGAAAAGATGTATGGAGGATGCCTGGGAAGGTGTTCAGAAAACAGATGGTTTGGTTTTATTTTTTCCCCCTTGCTTGTCTTTCACTTTTGAAATTGAAGTCCTACTGGGGCTGCAAAATTTTACAGTGACTGGAGAAATAGCAAAGTGGTGAATTACTACAGCCAAATGAGATGATGTGCAGTAAGAGACAGGAAAAGATTTTTTTAAATCAGACTACCTCAAACTCTGCTAGTGTGTAATTTTTTTTTTCCAGTGGCTAATTAACATCAGAAAAGAGATCTTTAATAACAATTTTGCTTCTTCATGGAGATGCAAGAACTCAAAGTGAACATCCTTGATGCATCCTTTATCAAGGCTTGGAAAGTTTGAAAGACTAAGCTCAAGATCTTTCAGATAGGTCTAACGTAAAAGGAAATCAAGAAGGTTTTAGCTTTATTCTCTTCATCTGTCCTTTAGCCAGCAGCTGGAATTTAGCCACCAAATAGACAGGGAAGAAAAGCTCCATACCAAATATATATGTACTCTCATGCCAGCTACAATGGAAGGAATATTTGGTGTACAGGTTTTATCTGCTGCTTTAATTCCTTTTCATTCCCCAAAGTTTCAAGCTGATCTGTGTTCCAGCTTTAAGTATCTGTATTAGGACCAGATTTACAAAACCTCAAGCAAAAGTCTGATTGAGATTTTATAAATCTGGCCTTAATGAGGAGACTTAGAGCTGGATTATTCAGATTGTTTTGGAAGTCAGGGGGATTAAAATTTGTCTGAAAGAAGGCAGCTCCTTTAGCATTTTCTTAATGAAGACCCTAAGTTTAGAAATGCCTGTTTAGGAAGAAGGTAGAAGACAGAAATCAAAGCACCTTTCTTTTAAATAATAAAACCAATTCTTCATTTCAAAAGTGCAGGGCAGCCTGGGAGAATGAAGTCAAGCCCAGGAGCCCTTCTTGGTGTGCCAAGCTGTAGTGCCTGCAGATGCTGAGTGAGGGTCTATGGGGATACTGCTCCCAGTGGGGAGGGAACTGAGCAGATAGGAGCTGCTCTTTCTAGCTCCAGCTGGAGCAAGGGCAAGGTGTGGGCTGAGCTCTCTCAGCCAGTGTGGTGGGTTGTCAACTGCTCCTGCCTCAGTGCCCTGAAGCTTCCCCAGCATGCACGGGGCTGGTATGGTGCTCACCCAGTTCATCTCCCAGATCACCCCCAGGTGGGGGGCTGTTTGTGACAAATGTTTCTTCCCCTTTCATTTTGCTTTGTTTCTTCCTGCCAGTCGCTGAAGGAAAGATAGAATCACACACACATATAGAATCATAGAATTCGGTCCTCTGGATCAATGCAGAACAATGACAAGCCTCAGTAGGATCTAAGGCTGGGGGGTGCTCTGCAGATACATGCAAATCCAAGTTCTGCAAAACGGTTTGTCTTCCCCATTCATGCCAGACCCATAATGAGAGGAAGTGTGTTTGGAAAAGAAGTTGTATGTTTTGAGGATGTTTTCTAAATGCAGTGTGTTAACTATACCTCTTGTGCATGCAGTTAGAGGGGCTCTGGTGCTGTGAGAACAAGACCTAAAGAACTCCTTTAAAATGCATGCAGATTGCTAATGTCTGTTTTTAAAGAGAGGACACTGCTTTTATATCATGTTTTCTAGGACTGTCTCCAGGGGAAAACTACATTTACTTCAGTGACTTGAATGAGGATTAAGGGCTCAGAGTATCTGAATGCTTGGCCACTCATTACAACTAAAGGTCTTGGTGTCAGACATCATATCCTAATGGAGTATGTATTAACCAGCTGGCCAGGAAAGTCTAGCTTTAGAAATATATGACATACTGAAGTGCTTCCATTTTGCTCATCGAATTCAGCATGAAGATCAATTTGTGCATCTGCAAGCTCTTCAAAAGTAGCTGACAACAGAATGGCTTGTTTGCTCAGAGACAAACTTCTGTGATTTGTTACATGGTATGTGAGTCTCTGAGTTCACCTTCCTGTCTTGTTTTTGCAGTTATCCTGGGAAAGAGGTTGGGGAAACAACAGAAAACCTTAAGAGAGACTAACTAGCATAAAAAATACACTCTGTGGCAGAATTCTAGGATTAAGATAAACTGTGTTTTATGTGGTCCCCTAATGTATCCAGCTGTCTAAACTATTTTCTCTCACCTAAGATCTGCCAATGTTGGGAACATCTGCTAACACGTTCCACTGCTGGTTACGGATATGCTATTGAGCAAAGCAAGTGCAAAAATTTATATAAAGAGGAATGCAGGATGCTCTTCCTGATCATCTCTATCTACCATAAAAGAACACTAAAGTTCACACAAGGATTTCTGTTTGGTTGGTTGGTTTTGAATTAAATTATTAAAGAACTTACATTTCTCTAAGTCCTCAGGCGCATTTGCACTTTCTCTCCCCTGTTAATGTGCCTGTTAGAAAAGTGAAAAGGTACTGTCTTTTCTTAGACTTGTGGATATAGCTGAGGAAAAAGGCGGGGGGGCGGGGGGAGACACCCAACAGACAAGCTCTTGCAAACTGCAGAAACTGCAAAAAATACTTGCTTGTTTGTTTTTCTCCCGATTATGTCAGTTGGCCTACAAAAACATGTCAGCTCCTCCCACGTACCTTGCCAGGGGCCTTGTATTATGACAGCTAAAACAATACTGTTGCTGTTTAAATGAATGCAGTGTTTTCAATTTTTGAGAACAAATACTATTCATCATCCTCCTAATATTGATATCTGCAGAGGAGAACACTGGTTTACTAATCAACTGCTTGTTTTAAGAGCCTGTCTCAAAACATACCCAACTCCATTGACCATTTTACTAGATAATCTTGTTCTAGTCCAATGTCATCGTTTAAGACAGGGTTTTCTGTCAAAATGGAGAACACACAGACTGGGAAATATGTAATAAGTGGGATTTCAAACAATCCAACTGTAATGTTTTTCACTAAACTGTCAGACAGAGTTTGCCTATTATTAACCAAGGAAGTTTGCACAGATTTGCTAATCAGATTTTGCACTGCTGCAGACTTGGTCTGCAATTTGTATTGCTGCAGAGCCGCAGACACCCCTGTCTATACTGGGAGAGCATAAACACACGGTGAGGCTTCCTTAGCATCTGTGTACCACTGCACAATCCTGAGCACATTTCTGATGATCACTTGCAAGGTTGATAGCAGAGTTTCCAGTGAGGAAGAAGATGACCTTTGTGCACAGAAGGCAGAGTATACTCATGTATGTACGTACAGGCTCACTCTAGAAAAGACTCAAACAAAGTCTGCATTAATAGGATGTAATAAAAGAAAAGTGGTGACTCAGTGTGTGACTAGTTGCATGGTTTCAGATACTTCTAAAATAATTAAATATAAATAATCAAACCATCAATACATTTTTGCTACTTGTCAGACTTCTTAGTAGCACTGTGCACCATCCTGTAGCTTTGCAGTGACAGCTGATGACACATTTCTTGGAGGACAAGGTAGCCGGTTCACAGATCAGATCAGCAACAGATCAGTATTTCAGGCAAAAAGGAAATAATGAAAAAAAATCTCTAGGATGTTTCTGGGCAAACCAAACCAAGGGGACAATATTAAGAGAACAAGAAGTGTTATTATTATATTATCCTACTGCACTGTGTTTCATGATGTTGCAGCACAGAATTCAAGCTGATGCCAACTCTCTGCTTGGCCCTTAAAAGAGATTTCTAAGCATTTGAGGAGAGCTGGTTCAAAATGATGTGAAAAAAAATTGGGTTTTTTTGGAGAAGAGTTGATGTTTTGCAAACAGCTCCAAGTAGTGTTGAAATTTTCCTGCTTTTTTTTTGTTCCTCTGTTTGAAGAGAACTGTGTATGTTAATGTTACTTTACTGCTCTGTTGAAAAATTATCTTGTAACCTTGAGGCATATATATTTGTTTTATTTCATTTTAGCCTATTCAGCTGCAAATCAAGCACAGTGAATCAAAGCTGTTGGTTTAGCTGGTTTAAAATTTGTTGGCTTCCAATTAAAGCCAATAACCATAATGCTTCCATAACACTTTCTGGCTGTGCTAGTCCTCAAAGAAATAATACACTCATACAGCTTTCATTGATCTTTGGAAAGACTGGAAGTCTATTTTGTGAATAAACATATTTTCAAAGCTATTAAAAGTTTCAATTAAACAGTGTGATTTTTGTTCTATCAAATTATTCCTTAGCCTTATTGAAACAGAAAATAGAGCACTTTCTACCATTTATCATTGCTCCATTGTATTAAAGTACACCATTCTGAAATGGTTCATACAAGGCTGCTCACCTATGAAGATGCAAAATGGATGCAATGACCCAGCAATGCATCTGAGGAACTGGCTCTGCTACAGGGCTTTGCATTTAGCCACTGTGGGAGAAAACCACTTCTGAATGCAATTATCCTGGTGCTCCGTGAAGTCTCAGCAGTCAAATGGTCCTGCTTAAATGGGATTCACAGTCTCAGTAGGCTTAAATCTTTGCAGTACTGTGAAAGTTCACAGCACTACACTAATTTACAACAACAAGGGTGTCACGCTTTGTCTTTATGACTGTGGCAATGGTAATGCTGAGCTTGGCTTCCTGAAGCACAGCAGCATTGTAAGGAAATGGTCCGGTCTCAGCTCTCCAGGAATGAAGTTGCTCCTTCAGTGGATAGGAACAGTTAAGCTCAATTGCACAAAACATATGTTGCTTGCATAAGATATGCTTTGGGTGAAAACTCTGCTTTTAATTATAGACGGTTGCAGAAAATGTCAGTGATTAAAGCACAGATTTAGCAGTATTCTTGGCCTGCATGATACCAGCCAGAAAGCATGTTTCTCCTCCTGTTTACTCCTCTTGGAGCAGAATTTCTCCAACTTTATGAAAGTTTTTTATTCAAGTGAAAAAAAAATCAACCAAAGAGAAAAGTAGCATTTCCTCATCTATTCTGTCTCTCAAGGTTTCTCAACAGTGAAACTGCTCAGGATGGGATCCAGAACAAGCTAGGCAGGGCTGTTTTGAAACAGGGAAGAATGGAGATCTAATATTTTACTTCAAAGCAAGAAAGCGAAAATTCAGGTTTAGGTTGTCTGAGGCAAGCTTAGCCTTTGGTGTCCTTTTGCCCATGGACTAATGGGGAATGCCCATCCTTTAAAATCACCAGTTGCCTCTGATAAGTAAAATTCCTTCAGTAATTCTCCAGAGCCTGAGATAATTATATCCAAGGCAAAACTGGCAAGGTTTGAAATCTGATCAGATATATATCCAGCTGAGCATGATCCACTTAAGTATTTGTTCTGATTTAGCCATTGTCATTCCAAAAATACTGCCATGGACGAAAATATAAACATGATCCCTTCTTTTTTAGGACTGTTACCATCTGTATCATAGTTACCAAATGTTTCTTGCTTAACTTGTATTTAAAATTAACCTAGTCTATGCATCGCCTGCCTTTACTGTAAGCATAATATAGTAATCACAGCTCTGTTCACAGAATGTGGTCTACTTAGATAAGCATTTTTCTTTAGCTTTGAGTAATGTTTTCTGACAAGTGCTATTTTTGCTACTTCTTCTATAAATAAGTTCTTATTATTCTGCTGTAGTGATTCACTTCTGTACTCATTTCTATAGAAGTACGTTGAATTACACCAGCTGAGGTTATGGCCTCTACTGCGCTTTTCAGAATGTTTTCTTTTAGTCTCCTCTATTTTTAGGTCAATTACTGAGTCCCCATCACATTACATGACTGAAGATAGCACCTGTCCTTTTATTTATATCCACATATTTTCTGAGTTCCTGTCGCTGCTTTTTTTGACCTCCCTTCCATGTGTAACTGCTTCTCATTATACTATTTCCTGATTTAAGCTAGATTACACAATATCCGTGTAGATTCAATAATCTCTTTGAAAGAACTAATTGAGCAGAAAATGCTAGCGGGAGACCTATGGGTTAACCCCAGCCAAGGCAAAATCCTCAAGCACTGGAAGGAGGATACTTTACATTTTAAATGAGGTCATTAATGGTAAGATCCTATCTTAATCTGAATGCTGTGCATGCAAATATTACTTTGGCAACCTTTGGTGAGAGCAAAATCATGTTTAAAAGAGTATTCACTGGAAAGCCAGGCTCTGCCTGACTCCAGGAGGGATCCTTAGCACCAGGAGGGGCACAAAAGGCTGCCTTCCCTTCCTAATCTCCAGTTTCTGCATTTCTTGAAAGGGCTGACAGAAGTCACTTGATTCTCAAGGTGGCTGCCAGCTAAGCAAGATCAGATGCTCCAGGAGCGGGGAAGAGCCATGGATGTGTCTCTGGTCTCTGTCTGCAGTAGGACTGGCTGCTTGTGACAGAACTGGGAAGGGAACCAAAGCAGCAACCATCTGACCCTCAAAAAACACTCGCTTTTAGTTACCAAGTTTGTACTGTCAAGTGTAATGGCCAAGAGCCAAGGCTCTTCTGTGTGAAGTGCCCAATTAATATCTGAATGAGTATTTGGAGGTTTGGGCATATATTTAGGATTTGTTATCATCTGACTTTTTCTAACCTAAGTTTATTATATGTCATATATGGTTTTATTTGTGCAGTGTATTTTTTTTTCTTTAATTAGTATAGTTTATCCTTAAAAATAAGCTTTACTGATATATCTGTGTCAGTGTAAAGCTAGAATCACTCACAAGTGTGGCTGGTTTTAAATATATTTCCAATATGATTTATAGGGGTAATGTCATATGCGCAAAGAAACTTAAATTTCAAGAAACAGAAGCTCTTCCCAATAATCTGCTATTGTACTAGGATGGATTGCAGTATACTTTAGGTAATTTGGGGCTATTCAAACATTGGAGTTCTCCACATCAGTATTCAGTCTGTATTTTACCATAATCAAAATAAGGCTACCAGTTTCTTATGTTGTCTTTGATTCTGCCTCACTTTACCTATAAAGTGTCATTCCTGTGGATTTTGAGCTGAAATTTGAGCTGTGCCAGCCTTAGCATGACTTCTTGGATCCGACAATGAAATCAACATCTAATACACTGATAAAGAACAGTGAGAAAAATAGGAATAAAATAGTAAGTAATGAGTATAAAATCTTACCAGTGATAGCTGAAGCCTTCTTCCCAAGTATGGCACTGATTTTGGCTCACTAGGAACATTATATCTAATTACCTATTTCTCAACAACAATGTCATGCGATTACAATTTTGATTGTGAAGGTGTGTGTCTAAGATTAAGACTTGAGAGTAAGGTTGGAGTGAGTTATGTGACAAGTGTAAATGGTTCACTTAGAGTTTCTGAAGAAAAAGTGCACTGTTTTCATTTTCCAGCCAGTCTGAACAAAGGCAGCACCTGAAGAACATTTACGTTTCTTGTGTTTTGAGCTCCCATCTCTGGTGTTGCTGTTACTGCTGTTAATTACCCTCTTGGGCTTCTTTTCACTTAGTGCTAATTCTTGGCCCTGGCAGACTGACTCACTGTAAATTACTGACAAAGAAATCTTTCTTTGTCCTCAGCAAATCTGAATAATTAAATTTTTTTTATCATTATGCTTCTTAGCTGACATTCTCTTCCTGAAAGAAAGAAAGGGGCATGTTTAATTAAAACAAGAAAGTGCTGAAGTTAAACAACATTTCAGTCACACTGATAGCTGAATAACATACAATTTTTTCAGGGTAACAGGCCTGCCTTCTCAGCACTATTTACTCTACTGCTAATGTAATGTAAGCCTGGTTTTGCAGCAACAATCTGCCAAAAAGCTAAATAATTTTCAATTAGCAGAGAGGAAGCCTTATGTTTGCACCTCAAAAACTTCTATAATAATTCACTGAGGACTTAGGCCTCGGAAATGCCAGGCAACTTCTGCCCCACTGAGCTGCAGTTGCAACACCATGCAAAAACCAGAGGCTGAGGGGATGCCCAAAATCAGGCGGCAGAGCTGTGCCCCTGTGCCCTGGGCAGCCACCTTCCTGCTGCAGGTGTTCTCAGTTCAGGAGGACCTGAAATCTCGCATTCAATGAGGTGGTGCTTTCGGAATATACATTATCAGCACCTCATTAGCTACCATACTGCAGGGGACCTGCAGTAATTGTGTGGGTGTTATGACTGGCGGCAAATATGAGGTAGTTTGTAGTTGCTGCAGGCTGAGTGAACAAGGTGTGTGTGTCGGGGGGGATTAATTGTGCTGATATGAGTGTGTACCTTTTTTCTTCCTACTTGGAATTTCTTTGGCTTTTCATGGCCAAGATGCTCCAGAAAATTCTTGCCTTTATTGAAGATGTAACAAGCACCAATTTAATCTGTACCGACTCTTCATGCTTAGTCTTAGATTTATCTAAATGTCTTCAAAAAACAGAAGGAAAGATCTCACACCTCCCAAAATGTCTGCTTCAAGAGCAAAACCTGAAGTGAATAAAGAAAGCATTAAAATGGTTAAGTTAAGCATTAAACTATGTGGTTTAAAAGTTTCAATGTACATTTGAGTATTTCTGCTCTTTAAAAAAGACAGAAGAAAACACCACCTGATGTGCATAGAAGTGGTATTTAAAATGTTTGTCCTGAAATAGCATGTTCCCAGGCCTGGCTTCACGTGAACAAAACATTCCAGCTTTCCTTTATACAAGTCAAGATCACTGGATGTGTTGAAAAATCATCTAAACACTCCTTTTCAGTGCCTAGTATATGTGTGTTTATGTTTCCAGCATGGATAACTGCTATAGAGCTCATCACTGTCATCACAGAAATTACCAAACTGGAAGCTGATCACTTTGGGCAGGTCCCCCTGCTTATGCAGAGCAATGTGCAGAGCAGCATGCTGTTTTCAGGATGGCATCCTTCCAACCAACAATGGTAGTTTAATGTGCTTTCTCCAGTTCTGGGGGAAAAAAGTGGTATGTACAAAATTCACATTGGTGTCAATGTTAGATCCTTCTCTGCTTACTGATGAGTAGTTAGAATAGCTGCAGGATTCATCTGTGCCAGTGTAACTGCATTAGGATAGAAGAGGAGTTTAGGGACTTGCCTAGGGCAGAAGTGCAGGGTGCATAATGATCTGTGCCGGTGGCCGGACAAGCCATATTTGGGTATGGACATTAGCATGACTGACAGGTTGAAAGAACCTTGAAAACCTTCAGGACTCCAAATCAGGAAACGCAATTACTGCATGATGTGGGTGAATTTAATGAAAAAACAATGATGGCAGTGAAACTGTAGCCATTTTTCTCAGTGCTCCATGTGAACTGCAAAACCAGATCTTAAAAGGGACAGAGGGAAGGATCAATGTAATAAACTCTAGTGCACATTTCATTAGGGTTGAGCCATAAGAAACAGCAGGACATACTGTAATAGTGATCCCCTTTTAGAATGTCAGCAAGGGTGCTAAGAGCTGTATTTCAATCTCTTATCAATGGAAGCACTCCTATTCCTCATGTTAAGACAATAAAAAAGAAGACCATTAGCCTCTTGTCCAGATCTCTCTTCTGACCCTAACCAGACTTCTGAATCAACCAAGGAAAATCCTATCTCTATATGACCAGCCCAGATTTTACATCAAATCCACGTGAATGCAGAGGTGGAAGACTCTGAACAGATCCTGTGACCAAATGGAGTTATCTCCCAAGTGGGAGGGAAAGAGATGCTTTAGGGCATGAGTCCTCCTCTTCTGAAGGTGATGCCTAAGTGACAGATAGGCCACGCCTATCTCATTCCTGTGACTGGAGGGCCACCACAGTGAGTTACTTATTATACATGTCTATGCTTTAAATGTCTAAAACTGGGTGAGGTGAGCCTCCTTGGGGAATACATGATAAATACATAGTCAGTGAAGCCTCCTCTCTAATACCAGTATGAAGAGCCCACTACATATGACTTGGTATGTTGACGCATGAACACATAGGTTGGATGGATGCTTCTGTGCACTAAAATCAGTGCAAAGAATCCTAATGAGTTCCTAAGAACTGGACCTGATGCTTTTAAAATTGTCATGTACTTTTTCCTGTTCAGCTTCAATGCCTTAATTTTTCAGTTATTTGAGATAAACAGCAATTTACACTCCTAAAAATTCAGTGAAAAAAATGATGCAGTCATAACGTTCTTACCTACAGCCAGGGGAAATGGAAGTAAATGGATTTGTGTTTGTTTGAACATCTACCAATTTCCTATGAAGATAAAACCCACAATAAATTTTCTGGTATCCTATACACCAACATTTATTTTAAACTTCATTTTCAGTGAAAACAGGCTTTATCAGCCCCACTCATGCCTCTGACTTAATTTGTAATGATGTTTTCCCAGGCACCATAATCTGAATAAATGGATAGAATTTCCCTATCTACCTCAAAAGCAAATAATTTAATCTTTTCATTGCAAATTCAGTGCTCTAGAGCATTCCATCTAGACCAAATTAAGGTCCTGGGTTGTAAATCTGACTTTACCATCTGGTTTGTGCTTAGAGTTCAAACAAAAGCCTTCAGGAGTGAAACGACATCCATCAAAGGGTAGAATCTGGCTGCTAGTGCAGAAACTTGGTCTACAGCCTGGCACATCAGATGAAAGCACAGGATTCAAAGCTAATCTGGGATCCAGGCATATTAACTGGAAGTAATAGATCGAAGCATACAAGAGTACATTTCTCTAAGGCTAATGTGTGCTCTGATTTGTATCTTGCACTTATTATTGATCTTAGTGAGGCTTCACAAGCAAGGTACATGCAAGTACAGAATTTGTTGCTTTGTATGTGAAGCTGTACTTTCAATATAGTTGGTGAGAAAGTGAGAAAACAATTAAGGAAGCAGTTGTTTGGGCTGCTGAAAAAGAATGAAGAAAATGACGATGACAAACTAAATGCTCATATATGAGCAAGGACAGATAGTCTCACCTGAATGTTCTTAAAGAGCAGACAGAGATAATTGCAGAGGCATTATCAATCATTTTTGACACTTCATTAAGAGCAGATGAGTTTCTAGTGGAAGAGCAGATGAATTTCCAGTGGACTGAAGGACAGGAAAGCCAAGGTACAGCCAATAGTTAAGTAGGTAATAAATAGAAGAGAAAGATGTGGATCTTTGATGCAAGCTTCAATACCCAAAGAAACAATAAAAGGGGTTATTCCCAGACATTATTGCTATGGCTTCCAAGTGTGCAATTTTGGGGGTCCTGTGGGAGGGAATGCTCTCAGGTCCAAGGAGAGGCAATCAGATGGGCAGGAATATATTGAGCTAGTAGTTTCTGACTGAGAAGTATGACACCCCCCTCTGACTGAGAAGTATGACACCCCCTACTCTCCACCCCTGATTCCTCATCTGTCCCCACCAAACACAGCATTTTATATTTAGAATATATTTGGAGAGAATAAAAAAAAAAAAATAGTTATGATCAATAGAAGAACCCAAGTAAATGATGAGACACATGCTTGCTCTGTGATGGTCAATCTAATTTAAGCACTCCCATGGTCCTGTCATATTGGGGAGTGATTTTGAATAATATTACTGGATTTCATTTAGTACACAGAGACATGTATGCATAGAGGCTAGAGGTGGACCAATGGGCAGGCATGTCCTGGCAGAGATAAAATAAACCATGCCCTGAATCTTCATTTTTCTTGCTAACAAATCCCAGTCTGAGTTACCCAAGTGGTTTCTGGAGCCCTTGAATATCATTCTGATATTTCTTTCCACTATGGGGTGGGTTGTTTTGGTCCATTGGTTTAAGACAGCTCTTTTGGGGATTTCTTTCCTAGAATATATATGAATGTCCATTAAAAAAGAACAATAACAGAACCATTAATATATTGGAGCAGATGCTTAATTAATATAAAGGCAATGATGCTATGCTGATATATGCAAGCTAAATATCTGTCCTATTGAATACTCAGAGAAGACACTTGCCAACCATATATCTATGCTTCATTGCCTTGTTTTCTGTATGCCCAAAGAAAGCCAAAGAAAATTAGTTCTTTCTTATACCACTCATAGCCAGGAAAGGATCTGTCATCAGTCATGAAAACACTTGAAATATGGATGCAGTGGCTTCATTGGCATGGTCTTCCATGTCTAGCTTGTTACCTTGCTTTAGAGGCCAGAGGATTTTTTTTCCCAGTGAATGGGTTTCTGACATTTATGTCAGCAGAGCTGGCTGGGGCGGTGGAGGGGAGTGTGTGCTTTACTGCAATCTCTTCTCTGAATTTTATTTAACTTAACTTCATTTTTTAAGGTACTTGATTTTTCTACATGTATGTCTTACTATTATGCATAGACCATTAATCTATTCTCCTGAGATCTCCAACTTTTAACATTTAGTCATTCATAACATTTTCAGACAGCTTTTTGTAGCTATTGTAGTGTTAAACTTTATATTACTAGAATTTCTTAGAAATGTTGGGATATGACATTGCTTGGCACTTGCCAAGGGACCCTGGTACCTTTCTTCACAAGCTGGCAGAAGATCAGGATTGTAATGATACCTGAAATCTTAGATAGGACTGTTTTAAGGCTTTATTTTATTACAAATGTAGATGCTGTTTTCATTTTGTATCTAGGATGGGCATTAAATTAAAAAGTGCAGATGCTTTCAATTATACTCTAATGTTCTGTATCAAGATAGCTTTCATTTTTCATGGCATTGCCCAGTTGCCCTGCTCCCTTCCCTGCTGGCTTCTGCACCCAGAGCTTCTAAGCACTTGGGAATTACCCTGGGATGGAAAATAACAGGTGTCATTCATTTGCCACCTCTTATGCTTTGGTAGTAAAATCATAGAATCGTTCAGATTGGAAAAGACCTTTAAGATCATTGAGTCCAACTGTTAACCTAACACTGCCAAATCCACCACTAAACCATGTCCCTAAGCACCACATGTACATGTCTTTTAAATACCTCCAAGGAAGGTGACTCAACCACTTCCCTGGGCAGCCTGTTCCAATGCTTGACAACCCTTGCGGTGAAGAAATTTTTCCTAATATCCAATCTAAACCTCCCCTGGTGCAACTTGAGGCCATTTCCTCTTGTCCTATCACTTGCAACTTGGGAGAAGAGGCTGACACCCACCTTGCTACTGTCTCCTTTCAGGTAGTTGTAGAGAGTGATAAGGTCTCCCCTCAGCCTCCTTTTCTCTAGGCTAAACAATCCCAGTTCCCTCAGCCGCTCCTCATAAGACTTGTGCTCTAGACCCTTCACCAGCTTTGTTGCCCTTCTTTGGACACACCCCAGTACCTCAATGTCCTTCTTGTAGTGAGGGCCCCAAAACTGGACACAGTATTTGAGGTGCAGCCTCACCAGTGCCGAGTACAGGGGGACAATCACTTCCCTAGTCTTGCTGGCCACGCTATTTCTGATACAAGCCAGGATGCTATTGGCCTTCTTGGCCACCTGGGCATACTTCTGGCTCACATTCAGCTGGCTGCCGACCAACACCCCCAGGTCCTTTTTTGCCAGGCAGCTTTGCAGCCACTCTTCCCCAAGCCTGTAGCATTGCATGGGGTTGTTGTGACCCAAGTGCAGGACTGGGCACTTAGCCTTGTTGAACCTCATACAATTGGCCTTGGCCCATTCATCCAGCCTGTTCAGATCCCTCTGTAGAGCCTTCCTACCCTCAAGCAGATAGATCAATTTACTTAGTGAAAAAATTATGTTCTTACAAGCCAACTAAAACCTTCTGTCCATGGGGAAATGCAGCAAGAAGTTGCTCAAAGGAATAGGATGCTGTTAGGGAAATGCCACAGATAAACCCTTTATAGACATAGTCCTCCCTTCTCCTTCTGTATCTCTCAGCCTGGGACTGGGTGTTGCTGGGAGACGGGGCATTTTCTGGTGAGATGGAGGAAGGGCAGCATGCATAGACTGCACCTGGAAGGATAGCACTCCTGCATGAAGAGGAAGGGCCTCCCAACCCCATGAAGGCAGTACTAGGGGGAGTCATGAAGATCCATGTTAGGGTGGGAGAGCTTTGGACCTCAGCAGCTCTGAGAGTAACCTGGTAGACACTGAGGGATGCTCATGATGCCATTGCTAACACCATGGATAGGCTGAGATTGCCACTGGTGTGGGCAGGCTGAGCAGCAGGGGAGCAACACAGACTCTGGGAATGACTGCTGGAGCTACAGGTTAGCATCCCTTCATGGAGAGCAGGAGACTGGCTTTCCCATCCTCCCACCAGTGAAGATGAATTCTGGCTGTGCTTATTTGATGTTGGGGTTTTGTCAGTCTCCAACAAATTGAGTTGAAGGAAGTAAAGAGCAATGTGCAAAAGGCATGTTGGTTCATTAGGTGGTCATCCAGGATGTAGAGGTGAAGAACCACTGGCAAGGACAGTGGGGGTGGGCATATTGCTCCTTATCCTCATGCTGCTCATTCTTCATTGTTTCCTCAAATTAGTTAGACATTTCTTATGGTTTTAATAAAGTCAGCTCAGTAGGGGCTCAGTGTTTGTAAGTAGGGAACAATCTGCTGTGGAAAAAAAAAGGCAGGGGGGTGTTTGAATACTGCCTTTCTGTGTATGGGTTCAAAATGCTTTATTTTGGATTTGCCCAGATACTGAACTGTCTTCACTGTCTAGTAAAAGACTAGGAAGGGAAAATAAAGTAAACTTCCTTCTAAGGGCTAGCTAGTGTCTCAGGCATGAGCTGAAGTCTTTGACTACCTGAAAGTTCAGAGAGTGATGAGCAAGAGTGACCTCTCCCAACCTGTGAGATAAATAAATAATGGCAAAAAAAAGAGGTAGAGAGCTAAAAATAAAGTCCAGTTATACTGTGAACCCTAGTAGGAGCAGCAAGGATCATTTCACATTTCAGCATCTTCTCCACTTTGTTGCAGGGAAATATTTGTTCACAGAGCACCTCACTAAGCAGGTTTTTTGCCCCTTGCTACTCAACTCCCAGCTCCCTGAGAGCACAATGGATGATTCAGCATGTGAGTGGAGCTGGGAGGGGAATTTGCACACCTTGGCTGGGAGCCATATGACCCAGAGGAGCGCAGTTGTACCCTCACATCCACACAGGGAAATGCCCCTGGCTCTGAGGAAGCGACTGGCAGCAATGGCTGCGGTATTAGGAAGTGAAAGGATATTTGTGGTGTCTCCTTTTTAGAAGGAAAAAAGAGGTCTCTTCAATGAGAAATAGTCTGAATGAGGTGTTGAAGGGGTTTATTTGACTTATGCTAACAAACCCTTTGATGAAACAGACGGGTTTTAAACAGAGGATCTGGAGAGACAGCCCAGTTGACCTGAGAGGAACCACAGGCTAGGGGTGGGTCTGCAGTAAAATGTGGGACTTCCTGGAGTCTTGTGGTTGAAAGAAAGATGTGGGGGCAGGTTGGTGAATCCTCTGACTCCTACCTCCAAGCTCTTACCTCACTGGGAGTGGACATGCACTTACAGTCAGGCTAAAGGCATTTTCTGGATTTGACCGGGATAGAGAATAATAAGTTTTCCAGATCAAGGTACAGATGACTTTGTTGGCTGAGGGCAAGGTGAGAGCTAAGTCAGTTCTCTCCAAGCACCAGGGTCCAAAGCTGGGCTGAGAAATGAGGACCCCACCTCAAATTGCAAAGGAAGGAGTAACTTAAAAGGGAAGAAAACATTATACACAGAGCTATTGCTTTTAAAAGAGGGTATTAAGATGGAGCTGTCTCCCTTGCTATATGCTGAGAAAGAGTTTTGAAGGTATCTTCAGTCAAGGAGCTGATGCAGATTAGACTCAGCAGACCACTGAGATGCAGCAGCAAGGAGCTGTGGCAGGAACTGAAAAAAGGGAACAAGTCAGAGGCAACACACAGAGGTGATGATCTCTTCGCAAATCCTCCTTCATGTGAGAATGTCCTGTGACTGGCAGTCAGGAAGATAAAACAGACAGGATAATGTAGGGTATGATCACACTGGGGACCTTACAGCAATGATACTTAGCAAAACTTGGGGGAAACAGAAGAATACAGTGAGGGCAAATGGCAGAGGAGGAAATCGCACAGAGCAGGGCTTTGGGAATGTGAACTAAAAGTAAACCAATTCCCAGGGAAAAAGATTTTACCTTTGCACTGCAGATGTGTAAGCAGCATCTTGGCTCCAGCAAATGTTTTTGGGAATAAACTCAAATAGTAAAGGCCATGCACCTGAGTTGCATTAGGTGATTAACTGTACAGTGGTGGTTAATCAGTTGTGCTTGCACGTAACAAGGCCCAGTCCAATATCCACTTCCACTGGAACAGATCCTGCACACCACTGCTGATTTGCCTGTGTATAGCCTCCATTGCCTGCTGGCTGGGTCTTACTTTACAGAGTGTGGGTCAAAGGGGTCTGTTTCACATTTCGTTAGACATACTGTACTTGACATATATAGCTGTCCCCTTTTATTTTGTAACATCAACAGGATGCTTCCGTCTAGTAGGACTATTGCAGGTTATACCGTATTTCACTACAGGAATAATGCATGCAATTGGGTCCTTTTCATCATTCATCTTCTGTGTCTACTCTGAGAAGATGAAGACATTTTTTAAGCGTAGCGCTCACTCAGCATCTCCTTGCCTGTGTGGCATGTGACAACAGAAAAAGGATATTTACACCTAGCTCTTCATTTGGTCTTAGCCAAGAAGTGAGAGCAGGAATCACAGTGAAGGCAGAACATGTACGTTGAAAAGAGAAAAACATTTATTTTAGGCCATGTGTTACTTCTGTATTAGGAAGCTAAGGTCCTCTTTCATGCAAAAATTCTTTGGTGTTCTGGTTTTGTTTGAAGTTTATCAGAGGACTGCTTCTGATGTCACCCACAGTGCCATTATTTACATGGCAACTCATTTGTTAGCCCATTTCAAGCACTGAATAGCGTAACTGACCACCAAAGTTTGCAGATCAACATGATAAAAAACACATTTGTAAGGCATTCATGTGAATATTTTATATCTGTTGTCATTGTAAAAGGCTTACTGGGCAGTTTATCATTTATTTGAACTATGTAAATCTGCAAGTCCTGGGCCTTGCTTTGGTATCAGATTATGCTCTGTTAGTCAAGTGCAAATTCCCCTCCTTTTTTTCCATCACATTGTAACTACAGTCTTCCATTTGAAAGGGAATAGTCTCATACAAATAAAATTTTATCCAACTCCTACAAATGCCAGGAATCTTGAACTAATCTTGGCTTCTGTATACTGCTTCACAGTCCATCTCTGATGGAGAGGATATTTTTCCCAATGAATGAAATAACGAGATGCTTTCAAGACACTTGACTAGTTTTATAGCTTTCAAAAATAGCACTGCATCTCACAGAGCATGGATAGTCCCAGAGCTCTGTGCAAATTTTCCAGTGATGCCGTTATCACCTCCTGCACTGAGCTGCAACAGGACCCAGACCATCGCTCCTCCTTCAGCCATCTGATAATGCCACTGGTGACACTTTGGTTCTGGTAACGTGGCAGCCCTCCCTTAACTTTATGATGCAGTCTATAATCAGAAAGCACAGAAAAACTGTACCACCATGTGTCCATGTATCTCTGGGGCAAAGTTCAAATTGGCTTTCTTGGTTTGCCCTCAGTTAATAAGTGGAGTGAGCCTGTCACCTTTTGATATCAATGCTGGATCAATCCTCATTTGTAAAAAGCAGGAAAAAAATCAGAAATTACTTTCACTCACTTATAAGTGGTGTTCAAAGATCGCTAACAAAGGCTGGATGATCAGAGCCTGGACTGCCTCCGGATGATCAGAGCCTGGACTGCCTCCCTGCACTGCTTGCAGTAAGTGCTCAGCAGCCAGTGTGAATGTGTGTTTTGTGCATGTGGAACACAATGAAATCACATCTGCTCCTTTTCAAGGTACACGACGAGTGTGACTGTGGCCCATTAGGGCCTTTTCCCAGTGCTGACAGATGGCAGAAATTGAGTTGGTCATAAGACCTCAAAAGCTGGTTTAGCTGACTGAAGGCAGACATCTGCAGCACAGTAGTCTGTAGCTGAGCTACTTAGCAAACTCCCTACACAGCCAACAGAGAGAAGGCACTTTTAGGGAGCATACCTCTGCCTTATTTTAGGATGGGCTGAACCACACTTTGGGCTCTATTCACTATTGACCAGGGACCTCCTCTGGTCACCAGGCAGCCCAGGTGACCTACATTTAGGTAGATGACTCCCATCCCCATTTTATTCAGGCAGATGAAGTGCCACTCCAAAAGTGTACTTCGACTGGGTAATGTCCATAGTGGTACTGGCCTGCCCCCTTGTAACCATGGCCCCTTGACAGGTTATGTTGGGGTACCTGGGAACAGTTTAAATTTGCTCTCCCCAATCTGAGGCAGTCCCTCCTGGCTGGCCCTGAGGTCCATCAGCTGCTGCTATTGGAAATGCAGTTTGCATCCCACTGCATCAATAAAGGTGAGTCAAGCACAGTAAGGGTAGCTCTAAAGGCTCATTTCATTGATGTTTGCTGTTATTGAGTACATACATAACTTTCCTGCCAGCTGGAGATGGCTGTAATAAGGCCAGTCTCAGTAATATGGACAGGGATCCTTCCAGGGAGAAAACACAATGGCTCATACCTCTTTCCCAAATTGTTTCTTACTTCCAGCTTTCAGAAAACAAATTTCTGTTTTGCAGGGTATTTTCCTGGTCATTCTTCCCTGCACAGAGGAGACCCTGGGAGCAGACACACACAGCTCTTCTCATTTCAGAAAAAGACGACTGTGATAACCATACAGCATGCAACAAAAAGGATCAATATGACCAGTGTTGCTAGAGCACAGTCAGCTCCACAGCTGGGGTAAACCCTATAGGAAGTTAAACCAAAAACATAATCACAAGCATAAAATGACCCTCACAAGCCCATTCATTGGACAACTCCAAGAGACCTAAAGGGTGATAGGAGGGAAGATCTCAGCGTGGCTCTTGTCTGATTAAAATGATTGATTAAAAGTGTTTGATTGATTAAAATCATTTGATTGATTAAAATCAACTTCATGCTTAAGGATTTTTTCCTCTGCCACACCAAGTAACCTCTGGCTGACTAAAACCTATTTTTCAAAACATTTTCTTCTTGCCAGACATGAAGAGCCAGAAACCGATTCACCATCCCTTTTTGTAATTTCTTTTAAAGATTCATACCCCACTGTTAAAAAAATGCATCTTCTCGTACTACAACCTTTTCTGGCTTCCAATATTTGAGCTTGCTCACCCCCTGTTCTTGTTTCTTGTTGAACTCTTCTCACTAGATTAAGGATTCACTGTGCCCTATCTTCCCTTTTTCCCTACTTCAGCTGTTATCGAGCCACTTCACAATAAATAGATCAAGACCTCTCAAAATAAAACATTTTCTCAAACTCTTCAGGCCTCAAATCATCTCTGCACCGTTTTCATTTTCCAACACATCTTTTTTCAAGATGCCAGCATCAGAACTTCATGCAGTATTTCATTTCCAGTGAAATTACTTCCCTGCTCCTACTCATTTATCTCATGTTTATGTAGCTAGGCATTACATTTGCTTGTATTGCCGGAATATCACAGTGGGACTCTGTTTGCACTGTGGCAACCCTGAGACTCTTCTCGGCATTGCTGCTTCCCCAGCTCTGCAGACAAAGCCTAGAGTCTATGCTTGTGTAACTCAGCCATATTAAAAAGCTTTATTTGATTAGACTCCATACACCCAATCACCATTTCATATAGCTGTCATGTCCTCATCATTATTTCTATTTGACCAGCAGATGTGATATTCACAGATTTGTTTTAAATCAACAGGAATGTTGCATTTATTTCCAGATCACTGACAAAATTGGTTGGTCAACATTGTTTCCAGTACATACCACCATGGGACGCCACTAAAAACAGACTCATTCAGAGCAAATTTCACGTTAGCGACAGCTTTGCAATCTGCCATTTAGCAAGTTCTAAATTCATCTTATCCAAGCTTTATTGACACTAATTTCTCATTTTTGCAACCTTGCCATGCAGTTGCTCTTTTTTTAAAAACTCAGATTATCCTATGGCAGCAAACAGAATGCATTAAACCACAGAAATCTTTTATGTCTACACAACAGTGTTTATCAACCAAACATGTAATTCCCAATAAAATCAGGCTGTTCTCACAAGATTTATTTTTTCAGTAGCATCATATTGACTGTCATGCAATTATATTCACACCTTTTATCTCTATTTATATCTTTATTAATTAAATCTTGTTTCATTTTTTCCATTTTTTTGCAAGGGACGTAGGCTAGCAAGGTGAATACCTATATTAACCCATTTTCCCTTTTTACTGTACCATCAGCAGATGGCTGAAACAATTGGCTATATCTCTTGTTGCAAGTTACTCAGTTTTGATGCTTTATAAACCTTCATCTTAAAGAGATGGTAGCACCTTCCTTTCTTTCCAGTGGACTGGAAAATGTTTAAGGTGGTATAGGCATATCACCTGCTTTTCTTTGAGTGCAGACCAGAAAGGTCTATTGATTACTTCTTTCTTTTCTTTATTGCAGTTATCAATGGTTCTGTTTTCACTTTGCAAAGGTGATCTTTTATTATTTCTTTCTTTTGCCTGTACTTTGGCTCAAAAAGTCCTTCTTCATCCTAAATCTAGCAGATATTTTTTCTGTACTTTCTTTACCTTCCTTCATGTGTTTTGTACAGTGCTTAAATTCTAATAGCTGTTGTTTTCCCCTCTTTAACACTGTTACATAGCACTAACTCAGTGGCTTATGTTTACTTCTGTATTATGTTAGGAGGTTTAAAGCAGGTAACCATTATATCTGTGTAAGAACAGCAAGCCAGATGGGGTGAAAACAAGATTAAAGGCGCTTCCTCTGTCACAGTCTGAGAGAAAAGATCATCTCAAACCACTGCTGGCACCCCAATCTTTGACAATGCTGGCCCACCCAAGCCATGTAGAGCACCTGACACCAGCCTACCCTGAAGAGGACCGACACCCTCAGAGCAGGTCGTTTCAGGTTTAATATAACACAAGTAGGGAAAACTACTGGGTTGAAACCATTGCTTCAGGTTCTCTACAGCCCTAGACTACTGTGACTCTACTGAGGACACTGAGGTCAACTTTTCAAGGTTTCTCTCTTAAGAAAATTAAAATATTGCAAGTATCCTAGAGCCTGGAGGCCTAAGCATTTATCTGTTGAGGTTAGGAGTTAGTCTGGTGGCTGTGAGTTTTGGGTGATGACTGAGGTGCAGTGAGCTATGCAGAGCTGCCATTATGTATAGCGTATGGAGTAACTCAGGTGGGAAGGGTCAGGAGGTCTCTACTCCAAGCCCCTGCTCAAAGCAAGGCCAGCCCTGAACTCAGACCAGGTTGCTCAGGGATTTATCCAGTTGGGTCTTGAAAAGCCTCCCAGGCTGGAGACTGACTGCACAACCTTTTTGGGCAGCCTGCTCTGCTGCCTGACTGTTCTTGCAGTGAAAAAGGTTTTCCCTGTATCTACTTGGAAACCGACTGTCTGTTGTCCACCTGCCATGCCCCACTATGAACAGCCTGGCTCCATCTTTTTAATTGCCTCCTTGTAGGCATCAGACATGTTCTGTTAAGTCCCTCCAAAGCCATCACATGTCCTGTTGGAAGAAGCCCCCCCCACCTCAGCGTCTCCTCACAGGGCAAGTGCTCGTGCCCCGATCATCTTGGAGGCCAGCTGCTGAACTCACTCTGGGTCATTAGTGCCTTTCTTGTATTGTGGGAAGGCCAAAGCTGGATGCAGTACTCTAGATGGGGTCTAGCGAGTGCTGAGTAAATGCTTCCTTCAGCTAACAGCTCTTTTTCAGCCACAACCCTTTTTCTCCACAGTTCCTCCAGGTCCCTTAACCCTTTTTCTCCACAGTTCCTCCAGGTCCCGTAAGTGGGTTGCTTGTACCCTGCCTCCATTTTCCATGTCATTGCCACTTCAGTACAATGATTTGTTGCCCTGCTTTTGAAACTCACACAGCTCTGCCTTGCAGTCTGCCCAAGTAATCAGCATTCAGAAATAATAGCAGTATTTTGAACAGATGAGAACAGGTCTGGTTTTGCTAATGCCGACTGCTGTGGCAGGCTGTACAGCAGAAACCAAAGAATATCAAAAAGCTCTTCCATCCCTTCTCAGAACAGAGGGTAACAACAATGGATCAGTATCCTACAGCAGCAGCCGTGGGGGCCTTTTCTGTGCTAAGAAAATATGCCCTCTCTTCCCAACCTACGGCAATTTGTATCAAGGAAAGCCTCTCAGCACTGTCTTTGTTATTTATTCTGCCTGCATGGTCCCTCGGTGCAGTGGCTGCTGCCAAAGGCAGACACAGCATGAGACATTGCCAGAGAACGTTAAAAGCAGAAAAAATCCCAGGAGCCACACAAACAGATGCAAAAATGTACATTCTCTTCCCGCTCCAGAAAAAAGCAGCAACTTTTAGCAGCTCACAGACTTCACGGAGCGCTTAGACTAAAGAGCCCTGAAAAGTCAGGGGAGTACTTCTAGATGTTGTGAAAATGGGTATGATTCCACACACAGAACAGTGAACATTTCATTTTATGGAGTTTGCCTGCATCACTCGCTAAAACAGCCAAACAGCCCTCTTCAAGACCAGATTTGCCTATTAGGCAAGGAGCAAATCTCCCGTCATGGCTTCCAGTTTGGTGAAGCACATATACACAAGTAAGTGTGCCCAGTATGCCATAAAAATAGTAACTGATACAGGAATTGGGCACCCCTGCAAGCTCATGGAGAGAACAGAATGTATAATGTTCAACAACTAAAACCAGGCAAACATCTAATGGCATTTCAAACTTCTGTTTGTTCTCCTTATAATTTCATATTTCTATAATTTCCTTCTTCCACATGCTCTGTCACACTCCTTTCTCAGCTTTGCCCAAGCCTTCTCTGTCCTTCCCAACTGGTGATCCTGGACACCACCTTGCTTTGCCAGGGCCTGTCAGATTCTTCCTGGTAGGGTCCATCTTGGGCATCTCCACCTATGTGCTCTGTATCAAGAGCCACAGAGCAGACAAGGTTGAAATTCAGCAAGTCTGTGGGAAACTGTGCAAAGGCAGAGGTTTTTCTGTTCTTTGGCAACATAATTTCGAACAGGGAAGAGGAAAGGTTTCCAGGAGGGAATTGGTGATCAATTATGACACATAACAGTGAGAGGCAAATCTTGACCATGTTAGGATACATGTGGGATAGGTGCAGTAAACACAGGAAAATGAACCCTTGTGATCAGAATCTGCAAAATAGTCTGTTGTACAACTAGGACGACAAGCAAAAGCTTAGGGATCTTATTTCTCATGAGCATGTTTTTCCCATCCTGCAGCTGAACCTGTTGCAGCTGCTCTCCCAGACATTTCATGAATTTATAAAACCCTTCAGCCACCAGGCCCAAACACCCAAATAACTAACTAATTCAATTATTTTGCAAAACCAACACCATACAGTCTATGATCTATAATACTCAATGAAATAAAACACACCAAAAAAGAGAAGCTGGTGACACTGTGACTGGGGTGCTCTGTTTTAAAACAAAGCTGTTGTGCACTTTTAATACCACAATTAAGGACAAGAGCCCTTTTTTGCATACTGGTTTGTTGAGATAAATCTGAATTTTCCTCCTCTGAGGGAAGAAAAACTGGGAAGAAACAGTCACTGAAAAGAGTATGTAAATCTGGTCAGCATACTGCCAGCCTAGGAATGTGTTTCATTTTAATCACAGAAACACAAATATTGACAGTTGTAGGAAGAGACTGAAAGTTCATCAAGTCCTCTTCTGAACTGGGAACATGAAGAGGAATTTAGACCTGATTCTCACTTGCTTATACCAGTAATGATGTATTTCAAGGATATACATCATCATGGACACAGTGAGGTTGGAAAGTCTGCTCAGATGAAAAGGCCTTTTTATGTTATAAGAGCTCATAGGTCTATCCATACAATCCAGTGGATGTGGAAGGTCATTCTAGCTCAGGGAGATATTGCTCACATCACAATATTGCTCCTCAGATGTTACCAATTTCTGGATTACAGCAGCGTGCAGTGGTTGTGCCAACCACTGGAAAAAAATGTCTGCCCCAAATATACATAGTTTGAATACATGAGACAGATGATAAACAGTGGAAGACTATGACCCTCATGTTACAGCTGCTGGCCCAGAGGGTTGAGTGAATGCACTTGCCAAAGGTGATGATTGGAATCAGCAGCAGGACCAGAGGTGATTTATTGAGCTGGTTTATTCTCCTTGAAACAATCAGTCACTGAAAGGACATCTTTCTCTCTGGTGAATTTTTCTGAGCATGCTTTGCTTTTTAAAAGGTGGTGAAACATAATCAAAGAACATGTTCATTAATGATGTTTGTCCAGGAAGTTTCTGCTAACATCAGCCTCTTTTCATCTGTACAATGCTAGTTTCAACGATCCATTTGCATCACATTGGGGAAGTCCTATTCATGCATCATTTGCAATATGAGCCATCTGTTTTACTCAAAACAGAGATAACAGACAATGCAGTCTCAACACAGCAGGGATTCATTTTTTAATCTTTGTGCACATTTGTTAAAATAATTTACCTTTGAATTTCAAGCTTAAAAAAAATGTCAGACCAAACATTGGCCTGCAAAGATCATGGTGATTTAATTAAAAACATATAAAATGTCAAAGTTAGCTTAACACTCACATGGGAAGGAAATATTGCCGAGTTTCCACCCGTCTTGAGAATGTATTGGTTTATATGAACTGCACTAGAATGAAAACAATCTTTTAAATCAGAAGGAATTATAAATTAAAATTAATTATAGTTACCTTTGGTGACAACATTGGCACATACAAAAACATATATACTTACTGAAACTGTTTTATGGCCCATTCTCAAGATTTCATGTCAGAGGGACCAATAGCTTGCTTTTCAGCATCAGTAGTGTATTTATATATTCACATCTACAACAATTATTCCATCCCAGCAGAGTAGCCAATTTTACCCTAATTAAAGCCTCATTATGCCATCTTAATAGTAACACATAGCTCTTTTCAACCTCAAAACACTTGCTAAGTTTTAACAGTGCCCAAGGCCACCCCATAAATCTGTAGTAGCAGTATAATTAGTACTGGGGATTTCTTGGCTCTTAGGTCTACATTCAACTGCTAAGCCAGCTTTCCCTCTCTCTCCCCCGCCCACTCTTTTTGGTCTATATCAAGCTTTTTAGGTCATAAATACACATAATGTCAAATCCAGTATCCCTTATCACAGCCTGCCCACTCCTTCAACAAGAAAAATATGCAGAAAAGAAAATGAATGAATGTTCCTTGTCAAGGAATAAACCATTGTATATTCACCAAGAGGGATAATGTGATTCACTTACCCCTTGAGGGTTCATGATCTCTTTTCTTCCCCTTTCTGGCAATATATTCCTTGTGCTATTCTGTGAATATAAAACAGCCAAAAACAAAGGGCTAGTTATTTTTTTATAAAGGTACCATATTGCTATTTAGTATCCAAGCAGCAGCTTCATAGATAGGGTTGCAATGTAAAGCAAGCTGTTTCCTAACACCAGTGGAGAGACCTCCTCAGTGATGTTAAAGTGAGATCTTCATGAACATAAGCTTGTCCCTGGTTAACCTGGTAGCCAGTATAGCAGGGTGGCTGCATCCCTCTTACTGTGTTGGTACCAGACAGTAGGTCAAGGGATGGGAAGAACCACTTGTGTCTTCTCTCTGTGTACCCAAACAGGCAAAAGCAAACAGATATATTAAGTGGTATTAACTCCAAAGGTGTTCTTTCCTTAGAGTTCTTTGCAACATCTATTTCCACATTTTGTAAGGAACTATTTCATAGGTCAGTGTCATATACCAGCTTTGGTACTTCTCTTGATGTCTAACCTAAACCTTTCCCTTTTCTATTTCCAGCCATGACTGTGGGTTTCTTCATGTTAACGACTCACTCCTCCAACCCTACAGCAAAATAAACCTTCCTCAGATATTGAAATGCTTGCCTTCACAATAAATATCCTTACGCAGCAATAAGTCTCTTTATTCTAAATTAGAATCATAGAATCACACAGGTTGGAAGGGACCACAAAAGGTCATCTGGTCCAACATTTCATGGGAAAGGGAGCCTAGATGAGATTATCTAGCACCCTGTCCAATCACATTTTGAAAACCTCCAGCAATGGGGACTCTACCACGTTCCTGGGGAGGTTGTTCCAGTGAATGATTGTTCTTACTGTAAAAAATTTCTTTCGTATGTTAAGATGAAACCTCTCCCAGTGGAACTTTTACCCCTTGCCCCTTGTCTTCTCCGTGTGGTTCCTTTTGAAGAGAGAGCACCTGTTCTCTTTGTAGCCACCCTTTAAGTACTGGAATGCTGTGATGGTGATGAGGTCCCCCCTAAGCCTTCCCTCCTCCAGGGAGAAAAGACTTAACTCCTTCAGTCCCTCCTCATAGGGCAGGTTCTCCAGACCTTTGATCATCTTCATGGCTCTCCTTTGGACCCTCTCAAGTCTGTCCGTGTCTTTCTTGAACTGGAGGGACCAGAAATGGACACAGGAGCAGCCTGACAAGCCCTAAATAGAGTGTGATGATCACATCTCTATCTCTGCTAGTAATGTCCCTGTGGATGCAGCCCAGGATCCGATTTGCCTTTGTGGCTGCAGCAGCACAATGCTGACTCATGTTCAGCTTGTTGTCCACCAGGACCCCCACAGGAGAATCTCTTCAATATTTCCTGGCATTTCATTCCAGGTCCAGCTACTTGACCTGACTCTAATAATGTGCAAATCTTCTTGTAGTCCCACCTTCAAATAATTTTAGGTGCTTTTCCTCAGCCTCACTTTCAAATCTTGACACTAGGCAAATGCTTATTTGTCAGTCCATTTCATATTAAATAAAACATGTCAGCATCTCAATTTTTCTGCCATCTCAGGCAAAGCTGTGGTTTGTTTGACTACTACATGTTTCATCTTGTTCAGTAGTATCCTTTGTTGTATTTTTCTTTCCAAAAGCCTTGGTGAATTCCAGGGGAGGAAATGTTCTCATTGTCTGCATTGGGATTTTGTACGGCATCAAAAAACCCACCTGTCCTCTCGTGGGCAGTGACACATTAATGCCCAGTTTCTCTGCTTCATCTCCACAGATGTCCTTCTTTCTCAAATGACCCGTAATCTGTGAAGCAGGAGGAGAGTGGCTGAAAGCCCTGGTACAGCAAGCCTTTTCTGAACCCTACAGATTGCAGTGTCCTGCTTGTGTAATCTGAAGCTGTCACTGGTGCACAGATAAAAAACTTAGTTTAGAAGTTAGCGTGTAGAAATGTTCAACTCATCAGATTTAGCAGGCCTTCAAATGCCTTCCAGATGTTCAAAGTGTTGGCTTGAATCAAAGAGTGTTGATAACTGATCCAACATCCAACATTTTCACTGAACCAGATATTATTTTAAGTCAAAAAAAGGATTTTCTTTTTGTTTTTCCAGAAACACAGAAAACTCACCTACCTTCTGACTCTTTTCCTTTTTCTGTTTGGGGCGGGGGGGCAGGATTCTTCTTTATCCATTTGGGTGGCTCTAAGAAAGATTTTGTTTCACACAGGGCGAAACTGTTTTTCTTCCTCTAGTTTACAACTGAAGAAGTGCTCTACCTTCTACATTGCTTTGAGTTCAACAAAAAGGATTTCCTAAAATATGACATAAAAAGCTTATGATAATCGCATATGGAAAGTAGTGTGATAGTTTTTCAGACTGAGCTAAATGACTGGGAAGAGGTAGAAGGGAATGGGGAGAGAGCTCACATTTATGCCACAGACCTGAAGAAAGTTTACTCTGTTGACTGAAGTTAAATCTGCGTTTTTCTGCAGGGCTGCCTTAAGCATAACCATCATAAAGACCTTAAATCATGTTGTAGCTTATGGGTATTTCTGTACTGTTGTGAGAATAAAGGTAACCCTGATATCATGAAATGCCAGTAACACTATGCCCAACATAATGTAGATAAGCTAAAAGCAATGTAACCTTTAGAAAAAATAAGGCTGCTATTTAGCTACTGCACATATTAGCTATCCAGCACCCCAGGCTAGAAAAGTGGATGATGCAAGTGTCTAACCTTTAGTGCAAATGTATTTGTATGTGAAGTATCTTGAGCTTCGGGACCTGCAGCTTCCTAACCAAACTCACCTTCCAGGGCAGAACAACACGGGATGAGACATGTTTCAAATCACAGGCAGGAAAAAAAAGGGGTTTTGGCTAGGGAATGGGAGACACAGACCAACCATGTAGCAGGGGATAGGGAGAGTGATTCAGTCACTGCCAAATAAGAATGGGAAACATGCAAGGGGCTGATACAAAGCATGACAGTAAAAAATATAAGGGAGAATACGTTACATCAATTTAGACCTAGTCAGGCACCATGGACCCAATGCTTTTAAACAGCCTGTGAGTCCACAGCCCCCTTTCTAATGCCCAGTCAGTTGTAAGTATAAAATTGTAGGTTAAATAAATACAATTGTAAACGACAGCATTTAGCTCTTTAATTACCTGCTGGTTCCTGTAATTTATTGGACCTGCAAATCTATCTCCAGGAAGGTGGGAACAATTCAATTACTCCTCAAACAAAGGCAAACTTGGCAGGCACAGATCTGTAGCTACAGGTGCTGAAAGTGCTACCAAGCATATTATATGAGGTGTTTCATTAGGTAATACACTGACTGGGGATTCTTGGTTGGATTCTCAGCTAGAATTATGATCTACTGCTCTGCTCCATATTCACACACAGAACATACGCTTACTTCAGCTTTTGAAAACAACCTTTTAACCACAGAAGCATGCAAGATATTGCATGCTTGTTCCACTTGAATATTTATGAACACTACTTTTTCTCAGTCTGAGCAGAAGGCAACAGCCTATAATTAGTATGACCTGACGAGAGATCCATAGATTATGCTAAGTATCCTTTTTGTTTTCCAGGCGATTATGTGACTTTCGGTTTTCTTTAGCAGGAGAACAGCACATGATTCTAGTAAACAATCTTAATGACGGACTCAGCCCTGCTCTTCACTAGCAAGAGATATTCCCCCTAAGACAAGGTAGGATAAATAGGAAAAACATGCCCAAGTGAGGCTGTGATTTTCTACGGCAAGTCAATCACCTTTGGGCTTTAATGTGTTTCTTTAAAGGAGTGGAAAGCTGAAAATATGAAAATAGAAAGTCTCTGCCCAGTGGGATGTAGGCTGTTGTGCAACTCTTTTAGTGCCTGGAGCTGCCTTCCAGGTCCCCTCTTGCCAGCACAGTGAGGAGTTTATAGGGGAAAGGAAGCTAATTCCCACAGTGGCATGTAGAGGTGTGGAGCATCATTACGCATGCTTAACTGCAGTATATAGTACTTCCCTGAAGTGATAATCCTCACACTATGCATGTACATAAATAGGTATTTGCATTTAGCACAGCCTTCTTCTCAGAAAACTATTTGGAACCTCCTTTCAAATAATTTTCTTACCAGCAATTTCTTTTCTTTTGATATAATGATGAATGTTTATGGAAATACAATGCAAGCCAAACAGGGAAATCTCTCCAGGATTAGAGTTGCTCAGTGCCCAGCCTAAGAGACCAGCTACAGTAATACCAACACATCCCTAAGCAGAAGGATAGCACGCGGCAACGCACATGACATATGACAACCATAAACTGCAGATTACCGCCTTGTATGCCCTCTTTATTGACTATGTACACGTTGGTGGATCTCCCAAAAAAGCCTGAAGCAGCCTGACATGCAGGTTAGGAACCCACCGTCTTCATTACAAACGTCCATTTCAGACTTACTCAACCTGCAAGGCTTGTCCTTCTGTTTGCCACTGTAGTAAAACACTCTATTTGAGAAACAGCAGAGTTTTCGAAGAGCTTCCGTCTTAAGTGTTCATAGTACTTGGGACAATCATTTGGAAAAAATTCACCACCACCAGTCTTAAAACTAGTTCAGTTATTTACAGGTTTTAAGTAGTCCTTTCACCTATGCCTTTGTTATTAACTGTTACTTCTGTACCATTAACTTCACATAACTTCAGTTACTTTTGGCAGGTGACCAGCTGATAGTGGTTCAAGACTTCCTCTGTAATTCACAGAGGGAAATACAGATTTCATTATCCACACACAGAGCCCTGTGGAGGAGCTCAGGCACGTACCAGAGACAGATAAAGACCTTGCATCTGTGTTGCTGGAAGGCATGAGGGCCAGAAACCCCGAGGTCAGGGTGCCTGCACACACCCCCTCCTTCCCTGCCCATGCTTTCAAAGCCTGGCCAGGATGGGTGCCAGCTGTGCTCCCTGGCACTGGGGATGGGACAGTGTCACTGGAGCGGCCAGGATGAAGTGCCCAGTTCCAGCTTGTGGTGGGGTGACGCTGGCTGCACTCAGACACAGCCCCCTCCTTCCAGCCTGCCCAGTGCCTGGCTCTAACTGGTTAGAGTGTATGTCCCAGCTTCAGTCCCAGAAGGAGGTGTTACACGCTGCCCTTGTGCATTTCCACAACAGGTAAACTCAAAGTAGGTTTGGTTTTTTTAGGCTCTTCCAAAATGCTGTGTAGAGTTGCTGTGTGCTGTGAAAGTCTGCTGTGGTGCCTGAAACGCCCTAGATGCTGTGCAATGCCACAATTGAAGGGGGCCATGAAGCTTCAGTGAAGTCAGTGGAAGAGGGATGTGTATTCGCTTGAAAAAAGGCCAGCTAAGTAAAAGACATCACACTGTAGCTCAGTTACTGTCTACATGACTAAGGACCTTTAGTCCCTTGATCCCAGCGACGAGCACCTGCCCGTGTCATTGGGAATGTGGTACTATCATGGAAGTGAGAAAGATGCAGCAAAAAACACCATTTGAAGGAAATGAAAGTAGGAGAGGAGCACAGGCATGCCTCTGCATAAACACATGCAGCACATGGCACCGGCTGTTTGCACGCAGAGCAACTCACCCCACCACGCCGGCTGCTCCCCGACCCTGTGCGGGTCTTACCCCTGGCAGTGAAGCGAGAGTCTTCCTCCCACTGGCGCTGGCTGCTGGCACCTGCAGTGCGGCTACAGCAAACGGCAAACTGGTGAATCTGACATCGGGAAATGGTGGTGACAGATCAGTGTTTGCGCTTGGTACGCTTACAGTCGTGCCAAGCCAGCTGTTTTCTACCCGTCTCTGCTATTTGCTCTCTCCAGCTCATTAGCTGGTGGTCAACATGGACAGCAGTGGTACGGGGTACTGCTCCACGTGACCCGCTGTGCTGGTCTCACATCTCAGGGGCTGCAGGTGTGGAAAGGAGCTGTTACTCCCCCCTCTCCCCTGCTGCCACCCCTGCCCACAAGGGAGCCGTCCCCTCCCCATCTGCTGGTGGCTCGATGAGCTTAGCCATAACCTGAGACTTTATTCCAGGGACACCAGGAGCTGGACAGCAAGCTTCAGTTACATGCAGATAGACCAGAAGTCACATTAAATTGTGCATGAAATAAAAACTGACCCTGACGTGGCGGTGGCAGGGTCGGGCGGCTGACCCCGCCTTACTGGGGCTCTTTAGCTGCATCCTAATGCCACTGCAATTTCCACAGCCTCCAGCTCCACAATCTCTCCTTTGATGTATCTCAGTGATCTTTTCAGGCAGTTTATTCGACAACCTGATCTGCTTTAGCACTGAGAAAGTTTTATACCTGACCTGAATCTCTGCTTCTTTACACAGAGCTGATGAGCCGTCATTTTATCCCTCACAGTTTTGGGTAAGCAAAACTGTTTTTCTCTCACTTCTTTTCACATTTCAAATGTTTGTACAGCATTATTATCTTTTTCTGGATTTTGGTTTTTTATTGAAGTGATATGAGAGAGGGGAAGAGAGGGCATACCAAGACAGGGATAGATAGAGGTCTCCATAGTCAGTTATGGGAGAAACTGAGCGTGTTGCACTATGTATAGTATGTGTATAGGTCTATGTGGAGGTAAATATGTGTAGGAGGATGCTTATATTTGTATTCACAACAAAATACACAAACATACATAAGCACAAATTACTTTCTATCATAAAAATGCTTCATTAATTAGTTGCTCTTTTAATGCTACACAAAAATTCTTCCCCCTGCAAAAACCAAATAATTCTGAATAGTCTCTAAATGCAGCCAAGCTTCAAGCAGAGCGGAGTCTCTATGAAAGAGGAGCTGGGAAGGATTTCATTCCCTTATATGCCACTTACTGAGCTCTGTGAGCCTTTTTTTTTAGAGCAGCTGGTCTTAGAGCAGGATACTGGTGCAGATGCCTCAGCAGCCTGATCCTGTATGGCAGGCTTTATCTCTCCACTTTTAATCTAATTTATACATCCTCAAGAATACAAATATCATCTGAATGCACAGTAAAGGAGTCACAGAGCACAGCAGTATGGGCTAGTGCATGAGCAGAAGCCCCATAATCTTCATTGCCCATTTGTCGTAATTTCTTTAGCTCATCTACATGCTTCCACAGCCTGTAATGCTGGGTCTCTCTAGAGAGACACCCTACCAGACATCAGCTACCCAGTGCTTCCCACAAGCATGGGGCAAGAGATGACAGCTTTGGCTGCTGCTCATGTCCTGATCACACAGAGGAAGGGGATGGCACAGTCCTGGGCTTTATCCATCCTGTCCCTGCGTCTCTGCACAGCACAGAGGACTTGCACCCAGATACTTCATAATGGGTGAACAGAGCTCAGACCCACACTTAAAATATGGCTCAGGCATACACCGGACACTCGCTATGCTGCTGTGTTGGGCTTGTGCAGGCTACAGATTTTGTGTGGCCAGGCAGGGCTTTGGGTTTCACATACTCAAAAGTCCTACACCTCCCTTTGGGGCCAATGGTTGACCCATGAGACCTCTGATCGCCTTCCCTCCCCCTCACAGAGCTTACCACCAGAGCCCCTCTCCCAGGCAATTTGTGTCTATGTTCTCCGCTGACCTTCTCAGGTTTTGCACTGAAAAAAGTTCACTGTCACGCCAGTCGCTGTGTATGAAGAAAGGCTCAGTGGTTTTCCTTCTATGAAGCCTGAAATGCATTTCAGATCTTGAAAACTGCTGCAAAACCAGCAACCCTCCCCGTGATTTAATTTTCAAAGGCACTGACTTAATTCCCAGAAGGCAGTGGTAATGCTGGCTGTAATCAAGAGGGCTGTACCTAAGAAGAATAAGAATTCCCCTCCAACTGATTTTTACTGCCTGGGTACATGAGAGCGGAAAACCCTGCAGAGCACAGATAGAAATGCCCCCTGGTATGACCGGTTCTGCCCTAGTGGGACAGATTCACGACTGCTTCCTACCAGTTTTAGTTCAGTGTAAATGTACTGATGAAAAGAGCTGGTTTCTTCAATCTCAATAAGCTTCATTTACCTGTACCGCCAGCAGCTAGTTACTCTTTTAATGCTGTGATGCCAACTAGTTTCCTTTAACCCTAAATGGCCAAATGATCAGAGGGGAAACCTGGGGGAAAAGTAACAATTTCGAGCTATTCAGAGCCCCCATTCTGAGGGAGTCATTTACCATGTTTGGAGCTGTGGCAGGGAAATAGGCGAGAGATGGCATTTCCAGTCATTGGCTTCTGAAAGGTAAACTGAGTGCACCCTGCGTGTTAAAATCTGGTGAGGACTGAATTATGCAGAGAAGAAAGGAGGATCATTTGCAGAGTATGCTATATATTCTCTGTCTGTCTGTCTGTCTCTCCCTCTCTCTATGTTCTCTTTCTGCCTCAGCAGCCTTCTCTAGCAAAATACTGAAATACTGTCCTTCCCTCTGAGAACACAGTGAATAATTCTTTTCTAGACAAATGCAATCCTGGGAAAGCCACTGATCTTAGTGGCATAGTAGCTGGTTGAACAAAGTCCCAGTTAACTTTATGGCCCAAGAAGCTGAAGTCTGCTATTAAAATTTTAATCAAAAGATGCTGACAGAGAAAGACTTTTTATAGCAATCATTGCCTGAGACCATTTCCTTAAAAACATGCTTTTCAGTAACCAGGATACTTTTCCTGGCTGGTCGGCACTTGCACATTGCTGCAACTGCCCTTCATGTTTCTACTTTGGCAAGATAAAGCTGCTGCCAAAGCGTGGGCCAGCCAGCAGCGTGGTGTGCAGGGCAGACGGCTGGTGGTGTCAGCCATCTCCGTCCCCTCTCCCACAGCAAATGTCAAATATGGGAGAACTGGGAAACAGGTTTGACTTACAAAGCTATTCCTGTTTGCCTTCTGTGGAGCCTGGTACCTCTGCCTCCTCTCTGCTAGTGGCTTGTCTGTATTTATTTATTTTTTCTGCCTTCTGTTCCCTCCCCACATCAAGAAGAAAGGTGACTTTTCAGGCCTGAACTGACACTGCACCTAATTTAGTACCTGTTTTCTTCATTGACAAGCATATCTGCATTAGTGCATTTTAAATACTGGTTATGTATCTATGGTAATTAGTATTTTCCTTTAAATTTAAATTTACCTATATTAAATATTTCTTTTTCCTAAGGTTGATAGATCCCTCTACGATTTTATCATCTTACCTGCATTTCTGTTGTTTGTTCAGTAATAATATAATAACAATTGTCAGGACTGAAGGAAGAGTTTGGCCATTTACGGAATGGTTTCAGTATTGCTAAGCTAAGAGAGCTGCTGAGAAATAAGTTTATATTTGATATGGTTCCATATTAACAGAGGCTGACCTTATCTGAGGGCAGCCTTAAAAGGAAAGTCTGTTCAGTCCCAGGCTTGAGAGTAAACAGACAAGTGGTCCTTATGTAAGTAGTAATAAGTGTTTACAACATTGCTCAGATATCTTCATTGTTCTTAGCTGTACTTTTGCAATACTTTTGTTTGTTTAATTTCCTTTCTCTACTGTAATCTTAATGTAGTCGTAATGGATTTGATTATATGTTGTTGCTCTTTCTTGGCTTATTACAAACTGCTGGCAAACAATCCAGAGCTTGAATGTGCTCCTGCAAAATCAGCTGTTTAATAACGCCAAATAACAAACACGTTCTTGGTGAAGAATCTGTAAACCGAACAAAGGGACACATCTCTGCAGTATGCTAAATAAGCATACTGCCTGAAGTTAGCAGCACGAATGACAGATGAAGAAAAAGGGCAGTAGTAGAGAAGACTGATTTCTGAAGCTTACACAAAATACTTTTTTCTACAAAGCATGCATCACAAATGTAGCAGAAATGCTGTGGAGTAGTATATAGGATGTATGAAAACTTGTTTGGGATGACCTGGATGTCTGATTTCAACCCCTCTTATGAATAATGCCCTTGTCCCAAACTTACAACAGTACAAAACCTCACAGCCTGTCTCTGCTCTTCTGCTCCTGGGAGGCGACGGTTTCAACAGAAGACCTTTAGTCAGGTCTTTGAATCCTTCTGTTGGTTCCTACTTGAGTATCACATCAAACAAGCTGCTTATTTTCAATATGAAGGCCCTCAGAGCCTTGCCTCAGGAGTAAGGATTCTCTCTGTATATGAGTGTGTATGTATATATATTATTTTTGTTTCTATCTCAGGATCAGCCTACTTTAGGAGGCTCCATCATTCAGTTGTTAAACGAGACTCTTCATGTTTTTTCTGCTATCAGAAGCATCCACAAAATCTTGTGGTGTCTTAACTGCAGATCTGGTCTAATATGTTGTAATGCCAAAAGTGGACATGCTGTCCAGGTGGCTGAGGGTGGTGAAACCCCTTCCCACCTCCCTGGTGAGTGGTTTCATCACGGGATGAGAGCCCAGTCTGGAATTTGGCTTGCAGAATCCCTCTGTTTAGATACCTTAGTTTTATATAAAATACTTAAAAGGAAAGAACAAGCTGCAAAACATCTCTGTAGCCTTCTTGGACAAATACCTTCGTAGGACCAAGGTCTCAGGGGCCATTTAGCTGTCAATACCAAGTATGGCAGAGTGAAAGGAGAAGCTGAGAGCCCCTGACTCTTACCAGAAACAAGCCAGGAAGTTGCCTATTTGTGAGCCAGTGGGTAAGAGAGATGCCAGCACTGGGATTTGTAGCAGCTTTGTGAAAAATCCAGCTCTTATTTCCTTTGCATCTTTTCCAGGCACCCATAACAAGCTCTCATTTGGGGCCAGACGCAATATTGTGTTCAATACTGAGATTTTATTTTATCTTTTTTTCTTTTTTTTTTTTTTAATAACAAAAGAAAAATAGAGCATTTATTTATTAGTTTCACTGCTGAAAAAACTTTGACACATCCATCACATTCATCTGCTGTCCACTGCCTTATACTTGGCTTGTAAGCTCTTTGGGCCACAGACAGTTTCTTTCTGCAGTGTTCCTGATTGCCACAGTAATAGGAAAAGAAAATAGTAATTATAATCTGCTGGGGTTTGTTCGTAATAATAAATAGACGCTGAATATTTCCTCAAGTGAACAAAACCACCATGTCTCGCTTTTAAAATTCTTGGATTTGAACTAATCACTCATGGAGTCATTTTACGTGTATATATATATTTTACGTGATTTAGACTTGCATCCCTGTGGAGGACATCTTGCAAGCACAGACTGAAGTTTATTTGGCAAAACACAAGTGTGTGTACTCCCAGTGCTGAACTGGGCCTTCAGGGAGTGAGTGATGGCTGCCCAGTCACAGCTGGGTGACTCTGTACTGATTAAATTGAGGGGTATTAATGCTAACCATTTCCCTAATCTGCTCTCATTCATACTTAGTTTGAGCAATGGTCTGAACTACGTGACTGCACACTCCCCTGCTAAAAGGACGGGGATTATAGGTCCAAAGGGGATTTTTTCAGCCCTACCCAGCCAACGCAAAGTCACGCACAAGAAAAACTCAGCACATTGATTTTACAGACACTGACATGTTTTCCAAACAAATCCATGCAACCCTTTCAGTTTTCCCCAACACTAGTCTTGACCTGAGTTGTGCTGTGGTAGGTGTAAGTAGCACAATGTGTAAATATTAACAAAAGTCACCTCACAGCAGGCAGAACTGTGTGAGACACAACTGGCCATTGGTAAGACAGATATGTAGAAGGTCAAAAGACCCAGAAGGTTTCTTAGTATTTAAAATACTTTTGGAATAGGGGTCAGCCATATAGTCATTTTGAAAGAAAATTTTCCAGATCCCGGGGTCTGAGCACACTAGCCACTTCCATATAATGCTGGCACAAACAAATACTGGCATGTCCGTATAAACCCTAGAAAATCTTTAACACATAGAAATGACAAATGTACCATGACCAACTTTATTCTGCAGCTTTTGTAATACCTGTTGCCTCTGTCACCACCACCTGGTATTTTCTTATCAAGGCTGTCTCTGAAATCTGCAGAAGCTGTGTTTACCTGCTCAATCAGGAGATCTGGCTGCATGGTATGAGGCAATGCCTGCTCTACAATATGCTGAATCAGGTTCCAGTTTTCTCCCAGGTGAAGTTCAGACTTGGTTTTGACCTGCTATGCCAGATGGGACACCAGCTCTTGTTCATGGCCAGAGAAACTGAAAACAGCAGAGAACTTTGCTTAATAGGGCTCTTGCAAGAATGAGCATTGGAAAGGGAACAAAAGAACCTTTTCTTCTTACAGAGATGCTGGAGGCCCACATGCAATAGAGGGCTTACCTTTGGAGGTGTGACTATCTGGACAGTATGCTCCGTCCTCTCTATGCATGCTCAGTCTTGTTCTTCACATGATAAAGACCAGATTACCCCCTTGGCTGATCTTTGCCCAGATGAGACCAGAGCAGCTCATGGTCCTTCAGCCTACATTGGGTAAAATTCTACTCATTGACACTCAATGGAAAAATTGAAGCTTGTTTCAATGAGATTGTACTCCTTCACTATGTTTTCCTAGAATCACAACCAAGAAATTGTACACGAAGCTCTATGAATATACAGCAATGCCTACAAAAATGCAGCACTGCAAAACTGAAGAGCTTCTGTCTCAGAAAATTTTGTGCAAATCTTGCCTATTCTATTATTTCCAGTAACTGTCATCTGATCAAAAGTACAGCTTTAAAGATGAAAATGTATAGGATTGAAGGAAGCCAGCATATGCTATTTTAGTAAGTGTATTATCTAAAGTAGGCCTTCCATCTGTTTCAGACCTAATTATTACATCATCTTTATGTAGCTCAATTTACAATGAGTGAATTAAATGCTTATGTGAGTGCTTCATACAATGTGAAACACAGCTGTGTCATTTTTAGAGACAGAACAGGGCAAAATGTTCTAGACACTGAATTTCATTTTTCTACTGTGTTTACAAAAAATATTCCTTTGTAGCAAATATTTTTCCCACTCCCTTAGTAATACACAATTGTATTTTGAAGAACCATACAGCATCCACTTGGATTGCAATAAAATACTGCATATTTTTATCTGTCAAAGAAAAGACACTGAGTTTAGTGACCAAAACAACAGTCTCTATTAAAAGCATTCAGCTGGTTCTTCCTGACCTAGCTGTTGCCAAACAAAGACAGATTAAGATTAATTGCAGTAATTAAACAAAGGGACAAGCTACAGCATTAGTAGCAGCAATGTATCTCATTCAGTGTTCCCAGGTACTTTATTCAACAGGAAAACAGAAAATCGCATGAGCTCTAGTCTATGTTATACACATTTTCTATAAGGATTAACTCTTTAGCTGATACGCAGCTACAGGGCATGTACATGTATAGTTTGCCATAGCATAGCTTTCTTTAAAAATCCCTTTAGCTAGTAAAAGCAAGCCAGATTTAGAATATAGTTCTTGATTAGATTGTAACCCTCTAAAATAGTTTAATGAGAGCAATTTCTTAAACTAAAATTCTTAAATTTTTGTCTTGGGTTTCAAAATTCGTCTGACAAGTTGTAGTGAAAGGAGGGGTAGAATATAGATTAGGGTCTAGCAAAAGCTCCTGTTGCAAACAGAATAAGGAATAATCTCCATTTTCTTCTCAGTTTTCCCCTTTGCAATTTTTTTACTTGCTTTTGGGTTGGGATTGGGTTTTGGGTTTGTTTTTGCTTTTTGTTTGTGTGTTTGCTTTGAAAGACATGCACTCTGTCTGAAGCCAGTTTCGGTCACATTATGGCTTCAGGTTACGGTGTCACTAGGCTCACAGCAGGACACTGTGAATTAACTGTATTGCATTTACAAGACTTGGCTGTATACCCATTCTAAAAGCCAAGATATTGGTTGTTGTTTCCTCAGAATGGAAAATAAAGGACTGTTGCATCTCCCAAAAACAAACCCTGCCAGTGTAGAAGGCTAGATTTAAAAATCATGCTTATATTTAGGATAGTCCAAGGCACATAAATTGTCTTTGGCCAATGTCTTATGGGCTCAGAATAAATTTTGTGCACCTCCAAAGCTTCTGCTCTCCCAGGACACTGCTTCCTATCCTTCTTGTCCCCACACAGCTGGTTACAAGAGCAGTCTCTGCTTAGCAAGACATGATCAGAGATTATTTCAATTTAAAAAGAAAAAAAAATTCCTCTAATGTCCACTTCAGTGTAGCATAGACACACCCTGTTTTGCCAGCATTGGCACAGCTTAAGGCTTAGTCATTAGTCATTAGAAGACAAATACACAGGTTAAGAAATCAATAGGCAGTTTTGCAGGCTGAAAGGTAGCAGAAAATAAATAGAGCTGTAGTCTAGGAAGCAAACATGTATTTTCCTCATTTAAGCTTTGAACTAGGGAGTGAACCCTGTGCTGGGAGGAAAACATTAAGCACAACTGGGGAGGGGGGAACGTGTCCCTTGCAAATAATTTCCCATGAATAGCTGCCTGCTCTGACATCTTTTGATTGAGCTATTTCTAGAGCTAACCCTCTGCTTGTAAATACTGATGCTAATCTGGTTTCAGAAATGTTTCATCTTGGCAAGGCATTACTAAACACTGTACCAGAAAATGTCTGGAGTTCAGCCATGCACAAGGCCTTGCTGTACTAGATCAATCAACAGTGAAGGTAGGTGAAGACGAGGAGAAGCATGTTCAGATGCCTTGGTGGCTCCTCAGACACATTTTGATTCAGTCAAGCCCTGGTTTGTCTTTCCATAACATTTGCACAAGAACAAATTACCTTGTGTTAATGCTTCCAGAAAACAAATGCTAGTTTACAGGCTGAAGTTTGCTTGATGAGAAAAGAAAATCTGATTTGGTGGAGAAAACAAGCCCCCTGTAATGGCAGTCATCCAGCAGGACAAGTAAAGCAAGGGGATACCTGCTCACACTCCTGGGCTACAAATCACAGGAATATCCATTACAAACTATTCACTAATCACTTACAGAAAGAGAGTCCATTGTATAGGCCAAAAGTGATTTGTGATTACAGACTTTAAGTCTTCTTAAAGGAGTCTGATTTTCAGGAACCAAGGCCTTCAAGACTGTCTCATTCAGTTGCTTTTGAAAGCCATAATCTGTATGTCACAGTCTGTTAAATAGCGAGCAAATTACAGGAAGTCGTCACTTATTGCAATGAATTATTATTATTAGTTGCGTTGTTGTTGATAAAGATTGGCAGCCTGGGCTAAACAACTGGAGATAGATCCCCTCATTGTAGGAAGTTTTGTACAAATGCAAAATATGTTGTACAAAAAAGACAAATTCAGGTCTAAATAACTTCCACTGATAACTTCAATGATGCATTAACAGGAGAGAGAGAGAAATGTTACTTTTCCTTATTCAGTGCATAGTCATCAATGAACTTTCACCACTTGTCTGAGGCTAAAGGTTTTCTCGCCCTTTATGGCAGATGGAGAGTATTAATAGCAACAAGTGTCACTGGAGGAAAGCGGTGAGCGGGTCTTTGGTACAGCCTGTTGTTGATAAGAGTCTGATCCCCTGTCCAGCTGAAGAGCGAGACTACAGCTGCCAAACAAAGCACTTTTGTTTGATCTTGTCGCTGCAACCATGCAGGGAAAGGTGCCAAGTATGATTTTGAAGTAGCCTTTTAATAGCAGATAGCTAAAACAAGAGGTTGCTCTGAGTGGAGACACAACACACACTGGGGGAGACAGTTTTGCCTGATGTGGGAAGGCTTACTGTTTATACAAGATGATGCACATGGCATTACATAATTGAAGAAAACCTTCAATGCTTTTTTGGTGCAGGAGACATCTGAATGGTCGCCTAATCATTTGTATGTGACATCCTGCAGCCCCTATTAACAAAACAAAACAAGTTTTGAGTTATACAAAGATATTAAAAATCCCAAATAGAATCTGGCAGGGATTCACCTTATTCTTCCATAGTTTTTCCTTAGTATCCTACAACCAGCAGGATGTTTATGGCAATATATTTAGAGGTAGATTATTAACATCACAGACAGTAATATCATGATTCTGCTTAATTCTGGTAAAAAGCGAAATGTACTTTAGGATAAAAGTCAACAACTCATTACACAAGTCACCATCTAGTGGTACATAAGAACATGTACTGATGCTCTTTAAGTTTAGAGGTTAAATAAACCTGTGGTTTTAGGGATGTCTTCAGTGCTGCTCAGGATGAACTTCTGAATACATATGGTACATATGTGAATATATATATGGTGCATATATGTTCTGTACTTTATATGCATGTATTAATATATTAGTATAGAGAGATATTTTAAGCAAATTTGGTACTACTCTATGCAAAATTTAGTTCAAATAAAGTTTTGCTTCATGCATTTAAAATGATGGAACACTACAGTTTGTAGGCTACCTGTTTTTTAGCCTTTTTCTCCTCTCTGTAATGCATTTATATGTGTTGCCTCCCTTTATGTGCATCTATAGCTGTATATATACATCTGTAACTGATGCTCCACAGCATACCATCAAAGGTGTCTGTATTTCTAACTAGCCAGCTGAGTTGCAGAGAGAAACTTGTGGTTAACTAGTGCTACTCTGTAACTGCTGGAACAAGTGACATCTTCCCCACTGTAGCTATCTGTTCAGAAGGAAAGCTATTAGGACTGACAGAGAAGCTCATTCTTGCTCATTATATTCCAAGCCCTTACAGATGAGGCAATTTTTCACTCTTCTCAGTTGTGATAAAAACTGAGGACAAATACAGCATTATACACTATTCAGCCTGTATCTAAAAACATTCTGAATTTATTTATCTCTGAAGAGAAGTGGTATGCAAGCCAGTATTTCCCCCGCTCCCCTCAAGTCTACCTTTCCTATTTGCATTTATATTTAGCATCTTCACTTGGGGCCAAATCTCTGAGACATTATTGGACTTTTCCCCAGTCTTTCTTCCTGCATTAGTCACCACATGAGATTTGTCTGACAAAGAACTAAATTAAAACTTCAAAGAAAGGATGTGCACAAGAACTTCCTGATTAAAAAAAACCCCACATGGCAAACAAGATATGACGTAAGATTACAAAGGTGCACTGACGGCAAGCTGTGACATTTCTGCTCCTGGGCTTCCAAAACACCAGAGGATACATGGGGTGGAGCTGGAGGCAGAGAAACAAGATCGGCATGGTGAGAGGAAGGCTGGTCTGCAAATAAACAACTATGATTAGTACTTGGCCATGTGCAGCATTTGTTGCTGTGACTCCCATGGAAAGAGCAGTATCATCTGTCACAGAGGCTAATACAAGGTGCTAACAAAGGCTGACACCCTTTTCACTACAAGGTCGCTAATAGCAAGAACTTGACCCCTTCACACTACTCTATCATCTACTTTTGGGAGACATTTATTATAGAGACCTCTAAAGTCAAGGCACTGTGGTGGAAGATCTTTCCATGGGTGAGCACTGCAGTGATTGAGCCAGACTTCATTAAAGGCAAGAGCACAAAGGAATGCAATGAAACTATCTAATAAAATGCCTGGCCAGCTTTGGGGATGAATCTTTGGAGAACCTTGTCTGCAAAGCAGAGACTTTTAAACACTGTCACCAGCTTTCAGTACTGAACCTGGAAGAAGGGGACGAGAGAGTACTCTATGTGGACTCACATATTGAATTTGGTTCCCTCAGTGGCAAGATACCACACATCAGCTTAGGCACAGGACCTGCCCACACTGTTTATACTGTTTTAAATGCAAATAAAATATTTTACCTTAAATTCCTCCATTTAGCTACTGCATTTTAGTTCACATTTATTTTGCGTTAAGAGCAGACGTACAGCCAGTTACTGCAGTTCAGCTCAAAATACCTAACTTCTTAGGTCTTACTTGTCTGCTTGAATCTTTAAAGTCTGCCTGTGTGGTCCTCTGTGGAGTCTGGGAAGGGGAAGAAAGCTGAAGGAATAGTGTCTTTGACTCACTAATGGCCCTGCCTCAGATAACCTGAGAGCTCTGATGCCAGTAGGAGGAATGCAGATTTATACTTCCCCAGATTATGTATTACCCTTAAAAATTCAATTCAGTTCTCTCCTGAATTAATTTCCTGGCTTCCTGTATTATTTTGTTTTTTAAAGGCATGCAACCTTACAAGTGGCCAAAGGCACCTCTTGCCTGACGTCTTCTTTCTACCTGTGCTTTTTAAAAATTGCTTTTTGCAGATGGGGTCTAAAAGGCAAGATAGAGCACTTAAAGTTGGGGTTCTACAGCACAAGCAGAGAAGAAATAGAAACAGAAACACTTTAGGAGAAAAAGAAAAGCACCGAGAAAGACTCTAAAAGAACAAAGTGTATTTAGGACACACTGAGTCTCCACCACTCCACCGTGGTTACTGGAAAAATAATGGAAAGATGAATAGCAAGAACAAGCAGTCAGATCTGCAGGTGATACAAATTAGCATTGCTGAGGTAAAGTCAGGGGCGCTACACTGATTTGCACCAACAGGGACTGAGGACTGTTACTAGGGAGGAATGTGTAACAGCCCTATGATGCACAGATTTTACTTTCTGTGGAGAATATTTTTCGGTCCCTCCCATGGTTTGTCAGTGACCGCTCCCTGGTGAGAACATGAAGAAATTGTCAGGTCTATTAACCTTAACAAATATAAATATGAACCCAAAATGTGGAAAAATGCTCAGATCTGAAATTAATTTCATTCTAACAGACTGCTGAGTTAAACAGTCACTTACGCAGCCAACACAGCAACAGCAGCCGCTCAGAAAAAAAATTGTTCACCACGTTCTTTTCACGTTGTCCTTCCTGCCTGTTTCTTGGTTTGGTGGCACTTCATGTAAACAGCTGCATTGAAGGGTGTTGGAATCACTTGTGTGATTTATCCCAAATAATTTACCTTGCAAATGCAAGCCTTTCTTCTCCAGTCAAGACTGTTGTTCACAATTTTTCAATACATCTGCAAACAAATCTTACCCACCAACTTGCTCATGAAGCTGCTGCTAGGAGCAAGCCGTATGCTCAGTTCTTGTAGCATATGAATGGTGCCAGGAGCCATCCTCCCTTATTTCTGTTCCCTGAAGGAATGACATGTCCCCTGTCCCCCAGGGAAAGAGGAGTCCTTTGGCCTGTTACAGGTTATTCTTGAACATGGAGAACTGTATGGTGTTAGACTATGACCAATACTGAGAGACAGTTTGGAGCGTGACTGAGTTTGGGATGGAGTCCATAATGTTTACTTTTCCCATGAACACCCTTGCAATAAAAACAAGTAATTAGAAAGAGGCTTAGCCCACATTTCCATGGCTGGACCCATACAGGAGGGCCTGAGGGATCTTACTGCACTGGGGTTGGGATGCCAGGAGCTGTGTGAAGTGGCATATTTCTCCTTGTGAAAAAGCTTTTCCAAAATTGCTCCCTGCAAGCACCATCACCCTGGAAGGGTTGGGATGGGCCTAGAGGGAGGATTGGACATGGGAATTCTTCACTTGGCAGATTCTTTGCATTTCCTGCCAACATACACACACATGCCTGCAAGAAACGCTGAGGAAGGTCCCATTAAGATTCAGTCTGTGCTTTGGGCTGGGCAGTACTTGCAAAGCAACTCTGCAGCTCTTCTGCAGCTCAAGGAAGAGAGAAGCCAGTGTTTGGCTAAAGCTCTCAGGTTCACTTCCCTGAGGTCCAGATTCAGAGACTGAAAGCTGCGCACTGCAATGTTTAAGAAGTCAGAGGCTCTGTTTGGTGTTCCCAAGGCTGAGTTATGTGCTGAATGGGAGGACTGTCAGGCTCAGGCCCATGGGCTGCAGAAGCTGAAGGTGTTACAGCCCACGACTGTCCACCTTGCATCTGCACCTGCGCCTCTGCTGCCCGCCTCCACATCAGCAGCATGGCAGACACTCTTGCATCTCAGCAGCTTCAGTGCCAACCTGGTGTCCTGGGTTAAACTGCTGGGGAAAGGTGGATTGAGTTAAACTGAAGGACTGGGCATTTGTGCTGCTGCAGCGTGCCCACCTGTCAGCTCTGTCAGAGTGGCAATGCCCTCCAGCCAGGGGTATGCAGAGTGAAGGCAGCCCACCAAAGTTTGCCTGTCAAACCCTGTAAGTACTGGGGCTGCAGCTGAGAAGTGGGAGTCCAAACCTGGAGACAGGAGATGCTGAAAGCAGAGTACAGAGAGAGACAAAAATGTTATTAGTCCCTTGGCCAGATCATCAGTTATCTGTGAAGGTGGGTTTCAGCCTCCAAGATCTCACTAAGGGCTCAGGCATCAGTACTGTGTGTTGAGGCACTGGCAAGTACACCACTTTCTTATACTGCAGGGCAGCAAGAGAAGATGGAGGATTCCCTTTGCTTAACAACCAAGAGTACTAGGATACTTGCCCAGACAGCAGGCTTTGAACTTCTGAGTAAAGAAAAAAAAAAAGAGGGGGATTCAGAAGCAACAGGAGAGTTGCCTTCATATGCAAGAATATTTATGAATCATTTCCCTGCTATAGTGACACAAATCTGCTCAATGGGACAAAGGAAAAAAAACAGGACTAGTTTTGACAGAAGAACTTTAAAGGTTACATGGACATTAGGTTCCTCTAGCTCCATTTGCATTTGGATGCAAAAAAATACAGTGTTTACTGTTCTTTTCTTCCATTAAAAAGAAGCCATTTGCTTTCATTTTTGAGCTTTCTTCTGTTTTTTGGTTTCCAAGTCACAGGTAAAATGGATAGACCTTCATTTTATTTCACATGAAATGAATTACAAGAAAGTGGGACCTCTAGGAATAAAAAATCTTCAGTCTGTATGTTCATGTAAGTGTAAAATGTACTGCAAGGCAGACTGCTTCTCCAATTTTGCTACAGATTTGTAATAATAAAAAAGTGGGCTCTGAGGAGAAGTGAGCCATGAGCTGTGTGATTTGAACAGTTACATTAACACACAATAAAAAGGTCCAAAGGTTCAAGACAGTTCTCTCTTAATAGAAAAAAATGCAGAACCCAGAAATGCATAAAAAGGCAGTGAATGAAAGACTGGATGACATACTTGATAAATGCAAATCTAGACCGATTTCCATTTGAAAACAAGTAAAGGCTCCCCGTCACAACTAGAGCAGGGGAAGGGAGGCAGGAACAAATGAGCAGACGAAGGAAGGAGGGATCATATACATTGCAACATACAGTTATCAGTGCTTGGCTAAAATACAGTGTTGGAATGAATGGGAACTGATACCAAGATGATCATTTACAATAGAGAGATACACAGAACGTTCTGCCGGTGTTTGGTAGGAGGGAAAACTAATGCCTGAGTCATTCAGAAAGCTCTGACAGTCTGTTTATAATACTCACATCTGTCACACCACACTCCGTTGTAATTACACTCCCCTTGATGGGAAAGGAGATTATGTACATCCCCAGGGAAGGATGTACTCATATGAATCTGCAGGCAACATTCAAAGAACAATCCACTCAGAACTTGCCTTATTCAAGAAGCAATAGAGCATACAGTGCCAGTGAGCCACATCCCATATATAATAAAGCTAAAAAAAAGGAGGGACATACTCATCACTGAACAGACCTTTGATAACAAAGTAAAGGAAAAGAGCTGGAAATTGGGGGAAAATACCTGACTAATACCTAAATAACTCCCTCTGGGCTGCATACAGGTAACCAAGGCTAGGTCTTAAGGATCTTGATTTTTGGCTTTGGGTGCAATTTTGAACAAATGTAAAGCATAGGACTGTTGATACTGCAAGGCTTTGTTTGGGCGTGGGATGGTAAGAAACTGGGTGTTTCATTTGGTTTGCACTTGAATGTATAATTTAGTCTAGGTTTGCTCAAAACTTGGCCATATTTTGAACTCAGCCCAAATTGGCAGTATAAGGCTTTGAACCCTCTGTCTAGTCTATTCTAGTCTTATAGAATGAGGAGGGGTTTACTTTTAAAATGAACATTTCACATAATTTTAATCTTATTTTCCCTTCGTAAAACAATCTGTTCGCACAGATAGCTCAAAGGCTATAACTAGGGACAGAATAGAATAAAACACCTTAAAAAGAAGTCTTGCTTGTTGAATATCTAGCAGAAAAAAACCCCCCAACTGTATGTCTCTAACTTCCATTTGAAAAGCACCTATCAGAAAATGCCTCTCCACCATGGAGCAAAACAAATTATTTTTAACAATCAAACACACTGAATCTTAAGACTCACAAATATTTGTGAATATTTCCTGCTATTCACTTTACTTTGAGGCAAACTGCACCAAAAACAAGCTATAGTACTTTCAATTTAAACTCACTGCTAAACAATTATATTCTAGGCTGTCCATGTAGCTCAGCCTTGGAAAAAAGATACGGAGAATCAATAGGATTCTATGCTAATGACAAATCTATAACAGCTCAGAGTAGCTTGTGCTCTTCCACTGATAGCATCAGTGTAATCCTAGTGCCAAGGAAATGACAAAGATTTGAACCTTTGCAAGATAATGATCACACTGACTGCTGTTTAGCAAAAAAAAAAAGGATTAAGGCCACATGATTTTAGCGGTGCAAGCAAAATGGCACATTACAAAATCTCTATTAAAAAAAAAAAAAAATTGGAAACACCTATTACTGCTGGACTAAAACCTTTGCATATACTTTGGGGATTTGTGAATTAGTCACTTGAGTCTCACCCCACCCCACCCCATCCCCATATCCTGTAGTGACATTTCAAAAAAACAGCTTAGAGGTGCAGCAACATGGTGTTCACATTTTCCTGTTTCAAGGAACAAACAGCCACTACCACTTCTGCTGTCCCACCTTTGCTGCCTGTGAGGGCATAAAAAACACCACATGCCAGAAACTGCCAGCACAGCTTCCCAAACCAGACAGGGGAGCTGTGTGGGTGCAAGGTCAGGGCTGGAAATCAGTATTTTCCCCAAGATGAAGATGTTGTTACCAACTCTGCAGGGTGTGGTGAGTTCATGAGTTGAGTCCTTGAAATGAGGCACATTTGTTCCCTGTGGTAAAGCACCAAGCTGTTTCATACTCACCAGGTGAACATACAGTGTGCTTGTCAGAGCCTTACGCCTTGAAAAATTAGGGAATTGGCCAGGAAAATGGGTATATGCAGATAGGCACCTGCCACATGTGCCTTCTGTACTGTAGTTGCACAAATGCCAGTACAACATTTTACAGCATTGTTTTTAATTTTCATCTTAGATCCCCAGCATCTCATATGGAAAGGGTTCCTTGTAATTAGAGAGTACTCCAGCTGTTTTCATGCTGCCGCTTTGTGGATTTGCTCTGGTTTATGCATATTGCATCTGAATTTATGTACACTTAAGCTAAAAGAGGATCTCGTGTAAAGCATGATAGAGAAGCTCATACATCCTCCTCGCACCTTGGGACTGCAGTCTATTTATTTACATCCCACAGCCTATTTTTTTAAGACGTACCTGCACAGGAGCTTTACTTCTCTCGGGCTTCCATTTGCACTGTGGTCCTTATTGTTCCTCTTCCCTCCTTCAGCTTGCAAAAGAAAGCTGTAGCATCTTTTATATTTTGTGTCTTGCCTGTAAGATCTGTGGCAGTGCACCATATTAAGAGAGTTTGAGCCCAGAGGGGATCTTCAGCTCATCAGCTACTGCCCTTCAAACTGTCCTCTGAGTAAGTTGTAGCTGGCAAAAAAGACACATCTTCAGAGAACATGCCCACTGGAAGACATTGAAAGATGGAGAATCCATCACTTTGCCTGATAGTTTGTTTCAATCACTCCTACCCAAACAACGTGTGTCTTGTTTTCAGTTTGAATTTGCTGTTCTTTAGCTTCACATTCATGGTTCTTTCTGTGCCCTTGCTTGCTAGATTAGATAGATGATTCAGTCCCAATATTTTTTCCCTGGGATGTGAGTATACTGTAACCAAGGAGTTTCTTATGGATTCATTCTGTAGTGCCCAGCACCAAATGACTCTTCAGCCTTTACACGGTGCTATAGGGGACACTGCTGCTTGGAGAGAAACAAGTTAGGTCACTTCTAACCTCTTTTATTTATACAATTAAATATGTTTATCACCAAAAAAAAAGGGTAGATTGCTCCCTGGTTAACTACCCTTTTTGACTGCTTTTTAGAGTTTCACTGACTTACCACAGTGTGCTGCTACCTGGAACAATATGCCAGCATCTCTCTACAATATTGACTAAAAGAGACTAATGTTGAATGATGTAAAAGTATTCATAATTCCAGCCACTATCAAAGAGAAGTCTGGACCGCTGTTACCCACACTGGTGCACAGACCTTCTTTCAGAAAAGTTTAAATAGATGGTTACATCTTGCAGGGTGTTTTCAGTACTTCCACTGAGTGACATACTCACCACAATGGCTTAGTCTAAAAATTATGTTGTCTAAGGCACAATTTTTCACTTTGGGCATATAACCATTTCAGAGCTAGCAAATGGGTGGAAACATGCTTTCCCTGAAACCACCTACGTGACCCTCTTAGATTTCCCTGTAAAAGCCATCAGGCAGATACAGCTTTGGAGCAATTGTCATTTACTTGTCAAAACCCAGAGGTGTAACAGTCTGCATGACCAGGGCAAAGTTGAGGGTGCTGGGAATGCCAGCTGTTTTCTCCATCACTGGAGCTCCAGGGACACTGGTCTATGCCTGCTGAAATTTCTCTCTCAAATCTGCCCTCAGCCTTGCCAGGTGCCTGCAGGCAGGTCTAGCTCTGGAGGGCAAAGTTGTCCTTCCCCCAGAGAACGTTTGCAAATTTTTTTTAACCAGCTTTATTTCATTGATCCTGCTTACAGGGAAGGTCACTACCCACAGTTACATCAAGAAAATGGAGAGGGCAGAGAACTGAAAGTGAGAATGTGGGAGCTGGTGGGAGTGTCTTTAAAAAATAATAAAAATGTTGAAAGGAAAAGTGTCTAAACAAAGACAATACAAAGTCATTCTGAGTAGCACTTCGTATTTGATATTTTTCTTAACTGCTGCTCAGGCTCTTTGAAGGATACTACACTGACATCCTGAATTGCTAGTTCTTAGATTTAAGTGCTAGTTTAGAGACTTAGAAAGTTAGTCCTAGTCCCAGGGTACAACCACCTGAAAAATAAAGGAACAATAAGGAACATGTGATTTATGAAAACACTGTTTTTCATAGCATGTCATGTAGTTTTCTTCAAATGTACTTTTGAAGCCCTCATCTAAACAATTCCATTGTCATAAACTTCTGTTATTTAAAATGGTATTTATAATTTTTAATCCTTTTCTTTTTCAATCAATCCATTAAAATCTTTATGAATGCAACTGAAACTAACTTTTATTTGAAGTGTTGCCTTAAGAAAATCAATATTCAGCACATTTTTGTAAAATGTCCAAGTTTGTTCACAAAAGGAAAATATTCTTTCTAGTGGTGCACTTGAGGTTGGATTGCAAAAAATAAACTTCACAGATGTAGAAGAACTATGATGGGAAGGCAGAGTATTAGTCTATTCCAGAATACAGGTTTGCATACAGGCCACAGAAGTGATCACACATTGTTCTGCATGCAAGCCATTTGCATCCAGATTTTTGTTAAGCTTCGGTCCTTCAGAAATTCTTAGTATTTTCTGAACATATTTTTAGAAAAAAGGTTTCTGTGTTTCATCACCTAAAGCATTACAAGCTTTTATTATTCTAATTTTAAGACATCATAAAAGTTATCATTGTGAAAGAAGAGTAGAGAATGAAGCATCAGTTATTCAAAATGTGTTTTCATCAACCCTATCTTAGCTAAATAAGTAACTGCAGCCTAAAATACAAAACCAGCTTCTAATATAAGATCAAAATTTTCAGACTCCTTCATCGCAGAGTTTTGGAGATAACCAGCTTGCAGAGAAATTCCCCGACATTTCCATACACTCAAGGATGACAAAGTGAGAACTGCCTTGTAATTCAAAAAAATATTTGGCAAAAATGGAAAAAGAATTTAAATTTTCATTGTACACATTCAAGGCCATATCATGAGTCATACACAGCTTCCCTTTTTGTATTATGTAGTATGTGGACTAGGAGATTATTTGGAATAATATTCATTTTCATACTATATTAATACGTAGATAGTTTTATCTCCCTAAATTAGTATTTGCATGGTCTATTGCAAATATTAATTTTTGTCAATATTTGCACTATTTTATGGTTAAACATTTTTTGTATCTTCCAATATTCCTGATGCGATTTCATGTTGCCTTCAAAGTAAGCAAGTAGACAACAAACTAATGGACTATCCACCTACCCATGCAGTTAGGAACAACTATTGGAACATTTTAATATCTCTGTGTAATGGGATATCAGTGGCCTTTTTAATTTTTTTTTTAAAACCACACCAAAAAAAACCCCAAAACCCCAAACCCCCAAAACCCCAAACTTTTGCATTTACCAATAACAGTTCTAAGTGGACCTTGGAAAGCATTATTCACATTGCTATCTTGATGAAGTGACCTCCATTCCACACTTCATTGCTTCTGAAGCAGTCACTTCATCTCTTTCTGCACTCTTGTATTTTTTAGCAACAAAAAAGTTGTTCTTTTAAACTATGCCACATTTATGTTTATTATGGACTCCACTTTCATGCTGTCTTACTCCTGATAGTCTATCATGAGCAATTGAGGTTCTTCGCATAAACGGCAATAAGCCCTGTAACAATTATTGCTATCTTTACTGATCCTGCAAAATTAGTTTTCCATTCGTTCGGGAAATTGCAAAGCTTTTTCTATTTAGGGAGTGTATTGTGATTTACTAAAGAAATTACTATTGTCATCACTGCCAAAATTACAATCCCTATAAGAATGTAGCTCAGCCAATAAAAAATGCTATGGTAGTTAAACTGAGACTTAATCTGCCCACTCTGTACTGAACCATACATTAGATACTGTATTCTACACAAACATTATTTAGTTATAATAAATATATGTGAAAAAATACTCTTTATTTACTGAGAGCTTGAATACATAGGCTAATCCTAGCAGTAATTCCTCAAGGTAGACTTCAACTATACCAAAAATACATCTCATACTTTCTTTTTTTGTGAGGGTTGGCATTCTCTTCATATAAAGTGTATAAAGAAATAGAGGATTCTGCAGTTTAAAAAGCTCTACACAGATGTAGAAATGTTGTTTTGATGGAGATAACACATCAGAGCTATCTGTGCAGAAATTAAGTTTCATCAGGTTTGATTCAGTAATTCAGAAGTCCCCCCACATCAGAGTCCTCTGCCGTGCCTGGAGGAGAGTTTGCAGTGACATTTGCAATGAGACCTGCTATGATACCTGCCTAGAAACTTTCAAGGTCTGTCTGAAGAATCTGTGTTTCACACCCCTGTTATGCACACAGTAGGTACTAAATTTAGCAATAAAATACACTAATGCCTCTTTGTGTCAAGTATTTCATTTTTACATAACTATTAATGGCACTTCCCAAAAGATGGCTTTTTTTTCTTCTTGTGAACTGATCCTCATGTGGGTTACAAGTAGAAGAAACAGTTATCATGCTGTGCCATAGCTGTGAATTTCCTTCAAGGCAGTCTTGGGAGAACAAAACAAAACAAAACAAGAAGTTATATCTCTGTTTTATAAGGCTTGTAGATAGTTTTTGTTAAAAGACCAGATTTTTGCAGGCTGAATTCTACAATGCAAACAAGGCTTTACTGATGAGTTAATTCCTTAGTGTAGTTCTGCAGAGGTTTGATAGACCGGCTTCAAGGCTTCAGCTTATACCTGTAACAGAAGTATGAAACAGAAGGTGGTCTTTTAATCTAAGGGAAGAGCCTTGGCAACACCACCTGGCACTACCTTTCTCTCTTTTGTTCAAGACTTCCCTTTCCTCACATTTGTTGGCTCCTTACTCCATAACAAAGGGGCTTTGATAATAGAGAACCCTTTATCAAAGCTGGCTCTAATAATTAACATCCTACCCCTACTACCTCGCTTTCTGGAATTGCACTTTTAAATATCAAATGCAAAATACCTCCTTCCCCTCCTTGGCAATGTCCTGAATTCATAGTCCAGGCATGTTCCTGAATTAGCACATTCTTTCTGCTTAAAATGGACTTCCTGGAGGTCAGAACCATTCTAAGATCATTTCAAGATACAACATTTCCACAATGCTTCATGAAGTGTGTATCATAAATTGCATTCACTGTATGCATACCTTACCAAATGCATAATGCTTTGTTCTCCCTGAGCACTCTCTGGAGCCATAGTGCATTGGTAATGTAGATGACAGAGTGCTTTGTCAAAGCTGCCTTCCCTCTCTCTTTCATCTGTTTAGGAAGTTCATGGCATCATGGTGACCAAAACTGACACTGTAAGATTCAGAATTTTTTTTCCACATAGGAAACATGAAATTCTATGGGTCTTGGCTAAATAAGTCTGTTATTCTGTTTCCATTTCTTTTTCTTTCTTTTAGGAGAAGAAATGTTTTTTCTTGTAAGGAATTTATATTGGATATATTTTCTTCTCAAAGCTGAGATCTACTTCCCTCAAGAGGATTTCCTCTGAGTAATTGCCTAACTACTGGTCACTGAGCTGTAATTACTCCAGATGAAACCAATTGTCATCGTTCCTTACAGTGCAAACTGCACACACAGTCCAAAAAGCATTCCCATTAGTCATATCTCCAGCACAACCTGCACAATTTTTCTGCTGAAAACAGATACTGATTTGACACAGTGCTAAGATGATATGATGTATAACTGATTGTACAACTCAGTACAGTATTGGATTAGACTAATGCAGCCAGGTTTTCAATCTAATTACCTCTGCTCGGCTGACGAAGAGGGCATACCCTGTGCAATTACCTTGGCAATTGCCAATATTACTTTATGATAATCCCCTTAAACTAAAAGAATCCTAGTGAAAGAGGAACAGGCTGATTTCTGATCTTCCAAAACTTTTCTAATTTGGCTTGTACTTTTAAAGGAACATTAGGTTTTTCTGAATTAGTAAATAAACATCTGAATACTACCAATCCTACTCATGCAAAAATCACAGAACAGTGAACGTTTCCATAATCTTTGAAAGAGTGTTTGTATCACATTGGCTCTCTAAGGTTGTCCCATGAATGCACTCTGGGATTGGCTTGGTCTTGGCAACATATGAAAATAAACACTTGAATTGTGCAACTGGCCCTGGATCTAGACCCAAGATTTCCTCCAGTGTAAGATTAGTTAATGCATCTCTCCTTACTCCCTGAACAGTACCTGGTTGATAAGGCATATAGTCACAGACAGTCATCTAAAGTTCAGCAGGAAATCTAGGTGGGAAACATTGCATTAATATCCAGCTGGACAAAGAGAAGAACTAAAGTTTGCAAAATGAGAAGGAGATAGAAAGTTCAGGTAGTCTTTGGTCATGAGTAGCTCCAGTTTTAAGAAGCAAAGAATTGCCAAAAACCCACAGAATATTTTTTTTTATGTTTATCCACTACTTCTCATGGACATCTAAGTCCCACCACTTTGCTCTCCTAGTTCTTGGCAAAAGGACAGTAATGCATCCTGAAGCATGTCAGGAAAAACAGGCTCACTTGAGAGTCTTTTGGGTCCGTGAATGATCAGGATATAAAAAGAGTCCTCAGAGATGATGAGGTGATTGCCAAGAAGCTAAACAGCACCTTTGTATCAATACACAAAACAGAAAAAAATGGGCACAATTCCCCTGCTCAGACTCTTCTTTGTGGGAGAACTCATTACAGAATCTGTTTGAAACTGAAGTGACTGTAAAATAGACAAGGTTATTTTTGTCCTTGAGAAAACAGATAAAAGTAGCAAATTGTCAGGATTAAGATGGTGTTCACCCAATAGCTCTGGAAAAGCTCCACAATGAAATAGTTTGATTACTAAAAGTGGTGCATAATGTGCTTAAAAGTGCCCCGCACACCTGAGGACTTGAATGTATCAGATATGATACTAACTAAAAAAACAGTTTCAGGAAGAACCACAGAAGTCCAGATATGGAGTCCTGCCCTTAACATTAATATCACAAAGAACAGACACCTGGATAAGTATGATCCATAAGGGAAGAGTCCACATGTGGGGTTTTTTTAAGAGGATGCCTTACCTTGCAGGCTCAGCAGAGTTATTTGAAGAAGTCGACAAGGAGTTGAATAAGGGTGATCTGGCTGATATAGTGTATCTGTACTTCTAAACAGCCTTCAGCAAATTTCCTCGCATTTAATTTCCTCAGCATTTCTAAAAAACATTAAAAAATAGAGAGTAGGAGTAGAGCAACCAGTTGATGAGGTGGCGGGCAGAAACCAGTGAAGGTCTACAGTCATGAGTGCAGAAGCCTGTTCTGGTTAGTGTATCATAAATGAACTGACTGTGAAGAACTGTAGGACTTACAAGACTGAGTGCCTGGATGGATCACAGTGGCTGATAGCTTTCAGTACAGATAAATGTAAAGTGATGATCACTGGACAAAATTAGTTCTAATGTCACATCTCAAATGGTGGGCTCTGAGCCCAGCACTAATACACAGAAGTGAGATCATTCCATGAATAGATCAGTGCAGCAGTAGCAGTCAGGAAAAAAAAAAAAGTAAAAAAAAAGTTAGGCATTAGTAAGAAAAATAGGTAGCAGACTAGACAATGTTATTGTACCACTGTATGAATCCATGGTTTGCCTACACCTTCAAAAATATGCAGTTTTAATCCCCATGTCAGAAAAGTTATATTAGGATTAGAAAAGATCCCAAGAAAAGCAAGAAGGGTAATCTGAAATGGGCAACATCTTCTATATAAGAAGCAATTGAGCAGACTATGATTTCTGAGTTTGGAAAAATTATCATTTTGATGTGATAATGATCTTTAAAAATCATGATTGTCATGGGGATGGTAAATAGGAAGCAACTGCGAGCTGTGTTTTCCACTACGAGAACTGTGGAGCTTCAAATGAAGCTGGTGGGAGCCCGATTCAGAACAAACAACAAAGGAAATGGTTCTTTGAGCATCAGGTACCTGACAAGTTGAAATCTTTGCTAAAGGATGGGATTATGGAGCATTTCTATGATGTCCTTTCATTCAGCAAGCACCTAGTAAGTGAGAATGTGATCTTGGGTCAGGACAATCATATGAATCCATATGTCCAGACCTGCTTTGTCATGATTATGGATTTGGTGGGTTTGTTAGGTCCTGGAAAAAGGAAACCCAAAGCAACAGCAAAATTCCTAGCAAGAAAGAAATAATGCTGCAGATAAATCATGTACAGTACTTTTTTTTTTTTTTTCTTTAATGCCATGAGTGTTTTCTGAAGAGGCAGGAGCCACACCTGGCTCTCACAGGCACTATGACAATCAGCAAGAGAGGGCCATGTATCAGGGCAGGAATCTGCTGGCTGGAAGCTGGTGAATCACTGATGTCAGGTTCCAGGTGGTTTTAAGTGGTAGAGTAAAAAGTTCAGGGCCCTGGAGAATTGGTACAACCGATGGCCCTGCTGTGCACTGTAAATCACAGAGAATAGCTTGCAATTAACCAGGACTGTTGCGGGGCTTGTCAATATACTCTATTTTACCGCTTATCAGAAAGGCCCAAAACCTCTGGGTCAGATTTTTAGTAGATGTAAATCCTAATCAATTTAAGTTAAAGTTTTAAAGTTTCAGAATTAGATAAAAAATAAATCCTCTTGCAAAGGGGAAAACAATCACAAAACTTGGTCAAAAGGGAGAGTTCCCCCTCTGCCTCTCCTGACTACCACTTATGACTGATCCAGCTTCACAGCCAGAAAACCCCCACCCAAGTGAAACGGTCATTGCCTAGATAGTAATCTGCTCTACTGTCTTGCATCCATCATTTTCACTAGAAAAAAAAAAGATCTTTTGCCTTTATGTCTTCACATCCCAGAAATGGGACCTCATCTAAAACCCCTTGAAGTTGGTATAAGCTGTCATTGACTACAGGTGGCATTGGAACAGACTCTGAGAACATAAATCTACAGCCTGCTAGCAAACTATATACAGATCCAGGTTCAATCCAAGTTGGACATAGATAAGTTTAATAGTGTTGACATCAGTGAAGTTATACAGGTCTGCAAGCAGATTGGCCTTCATTCTGCTTGTTGCTGTTCGGTTCAATTCAGTAATTCACTGCATGAGGTAACACATCAAAATGGCACTTGATAATGATTTTCAGTATCAGTGGAGGCATGAAGCAGGAGATGAAATAAAAATGAAAGTTTCCAAGGGCTAATATTTTACAAATGGGAAAGACTGCTTTGCACTGTTTATGCCATGTGCAGGGTTTCAAAAATCGAAGTCAATCACTTTCAAGATAGCATGAAACCAAGCCATATCTAAGAAATGGTGCATTTATTAGGATTTCAAGAAAAAGTGTTCTTGCTATTATCTCTGGGATGAGATAGACTGTGCAAGAATGACATAAAAATATTCTTGCCTCCATCATTTCATTGCCATAATCTGTCTGCAACACCTACAGAATATGATATTGTGTTGCAGGAATGTGGAATCAGTCTTTTTAGAAGGAAATATTTGGAACATCTTGATATATGTCATTGTCATATATGTGTCTGTGTGTATGATAGAAAATAAATTCTGCTGCTGGTCTCTTGAGATATATCTTCTTGCACATAGAAATACTAATTGCAGTCTTCATCATAGCATAGAAACATAGCCTACTGTGGTATTTGGACTATGGAGAAGACAAGGAAAAGTAAAATAGAAAGAAAAAAAAATCTTTTAAGTATTTATGTCATCTGAATAACTGCTGTAAAGAGAAGAAACCAGGACCTGCTGACAAGTTTCTATTCAAATCTTTTCCATTGCTAGAGAACAAGTGCCACAAATTCACACAATTTACCAATGCATTATGCCTAGTCACTCCCATTCTGGCTAAATATTCCTCTTGGCCAGATCCAGTTGCAAGAGGAGATGGTATTACTGACACAGGTGCTATGAGATAAAGAATCCTCCCTTAGAGGGGGCACAGAGCTGAGGTGAGTGAGATAACATGAGAGAGGAAGTCAATAGCTGAGCTGTAAGAATAGGAGAACTGGGATGTGGAGCCAGGTGAGAGAAGGAGCAAAGGCAGGTTATGGTGAGGGTGCAGAGAGTGGGGCAGGAGCTCACAGGACTTTTTGGAGCCTGAGGAAGGGAGGGCTGATGGAGACCCAGGGACTGAGGGATGGTGGGATTGGATGGAGGGGAGTGGAGTGGCACCAGGGCTTGTCACAGGGTCCATGGCCAGCAGCACCAACAGCTGCACTGTCAGAGGGAAATCAACACCACAGCAGAAGAGGCCTTGCAGGGCAGCCACATCCACTCACTGACTTTCACGAGCAGTGCCATACCCTTCCGCCCACACACATATGGACACACCACCACCACCATCATGACACAGCACTGGTATGAGCTTTGGTTCTCATAAGTTGTGACCAAAAAAATATGAAAAGGGTTTTGTTATGTCAAACACTTTCTTTAGATGTTAGAAAGCAAACTGCATTTTGGTTGGGTTTGTTTGTTTTTTTTTTTTTCTTTTTTGACTGATAACATTTTTTTCCCCTGTTTCTCTTAAAGAAAATCCACAAGCATCCTTCTTTGCAAAGATTACAGTAAAGAAGCCATATTGGTGGGAAAGAAGACAACCCACAAGAGACCCATTTGGAACTGACCAGTTCTTGCTGAACTCCTTCACTCCTAATCACACAATGAGAAACTTGAATGGGTTCTGAAAGCACTCAGGACCCACAAGATCCCATCCACTCCCATGTTCCTATGCAAAGCAGGACCAGAAGCGCAATGTGGGAGGCAGAGAAAAATCCACCTAAACTCTGGTGGTCCACAAAATTTCCAATACCCCAGCTGTTTCCAGTCAGTGGAAGCTTGCAGGGCTGCACTGCAGAGACAACTATGGACAGAGCATTTGTTAAACCTAACATACTGGGATCTTTTGCATAAACATTTTCACTCATGTGGGGAATCAAATCTCTCAAACAGGATGGTTAGTCGCTGTCTGGATGGGAGTCCCCATTGCAAGCATTCTTGCAACAGCATCTTCAGTTGGATCAAGATGGGATACCACAATCTGTTCTGATGATTTCTTACAGTCCAGCTGGTCTGTGGTCCTACATGATGACTACAGTACATGAATGATCCATTTCTGTCTCTTGTCTTAAACTATGCACAAAACATCTTCTAACTTTCTTACTATGTACAAAGAGTGTCCTACCTATAACCATAGAATCAGAGAATAATTTAGGTTGGAAGGGACCTATGAAGGTCATCTAATCCAACCTCCTGCTGCCTCCCTCTTAATTAGTTCAGGTTGCTTAGGTAGTTGCCTAGTTAAATCTTGAACACCTCCAAAGACATTTCTGCATCTGCATTCTGCTGACTATTTAAAACTATCCATGTACAGTTTGGCCAGTTCCCTCACCTATGGCAGGAACTGGGGGTATCTCTGGGACTGCCCAGGATTCCTCCACCCAGAGAGCTCACCAACACATTGAAGCACATAAATAGTGCTTATCAACTGGTCTAGGCACAACAGGCAATTGTCTGAAATTCCCACCTGGATAGCTGTAACAATCAGTCAGTTGCTTTGCTGTGAAGCAGGTAAGAGATCAGTCTATCACCTTGTCTCAAGTCAGTCCATTGCCTCATCTACACAGAGACCATCTGGGGACTTCCTGGATCACCCAGGGAGCTGAAGACAAAATGCATTGGATACGTGCAGATACAATGCCAGTGCCCATCTACATCACAAACCTTGATTTAATCATTTTATCACAGTTATTGTTTAAATTAAAGCTTGCCACAAGTGCTTCATTCTTGGGTTTAACCAGGCCTGCCACTTCACTGAATGTAATACCAGCACACACATAATTATGGGGTAAGAGAAATTTTTCCCACTTCAGCACTTCCATGCATTCAACCATGTGATACTGTCACATTTATGAAGCATGATTCTATTTATATGTTCAAGTACCTGTCACAGCAGCCTCAGCATCAAATAGCTGCTCTGCTGGTATGAGCAGATGGTTGCTAGTGGGGAATGTTACAGAGCTCTTGTGAATGGGAATGGCCAAACCTCATGCTAAGCAATATTGCTGCTTACTGTAGGAGTAAATTTAGAACAATTTTGCATCGCTAAAAAATTGCTTCTATAGAAATGGGTGTTTTTAGCTCAGGGTGGTGCCACCAGGGAATTGCTACATGCTCTTCAGTGATCCATTTTAGAGAAATCATCAGGAATTGATGTCCATCTCAGATATAGGGCTACCTCACAGTTTTAACCCTGGGTTAAACTAACTATCTAACATAACAGTTTTGACAGTACACCAGCATCATCTTTGGTTTGCCCCAAGACATACTGGCAACTACTTTATTAACAAAGAAAATTAAATATGAGACTGCTAAATCACATAAACTAATCTAGAATGGATGTCCCCCCCATATTTCCATGTACATGTAAGCCTCATACACTAACACAGTAATTGTTGGTACTCCAAAAATGCCATCATCTTTTCCACCAGCTTTGTGTTACTGAGCAGAATACAGTGATAAGAAACTGTGGTGAGGCATTCCTCCTACACGCTTCAGAGGAGGGAGCATTTTATGGATTTCACAGGGGTTTTTTTCTTTATTGCTTTCTGTAACATGATGACTTTTCAAAAGAATATAGTTTCATTCCTGCCAGTGATATTTTATTGAAAAATACTGCCTGCTGCAATCTTATAATTGACCTCGATTTGGGACAGAACAGCGTTTTGAACACTTATTCTTTTGAATGGGAAAGGTTTGCCACCTTAAGGCAAGAGATGCAATTAGACATGACCTTGGCTTAGAGGATCAGACCTGCCCTGTCCCATGCATACTCGAGAATTGCAATAATAATAAAACGATCCCTTTATAGCCAAAGGTACCAACAACACTGAGACCAAACCTGTGAAGCTACAGGTTCGGCTGCAATAGAAATTCCAGTATTTCCCTTGACTGGGGGAAGGGTTTCTGCAGCTGCCCAGGCAGGACAGCCCAGTGAGAAGAGAGCTGGGCATGGCAGCAATTCAAGTGGAAAAGCACTACTAATAGCTTGGAGCAGTATGCCGTTTTCCTAGGGGATCAGGGTACACAGAAAACTGAGGTATGTTCCATACACACATACCTGCCTTGGATCTGCTCTCTGCTCCTTACAGATCTTGTCATCCAGTCTCCTTCTCTGTGCCCACAGCCATATGTATATATTGTGCAGAAGCGACTGTGTCATTTGTAGTACTGCCAAGCTTAATCCACCTGTGGAGGTGCCTAAAAGCATATTTGATATAGAATCATAGAATCATAGAATGGTTTGGGTTGGAAGGGACCTTAAAGATCATCTAGTTCCAAACCTCTGCCATGGGCAGGGACACCTTCCACTAGACCAGGCTGCTCAAAGCCCCATTCAGCCTGGCCTTGAACACTTCCTGGGATGGGGCATCCACAACTTCTCTGGGCAACCTGTTCCAATGCCTCACCACCCTTATAGTGAAGAATTTCATCCTTATATCTCATCTAAATCTACCCTGTTTCAGTTTAATACCACTATCCCTTGTCCTATCACTGCATGCCCTTGCAAAAAGTCCCTCTCCAGCTTTCTTGTAGGCCTCCTTCAGGTACTGGAATGCTGCTATAAGTTTTCCCCAGAGCCTTCTCCTCTCCAGGCTGAACAACCCCAACTCTCTCCGCTTGTCTTCATAGGAGAGGAGCTCCAGCCCTCTGATCATCTCTGTGGCCCTCCTCTGGACTCAATCCAACAGGTCCATGTCGTTCCTATATTGGGGCCCCCAGAGCTGAACACAGTACTCCAGGTGGGGTCTCATGACAGCAGAGTAGAGGGGGAGAATCACTTCCCTCGACCTGCTGATCACAATTCTTTTGATGCAGCCCAGGATACGGTTGGCTTTCTGGGCTGCAAGCACATATTGCTGGGTCACGTTGAGCTTCTTATCAACCAACACCCCCAAGTCCTTCTCCTCAGGGCTGCTCTCAATCCATTCTCTGCCCAGCCTGTTCTTGTGCTTTATATATACACACAAAATTACCTGTTATTACCTGTGGAGCTTGGACATGCTACATGTCTTAACACTTGTACTTCAGCTGAGAGAAGTGAAATCAGCAACTACAGGTCTACAGGTCTAAAGGAAATGTATTCAGTTAGTCAAAGTTATCAGAAGAGTCCAGTCAAGTAGATTTGAGTCTTCAGATAGCTATGAACCCATATCTTGAACTTTATCTGGAGTTCCTTGCTGAGGGTGAAGCACTAGTTGGATGTGCCATGGGAGCCTCAGCACTGAGGATATGCCAAGTAGAGGTCTATATTACTAGGATTTACTTGCCAAAGGGTCAGTGCTCCAGGATGTCACATTGCCATTGGAGAAGTGATTAACTACAGATAGGTCATCATTCATCAGAAAGTGATGGAGGCTTTGGGGCAAATGGAGATGTTATAAAACATTATTCATGAATGACACCACATGAGATCTTACCTCCAACAAGGGATTTCCATGCTGGCCAGTTTAGTGCAGATGCTCACCAGTATTATCCCTGTCTGTTCTAGGGTCCTTTTGGCTCCTTGGTCCTTCCTCACAGGCTGATCTTATGCAAGCTTTGGGATATCATGAACCTGTACCACCTCTGTGTATTGCTGGCTCATGGTCTATATTGTCTCAGCAATTCAAAGTGTGGCCTGTTGCTATCTTTGAAGAAAATCAGAGAAATAGTTGGATATTCTAAAAGAAGTCCAACATTGGGTAGCTCCCACACGTAACAGCTGTCATGACTATAGTACATTCTAGCACCCCCTGAGTGAGACAGCAGCATCTTGTGGTGACACAGATAAGATATAAACAGGGGCTGCAGGGAAAGAGATCACTCTGTACCCATTAATGCCGGGAGATCATCTACCAGTGCTGCAACACAGCTTTATATCCTGGCTGGAGTCCAGGCTTTGCTACAATTAGCATATTAGCTTCAATTATGTGAGCCTGCAGCTAGCCGTTAGCTAGTTTCTCTGTAAATTATCTCGGGAAGAAGTTTGATCTTGGCTGTGTTGTTCCTGATGTAGCTTGATTCAGAGTGAATTTTATGCAGAATATTCCTTCTCTGGCTGACACATTGCCTATTTCTAGCAGTGCTAGAGTCAAGATCCTCTTTCATGTCTCAGGAAATCTGTGATGGGTTCCCCTGCGTGCACAGCTGGGGTGCTGGTTGTTTGAAGATGTCCAAAATATCCTGGAAAAGCCTTAAGTTTATATCTCACTCCAAGATGAGCTTTATAAAGGACCCAGCATAAAAGGGTCACCCCCCAGCCTTTCACTGTGCATAACCTCCTTAGGAAAAAGCAGAGCCCCACCAGGCAAACACTGGGAGAGCTGGGAGAAAGGTCTCATGTGAAAATAGTGGCTGGTGACTCAGACTTGAGCCAGCTTCTCTGTTTCATTGTAAACTTTTTGGGCATGATCTGGGCAAATTTAATATTTCTCTATGTTTTTACAGGGGGGCGGGGTTAACAACAGTGACTTATGAAGCTGACTGTAGCACAGTAAGAATAAATTCACAGATAGTTGTGAGGCATTTAGACACTGCAGTGAAAGAGGCTATGGAAGTGCCTGGCCAAAACTGTCAGTTCTTTTTTTTTTTATGTTAATATATTAACCTTCCCTCAGCAGGATAGAGGCCTAAAGGGCATCCTTTATTCTCAAACAAATTCCTTCTCTCCCCTCAAAATAGCTTAGACATAGCTGAAGCAACTGAGCAACAAAGGGCTAAAGACTGCTGGAAAGCTGAGAGCTGCTTAAGCTAAAAAGGAAATGGTTATGAAGGATTAGAAGGAAATGTAGTAACCCTCCTGGGCCTTCAGCTTAGCAGAGCAAACCATGACCAGCTCTTGTGGTGACCCTGAAAGAGAGGTTAGGAGGAGAGCAACAGCTCTAGGATTTTTGTTCTTACATCCAGCAAGATAAAGAACATTACATTAACTCATGGCAATGTGGGAAAACGGAAGAGCAAATATTGATTGACTGCTTTTTTAAAGTGAGATATGAAATTAAACATGTATCACCAGAACAACCTCTGATAGATGAGATCAGAGAAAAGAAGAGGTGCCTCAGCTATACAGTACTTATGGGAGTTAACTATCTGTGGATAATCCACATTACTCTTTCCACAGAGCTATGATATGGTGTTTAATTTTTCCACCACGTTGTGCTTTTGGCAGCATTTTTTTATTATCTCACATAAGAACCAAATTGTTTTGTAGCTTTAGGGTGACAAACTCAAACTCTTCTTCAGGGTAATACTAAAAACCGAAAAGACAGAAAGAGACTTCAGTGATGTACAGCCCTTATGTGTTGTTTTGTTACAAGACATGTATCATCATCTTCCCACAGATGCAGGAGATCTACGGGATGCTCAGCTTGGCGCTCCACAGTATGCCACCACCATCAAACAAATGACAGGAAATTGGCAGCATGCTGTGGATTTGCTTTCTGCAACTGAATGGAAAACACTGTGTGGTATGGACCTCCTGCCCTTCCCTCTCCACCCACTCCTGCCATGCCTTCAGGTTTCCAAAGTGACTTTCAAATTGAAGAAAGCCTCAGTCCTTTCTAGGTTCAGTATAAGGTTTGCCAATGTACAACAAAAAAATAGCCACTCCTGAGGTGTCGCTTGGGAGCCATGCAGCCCCTCCTCCTCTCCCCAACAACACTCCATGGAATATTGGGGTTTTTTTATAAAGCGGAAAGCTGGAAGAGAAAATACTTCATTAGGAATTAGGGTGGGTGTGATGTGATCACTCCATCTGTGTTTTTGTTACAATTTCATCTGGAAGCTAAGCAGTCCATTGCACACGCCACTATAAATGACAGTCTGTGTGCCAAGCTGTTCACCCCATAGAAGATTAATAATTACAGTTAATAGCGCCAGTGCTCTCAAGTGGCCAACTCTGAGCCACACCTAATACTTCTAGTGTAACTCCATCCATACACCTTATACTCTTAAATATTCCACAGGCTACTAACAAGACATTTGCAAATGTAGTTCAGGAAGGCCTTGAATTGTGCATCTTTCTTGCTTGAAATGGAGATTAATACAAGTCGAGAAGTGTGTTGCCAGTGCTGTATCTTCCTATCCCTTCATCTCCAGGGTTAACCCTGCCTGAACGCAAGCTGAAGGCAGCTGGCTGACAAACTGCCCCAAGGCATAGCCTGCATCCCGTTAAAGTCAAAGGCATTGGGCACATAGTCTGATTGCACCTAAGGAGCTGCAAGGAACTCCAAAGTCAAAAGTCTGTCATATTGCTCTTAATGACCCTAGGCTGGACTGATTTCCTGGTGGATCAAGCTTACAAATACACAGCATGACTCCAGATGTAAGCATCGATGCCGTACATTTGCTATCTTGTATTATTTGCTGGACTATATCTACACAGCCACAGAGAGTGGCCCTAGGCACACTCCAAGCCGAACAAGCATCTTGTCCACATTATTTACCTGACGAAGTAAACAATCCCCAAAGGGCTGTTGATATTTCTCAAGAGAGAACTTAGTAATTTCTTCTGCTCTTAGGGACCTTCCAAGATGATTCTCCCTGCTGTTGGGTTGGGCCTGCCACTGAGCTCTGTAGTGGTGTGGACACCTACCTCCATGTCTGTGGTTTCAAGGCAGAACTGATAAGGCAATTTCCTTCCCCAGAGCACCTTTTTCTGCTGCAAAGGCAGGTATGATTATTAAGTTACCAACCGCAACTAACCCAGGGTGAATTTCAGCTGCCTAAATGAAATCACAGAATCACAGAATGGTTGGGGTTGGAAGGGACCTCTGGAAGTCATCTGGTCCAACTCTCCTACTCAGGCAGGACCACCTAGAGCTGGTTGACCAGGACCATGTCCAGACAGCTTCTGAATAGAATCATAGAATCATAGAATCATAGAATCATTTAGGTTGGAAAAGACCTTTAAGATCATCAAGTCCAACCATTAACCTAACACTACCAAGTCCACCACTAAACCAATTAAGGGTAGAGTAATAATTTCATACTTGCTGGCTTGGTGGCTGGATTATTTTTTAATGAAAGTAAAAACTAGGAATCATTAAGGTTGGACAGGACCTCTAAGATCATCAGTCCAACCATCAACCCATCATCACCATGCCCACTAAACCATGTCACAAAGTGCCACATCTACCCCTTTTTTGAACACCTCCAGGGATGGTGACTCCACCACCTCTCTGGGCAGCTTGTTCCAATGCTTGACTACTCTTTCTGTGAAGAAATTTTTCCTAATACCCAATCTAAACCTCCCCTGATGCAGCTTGAGCCCATTTCCTCTCATCCTATTGCTAACTACGTGGGAAAAGAGACCAACACCCACCTTGCTACAACCTCCTTTCAGGCAGTTACAGAGAGCGATAAAGTTTCCCCTCAGACTCCTCTTCTCCAGGCTAAACAATCCCAGTTCCCTCAGCCGCTCCTCATAAGACTTGCTCTCTAGACCCTTCACCAGCTTCGTTGCCCTTCTCTGAACTCACTCCAGCACCTCAATGTCTTTCTTGTACTGAGGGGCCCAAAAATGGACACAGAATTCGAGGTGTGGCCGCACCAGTGCCGAATACAGGGGAACAACCACTTCCCTGCTCCTGCCGGCCACACTGTTCCTGATACAAGCAACACTATTCCTGATACTAGGTGGCTGTTGGCCACCTGGGCACACTGCTAGCTCATGATCAGCCAGCTGTCAACCAGCACCCCCAGGTCCTTTTTGCCAGGCAGCTTTGCAGCCACTCTTCCCCAAGCCTGTAGTGTTGCATGAGGTTGTTGTGACCAAAGTGCAGGACCTGGCACTTGGCCTTGTTGAACCTCATACAATTGGCCTCGGCCCATCGATCCAGCCTGTCCAGATCCCTCTGCAGGGCCTTCCTACCCTTGAGCAGATCGACACTCCCGCCCAATTGGGTGTCATCTGCAAACTTACTGAGGGCGTACTCAATCTCTTCATGCAGATCATTGATAAAGATATTAAACAAGACTGGCCCCAAAACTGAGCCCTGGGTAACACTGCTCATGACCGGTCGCTAACTGGATTTATATCCATTCACCACTACTCTCTGGGCTTGGCCGCCCAGCCAGTTTTTTACCCAGCGAAGAGTACACCTGCCTAGGCCATGAGCTGCCAGCATCCTAAGGAGAATGCTGTGGGAGACAGTGTCAAAGTCTTTACTGAAGTCCAAGCAGATGACATCCATAGCCTCTCCCTCATCCGCCAGGCAGGTCACCAGGTCATAGGAGGAGATCAGATTGGTCAAGCAGGACCTGCCTTTCATGAACCCATGCTGGCTGGGCCTGATCCCCTGGTTGACCTGCACATGCCTGTTGAGCATACTCAAGATGAACTGCTCCATAATCTTCCCCAGCACCGAGGTCAGGCTGACAGGTGTGTAGTTCCCTGGATCCTCCTTCTGGCCCTTCTGGTAGATGGGCATCACATTGGCAAGCCTCCAGTTGTCTGGGACCTCCCCTGTTAACCAGGACTGCTGATAGATGATGGAGAGTGGCTTGGTAAGCTCCTCTGCCAGCTCCCTCAGTACTCTCAGGTGGATCCCATCAGGCCCCATAGACTTGTGAGTGTCCAGGTGGCATAGCAGGTCGTTAACTGCTTCCTCCTGGATTATGGGGGCTTCAATCTGCTCTCTGCCCCCGTCTTCCATCTCAGGGGGCTGAATGCTCTGGTGATAACTGGTCTGGCTATTAAAGACAGAGGCAAAAAAGGCATTCAGTACCTCAGCCTTTTCCTCATCCTTGGTGGCAAAGTTCCCCCCTGCATCCAATAAAGGATGGAGAATCTCCTTGGCTCTCTTTTTGTTCTCAATGTATTTGTAGAAACATTTTTGTTATATCTTACAACAGTGGTCAGATTGAGTTCTAGCTGGGCTTTTGCCTTTCTAATTTCCTCTCTGTATGACCTAACAAGATCCCTGTACTCTTCTTGAGTTGCCTGCCCCTTCTTCCAAAGCTGGTAAACTCTACTTTTTTCCCTGAGTCCCAGCAAAAGCTTCCTGTTCAGCCAGGCCGGTCGTCTTCCCCACCAGTTCGTCTTACGGCACATGGGGACAGCCTGCTCCTGCGCCCTTAAGACTCCCTTCTTGAAGAACGCCCAGCCTTCCTGGACCCCTTTGCCTTTCAGGACTGTCTCCCAAGGGACTTTCCCAACCAGTGTCCTGAACAGGCCAAAGTCTGCCCTCCAGAAGTCCATGGTAGTGATTTTGCTGGCCCTCCTCCTTACTTCACCAAGAATCAAAAACTCTATCATGTCATGGTCGCTAAGCCCAAGATGGCCTCCAACCACAACATCTCCCACGAGTCCTCCTCTCTTTGTAAACAGCAGGTCAAGTGAGGCACCACCCCTGGTAGGCTCACTTAGCAGCCGTGTCAGGAAGTTATCTTCCACACATTCCAGGAACCTCCTAGACTGTTGCCTCTCTGCTGTGTTGTATTTCCAGCAGATGTCCAGAAAGTTGAAGTCCCCCAAAAGAACAAGGGCTATTGATATTGTGAGACTTCTGCCAGCCACTTATGGAATGCTTCATCTACCTCTCCATCCTGGTTGGGTGGTCTATAACAGACTCCCAGCAGGATATTTGTCTTGTTGGCCTTCCCCCTCATCCTTACCCATAAGCACTCAACCTTATCATCACAATTGTTGAGCTCTATACAACTGAAACACTCCCTAGCATACAGAGCCACCCCACCACCTCTCCTTCCATGCCTATCCCTTCTGAAGAGCTTATAGCTATCCAGTGTAGTACTCCAGTCATGAGAGTCATCCCACCATGTTTCTGTGATGGTGACTAAGTCATAGCTATCGTGCTGCACAATGGCTTCCAGCTCCTCCTGTTTGTTGCCCATGCTGCATGCACTGGTGTAGATGCACTTGAGCTGGGCTATCGATTTCACCCCCAACGTTGCCATGCCACCCTTGGGCTCCTCTCTAGTGAGCCTGGTTATATCCCCTTCCCCCTAGCTTCAAGGACGGAGACCCCACAGCCTCTCAGAACAACCTGTTGCAGTGCTCCATCACTCTCACAGTAAAAAAGTGTTTCCTGATGTTCAGACAGAACCTCCTGCGTTTCAGCTTGTGCCCATTGCCTCTTGTCCTGTCACTGGGCACCACAGAAAATAACCTGGCTCCATCTTCTTTACATCCTCCCTTCAGGTATTTATACACATCAATAAGATCCCCCCTGATCCTCCCCTGAGCTTTCCCTTCCCTAGGCTAAACAGTCCCAGCTCTCTCAGCCTTTCCCCATAGTAGAGATGCTCCAGTTCCTTAACCATCTTTATGGCCCTTTGTTGGACTCTCTTTCCAGTATGCCCACATCTCTCTTGTACTTGGGAGCCCAGAACTGGACACAGTACTACAGGTGAGGCCTCTCCAGTTCTGAGCAGAGGGCAAGGATCACTTCCTGTGACCTGCTGGCAACTCTCCCCCTAATGCAGCCCACGATACCATTCGCCTTCTATGCCACTGTCCTGGTTTTGGCTGGGATAAAGTTAATTTTCTTCCTAGTAGCAGGCATAGTGCTGTGTTTTGGATTTAGGATGAGAAGAATGTTGATAACACACTGATGTTTTAGTTGTTGCTAAGTACTGCTTATACTAGTCAAGGACTTTTTAGCTACCCATGCTCTGCCAGGTGCACAAGAAACTGGGAGAGGGCACAGCCAGAATAGTTGATCCTAACTGACCAAAGGGCTATTCCATACCATATGGCGTCATGCTCAGTATATAAACTGGAGGGAGTTGGCCGGGGAGCAGCACTCACTGCTCGGGAACTGTCTGGGTATCAGTCGGCAGGTGATGAGCAATTGCATTGTGCATCACTTGCTTTGTATATTATTATTACTCTCATTATTATATTGTTATTATTATCATTACTATTTTACTTTCTTTCAGTTATTAAACTGTTCTTATCTCAACCCAGGAGTTTTCTCACTCTTACTCCTCCGATTCTCTCCCCCATCCCATCAGGGTAGGGGGAGTGAGCGAGCAGCTGTGTGGTGCTTAGTTGCTGGCTGGGACTAAACCACGACAGCCACAAGGGCACATTGCTGGCTTATGTTCAACTTGATGTCCACCAGAACCCCAAGGTCCTTTTCTGCAAAAGTGCTTTCCAGACAGTCAGCCCCCAGCATATATCAGTGCATGAGGTTGTTCCTCTCCAGGAGGTGCAGGACTTTGCACTTCCCCTTGTCAAATTTCATGAGCTTCCTGTCAACCCATTTCTCTGACCTGTCAAGGTACCTCTGGGTTGGTGCATGACCTTCTGCTCCTTCCAGTCTTGTGTCATCAGCAAACTTGCTGAGGGTACACTCTGTCCCATCAACCAGATCATGAATGAAGATATTAAACAGTATTGGACCCAGTATTGACCCCTGGGGTATGCCACTAGTTACTGGCTTCTAACTAGACTTCATGCCACTGATCTCCACTCTCTGGGCCAGGCCATTCAGCCAGCTTTCAAGCCTCATTGTCTGTCATCTAGCCCATACTCCATCAGCTTCTCCATGAGGATGTTACAGGAGACAATGTTGAAAGCCTTACTGATATCAAGGTAGACAGTATCTGTTGCTCTCCCTTCATCTACCAAGCCTCTCATTTCATCATAGAAGGTTATGATGCTGGTCAAGTACAACTTCCCCTTTGTGCTGACTACTCCTGATGAGTTTCCTGTCCTTCATGTGCCTGCATATGGTTTCCATCACCTTCCCAGGGATCAAGGTGAGGATGACCAGTCTGTAGTTCCCTGGGTCCTCTTTCCTCCCCTTTTTGAAGACAGGGCTGGCATTTGCTTTCATCCCGTCCTCAGACACCTCTCCCAGTCTCCATGATCATTCAAAGATTATTGAGAGTGGCCTTGCAATGACATAAACAATCTTCCTCAGCACTTGGTGCATCTCATCAGGGCTCTTGGACTTCAGTATGTCCAGTTTGCTTAAGTTTTCTCTAACCTGATCCTCTTCTGCCAAGGGTAAGCCTTCCTTGCTCCAGACTTTCTCCCTGGTGTCCAAGTCCTTAGATTTACAAAGATTGCTCTTGCTAGTAAAGACTGAGGTGAAGAAAGCATTCAGTACCTCCATCCTGTGTCCCAGTCCTTTGTTGCAAGGGCCCCTGACTCATTCAGCAGCAGAACCACATTTTCTTTAGTCTTCCTTTTGCCACTTATGTATTTATAGAGGCTCTTCTTTTTGCCTTTGACATCCTTTAGCATATTCAACGCCAGTACCTGGGATGTACTGGGGATCCAATACCTAGGATGCCCAATTCTTGGGATGCCAAAGTTGGAAACAAGAGGCAGCATAGACTACATAGACTCCTGTTCAGGGGTACAGCATGGGCACAGGCTTTGCAGATTCTCCTTGAAATGCATTGCAGAAGAATAAATAAGTGTATACTTCACACACATTGGGCTTCAACTTGGATAAAAGCTCCCTAAACAAAATGAGGTGGTTTTCAAATAAGGTCTTATAGGAGAAATGCCATTTCAAACCTGAGGCCAATACAGCAATGTCTTCCTGGGGGTTATCCAATCTGGGACCAGATTTAGACCCAAGCATTTGTGTATGTGCATTGTTTTCCCTCACAAGAAGTCCTTGGCAGGAAGGCATGTTAAAGCTGTCCCTGCTCACTGCAGGGGGGGTTGGGCTAGATGACCTCTAAAAGTCCCTTCCAACCCAAAGCATTCTATGATTCTATGATTCTATGATTCTATTTCCAGCAGAGCTAACTGGAAAAAGTAGAATTAAGCCTGCAAAAGCCAGGCAAAATCTAACCGTTGCAGCAAAGAGCTGATCAAAACAATCATAGTTATTACAGTAGATAAAACTCACCAACATGTGCAAGGAGAAGCTTGAGGAAGGACAGATGTGAGGCCTGGGTCTTAAGGCAAATGCAGGGGGGCGAATTTTATCCCTACCAGACACCCCTATGATTACCCTATATTTCAGCACAGTGCTGGAGTTTGAGATTTTCTGTCTATAGTCTTGCAAGAAGTAGCTTCAGATGAGTTTCAACAGAGTAAATATGCACCATTGACTTTTATTTGGTTTTATTTAATAGACTCTTGCAATACACTTTTTAAAGTGTACTTCTACTTTATGACTGTTACTTTCTCATACTCTCCTCCTTAATCTCTTTCCTCCTAGATCTTTAATTGTGTAGAATAACCACTGTGATGTATTTAACTTTCATATAATTTCCCTGTTTGGCAATAATACCCCCAATTAACTACTGTTCTCATTAACCAATTTACTCATTTATAATCAAGGGCAATAGCTTTAACAGTTCTAATAATATGCCTTGTTAATAATGTCTTAATGAGGATTATCCTTTTACTGCTCTCAGAAGGTTCTCTTTTTCCCTAAAATGAGAAAACGCATATTAATGCAAAATAACCTTCTACCTCCTGGCTAAGTGTTTTGCTGGAATGAAAAGAAGATATGGAAAAGTACTGTAGATTTTTAACCTCCATAGGCTACCACTTAGAAATTCAGTGACTTACAGTAGGTGGAGTACATGATGCACTAGTCCATAAATCAGTTCTGTCCTCAGCCCTCTTTCTTACTTGCTATAATTAGAAACCAAGAGCCTCCTTTATATCCTCAGTTGCACTGGGGTGTAGGCATGCTTATCAGTTTCACTGGATGTAGCAAACAGAATACTGTTAATTAACTTCAGAAAAGAAGTAAAATCAAAATGAAAATATCTACTCAAGCTTTTACCAAATTAAACTAAAGACCGAATCTAAGAAAATCTCCTGTAAAATTATCTAAGGAAACACAATAAAACTGCAACAACTGAACATATGTTCTGCTAGCAATAGCACTGAAAATTTAACATCTAGAATAGACAGCTAATGAGACAGGTTTACTAATGATCAACAAAAAGAATCTGGCATGGTCATGTTAAAAATAGAAGCTCACACATATACAGGTAAAATAGAGAAGCTGCAAAAGAAAGCTTGCATTAATAAAAAGGAACAGAGGCATAAATCAATGCATGGCCAGGCAACCTCTGGAAGTTTAAATGTTGGAGGAAGAAGCACTTGGTGAAAGATAGCTCTGTAATGCATCTGAACTTATAGAGAACTGAATGCATGTCTCATTTTACAGTTTTGCCAAAATAGAGAGCACCCACAGATGGGTCTGACAGTCTCTGGGGAATAGAAATCTATTCACTATCACCTGTGCAATGCACATTTTGCTATGCCACGTTCTGTACACATAAAGACCCACTGACCTCTGATGATCACTATATTTTAAAGCAAAATTATAAACACTCTAAGCCCTCCATCTTCCAGTGTGTTATTCAGATGTTGCTGTATTCCCCATTTCAGCACTGTTAAGTTTTGAGTCTTCCCTTCAGTGATCAATAAGGATTTTAAGGCATACTTAGGTGAGGAAAATAGTTGGATGTCATTAGTTCTAAGCACTGGAGACATGGCACTTGATATGATAATCACCTGTGATGAGATGGGGAGAAATTTGTCTTTTGAAGTCAGTATTATTTACCAGCATCTGGAAAAGTCGGTTTGCCATAAGTAGTTCTTTTCTGTCCTGTATTTTGTTTTTAATGAGTGGAAATTAGGAAGATAAAAAGAGCAATGTGCCAGCAATGTTTTTTGTTTCAGATAAGCCATTGCAGCTACAGCTACAAAGTGTCCAAATACATTCAGTTTGGGATTTAGCATACTGTAAAAATGGTAAATGTCACACTGTTTTTCAATATTTTGCAGAGATGTCAGTTCAAGGCCTGTTCATCCTACACATCTGACCACAGCCTTAATCTATATTTTTGATCAAGCACAAAAGTTGGAAGTAGCCTTAACATTAATTTGTATAAGAAGAGAATTCTCTAACACAAAAATAAATTTCATTATTCCCTGGGAGGTTCCCTTGATATCAACAAATACACATGGATGAAAACTTGGCTGCACTAAACCGATCAGGCATTTTTGTATTGACTTCATTGGAGGCAGTGTTTAACCTGGTGTCTTACAGGGAGTAGGTTTTACTCTCCCTTGAGGAGTCACTGTCTTTATTGTGGGGCAGACAGCATACTTTATATAGCAATTCTGAGGCAGCTCATGCAAGTGTTAAGAACTCACTGAACAAATTTTGATGGACTCTGAGGCCATATGAGAAGGTAGTTAAATAAATTCATAGAACAGAGTTTCAAAAAAAAAAAAAAGGGGGGGTGCTTTGTCTCTTTGTCTCTCTTCCTTGGGCTTTGAAACAATGTAAAACATCTGATTGTGTACTTAATTTAACAATGAGGGCCTTGCCCTTGACTGGGCACAAGCTACTTGTAAATCACTGGCGTGCCAGTTCAGTTCCATCACTTATTTATTTTTTTTGTCTGGAAGAATTTAAAACCAAACTTAATTAAGCTACTGACATTGTGAGAGGGCATACAGGAAACTGTTTAAAATATGAGCCTTGTGTGACTTGGCTTTGATATCAATCCTATTTTGAATTCCTAAGTTATCATTGTTTAAAAACATGTCTTAAAGGCTGTAGTTTTTCCTGTGGCTTGTGTTTGTCATATTTTGCACAGATCTATGCCTTCCTTTACACTGGAAGACATACATTTTCCTATAGAATATGTTACATGCACTCAACTGGCTTTTGACTACAATTTGTTTCTCCCTGGTTGAAAGTACTTGGGTTGTATAGCCTTAAGAGACAGACAACTTCACTTTTTCTTTTTATTGTGAAAAGCAAGCTGATCCTAGAGGGGAAGAACTGGCGATAAAGCAGAGCAGCACCTGGTCTGATATCCTTTAGTGCTTACCTCACTGTTAATGGACATTGATATTTTTCTTCCTGTGTTTGCAGGACTGGCTTGACTATGGCATAAATAGAGATAAGAGAGGCCACAGAGAAAGACAGATAGAAAGAAGCACAGCTGAAGGATGGGGATTAATATACTAGGCTCATGACATGTTGGTGAAAATATGCACAAAACATTACAGTCATAATACAGGACACTGGCCAAGTAGAAACCAAGACCTCCTCAGTCCAAAATCTTCCTATAAACCAATACACAGCTTTAGGTCACCAGCAGACTCAGCCAGGTTTTGAAAATGGAACTAATAGTACATTTCTTCATATCTTCTAGCCAAAATCTTGGTCCAGTTAGGCTTCAGTGGATTACAAAACACTGGGACTTCAGTGCTAATGAACTCTTCCATTCCTGTTATATCACTTCTTTGAAAGCCTATGATTCAGCCAAAATTGGAATTGGTTTTCTCATTGATGTAGCGATATCTGTTCATTCACTTAGAGGTGCAGAGTAGATTTGCCATTCGATTATGCCCTGGACACTGAAACACATTGAACTAATAAATAAAAATCAATACAACTGGCAGAGGAGGCCAAAAGTTTAAAAACCAGTCATACTGCCACATTAAATCCTTAGTTGGAAAATTAAAAATCACCATGTCCTGTTCAAAGCATATGAAGAGCATACGAATAAGGAAAATGTTCATTTACACTATCCAGACTGGTTTGATTGAAGAAACAGCCAACCAGCTGGCCAGCTTGCAAGATGGATTACTTCTTCACACACCACAATCAAAGTCTAGACAGATCTCTGCCATTTCATGGTACATAGTTATTTCAGACCTCAGTTTATAATCATTAGCTTTTTAGACACAGTTACTGTAACCCAATTAACATCAGCCTGGATGTACTACCTGAAAACCTTCATCTACTTGTTCTGAAGGGCAGTGGCAGAGACAGGAACTTATTCCACCTCTCTTCATTGCTGTTAAAGAAAACACTCCTTAACCCAGGTCTACGCTAAACATTGACACTCTCAGCCTCGAGATCCATCTTCATCTATTGAGGTAGTATCTCTGTTCTGGTCTCCTGGGCCAGTTATTACTTCTTCCAACTTGTGATGGAAAACTGGTAAACCATAGCAGACACTAAAAGGCCACTATTCAGACCCCTCTAGAAAAAAAGGTAAAAACCTGAGGAACAGATCTAGGAAATGCTACACAAATTAAAGATTAAAAGAAAGGGCTGGCCTGGTGACATGCCATGGATGTTCAATATCTGTTGGGATCTGGGTCTGTGCTTTTGCTTATGAAAGATAAGCCCAGGCCACCCCTCCCTTGAGTCAGAAATAATGTAAAAGTAATTGAACATCCTGCAAGGAGAGGTCTGTCATGTTCTTGTATTTCACTGGTTCAATAACCTGATGTTATTAAAATTTCTTCCAACCTTCTTGCTATTAGGCAGTGCTTTATTTGATCAGTTATGAAAGATGGAGCGGGCTGTTAGCTTATAGAGTTTCCTTCAGATACAGAATTACATGGTAGGCTGATTCAACCTGTGTGTGAAAGCAAAAATAAGACTTTCTCTGGCTCCTTTCTCCTTTTTCTATTTTGATTACCTCATATTCTTTACCTAAGAATGTCATAGACTAGTAACATCCCATGAGTTGATTTCACCCCCAGCAATGGTATTTATAACTCACCTCTGGTAGCAATCTGCCTATGTGAAGGTATGCAATACATCTGGGGCTCAGGAAAAACCTCCTTTTCCTCCTTTTATGGGATATCTTCATCCAGTTTTAGCTAACTGCATTACGAATTTTTTCCACTACTCTTTGTCTGTAGCTTTTTCCACCTTCACTTCTAGAGATAGGAGAGAAATATCAAGGTGAATGTCTGTTTTTACAATGCATTACCTGGAGGAAAAAAAAAAGCATAAGAATTTGCTTTGATATGCACATGTTTATAAGCGTCTGGATTATTCTCAAGACACATCAGTGTATTATCTTTCCTAATTTCCTTTTAATCCTCCACGGCAATAACCTCCCTCTTTACACAACTCTCTAAAGAGCTGGTGCTGAATGTCTCCCTGGTGTCCCTGGATATTAGGATGCTCAATGCGTATTCCCCAGCAGAAATAATATCATGCCCAGACTCAGCCCTAGAATGTAACATTTTTAGACCAATACATGGATACATTTTAATGATAGGAATCTCATCTCCAGTTTTAATGATGGCTGTGATGTCTCCCCCAGCTGATGGCGTGGAAATGGGCTGGGCACTACAAGAAGAAAAAGAAAGCCCACCACCCTGTTAGAATCTAGATATACATCACACCAGACATTTTCATTACATTTTATACTATACCATAAACATAGAACTATGTGTTTGTTTCTGTTCTCCATAAAATCCTGTGAGAACCTGGTGTGGGGCAGAGAATGGTCTCAATGAACAAGCTTCCATAGTGAAGAATAGCCAACTCATTTGCAGAAAAAGAGGCTTCAGGAGGCATAGCTATGTGACAGAGATAACATGCCTTATTGCTCTTGACTGTATAATCCTTAGTTTTCTTAAGTGGAGTCCCTTTTTACCTGTCTTTGCCCCTGTTGATACAGAACTTAATTATTATGGTGAACAAATCAATTCTGGTAACAACCAGAATCAAGCAACCAATTTAGAGGCTTATTTACCAGATTTCTCCCTCTCAGTAAAAACAATTAGACCTGTTGCCATAAATCCATTGCTGGCAGATACTACTGCTGTGATGGTATCCATCAGCCATTTCAGTCCCATTCATTCTTTGCTGGACAAGGTCCTGAGCAGATCCTCTGTCACACATGACCAAACTCTGTTTCTGCTATGCCAGCAAGCAGGATTGATTGGCAATGCAAGAGTTGGACACACTAGCTTCATCCTGAGCCTGCCACTGGGTCTGGCAAGTCCTCCTTCCTGGTGCTTGCTAAGTGCTTCATGCTCTATTTCACATCTTTGGTGGGTAGTATTCATCTTATCTAAAGTAACTGTACCTGCCTAAACATTAGGTTCAGACTAAACTAATCAACTATGTTGACTCTGTAGGCCATGGAGAGAAATAAGTCTCTACCAAGCACTGATGCTATCCACCTCTCTCAGGATGGAAAGATTGCTTTCTTCATGGGCTTCACTCTCTCTTCAGTTGAACAGAGAACTGTCATGAACTGACTGTGCAAGAATTTGAAAATACTGATGTAGGCTGTGATAGGCAATATTATACCACTATATTTATGGATTTTTAGTTTTCTAGGCAAGCAAACAGGAATTAGATATACCATATGTGTAACAGTGATGTTCAGTATATATTACAATGTAGTGACAGAGCTGTATCATTTTGTGACATGACAGAATATTATAGCTACTATATGGAAAGCCAGTATGTATGGCTGAGGTACCACAAATATGCATACATGTCCATCCATATGACATGGCCGTAGCTGATTTTGCTTATGTTATGAGCTAGCTGACTATCTAGAGACAACTCTGCCAGCCTTTACAGGGCACTTCCTTCCCCTTTTCCAAATATGGCTGCTTAAACTGTGACTAGAAAACTGTCGAAGGCTCCCTGTACCAAAGACTACACTGAAATTATGAGCCTAGGAACTACATTTTCCTGTTCTTCATATTCTTCCACTAATTCATCCTTTCCCCAGTTCTCTTCTGCACTGGTTTTCTGAGTCCTTATGTTCTTCCCTCCCCCTTATTACCTGTCAGTGTAAAATTGTAACAGCACAGTAACCATTTCTCATGCTTTTAATGACAGCTCATAATTGCTGACAAGAAAGGGAAACAAACCATGTGAAAATGTGCATGCCTAAAATTGTCAGAATGTCATACACAGTGCTGAGATCAGTAACAATGAGGCTGAGCCCTAGTTAAGATATCTAGACAGCAAATATATACCAGGAAGAAGAGGCAAAATAGAAAAAAAAATATGAAAATGAAATAAAATAGTGGCCTTGGAAAGCTAAATAAATATAATAAGGAAAGCTATGTTAGAATCAGATCGAAAAAAGCAGTTCCCTTTGGGTGGCATAGATAACATGGCAAATAACTTTGGGAACAACTGGCAATAAATTACATTTGTGGCACCTAGCTGGTGCCATTCCACTATTATTCTGCAGGAGAGGTGGGAACTCCGCAGAGAGACACCGCCTGCCTTACTGTAATCGCTGCCTCCTGAAAACAGCAAAAGTTGGGCTGCTTCTATGAACACAACCACAAAACTCCTTGCCAAGCCAGGTTCCTGGGACCATGGGTCACACAAGCTCATGAACTTGTTGGTTCACCAGTGATAACTTCTTAAATTATTTTTGCACTTCTGCTTCTCAGCCCATGATATCTAACTGAGGCACCAGACCAAACATTTCAGAGGCCTCTCCTTACCTGGAGGAGGAAAAGGTGCCAAATGCCATCAAAGATCTTGGTGAATGCAGCAAGAGAAGGATTTTATGAGAGAGATGGAGGTGTTTTCATGGTTTGTTTATTTCTGGAGCAATGTCTACAGCTCCTGCCTCCATTGGTACCTTCTAGCAACACAGCAGTGTTCACTGTTTAGACAGAAACATCATGAAATCAGTGCTGTAATACAGTTCATTACTGGGCTTATGGATGAATGGGGGGAATCGTAGTCCATCTCAGCCATAAAATGTGGCTTCAAAAAGGCCAGCTTTGCTAAGGGCTTGGCAGTCAGTTCATTAAAATATTACCCTTCCTTATCCACCACTCCCAATAAGGGGCTTTTAGACTAAAGAAGGCAAAAGCTGAAGCAATGAAGTTGAGAAGAATTCACTTTTTTATATTCCTGTGAGAAAAATCTTGGTTGGACTAACAGTGTATTTAAGATAAGCTATGACGGTCAAACTCAAAAAAGACCCAGTGTACAATGCTGAGTATGCAGTACTTACCCCAAATCATCTGCTGTTGAAAACCTGATCATGTCCCCTGAGGTCTGCAGCTAAGTGGTTCCAATAATTGGAGTTGCACTTGGCCAGCTGCCATTTAAGGCTAGCTCTCCCAATTACAGAGACCTGCCTGTGTTCCCCAAGGCAATTGCCTCATTAGGATGTCCATGTTCATTTCTGCAGACCACATCAGACTTTTTTGCATTCAAGGTTACCTAGCACATGTGCTCCTCAGAAACACCAAGTGATTCCTATGTCAACATAGATATTAGTTAGAATGTATTAACTTTGATTAGGATAACTGGGGGTGTGGGGGGGAGGGGGATAGGCAAAGGGAGATGAGAAGAAATTGATAATCTTCTTGTGGTCTATTCTACAAATATCAAAGAGGGTGAGATTTGGGGGCTTTTTGCATTAGATCTCTCTCTTTTTATTTTTCTTTTTTTCTTTTTTAAGGAAGGGTTAGCACCGTGAGAAGGGAGAGAGGTGAACTGCCCAGGTGTGTTTTGGCGTTTGGAGAAGGAGGTGACAGATCTGAAATCTAATATGCCTTTTGCACAGTAGAGGAGCTGTTGTGCAAATCTACTTCAGTGGTCTGTTTGTTGGCATGTGGAGGACAGACCCCAGATTTCCACAATCCCTTCCAGTCTACCTCTTAAAATGGCTTGCAGACAGCCGCAAGGCTTCATAGTCAAATGACCTCCTTTCACAGGCAGATGTGTGACCTGGCTGATTTGCTTTTATAGTAATTCTGTAATGTAAAAACACATAAAATACCAATCTTAAACACGGCTTGCATTTCCCTTCTTTCTGACCTGATCTCAGTAAATCAAGTTAGTGGCTGGTTAGTCCTGGGCTTCACTTCTGGAACACAAACCAGTTCTTATCATGCACTATTTCTCTTCTTATATTATCCTTTGAGGTACTGGGGTAAGAGAAAGCCATTTTCTTTCTGGGATCTCAATGAGATAGTGTCCTGGTTTTGTCTGGGATAGAGTTAATTTTCTTCCTAGTAGCTGGCACAGTGCTGTGTTTTGGATTTAGGATAAGAATAATGTTGATAACACACTGATGTTTTAGTTGTTGCTAAGTACTGCTTACACTAGTCAAGGACTTTTTCAGCTTCCCATGTTCTGCCACCTGGGCAGCACAAGAAGCTGGGGGGGGGGCACAGCCAAGACAGTTGATCCAAACTGACCAAAGGGCTATTCCACACTGTGTGACATCATGCTCAGTATATAAACTGGGGAGAGTTAGCCGGGGGGCAGCAATCGCTGCTCGGGGACTGGCTGGGTGTCAGTGAGCAGTTGCATCACTTTTTTTTTTCCCCTGGGTTTTGTTTCTATCTCTCTCATTGTTCTCCTTTTCATTACCATTATTTATTATTATTATTATTATTATTATTATTATTATTATTATTATTATTATTATTATTATTATTATTATTATTATTTCAATTATTAAACTGTTCTTATCTCAACCTATGAGTTTTCTTACTTTTGCCCTTCTGATTCTCTCCCCTATCGCACCGGGGTGAGGAGAGTGAGTGAGTGGCTCTGTGGTGTTTGGTTGCCAACAGGGGCTAGACTACAACAGATGGCTACAGCCATAAGGTTGCATTAGTGTACGGATGGGTTGATGGGACACCTGGGTCAAGAACATCTTTGTTGAATAAGCTAAGGAATAAGTGTTCCTTGTGCTGGGAATGGAAGCCAATACTAAACATTCAGAATGAGGAAATGACTGAGTTTCACAGCTCTGCAGAATTGTGTATCTCACCAGCTTCCTGTTACAGAATGCTCTGGCTGGTGCCTAAGGTACTTAGATGACTTTCAAACATGTATTTCTCTGCTCCAGTGTTTCCCATACTTAATGCCTATTCTCAGAAATATCCCATTAACATTCTCTTTGCTGTAAGTGCCCCTAGTGACTTGACATTTGGGAATAAGCAGCTTACGTGGCCTAAGATGTCAGTTAATTTTAGCAGTGGCAAGGCTAGGGATGGCAGTCCTCCCCCCACAAAAATATGGGTGGCACGCTCATAAATCCAAATGTTAGGGGTTTGAAAAGACTGACAGCTTCTCCCCCTGTTTCATGGGGGGGCGGAAGGGGGGAGAAAGAGATCATTTCAATATGAAAAAAGGCGTCTGCATACATTTGCTATGTGAGCTCACTGGCATGTATCCCTGCCAACATTGCCAGCTTTATTAGTATCTTGGTCAAATACTCAAATCTGGCATATTTCACTGCTTTGTGCCGTTTGTCTTCAAATACTGTTGCTATGTCTGGAGTGCACTGCCAAGGCAAAAATAACCTATTGCACATTTCAGAGCACTGCCTTTAGTGTAGCCTGGATTGTATCAAGCAGAATTTCACCTGGGGGAGAAAAGGAGGAAAAAAGTAACCCCTTGTATTCCTGAGTTTCTAGCTCACTGGTGCGATCTTGGGATTGATCTTGTGATGAACTACTTACGGGCATCATCCCTACACAGAGCTAGGGATCTAGAGAAAGTACCCACAGTGAGGCTCTGCCCTTAGGGAGAGCTATACCCACATACACCTCTCACCAGAATCAGCGCTGCAGAGGGTAAATCATAAGCAGTCATCCTGATGGTCCAGGGGACCTGCAGCATGCACTGCCTCCCTCCCGCCCCCATGACAGGACAGGCACGATACACTTTGCTGGGCAGTGCTACTGCAAAGAAGAGGAAAAGAGAAGAAGAAACCCTTTACCTCCCTTGAGTTACTCTGTGCTTGAGTATCTGCAGAAAAGATGTAGTTTACTGAATCCTGGCTCTGAAAAAGCCTGGTTTTCTACAGGTTGACGTCTTGAGGCTGGTCGATTTTCCTTTATAGAAAGATGTGAGTTTTGGCTGAAATTCTGCCTGGAGCTGGGATAGGTGTAAGGCCAGGAGGCTCTGCTCTGTGAGGGTTCCACTGCGCTCACCATTAGGGTGTTAGCAATGAGGTTCTCAGTCTTCCTCATTGTCTTCCAGATCCCTGTCTCTCCGGCAAGTTTGGATGATATCGCACACCTGGTTCAGAAATTACTCTGGGGAGAGACAAGCAAGTGCATATGCACAGAAGCACAATTTTTATAGGACACTGTGTGCCTGCAGCAGCTGGATAATTATTCCAAGGAAATCTGTAAACTTCAGATAGAGAAGTCTGAACAAAATAAAAAAACCTCCTCCCTGGAAGTGACCTTTCTGTTATCCTGAGTCTCTCTGGCAAATCCAGCAGCAGGTCACTTTTGTATCCTTGGTCAGTGCAGCCCTGTCCTCCTTGTCCCTGCACCAGACAAGTATGCCCGGAGCTGGCTGAACAATTCAGTCCTCCTTAGCAGACTCCAAATTGGGAGCAGCACCCTTTTCCACTCTTATTTATATAAACCTTGTTTCAGCTCTCCAAGTGCCGAAAAGTAGAGGCCAGGCCTGGAAAGAAAAATCATCTAGACCCACCTTGTTGGTGGTGTTATTTATGATGTTTTGAATTCAAAGACCACTTGAGGGGTTGCTGAATACACTTCAGAGTGTTTTACTTTATCCCATAACACAGAGAAGTGTGCAAATCTGGGCATGTGGGGAGAAGATAGGCTAAACATATTCCTGCAAAGTCTGTCACAGCTAATTTGCTAGCCCATTACTGCATTTTCAGAGTGGGCTGCTCCTGCTGATTTTACTGGTGCATTGGCTGAAACAGGTTAGCTCTTGTCAATGTTTCAGGGTTTAGTGGAAACCTGTAATTCTCAGTGAGCCTAGGTATTTCAGAGCTAGAAAAAGAAAAGGCTGACAGTATGTTTTACACTGTTGGAGCAAGGGAGAAGGAGTGAGACACTGGTTTCCTAAGGAGTTCAGAACATATTAAGTGCCAATATTAAAACATAAATTTTTGTAGGTCTCCTTTAAGATCACCCATTGTTGAACAAAGCTCTCATTAAAGCAAGGCACAAAAGTGCAAACTCTGGCCAGAGTGATAGCTTTAAAAGTGGATTTTGCAGCTTTTGCTAAATTTTGCTGCATTTTTAAGCTGACTATACTGCTGATAACTAGGGCCTGCCTTGCACTGGGATTGGAGGATGGAGGAAGCTAAGGTGTTCTTCTTTTGCAGACATCTCTACATTTCAAACATTTGTCATTAAAATGAAAAGGGCTTGTTTTCTTGAAGAATTTCAATCACAAAAGTATAGGAGATGTTTATCCCCCACCCTAATGTTTCTACTCTCTTTTTTGAAATACCAGAGGTTATTTCTGGTGACTGGAGGAACCTAGGACACTGCCAGTTTTGAGATAAATCAAGCTTTGATGCATTACAGCCATGTCCTCCAAGTACTGGGGCACAGACTAAAAGGATCAGCCTTTGGAGGAAAAACAGTCCTATAACCCTAGGTACTGGGTGCCCAAGCTTGGCTCTGATTTACAGTTCAGTTGTAAAAACATAAACCTCAAAGTATTCAGGAGATATAAAACCAGATCTCTTAGAGCACTAAGGATCAGAGTTGCAATGAAATACCTTAATATATTCATGTGCCTGCCCCCTTATTTGCCATCGTGCCTTTCAGGGCTCTGTCAAATTGAGGTTCAGGCCATGCAAAACATCTGGTGCATCGTGAAGTGAAGGCCAAAAAGATTAGGCATGAGCCTGAGTCTCCACTGGGGAAGACTGGCCAAAGGGAAACTCATAGATTCATTTCTTCGGGTTTTGCTGCATCTGAGGTGGGTTTTGCAGTGTGTGCCTTACATCCTGCTGCTAATTCTGACTCCCTTCTCTCTCTTCTAGCTACATTCTGTTTTCTTTCCTATAGTTTTATTACCTCTCCCCTGGGTGACAGATGGAATCCTTTAATTTCCCTTCCCCCATAAAATCACAGGGACTTCTTTAAAATCAATTTTCCCAGTTACTATTGACTTACTAATCTATCTGGTCTGCAATAAGATTCTTAGAATAATTCTTTCTGATCATAGACTGTATCACCATCATAGTTGAAAACGTCAGCCTTGACCTGAAGGGAAATTTTGAAGAACCTCAACTGGCCTCCCCCCTTTTCACTTTGTCCTGGTTTCGGCTGGGATAGAGTTAATTTTCTTCCTAGTAGCAGGCATAGTGCTGTGTTGTGGATTTAGGATGAGAAGAATGTTGATAACACACTAATGTTTTTAGTCGTTGCTGAGTACTGCTTATGCTAGTCAAGGACTTTTCAGCTTCCCATGCTCTGCCAGGTACACAAGAAACTGGGAGAGGGCACAGCCAGAATAATTGATCCAAACTGACCAAAGGGCTATTCCATACCATATGACGTCATGCTCAGTATATAAACTGGGGGGGGGTTGGCTGGGGAGCAGCAATCGCAGCTCGGGAACTGTCTGGGTATCGGTCGGTGGGTGGTGAGCAATTGCATTGTGCATCACTTGCTTTGTATATTATTATTGTTATTGTCATTATTATATTGTTATTATTATCATTACTATTTTACTTTATTTCAATTATTAAACTGTTCTTGTCCCAACCCAGGAGTGTTTCCCACTCTTACTCCTCCGATTCTCTCCCCCATCCCATCGGGATAGGGGGAGTGAGCGAGCGGCTGCGTGGTGCTTAGTTGCTGGCTGGGGCTAAACCACGACACACTTATATAGCCAAACAGAGCTCTGATAGTTACTCTAAAACTCCCAAATATTACATCAGATTTGGAAGTGATGAGACAAAAATATGGAGATCAGCTCATCTTATGGTTTCTGGGTTTAGCTTAACCTCAAAGTGATAGAATAGGGTTGCAGGTGAAACAGTTTCCCTTTATTTGATGTATGGCCCAGCCTGTAGACCAGACTTGCCTCTGTGCATTGAATAGAGGGGAAATCACATGAGTATTTGACCACTGACACTTGGTATACCTTTTTATAACTTTATACAGTTATCAGAGCTGACTATCAGGTTTCTGAGGGATTGCCATTATGTTGCACTATCGCCAACTGTGTAGAATGGAAGGACATGCACAGACTCAAAAGTCTGGCAGGCTTTACTGCTAGATTTTATTTTGAAAATTTCTCAAAGTCTCTGCTTATAAACATACTGTATGATTTGAAATAAAATGTCTCAGTCAGAAAGGCAATCTAATGACATCCCAAGTACTCCTCTCACCAGTTCACCTTACTAGATTAGTATTCTCTTCTTGTGGTACTAGGAAACATTTCACTGACACTACTGCTATTTCTGGGCACAGCTCCTACAGTGACATCTGTGACTTTGCAAAACCAAGGGATGGAACAACCAATGAATTTCTTCATGTCTCCAACAAGATGAATAGCTGAACATAAGCTACTTCTCCTCATATGCTACATTTGAATGTTCTTTCAATTCTACTGCAGTCTGAAAATAATAATGAAAAAAATATCTTCATTTCATAAATGATTTGCCTACCCAATTCCACTGGTTTACTTACAACTTTAACCATGTACATGAAAATTCATTGGCACGTTGCTTTCTTTTTCTGAGATTTATACAGGCAAGCCAATTCATATTGGACAGGGAAAGCAACATCCATCACAATCAGCTTTAAATTGTTGCTGCTCAGTGCTGAATTTGGGTTCCTTCTCATTATAACCTGTTGGAAGGGAAGCAAGAGAATAAATACCAAGGGCCAATTTTTCCAACAGAATTCCAAATAGTCAAAAATACATTGTTAGCCACACAGTCCTCTGCGAACATGGAGTGTCCTATTGCCTGCACAAACACAAACACTCGCAGATAGCCTGAACATATTTTTGCAGAATGACTCATGGTTGCCTTGAAAAGGTAAATGGAATTGGCAAGATTGTGCTGATATTTCTAACCAATGAAGCTTTTCCAAACACACAACAATCACCTGTGCTCCTTAGGTATGAAACCCAGCAAGTCTGAAGTTGTAACTGTTACTCATTTCTTAATGATCAAAGAATCACATTTTGTAGCAAAGTAATTTCTTTTCTTTTCCTTTTTTTTAATGTATTTCTCTCACCACCAAAAAGCATTGTAATACTTTTAAAAACCAAATTGCTTCTGGGAGGAGAACAAGCATAAGTAATTGCAGTCCAAAGGGTAATTTTGCTGGAAAGTTTTATGCAGCTGAATAGAAGGTTTTAGCATGAGAGTGTTTTCTCAGTCATAACTATAATGCCATTTTATAATGAATGTTAGAAGTCAATCCTTCATTACCTAGCAAACAACAGAAGTGAAATAGAAACCCAGTAGGTGATTTGGATTTAAGACACAGTGACAATATGTTTCCATCAGTCCAATTTAGTTTTCTTTTACTATCAGGTCATTACCTTCTGAATGCAAATCTGGAGAGTGTCTCCACGGCCACTCTTTGGGAATATTTGGAAGAGCATTAGGAAACATCTAGCTGTTTCTATCTGTTACAGTAAGAAGCATTAATCATTAATCCTTATATGAAAGTATCTGACAATGGTGTACTTAGAGTCTTCTTCCTAAGAGACAAAAGGAGAAAAAAATGACTGTTGTGTTCTTACGAATGTGCAGAAAGCCACAAAGGTCTTTTTATAATTCATAACTACATAACGGAAGGCAGCAAGTGAAGAAAAACAAAGTATTTTATTTATCATGTAGAAAGAGCATTACTTTCCAGAAAACCATTTTCATTTTCTTCATCACCAGAGAGAAGCTTATGTTCCTCTGCCTTTTATTTCCTACAGGCTAGTCTGTGCTGTTTAGTCCATTTTTGTGGACCACTTTATATACACAAAGGACACAATCAAATAATGCTTTTTAGATTTGATCCCACAAGGAGAAACACTCTCCTTTAGAAGTGATGTGGGAGAAGGAATAAGGTAGCCTCATTAACATTGTCCCATGTCACACATACTGCCAGGGCAATGGCCCAGGCAATGAGAAGCCCCCCATTGCCATCATAGTTACATTGAGCTCTGGGTTCCCACTGACCTTCTGGAAATGGAAAGTGTCCAGAAACCACAAGAGAACTGCTCTGGCAGGTCTCACGGCCAAAGACCGTCCTTACAAAAGACTGCCTGTATGCTTGCTAATTGCTACTTATACACCTTATACACCTCAAGCTCTAAGCCTGGAAGAAATCACCAAATTTTAACACCATTGAGAAAGGCTTGCGTTGTGATATAGAGTTTGAGAGTAGAGATAAAACTGTAAAATACTGCTTTTCATGACAAAGATGATCAACACAAATGTCAGGGGATCTAATAGATTACAACATTGTAACCTCAAAGTTACCTTTGAGGCAACCTTTCTGTTTTTCAAGCAGAAGTGCAGGCTTCTTTTGCTAAAATGCACAAACAACTATATGTCTTTATGGACTGACTTAATAAAAGACATGAGCAAATCTGGAAGACAAATAGGAATTTTTACACAATAGTATGTGTAATATTAGCTGTGCAATCATATGTGACTGTAGGCATATATGTCTCTAGTCTGAATAGTTAAAACGATTCTCTGATCTGCTGAGTGAGCCTTTTCAGTTACTAAATAGCCCTTTTTTTCAAAACCATATTCCATCTGAGTCATTTTAGAAATTCAGATCAATGTACTGTAGTAAAGAGTGGGCTCTGGGTTGAAATGAGGCAATTCTTAAGAGTTAGAATTGCACTTGATAGTAATCCGAAACATGATCCAATACTACAACTGCATTTAATGGACAATGTTGAAATACGACAAAGACACTTAAGGTAAAACCAGATTCGGAATAAATGTTTACAGATCGGCTTCTAAAGTGACCTTTACTTAGCTAAACTGTAGCTGGAAGGACAGATTTTAACAACTTTTAAGCATCATTTATAAGCACAGACAAGTCAGCTACCTTTCAACAGAGACTGGCCAACATACAGGTTATAGCAAAACCTATTCAGTCCATGGTCCCATATGTTTTCAAGGGGTTTACAATGTAGCATTTGGGATTTACGCTGCAACGTTCAGAGTAAGCCTTGAAGAGAAGTGGTGTCAACCCATGGTGGGACCTAGGCGCTGTCTGTATGTGATCTGGGTATTACCCTAGAATCACAGAACAGCCCATAGAACAGCCCAGGTTGGAAGGAACCTTGAAAGATCATCTGGTCTAGTATTCATCAAGTCACCTCAAAATTTAGTGTTTGGAAAGGTGGCTCAGGAACCAGTAAGTCTGAAAAACATTGAATTCTGAGCCAAAAAAGAATATTTGTGAGTGAATTCAACCACAAAGTTTTGTATACCTCCAGCTGACAATCTCAGTCTTCTGTACCAAAATAACTGCTGGGAGATCAGTGTGTTAATGAAACATTGTCCAAGAACTGTAGTTGTGAGGAACGAAAGGAAATACGAGTGAATAGGGCAAAAATATGGCTGTAAGCAAAAAAATTCTCCCTCATCCTTTTAATTGCATCTACTTTTCTTCCCTCCTGCCCTCCGCAGTTTTCCTGCAACATTTTCTTCAAATAGCTCTCCTTTTGGCCCCTTCCAGCTTTTTCCTTCTGTACAAGCTTAGGAGATGTTTTAAGCTAAAAAGCAATGGGAAGGGAACTCAGAACTTTTAGGTGCAGGAGGTGGGGAAAGGATAAAAAAAGGAGAGGGTGAGACACCTGTATTTTCACCTCTTTTCACTGTAGGCCCACACCTGGCCCTTAGCCATCAGGGAGGTTGTGCTGTTTAAGAAAGGAGGGCTGAACTCGGACCATGCTGAGTACCAAGTTTAGTCTAGTGAGGGAGGAAGGATGGACTTAACTGCTGGTCCATCTGTGAGCAGCAGTTGGGAATACCAAGAGGTTGGAAGTACTTACTGTAGATCATTATGCCCACTCCCAGCCCAGAGTCTCCTAAGAAAAGCCAGAGTGTGGGCTAAAGTGGTGCTGGGTTATAATTTGGCAAGAGACCAAGACAAAGAAAAGAGCAAAATAAAGAAATCTTTGAGATCCAAATCAAAGGAGATCTATTAGGGGATTGCAAATTACACTACAAGATCACTTTAATTAGTTTGTTTAATTAAAGTGGTAATCAGATCTTTAAAAATTAAAACAATACAGAAAATGAAAGCTTTTCTAAAGGATTTCTACATTTTTTACAGCATTTTCCAACCTTTAATTCATTAATCCTTGCAACACACCTACAACTCAGGTGCCATTGTGTTTTGTATAACAGAGAAAAGTGGGACTCTGAAATGAAAGCAAAAGAGTCAGTTTTCAGAGTCACAAAAGCATCTAACTCACCAGGTGGACATCAGGTGTCTGCATGCACAGTTGCTGACTTTTTGGCAAGTGTCCCCCAAGCCATCCCGAGACATCAAAGCTGGAATCAGGGTAAGATCCAGAGTCAACAACAGAGCTTTGCAAAATCTTCACAGAGAATAACTTAAGGACTTGCCCTAACTGCAAGAGGAAAAATGTACCTTAAAATCAGTGGCATGTCCCACACATACTGCCACATATGGAATTGCATGGCTGCTTCTTTGAAAACTGAACCCTAAAAGTCTTTCTCAAGACTAGACTAGGTCTGGAGTTCATCTCTGGTAACTTTAGCCACCCAAGCTAGAGGCCTAGCCTTCCTTAACAGTTCACCTGGAACATAAACACCTCCAAAACAGCAGTTAATTCCCTCTTGAGATGGGAGTTGAAGACATATTTTTCCCATGGACCAGAGTGCCAGAGCATTTTAGACTGTGCATCTACCTCTCGGGTGGCTGAAGGCAGGGAGATGGGTCTGGCCCTTAGACAAACTTACTGTCATTTCTCATCATGATTTTCCCACTTCTCTAAAATCTCTTCATCTCTCTCTGTCTGCCCTTTAGCCTTTAAGTCTAGCATAAATCTTCCTGCAATTTCTTGCTATTTTTCACCACTCCTACCACTATTAACTATTTACAGCAGGAGAGGGTTTTTTTTTAATGAAGATAATGCTACATCTGAAACAGATTTTTATTTTAAATTCTATGCAGTTGCCACAGTGCAAACACACTTCAGTACAGTCCAGAGCACAGCCCACTGTTAAGCAACTCTCATTAAGACATGAAACTAGCCATGGGTTGATGGGACTCATGGACTGATAAAATGAGATCAGTTCAGTGTAATGTGCTATTAAGGAAAAAAAACCCACATGTTATTAAGCCTTATCTTAAATGTTACATTTTAGCTCAATGATGAAAACTCGCTTAAGCAAGTCATCTACCAGTAGCCACTGTTACCGCTTGACCAAAAAAGTCTTAACTTACACTACTCTGCTCTTGGTTGGAGAGAGAAGATGCTCCCTCAAGGCTCAAATTCATAATTATAGAAGGTCTCATGCAAATGCCTAACAAATGTCTGCATGTATATTCCAGGGATTTGTTTTGATGCTTTTAGTGCCTTCCGCCTATGCAACTTACAGAGCCAGAAGCAGCACGGAGCTGAAAGATGACAGGAAAAGATCTATAATATTTTCACTGAAGAGACAGTGAAATAAAGAAGCTTGAAGGAACAGTATGAACTGATCCAAGTGTTCCTATTTATTAGAAAGCAAAGAGAAGAAAATTCTTCATGAGGCCTGGAAGTCATGAGGATTGGCGCTGTTGACCCAGGGAGAAATAAGCTGGCAAGCAGAGCCACTTTGCAGATTTTCCCTCAGGCCAACGCCAACTTGCAGGGAGGTGCAGCCTGCCCTCACTGCACCCTAACAGCCACCTCTCCACAGCCTCTCCCCATCTCCCCAGGGCTGAGACAAAAGGAGCTGTGGGGGCACCCACAGATGTGGAGCCAAACTCACGCCAGTACACAAATTCAACCCCCTGCACAGGCCAAACACAATGCCCCCTGCTTCAACACAGGGACTCAGCCTAAACTGACACCAGCATAAGACAAGATAATGTCATCCCTGCCTTAAAAACCTGTTGGTTTCCAAGTACTTCTAAGTGTAAGAAAACCTGTTCATAATTGCTTTTGAAGAGCTGTATATAACACCCTGCCGCTCTGGGCAGCCCTGTTCCTGCGTGCTCTGCTTTTAGCTGTGAACTCTCTGGAGGCTGCAGTTAGGCTGTAACAAGGAAATATTTTGCCTGAGCTGTGCTCCTTGGGACCAACCACCACACAGCATGTAGCTCCTGCTTCATAACCCCGCTCCTGCAATGCTCACTAACGTCTTTACTTCAAGAAACTAACTATGATTTTGTGGCAAGGCACCAGATGCTGGTGGGGTAACTGGGTGGGCTACTTCGGTGCTGGTACTCCTGACTTCATGGCATTTCTTTCCCAAACAATGCAGCCAGTGTTCAAAGCACAGCCACTTCTGACAACTAATGATGACAAATGACCATATCTGTACTACACCATTACTTTCCTTTATACAGTACTTTTACACATTCAATTACTGGCTCGCAGAGGCAATATAACTAAACCATAGCCCAGCCTGGACAAAATGTCATCAACAAGATCTGTGCTTTCAGAAAAGCATTAGTCACTCAACTGCTTTACACCCTGGCCTACTCAGGAGTAAAGAGAGACTCTTGGGTTAGTTCAGGTCATAAAAGATACTGAAGTGACTGCAGAAGGAGTTTGGGAACAAATGATATAAAGAACAGTAACACATTGCCAAGACCAGATGGTAATCACTCAAGAGTTTTGAAGCAATTCAAGGATGAAATAGCTGAATTGCTGAGAGACTTGTGTAACCTTTCATTTAAAGCAGTCTGGGTACTTAGGACTGGAGGGTAACATATGTAATGTGGAGGTCCCAGTGAGAATTACAGGAACATCAGACTGATGTCCATATTGGACAAACTAATAGAAAGCATAAAGAGTTGGCAGGCAACTGCATAAGCATTGTAGCATAAATAATCCATACCGATAGTCGGTGAAGCTTTATATAAAAGGCCATAATCCTGCTTTTTTTGTGAAGGTGTCAACAAGCTTGTGGGGCAGGGTTATCTGGACAATACAGTCTATTTGTAATTCCAGAAGGCTTTGACAAAGGCCCTCACCAAAAGCAGCTTTTAGAGGGAAGGTCTTGAATGATTATAAGATAGGAAACAGAAAAAAAATTATCAGTTCTTTCAATGGAGGGAGGAATCAAGAGGAGTTTTTCAGCGGTCTGTGCTGGGACCTCTACTGTTCGACATATTCATAAGAAAACCTGGAAATGGCGGAATAGTGGAATGAGAAAGCTTGTTGGTGACACCACTTTTATCAGTCTAGCAAGAGGTCAGGCTGACCATATGAAGTCTTAGAGCAAAACTGAGAAAGAGAATAAAATGTGTAATAAAATTACAGATAAAATTTGGTACAGCTAAGTGAAAAGTGTTGGGCATGGGAACAAAAAAAATCCTAACCTCATACACAAAATGATGGGCTTTAAGCTGGTCTTCATCACTCAGGAGGTTCTGAGTCTCTCGTAAGTGGCTCCATTGAAACAACAGTTCAATACCCAGTAACAGTCAACAGAGCAACTCAAATGTTTGGCATTTTTATAAAATAAATACAGAAAAAAGTGGAATATTATTCTGTGACTATATGAATCCGTGGTTTGTCCACCCTTTGATTTCAACATGCATTTCGGGTCTCCTCATCTCAGAAGATACTTCAGACTTTGAGAAGGTTGAGAGAAAGCGAACAACGATCATCAAGGGCATGAAAGGCTTGTCATATTAAGGATAAATGAACAGGCTAAGCACTGCAGTCAGGAAAAGGGATAATTGGGAGTGATGTGATATATATTTACAAAATAAGTGTGCCGTGGATGGATAGGGATTGATTGTTCAGTGTCTTTTAGTACAAGAACTGGAGGGCATCAAATAAAGATGACATGAGCCAGGTCCAATACAAACAAAATACTTTGATTATTCACACAGTAGACAGTAGACTGTAGAACTTACTGCTAAATTACTTCAGGATGCTAAAAATTGACATGGGTTCAGAGTGATACTGCATGGAAAAGAAATACAGTGAGAATTGCTACATACACTGAAAAACCACATCCAAGCCAGGAAGTCCCTGAACTGCAAAGAGCTGAGGCCTGAGAGAGATTTAGGAGGAAGTGTCACATATGCTTGACATTTCTTATTCTTCCTTAGATGTTTGCTCATAGATACTTTTGGTAGCAGGGTACTTGGTTTAGACGGATAGTTGTTCTGACCCAGCACAGTCATTCAACTGGTCTTAATATATTTATATCCCCTTCTGACCTATGGAATAAGCAGATAGATTCTAAGCTTTCAGTGAATGAAGCCCCTTTGAAATGCACTGTCCCAAATGGGCACTTGCTGTTCATTTTGGCTATCCAGGGAATAAGCTATCCATCACATCAATAGCTAACCTTTAATCTAAGTACAGTTGAGAAAGATTTCAAACTTCTTTCAACAGGAGCCTCCAGTGCTGGAGGATCAGGCTTTCTTGTGGAAATCAATCCTATTTCTCTGAATGTGTCAGGCTACATTCACTTCTGCCTCAATAAAATTCATTTCTGGTAGCCACAGTAGAGATTCGGGCACCTCAAACAGAATAGTAGTAAATGGCTCAGGTAGAGTGGAATTTTTCTGAGATATTCCAGAGTGATTCAGCTCTCCCTGAATGTCTTGAGACTAGATAAACAGAGTCTCTTCGACACTTCATCATTACCTTGGAAGGCAAAAGGAGTGGGAACAAGGAGGCAAAGACAGAGAATGCTAAATCTGCAGGCTAGGGCAGCAAGAGAAACAAGGGGAACAACAGAGATATGCAGCACAGTAGCTAGCAGAAAACGATCAGTGATAACACACTGTGAGGACTGTGAAAGCCTAATCCATTTTCAAGGGCTTTCAATCAAGATTCTCACCTTGATACAGACCCAGATTCCAATACTCTTACTCATGTTTAATAGCATCTGTTCTGTCAGATGCTATTTGGAAGATATCTCCCAGAAATCACCGAAGCCACCTGAGCTGAGATGCCATTAGTATGAGTTGGAGATATGGCTCTCACCAAATTAACACAGGCCAGAAACAATCTGTGTTGAAACCAGTCTCTAAGAGAACTGAAAACTATTTATAAGCACTCATTCTTCTGAATGGGGTTTTCAGGTAAACTCCTTGTTTAAATATCATGTCTCATTTCTTCAAAGACCTTACAGTCTTCCAAATTTAGAATAAGGAAGATCTTCAATTTTTTTAATGGTAATTTAAATTAAGGGCAGTGGAGCATGTGTGCATTAGGCTGATAGGTCAGGTTTCATCAGATTAATTTTCTCTACAGGACTTCCATGACTTGAATGACAAGTCAAATTTTGCTGAAGGAGTCCTGCTCCCATCCTAAAGTCAGCTCCACCTTGTATGTTAGTGTCTCTAGCGTACCAGCAGTGGTGTGCTGAAGCTTCTGAGCACAAATCTCCCAGCTACTGAACTTTGATCCTTTTGTCCTACAGACATCTGGAATGTTTTTCTAAGGCAAATGTTCTAATAACATTATGGCAAATTTAGTGGTGATGGGACTGGGATTCCTGGAAAATGCAATGCCTTTCCAAGATCTCTGATAGACATGCAGCAGTACATTAAAATTCAGTATCTAAAACTGTTTCTATTTTCAGTTTTCTGCCCTGCCCCTCTCATGGGAGTTGCCAACTTTATAGTAGCAGCCTCGTCCATGAAACAACTCCTGAACCACTACAGTTTTCAGCCCAGCTAACCTAAAACTGGAGGAATTTTACCTACTATCTCCCTTGCTTTTCCAATCATTCATATTCTCTTCAACTATTAGCTTGCTTTGCACTGAAAGAATTCTCTGTTAAACACTTCTGGCGAGTTACCTCTGTTATGTGCTGCTACAAATCTGAGTTGTAAATACAATACTTTCTATCTGCAAGATTACACTATCTTGAAGTCTGCCAAAGGAAACATTATACATGGAAATGTTGCATTATGACTGAGAGCTGGCCTTAGCCTCTGAAGGTGAGTTTAGGGGTACGTAAAATGCCAAGGAAAACAATACTTCTCACTGACCTCTCAGTTTACCTCACTGTGAGAGGCTTCTGTAATGCTACTGCTGTTTGTTTGACTTTAATGTTTGCTTTACTAAGTCCTCAGATGGTGTTAATCCACAATGAGACCTAAACAGAATGTGAGACAAAGCACAGGTTGCTGCTGAAATAGGTTGTTGTGTGACTTGATAAGGCCCTGAAGTCAATAGAGTTGCACTGACTTATGTACCTGAAAGGCCTGGTCTACCACATCAAACATACATCAGGACATACCACTGTCTAGAGTTACAACTGTAATTGCATACCATAACCATGCCTTGAAGCAATTTTATGTAGTCACATGTTCTTGGATTTGCTCTGTGAATCTGTGACACTCAAGTATCCAGGAAAGGAAGAAAGGAGCTTAATAGCAATTTCATAAACTGCATTACCTCTGTCAATCCCAAGTGAATCTGATGCAGTTCTTCCTATTAACCTCTAAACTTCAGTGTCTATTATCCTTTACACAACAGTCACTTCAGTGTATTAATTACTGGCATTTTTATTTTATATTAGCAGGTCCAGTGAAAGGGCATACAAAGTGCTCGGCATATCCCATTTGCAGAGGCAACCTAAGTACCTTTCCTCTTTAGCACTGCATATAACTGAGGATGCAGTGGACAACTGAGGCATCCAGACTCTTCTTGGGCTTAAGCCATCTGTGCAAGAACAATGCGCATTTTTAATGATAAAGGCAACCATGAAAACAAAAGCCTTCCCATATGCTGTTTAATATGGATGCATCACACATAGCAATCTCTGCCCCAGGTGTATGTGAGTTGTTAGAGCAAATAGTGTGTTTCTGATTAACAGCTCATTTTTCTCTCTTAATTACAGCTATGTACTTTTTGGAAAATATCACTTCAGAGACCATTTTAGGGAAGACAGGCAAGACTGAGAAAGTCACATAGTGACTTTCTACATAGTGTTTCTTCTATGTCCCTGCTTTTGGAGATGTGGATATTTGAGGCATTGCTTGCAAAAATAATGCAGCAACACAGCTGACTTGGCTGGATAAAGCTCTGAAAGCACATACACTTGTGCTGCCTGCAGAAGGCAGCACTTCTGGGACAGGAAATATGCTGCACCAGCTTCTGAAAAGGAAGAAGGGCTGAGCCTCTTAGATAATCTATCCCAATTTTCTTCTTAGCCAACATACAGACAAAAAAGGCAGCCAGCATGGATGGAAGGACAGCCAGAAAGCTCACCCAGTTAATCTATCAGATAGATAGGTCCCTGATGACTGGAGGCTTGCCAATGTGACGCCCATCTACAAGAAGGGCCGGAAGGAGGACCCGGGGAACTACAGGCCTGTCAGCCTGACCTCGGTGCCGGGGAAGATTATGGAGAGGTTCATCTTGAGCGAACTCCACAGGCAAGTACAGGTCAACCAGGGGATCAGGCCCAGCCAGCATGGGTTCACAAAAGGCAGGTCCTGCTTGACCAACCTGATCTCCTTCTATGACCTGGTGACCCGCCTGGTAGATGATGGAAGGGCTGTGGATGTCATCTACCTCGACTTTAGCAAAGCTTTTGACACCGTCTCGCATAATATCCTCCTCGAGAAGCTGGCAGCTCACGGCTTAGACAGGCATACTCTTCGCTGGGTAAAGAACTGGTTGGGTGGCCGAGCCCAGAGAGTAGTGATAAATGGTGTTAAGTCCAGTTGGCGGCCGGTCACGAGCGGTGTTCCCCAGGGCTCTGTTTTAGGGCCAGTCTTGTTCAATATCTTTATCAATGATCTGGATGAGGGGATCGAGTGCACCCTCAGTAAGTTTGCAGACGACACCAAATTGGGTGGGAGTGTCGATCTGCTGGAGGGTAGGATGGCCCTGCAGAGGGACCTGGACAGGCTGGATCGATGGGCCGTGGCCAACTGTATGAGGTTCAACAAGGCCAAGTGCCAGGTCCTGCACTTCGGTCACAACAACCCCATGCAACGCTACAGGCTTGGGGAGGAGTGGCTGGAAAGCTGCCTGGCCGAAAAGGACCTGGGGGTGTTAGTAGATAGCCGGCTGAACATGAGCCAGCAGTGTGCCCAGGTGGCCAAGAAGGCCAACAGCATCCTGGCTTGTATCAGGAATGCTGTGGCCAGCAGGAGCAGGGAGGTGATTGTCCCCCTGTACTCGGCGCTGGTGAGGCCGCACCTGGAATACTGTGTCCAGTTTTGGGCCCCTCACTACAAGAAAGACATTGAGGTGCTGGAGCGTGTTCAGAGGCGGGCAACGAAGCTGGTGAAGGGTCTGGAGAACAAGTCTTATGAGGAGCGGCTGAGGGAACTGGGGTTGTTTAGCCTGGAAAAGAGGAGGCTGAGGGGAGACCTTATCGCTCTCTACAACTACCTGAAAGGAGGGTGTAGTGAGGTGGGTGTTGGTCTCTTCTCCCAAGTAGCTAGCGATAGGACAAGAGGAAATGGGCTTAAGCTGCGCCAGGGGAGGTTTAGACTGGAAATTAGGAAAAATTTCTTTACGGAAAGGGTGGTCAGGCATTGGAACAGGCTGCCCAGAGGGGTGGTGGAGTCACCATCCCTGGAGGCGTTTAAAAAACGGGTAGATGTGGCACTTCGGGATATGGTTTAGTCTGGTCTACCCTTGATTAGTCTAGAGTGGGCTTGGTAGTGTAGGTTAATGGTTGGACTGGATGATCTTAAAGGTCTTTTCCAACCTAGATGATTCTATGATTCTATGATTCTAAACCTGCCCAGCGGTCACTGGCTCCTTCTGTTACAATCCCATTTTTTAACCAGGCTGTTTGTGCTCAGGTTGTGCTGGGATGAGAGAGCATGGGCTCTGCCCTTCCTTCATACACTCAGTAAGAGCTTCTGAAGAAGCCATGCACAAGCCCTCCTTGGGGCGGGGGGGTGGGGGGGGGGGATGCCAATCACCAGCATGCAACTACAACAGAGGGCCTGATCCTGTCACATCTCAGCATGAAAGTCCCTCCCTAGCTTCAGACAGTGAAGTGCTGCAGGAAATCTGGAAGGAGGGAAAAGTTTCCCATGAGAAAAAGCCTTGATGTTCAAACAGAATTAATGCTAACACCTTTCTCTTCACAAACAGTTTGCAGAAAATCTGAGTTATGATATTCTAGAGAGAGGGAGGAAAGACCTCAAGGATTGGTTTAGTGATGGACTTGGTAATGTTAGGTTAATGGTTGGACTGGATGATCTTAAAGGTCTTTTCCAACCTAAACAATTCTATGATTCTATGATTTCCTTTAGAGGAATATCCATACTTACATGTACACATCTGTGTGTGCATTGTACAGCCAGTCACTAATGCTAATAATCTCTTTACACCCTCCTACACACAAAGCCTGTGGTATCCCTATCACCATGTTATTGCTTGAACTTATAATTTCACACATGTTGTCACAAGTGAAAGTGAGGTGACCAAAGGGGAGTTACACAGTCAAACATAACAAAGCCTATCTCAGGCCAAACACACACAGGATGTCTTTTCTCTCAAGTTTTCAGTTGGATAGTCTTGTGAATAATGACAGAGGGAAAGAAGGACAAAGGCAAGAAGAAGAAAGATAGCATGGTTATCTCCTATCTGTCTGCTCGGTTGTCTTTATAGTTGTACTTAAAGTTGACATCTCTCCAAGATGGACTGTTACTGGGGCCTGTGCAGGGTTTGAAGAGAGAACTACATAGATGGCACATAGACCCTACAGAGAGTCTCTTTCCCCAAGACCGGCCAAGGCTGACATTGCCTACAGGAAGGAGGTGGTGAAGCCTTGTCAGCACAGCCCTTTCAGTGTAAGGCAGGCAGCGCTGCACCCCACTCACATGCCTAGAGCTAAGCCACTAAGACTGGGCTAGGATGAGGAGCTGTCACCACACCAAGCCAAATGACAGAATGAGAAACAGCACAGAGGCAAGAGCAGACCAGGAGCTACACACTGGCGGTGCAAGAGCATCAGCAGGTTGTCAGCCTCACAGAAGCTGCAGGGGAAGCCACCCAGCTGACCCCTCTTGCCTCTGTCTGCGAGGACTGTGACAAAGAGAAGATCATTATAGGCTTCATAAACCTGAACAAACTGAGCTGAAGACTAAGGCCAAGAATAGCTTCCGGGTGGTCATTTAGCTTCTTCATCACATATGATTGATAGTATCTGTATTTTACATGATCTATGTTCAGTTCTCTTTTCCTTTCTTTCATATGGTCTTACTGCACATGCAGATTTAGTGCTTCCAAGGTGTCCGGGCAGCTGCCTGTGGTGGAACATGCGAGGGGAACACTTCTGCCTGTACAACAGGAGCAGTTCACATTGAAGAAATGGTTCTCCCCACATGCATTTCTTAACGACTCGCATAGATATTCTAACATCCTGTCCAAATATCTGCGTCTCTGGCCATCCCCTACCTTATCTCCATGGCTTCATTTGAGATCTGTCACCTCCTGTGAGAGCCTTTCCTCCCCCTTCTTGTCTGTTATTACCTCTGAGGCTGCCAAAGGGGCAGTTGTGCTAGTGTAGATTTTTTTTTTTTTCTTTACTAGAGATACTGATCCTCATCTCTACAACTGAGTGAACTGGGACAGACTTTCAGTCTAATCCCATCTCTCTTTGCCAGTTATAAATGAATGGCTGAAATTTAAGACAAGTTTGGCAGCCTGACACCCCGTCAACTGTTTTTGGATAAAGTGGAAGGGAAGCATTGTTGGGACAGTGTTTAATCCCCTGAAGGGATCTCATCCTGCCTGAGCCATATGGGTGCTATTGTGCGAGGCATGGGCTTTTGGTAGAAAGCATGGGCAAAGTGTCTGTTTCTTCTGCTGGTGCAGAGTAATTTGCTTTTAGAGATTCTGTGTGCCCAGAAAAGGAGAGCATTAGACTGCAAGGTCAGGAGTTAGGCCATACATAAGACTGTATATATGCAGCATAACTGTGTGTGTTTATGAGTATTTTGTGTGCTCTTTGATTTCTTTTAAATGGTTTTCACAACTTTCCTTTTTAATACCTCCCAGGATAAAAGCCAATACAATGTATATGAAGAAGAAATGCAATAAAAAGCATATAGTGTTTTCACCTTTTGTCTGAGTCTATTCCTCCTCCCTTGCAAGAGGAAAAACACATTTTAAAACAAAATGGTACATGACCGTTTTTATAGTAATTGCATCTTGTTGTGTGCTTGCAAGAAACCCGTCATGTTTTAAAACCCCTCTGCAAACAACTCCCCTTCCCTTCCTTATAGAAGGACAATGCTGGTGCCAGCACTAACATGCTGGTCTGCAGTCAAAGGGAATGCATGTTCAGACCAGTCCAGGAGTGTAAGATTACATTGGGTTTTGGCTCAAGCTCCACGAGGTAGCTCCAACAGAGCTGGAAAGGATCTACATTTTCCCTGGAAGTGTTGGCATCCCCTTACAGTGTTTCTTTAAGCCTGCCCTAATGTTCCTCAGAACCAGGAGCATGTATGAGCCTACAGATGCGTTCAGCAAACTCTTGCTTCAGACCAGACCAAAGCTTTCTCTTCTCTAGAGAAGTGATCACTCTCTAAGATCAAAAAAGAGGAGAAAATTAACTTATAAAGTCATGCAGATGGGATAATCCTTCAGAATATTCACCTGATTCTGCTTCCCTGGCTCTGACCTCTCCAGAGTTGAAGAACTGACTTCAGCTCTGTTGCCCTGAGATGAAGCTCTTTGAAATCAAGACAAAAATTTCTATCAATTTTTCCAGAATCAAAAACCTCCTTCCCCAACTTTTCCACAGTACTTTGGCTGAATGGCACCAGGGTGACAAGCATAACATCTGTCTAAGTCCCAGAGGCCCCAGAGATCTTAAATGTCACAGATATTTTGGATGCATTGTCTGACAGAACATAATTAAAGGTGAGAGGCACAGTGTTCCACAGCTTACCATTGTCCCGGCATCATGAAAGGGTGTGTGTAGAAGCATCTTTGTCCCAAAATAATTTTGTGGTTTCCATTGTAGTTTCTCCCCAGAGACGTAAGATGTTCAAGGCTGCTATGTACTCCAGAATCCACAGCCATCTCACTACTACTTTGTGCATCCTCCTTACCTGTTAGTAGCATCCTTCAGCAGTCTCTGGACCTACCTGCAAACCACAAGCTCTTTGGGGCAGGAGCTGTCTCTCTTATGAAGCATCTCTTTTATCAAGCAAACAAAAAAAACCCCATTGGTTTTGGTCTAGATCCACATCACATCTATGCAAAGGCTAAAGTCTGAACACCTGTAAGATACAAATGAAGCCTTGCTTTATTACATGAAAGAATTCAAAGTTGTCACTTCAGCAAAATGAGGTCTGAGACTGTGTCCTGAAAATGGAGAAATAAGTGCAATTACTGTACTGCATGCCCCAGAAGGGTACTTTTAATGTCAGCTGTACTGTGGACATACCTAGGTAGTTCCTGTAATTCCATGTTTACATTTAAAGAGGCAGTTAGACATGCAGTAGGGTCTTGGTACTATAGCAGATTCAATACTTATAGTATATTCAATTTTCATAGTTTATCAGATTGCTTTGGCTCACAGACTTCACTGTAAGTGATTGCAGGCATGGTTAAGGAAAAAAAAAATTTAGGCATCAAGAATGAGAAATTAACCCTATAAAATTATATTTAAAGCAGCTGACTCAGCTTTAGCTATTGCAACAATACAAACAAAACATAATTCCATCTTTTATTATGAATGCTAAGTCATCAAAGGCACATAAATCTGCAAAGTGGAAACAAATGTGAACCAAAGTAATTGATCCTAGATTTAAAGAGGTAGAACTAACCAGAGACCTAGACAGGTCTGACTTAAACAGAAGCCAATGCACAGGAGCAAATTGATTCAGCATATTCTAACACATCTGGCAGCTTAATTACACAGGTCTTTGCTCTGTTCGCTTGGCTGTGTTAATTTTTTGCCATTTCATTTCTCACTAGGATTTTCAGAGCCTTCAGATTTCCACTTTCCACATATCACTTATTTTTTTCAAAGAATTCCTGCTCTTTTTCATGTTCCATTTTAAATCAAGTCCCACCTACAACACATTTTGATATTTCTGAGCTGTCACTTCTACCTATGATTCATTTTTGCGTGTTTTGTCATTCCTAATTTTGCAGTTTCTAGAAGTGGCTGAGGAAGATGGCAGGTGATAGAAAGATCTACAGGAGAGAAGGAAGAAAACAACATGTATTTCTTAGTGAGCTAAATTGCAGGCTGTGACATTTTCAACAGTCCATATGGAGGTGATCAAACTGCCTCCAAAGGACAGCAAATGCTTCCCCACAGAGACTGTAATCTGCATATATAAGACACTTCAATCACTTACCATCATCTATCGCCTGGCATTCCTCCTTAGGTTGTGTTTCCTATGACTTGGGGATTTTTCAGTCCTTCAAGGCAGAGCAGGGACGTTGAATCATTGGGCTGATGGAGGTGGTATATTCCCCACGCTGAAATGGCCAGTTACAGTGAAACGCTGAAAAATATTTTTTATTGCTGTTGTAAAGCTTTAAAGAAAGATCAGTTCGTAGAAACAGACTATCCAGAAACTTCTGGATTAATGCCTTCTTAGCTAGAACAATTGACCAAGTAATTACCAAAAATAGTTTCTCAGTTGAATTCAGATAAGAAAACTCAAATCTCCAAGATCCAGAGAACTGGAACATGAAAACATGATACTACAGGCACTGTGAATCATCTAGAAACCTTGCAATAGATATACCTTATTGGGATAACTCTGAGGAGGTGTTGTATGCATTTGGGTCCATCTTCTTTTCTTCTGTTTTTAAACCAAGGGGTCTCTAATCAATGTCTCATCTGTTTGCACTGCCATACTGAAATGTAAACTGTTTTCCTTCTTTCATCTGCAGATTGAGAGGGCGCTGCGAGGATCCAATCAAGCCAGGTATTAGTTCAAATTCATGAGTCTCACCTCATTAGCTAGTCTCACAGCAATCTCATTTTGCTTTTTAGATGCGAGTTCTAATGACAACTGCTTAAATTTCACATTGCTTTCTTCACTGTCAGTTACTATATACCTCTTTCTGACATGCCTTGGAACTGTTTCAATATGAAGTGTGGGCAGGGTTGTCATTAGCAATTTGACATATATACGCACGCTGGTTCTACTGCACCCTGGTCTGTACAGTGCTAGCATAATTAATCAAACTTGGCATGTCTGCAGTAAGGAACATATAGGGACTGCTAGCATCTAGAAGGCACTAGTCAACACCAGCTTCTTTTCAGGACTATTCCCATTGAAGTTAATGGGAACAATTTGTTGTCAGCATTTTTGAAAGTCAATCATGGAATCATAGAATCGTTTAGGTTGGAAAAGACCTTTAAGATCATCCAGTCCTGCTCATTTCCTTTCTTAACATGAAGCTGTAGAAGGAGAAGCAGCTAGGAGATATGAACACAGTGAACACCATGACATACACATCTGCACGTAGGTTCCCATTTAGCCCACAATTCCGGAGAAGCTGCCTTACCTCCAGTGTTGTGACATGTGGGGCAGTTCCACCCATCCAAACAAAATGCTGCCTGGCAGTCCTTGAGAGAGATCCACCTCCAGGATTAGAAAAGGAAGTGGAAGATCAAAGCTGTGCTGCTCCTATACAGGGACCTGCTCAGAGATGTGGTTTATTAGCCCAAGTGCTGTGATATACTGACGTGACTATATTGAGTTTCCAACACCTGATCTGGATTTTCTGCACAGTGCTCTTCTGTGTGAATGTGGTATTTCTAGGGTCTTGCATGCACTTACACATATGTTTGTGTGTGTTTGCTTTGTCAGACACTTCCCCTGGAAAGCAGTTCTTCACCAACAGGTGTAGAAGCAGGAGATAATAGCTAAATTGGTAATGCTGCCAAGCTATTCACGAGTTAGAAACCAGACTCCCAGCCATGGTCAAATGCTAGTGTTTTTCATCCAGATGAGGCTGCCGCTCAGAGCTGGAATGAATAAAGCAGAAATAAATAAATGTGTCACACAGTCATGAAATGGTTGAAAATTGAGTCTTTGAAAACCAATCTGAGTGCTGGTTTTGAGGTGAATTATTCTACAGACCCAAAGCAGGTGAACTATTTTTTTCTGCGTGTCGGCACACTGTAATAGAACAAACTTTTTCCTTCCCAAGTACTACACAAAACAATTCCAAACCCATTAAGGTAAAGGCCTACCTCCTACAATGGCAGCCAGTTGTCAAACACATTTGGGTCCCAAGGACTGAAATGGATTGAGGTGAATAAGCTTTAAAAAAAAAAAATGTGCAGGAGAAGAATTTTAGAAAAAGCTCAAACCATTTCTAGAGAAGTAACAGTCATTAAAGGATCACAGCTTTCTATAGAAATAAGGACCTTGAAGCTCTCAGAAAGCTGAGTCAAAGCCCTTTGCTGCTTGTGTGCAAAAGCTGCGTCCATACAGTAACCCAAGGATGATGATTTTAGTTGTAAGGTTAAAGGCAAAAGACTTCTTTATTTCACTGAATGCCTACTTATTACCTTAATGGTTGCTTCATTTTCAAGCTACAGCAACCTCATAATGGGATCTTTTAACCATAATGTTCTTTTTTTTTTTCCTGGAAATGCCACTCAGCAAGTAAAACTAGATCAGCCATGTCCAATTCTGTCCTTGTGATCGGTTTTTGTGGCTGGGCTTTCGTATAGTTCTTAATGCCTTGGCCAAGAATAATCAAACCTGCCTAAGCTATCAAACTTAGTACTTACACCAAAAAGCCCAGTAATGTAACACACAGAGAATGAACATGGGCTATCAGTTCAGGACCAAATATGCATTGGCTTGGTTCAGAAACCTGTCCTTTATCAGCAGAACTCTTGTGAGATTCACAACACAGTTCTAATGGAGAGCTAGTGCAACAGAGGGACAACGGAGAGCAGAACGTGTGCTCCTTTTTTCCCTCTGATTATATATTTCATATAAGCTCGGTTAATTTTGTTGCAGAATGCCAATTACTGGAGATAATTCTCCTTTCCAAGATAATATGCAGATTACTTTCCAGGAAAACCTCATTCAGTGTTGTTGAGGGAATGCAGAAATTATTTCTGGGAAAAAAGTCTGGTTCGTCTCGTCTGGCAGAGACTGTATTAACAGACATGCACATGACTCAGAAACACTGTTTGAAAAGAAAGCAAAATCCAACCCCATTTTTCCAAGGTTTTGGTGTGGAGGATCCTGACAACAGAATACTAGAGTCTCAAATATCTTTCTGCCTTTTCCATGTCAGTGAAATGCTAACTTAGAGCATGAAGCACCTGCCAGAAACCTCTGGAGAGTTACCTATGTAAAAATGATATTTGAAACATGGTTTCTCTAGCAGTCAGTCTATCATTGTCAGTTACACAGCCGTTTCTCTTTATTTCCACTTTTTAATGCATCTGCTAGCCTCACAGGTGCCTTTGCATTTCCACTTCTTTCTTCCCATTTGACCTGCACTGGCAGCTCTTCAAATAACCATGGCTGTTAGTTGGTGACTTTTAGCAGTGAGAGCTGAGCATAACTGGCAATATATTTCCCAGTAAATTCATTAGGCAAGAGGAATACATTTTTTCTATTACATCAGCCCTTACACACAGGACCATCATTTCATTTTCCATTTTAAATTTAAATCTACTTCAAAACTTTCCATATCATATTACATTAGAACCTGTCGTTCCATGCTACTTACAAATGGCAGCAGGAAATTGTGAGTAGCAAGCTAATGGCCTAATTTATAGATATGGCAGGGCAGCTGGAAATCAGGTTTCTGCCATGACCATCATGTGGAAGTATTTTCTATTATTAGATCAAATCTTGAGGCAACTTTCTGGAGCTTCAGCTACAGAAGGACTCTTCCAGCCACTACAGTGGCAAAGACTGCTGACTCCTCCAAAACTCACTTCCTGGGATGTGGTTTTTACCACTTTGTAAAGTTCTCTTCTAGCACTTGGAGATAACTCTCAGTTTCTTCTCAGTGTCCTCTCAGCAAGTCCTCGATCTTCTTGCTTGCTCAGTGGGATATTATGGGTGGATGACAAACACATCTGCCCACACCTTCAAGACATTGGGGACAACAAAACTGCAAACTGCAATTATGTGCCAGCAATAATGGCTTCCTCTTAAAATACCCCAGTGCGCAAGAGTGAGAAATAACCTAATTCTCTTCATACCTTTATCAGACACTGAAGACATTAAGTCAGTGAGGGAAGGCATTAGGGAAGGCAGAACTAAACGCTCTTGCCTGTCCTAGGAAGCTAAAATTGACTGCTCTGTCTCATCTCAGCTGCTATCTCTGCTCTGTTATACAGCATTAGCTCCACTTTCACCCAGATTAACTAGAGAGAAGAGGTCTCCTGGCATTGCTCTGCACTGGCACACCACTGCTAGAGCAATGGGATGGGTGCCTGTGATGTGGTGATACAACACAGAGCTTCTCATTTCTCAGAGAAGTGATCTGAGTCTCAGGGACTTGGATGCATTCTCTCCTGACTTGCTGCATGCTGGGGAGCCTTCTTAGCTATAAGCCCTCCCTGGATGACACTTCTCCCAGCCCCGATGTTTCCAATGCCAGCCCTTCAACAGGCTCACACGGTTCTGTGCCGACCTACCATAGTTGCTAGCAGGTTCCTGACCCTGGAGCTGGGTGCTTCTTCAGGTGTCTCAGAACTTTGGCTTTAAGATTCACCACATCTGTGGGTGAGAAATGTCTTGTGTTAATCGGTTACCTTAAAAGTCACCTTCAGGTCAAAACAGGTTAAAGTGAAATGCATGGAGAAGTATTTATTTCCAATCTACAAAATGAACAACCCAGTTTCAAATGCTTATAAAAGGCAAAGGTGAATAAATGAAAGAAAAGCCTGTACAAGCCTCTACTATTCAGATCACACCTGAAACATTGATTTTGCACTCCTGACTCATTTCCAATCATCTTCCAGTTGAAGCATGCTAAGCTTAACAGTTTTTTCAGCCAGCCTCCCTTTTGAGGTTCACCAGCTCCACCGTCCTTCTGGGTGCCCATCAAATGTATTCTGTCTTACTCAATAGATAACAAGAGAATTAAAACTAAAGAAGGAAAAGGAAATGTTATTTTAAGGGACCAGTCACTATTTGCTGTATTTGACTGGCCTATTAGCAACTTCTTGACTGAATGAGAGGTGATGCTCCTCCCTGTCCTACAATCTCATGTAACTTCATGCATACATTTTAGTGTGACACTTCTTCATTCATTGAACGATGTCACAGTTTGGTAATTAATAAACACAGTTGCTACAAATATCCACATGCATGTAGCTCTTACTCAGGCCAGGCACTGAAGTAGTCAGCCATTTTGGGGAAATAGTAAATGTGGGCTGACTGAATCCCATACCTGACTTTGAAGGGAACCACAAGATCAGTTCACAGTGTAGGTATTCCATGTTCCACACTTCCAAATGCTCTGTTTCTTACCACGTGTATGGACACTTTGCATGCACAGCTCAAACTCCCAGTGTCATTTTCCTTCTGCCCAAAGACTTTTCACCTCTCGTAGTGTTCTGTGTACTGACAATGCTCTCCTTTCCACTACCACTATTTATTAAGGTCCAGGCCAGCCTATATCTCCAGCAGCACTGTTGACTGAACAGCCCTTCCCCACTGTGGCTGCCCTGTCACATCCCTGTGCTGCTGGCACACCACTGTTGGCAAGGCCTGTCAGAGAACTAGGGTAGGAAAAGGATCCAGCCTAAAACTGGTTTTCAGCCAGCTATGCAATCGGTTGTGCAGATGCAACAGGGGGAGCAGCAGAGGACTGTAAATAAACATCAGTGAGCAGCCCAGCCGCCAGATACCTATGTGGCAGTCAAGTTGTCATCACATCAGCCAGCCAGCACTGTGTTATGTCAGGGAGGGCCTCTCCAGCACAAAGCACCTGTGTCACCTATTCACTAACAGGAATCCAGAGGGGACTGGGTCAGGGAAGCTTTGAGCTCCTGCTGTGTCAAAGGAATGACAAAGGACAATAACTGTGGAGCAAGATGGGTGCAAAGAGTTGGAGCAGAAACCAGAAGTTTTGAGGTATATAGAATACTTTTGCCTTCAGTTTTTAAGAAAAGCTTATTTTAAACTATGAAGAGCAAGGTGCGGGCAAGGCTGTCCACTGCAGAAAGGCAGAGATGGTCTTCATGTCCATTTCAGTGTTGTCCCTGCTCTGGCTAATGAGTATCCCTAGTCCTACACAAATGCACCACTGAGAGTGGCCGACAGAGCAGCAAAGGAAGCTGTCCCTGGGACGGGTCACGGACCAGTACTCAAAAAGTACAGCACATTTTGGGAAATTAATATTTTAAAATGTAGCTATTCTTCACACAAAAGAAATAGAACCACTTTGCTTAATTTCCAATGAGGAAAACACCTGCAACAGCTTACTGAAGAATAGCAAAGACTGAGTTATTTGGAGATAAACCTGAGCCTGTGTGGTCTTCAAAAACTCACCTTACTCAGAAATTCCTTTTCACCTCAGTCTGCCATAACCTGTGGGCTCTTTCCCAGTCTCACTGCAAGCCTTCTGTCCTCTCTGATCATGCAATAACCCCCCTGCTCTTTGCTCAAACATCCTCTACAACACAAAAAAGTTTGTGTGCATCTTCCTATTGAGTCTCTTTCTTCTTCCTTCCTGATCTATAGCCTCTGTCTGCCTTGGGAAATGAAACCTAGCAGCACAGGCAATTTTTCTTCCTGCTTCCATCTGCTGCTGAATACACGTGCTGCAAGTTAAGGAGCTATGAATGATGGAGGGTATGCAATTTTAACTTAATGACAGCTGGTTAAAGAGTGATGGGTTAGAAAGGTTACAAAGGCCTCTGGGTGGAGTATGTAAATGAACTCAGAGTTTGTATGTGAGAGACTATGTATTGACAGAGAAAGAACTTGAAGAATAGTGGAGGTTTTAGATGGTGAGAGTAGGATCAAGAGACTTCGGGAGGTCTGTAGGGAGGCAAAATAATTTCTCTGGTGATTCAAAGCAGATATAGACTCTAAATCCTATTGAACTGTATATCCTAAAGTTTAGGTAAGATCCCTAAAGAGCAGAATAACCATAAGCAGGCTCATGCTTCTCTAACTGGGACGCTGTCTCAGATCATGGCTATATCATGCTCTGACAATGAGACAGTGCCTCAGAAAACTAAAAGCATGTTTTTTCTGATCAGATACCCACAACTTATTTGGATGCAGAATATTGTATGTGAATTCATAAAGTTGTCTGTTCAAGTGGAAAAGATCACTAAGAATGCCATTACTAGTCATGACCCATAAACACCTTTGATCACAGACTAGACAAATTACCTTCAGACAGATTGGCATCCCTCCAGTTATGATCTTTCTTTTTGATTTATTCATAGCTCCCAACTTAGAAACATTAATCACAAACCCATCAAATGGATTCTAGAAGAGGCAGAAAAAAACCCCAACAAAACAAACATATTTTGACTTCCTGGCTACTCATTATTTATAATGAAATAGACTGGCATTTATCTAGGAGTTTTTCCACATTATCTCCCATAATCAGTGGGTTTCAATGCCTAACCATAGAATGACATCACAACCACAAGGAAAGATGAAAGACACTATTCAAGACAAATAATGCTGCAGGCAAAAATACAGAAAGCATGCCTAATTGTTTTTGTTATAATGAAGACTCCAAACATTACCTTCACAATTTCTTACTGATGCATTATGTTATAATTATTGTATTTGGCATGTGACACTAAACAATTGAGATGCCAGTACTTAGGGACACAAGGAATGACAGCAGGAAGAAAAGATAACATGTCACCACTATCACAATCTTTTCCTTCTGCTGGCACTTTCTTTAGCTCCTATGTCCTGGCAATGGATTTTACAACCTTAATACCATTCTAATTGCATTAAGAGGTTTTAAAATATCCCCTTATGGACCAGTGCTGATCCATGTTGAATTCAGTGGAAATTGTGCTCATGCTGCCAAAATGCATAATTAAGAACAAGATTTATCTATCTTCTGGGAAATATAGCTCATAAGAGGAGAGGTTCTGAGGTCTGCTATACCATCATGCCTGAGGACACAAGGACAGCCTAAACAGGGTAAGCTGGAGGACTGTCCAGCCTGGTATCCTCTCTCAAACAAGAGACTGGACTGGATACTTAGAGGTGAACTTTCCACGGGGCACCTCCTAACATCTGAGCTGGAGAATTTTTTCTGCCACAGGTATCATCAAGACAATGAAGACTGAAAACCAGCTCTTCTTCCTGCCCCATGTCTCCACTCTTTTAGAGCCTGCTTTACTTCTCACCACTGTTACATTCCTGTGGCAATAACAGCTACAACTTCACTAGAGGAATAAATACCTCCCCCTTCTTCCCTTTCTTTGGGGCCAGGGGGGAAGGTGGGGAGGAGGGAATTCAGGTCATGTCCCCTGTGCTTCCCTTTTTGAGCAGCCATAAGTAATTGCTTCCAATCCACCATCTCCACAACAGAAATTATTTTATTAAGCTTTACATTCCCCTTTCCACCATCACTTTTCCAGGCTAGCAAGTCGTAGCCCATTCAGTCCCACTTTGCAGGAAAACTGTTTGTCAGTCAGACAATTGCTCTCAATTGATTTTTTTACCTTTTGTGTCCAACAGTGGCTGGAACATGTGGGACCAGTACAGATGCTGATGTATGTCACTCTGCTAGGCTACTGGTGGAAAAGAAGGGGGAAGATGTTGCTGTGTTCAGCACCACCAGGGGACTTTTGGTTGGCTTCTTGACAATGACCCACAGCTAGAAATACAGGAGCTGAAAAGAAATAGGGGGAGGGAGGTGTTAGTGTGCCCCTTTTTCCTTTCAAGTCATCCAGACTCCAATTCTATGTGCTACACCCTTTCTGAAATAGACTGATCAGACATGTATTTAGTACAGCTGATATGGCCATCTAGGGGCAGTTTCTATGCCATTCTGTATACTCTTCATAGGAATCCAGGAACATAGAATTGAGATTTTCCAAGAACTGCCAACAATTGATACCAAGATCCATTTCTAACAGGGTAATAGCCCATTTATAGCCCCATCTTGCATGAGTACAGTGAGGGCTATTTTTTTCTTTAGGCACTTTCACCAGGGTCTAAAGACCCTAGGAGTTCAGGCATTTAGCAGGTCTCCCAGTTGAAAAGTTACCATGTGTACAGGCATCCTCAGCAGCTAAGAAGTCTCAGTATCCAGCTAAACAGTTGGTAAGGTTGTACCTTTATTTATCCTTGAAGAAAAGAAGAAATGATTTCTAAGTTACTAGACTTCATCATGAAAGCCTATCTATATTTAGTTTTTAGTGAAAACCCCAAAGGTTAAAAAATATGAGTTACACTCACACAAAAAATATCACTGACATTGAAATAGCAAGATGCTTTTTTATGGGATTTTCAAACTTTTTTGTTTTTTCAAACTTTTTTGGTTTTGACAATTGGCACAGCTAAGTCCACATATTAATTTGCTGGATCACAGAATGGTTGAGGTTGGAAAGGACCACCTACAGACATCATCTATTCCAACCCCATGCTTAAAGCACAAGCAACTAGAACAGGTTGCACAGGATGTTGTCTGGCTGGATTTTGACTATCTCCAAGAATGGAGACTACATAGGCCCTCTGGGCAACCTGTTCCAGCCTTCAATAAACTGTAAAGATTCCCCGCCCGCCCCGCCCCTTGAAAAGTCTAGCTCCATCTTCCTTACTCCCCTGCTCTCTTCTCGCCACCCCCACTCCCAGTATTTCTGCACATGGAAAAGCTCCCCCGAGACATCTCTTCTCTGCGCTGAACAGTCCCAGCTCTCTCAGCGTTTCCTCATATGTGAGGTGCTCCAGTCCCTTAATCATCTTTGTGGCCCTTTGCTGTACTTGTCCCAGTATGTCCACATCTCTCTTGTACTGGGGAGCCCAGAACTGGACCCACCACTGCAGATGCATCTTACCAGTGCTGAGCATAGGGGAAGAATCACCTCCCTCAACATGGTGGCAAAACTCCTCTTAATGCAGCTCAGGCTACTGTTGGCCTCCTTTGATGCAAGGGCACATCGCTGGCTCATGTTCAACTTGGTGTCCACCAGGACCCCCAGGTCCTTTTCTGCAAAACTGCTTTTCAGTCAGTCATCCCCCAGCATTACTGGTGCATGGGGTTATCCATCTTGACGCAGGACTTCTTGCTTTTTCCTTTTGTTGAATTTCATGAGGTTCCTGTAAGTCTATTTCTGCAGCCTGTTGTAATTCTTCTGAATGGCAACACATCCATCTGGTCTATCACCTGCAAATTTGCTGAGGGTGTACTTTGTCACATCCTTCAGGTCATTAATGAAGTTTTAAATGGTACTGGACCTAGTATTGACCCCTAGGCTACTCCACTAGTGACCAGCCTCCAGCTGGACTTTGTGCCACTGCTCACAACCGTTCTCTGAGCCCATTTGTTCAGCCAGTTTTCAATCCACCTCACCATCCACTTATCTAAGCCATACTTCATCAGTTTGTCTTAAGGATGTTATGGGATACAGTGTCAAAAGCCTTGCTAAAGCCAAGATAAACAACATCACTGTTTTCCCCTCATCCATCAAGCCAGTCATCTCATTGTAGAAGACTATCAGGTTGCTCAGGCACAATTTCCTCTTTGTAAATCCATGCTTACATCTCCCAGTCACCTTCTTCTCCTTCAAGTGTTTGGAAATGGTTTCCAGGATTATTCGTTCCATCACATTCCCAGAGATCAAGGTGATGCTGACCAGCCTGTAGTTCTCCAGATTCTCTTTCTTGAAGACAGGGGTGATATTAGCATGCTTACTTCTAGCCCTTTTCAGAGAACCTTATTCCCTTTCCAAGCAATTTCCAGGCCAAAAGACCCTGCACGCCACTTTTATACCCCAGTCTCATATCTTCAGTTCCTGCCCTGTGTTCCTTATTCTATCCCTGGTGGAACTGTGGTCTCCTCGCTTTCAAGACTTAGCATTGTAAAAAGGGACAGAACAGCCATCCTATTGCAGGGTGACATGAGCCAGGAGAGGCATAAGAGAGTAGAGCTGCTGGGATTTTTATGCAGCTTCTTGCCTTTCCTTCTAGAGAAGGAAGTAAGGATTTTGCCCCTTTTGCCTGTCTGCTCTTCTCCAAGAGGTGGACAAATGGAGCAGACAGCTGAATAAAAGCTCAAAGATTGGGCTGATAATTCATTGGAGACTGAAGTTTCTCAGCTCCCTGGAAACTGGCTTTTTTTCACAGCAGAATCATCGTTACCTTTGGCCTCTTCCCAAATAAAACACAAAGCTTTCAGACTGCTGACAGAGGCAGCTTCCAGCTTACCCTGAGGGGCGGATATATACAGGGATAGAAACATTAATGACATGCAAATCGAAGCAGTGAGAATGTGCATTATCAAAATGAGAAATTAAGTAACGTGGGGAAAACAAATTTTGTAACAAGATGATTCCCTGTATTCTCTCAAAGAGATGACCAGTCTTTCTCCTCTTTCAAGTATGTGTCAAAGCCTTCATATGTTTAAAAAAAACCCCACAAGACAAATGCAAGTGTCTCACACTCAAAGGGTGGCTTCCTCAGCCAGCTTGGAAATACTATCTTTACAGCCATTGTTGCCTTCCCTGCTTCCACAGCCACAAACCCAACTTTATTCCAGCCCAGTCCTTTTCTGTTTGCATGATATATACCTGGCACTAGAGGCCACATGCAGCTAAACAACCAGCTTGGCCATCTCTATCTTATAGTTGAATTTTTTTTCAAATACAATTTTCAAGTTGTGCATCTGAACCTACATTCAGTTTGACACTCTTGAAGTATGCAAAGCCCTTCAGTAATGTTGCATTTTTTCGCTTAAAAGTGTTTTTAATTAAAAATAAATATTAGATTTTCTAATTTATCCTTCTGTTTCCTGGCATGTTTGCTTCACATTTTCACGCTTTGTTCCACAACAAGGTCTATATGGACTACGAAAACAAGCAAGGTAAGACCTACAGTAAACTGTGAAATTGGGCAATTCTATACATTCTACACCAGTAGGTGACTTATTTGAGACAAGGACTAAACTCTAACCGTGGTAGCTGAGCCTACCAGACTGCTGGGGATCAGATCATATAAAAATCCATTCTCTCATACTTTCTAAGGAGTCCAAAAGAGAGGTGACAAATACTCATTTCTTAGCTTTAGAGATTAAATGTAGAAGAGAACAAACATTGGGAAACTGCCCAACATCTTTTCAAAGATGCTAGCTGTGCAAATTCACCCACACGCCTGTACTTACAGTATGTTTCTGCTGGCAGAGGAGGGCATTAGGAAAGAAAAGAAATGTTGTTTCATGTCTTAAATAAAATTCTGATTTCTTTGAAAGAAGATTTTAGGAAAGAAGAAATAAAAGCAGAGTTTGGTCTGTGCTCCTCTGATCTATGTCTGGCAGTCTTCTGCAACTGGTATTTGTAGCGGGAGAATTGGAGATAGCTGGGTTTGGATTCCTGTTACACTGGGCACTCTTCCTGTTTTGCTGTATGAAATACAGCATACAGAAGACTACATACAGATACAGAAGACTGGTGGGTCTTCTAGGGAACTGCAGGATTTCAGAGATTCTCCCCACCACAAGACAAGCAGTTGACATCTTCCCCTGTCCGTCTCGGCCATTTTCCAACCCTTGCAAATTTTTTTTTCCTAGTTTTGCCTGTGCTGTGCACAGACACACAAACATACACATACTAAAAAACCACAGAATGAGTCATTCTTTGTTTTTCCATTCATATCCTAAACAGACATCCATGAAGGAAGTTATGTATCCATGTGCATAATATACTTCCACTTCTTTGGGAAGAAAATATTAAATTATCCTTAACAAAAAATTCATTTGATGAGAACAATTAGCTTTAAGAAATGTCAAAGCATGGGTACTGGCCAGTGTTTTCCTCTTGGAAGCTGTGCTAAAGGATTAACAAGCTACACTGCCATACTTAGAGAGCACCTCTTTTTCACTGGCTTATGTAAAAGATTAATGCAAAGCTGTAATACTTCCATACTCTTCAAAAGTCTTGAATCATTCACATCTCAGAAGCAAGCATAATTTTTCTGCTTTCCTTCAACAAATATCCAGCCTGCAGCCTCAGTTGAGATACTGGTCATGCCAATAACTAGACATTTGTTCATGAGCTGTCTTTGTTCCATGTATTAAATTTTCCATTGCATTTGATAACTACTTTAAATGGCATCTCCTTCTCAAAGCTTGAGGAATCTCTTTATCATTGCCTCCAAAAAGGCACGATATAAATAGATATATAAAAATTATATTAACATATAATACATATCATATAAAGACATACAGTATTTTGTATCTATACATATATGTATATATAATGATATAAAAGAAAAAAAAAAGTTAGGTACACTTTTTACACAAACTGCATTTCCATTTTTTCCTTACAGAAACATATACAGAAACAGTTCTCGGGATGAAAAGAGTATGAAAGAAGGAAAAAGCCACTCCTGACTGAGACTATTCATACATGTTAACATATTGCTGGAAGTTATTTAGATACTGTGGTGACAGCTGAAGTAACAATACCTGTAGCATTCAAAATAGTAAAAAGAGTATATTCACTGACAAGAACCTTATTTTTCACTGCTTTGCTATCTTTGTACATACTATTCTTGGTTATTCCTTGAACTGATGGAATGTCTACAGAAGTTGTTAAGCTGATACCCAAGGGAACCTCCTCTCACCCACAGAAGAACTGCAAAAATTTCTGAGAAGTTCCCATCTCCCCAGGGCTCTACAAATTCTGCCCAACAGTGAAGATGTCTTTGCAACCATTCTAGTCCTCTTGAGCCTACCCTCTGGACACCTAATTTGGAGGTGGCATGTCTACAGTCACAGGCTAACCTATGGATGCTGCAATTGCTTCCAAGCTCTGAGGTTCAGCATTCCAGTTGTTCTACTACACAGCTGGGTGCGCTATCCCAACTTATGTCCTGATTTCCATGCAAGGTTTTCATGCCAGTCTCTGAATATGAATAATGAAGACTTTGTGGAGTGAACTGCAAAATGTATCCACTCCAGATATTGCCAGAGATACGGCAATGATATTGCCAGATTCAATTCGCAGAAACCATCTCACTAATCTCTAAGCAACACTGACTTTCAGATGGGGGCTTAAAGATTCTGTATCCTGTTAACAATGCCTCAATCCATCCTCTTGCTTATTAAATCTAATTAAAACTGAATTATATCAATTTTAAAAGGCTACGCCATGATTAATTTCACTAGTAGTTCTTCAGCTTTTTCAAATTAACAACAATTAGCAGTTGCTATAAAATCTCACTTGTGGGTCTTGGCAAGTTGATGCCATGGGCACACATGAAATGTTAACCATATTAATGATATTGCTTTATGTTAATAGTAATAATGAAAGAGCAGAAAAGAAATGAAACTCAAGTGTCCTGAGTCCCAACGCAGTACAAAGAGTGCTTCTCACTTTCAGGGCTTTGCTTGTGCAGGAGGAAAAATCCTTTACATACTGCAGAGTTCCTCAACCCTGCCAGCCAGAGCAGAGAGCCACAGCCATTATTACACTACATGGTTGTCACAGCTCATTTAAGCACTCTGATCACTCATGGCCTGCCAGGCTCAACGTTTCCCCAGTGCACAGGTGACAGACATCTATGTCACCAGTTTCACAAGGACAGATCTCTTGGCAGCGGCAGGAGAAGTTCAATAACCAGTTCACAACAAAACATTCAGAAGCAAAGCGTCAGAGGCATTGACAAATGGCAGTGATGTTCTGACAGTGGTCAACAAGGTCACACATGCAAGTGAAGCTTTGTTGTGAGCAAACTGCAAAAGCCTGCTATGGTCAGGAGCTCTCAAAAGAAAAGCCAGGCCAATGACCCATTGACCCTTATTTGTTCTGAAGAAACATAAATCTTTTCAGCTGTTGTGGAGGTCAGTGCATGTAAAATAGAGATAGAATCAAGCTTCCAGATTGAGATGCAGATCTGGATTACAACTTAGAATTATCCCTTTTCTCCTGCTGAAAAAAAATGCCTTTTCAGGCTTGTTCAGGAGTGTGGGGCTGGGCTTATCTCTGTTGCACAGGCCTCACAATGCATGAAAACGCTTGTCTGAAGCACACTGAAAAAAACACAAACCATGTGTCAGAGAGATTTCAACTGACCATGCATTGATTGCCTCCTGGCAAACAAAACTTGCAGGTTCAGAGGTTATGTTTTCAGGGAAGCAATCCTAAACTGATTATGAGAGTTTTTACTGTACAGAGGCCTTCTGAGGCAGTGCCACAAATAAAATTCAATACAAGCAACAAGGCACTGACATCCTGAATGTTTTTCCTGGGTGTGCAAAAGATGAGAGACTTTTCCCTTCTTTCTTGTACAAAGTGAGAAATATGCACTCCTCCCTCAAGCACTGACTCAGTGGTTGCATAAGGATTATTTGTACCAATTGCAGTTAAATCTCTTCAATGCAGACTTACTGTGGGCTGTTGCTTCACTAAAGCAGCCATGAAAAATAAAAATTTAATTTGTGCTTAAGATGCAACCTGAACATGAGCATGCCTGCCTGGCTTGACTCTGTACTGCCAGCTGACTCTTGGGTGTCAGACCTCAGTTATTACAATCTTCTATTGCTTTCCCAAACTCACCCAAGGATTTTCTGATCTTTCTATGTATTCACTTTCTATATGTTTCCATCTTCCTGGTGAACTACATTCGCCTAGCTGGCAACTGACCTAGGAGAAAACAAATACATAATCAAGGAATTATTATGGCAGCAATGAATACAATCAAGTTGAGGGATGATATCTCCATTGTTGGCTCCCGTCCCAAGTTGGGCAGCCAGCAAAACATCCCTGCTATATGAAACTCATAGGTGGAAAACACCCCACTACAAGCTCTTCTGCTCATGTATATCATGCTAAGAGTATACAGGCACAGGCTAAAAGCAAGCAAACAAGTATGGGAAGCTTGGATACAACAGGAACTCCAGTCAGGGGAGAGGACAATACAATTCTAACTCCTTGGGCCATGGGAAGGACCCATAGTGCAGTGAGAAAGAAGGGAATGGGAAAGAATTGCTCAAGACAAAAACAGAGCTACTAAGAGGCAGCTCAAGGCTTAGATCTCTGTGATAGCTTTTTTCTGAAGTGCTTCTTGTACCGTGACTAGGACCAGACAAAGAGGAGAAGTCCCGTTGAGTTAGCTCAAGGTGTAGCTCAGAAAACAGTAATGGTCAGAGGGGTTTAATTTATTATGACTTGGGAAAGCTTGGGATACACAGAGCCTATAAGGAAGGAAATGTCTCTGTACAAAACAAGAGAAATCATCTGTTCACATTTGAAATTAAAAACAATACAGAAGAGTTTTTAAAGTTAAGACTTAAAAAAAGCCAACAGGAGTGAAGGAGAACAACATGATGTAACATATTTAAGGGATTAAGTCATTAAACTAGAGATTGTATTTTCAAATAAAGTTTAAAATAAAATTTGATAAAATTCTAACAGGAAATAGTGAATTACAGTGTCAGCAAACAAAACTTCAGTTATGCTAGGTCTATAAATACAGGTGACCAGCTTAAAATCACCCTTTCAAATACTTTGCAAGACCCTAAAAATAAGGTAGTGGACTGAAATGTTTGTCTGTATATGATAGCAATGATATCTCAAAAATTCAGTGAAAAGTATAACTGTGGTGCATGCTAATACTGAAGGTGAACTAATTATATAGAAATGACATAGCAGTGACATCTGTGAATGGGGTATTTAGACGTTAAAGAAAGCTGAGAGTCAAATAGGACACAAATATTAGCAATATCAATAAGAAGCACTGAATCCATACAGACTGAATTTTCCATGCCCAAATTGAAAAGGAATGTTATTATTACATTCTTAACCATCCAGAGGAGTGGCTGAGAAAAAGACTGCAAGTGCAGAAGACTAATAATGGAGGAGTTTTATCTCCATACATACTGGGTAAAAGTCACAATGAAGCATAAGAAACAATTTTACACCATTTAAACTACATTTTCTTGGAATAACAAACGTCCAGAAGAGGAGAAGCAATGCTTGATTGTTTCCTGAGTACACTATTGGACTTGGATCAAACTGATACTGACATAGTGACCATGATTATTTAAATCCAACATATTTTTAGGAGACAAATCAAAAACAGTCACTGAAAGAATACATAACCCGAAAAGGGGACAACTATATAATAATAAGGGAACTTATTACAAGATTAAAAGAAGACGACATTTTCAGAGGGTACAAACAGAGCAGAAGTACAAGTTCAGACTAAATATAAACCACTGTCAAAAAAAATTTTAGAACAACAAATTAAAACTGACACCATTAAACAGTAAATTACGAAAGTTAGAAGTAAAGCAAACAGAAAAAAAAAGACAATCTTAAACAGAGCAAGTCACATCCATGCCAAAACCCAGCATTTAGTTTTGGCATGTTAGAAGTATAGAACGCGATAGAACAGCAGCAACCTGCTAATGGCTAATAACATCTTTCTCAAATGCATGAGAAGCAGGAGGCTTCTGGGTCATGGGCTCTGTGGGGCTGATACATGACAGGGGTGTAACAGAGCACACTTCTACGTGTACAGATGAATTAATGTCTTTGCACTGGTGTTCACTATGGAGGAGCTTAATTAGGTTTCTTCACCCACACAGTGCTTTGCAGGGACAGTTAGGAGGAGTTGTCTCAAACTGAAGAGCCAGTAGTAAAGCCTTTAGAACAAATCAGTAAAAGTAGTAGTAAAAAATGTTCAAAAAACAGATTTGCCTGAAGAGTTCTAAAGGAATTCAAATATAGAGTGGCTCAGCTATTAACTGGGAGACATAAACCCTCACTTAAATCAGACATATTATCTGAAGAATGGAGGATAGGAAATCTGATGATGGTTTCTTGAAAGATTTCCAGGAGTAAGACCAATAAATCTAACTTCCGTCCAGGGAATCAGCAAAAACTATAATAGAAACAGAACTCCCTTCAAACCACATGTAATCTAGTCTTCTGAGGCTTGGGCTGTGACACCTTTGAGGATCTACAGGGACAGGACCCACACTACTTCATATTCTAGAGTACACATAGCATATTCTAATATAAGCAAAGAATTTTCTGATCCAAAATAAAATTGTAAAATCTAATTGCTTAGTCAGTGTAGTCTAGATCACCAAAACCAACCAAACAAAAAACCCCAAAAAACCCACCAAAAAAACAACCTTCTTGATGAAGTACAATAAATAGTAAATACAACTGATAACCTGTGTACTTAAACTGATTATGTAGTGCCAAGGAGCATACATTGATCATATATGATCATCTTCCACAGTTCACAATTCCATGCCATGTTTCATGTCATCACTTTTTGCTACATTCCCATTTACTCTGCCTCTGCTTGCTCTCCTTCTTCTAATTGATTTTTCCATTTCTCACCTATTGTTTATCTCAGGCTACTGTGCTGACAACCTTTTTCTCTGGCCTATGCCATTCCCTGTAGTATCTAATGATTTTCCCATTCTTGCTGCTCAGCTAGTTTTCAGTACGTTTTCTCAACTAAATACAAAGGTCTTAATATATTTTTGGTATACTCTTGTTCAACTTCTTGCCTCATCAGTGTTTAAACCTGTAGAGAGCTCCCTGTATTAACCATAGCTCTAGTTTAACCTTGTGACAGTAAGATATTTTCCCATGACTACTCAAAACTGATTTTGTCTGATGAATTCCAGATTATTTCATCAATAATCATTTGGCATAAGGGTTGTCAAATATTTAACCTGGCACATGGCATTTCATCTTGCTTTTCATATGCCTTTAGTTTCCTGAGCTTTGATTTTCTTTCAGATTCCTGGGTTGCAGAGAGCACTGATCATATGTTAAACCTCTTTTTCTCTGAAATGACCATGACCTAAGCAATTGAAAGGTGATTTGTACCCAATAGTCTATCAGTTAAATAGGTTCTATAGCTGCATGAGCTGCCTGAGAACTATGTGCCAGTTTACTACAAACAAAAAGAAAACAGCATTGAACACATTTTTTTATGTTAAACGCTATCCTGTGTTAGAATTCATGTACAAAATTGTTAAACAATTTTTACCTTAATGGAAGATTGAACCTTATTTCTAAGTTTCTGGAATCATTCTTATAGTTTGTGAGCAATCCAACCATGCCAGAACAAGAAGTGCAAGGCCAACTAACATATTGCTGTATCTACTGTAATTAGAACACAGCAGCATTATCTAAAGTCATGGATCCATATTTATCTGCAGATGTGTTGAAATGATGCTTGTGAAACTAAACAATAACTCTGTGTCAGACTACGTAGAAAGAGACAATCTGCAAAGGACAAGAGACAAGTGCACTGATTAGGTACAACATAGTATGTATGGCTGACTCCTCACGTCATTGCAGCAGATTACAAATCTTCAAAAAGCAAGATTTAGTCTGTAACGTAAGTTAAACAGACAGGCTAAGATCATTCCAGAAGTTGAAGATTACGGCAACTAACTTTTTTTTTTGTTTTTATTTACATATCAGACACTTAGGTCTCTACCTCATACATGACAATCTTCATATGGACATGTAAGAAGAGAGGGCTTTTTTTTCAACAACTGTTTAATGTTAAAAATCAATATCAAGGGCTCATTAATACCCGAAATATAACAATTGGGCAGTGAGGTTCAGTACTTTTTTCCAGAGAAATCAGTGATAAAACTCCCATTGAAAGTAAGACTTTACATGAATGTATATTCTCAGACAGTGGGTTCTAATAAAAAATTCAGTCAAACTTCTCAGCCTGAAGATGACTGAGAACACAGAAATAGATTTCAAGAATATAAAAAATTTTGCAAAGAGAAAATCAACAATGTTCATTGAGAAAAGGATAATAAATAAGGAATTTAAACTGGAAAAGTTTCACTGAAAGTGAAAAAGTTCAGCTTAGACAACAAGAAAAACTTCCCAATGTTAACAATTGTGAAATAGTGGGCTAGGGCACCTGGAGAGATTTTTAAGTCTTAAAATACGAGTGTTTCTCAGTCCTCAGGGGTTTTAACAGATTCCAGAATAATTGCAAATATTATACAGCAACAGTCAGCAGCAGCTCAGTAACCCCAGATGGCGGCAGCCTGAGTCTTCCTAACTTCTGACTGAGAACAGAGCGCAACTGCTGGCTGCCAAGCTTCTGCACTAGTCGGTGAATTACCAGCATCAGTTCAACTAGAGCAAGAGAGTGAATACAAATTATTACAGGTAGCAGGTCTTTCTGGTTATCATTTCTCCATCCCAGAACAACTGAGATTTTGCTCATTCAGAGACTGATAAAAGGCTCACCTTTGAAACTTGCAAAAAATAAAAAAAATAGTTGGTTATACACAATCATCTGTGAGAAGTTAAACAGGTCTAACTGATCTTACTTTGAGGCAAAAGAATCGATTCTGAAATCCTTTCCAGACTTATTTTCTATTATTCTAATGATCCTATTGGCCTAGAGAAAGAAAGAAGGGAAAATATGTCTTGCACCACTTGCACTAGCAAATGCGCTACAGGATATAATTATATTTCATTGCTTTTATGTTCATGGATATTGTTAAAGCTATTCCTTTCCAGATATGTTAAACTAAAAGAGATCAGGGACTCATATCCTACATTAAGGACTGTCTGCACATGCAAGTAATCCAGCAGTGTTCTTCCAAAGTAACTATACACACATAGAAGTCCTTACTTAAAAATTGCAGTACGAATGTCCAAACATAACTTAAACACTAAACATCACCTGAAATGGCTTGAGAAATGGCTTCATGGGTTAAAGGACAGAAAACAGACTACAGATGCTTCTATTTTACAATTCCTGTTGAAGCTTTTTTGTCCTCTCCATCTTACTCTGCTTTTTTAAGTGACAAGCATTCACTAATTGAATGTGAAGACATCAAGCTACAATTCAGACATCCAATAACTAAAGGAAAATAATTTAGAGGCAAGTCGGAGAGATATCTCCATCTTAGTCCAACACTTATGTTATGAAGAGGTTGTCTAACACTTCCTATAGGAATAAACAAGAAGGAAAAGAGAAAGATCCAGAGCAGATCTGCACTGAGAGACAGGAAAAACTGCTGTGAAACCTGTTAGATGGCAGTGAGAACGAAAATTTGGCATAGTAAGTTTAAAAAAAAAATCATTATCAATAGTAGTCTTCTTGAGGTTTCTTCTGTTCTTTGCACATACAAACAAGATTACCAAAACTAGGGTATGAACCTTTCATACCATTTTATATTATCCAAGAACATCACTTTTCTAAAATTTTGGGAGAACACCAACTGCTGAGATCAAGAATGGATCCTTCAGAACTATATGTTTAAACGCTTTTATTTTGTTCCACGTTTTCAAGAGTTTGCTTTTTTGCTACCACATTTAAAAACTTAACTGGATAATAGTCGTGGCCATTTGGCATCGGTGCTCTCAGAAAATTCTCTTCATTTTAGGCACTTCTTTACTGGACTCCAACACTCGCAGTCTCATTGCTTCAATAATATTCAGTTCTCCTGCATTCCCTGACCTGACACCTTCTTAATGTGAGAAGAATATTAGTAACATCTCCTCCTGCACTTTATGACCTATGTGCTTTTATAAAGATTATCATGCAGTCCCTCCATTAGGATTTCCTCTTGAGTTTGCTGTCTCCCTGTAACACACACACCTTCATGCTCCCCCCAGCATTTTTACCATGTATATAGAGTTTAAAAGTATGTGGTCATGCAAATGTCTATTCCAGTAATTGCCTACCAGCCTTAAGGCTGGATTGAATTCCATTCATAAGGCAAGGTGTAAGTCTCTTAAATCATTAACATAGGAGCATGGCTGCCAAATCCAGGTCATTTCTGAGAACTCCAAATTAGGTTTCCAGCTATGCTCAGCAGCAGTTTGAAGATTTTGAGCCATATAAAACACTTGTTTTAAGAATGTTTCCTTAGCATCTCATTTTTTTTTTCTCTCAGATCACTCTAATTTAATCAACAGTCACCTAACTTATGCATGAGTTAGCTTCACACACAAATATTAACATAGGGGAATCTGCACGGGCTATAAATCCTTAAAGTGATTCAAGGCACATTTTATTCTGTAGGGATACTGGTCCTTCCAGCATACAAGGAAAGACTAGTGGATGATAACTGAAGCCCAGGAGTGGAGTCTGACTATGACCAGAGGCAGAAGAGGCCTCAGAAAAAGAACTCATTCAGGTCTGCTGTCTGGCCTCTGATTCCCCCAGGTAGCTCCTGCTGTGGTAGGTAAAACCAAATACGGTGCTCTTTGTCCACCACCCCCTAGGGTAGGAATTCTTTCTTTCTTCTTGGTGTCTGAACAACAGAAAATCCTTCTTTTGTCATTTCCAAATCAAACATTGAGCTTTAAGGCACCAGTGGCATTTCTGCTCTGGCCACGGCATGTGTATGGCATAATGATGCCTTCTCTGTAAATCAGAGCAAGCTGTAGAGTAGCTGGAATGACAGGTTCACGCTCTAAGTTGCCATGATTTTTATATAAGCTTTAAAAACAGGGTTGATGAATAGGCTGAATAGCATAAAACTAGGGTGGGAGCCTGAAACAAAGTCCAAAGGTAAAACATAGCAGAGTATCTAAAGAAAATACCCTGACACTGAAATAACACTATGACACTTCCTCTTCTGTCCCCTCCTATCAGTGTTCAAGACTACTGTCAGGCAAGTGGCAATAAAATTGGCAGCTGGTGATCTAAGTACCTCATATTGTCGATAAGGTAAAATGTGGAGGTATGCACACTTTGGGCCAAAAGGCCCTGGCTGGTTCTTTAGTGTAACATAAATGTATAAAACTGGTTTTAAAAGTGTCATTGTCAAACAAGGGGGAAGTTCCTTGGAAATGCTGAAGTCCATCAATATCACACAACTTGGAAAAAGCCGTGCCCTTTATTCCTCAAGGTGGGAAAGAGCTGGCTTGTCAGAAGGCTCTACAGAGCACATGGCTTTCACTCTGCTGTGGAGCCCTTGTAAGAGATCTGAGTAGCCAGCCCACTTTTGGTGAAAACTATTACAAGCTCACTACAACAGATAGTGTTAGAGAGCAACAGACACAAAATATAAAATAGGCAGGGGAAACGGAGTAGGATGCACCTAAGAGCCACTGCAGAAAGCAAGGAAAGATATTAAATGATCACAGGCAGGATTCAATCATATAAACAGTAAATTATTAGTGATTGAATCACCTAGAGAGCAAACTCAAGAATTTTAGCTGTATGCCAGGAAAACCAAAGCCTAAAATCACTTGTGACTTGCAGAGCTAGACATGAAACAGCTGTTGAGCTTGTGATGATCATCTAGCTAGATGACTGGTCCATAGCTTTTTAATCGGCCTTTCTATTCTCAGTCACTGCTTTGAGAATAGATTTTGTAAGTAGTGGCTGTCATCTGCCATCGATCTGTTAATGATCTGGTATGTCCTTCCATGAAGCAATTTCTTCTGAGTTCAAAGAAATTGCTCCCCCCTGACAGAGACCATATATCAAAATCTACCATCAGAATTGATGCAAAGCAGCCCCTTCTTGGTAGTTGCATCAGACAAACCAAGAACTGAACATATATAAAATTCTACATGTGCAAAAGATTAAATGTTCACTGCATCTGTCTGTTCTTGATCACTTTTTAGGCATATTGTCCAATGCAGACAGGTAACCTTGCATTTCAGGTGTCACCCCTTCTTACCAGAATCATTTTTCAAAATCCTTTATCAACATGGAATTAGATCCTGGGTTTGGGATTTTTCTTAAGTGTTTGGGGATGTTACCAGGGTTGGGAACATGACAGCATTTCATGCAGGGGTCGGAGAAAGACTTGGGAAGATTAGATTCCTTTGCTTAACAGAAATCCCAAAACAGACAAAAAAAAGCTATCAGAAACCCTGGGAAATTATAAACTACAAATGGTTCTCCATTCTGATTTTCAGCCACACTCAAGCTCCAGCTAGGAAGATCACTTCCTTCTTGAAGCAACACTGAGTTCAAAGATGTTCTTATATAGGTGATCCGCTCAAGCCATGTAGTTTCAGGTCAGAGATTGAAAACAGAGTAGCAAAGCAACTAACACTCTTGATTCTCTGTGAGGCCCTGCACAGGACAGGAATCCCTCCATCCACTCATGTAGACAGAGAGTTCTATATCCAAGGCTGTCAGCAGACCACATTTTACAAACATTACCTCCACTTAAGTTGTATTTGTATCTGGTATTCCTGTAGTAATTGTCCTTCTGGCTGTACTTTAAAATACTTAATTCAATTAGACAGATGAAGACATCAGGGGTTGTATAAATGCATGCTGCAAAAGAAGTGTGGTAGAGGACCTCTACATCTTTGGATATGGTTTTGGCAGATGTCGTGACTGCAAACATAATCTCTTCAGTGTTCAAATTATGTCTCGTAATGATGTTTGCCCTCGGTGCATTGGCTGTAATTTACAAGCTGTAAAGCTACAAATCCAGTTTGTGCCTGCTACTGTAGGTATTATTGCTCTATTAATACCTATTAAGTCTAAAATATATTAAAATTCACGTTCAACACATTTTTCATGGAATGTTTTGGGCTAATGCATATTAGATAAAAAGTCTAACAGTCAGGAAGCAAATGACACCATCTGGAATCAAAAAGGAAAAACAAAAACCTGAATGTGTTTAAAAGACATTATTACATTTGCACCTGAGGGACAGGCTAACAAGCTAACAGGAATTTGTAGAAAGCCAACACTTAAAAAGACATTGCTGTCAGTATTAGCAAGTAAAATAAAATCCAAAACAATTAGAGGGTTAGCATTTGTATGCCTAACTTACATTTCTAGAGGGCATAAATAAAATTTCATGCCTCACTGAGCGCTAAGAAAACTTAGTTATGACCCTAAATTCTGTGAATAAAACCCCTGACATTTTAGTGAGCATGACTGTCAGCAGGGTTTTGAGTCCATCTGATGGCACATTGGAACACCTGCAGCTTTCCAACTAACAGAGAACAAAATAAGCATCTTTTGAATTAACAACATATCTACTATAAGTAAGAAGTGAACAAATGAACAACATCCCAAACATTTAGAAAGAAGAATCATACAGAAGGATTTTTTTACTACACAGATCTGAAATTAATGATGGCATAAGGAGCTTGACTGGACAAAGTACAGCCAAATGAGGAGGGAAGGGTGTGTGTGAGGACGGCAGTATCGTGCAGTAGTTGTGAATTTCCAAGATAAGAGATTGAAACTACACAGAGATCAGATTTTACTTGCCTGTTTCATGCATCATGTAAAATATATGGTTTCACTGAATAATGAGGATGAAAGAATACCTGACATGAATTTTCTAACTTCTGATCCCAAGGATACATAGAGACTGATTAAATAACATACAATTCATCAAGAAAGAGAGTCAGGGAGTGCTGTGTACCAATGGATGACACTTTCTAAGCAGCACGACTGGAAGACAGGAAGCCTGCACTCTGTGTACATTCCAACACTCACTGCAGAGAGCATATTTCTGCAGGATCACTAGAGCTGAATGTCTCCAAATGCCCCTAATGCCATCTCTGAGATTCTAAGAAATACATACAAAAAAGAAGAAAAACGATGAGTTCATGAAGGTAGTACAGAAGGAAGCAGTATAAGTACAAAAGCTGTTATCATTATATTGAAAATATTGTGTGCAATACAGAGAAACAGCTTACTTTGCCATACTTCCCCTACCTAACAAATAAAGTTGACTAGGAGAAAAACGTTCATATTGTGGTCACTGCTTTACCAGGTTATGGGCAATCTTTCTCTCTCAGCCCTCTTAAATGCTACCAGTTCCATGCCCATTTATTTGTGGATTATTTTCAGTTTCATAATACTACATTATCAGCAATAAAAGACTAAATTGTGCCAGAATTCTTGATTTTACGTTTTGTAGCTTTTTTTTCTTTCCCTCACAATCCTAATATCCTTTGCAGAAAGTTTTTTAGGATATAACAACCTAAGGAAAAAAGACAGATTTAATGATTATTGCAAGGAAATCCTATTTAAATAGCATATTTCATGATTCATACAGATTTTATCTATTTGTTTCAATGGAGCATTGTAGCATTTCCCCTTTACCACTGAGTAAGTAAAAAAGAAAAAGTCATTCCGTGTCTAGTCAGTACAATCTAGAAGGACTATCACACAGAAGCAATTATGCAGTTAGAATTTCACAATCAAAAAAATTGTCATAAAGTCAGTCTGCAGGGTTGGCTCATAGTTCTTCATGACTATTGTATATAGAACACTTTGTGATTATAACTGCAAATGCTGACATCCACAGCAGATTAAAAACTGAGTTTTGCAGACCAGTTCTAAACTTCTGGGTTTTGTAGATCAGCTGTAAGCTCATAAAGGAAGTTCACAGAACCTCAGAATGGTTGAGGTTGGAAGGGACCTCTGGAGGTCGTCTGGTCCAACCGCCCTGCTCAAGCAGGACCACCTAGAGCTGGTTGACCAGGACCATGTCCAGACAGCTTTTGAGTAGCTCTAAGGATGGAGACTCCACAAACTCTCTTGGCCAACCTGTGCCAGTGCTCAGCCACCCTCACAGTAAAAAAAGTGTTTCCTGATGTTCAGACAGAACCTCCTGTGTTTCAGCTTGTGCCCATTACCTCTTCTCGTATCACTAGGCAACACCTAGGCAACCTGGCTCCATCATCTTTGCACCCTCCCTTCAGGTATTTATAAACATTGATGAGATCCCCCTCTCAGCCTTCTTTAGGCTGAACAGTCCCAGCTCTCTCAGCCTTTCCTCTATGTAAGACTCTCCTGTCCTTTTGTCATCTTTGTGGCCCTTTGTTGGACTCTCTCCAGCATGTCCATGTCTCTCTTGTACTGAGGAGCCCAGAACTGGACACAGTGCTCCAGTTGTGGCCTCACCAGCGCTGAGCAGAGGGGAAGGATCACCTTCCTCAACCTGCTGGCAAAATTCATAATGCAGCCCAGGGTGCCGTTTGCCCTCATTGTGGCAAGGGCACATTGCTGGCTCATGTTCAACTTCATGTCCACCAGGATCCCCAGGTCCTTTTCTGCAAAACTGCTGAAAAGCCCCAGGTCTTTTTCTGCAAAGCTGCCCCTGCATGCCCCATCCACCACTCCAGTTTTTGTGGAGTTCTTTTTGGTTTTTTAGTTTGCTAGTGGCAGTACTAGGACATCCATGCAATCAGCTACATCAGCAACAGCTAGGAATAGTGGCAAAATATAGCTTTATATCACTACATTTCTGCTTCTGGATTTTATGTTTTAAATAAATGACAAACTGTGGTGTGAGTAACAGGACTGCAAAGTGAGTTAAGCTCATGGAAACTAAATTTTATCTCCTCTTCAGGAACACATAGAAAAGCTTCTTTTTTTGAACAAGTACATAACTATAAGAATATTCTTAGATGCAAGATCTCCATTTTGAGAGAAGAAAGATGATGTAATTGCTAAAATACAAGTCAAAGAATCAAGAGACTTCAATCCTACACCTTGGAGTGAAATAGGTCCACAACGCATTCTCAAGAACTTGCTGTTCTCACCCATGATATGAGAAACAAAAATTTCCACCATAGTTCTGGTGTATGGGTAAAAGAGCTAAGCTGTTGCTAGCTTCTCTGTCTCTTTGTATAGCTTTTGCATCTGTAAGATGAGGATCTTAATCTTTACCTTGTTGGGGTGTTAAGCAATTTAGTTCATTAATGTTTATAAAGCACTTCAGAGCCTTAGATGGAAAGCTGTACAGGAATGCAAATTGCTATTTTGTTCTCCCATATGTTACAAAAATAGAGTTGGCTTGTCTCATACAAACAGAACTCTCAAATGTAATAATGACATTTCAAAACATTTACCATGATACCTAGTCTTCTTCCCTCCTCCTCCATCTACTTCATCCCAGTGACACACAGTAATAATCTTCACCTCCTTCTAAAACTGAATGAAAAAAAAAAAATTGCAAAAAAATTCCTCAAATATGAAAGAATAATATTAAAACACCCAGCAAATCTGAAGCTTTTTTACAAACATACAAATGAGTCAAAGCTACAGGATGTTAGTCCCTACCATTAAGGATATTTAAGCCTTAATATTTTACTTGGTAATGAAGCAAACATGTAGAATAATTACTGTCAAGCAATTAACACATTTTAGCAAAGAGGAAATATATAATTTGCTTTAGGAAAAAAAAAAGCAGTATGTGCTACAGTGATGATTACAGAAATTCAGTCCAAAATTCACTGTGTTTTCTTTTACAGATTATGGTGAAACATGTTTTAAGATACCCTTCAATATTTTTTTGAAGTTTATTTAAATGCAATGCATTGGGCTTGTCTCTGAAGCAGTAAACAGTGAACATTTGCAATGTGCAGTCTTGAGAAACAGGAATGAGACCAGATAGGGGAAACAAGCACACATTCAAAAAAGATGGATAACCCCTCTTCATTAAACAAAAGACGCAGCTTGTTGCCAAGGATGTTTGGCTGAAGAACTAAGAATATCCTCTAGATCTTTCTGAGGTGTACAAAAGAACAGTGTAGCTACAGAGAAATACACAAAATCACAGAACAAATCTTGGAAAATAGCCTGAGGAAATGCATCTCCGCTCCTACATAGAAGTATGCTATCTTCTCTTCATAGGCTGACAAAAACAAGGCAGGAATACATGAAGCAATTGAAACAGAAGGTGATAGAACTGATTTAAAATTAGAATTAAAGCTTGGATACCAAAATGGTGGGGCATAGCTTGGGTTTATATGGAGATTATCTCTTTCCACTACTAAAAACTCTAAGAAAACTCCTTTTGATTGGAAGCTACACATACTTTCCAGGCTTCCTGCAAAAGGGCACAGTCAACTTCTAAAAGGCCCTTACAGTGGCACCTTCAACAAAGTTAAGTCTCCCCTGAGTACTCACCAGGATAGTCTCAGTGTGCTGGGTGTTTGTTCACTGCTCTAGCTCCTTATTGTAGCCATATTACATGTTTTTCTAAGTTACAATAGTAAGAAAAAGCTTCAAGAATTCCTCCCCTGCTGGAATTCCTTGATGCCCAGATGCTAGAGCAATGTATCCTGACCTCTTGTGTGTGACCTCAGTGCTAGATGCACCAATGCAAAGGTCACAGTGGCCAGAAAATGCATGAAGGAGACTAATGGAGTCTCATTCTTGGAAAGAATAAGGTTGCCCTCCTTACAATAAGTATTTACTGAGTATGGGAAGTCTCATGTCTCAACCAACAAAATTGTAGAGAGGTAGCCTGATCAGATTTTCAAAATGCTCCACAATGCATAGTGATTTCAGCAGAACAGTGCTGAATTATTACTGTTGTGCTTTGCATTTAGTCGACCTTTTCAATATTTGTGCAACAATTCTGCTCTGTCAAGTAGACTTAGTTTCACCTAGTGAATCTAGTAACAAAGTGGGATTCCTATTGGAAGAAAAGGTTCGTACCCACAGATTTCCACCAGCACATCTCTCAGCAGTCACTTCTTTCTGAGAACAGGGTTATGAGAAGTAAGTTTGTTGTTGATTAAACTGTTCAGGAACACGGGAGTTTTCATTGTCCATTACTCCTTCATGTCAGGAACAGCTATTTCCATCCTTTCTATAATTATTCTTCAATATTAAAAAAGAAAAAAATCACTGTTACTGCACCATCATTTAATAATAATCTCTCAGGAAAAACTCTCTCTGAAAGACAGTGGGCAGGTCACTCAAGGCAAAGCTCTAATCGACTGCCAGGCTTCCTTATTCAGAGAGGGTATCTAAACAGTTTGTAAAGGAGCATGGGAAATGTCTGTCTCAGAGAAGGGAAGATAACAAATAGGTCAACATTAATTTAAGCCTCACTGAAGATATCTTTAAAAATAGCTGTCTGCTTCTACAGAGTGCTACACCTCCCTCATTTATTTAACGTCTACCCTCGGCAATATAAGCCTAATTGCAGAAAGGATCCATTCAGCACAACATAATTTAAGACTAACAGATTGCATTGTAGAGTTTTACAAAAGTCTCCGGGGTTTATTGTGCTGCTGCTGGCTCCTACAGGTCTTCAGAAGAGGACCATTCATACCAACATTGCTAACAGGTGAAAAATTGGTCAGTCCTGCTTCTGCTTGGCACACTGCTGTCTCCAGTTTATTTTCATTGGCTGCATTTGACTACAAATGAATCACAACAGACACTAGATACGTAACATTTCAGGCATATACTTTGTCATCAGCTGTGGGCCAGAGCATCAGACCCACTACATCAAACTGACGTGTTCTGCCAACTTTCATCATCTTGTATAATTCCATTATACCATGACCTGTCTGAGAAAAGGTAAAGAATTAATCATCATGATCAAGCTAAAGAGATGTAAACCTTTGATTCCAGATACTGTTAATTAAAACAAATTTTTAAAAACCCTTGTAAATGAAGTCAATGAACATTGTTCCAATGACTGTATTTATTGTTTCAATTATTGTATTTATGTGTTTGTAGAACATATATATATTACACTGTGGAAGAAACGTGGGAAGGTAGTCTATGGGACAACTCCATCCCTATGTTGTCTGAGGACCAGGTAGAAAAGATGAGCAAATTATCTGACCTACCAACCTCCAATAATAAGCCATCATAGTCAACATGATCTTTTCAGTAGCTAGAAGCAGTAATAGTCAAACTAGTCCTCATGGTGCCCTGCTATCAAGGATCCAAGATACCCACAGGCTGCTGGAACACCACAGCTCATGGGCATGCTCTGCTCAGTTCACAAAGCCAGTGCTCTCTTCCCACCCATCAGCACTGCAGCGTAGGCTGCACCAGATGCGCAGGCAGCAAGTCCTAAGTATTCAGACCAAATGTGGCAAAAAGATTAATTTTCTGTCTTGTACGGTGGATCTGGTGTTTTTATCTTTTCCTTTTTATGCTACTGTGGCAGTGTTTGCCACTCTAAAAGACAAGTATCTGACCACTTGTTCAGCCATGTGGTCACACAGTCAGCAACTACAATTCACCATTTTGGCAAGCTCTGAAACATTCTCTCTCTGAAATGAATATTGCTGATCACTCATCGGCTAGACCGTACTGACCACACTTCAGCAACAAGGTCTTCTTTTAAGAGACGTGAATATTGCCACTGTGTTAATGACTTACACCTTTTGAGTGCATTGAGAGCAGCACACAGGCTACAGAAGCAAGAGTCAGTGCATTGTGAAAAGTTCTGAAAGCTGTAATAATGTAGCTCTGCGATACAGCAGTACCATTGCTAACAAGCCATACGCTTCATACTTCAGGCCTGAAGCTTGTCAGCCTAGCTCACTCTGAATATGTCTTGAACTGCCTGCAGCTTTGTTTTACTTGCTGTAGCTGTGTTTGCAATTCCTCTAACTAACCAGTTCTGTACCTCTAGTTTGGTTTACTTCTGTTTATCTTTGTATAGTACAACCATAGTTTTATATAGATAGCAGTTAAAAGCAGTTACTCCATGCAGAATGAGATACTTAGGACTCTAACATAATGAGGTAGTATGAAGAGATATAGGCCTGATCCAATAGCAGAGGCCTTGAGAAGTGGAAACACAGGATGCAGTATAGAGGAGGACAGGTATGGGATGATAAGAGATGAGGCACAGACTTGGCACTGGTGACTATAAACAACTCAACCATGATCAGTAACAAAATACAGACCTGGACAAAACTGGGTTTAGGGGTAGCTAAGAGAACAAAGAAGCGGTATCTAGTACATGTAAAATGCACCATACATTACAAATCCAGATGTATAATGGAGCTGCAGACCAATGAAGAAATGGCAAAGGTGTAAAAGTGTGTTAACAAGTGCACAAAAATGATCCCCAGTGGTGGATCGTAGAATGAGGAAGAAGCAACCATCGATATGAGGCTAACTCCCAACACTATCTATACTTACTTACATTGCATCAATGGAGATAGAGGCAGATGAAAGACAGTACTAAAGCTATGGTAAGTCTAAATTTTGAGCAAAACTGAGTAAGTCCAGTTACAGCTTAACTCAGGGAACATGTCCTGATTGGTGAAATTACAAACACAGTGGTGCTGGGAAAGAAAGAGGTTAGGTCAAAATATGACCATGGACAATCAGTTCAGTTATGGAAGCAAAATATTAATACATGTAAGTTTTTAGTTTGGTAGGAAATTTGAGGACTTAAATGTCAAATATTTTAAAATAACTAGTTTTCTCATCATCTCCTGTTGAGAACAGTTGAACAGAGAGGATTCATATGATTTACCTTCCTGCAAGTCAAGAAACAAAATGAATTAGAATACCTTTCTTTCCCATTGCTGTCATCTATCTAGATAAATTGAACAATGAAACTTTCAGTTGAGAAGTTTTTAAATTCAAATGTGTGGCAAATTCAAACAGTCAAAAACAAACATTCTCAAGTGGTTTCCTCTTTTCGTATCTCCTGAAATGCAGTCATTCACAATTGCCAGTTCTTCCTAAAAGCAGGACACAATTCCTACATGCTAAAACTGTGTATATTATTCAGTTTGGGAAGTCAATACTAGAAGCTTTCTTGTTTTTAGGAAGGAATGTTGTTGGCCTTTCTTCTTTAATTAATATAATTCCGTAAAGTTCATGAACTAGTTGTCAAGTTTCTTGATATGAAATACTGTTCTGGTTTCAGCTGGGATAGAGTTAATTTTCCTCCTAGTAGCAGGCACAGTGCTGTGTTTTGGATTTAGGATGAGAAGAATGTTGATAACACACTGACGTGTTAGTTGTTGCTAAGTACTGCTTAAGCTAGTCAAGGACTTTTCAGCTTCCCATGCTCTGCCAGGTACACAAGAAACTGGGAGGGGGCACAGCCAGAATAGTTGATCCAAACTGACCAAAGGGCTACTCCATACCATGTGACGTCATGCTCAGTATATAAACTGGGGGGGGTTGGCCGTGGAGCAGCGATCGCTGCTCGGGAGCTGTCTGGGTATCGGTTGGCGGGTGGTGAGCAATTGCATTGTGCATCACTTGCTTTGTATATTATTATTATTATTATCATCATTTTGTTGTTACTATTATCATTACTATTTTACTTTATTTCAATTATTAAACTGTTTTTATCTCAACCCAGGAGTGTTTCTCACTCTTACTCCTCCGATTCTCTCCCCCATCCCACTGGGGTGGGGGGAGTGAGTGAGCGGCTGTGTGGTGCTTAGTTGCTGGCTGGGGCTAAACCATGACAAATACCAATAATCTGGCAGTAATTCTGCAAGTTACAATGACTGTAAGAAATAGTCTTTAAATACATTATTCTATGCCTGTAAGCAGGAATTCCCTTATGGAATAAAACTAATGATTTGATCCAATCCAACATTTGATTATTCAGAGATATGACAGGGGACTGGGAAATGATTCAGAAAGATCAAAACATATGTAAATCAGGCCACAGAATACACACACAGTACATTCTCCTGAGAAAGTACTTGTAATCAGATAACTGTGGAAAATAGGTGCAAGTATGAATAATAGAAGGCAGAATGCTACATAATCTCAGGTACTTCACTGCAGCCAAGCAAACTGAAGAAAAGGCCTACATAAGTCACAGTTTAGATTAACTCACAAATAATCACAGAATCACAGGTTGGAAAAGACCTTTAGAATCATCCAGTCCAACCATTAACCTAACACTACCAAGGCCACCACTAAACCAATTAAGGGGAGAGTAATAATTAATGTCAAGTTTCCTGGCTTGGTGGCTGCATTATTTTTTAATGAAAGTAAAACTAGGAATCACTAAGGTTGGAAAGGACCTCTAAGATCATCAGTCCAACCGTCAAAAGTTAGTCGTAGTTTAGTACAGTGTTTCAACATTGTTAATACCAAACTTTGCGGAATCTTTTTAACTTAGCTAAATAATAAGTACAGCTATGCCTGTTTCTCTGATTTTTGCACAGGTTACATTAAAGATCACAAGCATACAGGAAAAAAAAAAGATACACACCTTGAAGGATACCAGTTATGCACTGGACTGGAACTCAGGAGATGTAGGTCCCATTCTCAAGTTCGCTGATGATTTGCTGGATGATATTGGGCAACTTATTTTTGGTTTCTGTGTTTCCCTAAATATGCTTTATCTATATTGTCTGTACAGAATTTAGCCATACAGAAATTACTCATTTCTGTATGACAGGCAGAACTGGCTCTTGTTACTTTTCATACTAATGGGAAACACAATGGGCCCCGATCTCAGTGGAGAACATCTATGTACTAATGCCATAAATTAATTAAAAGCTTAGATAATGAATCTTGTGTGGCAGTTAATTGCTCTACATGTAAAATGCTTCAGCTCTTTCCTACAACAGCCAGCAAGTCGGTCCAAGTTGCAGCCAGGGAGAGAAAAAAAAAAAAAATCCCAGTGAACACTAGGAAAGAAACAGAAAAGACCACTGACTCCCTGCTTTGATTTGCCTTGATGGTTGCAGCTGTACATGCCACCAATCCACCTCTCATCTTGTAGTTACTAGAGAGAAGTCTGCTCTCCTCTGCTGGCCACCAGCTAATATTCCACTTCTCACAGTCACAAAAACAAGCACAAAATTTACTGCAAAGTTAACAGCACTAAGAATGCATTAAGAGAAACACAGTAAGAGTGATTAATTTTACTCTATTTCTCAACAAAATAATATCATCAAGTATGAATGAACACTACACTATCACAGAAATCCAGACAAAATATAAACAATGATACGTTTGAAATAAGGTCCAAATTATTTCTGAGGCATTCAATGCACTCTGACAATTTAAAATTATATGACATTTCTGCAAAAATATATTAAAATAGGTCACTAAGTGTAGATTGTTTTTACACTATTTTAATGGAAATTTATTATGAGAATTTATATGCCATGTGAGTAGGTTTAATTTAAATGAAGTCATCTTGGATAAAATATCAGTGTCATCAGTTCCATTGGCAGCCATATATAGTGTGGATTTACTTTATAATTCATCAGATTTAACCATACTGCATTCCCTTTCTCCATTCTAGCAAAGCAAAACTAACACTCTGAACTAGAACAGGAATTGATTTTTAGTGGTGACATTGCAGGAAATGCATCGTCTATGGTGGTTCATGATAGAAACCATAACTACCTGCTGGTATTACCTTAAGAACCCTATGTCTTGGCCCTTAACAGACCTTTGCTATCAGTACTGTACCATTGTATAGATGCAAAGATTACACCTGATGACTTTCTACGTCACATATATGTGAAAAGAGGATAGGGTGGTTTTGTTTGGTTTTTGGTGGGTTTTTTTACATTGCCCATTGGGCCCTTTTTCACTGCTTCACAATTCAGGATGTTGAATTCACACATTATAGGTGAAATAATACACTTGAATTGTTAGGAAATGAATGCCAGTTAGCTATTTATAGTTACAAACAACTGGAAAAAAAAACCCAAACAAGCCTTTGCCAGCCTATGAAGAGTACACAACATATGTCTGTATCAAATTACTTATGAGTAATCATGTGATGTCCATAATGTTAATAATTTTCAATAGAGTTAGTAGAGCTATATCATCAAGTGCATTCTGGTTATTTTCAACAGTTATGATTGCCACAGTATCAACCGTAGAGAAAAGCCTTTGTATTAATAATTATTCCTTACTAAACTGTAGACAAAACCAGCTTCTCTGCTACTGCAGTGAGACATTTTTATCTCCATTTAATACAGAATGAATAAATATTGAAATTCTGAATGTGCTTTTAAGTACTAGTTTTGATTAGCAGCAAAGCATGTATTTAATTTACTTAGTCTGTTACACAGTAAATTAATGTGTACACAGAATGTATATAAATGTACATGACACATTTTATATACACAGATCTATACAGTGTGTGCCTAAAGATAGACATATAATATACAGACATTTTGAAATAGCAGTTTTTAAAATAAAAAATTTAAAATAATAATCCTTTCAGAATCTATGCCAGTTGCAAATAATGACTATTAACATGTCATACCAGCATTAAAATGTACTACAATCCAAATGTAAGTAGAGAAATTCCTTCTAAATATTAAAATCATAGTGATGGTATTTAATCTGTTTCTAATTCTGGTACAGTGAACCTACATGTATTTTCTGTCTGGTCATATTACAAAGCTCTTTTGCTTCCCATAGAAGACATACATGGATATAAATAAGGTTACAGACTTTGAACTATCATTCCAGAAAACCTGACTATGCAGCAATTCTTTTTAAAAAAATATAAAAATAGAAGGTATGTACTGTTGGGAACTGTGTTTTCCTCCTAATGTATAAACCTGGAAGCATCTTTCCCAATGTTCCTTATAAAGTGCTTATGCTGTAAACAAAGCTAAAGTTAACAGTATAATCCTGAAATATCATGTGAGGTCTCTTGAAGCTGTCCCACACTGGAATTCCATCTGGATGCTATTTAATGAGCAAAGCTTTCCCCTTTGGTAATCAGACAGCCTCAGCTGAAGTACAGGCAGGTTGACTTCATTAGGAACAATTCTGAACCCTTTGTTCAGAATTACAAGTTCTCTTCTTTTGCTGGACAGTTCTTTGTTCCTCTCGGATAGTAGACACACCTGGGGGGAAAACACTGGTAGTTAGTATGTGTTGGAAATAAGAATTCCCCACTATTCATGGTCACCAGGTATGGGATCAGCAGAAAGCTGATATCAGAAGTAGTCTATCAAAAGAAATGTCTTCGTTCAGAGTTTATAACAGAGTTTGATGCAGAATTCTCTGGGTGAAATTCTATCACTTATGCTACACACAGGGAATTAGCTCATCTAATGATCCTCTGACTCAAAATTTACGGACTAGTCTGCACTGCACACAAATAGAATTAGAGCAGCATGGTGCAAAGGTCTCCCACAGCTAATCAATGAGGCCTGAATGCAACATAATGTATTTGTGGGCCAGCTTTAACTTATGTTGCTGATATAACACCTCCAGAGACTTCAGCACTGCGGAGAATTGGTTGAAAGAAAGTCTTTAACACCACTTCTTTCTCCTTTTCTAATTCCTCTTTAGCCTGCTATATAGAAAATTAGCACAGAAAGTGATAGAGCTGCTTCTGTCGGCTTTCTGTAGATGAAAATTGTCTCATAATCAAGTTGTATTATATAGTTATAATTATTCCATGAAAATATGATGTAAAGACTTCTTCTCATAATCAGTGCTGTAAGAAAGTAAAACAGGTGTTTCTTTTTTGTCTCAAAACTCCACCACTCTCCATTTCAGGAGTAAGACATCTGAAATTTTCCCTGACTACTTGTATACAATATGTATAACCCGGATATCCAAAGCCATTTCAAACATTTCTCTATATGCATGGTCCCTCAGGAAGCAGAGTGTTATGTTGATTACTGAAGTAGTGGAAGATATGGAAGCATTCCAGTAATAAGGAAAGGAAAAATATGAAAAATAATTTATAGTTTTGCACACACACTTCAACACATGTAGGTAGAAATCTCTAAGCTGAAAGACTGTTATTAAAGCTGTAAAGCCAAGTACACATAAGAAAAAAACCCCAAACACATAGACTGAAGGCTGACAGCAAACTTTCATTCAGCCCCCTATATGGATAACATAATCATTAATGGGGCACTGTACCTGTGCAAAAAATAGAATCATAGAATGGTTCAGGCTGGAAGGAACCTTTAAAGATCACCTAGTCCAACCCCCCTGCCATGGGCAGGGACATCTTTCACTAGATCAAGTTGCTCAAAACTCCGTTGAACCTGGCCTTGAACACTTCCAGTGATGGAGCATCCACAACTCTACTGGGCAACCTGTTCCAGAGCCTCACCACCCTCATTGTAAAAAACTTCTTATGTGCAATCCAAATCTACCCTCTTTAACTTTAAAACCATCGCCTCTTCTGCTGTCACTACAGGCCCTGGTAAAAAGTCTCTCTTCACCACTCTTATAAGCCCCCTTTAAGTATTGAAAGACTGCAGTAAGGTCCCCCTGGAGCCTTCTCTTCTCCAGGTTGAACAACCCCAACTCTCTCAGCCTTTCTTCATAACAGAGATGTTCTAGCCCTCTGATTGTTTTTTGTGGCCCTCCTCTGGACCCACTCTAACAGGTCCATGCCTTTCTTGTAGTTTCTGGGACCCCAGAGCTGGATGCAGTACTCCAGGTGAGGTCTCACGAGAGTAGAGTAGAGGAGGAGAATCACCTCCCTTGACCTACTGGCCACACTCTTTCTATGCAGCCCAGGGTATGGTTGGCTTTCTGGGTTGCAAACATTGGCTTGGAATTGGACATTGCCAGCTCATGTCCAGTTTTTATCCACCAGTATCACCGAGTCCTTCTCCACAGGGCTGTTCTCAAGCCCTTCAACCCCCAGTCTGTTTTGATACTGGGGATTGCCCTGGCCCAGGTGCAGGACCTTGCACTTGGCCTTGCTGAACTTCATGATGTTCGCATGGGCTCAGTCCTCAAGCCTGTCAAGGTCCCTCTGGATGGCATCCTGTCTCTCAAGCAAATCAACTGCACCACTCAGCTTGTTGTCATCCGTAGACTTTCTGAGGGTGTGCTCAATCAATTACATCAGCAATAAAAGGAGAGCCAAGGAGGATCTCCATTCTTTGCTGGATGTGGGGGGGAACATTGTCACCGAGGACAAGGAAAAGGCTGAAGTACTTAACGCCTTCTTTGCCTCTGTGTTCAACAGCCAGACCGGTCATCCCCAGGGTACTCAGGCCCTTGAGCAAGAGGATAGGGATAGGGACCAGAATGGAGCCCTCATAGTCCAGGAGGAAGCAGTTAATGACCTGCTATGCCACCTGGACGCTCACAAGTCTATGGGGCCGGATGGGATTCACCCGAGAGTACTGAGGGAGCTGGCAGAGGAGCTTGCCAAGCCACTTTCCATCATCTATCAACAGTCCTGGTTAACAGGGGAGGTCCCTGATGACTGGAGGCTTGCCAATGTGACGCCCATCTACAAGAAGGGCCGGAAGGAGGACCCGGGGAACTACAGGCCTGTCAGCCTGACCTCGGTGCCGGGGAAGATTATGGAGAGGTTCATCTTGAGCGAACTCCACAGGCAAGTACAGGTCAACCAGGGGATCAGGCCCAGCCAGCATGGGTTCACAAAAGGCAGGTCCTGCTTGACCAACCTGATCTCCTTCTATGACCTGGTGACCCGCCTGGTAGATGATGGAAAGGCTGTGGATGTCATCTACCTGGACTTTAGCAAAGCTTTTGACACCGTCTCGCATAATATCCTCCTCGGGAAGCTGGCAGCTCACGGCTTAGACAGGCATACTCTTCGCTGGGTTAAGAACTGGTTGGGTGGCCGAGCCCAGAGAGTAGTGATAAATGGTGTTAAGTCCAGTTGGCGGCCGGTCACGAGCGGTGTTCCCCAGGGCTCTGTTTTAGGGCCAGTCTTGTTCAATATCTTTATCAATGATCTGGATGAGGGGATCGAGTGCACCCTCAGTAAGTTTGCAGACGACACCAAACTGGGTGGGAGTGTCGATCTGCTCGAGGGTAGGATGGCCCTGCAGAGGGACCTGGACAGACTGGATCGATGGGCCGTGGCCAACTGTATGAGGTTCAACAAGGCCAAGTGCCGGGTCCTGCACTTCGGTCACAACAACCCCATGCAACGCTACAGGCTTGGGGAGGAGTGGCTGGAAAGCTGCCTGGCCGAAAAGGACCTGGGGGTGTTAGTAGATAGCCGGCTGAACATGAGCCAGCAGTGTGCCCAGGTGGCCAAGAAGGCCAACAGCATCCTGGCTTGTATCAGGAATGCTGTGGCCAGCAGGAGCAGGGAGGTGATTGTCCCCCTGTACTCGGCGCTGGTGAGGCCGCACCTGGAATACTGTGTCCAGTTTTGGGCCCCTCACTACAAGAAAGACATTGAGGTGCTGGAGCGTGTTCAGAGGCGGGCAACGAAGCTGGTGAAGGGTCTGGAGAACAAGTCTTATGAGGAGCGGCTGAGGGAACTGGGGTTGTTTAGCCTGGAAAAGAGGAGGCTGAGGGGAGACCTTATCGCTCTCTACAACTACCTGAAAGGAGGGTGTAGTGAGGTGGGTGTTGGTCTCTTCTCCCAAGTAGCTAGCGATAGGACAAGAGGAAATGGGCTTAAGCTGCGCCAGGGGAGGTTTAGACTGGAAATTAGGAAAAATTTCTTTACGGAAAGGGTGGTCAGGCATTGGAACAGGCTGCCCAGAGGGGTGGTGGAGTCACCATCCCTGGAGGCGTTTAAAAAACGGGTAGATGTGGCACTTCGGGATATGGTTTAGTCTGGTCTACCCTTGATTAGTCTAGAGTGGGCTTGGTAGTGTAGGTTAATGGTTGGACTGGATGATCTTAAAGGTCTTTTCCAACCTAGATGATTCTATGATTCTAATCCCACTGGCTATGTCATTGATGAAGATATTAAATAGCGTTCGTCCCAGTACCGACCCATGAGGGACACCACTCTTTACTGGTTTCCACTTGGACACTGAACCATTGACTGTAACTCTTTGGATGTGGCCACCCACCCAATTTCTTATCCATCTAACCCATATCTCTCCGAGAGGAAAGAATGTTGTCAGGACTGTATCAAAGGCTTTACAGAAGTCCAGCTAGATGACATCCATAGTAGTTCCTTTGTCCACTGATGCAGTCACTCAATCATAGAAGGCCACTAGATTAGTCAGGCATGATTTGCCCTTGGTGAAGCCATGTTGGCTGCAGTCACACAGCTAAAATATTTACCATGATTCATACTAAGAATACTTTCTATGTCTTTCTTGAATCAGAACCTCTGCAATATAGTTAAGAATATTTAATGTGAAGCTTTGTATGTGTTATTTCCTAATTTCTACATCATAAACTAACCTCTCTCCAGGAATTTCATTATGTGATATCACCAACTCAGTTCACTGAAACCATTAACTACACTGCACAGACTCTGCTCTTTAAGTTAATTAATAGCTTGTAGCAGATATGGGTAGCTATCTTTCTGTGAGGACCAGCACCAGATGATAATGATATATATACTTTTCTCACAACATAAAAAAGAATAGCATGTACGCGAGTGCTCCAGGTGTCAGAGGATCCCCTTCTGTCTGAGCTTTCGAGCTTGATTCCTGTTCTGTGTGCCTACCCTTTCTACCATCTGCCCTTACTGCAAACCATTCCCTTCACCTGGTCAGTCCTTCTGACTGACCACCAGTACAGGTGGTTCTTCCTTCTCCCCATACCAGTCTCCTTTCCAGGATTCCTACATTCTGTGTCCTGCTGTTCTTGGCTCTGTATTAGATGTATGTATCTACTGCTCACTTCCTAGCCTCTATCTCATCAGTTGCTACTTACCATTTCTTTGCCCAGGCATTACCTTAAGATGATCAGACAGACACAGTTTCTGTTCTGATGTCTAGACTTGATCTGACAATAGTTCAGAGCTCCATTAAGGCTACCTACTGTGATTTTTCAAAATTATAACTTGGTGAAATAGGTACAAATTTCTAAGAGAAGAGTAGAAGTCGTACCTGTGACAAAAGAGGTACTTCCTTGGCCAAATTTTAAATCCTTGCTCTAACACACAAGTTAATAAAGCAAACAGCACTAGAATTTTTTTTAATATGGACAAGCAATGTAGGGTAAAGCTTCATATTTTCAATGCCTTCATCCAGTGCTGTAAAGGCTAAAATCTTTCAGCTTCCTTCCATGGCACAGATTTCTAGAGCTACAGAACTCCATGGAAACACGGAAAACTCAGGAGATCAAGGTGTTTTACAGATACAAAATCACAGTAAGACAAATAGCTATTCCTTCTTTTTACCTAATTTTCAAGTGATTGGTCTTAAGTAAAAGGTTTCAAATTAACTTTCAGAGCTGGGACTGATACTTTGATGAGGCCTAAGAGTTATCTGTCTTTATGGAATACAATGTCAGAAACATGAAGATCTCTTTCCTTTACCAGTAAACAGAAATTCTGCTAGCAAAAAGACAGTCTTCAAGGACAAGGGACACAACTACAGTATTTCAAGAAATGCCTTGCCTGTTAGTACTATACTGACATCCTAGAATAGCTTTTGTTGTATCTTACACCACTATATCAAAACAGCTACCTATGTAACAATGTTCAATTCCTCCCCAGCAGCAGTCATGAAGGATATCTTGAGACAGTTAAAAATAATTTATCTTTGTATAGCCCTGATTTTGGAACACTGAGGCCAATCTTGCCTATCATTTCTTTGAAAAGTTTCAGGTTGTCTTTCACTTAGCCTAGGAATTCCCAAAATTCCTTTCAACAGCATCTTGCTGTAACATGGAAAGGTATTACATTCTTCTCAGCTAAACTGCCCTAACTGGACCAAACCATTAAAGCCTCAAACAAAAAAGAAAAAATTCCTCTTTACTTCAACTTCAAGTGTTTAGTTCACAGCAGCTGTATAAGATACAGGTGTGCTAGCACAAGAATGATTCCAGACTACTATGAGCTTTCTGAACCACCTTGAGTAGGAAGGTGCCTTCTTATTTGATGGACCTTATCTACGCTCTATGCAAGAACTCTGTCAAGCAGACATCTCAGACACACAGAAGTCAGTCTCAAAGTAAATCTTTTCCTCAAACTGGTAGAAAGACCTGCTTCAGAACTGCAAGAGCAAACCCATCTTATCTGAGCCAAACAAGTCTGTGATGACAGATGCTTCTACTCAAAGATGGGAAGCTCATATAAGAACGTCTGAGAGCTCAGGGCATGTGATCTCTGCAAGGGATCAGAGCCATCTGCCTAGTGTTGAAAACAGTCATTCCCACAGTCCAAATGCTGGCAGACAGCTTCATAAACATGCACTTTTTCTACAGACAGTGTGGACTTCAGGCATTTCCACTGTCAGGAGACCACTTAATTTTGTGTATTCATCATTGAACTGTATCAATGACTCAGTACCTACCAGTCAGCCAAAATTCAGGCCAGATGCTCCTTCATTTCTTCCAAGAAGAGGTGAAATGCACCTTTCCACATATCTCATTGCTAAAGAGAAACTTCAGCTGAGTGAGGGGAGAGGTTCTGCGTCAATGACAGTCCTACCACATGATCAGATTATTTTGGTACTTGCACCAGATGGATCCCTGGATCACTTCTCTGTTCTGCACAACACAATCTCATGAATTAGAGCCAGGTTCTACATCTAAGTCTTTTATACCTAGCAGCCCTGATACTAGCCAAATCTAGTAGTCTTGATGCTGACTAACTGCTAGAGCAATAAACAGTTTCTGCTACAGTTCCTATCAGTCTGATTCACAGGAAAAAAAGCCTAAAATAAAAAAAGACTGACTTACTAACTAAAGTGGGAAAAAGGTTTTGTTTTGGTATTGTAGTATCAGAAAAATGCAAATCCTTTTTCTCTGTCATTGGATTACTGGCCATCCCTGAAATGACCAGAACATTCCTGCAATTCTCTAAAAATCCAGTTAGCAGTAAGTTTTTCACACCTGGCCATCTGATTTTGACATGCACAGCTGCTAATACCCTAGGATCTAAGGCATACATTTTCCCTAGTTTATAAGTCTTTATTTCTCTAGAGTTCCACTGTCCCATTAATGGGAAGTCTTGGCACATGTATCTTCTGAGTACAGCCAATATTGGTGCGGCTGTAACAACTTGGTAAAAACTATGTCTCTAGCAAGCATGAAAAGGTGCTGTGTGGCTAGTACCATGTGGGGTGGTGAACTCTATCCAGCAAGTGTCTTTTAATCCATCTCTTGGCCACACATTTCATTGTCATTGGAACACTCTATATTCACCAATGTGACAAGGATTAGTCACTGCCTTACCGTAGGAGTTGGATGAAATTGAAGCTAGGATCAATTGCTACCCCATGTTTTCATGTTGCTCCTCCTTTTTCTAACTTACGTCGAATCTGTGACTTGGGAAAGCTAGGCCAATACTGCCTCTTAGTGGAAGGACAGCTAACTCAAAAGGTGCGGTGAAGGCTGGTCTGTGGGCATAGGGTGGCATACTTAACAGTGCCACACAGACCCTCAGCTGATGGCCATCATAACTGCAGGTGGGTAGTTCAAAGACTCTTGCAGCCACAGATGTTTAGAAGAAAAAGTACTGCTGAGCTTCGGCAGACTTTTTTACCTCCTTGGGGAGAAGTACAAATGAACAGATTGCTGGTATGACTCTAATAAACATTGCTGGCCAAAACAATCTTCTTTTGACATAAGAAGTAAGAATCAACATGGACAACCATTTGGAAGAAGAAAACGACAGAAAATACCAGGCAACATTAGCAGGAAGTGGTGCCAGAATGGAATAAAATGTAGCAGAGTCTCTCAAATCACCTAGGTATCACTAAGTCAAAATATCCACTTTAGATTCCAGGAGTGTTGGAGCTGTGTACTTTCATCTACTGTTTAGTTTGGTATGTTCTAGAACATTAAAAAACATGAACTAAGCTAAATACAAATTTCAATCCATTAGCCATGTAACACAGTTAAAGAAGAATAAATAGATAACATGGTAAGAATTTGCAGCTAGAAAAAGCTCTATTAATGCACTTCTATTTTCAAACGATGTACCCATGTATCATAGACCCAATACAAATGAGGACTGCCTCAAAGAGGCAAAATTCAGAATTTGCTGTCATTCCCAAGCTATATTATCCTTCTGTGAATAATACCTTGAGCTATTCTTTGAGTAGTTAAAAATGTATAGCTATCATTAGAGCCAGACTTGACAGTTTTCCTCTTCATGAAATAGATCTTTCTAACTACACGAATGGTTGCTTCTCTAATTCTAAAACTCCAATAACAAAGGAAAAGACTAAATTGAACAAAGTTATGAAAATTATAAGTGACAACATATCAATACATGCACTTGATTATGAAGACTGTTGCCTTCTGTTCTTACTTGCATTGCAACCATTTTTTTTCCTACAAAACTAATGTTGAAACAACATTTCTCCCAAAAAAGACATCTGGTCATATGAGCTTGTACTGATTTTGGCTGGGATAGAGTTCATTTTCTTCATAGTGGTTTGTATGGTGCTGGTTTGGATTTGTGATGAAAACAGCGTTGATAACACACCAGTGTTTTAGTTTTTGCTGAACAATGCTTATACAGCATCAAGGCCTTTTTTGCTTCTCACACACCCCTGCCAGCAAGTAGGCTGCACGTACACAAGAAGTTGGGAGGGGACACAGCTAGGACAGCTGACCCCAACTGACCAAAGTGGTATTTCATACCATATGACATCATGCTCAGCATATAAAGCTGGGGGAAGCAGAAGGAAGGGGTGTGATGTTTGGAATTATGGCACTTGTCTTCTCAAGTAACCGTCAGGCATGACAAAGCTCTGCTTTCCTGGAAATGTCTAAGCATCTGCCTGCTGATGGGAAGTAGCAAATTAATTCCTTATTTATCTTTGCTTGCACGCACAGCTTTTGCTTTACCTATTAAACTGTCTTTATCTCAAGCCATGAGCTTTCTCACTTTTACCCTTCCGATTCTCTCTCCCATCCCACTGCAGGGCAGTGAGCGAGGGGCTGTGTGGTGCTGAGCTGACTACTGCGGCTAAACCATGACAGAGCTACTACAGCACTCAGCTGAATGCAACTCCTGTCTCTGACTATTGCTATTTTTGTTTATTTATAACAAATCTTTTTTCATTTAACTGAGTTTCTGCTTGGAGTAAGTTTCTTAATGCAATTTATTAAAAATAGATTTCTGTATCAATTTGGGTATTACATGTCTACTTCAATATAAAAAAGCATGGTGAAAGTTTGAAACCAGTATTCATTGTCCTATTCACAAACAGGCTCACAAACAACAAGGAGCTTGCCTCTTGTGCAGTATAATATTAAATCAGAAGGACAAAAAAAGAAAGAGTGGCACAATGGATGTGAAGAGAATAATTTTGAAACATTACAGGGTTTTTTTTATGCATGTTTACCAAATTTCTGTATAAATAAGTAATACAATTGGAGTGCTGAGTAATTTCAGGGGATTAGTGATAAATGGGCACGAGCTGATTATTCAAGATAAAGCTGAGAGTCATTATCCTCAGCTGGTCATTAATCCCCATGAAATGACTGGTATGGAGATAGTAATTACTATTATAATGAAAATCGAGGGGGGGAAAAAAGCATGACATTTTTCTTATGAAGCTGTCTCAGTTTCTAAAGAATTCATGTTTCTCTCATCACCCAATCAAGCTGCCTGAATCATTTTTAACCCTTTATACAGTTTATTCATCCTACTACAATTTTCATGTAATCGCCTGACTTAAGGTTTGGTTTGCCATCATATATTCCTGGAATCTGGGGGGCACAGCAAGGGGCAACAGCGATGGGAAAGACAGACAATGCACACAAATCCTCCAAAACCAGAAAATGAAATGTTTTCAGAATGTTTTCTTTATAAAGTGTGCTCCATGATGAGGTAGGAGATTGCAGTATTACGCTATACACTATCTAGCTGTTTATTCTGCATTTAATAGTGCTTTTAACAGTAGCATACATGTCCTATGTTGTTGCATAGCAGCTGTGGAATTCTTTGTTCCAAAACAGAATTCACCTTGGATCCTTACAACCTATGGAACTGATACTGTCAAGTTAACTTGGTCACAACTCATGAAGAAATTTGGCCCTAAAATGAAGAAACATCTTTAAAAATTTGCAACTTCACAAATCAAGTTTGTGGTGTTCTGATGTGCCTTCTGACGACTTTAAGCCTTTGGACTTCTTTTTTTCACATTTCTATCAGAAAAGCTAGAAACTTATTATGGGCAGAGGGGAGGCAATTTGTTTCCTGCTAGAAACACTATCATTCTGTTTCCATTGTGAAAGCCCCACACATGCTCCATCATTACAACTTCCCATCTTAGAAACTGAAAAACTCCATCTAAACTAAAAAGCTTTTAAAATAAGCTAAGAAAGTTAAAAAATAGGTTTATGGCCCTATATATTGCTAAAGCAAACAAGATACAGATATTAATTATTCCTAGTACTTTTTTCCAAAGCTTTTCCGTGAAGACTTTTCCAAGAAGGGGATCCCAGGAGAGCTACAGGATGTATTGAGTTTCTGCTGGAAAATTTGCAGTTGCTTCTGAAACGTTTCACTGTTTACAAAAGACAAGAAGTAGAGCAAGGCTCAAAACACTTTTAGGCAGGAATGGCTGATAGGGTGTTGCTCTGAGGGCTGCAAACTAAATTCTGCATGGTGGAATAAAACCAGATAATGGTGGACACTGATAAGTGACTTTCAGTGCAGCTTGGGAGAGAGATTTGTCCTTCTAGCTTGCTCAAGCTGTTTGGAGAGTTTGAGGCAAAGCCTAATGATGCATGTCTGCTAGCCAAATGAATCATTCAATACTGGACAGCTATCAAAACTGGACTGTTTGGCTATTTGGAGAGAGAGTGAGAAGCAAAAAAAAAAAAAAAAAAAAAAGAAAAAAAATTACTTAAGTTCTGAAAGCTCTGAATGGCATTGAGCAGAGCATACTTCAGAAGACATGGCAAGTCCTCTGGAAATAGAGTTGTGTTTTTGACAACCAAGGCCAAAGCATGGTCTGTCAATTTTCTGGAAGAGAAGGAAAAATAGTAAGTTATTTGGGAGTAGAACCTTGTCTGGAAAAGAAGTAATGTAATAGTGACAGGGGAACTAAATGTCATTATGCACCACAGCAGGTAATAGGATTCAAAAGCATAGTGAAAAATCAAGTGCTTGTATTGTTGCTGGTGACAGTTTTAGAAAACCTAACTGCACTCTCCCAGGCTTTAAAATGTTCATTACTGCAAACACAAGGAACAGACTTGATGGAAGTAGTGAACTTTTTTTGCAATAAAGAATATCTGAGATGATAAATAACAGGAGAGCAGGTAAAAAGAATGAGAAATGCCAAGCTTATGTTGTGGACTATAAGGACATTTTTCATGTATTTTCTTTCTTGTGTTCCTTAAAGGTTTCCTGCAGGAAAGATATACCATCTCTAGGACAAGGCATTTGCCTGGTTTCAAAAACCATTAAATTTTTTTTCATCCCCTGCACTTTTGTGCTCGCAACCACTTATTCTGCTTGTTGTGCTCTACTCAAACATTTTCCTAAATATGTCAGCTTCATCCTTTCAACCCTGTAATGGTAGAGTATTATAATAAAATATACTTCTATTTAAATGAAACTTTTGTTCATCTGTGGTTTTATATGGGAAAAATGTGAGGAAATTGCTGCCAAACTTGTACCACTCTATCATCTGAGTGAAGAAAACAGATATGGCCAAAAAAAACCTGCTTAGATTAGCTAATATGTCCCACATACATTTCTTCCAGACCATGTCTCCATTTATTATAACAAACCATATATTGCACTAAGTTTAAAGTGGAATTGCAATCATGTAAACAGTCAGATGACACATTTGGGTTTAGCACATCATAATTAACTTTTTCTTTTTAAATTGAACAGACTTACCTGTTAGAAGAGAAACTATAATAACCACTTTCCTCTATAACCTCTTCAATTAGAGTCTACAAGATAAAAGAAATTCATTTCAGTAAATTATCTTTATTAAAAGTAATAAATTAATACATATAGGTATATTTATAGCTTACCTGCAACTGCTCATATGTCATCCCTTCTGCTATGTCAGAAGTGCCAACAATACCTTCAAGTAAAAGGCAAGTAATGTTATACCACTGAATTTGGGGTTTATGCTCCCTCATCAGTTTCTTAGCAATTCCAGTACAAACACAGTAACAAGAAAGATGCTTGATTATCAGCAGTTTATTCCACTGACCACAATGACCCCCTGCCAAGGTGGGAGGCATCTTATGGCATGATGTGAACATCTGAGGCATGCAATGTTATCACATTATGAAAGAGTTCTAACTGATGGAAAATATTTTAAATACTTAATGTAACAGAACACAGCAATGCAACTTTCTTATTCTTCCCCACTTACAGTTTACAGTGGAAAGGACACACAGCCAGTAACAATTTGTGAAGACAAAAGTATTCTTTGCAGGTTAAGAGATTAAAAAATTAAAGATACTGAGCATCTGATCAGATTGCATTTTTGTCTCTGGGAACAACATAAAGCTCATATTTAAAGTGACTGTTAGGGACTCATTTCCTACTCAAATATCACCCTTGACACCTAGTATTATTTTCATTTTTTGCAATAAGCTGTGGAACTGATATGCCAGTTTCAACACAAAGGCCAGCAAACCCAAAGTTTCTCACCCCTCTTTCTGATACCATAGTTTTTAATGTTACTATGTCCTCTAGTCCATGGATTGTGACATAGCTTTTCCTGTAATTAGAAGAATGGAAATGGCACAAATACTAAAATACAGGCTGGACATTTCCCTTACGTCCATTGCACAGAGGCGTATGATGAAACGAGACTCTGAACTAGGAATTGTGGTTCCCCACCCTAGATGATGCCAGTGATGGTAGGTTTGATTAAAGATGGAGTTCATGATTTGTCACTCTGAGTATCACTAGTCCAAAGTATATTTGACACCGTTCATTTTTAAAGTCTATGTATACGCTTTACACTATATAGATGTGGTATAGCATGCACCGTTTCCCTCCTCAAGTTTGTAGGGCTTGATCTAGCTAGGTACTTAAATCATCCCAGTATAACTGTTTCAAACATGACAGAAGAATGACATAGGGTTTAAATAGAGTTTGTTTAAAAATCACGTGCAAGGACAGGTAAATCCTAAGTAGGATATTTTCAGTTACAAACATTTCTATTGATTTTCATGGATGAACCATGTGTTATTTGCATCTTTGATATTTCTTTGTCATTCCAAAGTATACTCTCTTAAGTTAGTAGAATATTCCATCACTGGTGAACTGCATATCTTACCAGGAATTACACAAAACAAAGCCCAAGCAAACAAAAAAAACCCTGATAATGAAAATCAGTATAGTCAACATAACTTTACTGTCTTTAAAGACAGGTCTTAGAGCAGCGATTCCTTCTGCTTTGATACCATACACTTTATTAGAAATACATATGCCACTATAGAGGTTTTGTTGCTTTCTTTACCTTTTCTATCATCTGGAAGCAACATATTTCCACCTGAAGAGAGAAGTACCACGTGCCAATCTGCTGTGAAGAAGTTGGGCTCAATCAGTTCAGGAGAACCTTGCAGCAGCTGGGGAAGAAAAAAAAAAAGATAAAAAAGCAAAGGATGCCTGAAATCTCCACCCTTCCTGTTTGCCAAAACTTCAGACTTCTGTGAGGCAGTTTACCCTTTCCTATGTTTCCCAGGGCAATCAGAAGTCAAAGCAATTTTCAGTACTTTTTAGATTAATGAAAAATTGGTGAACACAATTATGAATGTACTACCTTCTTCTCTCCAGAAACACTGACTGAACAAGCTGCCAATCTGCACATAGGATAATGCACTGAGTTCTTTAGACTATCTGAATAAAATGTCATCAACTATACATTTGTGTGAAGATAAACAGGGAAGCGTATTCTCTTGAACCTAGGAGAGAAACAGCCAATGACTCTGGTTTTTAAAACTGGGGCTTTGGGTGAAATACTTAGTCCATATTCAAGTGGTGTAATTCCTGTTAGAGGGATCCCAGCACTTCTTAAATCTTGTCGTGGTTTAGCCCCAGCCAGCAACTAAGCACCACGCAGCCGCTCGCTTACTCCCCCTACCCCGATGGGATGGGGGGGAGAGAATCGGAGGAGTAAGAGTGAGAAACACTCCTGGGGTGAGATAAGAACAGTTTAATAATTGAAATAAAATAAAGTAAAATAATAATAATAACAATATAATAATGATAATAACAATAATAATATACAAAGCAAGTGATGCACAATGCAATTGCTCACCACCCGCCAAACGATACCCAGACAGCTCCCAAGCAGCGATCGTTGCTCCCCGGCCAACCCCCCCCAGTTTATATACTGAGCATGACATCATATGGTATGGAATAGCCCCTTTGGCCAGTTTAGATCAACTATTCTAGCTGTGCCCCCTCCCAGTTTCTTGTGTACCTGGCAGAGCATGGGAAGCTGAAAAGTCCTTGACTAGCATAAGCAGTACTCAGCAACAACTAAAAACATCAGTGTGTTATCAACATTCTTCTCCTACTAAATCCAAAACACAGCACTATGCCTGCTGCTAGGAAGAAAATTAACTCTATCCCAGCTGAAACCAGGACAAATCTGAAAGTCAGTATAGCTACTTGATTATGTGAACAAGGATACTGACAATAAACTTAAAAACATCTAGTTTTGAAAATATCCGCTGGTAACAACTCTGACTTGAAAATATCTTTGTGGGCAGGAGAGAAATTCCGGTTATGCATTTCTGCAGCATGTTAAAACTTTTACAGTTACAGAAACAGAATAATATCTGTTGTTGGAAGACCTTTACCCCACCACCCATCAGTGGAGGAATCTTTTTGTCTATTGTTCTAATTAGGTTTTCTAATTCAGCATAGTTAAAAAACCATGATTTTAAAATTTTATTTGCAGAAATTGCACAACCTCATAACAAAATTTGCTGGAAGAGTTCAACCTAATTCTTTTCTCTATTTAGGTTCTTCCTATTACCTCCAAATGATACCCATGTTACCCAACATATTTATGGTGTGATTTTAGTAAAATAGGTACCATTTGTTCACTGATGCTTATCAATTCTGCATCCTTCTAACTGCGCTTTTTGTTGTTGCTTTCTATTAAAAGTTTCTATAACTATTTCCTTCAAAGTAGAAATGCCTAGAATTGAATTCAGCATTTCAAACATCTTCAATTTACTACCATTTACTTTTTAAATAGTATATTTCTTCCCTTTTCTTCAGGTTTAAATCCAATAGTTTTGAAGCTAACACAATTTTACAGTTGATAACATTTATAAATTTATAAATATATAGGTTCCTTTATTTCTGGGCATTTGAAAATTAGGTTAATTTTATAATAAACAATTCCTTTTTCTTACCATGTTTTTGGGCATCCTTTCCTGAAAACATCAACTCAATACACGATTAGCAAATATTTCCTTAGATTTAATGTTATGGCCGAAATACAGGAATTGTTTAATGTAAATCCCAGCTTGATTTACAGGACAGCAAATTGGCATGAAACTGATGGCTCAGAGAGACATTTTTATCTCTCAAATGTACTACCAATGTAAACCAATGTAAACAGTAAGCAGCCACCTTCCATGGAACGTAAGCATCTCAGATTAATTATTACAAAAGTACAGGAAGGATTTAGCATTTGGGGTCAGTCCATTCCATAGCAAAGAATGACTTAGAAGATTCCGCAATTCAGTGCAAGTAGGTGACAATCAAATTAGATTACACAGGGGAATTATGTGAGTGATAAGAAATTATCTTTGTCACCAAATTTTAGATACAGTGACATACTTAAAAACTGCTTTGTCATCAATTAAAAAATTAAATATCTTAGCTTCACAGTCTCCCACAGTACACAGATGCCGAAGATGTCATTTTCGGGTCCTCTGCTGTCTACAGTCTTCTCAAGAGATTTTGAAGAAACATTTAGAAATTCCAATATTGATCATTAGGTCTTTCTCTGTTGGAGAGCACCCAGCATGTCATTGGAAAACACGCAGGCATGGTTCTTTAGTCATGACATTCTTGAAAATCTGCAGTATTTTTAAACTGGTGACACTAAACTGTTTCTGACACACTATGCAACAATGGGACGAAGTATGCTATATTCAAGACGCTCTGGGACAGTGCTTTCTTAAAATTCATAGTTTTAGTAGGTGTCCTGGTTTCAGCTGGGATAGAGTTAATTTTCTTCCTAGTAGCAGGCATAGTGCTGTGTTTTGGATTTAGTAGGAGAAGAATGCTGATAACACACTGATGTGTTAGTTGTTGCTAAGTACTGCTTATGCTAGTCAAGGACTTTTCAGCTTCCCATGCTCTGCCAGGTGCACAAGAAACTGGGAGGGGGCACAGCTAGAATAGTTGATCTAAACTGACCAAAGGGCTATTCCATACCATATGATGTCATGCTCGGTATATAAACTGGAGGGGGGGTTGGCCAGGGAGCCGCGATCGCTGCTCGGGAGCTGTCTGGGTATCGGTTGGCGGGTGGTGAGCAATTGCATTGTGCATCACTTGCTTTGTATATTATTATTATTATTATCATCATTTTGTTGTTACTATTATCATTACTATTTTACTTTATTTCAATTATTAAAATGTTCTTATCTCAACCCAGGAGTGTTTCCCACTCTTACTCCTCCGATTCTCTCCCCCATCCCACCAGGGCAGGGGGAGTAAGCGAGCGGCTGCGTGGTGCTTAGTTGCTGGCTGGAGCTAAACCATGATAGTAGGAATACATTCCAAAACATGAATAATACTGGGAAACTAATGGTAAATTAAGAGCAGCTTACATAAATTAAGAGTTTACATAATCTTTATCATCCTTTGCCACAAAAAGTTACATTTTCCTTCCTCTTCTCATTCTGAACTCTGATGAGTCTGGTTTTGCATATTAGCAGCTAGCAGGTCCTTTCCATTTACAAAAAAATGTTCTAATGATTAGAAACAAACTTGAACCCAATCAGTAGAAACTGCTTGCTTAAGAAGCCTTCATGTTTTCCAAATAAAGGATAGCTAAAGAACATTCTAAATATTTCCTTTTAAAAATGGAATCTTACACTTATATTTTTGTGATATTAATATCAATAGCTTAAATAGAAGAAGAGACAAAGTCAACCGTAGGTAGTAATTGGTGTACTACACCTTTTTCATTTCTGATTTCAGATTACAAGGATTGCTTTGTTGACTGAAGAGGGACTTCTTGAATCTCTCAATGATTCTCCTTTTCCAGTTGCATTGCAAAGCTGGAGGAAGCTATAGAAAACAAAGAAACAGATTTTTTCACCACTTAGTTACACTTCCCATAAAGATGGCCTAATCAGCAGTACAATTATTGAAAAAAGTAGCTACACTGCAAAAAGAAACACTGATGTTTAATAGCATGGTGAGAAACAACAGTACAAGGCTTGATTTAATGGCATATTATAATAATGCTCCTTAGTTGGCCCATTCTGTTAGGCTTGGGATATCATATAAGTCAGTCCCTTAGCCTTGAAGGTAAAGATCACTATAATAAGCCTAATACAGGTAATACTAGATTTGCCTCCCTGATCAAAGTGCTAGTATTTGGGACATTTTTCTACAGATGAAGCCCATAGAACATTGGACTAGATTTCATGTTGGCTATAGTGAGTCACTCCAGTTGAAATTAATGGAACTTCAAGAAGCTTAGGCCTTCATTCAGTGTGTGTAGACATTAACATAAATCTTCCTCACAGTTTCAACAGGCTCTTTTAAGGTCCTTATGTACATCTTGATACAATTTCACTTGTCTATAAAGCAAAACTGATTTTGAATACTAATTCTCCTGTATTTTTTGGTTGAAAAAGTACATATCTTTCAACTATATTTACAAAAGAAAGGCACAAATCATACTTCGTTGTGTTTTAAAGTCTTCAATAGACAGTTCAAAGGAGGTCTCTTCCTTTGCTCTTTGAGATTTTAAAATCATTTTTATGCTCCAACAGTAAATGTAAAGCTTCAGCTGTTGGTCACTGCAATGACACCAACCCAGTCTGATGACAATTCTATGGTATGTGCTACCATTTTGGAAGGCTCTCCTATGCTGTTTCTGTATAGTTGCATAATATACCTGCAGACAGTGTTTATAAAACTATTATTTTCTACCATTTAGTAAAGAGTTTATACTCACATCACTGATGTAAATTCACAAAGTGCCACTCCATTGAATCCAGGAAGCTTTTTGACTACTCAAGGAAGGTTTGACCACTAATGATTCACATTCAAATACTGTCACAGCACACATTATAGATTTTTTTTCTGATTGGAACAAGTTACTGCTTTTAGACGGCTCTAAATCTGGGACAGCTATATTGGCCTCACAGGAGTCCTGATTTGCTCTGGCAAACCAGGGATCAAAGTTACATCCTAAGCATAAAAGAATTCATCAGACAGCTGGTTGCATACAGTTTTTTGTTACAGATAGACACTACTCTCTTCAAGCAGATAAGGCCTTACACATATGCTTTAAGTCAGATGTTGAATGTTCCTTAGCCTGTGAGTAAAAAAAAAAAAAAAAAGATGCCTTAGGAAAGGCCTGCAAGATACTCTACAAACTACATGCCACTGCAATGAACTGTGTGCAGTTAATGTACCATGGGCATACTGGGATATGCTGAAGCAAACGTGGTAAAGGACAAGTCCACTGCATGACAAACTCAGAGTTGCCTCAGGTACTAGTGTTAAATTTTAGCTTTTGTTTTAATTAAATCAGTTGTCAGATCAGTTAAAAAAAAAAAAAAAAAAAAAGGCAAGGATTTACATAATGCTTTTTTAAAAGCTTTCTCTTACATTGTTTTCCAGAGATCACTCTGACTCTTGTTCCCATGGAAACTGGATTGGGAAGGCTGCTGGCAGCCAAGAACTAACAGGCAAGAACTCTCCCTTGTAAACTTCAGTTTAGAATTGTCAGCTGAAATATGTAACAGAGTTTTAGAAAACAGCTATGTATTATAAAAAATATTCTACCTTAGATTTGTAAGAACATTAACAAGTACAAGAGAAGCACATACTACACAGTGAACTAGTACAGGCATGGATCCTGGCTTCTCTGCCTTCTCATTCTGAAACCAACTGACACCAGAAGCATCAAAGTTGTTGCTACTGCTTCAGTGGTCAATTCTGCGCAAGCCTTTGAATTGCTGTTAGTTCTCAGTTATCAGGCATCCATGTTATGATAACTTGCATTAATTAGTAGGCCATTTGGGAAAACCTTCTTCAACAGAGAGGGTAGGTTCACTAATGAGCATCTTGGAAATACTCCTAATATAGCCTGTAAAGACTGAACTGCCTCATTTCTGTTAGCAGGTGAAGGAGAACATTCTTGCAATAAGTTCAATCAATTCCAATTGTTTTAAATCAACAATTGTTTTCTTTGTCCCTGATAAATCATTTCCTGTATTACGTGTTTTGATAAGCTTGACAGTTTAAAAACAAAAAAAAGACATGTAAAATACACCCAAGTTCAGTTACACTATTGTGTTCTAACCAAAATCATACAAATTTGGCTCGGCAATCTGAAATCCCCTGAGGTTATAAACATCACTTTCCAAATATAAACACTTCATTTTGTAAAATAAAAAGATGTTTGTTTAATAATAGCAAATTTTGCTATTATTTGCTAACTGAACAGCAGCCGTCTTTCTGGAGTATAAAAAGTTTTCTGTCACATTTTTAGTTGAGAGTTCAATGCAGATCTATAGCAGCTCCATTTTTGCTTTGGAATCAGCACAAAATAACTTTAACTCTCTTTCACTATGAAACAGTTGAACTTAATTTTAAAATAAGTCTTAAGTTTGAAAAAAGATCTGACATTTCAAAATATTTAACATATTTAGGATTTGAACTATTGCACTAGAAATCCCAAGAAATTATTACTATTTATTGGTAATAAAACTTATTACTTATAAGTTATTTAGAAATTTTTGCTACAGAGGAAAGCATTTTCTGTACTCTCCATGTCAGTATATGATATTAAGTCACTTAAAATATTCATATTGCTGGCATGACAGAATGTTGTAAAAATAATTTACTGTACAATCCATTTTTCTGAGGTGAGCCAATGATTTCTTTTCATCTGACTCAATTATTGCCATCCTCCACATACTAATATTCAAGGTTAGTCTTTATTTAAATGATATATTTTTAAAGTATCCTGCCATCTGCAAAAATGTCAAGTTCTGTTGTTTTTAAAGAACAGTGACTAAATTAGCAGCACTTTGCAGTGCCATCATTTTGACAACAGCAAATAACTAAAAAGTATAGAATGTCAGAAGCAACAGTAATGCATACTTGAGTGATGAAGATAATTTTGTGCAGCTGAATAAGAATCTGCTGAACAGGGTCACTGATCTGACGCACCTTCCGCTGTGATACAGCAATTCCTGACGATGCTGTAGATGACAACAGTAAAATCAGGGGGACAGCTCATTTTGTTGCCTTAATATATTAATAGCATACACTGTTTAAAACCTGTAGGTGTAAATATTAAGTTTTAATGCATGACTTGTTTTTCCAATAGTGATGGGAACAAAAAAAAAGGATAATCTAAAAACTAAAAAGATTAGACAATGTAATTGATAATGGGTTTCAAAAGAAAAACCCTTTCTTTGATTCACTTCTAAGTTACTCTAAGAGAAAAGAAGTATTAATATACCTCACTAATCATAAAAGTTTTCCCACATTTATTCAAAAGGAAATTTAAAGATATGATAAACAGAATTTTCTTATTTTAAAACTGGGGTTTTTTTACATAGACTAACACACATGATATTTATTTTTATATATGTTGATGTTATGTAATTTTTTTCATTTTATCCTAAGAATTACTATAAAATGTCTGATGCGGACCATTTGGAGAACAATTTTATTAAAATATATTTTCACATTGCCTTATAGTGATGTGTGTTGCTTTATCACAGCTACTTTTTGTTTCCAACATCTACCAAGAACATGGTTTGAGATAAACCTCAAGAAAATGTGCAAGAAGCTATGAATCTCTTGGGTCTTCTTTACTTTACATCAGAAAATTAGTGGTTTCTGTTCTTTGTCATAAATTCCTCCCCACCAGAGATCACCCTAACTAAAGGATGTATTGATGGAGAATGTGGAAAGGATCTGTTACCAGCATTCTCCATGATCAAAATGACACCATCATAAAGCATGTAAATGGCATTTTTCGTGTTTAGAAAGAAGAACATCAATGCTAAGAAAAGAATAATGCTGTAAAAACTCCTCTCCCCGCAAAGAAAAAAATACAGACAATTGGTCTGTATTACAGACTGTATATTGCTTTTGCTTGTAAATTCCATAAAAATAGTAGTGTTGACCTGTGAATATAAGGGAAAAGTGGGTTTTAAAAACTTTTTAAATGCAAAGCTAGTTAGATACTGATAGAAAAATGCATGAGTTTAAGCAAACCACAAAATGGGGTTATGCAAACCGGAAAATACTAACACAGATTCAATTCCCATGTACATATCTATGCACATTACATCTCCACTATATATAAGGAAAATTTTACACACACACACCCCCCACCATATTATATGGGATATAAAGTCAAAGAAAAAGAAAAGACTAAACAAATTTAGAAATTAAATATTTTATCAGTTTTGAAAGATGCTGTGTCTCAATATATCTCCATATCATTTCTCTAAGCATTAACATTTCAAGTGGACTTGTACACTAGACAGATCAGAAGATAAAATATTCATTGACTAATTACTAAGAAGAGATCACAAAGCTGGAGATCCACAATAAGAAAGTATTGGCACTTTGAGAAAATAACGTTACTATAAGTTGTTTCTAATATTTTCTTCTAAAACAGACATTCAAAAAACTTTTTTTTTTTTAAAAAACAAATTGTATTTGAACATTTCCTTTAGCTATTACCTAACAACACGCGCAAGATATGCATACACAAATTCACAAACAGGGCACACACAGGCTTATATTTTAGTGCTCAACTATTTAATTGGGTATTCAAATGTGATCTTTGCTAAAAAGCAACCATCATACTCAATGACAATGACACTACATTTTGTAGTACAAACTCTGAAGCAAAGAACAGAGTCTGTTTGGAATTAAAAGGAAAAACCTTACTTTAGAATTAAGAATATTGCAGTACTTCAAACACTTAGGCTTCCTCATGCCATTTTTATTAGATTATTGTTGATTTTATTTAGTAATTAATTAATTATCATGACAAGGGGCAAGAAAGCTGAATTTTTTTTATCTTATGAAAATAGTGAGTAGGTGTAAACCTGTTCCTCTTCCTCTAAAGCTAGACTACCATCCCCTGTCAAGCAAATCCATGTACATAATGTATACTTGTCATAGACAAAAGCACTGCAAAGGAAGTCATGCGTGAATAGAAGCTATGCTTTTCTTTCAGCAAAATAAATTTAACACAACAATTTTAATCTGTTCATTTACTTCTGTGTGTTAAAATCAGATTAAAAAAATACATCAGCTATGTGAAAATATTTAGTTCTTGGGATCAAGAATTGAAAACAAAAGCTGAAAGTGAAAGTTTATTTCCCCCACTGAACTACTGTTTGGGAATTATCACAAACAGCCATTCAATCAGATACTGTCTTGGTCATCCAGAATTCAAGATCGATATACTTATCTGCTATAGGTACATTTTTTCTCGTAGTACAAGTAGCTTGGTGATTAAAAGACTGTGGTCTTTTTCTGAAGCAAAACTGCCCTAATTTACCAGCAAGTAATATCAAATATCCATGTGATTTGTTTCCTGCTATACTCAGTGAGATATTTGAAAAATACTAGCCAGAGGCAGCTTGATAAAAACCAAATCCAAATTCACTTGACTACCTAAATGAGTGAGCATTACTTAAAATTTACAAAGCACAATAAACTCAGTACTGATTTGTGGATATTATACCTAAAAGGTTGACTATATTTTGTTAACTAAGGAGGATTATGAACTTACCTATTGAACCAAAAAAAGACATAATAATTTATTTGTGTTCCATGGAATAATTTTAATTCCAGACATAAGAACCAATAGAGAAATAGTGCTGATCAAGCTTTAGGTAATTTAATAGAATTAGGGCATAGAAGTAAATTTTATGTATTCTACAAACTGCAGATTTACAAAATATCATTCGGATTTTAAATATAACAATTAAAACAAATGGCTTGATTATTATTTACCTAGTCCTCCTCTATCATGCTTTGCCTGTTCAGAAAGAGTATAGAGACAAAACTAAATCAAATTATTCAATTTTTATGTGACAAATCAGTTGTTCTTTATGATTTTTAATCGTGTATTTCAGTCATACACACTGTCAGACCCAGAGATCAAATAAAAGCTTATCAGCAGAGTGCCACTATAAAACACTTAGTGTATCACTAAAGAACATTAGTTACCAAAATTATATTTCCAAGTTGAGTATTAGACCTGGAATCTAAGCAAAGAGCTTACATCCAAGTACTGAACTTCAGCCAGCAGCCCTGTATCTCTCTTAAATACAGTTATCTTAAACTACACTTCAGAGGTTAATTTAGATCCATATTCTCAAATTTCCTCATACAGAAACACCCTGAGGATCATAAAGTCTTATGCACAGATTTACATCCACCTAATTTTTTTTTTTCCCAAAGTGATCTGGTATCAAGAATGAAAATTATACCGAGAGGGAGATGAAATCTAAATACTAAAACTAATTAGCCCACAACTGAACTATTATAATTTTTTTCCTGGTGAATTTCTGTGCTGGCTACTTTAACAAGAAGGCAGACATTCACAAACTGAAGTGCCTAGGGACCAACCAGATCTGAGCTGCGCTCTTACAGAAAATAAAGAGATACAGAAAATGTCATTCTCTATCACAGAGACACACATTTCTAGTAAGATCAGGAAGATAACATCACTGCTGCTGTTGGATTTTTTTGTGACAATGCCTTTTGGCAGGTGGGTTAAGAGAGGCAAGTGAAATTCAGTTTGACATTTTTTCCCTAAGTCTCCTCTTAATAATCAATAAGAGGAAAAGAAGTCTTGCATTTCCCCTAGGCCACTTCAGGAAGAATTCAGGTTGGTCTTTCTGCTCAAGGTGACACTGGAAGCCATGCTATAGTAATCTAAAATATTATATGCCAGGAGAAGAACAATTTTGATTTAGCTCTTTTTGCCTCATTTTCACCTCTCTACCAACAGTTTCAACACTGCTATATTCAATCCCAAAATAAATAGTGTGGTCTTGCCGCTACAACCTAGGAATCTTCAGTTTTTATTAGGACACTGATAAAAACTTTAGTCCCTTGACATGTTACCTTTTTCACTGCTCCCTGTTCTGTGGTATTTGACTTCTCCTTTGCTGTCAATAGCTTGTGATGCAAAACAAAAGCAAATAAATGAGCGCCCTTTCTTTTGTGGGTCTTCTCAGATGGTTTTTTTTTTTCTGAATAAAACAATGCTTAGAATTGTATCAGCAAACAGAAAGGACCAAGTAGGACATAATATGGATTTCACTGTTATTCAGTGTATAGAGCTTTCTCTCTTTTCTAGTATGACAGCAACAATATGAGTTACTGGTCTAGGAGGACCAGATGTAATATCTACCTGTAATGTCTATGTGCTTCAAAGATAGCTAGAAACCCAATGTTCATCTAGGAACTTTAGGAGTTCCCATAAAGTCTATATACTCCAGACCACTCCACAATTACATTTTTTTTAAATAGAGAAGCGTAGCATTATTTGGGGAATGAGGGCACGTGTGTGAATAGGCTGCTGAGGACTTGACCAAAACTTTTAAGAGTTTTACCCAAAAGGAAAACATTACTGACAAAAGATAACAGATTTGCTCAAATTACCCACAGGACTGAAAATATTAACAAACGCTAAAGTGTTTGTCTGCAGATCATTATAGCTCTGATACATTATGGCTGGATAGTGGGTTTAAACAGTATGTTGGTACTATGATGGCACTCTTCAATAAACAGCATAGAAAACTGCTGAAAGTGGACAGCAAATTTTGATTTGTACTGCATAATTAAAATTCCTAATACAATTTTTATATAAAAAAGCTGTGAAATAGAAGTTATTATAGACAAAAAGTCCTTTTTATATGAAGATCAATATTTCAACTGCTCAAAATAATTTTCTTTCAAATATTATTTAATTCAGACTATGCATTCTGAAATCACAGCTTAGCAGCTTATAGTATGTGAAGCTACTCATTAAGAAAGAAAAGTTTCTCAAATGGAAAACTTGTTTCATCCATGATGATGTATAAATACATGATAATTTACAAGGGCTCTACGAAATACTCCTTTCACAGGAGAAATTCCCATTGCATTCAGCAGAAGTTTAGCCAGGATAATCACCATTAAAATGAGGTCTTACTGATTTACTATTGGAATTCATATTTTTAAAAGATTCCCTAAGGAATCTTTCAGTTAACATATTTGTATCTGAAATCTAATTATCTCCTTTTCTAACATTTTAAAATATAATTATTAGATAATACCATGATTTTTCATATTGCAAAGAACTACAACTGGAAGACTATGAGACTGCCATCCTGTCACGAACCAATCCCCTATTTTCTTAGTGTGGGCCCTGCGCATGAGTGGAGGCACCCTCAAGAGCAGATCAATAGGCAGTAAAGCTGAAGAAATGAAAGAGGAGACACTCTATATGCAACAAGATAATAAGGTTTAAAAACTTGGAAATCACTGGGTTTAATTTAAGTTAAAGTTTGATTTTATTGCAAGCACAAAATTACCTGGTCGCAGTCTTGATCCCGGACCTTCAATATAATCTCTATTGTTATTTAAAAACAAACAAACAAACAAACATTTTAATTGTGTGTGGCATCAATGACTGTACAGGAAATATCAGTATTCTCTGACTCCTTCTCATGTTTCCTCTATAAGGAAATCTGTCCAAATTCATTAGTTTTTAACTATGCATTTGTAAGTCACATAAAGGCTGGCTTACTCTACATGTCAAAAATAGCATGACTTCTACTAATTAACAGTTAGAACCCATTCCTTTCCCTGCTCAGTTTTCAGCCTGGAAAGTACAAAACCAGTAGATAGGATTTTCATATTGAAAACTCAATAATCCACTAGATTACACATTATTTTGCATTTGTACAGCATGTGCTGGTTTTGGCTGGGATAGAGTTAATCTTCTCTATAGCAGCTAGTACAGGGCTATGTTTTGGATTTGTGCTGAAAACAGTGTTGATAATACAGGGATGTTTTCGTTACTGCTGAGCAGTGCTTACACAGAGTCAAGGCCTTTTCTGCTCCCCACACCACCCCACCAGCGAGTAGGCTGGGGGTGCACAAGAAGCTAGGAGGGGACACAGCGGGGACAGCTGACCCCAGCTCACCAAAGGGATATCCCACACCATATGATGTCATGCTCAACATGTAAAGCTGGGGGAAGAAGGAGGAAGGGGGGACGTTTGGAGTGATGGTGTTTGTCTTCCCAAATAACCATTACACTTGATGGAGCCCTGCTTTCCTGGAGATGGCTGAACACCCCTGCCGAGGGGAAGTAGTGAATGAATTCCTCGTTTTGCTTTGCTTGTGTGCGCAGCTTTTGCTTTACTTATTAAATTGTCTTTATCTCAACCCATGAGTTTTCTCACTTCTACTCTTCCAATTCTCTCCCCCATCCCACTGGGGGGAATGCATGAGCGGCTGTGTGGGGCTTAGTTGCCACCTGGGGTTAAACCACAGAAAAGGACATTTCAATTAACCCATTTTATGGATGGAAAACATAAAGAATAAATTAATTATTGTCTAGTGTATAAAAACAGGAGTAATAATGCAAACAGTACTAGTAAAGTGGGGAAAAAAAATTAATATTACATCACCAGAACAGCAATACCTCAATGTCAGAAATACAGGCCAGATGTTTCAGTGCTAGCTTCTGCTCTATACTCAACACAAACACTGTCCCAGCCTGCAGATTTCACTAACTGAGATAAGCAACACCAAATGCATACAGACAGATGGGGAACTGAAAGAACCAATATGATGTCCTGATGGATGGCAGCCTCAAAAGCCCTAGCATGGCAAGAATTTGTATATATTTTTTAGGCAGTAGGGAAAATTACAGTTGCAAGGAGTAGTTATGAAGAAAGATAAGGAAATAGTTTTGCTAATGTTTATGTGAGGGGCGGAGACGAAGAAAAAACAAATGTGCTTGATTCAATGCTCAAGCATTAGGAGGCTGCCATTACTGACTGCAGCAGGACTGAAACTGGAAAGCTAGTGAGTGGTAAGTGACAGACTAGATGGTGATATGCTAAGAACAGCTCTGAAAGCAAAAATAAAGTATTGCATTTGAAGTGATAGGAAAAGCATGACTAGTAAAAGGATATACACAGAAGATGGCAAGGTTGAAGGTAGGGCTGTAGAAATGTTCCTTGCAACAGTGTTCTGAATGGGCATTTGAGTGACTAGAATGCATGTATCAAAACCAGGAAAAATATTGCTTGCATGACAGCCTTATGAACCCAAGCAAGAGTTTTAGCAGTGTATATTGATAAGAAAGGTTGTATCTTAGAGGTGCCAGGCAGAACAGTGAGACATATTCTGAATGCAAGAACTTTGAGGGATGCGCAAGTTAAAGCAGATGCTCAGATGTCAAAGTATTGGTGACGATGGATGCTATTTTTGAGAATGATCAAAACCCGAGCTAATGGGTAGGACTTAAGGTACAGGCAATTATGACATTCCTTTTAGTTATGTAGTACTCAACTGTATGGCCACATGGCCATGAGGAGATCTTACAGAGATGAGGAAAAATTTAGCATAGACAGAAGGAAATGCATCTGGTGTATACAGCTAAATTCATGATTTGCAGCATGATTTTGCAGGTAGATGAATAAGTAGACACATTTGTACACGCAAAGACAAGATGCAGAAGAGAAGACTAGAGAATCAGTGATAAAGCCACGTGTAACATAGAATCATAGAATTGTTTAGGTTGGAAAAGACCTTTAAGACCTTAAGATCATCCAGTCTGTCATGGTTTAGCCCCAGCCAGCAACTAAGCACCACGCAGCTGCTCGCTCACTCCCCCTACCCCGGTGGGATGGGGGAGAGAATTGGAGGAGTAAGAGTGAGAAACACTCCTGGGGTGAGATAAGAACAGTTTAATAATTGAAATAAAGTAAAATAGTAATGATAATAGTAACAATAAAATAATGATAATAATAATAATAATATACAAAGCAAGTGATGCACAATGCAATTGCTCACCACCCGCCGACCGATACCCAGACAGTTCCCGAGCTGCGAACGCTGCTTCCCGGCCAACCCCGCCCCCCAGTTTCTATACTGAGCATGACATCATATGGTATGGAATAGCCCTTTGGTCAGTTTGGATCAACTATTCTGGCTGTGCCCCCTCCCAGTTTCTTGTGTACCTGGCAGAGCATGGGAAGCCGAAAAGTCCTTGACTAGCATAAGCAGTACTTAGCAACAACTAAAACATCAGTGTGTTATCAGCATTCTTCTCCTACTAAATCCAAAACACAGCACTATGCCTGCTACTAGGAAGAAAATTAACTCTATCCCAGCCGAAACCAGGACAGAGTCCAACATCCAGAGAAAATTAGATGAACAGATAAACTAGTATCCTTCTGAATAGTCCTTAAGAATAGTTTCAAAAGATAGGGGGAGAATTAGAAAAGGATAGAGTCAGAAGAGTCAGAAAAATATGATTTTAAGAAGACAAAGCTAGCGGCAATAAAAAAATAAAGGAAATAAGAAAATAAAGGAGCTATGACTTGGAAGAAGTCATTAAACACCTCAGTACAAGTTGCTACAGTAATATTCCTTAAGTAAAAGCTGGATCAAACAGGGTCTGTGGAGAAACAGGGGAGAGGAATCAATGCCATTATGATAAATACTTACATAGTTAAGTTAAAGTTACAAGAAAAAAAAATTGTTCAGGAGGCAGATGGAGCCAAGAGAGATTTGGGGATTTTTTTTGGATGTGACAGAAAAGCAGAAATGAAGAAATAAAGAACAGAGTCTATGAAGAGTGGTGCCAAGGAGATCAGAAAAAAAAAAATAATAGCTGGTCAAGAATGTGTTTGATGCAGTTCTGAATAAATAACAGAAGAAAAAGGAAAGACCTTTAGAAGGAGAATGGGGATGGCCATGCCATATTCTGTTTTGGTTTGTTTCCTTTTCAAAAGAAATGAGAAGGACTTCAGAATTCCAAAAAAATAGACATCTACATTTACATAAAAGGTCTAGAGGAGTTCAAAGGGACAAGATATTATTCTACATTATCAAATGCTCAAACACATTTTTCTATAGAAAACCAGCCACTTAAAAATGCAAAACCAGAATTTGGCTAACCAACAAATGTCAGTTTAAGCTGATGTAACAAGGTCCACTTTTAAAACTATTTTTCTGTTTAATGCCAGTCCTCAAATTACTCATGTAAAGCTTCTGTGTATAAACATCCTCAAACAATATCCTCAAGCAGGCTAAGTGTCATAGGCTGAGATAAAATGAAGTTGCAATGATAAGTAAGGAAATGTTTCATGAAGGCAACCGCACAACTGTTCCACTGTGAAACAACCGACTGAAGTTGATCATAACAATGACCAATTATATAATCTATATTCAAATCATAAATTGTACCTACCTAATCCGAGGTTGTCTTTCAAAAGCACTAAAACTTCGTTTAATTATACCTGAAACAAATGCATAAATATTATCTCTGCATTAAAAAAAATATATACTTACATGTTAATATTTTATATTTCCCAGACATGGAGTCAAAATAACTTTTAAAAAGCAGTGTTAAACAAACTCCAAACCCCTATTTGACTGGAGTTGCTGTTTCATGTATCAAAGATTTGCTTGCGTCATAACTAAAATCTCAGCCCCGCACAGTATTTAATAAATACTTTCAGAATTTCACAGAAACTAATAACGTATGCTGACTAGATGCCCACAGAAGATGTATCTGGATTTGCATTCAATAACTACCTCAGTTACTGCTACGACTGTAGCCACAACATTGTCCCTAGTCTGGATAGAAAGCTAGAACATTTACCCACTTTCTCAGAGGACCTTTGATGGGTTGTGTAGACCTTGTTCTACCAGAGTTCTATTGTCACCATTCTATTAGGTAACTATTCAAACTACTACATACGCAATACCTTACTTCTTAAATAAACCCACTGATTTTAAGACCTTGAAGACAGGGGTTTGACCAGTTATTGGTCAAACATCAGCAATAAAACTGAACCCAAACATTTATGTTATTTATTGCATAGTGCCAAAAAATGTGAAGAAGGAGGGGGAATGTTTGATGATATATTTATTACTTATGCACTTGCGAAGCATTGTCTTCAAGCAAGTATTTGTCTTAAGCATTTGTCTTAAAACATTCCTGTAAAACCATTCCTTTGATGGTAATTCTGACATATGAGACCACTCTCTCCTACAAATGATATCTCACTTTTAATGAAGAATAAGTGTATGTTTAAAACAAAAGATATTTCAGCTAACTCAAGGTCTGAGTAGTAAGATTAGGAAATTCTACAACAATTTTCCCGTACAATTAATGCATTTTAATATAATACCCTGCGCATCTTTGTCTACATGAGATGTTTCTCCACACTAGTAACATCACAAGCATTATCATAAAACAAGAACAGAGGCGTCTAATCACTCAAACAGTTGCTAAGAAAAAAAAGATTTTATGCCAAACTTACACTAGTTTTCCCATTGTTGGTCTTGTTACAGCAGTTATATTAGCTCTAGAGCAACAGTAGAGGACTTTCAGGGAGCAAACACATTTCTGAGAGTCTTAAATCTTTTCTTTGTGTTCAAACAGACTTTCTGTTGTGCTCTGAAATATAGTGCCTCTATTTTTCCTACTTTTCTGAGATCCTCTGAATTAAAAAAAAAATCCTGAAGGAGGCTGGCATCTGTCACACAGAATTCACTTTACAACCAAAAGAAATGATACATCTTTAGGCCAAATCTGTCTCCCTAAAATGAAGACACACAGACAGATAGAATGAAAGAAAAAAGAAATGGTATTTTATTCCTTGCTAATGCTTTGCTTAGCAAAACAGATATTAAAACTCTGTAGTGGTTAGCCCAAAAGGATGTTTGATAAGAGCACTTGTTTTACATAATAGCAAATAAACTAGGCCCTTATAGAAGGAAAGATACTTCAATTAACTTTAACAATGAGACAGGAAAATAGATAGGAAAATACACGGTCCACTGTCTAGAAAGTAAAGAAGGCCTTTGGAAATGAAAAAAATATGATTGTACCTATTCAAGGAATAGATATTTTACCTGCTTAGGATGCAAACACAATAATATAAATACAAAAGTAGAAGCTCTGACTGAACCTGAATCATGTTGCTTGGGGTAAGGATTTTGAGTTATAACCTCAGACACTCTGTTACAAGAAAGACTATTATATATTATTGGAATATATGCAAGAAAATGTGTAACAGAAGCCACTTGGCTAGAAAGCTAAGTTTGAATACAGCTGTTTGCTAGAATTTTAAAAACAGCTCCCCTTTCCAAGTATTCATATACAAAATTGGATTTGAAATACTATACCCTTTGGCTGTTTCAAATAAATGGTCTCTCTATCAGTAAAGGGCTCATATCCAAATTTTCTTCATCAGTCTGATGACTCACCACATTTGACTTGCTAATCTGCCAGCTTATGAGTGTATTTACAAGCGCATGATATTTCACACCAAAGAGTCTGTCTCACCACTCACTGTACATGGCAGAGTTGCAATATTTTCTGATTCATATGCTAAAGTTAGGAAAATACTTATTAATGCTAAAAGAAAAACCCCAAACCCAGAAATCATTATGCAGAACATCAGTAAACAATAGCCAACACCCTTGAGTGCCATTTTTATTGCTGATTATTATGTTAGATACCCACTGAGCAGCTACAACTGAGAGAGGAGTCTCTTTATGAAAATACATTGAAATAATTTCTTCAATAACTAAGCACGAGGACACTCAGACATCTAAAAATCATTGTAACAAACACATTAATGTGTGTATACACACACTCATGAACACTATTGACTTTAGTTATAATCCCTAGTCTTCTGTGTAAGAGTTACGGTAATCATACAAAGTCAGACAGGGAGTAAGAAACAACACAGATCCACAGGAAAGTTAACTAACATAAGTCATGGAGCACATAGTGCATAGTTCAGCCCAGGGTGTTACCTGGACCATACTTCCTTTTACCATGGTTACCGCTTTGACATGGATGGGAAGAGCAAGGCAACATATGTCTTGTTCAAATGCCTTGCAAGAGGGAATTTCTCAGTTCAAGATGATCTCAAAAAAAATGAAATATAAATCCTCTGTCTCCTGTTTTGTGCCCACCCTTGGTGGAATGTGAAAGACACACAAAAGCCAAAGCTTTTGATTCTCATCAGCCTCCCTATTGTAATAACTCTATGAAGGTATATATGTACCAAATGAGCCATCACACATTTTTCTGACTGCTACTTTGGTCTTTAATAGCTGATGTAATTAAAGCAACTTCTAAGGCTTTAACTTCATCACATGCATTGACATCCGTGCAAATCATATAAATACATTCTAACATGCAGTTTTGTGTTTTTCTCCTGCAGGCACCTAACCATGTAATTTCAAGAAAAGAGCTTATAACATGATACAAGTTCAGAAAAACCTGGGAAGACAGTAACTTTTGCTTTGGCTTTCACTTCACTGGTATCTAAAAAACCCTCTGAAAAACCTTTCAAGTTTGATCAGACTGATAAGAAAATTGAACCAAGATTTCTTATTAGCAGAAAACTTCAATCCATCTCCTTGAATGAAATGGAACCAATGGAAGTGGTTTTTTTGAACGACAGCTTAATGATCTTTTCAGAAGAAAGGTCAAATTACCTTTATTTATACAAAATACTGTCAGTAAGCTGCCCTTTAAATCACTGCACACTGGAATGGACAGTCGCAACCATGTTAATTAGGCTGTTTTGCAGAGCAAACAATGAAGTTTTTTGCTCATTAGCAGTGACTACATGTACAGCAACAGAAGTTGCCATAAACATACTTCAAACTTAACCCAAGCATCATACAGGAAAACCAGGTCTTGGCAGATCTTGTTCTAGCTGACGTCTTCGACAAAGTCCCATTACACTGAGATTTCAAGAGAAATCTGAACCTTAGACAAAGTCAAATTGGGAAAAACAAGCCTAAAAACACTGTAAGATCTCCAAAATTCTTCACAGACAGCCCATTGTGCAAATTATGGGTTTCTTGATGCAATAATAATTTTCAACAAAGTTCCTAAGCTTTCCCCTCACAAGCTAAAGAACAATATATAGCAGATGTGAGGAGATCTTACCCCTAAGACTGACCAAACTATCTAAATGTCTTATGTAAAGAAGAAATATCTTCTCAAATCATCAAATCCACCAAAGAATACAACAGGTCTGAATAAATAAATAAATAAATAAGTAAATAAGCCCTGCGATCACAGAACTTGCAAGATATAAGGTAGCTGCCTGAAATTAAACCCAAATTTTGAATGAAACTACTAGCTCCAGACAGCAAGTGACATTACTGAATGGGTATTTGTTTCCTACTGTGTTTGTTGTTATCAAAACCAGTTAAATTTGGAGCTAAGTGATGACGTAAACTCAGAGCCCAATAATTTGCTACACACCACATGCAGAGTTCCTATTTTGAGGGTATCCTAGTTCTAGAAATCCCCAGTTATTCAACTGGATACTTTTTACTCCTTTGAGCATTACCTACACAAGACTCAAGTCCTGGCACTGTGTAAACAAGTTGTTTTTCTAAAAGCTCAAAGAAAGATACAGGAGACCCTTCTAGAGTTACATCACTAGAATATTCTTCTGGCAGATCTGGGGTCTCTTCATTACATGGTGACTCTTAATACTATTGCATTGCAGAAATTTTGGCAAGAAAATGAGTCCTGAATCTCAATGTCTTTACTTATTGGTCACAAGTTAGATTAAGTTCAGAGATTCCTCCAAATACTAGAAACATATATTAAATAATGGGATAACTCCTAAGCAAGATACAGCACAACAACAGGGCTGTGCATTGAGACTTCTTTAGCATCATGAAAAGCTAGTAGCTGAGCAATTCTGAAAGGGACCTATTGTATGCTTACCTTTTTATTGTGAGGAAGAGAGAGAGTACATAAAATCCTAAGGACTAGGGTTTTCTAATAGCATATTTTACACAGAACTAGTCTTTCAATGTATTTAGGACATTGTCCTGATTGCAGTGTAAATGAACATGATTCAAGGAAACAAAAAATATTTTCCAAAAAGTGTTCCCAGACACAGAGTAAACTTAACCTCTCTCTCACCCAACTGACATACTAGCTCTACTGGACCACAATGCACGAGAGATACCACATATTTTCCTGCTATTTGGTTTACCAGCAGAAATACAGGCACAGTTACACTGCAAATCAAAACCAAGTAAAACCGACTAAGCTAAGGTAAATTTGGGAACCTTCTTGATTTTAAAACAAGAAAAATAATGCAACTAATAACCTGTAATCATCCCATCACTCCTTGTTGCTTTTTGACTCACTGTGTCCCTATCCTCTGTCAATCTTTATTATTTCAAATTATAAGGACTTCAGGGAAAGAAATTGCATCTCCCACTACTGCCTCTATTCTTCTGAAATGTGCAGACTCTAGCTCCTGTAGGATTAATCATTTCAAGTAGCATGAACAACTATTCCAGAATCTACATATCCTGCATTTGGCAGTCTTAGGATTTGTTACAGGAGCTGGTGTTGTAGAACTACATTGTCTAGACTAAGAATAATCCTTTTCTTAAAGCATAATTTAAAAGCACAGGGTATGTAAAATTATTAAAAATATTATGACAATTAGTGGACTATAAAAAAAGCTAAACACTATAACACTGTCACTCACATGCATACCAGCTTCTGTGCCACTGAATAATAACTCAGTATATCACAACTTTTTACTAAATACCACCCCAGTTTTAAAATAGAGCAATATTTTTCTACATTTGCAGATCACGTTTTCTCTGAAAGTGATGTGATGGCAGCATGATTAGACAACCCCTTTCAAGACCCTGATCAATACACCTGTAACTGAAACTCACATTTTCATATTAGCAGTTTCCAAGTTACCTAGATGAAAGTTGGTCACATTTTCCCCTGTAATGTTGACATGCCTGACAAAACCACGGCTGATAATTCATACAGTTAGCCATTTATTAGCAATGAATGGAGCATAACCCAAGCAATACCCAAGTATCCTGAACTTATAACACTTTTTTTAAAAGCTGTCTTTTCTTTTTCCCTGAAAAGAAGAAAAAATTGCCAGCATTAATTACAACTGATCTACAAAGAAGAAAATTTTGCCAGCATTAATTACGACTGATCTACAATGCTAACTTCAACACTAAGTAGAAACTACAGGTGATCTAAGAAAGTATGACTGCAGAATTATTTTTCTGAAAAAGCAATCCTGAAGTATCTACATACCAATTAAACTCTATGCTGGGAGGAAAATGGGCAATGACTTCTAGGAAGGCTGATTGAAATTACTGGGATTAATAGGAACTGACCGGATCTTTCCAATTATAATATTCCATTAAATCAATGGAAATCTGGCACAAAAATATTTAAATATTAGAAAAAGTTGATGTTTTGTTAATGTCCATATCTTAACAAGGAAAAATTAACAACAAGGAAATAATTACAAATAACATTTTGGGTGTGGCAAGTGAAAAACTACACAAAGATTTCAAATATCTGTGTACAATGCTGAACTAGCCCACGAAGAATTCAATTTCTGGGAGATGCACAATGCGTTATTCTTCAGTATAAACACCAAAATAGAACACTGCCTCCACAGGCTGCTTTTCCTCAAGACATTCCTTCTATGCAGCCCCCTCCCACAGTCAGAGGAGGCTTCCCTGTACCCTGTAAGCTTCTCTTATTAATCTCTTAGCACAAGAAAGTAGCAAAGAAAAAGCTTTTTTTGTTTATTTTCCTTTTTTTTTTTTTTTTTTTTAGTAAGAAAACCTTGACAATAAACTCAGAGCTGGCTAGCCACAGGTCCTCCAGCCTTTAGAATGGCATGCTATCCAGTTACAATTAGCAAATCATATTAATGGATTTGAAGTAGAATTATCAAATCATTTATTTACCCTGCACTATTGGCAAGACATTTCAATTAAAAGCAGTTGTATTTCTTCAGTACCTGGGCCAAAATCTGAAGAAAACCCAGCTAGCAAATAGCACTACAAACAGATAAAGTAGCGTTATTCTATATTTTTTGAAGCCTGGGACCCTAAAACAAGAAAATTTGTTAATCTTCAGACAACTACATTCCCTTTACCTTTTAAAAGGACAATTTAAATCATCCACAGATTTTCTGTCAGAACTTCATGGGATGAATGGAAATCTCAAATTTTGCTCAGGTCTAACATCAACCTTTTTTCTAGTATAAAATGCTCTTTGATTTTCCTCTAATCGGAATCCCATCCCATTTAACAGGTAGACCGTGGTAGCTCAGAATTTAGCAGGTAGCTCACAGGGGTTGCAGATGTTTCACATGTCTTTTTTTTTTTTTTTCATTTTCATATTTAGAATATAATCCAAAAAATTATTACTTAAGATAACACCCAACACAGCTGGTACTTTCGTATCTGATTACTTTAAATAACTACAGGCAGAATTAATGCTGTGTTTTGTCTCATAATTCCTTCCTAATTCAAATCTAATCATTAAGCATTCCTTCAATTCCATTTAGTCAATTCATCTAGACAGCTAAAGCTTGCCTCTTTCAACTTTCTTTTTCACACCCTCTAACAGGGCACTCCATTTATTCATTTGCATAGCATTATTGTTACTGAGACAGAAGTTTTCATACTGCCTTCCTTCTGTGTCTTATCAACACTAGTTATGCTTCAAATCTAAAAACGCTTTCTTTGTCAAGCTGCCCAATAATATTCTAGTTTCCATAAGCATTACTTCAAAATATAAGGACAAGCTACACAAAGAAAAACATGATGCAAAATGTATTATACTGGAAATGGCTGCCACAGAGGCACAGTTATTTTACTTTTTTTTTTTGCTTAGGACCCACAACAGATAATGGACTTGCAAAAAATCATGAAATACCCTAATATTTTGGAATAAACAACTACTTTGCTGTTATAAAGTAGTGTACACTTCATTAAGGAATCTTACCAATAGCAGAGTCTTTCAAATGACTTGAACTGGAGGTGCTCGAATTGTCCAATATGTCCAGATCATCATCTAATTCAGAGAACATATCTGCACATAAAAATGAAAGCAAAGAAGCTTTTAACCCACCTCTGACCAGCATGATAGTATTCCTAATGCTTCTTTTGCTAATGACTACCTTTCTCAGAGTTCTCTAAAGTGCTGTGATCTTCTACTAGGATTTCTTCATATGTTCTTTCCTCATCTTTTCCACATGCAGACTGGCAACTTTCAGCTGGGAGGTCAGTATTTTCTGAAAATTCACTTTTGCAACTGGCTGCTCCACTGCTGCTGCTATTAAGCCTCAACTTCTCATAATTTTTCTGACAACAAAGAACAAAAAGGAAATGTCACATATTGTCCTTATCCAGCACTCATTAGAAAACCTGCAAATGAAAGTGCCACTTGCATATATACACACACATAAAAATGCACTTTTTGTTCCCACTTAGCTGTTAGTCCAGGACTACATGGTACCTGGTTCAGCCACTGATTCTAAATTTAGAGCAAAACTTTCAAACTCTTAATCTAAACAAATTATTTCTAGCCTTTACATAAAAGGCATCTTTGTTCTTGAGGAAGGTCTTTTCATAACAAGCACTGAAAGTGAAAAAAATTAAACAAATGCCAGACCAGAAAGAACTACTGAACAGCACAAAAAATAAAAGACTGGACAAAGATAGTAGGTTCCCAGATACAAGCAATGGGAGATTTACTCTCTTCCAGCTTAAGATAATAAACAGCAGACCAGTTCTGGACAATACAAAACCTGCACAACAGTCAAGATGATAGTAAAATATGAAGTGAACTTGACATGATGTGATGCCAGAGAGATTCCCCAAGACTGAACTGACCAAATGTAGCAAGGGGTTCGTCAATGAGTATAAAATTCTGCCTCTGCTACTGTCATTGTTTATAGCTTTTCTAGAAAGAATAAAGATCCCTGATCCCTGTTATTGCTTCTATTTCAATGCAACATGTTTTGAAAACAGACTGGTTTTATGATCTCTTCATATATTGTTCCAAGTCTTCTCAAGTTATTTCTGCTGTGCATAAATAAATTCCTGCTTGTTTTTACTCTATCTTGTCAGAGCAAAGTGTGATAAAGGAGAACAGGAGATAAATTACATAAACATACATAAATATATATCAACAAATGAGTATCTTTAATATTGAAGTAATTTCAGGAGATAATACATTCCTAAATACTTATGTTCTTACCAAGATGTCAAAGGCAATTTGACTTGAATCTAAGACAATATTCTTCCAAAGTCTTTCCCATGAAGTATTTTGACCTGATTGGGACACAGCAGAATGGGTGCATTCTGAAAACCCTTCCTCCTTCAGAAACCTTACTGCACCCCTGAGCACTGACTATATCTCTGCCTGCAAAATGGTCTGCTTCAATTATTTCCCCATCTTTTGTTCTATTCCCAAAACCGTAATTTAACTTGTAAGAGATGGCTTGTCAAGTTTTCTCTTTAAATTTGGGTGGGAAAAGATCATTTTATGCTTAAGTACTGGACTGAGCTTATGTCCAAGATGCCACAATAGCAGTGACTGCAGTGTAGCACAGCATGGCAACCACTAAGGATGACTCTCAAGCTCACTTAAAGAGACTAGTACAGTCATGACACATGAGCATGCTTATTGTGCCCTGAACAGTAAGTGCACAATTACTGAAGAGAACGAATTCACCTGTTCTACATCAAAGAAAACAAAGTAAAAGGGGAGAAGGGTCAAACTGCATGGACATTTCAAACTTAAAACTCCTTTCAACATTGCCAATACTGAACTTCACACTCAAATGACTAATTGTTAACAATAACTTGTAAATCAAGTGGAGCTAAGTGGAAAAAAAAAAGATCAAAAAGACTGCTGTTACCACTTGGTGTCAGATTTAAGTGCCACATCAAGAAAGGAAACCTGTTTGAAATGCCTGAACTGAATTCTGTAGATCTCATGATAAAAATAATCATCATACATGCTACAGAAACAGTTCAGAGATCAGTGAAACGTATCCTAAAGCCTTAAAGCAGTTATATAAGCTTTAAAGCTATAACCTGTCTATACCTAAAATCTGGTCCATTTACATAATATCTGAACAGAGAGAAATATAGTATCTCATTACTAATCTGAGAGTAATATATAAATTTGCTGTGATATATTTTGCCCTACGTAGAAAATAGCTGATAATTTTCAAAAGTGAGATTATATATTGTTTCCTTTTTGAGTAGGATGCTACTAAATCTAAATCAGTCAGGATTTAGGACAAAAGTACACTGACTGAAGGAGACTGGGATGCGAGTTCAGTGCCACTTCTGCTCAGCTTTGGAGTGGGACCATAAGGAACCACATAAGAATCTAAGGATAAAAAGAATATAATTTTCTGAGAAGAGCATGGAGAAAGTATTCTCCAACACCTTGAAACAACCATTTCCATATCCTCGGAGAGACTTCTTTCAGATAGGCAGAAAGACAGATACTTTGAAGAAATCTATTAAACAGTGGGATATTCAAAATATCAGAAACACTGAAACATGAGTTAGACTGACAGATATTCATTTGAACTGTGCTCATACCTACACATTATTCTAGAGTCCAGTATTTTGCAAATCTTTCTGGAGGCTTCTTCAGTTGATCTGTTTTATTTTCACATTTTCATAATAAACTAGTACCTCAGTTTCCCCATGGGTCCAATTGTTCCCCACCTTTGTTGAAACAAACTCTGCCTTCTAGTATAAACAAACACAGTTCAAAAGAAAATCTAAGGGCAAAAGAGTCCCTGTGCAAAAATGTTCAAATTATAAACCAATTAAACTTTTTTCCCAGAATTCATCCTTATGACTGAGCAAAAGCATCTCTGGAAACACCTGAAAATTGTATCCCAGCCATGAAGAAATACTTCTGTCTACAAGCTGGGACTCTTCATCCATATCCTGTACACTTGCACTGTCTCTTTCTTCACTGGTCACCATTACCACTGTAAAATCAGATAAACTTTTATCTTTGGAGAAGGGAAACCTAAATTGGTGTTTTTGACTTCCAACAGAAATCTAATCTTTTATAGATTAAAATTAACACTGTCAAAAAGAAAAAAAAAGCCTAGGTTTAATTAAAATAAAGATATTGAGCATTTGTTTAGCTGTTTTGCCATACTGTTGTGTGGAAGAATTAACTTTTCTGTCTTCAAGAAATATAAAGCTCTCTAGTGGCATTTGCAGATAGTGTTTAATTAATCTTCTGTATTAGAGACAAGTAATTACAGCATTATACTAGTCAACTGAATTTCTATTTCAAGGGGAAAAAAAAATAGAACTACTTCCACTATTGAACTATTTGTAAAACTAGAAGATAGCAATAAAATGAGTAACAGCTAACATGGAATTGTCCAGAAAAAAACATACTAAACCTACATATTTCTTTCTGTAAGAGGGTAACAGCTCTTGTGCACAGGCAACAAGAAGTAGATGTTACCTATAATGGTTTTAGTAAGGTTTTTGACAATGTTTCTCATGACATCTTACAAGAAAGCTAGGGAAGTGTGACCTAGACAAAATCACAATCAGTTGGCTGTACAATTGACCATAGAAATTGTACCCAACTTAGTAACTACTTTGAATGTTTGTCAAACTGAAAATGGGTAGTAAGCACAATTTTTCAGCCTCCCTTCTGACTTTGTTCCAAAACCATTCAATGTTGTCACTGAATTGCAATGATAATCTGCATAATGGGGTAGATAGACTGCCTATTAAATGTGCATTGACTGTCATACATTCACCTCATATACCACATTACAGCATATACATCATACACAGAGTTGCATCAGTGCAACTGACAATAGGTTTTGAAGAAAGTTTTGACAAACTACAAACTGGAGAAACTAAAAAGACTGATGAAGTTTAAATATGGAGAATGCAAAGTTCTATGAGCAAGGAGAAACAACTGTACAAATGCACAGACTGGGGAAGGACTGGTCAGACAGCACCTCTGCAGGAAAAGATATGGGGATTTTGGTGGATCAGAAACAGAGTGTGACTCAATACCATGCTGTCATGTAAAAGTAAACATCATACTGGGATGTATAAAGAGAATCATCTCCTAAGAACTGCGCAATCTTTCTACTCAGTACCAATAAGGTTCTCAGTAAATTTCTAGTCTAGTTTTGAACACTGTACTTAAAAAATGTGGAGATACAGCAAAGGAGAGAAATGAGAATACTCAGAGGTCTACAAAACACAATTTACAAAATAAGACTGACTGAATTTGATTATTCAGTCCAAAGGAAAAAAAAATACAGAGTGGAGATATAAGAGAAAAGAAGTAACTCTTACATATTTCCACAGTGGGGAGGACAAAAAGTAAGCAGCTTAAGCTGCAACAAGTAAAATCTAGGTTAGACTTTAAAACCATCTAACAGTAATTAAATGTTCACCTATTGCACCTATCTGGGATCCTGCAGAGAGAAATAAGTGTTCATACACTATGTAACAGATTTGAATGTGCTCAGTAAATGCAGCGTTCTGGGGGCATTCTGGACTTAGTGCTGTCAGAGCAATTATGTGACACTTAAGACTGGGTGTGAAAATTTCAAGTGTCATATACATCCCATATGTGCACGTGCATATGTCCATCTAATATCTCCTGGAAACAAGACATCCATAACACATCTACTCTGTCAAGCATAAAAAGCGAGACCAACATTCCCTGAAAGCGTCAGACTAACTGCAGGTACAGTATATAGTACAGTGTATATGTGCTATGGGTATGCCCAGGATTTCCAATTATCTTCTGACATTGCTTCAGGCATCCTCATGGTTCTCCAGTCATTATCTTTGGATGGAAAAAAGACTCATTCAGACACAAGACTGCTGACTGTAAAGACAGTTTTTGCATTTCTGCTGGTTCCAAATTGTTCCCTAATTTGGCATAGTTTGCCTTGGGAGAGACTTTCTATCACTTGACATTTCTATGACTGACTGGTCAAATACCTGTCAGGAGTGACAGGTAACTAACTCTAAGGTTTGGAGATGGACAAGATAATCTTTGACAACTCTTCCTGCCTTATATTCTGTGATTCTATTAAAGTACTTTGATGCACTAACAAATTGAAGCTGAATTAAACATATTATGGATTTGTCCTTAATAGTTTGATCATACATTTTCAGAGGTAGTTACTTTGTGATGACTATTTTCTACATTCAGCAACTGTTAAAGAAATTATACCTGTAAAACAGTTTTTGCATCATTATTTTATTCTCCAAACATAAGTTGTATAAATCTAAAAAAGTTACTTTCTTCTTATCACACCAACTGTAATTTCTAATATTTAAACTTTAATTCCAGTACCTGCTACATAAATGCCAAAACAGAACAGTGTCAGAACAAAATCAATGGAGTGAAAGGTGGAAGAAGAAAACAATTTGTGGAATGCTAAGCTTTCATGACATTCCTGAGTCCTCACTCATTTCTAAAGCAATGGGAATTGTATACAGACAGGCAATACCACCCAATTTTTTTGGAAGATTTTTAATAATCAATTTTTAATAAAGATAGGAATTGAATATTTCAACCTAATGTAAAGATTGGACTATATTGCTGCAATATTAATAACCTGTTGCATTCTAAGTGTTTTAAAACCAAACATACTCTTTGCTTCAACCAAGACAAAAACAGTTGCTGCATTCATGCACAGTTGTTTTAAGAAAAAAATTCTTTCATGCGTTGATTGGCTGAACTAAGCAAAATATATATCTAAACACAAAGAAAGAGGAATTAAAATGAACATTAATCCAATCTTTATGTCTTTTTCTGAGTTAACAAAAAAATAGATTAATTCAAATTGAATTGCTAATTAAGCACTACTTTGTAATGCATGTGGTGATGCTTAAAAACTAACATGATTATTAGCACAACAATAGCCAACAGTGCAGAACTGAATATGGTATGGGGGGAAATGACCTGGTGAAAATGCAGTTAAATCATTTGGTGTTTCTTTGCCTTTCAGAGAGCTATGATCCTGTCTTAATTTCTTCTCTAAAAACTTGAGGAAATTGATGACTGCTTTTAATTATAAGAGTTGCCAGTAGCCTGCAGGGTGGTTACAAAAGTATGGATTCTTAAACCATGAGCTTTAACCCTTGCCCCTTTGGCCATACATCCCAGTGGATGAAGAAAAAGATTGGGATAAAGAAAATCCATTCCTGTGGATAAAGAAGAGCGGGAGCAATAGCATGGTCTGTATTTACAGGTATTCCTACAAAATGCTTCACAGTTATTTACATCATGGTCTTTGTGACAGAAGGGACATACAAAGAAATCCCAACATTTCTCAAGATTTTAGGTACACCATTCATGTTTCTAAACAAATCTAGAAAAGACATAACACAATCTACTCTTAATTATCTACAGGTGGATTATGAAGGTTTACACCACAGATGGAAGACAGGAAGGAAACTGCAACGTCTGTTTCAGGTCTGGCCAGGCTCTTTAGTTTAGATGTAGTCCTGTCTGAAAACTCCTATACTGCTTCTTTCTCTATTTCCAGCCAATAAATAGTTGAACTGCTTCTGCAAGAGGGAGAGGCAGGCTTCTTAGCATAGGCCGTAACCAAGCTGCCTGCAAGCAGAATAATCAAAATATGTCTCCCAGCAGTAGCATCCTAGTCCACCAGATATGCAGTACCTTGATACCAGCAGATTTAGGTCTGGGAGGGCCAGTGTTGACTGGATGACAGATGGAAGACAACTCACCTTGGGTCTATATGCCATGCTCTTCAGCATGCTGGGTTAGGGGAAGACTTATCAGTTCAAGTGTGAAAACAGAAAAATGCTAATACGCATTCTTGTGTGTTTGAACATTAGAACAAAGCAGCTGCTAATGGGGACCTAAATGGACAAGCTTAGCCCAAGCAGTGTTAATGATTTCTGACTCCCTATCAGCCCTGACAAACACTGGATGTGGAGCCACTCCATAGATCACACTACACTCAGAAACAAAAGTTGTATCTACTTTTCCATTATCTAAGCATCTTAGTCTCCCATTACTCTGCATAACTGGGAACTTCATTTGAATACATGGATTTGCATATGTGGATTTACAAACAAAATGTGTATTCTAGTGACATTATTAATACAAAACGTAAAATAAGCTGAAATTCCCAAAGAACACTGTATTACTAAAACCTGGTAAAGAAAAAGAATGTGACAGAACATGCATGCCATATGCACAGATCAGAACTTCAGAAATTGAGAAAAGGAATCTGCTCTCAGAGAATATATTAAAAATGGGCAGACATGATAGACTGACTACCTGGCTCATCAGAGTAGCAGGAGGCACAAATGACTCATATTTTGTTATATATTTTTAGCTGACAGACTCCAATTATAAAGCTTACAGTTTTCTCTCCCACATTCAAAATACAGGACAGATCTCAATATTCAGCATTCTATATTGTTTTAGGTATGTATATTGATGTTTTACATTAAAAAATCTGGCAATGAGAAAAAAGTTATTCTGTTTATATGTCAAACAGTATGTGAACACACTGGCTTATCAAGGCCTTCTAAGCATTATTTCTAAGTTAAAAACACTTCAGGATATATGCAGTAAATGAAACAATAATGGATGATGCCCATGTAATCAAATACATATTTCCAAAGTAATAAAAGTGACTTATTTTCAGCTTTTTGCAAACAGCCAAAATAATGTCTAAATTTTTCAAATCTATATACCTCAAAAAAGCAATCAAATTATTATTTGGCTACCCTCTCATCTCTTTAAAGGAAAATATTAGAAAGATACTTTCATTATTAGCTAAATCAGCTACTGTTTTGAGACTGAGATTTGGCCTGGAACACCGAAAACTCAGCTTTGCCACTGGTCTGTTTGGTGACCTTAAACAAACTACTTTTTTCCTCTCCTTTTCCTACCCAGAGCATGAAAATATAATATTGACCACCTTGAAATGAAGGGTACTATGTGAGACGTGATTACTACTGTTATTAGTATTACTTGTTTTGGTCCTCTGCACCCTGTATTATGTCAGCAAAGTTAACCTTTCAGAACTGAACACGCTAACTCTATTAAGCACCTTTCAAACCTCCATCTGCTTCTGTTCTTACACAAACAACAATTTCTATGGAAAACAAGGAAAGATAAGAATTTATGTGGGGAGCTGATAATGATTCTTTTTATTAGGACTATTTTCAAGCATGGATTTTATGCTATACTTGCCAGGCAAGGTAACTGCACTTCTCCAATATCATCTACTGACCTGCATTTCAATTGCCTACTTACCAGCTTCCATACTGGTCTTAAACTACTTGCAACACAGATTCCACTCTGGCTCCAAAAGATCTCTTATGCTTAGTTCCATAAACCCAGACAGAGAGTACACTCTTTATTCCAGAAACATTATATGACACAACTGGGATGAAAAAGGAGGCCATAAGTACATTTTAGTAAGGAGAAAACAAACTATAAGATAGCTGGCTTCAACAAAACATTGAACTACATGGCAGAAACACTGAATTCTCTGACACCATGGAAAAATGACAAATTACCTGGCTGTGAAATCACTGGGGCCTTGACTAAGATGAATTAGGTTGTCCATATCTCACAGAGTTTTTATTTCAGGAACAGCTGCTTGAAATTCTTCCTAGTACTTTTAGTCAGAATATTGTCTTTTTTTTCAAAAGTGAAACTTTTCAGGAATAATTATTCTCTTTATTAGAAATCCTCAATGAACTTCATAAACTTCATAAAACTTTCCTACAATACTGCAAACAAGGAAACAACATGGCTCCTTCTGTTTCTAAGCCCTGCAGCACTCCTCTGAAATTTGAAAGATCCTAGCCTGATTTATTTTATCTTATTTACAGTAAAGACACACAATTAGGTCTTCCACTTCTCATTACTGAACCATACTCCTCTCAGCTTCTGTAGCGTTCTGGGTCATTGTCAGATCCTCGTGTTGTACCTGTTACTTTTACATGATAAAAGTTCCATTGGAGTAGAACTAGAACTACAGTATTCTTTCCTTGAGAAGACTAGCCATTATCCCCCAAAATACAGAGGCATTTTCTTTCTTGTTTTGTAGATAGGTATGTTTTTCAAGTATTTATACAAAACAGAAGTACTCTACCCTCAATGTAAAGCTATTAGTCCCATCATATCTTACAAGTGTCTGGACAGGGCACTCTTCTTTCAAAGATAGGATAATTGCATTGAAATCCCAAATCAAGCAGCTTTCCATGCATAGTATCTTTTTTGTTTTTTCAAATTTCATGACAGTTATGCAAAAGAATGACTATATCAAGATATGAAAAAATAATGGCATACAACAAGCTTCTAAATGTGTAGGGTAGGAACACTCAAAAAACATGGAAAATAATTGCTCATTCTGTTCTAAGTTATAAATCCTACTCTTTCTTTCATCTCAGTACCTCTTACATTTCAAATGACAGTGGTTTGTTGAGGTTTTTCTGGAAGTTGTTGGCATCCTTTTTATTGAAAAAAAAAATGGTATAATACAAATAATGATCTTGGACTGATAGGTCAAAAAACTGCTGGGGAAAAAAAAAAAAGTGATTAACAATTTCTACAAGTCTTATGTTTGGCCAGGAAGGTGAATACAAAGAACATACTGAAAAAAAAAAAAAAAACCATGAGTTTGGGACCAGGTGTTCCTGAAAACCTTTTTCCTACACAGAGGTTCTTCAGTGCAAACTAACAAGCCCTGATAAAAGGAATCTGAGAGATACAATAGCTGAACAGACAAGAGTAGCCATGTAAATTACAACTTTGCTTCATAATTACCATAACAATAATTTTCACAGTGAGCTTTTACTACACAAAAGCATTGTCCTTCTATTTTTTTAAGTAAATTCTCTGAGATCATATACAAATTTGGTTCATTATGTAAAACACTGATGTCCTTCATCAAGAGTGCTTAAAACACAGCCTGAAGCAAATGGAAGAATTTTAAGTATTTCTGCAAAACTGTATCAGACAGTAAGAAAGCATTAGCAAATACCTTATCAGCATCTCTGTTCTTTATTTAGCAATCTGTAATTAAAAATTATATTTGCATAGGTTCCATTTTCTAGGTGTCATTGTTTGTGAATCATACACAAGCTTATCCATTTGTTCCACCCTAGCCAAGTGTATATTCTCCTATTCACAAACCATTCACAAGCATGCAGTAATAATTAAACGTTATCAGATTCTATCAAAACTGCAAGTACCTCCATAACAATGCTATTTTCCAACATAGAATGGTATCAGTTTTTAAGATACTGATATTTTTCCTGCATAAGCATGTCCACAAAAAATGAATGAATACCTCTTTAAAAATAAATTAAAGAGCCTGCATGGAAAAATGTTTGTTCTAAGAGGATGGGTCTTTTCATTTTGGTTTATTTTCTGCTTTGTTGTACCTTATTTTCTCAGGTATGGAAAACAATGATAAGAAAACATAAAGCCTAATACGTCTACTTACTTGTGATAAAATGGAAAGCTGATGGTGATAGGTTACTGCATTTCGATTAGCCTCCATGAAGTATTTCTGCGTCCGTCTCCTCTCCCGATCCAGTTTCTTCTCCAACATGAGATGAGAGGTGGACAAAACATCCAGGTATTTCATCATCACATCAGACAGCAGTGAGCTGACCTCCACTATGTCTGGACGTGCCTCTGCATCAGGAGTCAAGCATCTACAGAAAGAACATTCTCTAATGAAATCTAATTAATTCTTTCTAAAAAACTGTTCAGTACCACGGCATTCCTCCACTGGTATTTATCAAGTCACGCTGGCCAGCACTCTGTTCAAGCCTGCGTGCGACAGTTTGACACTGTGCACCCTTGGTGTTGACACACCACAGAGCACAGTCTCTGGCATCAGCTGGAACAATTACCCTTGGCACTTCCCGAGGCACTGACCCAGAGAGAACTGTTATTATGGGGGGCTGCTGCTGTGCACTCCCAGGCAGTGCCTGGTACCTCTTCCTGGGGCTAGGGGAGACACTGGCCTCCCCTGTGAGGACTGTGCTCTTGTCACCGTGCTGCACTGCTGGACGAAGCAGCTGTGAAGGAGACAAGTGTGCTGCCAAGAGGATTTACAGGAGAATGGTAAGATCTCCACAGAGACTTTGCAGAGACAAGACGCCCAAACAATGCAAAGAAGGAGGAAAACCTAGAGATTACCCTCAAAGGAGCAGTGGATGGAGGCTCCCAAGAGGAGGTAGGCTGGAGACTTGTGACTTCTGCCAACAGAAGGAAGGCTTTTTCTCTGCCTACAGATACACAACTACAGAACAGGTATAGTGACCTGGGAACAGGTGAGGAAGAACAAGACCTAACAGAGCACACACGAGAGCCAAGTGAGTCTGAATCAAGTGTCTACATCACAATAAGAAGCAGCAGTAATTTGAGACTGAGGGAACAGAGGCACCCATCTACTTGATCCAATTTGATGATTGTGAAGCCTGTTGCTTGCGAGATGCTTGGATTCAGGACATTGTGGAGATACTGCTAAAACCCATCTGGCCCTTGGGCTATTACGCCTTGCTTCTCATTCATATGGGCACCAATGACACTACCAGGGCTGACCCTGAACACACCAAAAGTGACTACAGAGCACTGGAGTCAAGTGTGAAGGGCAGGGGGCTGAGGTGGTGTTCTCCTCAATTCTTCCAGTGAGGAGGAAAGGCTCAAGTCAGGGTGGATGCAACCTGCAGTCCAACACCTGGCTGCGTGTAGTCAAGAGCCTATGGGTAAGGATCAGAAGAACAGACCAACATGGGTGACATTGTGGTAGATGCCTGCTATAAACACCCAAAACAGAAAAGGAAGTCAGTGAAGCCTTTGTTGGACAGATGGAGGAAGCTTCATGCTTGCAGGCACTCATACTCATTGGGGCCTATTAAACACTCTGATATCTGCTGATGGGGTAATATGGCTGAGTGCAGAAATCCAGGAGATTTCTGGAATCTGTTGATGACAATTTCTTGGTGCAGATGATTCAGAAGCTAAATAGCAAAGGCACTCTGCCAGACCTGTTGTTCATAAACAAGGAAGAATCAGACAGGGATGTGAAGATTGAGGGCAGCCTTGGCTACAGCAACCATCAAACTGTGGAGTTCAAAATCCTGAGAGGGGTGAGAAAGGTTGTATGGTCAACAGCACAGGACTTCAGAAGAGCAGAATTCAGCCTGTCAGGGATCTTCCTGGTATAATCTCATGGAAGACTGCCCTGGAAGGTAAAGAGAAAGCTTGGAAGAGCTACCTAATCTTCAGGGACACCTCAAAGCACAAGAACAGCCCACTCCTGTGTGTAGGAAGCAGGGGTGGGCTACACAGGAAGAATATACAGTTACTGCCCAAAGGGTGGCACATTAGGAAAGCCAAAGCTCAGCTGGAGCTGAAACTAGCAATGGATGTGGAAGGCAGAAGAAAGGCCTTCTATGAGTATACTGACAAAAAAAGAAAGGCTAAGGAAAATGTGGACCCACTATGCAACCTAGTGACAAAGGACATGGAAAAGGCTGGGGCACTCAAATCCCTTTTTTCCTTCCTTTTCCATTGGGAAACTTTGGCCTTAAGTATTCCAAATCTCTGAGCCTACCTGTAGAATCCATGAGCATGAAGCATTACCACACACTAGCAAATATAGTGAGAAAGCATTTAAGCCAATTGGACATACACAAGCCCATGGGACCAGATGAGATGAGCCTCAGGGTGCTGATGCAACCAGTCAATGCCACTATCCATCATGTCTGAAAGGATCAGAGGGAGGTTTCTGTAGACTGGAAAAAGCTGAATATCATGCGCATATCCAAGAAGAGCAAGATGGAGGATCCAGGAAGCCACTAGCCAGTCAGCTTCACCTCAGTCCCTGGGAAAATAATAGAGCAAATTCCCCTGGAAGTCATTTCCAAGCACACAAAGTACAAGAAGGTGACTGGGAACAGCCAGGATGGATTTACCAAACAGCAGTCATACCTGACTAGCCTGATTGCTCTCTATGATGAGATTACTGGCTCTGTGGACAAGGGGAGAGCAGTATATGCTGTGGGTAGCTTTGTTTTAGTAAGGCCTTTGACACAATATCCCACAGTATCCACAGGACTATAAGGTAGGTAGATAATTGGCTGAACTTCCTGGTGCAAAGAGATGTCATCAGCAGTACAAAGTCCAGCTGGTGGCTGGAAGTAGCATCCTTCAGGGATTGATATTGGGCCAGCACTGTTTTATGTCTTTATTAATGACCTAGATGATGGGATGGAGTGCATTCTCAAAATGTTTGTGAACACCAAATTGCAGGGATCAGTTCATACATGGGGCAGGGCTGCTGTCAGAGGGAGCTGGGCCACCTACATAGAGATCTGATTGCTATCTATGTAATGGGAGGGTATGGAAAAGATGGGGCCAGATCCTTCTCAGAGGTGCACAGTGGTAGGGCAAGAGGCAATAGACACAAGTTAGAAGACAGGAAAGTCTGATTAGATATAAGGATTATTCTTATTACTACTACTACTGCCAATCACAAAGCCAAACACTGAAGAGGGCCCAGAGAAGTTGTGGGATCTCCATCCTTCAAGATATTCAGAACTCAGTTAGACAAGACCTTGAGCAGCGAGCAACAAGATTTATTTGTATCTGCTTTGAGCAGATGGACTAGATGACCTCCGGGGGTCCCTTCCAACCTAGATTACTTTACAGTTCTACAGTTCTTGTTTCAGGCACCCAAGGTAGCTGTTTAGTAACAGTGATAATACATTATTAGATCTATTTTAAATCCCCAGAATATTTTGTATGTAGTGTAGGATATGAAAGCTGATAGGGACAGTTCTGCATGTACGATATACTGTCTTAAATCTGTTAACTCCAGTGAACATGATAATTTACTATGATTTCCCTGCAGAGTACTATTGACCTGCTAGCATGCAGATACACTTAACCCAACACACTTTAGTGTCACAGAATTCTTTTACTATTTCTAAAACAGTACTGTCTTTCTAAATAAATGTAACTGCCATGTAAAGTAGCAGTTTTGAAAATGTTTTGCAGTTCTTGAACTTCTTGATTTTAATCTTTTTTGTTTAAATTTGCTTAAATTTGTTGATTTGTCTCATTAATTTTCATAACTGTTAATCTGTTTTACTTAAAATTTGATATTTTCTTTAAACACATGCAAGTTTTTCACCCTTAAGAAATGTTCTGTTTGATTTTTTCTTTTTAATTTTTTATTTTAATCCACTGAAGTTGGTCAAAATTTCCAAGACGATGTGAGCTATAAAAGATTTGTGATAAGCCTTAAATCCATTTCCCCTGCATCTGGAAAGAAATTATTTATTTATGACTAAACACTGAGTAGATTGATGTTCAACTCTGAAAGACTTGGATGATTATGATTCCAGAACTTACTTTGGTAGCTTAATCCAATAAAACTGTATTTTAATAATAATACTAAATAATAACAATGATAACACTAAATGCAAATTTACAGTTGCAACATGAAGCTTTCAATGTTTTTTGTAATCATTATCACTAAATTATTTTTTCTATTTATGACATTAATCTTTGACTATGTGTTGTGCCTCAGTCATTTGGAAAGAACTTCTTAATTTCTCCTAATATTTCCTCATCTATATTATAAGTAAAATCTCATTATTACTGCTTTTCTTTAATGTTCTTTATTCTTTCTAAATATCTCACAAAGCATAAGCCAAAACCTAAACATAATATTTCATTTAAGGATTAACCCATAGTAAGAGAATCAACATTTTTTAAAAAAACATTTTATGATTCTCACTGCTATTAAAATAAGCGGAAAAATTCTTACATGATAGGAAAACTTAATTTTAATATTTTCATGCAAATACCTATCTAATAATCTATTTAAATCAGCTACCCACCATAGCAGCCAGTCTCATGATGATATGGGACTTTCAGCAAACCTGTTTAATACAGCCACAGTATCTGCAATCATAACTAACTCAATAGCTGGCCTTGGAAATAACCGTGAAAACTTTCTATTACAGAGTGTCTCATCATTATCGTGAGTGAAAAGAAAGAAAAGAGAGGGACAGATACTCACATAACTTTATCTAAGTCACTGGATAAAGATATGTTTAAAATTTGTAAGAGAATGCAATACATATCAATACTGATATGATGTAACTGGCAGGTATTTTCTGGATGCATCTGGGATTACTATATTATTCTTAAACAGCGAGCAATGAATTAATAAAGTCAGTTATTCTAACTACAAATATCTGTAAATATTTAAAATATTAAAATTCATTTCAGGACCTCTTAAAGGTAAATGTTAGTTCTATTATCTCCTATCCTCTCCATTGTTGTCCTTCATCCTCAAGGTCTTTAAATAACAGAAACTTTTTTGTACAATAAAAAATAGTATAAAAACATTATAGTCTTTGTACAGTAAAGTGCTTTTTAGAGATGGAATTCAACATCTGAGTGAGAAAGTAAAAGCATTTTTGTGCTAAGTGGAGCTTTTCTAAAATGGAAAAATCAAGGGAGCTAAATTTCATAGAAGTTCACCAATTCACTCTCTATACTTCTCCTTACACATTACATTATCACCAGGAAGATGTAACCATAGCTAAGAGAAATATGTGATGAGTGAGCAGAACAAATACAGGCTCATCTTTTCTTCCATTACTGTGTTATCTCTGCTTTGTTATCTCTGCTATCCTGCTAACAGGATTAGAAGTTAGTGGGTAACATATTTCTATCAGTCAAATAAACACACAAAACTATGAATGTGATCATACAGTGATGTATAAATAAGATACTGCAACAGGATTACTTCCTTGACCATAAACTGCACTTGAAAATTACTCAAAATGCTATATTTTCATGTGGGGGAAAACTGATGTGTGGGGAATTAACTACAGCACTGGTATTGTTAAACTTCAGTAGTGAGTATAAAGTCCCTACTGGTGCTGACTATACCGGCATGAGTTTTCCAGTTGCATGTATGCAACTATATTGCATATGCTATTAGCTTTGTAAGGACATATCTCCGTTTTTCTTTAAATCAGAAGATATTTCATATTCAGAGACAAATACTGGCAGTTGCTAAAGTCAGCAAACTGTCACATGGAAAGATACAAAACAAAATATCTTTTCAGCAAGATGCTGAAATAAAACTAGATGAGTAATTACCTCTTAATGGTAAATGACATTTTTTCAGAGTACAGTCCTTCTGGCAGAGGTTCATACATGGCCCCTACTATCTGCAAAATAAATAATCTACAGTTAATTGAAGAAAAATATTCCATTATTTATTTGAAGATGCCATATGATAAGTATTGCTCCTTGAAACAACCTGATGGGCAGTACATCATCAGCCCTAGCTTGCATAACAACTCAGAATATATCTTCTAATGCAGAATGTCATTTTTAATCAGGTATCCACATTAACATACATAATCACTGTAGATCAAAGGGCTACAATATCTGACTAAGGGAAACAAAAAAAAAAAAAGATTTATTTTTATTCATGATCGCATCCTAAGTTGTAACACACAATGCTATAGAAAATCCAATATTACAGTACATAAAGAAATTTTATATATCTAAAGGTCCTATCACCAAATGCAATGATAAAAACATGCTAGTCTGAGAGGTAATAATATACTAACATGTACAAGCAATTTTTACACTTAGAATGGCAAGACAGCAATTCATACAATGATAAACACTTGTGCTCATTCACACATCAGACCAGAGAGCAGTTTATGCTTCTATAACCTTAAACATAAATTCTCATGGATCTAGTGAACACATGCAGAAGTAATTGGTAGGTTGATCTGGCAAATCTGAATACCTTAGTTGCCAAGGAGAGCATATTGGTGCTGTAAAATGGTGGGTTCAGAGTTGCCATCTGATAAAGGATGCATCCTGCAGCCCAGACATCAGCCTTCTCTCCATACGGCTCACTCTTTACAACTTCAGGGCTACGTAAAAAGCAATGCAACCCACAAGTGTTTAATTAATTCACCTAGAAGTAGACTTACTTTTTTAAAAAACACCCAATGTTTAGTTAGTCACTACAACATATTTTCAGAGCAGATACAATTACATTCAAAAGGTTGCATTTATTTCCTTTACCAGCCAAATTCTTGAAGTGGAAGTACAATTAATAGCTTTTCCACTTCTACTGCAGTTCTCACAACATTAGTGGTTTAAATTTTGTTCACTTGTCCTTTCCACACATTTCATGTTATAATGTCTTTGGACTTAATGGATACAAATGAACTACAGCATTCAGAACTTGTTTACAATGATGGCATTTCAATAAAATGGACTAGAGAACAGATAAATATATCACTTCCTCTTGTAATTCAGATATCAGAAAGATTTTAGTAAGATTCTTATATTTAGAATGCTAATGGATATGATTTTGCTATTAATGCGAGTAAACAAACCTTACTCATTATATCATTTTCATCCTCGCAAAACTACTGTAATACATTCCCTGTGAGGACGCCACATGGACAATCAACAGCCAGCCAAATGACAATTAAAAAAAAATCCATTGTAAAGATCCATTTAAAGTAAATGGACGAAGGCAGTAATTTCAGTTTTGATTCAGTACAAAGCAGACTCCACTTCCTCCTCTTAATTTCCTCAGCACTTTTCATAAACCTGGATGATAATAATTTACAATAGTAGAGATATTCTGATGCTGGAGTTCAAGTCTTAGCAGTAAGTAAAGGTCATATCACATAATGTGGTTTTTTCGCTTAGCATCTTCTCTCTGTAATTATTCAGAGATATAAAAAATACTTGACTCCTTTAATCTATAAAATCAACCTGAAAACCTACTTGTTTTCCTTTTTCTTTCAGCTTCAAATTTGGAACCACTATATCAACTTCATGATTATACTACTGTTATCTTTGGTAAAATGCCTTATTTTGGAGCTGAGAGTTACTGTGCAGATTCAATTAATGATGCAATCTGGATAAAGTATATTGCTAGAAGGTGTGCTACTGATATGTACAAAGTACAGAAAACAGATTTTTAAAATAAATGGGATGAGATCCCTTAGATAAACTATTATGCTGAAGAGAAGTTAAGGGATCTTAACAAAACAGAAAGTCAGAACAGAGATCACAGTGTGGAGAAATGAGAGACTGACAGGTCAGACATTTCTGATAAAATTGATCAAGCAAGATACAGATTCCTGGGTGAAACCTAAGTAGCAATTTTCCTTGAATGTTGCTGCTGCTATTACATAACCAGAGAGGGGAATACAGGATGTTGAACACAGTGTAGGAACATAATACCATTTCTGTAATCAGACTGTCTTTATTCCTCACTGTGACACTAATTCATTAGAGCACTTTGTGGAAATTTCATTTTTATGTATTAAATATGTCTATTAGAGCAAACATCAGTATTGCAACTTCACCATATAGATGGTGAGCTCAGTAAGGCAAAGCCCCGTCTTACTAAAGTTCTAAGCATGCTCCTATTCAGAAAAATGAATCTGACTTGAATTTTACAATCTTTCATTCTAGTGATAATTTTCATGCACAGACATAAAGTTATAAATTATTATTTTCAAATGACTAAATAATATGAAAATTCCAAAGTGAGATTATTCAAGCCAAATCTATGTACCTATACAAAAAAATCACATAGCAGTCACAGAAAGAATAAGCTGAATACAATCGAGAGAGAAACAGAAGCAACGACGACCTGGCCTGCAGAATCTTGTGTTCATGAACAGCAGGCAAGAACCTAGCTTCATGTCCAGAGCAAACAGCAGTCCATTGGGCTGGTGACTAGGAAAAATTTATTTCTTACTGCTATGATTTGGAAATCACGGGAAGAATACAGTGCTGGCAGCATTGTAGTTCTAGCATGGTTTCACACAAATGCGTAATAGCTTGAAGTTAATGCAGTCATTTGGTCTGCTTATTCATGCTGAAAGACTTCTTGTTCTAAATGTATATCTAATCCCCCTGCCCCCCTTTTTTTTTTTAAATCAAAAGGAGGACTTGCAGCAGAGTACTTGATCTTTTCGTCCAGAATAAATGTCTTTAGTCAGAAGTCTCTGATATTTAGACCATTAGGATGACCAGTACCTTAAATAAAGACTGTCTTATGCTTAAGAAGTACTTTAAATTACTGAAGTAATATTTATCAAAGGTGACCATGAAAGTTTTACAGAGGATACAAAATCCTATACTTATATGATGCGATGCTTTCATGGCTAATTAATTCTGTAATTTAGATTTTTAAATAGAATTTTCAAATATTATTTATTTACTTTTAAATGATGTAGTGAAATCCCTCACCATGTTCTACAGGCTTGCCTCACCATCTGCTAGTTAGAAATGTGGATGGGCTACAGTACTTGTTGACTAGCAAAACAGTTTTGCAGTTGAGTTGCATCTTTTGGATCCGCACTGTTGAGGGATGCCAAGCAGAGAAAGTACCCAGTTCTGTTCCTGTACGCTGCCACCCACAGTGGCAGTGGGTGTCGTGGGAGTACATACGGTTTGTCTAATTCAGTTGACAACAGTGTATAAACTGTCACTGTCTGGTCAAGACCAGAAAGAATGAGCAGAACCAGACTCTGAATTTTATTCCATAAAAACCCTACAAAATCAGTCTTAGCCACAAACACTGAAAATTAATTTAAGGGTGTAGCATTGGTATGACCGTTTGGGGGTTTATTTGTAAAGGCAGGATTCTTCCTTTAATTCTTAGGTTAAGAGATCTCCATCAGCTGAAATAGGACAGTGGCACCAATTAAATTTTTAGCAAACAGATGTCCACATTATAAAATGCATTCAGTGTCAAAATAAAATACATAAAGGGAGAAACTCTAAGAGATGATAAAGAATTTAATTTGCATTGCTCCAAGGGCTGATCGTGCTGCCGCAAAGCAGCAGTACTGACGCTATACTCTATGATATCCACAGTCTTGGATATTAAAAGAGGCAGCAGATACTTATATAATTAGTCATTTAGTTCTTGCAGCTAACATATTCAAGATAATCACTACAGTTTTCCTCTAGGTTTACAAATAACTGCTCTTTTCCAAATTACATATTCAAGCTGTAAAAACTTACTTCAGCAGCATTATGTTAACTATAGAAGAGTCCTTCACTGAACAAATGTCCCTAGCAAAAGCAAGACTAAATTCTTCTGAATGAAAGATACAGAAATATATCCACAGAATAATTCTTCAAATTCTCAGCATCCTTGAACAGACAGTTTTATAACTGTTTCTCAGAAAGTCCACTCTTGCTCAACATATCAGCATTGCTTTTATATTTAATAACAAAGTCCTCTATGCCAACAGCCTTAAAATGAGTCTTGAATTTGATTAAGCCATTGCTTAATCCTATCTATTTTTTTCTTCTTCTGAACTACTTCTGCACAATTAAACAGCTATTTTAAATACAGATGATAGCTTTCCATACTACCCCAAGTTTTTAAGTAAAAAAAAAAAAAAAAGAAGAAAATCAAATCTTGTCAATAATTGTGCTACTTGTAAAACAGTACTATTTCACCAAATCATCTCTACATGGCCTTGGAGACATTTTTGCAATCAAGCTTTCAGTTATAATTTTGCTCACTGATGTTATTTTGTCATGGTTTTTATTTAAGAACAGTTTTAACAGAGATTTACAAACAGACTGTCGCAATCTGAATCTGCTACATTAGTACTATCACATACCTATATGAAAGATTACTATCCTCACTGGATTATCTCATGTTCACATTAGTTATTAGTGGATAGAAGTTCCAAAATGAAGGGAAACATCCTGCATTTGGAGGGGGAGAAAAGGGGGAGCTGAGGGAAAACAGCACTAATCTTCTAGAGCTTCTAAAGCTTCTAAGAAATGTTGTCAATACTATCAGGCTGACTTTACATGGGCCACAATCAGTGAAGATTTCCCAAGCTGCACAGAACTTCAATAAGCCACTCGTGACTTGTCTTGGTACAGTGTTCACTGGTTAATCCAAGTGCTTCTGACAGGTGTAACAACAAGCTGGTACATGTCATCCTACAGTATGAGGAGTATTTTCAAATGAGACATGATTTCAACTAGACAGTTATGGATTGATGAAATTAAAAGTGATTCTTCAAGACTAACTCCCAGAAGAGGTGATAACTATAGTGAAAGACTAAATAAATAAGAAGCATACACCACTGCAGAAGATTTTAACAATGACAGAGTTACTGCTTTTAGTCTTTATCATTCCTCCAATTAATTATTTACAGTTTGATGGAGATTCCCGCAGTTGGCAGTGGTTATACAAACACTCACGCCTAGAAACAATATCTAGTTCAGGAAGCAACCCAAGCTGAAAATAGTTGGAGGCCAGCAAAGTATCAAATATGCTTATCCCATTCTTCCTTCCCTATGGATATTGACTTATTGCCACTGTTGGAGGAGACAGGACAGCAGGAGAGATGGTAAAGTTCACCATATACTGATAAACCTTTTTTTTTTTGGTCCCAAATACTGAAAGAGTCTCTGCAGCTTCTATTAGCTTCAGATATTCAGATATCTTTGTTAAGATACCTATAAAATAATACTTGCTTGCAATGGCTATCCTTTTTAGTTGCTGGCAGAACTCATCAAACCAAAGTAAAGCAAGGGATTTTGCACAATCTTTGCACCTGTTAATTGCCACAATTCACTATAAAAATGAGACTGCCATTCTCTGGCCCAGGCTAACCCTGGATTTATCCAGTAGCATCTTGAAAACCTTCAGAAGTAAAGACTACACAACTTCTCTGAGCAGCCTGTTGTACATTTGACTTACAATCATAGAATCATTTTGGTTGGAAAAGACCTTTAACATCAAGTCCAACCATTAACCTAACACTGCCAAGTCCACCACTAAACCATGTCCCTAAGCACCACATCTACAGGTGTTTTAAATACCTCCAGGGATGGTGTCTCAAACACTTCCCAGGGCAGCCTGTTCCAATGCTTGACAACCCTTGTGGTGAAGAAATTTTTCCTACTCTAAACCTCCCCTGGTACAACTTGAGGCCATTTCCTCTCATCCTATCACTTGTTACTTGGGAGAAGAGACCAACACCCACCTTGCTACAACCTCCTTTCAGGTAGTTGTAGAGAGCGATAAGGTCTCCCCACAGCCACCTTTTCTCCAAGCTAAACAACCCCAGTTCCCTCAGCTGCTCCTCATAAGACTTGTGCTCTAGAACCTTCACCAGCTTTGTTGCCCTTCTTTGGACATGCTCCAGCACCTCAATGTCTTTCTTGTAGTGAGGGGCCCAAAACTGAAAACAGTATTTGAGGTGCATAATGGCGAAAAAAAATTGCCTTATATCAAGTTAGAATCTCTCCTATTTCAGTGAATGTCTATTTCCTCAGAAAACAGCCAAGACCACCAATTTCAGTCCAAAGAATGAGAAAAATCAAGGGTATGCTTGTGTTTTAGCACCATTTCTAGGTTTCTGTGAACCAGGTAGCCCATTTTCATTTTACTAAACTACTGCAGGATAATTTGTGAGTGTTTGGAGACCAGTGTGAAAAAACACAGATCTACTCTATAATCAGTTCTCTGAATCACAGAAAGGCGGGGGGGGGGGGGGGGGGGGGGAGGTGTTAGACACAGGTGGGGGGAGAGGGAAAGCAGCTGCTCACCATCAGCATCATCCAAAGGAGAAAAAAAGAAGAACTGAAAAGCAGTTGCTGCTTATCACAATTTTTCTCTGGATAGTTTGCTGTAACTTACAGATATGCATGCAGTATTATAGCTTCATAATTACCACTAAAAGCAATGGAAGAAGAAACAGGAGCCACAAAACTGACAGTTTGAATAAAGAGCTTCTGTGAACATTGCTGAAAGCTATTTGCATTCTTCACCTACAAGAAGAATTCAGCACCAGCCTTTTGGTGATATTCTGTCTATCCCTTGAGCGATGAAGCTGGAACAGGATTTTCAGTCACTACTTAAAAATTTTGCCTTCACAGTTTTCTATTTTGAAATGTATTGCTGAGTAATTCTATATTACATTGTCTTCTAACTTGTATACATTTTTCTCATTACAAATTATGTTAGTATTTTTGTAAAATATTATATATATATATATAAAATTTCCTCTTCACAAAAGACACATTTTCAGGCATCCTAAACCTCTGCTGACACCTATAGAAAAATTCATTATTTCCACCATTTTTAAAAATGCAATGGGGTAGGGAAGAAATTTACTATCTTCAGTTTGCAATTTTACGCTGTAATAAATCCTCTTGCCACCAGATGGGGAATGTAATTTTAAAATGGGTGAAGTCAGCTAAGAGAGGTAACTTTCATATGTATAATTGCTCTCTCATCAGTGTAATCTCAACAGTTTCATTTTCTAGTCCAAGCATTGCCTGTCTCTGGCCAGAAAGTTCCTCTACATTCAGATAATTTAGGCTGTAGAGAGGCAAAACCAATCTGAGGTCAGTGACAGGCCACTAGTAACTACAGGATACAGCAGACTATACGATAATACCTCCCTTATGTTTTTACTAAAATCTTAAAAATAAAAAAAAGCTTTGTTTGATGTGGAAGGACACTTCTTCACTGCAAATAGTAGTAAAGTTGTGTAGTCTGTCTCAATCTGAAATGTTAATGAGCACTGAGAAATGTGTAAGAACAAGATCCCAGTAATAAATCAGTGTAGCTCTCAGCTACACTGCTGTTGATCAACAATTTAGAGAAATCACTAACTTACTGCTTGCTTTCAGCACATATTCAGTGTCTCTCTGTCTAAAACAGAAACAGATGTTTTATATTCCACCTTTTGGGTTTTTATTTTACGGTTTTGAAAATAAAGATACGGACATCCAGTTAACATTCAACAACTGATTTGTATTCCTTTGAATTTACAAACCTTTAAGCTTTTATGTGTGCTAACATTATACATTATTGCTTAGAGATGCCAAATATATTAACTTCGAAAAATAATTTATGGCCTCTAGCAGTGTAATAAGACAGTGTTCTAGAACACATGAAAAACTGCCAGCAATTCACTTCTAATTCACCCATGTCACATATTAATACAAATCAAATGACATTTTTTAAAAAGTTTACTCTGTTGTTCTTCACTCCTATTGCTTTGTTAAACAAAAGCAAATGAAGAAAAATCTTCTTTATACCTAAATTATTAAATATCCATGGCAGAAGCATGTTCAGAGCACAAGGTCCTCTTCCTAATCCCTAGGGCAAAAAGTAACTCATACCTACTTTTTTCCCCAGCAAAACTTAAGAGCACATATGAAACTGTAAAGACCAAAACAGCCTCACATGTGGTAAGTTGTTTAGGCTGTATATTAGAAAAATATTTTAAGCCAAGATGTTGTTTTGCTCCTGCTGATCCCAGTCACTCTTAACCAACACTGCCTGCTCTGCTGTGCCAGCACAAGTACCTCTACAGCTGCATTATGTGTCAGACTGAAGACCTGATTGATGCAGGTGAAAAATAACCTAAATTATTTTTCAGCCAGGTCAATTCTCTAATCCAGTTCATCATCTTTATGTTTACACAAATGCTTGTGTTGGCCCAGGAGTGGTATGGCTGTTTTGGGGAGGGGGTGATGTTCAGGGTTGGGTTTTTGGTTTGTTTTTTTTTTTTTTCTTTGAATCATTTCATTGACACAGTTTATATCACAGCCCTGAAAACAGCTGGTACTGGTAAAAATTTGGGAGGTTTTTTCCAGGGAAGAGAGATACTAATTACAACTGCTAAGAGGCCAGCTTAATAAATATAAAAGCAGCTTCCACTGAAACACAACTTTCATTTTTACTCTTAGTTCATAATGCTTAACTGAAACTTTTTTACTTTTGCTAAGTAAGAAAAATTTAGCCAATCAAAATATAACTAAACCAAGAAAATGTATAAAAAGCTTCAGAATATCTCTTCTCAGTTTCTTTCTGAGCATAAAGCCTATATAAAAAGCTGCTGAAAAGAGCAGAATAATTTTATTGTGAGGACTTCTGTGTTCATACTTAGAAGTAGAAGACCAGCGAGGTACATTCAACTACTACATGTTCTCCCATCTTTGAACTGTGTACTTTTCCTGCAAGAGTGTACAACTCTGGCAGTTAGAAAAGATTCATGTATTTATCGGACAATTTTTTTTTTTTGTGGCAACTTTATATTTTCACTGCTTTTACACATATGAACCTTTAGTGCTAGTGAAAACAAGTTCTTTCTGAATCTCATGAAGCAGTAGCAAAAAAGCACCTCTTTGCATAAGGGTCTTTTTTAAAAGTATCTTTAAAACCGAAGGTTACATTTCACTGACGTTCACCAAGTATGCTGCCCAAGAGACACCCATATCTAAATGTTCTCATGTTTGAATACACGGAAAATGTGTATTCACATTGATATGGCAATTGTGTACTTGCTGGGACACCCCTGGGCAATTTCAAAGTCTTCTGCTTAAGTAATAATGGCAACAGGTAGAACAAAAAGCTGCCAAGAATTCTCATGAAGCATAGTGTCGTATGTACTTGAAAGATGTCAACATGACAACTTTGTTCGAATATAGTTATGCCAGAACAGTGTTGCTAGTTGGATAAACCAATCTACACTCAATTTGACAAAGTGGAACAAAGAATTAAACTAAAAAAAGCATGACAGTGTCTGCCTCATGCTATCTAAACTGAACTAACTTCTCTACAAGTATGAACAATCTCACTGTTTTATATATATATGTGTGTGCATGTCTGTGTGTGTCCATATGTGTATATATATATATGCATACTTATATACACAGTACTAGTCAAAGATATATTTTTGGCCTCTAGAATTTTCCAGCCAGAATGTTGTTCTGTGAATATTTCATTTCAGAAATACAGCAATTGCGGAGCACTTACAAGATAAAAATTTACAGTAATATTGACTTACACTGGCAACAAAAATTGGGAGAACTCTCAACATAATGCAAGGGCCAAGGTTATCAATATTTAAGTACCCTTTACAAGCAGACCAAAAGTATTGGAGTTTCATGGGCTTTTATGTGCATTTATCCCCAACTGAAGGTTTTCTATAAACTTTTTTTTAAAAAAGTTAAGCATCTGTTTGCAATGTTTTTTCCTCTCATCAGGATACAGTCACAAATATAGTGTGTAGATATATTAGGAAAATATCCCATAAAGATACAATTCAGTTTGAATTTGGCCTTCTTGTCTATACACTGTATCTGTTGATCTGGAAAAAAACTTGCTGTGAGTCAGCGTGTAAAACTACTATACATTTATAGGCCTTTACTTTTTTATAAAACTTGTTGCAAGGACAATTTAAAAAGCCTTGCAGGCTCTATCAGAAAAGGTGATGTTTATAGCAAGCTGCTTCTTCCTTCAGTTGTCTTATTACTACTGAAGAATGTCATGAAGTATCACCTTTCACACTGTAATGAAAATACAACAATTATCTAATTAAGCTCAAAATGTGCACAGCTGTTTCAACTGGTTTTATACTTCTGAATTTTCAAGATTATCATAGGCTTCTCTGAGTGAATTATAAGGACAAATCAAAGTATCATTAATATGTACTTTAGTGTTCCAGTATTACATACAGAGCCTCTGGGAGACTTAAAACAGAAAAACACATTAAAGTTCTAATTTACACCTATTATTCCTTCAGACACATCATGGAATAAAGTCTAAAAGCCAGATTATGAAACCTACAAAATAAAATTTCCCTTTGATGTGATTTCTGATTTGTATTATTAAAGGCAAGAATCACTGCATGGTCCACACATCTGGTGTTCTTATTCATAAAAAATATCTAGCAGATTGTCAAGCTGTCTGTTTTAACAAAAATGTTGTAGATAAATTATATCTGTAAGTTGTGGCAAAGTGCTATCCATGTACGTGAAAATTGAAACACTCATATTCTAAAAGGTACTCATAACATGCATCTCACAGAGACTTCTAAGAATTGATTCCTTCCAACCAGATATGTTTTCCAGTGAATTATAACTGCAATTTCTTATAAAATGCTTTGAGGAATTGCCTTAAGTCTGTAACTGTATAAACAGCTCAAGAAAATAAAAAGGTTTTTTTCTTTTATCTATGGCACAGAAATCTGAACACTTAAACAATGGAAAAGGATTTTTCTTATTCATCTATATGCCCCTCAGAATGAACTTCGCTCAGTGCCTTTGTCCAAATAACCACGCTCATCAAGAAATCGCATGAATATTTAAAATTGAAAGGGAGACATGGAAAAATAAGTATCTGCAAGAAGATGCCCACAAGCAGTAGCAAATCCAGTTCTACAACAACTGTAAAATAAACCTAAATCTTGAATAACTGATCTCATATAAGGTGTTAATTTCACCTAAATTTAAACTCCTATAAGCTAGATTTATGCTAAGCCAGTGCTCCAGCTTCCTTGTTGGAAAAGACCTTTAAGATCATCAAGTCCAACCATTAACCTAACACTACCAAGTCCACCACTAAACCAATTAAGGGTAGAGTAATAATTTCATACTTGCTGGCTTGGTGGCTGGATTATTTTTTAATGAAAGTAAAACTAGGAATCATTAAGGCTGGACAGGATCTCTAAAATCATCAGTCCAACCGTCAACCCAACACCACCATGCCTACTCAACCATGTCCCAAAGTGCCACTTCTACCCCTTTTTTGAACACCTCCAGGGATGGTGACTCCACCACCTTTCTGGGCAGCCTGTTCCAATGCTTGACTACTCTTTCCATGAAGAAATTTTTCCTAATATCCAATCTAAACCTCCCCTGATGCAGCTTGAGCTCATTTCCTCTCATCTTATCGCTAACTACGTGGGAGAAGCGACCAACACCCACCTCACTACAACCTCCTTTCAGGCAGTTACAGAGAGCGATAAGGTCTCCCCTCAGCCTCCTCTTCTCCAGACTAAACAATCCCAGTCCCCTCAACCGCTCCTCATTAAGACTTGCTCTCTAGACCCTTCACCAGCTTCGTTGCCCTTCTCTGAACACGCTCCCAGCACCTCAATGCCTTTCTTGTATTGAGGGGCCCAAAACCGGACACAGTGTTTGAGGTGAGGCCTCACCAGTGCCAAGTACAGGGGGACAATCACCTCCCTGCTCCTGCTGGCCACAGCATTCCTGATACAAGCCAGGATGCTGTTGGCCTTCTTGGCCACCTGGGCACACTGCTGGCTCATGTTCAGCCGGCTGTCAACCAACACCCCCAGGTCCTTTTTGCCAGGCAGCTTTGCAGCCACTCTCCCCCAAGCCTGTAGTGTTGCATGGGGTTGTTGTGACCGAAGTGCAGGATCCGCCACTTGGCCTTGTTGAATCTCATACAATTGACTTTGGCCCATCGATCCAGCCTGTCCAGATCCCCCTGCAGGGCCATCCTACCCTCGAGCAGATCAACACTCCTGCCCAATTGGGTGTCATCTGCAAACTTACCGCTTGTTATATATTTTAATATTAAACAAATAATTTCTTGTTTGATAGGTCACTTACAAACATCAGCTGAAAAAGTAAGGCTACATGGAAAACTGGGCAAAGACTAAAGAGAAGGAAGGAGGAAGTTTGAGATATCACCTTGTTCTACTCAGCTCACTCCCTAACCACAGTAATGGGCACCCTTGAGAAACAGGCCAGAAGCAAAATAGGACAAGTGACCTAAACTGAACTGTCACATGATCCTGTGATGAGAAAAACATTTAATTCTACAATTTTCTTCTCTAAATTATCTCTAGAATTCCTTCCAGGAATAAACTAAAGCCTTTATCAACTCTTCTTGCAATAGGAAGTAAAAAGAAAATACTGTACACATTAATTTGTAAATAGTATTCAACAAAACCTACCAACAAATTACATTTACAACACAGTCCTGCATCTCCCAATTTAATAATTGGGCACCTTAATCTCTATAAAAATACACAGGGTACTTGTCTGCAGCTGGGGTCATATAGCTAATTCACTGCTACATCCCTAGATAATACTGTACTACCTCTTTAGTCATAAAATCATTGACCCTTGCTTGTGCAGCTCAAATTGTGAAGAGCCTAGACATTGAGTAGTAACCCAGGAAAAGAGTTTTCTTCAGCAAAATAGATAGCAAATGCAGATATATACATCTTTTTGAAATCATAGGTTATTTAAATTCACCCTCCTTATAACATTCCTGTAAGCAATGACCAGCCATAACCAAGAAGTTTGAGGACTCTAGGTGTGGAAAATGTCAGTTGCCAATGTGAGTAACATAATTAAAGGCAGTTTAACTCCAAATGATTAAACCCACAAAAGCTTTCAAGTAGCAGCAAATAATTTGTTTTTACCTCTCCCCTCTTTCATTCAAAACAGACTTTACCATAATGTCCATTTTAACTAAGACCCTGATAAGACTAGGGATGAATCTCAAGCAGAAAATATGGTCACTTATGGTAAGAGACAAAACAGAAGGAAAGACTACTGGCTGCCCTGCCTGCAGATGACTCAAACATGAATCTCTTGTTCATTTAGAAGGCATCATGCCCCTTTATAGCATTCTGTAACCAGATGTCTATCTTATTTCTGATTCTAATTATTTTCTTTATTTCAATTATGCTAGAAGAGTATTACAAACATTCAGCCTCTCACTTGTTAGTCAATTCTTGACATGGCTGTTCTTTCAGTCAGATGCCTAGCATACCTCATGCTGCCTCCAATAATCCTTAAGCCACAGCTGGCCTGCCATTCCTTGAAGTAGCCAGTGAATCTACTACTGCACAAATAGGAAAGGGTAAAAAGAAGAGAGCAGACCCTTAAAAATCCAGTATTAACATTTCTCTAATGAGACATGGCCACTTATCACTCTGATGCTTACTCTAATAATGTCCACATAGAATCCAAGAACTCTATTCTGTTATAGTGGCATCTGCTTTCACTTATTCTACCATTAAAGTTATTGTAACAATAAAATCATCGTTCTGTACAAAAACTTAGCTGTCAAAAAAAAAACCAAGAAAGAGTACAAAAGAAGAAACCAAGGAAAGACTAAGGCAGTTTGAACAGTCCTTGACAGAGCTTTGAAATCTGGCTGCTATGAAAAAGCAAGCAACTGAACAAAAGCCACACCAGAAACTAAAGCCCAAGACCCAAGTGAAAACAGGAAACAGCTTTAACTGACCACCAAAGACATGTTAAAACAGCAAACACACTATTAAGGAAACATCAAAGACAGCAAGATGGCATATAATGGCACTAGAAATTGAAACAGCACACCATATACTAAGCACTAAATTAAAGCAGAACAAGAAATAGTAAAGATTTAGAAACAGTAAGGATCTGCCAAGATACCAATACGGCTGACATCTAAGTTAGAAGAGAATGGGAAAAAACAGAAAAAGCTACCAAAAATATTCCGAATACCTGCAGTTCAGATGTCAAAAGTAACACAGTTCATCTAAATGTAGCTCATTTGACATGACTTAGAAGAAAAAATTAAAAAGAATAATTCTAGCAAACAAATACCAGTAACATTGGACTAAAAGACATTTACAAGCTCATAGATTATTTTGATGAAATGACTAATCTTATTCTAATCAAAAGTGTTCATTCATTATTATTTTCTGTTCCAAATGGATTATAAATTAAGTCTTAAGGCACTGAGGGAAAAACCATAATAATTAATACACATTAAAATAATTGTTATACAAGTTCTACAGAAAAAATTAGTTCCAAGTAGTACATTGTTGGTTTATAATCTGTTATGCTGGTAGAATAGTACTTTTTTTTTTTCAGACAGCAGTTTAAATTCATCATCGAGTCTATAAAATTATTACATACTATACTTCTATTTTTTTTCAAGCATTAAAGTAACTCTTTAGAAGCTAGATCAGCACCACTCGTTAGAAAACACGTATAGAAACTAACCTGTATGTTTTCACACTCCCTTTCATCAAGAAAACATATGCTATGACTTTAAGTTACTTCTAAGCCTTCGTGAGTAAAACAACTCTTTTCTTAAGATGGAAAAAAACATCTCTATGAACTAGTCCATGTCACTTGCAAAGTGGCCTGCTTTCTTTTAGTCCAATATTTTTTTGCATTCTCTCCTGTCTAGTATTAATTTATGTCTTATGGTGGGGAGTTCTGTCATTTCTATTGAAACATTTTTCCAGAGATTATTAAAGATATCTTCATACTTTCGTACTTTGTTTAACACCATTTCCAGTTTTACTCCCTCCTATGTAATACTAGACGTGGTACTAAGTACATTTCAAATGTGAGGTGACAGTTGTTATTTAGCCAGACTTGTTACTTAATAAAAATTATATAGTGTTAAATAATTTGGTCTTCTTTTTATAAGTCAGTCTCTGTTAACCACTTATAATGTTCTTCCTTGAAGTTCATTCAGCTTATCTTTTTAGTAATGGTATGTCCATAATGAAACGTAATGTTCTGTGCAGAGTTGCACTGTCGCATACAGATAGAGACAGTATTATCTGCCTGTCCTCTGCTATACTGTCCCTGTGGATTCCACCTCCAATTGCACTGAACTTTTTGCTGACATGTGCTATTATAAAACTATGCCTAAACTATGACGACACTATCACAATTACATTTCACTGCTATGTTTCATTCTCAGAGTGATTACTTGCATTAATTGACTTTCAGAAGATCCTCTGATAAAAATGCTGTATTGACATACTGAAAGGATTATTTAACCTCTGTTACCTTTCTAATCAAACCAGCAAATCCTCTCCAGGAGCCAGCTGTTCCATGCATGCAAAACTAAAGCAAGACTAGCTTTTCACTAGTTTTCTACTCTCCCGCAGCCCACAGTACCTTCCAGTTTCCTATTCTCTTGGTTATCTGAACACACCAAACTACTGTCACATGACAGCATGAACTGCAGCTTATTTGGAAGGTAACATTTCAGCTGAGCTTAAACACTTTTCTCACCAAAAAGATTAAACTGTGTCTCTGCTCGCTATCTATCACCAAATTTTCACAAACCTAAACTCTGAAATTTGGTTGAAATTGGTGAAAATGTTCAGAGGTTATTTTTGGAGGAAGAAAGAACTGCTGGAAAAACTGGTAATCAGTTTGATCATATAGCTTCATAAAGCAGGCTAAAATTTAAGTACATATGAAAGTACAACACACTCACTCATCTTAAATTACCCTTCCCAACCCAAAAATGTTTTAAATAAGTGAAAATATTATCGTGTCACCAGAATAAGCAATGAGAAGAAACAGCTACTGCAGATCTCTGCATGAAATCATATCACAATACTGATTTATGCAGTGCTCTTACAAGATATGGCTATAAATAGAAGCAGTGACCAGTACTAGAAAAGAAATTTGGGTAACATAACACAGTACAGACTGACTGTGTGGTCCATAACCAGAAATTAAGATCGAGGAATATTTTCTACTCCACAGCAGAGAAGATGAGGGAAACAAGTAAAATAGTACCTCTAATTACCATGAAAATGAGTTTCCTTGAAATACCACAAAGAGGAAACACTTCAACTTAGCACAAAAAGCCAAATCTTACATAACATTGCTCTGTGTATCAGTTTTCCAACATTTTAGAACAATTATCTTTCAGAAAGATCAAGTTAGTTTGCCAACTAATGTGGAACATTCTCACCTACTTCTTACTGATACCTGAGGGGTCTGCTCTTCTTCACAGTTTCCTAACAGCATTTCAAGATCAGTCGAGTTCTAAAGGACTTATGATGGGATTCACTATTCCATCTCAAAATTTACTTCATTCCCCAGAGTTTTTCTAAAATTTCTGTATACATATACAATTACAAAAGCAGTTATCGTAACCATGACTTGGCTAACTTTTACTTGTAGCTCTTGATCTGTTGTCAATACATCCCCTTTGTAAGTTACAATCCTTTCTGTGAAACAAAGAAATGGCAGGTATACATGAAAGGAAACATCATTCTCTATAACCATGTACAATTTGCTGTGTCTCTTCTGGGAAGTCCTTTGAGACAGCAGGATAATAAAGACTCTGTCACCACTAACTTGGAGCAGATTGTTTCTGGTGACTTACGAGCTGGAAAAAGACTTCTGAATTCATTATCAATTCCCTAAAGCAGTCTTTTCCTCAATTTTTAATGTATTAAGTGTAAACACATCCATTTAATACATCTGGTATTCTAAACATACACATTGCTGGATTTTTCAATTCAAGGACAAAACCAATTAAAAGGAATTTAATTAGTATGATAGTAGAATAAAACCTAGTATGAAGTAGAATTAAAACCCATCACAATTACAAAGCATAATTGTATAAGCCCCTCTCTAAACATAAAACAGTGTCTGCTGTTATTTTATGATGACACAGTCTTTAAAAAATTGCATTAGCAAATTGATTCAGTCCACCCCAAAAACAAACGTTCGGTACATACAGTGATGTATTTTTAATTTAACCACTCTGCATAATGCTGCATAGCCAAATTTAAACAATAAGCATCAGACACTACTTTTGACATTTATTATTTTGTTTCTGTACTATATTGTCTGCTCCAAGAAGGGTTGGTTGCATCTCAAACTACCCAGAACTGTTATCCTGTCAATTCAGAAGAAAGCAGTTTCTGCCACTCTAAAATGACCATGCTGTGTCACAGCTCTTTCTCTTCCTCCTTTCCTTTTTTTTTTTTTTTTGTGCAGGAACTAATATTGCTGCTCTTAGTAGATATGCATTCCCAATATTTTGGTGTCGTGGTTTAGCCCCAGCCAGCAACTAAGCACCACGCAGCCGCTCGCTCACTCCCCCTACCCCGATGGGATGGGGGAGAGAATCGGAGGAGTAAGAGTGAGAAACACTCCTGGGTTGAGATAAGAACAGTTTAATAATTGAAATAAAATAAAGTAAAATAATAATAATAATAATAATAATAATAATAATAATAATAATAATAATATACAAAGCAAGTGATGCACAATGCAATTGCTCACCACCCGCCGACCGATACCCAGACAGTTCCCGAGCAGCGATCGCGGCTCCCCAGCCAACCCCCCACAGTTTCTATACTGAGCATGATGTCATATGGTATGGAATAGCCCTTTGGTCAGTTTGGATCAACTATCCTGGCTGTGCCCCCTCCCAGTTTCTTGTGCACCTGGCAGAGCATGGGAAGCCGAAAAGTCCTTGACTAGCGCAAGCAGTACTCAGCAACAACTAAAAACATCAGTGTGTTATCAACATTCTTCTCCTACTAAATCCCACTATGCCTGCTACTAGGAAGAAAATTAACTCTATCCCAGCTGAAACCAGGACATTTGGTTATTTTATAGCCCTTCACATCTACTTAAATCATACAAAAAAACTCAAACACAAAAAAAATCTAGTCCAAACACTGATTAAGTCTATGCACTCCGACTTCTGCTTCATGACTTATATTAAAACACTCATTCAGTTCACCTCATTCCTTGTGAACAGTTTGCCATACCAAAAAGCCCACTGTCACACACGGTACCAGTCAAGTACCTTGAAGCTGGCATCCAGTGCATTCAGCTGTTTGCAAAGCATTTTAACATTCTTAAATTATTATGACATTGGAAAGACTTTAATGCTTTAGCCTGTCATTTTAAATATTACTGAAGCATACATTTTAAATACAAAGATATCAGTACTGTATCCTTGTTCTCTTTTCTGACTGCAGACAGGCAAGGATCACTGCTTCTATGATTTTGTCTGTGGAGTAGAACTGACAAGTAATGTCCCAAAAGACCACTTACTGAGAGACTGCACATGTAAGTGACATTTTATCCTCATGCCTACATCTAAATAATTGGACAAAGAGGTAAAAAAACCCTGCCATAGTCCTAGGTCTGATGTGAACTTCCATATATGAAGACAGGGTACGAGAATAATAATAAATGTGGTATAATCAAACATTAAAAAAAAAAAAAAAGAATTTATTTAAATCTATAGAACACTACTCTCAAATAAAAATTTCCTGTAAAATGTGAAAAGATGCAAAGACATCCGCGACAGAATCTAACAGGAAAAACAAAAAAACTGAATGTAGATAGGTTAAGACAATTACAACTCAGTGATGCTGAAGGCCATTTGGGCATGGTCTGAAACCTGACACTTCTAAAGACTGATCTAACTTACAGACACTTTACCTGTAACTGTTGTTTGAAAGAGCACAATAAATTCCCATCAACAGCTTCTGTGCCCAGTTATAACTGAACAAAACAATTATTTGTTGAGGAGCTGAAAAAGATGGCACATAACTAGTTATACCAAACTCTTACTACACTTAACTACCCAAGCTATCACTCACAGATTATGTATTTGTGGTAGGGACACCAGGTGCCCACCAGAGCCACTCTATCACTCCCCTCCTCAACTGGACAGGGGAGAGAAAATGTAACAAAAGGCTCATGGGTCGAGATAAGGACAGGGAGATCACTCAGCCATTACCATTACGGGCAAAACAGACTTGACTTAGCGAAAATTCACTTAATTTATTGCCAATCAGATCAGAGTAAGGTAATGAGAAATAAAACTAAATCTTAAAACACCTTCCCCCCACCCCTCCCTTCTTCCCGGGCTCAACTTCCCTCTTGATTTCTCTGCCTCCTTCCCCTGCAGTGGCACAGGGGGACAGGGAATGGGGGTTGTGGTCAGTTCATCACATGTTGTCTCTGCTGCTCCTGCCTCCCCACCCTCTTCCTCTGCTCCAGCCTGGGCTCCCTCCCATGGGAGACAGTTCTCCATGAACTTCTCCAGCTTGAGTCCTTCCCATGGGCTGCAGTTCTTCATGAACTGCTCCAGTGTGGGTCCCTTCCATGGGGTGCAGTCCTTCAGGAACAGACTGCTCCAGCGTGGGTCCCCCACAGGTCCACAGGTCCTGCCAGGAGCCTGCTCCAGCATGGGCTTCCCACAGGGTCACAGCCTCCCTTGGGCATCCACCTGCTCCAGTGTGGGGTCCTCCCCGGGCTGCAGGTGGATATCTGCTCCACCATGGACCTCCATGGGCTGCAGGGGCACAGCCTGCCTCACCATGGTCTTCACCACGGGCTGCAGGGGAATCTCTGCTCTGGCACCTGGAGCCCTCCTGCCCCTCCTTCTTCACTGACCTTGGTGTCTGCAGAGTTGTTCCTCTCACATGTTCTCACTCCTCCCTATGGCTGCAGTTGTGCAGGTTTTTTTTTCCCCTTTTCAAATATGTTATCACAGAGGCGCTACCACCATCACTGATGGACTCGGCCTTGGCCAGCGGTGGGTCTGTCTTGGAGCCGGCTGGCATTGGCTCTGTCGAACACAGGGGAAGCTTCTAGCAGCTTCTCACAGAAGCCACCCCTGTAGCGTCCCCGGCTACCAAAACCTTGCCATGCAAACCCAATACAGCTTCACTCACAGATTGTGCTATGCTTCAGGAGTATTTGGGGAAGCAGTCAAGGCAGCCTTGCAATCGCCTTACTTTTGCTCACTAAGAAGCAGTATGTGCATTAGTTTTCAAAGTATGGGACTTGAATATTTAAGACATTACAAGGACTCACTCTTGAAGCCATTTTAAGATTCAGTGATTTCTAGGGATTAAGTGTCAATCATTATCATTCTGGCACTAGGAAATCAGAAGTAACAACTTCAAAAGTGCCAACATGAATTATATTCAACTGTTGAATGCCTGAGTTCTTGACTCTCCCTATTAATTCAGAAGAGCCACCAGTAGCTCTCCCTGACAGCTTGGAACCTTTAATTACTTATTACAGTCACACAGGCCAAGCATTCTGGCAGGTATATAGGCATCACATGTGGTCACCACAGCAGAACAGATTGAAGACGACTGAGATCAAAAAGGCCTGTAAACTTCTGCAAAAGATACTGTCAATGCCCCAGCCAGTGCAGTGCTCTTAGAAGAAGTTTAGGATAAAACCACTTCCAGTTTTACTTAGGATGTAATGTTCTGTCAGGTTTTTCTCCTTTTTGGCAGGTATTTTATAAAGTAAAAATTCTGATGAACACAGAAAACAATATTAGAGTATAGACTGCATGCTGTGCAACATTCCTTGTTCATTTATGTATCATTCATTGTTGTTTTCTTTTTCTATTCCCTATGCCAAATAACCATCACTTTATTTACAGGAGCTAGAATTGGCAATTTACACTAGTAGGAAAAAGAGCACCAGAAATTCGCTAAAAGAAGAAAACCAACTTCTGACCTTAGGAAGCTGAACACTGAGTAGAAGCAACAGAGTGACTCTGATGAGAGGGAACAGCAGCTGTATGTAAAAAGGTGTTGCAAAGAAGTTGCAACAAGCCCATTGTCGTGGTTTAGCCCCAGCCAGCAACTAAGCACCACGCAGCCGCTCGCTCACTCCCCCTACCCCGATGGGATGGGGGAGAGAATCGGAGGAGTAAGAGTAGGAAACACTCCTGGGTTGAGATAAGAACAGTTTAATAATTGAAATAAAGTAAAATAGTAATGATAATAGTAACAGTATAATAATGATAATAATAATAATGATACACGAAGCAAGTGATGCACAATGCAATTGCTCACCACCCGCCAAACAATACCCAGACAGTTCCCGAGCAGCGATCGCTGCTCCCCGGCCAACCCCCCCCCAGTTTATATACTGAGCATGACATCATATGGTATGGAATAGCTCTTTGGTCAGTTTGGATCAACTATTCTGGCTGTGCCCCCTCCCAGTTTCTTGTGTGCCTGGCAGAGCATGGGAAGCTGAAAAAGTCCTTGACTAGCATAAGCAGTACTCAGCAACAACTAAAACCATCAGTGTGTTATCAACATTCTTCTCCTACTAAATGCAAAGCACAGCACTATGCCTGCTGCTAGGAAGAAAATTAACTCTATCCCAGCCGAAACCAGGACACCCATGTAGAAGTGAGAAACATTTGGTCCTGCAAGGCTTCAGCTGAACATATTGTAAACATATTTCCTTAATAAAGCAGTAATTAGGGTAGGCAAAACTTAACCAATAAGTTTGCAAACAAAGAGAGAGATCCAGAACTGTGGCGCATATTAGCAATTCCTTAATTGATTTCTGATGTTAGCATTTCAATCAACAGAAATTCTCAGCTTAAATGGCAGGCCCAGAACACATCAGCTGCTATTAGATGGATACTGAGCTTGCGCTTTCCACAATTTAGATTTTTACCTAGATTACATATGCTCCCTTTTGTTCATGATACAGTACCCTCAATTAACAGGCATGTTTATTATTTATACATCATGCAACACAAAAGTCAATACTCTGTCATGCCCACAATTACTTTTGTTTGAGAGAATCTGACATGCATATAATATTCTCAATTACCTACACTATTTATTTATCGAGGGGAACCTTTTGGATAGGAAATGCTTTCTATTCCATGCTCTTGAGAAAACAAAACACAAGTCAGTAGTAATCCAGGAACTTAGGTAGTTATAGTGGTACCACAATTTAACACAATATTGTTCCTCACTTTGGCTTGCTCACAAATGGGATGCCAAAGGAAACTTCAGCTCATTCAGCAGACTGAATAAGTACTGTCTAAGGCAAAATTTTAGAGCAGTCATTTATGCGTTTACTAAGCTTAAACTGCAAACAATGTGTGTCATGCTTTTCCACCATTGCAGATTTCAAACTTCAGAAAATATTTTTTCAGTTCAATTATTAAACCAAAATGCCTACTGATCCAAAACAAACCCACTAGCGTCAATTTCAAATATTTTTCAGAAGGTAAGTTGTCCACAAGTACAATGTAACTGAACATTGAAGCCACAATTACATTAAAAGCTATTAAAATTAATTTATATTTTTACATATATATTTTTCTAACTTGAAAACACATTTCTTTATCTATAAGGATATAGATAGATGAATAAGTTACTACGCAATCACAGTTACTTCATTTTTGCTCCAACTTAACCCACAGTAACCGCCATGTGCACGAATAGGCAACAGCAAAACAGGCAGGCAACCAACAACTGCAGAGTAGCTGTGGGTGGGTAACATGCACCTTGTTCCTTACTCCATTATAACTTGTCTGTCTGCTCAAAAAGAGTAACCATGAAGATGGAAGTCACTAGACTGAATGTTGTATGCAGGAGTACTTACCATGAGTATAGAATGGTTCCCACTACTGATGCAAGTTTGCTGTTTTCTTGCTTTTGCTTTGCAAGTCCAAAGTCAGCTACAATAAAGAAAAAAAGATTCACATGTCAATAACCACCCTCTTTGCATGACAATCAGTGCTGGTTCACAACAGCTGAAAAGTTGGGGGAGAGTGGAAGGGAGGTTTGAGGGTTTTTTATCTTTTACATTTCACAGTACTGGACCGTACTATCTTCTTATCTCCACATTAATCAACAACTTACGTTTGAATCACGTCTACCAGCTTTAAAAATATTATAAACACATCTCTGATGCTTTCAATCCAAAGTACATGACCAGTTTCAGGTTTCTACTAATATATTCCAATCAACTGCATGACAATGGTAAGTATCTAATAAGCAGTGATCTAATGCCCAAATTAATGGAAAAAATAATGTAATGAAGTTAGTAATTATTTCACTTTCCTTCAAATTATGATAGCTGGGAAGGGCAGACTTTCTCAGAAATTTAATTTCAAAGGAGTACAGCAGGGTCTAATATCTGAATAGTTCATGTTCAAAGATTGCATTTGGTAAGAAATAATGGTGAATCTTAGCTTTACCTTGTGACAAAAGCTGTAGATTTAGATGACCATGCAATTATGTTAATATAAGTGCCTTTTATGTAATTATCAGGTAGTCTTTCACAAAATTGTCACACACAGTCTTTAGAGAAGATATTTTTAATCTAAGTTGCATGCAAACAGTTCAAGTTTGTTTTTTTCAATTCAATATTCTACTGCTGCCTCAACACAACAATGCAGCTAAGATACTGTCATGGTTTAGCCCCAGCCAGCAACTAAGCACCACGCAGCCGCTCGCTCACTCCCCCTACCCCGATGGGATGGGGGAGAGAATCGGAGGAGTAAGAGTGAAAAACACTCCTGGGTTGAGATAAGAACAGTTTAATAATTGAAATAAAGTAAAATAGTAATGATAATAATATCAATATAATAATGATAATAATAATAATATACAAAGCAAGTGATGCACAATGCAATTGCTCACCACCCGCCAACCGATACCCAGACAGTTCCCGAGCAGCAATCGCTGCTCCCCGCCCAACCCCCCCCCAGTTTATATACTGAGCATGACATCATATGGTATGGAATAGCCCTTTGGTCAGTTTGGATCAACTATTCTGGCTGTGCCCCCTCCCAGTTTCTTGTGCACCTGGCAGAGCATGGGAAGCCGAAAAGTCCTTGACTAGCATAAGCAGTACTCAGCAACAACTAAAACCATCAGTGTGTTATCAGAATTCTTCTCCTACTAAATCCAAAGCACAGCACTATGCCTGCTACTAGGAAGAAAACTAACTCTATTCTAGCTGAGACCAGGACAGATACATTGCATTTTATTAAATTCAAGCACAGAGAGCAAAAGAAAATCATTGTAGTTGTTAAAGTCTGTTAATATATTTTGTATTGTAATCCTACTTCAGAATTGGGAAGATTTGTGTGGTAAATAATATTGTTTCAAATACTTCAAGGCTCCTGTTCTACCTGGACAGAGCCTATAGCATTCCTATTCCAGCTGGTTTTACAGTGAGATAGTTCATCAACATTTTAATTCAAAATGTTTCTATTCATCAAAAAAGCTGCAGATCAGAAGAGACACAGGTAAGAAAAACTAGTTTCTCTTGGCTCTTGCTCAATGCAAGCCTCAAGGGTCTGAAAAGGAGTAGATCTCTTATTCAGAAAGAGCCTTTGATAAGAAAGCCAAATCTAGGTACTCAGGCCACATTTTCTTTCTTTCTTCATTTTTCTTTGAACAAAATGTTCAAGGAAGGACTAGCTCTGCAGTGCTTGGAAAATATAAGTAGAAAGAATGCTAAATTAATAGGATCACTGAGAAGCCTCCCTTTTGCCCTTGAGTTAAGACTGTCCTCAGGCAGTTTACTCCAGGGAATATTAATCCCAAAAGGACCAGAGGTTTTTGCAATGTTGATACTTCCCTGAATTAATTGGGGTGAATCATTCTAAATTTCCTCCTTTGGAATCCTTCACATAACATTCTATGAAGAAGGACTATTAAGACATTACATCAATCAATAAATTCAGTTTCTGGTGCTTGAAAGATTTAGGAAAGGAAAGAGGAGAGCTGGACATCTCTGTTCTGGAAGAAGTAGTCTATTGTAATACAACATTAGTGTTCATCTGGAAAAAAGAAAGCAAGGGAAAAATAAGCCAGATGGAGTAAATATATTCTCTTCCTTTTAGGCTCAGGTCCTCAGAAACAGAGGGCAAAAACCCATTTCACAGGCAATAACTTTTTCCAAATTCTGCTAAACCATCTTGACACCAGCAAGAAGCTCCTAATACAACTTGTGCTGCCAGAGCTAAGGAATGTAAAGCACAGGACAATCAGCTTTACATTAAACATAAATGTTTTTTCTCAGCTTTTTCAAGACAGAATTGAATGAAAAGGAACTGGCAAATGTTGAACTGCATCAAACTAGTGAAATTGCTTTTTTAATTTATTTAGGCATCTGTCTGCAGCTTGTAAATTGGTCTACAAGTTTTAATACTCCAGGATTCTTTATTTGGTATTTGATGCCAAAAGTTGCTACAATATCTAACAAAGAAATGAGATCATTTCTGAGAAGTGCAAGAGGCCTGCCTCCTATAACATTAAATGAAGATATGACCAAACATAAAGATGACCCCTATTAACTGGTATTCATTGTTTCTGCTGTGAACTGAGGCTTGATTAATGAGGACCCATTGTGACGATTCATATTTGGCAATTTCCTGAAACAGCTTCACACCATAGCAGGATGTCTCTTAGAAGCTGGAACGGAATTGTGAGAGCAAGGTAACTCAGTACTTGGTCAGCTTCTTATGAACTTTACCCAAGTGTCAGCGTTTAGCACAGAGAGACACCTACATAAATCTTTGACCTGATTTAGTGATTCTTATGTTATGATCTTATTGGTCACTCCTGAAATTCAAAATCCTACTTATTAAAGACAGTATTCTTCCTGAACCAACCTCAATTTACTATAGTTAATTCATCCAATGGTACATCAAGCATTGAGACATAGCTCTTAAGTACAGGAATGGGCCCTTCCTCAGAAGCTAGACCTAACCAATTCACACTATCTGTGTGAATCCAAATGCATCTGATCACAAATCTCACCAATTTCAGAATGAAAGACAAAACTTACAGCTTCCAAACATTTTCCTACAGCTTCCATTCTCACTTACACAAAAGGACAACCTACCAATTAACAGAAGTGTTGTGAGTACTTGCTGGAAGGAACTACATCAATGCTGACAATATCATGATAAATATCAGTAGAATAAAGGTGCATGAGAAAAATAGAAAAGAAAAGCCCTTAAACAATCATACTGAGAAAGCCAATGAAAGCCTTGTAAATCAGTAGATTAGATGAACCAAAACAAAGGCTGGTAAGAGTGAAGGCAGAAAGACAGCACAAAACAAGAGGAAGGGAGAGGGCAGGCAGGCCATCCAGCCACCACCAGCATCAGGATGCAGAAATGCATTCTGCATCAGTCCATCCAAAGGGGAGATTAGAAACCCATCTTAGTGATTCAGAGCAAGATTCTATGAGAAAGATGAGCTAGTAACCCTCTGCCATAAAAAAGACCAGCCCTGCCCTTTTTTGCACTGTCTCTGAAAACCAGATCATCTGGCACTTGTGTCTTGATGAGTTTAGCCCACCCTTTTTCTAGGCTATTTTCATGCTGCTTTGATCTGGCCCCAGACCTGATATTGCAGTCCTAAAATCATTGAATTGTCTATCACTTCAGAGGATTCTTGTTGCCCTCTGTCATCTTGCAATGCAGGAATAAATTGGCATTAGAGGCGCAACTCCCTCATCCCCGCAAAATAACAAACCCCGTCATTTTGACTGTTGTCCCACCTTCCTGAAAAGTAAAAATTACCCCTTTTGGACCAAAAATAAAACAAACAAAGGTTATTTTGCAGTGCAGCTGAAGAACAACCAAAATGTTAGCAGATGACACATTTTCATGAGGAAGCAGTCTTGGAGTTTTAATGGCACCAGTGGAAAGATCTATCTACCTGCCCAAAAAGAGAGTTGTCTGTTGCTGCAAAATAATGGTTGTTTTTACCTACACGTGTCATTTTGGAAATATGATACTTTTTCTGGTTTTAAACACTATTTTAAATTTTTCAGGTTCATGTGAATGACATGCATATCACCACTACAACTTATTGTACCATCCTAACACATGACAGTTTGTAAACTGAGGGGAAATGGCAGGTACACCAGTCTAGCAAACAAGTTTTATAAGTTAAATTTCCACAGTAATAGGTTTTGGTGTTTTGTCTACTGTGCAACCTCAACTGACATAATTTCTTTACAGCTTATTTCTCTAATGGTTGGAAGCTTGGCAGCCTTCATCAAAGATGAAGATTATTCTTAAGTCTATTCAAAGACAATAAAAAACTAACAAACTTCCACCATTAGATGGATCTTTATCAAATATGACTAGACATGCAATTTCACCAGCAATTCATCACCAATAGTCATATTTCTCCATGGTAGTATTATATTTGACTAGATTTTGTACTGTGACACAAGATGTAAAAATTAAGCCTTGAGGGTTTTTTCCTCTGTGTATCAGAATCTAGAAAACTAAATGTTTGGGTTTTTTTTTTAATTAATTGAAAAATAGTCAAACAACCATGCAAGATAGTCCTCAAATAAGAAGAAAAATTAACACAAAATGATGGAGTCATAATCCTTTATGTTCTGAAACACCATTCTTCACTTGTTTTCACTTGTTTAAGTTGTGTTTAGGGTAGCAGAGTAAGTGATAATGAAGTAAAATTGTTTCAGAAAACATTAACATGCTGGGGAAGAAGGCATGAAGGGAAGAGAGAACTATGAAAAAATGAGTAGGCTGACTTGACTAGTATCTTAACCTCCTACAGAATGATCTCTTCAACTTTCATAATAGCTGAATTACAAAAACTTTCTAAATCTTAGCAGTCTCTTTAAATAAGCATTTTAGGTACATGCAATGTTTTTTTCTTTTTATTGACAGAATCTGTTTTTTCATTTGCCATTTTATTTCCCAAAGATTTCACCTAGTAGATTGATCTTCTACAGTAAAAACAAGAGGAAAATTTTCCAGAGACTACATCTTAACAACACTGATCTCATATTTGCACATTTGTTGCCTTCATTTATATTTGAACCCTATTTGAATATGCCATTGATTTTCCCTAAAATCAAATGTGCACACAAAGCAAAACAAAAAAAGAGGATGAATGGAATATCAAATTCAACACATATGTGAACTTCAGACCTACTCAGGTTAGATTTTCACTGTGTCCCCATTGAAAAGTTTCTTCTTCTACCCTGAAAGGCTCAGGATGAGACAAAATCACTTTGCTTCTCTTCAGCAAGTTTGCAACTGTAATCAAGATAGTTTATCAGCAACTAACTGAGTTACAGTGATCTGGAAGATAAAAATAGAACTTTAATTTTATTTTCCATAAAAGCATATCCTAAAATCGAGATAATCTGTAATTTAATCAACAGTAGTACATAGTTAGTCTACTCTTTTCTATCAATAGAATGGGAACAGAATTAATTTCTCATCATTCCCAAATACACCTTTCTAGCTATTCTATCATTCTCCTTTCTGTGTGCTAATATCAATGCTTTGTAAACTCTGTCTACCATCTTTCAGGTTTGTGAAGCCTGTAACTTCTTCACTAAGTACATTAGCATTGATCCACGTCTAGAACTGAGATTTGTGGAGAGAGATACGATTGTGCTATTAATCCACCAATAGTGTCCAGAATGTTTGATTTACCATGTGGACATAAACAAGTGGAAAATTCCACTCAGCCTATTATGGAAGCTTTGAAAATGAAGTACTACAAGCATTTCCTTGAATCTTGGTACGAAGGGTAGCAATTCTGAAAATAAAGACTGGTTAAATGAGCCATATAATCTGCAAAAAAACCTAGCACTGATCTAAGTGACTCTGAAAAGTAGTGACTAACACAAAACAGACACTAGTTATATACATTTTACCCCATGGCCACTGCTCCTCTGGCACGGCACAGAATCAGGAGGCAACAGGTCTTTTAAAAAGTGCACTCAACAAGCAAGTATTCTGAATTACAAAATTAACAGGTAGCTTTCTTCCAGCATCCAGCAACTATTTGAACTTTTCACATCTCATTCGCTTCACTGTTCTGACAGTTCATGGCTGCCTGCTATGATTAGAAGTATATCAGAGAGATGAGTTGTCTCAAAATTAGTGTTCTGCTGCTATATAATCCCAGGTTTCAGTTCCATACAGATCCTTTCTGGTGTTATTGTATCATGTGTACTAAACATTAAACAGACCATGCCACCCAAAAGAGTGTATGGAACCCTTCACAATTCTGCTTGATATCAGACCTGAAAGGTGTCAAAGTGATTCCACATGGCCCTCTTTGACCATCAAGATCTAAACCTTACTGCACCTAGATGACATTGAGGAAAAGTGATGATATACAGTGTCTTCTGTTTTATCCTACAAACAGATGCAGCTGTGGAGCTCTAGACAGAAATACGCTGTGCTAGAAACAAAATACAGCTGCAGTAAAAAATACTTGCAATAAGAGCAGGTAAACTTTTTAAATTCAGAAAACTGTAGCTTCTCCTTGTCTTACGTAAAAAGGCTTGGCACATTAAACTGAGATCCACAGATAATATTGGTTCAATGAATCTCTAAAACCCTATACAAAACAACTTTCATTCAGGCTGTGCCTAAAATTCTACTTTTTTTGTGCTTGTGTCAGAAATTATAAATCAGATGTTCAACCTGACCAGAGATTCAGTAACACTTTTCTACCCATTTAGAATGAGGTGTTTTATGAAATAGCAGGTTAGCGTGATTTAATATTTATATTTTTGTAGCATTTGTAGCTCAACCAATTATGATTACATGCTGTGCCAACATATTAGAGATGGTAGTTATGGCCCCCTTCCTATGAAATTTATGTCAGAGATGAAAAAGAAAAAATGAGTAGGGTGCGCAGTTCCAGAGACTACATAACAACAGCATGCTTAAAGTTCTCTACAGTCAGAAACAGAGATCTTATATCACCACTAGTCTGGCTAGGATCAGATTGTAAATGTCTGTTTCCATTTGCAACAACACACAACTTAAAAGAGCCTACAAAAACCTGGGATAATTCAGATTTAACTGACTTGTGTAAAAGATGTCACAGGAAATGCAAAGGAAGTTATATAATCTTCACACTAGAATGAAGCACCTCCTGGCTTAAAACTTTCGTTCGTATCTTGCATAAGTTTAAAAACAAAATAATAAACAAAGACCCAGATAAGGATAGTGCCTGATCACAATATTTAAGAAAAAAAATAGTGTGAATATACAGATTAAAAAATTCTTCCTACTGTTACCTCAGGTATTCTTGTTTCAGTAAATCTATAGAGAAGATATTCAGAGACCATTTCTAGAAAAGGCCCCTCATAGCTTAATCTTCCATTGTGACAGGCCAGTTGCAGAGTTCTCTGCCTGTATGAATTCTAGTTTTCAGACACCTTTCACCATAGGTTCCTGCCTACCAAGGTCTGCTGGAATTGTTCTACAAGGGCCACCTGTATGTAGCAATTTCTCCATGACTTCAGGACAAGCAAGCATAACTGTTTAGCAGATTTATTTTTTTTCTGTGCTGACAGAAGATGGGAATGTCTCCCACATTATGCACTCCTTTTCAACCATCGTAAACTCAGAAACTCTATGAGAGGTCTTCATGGGATTTGGAACGCAAGTGGCTCAGTTGTCACATATGTGGTGAGAAATGCCTGCCTGTGGGTCTCAGAACTTTCTTAAAGTAGATTGGACATAAGGGAAAGATTCTTCAGTGAGAGGGTGGTCAGTCACTGGAATGGGCTTCTCAGGGAACTGGTCAGGGCACCAAGCATCTCAGAGTTCAAGGAGAGTCTGGATGACGCTCTTAGTCATATGGTTTAGTTTTAGGTAGTCCTGTGAGGAGCAGGGAGTTGGACTTGATGATCCTTTTGGGTTCCTTCCAACTGAATATATTCTGTGATATGATTCTGTGATTGCTGGGGCTGTTGCATAGCCATGCACACTACAGAATGAAAATCTTAGCGTATAGAAACACTTTGCTCCTGTGTATTGCTCGCTCTCACTATGTTTTTTTTAATCAAAATCTACCATGAGAGTCCAAAACTAAGGCACCTCTCTAAAGACAACATATTTGAAGAACGTTAGTTACAGAAGAATAAGCTGCCTTTGTTATATTGTCAGCCTGCAAATTCTCATAGCAAAAGATTAACAAAAGTTAATATTTCCAGAAGGACTGATTGAGGAAAAGAAAAAAGAGCAACATTATAAGATATACAAGCTTCTTTAATGAAGCAAAATAATTTGGACCATCAGGGCCATATCTTAATAACATAGTCGCACAACACAGCTTCACGGGTAGCCCACAGGAGTATTACTCTAGTTAGATTGAGACAAGCTTTGGACAGTTTTGAGATTTGAAAGATTCCAGAAAATTGAACTCACTCTCCTTAGGATGACTGTGGAGCTTGTAAACATGGAACTACAGTTCTGAGTAGATCTTAGAGCAGACCCTCTCCTTTTATAAAAGCTGGCAGGTTAAATTCACTGCAAAGGCAGATTTAAGATTTCTCAATATTTGAGCATACACTTTGACCTTCATCTGACATTTTTGTTTTAACTTTCCTCTAGAACCACTTGAAATTCTCAAATGGATAGTACGCTTATCCATAAATACTGTGAGATATAATTATCAAGATCGCAAATGCTCCAGTCTTGAGTGTACATGGACTGTATGAGTTAGGCATAATACCACAGCATGCACCAATACATTACATATTTACTATCATCAGAAAGAAAGTAAATTATTGTTAATTTCATTAAGGTTATAAAACAACAAGGCTCAGTAAAATTCAGAAGTAATAGATAAAAGGTCTTCAGTGCCCTCTGAAAATTCAATATACACTGCTACTAACTGAAGTACTAAATAAAGCGTTTGTTTAAATATTGCAATAGTTTTGAACCAAACACTGTAGAAATGGTCAAAATAAGTTTCAGTTCTTCTAGTTTTTCTCAACTCCTGTAAATCTTTGGCAGAAATATAGATGCTTTTCAAGGGCAATTTTGAGTTTACTTGAACATAAATTTACACTGCTATAGATCTAGACTGGACCACAGGTAAGGCACAGGTGTTAAATCAAGACAAGAGTGCCCCCCAGTGACAGTATGTTGATATAAAATACAACTATATGATACTTCAAAATAATGTTCTGAATATTTATTTTCATCACTCAGGGACAAATGCTCCATTAAATCACCTTCTTTCAAAACTACATCATTACTAAGAATCAGAGTTTTTTCACATATACAATTTAATAATGAATGAATTCAAGTATGTATATCACCAGGTATAAATATTTACTATAAAACAACAGTTGCTAAATACTAAATACTAAACAGCTCATTTAGTAAGGAATGATGAAAAAGCACGGCCATCATGAGGAGAGGAGGAGGAAGAGGAAGAACTCATAAACGAGGCGGTAGCCACCAGATCCCTATCCCTGAGTGAGCTGCAAGATATGCAAAAAGATTTCAGCCATTGTCCAGGCGAGCACATTGTCTGCTCTGATGCTGGGATAACGGGGCCAGTAGCCTGGAATTAGAGGCTAGGGAAGCCAAGCAGCTAGGATCCCTTTCTAGGGAAGGGGGCACTGACAAAGCGGTTGGAAAAGGGACACAAGCCCTCAGCCTCTGGAGGTGGCTTCTGGTAGGTATGAAGAAAAGGTATCCCTTCAAGGAAGATATTATATATCACCCAGGCAAATGGACCACCATGGAGAGAGGTATCCAGTACTTGAGGGAATTAGTCGTGCTAGAGGTGATTCATGATGACCTGGACAACGAGCAGTTATTCACAGATCCAGATGAAATCAAGTGCATGCGACCCACGTGGCAGAGTTTATATGGAGCGCACCACCGTCACATGCAAACTCATTGGTAGTAATGACCTGGAAAGATGGAGAGGGGCCAATGGTGGATTAATTAATTGGCTGGCTAACTCTGGGAATACAAAGAAAGTCTCTCTTCCTCCCTCGTCTTGGCTGTGAAGAAGTTTTTGAGAAGGGAAAGAAAATAGTCCAAATCCTTCTGAAGGCTGGTTTTGCCATAAAACAAAGTAAGGTCAAGGGACCTGCACAGGAGATCCAATTTTTAGGAATAAAATGGCAAGATGGACGTCATCAGATCCCAATGGATGTGATCAACAAAATAACAGCTATGTCCCCACCAACTAGCAAAAAGGAAACACAAGCTTTCTTAGGCGTTGTGGGTTTTTGAAGAATGCATATTCCAAACTACAGCCAGATCGTAACCCCTCTCTATCAAGTGACCCGGAAGAAGAACGATTTCAAATGGGGCCCTGAGCAACAACAAGCCTTTGAACAAATTAAACGTGAGATAGTTCATGCAGTAGCCCTTGGGCCAGTCCGGGCAGGGCAGGATATTAAAAATGTGCTCTACACCGCAGCTGGGGAGAATGGCCCTACCTGGAGCCTCTGGCAGAAAGCACCAGGGGAGACTCGAGGTCGACCCCTAGGGTTTTGGAGTCGGGGATACAGAGGATCCGAAGCCCGCTATACTCCAACTGAGAAAGAGATATTGGCTTTGTATGAAGGGGTTTGAGCTGCTTTGGAAGTGGTTGGTACTGAAGCACAGCTCCTGCTGGCACCCCGACTGCCGGTGCTGGGCTGGATGTCCAAAGGAAGGGTCCCCTCTACACATCATGGAACTGATGCTACATGGAGTAAGTGGGTTGCATTGATCACACAACGGGCTCGAATAGGAAACCCCAGTCGCCCAGGAATCTTGGAAGTGATCGTGGACTGACCAGAAGGCAAAAACTTCAGAATATTGCCAGAGGAGGAGGTGACGCATGCTGAAGACGCCCCACTGTATAATAAATTGCCAGAAAATGAGAAGCAATATGCCCTGTTCACTGATGGGACCTGTCATCTTGTGGGAAAGCATCGGAGGTGGAAAGCTGCTGTATGGAGCCCTATACGACAAGTCGCAGAAACTGCTGAAGGAGAAGAGGAATCAAGTCAGTTTGCAGAGGTGAAAGCCATCCAGCTGGCTTTAGATATTGCTGAACAAGAAAAGTGGCCAGTACTTTATCTCTATACTGACTCATGGATGGTGGCAAATGCCCTGTGGGGGTGGTTGCAGCAATGGAAGCAAAGCAACTGGCAGCACAGAGGCAAACCCATCTGGGCCACCGCATTGTGGCAAGATATTGCTGCCTGGGTAGACAACCTGGTTGTAAAAGTACGTCATGTAGATGCTCACGTACCCAAGAGCCAGGCTACTGAAGAACATCAGAACAACCAGCAGGTGGATCAGGCCACTAAAATTGAAGTGGCTCAGGTGGATCTGGAATGGCAACATAAGGGTGAATTATTTATAGCTTGGTGGGCCCATGACGCCTCAGGCCATCAAGGAAGGGATGCAACATATAGATGGGCTCGTGACCAAGGGGTGGACTTAACTATGGACAGTATTGCACATGTTATTCATGAATGTGAAACAAGCACTGCAATCATGCAAGCCAAGCAGTTCAAGCCCCTCGGGTATAGTGAACGATGGCTGAAATATAAATATGGGGAGGCCTGGTTGATTGATTATATCACACTCCCACAAACCTGCCAAGGAAAGCGCTGTGTGCTCACCGTGGTGGAAGCAACCACCGGATGGATGGAAACATATCCCGTGCCCCATGCCACCGCCCGGAACACCATCCTGGGCCTTGAAAAGCAAGTCTTATGGTGACATGGCACCCCAGAAAGAATTGAGTCAGACAACGAGACTCATTTCCAAAACAACCTCATAGACACCTGGGCCAAAGAGCACAGCATTGAGTGGGTATATCACATCCCTTACCATGCACCAGCCTCTGAGAAAATCGAGCGATACAATGGACTGTTAAAGACTACCCTGAGAGCAATGGGTGGTGGGGCATTCAAACATTGGGATACACATTTAGCAAAAGCCACCTGGTTAGTCAACACCAGGGGATCTGCCAATCGAGCTGGCCCTGCCCAATCAAAACTTTTACGTACTGTAGAAGGAGATAAAGTTCCTGTAGTGCACATAAAAAATATGCTGGGGAAGACAGTCTGGGTGACCTCCCCCTCTGGCAAAGGCAAACCCATTTGTGGGATTGCTTTTGCTCAAGGACCTGGGTGCACTTGGTGGGTGATGCGAAAGGATGGGGAAGTCCAATATGTACCTCAAAGGAATTTGATTTTGGGTGAAAATAGTCAATGAACTGAATTGTATGATACTAATTGCTATATAATACTACTGTATGTTATCTCTTAACTGTATGTTAATGTAATAATATAGTATGTTAATGTTAAGTATATAGTACTGTATGTTATGTTTGCTATATGCCACATCAATGGTATTACAGTGAGAATTGCCCAGCTTAATGAAAGTGAACTTTGATGAAACCGTGTTGGAATGAGAACTGGCTTCAGCATGCAACAATCCAACACTGCACACCACCTCTCCTGCTCTGAAAGACAGATGAAACCCATGGGCTAAATGAACTCAATGGACATTTTAGAGGAATGGGCCATAGACGAAGGGAATGATATCTGTGTGTATATATCAAGACAGGATAGGGAAACCGGTGGTGATTAATTAGAACACATTGGAGAGGGGAGGGCCTGTGCATGACATAGATGGTATAGAATAAGGGGTGGATACTGTTCTGGTTTCAGTTGGGATAGAGTTAATTTTCTTCCTAGTAGCAGGCATAGTGCTGTGCTTTGCATTTAGTAGGAGAAGAATGTTGATAACACACTGATGGTTTTAGTTGTTGCTAAGTACCGCTTATGCTAGTCAAGGACTTCTCGGCTTCCCATGCTCTGCCAGGTGCACAAGAAACTGGGAGGGGGCACAGACAGAATAGTTGATCCAAACTGACTAAAGGGCTATTCCATACCATATGATGCCATGCTCAGTATAGAAACTGGGGGGGGTTGGCCGGGGGGCAGCGATCGCTGCTCGGGAACTGTCTGGGTATCGGTCGGCGGGTGGTGAGCAATTGCATTGTGCATCACTTGCTTTGTATACTGTTATTATTATTATCATTATTATATTATTATTATTATTATCATTTTATCTTATTTCAATTATTAAACTGTTCTTATCTCAACCCAGGAGTGTTTCTCACTCCTACTCCTCCGATTCTCTCCCCCATCCCACCGGGGCAGGGGGAGTGAGCGAGCGGCTGCATGGTGCTTAGTTGCTGGCTGGGGCTAAACCACGACAGTCATGTAGATGCTCACGTACCCAAGAGTTGGGCCACTGAAGAACATCAAAACAACCAGCAGGTGGATCAGGCCACTAAAATTGAAGTGGCTCAGGTGGATCTGGAATGGCAACATAAGGGTGAATTATTTATAGCCCAATGGGTCCATGACACCTCAGGCCATCAAGGAAGAGATGCAACATATAGATGGGCTCATTATGAAGGGTTGGACTTAACCGTGGACACTATTGCACACGTTATCCATGAATGTGAAACATGTGCTGCAGTCAAACAGGCCAAGCGGTTGCAGGCTCTATGGTATGGAGGATGATGGTTGAAATATAAATACAGGAAGGCCTGGCACATTTAGCATGAGAATAATGCTACCTCATTAACACACTGATGTTTTAGTTGTTGCTAAGCAGTGCTTATACTAAGTCAAGGACTTTTCAGCCTCCCATGCTCTGCCAGCAAGGAGGTACACAAGAAGCTGTGAGGAAACATAGCCAGGACAGCTGACCCAAACTGGCCAAAGGGCTATTCGATACCATATGACATCATGCTCAGTACATAAACTGGGGGCAGTTGGTTGGGGGGCAGCGATCACTGCTCGGGGACTGGCTGGGCATTGGTCAGCAGGTGGTGAGCAGTTGCATCACTTGTTTTTCTGGGTTATGTTTCTCTCTTTTTGTTGTTTTCCTTTTTGGTACAATTTTTAAAATTTTTATTATTACTATTTTATTTCAACCATTAAACTGTCTTTATCTCAACCCACAAGTTTTCTTGCTTTTGCCCTTCTGATCCTCTCCCCCATCCCAGAAGGGGTGGAGGGTGAGCAAGCAGCCGTGTGGTGCTTGGTTGCTGACTAGGGTTAAACCACAACAATTTGCCTATTATAGCTGAGTGTTTTGTATATGTCTACTTCCCTGTTATTTTTAAAGAAGAAAGACTGATTTTTGCATCAAGACTTCTCACAACAATTCTGCAGTATTCAAATTGTTTATTTAGTTCTGTGTCACAAGCAGTAAGAAAGCATGCAGTAGTTCTTTGAGAACTTTAAAAACTACAGTATCTGAATTGCCTGTGAGGCTTGCTCTGTGTACCAGGTTGTATTAATTCACTCAAAGAGTAAAACTTTGTCATACTTTGGAGTACTGTTCACACATATACTGCTTTCAAAGCCTATCCTGAAACTTGCCCAGGCTTCTTCCTCCACACTATGGAGATTATAGAAGTGTAGGTCAAGAATATCCACTACTAAAGGCTTAGACAAATAGCACCTCACTGCAGCTGATCACTGGGAACAACTGACGAGTACTAAACAATGGGAGAACTGGAATAGAACAGATGTCTGTTGTACTTTGTATGTTCATTAGCACTTGTTATCTAATCTGGTTATCTCGATATTCTTGCTGATTTAAATAAAAACAGGCCTTGAAGCATAACTACAGTTTAATTTTTTTAGGGCTAAATCATGTCCTCCATCATATTTGGCGTACCTAGCTGCAAAAAATAGTCAAGGCTGATGACACCTGGTGGCAACGATCACAAAACCTGCATTAGTAATGATTTTACACAACAGTATAATGATGTAATAATTTACTAGCTTCCAAGTACGGTGACCAACGCCCTGGAATCTGAAATGTTCTGAGAGTTTCAGTAAAGAAATTCGACTCACGTACATCGTGGCAAATTCTCTTCAAGTAAAGTAGTTCTACTTACTAATTGTAACTTTGTCTTTATCCCCCAGCATGACATTGTTCGGAGTGAGATCTCGATGAACAATTCTTTTCTCTTTATGCAAATAACGAAGAGCTAGACAAAGCTTAAAAACAAACAGAACGAGCCTTACAAAGATTCTTAACTACAACCTAAATAAAGGCACATAAAATTAAATTCATAACTGATATTAGTGCCTGACATAATAAGTATTAATTTGTCATGTATTAGCCTAACAAACCTAAACGGTGTTACTAATTACATGTAGGAAAGTCCTGGTAACAAAAAAAATGGAGGCTCTTACTTGGATAAATATATGCCATATTCTTTCTTCTGTAAACTGTTGTTGCTTTTGCTTCAAAGAGTGAAAGTGTTCTCCCAATGGCACTCCCTCTATGAGCTCCATGACTATGTACAATCTGTCATCTACATAAAAGAAAATGAATTAATAGAACATTACATTTATACAGAAGGCATTTGAAAATAAAGTATTTGAGGTTAAAATGTATTTTAAAAGCTGTTGTTTTTTACTTTTTAAAAATTTATTTGTACAGACAAATACATTTTAATCATAGTTCTACTCCTTGTTATTCCATTTTTTCCTCAATTTATATCACAGCAACTATAAGGAATTCACTGCCTGATAATCACTCAGTGAGCAGGTGTCTGTAGCTTACTTTTTATAAAAAGAAAATTAGGACAATACAGCTGAGCAATCTGTACCATTCATTCTACTAGTTACTATAGCTTTTCTCCCTACTTAGCATTCCAGTTGTAAATCTGGGATCTTTAACTCTACAGGATGAGAACGATGCTTCCTACATGTTTACATTGCATCTAGTTTTACTGATTGATAAACAAATATAAATACTATTTCTCACAATTTTTTTCAATTTTAAAGGAATATAAGCCTGTCTGAACTGTAGCATTCTTGAAGAAAATATTACTATTTATTGCTCAAATTTGATACACTCCTTCCAAGCCATAAGTGCTTTTATTATTTATACTATTTATTTATTTATACTATGTCTTCAGTATGTACAATGTACTAATTCTCTGCATTTATACTTACTTTCCAAGAAGGTTCTATAATACCGTACAACATTTGGATGATAAAGCTACAATGAGGAAAGAAATTTAGATGTTTAGAATAGCTAAACTGATGGCACAGTATTTATAACATTTAGCTACACATTGGAAGGAAGAATTCCACAAGGATTCCATGAACTTGCTTATGAACTGCAGTGCAGTAGACCTTCACTGCTACCCCAAACACAGAGAAGTGTTGCACATTACTAGAGCAACCAGGAGGAAAACACAGCATGATTCCTATTCACTCTCCCCTTAATAATGGAAAGAGAGTAAATTAAGTTTGAAGACAGGCAATTACACCTGCACCAAAGTATTGGCTTTCTTAGCCTAAGAACACTAATGATCAGTCTGGGTTTTTTAATTTTCAATTACAAAAAAGACTATCTTCTCACTGTATTTTAAATCCAAGAATTCATTAAATGGAACAAAGACTCATGAGTTTTCTATCACAATCTTAGTTTACAGAATCCCTAAAAAAAAGTTCAAAACCACAAAAAGTAACAAGCATTGCTGCTAACATTACAGTAAGAAGGTTTTCAATATTGACAGCATTCAGGTAAAAGTGCCCAATATTGTACTGATCAGACAAAAATAGTAACAGCAGCTGGAAGCCCTGCTATATGAGAACTGAGTTAATAATGCTAACAGCAGAATGCCCATACATGAAACTAGAGTCCATGAGACACACCTGCTCTTTGATGATGGTTAATTCAGAGACAATATTCTTTACACTGCTGTCTCTGTCTTTTTTGTCCTTTCCAAATGCTGGGTTGTGTAAATTGACTTCTTTCATTGCCAGGAAATTTTGTCCATTATGTTTTCTAACCTATGAAAAAGATAAAACCCTTGTAAAATTAATATAGGATGGGGATAGAAAGGATATTATTATGGCTACCAGATTAATTATCAGAGTCCAAATTTGTCTCACAAAAGCTACAGTCATAGCTGTGATTAGCCAAAAGAACTGGAGCCCCACAATACAGGTTAGCAGTACACTGCTGAACTTGCGGCAGTGTTTGAAGTAACACTGTGCCCAGTGTTGCTTTTCAGATAAAACATGCTTTAATTTCTGTGGTTTTACACAGATTTGTTAGCCTTTGCAATAGACAGAAATGCTGTCTGTGGAAGGGAATTAAAAGAAAGTAAACGTAGGAAACCTAATAGATACACTGGTCAATCTTATAAATACAACAGGGGACAAACAAAATCCATAAAGGCCCTTTCGGACCTGCATTCCCCTACTGAAATTCAGAGGACAGTAGTGCCTAAAACAGGTATTAGACCCTCTTCATGAAGCCTCCCCTCAAACCTGTAAATTAATATCAAAAGGGAAGTTTACCTTATATACACTTCCAAAAGCTCCACTGCCAAGATGCTCTAAAATTGCATAATTGCCTACATGTTTTGTAGGTGCCTTACTCTGATTCATGCTCTCAATACTCTCAACAATTTGCTTCAATTCATCCTCCTGGTTATAAATTAAATGACAAATACATAAATAAAAAATATTTCATGCCTTTCTTGTGCTAAGAATGTGCTAAGAATACAGCTTCTTAAAGCTATGAAGGTTTTAACTTACCTTTAATAAATTTAGCTTTGATACCAACTCTTCATAAGCACTGATATCACGCACATAATGTCCAATATCAATGAAGATTTCAAACAAGTCAGTAGGGAAAAGTCTACAAAGGTTTAAATTTTGATATATTTTAGAAACAGTGTACACAGTACCTATTAATCTACAGCAGAGACTTTTCAATGTTTATTATTACAACTTACTTTAGAACTTTCTAAATAATACACTTATTTTTTACTAATCTATTCAGATATTAACCCTCTAACGTTACATACATAGGAGTTAAAGGATCTTTGAAAAATCAGACTTCGGCTTCCACGGGTTGGGTATTAATATAAATACCAGTTCTCCGAATAAGTATAAGCCTCTTCAAAGTCAATGCACCTCCTGAGTTTCCAGTCATTTTCCTACTTTTTTCTTATAGTACTTTATATTATGCTTGTTGTCACTTTATCTGAGTTGCTTCTTGCAATGCATTAAGTGATAGGATTAACATTTGTCTGCATTTAAAAAATCACAACACCCATCTTAGAATTTTTGTTCAAGAAGTCCAGTCTAAAAGATGAAAAGGACTGAGAAAAGCAAAAGCTAACAGATAGTAGGCAATATTTAATTAGTGCCATGCTTAACTGAAGGTTTGTTTCTTTTTAAAGTTTTGGCAGAAGTAGAAATACAGAAAGTTAACGCATTTGGCAAAATATGAAAGACAGCAAATCGGTCCAGATTTACCACTTTCAAAACTTGACATCAGCCATGAACATTCATTACAAACTGGGGCCCTTTCAGTACAAAATCCACTTTTTAAAAAGTAAAAATAATACAAAAGTTACATCTAGAATTCTAGTAATTTATGATACAGAATAAAATCATACAGAAACACTACTGACAGGCAGACCTCCTAGGCAGTATGGTTACTACCCTAATCCCACAAATCAAACTGTTCGGTTTTACATGGCCTTTGTAGCCAACCTGGTGAAACTGTCACCTTACTAGTAAAAATGGGTAATTGATGAAAGACATTTTCTCCTTATTGATCCAAACCTTTTGGCAATACTCCTAAGTAAACCAGCTTGATGCAAAGTCATTCCCATGTGAAGGAGTGGAGGGCTCAGAGAAAGAATTTACTGCTCCCAGTTACTTGCTACTATCCAGGGCTGTAACTTGCATCTGCTAATCTTCAGGATAAAAGTACGGTTTATCTCCAACAGTATTAAAACTGTCCTCAGCATATTGAAACATTGATTCATGGGGAAGGAAGGAGCCCCTACAAAGCAAGGTTCTCTGGTATGCATACAATAGAAGTCCCCACACTGAACATCTAAAACTTGTAGGCTGACACTGATGCAATGCAGGAATGGCTATCCATAGCTGTGGACAGGACAGAAGTTGCCCATTACTATCTCTTCTTGTTGAAAATAAATTACATTTAAAAAACATGTCTTTCTGATTGGAGTGATGACTTTTGAAAGCTATCCTAAAGGAACAAAAACATTTTGCTAACATACCTTTTAAAGATATGTCGATTTCTTTCCATACTGAAGAGAAATCTCAGGGCTCTGAAAGCATAACACTACAGCAGGAAAAATACTTAAATTAATGACAAATTTATACACAAATGTAAAAGCCACTGATAAACATCAAGGATTCTCCTTGACTTTACATGTCGTTAAACTTTGTACTTAAATGACTAGATAGATTACGTTATTAACCTAATAATGAAGAGAGTAAAAATATGTTAATTTCTTCCTATATTTTAAAAGTAGGTAGGGCCTTTTAGGGGAAAAAAGTAAAAAAAAAAAAAAAAAAAAAGTGGGTGACTAGCTATAGTACACGCTGAGGAATGTCTAACTCTTAACCATCTCTTTTTATTTGCAGATAGCTCAGGACTTGAGACCTGCTCTCTTCTCCAATGCTGAAAAAGGTAAATGTAGTCAGTGGTTTTGTAATGATGCAGTAGAAACAGCATTTTGCATTTTTTCTGAAAAATGCAGTGTGGAACAGTGTAAGTTCTAACAGGGGACAAAAAAGAAAAGTGAGAAAGAGAGAATGGTCAACTTTTTTTTTTTAATGCTACTTTCATCTTATTTACAGAGATCTTTCTGTACCTCATTTTCTATCTCTATGTACCTTAGTTTCTATATGATCTCTACTGAAGAAAGTTTATTGTAAAACAGGCACTGGCAGGTAGTTAATATGTATGCTTTTATGCAACTCATCTTTAATTCCATTTCTCAAGAGTCAATAATATGGCACATATATAGCTGACCAAACAAAGATGACTGTATAAAGTAAGCCAAGGGGAAATAAGGTATTGATATCTGAAACAATGCAAATAGTAAATGCCTTTAACATAATTTAGAATTACTGTATTGCATCAGTGACTAAAACACTACTACAGTCTGGTGTCTGTAAATAATCCCTATTTAGACAATGGTGACTGCGTCTTAGTGATAACTGCAGAATTAATCCCCATGTTAAAAACAAATCTTTCAATATATAGACAATGCATTAAATGAAGAAAATAAAGGCCAAGTGCTACTTTTGAAGGAAGGAGGATACTTGAACTTTCACAGAAAAGGAATGTATGTTAATGCTGCTAAGAAGCTGCCTCTTTTACAGACAATGTTTCTTTTTAGTCCAAAGTAAACTCTCCATCACAGGAGAAGGATGGTGTGTTACCTTGTCTAACATTCCACTGAGAACCACAGTCACAACCTAGCTGTACAAAATAACCCAGACCAGCTGGGCCACAGTTGCTATCTTGAAAGTTTTTCATTTGAGAGGCTACATAGAGCATAGTCCATCAGTGAAGGGACATGATAATAGATTAATGATGAGATAAATAGAAATTTTGAATGGCAATAATATTTGTTTTTCTCACGCTAGTATTGTGAGATTGAAATTTAACATTTGTGATACGCTTCAGATAAGGCATGGTGATTTTTATATATGGTACATATGCAGAATAAATGACTGGTATCACTGCTACCCTTAAAGTAACAGAATAAGATCACTAAAGTAGTATGGTAGAAAGAAGCTGAAAATTTAACCGTTGAAAACACAGACAAGAGACCAGTAAAGAAACCAGACCATTATTTTAAGAATTCTAAGAAAAATGCCTACAAAATTAAAAAAGGGTATTCCCAAAGCTGCAACTGTATTGCATGGCAGTAACAATGACAAAAGCAACACAGATAGCAGTGTGACAATCAAAACAAGGTTTCATAATAAAATATACCTCTTATTGTTTGCCTGAAACGGATTTAGTTTTCCTGTGTGATCGTCAAGTCTATTATTAATTCACACGGCTTCACGTTTAACACAACTACAGTTGCTTAGTATCTCTTGTGAGTTATTTCCAATGCATTCTGCTGGAGTCTAAAAGTCTCAGTGGGCGTAAGTTAAGCTCCTTACAGTTGTATGAGGCAACTGTACTGAGCATATGGTCCAGTTTATTAGACTCCATGTTAGTTTCATATACCCTCTAGGAAGATTTTTATTTATCTCACCCTTAATCTGATTTAACGGAAGTGCACTATAAAATCTCATTGCAGAAGAAAGGTACCTACTGCACTGAATCTGCACCCCAACCTAAATCTATCCAGGCATGTCTACCTGATTAGATCGTTGAATAGCTATGTAGCCATGTTAGTGTAGGGCTATGCCAGAACAAAGACCAGGTGGAGGCAAGATCCTGACTGCATTCACCTGTGCCAAGGACCTCCTCACACTTGCCCACAGAAGGGCGACTGGAGCAGCAGCAGTGGTCTGAATCCCAGACCACTACTTTCCTATAGCTTAGAGAGACACCAACACCATTTCACAGAGGCTGGAGAAGAGCTACCAGATAATTAATTACTACTGATAACTTTTAGCCTAAGTTGACTCAAACCAGTACATTTATGGGGGGTATTGATACGCAAAAAACAAGAGCCATTCTAAGCTCATTAGCTCTATATTTATCCTACATTTAAATTTGCTACTTCATGTGATGTTTTCCTGTATTTTATTTAACAGCCACAGTAAGATGCTCCAGAAAGAAGCAGATATTAGTACAGTATCAAATCTACAGTGAGTTTCAATGAAGACCAAGGCACTAAAAAGAAGATCTGATGCTGGGCAGCCTGAAAAAGTGGAGGAGAGATTATCGCAAGCAAAATACTCACTTTCCTTTACACTAAATGAGGTGTCAGAAACAAAGTTGATCAGAACAGAACACCAGAAATTGAGTCACTATTTAACTTTTAGTTCCTGGGCCATTTGTTATTCCTGGCTTTGTTTTGGTGGGTTTTTTTCCCCGCTTTGAGTAAGATATTTTTACTTCACTTTAAAATAAACTTTAAGATCATAAAAAATTCTCAGGGAATGTTTGGAGCTTTCAATGTGCAATGATAATAAAAGGAGTTACCTGTAATAAATTAGCTTTTTCAGCATTTCTTTCTTTCTTCGGTAAAATCAGCTTTGCTATTGTATATATTCCATTTGCCTGGAAACAGAGAAAGGTCAATATTAACAGCACTCCTTTGCATAGAAACCACAAATAAAAACCAATGTTACTTCAGATAAATCAGAAGCTAATACCAATTGACAAGTTCTCAACATCCTACTGCACACCTAAATTACAAGCTCAAATTACTTAAACGTACGTAAGAATGAAATCATCATTACATTTAAACTGATATGCAAAGAGAGCTTGCAAACAGATAATGAAGCAATGCTTCTATCTCTAGAGGTGAAGGAAATTGCAGCAACAGATCTCCCGTCACCATCTGGATATTTTGATCTGTCAGGAACCAAAAATCCATAAATATAAACTGGAGAAATACCAGAAGGGATAGCCTGAGGCGTATGTCTCTGCCTTCAGTAGGATTTTGTGAAAACCATACTGTATTTAAGCTTCCATTTTCATGTAACCATACTTGTGTACTCCATTAATGTACCTATCGTGTTGGTTTGACAGATGGGCACTAGTGGATTTAGTTACAGTACTGCTCCCGGTTACTTGACAAGATCCTTGTTGGAGACTACCCTCCTCTCTAGCAGAGTTGAAGGGAATATGTGTCAGCTCTGCCGAGGCTCTGCTGCAGTTCCTGACATGTTTTCTTAAACTGTTCATGAAGGCAGAGTTGACGCAAGGTTTTAGGCTGTGCAGTAGAGCCATTGAGTCATAAACACGTCCTGGCCTGCTACCAGAACTGCTGCAGACTGCTATCAAGGCTGTAAGTTGAGACAAGGACATAGGATGGACAGGGAGAGGGCAGCTACAGCAGAAGCAAACAGTTCTCAATTGCCTGAACCAACAGTTCTTTGCCACTGAATGAGATAAACCTTTAGAGGTCACTTAGTTTGACTTTTTCAGCACATAACTGAAAGAGCTGCAAATCTTCTTCTTCTATCTGTTTTTAACCTAAGTGAGTTCCTTCATCTTTTTTACCATGCAACTCTCAAAGTCATATTAGCACAGAGAAAGAAGCAGGATTTAAAGTGAAAGGCTGTTGTAGGGTGGAACTGCAGTTGAAATTAACATGCTTGAAGCTACATCCTGATCTGAAAGGGGGACATTGGCTGCAGGACATTTTGACAAAGGGAGAGGTCATTGTCTTTTAACAGGATGAGTGGGGGAAGAAGTTACGCTCGAACCTGTACATTGTCCCAATTTACTGACACCACAGTTATCACGTACTTCTAGAGCAATGCAGAAAAACTCTATGTTAAAATCAGCCTTTTATTTTCCAAGTTCTCCAGGAGTTACACTGTTTTCAAATTATATCCAACTTAAATAAGTGATATTTTATTTTGATGAAACTAGACTCAGCCTAAAATGTATACAGTTATATTGTTCAGATAAAATGTTGTCTAAATCAGTATGGTTTATTGACAATCTTAGTGCTTAAGATACATAGAAAATATTTTTTTCCTAGACTTACTTCCATTCCTTTCCTCTTAACCAAGAGATTTAAAATACACACAAACTTCTTTCTCAGTCATATTTAAGGCTCTTTGTTCTCTCAATAACTCTAGGAATACCTCTAGTTGGGTTTTAAGCTAACCTGAAGGTTTTGATCAGTGACTTAACATTTAAAGCGTAAAAGCTGGCTACAGCTTTTAGCTGGTATTAATGTCCTAAATATTTGTGGTTTTGACTATGTCTGGAATACATACCAGGGATTTTAAGAATGGTTTTCAGAACCACAGATTCTAGCTGATTTAAATATTACATTTTAAAATGCAGTTTAGAAACACAACCCTGGGGATGGAGTGCCAGGAAGTTATCTCAGAAATACTAAACTCTGAGGAAAAGGGAAACTGTGAAACAACGAGCTGCCAATATTAAGCTGCACAGAGTTTAATAAACTTCATGAAATACAGAATTTGTATTTCTCAGTTAATTCCGTGATTACTCTTATTTACTATCCTATTTTGAACATGGCAAAAGGATGGCAAGAGATGCCAACCAAAATGAACCCTGTCTGAATAAGGCTGTTTGCTCTCACAGACAACTAGATACATATGTTGATATTTTTGTGTGTATGTCTCTGTGTGTAAATGTATAAAGAAACAGAGATACTAAAGTTATATAAAGGTATGTTTTCCAATCCCTTTCAAATGCATTTTGTTTGTTAATTAAATGATGGTGACAAATAAGAACAATTAAGTCAAATTGTAAACTATAATGCCTTACTTAACTGAATGAAGTCTTCCTACCTGTACTACCTGGTAAGCGTTAGTCTCATTGAGCACCAGTTCAGTAATTGCAGCACAACAAGCTAGAATAAAAATTCAGATGTAACATTTAGGGCCAGATTCATAAAGATACTCAGATAGCATGGTGGGTTAACCTTAGCCAAGGGCCAAATGCCCATCCAGCTGCTCATTCACTCCCCCTCCTTAACAGGACAGAGGGAGAAAATAGGATGGAAAAGCTCATGGGTCAAGATAAAGACAGGGAAGTCACTTACCACTTACTGTCACAGGCAAAACAGTCTTGACTTGGGGAAAAATAATTTAATTTATTGCCAATTAAAATAGATTTTGATAGCAAAAAAACCCCAAAAAATTAAAACACCACCTTGCCCCCACACCATCTTTTTCTTTCCTCCCAGACTCTTCTTCACTCCTTCACTCCTGACTCCTCTACCGTCTCCCCGAGCAGCACTGGGGGGTGATGGATGAGGGTTACCAGCAGTTCCACTCTGCTGCTCCTTTCCACTTTTCCCCTGCTCCAGCATGGGTCCTCTCCACATGCTGCAGTGTGAATACCATCTCCACCAAGGTCTCTCACACGGGCTGCAGGGGAATCTGTGCTCTGGTGCCCAGAGCACCTCCTTCCCCTCCTTCTTCTCTGACCTTGGTGTTTGCACTGCTGTTTCTCACCCTTTTTTTTTTTTTCCTCCTTCTCCTCTGCTCACCCAGCATTTTTGCCCTTTCTTAACTATGTTTTCACAGATGCACTACCAGCTTCGCTGATGGGCTTAGCTTTGGTAAGCAGTGGGTCTGTTGTGAAGCCAGCTGGAATCAGCTGTGTCCAGCATAGGGCAATCCCTTACCTCTTCCCACAGAAGCCACCTCTGCAGGCCCCCATGCTAACACAGCCTTGCCACCCACACCCAGTACAGAAGGCTAAAAATATAAACAAGTACTCAGTCAGAACTAAAAAAGACCTCTGCAAGTTCAGTGCTTACTCTTTCTTAGGAGTCCTTAAGGAAGGCAGAAGTAACCCAGAAATATGCTCCATGCTGGTAATACTTTTGGTACTGCAATTTATTTCACATTACCAGCTCTTCAGAGGTAACGTTCATGATAAGGTATTCAAAAACACTTATGTATTATGCTACAGCTTTCAGGAAGATACTGCAAAGGCTCATGTAATACTAGTAAGGATATTTTGCATTGTCCTTCTATAGTCACTGGCAAAAGACATGATCCTCCAAAAGGCATTTCAGAATGGATAGTTGACATGCTATTGAGGAATCTCCTCTAAAAGGGATTCTCTCCATAACTACTGAGGAATTCTCACCTGACTGGTAGTCTTTAAAATACCACTTTGAAAGAGTTCCATCAATAATCATTTCATGATTGATCTACCATAGTAAATTTGAATAGAGGGAAAAATATGATCAAATAAAAATAATCTTAGTCTAAAACCAAAATAAAATATATATATATGTAAGTTTGAGATGTTTTCACACGTGGAAGAAATAGATATGATTCCCATGTACTTAATAGTTTATCCTTTGCTTCTTTCTTAAAAAAAGTGTGCTTTTTGAAAATATGTGCTGGTATTGCACATTTAGAAATAAACACAGCTGACTTTGTGCTCCCACTCCCTAAAGCAGGTATAAAAGTTTACAATTTAAATTTTGAAATATTTTAAATCCCTTTGTGCAAGTGTAAGTAAACACATAACAGGATTAGGCCTTACAAACCTACCTGCTTGAAGTGAGAAAGTGTTTTCCTGCATCTCATCAGGACTCAAATCATCTGACAAATGAAGATGTTGGATTCTCCCTGCTGCGTTCGCACTAGATAAACTTCCAACTGAAGAGCGATCAGAAACAAGATTTCTTTCCCTGGGAAAACAAAAAAATGCAGCATAAAGAAATGGCTTAACATAGCTTTGTTAACCACTTCTGATGTTCTGAAAAACTGTATGTTTTTCACTAAATTAGCTAATACATTTTGAAAAAGCAAACAAGCCTTTAAACAGAAAATTCTTTTACCACGTTCATCAATTGTATTCACAATTCTAGCTCACTAAATAGGTGTCTGATTAATAGGAAACTAAGTAGACAGCAATGACATATTTATAATCTATTCATTATTTAGTTTATACATTGAAAATACAAAAAACACCTTAAGATAACAATGAAATATGCATAGCTGAAAAAAAATACTGCTTATCCATTATGTTCTAAATAGCCTCTTAATTTCTGCAGACATCACATACAGCTGAAAAAAACAAAGATGCTCTTTGATAAAACAGGGCTTGGCCAAATATATCTTAAAATATGAAACCATCTCATATAATTGCCACAGTGTTGAGGACTGAAAACCTACCCCTGTAATATATGAAGGAGCTGCTTGATTCCACCCCAAATTCGGATTTCCACACTAGTCTCAGGGTCTTCACAAACCTGCACCAGAATCCAGACTATACTCCACAGAAGTTTGATATGATCAGAATGGAGTAAACTGAGCAAGACTGGAACTCCTTCATACATTTTCACTTGCTCTTTGACTTGTGGCTCTGCACAGAGGAGACGTAGCAACTCTGCCGTGAGCCTGACAAAAAAAAGAAAAAAAACCCAACAAAACAGCAAGAAATTTTAACAATAACTCCATCATTGCTTTGTATTGACAGTTAGCAAAGGGCAAAAAAACACAGCAAATGTTTAAGAACGAACAGAGACCTCCTATAAAAAAAATAAATTAAACTGGTTAAAGTCACTGTTTAAAAAAAGAAAAATAAGAAGGGGGTCCAAATTTACACAAGGGATGAAATTATATTTACATGGAGTTTGACTGTCAGCATAGGCAGCCAAGCGTACACAGCCAGGATGGAGGTGGCCAGGTGGACTGCAGTCATCCATGCTACCACCTTCTTGTTAATGGCATTAGTACTACAAGTAGCACTGACTGCATGAACTTGTAAAAATCCACCTGTGGAATTAGAATAACTCCACACATAATCGTGATTCTTCTCCAGTATGGTTTGAATATTATGTTTACAAAAGGGATTGGATATATAATTTTAAAGGTTTATACAAGATTTTTCATTAACTTCATTCCAATTAAGGTGGACTTTCCATAGAAAATATGGTTAGGGATCTCCATTTCCACTTGAAGCAGAAGAGCTGTATGTGTGTTTAATGAAACATATGAATTCAGATTCATATCTGAATTTAAAATTATTCTTAACTAGCACTGAACTTCATCAGCTTCCCGTCTACATTCAAATTCCAGTTTTTATAACAAACTTTTGGTTTACGTATAATCTAAATAATTTCAAACCCAGAAACTAAATAAAAACTTCTGGTATATTCAATTTCTTTATCTTCAGCCATATGTAAAATAATTCATATGTGTGAAATAATTAAGCATGACATTTAAAAAATCTCTCCAGAATTTTAAATACGATAGGATAAGTGACATATCATCAAATTTCAGAGTCTTTTGGTTTCTTACTGAAATGCAGATATGCTATGCTCAATTAGCAGACTTAGCTGAGATGAAAGGACATTTAAAGAACTGAAGGAACCTTTATGATTTTCTGATTGAAGGGATATGGGGTCTGACCCAGCCCCTGGCATAAACTACAACAGCTGTATTTCTTGCAATTTTTTACTAGTTTATATTGGGCATCCCGAGAACTGTCAGAGTTCAGTGTGCTTTCCATCTAACCACTCAGGTCTGCCAGAAGCAAAGAGGAGATGCACCAAGAAAAGTGATTGCTATCACTTTATGGTAACATCGCAATTTATTTGCACCACACTGTAGGCCATCAGTGGAGAGACAGGAGACAGCTTATAGCAAAACTACTAGAAAAGATTTTGCTATATCAATATCTGACTGAAAATATGTAGGTATCAGAACTTTACCTTTAGTATATTAAAGTGGCACATTATCTAATTCCTCCAAATAAACATGTCCCTAAATGAAAAAGTCAAAATATATTTTAACACAATTAATCTACAAGCTAAGTCTCACCTTTTAGAAAGCAAATCGTATTCATGTAATATCACCAGCAAGTTCTCAACAATGGTGAGTTCACTTATCTTCTCCCTACATTCTGGACTACAAATTGATTATTCCTGGCATTTATATCAAATTAAATTATATGAAAAAACACATTGCTCTTTAACCTCCCTCCTCATACATTTGACCAATTATTTTTTTCTCAAGTCTTAAGTAATAATATCATATTGTACACACAAATATTTAAGGCCACAAAAATATGCTCGGTCAAGAGTGACACTGCAACAATTTCCAATTTTCCCAGTACAAAAAAAGTAAATGTGAATGCATAAAAGTAAAGACACAAATGTTTTTCATTTATTTCATACTAGAAATTAAGCAAATGAGGTACATTTTTAGCATCAAACACAATTTCCATGAATATTTGTAATATACTCCAAACACTTTCTTGCCCAGTCCAAATATAACACATTTAATTCTGTGAAGTAAGTTAAATGGAAGTTGAAAATGTATATATAACATCATTTAAATTAATACTGATATTAAAAAAAATTAAACTGAAATAGAATGAAAGAAATTTGGGAAAAGAGAAAATCCAGAGAAATCTTAGTAAATACATTTCTACTGATCTCAAGGAATTGTATCTATTCTCTTCAGTTTTCTAATTTTCCTTATAATTTTTCATTTGAAAGATAAAATTGTTATACAAGTCTGGAAGTCAGCAGATCAATAATGTAGAAGCAGCAGCTTAAAACTATTAAGGATGAAAGGTGCTGTACCTTCCTTTTCCTTTTTTCACTCCACACCAGGAAAAAAAACTCTTATCTTTACTTAAAATGGTCATTAGTGAAGAGAGGATACATATACATGGATTTCAGTGTATGCATTCATTATTTACTACACTGAACAATATTCTTGCCGGTTATTGTGAGGCACTGTTGTATTAAGCTCAGCACAAAAGACTTTTATATGCAGGAAGTCAGTAAGAATTACAGAATCCTGCATAGAGATTGCAAAGAGATTCTGTGATTCCAGTCTTGCAAAGCCCTCCACATGAGCAAAGAAGTCTGCTGCAAGGACCAAAGTTTCTACTCAGTTTCTACTGCTTCAATATAAAATTAAGCACACTTCATAGACCTCCACGGATCAAGGCCTTATTTTGAAAAAAAGAAGTCTTCCTCATAAACAGCAGTTTCAATATTGTGTCAAGAGATATCATTAAAATACTTATTATGAACTACAGCACGTTAAGTTGAACTTACCTTTCTGCCAGGCTAGTCAGAGCAAGGAGGGCACCCAAAAGCACGTTGCTGTCTCTGGCAGATAACAAATTTACTAAGGTCTGGAAAATGAAACATGAAACAAGATAAATAAATACAAATTATATTCTTTTCTTTCACAACTCAAACATATATAGAGTTATTTATTGAAAAGTCAAAATTAAGATACCAAACCCTTACACAATACACTAAAAGTCTTAGGCACATTTAAAGCACACTTTAAGTACACTTAAATATACACTTAAAGTCTTAGAATACACCCACTTTTAAGGCAAGCAAGGATGTTTCTTCTCAAACTGCAATTAGCGTCTCTCTTGACTGCTAAAGCATCTGTCCAATTTAATATACCATTGTAAAAATCTGTTCCTGTGTAAAACACTTCAGATGGCTAAATCAAGGCCTCCTGAAGCAAGAAGTTAATTTTCAGCTTGTATTTAAACAATGCAGTAAGTAATTTAAGGCCCTGCATATATTCTGTTAATGATTCATATCAAAGTAAATTTCATATTTGTCTAGATTCTCTAAAAATATATTGTCCGATACTATCTGATCACAATTGCCAGTGTTGTACTGCAGCATAATAGAATCATGAAGCACTAGTTATACTAATCTTGATGTCATCTATTTCTCAGTTTGGCCACAAATCAGCAATGGTTAAGTATAGATCCTTAGACTGGTGGTAATGTATAGCAAGGGATGTCTACGTTGTCACTCTCTAGGTTGACACTGTTCCATTTAGACACAGAGTACTTTACAAGTGAAAAATCATGGCAAAAAATTATACAAAAAATATAAATAATAATATATGTATATTTTAAAATTATATAAAACAATTTATATCATAGTAACATGTAGCTCAGTACAGCGTAAACATGAGTACTGATTTTTATATGAATGAGTTTAGTCCAAACATTTAACACCTATTTATCTCAAACAACCAATAACCATGCATCAGGCCAATTAAGTTACATACAAGAAATAATTTTTGTGATACTACTAACACATCTGTAAAACACAGAACTGAAATTATCTTACTTTGCAAGCTTGACAAAGTAAGGAATTTACTCCCACCTAGGTCAAATCTGAAAAGTATAAGTCATTCAGTTAAGCAGCTAATTGGTTATAATTAGCAATTTTATAAAGTACTTACTTTATGCACTCCACTTGCAAGAACCCATTCTCTTTGATCTTTAACAGCAGCAAGCTTTTGGAAAATGTCTATGGAACAAAGGAAGTCACACAAATTGAAGCTTTACCACTTAATACTTTTCATTTTACTGATCAGATAATAAAGCAAAACACTGGGTAAGTTCTTTGAACCATGACTAGCTCATTTTACTCTGTTATTTCAGTACATAAAGAGGTATACATTTCTTAAGGAAATATTACTTAAGTACAAAAATAAGGTGTGCTTCTCCACAGCAATTTCAGTTTTTACTTGTGTGATGATGCCTACAATGAATCTAGTAATATCTTACTTAATGACTATCTCGAGTATTTTAAACATTTTAAGCCTCACACAAAAAGTTGTAAGTGCCCTTATAATTTATCAGCTCTAACACTTACATGTCATGTTGACCAACTTGTCTACATTATGCTGCTCTTCTCCGTAATCAAGATAGCCTTTTGCTACTGCTTCCATATACTACAAGCAGGGGGAAAAATATAAAGGATATCATTAAAAATAGTTTTAAGAATTCATAAACCTAGAGAGTGTTATGCACAGAAATAGCCTGTAGGTGGTGCATCTGTTTCGTGAAAAAGGTAAGTCTGCAACATCCCACATATTTTTGCTGTAAAACTTGTCAGGGAACAGAAGAGATCTTGGAAGTAGAAGAATTCAAAAAGCAAGTGCAAAATTCCACCAGAGAAAACTCCACTGAAGACTATCAAATATAACCACCCTACTTCTAGGGCCAAAATTCCCTTCTTTGCAAGCTGCTAGAGGTTGATAAGAGTTTTCTGAGGAAATACTATTTCATGTTTCTGCTCTCAGACTTTTCCCTCAGCATCTAATATTGGCCACTGTTTGGAACAGCCAACTGGATCTTCAGTCCACACAGCTGACAGGCTCAGACTCTATAAAACCTATGCAACTGCAGGGGGGGATTTTGTTTCTTCGGGGGGGGGGACGACACATAGCCAACTGGGGGGAAATGGTGGTCAACCTTTTTTAACAACCCTAATAACTACCTGGTCAAACATATTTTTCCAAGAAATTAGAATTATCACAAGGATATAATGTTTGTTAGTACACAAAATCATGATATGATTCGTGGCATCACTTATATATTGGTCTTACATATGGTGGCATTTTGAAATTTCCAGAATACTGTATCGGGAAACTACAGCAGTTTCAAGCAGATGGTACACAGAGGCTAGAACTACAGTAGTAGCACAAAACTTAGAAAGAAAACTCACGAGGAGGACACTACTATGCAAAGTAATATTGGTAATAATTTTATTAATGTTTTCTACTCAAACACCCCCAACACTTTAAAATGAGAACATTGTTTTATCTGAAACTGCCCAAAAAAACCAAAAAAATATGTTTTAATGCTGTATGAAATAGTCTAATGGAAGACTTCAGACTTGTGATTCAGCAAGAAGATTTGTATGCACAGTTCACCTTGAAAAACTGTCACCTTCCAAAGTTCTGAGGGATTTTTGAAAGTCTCAGCTATAACTTTTTTCAAAATGCATTTCAGAGTGCTGGAAACCCATTTAACACTTAATTTTATCTCACTGCAAAGAACACAAAAGATTAAGTTCCCCAGAAGTTCAGAAATCATAAAAGTTGCATGTCACAACTTTTTAAAATTCTTTATGCCAGCAACACATGCATAGTAAAAATTATTATCGATTAAACAATTTGGATTCCTGCCGCAGAGGACTCCACTTGCAGGTGTTGCCAACGTCTCAGCAGGCCACTGCACTTAGAGCTGTGCAAGCTCCTCAAAAAGTAGGGCTAAGCATTAATGACATGTGACACTGGAAAACACCAAGTAGGTCCTGTGGGAACCATATCCATCAGAAACTAATAATCTTTAACTCCTGCAAACTAGGGATGTTTCAAACAGGTGATTATCTGACCAAAGGGCTCATAGAACACTATCAGCTTTTTTGAAATACAGGTGGCGCCATAAATATTAATGAATGATGACTGCATTCTAGAAAGATACATTTTTTATAAAAATTCTGATTTTTTTTCCAGAAAGAAAACTCCCAACAATTTCAAAGATATTCAAGATACGTGATAGCTCACTGCTAAATTGGTACTGATGAAGAAGTACTAAAAACCTAAGAGTAAAGCAGTATTAATGCAGAGCAATAACAATACAGCAGTTGGTTATCAATGGTTTGTAACACAAAGTACTGTAGCCCCCAAATTTAAACCTGTTCAACATTCTATCACTATGCTTTTACCTTTGAAAAGTCATTTGCTACAGTTCAAGGTGACTTTACTCATCTTCCTTCAGAAGTCTACAGTTTCTTTTGAGTGAACCAATTGTGCTGACTTTTCTAATCCTCCTCCCACTTCAGGAGGCACTTGTTAAGCCTCCTAACTAAAAGTCCTGGGTTAAAGGCTGCTACATTATAAGGAGACCTGCTTTGTGCACTAGTGGAAAAAAACCACACCAACTGCACACGTACAAACAGAGGAATAGACTCACTTCTTTCCATAAACCAAGAATATACGTACACTGCTTTTTACAGTGTATTTCATTGTAATCCTAATAATGGCAACATAATGAACAAAGAAAGGTACTATGAGGAATTCTACCTGAGCTAGATTTTCAATCCCACCCAAGCTGTGGAGCATTTCCTAAAAGAAAATAAAAAAAAATTAAAAATTGAGTCAAAATACAGAAAACAATAAAATGAGAGAACACTAGAATATAAATGCTCTGTTTGTTATGAATGCTGAGAAACCTTAACTCCGGTGGTCGAAATCAATGGATTCTGGAGATGCTTAGCACCTTCAGAATTCAGAATTACTTATAATAAGTAGATAAATAAAAACACAGAAGTGAAATTTTAAAGGTTCTAAAACTGGAAAAACAGTGTAAGTTTTGGAACACATAGAAAAGAAACACACAAAGACAAATATCTTACCAGATGCGTGAGGCTTAGTCCTATGAATAACAACTATAATAGCCAGAATAAAATTAAAAGCTAGTTTGTATTTCAGAGCATTGGGCTGCTAGGAGGAATAGGCAGCTTTCAATCTTCTTCACTTACTACATTATGGGCATTTTACATATCTATATGGTAAAGTCAAGTACAGAGTCTAGGGCTCAGAGCAATGGCCAAGCCATCTGTTATGGAGATTTACTGGTTCTTTGTTCAGGTTAGCAGAACAGACACTACATAAGAAATATCAGAAATTGAGCAAGTTACGAGTAACAGTGCAAATTCACTCTTGGAATCTGTTTCTTTGAAAATCACATCCTCACATTCAGAAATATAGGTACATACATATAAGAAGTATGCATCCATACGAATGCATGTTTTTATACCAACACAACTCCTATGCGTGATGCTTATATGCATTCTCTTACCCAAGCAAGAAAGTATTTTGGCATACTGACCTGATAGCATGGATCCCTGATTAGTAATCTCAGGCAGATTAATACTCGAAGAAAATGGATGGATGGAGCTTGATTAACCCACTCCCTGTAAAATAAATATTCAAAACATAAACCAAATATAATAAGGAAGTATTAAAACACTTAGATAAAACACTGATTCAGGAATCAATTGACTTGAAGATTAGTGACCTGCAACACCTGTACAACATACTACACTACAGAACTTTTAACACCATTTATATTCAAACATAGTAACAGCTTTAAATAAATTGATTTCATTATATGAACATTGCCAGCCCTCACTTATTATCACTGAACTGATGCAGGAAAGTACATGCTTATCTCAAACCTCAGTGCACAAAATACACTTATATAAAAATATTAAAAAAACACATGGGTGCTACAGAAGTAAAAATAGCTAATTTGAAATATTTTTTTTGAATTATCATCATCTATCCTGGCTTCTAAAAACTCTAATACCATTAGTCCTTGGAATAATTTGTTATTTAGTTTAAATGTTCTTGATATAGGATTACACTTCCAAACAGAACTCCCTCTTTTATCTTTCTCCATACAATTCCCCAGCACAAGACTTGGCAGAAAACACAACTCAGATTTGCACAAAGCATCCAGGGGCTGTAATCCTGCATAAAATACCAGTAATGGAATCACTATTTCCATTGCCTGTTGGAGGTATATATCCCCATTTTCCTATTTAAAATAAACCTAAAATTGGACATCTTTGCTGTGGGTTTTTTTTTTTTTGTTGTTTTAACTGACAGGACAGAATCTGTAGTATCTGGGCAAGTTTCCAAGGAACAGAAGAAGTCTATGAGACGTGGCAGTTCTCTTCCCTTTTTATCATTTGTAGTTGGGAATGATGCCAATGGCTAAAAATATTTTGATAAAAATAAATGTTTTGCAAATAGATACTAACAAAATCTCAGCCCTTCTATGCCAATATTCTGCCGAAAATAATACTATTTTTCATTATGTTTCCATAATTGGCCACTTCAGAACAGCAGGAAACTTTCATGGAAAGAAAACAGCAACCACATACTGGTAGGCAAAATTTGTAGGTCAGATTTTAAAGTGGCCTGAAGATCATTACCATGGTGGTTCTACAAAGTCATTCTTTCAAAAAGCTTTGGTTCCTGACAGAAGTTAGTTTCTTTAATGGAGCAATGCATCTGCCACATTTCCAAGCAGGGACAGTAATTCTCTGAGCCTCGTTAACATTTGAGAGCCTCTTCTACTATAGCTACATTTACAATACCTGCTACTAAATACTCTAGTGTATATTCAGCATATGCTAGCAGGATTTTTTCTGCCTGCTTAGTTATACTCTTTATCCAAACTACTTAAGCTAAACTGATCACAGTTTTCCTGTCAACAGAACTACCTCCAACCAGGACTTCTGCCGGCACAGTGATGCCAGTAAGTGGGTGTGATTTTTTTTTCCTTGCACCCCAACCAACCTAGTCATGCCAGCAAAAGTATGTGATGCAGATGACGGTGACAGTTTCTAAGGCTCTGACACAATGCAATGGCAGTGTTCCAAAGAGAGGACACCATCACAGCCATAGTAAAATATTTATAAAGGGCAACTAAATCACCTTTCTAACTGCACTCTTATGGGTTTTACATACCTACTAATATATGCTTGTTTCATTAACCTTACCTGGGTGCTTTCATTTATAATATAAGGCTGGGTTTGCTATATCATCATCAACAAGAAGTACCGAAGAAAACAAAAAACAAAATATGGGCTAGGTACGGCACAATGTACAAAAAAATCTTGAGAAGACACAACGCAAGTTATTCTTAGATATTCGGCAAATGAAGCTAAGCCACCAACATCCCACTGGTGAATACTAAGATGATAACTTGCAAAAAGAGGTACTAGATTTTCAAATCACTTAAATGATCTGTCCTAAACTCACTGCTATTTAGATAATCACAGATGAAGTCCCTAGTTCCCACGTTAATTCTGAAAAAGGATCTAAGAAAACTATGTGATTTTTTTTGGTGTTTTTTAGGTACTTCTGTAAATTCTAGCAGTTACAAATTAATACCTTCAAATGCTCTAGGATTCCTCCTTTAAGCTTCTGTACCAGTTAAGACTTTTCAGAAAATGTACTTGGCCTTTAAAAAGGAAAAATACACCACACCGCTGTGATGTATAGTAATAGAAATCCTGAAAAACACATTCTTTTTTTCAGAAAATATCTCTTTGTAGCCCCTCTATTTTTTTAAGGTCTTGCACTTCATCGCTCAAATGAGAGCAGCATAAGGAAGAGTTTTCCCTTTCTAATCCTGTTTTACACACGAATACAAATAAATATGAACAGTAGCATAAACTCATCTGAATTTTATGAAAGCCAATGACCTTTCTATATATAGGCATAAGTCCATAAAATACAAGTAAAATCAGTAAAATAAAAATGAAATTAGAAAAGCAACCATAGATTACAGACACCAGATATGGACAAATGATCAAGGGAACATAGCAGATGTTAGAATTTTGGTCATCCAAAGTTTGTCATATACCCAGGCCTTCCTTTTTCCGTCCCACTAACCCAAGCATTAGATCTTCAAAGCCAATACAGAAGTGACTGTTTAAAACTGAGATTATGCAGAGGTATGAAGCTGGCAGTTTCCACAGAGGTCCATTGCTGAAACATATATACTGTATGTATGACTGAAACAGTGTGAAACATTATCCATGCGTCTTGGTTCTTCACTTAAGGCAAGAGTCACCCTCCTTGGATATCAAGGTGTTCAATATACTGACCTGCAGGTAAGTCTGTTCTTAACTAAAGCTGTAAAGATCTCTTTAAACAGCTTATGTTTGGGATGTTTGCTAAAATTTCTCTCATTCTGGTACGTCACACTAATAAGGAAAAAAAAGAAAAATGCTGAATTGCTGATTATCTTGCCACAACATAATTTTAGATTGTCAGAACTTAACATTAGCAAGAAAAATTAAGAAATGTCATATCAGCAGTTACAGTGGAATAACACAACTTCAGATTTCCAGACATTAACAGCATGGCAGAACAGTCTGTCGCATGCATAATTTGGGACTATTATAATGGTATAACATAAGCTTTCCAAATAAAGAAACCATTACTTGATTTAAATTGACTATATTAACTCTCAACAGTACACTCTGATGAGTGGGAGCATATGTCTGAAACTTACAAAGGCAGGAACATTCACAGTTAGGTTTAGAAAGTTAAAAATATGTAATTCATATCTCGGATAGTGGGTTAACATGAACTACAAGTAACAGACATAAGTACAAACATAAATGCCTTCAACACCTCAAGAAGCTTAAGATACATGAAGACATTCAGAGATACAACACAGTGTCATCATAGTAGTGCTTTTTTTTCTTTTTACCTAAAGTTTTCAAGCTCAACAGCTTCTTTTGATTCTTGCCATTGACCATGGGGTTTTTGTTCATTGCTTTTGACATTTTGATGAGCTCTTTTCACACTGGTTTGACCACTTTCAAAATGTATAGCTGGAAGCTAAGGAGTAAAGGGATAGTATTCATGAGTCAAACACTGCATTTTAAGTTTTATAAGAATGTTATCAAGCAAAAGTACCTTTTCTCAAGTTCTGACTTGAACTTTGGATCTATAATCTGCCATTATAAAATATACACACAACCCATGCAAAACAAAACTGATGTGGTAGAAAACTGATATAAAGCAAGGATGGAAAACAATTACATGGAGGTATATAAAATGTGAAGAACAGTATCTTTCAAAATTTGTAATAGTAAAGCTCAACAGAATCTGCAACACACACTCATTATCTATGCTCCTTACCTGTTCCACTTCGACAATTGCACAGCCTTCATATTCTTTTTAGGCTGTAGAACTAAGATGTTTCAGCTTTCTGCTCAGAAGCAATTCCATGGCTCTATCCAGGAAGGGAGTGCATAATTCCTGTCTCACATGGATGATTCCCTAAGTCATTTTGTCATAACTTTTTACAGAATAGAAAGGGAGAAATTGTTCTGGCATTCCAAGGACTCACACCCATCATCATGTGTTGGTTTTTCTTTGCTTCAAATGGCAAACACAAGCTTCACTAAGTGACTTGAGGTGAAGGAGATTTTACTGTGTCTTATAAATTGCATGCATTGATATTTATGCCCTGAAGATTTTTAGCTGAAGTGTTATTCTCCACAGACAAATTGTTTATGGTTAAAATGCTGATTTTTTTTATTTTATATTCTTTACCACTCTTCATCATGTTGTAAGTAACACATCTCTAAGCCTACCTTCTCATGACATTGTGGAACAGCATGGAAGAAAACAAATCTGTTAGGCTACTTGATTATATGCAACAATAAAAGTAAACAAATAAATATTTTTTAAAAAGTGACGCCACGTCCACTACACAAGATTTTGCTAACGTGTTTAATCACAATGGAACACAATATCCTAAGTATCTGCCACAATCCATAATCACCATTACTTATAATTACACAATTCTACAGCATGTTTAGTAGTTATTGAAAATGTAATAGTTATTGGAAAATACCTGTTGGTTGCTTGACTGAACGTTTAAGAGAGACTGAAGTCTTTTAAGATCAGAATAATCCCTAGGATAAAGCACAATAGCATAAATAGATGTGTTAATAGTTACATAAAAGTACTTTTGTAAGAGTAAAGAAGGTCAACAGGCAACAATGCTACTGACAGAAAATAAAGTTTTCTAGTGTTGCCTAGTGTCCCCATTTTGCACAGAGAAGAATTTATAGCTTCTCCAGAATGCCTTAAATCAACAAAGGTGTAAATAAACTTTGTGACCAGAGTAACAGTTGTCATGTTTATACTGCATTTCAAATTAAAGCATTCTGCTTTGGCAGCTAGGGCAAATTCCACATGGGTCCTGCTGAAGTTCAAAGAAAGACGTCAGATACTATACCTCATAGAGATCCCATGAGGATTTTTGTCTGTTGCTTTTTCTGTGCTCTTCAACTTTTTGCCCTGATCAGGCATTGTGTATCGCTATTATCAGATGGCTAAAAACTCATTTCCTTAAAAATAAAAGTAGATAGATAGAATTATATCATTGCAGCAAAAGCAACAAATATTTACTTACAGAACCAACTGATAAAACTTTAAAAAAAAACCAAACCAGGTCTACCATTTTCTCAACATGAACCCTTAGGCATTATATGAGGATATCTTTTAGAATCCCAGATATTAACAAGAAAGTAATTAACCTAACATACAGAAACATTATTTTCCCAACACATGGGTAGATAATATTGGCTGTCTTGCTATTAAACTCCATTTTATTGGGATTTTTCCTCTTCTTGTGTATTATCACCATTCTTTCTCACCATGGATTATCTATTTACGTCACAGCAGTGCTTACAGGCTGACATCAAGGTTGTATCATACAAGCTGTTGTCCAGACAACAGAGAATATAATGGCTTTATCATCTAAGACAGATGAAAGGTAGAAAAAGAAGGTATCTGACAAATAAATGAGATGCATACATCATGCAGTCTACCAAAGAATCACAGAAATTTTCAGTAGTTTGGAATCTGGGTCTTCCAAATTTCAGCTGAATGTCTCTCACCAATCGTGCCCAGCTTTTCTTGCAGTGGGACACACAGCTTATTTCCATAGATGAGCAGAGCTGTACGGCCTGGCCTCAGCAGGGCTATTACCACATATTAGATCCACTGCAGACAAATGTTCAGTCTGTAGGTCTGACTACCCACAAAAGCCCACAGCTTGTTGCTTGCATAGGATACGGCATTTGTCCACTGAAAATCTTATAAAGCCCTAGAATGAGACAGAAAAGCCTAGAAAGAACACAGTCAAGAGGAATCTCTTGCTGCTACAAAAGAATTATATTGATGCAAGTCCTGCTCAGAGTGAAAAAAGGATGGTCAGGAGCAGGCTGGGCCTGAGGAATTATCCCAGAGAACTGCATGCAGCTGCAGCATATTGGTAGAGCATCTCTGATTTAAAAAAACAAGGATAATACCACTGTCTGATGTTTTCTACCCATTTTATTATTCACTAAACATGGACCATTTGGATGTTCTCTTTGGTGTCTCTTTAGCAGGATTTTCCATATGAAATATGATAGCCTCCTTTTCTCTTTGTGCAGGGTAGAATTCCTCTGCTATTGATTTTTATTCCTCTTCCTCTAAAGCCAAAGAAGCAGCAAACCTGGCAGGAAATAAAAGCATCGTAAACTACCAGAAGCTGCTGCTTCCTAACTGAAAATCAGAGTTGTCTTCACAATTATACATTCTTGCATAAGACACAGAACTACCCAAAATGCAGCTGTTGATGGTATGAACTTGTACACTGTATATTAACCACCCTAAGTGGCCTCTAAGCCCAGCTCATCCATTTCTGTTCTTTTGAAGAAGCCTTTATCCTACCGCCAGTCCCTCCACAGAGAATGATCTGGATCCCCAAGAAATTCCTCCTCTCTCTTCCACATGTCCACTCAACAGGTTTATTAAAAAATACCTCAGAACACTTCTGTTGTACCAGTTATCACCACGGAATGAATATAAACAGGATCTGTTCTACCACTCAGCAGACAAAATTCCTGAATTCAGATTAAACCAAACGAAGTTAGTTCAATTAATTTATTTCTTTTGTTTCAAAAGCAGCAAAAGTTAAGAGAAGCCAAGTACATTGCTAAGCATGTTTAGGAATCCTAATGAGTAAGAATTTCCACGTGTTGTTTTAGTGATATTTGTATTTTATATCCTCTCCCCAATACCCCAATCCATTTGGCATATTACGGAGGCATGACACGATGCGATCACCACCTCACATTTGTACACTAAGAAATACTGTGAAACTCACAAATTATCAACTTGCTCAAGAGTACGTGTGTACAAAGAACAGATTTCAACCAATTAAAGAATCACCAAACAAAACCACACACAATACAACTTGTCCATGAGTAAATACAGTTAAATCTTAAAATTTTCAGCATCCCATTTAAAAAAAGTAATCCTTGGGTTAAACCTCTAAACCATAAACAGCAGGATCTCCAGTACAGCTAGGATTTCATCCCAAATTGTTAGGTGTTTGTGATTATTTACCAAATCTTACAACTATAGGCCAACCTTGCTTTAGGGCTGCCAGTCCAATGCTTTTGCTGTTTGCAGTACCTTAGTAAAGCTGAAACAGAGTAACAGCTGACTAATATCTTAAAGATTCATTGCCATTACAGATCCAAATGCCCTTGTACAAAATTGAACCTGACAAACATGAAGCCAAATTCCCTTCACTACTGTCTGAGAATGAAAGGATGCAGCTCACCCAAGGATGCAGCCCTCACCCAGCTCTGAGGACTCATCCTGAGGTTACCTCTTTATTTCCTAGAGGCCACTAAGCCAGCACGAGTCAGTAAGCACTTCAACAGCAAGAGGCCAGCCCTGGCCACAGACTGACCCTGCACAACCTCTTTGGTCTGCCAGCACAGCATCACCATAGGTGCACAGCTCACTGGATTGGGAAACCTGACTCAGGTTACAAATAATCTCTCCTACTTCAGCCCTCATCACCTTACAGCTTGTCCCCAAGTACTTCTGCTGTACAAGTACAGGTACAATATGCAGAAAGGAGCATTTATCCATGCAGCTTAAAATGTTGTGTCCTTCAGCTTTACTACAGAGATAAACGAGTTAATTAACAGCCAGCTGCTGGTGAAAATGGTGGATCCTTTCCCCTTCCCAACCTCAGCCGCTCCCCTCCACTTCTTCAGCTGATCTGAGCCAGTTTAGAGAGCTAAACAGGCAGAAAACCATACGCTTCCCTTTGTATAGTTAGTTTTCTACCAATTTAGCTCACTGTTGCAGTGGCCTGATGAGTATCTCTGCTGACAAGGCAGGGGGCAGGAACGCACAGCTGTAAATAGAGGGAGAAGAGCAGACAAGCTTTTCATCAGTAGCCAGTCATTAAATCAGGTAGGTGTACTAGCACCACACCCTGAGTGAGGGGTAGACAAAAGGAAACAACCCCCTGCTTTCCTTGCATCAGCCATAAACCTGAGAGAAAACAGACATGAAATATTTCCTTACCTATTCCCACAGTTATTTGACTTTCTTGAAATCACTGAATAATTTCCCACCCCTGTTTCTTCTTTGCTCGTGCCAGCAGAAATTTCCATGGAGCCAGGCTATTAACTAGCCTCATAAAACTATCCCCCAGCTATTAAGCCAGCCCCATGAGTAATGTATAAGAAAGAAACCAAACAACACTCGCATTTCACTTAAGTTGTGCCAGAAAAAGATTGAGATCAGATGACTCTTTAAAAGAACAGAAACACATTAAAAGAAAAATGTCTTTACAGCATAGAGTCTTATTCAATTCCATTTAGAACAATGAAATGAGAGCAATATTAACTAATTCATTTTAACTGGGGATAATTACATTTAATTAGTTATGTTAATTCAATCACATAGGGAGAGAGATGCATTCTGATAGTGCTGGCATGCAGGATAGGACAAGAAATGCTCCACGAACCCTGTCAGAAATGAAAGAATTCACATGATGAGAAACGGGAGACAAAGGAATTACCACCCCAGACTTGATCTGCGGCCCAGTCTAGTATCTGTCTCAGATAACACAAGCACATAAGGCTTCAGAAGGTGAAAACAAACCCCCAAATAAACAAAAATACAAGGACATGTTGGAGGATAAATCTACCGCCAGAAACTACGGTGTGATGGTTAGAAACTCTCTTAAACAAAAAGATGTCTTACATTCTTTATAATCTTTATTAGCAGTAACTACTGGATATGGATAATTTGTGGGCCAACTAGATGCTTGATTTACCCTTGAATTCCTTTCTTAACACTCCAGTGGCTGAGTTCCACTGTCTAATTATACACAGAAGGTTAACTGGCTTAAGCTGGATAAAGAAGCAGTAGATATATCTTGGCTTTAATAAGACTTTTGATGCTGTTGCTAGATAGGAATATATCTAACACCATAAGCTGGGTGTGAGGTCAGATGGAAATTCACTCCTTAAAAGGGCAATTATCAATATATTATTGTCAAAATAGAAATGGCAAAGGAAGCATAAAAGATGATGAAAAGTTCCCAAAGGGTACTTCTCTTTCTCCAGTCTGATGAAACCAAAAGGAACTCTGGACCGCTTCCCCTCGTGTTCTGAGAGCACAGCAGTCAGAAGGATGGGTCACCACCAGTGACAACCCATGTCTAGGAAATTCTACACTGATGAACCCATAAAGACAAAGTTTGAAAAATATTTCTTACACACTTTATTAACTGAGTCATTATGGAAACCTGAAACATTTGCTATACGTGAAAACTTCCACATGCATATATTTACCTCAAATTTTATTTTGTTTAATAATTTCTTTGAAGGTTCTCTGAAGATTAACTAGGATCCAATACGAGGTTCCTGTTTTTCCAAAAAATCGAAATATTCAAGCCACTGCTGGTTGTGGGGTTTGGGGGGATGTGTTTGTTTTCCCTCTGCACCACCCCAGTTCCAGTGGAGCCATAAACAGCCAGGCCTATTCCCAGATTCCTGGACTCATAAAATGCAAGTCTCTGGGCTATTTTCCAGATCATAACTTTTACCTGTAGATTCTGCCTAAATCTACCCTGTTATTCTGCATTTCACAGAAGCAGGGAAAAAAAAGCAATTTCTGAGGTCTAGCGAGCAGCTCTGTATCAGCGCAACGATAACACGTAGCTCTGTGAAATTCATCCTCTCTGCCCTCGCCACCAGGCAGACCTTTTTAGGGAACTGTGCTGCTACAACTTAGGGCCTCTGGGAATCGTGAGAGATTGTTCGAAGTCTTCTGAAGGCTCAGAGCTGGGGAAGATGTCATTAGGAGGGCTGGGGCAGAGTAACTCTTACTTTAGAGGCGTTACTCCTAGTTTGTTAGGCACGATTCAGGACTGAGACGCGCTCTTGCGCAGGCAGGCGGCACGCCGCACAAACTGGCCTTCATTTAGAAGCACAAGGATTCCCTGGAGTTTCCACATCCTATTCACAACTAAGCAGGCCTACCTCAGCGCTTGAGGTTTTTTTGTTTGTTTTTTTTTTTTTTTAAGCGTGCTACACCAAGCTGCGTGTTTACGTACATCCCCAAACGCTAACGCTATCTTTTGACTTTGTTAACATCGAGTCTGAAACCTTTACCTCTCCGTGGCTTAATTACGCCATGGCTGGAGTACGCGATCATCCGGTGACTCTGTGACAAACTCCGCGGCACGCTGAGGAGGCAGCAGCCTAATTTCGTCGCCTCCTTCGTCCCCTCCCCACGCCAGCCCCCCTCGGCTCCCCCCCCAGCGCGGGCCGCTGTTATCTGCCAGCGGCGGCGGCGAGGCGCTGCGGGCCCTCCCCCGAAGCCGCTCTCGGACGCGGCGGCGCAGGCCGACGCTGCCCGCTTCCCACCGCCCCTCTGAGGGGGCTGCGCCCGCCGGGCCGTTTCCCTTGGCGAGGCGGGGGGGGTGGGGCCGCCGCCGCGCGTGCCCCCGTGCCTCCCCCTCCGCCCTGTCCCACTCACGTCGCGGCGCGCGCTCGCTCGCCCCCCGCTCCGCGCTTGGCTACGGCGCCGCTCCCCCACCGCCGGGAGCGGAGCCCCGCCCCGCGGCCAATCGCGTCCCGTCTTCCTTCAAAAGAGCCGGGGGCGCCGGCCAATGGCAAGCCGCCCTTGCCCTGCCGGCGCCCGGCCGCCCCGCCCACCGCCGACGCCGGCGGCCGTCGCCATGGGCACGGGGACGCCCGCAGCCGGGTGCGGGGCCGCCGCGGGGAGCAGCCCCCGCCGCCGCCCCCCCGGGCCGCTACGGGGAGCGGCCGCCGCCGCCGCTCCTCGCAGGGGCCCCTGCCGGCTTGCAGATCGCCAGCAGTGGGGTCCGACCACAGCACCCCTGCCTGCGTATCGTAAAAAAAGAGCAAAAGCTGTGATGTAGTTCAGTAGGTTTTTATTGCTCTTACCAACTTTCTGAAACATTACAAAAGATATTTTTATTCTAGCAGTAATTAAAAGAACGAAGGCTGGATCTTTCAACATTAAAGACAAGTCCGAGAGTTGTGTTTTCTGTATAAACTGAATATTGATTCTACATTTGGAGTAAGGTTTTCATTTGCTTTGGAATTTGTTATGAAGTAAGAAAACGTCATTTTAATTAGAAAAGCAGTCATAAAAAATTCGAACCGTACAGTATGTAATCACATTTCAAACAACCAGTACTAAAATCAAAATTGCAGTTCAGCTACAGATGCTGAACCCTGGAAGACACCTTTGCACAGGACCATCAGCAACAATAGAAAGAAAAACATTATAAACGGTATGCCTCGCCAATAAAATCACTTAGAAAAGTATTGATTTTCAAACTCATTCATTATTCCAAATAAATGTCAGCAGATACTAAATTCAATACGAAAGTGTCTTTAGATTAACGTCAAAGCCAACTACAAAGTCCCATAAGTTTTCACTAAAAATGTTACAAAATAAAATCAACTTAAAATTACTAAGCAATTTGCTTTATTTATAGCACTACTTTTATGCTGTGTGCCTCTAGTCTTAAAATTTGCCATAAAATAAATTACTGTTGGTATAAACAAAGTATTTCACACATTTGTACTGTACTTGATAATGAATTTGACCTAGATGAGTAATTAAAACATTACTAATCATATAAAGCAAAAAGAAAAGTAAAATCATTTTGGTGCTCAACTAACAGACTACATGTGTGAACTGAAAAAATCATGAACCATTTATCTTATGATTTACAGAACATATGTACAAGACAACCCTTTAAAACGGTGCAGGCTCCGCGACATGACACCTATTTGTTACAGATGTATTATAAAGACAGAGATGCAGGTGAAGCAAATGATCACTTACAGGAGAACTTCCATTAAATGTAGAAAAAATGGCCAAGACATTTGGTTGAAATAAACCCTACCAGGGCACCAAATTCCACCCTAGCAGGTTTTACGATGACAAACTTGGCAATCTGGAACATTTCACTGAATAGCCTTATGTTACAGCTGCAAAATTAATCTAGGAAGAAAGTATAATTAATTTTGGGCATATGTAAACAGAATGAAAAGCGTGTCATTGTAATACATATGAAAATACTAAGAATGAGTTTTGTAGAATATAATTTAAACACGAGACTGCATTTTAAGTGAAATATTTTAGATGATAATTTAAATGGAGTGGTCAAAATTAAGACCTACACTTTATGTAAACATTCATATTTATAAATAAATTAGAAAAAGAAAAGGAAAAAAAGGGGGGGGGAGGGGAAAAAAAAAAAAAAAAAAAAAAAAAAAAAAAAAAAAAAAAAAAAGAGGGACTTCCTGAGGTGGCTCTGCAGCCAGATACACAGTAGCACTAAGCTCCATTCCGGGAAACCAAGGCATCTAAAAAAAGTGCAGGGCTGTTTATTTTCCTCTAACTGTTGGAATGGAAATACATTGGTGTAGTTTTTACAGGGCTTAACCCCTATGAAAAAAAATCAGTGCACAGCAATTATCACTGCTCTTTTGCATCTGTTAAGGCAAAACGTATATCTACATACAGTAATTTACATCCTTAGTTGTTTTACTTTAATACTATGTGTGATTTTAAAGCAGAGAAGGTGTAAAATGAGCAGCGAATCACTTAACCATACATTATCAGTGGGGTTTTATGCACTTAATACCAGGTATTCTTCTATTCATATGGGAAAAAAGTGCAAGCATAACACGCTACTGACCAAGAACACTGGAACTAAAGGTCACTGTAAACTGCTTTGCAAGTCATCGCATTTCTGGCACTGATTAAAATATCTACACAATTAAAATTAAATAAATACTGCTATGAGACTTGTGGGGCTTTGGTTTTGTTTCCTTTCAACTTTACTAGAAGAATACTCAGTTCCTGTAATATTGACCAAAACTTAATCCTTCTGAACTAGAAGCTGGACACAAGATGTGCAGCACCAGGGAACCCTGATTTCCAGCATTAGAGAGCTAAAACTCTACAAGGCTTATAATAATTTTTTGGGTCTTTGGAAATTGTTGTAGGACTGTGAACATGAAGTGTGAAATACTACTGGGAGGAAGTACAAAAGTACATGTATTGTGGTATGATAGTAATGTATTGTGGATAATGCTATGTAAACTGCCCAAAAGAGCTTGCCTCTGATTCAGCAAGAGCTACTTAGTAGTCAACAACTGACATGCAGGTGTGTACTTTTTTTTGTTTCTTCTTTTTTTTTTTTTTTTTTTTTAAATAACACAGAAAGTTTGGGGAAACCATCTGCTATAGTTTCACTGTACCTCAGTTTGACTAGAGGGAAAACATGGGTATTTTCTGAAAGAGCACATACTCAAGCTAAGGCACAAACTACACTATTATCTAAGAATAAAGCAACATGTATACAGGACATGACAGAGTATCAGTCAAATTGGTAATGCAGACCTCACTTGCTTTGCCACCTGAGCCTTTGTTACGACAGTTTGAATAGCATTATTCGTATGCTGTACACTATGATTTACTTTCTCTAAACTGTCTTCTCAGAATTCAGCCAAATGAAAAAAGGAAAAGAAAAAAAAAAGAAAATACAGAAAAACATTATTTAATTCCATTACATTTAAAGGGAATAGTAACAGTCCATGTAACTTAAATGCTGTTTTTGAATGTTTCTATCTATTCCCACTGATTGCTTTATTTTTGTAACATACAATTACCTTCTCTCCAAGTGACACTTGGCTGAAGAGCACCAAAATTCCACCTTAAGTGGTATTTTCAGATGAACTCTGCCCTCCTCCAGAATCAGCTCCTTTTGCAGTTGTTGAGAATTTTACCACATGCTCCATGGTAAAACTCCCAACTTTGCCAAAAGCAGAATTCAGCGAACAGCACCTTCTAATTTTAAATGAGCGCAGATTCTAATTAAAGCCACTGTAATACATCCAGAAAGGGCTGGTGGCAATTCAGAATGTAGAGAGATCATTTCAGAAATTAAAGCAAAAAAAGCTAAGGCGCAAGGCAAAAAAATACTAATAATGGAAACTGCACAGGTAAGTGACCAAGACTTTCATTTATACATAAAATTCTCATTATTTCAAATATTATAATGCTAAACACTAGAACTTGAAAATGTAAGTACAATAAATGCACTGACTGCATCTTTATCAGTGAGCCCCCCAAAATCCCATTTACTTTAATAAATGAGTATTTACTTTTTTAATTTTACACGATAAAAATTTATACTAATTAAAATAAATAAAATGTTTAAAAATAAGTTGGTGTGCTATCATATATGCCCTTTACAATGGAGAGGATCAGAACTGTACACACAAATACCACAAGCAATTTGTAATCCATAAAATAATACTGATTATAAACCTATTACAGAATTAAACTACAGCTAATTTAATCAAATACAGAGTAAATTTAAAAATTAATTAAGCAAGAAATTTCCTTGGTGAGGATGTGAAATACTTTAAAGTTTCAGTCTTAGAGCCAAGTAAATCAGACTCTGAAAGTTGATGGAAAAATCTAAGTAAAAACAGGAACAAAAGAGTTCAAAAGTACTAGTGTGGTAAGTATGTATAGCTTCCTATAGACCAAATCGCTGTCCCTAAATCCAATTTACATTGTATAAATATGGAGTGTCCAGAATGGCAAATACTGACTTGGGACTGTAACTACAATTACTGCACTCATACTGCTACTGGACAATAATGAAAAATCAGGAGTGAGTTTAAAAAAGTATCAGAACAGGCTCTCTAGATATATTTTAAGGATTAACTAACCACCTGACTTAGCGCTCTAGGCCACTTCTGTAAAATAGGAGAGACAGATCCAGAAAACACTAGCATGTAGTGGAGACATAAAACACAGTAGTTCTTGTCAACAGCACATTAATATTTGTTCTATGAATCACAAAAAAAGCATACCCTGCAAAAACAAGCAGTAATTGCCTGCATGGAAAACAAACTTCTGTAGCGCACATTATAAACAGAGGTATTGCAAAATTTTAAGCAATGTGGACCAGTAATCATCAGCAAAAGCCGATTTAACTTTTATGCACATATTACTGAAAATAAGATTCATTCATTACAGCCTTCCTATTTAAAAATGAAAATAAAATTTCCAATAAAATAAATAGCTGAAGTGTGATTACCACTCATCTTATTTGTAGGAGAATCTTCTCATTATGCAAGCATATCTACAGTGCCCTAAACAATGGCAGAATTAAATACATGTTGCTCCTTAAACTGGAAATCACACTTCAATGGTGTAATATCCTGCAGTGATATATATACACACACAAATACACGCAACTCCCCTTGGTTCAGTTCTATAAAGATGTTTCAGCATCCACATACTTCACAACAGGTGAATCTTCCACATTTATTTTCACACTTTCTGGTTTTTCAGGGCTGTTTGAAAGCAAAGAGGAAAATGTAAGGTTTGGTTCCCTTTAGTAAAGCTTAACTTCCAAACATTTTATACTTAACGAACACTGAAAGTATTTATGTAAGGATACTTTTATGATGATGCATTTCTATTACCTCCTAGTAATTGGTAAATACTATTCACAGGAACAGTACAAGCTTAAAGAGAGAAATCACCAAGATCTCATCTATAAATACCATTTCTAGTCCCACTGCTTTTACTGAAATAGTTTTGCCAAAGATATTTTGGGGGGGGGGGGGGGGGGGGGGGGGGCGGACACGGACACCACCCAAAACCAACCAAACAAAAACCCACAAAACTGTCTAGTTAAAAACACTCAAAGATACGTAACAAGCAGTATTATTAATACTGCTTAATTGTTGGTCAGGGAAACAATTTTGTTCACAATACAAGACTGGGAAAACATTTCAGTCTTTTCAAAATGGGTAATCACATTTGTAACAACAGTGGAGGACAGTTAGAAATCTGCATAAGCATCCATTCAAGTGGAAGACCCTAAAGACAACAGGCTGGCTGGCACCTGAACAACTGACACCCTTAGGGACGCAGCTACTGAACAGTGGCTTATCCAAGGACAGAAAGAAATTTCCAAGGTAGTTACAGGACAGTAGAAGAGAAACTGGAACAGCATAAGAGGAAAGATTCACTAGGCATAAATTTTAGAAGAGGCGACACATCTGCACAGTTGCTCTTTAAGGGAAAAAAGTATTGGAAATCCATGCAAAGAGAAACATTCTGGGATTCCTTAGAAAAACTAAGTGTGCCTGGATTACCCAGAGTCTATAAAATATGAGAGATTGTGGAAGTAGAAAGAAAAGGCAATCTGAATCAGTTCAGGAAAGACAAATACATAAAAAAAAATTTAGAAACCCACACATCATGTCATCCAGAATTCCAAAAGAGATCGCTTGCTGCAAACTTCATCCTATTTGAAACTTATAAATCTGAAAATATCAGTGCCTACAGAACCACTTTTACCACAGCACTAAACATCTGTCCATGTTATCAGATGAAGATTATTACACAGAAAAACCTTAAAGGAAATGAGATGAAAATTTACTGGGAATTACTTTCAACTGAGCAGCGATGACATCTAAATCTCTCCAGCACCCACTGTACAAAAAAGGGTAGGAAAAAACCTCACAGCAACCAACCAATTAATTGAGTTCAGGTTCAAGAAAGTCCTGTCTTCTAACATTTTCCAGATTCATGCAATATCAGATTGCCTCTTGAAATAGCTAGTTTCCAGCACCAGTGTTTTTTATTTTCAATTTGTAGTTTTAGCAAGTTCCCTTCCGAGATGCAATTTTTACCATAGTAATCTCAAGTGGGGCATGTTATGGAATCAAAGGGAAATGTCTTATAGCAAAATATAAAAGAATAAATGGAATACTGAATATGACCCAAGTAGATCAAAAAACACTGCAAACTGGTCAGAAGCCTAATTCAGTAGTGCTGCATATAATTCTATACTAACTTAACCTACTCAGGAAACAGGAAAGCACAAGATGGAGTTTCACTATCTTTTAACTGCCTGAAAATCAAGTCTAAATTTTTACTTCTTCTGGAAAGAGAAATACAGGTCTGTATCTCTTCAAGCCTTGCACACCCAATGACTATCAGATAACGTACCAGAAGCATCCACAAATTCTGTAACAGGTTTCTTAGAACTTAGCATGAAAGAAAATAAACAACTAAAATATGAGGGTATACTGACACACATACTCTGTTATCTAAGGCCTCTGTCATCTATCTTCCTGATAGTCTACCTTGTGTGGTAGTCAAGTTTTAAAAAATGTTTTGAAAATGTTTAAAACATTTATTTAAACATTTAAAATGTTTAAACAATACAGGCTGAAGATGCACTGAAAATGGTGCCTGCACTGATGAGTCTCTTCAGCTTTTCCTATTATAACACCTCCAATTTCTCTCCTCATCGCCTTCACCCTTGGTTGATCTACTGTCTGGGCAAAACAAAGTGTATTTCCATGCCTAGTTTGGAGCAATGCACATGTTGAATAAACAGATGGTATGCAAGTGCTAAGCAGCTAGTCACTGCTACTGTTTCCATGATGCAAGCTAACCAGTACCTGACAGCTTGGACAATTATGTAGAAATACTCCCTCACCACCAACTCTTCCACTGAGATGTAAGTTTACACAAAACTTGACAATTTCGTATCTCTGAAACTTGTCTTTCTTTGACAAATTTGGTTGAAAGGAATCAACCAAAAGATGATGCATGTACAGGCAGCAGGATTGCATATGCTTAGTTTTCCAAGTCAGCCAGGCCAATTCTCCCCTCTTTACAACATAAAAACTACTAAGCAATAGTTGCACTCTGATGGAACAGTCCACAGATAACCAGTCCCTACAAATTACAAGCCTTTCAGGAAGTTGGAGATATTCTATATGAATATTCAGGATTTGGTTTGTTCCCCTTGATAGGTTCAGCTAGACAGGGAAGAAACTAGGATGGAATAGAAGAATAATGAATGCATTGCATACAGACTTTCTTGTTTGATGGGGAGCTCACTGAGAAAGAGGCTCCTGGCCATCACAGAAGATGCATGTCAGCTTACAGGAAACGTTCGTAGCACTGAGGACTCCTAATCTGTCCAGTACTTCCTTCAACTATATTTCATATCCAGTGAAGGCCATATTTGAGCAAGGTTTAATTTTTAGAGATTAAAAATGAACTGGGGAAAAACCAACCAACCAACCCACAAAAAAAAAGGGGGGCAGACCTTAGGGCAGCATAAAGCAACAACGAAAGTGCTGGACTTACCTTTTATTCCTACTGGCATTTGTCATGTTCAGGATCAAACAATTCCCATGCTCATATACATTCTAGCAAACCTTTTAGAAACCCCAAGCCCATCAGAGTACCATACAATTGTATTACGCAAACAAAGAGTAACTTCAAAATTGTAATAATACATTTAATAATTGGAATTCCTCATAGAAATTGTTTAACTTCAGAGTAAAGAGCAAAAATTAAATTCAAATTCAAGTTGGTCAAAAGTAAAAAGTCAACGCAGATTTACAAAACATGTATGCTCATTTTTTTGAGATACATTTCAAGAAATCCAAGTACAGCTGTTAGCTGGTAAACACAAGACCATAGTTAGAAAATGCGTGCGTAATTATAGCTACCTCAGGTTAGCTCTGGTTACTTTGGCATTCTCAGTACTCATGGCAAGAGCCTTCCACTGTGCAGTTTTGGCCATTTCGTCTGATATGTTTACAATTGAGGGATCAACACTGAAGAACAAACATACTTTCTGGTTAGTATTCAATACGTTGCAACAGCATTATACTTATTGTCACTCATCCTTCACATCAGTTGTGCCTTCTTTCAGTATTTACACAGCCACAAATTGAGTTCACCTCTTACAAATGTATTTCAGCAAAAATTTGAAATTGAACTCACTAGCACTGCCTTAATCACATAGCATCTTAAAATAGTTTTTCACATAGATACTGCTAACACATTGAGAATATTTGAAGGATATCTCATTTCTATATAGCCTATAACTTCAAAAACTTATTTTGCATGCTCAGAAATAATGAAATTAATCACATTGTTCTGCTAAGGCCTTCAGAAATCAGAATAATTGTAAGTTGTTTCTAGGAAATAACCAAGGGCAAAAGAGCAGATGTTAGTAAGATTTTAAAACTGATAACTCAGTTGAGATTTAAAACTAGTAAAAAATCTAGAAGTCCCAATTAACTAGACAGATTTCAAGATTTTTTTTTTTCCCCTGCAGAGCCTTACTAGATGTTTTTCAAGGTTTTTTTTGCCACCATCCCTCCAAGTCCTGCAGAAGATAAGTTCACCCTCACAGATGGTAAGCTTTCAAAACCTATTTGCCCCTTTGCACTCCACACATTTATATGTACAGCAGACTTAGGCGTTGTCTGTAGATAAGTTTTCTGTTCTGTTCCATACTTAAGCTTCAGAATCTATGCCAGGGTATCTGTAAGAGTTCTTCAAATTGCACAGAAATCTTTTAGTTGTTTTTCCCCAGGAAGCCCACAAGATGCAAGACAATGAAAAATATAGTAAACACACATGCACACAGTTGATGAAATCATAGTTCTACTGTGAGAGCAATTAGCAACTCAAATGTTTTTTTTTTTAAAAAGCTTTAGCATTTAGCATTTTAATTTGCATTGCTAAAATCTGATTAAGCCTGCTCTTAGAGTAGACAATAGCACTCATCAGGAATACCTGTCTAATCCAAAAATGTGCCTGTTCCCAACTCAGATCAGGGTAGACCTGACACTACTCTAGATCCGTAAGAAAGACAATTTATAACCTAGGAACCCTTAGTATTAGAGAGGCAAAAAAAGCTGGCGAGCTATTTATCTGTCACATCTTCTGGGCGTGTTGAACAGTTGTAGAATACCTGACAACTAAGCTAAATACTTCCCCACTAAGGGAGATACATACTGAGATAAAACACCTTCCAGTGCTGAAGGAACTTTCATCAGTGAAATCCCAGCACTTCCTTTTCTGGAAGAGAACCAGTAACCCTGTCCTCACATTTACTTTCAGAAAGTGACCTTTTAAAGTAAAAATGTCTGCCTGTAAAAAGTTTTTTAATATCACAGAAATTATAGACTTTAGCCCTCACTTAAATAAACCAAAGAACTCCACACTTAAGACTTTTTCTGAAAAATCCAAGTGGCTGGTAAACACACGGCTCAACTGATGCTTTTAGTTGCTTAATACTCAGTATTTCATGCACAGTAACACACAGAAGTATTCCACAAAAACTGACCAAGGAAGCTTCTTCACCTTGAGTACAGCTGGTCGAAATTGAGTCATCTGATCTGTTCAAGATGGTCATGTAAATTTATAATTAAGAGGCAGTTTTGCAGAACAATGCAACATAAAAATGCTTACTATAGCACCATGAGACATATCTTCATACTTCCTAATCATGCCTGAGTTACAAGCTTGGGAAAAAAAAAAATGAATTCAACTCATACACAACCGAATTAATATAAAGCAAATGACAGCACGTGATACAATTAAAAGATCAACATTTTATTATACCTGTATTTTAGGGTTTTTACAGGAAAATCCAAATTTGCTTCTCCATATGCAAGGTGTACACTTCCACTGTCCCCTGTCTGAAGCATTCTCTCAGCTTCCTGTAAATTCGAAGTAAAATCACTCATGCTGCAGAAATCAAAGTATCTCATGCTGACAGCTAATTTTCATAGGGGTAAGGGGTATTTCCCTGTAGGTACTGGAGTTGAATGCAGGAGATATAATTTAAGACCTTTTTTCTTAGAAGTGTTTTATCCAGGCAGGGGGGATTGGGGAGTGAGGAAGGAGAGTGTTACAAATTTTTTTAAGGAATTCAGTTAGCACTTTTAAGGAATTCAGTTAGCTGGTGCAGAGTTAGGTAAAACTTTTATGGAGGAGTTATACAGGCTATATTACTCTATTATTGGTAACTACCAGTTTGTTTGAACTACAGCTCTGCAAACACACACAAGCAAAATGTCCCCAATATGATGAACAGTTTTGTGATAAATTTAAGCAGGGTAAAGATCCCTACTCCACTGCTTTTCTCTCCCATCCACACCCACCTTCAAACCTCACGAAAGATAAAGAAAACAGTATTTTGTGCTAAAAACTGCTTCTTTCCACTTTGCTTGCTGATTTTAATCACAGAGTCATAGTTCATAATAGCATCACTGAAACGACGACTTCTCCTTAATTGCCAGTAATAGTTCCTCTAGCATTAAATCTCATTAGTAAAGAATTTCAAAATATATATTTGGTATACAAGGTCATATGCTCAGGCCACTTACAATTCTTTTAAGTCTCACTGAGTATTTTCTAGTAATTTACAACATGCTTAGTTTGATTGTTTTCACACTTACTGCTTTCTCTTTCTTCTTTTTGTCATCTTCTTTCTTCTTTTTACTTTCTGGCATAAGATCATCAAGCCAGCTAAGCTCTCTTTTGGTGAAACATAAATCCATGAGCTTGCGAATGAACACTAATGCTAGAACCTTAAAGGAACCAGAAATGGAATCATTTATATTAAAGTATTTAAATGAACAAAAATGCACATACACTTTCAGTACATTCAGAATCTTTAACTGAAGCCTGTTTTTGTAATACTAGCTTTATCTTACCACAAAGTCAAATTAATTTCTACTTTCAATAGCTATTCACAACTGATTTGCTTACTTTCAGGAAATTAAGTAAGTCCTTGTGTTTCAAAAGTGAACAACTTGCACTATGGGTTCTTTTGTTTCTTTCCCACTCTCTTCTTTCTTAAGGCAGCAAATACGTTCCAAAGGGATCCTGCATGATGCACGTGCTCTTGGAAAATTAACAACTTGTAAAACAGGTAACTTACCATCATAGGGAAAACAACAGCAGCTGCAGAGGCTTTAATCACCCACAACAGAACTAGACAAGTGAGCTGAACAACCGTAAAGATATGGACCTTCCAGAGCGGCACATAACGTAGATAAATCAGGTCGGGTTGATGTTTGGCAGGCATTCCAAAGAGTTTTATGCGGTCAAAAAACTGCATTGACAAATAAAATCATCCTTCAGTTATTTTATTCCCCTCCGGAAGGAAATAAACATTTTTAGGGGACTCCAGAAACATAAGTTAATCCCAAATAAAATACTAATGAAGGGCACTGAACATTCAAGAGGGTGAGGCTTAGGGCTGTTTTGTTTCGTTGGTTTTTTTCCCCACCTCTCATTGCTACTACAAAATTTCAGAATATTTCAGAGAATTTGTTGCTCAGCTACACTACTGAATGAATAAATGTAAATGAACCAAGAAGTGAAAGCACAACACGGTAAGAACAAACATCTGAACGTGACACTTGGGAAATTATCCTACATACTATTCAGACAATATGCTCACATAAAGTAATGTGTTACAGTTTCCTTTTCATTTAGTGTTAAACAAAAGCAAATTGCTCATTAAAAATCAGACTTTACCTGAATGCCTTTTAATGAAGATACTCCCATATAAAGAAAGACACCATACAAAACTGGCATTGGAATAAACTGTGGAGGAAAACACACCCACACAGTTACTTGTGAAATCAACATGGCATAACATAGCAGTCCGTATTAGTGAAAGACATGGACGGAGTTAGTTTTCACTTTGTATCTCACTTACGTGAAATCTGTAAAAGTTGAGACTCTCTATTTTTAGAGAAAATATATGCATCACTGGGCAGCAAAAAAAATCTAAGCTAACAAGGCTATCACCAAGATTAAAAAAGTAGCTCAGTCTTGACTGCCTACTCATTCAAATTTTTAGATTTCTGTTAATGCTAAGTATGCTGCTTTATGTTGTTATCTGATACGAACTGTACTGAGACTATCAGCTTCATGAAACTGCAGTATGAAGTTTTACGTTTGATCACTAATCTTGCATTTCTGGAGCAGCTGAAAAAAAACCCCACCATACCTACTGAGCTATGAAAATCTGCTAATTACTCAGGGCTAAATTTTGCTCCAATAAGATGATCAATTTAAAGCTTACTAAGATAATTAAGTTTTCCACTGATTTCAGTGGCACTTGCATCAAACCTCTGTAGCCTACACAAAGCAAGCGAAGCTTTCTTTGCTCCCGAATTCATGAAACTCCCGAGCAAAGGACAGCCAAGATACAATTCGGTATCTTAATAAAAACTGCTGCTATTAACCCTGAACAAAAGCCTTTACTGAAACTTAAATACTGTCGAAGTAAAACCATGCCTTAGGGATTCATTACTGCATATGGAAGTTCCTAGAGTATGTGGGGGATAACTTTCTAATGCAGCTGGTAAGCAAGCCTACCAGGGGAGATGCCCCGCTTGACCTGCTGTTTACCAACAGAGAAGGGCTTGTGAGAAATGTCGAGGTCGGAGGCCGTCTCGGGCTTAGCGACCACGACATGATAAAGTTCTCAATTTTGGGTGATGCTAAGCGGAGGGGCAGCAAAACTATTACCATGGACTTCCGGAGGGCAGACTTTGGCCTCTTCAGGACCCTGGTTGGGAAAGTCCCTTGGGAGGCGGTCCTGAAGGGCAAAGGGGTCCAGGAAGGCTGGGCCCTCTTCAAGAAGGAAGTATTAAGGGCGCAGGAGCGGGCTGTCCCCGTGTGTCGTAAGACCAACCGGCAGGGAAATCGACCGGCCTGGATGAATAGGGAGCTTTTGCGGGGACTCAGGGAAAAAAGGAGAGTCTACCACCTTTGGAAGAAGGGGCGGGCAACTCAGGAGGTGTACAGGGATCTTGTTAGGTCCTGCAGGGAGGAAATTAGAAAAGCAAAAGCCCAGCTAGAGCTCAATCTGGCCAGTGCTGTAAAAGACAATAAAAAATGCTTTTATAAGTACATCAGCAATAAAAGGAGAGCCAAGGAGGATCTCCATTCTTTGCTGGATGTGGGGGGAACATTGTCACCGAGGACAAGGAAAAGGCTGAAGTACTTAACGCCTTCTTTGCCTCTGTGTTTAACAGCCAGACCAGTCATCCCCAGGGTACTCAGGCCCCTGAGCTAGAGGATAGGGATGGGGACCAGAATGGAGCCCACATAGTCCAGGAGGAAGCAGTTAATGACCTGCTACGCCACCTGGACGCTCACAAGTCTATGGGGCCTGATGGGATCCACCTGAGAGTACTGAGGGAGCTGGCAGAGGAGCTCGCCAAGCCACTCTCCATCATCTATCAGCAGTCCTGGTTAACAGGGGAGGTCCCTGATGACTGGAGGCTTGCCAATGTGACGCCCATCTACAAGAAGGGCCGGAAGGAGGACCCGGGGAACTACAGGCCTGTCAGCCTGACCTCGGTGCCAGGGAAGATTATGGAGAGGTTCATCTTGAGCGAACTCCACAGTACAGGTCAACCAGGGGATCAGACCCAGCCAGCATGGGTTCACCAAAGGCAGGTCCTGCTTGACCAACCTGATCTCCTTCTATGACCTGGTGACCCGCCTGGTAGATGATGGAAAGGCTGTGGATGTCATCTACCTGGACTTTAGCAAAGCTTTTGACACCGTCTCGCATAATATCCTCCTCGGGAAGCTGGCAGCTCACGGCTTGGACAGGCATACTCTTCGCTGGGTAAAGAACTGGTTGGGTGGCCGAGCCCAGAGAGTTGTGGTAAATGGTGTTAAGTCCAGTTGGCAGCCGGTCACGAGCGGTGTTCCCCAGGGCTCTGTTTTAGGGCCAGCCTTGTTCAATATCTTTATCAATGATCTGGATGAGGGGATCGAGTGTGCCCTCAATAAGTTTGCAGACGACACCAAATTGGGTGGGAGTGTCGATCTGCTGGAGGGTAGGATGGCCCTGCAGAGGGACCTGGACAGGCTGGATCGATGGGCCGTGGCCAACTGTATGAGGTTCAACAAGGCCAAGTGCCGGGTCCTGCACTTCGGTCACAACAACCCCATGCAACGCTACAGGCTTGGGGGAGAGTGGCTGGAAAGCTGCCTGGCCGAAAAGGACCTGGGGGTGTTGGTAGATAGCTGGCTGAACATGAGCCAGCAGTGTGCCCAGGTGGCCAAGAAGGCCAACAGCATCCTGGCTTGTATCAGGAATGCTGTGGCCAGCAGGGGCAGGGAGGTGATTGTCCCCCTGTACTCGGCGCTGGTGAGGCCGCACCTGGAATACTGTGTCCACTTTTGGGCCCCTCAATACAAGAAAGACATTGAGGTGCTGGAGCGTGTTCAGAGAAGGGCAACAAGGCTGGCAAAGGGTCTGGAGCACAGGCCTTATGAGGAGCGGCTGAGGGAACTGGGGTTGTTTAGTCTGGAGAAGAGGAGGCTGAGGGGAGACCTTATCGCTCTCTACAACTACCTGAAAGGAGGTTGTAGTGAGGTGGGTGTTGGTCTCTTCTCCCAAGTAGCTAGCGATAGGACGAGAGGAAATGGGCTCAAGCTGCGCCAGGGGAGGTTTAGGCTGGAAATTAGGAAAAATTTCTTTACGGAAAGGATGGTCAAGCATTGGAACAGGCTGCCCAGAGAGGTGGTGGAGTCCCCATCCCTGGAAGTGTTCAAAAAACGGGTAGATGTGGCACTTTGGGATATGGTTTAGTCTAGTCTACCCTTGATTGGTTTAGGTGGGCTTGGTAGTGTAGGTTAATGGTTGGACTGGATGATCTTAAAGGTCTTTTCCAACCTAAACGATTCCATGATTCTATGATTCTATATATGTGTGCATATGTGTGTACATATAGATACATTGAAAAGCTAGTGTCTTCACTGTAAGCTCTGTAATTTGACATGCTAGTATTTCATTTATGTTAACTTCTACTGCATTAAATTGGTATAAATCCATATATGGAACAAAAGCACAGCAACCTACAGATGCAAGGCTTTGTTCTCCCTCCTTCTTTCAGACAATAACAGCCATTCACATTGAAAAAGAAAAACATTTCATAAAAAGCAAACAGTACTAATACCATTCCTATTACCCTTGGTTCCATAAAAAATAAAAGTATTAGTTTCTAAGAATCAGCTGTTAAAATATGGGGTAAACCTCTAGCTTCAGCAATCAGCACCTTTATCTTTCGTTTCTGAGCAACAATAAATCTATTTCAATATTTCTGATTCTGTCATTTGCATTATAAAGCTGAGCTCTTGGTAGCCTTTCAACCAGAGATTGTCAGATCGGAATACTCATTTTTAATAACTGCTACTGCCTTATTGCTTTCAGACCTTTACATTCTTTAACACTTACAAATGGTCAACTATTAAGAATTTATAATAATTTAGCTCTTATTACTAAACTATAGCTGTGCATTCATAGGTTTATTTCTTCCCATTATCTAAACTTAAACAGTCATTAGAAGCTACCTTTTTGTGAAATAGCTTGTGATGTCTCTTTAAACAGACTTCTACAAAGTTCTTCAAAGGTATTAGCAATTATACAATTTATACCATATCTGCTATTTTGGCAATAAAAAGACCTCCCCCCCCTTCATTTCTCCTTTTACCTATTGGATTTGAAACAACAAAGCATAAGTTGAACAGATTTTACTCAAATCTGAGCAAAAAGCCAACCGAACTGATTGATTTTCTTCCAGTAAAGTCTTAGGAAGGGCACTATGGATATAAATTAAGAGGCAAAGTGTAAACTGAGGCCACAATATGACCTGCAAAATTTCTATTACACTGTGATGATGCATAAGATAATCTTGACACTTTAAACATCAAAAAGTTTAATAAGCTGAAGATAATTATGAGAAGTGAACAATGTCACTTCTGAGGATCACTTATTAAACCAGATGTTTCTGTTTCTTCTGCTATATGATATTACTTCTGCTCAAGTAACTTTATATCTTTATCACACTCCTTTTCTCTCTGTACTCACATAAAAATTACAGAAGAACTGTTTTAGGTAGCATGGACTTGAGAAACTAAAAAATAGCTGGCAAGAAAAATCAGGTAACACGGACAAAGGTTGCTTTCTTCACTACACACTACATTTCTAGCTTGCTCAGATTTTGTTTTCTTACATCTTCCCCCGACTGTTTCTATTCAACACCTGTTGTTAAGAAGTCAATTTGAGAATGAGTCCAGGCATATTTTACTTAACATAATAAAACTTCCTAACATTATGAAATGTTAAATCACAGTATCAAAATCAAAAGCACAAAGAAAATACAAATATTTTGGAAAAACTGTCTTTTACCTTTAACACAGAGGTCATGAACACTGACAGCCCCATCAAGACAAAAATCATCAATCCTGTCACTCGCTGCTCCCGGATTCCCAAAAACTTTGGTTGCTCTCCTGGTGCTGAGCATTCAGATTCAACTTTCAGGCTATTAACATGGCTTATAGACAGGACAGTTGCAGCAACAAACCATGGTAAGCCCATGATAGAACATATCCCCAGCATAACACCAACCATCAGCAGATCAAGATGGTAACCACAGCCTTTCTGTAAAATTGAGCAAACAAAGAATTTGATAAGCTTTGTATTTATATGATACCATAATTAGAACTTAGCTGGTAAATAACAGATAACTATAAAAGTTAGATACTTTGAGAGTGTCCACAAAATTATATTCGTTCTTTATTAGTCAATACATACATTCATTAAGTAGCTGTTGGTAATGTTTCACAGACTTGCGGAATGAATCTGATTTAAAATAAACTTGACTTTCACAACATTAGAGTTTTGTGAAAATGACTTTTACCTTCAGCTTATGCTCTTTCCTGTTTATAATAACAGCTGTTATTTGTTGATCCATGAAAATGAGAATAGTACAGAGTAAAGCAGGAACAGCAGCTATCAAGAGGGTCCACCAAGGATTGCTTCCAAGAGGATCTATGAACCATCCTCGGTCTTTTCGGGTGGGCTGAAAAAAACAAACATCAACAATAAGAATTAAATGACTAAAATAAAATGCAGATTTTATTACTACAAACAGCTGCAATGAACAGATCAACAGTCTCTTAAATATGTGTTTAGGTTTTTCTTTTTTTCCCAATGGCTTTGACAAAAAGACTGATTTAGCTGTTACACGTGAATGTGACACTTATATCGAAAAAATTAAAACAAATCCATTCCATTCCTTCATTTCTGCACATATGCACAAAAGAGCACTTCCTTTGCAGTGGTACTAAAATATAAAGCATAGTCTCTTCTGTCAGACGAGACATGCATCCAAAGCAGAAAAGGAAGATTACTTCATCAACTACATTGTAAGTAAGAAAGATAAATTTCTGTTTCTATGCAATTTCATTCTCCTGTCTATGAAACTGCAAGCATTTAAAAAGTTAAGTTTTTAAAAGGTTTTATTTCTTACTTCAAATTTCTCTGGAACATGAAGCTTAGGAGAAGGTACTCCTACAAGATAGTCAATCAAAACCATGATAACTATTGTCAGAAATACTGCAAAGTCACTGATGGTAGAACGCACCTATAAAGAAAAGACTTGTGTTAACTCTTGCTTCTTCAGCATTATAATTCGCATGTATAGAAGCACAATTTTGTCCCCTATGAATAGTACAGTCTATTTATATTATACTACATAACTGAACATTTTCTCTTTTTATTTTAGAACTTAAGCTGCCTGCCAGCATAGCATGAAGTTGCAGGACGGTAAGTATTCTGTACAACTGTTCATCCAATTATCTCATTTAAAATAACCTACTGCAAGCAGCAAATCACTTAAAATAACTCCTTCCTCATCTTCCTGTCCTCTCAACCCTACTGGGAGGCTGGGCCATCACAGCTAGTCTCTTGTAGCTTAATTCAATAACTTCATTGAATTCTTCTGAAATCAGTATTTATACATTTGATGTTTTAATAGATAGGAGGGGGATAATTTGTAACAGATTCGGGTTATCCAAGGTGACTTTATTAAGCATTAGGAACACATTGTAGGGATGAGCTGAGGTTTAGAGAAGATCTAACCGCTTTATTTTAGCTAGCAGAAGTAAGTTGCGTAAATCCCTCTAAGGATAATCATTATATTAACCTCTATCAGAAACAGTAATCCCCTGAGGAACCGCTCGGAACCCTTGACATGTCAGCACTTTGGAGAAAGCAATCAATTGTTTTGTACAGCTAGGTGAAGAACACAGCAGCAATATTATCTCTCCAAATGATACCTGGCAATACCCATTAATACGGGGCGACAGACTACTTACATCATCTCATGTTTAGAACATCTTGTTGTAACTATAGGAAAGTAGAGAGTAAGCACTGAATCTTCAGCAGCCAATTTATTTAATGTCTTCACTTTTGGAATTATTAGCTAATTTTCTGGTTTTAATTTCTTTTTCTGTCTTAAAAGAAAATTCTCAATAAAAAGTTCTGAAGCAAAATAAAAAATTCAACTCCATGAAGTTATACTAAGGTATTTATCACAAGATAACAATAGTGTCTAACCAGAATTACCTTAGTTGGGAAATAGCGTTTGGTCTTGAATTGCTTAAGGAAAGAGGAGAGGAAAAATGTTGTAAAGAATAGTATGACAGACCAGAAGAGAACATCTGGAATATATGGTCCGTGATGGCCACAAGCTGATCCACGAAACACACCATGAAATTTTAAACACTCCTGCAAAGAAAAAAAACTCCTTAAATTTCTATGTTTTATTCATTTAGTACATTCAACCTAACTTGCAGCCTTTCGATACAAAACACACCTGCGAACTTTGTCTTTTCCAGAAGAGCCACAGTATCCATCACTGATTATTTCAGGATGCCAAAATGCTGGGAGGTGCCCAAGAAGAAATAACTTCTTTACATTCACCTCATTTCTATTCTATTTCTCAAAGCATCACAAGATTGAATGCATAAATAGAGACTGAGGACTAAGCCCAGGAAAAGCAGACTATCCAACATCAACTTTCAAGCTGACAAACATTTAAAAAAAAGAGATATCTCCGTTTCTCCCACCTCTTTATTCTTGACTTTGTTTTGTCCTGATACAGTTAAGGAAAAAACCACTCTTACAAAATGAGACTGACCCTACTGTAAGAAGAAAAAAAAATTCTAATAAAGTAGAAAAGCATCATAAATAATGCATTTTAATAAAAAAGTCAGATGATACCTATCCAAAAGGCTCACTGAAATGCAAAGCAAAGAATTAAGGTAGACACAGGGAGTACAAGGAAGCAACAAGCCAGTAAGTCAGATAGTCAGAAGCAGCCCTGCCACAACCTAGTCTTTAAAGAGGTTATTTTACTGAAAATTTGACTTATGACAAAAATTCTCCCCGTTAACAACCTACTTTGGTTATAAGAACCGCCAAATTCTGGATCAGTTCTGGCTCTCTGGGAAGACTAAAGATGCTTAAAAGAATGAACAGGTATGTAAAATAAATAGTAAATATAAAATAGTTCAAGAGAAACTGCCATCCTAGGTGATTATAGTAGACTAGGAGCCATTGGTGGTACATAGGAAACAGTACAACTAAAACTCAAGTAAAGCACTAAGGTTTTTCACAGTATTTTTGCTGTGTAAAACACCTACTTTCAGTGTGAACATCTAGGCTTGCACACAAGGAAAGCCTGTGCACAGATATCTACTGCCATTTTAGACAGCCTAAGATGGCCAAAGTAGGCACAGGCAGCCAGCAAATGCAACACAAAATCTATAGCAGATCCAAATCACTCGGGATGTAGGTGGAAACCAGATGCCAGGGTATGCAAAGCAGCCATAGACAGCTGCATTTGAACCCCACACAAGGAACAGCAAAAATGTTTCTTCCTAAAAGTCTTCAGTATCACTTCCACACGATAACTTTCCTCCTCTTCACCTACCCACAAAATTAGATACTGTTATGAAATATCCAGTTCAGAAGGTAATGGTTTCAAGCCTATTCCTTCCAATAGCTCTTCCCTTTTCTTTCAACCTTCAGTTTTCCAAATAATTGTTTTCTTCCAATCAATATTTAGGTATTTTCCTTGATTCTGTTGTAGTTTTATATCAATGTCTAACCACCTAATGAAATATGTTTGCTACCACTTTTTAACTGCAGATTCCACCTTCACATCATCTTAAAAATATTTTTCATCCTTTCCAGGAAATTGAAGGAAGCAATCTCCTGTTTATTCACCTCACCACATTCACCTGCACTTCAGATATAAGGCTGTTCTGCCTAGCAGGATTAAAGCAGCTACCTCAAGCACACGTTTACTGCCATGGACTCACTCATCCAAACCACTACAAAGACTGTTTAAAGCATTATGGGAGGAGTAAGACAGTTCAAAAATACAGTTTCAAAGAAAACAGTCTAGGTTCAAATCAAGAAAGAAACCAGATGAAAAATATTAATCAAGACTGGTACTGTGTGCATATTTATTTTTTATATATACATATACACCACCCCCCCCCCCCCCCCCAATATATATACATAGCTCTTAGATACTCACAGAAACTGTAAGGTTACTCCATGCTATATTTTCCACAGATTTATTCATATTCCTCCACACCTGCAAAGTTTCATTGCTGGGTTTCTCAGGCTCAAAACACACACATCTGAAGAGAAGAAAAAAATTATTTATATGCTTTTAAACCAAATGTGCCAAAATGCAGCGATTCGCAGTAATTTCAAAAATCCTGAAGAATTTAAACCATAGTTCAGCCCAACCTTCTATGAAGGAAGCAGAGTACAAGGCTTCTCCTTACGTGACATGAACCAGGATTATTCAGGCGGAGGAATGAAGAATCAAAGAAGCAACTGCTCAGGAGGTTTAACAGATTGGACCAAAAAAATCCAAACTATGTATTTTAAAGAATCAGAAGCAGGCAAGATGTTGCCTTAACTATGTGATTGATCTGCCAATTTTTAAGTAGAATGACATTTGAAAAATAAAACGAAATACATAATATATGCAGACTTCTACATATTGTGAATAAAAAGATGAAGATAAAAATCCAATGACACCACCTTCCAAAAACCCTATACTAACATATATTTTGTTATTTCTAAAGATTTCTACATAATTGAACTTGGCACAAATGGTTTTCTATGACTGTGTACAAATTAAGGTTTTTAGACTTCTATACACCGTAACATGCCACAATGGCTCCAACTTCAATTAGTCCTACTGTACACCAACATAAGAGAAAACAGAGATTGAAACCATTTCGTTTAAAAAAAATTGGTGCAGGTGACAGTTCCAGAAATCCTTTTCAAACCAGACATGTCATTAGCCTCTAGACATCTCCGAGTCTTTTCTAAAATTTTGGTAGAGTTAGCCATTTATCTTGCATTTGGCATGCCTTCTGATCAACACATGACCAAAACTGGTCACCCTGAATTAAGACACCATTTTTGAGTATGTAGTGGGCTAACTGAAGATATAAATGCATAAACTGTCAGATTTAAAGCAACTGCATATGTGCATTTTTAATACCCTTTTGAACAAGTAAAAGTGCCCCTCCCTACTGCACTGGTTTGCAGACTTGGACTGCAGAATCCTTTCTGTCAGACAGGCTGACAGAAGTACACATCAATACAAAAAAAAACCCAAACCACCACACATTGAATATTCATTTAATCGATGTTTTCAAAAAAGCTACTCAAGTACACCAAACCAGGGGCAGCACACAGAATCATCCTTCAAGGAAGTACCAAAGCAGCATGAATGTTTGCGCAAGTGAGATCTTGGAGCAGAAACACAATAGTCAAAACCTGGTTTGACACTGCTGGAAGTCACCCTGCATGCATCATGATCTCTGCCTCAGCCAGGCAGAGCAGCCACCAGCGGGACAGTGAACAGTCTGCCCTGCACCTAGGGACTGACTGCAGGGTGCAACAAGTAGGGACTCCCACCTCAGGTGTATGGCCATGACCTCGCAGGGGGCTCCCTCACCCACATGTGACTTAGCAGACTACAGAGAACCACACAGGTACAAATAAAGCTGGAGGACGCACATCTGCAAAAGGAGGGGAGCGCTAGCAGAGAAACCCGTGCTCCTCAAAGATGGTGTGTGACTGTAACCCACGTATCTGGGGCTGGAGGGTAAAGATGCTGAGGGTACTATTAGGACTTCTGGGGATTAGTAGTAGAAGACAATTTAGAAATGTGTAGGTTCTTACTAGTATTACTTAAGTGTCTCACACTGTGGTTTATCTGCTGTATTAATGATACTGATCCTGAATGTATGGATTGCTGATTGACAGTTAATTGTGTACTGCTGATGAATCAATGAACAGCTTTGCTTTTGATTTGGTTTAAACTATGTGAAATGAGCAGTTTCTCGCAGCAACAGTTAGCAGGATCTCCTGCTGGTGAGCTGGTAACCCAATTCATCATATTTCATGAAACTATACCAAAAGCTTGAAAACTCCACACGGAGCAGCAAAAGATAAAGCAGCACTTAAGCACATCATCAAAAACTAAAACATACAGAGTGTCAAGACACACGGTATTAAAAGAACTCAATGCTAATTTCACTGTATAAGCAAACTTTTAATTCAGAAGTGGTACAACTGCACACCAAAAGGTAGTGTATTGGGTTTGCATGGCAAGGTTTTGGTAGCCTACAGGGGTGGCTTCTGTGAGAAGCTGCTAGAAGCTTCCCCTATGTCTGACAGAGCCAATGCCAGCCGGCTCCAAGATGGACCTGCTGCTGGCCAAGGCCGAGCCCATTAGTGACAGTGGTAGCACCTCTGAGATAACACGTTTAAGAAGGGAGGAAAAAGCCTGCACAACTGCAGCCAGAGAGAGGTGTGAGAATATGTGAGAGGAACACCTCTGCAGACACCAAGGTCAGTGAAGAAGGAGGGGAGGAGGTGCTCCAGGTGCCAGAGCAGAGATTCCCCTGCAGCCCGTGGTGAAGACCATGGTGAGGCAGGGTGTGACCCTGCAGCCCATGGAGGTCCACGGTGGAGCAGATATCCACCTGCAGCCCGGGAAGGACCCCACACTGGAGCAGGTGGATGTGCCCAAAGGAGGCTGTGACCCCGTGGGAAGCCTGTGCTGGAGCAGGTTTGCTGGCAGGACTTGTTACCCCATCAGGGACGCACGCTGGAGCAGCCTGCTCCTGAAGGACTGCACCCCATGGAAGCGACACACACTGGAGCAGTTCATGAAGAACTGCAGCCCGTGGGAAGGACTCACATTGGAGAAGTTTGTGGAGGACTGTTTCCCATGGGAGGGACCCCATGCTGGAGCAGGGGAAGAGTGTGAGAAGGAAGGGGCAGCAGAGACAACATGTGATGAACTGACCACAACCCCTATTCCCTGTCCCCCTGCACTGCTTGGGGGCAGGGAGAGGAAGTAGAGAAAATCAGGAGTGAAGTTGAGCCCAGGAAGAAGGGAAGGGTGGTGGGAAGGTGTTTTAAGATTTAGGTTTTATTTCTCATTGCCCTACTCTGATTTGATTGGTAATAAATTAAATTAAATTCCCCAAGTCAAGGCTGTGTTGCCTGTGACAGTAATTGCTGAGCAATCTCCCTGTCCTTATCTCGACCCACAAGCCTTTTGTTATATTTTTCTCTCCCCTGTCCAGCTGAGGAGAAGGAGTGATAGAGCAGCTTGGTGTGCACCCGGCATCCAGCCAAGGTTAACCCACCACAGGGAGATAATATACAACTGCCACAGAAATAAATCAAATGTAAAAAAAATACACCTAAATAGCTTGCTTATTGCATTACTTAAATGAAATAAAGTTATTTTTGTACTGACAGTGTCATTGCTAGTTACTGTGATGAATAGAACTAATAGTTCTACTTAGGAATAAAAAAAGTATGGCTGTATTTTATTTTCTATTATTCTCCTCTCTCTCAAAAAAAAAATTTAAAAGTCCAGTATTCCCCATAATCACAGTAGAAATAAACACTGTTGAAAGATGTTAACTCCCTATTCATAGCTTGTGAAAGTTGCAGAAGCTCTCCATGCCTCAACTACCTGGAAATAATCCTCACCCAGGTGGGGTACACTATCATGAATTCTGGAAGTGGCAAGGCAGAACTCCTGTTCTGACCTTTAATCTCCAGGCTGACCTTTAATAAAGCTGCAGATAAAGCAAGCATTGTCACAGCCCCTCATCCCTTCTGACCACCCATAGCTAACACAGAAAATTCAACTCCACAGCATCCTGAATAGAATTTTTCTGAGGTTTCTCATGCCCATACCACCTCCAGCATTCCTCCCACCCTTCCACAGAGAGGCACACATTGCAGTTTAGTAAATGGTATGTCTCTATACTATAAACATTTTCCCTATGTATTTTACTAGCAGATAGAAACCCAATACTTACGAATATAAAGTCAGTTTATCCAAATCATTGTGCATATTGAAGGCATACACTTCTCCCAAATGAAAAAGCTTTTCCAATGCCTCGTAAATAAATATGATGCATATAAGCGCTGCAAAAGCTTCCTCAGTAAATCGAGTGATGTAGCACACAAGGCTGCTGGCATCTGTGGCTACAAGCACTATGCATAAAAATGCAGTCCACAGACCAATGCTAGTTCGCAGGGAGAGGTAGGAAAGATTATAATCCCTGTGTGAAGAAACAAACAAAAGTATTAACTGAGCCAAAAGTCACCTATACTATATTCTACTTGAAATCAGATACTGAGGCCAAGCTTTATAGGTATTCACCACTCCTCTCATCCTTGATGTTAGTTCTGAAGGAAGCAGAAACTTTTCTGTCTCATCTGCCACCAAAGCAAAGCAACACTGCAAGGTGTTTCTAGGATTGAGGGTGCAACTACCCAGCTTGGGAAGCATCATGCAGATGATCTTTCCAGAACTACCTAGATGCTTTCTCCTAGAGGATAGATCAATCCCTGTTTACCCCTGCAGAATCAAAGCCAACATCTCCACAGAGTTACAACATAACTTTTATTTAAGTCCTAGCCACTTCTTATCACTGATTTTCTCATTAAGGCTCACCAGTGCCTCATAACTTTGCCAAACCACATCTCTCAGTCTCCTGCTGCTGCATTTACGTCTTCACGGACATCCACTTTTAACACACATCTGCTTTAAATTACAGCTATTCTAACAGTCTAGAAAGTTAGAAAGTGTATCAGGCTAATGCAAACATCACTTACCTGCAAAATTTAAATAATATTTTTTCAAACACTAGAACTGGTCCGGTGCTCCCCAAAATAGTAAGAGGTTGCCCAGCAAAGAGAGAATAGGCAATCCCAGTTAATGAGGCTCCAAAGAGAGACTCTATTGCACTCTGTTTGGGGGAAAAGAAACTGCTGTAACTATGCTGCCTTTCAGGTTAGCGTTTAGCGTCACATCTGCATAAACACAGTTTTAAGATGCATTAACTTAGAAACAAGACAAGATGTAAAAACATTGCAATTAATATTGGTTTGAGACAAGAATAACTTCACACAGCTTTGCAGTAACAATACCACAGACAAAAGATTTTGAAAACTTCACTCCTGAGAAATATAAAGCCATCCGAAACGATGAGAACAAGTTACTAGTCCTGCTAGCTAGGAGGAAAAACATAGCAACAATTACTACAAATTTAAAAGGGGGAAAAAAAAAAGTTACTCAACATGTAGTTTACAGAAAGAATTATCTGTCTCTGTAAAGAAAATAGATAAATATATATTGCAACATACCTGTACCAAAACATGATACGGTGTGCCATATACAACCTGCATCAGTCAACCAAGCATTACAAAAGAAAAAACTGACAGGTGGAGGTGCAGGAGAAATTACTTAACAATACTGGTTTATGTACACATAACACCAAAAACAGATGAGCAGTAAACCAATGTCCCACCTGGTAATGCATTTCTTTTCATTGAAGTAAGATATCTACTTCAGTTCTTGACTTAAATGTTTCACTACATCATTTTCTGCTAAAAAAAAATGTTACAATGCACCTCAAAAGAGAGGGGCAGGACTTTTTAGATCCTAAAATGATATTAAAGTTACTTGAAAATAGTTAACTACACCACTTACAACTATGAGAAGCCATGGATTACATTACATTCCTGGTGGAATTTTTAAGTGTTTGCTATTCTGCAATTATGCAAGCCTAAGAAAACAGTATTTATGAAAACTTAAGCTCCAATTCAGGAAAGCATCTAAAATTGTGCAAAATGGTTTGCTGAACTGAGGCTATTAAAAATGAAAACATGAGTCCTTTGTTCATTACATTAGGGAAAAAAAAAATCTATATAATCCCAGTCTCTTGTTCTATTACCTTTGAATTAGTGCTTTTGGTTAGTCAATGCATTAACCTTGGGGCTCTCAATCAGGGTAGCAGGGACAGGAGTACTGTGGAGGTGATGACCTCTGGGAATGCGAGGGAAGGTTTCAAACACAAACTGTGTACCTTACAATGTCAGCTACTGTGCTTGAACATGTGTGTGCAGTAACTAAATTTTACATTCAATGATGCACACCAAGTATCTGAAGGCAGGAACAAACCCGCAAATAATTCCAGATAGCTAAAAGAAAGAAGGTGTTTAAGAATCAAGCTTTAAAAGGAGCATATTTGCATAATTATACAGGATGTACATTCAAAAATTGCATTTTGATAACCATTCCTACATTTAGAGTGGCAAAAACAGTGCACAGAAAAGATATAATTTATTTCTGTATTTGCTACCAGCTTGAAGTGCTTCATCAGTAAACAAAAATCTGAGTCAACAGCATTACTTGAAAGAGATAAAATAGTTAACTAAATTTTAATATAGTACAAGCTTAAAAACTTGATCTAAGTATCAAGAAGAATTTTGCAGCATCATCAGCTTTACCAGAATATTAAAATTTGACAAGGACATGTCTGCATACACCTTCCCTCCCCCAAAAGGACAGAGCCTTGTTTCTTCATGACAGATTTAGACACAGAAAATACACTTCAAACTAGTTTAGTCACAAGCCAATTGACACAAACACTAAATTGTTGACATTGCTGATGTTAAGTATTCTTTTCCTGCTCCAAAATCCAAAGTGCAATAATAATTTGGTTAAAAAGGTGGTGTTAACTACTGTCCAATGTAACACTACCAAAGTTTTGTACGTGTATGGTTTACATTTGAGTTGTTTACAATGAAGAGTATTTTCTGCTCATAAACCTTAGCCACTTTCTTTTACTGTTAACAACATACCATTAGTGAAAGCACATACATATCCTGTCCATTACTTAAATACACAATTGACTACTACCCATACACTGCAGGTATTATCATCCTCATAGGCCTACTACTCAAGGCCAGTATATGTTCTTGGCTATCCACCTTGAGCCTCTGACTTTGCCTAAAGTAGGCCTAGTGGGATGGTGCACCTTTACTGCTATTCATTATTTTTAAGTAGCCAAAAAGAAGGCAATGCAAGCCCTTTCTCAATTCATGAAGCCATTCATCCAATAAGGCAGGATAAACATTTTTTACCTCCACTGTGCATCTTCTCCTGTTCACATGGGTTCCCCACATTTTCCACAGCAATTACCTTTTGGGGAAGATCTGCTTTGGGCAGGCTAATCAAGTGCTGTGGGTAAATTCTTCAAATACAAGTATAAATAAATGAGACAAATGCACACAGTGACTTGCCTCTGAAGGTCTAAAAGCCTGGCCACTACCATTCTTTGTACTCACTATTCTGCCTTGTGTAGCTTCTCCCAGGAGCCCTCCAAAAGTGATTACAGGAGACATACAGGCACAGTATAGGAAAAGAATCGAGGCCAGGCACTGCAGGCTTAATGCATCCTTGAAGTCACTCAAGAAAAAAGGTGCTTTCCTTTGGATGTCAAGTATCAAACCACCAAAAAGCCTAAATAGGTGAGATGAAACTCGTCAAACTGTACACTAAAGGATTCTAGCTAGTTCAAAACTATGGGCTACACATGACTGCCAGTGCCTACTGCCAGCACAAATTAGCTATTTCATAATCCAGATTAAAGCATAACAGTTTAAAATGTAAATGAGAATCTTATCTATTCCAATTCAATACTATTCCGAATATAATCAAGCAGGCTATCCACATTTTTAAAAGCTGGCTAGGTATTTTTGTATATGGGCTAGATACTGAAAAAAAAATCTTTGCAAACAATTTACCTAAATAATGTTTTAAGTCAAATCTGTCTTATAATATTCAAAACAAGGAACAGAATAAATATGCTAAACTTCAACCAAGACCACTGCATTGATACATTTCAATATTACTACTCCAATAAGTAGTTGTAGCTTTTTGATTTGAATTCTCTACATACACATGGTTAGGCCCATAAATAAATTTAGGTCTATCATTTTAACAGTGTTTTCATCTGGAGTGTAGAGATACCCTACAAATGGAAATACAAAACCAAATATATATATAAATCAGTTCAACTAGGTAAGTTATTAGCAAGAAATTAAAAGGCCAGTTTCCAAAAAATTTTCAAGACTCCAAAATATTAGGTATAATTTGCACCTACAAAAAATAATTTTATTTTGAATTATAAAAAAATTAAAAATATTCCATTCCTAGCAATAGTCTCATCTAGAGGCAATTCTGTGGGCAGAAATGAACTTCTCAGCTCTACATATGGTCTGCAAAAAGGCAAAAAGTAAGTATAACAAAGTCAAAATGGTAAAAATCAACACAAATGTTATAAAGTCCTTTTTGCAAAGGTATGGGAAAGATGCATTTCATTTGGAAGTTTATCATTTTAAGGGTAACAACACTGAACATGTTTCCCAGAATTTCTCAGTTGATTTAATCTCTCTCTCATATGAGATGTTAAGGTTTAATCTTAACCAGGTATTTCCAATGCTGGGGACTTTTTTGGCCAGTATTGCAGAATTAAACAGAGAACAACAATGCAAATCAACTGGAAGAAATTCTTTCAATTTTATCTTAGATCCAAAAGAAACCTAACCAAAACCGAAACCTAACCAATACTGAAGTATTTTCTGCTACTTTATATTCCTTGGTGCTCCACTTTGTACATGCTTAATAAAACAGATTTGTATTAATGGAAATTTTTAGTACCTAGCCCAATACTGAAAACTGTATATTCCTGCTATAATCATGATAATTGCATGCTCTTGAAAATTAAAAATTAAAACCTAACTCTTAAATATCAGTTAGTTAAATTAGGCAGCATCTTATATGAAATCCTTTGTAAATGTGTTGAGAAACATTGCCACAGGCTTGAAAATGCTTTAAGCAGATTGGCATTTATAGGCAAGAATCCAACACTTGAAAAGGAAAAAGGATGCACTCTGACACTTATACCATGATTTTTTTTATGTTCAAATGTCATCATTAAAAACTGTGAAGATTTATCACTTTTATTTCTTTATAGTAACTAGTATTTAGGGAAGTGAACACACCTTCCAGTTCTCTCAAGTTCAGGTCCAGCATGATGGCCTTCTTCTTTGAGAGTCTCTCCTGTAGGAGTAGATCCGTTTGGAAATTTAGGTACCTTCCTTTTCTCCTACGGGGGGGGAAGGAAAAAAATCATACTTTGAGACAGCTTTTACATTAAAAAGTGTAATTCAAAGACAGCGTGCAGAGACTCTGTGTCTTCCAAACCTTTTACATATTCCCAGCTTATCAGCAGTGCTCTATTTGCCAAATTCATCTTTTGTTCCGTACAGACTACTAGAACTGCACAATAATCCCCAAAAGATCTTATTAGTACCTTGCACAACAGTATTAATCTTCCCTCTTTCTACAAGAAATATGTCCCTGAGACATGATGAAACAAAGCCTACCTTTTCAAGACACAGTAGAGGCTCAACTGTGAGTCCTAGAAATCTTTATACTTTTTCTCTCAATCATTTCCAGAGCAGAAGCCTCTAGCTTCTAACAGAAACTGATCTCACTTTCTGACACACACATTATTTAGTTGAAGTATAAATGAGAAGTCATTCCCCTATTGAGCAACCTGCTCACCAGCTCCCTGTAAATTTCTCAGCCAAGCTTGCCTTCTGAAAACCCCCAAGCCCTGCTTATTCTGGAAATGAGTTAAGTGGTAGCCTCAGGCTATTCATGAATAAACTGCACTGCTGTCATCCCTTCCGTTCCACCCACTCCCACAAACCACCACTGGATTCGACATCAACATGAACCTTCTGAATCAGGAGCACTGGTCTCTCCCCCTACTTTTGATCCTGGCAGCAGGAATTCCCCTCAGTTGTAAAGAGGGAGAAAGGGAAGAAATCAGAGTCCCTCTAAGGTCCAGTTTCCCCCTGGCTCTCACTCTAAGCTTGTATCACAATGATCTATTTTTATCTATTCCATAAGCGTCTGTGAACCTTATATGTTAGCCAATATACATTAAAACATTTCAATGTTGTATGCAAATAAAAGTTTTTATAGGAATTAAAATATTCTTGCGGATCACTGTTAGATTAATAATAAAATTTATAATATGAACTCAGGTGCAATTTTGGACCAATTCTCCTAGAATTCTCTCATGTGAGCTCATCTCAGTATTACAAAATTACAGTAAATACAATTTACTTAAAAGCGTATCAGGAAACTGATCCAACACTTTTTTTTTTTTTTTTTTAAAAACTTAAATGGACAATCTACTTTTTCTTCCAAATGTATGTGGGGGCTTTCCTCATGCTTTATTAAAGTTTATACTCAGTACCCAATTTACGTGCATTGGGAAATGGCATTTTCAAAGTAAAATCATGGGAGCTCTCTGCTGCACTTTTTTTTTTTTTTCCCCCCTCTTTTCTTTTACCTGGGAAGGAACACTTTTTGGTGGCTCAATTCGTATGGATGGATCCCATTCTCCTGGAGGCAGGACTGTCACTTGGTCTAAAAATTCATCAATTCCTGACAACAAATCATTTCGGTCTTTTGCTTTATAGGCAACATCATGGAAAACCTACAAAAAGAAAGTACCCATCATTTTTTTTTTTTTTTTTTTGAAAGAGGAACTGATTACAAGGAACAACAAGGAACACTTCATTATTTTTAAAAAGGCATGGGAAATTTTTTAAAGGTCCTCAAAAGTTAGGCTTTTACTTTACTTGCATACTTTTGCATTAAGAACTACCTGTACGCACACCCCTATGGAACATAAAACAAGGAAGTTATTGTTTTCAAGTTCTTGAAAAACACATGAAAGCAATCCTACTACTCAGAAAAAAAACCCCACACCAAAAAAAACAACACAGCCCTATGCTGTTTTACAGACTACTACAACACAAACTCTGAATTGACAAACGGGTAGTACTTAAGCAGAACAATCCCTGAATCCCAAGTTGTATTTTATACAGAGAGAAAAAAATAATGCTAGTTTTGCTATAAAAAACTGTTTGCAGAAGATGATCCTAAATTGCTTCTGTACGTTTGAAACCTGAACTGTTTGTCTCCCAAGACCTGATCATTAAGTCTTCTAATTGTACACTGGACCTTTTAAGCCTTTTTAGGACTTTTTAGACCACTGAATAATTTGAATTTTTCTATTTCAATGATCTACAGTATTCCTAACAATCAACCTACCTAAAAAATTAGAAGCTGCAACTAAAGCTTTTAATATTCAGTTCTCACACTGAACAAATACTGTATTCACAGACTAGCTGCCTGATTGTAAAATGGCCAATTTGTGGTTTACGTTTCCAAACTTTAAATTGTTCTAGAGTAAATACTAGAATTTCTGCTAGATAACCATAATAATTACCAGCAATTCAGTAGTGGCGCTCAGTGTGAAGTCAGAATTAAAACATCCTGATTTTGTTCAGCAAGATAACAATAGTCTTAAGAAGTCCAGATTCCCCTGTGCTCTTTAAAATCGTCCACCAGGGCTCTAAGCATATGACGTCAAATGCCTAGTAAAATTCTAATTTTTGTTATTTAACCTAGCTTTGATTAAAAAAAATCCGTGATGACTCAATCACACGCATTCTTAAACTTTCTGTCCTGGACACTTACGCAGTTTGCTGTGTCCTTTTCAACATACAGTGATTCATATCAGATGCACTTCTATTTAATAGTTCTGTTTCCTAATTTAATATAAAAATGAAATCTATCCACCAAAGCTAAAATATTGTCTCAGAAATACACTTGGGATTTCTTCAAGAAAGACAAGGGGAAAAGTTAATTTACCATTATATAGTTCACTAACACAAGAAATAAGTTCACAGTTCTTTTTTGGTTTGCGGATTTCCCCCCCCCCCCCCTTTAACCTGCCACTCCAGAATACATTTATTGAAAATAGTCGGTAAATGCATTATTCTAGACTTCTTTAACTACAAGCGTTTAAAATACATCACTCACGTCATCTGTCATAAGTGTTGCTATTGATCTTCCAATTTCATGGTACTGTGGAGCTTTTCCTGCTGGTCCCAACAACAAAAACAAAAACCTGTGGAGAAAGCAATTGAGATGAATACAGCTGACTCATTTGAATATACTCAGAGGGTTCTTTCAAACTAACATTTAAAGAAAATTCAGTGGTGAAGTAAAAATATCTTCTTCACCATTTCCGATCTTAAAGACTGCTGCAAGACTAAGAAAAGACTCGCCTCAAACTCATTACTGGAAGGAACTCGAACCCTGAACCAAAATTACTCCAAAATCATCTTCATTAAGTCTAATTTTTCAAATTACAATGCCGTAAATGTAGTAGAAAGCCACAGGCTAGAGTTCAGTAAGTATTTCCTCCGGATTAGAAACCTTCCTAACATTCCCACTGGTAAAGACCCCTTAGTGAGGGCCTAGGAGCTTTATGACCTGTTCTATCCTCCTTGATGACCACCTCTTCACACGACTTAAAACCCTCTCACTTGCAGTGACGGGGTACATCAGACAGTGGATGCACAGATATAATTCAAGCAACACACTGGACATACTCATGTAGGCATATCCTCATCGGGTGTCAGCGGAAAGGAAGGGAACCTGCATTTTGAACGCCTAAGAAGGTGAAAGTGACATTTTGGGAAGGGAATCCAATCTGGGGATGGGTCACAGCATATGTTAACAGACAGTCTCCGTTTCCAATCACAATAATAGTTATCACACTTTTTCTTAAAAAAAACCAAAAAAACCCCATGAACAGGACTAGTATCTTATAAAATTCAAAAGGATACAAACCAAAGAGTAAGCCTCAGTAATTCTTTTCACAACCTTCTTCCTATACTCCATGAAAATGAAGTTCCTAAGTACAACACATCTGAAAAAAGTAGTGCCTTCTTTCACCTCACAGTACAAAAAGCTCAATGTTATTTTTCCTTTGCAAGTTGACTACCCTGACTGAAACTGAAATTGCATCATCTTCGGAATCAAATATGTTATTCCAAATCTGCAAGTCTACACCATTCTGAAAAATTTAGGAGAGGATAATTTTAGCTACTTTATTACAATAATCTGTATGCAGAAATTTTGGAATTTCCCAAGAAGCATTATGAGCACTAACATGAACTACCCTCTGAAAATTCTCACATCTATTTGTAAGAACATTGCCAAGATTATTTTTGCCTTTCATTAGCGTATATATGCTGAAAATTACAGAGATAAACAGACACTTTGATCACTTTTAAAACATTTAAAAAAACACCAAAAAAACATAAACGTACAAATTTATGCCAAACACCACAGAACAGCCCAATACATCAATGTGCACAGAAAATGAAGTGTCCTCCATGATGACTGACGAAATGACCTGCTACCTGCATCATGGGACCTGCATTGTGACATTTTGATCATCTGAGGTAAATACACCCACAGTACACTGGTGAGACCCATGATTTCGGGTGGTTGTGCACCAGGCTGGATGGCATATTGCAGACTGAAAAATGATTCAATGTATTAGCTGTAGATTGGTTACCCCAGTGTCAATCATGTAGATTTGGGCATATAATTAAAAAAAAGTTAAGTTTTTCCACCACCTAGGTTACTCATATACAGAGCATTTGTATGCAAAGAGCAGAGCTTCAGATTAGACAGACTTTCAGACTTAGTGGACTCTTCCCCATTGTCACGCTGTGTCACAATGAAGGGAACTGTAACAATCTTCATGCCCATCTTTAAAATGGCAACGCAAGCTTGGAAGACTCATTGCTTTTACTCCAGGTCATCATTTTCAACTTCTGCACTTGCTTAAGACAGCATCGTTATATATATTTAAAGCATTCAGAGGATTTTATGGTGGATCTCATTCCTTCAAATTTTGCAGCAAATAACTGGCATCATGTTAAACAAACGTCTACATTTCTTGAGCTTAACAGAGTATGTATAAAAATTTACAACTATTTGAGATCTTAAATATTATTATCTTATTGTATAAGTAAAGCCAGACTTTCCAGGCATTTATTTACCGTGTAGGAACCGGAACCTCTGTGAGACCCGAGAGAAGCACAGCAGGGGAGAGCCTCACAAAAGCAATAATAGGTCTTTCTAAAAAATCTACTTCTCCCACTAACACATTTGATGCTTCTGCTCCTGAAGGAATTTTCCTCATGAAGTTCATATCAACCTATTCATACAAAGATGAAACAAGTGTTTATTCCCTTACATTTGTTAGCAGTAATTCTATAACACAATTATCAGTATTTACTAGACATTTATACTACAAAGAAAAATAGAAAAGCAAATTAAATATCTCACATTACAGAAAAGACAAACATATGTAGAAAATATCAGCCAGCCAGCCAACTAATAATAAACTATTTTCTAAAAGTTAGAATTACTACCACCTACTATATGGTAGACTCCAAACTGCATAACCACCTTCCCAATATCACTTATCATGACAAACATTCCATGATAGGACATCACTTAACAAAATCTACGCACAATTAACTAAGGAGAGTTCATGTAATTACACATGGTTTCTAGAATGCAATTAGTTATTTCATAGCTGTGTATTTCAAATGCATCATAATTTTGAAAAATTTTTAGCTTATATTTTCATCCATAAATAATATGATGGCTGAAAATCTTAACTTTCATTTCTGTACATAATTACAGAAGAGTATTAGAAAATGGTACAGCACATGAACTCTGCATTCACATACATACACACACACAAGCACCAGTTACATTGCTATCTAGAAAACTTACAGATGGCCTCTTGAGTCCCACACCAAGTGTGCCACAACTACAGTGCCAGGAGGCTGACTCCTGCCCAACAGGAGACAAGGCAGGTGTACAGAAGGACAGGCCAAGCAAAAACATAAAAACTGTGACAGAGAGGCAGGAATAAATGGCACCTGCCATGATTAGATGAGAACTACAGTGTAAGTTAGCTTTCCTTAAACATAATTATTTAACGTGGCAAACCAATTTTCTTACAATGTTTCACAGTACAGATGACACTACAGAGTTTTATAATAAAAGCCATAATGGAATTTGCCCAGCAAATTTAAATTATGAAAGAAATACAAGGGATTTACAGTATTAAACAAGATCTCCTTCAGAAAGTGGTATTATATGCTCATAATGATTAAGATGTACAATTAAATTTTGTACAGCAAACTCACAAAATGTATAAAGCAAATCCCCTTTAAAAGCCCTCTTTGCAAAAAAAACCCAAAAGGTCAAGTCCTAGAAAAGATGTTACAACACCATCTACAAAATTGTTTTCGTAAGAGTCTTCATAGATCTGAAAATATCTCCTTCTGCATGAGAAAAGCACAGTGGCTGCACTCTTTAAGTTACCAAAATAATGAAAAGATCAAACAAAACAGAAAGTTCAATCCCACTGGTAAGACTTCCAAAACATTTGACACACTTAGCCTATGCCATATTCTGATACTCATACATACAAGTTACGCCTTAGTACCTATGTCTTGTGTTCACTCATACACATGTGTAGATATATGTGTCTTAGTTGTAACTAAGAGGGCAGTTACAACCACATTTTTTGTTACATAGTTACATTGTACTAAACAGTAAGGTACTTCATGTTATTTACCTTACTAAAATCAACCGTGCTGTTTTCTCTGCTTCCTCCTGTCCCAGTACCTTTAACGTCTCCACTTTTCCCAGTGTCTAAATTTCCAGGTGCTGACTGTGGAGATGCTAGTAGCCCTAAATTAAAACAAAGGAGGTAAGTTCAAAAGAGTGTATGAAGTGAACCGAGTATGTGACACTACCAAAACTTAATGTGGCAGCTTGCTTAAAGCAAATGTGCAAGTTATTCCGTAACAGTGCCCCACATTAGTATCATAAATGCAACATTAACAAGTCACTGTGTTGTCAAAATAATGACATAATTTAAAAAAAACCCTAAAATTAAGTATTGCCCAAATGATGGCCGTTTGCAGAACAGTCACCAGAAAAGAAAACAAGAGCTACTTTAATTGTAGAAAATTAACAAGTGTTGACATTTCAATCATTACCGCTCTACTAGTTGGTAGATAGCATCTTCACTATATTTAGGAGTCCTCAAACACCAAAAGCAAACACCTCTGCTATCTAGTCTGCTGTGTAGCAGTTATTTCAATTGTAAAAAGCCTCAGCAAGCCTCAGACTACAACAGCTACAAGGAATGACACCCTGGTACTTAACTAAACCTGTACAAGCAAATAGTGTACTACATGAAGGATAGACAGCTTGCAAATCATGATTTCAATCAACAGACCAAAGCTCCAACTATTGATCTGACCAGATGTTACTGTATGAAATGGTCTAAAACATTAGCTAAAGAGGCACGTACAATAAAGTTATTCAAGTTAAACGTACCACTTCCCTCTAACATCTGCACTAAGACATTGTTTTATGTAGCTTGCTATGCTACTAGCAACAATGAGTTGCAGGTTCAGTGAAGGGTGCAAAAGTCAAGTAACTCGGGTGTTCAGACACACCGAATTCCATGTTGCGCCATGGGTATCTCTACCCAGCTATCATTTAAAAGCTAGTCTAAGCATGCATAACCAAGCCCAAATCCCATCTTTTGGATTACTTTCACTTGTTCAGTTGAACATGTACTAGAAATTCATTTGGCCTTGCCTATCTACATCAGACCTTTCAGGTGTGGTGATACACATGCTTTAACATGCTTTCAAAATGACATCTAGACAAAGACCAAAGTCTAAACATTGTATCACATGCAGAAAATCTGTATTTAGGTCAAGTGTCACTCTAGTCAAGATAAAACTGAAGTCCTCACTGGCTACCTTTTGGCTATTGTTCTATCATAACTATTGCTACATAACTATTTGCATCCCATCCATATTTATAATTTAGCATTTTGACAATTTTAGCATTTCAAATGACAACTGAATTCCTTTATTTGATCCCCAAATTTATTTCCAAACAACTCTTTCAAAGAGACATCATATCAATGGAAAACATGCAGGTCCAAGCCTTTACCATTAATTTTCATTCTTACAGTTCACAGGGATACAAGTGGTCTGAGTAGCTTTTCCTGAAGCAAAAACCAAATTAAGTTAATAACCTGCAGTTTCCTTTGTGATTCCTATCATGCTCAAGTAATTAGCTTACACTATAAATACTATATTCAGTTAGCTGGGGCGGGGGAGGTCATGTTCCACCCTTTTGCTCCAAGATGTACGCATTATTCACAAGAATAACTAACAGCAGTCAACTACCTGTGAAATCAGCTGTTCAAAGTATTTAACTTTGTAAGAGTTGATGTTAAAATGTATTTGTAGGACTAGAAATAGAACAGAAATATTAAACAGTTGTTGCAGAAGACCATAATATAAAAGTTTACATATGTAAACTTTTTTCACTTCCCCCCCCCACCATAACAATAAAGATAACTAAAGATGTGTATGACTGATGAAAGATGAGCAATAATGCATCATTTTGCACTTTTCGCCATGTAAGCAAGAGCAAGAAGAGACTAGAACAAAAAGTTGGGAGACAGTCAAGGAAGAGGAGAGAGAATAAGGATTTTACATATTAGCATAAACTAATTTATTATTTTATTACTGAAGTGATACTGATTCTTCTAAAAGGTTTGCCTTCAAAATTTCTCCAACCAGTCACAGTTTTGGCACTGATACAGGAACATTTGTCTGATCCTAAACCACATGTAACTAGTTTTCCTTTCTGTTGGTCTTGCAGTTGGACAGACTGCCGCGCTCACATGAGAATACTGCTTACAGGTTTTCAGACCTGAGCAACCATTTCCGTATGACACTGCATTTCATTATGCACATCAATCAATCTGATATTTGCAGGGAAACTCAGAATAAAAAATTATCATCTCTAACAGCGGAACACTTTTACTCAAATCTCACACTAACAGAACTTCTTTCCTTCTCTTCTCCAGTTCAGTAGATACGAACTCAGAGGCTACTGCTAAAAGGAAGACTACCTAGTTTTTCCAGACTGAGACAGAGAAATTCATCTAGTCTTACCAAGCTACCAAGGGGATCATTACAAACACATAGTACTCTTCTTGATGTTGTTATGCAGATATACCACCTTCAAAAGACAACAGTGGACAGAGTCTTGAGTAAATTTGGATTAAAACCTCATAAGATCACTCAAGTTGAAGTACTTACAACTACACCTTCACTTAAGATCATGTGCATTTTCTAGGCAACTACACTTAGTTTAATACTGTGACCACAAAAATCTAATGGACATTATCTACTGGAGAAAGAAAGCAAGAAGAATACAGACATTTGCATCACATCTCCACTTCAGGTAAAAAAAAAAAAAAAAAAAAAAAAAAAACACACCACAAAAAAAACCACACCAACACAAAAAAACCAAAAACAACAACAAAAAAATCTAAAAAAAGAAAAGTTGGGGGAAATAAGACGAGTCCAACATCTAGGCATGACTGTACCAATATAATTATGTTTATACAGGCAAAAATTATGAAACATGAAACTTCTAAATACAAAGTCACACCATGTTTGTGTTTGAGGAAGTAAAAATCAATTTTAAAAAATAAATTCCAATGCAGCCTTAATGTGGGGGAAAAAAATTAATATTAGAAGGCAAATCCTAGAAGGCAAATATGTAAACCTTTCTGAATTATTGTTTTCAGTAAGTAATTATTGTAAGAGCAAAGCTGTTTGAAATACTATTATTTTACTCAGTTTTAAAGTACACTTATCAGTGAACTAAAAGGCCCCTTAAAACAGGCTGCTTTGCTGTTGTTCACAGACATTAACAAAGTTTAATGATGCTGGTGAACTAACAGTGTTCATCTTTAGCTGTGACACAGCTCTCTTCCTAGCTCTACCTATGGAATTCATTATTCAACAGTTTCAAAGATGGGAAAACAAAAGCTCTTCTTGAACTGATGACAAAAGAAAAAAATTGTTAAAAAGAACCTTTTGCCTGGTTGACTTACTATGAACTGATGACTGGCTGATAAAAATCAAGTGGTAGACTGAAAGTGTGCCCCTCTTCCCTCCTTTTCTAGTAATTCACATTAAGGCCAGTAACCTTCCAGATATTTATAAAGACTAAAAAGTAAAATTTGAATAACAGAAGGCCAAGGATAGATGAATGCTAAACAGAAGCAAGCCACCTATTACAAAATTAAAACAGTTCCTAATTCTCACAGGAGGCAAAACTCAATCATTCAGACATGGGAAAAGTATTCAAGCTGCAATATTCTGAATTACTAGAGAGACAATATAGACCATAATCTATAGTGGAACAGACTAAGATGATTTTTTTTTTTTTTAAAATTAATACAAGGAAGATGACTTCCTCTTCAGGTTCCCTTCTGAGTGTGTCTCCCAAGACAGAAATTAGTCCAGTTACAGCCCTGAGATCATAGTCTGAGAATGTCTTCAAAGGCATCTCTAAGGAAAAATGTGTCTTTCTGTGGTCAGATGATTTCTCAAATTAAAAAAGGGGGGGAAACCCAGAAAACAAAAGTGTTTTCCATTATTATTGGTGTTCATCTTTCTCTAGTAAGACTTTTATTTGTGGATTAACTGGGAAATCATCCCTTTCAGATTTTTCCTTTATAAGAAACATCCCCTTGAGACACAAAAGCAATCTGAACATGACTTGGAGATTCTGGTGGAAAGGTTTATTAGTGATGATAATAATAGCATCAAGTACTTGATCTTCATTTGTTTGCCTTCTCTTGGATTTTAAAGACCTTGGGTCTGTCATGCTGTCAATTCCTGTCAGATGAGTAGAAAAATGAGAACTGGAAAACCAGTTACAGCTGTTATTTTACTTCTCAGTTTTAACTACCTTTGAAAGATCACCCATGAAAGAGATAATGATCTTCATGCGAATTCTCTTGATTTCCCATCAGGAAGTCAGAGAAAGTGTTTTTTTGTTTGCCTTTCCAAATTTAAGTAAGGATGGGCCCCTACTCCAACTCAAGATGACAGCCTACAAACACAGTTTGCTCTTTGCTTTTCAGTGACTTGGCTGCAAAACGTGAAAAGGCAGATAACCACAGCCTTTTCTCTCTCGGCATATTTTCACTGCTATATGTAACACTGTGCTGTCACTTATTAAAGGGGTGAGGAAGGAAACCAAGAAAAGCCTCACTCGTGAAAGAATTGAATGAAATCAGCTCCCCCCCCAATACACATAGGCATAAAGCAGACAAACCTACAAGCTAGATTTGGGCAAGGTAAATTTCTGGGAAGACAGGGGCAGTAGGGGGAAATGCAGGAGGGGTCTGAAGGCTAAAAAGAAAGTCGATCCCCTTAAAAACACGATCTAGAAGAATCCTAATGTCTCTAAATAGGTGATAATTTTTGCAAAAGTAAAGCAAGTATAACAGTATGTATGCAGAATGCATGAGTTATGAAACATTTACTAAAAATTATTAAAGACATTATCAGAATTTTCCATCCTTTCTTTCAACTTATCTATACATCTACACACTTTTTTTACACATAAAGAAAAATAGCTTTGCAAGACAACAAATTAAGAAATTCCTGAGCTCTGACCTACAATTATAAACTCTTAACTACCTTATCCTATTTTGCATAGCGAACACAACAAAAGAGTAACCAAATGTCTAATGCTGAAGCAGTGCACTAATGGATAGCTATCTGGAAACAGCTGAAGGTGAACTGAACCTGCCGGTTCCATCATAAACTATTACTGGTTTTAATGGCCCTAGTTTTTAAAAGCACAAAAGCAAAAATAAAACTGCTTAAAGACTTCATGATACAACTGAACTACAAACACCACTAATTATTGCACCCTTCCTAATTCTTTTCATACTCATCTCTAATACCTCACTATGTCTTTGGCTGTAGCTATCTCATGGTATCAACCACTGACAACAACAAAGAAAACCCGGACATGGACTGTAGGTGAGTGAAAGGAAAAGGCCACCATTTTTGACAGTTTGCTTATATTTTAAAACCATATTGCTTTTTAAATTACACAAATGAAGGTTAATTTAAGAGGTTTTTTGCTGGCTTTAGTTAAAAGCTAAAAAGTTAAAAATGCTGAACAAGAAAACAGTCACAACTGAGAAGTAGTAAAACATGCAGGCAGAGGTAACAGTTATCATATTCCTTTGTGCCCAAGTTATGTGCCAAAAACATTGCAATGCAAGTGATCCAGATGCAGAGAGCATCACACATGGACAGCTTAAATTTTGATAGTTGCCTGGTGTTTTGTCAATATTTTCCTCTGTCTTCTTTTCCTGGCTTTCCTGCACTTCTAAGTCCTCCTCAGGTGGGTGGATTATTACTGAAGGAATATCATCACTGGCAGGTGACACCAGCAATTCCTTGCCCTGAAGCGGACTTGGCTGGGCACTTGTGGTTGGCGGATGGCTGCAGGTAGGACTGGAGGGTGGTGTGTTTTGAGGGGTAGTTACAGGGGTTGTACACCTTGAGGTTGCCGGGGTTCCAGCTCTTGAAGAAGGAAGAAGGTAATTGAGAAGAACTGACAAACGGTTTTCTCCTCTCAGGGAAATATTTGAGGCAGAGAGACCTGTTCGCAAAGAGTGGCGGGAGGCTGAAAGGCCTTCCCCTGAGATAAAACAAATGAAACACCATGAGGCTTACAACAGGGATATATACTAAAAAAAACCACAGACACAAACACTCATTAACAATTTACATAGTAAATTGCAAGCTTTACAGGCCAAAAGTGTCATACTCATGCAAGTAAGACAAGAAGAGCAAATCTGATTTCAGACATTAGAAAAGTCAGAAATTACTGATGAGTACTAATTAGAACACTAAAGATACATGGGAGAAGATATTCACTTAAAGTCAGTAAGATTTGTTAATATAACAACAAAAAAATTTTTATCTCTTGAAACTTTTAAGTTTTCCTAAAAGAATTTTATTCCACATTGCACAGCAGCTACTTCTAATGCCATCCAAAACAATACATTACAAAAATCATTAGCAGCCAAAACATTACAAGACTTCACAGTTAACTGCATCCTGTTAATATTTAATATTTAAAATTAAGTATTTCAAAATGAACATGATCAAACATATCTAATCACGTTAAATGCAACTGTCTCCCAATAAAAGTCTTGTTTTAATAAGAAGTTTCCTAGCCAGCTGTAGTCTCAATATAATATAGTTTTGAAGAGGGTACAAGGATTGAGATACATAGTCCCTTCCCCATTTCTTCTTGCTGTGACTTACCAAATATCCCCATTTGCCTAAAACAAAACATGCTTCTCTAAAATCCATTGTTACTTTTCTTGCCCTATCCAGTTTCAATGTCCCACTTATTTCATATAAAAAGAACGTAGCCTTGTCATGGTGCCCTCAGATTTAAGTTTGTAACGGGTTTCAGTTCTTCCTTAAGCAGGAAGAGACACTGTCTATCCTCATATCAGTACTTCCATTTAAAGATTTAGCGATACCATTCCTCCCATTTACCACAAGCACTTTTCCTGGGATGTCAGTCTCCTTGAGAAGAGTACTGATTACTTCTCCTACAATCTCTGAAATAAAAAATGTGCTGTTTTCACGTACCATACCATCAAGCAAGGCAACAGCAAACTAAACACATTTAGTCTCACATTTATACTAGGCACTACAGAGACCAATATGTTGAAAAACCCTAGAATAATTTACAAGAACGAGGTGCAGAAAGTATGCCCAGGTAACGGTCACATACATTTTTCCATCATCTAATAATGAAAGAGTATATCATACAGATACAAACTTGATTTAAATTAAGAACGAAAGCCTCAAAGATCAACTATTCAAACTGCAGTGCAGTAAAAGCAAGAGGACCAATAAAGCAAGCTGGTTGATTTTGTCTATATTAATCACTACAGTAATAACTAGACTTCTGTCAGTATATCTGTGATGAATCATAAACATGAGATGTCCTAACACACACAGGTCTAAGAAGAAGCCTAAAAACTATTATGCACATATGCATGTTTGGTTTATCGGTTTATTAGAGGGTAACCATAGGATTATAAAGAAAAAGTAAATCAGTATACGCTGGCAAGGAGTTCATCATGTTACACTGGTTTCTTATTTCAGCATATATCCCATATTCTGTTGTAGGAATAGTATTAAGAATAAAATGCACTGGAAAGTTAAGTGATACACGAAAAGTAACTGACAAGCAAGATACCTCGAATATAGAATTCTCAGAATTACAATTGGGGATACAGGTGTTCAATGATGGGCAAAACAAAATTTATATGTGAAATTTTCACATTTGCTAAACAAAACAGAAGGTCAGAATTTATAGAAGAAATTATGCTTTTAGATAAATTATTTGTACTTTCATTCCAGAAAAAATAATTCTGAAACTATCAGGGAAATATTTAAGCATGCATCAGATATTCACTAGCTAACAAAAAGTATCAGCAAGCTCAGACATTTGCTGGAGCATACTCCAAGTATGTATTGAACCGAGAGCTCACAACAAGCACTTAACTAAGTGGAACATGTTCTAAGCAATGAGGCATCTTTCAAGACAGGAAAGGAACTTTGCTTCAAGGAGTGACTCATGAAATGAGTACTAAGTTTTCACTCAACTAAAAAATTTCAGTTGAAATTATATGTGTCTTAGTTAATGCAAGGCAAAAGAAAACAAAGCCAGAGACCAAAATAGAGGCCTTAAGAAATACAAGAATAAAAATAAGCTCCTCTGCAGTATATATTGCTATTTGGACTTTGGAACTGGATGTCTAGAGTAAATGTATTGATATTCCAGAACATTTTCAGGAACTGGTTCAATAAAGACGTGGTACAGCCTACGAAAATACTGCAAATATTTGTTTCCCCCCTGCTAGATCATTCTCTACTAAACAAGGTAAAAATAAACAGTATCCTAGCTAGAAGTAATTTCTTCACCATTAGCATAGTGAACTTTTCCTAGTCATATTAACATAACAACGCTGGATTAAAACACAGTAATTGTCAGCATCACTGAACTAATAACATCACTACAAAGTAAATCTCTAGTATAAAGACTGATGAATAAGCAAGTAGGATCCATCTGACAAACATATAAAGCTATGCCACAATGCTGAAATTCCTCAAACATTACACATTTTATTCAAGCATAGCCTAAAAAAAAGTAGGACCAATGTAGATCTATTTCTATACTTCAAAACAATAACGCATGCTACATATACAGGCAGGAGTAGAACGTTTGAGTAAATTCAAAAATATACAGAAACATCATCCACAGCTATACATAGCACACGCTGTTATCATTAGTTTTTTGCTTATCAAGAAGGAAACACTTATCTGCTATTATCAGCTGAATTTTCCTTCATCTCCCAGTGAGAACATTATTTAACAGGTTAGAACAAACTGGATGCTAAAACTTATCTCACCATTTCGTTCAAGCAAGTGAGGGTCAGAATGTTTCTTGCCTATATCTGCAAAAGACCGAACCAGGGGAATTCGATTGCTGAATTTTTTCTCATTCTGATGATGGTGCCTTTTTAGAAGAGCCTCTCTCACATTCTCTCTTATGGATTCATCGAGCTGGCCGGAGGCAATCATGTTGTCCAAAACCATATCTACATAACAACAAAGACAATTATATATACAACTATCAAGTCTCTCCTTCACCACACTCAAACACTGTAGTTGCACCAAATAAGAAAAAAAATTAAATCTATTTTTAAAAAAGTCTTTTCTTTAACAAAGTCACCTTCAAGAATCCACAGGAAATTTTCAAAGATGTCACTAAATAAGCAAATGTGAGAATAAGGAAAGCACAACATGCAGATCCAAAAGACAATATTTATTAGTAGCATTATTTTAAGAAGTTACTTGATATTTTATAATTTACTGTCATTTACTTCAACTTTTAACAGCTAGTCCCTTTCAAAAAAAAAAAAGCATCTGTGTATTCAGCAGCCCTCCACTAGAAGTGAACACACAAAGACAGAAACACAATTGAGAACAGACTTCTTAAGACAGTCTTAACTTGGTGGTCTCTATTTTGAAGGTATAAAACTACACAAAAGTGAAAGGTATTATAGAATGAGACGAATTCCCTAACTCCTGTCACCTTCAGATGCCCTAAGCTGCTGAGGCTCTCTATCAAACTTCACGCAATTCACATGATTTAGAAGAGGAAGCATAAAACAAAATCTAGTTACATCATCTATAACTAATCAGCTGGCAAACAACATCAAGTTTCGAAAGGGCATCTCATCAGTATGCTCACACCAGAAAAGAAAGCCTGATGTCTGGGAAAATATCTGCTGCAATTTCTTAGCTGCCTTTTTTTTTTTTTTTTTTTTAAAAAAACACCACACAAAACCAAAAAACCAAACAACAAAACAAAACCACCCGCCAATAAAAAACCCCACACCTGCACAAATCAACACAAACCCATGAACCTATGTGACAACTTCTAAAATATATTCTGCCAGTCTTAACTGATGTATCAAGAACCTAACTGCATTGGTAAACTGCAATTACACATTTTCACAATGAAAAAGGTTACAGCTCAGAATACCTTACAAAAAATTATATGCAGCAAAGTCTCTGTCAGTACAGTGCAGCTTCCTTCCAGGCTTACTGCCAACACACAACCTTTTGTTATAGCTTTCAAAAGGAAACCGGCCAGCCTCCCTCCTGTTTTGAGTGAGAACCAAGAATACCTACCAGGTATTCCTGGCTCAGGGGAACAAGACAGTACATTTGTATGCCAAGGATTGTTATCCTACATGCTTTGTAATGGCACCTAAAATTAACTTGAAACAAACTCAATCTCTTAAGACATCCTAGTTCCAACTGAAATACCTGCTATTAAAAGAGGGCTGTTACACAGAATAAGCAATAACTATTTTTCTTATGTACTAAGATTACTGCTAAATCCAACTATTAAAAATAAATTAAGACCCAAAACGTTACTTTTACAAACCATGTACTGAACACTCTTACTCAGTAAGTCAGGAAAATAGGAAGGGAATACCAATTTCCTGAGTGAATTTTGAAGATTTCAAAACAAAACAAGAAAAGGTTTCAAGCACTGCCAAAGTTTTTAATGCCAAAACACCTTGTCCTTCACATACATGTTGGTCAGCCCTAAGCCTAGCATGATTCCTGAGAAGGCATTCCACTGTGTGGTACCTGTAGCAAGAGATACCAGGAAAATTATGTAAAACTAGTTCAAAGGCATTCAGGCTAAGCAGGTATATATATACACATACATGAAAAAGTCTTCAAAGCTGATTTTATAGTATCCAAAATGACCATGTGATTAGTGAGGACACTCAACATAGTAGGTCAAACAACATGTACAAAATTTATTTCTGCTCACCTCTTATAAAGGTGAAAAAAATACCAGATGTGCAACAATCAACTGCACTAATGGCATCAAGTTAACATCAGCCAAGTTATGATTAATAATTATGGTACTAAAGTGCACAAATAAGTCCTAAAGTGTTCTGGCAGATATTTACATTTCATCTGTAGAAACAAAGACAAAGAACACATTCAGGGATTAGAACATAAAGGCAAATTCTGGGCCTCATCCTAAAACATGTAATAAAGGAAGTCCTACTCATCCAGTGTAGCTCCTTGTAAGTGAAGTTTGTAGGATCAGCTCTTTACAGATGAAGAAAACTGCAGTAAGCATGCACATACCTATTTCTTCAATATAGTATTTTCAAGAACATAAATAAAAAGACACGATCAAAAACATCTCAAGTTAGATATTAAACTTTAGGAATAAAATATTTTAAAAAAAAATTTTGCTGCAACCTGCTATCTCATCTAGTGTGTTTGCTCTCATATCCAACATGACCGTCCCATTAAGAATACAGCTTCGCAGTTCAAAGAGACTGTGCAGAGACAGAGTTGCTACATAAGGCTTGCTCCATCGATCACCACCATCTTCAACATCCTCTTCAAATTTTAGCCACCTGAAAAGCATACACATATTTATATTTCTCCAGGAAGACTACAATTTCGCAAGCAATCCCATTCTTTGCTGCAGCTTCTGTATGACATAGAACAGGAAGTGTCATCAGCTCATACCAGCTTTCATTTTCTCAGACAACCCAACTGATTGACAGTCACAACATTTTTATCAGGCCTTTTAACCACACTCAACTGTTCTAGTTTTTGCCCATTTTGTCTCTTTTGGTTTGAATAATATGTGTCTATACACGAGTCTTGTGAACAGTGTGGGACTGTGCCTTGTTACTCGATTTGCATATCTCAGTTTCATCAGTATTTTAGGATTAGAAAGCTGTCTGAGACACACTGTATACCGTGTTCAAGTCTTCTAGGGTGCCAAGTCAGACATTTAAGAGCTAGGTAATACTAATACATGTATAAGTGAATTGATCTTGATTCTGATTACATAAACTGAACTTCTGCAAAAGCTAGCGTGCAATAAGGTAATTAGAAGTACTGAATGCAGAAGAATTTCTTACAATGCATATGTAGAAGGAAGCTACTAAACCAATATGGGACAAAAATAATCATGGCATTCTGTAATGTTCATGAATGCAATTTGCAAAAAATTCATCAAATACTACTGAAGAAGAACATATGTAAATCCCCGATTTTCTTTATGTCTGAGTGAAAAAAAATTGACACTAATATATCGGTAGTAATAGAGCAAAGAGATTTCTGAAATTTTAAATAGCGTGCTCCATGGCTGCACACCTGTATTTATAACTAAACACAGTTGTACTTTTCACAATGCTTGGCATGATCAGTTTCAGGAAAGTCAACAGGGCACCAGTAAGACTGAGGGTCTTCTGAGGAACCATATTCTTCCAGATTCTTCCAGAGCTGGACAAAACCAAGAAAATTTGTAATTTGCTGAGCATGAGTTGACTGAACTCCTATAGTTCATGAAAATTCTAACCTAGACCTGGCTTGCAGTTGTTTGAAATAAAACCACTAGAAGATATACCTTGAAACAATCTACTTTTAGCCTACCTAGCTGTTTCTTTCCATTCGTATTCTTCTCCATCCCTGAAGCAAAGTTCATCCATTTCAGTGAAGAGATCATGGGGAATGTGTTCATCATCATCTTCAGTACCCAAGATAAATTGCACTCGTTGGGATGGCGTGTCTTGAAGAAAAGGAGAAACTGAACAATTAAAACTCATATTTCTATTATGCAAGAAACACCACATAACAGTTCAATCTCCTGCTCTCAGAAATATGCAGCACAATATCCTCTCCAAGAGGGATGAAGAACAAAAGAAACATGGACATTTCTTTAAAAGGAGGTCTGTTTAAAATTTTTCATTGTTTCTGAAAATAAAACATCTGGAAATTTATGTTTATGTAATGCAATTAAGTATTTTTCGCTCTTCTAATAGATTAACTATGAAAATAAACATCAACAGCAAAATCAGTAAGAAAGTAAAAATTGATAAACCGAAGGGCTAGAAACCTTCTTTTCACTTTGAAAACAAGATAAATTATACCATCATGACACAGACACTAAAGGAAGAAAAAAAAACCAAAACAAAACAAAAAAAACCACACCCCCCCAAAAAAACCCAGGCTATTTGTTTTTGTCAACCTGACTTACAGATTGGTTGCCCTAGTAATAGTTCAAGATGCTAAATAGCTGGCTTTTTCTTTTTTCTCCCCTCTACATAGTGGGTACTCAGGCACTCATATTGTTAGAGCTGCAGGTTTTTCAATGGCCTGTTGCTTCTTATGTAGGATGGAAAACATTATTACCTTTCTCATTGCATGGTTGGAGCACTGTACATAAATTAGCATAGGAAAGTAGAAACTACACAGCTAAAATGTTGAGGAAATATTTTAACTTCTCTTAGGAGAATGCCTAGTGGAACAGGCTCAGTAATAACTCTTAACAAAATTTAACTATCTTTATTGATCAAAAATAAGTGTTATGAGCAAAACTTTTTAAAAAATTCTGTTAAAACCACATGGGTTTAGCAATATTTTTAATAACTATACACAGATCTTGTTTCAACTTAAGGGAGAGCTTTCAAACAACAAGTGTTCAACAATGTAGTAATCACAACATTATCTCAAGGAAGGTCAGAGACAGAAAATCCAGGTAAATCTCAATTTTAGAAATTTTACTTTGTTCACTGAAACACCGCACTCACAGCTGCTAGATCAGAACATGCAACTGTATGCTTCCACTGTAAAAGGAAGATCACCTTTTAGAATCAGACATAAGATCTGAATTACTAATACACTTCATTCAGAACTGAATTTTGCTTTTGCATTGTTGTTCTGGCATACATCATCATCCAATAATAGAATTCTGAAATGAGCTCTTGAATACAAAAAACGTTATCAGTGAAGACCTACAGCAGATTGTTTCTGTCCCAAAACCAACATATGCCAAGAATCCTGCCATATCCTGTGTATCCAGGATAGAGAAGTGACCAGAAGAGAGAAGTGAATTTCTATCTATCTAATATTACTTGCTGCTTAAGAACCTGTACAGCAAGACTCTACAAACATAAGATCAAACGATAATAATTTGTATTTGGGAGGGGAAGTTTTGAAGATGGATGAAGCTAAAAACTGTAGGAGAACAGTAAAAGGGGACTTGGGAATGCATTCCCATTTGAAAACTCCTTTGTTTCAGGGAACTGGCCCCGTGTAGAACATTGTTCTAGTCATAGAAAAGTGACAGTGAACAGCGTGGCATCCATGTTTGAAGTGGAACATTGCACCATAACTTTCGCATTCATTACAGTCTAGGAATAAAAGCGGGTTTGAGGTCTTTAAGAAAAACTGCTAAGAGTACTGCTAAATAGTTTCATTGCAGAGAATATGACAAAATCATCTCTTAAGGATAAGTGGTGGGCCAGGAGAGCAGCGTCTGATCCAAAACTGAAACTTAGGAGGCAGTACTACTAACAGATAGCAAGAAGGCTGAAGCAAATATTTTAATGGATTATTGATCAAACTACTATGGCAGATGCTGTTTCACAGTTGTTTTCATTTCAAAAATGTTGAGTGACAGAGGAAGAGTATGACAGGACTACACAATCTGAAAAAATGTGTCTAATTTAAATAACACAGATTTTCATGCTACATGCGAGGATTACAAAGCTCTACTCTAACCTGTTCAGTGCAGGCTGCTGAACAGTCACTCAGACACCTGAATGAATTCCATCAGCTTATAATTTAGATAAAACACAACCACAAAATCCTTGCCTGACTGAATGTAGAAAGACATTAATCACAGTGAAAAAAAAAAGAAATAGCACAAAACAACGTTTTAAGCACAGGGTAACTACTGTAAGTTTATTTTCAAGAGACACAAAGAACTTGCACGACAGATTTCTTACCATATGATGGAGATTCTCGGCCATCCTCTCTGTCAGTCTCTTTTTCTTTTTTTCTTCTGTGATGCCTGTGCCCACGATGTCTGTGCCGTCGACGGCCTTGCTTTCCAAATGGGACATGAACTCCGATATACACAGCTCTGTGGCCTTTTCAAGAAAGTTTAAAAGGAAACTGTTAAACAAAGAATGACCTCCTGCCCAAATTTAGCATCTCAGTCAAAAAGACAAGGAGTTTGACAAAAAGAAACCCAAAAGCACTTGGCAAAACTGCCTTTAGTGAACTAATGTTACAATTTCCTTTCTGTCCTTCCCCGGTGTCAAGGAACTAGTGCTATACTAATTTCCCTGATAAACTGAGTAAGAATATAGCCCAGCTTAAGAACTCTGTTGTGAAACAAATAATACAGAAACACAAGCTTGACCTGTAACACCGAAAGAAGCTACATGCTAAACAACAGGGCAAGGCAGAAAAATTACATGATACTCCTCTTGTTTGCAGGGATTCATATCAGGGTAGTCATTACAATGGCAAGACGTAATCTCCTAGTTCAGTTTATAAACTTAAGAAATTCCCTATCACGTAGAGTGTGCAAGTAGTTTTCTCTGCTTGAATGAATTGCCAGTATGTCTTCAAGTAGCATGTGACGCGTCTAGGTGAACCTGATGTTCAACTATACCATTAATTTACTATCAGTTTAGGAGCAATAAAGGAACTTGTATTTGAAAGCATATGCCAAAACATCAAATAACTTAGAGAGAAGGTTGGGGGAGTGTCTATTCTAGAATTTTTTAATAAATTTAGGTAGCACGTCCTCAAATTAATACTTACTGCTCTTTAAAACATGTACTTTCAATATCTTCTTTTCCTTTGACCTTTCACATTAAGGCAATACTAGCATCAACAACTTGGCAAACAGAAATCAATCAACAGACTGTTACAAACATATTACTACCATGCCTCCTGTAATGGAGTTAGCATGTGCAATAAACTTTCCAACTCATTTTTAAACAATCTGAGGAAGACACACATTAACTATAAGCCTGGAAGTTAACACTAAATACTTTGTTTCATACTGTAGGAGAGTTATTACAGAAGACTGACGTTAACAAAAGGAAAAGGAAGTGGCTTTCCAGCTCTTAGAGAGATGCAAATTCAGCAAATTTATAGAACACAAGCAAGCCCTAGGAGTTGTGCATACATGCACATATATATGTGTGTATAGCACACACACACTAGATGAAGGGTACTGGAAAGTTCTGGCACTTACAGAGCTTTAGAGAAATAAAAAGTGGTAGTATGTCAAACTTGTTTTCCAAGAAATCCATCTCTAAGCCCAAAAAGATACACAAAACTTTTATAAAGCAGTATTTTTACAGTGCTACATGAGTAAAAAGACTAAGCAAGAATCAGTAATAATGCATGAGTAAGTTCAACATTTAATTAATTTGGTCAAGATTCCTTTTCAAATTACAAGACCCGATTCTTGACAGACTTCCAACGCTAGTTTTAATTAGAGTTGACTGATTGGCACTATAACCAAATCTGAAATTAAGCATATTAAAAGCTATTTGTTTCCATGTAAGAGTGGAAAACAGATTAATTTGTTGAAGCATTCATCAGTCCTATTTATAGAGAGAGACTTTTCTTTTGTGAGCTCTTTCCAAGAAGAACACTCAGCCCCTCCTGGTCAGCCTGATCTCCACCCTCCACAACTATTATGCACAATAAAATTCCCAGAGAAATGAATGCAAATGTGACACCTAAATATAAATCAATGCACCTGATGTGTACTATGGCTAGGTGGCACCATTAACAATGGCCAGTTATTCATACCATCGTGATACAATAATTTTATGTATAGGGAAAACAAAAGTGCTAGTTTCAAAAATAGCTCCATCACTCACCACACCCCATTCAAAGCTGCCTGGTGCAACTTTATATAGTTAAACATTTTTATTCATCCTCAAAGTGTTTGATTTTTGCAGGAACTACTTTTTCCTAAGAGAAACTCAAACATATTTCTAGTAATAGAGCATTATATATTATCAGCTTCTTTTAATATTCTTAATTAGACTGTTTTAAGCATGTGTTTTGATCATTGCACAAAAAAAACCTTGCAGGTGATTACTTTCTAGAAAATTTCAGGAATGTGAAATTGTTCAAAATTTTACTCTCCTGAAAAATGAGGACGACTTCCACATTTTGGTCTCTTGCTGTTCCCATAAATTAAGACAAAAATCCCACATTGCTTTCTGTACTAAAGAACAAACAAAAATTCCGTAGAATTTTTTCAAGAGCTTCCATCTTAAACAATTCACCCCGCTATTGCAAAATTAACATTTGAAATAGTGTGATCACTTCCATAGTCAAAGACCATGTTGCTGCATGGAGGAAAGGTGGAACAAGGAAACGAGAAGTCTACCTCCTATTACAAAACTGCAGTCTGACTGAAAACTTTTTTCAATAGAAAAGTTTGGAGGAGAACAGATATGTTGCAAAGGGACAGGTAAAAGCTAGGGAAAACGAAGCTGAAATAAGCAACAAACGGCAACCGTAGCAAATTGCTTTCCTACCCAAAATGCACTGACCTCTCATCTATCACTATGTCCAGGTGCCTCATAGCTGCTTCAAGGCACACCAAGTAGGCACTACTAACTTAGTCGTCAACTGGGCAGCCAGCCCACAACCTACAACACTCAGTAAGGAAACTTTAAAAACAGTGCCTTCTCACCACCCCAACACATTAGGGTATCACATAGACAGGGGAACAGGCTAGCACAGGGTTATCCTACCCTTCAGCCTGTGCTGCCCAGAAGTGACTGTTGTGTGAATGGCTATTTCCTCATATAGACACTGTCTTGCAGGCAAATGTAAACCAAGAATAGCTTCCCCAAATCACTTCTGTATATGCAAAGTGATCAGACTGCTACACCTGCAACTTTATTTTGGGACTAACGTGAAATGCTGATGAACAAGATGACTTTCAGCGATTATTAAGTAAAATGCATCACAATCCAACGTAATTCTATCGGAATAACTTGAAGAAAAAACTTAATGTTGAAAAAGACCCTCTGAATTCTTTTGTTTAGTTTTTTGGAGCAAGCATGGGGGGTGGCAATACAAGCAACTAACCAAGAAAAGTTTGGCTATTACAAACAGCAGCTTACGGGTGCACCAGACTGTTCCTTAAGAAAGGGGCTTCTTTTGGTATCACGGACATTGATAAACAAAGACATCTCCAATACTACCTAGGAAATCCAAAACTACTGCTGTTGAGTGTACTACCACAATTACCCCAAAACATGCTGCAGGTATATTCAACTCCAAAAGGCAGGGTAAAACTGCATAACAAAAGTTGGATAAGCTTAACCTTAATTCTAACTCCACAAAGCAAAGCACTGAGAAGCCCTTTAAAAATAAAGATAGCTATATTGAGTAGGTCTGTGTTCTCTTAAGTTTCATTATTCAGATAGAAGTAATTAACATGTGCAGATGGACAGATAAAGATTTACTTACAAACACAATTTACGAGGAAAAACAAAACAAACAGGAACACAGGGATTTTTTTCCTTCATTCCCAATCAATTGGGCAAAACAACTTACAGTTCCCTTTACCCTGGCCCCCCCCAAAAAAAGGAAAAAAAGCCAACACCAGAAAGGCAAGCAATATAATAGTAATGAAGAAAAAGTTAAAAGGTTGGAATTTGTATTACTAGCATCAGTGTTATTTCTAAAAGGAACACAACCTTTTACTTCAACATTGTTTTTAAAAGCTTGAAAGTTGAAAATTGTTTATGTGACCTTCAAAGTTTTATTCACACAAACATCTGTACCACAGTACCACTCTCAAGCAAAGCTTGTTATAGAATTACTTTAAACTAATAATCAATAGAATTAGTAGACTGCCTGATACTAAATTTAGTAATACAAAGCTCAAGAGATAATTGTCCATTTTAATCTAACATGACTTTATCCAAGCTTAGCTGTTCAAATCCTCAAAGAGTATTTACTGCTTAAGGTCCTTATCAGTATTAAACAAATTTAAATGTTAGGAGCTTGCTACATGCCTCCATCATGGTTGGTCTTACTCCAAAAGTCACTTTATATCAAGTCCTATAAAACTGACAGAATAGAAAATGCTCTGTAAGTTCCCTGATTTCTCCCCAAAGCCCTAAGAAAATGTTAGTAGAACACTTCTAAAGTCCAAGAGATCAAAAAACATGTATCCAAAAATGCTCTGATGTGGCAACCTTGTTAAGTACAATTCCACACAGAACTTTCTTTTTCCTAACCATCGTTTTGTTAGCTAGATGCCTATTCTTCCCCATGTTAACAAGCAAAACCAAAGAAAATCGAGTTAGCATGTATGTGAATTCTCACATCTCACTGCTTAGAAATTTGAACTGCAGAGATCATATATTAATTACAGTTGTAAGAGACATCTGGAGGTGGGCTACCTGGTCCGTTCTTGCTCATATAGTATAGCCAACTTCAAAAGCTGAAGCCATCTTTTTGATCAGGTTGGTCAGGATGACAACCAGCCAAGCTTTGAATATCTGTAAGGATAGATACTCTGCAGCCTCTCCAGGCAACCTATTCCAATGTATAACAAAATACTGCATGAAAAAAAAGTTTCCTAATATCCAATCAGCATTTCCAATACTGCGTCTTGTGCATGCTCCCCCTGACCCTTTCACTATGCACCTCCAACAAGAGTCTGACTCCATCTTCTCCGTAAGCTCCCAACAGTCTGCTGAAGACAAAAACTTCAGGACAAGAATTAGTATTTTTCCAAAAGTCTTCATATAATAATCTGAAGACAGATCATTTATCTTACACAGAAGCCCTTATTTAATCAAATAATGTCATCATTTATCTTGTCCCAGCACAGAGCTTTCCAGTATGGAAAAACTAGAAGATCTGCAGAAGAGATGCTAATCTGTTCCTTAAGAGCATAAAATGGTAAAAAAAGCAGCTGGAGGGGAGAAGCTATATGGTGTTCAGTGTCTTCTAACTCACATCCCCAAACACATTACCCTAGTAGGAAGCATTTGAAATCTATCATCATCTCATGCCTTGACATTAATTCCCTTTACATCACAGAAAGTACTTGTATGCACAAAAATAAGCTCAGTGCAATTTCTTAGCACAAGTTCTACCTTTTCTGTCATAGGTCTGCTCCAAAGGTAGAAGCACACAAATGGGAAAAATAATCTTAGGTGGATGGAAGAAGTAAAGAGTGAGAACAAGAAAGTCTTTTCATGCCCAAAAAAATGTCACAGCGCAAAGGTATTATCCAAATATTCTCTGCTCTGCAGAAACTTAGGGAACGAGTAGAATCCCTCATTTACAGCACCCCACCTTTTGTTTAATTTATTTATAATGAAAATTCTGAAAATTCACTTAAGTAATTCACTGAAAATACTGCTACTATGCTAATTCTCTAATTAAAAGTAATGCCACATTTCTGAAGTATGCAATTAAATGTAAAATTCAGTATTGACAGTGAAGCTCTTAGTGTGAGACACAAACTATTTCAAAATAACTAGCAGTATTTTAGCTTATTTTATGAACTTCTCTCACACTAAATGTTCCCAAGAACACAGTCAAATTACTTTCGATGGAACTGACATAGTAAAAGTGAATATAAAATATTTTAATATAATCTTGGTCTTCCATGCATGAATTGACTATAAAAAAAGCCCTATTATTACCGAGGATTCTTTTTTTGTGCTCTGCTAAAAGAATTATTTGATAAAAATTCTCTCTTGCTTTCACAATAAAATATTTGAAATAAAATTTTCAAACCAAATCTGTAAAAAGAAGTAAAGAAAATTCTTTCATGGGACAGTTACATGCCATAGTTGGAGCCCAAAGGTTCTCCACAGTGCAGCATATTTTAGAATCCATTAAACCTCCTGGGCTCTATTCTCAAATCTCCTGTTGTTCCTAGTAATTGTTATCTGAGAATACGCTCTTTATACTCAAATACTTGGATACATAAAATTGAGACACGTAATCCAAAAATCTAATATGCATAGCATAGGCTAAAGCAGCTCAGTAAATGTGTTTTCTAACTACACAATGAAAGTCGGCATCATATTACGCTGAATGGCAAAAGCAGTAAATGCCAGATTTCTCATTACACACAGAAGTAATTTTTTTCTGACTTAAAACCACATACGAGTTGGTAGTGGCAGTCATAAGAGAAAAATGCACTGAATATTTCTATGTGACACAATCAACAATATTCAAGAAGGCATTATCAGTAATTACATTAGACATGCAGGTAGTAATGGTAATAGGAAAAGCTTAGTACCAGCTGACAGAGCTACACAGGCATTCTGGCAGAGTATGTCCACCCCAAGCCTTTGCAGCCCACTGCCAGCACCAATCTCCCTCACCTGGTGTCCTGGCTTCAGCTGGGACAGAGTTAATTTTCTTCCTAGTAGCTGGCATAGTGCTGTGTTTTGGATTTAGGATGAGAATAAGGTTGGTAACACACTGATGGTTTAGTTGTTGCTAGGTACTGCTTACACTAGTCAAGGACTTTTCAGCTTCCCATGCTCTGCCAGGTGCACGAGAAGCTGGGAGGGGCACAGCCAGGATAGCTGATCCAAACTGACCAAAGGGCTATTCCATACCATGTGACATCATGCCTAGTATAGAAACTGGGAGGAGTGGGCTGGGGGGCAGTGATTGCTGCTGGGGGACTGGCTGGGTATCAGTCGGTGGGCGGTGAGCAATTGCATTGTGCATCACTTGCTTTGTATATTACTATTATTTTCCCTTCCTCTTCTGTCCTATTAAACTGTCATTATCTCAACCCACGAATTTTACTCCCCCCATCCCCCAACCCTCTCCAGCACCCCACTGGGGAGGGGAAGAGTGAGCAAACAGCTGTGTGGTATTTAGCTGCCTGCTGGGTTAAACCGCAACACCTGGGAAATGGAGCCAGCACTTGGTACCAGGGTGGGGTGGGTGGGGGGGTGTGCCTAGCCACCCTTGCATTGTACATCCAAGTCAGACTGTAGTTGGGCCCCACACTTTGTCGGAGCCGAAGGTTCTTGGTCCAGCCTGTCTCTGCAGGAGAGCTCAGGCAAAAGGATAGATACCTGAGACAATTTGAAAGAGTTGTTTCTGTTGGAGGGGAGAAAACCTAAAAACATGCAATTCAAGCAGAAGTCCCATTAAGACTGAAAATTGACCTTTTGTCCACTAATAAAGAAACCAAGGTTCTCAGCCCTTCACAGATGCCACACCCTGTAAGGACACGAGGCTTCCACATTTGTTAACACTGTGCTTGTAAAGTATTTCAAAAGAAACATTTGCAAAGAAGATTTTCCCACTTCAATAGGTCACATACATCCTCATTACAAATTTGATCACGCACCTCTCTTACAACTGCTGCACACATCTTTAAATGGATCAGCTTGCCCCCAAATGCATCTATGTCCAGGTATTTTAGGATATGAAAAGTATTACAGGGAATCTTGCCTCACCTCTAAGGGTTACCCTTTCTGAGAACAACTCAAACTTTCACACTTTCTTTATAAAATAAGAAGTGTTCAGAAAAAAACATCTCACACTTTAAAGGCTTTAACTGCTGTGAAACATTAGCTTTCAGTGAATTGCAAATGGAGGAGTGATCCATTCAGAAAGACTTCCAACATCCATCCAGTCACAGGTTTAGCCAATTTTTGGAACACCTGATTTTAAAGGGGTTAAAAATAGTAATATTAATGTTATGAAAAGCCATCAGGAAACAATAGGCTGCCGAATCAAGTACAGTCTCCTATTTCTTCTGCCCCAAAAATTTTAAATTTGAGCAATCTGGGGCCATCAAGTTCACTGAAAGTTTTAAGTTTCAATTGATGCTGTTTGGTAAAACTTCAGTTTTATGGCCCTACTACTTGAATAACAATTTTACGTACGTTTCAGATTATAAAACTGAGTTAGTTACCTTTTTACAAAATCTCTGATGCAGTCAGAACAGAAACTTTACATAATGTTCTCTCAGGTAAAAGAATTTTGAAAATAAAGAAAAATGTTAGGACACAGATTATATCATAAACTTTTAAAAAGCATTGCTTCTCTCTTAGTCTATTTTACATTAAATATTTTACACCTTCATGTAAAAGGCATTTGTTTTGAATGGCATCCATTTTAAAAACAACTCTGCTTTAAGAAGAAATGCTAAAATTAGCACGGACATGTCCCAAAATGGATTTTAAAGATGAAGTATAAGCAAAGTTATTGTCTGCTGCAGAAGTTCTCATGAACTCATTCAAGTTTAAATGCTGATTCACTTTGAAAAAGCATTACGAGAGGACAGACAATGCAATTGAACAGTTTTTGTCTGTTTTGGAGAGTGAATATTAGATAATCCAGCCTTACATGTTAGAAATTGTAACAATTCAAGGGTACGCATGTTCAGTACTGCCTTCTACCTCTACAGAAAAAGGACTTGCATACTGAAAAACTTACACTTTGCTACATCACCTCCTTCAAAGATTATTTTCACTTAAGGTTCGGTATTTGTATAAAGATCTTCTACTTTAAATTGGCTACATAAGAAGGGAAGCATAGCTAAAATGAATTTTATGATTCCTTACACATGTATTCCAGTTCCCATGCAGAAGTCACTGAAATTACTGGTCTACGCTTCCCATAAAGCAACACCTAGATCATAATATTAAATAGGTCTAAGTCATTACAAAAGCTGTCTTCTGAGAATGTTATCCTTACTTTAAAGCAGAATAGAATACCAAACATATTTATACATCATACATACACTATGCAATGTCTCTTAAACAAAAAAAATCAAAGTAGTGATACTATTGTTATTCTAATGAATGATTTACAATATATGCAAAAACATTGACTTAGGTTCAGTATGAATACTACTACTCAGTCTCAACTCAGTCAGAAAGATTGTAAAGTTGGATAACATCATCTTCAGCAAGATAAAACATCCTGTCAACAGCCATTCATCAACTGGGGTATGCAGAAGGGTTCCTTAGCTGTTGAGACCATTCCACAAATAAGAAATTAACAAGTCTCTCAAGGACACTCTGTAAGAAGATCTGTTTGTAGAATAGTGAGTAATTTCCCTCAAGGATGAAGAACCAGTGGTATCAAAACTGCTAAAAAAAATTTTTTTAAGTTTATACAGTTGTTATCTAGCTAAATAATAAAAATGTTAAGTTGCACTAGTCTATGCTTCTTTTTATACTCAGCTCTTGTTAGGCTACCATCAAGAAGTCTAATAATGTAAAATAAGGAAAAAGTCTCTTGTCTCAAGTAACTGCTATTAAGCTTCACTGGCAAGTTACTGGAAAGACATACTGTAAGCTCCTGGCAAGTAGTTTAACATGCAAGTAAAAATTTCAGCATTTATAGTCATTTGTAAATACTGTGTTTGGCAGAATCAGAATCAACTTCCAAAAAGATTGTTCTAGAAATTAGAAATAAACCCCTGCCTCCAAAACTGATGACACATCAACGCTGAAAATTGTGTCTAGTCACTCTGGGTGCCCTATTGAGTTCTACGCCTACACAATCAGGTTGACAACTTTCCCTCTCAAAAGGCAGTCTGAAACAGTTTTGACAGTATTTGTTACGGATTTACCTTTGTGATGAATGCCACAATTAATAAAATAAGTTGAGGACAATTATTCTCTCTACACAGAAGTCTGAATATTGCATAAATGAAGTATCAGAGATAATAGGGTCACTTGAAATGTAAACACTACTTACACCTGCCACAAGATAGTGTGAGTAGAGTAGCTATATTAAATCATCTTAACTCTTGAAAGCTGCTTCTTGGATTTATGCCACAGAAAACTAGTCTACCGAGACACATGCTCTTGATCTCAGATTGTTTCTGGAACAAGACTTTTGTTATGCGTAAACTCCTTATCTTTGCTATGCCTGTAACTGGTCTGCTAAGAATAACATTATTGCTAAGAATAACAATTTTCCCTTAAACTGTATCTAGGAAACATATCCTCAAATCAAGGTGGAAAACTAACTACACATTTAAAAAGACAGGTCCTAGTAATATCAAGCCAAGCATTAACTCAGGTTTAAGAAAGCTTTCATTAAACATGGTATTTAACAGAAAACACCTTTTACAAGATGGCATGAAATACCTCTGCCATAACTATTCCTGCCTTACTTTGTTATTACTCTCATTCATTGCAGCTCAGAGTCTGGCATCAAGTTAAGAACATTAGGTGCTCTTTAAAGTGTTATTTTAAGATGTTATTCCCCTTTCTAGCTCTTCTGTAAACTGACATTTGTTATTTCAAAGTAAGCCCTTACAGCTTCAGTAAAGAGCAGTACCTTTATTTAGTACACACACAGTCTGCCCACAATTGCAGTTTACCATCTCTACCCATTTCTCTTTTACAGGAAGAGAGTTATGAAACAAATAGCTTGTGCCTAACCTTTATAACCTAAACACTGTCACTCCAGATATGTACCACACTTTCCCAGCCACCATAAACAGCATGCAGAGCTTGGGAAGCCCTAACTCCGAGATCTGTTTTCCCCTTTAAGCATCTGACCCCCTTTCCATCAGTATTTCATCACAAAATTTCCAGAAAATAGAAGTATCCAATACTGACAACACCAAGAAACTTCTGATTTAGTATTAGTAGAAAAATTACGCCTTTTACAGCATCAAATCAATCAACATTAGTTTGTACAGGCTTTAAAGCAGTTAAGTATGCCCTGTCCATGCTGGCTCTTAAAGGTTTAGTGCTTCACATCATAGCTGAACTGAATTAGCTGCTTGCTGCCTCTCCTTGAAAATGAATCAACACACACCTCTGGAAAAGTTCCAAATTCCTAGAACTCCTTTTCAAGTCACCAGAAAAACAAGTTGGAAGACTGGACTGAAACAGTTTCACGTCTTAAAACACTTCCAATACCTAACGCTTGACTATAGGTCTTCCTAAGCCTACAAGAAAACATTCACAAGTCAGTAAGGAAAAATACTACTATCCAGAGGTTTTTTAATTGCAGCCAACAAGTCTATTTCTCCCCGGTAAGATTTTAATACCAGAATTAAAAACCAAAACCCCCAAAATCCCACATACCTGCTTTAATCATAATAGCCTATAAATAATGACCTCATAAACAAACATAGCTGTAAGTTCACATAAATGTATCCTCTAAAACACCCTGAATCTAAAGAATTTCTTTTGGTGAATCTCAGAGAGGAGAACTACATGAGTCATAAACAACTGCACTTATATACCTTTCTCTTTCATACAGGAAAGGAAAAACTTCTTGTTCTTACTTTGGAACAGTTTCCACTGATAGAAGTCAAAATACTTGCCCGTCCCTCCCTTTCCCCATTCTAACATTAAAAAAAAAAAAGGACCAATTTTCTTACAAATATATAAGATACTACAAAATATATGTAATTGCCCAAAATAATTATATATAAATGTATATATATCTAATGATAATTACTTATGTGTGAAAATGTTTGCCTATATGAGGCTTCAGATATGTGACTGGAATACATTTTTCTTGTCAGATACTTCTTATTAGTTATTTGTTTAACCTCTGTATAGCCAGCCCTCTCTCACACTGAGTGACTCCAAAGAGAGTGAGAGAGCCAAAGGAAAGATAAGGCTCCATGGCTAAGAGTAAGAGGAGGACAGTGATATCTCCTCATCTCTTCCTTTCAACAGCTGTTATGTTGACTCAGTTGCTCATGAAACAGAACTCTTGCTTTCACCTTAATTTATTCTGTGGCTGTAGGTAAGACAGGGGTATTTACACAGTCACCAATACAAGTGCTTAAAGTGCCTCAAGCAGCCTGAACCCCTTGCCTTCTCATCCAGTATCTTGTGTAACTACAGTGTTGCACTAGCTGAAGCACACTCCTGCAAGTGTGCTACAAGAGACTGGGGAAGTGATCTGGCTGCATGTTCCCACATCTTGGTTGAGGCATTACAGCTGTTCATGCTGCTGCACAGCAAGCTACTCCAGCTGAACGCCTGCTTCCCCTTAACCCCTGCCTCTCTGCAAAACACACACGTTTTTTCTGGGTCATGTCCCATACAAAGGCAAGAGAAAGAAATGAGGGAGGAAGATAGCTTAAATCTGCACTGAATATTTAACTGCAGAAACAGACACAGCAGTGGTTTCACCACAGCTCAACCCTATCTAAAATGGCATTGTTGCAGCCTCCACCGCTGCACCTCTCAGCCTCATATTCACACTTCCTTCCTCTGCTCAGCGCTGGCACACATCCAACTGTGTGGCAAACTGGTTTGGGGTGCTCAGCTATTGAGATCTTTCTTATTATTTTTCCTTTGTCAAGACTGTTATATTTTCTGCTGGCTTAACATACTTAACCAGGCTTATGGCACGGTCAAACAAAAGTGTCAGTACAAGATGGAAAGCAGTAACAGACTGAAGGGAACAGAGCAAGCGTATGATTGCAACAAACAACTTTAATCACTTTAAACTGTCTCTTGCTAGACCACAGTATAAGAAAATGTGACAGCAACCTAAATCAACTTTTCTCAGCTAGAAACTGCTGCTCTCTGGTGTTCTGAACCAGTAAGAGTCAGTTCTGTCAGGAAATACTACTTAGTGCATCTATTGATAGTCTTCTAGCATTTTGCAAATGTTAATTAAGCTTCAGAGCATTCTGTCTGAAAGGTGAGTAAGTAAGACTTTAACACTGGATCTCCCTAGCTTTTTTCTCCGGCTTCACTAAATAGCATCCATGAATCTTCATCCCCATCTACTTCCTTTTCAAGTCAGTGAGAAACTGTACCTTAGATGAAGTATCTAATTTTGCATTTTGCTGTATGAAACTAACTCAATGCCATTTTTGCTGCTAAATGCAGGATCCCGAGTCAGACAGCGAACACTCACAGGATTCCATAATGCTTTAACTGACAACAGATTGCAGAATGTACCATTTACCACGGAACTAGAAGCACTGCTAATCTGTTCAGACTCTCAGTATTTGAAATGCACGACCACAGTCACAAGGACACTCAGCTTTCAGAAAAACAAAACAAACATCTCCCTCATGGCCCCTGTTCCCTGAGTTTTGATTCTGCAGAATTTTACATCATTCATACTAGGAAATTACTTACCAACAGCCATCATTTTTTCAAACCTACAATCTCAGAAGCAAGCTTTCCTTGGAAAGCTTCATAATGTTTTGGGTTTTTTTTTAAATTTTTTTCCTGTGACAAATTTGAACAGCAGCATGTTATTTATTTATTAGCATGCACAGGGACAGAAAACAGTGCAGGTCATCTGCCGTTCACTGGTTTTATTCCTAGAATTTCATGATGGCCATCAAATTCTGATTCCTTTTAGCGATACTAGTTGCACTTGAAGGAAAAACAGATCTTTTATCTCGAGAGAGAAAAAAAAAAAAAAAGCATGTTAGGCAAACAGAAAACCACCACAAACTTACTCTCTAGTTCTTCTTTCTCAAAGTTTGTATTGATAGTAGAGCTGATTTTGCCCATATCCACAACAGCTTCTTCATCATGACCCTGAAGAGACAAGACACAAGTTAAAACTAAATAGAACTAATTCTTTCTGAATTCCTAAATATATTCTGCAGTTATGAAGCTGTCAGTTTTCTAAACCAACACATTTTCACTTCTTAGAAACCGAGAAAGAGAATGTCACTTAAAATCCACCCATCCAATTCTTCAAGAAAATATTACCCTGTATTGAAGGAAAAACAGTAAATCTACAGATATGCTAAATACCAGGCAGTTTCCTTTTGCAATGTGCTTGATTTCATCGTATCAAGAATCAGGACATGCATTTCAGGAGTGCGATATTCTTTTAGTTTTACGTTCAACAGCAATGAATCTACTTCAATAAAATAACTGGCAAATTTATAAAAAGTTACGTAAGTTAACATTCAGAGTTCTTGAACCAATTTGCTTAGGGGACAACTCCTGTGTGAGATTTTCAAGCACAAGTAAAAAGCTTTTGTGAGCCAAAGGTTACATAAAGAGGTGGCTAAGAGTTAAGTTACACAACTTGGGGATCTCTCTCAGACCAACAGTTTTGGAAAGATCAAAGTAACTGTTTCACTCAGGTTTCAACAGACAGCTTGTTAACCACACCCCTATCTAATTCACATTTTTTATGCACAAAGTTAGAAAACAGCAGTTGCAAGACAATCCGTTCAGATTCCATTACCTCTGAAACCATACTGCTCATAATGCAAAAGCACGTTATTTGAAATAGATATAGGCTCAGCAGTGAGTCTTATCTGTGAACATGTCCTCTAAACACATTTAGCACATCACTGAAGCAGACCTTTAAACACTTTTGCTCAATCTTGACAAAAATAAACCTTAAATTAACTGAGCAGTAGAAAACTCATCATCTCATCTCACACTTAACATCAAAACAACATTAAAGTTGCCTTTCTCTGAATGCTTGCATTCCTTAGAACACAGTCCACTTTTAACAGCTCACAAATTACAGCCTCCTAGCAGAACTGGTTCTCCAAAAGAACTGCTGCCTACCCTAAGGGTAATGCTTTACTTCACATCCGCGTATGTATAACGGCAGGCTAACTGCTGAAGAACACTGTCCCTGCTCTTTTGGCTCCCTTGGGCGCACACTTTTTTCCTTAAATCAGATCTGTCAGTCATGAAGTCAGATACAAAAAGCTGAAGCAATCAATTTTTTTATTATTATTATTTTAAACAACTTGATTAGTTTTCCATTGGATCAGTTCACCAAACTGACTTTTCTTGTGGCCATATGACAGCTAAATCCACCACAAATCAATCTGTTTGATCACTGCTTCTGGCAGCAGCCCACTGGTGCATTTACATCGGTCGATGTGGGATCTGTGATAATGGTTTCATGGGGGAAAAAAAGGAAGCCTAAATCAGGAGTCTTATAGGGACTGGTAACCCTAACAGTGTTGATATTCACATAAACTTTGATCTTAGAATTACTCAATAGTGCAATGCTTTAAATACAGATTTGTCATCTCACAGGGAAGTGACAAGGATGAAAAACATACCTGTGGTAACAGTTAGAAGTTAAAACATACTGTAGCAACCCCCATTAAAAACAAAAAACAAAATTTTGAACACATAACTCCTTAGTCTTTCTAAAATAGATATTTATTATAGCGTATTGTGCGCACACACACACACAAAAAATCCAAATATGTGTTTGACTATTGAGTAAAGTAATTAAAGAATATGAAGACGACAATGACACATATAGGGAAAAATTTCAGATGAGGTCTTTTTTTTAAAAAAAGGGGGGGGAGGGAGGGCTAAAAGCAGTTAGACCACAAAAAAATAAAGCAGCTGGCACTATGTAAATAAGCAAGATACAGAAGAAGAGGGGTATATGGCAGAATAAACCTCTGAAAAACTAAATAGAGGTCGATTCTGAGCTGTATCCCTAGAAGTGGGGTGTTACACAGTAACATAACTTTGTCACTACTGCTGCATTGCAAAAGTCGAGTCTTTCATGTACGTTCGAAAAAGCCAAGACTCCTGCACACTCCAGACAGCTACAATTAAAAAAATCCAGGTGATTAAACCAAGTCATGTTTGATGGCCAAAGCTATGAAAACGTAACAAGGGCCTATTAACAAAAAAGTGGCAGAAATTTAGAAAGTGTCATAGTAATAAAGGGGGTGGTGGGGGTGGGGTAGGGGAGGTAGTACATTCCTGTCTCCTACACACCAAAACAAAATTAAAGAGCCCTCCAGAAGGTGCCTTCATGATGTAATTGGCCTCTCATCTCTTTGATAACCATTCCGGAGGTAGGGAAAAACACAGTTGCCAAGTGAATCTTGGCTCTTATCTTTACTGAAGATGTATTTTCCAACACAACTTAGGAAAAAAAATTTAACATGCATAAACTCAATAGCAAAAACAGGTCTCTAAGCAGCAGCATTAAAAAGCTGAAGTTAACAATCTTTTGAGGCACCAAATAAGTACAGCAAAACATTTAGCTGCACTGGTAAGGCCGTAACACTACCGAGGAGGGGTCAAGCATACCTACTTTCCAATTTATCTCAGTGACACAGAAATAGAAAGTTATAGGACTGTAGTACACTTCAGTTCACAGAAACAGATATGCACACAAATCCTGCACATTACCAGAAAACTTAAAATAGAGACGGAAATAGATGAAGCATTACAAATCCACTAAATTATCTTCAGTGTCTTATGAGAGAGTAAAAACCTAATATTAGGAAAACTGCTATCAAAACCTCTTCCACAATTAGCTTCATAGTTACAGCCATAGACTGCTGAAATATCCTGTACCTAACTTCCCCCCCCCCCCAATTGTCCTTTTAGGACACTTCAAAGCTTGCCAAACAGAGTTTTTGAGCCATAAAGGAAGACAAAGTTTTTCTCCAGATTATACAGACTACTGCATACTCGTAGAAAATTACATACACACTGTGGAAAATACACACAGAGGAAAAGATTTTATATCCCAGTAACATTTTGAAACTGTACTTGCTGTATGCCTTATACCATGTTATTAATATTTATCACCCTTTGCTTTAGTAACAGATACCTTGCCAACCTTATACATACAGAGGCAGCCTTCAAAGCCACATCACGTGAAAGTAACATGTCTTTTGAGATTAGATTACAGAAAGGCATGTGTGCCCTTGCAAACCGTTCTATTGCTATCTCAAAGTACTCAACATATGCAAAGACTCTTCCAAGAATAAACCATTAGCAACCACAAATATCATACATGAAGAAACCCTATCATTTACAGCCTTTGTTTAGAAAAGCACAAAGCATCATTTTAGCATAATCATTTGTGATGCCAAGAGCAAATCCCACCATGAGATACTTTTGCCTTAGGACAGGTAAAAACCCCAAAATACTCAAATCTGCTCTAAAAAATTCCAAGCTACAACCTTTTCCTTGCTAAAAAAGAAAGTCTGTAGGCCATAGGTTTCCAGTAATTATAGAATATCTACCATGTCAGTTTAAGGCACAAAAGTGAGAGAACTGTTTTAGTTGCTGAATCAAGATGCATTCCCATTCTAGTTACCTCTTATTTTCTGAGCTTTTTACATAAACTAAGAAAGGTGGGATTGTTCAAAAACTCGTCAGCTTCCCTTTCTTAGGCACAGATAATGACTTCATCTTAAAGCAAGCATTCCTCTGCAGTTTACCATCCATTTCGTGTGAAACTTTATGTACAATAATCCCACAGCTGCCCAAAAAAAACAGCTGATGAAGACAAGCCAAAGTAAAATTTAAGACTAATCTTGGAATGTATGTAACTTCTCTTTTCAGTCAAGAGACAGAACAATTGAGAAGGGAAAAAATGAACACAAGCAGCAACCAAGGTGCCCCAGGGAGAGACTAAGCCTTCACCTTTGGTTTGCTTTTTCAGAAGGAGATGGTCATTTATAAAAACAGAACAAATCCAAAGTACTTCAGGGGGGAGGGGACCCGCCGGAAATCCAGTCTATTAAAACATACTAAGTATACTTCTTCCTAACAACAAATTTGTGGATACTCACAAACGTACTGTAGAAACAACCTTCCAGCAAAACCTTGGTATTCAGCCAGAGGTGCCTACACATACCACTAAATGTCCTCTTAGCCTTCCAACTTTCCCCAGCATGAAAATGAAACCCCTTTTTAACTGTTTCTGACCAGACAAGACTTTCAAATACTCTTTGCTCTAGCAGAATCCCAGTAGGATTCCTCTTGCCACCTCTGATTTTCAAATGTCTTTTCTCAGTCCAGAAGAGAGTAATTCCCCTTTCATTGCAGACAAACAAGTACCCAGAAATCGTTTACACTTTACTTATTTACCTTCTCAAACATTTGTCTTCATTTAGTATGATACACTTTTCACATCGAAAATATGAACGCTACATGTTTTTTAAAAGTAGTATGTAAAAAAAGTCAATCCTAAATTGCATGAATCATTAAGGAAAGCACTCAAGTTTCCAAGAACTAAGTTGTCAACCTCCAGTAGCATGTGTTAGTTACCATCTAGTGGACTGGCACAAACATGACGCACAGAATATTAAATCTAAAGGAAATTTTCCACTGTCATCTGTACAAGCTCTTCTCACCATGCAACTCGCCTAACCTTATGCAGTCACATACACACGACAGACTTCAGACGGGCACACTGCCAAAGTGCGTTACCAAATAGCCACTTCCAAGAGATACAATTTGCTAGCAACGCGTTTTTAAAGGTACTTGAAACGCAGTTCAGTCAATTTGTTCTGGTGATAGACAGTGATCATACAAATGGCTCATACAGTTAACTGTAAACCTTTGAAATGTAAGAGTAATACAGTAATTGTATTGAGAATAATTTGAGCTCAACATTTAAAACCATTACTTAGCTAAGTCAATGTTCATATGCTCCATTTACATCCCCTCAGCCAAAGTTCTTCCCGAACAGAGTTGGGGTACTACCTGCAGCACTAGAAGAGATAGCACTAGCGTTCATGGGAATAAGTAGGGGCACAGGAGAGAACACAAACAAACAAACCACCCCCCCAAAAAAAAAATTATATTACCACTTTCATGCTACAAAGACTTTTACTGCAGCATTTATTCAAGTAGATGCAAGTACTTAAAAAAAAAAAAAACCACACCAACAAAAAAAAAGGTGGGGGATGGGGGTGGGTGTTCATATCTATTTTTTTTCCCTTATACATCTGTCCCTGGCCAAGAGTTTAAAACTTCTAATTTTGCTATTATTATAACAAAACTCCCTACACCTTCACAGTGAACATACATATTGGTCTATGACTGTAATTACATCCCATCCTCTCTGGCTTGAACGGAAGGCAAATACTTCCCGCTCCTTCCCATAAGAACCCATTGATACACCTCTGCCTTTGCAGAGACACCAGATCTGGCAGGTGGCATATAGCTCTTAAGCTGGAATGTGGCACCAACAAACACGAGGACACATTGCTTACGGACCCAACTGGTAAACCTACACAGTGTGCTACTGTAGATTTACATACTAAGACCAAATGACAGTTTTTGCACAGTGCATTTTGCTCTTCATTTTTTGCTCTTCAATCTTTCATCATCAGTGCACAGGAGCCATTAAGCTGTATCAAACCATCCATCCAACCCAGCATGCTGTCTCCAAGAGGATACAACAGTAGAGGCCTACAGCAACTTCCCAAGAAACTTAGAAATCAGTGCAAACAGAATTCAAAATGGTGGCTTGGCCTAGACCTAGGAAGCACAGTTGTCCTGGTTTCGGCTGGGATAGAGTTAATTTTCTTCCTAGTAGCTGGCATAGTGCTGTGTTTTGGATTTAGGATGAGAAGAATGTTGATAACACACTGATGGTTTAGTTGTTGCTAGGTACTGCTTACACTAGTCAAGGACTTTTCAGCTTCCCATGCTCTGCCAGGTGCACGAGAAGCTGGGAGGGGCACAGCCAGGATAGTTGATCCAAACTGACCAAAGGCCTATTCCATACCATATGATGCCATGCTCAGTATAGAAACTGTGGGGACTTGGCCGGGGGGCAGCAATTGCTGCTTGGGAACTGGCTTGGTATTGGTCGGCGGGTGGTGAGCAATTGCATTGTGCATCACTTGCTTTGTATATTATCATTACTGTTATTATTATATTGTTATTATTACCACTACTGTTTTACTTTATTTCAATTATTAAAATGTTCTTATCTCAACCCAGGAGTTTTTTCTCACTCCTACTCTTCTGATTCTCTCCCCCATCCCACTGGGGCAGGGGGAGTGAACGAGCGGCTGCATGGTGCTTAGTTGCTGGCTGGGGTTAAACAACAACAATAGTCAAAGCAGTGTTCTTGTTCTATCATCAGCCCTCAGACTTTGTTGGATCTGCATGCAGAAGACAGATATGATGGCCATCAAGGCTCCAGTAACAAAAAAGTAATAAATAAAGAAAAATTACCAATATTGCTCTGCTTGAAAAATAGAAGTTTAGCTGGAAAAAGAAATTAAAACCTTCATTTTGACCACACATCTCAAAGAAACTAAAGAGGAACTACAAAACCCGATTTTGCAATGGTTTTCCAGATATGTGTATGTACATATATAAAATAGTTTAAAACCGACCTTTTTTTGTAGATACGCACACAAACTCGTTTGTTTTGTCACAAAGCTACTGAAATACACTGTTCGGAATAATTAAGAACCAGTACGGTCATTCACAATTCATTTTCACAGCAGCATTTCCCCGAGTGGTTTGTTTCGGAAGCCTACATTTCTGTTCTAAGCACACATAATACTCCATGTAGTCAGGAAATAAAATACAGAGTGCACATACAGCCTCTTCTCTATCTGTTCAATCTCCCAGAACTGCAAGCTAAAAAGCACTAATACTTGGGAGGGAGAAAGGGGGTGGAATCCGACAAGACCAGTGTTAGTGTTATCTCCTAATTTTGTAGGACTACAATTCTACCCGTGACAGCAACCCGGGAAGCAATAAGAAACCAGAAAATTAGTGTATTTGTTAATGCCACCTGTGACTACTGTATGCAGAGTTCAATGGCAATCATCCTACCTCCAGCAATCATCAGCACTAGGTCTACACTATAGCTCTCCCACTGTAACCCATACAGAGCATCGAGCAGCCTTAGTTAACAGAAAGTTAGGAAGGGCTTTTTGACATGGTTCACCTACAGGAACAACGAACAGCAGCACTTGGTAAGTTCTAAATATATTGTTTTACTTCTCTGTCAGATTGATTCTGCTTTTAAACCAGAGGTAAGATGAGCCTATGGTGTGCAGGAGGGCAGGCATCTCTGGCTGCTGCCTCCTTGAAGGACAGCCAGGATATGAAAAATCAAAGATCTTTCTAAATAGTAGTAAGTGAAGGTATTATTCAGCTTATTAAACAGTCTGTAGCTGAACAAGTGGTCCTATAAACGCATTTAAAGTAAGTTCTTTGGTCACAGTATTGGTCTACACAGCAATACTGTACCTTCAGAAGTTGCCAAAGTGATGAAACACTACCAGTTCTAAATCAAGCACATCAACCTAACAACCAACAGAAACTGCATGAAATATAAATGGACCCTGTCTCATTTTGTTGGCATACAATTTTTAGCTGGCCTTGCCCTCTAAATATATATCAGTGAAAGTAAAATTAATAATAATTCACAAACAGAACACTTGCCAGTTTTAAAATAGGAAGTGCACCATATTGATGGGTTCCTCCTTGGTTGTAGTTGCTATGGTCTCATTTGCACAGGAACAGCTGCTTTCCAGATTTTTTTTTTCCTACTATCATAGCAGTGGGTATTGCTCAGGCACGACAGGAAGGACTCCAGTAGAGCTCAAGGGTTTTGGCATCACCCCTCCCCCCCTCTTCTTGCAAATTTTATCTGTGGTTATACAATTACTATTTTACACAACTATCCTCACAGTAAATGAAGATACCTCCTAATCAAAGCAATATTCAGAGCCTCACAGGAAGGTCGGACGCTTAGATTTCAGTAAGACCATAGCTATAACTAAAGAGGTTAGTAATACTTAGAGAAGTTTTTCTAGCCTACTAATCCTTTAATTACTGCTCAGCTTAACCTATGCTAAATACGTCTAACAATCTGCTTCTAGAAGACTTACAAAAAACACAGGAGCTATACAGACCTTCAGTTAGGACAGGTATGTCCAATAGACATCAACAGACTTCAATAAGACTCTCCAGAAACTGCTTTTTACTTTTACTTTTCCAAAACTGTATGTGGAGGACAGTAAAGAAAGAAATGTATGTGTGCTAATTAAAACAAACCAACCAACCCACACCACACTTTTGGAAAAAAGCAGTTCTAGACATGTTAATGTTTTTCTTCCTGCACAGTTGAACATTTAATATTTATAAATAATTTTATTTCAGTGGTTCTAGCAGGCATTACTCTGGCCACTGTTACACTGAGCACCACAACCTGCAAGACAAGCCATGTCGCAGACAAATCAGACGCTAGTCTTTAACACAAGCACTTTGTGTTTACTGTCCAATCAGAACACAAGATTAAATTGGGAGAAAAAAAATCAGAAAGAAAAGGAAGCATAAACACTGATAAGAGACCAGTCACAGTAGTGACTGGCCATCAACTACAGCATACCACAGCAATTTGTCAAAAAAAATTGGGTTAGAACAAACACACACAAAAAAGGGATGGCTTGATTAATACTAAGGAATGACTAAAATGCAAGAGAATATTTGATCAAAATTAGAAGCCTGCTTGAATTCAACCCAAGTGTTATGCAAGCCAGAAAATTTACCACCATGCATAAGGTTAGCAAAAAAATGTCACCAATCTAACACAAGATATCAAGTTGCATATTTAACATTATAGTAGTAATTTTACAAAGTTGCATTTTATCACTGCATCACAGCACTAAATTTCACACAATTCATAGCTCCATTCAATTTCTAAAACTAGTTTAAATAAAGAAAAAAAAATAAAATCCGTTTCCCAATAGCCAAACTGAAGTTTCTCTAAATTTTAAGGCGTAACACTGTCATGAGTGAAGTATACAGTTTACACATTGCACTGCTTCCTTCAAAATTGAACAGTCCTGTGACTACAGTATGCAAAAGTAGTAGAATCTTTGTATCTAGTCACTTCAGATCTTTGCCTCGTCTTCCAGGCATATGCATGCCTGGTAGTTCTGTGTGCAGAACTGAAGGCAGCACGACAATGAAAAAATCAAAAATCAATCGCCGTACTACAGAGACCCTAACAAACAAGACCACTGCAATCAGACGCATTTTATTATGTCTAAATGAAACTCTTACTTCTTATGCTCACAAAAGGAAATAGAAAATTAAGTGGTCATCTTACAAAATCTATATAAAACAATTCAGGGGTCTTCAAAGCTTTATGGCTTAGGAAAATTCCATCCCATAGATTTTAGTTTCCAGGGAACTCTAAAGTAGTAATCCCTATTACACACTGCACTGCAGTTAAATGGCAGTGATAAAGACTACCCATACAAGAGCAAGCAATAGCTTGTAACACTAAGAGTTCACTGCTTCATTGTAGAAATCCCCACAAATGGAGTTTTGTGGCTATGCTACTGAAGTCTGAAGAAAATACTATCTCCATGAACATTTTACCTCAGTTACACAGCTCATTAAGCTCACTTTTTTTTTTTTGGTCAAAAGGAACAATCAATAGGCTATTTCAAGATTCTTTACCAGAAACTTCCCTGCTATACTTGCACAGAAATACTCAAAGCCACAGCTGATAACCTTCAAATTAAGAAAAGCTGACTCAAAATAATGCAAGGGGGGGAGACGACCCACCACAACAACAAATACTCAACCACTCTCAGAATCTGGTAGAATACTCTCGTGACTGTAAAAGCATATTTTCTTTCTGGATTAAGCCAGTTACTATGATTAAGCAATTCTAACTACACAGAAAATATCTTCCCTAATACAGAAATCTCTACTTCAAGTATTATTTCTATCACCAGATCTTTCAAAAATTTCTTCCGCCAACAGTAGCACACCATTCTGAGACACAGCTGCTAAATATCACTTGCATCAAAGCACATTCGAACCACTATTAAGTTATTCAGCTGCTATTTACATACAGGTTGCATTTTCTTCCCTGGACGAGCTTCTTCCATGCTGATGTGCAGGAGCGGAGAATGCCCTTGTACGAGACCCTGTAATGAACCTCCCAAGAGATCAGAGACTGCGCATACATGACTGCTTTAGCTCGCTCTGCTTGACACAGATGTACTCCGGGAAATTGCTCCCCAGCCCCGCAGCCAATCGCTACCTCGCCAGTCTCTCATCTCCCAGGCCACTGATTACAGCTACCACAGGGTCGCACAAGAGTGGAATGGGTGAGGCGGCATGCCTTCAATTCCAGCTCAGAGAATACCAAAAAAGGAACTGAAACAGAGTTCGAGACTTAACATTTTCTGCATCAACAGCAGCTAAGAACAGGTCCAAGGTTATATTTTCGCTCTGATCCAAGACTTCATTAGCACTACAGAATGAAAGCACATTTGTACCTCAGGTCCCAGAACAGAACAACCCAGAAGTCAAACATCTGCTAAGTGTGTTTATAGCTGGATTATTGACCTTTCACTGAACACTGATTCCAAAGCAGGTTTTTCTGACATAAGTCATACATCCTTGTTCAGCAAAATAAACCAGGGCTTACTAAAAAATCCTCATATTTTTTTTTTCCTGTAAGAGGTAAAAAAAGCTATGCCGTTAGCTGCAATTAATTTCATGTCTCCTTCCAGAGTAAGATGCTCTCTTTTTCTGGTATAATATGAGTAGCTATGCTTTTTCCTTGCTTAAGCCAACCTTCAAAAAATGCAACCTCCACTCTAGCACATCAAATTCAGAGCTTCATTTGACTCTTCCCCTCTTCATCACTGGCATACTTTCATCTCCTTGTTCCATCTTACAATGCATAGGAGAACTAGCTCTTTAAGGCATTATCCATAACTTAACCTTCATGACGTGACACTGCCTGCCTTGTTCTTTCTTCTTTCATTCCTACTTCTTGGATGACAAGAACTCTAGTAATGAAGCTGGACTAGTGCCACCCCAACCAACGAACAACTTGGACAAAACAAAACAAATAATGTACTGTTCACAAACTTGGGGCAAATACCACCAGCCAAAGAAACATACTGTGCAGCTCTCAAGATGGTATTTATCACCTAGTAGTTCAGAAATCAGAAGACCACATTCAATTCCCCTCACTGCCTTTCTCAGTCCAGAAAATTCTCTAACCACTGACTAATAAAAGTATTCTCAGATAGTGCTGACAAGAGAGTTTAAAAGTAGTTTGTTTCCACTCTGTAAATAGATATTCACTCTAACATGTGTGTGAATATTTTCACTTCCAAGCGATTGAAGGCCTCTCTGTTGCTATATGTAAATGACTGTAAACTGATTCATATAGCAAGAACAAAATTAAACAAAAATATCAGATACCCCAACTCTCAGTGACCTCTTCTCAACTGAGCATCCTGAACCAAACCTATTCTTTTCCTAATGCAGAGCAGAGATTCATACAGTTCTTCAGCTACTCAGATGAATACTGAAACAGCTATGCTGAATTGTGTTCTGGTGGCTCTCCCACACTTTAACACAGTCTTCCTTGGCATGAATCCATACTAGAGGTACTTAAATTTCTAAAAGTACAAAAGTTGGTTTGTTTAGGTTGGGGGTGGGTGTGTGTGGAGGGTGAAGAAGCTGTCTATTCCTCTGGGATAGAGTAAGGGAGGGGGCTAGAAATCACACCTTTGACTTTTTAATTTTTTTGTAAGTTTTGGAAAGAATACTTACTTGGTTTGGAAACTTTAAAAAAAAAAAACCAAACAAATCTCCTCTGAAGTAGTTTATTGAAATCTCTTTCTAGCCTGTATTCAACCAATTTGTAGTTAATAGTCACGCAGCCTTGGAACAAAAATACACCACTCGGAAGCTTTATTCGTTTTAAAAAAAAAAAAAATAGAAAGCAAAGCACATGAGCATGTAGAGCCAGGCTGAAAAATCCAACATTCTAAATATAAACAAGTTTTTTTCCCAAACAGATGGAAGTTTTTGTCTTTTAAGTCCCATACCAAAATACTTTGTGGATAAACGCCTGCTCTTACCTAAGAATAAATACCAAGGAAAAGCTTTGCATAAGATGGAGAACACCACAGCAACTTCAAACTGTCTCAACATGCTTAACTACAGAAGTATTCTAAAACAAACTGTAGGCAAATATATTCAAAATTATCACATCCTTGAACACGTTCAGTGACAACACTAAGAACTCAGGCCAAACATATCTGTGCTGCAGCAACATTTCAAACATATGCTTGATGCTGCAAAAGAATCTTTATGAAGGGTATGAGCGATTTTTTTTAAAAGAAAAAAAACAGAACTAACTATCATGAAACATACCCTTTGTCCATCAATCTTTTCATCTTAATTTTCACTTTTATATCCCTTCAAGTTACACTTATTTGAGCTTATCTCCAGCTATAACAGCACTTTTTTGGAAAGACAGTCCAAAAATTATGTGTCTATTCTCCAGACAAAAGAAAGATTTCATCTGAGCAAAACTTCTAATCTTTTCACAAGTCCATAGTTCATTATTTCCTCGTAAGCAATACAGGCTTCCATTAGAAATTCCCTCAAAATCAACTAAATTGGACTAATTCCAAAACCTCTGTTAACCATGGGGTGGAATGCAGAAACGTTTACAATGGATAAAAAGAGTGATTTTCATGTCACTTGTTATGACTAGTTTCTGGATCAATCTGTAAAAATACCCCCTATCACATCTTACAGCAACGCTAGCATTAACACACCAGCAAGCTGCATGTATCACTACAAACACAACCTCTTCTTTCCTATCCTCCAAATCTTGCTCTTAAAATGAGAGCAATTATGATCCCAGTCTATCATGAAGTGGCAGTAAACTGCCATATTGCAGGGTCTGCAGAGTCTCCAGCAGGCAGAGCTGTGCTTAATCTGCCATTCCGAGATGGCAGGACATGAGCACGTTTTTATTTAAAGTAGCTGCGGTGGGCAGGACCGTGCTCTCAGCAGGATTTACCACACGAGCTCAAGCCCAGAGCTATCAGACCTAGCCAGACAGGAACACAAGGAAACCGAGTGCTCATTTGCTGGCAAAGAGGCCATTATGACATACCTACACATCTAGCCCTGCAAATTGGTATATCTGGTATGAGGTTTCTATTGATACTTTTAAAACCTGTTTTGGGGGGTGGGGTGTTAGAGTTGTATTCATAATCCAAACTCAACCCTTCCTTATATGAACAAATTATATGAAATCAACCTGGCAGTCTTTTCTAACATTGCAGCCCAAAAAAACCTAACCCAGTTCACTGCCACCTTTCTTCATGTATCTGAAAGGATAGCATCTATCAAACTCAAAGCACCTCTCTTAGAAAAGAATATTACAAAAAGAAATACCCATGAGACAATAAGACAATACTTCTAAATGATACTGTATTGTGGGGGCCAGGGGGGCAGGGCACGGGGAGTCAGGGAGAAGAGGCAATGTGCTACAGGATTAAGATGATGCAGAAGCAAGTTATATGACACAAACTGTCTAATGTTAGTATGTCAAACACCACTACAGATGGTTTTGTTCAGCTTATTAAATGGGAACCTACTAACTCATATTAAGAAGAACAGCTGCCTACACGTTTTCTATTACATATAAATTAAACATAAGCTATTCCTCTAAGGAGACGTTATTCCCTGAGCAAGGGAAACACAGAAACCTTCATAGGCAGTGGCTCAGCATTGAATGAAATAAAACTGTCCACAAAAAACCAAGAGTTTGACTGCCTACAAGTATTTTTCAGGATACAATTTCCACATAACTGCTAGTTCCCAAGAAGTACATCTGCATAGCACGCTTCATCTTGCTTCAGTTTGTATCAGCACGTACACATTGAACCAACTGTTTCCAAAAAAAGAAAAAAAAAAAAAAAAAGAGAGGAAGGGAAAAAAGACAGATGTATTCTGTGCAGATATTCTCTGGTGTATTGCCCCAGTAGTGGACTCTTGGATTTCTCAGCGCATTGCAGGACAGCTGTCAAAAGCCACCAGGATGCTGACAGCAAGCATGAGGCAGATCGCTAGTTTGAGCCCTCCTGACATTACACAATCACACATCATTCTGAGAGCTGCATACTTACTCTCTATAGAGGATACCACTGAAATTTGTAATCTGAATCCTCATCAACAGTGAGATTACTATGTACTCTATTGTATAGACTACTTCATTAATCACCATGCAGTACTGATTTAGATACATCGGTGAAACAGAAAAACAACAGATGTACGTAAAGTCTTAGAGTACTTATTTCGGGACTCAAAAACATCCCTCCATAGAGACAGACAGAGGAAATTCACCATGTTCAAACAGAGCGCTACCAAGAATTTCAAAGAATTTCACTTCAACATGTACGAGCATGTGGTCACCGTGCAAACGGCATTGAGCTATGCTGGGGGGGTGGGGGGTGTGATTTGATTTGTTGGGGGTTTTTGGGGTTCTTTGGTTGTGGGGTTTTTTATGTTTGTGTGTCCCCCCCAAAGGAATGAAGATGCTTTCTAAATTCAAAGCTGCTTGCTTTACAACTACAACATATCCCTCATCACTTGCTTTTCCCTAAATTCATCTCCAGGCATTTTGGCGGCATTTTTGAGAGATATTATAATTTTTCTTTATCCTAAAGAAGTCTTAGATCGCTGTGCAAGTTCACAAGAATTATAAACCGGGGCTGTTTCAACACTATTAAGGCCACCTAACCAAGGCCGTATGTTTAAATGCTCTACAATCACTTGTACAAATATTAAACATTTGTCTCCTAGAAAAACAGATGGCACAGAAGTGAACAGCTGATGAGTCCAGATATGAAGGAGCATAATACGAGGCAGATAATTTTATCTAGTTTGTACCAACATTATGTGAAGTACAGGCACACAAAAGCCTTTCCTTTACAGCAGATCCTCAGGAGGCAAAAAGGGGGGGGAAGGAAGAAAAAAAAAAAAGGGGGGGGGGGGGGCAAGGGACGGGAGGATGGGGACAGGACAAAAAAAAAAAAAAAAAAAAAGAGTCAAATTATCCAATTACCCAGTTAGGAAAGACTCTCCAAATACAACCAAACCAAACTGTACCCACACAGAACAGTTCCTTGACAAGAACACCAAACATCAGGAGCTAACGAATAAAAAATTTACTCTTTCAATGAATGCTGTAATTTCTGAACGATTATTCATGTGTCTTTCTCTTCATAGAAAAATGAAAGATCATGACTCTTACCAACTCACATGAATTCAAGGCTTAACTCTTCACCTTTCAACTTGCCTTGTCTCTCAAATTCTCCTCTATTCATATAATTGATCCCAGTCAAATCAAGTATCTGTGTAATAATTTACTGACAACACATTTACAGCAAACAAAAATTACTACCTACAAATCAAAGCTCAGCAAACTGTAGCGGGAGGGTAAGGCAATGTTTCCAACATCAGGAGTAGGACTGATACAGCAGGAATTGTCAGCACTCCGCTGGCCCGCATTTCTTCTTAAAAACAAGGCAGGCAGAATGGAAGTAAAACTCCAGGCCTGCTCATGACCACTGCAATTTGAACAAGGGCAGAACTTAATCATAAATTTTTAACTTTCCAAGTGGTATAACATACAGGATTCAGGTGTTGTTATCTGCAGATTATTTTAATACAAAATACATTCCACAAATCACATGTCCCAAGTTATGCTGAATAACTTCAAGACATCTGAAATCTACATTTATCATGAATACCAGTCAGACTATTACCACTGTTACATGCTGAACGTCAACTAGTCACCAGTGTATTAGCAAGCCTCTACCATAATAAATTCACAGCTACCAAAAAAATAGCAATCCGCATGCATTTTATTAATAAAGGCAGACAGTAAAGGAAAGCTGCAATTCCCTTTTTTTGCTAGTGCTGGCAATCATCTGAACCAACAACATACTGGATCAGGGAACCAATCTGGCAATAAAATTGCGCTGACAATATTTTGCCACTTCAGCTCTGATGCCACTCGTTACCGGTGAGGCAGAGGCAGTGCGCAGAGCGGGCGAGACTGCTGAGCCCAGAGTAGGAGGGCAAGACCACGGGGCACCTCTAGCAGAGACTGATTTGGGCTACAGTGGAGCCACATTTCAGTGCTGTGGCTTCACATCTCAGCTCGGGTAAACTTAACAGCTTAGAGAAATGGAGAGATAACGCTCATGCCACTTTCCCTTCTTCTCACAATATTTTGACTAGATATTGTAACATCCTGTCTTACATTACTCTCCTGATCACAGAGTAAACATATAACTCAGTTAACATTCATTTCAGAAAACTAACCCTGCCAAGTTTTTTGTTTCAGTTCATTGGGTGTTTTTTTGAGGTTTGTGTTTGTTTTTTGCCAGGTTCACAAGTTGAATCAGCTTACAGGAAAAGAGACAGGACAAAGACAGAATGACACCTCCCCTTCAGAGACCAGAAACTAATTAAGTCCAGCTCAGTCTCAGCATAAAGCCATATCTTAAGACATGCACTTTCTTGCCGAAATTTCTTCCATTTTCCTCCTGCAATTCTAAAGCACAACAGAAAAAGTTGTTTCAGACTTAAAAGTCTGAAATAACCTTTATAAGGGAAGATGTTGCTAGACAAAAAACTGTCAGAACTTCAAACTCCTAGGAGCCAGCCTAAGATCCTTCAGAAGGATCACTGAAGGGACATTTAAAAGCAGATCCACTTCTATTTCTCATTTGCCTTGTCTAACATCATTTAAAGCTATACAGCTGAGCTCCTTTAGTTTCTGTTTAAAGAGAAAACACATCTGATTTTCTGATGTCCTAAGAAATGTAACAGTTTTTCTGTGTCTGACTAGGAGGTTCTGGGAGACACCAGTTTAAAAGTAAGGTGCCAATTCCTGCATGCCATCGTACATGGTATGTATTTTACAGGAAAGCTCAACTGACAAAATGCAAGGGGAAAAAATCTGACAGAGATCTAAGAATTAGCCAAAAAGAAAACCTTCCTTTTTTGTAGCTACCGCATCCTTTGTCTCAAGAACAACTACTGTAAGATTTTTTTTTAGTCTTTTATTACAATTTTTCCTTTTGTGAATAACCATGTAAAAGACAATCTACAACATAATACTTCCAACAAAGATGTACGCATTTCTCCTTTGAAGAGGAAAAAAATAATGCTGTAGGACTCTTACTGTAAACTTACAACTTGAGGGGCTATTTAGTAAAAAAAGTTGAATGCATCCAACACACAGCAGGCAAATTAGATACTCTTGATTTGTTTAACAAACATGTAGAATTCTCTACTTCAGAGAGCATTAACATTTGAGTTTGCATGGGAGTTCTGACCAGCCAACAACTACTAAAAATGGTGCGCTCTGAAAACATTACCCAAACAATACAGAAACATTTTTAATCATTTTGGAATAAGCAACAGAAGTTACCTGTCTTCCTAATAGAGCCACAGTTAGACCACAGTTCCAGGCCCCTGAATCTGTACATTCAGTAGCACAAATACAAGCTCATGGAAAGATTGATTTTAAGTGAAATTAGAGCATGCACGACAAGGAATTTAGACAGGCTTTTGGCTTTCACACTGACTTCTGGAAGGCAAGCAATTATGTAGCCTTGCGTAAAGTCTACCCATAAAAATTCTACTGCCATAATTTTCTTGTAAGGAAAATTTGAACTTGCAGGGTAAGCTTACACCAGACCCATGTTCCCAGAGATGCAACCATGGCAATTTTGACCAGCCCTAGGAACTCTAAAGCTGGCTTCAAGATATCAAGGCATGCCCCAAGATACAAACTCTCCTCCTGCATTCTGCCTGAAATTGAAAAGAGATTTAATAGCTTTAAGATGTCCTTACGAACATAATTGATCCCATCAAATGACAGAAAACTACAATACTAAGTCAAATAGATAAAATACATCATCCAGACTGGACACCTAAGCAAAAGACCTTCCAGCAACATGAATCAAATATACTATACCCGATGGCTACAAGAACTTTACCTTAACATTTGTAATTCAGGATTTCACAGGTAGTAGGGAATTTTTAAATGCTGAAAAAATGCAAGACTTGATCTAGACAACGGCAACTGCATCTGGCAGCCAAATGAATTTTCTACAAACATCAGATAAGGGAAAATAAGGAACGCAAAAAAAACCCAAAAAACAACCACCTGCATGGCATTTCTACCTATTTAGAAACCAAGTCTCCAGAGTAAGTACATCTTTCTGATACTACCAAATCTGTAGAGAAGCCATCTCCACATAATCCAAGATTTGTTTTTACTGTGGCATATGAAATAGGAACAACTACAGTTTAGAGCCCTAGGGATGTGTTACTGCATCAAATAAATCTCTGCAATCAGATATCTTAATCATATACATATATTAATATAACCTTAAATGTTTAACTGGGTTTTTCTGGGGGGAAGAACATCTTCACTAGAAAGCTTTTAGCAACCAAACCAAGCTTTCATCATTCCATAATTCCAAAAGACTGTTTTCCATCTCAAACTGAAACAGGAGAGAATTTGAAAAATTAAATATGAGATACATGAGAAACAACAGTTAAAAGCGGTAATATGGAAACTTTCCCACCTACAGCCAAAAGCAACATGTAAAGAAATATTCAAATAGGAAGAATTTGAATATACTTGTCCTCTAGGCAACTCCCCACGTTTCTAATGATACAGTTTTCACTTGCCTAGATGATACACATATTATAAGCATATCCATCCCTTTTTTCCAGTGTTACTTCGCTTAAGTCAGGGCACACACAAAGAAATTAACCTAGCCACCAAATTATTTGCTATTATTCTCATATTTCTTCACAGGACTAACTCCACAGAAAAAAATCAACTGCCTGTAAACCAGGCTAGAAAAGTGTCACTGAACAGCATGCTGTAAAAATCTCCTATGTACAGAACAAAGAGAATCAAACTGGTTTATACTGCATGCTAACCTTAATCAAATGAGATCATATCTGAACGATGGTAAGGCACTGAACTTCGGCAGAAAATGGTACTTTTCTGTTGAAATTTCAATAAAATTTTCTATTTCGGGCAGTATGACATATAGCTTTTGGTGATCTTAAAATCAATTTCACGGCTTTTGACTGAGATGTAATTTAAATAAAAGCAATCATTTAATATCTGATTTTAACAAACTGTTACAGACTTCCTCAAAAACTGACGTTTCCAAAAGATCCATCTTTAAAATTTGAATCAGTTTTCATTTTTGATTATCAAAATCAACACTAGCAGAAGCATTACTTTAAAAAAAATAAATAAATAAAGCAAAAACCATTCAAGCATAGTAAGACAAATAAATGGGTATTTTAAAATATTTGTAACTAGGTCAACTGTCTACTAAATGCCATTATGTTGTCTGAGGTCTCTGTGCATTGACAGGGGCTCAAAGAAAGGGTAAGGCACCCTTTTCTCACTGGGGTAGAACAACTGTGCTAAAAGGAAGCTCTCCCATTAAAGGAAGGCTGAACTCGAGCTCCTTTTAGGATTACAACATTCATTCCAGAACACTAGGGGGAACCTAGCTCACTTCAAAACTCACTTGTATACGCTAATACCGCTATTAACCCCAAATTTTCACTCATGGACAAGTTATTTAGATTTATGAGTGAAGATAACCTACTTTTTTCAGACCACTGAGGTCGCACTACTTAAACACTTGGTTTTCAGTCATACAGACTATATAAGTGGGAAAAACCATGGAATTCTGATAACCTCAGAAGGAAGCTACTGTACAACAGTAAAAGGCGCAACCATCATGCTTGTCTTGTGGATCTTCCAGACTTTTCTATTGAAGAAAATTATCAAGCTGCATACTCAAATACCAATCTGTTAAAGAACTATGTTAAACAAAAAGCAAGTGAAAAGACAGCAATGCATATCTACACTTACTGTTTAGGAAACAGAACAATGAAAGCAGCCTAAACAAAAGTTTATTCTATGTATTTGAAGCTTGTTTCCACTTTTGACTAATTCCATAATATAACTGGATTTTTGGTAACACACGATGTTATTAGTAACTTATACACATTCATAAACACATGTGTTCTCCTAAAACATCGTGAACACTTTCCACAACAGAGGAACTGTACCACAATACCAGACTTTTGGAACCACTGTGTCAGCAGGCTTCACTTCTACTCTGGGTCTTAATTTGAATTTACAAGATAAACCAACATTTCTAAAAGCTCTAAAAGAATTAAGTAGCATTACAGACAAAGATAGGCATGCAGGTTTGAAAGATGTTGTTAGCAGCATTCACAGTCTAACACTTTATAAGGAGGAGGATGGAGGAAGACAGTGGTCAAGAGAGAGTTCACCAATGGTTTCCCGAAACTCAGCCCTTTTCTTTTTCTTTAAATAATAATTTTCTTATTTTAATAGCTCTATGTACTTATTGACACTTTAAAACAGTATTATATTCCATAGCTAAGCTTTCTCAAGAAAAAAAAAATCTTTCAGATAACTAGTCAGAATTTTCTAGATGTTCAAAACCAACTTGACTCAAGTCTTCTTTACTGATGTTATCAATACAACTGTCAAATAATGCATATTAATAGAAATCAAAAAAGCACAAACATTTACGGTTGGACTTGATTATCTTACAGGTCTTTGCCAACCTAAATCATTCTATGATTTCTGTGATTCTAATGGAAACACATCAGTGCTTACACTGCTGAAGTGGAATATGCTTAACATTTTACATTAATTCTGAAGCACGGACTCAAATACAGTTTTTCAAACACTACCCTCTTCAAGATTTTATGAACAAAAAGCAATAAAGACACCACACAAAAAAAACCCTCTGCTTAAGTTGCTTCTATTTCAAGCATTGGAACAGGCTGCCCAGAGAGGTAGTGGAGTCACCATCCCTGGAAGCATTCAAAAAATAGGTAGACGTGGCACTTCGGGACATGGTTTAGTCTAGTTTACCCTTAATTAGTTTAGTGTGGACTTGGTAATGTTAGGTTAATGGTTGGACTGGATGATCTTAAAGGTCTTTTCCAACCTAAATGATTCTACGATTCTATGAAATTTATGAAACTACAGAGGAAAATTCTATCCATTCTGAATTAGGAAGCCACTGAAGGAGCTACCATTCATAATAGGATAATAGTAACACATGATTTAAAAAGGCATGAACATAGGTCTCCCACGCTACACCACCTTAACAATTAGGGACCACTTCTTTACAAACACATAGCCTGTCATTCAAGGCCTGCTCATGATTACAGTAACAAACAGACACCCAAAAAAAGTCACCAGTAAGTATTTAAAACCAGATGCCTCACTCAGCCCTCAGCTGCAAGGGAAGGCAAACTGCCCTGTGCTCAATCCTAGACTTGTCTGTTGTGCTGTAGCTGTATGCTGGGTGGCACCTTCTATGATGAAAGGACAACTTGCTTGTTGCTTAAGAGAGGTCTTAACAATACCGTGACAGGACCACATCCAAGTTTAAAGCAAGTAATTCTGTCTGTTCCACTACATCTAGTCTCTGAAAAACTTTGACATAAACCATTATTCCCATTAATAAGACTTCTGTCAAACTGCTTGCTACAAATAAGTTAATGTGTTAAACTTACATAACCAGCAGAGGACACTTAACACAGACCAGCTTTCTTATCTACAAAGAGTTCCATGATCAACTGCACCAAGAGCTTTGCTCCTTTAACACTACATGAGCTCATTCAGACTCTTTTTGTTTCACTTCCAACAGTTAGTTTTGGGGTTTAAATTTTCTATGACTTGGATTGATAAAGGATTACTGACCTATCAAATAGAATATAAAGCATATAACTTGTTTTGAAACTTCTGTCCACACTGGTGATGCAAAATCAGTACATCACCGCTGATGACTGTCTCAAAGCATGATCACTATGTATACCAAAGGGAAAACAGGATTATTTTTACAAGTTCTTCAATTTCTGGTACTTCTAACAAAGCTGCTTTCTTATGACCTAAGGGGTTTAGAAGCACCTTCTTCAGTAACACAAATAGCACAAAGCCGGGAGAACCAAACTTCAGAAAAATGCAGTCACATCCAGGACATCATTTACTGTTCAGTTTTCATTACTATCTGCCTAGAATTAATACGCTGGAAAGCTGCTGTGGGTCTCTGCCTAGCTATTAAAGAGAAGTCATGCTTTAAAATTACATTAATCAAAAAGAACAAGGAACACACTTCACTTACAGCTTAGCAATTCATGCCAAAGTTGAGATACTAGCACAGTAACGTGAGGAAAGGTGACATTATACTACTTAGAAGGAACTCAGTGTTTAGTTATATACGAAGCACTATATGAAACAGAAGCATTGTAGAGTTGCAAATGCTCTCTTTCTCACTTTAACAGAGGGACACTTGTTTACAGCCACCAAGAGAAACTTCCCTCCAATGGTGCAGTACAAGTCTCTGTCAATCTTTGCAGGTACGTGGAGAAAGCACACCAATTCTCCAGAGTCACAAACCACATTTTTTTACAGGAGACATCCCATGGGAATCCTTCCACATCACAGGCATATAGACTCACTGCTCACACAAAACAGGGCACTCAATGACAATCCAATTCCTTTGAGGCCATCTGTCAACAGACAAGCTTAAGGATAGAAGTCAGGCAAAGCTCCCTCTAACAAAGAAAAGCACTGGATACTTTACGACAAAGTTGGAAACCAAAATAAAAGGGGAAAGGGGAGAACAGCAGCCTTGTCAAGGCATACCTAAAACTCACATCTGTTGCTTGCTGTTACACATGAATTTCCCACGGAATTCTTGAGAATTACTTTGGCCACAGAACCTACAGAAGGATACCACCAAGCTCCCCTTTGCCCCATATCACTCCTCACAACAAGCCACTTTCTTGATCATTATCTTATCTTAATGATTCCTATGTAAGAATTTCCCACGGAATTCTTGAGAATTACTTTGGCCACAGAACCTACAGAAGGATACCACCAAGCTCCCCTTTGCCCCATATCACTCCTCACAACAAGCCACTTTCTTGATCATTATCTTATCTTAATGATTCCTGTATAAGCAAGAGGAGGTTGAAAGCAGTTCCCATATTATTCTCCTTTTCCATCCTATATGTCACTTCAAGAATACTAGTGGACTTAAAATACATTTATCAGTGATCTGTCAGTGAAATACTAGACTTGCACAACATAAAATTATTTTGAGGTACAGCTCTACAGGAGACCAGTTCTCAAAATTAAGATCGTGTCCATTCTTTACTTTTCTGTAACAATGCATACTTTCTTCCATTCAAATTTAGTACACCTTGAAGACAGATACAGACATACACACAAACAATCCATTCACCAATAAAGAGCCATTGTTCAGATCTCATTAAATTGTACAGCATATTGTATCCATTCCTGGTATTTGGATTTTTTTTAGAAACCCTCAAGACAGGAAGGGAAATTTCCTTCTGTCTTCACCCCAAGAGCCTGTTTTATATCGCAAGAAAACTGAAGCAAGAAACAGGTTCTCCATATAATAATGTGGCCATAATACACAAAACTATTTACAGTCTTGTGATGTATCACCACAAACATAGGATTGATCCTCTGAACTTGACAAGAAATAGCAGTAATGCAAGTCACAACACAGAAGCCAATACACCATGTTGGAGGTATGTATTCTTTACTTTTAAGTAGAAACTCATGCATGTTGTACACTTACATTTCCAGAAACAAGCATGCATACAAACATAGATACCCTGTCAGTTCCACAGGTACTCAGCTCCACTGCCTTGCCCAGCCACAATTCCCTTGGGTTCTTAACAGTGTCCACAGCATCATTCCCAGCCCTGACACCTGTACTGCCATTGTCTGGGTCTCTCCCCAGCTCTTGCCGTCTCTGCAGCCTCTAAACCAAACTTAAACCTCTCTTTGGAGATACCGCCACCATTCTCTAGAAGCTACTTCTGAAAACAGATACACATTTTCCTAGTTCCCTGGTGCCTTCACTGCCAACAAGTTCACCTTTTGGCTATGACCTCCCCCAGTACGTGGAAGTAGACACTTGTGACTTTACTCAAAATATGCACCAGTGGTAATTTCAACTCAAAGTATTCTGCAGCAACCTCTTACAGCAACAGACAAGACTACAGCCTTAGCTACTTGAAACTTAATGATCTAACCAGTTGTCATCAAGCCCTACATATTTCTTCCAAGGGTAGTCAAAGAAAAATAAGCCTTTTATCAAGAAGCTGAAGTTAATTATTTGTGAATGCATTAATACACAAGAAAGCATAGACCTACTCCCCCATCCCTTCCCCAAAGAAACACGGCTATAGAGTTGATATACGTGGACTAACAGGTAAGGGCACACCCCTTGTACACATTGAAGCATATGGAATATGATCTGGAAAAGTACACCTGGTTTGAGAACTACTGTTTTAACATGCAAATTCTCACCTTTACATTGCCTCCAGGATCCGGAAGTTTATAATCATCAGACACCAGCCTGGGCTACCATAAATGCAAACACAATAAATATCCAGTCACACAGCAAACCACTGAATGTGACAGAGAGAAATTAGTCACCTTATCTAACAAAGCAGCATATTCAAAGTTATTTACTGTATTAGGATTAGCTAAAGTCCCATATACCAAATGGGTTACAGTAAGTCGGCCGCACCACCAATGAGAAAAGCATGCTGAACTTTCTTATTTGACTGTCTTTTCAAAAGGCTCTGCCCATTCAAAGCACAGACTACAAGTAGCAGGTATATTCTTTGGCCCTGACCATATCAAACTTCTTCAGTTCCCTATTTGTATTTCACCCTTCATTTGTGTCTTCTTCATGGCAAAGCCAACTTACTCATGCTGAAGAATTAAAAGCCTCAACTAACACTGTTTGCCTTCACTCAGCAGAATAAGGTCATCTTTAACTATAAGCCAACAGACTGCCTACCAAGAACATTTCCACTATATACAAGTTATAGACAACTGCAATTTATTTGTGTCTATAAATGGACCATAATTTAAGTACATTTAATCATGTCAAAATGTTTTCTTTGACAAATAGTTCTTTAATCATGTCAAACAAAAATCATTTGGTGAACAGCTGTTCCATTTAAAAAAAAATTAAGCTAGCATCCTACCCTTATTTAATTTGTTCTCTTTTTTGGGGATCAGATATCTAATCTTTTTTGGGTCCCCTGTTCTGAAGCCTTGAATCTATAATTTTACTTAGTTTAAAAATAAACATTCATTCTATTGACTTTACAGAAAAATACTCTCAGTTTCCCAATAAACTGATCTTCCTCAGCTGAAGCTCTATCTAGAACATCTGGGTATAAAACAAGACCAAAGAATATTTATCCTTACTATACACAGAATCATATACAGTCACGTATTTCAGAAAGAGCAAGCAAAGTCAATCTAGCAAAGTACATTACAAAATATGCTGAAAATAAACTGTTGTTACATTTCTAAAAAATGTAAGGTAATTGCAAGCATTTTATATAGCATCAGCAGTTAAGGCAGCTAATGGATGGCAACACTGATGCCAACAATAACAAAAGCCTCGTTGATGGGGTTTTTTTTGATTGGCACACATCAGCAGTTTTCAAAACTCAAGAATTTCCACAAAAATCAGTTAGAAAAGCTTTAATAAATTTGCTTGTATTTACAATCTAAAATTAAAACTGTTCAATAACTGGTTTTATACACTTAATTTATAAGCTGTAACATGTGTCCCCATCATATCATTACTCTTGTAACTAATCTTTGGTTGAATTGCAGATAGTTAGGTATCTGCCTCTAATTTCCTTTTTGATATCTCTCAATGGCAGGCAAGCACAGCAACGTCAATAAAAAAAAAAATCAAGCTGAAATAGGAAAGGATCTCTGCTACTCTTGGGTTTTATCACTTCCTTAAATGAGTCATAATAATCATCAGATGCTATCTGTTTGTTTTTGTATAAACAGTTTTAAAATGCATGGCTGGTAGGGTGTAGTCATTTGACAAACAAAATGAAGAATTTACCACCAACAGTAACACCAACTGTAGCTATTCACTAAGAAGTTTCTCATTTCCTTTTTCGTACACGAAGTCTGTCTGGAAATATGTTTGCCATGTTAAAGCAACACATGCACTTACATAACAGTATATCCTCACAATAGTGCTGTACAAGCCAAAGGAAAAAATAATACGCAAAAAATCACTAGCCTAAAACAAGCAGTAGTTTAAATACAATCTTTCCAATGGCTTTCTTTTTTTAAATAGAAACAAAGCAGCAATACATCTAGCAGTAGTCTAAATAATCCTACCTTATTGTTTAGAATGCTAATTAATGAGCTTGCAATCAGTCCTTTGACTTCACAAGTTAGTCAGAGAACCCCCAGAAGGATTCCTTCTTTTAAGTGTTCTTTCTAGAGAGCAACTAGAAAAGAAGATAGTCTAGTTTTATCTAATGCTAATAAGCACCAATAGCATTATTCAGTTAAAACCCCTCTATAAGAGAGACAGAGGTGAAGAAAGTAATTCCTAGAACATAGACCAAAGCTGCAGTGTTTCCACCTGCAACAAATTCTGTTTACAAATATCACAGAGAGAGAAGAAAATTTAGGCTTTTCAACTGAAGCATCTCCAATATGGCAAAACTGTCTCCCCTCTACGTAACAGCATTTAATACCTCATTAAGTATTTCAAGGTAAGGGAAAGAGATGTGTGTTATTACAAGCACATGACCTGGCAAAACATGAACATGAAAATCCGTTGTGTTTGGTCCCTCCAAGCTGAGAAGCCAAGAAGTTAAGCAACATCATCAGCCAACGCAACAGCACCAGCCAACTAAAAGCATTAATGATTGTTATTAATGAATAGCTGCCTTGTAGAAATAGCAGTCATTACAAGGAAGTTTACAATACTAGAGTTGTTAAAATAATAGACATGATGTGTCTATCAGAAACCAATTGCAAGTAGAACAAAAGATTCACATAAACATGTGCCTTAAATCTATATTGTAAACAGAACTAGATTGTGAAGTTTAATAGTTTAACAACATAAATATGGGCACAGCACACCTCCCAGGGCTCAGCCAAAGGGGCAGCTAACAGATGTCCCAGCAGTTCACATGACAAAGCTACAGAGGGCCCTGAAACACCATTCAAGATTGTGCAACATGTTACAGGGTGAAGTCTCCAACACCAGCCAGAGCAACTGTCCCTTGCACATCGAGATCCAAACTCCAAGAACTGCACAGGCAGGATGTCACCGTCCAGGTGTTGGGCTACAGGAAGCACCCACTGCTGCTCCCTGGTGCTGCTGATAGCAGTGGCCTCATCCAAGGGTGGCAGGCTGTCTTTGAGGTGCCGAGTGGCCAGGTGAGAGAGCTGCAGGAGGGGATGAACACACTGCGCAACAGAGAAGATAAGCAGGAGGTCCTGGGAGGTCTGCTGCTTGCTGAATAATGTTTTGGAAAGACTGAGGCTCATCCAATCCTCAAACTATTGCACTTTCCTGCTTATCCATATGGCCACCAGTGACACTTCCATAAAGCAATTACTGAGCGAATCAAGAGCGACTACTGAGCACTGTGGGCAAGGGTGAAGAGGCCCAGGTGGTGTTTCTCAGTCTCTCCAGCGAGAATCAAAAGGCTCAGGGCAGAGTAGATGCATCCAGAGGGTCAATATGTGGTTATTAGCAGAGCTTTTACTGCTATGACCACAGGAACCTCTTTCAGGAACAAAAAATCCATCTGACAAAGCACAGCAAGAATATTTTTGCCACCAAATGCATTAAGCTTGTGAATACGACTTTAAACTAGGCTTGGTGGAGAAAGGTTGTCACGCTTAAGAGAAGTGAAAGCATGGGAAAGACATGACAGAAGGCTCTCACGCTTCTCTTGTGAAAGAAGCATGTCTGGAGGCCCACCTCAAGTGCTTGCACACAAGTGCACACAGCGTGGGAAGTAACAGGAGGACTTAGTCCACGCATGGCTGCAGAGCTATAACCTCACAGTAATTACAGAGTGACAATGGGACAGCTCACATGGCTGGAGTGCTGCAATGGATGGACACAATCTCTTGAGAAAAGCCAGGCTGGAAAGTTAAGGAACACGGGTTTCAATCTATGCAAAGGGCTGGCTACAACAAACACTGCTTTGCTTGGAACGAGTGACCAGACAGTCAAGCCCTTATGGGTAAGGATTAGGCAGCAGCCCAACATGGGTGATGCCATGCTAGGTGCCTGCTACAGACCTCCTTATCAAGAAGGGGAAGTAGAAGCAGCCTTCATTCAAAAGCCAGAGGAAGCTTCAGAATTGCAGGCCCCAATACACACTGGGGCCTAAAACCACTGCGATCTGCTGTAGGGTGTGCCCAAGCACAAGCACTCCAGGAGATTTCTTGAGTGTGTTGAAAATGATTTCTTGGTGCAAGTGATCAATGAGTCAGGGAGTGAAGAAGCTCTGCTGGACCTGTTGCTCACAGACAAGAACCAGACAGAGCTGTGGAAGTCAAGAGCAGCCTTGGCCACAGCAACCATGAAATTGTGGAGTTTGAAGTCCTGAGGGAAGCGAGAAAGTAGTACAGTGCACAGTGCAAGACCCAGGAAATACAGTTACAAGCTGGCACTTCAGGAGAGCAGATTTCAGCTTGTTCAGGGATCTTGGTAGAATCTCATGGAAAGACCACAGCGGAGGGTGAAGGGAAAGCCTGTGAGAGCTGGCCGATCTTCAAGGACAGCCTCCTCAAAGAACACGACAGCCCACTCCTGCATCCACGAATTCAAGCAGGCCTGACAATGGACCACTGTGAAAGAAAAAGGAACCTGTGACTGAGCTCAAATGCAAAACAGAGTGCATGGAAGGTGGAAGCAGGGGTGGGAGGAATATACAGACATTATCTAATCATGGAGCGGTGGGGCTCAATAAGCCAAAGCTCTGCTGGAGTTGAAATTAACAATGGATGTGGAGGGCATTATGAAGGGGGAAAAAAAAAACGCATTTTCATTTTTTCCTCCAAAACTGAAGTTATACAACAGAAACAGAAAATAGATCTTTGTACAACAAGGTGTTATGCACATTAGCATCTGCTATACTTTCTTTTCTTACAAATGTAAGAGAAAATCTGAAGAGTCAGGGCTTCTAAATGTGAACTTGAAGTCTGATCAGTTGGCAACAAACATTATTTACTAGCTGTACTAGCTTACTCATGACCCTGTCTAAGAGGAAGAAATCACACATGCTTCTGCTTCACCTGACTTTTGAGATCCAGAACACAGCTGCCTGAATCTCTTGACATGGCAACAGAATTTTTGCACTGAGAAGCAATCACATGCCAGAAATGGACACCAAACAAGATTCTATTACAACACTTCTATGAACACAGGTGTGCTTTAACCTCCTTCTGTTCTTTGGTTACAAAGACATACAAACAAGATGGCCTGATTAGAGATTCTCTAGTCTTCTGATTATACTCTGCCAGTGAAACAGTCACGGCGTTCAGAAGTGGCACTTTTCGTTGAAGCAAATTCTTAGCTTTTTCTAGCAAGGAATAATTGATATCATTACCCTTGCCATAACCTAGATATTTACAATCACTTAGCTATCTTCTTCTTCATCCAAAAATAGATCCCAGTCAAGACACAGCCAGCATATATTTAGTAGATGTTAGTCATGGAAAAAGCAGAGAAATCGGCCTAGTGCAACAATGAGCAGGATAAAAAAAAAAAAATCTTCACTTTACACTTTAGGGAAGCACAGTTCAAGACATGCTGTCCACATACACACATGCTGCTATAGTGAAAAAGATAGTAACTGAAAACAGTCAAGTTTTCATGCGAGTCCTCAGTTCTCCCCATCTAAAAGCAGACCTCAGCTAACAGATCCTCAGTAATACAGCTGTACTATAGAAGGAACAGTAGCAGAGGACAGAGTAGAAGGTCAAACAGGAGAATCCAAACATACATCAGATGGTGAGGGGACACAAGGGACAGCGCTCTCTAAGTGATCCCCCCTTCCTCTCTGCAGCCTCTGCCCACATACCTCATTCAGAGGAAGCTCCAGTTTGTTTAGAGGCAGACTCCAGAAATTCTGTTAAACTGGAGCAACAGTTTGACAACAGGTGCCCAGTCTGGAAACTTCTACTGAAGCCTCTCTTTTAACCTAAAGAACTTCAAGTCCATTTTTAAATTTAAAAATATTTTGTTATTTCAGGATACTGTCTTAGCCATACTGCCAACAAGTCCAGATGCCTTCCAGCACAACCACATCTTATGAAAAATATCAGTACTCATTCTATATCATTTGTAGAAAATTTAAACTGCCAATGAGATTGAACAAGTAGACAAAAAAAATTCAACAAAAATGAGTCACAAGAAATCGCAAATTCTTTCACAGCAGGAATCTACAGAAGACAACAACACACCTATACCTCACAAAATACCACATATTGAGAGAGTTCAAAATGAAGATTTGAATAAGGTCCTACTCTTCCAAGTTGACACTGTGTTCACCAAAAATAATCTTCAGTGTCGAAGTCTTGAAAGAGCGTGGAAAGGGAAGGTTTATCAGGTGCATTACTAAGTACAAATGCAGGGGCAGAGTCAAACTAAGAAAAACATAAATACACCTTTTAGAAAAGTGGATGCTGAAGGATACAAGACGATACAAGTACAGCATTGCGAATAGTTCTGCTAAAATGGGACTTGCTAGAATTAATAAGCCAGAAGTGTTTCAAGGTTATGAAGCACTCCAGCATTGCTGAAATAAGACAATTGTGCCAGTATACCCAAATAGGACAACCATTCCATTACATAGCTTTGAGCCAATTTAGTTTAAAAAAAATCCCAGTTCGAGCTAACAGCCTTTCCTGGGTAGAAGTCACAGGAGCATCCAGACTGTCAGATACAACAGTACAGATCAATATTCCAAAACTTTACTTCAGGCAACACAAGGTGTACAAAGGCTATAGAGCTCTACTCAAGTGACACTGGACAATTTACAGAGATAACTCTAATTCCCATAAAGCACAAGCATTCACTTTTTTGCACATTTATGAAAATGGAACAGCCTTCCTGCTGTACAATCCTGGCACTGTTACTGGAAGAATAAAACATTCAGTTTTCTCTGTAGATAAAGAAAAGATAAAATAACTAGGAGCCATACTCTAAAGACAAAATGACTGAAAAGACTTTAAGAAACAAAGTTTTTGAAAACTTACATAAATAGGTATGCTGATCTGTAACTAAAATGGCTCCATCTACTGGTTAAAATACACATTTCCTTTGTCATGACATGCTCTCTCTACTGCAGCAAATTTAACTCCCAGTGAAACAAGGAACTCAGAGGGTGCCAAGCACAAACTAACACAGACTCTTAACACAGATAATCCCTTCTAATAACCATTGAGATATGCTGGCAAGGTAGATTTGGGATGCTTGCATAATTGGTGTTTATTCTCAGTAACACAAAAAGGAGCTTCTAAGATGTCAGGAGTGATTTTTTAAATCATGAAAATGTTTTGCTTTTTTTTAAAATGATGTTGTAGTATTTTTACCTACTGCTAACTGTGCAAATGTCAATTTAGAAATACATATTTAAGAACATTGTGAGATCATCTGTAGAAGCATCAATAGTCTCATTTTTGCATTCAGACATTTACTGATCTACAGGGTTAAGTGGTTTGTGGTGCTTTTCTCCATGTGCTTATTTACAAAAACCTCATTTGAATCTCACTATTCATATCACCGTTTCAAAACATTAGCTAGACAGCTATCTTAATTTTAGGAAAAAATCTGAAGCATCCCTAAATTTTATCATTCCAAAATACTATACAAAAAGCGTGACAGTATTCTTTGAAGACCTCCTCTAGCTAAGCTCAAACATATTCAAGTTATACTCTGTATTTTATCAATCACTAATTATAAAGCAGTTCTATTTACTAAGTACTACTTCAGGGCCACTAAAGATCTTGTGTGACAGATACCCTTGTGTAAAGAATATCAATATTCAAAAGCCAACAACAATGATGGTGATATGTCAAAAGTCACCTACAGAAGCAGATCAATCACATGGATATAAGGCAACAACTACCCAACTTAGTACACCCTACAGCTTATTTTGGACATCAAATAAAACTACTGCAGTGAAGCCTAATGGAAGTTCTCAAGTAACGCATCAAGTTTTTGACAGCCACGGTAACTTTGTAAGAACTCAAGACGACTGCCAGCACATACACTTAATAGCAGCTTACAGTACTTTAACCCAGAGGTGATCAGAGACATTGCTCATAGCCCGCTGCACAGTGCGAGTTGTACGAGGTACGCACCCTACCCACACAGCACAATGCAGAAAAGCAGCTTGTCTCTCAGAAGTCATAGATTCAAGTCTGCAAGGTTGTCAAGCTAGTAAAATTCTCTCACCAGGACTATTTAGCTAGGGCCCTGCCACGCCAATATAACTGTACTGCTTTAACTTGTGGAGAACGTGCGTTCAGCCAGATGCCACGAATTCGTGGGGGAAGAGGTTTCCTGCAGTTCTCAGTTATGCAGTACAAACATACCCTCAGCTACCCTTGTCCAGCCATAAAAGAAAAGCACCGGTTCAAGCTTACTATGTGAATATGAAAAAATCTCTATGCACCAGCATAATATTCTTCAGACCTGTCATATGACTTACCATCACAAAAACCACATGTCAAATAAGATGGCAAATAATCACACAAAAGAACACTTTCCACTATTTAATTTCTAAAACAGTAAGTCATCCAAGGTATGTGGAAAGACATGAAGTAGTCAATTCTGTAAAACTTTGTTTTACTGTACTGATGCTACTTACATTCTCACATACAAAGTACCACCAAGGTAAAGCAAGACTTAGAAAACATTTTAAGAGGAATTGTTTCAATAACCACCTAAGAGAAGTACCACATAGCTAGACAAAGTTACCAAGCTATCTGAAATGCAGTAACTGGACCAAAGCGTAGTTCGGAAACCACATATTCCAGTCTAGCTGTGACCAAATACCTCGTTCTCCCTTAAAAGCCATTCATGAAAATGAAGTTATATTTAAGATTTTTCTTGAAAAGAAAAAACACGTTGCATTTTTGATTACTAAACTGCTGAAGTTGTAACTACCAGCAGATTCTGATAGTTAGGATACTTCTCATCAATTTCTGTATTTTTTTTTTTTTATTATTTCAAGTGGCTCTGACATCTATTACCCTATACTGCTACAAGCCTTCATGGGGTTTTGTTATGGATTTGAGAAGCTGGGAGTACCAGACACTACCCTGTTGCATTAAAAAGATGCATCAGTATAAAGAAATGGACAGACCCTGCTGAGGCAACGATGTGTGTTGGTGAAGTGGGCTGTACCTGAAAGAGTCTTCAAATGAAGCCTGAAGTGAAAGTCCAAAGCTGTCATTGAAAACAACCACTGTTGAACAGGAAAGTCTAAAACCTACCTGATAATGTGCCTGCACAGCTGTTAAAAAAGCCGAAGTGGTAGCCAACCACATAGCCACTTCAGAAAAAGCACAGGGACACTAATGCCCTCTTCAGTGAGATATGGCAGACCACATTAATGCCTTGATTAGGAAAGCCAGAAAGAGAAGCCTGGAAACATGCCCTTCTCCAACAAGAGCTACTTTCAGTTCTATCATCATCTACACTAGATTAGTAATAAAACCAGATTGGTTTCACTGAAAGAAAAAGAAGACACAGAGAAACATAACCCATTACTTAGCCATACTGCATGATCTACAACCTTGTGAACATTTCATGATACACATGAAGTCGTATCAAGTACTGAAGGGAAAAAAAAGTTTCCATCTAATTTTTTTTTTTTAAGAAAACAAAGTATTTTGAAAATATTACCTGCAAAACACCTACAGACAGAACTGCAATATACATTCCTTTAAATGCTACTTACAGCTCTTGCAAAGAAACCCACCAAACTATCCGGTAACAAACACCATAATGACAAAAACTAGAACCAAGATCACTGGTACGCAGTATCGAGCATTTTAATACCATCACTGTAACTGTCAAACTCACCACTGTATAGAAAGCAACATACTAACACGCTCCACTCCTATCTAAACAAACCAAGAAAGAATGACCATTAGTAGCTGTTGAGAGAAGAGGAAAAACAAGACAAGCATACAGCAACTCCTCCTTACACTCTCACTACCTCTGGCTATTCTACTTCCTGAGGCTGCTGCTCATCCATTTACTAACCTCAATGCACCTGTCTTCCAATGCTCGTCCAACCTCCCCTTAAGTCCACAAAAACTTGCATATACATCATATAGCAAGTATACCTGTGAATCGCCTGCACTGAGTGAAGAACCACCTCCTTTTGTTCTGAACCTAGCACCCAGGTGTGATTTGACTGTGTGCCTCCTCTTCTATCTTCACCTGCTCTCTCCACAGGAGTTTTACAGAGCCATCTTACCATATCATTGTCCCATCATCTCTACTAGGCTAAGTCCTAGCCTGTTCAATCATTTCTTATCTAGGAACTAATTCACGTCTTGTTGCCCTTCACTGAACCTTTTCCAATAATAATGCATCTTTTCTAAGATGAGGGGCAGAGAGCTTACAGTAGGTAAAGCATGAAAGAACCATGGATTTATGCAGTTACATATCTTTTTCCTATTGTATTCTCTACTCATCCCAGATGTTCTGATCATCAGTTGCTCTCTGGTTGTAATAACTGTATCGGGCATTTTTTTCACCCCCCACCTTCTGACTTTCAGGTACATACTGCCACCAAGCAGTCTCCTCAAAATACCAATGTCCTAAACACTTGATGATTCTCTTCTTTAAGACTGGACCTGGAACACAAAACAAGCAAGGTTAAAGGGTGTTTTATACTTTTGATGAAGTAAATCAAGGGGGTGGGGGCTGGGTTAACTTACAGAGGTGCTCCTCCATACAAGAAGCACCAGAACTTGCTCACTTACACATCTAACACTACCTAAACACAGAACCACCTGATTTACCAACATTGGAGGAGCTCTTTCTTTGATCATGCTTCTGTATTTTTAAGCTGCAGCACTTAAGTTCTCAGATTTGATTCACACTTTCTACAAAGTCCTTTCATCTTACCAAAACGTTTATTTCTGAAAAAGCTATGCACACATAAGCAGTTTCAGCAAGCTCTGCTAGCAGGAAGGTGGCCTGTACTACCAGAAGCACAGAATTTGAAAAATTAAGTCAAGCTGTATTGTCAAAAATACTCGTCTTTTGGATTAAGTAGCTTTTGTGTATATAAAATTATACCTCTTGCATACAAAAACAACAACAAATGCAACCCTGCTATATTATGTAATTGCCCAAAGATCAGCATGTCCTGTCTTTTCTTCACGTGTTTTCCCTAGAAATTCCTTTTTTCTAGTCCCTACCAATCTTTCTGCTCTCTCACTTTTCTAACCATTTCACTTTTGTCTCAGCTGCAGGTACCTCCCGAATACACTTCGGCACCAAGGTCAGGCTCCTGACTAGGCACTGCTGTTGAGAGGAAACCAACCTGGAGCACTCCACTGAGCACCTCTGTTGAAAACACCTACATCAAAAATGACCACGGTAGTACAGCGGCTTACACTTCTGTCCCAAAAGCCCCTAGTTATCTTTTGTTACAACAGAATCTAGAGTGACTCCTGCAGGGCCTGACAAAGATGTGCTCAGGGCACATTGACTTCAATGAAGTCTGTAATCCTCTTTTCATTTGGATTCACCTGAGGGTAACCATTAGCATCTTCCACTTCAACCCCACACACTTGAAGCCCAAAGCTTTTGCAACTTGCTCCACACAGCCTAGCATCTCTTTACTAGATGGGAGTATTCTGCTGCCAGCTAAGAGATACCTCCTACAGAGAGGCAAGGTAGTTTTAACACAAATTAAACCTATCAAGCAGTCTGCTCTTACCAAGAATTTATCTTGAACAAGCTAACGAGTCAGGAATATGCCATTTTGGGGCAGAGACAAGAAGGTGGAGAAGCAGTCTAGAACAGATCTACAAAGCCATTAGAGGTGACCACATACATTAACTTCTGAAGCCAAGACACAAAGACTGTAATGCTTCAAGGAATTTGCAAAATTCATGGCCACTTGAACCACTAAGTTATCAACGCTCCTTTTAGAACAAAGGAAAGACACACTAAACATCCTGATGTCACAGGAAACTAGCACTTCACTAGATTGCCAATTTTATCAAATGTGACTCAAGTCTCTCCTTGAAGAGTAGTGGGAAAATGATGAAAACTCACGTGTTTTCAGCATTATTTCTCTGTCCGTCACAGGATTCTTTGTGTCACAAACTACACATCCCTCCTCTTCAGGCACTGAAAACAAGTCGCTGTACGACACCTTTTTAGAAAAGGCCTTGAGGGAGAATATCAGAGGAAGGGCTCAGAGGCTCATTAACAAAATCCAGACTTTGAGTCATCTGAAGGGAGGGGAAATTACAACTGTGGAACCACATGTATTTTTCAGTAGCACAGGAAGTAAGGCAACACATGTCTGCTTTACTTAGCCACCGGCCCGGGAAGGAAATGAACCCAAGCTCCGCAATTTTATCCATCTCCCCCCGCAACGCTCCCCCCCGCCCACCGAAGGCTAGAATCCCGCCGGGTGACCGCATCCACCACCTGACCCGACCAGGCGGCCGTGCGCCCTGAGGACACGGGGGAAGCCCGCTCCTTGCCATGTGTGCGCACTTCTCCCTCGCCCAGGAACTCGTCAGCGAGCGGGGCCGGGGGGGGGGGAGGCTGGGAGAAAGGCGAGGCCAGGGGCGGCCGCGCCGCCCACCGCCGCCGGCACAAGCCCCGCGGGGACCTCACAAAGGAGGGGGGGGGGGGGGGGGGGGGAGGACGACAGGGCAGCCGCGGCCGCCGAGCGCACACCGCGGCGGCGCCCGGAGCCGGCGGCGGAACAAAAGGCTCCGGTCCCGCTGCCGCCCCCCGCCGCCGGGGAGGGGGGGGGTCGGGGGGGCCGCGCGCAGGCGGCCGGCACGCGGGCACACCTGCGCCCTCCCGCCCGGCGGCCAGAGGGGCCGGGGGGAGCCCCGAGCGCTCCGGTACCTGCGGCGCCGCTTCCGCGTCCTACGGCCGCCGAGGGGTGGGGAGCCGGGGGAAGGGTCCCCGCCAGAGCCTGCCGCGTCCCCGACGAACGGGGAGCGGGGCGGCCCCGAGCGCGACGCGGCCCCTTTGTGCGGCCCCCCCAGCGCGCGCGCGCACACACACACACACACACACACACACACAGAGCCCGCACCCCACCCCCGCGTTACCGTGGTGAGCAACGGTCTCATCTGCTCGCCCGCCCGCTCCTCTTCCATTGCGGCCCCGCCGAGACGGCCCGGCAGAGGGAGGCAGAACGGGAGGCGGACGGCGGGCTGAAGGAGCCGGGGCCGGGGCCGGGCGGCTGGCTGCCTGGCGGAGGCGGGCGGCGCTGGTGCCCTCAGGACGGGGCGGCCGCGACTACTCCGCCGCGCCGGGGGCCGAGCCAGGCCGACTCGGCGCGCCCGCTCCCCCCCGCCCCGCGCCCGACTGGCAGCGCCGCCAGCCAATGGGAGGGAGCGCAGCGCCTGGCGCGTCGACGCCCCCGCCCGCCGCGGCCCCCCGAGGCGGGTGGGGGCTGGCGGGGCGGGGCGGGGCGCGCGGTCCCACGCGGAGCCGCGTGGCGGGCTGCCCCTGCCCCCGCCTCGCCTCAGCCGCCCGCCCGGGGCCGGCGGGCTCCGCCTGACGGGAGGGCTCCGGTCAAGGGTTTGGGGGGGGTGTGGGGGGGGAGCGCCGCCCCCGCCCGCCCGGGAGAGCGGCGAGCTGCCGGCGCTGAGCGGAGGCAGAGCGGTAGCGCTGCCGGTGACTCCGGCGCCTTGACGCTTGCCTCGCACAGCACCCCTCCTCACTCGCTGGCAGCTTCTGCCAAGCTTTTACCAGGCAAGCTGCGATTTTCCATGCCAGGTGCCTGCCCCGGGCTCTTTTTTTTTTTTTTTTTTTGAAAAAGTAACCAAAATAATTCAGTCATTTCCAAAAATGATATTATTTGCCCTTGTATAAATATTCCAACAATCCTTTATTCAAAAGGCTGGGGGGCAGGGGGTTAGTGTCAAGGCTGTGCTTTTGGCTGTCTCCATAAAGCTTTGCTCCAGTAAAAGTTTTTAGAAAGAAACAGCTGTTCGCACTTGTCTAGTAGAGATAATTTTCGCCCTGTCTGCCCCCGTAAAGATGACGCCCTCCTTGGGCACGTTCAATTCCAAAACACCTTGTACTGATAGGACTGAACATGCATATACACAGCAGATGAACCATCCCTTCGTGTTTCCTATGCTTGATGACATGCTGAACATCACCCTGGGGCTTCTTAACTACACCCGCTACAGTTTGGGGGGCACTTGTACGCTATGGCCCCTTTTTCCACCCTGAAGCGCTGCCTGGCCTGACTAGAAGGCAGCCTTTATTTGCCCAGGACTTCTGGGCTGAGCTGGCGATGAGGCTCGAGGCTCTAATACCATAAATGCAACGAGCTGGTGTGCACCCGCGGGGCAGAGATGCCCCACAGCTCCGCAACGTGTGCAACACAGCCAATACCCTGGACCGCTTTCGGGATGCTTTGGGCTTAGTGCTTATTTGTTACATACAGCACGTGAACTCTGAACGGCTCGGAAGCGTCGGGAAGAGAATACCAGTGACTTCACTGCAGGCCCGGTCCCAGCTTGTCTTCTGACAGTGACAAAGTCTGCATGGGTCACTTGAAGAAAGGCACAGAGATTTCAGGATCAGACTGGGATCACAGGAGATGCAGTGTGAAAGAGAAGGCAGGCTGACTGATGCAGATACAATACGGTGAAGACAGACCGAGGAGGCAAGGGGATCGGAATTTGTGTCTCAAGCCCTCTCAAATGGAGATAAGAAAGCTGCTGGTCTTGTCAGTAGCTTAGGGCAGCAAATGAAAGGAATGCATGCACCAGCAAACACCGTGCTGGACTAAAAACACTATAAAAGGAGGCTGTGCAGAGCTCGCAGACAAAAATGTAAACCTGGCTGTAGCGGCAAACCAGGCCTCTCCTGCTGCCTACCAGCAGGAGGCTTAGCGCAGCTTGGGAGACCCGCTTGCTTTGGAGGCTGGCCACAGGCTAGCAAAAGGCTCTGAACCTTTGCCTGAGCGTGGGCAAGAAGAGCTGGTTGCTGACCAGTGGTCCTCTCCACGCTTTTCAGAAAAGGCACTGGCACAGACAGATCAGTCTGCAGACAAAATTAGTTCACTGTTTCTCTGAACAGAAGCAGATGTCCTGGAAGGAACAGCAGGTGCACACACTGTTGGATGGCACTGGGCACAGATGCAATCCTGGCCACAAGGCCACAGCTCCTGACCCATACAACTTGGAGGAAGCTTTCAAATGAATGACTTGGCATGGGTCTACACCAGGTCACTATAACCTGTACTTTGAAGAACATATCATTAGTGTAAGCTACTCCTGCCTTGTGGTACTGAGGAGATGAAGTAAGGCAAGCTGTGTGGAACTGATGGAACAGGGAGCAATCTTAACACGCTCTTCAATCAAAGATGATGACCTGGATCAGGTCTCAGCTGAGTTTGAACAGACAACAGACAGAAATAAAGCACTGCACAACCACCACAGAAATAATAACCTTGATATAAAGTGCCTTGACACACCTGCAGTATAACTGTGACCTCTTCTGTCCTTTCCGCTTCCAGGAACAGTACTGGCAGAGTTTCAACTCAGATAAACCACTGAAAATGATCTTGCACTAGACAGCACAGGTATAATGGGGATGGATTGTAACTTCAGGTCCCACATAATTAGTGCTAAATAGGTGTCTTGAGAGGCAGATCACAGAGGTCCTCCTTTGATATTGGGAGGAACGCAACCCATCTTCACTTCTCCGTTCTCTGGGGACTCAGCCCAGAGAACAGCAATATCTGAAGTAAGGACTTCCCGTAACGTGCAGTAAACTACAATGTTTGGTGAGGTTCCTCAGGGGACAGCAGACAGAGTGCTTCTAAAAACTCAGCCAGAATAAGAATGTTTAGTCCCTCTAAAAGGAGCCTACTGACATGAATGCCAGTTAGGTTTTGGCATTAAAGGATGTTCCTTTTCCATTATCCTCTTGATCTCTGAAGAGGGGTTCTGAAGAGGGATCTCCAACGAGATGTTCTAGCACTCTTTTCCCCGACATCAGAGAATACCCAACAGACAAATCAAGGCGCAGCAGGGCAGTAGGGCCCAGCATTCATTCATCGTACTTCCTTTGGCACACTATACCGAGAACAATATCTCCAGGTGAACACCCAGTCATTTGCTGAGCTGAAAAACTTGTTTGCTCACTGCATTCCATCTGGTCACCGTATGTATAACTATAGCAGAAAAGGCCAACCTAGCCTCCCCATGCCATGCTGCCTGAGTGAAAAGAAAATTATGCCTCTGTTCAAATCAAGTTGACCAGAACTTCATAATGTTCAAAAATCTACCTTTTCCACAGCCGTTACTGAAATAGAAACAGGCCAGTTTTGTGCATAGGAGCATAAGTGCAACTGTCACTGACACACCAGATGACATATGAAAGGAGATGGATAGGGCTTGTGTGACGCTGAAGAAGTGGCTCATCAGTATTTTTAGTAAGGTAATGTACCTGGTCCACCAAGAGTGGCCTGATGGTGCTTTTCCTCTACTCCTCTTTCCCCCTTTCCTATCCTGGACAGGGATGGAAGAGGCAGAAATTTTTGGATAAGCCAGATTTCTGATTAGGAAATTGCCTGTCTCCTTAAGGCAGAGCCATTAGTGTCAGCTTTACACTTTACTCTCCTGCTGTTTAATTTCTTGCCAACTATCAGGCACTTACAGGGCTCAAAGGAAGGAAGTTAGGGGCTGATAAAAGCACCTTCCATCCAGCCTGACACCAGCATCCGATCCACTCTAGTTGTCAGCTGCTCTGGCAAGTATGACCTCTGGCAGGAAGCTACCACAGATCTCACGAACAGGATGAAAGGACTGTGTTTGATGGGATAACTGCAACAGTCATTACCTTTACCTCAAGGTTTTTGTCTGTTGGCTGTTCTTACAGGCTGGCACAATATCATTAACGAAAACACTGGCAACTTTAGTGGTGGGAAGTACCTGGTGCAGGTCATCACAAGAGGAGATCATTTTGGCAGCAGTAGTGCCCCTAAGAAGAGCTCTAAGAATGGTGAAGGAAGAAAATGCTAGGAGTCAGTACTCCATCGTCCTTGTTACCTTTCTCCCCAGAGAAAGCAGAAATCATTTCCATGGCTAGGACAGAGTCTCAGACTGAGGAGCCACCAATGGAAAGAGAAAAGGAGAGAGGAGCTGAGGGGGGAAGAAGATAAGGGGACTGGCCCTTCTTTCTCATTAGGGCATCTGATGCTGGCAGAAGCAAACAGAAATTCAAGAAATGAATCACTGTATGAGGAGGAGAGGGATGCCATATGCAAACAATCGGTTCCTATAGCTGCACTAGGACAAGGAACATTTAAATAGGAGTAACAAAAGTCAAACAAAAGGGATAAGGGCAAAGAGACACAAATAGTAGTGCAAACAATCACAGGTACAGAAGGAAACAGGCAAGAGAAACACCTGGATAGGGTGAGAAAACTGGCTCCAAGCAAGGAAGTGGAGTAAACTTGGGGAGGAAGACGCTGATCTCTTTGGGATCAGAAAGGTAAGGATCAGATGTTAAAAGGGGGGTGGGGGAAGAAAGGGTGAGGAAAGAAACACACAAACTAGAGCTGCAAAAGGAGAAAGAGGCGTTCTGGCCTAATGCTCTTAAAGGCAAAGAAAAGGGTCTAGGGAGAGAAGAGTTCTCTGCTAGGAGGCAGAGTGTAGCAGAAAAACTGAAGGGTCTCAGGACCCCTGCCAATGCACTTTCTACCTCACAATTTAAAAAATGAAACTTTCCTATGTGGTCAACTAACCTGTGCATTCTTTACATTTTAGACACCTGTTTGCCAGGTTCAGACTGCAAAAAAGCCAAAGACATTTCAGAATAAAGCCAGAAGATGTTGCATTTTGAAGATGACTGTCCTACAATACTTAACACTTAAAAAAATTACCAGTTGCAGGTGTCTAAAATTGGATACTGAAGATCAGTGGAAGCTCTCGACATTGTTTGGCTAGCCATCTGCAAAGGATAAATACCCCTTCCCTTACTTGTGAAAGCTGTCATGAAAAGTCAATGCTTATAAAACAATCAGACATATAAAGCTGAAGACTAGTAAAAAGCACAAGGGAAAAAAATAATAATTTCACCCCCAGAGGAGTAAATAATAAAGTAATAAATACATCCTACGTCCGCACAACTAAGATAAAACACTGAGAAGTTGTTCATTAAGTAAATGCTGTCATATTTCGTGTGCTGAATGCAGCAAGAATGGTCTTGTAAAAAAACTTAACAAACTGAAGCAACTATGTTAATGAAGGCCATCTCATAAGGCACACGAACAACAGGGTCAAATCAAAACTAATAGCAACCTGCATTCTGGCAGATCCTACACTAAGATTTACAGGTGTTGAGTGCTTGTCTCCACACAGTTTGTGGGTGTTAATATTAAATGCAAAATTGTGACTAAATATTTGTTGTATATTAATATGGTCAAGGATCAAAGTTATTCTTGTTTCTTCCCAGAAGATTTATTGTTCTATGTGGTTTTTAAATGCTTATGAAGAAATAATCACAGTCCTGAGGAGTTCATAATCTAAAGCAAGGAAAAAAGCAGACTAGAGGACAAGCACAGCATGTTTGAGGTATACCAAAATTACCAAATTCCAAAGTTGAGGCATAATCAATACCTCTCCTAAAACCACCTCTGTTGTGATTACACTGAAATCTCTTTTGAGGGCAAACAAACCAGTGATGTCACCAGCATTACAGTCACTAGCTTGAATGAGTACAGGCTCAGATGAGTAAAGTAGATTTGAAAGGTATACAGCAAGTCAAGACAGGTTACTTAGGAAATAAAATCACTTCCACTTCATTTTCTCTCCTCAGTTCTCCTGTCTTTTAGAAGATCAATGGTCTTCACGTTTCTTTCTTCTTCCACATAAAGAGAAAGAAAAACACACATTTTAAAACAGATACGTGTTTGAGCTGTTACATTGTTCAAAAAGAGTTTTTAGTCTAGGGAAATTTGTTTCAGTTTGTCTTTCAAAAAAGAAAAGAAAAATCTACCGCTTAATCATTTTCTGGTATGTCACAATACTGAAATCAGTACAGAACCTCTGACAGAAGGAAAAGATTTACTAGCTTCAGTGTATAGAACCTGGCCATTTTAGAAGGCATGGTCAGATATTATGAAAGGTCTCTAACAAACTACCAAATGTCTTGATTGTGTGTCCATTTACTGCTATTTATCCCCCTTTAGTACCAGCTTTACTCATACACAGTACCTACCTTGTCCAAGTACTGTAACACAAATAAGGAATTTGGCAATCAACAGTAGCAGCAGCAGACTTCAAAGAAAATTTTCAGTTAAATTTCTATACATGTGAAAATATATACAGCTGATTTTTAACACAAATTTCTATTTCTTCTCCCATCCAGCTTGTGAGCAGTATCTAAAATGTAAGAAATTTCAGTCCCGTATATAGAAAAGCAATGAAATCCATCCTCAGACTTAATCATGTGTTTAATGCACACTGGATCAGGGTGCACAACTCAAGATCACCATGGCCAGCCTACTACAAGAAGAAGCCTTCCTGACATTCCACCTTCACATTTGTTTAGTTCTATGGTAGCCACAATATTTACTTTTTCCCTAGGACAAAGAAAGGAATGGTTGTTTAACTTAAAATACAACATTGGCACAATTTAGGCTGGAAAAAGTTTTTGGACATCAGAAGAATGAAGGTCTAAGGAACCCTTTTAAGACAGGTCTAGGGCAACCTTGAGAAAGCAAGAAACTACTTAAGTTTAAGATAGACCTTGAAGTAGTCATTAGGGATTTTAGCATGTAAATGCCTGCAGTAGGAGAGGACTCTTCCAAGAAAAGCTTCCAAGAAGTTCTTTCCAACCCTGTGGTCTCACACATTTCACAGCTGCACTTGTTCCTTGTTATCTATATAGGCTCTCAGTGCAATATTTTAACCTCACCCATGCAGGCCTTCACATCATCAAAACAATCAGCACCCTTTATTATAGCACTACTTAGCCTAAAGTCCCTAATTTAACCTTTAACCCATTCCTCAGCCAAGGAAGAATATTAAAGGTTAGTCAACTTCTGTAAAAGTTTTTCACATGCACCATGCACGGAAGGAACATAGCAAATAAACACCGAAGATATTCATATATCCTGGGTTCCAGGTAGCTGAGGTAAATTGTGCAATATGGGACACCAAATCTCTTTTCCCATAAGGCTCTTTAGATGATCATATTCTTCCCACACAATTTCTCTTCCATCACCCCAGGGAGTTTAATCATACCTGTTGTGATGAAAAGCCAACTTCCAAATGAGTTTGGACACCCTCTGGACTCAGTTCCAAAACGCCCAATTAACTACATGCCAATTATCTACATACAAAATGCCTTCAGAGTTGGCATTTCTATTTCACAATGTCATGCCACAAGGTCTTCACCCAGGATCTGGTGACTATACCTTTAAAAACAGTTGTAACATCATCTGCCTTAATGTCATTTTCCTTCCTTTCAATAATCAGTTTAAACATAAAAGGGGGGGGGAGTAACTTTTTATCAGTAGAACCATTCTTTACTCTGTATGCTATCAGTAGCTTAATTTTTCTTTATGAAACTATGTAACTGGGCTTAAAAAAAAAAAACACCCAAGAATAGACACTGTATTTATGCAATCACTACCTTTCCAAATGCAGTATCTTTACTACGTACTAAGTTTTCAATTCGCTGTTGTGGTCTTTGCTTTCTGACCAACGACATAGCCAAAAGCATGTCTAACATCAGATATTTCTATATTTGAGAAGGTTCAGCTCTTGAGAAGTAAGGTACTTAGGGACAGAAAACAGTGACATAACAAAGTCACAGTCCTTTAATATTTAAATAAATCATTATAAAAAATCAAATTATAATAAAATATTATCTAATTACAGATTGCAACTTAAGTGTTCTACTGAAGACTATCAAATTTATTAAACGTTGTTTTTTTCAACTCTTATGTTCAAGCATAATCCTATCTATTTCTATTTTCTCCACAAGAGTTAGGAAACCTTTACTTTAAAAGGGGAATTAAGCAAAAAGATTGGAGTTGGCAAGAATATACCAATAAGACCGGGAGGCAACTCTTTCACTCCTGGTCTCCTGAGAGAGAACAGATTTCACTGTTGTTTCTAACAGAACACAGAAAGGATAGTGAAAAATGCGTTTGTTGATGAAGGATGTGACTGATGCAAATGAGGTTACACGTCCCACTAGGCACAGCTTTGTGATATTTTGGGGGAGGAAGTGGGTGGCCTACTTTGCTTCCTCCCTCACTTAAAGAGAAATACTTACTGCATAGATCATCATCCCCACTATCTCTGGTTTTCTGGCACTGATAGAGGAGCATGGATATAAGGAACATTTATTTACAAGTCAAATTCATGTCCCACATTTTGTTATGCTGTAATTAACTTTAAGACGACAGTGCTGCTAATGAGCTGTATGTATTCCCTAATGCAAATCAGATTAGGAATTACTGACGTTATAACCTCCTCATGAGGGGACTATTGTCAAAGTCCCTTGTGTAAGTGCAACTTCTAGAAAGTTCAAGTCTCCTATCTGAGACTTCTAAAGAATAGAGTAAATACCATAACAACGTACTACATTAAGATTCTTAACTGAAAGGAAAAAGAATCGATGGCAAATTTAGCTGCATTGTTCAGGAGATAAAGCGATTACAGCACAAATCCAGAGATTACTGTCCCTCTGAATATTTACCTTAGCAAAGACAACTCCTCACAAATCACCAACAGATAACACAAAACAAAGTAATACTTTCCAGGTCCTTGTAATCTGACCTATGCTTGTATCTTTTTCTTAATGAAGAAGCATTTGTCAGATTGTTCTAAGAGGTGGGATGTCTGCAAAAGAGTCTAGAAAAATCAGATCACTGAGTATTTTCCTGAGCCACTGTCATAAGTGCACTCTTCTTCTTGTCGTTCATGACTCTTCCATGCACGTGCTTTCTATTCTAATGACTTACTCTATTTCCAGTCTGCAAATCGCCGTGGCACAAATCCCACCCATTAGGCAATTTTGGGCAAAGAAGCTATGAGGGTTAGAGCAAGAAGAGAGCTGCCAGTAATGAGAATGGCCAGCTAAGGAAAGCAAGGTACAGCATGATCTGTCTCAATTCCTACATCGCCTGTGCTCCAGTCTAGAGGATTTACTGAGTGAGCTGGCAGTGTGCTTAGAAGTGATGGCCCCAGGCCATCACAGTGAAAATGGAAACTGCTACCTGCACTTTCTGTGCTATACAACATAAGTTCTTACAGTATTTATGAAAGTACCAAATTGTAAGCAAATGCTATCCAGGACAATTGTTCTGTCAACAAATGGAACACATGTTTCTGCAGCACTCTGGTGACTGAGTAGAGTCAGATTACATCCCATCAGCCAGCTGGGAAGCTAAGTTTTCCCTTGTGATTGCGAACCACCAAGTTGTTTTTGGCAAGATACAAATAGCTGTGTCCCTGACAGACATCTAAGCACTGAATTTCCAATTATGGAGAAGTTCCATTTAAGAGTTTCAGATCTGAATTATGGACTTCACCTTAATTCAGCAGCTATTGCAAACCAATTTGCCTGTCAAGTTACAGGCCAATCTGGGCAAAAAAATTACAGAAGTTCAGCAAAAGTTAGCTAACATACTTGCATTTGTCTAGCAAAGGATTAAAATGCCTATAGCCAGACCACATGGATTTTCAGTTTTAGTAAAATGTAATTATTTTATCTCTAAAGTGTCTTTTTTTATTGATTGGTTGATACTAGTGGGGAAGAAGAAGTGAGAAGGCAAGTTGGAGTCTATCCATATCAAAATTTAGACAGAAAAGATAAAGAGCTTCTTGGATTTTCTTCCTCTGAATTTGCAAAATTAAAATTTTATCCCACCTCCCCATCTTCAAAAATTATCTGGCTGTACTGACACATTCAGCTTCCACGCAGGTGCCTTCAAAATTCCTTTGTACTATGAGTTTCATTTCTTGTTTCTTTCTTATTGCAAAAAGTCGTTCTGCACAGCTTTACAAGTACATGGGATAGACCATACTGTCTTTGTGCTGCTAAAATGCTCTCTAGAGTCTTCACAATGACTTCTTTACTATGGACTATTTTAAAGGTGCACCGTAGTTGGACAGTCTCAAATTCCTGTGTGGTAACAGAAAAGTCAGATTTCTTGAAAAACAAAGTTTTTCTCTTCGTGATCATGCAGCTCAACTACCATAGCAGAAAGTTTCATACACAACATTTGCTCAGGAATTCATCCACAGTGACTGTAGTAAAATCAGATATTAGATCATTTATGAAATACATTGCAATTGCTATTTATTGAATACTCTTTACTGACTATTTTTCTGGCAACTTTCTATCTGCGAACGTAGTTCAGTATGTTAGATTTCCTCTTTTAAAGACTTAAAGTAGAATCAATACCTAGAGAAATTAAGTTTAAATAAATAATAAGGAAAGAGAAAATATCTGGAAACAAAATATGGAAATGGATTATTTGGGAGAGAGCTTTACAAGACACAAAATTTACTTACATCTTTTAAACTGGGCTACCTAACCTGAAATGCTTTACGTCAGTAACCAGATGTCTGTATTAGCGACTAGACTGCCACATGTGCCAAATGGGTTACAGGAGTTACTCTAAAATTTAAGAAAATCTAGGTTCTTTACTTAGTGCACATGTAACAATTCAAACTTCAAATAGTCAACCCTGAAAAAAATTAAGAAAATAGGCGGAAATCTTGAACCTAACTCATGACTCATTTTAAATCAGCTCTCAGTTACAAAACCCTTGCTTACTTTGGTGACTGTTGCATCTGCTAAAGCATTCCCAGTCTGAAGTACAAAACAAAGCAAGGATCCCTGTGTTACTCCCTCAGCTGTGGTATCATGTAGGGGACACACCTCATTTGGGCTCATTGTTCAGGGTACCTGCAAGAAGAAATGTAAAATGGTAAAAAATGCTGTACTGGATCAAATCATAGCTTTTTATGTGCCATATTCTGCTTCTGACACTGGCCTGCAGCAGAGGTTTAGCAAAAAAAGAAAAAAAGAAATACAACAATTTTAGTACAATCTTTCCTCTGGTACATCCTCCCAGTTCTCAGCAACCAGCGTAGGGATCTCTTAGTCTGAAGGCTGCCTCCAGACCACCACGTTCAAGAGCTGCCAATAGACAAATCTGCCATGACTTTCTCCAACACATATTTGAATTAATTTATACTTTTGCTGCTCAAACAACCACCTTTTGTGTTTAAACTGCTTTGTTACTGAAGAAGTTAGAGTTCCCAGTTAAGTTACAAGAAATAGCCAATATCCATTTCTTGCTAATTTTCCCCGTATCACATGTGATTTTGAAAACCTCTGTCATTTTATGTCTCTGAGAAAGGGGCTATCTTTTCCTGAGGACAGGGGTGACCAATGAGACAATGATGAGTCACTATGGTCCTTCCTTTGCATACGAGTCAGTTTGTACCACTGAACCCCTGTCCCCATCTCCAGCTCTGCTGTACTCTGAGGTACAGCTGTGTACAGTACTGAAACGGTAGGTTTCTAACACTAACGTAACAGTATCTTCTTTTTATTTGCTATTCCTTACCTAATACTTTCTAACATTCTGCTGGTTAGTTTGCCCCACACAGGATTATCCACAGTGACATGAATGTTATTTCCCTAGTGGTGCAATTAACTAAAAGCAGTGGTTCTGAGACACATCAGCAGACTCACTAGTACTTTGTGAAGAGCTGCACAGAATTTCCATTCACCTCTAATTTTGATACAAATTTTCAGATTCTTTTTTCTTTAAAAAAAATAATGTTCACTATCCTGATTTAAACATTTTATCAGTGGATATAAGAGGATTTTTGAAACAAATGTTATCACCATCTCCAGGGCAATGGAAGTTCCTATGGCACCAAAGGAAGAATGTTGCCACAAGTACAAAATATCATAGGACAACAGCAGTATTACCTAAAACAATCTAGGCTAAGCTGATTTTTAGGATGTTGACTTTGATGATTTCTACCAGTGATCTAAATGCAGGTTTGCACCTATAATTAACATATACCCACTTTCAAGATACCATTTATAGAACTTAACTCTCCTGCAGCCTGTTTATCCGTTTCCTTTGAGCTTAGAAAGTATTTTCTCCACCCCCTCACCCCCCCCCCCCCCCCATATTTCTAGTTCTAATACTCCAACACTATTTGAATGTAAAGAACCATACTAAATATGTCTAACAGAAGAACATCTTGGCCTGGATGTAGAAGGGGTAGAAAAAGCCAAATACAGTCTCTGGTGTTTCATTCTTCCCTGGACAAGATACACTCTGAACAAAAGTCTCCCGTACTAAAGATTTGCAGCTAGTGTAAATCGTTCTGGCTACCCTGGCTTGACCGCATCCGTGTCAAGCAGTCCACGTACAGCCTAAGCAATAGCAGTATATCATCTGAAAAGTGTGCAGGGAGAGATAGGGGAAAAAAAAGCTGACCAGACGTGAGGCCATTCTGAACTGAGAACCAAGTCGGCACATTAGCATGGCACTCTGCCGGGGATAACCACCCTGGTGAGAAATAGTCCATACAGACATACCCTCAGACAGCTGCTGACATTTTATGACTCTCCTCTGCCTTTTATGGGAGTTGCCATTTATAGCCAAGAAATAGTTCTTATTTTATTCCTTCCCAATTTCTTGATCTAAACCAGTACTAGAAGTCTGTTTAACAAACCCATATAAGACTTCCCTGTTTAAAACTGCCACCACTCTGCTGAATTTTGAAGGCAACAGGCACTGTCAATGGTTTGGCATTATACCTTATCTCCCCATCAGCATTTGTCTTAAGCTTTTATTTATATTGTTCTGTCAAAGTAAAAACATACAGAGACAACTCTTCTTATCTTCAGCTGTGTGGTGTGGTTAGGAGCACTTTTGGGCAATTTCATTTATAATCAGTCCTGCTTAAGCTGTGAATAAAACGTTCATTTGCACTAGCAGATACAGAAATCGGGTTTACACATTCAGTTCTGACTTAGTACAACCAGTGGTGGTAACATACCTTTTGCTCCCTAATTGCAAGGTACAGTAAGAACATACAGTCTTGCAATCATTATACACACTTACTTTTTGCTCTATGTCATATAAAATTACTATGATAGCTGCAGCAAAACACATTCCAGAAATCTAGCATACCAAAATTATCTGTAAAAACTAAGTTTGTAGGATTTGATTTCTCAAAGAAAATATACATAATAATGACAATGTTATGGCCCTAGTTTGACCTCTAGTCTCAGATACTCATTTAAGTATTACTGTTGTATTGCACTTCAGTAAGAAATTCGCTCTCCACCTTCTTCTCCATTACAGTTTCATTTGAAAGAGAAACAAAACACTACTGAAAATAGTTGTTCATTAAACACTAACATCAGTTCAGCAAAGCTCTGCACAAATCTTTCAATACAGGATATGGCTTTCATTGTCTAAGATTCTGAATTAGGTTATATAGAAACTTACTAGAATTTATATCACGCTCCCAAAACCCTGTATAAACTCTAAGCTCTGCAAAGTGCAATGCAAACTAAAGATAGAAGATTGTAGAGGAGAATAAAATGCCAAACATAAGCTTCATAATTTGCCAAAAAAACTGTAGATAAAAATAAAGCTTGGAGGTTAACTCTAATACTTGGCTGCAGGAAAGCTTACTTTGCTGAGGACTAACATTTAGAATAACTCCCCAAAGAACTCCGGCACTAGTAGGAACAGACTGCAAGGACTTATTTAGAAAACAATTCCTTCTAGAGCCGGAATGATTAGCTTTCAAGAGCACATCTGGCTTTCCCCCTTCACAGTTTCTAGTTAAAAGAAAATTATTTTGCCAATAGTATTTTTGGAGAAGACCCAGAGTGTATAAAAATGGTTCCATCAAAAGAGGACAGCTTTGCAACAGAGATGATAAATTCCGTTACATCTCAGAGCAGGAGCAACAGTAATCAGACATTTCTGGCTACTATACATTCCCTCTGGCTACAGAGGGAAAGGGTTTTCCCCTGTGAGAAGCTACACCCAAAACACTCAAGTGTTTTATTATATCACTGCCCTCTCAAGATGTCTAGGCCAGAGACAACTTACAGTCCTAGCACTTATTGCTGCTACCAAGTTTTGAGTTTTGTACATTGTTCCATACAACAAAGTATGTCCCACAGTTTATTCCTGCCACTGAAATGTTCTGTTCAAACCTGGTCCCTGAGAGCAAGATTATATTAGCTGTTTGCAGAGCTCATGGCAGTAAGGAAAAATCAACTCCTAACTAGTAAGACCCCTTCCTTTGCACCTATTATTTCTCATTCAGTGTCAGAAGGCTGGTGTGTGGTCCCATAGCTGTATCATTTGATCTGAATCTGGGCTGCTGCAGTCCTGCTCTCCTCTGCACGCTACCACTTACCTCTCTCATGACAGCACTGCTGCTTCTGCAGTCGTTCAGGGAGGCAAGCCAGCTGAAAACCAATCCTAAAAAAAGGGATTAATTTTTGGCTGGCTCAGCCCTCGGAGGAGAGGGGACCACGGCAGCCCCTGGTAATTCAGCTGCAGTTGCTGCAATACTGCACCTTTAGTCTCATCTCCAGTTTGCCCATCACATCGACTCTTCTGTCCCATCCAATTAGATTTTCAAACCAGAGCCTTGTGCTTTCCTCTTGCAGCTTCTCACTGTTAGCCAAAGCTCTCTGTAAGCATCCCCCAAGCTATCTTATTCTTTCCCTTCCAATCCCCCTGCACTTAACATGGGTGAAATTGCTGACCTGCAGTGACAACTTCCTATAAACATAGATCAAAAATATCCCTCTTCTTTACTTACCCTACCCATTTGCAAGACTTGTTTACGTGACTGTATTCTTTGAGGTACTGGCTATGTCTGTGCTAGATACTGTACAAATGCAGAACAAAAATTTCAGCTGGAGAGACAAGGCAATAAAAATGACATATCCTAGATCCAACAGAGCAGTCATTCCCAGACTATGTGATGTGTGTATCAGTAGCCATACTTCCAAGCAGTGGTACCTGTTGCTACTGCCTTTACTATGACTGATACATAGCAAACAAAAAGAGTTGTGAGGTAAGGAGCACTTGTATTACCACTGAGCTGGACGCTACTAAATAAACTAGCCACTATGCATGCTCACTGTGCCTGCACTTCCATAGTCTAGTCTGAAGGAGGGAAACATGGGTTATTGTGAGGCTCAGTGGAGAGAAATAGGGTTCTGTGATGAAAAGCCACTACAGCTGCAGGTGCGTCTTCAGGAGCAGAGCGACCCAAGCCAGCAGGCCCTACCATAAAAGAGAGGAGGGACTATGCTTTTCCTATCATACTGTCTAAACACCACAGACAGCGTCTCTTCCACTCTGTCTTCAGTTCTAGCTCAAGTTCTAACCTTAAGCCCACTTTCAGCCCGGTGCTAGCAAAGTAAGTCCACACTTTTTGGCTTTGGTGAAAGAGCTGCATGCTGCAGACACAAGATGCCTCACAGCCTCCTATGCTATTTCAAATGTAGAGAATCCTCAAGAACACCAAGCTCGCAGGATGAAAAGGAGGTGACAGCACTACCAGCATGGTTTTTTCAGGCAATAAGGTAGGGACAAATCAAAGGCCGTTCCTTCTATCCTTCCTACAGTCCTCAAGCAAGATGCACACTATAAATCTTTGGCAGCCCAAATTACTTTTGTTAACAGGCCCAAACATGATTCCTGGTAACAAAGTCTAGACTGAGTTACTCAAATAAGAGCAGAAACTAAGTACTCTTTGGACATACTCTGACAGCAGATTGCCAGCACAGGTACTACATGACTGGTTCTGGTAAGAACAATGCTCCAGTAACGATCCCACAGTGGCTTTGTTCTTGAGGTAGTATCTACTTCAGTCGCTTGCTAGAACTCCACCACCCAGGAACCCAGACACCAGAGCAGTCACTCTTTTCTGCAAATCCCATCTCCTAGCCCACCTTGCCATGCAAAATCTCCAGCTCAAAACCGTATTGCTGCCTGGGAAAGGATTCTTGGATCCCTTAGGCTTGTGGGCTTGTATTGCCTCTTAGATCCCACTGCAGGACACATTTACTTGGCTGCTGCAGCACGGAAAGCAAAAGTGGGCTCTGCTGAGAAACACACTAGGCAAAGGCACAGCAAGAGCCTGACTGAGAAGTGAGGAGAACACACAACCCAGGCTGCTGTCCTCCAGAATAGAAAGGTCCTTGACAAACTTGGCAATGATGCCACTCCACTGTTGTCACTCGTGCTTCATAAGACCCAGGAGGAGAACTGTTGGCAGCGCCCACTAAGAATGGATTTGAGAGATTGTCCCTGATGGCAAATATACATTGAGGAGGGGATATGGACTTCACGTACAACAGGATTAACTCTGTCCTTAGTCAGGTTAAACCTAGACTTTGAAAGAGACACAGCAAGGCCAAGGGAAGAGAGTTCAAGCGACTCCGTGGCACACATTTCTCACTCAGGAAGTCTGCAATCTACATCCCCCCTCCTTTTCAAGGTATGAGATGTATACAGGTAGCTAGAGAATAAATAATTTGACTTTTTAAGACCAACTTATTCCAGAGTCATGTCCCAACGAAGCAGACTGAAGAAAAGGACGAAGAAGTTGCACTGAGAAGCACACCAGGGGGCTAGCAGAGCATGGAAAGGGATCCTGACACTGGAAAGTAGCAGGAGACAGCTCGTCAGCCCATGTGCAATATGCAGCTGCATGCATCCCCACTGTACCTGAGTAAGCAGTTTAAACTAACACCTTTCACCTCACAACTGTGGCAGAGACCACACACTTGACCAGTTGCACAGTGCAGCTGACAGGCACCTGCAAGTGCCCACACCCAAATAGGTTTCTCAATCAATGAATTTTGACAAGGTACTCACTGGACAGCATTCACACATCTTGCAGAATGCAAGATGAAATTTTCCAGACACTTGCAAAACCAATGACTACCCAGTCCACGGGTAATTTGGTGCTCATGGGACCACACAACTTGCCTTCTGATCTGTTGTACTGTACCTAAAACAAACTGACTCATACAGAGGAAGTCAATATCCGGAAAGTTTCCTCTGTTTTTTTAGATATATGTATTTTAAGACAAATGAATATGTAAGAATTGATGGGTTTTGAAATTTATTATTATTAATGAAATCTCTTCTGATTTGTTACTGCTAAACTTTTTTTTTCTTTTTAAATCAAGATACAATCAAATAAAGCAAAATGTCACAGGTCAAAAGTTAGCATCTTGCCACCATATTTACACGGACAAATATTTGAGTTAGTGCACAAACATCAGCATACTACAATCCTATTCGACATAGTTTAAGTTATCTTTTCAAGCCTCACCCAGTTTTACAGTACTGAATGTGTTCTTGCAGTTACGAAGGCTATTTAAGTATTCCCAATAAATATCCTGACATTCTGACCCTTCCACCCATCGCTACATTTCCCCATACATATAGTAAGATAACGTACAATGGGTATATAAAATCTAGGCCTACTGGAGGCCTGTCAAGCTACCAAACTCAACATCCTGTGCCTGTTTAGGTAGTAATGAAATCCATCTTTGCACCTATCCAATGCATGGGTCTATGAGCCAAGGACGGTTGTGAGACCAAAGCCTTTGCAGTTGTTACTCACACTGTAATGGTATCAATTTAAGCATATCTGTCTGAGGAAGAGGTCCCTGCTTGCAGCTTTTTTGAAAGATCTGCACTTCTAAAGATGTGCTTCTGTGCTCCTTCAGTGCTCAGAAAATGTCCCTAGAAAGCCATCCCACATCACTGAAGTGCTCTCTCTTCATTGTGCTCTGAGGCAAGGTCACATGCAGCCAAGGAAAGCAGGACTGAGATCTGCTGGCCCACCAGGGAAATCGTTCTTTCAGAAATCCCTCTTGGTTTTGGCACAAAATCTAGAATCACCACATTCAACTGAAGGGCATACTTCCCACGTGGGCAATGTCCCTTGTCCCTTAAATATTCACAGAAAAAGCAATGACTCACTAATCAAGAGCCTTCCAGGACTTCAAGCTTCTGGAGTGTGATTACAAATCAATTTTTCTTGCATCAGTGAAACATCTCCTCCAAGCCTTAAGCTCTGCTGCTACTCCTGATCATTCCTGATGGGCACCTGGACTACTTCCCAGCAGCATGTACTCATTTCACACGCAGTCCCAAAAGCACTAGTCCATCTCCTTAACTGTCCCCCTGATAAAAGCAGTCCTAAAAGAGACATACAACTGCACCATTTCCATTTTAATAGAAAGGTGGCAAGGTGACAAAGTTGAGAAGCAACGACAGATCGTTTTTAAATCCTAATAAATTTTTGGAATAGAAAATTATTATTGCAATGAAAAACATGGAAACTTGACCTTGAGTACAGCATCTGTAGGACATGGAGCACAGTAAAAGGGTCCTACAGAACAGTAGTTTGGATTCTGTTAGGATGCTCCTCACAGTGGCTTGCATATTTTTTGTTTGTAATCTCTCACAATAATGACATATCACAAAGACCCCGAGCACAAACATAACAGCCAAGCAGCCAAAGGCCATTAACCATTCTAGCTTTTAGTGTCAGACCTGGCTTTAGTCACGTTGGCCAAGACTGGTGACAGGCATAAAGCAATCGAACAGTTGGCCTGAGTTTGTCTATTTGGAATTAGCCTAAGCACTACAGCCTCTCTCTTTGCTTCTGCTAGTAGAGATTGATTTGCATTCACTGTTCTATGTTGTACCAAAGTACATGGCTTCACACTGGCAGCCTGAGCCTATGTCACACAAACCGCTGCTGCTAGGTTGAAACCAACTTTCTGTTTATCAACTACTGTGTGTGTAATGTTTGCTTCTTATGTTATCTTATTGGAACAGCTTTGTGGAAATAGAAGTCATTTAGTAAGTCCTTATCAAAATGTCAAACCAGGTTTTATCTTTCTGCTGTTCTTGCAAAGGGTATTATTTGTGAAAAATGAATCTGATCAACCATGGACTTATTTTTGTTTATTTCTATGCCCATGAAAGCATTTACACTGAATTTTTTTTCCTGTAAGTAGTCAGTCAAGTTTAACTATTTTCCAACTTAGCCAGTAGATATGTTTGTACCTGGAAGAATATACCTCCTCCTATGTCATGGTAAATGTCAGCATCATTATTTTTAATACACTGTGTGATTTATACAGCATCTTCACACACAAAGTGCTATACATGTTGGATATGCTAAGTATACATTTTGGATCTCGTAAGTGCAAGCAACTACAACACTTTTTATGAGCTTAACACTCTTGAAGAACCAGTACTGGACACACATTACACTATTTTAATGAGGGAGAAAGAAAAATGAATAGCAGGCTTGGACATACAGCAATAAATTTTTTCCAGAAATGTGTATTTGGCAATGTGGTGATCCTTTCAGCTGAAGGATATGTGACTGAAGATTCACTACAATAATAAATGAATAAAATCTATTAATCAGAGAAAAGATGAGAAGATGCAAGGGAGAAAAAAGACTGATGGCTTTCCATAAAATGTTTCGATTCTTGCTTTGATTTTGTTTAGCTCTGTGGTTAGCTGTTGCCTAAGGAAAACTCTCTGATCAAACACATCACATCTAATGTTAGATACCGTAAATCTAATGCTTTGTGTGGAACACTGTTAGTTTACCAAAAAGTTGCATCAAATCCCTAACTAGTTCAAAAGGTGTATGTGCAAGTTATTATGTCCCTAGAGATAAGGCAATCCAAATAAAATATTGTTTCTGCTTCTTGAACCAGAAAGAGAAAAGCCTAGTTTTGCAGTAATAAGGCCTTTTAACATCAGGCATATTTTAGCTGACAGAAATTACTTGAAAGATTGTCAGCTTTATGCCTTAATTGAGGACTGTGAAAAGATCACAAGAATATCACCCAGATACCAACAAAGGGAATTTTTTTTTAGCTACAAGTGAATTTCCTATATCTCTAAGTTTCCTAAGTTCTACTAAGAGAAAATGAGATTTTTTCAGTGTTGCTGTAGAAAATTCCATTCATGAGAATTAGATTGACAGTCTCTGTATCTCACACTATCCCAAAAGAATGTCCCACATACATATTAGCTCATTTACTGTTATGAATTGTAACTGCTTACAGCAGCACAAACAGCTCTGGGGACCATTTGATGTAAATTCTGCAATTGCTTAATTCAGTGCAGCTCCAATGTCTTCAGTGCAGATATTTCAGATTTATATAAGCACAAATAAGCAAAATGAGAACTGGGAGCTGCTCTCAGCAAAGTTTTCTCACTGCTTGCAGAAAGAATTATTTGGCTTTTCCCTTTAAACATATTTAGTAAGATTTAAAAAAAAACTGTCCTCCCTCCAACACACACACAGGTACTGCTGCAATGTTTTTACAGCCCACTTAAAGTGCCTTCTTGCCTTTAAGAAAGAAAAAAGATGTAATTCTGTATTAAAATCCTGGTACAGAGTGTCATTGTTGGCATAAACAGAGCTGCCTCAGGTTGGCATAACTTAAGCAGAATCCCTCTACAGCCAGCTGCATTTAGAGCAGACGCTGCAGAGTTATCATGCTTTCACCATGTCACGTATTTATGATCCCACAGGAAAATAAAACTAAATAAAAAAAAAGAGCTGAGTCCAGCGATACTTTTAAAATAAGTGAGAGCAGGTAAAAACATGCTCTGCTTAGAGCAGCGCCAAGAACAGCTCATTCAAATACACACAGCAAATACATTCACTCGTATTCCAGCCTCCCAGTGAACTTTCACCTGCACGCCTATCAGCCACGCAGAGCTGCTCAGAAAATTACTTATCAGTACCTGTCAGTAGTAGTTTACCCCAATATCATTTAAGGTGCCCAATTCCTAATCTGAGGAATTTGGGCAGCTGTGTATCTTTGAGGATCCAAACCTAAGCTTCACTGAGTATCAAGTGATTCAACCTGAGTCATTAAACACATATTTGAAAAATATACCATCAGGAACACATCCTTACCGAGTCCCAATACCAGATTTGGATTATTCACTCTGCCCTCTGCAATCCACACCCTAAAATTTCCTGTAGCAAATACACTTCCAGAAAGCTGGCACTTCCAAACAGCTTGCAGGCGGTAATTCATAACATAAGTGGCTCCTTACTGGGTAGCAGGCGAGCTGCTGGAAAATGTCTGGGGTCTCACTAAGTGAATGCAACTTGCTGCATGTGGAGCTGAGACGTTGGCAGCACTTCCTCACTACCTGTTATAGCATATAGCAGGAAGCCACAGTTACTCAGTTTGATAGTGCCACTGCCAATTGCCAGGTACGTTTCTCTTGAGGTGCCCCAGGAGACAATGCTACACAGAAGGGCCAGTAAATGGCCTTCTTGCACTGAACTGCACCACTGTTCATACAGACATCTATGAATTCTGAGGAGGAAATATTTTGCCCATTATGATATTTCATCTCTGAAAGGGCTATCAAGCACTGGAACAGGCTGCCCAGGGAAGTGGTTGAGTCACCATCCCTGGAGGTATTTAAAAGATGCCTAGACATGGCACTTTGGGACATGGCTTAGCGGTGGACTTGGCAGTGTTAGGTTTACGGTTGGACTCGATGATCTTAAAGGACTTTTCCAACCTAAATGATTCTATGATTCTATCTCGTGTCTGCTTCTAATGAACTTACAAAGTACAAGAGACAAGAAGAATTATTAGACTTCTCACTACAGCTGGTCAAGGCAGCATCTTGCATACTGAGCACTGTATATCAACTGCTATTCATTTAATTCTAACCCGTTATTCCTTTTGGGGGAATTAAAAATCAATTTGAAAGCTCCAGGGATTAGTCTAACATACAAGATATACCACAGGAAGAAGACAGAGAATCCTCTAGGAAGTCACAAACTCTGATCTCAGAAAATCCTCTAAATCAAGCAGATCATCACTGGTCACCAGAAAATGTCTTTATCAGTTTTATGGTGTAAATGTCAGTGTCCTTCATAACATTTGGATCTAAATTTTAAAAAGGTAAGAAACCTACCATACATAGGTTACATATTTTGCATTGATCCATTATCGACAGTGATCAGCATGTATGTTTCTTTCCTGTGGCTGTCTTCAGGTTCCACATCTCTGTCTGCTGGAGCCAAACACAGAGAGAGGGGATAGAATGTTGTCTTACGAATATCACAAACAAAAGCACTCAAGTTGTGAGCTCAGGCCTCAGAAAACAAGTTCAGACATCATGCAGCTCAACTAGCAATTTTCCTGCCTGAAAGAGATTTGTTAGCAGAAGAGGAAGTTAGTGGAGACTCATTAGTGGAGGAAGACTCTATGTGAGCAGAACCCAGGTACCAAAATGGTTAGTGCTGAAGAATATGGGCAGCACCTTTCACAACACTTGCCATGTATAAGGTTAGCTGATTCCAGCTCATCCTACTAGCTCCTTCCTTAAAGTAGCTTCAAAGTTCCCCAACAAATTTCAGCAGGAGGCCTAAAAATATACTGATCTGGGAAACGGCAATTAAGATTTTTGTTTGTTTGGTTCGTTGGTTGGGGGCGGGTTCTCCCCGGTTTCAAGGAGATTCTCATAGGATGCCTATTTCCTCATTCACAAAAAACATGATCCTGGCTTGTGATATGTATTCCTGAGACTCAAGACAATCAGACAAGGCTTAACCACCTAACTGGAGATTCCCTAGACATACAGACCTTGCTCAGATACACAGCATGCTGCTGCATTTCAGCAAGCCCTTGCTGGTTTAATTGCCTGAAAGGCTCTGGGTTGTTGGGCCCCATTTAGAGGAAATCATAGAATACAGGTCCAGAAGGAACCTCATCTAGAAGTCTCTCCTACCCCAAGACAGGATCAGCAGTACCTATATGATTCTTGACACAGTAATTGTGCATTTTTTTTCCTTCTCACCTAACAGCTGCAGAATCGCTCTGTGAGTGCTGACTACCTCAGCTATTAAATGAGGCCTTGCTAGCATCCAGTCTAAACATCACTTGCTGCAACTCAAGTGCTATGCACAGGTAACACACAGAATCATTCATTCCTTTCCATTTTGCAGCTATCTTGTCTGTATTTGATGACTTTTTTCATCTTTCTTCTGATTTCTCTTTCCTAGACTAAGGATTGACATGTTTTCAGTCTTGTCTTGTAGATCTTAACTGTTACCTTGAGTTACCACCAGGAGGATGGCACAACATTTGATTGATTGCCATACTGACAACTTTCTTGTGTGTCTGAAGAACTCTCTCTTTCAAAAATGTATTTAATTGTGGATTTCAAAAATCATTATGTTTATACCATATACGAACAGGCATTTTGTCTCTTCATTGGTAAATGTATTAATTTCATTTACCACTGATATGTATTATTTCACTGTGCTATGAAAATAAATAATTTGAAAATGCACGGAATTTTTATTAAACTCAAATTCTGCAGCTCACCTGACCACAGCAACCACCTAGGTATTGTAAGTTTTTTTCTGTAATACATGAGAAGAATATGCCATTCCTCTAATCAACTACCCTTTCACCTGCTGACAATGGCCATAGTCAAGATAGTTCGACTAGTAGCAAAATTAAGAAATAGAAAATTATTTCCCCTCCCTTTTCACAAACACATTCTTCATTTTTTCCAGTATCTGGTGTTTATGTATGTTTTGATTAGATAGTTCACCCATATGGTCTCTCCATACCAACAACAGATAAACTACCACAGTTAGAATGGAAAACTACATCTGTTCAGGAAGTGTGCACAGACAAGAAAATTATTGCAGTTATTAATTAACTTTATGACTCCAGTCAAAAAGTCTTTTCTGACTTTTAATAGTAAAAATGAAGGTGTTTCTGCTTTGCAAATTAGTTAGTACCTGTGATGCTTAGACTTTGGTATCCTTTGGTAAAAGGGACAGTGTGGAATACTTCAGATGCCCATGATTAAAAATGACCACTACAATGCAGCCTGCATGGGCAATTAATAATGGAATAAATCAGAACAAATTACACACTGACAGTATAAAGCAATGCTGGAACAAAGCAAGTGAAAAAAAACCCCACAAAGCTCTTTGTTTAGCAGACAGACGAATCAGTTTCATCATCCTTGGTAACAAGATCATGCACTGTAATTAACTGTTAGAAAGCTAGTACTGTAAATAATCCCAGTTAGCTGAAACCAGGGTGTGATGTCTGAGTATGTTTTTGTTGAAGGGTGTTAGCTTTCCAAGCCCTCTTCACAAGAACTGACCACAGAAAACAGGCTTTGTTCTAATAATTCTTGTTAGAATTAGGCTTTGTTTTTTAATTCTTGTTAGTGGGTTAGATACAGACATTTTAATTAAGCCATAACTAAACCTCTTTAGAAAGACAAAGAGCAAAGGGAAGAGAAAGACTACTTTTTGTACTTCATCTTGACAAAGAGGAAAAAAAAGAATAAATGAGGCTTCATATAACTAAGGAGATTCTGTAACTAAGCAAAATGTTAAAAAATAAGTGGCCTTGAGTTGGAGAGCTGATCCTTCAAAACCTTGTCTCTCAATGATTCCCACTCAGGTCAGAACATTCATAGAGAACTATAGCACTGAGCTTTATGCTTCCCTCCGTGGAAAGCAGGGAATAGAGGCTGAAACAAGAACAATTCCATGCATAACAGTATACACTGTCATGTATCATTCCCTTTTATATTTTCCACTCAGACTGAGCGACAGCCAGTACCGTTCAACAAAAATATATTAAAATGTCAGCATAGCCAGAGCTTAACTGTTTTCAAAATACCTGAGCTGGTCAGAGCTAACCCTTACATCATATGAAGCACAGGTGGGAGCCAGTCTGTTACTCATGAACTAGCCCCAGCATCTCAAGCCTGTAACAGGTATTAGTGGCACAGCCTTCTCTGTGGATCCTTGCATCCAGGCTACACAGAAGTCTCCACCTTTTTTCCAAAGCAAATCAACTCTCTAAGACACCATTGCATTCAGAGCCATCAGTGTTTAACTAGGCACTATTACAGATGCTGTAATCTTCCATTCTGTGGTCTTCAGAACTGTAGATTTGCTCCACTGTCACAATAACCTTGACAAAACACTTCCTTCATGACATCCCCCACCTTTGAAGTCTTCCACTATCACTTCTTTTCTACTCAGTACTCGCTGCTTGTTCTGGCTTCTAAGATCTACAATTTCTTGGCCTCTCTATTAGTTCAGCATGTAATTGACTTACTACCTATACTCAGCAACAACATAAGCCCTTTACAGTGACACTATAGGCCACTACTCTGTTTAGCAGACACTTTTAATCATTTGGGATTAGGCAGAATATAACCAACAAAGCAGACATAATTCGAGCAAGGAAAGAAAGAGAACTGACTAGGGGTTTGACTTGAGCCTGGTGAAGTTTTCCCCAGAACATTTTTAGGAACTGCCTGAAGCTATTTCAGAGCCTTTAGCAATTATCTCTGAGAACTTGTGGAGGAAGGATGAGGCTTTTGATAAACAGCAAAGGGTGAATACAGTGCTTATCTGTAAAAATAGAGGGAAAGGAGGATCGTAGAAATGACAGAGCACTTAGCCTAACACTTCAGTTCTTGGAAAGACACCAGAACAAATCAGTCAACTCTTATGTAAGCACCTCAAAGATAAGGACACATCAGCAGGGATTTGCCAGTAACAAGTCACTTCAGTCCAAGTTAATTTCCTTTAAGGCAAGCAGCAAGCCTAAAACCCAGTGGAGATATGAGAGATTGTTGCTTTGTTAAGACTTTGATACTGTATCACGTAACCGTCTCACAGGCAAGCCACGACAACATCATAAGACAGATGCAAAACAACATGGGAAAAATATATTCAGAATGACGAGTTATCAATGAGAAAGTGGCCAACTGGAAAGTATCAACCTGTGTTATGCAGAACACTGCTCTAGGGCTCCAGCTAGTCATTATATGCATTTATGATGTGGAAGCTGGTAGAGGCTTACTGCATCTGCAAACAACATCAAACTGGAGGGAGCTGTGAGCACTGTGGAAGATTACAACTGAAAGCAATTGGGACAGCAATGAGTAACTGCTCTGGGTCCCTTCCAGCCCTATTTTCTATGACCGAATTTTTCTTCATATCTAACCCTTATGCAAAGCACAAGCTTTAATCCCCTGATCTGATGCTTCCTAAAGCCTCCCCTTCTCTATGTTGTACTTTCATTCAGTTCCTTTTGGCCAAATCCAGACAACCGTGTGCCTCCTCTCAGGCTGTCACAACTTGCTGCCTGACTGCAAGTTCCTTGGGAGGGGCACTGCTTTTCACTGTATTTGCACATCCCAAACCTTTGCTGTGGTTTCCAGCAATTTACATGTTACAAATTAGTGAAAAGAAAAGGAAAAAATTCAAAATAAAACAGGCAGGCCTCTTCTTTGTCAAAAATCATGACTGCTGTTTTCAGCATTAAAGTATTCTGAATGTTTTAGAATGGGACACCATACTGGACGGGAATTGAATTTAAATTTGCATTCACTTTGTTGCTGTCTTTCCATGCAATACCTAAGGCAAGAGTATTCAACACTGGTATGTACTAATAGCACACGTACTGAGAGCTGACACGTGGAAAATGAAGCAAAGTCTGTATAAAATGAAATCGTTCCATAGGACAACACTGGGGCCTGAGGGATGGAATTACCAGCCCTAAACGGCACAGCAGCCAGCTTCTGCAGTGTCTGATCCTGCAAACATTGAACACACATGCTCAGCTTGCCTATGAATAACCCTTTTGAGCTGAATGGAATTATTTACAGTAGTAAACTTAAGTACGTGCATAAGCACTCATAGATCTAGGGTGTAGCACAGGGCATTAGAAAAAAGAGGATGGAACCAGAAGTTTCCTGTGCTACGGAGAAGTTTCAGTCAGCAGATCTGCTCAGACCCATTTGCCCATGCCTGGAACTTTTCTTTCTGTAGACACCCGCTGTCAAGTCTTCCTGGCAAGCAGATGGGGTGGAGCTCCCCCCTGTGTCAGAGGCACTGCTGTTCCTACCCTAGCACCTACACAACCTCCATGGTGCTTCTGGGTGTAGGGTGGCAATAAAAAGCACCCTCAAATTTGGCACCTGTGGCCACCTCACTCAGTTCAGAGAAACTGAATCATATGCTGTATTTTCATTGACAGCGAAAACATACAAGCCAAGAATAAAATCACACGGGCTTTTTTACAGACTGTCCTCACCCTCACCGCACTGGTATTTTCCAAACTCCCAGCCAAACGAATACATATGTCCACAGTCTTTGAAGGGCAAGCCCCATACTGTGATGCCTCTCCTCTTCACTGTCTCTGTTAAAAGTATTTCAGATCTGATTTTGGTTTGCCTAATGGTTCTAAATGCTTTTTTAGGGAATAAAGCAATTCACTGAATCCTAAAAGGTACCTAAGCCACACCACAAAAAAAGTAATTATTGATAGAGGATTTAAAATAAGCCTGGATTCTGTATGCTGTAATGTTTTATGATTTAATCACTGGAATGGAGAAGGCAGGCATGATGCCATGGTCAAAGCATAGGATTGACACTTAAGAGACATGGTCTTTATCACTGTTACAAATATGCTCTGTGATTCTGACCACATTATTCAAATTCTTTGGCTGAATTTCCATCAGTGATTCACAATACCAATATCGAACCACAGCCTTCAAGCCTGATACTTAGAGACTTTACACTCTGCATTCTGGAAACCTAGCAGATTTCCTTTTAAATACCTCATATACTGCCTACCCCGTAACTGACGTTTTCAAAAAGAAGTGTGGGGAAAATAAAAATTCAGTTCAGAAATCATAATCATAGGGTTAAAGCTGTAAACTGGGACTGAAATTCAAATCCTAAGGCTTAATTCATTAACAAAAACATCTGACAGGAAAGTGTTCTGGACACCATGTGTTATTTCTTACATTTTCCTCTCTGGAGTTTGCTTGCTTCAAAAAGCATGCTCACATACCAGCCCCTGTAGGGTCAACCTAAAGGTTTTGCACTTACAAAATGATTGGAACTGAAATAGCCCCACCAGGAAAGTGCTTTACAGCCGAATACCTTCGACTTTGCCATAGGAAAATACTACCAACAACCACTTTTAGGCTAATACTTCTGCATTTTATAACAGGAAGTGTATGTACAGCTCTCACAGTACTCATCTACCACACCAGTTCCTCTAAAGGGGAGGCACAGAAGAGCACAAAGCATGAGCCATGAAGTTCTATCCAGGTTCACTATCCAGCCTGCACAGTAAGGCAGCAGGACACAACAGGCAGGGCTGAGATGATGGCAGCAGTGCTTCAGGTACACCACCACTGCCACCACCTCCTCCTTTGAAATTAGCAGGGCACCGATGCAGAACTGACTGCAAGGCAGTAGCTCAACAGAGGAAGAACGATCTAAGATGACGTATGGTTTAAGTACAACTAAGCCCTCCTGGCGTAGCCATACTCTGTTCAGACATCAGTGGCAGAAGTTCAGTTTCACATCTAGAGCTTCTTTTGCTGAGGTGGGCTAGAATGAGCTGTACAAGCTGAAAAATAGCTTTGCTGTCATGAACTGTGGCCACAATGGGCAACTGTTCTGAACCTTAACGGCACAGTAAACTGGGTAGCACCTCCTCAAGAGAGATAGAACCCCTGTGCGGACAAGCTATCATTAGGCTACCTGGTTCTTATTTCCTTCCGCTTTTTCCACCTAAAGAGATTCAGAGGTGTTAGTCATCACAGACCTGGTGAATTATTTTCACCATTGATTTTGTCAGTAGTAAATGCTGATGCCTTCAAAATGTTTTTTGATTTTTACTCTGATGAAAATAATGCTATGAAGTCCTCACTGTTTGTATTTTATTTCAAAGTTGTCTGAACAAGAAAAATATTTTTTGAGAAGGGATGATCAGTAAACACTCGTTCATCAGGATTACTCTGAACTAAAAAGTGGGTTTAATTTTTATCACCCTTCTTCCTTAATAAAAAAAGATAGTAAGAAGAGTCCTTATGTGAACAGACATATACACAACCTTATTGTATCCTGTCAGTTCACTGTTTGGTAAGATTACACTGTCATATGACAACAGACCTATTTGTATCACAGGCTTCTTTTGAACAGAACATGCTTCAGCAATTTGGACTTGTAACTATTTCATGGGTGGGAGCTTTTCAGAGAGAAGACACTGATGGGCCTATGTAAACAAGTAGACAGATAGAAGCCATGGAATAATACCGAGGCACACAGCTAACAGGAGTTAGTCTTTTCATAAGACTAGAGATATAAAAACAGTTCCTTTGTTTGCACTCCACAGATCACTCCACTTGGCCTCAGGTAAGTGGAAGCAGCCACATCCATACCCTATCCAACAGCAGGGAAGTGGGTTACATCCTGTGATTCTTGATACAGCTGCACTGAGTTGAATTTATCTGAAAACTATTGTTGGAGAACTTGCCTGAACTTTCTAGGCACAAGTAGAGGTGGTTGTAGACCAGAGGTTCACTGAAATGAACCACTTCCAGCATAGCACATATTTGATTTCTGGCTGTGGGCCTCGTTTCAGTCAGTGTCAAGGTACAGGTCCAACTCAGAAAGGCTTGTTTCAGCTGCTGAGATCAATACAACCCTCAGTACCGGAAGAAGGAGGTAGAGGCTACCCAACACAACAGTGGTTATAATAGCAGTGGCTCATTACCCTGGGAATGAGACTGGGTGCTTTGCTGAGCAGAGGCAGCTCCAGGGCTTCAACAGGTGTGAAACACCCTTGAGCTAACAACTTTGAATGGGACACCAAGTACAAAATGGCAGGGACTGCATTGCCAGGAAAGCTTAAGGTAACACACCAGAACCCCAGAATGACCACGCAAGGCAGCCTGAAGTCCTGGAGCTGTTGAAAAGTCTCTCTAGCCCATCAGTGCAGAGCAGAGGTGCCACATAAGCAGGAATCTGAGTTAACCTTGCAAAAGGTAACTCATTTACATTTCCTGGTATTTAGTATTTGTGTAGAATATCCATGTGGTTTCTTCACTGCAGTGTCACCTGCTAGTTCTACGGTTTCAGCCACAACAGTGTCATACAGCTGAAATGTTTTTCCTGGCCACAAAAGGTTTGCCTTGCCCAGAAAGCAATCCTCTCAATTGTTTATCTTGAGCTCTTAGAGCATCTGGCCCAAGGAAACAGAAATAAAAAGGGGTAAAGAATGAAAAAAAAAAAAAAAAAAAAAAAAAAACCCAAGCAGAGAGGACTGAAAAAGCAAACTGGAAAACAAAGATCCAAAGAACAGAAAAGTGAGCTAACATCAAAGATATCAGAAGAATAGCTCCAGCTACAAGAATAGGAAGGTGCAGTGTGTAATTCTTGTTTACTTTGGTATACAATAACAGAGGGGAACCAGATCGATTCAGTGGAAGGCATTATTATTACTTCTGTGTAACAGCACACCTGAAACTACCAGTGAGGAGTTTTAACTTTACAAGGCCTACCTCCTCCCTGAAGAATCATTTTCATTCATCCCCTCGAGCTCCCTTTGCTAGCACCCAGTAGACCAGCGTTTTGGCATCTCCCACGTCCTTTGACAGCACGTTCATGACTCCACAATGCACATGGAAAGAAAAGTGAAGCTCACTGGTTTTAAATGCACTAAAACATATGTCAGGAAATGTTAACCTTAAGCCATTTACATGCTTATTTAGAAAGCAACGACTGGGCATTACACTGCTAAAACCTGTTTGTCACGGGTCTAAGCCAATGTGGTTTCTTTGAAATTTGGACAGGTGCATGACACAGTTACTGCAGCTCAACAAACAGCTGGCAACTAGTTAAACTGCAGCAAAGCAGCCGCTCTGTATCAAGAGGTCCTAGATGACAGTGCAACCCAGACTGATGGAGCCCACTGGCTTCCAGCTGCAGCACAGGATCAGGAGCACTGAGTATTATGCCTGATTTTAAGGGCTAAAGACATTTAAAGGGCTTGCTCAATGCCAGGCTTCATATGAGATATTTCAGCATGTAATTCTACTGCCACAGAGGAACTGGGCGCCTGCCATGCTAGATCTAGGCTTTCACATCTTACTGCCTGGTTTCCCAGATCTGAGTTCACAAGGGAGCCAAGATCCTGTCTAAGAGTTGATTTTAGAGAAAAGATGAATGGGGCAAGGTGATACAAGTACATAAAATGTTGGTTGGTTTAAAAAAAAAAAAAAAAAGGTCAAGTGGAAACTTCCATTACCTCATAACTAAAGAACAAGAAAATATTGAAGCAAACTCCAAGATGATAAATTCAGAGCTGATAAGAATGTTGTTATACAGAATATAAGAATTTTAGCCAAGCCCAATAGTCAGTGTCACTGAAGCTACAAATTAGTCAAGACTACCAGGGTTTACAGGTTTATAAAGCAGAGTTACAGTAACCATTTTTCCAAAGGGGAAGGACAACTAAATACATGCTCCCAGGCTTAGCATTTAGAGATTGCATTGCAACAAGGAGGAGGCACCTTTGCTGAACATATCTCACACTTATTAATTAAAGGCATGCTGAGGTGGAGATCAGCCCTGCTGCAGTGTCACTGGGGTAGGGACTGACAAGCCAAAGGTTGGGCTGAAATGGGGTCCTGGACCGTGGGCAGGGTAGGGGGAGCCCCTATCCTGGAGGCTGGGCATGGCCATTAGTGCCCTCAATGTCCTGACAACTTATGAAAAGAAAGGGAAATGATTCCCAGTTGCTAAATAGTTTTTCTACGACCAACTCAAATGCAGTCTCCCAAATTACTCTCAAAAATAAATATTCAGCAACTTTTATGAATAATATCTGTATCTGTTCTAAGGGATGGAAGCATTGGAGTGGGAAAAGCAGACAGATCCAAATTCTGCTCCTCATCCTGCTAATAACTTGCAGAGGGTAGGTCACTTGCACCCAGCTTACCATCATACAATGGGGGACAATGAAACAGTCCACAGCTGTAAGCAATAGGCATTACACATTGCCAGAAGAAATGGGGTAATTTTTCATCAGGCCGTTTTGGATACATTAAGGGTTGAGGGGGTTGTTTTGTTTGTTAATATATGCTATATATTGGGGCTATTTTCTAGCTAATTTGTATCCAGGCCCCATTAGTTGCCAAGAGTCCAAACGATACAATTCTGGGAAAGAGAGGACTACCTCCTCAGTGCATTTATAATCTTTTAAGACTATGTAGAATAGTTTATCTTTATCTAGATGCCATTGTTAAGGCCAATATGACAAGTGTATCTAAATCTGGATCTGTGCAAGCAGTACCCCTAACAAAGAAAGATTAAAGGTGAAAATACAGACAAGTGGTAAAAGTACATGATAGATTGTTTTGTTTTGTTTTAAATCAGGTAACTCTGCAATTTAGCACAATGATGTCCTTCCACATACTGAGTGCTGTTATCTTAGGACTTAAGCAGTAAACAAAGAAAATCTCTGCTCTACTGATTTCAGAGTTCAGCTACATTATTTAGATACTATCATAAGTTTTACATGGGTCATAAGAACAGATGTGGTCACTGTTCCAAGAATCTAATAAACACACCTAACGATCAAACACAATAAAAGCAGAAGATTTCTTGAAGCATTGCTAGCATCTGTAGCTGAAGGATAATTATTGGCAGTTTTTCTGAATAAAAACCTAAAAACTTTGAAACAATTTTCAAGTGAAATTTGAAAAAAGACAGAAGTGCGACTTGGGCATCAGAACTAGCAGTGTTCCTCACAGACATATAGCATGAGGAAAAAAATTTAGATATGAGAAGAAAAATGGAAAGAGTCTGGTCCAGTTTCACTGGTGCTAATAAGAGTCCTTCCATTGACTCCATAGGGCAAATATGACCAAAGACAGCAGTTAGCAAAAAAGCCTGCAAAGAGTAAGCAGCAGATGAAGGATATAAAGAATGAGGGCAGATTGGGCTGGAAATATAACAAGGTCAGGATAAGCTTGAACTTCACAAATAAAGTAGTGAACTGATTGCAGCAAGAGTCTAATATGTCACAGCCAAAAAGATGATAATTCACTTAACTTCATAGCTTTCCTTTAAATCAAATCATGGATGATGTGAGACAGTGTTGATTATTACCCTCTTGGAAAGGTCTAAACTCCAGTTGTCCCAAGTAGCTTCACCTCTTATTGACCTGGAATTTTATAACAAATACTAGAAGCAAGAATCCCCACTGAAATCATGCTATCATGATATTAAGAGGCTGGCTTGCATGGATGTTTGGTCATTGTCTGCCAGGGAGGCAGGGAGATAGTCAGAAGGCAATTAAATCTGTCTGGCTGTGCTGACATTTTACTCAGTGTCCACCAAGTCTTTTAATTCATGTAAGTGTATATTACAGTTTGAGCTGCTGAGGGGGAAGGGAGGGGGAAAAGATCAGGCCCTAGAGCCTCTTTTGTATCAGACTGGAATTTTGGTTTAAAATCAAGCTTGATCAGTTCCCTAACATGGGTAAAAGTCCTGTGTAAGAGGCCATGTCACTCTCCACTCAAATGGCCAGAAGCCATCGTTTCCACAAGAAACAAAAGCAACTAAAAGCTTTAAATCCTATCCCATTGTAGAAACACAATTGAATTCTCTTGCCAACATGAGGACAGAGTATACATAGTCACTGCATAGGACTGACAGTCTGTGTGGGAATTACTGAAGTCTAGCTGCAAGATTTCCATATACAGACATTTCCTGCCACGAGAATGTTACAGTACTAAGTCAGCATCCAAAGTAATCTAAAGAACAAAAGCAAAGCCTCTAAAATAGCAAGGAGGAAAAAAATTATACACAAAGAACACTTCATACATTCAATACAGACATTTAAAGTAGAAGATATCAAGGTCATATCCTGCAGCCTTTATTCAGGCACATCAATAGGAGGGGGTTGTTAAAGTATAAAGCCTAAGGCAGTATCTGACCTTTTTCTTTTTTTTTTTTTTCCTTTGGATAAGATGGTTATGAGATGCTGCCCAAAAATGGAACTATAGGACATACTGAACTCAAACAGACATTTGCAGCTGAATAGTATCTGTTTCAAAGTATGGCCCCAAAGAAGCTCTATGAGTAGCAGTAAGAGAGACAAAAGATACTCGGGTCTACAGTCTGTTAATATAAAAATAATCTAATCTTGCTATAAACAAAGCAAGGGGAGTTTAATTAATCAGCCATTACATCAGCCACGTTTGACGTGAACACAGCAATTCCCACGGAAGTTTGATGGCCTCCCAACCTGTCAAATTCATTTTGTGGTGAAGAGTGAGCTAATGCAGGTAACATGCACTAAAGCAACCCTGCTCACCCACCTCCCAGGAAATCTTGCTTAGCATAAAGATAGAAGAGAGGTGTAGTCTGTGACTGTATCAGCTCAAATACCCAACTCATCCCTCTGACCTGGAATCCTGTTGCTCAACACAAGGAGAAATATGAGAAGATTTCCCAAGAAGTGTCATGATGGAGAACAGCTCCTTCTTCCACAAACAGTGTATATGAAGTAACATCCTTGTGTCCCCATATACACAGACATCTGAGAGGAAAGCAGGTGCCATCCATGTCAACTCCCCTTCCACGTTGCCTCAGCTCAATCCCACTATAAAGACATACAAGAAATATTAGGTCTGCAGTGTTTTTCCACTGTTCTCTCACTTCCCTTTTCCAATGGCTAACGACATCTACCTACAATAAAAAAAAAACCATAATAAACTATAATAAAGCCTTTGCTTTTCTATGTGCCCGGTGGTACACCTGTGCAGGGAAGCAGACTGCTAGAGTGTCACAAACCTAGCTCTGACGTTATTATGTGGCACCAATATTATAACACTTAGTAGCTGTTCCATACACTCCCTGCAGCTCACTGCTACCATTATTGATCATTACTTCATAATACTAATTTCAGTGTTACCAGAACAGCTCTTGAAGGTCATAAAACAGGCACCTGAAAACATTCACATGCCATTGCAAATGGTGTACACTGATACCTATTTTGCCTGAGCACTTATTTGCTTGGATAAAGGAATAAACTCTTGCTTCTTTCAGTGCATGCTTAGAACAACTTAAATTTTTACAGAATTTTCCGCACCAAGTTTTCAGCTTCCTCTAGAAGAAAACAGCTTTGGAAAACATACTAGAACAACCATGGCATGTAGGAGGGAAATAGGAACCCCTCCATTTATGTGTGCTGGGCTGGGCTTGGTGCCCCCTTTAAGAAGGGCACAGCTACCTCATGCAAAGTATGTGATTTATGCATGTGTAACATCTCCCTCTACTGGCTAAAACTGTGGGAATACTTTAATTACCAAGCAGGAAGGTTTTCTCTGGAGTGAGAATCCAGAGATCAGGTCACCTCCCATTCTCTTGTTCTTACACACGTTTGTCATCTCTGTAACCCTAAAGCAGACAAGGTTTGAGTGATGGAGCAGGTGATGATGAACTGGGCACAATTCACCTGAAACTCTTCCTCGATGCTGAAGTCCTCAATGAAACGCTTTGAAGACAAGGGGACGTTGAGCAAGTTCTTGGGAACCCAGGATTAAAGGGGACAGTTGCTTTGCAAAACCTTTCATCCTGGACTGTGGAGCAACATCTGATTTAGCAATACTGCTTATTGAGCGATTTTGAAAACTAAGATCCTAATGGTGAACCTTAAGTCTCTTCCGTAAAACCAGAGTTCAGTGGTTAAATATGGAGGTTTTACCAAATCTCAGTTCTTTACTCTTTGAAGACCACTAAAAAGCCATAACTCAGTGTTATTGTGTACCCCGCACTAACAGCATTTTTGTATCTGATCCTACCTGTATTCTTTTTAAATGCTCAACAGCTGACAAAATTGATAAAAAATTATCTTGATATGTTTTGAGAATGAGAAACACTAGCCTATGAATACACTCCAGATGGCAAGGCAAAGCTGGGATAGTCTGTCAGGACAATTTCAAAACACGTAGCACCTACACACATCTTCAGTTTCCAGCACATATCCCAACACTAAATGGCATTAAACTGAGATAAAGGCATTCTAAAGTTAACCTGGTCTTTTGTGAGCTGCTATCAGAGTTGGCCATATGGATCTCCTGTGGATAAGAAAAACAGAAAAGATGATCCATTCCATTAAGAATGGAGAATCCACTTCACACCAACCCTTCTGAAATGCAGCCTATACTATAGATGCAGAGGTTCTCAATCTATAGGCTACAGACACTAATATTTTTCCTGCTACAAGACTGTCATATTCAACAAATTCAAATACTATTTTCTATCATAATTCACACAATTGTAAATAAGGTAAATAATCAAAAAAATTAAGTTATTCATAGCAAGAGAATTATATCCTTTTCATTGTTCTCCATCTTTTAAAAGCCTTTTTAATTCACCATTCCTTCCCTTTTATTTCCCTTCTTCCTTTGTTTGATAAGCTTTTTCCAAATCTCCCTTCCCTGCATCCTGCATGAAGGGCGAAACCATTCATGCAGAATTCATCACAGGAAAACAAACATAATATCTCACTCCCATATTCCCAGGAGGGAATTAACTGAAATTACCAGTTCTTGGGAAATTGGCATAGAAAAAAAGCAGGAGAAATTACTATAGCCAAGTTGTCAGGGAAACTGTTAGCACTCTGGTAGCTCAGGAAAATGGGCTATTTGAAACACTTTCTTCTAAGTACCCAAGCAAACTATAGGGTCGTTTATGGAGATAGGAGGTGCACAAAGCCTGAAAGCATTATTGCTTTTGAAAGGCTTAGTAACTCCTGACTGCTGTGGGAGAGCTCACTGCAGAATGGACTCTTGCTACCTTTTCAGCACAGACATATGGTTCTATGAATAGGACTTGGCTAATTCCCCCTTTGTGGAAGTCTTTAGGAAGCTTTTCATTGTATAGCCCATTCTATAGAACTCCTAAAGCCAAAAGATAAGAGTGACATTTTCTAAGGAAATTATCCAATTCTATAGTGGGCTTTTTAAAAATTATTTGTGCCCAACCCTGTTATATTTCCTTTGCTACTCAAGGGACAGCAATTATCACAGCCAGCACTAGACAGCCTTCTGCAACAGAACTTCATTACTTTTAGTCCTGCCTGAGTACATGGAAGAACAGCACTTTGCCAGTTCCAAACATCCAGGCAGCTTCTGTAAGCTATAGCTGTCTAAGTCACAGAGCTAACATTCAGCACAAGGCTATGATTATCAGTGCAATACCCCTCTGTTCTCTGCTAGAAATTCTTCTGACTTGCCTTCTAGCTAGGGAAGACTTCAGGCTGTAAAATGACAATTTAGGGCACACTGGGAACATGCTGCTGGGATATAAGCATTGTTCCAACAGCCCTCCCTACACAGATGCACTCATACCTAGATGATGTCTTGTTTTCCTCTGCTACTTGTCACAAACACACACAAACTTACGATGTATGGCTGGGAGAGCAGAAAATGACAGAGTGCGTTTCTGTGGTATGACTGCACTTGCAGTAGTATTTTTGTGAGCAGAGTAATGCAGATAAAAAGGGAAAAAGCAACATGCCTATGCAAACCAATCTTTCAAGTGTTGACCTTGCTTTGAATAGCTTACTAGTGACAGCAAGTACATGGACTGTGGGTCAGGGTAGGCTATGGGAAGAGCGACAAGAAATCCTACACTTTAGCCCTGACCCAGGACTGCAGTGGATAGATAACAAATAAATAAATAAATAAACAAACAAATCTGTCTTTATATATTATATGAGGCGATGTCTCAGTCCCCTTGTGGTTGAAGGTGTGGAGCTCTCACAAAACATGCCTAACCTCATGCCCCACAAGCTTAAACAGCCAGTAGCAGATTTCATGTTATCATTGCATCCACATGGATCAGACTCTCAACAAGAGATCCCTGGTCAACAACACATGGGGCAGCATGGTTATTCTAACCACAATACTTGCAAGAGGCCTGGGCAAGACCTGAGTTTTCAATGGGAGAAACAGCAGAGTAAAGAGGGAGAGGAGAAAAAGAAGGGGGGGAAGGGGGAGAAACCCAAAGAGCTAAAAACTTGCTGACAACAATAGCAGGTTAACAACAGACTCAAAATGAAGATTTTTGGGGCTATCCCAAGTTTTTTCTTCCCACTCACCCTCTCTCAGAAATAAGGCCAAGGCATATACATACAGTTATTTGGTTACAGACTTAGAAACGTGCTAAAGACAAAGTTCTGTAAGCTGTTTTTACCTTCTATTCGGCAGGTTATAGAAGTTTCCTTACACGTGCATAGCTCGCTCATAGAGTATTAAAGCATTCCTCCTCCTTCAGTCACTCAGTTTGCCTGCTTGAACTACAGACCTACCAGCCCTGGAGATTCATCCAACTTGTACCTACTTATCCTCTCCAAAAGCGCTTGCCATCCCTGGCTCCATTTCACCTTAGAGCGTGAGGATATGCACGCACATATACAAGGTGTGTTAAGAGGTTAAAAGGGTGAATTTGTGCTGGGAGCATCATGCAGATGATTGGAGTCTCAGCTTGGCACAAGAAGAAAGGCCAAGACATGCCAGAATTTGCAGAGACATATTCCTCAAGTTGCTTGAACTGTACTTGGCGCTCACACTCCTAGCAAAGACCACAGGACTCAAGGTCACCACATTCATACAGACAGTTGTTAAGCACCTGAGCACACACACAGCTGATTCAGCCCACATCTGAGGCCCTGCCATCAAGGGCACTTTGCCACATGCATTCCTCCCTGTACAGGGCTTCTCCCTCACTCTCCTGACAAGGAGCAGCCATTACATTCAGATCATTCATTTCACTGGCTATAAACCTCCGGAGCAGGGCAGCCTAGCCTGCAGTTTTGCCTTCCTCTGCTGCAAGGAAAAACGTTCATTGTAGTTCTCCAGGTTAGCAAGCACATCCTGGAAATCTACTGGGGCTAAAGAGGCATGGAAAAAATAATGAAACCCAAGTCTGTAGCCCCAAGGGCAAGAAGAGATTGCACAGCACTGTCTGGACAGCCAGCCCGCAACCCTTGAATTCTCCCAGTGGTGCCTACACTCACTTTCCTTCTAAATGAATCTGCTTAAGCCACCCATGACAAGTCTTGAAAGAAGAGCCCAGCAGACACCTGCAGCAAAGTCCCTACTGCTTCTATGAATATTGCCCTGTTGGCAAACAACAATCAGGAAGGATAGTCTTGGAGCGGCTGGGACTCAGATTCAGTTCAATTCACAGCTCAGCAATCAATTTCCCTAGTGAGACAGAATAAGGCACTTTCTGTGCCTCAACAACGAATGCGTAACAGGGAAACAGTGCAGCCTTTCTCCCAAAAGCACCTTTCACTGGACTGCAGAGCTAGGCTCTAAGGTTACAGATACACAGCATAATTTAGAAGGGCTTTGAAATATCTGAGCTAGCTCTGAGATTAACTTAGAGAGCAGAAGATAGTCACATTAACAGAATTTGGGTCAGTTAGCCCTGATGAGAAGCAGGATCTGTTCTATAGGACGCCAGCTAGGGATCTTTCCACCACTAACCTCAAGACCCTTCAGAAAAGTAAGAAGCTGGCAAATGTCCCCAGCACAGCGTCACAAGAAAAAGATAATGCTGATGCACCTCAAATCTCTTGCGGAATGATCCCTCTGGCAAAACCCATTCTCTCACTGGGAACACAGCAACTCTGTTCTGGGACTTCTCTAGAGAAAGAGGAAAATGTTGCCATATGGAGTTGAGGAGAGGGCGAGTAAGAAGAGGAGCGTGGCCTCCTTGGAGAACAGAGGCTGTGCAAGTAACACAGGTCACAGCTGAGAAGAGAAACATGTCAGGTGGGACATGGAAAGGAGGAGTACAGTATTACAGAAGGAGCATAAAATAACAGCCAAACATGTTAATAATGGCATATAACAACCTTTAATACAACACGTATTTGGAATTGCAAAATGCCTAGAGCATCACAAATCTTGACGCAGGATAGCATCAGGCCATGTACACACACTAACGTCCAATACATTTAGGCATCTCATTCCCATCAGCTTTAATAGAAGTTATGCATCTAACTAGGATTTGGTAACTTTCTACCTCCGTGCATGTCCCATAAGCCTGTACTGAAGTACAGTAAGGCCACTGATTGGGACAGTGTTTCTGTCCAACAGAGGATACAAGGTATAGGGAAAAAAGACACAGTGTCCCTCTATCTGGGAGCTGCTAGCTCCAAAATCATGCTATGCCTTAAACATATGATAGCTTTCAACATTGGTTTTGTTTTCTCTGGAGGCCCATTCCCTAATGCTATCACCAACTGCATGTTCCAGCCTGCATTAAGCACCACCCTATCCACGAGAAGTAATTTTGCAAGAAATTGTGGTGATTTCAGCATATTTCAAGGTATTAAAATCAGTTTAGTAAGTATCAAACTCTGAAGCAAAGTAGATAATAGGCATTAATAACCTAAGTAAATCCATTAGTCAGTTGCACAGTGTTCATGGTTGTTCCTATACCTACAGCATCAATGAAGTCAGAATGAAACATCAGCCTTCTCCGACTTGTTATAGCAAATCCAGCTGTTACTTCAATGGAATAAAAAATTTCACCCCCTGTGATCTCCTCCTTTATTTTTGCTAACTACTTTGGTACAGAGATTTCAAAAACGTTTTTATGCCACAATAAAAAGGTAATGGCTCATCTGGCCTGCAGAGGCATAATTACTACAAATACAGTTGTAATGCAGATAATGATTCTGGACAGCATGTTTCCACCAGCAAAAGCCAAAACGAGCAAGCAGACTGATGACTGTCACCTGAATGCCAGCCTTCTAAAACAGTGATTCCTCTAGAAAGATCAACACTGCTGCCTAAAAGCTATAGGTATGTGTCTCAGGCATCACTTAGTATTTTGTCTGTTCTCATATGGGGGAAGAGTGGCTGGAAAGCTGCCTGGCCGAAAAGGACCTGGGGGTGTTGGTAGATAGCCGGCTGAACATGAGCCAGCAGTGTGCCCAGGTGGCCAAGAAGGCCAACAGCATCCTGGCCTTTATCAGGAATGCTGTGGCCAGCAGGGGCAGGGAGGTGATTGTCCCCCTGTACTCGGCGCTGGTGAGGCCACACCTGGAATACTGTGTCCAGTTTTGGGCCCCTCAATACAAGAAAGACATTGAGGTGCTGGAGCGTGTTCAGAGAAGGGCAACAAAGCTGGTGAAGGGTCTGGAGCACAGGCCTTATGAGGAACGGCTGAGGGAACTGGGGTTGTTTAGCCTGGAGAAGAGGAGGCTGAGGGGAGACCTTATCGCTCTCTACAACTACCTGAAAGGAGGTTGTAGTGAGGTGGGTGTTGGTCTCTTCTCCCAAGTAGTTAGCGATAGGATGGGAGGAAATGGGCTCAAGCTGCGCCAGGGGAGGTTTAGATTGGGTATTAGGAAAAATTTCTTCACAGAAAGGGTGGTCAAGCATTGGAACAGGCTGCCCAGAAAGGTGGTGGAGTCCCCATCCCTGGAAGTGTTCAAAAAACAGGTAGACGTGGCACTTGGAGACATGGTTTAGTCTAGTCTACCCTTGATTGGTTTAGTGTGGACTTGGTAATGTTAGGTTAATGGTTGGACTGGATGATCTTAAAGGTCTTTTCCAACCTAAACGATTCCATGATTCTATGATTCTATATTATCAGTTGAAGTTGTGTGTTTTCAGAGGGGTTTGTTTTTGTGGGTTTTTTTCACATTTTGTCAATTTTACAGTAAGCAAAGAGCATTATATAAAGTATCACTAAATAAACTTTGTATTTCACTCTGGAAAGTCAAATTCCAGTCAATTGTTCACCACTATGGGAATCGTTGTTCGATATTTATACATATTTATTTATACATACATACATATACATATGCATAGGATATCTAGATTTATTAAAAAGCTAAACAAAATCAGATGTGGATTTATATGTTTGTAATTAATTTACATATACAATTGGATTTATCAATCCAGTTCCATGCTATTACAGGCAAACTCCTTAGATAGTTTCCTAACATCACAAAGAAAGTTTTCATACCTAGAAAATAAATCTAGGTTCTTAAAATTCCCCATTCAAACTATCCCCATTCTTGAAATGCAAGAGGGGAAGAGGAAAAAGTTGGGGGAAAAGGGAAGGACAAAGAAAAACAACAAAAAAATACTGGTTTTCCTTTTTGGACTTACGGGAGGAGGAAAAAAAAAGGCAAAATATGGAAAATAGTCTAATCTTAGTGAAGAAAGTGTTCTGGAAGTTCTACTTAAAATGTAAAGAATGGAGGGACTCTGAGGAGTCCAGACAGGTATTCCTCTCAAGCCACAGTTAATGATTGTTTGCATTTCTCTTAGTCACAATGTCCAGAAAGATTTTACCTTAAAAATACCACAGCAACCATCAAGAACAGACTGTCTCTGCTACAGAGATCTGCTGCTCAGTTACCACCAGTATTGCATGTACTTACCTCAGCGCATGCCCACTCAGAAGTCAAATGTAGTCATTCCTGCTCCAAATGGTCAAAGATAAGAACAGCACAAAAGCAAACTCTCATGTAATACCTTTGCTCTTGCCAAGTGGCTGCAAGTTTGAGGCGCTTCCAGACCTCCCTCCTCCTGTGAAGTGAAATCAGAGCTGAGGAGACAAGATACCCATCATGTAGGTAGCTGTCTAGCAAACACACACAAGCCTGTTTCTTCACAGATCTCCCATGCTGCACACAGGCAGCCTGTTGCAAAGCCCCCAAGCAATATACTTCTGTCAACCACCTACCTTGGGGCCATGTCCTTCAGGGCATTATAACACAGAAATTTGGTGGCAGCAGTTTACATAACTTCCACGAGGCCCTTGTCTGCTCGAACCTGATCCTATAGCACTCCTTAGAAGTGCTGGGACAATTGCACCAGGGCCACACAGTGAACCACACTGGGACCTGACCCAAGTTACACTTAACTATTTTCAGACAGATCAGTCTTCTGATCCTACCCACAACTCTGGCCCACACATAGCTGTAGCAGCACAACTCATAGGGGCACATGGGGAGAGTGGAAAAAGGGACCAACACAGGAAGAGAGACTGCAAACAGGAGCTACTTAGGCCATTCCCATTGCCAAAGTAAGTAACTTCATAAGTAATTTGTTTACAAACCATTCTCAGACAACGATTTAACACATCTGACTTCCTGAACTCTGAGCCTTACTTCCTCTCCTCCATCAATCCCTGCTTCCAAGGAATCTATAAGCCTAAGCATATTAAGTCGTATTTTGAAGACTTTTCTTTCACTTGCAGTAATGGTTAAGTAACCACCCTCACATCGTCCTCTCAAGCACACAGAGCCATCCTAGTATAACCATGCCAGGTGGGGACAAATACTGTTAACTGGTTGGGGTGAATAATTCATGCTTGGAACATTACATCTTGACAGATTATTTTGGTACGTCCACTTCTGTCTCAAGCAAGAACTCAGAAACTGATGAGAACACACAGAGAAATGGACAGCAAGCAAAAAAGTGGACAAAAAATGAAAAAGAAAACAGAGAAACAATAAACATGCTTGAGCCTCAAATAAAAATGGGTTCATTTCCAGGTCTTGTCTAGCTTTAATCCTGAAAGATGTGCTTGCCTGAACCAATCTGTCCATTGTCAGTGAACAACTGGCAGTCAGCAAACACTTCAATAGTCTTCCGTTGAGTTATTTTGTACATTCCAGCTTCTTCACTGCCAACTGTTCAAACCTATTTGCAATGATTTGTTTTTCTTTCTGGTTTGAAGAATGTGATGACAGTCAGTGCAAGAAAGCCATATAATAGTTAATGTGGTGCAAGCACTGGAATGATGAGAAAACTGTTCTGAATAGACACAGTCATTTCTCCAAAATGTATTTGTCCAGTTGTTAGACACTACACGCTTGTGTGGACTACTGGAATTACAGAATACTAAATCTGCAAAATGTTCATTTAACTCTATTAACAAAATAAAAAATGAAGCTGAATACCTCAGGATCAGAGGGGCAGTCTTTTATGGAGAGCACATTCCCTAGAGAGCAACTGCAAGATCTTAGCTATCCCATACAGCTTCATAAACATTAAGGAGACAGAATACTGCCTGTTCACAATGCTGTTTTCAACAGCAAAGCTTCACTGGCATAAGAATCAGCATCAACACAAAATGAGAGCAGATCTGAAAAAAGTCCAGACCCTAACAAGATACTTTGACAGAATGGCTCACCTGTAACTGCATCACTAGCAGTATTTCCCACCTGAAAAACAGAGCAATTTTTTTTTTAATAATGTACTTGCAAAAAGGAAAACAAGAAATTCTACCTCCTAAATGCTCTCTTTTCTTCCCACCCACTTTGAGTGGATTTTTTTCCTCTTCTTGTCTCTGTCTCATTTCTAAGTCAAACTCCTAGCAGCTGCTTATTGAAGACTTCAGTTATAATTCTGGCTGGCTAATGGCAGCTTATTTCTTTCAAAATAATAAGACAAAGAAGGATACACAATAAGAAAGATTTCTTCACAGTTTCCAACACAGTGGATGAGTAATTCCAAAGGTATCAAGAATCTCTTCTGTTTGCAATATTGCTGCTTTATTTAGAGGGTACAACAAAGAGCTAACTTAGGAGATATCAACAAAGCTACACCACACAGAAGGATCTCCTTTGCAAGGGGGAAGGATGCAATTAACAGCTATACCATATAAAAGTTAATTGCACATTATTCTTTTGCAATGGAGATTCCTGAATCTATTTCAATAGTTTATCAAGATAAAACAAGGTAAACAAAACAAGATAAAAACCAAACAACCCCCCCATAATTTATTAAAATGTTTAAACGTTCTTTAAAACATCTTAGTTTGCTGCTGACTGACATGCAGATGGTACATAAATAACCACACACAGAGGCTTTGCTCACTTTAAGGCTTTGATTTAAAACTCAGAGAAGATTCCAGAAGAAACATCAAACTGCAACTCGCCACAAGTAAACCACAGTCTTCTTGAAAATCACAGTGCATTTAGGATTCATTCACTATAGCAGTGGTAAGATCAGAGAGTGTTCATAGTGAATCTCTGTGATACATGAAAATGCACATATACAATGCCTATACAAAGTTTATATTCCAGAGATCTGGATTCAGTTTTGATGCATTGTTGAAAGCTGTTGATCTTGCTCACATTTGCAAACACTTCATAGAACTGCTGGCTTTATGAGAAGTTACTTATTTACATAATACACAATCAACACCAGAGACCCAATACCATTTGCAGATAAAAACAAGAACATTCTTGTTATTCTGGCATGCCTTCTGCTAGCTCTTAGAAAAGAGGTTTCCATTCTTGCATGCATAGGAATAAAAGTTCCATCAATCAAAATAATTCATCAGTTTCGTAATGACCCCTCCACCTGACCTTCAATGCCTTACATAACAAGCAACCTGCTGAGTCGTCTTCTGTAAAGAACACATTTTGGTAGCCTATTCATCTAATCCATCAAACAGAAAAGGAGTAGTTGTGTTGGTCAAATCCATGCAAAAGGCACGCTGTGGTAACTAACTGAACCCCAGGATCCACATAATCTTAAAACTCTTACCTTCTAGCACACAACAGGCAAAATTGCAGTCACCAGACAAGCAGGCAGCTGACAAACAGCATTTAAACAGATAGGGCCTGATCGTCTCTAGGCCAATGTTGTAATAAGAAGAGTACAAGCAAGAATTATTTTAAAATTACATACCTTAGATGCTGCTTATCATCCAGCTCCTCAAGAACATTTACAGTAATATTCTCCTTTAGGATAGGCAGCATAGGGATCATTTTACACTGGCCTACAGCATCTGAAAACTTGGAGTCAGGTAAGATATAAAAGTAGAATTAAAATGAACTGAGTGACTTCAAGTAAGTCTCTGGTGAGCGTTTATTCACATTGCAAAACTACTACTGAGAGAAGGTTGACTCTAGCTTTTGATGTGGCCATAATAGAGAGACTACTCTGATCTGAGCTTTAATTATACATTAATAGCATCTGAAAAAGATTCTCAGATGGAACTAATCCTTTCACACCTTGACCCATATATTTTTTCCTTAACCAACAGGAGACATTGCATAGATTAGACTATTAAATATTACTCTGGTCCAGACCTGCATCATAAATCCCTGAGACAACATTTTCAATTAAGACAGCCTGAAATGACCCGGTTTTCAATGTCTGTGATCTGATACACCTATTTGGTTTAACTTTCTATTCTAGTCATGGAGCTTGTTAAAATTAGGTGGCATATCAGAATCTAAATTATGCATCAGGACAAACCCTGGAATTACATAGCCTTGCCCCTTTCCCAAACCTCTTCACCTCATTTTCCTAAACCCAGCCTGATCAAGGATCTCTCTAAGTTATTAAATTGTTAACATTTCACAGATTATTTGTATCATTCACAGCATGAAACTACTGAAAAATCTGTCAGAAGAAAAGTACCACAGATGCGGAGGTAGTGGCAAGACCTGGAAACAAGAACTAGAAAGGAACAGGTTTGAGTTTGGGGACTGACAAAAAAGATTCACCCTTTCAGTATTCATTCTGAAGGCATTCAGATTGCTTTGTATTTGGGGAGGAATATTAATTTCCTCATTCCCCCTCCCAACCTAATTTACACCACAGGTCTTTCCCCAAAAACTTGCAATTATAGTAAGGAGGAATAGAATGGCAGCAGATTTTATTTTACTGTATATCACTCTACAGTAATACACACACACCAGTTTGATTTAGTGACTTTAAAAATTCAGTAACATCTATGGAGAGCTGGCCATCTAACACCCTATATCAGGGAAAACAATTTCATGTTTTCTTCTTCTAAAAACCTTCATGAATGTTTCTTTTCTCTGTTAATTTTACATCCATTTTTCCACTCTTCCAGATCCTTCATACACACCAATATGTAACAACATGGCTTAGACTCAGATAGACTTGGAGGCACTGCACCAGGAACCGTTAACTGTTTCAAAATATGATCTCATTCTGCTTTTTTCTTTTTGCTTAACCAGTTCCTCATCTCACGCTCTCCCTCCCACGTAAAATGAAAAGAAGCCTCTTGTGAGGAGCTTTGTCACAGGCTTTTTGAAACATGATCTCTAAACAAAAAATTGCTGCAAAGACTTAAGACTACACTAAAACTAAACAGAAAAGGGGTCAGAAGACCAACCGCCTGGGCATGACCCATTTTCTGCCACACATGTAAGCTATGACTTGAGAAAGGCATAAAGACAGAGATCAAGAAGTCTTTGATAAAATGGGGGCTGTAATTTAACGATTGGTAACAAGTGAGAAACAGCTTCACCATTCTGAAAAGGAATTGTTCATGCAAATCAGATGCTGGCTCCCGGCAGACCCTCCTTGTCTAAGTCATTAAGACTCTCCCTCCTACCACTATTAGTCATGCTGAGTATTAATATTATTCATTATTACTCATAGTTTACTCTTTGAATAACCTCATTAATTTCAGTGAGACATTTGCAGTAGGAGGTAGTAGATAATCTATGCATTTATATATGTATGCATGTCTCATTAAAGGCTATCAAATGAGAAGACTGAGTTTCCCTTGCTGACTAAGCTGATCCTTAAAACTCTGGACCCAGAACTGAAAGTATTTGTGGCTGCTGCTGAAGACGTGCTAAGTCAAGCTTTCAAAAGTACCTGTGGCAGAATCGGTCTTCACAGCAACTTTCAGGAGGATACTGCAAAGTTATACCAGCCTTTCACCTCCAGGCTCTAGTGTATAAAAGAAACTTGGAAAGGGGCAGCTGCCTGTCCCTCAGTACTCCCAAACAGCATGCTAGTAACAAAGGTAGCAAGCAGATTCAGAAGAAAACACACACAGCTTGGTACCTCACGGACCACTCTTCCATTCATTCCTGCTCTTTTGTGGATCCCACTGATGTTCAGAACATTTCTCCTCTGTGGGTCTTCCTTCTTCCAAAGCTAGGGAGAAGAGCAAGCCAGTTAACCATTCATTATAAGATCACACCGTACTTCACCCCTCTCAGTAGACATCCTGTGATAAGATCATCCAGGGGAGAAGGGCAGACTCTTCTTAAAGAAGTAGAGGGCCCATGAGAGCACCTCAATCATCCAGGCTGTAAATAACTTGAGTGTTGTTGCTTTCTATTTTTTAAAAAGGAGAGTTAATTTTCTCAGTGATTTTAGTACATTTCAAAACTTCATGTATTACAACATTAATTCTTTAATTATATTTTTAAAGAGGAAAATTCTTGTGATAACTTTCTACAGAAATAAACTGGGACAGCAGTGCTACAGGCAGCAGGAGACTGGAGACGTATGCTGTCTGAAAACATGACAATGAGTCAGAAAAGCATGACTGATCTCTGCTCCCTGATCATTTCCTTCAAATGTTTAAAGGAATTCCTGCTGTGAGTGAGAATTATAACTTTTTATTCTGTCCCCATGTCCTTCCCTCACTCCCCTCCCCCAAGCAAAGATTATTAGCACAGGTACAAAGTAATTACCCATCCTGTTTTCTCACCAGTACCCACCTCATCCCTGTGAAAGCCAGCTAGATCAGGCAATGCCTGTGAAGCCAGGCTCATAATCCCATCAGGAGAGGGTGATAGCAATCTGAAAGCAGCAAGGCGGGACACTTTCTAAATACTACCACCCACAGGAAAAATTGTACTCTGCTGCTTACAGACTATGCAAGCCTGTCTGCTCTCCTGGCCCAAACAAGGTGCAGGAAAATAAGCATGGGATCAGACCACGCTGTTTAGTGGCTAACCCTTTGAGAAGCAGACCCTGTCTTTCCTCCAGCTCTCTGGAGCACACCTTGAATGCTAGCCCTGTACTATTGAATTAGCTCAGTCTCATGCATTGGACACGTTGACTCACATGAGTGGTTCCCAATTCACATTTGTCTGAAGCCAGGGTTAAACTTCATGCTCAAGACAGAGCCACAGGCTGGCGTGAGAGCTGAGGTGAGCTTAGTGGATTACAGAGTCAAAGAGGCTACAGCTCTTTTGCCTCCAGATCCCACCTACTGAGTTCCCATGTTCAACGAAGTCCCAATACTGGATGCACCTGATCAACATGGGCCCCTCTTCTACCTACACAACCCACTGCACCGGAAACCTTCCCCCATCACAAGCCTGGCTGTGGCACATGTCTGAGAATAAATCAGGAAGCGGCACAGTGGATGATACAATGCTGCCTTCTTCGTCAGACTGTAAACATGAACCATCCCCCGCAGATGGGGACAATTTTACTCACCACAAGCTCTTAAGAAATAACAGCCTATGCACTTCCCTCAGAACTGGTAGTGTATTTTGCTCTGATACAGACACATACTGAGGCTGGGGAAGGAAACATTTACCTCCCCCACAGTGGACCCAGATGAGATGCAGGCATCATCTTATCCGAAACAATGAATACAGTGACCCTACCATTGACTAAGCTTTCAAATGCTTCCTTTCCTTCAGATATGCTTCTCCTTAACACATGAGGAGGGATGGAGTTCTTCTCAGACCTGTAAATATTGTCAGAGGTACATTAAACATATTGATTGCTAAGGTATGTTTCTAGACAGGTGCCAATGCCAACAGTTGCATACAAACCCTCCACCTCCTCGTTCCAAGAGCTCAGTCATAATCTCATAGAGATTGATCAAGGCTGACATACTTTAGCTTGAAAAAAAAAATCTGCTTCAGGGCATATGCAAATAGCATAAAAAACAGAGTCCTGGACAAGACCAGGAACTTGCACACCTGTGAAACTCCAGCCTTCATTATTATTATTTTCAAGAGTTCTGTAGATTCAGTCGTACCATTCCAGTCATCTCGGTCAGAAAATTCTGAATTAATCTATTTCTCTGTTTGAGAAACAGAAGGAACAGTTATTTACCTATCACATAAGAATGTAGTGAAGAAATATTAGGTAACATCTGTCTCCCAAGTCATAAATCATTGCACAAGTACCAAGGAGTATTAAGACTTACTTTTTTTTTTTTCTTCAAAAAAAGACTCATCTTATAATCTGTCTTCTACAAATGCAGTTGCAGGAATTCTCATAGTTATAATAAAATCTGTTACAATCTTTTAAGAAACATGTTTCATCAGGGGTCCAATGAACAAATACTTTTTAATGGGGAAAAAAAACCCACCAAACCCAGTTTAAAACTATCTCAATTTTGATCATGAGAAATGCTGGGTCAGTCCTATTCCCAGTTACTGCTAAGCAAATGGCAAAGCTTCCATCGACTTCAATGGGAGAACAACAGGACCTTGAGGCAATGTATTTTAAGTTACTGATATTCACAGGAATTCCCTGTGAGCACAAATGTCATACAGTAACCACTGGGCAAGAATAAAATGGTGACATTATTACTAGTGCAGAATAATGATTCATGATCTTTGCACTGTGCCCTATAGTGCAAATGTCACTACATTTATTAAGAGATTTCTTTTCCTTTGTGTTTGAGGGTATGGATCACAGCAGGAAATATTTTTATTTTTACAGTGACCTTTGCAAAGCTTGCACAGCTAGATTATGCTGTGGTAATGGGACACCCCAAAGGTCATGAAACATTATTCTGCCCTAGTAACTATCAGAAATGTGATGGGAGTTAGAAAAGGTATCTGTCCCCAGGGCCAGTTTTTCTAGTCTTCCACCTCTGGAGACCTGGGTTCAATATTGGCCACGCCAGTTATACGCTGGAGGCTGCTAAGAGTCCTCGTTAACATTTCACCAGTTAACTGAAGGCTATGATTCCTGACTTGATGAGGCTCACTCTCTCTTTAGATACTACTGAATCATCTAGACAGTAAACTTAATGTTTAGACTGGGGGGAGTGAGAGCCGATTTCCAAATGCAAAGGAAAATACTGCTATCCCCTGAAGAACAGACAATGTGAAACTACAAAACCAGCTTGAAGGTGAGGAAGAGGCACTATCCTGGATAACATTGTTGAATAAAAGCTCCTAACGCAGCGGTGCACAGCTTGTTGGCAGTAGACTATACTTGTGATATTTCACAGTGATTGTCAAAACATTAGATTATAATGATGAGTACAGTACTATTGTGCTAGTCCATCCTTTTCAAAATTACACAAATCTAAAACATAGTGCCTGAAAAGCAATGCAATTTTTTTAAGACCATTAGTGTGCATTTGTATAGCAGACACTAAAGTGAACAACAACACTGGCTAATGGGTATAAATGTCTGCAAAAATACGTCTATTTTCATCACAATGTCATTGGGGGGCACAGGATGCAAAGTGACAACTGAAAAAAAAAGTAAAATCTAAGGTTCAAAACCACATGGAAGACAAAACAAGCAGCGACGAGACACTAAGGAAGCAGAAGCAAAAGCTGGTTCATCCACCAACGAGTTCAAACTGTCCTGTTGATTCACACATAAGCAACATGAGGTGAAGTAGTTGCAGCAGAAAGAACAGGATTCCTGGGCATGACACATGAATTAGAAAAGCATTCGCCTCCTTTGCTTCAGAACGTCCCGTTCTGACACTGCCAACAACATGTCACTTTGAAACCAAAATGGCATTTGAGAAGAATTACACAAACATGGGCATGTGGTTAACCCTGCTGGGGCTTGTTACCATGATGTAACCACCTGATTTTTTCCTCAATGTTTTGCATGCCAGGATTATAACATTTTTACCATTTTTAGCCTCCAGGCCTTAATTATATCTGCATGTTGCTAGTACAACAGTATTTTACGCTACCTGACTTTAACAGAACACCACCTTTTCATGTGTCTGCAACAGTAAGTGCATCACTTGGTTGTCTTCACAAGAAGCCGATGCTGAAAACATCTTAGATATTTCAGTATGATAGAAACAGGGAAGAAATGCACTGGGAGAAATGAACCAATGGAAATTTCACAACAATTTTAAAAAACAAGAGGAATGTGTTTGGGGGCTAGATTTTTAGAGAGCTTCAAGGTTACCAACAGGACTCCATCTAGGTTTTTTTATTTTGTTCCTAAAAAGAAAACCAAAACCAACAACAACAACAACAAAAACCCTAATGTAATTTTAATGGAAAATTACTGCAGAATAAGACTTTTTTCTAGCTAGGATTGAACACGACTGGTGAACTTCACATTGGAGTCTCACAAAATGAGCAAATAGGCTTTGTGACACAAACCTGCCCTCTGCTGGAAGTACAAGAAAATGGTAAATCCAAAAGAGAATCTAAATATAATTTGAAATTATATGTTGAAATTATAATACCTGTGATATTTTTTTGTACACAAGCAGCACCTCTTTACATTATACGTTCTCTTTCTTTGAATGACAATGAACTAATTTTTCAGACTCCGAATAATCCACTTTATTCAGTGCTACAAAACAATGTCCAAATACCTCATCGACCAACAGAATGTTACTCATCCTGCACAGACCTAAGTCTATGCAAAAAGGCAAATACTGGTACAGTCAACAGTCTGCAGAAAGCACTGACCTGATCAAAATGTGTCTTCCTTTCCTCATGAAATTATCCACTAGCTGCACATGTGCACCACACCTCTGGGAATATTCAGCTTTCTCTAATATTTTCACCCCCCACAGACTGTGAAAGTCACATCTACCATTGCTGTCTTGTCCCACTTCTGCCTATTCTCAATTATTTTTTGCCTTAGAAAAAACAAAAAACTGTTTGAACAGCTCCAGCATGTATCCTGTATTCACATACACAAGGATCAATGCATATTAAATAGGCTCTTAAGGCCCTTAAGCCTGCTATGAAATCATCATTTTTCATCTAAATAGACTAACCTTGTTAAAACTCAGTCTCCTTGCAAATAAAGGACCACCTAGTCCAAATAAATGACAGTGACCAGTGTTTGCTCCCTGACCTACTCAAATCAAGCAAAGCTGCAGATGTTGACCATTTTGTAAATATATGTTTTGTAGGTACCGTTCACTTATTGCAAAAGAAAAGTCCTACTTTGTCCAGCAGCCACCCATTCTTAGCTTAAAGCTAACTTGTGGCTCCTGCTTAAATCCTCTGGTTTATTACCGCTGGGTATCGCACCTTGTCCAACCTGGGCATGTTGCTAATAGATGCTATTAACAGCATGAGCTCAAAAAACATTTGTGCCAAGAGATGAACTCCAGGCCCACTTACATTATAGCCTCTGTTTTTTCATGAACTTTATGCCAGTAAATAGTTGTACCCAGGTGCTCCTGCACAAACACAGTCTTAGTTGAAAGACTGCAGACACAAAGTATAATGGCATCACTGCACATGTCCCAGAACCTGCAGAACTGTGTTCAGCCACGTTTGGAGATGACTTCCCTGTAAACATGATCCCCCAACGTGGTACTCCAATGCAGTAGGTGGGACTTGAAACATCAATCGATCTAAGGTGATCAAACATGCTTTTAGTCACCCTCACAGTTTCACAGGGCACATATGTTCAGACTCTGCAACTTTCTGGGGGCTGATAGTTCTCCTCTCTGAGCAGTACCTGCATTATTCAGCCATGCTTTTACATCAGCTGGCATGAGCTGCCTTCATAGGCAAAGATGTCCACTCACTCCCTGCTAGGGCTGAGCTCCTCTGGAGCTGACTGCTTTACGAGCTGCATGGTGCTCAGAGTGACAGCTTAGTCCATGGCATCCCTGGCAGCTAGGTAAAAGTATAGAGCCATTGCCTTGCTGGGAACAACAGATTCCCTGTGTTTTTCTCCTGCATGGGACAGGAGCTCCTGGATTCTGCTGAGCTCCTTCCTATTCCAGCTGGAGCCAGTGTCCATCATGAAGAGCAAAAGGGACAGCGTAGCTGAATCACTTTGCTTTTGCGAAAAGCAAAGGCTTCCAGCTGCTGCACTCAACTGTGCTCAGATTTCAACAGCAGCCAAGAATCAATGTGTCCATGTAGGTAGGCACTGATGATCCTATATTTGAAATCTGAAAACTTCTCAGAAATATGAAAGTTCACCCGCCAAGTGGCAAATACCTCAGAAATTATAAAACCTCTGAAAAATCCTTATAAGTATGTTTACAATCACATGCTTGGATAAGAAAGCACTGCAGCTGGAAATATGTGGAAGCACCTCACCTCATCCATCTGCAAAAAAATGCATGTATGTATTGCAGAGTTGAACCTCCTGGTGATGCACTCTGCAGGAAAGTGAGCAGCCTAAGCACTATCCCAGGAGAATCAGAGCTCAAGTCAACCCTTACACCTTTGTACTGCATAAATAAGTAAGCCTGGTCTTCAGGACAACCCTCAGCAGGCAGTGGCTTTACCCAATATCTTGTGTTTATATAATCAGTGTACTTAAGGTGGAAGAAATAGGATCCAGCAAGTACGGAATGTAACAAATACATTTTTACATTTTCATGCTGCTGAGCAGCACTGGCATTTAATTAATAGGATCCTTGGATGAAAAAAGACTAACTTAAGGCAAATTTGTGCTATTTAAGGTAATTATTAACTGGGTTAATGTCTTGCATTTGGCTAGTAAATAAAGCCTATCTTTATTAAACCAAAGTAAAGCAGTGAACAAACTACTTTTATGGTGCACTCACTTCCTTTCTGCCATAGGGCCCTAACCTATGCGAACTGTCTACTTCAGTAAGCGAGAAGACCTGTTTCCACAACTCCAGCTCAATCTCACATTACTCTATCTTAAGGGCTGGTGATGGTATTTGCAGGTGCAAGCCTAGTGCCCAGTAAGGACCAATAAGAAGCAGTAAGGATAGACTGGAGAATGCAATGGGGCACACCAACAGGACTGGAAGACAGGTGCAGGATGACAGCATTTTAATAGCTAAATTCTGCTCCCAGTTACTTCCATACAAGTCCTCTGGCACACTGCATCTTTTTTCTCGTCAGGATACCATCCTCTCCCTCCTTCCCTGTTTCCCTGCTTCTTTTTTGTGCAGCTCAGTTCAGTTTGCATTTCACCTTACCAGCTCTCCCCTCATTTTTGTCTCTCTCTCTCTAGCCTCTCTTCTGTGGACTCTCAGTCAAATAAAGTTAGGTTAGAATTCTCACAGTTTATTACATCAAGAGCAAATGTTTAGAATAGAACGTTTAAAATGAGACAAAAATGGGTTTCTGAATCTACTTGCTAATCAGAGAAAAGCACATTAGGAAAAACAAACAAACAGTTTGTTTTTTCATTGATGGCAGAGATACTGCGCGTTTCCTCTACCCATGGACTGCAACTGAAGTCAAAGTACCAAACACTTGGAAAAACCTGTGCCAAGTCCTTCTTTTTCTAGGTTTATACAGTTCCATAGCCTGTATTGAGGAACTAGGTTTGGATTTTTCTTTTTCTAATGTTATGACATTCTTGCTTACACACTTTAAGTCTGGGTAATACAATGACAATTTTCTTGCTTAGTTGTCACTTACACTCCCTACAGTTTTGTCATTAATTATACCCTCAAAAGGGTAGCTATAATTTTAGACTGATCAAAAGGCATTTGATCAAATGAGTGGGACATCTCTCCTGAATTTTCTGTGTCATGGTTAAACTTATTTGCATAGGCAGGTATTTTTCTTTGCTTACAGTAATCTTGAAATACTGTGGTCACAGCAGATTTCTGCTTTGCCATTTTCAAATTATAATGTGTCAAAACCCTCCTGGGTCTGTCCTGCTCACTTAGTTCTGATCACTGTGCCCTTTCTTCCCTTGAAGTTTTCTTCTTTTTTCCAATCAAGACATATTAATTCAATCTCTAATTTCAGAGGCAGATGAAGTGCAGCTGACAAGTTGGGGGCGGGGGGGTGGGAGGGGACAGAACTTCTGTCTTTATTCTTGCAAAAGAATTACCAGGTTTGGTTACTTTTTTTTCCTACACAATTAAAGCTCCACTGCACAGCAAGGGCCCTACCTCTGAGTGTGGAAACAGCACCTAGCACAACCAGGAGCTCCTCTCCATAACAGGTCCTGTGGGCACCACCACAACAGAAACAGTAAGTGCTCATTTTCCAGCTAATGCCAAAATACTAGCAGAAGACAAAGCACATTTTAAGCTGTAAAAGCCTGTCCTTGTATTTGCATCATATCACAGAACCAAACAAATTGCTGGTGACTAAACACAGCTGCAAAAGGCCACAGCAGGAAGAGGATTTTCTCCTCAGCTTCCTTCCTTCTCTAGCAGCCAGGTGTTTCAGAGAGACCTTCCGAATCAGCCGCCGTTTACCAGCGCTCACTCGCACAAGAGGGCACTGTAGCCACACACATCAGGGCGAGTGACTCAGCCCAGCAAGCTGTTCATCTGCAGAAACAGGCTTTAAACAACTCTTCCCTTGAGCTAAGGGGAGCCCTTGTCTTCTCATCCAGGCTGGTGGCAAACACAGCAGTATGTGCTGACGTGTTGCGCTGGTACACCTTGCACAGATGGATTGCTCTGGAGTAAAATATACCTTGCAGAGTTTATTCCAGTTCCAAACTTGAATAAAATTTGACAGTTTTGGTTTACCTGAATGCCCAGGGAGTTGAAGTCAGGGAAACTATCATAAGCTTTTTTTTTTTTTTTTTTTTAAATTTAAATCCCAGTTCATGCTGTTGAAAGGAAAAACCTTCTGTGCTGTGCTTGTAATAATGTGAATATTTAGATTATACTGGCAAACAGAAACCTCCTAGATACTCACAGGACAACTGGAAGAGAGCTCATGGCAGTTTGAGATGAAGGGTATTAAAAACTTACCAGCGCATCTGTCCAATTGTAAATCTTCAAGCATGTTTATGCTTCCAAATAAATGGCCTGTCTTCAGGATCAGAGCATTCACAATTCCCACTAATTCAGATACAACTAATAAGCACATTGTATCCCAAAATATCAGGCTACCACTAACACAAGATACCTGTCAGAGTTACTTAACTTTAGGCTCCCCACTTAGTATTTTCAATTACATTTATAATAATGAATAACAAATAGCAAAAAGGTTAAATGCTTATGTCCTAGCTCAGTACCCCAAAGTACCTGAGGTTTGCAGCTCCAGAAACAAAGTAAGATAAGTCTGTTAGATAGAATTATATTTATGTTCTGATTCAACTCAAGCACTGGGTGGACATGAAGGATATTTAGCAAAAAGCAGTTTAGGATGGGAAAAATTAGAAGATGAAAATCTTATTTAAAATCAGCCACAGAGGGGGCCATTCCTGGTAAACCAAATAGTAAGAGAACAAGCAAATCCCACTTGTGCTTTTGGAGTGCTTTTCATTTGGCACTGATGATTTAATAGAGGTGGTTTGAAAAGAATAAATCTCAACAATATGGGTTGAGATTTCTGGTGGGGAAATCTGCAACCAAACCATTGCAACACTGGACTGCAGAATTTAAGGGGTTCCTATGGGGAATGAGGTTCACTTAGAGGATTAAACCTCATCAAGAAAGCGTTAAGCATGACAGCCCAGAAATAGCTGAGGAAATCCTTAAAGCTGATTGCTGGAAGCTCTCAGGAGGACTATTCAATCTGTAACATATCTTATTCTTACACTCTGCTATTAGCACTCTAGAGGCAACACACTGGACAAGACGGACTTTTGGCCTAATGCCATATAACCACTACGTTCCTATGATCCACCTTGACACACAGGAACCCATGCCATTACTGATCCTGAGAGATGACCTGACAAACCAGGCTTCCCCACCACCTTCATCTAAATGCTAACACACCCGAAGCACAAAACTTCCAAGTATTTTCCTAGCCTTAACACCTTTCTTGTAACTCCTTTTCTTTTTCTGCCACCCTTTTTCCAACCCCTACACTACTGAAAAGAAAAAAAAAAAAAACAAACAACAAAAGACACCACAGCCTGGCTTAGGTAAGGCTATTTTATGCAGTCTTCTCCTAGAAGACTCAGATTAAAAAGTCAGCTAAAAACCTATGACTTCAGCAGCTGATACTGATTAAAATTTGCCAGTTCTCAGAACACCTAATAAATTCAACTGCTGAACTTGCTTTTCTATAATAGCAAGATTATAAAGCCACCTAGTCTTATTACAAGACTGTCCTAGTTTCGGCTGGAATACAGTTAATTTTCTTCCTAGTAGCTGGCATAGTGCTGTGTTTTGGATTTAGGATGAGAGTAAGGTTGATAACACACTGATGTTTTAGCTGTTGCTAGGTAGTGCTTACATCAGTCAAGGACTTTTCAGCTTCCCATGTTCTGCCAGGTGCACAAGGCACTGGGAGAGGGCACAGCCAAGATACTTGATCCAAACTGACCAAAGGGCTATTCCATACCACATGACGTCACGCTCAGTATATAAGCTGGGGGCAGTCAGCTGGGAGGCTGCGATTGCTGCTGAAGAACTGGCTGGGTATCAGTCAGCGGGTGGTGAGCAATTGCATTGTGCATCACTTATTTTCTATATTATTATTATTTTCCCTTCCTCTTCTGTCCTATTAAACTGTCTTTATCTCAACCCACGAATTTTACCTTTTTTTTTCCAATTCTCTCCCCCATCCCTCTGGGGAGGGGGAGAGTGAGCAAACAGCTGTGTGGTGTTTAGCTGCCTGCTGGGTTAAACCACAACAGTCTTTTTTGGCACTCATCGTATGGGGTAACACAGCAGAAGAGGTTTTTGAGAAAGGGGAGAAAACAGTCCAAATCCTTCTGAAAGCTGGTTTTGCCACAAAACAGAGTAAGGTCAAGGGACCTGCACAGGATATCCAGTTCTTAGGAATAAAATGGCAAGATGGACACCATCAGATCCCAATGGATGTGATCAACAAAATAACAGCCATGTCTCCACCAACTAGCAAAAAGGAAACAAAAGCTTTCTTGGGTGTTGTGGGTTTTTGGGGAATGCATATTCCAAATTACAGTCTGATCGTAACCCCTCTCTATCAAGTGACGCAGAAGAATGATTTCAAATGGGGCCCTGAGCAATGACAAGCCTTTGAACAAATTAAACAGGAGACAGTTCATGCGGTAGCCCTTGACCAGTCTGGGCAGGGCAAGATGTAAAGAATGTGCTCTACACCTCAGCCGGCAAGAATGGGCCTAGCTGGAGCCTCTGGCAGAAAGCACCAGGGGAGACTCAAGGTTGACCGCTAGGGTTTTAGAGTCAGGGATACAGAGGATCCAAGGCCTGCTATACTCCGACTGAAGAAGAGATATTGGCAGTGTATGAAGGGGTTTGAGCTGCTTCGGAAGTGGTTGGTACTGAAGCACAGCTCCCAGGGCACCCTGACTGCCAGTGCTGGGCTGGATGTTCAAAGGGAAGGTCCCCTCTACACATCATGCACCTCATGCTATGGGGAGTAAGTGGGTTGCACTGATCACACAACGAGCCCAAATAGGAAACCCCAGTCGCCCAGGAATCTTGCAAGTGATCACGGACTGGACAGAAGGCAAAGACTTCTGAATATCGCCAGAAGAGGAGGTGACATGTGCTGAAGAGGCCCTGCTATATTAATAAACTGCCAGAAAATGAGAAGCAATATGCCATGTTCACTGATGGGTCCTGTCGTCTTGTAGGAAAACATCAGAGGCAGAAAGCTGCTGTATGGAGTCCTATAAAACAAGTCACAGAAACTACTGAAGGAGAAGAGGAATCAAGTCAGTTTGCAGAGGTGAAAGCCATCCAGCTGGCTTTAGATATTGTGGACTGAGAACAATGGCCAGTCCTTTATACTGACTCATGGATGGTGACAAATGCCCTGTGGGGGTGGTTACAGCAACAGAAGCAAAGCAACTGGCAGCGCATGGGCAAACCCATCTGGGCTGCTGCATTGTGGCAAGATATTGGTGCCTGGGTAGACAACCTGGTTGTAAAAGTACATCACATAGATTCTCACATACCCGGGAGTCAGGCCACTGAAGAACATCAAAACAACCAGCAGGTGGATCAGGCTGCTAAGAATGAAGTGGCTCAGGTGGATCTGGACTGGCAACATAAGGGTGAATTATTTATGGCTTGGTGGGCCCATGACACCTCAGGCCATCAAGGAAGAGATGCAACATATAAGTAGGCTCGTGACCAAAGGGTGGACTTAACCATGGACACTATTGCACAGGTTATCCATGAACGTGAAACATGTGCTGCAATCAAGCAAGCCAAGCGGTTAAAGTCTCTCTGGTATGGAGGATGATGGCTGAAATATAAATACGGAGAGGCCTGGCAGATTGATTATATCATATTCCCACAAACCCACCAAGGCAAATGCCATGTGCTTACAATGGCAGAAGCAACCACCGGATGGATGGAAACATATCCTGTGCCCCGTGCCACTGCCTAGAACACCATCCTGGGCCTTGAAAACCAAGTCTTATGGTGACATGGCACCCCAGAAAGAATCGAGTCAGATAATGGGACTCATTTCCAAAACAACCTCATAGACACCTGGGCCAAAGAGCATGGCATTAAGTGGGTATGTCACATCCCCTACCATGTACCAGCCTCTGGGAAAACAGAATGATACAGTGGACTGTTAAAGACTACCCTGAGAGCACTGGGCGCTGGGACATTCAAACATTGGGATACACATTTAGCAAAAGCCACCTGGTTAGTCAACACTAGGGGATCTGGCAATCGAGCTGGCCCTGCCCAATCAAAACTTTTACGTACTGTAGAAGGAGATAAAGTTCCTGTAGTGCACATAAGAAATATGCTGGGGAAGACAGTCTGGGTTACTCCTGCCTCAGGCAAAGGCAAACCCATTCGTGGGATTGCTTTTGCTCAGGAACCTGGGTGCCCCTGGTGGGTAATGCGGAAGGATGGGGAATTCCGATGTGTACCTCAATGGGGATTTGATTTCAGGTGAAAATAGCCAATGAACTGAATTGTATGATGTTAATTGATATATAATACTGTATGGCATCACTTTTATAGTTGCTATATGCCGTATCAGTGATATTACAGTAAGAATCACCCAGATTAATGAAGAATGAACTTTAATAAAACAGAGCAAAGTGCAGCAGTGATGGAAACAGAAGTGGCTTCAACATGCAACAATCCAATATCGTACACAGGATGGGATTTCTCCTGCCCTGAAAGACTGTTATGACAGATGGAGTCCAAGGTCATGGACTAAATGAACTCAATGGACATTCTACAGGGATGGCCGACAGACTAAGGGAATGACATCTGTGTGTATATATCAAAAGACAGGAAAAGTGGTGGTGGTTAATTGGAATTAATTGGAAAGGGTAGAGACCTGGGCATGACATAGATGGTATAAAATAAGGGGTGGATACTGTCCTGGTTTTGGCTGGGATAAAGTTAGTTTCCTTCCTAGTAGCTGGCATAGTGCTGTGTTTTGGATTTAGGATGAGAGTAAGGTTGATAACACACTGATGTTTTAGCTGTTGCTAGGTAGTGCTTACATTAGTCAAGGACTTTTTCAGCTTCCCATGTTCTGCCAGGTGCAGAAGACACTGGGAGAGGGCACAGCCAAGATACTTGATCCAAACTGACCAAAGGGCTATTCCATACCACATGACGTCACGCTCAGTATATAAGCTGGGGGCAGTCAGCTGGGAGGCTGTGATCGCTGCTGAAGAACTGGCTGGGTATCAGTCAGCGGGTGGTGAGCAATTGCATTGTGCATCACTTATTTTCTATATTATTATTATTTTCCCTTCCTCTTCTGTCCTATTAAACTGTCTTTATCTCAACCCACGAATTTTACTTTTTTTTTTTTTTTTCCGATTCTCTCCCCAATCCCTCTGGGGAGGGGGAGAGTGAGCAAACAGCTGTGTGGTGTTTAGCTGCCTGCTGGGTTAAACCACAACAAAGTCACAGCCTCTCTTTGCTGTTACTTTTTCTACGCTTTTACATTTTTGTCTTCTGCTGTTGTTGTGAAGCAGATTTGGACTACGACAAGCATGGTGAAGTGTTCCAGCACACTTCATCTAGTATCAGGACACATGCTACCATCTTTATGCCATGTAAAAAACAAACAATAAAGCCCAACCACAAAAGTGTCAAAATTGGGAAAAAATTTCTTTTAAAAAATCCTCTCTGTAGGGGATATTGGTAAAATTAAAACCTTCTTGATATCCAAACATTTAGGTCTCCTCCTTCTCTTCAAAAGATTCAAAGTGATAATTATTTGCCACAGTGTTTGACAGACCAATACCTCTGTTCCCAAAATGCCAGATAATGGTTAATAGCTTGCTACTGTATGATGACAGTGCCATGTAAACATCATGAGCTCTCAGAGCCATTTATTCCAATAAAAAAATAACACAGCAGATTATGTGAAACCAGATGAGAATTTTTCAGATTCGCAAAGGCACAGCTGAAATCTCTATCTGGTGATCCACCTTCAGATTTCCTAGAATTTATCTCCCATCTTCTTTATGCCCAGAGTGAGCCATAAATTCCTCCTGCATCCACAAAAATCACGTTCTGTGAATGGAAAAGTACATTGCTGAACTCAGTGCTAGCATTAAAGAACAGAAGCCTTCCCTATCTATGAACTGCTGCAAACAATACATGTAAGGTTTGAAAAGCTGTTTGTGTATAGCCAGTTCTAACATTTGCTATTTACAAAGACAAAACAACTATAGTAAATTAATTCCACCAAGATTCTTTGCACTAACCACAGGAGCACTACAGGTGCATTTGTAAAGCCAAAAGGCATAGCACTAAAATAGAATAATCCCTTGTGACATACAAAAGCAGTGTCTGATTTGCTTCTATCATCCAAAGACATTTGCTTGTAGCCGCGTGCTACCTAAATCTAAGGTGTTAATGTACTAGCCTGACTTCAGAAATCTCAGGAGTTGCTCACCCCAGGCAAAAGATACGCATCTTTTTGGGGGGCTACTATGTAATATAACACATGAAAGCTCTATTTCTTAGAGGAATAAGGCAGCATCTTAAATAACATCAAAGGGAGCAGATTCTTTTTTCCCCTCTTCCAGGCTAATTCTTTTCTTATTAGATTTGTAAGAAAAATAATCATGTCGTTCTTCCCCCAAACATCCCCCACACCTAAAAAAACCCTGCCAAAACAAAAAATCCCAAATCCCCCGAAACCAACAAACTCTCAGAGCCAGTGCAGCATTGGACCATACCTCTCTATTCAGATCCATTTTAAAGAGCTACAATTTTATGTTACTAACCTAGGTCCAAATTCAACATATGCTAGTCATATTAACTTCAATAGGGATGCATGAATAAATAGCATTCACTGAGACTCCTTATACTGGTAGGTGCTACTCTGTGTGCAGACTGCCACATCTGGTCCTCTGTGACGGTGTTTCTCTTACCTAGCCAGAAGCCACCCTGGCTTTGGAAAGTCTCCAAATCCAGCCAATATCCTACTTCCACAGGAAAAGTTTTCCTGCTTGTATCTCCAGAGTATCTGTATCTTTCTCCTGTGCACACTCCTTTAGTTGCCTTTTCCAGATTGCACCTGAAAGACTGCATGCTATGTCGTTATGCTTCATGTATATACGCCCTTTGCATGTTTAGGAGTACGCTAGATGGTCCATAGCCATTACTACATCAAATGGGGTATGTTTTAAGTGTTACATTTGCAATCAGAAGTGCTAGAGTCGCAAGCCCAGAAAACAGGTCTGTAAACCCTGTCAGAGTTGCTGCACAGAAGCTGGAAACTGAGGCTACATGCTTACAGAAGTCAGGCATATCCCTCAAGGCTGTGTCCTGAAACCTTCCTCCACACTGGGAAGAGCTTCCTCATAGGGATGTCCTGTGTTAAGTGATGTGGTAATTCTTACAAGTTAGGAACAGCTACAGCTACACAATTTGGAGATTATTATCAACATGTTACAGAGTAGAATTTAACATGAAGCAAGCTAGAACATCTTCAGCAGTGAGAAACATTGTGTATAGATAAGTGGCTCCTGATGGGTCTGGAAGCTTTCAGCTCAAGCACTAAAAGGAAGTCAAGTTCGGAGCAGACATACACAAATGGTATGTAACAGGGACTAAGACGCTGCATTAGCAAAGAGAATCCATATGCAACTCCTTCACACTTCCTCCTGATGTAACTCTATGCTGGGCTTCATGCAGGACTGGACCTCGTTTTGAGGAAAAACCAAGAGAAAAGCTCTGATTTGGCATTTAAAAGCTACAGCTCAAGGGTCTGTCCCTGGGAAGTGCTGACCACTTGATTTTTGCTGCAGTCACTTCTTTTTTATCAACATCCCATACCCAATGCCCTCTGCAGACTCAGACGCTGTCTTAGGGATTTAAGTCAAACATTTTCATCAGGAGTTCAGGCAGGGAAGGTACCTGACCTACTCAGAACCATCTCTGAGAAAAGCATGAACCACCTTCAGAGCTCAGCAGCTCAATGATTTTCTCTGATCCACAGAAAAACACAACAGACTTTCAGGATTGTACTAGAAATGAACAGAGCATTGCTCATTTGGAATGGAAACATTCAAAAGTGTCAGAATATTACATAGAAAGCACAGTGGAAAGCAGATACAGGAACCACTGAGCCAGTTCCTACCGATCCACTTCTGTGAAAGTTTTGCTATCACATGTAATGCTGCTCTTAATAAACAGCAGTGAACCCATGATACTATTTGCACATGAGTACTGTCATAAGGCAGCAAGCTAAATATGCTCTTACAGTTGTAGGCTGAGTCATAAAATCAGACTCTGCCACAAAAATCTACAGTGGTACAAAACATTCAAAGTCATTTGGTCTGAAACATTTCAGGCCCTTGTGGAAAAAATACAGAGCGAAAACCTTTTGCTCGGAATCCAGCCCATTTAATCCCACAAGCAAGGTTATTCTACTCAGACATGATACCAGAATGTTTCGGTTTAAAAGAAAGCGGAACTCCTGCCTTGGTCATTATATTACACATGATTTTGGAGCAACTGCTCCAGGAGGCTACCGCATTTCTACAGAAACTTCAATGGGATTTTCAGTATGGGTAATACAATACACTTATTTACCAGACAGACTGGCACCATTTATTTTTACTTTGACTTTTGCCAGCAATTTAAAGTATTGGTTCAAGAAAAGGTTTTCTTGGTAGTAGTTTTCTGATACTACAGCATAATACACTGATTGTGAGGCTATAATAATTTATAAACCTTACGGCATTCTGCGAGTTTTCCGTGCAGTGGCAAAACATAAATTGAAGGCGCATTTTGCTTATTAATAAGCTGGGGTTTAACCCCAGCCGACAACTAAGCACCACATGGCCACTCGCGCACTCCCCCCCGTGGGAGTGGGGAGAGAATCAAAAGAGTAAAAGTGAGAAAACTTGTGGGTTGAGATAAAGACAGGTTAATAGGTAAACCAAAAGCCACACACGCAAGCAAAGCAAAACGATGAATTCATTCACAACTTGCCATCGGCACACAGGTGTTCAGCCATCTCCAGGAAAGCAGGGCTCCATCACATGTAACAATTACTTGAGAAGACAAAACACTAACTCCAAACTTCCCTCCCTTCTTTCTTCTTCACCCAGCTTTATACACTGAGCATGATGTCATCTGGTCTGGGATATCCCTTTGGTCAGCTGGGGTCAGCTGTCCCAGCTGTGTCCCCTCCCAACTTCTTGTGCATCCCCAGCCTACTCACTGGTGGGGTGGGGTGAGGAGCAGAAAAGGCCTGGACTCTGTGTAAGCACTGCTCAGCAGTAACTGAAACATCCCTGTATTATCAACACTGTTTTCAGCACAAATCCAAAACATTGCCCCATACTAGCTACTGTGAAAAAAATTAATTCTACCCCAGCCAAAACCAGCACAATAGCATTCAAAATTCACACCATGTCAAACACACATGGTGACACTGATAATTCTGTGACTGAGGATTGAGCATGACTTCTTGGCAATTACCAACATTTCTCCTTTAAAATGGAAACACAGTGTTTATAGCCATAGTCCCATAAAATGGTAAGTCATCTGGTTTTAGGGCACTTGACATCAGATTAAAAAAGGTGATAAAAGCACATGACATAAACCACTGTTTCCAAGAAATAATTTTGCTTGATCAAACCTCTTCAATTAAGTCTTGAAAGGTACGTTCTTTCAGCAGGCCTTGTTTGATGGGTATCACCTCTTCACACTGCTCTGCAACTGACCTTCCTCAGTCAGCTCAGATGTTTACTCTGCACCTTCCTGCCCCTTTTCTGCTCCCAGTGCTCAATAATGCGTGCCTGGTGTGCCCTTCAATGCTGATCCAGGCCTCCAAGTTTTCTCTTTCCCTTGTATATCCAGCAGAGTCAGGTCTTCCTTTTTCTGCTACTGAAGTGTCCCATCAACTTCAAACCTGTCGTTTCAGCCTGCATCCTTGTGCAGGGTGCTGCTGAGCAGACAGAACTAGGTCCCCACACCAGCCAGCCACAACTGCAAAAGAATCCTTGGGAATACCAGCCCCCCCTAAGCTAGAGAGCATCCATGCAAGACCCTACTGCCCAGCAATGTGAGGACCAATTCCATCTACCACTGCCTCCAGAAAGCAAGCATCACAGCCTGGGAACTTGAAGCAGTGCGGTGCTAAGGCTCGGCACCTCAGGCAGGCCTCCCTGAAGGCTCAGGAGAGTAACATACTCAAGGGCTGCTAGAGTATCCAGCTCCTATACTACAACATAACTAGTGCAATGAGAGACTAAAGTGCATTTAGTACTACTGTTTACTTGATGAAGGAGACAAGAACAAGGAACAGACTGCTGAAAGAGAGGTGGGCACTCAGGGAGGGAAAGAAGGAATGACAAGGTGGCAGCTCCAACAGGCAGCACCTCTCAATCCCAGAGGAACCTAAAGAAAGCGCCTGGGGTCTGAAACCAACTGCAGAAAAGAGATTGCTTGGTGGCATCTCACAGGGATTAGAGAATTGCAGTGGGACAGCTCACGTGGCTGGACTGCTGCAACGGACAGATGCAGGCTCTTGAGAAAAAACAGTGTGGGAAGGTGAGGAACATGGATGGGTTTCAGTCTATGCAAAGGGCTTGCTGCAACACACTGCTTTGCTTGGAACAAGGGACGAGGCAGTCAAGACCCTATGGGTAAGGATCACAGAAGTGTCCCACATGGGTTGACTAGATGCCTGCTACAGAACTCCTTAACAAGAATGGTAAGTAGAAGAAGCCTTCATTTGAAAGCTGGAGGAAGCTCCATGAGCTGGTACTCCAGCTCTAGTCCCCACTGGTACTCACTGGGGATGAGAACCACCCTGATATCTACAGATAGGGTAACACTGCTGGGCACAAGCAATCCAGATTTCCGGTCTGTGTTGATGGTAATTTCTTGATGCAGGTGACTGATGAGTCTTCTGGACTTCTTACAAAGAACAAGTATGGGGTGTAAAGGTCAGCCATAAGATTGTGGAGATTAAAATTCTGAGAAAAGTGAGAAAAACAAATAGTAGAATTACAAGCTGGCAATTCAGGAGAGCAGAATTCGGCTTATTCAGGGATCTTCCTGGTAGAATCTCATGGAAGACTGCTGTGGAAGGTAAAGGGGAAGCCTGTGAGAGCTGGCTGGCCTTCAAGCACAGCCTCCTCAAAGCACAGGACAGCCCATTCCTGCATGCAGGAAGTCAAGCAAGCATGGTGGAAGGCCAGCATGGATGAATAGAGAGCTCCTTACTCCTGAGTTCAAATACAAGAAAGTACATCGAAGGTAGGAGCAGGAGTCGGCTCAGTCCCTTAGGCTCAGCTCCTGTCTCCAGTTATGTCAGATACTTTGAAGTTTTGCAAATTTTTGCCAGCACTACCACGCAATGAGCTTCCTTCCCTTCCTCCAAAAATAACTCTTCTGCAGGCTCTAATGAACTCAAACAATATATAATTTTGCCTCTAGCTCATGACCATTTATAACTGTTTAGCTTACTGAAGTTCTCATTTGAAACTTCAGTGTTTAGCCTGGAGTTTGGTAGAGTTTCTGGCCCTGATTCCAGTGTTGAGTTTGATTAACAACAGGTTATAAACCCTCACCTCATGTTAGGAAGAACATCTGTCCTGACTGCTCTTTGTCCTGATCTGTCCACATCTTCTTCAGAGCATGCATCAGAAACACAACACAGACGTAACTTTCAGCTGTACCTATGGAATACTTCTACAGCTACTGATACACCTATAGCAACAGACCTCTGTAAACCTATCCAGACCCAGCCACACCTGTGTGTCACTTCCTGAACCAACAGTTTTGCAAAACCGGGTCAAGAACAAAGGACCATTACTGCATTTTTTAAGACTGAAAAATTGTGGCACCTTGATCTTGAATGCACTGATCCTTTTGAAACAAGACAAAGATTTTTGCAAGCCACTTAAACTAGCTACACGACCACCACACAGCTCTGCACTCATCTCTCTCTCTCCTCAATTACTGTTGGCAGCAGTTTCCGAGTGTCCTGTGAGATGACAGTGAACAAACATGATGTTGCCTCTGCAGCATATTATGTACCATGACTCAATCAGCCAGTCCATAATAATGACCTTCTAGTTTCTCAACTTACTCTTCATAGCACAACCTGCTACTCACATAACTGGATTGTAGCTTTCTCCAGTTGTAGCTTCTTCCCACCGATAAAAGAGACATCTTCTCACAGGCAAGTTATATTTTACCAGTCCAATAATTTTCTATTACATTTGTCCTAGTTATAGATATGTAAGTTTCAGAAGACCGAAATGATAATGAGAAGAGGAAGAAATAGGGAACATGTCCCTAAAAGAGTAAAAATATCTGCATCAGAGGCAATTCTTCCCTACTGACAAAGGCAGCTAGAGCGCTAGTAAAACAGAATTTAAATAATAATCTGTAAATATCATAAACCAATTTCAGTGGTTTTCACTTTTGCAAAATTCCATTTGGAATCTAGTGTTGCAGAATTTAGCTCACAACTTGGGTTCTTCCAAGTAGCATTGTTGGCCTGTCCATTTGTTTGAGTTTTACCTTTCCCCCCACCCCCGCCCCAGCTTATAGAGAGTGCCTTCCCTGCAGCGGGGTATTGATGGCTTACAATCTAATCTTGCAAATGCTAGTAAATTTGGTACTTACTCTAGGAGGCCTCAGGTCTACACAGGGAAGTCTCAGAGCAGTATGTACTATGTTTGGTAGCACTGGCAACATCAGTTTTTGTCTATGTTGCTGACTTTGTGCCCTTAACAGGCAGGAACAGATTTTTGTATTTGACCCTGAATGTTTACTTCTTATTTGGAGGAGAAGCAGGGGCATCAAAGTAGGTCATTTCTTAATGTAGTTTACTATCAATGAAATATACCCAAATCCCCACTTCCCTGAGCAAATGACACAAATACAACCCATTCTCATGGATTCCTTGAGCAAGCTTACTTTACATGAAGAAACAGTCTTCCAGAGCCCGAGCCAAAAAGTGTTAACACATATCTCCTTGTTCCCAAATTAGCCCCAGGAAACCTATCCTGAGAGGCATGTCATTCATTGCAGAGTTAAATTTGGGTGATCATGACTATATGGCAAGGCCACCAGCCTGCACAAGAAAGGTCACACACCCCAACTGATATCTGCATTACTGTGTTCTCAGTCACCTCTTCCTACCTGACCACCCCACATTTCTTAAAGCTGTGACACAGTGAGTGACTTTTTGATGCTTTCCCAGGGACCTTGGCCTTTCTGGACACTCAAAAAGAACAGCAAGGCAGTAATGAAGCATTTACCCCACAGCCTGGAGAAACATCATTCAATCTGAAGGAGAGAGGTTTGTCTCTTTGAATGATAAAGCTGCAATTTCACAATTTTGCAAATTAAGTCAACATAAGGTTATACCAAAGCCAAATCCTGCCCTCTCTTCCTCCAGTCCCTGGGAGGTTGCTTACAATTCCTTTCTCCACCAGTCCTGGCCATGTAATCCTGCCCTCTCCTTTGCCTCGTCTCTGATTCTTGTTGGGTCTTAGTTGAGCCAATTCAACTCATGAACCCAGCAGAATGCAATTGTCCTTTTCTCTTGGATGTGTTTTCTGCCAAGCGTATGAATCGACTCACAGAGTGGTTTGATGGGCCCCACAGCTGGTACAAGATAAGAAATGAACCCACGTGCCAAGCATGAAAAGGAAAGACTGAGGAGGCATTTCTCTTTCTCTGTTCTCAGCAGCAAGTGGTACTTTAAATTAGCTCAACCCCCTTCCCATAGCTTCACCCTTCCTCTTCAATAAAGATATACCCATAAGACTTGAGATGCTTTGGCCTAGCTGTTAACCTCTGTAGCTGTTATAATAGAGGAGACTGAAAGCTTTAGCTGGTAAACAAAAGAGAGAGTTAATCCACTTAAGTCTCCATCAGGATTTTTTTTAGGTGTGGTTATGGCCAATCTTTAAGTCTTTCTATAGAGTGTTTTCACTCTATACTTCAATGACCTTTAAACATTATGGGCGGCCATTAGCACTTCTCAGCATAACAATATTAATACCAGCATGGAAAATGATGCAGATCAAATCTGATTGAAGTGAATAGGGTGGAGACACACAATTTGCCTTGTTTGCTGCTGCTTTGGCTCTCCCTTCGACTCTTGTTTGGAGACTACCCCACCGAGAAGAAAAGGGATTGGTGTTTTCTTCTTTTTTAACCTCCAGTCCCTGGGTAGGTTTAGAAAACACCAGAAAGGCATTGCCTCTCATCTTGTATTCTCCATGCTTCCCTGCAGAGACTCAGTACAACTCAGAGCAGGAGGACACATGGGCAACTACCTTAGCCACTTACCAAGAACACCCACAGTCCAGTCTAGCAGAAATCAGTCGTCACCCCACAGTTCAGAGCAATCCGATCAATGCTTGTGGGGGTTGGTTTTTTAACTCTCTGGTAAAATACCCCAACACTTTTTGTTTGTTTGTTCATTTCTTGTATACTGTAGTGTACTAGAGCTAGAGGAACTGTATCTAGAGGAACATGCCTTGTTCCTCTAGATAATCACTCCAAACGTGAAAGGGAAAGCAGCCTGCCACAGAGCATCCCGCCTGCAGCTGCTGATCAAAGACACTGCCCTGGAACTCCTAATATTTCAGGCCGTTTCCAGAGGAATTACATCTCCCTAAGGATTCTCACTCAGTGGGAACGTCAGAAACAAGAACTGAACCCGCACCATAATCACAATTTTTGTGAGCTGAAACTGCCTTCAGGCTGTTACACTAATGTTCCATTACACTACGCAATGATTAAGCCTTTTGTAGCACAGCAAAAATAGGGAGCTTGTGTTTTCTAAACCCTATGGAAATGGCTTTCTCTTCCCGTGGCTGAAATCAAGAAATCACTAGACCTAACCATAGGCAGGGGACTACAAAGTAAACCACGGAGCAAGCGTGTGCCCATGGACAGCTGTTGTGGGGTATGAGAGGTGCTGTAAACCTATGTTTCACTGTATTCCCGCAGCCACCTAAATGCTGTGATTGTACCACTGTGGCATCTCTAGCCGATCAGAAAGTCCCCTCACCGTTTTCCAGACAGGGGGTTTATACAAAGCTCCTTAAATCTTTTGAAGACCGGTATCTAAACCGACCATAACTTTGGGTACTGACCTCACCATCCAGGCATTAGCTGTCGTGTGCTGTTATTGCAGGGAAAAGAAAAAAAAAAAAAAACCTCACAAGGATTGCTGCTTAAACTGATGAAAGCAGTCACCAGCATCCCTGGCAGGAATACGTAAGTTTTTCATTCTTACATTCTGCTCTGTTTCTTCCTTCTGCTCAGTGCCAGCACGACCATTTCTGCTGCTGCACAGTAGACTGAATTATAGAACTGATCTGACTGAAAAATAACCCAATTCTCCACTTCCAATCCACTACCCTTACTCACTGGCCCATCCTGACAGCAGGCATTTCCAGAGGTTTATTATGTACATATAATTTAAGCAGATCAGGTAGAGAAATATATCACAAATTTGAAACATAGCTTTAGAGTGCAGATTTATCTGCTATTCAGATCATTGCCGGCACAAACTTTAGGAACATTACTCTTCCTGTGAGTAAAACCAAACCAATTCAAATGTCACAGATTTTGCCATAATTTTTTCTTCTGGATCAAAGACACTTCCACCCAAAACAAGAAATGCACCTAATCCTTCCTTTCAAATGATGCCGCAAAGGAGTTGCAATGTAAAGGCAGCAGAGCAGAATCCTGCCTTTTCTGAAAGAAGTAACAGAAGAGCTGGGTTAACAACAGTCTTGAGACATAAAACACAAAGCTACAGGAAAATAAGCTACTTGATGCATCAGCGGAGACTAGGCTACACAGGCGAGGCTTTGTCTTATCTGGAGTAAGAAACAAGGTAAAATTTACCTGCTATTGTGAATAACTCCTGAGAATTCCTCTTTGCATTGACATGACCTCTGAAGCATCAATTTAAGAGCCCTCCTTGCCTAAAATATACCTTCATTAGGGCAGGAATATCATGTTCTTATATTCTTACTCAGCATAGGAAGTAAGGAGATGAAAGTAGTAACATTTCTGCTATTGAGAACTTATCACTAAGAACAAGAAAGCACCAACACATTACAAACCAGTTAGTTTCCAAACAATCCTCTCCCCAGAAGAACAGCCAGAGCATTACTACCAATTTATTGAACAGGAAGGCAGAAGACCCTAAAAACAGATAGCTAAGTACACTTGATATTCATATAGGAACAGTCTAGGATTAGTCCAGTCTAGAATTTTCCTATAAGAAACGGGTTATGTTGAAAATAAAGATTGACTGTTTTCCTCCTCAAAGGAAATTTGCAACTGTGCCAAACAATTTACAACTACTGTATTGCTTCACGGACAATTGGGATTATAACTGTTCCATGAAGTTTAACAATTAGTGCCCTATCTACACTACAAAAACCTAACCCTGCTGTAAGAATACCCGGGAACAATCATAACAGAACTAACTCCTTTGCCCTCAACATATACAATCACAGTACAGATGAACCCTAACATGAAGTTTAATCCCCAAACCTGTTAAAATGATACTACTTTACGTTACAACCACTGAAATAGTGCCTACTTCAACCATAAGACTCCTTCTGTAAACGGTCAATCTGCAGAGCTCATACTTCAGCAGAAGAGGCTACGGACTTAGACGGAACTCCTGCTTCAGATTTGTTAACTGACGTCCCACTCCACGCATCCTTCCCTCATTTACAGACATCGTGCCCTGCTAAAAAAGAACTGAACATTGCCTTTGGGCCTTTCTTTCCATGGAGAACACTCCAGGCAGAAGGAACTCACCTTGCACTTTGCCTGAGCTTCCTGATAAAAGACTGGCTACTTTGAAAAAGCTCTAAAAACATCGAATCAGATTTGGGTCTTAGACATTCAAAGGAAACTTGACTTTAAACAGTGGCAGGGTGAAGGAGACAGGCTGCTTTTCAAGATTTAAACATCATCATCTGAATTCAGGTATTCATAGCTTGAATTAATTTTAGTGGTATAAGCCAAAAGGTGGTATGCATTAGGAAAATGCACCTGTTTGACACCTTCTCCAAAAGCAAGAAGTGATGAAAAGCAGTCAGCCTGGTTTAGTACTGTTACACGAACCACAACTGGAGCCTTGTCCCATCCATCTTCTCAGACCATCTTTTGAGAGACAATGGTCAAAACAGGTTGGTCCCCTTACAGCAGTAGCTAACCTATTTCTTTCATGACTGGAGGGGATTATCACCACATGCAGGGAAGACAAACTACCTCATGCCATTTCACTCAATGCACTACACTACTGAAAGGCAGTCTGAGGCCATAGCAATGAGGGCCAGACAGGAACCAGCTGGTGGGAGGTTGGAAAATAACCACTTTGCTAATAAACATTATCAGCAAGAAATCAGTTCCCTGCTGCAGATGGAAACTAAATGGCATGCAACAGACAGAAGATGGCATTTTGCTCACAAGCCTGGGACTGACCTGATGGTCAAAGCCCAGGTGGGAGAAGGACTCTTCTTCCACACACACAGGCCTCCTGCATCTGATTAACACTACTCGCAGGTGGAGACCCTCTGCAAGCAGGTAGTTACCCCTGCGAATAAAGTTAGCCCTTTATTCTTATCTGCAGGGTCAGGATTGGAGATTTACCTCCTTCCCACCCAGCACTCCCTGTGTTAATGCAGTCCTTCAAGCAGGCAAACCACCCAGCACTCCATCTCTCCTTTATTTCTTCTTCTGCATTTTATTTGACTCCAAAATGAAAAGGGGGGAGAGGGTGGCAGGTTAGAGGAAAGCCTTCGGAGGATTCCTCCTCCCCAGATTAGGATTTAATTGTATTCCTAGTGAGTCCCTTCTGGTTGTGCTCGGTCTTTCAGATGAATGTTTCATCAATATGATTAGGATCACATTCCTCAGTCTCGTCTATTTACACAATCGGTTGTGACAGCTCAGAGTATAGTAGTCCCTAAAGGAAATATTAGATGCCACCCTATCATTTTATTCAAATCATATTTTGCACTCCACACTTCCAGCCTAATGCCATTCTCCCCTGGATTACATATTTGTGATATCTGGCAAGCACTAAAATCCTTCCAATAAGGATTAGATTCATATTTATATTAGCCATACTCATATTACTATGCACAAGGCTATGGAGATTTTGGAAGGGGAGGAGTGGGCTACGGACACCTCAAGGGGGTGAGGAACGGGCTTGTATGTACCAAAAAAATACGGGACAAACATTGGAAAATTAATAATAATAGCACCGATAGCAGCAAAAACCCATTTCATGGGGTGGACGGGTGCGAGGGAAGGGCCGGCGGGCGCCATCTCCCTCGCCTCGACCGCCCTCGGCGCCATTTTCTCCCCTGGGCCGGGGCTCTACGGCCGCCCATGGGCGGCTCCGCCGGCACCTCTAGGCGGTAGTCCCGGCGGGAAAAGGTATTTCTGAAGGGTAACGGTACCGCAGAAAGCCATCGGGGGCCTATTTTCGTCTCGGCCGCCATCGCCCTCCCCTCAGGGCCGCCTCAGAGCGGCGGGGCCGACGGGCCCCGCCGCTCTGAGGCGGCCCTGAGGGGAGGGCGATGGCGGCCACTGCGAAAATACCCGCTCCCGGGAAACCCCCCCCCTCCATTAACGCCGCTTTCCCCGCAGAGAGGAGGAGGTGGAATCAAGCGAGCAGGTAGTGAAAAGGCGGTGTTGAGGAAGGTGGGAGCAGAAATTCAGACCGAAAGTAAAACCCCATCACGTTACTCGAGGAGAGAAAACACACCGAAAAAAAAAAAAAAAAAATACCTGCTCCGTCTTCCTCGGAGCGCTGAGACCACCGCCGCCGCGGGGAAGGAACCCCTTTCTTCCCGACGGGATCGGGGAGACGCTGTCGGAAAAAGAAAGGTTTTGGGCTCGTTTCGTTTCCCCGCCCGGGTGTGAAGCACCCTTGATATAGTTTGGGGCAAGCAGCGAGGGACACAGTTTCGTTGAGGGGGAAAAAAAAAAAAAAAAAAAAAGACCATTGCTCCCGAAGTGCCGCTGCAAAAAGCACAGGTGGTGGAGGGGATGAGCTGTCGGGTCTGCTTTAACGAAAAAACAATAAATAAAACCAGAAAACAGTCTTTGCTGAGGAGCGGTCACCCCTGTCCTGGGACGAGCTCATTCCCGCTGCCGCTATTGACCCGCCGGGCGTGTGTGCTATTAAAAACAAGGGCTGTGCGCGCAGAGCACCGAACCTAGGGAAAAACAAGCCAGAAAATTGCTAATTCGCGGGGAACAGCCTCAAATGGTTGCACTCGTGTATCCCCGTTTCATGGGGCTCCCGGGGCGGGCAGAGCCCAGACGGAGAGCAGCAGAAGTGGGCGGGCTCCGGCCAACAGCCCGGATTTTTCTTAACCGAGAACTAGTGGGTTTTTTGCTTTTTTTTTTTTTTTTTTGCAGCTTTACCCTTCGCCTCTCACCGCGCAGCACCGCAACGGTGTAAATGACTACTTTTATTTATCTTTTCCTCTAGGCTCTGCCTGCCCTCCATCCCCGTTTCAAAGTCGCACGCCGTTCTCATGCGAGAGCCACCGACATGGCAGCGACGGGGCCGACGGGCGCAGGTTTCCTTACGGCGTTTTCCACCCGCAAGCTGCGAGGCGAAGGTGCCGACTTTCCCGGGATCTGCCCGCGGGTGTTGTCGGTGCAGCGGCTGTGGAGGAAGGGGCAGCCACCCTCGGGGTCCCCCCCGCACCCCCCCCCCACCCCCACCCCCACCCCCACCCCCACCACTCCAAACCCGCGATAAAGAGCCCGCCGAGCCTAGGCGGGACTCTGCACCCGGAGCCTGCTGTTTTGTCTCAGTAAATCGCATTACGAAGCGCAGCGCAAGGGTAGTTAACTTTATCTTCTGTTAATGTAAACAAATAAGCAGCATTCAGTTCCTTGATCTTTATTTAAATATAGAGTTGTTTATCAGTGTCATCCTATGAAGATTAATTAGATACCTTTATTCACAATTTGGCGTCTGACACCCCATTTTAGGAATGCATTATAATCACAAGGTGTTAATTGGGGCCAGCCAGGCACTTATGTTTCTATTAAGCAGTGTGAGGACTTTTCACAAGTATTAAGTTCTTTTTAACTGTGCCGTGCAAAAATATACAGCCTTTAATCACACCGCGGCGGAATCGCGCTCCGGAGCGCTGTTGTCGTCGGTGTTTGCAGCCCGGGAAGGGCGGGAGAGATGCGGCCGGCATGCCAGCGCACCCCCGGCTGGAAACGGGGGACAGACTGCTTTTTCAGGGGGGCTTTTTCCGGGCGGGGCTATCCCCCACTTAGAAGAAAAAAAAAAATAGGGAAAAAGAAAAAAAAAACCAATTGCATCCCCAGTCGCTTAAAAATTACCGGGAGTCCCCTGCTGTCCCAAATCGATGCGACTCCTTGTGCAGGGGGAGAGCTGCTGGGAGCCCGGTTCGTTTCGCTTGCCAACGCGCAGAGCCGGAGCCTCGCAGCGCCAAGGGAAGAGCGGATCGAAATCTGCTCGGGAATCCGCCGCTCTCCGCTCCGCAGCCGGGGGAGCGGCGCGGGGGCCGCTGCCGGTGCCCCCCGATCGCGTTACCTCCTCCGGGGCGGGCCCCGGCCTGAGCCCCTGGTTTATTTTGTTTGCAGCCGGGCATCGCTAACAGTTTAATCCCATTACTGCCTGCATATCCTCAGGAAAAGGTCCTGCTGCCGCGGGAGCCGGGATTCAATTGCTCTACCAGGAGGGGCTTTCCCCCCAGATAAGCGGGCAGGGGAATTTCTTACCGTGGTCCGGGAAACGGAGGGGGCGGGCAGGGGCAGCCCCGCTGCCGCGGGGGGAAGGCGAGGCGAGCCCAGGTCACAAATCGCTCCCCCGGACGAGGGCTGAGTTTACACCTTGCCTCCAACAGACCGGGGTGGGGGTAGCAGTGGAAAAGAGGCACCGATAGATTTTGGACCAAGCCGGGGGCTCAGAGCTTGCAGGGGGAAATGTACAGGAGAACCGGGGCAAACCACGAGAAGACATAATTTAAAAAAAAAAAATATGTATTCGGTAAAACCAGATAATAGCTAGCATCGCCCAGATGAGTGGAGTACAAGTGATAAAGCAGCAAGGAGAAACTCTGCAAGAGATGGTTAGATTTAAAGGCATCTCAGCCCCCATTCCTTAGGGATACAGCACCTCAAGGATTGGGCTCCCCCACAGCTCAAACACGTGATAGAGGCAAAGAAAAGGCAGAGAGCCACCCCCACTCTTATCCCTGGCACCACCACATTTATTAAAAATTACTACTATGTACATAGAAAAAGAAAGCAGAACCAAGTTTCATGGGGAGAAGTTTGTGTGCCAGTGCTCTAGGGCTGATCAGTTTAAAATGGCTGAAACTATAGGTAAGAAGAGTGGGTAAGTTACATCACTTCCAGTTTTGTACAGGGCAGCTGAAAAACTCACTTTACATACACGTAAATAGAAATCTCTTAATATTTTTTGCAATGCTCCATATGCTAAGTTCGATTAACCAAAAAAAACCATGCCTTTTGAACTTCAAAGCACCACCGGATGTCCTTCTGACTGAACAGCTATAGGTCAGATATTTATATATTATTCCACAATATTCTACAGTGTACCTAGACAAAACACAACTGTACACTTTGTTTTTGGCCACCTCAATAAAGGTTAGGCTTTTGGGATGGAGGCATGTTTTTATTAATGCAAGTTCTAAACTAAGAAAAGTCAGATTTGGTCATTGTAACCCCATCATTAGCCACAAGACCTTCAAGTCAAAATCCTGCCTGGTAAGCAGGCCTTATTTTGGCCATCTTCTGCCAAAGAAAGCCTTAGCTGAGCAATATCCAACTCAGCCAACTGTGCTGCAGACAAGGGTTGAAGAAGCCAGCTCAGTCCAAAGCAGAACATAGCATTTGTGCAGCAGCTCCCTGCAACCCAGCTCCCTTTTATCAGAGGGGCAGGCAGAGAAGAAAATTAAATTTGGGATCCTACCCCCCTATTTCCTTGCTCAGGAGTGCATAGATTTGATCAGGCCTCTGAGCCAAGCCTAACTGTACACTTTAGTGTCTCCAATAAATAAGCCACATTGTAAAAATCTAGGCTCCTGCTTACAGCTTCTGCATGTGGTTCCTTGTAAAAGAGGGGAAGAATTCTACCCTAGTTTGCTCTTTCCCTACTTTGTTACCTGCAACAGTCAAAAACCTTTGGCACCTTCTTTAGAATTGCACAACAACAATTCAAGGTGGAAGGCAAAAGTCTTTTTGGCAATTGTAATGCAAAAAAACCAAGGCCACCCTGAAAAAAAATGAGCCAATTGGAATAAAAGGATGCTTTAAGAACTAGTATAGAACGCATAGTAGCCCATGCCTTTTGAAGTGTCTTTGCTATAGTCCTCAGCATTAATGTCCTCGCATTTCATAGTCGGGGAATTTTCATTGCTGGAAGTGCTAGGGGAGAGCCGTCTTCTCTTACAAGCACCCGTGTAGACCCCAGAATCATTTGAATCTAGAGACTTTATGGAAGGTGGAGTCTCTATCCAGGATGAGCCGATTTCTTCTTTCACCTTCTCCTTGGAAAGCTGGTCTTCAGAGAAACCTGGAGGACTTGTTCTGGAGGTCCAAGGTAATCCTGTTGTCATTTTTCTCTGGTAAGAGCCCCTGCTCCCCCAGCCTGCCATGGATGGAAGTGTCGGATCAGGGTAGTATCCCAGAGCATGGGATGTCTGAAGGGGGAGAGATTTAATGCCGTAAGGGAGCAAGGTGCTAGGAGAATACTCCGTCTCGTAGGAGTTCATGTCCAGTTTGTTTGCACCAGGCTGTTGTACAGGCGTAACAAACCACCGCTGAGGAGGGCTGGCCACCTCTTCGTTCTGCTGCGGGGAGAGCAAGCCATTTGTCTGAGGGACGGTTCTCTCACTGTTGTAAAACCTGGCCGGGGGCAGGTTGTTGACAAACTGTTCTTGGAAGAACGGTTGCACGCTGTATCGGGCGCCAGGGACGATCTGGTGGGATCTAGGAGAATCCGTGGGAGATGGAGTTAATCTGTCATTTTCTGAAGCTGTGTACATGCTACAACATAAAAGAGAAATACTGAGCATTGTCCTTTACAATTCCAGTGTGATAGTAAAATACAAATGGGAAGAAACAGAGTTATTTCTTAATTAGAATCACAACTAGGTTTAACTGGATAGCTGTTAATTTTTATACAATTTAGGAGTTGTTTGTTTTTCCTAGGCAGTATAAAATTCCTAGTATTACTGCTATACATATACACTGTTCTCTGCCAGACAACCCATTTTACATGAGGTGCAGCACCTTCCTCCCAGAAGCCATACTTGCATATATGCAGCTCCAGTTTTTCAAAGGCCATTTGATGCCAGAAAGCGAGCATTAGGCAAGGTTTCTGCTGACAATTCAAAGAAGCTGCCTGCTCTGTGGAGATACCTGATATACCATTCCCAATCTGCAGGCCAGCTAGGTTCTGCCAGTACACAATTTTCTACTAAAATTCAGAAGCCTGCTGGAAGACAGGTCATCAAGACAATACAGTAACTATTCAAAACAGACATTCAATGTTTCTAGACAGACATTTAATGTCTTTGATAGGAGCACATCAGCTAGCAAAGCTGCCAGCAGAATTATTACTACTTCTGAATAACTGAAGTAGCTTCTAAAGAAAAACAACACTCTTGCACACACATTTCAGGTCAGAATCATGCCTCCTAGACAGAGACAGCTGCAAGAGAAGACAGAAGCATACTTACGAGTCATAGTTGTCTCTGAAGCCTTTTGCAAAAGGATTATGGTCAATTTTGAGCTGGGTAATCTAGAAATAAAAGCAGAATATAGTAAGATGAAATGAACCTACAAGACAATTCTTAGTTGTCATTTTATACATCCATGCTTACATCAGTGTTTTGATACGCTGTAACTGCTATGAACTGTGTTTCAGGGAAAATAAATGTTTGAGTCTTCGAGGAATCATTCAGATCTTCAACACCATCTTCAGTCACTTCCACAATGTGAAGCCGGGGCTGGTACTTGTGTAGAGATTGCAGTACTATCATCTAAAGAGAACCATGGGAGAGAAGATCTTTAGATAAACACACATCTAACATTCAAAGATCTATTTAGTAGCCCAACATTTTTTTCCTGTAAATTATAATCTTTTGACTTGGGAATGGAGCAATTTTAACTGTTAACAGGAGATGATTCACAGCTTATAGCCCTGTTTTGCTAAGTTGCTAATATGCTAAAATCTGCAAATGCAGGAAAACAAGAGCTATCAGCTACACTCCCACTTCTTGAACAACTCTGGAGATAGATATATTGGCTAAAGACAAAGAAATTCACACACCTACTTCTGACACTCCTTATGAAGACAACTATGAAACAAGATCTACAATCCAGTTCAAGAGGGGAACAAGTCACATGATCAGTGATCTAGCTGCTCGATCAAATGCTGTAAAGCCCCCAAACCCCAGGGCACCCCTGGCTGAGCCACTAAAAGCCCCTCAAGCCTGCCTTCCTTCCCCCATTTACCTGCGCGTTGTTGTTGTTAGCACCTTTGTTGTTCGTTAGCTTCAGTTTCCCGAAAGAAATCTCCTGCCTCATCCAGTGAGCCCCGGTGTTTGGCGACTCGGGGTGAACGTACACCTTGTTGCCTGGGGAAGATAAGCACGTAAAGCAGCCACCGGGCGCGGACGCTTTGTTCCGCCGCCGGCAGCACGGAGCAGCGGGGCAGGGCGGGCAGCAGCGCCCGGGCAGCACCTGGGGTCCCCCCGTGTCCCCTTCTCCCGCACAGCCTCACGCCCCGCGGCGTGGAAGAAAAAAAAAGTTACAAGACGCCCTTAAAAGCGGCAGCTCTGCCCGCAGCGGGATGCCGGGGGTGGGGAAGACCCTGCGGAGTTGGGGGCGAAGCGGGAACCCTTTCTGGGAAGCCGACCCGCGGGGGAAGGCGGCGGGGAGACCCCGGAGAACCGGCACCTACCTTGCATGTTGTTGTCGGCTTTGCCGCAGGTCACCCACTTGCCCCCCTGGAAACGCCAGTGATTGGGGTCCGCCAACACCACCTCCACGAAGACGTTGTAGTGGGCCGTGGGGTTGAGGCCGGTGATGTTAAAGCTCAGGAAAGGAAACATCCTCCTGGGAATGGCGGGGGGGGGAAAGCACACGGCATGCGAGGAGGGCCAGGGAACGGGGCGCGGGCCCCGGCGGCAGCTGGAGCCGGCCGCGGGGTGCCCCGTCCCTCCCGGCGCCGGGGGGACCAAGGAGGCAGGCAGCGAGCCCCAACCCACCCCCGCCTCATCTCCCGGCCGCCCAGCGTGGGGAAACTGGGAGAGCCGCTTTTCGCAGAAAGCATCCCCGGGCCGGCGCCACCACCGACGGCGAGGGCCCGCACCTCCCTCCCGGGGCAGCGGCAGCGCTGCCTGCTGCGGAGCGGCCCCGTGCACCCCCCGCCACCACTTCCCTCCGGTTTCGGCCCACCCCCTGCCCGCTTACCGGCCCTGCTTGGTGATGATCATCTCCGTCTGGTGCCGGTGGAACTTGAGCCAGAGGGGCCGGTTGCAGAGGAAGACCTGCGCCCGCAGCCCCGGGCCGGCGGCCGGCACCCCCAGCGCCCCGAGGCCGCCGCAGGAGCCCGACGCCGCCGGGTAAGGGCCGTAGAGGGGCCCGCCGGCCGCCGCCTGCCCGTACTGGTACCCGCCGCCGCCGCCGAACTGCGCCCGGCCGCCGGGCGGGCAGACGGCGCCCGCGAAGCCGCCCGGCGACAGCACCGAGCCGTAGGGGTAGCGCGGCCCGCCCGGCGGCTGGTAGACGGCGCCGTGCTGCGCCGGCGGCGGGTAGGGGAAGAGGGCGCAGGGCCCCCCCAGCTCGGCCCCGGGCGGCCCGGGGGACTGCAGGTAGTAGCGCTCGGGGCTGAGGCTGTCCATGGAGTAGCGGGCGGCGGCGGCGGCCGGGGGCAGCTCCTCCTCCCCGCAGGGGGTGGCCTTGCGGCCGTCCGGCTTGGGGGCGGCGAAGGGCGGCTCGCCCGCCTCCGCCTCGCCCAGCACGGCGGGGGCCGCCCCGAACTTCTTCGCCGTCTTGTCCAGGTCGAGGCGAGGCGGCGAGCCCGGCCGGGGCGGCCCGCGGGACCCGCCGCCCCCGCCCGCCCCGGCTCCGGCTCCGGCCCCGCCGCCGCGCCCGCCGCCCTCCAGCGGGTAGAAGGGGCCGCCCGGCAGGGCCCCGGCCGCCGCCAGCAGCGGCTCGCCCAGCTGCATCCCCGGTGGGCGGTGCGGCGGAGCGCCCAGGCAGCCCGGCGCCCACCCCGACCCGCGGCCGCGCAGCGCTGCGGCGGGGCTCCGCCGAGGCGATTTATACCGGCGCGCCGGGCTCCTCGGGCCGCCGGGGAGGGGCTTGCGCCGGGCTGTCTCATCGCCGCCCTCCACCCCCGCCGGCCCATTGGCTGGGCCGCGTGACACTAATTTAATTAGACAGCTACTAATTGGAACAAGTCACCTGTGACTCTGGGGGGGGTGTGTGTGTGTCCCCCTCCCCAGCCCCCCCTTTCCGCAGCCGGCTACCGGAGGGGTCCCGGACCGCCCCGGGCCCCGCGCCGCTCGGAGCGAGGGGAGCGCCCGCAGCACCCCGCGGTGGAGGGACAGCCTTCCCCTCCCCCCCAAAAAAGACCTTTTGCCGCCGTGGCACCGGCCTCCCGGGGGGCACGGAGGGGACGATCTGCGGCGGGGAGAGAGGGACGGGGACGGAAGGGGAAACCGGGGCGGGGGGTCCCAGCACCGGCACCCAACGGGGAGGGAGGGCGGCGATGCGCCGGGCCGCTGAGACGGGGCGGGTGACACCGGCCCCCGCCGCCACCGCGCTGGCCGTCTCGGCGTTTAAGCAATTCGGCTTGTGCCTCAGCTGAGCCCCGCAGCCCCTTCCCCCCTCTCCGCTCCCCGGGCAGCGTCGTTATCACGGGGGTGACACGTTTCACCTTATCAGGGACGTCCCTGTGGGAAGCGGCGGGCTCGGTTCGCAATTTCAGTTTTCAGGAACTCGGCGGTCGGATTCTGGCAACCCGCGCTCCCCTTCGGCATCTCCCACCGGGAAGGCAGGTTTCTAATTCAGGCGGGTGCCAGATCTGTTTGGCGCTTTCTCTCAGCGCAAAAAAAAAAAAAAAAAGAAAAGAAAAAAAATTAAAAATCGGAGCCTTTTGCCCCAAAGGGTGAGGGAACGGCACGCGGGAAGATGTAGGCGCCCGTGCGATTTTGCGGAGCGGGCAGAGCCTGCGCGAACGATTTGCAGCTGCAAAATCCGCAGCCCCTCGCCCTCTGCCCGCCGCCAGCCGGCTCGCAGGGAGCGCTGCAAAAAACCTGCCTCCTCCTCACGGCTGAATTTTCAACCGGACCCGCCGAGCGGCGAGGATTTCGTTGCCGGACGGAAGGACCGGCCGGGCGCGGGGAAGCGGCCGGGCTGGAGCAGCCGAGCTCCGCCGCTCGCCCCCCGCTCCCGCCGAGCCGCGCCACGTCGGGGCAACTGAAATAAATCGCCAAGATTTGAGGGCGACCGCCAAAGCCCGGGGCAGCGGCGCGGGAGGAGCCCTGCCGGGATGCGGCAATTTGGGAGCTCGCACCGTGCGTGCCCGGCGGTGCCCGCCGGGGCAGGGGACGGGCACCGACGGCCCTCGGGTCAGCCGGGGCTCAGTCCCTACCCCCGAGCGGAGCCGAGAGACGGGGGAACCGGCTCCCGCTGTGCCCACCTCCGGCTGCGGCCACACAGGCGGGAGCCTGGGACAGGGCGGGCACAGCCGGCACTAAAACATCACCCCCCCCGCCCCCCCCAGCCCTAACCACCCGTTCTCTCCGGGATAACGTTTAGTCCGATTTTCTGCCTTGATGTCGACAGACCGAGGAAAACAACAAAACCGTGTCGGTGCAGCCCGGCGCTCCGGCACGAAGCGGACCGGCCGCTGCCCCTTTTTTTCCCCGGGCTGCTTCTGGGCGAGGTGTTTGCATTCACGGCGGGGCGAGGAGGGGAGCGGAGCCCGGCCGGCCAGGCCTGCTTTGAAAGCAAAAAACCAAAACGAGGAGCATGGTGCCGGCCGCCGCGGAGGCTGAGCCTCTGCATCTCTCGCCGAGGCCGGCGAGCCCCGGCGCTGCTCGCCGCCGGGCCGGCCCCCGCCCGGGGCTCGGCTGCCCGCAGCCCGCTCCCCCGGGCTCTGCCTTTCCGGGGCTAGGGCAGAGAGGGAAGGAGATTTTACAGAGTTGCTACGCAGGATCTAGGAGAGTTTAATTTTACAAGATGGTAGACGGAAAGGGTCCCATGATTTAAAACATCCCCGCGGGACAGGTGCCGCTTAGTTCAAGGCTGCTGCGGTTTTTCTTCCTCCCAAACTCGGCTAACCTCGCGTTTAACACAGAAAGGTAGAAAAGCTTTCGGTGTTGCTTAGGTTTCCCGCGGATTTCGGTCTCGGAGAGGGGGGGCGGGAAAACCGGCGCCGCCCTGGGAAAAGGAGAGCTTTCCAGTTTGCTTCGAAATACGCCTGGGGTGCGGCTCTCCCTAACGAACGAAGGATTTCATCCAGCTCTTTCCAGACTCGGGGGTTATTTTCAGCTCAGCTCGGGAGAGCAGCAGCCTGGCCTCGATCCCCGCCTCGCACCCCGCAGCTCCCGCCGAGCCAGGAGCCCGGCGGCGGTGGCAGGGGAGGCCGGGGCCGGGCTGCCCCCACCCCGGGAGCCCCGTCGGGCAAGGCTTCAGCGGCGCTTCGGCCGTGCGAGGGTTTGGGGGAACCCCCTGTAATTCGGGGGCTTGTTCAGTCACTCTGGACGGTACGGGAAGATCTGTAATCCCACCGCCCCGCATCCGCAAATTAAAGATACCACCGCAGTCACCAGCCAAATTCTTGGGACCCGGTATTTGTCATTCCCTTAGCTTGCCAATCTGCCCTCCCTGGGGGTCGGGGAGGCAGCCGGGGGATTGCCCCCCCAGTCCCCTGCAAGCCAGCCCCATCCTTGCTCCCTGCCCCGGACCTCTCCGGGGTCTGGCCAGGGAACACCGCCGTACGAGGCTGCGGGATTTTCAGTCATGTGTGGGACCAGAGATTTCTGAATGGGTCCCGCAACCCTTTAGATGTTATCTTAGAGATAAAACTGCAGAAACAGCAGCAGACTCTGGTGAAACAGAAAGGAGCATGTTAGGTTCATAACTCTACTAAAATAACCTCCAAACCACAAAAAGAATGTTGAAAGAAAATGTAGGGCTTTGAAGGGTTACAGATTACCTTGTTTTGTTGGGCTTTATTCAAATATACTCCTGGGGTGTATTCAAATAAGGAGCATCTCTGACTCTAAAAAAGCTGTTCCAGAAGAGCTCATTTTCTGCAGCCTAAGTTACGGTGGAGTCGCACTGTACTGAAGTATTTTGTCCTTTGCTTCAGGGCTGGGGTTGAGCCCTTTCCTCCTTTGTCGGAGGTCAGCGTATTGGAAAACAGCCCCCTGCTTCAACAAATTGCTTGGACTTGTGGGGCTGAAACAGTAAAACTGAAGTACCCTGCTCAGTAGGGCCTAAGAGGGAAAAAGAAGTTGGGAACCGTAAAATCTATTCTGTCAAGATGTGGTACCTGCATACGTGTGTGTATATATATATAGAAATCCATATATCACCGTATATAGCCATATACGTTCTTCATCCTTATAAATATGGATAAGGATACACACCCCACTGGGTCTGTATAGACACCTTAAAAATTTTGCTTATCAGAATCACCTGCCATGCTGTTCTGTCACTGTCTTCTTTTCCTGAATTCCTGCTGTCACCATGGCAGGATTGACAGGTGTTTTCTGAGCGCTTATGTTTGAATAGTTTCTGTGAGGTGAGGTAATTTTTTTCCTTGTCCTGATTTGGGTTAAAAACTAGCTGTCAGTTTCTGGATGTCCTCTTCAATTTGCTAACATCTGATTCCCAAAGGGCTTTGATATTTTCACCTTTATGTCAAGTTTGTGCTGAGATTTTGCAGATTTTCTATTTTTCCAGTTATCCAGTCTGGCTTTTTTTCCCCCCTTCAACTACATACAGAGTATCTGGCTGGGCAAATGAAGGAGGATACTTTTAAATGCATTCTTGGGACTTCCACTCCTCCACCATCTTTCAATGTCATTTTTAGTATCACTAAATCAGAGATTTTTCAGATGCAGCCAGTCATATGTGAGTGCTTCCTTTTTAAAATCTTGATACCTTTCTTTTCAAGGATGTTGAGTGCTTACAGCACCCAGAAAAAATCCAGGAGGTATTAATATACCTCTGCAAGGCTTGGCATTTCAGCTTGATGCTTAACTTCAGTGACTATTTTTATGAAAAAGCCAGCTACACCCTTTCAGTTCTCAGGTTGTTTCATCTGTCAAATGCAGACAACAGCCATCTCTTTCGTGGGAATGTCAGGAGGCTAAATTAATTGAAAATGCTCTTTATTTTCTAATGAAAGGAAGTTCTGCAAAGACCATCAATCCATTTTAGTTTATGCCAAGTGGGATTTACAGTGTGCATATGTACACAGTCCTGAAGATACGAGAAGTGTAGCTTAAAATCTGCTTTGAGGTTGTGAAAATTCGAACCCAAAAGGGTTAGAAAGTAGAGTCAACTGTTGTTGAAGCAGGTTTGTATGGACTTTAAATAGAAGAAATTGATAACCCTACAAAATCAAAGAACTATTACCTTTAATATTAACTGGGGATGGTGTCACATTAACAGCAATTTTACCCTTTGATAATTAATTCAGTATAGCTGCCACTTCCTTAGCTATCAAAACCAATTTAAAAAGGCAGACTACAGGCATACACATTAAAAAAATGGACATAAGTTAAGTATGCATAAGCCAAATAATCAGTGTGGGACTAATTTATAAAAACAAGAAAGTAAAGAATAGCTTTTTCTAGCCGAGGTATACAAAACAGAAAGAACTGACACAAGTCAATGAATCAGGAGCTGGAAGAAACAACTCAGTATTTGAAAAGAAAGTGGTATTCAAAGCAGCCTTATTGGTCACTTCCTTTCTCCTCCTTAAAAGAAAAATAACATGTGAAAAATCCTTATCTGTGTTTTTAAATTAAAGGGAAGTGCAATCGTCAGTAAAAACTAGTCAAGGTCTGATCCTAATCAGTAAAATAGAGTGGCATAAGCACAGAGAAGGGTAAATATTTTCGGTGCTTGGAGTGAATTCTTGTCAATGGATAATTTTGCTAGGTGAGACCACACAACAACATTTTGTCATTGGGCCTATGGTACCCTATTGCCTAAAGACATTAAAAAAAAAAAAAAAGTCTGTTTGAGAAAGAGTAAGTCTTTGTAAAGTGTCATTTGACAAATGCTTGGGAAACCTACAAGAAGGGAAATGGGAAATGTATTAAATTGGCTTTAGTTTCCAGGTGAGTTTCCTCGCTCCAAATGGAATGGTAAAAAATTAAGGAAGAGGCTGAAATTAGGATCACAAACGCAACTGTAACCACGAGCAACATTTCCTATTTTGTATTATTCATGCATAGGGATCTCCAAACAGCTCTTCTTAAATGCTTGCCTTTCCACCTTCCAGTAAGTTTAATGAGGGATGCCTAGCACCTTTTCCCTGGCTTTAAAGTGAGATCACTTACTTGCTTATAGATTTGTGCCAATTGTCAGCCTGACAGTCATGCGATAGAGATGTGAGAACATAACAGGATCCATGACACGAGTGCGACGGCCACAGATCTGCTCAGTTTGATCCTATTTGTATTTACAGCTCTATTACAGAAAGTTTTAAACAGCTAGTTTTGGCTTACTTGCCCTGCTTTGTATCAGAAATGACGACTGAAGGAGCCTGGATTCAACTGCACTGTTTAAATGGCAGCAATTAAAATTAGCAGCTCAAATCCCGTAAAAAGATGTTCTGCCGCTTGTTTTAACACTTTAAAAAGTACAATTTCATCATGCGAAGGCCCTGATAAACTTCATGCTGCTCGGGGCTTATGATGTCAGAGTCATGAAATATTTCCTGCTGATAACATAATAGCTGAGAAACATGAGTTTTGGAGGGTTTGGGGTTTTGTTTGTTCTATGTGCACGCAGTATGAGACTTACAGGGGGAAAACGATTAACTCGAGGGGCTGGGAAAGCGCGTAGCGGTGGGCTACCGTGTAATTGCAGAAGCAATGAGGAATTTCACCTGGTATCATTTGTGACAGCAATCAAACAGCAAGGCCTAGCAGGGGACCACGTATTAAATAACTGCCGCGACGGGTGAGTCCGCTATAAAAATAAGCGCAAAGCAGAACCGGGGCGATGTATGTGCTCTCTGGGAAGGTGAGGAGGTAGCTGGAGGGTTCCCCTCCTGGGGGGGCCTCAGATTTAGTAGCTGCTCACCCCGGTTTCCGCCAGCAGCCCGCTGCTGTCGGGGGGTGGGATGGAGCCGGCATCTTCCCTTCCCGCCGGCCCGGGCCTGCTCGGGGGGAGAGCAGGGACCAAGCGGGGTGGCCGTGGCGGGGGGGGGTGGACCGCCCCCCGAAGGTGCCCCCTCAAGCGGGCGGGGGGGTCTGCGGCGAGGGCAGCTCCGGCCCCGCATCGTCGTGTCCCCCCCCCACCCCGGGTGTCCCCGGCTGCGAGGGCCGGCAGCAGCGCCCGGGCCGTCGGTGGCGGGGAGCGGTGCCGGCCGGGAGCGCTGCCCCTCGGGGAATTTCAGGCTGGGGCCGGCGGGGAATGCCGGCCCCCGCCTCCGCCCTCGCTTTTTCAACCCTTTCCGAAACATCGCCGCCGAATCTTCCGACCTGCGGAAAGCCCGGGCAGCCCTCGCCCCCAGCACCAACCGCGGGGAGCGGGCCCCCGGGGCGGGCGCTGCAGCCCCATCTCCATCCCCATCTCCAGCCCCATCCCATCCCATCCCATCTCCAGCCCCAGCCCCATCATCCCCAGCCCCACCTCCATCCCCAGCCCCAGCGCGGGGCGGTGGCGGGCGATCCGGCCGGATTAACGCGGGTCGCTTTGAAGTCCCTGTGTCGCATGTGATCCCACGTCGGGGTGCTTAGGGCTCCCCATTCAGTTGTTAATTCCCACTAAGCGTTTTTAAGTACCTGAGCTCGCAGACCCCTGCGCCTTCAAAACAAGTTTATGCACGCAGATAGCTCCAAAATTACCCATCTGGGTACTAGCAAGACCAAAGGCAGAGGCGAGCAGAGTCGTTAGGAAATAATCGAAGCAAATGGACACTTTCTTTGCCACGTGAATTTCGGCTCGGAAACCCGTTTGCAGGAGCGGGAGTTTCAAAGGTGCCCGCACCTGCGAAGCCTGCGCCCTCCTGGGCGCCGAGCCCGGGCTGCGCTGCCGCTGCCGCTGCCGCCCCCGCCCCGGGGGGCTGCGGGGGCAGGAGGCCGGCACCGGCGCCCTGCTTTGCCTAAATGGCCAGAGAGAAAGAAAAAAAGGAAAAAAAAAAAAAAAAAAGGCAATCAGAAAAACTTCCATCAGAAAAACATTAGCTGAGGAGGAAACGGCTGTGGACACCCTGGTGAGATGCCTCCTCGCTCCGGGCAGGAAGAGTTTTTGCCATTGCCACCAGCCCTGCAGAATTGTCCGTCTCTTTTTTTAAATATTTTTTTTTTTTTTTTTTTTTTTTAGCAGCAGCAGAGATTTAGGACATATAGAGCAGAACGAAGTTACGTTACAAAGAAATAAAAAAGATGTAACCTACACCTCCGCCCCCCAAAAAACCCCACCCACCCCTCACAATAGAACGGATCGCTGCTTTGCCACCATAGTGTGCTTCTCGGTGACACAAGCACAATGTGAAAGGATCCCTGTGCCACTTCTCTCCAATTAACTTAAGTGAGTGAAGTATGATCACTTCTTTTTTTTTTCCCTAGCACAGATAATTGTGTTGATTCCTAGCACATTAGTGAGGGAAAATTTTAGCTTGAAGAATTTGAGTTATACAGATGAGAACAGACAAATGAGCAACACCACAGAAGAACTTTAAACCATCTCACAAATGCCTATTCTTTCCGGGTTTTGACTATATTCTTTCCTTTCCCCGCTATTTGCGTTTCAGGCAATTACTGGTTCTCCTGTTGCCCACAGCTATGGATTGAAGGGCAGAAAAGGCATGGATGTAATCAACATGAAAAGAATGTGGAAAAAAAAGTCTTCTGATCTTTTGTTTTAGGTGTTGATCTAAATTAAAATACATTCCCCTTTAGTATGACCCATTAAAAAGTAGCAAGGGGTGTCCACAGGGTGGTGAGGCCTTGGTAAACATAATACTATCATGGCAACATTTCTGCCTAGTTTACACCTTATTCAGCCTTACTCAAGCTAAAATCCCACCTTCCAATTACCTTTATATATAGCCTAAGGCATAGAGTTTGACAGCCGTGGAACAACGGGGTAAAATACAGAGCCCCAGCATGATGATAGAGATCAGGGGGCTGTGCCCCTCCATGCCGTGCGGTGGTGACTGACGCCTTGCTAAGCCCGTGCTCCTGGTGCCAGCCTGGTTGGAGGGGACACCCCGCGACCTGCAGGATGGCTGTCCTGGGCTTTCAGGAGGAATTCCTGCTTCTGCTGCTCCAGCTCACTGTCCAGCCTTTTCTCCTCAGCTACACACAAGAGTCAGACCTAAGCAGACAGCCCATGAGATACCACAGCAAGGCGAAGGACAGGCTTTTCCTTTGGTCATGGTGGCTATGAGAGCAGGAGCCTTCCATGCATGGGGCAGATGGCAACCAGCACCTGAGCAGGGCACGGGCCATCCTTCCTTCAGCTACCTGCCCTTGGGAAAAGGAGCGGGACATGGCAGGTTCACGGTCTGCACTGTGGTAACAAGAGCGGTCAGGGCGGTGAGAAGTGATTTACAAGTGGCAGAGCTGCACCCAGAGTAACTTACTTTGCAAGAAGACAGGGTACGCTGTGTTGTATTTGCGTTTGAGCATTTGGTTGGCATGGGGTACTGGCACGCTCCTGCCAGGCAAGTGCTCTTGATGTCCACGGGGGCTCAAGGACTGCGTAGATGCATTGACCATTTATTTAATCACTTTTCTACACGTGGTGTAGTAGGTGGGAAGTCCTAAGGGATGAATTTTTAATGCATTGCCTATTTCTGAATGCTAACAACTCTGGGGAATATTTGATGAAAGGTGGATGTTAGGAGCTCCTGAGTAGAATAAATGCTACTAAAAATCCACCTTTAAAGTGAAATTATAAAAAAGCCTACTGCAAACATGGAAACATCAGACAGCAATTACACAGGTTTCAGGAAAAAAACCCAAACCAACAACACAAAAAAAGCAAGCAAAGCAAACCTGCATTTCCATCTGGTAGCGCAACAGCTCTGGAAATAATTGTCCATTTTGTTTCACCTGTCTCCTTCTGGGGTTTTGGGTCTTGCCTGTCACATTTCATGGCACCATCCACCAGACCTCATTCGAGCGCTTAGGGGTGGGTGGTGCCCCAGAGGACAGGATCCACATGGGAAGTGGCACAGGTTAGAGGGACACTAGCGGGCGCCACTGTGAGCCGCTGTCCCGGTTCGCTGAGCACTCCGCCGATCCCTGGGGCTCTCCGATTCCACGCTTGGAGAAAGTGGCCAATTATTTTTCTGTCTGAAAGAGTCTGTGATGTGGCAGAGAATGACAGCTCCAAGGGAGAAAACACCTCTTCATTAAAAAGTGCTGCTAAGCACACTGAATATCCAGATCCCAGCACCCAGTTGCACAAAGGTTAGGATGAGAGCCAAGAAATTATGCATTTTCACAGATTTTTTTATATATACACATATATACGTATGTGTACAATGTACACACAGACACACACATGCAAATCTACAGGGTCTCTTTCAACACAGGGTGGCCAAAATCCTTTAAGTTACTACTTGGGCAAAGCTCCCGCTAAAGTCCAGTTTTACTATCACTTTTGATGTGATGGGAATCACCTAGGTAAAAAACCAATTATTTTGGTTACCAAATGCAAGAAGAGACTCAGCTTCACAGAAACAGAAGTGTTTAAGTGTGTGTTGAAGGAAAGATTAAAAAGAAAAGAGAAAGAAATAATCTGCATCTTGCACACCTCTGTTTGAAAGGTTGCAGGGAAGAGAGGGCCAGGCTGCTATGTTTTATAGGTTCCATTTGATTTCATTACCTTTTAAGTGATTTTAACAGTTGCATGAATTCATTTTAATGAATTAGAAAGTATTTCTAAAAAAAGATACAAAATACGTATGAATCACGAGACAATGCAGAAATTGGGTTTCTTGGTGAAGCACACTGTGTTGCAGAAGAGAACCACTCTACTGCTGATACCAGAGAAAGCTCAAAATGGAAGCTGCATTTTGGGATGTGATTTTTAACAGCCTTCCTTTTCTTTTCCTTCAGAAATTCTGAAAGGCTGAGAGAAGAGAAAAGAATACACGCTAAGGAAAAGATGGGAGAAAAAGCGGTGACATCCAGGGCTATAGCACGTCAGCAAGGTGGAAGCTATCATTCCCACAAGGGCTTTGTGGAAGAATTTAGGCTCCAAGACGAACAGAAGTAGCCCTCAGCCTTTACCTAACCCCGCACACCCCAGCAGCTTTCCCTAGCTCAGTTCCCTGGCTGCCTGCATTCACGCACCGAGCTGCGTGGGCTCAGCAGGTTGCTGCCCATCTCCCACAGGCCCGGTTACGAGCCTGACTCTTCCTTTGCCTCCCCCAGGAGAGTGGCCCAGGTGGGATGCTCGGAGCATCACACCACCAAGGTTGCTTTGCAGATGAGCCCCGCTCCCTCTCGCTCCCGTGTCTTGGTGAAGCAGGAAAACCTTCAGACAGAACGAGGGCAGGGCAGCAAGCGACCCCCTGGTTATGGCTATCTCATTATTTATAGGGGGACATACTGAGATTAACCACCACCAGTTCCCTCGGAACTGGGAGAATATTCCAGCTGAACTATTATCCAGGGGTGCGGCAATGAATGAAGAAGGAGATGGATTCACATATTTGATGTTCAAGGCTGGGCAGTGAGAAATGTGGAAATCTTGGGCTGACCAAATGGATACACCTCTGTGACTATACCTTTATTTACTGGCTTGACGGAATCATTAAACACAACCTTTTTCTAACCTCTCCTGCGGTTTTATTTTGAAATTTCCACCTCTCTGTGTCCTCTCACCTGACCGTATAACAATGCCTTTCTCAGCACCCTAAAGAAGGAATCCACAACAAGGTAAAAATGTTCAAAATACAGAAAATAATATATTCTTTTCCTAAACAATTTACAGATTATAGCCACTTGTTTTCAGTAAAGATTTTAAGCCATAATCACTTATTTTCACCAGAACCTTAAATCGGCGCATCTTTGTTCTCGTATGTTTTGGTGCAGAACTGCTGGAGTTTGGTTCTGCAATACTTGTATTTGATTGTTTTCTGCTTTAAATGCACTGTAATGTAACCAAAACAATATACCGCTTCTCCATGCTTAGCATATTCATTACCCTGTCTTCCTCTCAACTTCTTGATTTGCATGCAAGAAATCTGTGTCAGAGAGAATGCAATCTGCAAGCCAATGAAATCCTGTCCCATGGGAGGAAGGAGTCAAAGTGGTATGCGTAGCTCCAGTGAAGAATACGAAGTACATACAAGAGCATGGTCCTGCGTCACGTGAAAGGCCCACAGTCCAAGTGCAGTGTGCCAGGTAGAGATTAGCTGTTGCAAGGAGCAGTGAAAAGGCTCTGGCTGCAGTTCCACCAGGCATTGGCTTTATTGACAAGACCAGATCACGAAGACTCCTCTTCCCTGGCAGTTGCCTGCCCACTCCTATGGCTCAGGTCTTCACACCTCAGGCCAGTCTGTACGAACATTTGGAAGACTGTGCTGTAAATCAGGCCTTGGAGGTAGTTCTGCTTAATAATTACCTCCTCCCAAAAGAGGAGTTTTTAACCCTGCTTACTTCAGTGATCATGTTCAGCGTGCAGTCTTACCAACAGCTGCATCAGCACAATGAAGGCGACAGGCAGCGTTACGGGAACAAAAACAAAGAGCTGTGGGGTGGAAACTTCCTCCGTTGGTTTCACAGGCACCCCCATGAACCCTCCCTGGCAGATGGGCTGGGGCAGGTTGGCCAGGTTGCTGCCTGCCGCCTGCTTGCAGCACGGCCACCGAGGGCTGGGGCTCTGTGCTCGGCAGAGGCAGACCTGGAGCACCCAGTGGTGCTCATCTGACCCAGTTTAGGCTCCGGCATGCAGTCACGTTTCTGTCAAATTGGTCCACGCACCCGACAGAGATGTAGCCAGGCAGCACACTGTTCAGCGTAAAGGCTGCTGGTGCAGAGTCAACCTGTCACCGTGTTTTGAAGAAATCTGAGCCCGGGCGTGGGCGTACCGATTGGCAATCTGAGGCCCGTGGCCACAGCACTTCTGATTTAGTACTAAGAAGCTTAAAACTAGATTTGTTGAACAATGGTCTGATCTGCTCGTAGCTCCTGACCCACGGTGGCATTTTAAGGCATATGGAGATAAATAATGATTTCCCTGAAAGTGCTGGACCCTAAACTCTGGCAGCTTGGCAGCTGGTCCGGCCACAGCGCAGCCGGCAGGGGCTGGTGCAGTAACACTGTCAGCCCTCCCAGCTCTGAGCAGAACAGCAACTAGAAAGTTAAAGCAGCCAGTGCTGGTTTCTCTCTCCAGGTTTGATCTCAAACACCCAGGACAGAGGCAGTTACACCTCTCTGAACTAACTCTCTGCTACCTGCCTTCCTCTATACTCACTTGCATAAAACCCAGAGTTAAAACATCAGCCAGTTCAGGACTGTAATAGGCAGTGGCAGATCAAGCCTAGTTGCATTTTCTGTCTCTCTCACCAAAGTGTAATCTGGTGGTATGTGATATGGCTAAGAGCTAGAATGATGATTTACTATGGCTCAGTTAACATAAAGCAGCTCAGGCTGCAGGTTCACAGAATTTTGCTTTGGGGCATGCCCTTTTCATCACTCTGATACCCAGCTGTGGCCAGTGACCCTTCAGCTGGGCTGGCCCAACCATTGGTGGGATCTCCTTGTCAGCCAAAAACCTAAATCAGCTCTTAAAATCCATGCTCGTAGCCCAGATCCCCACATAGCTGTGCTAGGGGTCATACGCTGTGCTACGGGGGCCGGAACGCACCGGGGAGGAGTGAGGCAACTCCATAAACCCATATGACTGCTAAAGCATGCCTAACTGAAACCACAGCCTTGCAAACTTCAGTAGCTGGACTGCGTGCCCAATATCCGAGCAAAGGCTTTGCCAGAGTTGTCTTTAAATTTGCTCCCATTACCCCTCCTCTCCTTCCAAATAAACATGAGGCTGCTGGAGACTTCTTACTTCTCTGCAAAGATGTGGACTCTGTACAGTGCTAGTTTGCCTCAGTCTATTCATTCACCTAGTGACAAGTCTCTCTACATGAGAAACTTAATGCAAAGCCGATCTTAATAAACATTAATAGTTTTCAACTAACACAATGAAGACATCCCCAAAACTTGACTGTGAAAAGTGCATTCAGTCACATAGTACCTCCTGTAAAACTGCAGGAGCTCCAGTAACATTTACTTTTTTTTAAAGGAGGTTGCAGTTTCCATAGAAAATGTTTAAAGGTCTGTGAATTGGAAAATGTAACAACCTCTGCTATAGCAAATCCCTGAAAGGTCCAGGTAAGTAACCTGCTAAGGAAAGAGCGGCATGGCGACATCTATTAAGTCCTGTTTGAATACTTGACTTGCCATAGCTTCTTGCTTTTGGAAAATCTGACTTTACAGAGCTTGCAAACAGTTATAAAAAATGAGGTGGAAACAACGTTTGTTACAAGAAACATTTAAAAAATCCTTAGCATAATATCATTATAAAAAAAACAAGTTAAAGAAAAAGGCTATGTAAAAATGTTAGGTACAGCCAACTGCCATTAAGGCAGTCTGCTTTAAAGCATACACGCAGGGGCATTTGAGCTGAAAAAAAGTTTCACAATTACATCAGCTTTGTAGGCTGAACTGTTACTACCATTCACAGGAAAATAAACCAGTTACTAAACAAAAAAAATTATCACAAGCTTCCCCCCATCATATTTCTCAATAGCAATGAGAACAACTCCGGTTGTGACTCACATGAAGTCGGCAGAGATTCACCAGGGCTGAAACGTGTCCCATAAGTTTAGCCCCCGTGTTTCCCCACAGAGCCCCTTCTGATGCCTCCATCCCCTGCTGGTTTAGCAGCTCCGGGGATTGTCTCCCCACAGACCCCCAGCTACACCTTTCCCGTTTCTTATTTTTCAGCGTGGGCAAGTCTATGGTGTAGGCATCCTTACTACTGACTCGGGTTGTCTTGCACCAGCGCCGGTCCTTCCCAGCACGCAGGCTCAAACCTGCTTCCCACCTTCCCAGGAGTGCCCTAGATCCATGCCCCGCTGCACCGTGAGCTGCACTGCGTGTGTGTCCCCACTGCACAGGGACGGCCAGGGTGGCTGCAAGCTGAGACAGGCCCTAATGTCATCCCACAACAGCCCATACCCACGAATTGCCCCATCAGCCTCTTGGCACTCCACATCCAGGGAGCTATCAGGTGTTGATTTATCTGATGGTGGTCCACGTTCAGCTGGGTTTCCTGCAGCCAGCACTGGTGTACTCTGGCTTTTTATGGTCTCAACACTTTAAACTTCCATTGGAAGAAAAAGCAGAGCAGATGGTGCCTGGGCTGGGAGCAACTCACCTTTGACGTCTTCAGAAAGCGCAGCCTGGCCAAAGGCCGTGAGCCATGCTAAATAATCTGAGCACCTACCTATCTGCCCTTTCCTGCTATTATTCTGGCTCTTCTTGCACTAGCCGTATCAGGTGAGTTCTGCCACCAGTGCTGACACTCTGGAGTTGAATATGTGTAATATTAAAAAAAATTATTATGTTACATCCCAGTGGACAAGTGCAGAAATAGTCTTAGGTTGAGTTTGGCTACCTTACCTGGCTTGGCTACCAAAATAATTTGTCATTCTTATCACTGGAACAGGGACAGATCTCACTAAACACTCCACTTATGGCTAAATATATTTTTCAGAAGGGGTAAAACTGATGGCATTTGGAATACAGCACTTAAAAAAAAAAAACCAAACCAAAAAACCCAACAAACTTGATCATGTAATTTACTTACAAGAAAAAAAGTACAGGTTTTATTTTCCTACTTTCTTCTTAACCCCTACAGGCTGTGATACAATATGTGTAAATTCAAATTAACACTTCTCCCATCTGGATTTCTGTATATTTAAATTGGAGGCTTGGAATAACGTTCTTCTTTTTAGAATAAATGCTTTTGAGAAACTACAATGTTTGAAGAACAATGGTTTGGGTGGCTGGCCATGCTAGTACCTGACTAGGAAAACCACAGCCAGCTCTGAAATGACTTTGTCGGCTTTTTTTTCACATTTAGACTTTATAGCCTGAGGACAGATCAGTATCTTTGTAGGCAGGGCACATTAGCCAGTAAACATTTTTCTATAACTTCCTTCAGTCCTTATTTTTACTATAGGCATGACCTCCTAACTCTACCTTTGCGCTTTTTTCAGCCGGTCCCCTGTGCAGCCGGGCGCAGCTGCCTGCCAGCTGCTTTGTGTCCTGTCTCTGGGGCACCCTGTCCCATAGGGAAGTGTGGTGACTGCTCCAGTCGCTCCTTACCCAAATCTCCTCCGTCAGGCAGGAAGGCAGAGATGGGTACAAAGGCACGGCTGCCTCAGGGCTGAGGGGAAAAACAAAACCCCAAGAAGAAACCTCCCAAGACAGCCACTGCATCCGTAACTAGGGCAGGGGAGACCATCACCCAGCACCCGGGCTGCACTGCTGTGCGGACGTCTGTCTTGGGAGAGCCGGCATCTCCATCTGCCCCCTTCACCCTGGCTGACGGGGCTGAGCCTGTGTGAGAGGGCGTGATCCGCCTGCACATGCTCCACTCGGCTGCAGAAAGGCTACGGCTGTGAAGCCCTCAAAACTAAAAGTGTCAGCAGGCAGCACCAGCCTGCCGCTCTCTGCCCTGCTTTTGTTTGTGGCTTCCCTGCTTGTCCTTCCCCTGCGGCAGGGATGGAGTCAGAGAGAAAACTCTGCTATGCCATTCCCAAGCAGATGCCCTGCCAGAAACCCACCGACAAACAGAAACAGCTGCTCTTCGGCCTCCTCCTCACCCTCACAAGAGCCTCGGGGAGGCTCCTCCGCACAGGCAAACGGGGAGGAAGCATCCCCTGGGCTCTAGCTCCCCCAGCCCCTTCCCTCTCCCCCTGTGTGCCGGCACAAGGGGAAGGAAGCAGCAGTCGCTCAGCAAATCTGCCTCAGCTCGCTTTGGCTGGCTCAAGAAAGAAAAGCCTCAGAAGTCGATTGGCACAGCTTGAAAGCAAATCCCACCCCCCCGCCTGCCCCAGCAGCCCTCCAGACTCGAATGCCTGTTCTCAAACCCAACAAGCCCCGCAGCATTAAGCCAAGATTGCTTCTCCTCAGCTTCAGCCTCTGGCGGCCCCGCTGTGGACCCCCGGCCTGCCCACCCAATGCTGAGGGGAGAGCTGGGCTTCCTTGGACCATCCCGAAACATGGACACAGGCAGCTGAGGAAGCACTGCCGCTTGTGCTGGGTGGTCAGCGTGGGGTGTGCTGCAGTTTCAGCAGGAGGGTAGGGGGGATGTGATGGGCTGCGTTTGCTGACACAATCACAGCTTTTTAAAACAAGCTTATGCTGCAAAAGCCAAGACATCTCAGATGACGCTTTTCAGCGTGCTGTTGGCTGGTGTGGAGGCTCCCGACAAGTGCAATTCAGAGCAGCTCCACAGGAAGCCACACATGCACCAGAGAGCGGCCAGAAACCCGGGGTACAATGCTGCATCCCTCCACCCCGGAGGCGAAGCTGCAGGTGATGGGGCAGGTGGCAGGATGAACCCACGGGCTTTCAAGGACTCTCCTTTCCTCCATCCCCACCTGCAGCGGCCCTGCACACTTCACTTCCATGCTGCAGTGTTGTTCCTTGCTCTCAGCTAAAGCTTCTCCCTGACCGGAACTGGTGCCAGGTCCTCCCCAACCTGAGCCGGTGCCATCACACCAGTGGGAATCCAGTCTCACCTCTGCAATGCAGAATAAATCAGATGCTGCATCTACGGATAGCTGCCGTTCCTCTCGCTCTCAAGGCATCTGGAAAGTCTCCTTCAGCTGTCCCTCACTGGCCGAGCTGTCACGCACCAATGTCACGCAGCCCGCATGTCCCCATCTGCCCAGGGACAGCCACGCATGCAGAAGGGCAGCACGGTATCACCATGAGCAGAGCAAACCCTCCAGCAGCTCTTGCCCCACACTGGGTCTCAGGCACAGCCGCACACCTGCAGCATGCAGACCCCAAGGTCTTGCCTACTTGCGTACAATTAGGAACCAGTAATATGGACGCCATGCACAGTGGGAGAGGAGGTAGCTTTTCATATTGGCATGGCTATCTGTAGAACATGCAGGTTCCAGTGTGTTTCTATACACTATGCAAGTATCCTTTTCTCCCCATTCTTCCCATCCTCTGCTTCTCTCTTTCCCCACTTCTGGCTCATGGCCCTCCTTCGCCCCTCAAACTGTTGGTTGGTCTCAGTGCTCATGTGGCCATTTGCTTTAATTAACTCAGCTGACGGAGATTCATCCGTGTGATTTTCCTGTGGCCATTCATATGAAAATCTTGATTTTCTCTGGATTAATGTTCCACTGAGTTGAATCACAGCAGGGTCTGAGGAGCGGACTAGGCATCTGGAGAAGAGCAGGGATGAGGGGAAACAAACAGGACATCTTCCTTTTGATGGCAGAGATCAGCTCAGTTGCATCACCTCACTTTCTCTAATAACGGACACTTTAGAGAAGCAGGTTTCTTGCTTTTTTTTTTTTTAAACAGCTTACCTGACTCCTTGTCACTCTACTTTCAGATTTGATGCTTTCCTTCAGAAAATGCTCTTGCTCAGCCAGAAAAACTGAGGTCGATGCAGGAGTGACTGAAGAAATCCTATAGCTTGTGTTGTAGAGAAGCCAGGTTAGAGGCTTGAGGTGGTAATTTCCAGTTTAGTCAACTAAGAGTACCAGGCATCGGCATAACTCTTCTGTATATATCAAATACTTTGCCAAAGCCAGACCTTGGTGTCCTGTTCACACCCTGCTGCACACTCTTACTGCCAGAAGCATTTGCTCTTTTTCTTGGATTCAGGTAGGTCTTTCTCTAATTAATCAAGAATATCTTACACTTCTTGAAAGATGTCTTATTATCAGCACTCCAGCCCCATCAGCACCATATCCAGCAGGCTCCTGTCTCTGAATCAGTCTTCCATTTTTGTCAAGGGGAGCTGAGACACCAAATGTTGAGCTCTGAAATTATTGTTTATCATGTGTGGTTACCGTGCTTTGTACTTGGACAAGCCTGAAACCCTGGGGTTAGAAACACTCAGAGGCACCTTTTAAAAACCAAAATAATCAAGCCCATCAACAATTTATCTACATGTTTGTTAATACAATGGAACTTGAGCCAAAATAGGGTACAGTGAAAAGACCATATGTCTTCAAAAGAATTTCCTTTGGACCACACACATAAATGTCAGTTTAGCAGATTATTTTATTAAAGGAGTTGAGATTCTGCACTTGATTTATTCCTGGCCTACTGCATGTTTCATCACATGCAAATGTTCCATTTCTTTCTGGGGACAAAGGGAAAGGTTTTTCTGTGTTGTTCTCTGCACTATCTCCTTAAGCAAGTTGAAGAATCATTTTGACTTTGCTGGGGCTTTGAATCAGCTTACACGAATCTGCTGATTTTATTAGGCAAACTGAGTGTTGCAATAATTTAAAATACCTAACAAAGTTGCTTCTTTTTGTTGTGCTACCATCGAGCACTGTTTATATGGTACATTATGACATATATAATGCTCAGGTCTGACCTGATGCCGTCATGGCTGTAGGTACAGCATTGTTTGACTCTGGCTCTTGCTTCAGCTCTGGGGAAGGTGACTGCAGTGCATTCAGGAGCAAGGAACCCATAGCAGAGCTAGCTGAAAAACAAGCGGAGAGGCGGGAAGGATCAAGTTCATGGCATAAGCAAATACTCTACAAATCATCAAGAGACTAACTGGATGGCCACAAAGAGATTTTTGTCAAGGGTTTTATACAGCTAAAATCAATTCATTCACTTCATCTGTTTTGAACATACTGGGGATGCAGCTAAAGATGTCACAAATGGTTAGAGTTGCCTGGAAACCTTCAAGGTGTCAATTGACCATATTTTTAGGTGCAGGAATGTTACATGGACACACCACAATTTCACCAGTGATTTCTTTAAAAAACAAATGGAGTCAGAAATCTACAAGGGAATAAAAATATCAGGAGAGTGAAGCTGAGTTGAAGCAGGGTAACTCAAAATCAATATTTTGCTTTTAAACTCTTAAGGGGAGGCCCAGGAGGGCTGCACTCATTTTGTCCTCCTTCCTTATTGTCCTCGGAGGATTGGCTGAGAAGTGACAAGGCTGCTCCGTACTTACCACAGGACATTCCTCACTAACAAGCCACTTGTTAGAGTAGTCGGCTGCTGCTTCCCTGCCCAGCACCCGGCTTTCACTGAACAGCATCAGACAATGGTCAAGCCGAACTTGAAACTAGAGGCAGAAAAAGGGTTCCTTTCCTTTTGCCGTACACACGCATTGGATGCCCCTCTGTCTGCAAGCTCATCTCTATACATGAAAATGGGTCATCGAATCTCCAGCATCACTGACACAACCCCCAGGGATTGCATTTGGAGAGTAAATTCAATCTGAGGTCACTCCAGAGACCAGTGGTGAGGGGAAGAGGGGGCCACATAACAACATCCTGCCCCTTTTACTCATGGTTTTGTGTCTATGGCTTTGCCTAATACAACTGAGGAAAAAAGGAGGCAAAAACTTTTACGTGTTTTTCTAAGCAGAGGTGGGTGAAAGGCCAAGAAAATTCTGGGGTGCCATTTTCTGTAGTTCTTACAGCGTAAAAAAATATGGCCAGGAAAGGGTATAGGGTCCTTATGTCCTTGACTCCCAAAATGACTCCCTGGGGCCACACGCACCTGGACTGCAAAGCACAGCCACCCTGGCAGTGAGTTTCTCCAGGATGAGGGGTACAGACAGTGCACAGCGATCCGAGCAGACTTTGGTCAAGCCAGAGATGCTGAATTGAAAAATTCACAATCCATACCCTTGCATGGTCATGTTTGCTGGACTCAAGTGGCAAAGAAAAAGGATGGAGGCATGAACTCCCCATCCCTGCACCAGGGTGAATGAAACAGGACCAGATTTTCTTTTTTACTCCTTAAACAAGGAGTACTTTAGAGACCAGTGGCTAGCCAGCTGAAATTATGGATGGGCCATATAAAGACTCCAGCTTATCAATATCAGCCTGTGCACTCCCCTCACCTCTGTAAGACATGGAGCCTGTGGTCCTGCAAGCCCTGACCTTGGCATCAGGAGGGGGCTGTGTCATGGCAGAGCCCCTTCCTGGACCCGCGAGGCAGCACACGCACCACAAGCAGCACTACTGAGGAGAACGGGGGGGCAGTGGGAGAATGGAGCATGTAAATCAGCAAAGCGATCCAGCACCAAACTTCAAAAACTATTTTATCCAAATCCTAAGCCGATGGAAGCCAAGTGCCTCAGGACTTTTGAAGCTCTGAACCCAAGTCCCTACAAAAAAGTGGGGTGAGCCCCCAGCAATCACTTTGGGCTCTCAGTGAGCCAATAAACCAGAACCAGCACAGGCTTAGGGTGCAAGAGTCATGGTCCTTGTCCCTGTTCTGCTTGGTCCACACCTAAGCAGGTCTGTAGGCACTTTGCTCTGGATTGAAGATCACATCTTGAAAAAACATCTCCAGAAACATCTGTTGCAGGAAGTACAAATGTTTGTGGACCCTGGACCTTGAGATCAACACCAGAGCAGGGTGTGGAGGCTGGGTAGCATCTTGGGAAAGCCAAGGTTTTCAGCTCCTTGCCCCACAGGGCAACGAGAGTTACAGATACAGCCACAGGATTTAGTTCCTGCAGAACTTCAGGCAGCGTGTGAGCTTCTTGGTGCAGCTGAAGCACAGAGCTACACAGTCTTCATCCATCCAAAGCCTCCCCAGCTGTGTGTAGCTGAGTTGCCCTTCTGACAAACAAGGGTGGGTTGCCTGATGGGAGGCCTTCAGCCAGCGCAGGCTGCGGCACAATGCCAGCAGTCATTTCTCACTCGCTGTGTCCTGGGGATGGAGGGGTACCATGGGAGCTAGCTCCTGTTTGCAACAAAGAAAACTGAAATCAGAGTGAGGTTTTACACTTTCAAAATGAGTCCTTCCCCAGCAGTGCTGCCTACTGGAGATTTTCAAAAGACTGGCCAAGGCAGTCCCCTCTGACCAGCGCTAGCAGCATCAGCATCTGCAGGAGGACCTTCATTGCTGCCCAGCAGAAAATTTGCATCAAAACTCTGCTTGGAGCAGCACAAAGGAGCTTTCAGTCTTACCCTGCTCTTTGTTCTTTTACTTGCACATTTCCACTTGTTTTCTAAATGTTGCTTCTTCCCCTGGTTGCACAGATTTGTAATATGCCAAATCACCCCGGAGCCTGTAAAGCACTACATAAGGCTTCATTCCGGTTTATTCCAGTTTCATGCCTCTGCCAGTGACACTAAAATGCACAATGCATTGGACTTCAGATATCCCAGAGAGGACAGATGTGTGCGTCAGTGCCACCTCATTAAGTCGTTTGTTTAAACCCCCCAAACAATCCACTTCCATGCAGATGGAAATCCCAGCCTCCCTCTTTTCATTTAGATGTGGATTCTCCCCCGGCAGATACGTGTTGATCTGCTCAGTTAAAAAACTTCAAACCCCTAAAATTCTGGTCTTTGACCCTACCCTAAAACTAATTTGAACTATTCTCAGCTGATCTGAAGTTGAAGGACATGTCTTTTAACTGGAAATACCTTACCTTTAGACAAGTAATCGTTGTTAATTAAACCAGTAAAGAGACATTAGCCTCTGCTTACTTAAGTTTTACCCTGTGGATTAACAGGCAATCCATGATGTCCTTTTAAATGGGGATGTTCTCATGGAACTGAACAATCCCAACACCACTATCCTTTTCCTGTGAGATCTGAAAAATAAACCTTGCATCATGGACTGAGAGTAAACTCTCCTGCACAAAGCACACATTTCTAAAGCTTGCTTTCTCTCTTCAAAACAGACATACAACTCCTCCAATTCAAAAAATTATTTTAGCAGTAATAGAAACAAATCTGTAACCAGTTGCTAATACAGAATATGTAGTCTATGTGGAAATGGAAGCAGGGGTGTGTTTTTACATGGAGCCTTCCTGCACTGGCACTCCTGAAATTCATGAGTAACAACACGGAGGTGCTGGAATTGTAACAATGAGAGCTTGATAGAAAATGGAAAAGAAGCAGGCACAAGATTTGACAGTGCAAGAAAAAAAAAATTATGGTAAAATATTTCACATTGTCTAAAAAACTCAGCTGCCTTGCTGTTCACTTACAGAAAGACAACGCTAACTGTGATAATTGCAAAAATGGTGATAATGCACTGCGGCAAAGTGCTGGAGAGATGGGAAACGGCCTGGAACAGCCCAGGTAAAATACACTCAGATGGGGCTGCCAAACATGCTCATGCAATGCAGGGAGCCCCTGAAGCACTTCTTGCTTGCAGTGTGGCATGCACACCACTGACAAAGAGAGGATGGACGGACCTTCAGACTGATCTAGCAATGTGTATGCACACATATCTATATAAACAAAATTTTACCTGTGGTTTGAAACCCCCAAATCATGTGTCTGTGTTAGCCTTTAACTTGGGCCAGAGTGAAACACCACCAGTGAGGTGTTATGGTTATGCTTTGGTCTTCACTGTCAGCGGGTTAGATTCTCTGTGTACTGTCTCGTCTTCTGTGGTGTCATTTGCACCGGGTGAAAGTGAACGCCAGTTGCAAAATACCAGCACTTGACACTTGTTATTTGCTATCAAAAATGTCTGTTGCATGGTGATAGTCAATAGTGAGTTATAGGGAATAGTGAAAGAAAGTCTTCCCAGCGACTAGAAACTGGAGAAAGCCCCATACAACTTATCAAATTCTGCCTGTGAAATATCATATACAAAATCATATATCTTCTCTTTGCAAATTCATTAATGTGGTCCTCGCCACTATCTCTCTGTTCTTTGGAGGTTTATTCCTTCTGTAGATTCCCCTTAAAACACGCCCCCCCCCCCCCCCCAAAAAAAAAAAACCCAAGCACCAAACCAACCTTCTTTATGTTTAAAACTGCCCTTCCCCTGTCAAATGGTTAGTTTTCAAATTTTGTCAAACATGGAAAAAACATTCTGCCTGCACAGAGAATTTTTTCTTCCTCAACCACCTTTCTTTGTAATAAAGAAACATCAAAGTATCATAGGCCAAGTAAAGATGAAAAGTTGCTACTTTAGGGAAGTTAGCAAACTTGTTGGTGCTTTTCCCATCAGGTTTTGGTGACTATGCTCTTTCGCAAACAGTATCGGTCTTTTTTCTCTCTCCCTCCCTCTCTCTCTCACATGTATGCATGATTCTTGTGACTAAATCAAGTCAGCAGAGGTACAGTACATTTTCTATGCCATTATTTAGATTTAAAAAGTGGTTCTGAAATGTCATATATAGCAAAAAACCTGAATGCGATCCCCAGCTATAATGTATTCTTCAAGAATAGTCTGTCACTTGAGTTACTGAGAAAAGGCAATGATGAAGAGCAGATATAAAGAGATCAAAGAAAATTTTTCCTCTGTCATTAAACCCCCTCTGTGTTTCTACTAATGTTGCTACTGACTTTGAATGTCCCATCCTAGGTTTGCTAAAATAAAACTACCAAAGAGCTTTTTTCCCCCATTTACCACCTTGGCTACAACGGGTGTGTGTGCTTAGGGGATGGTGAGGGAGGGAAAAGCAGGGGGGAATCAAAGCTTGAAAGTGCACAGACCGGCAGCTACAGTTGAGACCTTGAGCTGTCACGTCACGCAGCTCCAATGAGACGAGATGTGACAAGGAGATGGCACAGCACCCTGGCAGCGGGCACCTGCACCCAGGACCTGCCTCTCACTCCACCCGGGAGCCACTGCAGCAGCAGGGTGAGAGCTGGGGCCCAATCTCAGCTCCCCAAATCCATCAGGTTCACGCAGAAGAGAGGCGTATTGGCATTTAAATGGAATCTGAGGCACATTTCTTGGTTTTACACATCTGGCTTAGGGAAGGCACTAGCTGGGATGACTCCAGACAGAAAATAGAGACTCTGGTGCTTCGCAGTCCCAAAGCCTCCTTTGGCAAGTGGAGTTCATAAACCTCCTGGCAGCTCCGATTATGACATCCTCACTCGTGACAAGCAATACCTTACTCCAGGGGAAATCTCTTTGATTTTTAATTTAGCCTAAAGTTATCACACAGGTGTAAGACACCAAGACTCAAAAGTTCCTGGAGAGTTAGAGAGTACTGACATTTGCATTTGAATCTCAGCTGCTGGCTCCAAGTGTGAGGGAAGAGAGAGGGGGCACAGTCTCCCCTCTTCTTCCTACTTACACTTCTTGCATATTTTATTTTAGCACAAAAAAAGACTTCTGGGTGAAGAACAAATGCTGGGGTAGGTCCCACTGTTTTTAAAGGCTGTCATATTAAAAAATAGCTTAAAATTTGTTAAGTTTATTTAAGTCAGGCATTTACTTCTTCAGCTGGGTGACTTTAAAGAAGCATAGTTACAATTTGTCATGAGTTACAGAACAGATCCCAAGTAGTTTCTCTGTCTATCAGCCAAAGCTCCTGCAGAGCCACTGGTTTTTACCATTTTAGCAAGTGCAACCCCCATGTTAAAGACAGGAAATGGGGACACATACAGTCTCACCACAGCCAGTAACAAAAGTAAGAAATAACATCCAGAAGCCTGTCCTGCCTCTGCTTCCTGCTCTACCCAGCAGGCCATGCTTCTTCCTTGGATGTCGAGAGAAATTTTTCCTTTTTAAGCTTAGCACAAAATCTCAATTTTCTGTTTTAGTTCCAGCACTGTATGCCTTTACTCTTCCTTGCAGTGTGTTCTTCGTTCATCCTCTCTGTACTCACGTGTCCCCACACATGCATCGTTCGTCCCCCCCATAAAACCTCCTGCCGTCCTAAGGCCCATCCAGTGACCCGGCTGCAGTGGAGTTGTGCTGTCCGGCTGCCACTGCTGCTTTATCCTCCAGATTCACTGTGGTGACTCTGCAGAGTTTTCCAGACTGAATGCAAAGTGGAGAACAAGGGAATTAGTGCAAATATTGGAGACTAGTGTGGCTGCACAACTGATTAAGAGAGTGTATTTTAATTTGGTGGCCAAATGGCCACCAAAGAAAGAGAGAGAACAAATGAAACCTGACCACTCTGCATCACAGACTGTAATAGTCACAGATGAGAGAAGGATTTATATTCCAGTTTTTCAGAGGGTAACAATGATTCACCTGTTTGAAAAGAGATAAGCAGGCTGGACCTTCAACTCTCCCACCTGGGAGCACTGCTGTTTAAAGTGAAATGTTTATTGACCTTAACAAGGTTCATGCAAAAGGCTATTGGGTATTTGCATACCAATTTCTGAGCCTCCAAAAGCTCTAAAAGAAACATGGTGATGTCTGAAAGCCTAGAATGACACCCAGGAGCAGCTCTCTGTTTTTGAAGTATCACTAGTTAGAAAAATGACATCTCAGATCCCTTTCTTTTTTTTTTTTTTTAAATGCAAGAGGAAGTTTCAAAGTAATTAAGAAGCAAATAACTTAAAACCACCAAGGACACTATTTTTTTTAAGACTTAAAATGTTGTTCTAGGGTTCTCTGCTACAACTTACCATTAACATTAAAAAAAGAATTAGACACTTACATGGTGGCAGGCAGCGTGAGTGCTTTCTTTCCTAGAGAGCAAGACTTACCAGGATAGAAACATTTGGATATTAGAGCATAAACAAATGTGTAAATGATCAGCCAAGAAAACAAATCTGGTTGATTGTTTGACAGTTCCTTAACCATCCACCACAAGGTATATGGCCATTGTCTCCTGCGGCCGGAGCAGGGTGATATAATAGCAATAATAAAGATAAGACAGAAGACCCATTGCAGTATGCAGATTGTGCACTTGGTCTTGCAAATCAATTTATGTGTACATTTTCTCATTTGCAAGTAATATCTGGAAGGTGAACAGACAGAGTAACATACATCTAAAATAAATGGAATTAATCTGGAAAAATAGGGTCACTTTCATTTTTTGATCCAGTGCTTGCCTAAGAAAAAAATAGCTTCAGGTAACAAAACAAATCTCAGTGGTTTACGTTTGTCTATGCAAAAATGCAAATGGCTTTGATTCAGTTAAGCACATGCCCAGCTTTAGGCCTGTGCTTAAGTCCAGTTTATCACAACTAAACACCACTTACATACTTTGCTGAATCAGGGGCTGGATTCAGTGTTCCCATGAACAGGCAGCCATATGCCATGCGTGCTGTGGTATACAATGCTTAATTTCCCAGGGGAAAATAAATCTTGCAGAAATTTCTCCTCATCAGGCCTTTTATTAGACACTGCTAGATCCGAGTCCTGGGAGAGTGTGATTTCCTTGGCTGCAATGGCATGTGCACTCCTAGAAAATACACAAAATGGCTGGACACACCAGTACCAGAAGTGGTACCAATTCCAACAGGCAGCTAGACCCTTGCTTAGATGTTTATTAACAAATGATCAGGAAAAATTAACACACGCACAAAAAATAACATAACTGCACCTGGAACAACCTTGCTGTGCCACAAGCCCACCCTTCTCGGCTGCCCACCACCCACCAGCCCCTTCCCTTCCCAGCCATGGTCTCCACATGTCGGGATGCTGCATGGGAAGCAGCATGGGAATCAGCAGGTCGCTGCGCAAGTGGGGCTGGCTCCAGTGCCGTGGTGGGGGCAGACCCATCCCGCCACCTTTCCCACTCCTGCCCACCCTGACCTCTCGGCACACATATGCTGACCACTTGTAAATGTCTCCGTGAGCCGAGGGCAACCTGGCGTGGCCCCGAGCTTGGAGGAAGGGGCGTCCACACCATACTGTTGCCAGAGCAGGTAGGCAGCAGAGCACACGAAGGGGAAACGCTCCAGGCGTTGTGGGCCAGGCAGGCTCAAAAGGATGCTGCTGGGGGGGTCACCAAGTATTAGTGGAAGGAATAACAGCTTTGGCTCATCAGTGAGCCCACCCGAGAACCCTGGAGGGAAGGCTGCCGGGAAGGAAATCTGCTGCTGTTTTACATTTCCTCCCTTGCCAGATATGTTCCTCTCCCTCTTTCTCTCACCTCTTCCAGTTTTAATCCATCAGATACACTCTTAATGGTTCAGCACCTGATGGAAATCAAGGGCAAATTAACATGTTCCTTCTAATTGATGTACCAACATTTTCTAAACGACTTCCCTTACTCTCCACCCTGGGAACACTACACTCCTGGCTCAGCCATTACTATACCCATTTTATACAAGGAACAACCGAACCTGCTCTGAAAAGGATGTTGTCTATGATCTGCTTTCCTTGAAATGCCTCGTACTCCCAGGGGCACTCTCCCCTTACCACTGGCGGACAGGTGGTCGCCACTGGTGTAGGATGATATAGTGGATGGAAATTTGCAGACTGCTGAGACCTAGGTGCATGTTCCCTCTCAACATTGCTTTTCTTTTCCCTTTCATCTTCCATCATACACACGCAATAAGATTTTTCTAGCCAAGATTTTTCCTGTCATATTCCCGTGTAGCAGCTACATTGTATGGTGACAGATATGCACCAGAGTCTCATGTTACCAGAGACAAAATTAAAACTAGTTTAGTCCCTGATGGTTTATTTCTTACCCTGATGTTCAAAGATTGATTTATCTTACTGGTTTTCCACTTCCCCTTGCCTTATCTTTCACTCCATGCAGAGTTGCTTGGGATCCCCCTGGGCAAGGAAAATGAAACAAACACATCATGGTAGCCATTGCTGCTCTCTTGGAGACTCTATTTCAGCATGGGACAGAGGCTGGCATTCAAAGAACATTTCTTTCATTAGCAAAGTCTACTTCAGCATCCTTTGTGCCACACACCATCTCCCTGTTTGTGTATGGCCCCCTGGACAGTGAAACCAATTCAGCTTAAATATAACTAAGCAAAAAGAAGGTAAAGATTACCCTTAAGAGTGATGAGTTCCCAGGTGCCTCTTGCTGCATGGCTGGACAAAGTGCTGCTTGGTCATAACTGAGAGACGTGCTCCAGGGCAGGAACAGGCAGCCAGGGGGGAAGAAAGTGCCACTTCAGCTCACTTTACTGATGAGAAAAAAAAAAAAACCCAAACAAAACAAAACAAAAAAACCAAACCCACCTGTGAAATCATCCCTGACTGCTTCAGTACTTTTTCAGGCTGAGACACTTCTTCCATTGCCATTTAAGTTATCTGTGTAAACCCAAAATAAGTAAGTCCTCTCCTCTAGAGTTCCTTTAGGAGCAAAAAAAGGTTTCCTAGCACAAAACCTTTCAGTGCGTTTTAGCTGACCTCTGTCCATCTGGGAAGAGAGGACATCTACAGAAGAAGTAGTAGGGATCAAACAGACTGGACTGTGGGTCTGGGCAGTCTCTTGTTTTGCTATATGCCTGGGCATGAAGGAATTAAAGCCCAATCTGGGACATGAAACTAATCATATATTAAGGCATCTTCAGAGGGTGAAATTTTTCTTGCATGCTCCAAGATTAGCATAGTCAGAATCAAATCATGGATCAAATTTAGATCTGACCCTGAAAACTGTGAGCGTCTCCTGTTCCCATGCTCCATGAGGCTGTGATTTCACAATACTAAATGTTTGGCAGCAAAACAGGCTTGCGGTACTGCTGGGGTCCCATCCATGCTCTGCCCTATTCTTGCCTCCAACCACGGCTGCTTCTCTCTGCCCCTGCACTGGGAAGAAAAAATCAGGCTGGCTATAACCCAGGAATAACTTAAAGTAGGGATGCTAACAAATACTGTATGGTAAAACCATCACCCAAGAGCACATGTCTGCTGTTTACTTAGTGGAAATGAGAAGGAAAATTACAAGCATAGACCAGACCAGTTTGCTTTATCATTGAGGCCAAAAATACACACAAACCAAGATACCAAAGACACATTAAGCCATAGTAATATGATCAGCATCTTCATGCCTAGATATTGCTTAATGCTCCAAATGATTTCTGGAGGAAGAAAGAAGAGAGATGCATACACAAGTAATATCAACACAAAACAATGACCCACACATTGCAAAGAAGGTCAATGTGTTGGACCAAATAGCTTTCTTGCCCCCATGTCTCAAATGTTTCTGATCTGAGACACTATAAAAGATGAGACTGCTCCATCTCTACCAAAACAGCTTCCTTCAAAACTGCAGACAAAAACTTTGTAAAAGAGTAACACAAATTAAATTATGTACACTACAGGCATTTATCAATCTGTATCACCAAGGGAGAAGACAGACAAGCCATCTATGTCTAACATGCTGTAGTGAAAGAATTGTCATCGTCATTGGGTTCTTTTATAAATAAAATAAATATAAAAAGACAAGTAATTTTCTCACCTAATTTTCCTGTAGAACTGATAATTAAGTGTTGTTGGCTGCATCACCAGCACACATTTGTGATAGTTGATATAGTGTCTCTGCATATTTAGAAGCTAAAAATCTTCTCTTTTGCTGAGTAAAAATACCTGTTTCATGGCCTTTTCTCTCCTTCAAGTAATAAGCCAGCTTTTATTTTTTAAAACTTGCCATCAATGAAAAGTCTTACTTTTTTTGAATGTTTCATGTATCTAGGACCTCACTGAAAAGTAATTACTGTGTATATTGTAGAATGAGTCTAAATATATTAACAAAGCCATAAGATGCTACCACATATATTTTTAAAATATACATTACAAAACCACTGGGTCTAACACAGGGTCAAAGTTTGGAGGGGCAAACCTTTCCTTGCAGCAGAAGCCCTTACCTTCAGCTGTTGGCTTTACTTCATCAATGGATGTTTTGCGCATCCATTAATTTAGCTTCTTACGTGTGAAGTGATGAAAATAAAGCTAAGACAATACTGGACATGGAAAAAGTTCATCACACGTGAAGGAAGCATTTTTAGCTTTCCTCACAAATGCGTACACCCTCTAAGCATGGTTCATTCTTCGCACAGCAGCTCGGCAATATCGTATTGCAGAGCCAAAGCTTCACGGCTGAAAGCTAAGTGAAAGGAAGATGAACAGATGGGGTACAAAAATGAGAAGATTTAATTTAAGATGCCCAAGCTGGAGGTAAACAGTCAGAGTCTTTGACCAAGAGTTTTTGCACATCCTCAGGAGTTAAGTGTAGCTAAGTGAACTTCTCTGTTCTTGGCTCTCCTCTGTCAGCGGCTGCAGCTCTGGCTCCTGAGGACAAATCCCCTGTGCTGTGATGTTATGGTGTGTCTGGGACTCACCTCTGACCACACTGACTGATGGGCTTTAATGAAAAACAATGTCTCTGTGCAAATCAAGGGCTCCGATGCCCATGCTGGGGCATCCAGCACATTGCTTGTAAGCACACACCTTTCATTTAATGTCACTTATTTTGGTAAAAAAAGATGAAAACACCCCCCCAAGAGATGACACTAAAATAAATTGTTTAAACTGAAACTGAGTACTTGTACGGTTTTCCCCAGTATGAAACTCATTTTAAGTTAAACCATTGAAAGTTCCCTGAGTACATGAGGCTTTGAAGAGCGCATACTTACTACCCGTGACACTGCAAATTTCGGCACTAGCCCACGGTAACTCCCACGTCATGTACACAGTAGTGCAGTGCTAGCAAAATCGCTGTTGTTTACCACAGTCACCGCACCTAATCAAAGCCCGCACACACATGGAGCTATAGCTGATGCTTATGTCGTGCCGCAGGGTGGTTTTTGCTACCCTGAGGTGGCAAGAGGCATTAAAGAAGACCTTAGAAGAGACTCTCTCAATATGGTCATGTGAAAATAGCCACAAAGGTATAAAAATTACATCACGTGTGCAAGTTTTCTTACTAAAGTAAATAATGAGGTAGGACCAAAGTCCTAATTTAACTCTTCTAATAGGGTCAATGCTGCTTCTGCAAACTCTAGTGTCTGTATACTGAACTGTAAATCCTTGAGGACTCGTTAGCTCCTGCAAGTCACTCTGGGGTGATTTAGGAGGTTTGCTGTTGTCTGCCTTTATATGGAGGCATTAGGAGAGGTGGGAATTGTGTGCAAGCCTTTGTCACCACAGTTTGCAACCTGGAAAATTAAATTGCTATTGATCCCGCCTTATGTTAATATTCCTGCCCATAGGCAATGGTATTTTGAGCAGTGCAGTAATTATATACATATGGTTTTCATTTTGGCTATTAAATGTCAGGGAACGTAAATCGAAGCCCGCAGCTGTCTGCAAGGACAGGAAGCCATTTTTGCCAGCAGCAACCGGTGCAGGCTGAGCACGGAAGCACCTTCCCCACCTGCCCAGCATTTACCTGCGTTCTTGCCTGTTTGCCACTGAGCCTGAAGTGTTGGTGTGTGCAAAACCCTGGTAGCAATCTGATATTCACCAGCAATGCATCAAACCCCAGTATTTTCAGGACCAACCATGCTTTCTTATAAATTCCAGATAACATTTTTAAAGGCATTTCTAATAAAAGGCTTGTTATTTTCCCAAGTAGAGACAGGCAGCCCCAGCTTTCTCCTTTCTGCACCTTCCCTTTTTCGCCATCACCATTGTGTAACAACCCATATGATACATGACATTTATCACGACAGTTCTCATCCATTCACCTGACAATTAGAAATGCCCCATGGGTGGGCTGGAGGTCTGATATTTGTGTTTGTATTTCTGAGTTTCAGCATTTCTGTAACCCTTCGTTACCATTGGTGTAGCCAAAAGTCAGCGCTCACTTCACATTACAGGCACATACATCCATATCACTAAAACACATGATCTTCTCAACAGACTGAAAAGGAGCTTGGGCTTGAAGTCTCATTTGTGTGAAGAAGCACCTCCACCAATATTTTCTGCTCAGCTGCCATGTTACAACCAGTTGCACTTATCACTGGGAAACATCTCCTTCCTCTCAGAAGAATGACGTCAGTGTGGGGCAGTGACAAAACCTGCCATTTCTTTGCAAACGGACAGCTAAAGCCAGATCCTGCTTGCAGCAAAACCAGATTGAGCTACAGTTTATGAAAACACATCCTGATGCCACTTCTAAACAAATAACAATAACAATAATAATAATATTAATCATCTAGCTTTTTTCATACCTGGCATAATTTTCTTGATCACAACATCACCCCATTGGTATTTACTCATTACCACCACATATTTTGAGGTACACCGCACGGGCAGACCATGCTCAGCTAAGTGAGGACAACTAGAATTACATTAAACAGAGTTATTTAAGGCAGAATTAAAATGAAATGACACAAATTATGACAGGTTTATGCCCAGACCTACTGCCAGCAGAGCCACCAGGATTATTACTCCTCAATTTATTTGCGGAATAAATAAAAGAAAAACGGGTTCTGACTTGCTTAGACATGTCTGCGAATAATGAAACATCATTAATCATGCAGGAAACTTGTTATGTTTTGGTGTATTCGATTTTCAAATACCAGGCTTGGTTTCTTGCTTCCCAGAGTCTCTGTGGCCTTGCCATCACCACTAGTTGCAAGGGAGGCGTTTTCACAGGCAGTGGCATTCCCCTGCAGAGGCTGTAAAACCACGTTGCCCAGAGGCACGGAGTGTTGATTGAAGCATGGTCTCTATGTGTCATGTGTCAAGGATGATATGTCACCAAATCATCCTTGCATCTCTACGCAAGGTGTTGAGATAACACTATCAAATCATGGTCTCATGACTGTTTTTTTAGTATCTGATATAGCAAATCACTATGAGCTCACTCTGTATTAATGTTGGTGTCATGAATGTTCACTAATGCATATCAAAGCTGGGATCAATGCAAGGAAAGGATGTCAAGTATAAGTTTACAATGAACTAGAGACATGGAGCTGACTTCCCTCCTCCAGCACAAATGGCAAGTGAGTTTACACTGCATTGTGCAAAGGCAGAGTGCAATATTTGTGATACATTATTAAGAAAACAAAGCTTCCCTTCCTTCTTTCTATGAAGAAACAACTTAATTTTGATTATATTGGTTTGCTACTTGCAACTCTTGGATAAATCGTGTTGTGAACAAAATGTGAGCTGTGGCTTGTCAGTGGACTGATTACCACATGTACTTATAACTCATGCTGACTGACCTGACATCATCCAGCTGGACATCATCATGTTTTTTCACTCCTCTTTTTTTCATATTCCACAATTGGATATGTCTTCCCAGACCCTTCGGGATGGTCCATGACCGTGTCCAGTACCAGTGCAGCAGACGCAGCAGCGTGGTGCTGCCCATGCTCACAGAAATTCCCACCCTTTCCCACGTGGTTCCCCCCGTGCAGCTGGTGTTTCACAGGGGCCCATGGTTCAGAAGCCAACAGCAAACGATACCAACTTGAGGGCAACATGCTGTTACTTTCAGTTTTAATGTTTTGCCATTGCTGCTTTGAGTAGGTTTGTAAGCTTGCCTTAATAGAGTGCTTTTCTTTGTCAAATGGCAATATTTATTTTGACAAAGGTGTTTCAGGCAGATAAGTTAAAGGGCAATTCCCCCACTTTTAATTGTTGTTTTCTGGAGGGATGGAGGAGATGCCTACTTCTGTGTTGGTGCCTAACCTCTGCATGGGTCATTCCTGACCTGCTAGACATCACAACCTGGTGCGTTGGGTCTTCAGCCCTCTCCTCACCAGGCAGCAGCACTGTGGAGTGTTTCATGGGGCCAAGGCATATGACAGAAAAAGGACAGACCCAATCCTCTTCCTCCTTCATGCACCCTCTCCAGAGCTGGGCAGTATGTGCCTTTGCACTACCACATGCTGCAGCTCACCCTAAGCAGCCACACATGGGTTAGCCGCTGCCTAAAGTCTCGCACACGTTTGTGGGAAGGTGAGCATTAGTGTCTCACTTCAGCCTCATCCCGGATATGTGTTTTTGCATGTGTGTATTTTCACAGCCTTGCAAACAACAAAAAATATGGTTCTTTCAAGCAGTGATAGTCTCACAAGAAAGTGGCAGACTTGGGACGTCAACACTGCAGCTCCAGTCTGAATATCAGCCTGGGAAACCCCTACCCCTTTGCATCACCACATCCAGCTTATCTCAGCAGGCACATCCCACTCTCCTCTTTGGTCCTGCCCGTTGCAGCAAGGCCAGGAAAATCTGTGCAAGCTGGATTGCCGGGAGTTACGGACATCTGAGGCACGCTGGGGGTTATACGTGTTACTGCCCCTGCCTTTCTGCCCACACCCCAAAAGCGTGCAGCAGGATGCTGGCTTGCACCTCACTGGCTCCCAGGTTACAGCCGCTGAGGGCACAGAAAATCAGCTTGCAGAAAGGGGCTGGACTGTGAACTGTGGCTACAGATGCCGGTCTCTTACCAGTGCTGCTGGGGCCAAGGAGCTACGCTGAGCAGCAGAGCAGGATGGCAGCAGCCTGTGCGACGTCACATGCGGCTGCGGGCAGCTTTCTGAGCGCCTGTCTCTCAGCCCAGTGTCAGAGCAGGCTTCAGGCAGGTTTAAAGTAAGATAGTGTAGCAAAGACTGAAGGTGCTGGCTAGCAGTGCAACCACACGCTGCTCTGAGCCATCACCTGGCCTGGCCAGGCTTCCTTGCCTGTTGCTGAATAATGCAGGGTTAATCCTACCACAGCCCTGCACCTTGGTGTCCCCACCTGCAACCTAAAGCCCACAAAGCTTCCCTTCCTTCGCAAGGCATTGCAAAACATTTGGACCCAAAGCTCTAGCTAAGAGCCAGCGTTACTTCTGTTCAGCTGATGATGCTGAAGGCAAAACGGCAATGGCCTGGGACTTGGGGGAAGGAGAGAGGGAAAGAAAACCTCTTCGCGTGGACCTGCAAAGCAGCACTACAGATGAATGCATAAATGAAAAAGATCTTAATTTTGCAAAGGGCAGGTGCATGGAGGGCACTGTAAGGTAAAGCAAAATAACTGAGCTGTGATCGGTGCTCTGGCAGCCACGAATTCCCCACTCGCAGCAAAGCATTGCTCACCGAGAGGCACCAGTTGCTAAATGGCCTTGAAACAATCCAAAAAACCAACTTTTGAGCTGATACCCAGCCGCCTTCGCTGCCAGCCAGTGAGCAACATAGGAGGAGCCAACGTCCGATGGGCGCAGGCACTGGGTGCCTCTGCGCCACAGCAAAGGGAGGGCAGTGCAAGAGCCCTGGTCTGTGGGAATCTTCACAATTAGAAATGACTGCTTGTCCAAAGTATTCCGATTACCACTTCAGCAGCTCCTCTCTGATATTCCACGGTTTCTTTTTCCGGCACCTGAGCAAACCAAGCACAGAGAGCACCAGGGGCTGCGTGATGTTTTTATCTACTAATTTGTCTTTGCAGCACTCCTGGGTAAGTCAGAGAGAGCAACTAACCTTTTGATTTCCAACACAACCTGCAGCTTGTAATCCAAGACCGCCCAAATCAGAAGAGTACAAAACTTTAGCTTCAACCCCCCACTTTAATTTCCTTCAGCAATTTATCACCTCTTTGCAGCTCACACATATGGAACAACCAGGAAAATTTCTTAACACCCCTTTGGCAAGCCACATGGAAGCAACTGCCGCAGTATTTTTTTTTATTATTGTTTTCAGGGCCTACGGCAAAGGAGACCTAAAAAAAAGAGCACCCAAAATCAAACTAAGCTAGGAAGAAAAAAAAAAAATTAAGTACCTCCCTTCCACAGGCAAGACACATGCAAAAAGCGTGAGAATCCACATGAAAGGGCAAAAGAATTTTCCTTTCAAACAGAATTACCCTGGAAAACATATTGACAACAGTGTCATCTCCAAATATATATTTACACTAGCTACATACACACATGTGTTTGTATGTGCCTATATTATATATTTATACAAATTATTTTAAACACTTTGGAGCAGGGTGTTGCTCAAAGTTTCACACAGGAGCAGGAAAATGGGAAGTAAAATTCACTCCCTGCTCCAAATCCACTGGCACTACATATTCATTTAATAATTTTTCTATTCTATTGCTCTCCTTTTCCAGCCATCTAGCCCAAGCTCAGGCAGCCTGTGTAATTCCAGCATGGATGGATTTGCCCATGTTATTTCCCATTCATACGGCAACTGATTCTCTAATGAAGTGAATACTCAGGGCTCAGTTCTTTGCTGCTTCATAGCCTACATTCTCATTTTACAGCGGTGTGAAGTGGTGGTAAAATGACGCCTTACTAATTGGCAGTATTTTACACCCACTAACCAAACTCTTGGAAGCAGTGTTAATGATGGCACGGAGTGTAAAGCCAGAAGAATCAGACCTTAGGGGTTTATGGCCAGGAGAGGTGAGACCAAGTGTAGCTCGCTGGACTTGCAGCACTGCAGCCTTGCCATGCAGGTGCTTGTGCAGCTCGTGTAGTGCTCTACATGACCTGCTTGTAGCCATGCCGACATGCAGCCATGCAGCATTCTTCAGACTAGGGCTGTAACTATGCCTTCTCTAATTTGCAATTTCATTGACAGGTTTCATGGCCAGGTTTTTATGTGCAAGGTGATGGCTCTTATTCAAGAGTCATCTTCCCTCCTCATACCCAGCACAAGGGCACATTTAAGCCACATTAAATGCCAGAGACACATCCAGCCCAGATTTGAGACCACCACACGACAGACACATCACCACCTGCCCTGGGGCTCGTAACCCGGTCGCTACTGAGATTCGTGCATTTTGTCCTGCACAAGAGTGACCAGATTAATTAATTCCCCAGCATTCATCCCTATCATTCTTAAGTCTGTGCTTTGACAAGATCCATTTCCACAAAGCTACAGCAAAGAGCAACAATTTCATTTCCAACTTACACTTCTTCATTAGGTGAGTAGGCAGCCAGAGCACCGGGCAGAAATGCCCCACCATTTCTGACTAGTTGGCATACCTGGGTCTCTGTTTGGAGCTTCTTGTCTGGCTGTCAGACCATGAGTTCTCTGAGATGAGGAGTGTCTTTCTGTCAGGAATCTGTCAGTCTGCTGGTACAGTAGAGTCCTGACCTGTGAGCAGGACAAAGACCCATCTTTCATCTCTCATATCTCTATATGAGAAAAAGAGCACATAGAAAAAGAGAATTCTGCCCAAACCCTTTCAACTAGTCTTCTCTAAAGTGTTTTGTCACGCTACAGGGCAAACATTTCACATGGGGCAGGTAACGGTTCCCATTACCCTTTGCTCTTAAGACTCTTTTTTCATGCAACTTATCTACTGCAGAGGAGAAAAGCATTCATGTAGCTGCATTTTGCTCTCACAAGTTCTCAGTAGGAGGCAAAATCCCCTCTCTTCTACCTCTGTCCTTGATGGGTTTGCAAAGCCCACTGAGAAGAGGCTGACACGCAACCCGCTAAGTGCCAGCATTGCGGTTCCCTGCTGTGCCCTATCTCCTGCATGCGCAGTAGATGTTTGCCTGCTTACGGGCACCAGTGTATTGGCACAGGGGTATCAATTTGCCCTTGCAGAAGTGGGAAATATAACAGTTATGTTATTTTTCTTCCTGGGATCACCTACCTATTGGTAGTCCTACAGCATTGTTAGTGCAGGATCCAAAGACTGACAAGTTTGCTTACAGAAGAGTTTTCTTTTTATGCCCTGTATGCTTCATACCAGATATATATGAATGTGTGAATTTCTATTGCTTATATGAGAGGCACAAGTGAGTGTGCATGTGTACAGACTCATGGAGCTTGCACAGGAAACCCTATGTAATTCATAATAGAATATGGTATCAGTTATCATGTCTCTCTTGTCTTTTTCTTTCCTTATACTACATACAGTGCACTTCCAGTTCTTCCATTGCACACAGGATTTCCTTGGCGTAGGAGAAGGATTCATCTACTTGATGCTATGCATCTTGCCGAGACTTCTAAGCTGTCTGCCTGAAGCACTCTTCATAGCCACAGGAGAGAGGTGAGGTTTCACCCCATCACAAGAGGCATTATTTCTCTCTACTGACTGCAGAGACACTACGAGGTATTTGACTTTCACTTGTCTCTGAATGTGCAAGATGCAGCTTGATGCTACAGCTCAGCTGACCCAAGAGCTGCTGAAACTCCTTGCCCACGTGCCCTCTCCTCCCCCACACAGGGGATCTAGCAGTCCCACGGCCACTGTGGACCCCGTTCAGGGCACTCATCTGGGCCAGGGTGGGGGAAATGGGGCTTCCTTTTCAGCAGCACCCCACAGGTAGAGTTAAGGACAAACTGTGCCCCAGCACTTAAATGAGTTGTACCTTTTCTCCTACTTTCCTACTCTATTTAATTATTTCTAACTATCCCCAAGATCTGTCTCTTCTCTCTGTTTGCTTCTCCTGTCTGTATCGTATTCATTTTTTCCCCTTCCATAATGCCTTACTGCAGTTTTTCTTCCCTCTACTTCATGTACTGTAGTGTATTAGGAAGGCAGACAAACAAAACATTTCTACACGTGGGATAGGGCACAGCCGTAAGCACAACCACACATCTCCCTGGAAATGGGTTTGCAGCAGAACTCTAACTTTTATTTAAACTCCAGCTGGACTTAGAGTTCAGTCTAGGTAAATCAGAAGACAGTTTGCCACACTATGGCTGAAAGCAGCAAACTATCTTATATTTTTATTTTTTAAACTGTTAAAATGTCTAATTTGAAGATTATAAAAGGAGCCTTGGATCCAATTTTTGGACCATTTCTAAGCAACACTATACCTGTCCAAAAACAAATATCAAGGTCCTGTCTCAGGCTTAGGGATAGGTCTGGACCAGAATTTGTTAAGACTGAGGAAGTCCTCTGGTGAAGGATCAATATAGGCTTTCCCTGGTCTTATGTTGTTCTCCAGGCATCTTCTGCTGGATAGATGGGAAACTGGCATGGATGGAGCTTCCATCTGACCCAGAACATGTAGTTTGTTATCAGCACTTCCCAGAAACACCTATACAAGGTTCTCCATCAGCGTCTATTATCAGTGAAGAAGTAATTCCTTGGTAAGAGAAAAGAACTGAAAATTCAGCATAACAAGTGTTTTGCCAGCTGTAGATCCAGCCTTTGCAGGCTGTGTGGGCACACACTAAATGAAATGACCCGATGGAGTCAGGTATTCACACTGTTCTTTTAATTCAAATACTCCTGTAGTTCAGAAATCATGCAGCCTACCTGTAGTGGTTTAGCCCCAGCCAGCAACTAAGCATCACGCAGCCGCTCGCTCACTCCCCCTGCCCCGGTGGGATGAGGGAGAGAATCGGAGGAGTAAGAGTGAGAAACACTCCTGGGTTGAGATAAGAACAGTTTAATAATTGAAATAAAGTAAAATAGCAATGATAATAGTAACAATAACATAATAATATAATAATATAATAATATAAATAATAATAATAATAATAATAATAATAATAATAATAATAATAATATACAAAGCAAGTGATGCACAATGCAATTGCTCACCACCCGCCAACCGAAACCCAGACAGCTCCCGAGCAGCGATCGCTGCTCCCCGGCCAACCCCCCCCCCCAGTTTATATACTGAGCATGACCTCATATGGTATGGAATAGCCCTTTGGTCACTTTGGATCAACTATTCTGGCTGTGCCCCCTCCCAGTTTCTTGTGCACCTGGCAGAGCATGGGAAGCTGAAAAGTCCTTGACTAGCATAAGCAGTACTCAGCAACAACTAAAACATCAGTGTGTTATCAGCATTCTTCGCATTCTAAATCCAAAACACAGCACTGTGCCTGCTACTAGGAAGAAAATTAACTATCCCAGCCAAAAGCAGGACACTACCCATTATTTATTCAATAAATTACTCCTTAGTTCTCTGTTCACTTTTGTCTTACTTTTGACTCCAGTCTCATCTCAGAATAACTATTATACCTGAGTTTAGCCAAGTTACCAGCAGAGTGGAAAACCAAGCAATATAATTTTGCTGCAAGGCCAACTCAGAGTAACTGATCCCCTGGGGCAGGCTAAGTGAGGGATTTGATCCTATCCACCCAGGGAAGAGGGATGCTGCCATGCAGCTGAGCGGTGGTGGTCATGAGCTGGGGCATGGAGAGGCAAGCGGCAACACCTCCCTGCACTCAGACCATACCTGAGCACTGCTGTTGGCAAGGAGGGTCACAAGAATTAACACCAGTTTGGGAACAGACAACTTACAGCCACCCATGGAAACTCATTAAAAAATGGCTTATAATGGAGAATTCAGTAGTACTGCAAAGAGTGGATAAATCTGTGCTGGAAGAAGAATGCCAGGCGACGTTGGCTGGTGTACCTATGCCCTCCATGTGAAGAGCTGCTTCTGCCTACAGCACCAGGCTTTTGACAGCGTAGCTTACATGGATACCCCAAACTAAATAAGCTATACTGGCCAAAGCTTTTACTTTTCCCTTAGCATAACCATATCCACAAAGGGCTTTTGGTAATACAGAAATGCTGTTTAAAAAGTCACACTTCTAATCAAGAGTATTTTTCTGGTAAAAGTTGCTGGAGTGTGATCTTAAAGCACTTTACACTTGTGATTCTCCTCTGTCATGCTCATACCGCACCACAGCACTGCAAGAATCAGGAGCACTCACACAACATCAGTAGGCAATCTTCCCTGGTCACAGCATGTGCCCAAAGTGTACATTAAATACCCATCAATATTTGGCATGAAAAACCATTCACCATCCCACTGTCACACAAAGACATTTCAGCCTTAAAGCTGTAGCTGTACAGCTTTAAATTAAACCTGCTGGGGACTCTTGGCCACCGAGGCCAGCCGGCACAGGATGGCCCGTGTCTATGCTACCAGCTGCTCTTCTCTTCCAAAACCATGTGGCTGCCTCCGATCTGGTCACTGGGAACGGCCCACACTGGCTCCCAGGCACTGCCTACAACCCGCTGGGAGGGCTGCTGCCTGCTTGGACCAGGTACCAGCACAGACGACCGAGTTCCCATCCCAGGGATTTTCCCTGCCACTGTTTTCTGTCTCAGATGGATGCAGACAAGGCGTCTGCACAGAGCGCAACACGCAATGAAGATCTTCATTTAGGTTATTGCACAGAACGGTTAGGACTCTATAGGCTCAGGTCAGCAAACAGGCTTCACAAAGAACAACAGTTCAGCAAAGCATTTACACTTAGCTGTAAATCAGCTGAAATCTGTGATAAACAAGCCCTGTTTCTGTGCTTTGCCATAGCAAAGGGGAAGACCAGTAGGAAACGCAGGTCCTCTGGATGCCTCCAGCAGCCTTGCAGCGTATGCGTGGTTATGTGTCATGGTGGCTGCACAGCATATAACCAGAATCTGCTCCGCTTTGACCATGAAGACGGCGGCCCTGCAGGTCTGTCATACCCTTGCAGTGAATTGACATATCTCCCAGTGACTTGAAAACTCTTCAGAGCCAAGCTCAAGGAAATGGAGAAACCACGGAAGAATGCAACAGCTACAGCTACTGTGAGCAAGGAAAGTTCTGCAGGGTCAAGTCATGGTTTTTGCTAGACCACTTAAGACAGGTGGCAATAACAGTCTTAAAAAAAAAATTGATATGCCCAAAAGTTTATCTGCTTTTTCTGACTATCATTTGAGCTAGTAACAGGTATTGCCTCCCCCTTGTTATTTTCCTTAGACCAGCCCAGCTGCTACTGTTAAAATTACTCTTGCATCAGCTCTCTGCAGAGGAGTGGATACCCTAAAAGAACCAAACCTGCTGCTTCTAGACATGATGTAACTTCTTCATTACAGTGTCACAGCAATCTGCCTCCCCTTCCATGGCATAATCCCTGAAGCCAGAAATCAAGGACTAACCAGCAGAGCTATCAAAAGACTCATGGCTAAAGCAGGGAGTAACTTCCCAAGCCATTGTGTGAGCATCATGTCTGCAGATAACATAATGAAGTCCTACTGGTTGAACAGACTTTAGATTAGATTAGATCAGATCAAATCAGATTTGATTAGATCAGAATTAATTCAAGATGGATGCCTTATTATCTCTTGACAGTGCTCTTGCTCTCACATTGGGATTTTAGGAAGCCCTGAAACATCTCAAATGGTTAAAAACTATAAATACATTTGTATTCTGCCCACAGTTTGTGATTTTGTTATTGTTAAAGATTTAAGAGGTGACTGAGGTGTGAAACCAAATTGTAAACCTGTTTATGACAGAGGTACTGTATTACCAACACTGTTGGAAGTGCTAAATGACAATGTCACATGGACAATTTTTGGCTGGGAAGGAGAGATGCACTTGCAGTTTAAAGGATAAATAAACACTGCATGTTTAAAGATTCTCACAGTAAAAAATAAATACCTTCTGAACACAATGATTCCTCTCTCAGGATATGGTTACCTGTTTGCACCATACAAAACCAAGAGCAGCATAATGTTCCCAACCCAAAATAGCTGCTACACTTCTGTTCTGAAGGTTGTTAAACACAATTTTTGCATATCCTAAAAGTCTGGATGCACCAGTGAACAACTGCTAACTTCTATGTTTAGCATTGTGCAGACAAAGTGCCTAGTTCTTACTTATTCGATAAGAGGATTCCTCAGCCTCCTCTTGCCCTCATTTTTTCCTGCTGAAATAATGACTGAAGTCCAGACACCTTAGGATCTCAGCAGGCCTGAAGGCTCTCGCTCCCCTCTGTGCATGTGAGGGGAAATGGCACAGTCCTCTTCTGGTTTATGCATGGAAACACTCAAGGAAGAGATGAGGGAAATGGCAAACTGGACACATTTCTTCTCATTAGGGGAAGCAGGAACACAGAGCTTTCTCAAGGAAATATACTTTATATACTTATACAGCTGGAATTTAATTGCCACATACATGTGTAACAGCTTCATTCTTGTGCTCTCCCTATCTCTTCATTCCTCTAAAGTTTTTGTAGAGTTAAATAGGGAATGGCTTCAAGGTTCACCCACGAACTATTGCTTGTACCAGGGAAGGTGGCCACTAGATGTGTGTGCAGAAAAACAGAATGAAAGACAGGGCTGGAAGGTCTCCCAAAATTTCTTAGACTCCCCACTTCCTACCTTGTGAGAAGGTATCACAAAATCAACTTAGGCATGACTTAAAAGGCAATAGCAAAATAAATTCTCCAAACTTCACTGACATACATGATGGAGCTATTCAATCAAGTCATCAGTGGCCTCAGGTTTATCCTGAGGGCAGATCAGATCCAATCAGCTTCCTAAATACTTTTTTTTTTTTTTTGGTACAGATTTCTTACAGGAATCAGAGGACGGCCATGTTGATGCTGAGGCTTCTCTTCTTTTGGGGAGTACCTCTCTCTTCTGTTTGAAAAGTTAACTGCATGGTACAAGAGGAAAGCCATGGTCTCAACCAGATATTTAACTGAGTTTTAAATGCAAGGGCACATCTGCATTTTTGTGCTAAGAATGATCAGTTAGACCTAAAAACAGAAAAAAAATTGAGCCAAATTTAAGGTATTCTTGGGTTTCCTTCTGCCTCTGTGCTTCACTTGTTTTCCTGTTTGCAGTGCTCCTTCACGGTTTATTGATATTGGAGTGGATAAGACAGACTGCATCACCACTCAACCACATTTGAGACAAGAAGTCACCACAGGGATGGCACACCTGAAAACACCCCTCCTTGCCTGCCTCTTCAAATCCACTGCAGAACCACAGGTGTGGCTTTTGTGCCATTCTAAACAATTCATCCTCTCATGAAAAAGAGATGGAAGAGGGATGCAAGAGGATGCACCATTCAGGACACTACCATACCAGGCTTGTGAGCGACACCAAGATCATTTGATTCCCTCCTCATAACCTCCTGCTCTGCACAGCTTAGTTCACATCTATCAGACACAACCCACGTATAGCTATGTCATCTATGCCTCATTTTTACTGATGCTAGTCATATTTTTAGGACTCTGGTATTAACCACCATTTCCGTGGGCTTAACCTTTGTCTGCAACTCTCACATTGTCTTGGATAAACAAGGAATATTTCCTGAGATGTATTTAACTGTTTTCACATGTCCTGGTAAAATACTGCTGTCAGATGCTCCCCTCCATCTTTTCTGTGTACAGGCCCAGAGGCACTGAAGAACAGCAGCAGACAGAAGTGCAGATACGGAGATAGAATACGGTCATCTTGAAATTTGGCATAACTATTGTCTATCGAAACATATAGTTTCTCTATTATCACAGAGGTTGCTTCCGATGAGCGTGCTTCTGGCAGAGGATTTCAGATATGACATTTAAAAAAGCACAAGCGAGAAGCTTTAAACTATAATGTGTTACTAACGCAGCTAAAGCAGTGTGACAGCCCCTAGCAGACATGAGGCAGCCTGGGTGCTCTGTCTCAGCTGCTTTCCTTGGTCTGTGCCTGACAGCAGCAGCCCCTGAGCCTCGGTAGGCACAGACACAACTTCTCCTGGGAGATGTTATTTGGAACAGTTTTTGCTTTTATCCCTGCTTCAAGATAAATGCTTTGCTTTAAGCACCCATGGTGGCAGGAGGCAGGTTTCCTTTTATTTTGCCTCACGTGAGGATACCAACCACTATGTTTTGAACACAGAGGATCGGTGACGTGAGTAACCACAACAGCACTGGTTTAGGCTATTTTGTCATGACCGTGCTTTTGAACTCTGGTGGCATAGCTAAAGCACAAGAGGCACAGCAGCCTGGCCCTAAGTAAATGAAGTGACTACGAAAGGCAAATTCCTTGCCTGTCGGCACTGGCAGGCTGGAATAAGACTGTAGCAGAGCTAAACTCTAGACTGATGGTGCTACTTTAGGTGGTTCACATTTAAGAAAATACATCCTGAAACTGACCCTGTGCTATGCTCTCACATAGTTTTAATAGGAGTTATTTCATGGTTGTTTGAAGCCATTTTGTTACAAGGATGCGCAATCTAGGGAAAAAGAAAGCAAAACCCAATAGAAAAATGACCAGGGTCTAGAGACCAATGGGAACACATAGATCAGCAGCTGGTTCCCACATAGCTGTCCATGTGGCCCGGTCTTATCTCAGTTGCTCTGAAGGCTGGTCTAAAGCTGGAAGTGGTAACCACACTGGGGAGGAGTCTGTTTTTTCACTGACAGACACATCAGGAAGATCTCATATGCACACGCAGCTACAGTGATATAAACGCACCTTGCACCATAAATGTTATTTCCCCTCCTCAACCAGAATCACTACAAAATTTCTATGTTTATTCTGACCTGAGTCTTGGCAGAGGGGTGTATTACTTTAGCTAGATAAATCAACCTTATTATACTCAACACACTGCAGCAGCTTAAGCACTTTGTCGACTAGATTTTTAGCAGCAGAGGGCTCTTTAATTTAGTTTGCAAAGGCACGACACCATGCTATGGCTAAAAGCTGAGGGAAGATGGTCTTGGCTAATACGACTAAACAAGACTGGATTACCAATGTCCACTTTCACAGTATGCTTCGTTTGCTAATTTATCATAGTTTTAAGAGCCCTCTGGCTACGTGTTCCCCTCTGTCCCCTGGCTAGAGTTGTGGGTGGAGCGTGGGGTCTAAATCAGATCTGCTGCTCATGGAGGAGGTTTCTACTCCAGCCCCAGCTGGTCCGGTGGAGGCAGATCCCACTGCTGCAGCAGCAGTTTCTGCTCCCTCAGTTGTGCCAAATCCTGCTTCAACCCGCTGTGCGGCCACATGCTAACCAGGGAGGTAGAAACCACCAGTGAAAAACTGGGAGAAGAAGGGATACTTAAGCTGTGTTTTGGTTTTGCTTTTTTTTTTCCCCCCAGGCAAGAAAAAAAATTAGTATCTTTAATCCAGGCTCGACATATGCCCCTTGCAACAGGGAAGGTAATGAACTGAAAATGTGCTCAGCTTTTCTCCTCAAAGCTTTAAATCAAGAACATACGTGAAAACTGTGTTCTAGCTCAAACAGATATTAGAAGCATCCTCAAATTAATGTTCTTCTGATACAACAGAATTAATCTATTAATCTAAGGGGAACTGGCAAGTATGGGGAAACCTTACTACTCTGGTACTAGACCAGTTACTGCAACATTGAGAATATGTTTGTCAAAGAAGCCGCAAGAAAAGCAACTGCAAATTTGCAGGTAATGACTGAGGAGGTTCATCCTACATCCCTGGAAGTGAACGTGAAGTGCAATGAGCCTAATGTTGCTCTAACTTGCCCCTTCCGAAGAAACTAGACAGCTGAAGTGCAACATGCCCAGCTTTAGATCCCACTCAGCCCCTCCAGACTAATTTCTGAACTTGACTTCTAACCCAGAGCTCAGCACAAAGCTGAAGTGTGTTTGAAGACTGGACAAAATTATCTGCAGAGAGTTCAGAAATGGAACACCCCAGCAATGTGTGTGGGGTGGCATGGAGTGATTTTCATACAGCAGGATTTTTCCACAGGTTATGTTATTGGTTTCAGTCAAAAGGTTACAAGTGGGTGTAAAAGTTAGATTTAGGAAAGTTTGTCTTTTTCCTTGTCTTCCGTTATTCAGGCTAGCTATTCATACTATATACCAGTAGGAATATATTTATAGAAGATTCTAAAACTTGTAAGAAGTATACCTCTGTAAAAGAGTAGTAATGGAAAAAGACCAGCAATGAAGTGGAGGCGAAATAAAAGGACAGATTTCAGCCCTCCTTTCTCTTTGAGATAACTTGCCCTGGGCTCTACTCTAGTTTACTTCTCTGGGTAGGTCCCAGCCATTCTCCTTTGCTCCTCCCCACCTTCCTCTTGCAACCTCTGAGCCTCCTTACAAAGCACTTTCTGATGGCATCAAGCACAGTGATGGGTTTCTACAATAGCAAGCATTTAGTTATTTCAAAAGCCTTCTTTCCAGGTCCCATGACTTCTCTTCATTGAGCTGCTTAGTCCAAGTTTCCTCAGTTATGTCTCAAAAGGTTGCTTTTGTACCAAAGTGAAGTTTTCATCAAAAGAAAGCAAAGCTTTAATAGCATTGCAAAAGCTCTTCAGAGCTATGGGTATCTTCAATCACCGGTCCCTCCTCAAAGATACCAGGTTGCTTAGAAAACACACCCAGGCAAAACGAAACATGACTGAAAGGATAGCAGACTCACATTAAGTTAGAATCTGGGTTCAGAAATCAGGGCTAGCAATTAGCTGTTCCCACAAGCTTTCAGGTTCAAAAGGCAGTGAAACAAGTGAAGTAGTTGCCCTGGAAAACAGAGATGCAACATCAAAACAATTTCAGTCAAGATGAAGTCTATATCGTGAGGAAAATTTGTGAAATTATTGTGGTGGTTTTTTTTTTTTTTTTTAAATCTGCATTTAAACCAGAATCAAAACCACAGTGAAAAAATTAGTTTTCAGCTCCCAGAAGCTTCAAAACATGACCCAAACAGATGTGGAAACAGAATTAAACCAGTAAAAAAACCCATTGTCAGTCTTTTTCATTTAAATTGATCCCTTGCCTAAAGGATTCTAAACCAAAGTAGATTCTTAATATTCCTAAACTGTTTGAAGGTTTCCAAACCAGTTTGCCACTTTCTTATAGAGACAATGCTTAGAAATCTGAAGAAGTTCAGAGCACTGGTTCTCATTTTGTCTTTTTGTCCAGTTAAAATACAGACCATGACAAAATTCTGACTTTTTCCATAACTAAATTAGAAACACAAAAAACCCCACAGATTTTTAAAGTAACTGCTGTATCAGTTAGAATATAAGATTATCAGTAATAATATCACAGATATTTTTTTCCAGATCCATTCTGCTTCATCACCACTTATGCACCTTTTGGCTTTTTGTCTGTAGAGAAAGAAAAAAAAAAAAGAAACCTACTGTATTGGGCTTCACATCTCTTTGATGTTTTCAAACTACAGGATCACTGGGAAATGAATGGAACTAGATACACACACAAGGCAAAGGACTTAATGATTGTTTTCTGAATAAGTATAAGAAATGTCATAAGAACATTATAAAACCTGTCCTGGGTTAGACCACATTTAGACAGTATCACATAGACGGTTAGGAAAGCACATAAGAAGAGAAAAAGCAGGTATTGATATTCCCTGAGACTATTCTCCCAATGATTTGAAGTTCAGGGAATTCCTAAGTCAGAAGATGGGACTTTCTGTTTAACAGCCCCATTTAGGTTTATATGTTACGAATTTGCCTATTCCCCTTTCAAACTCACATGAAAAAGAACATCCCCCCAAGTTTGCACACAGTAAACTCTATCAGTAATATAAACACACACTTTCTGTGTTCACACAATACTCTCACCACTGAGCTACAACAAAATAGCACTCGATACCGTAATGCAGGTTAACAGCTTCAGAATAATCTATGTTGAGTACAAAATGCTGTGTGAAAAAAATCTCTGAATATGGTTTGATCTGATAGTTAATATCGCACATATATTCTAACAGTGTTTTAAAACCATATCATTCCATGTATTCATAATGGTTGGCTTTATTATTCTTTTACCTTTTAATTTTATTTGAATCTGTTAAAAATAAACAGAGTTAAATTACAAACCTAGTGTTAATTGAGATCAGCTAAGTCATGAACATACCCTATGAAGGATATAGCTTTTTTTAGCCATAGAGAATGCCTGGAGTGTTTTTAAATTTTTAAAAAATATATTTGAAAAGGAAGGCAATAAGGCTTCTGACTGTTTTCTGCATTCAGAATGCACTTTTTCTAGTCCTAGAGGCTAGAAAAATTGCTAACATTCATCACAAGAGGCACAGGAGAAGGGAGACACCTGACTCCTGTGGACAAGACCTTAATTAGAAAGTCTACAATCTAGCATGTTTGTATTTTTAATACTTATATAGCTTTAATACTAGCTTAGCACTTCAGAGAAGGGTTATCTTTCTTAGAAATGCACCAGTCTTAACACTTTAATTAAGGCGAGAGAGATCACAGTAAACCATGCTTTTAAGTAACAACAGAACACCCTCAGTGTTTCTAAGGAGAAAAAGGCAATGGGAAAATAGGGAAAACTGCAAGTCATCTTAATGTATCACAGAACAATGACACAGAAAGACCACATAGCTCAGATCTTCACAGTTAATTTTTAAGTGATGGAGATTAGCACAAAAAGGAAAATAAAAAAGGGAAAAAAAGAAAAAAAACCCAAGTAGTGAGTTCTAGGGCAGGAAAATTAAGTTCAAAAGGGGTTTCCAAGTGTTGCAGCTGATGGGTATGAAACCTGTTACTTCCTGATCCCTCTGAATTAGATTTGGTCTTTGCGACCAGGTGATGCGAATAGGACCATGCATGCACAGTGCCTGAATTAACAGAGCAGTACCAGAGAGCCCCTTCGACTGGCGAGTCAGCAACGTTCCTCGTGCCTTTAATACAGACTAAAAGCCCCAGAGGCTGGGTGCATGGCTGAGAGCTGTACCGTTCTGTGCCAAACAGGCAAGGCAAAACCAAGGGGGAGGGGGAAGAAAAATCATTAAATCAAAACACAAACCATTTATACATCACTATGTTAAAAATACTGGCAAATAAAAAGAGCAGACGGCTGACGGAAACCACATCTCTTTAAATTGGCAGTGTATCAAAACGTTTTTAAAAATAATCAGAGAGGTGCAAACCACTGAGGGGACCCTGCTGCTTGCAAACTGGAAAGCAGCTCATAATTCTCAGGACATGACTGATTTCAACCCTCTCACATGTAAGCACGCTTCCCGCACGAGCCTGAGATAGGGGCCTCTGCCAATTGATAGGGCCAGGACCGGCCCCTACGGCCACCCGACTGCAACGGGGGCCGCGGTGACAAGTGTGGTGATCTGGCGCCAGCTTTCAACCTCGCGGTGCCCGGTGGCTCTCCTCCTTGTCAGGGATGAAGCGATGTTCAGGAGATGGGGTTGTTGGGAGGTGGATGGCGACCTCAGCATCCCTCACATTTCAGGCAGTGCTGGAACATCGTTCGGGGGCACGCAGGAGGACGATACGGTCCCACAGCAGGCCCAGGGCGCTGGTGCATGCTGTTTGGGCCATATGGAAGTGCTGGCTTTTCCCCGTGGTGCCCCTTTTCTTCCCCAAGAGTTACTCCCAACAGGAACGTGTCCCTTTTCTGGGTATAAAGCCAGGGATGGGCAGAGCCACGACAAACGCTCAGCCCTGACAAGTGACCTGGAGCTGGGTCTCAGCTTCACCTCCCGCGGCTGTGATTTCATGGTATGAAGTGTTTGGTGGCAACGCCGGGGTGGTGAGCTGCGGCCTCCCTGGGCTGCTGCTCCTCTGCTGCCCTCGCAGCTCCCGGGGCAGCTCGGGCTCGTCTGCACCCGGCTGGCAGGGTCCTCCCCTGCACTTCCCCAGCGACCACCCAGCAAGGCGGGTTGGAGGGAAGGAGCCAGCCCCGGCTGCAGAGCGGCGTTTTGGCAGACGGCGCGGCCGGAGCCGGCCGTCACCCCAACTCCCCTTGGTCCAGGCACACCGCCGGGCTTCCGATGCACCGGTCAAAGGGACCCGTGGCGGGTTTGGCCTCCTTCCGCAGGTTCCCACACACGCTATAGCAAGGCCTGACGAACACCAGAGGATGCTCTGCTGGGGCTGTCAGAAACAAACAGCACAATTACCCTCTGCAGGATTGCTTCAAGTTGCAAACAAAAGATGACAAACAGAACACACAACAGATCCCCCTCCAGGCCCGCAGGGCAATCAAGAGGAGGCTGACAATGGCAGGGCCCCTCAGGCCCGTGCCAAGGACAGTCACCCCCAAGGACAAGCACACGCTGCTGCCTCGCAGAGCTCCTGGCCGCCCGCCAGCCCTTTTGTCTAGCACGTATGGAGCCCATTCCTTGCTTGCAGACCGCTCTGGCTATGCCAAAGCTGCATCTACCACTGGCCTCCTTGCCAAGAGTTCAGCACCTCTCCCCGCGGCAATAATCAACCCTCCGGTGCCAGCTCCTGCCCACGCACCTCCTCCTCCTCCTCCTCCTCCTTCTTCCCGGGGAGTGGCAACATCTGCCCAAGCTGGATGCGACACGGGGTTAACACCCGGTACCCAGAAATGAGTCAGCAAGTCCCTTGCCCCCGCAGTCGCTGCCTGGTTTCCAGAAACGCTGACCATTTCCAGATCACCCCAGCGTCTGATGAATACATCAAAAACACAGCTCCAAGCCTCAAAAGTGGAAAAGCGCAACAGCTAAGAGCCAGCACCGCCCTCCCCAGGCCAACACCTCAGAGCGGTATGATGGAACCCAAGATCACTTTCTGTCCAACACCAATTTGAAAGCCAAAGGTCTTCGGCTGGATGCTATTACATCTGTGCAACTAATGACACTCGTTCACTATAAACCGCTGCCATAAACATACTGAAAAGTGCAATGCAAACCTCACTGTTTGCATTTGTAAGCACTGAGGCTTGCAGTGCTCCCTTCCCACCTCCCTTCCCTGCTGGCACCTCTTTTTAAAAAAAAAGAAGCACAAGGGCACGAAGTTTTTGACTAAATAGAAAAACTACTTGCTCTTCTTTCACCTAACTATGAAGATGCGATGGCCAGGGCTGATAGGATTAGGAGGTTAAGGTTGGTCTAGCTGAGTGCTGGGGCACTTGCGCACTTGTCCAAAGGGCTACCCCAATCTCTCACAGCTTCTAAGCAGCATGTGAAGACAAGATTTCTGTAAGCTGTTGCTGCAAGAGAGGCAGGAAACACCACGAGAACGGGTTTTCTCTGCATATATCAATGTTTCCACTTCCAGACCAGGAGGAAGTCCTCCACAGAAAGGCTTTAAATCAAAATGCTCAGTCAGTACACAAGTTCCTCAACATTTTTAGGAGTTCAAGGAACACAGCTAATGGCCCCTGTAGTATGGGCTTCAGATGAAGGACACTGTGTTTTTCACTTGATTATGAAGTGTTAGAAGCAGATGTGTACAATACTATGATTTCCCAGGAATCTAAGCACTGTTTTAGAGAGAAATGCAAATATAAGTACGCTGATAAAGAACCTAAACTTGGATATGAGCATTTTGGTTCATTAGGGTATACATACCACAATCAAAGCGTGCTGACTTTCGGCGTTGTCAGCCTGTACAGATTATCATAGGTCTCATGAACGCAGCACCTCTCCTAAAGTCCTACAACCTAAAATCATGTTGCTTGAGAACAAGCTCAGGTTCTTGGCTTTTTTTTTTTTTTTTTTTGGAAGAAAAGCAAAAAAGCAAATCAAGCAGATCTACATTCACTCATGCTAGTTAAACAGTCCACGCAGAATGTTTATAACACAGTCAACATAGTGCTCGAACCTTGGCTTCTGTGACTTTTATTTTACAAAATTTTATCAATAGCAAAAAGCTGAAACTGATTGAAAAAATAATTGAGATGCAGGGGAGGGAAGGAAAATAAATCTGAAGTTGTTTTGTTTCAAAGATCATTAACAGTCTTTCCCATTTCTCTTCATCATGTATATATTTTAACATTTTTTGGAAGGAATATTGATTATTATTTACATGAAAAAAGACTGTAATACACACAAAGAAAATGCATGGTGCCTTTTACATGAACATAAAGGAATAATTCCTCAAAAAGCACTGTATGTTTCTGTGCAAGTTCTTTACTGATTTTTTTTAATGAATTTTTTTTGTCATTGAATTCTTGCCCCCCCCCCCCCCCCCCCCCCCAGTTTGTCCATTTCTCCCTGTCAACTCTCATTCTGAGAACTAGTCACCCACATTACACCTGATCCTTCATTTAACATAATCTGGCTTACAGCCATTAAGATTTAAATTCTGCTTATTAAAACTGATTCCAAATGATCATTTTCATTTTGGCTCACCCATTCACATAAATTTCATTTCTGCAATATTAAGTTCAAACAGTCCCCATTTGCAACTCGTGAGTAATTCTTAATTTACTTTTACCACCAATAAAAAAAGCCCACTAGTTTATTCAACCAAGTCTCCATTAGTCATCATGAACCGCGTAACTAACAAACATGGTTTTTCATTTCATGTACTCATTGGCTGTTCAGGGTGAGGGTGGAGGTATGTGGGCTACGAGTGGGAGAAAAGAGGTTACTGAGGTTAAAAAGAGGAACGTATGACTGTGTGTGCCCCTGGTCCCCCTGCTGCTTATTCCCTCTTTGCTTTGCATCTTACGCTGATAGGCACACAGCCGGCACTCTCGCCCAAAGATCAGTTGCTTTAGTAGCAATTTCTTCTGCACGTTTTAGCTAATGGATGTGGTCATGCATGTGGTTTTGTTTCAGCATGTGCAAGTCCAATACAACATAGAATCTGGCACATGCCTATGTTTTACCTGCAATATTTAGCCAATGTGCTTAGCTATATAATGGGATGTGTGTTACTAGAGGTTCCCCTAAATTTGTGTTCAATTCATTTATGCCTAATATGCATGCACAAAGGCAAACACACCCCAATACATGCATATAACTGTATTAAAGAGATGGATTTTCCCCGCCATGTTCTCCCCTGAACGTTATCAGTATGGAGAGCGCTGCACAGCTGAGAAATTGTGCTGACACCAGAGACTTAACACCCCAGCCTGTCTGAGCTCTGCGCAGTCCGAGAACCGGCAAACAAAAGCGAGGCAATACAGGGCATGCTCAAAGTCATCCTGCCAGTTCTGTCATCTTCCTACAATAAAGTGGTCACAGTTTTCAATCTGCTGCGTGCCTCTGCCACTGCCCCAAAGCTCTGGTCTCACTTTTCTGGAAAATCTCTGGGCAAGATACTCATTGCCCTCCTGCAACCTCAGTGTCACCCGCTGAAGATATTCCAGCTGTCACTGGGGACACTATGATCTGCATTCAGTGCTTTCTTCAGAGCCTTTGCATGAAGGTGCTCCACGTGATGGTGAGCTGCTCCTCTCTGCCAGGCAGATCAGATGGTGGCTACAGCTACATAAGCCAAGGGAGATGTGGGTCAAGGCTGTCTCTCACGGCAGGGTCAACCAACTTGTGTAGGCTGGAGTGATGGTTTTATTCCAAGATCATCTGACATACTCACCCAGCGCTACCTCTGAGCAGCCCTGGCAGCTGTCTCCAGGCACCATCCCACCTGAAAACATACAAACAGCGATGCCTACACAGGATCAGACCAGGGGCTGGTTAGCACTCCCAGAGAAACCTGTGGGAGGCACTGAGCTGGAAGGGCTGCCCCCATGGAAATCTCCACCTCTGCTGGAAAGAGAGGGCAGCAGTTGTCTTTTCTCCCCTTCCTCATACTTTTCCTGCTTGGCTCCAGTGAATTTTGTTCTAAAGCAACACTTAAAGAAAGGAGAAACAGCTGAAGTCTAGGCCATTTCAAAACCAAATTAAACAGCAGCCCTAGTTACCACACCTGTCCCTGAATCCCCCCTAATAATGTTTGTGGTTTTGTATCACATTTTCCTATGTTAAAAAAAAAAAAAAAAAAAGAAATTCTCTCTTTTGTTGCCAGTTGAAGAACCTGCAAACAAATGGGCAACTCTGACTAACTGGTTAAGCAGAGAAAACAATGGAAATGTGTATGCACCAAAAGCTGTCAACAGCCCCACAGAAAGAATTGGAAAGACAGAAGAAAAATTCTTTAAGCTCTTGTAACAACAAAATGTCGAAAACAAACAAATAACAGACAGAAGTGGGAGCTGAGTGTTGACTATGCCTCATCAAGAGTTTAGCGAACAAAGCAGTCCCACCCTTCCCCAGTCCAGCCCTGGGACTATCTTGCAACCTTCAGGGAGTTTGCTCCTGCAATCCACCCACCAGCAAAATTGCAACTGATTTCAGAGATGTCCCAGGTAAGGTATTAGATGCTGCATAGTATTTTAGGATGGCTATTGAGAAGCCTTTCTGCTGCCTCCCCGCAATGGCCTTATAATTATTGTTAATACAATTTGACTAAAATTCTGTCCTGATGTTCAGATACTGGTATTTGTAGTGCCTCTTTATTTTTCTTCCTTTTCTTTTTAATCCCCTTTTCATGTTTTTATGCAGTAACCTAGAATAGGTTATGAATTTCCTGGCTTCAGTGGTTTAGGTAGGAAACTCAATGTTACTATTTTGATGTAGAATGCAGACATTTTTGTGGTCATACTTATCATAGCTGAGCTCAACTCAACAGGAAATGGCATTTATATTTGCCTGTTGGCTCAGGGTGCACATCCCATAACTACAGTGTAGAAATAACTGATAGGAAACCTATGAAGGCCAATTTAGACCAAAGGAACTGGCAGGTGATATGCTGGTAGTCCAGGTATAAACCGTACCAAGAAAATACACTGCTGCTTTGCATTCAACCATTTGTATGAAATCAGGACCAGCTACAAAGTCTTGGTTACCAAACTGGGGTTGTTGTTACGCTCAAGGAGGGCGGGAGGCTTCAGAAGGGAGACATCCACAAGGAAGCTTAGAGCTTGCCCTCTCTTTCATTTTTTTTTTCTTCTGAAGTAACTGTCACAGCTAATCCTTTTTTTGTCATAGTCATTCTAAGATTAAGACATATTTGCTGGAAATCCATGGGGAGAAGAATCCAACCTAGGGAGTCAGAAAACACCCATTTATACATTCGTTTTCTGGGAAAACTCACATGTCCACACGCAGCAAGGTTTGGTACAAGATACCTGTGGGACTGCTGCAGCTCGGAAGTTGGAAGGGACAGAAGACTTCAGGTAGCACTACAGGTCCCTTCTGTCCCTCAGATCAGGAGACTGTGGCAAGGATACTAAAAAATCGCTATGGTTTGGGTGGGTATGGAGCTGGGTCTCAAGCTGCAACATTTTAAGGATAATCTGTTGGAAATGGTGCTTCCCACCTGGCACTGAGTTCTGACCCCAGGAAGGTATTGGCCTCACCTTGCCTCTTTTGAAAGGGAATGTTTCTCTGAGCTTCTGTCATCTATGGGTTCTAGCATCATGATTAAACTCAAATATAATCTGACACAATACCCTTGGTGGTTTATCTCCTTCTTACTCTGTTCAACCACAATTCGCTCATTCTTGCTCTGATATACTACAGTTTGGGACCTCAGGGACTGCCTGTCCCTCCTTGCTCAGGTAGGTAGGGGGTGCAAGTGGCACCGGGGGCTGTAGAGGAGTAATGTTCCTCCTTCATCCCTTTCTGAGCTGAAACTCCCTTTTCTGAATTTGGAAGTCTTGTTCAGTATGAAGGTCTTGAGAGGCTCTGCGCAACCCTTTTTAGGTTATCTGGGTTGATACCTTTTGTTGACAAGGTCAAAAGACTTGCCAGAGCCACATACTTCCTCTGTGATCTCCACCTAAGCTGCTTGGAAAAAAAAAAAAAAAGTGCTGTGAAACTTGAAGCTCACTTTCTATCAGGGAAGTCTTTATTTCTAGCAATAAAAGGTAATACTGAATATTAGCCTCAGCGGGGGGAGACTGTTAGAAGCAAGGTTTCCATTTGTGTGTGCATCTGGCAGCACTTCATGTACTGTCAATTTCAGTTCCCCCACCCTGGCCGTTCCGTCAGCTTTGCCCACCATTCGTGTGGCTTCACACAGCAACAGGGGAGAAAAAAATATATTAAAAATAGGAAAATGTGACTGTCAAACTCCAAACCTTGACAGGTAAAACTCAGAAGGTAAAAGCAATCTCCAAAACCATATATAGCTCAATTTTGCAATGACTGTCTTCTAAATCTTCCTTTTCCCCATACAATCCCTCTATTAAAGGAAACCTGGGGTATCCCAGGAGTGTTTCACATCCTAACCAATTAGTACGATTTGATAGCCACATCATGACAACAGTTAAAAGAACCCCCAGGGAACAGATTCCTGTCTGAGAATGGTGACAGACATTGGGCAGCAAATTTAATTTGGATAGCCAGGGGTGGTTCTGTTTTCAATAGTCCACTCCACACCAGTGTTTGTTGATCTCCTCAAAATACAGCCTCCTCAAAAAACACCAATCCACTTATGAGCTAGCTCCTGAAGCACCATTTTGGCCTATTAAAGTAGCTGCACATCAGCTTTGGTTGGCCTGAATATACTGGGTGGCACTGCTGCTAGATGAGAAAAATCAGATATTCCCAGGTTAGATGCAGAAATATCTACTAGAAACATGAGGTATGTGGCTGGGAGAAGTAATTGCTTTAGGCAAGGGCTAGAAACTCAGAAATACTGCTCCATAACTCTCCTCAACCACCTGAACTGACATACTGTTTGTAAGGCAACACGATGAACCACATGATGAACCACACTGGGAAACTGATCCCACAGGAAAAAAAAAAAAAAAATGCTGTATTGGCTGTGTTGGGATCTTGTCCAGGTAACTGCCAGGTTCCTGCATACGAAGACGTACCAGCACAATCCCAAGCACGGCACAGGAGTGGCAATGAGGTGTTGCAGGTGGGGATGGCTTCAACCTCTCTGTTGCTGAATGTGCAGGCTGCGCTTGGCGACACTGCAGCAGCTTCACTGTGACCTGAAGCAGTGCAAATGGATCAGAAAATACAACATTTTAAAAATCCAGAAAAGAGAGCCAGTTGGGAATTTATTTTTTTAGAAAATGCCTCTTATCACAGGATGCCAATTTGTGACCACCGAACTTTTCATGGAGATCTGCTGGGTTGGTGAAACTTTCTACTCTTTCATCGCTCAAAAATCTTCAGCAATTTCTGTTACAAGCAGGTATATAAACATTAGCTGCAAATTGATTGAAGTTAAGCAGATTCTGCTTGCCTGGTTGCAAGGATCAATCTTCTTATTATTCTAACTTATCTTTTCCATTTCACCCTAGTGGTGGCCACTGTGGAAAAGTCATTAACTTCTGTGTTGGCAATTTTAAGTCTTTGATGCCATTTTGTGTCTGAAGAAAGAAATCCATCTGCTCTTTTTGATCCTGAGCTTACCTTTGTTTCTCACATTGCCTGTCTTTGTAAATCTGCTTATTAACACTTTCACTATATTGCCCTATATTCAACACTGTCACAGTCACACTTCTGCTGAAAGTCTTATTCACACTTTTGTCTTCTCCAGGCTTGATTATTGTAATTTTCCATTTCCATGGCCTTTGCCAGGTGTTTGCTTTCTTTAGAAGGTACAAGAATGATCACAAAATAAGAACAACTCACACTTTACGTTGTACAGGACAGGAAGAATAAGATGATTAAGAAGTTACAAACCCAAGTCCTCAGCTTGCACTAAGGGCCTGTATCGTCAGCTCCTCAGGGCACAGCAGTGAGCAGTGCCGCAGTCAAGATAAGCAGCATACTCTCACTTCTATTTTGAGCTACTCCTTGGAAACAAAATTTGCCCATTTTTCACTGCCCAGCTCAAACACCCAACCCTTATTCAACATTACACACCTTGTGTTGATCAATACACCAATAGCAGTGGGCAAGACCATGGTGCAGATGAAGCTGAAGTATTTTGATCACTAAAATTTCTGTCTCAGAGATAGACTATAGTTCCTAATCTGCCTAAAATGATGGCAGAGGCCAGACACTTACACAGTTAGCATCCTGAGCAATACAGTGCCTATGGGGATGCAGATCCACATACAGCTATGTACACTGTGATGCCCCAGGTTATAATGCCACGTTCCTGTCAGAGCAGAAGGCAATTCCCAGGTGTCACTGTGAGCAAAGTGACCAGGAATGGGTCTGTACACTGTCATAGCAAATTGTAATACACTTGTCAATCAAATAGATTAAGTGTTGATTCCCACATCTACCCTAATATTTATAGGGTCTTCAAACGGTCACAGCTACACAAACAGGACCATAGTAAATCTCTGTCTTTTGCCAGCCAGAGTTGATCCAGCAGTTTAAGTTTCCATGCGGTAGATAAGAATTTAGACTTAGTTGTGGCAGAACTGCAGAGGGGCATGGGCCAAATCCCACTCTGAAGTAAACATACTCATGAGGCCTTTTCACACAGATGTAACCTACCTGGCTTGTGCCTGTCTGCACACAGTCCTGCACTGTGCAAAAGACAGCACAAGGCTATTCATCCAGCTGACAAGTATTTGCTATAGATTATTTATAGATTTTAAGGCTATCATATCACATGAACTGACTTTTTGTATAACATTGCTCAGAGCCTCACAGTGTTACACCTAAATTGACCCCAGGAACATGGATTCGACTAAACAAATCTTCTAAAGAGACATTTGGCCATGGTATGAAGACACCAAGAAACTGAAAGTCCACAACTGCTGCTGGTGGTTTCCACCAATCGTTTATCCTCTTCACAATTCAAACAATGAACACATCTTATTTCTAGTTAATGTACTGGGTTTTCCTTTTCAGTCATTGAATCATTTTATTTGTTTGATTATTAGGTTAAAGACTTCTATATATACACACTATAACAAAGTAACTCTTGATTTTTTTTTTTGTTAAAATATTGATTTAAAAGTGTTTCACCAGAAGGTGCTTTCTCCAGCCTCCTTTGTATTCTCCCCACACAGGCAGCAGAATGATGTACAGTATTCTAGTGCAGGATATGTTCATGCTGTATTTGGAGGTAAAGTTGCTTCTTGCCAACTTCCACCACCCTAAAACAGCCCTTCCTTAAGGCAGGGTCTGTACAGCTTTTCACATCTTTTTAACTACATCTGTTAAAATTCGTATCTTGATAAAACAGAATAATTCCCACTGAATACAAACCTTTGACGTATGGACGCATAAATAACACGTTGTGATATACAGGACATGGATATATGAAATAGTGAGCCCATACTATAGTGTGCACTTAAAGGTCGTCAGCTAGTCCACACCAGCTGTGTATGTCCATACCCTTACCCCACGATAACTTCAAAGGATGCTGGGGTACGTAGTACATTGATGCAAATGTGCATCACAGCCAGCTGTTATTCCACACTGGCCACCACATGACAGACGATACCTGATCTGGCATAAAGCCTGCCAGGATCAAGTTACCTTCATCACTTTTTTTGGAATAAATTAAACCTTACAGAGGGAGCACAACATGTGAATGTCATACTAGGAACCCTGTGACTGGATTTACTGTCCTTTGGAATCAAAGTCTAATAAAGACAGACTGATTAATAGACTTTGATTAACACAGCTCAAAAAAACCCCAAAAATCCAGTTCACACGTGTCAGAGAAACCATATCAGAAGCATGTTTAGACATAACATGAACCAAGATAAATCAGCTTTACCAACAAAGGACCACAAGAAGTTAGATTACACCATTCAGAGTCTTTGGGCACTCCGAAGGTTTTCCTCTGGGTCTTTTGTCTCTTAAATTAAGAAAAACACTGACATGACACTCTGTTTTCACTAGATGAATCATGTGGCAATGTTTGCAGAGTAATTTTGGTTTCCTTTTTATGTTTCTCAAGTCTTTAGTATAACCATTTGGATTTGCCCTTTTTGTTGTTGTACTATCCTGGGAGGCAGGAGATGCTTTAGGTCATTAAGGACATAATTCAGGGTTTTCGCTGGGTGTTATTCATTTATTTTGGTTGCAGAACTAAACAAGTCTAGTGCTTCATTGTTGACCCTCATGCAGCCCCATCAACACACAGAAACCTCTAACCCAAGCTTAGCTATATTTTTGGTGTTTCCAGCTAGCAATGACACTCAAGAACTTAAAAGCTTGCTTTTATTTTCCCCACTCAAGCTAGCAACCTGCTCACTTTGCAGTAAAGCTGCCCGCTAACCCACTGGAATGCTAACAGTCCTCCAGCGCCTTCCCACAACTTTCCCCATGTGTCAACACCAGGCATATTTTATGGCAGTTTGTTAGCAAAGTTTCCCAGAGCAAACCAGGTTCCTGCAGGGCCAGGAAGCATGGGATGAGCCCCACAGGACCAAACAGGTCCCTTGCAACACCAGAGAGGAATGAATTGTTTGTCTGAGTTTTTTAGTGTGATTGCTCATATATAAGCAATGTTCAGCCCACCGCCCAGATTAAGGTCACAGCTGGCCATGGTTAGCTCCATATAAAGCTACATTTGGGTCAACAGGGAGGTTGTTCATATATAAATGAAAAACATATTGTTTATAAATATTATCCAGAAAAGGCTTTTCAGTTAATATTACCAGTAAATTAATTCTGTTAAGGATGCATTTAAAGATGGATTCAAAAGGCTATTTCTTTTCAGCCGGGGATGAAACAAAAATGTATGGCTGCATCAAGTGGTGTTGCCTAAAGAAGTTAAGAGTAAAGTCAAGTCACGGGAGCCGAGATGTTTTAGCCTGCCTCTTATTTTGTAGTATCAATATAGAGATGAGTTTTCTGTCTTATTTGCTACTGTTCTGATCATCAGCATGTGTTAGAAAAACCTCTGTTTAATAAAAGAGAAAACTCTGTATATTAAAATGGAATTGTGTTGGAATTGTGTTATTTTACTAACATTTGTCATAGCTAACATCTAAAGTTACTGTCATTGGAAATATACTATACATGTAAATGTATTGAGTACTGCCCAGTTTTCACACTTCTTTTTTCCCCCCTATTTATTTCCTTTCTGCTTTTCCTTACATTTTTTGTATAATCAGTTCACTTTTCTGAGAAACAATCTTAAAATAATTTAGGTCTCTCTCATAATGATTTTTCTCCATTTACAAGTAGCTTTCCTAATTAGTGTCATTATTTCCATAGAGAGATAATTTCTTCTTTTGTTTTGCATAGGGATCTCACACAGCAATGAGACCGGTCTGGTGGAAGATGAAAATCACATCAAGGGCTACACCAAGATATAATACTGTCATACCATTTTTTTTTCTTTTAATGGAGTTGCTATACACTACTAAAAGCAATCCACATGTACCCACAGTGATTCAGAGCCATTTTCAGCGCCTAGTTCAAAATGCCACAAAGTGAAAATGAAATTAAATGCTTTTGATAGCAGATGGACTGTCGTTTAGCTAAAACCATTGTAGGAAAAACAAACAAGAAATGGGAATTATTGACACTAGACTACCTTGAAACCAAGAGAGCTCTACCGAACAGTGGAGGCGTGAGACAGTGCATAGCATACAGCTCCATTTCTTTTTTTTTTCCCCTCATATTGGTAATGTCAGGTCAAATCCTCTCTCTCTTTCTCACTGTTATGTTTTTCCTGCCACCCTACTTTTGTTAACAATTAATGAATTTTAAAGCAGCTTCACACAATCAACAATGTGTTTATAATTCCCAACCTGTAATGGAATATTTTAGGATTCATGGCGGGGGGAATCAAATATTTCAAGGTCTTTTCCTTCACTTGCCCAGGATACTGAGTTCAGAATGTCTCTTGGCCGGGATTTGACAAGTGATCTAAGTATAACAGCGATTGAAACTGTCGAGAAGGAAATAATACCATTGATGTCTAAGGCAAGATTGCGGCATTTAACACCACTGCTCTGTGGCAAAGAATGTTTCTGAGGAAAAAAGAATTAAGCAATGAAAAATTAAATGGTACAGTGAAGTACTTACATAACTCAAGCAACCATCTCATTGAAGTTCTTTGTATATTCAGTGGAGAGATGCATGCTCCTGCAGCGCTGGTAGTTTAGATGTTAGGGGAAATTACTCCTTCCATCATTCGCAGGGAGTCCCTACTGCAACTAAGTTCTTTAGTCTTTTGTCTAAAGTTATGCAAGCTGAAGTCTACTTTTAGTAAACAAAGTAATGCACAGACTGAAGTGAGTTAGGCTCTGTTCCTGGTTTCATGGCAAGTTGCCAGGTGATTTGAGTTTGAATGTAGCCCGTGCTTCAGTTCCACCTGTTCATTAAGGGAGGATGCTGCTTTCCATTTCTACACCTTCACAGGTGTTGTAAGGCTAAGTTGCAGCTATTACAATGATAAGGCTTGTATTAGTACCTAGAAAAAACTGCTCCAGGGAGTGCAGGAGAAGCATAAATGAGCTATCCCTTGCAAAAACTGGATATATTTGCTTCTCGGTTTGTAATTACTCTGCCTCCTGTGTTTCCCCATCTGTTTCAGGATGGATCCCTTTTTATGGAAGTTCTTTTTCATGAGAGACTTTGTACTGAGGGCTTGGGAGAATTTACACCATCAGGCTGTTACCAGATGATGGAAAGCAGATCTATAGCCAAAATTCTACAAAAGCACATACAAGTTTGTCAAATCTCTCTAAGGATATTAGGATGTATTATTTGTAAAATAACTGCTACGTGTAACAGGTACACATAAGTGAAGAGGCATGCCAAGCCCAGAAGAGATTTCAATCCAAACAAAGTGTTCCACTCTTGCATAGAGAGCACTGAAATACAAAGATGTGACTTGTCCAAAGACAAGAAACTTCTGGGAGATCAAGAAAGTGAACCCAGAACTTCTGAGTGGGTCTTTATCGAGTGTTATAACCACAAAGCTTTCCTTCCTCCCCATCTTGTTACTCAGTCAAGTTTCTCTTTTGTTTCTTTGCAAATTTAGCCCTTCCCTCTCTTTTACAAGAAGTAATTATTTTAAAAAGTTGAGGTGTAAACATGTTTCTCCTCCACTGATTGTACTCCTGTTCTCAACAAACCATATCTACATGATTACCTACTTCTTAATTACATTCTATACCATAAAAGATGTATCTTAAATCCCTTTTCTCTGCTTTATACTTCCCTGCTCTTCCTGCTTTGCTATTAGGGTATAAACTAATGTGATTGACAGTCTGAATGTTCCTGGAACAGCTTTTCTTCTCAGATTAGTCTAAGAAACCCAATGGCAATTCCCCACGAGAGAAGCGATTCCTTAGAGGTCACCCTACACAGTGGAAACTGTTCTCGTTGCAGGACTAGCAATTGGTCATCTTTAACTCAATGAAGGTTATGCACACAACTGAAATATAAAGAATACTAGATTGTTTCCTCAGTGTTTGGGATCTGACCGTAACTCTTAGTCAAACTGATGAATACTGAGTCACCCAAGGACCCCTTCTAGTCAAACAAGGTATTACTTACACAGATGTTCCCCAACATGAGTAAGGACTGGAAATTTGTACCTTAAGTGTTAATGACTAGGAACTAGTCTAAGCATGGTTCTGCCATACTTTGGATCAGTCCTAAAAAACCTCATGTATGAAACTCTAGTTTCAAAGTGCTTGTTCTTTTTAACTTTCTTTCAACATCTGTGGGGGTTAAGTGAAAACATATACAGTAATAAGAAAAACCCTCCTGGATTATTCCTCAACAACTGCTGTCATAGGTGAACTCCAACATATATGACAGCAGCTGGCTAAAGAAACCAAGAGAAAACTGCACTCTAGATGGGCATGAGCTTGAAGGAACATTTTCAAGTTGAAAAAGAAGAGAGTTCACTTCAGCAGAGCTCCTTTCAGGAGTGCAGCTACCACATTACTCAGTTCAAAGGAGAGTCATGTCAGTGGCACATGCTACAAGCTTTCACAGCCATGCTTGTGGTTGCGTGTGTGCTTGATTGCTTAAACTCCAGCCCACAGTCAGTCACTGTGAGCTGGAAAAATGGAAAATATGACTATAAGACCGTGACAACAGCTAGCCTATTAGCAGGTTTTCTTTTGGGATTGGTTGACATTGTCCCTATGGGAAGAGGAAGATGGAGTAACCCCGTCAAGAAGCAATCTTCCACTGTAAGAAACCAGCTACATACAAGATCATTTGTATTTGAAGTGTGGTTTGTGTACGGTGTCAGAGGGATTAGTGGTCCCTGTACAGAACTTCAAGTATCTGCTTCATTCCTCCCCCTTCCACTTCTCTCCCCTAAAAATATTCTTGGTAACTGACACTATTTGGCTTCTCTGTTAGCAGAGTCAACAGACAAGCTGACAATTAGATTGAATAGAATTACTTTCTGTTTACGCTAGATAAACTAGCCAGTGCTAACAACAGGTGGCCGCAGTACCTGTAGATGGGGAAAAGCTTCTGCTGGAGCACAACCCCAAGAAGCTGTACTAAACCCCATTGTTTCAAACACGCAGCCTAGGCAGGAGCTGGCACGGTCAAATTGGCATTAGCCGAACGTGACTAACCTCAGGAGCAGCAGGACATGACCGTTCACCTGTGCTAGTGACCCTGACACAAAATGTAAGAATGGTCTTAACAGCTCCACCTAAGTCCACAGAGTCCAGTGTCCCACCCTCCAATAGTGGCAGCCGTGGTTACCTAAGGCAGTGTATAAGTGTCACAAAACAGTCATCCTTTCTCCAGCAATGTGCAGTGCAGGGAGTCTCTGAGCCAGAGGGGGTGTCTTTGAATTTAAGTAAAGTGCCATTTGGAGGTAGAGGTAATGCACTACATGTTTTTGAATGCAAAGTAAACAATCTGGGGATGCAAGCAGAGAAAAGAGCAAGCTATTGTGGTAAAAATCTAGTATTATCATATACAGTTTCTCTCAGACAGCATCCAGATGCTAGCTTAGATGTGCTGTTTTGTAGAAATGCAGATGGACAGGCTGACCAGAAGGAGAGCACTTATGGGATAGGGAAAGTAAGTAGGGTAGAGATCTTATCTGTCCATCTGGTTATTTAAAGGCAACTAATGAATTCCAGTCTCCTAAACCGTCTACCTAGGCATTTGTAACACACCGACATTGATGGTATCTGACTGCAATACAGGGAATTCAGAAACTACCGTGCAGGTGTTATGGGCCTGGCATCTTCCTTGCTCAACACATCTTTTCTCCTCTCCACCTTAGATCCCAGTACTGCAGGGCTCAGTTCAGCACTCACAAGGAGCTACCTCAGGTTGGTCCCCAGCAAGTCCACAGAGCTGGGGACTGACTAGGGCCTGGCTCCCTGACCTTGTGCCTCTTGCTATCAGTTCATGCTCAGAGTAGCATGATTCTTTTCTCCCTAACACTTTGGTGACACTTGCATAGCTTGTCATGCCAATAAAGCTTCATTTTAATTGAGCTGAAATCGCACTAACAAGATGCGGAGGAAGAAGTTAACAGTACCTATAGCAATGAGTCTTCGGAAGGAAAGACAGAGAGAGGAAGAAATTCACTGTTCAAAATTACACATCACACCTAATTGCATGAAAATGTTAACTATTACTTCTTGCACGGGTACAGCTGTGATCCTAATGACAAGTGTTATGTGGCTACAAATTCAACATGAGACAAAACAAAATTAGGTCTATGGAACAAGGATTAAAAAAAAGAAAAAAAGGTAGAAAAGAGAGAAAGACTACAAGCATTGACAAAGCCAGCTGTGGACCACCAGCCTTAAGGAGCACTTGACTTGTGATTCCACTATTTAGATAGCTTAAATTTGAAAACTACTCCTCCATGAAGGCAAGCCAGGGCTTGTAGCTGTACTAATTAAATATGTTAGGTGAAGGTTTCTGATATGATAATCAACAACAAAACGGCAGCTTTAGCATTTAAACCATCTTAATGAGGTGTTAGAACTGAAGCCCTTTGAGGTGAATGGGGAAAGTTTATACACACTGCTATTGTTCCAGCCCGTCTGGCTCTCCTCTCGAAACAACAGTGCATTTTACCCGTGATTACCTTAACAGCCAGGTGGATAAGAAGTTGAATTCCTGGGCTGTTTTGGAGGTACTGGGAGAGGGAAAAATATTCCTTAAATCACCAATTTATGCACCTTTGGTTTTGCCTGTAAGTTATTTGAAGTTTCAGTCTATTTAGACACTAGGGGAGTAAATGGATAGTGTGTTTTTAATAGCTCCTCATTACCGTTTGTTTTGTACAGAACAAAACGCCTTCTTTTCAAAATGATGGCCTATCAGGTGCTCATCAGCGTGATTAATCAGCTCGTATTTGCACAGGACTTTGAAGACAGAGAAGGCTGTAGAAGTGCTGCGGGTTATTACTGACAATGTAAAACTCCCCGAATTCCACTTCCTCACTAAGCCAGTCTTGCAAACATCTGCCACCAAACAAACAATTGAAGACGTAAGTACATCACTTCATTCCCCTCAGAGAAATATTAACTTCAAAGCCAACTTAGGACCATTTAAATGCAAGTAACTCCAAAAGGAGCAGGAGGAGGAAGCAATGGTACAGTCACACACGAAGGGACTGGTCTATACAAGTCAGGCAAGACACCATGCGTAAGTTGTTTTTCCATCAGCAGCACTGCGAGCAGACTTATTTTCTCGTGCAGTTCCACAGTGCTAAACACGAGGAAAGTTTTAGAGGAATAAAGACTTCCTCTTTTTTTCCATGAGACCACCTCATCCTACTCTGACAGGCAAATGGCCAACTCTGTTTAAGGTAAAGCTGTGCTACTGTTCTCCAGGAGTTCTCCTGTTCCACTTTTGATTGTAGCCAAAGGCCAACATCTCCACCCAAAGATTTTTAACTGTCTAGCCAATCTGGGGCCCCACCTGAAGTCCACAGAAGATTCTGAATAACTTCATTTGCAACCTAAATAGAACCGGTATTTGGCCTTCTTTTAGTTGTGCAATCAATTTAATTGTGCTATTAATCTATTTGTTGTACAATTTGCCATCAATCAAAACACAAAAGACAATTCTGGCATAGAATCATAGAATCGTCTAGGTTGGAAAAGACCTTTAAGATCATCCAGTCCAACCATTAACCTACACTACCAGCCCACCTAAACCAATCAAGGGTAGACTAGACTAAACTATATCCCGAAGTGCCACATCTACCCGTTTTTTGAACACTTCCAGGGATGGTGACTCCACCACCTCTCTGGGCAGCCTGTTCCAATGCTTGACCACCCTTTCCGTAAAGAAATTTTTCCTAATTTCCAGTCTAAACCTCCCCTGGCACAGCTTGAGCCCATTTCCTCTATGACTACCCCTCACAGATAAATAAATGCTTTGATGTTAGACATAAATTTTGTTCAGCATTAGTAAAAAATATTTACTGGTGTCCTTTGCCCAGCCAGTGCGTAAGCGTCAGACCGTGGAAAATGTTATGGGTATCTCCCAGAATAATTGTTCCCTTTATGTGTACTGTTGTTTGGGATTTTTTTGTTTTGTTTTTGTTTTTAAAATGAATTGACTGACTTAAGGCAAGCAGTTGACTACCAAAAAAAGGTTTAAGTGCTGTCCTTAGAAAGGAAGAAAAGGAGGTCATACTGATTTATTTAGACCACTGAAGGCCTCAGTAAAAGACCTCTTGCTTGTTTTGTGTAAGCAAGAGACCAGCCGATTCACAAGCTGACCTGTGTCCTTCAGAAATTGCTCCTGGAGGAAGCTTTGTTGAACCCTTTGGTCCTTATCTTATGTTTAATACTATGAAACCAGATCTCTCTACCCATACATCATCTAACTGAAGTCATCAAGGCTGTACGTAACTCTTTGTCAGATACAAACAACTCCATGATCTATTTTCAGTGCAAAGAATCTCCTCTCTCATCTGACCCTAATTTTAGATTTCTCCTACAGTCACCCGTTCTGCAAGACTCAAATGAAAACAATAGCACCAGAGCTAAATCCCTCAGAAAGGCCTCCAGAAGAGTTGGAGTATTGGTTAATTCCTGAAAACAGCACAATTAATTTTCAGGCTCTGGTGAAAATACTAATACTAATAACCAGAACTGCACAATTATTTGCATAGGTTTGGTACTAATATAATTGTACTATGCTTGACTTGTCGGACAGAAAGTGGGAGAGATTAGGCTCATTATCTTTCTGTAAACAGATATATTTAACACGACAAGTGTGAAAAAAACGGAAGAAATAAGAATAACTGATGTAATGTAGACAGTGAATAGTTTTATTTCAAAAGCATTTTCCTCCCTAATTTTCCTACCTGATAAGAATGTCAGTTTGCCAGGCTGCAGCCACAGTCCTGCCAAGAAACGGAGGCTGAACGCAAGAATGCCAGTCAGAGTGTGAATGCTTTAAGTCCGCCTTCCCAAAGGAAAACTTCCAGTAAGAGTTGGTGAAGGCATCTGGGTGAGTATCTCTTCGAGGAACTTGTTGTGATTGACTGGAAGGAGAAGGGAAATGGGGTGCTGTTGTCTACCTTTGCTTGTGCCTCTTGGGGGAGAGGTGCTGTGCCTCCATGGCAGTTCTGCACCACAGTTTGTCCTGCTGCCAGGCAGGACACCAGGGCTCCAGTCCCAGTTGCTACTAACAGCAGTTGTTCCAGAAGAAGAGTTCGTTGGAGAAAGTGCACAGCTAAGGACATGTTGCATCCCAACCATAAGGTTTGGCAGGCCCTTGGGAGGACAACATCCACCTCCTTGCACCTTCACTTTCTATCTCCTCCCTCCTTGCAGTTTTCCAGACCTCTAAGGCAAAGAAAAACATACCACGAAGTCAACTAGACAGCCATCTATCAAGCCCAGGAAATCCTAGAAGACTCCAGAAGCTAGAACTTGAGAAAATCAGAACAAAAGAAAGGAAGGGAAAGGCATTTCCTTCAACTTTACAGATGATTTTTTTTCTTTTTGGCTAAATTTGAAGAGCGTGGAAGAAAGATGAAGGATGTTTTGCTTGTTTGTTTCAATGTGACAAAATATCCCCTCATTTTTCTCCCTATTAGTGGGAGAAAATGAATGGTTAGCTCATTACACTGACACCAGAGACAATATTTTTGGTCTACTGATTTATAGCTTCCATCTTTTCTTATTTACAGCCCCTCACTTCTAAAAAGATCTAGCTGAGGATGTAGCTATGGCCTTTTACATCACAAATCTAGCTGGGGGAGCGTGAGACACAAGGTTTTTGCAGCTAGCAGGCCCAAGACCTGAAGCAAAACTGTACCTGCTCCTACTCCCACTCACCTGTACATCCATCGGTTGAGGATGTTCAGTCAAGAGGAATATGGTCATCTAAGGAAAACACATGTTTTAACGCCTTTATGGAAGCCAGTGCTGATGCTGTCAGAAGAGGGAGGAACAATGAGTAATTTTCAGGCTGAGCTGACAAAAAGCCCAAAACCGAGGCATCGACCATCCAGCTACCACCAAAGGGAGTTGCTGGGGGTTGCTGGTGAGGTGAAGAGGGAGAACGTGGGAGTTTGTTCAGTTTTGACAAAGGTGGGCTTGAATTACCCCGGAAATCATGACTCAGATGTTTTCGTGGCCCCAGCTTGCACTACTCCCAGGAAACTCTCCGATGCCAACGTCACACTTTAGTTACATCAGTGACTCAGAAGTGTGAAGATTCATATTTTAGCACTTGGCAATCAGAGGCAGCACTAAAACATTTAAAATGAATGCTGACGAAAATGAAGAACTTATGAATGCTGCTGACCATGGGTGTGCATTAGGATCCTAAACTGAGATAGATGGTTTAATTGTTCTCTGTCACTTGTTTTCATTAATAGTTCAGGGATAAAAAAAGCCTTCTGCTGTAAGATAGATATTTGTATAATCCTGTCAGGAGAACCTACATTAATTTTCACTTTGCCTTATGTGCTAGGCTATAACTGAAAGAGAAATCTATGAACACTCCTGTACCCTGGACTGCCTTTCTTGAGCTAATAGAGAGCTCCTGGTTTTCCTTAAATGATGCCAAAGATAACACTTTCTACCTCTTGTAGGAGGATCTTTTTAAGCAGCAGCAGCCCTCTTCTATATTTCTATAGCATCCAACACAAATGAGGTCTGCCCCGATTGACTTTCAAAATGAAAACATAAAAATTATTTGTATTATCAGCTTTGCCAAACCTTGCAATTTTATCATAGCTCTAGTATTATTGGCTGATTTTAAAAGTTATTTGTTAAGTACCAATTTTTAAAGTCTTGTGATTAAATGGAGATTTTAGTCCTCTTTTGTTCTTTTCAGTGAAATAACTTTTCTACCTTTTGTAAGGATAGCTTGAAAAGGTGAATGTGAAAGGCTTAAAAAAAAACCCAAGGGAAACACTCGTTCTAGGTTTATAAATACGTGTCTGTGTTTATGTGTGTGTAGGGGAATATGTCTGCTTATGCATTTGCAAAATGTCCTGATTTTTAACTGAATAGCCTCCTTTGTTGATTATGTTTGAGCAAGTGGCTGAAAGCATTGAAGAGCAATCAAAAATATTTTAACTGTTTCTTCAGTGGCTCCTTAGTGTGAACTAAGTTAAAGCAATCATCATTTATGCAGAACTATCTGTTTACCTGGTGTCTTGAAATAGATAAAGCATGACCCGTAAGACTCATCTTTTTGCCCTGAGGCATGAAGATCTAACGCATTTTATTAACTGGGAGAATGTAGCACAAAGTGGCATATGGCCTTTTAGATGGGATGATTTATGGTGACATGCTCCAAAGGAGCAAAGAGAGCTTCAGGTTTCTCTATGACTATTGTAGCTTTTCTGAATTGGGCATAGGAAGCTGAATGGAATAAACCCGTCTCTAATTTGCAGTGACAGAAGCGAGATGACACTGAACGAGAGCAGCGGACCCACTTGTTCCACTGGTGGCTTTGCTGGAGTGAGAGATGAAAAAAGAACCAAAAATGCCTTTCTTTAAAATGGGGCTCATTTCCGTTACACCCTCCTAATACTGTAGGTCCCATTAGAGATTAAAATCTCTGTATGAGCAAAACAGTGGCAGGTTCTTCAGAGCTGCCCAGCATTGTGTTTTACTTTAGTTTTGGCAAGACAAGACACACTAAGATCAATGAGGAACTAAGTGCAATGTGCAAGATCCTGCTTTACTGCCTTACCATGCTCAGCCTGCTTTCTAGTTTTCACTGTGCTGTGCAGCATCACAAGTGCCCAGACTAACCAGCAGCGTAAAATAAGCTGCAGTGTCACTGGCAAGGATGCATATCACCTTTTCCTTACAGAGCTGCCTGCCTGATGCTCGGGAAGGTCCAGGTGGCCCTTGCTTGGGGAGCAGGCAGAGGGACCATGCCTGCTGCCAGGTACTTGGGTACTGGGGCAGTGAAGCCACCAAGTGAGCATTGAAGTGTCGGAGAGGGTGAGCAAACAAAGCTCCCCTCATCAAACAGGTGGTGGGGGGCTTGGAGCAAGGACTGAGGCCTGGCACGGCCACAGTCTGTGTGGCTGAATGCCCGGTGGTGCTGGTGGAGCAGCCTGACCCTGCTGCTGCCTCCCTGCTCCCCCGTGCTGGCTGGGGCATGCGCGGAGCCTTGTGGGGTGAGTGACTACGGCTAGGATGACCCCTCTTCTCCAGAAGTGTCCCTGCCTCTGGTGTTGCAACGTGCCAAGAGAGATATCCCTCTGCCTGCTATACAAACCTCCCTGGAGCACTGGAAGATGCGGAGCCACATGCGTCAGCTGACCAGGGCAGAGATGTTTGCTCTGGTACCTTACTGGTCACTACTGGAGACAGGAATCCCAGCCAAGGGCCCATCCACTCCTACATGTGTGAGCCTCTGTTTCAGATCCCACACAGGTCCCCTGTTTTTCACAGCATGAGGCTTTCCATAGTAACTTCAAAGCAGGTAATGCCCAAAGCTGGGCTATGACCCTATGAGGCAGCCATGAGCCTGCAGTGGCCATAGCAGTAATGCCATTGCTCACAATGGTGGTGATGCTGCGAGACTGACAGAAACAGGAGCTATACTGGAAAGGGTCTGGCAGCCCACGGGTCCTTGTATTCACAGAAAAAGCATAAAGGAGCAATGGATCCAAGGTTCACTTTCTCAGAGTGGGTAAGATGGGCTTGCAGTTGGGGATGGCCAAGCAAGGCACTCCTACACAGTAGTTTCCAGGGCCAGAGCTGCAAGTCCCAGAGTCAAGGAGATCACATGGGGTTTGTAATGACAGGCTTTCCCCGATACTGTGCATTCTCACAAAATTATGCCTGCGGCATGAAGCTGGTGGAAGATGATCCCACCCACATCCAACCCCACTCCTAATGACGTATTGCCACCTTCGTGCTGCAGTTCACCACCTATCACACATGTCTTATCACTGTTTAGGAGGCTGCGTTGCAAAGTAGATCAGTAAAATCATCCTGACTAAAAATAAAAGTGTTTGGTTTTTTTTCACCTGTATCCTCAAGGAGTGTGGCAGCACAGGAGAGGGATAACTGGAGTATAGTGACAGGAATAGGCTCGGGGAACCAGAAGGAGTTGAAACTTTTAAAGCTGGTTGTGCCACCAAAAATAGCATGTTGTGAAACCACAGCCAGGATCTACACAAAGGGTGTGTATTTGCATCTTTACAAATTTCCATAACATAGGAAAGCCCTTGATGTCAGCTCTGTTATCGGCAATAATGAGTGCTCTTTGCCAGACACGCACGCGCCACTTCAGAAATATAAGCCTAAGAAGGGAAGTTCTTAATTTGATTATTCAAGCAGGCTTGAGACTGGTTTGCAGTCTCTTGCATCAAGATCCCAAACATCTCCTGTCAGAAGAGATATCCTCACTTATGCCCCATAGCTACTGCCAACAGGATCAGAAATGCTGTTTTTAATTAAAAATGTTATTTCTAAATACAGTTTGCAGTGTATATTCTTGGTGAGAAGTGCTTCTCACCTTGTGAACTTTCGGACTGCTGTACTGTTGATCAAAAGATTGCAAAGCTTTCTCTGATGCCTTGTCTACACAGGCTGAACAAATGTGTTTTGGTTTCCACTGAAACGCTTTGCTGGTGTAGCTGTGCTGGCTCAGAGTTGAAAAACCCATGCTGTCGAAAAGCTAGAAAATAAAAGGACAGAACTCCCAACATTTTGCCATCATAGCTTATTTAATTTAATGTGGGCAGCCACAATTGCAAAGGCACTCTCTTGCAAACATTATCTGCACTTTATCTATTTTCCATGTTAGAAAACTGCCAGTCACACACCGTGCTCCCAACCCTTAGTGCACTTATAGGAGAAACATAGTAGCAGATTCATTCACAGACTCACAGCAAATGATTTTAATTGATCAGGATGGGTCATCACTCAGGTCCCCAGACCAAACTTATTCTTACTGTTGGTGTGTGTAAGACCGAACTCTTAAAAAAGGCTGTTTTGTAAAGGAGCTCTTTTGCCGAGTTTCCACTGGGTGCTTATTGTACCCTTCTAGCAATGAATGTTTTCAAGGGTAGACAAGCTCAGAGTCTTGGCAGAGTTCATGGCTTGGACCTAATAACAACCAGCCTGATTGCCCCTTGTCCTGCATCTTGTACAGTCACTTACACCTGCTACACCTGTGGGTGTGAAATGCAACCACAAGACAGCAGTCCTGTCTTACACACTCCTTCACTTGCCATAGGTGTAAATAACCGTATTTGATTCAGGACAATAGAGGTTCGGACCCAACAAGCTCTGGACCAAAACAAACAGATGAGGGTACTTGTTGTACAGCCAGGGTCGAAGTACTCTTTCAAGTCCAGTCAACCAAGGTTTTTCCCTGTAAGTTTCCCACCGTTCTGCTACTTATACTATAATCTCCCAACAGAGAAGCTGCATAAATAAAGTGTAAAATGTGGTCACTAGCATTTCTTCCCAAGCACATATCTTAGCTGCAGAATTAACCCATGCTTTCTGATTTGGTGTGCCCCAACAGCTACAGAAATATCACAGGTGCAGGGAAAACATGAAGTAGTAGTAACAGCTACTACCGCATTACACTTGGGGTAGTTCAGTCCAGCCTCCCTGGCCTGCTTTAAGGTGTGAACTCCCAAGTGAAACCTTCAGTGAGGGGGCTCTTAACCCCCTCAGTGTGCAGTGATTGTGAACACAAAACTGTCCAATGTGGCCAGCAGCCCTCCGACATCTTCTGCAACTCTCTCTGATGAGATAGGAAGGGAAGATAAATCCTTTCACAACAGACTAGGAAAGGATCACAGAGCACTTCAGTTTACCACACTCATAAATTTCAGGGGACAAGTCCTCAGAAGCCCTCGCAGTGCACACAGTGCCTGCTCATGGTTTTGCACTGTGACTGCTCATCCCCTATGACAGCTTAAGCTCAGATGTTCATCCACATTAATGCTGCAGCGAATTCATTCCCTTATTGACAGACAGTAAGGCAACAGAGGCAACACTAGCTACACCATGCCTGGCTAGTCTAGCTGTCCTCTCTGGGGTCAGAGCAGAGCTGATATGACAGAGGGATGAAACGTTTATATATGCAAGGCCTTAGAGAGCAAGCAAAACACAAGCGTAACAGAGTCTTCTTACCCATAAGAAGCCAAACCATCATCATAAAAATAGTTTCAGTGTTTGTGACTTTACTGCAACACTTGTCACATTTGATCGTTTTCTAAAAGGCCACACTCTCAATTTTCTTCTTGAAGAAGCTGAAGGAACAGCTTTCATGTAAAAAATACAAAAAAGGATCCCTGTAGTTGCAGGGCAAACCGTGAGAACACAACCCACAGCAGTTAAGAAAGCAAATCACAACACCACATTGTTGCCTGAAAAAGCCACGCAGCATTATAGTAGTCTGATGACTCTGGGAGGCAAAACTTAGTGACTTTTGAGCATTTGGCACTGGCAGTACACTGGTTCCACTGCAACTTTGCTTAACAGTGTGAACTTGCCTGCAGTCCTTCGGAGTGTGTGTGCCACCAGCAACATATAATTCCTGACATTGCCAAACACCTTCTCCCTTTTCCACAATGCTGCTTTTCTTAGCTTTTCCAGTCAGCTTGTAACTTCAAGCAGACAGTAAGATGTTCACAGGCACTGCAGACCTTTCCCAAGAGCGGGCTATCAATTTGCATGTAAGCAAAAAAAGCAGAAGGACTCATCAAATTGTCATCGCATCTGTACAGAGCTTTAAAAAAAATACTGTTGGGTTTTTTTTTTTTTCCCTTTTCTTTCCCTTCCTTTCATTTTTCATTGAGGTTTTCCCTGAAGCCTCAGCTCTCATGCACTGTTCAGCTGTTGCTGTGTTTCTGACAGAGGCCCTGTGGATTGCAGGGGTCCCTTTCTTGCTGACCCTCTCTGATACTGCTAAAAAGAGAGAAAGCTTCCAAATGTTCCTGCATGCTGCATTATTTCTCTTTTTCTCATCTCTCATGTGTTTTCAGTTATGTGTGCATGTTGCTGGTTTTTTGAGACTCTTCTAAAAGCTTTTAACTTCTCAAGCTTTCAGTCCAGCACAGAGCCGAACATTGTACAGACTCTCATTCTGACAGATCCCAAAGAAAAGGGACAGAGCCATTTGTAGCAACCAGGAGCCCACGTGCGTGGGCATGCACACAGACACACACAGGGCTACAGGAAGCTTTGCAGGAGGAAAGACTGCAGGATGGACCCACACAGGCTTAAAATTTTTGCAAACATACAATGCCTTTCCTGCAACTTTGGTTTCACAGTTTGTCGCTTCTAATATTAGTAAGTGACCAGAAGAAAACAGAATGGCAACCAACATGTTTGAGAAGAGAACATTTGGATTTCTGTGCACATATCACAAGGAACTAATCCACATGAAACCCAGCCCTTTTCTATGGGAATAGGCACTGCTGTCCATCAAATGAACTGTGGTGTATGCTTATTGTAGTATCATTGTATTTTTCTGCCAGCAGCCTGTCATTTCTTTTTCTTCCTACTTTGCAGACGGCTAGTACAGAAATCTGCAATTCAGAGACTGTCCTAGATTCATCCACTGCTGCACTGCTAAATCACACATCTGATGGAAAAAGACAGTCTAAACATTCAGTTCAGTTATGAAGGCTCAAACACGAGGTCCAGCTGTTTTCATGCAGCACATTTTGATAGACGATATAGGCTTCAGACAAAAAAATACTTTAGCTCCCATTGCTGCAGTGCATTTGACTAGAAACATTTTTAAAAGCATAACTTTTTAATTAAAAAAGTGACACAGAATTTTAAAATATGAAACTTGCCTTGCAAGATCTGGGAAGTGTCTGCCCCTCTTCTGCAGTCCAAGGATAAACAACATGTCCCCATCTTCTTTTCTTGCTAGTAGTAGTTTATGGTCTCACCCAAACAGCAGCTTTCATGGAACAGCTCACACTCCTTACCGTCACAGGGAGATTGGGGCTACACTGTGGATTTCTTAGAACTATTCTGAAATAAACACCATGAAAATTAACACCTCTGTAACCTTTTCTACAGCTTATTTTCCCAAGTTGTAAATGCCTGTTTACCTTTTCTTTCTATCGCAATCAGCCACTGTTCCTCCCAAGCTACAGAAATATCACAGGTGCAGGGAAAACACGAAGTGTCTGTGCAGGCCTTGCCGCTACAACTCTTGTTTTACTGGGGCAAAAGACAACAAATTTCCAAATTAGAGCCTTAGTTAACCACATACATGTTTGATCTGGAATGATTCGGAGAGGACATCCAATTAGCAGGTTAGAAGTGGAAACAAATCTTTTGTACTAAATAGCATTTTTCCCCCCTCTGATCCAGTTTGGGAAGTTGCTGAAACCCTTTTATGAGTGGCATTCCGAACCTGGCACGAAGGGCCCAAATGGATGACACTGATTTGATCAACTCAATCTTTAAGGGTGTTACTGCCAGCAAGGATATTGCACCCTCGCCTGCCCTGAAAGAATCGATAGCCAAAACAGCTCTAAGGGAGACGCCAATTAAACTCCCTCTTATCTTCCTGAGGAGTCAGAAGCTCCGGGTCCTCACTGCTGCTTTGACTCCCAGTTTCCTCTGAGTTTCTCCACTGAGTGGCTTTTAAGTTCGCATTGGCAGCACCAGCTGCAGGACCAGCCTGCTCGATAAACTGGCTGGTGCAGCAGCCTTCCAACGCTGCCACAGCAGAGGTGAGCCCAAAGGAGCCGGACCCTGCCTGACGGCCAACCCCAGGAGCACTCAGTGCCGTAATAAATAATGCAGGGCAAGTATAGAGAAGGCATGAGACGTGGGAAATGTGATATCTCAGTTCTGAAACCCAGGTGGACCAAGTTGGCAGTCTTGGATAGAAACAGAATAAGTGTGAGAAATCACTCATCCTTAATAAATACTAGCTTCATAGGCCTTGCTGGTTGTGAGAAGCATTCAGCTTCAGCAAGTCATTGAAAACAAAATGTGCATTTTTTCACTTCAGAGGATTTAGGATTTGATTAAGTAAAAAAAGAGGGAGCTCAGTGAGTAAAAGGACTAGACTCTCACTTCAGGGAATTCAGGTCGAGCCCTCTGTAAAACGAGTTCACGTCTCAGCTCGGCATCTCCAGCAGATACTAGCGCACATCACAAAACCACTGTAAAGGATTTGGCACAGTATGGCATGTCTGAGGATCCTTGCTCAGAAAGGGAAGAGGGAGGAGGCTTAGCCTGCATTACTGCAGCACTGTATCATCTCTTAGCTGCAGAAAGCAAGCCTAAGGAGGTCTGGACAGGAAGAGTTGGATCATCTTTAACCTGGAATCATATCTGCCAAGTGGAGACGATTGGAGTTTTATTTTACACTTGAAATCAAATCCTTTCGCTACTCTCTGGAGGTGGCAGCATTGAAGAGGAGGACTGGGGTGCCCTGCACAGGGCCCTCTCTCATAGAGAAGGTACACACACAAGGGAAAACAACTCAATGTGGGTGAATTTGTAGCCACACAGTAGTGTTGTGAGCTGTGTTGAACTAACCTCCAGCCAGTTGTGTCCAGGTCCTCCTACTGTGGTGTGGCTCAGAGACCGCTCTGCATCTACTGGATGAGCTCCCCAGGATTCATAAAACCTAGCATACCACGGTGAAGCCACACCTGCATGCAGTACTTGGAAAAGCAAAGGCAAATCAACAAAACCTGTGAAGCGAGCACACCTAAATTAAAATATATAAATGATGTAATTTTTTAGTTCTTGGGAAGAGTTAAAGCATAGCAAAAAAGGCCACTGTGTTAGAGAGTGAGACTGCTCTCCTGACTTCCTGCAGCATCTCTATATAGACGAATTGCAGGCATATTCTTGGGGGACCTGGGCAAGCCCAGTTGCCCCCTCTCTCTCTCAAAGGTCATTTTCTCTCCTTCAACCCATTTGCCTCACAGTGAAAATAAGCAAACATCCATCTTTTTCATGCAATATGAATTTTCTCAAACATTATACCTTGGTCACCTTCAGGGCTTGATATACCATCTTAAGCTTTGTTTATTAACGCATCTCAGTGTGTTCTTCTTTTGAGGACACAAAGCAGAGGGATGTGTTCAGTAAAAAGAAGTCATATGCAGCATGCTCTGAGCTCCAGTACCTTATAACTTTAGCTGTAAACTCTTCACTGACTTTTTTGCAATTGTGAACAGGTTTACGTTACAGTTGTAAGACTGTGTAGATGCCCTCTAGTGGTGTATTTATTTTAAATTTCTGCTGCTGTGCCCTAAAGGTGCTCCCAAACGGAAGACCACGTGCTCTCCTCTGCAGTGCTCTGTGTAAGGGAGCCAAATCACAGTGCAGACAGAAAAGAGAGAGGATAGCATATACAACTTCAACTCTGTGTAAAGCCAGGTTAAGCCACGACATTGAATCAGACAGCCTTGTTCTGGACTTGCTGACCTTTCAAACCAGTAGGCCTCATGATATAAAAACCACCTCCCACTTGACCAAATGCGACATCATCTCCAGATCTCAGAAAAGGATGCATTTTCCTGTCAATCTCAGTCTTCCTGGACAAACGTTTGCCGTCTTCGCCTACCCATTCCCTTAGAACATTGACCTCTTTCTCGACACAGGTTCTCTGTAAGAAGCAATCTCCAACGATTAGTTGCCAGTGTGTCGACTTTGCCAAGAATTGGCAACAAGCCATTCTGCCCTGTGAAAAAGACAGGTCTTGAGAGATCTTCAGACAATACCAACCAGCCAAAACACCATCAATGAAAAAGATGGGAACTTGATGGAAAATGTTCAACCAGTCCTTGTTACAGCTCTGTCCCTGGGTGGAATTATTGGTTGGCCCTATTTTCTTGTAGAGCAGCTGGAAAATGCTATAACCAGAGCTAAGTACAGGCAATGTATTTATCTGCTCCAAGCAGTATAGAGCAGACCGTAGTTTACTGTATTTACAGTTCTAGCCACAGAGGCATATATAGACCAATCTGATGCATTCATCCAGTGTTTAATTTATCACCACTCCACAATAGTGGATAGAAAGCCAAAAATCCTGCCCTCCTCACTTCACCTACTGCAGGCAGGTGCCACTCACCAGGGCATGTTCAGGAAGCAGCTTTTCCTCCCCTTACAGGAAGGAAAGACTTTAGACTCTTGGAACACGTTAATTACCAGTTTTAGCAACCACAGCCAAAAACCAAGTACAAAACCACCAGTCGTTCTGTGGCTGTTTCTGATCCCACCTTGTCTATCCCAAACATAGCGAGACGTTCTCTTGCAGCTATAGCAATTTAAGAAGTTACTGTGGATGGAGGCTCTTCAAATGAACCTGACTCAGCTGGTACTGTGAAATAGAAGAGTTAGTGCAGTTGCTTATTCAAATTCTGCACAGGGTTTTAATGAAGAGATGGGGTGGTGATGCCATATACTACATTAGGTAGGCTTGCAAGAGAACCCTTAACTATGGTCTTAGACTATAAACCTTATCAATTCTTGGAAGATACAGCTAGATTGGCAGTTTAGATTACATTTTTAGCTGAGGCTGGTTGTTTCCAATATATTTGAAAGAGCTAGACATTGCACTTTTTTCTCCCAGAACACAATCATTTCTGGAGCACTTACAGTAAATGTAAAGAGAGCCAATAACACTCAAATCCTGGAATGAGGATCAGTGGTCTGTCCAGCCTAGCATATTGTTACATTATCAGTCAATCAGCTAAGCCATTCAAACTAGGAATGTAAAATCTTTTCTAGATAAACCTTAAAGGTTTGTGCAGCACCTAGCACAATGATTGGGGCCACTAGAGTTATCAAACTATGAATAAGAATTATGCAGAAGGGATCAGTCACAAGACTGTGTGTGAGGTAGTATCAATGCCCAGAGTGCACTTCTGAGGAGCTTTTTGGCAGCGTGGGGCCATAGGATCAGAATAAACAATACAAATACATGGCAGACAATGTTTCCATTGAAAACAGCATTGAGTCCCAATGAGACCTAGAGAAATGCTGTGCTCCTGATATCCTCAATTCTTAAATTCCACGTTCTTGCCAATTTGTTTGGAGCATGCCAAAAGAAGATAAGTAACATGGGGAGGGAGGGGAACCTACACAGATTTAAGAGTTGCTCCATGTTTTTCAAGGAATGAATCATTACTGATGACCAACACATGGAGGGGGGTGGCCAAGGGCCCCCGAGGTCGTCTGACGCTCAAGGAACAGCATTATGAAAGCAGACATCTTATAAATAATTATAAAAAAAATCTGTTCCATTCTTTTGCACTGACCCCAGATGGGCAAGCCAGCCCCTTAAAGATGGTCTTTCTCTGCTCAGTCAAAAATGGTATGAAGATGAAGCATTTGACAAAGGATCTGTGTGCATTTGCAAAATATATTTTTCAAGCCCAACCCAAAGTAGCTGCTTGATAAAGTCTTTGTGTGTCTAAGCTTCAAGCCGCTTGCCAGCAATTATTATCACACAGAAAGGTCATTAGTTATTCTTTTATATTTTGCCTTTTACAATTATTTCTGAAGTAACTGATTTCTGAGAAAGGAGCAGAAGAGAAAAACAGTCAGTGCTAATTACAGCAGGGCAAGAAGCTTTGCTGTTATCAGACTGCTAACATTAGTTTGATTTCTACCAAACAGGCTGTGTTTGTGTGTGTCTAATTGGAAGACCCAACTTTCAGTGTTTGGGGTATAGTTACAAAAAAATGTTCAGTACATCTCTGTCTCACTGCCAAAAAGAGACAATGCATTATGCATTAGGATGCCTATGCATTACGCAAAAGGATGAGCATTCTCTTGGGGAAAATTGGTGTCCTGATCATCAAAAACTACTTTGTGTTAAAAGTACCCACTACAGTGCTTTATCCTGGTATTTTGCTTAGTTTTATAAAGGTGCTTTTGCCTGTAAACCCTTTTTCTCTTTTGCATCCCTAACCAGACTTTCTCCAGCTACCTCTTACACACCTCTTGTGTTCTTTCTGCATATACCAGCCTCACTGAATGGAATTGAATTCAGGCCAAGAAATTTTTGCATCTTCCTGGGTCCCGTGCCACTACTCATGTGTCAGTGCTGCATACCCTCTAACAAACAAAAATATAGGATTTGCAACCACGGTGTGCCCTATTTGAAGCATGGATGCAGCACTGTTTGACTTTAGCTCCAGGGGAGCAGTCTGCAGAAAAGTGGCCTTGGGGACACAAGTCAGGGCTGGTTAATAGTAAATAGGATTCCCCCCTGCTTTAGGATAGGCTCTCAGGCTTTGAGAGGAGAGAAGATACTAAACTTGCAGAAATGCAGACAAGTTATTTTAAGCAGTTCCTATTCTTTGGTCTCCCACTGGACATAGCTACAAGCAAAATGCAGGGTTATGTAGAGATAGCTGTGCTGCATTTAAACAAGTTAACTCAGGCACCAGTAGCTGTGTAAGCACAGCAGCATGCAGCTCAGTGCAGGGCTAATTTGCCCTGCTGCTTGTTTAACACCAGCTTGTATAATTCCACAGTGATTTGCAGTAGCCATACCCAATTTCCGCATCAGTTGCAGCTGGGTATAGCCTTCTCTCCTGTAATTGAGTTACATACCCTCCTTGGGCACTTGCAGCTTTAATGGCTCCGATCTATGGTAATGGCTCAGGCTGGATGTGGAAGGGGATTAAAATTTGTGTTCTTGGGACAGTCTAGGGACTGCCAATAAGGGAGAGAGAAATCATCAACATTAATCTAATTAGCAAGTAAAACTTTTGTATGTCAGTTACTAAAGGGAATGCCTGTGTTTAATTGTGTGCCAGCAGGGATCTATCTGCAGTATCCAGCCCTGAGACCAGAGGGGTTTAGTCCTTGCAAAGTGCTGCATAACACTCCCATATGGGATCAGCAGAAGTCAGGGCACACAGCACCCACTAAGCATTTCCTTCCTCTGGCCTTACTAGCAATTAAAGCCTCTTCAAGAGTCAAATCCTTAAATCTCTCTTGCTCTACTTCCACAAAAAAACCCCCACACCTTCAACATCCGTATCCTTACTCCTATGTGTAGTTTCTCAAAGTTCCTCAGACAAGAAGGAGCCATAAGAATTGTGCTTTAAGTTACAAAGTGAAGGAAAAAACCCAAAGTAATTCTGTCTATCAGACGAGCTCAGGAACACAACACTGGGAAAGGCTGTGCCCCTCCACAGGCTGAGTCTGCCGTTTACAGTATTGGTCTTGCCACACCCAGCCGTAGGAATAGAAAAGGCTGGGAGGGAAGAGCAATACCTCCTAAAGGGAACAGTCACTACAAAAATAATTAAGAAGTGCAAACTGATTTAGATTGAAAAGTCAAAATGAGGCAGCATTCAGAAGGGTAGAGCTGCCACAGAGCCCCATCAAGCAACTAATGCAGCCACATGTCAGAGCCAGAGGCAACTCCATGGCCACCAACACAACCGACCGCCTCAGGACTCACACAAGGAGCCAGATGCTCTGTCTGGGAATCACTTCCACAGGTTGGCATCAAGAGCCCAGGACTGTCATCTTGAGAAGAGGAAGAGCAACTACAACATGGTGACATAAAACAAAGGTTGAACTGGACTATATTTGGTTTTGTTTGGTTGTTTTTTAATGCACTGAGTTATAAATAAAACACCTGTTTCTGACATACTTGCTCCATGACTGGCTTTGCTTATAAAAAGAAAAAAGAAAAGCCTATGTCCTCTTTATGAATATTAAGAATGGGACCCAATTACATGTTTCCCAGCACTATTGCCTCAGGCTTGGGAACCCAAGGAAACCAGCCACACACGCTCCTTTGCAAAACAAACCCTCAGATCACAGGCTGATTAGGCAAACAAACCCCTCCCTGTCCTGTAATGGAGATAGGCCAAGAGAAGAAACATTTACCTAGCTCTCCGCCCTGCACTTCTTAGATAAGAGTCTGAGCCATTCTTGATTTCAGTAATCAAGAACTCAGCCAATGACAATTGCAAAATCTAACTCAAAGGCAATATCCATCCTTGGAGGCATATCCATCCGGGAAAAACAAACTTTGAACAGTCAAGTAAAAAATGCCAACTTGTTTACCACCAGACAAAAATGTAATGGAATGACCAACTCCAGTTCCCTTGCCCTGATATTTTAACAGGATCACAACTGCAAGGAGAAGTTTGGAAGTTTGACCTTATGAATGACTCATTTTTGAACAGGCATGTCCCCACAGTCTTTTCTGCTTACCATTGTAAAGTGCACACCACCTGATGTACGCCCAGGGATGAAGTCTGCATCAAAAATTAGAAAATTTAGGCCGCTGACAATTTAGTCTATAGATATCTAAGGTTCACTATTGGGAAGCAGCTGTGGTGTGTTGGCTTCAGCTCTGTTGGTCATTTTTGCCTGTCCTGGTTTTGGCTGGGATAGAGTCAATTTTCTTCCTAGTAGCAGGCATAGTGCTGTGTTTTGGATTTAGTAGGAGAAGAATGTTGGTAACACGCTGATGGTTTTAGTTGTTGCTGAGTACTGCTTATGCTAGTCAAGGACTTTTCAGCTTCCCATGCTCTGCCAGGTACACAAGAAACTGGGAGGGGGCACAGCCAGAATGGTTGATCCAAACTGACCAAAGGGCTATTCCATACCATATGACGTCATGCTCAGTATATAAACTGGGGGGGGTTGGCTGGGGAGCACCAATTGCTGCTTGGGAGCTGTCTGGGTATCGTTTGGCGGGTGGTGAGCAATTGCATTGTGCATCACTTGCTTTGTATATTATTATTGTTATTATCATTATTATATTGTTATTATTATCATTACTATTTTACTTTATTTCAATTATTAAACTGTTCTTATCTCAACTCAGGAGCGTTTCTCACTCTTAGTCCTCCAATTCTCTCCCCCATCCCATCGGGGTAGGGGGAGTGAGCGAGCAGCTGCGTGGTGCTTAGTTGCTGGCTGGGGCTAAACCACGACATTGCCTTGGTGCTTCTGCTGCTGCTCAGCATTCCAGCACAGTGGGAAGAAATGCAGGATATCTTGCAAGAATGCAGGAGACGTCAAGCGTCTGGCATTTGGGCAAAATTTATTCATGTGCCACACCTGGGTTAAAAAGAGTGCTTCCTCCATAATGGAACAACCTGGCCAACTTTCTTTGCATGAATACAATGTTGCTTTCCCACAATTACACCTAGTATTTTGTGGTTTTGTGGGAACACATCTGGTGTATATATATGATACCAGACTGTAAGTAGAACTTGCACAAAAGGAGATCTGGGGAGATTACATCCTCCAGCAGGTGGTACAACTGGCAGTGGTCTTTGCTCCATATCCCACAAGAGGAAAGGAGAAATCCTTGTGTCCAAAATAGAAATATTCATCCTAGAAGCAAAAAGTGCTTTTGCTTTCGTATCCCCACAAGGATCCCCTCAAGTGACTCTGTAGCAGCAGGCTGAATCAGGCTAGATCAGAGCTGATGTGGCAGCAGTGACAGCGCTGCCTGCTCAAGTGACTCCAGGAGCTGACTTACCAGGGCCAGCCATGGCGGGATGGATGCTGCCAAGCTGGACTACGTGGCTACATATTGAAACAGGGGCTGGCATGGTTGAATGTTTTGCACCCAAGCAGACAGACAGAGGGGAAACCTCCCTGACCACCACTGAATTTAACTGGATCTGTGGGTGTGCTTGAAGGGAGTGGTGACCGTCAGCTTTTCTGGACCATAACAATGACTGGACACACAGACCGATGTCGATGGGAGAGCTCATATTCCTAATAGACTGACTGGGTTTTGCTCATCTTGCTTTTTGGAAACATTTATCATGTTGGTTTTATTTTTTCCCCTCATTTCCCTGAGACTCCTGGGGTTCCATATTCTGAAGGTGTCTGGGGTGTGTGTGGGTGCAATCCTGCTGGAGAAGAGGCTAAAAAGCTTAGCATTGAATTTCCCTGAGTCAGAGTTGGAGCGTAGCTTTACACGTAAGCTCAAGCCATTGTGCCACTTCATGTCATGAGAACTTAGGGAAGGTTACACACACACCCTCACACCCCTCCATGTACATCTATCTGCGCACAGGGGATTTCTCTATGAAGGCTGTCACGTAGAAATGCCCATGACCATTTGGTCCTCTGCACAGACAAAGAAATGGAGACCTTTGCCCACATTTCTAATGAGAACAATTAATGGTACAACTTAGTGGCGTACCTGTCATTTTAAACATTAGGCAAAACTGACAGTGTCTTTGTCCCCACTGTTATAATCTAAGTTACTGAAGACAAGTCAAATAGCATATGAACCTGAGATCAGCAAAAAGATAAGGAAGCTGCATGAAGAGAAAAATCCCAGTGAAAGTTTAGAATAGAAAATGAAGAGGGAATTCACTGAGAGACCAAATTTTTTGTTGTCATTAGATGGAATGTACATTGGCATAAATACCGTGAGTTCAGGCAGGCTGTGTGATTCATATTTCTTGTTAGTTACGCTGTATTATTTAAAGTAATTGCTAGTGGAGTTAATTGTTGAGACTATTATTTTGTATTAATGTAGCTACTTTCTACTATTCAGATATAGTTACAAAATAATTCTGTTTTCTGTAGATTAAAAGATATTAATCAAATTGCTTACCTAAAGAATTAGGAAACTAAGAGATGACGGAACAGCCCTCCTGACTACAGCAAAAAGAAAATAATTTGATGTAAAATAATGAGACCTTTAAAAAGCAAACCCAAGAAAACTCAAAGCAACTACAACAGTCAAGCTGAAAAATGGTGAAAGAGAAGAAATTACTGGCAAATGTTATGTGTCAATTCATCTTAACATGGAATAATTTTTATGACTATAATCACAATAAGAATGACAAAGATAATGATTATCTTTTCTGTTAATATCCCTTGTAATGTCCTCCAAACTAATAGATCCTCCAGAACTCTTGATATTGCAAAGCCACACAATTTACCTCTCCACACAAAGATGACGCAGGACTGTCGTGAAGTTCATCTTAACATGAACCTCCAATGAACCACCTACGCAAACTCCTTCTAACATGCTGTATCCTGGTTCTTAAAAACGAAACTCCATCACCAATTCTAGTTTAAATGTCAAATACCGCTTCAAAAACTCCAGACAGGTGCTCTGACATTTAGGGTTTTTTTCTTGTTCCACTCATCTCTTTACCTACAGTAAATCTCCACAAAAACCGTATCTTTCATTGCATTCACATCCCCCTCATTTATGTGACACCTTCAGAATATTCCTACATGCTATCAAATGCATAGAGAACACCACAGGACTAGCCTAGATACATGTTCTATACATACTTTTTACATGTGCACTTAAAGATATTTTAAGAAGGTCTCTCTCTCATCCTCAGTTTACCTATCATATACATATGAGAATAAATGTGTGTATATTTCAAACCCATGATCCTTTCAATACTGTTTTATGCAGCACCAATCAGGTTTAAAGGGGTCATTTCAGAACAGCAAGACTGAGAAGAAATCACAGTAATAAAACATCAATCCTGGAGTGTGGGAAATGTCAACGCACAGCCAGTAGAGGATTGATACTAGCAAAGAAGCTGCTTCATCTGTTCTACGTTCACTATGTTAAATAGTCATATCTAATGACTCAAATTATCTTGAACTTGTTTGTGTGGGTGTCACACACAGGACTGTTTGAATACACCAATCCATAGATGCAGAGAGCTTGCCTACAACAGCATCATTTTTCCTTGTTAGGGATGTGTTGAATGATCTGTGTTTGCAGAGCGTCGGGGGAGAGAGAGTGCTCCATCTAAAGGGCAGAGGCCCAAAGGGTTTTGTCTCCATCTCCAGTGGATCAGCTACAGCAGTTACTGCACCCCAATGCCCACATGCCTTTCCCGTCGGAGGTCACAGCCCCCCACGCATGGGTGCCAGCAATCTGCGCTGCCACTTAAGAACAGGTGCTGTAATATTTATGTAATCCACCCTTGCTTTTGCTTTAGGTCAACCCACCAGGCTGTGAATTAGGCTGAGGAGCAAGCCCTGTTGTGCTATTCCTGCTCTGGGCTGTAATCTCCAGCAGACGGATAGGAAGGCAAAGGTAACAACACTTTCACCCATGACAACTGACTCACCTTGGGGCTGTCAATCTGGACCTTTAGCACTATAGGAAGGGCCATTTACACCACAGGAGTTTTACTGATAATGGCAGTCTATTCAGGTAAGTATGTCACCTGGGGCAGCAGTTTATAAACTGCTTGTCCGGGCCTCAGTTATATTGCTGTATACAAAGATCAACTAACCAGTGGAGTTTCCCTAGCGTCAACACAGTCCAAGCAAGTGGCCACAAAGCAACACGTGGGGTCACAGGGCACCTAGTATTAACTAAGTCCTGCATGTCCATGAAGAGCACAAAGATAAAGTCCACATCTTGCACTCTAGTTAATTCAACCCAAGAGTGAGAGTGCCTGATGCAGCACTGTCAGCTGATCGCTCAGTGTTGATGAACACAGAAATACACCTTTTGCACAAATGACATTTAAGCTAGCATGACGATACACTAACTCATTCTGCAGTCGCATCTTTATTTGTTTTGTGGACATTTTGCTCAGTGAGCAAGAAGAACCTAAATCATTCCTTCAGGTTTTTAACACAGACCTCTCCACTTTCAAGAGGTAAATGCTTCTAAGATGTCCTGAAAGTTGGGCACCTTTCATTAAAATATTTAAAGCCCACAACTTGCAATTGTGAACCCTTCCTTTAATGATGAAGACTCTCCGAAACACTTTCATACTGAATCAGCCACAAGATATATTTGAAATGTCAGGGTGGAGTTTGATTTAACACTCCATCATCAGAAGGCATGTGCTTAGCTGCACAGCAAAGCAAATACTTATTAAAAATAAACAGAACTGGGAAAATCAAATTTGTTGTCAATTCATAAATGGTAAAAGGGCTAAATTTATGACAGTAAATTATTAGGAACAATAAGTTCAGCATGATCTTCAGAAAGCCAATTCCATGCAGTACAAATCATTCAGTAATTTTAAGTTGAGCTTCATTGTCAATTCAAAGATATATTTGATTCTTCTCTTTTCTTTACCTCCCACTTTGTGTTCCCTTGGCATTTTGCTGAAGTTAATTCTACTATTTTAACAATGCTTACTTGTGCTACCTGTTATGAATTTAACACAAATCTCACTGTACCTGGTGTTCTGTCTATATATCAAATTTCCAGTGTCAAGTGATTACCTGGGAACTTCAATATTCTTTTATGTGGGGAAAAAAAAATAAAAAGAGAACATTTCCATCCTTCAACACTGTGATAAAAAAGTCTGAAACAGAAACCAAGTCTTGCCATTGCCCTAAAAACTAGTCAAGATTTACTGTTACTTAAAATCTAATGATTTGGGGACCTTTACTCAAGCTTTTTGAATGCTAGGAACCATAAAAATGTACTTTAGTGTTTTAAACTTTTTAGATAGCCCAGAATAACTGCTCCATCTCTGGGCAATGTGGATTCTCTTCTGCCTCTAGCACCATTCATGGAAGATCCATAACTTCCTCCTTGTGTTCCTATACAGTTATTGTGTGTCTATTCTTGTTTCCTAGGTCAAGAAGATTACTTGTCTAGGGCTTCCAGTTAACCAGATGAAGGTGATGAAGCTGGCCTTTGGAGGAAGAAGGAGTCTTTAGAGAAAATTTTTATATGGATGTTTAATTTAAAGAAAAAAAAAAATTGCTAAAGTCTTTCAGAGATATTGAAAGCTAAATTAGATCCAAAGCAGATGAAGACATATAAGTGAAGTGGATAAAGGTGGGCTACTGTGGTTTTTTTATCCCAATCACTGATGTGGTTTGCTCCTAGATTTATACAGGGCATTAAAATCAGTAGGAGCTTTTAGACTTCAACAGAATCAGGATTTAATCCAGAAAGTTTTAATTCTCCAACTTTACAGCATTAGAGCATTCAGTTAGAACACATCCTATATGCAGTAGGACATGACTTAAGTCTCACAAAATCAGGGGAGGTAATCCTATAGGATTGCAAAGGGCCACTTTTAATACCCACTAGATTTGCTCTAGCCCCCAATGACTGCATTAGCTTTCATTGACTTCTCTGGATCAGAATCACACTGAAACAAGCCAAATCAATTTCTTTAAAGACTCAGCAGTCAATGAGTATGCGACATAAAACTATTCATTACTTGAGTTACTGTTCTTAATTAGCTCCCATTCCCATCCATCGTTTCAAAAGGATGCTACAGCCATATCACTTGCATTTTTCACATCTTGAATATTCTTAACTTTTAATGATGAAAGCCAGAAAATTTCCCTGTAATCGCCGGGCTTAATTATGTCACTGATGGGCTGCATCCCTGATTTGTGCCACGATGTAACGTAGCTCTCAAATCCAGGCAAAGGACTTAAATTACACGTTGGAGGTGAGCAGAGTAGAGTTTAGAAAACAAGCTGCGGAGAACAGAAAATATAATAAAGGACAAAGAGGAGACAAGTATTTTGTGCAGGAGATGAACTGCCTGCAAACCATGGATTGGTGTTAAATCCTGAACTTTAGTGAGCAGGCGATGAGCTGGGTTCATCTAACACCAACAAACATGATATAGCTACAGGGCATTTCACCCTGGTTAAATACCAGATGAATTAAAGGCTGTTGCCAGCAGCCGTGATGAATGTCACTGGGATGCCATCTGATTGCTCTCTGAGTTTTATGAGTGAAGTATGTCGGCTCCCTCTTTGTTAAGGTCAGCATGTATTTCTAATGGTTCATCTGCAGGGCTTTGCTGAAGGCACCAGTGAGAACACAGGTGCTGGAAAATGTCTCTTTCATGCAGCATGGACTGGAACAAGCAGGACTGAATAGTGTCAGGAGGAACTTTTGCATCAACATGTTTGCAGTGTGGAAACAGGATTCACAGATCAAGACATAAACTGACAGGCATTTGTGGATGGGACAAAGTTACTGCCAAACAACAGGCATTTTTATTTAACTTGCATAAACAAATAATTTTCCTTGAGTTACCTGCTTCTGAAATTCAGAGAGACTTGCACAATTTTATATAAAGATGTTTAAAAATATCTCAGACTGAGAAAGGACCAAGGTTTTCCTGTTTTCAAGGCTTGCAAGGTTTTAGCTACTGGGTTTTGAAACAGTGATTTGGAGAAGGGGCTATGAGCTTTTTAATCCTCCTCATCCGTTCTGGATGATTACCTAAACTAATCTCGGTGCTCCTACTCCTCTGTTCTTCTTTCGTATGGGATGAAGTGAAGCTTGGCTTTCACAGCAATATGAAATTCCAGGTCACTCACTCTCCCACCCATTCTCAGCTCTACCTCAGTCCGCCTCTACAGACTACTGGCAGAGGAATAATTCCTAAATTTTTGTTGTGGTCAACAGTTGTATAAAAAACCAGGCACCCTACTGTATCTTATTGTTCCTCAATGAATAAACAGCTAGATGTGTTCCTCGCCTGGGAACTTTCATTCTTTTTTTTTAAATTACTTTTTTAAGGAACATTTGATCATTATTACCAACATGCCAAATCATCTAGCTGTCCCAATGCCAGAAAAACATGTTCCATCTAATTCCCCCAACTTGCTAACTAACTGCATCCTAACCATCTCTTGAGGTAAGAGGATAACTAAGACTTTGTCTATACCCAAGAGTAACCCTAGTCCTGGGTGTTGATAACAGGTACAGATAAATATAGTCAAACTGGAGCTTGCATTGACTTAATGAACTCACTCATACCTGCCAACATCTATCATGAACAAAGTGACGGGAATCTGGCCACATCCAGCGGAGACCTACTAGGCAAGCTCTGTTGACTAGCTCATTAAGACTAACATTTTTCTGGATTCACTTGGCTTTCCATGAATCAGCCTTGCTGCATGCATGCATGGACTCTGACACTCTCACATATGCTCTCCATGCTCAGATCACTCTACTCCACATGTGCCGTGAATCCCCAGTCTCTGGAACACATTGAAAAGCCACTGATGCTTCTCTGCATGTATGCAGCGATCACTTGTCTGGCCAAGTGGCAATTACTGCCAGAAGTGCACACTGACCTCTCTACAAGATGGTTAATGTTGCCATTTGGACATTAGAAACTTCAACATAAGTCCCTTTAACTTCCTTTCATCTTAGCACTAAGTCTCTCTAATGTCAGGAGATCTAAGGAGGACAGAATGGATGTTTATTTGGAGCCTCTTGAAGCATACGTAGCAAGGTTGACACAATATCATTAACTTTCTCTTCCTGAGATAAAAGGAAGGTTGACTCTCAGACACTTGGGGAAAAAAACACCCACCGTTTAAAATAATCCACATAATTTCAATATCTATAGGAGGACACACTCATAGGGCTTGGTTTTACAAGACAGGTATGACTTTCTACCAGTTATTCTGCACATCAGATCCAGTCTGATGTGAACCAGTCTAATTCACTAAAATGGAAAAAAAGATTAGGAAAAAAATCAGGACAGTTTTCTATTGTTTCACTGAATTAAATTGGCTCATGGGAGAGCTCAGTGACTGCTACAGTTGGAATAAGGGAAGGGGCATGGACCAAGAGAAGTTGCGAGGGAAGAGCAGGGGAGGTCTAGCTACTCTACCGGTGGCAGTTGCCTCTGGCTTCAGCACCATACCAAAAAGTACCATAATGAATATGCAGCACGAGGTGACCGGTTCAAACCAAATCAGCACAGTTTGAAGTAACAATACAGAAGGTTGTTGCAAAACTTGTCTTGTCACCTTTCCACCATTTACTCACTTAAAAAAAAAAACCCTCCAATTATGAACACATTTTGTAAGCTCAAACAAATGAGAAAAGTGTGTAACGGAAGATAGTCCATCCTGAGCAAATACATAACTAGGGAAACTTCACTTAGCACAAGTACTCTCTCCCACACAATGTCTCCTGCTGCAGGTGCCCTCTTCTCTGTTCTTCTTCTTCATTGTTCAGGCACTCACTTCTCATTTCTTCCCTCCCACCATGAGATAAAAGTGAAAGCCTCACAGCCCTGCCACTTCATCATGGCTTGCATTGCAGTAAAAACAGAACTCAAGGTAAAGATAGACAGGTCTTAATAAAAAAAAATTACTGTCCATAATACTGCAAGATTCCCACATGACCAATATCACCAGGGTCAATCAAAGCATATTGGGACTTTTGCAAGGGCATGAAGCTAGATATGTTCCCCAAACCAGGACCAGGCTCAAGAAGCCAGTTCCCACCTTCCTGACTCGAGTAAAATTTCCACCAAAACTCAGTGAACAGTGAACCATCAGGTTCAGGAAGAGATAAAGCTCATGCCACTCAACTCAGTTTCTGGTGCTTCTCTTGCAGAACTGTTTCTGCAACAGTTTACAGTCCTGGTGAGACTCTTGCTGTGTTTCTACAGCCATAAGTGCCAGAAACTGGGGCTGCCAGTCACTGCAGCAACTGCCCTGCTTCCCAATCACACCAGTTTCTCTTTGCTATGAGGTTGGCAGTTACTGAATGCAATAGAAACCACCACCAAGTTGTTTCCTTACCAGCAGAGGTTGATAACAATCCAGGAGACCTGTGTGGGACTGACTCAGCTACCTTTAAAACATGATTGTGCTGAAGCAAAAGAATAAGGCTGTGTTACAGAACTTGGCCTTTCATTTAATATTCTCTGTTAAACTGCTCATTTACACTTTGAAGAATATTGACCCTGAATGCTGAAGAAAATTACTAAGCACACATTTTTCTTCATCTTCACAGCACAAAATTGTTCTATTTCTTTTCTGACAGATGTAGGACAGTACTGATATAAATTACTTTCTTTCATACCTTTCACCTATCTCTCAATCTTCCCCTATTCTTTCCCATTTGCTCTCTTACCAGAAGAAGTGAGCTGGCACTCGTATGCTGAAATGAGGCCCAGGAACACTGATGTACAAGGAAGAGCTACTTTCTGGCCCCTACAAATGGAGATACAAACTCCAGCCAAAGAGCAGAATAGGTGTCTGGGTCAATAGTGTCTTAAATCACCTTAAATAAACCCATCAGAGCCCACCTCTCAAAAGGTCTCAAGCTTTCCCCATATCCTCTCTTTTCTTAACGGCTTCACCGCCTTCAAGTTATGTTACTTTCAATTTTTGTTTCTTAGCAAAGGCCATCACTGACAGAAAATGCAACCAATTTTTATTTTAAATGCTTGTCTGGTTATGATAAGCAAATCCCTTTAGTAGTTTCTGTGACATTGTAAACATTTGATTTCTTTTTCAGTATGTAAAATGTGTTTTTCCAGTTGGCTCTGATAGCACACCGAAAAACATGGCATAGTCAAGGTTCACATTTTTGTAATGCATCTCTAATTTTCAATGCCTAAATTTTTGCATGCCCAGATGTGGAAGTTGAGACTGGTTTCTCAAAGCTGCTCATGCACTGTAGCTCTGAGGAGAACCACGAGCTACACAAACTCTGTAGTCTGGCATGTCCCACTTTCAGTCCAAACATTCACCCAGAATGAAGCCCTCAGCCTACACGTATGTAACAAGTATGTTATTAACACACATGCTTAAGGACAGGGCTTCTTGGATCAGAAGCTGTGTTCATTGTTTTGCAGAATCAAACTCATGCTGTGCCAAGCACATGCATGCATATTTTGCAGTATAGTGCTTTCTCAAAGCAGCACTGTTAAGTGTCTGCTTTTTGTGTGCCTAAGCTGAGGGGACCCTCTAACTGTGAGTCACACAAACAAAAGGGCAGCTCAAGGGGCTAACTAAAGGGGTACTATGAACTACCTGAAGTGATTCGGGAAGAGGGTATATGGGGTTCGTGAGCTGCCAGAGATTTCTTTTAAAATGATCCAATATAAGAAACTCCAGGCTTGTCTTCCTCCTGTGAGCTCTATTTTGTGCAAAAGTGTTCTTGCATTGAAAGCAAACCAATGTTCCAGAGTAAAACTTGTGATCGATTTCCATCATGCTCGCTTTTCATTTATCTTTATTCCTTTGCCTTCAATGTGCAAAAAAGATGAAAAGGAATTACTGAAGGAAAACAAAAGGAAAGGAGAGAAACAATGAACTCCTGCACTATGCAAATATCTACAAGTACCAAAGTTTTGAATCGGGTGACACCACAGTGTAATCTAAAGTTAAACATTCCAAAAACTCCTGAGAAAGCAACAGAGCTTTTTGCTTTCCCATGAGATGCCTCACAGGACTCTTTGGAATCAAATGGTAGAAGATTAAGCTTTGAGTCAGGAACCTACACGAGTTATTTTACCATGTGTTATGCCGTGCCGCAGACAGAGGCTAAAGCACAAACATGAAAGAGAAATGCAAATACACTGGCACTGCAAAGCAGTCCAATTCTGGTGCAAGAGAGGCTGGAAAAACAAAATATATTGGAACTGGTGAAAGCAAAGAGAGGGAAATTTCTTTCTGAGCTGAACACTCCCCTCACACTATAACATGACTTCACTGTCTGATGGTTGTCTCTTCTTTTTGTGTGCAGAAATGGGAGTGGGAGGAGAGACACAGAAAAACAACAGTGAAAATACAACAGATACAGGACTGGATTTTGCAGTGTACCTATTGTTGGATCGATTTTGTCCCACTGAAGCCAATTATAAAATCTTCATTAATTCAGCAGAGCAAAGCTGTAACAGGACTTTGCACTTCTAAAAAATTGATTCTTAGAAGAAATTCCACTGAAGTAGGAGTCCCCAGTTGAACAGGAAGAAAAAACACTTCTTTTCTTATTGCCACTGAGGAACTTCTCTTTTTTTGCTTCTGAAGAGGAACTAATGCTCTGAAGTAAGTAATGGCAGTGAATCAGCACATTTACTAGACAAGGCAAAAAAGAGGACCTTTGCCTTTGCTGTCTGACTCTCTAAATTCTTGAGACAATTACTGCAGTTTGCTGTTTGTATAGAGAAAGTGTGGCTAGGAAGAAAAAGACTTCCTTTCCTGCCGACACCTGTTCTGAGAAGCTCTGATAAATTGAATATGCATAGCACAGGAGGGGCACTTGCAAAGTGTTAAGTAAATCACCTAACAAGTAACAAGGGAGGTGGGAAGAGGAAGAACGGAAGGATACAAGACAGACAGACTACAGGATAAATTAAAGCATACACAGAATGCCATAATGAATACGTACATCAATATTTAAGCTATTTGATTTTTTTTTGTTAGAAGTATGTATTTCTTTCGCAGTTTCCACATGCAAGTGGTGATTTTGATTAATCTTCCCACCTTTCCAACTCAATTGAATGAAATGAGAAAATACTCTCCATCAGCCTTAAATTTAGTTTCTATTTTAACATCAAATTGTTTCAAATCCAAAATGTTTACATTTCCCACTTTTTCACATTTGTGACTTTTCAGAATTTGTTCCTTAAATTTCAGTATCTCGCTTTGATTATCTTTACATCCATGCAGGAGTCGTTCTAAAATGACAAGCTTTTCAGTTAAATAAAAATTCAACTTGTTGAACAACTCAAATATCTTTCCACTGATAGCTGCATTTGGTGCCCAAGACCTATGGAAAAGTAACACCCATAAACACCCATAATATAGTTTGGGTTTATTGTATTATCATAAAAGTTTATGCATACCTCCCTGATTTTGTGACTGATGAAACTGCATGTTGAAATAAGGTTTGAGCAGAATTACATACAAGATTGCTGAAAATATGGGTGAAACTCACATTTGAGATGCTCTAATAACTTGCCATCACCCGAAAGGAGAGATCTGCTTCCCCCTTGCTTCACCACTGCTGGTACGTCGCACCCCCATATCACCTCTTCCAGCCTGACACTCCCACTCTGTGGCAGCAGCTCTGGAGCTGATTTGATTCACAAATTCAGCAATAAACTATTAATACTTCTGCTGCATAATGTTCTGTTGGTTCAGCAAGTTCAGCCACTGCAGCATGGGATCAGAAGACCACCAGAGCTGCTGCAGGGTGGAAAGGGTGCCGATAGGTCAGCTTCAGTAGTACTACGAACTTAAAAATTAGGTGCCCTTTTCGGGCTCTTGCTATCTGTAATATGAGTCTTTAATATATATTTTTACTATCTTTAATTGTTAAGAGAGAACTCAGTCCTAGAGCTTTTTTTTCTTTCGTTCAATGTACTCAACACCTTCATCTCCCGCTAGTCTCAGTGGGAGCAGAGGGAAGTCAGTCCTGGCAAGGCTGGGCTCTCCACAATCACAAACACAAAATGTCTGTCCTGACAGCTAACAGGGAAGCCACTGACGGAAGTACGCTGCTCAGCGCCTTCTAAGCCCGTCTACGTGTTATTTGTCCCACATTTTTATATGTGTCACATTTGGTTGTTGTTTAAAAAAATAATATCCGTGCTCATCTCATGCGTAGATATGACTTGTTTTTGTTGGTAATGTGTTTGTACTTTGCTAGAGGAACCTTAGCCCAACTGAGGCTTATCATTGACTTCTCTTAAACACTGCAGGTAGGCCAAAATTTTCACACATAACACCTATATTTAGCACCAAATTGACATGGAGGACTGCATGACAGCAGGACTGCACTAGAAACTTTTGCTGGTAAAGCAGCATGTAGCACAGAGTTGGTTAGAGGTGTGATTTTAGTGCAGCATCGCTAATGTCAGCAAGAGTGCTAGCACAGACACAGTTAAAAAACTACTTCTTGCTTGTAAAAGCTTATTTCATTCTGGGAACTGATACAAGATGTAGCAAAAAAGGTGGGGTTTTTTGACAGAAGTTAGGGTAGACATCAATAGTGATCTAAACCAAGTGGGCGCACAGCTGTGATCACATCGTATCACACCGGCACACGTCTTGGACTGGTTCATGCCACAGGCGAAGGGACTGGAGGGGCAAAGCATTGTTAGTCCTGCTGGCAAAGCTACTCCTAGTAAAAGCTGCATCTCCTAGGGGTGAAGGCAGCAGTAGGACTACACCAGAACCAGGTTTATGCAGGAAGGTGGGCCTCAGGTTGATGTCTTGCCATCACCAGAACTCCACAGAGCTCAGGTAGTGGAGTATTTGTGAAAATTTTAGATGCTAAAATGTGAATATTTTGTGGCAAGTTTTAGGCACCCAAGCTCGATAAATATGTTCTGAATAGCTGGAGTCCGAAGTTTGTCCACAGAGATAGTCCGAGACACTTAAAGTATCTTCATGACAGCTCAAGAAATGAATAGGATGAAGGCAGAGCCCTACTCTGTGTGTGTGAGAGAGAGAGAGAAAGAGAGAAAGAGATCCTTTTCCTCGTAAGCGTGAAAGAAAGCTACCAACATACCACTTCACATAAACATCACGTTAAACCCTACTGCTGTCAGGGCTAATTGAAATTTACACGATCGGTACTTGCAGTATTAACCCAGGAACTGTCAAGCTTCATTACTTCCAGTGGAGTCTGACAGTCTTGTCTTAACATTATGAAGTGTCAGTCTCCTTTCCCTTGATGACAAAGAAATAACATCTGCATTTCCCCACCCTATAAGGCTAAAAGGGTATGAAAACTACTGTTATAGTCAGTATTTCAGTGTTTTCAGGATCACGATGGTCCAATCACTGCTGTTGTCACAAATACAAAAGAAACAAAAGTAATAACCGTTTACTTTATAATTGCTATCTTTCCCTGTTGAGCCAAATGTATACTACAATTTCCCCCTAGTAGAAACAATGCTACAGTTAACACTTTTGATTAAAAGAGTATCTAGAAAACTCCATTCTGCCTTTGTTTAAAACTGACTGAAAGGACTGAGGTTAGCAAAAGGCAGACAGAGCAAAGCAGCATTTCATCTTCAGAGATCTTTGTTCAACTAAAAGCTTGGGCATGCAAGGCCAGTTTGGATAGGGGTTTGAGCAACCTGGTCTATGGAAGGTGTCCCTGCCCATGGCAGACAGGTTGGAACTAGATGATCTTTAAGGTCCCTTCCAACCCAAACCATTCTATGATTCTATGAAGTGGAGGTTGTCTCCCGTACAAGCCTTCTCTATTGTATCAGGCTGTGAAGCGGTGTCCACAGGAATGAGTTTAATGTCTTACATCAGTGATACCCCTAGCTTGCTGAGATGTTTATAGGGGCAGATGTTCCTTGGTAAAAAGGGGTGAAGATATATCTGTATAAGCAAAAAAGAAACAAAACAAAAGAAAACCTAGGACTACTCAAATTTAAGAAGTTGCAAACTAACTTTCTGACATTTCACTCAAAATTACACTGGCAGTTAGCAGCTCCGGATGGGCTGAGGAGGGACTCTGGGGCCAGCATGGATGGACAGATCCATCTTCCCTAGAAGGAAATAATTGGAGGTAGCATTATACATGCAGACTACCTTTGTAACAGTCACCACAAAATCTTGTTACAGGAGTCAAGGAAATTTATCTAAAATTAAAGAAGTAGCAGCTGTATTTTCTCAGTTTAAATCCAAACGCTAAGCTTTTGCTCCTAAAAGCCTGTGCACAGATCTGACCTGTAGGACAGCCTTTTGAAAAAACAAAATTCCACTTCTCACCAGTGATGCACGCACAGAAAGCCAGAGAGTGCAGCAGTATACGTAGTAACAGTGCAAACCAGTTAAGGCAAAATAAAGTAAAACCTACCAAATCTGAACAAGTTGCCCTCTGCAAACAGTCTGAGCCTAGCAGTTTCATCACAGCTGTTCCCTTCTCTCATTTTCCCTCCTGCTGTTACTTGTCTCAATTCCTTTCTCCCCTAATGTCAAATTGCAGTTGAGTGGGTCAACCTAAAAACAGTGCAGGACTTAGATTCAGTCAAATGGAGTCAGGGTTGGTTCCAGCAAGTAATGCTTACCTGTAACTGGGCCACGACAAGGCAGTGCCAGATCCTCACAAGAAACGAGGGGACCAAGAGGCTCAGGCCTATTTTGCCGCTTTGCACAATAACTGTTACAGAATGAACATTACCACCTACAGATTTACAAAACACAGAGATCTCCAATGTACCTGTCTGTACATGTGTGGAAAACATGGTAAACCAGTGGGTCAATTTACCATCGCTCCATCAGATTACCTGAGATAATTGTTAGCTGCAAGCCATTTATTTTTATTGTTACTATGCTCAATGCTCCAAAGCCTAATTAAGGTATTCATTTGAACGTACATAGGCTACCATCTATTCTCACATTTGATAGCTAAGTGGCTAAAAGAATTAAAATAATTTCTGTGATCACAGCTACAACAGACCTCACAATTCTCTTCATAAACATTCAGAACTCGCATGTTTTCAAACCCTCAAAACTTTCTGAACAAAAATGGATAGAGGTTCAATGAGGACAAACATCATAAATAGTTCAATGAAGCTGAGAGGAAGAACATATTTCTTGGCCCTCTCCCATCTCAGTTCTTTCAACCCAAATAAAAGCACAAAAGCAAAGGTCAATGATCACCATTCTAGCTCCTATTGACATAAACTCTCTGTAACTACAAGGCTAATTGATAAAATCCTAAGTAAATTGTCTGATTAGAATCACAGAAACAACCATGACACACTCAGCCTAATCCATTCATCCTCCTTTAGTGCAGAGAGACAATATTCAGAAGTACAGGGAACTATCTATTTGACTTTCAGGTCCTTGTGACTGGAGAAATAAGGAAAAGATAAAAAAAAAAGGTGGAAGTATATTAAAAAAAAAATGCGTAGTACAGGGAAGTTCCACTCTACAAGGAAAAGATGAACGCTCATTTACATAGGAAGATATTAAAAATTAAAGGGAATTTTTTTTCCACACAAGGTCTGGCTGGACTGTAGAACCGTCACAGGAAGCCAAGGAAGCAAGAACACAAGAAGATGCAATAGGGGGTTGGACTTTATTACACAGATATCAAGAGAATCCAGATATATCATAACTAATTATAAAAATCTTGAAGCAATACCCTTGATTGGTTTAGAGTGGACTTGGTAGTGTAGGTTAATGGTTGGACTGATGATCTTAAAGGTCTTTTCCAACCTAAACGATTCTATGATTCTATGATTCAATATTAAACCTGATCCACCAGAACTTAATGACAAGAGGGTAAGATATACCTTAGTGTCATTCACCGTCAGATACTGGATGTTGTGCTCTAACTGTAGGTCTGATCTAGTAAAGCAATTTCTGTATTTCTTGTTTGGCTGAAAGATTCAAGCTCCTTCACAGATTTTCTCATATGTGTATCCTTCTGATAATCATAAAGTAATTTACAGCATTTGAAAACCATCCATAAGTCAGGCTTTACTGGCACATACCTAATACCGCATTTGGCATCTGCTGCAAATATTTTTCAGAATATGAATGATTAAAGGTATAATTACAGATTTCATATTGGCTAATAGCTTTAATTCTGGGCAGACATTAATATTGTAGATTTAGCAGCATTTAGCAGTATTTAGCTTTGAAACAGATTGCAGTGTTATAAGTATTAGCTAATAATTAATAGCTGTTATGTTCATTGTAAACTACAGTGTTTAATAAATAAACAAAAAAAAAAGCAAAAAACATGATTAAACAGTATTTCCTGAGTATCTTTGAGTATCTCTGTAATCCTATCATCTTTTTCACCTATTTATATAACTTATATAAAGTTATATACCATAGCAAATACTGATATATCAGGAGGAAAAAACCCCACATGTTTAGGCTGGCAATTTCATTTTGTGAAAAACAAGAAGTCCAGGCAGAGGATGAAGACTATTTGCACTTGAAATAACAGAACAATTGGTTTGGAAAACAGAGCTTAATGTGTGAGCTGGCAGCCATCCAAGTACCCCAGAAAGATGTTCATTTTCTTTGCTCAAAGGCTTCCCAGTCTCTTCCTGAACTCCTGGTTTATTGAGACAGACGAAAGCTGCACAATCTAACCTCTCACCAGATTTGGTGATCCTTTGTAGGAAACAATTCTCACCTGAAGGGCCAGAAATAAGGGAATGCTGTTTTGATTCCACAAAACATAATTCTTAATTGTGGGAAAAAATTGGCTGTGAGATATATCTTCATGGACTGGTTTTTTGTGTACTTCCTTTCAACTACCATTCTCCAGTTTGCTGTCATCCTCTTTCTTTTTTCCCCTCATTCAAATGCCTACACTCCAACGTGTCACTGTTCTCTGACACTTGATAAGAATTTAAGCCAAACACTGTTTACAGTTTTCCTCAGCAGTGAATCTGATGAATTTCATAATGGCTATTCTTATGATTTATACTTAATTCAATCTGTATATTATTGACATTCTGAAATATTACTATTTGTCATACACAAACTCATCCATTTCTTGTTCACACATCAACCTCTAATACCACACTGATTTTTGCCCTCTCTTGAAAGCCATGTATTAAGCTGGAAAATGAAGAGATATCTTCATTCTTGTGCAGCTCAACTCACAGGGAATCAGTTGCCAATAAAAGTAGAGAAAATAACTGCTTAAAAGTGTTAAAGATGCTAATTGAGTTCCAGTTAACTTTGCCTGGCTGGAAGCCAGCGTATCTAGCATGGCACTGACAGGGAGCAAAGATCTATGTGTTGCATATATACTGCATATGTTTTTCCTAATGACAAAAAATGGTTTGGAAGAGGAGCAGTAGCAACATGTGCAAAGCATTTTTTTCTCCTATTATATCACTTTGCCTAATGCTTTATTGTCATCTTATGATTAAATTGTTATTATCATTCAATGACCATGATTTAAAAGGGAAGAATGAGTAGAAAAGGATGCACATGATAAGCTGGACTTTGCTGTAGCTGTGGAACAACTTTAAGTACTATTTGCATTTCCATACCTAAAAAAGACAGAGCAAAGTTAGAGAAAGCATGGAGAATAGCAAGTAAAATAATGAAGTAGATGGAGCTACTCCTTTGTGAGAGAATGGGCTTAGAAGCTCATGATGGCAGTGGACAAGGTGAGTGGTTATTCTGTGAGTCCCACACTATCTGAACTACGGGGCACACAACAAATAGGACACCCACCTAAAAGGGATTTTTTAAGTACTTCTTTTGTTTTTAAACCATAGGAATGAACTTCTGGAATCTGTTGCCACAGGAGGTTGCAGAGGCAGAAGGTATCAACACGTTCAAAGAGGAATGGATAAATTCATGGACAACAGGTCCGTAAGCAGACACTAAAATAAACAGGCAGGGATGCACTCTCTAACATCCCTTATCCAGCAGTCGTGGATGGTAGGGAAATACAAGGGGAAAGGACCACAAGGAGTAGCTAGGGTTGCATGCTGTTCCCAAATAGCATCTGCTGTTGTCACTGTGGAGGACAATATATTGGATTGGAAAAGGAGATAAAAAAATTGCCATGTTGGGTTAGACCATCACTAACACCATCATCACATCCTATATGCTGATTTCTATATGCTTGTAGCATTCCCAGCACAACAGGGACCTCTCTGTGCCAAAGACTCAAAGAATCAAAATAAACATTAAGAAGGTACACACAGGTCTACAGAAACTACGTAACATGCTTGCTGAAGGCACAGTGTCGTTCCTAATTATTTCACAAAATAATTTCTTCCAATTTTCCCCCATCTTTAAAAAAGAACAACATTGCATCTAGAACTTTTAATAATGCATGTAAATCTACCAATGAGGCATGTCTAGTTAGATGTGATTAGAGGTGATAATGCCCTATTAACCTCAGGTTAGACTTAAAAAGGTAAAGCAAATACATCCCAACAGAAAACCAGTGTTCGTTTAATAACTTCCCTTTATTTTTCTCTGCTGGAAATCAATACATTGCTATGGTAATTCACCTATTTTATCCTCAAGCCATAATAACATACAGATCCAAGGAAAGAAAATTACCCTCTATATAAAAGTATAAAATTAGCAGCACGTGTCCTTACTATGATAATCAGAAGTACTTAAAGTTGACCTCAAAGCAAAAGTAATTGGGTCTCCACTCTTTTGTGTCTCTTAATTATCTCTGGAGGGGATACAAAAAATTGTCTTTTGTTTATTTTCTACATTAGAAATGCAGATGTTTTCTGCCTTGGAAGACTTGAGACCTGAGACTTCATGAGAGTCAAAAACCTGGAAGTGACTTGCAGAAAAGGGAAGGATTCTTATGGTTCTTTGGCCTTGACTCTCATGTACAACCAAATACACAGAGCACTAGAATAAATAAGCAGTATGCATGCTTATCACTATATACAAGGTAGATAAATTCACATGCTTGATATCTATGAGAAACAGACACATTTCGGATTGTTCAGCCTAGAAATGGGTGAGTTACATTTACATACATTTATCCTCAGGTAAGCCACGGACTTACCATGCACCTATGCACTCCACAGAGTCCATACAATTCTTCCAAATTATTTTGGTGGACCTGGGTCCTCAAATAGTTCTGCTAATAATGCAAGTATTTTTATTGGCCCTTGTCACCAGATTATGGCACATGCCACTAGAAGGCTTGGTGCTTGATGTATGTTCACGAGCACGTGTTTTTCTAATGAACACACAGCATTCCTCAACAAAAGAAGGAAATGAAAGAAAATGGTCTCACCCTTTTGAGCAGAGTTGTGCTATAGGAGCATTACATGTTAAAAAAAACAAAACAAAACAAAACAAAAAGATAAGTGGTGTGTTTTCTGAAAGAATTTACATTTAATCCAGGAACAAATAGATGTCCCCTACCCGTTTTTTGACTCTCTAGCATAGTCTGCAGTAGATAACTACAAGCTTGTTGCATTTTTGATAGGTCGTTAGCTAGAAATTTTTGTTATTTTCTGTTTCCAATAGAAAAAAAATGCTTTTTTCTCTTATTTTCAATTCTCTTTCAAATAATTGCAACATGGCCTCTAGATTCTTACACCAGGGCACCATAATAGTACCTTAATGCCATTCTTTCATCAGTGACCATTTCTTGATGAAGACCTGTGGCTTGTAACAATATCTGTTGAGAAACCTAAACCTAGACTTACCAAATAAATAGCCAGTATTTACAAACTAGCTAATTTCTGCTGATAGTTCTTCCCCAGGAATAGCAAAAATCCTTTCTTCTCATCCCCCAAACAAGGGAATAATTAGAACTTTACCCAGCAAAGCATTTTCAGCACAAGTTTAACCATAAGCATGAATAGCACCTTTTCAAACAAACTCTTGAAATTTAACCAAGAACTTAGTAAGAAATGTAGGTATATTGCTATTGTACAATTCACATTTTTAAAAAAAACATGTTTCTCTGCCACCCTACTTACGTGTCATTTTTCAGTTCTTATACTAATCTCCAATGAAATATCAGATTACACAAAGACCAGTAACACCTCTATGCCCAATCCTTCTCCATCAGGAGATTGTTAAAACCTTCCCTGAAAGATCTACTGACACGATGTTCCCCGACTGTCCAAATGTAACACCATGCCCGCACTGCAGCCGTGTACTAGCAAATGCTCCCACCAACCCACCTCAGAACAATACCTCTGTCCTATCAGGCAGGAGGCTCTGGGGTGACCGTTGAGTGCACTCTGATTTTACAAACTGTCATATGGCGAGATAGTGGTGGGTTTCAATGCCGCCACCTATTCAGTCAGCCCAGATGAACTAGAATCACCATTTCAGTTATATCATAGCTCGGGGCGAGAACATGTCACCCTCTTTATTTCCAGCTCGAAACAAGCTGCTTAGGCAGATGCTAACTGTGGTCCTCCCTGCCATGTTCTGTAGAGTGGCCTTTGTCTGGGTTAATTGAGCCCCCACTCCATTTAATAGGCTGTTGAAGTCTTATTGAAACAGAGCTAGTGCCGCAGGTTAAATACATTGCAGTGCTCTTGTTAATCCCCTCATTAACGGAGCTGTAAAGCTTGTTGAGAGCTGTGAGTTTGCATATATTATCAGAGAGTTCTTCACTCAAGTGCTATCAATAAAATGACAAAGCCAGTTTGCAAATAGTGAAATCAACAGTGACACAAAGCTAGATACCTTAAAAAAATAAACAAGTTAATAACTGATAAATCTAATTTTCACACTTGGAGGATAAAAAAAAGTTGAAGAATCTCCTTTTTTATTGGATGAACTTAAAACGTGAATTATACAAACACGATTACTTTCCTTGAGCAGAGAGAACAAGCAAGAAAAATACCACTTCTTCAACAGTGGCTTCTGGCTGTAGCTGTTTAGGAATAACTTAATGACTAGCTGCACTTAGCAAACCCAAAGAAAACAAATGAATTAATAATACAAAATAAGAATTGAACTTAGATATCAAATACAATGGAGCATACTGAGAAAGCCTCCTATGGTCTCCAAAGGAAAAGCAAGCAGAGTAGGCCATGGAAAAAAGAAGTGCGTGGTTAAGAGGAGCATTTAGCAAACCAGGGCGCTCTCCCACCTGCCAGGAGGGGGAGCAGGAAAAAGACCTCCCCCAACACATGCACAGTGGGACATGGCTGACTGTCAAACAGCAAAGAAATAGGAAGACAGGACTGCGTGGATGATGTTCACCAGGACAAAAGAGAAGGAGTCTGAGCAGGAGAGGCAGCCACTAAAAGCAGGAAGAGCACAGAGCCGTCTAGAGGCTAAACTATCTGCTGCTGATGTCCAAGGGCACTTTGCAATGACCTGCTGGGGCCACCCAGCAGCCTCTTGAGTTCATGTTTTTCCTAATGCTGATCTGAAGCAACAATCATCCTTATAATAAGGAAGACCGAGCTATCTGAAAATATCTTTTTGCGCATATTCATCTTTATCTTTTATCTGTAGGCATGATCCTTGACAGATCAGAATGCCATAGAGAAGCCCGTAAGTAAAAATAATGACTAACACCATCAAAACCAAACTGTTGCAGCTACGATGTTGATTTAGTGCTGACTTCAACTTCCCCCTCTCTATCTCTGCCCAATGAATGCATATGGTTTAGAAAAGTCCAGTGGGGTAATTTTAGAAACATGACAGCCACAGGTGAGTCCTTTACAGATACTCTCAGAAGTTCTTTTTCTAAAACATAACATGAATGCCTCTGGTAGGCCCTTATTTTTCACCTCTTGCCCTGTCTTGCTGACCTATAAGAAAACCTGATTCACATTCTTTTCTTAACAGCCCCACCTGTATAAATAGTTAGTTATAATTCTGATCAGGGCCTTTTTAAAACCCTGGAATATAGTATAGGCAAAGTTTGCCCATCTGTGTTAAGAGTCTACACTACTGCATGCACATCAGTGACTGGACTGGAAAGTGACTTTAGTACAGGCAAATCTTCACAATATAATGAGAACTGTGTCTTCTTGGGCACTTTCAAAACTTAGCCCTGAATGCTTTCTTCTGAGAATGAATCCTATGCCCTTCCTGAATATTTTTTTTTTTTAGCTAAATGAGGGCTATATACTACCATTTTTTCTACTGTGGTTTGATGTTCTTTTTTTAAATTTGGAAACAACCAGAAAGTGGGGTTTTCGGTTGTTTGGGGGTTTTTCTTTACCTGCAAGCGCTATCTCTATAAACTATATATTGCTTGATGTAGATGCAAAATCTTTGTTTTCAAAATTCCCAGGATGCTACCTTTGCACAAAAAAAAGTCTCAGAAAAATTGGACATGAGTTGGCAATGTGCACTTGCAGCCCAGAAAGCCAACCGTGTCCTGGGTTGCATCAAAAGAAGTGTGGCCAGCAGGTCAGGGGAGGTGATTCTGCCCCTCTACTCTGCTGTCATGGGACCTCACCTGGAGTACTGACTGCATCCAGCTTTGCAGTCCACAGCACAAGACAGACATGGAGTCAGAGTGGGTCCAGAGGAGGGCCATGGAAATGATCAGAGGCCTGGAACACCTCTCCTATGAAGAAAGCCTGAGAGAGTTGGGGTTGTTCCACCTGGAAAGGAGAAGGCTCTGGACAGACCTTATTGTGGACTTTCAATATATAAAGGAGGCTCATAGGAAAGATGAAGAGAGAATTTTTACCAAGGCCTGTAGTGATAGGACAAGGAGCAACGGTTTTAAACTTAGGGTAGACTTAGATTGGACATAATCTTACATAATACATATAAATAATCTATAAAATAATTTTATGATGAGGGTGGTGAGACACTGGAACAAGTTGCCCAGAGAAGTTGTGGGTGCCCCATCATTGGAATTGTTCAAGGTTAGGTTGAACAGCGCTTTGGCAGGGGGTTGGACTAGATGATCTTTAAAGGTCCCTTCCAATCCAAACCATTCTGTGATTCTATGATTCTAGAGAAATAATATAAAATTGGCAAAGGTTGGTCCCTTTATTTTACCCCAGACCTTAGAAAAAAATTCATTTGCTTTGGTAATATTTTTATTTTAATCACAGTATTAATAGAAATGGTAATTTTGTCCTCCACAATTGGCTTTTTGTTGAAGTTTAATTGCTGTCATCATGGGGTTTTTTCCACATCTTAAAATTTAGACTGTAAGTTTTGAGGGACAACCTGAAGCAATTATGACTCTTTTGAGAGCAAGAATAGATAATATAAATATCTTGTTATATGTTCCCTGTTCAGCAAGGCCTGGCACCTGACCAAGGTCTCATAAGCCACTTTTTAACATCAAACGTACAGTGCTTATATCTCACACTCCTTTTTTCACATGAATTAGAAGTGGTGGTGGGAGAAAAGGTAGCGCCCATGGTCAGGAAGCCTAACACAGTGCTTGAGAGTTGGCAGGTCTGCAAGTGTGTCTTGCAACAAATGATAGGTTTTGTGAGTCTATATGCTGTTTAACATCAAGGGTGCTATATTTAACATCAAAACCACAATGACTGTTTCTTGCTGGTTGAATTACTATTCACCTAACTGCAGGTAGTGCTAACCACAGCTTCAGGTTCAGCACTTCAGCTGTCTCACTCCAAGAACATGCTGTTTGCCTTGCCATACTGGAGACTTACTGTCCTTTACATGCAGACGCCTTTACTAAGCTTAAGCAGCATAAAATGTATCTATGCCCATGCTCCTGCATAGACTACAGAAAAATTAGCAGACTGCTAAGGCAAACTACATTAGTCACTTAGTCATTTCTGTGCGTGTGCAGACAAGAGGACCAATTCAGTACATGCACAGTATACTCACAGTAACTCACAGAATTTCTGCAGCATTTTCCACAGCAAAAGGCATTCCTCTTCTCTACCAAGCCAGCCTGGCTGACTGTTTTCCACTAGACCTAGCAAAGTACACTTTGAAATGTTGGCATCTTTCACATAAATTTTCATTATTTATATAAATCAAAACTTTCATGTACCTTCCTCTCCATTCTCTAGGTCATCTGTAAAATAAAAAAAAAGGAAGTGATGACATAAGCGGTCCCTCACTACCTGGCATATTGGATGGGAGTTGCCAGTTTCCATTCCAATTTATACAACTGCTGTCAGCAGAAGGAACTCCACTCCTTTCCATAAAAGGTATGCAGTTTAATAGTATTTCTATTAGCAATTAAAGGCTTTGGGTAGCATCAAGTGACTCCGCAGAACACTCGCCAGAACTTGCAGTTCTTGATCAAAATGGTACTGTTAGTGAATGTAAGCCAACAATTTTAAATAGAATTACCTCTGCTTCCTCCTCCTATTTGCCTCTCATGAAAATATTCCACCAGAAACATTTTTCACTGGCTCTTTCAAATATTGAGCCTGTAGGCAGGCAGTGGCTGAATAAATATTCTACTGCTAGCAAGGGTCCAATGAATGACTGTCCATCTGTACAAAGCTTGCTTTGCTCCCCATGGATCTAAAATGGCACCTGTTAAGCAACACACAGATGGGTTTTATGTTTGCCAGTTGATCTAAATAGGGATAGTTGTCTTATTGATGGTGATCCTTGGCTGGTCATAATGCTCAAAAAAAGGGGAAAATCTTGGCATAGGAACACTATTAATTTAGTTTTAAAAATATTTATTTAGCTAGATTTGAGTAAAATGGCTTTTTATTTAATTTTTGCTTACTACCAGGCAAAGCAAACTGGGATTTTATCTGAAGAGGTTAATATCTAGCATTAATCAATAACTCAGCTTGTGAGTATTTCAGAAAAATCTCTTCTACCAGCAACTTCCCTCTGAGGCTACAACAAGCAAAGAACATTGTCTATTTGACTTCATGTAACCTACATTGACTTTCCGGTCTAGAGAAGCCCATGTGATATGATACCTCTTCAGTGTTGTGTTCTACTGTCATACACCAATGCTTTATTGTTCAGAATCTACTCACTCACACAGTTAACATCCAGTCTTCCTTTGCACACAGTTTCCATAATCTTACAACACGCAAACATTGTCCTCTCAATTCAATGTTACGCTTTAGCTAAGCAACAGGGATTTGAAGGCAGTAGTAACATGATCCCTTTTTCTTTCAGTCGGTCAAAAGGAGCCTTTACTAGGAAGAATTTGATTGACAGAAGAATAAATAATTTCTTTATTCCACAGCTTTTTAGTGTAAACTTACTCTAAGTCTTTATTTCATTTCTTGTGTAGCTCCCCAGTTGCTGGGAGTAAATTTTCACTGTAATAATGCAGGATATCAGTTTCATGTAGTATCCCTGCTTCACAGTACCAACCCTTATCTCTCACTATCAAAATCTCTAGTAAATACTAATGTCCTCGCTCGCTTACAACTGGGGAAGGCAAATGCTTTTCCACACTTGGCCTGAGCATATGCTGAAGTGTGATAACTGGAAATATATTTTTTGGTAAAGTTTTTTTGGTTTGAGATTGCTGTAGTTAATTTTTTTTTATTTCTACACATGGTTGAAGAGAGAGACTTGTTTAGACCACATTCAAACATATAATCCAGAGAATTAGGATTACCTTTCTGTGTAGCCTGGAGTTTCATTTGCGGATGAGTCATTCTCATTCTATAGCTCGAGCGGGTTTTGGCCATTTTTGAAGGTCATGTGGTCAGAAGAGTGCTCCAAATACTTTTTGTGTGTTCTTCAGAAACACTACAAAAGCTAAGGCCATGTAATAATGAGCTTCAAACAGCTGCTTTTGCACATTAGAAAGAGAAGAATTCCTGGGTTGTACTGAACTTACATCTGCCATGCATTAAAAAAAAAAAAGAAAGAATAGGCAAACAGCAACATTTACAGAAAATCACCATGGAATAATGTTCAAATGAACTAGGAAACACTGATGTTAAAATAAAGTTATTTCAGCACCTTTGTCCCTACAGAGGGAAAATAACTCAGTGAACTTTTCAGAACATTGGAACACCACAGTCTCTCTGTTAAGCTCTTTCCCTCAAGGAAAAAATGTTCTGATGACATTGGCTGCATGTAGACTGCAGTTTTTAAGAAAGCCTTAAGAGTGATTTAAACAGCTACTTCCCTGTACTTGGGTGTTGAATACCCTATGGGCACTTTGAAATTCCCACGCATGATGATGGATGAATTTGCCTGAACAGTCCTCAGGATTAAGTGGTTTGCTTCCAAAAGCATTTGAGTTATCTCAGATAACTCCACTGAGAAATCAACCACTGCCTCCTGTATGATATGAAAAGAACATGTTTCTAAAAATGTGATTTTCTTTTTTAAGTCTTCTCCCTCAACAGCTTTAAAGAAGGCAACACACAAGTTAGGCTAGGAAAGCCTTTTTTTGGCATAAGCTTCTCAAGATCTTTCAAAAATGGAGAGGGGAAGTTCACGATGAGAGTCATCCACTAACACACTGTACACTTAGACCAAGGATGAGCCATCTACTAACATTCTGTGCACTCAGACCAAGAATCCCTTGCTAGTCACCTCTCCATAAAGTCAGCAAAGAGATTTCTTTGACTAAATAGTTGACTAAATATTGAAAAAAAGAACAGCTGGAAAAGACATGATGGAAAGTGAATTAATGAAGTACCAGGTCTTCACTTTTGATATGCTAGTTCCTGGTTCTGCAATGAAATGTGTGTGGACCACTTGTACAGGAGGAGCTCACTGCAAATAATTTGTCTTGTCATACACTATGGAAGCCACAAAATGATCCATATTAGCTGCAGTGCACAAAAATAGGGACAACAAAGTTTTAACTGTTCCTACCCAGCTACTGCCCAGACCTCAGGGCCCCAGCAGAGCCTGTTGCATCCGCTCAGCACAGAACATGACAAGGCCTTGACTCCTCATCTCTCCGTTTCACTTGAGCAAATGTGTTAATAGATCTAATGCCATCTTATTTTCTCACTTTGGTTCGACAGAAGGTGACCAGACAACGAGTGTGAGGTCATTTTGGAAAAAGGAGGACTGCTGAGGTTAGGGTCATTGAAGAGGCAAGGTGCAAGAGTTCAGGATCTTGCCTCCTGGGAAAACTAAAGTTTGCACTCTGATTTCTACATTTTTACAAATTCCTTGTCATGACTTACATCTCCACCTTTTTAGCCCATTTATCTTCCTTGCTAGGGATCATCTCTCCCTAGTTTGGTGGATAGGGAGAAGTGTCCAAAATTTGCAAAAAGACATGCAGTTGTGTTTAGAGAGATGCAGGTGGAACACGTCACCAATTACTGCCCCAAATTTTCATATATAATTGCAGCATCTTCTTCAGAGCTAAATTCACTTTATTCTGTGGAATAGAGAGGCTCAGAGTTGCTGTAACCTGTGCTAACTGCTTACAGCTGCAAATCAAAGAGCTGCTGCTGCAGCTGGACAGCCATGGAAGACAATGTAAAGAGCTATGCTTCTATGCTCCTAGACAGAGGTTGCAATTAGAGTTGCACAGGAGCTGTCACAGCAGTTGCCTCTCTGACAGGATCCTCCAGGACGATGAACCTCCTTATTCTAGAGTCACTTTTTGACAGAAGATTTGGCTCAGCTAGTACTTTACTGTCAGATCAAAACACGCAAAGCTGAACAATCCCCAGCTGTCTGCAACAAATTCTTCTTAGTTTTACTCCTTGTTTTGCTTACTGCACATTCCTGACAACTTTGCTCATTCTGAGCTCCAGCATATCTAGGCATGAGCCCAGAAGAGAAAGCTCTACAGCCTCATTTCCAGATGCAGTGGAAAAGTCAAGTTAGATTCTTTCATTGTAGTATTGACAGATACCTGTTTGATCTGAAAGGGGCAGACTGGGTCAGTGTGTGCTACCTGAGCATCGTGGACTCTCTGTTCTAAATCCAAAACAACCTTGCAGAAAAGGAAAGACTTCTGAGTGCAGCCGTTATCCTCCATGTGCAAATACTCGCCATCCCATGAGCAGCAGAGTAAGACTGGCCATTTTGTGACAGTGCCAAAAAGACAGAAGGCCATCTGGTGCTATAGACTAATCTAACAGCACTGAAGTCAATACAGCCTGGTTAGTATACAGTACATAAGGCTCTCTTACAGACAGATTAGTCCCTGTAGTCAGGAGAGACTGGACATTACATTATCTGCGCTAGAGAAGCAAACACTGACAAGCTGTAAGAGACAAGCTGGCAATGTGGCCCTCAGAAAGAGCAGAGAGTAGGAAGCCGATCACAGATAGATTTGTTCGGGATTATCAATTTTGGAAAAGAAAGTGGCTGAATGTATTGGACTCAGCTGCAAATTAGTGTGTGTAAATTCCTGCCTGGCGTAACTTGAGACATCTTATCATTTGTACAGGTAGTTTGCAAAAGCCTAAAGTTGTTATGAAGATAATATGGAAAGAAAGGGAGGAAACTGTGAGATTCAAATGGAAAGAGTAAAAGGTTAGTGCCAACACATGCAATCACACCAGCATAACCCAATGTCTCAGTGGTCTGCAGCGTTCATTACATTAAATGTGATAGTACCATATGCTTATACAAACATACAGTACTGAAAGACAGTACATGTATACACAAAATAGTTGACTTTCCTGAGTGGGAGAGCAGGACCAACTACCGTACTTGAGGGCTGAAGGACAGTCAGCGTTGCACTGACTGTAAAAGTGCATGCAGTCATCCAGTGAATTGCAGACCAATAGTTTGCTTTCAATAGCTGCTAAGTTATTTGCATTGGTGAATATAAAATACTTAGAATATGATGAGATCTATACACTATGAGCTCTGCAAAGGAGATAATCTGTTAAAATTCTGTGAGTGAGTCAGTAGTATAGTAGGTTAAAAAGAAGGCTGACATAATTTATGAAGGTCTCAAAATGCTTTTGTCCAAACCCTTCATAAAGAGCAACTAAAGAAGCTAAGTAGGGAAAGAGGAGGAGGAGGAGACAAAGTAGTTGCACAGATCAAAAATGGTGAAGTAATAAGAAACAAAAAGAAAAATGGTTGCTATGGCATGAGGTTATCCGTTGTGTGTCACAAGGTTCCATCCTCAGGCATCTGTTGTTTATCAACTATCTGGAAACTGTTTTGCTGACATTCCAAAATTATTTAAGTTGATCAAGACCAGAGAAACTGTGAAAAACTTTGGAGGCCTTAAGCAAGTTAAGTGAATAGAAAATATGATGGCAGATGAAACCAAATGCTGGCAAATCTCTTTAGCACACTTTAAAGGAAATCACTGGAACTGCTCACTTTCCTGGGTTCTAAACCAACTGTACCTCAGAAAAAGACTCAGCAAACACAGATCAAAGATCATTACTGATGAAGAAGCGGTGGTGGAAAAAGTAAGCATTTAGTGGGCTATGCATAAAACATAATGGTAATAGAACAGAAATATAATAATGTATGTCTATGTATTGTAATTTAGTTAACTAAATAAATCACTTGTCAGTTGGAACACTGTGCACAATTTTGATTACCCCTATCAAAAAGGGGACAGAAGAATTAATTGAGATAAAAATTAGTAGAAACACACTGAAAGACTCTCCTGTGTTTGCCTTAGACAGAAGGCAAGCAAGTGGGGACACAAGAAAAGAATCACAAAAATAACTAACATGCTCTCACTACAAGAACAAGGGAGCATTCATTGACACTGAAATTTAATGGCAATTTCAGAGTTGCAATAGGAAACTTTTTTTCACACAAAGCAAAATAATATATAGTTATAATTATAATGTTAAATATTAAAAAACAGATAATTATTTCAGGGACATGCATCAACCAGCAATTAGAGCTTTTGGAAGCACTCTTCTACACAGACAACTGACTCCCTAGCAATATACTGCCAGGCTTCTTGCACTTTCTTTGACATATCTAGTACTAGCTACTGTTCAAGACAGGACAATATGCCTTGAATCTAAGTTACTCTGGACACTTCTATGGATAAGTATTGGAATAAAAATGATTAGTACTGTATAGAGTGCATATTGTCATTGAAGCTATCTGTTGAATGATTTTATTTTAAAACTTTGCCGCTTGATCTGTTTCCACCTATTTTTAAGTGGAAGTAAAAAGCAAGGAAACCAGCAGCATAGAACCCTTTTCTGCTTCACTATATTTCTAATTTGTTGTAGAAGAAGTGTTTTAAATTTCCTTTTCCCTGATTGGGGTTTGGGTGGGGGAGATGCAGATCATAACGAACATTTCTTTGACCATTAAGTTATTATTGATAGCAGATAGCTATTTATGTAACACATTCACTTACTCACTCACACATGCACTCATAGTTACCAGTCAGAGCAACAGCTGGGAGACCAACCCCACTGCGCACTCGGAAACAGAGGATCATACTGAAGCACCAATGGTAGCTGTTCAGATAGTCCTTCAGGGAGTCCCTTGTTTCATGGGGTGTGCATATAATCCTGTAGTCTTTTCATACAGCAGCCACTGCCTCCCAGGATGTGGTCCAAGTTACACAACCCACTGTTAATGGCAGTGTGTGCTAGTAGCCTTGTATCAATTCAGCAGACTCCAGGTGCCCTGAGTTAATCAGTTTTTTGCAAATTCAACATGACTACTTGTCTCCAGATCTTATCCCAAGGAAACTTTCACAAACTACCTTCTGAGCACTTACTTTTCCCCTCCTTGGTTTGTAGATAGTTAGTGTCTAGAGTTAACACAGGTTTATGAGAAGGTATTGATTCAATCAATCCTGCCTTGAATTTTGTGCCAAGGCTTATGAGTAGAGGCAGTGCAAAGGCACTTCTGTTCACCAACTTCTTGTTCCTGTGCAGGGGAACTTTCTCTCCCCATATGCATTACTGAAGTGTGGATATAAGCCAGAGTAGAAAAGGATCAGCTGAAATGGCAGGAGGGGATGGATCTATCATAAGCTTTTTTGCAGGAGAAGTGTCCAAGTTTTCTCTGGAAAGCTGTGTTCAGGTCATATCTTTAAAGTTTGTGGTATTAACACTTAACCAAAACAGCCTGTTGTACAGCATAGTCTATACCCCAGCTTCTTGTAGTCACAACTTCAGGGCACTCTTCTGTGAAATAACATATAAATGGATATTGGCCATACTGCATATGACCATGTAGCACATTCAACAGTTCTGGTCCTTGCTCCACAAATGCAGTGCAAAATAATAACAGAGATCAAAATATATTCATACTACTACTCTTTGCAAACAGCTTGGGTTTTATGTTGTGCCCTGCTTTAAATATCACTGCATTAATTGAGACCTGCAAAGAGGGGAAAGTCTTGGTTACGTTTTGCATAAAATCATGGAATAATTTAGGTTGCCTAAGGACCAACCTAAAGGTTGCCTAAAGGATCAACACTTAAATCGGACCTGACTTGTAAGTTAGATCAGGTTACTCAGGGCTTTGACCAGTCAGGTTCTGAGTATCACCAAGGATGAAGATTCCATGATCGGTCTGAGCCCCTGTTTCAGTGTTTGCCCACCCTCACTATGATCTTCTTGATAGCCTTCTACAACATATGCTTCTCTAATCTTTCTGACCCTCCACTGGATTTGCTCCTGCATATCACAGAGTCACAGCATGGCTGAGATTGGAACTGACCTCTGAAGGTCACCTGGTCCAATGCTCCTGCTCAAGCAGGACCACCTAGAGCTGGTTGCCTAGGTCTATGTCCAGACAGCTTTTGAATATCTCCAAGGATGGAGACACCACAACCTCTCTGGGCAACCTGTGTCAGTGCTCAGTCACCCTCATAACAAAAAAATGATTCCTTATGTACAGAGGGACCCTCCCATGTTGCAGTAGGTGCCCATTGCCTCTTGTTGTGCCACTGGGTACCACTGGAAAGAGCCTGGCTCTGTCCTCGTTGCACCTTCCCTTCACATATTTGTATACATTGGTAAGGTCTCCCACATACATTGGTAAGATGCATGTGTTACCAAAGTAGATACCCGCCCATATGTCAATATTTTTCTTGCAACACAGTGCCTCAAACTGGACATAGACTTCCAGAAGAGATCTCACAGGTACCAAATAGTGGGGAATGGTAATTTTCCTCAACCTGCTGCCCACTGTTTTACTAATCGGTATGTGGTTAGCCTTCATTAGCACACTGTTGACTCATGGTTAAGCACCAGAATTTCATATGAACACTTATATATATGACCACTTAGACACTCATAACATGGTGACAACACCCAAATCTTCCCATTAGCCCACATACATCTACTGAGAAATCCCCTGGAGCTGTCTGAAAGAACTATAGCACATATGCAAAATAAATACCCATCACACACAGAGATGAATACCAAATATAATACTTGCAGTTTCTCTTCTTTGGATTGCAGTGGATGACGTGCAAAAATGACGATCATGACTCACAACAAATTCTGAAAAAAAAAAAGCCTGAAAACAGTAGTGCTTCTTGGATTAACAGACTAACCAGTGGTATCTTCTTTCAGTACTGTGTGATGTAGATGTGCTTCCATGTGAAGTTTCCTCCAGAATGAGATCCAGGCAGTTATCAGTCCTTGAATGACATGCAGGGATTTAGCGAAGCATCTGCCTTGGTGCCTAAAGAAGGAAGAAGCCAGCTCTGCTGATGGTGCCTTAAAAGGAAATCCTCTACAGGTAGAGTGGAGAATCAGGCCTGTAAATTTGCAAGTTGAAGAAGGATATGCTGGCTGAAGTTGCAGAAGCAGAGAGACTGAAGCTAAGCCTGCAAGGGAGACAGATGGTTCCCATGTGGTCCTGCAGAAGGAGAAAGTAGCAAGACTTGTCAATGCTGCAGGAGAAGATGTAAAGAGAGGAACATCTGTAAATACCCCCAATGTTCAGGTTCCAGAGGGGAGAGTGCCAAAAAACTGATGTTCTTTCTATGATGTATTTATTAATTGGCTTTACATGCAAATCTACTCCACAGCAGGAAGGAGGAAAGTACAAGACGAAAATGGAGGCAAAGTCAGGATTCTGATAGAAGGGAAGGGGGAATGGTGTGACAAAAAAGAAGGCACTATTAAAACAAATATGTACTGAACAAATATAACCTATGCTATATGCAAGTTTGAAGAGGTATGCAAATCAGCCAAGAAGACAAAATATTTTTAAGGTATTCCAAATTGTGTCATGTTTTGTGCAAACATGAGCCTATAGATGTACACAAAAGAATAGGACATTTCATCTCTCTGATCTTTTGCTGTATTCTTTTAGCTATTAAGTCAACAGATACGTAACATTTTCTTCCAGCATGTGTTATAAACACTGGTTCCCAGTTCTTTTAATTCTTACCAAGAAACCAAAGTGCATACTTCATCATACCAGTGGCGATGTTAATCAGTGGGTGCCACTGTGCACCAGACATAAGTAATAGAAACAGATAAAAAAGAACAGCAGAAAATTCAGCAACCTAGTCAAAATGCTTATCCATATTTTTAAAAGTAAAACTTTTTCTGTAACTGCTACCAAACACAATGGTCAGCATCGTGTCTCTGAGTGATGATCATGTTAATTGAAATTAATCTCTTTATATCTTTATATTAATCTCTTTTTGTATGTTTGTAATTGGATTTGCAGAAAATAAAAATACAGGCATCTGTGTGTTCTTTGCTTCACAGATTTAATACACTCTCTGTGCAGGTCACTTCAAATATGGGCAAAATTCAAGGAGTGAAAAAATGTCACATTTAATTAGGACTACCGAGATAGCAGTGGTGAGGTACACTCCTCTGAAGTTGTTGAGACAGAATTATATGCAATTCACATTGCTTACAAAAGGCTATATTCTGAGCTAGACTGGTATGAAACCAGAGCATTCCACTGGAGTTATGCTGGTGTAAACCTGGAGAGACAGAAATCCAGGTCTGTCCCAAAGCATGCTTTTCATTCTGTAATTTTCTGGAGAGTAGGTTCTCAAACAATATACACAGGAATAAACAATAAAATAACTCCAGCACCATCACTACAGTTATTTGTGATATGTAACTACAGGAATGAAACCAGAGTCCTGTCCTCAGAATTACAAATATTCCTGCTGAGTCTCTTTTCTTGGGATGGAAACAGATGGTTGATGCATCAAGGCCAGATTTTAATCTCAGCTGCAATCACATAAGTCTGAAGCTGTTTTGCTGAAGTCTTTGCAGGGGCTTGTTTTCACAATAGAAAGTGGTCAGTGGCTTAAGGTATTCCCAATCCCCGTCTTGTTTTCATTGGCATGCTGTCCCCTTGGGGATTCGGGCTGAAATAAAACAATTAATAAAACATGACTTTTTCAACTTGGATCAATTCCCTGATTTAATCCACAAAACTGACTCCCAACCACTTGCACCAGCAAAATTTGGAGGGTGATGTCCCATGACAAACACCAGAGCAACTGGGACAGGAATACTATTTAGAAAACAAACATGAAACTGCAGCTTTGGGAGGTTACCCATGATCTGAGAACTAACACAGTGATGTAAAGCAAGAACCAGGCTAGGAAAGGGAGAGAACAAGTTAGAGATTACATTGCTAAGTTAGAGGTTTCTAAATTGTATACACCTGATGAAATTTGCTATGGCCTAGAGCTTATAGGGAACTGGATAAAGTAATTTAAAGCAATTAGCAATTATTTTTTATAAGCTCAAGGACACAAGAGGTTCTAAAAGATTGGAAATAGGTCACCACCATGCTGGTTTGCACAGGGAGAAAGAGGAGCTAATAATAATTTTAACCCCAAATATGTGTAGGTAGTCACTGGGCAGGACAGTCACACTTTGTTCCACACATCTGGCCACCTCCCTAGTGTTAGCACTGGCATTCTTGCAGCTGTGTGGTAAGCCAAGTTAAGGAACCGATTTGTCTGAAAACTCTTCCCACCTCCCTCTCTACCCCTCTCCTCCCAGCTGGGTTAGCTCTGCTGGATCAAATCCTTAATTTTACTTGGTGTGTGGCTGTGTGGACATGAACGTCACACAAGGAAAAAGGAACAAGCAAATTACTTGAAGGAGGAAACAGCCCAGCCCAAGCTTATTTTGGTAACATAACCACACGATCATACCTAGCAGCTGGCCAGCCTAACTCAGCGCAACAAATAATCACATAAGATATTTATAAGCCCAGGATCTAGTAAAGAGAAAAGCAACAGCTAGGATACATTTGTTAACTTTACATCAGGTCAGGCCAACCTAATTTCCATCTATGACAAGTAACAGGCCTCTCAGCAAGGATAGAAGTAGCACCTGTGCTACAATTAAACGTCACTTACATTCTGCCACTATTTTCTTGGACAATCTTGTAAGTCAGGTAGGGTAACATGGCCTGGACAACTAACTGCTAGACAGGCATGCTTAGATGTTAGCTCTCTGTGATGGAAGCTGGAATGTAAAATGATTAATCTACATGTGAAATGTGAACAAAGTCGAATGAAAATACCACCATCACCATCAACATACCAGAGATAACCATTTCAACATTGTCATACGGGAGCAACGTTTCAATATAGTCAGGAGCTAGAAACAACAGACTTTCTTTATACGACTTTAATTTGTGACAGAGACGTAATGACTAACAAACTGACAGTTATACTTCCTGTGTTTGGCCAATTGGCATTTCATTTTGTTGGCTTATAATTCAGCTGTCTTAGAACTGTGCCCTGGTATTGCTTCCCTGTCACTGGGATTGTATCAATCACATCCCTAGGGAATCCAGTAGGAAAAAACCAAAAAGAGCCAGCATAGAAGTAGGACTTCTGTTTCTTCCACAGTAACTTAAACTTCATGTTTTAAGCAATAACTGAACTGACACACCCACTGGAGTCTACTTCTCTTAAAAGCAGCTATATACTTGGTTATGTAGAAAAGTACTTATATTTTATGATTTAGATAAGACTTTTTAACTATTCTGCTATTTTTAAGTATTTTAACACATTTTGCCTTTCATACAAATAGGCAGTTTTTTCTATTTTAATTTAGAAGAGCCATTGTGATTGCTATATTGATATGGCTGGTGTATTTCTCCACATGGCGATTTAGTTCTTTTCATCACATTTCTACTATATCTGGGGAAATTTTATATAAATTATATGTAATACCATCCACTTAAGCCTAGAGTGAACTCAAAGATTTTTCTAATCACTACATTAGAAACCCTTGTCTCTGGAAATGCAGCATATCTTCTGGAGTTGACATGTATGTTTCAAATCTGTGGCATGAGTTTGACTATCTCTGCTTTTTATATTTCTCAAAGGAATGTCAAAGAATGTCTGTTCTTGTAGCACTTACTCTTCTTTCTCTCAAATAATTCTCCATAGTCTTTCTGTATCAGCAAAATTAAAGCTCAGTTTATTTTTGTTTGTTTTCTTGTTAAATCATCACTTAAATTTCAATTTCTTTAACATGGGATTGGTCAGTCAGCCATTTTTGTTCCATATCTTCTGATTTATCTTGACTATAAGGTGGCATACAGGTCATATTTGACTTCAGCACTATTTAAATCTGTATAGCTATTTGATCTGAATCATTTGTGAGTCTGCCTACATTTAAGCATTTTGCATATTAAATACAGCTACATTTAAGAGGTTTTTTTAACATAAATATCCCTAAATTAATAGTTGAATATTCTACGCCCTACTTTACATTAAAAACCAGAGAAGATGATCTAAAACGCCCGTGAATATAACACTTTGTTAAACTAATCAGAAATTCAGTGTTCCAGCTACTTTCCCCCTTGCTTACTCCGATAAATGTGGTAATCTGCAAGGGTATTACCATAACACAAAACAGTTGGGAGCTATAATGACTGTGGCTAAGAAAAAGATCCCCACAAAGCTTCCGCAAATGGTGTAAGGACAAGCAGATCTAATGTAAACTTACATATTAACAGCTGAATACGTGTATCCTTGTACCATTGTGTTGGATTTGTGTTAATCTTTCAAGTGGGACAAGCTACAAGATAACAAAGGTAACTTAGCTGAAGAGATTTCCACCAGCTTGGTAAATGTGCTACTAAATATCTCCCAGACACATAAAAACTTTGCAAAATAATATGTTTTTATATTGTACACATGCTATACTCAGTAGAGAGACTGTGAGTGATAGCATAGCGCATTAGTCACATGAGATGTATTCAAACTGATTTCTCTATAAAATCACTATGTCCCTACCAGCTCAATATTTACCAAGCAGCCTTCTCACTGGGGTTGCTCTCTTAGGTCTGAGTCATTTGTTGTGGGTGAAGTTTTGCATATGAAAGTACCTCCAATACCAGAAAAAATGTCTCCAACATGAAACCCACAAATAAGTAATATGTACCATGCCTTTCAAAATACCCAGTTGTTAATTTTTTACTGGTGCACACTACTATGTGTGATATAAACCCAATTAATACAAGGCCTGGCAATTCCATAGTGATTTTGTACTGTGAAATGATACTCTCTTTCAGTTATACTGGCTGTATGAAAACAGCTTTTCTTTACTATTTGATTTTGCAATGGTGCGTGTGGATGAGGAACCAAATCTTTTCTGAGTATCATTTCATATCACCTCTTTCTGCCCTGCACATCCTTGTGAGCTGAAACCTAAAAAAAACTTTGGAGACCTGAGCAACTGTGGTAATAAAACTCCACGTCTGTCCATGTTCACAGTGCACAGAGCCCGCAACTCCTTCCGTTGCACAGCGGTGAGTACGGTCTGCAAACCCCTCCATTTCCACGGATCAGAATCCACACAGAGGACCCACAGGAGAGCAAGCTCGGACTTTCTCACAGGACATGAGCTCTGTCACAGCCACATAGCAGGGAAACTGAGAGATGACACATGGAGCTGACAGAAGACGGGTGTTGATTCCAGGTAAAAAGCACAATTCTGTGTTGATTAAACATTGATTAAATGTTCCACAGCCACAGCAAAGCACTATTCTCCCAAAGATGCCTACTTTTATTTTACGGTGTCTACTTTCCTAAGGGCAGAAAACACGGCGAAACCCAGCTCCTGCTAAAGTCAGCTGGAGCTTTGGCACTGACTTATCAGAATCAGAATTTCACCCTAGGACATCTTCTCTGTTGCAGGTTAGCAAGGAGGATCGGGAGCTTTAAGCCTCTGTCATCTCTCCAGACTTCATTCGGCAAGAAGTTTGACCCAGCCTCATAAAGAGCTGCGGCTGCAGCATGCAGCTGGCACTCACACACTGCAATTTCTCACTCCGTTCCATTGACAGTCCAAAAAGAGACCAATTCAGTAAAACATTACTCACCAATTACACCTGTTTCTAAGGAATTTACTTGGAAAATGCACGAACTGCACCATCACTCTGTCAAGCCACTGGATCTTCCACTCATGAAGTGTCTTTCCCTTTACCAGTGTCGCCTCATTCTGTGTTGCATTAGTAAAAGAAAAATAATCTTCTGAACGGTTTTCTAACCATGAACCTGCCTTGCATCCTTTCACTTTAACACCAGCAGAAGTGGAATTTCCCATCTGCAAGGTAATTGAAGTTTACTGATAAACTTTTTACCTTAAAGTATCACACAAATCTCCCACAAAATACTGTGTTTTAGCAGAGTCGTGTTTCAGAATCCCAGGATTTCTCCCTCATGCTGGTTTTTTTCCTGTTAACTGGCCTGTACAATACAGAATTTTTTTTAGTCCTGTGATTTCTGGTGTTTTCTGCAGATGAAGAGTGTGAGCACACTGCTGTTTTTATGTTGCCTGAAGCCACATCAAAATAATTAACAATTATGTTGTGCTCAGCAAGTATACTGCACCATATACTTTTCAAGGGCTGTGCAAACATTAATTCAGGCTTCATGCATTTCAGTTTTTACAACTTAAATGAGGTCATGCCTGGTTAGTACTCTGAATGGAGACCTTCCCTCCTGCCCCCCCAAATCTCAGAAGTTCAGAAGGGAATTATCTGAGAGATCCAATGGATGGTGCTATCTAGAAAAAGAGGAAATAGTTTCAGAATGCAAACTTTCAGAAGATTAAAAAGGCTCTCATTTTCATGGAGTTATACTGAGCCTGTTTTTGTCAATGACATTTTTAAAAGCTTCTTGAAACAGTAAGAAAACCATGTTTTCATATGGGAAGCCAACAAAACCCATTAACAAACATAATACAAACAATTTTGGGGTGGGGGGAGGGAAGGCAATTTATTTCATTGATTATTTTGTTTTTCAGCCTACAGTTATTCTTGTAACAATTCATGATGGCATCACTTCCTGAGCACCATTGACAAGTTGGAGACACGCTGATACCAGCACCACCAGGTGGCCTCTTTCATGTGAAGTACAAAACCAACATCTAAACCACTACTGAGTTCCCTTGACATTTTGGATAGTGGTATGGATGGAAATAGTAATAGTAATTACTAGTAAGTTGTGTTTTCCACCTGAGTTCTTCTACAATTCAAAATGATACAAACACAAGGATGGGAAAAATGCAGTGCTGTTCCTAAAAAACCCACCCACAAAACCAACCCAATGGATTTGAAATAAACATATTTTTAAAGTTATCATGGGAAATTTCAGATTTTGTCTTAATTAGCAGTTCAGACTGCTGGTAATTTATCTCTCCAGTTACTCATGTTTACTTCATAGAGCAACCTGTGCCAATCTCCATACACCTAATGTCATACACTTTGATCAAAAATGAAATGGCTAATAAAGTGGACAGTTAAGTTACTGTCATTAGATCTCCAGGCTGACACTGCACTGAGATTAGTGAGATGTTTCTGACCTCTCAGAGATGCAATTGCAAACTTGCAGAAGGGTGAAGGAGCTTCATTACAATACTTGGTATTTGGTTTCCAGATCCAGTCCAGATGACTCCATACAGCTCTAGAACTGCCCAGATTTTAAACTGATGAGGATCACATACAAACTGGAAAAGAAGAGGATGGAATTTCAGAGTTTTTTCTTTGTAACTATACGATCAGGTTCTCAGTTATTCCAAGGGGTTTTAATGTGAATGAGACCGCAATCCTTACAGCTGATTTTTGCTTTAATGAAAACCTAAATTCTGGAGCACAGATGGCAGTTGAAAAAAAAAGAAGAAAAAGAAACAGCATGACAACCTACTGTAAGGCAACTCACTCCAGTCCTTGGATACAGTCATTTTAAAGTGTTTTCCAATACTGCTATATATTACTAGCAGTTCCACCGTACCAGGAAATGTGATGAGACTAATAAACAGCTTTTACTTGAAGTGAATACTTTCCAAACTGCCCCTTAGAATAGAGATTTTTATGCAGATGCAATTTCTTATGGTTTCTGGGGTACATTGTGTGGCTCACTTAATTCCATCCATATCGTTTTGTATTGTCATATATTTTATTAAAAACAAAGCTGAGTTAAAACACCAGGCACATTACTTTGCCTCTTTTGAAAATCTGAAATAAGAGGTGTGAATTTCTGCCATTCTTACTCAGTTGTTACACTTTCAAACTTTCAGAATCCAGTTTTTGCTTTGCTTCAAAAGCCAGACTTGTCCAAATCACTTGCAATCACGAAGTTTTCCAGACACACAGGTTGGAAAACTAAAGTGCTTTTAACAGCTGTGTCCCAAGTTCAGAATGTAGGTCTCTGCATGCTTTGTTAGCCCTGAGGAGGGAAGCAGGGACTTCAGCATTTTGGCTATGTCTTCCACTGTTTGCCTTTTACTGTCACAGCGGCTGCTGCTGCTGCTGCTGCGGATGACATCTGATGTTGACATCAGACATTGGGGAGATAGAACAGACTTTCAATATCTGCGCTCAGTCACTGGGAGAAAAAGCCTTGACAAGAGCCATCACAAAAGGAGATAATCTCCTCCTCCTCCACCTTCCATCACCCCCTCTTGCAAACACCAGAAAGCTTCAGAGGAAGGCAGGCTAATGAGTCACCCCTGAGCCCCACTTTTAATTCATTTATGCTCTACCTTAGGGGAGTCCCTCCACAAGCACAACTGATAGTGTAAATAAATAATTTCTATTTTGAAAAAAAGTCATATTTATTGGAGTCATTCTAAATATTGTAAGCAAGCAACCACACACTGACATTTCTCATTCTTTCCGACTGAAAAGCTGCCTACATCAAAGGAAGAAAACATTAACAGAATGAGATAGTGGTAGCCCTGTAACCCACTTCAGTTTTAACAAGTTAAAGAGAGAACTACCACATGATTATCTTTACTGCCCTACACTTATGTGAAAATGCATTGAATACAAGTCTTCCTGAGGCACAGCAGTTTTCAGAGAGCTTGAAGCTGCAATCCTTATGTCTGCTATACAGAATCTACCTACACGAGTCACCTACTTGCAATGAATCAAGTAATTTGTATCTATGAGTGTTGTTCAACATAGGTGCTGCTAGAGTCTGATCAAGCTTTAATTTCTTAATTACTAAACTTAATCAAAAACTAAAAAAGCAACCACTGTAAAATACTTGAATTTGCTAAAGTTAAATCTTGTTTAACCATATTCAGTGTTAATATGATACAAAACCTATCTGAGTTGGAAGGCTTCCTAGTATTTCTGTAAACTATAAAATATTAAACAGTTCAGCAACATAACAATGCTCATTCTAATAAGAATGAACTGAGTTAGGCACATGAAGGAGTAAGAAAAAGGAGATTTTGCAGCAGTATGGTAAGCATATGCTCCATCTTGTCCAAAAAGCCATTGTGCAAGCTATTTGGTGGGGCAGGCTGCTGGATTTGGTGTTGATGGATGCAACAGATTTATTGTCTTTTAAATTTATGTCAGCTGCAGCAAAACAAAGACATATGTCAGTATTTTAAATTACCCATCTTTTTCCATTCTCAAAAAGCGTTTCGGCACTAGTCAAAGTCTCAAGTCCTCTGAGATTTTTTTATACCTCTCAATTCATCTATCCCTCTTCAGTACTCACACATGTATTTCCAGCCAGGACAGGTACACAGTTCTGCTGCACATCATTCAGTCTAAAAATTCAACATTTGGTGATAAGCCAAAAGACTTTTTTTTTCAGAGGGAACTCTAGTTTTCTTTTGAGAGAGAATAGGAATGAAAGGGGAATCCCAGAAATTCCCCTCCTATTAGCTCTGTGCTTGAAGTATTATTAACACTTTCACTTTCTCACTCCTACTCTCACCATTTGAATCTGGGTCATAACAGCATGCCTACCCTTCAGTACCCTGAGTGGGTGGTTGTTTTGGCTGGCGCTAAGGCATACTTGCTTTGTGACACAGAGTGCCCTTATGGTGACACATACCTGTCCTTTTCAGTTGCATTTTATACTTTTTTTTATTAACTTGTTTATTATAAAAGACAGACTACAGAGTGGAATTTGTGTTATTCAGTGTTCACATTGTTTTAACAATGTGTGAAAGGAAAACCCACAAAATATTTTAGTCTATTCTTTTCACAATACTGGATTATTCCCTATAGCATTTTTTTTTTCCTTTTCCAAATACCTTTTCCTTAGTAAAATACTGTAATACATGCTCTACCCTCAAATACTACAATGCATGCCTGAAGTCTCAGGTTGGGCCTCTAGTACTAGAGTCTTTAAATCCCAAATGAAGAATTTGAGGAGCTAGAATTAAATTATAGTAGAAATTAAATTCAATTAGTGTCAGGCTGCCTATCTAAAGAAAGTGTCAGACCTATAAGAACTCCTGTATAAAAAGAAAAAAAGGACCAAACAAATATGTGAAAGAAGCCGGATCTTCAAATTTCCCTGTTAGCAGAAGGAGAAAATCAAGAGTCTGGTGCAGGAAAGGTTTAAGTGATGTGCAGCAGAATGGGAATGACACCTGTAGATTTATGTCTTTCCAAACAAGTGAAGTCTCTTATTGACTCTTCGTATATCTATATGTGATGCTTCTTTCTATCCTCTTTGAGGGGTGGAAAGAGTCTGAGTAAATAATTCTGGACTTTTAGAAAAGGAGAAGAAAGATGAGATGCTACTTTTCCAAACTAAAACATCTACATTTCGGAGTACAATTCTAACAAAGATAAAGAAGAGAGATTATTCTACACGGTTCTGTTCCACCTTCCCAGTTATTGTGAAATGGTCATTAACTAATTGGCAAGTCTTCTAAACAGCTGCTATTTTAAAATTTCTCTAAAATCATTACCAACCACCTGTTCAAAGTAGTTCACACCTGTGTTTTTAGCTAACATACCAAGTAGAGAGAAATTATTGCTTGTGTAGTTATTATATACAATATTAAAACATAATCCTAAAATTACATAAATATATGTATACTGTTTGCTCTTACTACTACCGTCACAAAGCAAGTGCAACATTCGCAACCTGGGTAATTAGCACTAGGGCTGTTCTTTCTAAATTGCAAGTGAGTATCCCTATGCCATCCTTTTTCTTTGCATCCAATTAAGGCTAATGCATACTGCCCTACAAGAATTTGCAAGCTGTACCGAGAAATAATGCAGTGTTAGTTTTGCAATTTAGTGCACAGGGCACATTTGTGCTAAAGCTCTGTAAACTGGGCCCATGGTCAAAAGGAGCAATTAGCACTTTGTTAGTATGCAATGATGTACTAATCTACACAGTCCCCAAAAGCAATTGTCTATTCCTTTCGCCCTAGTGTACAAATTTTCTACAGTATGCACCACGCTGCCCCTAAAATAGCCCATCACATCACAGTTGCTGTAAAACCGGTTTCCTGTGATTAGGATCTATGTATCAATTAGAATTTATTTATTGGAAAAAAATCATGTTGTACCATTAATCCCTTTTTCTATGTTGAGATAGCTGCATAGTTCTCTGAAAGTGTTAAACAACTGTAACTGTTCTATTAAAGAGTAAAAGGGGGTCAAATTTAGATGACAGAATATTTCCATCTGAACCCCTCTAAAGGTTGCTCCTAACTAAAAATAGACTGTTGCAAGCTGTGATCTCCAGGAAAATAAGCCTGGTGCTAAAAGTGACCGGATGGTAAAAACCATAGAAACTATCAGAAACACTGGCAACTGTCAGAAACAGTGGACTAAACCCTACTGTTCAGTGAGTATTCCACATCCCCCTCTTGTGGCTGATATGTAAAGGATGTGAATCTATCACAGGTACCAGCTAAATTATCTTTTAATATAGATGGGCTTTGTGATAGTCACCAGAGATGGTCCACAGTGAGGGCTGCAAAAATCAAGGAGGAAAACAAGGCAGCATATTGCCAAGCATCTGAGAGTTACTAGTGCTTGTTGTTGAAGGCTTGGTTTCAAAGGCTATCTTCCTGAAGTCAGGCTTATTATAAGGTATCTCAGCTGGGGCACCCACCAGCCAAAACACCTTCAGCCACTAACCATTTTGGAAAATCTTGGCAGTGCAATATGTACCTACCTGTTAAGGGGGTATGTGCTAAGCATCCTCTCCCCACTGTATCAGTTGCCTAGAAGCAAGCTACGGCCACAGTTTCATATCTACCCAGGAAAACTTACAAGGCTGACAGCATCTGCCACAGGGTTACAGCTTCCAAAAGGAGTATGGAAAACTAGGATGTTAGCTCCCTCAGGAGAAAGGTAAGGTGTATTGAGGAGGCATAGCACCTCCATAATAGCAGAATGCTACGCAATTAGGATGAGTTGAACATCACTATCCAGCTAGGTAATGTGGAAGTTCAATTCTCAATTTAAAGGAGGAAATAAAAAAGAAAGCTCTATGAACTGACAGCACAGTCAGTAACTTTAACAGAATGATCCTTCATGGGGACCTCTAAATAAAAAGACAACCTTCATAGTCACTGCCCATGTACCTGCCCCTGATCTTACGCAAAAGAGCTCTTTGACTCTTCAGACTAGGAGAACAAGAGGCACACTCTGGGCTTCGATGGAAGAAAGGGAAGAACAATGAAAAGGAGGTTTATGTAGCTGTAGGAAGCTGACAGAGCTTTTCTCCTTTCTCATTTCTTTCCTATCACATCTGTCATTAGTATGAATTCAGTTCAAAGAGCTTCTGGTTTCCATTTTCCTTTTTTTTTTCTTCCTTCTCTTTTTTCCAGGGGGAAAGAAAAGAAGAAAAGAGGAATACGAATGAGGAAATGAGAAATCAAAAATCTCACTGCAAAAAAAATTTTCTACATTTAATTTTTTGGGGGTAAAAAATTAAAAAATAATATTTTTGTGAGAAATATCTAATAATTCCTTCCCCCCTGCCAAATCCCTTGAGCAATTTAGATTGGCTGGTCTCTCCATAGATACTAGATTCACTTAATAGGGACCCAGTCAACCATTCCATTGCTTCCGACAAGAAAACTTCACCTCCACAGAACTGGCCCCATGATATTCCTGATAAACCTGTCAATACCCACCAAGCAGCCCTGATCATCTTTAGAATGGGAAGGCAATAGGACAGTAAAAGACCTGAAAGTGTGTCTGTTTCTCCAAATTTGAAGGAAACTACTGAACACAAGAACAAGGCCTGTGAGAGCTGTATTTTTCTCTTAATTAGGGGACCTAAATGTTAGCTTCTCAGTATTTGCCATTTTGGTACCAAAAGCAAAAGTAATTTGAAGAAGTATTATAAATACCATTACATTCACTACTTGCAACACTGTATAAACTAACATATTCCTTACAATCTTCTCTCCCTTTAACAAGTTAAGAGTCATAGTATCCCTCAGGGAGATGAAAGAAAGAAATTAGAGATGTTGGTTAAGGAGACGGAGTCTCTAGTGACTTGGGATGAGACTACTTAGATCAACTGTTAATGTATAGAATACTCTAACACGATATAATTTATTAATGGGTCTGTTACGCAGCAATATGGATTTACTAAGGTCATATCAGCTACTTGTCCTCCTCATTCACTTCCTTGTGCAAGCAGCAGTACCTGATTCATTTGATTTCCTCCATCTGTCTTTCTGTTTTCCCAGTTCATCTCTCCAGGACACCACCTTTTGCAAAGAATGCTTTAAATTTGCTCTGGAAAGAAAATATAGTTGCTTGGATGTTATCCAACGTGGCTAGGCATAGAGAAGATTTCAGAGATTCTTTGCTTGGTTTGCATTTAAGCTGCAGAAGAGTTTATGCAGCTGTCTGAAATATTTGTAACAGTACCGAATTAGTTTTCGGTTAGCTCATTTAGCTTTCATTGTCAATGAGTTTTGTAACAGAGCAGTGGTAGGTGAGGAGTAGATAGTATGTTAACAAGAAGGCTGTTCCTGTCTCTACTTAGTGTCAGCACCTGCCATTTGGGATTCTCTCCAAAATTTGTGTTCTGTTTGTGAGAATACTGAAAAACAATGAAGAGAGTTACTGAGAATTCTAGTTCTGCTTGTTTACACTTGCATTTCTGGACTTAGCAAATTAATAAAGAAAAAGAAATGTAACTTTTCAGATATTTTATCCACTGTAGACAGAAATAAGATCCTGCCAAAGATTTAGCATTTGAAGAGATTGTTTAATATTCATGCAGGAAAACTTAAACTGATTATGTTCTAAAAATATTTTTTTCAATTTGACTTTGTTGAAAATAATGAATTGCTCATCTGCTTTTTTTTAAGTTAAAATAACATATTTTAATATATGTTGCTATCATGCTGTTATAAATATCGGAAATTACGAACACTGGAAGAGTATTAAAAATTTAAACTGTTTCACCATCTGTGCTGTTTGTTTCTTTTCCACATTTCATTCAACTTGGACAGTGAAAATACCTTCATTTGTTTTTCTCTTTCACTCCCATGCACCAGCATAATGATTCAGTGTTTCTGCTACAAACACTGCAAGGGTATATTTATCTCCAAACTGCCATATCCAAAAATGCTGTTTTCATATAGTTAGAAAAAGATATACTTATAAAACCAAACACAAATAACTTGACTTTATTAAAATGACTATATGAGTAGTCCATTGTTTCAGTTTTTTATGTTGATTACTTTTCCCAATGTACTACAGGTATACCTGGGTTTATATAGCTAGTGTATATCTATCTGTTGTACTTGACAAAATTCTTTTGCAAAAAGAGGTTGTCAGCTAACCAGGACAAAGGATGCCTGAAGTGTGATGGTAAGGTGCACTTGTCTTTGATAATGCACTCTATGTTATTTTTATGTGATGAATGGAAGACAAGTGTGAATACTTTTTTATAGGCCCACCTTCATTTAGAATGTCTTGCCCACCTGACTGTCACAATTTAAAAGCACTAGACTTTTCAGCTGCAAAATCACTGAAGATGGAATCAAGTTTCAAGATCCAGATTTACCACGGAAAAGAGTGGTTCTAGCTCTGCTATCCTGTTACAATTTTGCTGCTCAGTTGGAATATCTCAGGGGCATTCTTCCATATTAAAATGAAGAAAAATCTGAAACAACTGAATCCTGAGTTGATGTTCCCCCTCACAAAGAGAGGTCACATCCCAAGGCCATTTAATCCCTCAGAATCTGACAGAGGAGCAACTCCCCATTGAATCACTTAAACTACAGCATGAAAACCAAAGATAAACCTGTTTGATTAGCATTAACAGACACCTTCTTTGTTTAATGTTGGCAGGCACAATGGCTAGAGATCAATGTGATCTCTAAGTTGGAGTAGATTCCATGCATTCCTCATAAAATATTTTATGAATCATGCCACAATCATCCCACATTTATTAATTCCATGCCTGGATTCAGTGGCAAAGATCTAAGCCTGAGATCACTGTCTTTTCTCAAAGTAAAACAAAATAAAACCAACTTCATATAATGCAAAAGCTTCACTTGACATTGCTAGCTTTCTCTACTTACCTCTTGGTTACACTTCTCCTGGACAATTTCCAGCAACCATTCCACTGTAATCCACTCATTAGCTGCAGTGTTCTGAATTTCAAGTAAACTTTCTAAGTCTATCATGAAAGAGGTGGATAAAAAGAGAAAAATTAAGGTTAAAACCTCTTCTAAATTAATATCAGGCTTTTCTTGGCAATTTGCTCTGTGTGGACCACACAGTGACCAGATCAAAAAAAAAACCCCAACACCCTGCCCCCCCCCCCCCCCCAATACCATCACAGTGAATCAGGATAACAAGACTGACTTAAGGAATAAAAAAAAAAAAAAAAAAAAGAAGAAGAAAAAGTATGAGTTAGAAGAAACATTTAAAAACCTTTACAAATGACAACTTTATGAATGTAATATAGAAATGAAGAACAGGTATAAACAAATTGGACTTGTCTAACAAATGAACCTGACCAGATAGATTTGTTTCATCCTTTCTTTTGCCCTTGAATTTTGACAAGAATTCCCTTGCATGCCAATTGCCTGGGATTTGAAAGGTCTGACACACAATATTCATGGTAGTCAGCTTCACTAATAGTTCTCCACTCTTGTTTTTCAAGAAAAAAAATCACACTTTTTGGAGACATAATTTCCTTATTCATTTCCTCAGGGGGGATTAACATGTTAAGTCCTTTATTCCTTACCTTTGATGAGTCTGGAATGGATTGTGAATGTGATATTGCAAATTGGCAGAAAGATCTTATTTCGTCTGAATTTTTGAATCAGCCTCTCTCAAAGAGTCTAATCAAACCTGTCACTCTTATGAAGACTGACGTGGCCAACAAGTGTGCTGCTGAACTGCAACCTGCCAGACTGAGCAACTCCTGCCATAAACGCATTTGAAAATCTGGATTTTCTATTGATCCCAACTTGGGTTTGCTATACAATGACTTCTGTAGCTGGACCACATCAATATTTCTGTCAGAATGGTTACACTGCATGTGTTGATCATGTCCAATTTACAAAATGCTGAAGTGACAATAATGGGGTTATTTGAACGTTTATTCTTGAACAGTGAGAAGCAATGTATTTGCTGATGTCAACAAAGACTCTATACATGTTCAGACACCAGCAAGTGCAGAAGTAATTTATCTATCCTTCCACCCTTGGGAGGGGCTTTTTCATTCTTAGCTCAAAAGAGACTTATGCTCAAAAATAAAGGGCAAATATTGGAAAAAAAAATTGGAAACTGATATTCAGAACTAAGCCATGCTTTACTACTGTGGAAATTCATACTACAAAATGAGTGATTTTTATTTTCTTCCTCTCCATAGGGATGGCTCGCAAACACATATTCCCCTGTTCTCTCTCTCTTCTCTATGAATGTTGCACTTTTCCTGCTCCATTCACCTGCATAGCTTACACTCAGATCACAGCTGGTCATTTTAGGGCTCTGGGAAGATTCTGAATCTTCCACCCAAAACTAGAGGTTAGATTTTTAAAAGAAATATGAGACTTAGGTAAGCAGATGTCACTGAGTTCAGGGGAGCTCGAACAGCTAACTTGCTTCACGCCCAGTAGAAACCCAAGACTGGAATTCAGGAAATTTTCCTCAGGCAACACCCAGTAGGAGGTTTTGCCTGAATACAGATGTCAGGACTGGATCTTTACAATACCATCCTTTACCAAATCTGAATGGTATCAGACCTGTTCCAAGGGCTTGTTTGCTATATTATATTTCCTGAATGTAAGTAAACAAGAACAAAGGAGGCTGTATAAAGTGGACAGAATAAACATGTTCAAAAGAACAGTGGCTCAGCAAGTATCTGTGGGTATGAGGGCTATAATAATATTAAAAAGCTAAATGTTTTCAAATCAATCCAGTCAAGCGCCTATTAAAAAAAAAAAAAGGAAAAAAGAAAAAAAGAAAAAGCTCTCTTTTTTCCTCAGCTGTGGTGGTGCAGCACCTGCCATTAGCTGTGGTGGTTCCTATTTTCATATTGTCTGACAGTAGCAGTTGGACTGAGCCAGAGCCAGTGAGGCCGAGAGGCAGACTCCCTGCTTCCACAAAGCTGAATTTAATAAGATGAGAACAGTATGCCAAGATGGTGAACTCCCTCCCTAGCACTTATCATGACACTAGTCACTCAGCAGGGCCCTTATTGCAGCAGTAATCTGGGTGAGCCTGGCAGAGCGTCCTGCTTACAAGTTCAATATAATAGAACAGCAGGGCACTGGAGGCCTGGCAGAAAAGCTTAGCAAAGTTAAAGCCTATTACGCTATGCTTGAAAAAAATGGCTCTCAAAATATTATATGCCGAGCAAAAACCTGGACATGCCAAGTGCAGGGACATACTAAGCCTCTTCCATAATGGTGCACTCATTAGTCTATAGACACAAGCAACATGGATTTAAAAGTCCATAACTTGAATGGAAATGGATATGCAAATTTGTCCTTTTCTTCTGCTCGGCTTGAATTTAACAGGCAACACTATGGCATAATATATAGATAGTGAAAACAAAACTTGAATCTGCTCTGAGCTGCATTAAGTTGTTGAAGTTAGAAAATCCCTGCTCTGCATTTTATTTCAGTTATATTTTCATAAAGAACAAAAATCAGTTGGAAGTAATAACCCACCTCACTGGTATACACTGGTATGTGAACATGAAATCTCAACCTTGACAAGACCTGCAGCAAGGAAGCTGTATTAGAGACATCCTTAATATAGTGACATACAACTCAAGCCCATCAGCATTTAAATTAAAGCAGAATAAAGATTTTGTTGTGAGCTGTCCACAGTAATACCATAAGTCAGATTGATTTTCATTGGATTATTACTTATTTGATTGAACATTTTAAAGTCTATTTTACTCCTGTCCCTATGTTTAGCTTCAGTGTGTCTATTATAGTATCGACTTGAAATTCATCAAGAATGTGTTGATCCAACCTTGAAACATGGTCCCTAGTTTGAATGGCATTTTGGAAAGAGAATTTTACTTGTTAGGACTTGCCAAAAAAGTCTTTCCATCTGGTCAAAAGACCACAATGATAAACTCCCCTGAAATGAATTCTAAAATGATAAAACAGCTAAAAAGAGATTGGAAGAAGAGGTAAGCATATACTCCTCTGCGTATCTTCACTTGTGATGGGAAGATCAATGTGTCACCTGGCCACTTTGCAAAGTCAAGCAGACTTTCATTTGCCCAAACACAACCCCTTAAAGCCATCTGACATGCCCTTGGGTTTTCCATGTAGCCAGTATCCATCATTCCAGAAGTGCTAGGGTCTCCTGTGGTTTCTGCACCACATATGTCCCACATAAAATAGAACTGCATATCCTTGCATCTGGAAGGAACCTTAAGAGGTCTTGAGTCCAACATCCTGCTCAAAGGAGGGTCAACACCGCATTCAGATGAGGTTGCTCTGGGCTTTGTCCAGTTGAGTCTTGATGAATCTCCAAGGATGGAGATTCCATAATTTCTTTGGGCCCCTATTCCAATGCTTAATTATCCTCACAGTGGAACATTTTTTCCCTTATTTCCAGCTATAACCTTCCCTCTTTCAATTTATGGCTCTTGTTCTCCCACTGTGCTCCTTGGCAAAGGAATTGGTTCTGTCTTCCTAGAAACCTCCTCTTAGGTATCAGAAAGCTGCTGCTAGGTGCCCCACAGCTTCCCTAAACAATCTTGCTCTCTAAAGAAGCACAGTTCTTCAGGTTCTCTTGACAGGGCATGTGCTCTAGCCTCCTGACCATCTTGGTAGCTCTCTGCTAGACTCGCTCAAGTTTACCAGCATCTTCCTTGTACTGGGGAGCCCAGAACTGAAGTCTCGCAAGTGGCAAATAGAGGGGAATAATCACTTTTTGATCTACTGACTACACTCCTGTTGATGCCTCCCAGCATGCGCCAGTCTACTGCCAGATATACTGGCTACACTCCTGTTGATACCTCCAGTATGCTTAGTCTACTGCCCACCAAGACCCCCCAGGTCCTTTTCAGCAGAATCTTCCAGCGCTAGGGTGGCAATCCATAAGAACCAGGGTCGGTGATCTGGTGACTTCCTTGAGCTGCTTAAAGAAGACTTCATCCATTTCCTAATATTGACCACATGACTTGTAACAGATTCCCACCACAATGTTGCTCTTGCCAGCCGCTCCTCTGATCATGACTCACAAGCCCTCAGTCACCTTATGTTCTGTTCCACAAAGGAGCTCCATACATCCAGGCTGCTCCCTCACATAGATAGTACCCCGCTTCCTTGTCTTCCTTGTCTTCCCTGCCTGTTGTTCCTAAAGAGCCTGTATGCTCTTTACAATGCAGAGCTCCTGCCACATATCAGTTATTCTCATGATGTCTTAGTTCTGCACCCACACACAGAGCTCTAGCTCCTCCTGTTTGCTTCCCAGACTGTGTGCATTTGTGCACAAACACTTGAGGCAAAGCTTCTTTTAACCTGTCTTATCCTTCCTGAGGGGCTCTCTTACTCCTGTCACCCTGTCCCATGTATTTACTGCCCCGACTTCTGCTCCCTCACTTATCTGCAAGCTGTCATCACCATCCCCTGACATACCTGGTTTAAAGCCTGTTGGCAAAGATCATATGTGTGGATATCTTGGATACTCTAGGGCACCTCAAATGGAAAGTACTTGCGTTTAGACAGTTAAATCCCGCCTTTGGTGTCTGAGTCCAAGACTTACAACTGCTTCTGTCTGGTCATGTCTATTTCTTATCCCATCCTTCCAGTCTGTACCATTTTACCAATCATTCAAACAGAGGAACAGACTACTAAATTCCTAGATGTTCTTCATAAATGCACAGAAAGAATATTTTAGATGCAGATTTTAGGGTTTTTTTTGAGGAAAAGCCTTCCTGTGTGAAAGAAATTAACTTATTTTAAGTATCATCCAACAGAATCTAGCTAAGAAGTGCTCGAGCTACAGCTCTAATGTAGCAAAAACAGCTAAAATATTCCTACCCTAGCACAAGGATCAACAATATTTGGCAGATGTGATAAACACAGCAGGTAGCAAGATTTTAGGTAGCACACAGCACTTACTCAGGGGGCCTGAGCACGCTAATAGGCCTTAATGGCTCTGACCTGCCTCAGCTGGGGCCTCCACTCACACCCACGGGTCCAGGAGCTCTACTTAAGCTCAGCCCCGCACCTTCATTTCTTTTCTAAGCTACTCTGGAGGAGTGCTGGTTTCCAGCTCAGCTGCAGCTATGCCCCTGCCTGGCAATGTGTCCAGTTGACTCTGGCCTCTGTGGACTGGCTTCCCAGCTTGACCTGGAGTCTACCTGGCAATTGCTGGACCGACTCTGACCTGCAGACTGACTTCCTGGCTTGACCTCAGAACTGCTTCATTACTATGAGCTTGCCTGGTGATTTCAGCTCTTGGCAGGACCTGGCTACTATCTCTGGGCCTGTCCTGCTCAGGTGCTGTGGGGTGGTGCCTGGCCGATGAGACCCCTGCTCTGCTGGCCAGGTTGTTAGTCTTGGCTCCATGCCCCTTAGGGGCCCTCTGGCCCTTGCTGCTCCCTGATGAAAAATGTAAAAAAGGTTAATGCATGGCACTGAGAGCTAAGTATGCAGTTAAAGCATTACTGTGAATGCAGCGGAGGCAGCACTTTGAGTTTTACTGCAAAAGAGAAGCTTTCAAAACCATCACCTGTTCCCCTTCTAAGCATTTCCATACTGTTCTAGATTGCTGACTAACCTTAATAGGTACTTGTCTCTCTATTACCTTTGAAAGCCTCTATTAGTTTTCTTGCCTCATACCCTCTCTGCAGTGCCTTGTTATATTCTGCCATGTTGTTGTGACAAGTGATAGTCCGCTAGTTGAAGAACTTTACTGTAGTATTGGCAGACTTGATGGCTTCCCCCTTGGAAAGGGACACCTTGTGGCTTTTGTGGAAAATGTGAATAGTTCACTTAACCCGGAGAAGAAATTTTGCATAGCAAATTACAGCCCATCATCATTCCTCAGTTTTGTGGCACTTCTGTGCTGGCAACAGAACTGAAAGTAATTTGATTTGCTCTGCATCCTGTCTCCCCAGTAAGCACAATGGGGAGCTGAGGACATGCCTGGTGTCTTATAACTCCTGAACACTAAAGACCAAACATGGTGCATACCCCTTCCATACCTGAAGTTCATCTGAAAGGATTCCAGGTTTAGCATAAGGTAAAAAAATTCCAACCAGCTTATGAAACCAACAACCTTAACTCTGCCCTGCAGTATATTTTGGGATAACAATTAAATTAAGTTCTTTGGATATCTGTAGCTGTAAATTACATGGAATTTATTTGTAAAGATGCTGGAGTTGGGATTTACCCTTAGATTTTTTTTTCCCCCATTGGCATTTTGAAATATACACACTTCTTTTGCTTACTAGTAAGTAAGCTTAAACTACTATGTTGTTCTGCATGTGTAAAAGCCATGGCAAGTTTTTATTTATTGATAATCCACATCACTAGAAAAATTCCTGGCTAGGATTGGATGACTTCATGCAAATAAGCATAACAGTCTTAGAGAACAGAATACTTTTCAGGGCCTGTGGGCATAACTTGCACGAACCTGAGCAGCTAAGCCTTTAATTTCCACTGAACCTCAGTGAAAAGGCACTGTAAGAAACCCTTGCTTTGCTTTGTGGTAAAGCCTCTGGTGTTAGAAAGCAAGGGTACCACTGATGTCCTCCTGTGCATATCCAAAACCCTGAGCAAGATGAACAGAAACATAGCACTGCCAAATCTTACCAAAGAAGAATTTGCTGCTATTTTAAGTCTCGCTTTGGGTGACTGGTTTTAGTTTTATCACCTATCATCTAGTGGTGAAACATTCCCAGGCAAATGGTGCATTCAGGACAGAGCAATATTAAATGTTCTTGGTAGATTTCAGATATCTTGTCAATATTAGGTTGGTATTCAACCATTTCAGTGTCATATGAAGGATAGATACAGCAGTAGTGTCTTCAAATTATTTTGTTACTGAAGCCAAAATTAGCAACAGTAAACTTTTCAAATAAACTTTTAATATTATGAAACATCAGGAGTACTGCAGAAACCATTAGCAATCCAGTTTCATGAAAAAAGAAATTCCTTTGGATATTCTAACCGATGGGACCAGTGTACTTGTCATACAGAAAGGAATGAGTGAGGAACCTTGTAACAGAAAGCACAATGTAGCAGTGTTATATAAAGCCGAGTGTGCCACTTGGCTTGTGCTATAGCAGCTGTTATTCAAAACCATATGGGAATTTCTGAAGACAACTTTTATTCTGAACTTCCTCATCTGACTTAGCAGAGACAAATACATAGTAATGAGTATGTACACTCTTGATGAAATTCCAAGGAAAAGGTGTTCCAACATTCTGAGAGCAAAAACTTAATGCCTTTGCATCTTGGTAATCTCTTAACTTAGATACTTAAGACAAATCAAATAAATGTTTTATTTTGTGGGACCAGATGGCTAACACCTCACAGGCTAAAATGCCAGCTGCCAATTTGTTTGTTGGTGTTTGGCTTTAAGTTACTGCACACACTGGGAGGTAAAGAATAAACTTTTAATTTCTGTCAGATTTATTATTTCACAGTTTGAATTTTAGTTAAGTTCACACTAAGTGGAGCAACAGAGGCAAATCCTTGCCCTTTTCTCTTAGGAGATACTTTCCTACACATACTTATGCCACTACTTTGATGTGAAAGATGGGCAGTTATGCTCAAAAGATCCAGTTCTCTTTGAGTTCCAAAGATCAATGTCAGATGAGTAGCTGACTGTGATTTACTTTTGGTGATGGCTTCTGTTTTTCTTCTGTTGATATCTATATCCAGTAACTATTCCAGTCATGCATACAATACATTGTAACTGATCTTCCATATTCTATCAAGATAGGTCTGATGACATAAACGGTCAGGAGTCATTATTATTTATTTGTATCGCAGTAGTCCAAAGATACTATGGTATAGCCTATGCCAACATCATGCTTGAAGAAATCTCAATTATTTTCTTGTCCAAGAGAAAATATATATTCTGCTTGAACAGAATTTTGAAGTATTATCATAGAATCATAGAATAGTTTGGGTTGGAAGGGACTTTTAAAGGTCATCTAGTCCAACCCGCTGCCATCAGCAGGGACATCTTCAAGTAGATCAGGTTGCTCAGAGCCCTGTCCAACCTGACCTTGAATGTTTCCAAGGATGGGGCATCTATCACCTCTCTGAGCAACCTGTTTCAGTGTTTCACCACCCTCATTGTAAAAAATTTCTTCCTTATATCTAGTCTACATCTACGCTCTTTTAGTTTGAAACCATTATCCCTTGTCCTATCGCAACAGGCCCTGCTAAAAAGTTTGTCCCCGTCTTTCTTATAAGCCCCCTTTAAGTACTGAAAGGTCTCCCCACAGCTTTCTCTTCTCCAGGTGGAACAACCCCAAATCTCTCAACCTTTCTTCATAGGAGAGGTGTTCCAGCCCTCTGATCATTTCCATGGCCCTCCTCTGGACCCACTCCAACAGGTCCATGTCCTTCTTGTGCTGTGGACCGCAAAGCTGGATGCAGTACTCCAGGTGGGGTCTCATGAGAGCAGAGTAGAGGGGGAGAATCACCTCCCCAGCTAGCTGACCACGCTTCTTTTGATGCAGCCCAGGATACGGTTAGCCTTCTGGGCTGCAAGCGCATGTTGCTGGCTCATGTCCAGCTTTTCAGCCACCAGTACCCCCAAGTCCTTCTCCACAGGGCTGCTCTCAATCCCTTCATCCCCCAGCCTGTATTGATACTGGGGGTTGCCCCGACCCAGGTGCAGGACCTTGCACTTGGCCTTGCTGAACCTCATGAGGTTCACACAGGCCCACTTCTTGCGCTTGTCCCGGTCCTTCTGGATGGCATCCTGTCCCTCAGGCATGTCAACCGTACCACTCAGCTTGGTGTCATCTGCAAACTTGCTGAGGGTGTACTCAATCCCACTGTCTGTGTCATTGATGAAGATATTAAATAGTACTGGTCCCAATATGGACCCCTGAGGGACACCACTTGTCACCAGTCTCCATCTAGATATTTAGCTGTTGACCAGTACTCTCTGGATGTGACCATCCAACCAATTCCTCATCCACCAAACAGTCCACCCATCAAATCCATACTTCTCCAATTTAGAGAGAAGGATGTTGGAGGGGGACCGTGTCAAAGGCCTTACAGAAGTCCAGATAGATAACGTCTGTAGCTCTTCCCTTGTTTACTGATGTAGTTGCTCCACCATAGAAGGCTATTAGGTTGGTCATGCAGGACTTGCCCTTGGTGAAGCCACGCTGGCTGTCTCCAATCACCTCCCTGTCCTCCATGTGCCTTAGCATAGCTTCTAGGAAGATCTGTTCCATGATCTTCCCAGGCCCAGAGGTGAGGCTGACAGGTCAGTAGTTCCCAGGGTCCTCCTTTCTACCCTTTTTACAAATGGGTGCAATCTTTCCCTTTTTCCAGTCAACAGGGACTTCACCTGACTGCCATGACTTTAATTATGCATTGGACAGACCGGATGTGGTGCATACTAAGCCAGTAATTCCAACTGACTCCAAACCCCTTTTTTACCAGACCTTGGCATTGAAAGTTTAAGGTATCATTGTTACCTGTACTCAGAGCTAGTTTGGATATGGGGGACTAATTCATCATGATTTAACAAATAATTGAAGTGCTTTTTGCCTGGCTTATGTAAAAATTAGCTTCTTGGTATATCATACGATTAAAAGCTATTGCAAAGAAATGTTCATATATATTTTATAGTGTAACTACAGAACTGCTTGCACAAAAAGATTAATCTATGCTAGAATAATAGTGTTTAATACAATTCTAGTAGGCCACTAAGTGAAAACAGGATAGCCAAAGTCAAATATTTTATAACCACAAAACAGATTCTGCTAATCAGGTATAAACTGATGTGCTGAACTGCACTGTTGGGTAAACAATGTGAGGAAGAAAACCAGTTGTTTGACTTGAGTGTCAATGTAGAAAACAAGCCAAAGTGTGGGTATAACCAAAAAGGGATTTTACTTTTTTATTATTCTGTGATCATCATACATGTAAATTCCTTTTAAAACATGACAATTAATTCAGAAAAGAAATTACTTCAAAATTGGAACATTAATAACCCCAGTTCTAAAAAAAAAACCAAAAAAAACCCCAAAACCCCAAAAAACCAAAACAGATTAATGAGAGATATTTTAAAAGAGATTTTTTTGCAGGACAAAAGGGTCTTCATTTCTTCTTGGCCAAGACTAGTTGTGCATCTGTAACTGAGGCCTTTGTAGGACAAAACCAAATTGTAAAGTAGCTACACATCAGAAGTTATATACTTAAAATTTTTTTAGGTTCAGTCACTGGTTTTATTTTATTCAGGAATGAAAGTAGTCATCAATGTTAAGTTTGCTTTTTCTCCTTATCTGGGAGACATCCGTAACTCTCTCCTGTGACTCATGAACTTTAAAATAATCAACAGTAGTCCTATACTGTTAGATTCCTGTTAATGAAAATATATAAATCAGTGTTGCCAGCTGTAATGGGGGCTGGTAATATGATTCAAGGGAATTCAATTAGCATTTTTTATGTTTTCTTTATCCCATATTATAATATTCAAACCAACACTGAGTATCATTTCTCATCATAGACTAGAAGCAATGCTTATTTTTCAGCTTTTAGAGTGTACTGAATATGTCATTATATCTTTTCCCTCTAACAGCATTCTCAACAAGATATTAGACCACTTCTAGTTCCATCTCCTGTTTTTCCTCTGGTTAGTTGGCTATTTTAAAGTCTTAATTCTGTCTTAGGAGTTAAACTGGTCCCTCCAAATATGGAAAGGCTTTTCATTGAAAGAGCTACTTAATGTTTGTTTATTCTGAAAACAAAAGGATGGCACTAAAAGTGGCTATGTATATTTGATTCCAGTGTTGCACAGAGCTGATGAGAAGTGAGACAAGTGAGCAATGTTCAAACATACATATTCTGCTGTCTGGGGGTAGTGGGATGGATCAGTATGGACTTATATAGTTAGTATAAATTACAGCTGATCTGACCTGCAGTCACTTCCATGCTTGTCTGTGCTTTGTGGTACTGATGAGGAGCTGCTCAACTGTTGTAAGCCCTTGACCTTTCACTTGTCTAAAGTGGTAAGTGTGAAATTTGCGACCAGCTATACTTTGGTGCAATTTCAGAGCACATCAAGATCATGGCAGGAGATGGATGAATTGAACTGGATAGCGTAAGAGCCAACACTGCAGACTGAAATTCTGATATAAGATCCTTGGAGAGAGGTTCATCTTTATTTTATACAGCATTGATATTGTTCAATGCTTGCTACTATAATAAAATTATACCCATAAAGAGGATTCCGCTTCCAAATGCTGCTATTTTACTCTAAAAGGAGAATTTAACAAAAAGACATTCACCAAATAAAACAACATACCAATTTATCCTCTCTACAACTTCCTTTGTGGTCAGGAAGTCAAAATGGGTATGAACTTGTGAATGAGAGTTCAGCTTTATATATTCGCAAAGGTGTTAACGTGTCTGTTTATCTTCATGATTTTACATTATGAAAACAAATTGATCATAATCTCAAAGTAAGCCAATACTAAGAAAGATTCAAATGTCCATATTAATTTTCTAGTGGGATGATGCTTACTATTTTCCACTCCTTGCTGCAGATGGATAGAAAGCCACAGGTCAACAATCTTTTGAGGAGGGTATGCTAAAGTCTTTTGTTTTCTGAAAAAAAAAAAATGTGTACTACTCAACAGTATTCAAAGTGTCTTTTACAAGCCAATCAATAGTTATGTATGAAAATATATAAATTCTGTACTCAGTAGCCAGAAGACTGTGAGGTGATTATTATTGCAAGTGACTAATACCTAAGCTATTAAAACATCATGCAGGGTTGCATCTGTGTGCCAGTGTTTTAGTAGGCAGCACTGCTTTCTCATTTCTCGTTATGATCTACAGGTGATTCCCCTGCCCTTAGTCTACTTCCATCCCTTGCAGCAGCTATTAATTTCCTGCTCAGGCTGATGTTTGATCAGAAACATCTATTCCTTTACTGTATCCTGAAACTTCTCCATTAACTGTGTATCACGCCTGTCCTTTACAGATTCCAGACTCCCACAATGCATCACATCACCCTTGACCATTACAGGCCTCCAGTGTTGCTCTGCAGCTATCTTCAACACCTTACGGTCTTCAACATCTAGCCTGATAGAGTAATGGTCAGGGTAGATGCACCAAGATAAACAGGTGAGAGGCCTGAGTAGCAAATGCAGTCTTGCTCAGGAGGAAGATATTGCTGACCAGGGGCTTAGGGGAACCTGCCTCCTGAACCTAGCTAAATTTCAGCTCATCTGAAACTGGGAGCTTCATAGTTACTTCTGTATAGATGCACTTCAAAAAGTCAGGGTCCTCAGGGCACTAGCAGGACTTAATGGCCCTGACCTCCCTCAGCTGGGGCCTCCACCCTAACCCATGGCCCAGGAGCTCTATTTAAGCTCAGCTTGGGGCCTTCACTCATTGCTTGAGCTTGACCTCAGACCTGCCTTTGCAGCATGAGCTTGTCTGGCAATCTCAACTCTTGGATGGACCTGGCCATCATCCCTGGGTCTGCCCTGCTCCATTGCTGGGAGCAGTGGAATAGACCCTGGCTGACGAGGCCCTTGCTTTGTTGGCCTGCAGTGCCCTGGCCACTGCTGTACCCTGACAGCTGGAACTTGGTATCATTAAAGTTCTAAAACCACAATCAAATTAATGAATAATTAGTTAATGAGAAAATTTATTTTCTGATTCAGTGGACCAGTGGCAGGATTTCTTAATAAATTCTAAGAGGGGAAAAAAGTAGCCATGGGGAGAAAAGTAGCCACACTAGAGTCAAAAACATTTATTGAAGACTTCTTCTGTTCACATACTTTGAATTTGGAAAGTGAAATTTGGCAATGAGGTAATTTGGGAGTTCACCAGGTACTTTTTGCTGTAGTATTAAATTACTCGTATACATTAAGCCTTCAAAATTCCTTACTCTCATCCTGGCAAAAGATAGTAGCATTGCTCATTCTAACTGGACAGTGTACACGAGTTCTGCAATAAAGGCAGGTGGAATTATAACCAAGTCAGATCGTTGTTTAGCAGTCTTTTGTTTCAAAGATGATAATTAGCACACTACTGACTGCTCCTAAAAGTCCCACTAGTATGATATCTGAGAGATAATTAGAGGAAATCAGAAATCAAATTTTCGAACTGTTGCATAATATCCTCACTGAAATTAGCCACTGTGCACATACATAAAGGTCAAATATGACTTAAACTTAGGAATCAGTATTATGTTGCCACTGTAGTGTCTTAATGTTCTGATTGTTTTTTTTACACTTCTAAACATCTATGTGTGATTCCAATATGAATACTGGAGTCACTGTCAGTCAACAGAATATATGAAATGTATAGATCAGACTGACCCAAACAGACAGTCAATGGCTTAGAATCATGAATGCTCATGAGTATATTGGACTAATGCAACTGCTTGGACTAATGTATCCATTTATTCACTTAAAAAGAACACTTGCATGTAAGCTCAATATAGAAAGAAAATGCTACTTAAAAATTTCCTTCCATATTGACTCAGTTTTTTATGTATCAGAAAGACTGATGAGTATGAAAAGCTTAGTTTTGACAACCTGGAAAAAAACAAGGTTAAATGCAAACCTGAATATGATTTAGCATGGAAGTTTATTACAATTGTAAAAAATATGCTTGTAAAAAATACTGAATATTTAATACTGCAAATAAGTAGTATGTAGAATTATGCCTGAGGGCTTTTTTGCTATGTTCAGTGGATTTAATTTAATTTAGAAGGGCTGAAAAAGTAGTATACAGTACACACTTTTCCAATCTACGAACTTTTTGTTACTCTTGTAGAAAGGCAGAAAGGAAGCTGCAAAACTAATCTAAAAAACCTCTAAAGTCATTTAAATAGGAGCAGAGTTATACAATGTCCACTTTGCAAACAGCATAGCAGAGAAAACTGCTACACTGGCAGTAGAAGGGAATTCACTTACACAAATTTTTTTACTTCCACAAGAGAGAAGATATCATTATCAACAAGCTTGCTCTTACTGAGGTACCTGTGAAACAAATAATACTAAAATAACTTTTCATTTAACATTGTAAACAAATTTGAAATACTTTGCTAAACTGGAAATGAACAGTCAGAATGCAGAACTGCAGACTTAAGACAAACAAACAAACAACCAAATGCCCAAACAAACAAACAAACTAAACCAAAACAAAACCACAAAACCCCTCAGTGAAGAAGCTTTGTAGAAGTTACATGTTTTGGTCAAAGTTTGTCATTTTTAGTGGTCTGGTGCTGCACTTGGTACTGATGTTGTAATGTCATATCCATGTCAGTGGATTATTTGAAACAAACCCTCATAGGCTATAGAAAGCTGGAAACAATTTAGCAACTACTTTCTGCAAGAATCAGCACCAAAAAAAACCCAGTGCCTTGTTTATACTCTGTAGATTATTGTTTATACAATCACATCTTCCACAAATCTAAAATGTTATGCTTGTATAAACACAGGAGGCAGATCTAGTCATTTGTCGGGAATATTGAAGAAGTGCAACTCTGAGAAGAGGTGTACCACTTTGCATTCTGCCATGCATGTCTACAGCCAATCTTAATACCACATCATCACTACCTACTGGTTTCACTGAGGCTTATTCTATGTAATGTATATGTTGTTAAATACATTCAATAAATAATGGCTGGTCACCCACTTACTTAACCGGTATTTGCTTTACTTAGGGAACAGAACTGGAAGGACTGGACGTACCCAAAATGATATTGTGCAATATAACATCTACAGCATTTTGGGAATACACAAAACAGTGCACATCCTTTTAATAAAATTTGAGGGACTTCATAGATTTACCAGTGTATCTAGTCAATCCTTTGGAGTCTATATTAATAGTTATGTCTTCTATTTGTTTTGCCATCATAACCAGATAAAGAGGGATATTGATTACTCTCTATTTTTATCCTAGCATTCTTAACAAGGTAATAGTAGCATTTTTCTTCAGCATGCTTTGAAAATCAAATATTCTGACACTTCAGAAGTTCTAAAATACCTATTATTACTAAGGTATTAATTAGTTCATTGCTTCGTCACATATAACTAGCTATTTGTACAATTATAGATACACATCTAAGTCATGATTCATAAATAAAAGGATTATATGCATGACAGGGAAATGCTGTATGTATTCTGGTATTGTGTAGTGTAACCCTTTGGGTATTTTCCTTTATATTCACAGTCAGATTTTGTTGTAGAAGTGAACTGCATATATGATTCAAATGGGCTCCAGGCAGATACTCAGATTTTTCCTGAAAACATATAAAGGCTTCAGGGAAACATCTTCCCTTGGTGATCATAAAAGCACCACTCGCATGTTTTCATATGGAATATCCTTCGAACCTTGTTCACAAACACAGAGAGAACTGAGAAGCAAAGCTGAGTGGTTCTGGCACCCTAAGGATTTCTGAGATAATAACCATGAGGAGAAGGTTCTTGTGTACATAGCAATGTGTTACAAATAATGGAAGATACCTTACTATTCTTCAAGGCTTGGCAGTGCTCTGCTCTGGGGCTTCACTCTGGTCCGTTATAAAGCCAGATATTAATTTTGGACTTGACTGACATTTCCATAATCAGAATAATCTGTAATTATGAGTTATAAATGCTTTGGACTAAAAGCATTTATTTATAAACAAACAAAATACTGCGCATTTATTCATAAAGTAGTAGTAGTAGTAGTAGTAGTAGTAATAGGTGTAATGGACAGTAGCACTTCTTAATTTGAAACAGCTTGTGATTTCATAGCTGCTTTATGGGAGAAATGCTGCACTTGGTGAAATTATACTAATGAGTTACTAACTAAAGCAAAGCTGGTTATGTTTATCTAAATTTTCATTTAGATAATAGTGATGGTAGGCTAAGGGTGGGAGAAAGTCCTTTTTAAACCAGTATCTAAAACCATTGGTAAATGGAGCTGCATTCAAGTATCTCTTTCCATCTAGATCTGGGGGCAGTGTAACTGGAAGTTAAACACTTCTTTATTTGTACTGCTGAAGTTCAATTTTTTTTTTTTTTTTTTTGGTAACTTTGCAGGGTTATTATATAACCTAAATAATTTGTTTATATTCAGTCATCTTTTTAGGTCCATCTCCTGGCTTGTTACTTCCAGGGTGGTCTGCATTTCAGATTTTGTGATGGGATGTTATTTTGGTTTCCTTCTGTTCCCTTTTTCTCCCTCACTGCTGCTGTTCTCTTCAGAGTCAGAGAATCCATCATACTTCCATGTATTCATGTCCAAGGTGCTTTACCTGTCAGTAAATTCTAGTTTAGAGGCCTAATTCAGGTCTTCATTGAGCTTTCTATCATGTTGCCCCCTATGTAGCAAAGCAATTTCAATGCCTGTAAATACATTCTAGTCCCTGCATCCACCACGTGATGCTCAGACAACCCTTCTCTTGGAATATTACTACTTTTAAAAATGGACTTTCTTTGTCAGACCTCTTATGTGTGTCATTTAATCGTGCCTTTTCTATTATTCCTAACTGTACTGCAACGGAAGTTCTGTCTTCTGATTTTCTCTCTTAACCTTTTCTGTAGGTGTGTTACATATTTCAATCCTTAATATTATTTCCCCTTGTCTACCCATCTGCTTATTTTAGCTGCTTCTTCCTCTCTGCTGGATTCCGTACAGACTTCCCATCCCCCTGTCCACTCCTTTAAACTCTCCCCCATAGCTCTGTCTATCCTCTCAGTCGGTGCATTTGTGACCCTTCTGTTCAGATGGAACCCGTCCCACCTATATAGGCTCCATCTGTTCGAAAATGTCCCACAAACCTAAAAGGGGACGGAGGAAGTTCTCCTCTACAGAATTGACGTCACTAGGTGGAATTCTCCTGGGGTTCTGGCCCCGGAGCATCAGTAGCATTTACGAACAATAAAAAGGCTTCTTGCTGAAAGGAATTCCTGTGAATAATGTTACCACTATACCTACCTATTTGCATGTATACTTCTCAGGACCTGATCCAAAGCCTAAGTCACTGGGGATTTTCCACTGATCTCAGTGGACCTTGGATCAAGCCTTCATTTCACAAATATATCCGTTCAAAGGACAGGTTTAAAAAATAGCAACTTCTGCTAAGACAAGGGTGTTTAATAACTCCAAGGCAATTCTCTTTACCCCCAAAAATATGGCAACTAAGAAAATATAATATTACAGAGACACTTCTTTGGGAAACCATTATTAACAATAACTATGTATACTGGGACCTAGTGAAATTAAATCTTGTAGATATGATGCAACATTTTGTCAGTGAAGTTATTTTTTTGGTCATTCTCCAAATGTTGCTCAATATCTGCAGTATGTAAAGTATTAAAATCTCCTTGTGATCTGCTTCAAGGGACAAGAAAAGCTGGAAGCAGATAAAAGCAAAAAACTCCCTGAAATGGAACCTGCTTTCAGCACTGGTAAAAACTCTAGTGATTTTTTTCTTTATAGCCTAAGGAGGAAAGTTGTATTAATCTATTGCGTGAAGCAAATCTTTTGCTGTTCAAAATAAATAAGGACTGAAATCTGAAATTTACATTTATACATCCCACTGGACAAATGTAAAAGTGGGGAGGAAAGGCTGAAATTAATTCTTGACAATTATTACTCTACTCAGTTGCTGAGGTGCACTTTAAAATTGCTAAAAGACAAGAACCAGAACTGCTCTATACTTTATTTTTGAATAAGGTTCCTTGCAATGATGGTCTCTCCCAGCTTTTTGCAGGGTACAGTAGCTGCAGCTTTGTTTATCTGGCCCCTACACAATATTGTCAGGATGCATTTCCATTTTCCAAGTGACTGCTGCCACTGTGCCACAATCTGTGCTCATTTCTCGAGCAGCTAAACCCTTTGACACTGTGGTTTTTAATTAAAATTACATTAAACTTAATCAGCCAGAAAGAGGCTGCTGTAGAAGGCAGGTTTGATTGCAACCTGCAAAGGGCGCTGGGGCTGCCAACTCGCTAAAGATGTGCCGGCAGATGCCAAGCTGCTTGTGTGAGCCCCATGGTCACAAAAATGCTATGAGAGGTCAGTTCTGTCTTCACTTTTTTCTAGCACTGTCACCAAACTATAATGCGTGACAACTCTTGATAAAGCTCAAGGAAGAGAAAGAAATACATTGCTAATAGAGCTGATGTACTTTTATTCATTTCTCAAATAATTGAGAGTCACAGAAAAGATGTATTTGACAAATGCTGTTATTTGGTGAATCCTGCAAATGATAACCCTGTAGGTCTACCTGCATGTTTAAGAATCAAGACACATGCAAGGGGTTATGAGATTGGGCCTTGTGATATAAATAATCCCTCATGTCCTCAAGATTTTCCTTGGAGTTTATTTTTTGTTCTTGTTTGGCTTTGAATGGAGTAATGAATGAATGAGCAGGCCTAAGAGTGTTAGATAGTTGGTACTCCTTTGTAGAGCTAAGACTGATTCCACTGCACAAATTAATAGTTTTTATCTGAAAATGAAAGTAAAGGTTGAAGTAGAGTTTTGGAATAGCATTCATAACCTTTTTAAATATTCTTCAGTAGCAGCCCGAAGCAACTGTAGACCTCCTCGAGCTTGGTAGGATACCGGTATCTTCTAAACACTTCTCCACATGTGTCGGTCATTGAATGGGAATTATATATATGAGTATTACTGTTTATATTATAATACTTAAGACACTTAGACCAGCTCTCTCTGTGATCCTCTCCCTGCTCCCCTCCCCCACCCTTATGCCCATTGTTTAGATCTGAACAAACTCATAATGAACTGGAAACGTCCCAGTTATACTAATTCTGCCCCAGATTTGATAGGACCAAGATGTCTCTCTGAAACCTATTCCTACCTTCTGGAGTTCTGAATTTTAGACTCATAATTTAGAGGGGCATGGTGGTTATAGGAATCATGTTTCATGCTTGAAACTGTCCAATCTTAAGAGATCTTATTGCTTTGAAATCCGTTTTTCATTCCGTACAGGAAGAGGAAAAAAAAGCCCAGGAGCCTTTTGGCTTCCATTATATGTTACAAAACCCACTAACAAGGCTTATGAAAGCTTCTGGACAAGATTTCAGTGTTTAACTCTATTTTATATTTCCTCATGTGGGCTATTTCATCCTTCTACCTACAACTAGTGATTCTGGAGTCACTTGATTTTTGCTGTGAGAATTTGATTTATTTTATGTGTTCAAGGGAACAGACAACTGCTGCAATCTCATGACTATACAAGCTAACTAACCAGAATATAATGCTTCACATAGTTTTCAGTTGTGTATGCCTGGAAATATATTTACTGAAACCTGGAAAATCAGGAACAAATTGGGCAAAGTAATGAGAGAAATGCAGAACAGCTGGATGGGAGAGGTAATGAAATCTAAGACTCTAGTAGATATATAATTAGCAAGGGGAGACATCTGAAAAGAAAAGAGAAAGAGAGGACAGTAGGAAAGGTTTCCCAGTGACTGAAGTGGTAGGATAGCAAAATTATTGTCTTACTACATGATCAGATATATTAATTACAGCAGATGGCAATTACTGTGTTAAAGTCTATTATAAACTCTATCAGAAAATAAAAACATTAACACTCTCATGAATTAGGAATAACACTAATTAAGTCAATGGAATCAGACTGTTCTAGGATAAACAGGAATGTTTTTTTCTTCAACTGTTCACTCGATGAGAAAAGAAAACAAAAAGCACTTCATGCTTGCTAATTACATTTGGTGTAGGAAGCAATAAAATATATCAGAAAAATTAAACTTGTCTTGTGTGACACAAAAGCATAAAATAGCTGTGATGGAAGTAAGAAATAGTTTTTAAAAGTTTGGACTTCTTTTTTCTGGATATAGGGATTTAGGAACAAGCAAAGAATTAAGCAATGACAGTTTCATCATATCATGTCTTAAGTGACCATGAATCCTTTTCTTCTCCCTTATTCTTGCGATCTCCACTGTATTTTCCATTTTTTCCACATTATCTTTATGTGCATAGTTCTTAATTTGAGTGTTTGTTTTGTGCCTTGGAAGTATTCCTGCAACTCTAGCTTTGCTAATCATTTCCTGTGACTGAGCTTTAGCCCTGAAATGAAGAGATGAAACGAGGAAAGCATTACACAGCAAACTTCCCTGCATTAGCAGTAAACATGAACCAAACCATTTCAGGCCTTACTAAATGGTGTTTTTTCACTGTATCAACTAGACCTTGTAATGCATCAAGTGTGCCCAGCGTAGAGTAAGATGCATGGCAAGAAACATTGTTATTCTGTGTGTGGAGCTTGGCCAGTTACTTAAAAGGATTACACAGTGTGATCTCCACCGTTAGCAGGGGATGGACCCAGTAGTCAAATATTTTCTTCTAGTACAATGTTCTTAACAAAGAAGGATAAAAAAACAGACAAAATATTCTTTCACATTTTAGGTCATCTTTTAAGCTACTTTCTGTGGGGTTTTTTAAAAATAATGGGTAATTCCATGAAAAGTAGAACTGGTGTTCCTGTTTTTTCTTGGTTTTGTGTTTTATCAGTAATTAAAGCTTCTGTGATAGGCCTTTCTAAATAGCTTCCCCTGTGTGGATTCTCTGGGATCTAATCTTAGTTGAATTTACACTGCAGTCTTTGTCTTGTGGATCATGGTCTATCACATTGCTCAGATCCCTTGTTTCAGGCAACCTGATGAACTTTACAGTTTGAGACCTCTCTGTCAGATTCGGTTGAAGCTGGTCAGTAGGTTCAGGGAAGGGAGACAAACATACATATATGTTCTGTGGGAAATTGTGGAAGTCTTGTTTCCTCAGAAAATGAGGCTAAAAGAGCTATGTAAAAAACAGGTCCGAGAATTTAGAGTTTGTCTATTTACCCCATTTCTTGATGTACAGTTGTGAGTTTGTAACAATAAATTTCAAAGGAGTGATGGACAAAGAGCTCTATAGTTAGAGCAAGGTACAGTACATGCACACAAATTCTGCTGGCCCATGTAATGGCACAAACCTCACTACCCCCAGGAGAAACGAGGGAGTTCAGAATGATGTGTACTACGTGATGGGATAAAGATGGCATACATGGCAATAGGCAATTTGATACGGGGAATTTCTACCTCTTGTATAACTGGAAATCCTTAGAGGTGTGATTGAATGAAGGCAAGGGTGATGGATACAAACATGATGGCTTCTTAAACTAATGTGTAGGGAACTCTGCCAGGAATAGTTCATGTCTAGATCTAGTTAACCAATGGTCAGGCAGTAGGAGCAAATTAGAGTTGAGCCCCTGGGAGCCAAGTGACCATAATCTGATTAAATTTATTATAATGCAGAAACCAAACCCAATTAAAAGAAATATAAAAAGTATGACTTTTGACTGGCCTGCTCTGATGCCTCATGAAAGAAAGGGACCTTGGCAGTGCATGTACACTGGGGGAGGCGGAATGCAGCTCTCGGGCAGCTCTGGAGTTCAGAGTATACAAGACAAATCTAGGATTGGTTCTGTTTAAAGCCTGACATTTCACAAGGGGATTAATTTTATTCCTCCTAGAAAATACCCACCCTACCAGTTGCACCAGTTACATTTAAAGTGGTGATTTCTTCCAAATTGGAAAAAATACAATTTAAAGACAGGATTAATATGCATATTATTAGCACTCTAAAGACAAGATGCACCTTTTTAAAAGATTACAGTTAACATGGATATTAATATTATGATAGCTTTCATTTGCATCATTAGTATGTCTCCAAGCCAACCACTGCAAACAGCCGTATGGCAGGGAACCATGTATCTCATCAGCCCACACTTGTAAAGCAGCATCTTGTAAGCAAAACAGAGTGAAACACAAGCACAATTATTCCCTTGTAGGTGGGATACCCAGCTTTTATTTGGTACCTGTGCTGCATTTTGTAGGGGATGGGCACGCATCTACACAATGTGGCAACTGCCCTGCAGCTGGGAAGTACTCAAGTGTGGATTCCCAGCTGCCATGCTCCTCAGCTGTTTCCAGGCAAGCTAAAACTTCTTATGAGTGTGTATATGGAGCCATAAGATACCACAAAGATCACAGGCAGGAAACTGGGTAGCATATCTCCTCCAGGGTTTGGGTAAGCACTCGAAGTCCAAACTTGTCAACTGTCCACACAGGAGAAAACTTCAGGACCATGCTGCCTTTTAGTTTGGGTCCAAGCACATGTAAGCCTGAAGTGTATGCAGGTGGCACATGACAGAGGGACCTCTGCTAGAATATCACCTGCCAGACTGGCAGCTAGTATCTGTAGGAAGCCTCGGCTCAGGTTGCAGTCATACAGTGTGGAGCATAGAATCAGGTTGAGAAACAGCCTGTTCCAGCCTCAGTTAATATAGTGCCATGTGATCAAAGGAGGACTGATCGGTGCTTTGAAAGAAGGATTTTTTAAATGAAAAGTTAAAAAGCCTTCCACACTATAGAACTGCTGATGTGCACTGCTGTGTAATGCACAGCTCAAATCTCTCTCCTTCCTACAATTCTCAGTGTTCCTTTTTAAAAGACAATGCCATATGCATTACTGTACCAGCTCATGCTCAAAGGCAACACACAAAGCCTACAATGTCTCATGACTGCCTATCTCAGAACTCTTGCCTTCTAGCTCTGTTCTCTGGCCTGGCCTGAAGAACCAGCACTTGGTTCTCTTAATAGTTCTGACAGGGATTGTTGGTTTTGATTAAGCCTGTGCAACACATCTCACATCCAAGAATCAACAGCATAGCTTATGAGTTACTGCTTGCTTAGTTTATCAGACTTGATGCTAAACCATGAAAAAACCTGAAACAAATTATGAAATGGCAAATGTAATTTTTCATCCATTAATGCAACATTGTGAGGTGCCTCAAGGCAACTGAGATGGTTTCTGGTAGCCAAATATAAATTATTTGTAAGGCACCCATCATAAACAACAGAATTAGTCATCACACTGTAAAATACAGATAAATACCTCTATGTCAGTGAAGACAAAACCTGTGTTAAATAACTACAGCTTCCACATGGCTGAGTCTGCCATTGGTATATCTTCTGACTGGTACCATATTACATGAGTAACCCCAGTAATTTCAGTGAAATTAGACAAGAGGTACAGCCCTGCGTAATTTAAGTACAAAGAAGATTCTAGTCTTTACTGAACTGGGAGGGCAGTACTCACCTCCCAGAATGGACAATTTTGACTTTAAACATCTTTTAAGACAACAAGAGTGAAGTCTTGAATATCTTTTTCTGCACACATAAATTGATACAGATCTTTACATCTTTTTACCACAGGAAAAACACTGATTTAGAAGACAACATCCTGACACCAGAAATATTCTGCCTGGAAATTAAATGAAAGATGCCACAAAAAAAAAGAAAGTAGAGAAAATACATCTTACAGGACTGGAAATTTTTTACAAAGTCTAACTTATTATTCATAAATTTATCCCCACTTGACATAATAGCTTTGATATTTTTCAGTTAAATTTAGTAATGTCCATGATGTGAGAATAAGTACGGGAAGGAATTAAGCTGGAGATAACTCAGCACATTTACTCTTCAGGAAACTATCTGGAGAAAACAGTAAAAATCCAACAAAACAAATTAAAAAAAAACACCCATAAACTCAATTCCAAAGCAAAATTCCTGAGGTTTTTTTTTTACTTTACATTATTCTAATTTGTTTCCTGACTGCTTTTTGCTTTTTATTTTTCATGCATTTTTAAGCCACTGTAGCTGTACACTTAAAATTTTGTGTTTAATCTTTTAAATGCCCAGAGACGTCTTTCCATCCAACACAGGAACGGACCCATGACTCATCTGGACCTATGACTGTATTTTGTACATCACCACTGATTAGGAAGCGTGAGGGGGTATCGTACCAGGCATGTCCCTGGCAGCACTGGGTCATTGCACTCAAGGGGTTAACTGATGGCATTTAATATACTTATCTGGGGGTAAAGAGGTTCAAGGCTGGAAAATACTTCCCCTCGTATTACCACTTGGTCAGTTAGCAACCTTTAGGCCAGAGCTATGTGTTCATACCCTCCTGTTAACCTGTCAGGACTTCTTACTCATTCACCAGTAACAGAGTCCTGTGACTAAAACCTTTTTTGGCCAGGGTAGCTGAAAGACCAGCTTCTGATTCCTCACAGAAACTCTCCTATAGGCAATAAAACAGCAGTTATATCACAACTGCTCAAATGGCAAATGTGAAGTGACTGCTCGAGTATAAGATGCTGCCTGAAAAAAAGGGGATGGGGGTAGCTCATTTGACAGAGCTGTTCACACTTTTTCTGCACAGCTGAGAGACATTAGCTTGATTTCCCAAGATTGGTGTGTTTTCCAGCACGGCGACTTAGAAAACCCAGCAGCCTCAGAGATAAGCTGGGTCTGACCATACATGTTTCAAAGCTCAGGCATCAAAAGCCACTCAAAAAAAAACCCTCACAGAAAGCTGAATATTTTTGCAAGGTCAATAGTTCAAATAAAGTAAACACAAAAAGAAAAAAAGGCTTTAGTGAACTGTCTCTAGACCATCTTTCCCACAATGGTACTCTATCTAGCTCAGAATTCCATACTTTCTTTCGTAGCTATTTGGGCAAAATTCACCTCTTTTTGTCAATAAAGAACAAATTGTCTAACTTCACACAGACTGGAGATGACTGGCAACAACTATCCAGTTCAGTGGATTTGGGAATTAAGGCAAAGCAGGACACAATTGGCGATAAAGGAGGAAACACAAGGCCTTTTATTTTTAATTTTGATTGATGCCTAAAGTTAAACACCTAGATTTTATACTGAACTACTCAGTCTGGCAGACTCATAATCAACACTGCTGGTTACCCAGCAGCTTCCATTTACCTTGCCCACGGTAATCATTACTTCTGAAATATCAAATAATTTTTGGGTGCCTAAATACGGATTGAGATTTTTATCTTGGGTAGCCTTTTTTTTAACTTGCAGAAAAAATATATTTTACCAACCTCATTCTATCGCAGTCACCCATAATTAACATTCCTGTAGAAAAAGCTAATGTAAAAACTTTTTCTTTTAGTAATATCAGAACTATGTTAAAATGTGTATTGTATTACAGTACACTTATTCAGTGTATTATATGGAGTTATAATAGCTCAACCTCCACCAAAGAAAGCAGAACCAGCAGAGGCTATTTGTCTAGGAAAGATGGAAATCTGTTGATTTTGACAGTTTGACTTTGTGATGTGAAAATTTGTGTGATGATTTTTACCCAACATTCCTGGTAAACCTCTTCTTTTAACTCATGGTATGTACCTGGTGTATATACTGAGGGTCAATGATTTATTTAAAATTTTTTCAAGCTCCTATCTCTTTGAACTGAACCTACTCATACAGTAGCAGTTCATTATGTAGCAAAGGTAATGTGATTGAAGTTCAAAAGGCTTTCCAGAAGTATTTTGAGTTGTTGTCTGTGTATCTGATTGTGGATGCTCACTTTTAGTTCTATGTAGGCAGGTAGTCCCTGATCCAGTCTTTGTTATGATAGGCCACTGTCCGGATTTGGAGGTGGAGGAGTTGTGGGGTTTGGTTTGTTCTTTCCTTTAAAGACATCGTTACCACTGGCTGCTGTAGAAATATGGATATGTCAGAGGCCTGTGGATATTTTTAAATCTGTGGGAGCCTAATTATGTTTTATTTGTTTAAAACTGATTTATCAAGAGAATCTCACAAGACATAACAGCACCTTCACCTTCCTTCTCAGATCGACTCTACATATGGGCTAGAAAGGTATTTTGAAAGTCTCTGGATAATGAAAGGCTCTGATGATTCCGTACATATCATACTCTGAATTCAAATTTTTATGTTTCAGTGACCTTCCCATTTTTGCAGCCTTTTTTAGGAACGATGACAAAAAAAGATGTAACCCTTTAAACATATATGCATGATCTACCTAACACCTGCAAGATCCTTGTAGTCTTTAACCTAAATTCAGAGGGACTGTGTCTCAGCACAAGAATACTTGTCATACAGATCTCCACAGATTGATTGTACAAAAAGACACGTAACTGAGACCAGAAAGCAGATTTCCAAAGAGCTAAGCATCTGGCTCCACTGAAATAAATGATAGTGGGACACGGATTTCATCATTAGAGCTTCATTATTATATAGATAAAAATAGAGCAACAATATGAATAAATATAACCCTGGGTAGCTTTTATATCAGTATATTTGAATTACTGGATTTTTTTTCAGAATTAATACAAATCATTGCAATTTTTTTTGATTACAGGGGAGCTTGTAATCTCATTTACCTCAGAGCAGAAGAAGAATGGAGAAAGCAGAAATGAAAGGAAAGAGAATGAAGCGGCAGTAGTTCCCACCTAAGCAGCACCTTCTGATTGCAGACACCCCTCTTCATCTCCATTCAGACTGCAGCTGAATGGAGCTGCTTCCAGTTTTATGTTGCTTTAACAATAGTTAGTACCATCTCATTTTCTAATCTCAAAAATTTACAATAATTTAAAACTGTATTTGTTTTGAACTATTAGGCTTACTTCCCATTCTAGTTATAATGACAAAAGAGAAATTATTAAAAAAAATCAAGTTAATATAAGACAGAAGTAGATCACAGCCAAACAGATTTATGCATCAGCATACTAAATTAAAGAGATTATGCAGGTATAATCTCCCTCTTTACTATAAAATAAAAGAAAAAGCAACCAACAAAAAAGTTTTTCCTAACTCCTAAAGTTGTGGACAGCAACGGAGGAAAAAAATAGACACCATATTTTTCAGAAAAGCGTTTTTCCTTTTTCTGCTGAGATACACTTGATCCCAAATCCTCAGCATATTTGTACAATGATTCATTGCCTCCATAAAAATGCCAAGGTGGGTGCATTCTAATCTAGGATATCTCATTGTTTTATTCACATTTGTTTCAATCTACATTAAACACAATCAATAATAATTGATCCCTGATTATTTTAGTTTGGACTTTGAAAACCTGACACTTTAGTTCAATTAAAATACATTACCCATTGTGTTCTACATTAGTTTACAAGAAAGACATATTTTTGAGGCAGACTTACCACAGAATTCCTCACCAACAAGTCCTCCAAACTTTTTCAGAAGAAAACAGAAGCTGATTAGATGTAAAAATTGGATGCCTTACTGGAATGTTCTAAAAGACGGGTATGCAAGATGTGCAACAAAACCCTATAAAGAATCAAAATAAGACACATACTTTGATACATTTCAGGTGCTTGTTTAAAATCAGTGTTTGTCATGGTGAGAAATTCTGTGGTGAATGTCAAGAAAAAAATCAGAATAACAATGGTGATCACAGCTGGAAGTAAGGTTGAAAAAGAAACAACAATGAAAAATCCACTCTCTAAATCGATACAACTAATAATGTAGACCTAAACTTTTTTCATATTGACTGAAAGCTTGGAGTATGCTGACCTAGGTCTGAACCCACTGCCATGCCATCTATATGTATCAAGTACTCTGAAAACTAATTGGTTGATGGACTTACGCATGGAGGCGTGAAAAACTTTATAATGCTCAGTCACAGCAGGATAAGACCAGAAGAAGACATTAACAGGGATTGAAGAGGAAGACGACACGGTTATAAGAGTGAAGTAAAGCATGTCCTTGTAGACATAAAGGACTAGGAAGATTAAGTAAGCAAAAGCCATTTTTCCTTTTTCACTGTCAAGAAATGATCCTCACATATTTTCCTAGCTTTTGTCAAAGCCAGGTTCCATTTTTTATTTATTACATGTAATAGAGAACACAGTAATAGAGATGAATGCAGTATAAATGCCTAAAGTGTAGTCACTTCTCCTTCCATATTTTATCCAAATTTTCTTTTGTTTTATATTGGCTAATGATGGAAGAGAGATTTTTGCTGTTGTTTTAAAGAACCAACAGCATGTTTTACCATGATTTTCACTTTTAACAGTAATAACTTTACTAAATTCCATTTGCTGTCAGTTAATTTCAGCATGTGCCCAAATTGTCTCAAAAATACCCTTTTGTTAAGATTTTGTAGCTATTGCACAGTTTGCTGCTCTTAGAGAAACATTTTATAAACATTTCTATCATAAAGAAACCACTATCTGTACAACCACACAATGCATGACTTGCATTCTACGATTGACAAGCTTGGTATGTAGTTTAGCAAGCCTACACTAACATTTTGCGCAGCAGTTCTTTGAACAGTATCTTCAGCCGGCTCAGTGACTTCTCCATCCTGATAAACCATGATCTGCTCTCCAAAATTACACCTGTCATGTGGTTGTTAGACTGTTATAGCAATACTATAAACCATGCATGACATCACCAATACAAAACACTGCAGTGTGTCTTCCCAGCAACTGTGTATCAGGTGCATCAAACCCATCCTCCACCCCTTGTTCTGGTTTGCCACTGAATATCAAAAGTTAGGGCATTCATTTGCTGACACAAAGAATATCAATATGAAAGACGGCCTAATGCACACAGATGAAGATGATGATTGACAACAATTTTCTGCTTGGCTCAGTGGAACTTTCAACAATCCAGAAAAACTTGTCTGCACAGAAGGTGCAGATTTTGGAGCTCCTGTTCATTTCACCACTTCTTGAGGAACTACATATCATCACAAACCTCATGTCTGCCTATTTAAGTTAGAGTATATACTTTTGAGCTTCCTAATCTTTTCAAAATAAAGGCACTTTATTGAACACACTGCAGCCTCTCTGAAGTCCAAGAACAAACACGACAGACATTAGTCATCTGCACACTGCTTAACACACAGATGGAAGGCACATGGATACAATGGTAAAAACCATGAAGAAGACAACAGAATACTTCAGTACGGATATAATCGACTGGAAGTGCATTAGCATTGTAGAATGTAAGAACAGAGAAACCTCTGTAAAGGTTTGCTGACTGTAAAGTACTATCAGTCACTGAAATTGAAAGCACTCATAGTTCCCATAAAGCATGTTGTCTCAGTACTGAATCATTATAAATACCACAGTACAAGATTGTCCTGGTTTCGGCTGGGATAGAGTTAATTTTCTTCCTAGTAGCTGGCATAGTGCTGTGCTTTGGATTTAGTAGGAGAAGAATGTTGATAACACACTGATGGTTTTAGTTGTTGCTAAGTGCTGCTTATGCTAGTCAAGGACTTTTCAGCTTCCCATGCTCTGCCAGGTACACAAGAAACTGGGAGGGGGCACAGCCAGAAGAGTTGATCCAAACTGACCAGAGGGCTATTCCATACCATATGACGTCATGCTCAGTATATAAACTGGGGGGGTTGGCTGGGGAGCAGCGATTGCTGCTCGGGAGCTGTCTGGGTATCGGTCGGCGGGTGGTGAGCAATTGCATTGTGCATCACTTGCTTTGTATATTATTATTGTTATTATCATTATTATATTGTAATTATTATCATGACTATTTTACTTTATTTCAATTATTAAACTGTTCTTATCTCAACCCAGGAGTGGGTTTTTTTTCATTCTTACTCCTCCAATTCTCTCCCCCATCCCATCAGGGTAGGGGGAGTGAGCGAGCGGCTGCATGGTGCTTAGTTGCTGGCTGGGGTTAAACCACGACAAAGATACACTACTTTTCCAAAACACATGGAAACTGTTAAAATAATTAAAATCTGCAGCAAACACTTTAAAATTCTCATTTAAAAACAAACGAGAACTATGAGCTAGAAGATGCTACAAAATCTAAAAAATAATTCAATAAGGATGAACTTTATTAGTGTTTCCCTACAAATTTCAAAGCCTCCTATAAGAATAGTGAATATGGAAGCTCTGACAGTACTGAATACGGACAGTACAAACAAGAGAACTCCAAACAAGGGCAGCAGTGAAATAAAACACCGTAAAGCATGCAGATGGACACTGATGTTCTAGCTGATAGCCACAGTTTGCATGTATTGTAGGAACTGCTATTCCCACCTTAAATTTTTGCTTTCTAAGATAAAGGCTGTTTCTTTTATATTTTTGATAAACTGGAATGTTAAGTCCATTGAGCGTCATATGTACCTAACTGGTTTAACCTTGAGATGGGCTGCAGGACTGCAAAATCCTTAACAACAATGCATATCAGCACAGATGAGGAGGTTTACACAGGCTTAGGATGGATCATCTTGCACTGTGGGCAGTGAATCCTGAGACTGTGAGTAATCCCAGTCCAAACTTCCCTACACGAAAGAAGACAATGGAGATCACAGCAACATAAAAGAGGAGGGGAAATATTACATCCTTAAAATATCAGAGGTGCTAGAAGGAAATCTTCAGATACTGTTGGTAAAGTGGCTCTTTTAATACTCACAAAGCTCACACTTCAGGAGGAGGGAGAGAAGCACCCAAGTGCGTAGGGTACAAGGAATGTTAAAAGACTTCCCACTGGCTCAACCATTTCCAGTTTGCAAGATGGTTTTTGTTTTGGTTTTGGGCTTTTTTTAACACCACAGTTCTGCTGGCAGCCATTTCAACAGCTTGTCTTTGGCTGTGAGAAAGACAGCTTCTCTTTCCATGGGATCAAAAGATATAAAAAGAACAACCAAACACACTGTAAAAATGCAGCTAATACAGTATGTAACAACCAACATACTGTAAAATACAGCATTATTAAATTAAAACAATAACTGATCCCCAGAAAGTTGGGGATCATTCCTTTCCCTATGTGAAGAAAAAAATTCCTTTTGAATGTTGTAGCTAAGTGCACTACTAGAGAAAGATATTCTTCCAAAGAAGGGGAAAAACCAATAAAATATTTATACACACCATAGAAATCCTCAATAAGCTTTTTCCTTATTTTGTTGAATGAGAAGGAGGTTGCTGAGCTTTTTCTGGTTTTGAAATGCATTTCAGTAGTTCTATCGTCATTTTTATTAGCTGCAGAATAGGTTAAGAGAAGATATTTTATTTATTGTTTCTCTTTGCAGTGATGCTGCAAGATGAGGATTCCATTTCTTTTCACCCAACTACTTCAATATTGTTATTTTGAAAGAAATGTGGTACTGCTATCTAAAACCAGTGTGCAGAGCTTTAATGTCACAATATCAAGCATGGCTTTCCAAACTAGTAAATACATCCAGGCTACCAATATCTGTGTAATTTGATATGCTGACACACTTTTATTTTCTGTCTCAGTAATGTCTCATTTCACTAACTCATTGCTATAGGCTACAAACAACTCTCACTCCCTGAAATGTCATACATAATTAACACATGGTAAATTTTAAAAGAGGAAGTTCTTCAAACCCATTGAACAGGGCATTTCTTCCACTTTCTGTCCTACAGTATTGTGTAATGTTGATGCAAATCATTCTGTTTTCAAAGTAGCCGTATTTGGATGGTCAGTGAAAATCTCCTATCCCAAGATGATGATATTCTCAAACATTTGGCTGTATAAACATAAGCATAAAAGTTCAGCTAAATATGTTGTCCCATTTATATGGTGAATCACTGACTGCAAGTGCAACTTACATACTATATAAATATACATATACTTTTGGCCCTATCCTGTTTGTAAACTTGTGCACTAAACCATTAAAAAAAAATCTAGCCTATATATTTTGTAAATATTTTTAGGATCAGTAGACAAATGCAGCACTATATACTTGGAATAGACATTTTCATTATGTAGTGCTGTACCTAGGATCTATGCCTCCTGGAGTCTTCAAGCTAAATGCCATTCAGAAAAAAGTTCATTCTCCTTGTATCTGCTTCACTTACTACAAATGCTATGTAGCTATCTATGTGACACCTTTGGTCTAACAGCATGTGTATATAGATACAGTTTGTTTCCACACATGACATTTACTCACACAATTATTTGCAGATTCAGCAGCAGCCTGTTAAAAGTAAAGCAGTCCTAGTTCTGAATACCTCATCCCATCCAACTTCTTTCAGAAGCAGAGACTCAACCACAATGATGACTAAAACCTTGCAGTACTGGTGGAAAGAGAGCTGCACAGCCTTCCTCTTCATTTCACTTTGCCACCCTCAATTTTAGCTTTTTTCCTTCATTTTTGCTTTCCTATTATTTCCTAGTATTTATTGCAGTCCTTTAACAGCAACTAAAATATGACACTGAGGTCTAAAAATTCTGTTTACATTAGATAAGGATGGTTATCAAACCTGCAGGTGTTTTACCAGATAGATGCTAATGATATTATACAGCCTATACAATTTAGATCATTTTAGTAACAAAAAATGGAACGAAGCAGACATCTCCAAATACAATTTTATAATTGTTAACACAATTTCTTTATGGCTGGACACAATGAATCTGTTCCAGCGTACCACTGTAAATCTGTTGCACCACCAAGAAAAAGGTGGTTAGTCATCTCACATCTTTTTGGCACATTTTATGGGCATGTCTATGTGCTCTTCATTGCCAGGTTCAAGCTCCCAAAGCCAAATGGCTAAAGCCAATTGTGTCCACGTTGTCATCCCACATTCATTCATAACTGACACCTGTTGCATTCAACTCACTTTAACAGGCTTGTTGGGCTCATCTGCTTTTGCACTGGCCTTTCCAGGATTAAACATGAAGTGATTCTTGTACATTTCACACATCTTATGTTCTCCCAGCACACTCTGTGAGAATCTCCCTGGCACATCAGCTCTTGATTGGCTCACTCAGGACTGAACTCCATGCACAAGCATAATGCATGACAGAGCTGATGAAGTCCGGGATGAAAATAAGAGGCTTCAGGGCGATTTGGCTCCCCTGCCTTGAAGCCGACATCCCTGCGGTTACAGGACCCAGCATTTTATAGAATCATAGAATCACAGAATCATAGAATTGTTTAGGTTGGAAAAGACCTTTAAGATACTCAAGTCCAACCGTTAACCTAACGCTGCAAAGTCCACCACTAAACCATGTCCCTAAGTGCCATATCTACACCTCTTTTAAATACCTCCAGGAATGGTGACTCAACCACTTCCCTGGGTAGCCTCTTCCAGTGCTTGACAACCCCTTCTGTGAAGAATTTTTTCCTAAGATCCAATCTAAACCTCCCCTGGCACAACTTACGGCCATTTCCTCTTGTCCTATCTTGTCCCGCAGCACAAGAAGGACATGGGCCCGCTGGAATGGGTCCAGAAGAGGGCCACCAAAATGATCCGAGGGTTCGAACACCTCTCCTATGAGGCCAGGCTGAGAGAGTTGGGATTGTTCAGCCTAGAGAAGAGAAGGCTGTGAGGAGACCTTATTGCGACCTTCCAATACTTAAAGGGGGCCTACAGGAAAGATGGGGAGAATCTTTTTAATAAGGCCTGTTGTGACAGGACAAGTAATAATGGATTTAAACTAAAGAAGAATAGATTTAGACTAGACATTAGAAAGAAGTTTTTTACAATGAGGGTGGTCAAGCACTGGAACAGGTTGCCCAGAGAGGTGGTAGAGGCCCCATCCCTGGCAACATTCAAGGTCAGTTTGGATGGGGCTCTGAGCAACCTGATCTGGTTAAAGCTGTCCCTGCTCACTGCAGGGGGGTTGGGCTAGATGACCTCTAAAGGTCCCTTCCGACCCAAAGCATTCTATGATTCTATCACTTGTTACTTGGGAAAAGAGCCCAACATCCACCTTGCTGCAACCTCCTTTCAGGTAGTTGTAGAGAGAAACAGGGTCTCCCCTCAGCCTCCTTTTCTCCAGGCCAAACAACCCCAGTTCCCTCAGCCACTCCTCATAAGACTTGTGCTCTAGACCCTTCACCAGCTTCATTGCCCTTCTTTGGACAGGCTCCAGCACTTCAATGTCTTTCTTGTAGTGAGGGGCCCAAAACTGAACACAGGATTTGAGGTGTGGCCTCACCAGTGCTGAGTGCAGGGGGACAATCACTCCCCTAGCCCTGCTGGCCACACTATTTCTGATACAAAAATTTCTTTGCTCTTTACTCTAATCGTGCTAGGTCTAGGTACAGTCCCGCCAAGGAGGACAATTCAACATTTGCCTAGATCTAGATAGACTCTTGAGACTTGCACGATAGGCCTCAGAGCACCTATGACAGATTTACTGGACTGCCTCTTCAAGTTTTAAGTGAAACACAAAGGTCTGAGCAACTATTACATACGTTCTGCATTTCCAGTTGAAGCTTCCTTGTCCGGGAACCAGTTGTTTTGCACCAGAAAAGAGACTGTGAGCCAACAGTGGGTACTTATGGGATCTGGAATCAAACATGTGAGCCTGCTACCTGAGTTACCATGAGAGCGCCGAGTGCAGTGCTAGCGTAGTCTAGTTCTTACTCCCAGAGAACTTCGGTTTGTTTCCATAACTGGGTTCCATTAACTGGGTTACAGCCAAGAATCAAACCAAGCTTCCAGCAAGGTCACTTTTGTCACTCATCCATTCAACTGTCTATCATCATTTTTCCTTGTGAACACACCAAGAAATAGTTAGGCATTCTGGTTTAAACGGCAGCTTCGGCATACATTTTAATGTCATATATCCTGCATATTTTCCACGACAAGAATCACCACTAAAAATGCAATACAGTCCATGTAATTTTTCTACAGTTCATACATGAATTGTAAAAGCCAAGACGCAGCTAGTGGCTAACTGGGGGAGAGGGGCAAGGGGCAGAAGCAGCAATTTAAAGTAGCAACTAAAAGAGTTTTAATTATTTTATCTGTCATCAAACTTGCACTTAAGGAGACTATGTTCATTCAATTAATACAAATTCACAATATTAGATAATATTAGACCTACCACAAACTGGCATTTATTTTCTTATATGAATACTGTTTTACCCAAATGACTGCCCTATTAAAATACTGTATCTTAATGCTTTATAGTAATTCATGAATCATTTAATTGACAATACTCTAAACATCCAATGACAATGTATCACAATGTTCAATGTTTGGAGTCTCAGTGTTCCACTGTTGACTATCTGTGTGTTAAATACTGAATGGGATAAGTCAAAGTGTTTCTCTTTCACATTGTTTTTGACAGTGGTATTTGAGACTCTCAGACAGCACCATCAGTTAGATGCTTAAAGCCTCCTGATAGTCCAAGCCCAGCACGTATTCTTCTCCAGGACAAGGTTTTTAACAGAATTCATATAACATTTCTACAACTGCACTTCAAAAAAACCTTTTTTTTTTTTTAAAATTTTTCTAGGGTGAAACAGGAGAGAATTGCACCATTCTACTAGCGTCTGATGATACATTTGTTTCTAGAATTGAACTATTTCGGGTAATTATTAATTTCCTGTGACCAATTTTTTCACTGCAGACACACATCTGACAAGTTCTACCATGTTTTTAGAGGTCCATTTCCAATTACAGAGCCACTTGGCATCATAATTAAGAGAGAGAGATTTTTCTGCTTTGAACTCGATAAATTTGCTCTCATCTTGACCTGGGTAAAGACGATAATTTATAGTCCAGCTTGCTTACATGAACAGTTAATAAAATGAAAATTGTCCCTCCCCTTCTTATAATAAAATGTTTACTCTCTTAATAATTTATCTTCTGTCTGGATTGTCTAATCAGAAAAGGCCACTTTGTGTCACATAATCAGTATATAGTAGGAAATTCCCTCTGCAGTAGGGCACATCCCCTGGTGCCTCCTGAACCAGCTGCCCCATATTTACTCTAAATAGAAAGATGTCAGTGAGGTTCCAGCACTTGTGGCCTGGGTGGGTGTGATAACAAGGCAGCACGGTAACTGGGCAGGAGCTTTTACAGACCTTGCTTTCCCTCCTGGTAGAAACTAGGACAAAAAACTGCTTATGCTAGGTACTACCATTCTACAGCAACTCCAGCTGACATTTAGATATAGGGGACAATGGAGGCCTGTATCACAAGTTTTGAAATTTGTGACAAGCATCCAAATACACTAATTGCTGCTACCATACTCCATATAGATACTATTATTGCATCTAAGCACATTACTAATATTCTAAATGAAAGTCTTAAAGAGGAAAAACAATATGAACTGGCAGAAAGGTAGGAATAATTTTTTTTTTTATTTCATTACCTTAGAAAAAAAGGGTCCAAAATAATAACTGACCTCAGTCCAGCCTTCTGTAATCCCTTTAGTCAAGAAATACAGCAACAAACACAGTATTTCAACCAAAGAGGAATCTAACACAATTTGCACAAAACCCCAAATTGGGCCCAAACAAATTATAAAAGGAAAAGAAATTGGCAACTAAATCACTTAGTTTATTATCAACATACCTTTTTGTTGTTTTCTTAATTCAATTACATTTAATAAAGGTACAACATTTAACAGTCTCCCCATTTAATTATTCCTCAACATCAATAAGCATCATCCACTCAGTCCACATTTTTCCCTTTTGTCTCAGACAACCAGCATTCACCTAGGGCTTTTGCTATCTACAACACAACATGCATATAGATTGTTGAGGTGGGATTCTATCTCACTACATAACTTCTATAACACCTTGATGAAAAAAAGCCGAGAGAGGGTTTTTTTTTTTTTTCATCCCATGGAAAACATAAATAATTTCTCAGTAGCTCCATTGACTAGCTTTGGTCAAACTCATGTAGGTTACAAGCAATGAAAGAAATAGCTCTGCATATACAATTTTCATAGTTCAAAAGCATCTTATGTTTAAGACACTATTTGAGTCTATGAAGTCTGCAGTTTGTGGGAATTGTGGATATTTAGCTAATTGAACTCAAAGATATGTGAGAAAAATGTGCAAAATGTCAATAAGAGAGCATTTAGATGTATTTCCTCTACTACAGTCAGTAAATATTTTTCTTAAAATGTGATAAAGAAAAGTCAAGTGTCCTCTGAAGAGTTACTGTGTTATTCAGAGACTGAACTCAATCTTTAATGTGTGAAACAGAAGGATTATAATTTTGCTTTAAAAGCGAGTATCAACCAAATTTAATTATGGAATTACTTCTGATGCTTCACTGATACTGAGTGTGCCATATAAAGCAAAATATCTTAATGTCTCACAGGTTAAGAACATTACTAACCTCTCTAGCTTGAATCTAGCACAAAAATACTCTTACCATCTCTTATGCAGCTGACGCTGTTTTATTAAATTTTACGCAGAAGATATTATCTATCACAATATCTGTGCTCTCAAAAACTCATAAAACTTAAGCTGTATGAGTGATGTTTCAGCAAAAAAACCCTGATACAAGGAAAATAATTGATTCGAAGAAAACCACCCAACATTCATATTAATTCAGCTTCACTATTCAGTAAATCAAATTGTAAACCATAATAAATAAACCTAAATTATTGCAGGAGATATAGCAAACCATTTGGTATTATCCTGCTATATTTGTTCATCGTTGACCCAGAATTTGGGAAATGCTGCATTGAGTCACATAAAAGGGCCAATGGCTATCAGCCACACAGGTAGCCTGCTGTGAAAAGTTAGTGCCAAAAGATTACTCTCTTGTGTGTAGGACACCTGTGGGTGAATCCTCTATCACACCAAAAGCTGCTAGCTGGCAATCAAGTTCAAACACCTGATCACTAGATACATGTGTATTTTGCTGGTCCATCTGCAGCACAGAACATGTGCCAGAAGTTTCATTAAAGGTGAATAAGAAAGGAGCAGTATAAAGTGTATCATATGTTTAGGAAACACTTTGTTCATAAACCTGCACTAAGTATTTTATTCCTTTTCTTATTCACAATCTAGATGCACCACAGGCAGTGAAAACATCAGATTTCCAGTTATGGCCAGAGGGATTTACAAGCAATTATTATCATATTTTGCGGACTACTGTTGTTGTACTGTAATCTTTTCTCAAAGCCCTTAAAATTTCACATTAAGAGAAACTTCTGGAAAAAACAAAGTTAGAGTAAATAATTCCCTGACTGATTCATAAATACCAAATCTGTCAGAACATGTTAAAAAATCAGATCACTGGTACTAAATGCAAACTTCCTGGCACACATGGGTGAAAAGAGATCTAATGCATGATGGGATAAAGAACTGCCAGTCTTGTTCAAAACGGGGATTAATCTAAACCTGACTGAAGCTAATGGGACTTTCCATTAACTTCTACAGTCTTTGGATCAGGTCCTATAGTTTATTTTTCTCTGTCCTTTTATCTTCTCTCCCTTTCAGATTTGTTTTTCTCCTTTATGTGTTACAAGAGCAGTACTGAGAGCTGAAATGGACAATGCTTAGCTGGCAGTCATTCTGTGGTAATTAGACTGAGTCTCAAACACCTGACCTGCACATCTATGGATATCAAGCACGTCTGAGTGCCCAATTACCCAGGAGTATTAAGAAATAGGTTTGGAGGATGGGCAAATGATTTGATTCTTAAACTCTTCTCTAGTTGACGCTGTACATGCTTCTTCTTTAGCACAGCCTAGAAGACCCAAAGAGAGATTGGAGGTCAAATCCTGTCTGAACCATCATATACTGTGAACAATTTCTTCATACTGTTTAGGATCTTTGACCTTTAGAAAGTCTACAGCATTCATAATTATATCTAAAGCAGCTTTGATGGTGTCTTCCTCTATAATGGATTCACAGACATGAATAATACTCCTTAATTTTCAAGTATTTCTTTTTCAAATTAATATTTCAAAGAGAAAAACCCTTATCTTGTTAAGAAGAAGAGTTTTTAGGGTTGTAGCTCTTGCATAGGATGATACAGTTTGGTGGCCTCTCTTGTTAAAAATGTTCTAGTACCCATCTAATGCCCACTTATTTATGGATTTTAGACTAAAAGCCCTTTTTTGCCAGTTTTCTTCACAAGCACTTATCTCAACATCCTCATTAGATGGTTTTTCTCTTTTCTTTTTTTCAAGGCCTATCCATGCCCTTGATACTTTCCTTTGTTCCATTCTGCAAAAGGAATGGCTTTAAAGGATCTCTCTCCACCAGTTTCAACTTTTTTCCTTTGTAATTAGCCTTATTTGAGGAGCAGAAAAGTAGAAGACCAGAGAGAAATAATAATAATAAAAAACCCTGGTGAACAAAGGAGATGATGTTCTTTACTTCAATCATAAGCTGTATAGTCTGAGTCAAAGAACTTGCACATCTATTTTTTTTTTTTTTACATCTGACTCATATGGTACATGTAAGCCAGCTGAGAGAAAATTTCAAAGCTAAGGAGGAGGAATGTTTTATTCAGCTGGTTATTATTATTACCAAGAGCTTATTTAAAAGTTATAATTAAAAAAATCTTTTGCAGACAGTCATTTGGAAAGGAAAGATATGTTTACCATCATCTGCTGAGAAAGACTATATTGATAGTATTAATACACAAGTCTGTGAATAAGAAAGAATATATTTATGATGTTAATGGACAAATATGCATATTTGAAAAGTAAGCAGTGAAATAATACATTTGAACTAAAATGGAACTTGAATATGAATTACTGTAGAATAAAGTCTAGAACTACTCATAGCTAAATCTGGTGTCAGTCTTTATTCAAAAAATTTGTGAGAAGAATTTCTTTGGTATTCTCTTTCCAGCTGAAAGAAATACCCAATACATATTGGCAGTCCTGATAAATCTTAAAACTCTAGAAGGTATTTCAGCATACACAACACCTGCAGAAATACAGAAATCTGAATTTGTAGTGGTTCTGAAACTCACTTGTGAATGGTTCAGAAGAGCTATGAACAAGACAAAAAAAAGGGTGCCTTTACTTATAAAGTGAATAGACTTGTATTCTAACTTTTTTCAAACTCTTCTTTAAAAACCAAAGAACATTTGTACCTTGAATATCAGGTCTTGACTTCCTAGGTTTTCTTCGCTCTTGTTGTCTTTTTCCCTTCTTGGTATGCAGTTCTTGCAAGACTAGATAGGTAAATGAAGGAACATTTACCACCTGGAACAAAAGGCTATTTGAAACTTTAAAAGATAGAACTCTCCTCCAAAAAAACTTCAAGCATTTCAATTAAGAAGATGTATAGAACATCTTTTAATATTGGAAGTGTACACCTGTCACTTTTTTTTTTTAATATATTTGTGAATTATGTAAGTATTTTTATTATTAATATCACTCTGAATACATACATGACATTTACTTTGACTGCCACCAAAAAGTAGACTAGTTAATTTTTATATACTTGAAGATGACTAAATCTGTGTCTTGTGTTGACTGTCTTGATTTTATGTTCACTCTAAAATAAGTTCAGCTAAGGGTAGTAGTAATTTCCACAGATGTTATAAGATTATCTAATATTTACTATACAAGAAGCAACATACATGTAAAGCCTTGATTATTTAATTTTTGTTTATATGTCTAACTGTTAATAATTTTAGAGTTATCCAAGTTAAACTAGTTTTGATGGGTACACAGTTCAGTTAAAAAAATTATACAATTGGGATACTTCTGTGATTTTTACTCACCCTACAAGATCTTTTTGAATCTGCAAAACCGATTGGAAAGAGACATTCCAGCAAGACAATAGGTCATTTGTTTTGCTGCTTATGTGAGAACAACCACCTTTGCCATTTATTCTTTTTAGTTCTAGACAGGACTCTAGTGAAAATAAAACAGTATGTATCATTTGAGAACGATCACTATATGCTTTTGAACCTTAAAAAATTATTTAAGTTTAGTTCGAATTTTGGACAAAGAGTTCAGGCATTTGTTATGTAAATAGGATCACTCTTCCTCATTTTGCATATCGTGAACCCAATCAACCTACTGACACTCTATATATCAAGATGTGTAGCTTCACACTCGCAAAATGGGGGACAATTCATCAGTTTGCATACTGCTACAAACTGCAAGTCTGAAGTGGTTAAATCTCTCATTATTTTATCTCTGTACCTAGTCAAATATCTTCCTGTGGTCTCTCCTTATTTACAGAATTGTCTCATGCATCCACGCTCATGACAGAACTATCAGATTTAGCATTTGTGGCCTGCATTGTTTAAAGAATTATGTCTGTTTCTGTGAGTAATTTACCATACTGCATGCTTAAGACATCTAGATGCACTATATTTTATCAAGTAAAGCACTTTCTCTTTTGTAAAGGAAAGTGTACTTCTACTTTTTATTTCATATTTTGTATGCTTCCTTTTATATTTCCAGTTACAAGTTGACATTTTTAATCGATCCTCTAGTTGAACTCAGCCATAGCCTAGATATGCACAGGAAAGGCAGACAAGGATCACAGACTTTCCAAAATCCTTAAATATGCAAATACCTGTGGTGCTTCACCTGCATGAAGTTTTGCACAGAAAACATCTGTGAGAAAATCAGAAACTGATTCTTGTTCAGGCTAAGGGCAAGTGAAGAGATTTATAGAAGGGATTTATATGTCCTCCTTTCCTTAATAATCTCAACCTAATGTGCTGAGAAGAACATACCATGAATGAAGTTATTTTAACTACATCCTGATAGAATAAGCACAATTGTATGCAACTAATTTTTTCAAAATCTATTCAGGTACATTGCACAATTAAATTTCATTTAGCAGTATGTTGCGTAGATTAAATATCTTGAATATGTTTTTAATTTTTTTCCTTTTCATTGGTAGGTAACTTACCTACCTATTAGTGGTTACTTACTTTGCCTGGCAGTAGGCATTTTAAGGGCAAGTGATCACTTTCACACAGGAAATTACTCCTTCCTACTTTTGAAAGTAATCAGACAGAAACAGAAAGCCTAAGAGGCAGTTTTCTCAATCTTAACTTGTACCTATGCATGTTTTATTTAAAATGCTAATGACAGACATTAGGAAATACTTCTTTACTAGCAGGGCACTGTAGCTCTAGAACAGGTTACTCAGAGAAGCTATGCATCTCCATCCTTGGATGTTTTCAAGAGTTAACTTGACAACACCACAGCTGACCTGCTCTAGCATTGACAGTCATCCCCCTTTGAGCAGGACGCTGGACTAGGTGACCTCCATAGGTTCCTTCCAAATAATATTTCTATCACCCTGTGGTTAAACTGAATGAATCCATACCTTCATAAGGCACAATCAACTTCTGACTTCATTACTCATTCACAAGAGAGACAGCAATATTAAGTTGTTACTTAAAACCTATATTTTTAATAAAATCTTTCTTCAAATACCAGAAGCAAAGGCATGTTTGATGGTTCTGAATGTCGTTTAAACAGAATGACTATGTTTTTGTTGCCTGGCCAAATATTCTTAATCAGCAGCCCACCCCCTTGATTATGGGTTTTCATATTAACCAGAGAAAGAAACCTGCTCTGTGCTGACAGACTCAAAGACAGTAGAATTGCTCCATTCCTGCTGCGCAGAACTTGTTCCTTTGTGAAAATGTATTTATATAGCGTTCACAAATGTTGTGGTCTACCATTTAGTTAGCTCAGCTGAAATGGCATCCCCAAAACAGAAGATTTGGAAGAAAACAGATGGGGCAGAATCAGAACTATAACAACTGGTAACAGATCTCAAAAGTGTCTTCCTATGTTACTCATGACTCATGTTGGACTCCCGCTGTTGAAGGCAGCTGGGCCCTGTAATCCTGTTCATGAACTGATGAAATGTCATCTTTAAATCAATGCAGTTTGCTCTCTCCATTAATATTTTAAAAAGGTTGTTCCAGAGCTCACTCCTCTTAAAGTTAAAAACCTTTTAATTTCCAATGGTATGCATGCCCAGATTCAATCCCATCTATTGTGCCAACTCAGATAGCTCTTTTGCCGCACTCTTCCTCACAGAGATCTTCTACCTGCTACCAAGGGCTGGAGACTGGTGAGACAATTTGCTGCTTAATATAAAATGAAAGCAAGTTGACTTTTGCTTGCAAATAAACAAGAAGTGCTTTGCCACAAGTTCTGTCTGTCCTGTCAAATATCAAAAAACGAAAACCAAACTATATGGTAATGTTAGGTTAATAGTTGGACTGGATGATCTTAAAGGTCTTTTCCAACCTAAACGATTCTATGATTCTATATTCATGACACCTCTTCAAACCAGTAGCACCATGGCAAGGCTTTGCACAGCACCTCTTTCTTTGGATTTAGTATATCAAACAAGATTGTTGGCAACCACAGAGCAGCAGGAAAGAAAGAAACCTACTTCTGAGTTTTGGGTGGATCAGCATCTACAGGACTCGGCCTCAGCCATGCATACTAGCTCCCATGTCATCAACACTAATGCTAGAAAGGCACTCTTAATGCTCATAATACTGCCAGTACCCTGACACAGCAAACCTTACGCAGTAAAGTCTGAGATGAAGGCATCCACTGCCAATCTGTTCTCACCATACTTTACAGATCTTGTAGGCACCTAAAAGGGTTATCTCAAGTCCTCCTCAGAGTAAATAAAATATTCTTTAAAAGGCTTTTGGGGATCCTCAGGGCATTCCAGTATTGCCAGGAAGATGCTTTACCCTACCTAGTAGAGAAATACATAACAATGTGCTTTAAAAATTAAAAATTTAGAAGAATCTGAATAATTCCATCCTGTCAATTTTCTAGGTTGCCATCATGTAATTCAAGAGTGAACCATCTCGACAAATTCATTTGGAAATGTCTGTCTAGCCTGTGGAAAATCTATGCAAAGCTGTGAAGAGAGCACAATGCATAATGAAGTTTACACTTGCTTTGGGTTTGTCCTGAGGAACATACAGCAATTCTGAAATGGTATCTGTCAGTGTTACTAGTTACAAGATGCAGCCTAGTGGCAGAGGAGTCTGTTTCCTGTTCCAAGGCAAAAACAAAAACTTAAATAAATATTTACAAGTCAGTTGCCTCAAAATATTGGCATTTGGTTCTCCTTAAAAATAAGTAACTAACTGCACAATCAGAACAAATGAAAAACAAAGTTGTTATGTAGATATTCAAACTACAGGTCAGGACAAAAAATCCATAAAGAAATCAGTGTTTTCTAATCTGCTTTTTTAGGTGTGCATATGCTATAGTCTCAGACCACTCCCTTTTGACCTGATCATATCAATCAAAGCTAAATTGATTGGGGTCTTGTACTCTGATTTGCTCAAATAATTGCATTGTGTTTTCTGACACACACCAAATGGAGCTGTGTGCATAACCAGGGGTAAATATATTCTACAAGCAGAAAGACTCCAGTTTATTTCAGTACCTTTCTGGTTCTTGGAACCAGAACATTCAGGAAAAAGTAAAATGGTAAGACATATTTGTTTAAAGTATACATTCCCTAGACACATGCACCAACTAAAATACCATCAATCTTGAACAGATTTGCACACAGTAAAATCTCTGAAAATTGCAAAGTGCTGTTTGAAAACATTAAGGCAACAGAATTTCTCAGCAAAGCAGCAGTTAAACAAACAAATATACAGTGAGAATAACGTATTTTTCCCCATTTTTTTTTCCAGAAAACAGATGGATTTTATTTGTTTTGTTGCTTTTTTAAAGAAGTCAGCCTCAAAGCAGACTCCCACCAGGAAGAATTTCAAACTGTATGGCTCCCTATATCTCAAAGCTAAAGGCATATCAGGCCATCCTAACTGTAAGCATATTTACACTCTGCAAGAACAGTGCACACAGCACAATGGAACTTCTGCTATGACTGTAATATAAATAACTTTTGTATTAACCTGGATAAATGTTAAAGACTAAAGAAAGAATATTTTGCCTAAATACAATGTAGAAAAGTGAAAAATTACATATTTGAGATAGGAGTACAATTAGATATTCTCAAGAGTTAGGCATTCTTGCAGATCCACTGCTACTTCCAACAGTGTGGTCAAGGTCTCTTGATTTAGATGGGTAATGAATCTATTACAGATTATAAACACATTCCACTAGTTTCGTGTATTTATATACATATTTTGAAGAAAATATTCTGACTACTGTGGCTGACTTCCTGAGCAAAGGCTACAGGTTCTGTTTGAGGTACAAGATATGCAGCAAGAAAATAAACGTTTTGATTGGAAAAGTGACTGATACTGAAGTCATTACTCAGCTTGTTAAAAACTGAACCATGCTGCTCATTTTCACTTGTCTTGCTTTTGTTTCTAGCCTCTGAATATTGTAATGCATTTCTCTAACGGGTGCATACAGCATGAATCATCATATATTTTCTCCCAATGTTCTACTGCACGCTGTTGAAGACCAATCTTCATCTTAGTCTTCTTTTTCTGATAAGCTAAATATATCAAGGTATTTGTAACTATCACTATAAAACAGGCATTGTTAATGTCAAATATGCATATGACTTTTAAAATTCCTTTCCAATTCTTACCATTAAAAAATACTGACAACTAAAATGGACACAAACTATTTTGATTCTCTATCACACTTCCTGTTTGCTCCCCTCCTATCTTTGACCTGGCTTCCTGGGTTTTTTTCAGCAATGCCACGAGCAATGCAATGAACAAAAATGATGCTACCCCTGTAATAACTCAGTATTTCTCTGTGTATGTACATTATCCAGCTACTAGAATGGCCAATAGTGTTGCACTGAATAGTGATATTCAGAATTGTGGTAGATATCCAGCTAATATATTTTAAAATTCATAATTAGGACTAGAGATTTAACCAAATGCACTTAAAAATACTTGGCAGATCTTGGCCTTAGCTATTAATCCTATTTTCAGTGAAACCAGGGAAATACAACTAAAGAAAATCCTTCCATCCTAGATCCCTGATAATATGTTAATATATTAAATCTATTGATTTCGAACTTTTATTTTATTTAATTTCTGGCAATACTTTTACCAGACAACGAGCAGGAGGAGATTTCCCAGAAGTCAGCACAAGTCTGACTATAGGTCAAAATTTCCCCACAGATATTCATGCACAATGTGGCTGTACAATGTATGCCTCATTCAGAAACAAAACTTTTTAGAATATATTCTACCTCTTAATATGCTTTGACCTAAAAATTCTGAAACAACACTTGTGAGTTAGTGTGAGTATTATGAAGAGTTTAAAAATGGGTTATTAAAAAAAATCCTAAAATTATAAGGGTAAAAGGTTTTGAATAAGCCATATTTTTACAGCAATATTCTACTCTTAACTTTGGTATCTTGGATACCTCTATTTACATGACACAGATCAGTTGCAGGTAAAGAAAAGTTAAATGAAAAGAAAGAAAACAAAGAGGAAGAGAGAACTACTCTTCACTGACCAAACCACTTTCTCTTCGTTTGCAGGAAGAGGGTAGTGAAAGTTTGAGAGCGCTGCCTTTAGGGGACCAGAGAGGCAAAACGCTGTTTTCATCTTTTCCCATTGCGCTCCCAGGGCATAGCGCTCCTGGCTTCAAGGCAACATCAGCAGCATTCAATTGCAAGCCTAGCAAGAACACCCATTAGCTATACTCAGGCAGTATTATTGAGCCTCATCTCTAAGTTCTATGTACTACCTCAGTTTAAAATTATAGCACTGATTATTAAGCAAACAAAAAATTTCCACTTGAGCAGTTCTGCCAGAAATCCAGGAGATTTCCTGCACAGAAGTACAGTCCTTCCATACAGGCAGCCCATATACTGAGACTCCCTCTTCAGTTTTGTATCCTGACAGCTATGCCCCCGGGGTGCCTTGAGATTTGCCTGAAGTACTTCTCTACTAGTCTATCTACTCTTTATTGGCTCTTCACCCCAACACTAGACAACAGCCTCACACTGATCCTCTTCAACTTGCCACAGAGCATTCCCCAGCTGCAAGGTGCCATGAACAAGTCTTGGGATAATGGTCCATCTTTACAGATGTGCAGAAAATGCTTCACAGAAATCATGAACCCTAAAGTTATGATTTTCCCCTGATCTACCTGAATCCCAACTTCAGCCAAGTTTAATGACAAAAGTCCCCAAAGAATTATTAAGCAAGTATTAAATTTAGACTTTCAGTTCAAGAACGGAAACCCTGAACTCCCACTTATATCCTAAGCCTGGTTGCTCAGCCAGTAAGACTCTAATCTTTATATCTGTAACCTCTACCTTTTTTATATTTTGCTGTTAGTTTTTGGGACACAAAAGCAAACACCCCAAGTGCTCTAGCACAGTACGGATAATTGTATCAGTGAGAACTATGGTCATACCTATATACTGAACACCACCTCTTACAACGGATGCTTTTAAAACTGGGGACTACATCCACCACCAGCAGGGCCAGAAACTGATGAACTGAAATAAAGTAACAAGTAAATGTATACAAAATTTGCTTTTATGGAATACAATATGAAACATAGGCTTAAGTATCCTCTTTGAATAACCTGAGACCCATTACTTTAATTTATTAGGCATTGGAATTGCACACAGAAAAAAAAAGAAAAAAAGAAAAAGGAGGTGATACTTGTTCCTGAGCTAACAAAGTTGCTAATGTCTGATTTTGAGCTCTATCTTTGTGCTTTAGCAGATCTGAAGACAGAGCTTGACAAACTGGAGTATTTATCCAGACAAAAATAGCCACTCAGCTGTGCTTTAGTGCCATTTTCTGTCACACCAGCATGACAGCACTAAGTGTTTAGTTCAAATAAGTGGTTCCACGTCCTCTGATAATACAACATGGTTCCAGCATTCTGTTCACTACAATTTCAGCTCCATCAGGGGTGGCACAAGACAGCTCAGTATTCCCAGAGATTTTCAAACTGTGGTGCATGTGTTCTATTATGCACTCAACCTGTCTGGTCCATTTGGACTGGATTCACTAGGGAATACAATTAGCTGGCCATTTTATTTACACAACCCAGCCTGCCAATTTGTCTGGAGCTTCAGTTATTTTTATTTTTCTCTTTCTTGCAGTTATGACTTATTTCTGATGTGGTAACTATCTGTAGCACAGATTCTTCTTCCACTGGGCATTAGCGTGTAAGGCAACCAACTGTTGGGGACTCGTCTTGGGACAGTTAGGATCTTCAAATTAGTAGTTATTTCCTCAACAAACTCAAGTACATTGTTCCTTTAAATGAACCACTAGTAAAGACTTCTTCCTCACGTGCTGCCAAACAAATCATGGAGAATATGAAGGAACAGCAACAGAAGAGAAAACACACAGCAACAAATTCTGCTCCCTACTGCACGACTAATCGGTGGTCCCAAAGCAGGGCACTATTGTTGCACTGAAAACCAGAATTTGACATGGACTATTCAGTATTTTAGGAAAACAGGCAAATATTAAAAAAATGAGACCAGAAATTATCTTATCCAAAGGGCACAGGGCTTATTTCAGCAAGCCTCACAGAACCACCATTGTCACTGTATTTTGGGTATACTTTCCAAAGTTCAGATAGCATATACAACACAAATGTCATGTCAAAAAATAAGACCAGATATAACCAGATAAATATAAAAAGTCACTCTCATTCAAATGCAAACATCTGAAATGGTAAACCTATGAAAATATTGTGTGCTTATTCAAACTAGGAGGTTCATATATTACTGATTTTATGATGCCAAATATTATCTTCTGCCAATGTCTTCACCATTCTTTTCTTCCTCTTCCTCTGCCTCTCTTTTTCTGTACCAAACAAAAATCTCTCAGCCTCCTACATTTTTATCTTGAGGTAACACAAACCAAAGCGTTTCACACAATTAAAAGGAAACTTAGTAAGAAGAAAAATTGTGCCACCTTTTATCAGATACCATTTTTTCCTGTGCTGCCACTCCACACAAATAGCCTGTCTTACAATTTTCCTAATTACCCTAATTATCTTTTTTCCAAAAATGTGCTACCTCTGGACAAGCCCATAAAATACGTCCTAAGGTACCCTCTTGCCAAAAGCTTTTTCCACAAGCTTTAGTAATCAGCTTCATGTAACTTACTCATTTTTGTAATGATTTATAATTGAACTTTGTTAGGAAGCCCAGATACTTTGGCCATTTAACTATAAAAGATACAAATTACTAAAAATTAAAGTTATTGTATACATTGAAAATACAAAATTACTGATGAGATTACATAACTTCTCTCATAACTCTGAAGGTTTCCATCACTTTAATTCTTTCCATGAGTAATAATGAGTGAAACCGAAACTATCACCAAAATAGCGTTACACTAGAAAAAATTATCAGTGCATTTATGCTGACAGACAGCCATGGTCTAAACTCACTACAGTGCATGAAATGTTCACTCTCCTTACCAATACAGCATATTCTTATTTATATTAAGAGGCTTGAGAGCAAAACCCAGAATCTTTATCTGAGTACTTATCTCAAGTGTCCCTTATTCCTCAGGCCAGTCCACTGTTTTCCCAAATGTTTTCCCAAAGCCCTATGGGTTACTAGCCCTCGTCTCAGGGATGCAGAAAGTCCTAAAATCACTTCTCTCTATTCTGTAACTTCATATTGCATATTTGTTTGGTGGACTGACATAGCAGTCAGAACAAATACTCCTGTTGTTCTTGATGCATGTTGGGTTTAGAGCACCTGTGAAGCTACAGGAGGAGAGGGGGACACATTGTCAGGACAAACGGAGTGGTTGCCTGGTCATTCTGGCAGAGCACGCTGAGGTGCTGAACTGTGAAGGGGAGGTCTTAAAAGCGCTGACAACATGCCACAGTCAAGCAACACATCACTTAATATTAGGTTTTGCAACTTCATTAATACACTGGCCTTGGCATGTTCTAGAGTTTTGATTGATTGATGGTAAATTTTACAAATCTAGTGGGGGATACTAGATTTTGGGTTTCAGAGGGTTTTTTTGTGAAACAAACTAAACATATCATTGCTTTCACAAATTAAGACACTTCAGTAATAAACAGGAACACTTCCAGGAGACATTTAACAGCCTACAAAAACAACTGAATGCTAATGCTTGGATCAGGACAGCAATTGTCTTTGTTCTCCCCTCCAGCTGAGTAGAAGGCCTAACACACTGCCTTGCTGGAGCAGGATACGTGGTAAAATCTGTGCTCCCACACCAAAAAACAGAGCGCTCTGGCCACTGTAATTACTGCTGGGGTATAGGTTCCACTTGATTTCTTCAAAGTGATTGTTAGTAGCCCTTTTTTTTAGTTATCTCAAGAGCTATGTGATATCCTGGTGAACTTACAAGTCATTTATTGCTCTTCTTTGCTCCTTGCTGAACAGGCCTCCTCTATTCCTCTCTTTCTTGTCCTCCAGACTCACAATTTTAAGCAGATTACAGAACACATCTTTATAGGGCCATTTTTATTTCCTGTTGAAGGACAATCCCCTGGCAAATATGAAACAGGTGCATCAAAGAGATGACATTAAAAAATGGCAGCTATTGTTAAAAGATAATATAGTATAAAAGCAAACTATGTTTAAAAACTGCCTGGAATGTTCCAATTCAGATTTTCAGAAAACTCTGAAATAATCATATCTGCCCTTAAGCCACTTGCCTCAGGACAGTTGCACAGATCAAGCACAGTGAGTATGTAGGGACACTTCTCAAGGTCTGTGACTGTGAAGAGTAGACCACTGGGTACTGTACAACACAGGCATGAGGCAAATAAAGTCTGACCCTGCTTAAGAGGGAATTAAAGAATCTAAAGAAGACAGCTACTAAAGGTAGGCAGAGTTTACTCTGCTGTTGGACTTTCTAAAGCAATGATGTTGTCAACAACAAATTTAATATGAAAAATATAAGATCTTTCCTTTCAAATGTGGGTCAATTAATTTTAACGTTTACAATAAGATCTGGACAAAAATTCATACATTTCTAGCTAAAAGCTTGGCAACATTCTTTAAATTTATCTGTATTTCAGACAGATTGTACAAGTCTTAAATAAAACACCATTTAATTCCTACACACCTTAATAGTTTTATATATTTCCCCATGGACATTTTTGTCACCACTCATCATCATTTTTGCAAGAAAATAACTCACCCTCTCTTACTCCCAACTTTTTTTGCTAAGATGGGTAACACTAATATCAACATTCCAGGAATGAAACTAGTTCTTATAAAACAGTAAAAGAAAAAAAGAAGTCTGTTGTTGAGTTTTTGCTGAAAATGCTGAAAGGAAAAAAAAACCCAAACCAAACAAAACAATTATACAAATGAAATTTCTAAATATATTTGAACAACATTAAGATTCGTCAGTTAAAAACAGGAGAGCATTTCTGGTTCTCTGGTAATTTTAATGACAAAATGACCTAGGTGTGCCTCCATACAACCCAGATACTGGTTTCTTCATCACCAATGCCAACACAAGAGGACATCTAAAACTTGATATTGACACATACAATATGTGGTAGTCCAGAAATCAATAAGAGCAGTGACCTGCTTTCAAATGAAAAGCAGGAAGAATCTCTCCCAAAGGCCCAAATGTCTATATGGCCTTCCAACTAACCACCAAAATACAAGAAAAATGTGGAAACTTCATACATGACTACGGAATGGACAGAAGTAAAAAACCCACTTGTTTTAAGCAAGTGTCATTCGTGTCTATATACACTACAAGTTGAGGTTTTTCACTGCAGAAGTCAGAAGCAGTCTAAAGTAAATGACAGAGGAGAGAGAAACTGAATGAAAAAGTGCTAAGAAGAGTTTATGGCAAAACCACCTTGCCAGAAGAGCACAGTGCTTACAGAATTACAGTAGTCTTCTGACTGATAGTGTGTGAAAACTAGGAGGGTATTTCTGATGTACATCAAACACAGTAAAAGCTGAAGTGAGACCACAAAGCTCTTTCTCTTTTCTGAAACAGGATATGAATTTAAGTCTGCAGAAATGGAACTGGTGTGTGCATGTGTTCTGAGGAGGGTCTTGCAGATGCTTCCTAGAAAATTTGTTGGTTTACAGTAGCACAGCTTCTAACTCCAATGAGTTATAAGTATGTTAGTGCTTGCTACTCTCCCTTCACTGCAGACTCCAGCTCCTCCCTGAGTCAGACTGAACGCATCTCTTTAAAAAAACAACTATTCTGACAATATGTTCATTGTTTCTCAGGGTTTATTGCCAATTTCCAGAGCCTAATTGCTGTTGTGAACTGTGAGGAATATACTATATCCAAACTGCGCCTGGAATGAAAACCTACCTTTTTTCCCCATTCTGTTCTCTCCCTGTTTCAGCAGCAGATTTTCTCCCTTATTAAGGCAAGTATTTGTTATGGAGGATTTCTCCTTCACAATAAAACCAAAAGCATGTCTTGGTTTCCAGCATGATTGTTACAAATCAGCACTGATTCTGACTTCATATTTGACATTAGCATTGCTCTTTAAAACAAATTTGATAGTTTCTCAGCAGTAGCATCACATTTCTTTAATGCTTATTGACAGGTAGGTCAGTAGCCAGTGACTTTTTTTTTTTAATGACTGTATTCTTTTGTTCTCCTTGCAGTACCCACAAGGGCTTGAATGACAGAAAGTTCATTTTTCTCCGAATGAACATCTGATTAGAGTAGCCCATGCTTTACCCCCCTTTGGGAGACATGCTGTCAGCCAGCAAAGCCATGGTGGTCGCGGTAACTGTCACTGCATATCCAACAGCTGCTCCGTTACACATTCCCTAACCTGGCAAGAGCCGCGCTGCTGAGATTCTGCCGCTTTCCCCTACCCTGGCTCTGTGCTGCCATAGCCCCGTACCTCCAGCAGTCAGGCTGGTGAGCAGCTCCGGCTGCAGCTGCTTCTCCAGCTCCTAGAGTTGGTTCACCACCAGCAGGACATCTCCCTAAGGTGCCTTCTGTGGCCTCGACCCTGGAGACTGAGTGTCACCCCTGTCAAGGAACCAGAGCTCTTCAGCTGGAAGCCTGCAGGGGCCTAACCTAGTTGGTACTCAGAATTTGCAGATGGTGGTACACGGTGGGGTTTTCGCTATACCAATGGAATGAAATTTGTCAGGAAAAAAGTATGCTGAAGTGCGCATTTTGAATTCTTTATGTTCAAAGCAGAACATGGCTTGCTGAATAGGAAGTCAATAAAATGGCTAACATATGTTCCCTCAATATCAAAAAAATTATGTCTGTGCAGTTGTCACATTCTAGCTGAGCTTTAGCTCAGGCAGAACTTGGGCTACGTAAGACAGAATTCATTACAAATTGTGTTCAATAGATGGATGTCCTAATCATCATCTGGACAGTCATTTTAGTTTACTGCTAAATTGTTCAAAATGATCTTTTAATTACATAAAGCTATTAATATATATAATAATAATATATAAAGCTAGTAATATTTTCTTTGGAACAATCCTTCATCTTTGTTGAAGATGCAGTAAGAACACAAATGGAACTTATGCTGCCACCACAACTGGTTACACCTTCCTAGAGGTCCTTTGCTTGCACTTCTGCTGGACGGTCCTAGCTAGTTTTTTGACTAACAAGACTTAATTTCAAGTCAATTCAAAGAATATGACAGCTGAATTATGAAGGTATTTATTTACTTTCAGTTACAGTATTAATAGCTACCATCACGGTTGCAAAAGTGTAAATGCATTTCAAAACTTCAAGATAGTAGCATCCATGCATATATGGTATTTTTAATGACTTGACATTCTAGGTTAGGGATTGCTTTTTATGGTAAAAAGCAAGTTAACATGTAAATGGCTAAGCAAGAAGCAGATGAATATGAAGGGACCGTAAAAGTGCATCTGCAGAAACTCCAGTCCAGCCACACACCTGATTTGCATTAGCACATCTGTCAATACTGGTACAGATCAGATGCCATTCACCAAGCAAACCTTTATATTTAAAAAAGTAAACAAAAACTTTCATGGACAAGAAAGGAAGGCAAGAAAGACAATTAATATGACAAATTTGAAGATGAACTGTGGTAAAACGAAATGATATTAATGAACTGGAGGATACTGGATGACAGCATAACTGACATACCAAGGGTTCAAAATTGGAACCATAACAAGAATACCATTTGCCAGAGATGGTAGATAAAGTTTTGCAACATACTGCTGCTTCTCCTGCTAAAATTGACAAAAAGTGATTCTTATGCAAGGCCAAGCTGTCACACTTGTAATAGCAAAACGATAACAAATATTTTTCTATGCATGAAATAGCAATGGAAGAAAAGATGTAACATTAAGATACAATACTTAGAATATACATTTCTGGAATGAAAAATCACGAAGCCTAACAAGAAGGTGTAAGAAGCACTTGCTAAGAACCCAGTAAAAACATAAAAAAAAAAAAAAATTGTGATTCTCTAAAGGTGCTACGATTTCTCCAGCCAACTTGGCTGTCTCCATTTTGTTAGGATTTCCTAGCTGAGGAAATAAATACCAAACAATGCAAATTTCCACATCTTAAAACCTTCTTTTCCAAACAGGGAGAAAGGACCCTCAGAACAAACAAAATTTTATTTCTATACATGCTAGCAACAGTATATAGCATAGTGAAGTGAAAGAGAGTTACTCTGAAATTCCAAATGCAATGCATTTTTAGAACACAGGGGTTAAAATCTTGCTGTTACTCATTATCTGCTGTTCCATATCAGACAATGATGAAATTCAAACTTCAGCTTCCCCTTTCTACGGCTTATCCCAGCATGGGAATTGATTCATCACACTCTGCAATCAACTTTTTGGTACTTAACTGAATACAAATTACGATACTGAGGGAGATTTACATGTTTGTGTCGTAGAACACAATGCTCAGAAAAAAAAAAGTTAATTTATCCTCTGCAGTGGATTTAGTTACATTTCCGAATTCCCAGAGTAAAACACAGAAAGACTGGGAGGATAAGTGTTCTAATTGTTTTCTATGCTCTTCTACTTCTCTATGCCAATTTATGTAATTGTTAATTTTTAAAATAATAATTTTCTGTTTGTTTCAAGCCTTTGACTTACCAGAAGTATCAAATTTGCTCTCCCATAATTTTGTTGAAGTTGTTCTGGGAAATCTCAGAGATGTTATGAATCTTACTGAAAGTTTAGAGCACTGACTATTCTTTTCTCTAAAATGTGAATTAGTCACTGAAATTAAATAAAAGGTGTTATAAAAAGTGGGGTAAAAAAACCTCCAAGAAACAATGAATTCGAAACAGCCTGACCAAAAATCCCTGCTTTTCTGAGTTGATTAACACTTAGCCCTAGTTATGTAAAAGCATGACAAAAAGTTAAACCTTAGTTACACTTTCTTTTACACATCACTGTTCAATCATATATTCGGTGCTATGCCCCTAACTAATTCTATAGGATAGATAGGAAAGAGAATTAAATACCTATAAATATAATACGTACACTACATTCCACATACATCACATATGTATAATGATAACAGATACGCAGTGGATGTGTTCTTACCAAATATGACATTTATTGTGTCTCCTTGCTCTCTTTGCCCTTATTAAATTCTGCCTGTTATGTCATTTCAAGTGTTTATATTATGAGATTTTTGGAACAGATATGCAGATAATGCCTGAAGAAACAGACCCCAATCCCTGATGCTGATGTTAATAATGCACAATGATCAGACTAATGCCAGAGATAGGTAAATAATATAAATATATATGTAAAATCTGTAATCCCAAATTGCAGCTTCTTAGGAAAAGTCAAGAAATATAGACCACACCTTAAACACTTATTTAATTGGAGAGCAAAGAGATTGACTATGAAATCTTGAATCATAGTATCTGTATTCAACTTCCAGTTTCAGTTTGCCCTAACTTAAAATTGTTACCATGGTCAGTGAAATTTCAGAACTGTCTAGCAGTTCCAAGATCTTATAAGATTTGTTCTACTAACTTTGCCAAGGTGTTGTGGTTTAACCCGGCAGGCAGCTAAACACACAGCCGTTTGCTCGCTCCCCCTCAGTGGGATGGGGGAAGAGAATCAGAAGAAACACTGTAAAACTTGTGGGTTGAGATAAAGACGATTTAATAGGACAGAAAAGAAAGGGGAAAAAATAAGAATGATAAAAGAATATACAAAGCAAGTGATGCACAATGCAATTGCTCACCACCCGCTGACCGATGCCCAGCCAGTTCCTGAGCAGTTTTTTGTTCAGCATGACATCATACAGTATGGAATATCCCTTTGGCCAGTGTGGGTCAGCTGTCCTGGCTGTATCCCCTCCCAGCTTCTTGTGCACCTCCAGCCTCCTCACTGGCAGGGCAGTATGAGAAGCTGAAAAGTCCTTGACTTAGTGTAAGCACTGCTCAGCAACAACCAAAATATCAGTGTGTTACCAACATTATTCTCACCCTAAATCCAAAACACAGCACTATACCAGCTACTATTAAGAAAATTAAGCGTTTGCATTGAGTATCCATTTCTGTATCCAGCTTCATTACATTGCATATTCTCATATACTTTTCAGTTGTGAATAAAGGTTGAACATTGGTTGCAAAGCAAAGGACATGGTTAATTAAATGCTTTGCAACAAAGAATTTGAATGTAGAAGTCATCAGGCTGCTATGACCTTCTAAATACAACTGGAATCAATGTGACAGATCTTCTGAGTTTTCATTTGGATTCTATGTATTACAACATGTCACATTCATCAGTCCGAAAAACACCTCACGATTCTACACACGATTCTATGGTTTGCCACATCAACAGCACCTAACCCTTGCTGCACCCCCACCAACCAGTCATCACAACTGGAGCTGTACAAAATCTGTGTTACTTAAGGATGTAAATATCCCAGTAAGGTAGACAATTAAGAACATACCAGAATCACATTGCTGGGAAATACATGTCAAGTGCTGAGTTTTCAAATTGGATCTCCCTTCCCTGCATTCAGTGCTCCCTCAACACTGAAATAAATGTCAGTAGGAGAAAGTAAAGCAGCTACAAAACCATACTCAGCAACGTAAAAAAGATGAGAGAGATGGGGATAGAAATCACATTTGTTTGCAGCTACAACAAGAATTTATTTCTCAGCTCAAAAATATGTGACATGATAATTTCACTGCCTTCAACAGTAAGACTACTGTACTTACAAACAGGCAAGTGCTTAACTGCACAACATAGATAAGATACTAGGGTCTAAGAAGTTGATTTCCAAAGCAATGGATGAACACAAAGAAGCATGTAAGACTTTCCTCCCCATACTGAATTTCAGGTTATGGAGTTTTATGACTGCCAATAAACATCCATATCTCAGTAAGTAAAACCACAGAATCAGTGCTGGTCAGCTGAGGCTCCTTAGCAGAGCAGTCTTAAATTTAAAGTCAGACAATTTTCCAGACTGGTGAATATGGAGAAGCTAAGTGTTCAGCATTATTATTGTTGCATCACTCTTACACACCTAAAAACTAAAGGGGGGAGTGTGGAAGTTTTTATTAAAAAAACCCATGTTTTGATCATATCTGTCACGGTAGGAAAAGCATCTTCCTCTACTCACATCCTGTTTATCAGTCTTTAAGGGTCAAGTTTAAATTTGAATCAAGTGACAGGCTAGTGAATATATTTAATTATTTTAAGTTTTAAGTAACATAAATCCCAGTATCTCAGATTGTTTTTTATATTTTATGGAGAAGGAGACAAACAACCACAGACTTCTTAACAATGTAAACTAAGCAGGTATGCAAATATAACATTGTAGATAATTATATAACACTATCCCACTGTAAATTTGGGTACAGATAAGTATGAGGATTTACTATAAGCTAAATATTGACAGTTTGATGCATGAAAAAAGAAGCCATCTGCTGACAGATTTTTTTTTTAGACAGTATCAGGATCACATTCAGCAATGACATTCATTTCTGCATCCTTCTTTACATACATTAATAAGTAGCTTTTGTTCCATCACCTTTGTCTTCTGCCCTGATGACTCAGGTCTTACATTTCCAATGTCACCAATCCAAATGCAAAAGTATTGATTGTACTTAGGCCTAATTTCCTGAACTATGAGTAGCGTTACGATCTTATGCCATCTCAATGGACTATAAATTGAGGCGCTTGATCTCTACCACTGGTACTCTTCCACAAAGTCAGGCAAAGTGCTTAAGCTCTTTGTGCTGTTGTTTCCCTATCTACAAGGCTTTTTGAGATTTGGAGATGAAAAAGAGCAACTATGACAGTTGAACTTCAATGCAGAATGGTGATCCTACATTACAGGGTGGCATGTCCTATAAGAAGCAAACGTTTCCAGAACTAAAGAAACAGACAATAATTCTTAACAGAATCAACCAGCAGTTAAGAGGATTTGTGTCTCCAAGCAGGGATTTACTACATAAAAAGAATATGTACAAGCAAGACTAGTGCTCAAACAGGACTGACTACATAGTGCGTTTCAGTTATTAATGGCTTAACTGTTTCCTTTTCTATACTTGTAATAACTCCTGACACCAAGGATGGAGCTGTAACACCTATCTACATTAAGGAATGGATTGAAAAGTACCTTAGAACTTCAGAGCTTGCCTCCATAGAGACGTTTCTACTGTGGCACAAAAAACCAAAACAAATTAGAACCAGTCCAAAGAGCAATTAGGAAATGTCCAGGCTAGCACTAACGGAAAGACAGTGGGATGGCTCTAGTGCCAGCTCACATGCTCAGAGGACTGCACCACACAGTGGTACTGTAGCCTAGAAGCCACATTGAACATTGAACTATTTCCTTTTAAATATTTATAATCAGGGACTAGCCCTTCTCTTTATGGCATTTAAAAAAAAATGGGAAAGGATAAAACAGGAGAATGTCTAAGTACCTTTTAAAAGAAAATCATAAATAGAAAGAAAACTTGTGACTGCATACAGAGCCACAAGGAGTGAAAACGAAAATCCAGAGCTTTAGTAATGGCTGAAATAAGTTTCCAAATAAAACCTCCAATGCAAGTGAGAATCATCCTATAATTGTTGTGAATGTATTCAGACAATAAAACATCCTGACCATAGCCTGAAAAGTAATTGTTCTTGTAAGCAGGGTAAATGAAACTATGAAAGTTTATAGACCGGTTTGTTTTGGTGGTGGACCTTCCCTTCCTTTTACATTACTGAACTACTATTATTTGAAAATCTTGATGCTGGTCAAGTCATCTACATCTGGTATATAGTTTATAACTTTGGGGTACATCTGAATCTGTTGAGATAGAGAGGAAGCTGTAAGGAAAAAAATAAAGCCAGTGAAAGATTGTGCTGCTCTGTGTGGACTCTGGAAAAGGAACTGAAGTGTTTTTCACTCTGCCAATCAGATCTAGCAGTGACTGGCAAATGTAATTATTATTTGATGCAATTTTTCTAGTTGAGCAGATGGCCAGCTCCCTAGATACTACTTCAGTGACTTCTTGCTAGAAAGACAACAAACAAATTACGGTAGTCACCGTGATCGGATGCTTCCAACTCCCCTGAAACATGAGTGGAAAGGCCTGGCCCACGAAGGGAAAGGTTTCATTCTTGGTGAAGTGGCAAGAGACAGGCCACAGGACTCGTCATAGTCACTGCCACCACAGAGCGTGCCACCTAGCGCCATGCCAGCTTCAGTTCTTCTAGAGCAAGAGAGAGGCCAAGGCAACACAGCACCGGTGCTTGCACCGTGAAGACACTGCAAAAGTCTCGCGTTAGTTATGTGAGACTGGACAGGCTGCAGGTTCAGAAGTCTGCAAGCTACTAGTATCCACTCGTTAGAAGAAGCAGAATTATAGATTAATAAGACAGGACAGAAACAGTTCAACATGCCTAGTTCTTCCTCCTCCTACAATAGCAGATTCTGCTGTAAAGACATCCGATCCTTAAACCCTTAGAAAACAGACATATGGATGGGTTTAATTTTATGTGGGGGAATAACTACAAAATCTTGCAACTTGCACCACAAAAAGATGCTACAAACTCCTCCTTCACCTTTGTTTTCCCCTCTTCTGGAAGACACGTCTTCAGTCAGCAAAAATCTCAGATACCAATTGCAAATAAGGCCCTGAACAATTTTATAGAGGCTTCAGTAAAAGTATGTTCCCTTAAGAAGAGAAGGAAATGTTTATTTGATTCTGAATGTTAATTGTAATTTAAAGCTCCCCCACATCTCTCACCTATGAGTGAACGTATTTCACACGGGTAAGCTTAGCAAAGAATCACAACCTTTTACTGCAAGTTATACTTCATGAAACAAGATCAAAAACATCAACAGCAAACATGTTGAAGAGGTGCCATTTGAAAATATTCCTTTGAACTCATTTGACCAAGGCTATTGTTTGGAGTTTAAAAAAACCAAATCACACCTGTGTGCAGACAGATAGGCTGTCTTTATCTGGTAAGAACAAGGTGCAGAGACTTGTGCAATAGATAATTAATCTCTATTGCTATCTATAGTTTCATTGTTAACACTGTCTTGGTTGAAGTGTGAAAATATGTTCACGCTTTTGAAAATGGGCGATTAACTAATCAAGTGACAATATGAATCTTAGAAACACAGAAATGACTGCAATCCAACACTATTTATGACTGTATTTTTATTTTTAATTTTATAAGAAAAACATTATCTCAAGCACCCTTCAAAACTATAAGGGAAGTTACTGGATTTTCCCCACTGTAATAATCAGTGTAGAAATGGTGACCACCATGACTAGTCTATTTTCACTAGAGCACCCAACATTTTACCCTCACAGAATTAATTGCAGGGAAAATTTTCCTCGTATAGACAAGTTCCAAGAGGCTGTAACAGACGGATGACACAAGCAGCACTGAATAATGAGGGGCAGATACTATTAAGCAGTAGCCACTGTCCCATTAAGGCTCTGTTAAGTAACAGTTGTGTGTATTTAGTACTACTGGTCTTACATCAATGCCCCAGGAGATGTCCCAATTAAGCAGGTTTTCTGGAAAAGCATGCCAGTTAAATGAAGCATACGGTTCTAACTTGTATCGACATGCTACAATGCAAAAGCCCACACATTTCAGCATAACTTCACGGGGCTGCAGAACTTGTGTAAGATTCATATTAAAAAAGATTTGACTAAACACATCTGACTTCACATCTCTACCACAGTAACCTCCTCCTTTCTGGTTGTGAAAATTGTTCTGCTTACAGTCATTCAAACTGCTGTAAGAAAATAATTTTCTTGTGTCACTGAGTCAGCCACTGTACCACCTCCTGGGATCACTGCACTGACTCCCAAGTCAGACACAAGCTATTTATCTTAATTTAAAGCCCTCTGTGGACAGTTTCTGTCTTACTGTCTTACTTATGCCATTCCTGCTCCACATGCCAGTCTCATTTACTTGTCTGTCAAGAGAACACTTTTCTCTGAGGCCTTCTCATTTCCAACACTTTCTAATAGCCCCAAATAGCACGAGACAATTATCAGACCCACATCTGCATATTCCCTCACACAAAAACTATTTCAGCCCCTCAAATCTCCAGAACAAAGTTGTTCTACCCATTTTTTCCTTTGTATTTGCTTTTATTTCCCCAAGATGTCTCTTACTCCCTTGCAGTTCTTACCATTCTTCATTGTTGTCTGTCACACATGAAAATAAGACTTGCAGAAAAATCCTGTTTCTGCTTTCCAGGCCTGTTACTGGAAGAAGAAGCAGGAGAGGACAACTTCCCCAAGTTACAAAGTTGTCGGACTTTTCTTTTTTTACTTATTGTCTTCATTAAAGAACAGAAATACTACTTCAAAGCAAAGTTCTGTCTAGCCTAGTATCCTGTCCCTGAAAACGATCAAATTAACACAACAATACAGAGAACTGACATTTAAGTTCAAAGATCTTCATCTTAAATAATCACAGTTCTGATTTTGCAGGGCATATATAAATACCAGTAGCCAAGAGCTTAAGAGCAGCAAAAATGTCTAACTTCAAATATTTGGTTTGGAGTTTTTTTAACTCAACTTACTGTTGTAAGTGTACATTCTCCTTTTTGGTTCTCATGCTGAAAGCTCCTTTTTGTATCATGTTTTCTTGTATTTTCTCATTGCATTTATGTAGTAACTCTTCACAGATTGGCTGGTACCTTTGTTTTTTTAAGATTTTCTCACATTCATTGCAGAAGTGGCATAGTCCAAAAACCCTTAATAAAACAAATACAGATACATTGATACGTTGTATTTTCCCAGCCCTGTTCAATTAAAATTCTCAAATCAGCGTACAAACGTTTGCTGAAGTTTACAGTTACAGAAAACAAATGTAATATCCACGTTACTCTAAGGAATGAGATCAAACTTGTGGATTAGAAAAAAAAAAAAAGCATAAAGACACTTAATGCTCTATAACAGAAATGCTCTAGATCAGTAAGGCCAAAAGCATTCGTGTGGAAGATTTTGCCTACATCACGCTCTACTAATTTCTGTGATCGAATCGGCACAAAGAACTTGGCTCTTAGTGAGGCCTCAAGTTGAAACAATCCATTTTCAAATAAAGAGACTGAATTTTCATATGGGGAAAATAATGCATATCTGGGAAAAAACTGTGGACTTGAAACTCATACCTTTAATGAAAATTAATTTTAAGAATAAATAGCATGGTAATTGTGATCAAAATTCTTCCTACTGATTTTTTTCTAGACTGCTTATTGTTATCTTCCAGAGGCATATAAGGTCTGTATGGTGTTTGGGGAAGACTCCTGGACTTCTCACTTCCCTGAGAATGTAATGTTTAACGCTCAGTTCTTTTTCACTGAACAGGATGTAACAATGCAGGATAACAGAGCAAATGCTATATTTAGAAGAATTTTTGCAGTCTTGTGTAAGAGGCTACTGCATAAAGCAACTAATTTCCCATATCACCTGTCAATCTAAAACGTTGAAGAGGCTGGTAGGAAAAGAAGAGTAGGCTCTTTGAAAACCCTGGATTGTATTTGTTAAAACAAGTCCTGACTTCCAGCTCTAAGCACATCTCCCTGGTTTTCATTTCTCTTAATTTCTAGGGAATCATGTTCTCAGGTTTTTGAATGTATGGTACTTTCTTAAAGGCTTTTTTACTCCATGTTTTGTTTCTGAAGTAGTCAGCCTTGCCTCATGCCACTAATAACTAAAGAAAGACTGGTCAGTTAAGTATACTAGAAACTCATAAATAAAAGATACCAGAATTACTCCTCTGTCATTAAAGTATACTTCAAATACATCTCAATGCTTACTTACACAGGCAGACCAAAAGGACACACAAATTAGTAATTTGTAACAGTATCAAACTTTTAGTAACACTATCCAAAAAAGGCATTTTGTATTCTTTCTATAGACCTCATTTGTAGAAAATTTTTTCACGAGCAACTGCACTGTTCTCAAATTTTGTCTTAAAACCGAATCTTTTTAATAGCCAGGCAGGTGGTAGCCCATATTCATTCTTCCAGAGCACACCAAAAGCATGTTTGACCTTTTGATTGCTCGCATTTATTATGCATTGTATTACACGGCAAGGTCCTTTTCTTACGTACACCATGCTTGGAAAAAAATGACAGGACGTTGACACAACATAAAATGGAGTTACTTGAAATCCTTTATGCTGAAATGCACAGAGGTTAAAAAAAAAAAAAACAAAACCAAAAAACCGTAAGCTGCAAGTAACTGAGGTATGGAGTAACCCAGCTGCCATGTTTTGCTAGGCTGACCACAATGCCAACAGGAATTCCTCTAATAGTATTTTGCCCAAGTTTCTGGTGGGACACTAGATTTCCCTGATTCCTCCCCACCTGAACACCTGCTGCAGGAACGCGGTCCCTGAGACAGAGAGAGCAGAGAGGGCCCCTTGCCCACGCACCGGGAGGCCCTTTTTAAAGGGCACAAACAAACTCATGGCTAAAAGCGGCCACCATTGCAATTCTCATCCTCCACTTCAAGCCCTTGCTGCCGAAGGCTCGGACACCCCAAGGGCTCCCTCGGACACCCCAAGGGCTCCCTGAGACGGAGGCTGAGATGCGCCAGCCTGCAGCCCTCTCAGGGGCTGCACCCGCACGCAAGTTTCCATGGGGCTCGCAGGGAAGCTGGCACCCCCTCAGTGACTCCCAGAGACCGAGCCCACCCTCAGCCCTGTTCCCCGCCCTGCCACGCCGCCCCGCTGCCCCACGGCCCCGCCAAAGGGCCTCGCCAACACCCCCCTCCCCCCCCCCCCCACAGCGCATGCGCCCAAACTCCCGCACCCCCTTCCCGCGGCGCACCTGGCGCATGCGCCTTGCGCCCCCCCCGCTGTCACCGCCCTTCGCCCGGTTGCGTGCAAGAGGGAGGGGGTGGGGCTGGGCGGCAGCGCGCCTGCGCGGCGGGGCAGGGGCCTGGCTACGCAGAGTGCGCAGCTGCCGCCGATAGCGTGGAGCCGCGGATGGAGCCTCCCGCTGGCGCCGCAGGTAGGGGCGGCCGCCGCACGGCGGTTCGCACGTGCAGCGAGGGGGAGTGGGGCGGCGGCGGCGGCGGAGCCTGCCCCCCTTCCCCGCTACCCTCCCCCCTTCCCCCCGCCCGCCCGCTCTGCCGCCGCCTCGGCACGCCGCCGCCGCCCGCCTCGCCAGGGCTTCCTGTGGGAAATCCCCGCCGCTTTCTGCTGCCCCCTCACACACGCCGGCGAGGAGAGCGGGCCGGGCAGCGCCGCCGGCGGGTGCTGGGAAGGGCCACCCTGAGGGGCTCGGCTCGCCCTCTGTGAGCCTCGGCGGGCCGGGGCTGCCCCGCCGTCCCCAGCGGGCTCCTGGCGCCCTCCGGCCAGCGCTCTCCCCGCCGCCTCCTCCCTCCAGCCGCGGCCTCCAAGGGCAAGGCGGGGCGCCCGGCCTCGCCTCGGCGGCGGCGCAGGCGGCTCCGGGGCGTCGAGGTGGCCGCGGGGCCTTGCCGCCACCCGGCCTGCTGTAGTCTCCCTGCTTGGGAAACAACTGTAAAAGCAAAATACCAAGGTTACGTGGTCCTCGGCTTCGTCTTACCAAGGTCTTGTCCGAACAGTTACAGCCACGTATACCTAGAAGTGAATTTAAGCCCCATGTCCTTACACGCACATAATACTCATCCGCCCTGTTCCTGAGGCAGGTGCCTTAGGCTGGGTGTGCTGGTATTAAAAGGCTGATCTGCCGGCAGAACGGACCTGGCGAGGTGCTGGCATGCTCCTGCTAATGCAAGGTGTTGAGACACCTGTAGTTGGTGGTGAACCGCAGCGGCTGTGACTGTGCACCTTGGCCTGTGGCCACCTTCTTCAAGAGCTGAAGGATTCCAGCAAAGGCCGCAGTCTTGATTTCTGATGGAAACCTGTCCTGGGCCTGGCTCTCCAGACCCTCCAAACAAAGCGTTTGTAGAGTCATCCAAGATCTGTTTTGTTGATCATATCATCTAAGCATTGATGTGTTACTAAAGGAAACATTATAAAACTTACCACTGCATTTATGGTGGTGGTTGTTCATCTGCAGTGTAATTTTGCTCCCAGTTGTCCTTTAGAAAAAGTCTAGTTACTACACTAGCTCAATTCAAGGTATTGCGCGTTCAGTGTATAGTAAAAAGGATGTCTCCAAACACTGAAGTTCATCAGTGTTCCACTTCCCTAATTATGTCTATAATGACATTATATGTCCCACCTAATCCATGTTGTAGTTGTATATTAGCTGTGGTAGGACTACTGAGGATGTGCTTTGGGTACATGCTACGTGACACCAATACTGAGATTGATCTGCTGAGCAGTGGCATTGCTTACTGACACCTCTCGAAATCTGCTACCTTGTTAACCAGTATCTTTCGCTTATCTCCCACCCGCCCCATCAGTCTCTGGCTGTTATGGCTCTGTTGAAAACCTCAGAATGTGAACTAAAAGCAGAAAAGTCTAAGTGAGGTTGTAGAGAAACTGGAACAATAGCTGCAAGAGGTGTGAGCTGCCCTGTCATGTCAGTAAGGTGTTAACTCAGATACCTTGGTGCAGTGGTTCTTAATGTCATCATTGTTAACTGTTTCCTGGCTCACATACAAGAAAAAAGAGGGAGAACCACAGTTTAGTAAATTGTTAACCGCGACAGATGCTTCGTTTTATCATCACAAATGACACAAATATTTTCATGGCTTTGCCAGGCAGTATGGAGTAAATATCAAGGAGTACTCTGAAGCTCAGAATGTAGAACCTGTGTATTAGGTCTTGATTTGTATGGGAGGTGTTTTTTGACAGCCACAGTTTGGGAAGGAACTGTGGCTGTGTCATTAGGTGATTGCATCCAGTAAATAAATTGGTAGATAAATCCACTGACAAAATCTTACGTTACGCTGTTTTGTTTTATCCTTCTTCAGAATGAATGTGCTGCAGCTCAGCATTGACGTTGATTTTTGTGTGCGGCTCTTCCAAAACTCTGTAGAGTACTGTTTTCAGTGGTAGAGGTTGTGTGTTATTAGAAAGCTGATTTTCTGTTTAATGTGCACTTGGTTATAGCTGTCATTTTCAGAAGGTGGTCTGGTTCTCTAGTTGATTCACTAATGTGTAAAGAGAAAAGTAGCGTTATTGACAGTAGCTTAGATACCCAATACAGGTTTTGGTACTTATCCTGGACATTTTTGGGGGTCTTAAAAACAGAGGGGTAAAAGACTGATTTCATAATTTCCCTAAGCTACTTAAAATGTCTGTTTCTTACTGTCATGTGGAAATCTAGGTTGTTAAATACAGCAGCAGTATATCGGTGGAAGCAGAGAATTGGGCTTGTAGAATGGTTGTGACTTGTTTCAAGTAGCATGGGTAATAAGATGGAGCTAAAAGAATATGCTGAAAGGAATGAAATTATAGCTTCAAAAGACAGGAAAAAATAATGGAAGATAAAGCAATGTTGAATTTAAAGGGCAAAAATACGTAAGTAAAAGAAAGAACAGTTTCAGCTTTTAAACTTCTTTTAGATAATATTTGTGATTGAGAACCTGAGTTACCACCATCAAGAAGGGAGTTGAATGAAAATGTCTTTTTTGATATTCCTAGTGTCTTTGACCCGTGTTTGGAACATGAAGGGAAAAGATACTTGAGATTTCCTGAAGTTGTTTGACACCACATTTTAGAGAACTGTTCTGGGAAAAGAACTAAAAAACGGAAGATGTATTGGGACGCTCCAGCGAGTTTTATAATACTGAGTGGTTTGAAAGGATTCTTTGGAGTTTAAAATCCAGAATGACATCTGCAGTCCTTGCTTTCAGCCTTCTTTTCATGTCAGAACACCTTGTGCCCTGCAACTTTTGAAAACACTGGTGTGTTTTGATCATAGCCATGATGGTAGTTTCTAAGGTCTTCATTCATATGTATTATACGTACTGATTGTTCATTAAATACATAGGTACAGAAATCAAAGGTAGGCATTTTTTTTTCTTGTCTCAATCTTTACTTCCAGGTAAAAAAAAGATAGCAGGAAGAATGGTATTTGGTCCTGTTATTCAAAAGCCTTGCTCTTAATTTGTGTGTGGTGTTTGTTATTTGGAATGAAAGGTATAAATTGTATCTTGAAAGGAATGGCTAAAGAGCTAACTATTCAAGTCCTCAAGGAGTTTGCGCGGATTTGTTTTTTAATGAAACTTTTATTTGTGATTTACATTGTTTTTCTTTACACCTCATCACACAATTCTGAAAATTAGCGAAGAGGAGTATGTAGTGCTGTGGCCAGTGATTAGGATTATTGGGCATGGCAGGAAATCTTACATGGTTAGCATTGCCTCTCATAATAATTGTGGGGTTTCATTCATTGTTAGATTTTACTGCATCCCTTCATCCAGGTGCTGGGCACTTTGCTCTTTTATGTAGGTTTTACCTGTTACTCATCTCTCGCTTCTGATGCAAATTATTGCACAGTTCTTGAGGTCACTGCTTAGCTCTATTTTATGTGGTCTGTTTGGTTTATATACTTCAGATAGTTTGTGATGTTTGCAGGACCTTTCTCTGTTTCTGACTCCAGGTGGAATTAAGCAGTAAATTCTTGGACAACATCCACTGTTAGTTAGAAATGGCATAGAAGAAATAGGGATTGTGTACTTGGGACTGGTTTCAGACAAGAGGTGCTCAAAAGTTTGGGCTTCGCTTAAAAAGTATGGAACCCTGTGTATAGAAATCCAGTTGTATCTGTGTTGTTACTATATTTTTGCTGTCCCAGGAAAAAAACAAAACGAGTATTTGGTTGCTGAAACATTGCTGCATGGTGTCTTTGTTTAAGTGACAGGAAGTTGTGTTGAGGATTTAAAATCAGTTACCAAGTGAAGCATTCAGAAAAGCTTTACAATGGCAGAATTAAGGCTGTCTGTGCTACTTGAGTCCTTGGCCAGTCCATGGCCCGAGTTGTTCCTGACTTTGTGTTTGGTGCATTTTGCTGGAATCCTCATCTACAGTTGTCAGGAGGGATTTGAGCTGGGGTGGGGTGTTCCCCTTACAGGTAGCTCACACCCTAAGTTTTCCTAACTGGCAGGTCTGTTATACTCGAACAATAGTTCAGGCTAGGTGTTAGTGATCCCACATTGTTTTCAGTAGTAAATATTAAGCCCTGATCTGTAATTAATTCTTTGGACTCTGTGACTGGCTTTGCTGTGTGATCAAGAGTGTAAAAAAATCTTGTGTCAAAAATCTTCACAAGCAACTTCAGTCTTGACTTTACTTATTACTCACTAGATGTATGAGCATTTGCAATCCACATGTAATTAACATATAAGTGTGCTTTGTCAGGTCTGCTTTTCCTTTTCTTTCTAGATATTACAGGCTTGCTGTAATATAGCCATTGTTCATTTTTAGCAAACAGGCTTGTCGGTATTCTTGTAATCCAGTACTGCCATATCGCAAGAATACGAGCCCCAAAGCAAAATATAGGATAACAAATTCAGCCAGTGAAAAAGGTGAAAATTGACTTTGAGGTGATGATAGAATGGTGAGAAGTTAAAGCTTTGGAAATTTTCCCTGGTGTTGTCATCCCTGTTCTCCATCTTAATTTAAAATGATGTTGGTATTAGATAGAAGGATCTCAAAATCTGTAACTTTTTAAATACAAAGAAATTTATTCATGTACATTTAAAGAAAAAAAAGGATTGCTTCATAGGGAAGCTGCACTCCAGCCTTTTTTGCATTTAAATCAGGGTTTCAGGATATCACATATGTTATTTCACTTGGATTCTAACACTTCTGTTACTTCATGTTGTCCTTCTACTTCAAAACCTTAGCAGAGACCAAAGTACTTGAGACTCTAGTTCGTATGCAAACACCTATGTGCAAATAAAATTACCAAACTCAGTAGCATTTCACGTATGCATAAAGGTGTTTGGTCCTGGTCCATCATCGGTCAGTTCACACTGGATGTTTTTGACTGATAAAATCCATGACTGATAAAATCCATTACCTTTAACAGGATCCTGAATGTTTTTGCGGGCCTGAGGTTACAAAGCAGTATGCTGAAGCTATTTGTTGCTTTGGCCCCATGAACCTCTTGGCAGTAAGGGCACAGGAGCCCCCTCACAGGCTACAGGCTTGGGTACTTAAAGTGTTAATTACATTGATAGATAAAATTACAATCGTAGGAAAAAAACTTAGATTTTAGAAACATATGTATTTTTCCTCCCATGACTTCAATGGGTCTATCTCTAAATTAATTTGTCCTGATGTGTGACTTAGTGTTTTAGAATGCAGGTTTTAAGTAGTTAATAAGATATTCAATTATACAGACTTTTTTGAGAACTGTTTTTATGATACACATATGCGCAAATGAATTTGCATGAATTAATGTAAGATAGGTAACTTTTATTTAATACAAAATGGATAAGCTAGGCAGAATAAAGGAGATGAAAATTTTGAGTTAAATGCATTCTTTTCCTGGCAGAGTAGTAAGCTATAATTATCTTTTCCCATTCAAAACACTGTTACAAGTACACTAAAATAAATCTGAAATGGGTTTTGAAAAAATGGAACCTCTAGAGCCCATAGTCTGATTGATGAAAGGAACGTTTGTCAATAAGCATGCAACTAACACTGTGCTGCTACTTCTGTTATTAATAAAAGTGTACTTTTTCAGTGTAGTTTTATAATTAGCTCATAGGCAAGTGTTTTAAAACAAAACTTTGGGATGAAGCAGAGTATTTACAGCACAGAAATAATTTTTACCAAGTGATACGAAAAATAACTGAATCCCCAAAATTAATGCACTTACATAACTTAGCTATAAACTTGTTATTCATTCTCCAGCCCATCTTAAGTGTTGTTTATGCTATAGCTCTGCATATGGAAAAAATGAGAGAATGGCTGGTAAACTCAAGTTTAGTAGGCTCATCAGAGGTGAAGACAAGACCTTCCCTTCCAGGAGAAGAACGGTGTTACACTTCTTTAGAGTGGAGATTTTCTTTAAATGTGGTTTAAGTTAAAGAATGGGAATTCTGCATATATGTTCTTGTTTTTCTTCACTGTCGTAACTATTATTTCTGCTGCTGAAGTTTTCGTTAAGGCTTTTTCAAGTTCTATTTCTTAGCTTAAGAAAGAAAGGCATCTTAGAAATCTATCCACTGACAACTGCTTATCTTTGGCAGCTGGTAGGAAAAAAAATACTAAGGTGTATTTAAAAAAAAAGTCCCTTTTATGGCTCCACATTTCTGAACCAAGGCCCCAAAATAATGAAAGCAGTTGTTTTAAAATGTTTGTATTTTGAAGAGTGTTACATTCTTTAACTTGGATTCTTGAACCTTGACTGAACTTTCTACAGCATTTTTGCTAGTAAATAACATAACTGATGTCTGAAAGTTGATATAACTGGGACTTCAAGAAAAACATGAGGTATAACAGTCGCTAATGAAAATTTTAAAAACTTAGTTAAACTTTCTCTGTTCTTCATATCTACTGAAATAGCTATAATATTTAAAGTACTACTTTGAGCTCCTTTTTTAAAAAGTGCATAAATAAACTGAACCAAGAAAATCCAAATTACAGGTTGTATAATGAGAAATGCATGTTTCAAAAACTGTTACTGGAATCTCTTGACTTGCTTCCTCCTGAATGCAGAAGGTATGAGGCTCCTGTAAATATCTGGGTAGACAAGTTTTCAACTTTTTCTCAACTTTTCTGAGTAATCCATGTCCCTGCTACCTGAAGTCATGAGAAGGATGAAAACAGAGCTGTAAAATATCAGGATATAGTGACAAAAGGCTGAATAAGTCAGTTACCAGCTGTGATGAATGAAGAGGGGAGATGATACCACCTTTCTTGGGATGCTCTTCTAAGGAAAGCTTTTGTCTTGGTATCCCCTTTTTGTAATACTCTTCTAATTAATATGACAAGCCGCTATTGTCCCTTTCGTTATTAGGACTGTAAAGCAGCTTTGTGTTTCATTCTGCTCTTGTCCTCTTAAGGGTCTGCTGCCTACAGCACAGGTCTACACCCTGGTCCTCTTTGTCTCAAGGCCTTCCTGGATCCTGTGGTCAGAGGCTAGGAAGCCAGAAGAGTATTCTTCATCTGTTTTCCCAACCTCCATATGGAGTGAATTTGGTGTGTATTCTGTGCTGTTCTAGTGTTTGTGACACTCTTGTTCCTATTGATGCATTTATTTCCTGATTTTTTTTTTGGTCATTTTTACAGAAATAATGAAAACCGTTAAACCAAATGGCTGTGGTCCTTGGCCTTCCATGGCATTAAATAGCTTTTGCAGCTGAGGGTTTTGATCAGCCACAGAAAACTATTACAATTGTAGTCTTGTGCCCTACATATTGTATGCAACCAGAGAACTGTTTCAAGCATTGAGATTTGCCAAAACCCACAGATTTTATTCGTAAAAAAAAAAAAAAAAAAAAGGTGCTCTTAGTGTTCTGCTGAATAGGGATATCTCCCAGTTTAGTAATCTCTCTCTCTCCTTCAATTCTTTACACTGGGCGGAGGTGGTACGGAAAACAATTTCTCTTTCACAGAGATATTCCCTTTTCTGTAGTTTTCTCCCCTTCTGTCTTTTTTTTTTCTGGCAACTGCAAGCTTCTAACCTCTATACCTGTTCTTTATCGTCTCCTCTGTTCCTCGTCCTCACAAGGAGCGGCAGCATTCTTGAATGTGCTGATCTCTGTCTTTAGGAAACATTCAGTACTTTCACCACAGAGATTCCTTGGCCATAGCCTTGTTCACATTTTCAAGGAGCTAGTGACTTAGATGGTGTAACACCTGCAAGCCTGTGTTTGGTTTTAATTCTGGCTTAACTTCTGTGTGTATTTTTACAAAATCCTTAGTTTTTACTGTTAACTGTATTTAGTCTGCTTTTTGTAACCTTTACTTAATTAGCTTGTGTTCGTCCATCTGTCCTCTGTAATGTTTGATGGTACTAGCAAATTTCAACAGAATGTAAGGTTAACGTAAAGGTAGAGCCTCAGAGTATTAAGTTGCTCTAACAAACATGCCTGAGTTTTGGCTGGCAGGAGGAGAAGGAAAAGCTGTTGCTAACATTTGTCTGGCCCTCTGGACGCCGAGAGGTGACATGTTCTTGTTGGTTCTCTTTGCAGCCAGAGGCCATGATCGTCTCAAACAGCCTACCCAGAAGACCAGGCAGAGTGTGTGGAGGATGTGGGTGGGAACCAAAGGTGTCAGCTTTCAAAGGCAGAAGGCAAACTGTGGGAAAACATATTTCTTGCTTGTCTGGGGATAATTTTATTGTTGTTTTGAAGATAAAATAGAGCAGTAGTAGGTCTGTTGTAATGCAGATTCTTCTGTAGGGACTAGTCTGCAGCAAATCTGGTATTAGAATTATCTTTCTTAATGCAGAATAGTGAACTTTCAGAAGGGGGAAAAAGTACTTACTATTCTAGAAACTGTAATACAGTTGAAAAAAGGCAAAGGAATTGATGGTTTCACATCATGGCTGTCTCATGTTTTTTGATGAAGTCTTGCTTCTGAGGTGTTGTTTTCTTGAAAGTTCTTGCCATATATGTTACTGCAGAGCTGATTAGGTTGGATTGATGATGATCTCCTTGCAAGTGCTTATACATTGGTATCAGAAATGCAGCTACTCTGCATGTAAATGTATTTTTCTAGCTGGTATCCAGTATTGTTAATATTTGTACCTTATTTTTCTTTAATATTTTGTGTAAATGCTAGGGATACCAACTTCAGTAAAGTGTTTTAAGATCCTTGAGGAAAAAGCACTGTAATTGTAATGCAATGGATAGTTATGAATCAAGGAAGAATATTAAAATACTTAAGAAGTTACAGTTGAAACTCATGAGTAGATACAGTACTACCCAAACTGAACATCTGCATTTGAGCTATTTGGAGAGGCGGATGCACCCAGATGCATAAAACTACCTCCTAGACATTATAAGAATTGCTTGTGCTTTGCTTTTCATGGTTTAAAAACTGATACTTACCAAGAAAACTTTCTTTTAAAAACTGCAGATGAGCTTATAAGTGGTCTTTATTCCTGTTTCCTTTATACCATTGAATAATTACCTTTGAATTACTGTTTTAGCTCTCTTCTGATTCTTTGTACTGGACGCTGCCCTGTGTCCTGATGTGCCCTCTCCTTCCTGCATTTTCAGCCTCTGCAGGTTTGACAACATGGGACTAAAATGAGGGAGTTTGCCTGGAGCACAGCTCTGTCACGGTTCTGGTTGAGCTGGTGTTAACACCAGTACAGCTACTTCTTGCTATCAGTCTTATGCCCCTTTCCTTTTGAATAATCAAACAGAAAATTGGGTGCTTAAGCTAAGATAAAACCCAAAAATCCTTTTTGACTGCTCTGGGCTAACAGGGAGGCCGTCTCTTTTTTTTGAGGATGCCCATGTCCTCTTTCCCTTCTAGCCATCAGTTGCATTCGTGTCCGTGTCTCCTCTTTGTCAGTAGTGGGTGGCTGATCCCTGCGCTTTGTTGTTGTGGGAACCACGGATGTTTCTAGCCACCTCTGCCAGCCAGGGAAGCCCAGCCGCCCTTCCCAGGCCCTAAAGACTTCTGTGCTATCTGCTACATTTCCATGTATGCTGGGGTAGATAGCGATGTGTAAAAGTTAAATGAAGTGATTATTAGAACTCTGATAAGTAGGACTAGTTACTCCAAAGTATAAACCGGCTGAGAAGCACTTTTGTGTGTGTATTTGAGTTAGTTTTCTATATTGAATGGTTCACTCGCTGTGTGGTTACATGCGTAATAGTGCTTGTGATGGGGGTGAATGAGGGCAGTGGGGGACTATTAAAACTTCCTTTTTGGTGGCAGCTAGCAACCCACTTACTTATCTGTGTCCACATTCGTAGATCAGCTTAGTTTCTGCCTACTCCGAGCACCAGTAAAACCAATTTAAAAAAAAAAAAGGGGGGGGGAAAGCTTGGGCTATAATTTGAGCCACTGGTGCTCATGACAGTTCAGTCTTCCTTCTAATCTCTTGCAGTTCCCTCTCATGGGCCATTTATGCAGTTACACAGTGAACTGGATCGGGCAATTTATCTGGCTGAAAAATTGCCAGACAAGAAATTTATTTAGCTTTAAACCAAAGTAACTTGCCCTTTCAGTTCACCACAGGGCTGCAGAGCACATCTGTGTGGGCAGGGGGGAAAGAGCGTCATAGGGATGAGGAGAGGCAGGCCTGCAGTAGTGCCAGCTTCCTTTGGCTGAAGTTGTTCAAAGTAGAGCTGAGGCACGTAGCTTGGTGGTGCTGTTTCCTGCCATGTCATTCAGCTGAACTGATTTGCCCCGCTTTTTAAAAAACAGGCGTAAAATTTTATGACGGCTTTGTATTGTCTGTAACATAATAAATGCTCGGTACAGTAATTGTACTGATATTCTGCAAAGTTAAAATGAAGGACATTTAATTGTAATTATTTTATCTCAGTCATGAAAATCAGAACACAGAAGCAAATCTAAGTTGTGAGCTATTTGTGTTGGGCATTTTTGTTGTATTTACAGGAAGACACTTTGTTTTCTTTCTTTTGCTGTAGAAATTCCAAATAAGACATTTTTGAGGAGAAAGATAAGTCTTTAGTTCAGATTCTGTATATTGCTCACTGTAATCCTCTGTTTCATTACCTGATTCCACTAGTAATATCACAGATTCAATACTCTGTAATCTCATAATGTGACCTCATAGCATTAGCAAACTTTAAAACACGATGAGTTAGAAATGACTAGAGAAATGTTAGTCTCTGTGGCCTTTTGATCTAGAAGTAACTGCTGATGCTCTGAAAAATAGATAGTGTTTGAAAGCGGTAACTTAAATTCTGCTGCTTAATTTCAGTACATCACACTTTTAATACCTTTTATTTGATCTAAGTTTTTTATAAGCAATTTTTAAATGAAATGATTGTTACTCAAAATAACTGTATCTGACAGCAGAGTTTTCATAATGTGAGCATCACAGCTGATGCTATTCTGAAGTGTAATATCAACATCAAAGGTGAATAAATAGTGTGTTTGAGGAGGAAAACAAGGTATTTGATATAACTGTGTTGGACTATGCAATGTTCTGAACAAATATCCTTTAAATGGTTTTTAACTCAGAAGCTAAGAAGTAAAAAGCTGGGCTTGATAAATTCTCATCCCTTTGTTTTGAAGAAAGTGGATTTGGAAATGCAGGGGGGTTTTTTATAAATGGCCTGTGTTGTTTAACTTCTCAAAATCACTAGCTGTACTCAGAGTACTGAATTCTGTTTTGAGACAACTGAAAGCAAACTGCAACTGTACTTTTAAGTGCAGAATTCAGACAACAGCATTTGTTCTTGTTAAGTTGAATTTCTCAATGAAAAAAACTCCTAGATCCTCCATTTAAGAGGCTGCTTAGGTTTTTTTTTTAAAGAACTGAAGTCTTCATGCAGCAATACAAATTTCAGGTTGTGCTCTAATACGTGCTATATTTCTCAGCTTTATGACAGTGAGTAAAAAAGCCAGTTTGTGCAGATAACGTATGCAGAAAAACACTAGTATCCTGAAATAAAAGTAATTCTCAACCTTTGTGCAGTCTGTATGCAGACCTTCTATTTAGTAAGGCAGAAAGTAGAATGTGCTGCCAGAATTTTCTCCATTATTTTGGTTTATTGTGCACATTGAGCAGAACAGAAGTATTCAGGATAATGCTCATGTTTCTATCTGAGCAGTTTTAAATCTTGGATTTTCCCACCTTTTGGTCTGTGTGGTCCTTCCATGGTGCTTTCTGCTGCTAGTTTGTGACAGTTTTAGTATACTAGCGTACATACGATGCTGTGCTGTTTCTGTAGATTGACTTTCTCTGATGTATAGATAAAAAAAATCTTTTTTTTCCTTTTTTTCCCCTCTCTTGCAGAAAATTCTAAGCTGAGACATGTAGAAAAAGATGTTTTGATTCCACAAATAATGAGAGAGCGAGCCAAGGAGCTGTGTTCAGATAAAGTGCAAGGTAAGAGTCAAATATTCATCAGGAGATCGGAGGTGTTCACTTTTGTGCCCTGAATATAATACTTGGTTTTGAAGTCAGGTAGTCAGAGAATTAATATGTATGATGTCCATCTTATCTGTTCACTCTGAAACCACTAGTAAAACATATAAATCTGCCATGGTGGCTTTGATTGCTTGGTGATGTGGACTGTTTTCCAAAATGACATGTTCTTGAGGGCTGTGGAATTCAGTGTGATTGATACACAACTTTCCACATCTCGGTCTAGACTGTGTGATGACAGAGCAACACAAGAGTTACTATATTCCTGTACGTAATATTTGATACTTACATAAAAGGAATTGCCTCATGTGAGCCTTCAGTTAGGGCCTCCTTCATTATGATAAATGTATTTAAATATTTCCAACTAACTGCATCCTTTCCCTGGCCCAATATTTTAATGGTGCATGCACATAAACACACACGTTATTAGACATATGTTGAAATAGGATGATGCAGTCCAATTTTGCATGTTTTTATTTTCTTTTGAAGAGTACTGGACAGTAACTCTTTAAAGTTGGGTGTCACCACTTCTTTTTTAAATCTTTGTTTAACACTTTGTGATGCAGCAATTCAAAGGTCTGGTTCTATGTTCAGTTCATTTCAGTACTTGGTTTTAATGGGTGTCATAGCTGAAAAAAAATACTTCACAAAGAAGCATAGATCCCAATGGAAGTGCATCATTGCCTGCACTTACTAAATCATGGTACTCATTTTTCAATCCCACCCACAAGTTTTGCGAAGGTTTTTCTTGAAATTGGGCTAGTAAATGACCGTCGTCCCTGATGTCAATCAGTTGTTCTTCCAAACTAACTGGAAGGTGTTGCGTGTTTATAGTTTTAACAAATAGGTTCAAAAACCACTGAAATTCTCATTTGGAAGATTTTTAAATAGGTTAGGAAATTCTGTTTCTGTCCTTTTAAAGTGTACAGATATGGGAGGTTTCTATAAGTGACACACACCGTGTTCAGCAACAAACCCAAACCAAAACAAAGATCACATAACGATGGAAACATTTCCAAATATCCGTTTTCAAAATGCTCTCTCCATAGCACGAGTTTCTTCTGCAAAGCAGTTACTTTCTCACTCTTTGTTAAAACATCACCTTCACCTTGAAGGGACACATTAAGTGTGTTTATTTTTTGGAAATATCTGCTAGGTAGCAAACTACTCACAGCCACATGTCATCACTGAAAAGGTCAGCAAATTGGGAACACTTCTCTTTTTGTAAAAGAAAAATGTGTAAAGCCTGACAAGTCTTTCAAGCACTTTGCCACAAGATAGCCACAGCAAACCTCTGTGGTGCAAGAGATTTTCATGGTCCCCCCCCAGTCTCATTACAAAGTCTGGTAAAGATGCTACTATTTGAAGGGCTTGTTTTTATAAAGTTAACCACATCGATGTCATCCCGTAGCACTTTGTGCACGCCTGGCTCCAACTCCTTTGCTGCAATAGCTTAACTACAAGTGATGCAGTGAAGGAGTTCCATGTGTGGTGCTATCTCTGTAACCTTACCCTGGCATCCCTTCTTTATTCCAGTCAAAGCAGCCACTCCATCAGTGGTTACACTTGCACAGGTTTTCTTCATTATTGAAATGCAAATACCATAAGCTGAGAGAAGTTAGAAACATCTGTCCTTTCATCCAGCTGTATAGCAAACCTCCCACGCTGTGTAACTTGTTCTAATACTTGTTTCTTCAAACCTTCAGCAGTGTCTTCTGTGCATCTTCCAACAGTATTTGCTGACAAAGGAGTGCATTTTAGTGCCGTATTGTTTTGCATGTATTATTTCAGCGATTTTTACCATGGTAGGAAGAACAATTGTTTCCCCAACGCTATGTGGCTTTTTGTCTTTCACTATTACCTAGGAAACTTCAAAGTTTCTAGTTGTTTATCACTAGGTTTAGAGTGAAGTGTAGTTAAAGTGGACCAGCATATTTTCAAGCAGCTGCTTTTAGGGGTTCCCCAAAAGACATAAAGGAGTAGTGTTATAACAATTTTGAGATGAGTAAGTGGGAAAAGACTTGGGAGTATCTGCCAAAGGAAAGTGGCATCACATGACAGGTAACTTCCAGTGCTGCCAGAAGGATGTAATACACCTTTTTTTCATTTGAATGATAATTGAATGATTTTTACTTTGAACTCTATACCTGTTGGGGAAAAAAATGAAGAGGAAAAACAATTACAGTAATGTAGGTCACTGAAAGAGGATGTCAGTTAAAAATATTTTAAGAGCATGCTATTTGTATAATTTTCTTTGGGGGTCAGCCAAAGAGGGGGTGGTGGGGGGTGGGTGTGTGTGTGTCTTTTTCTCTTCTGAACTTACTCTATGTAAGATGAGGACTTCGGTTTCAGCATCTTAATTTTCTGTGGCAGCAACCAGTATTGGAGATTCTTGATCTGTGAGTTGTGGACCATTACCTTGCAAACCCATAAATTTTAAAGCAAAATGCTATTTTTTTTTTTTTGTGTGTGTGTTAGGCAAAGCTATAATTTTTTTTCTTCTTTCTCCTGAATAGTGTTGAGTTGTGTACCTTTAGGAAAATTAGGTTTGTGGATACATCTGTCTTCCCCTCATTCCTCTGTCACCTGTAAGCCAGCTTTGATAAAATTGTGTTAGAAAAGTTAGAGGTGGAAACTGAATATTTCTGATGCAATTTTTATGATCAAATAGTCAAGCAAACCCCACATTCATATCCCTATTAAAACAAAAGGTGCTAGCATCGGTTCAGTTATTTTGTTGTACACCTTTTAGTCTGGATGGGGGGGAACCAAACCACAGGAAATGAAGCTTAAGCAGTTTTGTGAACAGGAGTATTTATCATCTCTTAAATCCATTGTGGAATTATTCCTGGAATAAATTTGTCTTGTTAGTACACAGGGATAGGTGTTAATCAGAGTAAATAGGCTATGGTTTTTATGCTGTAAACAATTATAAGCTATGACCATAAGCTGTATATTTAAGTAATCAAAAGTCCTGCGATCCAGTTTGTGTGCTACAGTGTGCACACATGTGCATGGAATTGCGCTGTTTACACTAAGTGGCACAGCTACTCATTTAACTTACTATCAGTGTAGGATTTTTCTGCTTTATGTTAATTTTGTCTGAACAACTCCTTTTAATACACCTTTGTTTCATTTTGTCTTTAGGAAATTGTGGTAAATGCATTGGTAATATAGGAAACAAAGCTATTCTACAAGTATGGGCTTTTTACAATTTACTTGATCATGCTAGGTTCAGATCTGTCCCTATGGGGAGCCCCTATACATTCAATAGTGCTCTGCATGAGCGTGGGGGTCCATCTGTATACAGTCCGTTACCTTAGCCTGCAGCTATACCACCTAGAGCTGTGTGCTTATCAGAGCTAATAATGCAAGTAGTGACAGCCTGTCCAGCATGTGTTCAAGAGCCATCCAGGGGAAAGAAACCCTAAGGGTTAAAAAATAAATAAAAAATAAAGGTTTTGTTAACTCAAGAGGTGATCCTGCTACCCTAGCATGGTTAAATAGGTGACCCATTGCTGTGCTTGGGTGTTAGAGTACCAGAGTAGCTTAGGGATGAAATAACCATGAAGATGTGTCCATCTGATAATTTTGAAGAACAATTAAGTATTGTGTCTGGTTATATTTCATTTTACTTAGATTATTTAAATTTACTTTGAACTTTTTTCAGATTTTTCCAGTATAGTTTTTGTGTGTGCTGTATGTTTCTCAAGAATTTAGTACATCTTAGTTGCAGAATGATTTCTGCGTTTTTTAAGATTTTCGAGCACTTTTGCAGTGAAAATGGATATGTTTGTAATTTTGTTAAGAGGGTAAACATGCTTTCTGCAAAACACTAGTCAATTTTCCATGACCATTACGTAAATATGTTTTACTGTGTTAATATCCATGCACTGTATGTACCTGAAATTGTGGGCTATTATAGGAGAATCAAAAGTGTCGTAAAAACCAAGCAAACAAAAAAACCCAACAACATTATCATACAGGAACTTTTCACTATATTTGCACAAACTGTAGCATAAGTTTGTCCAAAATAATATTAAATCTATGTATTTCTGTATCCCTGTGTCCTTGGCATATAAAAATGTGTGCTTTCAAACTGAAATAGCTAAAAGGATCGTTTATTTGCCATTGCCTCATCCATTGCTTTTATGAAATAATTTCTTAAGCGAACTGGTTTCCTTTAAAATTGTTAAGTGTTTTGCTTTAATTTCCAGTTATAAAATTTGCACTTGAGTATCCTTCTTTAAAGCAAAATCATAGCAATTTTCAGGAACCTGAAGTTAGCATTTTTCATCAGAAGGGTTATCTCTAGCTTATCAAAACTAATGTAGTTTCATCTGGTCATGCTGTGCTCTTAAACAAGGGCACTAAAAAAGCTGCCAGAGCTTTTGTTGATCTGGATCATATCTACAGAAATGTTTGTTCCATTTCTTAAGAGCGCTTATTCTGCTGTTCAGACTTATCGATCCTGAAATTTTTAACTTGATGGGTTTAGGTAGAGAAGAACCTTTGAGGACAGAAATACACAGACAGTAGTACTTCAAGGATTAAACACTCAGTTCAGTTTGATTTTGGGTTACTTGGCTTGGAAAATAAAAACAGAAACAGCTGACTTAACTTTGACAGGTTGTGGACTCTGAAGAAGTTGAGATCCTAAAATGAAGGTACTGGATCGTTGAGTCAGTCATGAGACCATAATTTTTTATTAAATTTGTTATATATATTTTGTCTATTTGTTGTATTATAAAACAATTCTCCCCACTTTCCCAAACCCTACAATCTTTTTTTGCTGGGAGAAAAGCAATCTTGCTCCACAGACAAGGGGTTGTAGTTCTAAACTTTTTTCTTCTAAATTTTGTTGTCTACTACTGATACATGGTCTGGGTTTGGGCTTTTAAAGGTCACCACGAGATGTCTTCTGTAATTGTGACTCACTTGTAAGGCTCCTGGGTTCATGTAGGAAGCTGAGCTACACACTTTTTAGGGTGAATCCACGGATATATAGTTCAGATCAGCCTGGTTCTGCCATTAGGAAGGCAATGAAGTAAGGGAAACAATTTGGATCATTGAAGACCTGATCCTGCCTGTGACTGCAAATAAGAATGTGCCCATTTCTCATTTGAAGCTTGTTGTGGGAGATACCCATTTGACCAAGATGACAAGTTGTTCTGTTGCCTTTTTTTTAATGGGAGGGAGACAAAAGGGGGATGTTTCCATTGGTGCTGAGTTGAGGACCTTCCCTGGAGCAAACTGTTACGTTGGTTCTGTTGTCTGTAGGAAGTGTGTAATTAGGGCAACTGGACTTACTTTGCTGAAAAGACTCTTAAGATACTTGGCAAGGCTTTAAAAAACGATTTGGAAAGTGTGGCTGGAAAAGGACATTTCCAAGCAGCCACCCTCCTCCCATTCTCCAGTTTCCCCATTAGCCCTCTCCTCCTCAGGGCTCATGTTGATACTTAGTGAAAATGATGGGATGCAACACTACTGCAGGCTCCTCTACAGTAGAACATGACCAGTGTCAACCAGAGTTTTGATAACGTGCAGTTACTCAACAGTCCTGTCACTGACATTATCTCTGTCCCCGTAGGGGCCACCTGCTCTAGACCATGACCCTTGCACCTGACACATCAAGGCCCATAAAACCTAAGAAATTTCTGATTGAACTGCATGTGATGCTGCATGTGCCCAAGCACACCTTTAGATATTCCTTCGTCAGAAAAAAGTCTTGTTATATATACTTTCTTATCAGAAATGCAGATAATGAAATGTGTGAAATACTTAGCTAATTTGCTCACTTTCCTTTGTATCGCAGGCCCAGTTCTGTTAATTGATGCAAACCCTTTCTGAATGCTTGGGGAGGATTAACCTGCTGGTACCTACAGTCATGGTTCTGAGGTTGACGCTGGCAGATGCTAAGACTGATAGTAGTGGGAAATTACATGACAGCTCACATTTAAAAATTTTGATAAGCCTGATTTTCTTGAAGCAAATTAAAAATAAAGTCACCATTTATAACTGAACTTTGCTCATCTGCTTTGCCTCATTGTGAAAATATAGTCCTTACAATTTTTTTTCTAAATTCATATATTTTAGGAGTATCTGGGAATACAGTGACCTTCTAATTGGCCAAAGCAAAAAGATAGATCAAGTAACTGATAAAAATCAATGAGTTAACATGACAACTCCTGGTAACATTTTTTTAATTGAGCTGCTGTGACCAGAAATTGCTTAAATGTGCTTGTGTAGATATTGTTCAGAGTTTGATGGAAAGCCTGAGAGATTACGTGGAAGGAATCAGAGATTTTATGACTGGAATAGCCCTCTTTTTTGAGAGTGAAAAAAGAACGCTGGCTTATTACCTGCAACTTCATTTTTGTGAAAGGAAGGTTAATATGGTTTGAGAACATGGGTTCAATCCAGCAACAAAACTACAGGTGGAGAAGGGGAGAAGAATGGTATCCTCTGTTGCTGTATTTATTAGCTGAATATTAAAGAACGTTATAGTTGTATTGTGTGTGACCCCATGACCCTATATGAAGCTGTTGAGATTACTGTTGTACCTGTGCAGTTGTCAGTTACTTAAATTATTTTAGATGTTTTGATAGTGTACAGCTATATTTAGTACTGCTAATAAATTACTAGGTGTTTTTCCTTGCTTAGGGTTTCTCAAGAGTAAGATGCTGAATTTTTGTATGATGTTCCTGTTTGTGCACAATAGCTTTTATTTGGGAAAAATGATTCAGCTCTATATATTTCCAATGAAAATTTGCTCTCATCACATTTAACTATGTGAATTAATACAATCTCTAGAGGGATTATGGTATATTGAGCTTTGCTCCAACAAACTGGGCAGAGAGAACAGCTATATGTAAATTACAATTTGAAGAAATGAGATCCTAGATCTCATGGTCTTTTTTTAATGATACAGCATTAACTACTCTCAGCTAATTTAGGGGATTTTATAGAAAAGAAATATGAGAGCATATTGTGTTGCTTGGTGATGGAAATTTAAGTATTCTAACTAGTGTTAGGACTTTGAAGAAAACGTTTGGGGAGGGAACTTACCCTATTTGATTTTTTAATTTTTTTTCTTCCCCCCTCCATGTCATTTCAACCCAGCTGATGACAAGAAATGGGTCAGACTGCTAGCTTTACCACCACAACTTAGTTGTGTGGTTTTTTTTTATTTTTTTATTAGGGAATGGAACAGCTTTTACAGGGACAAAGAGAAATGAAATCACTTTCAATGAAAGAAAGAGGCCTCATTATAGCCACCAACAGCAGTTATTGACAGCTACACTTCCTATTAACAAGGAGCATTTAAGAGTTTGGCTGTTGGATCTTTGGACTTGATCTAATTTGCTAGCATTAATTAGTTTCTTTTGAGCACAGACACTTGGTGCTCACAGCTATAGATTTGGAGGACTAATTAGGACAGAAAATTGAACAGAATGGGGTAAGGCATTAACCTTCAACCATTACCAGCTGGGGCTCTGATAAAGACCACAGAGTCCAAATGCTCCTATTCATGCAAAGAGTACTCTAATGAATATCAATTTCAGCCAGGTTGCCATATCCTACAAGCACTGTCTTAATTTTGATTCTCTTACCTGGTAGAGATTTTTATGTATAGATATTAAAGTGATATTGGTAGTTCAGAGCTCTCAGATGACAACCTTGATAGGTTACCTATGTTTTGTCCAGTCTTTCAATTTGGTTTCCTCACGTTAGGAGATTTTACTGGTTTCCGGTTAAGATCCTGAATTTCAAATTGTTTTCCCTGTCCGGCATAAATATATTAAGATAGCATAAATTAATTACATGATGTTAACAAATGCTAGTTTAAATAGAAGAGACTTGCATGGTTTTGGGTTATTGTAGTACATGGCAGTAATATCCATGACAAGAGCACTGACCAAGCTAACTGCTGAAGATTGAACAATAGGATTGCTTCTTTTGCAGCTTTTATGATGAGATACAAGTATTATATTGTGGTGTTAAGTGGGTGATCCAGTTTTAGGAGGAAAACTCTTCTTTCAGACTGTGGATTGATAGTGTTTTAACATCTGCAGAATGGAAGTGCTTCAACTGTCCATAAAGAAAGGAGAAAAACAATTGTCTTTGTCTTTTTGTACCATTTCCTGGATCACTGGAAGTGTTGGACTTGGAATTAAGATCCAAATCCTCTTCATCAGTTGTTTCTACCCTTTAGTTGTATCACTACTTCCTGAAAAACTCCCCATCAAATCTGGATCATTGCTTCTCTCTTCATGTGACTTCTGTACCTCGAAATTCCTTGCCCAGTGATGAGAAAAGTGTCAAGTCTCTTCTTTGACATCCTTTCTTAAAACTTGTTTCTTTCAGGAAGGATGCTAGCATTAATGTATATCCTGTGAATTTTGAAGAATTGAATGTCTGGGTTATGTCTGGTGCTTAGCTCTTTTGAAGCTAAGATTGCCTTTTAAAAGTGCTCTAATTATTTCCAGTTCTCCACTGGTAAACTCTATACTGTTAGGTTGAATAGCTGGTTCCATATTTTAGGGTCCTGGTGAGGTCAGTTTGGTGCAAGCTGTAAAAATAGAGAAATACAAACTTGCCTGTAGGTACTGATCTTGAGGTATTTCGTGGTGTTTCGATCAGCCTTTAGAGAAGCACTTTTGCTGGCTGACTGTGAAGTGAGTGTCCATAGGGCAGCAGCCAGTGGATAGGGGAGACATAGTCAAGTTCTCCTCCCAACAAAAGGGGGAGGCTAGGGTAGTTATTGTTGCAGCCTCTTACCAAGAACAGGTTTGTATCTTTTCCTAGATGCTATATACGGTATTTGCCGATTCACATAGTTTTCTTTCCCAGTTGACATGATTTGATTCTTCTGTGACAGTCATTCTTACTGCCAGCGAGTGAGGGCATCCTTGGGATTCTGTAGGGTTTTTTGGTATCCATTCATTGATGGTGGTGATAGCCTACAGATACTGTAGCTTATGTGTTAGAGTGCTGCAGTATTACATGACACATATTATAGTTGTACATAGCAATGCATTGTTAATCACAGTGCATGTGACTTATGGTAACTGCTAATTTCACTGCATGTCCTTAAAGATGTATTGAGTAGTTCCTTTGCAGTTTTGGAGTATAAACCCCTCTTAGATACTATGTTCAACAGTAACACAGTTAGCACTTTGTGTAAATAAATCTAATACTTTTAAGAGGTCATGATATATTCCCTTTGCATGTGTATAAATATTTATATTGTATATGAATTATGAATACTACCCCGGGGTTACTTTCACACAGAAAATAGGTTATTTTTCAACTGTTGAAGTCAAAATGTGTTGTGTAGATACCATTAGGTTCAGTAGTGGAAAATAAAACGTAGTTTGGTCAAAAAGTAGCTACTGTGTATTCAGAAATACAGTAAATAGTGAGCTTTCAGATAGCCTACAAGCAGTGTGTTGACCTTGTAAAGAATGTATGATATTCAGGGTAAGGTAATAGGGGAAAAATTCTGTCCACCCTTCTTCTTTAGAAAATGCACGAAGTCAGCACGTGTGTTTGCCAAAGAAAATTGCTCATCCAAAATCACAAAAATTGAAATGAAGTGTTAATTCCAGTTGAGCTAAACAGGAATCAGAATAATAGTTGCAGGTTCATCTAATAGGCTTTTATTTTTTGAGGCAGTGCATTATGAGAGTTGTAGTTTTGATCATTATTTCCTGTAGACTGGAGAGCTATACCTGTTGTACATATCTTTGTGTGAAATATTATGAGTCAGCAGAGCCAATCAAAAAAAAAAAGGGCTGGAAACACAGCCCTCATCAGGCAATGCAAGTTAAAGTTGCAATACAGTTTGGCAAACAAACACACTTTGAACAAGATGTGGTGATCTAAGTGTTCTTCATGCTTTTTGGTGTTCTGGAAACATCAGAGTGTGGTTAACGAAATCTCAAATTTTCATCCTCTTTTGGGATGAAAACATTTTAAACCTCTTTTCCCATGTGGAACAGTAGTTCTAAAGATTGCTTAGCTTAAATTGAGTGAGTTGTCCCTCTGGCACTTATTCTTTGATACAGAAATTAATGGATCGTGTGGTAACAACACTGGCAATGCACAACTTTTTTTTTGAAGTAGAAACAGTGTTGTCTGTTGTTGAGTAAAACCACATTCATGTACATTATTGTTCAGGTCCTTTTAATAATGGCAACAAAAAATAATCAGCCTCTTTCCCACCCCCAAATTTAGTTTTGTTGCTATTGTAATTGTTTTCCAATATTTGTCTCTGTGGTACTGCATAGAAGAAGAGTAGGGAGATCTGTGCTCTGAAGAGTGCTCACTTACAGGTCTGATGCCTGAGGAGGGACTAAAGGCTACAGTAATAAAAGGCTGTAAAACACTTGTGCTCCATTGTCATCCCTCTGAATTTTATTTTTAACAGGTTATCACCCTCAAAAATAAGAAGAAAGGCACCTTGCAGAAAAGAGTGCCTGGAATGTGTGCTGCCTAAGATCAGGATAGATACCTTTACATGAAGTGTAAGCGTATGACAGAAGGCGAGAAGTATTTTGCATGAGGAGTCAAGAGCTGCAGAGCTGGTCTGAGGATGTGAAAGGGGATAGACAAGGAACACGAGAGCTGTACAGAGCATTGGAGGTATGGATGAGGCTTTAAATTTATGATCGGGGAGCAAGAAAACCAATGTAGCTGCTGTATTCTAGATCTGAGAGGGATACTAGTAAAGGATTTGAAGGGAATCATATAAGGGATGGAAGGTAATCATTCTGATGGGATAATGAGTAGGAAAGGAACTTAAGTTAGGAGTTTTGGAGAAGATAGCGTAGAATAGCAGTGCATGAAAATTTCCCTTGGATGGAGTGAACAGATTCTTATCCACTGTGTTGGGAAGGAGTTGAAATAGTTGTAGGGAATTTTGGATTTTAATTATGGTATTAGGGGATCTGCCTTCTTACCTTTTTCCTAAAATGAGTTTAAAGAAATGTTTCTTTAAGTCTGAAATGCCCTTTTTCACTTCTAATAGTCAAGTTCAGGATTTCTTTGTATGCATTTTATCACAATTAATATCACAATTAATATCACAAGATATTAATCTTACACTTTACAGCTTGCTTTCTTCCTGTCTGCGATGCAAAATCTCGCAAGGAAGTATCTAGTCATTCTTTTTTTCCCCCCTCTTCAATATAAACTAAATATGCCCTCTAAGCCTCCAGATCAAGAACGTATTTTGAAGATATTTAACAAGTCCTTTTTGAAACACTAAATCATGCAGTCTGCTTATGTGTGTAAATTCATCATTACTCTTGCATACCAGGCTTGACAAAGGTCTTGCTTTATTTCTTGGTGACAGAAATATCGTATACACTTTGCTGTAATGGGATGCTCATGAAGTTGGTGGAAAAGCACTGCAGAGGTGTGGCTTGAGATGTAATCTCACCTGTGGCTGTAGACTGTCAATCTAACCTTTTAAAAGTCATTTTATGGAGACACAGCTTATGTTGGCAAAAAGGATTTCTGAATACTATTGTTTAATGTGTGGTAAATGTATAGGAAGTGTATAATGTGGAAGCATGTAGGAGAGCTGAAAGCAGGATTTCTTGATGCAATCTAGACTGGTCTAACCGTGCTTTAATAGCATTAGCTTCAATTCTATAACGAGATTATCAAGCCAGAGTGCTTGTCCTGGTTTCGGCTGGGATAGAGTTAATTTTCTTCCTAGTAGCAGGCATAGTGCTGTGTTTTGGATTTAGCAGGAGAAGAATGTTGGTAACACGCTGATGTTTTTAGTTGTTGCTGAGTACTGCTTATGCTAGTCAAGGACTTTTCAGCTTCCCATGCTCTGCCAGGTACACAAGAAACTGGGAGGGGGCACAGCCAGAATAATTGATCCAAACTGACCAGAGGGCTATTCCATACCATATGACATCATGCTCAGTATATAAACTGGGGGGGGTTGGCCAGGGAGCAGCGATCGCTGCTCGGGAGCTGTCTGAGTATTGGTTGGCGGGTGGTGAGCAATTGCATTGTGTATCACTTGCTTTGTATATCATTATTATTATTATCATTATTATACTGTTACTATTAGCATTACTATTTTACTTTATTTCAATTATTAAACTGTTCTTATCTCAACCCAGGAGTGTTTTTTTTTCACTCTTACTCCTCCAATTTTGTCCCCCATCCCATCGGGGTAGGGGGAGTGAGCGAGCGGCTGCGTGGTGCTGAATTGCTGGCTGGGACTAAACCACGACAGTGCTCTAGAAAATTACCTGTGCATTGGAGGGCCTATTTATCAAGTGTAAGAGGAATGCAGGGCTGGAAGGGACTTAGAAGACACTTTGGGCCATCATCTTCTCTTGTGGCCATATCTAGTATGCCTGTGTTTGTCCTGTAATCTGGTTAATGTTGCAGCTTCTATAGACAGGCTGTTCCAATGCATAGTTATTTTTTACTGTTCAAAGGCTGTTCTTTGGTTTTCTAAATTTTGGGGGGGGTTTCATGTCTAAACTAAGTTTTCTTTGTATATTGAGCCATTTATGTTCTCAGACATTGGGCAGATTCCTGGTACTGGTCTGAATAAAAGGAGCACTTTGACTGGAAGACATAGGACAATCCGTTTTATCTAAAAAAGGCAAAAAGGGGAAAAAGAAAAGGGAAAATAAAAGGCTTGTTCAGTAACCATCCTGCAAAATTGTTTCTACCTCTGAGTCCCTGAGAGTGCTTGGGGAAGGTATTGGACCCTGAGATTCCAGAGTTGTTTTCAGGAGCATGGCAAATTTAAAACAAACACCCCCAAAACCTTCATGTCCCAATGTAAAAAAATTTAAATTTACAGGGAGAAATAGTGCTTTCAGGTTGAAGCAAATGGTATCTGGTAAAAAAGAGTGACCACAGTCTGCAACTTCTAATATTATACTTTGTTGCCCATTACTTTTTCTCCTGCCTTTGGGGTGTAATTTTCTACAGCAAACTGGCTCGATGATCTCTCAAGGTCCCTTCCAACCCAAAGCATTCTATGATTCTATGACAGCCTAGTCAAAATAATTCATAAGGCCAATGATGAAAAGTACTCTCTATTTCTTCTGGTGTAAATAACCTTTGTCATTCCTTATCTGTCCTGATTTCCTCCTCTTGTTTCTTTGCTTTGTGTTTTCTGAGTGGTTTTTTTAATGCTCCTTCTTAATGTATATAAATTCTCCAGCTTAGTGTGCTTTCTGTTCATTGTTTAAGAAGCATAACAAAAGTATAGTCTAAACATTGCTGAAGAAGTTGAAGTCCTAAATATGGAAAATCTCTGTGTTACAGGTTTTGCACAAGAATTAATTTGTCCATGATACCCATCCTAGGTATGGGTATAGAATAGTAACCTGGAGAAGATGGTGCCTGTCTTCTGTGCCGTCCCATTTTCTACCCCAGCAATGCAGCTTGCACAAAGTTTGGGTGTGCAGGAAACGTCCCTTCCATTTCTTTCCAGATTGCAGAGCACCTCAGTGAGGGAGGTACTTGAAAGCAGAAGTCAACATGGTTGAAGAAACTTGGCATGCTGAGTGAGACCCAGTGTAGCAGGGCAAGCACATAGACTGTCAGGGATTCAAATGGGCATGTTCCTTCTGCCTGCCGGGAAGTTCAGGGTAAAATTCTGCCAGTCCATAAAGTTTACATTCTTATATTACTTCAAGGACTGTTCCGCGTTATTACCTTAATGTGGGCTTTGACATGTATCTAGTTAATGAACAGAAACTTACCATTGCTTTCCATAGAATATGGAAAGGAAGAATATAAAAGAATGTATACTGTTTGGGGTTATATAACCAGAGATTTAATTACTAATTAATTAGTCATTAACTAACTTTAACAGGGTACTAACAGAGCTCAGAGCTTCTGTGGTGTCTTTGATGACTTCTACCCAATGTCCCATGTTTAAAATATATTATCTACATCTAATGATGCTTCATTACTGTTGAGTAGTAGTATTAATGGTTCTTCAGCTTTCTCTTTGCAATAGAGGTGTCCTCGCATTGTACTTTTGAAAAATATTCCTGATTTAACTAGTTGGAAAATAAAAAGCATATACATGTATATATGATGGAGTTTTTTTATTTTATACATTTAAAACAGCTTGAGAAAGTTTTAAGTCCTTTGTGGGGAGTGAGAATGGTGTGGAAAAGAATCCTCTTGCTTCAGCAAGGCTATTGCGTAAGTTCATTTTGATATGCTTCATCTGTTGAGTAACTATGAAAATTCAGCAGTTTCAAAACAGCATATTGTTTGGGGTATCTGTCTTCTTCACTCCGCCATGAAATTCATGTAAATACTAGTTACTGACTGTGCATAAACTTTTGAGAAACAGTCATTGTTGGACAGAGAATGCTTATGTAAATTACAACTCCCCAAAATAATTTTTGCACTTCTGTGAAGGAAGATACTTATCAGAGTTGGCAACTTTTGCTTTAGCTGCATTCTCCCAACAGACTAGTAATTCAGATGAGTAGTTCTGGTCTCATCTTTTTCTCTTCTGCTCTTGCTGTTTAACTGTCAATTCAGGAAAACATGGCATGTGATTGCATTCCCCCCCGCCCCCAGTTAAATATGCTAGTTCCATTCTCTTCTAGACAACTACTTACATATTCAAATATGCATTTATGTACCTGAATTTAATTAGTGTCTCATTACCGGTATTGTTAATGAAAGGTAGGATTCCATGTTGGATTTTTAAATGCAAAAATATATTATCATCTCTGTGGAGAACTGCTGGATTGGCATGACTACAGAATGAAGTTCTCTTCTAAATGATAACTAGTTTCGCTTAGGAAACCAATGCAACATTTCACAGGCAATTCTGTTAGTGCAACCTAATTCTGATCTCATGGTTGTACCCAAGGCTTGTAGTTCACAACAGTATTTTTGCTCTGAGGCGTAAGCAGTGGTCTCAGTGCAGTCCTGTTTGTTCCAGACCTGACGTTACTTATCTCCGTTGCCCTAGTGTTTGAGTTGCAATGACCTGACTTGCCTGAAAGCTAATTCAGCCACTCTAATAAGGAGGAGAAAAAAATCACCTCTGTGAGCATGTTAAAAGTACTTAAAGGTAATTTAGTGTTTGCATTACTGTATTTCAGGTCCACCTAGATGCATTTCACATAAGGGTAAATTGTAACAGTGACTGTAATTGCTTTATGGGAAACAGGTGGAATTCCCTAGTTTCTAATGCAATATAGTCAATGTCTTGAGTTTGATTACAAGGTTGGTATGCTACAGTTTAGGTTCTACCATGTGCTATGGGCATCCATATAAAGAGATATGGTGGTAACCAGGGTTTTGTGTGTCCAAACCCTAATTGACTGCACAGTAACTTCTTACTGGGGCAGGTTTTGTACTAACAGTTCTCCAGTGCTCAAGTCTCTAAGCCCTGGCTGAACTTGTGGCAAAAAGTCAGAATGATCACTTAAAGCTTGTTCTATTTCAGGCAATCAGAGGGCATGAAACTGAATAAGAAACAGTGTCTAGCCCTCCTCTTCCTTCTGCAGTCTTTCAAAACTCCAGTGGGGCAGCAGTTACTTAATACTGTTCTGCAGTGTTCAGAGAGGAGACCTTTGTCAGTGGAGCACTAGCCTTGGAGACTTGTGTTGGCGCTCCTTGAACTCCTCCTTTATGATTTTGTGTTAAGTCATGTAGGATGGGAGACATTTCATGCCAGTTCTAGTCATCTGAAATTTCTGTCTAGTCAAAATGAGTCATCCTGTTTAAATCTCTTAGGTGGGACCTAACTGCATTCTGGAAGTACCTTGTACTCTTGGTCTCTCTCTCTGTTTTGTGTCAAGGCAACAAGAAGGAGAGCAAGGTAGTTCTAGAATCAGCTTTAGGTGAGACATGTAAATTTTAGGTGGCTAAAATTAGGTAAAGTGAATTCCACTGGTAGTCATTTTTAGTCTCTGTTCACACATGTAAATGAGGGTAAGACCATATATGAAGGAGAACTGTCATGGTGCATGCGTATGTGGCGTTGCACTGGTATGCATAAAGCAAGGATGGCTATGCTATGAATTTAACTTCATTAGGGTATTTGATCTCCTGCAAAAGCCATGGAGAAACCGCTGGGCTTTGTGAGCATTTGCTAAGGATTCCTTTGAGCTGTTTTTTTCCTCCCTATCCAACCTTATGGTTGCTTCCACATTGCTTGGGAGTCCAGTTGATTTGGTAGTGCCTCCTCTAACGTTAAACATCAGTGTGTCTGCAGGTTCTGTGCAGATGTGGAATGGCAGGATAGTAAGTGCCTTTCAGCTCCCACCAAGATTTGGTGGAAATTAGAGGAAAGGCAGCTGATGCCTGCTGCTTCATTACAAACAAATGTTAGCTGGACACTGGAGTTACCAATTCTAAAATTTGGGGAGAACACTTGGAATCGAATGAAGGTTTTTTACTTTTATGACCCAAATTACTTCCCGTTTTTTTTCTTTCACCACTAGCAGCAGGCCTGGACTCTACTTGAAGACTGAAGAATAAATGAAACTATTTTCGATAACTAATTTGACATCTTATTTCCTGTTTCATCTCTTTTTTTTTGGTCCCCAAATACTTAACAACATATAAGGCTGAAATCATAGTATGAAGGGGAAAACAGGCAAGTAATCCCAAAAGTATGAACTTAAATTCATAAATCTGAGACTTGCAACCAGCCTGCTGTACAAGAAAACAGATGCCATGCAATAAATTAATACTAAGCTGAATAATAAACAAGATGTATTGTTAAAGGTCTTTAATGCAAAGAAAGTGATTTCAGACTTTCATATGCTTGTTTTCTGTCTTTGTTTAAATGAGGCCCTTGCATGTGTTTTCTTTATTGTTCTCTTTTGCACACATTTGAGCTTTGTTGGGTTGAGAACTCAGTCTCTGGTTGGGCAGTGGTGATTAACTTACACTAAATAGGCAGCAGTAATGTGATTTGAGAATGAAAAGGATTCATTTCTTTTAAATGAGGGGAAAAAACCCAAGGTTGAAGGAAATAGTTTACATAATCTGTAAACTAGTTAAGGAGCTGAATATTTATGCAGGTTGAAATTGAAGCTTAGTTGCCCTCTAGGGGTTTTACATTAATACAGCATATGCTAGCTTTTGGGTGGGTTTCTTTTTCTTTCAGAATAAAGGTGAGAGAAGTCTTTGGAAAAACTTACATACTGGCAAATCTGTGGTGGTGGAGGCATGTGTACATCAGCATTCAGTGAGTAAAGCTCATTTAGTTCAGAGACCAGAAAATGGAGGAAAGATTTTTAGCCAGATTACGTTCTTGTAATTTCAGTCTACCAGTGGAAAAGATACTCACAGTCATCCAGTCATAGCACTGAGAGGTCCCAACCAGGAATGGTCCTTATGTAGAAGCTGGGATACACCCCAAAGAGCTTTCAGTCCTAAGTAGACACGGAAGACAAAAGGTTACGCAGGGATGCAATGGCACTGCTGAGGAGGCAACGGTAATGGCAGCATTAAGACCCTCAGTTGGTTTCTGCTTGTGTCCTAGCCACTGAATGCTGCTTTGAGTTCTTAGCGTCCTCAGGTGCCAGTGGCTAATGCACAGGGGTCTTCTGTCGCATCTTCCCTTGCAGGAGCTTGAGCCCTGTTTATGGATCCTGTAACTGAACTTGTTAGAAATGGACTTTGTCTCCTTGTCTAGAAAACAGTTGACAACAACTGAGTAGTTCTTGTTTGTTTGGGTAGCATATGTTATTTCATAATAAGTATCCTTACGCCATGGGAAAAAGTGTGACTAAAATGGCTTCTAAAGTAAAGCCACATATATATTTCTCCTCGTCTAAACTTTTAATGTCTCCATTGCCAATGGTTTTGCAGCAGCTGCATTGCTAATATTTTTTTGAAGAATTGCTAAATAAATTCTTTAAGGTGCAGTTGTTTTTCTAAATATGGAAGCCACATTTATGCGTTGGTTTTGCTGTTTCTTTCATAACAGTGTTGAGACTGCATTACTCTTAAAATCTTCTTGCATCAGAAACAAGATAGGAGCAGGCAGAAAGATGCAGTTAAACAAGCAGCTCCTGCCAAACTGGAGTACATGTGTGCATACAGCTTGAGGAACACAGTGTAGTCAACTGTCAGAAGTTAGAGCACTGTCCCCAAGGCTTCATTACATCAAACTAACTCTGGATTAGTGACAATAAAGTCTATGGTGCTGTACAGATTTTAATGCTATTTGCCCATTAAGCCTTACAGTGGAGAACAGTTCCTCTTTTTTGAGGGACTTTCATAGCCGACAAAGAGTTCCTGGTGCATTTTGTTTTGCTTTGTGGATTTGTCAAAGGCTTGTTTATAAATCCTCTGTCTACAAGTATTTCATTTTACTGTCTTCAAAATTATAACCTTTGCTATGGAGAAGTGGCCATATATCTTAATTTCTCTATATAATCAGGTTTATTAATAGAACCCCTTAGACACATAGAATTCTTTGGCCTGGTACTGTTTGGTTCTGACAGCCACTAGCGTCACAGAAGCATCTGCTTGGCTGTATCTTCTGTATGCTTGGGCATGACATCATGGCTTCAGCCTGGTGCTTCCTTGTCAAAACAAATTACTTTATCAGCAGAGCTCTTATGTCATCAGTTCTGCCTTCTGCTCTCTGATGCTTGATGTCCATGCCCAATCTGCCTGGGCAGTAAATGATTCCTGGAAGCTGTGCATCGGACCAAAAGACATGGTAGGTTAGAGGGGAGGGTGGGTGCGTTGTTCTTGGCATTTTTTTCCTCCTTTTGGTGATCCGTTTCCCTCTGTGAGTAGAAGCACCTGAGCAGATAGCTGTCTGTATGCAAGCTTTTGATCCAGAACAGAACCGCTCTGTAAGTACGGTAGTAGTAGGCTGCCGGTCTTGCATTGTTCTCAAGAGCACTGGCCTCATCTGTTCAGTTTAATGTCTCTGAGGGGTTTGAAGAAAGCGTGTACTACTAGCCTGGGGAGAGTGTGTGGAACGGGGGAGTTCCTGATCAAGGGGAGAATCGTAATCGCCCTGTTCCTGCAGGGCAGCATGCAGTGCTCGCAGCTCACGGAGAGTTTTCCAGGACCTGAACAAAATACAGAGTTGTAGTGCTTTGTCATTTAAAAAAGCTTTTGTGCAACAGTTTCAAAGATACAGGAAGAGCATGGTGGCTGGATTATTTGCTGGCTGGTATTCAGGCCTTTTTAGTTACCTGGTTATCGCAGTCATTTATTTAAAACAAATACTGATTTGCAGAAGATGGAAGATAAATGTTACACAGTTACTACCAAATTTCCAGATCTTGCTAAGCTTTGGTAGTGTGCTTTCTTGTCACATCGTTAAAACTCATCTCTTCAAAAGCATGAAATGAATAGGGAAGCCTGAAATTCTGACTGCCTACATAGTCACTGATGCACTTTCTTTTGAAAAAGTAATTACACAGATTTTATCACACTGTGGCCACCATTGCAAAGTGTCAAGTTAATATACAGTATGCAGTTCAGAATATAGACAGAGCACAATTTTTTTTTCCCCCTGAAAAATTGTGCTTCTGGTTCTGTCATCTTTACAAATGCTGAGTAGTACCTCATTCAGCAGGAATTCTTCCCACACTTCCACACTGGCATATACTGAAGGCTAGTAATTTTTGAAAAAAAGAGAGAGAGACCAAACATATACTGCAAACCAAGGTAGGTACATGGCAGCCTGTTTTGGAGATGTTGGAATGATGATTGGGAAGGAATATAGGATGAATTGTGACTTGTAAGGGAAAGTCACTTCCTCTTTTAAAAGAGCATAAGTGTGTTACTCTGTAATATTGAAGTGTATTAATCTTTAATATTGTATCCTTGTTGGAGCGCCCAGAAGGCCTGGAAATTTTGACCCTATTGTGTACACCCCATCCCACCCTCACCCTCCAGCTGGAACCCTGAAATCAGTTTCACTTTTGCTTAGAGGATATTTTGTTTCATTCAGAGGAGGGAGAAAATAATAACAACCACCACCACCTTTGGTATTGGAATTTGAGTTAAAGTCGTACTTTTGGAAATACAGTAAATTGAACTGAGGATGAAAGAAAATATCCCCAAAGCAACATGCTGTAAATTAGAGCTGGTGTCATGGTGGAATAGCTGTGTAATTGCTTCTTCAGGAGTTACATAAATGACCTGCTCTATCTCCACCGTGTGGTACAAGAACATTACTGCTATTTCTGCCACTCAGTGAATCTCTGTCTTTTATAAATAGATTTATTTTTTTTAACTTTGGAGTTCAGCTTAGGAGTCAGTCACTATGGGACAGAAGGAGGGGGATGTTGTTTCTTTTAATCATCTGTTATGCTAACTTCTCAGCTGTCCCTGAGTGGCTCAGCAGCTCCCGAAGGAGGTGGGAGGATAAGCAGCAGCGAGGCTACTCTGCGCAGCTCAAGTTGGATGCACTTGTTTATATAGAAGGAGGCAGTGACAGACAGTAGCCATGGGGGAACTTGCATTTGTTCCAGTTCTGCCTCTTCCAGCACCTGGTATGGTAATGCTTGATGTCAGGGATACTTACTGCAGGGTGGGAGGAAAATTAGATCAAGTCAGTCTTAAAGGAAGCAGTTGTTTAAAAACAGCGCAGTTTAACTAGGTGGCTGTGCTTGTTGGGTGTGCTTTACCTGCAACCTTATATAGAAGGCAGTGCTTGTACTTGACAAGAACATTCCTAAAGCAAGTATCTTTAGTAGACAAATCATGATTTACCCAAGTAAACTGTTTAACTGCAATGTGTTTACTTTGCTTAAAAGGATTTTTTTTTTGGGGGGGTGGGGGGCGGGATTTCAATGAAATTGAAGAAGAAAAGGAGGTCTGCATTTCTTGACAAATCTGCCTGAATAGCCCAGCAGATTGTCATCTTTGAGCACTTAAATTTGCCTTGTCTGACAAAGTACAGTCACTGCAAATCCTTATACATAATAGTTGTGCCCTTGCTATTTCTCCCATCTTCGGAGGACATAACCCTCTTCTTTGTACTGCTGTACTCTGGGTGCCTTGCTTGATCAGGGGCAGGAGGAGTTGTCTCTTAGCTTTTAAAGAGCTGGGTTGCTGGAACTTCATAAATGTGACAATGTACTATATTTCTCTGTGTTTGGGGTAAAATACGCACATGTGTGTGTGTATACACACATGTGTAGATATGTGTGTATACACATGCATACAAAAAATGCTGACAAATGTGGAAAACCAGGATGGGCGATCAGATCAGGTCAAGCTTGTGCCCACTACACTAAAGCTAACTAAAACTAACAAGTAGATATTTCTCTGCATCATCTGTGCCAAAGCTCCATTTGCTGTTGAAGTCCAAGTTCTATTGAAATTCTAGTGACTAAAGCCATGTTACTAATAAATTGTGTCTACCACAGCATTTCATCAGCGTTCAGCAATAGTCAGGAAAGTACTATATGACTTTTTAAGCTGTACGTTTTTTAAAAATCTTCTTTTCTGGCTCTGTGATTACTTAGAAAAAACAGTTTCTCTAGTCAAGTTTAATGTGTGCATTCAGAATTCTTATCAAACTGAAAGCTAACTTTAATCTCTCCACCCCTCGTTCCCCAAAAGTAATTTTGATCAGATCTCATGTGTGTAGTACTGATACAGAGAGGTAGAATGAGGGGAGCTGATCTGTCCTTGTCCAAGTGGCAGAACTAAGAGCTGCTGAAAATACCATGAGATTGCATGTTTATATTTTTTCAGAATTCTGTTTTTTAACTCTAATGACTTTAATCTGGTGTATTTTTGTTACCTGTTTTAAGTATTTATCTATTTTTTGTTAGTTGTACTGCTTGGGTTGGCTTGAATTACTGTGTCTGTGTTCCTCAGTCTTTCTTTTTTTCCCTAAATGAAACAATTTTGCTTAAACTTGCTGCTTTTCAGTTTCATTCACTGTCTCTTAGTGCTCATGAAATTAGGAAGAAAAGGTCCAACAATCTGCTGTGGACAAGTGTGGCTTAATTGGGAGAGACAGAAGTACTTCCCTGCTGTTGCTCTGGGCTGTGCCTTGCTTCGGGGGTTCTGGATATACCTCTGCCAAACACCTGCAATTCTCAGTCCGAATTGGAGCAAATTTTAGACTGCAGAGCATGTACAGTGAGCCTGGTGAGAGGGGTTTCCACAGTGCGAGCCACTGCATCGTCTGGGGGTGGGACTGTGTCTTCATCATTCATGGCTTTCTTGGATTTGTCATTCCTTGATGCTAGTTTCTTAAAATCCTCTTTTTTTGCAGAAATTCAGTCTTTAATGATTGTTGGGTTGAAAACAACAGAAACCCTGTTAATGTTCCTGTAATAAAAAGATCAACAGGGAGCAATGACTTCTGTTTTGACTTAAGTGATGTTGGAGAATCCCTACATGCCTTACATGTGTTTTCAGAGTATGTGTGGTGTTGTGGTTTCTAAAAAAACCCCAGAAAACAACACAAATGAAAAAAACAATAATTTTTTTATAACCTTTGAAACAGAAAGTTTAAATAAGCCATTGATTTCCTATATTCATTTGAAAAGCCCCTTCTAAGCTTTAATTTCAGAAAAGAAATTCTCTTGTCAGGTGCGAGCAGTTGACCGAAAACAGAAACTTGTAATATCTATGCATTTAAGAGATGAAAACTTGGAAGACTGTTGCTTCTAAGTGAATATAGATGGCATTTACAGAACAAGTAACTGGATTGTTCTGGAAAAAAAAAAAAAACCCACAAAAACCAACCCCCAAACATTTTTGATCTGTGTAGAGTGCCTTTCCTCCCCACTGCTTTGGCCTATTCTACATCCAGCCAAGGGATACTTTGAGCCCAATTAATTTTTGCAATAGGATTTTGAAAACTTGCTAATGAAAAAGGCGTCCATGGTATGACACAAATAACCACAATTGCAGTAGTTGGGACTTCAGCAGGACTTAAGCAAGGGGCAGACAGATGTTGAAGGAATTCAGGCTAGCGTATGCCTTTTTGGTATGGGGGTGGGTTTTTTCCTCTTTTCTTCCTCCTCTTCTCTTGGAGGCTTATCAGTTTAGACCCACTGTGCAAGTGATTGTAAGGGTTTTGAAAGGCATGTGAGAACTTTATGCTTCAAGGTATAAGCCGAGCTTACAGTTGATAGGGGTTAGGGAGAAACTTCACTTGAGAAAATGTTTTTCCATAATGTAGACTTTCTGGCACCTTTTTTCTGAAGCAGCTATTACCGGCTTCTGAGAAAGATGGTATACAGGACAAATGGGCCCTTTGTCTGATTCCGTATGTTACTTTCTCATCTCTAATTGTAAATGTCCCCTAAAGCAAAGTCTTCAGATTTGTTTCTAGGGTGTTGATAGCACATATTCTTTACCCCAAGGCAATGTGTTTAGAGGAAACAGTTTCTAGTTTTTGGGGAAATATTCTTCCTCTGCAGATCACGGTTGTGCTATCTGCCTTCCTCATGATTCTCTCCTGCTGTTGCTGTATGTTCACCTCTCAATCACAAGACGAGTGACTTCAGCATTTCATATAGGAGTGCAAGAGATGCTGTAGTCTACTGGAGGATCCTCTGTTTGCATTGTGTGCTTTGAGACAAAGCTGGTTTTCCATGCTGAGAGTGCCCTTGAAAAGACTGGGCAGGAGGAGAGATCTTTAACACGGTGAATATCCTTTCCCTAAAATTCCTGGAATCGTCTTTCCTCCCCAGACATGCGTTGTGTGCTACTATGTATTGATGCCTCCAGCAGTATGTTGGAGCTACAAAAGCTGAAATGGAGCAGTTTTTTGATGGGGTGGTGATGGGCAGGAAAATGGAAAATACATGATTTTTTTTATGTTACAGCAAATGAATATTAGTGGAGACAAAGTATTTGATCTGATAACAGAGGTTCACTTGAAAGAATCAAGGTTATTTTATGTCAATTTTCTCTTTGCCCTATATAAGATGCATTTAATTATTTCATGCTATCTCCCTCTATTCAAATTAATCTGTCTTATATATATTGTTGCTCAAATTAGAATAATTCTTTAATCAGCTGTGTTATGCATGCCATAGTAGACTAGAATAGGAAAGCTACTCCTGGCATACTGACGATGCATGTATTTTATTTGTTATTGTAATTTAAAAGTAAAATCAGAAATATTGATTTCTACTTGACTGGAGAGATGATTTAGTTTGAATATCAGACTGATCTTAATCAGGTGAGAATTAATTGAGTTGGAGGTATTAGATATTCAGTGATGTTAACTGAACCATGATCAATCTACAGAGAAGCTTTCTTTTGTACTGTGTTGGAAATATCAAATAGCTTGTACTCTACAATGTAAAACAATCTTTTCATGTTCATCCCACTACTTCCTCTGGCTCATTAAATGCACCAGTAATCTGTTCTGTGCATACTGAGTAATCTTCAGAATAACAAGCTAATAAATCACAATTTAATACAAAATTAAAAGCATAATAACCTTGCCATAAAATGCTGCTGATAATGTTTTGTAGCATTTTAATGTTTTTGTACACATTTTACAAACATAATTTAAAATCTTGTCCTTGTTTACATTTTAAAGGGAACTGTTTCCTCCTCTTTCTACCATCACCCCCAAAATCCACATTGTTACTTGGGCATCTTTTCTCCACCCAGAGGTAGAGCTCAAGAAATGACCCAAACGTTGAACTAAACTATTTCCTTTTTGTGTAAAGAAAAAAACCTACCCCAGGAATAGAACATAAGTCTGGTCTGGATCATGATACAAGCTTTTTTTTTTTATTTTAAGAGTGTGATAGCAGTATCATAAGTGTTGAGAAAATATAAATGGTGAGATAACACCTCTGTAGGACTTTCTCTTAAGTAGTAAAATTGTAAAGTCTTCAAATAAACTAGAGCCAGACCTGAGAGGATCAATTTATCTTGATAATGGGGAATATTTCATTTATTTTGTGTACAAGAACATCTGCAAAATAGATACATAATTGTGACTGATAAAACTACAGATTTAATATTACATGTAGTGCAGAACACTTTGCAATATGAGCCAATAGGAAAGCACCAAGTATTGCTATAATCTGAATCTGCAAAAAATAAACTTTCAGAAATAGCCTTCATGCTGCATACAGTTCATACACTGAAAATAATAGTGATGATCCCTCAGCATTGTTCTGTCAACACAGGTTCCATGCAGCTGGTTGTCTGGAGATAAGTCCCAAACACTTTTTGTTTTTTCTCTTGCTTTGCACATGGAAAGACTTTCATGTTTGCCACATGAAATAATTAAGTATCTAATATATTTTTTTAAAAAAATATATAATATAAATATATATAATATATTAAAAAATTACTTTTAAAAATCCCCTACAAATACAGTCTGCTTGTTGGTTTTTCCCCTTTATTAAATCACAAAAAAACCCCTCTTTCTGATTATTTTTAGTGCTTGGGGCAGGGCGTTACAGCTTTTTCCATAAAGTCCTTCCCTTATGTGTATATATATGTAACTGAAACTTTTGCAGTCCAACACACAGATTCTGTTGTTTCATTTTGAATGCAGCACCAGCCTACCTCTACTTGTGGGAGGAAGAGCGTTGCAGGTTACATAAAGAACAACTGCATCTTAAATACAGTGTTTTACTTTTGTTGTCCACTGTTTGTAGGTCTGCAGACCTGTAATCTCTTAATTGAGATTAAGAATGTTAAATTTAACCTTGTCTGGTTTAATGGTGTGGAAGAAGATCATTATCTTTATGCAGCAGAGCTGTGGCTCTATGTTATGCCAGATCTTTGGTTTGTCCCTTTGAGTCAAAATCCTACAAGTTTTTATTTTCATCGTAGAGGAGCAAATATTTCTTTAACCTATGAATATGTTCTAAGATAAAATGGGCAGTACCCTGGCTTTTTATTTCCTTTTTTTTTAATTAAGAAGTATATGTACCAGGACATCTGTTGGTGGACCCCCACCAGCTTTGCTGTAACTAACTTTCTGGTAATGTATCTGATCTTTTAAAATTTGAAAATCAACACTTTAATGTGCTGATTATTGCTTGTGTCTCTCTGACTGCTTGGATAGACAGGGAAATCATTTATCCAGTCTTTATTCTGAGATAAGTGAACTGTTACCCAGTTTCACTTTGGTTTCCATCCGCTTCCCATATTAGTAAAATTATAAAACAGAGCTGGGGGATAAAACTACTAAAAATACTAAAGAAAAACATTATTCTTAGATACTGACTATTTTTCAGCAAAAATCTATGTGGACTGTGAAGATCATTGTAGAAAAAGTTCTTTACTGTGTCAACCTTCTAGCTAATTATCAAAGAAACTTTAATAAAAAGAGTGCTCTGCAACTTAAAGCAGTTCTTAATCAACCATCAAATATACTAGATAATAGACATTAAAAAATAATACTTGATACATTCAACATTATTTGTATAATTCTGTATCTGAACAGAACTATACAAAGACTTGTAATAGAATTTTTATAAAAAACAAAAACATGCATGTCCAGACAGCTTTAGAAATAATTATAGAAGGGTTTTAAAAGCTCTTTCTTCCATTGTTCTATGACGTTACATGTGCCAGGATCTAGAAAAGCAGCTGGTTTTCTCCTTGTTTTTCCCCGTGTCCTGCTTTCTCAAGTAGAGAGAGGGACATCCAGTGAAATACTGCTCTTGGATCCTGAGCAGTTGGAGGTCCGGAGGTGCTGGGGACCAAACTCAACACTTCCCTGAGGTACTCAGGGCCCCAGGTGCTCCCTGCTGAAGAGTCAGTCCGTGGAAGGGCTCATCACTGACCTCAGCCACAAAGCCCTCATGTATGTCCCCGAAAATCGTAGGAGCTAAGTGGTCTTCCCACCGCAGGCGGATCACCTCTGTATGCTAGCATGCCATAGTTAGCAGGTGAGAACTGGCAAAACTGAATTGCTCTGTGTTCAAATGTGGTGGTTCAGCTTTTGTTCGGCTGAAAGCAGACCTTCATCTTGGCAAGATACTGTTTGGCCTTACGTACTTGGTTGATGTAGAGGAGGTACTAAATTGTAAGTTTGCTTTAGCAGTTAAAATCTCTCTATGTGGCTGTAATGGCCAAAAAATAAAGAGACTTAAAATTCTCAGAACTGTGCCCAAAACTTAATTTTGGATTTGCCTTACAACAGAAGCGCAAAGCTTTCTTTGTGAGAGAGCAGAAGACTCGGCGCTGGTGAGGCCGCACCTGGAATACTGTGTCCAGTTTTGGGCCCCTCAATACAAGAAAGACATTGAGGTGCTGGAGCGTGTCCAGAGACGGGCAACAAGGCTGGTGAAGGGTCTGGAGCACAGGCCTTATGAGGAGCGGCTGAGGGAACTGGGGTTGTTTAGCCCGGAGAAGAGGAGGCTGAGGGGAGACCTTATTGCTCTCTACAACTACCTGAAAGGAGGTTGTAGTGAGGTGGGTGTTGGTCTCTTCTCCCAAGTAGTTAGCGATAGGATGAGAGGAAATGGGCTTAAGCTGCTCCAGGGGAGGTTTAGGTTGGAAATTAGGAAAAATTTCTTTACGGAAAGGGTGGTCAAGAATTGGAACAGGCTGCCCAGGGAGGTGGTGGAGTCCCCATCCCTGGAAGTGTTCAAAAAACGTGTAGATGTGGCACTTCGGGACATGGTTTAGTCTAGTCTACCCTTGACTGGCTTAGAGTGGACTTGGTAATGTTAGGTTAATGGTTGGACTGGATGATCTTAAAGGTCTTTTCCAACCTAAACAATTCTATGATTCTATGATGAAATCTGGCCTTGAATCGGCGATGGAACTGTTCAGTGAACTGTATCCTTGAGAAGAGTTCTTTGCGCAGTGTGCGTCCCCCTCAGACACAGCCTATGGCACGGAGAAGAGCCTGTGGGGCTAACCTCTGTCAGATAGGATGTCATGAACCATAACTGCTGCAGGTGAAAGAGGGGTCCATAGCCAGTTTCCGTGGTGTCTGGTGGGCACCTGCAGCTCTTTGACGCAGTACTGGATCTGTTCTTACCTGTGCATAGAGCATTCAGTGACGGACATATGGAGCTGTCCTGGCAAAGCCTCGTCAGCATTCATTTTGTGGAGAGCAAGCTTTTTTTCCCTTTCTAACAAGGCATTTTCACTCCTGTTGTGTTGAGCTCCATCCTTCGTTTTATTTAGCTTGTAGTTGTAAATATTGAGGATAGCCTTTATTGTTTGTTTGAAACATTTCTTTCCGTTTTGTTCCATTCTGCACTGAATTTGCAGACTCACCCAAATTTGCATCTAGTTTCGCTGCTGCCTGTTTTGGTAGCTTGCTGCTTGCAAGGAGAAAGAAGACATTATATGAACTTGTAAAGTCATGGAAAGCCATTTGCTAAAGCCGTAAAGATTGGATGACATGCAAGATTTCTAGAAGATCAGTTCTGCTCTGAAAGAGCAGTTGTTCTTTGTATCACATGCAGTATCAGGAAGCAGGTTCCTCTGAGTGTGAGACCGGGTTCCCTAGCGTTCTGATTACCGCTCGTAGCTGTTAAAGTGTTGAACTACAATGGGTTTGTAATCAGATGCTGCGTATCCGCTCCTTTTGTGGTATCTTGCTATGCACCCTGAAGCTTTGGTCTACAATGCAGGTATTGCTTGAGTGAGGAATGAGTGGTGATTGTCAAGATTATGGAGATGGAGATTAATTCTTGGTTTGAGATTATATCTGGAACTATTGTGCACTATTTGTGAGACTGTTCTCCAAACCAGTAGTTTTAACGCTCTTTGTGCTGCTCAACATTGAGATGTTTCGTTTCACAAAAGAGTTGTGAGCAAGACAGAGCATAACTAAACCAACATTCTCCAGACTCCTGTAAGGTTTCTGGTAAATGTTTATAACTAAACCTGTCTTGCACCACACTCCTTAGGTGACTGCCAAAGGGATTTTAAAGTGCTTGAAGTAAGAGGAAAGGGGGATAATCAAATTTTGTGTGCTCATATGAGGATGCCCAATATGCTTTAACCTGCTCCTTTTTCCCCTCTGCTGTTAAGCATCAGCAACATTAAAACTAGGTAGCTGGAAGCGGTTTTAGCACTTTGCAACAGTGCCTGGCCGTGTACCGCAGGCAGAGCCTTCTGAAGCCAGGGAGTGCTTGCAATTGCAGTTCAGGTTTTGTTCACTGGGACATCACGCCTTGAACCAATCAAGACTGGTGAGCTAACAAGTGAGAGGGACCTCCTGTTGTCTTCAGGGTTTTTTTTACTTCACAGTTTCCAGAAGGAATGATTGCTACAAAAAAACACAGCACAGCGCTTAAGGAAGTGCCTGTAGAGAGTAGAAATCAAACTGGTCACTAGACAAACTGTAAGCTTTCAGGCTTCTGATGTTTTTTTCCCAGAAAAAACAAAGGACATTTTTAGAAATGTGATAATAGGTATGATTTTTCTGAGATGCTGATGTAGGGACATTCAATATAAACAGTCCAGGAAACAAGAAACATTAGATTCACCTTTAAAAGCTAAAGAAACATTTTGATAATCTAATAGCACACTTCTCATATTGTTCTGAGCTTACACTGCTTCATAAACTTTAGCTATTCAGAAGTATCCTCAAAGTTGCGCTTGTGTTTTTGGATTGTATGTGGATTGTATGTGTTTTATGTCTAAACTAAACCACATATCAAACAAGATCTTAGAAATTGAGTGTGGTTGTTAATAGATACCCTTGAGCACAGGTTACAACTGTGTTCCCAACTAGTAATTAACTGGTTAATTTAAACCCATTTTTTGCATACTTTCCTCTGGTACGTTTTCAAGCAGCATATGGTGATGTTACCAGTGTATAACATGAGGTGCTGCGCTGAAGCATGTTTTAAGTGTTCATCAGTAATATGTTCAAAGTAGGTAAGATATCAATTCTTTGCAATGTTTTGCAAATATATATGTAAGTTTGGCAGTGTAAGGACACTTAAGACTGTCATCAGCACTTTCAGCAAACAATTTTTTTGTAAGTTATTTTATCAGAAGCCTAATCAATACAGCTGTGGGCAAGCAGATTAGCCTCACCTAGGGAGTTGCTCGCAGGATCACTTTCTCCTTAAAGTCTTGTTAGTAGTGTCCAGGATACTAGAAGGTGGATTTTGTTCCATAAAGGTCCACGATTGCTTAATGCCCATTTCAGTGGGCATCTGCTGCGAGCAAAGGATAAGATTCCATCTTGCTGCTTTTATAGGCACAAATCTCTGTTTTCTTGTTTATTTAAGTTTTGATGTAATGGAAGTTACATCATCGTATGGGGTCACCAGTTACTTAGTAGGCACATCTGAAACTTCAGCTAAATGTCTGGAAAACATACGAGGACAGGTACAGGACTGCGCTACAGTTGGTATGTTTAACAGTCGTGCCCATATTTTCATGTGGTCAATAACTTGCAGGTGTTTGAGGTGCCCTTTTGATTCCCAGCATGTGTTCAGAAGGTATATCTATACAGTAAGCTTAAAGAACGGAAGTGATACAAAAATTGCTACTTCCATAAAATATTACATGCCTGATCACTGTGTACAAAAAGTGGAAGATTCTGGTGTGAGTACACGAAGTACAAGTTTTTGGACAAAAAAGAGTAAGAGCAATGCATTGAGCATATATATAGCGCCATATGATATTCAGTGTGTATATACTGAATGTACATAAACATACTCAATATACATATACACTGAGTATAGATAATGTGATTTACCCTTTGTATGATGTAGCATCATCAAGTTTTGATGTTACTGGATTAGCTGTAGGTTTTGCTAAAGATATTCAAGAATACAATTTCTGTATGCCCTAAATTTGTTGGATATTAAATCACTTCCAGGAAATGCTCAGAAGAGGAGAAATGGATGGAACTCTGGAAGGGGACACAGTAGATTTGACTTTGTACTTGACCAGGCTACTGGTTGATCTTTGACATTTGGCTTTCTCTCTCTTGCTCTTTTCCACCTGTTAGATGCAGATGGTTACTAACTTGGACCCCTTAGAGCAAAACAGCGTGAAATCTCCCGATAGAAATAACAGCTAATTCTTACCTAGTTTATTATTTAGTGAAACATCTGTACAGGGTGCTGGTAACAATAAGACATAATTTTAGTTGCTCCCAGATAAAAACCACACCCTTAACCATTACTTTGCTTCCCCTCCAGCCCCCGAAGCCATTTCCTTTTCAGTATCTCACTGACTTAGTTTTTAAGTCTCGAGACCCTTAAGACTGACTTGGTATTTTCACTTCGTTGAGCAAACGGATGCAGGATCGTTTCTCTTGGGAAGAGACAGATCATTGTCTCTCCTCCCTTTTATATTCCCTTGTTCTTAAAAGCCAGAGATCATGATCCCAGAAAGGTAGATGATCATCAGTACTTTTGTGGGTGATGCTCTTTACTAGCCATTTGGACTTCGAAGGAACTCCGTATTGAAGAACAGCTACAGGCCACTACACAACGCAGAGAAGATGCGGAGAAGATAGCAGTCCTTCTTGGAGTGCTCCCAGCTGACAAACTGCTGGCTTTCTCCTTGCATTCCCAGGAGGGGTTTTTGGAAATGCCAGGAGAGAACCATGACCTCACAGTTTCTTACTGCCTGTCCCGAGGGAACCTTCACAGGAGGTGATTGCCAGTGGCATTTCTTTGAGACAGTAGTTGCTGTCAACACTACTGCCCTCATAATTTGTAGATACAAGGTGCTTCAGTAATTTCAAAAGCTTTTGTTGTACAGGAAACACTAACAACCCTGGCTTACCTAATTTTTTGTGCTTCCTTTTGTTTTGCTGCGATAGCCCTGAGTAGTCAGTATGAAAAGCAGGCGCATGAATCATGGATTTGCTGCAAGAATAACTTCAGAAATTTGTTGGTATTAGCAACAGTAGTATGTGTGTGAATGTGTTATGTGATGTGAGGGGAGAATCCCAATTAAAATCTTGTTGGTAAACAAGTGACAAAGACCTTACAAACAGTATGAGACTCCAGGCCAACTATGGTTATATTAATAACAAATCAGATCTAGTCTGTGAGGTCTTTTTATATAGAATAGTATACACACAGGAGGATATTTTACCAATTGTCATTCTTCTAACTCTAATTTAGTTCATGTTTTTTTTTCTTTTTTCCCAGCATTTACTAAATGCTGTCAAGAAACTGGTCTTCTTATGGTGGTGAAGTGTCGGCAAGAGAACACAGCACTGAAAGACTGTCTGGTTGGCTAGTAAGTCCCTCATGATTTGTTTTTTTATTGGTTTTGGGGGGGTTGTTGGGTTTTTTGTTGGGTTTTTGTTGGGGTTTTTTGTTTGGGTTTTTTTTGTATGGCCTATACTATCTAGAAATGAGTAGAAATCTTAAGTCTTCTCAAAAGGGTTCTGCAAGGTTAGTGACTTTGATGTATGTGCTGAAAATTGCATCTTTCTTTTAGAAAAAACTGTGCCGGTCATGGCCCTACTTGACAAGATTTTATTTCCTTAATAAAGCTGTCCTAAGGCTGTAAAGACTTTCTTCTCGATTTAAATGGTGTCAGATCTAGATTTTCAGCCCAAACATGTAGCCCTGTATTCACTATGCTGAATTACATATGCGGGGAATGGGGCTGAGCAGCAGAAGCACCTTCATACTCTGTTAGTGAGACAGGATAAGTTTGTTTCGATTTTGCTTCTTGAACTGTTTTTTAAGATTTAGTCTTTGTCCTGAAAGTATCCTGCTGTTGTGAACAGCAATAGCAGCAGCAATGGGAAATTGCTAGATACTGAAGACGTCAACTTGATGCCATAGTGGATTGAAACATCTCTTTTGGAAGTCCTAATTTATCCCCAGTGCCATCAGGCTGGAGTGGTAGATTCTTGAATTTCCCAGGGGGAGGGTTTGAGATTTTTTGAGTTTGACTGGGGGGAGAAGGGGGTTGGTTTGGTTTTCTGGTGGAATGTGTGTCCTGGCCTGTTAAACCAGAGATTAAGATTAAATGCTTTTAAAGTAGTGACAGTTATTCTTGGGTATTTGGGAATTGATGAAAAAACATGTGCAGCCAGGCAAGAGTTCAAGCCTAACTGCAGTGAGAGCTTGCTGGAGTTGTTCAGTTTTATTTTTCTATACCTCCATGCATTAATTTTTGACTTTAAAAAAAAAGGGGGGGGGGGGGGGGGGGGAAGCAACACCCAAACCAAATACACACTACTGAAAAAAATGCTTAGTGCTTGAATAATTTTACTTAAAATTACAAGAAAAATTAATTTAATTTAATGATGAAGGACTTACACGTTTACTGCTCAAGACATACACTTAAACCTGTTCCCAATTGAGTGCATAAATGTAAGCATACTCCAGCAGATTTCCGTGCTGAGGATGCTAACTGCAAATAATAACAAATTATTTAGCTGAACTGAAATACCAAATGTCTTTCCCTGTTTTTACCTTTCCTCTTTGTGGCTTCACTGTAGAGGCTTGAAGACGACTATGTCTCAAGAGAGAGCAATATCATGAGAGAATGCAGACCAACTCAGTATTCAGAGTTTACAAAGATAACTTTAAGCACTTATGTACTTAATAAAAAAGGTATTTTACTATTGAAGGCAGGCAAATTTTCTTTGGGTGTGAAAGGAGGATCAGTTATGAGTGTTATTCATGCAATATCTGTTCCATATTCCAAGATGAAAAACAGTATTATGTGTTTGTCTTGTAGCTATTCTGATCCATTATTCTATGAGGAATGCAAAACAGAGTATTTGAGGCAAAGAGAAGAATACAGAGCAACTGGAATTAAGAAGAAAAGACAGAAGCTTACTTCAAATGTGTAGTTAAAACTTAAAATGAACTTTTCAAATTTTATCTCCAACTTTGATTTGACTTGATTTAAAAGACTTAAATTATCTGTACCCCTCTGTGGAATTTAACTGAAATACACAAAATGAGATGAATGGAGAATAAAATAATCTCTGAACTTAAAAGTAATTTTATTTATTTATTTATTTTCTGTAATTAAATATACAAAGCATGCTGTCACAGGTTGCAAGAGAAGTTGCAAAGGTCTGTTCCGCTGTCTGGACTCGAGATTTTGAAACCAATTTACAAATGGCCTTTTGGAATTTAAGGCTTGTGTCTAGTTACATGTGGCAGGCTACATAAAAACTTAAGGGTGAATAATTTAAGTGTTATTAACTGATCACAGATTTGGTATACATTAAAATTGGTCTATTTGTCTTCTGAAGCTGAGGGTGTGTGGAGATGCTCTTGATGCTCTTCCTAGAAGAGAAGGGTGACAAATGCAGAAGAGCTTCTTGGGCCAATTTGATTTCTCTTTTTCATTAAAATGTTGAGGCATATGAGAGCCCGACAGTACTTTTTGCCTACGCTGTGACTCATTTTTAAGTCTGCATGGTCAGAAGAGATGGATGCCCCATGCCCATGTGTGGCCTAGACTGACCGTTTAGAGGAAAAAGTCCATCGATTGAGACCTTCCCTGAAAATGGGAGAAGGCTCGCTCTAGGCAAAATCATTGAGAGCAGTATCCTCCCCTGCTGTCCTCTTGCAGAATGGAGACAATTGTATAAGCCTCCACACTTCAGTAGTGAGCGAGTGACCACACTTGCAAAGATATTACGGGTAGAGGTGAGTAAACAACCAAACTAGGTAGGTAAGATGCAGGTTACTTCTTGCAGAAACTAAGTGTAAGCAAGTCCCTATTTAAAAAGGGGCACACAAAGGAGCCTTTTTATACTGATACTTGAAGCTGCTTAATTGTAGAACTCTCAAGTGCTTAAAAGTGGCTTCACTAGAGATAGGGAGTAAAACCTTGTATTACTCTTTTGGGGTATCTTTTGAAGCATTTTGAAATAAAAAATGTCTTTAGAAGTAAGGAAACCTAGAAAACTTACTCACATGGTAACACTTTAATGCCCCGATTTTACAAAAGAAGATTTTTGCCCGAGTAGTAAGATTTGTTACTTTTCCATCAGAACATACAAAATTTGACTTATTTTAGTACTGTTTCACCACAAAACCAGTACTGCTCTAAAGCTATTAAAGTAGGAAATTCAAATCAATCTTTGAGACACATGCATGTGAGTACTTAAGTTAACATTGCAGGTTAGTCCTTGCTCTTTATTCTGTGCCTTTTACTGGAATAATCAATAATAATGTTGCTTCTGCTATTACACAGCAGATTGGCTGGAGAATTAGGGAATGCTTGTGAATGAAAAACTGAAAAGATGTGTAGCATTCTGCTGTGTTAGGCAAACAAGTGGCACTTGGCTCTAAAACGAACCACCTTAAAATAGCTTCCGTGGAATAAAGTTTCCTACACCTGTACTTGCTCTTGGCACCTCAGTTCAAGCATTTTGGGAAACAAAAATATTCCAAATTAGTGGAAAATTAGTTGTTTCCCTATATGTATTTAAAAAAAAAAGGAAACTTAAGGTAGACAGTGAAATGTTTTTTCAAGGACAGTGACTGTTCTGTTATCCCATGATGAAAAATCTACATTTTCAGCCTCTGGAAAGTGAGCCTGCGTGACTGTAATTTTTGTCAGAAGCACTTCCAAAGAGGATTTGGGCTGGGGTGAGCACTTGCTTAGAGGCAAGCGCTGTGGGCTGCCTGTGGTACGTGCCTGCGCTGAGGGCTCCCCTGGATCTTAGGCTCAGGTTCACACCGCAGCTAGTGAATGCAGACCAGCAGTGGGTGTCTCCTTTTCTGGCTTAGCAGCAAGTACGTTCCACAGGTGAGGGGGAAGCCCAGTGCGCTGCCTGGGACAGCTGGGAAGGAGTGAATGCCTGTAGTGGAACAAAGCCCAGTTTACGTGCAGGTGTTACTCCCCCACCATTCTATACATGCTTTCTGTGAAGGCCTGTAACAACTCACTTCTGCACCAATAACCAGGCTCTACTGTCAAGCCTGAAATTGCACGTACTGAGTTACGCTGTCAGCCGTTCATTTCTCTTTACCTGTGCTGTTGCGTGCGTAAGGAAGGGAGGGGGTTGTTGCAGCTCCTCCTTTGTTTACTGTGGCACTCGGAGCTGGGCTTTGCCCTTGGCTCTGGCATCAACTTCCTCTGCAATACACCCACGGCCTTAATGTGACGTTTCCTAGTTTTAAATTCTTGATTTCACTTTCTTAATGTCTTGTGCAGTATCCTGTACTTTAATTGCATTTATGTCTTTTATTTAAAGTTTAAATGAAAGAATGAGTACTATGAAGTGACAAACTCGTACTAATAAATTGCCTTGGTTTTGTTTTTATCTCGGCTGCAGCCTCTCCTTCCTACGCAGGTTAACAGTAAGTAGCTCTAGATTGCAATCAATGCAAGATGCCATCAGTAGTATTGGCAAAGCCTTCAGGTGTGCTTCAGCAGTGAACTGGAAGCTTCTTTGCAACATGTGGAGTATTTTTAAAAAAGCGCTTCTACTTTGTCAGAAGTTACTCATGAATGACGAGAGGGCATAGCTCTGGAAGCCTGGCTGTCTTCCCCCCCTCCGCCCTTCCACCTCCCAACAAAACCAAACATGTAGCTGCCTGTATGCATGGAGAGTAGCCAGCTATAGGTGATAGGAAGGGAGTTAACATCAGTGCAGACATGCACTACTTCACCTAGCAATCTCCATCTAAACCAGGGATTGCAGCTCTAATTAATGGTCCCTAGATGTTTCTTCATATGTTCGTTTTGTAAGAATCCTGGAGAATTGCTTTCACATTATTATTCTGCATAGCAGTAGACAATTGGTGGAATTTGTCTCGGTGTGTCTCTAATGTTTTCAAGTTCTCCTGTTAAGATAAAAAGATTACTTAAGTGTCCACGCAGGGACTAACTCGAGTAGGTCAGCCAAAGTCTGAAGTGTGGCAATACCGCTAGCCCATCATAGCTAGTATTTGCCTAAGTGCCTGATGTTTTCCAACACATGACCCTCCTAAAAATTACAGTGGCATTACCAAGTGTTTGCAGTTCCAGTTTTAAGACTGCCTGTTACAACTAGAAGCTTTCACAAAGCTGCGCAGCTCTCACTGCAGCCGTACAACTAGCCTGCACGCCGTGCTTACCTCCCTTCATGGGAACCATGTGCTCAGCCAGTTTAAAACCATCCACTATGCGGCACTACTGATTGACGTTGATGGAATAAGGTCTTCAAGCTAGAAGACCGATTTGTCACCTAGCACCCTCACACAGTGCAGCAAGGTGTCTGTCACAGTTTCTGCAGCACTTGGGAGAACTTGACGAGTGCCCAGGACACCCACATTTTTCAGTTCAGGCTACGCTCTTTCATTAATGCTCACATTAAAGCTCTCTTCAAACTCCTGAGAGAAGCCCCCTACAAATGTGAAATCTAAAAGGAAGGAGAAAAAGGGTGTCATATGCTTACTTAAAAAGTTGGCCTTCAGAGAGTAAAATGAAAACTCTGAGGAAGGATGAGTGGCATTCTGCAATACACAGGGTTTTCAGAGAGGAGTGGAACTACCTACCATTCCAGTCTCCGAGTCCCCACCGAGCAATTAATCTGTAAGCCAGAAACCCATTCTGCCTCATATTTAGTACAGCCATACTCCTCGTCAAGTAATTCCTGCAAGCTTGTGGTCTGTTTACTCTGCTGGTCCAAAAATGGTCAAATACAGTTGAAGCATTAAGTGTTCCATCTTTAAAATCAGTTCAGTAACAATAAGCACCTGGTTTATTTCTTTCCTGCTTCTCTGCTAGATCAAATATCCATACTTGAACACCTTCATCTTACCACTTTATTACTGTATTTTGAATTGTCTTGATGTTTGAACCACTTTGTCTCTTCCATCTTAAAATATAATTCTGCTGGACACTGATCTCGGTTCACATCGCAACATACTTACTACAGAGATTTTTTTTTTTTTTTTTTTTTTTAAATGGTGCAACTGCTTATCAGACTTGGGAATTTGCAACTTGATTAAAATTAGGGTTATGTCTAGTGCTGATGATAAAAAAAAAAATTTAAATACTTTTGTCCATTGTTCTGTGTTTGTACAATTGCAAGTAGCACACCACCCCCCTACAGAAAGGGGCAGAAGCCTGACGCTTAAAAAAAAACTAAAGCAATACAATAAACCCCCCAAAACCCCGCATACCTTTTTGTATGCAAACTGCACAAAGCAATAGGGAAACACCTTACTGCTCTGCGACCACTGTTCTTCACAGGGCCTGTCTGAAGATCAGAAGAAAATGCAGGCGAGTCAGTCAGGTACCAGAGCTTTTCACTCTTCCTTTACCAGGTCACAGCATCCTTAAAAATACAGGTGTCTGAGCATAGGGGTCTTAAAGTCTACTGCAAGTAGTTTTGGAAATAAAATTAAACCTGCTTTACATCACCAGTATAGTTCATATGATACTTACATGGGCCTGTGTTAAATTATTTGGAATTGGTATTGTCTTACTATAACTAACTCCACCATATGTCTAGTACGGCCCTCGTCTTTTTCCAGCTGTAAAAACGTGACAGTGCATCACAGCTAATTTGGGAGTTTGCTTTCTTCAACAGGGCTAGTTCACATAAGAGGAAAACTAATCAGTTGTAAACCCACAAAACTGGCAGGGAGACTTAAAATGATCAAATTTTTAAAATATTTAAAACAAACCAAACAGTGGGAGTTTACATATGAGTTACTAGAATTTAGTCCAACTCTCCACATACCCAAATACATATTCATCAGCTTGCCATATGCTCACTTAAATGTGCAAAGCAACAACCTCCTCCTGCCCCAAAAGCTGTCTTCCATTTCTGTTAAATGGAATTAGTGCTTTCTTAAATTAAAAATCGTCAGATCAGTGGGTTGGGTGAAGTTTTGAAATGTTCCAAGTTTGCATTCAAGTGCTTTTTTTTTTTTGTGTGTGTCATTTCACATACTTATTTGAGGACTTTGGTCCTTCCTTTCTGCAATTTTATGGTTTTACATAACAAATGCACACAGAACACCAGAACCTCTTTACTACAGCTACTTCTGCATGTAATTTGCTGTCACTGTGATGAAAAGCTTTCACTTCTGAAAATGGAAAAAGCACTGTAAGCCACCAGTGGCATGGATTTAAATGACTTTTCCATCCCGAGTCAAAATTTGATTGTATGCTTCAGACCAACAGATGCTTCACAAGCCAGCTAGCTCCCAAGTGACTTCAAATCTGGGGACTTCCTTTTCAAATGTTACGGTTTGGCCACAGCAACGAGCGAGTGGATTGGAAATGCTGCCTGCAGCAAGCTCTCCTCTCTCAGGTATCAGCAGTTCTTCTGAAGTTCCTCTCGGCAAGCATCGCTGCTCTCTTCTCCAGCACGGGAAGCAGCACAGGAGATAAACCAAGAATCAAAGGCGAAGCCCAGAAATTCGCAGGCACTGCGTAGAGAAGCTTAATTTTAAGTTCCCCTGTCACAGAGGACAGGCTGACCAGGAAACTTTTGACACAAGCAGTCAAACCACAGGAACCCACCGTAGCTTAGGGTAACTTAAGTCCTTCAGGTTTTAACATCTAAGAGAATACATCGAAGCAGTCCACAGAGGATGTTTGATTTTTTCCTGAATGGAGGACGATGAACCTCAAATTAATTGTTTGTATTTGGAATGACCTTTGCACGTGATCAAGAAATTAAAACTGAGTAAAAAATTTTGTGCCAAATACTGAAAGGAGATTTGTAAGTGAAACCAATTTCGAACAAAAATAAATTTATTTAAAATCTTACATAGTAGAATTTCTTCATTGCACAGATCAAAGTATTAATCATGTTGATGTCCATCGGATAATACATTACTTGATAAAAACCCCTCTGTACTGTTGAGGTGGGGAACCCCCAAAAGTAAGCTACATTAGAACTAGACACCATACAGCTTATGCAGCCACATGAGAAATGTTTTCTGCTGCTTTGTTATTACACAGGTAGTTGGTTCTGTCAGCTAAAGCCTAGTGACTTGGATTTGTTTTATGCATATTGGGTTTTGTTCTATTACTTTCCAAGAGATTGTGCTCCCCTGAGTCAGCTGTGTTCATTGGTCAGAATAAATTCCAGCATCTGACACCATTTCCATTAATCACAGACAAGCCAGTATACGTGAGCAAGATAATAGAAAGATAAAAACAATATCTGGTGAATGGAAAACATTATTTATGTATGCTGTTCACTAATACAGTAGAAGGTATCTGGAAGGCATTTTTTCAACTTTGATAGACAAACTGAAAGAGGAGGAGATGAGCATCATATGAAGTACTTACTCCACGGGGAAGAAAGTGTCTGGAACCACACAGGTCAGGTAGCACCGTGGTAACACTTTCACAGTTCATCATTACTACGGCAATGCTACAGTCAGAGAGCTTCCTCATGTATTTGCAAGCAATTTTAAGACAATTTGCTACTAAAAAGCTGATAAATTAATTTTTATTACACTGATCTTCAGCTGGACTTCTGAGGTTGAATACTTCACCCACCCACCCACATATCTGTAAATATGTATTTAGTATTGAGTATCTTCCCACCCATTACAAGTTAGGTATCATGGATCTAAAATACAAAGCATTTTTCTTCAACGTATTGAGCACAGGCATTTCACTTAACCCTGTTGTATTAAGCCAGATATGAAGCAGAGCAGTTTTAAAAAAAAAAAAAAAAAAGGCATAAATTGTATTTTTCTAAAACCAGTTCTTGGCCTTAAGAGGAAAAAAAAAAATAGTTCTTAGACACCCATAATCTAATAAAGCAGGCAGCTGCAATTCAGATAACTCTAGTTCTTAGTGGCATACTAAAGATACCAGAAAAATAATTCTTATATATATCAACAATGCTACAACACCTAGTCTGATTAAATTAAGGCTTTGTTTCTTTAATAAAAGAAAAGTTAGTAGCCTTCACCACCACACAAATACAAAGTCAAGGTTCTGGTGCTGCGCAAAGGAGGCACAATAAGGGTAACTGCGCTGTGAACAGGATGATCCCATGGCAGGCACCACTGCGCGCAGAATTAAGTTGGTTTCCTACAGCATGAACTGAGGGAAACAAGCTGAACATCCAGGATTCACAGTGTTCAGCAACATTACCTATGATCTTTTATAATTCACAGTAAGGCCCAAAATGGTGCAATCTAAACAGGATAGCCTAGGAGTGGTTTTTCTCTTGCCACTATCTAATATAAATCAAGATTTTGACCAAAAAAAAAAGAAGTCTTACCTTTCTTGGTTAAAAATTACATAAAAATGCATTTCTAAACCAGAGTAATCAGAAAGTTAATTGAAAGGAGGAAGGGAGAGAGAATCCAATTCTTCATTTTATGTCTTACTCGAAAAAAAAACCACTGTCAAGAAACAAGCTCAGAGCTGGTACAAGTTTTAACACAGGATACTAAGTATTTTCTTGATAACATACAAATAGCAAGCAAATACAGAACTGGATTACTTTGTTTTATTCCAAGAACTCACTTTTCAGTGTAATCTTTTGCAAATATATGCCATTTGCAGTACAAGACTATCTAGGCCCCACATCAGATTTCTTTATATTTACATTATACCAGCACAGCTTTAACTTCACGGAACTTGCTCCTGATTTACAGCAGAGGAAGACTAGGCTTTCTGTTTCAGAACTAGAATGAAAAATAAAGAACATTTCAGGCAATCTGTTTTCCCTCTTTAAAAGTTCAAGCATTAAGGTGCCTATTCAGAACCATTCTAAAAAAGCCTCAGTTCATTCTAAAAATTGTTTAACTCTTGTGCAGACAGTTTTGATTACACTGATCCAAGTAATCTGGACAGTTTAACAAGGTGGCTTTATTTTTCATTTCCCAAAACACATTCTCATTAGGCTTTGGAGGACTTGGGAATACCCAGGAATTATCTTCCAGAGAGCTCTTTCCATAAGAATGATGTTCCTGAAATGTTTTGCCATCAACTGGAATGGGTCGCTCATCTGTCCATGCTTGTAGAGTCACCCTTTCAGATGGGCTGTTTACCTCTCTTGGCAGAGGGGGAGACACAGCATTGCAGAGTACTTTATCATTTTGTGAGAGTTTTTTATAGACTACCCCAGATGTCAAATTCAGCTTTGAAATGTTCAAGTCAACACATTGTACTGGTGCAGCAGAGGCAGCTGAAGAAAGAAGATAAAACAGATTTTAAAATTACATCACTGAACGCATCTTTTTCATATACTCCAAATGTACTACAGTATAGCAGGTATGTTAAATGCAGTGTTGTCAAGCTACAGATTCTCAGACCGTATTTTACTTCAATAGCTACTTAAAAGTTATGAACTGAACATACTAACTTCCTCAGTCTGATTCTTCAAGATGAACTAGAGATCCTGAAATTGCAATGTTTAAAATACACCCAACACCAAGGAAACTTCCCAGTTCCCACTTGAACACAAATAAACTGATGATCTTTTTGACAAGACTGGAATGAATGCTGAAACAGGATTTTCAGGCGCTTGGAGAAATTGACCAGATTCAGAACACTGCTTACACATAGTATGCTTCTTCCTACTCTACTGATTCTTTTAACAAGTTGTGTTCTCAGGCTCCCAAAAACCTGAATTCTCACTGTCCATGAAGCAGTAAGAGGGAAACGCATGGTGTTCACAGGTTCTCTGTGCTCCACTATTGTCTGACTTCTGAAAGTAAAACAACAGACTGCAATGTTCAGCCATCTGAAATTCCAGGGGAGTTTTAAACCGTGCTAGGAAGGGGAGGATTTTGAAACAGAACAGCATCTACCTGAAAGAGCTGCACCTTCAACGCACATCTGAACAGACGGCCAATAATTTACATAAACATGTCACGATTCCTGCAGTTAAAGAAACTCACGTCTTAGAGGTAGCTTTCTAGAATAGCTATGACTCTCGAGTACAAACTGTAATTTGCAACTTTAGTTCTTAAGTGACAGAAGGAGGAGCCAGCATCTCGGTCAAAGAATACAACTTCCATTTGCCCCTAAAAATTAAAAGGCGGTACCCAATTTGCAAAGGTCAGCCAGAAGCACTTTCCAATAGCACAGGCATCATATCTGAAACACATGCTAAGGAACTGGATTTGGCCTCTTTGTGCTGACAGGTGTAAAAAGCAATTTGAGGTCTACAGACCTGTCGAAGTTCAAGAAAAATGGAGTACACTGAAAATGGATTGAAAACATTAAAAAAAATCCTGTAAGCAGACACACATTTGTTGCAAATGCCTCCATGCATAAATGGCAGCTAAGCAGAATCCCTATGTTAACTGATACTGTTAACATCACACACAGAGCGATGGATACATTGTGTTCTGCAGACTTTATGCACCTCTTCTAGCAGCAACTAGTTTGTATATGGTAAAATAACTGGTACTGCCGGTATAGGAAGTAGAAGTTTTAAGTCAATTCTACACATACTTTGCATAAGCCAAGATTTTTCTATAAATATAAGCAGAGATATATCTGCATTGCATTCATAAGTGTGGCTGACAACCAAGGTAAACAAACAAAAATACACAGTTTTCATTTCTGCCAAACCTGTCCACTCTTACATACTTCTGAAAAAATTACTACAGAGCAAAAAGCAAAAATCCATTTTCTGCTGAAGCTCTATGACAAATGTGTCTTAGAATTGTAGGAACATGAACTCACCTGATAACAATATGACCAAGTCTACAAAATGTGTGGGTAATTTATCAGCCAAGTACCAGAGACTGATCATTAATCACTGCTGGCCACAAAGGCAGTGATTGACCTGGAACTATCGCTATCTCACCAAGCCAAAGCTGTTTAGAAACAAAATGTCTTGATCTTGTAATGGATAGGAACATCAGAGACTGTCACCAATACATTGTAACCAAGTTCACCTTCTTTCACCAGCATCTTCTGTACTCTGAACACAGCAAATACCACAATTGAAGTGAGCAGAAAACAAAGGAAACAAACACTGCGATGAACAGTGATAGTCTGCCCCACCAGAGTAAGTACGCTCTCCCATAAAGCATTTGGCTTGAGAGAAACATACGTATGAAATAGAAGAACCACCTGATGAACTGCTCAGAGAAATTATACATACTTTATGTGGAAATTATTTTCCTCTTAATTACTTGCAGTGTAGCAGCAGAAATAAGGTAGTTTTGCAGCCTCAGTATTTGACATTCAGAAAATGTCATCTCACGTAGCATTTTGTTAGAAAAGACAAGTTTTCCGATTGCCAACATAAACTAATATGCAACCATAAGGGAGTTTCAGTCTATTAAAGTCTGATTTTAAAACATTGCCAAATTAATACTTTATATATTCTATACTGGGAAAATAAGACTGCGTTTGCAAAAAGATTTTTTTTTTTCCCCCCTAATACGAAGTAGTTGTGGTAAAAGGTCGAATACGAGTAAACTTAACACCTCAGCCTTGTGCACATAAGCAACACTTGACTGAGAAAAAAGCCACAAGGGGAACAGAATACAGTACTGAAGAAAAAACACATCAGCAACACCTTTATGTGTGAAGTTGACCAGTATGAGACAGAAGCAAAAGCAGAAAATGGGTAGGCTGGAACCATAACATACTCTAGCTTATCAACTTCAATTGATGAGATTCTGATAAGATATGATAGCTAGTTTCTTTTTAAAATGGTACAACTGGAATCAACGGTTTGTGTTTGTAAGGTCTGTTATTGCATACACTGACTTGCCTTTCTTGGTCGCTGTTGGGTTTGTTTTCAGTTTTTGTAGAACCTTAGCTTGCATGTCAGTCACTAGACGCAAATTGGATATTTCTCTCTTCAGTTCCCAATATGCTTGTGCACTTTCAAAACAAAAATTTTTTAAAAGTTAAATAATTGCTGCCTCCTAAAGCACCCTCATGCCTACTAACATGCTTATCAAGCATTAACTGTTAATAAATCGGTTTTGCCTGACATACACTGCAAATTTTGCTACAGTACCATAATTCAAAAATAACTGAGCAGTACTGATAATTTTCTTAAAATGATGGACCTTTGTATATTTTATTTGACTCTTGCATATTACAATATATAATGTATTATATATTGACATACTAGATGATACTAATAATTTCAAGTTCCCCAAGTGGAAAGAAAATGAAGCATATTCTCTAATTTCATTATTTGAAACTAACCATCTTCCCATAAAATTTGTAATCTTAAAGGAATAGTTTTAGAAAAATATATTAAATGGATATTAGATGGCAAAACAAGGTAGAGTATTAACTTTGAATGGCTTCTGATAAATGACCACACACACCATCATATATTATGACCCTAGCAATGTTAATTGATCATAACTTTACATATTCAATCAAACCCAGTATTTGGGTCTTTACACCATTCACTTGCTACAATGAATTCAGACTAGATACCCGAGATCCAAACTGAGCACCCACACAGAGACCAAACTAAAATATAAAACACACTGTTTCATATTCAAGTCATCTAATTCATGTTAATACACTGCCTTATCAGACAGTAAAAAATAGCAACCCAATTCATTCTCTGATAAGACAGCATAAAATGGGAAACATATTTAACAGCAGCACTGTTCCAATATTGAAGTTTCAGGTTATTAGCTGGTAAGAAAATCAAGGAAAAAAAAAAAATCAGAAAAGTCAGCATCACCATATGTTTCTTAGTAAAATTTTGAGCAAAGGCTTGCTTAACACCACATTTATGTTAGTAACTTAGTGTTCAAAGACATAAGGATGCAGTTACTTCAACTTAAACATGAAATCAATGATTTAATGGGTTTTTTAATGCTTAACATTCTACCAAAAAACATTTATTGAGGACAAGTATCATGGATGAGATTTTTCAGAATATTTCTTTCTTTCTCACTATATTCACCTCAAAGATGTTTATCTGAAAACAGTTCAGTACCTCAAACCATTGTTGAGATGACTAAGAATTATTAAGCTCTGTAACAACTGTATTTTCAAGCATGCATATATACAGATTTCTATCCCTCTAAAATCGCAATTTAGGATCACTGCTGCATGAAATTTGTCAGACATGAATGTGTTCAAAAGCACTGTGAAAAATAGCTATTATTCTGTTCTGCAAGTTAATGCTTAAAGAGTTCCCTTAAAAGAAAGAAGTTAAACCTTCTTCTATACACAGAAATATTTTCCCAGAATACAAAAATTCAGATTAAAAAACTCTGTAAAAGAACAGAGGAAGCTGTTAATAGGTAATCATTAGGTATCAGCAATTCTGACAGAGAAAAAGTTAAAATTTTCAGAACTGATATTTCAAGAAGTTCAGCTAAACCTGTGGCCTTTTTACTAGAGAATCCATTTGGCTCTTTTAAGACATGACAATTTTGAAATTAGGCTGATGTGGCAACCACACGTCATTTATTCACGTGTTTTGGTCTCAAAAATAAGATCAAACAAACTTGAGTTATATCAAAACAGAACTGTCCAATATTTAATACAGAAGTGGTAAATATAAGAACAGCTCAGTGTGTCTGCCACCAACCAGACGGAAAGTGCTTAGATAGATTTTATAACATGCATTTAGCGCTGTCCTGGTTTCATCTGGGATAGAGTTAATTTTCTTCCTAGTAGCTGGCATAGTGCTGTGTTTTGGATTTAGGATGAGAATAACGCTGATAGCAACCACTAAAACATCAGTGTGTTAAGTAGTGCTTACTCTAGTCAAGGACTTTTCAGCTTCTCATGTCCTACCAGCGAGAATGGAGGGAGCACAGCCAGGACAGCTGACCCAAACTGGCCAAAGGGCTATTCCATACCATATGATGTCATGCTCAGTATATAAGCTGCTGGGAGTTGGCCGGGGGGCAGCGATCGCTGCTCAGGGACTGGCTGGGTATCGGTCGGCAGGTGGGGAGCAATTGCATTGTGCCTCACTTGCTTTGTGTATTATTATTACTATTATTATTATATTGTTATTATTACTACTACTGTTTTACTTTTTTTTATTTCAATTATTAAACTGTTCTTATCTCAACCTACGAGTTTTCTCACTCTTACTCTTCCAATTCTCTCCCCCATCCCACCAAGGCAGAGGGAGTGAGCGAGCGGCTGTGTGGTGCTTAGTTGCTGGCTGGGCTTAATCCACAACAAGCACTTACAAAGGCGTTTTGCAAAGGGATGGAGATACCAGAATTCAACTTAAATCACACATAACATATTTTAATTCTTTTGTGGATACTGACTTAGAATCTCATTGCCTAACTTTGAACAAATTCGCAACTGAAGACCAAGGATTCAACATGCTTGGAAGTTTATCCTGTACTGCCTTCTAACGTATAATATAAACCTTGAATATGATAGCCTATCTAAATCTACAGCAAAGTAGATTTGCCAACCGAGAATTTAAAGTCAGATTTGCAGGCTGCTGAGAAACGTGAAATAATTACCTTCCAAAAAGTTAACTAACTGCAAATGCCTCCACCTCCCATAAACAGCAGGACTGCTTGCTACAACAAGTGTTTCACATAGGAGGTTTTTCAATTTTTCCACAGATTTTTGGATGGGCTTACATATTCAATACACATTACACATTTGGTATTTATGTCATATTACAATAAGCACTATACTTCACATATGCTAATTCAGATGGTTGCCACCTGAACGTCACTTTGTGAAATAAATCTGCTCTGGAAGATCAAAGAGATAACTGCTTTACCTTGAGATAACACCTTTTTTCAGGCATGTAAGACTGACTATGAAACTCCAGCAGAAACCACAAGAAAAAGTGTTAGCTAGCTAGCTATCCAGTCAAGGTGAAAGGTGAAAGTGTAATTTGTATACAGTGTGTATAATATTATCATCATGACACCAGAGAACATGAAAAGAAATATCTGTGCTGTTTTCTTTTGGTGACCGATTTCCTTTCCTATCTCTTCAACACCGAAGTAAGCAACAAGGTATTACGCTAAACAATCTGTCATTATGAAGGACCACTCTTCCCTCTTGTGGAAAACCATGTAAGTACACGAACAGGCATAACTGGGTATAAGAGATGCAGTTAGTATTTCATTTCTGCAAGACAGAACATGTGGGAACTTTCATGCTTTCATGAATTGTTCTTTTGCATAAAGAATTAAAGGATATATATATTTCTAATACAGCACACATACTCAAGATAGGATAATACAGGAGTTCAGATCATAAGCACAATTATTATTTGAATGGCTGTAAAATGAGAACAAATGCTTTCTGATATATTAGCATTTTTCTGGAAAATTGGTTATTTCTTTTTGAATAGGCCACACAATGGCTCCTCAATATTTAAAAAAAAAACCCAAAACCTCAAACCCTTTAAAATGTCTTCTACTAGAAATATTATTGCACTGCTCTAAGTAAGAAAGTACGTTCCAACACTAAGCAAGAGATTTGAAGCCATTACCTATGCAAACACAGAAACCTCCCCACATGCAGAATGAAGATATTCTATAGCTGCGATGAGACTTGGAAATTTATCTACCACCTCCTCAAGCCAACTAGTTATTAAAAACTGATTTTTAAATACAGGATAATTTAACTTCCATTTTCTGTACAACAATCTGAAGTTGTAGATGTTTTCTTATCATCATCATCCCAGACTACCAACATAACAAAGAAAAAAAATTACAATGATCTTGCTAAATCAGTATACCTACACTTGAAATTAGATTATGTAATTTGAAATAACATATTTGAACAGGCTGCAAGAATATTTACTTGTTCAAATAACTGTCCCTCAGTCAACTGAAAATAAAACATGAAAGCCACTTGATATTCATACCTCTGGATCTCTTGCCTTTGAAGGAGGTCTCCATTTAATGGATTTTCATCTTGAGCCTGGTCCTGCATAACAGAGTGAGGGGAAGATAGAGAAGGAATGAACATATGATTTCAGATCTTCTATCTGAAAATACTGCAGTGAAACTACAAGTTTGCTAGTATTAAAATTCAGAAGCAGTCTTCATTTGTGTTAGCTGCAGTGGTTTTCAAAATGGACATAAAGACTTCTACTAAGAATTTCCACTTAAAAATGCTTAAATTACCTACTTACATGAAAGCATTGCTCAGCCACCACCATACTCTCTCTCCTCCTTTTTTTTTTTTTTTAAAAAAACAGCTGAGCTCTCAGAATTTGTGATTCTTTGAAAAGCAAAAATTGAGAAAGGCTTTTGACTTCCATTAAAAAAAAAAGTAATCAGTTGTCTCTTGTGCTTTCCCTGCCCCAGTATATAAAGACCTTTAAATTAAACTGTTTTCAGTATAGATTTACTTCCACAAGTTACTTTTATGATACAACATAATTTATGCCTTGAGTCTGAAAGACTGCTTTCAATCATGCATACAAGCAGCCTCACTGAAGTTAACAACACTTTAACAAATCAAACATTGGGCTCTCTTCATTAGCCATGTTTCTATTAGACCCTCACCTGTGATGAGTTCCCATTCATATCCCTTCTCTTCATGTTCCCTTCCTACTACTGTTCCCTCTAGCCAAAGCTGTTATGAATTTGATACCTGTTACTGTGGCTTCATAGAATCATAGAATCGTTTAGGTTGGAAAAGACCTTTAAGATCATCCAAGTCCAACCATTGATGGCCTATACACATGTCAAGCAACTTGTCAATATAATGTACACACTGCATCAACTACAATGCAAAACCCGAATATCTAAAAAGAAAAAAAATAGAAAGTATACTTGCCTAAGGTAGAAAATGTCTGAAAGTGCTAACTAATGTAATTAAAAACAGTAATATCGAAAATACCAGCTAGGTTTGAAACAATACTGACTTGTCATTGCCCATTGATCACATTTCACCTGACAGTTTTTCCCCCTCCTGAAGACTTTCCCACCATCACCCATCAGATTCAATTTCATAGTTAAAAAAAAAAGAAAGTTGCACTATATTACCTCACACTTGAAAACTTGTACCTTTTTATTTCCTATATTAAACAGTTACCAGGATCAAGAAGAAATAGTAAAAAAGAAAAAAGCTGTTCCTTATATTTGTTCTTTGCAACAAAAGCTGCTGACATAAGCATCATTTAAACAGTGTCATGTCTAGTATTCCTTACAACTGCTATTTCAGTCTGTTCTTTCTAGCAACATTCATTCTCACAATACAATCTGCAATCTTCAATTATTTATATAGCTGTTACTCTATTCTGTAGAGCTAGCTGTTACTCTATTCTGTAGAGCTATCTGAAGACACTAGAACTACATACAAGTTACAGTATGCTTTCAGAATTTACAAGTTATTAAAAACACCTAAAAGAATTCCAGATACAAGTGAAAACACCAACCAACAGTAACAGAAGTTAACAAAACAACTCACATGCCTTCCAGGTAATGTGCTTTATCCCCACCTAGTGGAAAAAACACAGACTAAACCTGAGACAAGACAATCAGTGTACGTAAGCCTGTAAGCCCGTCTGTGTAAGCTAGAAGTGTGGCATGACAGCAGCAGATCTCTAGACACACATTCAGTGCTGAGAACTCAACACCCCAGCTATGTATGTGTGGTTTGAGGGCAGCCGGGGAGAAGGACTTTACTTCAGGCTAGCTCTAGTCTGGTCCCTGAATGCCCAGGAGAGGTTGAGTCTTACATAGCCTGAATATTGGCTCACTCAAATGTGACTCAAGATTACATAATCATCATTATTAATGACCATAAGGAACCTAAAATCATCTGCCTCTTCAAACAATCACATTCAAGTCTTTTAAATTTATTGTGTAACTTCAATGTTACTGCAGAGTCCTAGAGACTGCCACTGTACCTTATATCATGTAAAACAGTAAGCATGCACTGGACTTTTTTTTTTTAAACTTAATGCATTTTATTACTGTTAAGATATCTTAATTTCCTTTTTGAGATCCTAAGTACATCTACATTACACAATGAGCGCCTCACAACAGACACTTGCCCCAGAAATGGCAGGAAAGGGCACTAAAAGAGGTATAGCAAGATTCTGGAAACCTTGTTACAAAAAAACACTTTCCTGACAAGCTTCATGCAACTACCCTGCTGTGCTAGAGTTCCTTAAACAAAGTTCATGGTATCTTTTTGACATAAGCATTCTATTGTTTTAAAAGAAAAACAAACAAAATCGAGTGCATCCTCAGCAAGTTTGCAGATGACACCAAACTGAGTGGTGCAGTTGACATGCCAGGAGGACAAGATGTCATCCAAAGGGACCTGGACAAGCTGGAGAGGTGGGCCCGTGTGAACCTCACAAGGTTCAACAAGGCCAAGTGCAAGGTCCTGCACCTGGGACGGGACAACCCCTGATATCAATACAGGCTGGGGGATGAAGGGATTGAGAGCAGCCCTGTGGAGAAGGACTTGGAGGTACTGGTGGATGAAAAGCTGGACATGAGCCAACAATGTGCACTTGCAGCCCAGAAAGGCAACCAAATCCTGGGCTGCATCAAAAGAAGCGTGGCCAGCAGGTCGAGGAAGGTGATTCTGCCCCTCTGCTCTGCTCTGGTGAGACCTCACCTGGAGCACTGCGTCCAGCTCTGGGGCCCTCAGCACAAGAAGGACATGGACCTGCTGGAGCGGGTCCAGAGGAGGGCCACAGAAATGATCTGAGGGCTGGAGCACCTCTCCTATGAGGCCAGGCTGAGAGAGTTGGGGGGTTGAACCCTGGAGAAGAGAAGGCTGCGAGGAGACCTTATTGTGGCCTTTCCATACTTAAAGGGGGCCTACAGGAAGGATGGGGACAATCTTTTTAGCAATGCCTGTTGTGACAGAACAAGGAATAATGGATTTAAACTAAAGAAGAATAGATTTAGACTAGACATAAGGAAGAAGTTTTTTACAATGAGGGTAGTCAAGCACTGGAACAGGTTGCCCAGAGAGGTGGTAGAGGCCCCATCCCTGGCAACATTCAAGGTCAGTTTGGATGGGGCTCTGAGCAACCTGATCTGGTTAAAGCTGTCCCTACTCACTGTAGGGGGGGTTGGGCTAGATGACCTCTAAAGGTCCCTTCCAACCCAAAGCATTCTATGATTCTATGATAAAAAACCTCAAACAAACGAGGGCTTGCCCAAACTCCCCAAGTCCAGCCCAAGACAAATACCAGCATAGAACAATCTGATCGGCTACTTATAAGAAATTGTAAAGCTTTATTTTCTGTTGCTATATGGGCAAAGGCTGGGAAATCCCACCTATGTAAGTGTACTACTTCCAAGAAACAAGCCAGTCTATAGGAATATTTAAGGTTAATTTTACTAGGATGTTCATCCTTCACTCAATTATATACTTTATATCTCTTTGTTTACCCTTTATTTTGCTTGAACAAGGGATTTAAAATAATGCTATAATATTTTATTTTTTATATACAGAGAGAGTATTATAACAGACAGATCTATTAATACAAAAAATTCCTTAAAAATAAAGGTACCTTCTGCTTGGATTTTTGCAACTCCTTTCTGAGACTGTTGCACTCTTGCTTGAGCTTTTCTAGATCCTGTTCCAGACTATGCACTTTCAGGTCACTGCTCAGCTTCTCTATTTCCCAGCTGGACTGAGTACAATTCAGATTTTTCATCACTGTAAGAAAACAAGCAAGACAACCAGACTCCAGTTTCAGTTCAAGAAATGTAACTCAATATGTAAAGTTTCACTTTAGCCAGCCCATGCCCTACAAAAAGTTATCCTGTATGTTCTGAAGAAACTGCAGTCTATGACAACAGAGAAATAATAACACTGGCGAAGCTGTTGGCAGAGTAGTAGTCTATTTTCTGAGTTTAAAGTACAGACCCCTACTTTCCAAGAATGCACTGGAGATTTTACATAAAGAAAAAGGAAGTAAGACCATAAAAATGCACTGGAAATACAAAAATGTGTTAATAGCAAACATGCATGATATATACACCAATGTGCATACTTCTTACATGCTTTTTTCCCTCCCTCACATTTATATCATTACATAATTTACCCAAAGTTTTTCCCAAGTTTAATGTCAAGAAGTTCCAAACAGAACTACAAAAGATACAATCAAAACAAAATGGCAAAGTCTAGAAGTTAAATGTCTTCTGATTAGACAGAACAAATTCACATGGTGTCTATTAACAAGCAACCTAAGACAATCCTAGCATCAAATCAGTAGTAGGAGGCTAGTTAGACAGCAAGAAAAGAAAGAATATGACAGGAAAAAAACCCCAACTCTTCAACTGCATGGTACACTCACTTCCAGATTTAACAATTTAAACAAGCTTAAGCTACACTGATTTTTCTTAAACAAGGTACTCGGAACCCACTTATGAGTAAAATTGATTACTAAATAAGGCTTGAAATCACCACATTTTCAGAGGTCTCTATAAACTCTGCACTTCTTACCTCCTTAAACCATGATGTCCTCAACAATGATACTATTACTATGTGTGGTTTGTTCTTTTAGGTTTAAAAACTTGTGCAGCTGAAGTAGAGCATTACATGCTTGGGGTCCTCTTGGAAAGTAATCCAGTTCAAGCACAGCAATACTTACAAGCACCCTTCAAAGGACTGCATTCATATAGGATCTGAAGTCCAGTCCATATCTCTAACTTTACATAGATGGCATTTGCTTCTTCTCTTTTCTTTTAACAGTACATTAATAAAGATTCTTTTTTTTCTTCCACAGTGTTTTATTTTACATAGCTATCATCTACACAGCACTCTTCAAAACAGCAGTAACAGAAACTGGATTTGGGGTTTTGGAATTGCCAGGGTACACTGTTTGTTTCTCTTTTCTCTTTGCTGGCTCCCTACAACCAGCATCTTTCTACCCTTCCTCACGCCCCAGCCCTTTAAATAGCTGTTGTCGACTGCAGCTATTGCTATACAACATCCTCTTGTACCTGTCATATCCCAACAGTGAAACAAAACAATACACCAGATGATCTGCAAGTACCAGAGAAAGTGGTATCGACTGGATAGTGTTTGATACTTAAACAAGTATGCCCCTGCCCCACTCTGAGGAAAAGGCGGTGGGGTCCACAGATGTACATGACTAGCTTATTAAACTATCAGGTTGTGCATGTCTCAAACAATTAAATAACCCACAGTGGAAGAACGTGACAGCCTCAGATCTTTCCCATGGAGCTCCTCATCTATGATAATAAAACATGCCTGCCACAATTTACAAGAAGGAAAAGGCATACAAACTCAATATATTCCTCTCTTACCTAGCCACTATATACAGTTAAACATCTTCATGCCCTGAGATCATAATATAACCGCTAAGACTAGTCAACATACATTAAGATGAAGTAACCAAATGCATACCTTGTTGAGTTTCCACTTCAGTTCTTAGTTGTAGCAGCTCTACTTCTTTAGACTGCAACTGTTCATTCAAGATTTTCAAGGATTCCACACTTTCTTTCATCTATTTGGGGGGGGGCGATGGGGGGAAGCCATTTGTGAAGTTTTTTTTCTATCATATCTGACAATTCAACTTTTTTTTTTAAAAAAAACAAAATAAGAAAACTATTGCTTTGATTTTTTTAGCATTAGCCTAACCCAGTAATAAAATTGAGATACTTAAAAGTGCTATTCCTGCATAAAGTATTGTCATGTACTTTAAAAACCTAAAGGAGTGATAAAACAAACACCACAGATCTCCAGCAAATAAAATTCATTCTAGAGTAAACATTTACTAACTACGCAGTACTTCTGTAACATGCATTTAAGTCATTACTTAAAAAGGCATACCATTTTATCCAGTTTGCTTTTCAGATTATCTCGGTCAATGCAGGCCTCTCGATAGGCTTGGTATGCCTTATTTACTTGTTCACGTCCAACTGAACTACATTCCTCTTCCAGTCGGGAGCCAAGCAGCTAAAAGTTTAACAAACATGAGAAATAAGAAGTTTCACGTGTTATACTGAGAGCTGCAAAATTTGAATAGTGCAACAGTACAATCTGTAACATTAAACTAACAGCATTTTTTTTTTAGTTTAGAAAATATATTAATCAAATACACTGATACAGGCCAAAATTTTTTTACAGAAGTGCAACAAAGGCCACCTACAAATTCTGCAATCTCTAACCACACTTAATGCTTGCTAGTTTACTGCTATGAGTATTTAAAAACCATCCACAAGTCATGATTACTCACGCTGACAACCCCATAACCATGTTTTTTCCAGACTCTGAAGATGTACAAACTGCTTTTTGGAAAAAGTTTTAAGCATATAAACACACAACGTACAGAAAATTAAGAGGAAAATTAACATAATTTTTAAATGACTTATAATTTAATCAAAGATTTTTTTCAGTGTATATATGTGAGAAAAGCCAGAGCAGAATTATTTTACAAATAACTATTGACTTCCAGGTCACCACTATCTCATTGTCTGCTAAGGCAGCAGACAAGCAAGGGGGAATAAACACTGCCAACTAGACTGTCAGAAAGAGGGAGCAGAGTACTGAATGTATTCAGTATTTTTTTTTTCAGTATTTTTAATAAGACAGCAAGAAGTCTTACATCAAATTACATCCATCCATATAGAAAGTTCTTGTTTTGACTAAGTATTGCATTATCCTTTTCATTCTGTTTGTCCTGCACACTTGCTTTAAGTTGTTGAGGCATTTAAACACTTTCAGCGTACCTAATGTAGATATTTGCGACAGTTTTATATACATTTTCTTAAAAATTAAGAGCCACACAAAAAAATAATAAAAAAAAAATAAATAGGTGACAGAATGTATCTACCTCAAATACATCCTCTATTAGGTGTTTGTTCAAACGAAAGTTCAGGAAAGCAAGCCATAAAAATAGGAAGCTTCTGCTCCTTGCTTTTTGTATTGACCCTCAAAGTAAGTGTACTACTCATTTCAAGTTTTGCCCTTTACATTCTGCCCCCCTCCCCAAATAAAGCCATTCAGAAAGAACATAAACCTTACCAAACCTTCTGGAAGTTTCCATACACTTTGAAATTTAAAATTTAAAAGGGTTAACACCCCATGTATTTTTTACCATAGAGGTATACTAGCTATTAACAAAGACTGAAAGTCAGTTCTGTTACTTAACAGTCTAGGCCTTCTCAATGCCCTTCTCTCATGGAAACATTTTTATGGTATTCACATACTAAACCAGAAGTTTTCTCCTTGGAAAACAAAGTATCATCTTCCAGACAATTAAGCTAAACCAGGCCTAACTGAAAGACACAAGACTAAAAGGGACTGTCAAGGTCATCAAGTCCTGTTCATTGTGATTTTGAGAACCATGTAAAAGATGTTACATGCAGCATGGTTCAGAGAATATTCAGTCTAGAGCTCTGCTCCTATCCCCTACACCCCACCCCAGGACCTTATACAAAGAAAGTGCTCAGCCAGTTTTGCCTTTTGACAGAAATTCAATTTCGTCAAACTAGTCACCAAGAATTCCTGAATAAATGTTTGAAAATTGTACTGATTGTGACTCAACCTCTTCATTCCAATGCCACAAAATAACACATACTTTGTAAGCTTCTAACAGTCAGTAGCATATACTCAGGACTAAGTCCTAATAAATGTCTCAGCTCTAACTCTAGGATCTATCTTTCTATCTTATATTAATAAGAAATCAACCTATCAAAGTCAAGACTTTCTGCAGTACAAAGACACTCACTACTGAACAATGACATATGTTTAACAATAGCATTCTTTACTCGGGGAGAAAAGCCTGCATCATGGTCAATTTTTAGCTTTAATGAACTTCACTAGACTAAGGCCGTGAAAAACTGCATATAAAACAAATTCCTAGATTCCTTTACATTTTAGAATTGCTACATCAAAAAATAGCCAGCCAACACCTCTATGTTATGCATTACAACTTTGTATTTCATGTTTGAGACTGCTATTAGCTAGACCTAGCCAGATAACGCTTCACAAACAATTTTTCCTTATCATTTCATTATGCTGAGCCCAAGAAACTCTTTTAATAGCCAGTGCCTGGATTCTGACAGTTTATAGACTTGGCACCTCACTATTCAGCAATACTAAGTCACATGTGCCCAAGTTAATAAACACCATAAAGAGGCAGATGAAATACAGTAATGATCCAATGCAACTACATGTCTTTCTGAATCAAAGCTAGTGTCTTTCCAGGGCACTACTCCATTGCATCACATACGTGCACATACATGAATCAAAAATCCCAGTATGACTTAACTAGACTACCAGAGGAACAAACTGTGTTTCATTTAAACAAATAAAACAATTTACCAAAACTTTTTAACTTGGAAGTTATTTTAAGTACATATTTTAAATACTTAACCATCTGCTCTGCCATCCAGCCAGGAGCAAAAAAGTAGCTGCTACCAGAAGCTGGCAAATTGACTTTTTTCTTACCTTCTCTTCTAGAATTCTCACTCTTTTTTTTAAGAAGGAGTTCTCCTTCTCTGTCTCCTTTAGTCGTTTCTTGATATCTTCATATGCAGTGACAAGTGCAAAGTGTGAGGCAACAGACTCATCTCCACTGTAAGATGAAACAGGAATCTCCCCATCTCTCTTATGAGCGTTGTCTGCTTTTTCATGGTTCAAAATACAGATGTCATCCTCTACCAACTCCTCCATGACAGCTGTTAAAAAGACAGATGAGTGCAAAATTTTCACAAAGACAAATTCATCAAGAGTCTCAAGTCTGAAAACCTTCCAAAATAATACTGCAGGGTGTTTCTGTCTAAGTATGACAAGACTGAATAATCAGGAAATATCTTAATCTTGCAGAAAAAAAAAAAATCTTGAAACCCATTTTACATTGAAAATACACTGGTTAGAAAAGAAGCATCTTTCACTGTCACTTGATAAAAATATTTTGAGTACACATCAGATTTATGAACTCCAAAATTCATTTTTATTGAGGCTTAACACCATCCTAGAATTTGGCTGGTACCAAATATTTGAACTCCAAAGGAATATCATTATTAGAGTTTTTGCAAGTCAGCACCAAGCAGTAAAAGAAATTATAGTTGCAAGAAATCAACTAACTACTGTGGTTCCTGAGCACAAGTGCCAAATTTCCTTCATTCTTGAATGCAAATATTTATACTGCTCCGAAACTTTAAAATAGAATCTTAAGGTACACATATTAGTCCTTAAAGAGGCTGCACGAGTAGCTATTCTTTACTTGGTTACAGTAGAAAACATCCTGCTGAACAGCAGTTACAATAATTCTTGACTGCAAATATGGTGAGAATGAAAACATACTCAATAACATGATCTGCCTCAACATGCATGGAGAAAACTTAAAATAATCTGACTGTAAGAAAAGTATCACCCTAAAATACTAGGCAAATCCACCTGAATGACACATGCAAAGCAACCATTAGATTGAGTTTTCGTTACAACACACATCATTTAGGCACAACAAAACATTTAATAACAAAATGGCACCTTTAAAAAAACTCCACAAACTTTCTTGAACTCCAGGTCTTAAGGGAAAAGCCCCAACAGCATTTTCCTTTGTGGAATAATTGCTGGAGGTGACTTAGAAATTAAACTTATATTCACATTTTTAGGAAAGGTACAGCATTGAAGAAGCTTCCAGGGTGGAGTGTGGCTGGCATGCAAGGAATCCATTCCACAGAAGTTCCCTAGGCCTGCAACCTTAGATGTCTGAGCACCCTGATCTGGTTAAAGCTGTCCCTGCTCACTGCAGGGGGGCTGGGCTAGATGACCTCTAAAGGTCCCTTCCAACCCAAAGCATTCTATGATTCTATGTCGGCAATGCCAGGGGAACTTGGCTCTAAGAGGAACTGCCCAGAGGGTGGAGCAGTGTGGAGATACCGCAGCCAGGCTCTGCAACAACACTTTTGGCACCCCAGATGGGACTGCTGTGAAGCCTTGCCGGTCACCGGTGGGGAGATGCTGCTCTTCAGACTCCAGCGCGCACCGACCTTTTGATCGGGGACTCCATAGAGCATTCTCCCCAGCCGGGACAGCTCCTGTGCCCTTCGATCCCCCAGCACACTCCTTCAAGCCCGGAGACATGGTCTATCTACAGACATGGAAAGACGAATCACTCGTTGAAAAGTGGAAAGGGCCTTACCAGTAAAACTTTAAACTGCTTTTGGTCCCTGTATAGTCCTGACCGTGCCAGAACATGGCAGATGATTTATTGTAGATGTAGAATGGAACACCACGGGAACTTGGGCAAACAATGGATGAATGAAAAAGGACAATAGAAAAAGTGTAATATGGAAACATGAAGGTACCTTGGAACCAATAAGCCGCACATTTGCTACCCTGGGCCAACAGTCTGTCATGGTTTTGACAAAATGCTGTCCTTAGGTAAACTTTGCTCATTATAATATCATTATAATACCAAAACACACCTCCATCCCAAAAGCTACCCACCTCTAAGGTGCAACCACTCCTCACTGAGTTTGCGCTTTGAAATTTTCTAGTCTATACCTTTAAAAGCAAAGTGAGAAAATTTTACACCAATCATAACAAAGGTATGTATGACTAGAGTCACCCAAGCTCCACCTGAAAAGTAAAAATTAGTATCAAATAGCCTAAGAGAGAAAGAATATTAGGGAAGATACCATCCCGTACCACTCTGACTTCTGGGATCAGTCAATGCGCTGAGCCTCTCTTCCCCTGCATCAGGATGCCTTTGGGTAAGATTCGAACACTTGGTTATACCAAGTGCCTCCCCGGGAAACTTAGAAACCTCTACAGAGTCGCTTTATGTCTTTTAATGCATTTGTAGCCAGGCTGTGCTACTTATACTCTTGGTATATGCACGTGCTTTGCAGACAGTGAATTTACCACCGGTAATCCAAAATAACCTGTGTGTCTGTTGCTTTAATAAACTGCACTATTCATTAATCTAGCTGTGATAATGCTCACTGAATGCGACCAGACTCTTTAAGTGGGGCCGTGGTAGTTCATGGAACGCGACTAGACTGAAGGTGTATCGCGTTATTTGTGCCTCCATAATCATGATAGTTCAGTACAAACACGACTGGACTTATAACAACAAATTGGGCATCTGCCAAATTACTTTAGCCTCTTAATGCAACAGAAAAATTGGTGTAGTCGGCAGGATTACCATGGATAAACTGCTGCAAAGATACAAATGTGCCCCCTCCCAGGCTGGGAAGGAGTGGGCTCAAAAATTTTGGAAGGATGAAGAGAAAGTGGAACGCATTGAGCAGTGTCAGGCTGTGCAAAAGCTTGGAGTGAAAAAAGGTAAAGGTGTAATTTGTGTGGTGTTAGGAGCCTGTTTATCTTGTGCTCAGCAAGAAGCTAAGGAAACCTCTGCTGCCAAACTAGTTTCCGATGTAGAATATACAACTTCAAAATCGGAAAATGAGGTGTTGAAGTAATCATTGGCCTTTGAGAGGGAGACAGGAAGAACACTAGGAATCCAAGCTATAAACTTGTGAGTGAGAATAATCATCTTAAACAATTGCTGGAAAGGGTTAATTGGCTGTTAGATAAAATGCAACCTTCTGCTCCAGTTAAGCAGATTCGTAGATTAATGCGTAGTGTAAACCTTGCACCAGCAGAGTTGATAAAAATACAGGAGAAATTCTCAAGGTGGTCAGGAGAATCAGAAGTCGAGTATGTGTGGCAAGTTTCTCTTGAAGGAGGAGACCGAATTATGTTAAGTGAGGAAGAAGCAGGAGGCTTTTGGGGACCAGGAATATTTTTAATTACCACACCAGGAGAGCATAATTATTCCTTAACTGCACGAGCTGCATACTGGGCAGGTGGTATAGGTCCTCTGGAGAGAGGGGAACCACTGGAGATCAAAGCCACAGGCTATTCCGATGTGGCTGCAGCAGTACAGAAAGCAGCCTGCATACAAGCAATGTATGAAAGAGATGAGTTAAGGAAATCCCCGATGCTAGCCCCTATCGACCCGGCACGATTAACCCCTCTTATTCATGGTCTCCCCAATTGTCTCAAGATGTTCGTAGCAAATGCCCAAGATCGCATACAAGCCGCTCGTAGAGATGCTGGTCGTGGTTGTAGATGAAGTCAGCACATCCCCATACCAACCTGGACTGAATTTGTACAAGACATAGATAGGTACGGACGCCGAATGGGCTGGATCAGTTCGTCCAGTGTAAAGCTCCCAGATGACACCCGGCGAGTTTGCCAGGTCCACGCTCAGAACTCTAAATTCAATGGGAGGTTCAAACCTAATAAGGAATGAGGTGAACTGCGGTGTAAGGCTCTAGCTTTGGGTGTACCCTGACAAATCTTGCATGGCATCTCTACGGAGGATCTCCATACGTTGGTCCAATCTCTGGGTAAAAAGAATAACCCAGCTGGGGAGAATTGCCTAGCTGGAAAACCCCCGACCCATAAGGAAAGTGCACCTTCTGCACCAGGCCTAATGGATGAGGCGGGATCTCAGCAAAAAAACTTCCATCCCTGGGGAGGGCAGTGAGCCACCCTGCTCGGCAGGTATTAGCAATTCAGTGGCTCTCTGATGAATATTCTGACCCTATCATTGCCATTCCCATTGGACACCAAAAAATATTGGTAAACTTTCTCATTGACACCAGGGCCCCAAATGTCAGCAATTACCTATGAAACAGCACAAGCCCTGGGCATAAGACCTGGCCGACACAGGGTTAAATTCACAGGAATTGATGGTGTGGAAAAGGAATGCGCCACCACAAAAATTTCACTCTGGTTGCCAGAGGAACAGAGATTAACCAGGGCAGAAGTATTGGTTGGTGCTGCATATACTAACATTCTAGGATTTGACATACTGCATGGGCGAATGTGGAAACTTCCAGATGGAACTGCGTGGAGTTTTGCAAGAAATAAAACGGACTCAGGCATAGTGAAATTGAGTCTGTTGCAAACATCTATACCCTCACCCCCACTCTAAAATCACTAATGTTTGGCAATATCCATTGCCAGCAGCAGCGCTTATGGGGATTGACAGGGTGGTAATGGAACTGGAAGAAAGAGGCATCATTAAAAGCACTCATTCGCCTTACAATTCACCGGTGTGGCCAATAAAGAAACCAACTAGGCAATGGCGTTTTACAGTGGATTACTGACAGTTAAATGCTCATACTGCACTTTTGACTGCCGCAGTTCCAAACATGGCAGAGACAGTGACATTGATACAGGCAGCTGCCCATCCTTAGAGATGGCTGCCCTAGATGCCCCAAAATGAAAGCCTTCTGTGCATCTGCTAATACAATCACCCCAAGAGTTCATACTAAACCAGGAGAATATCCTACAGGATTTCACACCAGACAACCTGTGCTGGTGAAAATGCCTCAGATTGGAACAGTACCAATGGTACTAACCACCCCCAAAAATCCGTACGCATGGGAAGCCAAAGATTGCTCAGGAAAAGTACACTGGATTAGCACCTGGTGGATCTCACCCTCTTTTTAACCCTGCCAGTTAAATAGGACCAAGCACATTTGTTTCCTTTTTGTGTTCACAGGAATCCTGAAAGAAGATGACTCCAATTGAAGTAGATGCCTGCGACATGCTGCTGAATCTATTGTATGTTATGATTGTTGATTTTGTTAATGTGTGAATATACAATGCGGTGCTTCACTTTGATTCTAATACAACTCCCTTTGATGTGTAGCCAGAAAGACCGAGGATGGCCATGGTCCCAAGCCCATATTAATTTAAATACTATGGAATTATGGGAACACGTACCATCAAAGAAAACTTAAACTGAGCTACTGTAGTTATGCATGGAGCCGAGGTATTCTCAAAGCATGAGTGGAGCTGGGATAACGGATGGCTTCCACTCCTGAAGGGAAATCCAAGTAGGGTGTAGAATGATCAACAGATCAACCCCTGAAAAGGTCACATCCATGATAATATCCAACGTTTCCAGAAATCCAATAGCAACAAAGTCTTGTATCACTGATGAGTGGGATTGTTGGTATAACTTTACTCTGGTGGGACCCACTATTGTGGCTTGTATATGGCAACAACACTGTACAGGGCCAGGGCTGTCAAAACAACACTGTACAGAGCTGTCTTTCCAGTTCAAAATAGATATGATTGAACCTGATCCACCTACACCACCTGACCTAACCCCACCCTCTACATTTGACACACTACAATATGGAGTTAGAGATGTACCCATTTTCACCACGGTATCTCGTAATGACCCTTGGGACCATGCATTGTCACAATATAGTGCAAACATTGGAACACTACAAAACAAAAGGAACTTAAATCTCTCCACTCTAGTTATACATGGAAATGAGGTATATTCCAGAGATGAATGGAGTTGGAATGACTCTTCAGATAGCTAGACTTCAAGCCATTCCAGGATAGACGATACAAATTAGCTGCCGAATAACTAATGGGTCTACTTACCATAGGCCGACTGAAATTAAAAGCGTTTATACTGACTCTTCCAGACCGGAAAATTATAATGCCGAGTGTTACAAAATAACCAAACCTAATTCAGATTGCTGGTACAATCTTACCTTTAACAAACCTGTAATTGTGTACTGTCTTTGGGGTTACAGAGACACCAAATTATTATTTGAATTTATGATTGATACAGCATCATCTGCACCAGCTGCAAAGGACAAGGAACCTCTCGCCCCACAAATGTCTGAAAATATACTGACTCGGCCTCCCATTAATCTAACTCCTTTCATCTTCAACACAGGCCCTTACATAATTAAAAATACAGGTCAGCAAGAAGTGCTGTTTAATCTGTCATACTCCCTCAAACGGGTGGAATTAGCAATGCAGAGTAGTATCTCTGCAATTAAACCTACCTATTCACCATTCCTGAGTACATCTTATGCAGGATGGTCAGCATGGTTACATAAATGGACTCTCATCTCTCCAAAATGATCAAAGAGAGATGCGACTGGTGTCTTAGGAACAGGACTGGGAGTCTTAAACAGGACAGATACTGAAGTACTTGCTAGTAAATTAGCCACAGTAACCAGTGACTTAAACGCATTGAAACACCCCTTACAATCTTCTCTTTCAGCTCTGGGAACTAAACCAATGGCTCTTATCAGATATATTGCCTCAGTGGGGAGAGGTAAATGAGAAAGACCACCAGTTGATTGCAGACGCACTCAGTGCTGCCCAAAATAATGTTTCTCTAGCTCTTAGTTGTATCCAAGCTCAACTGTGGATGCAATCTATAGTAGCTGCAATTATACAGGAAGGTGAGGAAGGCACCCTGCCCACTGAAATTGGGAAGGTCATTTGGGATAATACAACTGAATTTGAGAGAAAATTCCAATCCTGGTGGTATCCAGTTATTTTCACCTACAACCCTACTGACGGCAAAGCCACAGCTTTTGTCTTAACAATACACGATGCTTTGGTATACACCATATACCCAATCATCACATTAGGATTGAACCACAATGGTACTATACTCTATCCATTAGAGCATAGAGTGTGGGCCCAATGAAATGGAAACAAATGGCAAACTGTTGATGTTAATGCATGCGTTGTACGGGACCAACGAGGATTTATTTGCGAGAGCAACACCATCAAAGCCCAAGACATTTGTTTTGACACTGAACGAAATGTTTGTTATTTTGAAATACAACCCAATGAAGCCCCTGAAACTGGACTTGTATATATTGGAAAAGGATGTGTTTGTATGAGAACCCTTTGTGATTTTATATTTGTAGATAACATTACTGTAGATACAAGCAATCACTCAAATATTTGTGTTTGTAACTTTACTAAAATTGTGGGATATGACTTCAATTACTCAGCTCCTGTTACATCTCATCAATTGCTACAGTCTAACTATACATTGCATCAAGATTTATTACCTACTCCTACTGGAATGAACCTCCCATTGGTGAGAAAACTGTTGCAACATGATGACCTGAACCAATTGCTAAAATGCATCCGAAAGAATGTACACAGAACTCTTCATTACCGTTCATCATGATGCAGAAGAGAGACACCATGTCTTGGAAAGAGTGAAGAAGGATGGAGAACACCACTGGTGGGACACTTTATTCAAATGGACACCAACTAATACTGTATCGTGTCTTATTTTAACAATTGTTTTATGTGTTAAACTTTAGATTATGATGAGAAGTTTCCCTCATCTAGTATCCCCACAGGATGTGTGTGTACTCGATAATCCTCACCACAAGAACGTATGTGATACACCCAATGCATTCCAAATACCATAAAGCTTGAGTGACTATAGTCACAGGGTGGAATAGGTGGAATAATTGCTGGAGGTGACTTAGAAATTAAACTTATATTCACATTTTTAGGAAAGGTACAGCATTGAAGAAGCTTCCAGGGTGGAGTGTGGCTGGCATGCAAGGAATCCATTCCACAGAAGTTCCCTAGGCCTGCAACCTTAGATGTCGGCAATGCCAGGGGAACTTGGCTCTAAGAGGAACTGCCCAGAGGGTGGAGCAGTGTGGAGATACCGCAGCCAGGCTCTGCAACAACACTTTTGGCACCCTAGATGGGACTGCTGTGAAGCCTTGCCGGTCACCGGTGGGGAGATGCTGCTCTTCAGACTCCAGCACGCACCGACCTTTTCATCGGGGACTCCGTAGAGCATTCTCCCCAGCCGGGACAGCTCCTGTGCCTTTCGATCCCCCAGCACACTCCTTCAAGCCCGGAGACATGGTCTATCTACAGACATGGAAAGACGAATCACTCGTTGAAAAGTGGAAAGGGCCTTACCAGTAAAACTTTAAACTGCTTTTGGTCCCTGTATAGACCTGACCGTGCCAGAACATGGCAGATGATTTATTGTAGATGTAGAATGGAACACCGCGGGAACTTGGGCAAACAATGGATGAATGAAAAAGGACAATAGAAAAAGTGTAATATGGAAACATGAAGGTACCTTGGAACCAATAAGTTGCACATTTGCTACCCTGGGCCAACAGTCTGTCATGGTTTTGACAAAATGCTGTCCTTTGGTAAACTTTGCTCATTATAATATCATTATAATACCAAAACACACCTCCATCCCAAAAGCTACCTGCCTCTAAGGTGCAAAAAGCACCTAAGGTGCAAAACACGACCGGGCTTATAACAATGCACTGGGCTTCTGCCAAATTACTTTAACCTCTTAATGCAACATCCTTAATATTACTAGATATCAGGAAGTTCGGGGTTTGATTTAAAAACAATCCAGCCACCAACTAACCTGCCCGAAAAACCTAAACCCAACCAAACAAAAAAAGCTACAGCTCATTCTTAATTAGTTATAAAGATCAAGATGCCTTGCTTTTATATGCAATACTAACAAATGCTATACAGTACCTGATATTTCTTTCCCCACCCTTAACAAACTGATGCTACTTCTGTCAAAAGCAGATTTTTATTTTTATTTTTTACCCTTGAACAAATCATTAGGCTCCTGATGATTAGCTAATGAACCAGCAGAAATACTGGAATGAAAGAAATGAGGATAATGAAGAGAGTTGGTATTGTAGGAAAAAGTTATTTCAACAGAAAACTGACCTGATCAGCAGAACCTCTCAGGAAAGACAGGCATCACTGGAGGGAAAAACCTAAAGCCACAATCACTGCCTCTGCTGTGTATTTGCTATTTAAATTCAAACTAGACTTCCATATGATTAGCAATACTAAGAGGTAAAGGGATCAACTGCCCTGGAGCTTATCTATGTGGTCAAATTTCCCTCACTGTGCTAGCAATGGAAAAGCTACATGGACTGCAGCATTATGAAGAGCTGTAGTACAGCTAAAGCTGAACAATGGCACTGTTACCATGTTTGTCTCAATTTGCTCCAAGCCAGTTAGACAACATGATAAAAAACTGTGACAGCTTGTTTATACTAAATAGACAGCAAAGGAGTTGTAACCGTGAAAAAAGAGAAGAAAACTACAAACCAAAATTGAAGTCCTTTTAATGGTTACCTTCAGGAGGTGAACAGATGTCTTGCATACTGATTGATGTATTCTAACAAAACAGGTAGCCTAAGCTTCCCTTGCCTGTTGCTCTGCCTCATACTTAAGTAGAAAGAGCCTTGCAAAAAAGGTTTGCTTCCTTTTCATTGCAAGAATACTATCACTCCATGCACAAGGTGACCTTGACCAAAAGCACTACATCATTCAAACTGCATTTACTGACTGAAGGAATTGCTCATTTTGCCTTCCAAGATGAGCATAACATACCAGCTTTTCATCCCCCGTTTTACCAAGGGCCCTGCAAGTCTTCTGACCCATCTCATCAAATTCCAAGAACTTGCCTTCTCCAGGCAACACATCTCCTTTCCTCTGAACACTAGACTCAAATGTCATTAAAGAAGTGTCACAGCTTATCATTTCCTCTTGAAGAAAGCAGCAGATTGTGCGACCTTGTACATAAAATACATCTTTATCCCCACATTTTCCTATAGCTCCTAAATTTGAGCATCATACATTCCCTATTTCTGGCACACGTCAGTTCTACCAGGAGATAGCAACAAGGGAAAACAGGAGACAACATCAGAAAATGAGACCATATTTATTCTGTATTTTGCTAACTAAAAGTTACTGCCTTTATAAGCTTCCAAAACAGCAAGACCTTCCAAATAAGACTCAGCATACACAAATACTCTTTTATAAATTCAAGTACACACTTAACCCACACCTACTAAGAGGACTAGTTACACTAACATTTTTTTACTTGAAAGATCTCATTTAGTTTACAGGATTATTCAACTCTGTTTTTCTGATACTGTTCTCTAAGCCAGCACTGGATGCTACTTAGAAGACAAGCGTGTAATTCTCCTTCCACATAATTCAAAGGGGCTTATAATACACATTTTTCTAAATATCTACACACAAGATAACTGTTCCAGAAAGATCTGATATACACATATTTGACTAATCTTATTGCAACTAAGCGACGACAAACTGCCTACAAAACAAAAGTCTACTTCTCCTGAGACACATGTACCCAATAAGACACCTTCCTCTCGGCTCATCCCTTTAAAAAACAGATCTGATGATGTAACAATTTGGAGGGGAAAGTGGCAACACACCTTATACAGGCTTAAATGAAGTAAGTAGGATATTCAGAAGGAATTGTGCAATTTTTGAACTTTTTGTTTCAATTATTAAAAATAAATAAAATTATCATGAAACATGCTTCTCTGCACTGGAAGCTCAACAGCCTGTCAAGAAGGGAAAATCACCACAATATTCACATTGTATATACTTTTTTTTTAATCTTTCACTAACATAAAGTATTAATAATACCCACACACCATATTACACTGCTACGACCACAAAAAAGTGCAGTTGTTTCAGCTTTACAAGAAACAAGATTCAAATCACCATTGTCATCATGCCCAACAACACAGAAACAAAACTGAGACTTCAGACAGACATCACTTTCAAACAAATGGACAGATTTACATAAATTGAAATTTAAATGCCACTGAACACCAATTTACCCAGAATTTTAGAGCATCGCATGAAAGAAATACAATAATAAAATATGCTAAACCTAGAGTAATGTAAATAAGATCACTTCAAAAAGCCATAGTGTACACACTCAGAAAACAAAAAGCTGTTGGTATTTTGAGATTTCTGCCTACCTCTTAAAGGACATTTCTGCTTTTGGAAAGCAGCACTCTTGAAACCAAGAGATCTCACAATGCTTTTGTCAGTCAATCTGATACTTTATTCATACTTTATTCTAAATAGTTCCCCATTTTCTCCCATAGTAGTTATTCTACAAAAACCACAGTTAAATTTTTAACAAACTGCAAAAATTGTAAAATATTTATAGAAGAGGAAAAATTGAAGAAAACATGCATTTATCAAATCTCAGGTATGAGTTCATACAAAATAATTTTAACAGCTAAGTATTAGTAAACATCAGTCTGTTGCCTGTGCTTACTGAATATTCCTTTCATTGCATATTTCAAAAAGTTTCAAATCTCACAGTCTACAGAACTATATGATAGACATTTCCCAAGAAAAAAAAAAGTGCTACAACCTCTGTATCAGATAGGTGCGTGATGATTCAAAAGTTATAATATACGCACCATTAACTGCAGTACACATTAGATGAGCGTGAGGAAAAAGTCACATTAGAAAAATTAGAGCAGCATTGCTAAATATATCTAAACAAATCAACAAAACCTAAAAAAGAAAACAAAACAAAAACACCTGAACAGTTTCTCTACACTGCAAAAATCTTGCTGAAGTATTTCCAAAAGAGAAAAAAAAATGCAGTTACTTCTCCAGCACCTGCTAAGCCTATATTAAAAGGCCAATAAAAGATACAAGCTCATACAAGAATAAAACCTGGCCATTAAACAGTGCAAGATCAGCAGTTCTATAAAGGTCATGGTGAAATGCACGTTCACCCATCTCTTTGTTGTATTGTCAGGAAAAAGAAAAAAAAGAGCAAGCACGCTCACAAATACTACTTTCTCTATAAGAAGCTCTCTCACAATATTAAAGCGACAGACAGAAACCCTTAGAAGACAAAACCTTACAAAGTGGGGCTATATCTGTAAGAAATCCCCAACTATAGCTGTAGCCTTTAATTTTACTCTTTAAGGACAGGAATCAAAATTTAGTTTCTCCAGTATTATATTACATCATTTAAAAAATATGAACTGTAAGCAACAATCAAAGAAGTACTTTCTGACACAATACATGCATTAGATTATTCCACAAGTCATGACTCCTCAAATCTGGCAGTCCCAGAAGGGCTTGTGGGATGGCAGTAATTACTGAGTCCAAGCACAGACCTCTGCCCGTGTTTTATTCTGTTTGGCTTCTCCTATTCAAAGCTACACTTGTACTCACTGCTGCAAATGCCCCAGAGCTGTCACTCTGAAGCACCTGAGTGAATTTTGATCTCTCTGGAGTTGCAATTCATGAGCTAAGCTGTACTAGAGTAACCAGTTCAAGTGAAAGATTTCCCACTAAAACATTTAAAGTACTGTATAGACAAGTTAATGTCTGTAAGTACAACTGATGTCCATCTCGGCCTACTGAAAGCAAGCTTTACAACCCCACTTACCACACATCCCACCCCAAGAAAGGTCTCCCTAATACTTTTGCCTGTGATAAAGAAAGATGTTACTTTTTTTTTTTAATGTTCTGCACACAAAACAGCCTATTTAAAAGGACTCTAACCTTTACTTCCAAAAATGAATACATTAAATGAATAGTATTAGTATTTGTATTAATTAATTAATTTTTTTAAAAAAATAAACAACATCCTGAATACACTGTTGACAGGACATAGTATTAAGTTTTAGCAGGAGTAATTATGTCCACTGTTTATAAGCATACGAGTTTGAAAAGATTGCACCACTTAAGTTTTCTTTCACATACTGCAGAGAAGAATGGTTTCCAGAAACCACTTCTGTTGTTCACTGACGCTTAATGTAGGTTATAAAACAGCTTTGATTTAATATATTAAATATCTTGAGAGTAAGAATGTTTTCCCATTTCTTACTAATGCTTGGCAGAAATACAGCTTTTCTTTTCATAGAGCTTTACAAATATTAGTCATTAACACTATGGGAGGTAGTTAAATGTAAAACACATTTTACATACAAGGAACACAGGACGCAGAGGCTCTAATAGAAAACAGACCACTGCACAAACAGATTTCTGTAGTTTGAAATGTTAATCTTACACTCAGATCAGGAGGAAGGAGTGTAAAATCAGGATTACATTAAATTTTTCCCAGTATCAAGGAGATTCCCATTTTGCCCCATCTTTTGATTTGAAAGAGAACCGAACAAGTTTCAAAATATTTCCAAATGTCAAACGCAAATAAATTGAAGATGGTATTTTCTTGATTTTTTTCAAGGCTACTAAGAGTCTGAACCATTTCACTTTTTTTACCTTCCAGACTTGAGGGGTTTGACTTCATAATGGTCATACGAACAGCCTCCAGGTATTAATAATAAAAGTATAATTCTTATACTGGTTGACCTTGCCTTACACAGAAGAGTGTAATATATGCATGTAGACATAAAAATAAAACATCAAATTCAAGAAATGCCTTTGATCCACAGGAATCCTGAATGAGTGTGTTGCAGCCCTTTACCTTAATTTCAGTAAAGTTGTACTGCTTTTTTTTCTTTTTTAAAAGACACACCAGCACAGCAACAAAAAAAAAGACTTCCTGCAGTCAGCATCAAAAACTCCACACGGTATGTGAAGTATATGATGCTAAACCAAGCAAGGCTTCCGGTCCCTTTAAGCATCTATCATTTTGCATCTCTCCCTCAGAAATCTTAGGTTCTCTTAGATTCCAGTCATGATCAGTCTGTTCTACAGAGAGACACATCACTTTTTACAGACACTTGCTCCATTTTTAGAGCAAAAAATCTGCATGCATGCATCTCGGTAGCTGCTGGCTCTGGCCACTGCTTATTCTTCCGTATGGACAAAGTCCACGGCCCCAGAGCACTCCCCAAGAGTCCACGCATACCGCGCTGCAGCCTCAGCATAGTTGGTGCTCTTTCAGAAACACGTCAGCACATTGGCTAAGTCAGACCTCCAAATCGCTTTCGTTTTGCTGCCTCCAGGAAGTGGAAAGTGACTGTCTCTAAGCTCACAAACCAGATCACCGTAGTTCACCTGTTGTGAACATCTGGGTAAGCTAGAGGAGCCAAGCAAAATCTCCTTAGGTACAACAGGCAATTTTTAGAATCTCAAGCTTTTTACAATAAATAATCTACTCTTGCAAGAACTAGAAAAGTACTAAAAAGCCCATTTATGACAACAGTGCTTGAGAAACTTTACTTTACTTTTATGAACACTTTCATACTCCAGTAACTTCATCGCTAATTTGCAAACCCTATGCATCCTCATCATAATGTATTCAGTTTGCCTTTCTGTGGATGCTGTCACAACAACCACTTGCCTTGATAACTAGCATCAGAAAAGGAGAGGGGGGAAAAAAAAAAATCCAAAAGTTGGAGTCAATTAAATATTGTCCTCTCAACATCATATAATCCTGTTTATTAAACTATTAAATCTAATCTTGAAACTAATTAGAAGCAATACTGCCAAAGAAACACAAGTAGGAACAAGATGGCTTCTGGCTGTTAAACCTTTCTAGCACCAAATATAACTATATTCAAAGGTTACTGAAAAACCCATATGGTCTCATGCTAACACTGAATATTATTTTAATAGACACTTTTTTGGTGTTCATTCCTTCCCGTTTCAAAATGTCGATTTATGAAAGCTAAGCAGGTTTGTTTTGGGTTTTTTTTTTTAAATCTTCTTTTGTAAAACAAACAGTAGGCCCTACCTCCCAGTTGTAAGTTTCCTCCCTCAATTCAACTGTCAGATTAATTCACATTCAATAAGTTCACAAGTTCAGTGATAAGGTATTATGGAAGCCTTGTATAATTGCATTAACTTTTAATTCAACTGGAAATACACCTCACCTGTCACAGCTATTAAAAGGCAAGTTAAACTGAGTCGCACTGATGGCCCGTGGTCATCCTGCAATTCACTAACATAACACCTGGAAGTTTGCAAGCCACAACAGGACAGGGTGCTACGTAATCTCACCTAGGTTACATTTCCCATGAAAAGGTTGAACCAGATGATCCTTCCAGGTCCTTTCCAACCTGGGCTGTTCTATGATTCTGTATTCAGGTTCACATCTCATTATTTCAGACAAACCTGGTCATTTGAACGCAAGTTCCTGTTAGCAGCTTGTACATAGATGACTGACTGTTAAGTTACTTATGCTTCATTTCCCTTCTCAAACTTCATTTCTTCTCCTCAAATGTATTGTCATTTTAGCAGCATCTACCATTTTACACACAAAGAAATCCACATAAAATTATTATATAATCATGTAAATAATAGTTACTTAATGCAATTATAGTATAAATACATAGCAAAAACCTAAGACTGGTTGCAAAGTTGACTGTGGATAAATCACATACGTATGGAGTCTCCAAAAGTCCCCCTCAGCAGAATCCACCACTGACTGCTACCAAGCTAGTTACTAGCCTGACTCTTGTATTAATCCCATCATCACCATTTTAACAAACTGGGTCCCATTGCCACTGTAACTGTTTTACTGAATACGGACTCTCTATCTAGACTCCCTCTGTTTAGAAAATACCTGTGAAAGAATGAAAACATATCAAAAGGTAAATCCACAATGCATTTTATCCCATTTACTTCTATCTTTTTGCTTATTTTCTTCAGAATCTATTCTAAAGAAATCAGATATCAATAGCATGTGCAGTAACAGGTCTGCACTTTTTCCAGGGTAGTTTTCACTTTCCTAAGTAGGCATCCCTCATTTAACATTTTCCAGTCATAATGCACGATCCCCAATTCAATGCTTTTATTGACATCGTAAGAACAAACGTTACTGGATTTGCAACTTCACGTACAGTTTTTCTAACACTGATGAACTTTATTTCTCCACCCTGAGTATACTAAGTACAGTTTGTTCATGTATTTGACCTGATATTTTCACACTTTCTCCACCTTTTAACTATCACATAGAAAACAGACATACTGAAAACCGAATCAGAATACTTGCTGAAATTTAGGCAATCTTAAAATTATCTCCAATTTATTACCCATTTTTGCTGCACAAAGATGTCACTGCATCCCCTTTCCTCTTTTAAAGAACTTTTTACTATTTAATTTTCATTGTAAAACATAACCTAGCTTATAGCCTGGCAACGGTCACTTTATACTTCCCTGAACTGTAAACCCTAACATACAAGGACTAAGGGGTGGGGAAAAAAAAGAAAAGGTAGTTTTAGAAAAAATGGAGGGGGGAGGTGACTAAAACCCTCATATAATCTGATCTAGAATTCACTCAACCAGTGTTTTCTGCCTTCTGACTTCACTCAGAGTTGTTGGCTCAAAAATTGTGCTTAGGATTTGGGGTAGTAGTCTCCTACTTGTTACAGCGCAATCATCTGATCAACACTTCTATCACAACTTCTTTTATAAAATACCAATTATCCAAAGAACAAAATGTAGTAATAATCTTACTATTTGTTTCAGTTTCTACGATGACAATTCCAGGATACATGTGCTAACAGATAACTGGTATTATTAGCAGTAGCAGCATTTGATCACATACCAATATACAGGAAATGAAATGCTTCCCATAGTCCACAATAACACTTCTCAGAAAATGCTGTCTCAGAAGAGCACCTGACCTTTGGAGCCCAGAGCATACTTGACTGTTATGACAATAATCCTCTCTTCACTCCATTTTTTCCAGAGCTGGCTTCCGGTCTGCTGGTTTTACTGCATACACACAGTGTAAGACAAGAGGGGAATTAAGGGATTCCTCGAGAAACACTAAAACTCCTAAATCCACTCACTGGAACAGTTTACAGCCCAATCCACTCTCACTTGTAAGTTGCTGGGGAAGACGTTTATTTAAGGAGATCAGAGTAATTCCCCTACCAGGTGACACACCAGGATTTAAAGCTGTAATGTCTTAAAAGTTGAAAGCATCACTAGCATATAAGCATATCTCAACACTCATCTGTACTCCCTTCTTCCAAACCAACACAGCCTGCAACACCCGTATTCCAGTCTCCTCCAGTATTTCATCACGTTTCTGTTTTCACATCCTGTGCCAGTAATCCTACTTTGTTCGTTTCCTTTGCCGGGCTCCCTTGCAGTAACGCACAAATTGCTGCTCTAAGAACTCACCGCGTTTTTCAGCTTAATGAGGCGCAGCTTTTTGGCTAGTTTTACTGCCTACCTGAGTGGTACTGCGCTCCCAACTCGCTAGCAGTACCTTTAAACTACCCTCACCGTGCCTCCACAGGGATGCCCTCTTTAACCCGGTTACACTTCGCCTGCCAAGCAAAAGCAGGCAGGGACATCGCACAAGGCTCCGCCAGCCTGCCCCTTCTACGAGGGCGACTGGATTTTCAGAAGAGAAACTACGGATCGGCCAGAGCCGCCTCCGTCCCCAGGGGGAACCGCTCCTAATCCCAGCGGGCAAGGAGGCACGACGCTCGGCGGCGCCCCCGGGCACCCCCCGCCAGAGGCAGGCCGCGGGGCCGCCCACAGGCGACGGTGCCACCGGCAACCCCCGCCGGGCCCCCCCCGCCCCCGCGCCGGGACCAACCTCTCCGGGCCTGGCTGGGGCCAGGCGAGTCAGAAACGGGCGGTCACCCCGGCGGAGAGGCAGCGCCGACCGTCCCGCTCTCCGCTCGGGCCCCCCCGGGCTCCCATGGCCGCCGGCCCGGCCGCCGTATCGGCCTCCGCCACCGCCGGGAAATTCCCGGGGCGCCAGCCCCGCCCCCCCGCCTTTCGAGGAAGTCAACACGCGCCTCACGTGACGCCGGCCGCGGCCCCTCGCGCCGCCTCCCCCTCCAACGGGCGCTCGCCGCTCCCGGAAGGAGAGGGGCGGCGCCGCCGCCGCAGCGGGCAGGCGGGGTGGGCGGGCGGGAGGACTACAAATCCCGGCGTGCAAAGCGGGCGGGCGCCCAGCGGAGCGCGTCGGGAAGCCCGGCTCCGCCCGCTCTGGGGCCCGGCTCCGCCCGCTCTGGGGCCCGGCTCCGCCCGCTCTGGGGCCCGGCTCCGCCCGCTCTGCGGCCCGGGAGGCGAAGCGACGCCGGGAGGCCTGGGCCGATGGGTGCGGTGGTCCAGGGCGGCGTTGCCGCCTCCAGCGCGCTCCTCGGGCAAGGGCGCGGATCTGCGGCCCCTCAAGGCCCGCTCCTCGCCGGCACCGCAAGGCATCGCCGCTGGGAGACAGCGGTATGAAAAACCCGCCCTTGCAAAGGAGCACCGAGTTCCCCACCCCGGTACAAAGTCAGGCCCTAATAAAGCAGTAAAGATCAGCGCCTTTTACTGGGAGCTGCACCCCGTCCGCAAGCACGGGCGCTGGGAAAAGCATTTCCCAGCAGATGGAGCGCACTGCTCGCTCCGAGCGCTTCTGAGCAGAACCATAGAATCGTTGGAAAAGACCTTTAAGATCATCAAGTCCACCCACTAACCTAACACTACCAAGTCCACCACTAAACCAATTAAGGGTAGAGTAATAATTTCATGTTTCCTGGCTTGGTGGCTGGATTATTTTTTAATGAGTAAAACTAGGCATCATTAAGGTTGGAAAGGATGTCTAAGATTATCAGCCCAAATATCAACCCAACAGCACCATGTCTACTAAACCATGTCCCAACGTGCCACCTCTACCCGTTTCTTGAACACCTCCAGGGATGGTGACTCCACCACCTCTCTGGGCAGCCTGTTCCAATGCTTGACCACTCTTTCCGTGGAGAAATTTTTCTAATATCCAATCTCAACCTCCCTTGACGCAACTTGAGGCCATTCCCACACACACATTTTACATTCTTTAAACTATTTCCAGCTTCTTGAGAAGTTTACACCTGTGCACAACCAAAGGGCTAGCGAGCCACAGTGTAACACCTTACATCCTTACTCCTTTTTTTGCAACAAGCATAGGCAGGCGCAAAGGCAGAGGTGAAGGGCAGTAGATACTCTGTCGCTGCACTGGGGTGACAAGATCACCGTATGTCACCCATCTGACGAAAGCGCAGCTCATTTTTTTTTCCTCAGCTAAGTTCAAAGTGAAGCAAGAATAAATCTAAATCACAGTTCAGGACCTCTGTTTTAGGGATAAAAACAAGCTGATTCAACAAGTCCAATATAGATCTACAGGGGAGAGCAGCTGTACTGTTCAAGACTAATTTAAAACCATCAGGAGTTTCCTTTCATGCTAAAAAAACAAGCGGTTCACTTTTATGTTATGAGAGCTCTCCAGCAGAGTCCCAAAGGGCCTTTTGCAACTGTGCCACAAAGTCAGCTGGAGCAAGGGAAGTGTATCAGCATGTCAAATTGATCTATATATGGAAGAATATTGCAAGATTGTGTACTCCTTAAATACTTACAGACCAAATGAAAACAGGACCTCACAATCTGCTGTGGGTAGGGAATTGTTCTTTGAACAAGAATGTAATTAAAAAAAAAAAAAACCCAGCACAAAAACCCCAAGCACAAGATCTCCATTAATCATGTTGATAGACTTCAAAACAACTTTTTAAAGTTTTCAGCATACTACCATTATTCAGATTTTCAGCAGAAGTTTAGGTTAGATATCAACTTTGCTTTTTTATGAGCCAAAGTAGTACAGTGCTCTGTTTTCAGCTGCATTTAAAATCCTTTTTACCAAAAGCAGTGTCCTTCTTTTAAAGTCAAAAAAATACCATTTCCAAGTTAACACTTCTTTGTGGTAATTAATATGGCCTGGATACAAATGTGTTTGTATATGTCATTAATATACAGAACAGAGGTTTTATCACATAAATTAACATTGATTTGAAATAGTGCCATTATAAAATCCAGACGAAAAGCATATAAGGATTTGGGCTATCAAATACGTCTGCTATTTTTGTGACTAGCATTAGTAGATTAATTATCACATTTATTTTTATCCATGTATTTAATTCATAGTCTTTTTTCCATTAAAAATTACAGCTGGGATCATATATGCAGAGCAGTTAAAAAAAAAAAAAAAAGCCCCAAGCAATGGCCAATATTGTAAAGCCTGGTGGTACACATCGAAAAACAGCTTAAGGACAGTAATATCAGAATTAATGTCAGAATTTATTCCCATAGTACAGAGCCTGTTTTTTTTCTTTGAATATTTAATATCTTTGAATATCTTTGAATATGTTTGAATATTTAAGTGGACAACAGTTCATGGTATCAGTTATCTTTTCTGAAAAAACAGATACTTTAATTTCTGAATGAATTCATTATTACCCCATTTATACAGAAAGTACTAGGACTGAAAAGCTAATTATAAAATGTAAAAAACATATTTAGTTCTGCTGCACGCAGGCATACAATATTTCTGTTGAACAACTGTGCGATTAAAAAAAAGAGAATGAAATGTACCATTAGATTGACATTTTTTTCTTAAAACACCGTCATGTTGCTACATAGCTGTTTGTAAGCTGTCCAGCCTAGGTCTTGCAAGCTACCAATCATTATTATCTAACTAGCAAGACATTTCTCTGTACTTCAGTTTGACATCTTCATTCTAGCACATTAGGCACATATAGTGAAATATATTGCCAGGTACAGCATAAGCCTGCAGAACTAGAGTACTGGACTTTTAAAACAAAACAAGAAAACCCCACCAAAACCAAATCCCAAATCTTTTCAAACTCTTGCAAATAATTCGACACAACAAATGGCCACAGGGGTGTGGGCCTGAACATCCAGTGTCAAAAGGTGTGTCTTTAACTGAGACTAGTAACTCAGTTACTAGTAACTAGTTACTTTTCAGTACTGAATACATTCCAGTTTAATGACCCACCAGAGAGGTACGTCCCTTAAAGACACTGATTCCATAGCTTGTGTTTCAGATTTACAGAAAGACTATGTGATTTACTACAAAACAGAAAATTTTAAAATTTTATCATGAAAAAAACACTGATCAGCAATAAAATATAGTTGTTTAGTATAAGCTATATTAAACCAAATCACATCAGATTTTCTTCTAGAAAATCGTAAATAGAAGATACAAGATTCAGAAGTGTTAAGGCCCCAGACGACAACTAAATAACTGATGCATTAGAAGTATGCACCTAGAACAGCTTACTCCCTGTACTCTGTAGAATTCTCTTGACTATTCCTATTATGTGTGATTTAAAGCATGTATAATTAGTGATACAAATTTTTTATTGTATATAATTAGAATAAAATGAACATGCTATAAAACATATTAAGTTAGATTCACTTTGGCAGATGCAAAAGCTGTTTTAAACACTCCCATCTATTCATTCAATTTAGCTTAGCCTCCAAAAGGAATGTGAGTAATCATAGGTTTTACTCTCTCCTCATAACAGTGCAAATCCTTGCAAATACAAAAATAAGTCATAGTTGCTCTCCTCAGATCCTTTCCTGTACTTGACATTGTACAGAAGCAGCACAAAGATCATAAAACATGTTCTGCACAAAGGTAATGCCTTAGTAGCCTTTACACTCTCTTTGTGATCCTTCTGCAATCCAGTCAAGGTAGGACACAAAGCTGCACTACAACAAAAACTTGGAAGTACTAAATACAAATATATGCAATTAAAATCCTTGCCATGAATTTCTCTAGACTGTTGATAAGGCACAAGTAACATTTAAATACAAAGAGCATTTGCTGAGTTTTAGTTGTAGGTTAACTCTTCTATATTATATTAAGCATAAATTATTCTACAAGAGTCACTCATTTCTTTTTCCAGGATATGTCACTCAAACTGAAGCACTGAATAATTGTTTTCAAAGTTACAGCATACTTTTCCTTCAAACACCCATTAGATGGAAGCTATTTCTACAATACTAAGTTTCATCAACTCATCAAAGATCTTCAGGCTATTCACAACAGAAATTTGTAACAAATGGACTGAAGTCCTTCAGAGAGAAATAGCGTATACACAGACCTATGCAAAACAGGAGACCACTTCATTAGTCCTTCAAACACCATAAGAGTGGAGGTGTAGAATTTTCCTTTCTGCAGAGTATGTCTTATGGAGTGATAGATGGGAACATACCTCTACACCCATAAAGTGTGGTAAGCAGAATCAGGACTTCAACCAGTACAGGTTTGTTCAAGGTCAGTAGCTAGCTGTAGAGATAGAAAGAAATGAACACCCCCCTCCCCAAAACATTTCACAGCATGATTTCTGCGATGCATTGTTTATGGATTTCTAACAAAACCAAGGCCTTTATTAGATGTGAAAAACAAGACCAAGCAGTAATGCTCCCTGGAAAACTCTGGACTATGCAGAAGCATAAGAACAATGCACTCCTTGCCAAAATTGCTAAACTTTGTAAGATGACTAGGCTGATATTTTTTACCTGGCTGTCTTGGCAGACAGCAGAACATGCTGGAAGGTAAATGCCCATGTTTCTGGTGACTCAGGCGGGCAGGTGGAGCTTGTTCTGTCCTGGCTATTGTTAACAGGGTCTCTTTATGAAGGATATGAAAGGAAGTATTTGATAGCACAAATACGTATATATATATAAAAATATATTTAAAAAAAGATAGGTCTCTCTTAGGGAAATAATTTAGGATATGTTTATGCTTCATTGCTTTATTAGGATTTTTGTTAATGTCGTGGTTTAGCCCCAGGCAGCAACTAAGCACCATGCAGCCACTCGCTCACTCCCCCTACCCTGATGGGATGGGGGAGAGAATCGGAGGAGTAAGAGTGAGAAAAACCCTGCTCCTGGGTTGAGATAAGAACAGTTTAATAATTGAAATAAAGTAAAATAGTAATGATAATAATAACCATATAATAATGATAATAGCAATAACACTATACAAAACAAGTAATGCACAATGCAATTGCTCACCACCCGCCGACCGATACCCAGACAGCTCCCGAGCAGCGATGGCTGCTCCCTGGCCAACCCCCCAGTTTATATACTGAGCATGACGTCATATGGTATGGAATAGCCCTTTGGTCAGTTTGGATCAACTATTCTGGCTGTGCCCCCTCCCAGTTTCTTGTGTACCTGGCAGAGCATGGGAAGCTGAAAAGTCCTTGACTAGCATAAGCAGTACTTAGCAACAACTAAAAACATCAGTGTGTTATCAACATTCTTCTCCTACTAAATCCACAACACAGCACTATGCCAGCTACTAGGAAGAAAATTAACTCTATCCCAACCGAAACCAGGACAGTTAAGAATTAAAATGCAGAAGCATAACTGGGTGATTTTATGACTGGCAAAGAGTAAGTGAAGACTAAGTACAAAAGAAAAGCAAAGCCCACCTTTATTTTCTTATCAAAGGTAGTACATTTCCCACAGTTAATTCTGGGGTATTTGCAGCCCCTTAAGAAAACCATGACTGAAAAAAACCCCATGCAAGTTTAGTACTGCACGAGGGACAGATGTAGGTGACACTTTTAATGAACCAAGCTGTGAATAAAAACGAACACACACTTTACAGATGCTGTAGCAAAAGAGAGCATCTTTCTTTTGAACCTTACAGTACGTATTAGTAATCATATTCCTATTGCAGTAGCAAAAGAACTGGGAGAATAATTTCTAAAGGTTTAGGAAAAAAAAGATTTGAGAAAGAGGTGTAAAACTAGTTTTTACCATGTGGGCCTTGCTGACTTGGGTGCCAGCGGGCCCTGCGGTGGAAGAGATGTTAGGAAGACATGTTTCTGTCTAACAACTGTCTTACCCAGCTACCAGCAAAGAAGATGACGCTCCAAGTTAAAAAGCTGACAGCTTTTCTGAGGCTGCCCACCGGATCAACAGCCAGACCAAGGTGCCGCAGGCCGCCTCACGCCCGGCGTTCCTGCCGGCGCAGGCCCGCGTGCTCCAGCCGCCGCCACTGAAGGGTGGGCGCTGCCTGACGGCAGCCGCAGGCCCGCTAACAGTTTACGCTTACGAAACCCAAAGCCCGGGGGAAAGCTTGAGAGCTCATGTCCGTGGGGCAGAAAGACCCAGCTCGGCGCTGCCGAGCCCCGTTGGCGCTGGCGGGGGGCGGGGGGGGGGGAGGGGGGTGGCCGCCCGGCCAAGCACTTGCCTCCATGGCATTTGGCGGGAAACTCCGTCGGGAGCGCGAGGCCTGGGCAAGCTGAGGCGCTTGTGAAGGGCGGTTCGCTGAGGCGGCGGGACCGGCTTCTTCAAAGGCTCCGTTGGCCGGCGACAGCAGGGAAGGAGAGTTGGCGACACGGGTTAGTGGTGCCCGGTTTGTCCGTGAGCTAGGCGACTCGAGGGTGTCGGCCTCACCCACCTCCCCGCTCTTCAAACACCTGCGGCCATGTCTATACCCCATCACTTTTTGGGTGCAGTTTTCCTTGGGGTGATGGGTGCTGCTGAAATACCACAGGTACTGCGCCCGCTTCGGTTCCCCTCTGAAACCAGCAGCTCGCCCCGGTGCGGGGCAGCCCCTGGCCGGGCAGGCAGAACGGGGCCTGTGAGGGCAGCCCCAGCACAGGCTCCGCCGGCCGCCCACCTCCCCAGGCTCCCTCCCAGCCCTGAGGGGAGCAGGCGTGCCAGCAGTTCAGAAAGGCCCTGGTTTCGTCATGAAAACCCCCCTTCTTTTCCCTAATCCGGAACCGTAACAGGTTGAAGGAAGAAGCGGTTGCAGATAAGAGCTTACTGTTTGGTTTTGGTTGTGGGGCCTTTTGTTTTCTTTTGTTTTTTCTCCTTCTGCCTAAAAAGCCCTTCTGGAAGTTTACTAGCCGTGCTAGCAAGCTCCTCAGAGGATCTCGGAGCTGAAGAATCACAATAATCACAGTAGATCCAGGTATCTTGCTTAGTTCTAATGCTGCCGCCTTGGAACTCATGTTAGTTGAAATCCTTGCAGAGAATAGATGCTTTGGCAGATGAAAAATTAATTCCTATTAGGAAGAAAGTACTTTAAAGAGGCTAAAAATATAAAATATTGAAGTTTGAACTTTCATCGTCATCTGTAGTTTAAGTAGTTGGGTTTTTTTGTTGAAAAATCAATGGCAAACCTTCCACTGAATTCAGCTGAGCTAAATTTCTTTTGTTGTCCCCTTAATGCTTATAGATTTTGAAATGCTAAAAATTGTTTTATATGTTAAGCATTTCTTGTTTGTGCTTAGATGAATATTATTTGTAGATATTTCTACTTTGTCCCTTCTCTGTTTTGAGGTTTAAAGCAAAAATTAGCTCCTATTTGTGTTCAGAAAATTTCACTAACTTTTCTTTCCGTGTAGCTAAAATACTTAACGTCTATCAGGCTTGTTCTGTGTATCAAAGTAGGCTAGAAAGAACCATCTGTTTGAAGCTTTGTACAGTTTTACAAATGACTTGAAAAGATTCTTAGAAGTCATATTTTTACTTTTGTTTGATGTTGCCAGGAGGTAAATATGCATGTGAATGAGAGGAGAAAGGAAATGGAAAGAGGTCTGTCCAGAACTAATTTGGTGGTAAACACTGTGCTTTAGAATGGTTAGTCATTTCTATGAAGGACACACAGTTCTGAAAGAGAATGTAGTCAGCAAAATGCATAAACTTCAAGGCACTACAGCACTGGCATTCCAAATACGGCAATTTACAAACTTATATTACAGTTTTTAGGGAAATAGTTTTTGGATTATAAAGGAATTGGGGATGGGGGGAGGAACCTTGAGAGCATCACTTGAGTTTTGCCACTGGCTTAGTAAGTATGGAATCAAGCTAATTAAACATTTCTTCTTTTAATTGACATTTATCTATTTTTACTTTTCTCTTACGTGTTTCATGTATGCATTCAGTTTTCTTCTGCAGTACAATTAGGATATGGTGCCAATGGGCCCAAGAAAACAGTGTCAGATATTTTCTGTATGATAAAGACAGACATGTAATTATTAGTATTATGAAATTTATAAACTGAGTAAGTAATATTTTTATTATCAAGGTAGTAGTTAGCTCTGGCTTAATTGTCTGTCAAATGTCTCCTCAATTAAAGCCATGACCTGTCTACTGTTACCTTTGAGGATTACAGCAGAAGGAGGTGGTAAGAGTTAACGATACCCCCAGAAAATTCCAGTGTGCTATGATAGCTTCCCATAGGGAATTGTTTTTGTTGTTCACTTAACTCCACAGCCAGAATTCTTACAGATAATTATTTCTTTCTTGTGAAATACTTTTACTGTCTTATATAACTCTTCATTTAAATTACCATATAGGTTAATGACTTATGGATACATAGCCTAGCATCTTCTGTCATCTTATTCATAAGTCTTCTTATAGTAAGTCTTTATGTTGTATGAGTATTATTGTTATTTCCAGTAACAAACTGTTACTCTGTTAAAATGTAAAAATACAAGGTAGAAATGTTCAGAACTTGTAGCTCTCTGAAAACGTTAAATTACCTGAATTCAAAAACTACCATATCCTGAACCATAAGCACTGTCTTTACTTGTGGAATGCTCTGAACTGTTTGGTGTCTAATATTTTGTTACTCTTTAGCAGTATATAATCAAGGTATATGAGCCAGAGAGATCTGTTGATTGTCAGGACAATGTGTTCTGGTAGCCTTCCAGCTAAGGGAAGAGAACAGGGGTCTGGTCCTGAGCACACTAATTCATTCTCATTAGTTGCAACAAGTTTGAATTTCTGCATGCTAATATGATACAAGCAGTTAGAATTCCATTACCTTTTTCTGACTAAGCTTTTCAATTTTATTTCAGTGTTAATCCCAAACTGCTCATCTTTTACTTATGGGTGGAGTTGGAAATTTAGCTACTTTTGTAGCTAAAGGTCTTCAGAACTTGCTCAAATATAGGGTTTCCCCACTGTCTGGCTGTTTCTTTATTGTACAAAATTTAGTGAAATACATTAAGAAAGCATAGGGAAAGGAGAAGAATTTGTGTGTGTGTGGGGGGGGGTGGTTGTGTTTGGGGTTTTTTTTTGGGGGGGGAGGTGTTTTGTGGGGAGGAAGCCTATAGGAAGGAAATGTTTGTACTCCTTATTCCCAGAAGTTATTAAGTGGTACTGTGATAAATAGCTGATTTGGTACTATAAAAAGATTGAATAATTTTCTGCTGAGATAGTTACATTAATTAGAGACTGGCTTAATAATTCTCCAGTTCAGTGATACACACTGTAAATGCTTTGTATTCTCAGGTCTTCCCTAACCAATGGAACTCTTTTTCAATGGCTTCAATGTTTTAAATATCTTAGCTGATTCAAGAAAACTGTTACTTCTGAGCTCAGGAAAACTGAATTACTTTCTTGGGGCCTTCTGTTGATAACATGAGCATCATCCTACTGCTAAGGGATAGATCTCTTATGAACCAGGAAGGTCCTTGGCATAATTTTTCACCTCTGTTTTATACCACTAAATACTGCTGAACCACTCAAGACCTAAGCCGACCGTTTCAAAGCCGTAAGTTGGTAAGTGTGAAAAGAAATGGGTAGAGATGTCCCAGTCTGATCCTTGATGGATCTGCAGCATGTTCCAGGAGGCCAAGAAAGAGAATTAATTTTGTTAGCTTTGGGGGAGTAATCACAGTTCAGGATAGACTGATAGACTCCCCAGAAAAGCAGCATTTTCCTGGGGGCTCTTTCTTCCATCTTTTTTGAACCATGAGAAGAGAGAGAGAGATAGTGAAGTATACTGTAGTGAAGGTAGGCTCCACGTTCTCTGTGCTTCTCATTTTTTTCCTCCCTTCTCTTCTACTGGGCTCTCATATGAGAATTCATTTTTGGATGTCTTTCCTGACAGTCTTGAATGTATCTGACAGAAAAAGAATGGAGTCTGGGCCAGGCGCTTCATCCTGATATCAATATACACTGTTGATTTTTTTTTTTCTTTTTTTTTTTCCTTACATACATGTACCAACAATGTCATATCCTGCAGTTAAACCACGTAAAAGAGTCCTGGGTTTAAGTTCTGCATAACATGCTCTCTAATCACTGCACTGACCTGGTAATGTGGACAAGGGTCTTTACTGTCATACTTGATCTCATTTTCAAGCATCAAAGCAAATAATTTTTAAGAGGATTCCCTTCCTCCCTTTGTGCAATATTCTGATTTAACAACATTAAAACAAAAAGTGTGTTAAGGTATAGTCATGCTTCTGTGATAAAAGAAATCAGAGCTGGTTTTGTAAATTACAAAATGAGTGAAAATAGGAGGTTACATTATGATTTTGTTGTTGAAATGTCATCAATGTGTGCGTATAATTAATTATGCATCTTAAATATCTGACATTCTTTTGGATGCAAGAATTATGGAGAAATGGAAATCTCAGGAGACTGGATTGACAAATATAATTTACATGATCCTACTTTTTCTCCACAACATTTCTTTGCCTTTTTTTTTTTTTTTTAATTCTAACATCTTCATTCATTGATAGAGAAGTAAGTAGCTGAAGTAATGTTACATATCCACTGATTGACAGTTTGTTGGCAACCTTCTTGCGTGTTAAGATAAAATGATTTTGTTACAAGATGTTGCTTTTAGATCATAAAAAGAATTAAAAATAACTTTACTGATAAGTAAATCTTCCTTGAAAAAAAATCTGTTGTACGAAACTTGGCGTTTTTTCTATTTAGAATAAATACAGTTCAACAATTTTTCTTGAAGGATTAGCAAAAACTTGACTTTCCTATGGCTGAAAGAAATTAAAATTTTATCTAGATAAAGTGTGGCTTCAGAGTGAAAATGGAAAATGTTTAAAGCAGGGACTGTTTTCAAGTGATGATTGTCCTGGTTTTGGCTGGGATAAAGTTAATTTTCTTCCTAGTAGCAGGCATAGTGCTGTGTTTTGGATTTAGTAGGAGAAGAATGTTGATAACACACTGATGTGTTAGTTGTTGCTGAGTACTGCTTATGCTAGTCAAGGACTTTTCAGCTTCCCATGCTCTGCCAGGTACACAAGAAACTGGGAGGGGGCACAGCCAGAATAGTTGATCCAAACTTACCAGAGGGCTATTCCATACCATATGACGTCATGCTCAGTATATAAACTGGGGGGGGGTTGGCCGGGGAGCAGCGATCGCTGCTCGGGAATTGTCTGGGTATTGGTTGGCGGGTGGTGAGCAATTGCATTGTGCATCACTTGCTTTGTATATTGTTGTTATATTATTATTATTATTATTATTATTATTATTATTATTAACCTTATTTCAATTATTAAACTGTTCTTATCTCAACCCAGGAGTGTTTTTTTTTTTCACTCTTACTCCTCTGATTCTCTCCCCCATCCCATCGGGGTAGGGGGAGTGAGCGAGCGGCTGCGTGGTGCTTAATTGCTGGCTGGAGCTAAACCACGACAATGATAAATTTATAAAAATTAGCCATGGTATTGTGATGTGGATACTCATCCATGATTTAATAAGTGTTTGATTTCTGACAAGTATTTTCCTGAAGAGGCTGAGCTCCATTAAAATGGAAGTATATCTGTCCAGAGCTTCCTCTAGGAGGTAGTTCTGGGAAAAGTGTGCAGGTGGCCAAGATGAGATTATAGGTGTTACAATCTTAATTTTTTGGTCGTCTTCTTTTTTTCTTGAGACATGCACATACTTACTTTGTATTATGTGCAGAAATATTTCAGATGTGCTCTTTTTCTCAAGTGTGTTTTAGTATGAAAAATAAAAATTAGTAGTAAAAAACACTTAATATTATCTCAATAGCTGTTGAATCTGTGCTCGGTTATTGGAGGAAGATGATTTATGTCTAATTTTCAGCACCAGTGATAACTTTTTTTATTAGATCGTACTTCATGTTGTCTCCATTGATACCTATTTAACTTTACTGACTAATGTCTTGTAAGAAGTCTTTGTTAAGGATTTCCAGTTTCTCGTGCCATTTGCCTTTGAGCAAAGATGACTTTTCTGATGCTTTAAGACTTGTTTTTAGGTATACAGAAACAATAGAAACATGCAAGGCAATGTTATCCTTTCAACAGACCAAAATTTGACCTGACCTCCCCAACCCTACATTTTTCAAAGCTTGCTATTCCTTGGGGCTTCCTGTTCATTTTACTCTCTTAGAAACCATACCATTATCTTGCTCACAAATGAATATATTGAACTCTTCCAAACCTTTGTCTGATGCTCTCTAACAGACAACCGTTCTGCTGTCCATTTCTCTGGAGAACCTCACACCAAGCACTACCCTCCCTTACGCAGTGCCTGCAGCACTGCTTTTTATAGAGCTCACAGACAGTCATATGCCCTGGCTTACAGTTTCCAAGCCTGTTTGCATCAATTCTGAACAGCTGTGGCACTTCTTGGAGCAAAGGTTAGCTCTTGCTTGCCAATTGTAGCATTGACAGAATGCATGGACCTTTGCCATGGAACAGGAAAGATTTCTAACGCCTTTTGTGAATTTTGCTTTTATAACAATGTTAAGAATGTAGAAATTACAAAACATGCCATCTTGCATGCTACTCCAGTGGAAGTTCTTTCTGTTGAAGTTTTACAACCATTATTTATTTGGGGGTCAGATGATACTGAGATGATCCCTAATTGAGCAAAATTGCGTAACTGTGATATTTGTGTCATAGTAATATTGGATTTTAGTATTGACAGGTCTTTCAAATCCGTGGTATGAAATTCTGAATGTCTATAAAGACAATCACAATTGGAAATTTGACCACTGAAGGATCTTATAAACTTTATGTCCATATTTCTGTGTTTTTAAATTATAATAAGCAAAGCCATAAAGTCAAAAAATGAACAGCTAGTGTGTCCTGCCACTGCAGGAATATCAATGAAATGGGAAACTAAATTTGTTAAATGTGTCAGATTGGACTTGCTCTTTGTTGATACAGGGTTTTATCACAAAATTCAGATGAAGTCAATATGGATGATAGAATTGTTCATCTTTAGAGAGCTTTTGAAGTAAGATAAGTACTTTATTTCTTCCTCCTAATGCATTCCATGCAGTAGTTGATGGTAACAGAGATGTGGATACATCTCCCAGATAGACTACCTGTAAAGGTGTATTTTCTTTCAGTTACTTTTTAGGGTGTCTTGACACACTTTGTTCCAATCCTGTTAACACACAGTGCATGATGATTTAGATGGCTTTACATTGAATTCCTGGTTAGTCATTGTTCCAGAGCTTGGGTTGCAGCAAAACATATTAAAGGTTATTCCAAACTCCTTTAAGGTTGGGAAAATAATTACATTATACACAAATGACTGATGGAATATTTTCAGATATGAGTTACTGCATATATTCATGCTTAAAGGTAGTTGGAAATTTATTTTGCACATTACACAGATATAAGAACAATGTGCTAATTATTTAGAGAATTTGGAGATTTTTTGACTGTCAAGTCAAAAGTTGAAAGTTAAACCATATTTTAGAAGTGGATTAAAAGATTCTATTCAAAAGTAAAATTCAAATACAAAGTAAATTTAAAAATGAAAGTTACGTATACTTTCAGATAGACCATGTGTGCATCTACAGCAGTCGTATGAAAACCAAGTAGTGTAACCAAAGCTGTAGGTTCAATTTGGAAAAAATAAGGTGGAGAAATGTGATTGAAATTTCTATGATCACAAAGGCAGTGGATGAAAAGAACACGGAACTGTTACTCGCCAAATCTCACAGTACTAAAACTAGATGGCACTCCAGTAAGGTAGTAGGAGGTGAATTTAAAGCAGATAAAGCAAAGTGCTGCTTTATGCAGTGGGCATTGAACTTTTGGAATTTACTGGAGATTGTAGAGTCAGGTAGTCTAAGTAGGTTCAAAAAGGAATTGTTGTCATAAACAAAATTACAACTTAGTAAGAAAACGGGTAGGCAAGTAAGTACCTTCTAGCATCCCTAACCCAATATTTGTAGGTGCTGTGAGTGTGCTGGGAGAAACTGGCTGGACATGTGCGTTCTCCCTAAATAGCGTTTCCTTTTGCTGCTCTGAAGTACTGTGCTAGGAGGACCTTTTGTCTGACTTAGCAGGACAAAGTTCTTGCATATAAAACCTTCCATTTTTCTCCCCAAAATATTTTTCTACTAGCACTTGCTGGCAACCTTATAGAAGCTTGCAATTGATATGAAAAATGAAGAGCACTTTCTTTCTAAATTACTTGTAAATTTTTGTGTGTGTGTGTGTGTGTGCATCTTTGCTTTTTATAGGCATTCGGAACATCAGTATGCATTTCTTGCCAGTGTATGCTAATGAAAATGTCAGATATTTACCATAAAATAAAACTATCTCATGACTGTTGCTTTGACTGCTTTTGAGTGCTTGCCAGAGATTAGACTGTGGGTATAATTTTCTTTTAATAGCTTCATGTTGGGTAACCCTGCACTCTAGTTTACCCAGATTTGTGCCAGAATAAATCAAATATGAAATCTATGTCTTACTTATTTTGGAATCCTGAATGTGAAATAGCTTATGGATATTTTAAGACAGTATGTTCTGTGTGCTGTCATTAACTGTAATCCTCTCTTCCTCCAGTTATTCAGTGTATTAGTACTGAATTCATCAGTAGCATGCATGTTTTTCTGGAAGATGTTACTACTTACATCCCACTTAGAGAAATACAAAATGGATAGCTCAAAAGTGCCATCTTTTTTGTTTAATATTATCTGAACCATTTTTCAGATGTCCTTAATTTTCAATAAATCAATAATGCATTGCATGCTACTTGCTATATTACCCATAGCCAGGGCTTATTTTATACTGATAGAAATAGCAGAGTGCTAATATATTTACACAGGCATCTGTAACTCTCAGTATTCACTTATTTGGGCCAGAAACTGTTGAAGTACTGTAATTTTTGAGTGTTCAGGCACAGCACAGCTTTATATTTGTGGATATATACCTGTGCATACATGCATACCAATAAATTGGAATTTTGAATGTTGAAATTAAAAAGAAATTTCTTTTAAATAAATAAAAATAGTCCTTAGAGATGTAATATTTTTTGCAGAAAGGAGTCTTCAATCATTTTTTAAAAAACATTCTGTAGCATTACCATGAACTTTTCTTATTTATGTGTAACTTTACGGACCTAAGTGTGAATGTCCTTTTTTGTTGCTTGTATTTAGTTTTTAGACTACCATTCTAAGAGGAAAAATCTGAAAATGTGTATTGGATTTGCGTGGCAAGGTTTTGGTAGTGGGGGGCTACAGAGTTGGCTTCTGTGAGAAGCTGCTAGAAGCTTCCCCCATGTCTGACAGAGCCAATGCCACCCAGCTCCAAGATGGACCTGCCATTGGCCAAGGCTGAACCCATCAGAGACAGTGGTAGCGCCTCTGTGATAACATATTTACGAAGGGGGAAAAAACCTGCGCAACTGCAGCCAGAGAGAGGTGTGAGAATATGTGAGAGGAACAACTCTGCAGACACCAAGGTCAGTGAAGAAGGAGGGGGAGGAGGTGCTCCAGGTGCCAGAGCAGACATTCCCCTGCAGCTCACGGTGAAGACCATGGTGAGGCAGGCTGTGACCCTGCAGCCCATGGAGGTCCACGGTGGAGCAGATATCCACCTGCAGCCCGGGGAGGACCCCACACCAGAGCAGGTGGATACACCCAAAGGAGGCTGTGACCCCGTGGGAAGCCCATGCTGGAGCAGGCTCCTGGCAGGACCTGGGGACCCATAGGGGACCCAATCTGGAGCAGTCTGTTCCTGAAGGACTGCACCCAGTGGAAGAGACCCACACTGGAGCAGTTCATGAAGAACTGCAGCCCGTGGGAAGGACTCAAGCTGGAGAATTTCATGGAGAACTGTCTCCCATGGGAGGGAGCCCACATTGGAGCAGAGGAAGAGAGTGGGGAGGCAGGAGCAGCAGAGACAACATGTGATGAACTGACCACATCCCCCATTCCTTGTCCCCCTGTGCCACTGCAGGGGAGGAGGTAGAGAAATCAAGAGGGAAGTTGAGCCCGGGAAGAAGGGAGGGGTGGGGGGAAGGTGTTTTAAGATTTGGTTTTATTTCTCATTACCCTGCTCTGGTTTGATTTGCAATAAATTAAATTAATTTCCCCAAGATGAGTCTGTTTTGCCTGTGATGGTAGCTGCTGAGTGATCCCCATGTCCTTATCTCGACCCCTGAGCCTTTTGTTATATTTTCTCTCCCCTGTCCAGTTGAGGAGGGGAGTGATAGAGCAGCTTGGTGGGCACCTGACATCCAGCCAAGGTCAACCCACCCAAAAAAAAATCTGTCCTTTTATGCCTTTGATAAGTGTTTGAGTGGTTTCTTTAGGAAAGATAGCACGTTGTCACTGATCTTTAGAACCTCCAACAGATTATTAAGAAGTTAAGGTGTAGAATGTGGACAGATATGCCCTCAAGCAGAGTTGACAATTTAAATGGTTTCCAGTTTGTCTTAGATTGGCTGAAGGAATTTTTTTATGTGTGTGGAGACAAGCTGAACCTTTGGCCTTTATGCTAGACCAAAAAGTATTTGCCAGGTGCCCGATACGACTTCTGCTTAATTCACCCAACTCATTAATGTATTTCTTAATGCACCCATTTTGGTTATTTTCAGAATCTTCCGTTCTTTTTCTCAATAAAGACTTGCCCATTCTTGTAAAGAAAAAATCTTTCTTAAAGGAATTACTGTGTTCTTGCCTTTGGCTGAAACGTATCTCACAGTTAAGATTGTGAGGAAGCTTGCTATGCCACTCTGCAAGAGAAGCAAGATTGCACCTGAGATTAATAGTCCTGTTGACTTCTTTCATAGACTTTTTCCTAATACCTGTCTGAGAAGGTGATTACCTAGAGCACTGACTGGCAGCAAAATTAACTCCAAATGGGTACTATACATGAGGTCTGTGGAGCATTCCTCCAAAAGTCCTCAGAACCATCTGCTAGTGAGAACTCCAAGATAATATGCTTCAGGACTTTATTTCAATTTTCACATCCATCTGTTCTGATCATTAGACACATCTGATCTCCCTGTTGGAGAGGCTGTCTCTGACTGAGAGAGGGGTGGGGTGGGCGTTGCAGCTTTATGTAAGTGTTCCAGAACTCTGACCCCTCTCCTTCTGTCGTCCCTCAAAACCGAGCAAGAGGTGCATCTTTCAGCAGCTAACACAAATAAGAAGGCTGTATTTTAAGAAACATAAAGGAGGATATTTATTTTCATTATAGTAGCGCTTTGAGACTGGTATCTAGCTTTTCAGGTACATCTGACGCTAGCTTTGCCAAGCAGATGTAAAACTATCAGCAGGACTCAACTGCAAGTCTCAAGATTTCATGAGTGCTGGTTAGATTGTGGTATTGCACTAAGCTTGCTATTCAGGAGGTGCAGTGACCTACCTGTAGGTAAATTGTGACCTAATGGATAGGAATTCTTCTCAGTTTTTGCTGTCAAATATGAGTGGATGGAAATTTGGTCATGAATGGGTTTGTGTTGGATTTATTGCTGTGAGTTTCTGTCAATTCCAGTAGCAATCAGACAGATACACTGAATCGCATTGTATCATAATGACTTCTATAGAGATCTGACAGTAGTGATACAGACATTTTCTCACCTCTCTTACCAATATCTCCTTTCCATATGGCTAATTCAGAAAAGCTTGTCGTCTGATCCTTATCTTTAAGTCATGGCTTAGTTCATATAACACTGAATATAACTGACTTTTTATGTAAGTCAAGTTGTTATCTGGAAACATGTATACTATACAACATTATGCTTGGGAGAAAATACTTATTTGTAGCAGAGCAATGTAGTCCCCCTCATTCCATATCTATCTAGTCACATTATTTATTTATTGTGTGTCCTAGTTCTGGCTGGGATAGAGTTAATTTTCTTCCTAGTAGCAGGCATAGTGCTGTGTTTTGGATTTAGGATGAGAAGAATGCTGATAACACGCTGATGTTTTAGTTGTTGCTAAGTAGTGCTCACACTAGTCAAGGACTTTTCAGCTTCACATACCCTGCCAGGTGCACAAGAAGCTGGGAGGGGGTACAGCCAGGACAGTTGATCCAAAGTGACCAAAGGGCTATTCCATACCATATGACGTCATGCTCAGTATATAAACTGGGGGGAGTTGGCTGGGGAGCAGCAGTTGCTGCGTGGGGACTGTCTGGGTATCAGTCAGCGGGTGGTGAACAATTACATTGTCCATCACTTGCTTTGTATATCATTATTATTATTATCATTATTATACTGTTACTATTAGCATTACTATTTTACTTTATTTCAATTATTAAACTGTTCTTATCTCAACCCAGGAGTGGTTTTTTTTTCACTCTTACTCCTCCAATTTTGTCCCCCATCCCATCGGGGTAGGGGGAGTGAGCGAGCGGCTGCGTGGTGCTTAGTTGCTGGCTGGGGTTAAACCACAACATTGTGTTAGATATTTCTAGTTTCTCTGGTCCTCTTTCTCGGGTACTTATGCCTTCCCTCTGAACTTAACTTATGCCTTGACTAGGAGTCTTCTGAAAGGTCTTAGTAATACTTCAATCCTTGTCATAAAAGTAATTCTGTTACATGACCTCATCCTATTGCTGAGAATTAGATTTTTCCTTCTGAAATGTTCAGAATGCTCTTTGTTTATGTTGCTGAAGACAGCATTTTTATTACTTTCATTAAAAAAAGGAATGGGAGACTTTAATCCTCATGTTGCTGTATTCCACAGGACTATTCCACAAGAATATATTTCATTCTCATCTAGGAAAAGCAGACTTGCAACTTAAATGCCAACTTAAATACTTCTGCTCATTTCATTTAGTTAATATTTAGTTAATCTTGTCAAGATTATAAGTTGCTTAAAAAGTTGGTTAATGTGATTTGCAACAGTACTGAGCTCCTGTCATATATAAACATTTTTTAAAATATCAGGCTGAATACTAATTGAGACTTTGGGAGAAGAAAATCCACTTGAACAAATAATAGAAAAGTTTTGTAGGACTGTTTAAAGATGTGAAATATTTCGTGGTTGTTTTAAGTGAATAAAACAGGAGAGATGCAGCAAAGCCAGACAACATAGTATCTTCAGGAGAAAGCACACCCCAAGAATGATTGTCACAAGCAAAGCTCATATAATGTTGGCTGTCCCTAAAAGGCAAGCTTCTGCTTTTCTCAGAGGAGCATTTACCACTTAAAATACAGACTGTAGAGAGCGAATGAGGGTGATTGCAAAAATCTAGCTGTTCTTCCACTTGCATGTTTCACTAAATTCCTCACTTAAAAATAAATCTTTGGGTAAAGAAATATGCCTTTCTTTTGACATCTTTAGACAGAGACATCTCTTGACAGAGACATCTCAGATATGAGTATGTATTAGGTACATTTATGTATGTAATTTATTCTTTAGACTATCAACAATAAAGTTGTCCTTAGTACCATTAATTTATATTTGCATTATTCATTTTAAATAAACTATTAACCTGTAAGGAAAGACAATTAAGCCGTTTATTTTTAACTAGAAGTGTTGGAAATGCAGATAATGAATTAGAGCTGAGGAACAGAAACAGCTTATTTTACTACAAAACATTCTTGTTCTGCTACTCTCACTACGGAAGATAACCGTATCAATATGCAAGTTAAATAAAGAATGTCTGTAACATCAACTTCCATGTAGAAATATTATCTAAATGATTGTAAGTAGATAAAATGTTTTTTAAAAACATCTCCTGTCACTTTATCCATATTTTGTGCAAGAAAGATTGTTTTTCTGATTTAATATTTCTGGCAACTAGAGTGATTTTTTTTTTTTTAGAGTCACTGGTAATTTGCACTTGAATAGGTATCTCAGTGAATGTGTTATCCAGTATATTTACACTTCAACGTTAAGTATATGATAATACTTACTTTTAAAATGAAATATTCAATCGCTTCATGAAGTATTTACCTAAAAGTAGGTAAATTAATGTATCTGTAGTAGTTGAAAGCTTGTACTATAGTTGTGACAAATTCTATATACCCCTTTCTTTTAAGGCTCTAAAAATGAAATTTAGTATTGCTTCTGCTGTGCTGAGCTGAATGGCTCTTGAAAGGTGCACAGAGCCAAAACAAGGGATAGGAGGAAGTTGCATTCCAGAAGGGTTTCCAAATGAACAGATATGTTTTCTTTTCTACACATAGGTCTTTAAGATTCTGTGTGTCCTCGTATCTGCTCAAACCCTACTGTACGTATGTGCTGTAACTCAAATCCAATTCCATTCACAGCTGAGGGAGCATTATTCAGGTGGTCTATGATTTTGGGGTTCAGATTACTCTCAAAATTTAGTCTATTTTCTTCAATAAGAAGTCATATTTAACAGTGGTAATCAAGCATGTCTGTTTTAATGGTAGAACAGCATTTAAGTCAACTATTTTTTTTCTTTCATACATCACTGTAGAACTTGACACTTTAAAACTTGAGATCTACCAGGCCCTTCTAATCACCCCTCTTCTTAAGTTTTAGAAAAATAACTATATATATAAGTAGTTTATAGTCATGATTTTATTCCCCCTCGATCATGACTTCAGAGTCTTTGCTTTTAATATCGAAACCAAAACCAAGTGCTCTAACAGCGTTATCTTTTTACTGCATTTACACCGTCTGACCACTAGATGTCACACACCTATCGCTGAATGTGTAACATAGCTTTACACCATTGGTGGCTTTTTTTAATAACCTCTTTGTAAAGGTGGGGTGGGTTTTTTCCTTTCTCCCCTCCCCCTGTGTTTGGAGAAGTGTGTGTTTCTTAATGGCAAATATTTCTGTCTTCAGCAGCCTTTGTCATTTGCTCTCCATTTGCTAACTTGGTGGTCAAGATACTTCTGGTTTGTGACAAACATTCGTTCAGAATTTCTTCACAGCTTTACGATCTTGATTTCTCTTTTAAATAATGGCTTTTCCCTTTTTGTTGTTGTTGCAGATGTTTATTTTTGTAAGGACATAGTAAAATAGGAAATATAAATTAAAAAATCGCAGGAATTCTGGAAGTCACTTGATTCTCTTTTGGGTGTGGCAAATCTCTGAAAGTGTGGTCACCTTACTAATATTCCTGCCAGTAAGTGAGTTCTTCAGAGGTCTTTCACTAGTCTTCAGGCCAGAATTCTCTTGCTGGACACAGAAGTCTATTTCTAAACCTTTACTGTTGTAAAAAAATCTGATCTACATCCCTCAGTGGTTCTTTACTACTGTCAGGTTTTTTTGTCATCTCTTGAAAGATAGTCTAATATATTACTCTTTTGTGTTTTGGGTGGCTTTTTTGTTTGTTTCTCTTTCCTCATCTTGCATAATATATGAACTTTTTATTTCTTTAATCCAAAATTGTCATTTTTCCTGTCTTCATAGTCTTCCTCCAAATAACATGTTCTCTTTCTGAAAGAAAACTAGGCTATGCGTACAAAACTACCAGAAAGCATGGGTTTGGGGAAGTGGTGAAAATGAACATACATAACACAAAATTTTGACATTAGAAGAGTTCTAGCAAGTCAGACTGTTGGTCCACCTAGCCCACTGTTCCTTCTCTGATCAGTCAATACAGAATGTCCAGCAGAGTATATAAACAATGCCAACATGTAGCAGTACTTCTCTAAGATGCTCTCCCAGCCTGCAACAGTTTGTAGCTGTAGGGCCTTGCTTTACAAGCAAAGGTCTTGATGGTTTGTTCTTTTCTTTTCCAGAAATTGTTCAGTTTCTTTTGGACACATGTGATGTGGCAAGGAGTTCTTCAGTGCAACTACATATTGTATGAAGTATTTTCTTTTGTTAGTTTAGAGCCTATGGTGCACAAAAGTTGTTTGATGTCACTTAGTTCTCATGCTAAAAAAGACAGAAATCATTTCCTGTTCGCTTGCTCTATGCTAGTCAAGATTTAGTAGATCTCCATTTTACCACCTTGTCAGCCATCCCGTTTCTAAACTAAAGAATTTTACCTTACCTAGTGCTACTTGAAAGTCATTCTATACCTTGATTCCTTGTTGCCTCTCTCTGTCCTTTTTTTATTCTATGTTGTTCTTGTGATTGTGGAACCAAAATGCATGTAGCCTGTAAGATTTGGGAGCGTTGTGGAATCACACAGTGGCATGGTGATGTTTTCCTCTGTTCCATCTTTAATAATTCCTAATATTTGATTTACTTTTTTGATTGCTACTGAGCATTGAACCAATGTTTTCATAGAGCTGTCATAACTTCAAGGTCACATTTAAGTGTCAATTTTCAATTTGGAGCTTGTCATGTTTGTAAAATTAAGATTTCTTTCACATATTCATCACTTCTTGGTTTTAATTTATGCTGCATTTCATCTACCATTTTATTGCCCAGTCAGGATTAGAAAGTTGTGTGTGTTTTTTTTATTTGGGTTTTTGTTTGTTTTTTTCAGTTCCTTGTCCCTATGCCTTTCATCTTTCTGGAACAAGTTAGTATTGTCATCAGAGGATACTTAGAGATTAATCTCAGTCTTTACTCCCTTTTCCAGATAATTTATGAACATGTTGCACAGCGAAGGCCAAGCACAGGCCATTTTGGGATTCCATTACTGAAATGCCATCACTGAGAAAACAGACCAAATATCCTTTTACCCATTTTCTTTTTTCTTTGTCATTGGCTTAGTCATTTGAGGATCCATATTCTGTGGAATTCTTACTTGTTTTAAGAGCTTATGGTAAGAAGCTAAGTGCCTTTTGGAAATCCAAGAAGATTGTTATTAACCTGATTTCTTTGTCCAGATACTTGCAGACTTCTTCAGGGAAATAATTTTTCTGTCTATATTCATTCTCTGCAGCAAGCTGTGATTCAGTATTCCCATCAGCTGAAGGATCTTTGAAGAACAGTGCTTTCTTTTAAGAACAGTGGTTCTTCAAAGCAGCTATTCAATAGCACTTCATGCATCTCTTTTCTCCATACTAGCACCATACATTCCAGCACTGTATCCTAAAACTCATCTGATACAGCCTTTACACTATTGTTATGGATGTTTCCTCAGCGATGGCATTATCTATCCCAGTTACACAACTTTAGTGTTAAGAAAAAGCAAGAGAATAGGAAGATTGTTCTTTGGTGAAAGTTCTTTTGAAAGGAAAAATGGCACTACTTACCCGATGCTGTTATGCTGTGTGCTGCCACCCGGTGGTCTTAAAATTTCAGTCTTCCACACAGCAGAAAATCTGCAATCAGAAAATAATCTGAGTAAAAAAGGAAGTCTTTAGTCTTGTAGATAGATAGTTAGGTGGGGGTTTTGTTCTTGTGGTTGGGGTTTTTTGTCGTTTTTTTGGTGTTTTGGGGTTTTTGTTTGTTTGTTTGTGGTTTGGGGGTTTTTTAGGGGTTTGTTTGTTTGTTTGTTTGTTTGTTTTAAGGAGCCTTGTTTGAAGCCAGAAACTTACAGTCAGTCACTTTCTTGTCAAAAGGTGGAAAGCATGATCCCAAACCCCATCTGCTCTGATCCTTCATGGAAACTTTTTTGATTGAGTAACTAAGATTCAGTTCAGTGCTCTTCTATCACTACAGAGAATTTCAGATAGGTTTCTTTAAAGCTGCTAAACCAGAAATCTTAAAAGGACATGAGATTTGAACACAAGCCATAAAGTAGATTTTGAAACTATAGGTCTTTTATTTTTGTATATCTGTTCAAGCAGATTACAGGTATAGATTTTATTATTGTTTTATTAATGTAACATGTTATATTGAAGACTTTATGCTTAATAAAATATAGTATTGGGACTTGTATAAAATTTAGAAATAGTTACTAAACAGGTTAATTTTTAATTAAATTATGGTTTGCACTTAAAATTTTTCAGATTCAAAATCACCAGTATTCATAAGTAACATCTTATTAATTCAGGAATTGTAGGAAAATAATCTGCATTTTAGCTTAGGTAATGTCATAGCATGGAAGTCTGAGAAACAAGCCATGAGAATGCAGTTGCAACCGATCACAAATAACAGAGCTTGCTTGGATGGCATCTCAGGGTTTGACGAAGCCAACATTCAGGCACACAAGCTGGTCCGTAACTGTTCAAACTGTTCAGACTTATTAGACCTCGCTGGGAAAATTCTTCTCCCTTCAGTAGAACTCCAGATTAAAAGGTGCCACCAGCAACATGACCTCTTTGTTGCTGTTGTTTATTTTCCTTGCGGTCACTTTGCTTATACTTGCTTCAGCAGTAGCTTCTCCAACTTGTCTGCCTGTAAAGGGGGAAAAAACAAAACTGGAAGTTTCAGCCTCTTTATAGAGCAAGGTAATTCAGTTACATCCCTGTTCTCTGCCTTTGTTCCAGCAGTTCCTGGTCCTGTTATTTAAAAAAACAAACGAACAAAAAACCCAATACCCCTTTGATTCTGCACCCGAGAGCTTTGTTGAGAAACTAGTACTACTGGAAAACTCTTCTACTTGAAGCAGGGCCTGCAGGATAGTGATAGAAACATTTTCTTTTTTAACAGTAGCTGTAAGAAAACAATGTGAAGACTTTGAATATTATATGAATATAATCATTTAGTTAGTGATCATCTAGACTAGCAGTCTTGAAAGTGGGGTACGCACACACCAGGAGGTACATGGGATGATCCACTGGCATGTGGGGAAAACAATATTATAACTTGCAGTTATTTTCTATCAAAAAAAAAAAAAAGAAATTAAGTTTTACTAATATTTAATATAGGAATCGATGCTGGTGCCCTCATTCTGTATCAGATGCTCACATCAGGTATGGTACACAAGGTATCCTGGGGCAGGAGTTGGTGTTCCACAACGCAGAGGGGTTGAGAGCGGCACCGTCACTTGCTTGTTTTCAGTGTATTACGATGCATTGCAGTTTACATGTGCCTGCTTAAGTGGATTTACAGATTATACTGTCTAGTTTTAACTACATTAACCCTCACAAAATGGACAAGAGGCTTAAAAAGATTCTTGCAAAGAAACCATGACTGAAGATAATACTGAGCACAAGCAATCAACAAGAAAATGGCAGAGCTGACACTTCTGTTCCTAGTATGAGCTCTTTGTCAGCCACATGAGATCAAAAATAATGGTGATCTGATCAGATCTGACAATAAGTTGATCAAAAACATTAAAAATTATCAAGATTGTTTGAAATATGGATTGACATCCACTGTTGTTAATGATGAACTTCGCTCTAAGTTTGTATTATGTATTGAGACATTAGCTAATGGTAGCATGAAGCCATTATGGTTAGCAAGATATTTAGGAACTAAGCATTCAGAACATGAAGACAAACCTTCACAATTTTTTTAACCATGTTTTAAGTCATGAAGCTCAATACTTTGCAAAACTTAATGATAACCATCTAGAAGTTTCTTAGGTAATAGCAAAAAGACCACATATCACTGGGGAAAAAAAATGTTCTTCCTACCATGGTAAAAATCGCTGAAATAATACATGCAAAACAATACGGCACTAAAATGCACTCCTTTGTCAGCAAATACTGTTGGAAGATGCACAGAAGACACTGCTGAAGGTTTGAAGAAACAAGTATTAGGACAAGTTACACAGCGTGGGAAGTTTGCTATACAGTTGGATGAAAGGACAGATGTTTCTAACTTCTCTCAGCTTATGGTATTTACATTTCAATAATGAAATGCATGAAGAACTTTTTTTTTTTTGGTGAGCCACTAAAGGAGAGATGTACCAAAGAAGATATGTTCTCAGTGGGAAATAGCTTCTTTAATAAAAAATAATGTTTTATGGAAAACCTGTGCAAGTGTAACCACTGATGGAGTGGCTGCTTTGACTGGAATAAAGAAGGGATGCCAGGGTAAGGTTACAGAGATAGCACCACACATGGAACTCCTTCACTGCATCACTTGTAGTTAAGCTATTGCAGCAAAGAAGTTGGAGCCAGGCGTGCACAAAGTGCTACGGGATGACATCGATGTGGTTAACTTTATAAAAACAAGCCCTTCAAATAGTAGCATCTTTACCAGACTTTGTAATGAGATTGGGGGGGGACCATGAAAATCTCTTGCACCACACAGAGGTTTGCTGTGGCTATCTTGTGGCAAAGTGCTTGAAAGACTTGTCAGGCTTTATACATTTTTCTTTTACAAAAAGAGAAGTGTTCCCAATTTGCTGACCTTTTCAGTGATGACAGGTGGCTGTGAGTAGTTTGCTACCTAGCAGATATTTCCAAAAAATAAACACACTTAATGTGTCCCTTCAAGGTGAAGGTGATGTTTTAACAAAGAGTGAGAAAGTAACTGCTTTGCAGAAGAAACTCGTGCTATGGAGAGAGCATTTTGAAAACGGATGTTTGGAAATGTTTCCATCATTATGTGATCTTTGTTTTGGTTTGGGTTTGTTGCTGAACACGCTGTGTGTCACTTATAGAAACCTCCCATATCTGTACACTTTAAAAGGACAGAAACAGAATTTCCTAACCTATTTAAAAATCTTCCAAATGAGAATTTTGGTGTTTTTTGAACCTACTGTGGTGGTGCATCCCCCCGCCCTTATTTCTCTTTCTCTTCAACTGCTTGATGACCTCAGGAATTCCAGACCATGGCCTTTTTGTAGCGAGTTAGTCAGTTAAGTGCCCCTTAATTGTACCAGTACCAATTGTACTATTTGTTAAAACTATAAACATGCAAGACCTTCTGATTAGTTTGGAAGAACAACTGATTGACATCAGGGAAGGTGGTCATTTATTAGCCCAATTTCAAGAAAAACCTTTGCAAAACTTGTGGATGGGACTAAAAATGAATATCTTGATTTTAACAAGTGCAGGCAATGATGGACTTCTTCCACTGGGATCTACACATCTTTTTCAGCTATGACACCCATTAAAATCAAGTGTCGAAATAAACTGAACTTAGAACCAGACCTTTGAATTGCTGCATCACAAAGTGTTAAACAAAGATTTAAAAAAAAAATGAAGCATATTCAATCACATAGCTCTCACTAAAAAGTATTATTAATATATATTAATTTATAAATAAACATATGTGCTACTGTACTAGTATGTACATTATAAAACATACACAAAACAATTAGAAAAGATGAGATGAAGAAAAACACACAAAAACATTTTTATGTTATTTATTAAAAATAATATTAATAGTACCAGAGACCACTGATCTACACATCTAGAAAGGTAGTCATTTGAAAATCAAACTGAAATTTTTTTATGCTATTCTTTAGTATGACATAATAAATTAATTACAACAGCTGTATTAATATTTCAACAGGTAAGGAATACATTTATATAATGAATAACTGATATAACATTATTTTTTTTGTCAGAAGTATTTGACTTCTGCTTATATTGCTTTTGAAATGTTTATTGGCAGTACTAGAGGATCAAGCAGGTGATAATGACGCAGTATTGCTCAGAGAAGAGTGAGACCTTTTATAATATTTGTTGTAAAATATAAATTTCTAATGCCCTGATTAAAGCTGATGATAAGCATGGTATTAGGTTTGTATTTTTTAATTGCCATATCCATGGTTTTTGCTGTCAACGACTTTTAGACTTCGAGCTCTTAAGGTACTTTGAAAAAACAACTGGGAAAAACCCCCAATTCTGGTGTTCTTTATGCAGACTAGACTTCAACTTACTTTTTTTTTTTTAAAAGGCATATCTAGAAGACTGCAATAATGTGTTTTAGGATATGGTAAAAGCAATTGTATTTGTAAATATTATATGAGTTTTGCATTTCTCTCATATTACTATTTTTTGCATATGTTCTTCAAATTTTCTGTATATTATTTTCTGTATTTTAAAAGTAGATATTTGAAGTGTACCACTGTAGAACTGTGAGGCACAAAGGGGCATCCTTTGAGGCGGAAGAAAGTAATTATCAAGTCTAAAATTTGAAAACTTGGTTAGTGTTTTCTGGTGTGTTAGACATGGTTCAGGCTTCTATGGTCACATATGAATGCTATTTAACAAGTGGCATGTAAAATATTTTGTTTCTGTGGTTATGCCCAACAGCATAATTCAGCTAACACTTAAGCTATATGTTTCAATTTAATTAAATCTGTTAGAATCTCTTTAAAATGTTAACAAAACATTTTTCTAGTATCTAATATTCAATCTCCAACCCAGTTGTTAGAAAAATGAATCCCTAAGTCACTATTTCATTGCAAAGAACGTGAAAACAAACAAACAAAATAATGCACATTCATTGCTCCCAATGTGGACCTCCGAAGGTGCTGCTACAGTACAACTCATTGGTATGAAAAGTAAGAGCTTACCGTGTGTGATTAAATATAAATGATTTGCTGCAGTTTGGTATGCTTCAAGACTCCATAGTTTGTCAAGTTTTTTTATGCAAAATAGTGAGCTGTAACCATGCTCAAAACTTGCAACAAAGATTTTGGGTGGTGCCTCTTTTTTTTTCTTTTAAAACAGTAAACTCCTATTTAACATACATGAAAACAAATTGCCTGCATTTTGTCTTTGTTTGTTTGTTCGTTTTGTGATTTTTTTTTAACTATATATATATATATATATCTTTTTTTGCATACTTTGCCTTTTTGGAGTCAAGTCAATGGCTTTAGACCCTTAAGCAGGTGGACAAATTTCCAAAAATCAAAATACTGAGTACCAAGCTCTCTTAAAAATCAGGTCACAAATATTGTAGTGAGTCCCAGGGCATACAAGGCACGTTTGAAAATCTCATACCACATATAGGCAATTAATTCTTTGAAAAAAGCTGTCTGAGTAGTTTTGGAATTTTAGAGAAATGACACTCAGCCTGAAGTTTCTTTTAACTTTACTAGTAAATACTACTATTAGTTGCTTTTCCATATGTCATAGTATTAGTTTGTACACATGACACAATTTTTCTAATTTATTAATTTGCTAATCTGGACTTCCTGGAAAATCAATTTGTTTAAAATATATTACACTCCAACACAATAAAATGTATATCTATTATAAAAAATATGGAACAATTGTTAAATATGGGATTGAAAAAGAACTTCTGAAGTACTAGTAGAGAGCCAGTTGCTCTGCTGTAAAAACTGGTATGCTTTTGTCCCTTTAACTGGAACTACAGCTGTACTTTTGCGATAGTTAAAAGCCTTCTGATTTCCAGCCTGAAGTGATTTGTGATAGATTTATAACCATTTTCTTTGAGCTTGTGTTGTCCTTTGGTTTAAACAGTTATGTTCAAACAATTACGTTCCCTCTTCTTGTTGCCATTCAACATGTATTTCTTAGCAAACAATGACCTCCACTTGTACCATAAATCGGCATTGCTACTCTTACCTCAGCTTCAGGCCTTATTTTCTGTGTGCCAGCATAGACCTACATGTTCAGAAAATAAACCCCATCAGGAAACTGATGACTGAAAGTATTTTTAATGACTAATTAATTCCTTGACTCAGTTCACTGCATAGCTACATGAGCATTTGGGTTGGTAGAAAGGTGCAGGTGATGCTGAGGCAGAAACAATCGTGGAATTGGGGGTAAGGGAAAAATGTAGTGTGACATCACTTTATGCAGGTGTGAGTTCTTTTACTTGGTTCTTATAAACCAGGGGATTTTCCATTGTCTGATCGTCTTAGTAACATTTCTCCGCATGTGTCCCAGTTTAAATCCATTTTTCTTTAACATAAGTTGCCAGAATTCTGCATAGCCTTATACACAGGGGCTCATTAGCGCCAAGTAAAATAGCATAAAGACTCCTCTTACTCTACTGAGATGATCTTTTCTGATTTAAGGTCATGTTTGCCTTGTAGGGTTGCATCACATTGGTGGCTCAGTTGTCCTGAGATTGACTAATATGTTATGATCTTCATTTCCCTAATAGGTTTTCTGTGTATTAGTTTCTGAGGAACTGTCACAGAACTAGATTTAGGCATAAATAGTTGTGTATGGTGACAGACTGATGTGTCTGCAAAATCATCATGGTACAGAATTACTCCCATAGCTCATCCTCTCTTAGCAGCTCAGGGTGCCAAGATCACACAAGCATTAATTTCATGGGGCTACTGCTATGCTGGCTGTGTACTCAGCCCCTTCTGCCCACACCTCTTCCCCAGCACTGTCAACTCAGCTGCTAGAGGGAATAACAAAATAGAAAGTAGTTCGTTTCAGCGTGAGGAAGTAGAAGATGGATTTAGGGCTTAAAGCTGGCCCCCACTTCTTGCAGGGCTGGGTGTTTTTAGGTTTCATAGTGTCATGGTTTAACCCCAGCCAGCAACTAAGCCCCACACAGCCACTCACACACTCTCCCCCGGTGGGATGGGGGAGAGAATTGGAAGAGTAAAAGTGAGAAAACTCATGGGTTGACATAAAGACAGTTTAATAAGTAAAGCAAAAGCTGCGAGCACAAGCAAAGCAAAACAAGAATTCATTCAGTCCTTCCCATCGGCAGGCAGGTGTTCAACCATCTCCAGGAAAGCAAGGCTCCATCACATGTAACAGTTACTTGGGAAGACAAACGCCATTACTCCGAACACCGCCCCCCTTCCTTCTTCTTCCCCCAGCTTTATATGCTGAGCATGATGTCATACGGTATGGGATATCCCTTTGGTCAGCTGGGGTCAGCTGTCCCAGCTGTGTCCCCTCCCAGCTTCTTGTGCACCCCCAGGCCACTTGCTGGTGGGGTGGGGTGAGGAGCAGAAAAGGCCTTGACGCTGTGTAAGCACTGCTCAGCAGTGACAAAAACATCCCTGTATTATCAACACTGTTTTCAGCACAAATCCAAAACATAGCCCCATACTAGCTGCTATGAAGAAAATTAACTCTATCCCAGCCAAAACCAGCACACATAGCCATACATTACTGGGACCAGGGAGTTTTACTCAGTTGTGGCTTTTCTCCCCTCCTCTTCTTTTCTCCAGATTGGAGACAACATAGTGTCCTAGGAGGATTTGGCCATTGACAGAGGTGAGCGCAGAGCAGACTGGAGGATCTTGGCTATCTGATGCTGGAACTGGAAGTTCTTTTGACCTGGGATGTGCCTGTCTCACCTGTCTGCCACGGGTGTGGTGTTCCGTTGTCCTCCTCCTTGAGCAGGGTGCACGGACCCAGCCCTGAGTCAGAGGGGCATTTGTGCAGAAGGTGGTGGGACTGTGGCCATCTGTTATTGGTGGTGAGGATGTTGCTTAGCTCAGCAACACAAAAACTTCTCAGGGAAGATGTTCCTATCCTGGTTCCTCTGTCATCACCATGAAATATAGTTTTGATGCCTGTTCATGCTGAGAAAATAAGTAATTTTATCCTCTCCTTGAGGGCATCAAAATCCAATTTGGTATACACTGCTAAGAAGCCTTGAGCGCTGAGCCTGTGTCCCAACCTCATACTTTGTATTATTAAATGTCATGACACTTCTATTACTCCAGTCCCCTAGTCACCCAGTTTTTCCTTTATCATAGTCCAGTTCTTTGTATTGACACATGGTTAGGAGGCATTGACATCACTCCTACTTTTTATGCCAGTCAGTTTTAAAAATATTTGATAAGATTGTTCCCAAAGATGATCTGTGAGGAACTCCACTACTAACCTCACTCTAGGGCAGAGGTCTAGCATACAGGAGTTGACATCTCCTCTGTAGCCACTTCTTTGGTTCTTACAATTGTAGCATTAATCCCCATTTTAGGTAAAACTTCTTTGTAGTGTATTACAGAGGTCTGGATAAATCCTATTCTGCTTTTTCTTTGTCCATAAAATTTGCTCTCTTATCAAGACATCTAGTTATTCTTACAGGATTACTTTGGTAGTGATGGCATTTTATCTCATTTTGCATTTACCCTCATATATTTAGTGGTTTATTTTCTTCAGAAGTTGTTTTAGATCTTTTGTAGTCTAAGATCAGGGTAATGTGTTTAGGTGTGTAGATCAGTTTTTTTCTGTACTGTTTGCTGACACAGAAATGGTATAGCAACAGAGAAGTAGGACAACATTAGCTAATGGCATAAGTTAGACTATTCCTGTAATATTATTTTCAGTTATGGTTGTTATATTTCAAAAAGGAAAAATTATTGAAAAAGTGTTCAGAAATAGCTGTAAGAATGTTTGTGGGCTTCTTGTATGGTGAGTTATAATGAGAGGCTTAGAAAGCTGGATCTGTTCAATACGTTTGAGTAGGATTCAGATGTAATTTGATCAGAGTCCACAAATAGGTACATGAAGATGAGATTTCTAGTATTTGATGGCCTTAAAACAGTAAAGAATATACTAAGGTCCAGAAGCTCAGAACAGAAGGTGGACAAATTCAGGCTAATAAATACAGTACATATCTTTTAACAATAAGGGTAACTAACCTTTGGAACACATGATTTAAGTTGTCATTACTTGACATCTTTACAAAGACATTTAGTTTTAATAAAACAGCAGGAGATTCTTTAGCCTGTATAGGAAGTGTGGTCATGCTAATTTAGTTATATTCCCTTTTGGCCTTGATATTTTTCTACTTCTCTGTTAAAATTCTGAAATATAAAACAAGTCCCTCCAAAAAGCAGAAGAAAGGAAATAACATTAACCTCTATTTTCTGTTTGCAATGTACAATGCACGTATTTTCATTTTCTATACTCAGGAGGAAAACACCTTACTGAATGAAATCTGCTTGCCCTCCTGTCTTGATAATCTGCAAAAGATGGTATTTTATAATCATAAACTGTTGGAAATGCTATCTTATTTTTATAATACAGCAAATTTTGTCATTTATTCAAGATTATTTGAGCTTGAATTAATTCCTAGTCAGTCTTTTTCAAATGAGCATTGCTTTCTTTGTGCTGTAAGAGCTATAAAAATGAAATAGCATTTGTAAAAATATTGGTAGCCACTTAAAAAGGCAAAATGTTGCACTTCTGTTATATGTGGGAATCTATTGATTGTAGACTATACAGGGAAGCATGGGGTTTTTTGGAACCAAGTTTTATGGAGACGGACAAAAATGCACTGAGAAATATGGGCTGATACAGAGAATAGCAGTGATGCTGATCTTATCAGCCATACAAAGTGTAGGAGTAGACGGGCCAGTGCTTGAAGTTACTCTGGCATGGGGATCTCTGGGGTTTTCTTAATAAAAAATATTTAGAAGTTCTATGCTTTATACTTACCATTTAACGTAAAAAAAGGAAAATGATTTAACCTTCCATATCTCTCCAGACTTCATCAATGAATACTTAAGGAAGAAGTTTTTATTAAACTATTAGAAGGAATAGGAAATAAAAATGAGTAAGCTTAAAAATATTGCATCTTAAAATATTTCATTCTATCTCTTTCTTCTGTTTTCCCATGACATATCAGTTGTTTGTGCATTACTTGAACAATTTAAAAGCTATCATCACTTGAGGAAAAAGAAGCATGAACAGAGAGATAAACATAGTTTTTTTAATTTAGGAACATTTTCACTTTAAAAGCACAGAACTACTGATTATTGTGGCAACATTCCTTGACATTGTGCAAAACATAGAAGGCAGAGGACTGAATTAACTGTGACCTTTTAAGAGAAATCTTAACCTAGATGAGAGAATTAAAAATGAGCAGTCTTTGACAGATGGATTAATGGATTGTCATATAGTACACATTTAATACCAAAATTGTTTAATTAGTGCTCTCTTTTGAGACAAATAAATTGACAATGTCACTAGCAGAAAGTTGAAGCTGATGATGCAATGTCATGAATCTGATCAAAAATATTGAGGATCTAAGGACAGGAAATCAACTGTTTCTTATACCACTCCATAAAAAGAATACAATATTCTTAGGTTTTCAACAACAACTATACTTTTTTTTTTTTTGCTTGACACCTGATTCAAGAACATAAAAAATATGTTATAGAATCTTACTGAAGAAACCTACCTTTGCATTCTAAGTGATGAAGTAATGAAAGTGTAAGTGGGCACTATGGTACTTAATCTTTGCCTGGAATTCTGTGATGTATTTATCTGGAGTATTTTGGTCCAGAATACTTGTGATCATTTATTTGAACATAAAGGGGGTTTAGAAAATACTTATTTTAGAAATGTGGTGAGGCTAAACATAATAGTATACCATTACATAATTCCATTCTGTAAGGGCAAAATTTGAAGCAGAAAGTAAAAAGTTCATCTGGATTTGTCAATTAGAGCAGATGTCCAGGATCAATCTTGCATTATTTTAGTCATTAAACAGAAGATTTAGAAAGCTTCATGTTTTGAGTTGCACTGGAAAGAGCTATAAGAAAGAAATTTATTTTGATGCTGAAGATAATGTGAGCTCTTCTGTACAATTTACATTATATAATATTCTTTTAAAGTTGTAATATTGTTGCTATTCCATTCACAGCAGTTTTTATGTGTCATGTTAAATCATGCCAAATTGGTGTTTTTTACAATGATCCACTAGAGGATACAGGGATACTATCTATTCTATTTTTAAATGTTGAACTCGCTAAATAGCAGCATATTGCTTCAGCAGGTTTTCAGTGCATTATTTTGCCCTATACAAAAAAGTTTAGGGAAAATCTACAGCAGCTAGGACTAAAGCATCATGTTAACTGATCTGAAGTTTATTCTCAGCAGAGATGTTTTAAAGATAATTACCATATCGGTATCATAATTCTTAGATGAACTTTCTTGTTAAAAAATACACAATGTATTAAAACAAACCTTTACTGTAGCAGTTTCTGCTGCTCTTAATTAAAAATGCTTCTTCTTCCTACAGCATCATTTTATCAAAATCACTTATTAAACAGAAGTGCTGGACTTCAGATACTACTGTTTAGGCAGTCAGTCCTTATTTGCTTGAACTTACAAAGAGTTCAAACCTACTGTGAAAAAAGAGTGTTAAAAAGGCATAAAATTAGTATCACCTTAAAAATAAGTTAAATATACACGTTGAAAATATTTAAATTGCTATTTCTTCAAACTACATGTGAACACAAAAGCTGAGGTTGTTGAATATGTTATTACTGGTAAGTAAGAGATTTGCAGATAGGCTACGCTCACAATAGTACCTAATAGAACAATATTGTAGGACTGAGAGTGTGGAGAATCAGATAAATGATAATGAGATGTAGTTCACACTCTTCTAACTATATAATTGTTAGTATTATAAGGAGGGAAAGTAATAATTATTGTTATAACCAGTAACATTGGTGTGACAGAAGACTTGCAATAAACAGACCTGGAGAACCGTAATGCATTTTCATTTGATCGCATTTCTTAGAAGCAACTTCATGAGCCCTTGTCCTTCTAGGCATTTGAAAAACAAGTATGGGTGACTACTGATTTTCTCTTGTTAGAGACTACAAATACCCAAAGACATTTTTGACAAGGTAGATGGGATCTGAAATTCATGAGTTTCGGGGAATGAGAGAGAAAGGCTTGAGGAAGGAAAAGGAACATTACTGTCTTCTGTATAAGAAAAAGGGATGAGACACAATTAAATTATAAGTTTTCTTAAAACAGGGACATTCTGAGAATTACATATAATATTTATGTAAATACAGGTGAAAGTCAGAGACCATAGGTTTTTATTTGTTTGCACAGAAGTAGTCCAGGGCTTACATTACGGTCCCAGAAACAGTTACAAAGACAAATCTTAGCTGTGCAGAGTGGTTCAAGCAGCAGGAACTCCTTTAGCTGGCTTCAACGCACAGGCTGACAAATCAAGAAATAGCTTTAGATTTTAAGTGTTAACACAAGCAGCACTTGAAAAGAAAGCTAGTTATTGTTTGGTTGAATTGTGCTTCTGAACTGATTGTGAACCATTGGTATTTTTTAATGATTACTTATCTACCATTTCCTGGAAATACCACAATAAATTTACCTGGTTTTCTGTAGTGTATACCAATTTAGAAAATCTTAATAAATAATAGTAAATTGTTATTATTTGTATTAAATGCATCGAATAGTGTACTCCATGGGACACTGTAGAAATACACTGAAAGGTAACCTCTTCCGAATACTTCAAAATGTGTATAAATAGAGCTGACAGATAATCAGAAGGAAGATGGAGACTCAAAGAAATGAAACATCTTACCCAATATTTCAGAACAGGTCAGTGGCAGAGTCAGAGGTGAGACCCACATCACCAGACTGTCCTAACCAAATGACCAGACTTTACTTTCCTTATAATATCATGAAACTGTAATAAGCAATTCTAAGGAAAACTGGTAACGAAGAGCAGTTTATTATCTTAAATAGGTTTTGTTTCCTTTGGCAATAAGTCTAATCTTTTGGTCAAGAGTCCATTAATATGGTTTTCTTTACCTTCCGTTTTTGGTATTTATAGGCAAAAAACCCCTACTACATTTCAGCCGATGTACCAAGGCTAGGGTCTCAACTGTAGTAGCAAAATTCTCAAACTTCGACTTTTTACACATATAAGCTTGGTGTAGCATTTCATTTACTTTTTAATTGGAAAAACTTCTATAATGATAAATTTAAATGTAGATTGAAATTAATTATATAGCCAAATTTAGTAACATACAATATAAATAAACAAAGCATTACAGATAATTGTCACTCAAATACCAGAATTTATTTTACTCTCTTAGGGAGAAAAAACTCATGAAAATAGATATGGACTTGGACAAAAGAGAAAGTTTTGGAGTAGGCTTTTAAAAATGTTTTTATGTAATTAATAAACTGTATAAACTAATAACTCTTCATTGCTTGATAACACTGTGACTAACATGCAGAATAATTTACTAAGTTATTCCTGCATTCTTCAGCTAGTCATTATGTATCTGTGGTTCATGTGGATACAAGTGTGCTTTTAGTGTATTTCAGTGAGGACTGAGTAAGGACAAATAGAAACCCTGTTCTGGGATATAACCACTATTTCTTAGTAGTGAATTCACAGTGCTGTTGAAAGGAAGAAGTTCCCCATGGTTGCAAGATCCCTATAACAACGAATTTTGAAGAAGACACAGGTAAGGTAATAGTTAAAAATTTTAGGGATCCCTAAAGAGTAAATATAAAATTATTTTATTCAAAAGTTAGAAACACTCTTAAGTAAGAATTCCCTTTCCCAAATTCACATCTGCTCGCCTTGCTAAATAACTTATTGCTACTTCTAATGAGTTAGATTTTCATTGTGATTTTTATAAGGCTTTAATTTTTGGTCCATACTATGTCAATGAAAACAACAGCAGATGCAATTCTTGTTGGGTAACAGCATAGACCGTTTATACCTTGAAATGTCTCATTTATCAGTGAAATAGAGTACTTAAAGATCTATATAACTTAGATTAGTTTGTGAGATATTTAGGCAACAGGGTTTTGCCTCATTGCTCATAGACAGAAAAGCTGTTTTTCAGAATGTGGAACTGTGGAATCATTGCCCTGTTAGCTTATTCTGCTGCAATTTATTAAGTACTACAATTATTGCTAAATGGTGAAAAGAAAGAGTCTTTTTACAGAGTTGATGTCTAGCCACTAACTCTTTTATGAAATGATATGGCTGGAGATCATATTCCAGCTTTTTGAAATTGTGAGTCTTATGGATATTTAATGACATTTCACAAAATGATACAATCTTTTTAAAGGAAAGGTGTGCTAAGATGCTCTGTTGAAACAGTTGTTGTGGTTATGTAAGATAGTCTTGTTTATTTATGAGGGTCATCTTATCAGAAATTACTTATACACAACTAGCATAAAATACATGTGAAATATTTAATCATTTCTCTAGGAGGAGAAAAAAGACCAAGTGAAATAACCCTGCAGTGTAATGCTACCAATATACTAGAGGCTAAATGGCAACTATTTGTTTTATTTCACTGTTTTCTTGTCTGTCATTCTAAACAGGCTAACTGTGGTCCAGTTTGAAAAGCCCTTGAAAATACTGCCTAGAATTTTGTGTAAGCATATCCACAGGTGTTTATGATATTTATGAATATATGGACTACAGTCAACCAGACAAAAAGAGAATGAAGTCAGGTCCCCCAAAAGAAAACAAGACAAAACACCCTAAAATAATAAAAGCAGAATTCAAAAATCCTTCCCCTTTTGCTTTTCAGATTTCTTGCTGAGCACTCTCCGTAATGACATTGAAAGTGATTAACAGTATTAAGTTTTAGGATATATGATTGTTGTGTGCAACTGTGTTTCCTTAGCTACAGCTTTGAGGGACAGAGTTTCACAAATATTCCTAATACTCTGAAACAGCCTGAGTATAGGCTACAATAAATGCAAAAAAGTGAACTTTTGACATTTCATGTATTTTTAAAATATTTCTCCCTGTTACTTGGTATGTAAGTTTTCTTCTAAAAGAGGAATTGTTATTAATAAGGAAGAAATAAATCATACCTAAAATAACCATTTGGTATTCTGATAGCTGATTTTCACATAAACAGCAAGAAGCTGCTGTAAATTAAATGTTTCCTGCTGATCCACTTCCTTTTAAAACACAGTAGGAGGGGCATTAGTTAACATTAAGGCAAACACAATTATCTGCTGACTACATTGTGTTAAAAATAGCTAACAGCAATAATTCTTTGGCTTCTTCCATCATTGCAGGTATGTTATAAAATTAGTTCATGTAAACATGTTGGACAGCAGTAAAATACTCCTTAATGATTTCCTGTATGCCAATGGGATCCTCAACCACAGAAGTTATTTTTAGTTGTGAAGAAACATATTAACCATGTTTAGTATGACCAGTTTTAAATAATCTTATTTTCAGTGGGCACAATGAAAAAGTATTTGTGGTAAACATGAAATAAACACTTTTTTTTTTTTTTTTTTTTTTACATATAAACCTATATATAAATAATGTATTTTCCTCTTACACTTGTCTTACACGCATGTATGGAAATATGGAATATGGCCATGTATGGTCCTTTGTCCCCAGAATCCTGTTGTCTCCTGGTAGAACTCCCACAGCTACCCTAATACTGTATTTGAGAGAAAGATGAGGAAAAACCAACTAAACAAAAAATACATAGTCCTTTCCAGAGTTCAACCTCAGGAACTTTACTTTCTGATGTGGTGTTTTGTAATCATTCTTCCAGAGTGTTCTGGCCAAAAAGGTGAAGATGTCTGGTTTGATTTTTGTGTATAAATAGAATGTTTGTCTTAAGTATTTGCTTTTAATGATGTTTCTACTAATGTCAGCTATACTATTTACCCAATGATTTCATATTCAGATACAATTATTTGAATATTATTCACTTACTTCAAATAAATCTGGGATAAGTTATGTCCTAACCTAAAGCAAAGATAGTTAATATGTGCTCATATCAGTATCATTCTGAATTTGTGACAGATGAAAACTGTAACAGTGATTGAGTTGTAATAAACTAAAATGATGGTAGTGGTGTATCCTGTGTTAGTAAGGAAGAAACTTTTTGTTCCTTCATTATTAATCAGCATAAATAAACTGTCTCCAAATGTTAAAAGCAAAATGGGATAAAATACTAACTTTGTTATTTACTACTTACCTTATCTCCTGTGAAAAAGTTGGTTTCTTCCAGTGTTTCCTAAAAGGCCTTCTAACAATTAAAAAATTTTAATTGTTATCTTTTTCTTTTGGATGATTTTGCTATGGTGTTACATTATTTAGAACATAATCTCCTGATTATTTTATCCCTCAATTTCTTAAAACAATTCTTGAAAGAATAATTGCACTGTAACTTGTTATTCAAAGATTCATGTATCAGACTTTGATCATATTTCTCAACAGTGAGCATGTATATGCAAAAAATTAGGGATAATTTATCTAAAATTTGTTTATAAAATTGACCTCTTCCCACAAACCCTTTTAAAGGAAATAGGAGGAGCAGCAGTACCAGAAAGACTGTACTCTTATATTTGGTACCCAGCTGACCACAGTCAAATAATCTTCAAATGAAAAATGATCTATGTAATTATCAGTATAGTTTAGTGACCTTCATAAGGTACAGAATGCCGTTCAGTGCCGTGAGTGTGCTGCATTCACAGAGTGTTACCTCTCTTATTTCTACACAGTTCTCAATCTCCAAGAGTATTTTATTTCAACATATTCCTGCTGCTGTTCTTCAGTATCAGATCTTTGTAAGTACAAATGCTTTAAAAAGCCTTTTGTATTTTAGGACACATCCCAGATGCAGGAAAATCTGGACAAAACCTTTGTGCTTTTGTACCATTGCATTGTTTTCCCTTCGCTAGTGGAAAAATTACTCCATCACGATAGGACTGTCACAGAATGGTTGAGGTTGCAAGGGACCTCTGGAATTCATCTTGTCCAAGTCCCCTGATCAAGCAGGACCACCTAGAGCTGGCTGCCCAGGACCATGTCCAGATGGCTTTTGAATAGCTCCAAGGATGGAGACTCCACAAGGTCCCTGAGCAACCAGTGCCAGTGTTCAGAGGAAACCTCCTGTGTTTCAGTTTGTGCCTGTTGCAGACTTGATAATCTTAAAGTTCTTTTCCAACCTAAACGATTCTATGATTGCCTCTTGTCCTGTCACTGGGCACCACTGGAAAGAACCTGGCTCTGTCCTCATTGCACCCTCCCTTTAGGTATTTATATACATTGATAAGATCCTGCCACCTTCTCTTCTCTAGGCGGAACAGTGCCAGCTCTCTCAGCTTTTCCTCATAGGAGACATACTCCAGTTCCTTAACCATCTTTGTGGCCCTTCACTGGACTCTCTCCAGTATGTCCTTGTCTTGTACTGAGGAGCCCAGGACTGGACACAGGACTCCAGGTGTGGCCTCACCAGTGCCAAGTAGAGGGGAAGGATCACTTCCCGTGACCTGCTGGCAACGCTTCGTCTACTGCAGCGCAGGATACCATTAGCCTTCTCTGTAACAAGGGCACATTGCTGGCTCATTATCCCTAATGGGAGAACATTTTGAAGATGGAGATGTACTGAATACTGTCTCCTACCACAGTGCTCTTCAGAAGCATATGTTATATAAACAGCTGCTTTTTTGCTCTGTTTTCTCAGTACCATCTTCAGAACCATGGTACCTCAGCTTTGAAGAGTATTCTGGAACCTGGTAATGCGAAAAATACTGTAGAGCCACGCAGCCATATGTGACATAATTAACCGTGTTTTGAAAATCTGTTGTTTTGCACAGCGCAGAATAATGTTGTGGCCCTTTATGAGATACATAAGGATTCACAGGATTCTAGGTAATTGTTGGGGGGGATTTGTGTGTAATTTTTCATATGCTAAGATGGTACCAAAATAATGACAGAATATAAGAAATGTTGCTTTATTAGGTTTATTTTTTCATAGAATCATAGAATGGTTTGGGTTGGAAGGAACCTTTAAAAATCATCTTGTCCATCCCCCCTGCCATGGGCAGGGGCATCTTTCACTAGATCAGGTTGCTCAAAGCCAGATCCTTTGCGTTTACTTTATAACATATCTTGGGATTCAGCCATCAAAGAATCAGGCAACCTGTGTCACTACTGCTATCACTTGCTGAAGTACTCACATATTGTCCAATTTCTCGCATACTCCCTGATTCTTAATGAAGTAGTTTGAACTATTCAAAGGAATAATTATTTTAACTGAGCATTACATGTTAGCAATTGCTAACAAACTTGTTGTATGTTCAAGTTTAAGGTTGAAAACTGAAGTTGTAATTTTTTTTTTAACAGAGAATATTTTTATTGAGAATTTACAAAATTTTAAATAACTGAAATACCACTGTTTAGATAACTGTTAAAAACAGACAAGCTTCTCTGATTCTAAACACATTTTCAACTCTCAATGCTTTCTAGCGAAATGCTGGATCTTTATATGCTTGGAACTGATTTACACAAATCTTTCAGCAGTTAGAAACTACATTTCAACTTTATAATCTTGACTACAATCCTTTTTCAATATTAAACAATAATGGGGTTTCATTGTCCTTTGATCCTCATATATAATCCTTTTTGATTAACATTGGATTTAAATTCAACACTGGAAGATTCAGCTTTGCAAACTCCAAGTTGTCTCTAAGAGTTTTTTCACTTCAAAAATAATAAGTTTGTCTGGGGGAATATTAGCTGCTACACAGCTTTTAGATATGTTAGAAAACACCCAAAGTATGCTCATTTCACTGTCCTACAACTAAAATTATACTTAAAAAAGAAAAACCTACAAAACGTAATAAAGATCAAAGCACATCTCTTTCCTCCCACCCCCAGGAGTAGGGAAGGAAGAGAGAAACAGAACAAAGTGGATAAAAATGGAATTAAGAGAGAGGCAGAAAGAGACAGATAAAATATTAATATTAAATGTGAAGGCTTTCACTTTGCTATTCTACAGGATAAATGGTCATCACCCCTACATGTATTTTTCAATTAAAAGCCTTTTAAAATTATTTTATGCTATTGTTGCAAAAATTAAAAATAGTCCTTTTTAAAAATAAAAGTATTACTGAAATGATTCTCAAAACATTTATATTTCTGACAACTGTTGTTACTGAGGGTTTTTTTTTAAAGTTTCAGATAATTATATATTAATGTTAAGAAATATTTTAAGTAATACATCACCTCATTTAGGCCAGTCATTTTATAGTAATTTTTATGGCCTCAAGCAAACATAAGTTATCTTTGAAAATACTTCTTCTTTGCTACATTTTGCTTGTGACTGAAAGACAAAAGAACTCTAAGAGCAAACCAGTAACACAAAATGCGAAACTATAAAATCTATGCATTCTTTAAAGTGAAAAAATTCCATGTTTGAAAAGTGTCTAGCACTGTTCCCATCTTTTAAAAGGATTTCAGAACGACTACAGATACCACAGTCTGGCAGACTTCAGTATTAGAAAAACTGACAGAGTATAATTAAGGACAAAGTAATGCAATGCTTGTATAAATATATGCTGATAAGATCAAACCAGCCTGGTTACAACAAGAGTAAACCATGCATTGTTGACCTGCTAAATGCTTTCAGTCAACAGTACAGTGTATAAAGGGCATCTTGAGGAAGTAATTTACTTTGATTTTTTTGAAAGGATTTCTGATAAAATCTCTCACCAGAAACTAGTAAGAAAAATAAAATAGCCATGAGGTAAGGCCAAAATTCTGAGAAGGATTAAAAGTGAGTACGCCAAAATAAACAAGGTTTTAATAAATAGCTTCTTCACAGACTAGGGAGGAATTCTTAGCAGGCAATATGAAACACTTAAGGAAAAAATAAGGTTTTATGGTTTTACCCAATAGCTAATAGTTTACCCTGTTCTAGTAATTATATTACCTAGATTGGTGATTTCCAGGAAATCTCTCATGATTGCCTTTTCATCACAGTTTGCTATGATAGGACCACCAATGTGGTTTAGGTACCATTTGATTTTAACCACACTGTTTTCTAATATTGTAGCTTCAAAGCATCAAATTGACATTGCTGCAGTCCAGTCCTTCTGACTCTGGTGCTTTGTTTTTGTCAGTGTCACTTGATGCAGCTCAAGTATTTGTGTGGGTGTTTAGTAAATTAGATCAGAAAACCAATCTTGGTCAAAATTAATCCCATATACCTTCCAGCAAAGAGTTAGTGTTTTGCCAGTTTACTTTGCTGATCCAGTTCACCATGTAGTCACATAAATACAGCTGATGACATGAGAGAGGGAATAGAGCAAGGACAGGAATAATGGCTGCAAGGGATTCCTTCTTTTGATGACAGTTCCTGTTTATGCTTGCTTCACATTATTTTTGAAGCCGTGGCTAACTCTGAATAGAACAGATAGTGAAATCAATTATATCCAGTTCAAACTTGAACTCTAGTAATTGCTAGCACAGATGTAAATGCAAATGGTGAGAGATTAGTGATAAATGCAATGATGAGAGATATTCTAAAAGTGCCGTAATAAAGATGATAAGTCTTTTGTGAAAATCAATGTATAGCTCAGGCAGTTATACAGGGATACATTTCACTTTGCCTGAGTTTAACAAACAGTCAAATTGATGATTGTTAAAAAAAATATTAAAAATTATTTGAGCTAGCAGAGTTTTGTCTGCATTATGATTAGAAATACTGAAAAATGTAACCAAATTTTATAGAATGCTTGAAAGTTTACAAAACAAAATATAAGCATGCATGATGTACTTTATTAAACATGCATATTAATATCATATTTCACATGTATTAAAAATCAATCTTCAGTCTTTTTTTAATCTGGTTATTAGTAATAGAGACAGGAAAAGCTGATTAGTTAGGTTAAATGCTAGTCTGAGAGTTACCTGTTACACAGAGTCCTCAACAAAGCAGTAAATCTTTCACCATTCAAATAAATAAGTGAATAAGTAGCTTAACTCACTTATGTAAATTTTTGCCACAAGAAACGTAGAGGTGAGAAAGATGTAACAGAAAATTCCTTGGTTCTTTGATATCTTGATTACACCTGAACATTTTGACCAAAGATTGTTAGTAATGGATATTGGAGAGAAGTCATCTCTGAGTTTTTCACTATTCAAGTACTGGTAGCAGGTGATTGACAGCCAAAGCATTATGAGCAGCATGGGTGTAGTACCCTTTCTGGCTATCTTGCAAGAAGATATACAGCACATCATGGGTTTCAGCTGGCCCTCAGTGTTGGACAGAAGTAGCATGCATAGCAGTATTTTAGCATGCATGGAAGTGGTCTAGGTTAGAGACAATAGATTGATTGTGGCTGGAAAGGGCACACTTTCTTCAGCACAGTGGATTTATAAAGTATCTAGCTACATCTACAATCTGTGAATCTTCTACTTAAATTTAGTAAAACTTGAGTTTGTGGACTTTTTGAGAACAAGGTAGGAGTGGTTTTTGTTGATGGAAGATTAGAGAGGTGCCAGTTCTTCAGAACACAGTATGCTCCCCAGGCAATCTGTGCCACCATTTATTCAGATCGATCTTTAGGGAAACAGATTTCTTCACGTTGCATGTTGCAAATAGTAATTGAGAATGCAAGAAAGGAAGCTGCACAATCTCTTAAACATGTCTTATTTAACACCATTACTAATAATCTGAAAGGGGGGGGGATGTTAAAAAGAAGATAGCAAGTTTCACAGATGATGCTAAATTAGGAGAGGTTGCAAATATTAGTGAAAAAAGAGATAATGCAGAAGAGCAAAAGGAGGTTACAAACACAGGAAGGAAAAAGTAAAACAAGGAAACTTTTGCTTAGAAAATTCAAACTTAATTATATAGACAAAAATAATATGAAAAAAGTTCAGTGTTAGAAATATGGAAAGTACTAACACTTAAGAAGCTGCATGAACAATAACTGAACTGCAAATGGTATATGAATGTGAACTGGAACATGGAAGAAAGCAAGCAGTTTGATTTGGGAAGAAAACTCCCTTCTTCAGCTCTCTGATCTGCAGAGCACATAAATAAACTGTATCATCTTTCAGGATAGCGCATCTTGTTCTCTCAAGTTTACCTCGCCAATTTTGTGAGCTGGTTGCAAAAGAGGATGTATCACCACAATGCAGCATTTTTATCGTGCGCAGTTAATGCACGATGTGAACTACATTGTTATAAGCAGAGAAATGATAGTCCTTCTCTGTATCTTTGAGGCCAGAGGTAGATGCAGTACAGCTGTTAATGGCAGAGGGGGAGGCTGCATCCCATTTTCCTTGTTTCAGGTCATTCCCTGCAGACTGGGTCATACGGTGGGGCATGCTGCCAACCTAAGAGCTGCAAAGCATATTTTTTGCACTCATATTTTCAGGTGCTGCACAGCACTGCAGTTTCTTTCCAGCACTGGAGGAGCTAGAAAGAAACTGCAGTGCTCTGCTCAAGTCAAGACCAAACAAGTGAGTTGATGGTGCAATGGTGGAGAATGAGAGAAGAGGTGGAACACTGTAATAATACTACCGTTGGTACTTAATATCATTATTAGCCATAAGCATCTCAGAGCTTTCTTTTCTCTGCGAGGAAGAGCTGAAATGAAAAAACTTTTTGATACGGGAAGGGTTGGCTTGTGGAAAAGAGCAAAAGAACTAGACATACGTTCATGAATATGATTATGTCTACATTGCACCTTAGGGGCCGGACCACAGAGCTCACTAAAGCTGCTGTGCCCCTTGATGTGTCTCAGTGATTTGCATGGTCAAATATAGGATGCCTGTAGCATACCCTACAGGGCATAGAAAGGTTTCTGGAGCTCAAACAACCCACAAACCCATCTGCCTTTGTATTTCACAACACTAGGAAGATCCACATAGCTGACTTGTCATTGGCCATGTTATCACTGCAAGGCAGCTGATGCTGGGCCAATGTATAATTCAGACAGAAGCATACTCCAACTTGCTAGGACTTGATCTAAGTTTTCAGTCTGCAGCATGCCCCAAATCTTTCTCACTGAAAGTTCACAATAAACATATCATTCATATCCAAAGAGTGTGGGCCTAGGACAACTATGGGCCTTAAAAAATGGGCTTTAAACATACACTCCACAAAACCAGAGATGAAGCCTATATAACATGTCTAACAGATAACTGAAGAGAACTTAATAAGCATTCTCCAACAAAATATATACTGTACGATCAAATGGAAATTGGCATATGAAAGAGTACCTGTAGAGTTTAACATCAGTAATAGTAAATGAGAAGACAACCAAGTGCCGGGTCCTGCACTTCAGTCACAACAACCCCATGCAACACTACAGGCTTGGGGAAGAGTGGCTGCAAAGCTGCCTGGCTGAAAAGGACCTGGGGGTGTTGGCTGACAGCCGGCTGAACATGAGCCAGCAGTGTGCCCAGGTGGCCAAGAAGGCCAACAGCATCCTGGCTTGTATCAGGAATAGTGTGGCCAGGAGGAGCAGGGAGGTGATTGTCCCCCTGTACACGGTGCTGGTGAGGCCACACCTGGAATACTGTGTCCAGTTTTGGGCCCCTCAATACAAGACATTGAGGTGCTGGAGAAGGGCAACGAAGCTGGTGAAGGGTCTGGAGCACAGGCCTTATGAGGAGCGGCTGAGGGAACTGGGGTTGTTTAGTTGGAGAAGAGGAGGCTGAAGGGAGACCTTATCGCTCTCTACAGCTACCCGAAAGGAGGGTGTAGTGAGGTGGGTGTTGGTCTCTTCTCCCACGTAGTTAGCGATAGGATGAGAGGAAATGGGCTCAAGCTGCTCCAGGGGAGGTTTAGGTTGGATATTAGGAAAAATTTCTTTATGGAAAGGGTAGTCAAGCATTGGAACAGGCTGCCCAGGGAGGTGGTGGAGTCCCCATCCCTGGAAGCATTCAAAAAACGGGTAGATGTGGCACTCTGGGACATGGTTTAGTCTAGTCTACCCTTGATTGGTTTAGTGTGGACTTGGTAGTGTAGGTTAATGGTTGGACTGGATGATCTTAAAGGTCTTTTCCAACCTAAATGATTCTATGATTCTGTTAGGATGTTAGTGTGTGCTAACTCTTAAGAGACCTTGGATATGTACCCTGCATGACAAAGCATGCTGAATGTACTGGAAATCTCCATTGCTATTGTCACAAGAATATTCTACAGCTGCATGTCATTTTGTTGTGCACATATACCCAAACATAGAAAGTTTGCACAGCTATCATCTTCCAAGGGCACTGCCAGGTTTGAACAGCTTTATTTTATGCCATGATTGCATTCATCATTTCTGGCTACAGGTATCTTAGGAAACGGTGGTTCAGTCTGTCTCCTTAGGCACTGCGTGTCCTTCATACCTTCCTCAGAATTGCACTTGACATTTCAATATCTGAAACCTAGTGTATGTGACACATCATGTTGATTTCCACACTTGAGTTGGGCATCAGGAAGAGTTCAATATTCATGCCCCAAAGAAACAAAATATTTCAAAGGACTGAGTCTTAAAAAAAATTTTGAAAACAGGAGACATGGGGCAGAACAAACAATTTAAAAAACAGTGAAATATAAATATTTTGTAAGAGAAATACATATGCAGTGCACTACTGATAACCTTGGCAGAAAGACAGCAGTCCTATCACCAAAAAAAAAAAAAAGTTCTGAAAGAGTAGAAAAATGTTAACAGTTGGCCAGCTGTTAGGAAAAAACCTTATCCAAATTCTAAACACTAAGCAGCAAAGAAGCAAGACTCTTAATGTATCTGCAGCTGGAAAGCTGAGCATGAACATGAAATCAGTGCCAGAGGAATGTTCTCTCAGGGCAGGGCCGTGTTTTATCGTCTAAGCACTGACCTGAAGCATTATTAGTACAAATGTGGCAAGTGGAACTACCCATTTTTGTCAGCCTTTCTCCAGCTAGACTAAGTCAAACCTTAGACTAATTCAGTTACTTTGAGATTAATTCTGGCAGAAGTGGAAAGTACAGTACTACTGGTCTCTGACTATTTCCATTGGCACTTCCTTCCAAGTTTCTTTTTGTCCTACCTAGACTAAAAGCCTTAATTTATAGAGCGTCATCTCTAATGTCAAAATTTATCTTCCTATAAGGCATTAATGCCTACTAATGCTTATACTAATGCCTAATTGCCTATTAAAATCTGCTAGCATTATTACACACACACCCCGGTTGTCTTTTTTATATTTGTTCTTTGGAGTAGGAGTCATCTGTGTTCTCTTTTTTGGTACAGCTCCTAGCACAAAGGGGCCCTGATCTGAGACTGATTTTCTTAAGTAAAAAAGTTCTAGAGGAGATGTATTGGGAGGAAAAGTTTCAAAATAGAGCTATGCCATCTGAGCTTCTGTGCTTCACTGCATGACTCCCATTTTAAAGACAGGGTCAGATTCAGGAGTAAAATAGTTGGAAAGATAAAAGGGGGGGCTACGTGGGACTTCTGCCAAAAATAAGATCCTCCATCTATAGTCCTGAAGTCTCTGAGACTGACCTGTCATGTTGTGAAATCATACACCTTGTGCCAACCTTCATTTGTGTGATGAGAAAACACAAGGACAGAAGGTTACAACCGTTTCCACCAAAAAAAGTTTAATACTAAACATATGGAAGTGTCATGTGAAGCTTTGATAATCGCTTAAATAATTATTTGATTGACTGAGATACCTTATCATGTACTCAACAACATTTCAGTCAAAAAGTGTAAATGCCAAAATATGTGAATCTTGTATTATTCAGTCAGATAATATAAACTGAAAGAGTGACTATGTGAGACTGAGGTATGCTTACCAAGAAATAGAGCTACCATTATTAACATACTTTTTAAATTTAATTTTTATTTTTCTTGATTGTAAAAGGAATTTTTAAGGAACCTCATTTATGAAAGAACAGGGAAGTAGTATGGAGTCGCATAAAGTACTTGCTGATAAGCAATCCTTAGAATCTTTGAAAATGCCATTTCTTTAATAACTATACCAACTGCCACCCCCAACCACAAAGAAAAGCTTAACTGGCCCAGTGACTTGAGAAATGCAGCCGTTGTTTAGGGAGGCTAAACAAAGTATTATTCTCCATTTATTTTAACAGATATTTACAAGCATATACAATTTGTAAATGCACATACTGTCATACATGTAAGCAAAAAGAAAAAAAAAAAAAAAAGACCTCAACAAATGATACCGTTGATGATTTAAGATTCCACAATCCCCTTTATAGCCCCTTAATAGGTATTACATGCAGCAAAAACAAAAAAGGAAATTTTCCATTTTAACCAGGCCTCTTAATCCTGAGAAGTATTTAATCTGTTGGAAATGCCTCAGTGCCACATTGCTGATGGCATGCAATAAAGGTAGTTGACCTGTCCCCTGTGGAGCAAACCCAAGGCAGTCTGCCTAATCTCATCCTGGGAAACACATCCAGTATCACTGCAACTGGAGAAATCACATGGGTATTTTTTCAGATGCCTTGCAAATACATACACAAAAATTATTAAAACAAGCTTTGTTCAGTTCACAGTTTAGCCTTTTTGAAGTATCTCCCATGCCCTTGAAGAACAAAGAAGCCAGCTCTATTTAAATTCTGTTTTTACGATTGTCTGCAAAATGCCTCTCATCCCCTTGAGAGGAAATAACTCGATCCCCACAATGCCAGGTTTCAGAGGAAATACTGGTACAGTCAAAGTCTAAAATAAACACATATAATTGGCAGAAGAATAATTCCCTATATTTAAGCCATTGTCTTTTCCCATTATTAAGTGTCTTAAGATATAATACAGTTTTGCTAAATTTTAAATACTCAAGTTGAAGTTTTCCATGGCAAGTGTCTGCCTCAGGCTGAAACGCATATAGTTCTTTACTTGTTTTGGAAGGCTTAAGCAAGCAGAGTGCATCTATGCCTCACAATAGGTTTCACAGGAAAATATTTTTGCCCCTATGAAAAATGTTTACAATTACCAAGGAAACTGTATTATCTTCATGTTCTGGAGCAGCGGCCTAAAATTTGGCATGAGCTCTCCTGTGAAAATCTGCCTACATTTGGCTTGCATTTATAACCTGCTGGGAAAAAAATAAGAAAAAGCTTCCATGTTTTTAGCCATTAGGGTTTGGCAGCTATCTTCTCCAAAGCTTCATCTTCGCTGGGTCTGCTCCTTGCCTGGACTGAAGGGGCTGAGTGGAACTTTGTGCAATTCCTCCTCTCTTTGACAGGTGTTGTGGTTTGGAGAACAGAGCTTGTAGCAGAAGATTCTCTCTCTTTTAGTGTCAAAGAACCCCTGCTGATGCCACAGCAATAAAAGGAAAACTGTCTAAGTGGACCATTAGGAGCTGGATCTGAGTGTTACAAGGATGGGGACAACGACGAAGCACAAGAGAAGAGAGAGTAACTGAAATTATTAGCCAAAAGATGTGAAGACAGAGAAAAGTGGAGTTAAAATGTAAAAATAATAGAGAGGAGTGGGAACAGACTGGATCTCAGAAAGGAATTATTTGACTGGGAAGGCCAGCAGGGAATCTGTGACTGTAATATGGATGTACTGGAAATAGCACCAATGGAGGATTTATGATTGGAAAATGATAGATAGGTATATACCTTTGCCTGCCCTCTAGAACTAGTCTTTTGCTCCTGTCAGGTAATAATTCTGTAGGCCAGATGAAATGCATGTCTCGCCTGCCTCTTGTGGCTGATTCACAGAAGAGTGACAGCTTTTCACGACACAAATACTTCTCTAGATTGCATGTCAGAGGTCTGTGCTGCACCTAAAAACTCAAACCAGTTGAGAGTACGTGCATGTGATGTAACTTCTCTTTATAATTTTTGCTTTTAAAAGCTAGGAAGTTGCATTGACTTTCCAAACATCGTCTTACTGTTCTTTGGGCTTTTATGCTTAACATATACTTAACTTACTTCATTGAAAATTCATGATGGCAAGTTTTTCACTGAAACCCGCTATGAATCAGTCATTCTTAGAATACCCTTACTGTCTACATGGTTTGTGTTTCTGTCATCACATGTCTCTGAGGAGGGGAACTCTAAATCAGAATATCCAAGGAAAGAGAATATTTGACACATATTCAAGCTCATAGAGCTTAAAAGACAGGGATACATGTGTAAGCTAAAAATGCAGCTGCCTGGAAAATGTTCAGTGATGAGAAATTTGCAAGGGCTAAGGACAGAAACACAGTAAATTTCTCTCTGGTCATTCAGCTGTGCTGCCCAATTTAGTAGAGCTCTGGAGACCAGAATCAACCCATTCCCACACCCCACGTGGTGCTCTGTATTTACAAACCTTGATTGTGTTGGTAAACACTGAGGAGTTTCCTTTGCCTTTGTACTGTAGCACTAACCGGGCTATTATGCAACCTTAATACTTTTCTCTTTTTACTATTTACTATTTACTATTTCTTGTTTGCTGTCATTCTAAATAGCACTGCTATTTAGATTTATATAAAATTACAAATGAAGAAATAGAAAAGAATATTTTGACTACAGTTCTGCTAAGTACACAGTGCTTTCTCATGGTAAATGCTCCCCACAGATATCATGTCTTAAGACCACCATTGCTTAGAATTAAGAAAAAACGAAACATCCAAGTGATGAAGTCTATTGCAAGATCGGTGGAACATACAGAAACTCCACTCTGGCTAGGAAAATTGAGTCATTGCCACGACTAAGAGAAATGAGATGCCTTACTCATAAATCCCTCCCAGTCTTCATCTCTCAGACATCATAATTAATGAATAACCATTTGTTTACAAGTAGGCTATATCATCGTCTGGTAGCTGGAAGTCTGTGAAGCTAGATCATATTTACCTCTTTCTGAAGCCTTCCAATAGAGCTTCTACAAGGTTTCCCTTTGACTATGTCTATAAAAATGAAATCCACTTTAATCCCTTTGGATACTGTATTAGGTACAACTTTTTTCAGACTGCGTGAAAATCTTGAAATATCACTGTGAGGATTTTTTTTTAAGATGGTTTAATTGTAAGCCAGTTTAAGTGATGTAATGTAGCTGCATTTCCTTCAGCCTTTAATTAACTGAACAGGGTAATTATCTTTTGCAGTTACGATTAATATTTTTTCCTAAAATTTAGAGCTATCAGACAACTGAAAAGTTTTCAAGATAATAAACGATGTTGAATGTGTCCTGGTTATTAGAGATGTTTAACGATGAGAAGTGAAAGCAAAAGTTGATTACCAATGAGCACCTGAACATTAAGAAGAAACAGTTTTTTCCAAAGGATGGATTTAAAGAGAAATTTTAAAAACTTCTCTCCTCTTTGAACTATTTTGTTCTGAGATGTCTATTTTTCAGTGTAGAGAAAATGTTTATTGATAATTCCTTCTGAAGAAGAACAGAGATTTCACTCTCAAACCACCACCATCAGTTGTAAAGGCTGTCCTTTTTCACTTTGTCCCTACATCACATTCCTTTCAGTTGCCTCCTGGAGACAAAATCTCTTTAGTCAAGTATTAGTGAGATAACAAGGAGCTGTATTTTAACTAGTACAGATAACCTGGTTGCTGTGCCAAAAATTCAAGTTTTCATCTTTGAAAAAGAAATTACTCCAGAGAATTTTTTTCCCCACAACTCTTAAAATATACACCAGCACCAAATCAGCACCCTTTCATGGATTCACTTGAAGACCTGAGCTGTGAAATTTCAGCTCAAGAAATTAAGAATTCTTTGTACTATGACAAGTAATACATACCAAACTTGTTACCCAGAACTGGCCAAATGAGATCTTCCAATATAATGGTATCTTTTCATCTTTTTTAGTGAAATCAATATCTGTGATTTTAACTTTCAAGATTTTCTGAATTTCTGCTTGAGGGCATGTATGGCAAATACGGTCCTACATCCTTTCAATTTATATCTCTTCTGTCTACTACTCATGAATCATAAACTTGTTCTTCAGCCAGTCTGCTGCATCCATTTAATCTAAACTTAGTCTTGGATTTCTGAATTGCTGTTCTTTTAATACTTGTCCATAATCTGTTACACCAATTAGTGAGTTTCTGCTCAGATTAATTTCTTTTTCCAACATCTTAGAATTGTTTCAGCAATCAAGATTTTATTCTATTTTTCCCCCTGGAGACTGCTTTCAATTCTCCTTTGTGTTTGAAGGGAATTTTCTAACTTCCACTGATAAACACTTCTTTTTCTTGAGAATATTACTTTTTCCCAATGCCATGGGGTTTCTTGCTGTTTCTTGCTTGTAAATGATTTTCTAGTTCATCCTGAAACATGGCAAATGGGACTGAGCTAAGAAGCAGGGATGTTTTTGTTTGCCATGTACCCTCTATTCCTTTTCACATATGGGGGTTAGGTGTGTCTGTATAATACAGAAATATATGCTTTATATATTTGTGCTTTATATACTGATAGATACCCATATGTTTAAATGCACAAATACACAGGGTCATGTGAGTGAGTTTTTTTAATGAAACATAGAGAATAGCTTTAATATTTTCTTGTCCTCTTTGTTTTTGTGTACTCTGCAGATATACTTGAAACATATTAATTATTTCCTTAACAGAGAATAAGCAAGTTCTCAACTTGGGATTCTCGAAGTTAGGTCGTTGAGAAAGAATGACTGAAAGGCAATATTATCTGCTCGTATGTATTTAACCCTCCCATCCCTCTGAATCATGTCCCAGAACACAGGTTTCTTTAGTAGAAGGCAAATCTTAAATAAGAGCTTAAATGTTCTCCTTAAATAGACTGTTATGTTGCTATGACAGGTTAAAAAAAAAAAAACAAACCAGCTATTAGATGTCACAGGACTGTAGAATCACCAGATTGTTTAGAACTTTAGTCTGACTGATAGCACTGCACTGGAAGATGCAGCTGTAGAAATCAAAATGCATATCTAAACAACACTGAGTCATTAGCCATGTTGTTTGAAAAAGTAATGTCTACTGATTTGCATTTGCTTTGCTGTACCTTATTTTGGATTTTTAAAAAGCCTTATAAGATTCTTAGAGTATTAGACCTTTATATGGGTAAAGAGAACATCAACAGTTACAGGAGTTACAATAAGAAATGTTTTTTACACTGTAGATAAAATTTGTTATTTTTGGCATAAATTAATCACAGCGTGGTGGGAATTAAGAGGAAACGTCTAGCACAGACTAGTTATTGCATACATATTCAATACTTTTGCCTACTTTCCTCTGAAGAGCATTTGGCACTGGGCACTGTCAAGGTATTGGAGCAGGAGGCCTGTTAGTCTTATCTAGGATGTCAATTCTTAATTTTCTTCTAATTTGTTTTTAGAAAAGACAGAAATGCCTATTATAGTAAACACACAAATAATTATTCCAGAGCAGTTATTGTAGGGTTAGCAAAACAGATAACTTGACATGCTTATAAAATCTGTATAAATATAGCCAAGTATGTAAACTGTAATGTTTCTCATTAGAAAGTAATAGAAATGCAAATTGATTTCACGGAAGGCACACAAAATAGTTCTTTTCTGCAAAATTGTTTTGTTATTGTGAGACATCAGTGTGATAATGCCACAAGAAACAGCAGGTATCTTGCTGTTGCTTAGTTCTAAGAAGATGGGGGTTTTCCCAATACCAGACCTGCTCAGGTTAATGTACAGCTCTATTATTTCTCATAATAGCTGTTTAGCTCTTTGACTATCTTCCAGACAAAGCTCTTGCATTAAACCAGAAAACATGCGCTAGATCTCCTTCACATAAGCCCTGTCTTCATGGACATAGCCTCTAGCTCTCAAACTTGAATTCCATTTTTAAGTATACTAAATTCTGCTTTGGTGGAATACCATTTATCTTATGTTCAGCTGTGAACTGACTTTCATGAGAACACAAGGTAATTTAAGAACTGTTACTGCTCAGGGCTTGAATCCTGACTACTTTTACATGTACACAGAATGATGTGAGGACTCAGGTTTCACATGCCAACACAGTGTTCCCAGAGGGCCAGAGCTTAAACTCTGGAAAGCAAATTTCAATCGAGGTAGGTACAGGGAGATCAAAGGAAAGCACCTTTTGGAGGTTGAGAATAGATTAAGTCGCTGATGAAGAAGTAAAAATATAATCTCTCAGATTGCTATTGGACTCTGACTTCAACTGTTTTCTGCAGGTGGGAGTTCTCCTCGTGCTCATATGAAATGAGAGGAATAGCTGAACAGATAAGCTCACAGACTATGAGTGAATATGATTTGTTGTATGAGAGGCAAGTGCAAGAGTTAAACTGGACAGTGAACAGCTTAGCAGTCCAGTTCTTTTCCCTGGCAGCTGAGTCTTGTTTTTCAGAATCTAAGCATTCACTCTAAATAAATTTTCTCCAGCTCTTGCTACAATATCCTGTCAAACACAAATAAATAATGAAATAATATACTGTAATGGCAAATAGGCAGTGCCCAATGGATCCCAGTGCATTGGGATTCATTGGGCTGGGATAGCTGGGACTGATGCAGAATTCAGTGAAGGACCTAGCTTAATGCTGAAGATGGCATAGGGAGACGGTAGCTGGTTAATACAGCCTCATACCTGTCTTGATCCAGGAATTTTACTTCTGGTTAGATGACTGGCACCATTGTAAAGTACAGATATGCCATGAGTCTTCACAGCAGGATTAAACAAGAGTACTAACAGTTATGAATTGTGCCTACTTGTAGCAAAGGAGTAATAACTTCTCTGAAGTTAACTGACCCCTATCGACTGTCAAAATTATGAACTACTTCACTGTCAATTAAAGGGCACAAGAAAGGAAATGAACAAATGCACTCTAACATCTACATGATGTCTGGCATCTTGTTTGTTTGATCTTAAATTGTGTTATCTTATTTTGGTGTCATTGCTGGAAATAGATTAGATTGTATCTGCAGCATTGTATTGGGTTTTTTTGCTTTTGCTGAGTACAACTCAGAACCAGATTTTCGAAATACCGCATCTATTTTTCAGGTACAATTTTCAGCACTGCTTTTTCTGCAAGCAAATGATAAAATATACAGATATGCATACAAACCTCAGCTGTATGTGCTAACTGAATACAAACTAAGCACAAATGGGCTTTTACAGATGTAAATTCTATCATTTGCTTGTACAAGTGACAGTGATAAACAACCACACACACCAGTGATTTGCATGCACAAAGTTGAAGTTTAGCCCTGAGTGCTTTTTGAGACCTTAAGTGTCATACCCTGTTGACAGCATATTTGACCTGAGAGCATCAGCTTTTTAATCAAAACATTTCCTTGCAACTTTGGTTTATTTTCTTTATATCCATTACCATGTCTATTTATTTTTAATCTATCATCAAAACATCTATCTTTGAATGTTTAGGCTGACTGTTGTCTTTTGCTGAACTATTGCTAATATGCTGGCAGGCATTGCTATTCCAGTACGTTTGCCTAATTTGGGGTCTAATCCTACTTATTTTGAAATTACTGGACATCTTTCCATTGGCTTTTAGATTGTACACTCCTTGGGGCAGGGATGTGTCTTCCATTGTTTTTTGTGAGTGCAGTACCAGTGATGGTGTCCAAGAAATACAAGTAGACAATAACCTATTCTTTCAAGGAACAAAAGGATGTTCTTTTTGATGCATTCATCTTTCATCTCTCTTGAGTTTGCCATTCAAAGTCAGAAAACTCTTTGCAGGGTTTTTCACTTTCACCAGTTTCCTAGGTTTTTGCATCTTATAGTCTTCTCATGTATCCTCATGAATTTGCTTTATACTCAGCTGTTCAAATGTCTGGTTTTAACTCTACAATTGTGGGTAGAAAAATTAAACAATAATAAATATCTTATGTGGCTTTTGGAAAATGTTTCTCTAAAATTTTTACTAGGTTTTTTTTCCTATAGCATCCTGCAAAAGCAGAAATAGTGAAAATGTGGCCTTTACAAATAAGGAGACATTGCTAGCTCCAAAGTCCTATATTGAATTTATTTATGGAATTTAAAATTATTTTGGAAAGGGAAAGTGCAGGATTTTGTGTTTCTCTTTCAAAGTCCAGTCCTTCATTCCACCTTGTAGTTGTAGTATTGACCTCAAAACAGGTTTATCCTAGGCAAAGACAGCAAAGTCAGACTCTCTCCTAAAGATTAATTAAAGTGGTGAAGACTATACTGCTTAAATACATACTCTGACTCACTAGATTCAGGCAGTTGCAGATTAAGACCTGAATATAGTGGACAAAACTGTAAAACCCTAAACTCAAGTCCCAGCAGTTGAATAGAAGAGTAATTAATAATGTACATATTTGTTATCAATGTCTAGTTTTAAGAAGATGTAATGAATCGTGTTTGGTTTTATTGATGCTTAAACATACTTTGTTTCTTTAATTTATGCTTAACACATTTTTTTTTTTACTCTAAGAAATTTGGTGAATTTAAATGTATTTCCAATCTGCAGAAGGAACAAGGAGAGAATGGGGCATATCTCAGCTGGGCCAGAGAGTTAGCAGAAGTTGGAAGAAGTAGTCAAATTGAGCAGTATGCATTAATTTAAAAATTAAAAGCAGAAATGCTTAAAGAAAGTGGTTTTGTGCATATTGTTTACACAGATACTACCAAATGGATTACTCATCTATTTTCATCAAGAAAATTCTCCAGACTTCAGTTTTGACAGCTTTAAACAAAACCCATCACCCCAGCTCAAAACTATATCTGCATATGTATATATGCAGTCTGCTACAAAAAAAAGATGCTGTTACTAGCACATTGAGGCCTTATGTTTCTCTCTACTACAAGGAAGAAAGGGATCAGTGGAGCTAAACAGCTAACTGTTCTGGGCATTCTCCTTACCCCGTGGCGTGTTCCAGCTCTGAGGATGTTTCTCTAGGATCCCACTGGGCATATCAGAAATAAAGGCACAGAGGAACACTCCACAGCATGGAAAATCGGACAGGATTAGTGCTCCTAAGACCTGCACTAGTTCCTATACAAATCTCCTCTGCACTTTACGCAGCAGAGCTCTGTGGTGTGTGTGGGCTTCAGGCCAGCTGGTGAAGCCGCAATGCCTGAGGGCCAAACCCACGCATATTCTTGTGGTCTGTCTCTCCCTGTTAGTGGGACTCTGAACTTCAGTGGACCAGTCCTTGCACACTGACCCTTGGCTGCCACTGGAGATGTTGTATCCCTTGTAGAGCATTCTCACGCCTTTGTCTGCTCCTGAAAGTTTAATCTCTGGCAATGAAGATTTGGCATCCATTAAGAAATAATACAGACCAATTCTTTCTCCCTTGTTTTAATGCATCTCCCTTTTGTTTATTTGTTTCTAACAAATGTTTATGACAAATTACTTTTTTCCCCATTTTCTAAGTTAAGTGAACTCAGTGGATGTTTTTCTTTCCAAAAAAAATGAAAACTAGGTCAAATTTTTCCATTTGGCCCAGATCCAAGCTTACCACAGGAAGTGAGAAGACTGCAGCATCACCCAGTGAAATACAGATGTTTTCAGATTGTGTGAAACGAATATCTGTGTGGCTGCGCTGCACGCCCATTTGCCTCAGAGCTGTGTTTCCTTTCTTTGGGTCTGCTAGGTTAGGCCTTTTGTCCCACCCAGTGATGACTAACTATGAGCCCAGGCCAACTCTCAGAAAAGCCAGCAGAAATAGCTGCTGCTTCTTCCACCTCACACAGCAATTTTGAGGGGAATAAAGCCTTCCATACACCCTGCACAATAGATACGTGCTCAAGTCATGACAACTGCTTTGGCAAGTGAGTGGAGGGTCTGCACGGCCGTTGCTCTCTTTGCACTATCTTGGGCAAGGAAGGATGAAGCTCTGGCTATGGCCAGAATAGTTTTGTTTTGTCAGTTATGTAGAGTATAAACTGCGAGGAGCTATGTTCATGTTTAAAAGTCATGAAGTCTATCAATTCTGTTTTGATAGCTTTCTAGAAAAGGAGCTGTAGGAGCTCAGGGGAACTCCCAAGGGTTACAGGATTTTTTGTTCCAGAAAAGGAATGGAGATAAGTCTTTAAAAGGCTCAAAAAATGTCACTCAAGGCTTGAGTTGTGCAGCCATTCTTTGTGGTTTCAGTACATGTGAGCAAAAATGTTAGAAAGCAGGGAAGAACTGATGTTATCAAAATTGTGGGTGGAACGCTAGAAGACAAGATGCTTTTGAAAATGCAGCTTGTAATGTATCCATTTTCATGTCAGACTGTGTAGAGAATGGTGGAATTCAAATAGTATTTTCATCTTTTACTCTCTAAGAATATCCACAGCATGTCTTTATATCCCTGTGCAACACAATTCTTTTAGGAAAGCATTTATTAAGCATGTACAATTATAGACTTTCTGAGACAGAAAACACCTGCATAGCTAGATCTCGAAAGTTACAGGAGCCCCCAGGTTACTGAATGTTTGCGTACTTGCAGTAAAGCACCTTAGATAACAGAAGCAGACATCAATGGGTGGGAAAATGACTCAATGAACATCTGTGTCAGCCACTTTGAAATGTATAGTACAGAGGGAATTATCGATAAGGTCAGAGTCTTCATGAGAAAGCAACTCTGTTTGCAACTCTCAAGCAAGAAATGAAATAGCCTAGAATGCAAGTTGACAGATAGAGTGTTGAGTGAGGCCCCAAGGAGCTCGCGTTGACAACAGGAAACCTTTGATTTGAATTGTCTAAGGGTGGTAAAAGGTCAAAATTATTCAAATGTTGAATGCAGTGGGTAGGTGAATCCTGAACCAACAGATAATGTGAGGCAGCAGAAAGCCAAATGCTGCATCTCTCATACAATGATAGCTGTGTTTTTATAAAGATTGCATATATCCTGCTAACTTGTAATTGCCATTTTTGTACATTTGACATGCAACATCTGCAGTTTATCCACATGAAGAAAAATATAAATGTGCTTGAGGAAGACCTGAAAATATCTTTGAACAGGAATTGTTATGTAAGTAACCATCAATAAATGTCTTAGTTTCTGAGCAGTTATCTTAAAACTACCCATAAGAAAAAGTGATAAATTGCTAAATAAAACAAAGGACCGAAAGAAGAGACCATGGGAAGGGCAAAAATGTTCTGTTTAATCTGCCACTCAACTACTTTATTATCCCAGGCAAATAATTTAATTTGTGTATGTCTTCCCACCATTTCTAGCCTTATTAATTAGGACCACAGAGGATTCCCTTGCCATGTGGCTTGCACAGTATGTTGTACTATCATCTGATCATAACCAAGAATAAGAATGCAAAAATGACAGTTTTCTACAGGAAGCAATCTTTGACCCTTTCCATCGACTTGTTCTGATACTTGGCCTGTAATTAAATCCATAAACTCATTGCTTCCTAATTTTAATTTTTTGAGACATGAAGAATGCAGTTGGTCTTGAAAGGTTTTCCTCTTGCATTTTAGAATGTCAGTGCCTCTGGAATCTATTTAGTCACCTACACCTGTTTTACAGTACAACCCACAAATGCAAAATATGCAGGAGCAGGGAGCGTGTATTAATGAGTTGCAGTATTGATTTCACCAGCAATATTTTAATGCCATTTCTCTTGAAAAATGAACAATAGATCTGGCCTCAGAAATTCTAAATGCTTGTTCGGTATGATAATAGACAGTCCATATTCAGTAATGTACCTTATTATTCTATATAGAAGCTAAATTATATGCTGTTTTACCACAGTGAACATGAGTGAAGGATCCATGCTAATTTTTTTCAGTCTGTCAGCACATCTGGAAAGCATTCCACACAATGTTGTTTTCTTACGAACATGGCCTTCCTGGTGTGGATTGACTTGCCCTCCAGTGAGACTTCCTGGTTTCTGCTTCTCAATGCATTGTCTTCCAGGACAGTTGCCATGTGATACAGAATTCTGGCTCACCATTCTTCCACATCATCTCCAAATACTGTTCTGCGGACTTATGTTTTGAGTTTGACGTATGGACCAAGTTAGTTGAAGGTACCGAAAACTTTTCATTATGCGATACCGATCAACTGTTCAGCTCTGTGGCCTGTTGCATTATTACAGCCTGTAGTCCCACTCTTCCTTCAGTGCTTACCAGAAATAATTCAGGGTAAAAGCTCACGTGCTTCTGCCTGGACCTAAGGAACCCAATACTTGTCAGAAGGATCACTTAGGAGACTGGAAGGAGGTCTTATTTCTTATCTCCTCAGCCTGCTTGTTCAGATTTTGTTAGTCTGTACAACCCTGTACAATTTGTTAGTGGTCCAAGATTTGTAGTTACCGTTTGTAACTCAAAGTATGTTTGGCCTGAAGACCATTATTTCTCTCACAGAAATTTGCGATGATTATTCGGACCTTTACCTTAGCCTGACAAAATATGTTCTACTTAGGATTCTCTTGAAATCCATTGAATAACAGCAGCCAGGCAGAAACGTGGTTTGTGCAGAGAACACCAGGAGCACACTGATGTCATGAATTATTTGTGATAATTTTATTTTTGCAATAGTATTGTAAATCTTTTGCAGCACGAAAAGGAAAGATGAGGAAAAGAAGAGCAAAGAAATAAAGAAAGGGAAATTTGAAATTCAGCAGCAAAGTACAAATCTTCGCACTGACTTTCATATAGTCTAGGGCCTGCCCATCTCTTCTTATGTATGATCATGTTCACTCAAACCATTGAAGAAGGTTCTATTCGTTTGGGGGGTTAAACTCTCCAGGATTAGGAGCAGAGCTTTCTGAGTCAAGGGTCCCCACCTCTGGAATTAGTTTTCCTTGGTTCTCTGCCAATGCCCAGCTCCAGTAAGCTTCAGAGCACATGGTGAAATGTTTGTATTTGGGTTAGCTTTTCTCTATTTTTAGATGGTTTCGTTTTGCTTTGAATTTTCCTTTACAGATCTGGAGATGTCAGGTTGGGAATTGTTATTTTCAAACAGCATTGTTTAATATTACCCACCACGGGAAGGTTTCTACGTCATTCATTTATCAGTAATTTTGTAAGTGTGCGCTCCAGCACCTGAATGAACAATTTTTTTATTTTCGTGTTTATCTTGCCATCTTCCAACCTGTGATACTGGAGGTACTTTGACCCAAACTGGAAAAGCTCTTGAGCACAGAATTTTGCTCCTTGTGTGCTTTGTTGTGTGTGGAGGGAGGTGGTGACCGCACAGGCAGACTGACAGGGGGGTGGCTCGTCATCTACGTGGGCTCATTGCTTTGCTCTGGGCAATTCTGCAGCAAAGTCCACCTTTGTACGTGTTCCATGCAAACAGGTCCCCCCAAAAGTGCCTGTCTGCAGCTAGTACTGCTTTTTGCTAATGAGACTAAAACTATATGAGTATCCAGAATTTTTAAATCCTTCTACCCCAAAATGTAGACTATATTTAAATGATTATAAATAAATAATTGTAAGTAGTCTAAAGTATTTGATTATAAACTTTAATATTCAGGCTTGATTGTTGTATTATTTACCTCAATTTTACACATCGATGCTGATAATTTCAAGAGAAATGCTCCTTATTTGCACCAATCTGAGAAGACAGCAGGGCCTGCAAATAACGTGACATGATTTGAGAATAATACTAAAGGATCTTTAGGGACGTGTATTTTTAAAATACAGCTTTGGTTTGTGACAAAGACTTTTTTTTATCTATTGCAAGATTAGCCCTTGCCCTTCGTCCAAATATATTGTTGCAATAAGATCTGTTCAGGTTCCCACAGTAACAATCCTGTTGGGCAACAACGGAACCCAAGGTGAGGAATAAAAGGGCACCATGTATACCTGATAGTCACCCGCTTCCCGAAATACCCTGGGACAGGTTCTCTCCTGGTGTAAAATAGACCAGCTCCGGAGGATGTGGCCCAGTATCTCTGCGGTAGCGGGTGGTTGCTATTGGAGAGGTCAGTACGCGCATGGGACAGATCAGGTATAGATCAGATACGTATCTTGACACTGCAGGCTCTCGGTAGATGTTCCCAGTTAACTTTCAAAGCAGCTGCTCCTCAGGACAATGTGGTGTTTGTTATATTTAGAAGTGCAGACTGGTCAGCTGATGGTGTCCTGATTTAAGAACGGTCGGGTCTACGCTCACCATTCATCCCTTCAAAATAAAAAGGGGAATAGCTGAAGAGTTGGCTTGGCTCCGGCGCCACTAAGGAAATTCTTGTTTTGGTATAAAACACTCTTAATGAGATTGCATTTTTCCCTACCATGTCTAACTTCAGTCTGAGAAGGAAGCTACCACGAGGAATAAAATAAGCGTGTGCGCACTGCAGTCGCGACTGATTTAGCAGCTTACACGGGATTTTTTTTTTTTTTTTCTTTTCTCTTCTGGTATTTGTGTTGATAAAATCGGAGAGCCGGTGGCTGGTACCGATTTAGATTTCCAGCCTGGATTTGCTCTTGTTTTTCTCCTTACTCCAGTTCTCCTTGTGCAATGCTGCGTGGCGCTGGCCGCCTGAGAGAGAGGGAGCTCCAGTCACACACATACGCTGAGAGCACGGAGAGGAGATTAACATCAAGGAGCCCACATTTGCAATAGCGGGTGGTGCTGGGGGGGAGGCCAGGGGAAAATAAAATAAAAGCAACAATCGGGTAAATGCTCGTCTCTCCTCGCCACCAGCACCTTGCACAGGTCTGAAATCGCTTGTTTTGCTTTGCTGTATTGCGCTTGCCTGGGATGTGGAGAGGGGAGGGGGAGGGGAGGAAGGGGGAGGTTTAACTTTTACTTGACATTACCGGCTTATTGTCAGTTCCCCCGTCTTAAACCCCGGTGGTTTCCCCTCGCCCCCACCCCCTCCCCGGGCTCGGCTCCCTCCAGTTAACTTTGTTCAAAGGGCTGCAGCCAGGAGGGCTTGTCCGGGCCTGGGACATAGATAGCGTAAAGTAAATAACCACCACAATTAGCCTGGGGCCGGGAGTTGATCTTCGTGGCGAGAGATCTGCTTAGTTAGCGTTTGCTCTTTCGGGGCGACTGAAGGCCGTCGTCCCAAGGACACGCGCGCTCACGCACACACGGGCACACACACGCACACCTCCCCCCCCCCCCCCCCGACATACACACACTCACTCTTACACACACACACGCGCGCACGCACACACACACACACACACACGCTGGATACAAAAGTCTGGAGGATCTAGGGGAGAATTGCAGCCGCCGGATCCGTGCAGCAGCGGCGGCCAGAGCCATGCGTGTCACGGCCTCCTGAGGGGGGAAAAAAGGAAGGAAGGAAGGAAGGAAGGAAGGAAGAAGGAAGGAAGGAAGGAAAAAAAAAAAGAGGAAAGAAAGAAGGAGAAAAAAGAAAAGAGCGAGAAGGGAAAGCACAAGAAAGACGCGGGGTGGTGGAAAGTGTTTGCCTGCTTTTGTCTCGCAATACAGTGAACTGGAAGATGGAGATGGATGTTAAGGGAGTTTCTCCGTGCCCGGAGCCCATCCCCCCGGCGGCGGGGTCTGGCGGCTGCCCGCACCAGCGCCCGCACCACCGCGATGGGCAGCCCGCCGAGCCGGCCCCCGCCGCCGACAGCGGCCACCCGGAGCGGAGGCACGGCAGCGAGAAAGAGGACAAAAAGGTAGGTCCGCTCCGCCGCCGGCCGGCCGGCGCCGCGCCCGCCGGAGGGGCCCGGCTGCCCGGGGCCGCGCTCGGCGGGGCGGGCAGGCGGCGGGGCGGCGGGCCCGCTCCCGCTCCCGCTCCTCCCGCCGCCGCCGCCGCCCGGCCGCGGCCGCGCCGCCGCGGGCAGCCCCGCGCCGCCCTTTGTCAGCGCGGCGGCGGGAGGCGGGGGGCCGGCGGCGGGGGTTGTCTGAGGACACGGGGGCGGCGGGGCGGGGAGGCGCGGGGCCGCGCGGCGGGGCCCGGGGCGGCGGGCATTGTTCCGCCCGCCCTGCGGGAGCGGCGCGGCGCGGCGGGCGGCGGCCCAGGTGCCGCCGCGAAAGTTTACCTCACTTCGAGGGGCCGGCGCCGGCAGGGCCGCCGCCGCCCGCCCTCCCCTCGCCGCCGTTGTCGGGCAGCGGCGAGGGGCGAGTCACCTGCGGGGAGCAGCCCGGGCGCCGCGTCCCGCCAGCCCTGCTGTGTCATTGCGGACCGGGGGACGGCCGCTGGCGGGCGAGGGAGAGCCTGCGGGTGAGGGAGTTCAGCCAGAAATGGGTCAGCTCGCAGCCTCCAGTGCGGATATGTCTGCCGCTGGAGGAGTCGCCGAGTAGGGAGGGTGGGATGGAAAAAGGTTGCCATTAAGATAATGTCAGCCCGAGTGCATTGATCGGCGCTTTTGTCTGTGGGCACCGTCTTCGTTTCCATTCATTTTCCTCGGCGTGGCTTTCCCGAACTGAAGCCGATGAATTCCGCTGTGTCTGGAGGTCTGTAATAGGCAGAGACTGATAAATGTGCAAGTTTCATCGTAATGCGGTGATTGTTGCAAGGAGCGATCCGTGTGTGAGAGACTGTGAAACGCATCCGTTTTATGTTTCGGCGAAATCCGAGTAATTCTCCGAACGGACAGATACCCCAAACCAGATTAGAATCCTAGCGTAAATGAAAAAAAAAAAAAAAAAAAAAAAGAAACGTTGCCGTGTACTGGATTTGAGCTGTGTTTCTTCAAGTAGTTTTACTATAGTTTGGTTTTCTTAGAAATCTGTAGGAGAACAGTAACACAATGAAGGACTGTAAACCAGCAGTGCAATAAATTAATGCAAGGACTATGTCACACCATCTATTTGCATGACTAGAGTTGCAATTATGAGAAATACACGGTATTTTGAAAAAACGGTATCCCTAACTGGAGACCCCGAGTTTGTAGTGTTTACCTCCTGTACTTTTAGGTTTGTCACTGTTTGGTAAAATCTGTCCTATTGTTTTAATTAAAAGAGCGTATCAACGACTGATCATTTTAACAGGGCCTGTGCAGCTTAATAAGGTGGATACAAGGGCTTTATTTTTAAAATGATAACTGGTGGTTTACATATTTTGATAGAGGTACACAGAATTTCATCTCCATTGAGTTAATGAATATTTCATTCTGTCATGACTGCATGTTACTGTACGTAGCTAAATGATTTGTGTGTGTATGATTGTTTCTAGGATCCCTTTCCTTGCATCCTGTTGCTTCCTGGAACTTAAAAGGCTTTTATTTAAAAATAATTAAAATGTAGAGCCAAGGTTGCCATTTACACGAGCTGGTTGTGCCAGTGCCTTGAGCATTTAAAAACCCTGCCATCAGCAGAAATCTGTGCTCAGTAGTTACTTTCTGCTGTGCCACACAGTCTGTCTAATGTTTTACCAATCGTGGACCTGAGGAAGGCAAACAAGGTATGACTGAAGGTGAATGAACACTAGAGAAGGCCTGGTTCTCTATGGTGGGGCTAATTAACGTGTTTAGATAGCTCAGTATCGCACTGTTTTATTCTGTATTTGCCGGCATTTTCTGGACAGAGGAACAAAAGTACTACCTTTTTTTGTCCTAGTTGTAGCTACGCTAAAGTACTGTGATATATTCCTTTTTTCAATCCACTATCAGCTTTTCCAGGCTCGCCTTTGCCAAGGTGGTTGCAATGATTTGCTTGTGTTTTTGGGAAGTGCTGTGATATTTCAAACCTCCCTAAATGTATGTATCTTTTCTGGATGCCGTCCCAGGACAACCAGTACTTCTTATTAGTGCAGAAGTATTTCAGATATCTGTTAAAATAGTGGCACCAGAAATGTGATGAGAAGGGGAAAACCCATTAAAGCGATAGTAAGATCCAACACTATTGCGAAAAAACCATTCCAACCACAAAACAAAACCCGAGTATTGCTGGAAACATCATCTAAGAACTTTCTAAATGGATTGAAGTAACACTACCATTGTTTATTTGACCCTTAAAGAAATGTCAGAGGCGCACTGATACATCCTAGAAGTGTAAGCACTCTATGTGGAAATTGTAAAGGACATTAGAACCTGATTTCCTGACACATGTATACTTATGAATATCTACATATTAAGATTTTACAACATCTCATGATTCCACTGTCAGGACTTGCTTTTAGGGATCATGCTTCAATTGTAAAAAAATCTTCTATTTTATCATTGAGCTCCATTTCCACTGGAGGTAAAAAGAGTTTTGCTTCCGTCTAAGTGGAGCTGGGTGAAATTTACGCTCTGATAAAGCCATTTTTTGCCACTACCTCTGAAAGGAACATTGCTGAATTAACCAAAGAAAGTATTTTCCTAATCCTATGGAACTTCAGTCGAAGGTACTACCATAGTGTCAATATATGGATATTGGAGCTTTTTTCTGCTGTATGTTCATTTTTTTATTTGTCTTTGAACTTCAATGAAATTGTGAAGCACATGCATAACTTGAAATATATCCCACTGTCTTCAGCTGGGATGCTGACATGCTGAAGTGTATGCTTAAGTGCTTTGTTGGAGGAAGACCGAGGTTACCTCCCATATATCTTTCTGTGTTGAAACCATCTCTGACCGATGTATGAGAAGAGAAATTATGAAGATTGACTTTATAATTTATTAAGTATACAGTACTTGGTGCTTTACAGCCTAGCTGCCATTTAAGCGGGAGAAAATTAAGCAGAAATAGTAGTGTGCAAGATTTAGAAGACGGTTGCCTCTATAAGGATACTAGTTTTTCTCATAAAGCAAAATACGTCAGAAAATATTTTTCAACAGTCCTACAGTATTTTCTGTTATTTTAGTTAAAAGCATGTAGGTCTAACCCTATATACAGCAGCATGTTGACATTCTGCAGTATGGCAAAGTGGGTGACTAAGGGGAGAGAACACCATGCAATCCTGGCTGTTTATTCCCGGCTGGAGGTGCAGCTGAAGCCTGCGACAGGTTGTGTGGGTGGGCCCTCACACCGTCTTGCCACTCTGTGACTTGGTGCAAGGGGATGCGGGCCCATAAAGTTTACCGAGGATTCTTTCCAGCTTATATTGGAGTGATAGCATCTTTGCAAAGATTGGTGTAGGGAGTGCTTTGAGAGTTGAAGGCAACTCTGCAATTTCGTTGCCCATTGGTGACTATGGGTGACATTTGCCACAGCTGACATTATGACCAGAATTTTTCCAGGGGTGGTATCCTGAGTTAGGACTCTCAAGCCCTTAGCTACAGCCAGTGTGTTACAGTGTTTCCATTTTCCAAAGTATTGTGTAGCCCCCAGGTCCTCCAAAAGTTGGTCCTAGGTATGGATTTGGTAATGTAACATTGCACACCCAAATAAGAGCATTTTATTTTGTTTTCCACTCTGTATATCTGAGGTTTGCACAAATCATTTAGCACAAATGATTTACAAGCACACCCAGAGCTTTCACTTTATACCTACGTTCCAGATAGATAAAAAAACCCCTGTGAAATAGCTCCAAGGTGAAGAACCTTCTGTGTATTTACATGGAAATGAGCACACCAAGGTTACAGCAAAAGCAAGCCTATCTGGGCTGGGTACGTTGTATTCTGGTTCAAAAACAATTTGCCAGTGTTTGATATAAGAGCTCTGAAGTGTTTTGTGGGCTTATTTGTATGTCGTTTCCCAGAATTCTTGCCTGTGATATCTGTGTGCAAGAGTGGTACCCAGGTGTGAGCTTCTGGAGGGGAAAAGCTGAGTGCTTTGGGGAAAGACACTTGGTATTAACTTGGGAATTCTGTTCTGCTGTACACGTGATCTGATCTAATTGCCAGTGTCTGAAAGCCCTACGCTAGTGTATTTACAGGACTACTGCTGTCAACAATACGGTGGTTGTTCACTCATCCTCCAGAAGCGGTAGGTCAGGAAGAGTGGAAGACTCTTCAGGGGCAATTCTTTTTTAATAATTTCTCTTGTGTATTTAGTTTTCTTTGGTTTGAAAAGCCTTATGTTACTATGATGTTTACATTTAGGGAAGAGAAGGCTTAAGAAATACAGTTTATGCTTGAAGCAGATGGTGGGAAGTTTCTTTTTGGGGGTGGATCACTCCAGTCTCAGGTCAGATGTGCTTATCTTTCTTTAGGCAGTTCCATTGTGCACAGGAGAGTAGTTGTCAACCACTCTCTTTTTCCTGGAGGTTTAGGTGTTTTTTTCAGATAACCCGGACCCAGCCCATTGAGCAACTTGAAGTTAAGGTCCAAAAGCTGAAACTGAAATCAGTAGTGGATGAGGGGAGAAAGTCTGGAGTGTGTGGGACAAACAAAGCAGAGATAGACAACACTACCAGTTGCTGATGGTAGCAGCTTCTCCTGATAATTGTATAAAATGCAACACTTTGTATTAGCTGGAGTTTCCAAGTACTGAAGGCTTTGTGCCAGGTCTATCATGATACTAGGCCATGATACTCATGGGCTATGGTCCTGCCAGGATGTAATGCAGGCATGAATAGTCAAGGGCAGGCCATTGCCTGCCTGGATGGACAAATTCTTAGCCGCCCAGAGACGGCAGAAAATTTTACTTGCGGCTGTTGCTATTCTGAGAGTTTGATGTCAGACAGAAATTCCAGTGTATCTTTGAAGTGTGGACAGAGCTGGAGAATAATTGGTCTTCTCTAACTCATTGCTAAGAATGTTTCAGAAGTCATTCCTCAGCCCAGCGATATCAACTCTGTCTTTTTCAGGTCCACTTTTAAGCACCTCTTCTTCATTTCTAAGCTGCTTCTTACCATGCTGTGGGCCATCATGATATTGGTATTGATCTGCACAGTCCAGTGTCTTCCTGATGAAACGGTCTGAAAAAAAGCTTATTCTGTGCTAGCACCCTGTTATTGCAGAGTGGTGGCTGGTGGCTGGTGGCTGTCTGGGTGGTGAGTCTGTCCCAAAGCCACAGACCCAGGACATGCCGAGTCCCTTATATTCACGTCTTTGTCCTGCAGACTCCCAGGTCACAGCTCCGGGGCGGGCTCTAATTCACAGCAGCATGGGCAGGATCCCAGATGCATCTGCCTGGGATGGCAGCCCGGAGCCACAGTGGCAGGTGCCTCTGGAAGGGAGGTTTTGGTCCTTTCTATTGCTGCTGTGGGCAGCAAAGCTATTAACCATGCCATTAAACTGATTCAGTGAGCAAGGCCCAGGGGCCATCTGCTTTGAGGAGAATTAGAAAAATTCAGATTAAAAAAAAATCAAAAAGACTAAATTCACTGTGAACTGAGAGCCTTGCTTTACAGGCAGGTCTACTGCATTACCATGCATTTGATGTACTCTGCCTCTCACGCTTCTCTTGCCTTCTACTGAGAGAATCCTTAGGTGAACCTAGGATTGTGCCTTTATTACAAAAATAAGCAGATGAGAGGAGGGGGGAGAGAGAGAGAGAGAGAAACTTAGTACCTCAACTGAAGGCAAGACTCATATTTTATTAGACATCAGAGAACCCATAAGGAGAAGAGAGATTGGGAATCAGGCCTCATAATTTTCATAGCTCCAAAATCACTTTTTATCTCATACTCTGAGAATTTCTTTTACCAATGTGGGAAAGAATCTTACCTTAAGTAGAGTAAATACACATTTAAAATGTATTGATTTTCAGGTGTCATATTGAGAATCTGGAATGTGGAGAATGAGGTCTAGCACCAGTTTTATGTTAGAGTTAAAGCATAAAGTTGGAGAGGGAGGAACTGACTTCTGTGCTTTGCCTGTGTCTGTGCTAAAACAACATACATGATAGTGCATATGAATGATTCTTTAAAATCTTACCCAATACTGAAACTTCTGAAAGAAGAATATGCTATTTAAAATAGTTCTCCCCTTAAATAAGTTGCATGAGAAATGTTTTGGCAAAGAGTGAACAGGTGTTTAAATTTTTCAACCAACTGATCAATAAGTGGATGAAGCTTGAAAAGCTGATCACACTCTGACTGGTTCCTGGGGTAAACATAGAAGTATTCATTGTAATGCAGAGATTTTGTGAAAAGTAAGTATTACTTATAGTTATTACAGAGTGAAATTAAGTGCATATGTAGTTGATTAGGTAACAAATCCAGGGACATAAACAATGAGCATCATGGGTGGGAGCTAAAGAACACACTTGAGTCATCGGAAACACAACCACAAATTTTGTATGTAGAAGACACGGAACTGGCTCTCTGGCTAAAGGCAAATTCATCTCGGCTGCAGAAGGGTTGCGAGGATTCCTACTCGGAGGAAGATGCAGCACTGAAAAGGGCATTGTTATCTCCTCTTGAGCAGTTGGGACGTTGCCTTGACTCAGATGTAGTGTACGTGTTCGTGCCTATGTGCTGAGACTGGAAAGCAGGCCTATTCAGGACTGCACATGACAGCCCAGAGCTTGGCCAGTGCATGGCATATCCTTGCTAACGTAGAGCTTGTTCTCAAAAGCCCAGTGTTCACAGGAATTCCTGTCCAAGAGTTGAGTGCCAGCTTGTAACGAATCTGAGGCTTCAAACAATGGATAATCAATGAAGCTAGAAAAGAACAATACCCATGTTGTTGCATGCTATTCCCAGTGTTTTTCTAGATGCTCACAGTGTTTTTAGACCATCTCTGTCTGTGGTAAAAGCTTACTGTGTCATACTGCACCCTTATGGCACAGTAGTTCTTACTACACTGAGGTTGTGGTTTACTTAATTGCTCAGAGCTAAGAGGGAAGTATAGTTACTGATGTGTGAAGTGGTTCAGTTTTTGTTTGGTTCCATATTTGGTTGTTCTCTGCCTGGCTGTAGCCATGCCACTCACATAGTGGCTGGGATTGTTTCCCAGCAGCTTGTGCTAGGTGGATTTCTGTACTGACTAGCTGCTAGTAGCAATTATCCAGTAAGGGTATAAAAAGTTGCACAGTCCCAGCAGAGAGTTACTACTTTCTAACAACTTGTATCAGAGAATAACCAAATAGTAAGGAAAATGGGAGTGCAGCTATAAGCAGGAAAAATGACAACAGGAGCACTGGTAATAATTTCCATGAAAGTAGTGCTCAGATCAGGTTCTAATGTGATGTTTAAACATGTAGAAGAAAAAAGGACAGATCTGGGAGATACTACCGATACTAAGTATTCTACAGTAGTTTCTTTCCTTTCTCACTCCTCATCCTTTCCCCATGGCTCTGGAATTCTCCTCTGTCTATGACGAAAACTTCTGTTTTGTTTCATTTCCCTGCATTGCATTCTGAGCTGTAAGGGGAATATGAATTGTTCCAGGAACTATAGTAGCCAGTGCATCTTAACTGGGATAAAACAAGACACAATTTGGCTCATAGTATGGACAAGGACAGTCATGTATAAAATTTGTTAGACAGCCCTGATTTACTAGAAAAAAAGTAATTGTTCCATGCCTAATGGCTTCTGCCATGTGTTTAAATACAGCTGTTATTTTCATTATACATTCTATTAAGTGAAGACCAATCTTGTTATAGAAGCAGAATAGAAATAGTTTCCTTGACTGAAAAACAAGTGTTGGGTGAATAAAAATTACAGACTCAAGCCCCAAAGCTTGGTTAATACACTTACTGTTCCTGGCCTTCTGAGTTCATTCCATTGAACACCTTGGCCTATAGTTTCAGAGTTTATTCTTTCTGAAAAGATATTCTATACAAGTTGTTCAAAGTGATAATGTGATCAACAACTGAAAATACTGCAGGGAGATAAAACGAATGTCTCCCCATTTAGTTCTAGACCGTCTGCAAAGGATTGTTATCATTGACTGGAGAATGAAAATAAAATGGTGTGGAACCTATGCCTGTTCCGTTTTCATAGGGTCTGTGTTAATTGATTTCAATAAGTGCCTCAAGCACCACTGACACCTCTTCTTCGCTATTAACTAATGATGGTTGTCTCAATGAGGTTATTACTGAGTCTATACTCATTTCCAGGAGCCCATAGCAGAAAATCTCTTTTTGGATCCAAACATGCTCAAGATAAGTCTTTGTGGAAAGGGAGTTAAAGGGCTAGTATCTACCAAAGATAATTGTTGCAGCTGTTATATTTCATAGTAATTTGATATTGGCTATAGAATAATAAATATGCATTGTGCTTTGCTGAGAATTCAAAAAGAGTACGTTATTGCCTTGAGGTAGTTACCACGTGAATCAGACATAACACGGGAAGGATAACTACGAGTCCTCACAGAGGGGCAGGTGAGCATGTTGTGTGGGGATAGGATGTAAATAACTTCTGCTCTTAAGGTGAATTAAGAGTGAAAGGGAGTGGCACAGAGGGCAGAGAGTCCTTGCTGGAAAGCTAATTGAAAACAGCAACTTTTGAGTAGGACTGGAAGGAAGGAGTTTGTAAGGTTAGTATTCTGAGACGAAAGAACTTTATGAAGTGTGTATTGGGTCCATGTGGAGTTAAGGAAGCACACAGCAGAATCTCGCAGAGTTCGCAAAATGCCTATCTAGGCTTCGCAGACATTATACAGTGCCCTGGTTAGCCTTGTTAACTTTATTGAGTGTGCTTCGAGGACATGCAGACTTTCAAAGTATGTGAAAGCCACTTTTAATAATTAATTGGCTCGCTCTCTCCCACCTATTGCTTCATATCTAATAAAAGGCAACAGCAAGTCCTTGCCAAAGCCAACAGATACAATAATATTTAGGTTAGTTGGGCTTGGGATATGACAGGCTAGAAAGGATATCCCCAAAGATCTTGGAAGTGAAACAATCCCCATTTTTTGTCCTGTCTTATTTCTCCCATGACTCCCATATGATGTGCTCTTAGACTAAATTTTCCCTGATCTAATAAGTGCTCTCAGGAAGATCAGTCCAGTTTTAGAGAACGAGAAGCGTGTGTGTGTGTGCGTCTGTTTGAACTGATTTATAACTGGAAGCATGTTTCAACTTTACTGTGTCAGGGGGACATGCTGAAATTTCCAAGTGATAAACTGACTTCAGCCTTAAGCAGAGCAGCCACCATCCACACTATCATCTACATCCATGCACACACAGTGTGACGCAGGAAATGACACACCGTTATCAGATGGCTGTTAAGATGGATGCAGGGAAATGGTGAGCTTGCTGGCATCACCTCAAAGACAGACATCCACAGATGTTCTGTAGTCACTTAAGTGTGTGCAGTTAAAGTGTGCTTGTTGTGCACTTGGGGAAATATTTGTTTAAACAGAGAACACTTAAGTTTGGAGGAGGCCATGAATATGCTTCCAGAGGGAGAAGGGAGGAAATCAGCAAGCTTAATGGGAAGGAAAGCCATACAGGTTTTCAACAGACCAAGAGGAGCAAGGAGTAACAAAGGGTCAGACATTCATCCTCAACCTGATTTTATCTGCCTCCCACAGCAGGGAAGTGGCTAATGCGGTGGAAGCTTACTGTCACCTGCTATCATGGTCTTATGCAAAGCATAGCCTTGTTAGACCTTAAAATGGGGACCCAATGTGCCGCTTCCTGAACTTGTCAAGAGGACACACCCTGTGCAGAAGATAAATAAATGATGAAGCAATTCTGAGAGAAGCCATGGGGAGGCTAGAGTCACAGGTGATCAAGGTCAATGTGGCTCAGGGAATATTTACAAGAAGGGTCATACCACAGGACTGTCATGAGATAATCAGCCAGATCTACATCAGAACTGGAATCAGCCAGCGGTGGGAAACGTTGCTCAGGGCAGGAACAAGGCTCTGACTTCTCTGTCTGATGTAGTCTCTGCTGTGCATGTTCTGCCTGTTGGTGAGACTGACCAACTTTCTCTCTTTAGGCAGTGTTTCAGAGTCTGTTGCATGCAGAACAGTTACTAAGGTCTTTCTTTCTTACTAACTGGTCAAGTGAAGTAGTCACAGTTATACCTAACTGCTATTGTTTTAGAGTTAGACTTACATCCTCACAACAGGCTATCTGTTAGATCACACTACTATATGGGCTGTGGCTGTATTCTTGGTAGCTCAGAACTATCCATAATGCCCATGTTGTCTGCAGGTACAAGCGAAGCCCTTGAAAAGATGTCGTTCTGCAGTGCCAGTCTGCATTTCACAAGTGTCTGTGCATGTTACCTATGATCATATTGTGACAGCTCTTAGTCGTACATCCGCCTCTGATGGTACTAACTGGAAGAGACCAGAGCCATTAAAATTACATAACCAGAGATAACAGGCACTTATGTATTATGTACTGTATGTTATTATTAAGAACAAGGAGCAGGAAGACACAGTGATACAACAGTTAACAGGTGCCTAAAGCGTTACTCTCTTATTTGTGGATATGGGTGACTCATTTCTCACCTACGCAAAGGAAAATTATAGGCGAATCTGTCATAGGTAGAACTTTTGCCATTTTTAAGGTGCAGGTCAGAGCAGTTGCACCTGTTGACACACAGTTCTGTGGTATCAATAGTCTCAGCATGCAGTGTGGTCCTTGCTTTGTCGTACATCATGGGTTCCCTTCTAATGCTGCAGCAGAGACTTCACAGCTACCCAGAAGACTGTGAGGAGGAGTACAGGACTTCAGCAGTCCAGGTCAGGACCTCTGAAGGGTGGTGTGGAGATCGCTGCAGAGAATTTAAAAGGTGAGGTACCAACTGATAACTACAGAAACGCACTGTGCACCAAGGTACTCTGTGCACGAACAGAAGTATATGTATTGTGCAGAGTAAAGGCAGAAAATACTAAGTTCTGCTTCCAGCCAAGGTTTGTTGTATTATAATGGTGCATATGTGCAACAGTTAGGCAAGAATAATAAAACTTACATTTAAAAGCCAAAACAACAGAAAATGCATAAATGCAGCAATGGGATCTAATGATAAATTGTAAGTGCAAAGTGAAGGAAAAGAAGAACAAGGCAGTTTATCCATCTTCCTCTGTTGTTAGCAAGTGTGAGGAAACAGGACCTGCTTGTATGGTACCTGAATTATCCGGGAGCACATTTACATAGGTAAAATACTCTTTGGGTACTCTATCTGTCCAGGTGGTACTGGATGCCAATGCAATGCTGGTCATAGTGCGGATGAAAGCGTCACCTCTGATCTGTAGTCTGTTACTGTCCCCTTTCCCGATCTCCTTCCAAAGCTGTGCCAGCGTGCTCCTGTGGACTCAGGAACAGAGGGCAGAGACCGCACCCTTGATGTGAGTATTACTGTATCTCTCTGACAGCATCTTTAGCGCTTTAGCATCAGCCCAGATGTGCAAGGGTCAAAAGGACTAATAAGTTAATAATTTTAAAAAACACAGAGTTTGGAAAAGTGCTTCTAAAATGCTAACAACATTTTTAAACCTGAGAGCTAATTTTTTACTTCATAGTAGGCTAAGGACAAATTTTGTATCCTACTGGCAAGGGAAGTTCACCACTTTTCCACAGATTAGAGACCATGTTATATTTTACCTTCTTGAAATGATTTATGACCAAGTAAAACTTGTTATGAGTAGAAACTGTGCAGCAGGGAGTGTGGAGGTACAGATTGTTAAAAATAATCCAGAAGAAGGTGGATCAGTAGGGTCAGATGAGGTGGTCGGATGTGTGTTGTCAGTGCACTAGCAGTTTAAAGGTTTCTTACATTTACACACCTGGCAGAAGGACATGCTATAGCATGAATGGGAAATGGAAACTCCCTTCTGTGCATTAAGCTCTTCAAGGTTGTAAGAGAACTGTTTTACCCAGTATAATTTTGGGAATAATTTTCACGTTTGGAGAAAAAGGAGGGAACATGGACAGGTCATATTTTGAAATAAATCTGGGGGTTTAAAGTTTGTTAAAATAACAATTTTACTGAACATGCATAGTCCAAATCTTATGCTATTCCACAAAAAAGACAGAAACACCCTTGATGAGATTTTGTTTGGGATTAGGAATTATCCTGCCTTGGAGCAGGAGAATGCCATAGATCTTCCATTTCGTTCTTGTATGATTCTGTGCCAGAAAATGCTTTGATGCTTTTTAAAATGCAACTGCATCTACACAGAGTTTTCAGATGCACTCAAACTCCAAAAGTTGGTATCAGTTACCTGACAACTGTATAAAATGAATGCAACTGTAAACAAAATTACTCACTGCAGGCTTACAGTCAGGTGTGCACACTTGCAGGATCAGATCATGCAATTTTGAGCTTTTGAGGAGGAAGTACCATCTCTCTATAGGTATTTAAACATTGCTGCTACAATGAAACCTGTATACTTATATGTTCATGTAGCACTACGTATAATATTTCAAGAGTGTCAAATTGTATTTCCTACTATATCAAAAACAGTCTTAGAGCTCAGTAAAATAAGTGTGCTGTGGAAGTGATATCCTAAAAGACTGTATCTGACCTGAATCTATTTTTGGTAGTAGATAGTTCATATAAAGTGCTAGTGTAATAACTGAACAATGGTTTGAAGAAAAAGAAAAAGAAAAAGAAAATATGTTTAAAATTTGAGACCATCAGCAAAATTGCATTTTCCCAGGGGGATACATTTAAAGAGGTATTTCATTACAATGTGATATTTCAAATTCCAACTGGTCTTTTTCTTTCCATGTAGAAGGGATGTGTAACAATGTCAAATGTTGCTATTGATACTAGAGCCTTAGCCTGCACAACAGATTTATAAGAGCAGAATGCTTTGTCCTCTTGCTCTTGCAGGAGCATCAGTTTGAAGAGTAACACATCTGTAATAGATTCAGGTTGCTTTTTTATCAGCAGCCGATGGTGACACTCTTAAGAAAGGGCCGAATTCTCATACCTACAAATACATTTGTCAACAAAATATGAGCATGCAAAGCAACAGTTCCGTCACATTTTGCTTTCATTTTTCCTCTTTTGTGCTAGGGCGTAACTTCCAACTGTCAGCTCTTTCAGCTGAGTGTCAGCCTTTTCATAATTGCTGCAGCATGTCAACCCCCTTTAAAATTACCATATGTCAGCTGTTTACCATATTGACTGAAAGCATGCGTATTGGGTTGTTCCCTTTTGCCCTACCTGTGTTGCTCTTGATGACAGCCAGGTGATTATTTTAGCTGACAATTCAGCCACTGGGGGGAATGCCCCAGGTGTATTTGATGTGGCTCTGCTGAGTCCGGGAAAGTCAGTCAGTTGCAGAACCAGACAGCGGGAAGAATGGGGCTGGATGGCGGATGTGCTTGGCAGGCTGGCTAGTGAGCAGGCAGACTTACAGACCTAATCCCTTCCTTCCTTGCCTGCATATTTAGACAACCAGGAGACAATTACACTGTAGGTTGTGTGATCTCCGTGGGAATTTGCTCCTGAGAAGACCTGGCTACAGAAGCAGGAGAATCTGTTTGTCCTAGTGTCTGCCTGAGTTTTTGACTAATGCCATCATTATAGGATGTTAGCACCTTGCAAATATTTAAAAATATTGCAATAACCCTATTTTTTCCCACCCTCGCTGACAAAAAGATGAATGGCAAAGGGCTTACTCATGGCAAACCTTGTGTTAATGGTAATGTGCCAGTGTGTGTCTGGTTTTGGCCTGGGTCCGGTGACTGGTTCCTGACTGTGAACCGGAGCTTTTGCTGGCATTTTTCTGTGTCTGACATCCAATTTGGACCTGTACTGCAGAGGGAAACAGTAGTAAGCTAGTAAGGGAGTGCCAGATAGTAAGAGGATGACAAGTCTTTTCCAGTCTTGTGTGAATGTTACTGAATGAGCAGTCAGTGTGCTAGGGGCCAGCGAGCCAACAAATGTGTTCAGCGTTCCCATAAAATAGTCTTCAGAATAGTAGGAGGTGTGATTACGAAGGGGAGGCATTTGAAAGCTATAGAGAGTGGAGTTAGGCAGGGAAGTGAGCTGGCAGGAAGGCGCTTTGAAGCTACATGGGGTGCTGTGCAAGCCTTTCCCACAGCACCTCTGCCTGTCCAGCCAGCACGTCCTGCCGGCGTGGAGCAGCCGAGGGCGGGAGGCTGCCGGAGTGTTTCCCTGTGGGAAAAGAGGAATGAGGGCTATAGGGAGGTGTCAAGGGGACACACATATGGGGTGGGCACAAAGAAGTCGGAACAAGGGGCTTCTCTGCCAGGACTGCAGCCGTAGCGGTGACCGGGGCTGGCTGCGTGTATTTCAGCTGCTTTCACCAAGTCTCTGCATATGGTGAAAGCGAGGCCTCTGAGGCTGAATTGTCTGACATTCTCTCCTTTTATATTAGCCATATTATTTACCAATTTTGAAAATGATTCAGTAGGGGATAACTAGTGTTCTGAGATCATGATGGGTCTAGTCAGCTTCCCAGAGAGTACAGCAATTACCGTGTGAATAGAGGTGAACGTGACGGACAGGCTGGGTGGCTGCTCTCTCTAACCTAAGCATTAGTGGTCTTGTGTTTATGTGCACACCTCTTCTCTGTGATTAGCCTCAATGGAAACACTGTCATGAGGGTCCTGTTGGCAGAAACAAGTTAATAGGCAAAATGGAGGGGGGGGGGGGTGTTCTTCTGTCTTTTCCATTTTTAATTAAATAAGGCAAAATACACAATAAGTGAAGACTGATTTGCATGAAAATTTGTATGCAGGTACAGTAGATCTTAATGTTAACGCGGGAAATTACTTTCTTTCAACTCAGCAGCCTGTATATTTGATTTTTAGAATTATTTGCTTCTTTGTAACTTTCGGTAAGTTTCTATTGCAAAATAGTGCCTCTAAATTCCTTGTGAAATACTCAAGCACTTTGTAGTCTGGTAGATAAGGACGTTGCGTTCTGTTGGAAAGTACTTTTTATTAAAATCCATTGGCAGCTTTTCGATAAATTCTTCTTTTTTTCCTCTGTCAAATGTATTATTATGAGTATAACAATGAATGCTATCATTAAGAAATACCATGCATTTAATAGCCATAATTTAAAACTTTTATTCCACGAGCAAAAGTGTGTGTGTATCTGTGTATGTAAAAGCCAGTTTTCATTGGATTTTTGAATGCAGCTAAGACTTGGAATGAACTAGCAAATATCCTTTGTTTAAACTTAACAATGCTTGTATTTGATATTTTCAGAATTAATTTTTATAGCAGATTTCATTCTGTCTCTGTTGTGTTCTGGGTACAATAGGGCAGCTCACTTGCAGCTGAATTAAAATCTGTGGTTTAATAGCAGTTTGACTTGCCTAGGCAATAAACTATCTCCCGTAAATGGAGGTGCTATCAAGATAAAACATGTTAATTCTGTAACAAATCCCTGTGTTGCTGATGGAAAATATTCCAGAAGAATTACTCCCTGCTATGCATGGGGGCTTTATGAATTTCAGGATAATGGAGATTACTATCTCTGAGGGGTCTGCTGAAATAATACCCTTTCCCAAAACACTGTCTGAATTCTTCTTGCAAGTCCTTGTGGATCAGAAACTGGCTATGGCCTAACTACACTTTTGTTTGCTCTGCTTTAACAGAAGGTATGATTTTAAACCGACTTTAGGAATTTGGTGAAAAATCGTGTGTGGATACACTTAATTCAGTCAAACCTAGCTAATACAAATTTAATATGCATGGGTAATTTATAGGTATAAGCTAAGCTAACAGAGTAAGTTTTTAACTGTTTACCTAAATCCGTTTTTAAACAAACAAGGAAAAACTTTCATATAATACAAGACTGAGAAGATTGGGACTGTTTACCTTGGAGAGGAAATGAATCAGATGAATCAGAAGTGAGATGATAAAAGGTTATAGACAATGAAGGTGTAAGCTCTACAGAACAAGAAATGCTATTCTACCATCAGGGAAGAACAAGGAGAATTCAGTGAAATTTAGAAGTGGCAAAGTCAAAAGTAAGTAGAAAGAAATGCTCTGCCATGCAGTGAACTAGTTCCTGACGGAACTCATTGTCACTAGGTATCTCTGAGGGCAAGAGTTTAACAGGACTCCAGAGGAACAGAGAGTTATGTGCAGGGTAGGCTTAGTCTTGACTTAACTGAAGGGGGAGGTTTGAGTGAAGAAGAAGGGGAGAGCTCTGCAGCTTGATGGCGCAAGAGCATGCTGATGCTTAGAAAGCTCAGCACTAATGTATATACTCACCTGTTTGTGTAGGTAACAAGGGTATCCAATTGCAGTGGTAGGGATTAAAAGACAAAAATGGTGGAAAAGGTAAATGCCTGTTTGGTTCAAGCTGGTCTGCTATTAATGAGGTCAAAAGGACTTGTTTCCCATGCCTTTCCTATACGCAGCTGCTTGTACAATCTTTTGGTTGCGGGATTCTGGCTGGGTAGATCTTCAGTAGCAATTTCTTGTTCCTGTACAGATCACCACAGTTGTACCCATTTCCTTCCAAAAGCTCATCATGCCTGGTTATGCCTTAAAAGCTACAGCAAACTCTGTTGCAGTCTCATTAGGAGTTTGAATCACTGCATTTCAGTGTTTCTAAGGAGCAAATGCCACCAATTTGTCTGTAAGGGTGACTGTCTCTCCCACACACTTGGATAATAGAAAGTACCTTTGTCTGGTTACCAGAGCATGAAATAGGACAGGCCTGGAAAACTTTCAGTGTTGCTTAAGGCTTGGTCCTTGGGAAAGGAAGTGCGTCATAGGACTAAGTGGCTTGTTCATGGCTGTAGCTGCTGATCGAATGAACTGGGGTCCCTTTGTAAATAGCCATAGACAAGGAACGCACACAGAGCAGGAAACCCAAGACGACCTGTTCTCATCCTGCTGCCTCACCCTGGTGACTCTTAGACATACAAAGACACCTCTTGGACACAGTTTCTATAGCTTAAAGGGGACTATATTTTGCTGATCAAAGCAGGAAAGCCTGGAATCAGGCTCCTGATTTGTAGAGGCAATGGGAAAGACTGCAGTGCAGAGTTAACCGGCACTTCTGGGTTGGCCTCAGTTCAGCCTGGAGAGCTGTGTGCTACAAGTAAGGGAGGTCTGGAAAGTGACTTCTTTTTCATGTGGGTTCTTGCCTTTTTGTTGCTTACCGCTCTGCAGCAGACACTGAGGGTGTCCGTGCTGCCTCTTGGCTCTCCTGAGTCAGCAGCTGCTGCTTTGTTATCTGTGGAGGAAGCCTAATCATCTCCCCAGGTAGGCAGCTAGGTTGTTCTGGGACCCAGCTGCTCCCTGGATCTTCTGTGTTGCTGCTGCAGACTGCACATTGTGGCAGCCCAAGAACGTGTGCAGTATGCTATTACTTTTGTCTCACGTGCTCAGCTAACCCTGCCCAGGTTGTTTGAGCCACACATAAGTTCTCTCACTGTTTGCTGTTTATGATGGAATGAGGTCACATAGTTAAGTCTAAGTTAAGTCTAAGGCCATTTAATCATTCACTTTGTCCCTATCATCTACCCTCATATCCCACCGTCCTTAGTCATGCCTAAGTAGACTAATTGCGCTATGGTGGAAAGACCTGACATGCAAATCTGCCATTGCTCATTATTGTGGCCTGGTTTGTGTGCCAGGTCTTCTGACTGTCTCTCATGAACCGTGTACTCCACAGGGTTACGGGCTGTTGACCCAGTCATATTCAAAGGCTGAGAAGTACCCTCTATGTGCAAAGGATGCATTTTTCCTTGTTTTGTTATTATTCTATTGTTCTTCATTAATGTAGGTGAGAGACAGGCATAGGACAAGAGAGAGTCAAGATTAACTTTTGTCCTACTACTTTCTTCTCCTCCCCTCCGTTTCTTCTGGTCCTTCTTCGTGGATCTCTGAGGACACAGCTTCATTAGACCCAGTGAACTAGAGGTAGAGTTGATGGGTAGATGCGGGGGAGAGCTGGTAAAAGATTTTTCCAAAATATTTCATTGGAAACACTTCAGATTTGATCTGATTTCAGTAAATCAAAGCTAGATACTCACAGTCGCATCTGGACTCATGGCAGGATGAAGGGGAGTGTGTTACTTGAAGATACTCCTTGCAGAAAAGCCTGACATCCTTGCACTTCCACACTTGGTGGTGTGGAGCCAAGACTTTGAAAACTGTGGGAGTCCCAGCAGTAAATGGTGCTTACCTCTTAGGTCCTCAGCAAAAAGCTTAGATATTTCAAAAGCTCAGCCAGCTCTGGAGAGGCAGGTAGACCAAAGGTCTGGAAGCTCTGGTTTCCCAGCCCACATCAGTGTGGCTGTGGGATGGTGCTTGGCGCTTCTGGAGCCCTGGCCCTAGGAGGCTCGGCAACTGCTTGGAGAAAATTACACGTTCCTCAGGCTCACGGCTACTGCTGGCACAAATACCAGTTTCCCTTGGCCCCAGAGAAGTCATGGGGGGCCACCTCCCTCCCAAAGCAGCAGCCTGCAGGCTGTCCCAGCTACATGGTGGTGGCAGCTTTTAACACTTTATTCTGTTTGTTAAAATATTGCTTCAGTCTAAAGGAAAATGAAAGCAAATAGAAAGTAATTCCTGGTGAACATGAACTGCTGTCTTCTGGCTGGCTCCAAAGGGGAGCCTGAAAGGCAGCTTGCCAGCTGCACTGGGGAGCAACTTCTTCCATTAAAGAGATACGGCAATGCATTTCTCTTCCCAGCTGGCATTCAGTGCCGCTCATGTTTATGGCTCTTCCCGGTGGAACGAAAGCTCTCCAGAGGACTCCTGGCTAATGGAAGGGCTCCTGTGCTGGGTGGTGCTGAGGATGGAAGCATGAGCCTTACAGCTTGCATTAAAAAGTCAGGCCCTGTAACTGAAGGCTGTAATGATTCATTTCCTTCGTGGACGGACTGTAGAGAGGCATGCGTAACCAACAGTGATGAGTGCTAGGATGCTAGTAAAACCAATATAAAACAAAACCGTGCCAGTAAAAGGACCACTAAAAATATGTCAGCGAAGAAATAAAACAAAGGTGATACATAGCTCATTCTACAGCCAGGAAGTTTTTGTCAGTCTTTCTTATGGGAATATCAATTGTAATTCTGAGATAAGTAACATTAATACTGAAACAAGATTTTTGTGCATGTATGCAAATACAGTTTTTAGAGGTGGTTGTAGTTTCAGAAAAGCCCTTTTCTGATGCGTACCTATTGCACTTCTTTGAAATAGTATATGGGCACTAAAATACACTGCAAGTGTGAGTGTATGTCTTGTGTTTAGATCTAATGTTATGATGGCTATAAAATAACCCATTTAGAATAATATGCAATTGGACTCTGTTAATTTTGTGTGTTAGCCTAAAATTTCTGCTGTAGCAAGGTTATTTTTATGTAAATAGAGAAGTTTGGATTGTAAGGTAAATAATTTCCATTCTGTATTCAGCCACTGAACTATATTTCTTTTTGACACTTTTGCAAAATGTGTTACACAGAATTAGTAAAAAAATCACTCACTAGAGCTTTTATATTTAATTTCACATGGTTGTGCTAACTGAAAGAGGCAGTAGTATGTTAGAAATACAATATTTTCTTTGTTTGGAGAGGAGGATGTTACCTATGATTTGCTTACTTGTGGTTATTGTTTTTTATTGGGAATGCTAACATTTTGGAGCTGAAATTAATAAAGTTGAGATCCATCAAGCAGAAAAAAAAATATAAAAATGTGTGTTCCTGTGAAAAAATCCCTTTATAGGTAATAGCATAGCTATGTATCATTTTTTAGCTACTGAAATGTAAAGTAGGTAATTGGAAAATGCCTACGTTTTCCAACTCCCTAGGATACTAATAAGCATACTTCTGATACAAACACTGCATGTAAGGGTTTTACCAACTCTGCCTGCTGCTCATGTGATACCGGTACCATCAAATCACAGGCCATACCAAATGTGGTTAGGTGCTGCCACAGTAAATTTAACCCTCATCCGTTAGGGAAAGAGTCCAGGTGAAAGGTCACTTCCAACATCAAAGTGGCCATTTAATGCTTTTATTTTCTCTAATTGGAAATGATAATCAATGAGAATAATTTATAAAACTTGTCCAGAGTAGGGATTCTCTACTTAAAATGACATCTTCTGCCTAAGGCACTGTAATTGCAATCAGGTTTATGCCATATGATCATAATGGGATTCAGAACTTAATGATGTATATGGTTAACTTGTTTGCAGCACTTGGCAAATAGACCTGAGTAGGTTATTTCTCCAATAGGAACTTCATTGCGTTTGACCTTTTGTTATCCAAGGATTTGAGTAAAGTATTACCTTCTCTGGAATTAGGTGCTTGAGTAAAACATTTCATGGGCCTGCTTAACAGTTCATCTGTGCTACAATAGCAATTAATGTCTGTGTAAGTAAACTTTCTATTTTAAAGGTCATTAATTTTCTTTACATGATACAGCTCAGAGAGCCTGGTACTAAAATAATTGGCAGCTAGAGGTATTGATTTATGAGGGAGGATTAAAAAGACTAAAAATCTAAAGATTAGCTAAGTGGTGACTAGGAAAGAGTGTGATGTAAGTCTGCCTCTTGGTGGTTTTGTTCTTATTGTGTATCTGGGTGAAGTTCTTTGGCTTTTGTTTCAAGCGAGTCAAACTAGATGTTCTAGTCATCCTTGCTGGTCTTAAAGCCCATACACCCTAATTATCTAGTTCTTTAACACTTGAGTAGGAACATGGTTTTTCTTTACGTGGAGAAATATTTTACTTTACAGACAAACCAACTTGGCCAGTTCTGCTGTAGGACCTGTGGGTGTAAAGGATGTTTGTGTGGTGACGTAGCTCCATTCACACAGTTGTGGCACGACATTGTTTTCCTGGGTCAGGGTGGAGCCTGTGTCAGGCAGCTCTTGTTCCACGCAAAGGCTGCTTTGCAATGGTGTCACACCACTGTGTTAGGAGATCGCTTTTTGCTCTGATGGAAAATGTTCTGAGTCCTGGCTCTCCTTTATGCCAGTTCTGACTCAGTTTAATTTGAGTCACCTGTATGGGAGTTACTTTGGTTTTACAGCTCTGTCAGGGGTAGGCTGCGTTTCATTAAATTTATGAAGACTATGCTAATGTGAACAAGGGTTTGTAGGACTGAAGCATTTCTCACTGATGAGGTTGATTCAACAGTAATTCCTCTTACGGATCTGTTTTGGATTTGGCTCTTTCAGTTGGCAGCACAATTAGTTCTGTAGCATCTGGAAAATGGTTGTGCATCATACATTACCATCATAAGAATCCTTATTATAGTGTATTATTTATCTGTATCAGTGCCCACTATTTATTGGGGCTTTCCAAAACATAAGAAGATCTTTACTCTGAAGTTACCACAAACTAAATAGTAGTAGCTTCCCAAAATTTAGAAACTAACCATTGTTGCCAACTAGATCCGTAGAGAGTATTTGATGGCATGGCTCATAGTACATCAATTAAGAATTGCTGATGAGAATCCAACACAGTAACTAACAAAATTAATGGAAGAGCAAGCAGTGGAGCTTCTTGCAGTATTTCAGTGCTATAAAGCTCCATTTCTAAATTAGGAGAGTGCCTGTTACCAGACTTTCAACTTGTTACTGATCCAAAACTGAATGTTGCCCATTAAACACTATGGGACAGGGTCATCTTTGTGAGGAAACCACGTGATGAACTGTGAAGGAGAAAGCAACGTTTTCTTTGGCAATTAAAAAATAGGTATCTGTTTGAACCTGTGCAAAAGCTGAACTGTGAGAAAGGCAGAGGGAAACTAGTCAAAAGTAAAGGAGAATAACCGGAGCTGAGCCTCAGTGAAAATGGGGTGAAGACTCCAATGCCTGGCTTCTATGCCTTCGCTTTTGGTAGTCTTGTGGGGCTGAAGCTGCTTGTGTGTGTTTATAGCCATACTTAATGCAGTGAGATTGAGATCCTTAATCTGGCACTCTGAAGCAGCAACAATAGTTAATAATTTTGCATCATATTTTTCTAGGAACCAGTCAGGTCTCTGAATTGTAAGAACCATTCACAAAGAAAACAGAGCTGCAGAATTCTGTTGCTTAACCAGTGTTTTGCAGTATACAGGCTTTCCTTTCACTTTTTTTAAGCAAAGAAGAGTTTAAAGCATCATGTGAGGCACATCTTCTGTTGGATTTGTTTTAGTTTTGCGTGAGATATTTCTGTGAATGAATGTGAGTTCTCTTCCCCTTAAAACTTCTGTTGACTGGCAGAAACCATCTGTTTAGATGTTTTTATGCCTGTTTAATTGATAATCAAGACTGAGTCCTGTTGTTTAGCAATTCTGACTTGCCTGTTAGTAAACTCTATTCCCACATTAAACTCTGAAGTATAGAGGACACAGAGAAACAAATTCCTGACCAGAAACAAAACTGACAACCTGTACCTTCTGCTAGTATCTGTAAGTACAACCCCTTTAATCATGGTCTAATTGAGGCTTTGGTACTAGAAGGGAAGAGGAGACTGTTAGAGCCTGCTGGGACAGTTTATCTTAAAATGCAAAGAAAACTTCCAAGGCTCCCTAGCACACAGGGTAAAATGAGTTATGTTCACCTGTCAGGAAGTGAAATTCAGCAGTTCTGCTAGACTTCGTAGTTCAAATTATGAATCAGGATCCCAATGATGAGTATGGCTTAGGACTGATGAATGATTTATGAATGACTTCTACTTTTTAGCTTCTGGAGGAATCTTCTTTTCAAGCTTTTTCTTATGCTCTGCCCACCACCTTTCTTTAAGGGAAATTTGCAAGTGTAACAGAATACATTGATTATTAGAACTAAAGGTTTAGGGAAAAAAACCTAAATACTGTAAAAGTAGGAATTTGATCATGAGAGTTAGTAGGAATGTGCCTAAGCCTCCCCTTCCCTCCAAGGCTGCGTGTGTCTAAAGGGTGTGTATAGTGGAAAACTCTTACTGCTCTCTCACATGTGCCCTCTATTCTCGTCGCGTTCCCAGCCTGCTCCAGGTCTAACTGATGATAACTGCAGTAGTGTTTTCTACTGGAAGAAATTGCCAGTCTCCAAATCTTCTTCTTAGTATGTTGGGCAGTAATCAAATTCAGAATCGAAAGCAGGGAAAAGACAAGTTTTCTTTCTGCAATGGGCATGCACCAGAAGTTGTAGAATGTGAGGCTTCAGGAATTTGAACACACCAGTGGCTGGACACAGCTGTCGACTGGTGTCGTGCTACTAAAGCAGTAACTTTCAATGTAGTTTGCAGACTCCCAGGTTTGTGTTGATAGCTTTTGCAGGTGGCCATTGCTTTCTCTCCACCATAAAAGATAACTAAAACTGTGTAAAAGGCTACAAAGTTATAAGGGAGCCTGCATCTACCCTGAAAAAGTTGTAGGAATCTGAAAGGGGGGGAAGGATAGGGGGTAGGTGGGTGGGTGGTTGAATAAATTTGACCCAGAAAATTGCCAAATAATTAAAAGTTTCATCTAGTCCATGATCCGTGATCTAGTCCATGGTCAGTGCAGTTGTCCTGGAAATGCATCTGTACGTAGAATTATGCATGAGGAAATCCTTGCAACTGTAAGCAAAATTCAAATGATTCCCTGCATTATTTGTTTGAGGTAAGGAGTCTGCATCATTCCTTACACCTGCATGCAAACTACGTGGCAGGTTTCATTCTCCCAGACTGGGACCTGTGGTAAGTAATCACACATCTTCTTCTAGTTGTTCTGCTGCAATCACTAAGGTTTGGATTGCAGCTAAGCATTATTCTCGCAAGGCTTAATGTGGAAAGATGGGTATTTCCAACCGCTACAGCGTAAGTACCAACATTCCTGTTTGAAATGGATTACGTTTGTGGATGTAAGAATTTTATTTATGGCTGTTGTCTGAAGTGTTGCATCTTATGCTCTGTCTTCACAAACGTGGTGCATGTGTTTCAGGGCTGAAGTGTATATTTGTAAGGGTGACAATGGTTTCAGTTGCCCATGAACACACTGTGTGTGGCTTGGTTATATGGAAAGAGTTTTTGTAAAACACAACTAGGATTTGAATTTAGAGTGTAGTAGCACCGTGCCAAATGGGAGATTCTGTCCCCAGAGTGCCTCTGTAGTTCAGATTAGGTGGAAAAAGGGGCCTTAGTGCAGAGTAAGAGGGCCCAGGTGAGAGTTAATGTAGAATAGCTATAACTTGCGCCTTCCCCAAGTAGACAAACCCTAGAGAAATTTACTCTTTAGCCATCAGGCCAACAGAGACTCTCTTTCCTTGGATTCCTCCTTATATTACAAACCCTTTGTAAATATTTCCTTTGGCTTTAAATGCAACATTTCATAGTCTTAGAGGTTTTTTTTTTTCCATAATGTAAATGGACGCTTTCTTGTAGCCTAAATGGAACCAGTCATGATGCTGGCTTGTTTGCTTGCTTTGTATAGGGAATTTGGTATGAGACCTTTTCCTCATTGTGGTATGTGACTTACTTTCTTTAATATCAGATTTTTTTTTTTAATTTTATTTTAAAGTCAGCGAGCATGGAGCAGAATATGTTCTCTTGAAACTCTGGCAGACTTGATGAGCAGTTTTTCTACTTAATCCTCAAAGCTCTATTGCCACTTTTCCCCCGCCTTCATGATTTCAGTCCCAGTTTGGCCCACTGCATAACAAAAAGAAGCCTGAAGGATGCTGTAAGTTATATTGGCATGAGTGCTCCCTTGAGAGATAATGAGCTGCTTCATCCAAGTCCCAGGGTACCCTGACACCCATCTGCCAGGGAACTCCTCATCTGCCTAATGTGGGATTAGATGCTGTATGAGGCACTTGCTTTTTCTTCCTTTTTAATACATTTTCTGAATACTAAATATCCCTTTCTACACCCACATAGCTTACCTCTTTCATGTTGTTTTATAATAAGTATCCGTTATTAGCATAATAACTGCTCAAAGTGACATCTTACATTGTATTGTCAAAGATCCATGTATTAATATTTCCACAGTTCTGATGCTATGATACACTGTAGTACTGTAATTTTACCAGAGATTATTATTTTTATGTCAAAGATCTGCCTATTCCATTTACATACCATACAGTGACACCAAAGCTAGTGATAGTGGGCTGTTATGAAGCTTCTGTAAAGCAAAGTGTCAAAAAAAGTATGTAAAATCATACCAAACCTCAGAATGCTTTGATTGCTTCTTGAATTGCTTAAAAAAGGAGAATGAGGAAATTCATTCATGCAGCATTTCCCTGTTTTGTATGTATTTGTTTATCTTAAAAATTTTTAGGCCTGTCTTATATCCTGTCTTCTAAGCAATGTGAGTTGGCAAAGGCCAGCACGCCAGTCTTAGCTCTATTTTATTATTTATCAAAAAGCCTTTATATGAGGATTAACTGTGTTTGCTCTCTATTTGCTATTATTTCCCCCCACTGTTCAGTAAGTACCCCAAGCAGTTTGATAAGATGACAGAAAGGTTGTCTGGTTTCATTGTTACTCCTCTCAGAATCTCTTGTATCCTCTGGCGAAATGTTATCTTGTACTTTGTTATAGTAATAGTCCTCAGTGATTCAAAACAGGTATTCTTTTGTCTCCTACCCTAACAATGCACATAGGGGAGACCGTTTGTTCTCTTTCACCAGCTTGCTGCTGTTAACAAAAGCAATACTGGATCAGAAGAAGGGCTGTCTTTACACCCAGTATCAATGGATCACCCTCCTCCTCCTGCATGATGATAAGTGAAGGGGGGGCTGCAAATGAGCAAAATCATCTTGATTCTTTCCTCGCTCTGTAGGCTACAGACTTCCTTTTCCCTCTCTGCTACAAGGCGTGTTTCAGTGCGTGGTTAGAGAAGATAACAGTGGTATTCGTGCATACGCATGCGGTTGTGAGGTATCCTTCTTGAGGTGACCCAGTTCTAAGCCAGAGTCTATAAAATAATTTTAAAAATATTTACTTGAGGTGATGATTTCCTTTGACATAGCCTACTTACAAGGTTTGCATGAGTAGAAATGCTAAATCCATGCTCTCTATTTACGCATTAAATTTTGAAACTAGGAAAATATTTCATCAAGCCACTCCTCTTTTACCATTCACTGCTTCTTGAAAATGATCTGACTGCTGTCACATTTTTCAATGCATAATGAATGCTGAATCAGTGGATAATGTTGTTTTAGCCCTCTTTGGTTCTTTTAGGGTGGCAAGGAAGAGGGGTTTGGGAGGGGAGTTTGTTCTGGTTTTTTCTGGCAAACTGGGGAGAAAACTTTTTACAGAAATCACTTGTGTGTAACAAATAGACTCAGCCCTAAGGAAACCCACTTCATCTTGAGGTTTTCTAAAGAAAACCAAAAGATTGAAGTCACAGATGGGAAGGGGAGAGAAGAAAGAAGGAACCAGTGCTTGTGGCACCCCACCACTGGAGATCCCAGAGACCTGGCTGGATTGTGCTTGGCCTCTGCTCAGGTCTTCACTTTGTGCAAAACTCTCTCGCCCCATTTTGGGAATGTTCTCGCTACAGAGCTATAGGTTCTCCTGGGATGCTCTATTATCCTGAAGCTCTTCCATCATGAAAACAATAATGCTGATGGTCACAGGGCCAGAAAGAGAGTAAGACTGACTTGGAAGTTTTCTGATTTTGGCTTCCATGATTGTTCTGTATAAAGTGATACAAGCCCAGGTAGAAGTAGTGAAGAAAAATCTACCTCAGAATAGCTTTCAACCTAATGATTAGGTCTGTCTTCTTAGAAATGAAAGCCCTGGGTTAATGTTCCTTCCCTACCTAAGAGCAGGAACTTAAAATAAGGACTCTGCCTCTCCATCGTAAATACTAGCACACTATAAACATGTGATTGTCACTGTAGAAACCATAACTTATAAAGACTATATTCCAAGGTCTTTCAATATTTGAGGGGTTTGGGTTGTTTTATGGAGCCATAATTATTTGCCAAATATTACCTGAATTTCTCATGAGCAATATTAAGATCACAGTGAATCTAAAAGGCATACAATAAAACCAATGTCCTCATCCCCTAAGCAGACTTTGACCCAGCCCTGATTGCAGTCTCTGCTAAGAGAGAAAAAAATTTGAAAGGTATTTTGGTGCACTGCAGCACCTACATGGTGGCGTTTGCCTTTCCATCCTCTGATCTAGTCAGGGATGGCAGGTTCTTAGTTTGAGGACTAAAAGATCCATAGAAATGAAACCCTAAATAAAAGAGAGGAGAATTGGTACATTCTGTAGGCATTGTAATGTATTTATTTGAGCTTGTTCAGTTAAATTATTTATGGCTTTAAATATTGTGGTGTGATTTCCATCTGTATGTTGTTAATCATTTCAAAGGGTCAAAGAAAAGTACAATATTTTCTGTACTTACTTCCATTCTGACTAATGAGACTTCTTGTGGTATTTAGCTGTGCAACAACATACTGCAAGATAGGAAGAGACTGTGTTCATGAAGATCAGGAGGGATCTCCCAGACAGGCAGCTTCTCGGATATGCCTGTTGGTTCTCTGGTTTCTCTGATGAGATTTTTGTTGTAATGTGCATTTATGATGAAAATTACAACTTCCGTACATCTGCAGTGACTCTAGCAAACTGCCGTGTTGAGAGTGGCTTGTTCCACAGAATTAAAATGTAAATGAGCTTATTTGTTTCTAATAGAAGAGGTGTTGTACTCCGTAATTCTCACAGTACCTGGCTGAACTCTTTCTTACACAGACACAACTCTTATTGATTTCTGCAGGAAGTTTGCTGGAACACCACGGACTAGGACCATGCATAGAAGTGTTCTTGTACTGACTTACCTGCTGGTGAATACTGACTCACCAATTAACTTCAAAGACAAACAAACGAACACCTTCACATTTTGTTTCTCTGCTCAATAATAAATTCAAAGTGGTGGGCTGGACCAGTGGTAGGTAGGATAGGACTGTGATACTGATGCTGGTTGTATTTATTAAGACTACGTTATGGTGTAACACGGTCAATTTATGTTTTGCCTTTAACAATTCTAAAGTGGTTGGAAACAGTAGGTTACTGTGTTCTGTTGATGAAAATCCAAGTGGCTTTGGGGGAAACTGCTTCCCTGTCTCTCATCTGTGTAGGTAACTGATTTATTTATTTGGGATTCTGGACTTGGAATTGATTTTGTTTATGTGCTTTAAGCTCCTGTGAAACAGTGACAAACATTCTGATATCTCAGTAACTCTGCAGATCTGATTATCTGAAGTCATTGCATTATGTGACCTCTCACTTTCCAATCTTGAATATTGGTATCTGTTCTAGAAGGTTTCTAAGAGCAGCTCCAAAAGGAAGCTGAACTGCCTCCAAAGTGAAGTTTTGTAAGAATTTGGGGAAGGGGGAAAATATTAGTTCACTTTTTCCCTAAACATTTATATCATCTTCGTTACACTAGCTAAAATGAGAAGGAGGTGAAAAGGCTCTGCATGCTCTTTCCAGCCAGCTTTGGGAAACACTCTATTTGGCGTGCTGCTTAAGACTGTAACAGAACAAGCTAAAAAGCCGTCGAGATCAGCTTGTCCCAGGTTTACTGAAAAATACAGCTTAATGAGAATTTTTGCTTTAATAATAAATAAGGCTCTTCTCCTTGAGTCACAGACTAATCAAGTGGCATTTCCAATAATACTGCTCCATTGGGCTTCTGATTAGTAGGAGCCTCAGTTAATGTGAAAGGATACGCTGCATCTTCAGATGCTTGACTGCTGTGAAGTACAGAAGTAGTACGTCCGTTTTCAGGCAGTGTTAATCACCTATGCTTTAAGGCCATTTGTACATGGATTCATGCAGCAAGAGCCAGGGTAGAACTGGATCATGAAAATACTTAGGCCTAATTATCTATTTATTAATTCGTTCCTTTACTGACTATCAGGGGACTTGATTACACATATGGGCAGCTAGGATCAGGACATAAATGTGCTGGGGGACTGCATTTGGGGGTAGAGGGGAGAAACCCTGTATGGAGCAGTAAAAGAGGAATGGAGCTAAGTTTTCTTCTTGAGATTGTTACTTAGAAAAAGTGAGTAACGCTGAAAGCTACCCTGAGTGAGTTACTGCTGTCTGCCCCTCTCCTACCCCCTCTGGAAGTGTCAGAATTGTCACAGCCAGCTCCTGGCTGGCCCTGGGCTGTGCCTCTGGAATGACAGTGCTACGGAGCTTTTTGCAAATGTTTAACACATTGTTTTTTCAATAACTTACTATAGCTAGTATTTATTATTTTATTCAAGCAGATTTTATTTTAAGAAAAAATACAATGAAAGAGAGGCTGTAAAACTGGATCTTTTCAGCTGTTCTTCCTGAATTTTCCCGGTCTCATTAGCTCTTCCAGTAAGTGATTCTTATGCAAAATTTTAGGGGAAACCCCCCCCCCAACCCATTAAGTTAGCTCACTGCCTCCCCCTTGTAGTTCAGATACATCTTTTTTATTATTTTTTTCATGTCTTTTTTCAATATTTGATTCACAATCTGTTCAGAGTGATCACGTCTCTGCCCTGCTAATTCAGGCTAAAGGAAGCCCAAGCAGGATGACTATCAACACATTCCCACATGCCTGTTCACACCTGAACTTGCTCTTTACCAGGAGGGGTAGGTTGAAAGCTGGGAAGGACTGAGATGAAATGGGAAAGCACTGGACTCTCTAGTAAGTTCTTGTGCCCTTCTCAGCAAAGCCGTGAAGACTAAGCCCAGCCCCATCTAATGGTGTTTGCTTTGGAATGTGGCTGTAGCAGGTTTCACAGTCTTGGATGCTGGCTCATGGCAGTAGACAGCTCTTTACTCCAGCCATAACCCAAGCCTCTTTTTCTTTCTGTCTACTCCTTAATAGGCAGCACGTCTTCCATATGTGCCCCACCTCGCAGGTGTTTTCAATTTTGCACAATCCTTTTACTTGACCTGCTCTATATTCTGAACCTTTTTCCTCCTCCTTGGTAAATATTAGTTATATTGAATTTGGAGCAAACCCGTTGTCTCAACGCTGTCTGTATCCCAGGCTGAAATCCTGAGCGTGCCGCTTTTAAAATGGAGCCTCTAAGATGGCCATCATAAAGGTGAAGATGGTTTTTCTCATTTGGGGGCTTAAGTTTTTTTCTACACCCCCCCCCGGTTACTTGAGGTGTTGGTGATCTTGAGTAACCTGTAGCTGCGTAAAACTGTCTTTACAACATGGGGAATTTGCTGCAATAACCTCAGCTGCTGGCTAATAGATGTGAAAGGGGTGCTTTTTAAACCCAGTGGAAATCTTTGGAGTGGTTGTGGCAGCCAGCAGACACAACCCAAACACAAATTCCTGTAATCTCAACAGACAGCAGCGCTGAATCACTTCCAGCAGTCTCTTGCCAGCGTAGCGCTGTGTGTTTCGGAGGCGGGGGTATCTGCAGCCCCACAAATCCTCACAGTGCTGGGCACTGCTGAGTAGCCTGGCATCACGTAAGCAAAGCCCCTGGCCCCTCGGTCCCGAGGCAGCCAGAAGAAGAAGGTGAATCTCAGCTGCTGCTGCTCAGTGCGTCCTTAGCAGAAAGGGAGACAAAACAGAAAGGCCTGAGACTGGAAGAAGTAATCCTGGCATCAGGGTCACAACTGACAGTTTAGACAAGGAGCCTGATCTTTGTTGACCTGGACTTTTGTAATGATCCATGAGAGCAGAGGGAACCTGTTTCATGCCCATGCTGCTGTAAAATAGCACAGGATAAAAGGCACCGACCAGAATGTGTCTTTCCACTGGCAGCGTTTTTCTGTCCATTTTACAGAGGCGTATGTGACTGCAAAGCAATGGAAAAAATTGACTTTACTACACATCATTGTAAACGTCTTCTGTCTCTGCCCAGGTCATAGAAGGCAGGAGAAGGAGAGGATTTTAAATTTGGATTTTTTTTTCCAGAGAGCCTAAAAGATCAATGTTTTGTACTATTTATATTTAGCCTAAGAAAACTTCTCACACTCTTATTAGTTATTTTAAAAGCCTTTCTGATTTTGAGTACCAACCAGTAGAGAACTTGCAGCTACTTTTAATAGTTGCTTTATTGTAGTTTGTCCCTGTTTGGAAACTGAAAGCCACATGTTTCAAGGTGATTCCTGTATGAACTTCTGTCTAGCATAAACATGGGTTTTATTGTTAAGCTAGGGTTCGGCATATTAAAGAATTCAATCTGTACCCCTTTGCATACCTCTTAACAAATATGTACCCAACATTTTCATATTCTGTTACTTGTTATATAGAGATGTTAGGCAGTGAGTTTCAAGACAGCCAGGCAATAATCACTGGATGGTTAAGACCTGATGGGGTGGAAATTTTGGTGGTTTCTGCATAGTGATTTGGTAGTATTGAATATAAGAGTAGAGAGATTTTCTTTTTGCTATTTCTGAACTTCCATTTCAGAGGTGGGAATCAGCAAGTAATATCTTCTAGTCCTGTCTTCAGTGGACTATTGCACACTGAAGGTACACCCTTAGATGTTGCTGTGGTTAGGCTGGGGATGCTAGGCACTTCTGAGAAGTAGGCTACTTCTCCTTCCTTATTAAAAAAAAAAGGGTAGAAGAAAAATTTGTGTTGAGTGGTGATTTCGGGAAAAAATATGTAATACTTCAAATAATCTCACTGCTGTTTATAGTCCTCAAACCCTAGGAGAGAATTAGCAGTGGGAGGCGGTGCTCCTTGGCTTTCCTTCTGCAGAGGGTCAGGTGCTGACTGGCCGAACCCCTCTGCACTGGCTTTCCAGTCATGGTCCTTGGGCATCAGTGTCATGCTCCATGTGCGTCAGTACCAATCCAAGGAACACGGTTTGTCTGTGTGGCAGAAAGCATTCTTGAGAGGCTCTTCACTGCATAGGCCTTCATGCTTTTGTTTTGACAGTATCTCTTCTCACACTGTCATGTTCTCAAGTTCTTCTCGGCTTCAAGACTCTTATGTAAGGAGTATGGAACTAAAATAAATGCGGAGGGCCAAACTGGTCCTGGCTTGATCAGTCACAGAAACATGTCCTGGTCTTGCAAGGAAGGCTTGTCTGAGAATGGCCTTTTTTACTTCCCTGGGTAAATAAACGATGCATCTTTCTCCAAAGGGGATGCAAGGTTGAGTATGTCCACACCTCCTTTTGTAAACATACTGTCTGGCAGTGCTGGCTGGGAGCAAGAAAAGGCCTCTGGTGTATCATCTCCTGTGGTGAAGTGTCCTGGATACAGAGAAGCAGGAAGAGGGATTATTTTACAAAGGTACAAGTTATTCTGACCCTCTTGGGGCTGGGTGACTTCCCACTGCACTTTCCTTGAGGCTGTGGTGAAATGCCATAGTCTAGCCCACATGCTTGGAAATCTGAACCTCCAGGCGAGTAACTTACTGGAATTAATCTTCAACTGTTGTCATCCAGTATTCAAATATTAATGTGGCTGATCAGAGTGAGGCAGTGCGACCATGGTGGTCTTGCAAAATAGCGCATCGCACAAGTGATATTTCCTAACACGAGTCAATGTTTGTTCTTCTGTAAAAGGCATTCTAACATTTTTCTTCAAACTGCCAGGCTAAATGGCTTGTGCTGGCCCAATCCCTGCGCAACAAACAGCGCATCTGTGCTGAACGGCAAATATCAAGAAGGAGCATCTGAAGGGGGAAGAAGGACTAATGGAAACGCAAGAACCTCCCCTGGAGGTAATCGAACTTCTGAGATACTACAGGTTTAGCGAGAACTGTCTTTCCCTTTGTCAGCCATGCAACCAGCGTAGCACTGGGAAGGAAACGGTGCCAGGTTCTGAATGAAGGGATCCTTCCAGGAAACAAATGACCTGGTAGTCCTCAGAGCAGCAGGTGAAGCAGGGTCATGTTTCCAGATATGCCAGATTTACTTGGTGCTTTGAACTGGAAAGTTTTGTGCAAGTTCATGAACTATGACAGCGATCAAGATTTTTTTTTCAGCCCTTTTACTGAAGGGTAAGTGTCACCACGAGCTAAATAATCTTGAATCTGGGTTTTTGGTTCCCGTACAGCTGGCTTGTGCTGCAGGAGGTTATGTTGCACTGCTCTTCTCTTCCAACTCACCTCCTGGGTTGCACAGGGACCTGGGGCAAATAATCTTCTCTTGGGGCTCTGTTTTTCTCATCTGCAATGAAGCTTACAGATTTTATTTAGCAAAGTTTTTTTTTTTTTAAGTAACTGACAGAAAGTGCCGTGCAAAACTTGAAATCACTATGTTTTAGACAAATTCATGAACGAATCCCAGAACAATACTGTTTGTGCTCATTCATGAGAAGGAATGCTGTCCTAAGTCAATGAGGCTGCTCAGATCAGCTTTTAACTTAGTGTGCAAGTGATCATCTTGTATGATACTAGGATTAAAAATCTCTTTAAGGGGAGGGAGGCTGTACTGTTAAATATGGCCATAACTATTTCTCAAGCATGTAAAATATCCCTTTTCTCATCTCCTCTACGGTGCAAGGACTTTATGCAAGGACAATGTGAACATTTCCCAGCAAGTGAAAGACAAGAGTATTTCCTAACTATGTTTGAACTTCAAGTGAAAGTAGATGAGTACAGGATGAGGCACCATAGAGATGGGTCCAGCTGTAGGTAACCAAATCTCATCTTTTAAAATAAACTTACATGAACAGAGCAGGGGTTGTGAGAGGCACAAGAGAAGAAGTTGCTCCCTGCCAACTCACTTTTTACAAAAACCAAATTAATGATACGGTGTGAAACATACACCTCTCTTGAGTCGTTGGACAGGCTGTGCACCACAGCGAGCAGGGCCACTTGGGCTAGTGGAGTAACTGGTGGCCACCGAGCATCTTCCTCGCAGGCTGGCATGAAGAAGCATCAATCTGCTTTACAATTCATTTCACAGATATTTGACAGAAATCTCAATTTTTGGCTCAGCCACACAAAGTCCCCTGATCATGGATTTTCTTCTGATATGTCTCTGCTTGGACTTTGGTATTTTCTGCCATGTTGGTTTGTTCCCACTGAACCTCAGGCCTGAGCTCCTTTCCAAAGATATGTCAGCCAACTGGTACCCCTTGGACATAGTTTCAGCATTTCTTCTGCATTCAGGATCATTACAGCTGTGACTCTTGCCCACTTTTCCACACCATATTGACTGCTTGCCATGGTTTTCTTTGCCAAATTTCAGTGCCAGACTTGTGAATGATCTCTGAGATCTCTGATGATCTCTGACTCTCAGATCCCATTTCTCATCCATTCCTATTTCAGCCTCTCCAGACCCGTCATTAGGAGCTTAGGGGGACATTTCCCCACCTACATACTTTGTCCCCCCCTATTTCTCCCTAAACTTTGCAAGCCCAACACTTTTGTCCCTACTACGTTTGGTTCTGAAAACTCTTCCATGTTTCCTGGACCAAACAGGGGATGTTGGCTGGGAAAACACTGATGGGGGAAGAGGGTGTCCACGCTTTTGTTTTAGAGTTCTGGATCTGGCAGCATTCAGCACACTGGAATTGCGGTTCCAAGGAAAGTCCTGCTCAGCACCAGGCTGGAGCAAACCTGCTGGGTTAGGAGCCTTGAGGGAATGGCTGAAATTGCCTAAGCAGCTTATTGGCTAAACCCGCTAAAAATCAAATATATCTTTATTGACAGTTTTTTGAACTGGAGTTTTCCTTTTCTGTTCTGTTTGAGGACTTACACCTTGTCCAACTTCAGGTAGGTTTTTGTTTGGATACATTCCTAACACAAAGGGCAAATTTTCGATGTGTCATACTTATTGTCAGACTTGAAGCAGGGAGGTAGTGGGGAGCCTTTTCTGAAAAAGAGCTTTCCCCCTCCACTCCTTTCCCTGTAACCTCTTTCTCAAAACTGCTTACAATATTATGTCTAGAAATCTTTTCCTCTACCCCAGATCAGGCTGCAGCACATATTCAAGGCATTTGCACCCCGCATTCCCACTCAAGGGGGGGGTCAACATTTTGCGGAGTCATTGGCAACCGAAAATGAAATTTTACGTGGGGAAGTATCAAGTAACCTTGGTAACAAGCAGAGCTGTGCCCCATGGTACTCCGAGCTGACACCCCCCACCTCCCGCCTGTGCCTTTTCTTGCTGCTTTATTTAGCTCAAGGTTTCTTATGATTGAGCCAGTTCCTGTTCCCAGCTGAAGTCAGTGACAAACTTCTTGCTGGCTTTGGGGCCGGAGAGTTCATTGCTTGATAAAATGGGAGCACACTCAAGGGATCGCTCAGAAGGTCACAGAGCCCAGCTGGCTGAGGCCACAGCAGGATGTTGTGCTGCTGAAAGTACAGAACAGAGTTGGGTGTGCTGTTCTGTTTTGGTTTAACTTTGTAAACATTGGAGCATTTTAAATAGTCTGCCTTTTTTTTTTTTTCTTCTTTGGAAAGAAAACTATTGCTGGAGGTGTTGTAAGCAGGAAGAAGAAAAGTTGTTTGATGCTGCACATGGCACAAAGCTTGGGGTAATGAAGGAATGGCTATGTTTCGGGTCAGCGTGAGTTCAGGCAGTGAGGTCTAAATAGCTGCTGGAATGGCACAATTTATCATTTTGTGAGAGAGAAGGTTTTGGTTGCTAGACCAGTTTGTCTATGATCCATGCACCTTTTGAAATCACAGTGCTTTATTTACCTTAGCAGGATAGAGGTTTAGATATAAGCTTAAAAAAATTTTTTTAATACACTAAGAGTTTGGGAGTGTCCAGATATTATGATAGTATTATCTTAATGTGTGAAGGTGTGGAAACACTGTAAAACAAGGTAAAATATCTGAGCCTGAAGTAATGCCTTTGTGTAATTCTTACCTGTTACTGACTGTTTCCTTGTGGTGTTGGAGTGGGATAGAACCGTATGGCATTCTTTCCTTGAGGCAAGTCTTTTTTTAAGCTAATGTAAATTACCCTGCATTTGCCATAGGCCAAAAAAAATATACATGTGGCCGACTGATGTTAATCAACAGATGTGCAGCAACTGATTTGTAAGTCTAAGCCCATACTACAGTCACATGTTGTCATATCACTGGCTACTGGGCAATGGGCTAATACGTAGGTTTTAGATTAAAACAGCTAAAGACTGTAATTCATTGAAAGTACAAAAATGCAGTGAGTTGGTATACTTCAGGATACAGACTAGGTGAGCTTTTTGACAGATTTAACTATGTAACTCTACATCTGCAAAGAAAAAGGGGGGGAAGTATAGCTATTGACATTAGACTCCAGGCTTCATTTTGATAATGGTTTGTGCCATGTGAAGTCATCATAAGGTAAAATTGGAGCACTTTCTCTTTCACATTTAAGAGCAGAGAAATTAAAGACAGAGGCAGGGGGAGGGGAGTGATTAACATAGCAGAATAAAGGAGGATTTAAACATATAGAATAATTAACAGAAGAGAATATACTTGCATGAACAGTGATGAAGAGGAGAGGTGCAGGGCAGAAGGTAGGGGTTAGTGTTGCATGGCTGCAGAGACAGTTGATCATGAAAAAAGCTAGAAAAGAATGCCATTGTTAGTGGTTCTGGGGTTTGGTCTTGTTTTTAAAATGCACTTTCAAAATAAGCTTTTAGCAGTGTTGCAGGATTATCTTACTGCTGTCATTTGTATGCACTATTCAGCTGCAGCTTTCCATATGTGCTGGAACTGTGTGAGCTGGGACTGGGAATGGCACACAGGAGATTCCTGCAGCATTCAAGAAGAGAGGAGACTAAAGGCTTGAATGACTGCTATGGCTGAGAAGAAGGAAAATGTATCAGCACGTTCGGGAAGTATTCCAGATCGGGGGAAAAACTCTTCACTCTGTGTTGGTATCTGCCCTATATCAAAACAGATCTAACTCAAAGGCTTGAGGCTGGAAGAGGGGAGGGGGTATGCTGCTATATAAATGCGGGTGCTTCTCTGAGAAATTTCTGGAAAGCTTAGGAGGTGTGCCAGGTTTATTTAGTAAGAGAGACATGAGTAAGGAGGGAGGAGCCCTGCAACACAGAGAATTTTTCAAAAAGTCCATAATTTTGATTACTGAATGTGTGCCCTGAAATCCTACCCGGAGCAATATTTTGTATTGGATAATGAAGTGTGTCAAAGTTTTTAGGGGAGAAAAGATATTCTTACACTACTGTAAAAGGTAAATCAGTAAAACTACACTATATAGCAGAATTTCTAAGTTAAATCAATAACCCTACACACTAAAGTAGTGCTTTGTAAGCTAAAACTGCTCTACACATCATACTAATCCTTTGAGAGTGTAGAGAGTTTAGGAGATTGGTTATACCATCTGCAATATCAGTAAAATACAGTATTAGGTTACATATGCCTACTAAGGCAGGCATCAGTAAATAAGTATGTGATATTAAAAATTTGACACTTCTAAGTCGTTCTTTGATAGTGGAATGTGCGTATTGGTATGTTGCATTTACCTTTCCGTGTATGTGATCTGAGTGAAAATCAGTCCTTTGGTAGAGCTAACAGGCCACTTTAAGCATTTACCGGTGTGTGGATGAACCACGAAGATTAACGCTGTAATAGGAACAGGAGTTGGAGGGCTGACATTAGTTTCCAGAGGTCTCTGGGGTGACTTATCTGCAGCTAGAGAGGCTGCATTTGCCATTAATTTTTAAACGGTGAATGAGCTGGGCTGAATCCACTCCCTGCTCCCCGCTGCGCTACGTCCTAGGGAAGCAATGTGTGCTGCAGGAGGTGCAGACCTGGCCAGGCTGGCTGGGGGTTGGCTGCTCTCTTCCCACAGTGTTTATGTCCTTGAAAAGGGAAGACTGGGGTTTCCACCGGGTGCCCTGGGGGAATCTAGAGGGTGTGTGTAATGAATAAGTACATCCTTTAACTCTGGTGTTGACCAGTCACCGGAGTAGTCTTCTGGGAAGAGAAAGTACCAGCTGCGTCTGTTCTGTAAGGTTGCAATGGGCACAGCTCTGCTGGAGAAGGCAGAATCAGAATCTTACCAATATCTATTTTCTTCAAGCTTTACTTTTTTGACTCTTTATTGCTTAGGAGCAATTATTTACTGCTTCTGGTGCAGTACCCTGGTAAAGGGCCATGCAGGGCCTGAGCAGACACCTTCCCATCTGCAGCACTGTACTGCGAGGACCATCCAGCCACGTCTGGGCTGGTGTGTGCATGGGCCCGCACTTACCGTGGCAGAGGTCCTGTTCCTGAAGAAGCTCCATGCTGTAGCACAGCCATTGCCCCATGTGTTGTCCTAGCGATCCTAGAGTTGTGCTTGGCTGAGGGTGGATTGCTGTCTGAAACTTGCAGTTATTTTGGTTTTGTACTTTGCCATACCTGTGCGTTTTGTTTGCTGATTCAGGGTAGGTAGCTTTATCAAAATAACTTGAATTAAAATTCTCATATTGGGTTTCTGTAGTTGAAGTGTATGCATGCAGTAAGAATTGCCTCCTTTATTATTCTCAGAGGTGCTTACCAGCTCTAGTCCCTGAAGGGTTATTGGCATTATATTTGAGCCAATTATTTCTATTTAGAAGATTATACTTATTCATCTACTGTAATATTAAGTAACCAGGGTTGATGCTTTTCTCTTCCTCTAGCCTACATTTGCTGAGCTAGATCTGGGAACATATGCATCACATTCCTTTTTATTTGGTGGGCCTCAGAGTCTAAATTGGGACTTTTGAGCTGCTCTTGAACACTGGAAAACCATATGTGGCGTTGTGTTGTTTGAATGACATTCAGAACCAGAGGGTTTATGTAAACATGTCATTGAAAATATAGCTCAGTCGGTGTAAGAACATGCACTGTTGTTCAACCTATGCATGTGTACAAGAAGGCTGAGAAAGGGAGAGAAGAGCTGTAGCTTTTCTAAAATAAGAAAGAACAGGAAAAATATCTTTCCAGATGGACTGTACAGAAAAGATCTGCAGAACTGGTGTCTCCTACTACATGCCTTGGCTTAATGGTCCTGGAAGGAATGAGGCATTTGCAACCCATAACTGCTGATAATCCCAAGGGGCTGGAATGGGCCCTCCTGTTCAGCAGTTGTCTGTGATTAAAGAAAGCATGGTGAGAAAAGCCTTCTTCAAAGGTGAGGGACACCTTCCCCACACAGGGGGTAGCTCCTGGTGGCTGGGGAGAAGTTGTTCCAGGGTATAGATAACATGTGCTGTTATTTTAAGAAGAAGCTAAAAGCTTGGTATGTGAAGGATAAGAGTTACTTTAAAGAAGGATTGGACAGTGGCAGAGATTTTTGAGCATCAGAATGTTTGTGCTTGTGCTATAATCAAATAAATTTTATAAGGGTTGGGGTTTTTTGTATATATACCTCTTCAAAAACTTTTTATGAAATCAAGATGCCATGAGATATGGGGCAAAGTCCTTGCATGGATTAATAATAATTTCAGTTTGGGAAATAAAGGTTAGGGAAAAAGTGGCCAGCTTTTAAAAAAAGGATGGAGTGACCAGTGAGGTCTCTCAGGACTATGCTGAACAGCACCAGACCTAGAAAGAGATGCAGAATGAGACAAAGAAGCCTCTTCATGATACCAAATCAGGCAGGATAGCTGAGGTGAGGATGTACTAGGGGGCAGCAGAAAGGCTTCATGATACTGAGTAGCTGAAGGGCAATCTGGCAGTTGAAATTCAATGTTGATGAATATAGAATAGTGCAGAAGAGGAGTGTTGTGGTTTAGCCCCAGCCAGCAATTCAGCACCACGCAGCCGCTCGCTCACTCCCCCTACCCCGATGGGGTGGGGGAGAGAATCAGAGGAGTAAGAGTCAGAAACACTCCTGGGTTGAGATAAGAACAGTTTAATAATTGAAATAAAAGAAAGTAAAATAATAATAATAACAATATAATATTAATAGTAATAATAATATACAAAGCAAGTGATACACAATGCAATTGCTCACCACCCGCCAAACGATACCCAGATAGTTCCCGAGCAGTGATTGCTGCTCCCCTACCAACTCCCCCCAGTTTATATACTGAGCATGACATCATATGGTATGGAATAGCCCTTTGGCCAGTTTGGATCAACTATTCTGGCTGTGCCCCCTCCCAGTTTCTTGTGTACCTGGCAGAGCATGGGAAGCTAAAAAGTCCTTGACTAGCATAAGCAGTACTCAGCAACAACTAAAAACATCAGTGTGTTATCAACATTCTTCTCCTACTAAATCCAAAACACAGCACTATGCCTGCTACTAGGAAGAAAATTAACTCTATCCCAGCTGAAACCAGGACAAGGAGAAACAGTCATAAATTGAAATACACAGCAATGGAATCTAAATTATCCCTTGGGAAGAAACCTTGGGTTATAATAATTGCATAAAAATGTCTGCTGAATGTGCAGTAGGAATAAGAAAAGAAAAAAAAAAAGAACTGAATACTAGGAATTATTGGTAAAGGAATCGTGAACAAAAAGGAAGATCTTTACGCTACAGTATAAACGCATGGCACACTTGAATATTGCATCCTTGCTCCCTCATTTTAGAAAGGATGCGGGAGAAGGGGAGAAGATACAGGAAATGTTGATAAAAGATGTGGAGTGACTCCCTGAAGGAAAACAACTTAACACCTGGGGATTTTCAACCTCCTGTCTGAGCAGGAAAAAACCAAAGGTCTATCAGCTCTCAGGTGGCATGGAGAAAGCAAATAGAAAATGACTATTCACTCTCCCATACCATGGGAGCCAAGCAGCCCCAAGCGAATGGTTAGGTGACAATTTTAAAACTAGCAAAAAGGACTTCCTATAGCTGTGAAATTGCCCTGGGATATTGTAGATGCCAAAACTTCCCATGCTGACAGTGCAGACAATGCAGACATACCCCTTAAAGAAAACTCTCCCAGGGGCTACCGTACACAAAAATTCAGTTCTGGTTCAGGGAATCACCTCACCAGAGATTGCTGGGAACTGGGGAGGCCCAGAGGTTGGGAGGCTGGGACGGGGCAGGGGTCTGTGACCATTGCACTTGCCCAAGAAGGAAAAAGTGTAAGTTGTGAGCCTGATAGGATGATGCTTGACTTCCTCAGTCTCTGAGCTGATCCTGTCTGGCTATTCCTGTGTAATTAGACCCACCTTGTGCCAGGGTATTGCTTAAACACATGACAAAAGAAGCTCCTGCCCTTAAAAATCAGTTTGAGCTTTTGTGGAAGGATTTCAGTGAGTGTCCTTGCAGAAGAGAGAGGCAGAAGAATTTAAAAAAAGAAAAGGCTGAGAGGAATGAAAATGTTTACTGGGTGAAGTCCTAATTTGCAAAGATATTCTAATACTTCTGGAGGGTCTTTTTATCTCAATAGCTGTACATAGGATGTTAGTATGTCACCCACATGTGAATAACAGTGATGTTGGTGTCTGGCGATAATCTCCAAATTGTGAACATCTTTGGATGCAGGCACTTGCTGTAGCTTTTCAGAGAGACTGAAATGCAGCTGACCTGAATAAAACCTGCATATTGAAACACCTGATTTTCTTTTCTTTGAGGGTATTGTAATGTGTGCAGTGTATGTGCTAAATACGTTGCTTTCTAGTTGGCTCTCCATGTAATGTTGGATTGCAACAGACTGCTCTCTGTCACACCTGATGACTAAACCTGTCTCACCCACGCCATGGGAAAGTACTGGTGCATTGAGCCTTCTTAGAATCAAGCTTTAGGTTGTCCTCAGATTTCAAATCTCCTGTGCACTTTTTTTAATATGGCCTCTAACTCAAGAAATACAAGCACAAAAGGATTCCAGGCAACAATTAATCAGATAAGTATTTATTTATTTAACTCAACCTATAGAATTATGCTGGTAATAGTTTTTCAGAGTTAGACTTTCATTGAGCAAAAGACTGTCTTTTAAAGACTCTTTTCTCTTTTTCAGGCATCTGCACTGAAACGTTCTGGATTTCATTTGGCATGGTAAGAAATTCCCTCTTAATTACAGAAAAAGAGTCAGTTAAGAGCTGGCTGTTTTGTTTACCTCCTGATATGTTCAAAGTGGAAGTATGGCTGTGGAAACTAGATGCATTTGATTTATGTTGTGCATTTGAAAGCGGGAAGGAAGGACATAACGAAAGCAAACATACATTGCAGCCGTGTGGGACAGTGTTCACTACCACAGTACCAAGAAGTGGGTTAGAGCTGGCTTGTGGAACGTCTGTCTGCACGATGGAGAGAAATTTTTTTTTTTTTTTAAACTATGTATAATAAACACCTTTTAAGTGGTCTTAGTGAGCATACAGTTGCATGTTGGTACTGTAAAGGTTGCCTAACAGACCCACGGTTACCAGAGTATGGGCAGGAAGCAAGACAAAGCCAGGCAACTTGGGAGGATGTACTGTGCTGTGAGGGGAAAAGTCTGTAATATAAATGTTACTGAGATATGAAGTAGTTCAATCTCATTGAGATGAAGGCTTCAGTCTTGCTGGCACAGCTGCATCAGGAAGGGATTTATTATATTTTTGTCATCATTGCTATGCTAGCAAAAGCCCTAGTGTATATGAAGGTACACCGGGGGGAAAAAAAGTATTTTTTTTTTTTCTTGGACAACTTGATTTGCTCATGGAAATGACATAAAATTGTACCTGCAAAAGGGTTTTTTTGCTAGTCTAAATTGTCTATGCTTGTATAACTATACCAATAAACCATTACAAGAGTCTACAAAGACTTGCTGAAAAGAAATAATATATCTGAAGCTAAAGACAACAAATAATCGTCAGTATAAATTGCCTAAGTCATACGACTAGACGTGGTATGTAAGAAGTAAATACCAAATCCAGGGATGCCACAAGCTTTTGGGGTTTTTTTTTTGTGGCTGTTTTTGTTGGCTGTTTTTGGTTTAGTTTGTTTTTTTTTTTTTTAACCATCCCTCTCAACATGTAGTCACTTTTTGCCTAAATTTCAAGCTGAGAAAAATTCAAGACAGTGTCATGCAGATGTTTTTTCCTCCTTGGGCATTTATTGTCTCTGAGGGACTAGGTAATACTGGTGGAGCTTGAGACAGTGAGTCCCAGAAAGCCTTGCTTCCGGACCGTGAGAAGTACCACTTTCTTGGGCAGCACTGAGGAAGTCTCTCTTTGAAGACTCCCTCCCACATCTGTATACTGGGCTTGAAGCCAAGCCTTTCTTCTGTAAAGAAACCTTGCTAAAATTTCTCATTTCATGACCCTTTATGGGGGTGGGGTGGGGGTGGAGAGAGAGACTGTGCGAGGGGGAGAAAGAAGGAGGTACGTGCCAAGCGTATTGAGAGGACATAGCAGGGTAGGCTCTTAATTTTGTGTGTTTGGGGACAAGGGGGTCACAAGGAAGGAGAAGGCTTTATATTACTTAGCACCATATTTGCCATCTCTTCCTCCCACCTCAAAAGTGATAAATTCTCCTCCTTCTCCTCTCCAAAACACATCTATTTTTTTTCAGACAACTGTTTATGTTTGAGTCCTTTGAACTAGCAGAGGCACTTGAAATAAATACACTTACAAATGTGCCTCCTGCCAGCCTCTGTCTAGTCTGCATATGGACACTTAAAAGAGTTGAAGAATATGTCTTACATATCTCAGAAATATGCTAAGTTCACAGTGGTGGCACCTCAAATAGCTTTATTCTTCCCTCCCCCTTAGAGTACAGTGGAATTGCTAGTGTATTATTTGATAAACAATCACCAATTAGTCATCCAGTCCTTGCTAATTCAGCAACTGCTCTCCAGGGCCTCCAGGCAGCTTGTATGCCAGTTCATGTGCTTGCCCCAGGTAGCTCTGAACTGAAGGAGTTTCCTTAATTGTTTTTGCTGTTGTGTCTGTTTAAAAGGTTTTACGGCTCCGTCTGGTGAGCTAGGTGGTGTATTACAAATGCACGCTCGCTGTCTTACCTTTCCCTAGTGTGCCGTTAACAGCATGAGTAACATATAATCCCAAAACGTAATGCTATGTCCTATCGGTACCTCTGCACAGGTGGGTACAAACACCCATTTTGTGTACCAAATAGAGCGTAGCCTTGCTGAATGTGGGCAACACGTGTGATGATGCTTCACTTCCTCAGTCTTTTCTAGGTTTGGGTGTCTTCGTGGATAGCCCTGCTGCCCCTGCTGTACACCTAGATCGCAGATAAATCAGATCGCATTCATCTGCTGGTCACAGAGCGGTGCAGGACAGGAAGATGAATTAGTCATCCCTGTTGATAGATGTTAAAGATTCTTGCGAATTCTGTTGAGCAACAAGCTGTGGATGGGAGAAGTGTCTCTCTGCTAACACTTGTTCCTTATTCTTTTGTCTTACAGGTGCCTGGTGATGACTGTGAAATCTGCTGCTGGAGCAAATTCTAGAGGAGGTGGCAGGCCTACGGTTGTGGATCCTTTGCACATATAAATGTTATAGTGTGTGTCTGTTTGACCGTGGTAGGAGATTTAATGTATCATAGAAACAAGTTTTGTACCTCCAGACTCAGTGTCACTCTCACCATAGATCCTTCCTTCAAAACATATTTTCCCCCATTTGAGCCTTTAAAAAAAAGAAAAAAAACTTGAAAAACTGTAACTTTCTATGAAAAAGATACCCTATTTTAATATTCTGGGGAAAAACTTTACTGTATCCACTGTTCTTGTAAGTGAAATATGGTGTACAGCATGCTAAGTAACTGCTCAGTCAAATGTCAGTGCAAATCCAGAAATCTTCAGTAGAGGAAAAAAAAATAAATATTTTTATTTTCTCTAAAAGCTTCCCTGTAAAATTCTTCTAAAGATTTTCTTCTCATGAGACAACACAAAGCAAGCAGATGGGTGCCTCTTCACTTCTCAGCCTGGTGGCAGGGTTGTTGGGACTTTCGGCCAAGCGGTCTGAAAATATTCTAAGTCTCCACAAAGATGAAGCCCACGTTGTTAACGAGGGATACACCTCATCTGTGGTGAGCAGGAGACTTGAGTACTAGATGTTTCTATTTTAAGTCACACTGTTACCCCTTTATCAGTACCTCCAAAGAAACAGCAAAGACAACTGATGTGAACCGTCTCTGCTTGCCAGGTCTAGGCAGAAAGTTGGGCAAAGCGTTCAGCTAAAGTAATTATTTTTTTTTCTTTCCTTTCCTTTCATGTGCAGTGGCATCCTGCCTTTTGAAGTATATGTCTTTTTTTTTTTTCACATTATACTGCCTATGCGTCAGCATTTTCATTCTGATTTGTAAAATTTTTCTTTTATAACACTCTTAATTTTCAAACATATTTGCTTTCTTTCAATCCTTCAAATGGGTTGTTTGGCCTCCACATACATAATCTTCTAGACTTGTCTTGAATATTGTAGAGAAAAGCTGATACCACAGCATAGTATTTGCAGTAGGGTGCGTCATCATGTAACCAGACTAAATAGCAAGGCATTATTCACAAGGAGGTGAGGTTATATTTGCTGCTGCTGAGTTCTTAGCTGTTCAGTTTTAACACTGGATGCCTGGGTTTCTTTTTATGGAGTGCCTGTTTACTCTTGTATATTTTTATAGAGTAAAAGGCTGGTGGGGAGAATGAGGGTGTTATGTGCAGTAACATTATAAATAACGTTGGCTCTCAGATTATTTGCATTATATCCACTTGCCTGAATGCATAAAGTTAAACAAAAAAGTCTTTAAAAAAAAAAAAAGCAGAACAATGGCATGGATAAGAGGTCTAAAGGAAATGCTACGGAATATATTGGGGAGTATTCCCTATCTAGCTAATAAGCCAGACAGAAAATTGCTTACTCCTCCCACAGCCTCAAACAGATCAAACGGAATATTAAAGCCTTAAAGGTGCTGGTGTAAGGAAGAAGGAGGGTTACTCAGCACCCATCGCGCTGAACTGACAGGCAAATGGGGAGCATGCTGGGAGCAGAGCTACATTCCCAACCCAGAGACAGTGCCGCTGGGGTGGATGACATGATGAAATGCAGCTGTGATGGAGAAGGGGAAGCACACACATAGGGTTTGTTGTTGTTCTTGTCCTTTTGCTCTGTGTGCTGTATACTTTGGGGCAAATAAACAAGAAATGCTTACTTTTGAGCTGCCTTTCGATCAGTGTGGTGGTGGTATTTGGTTCAACAATGAGACATTCAATAACATTGCAAACTCCTGAACCGCAAGGTGCGGAAAAGGGATCCAGGGGAGAGCGGCTGCAGTTCCTCCCACTGACTGTGTGTGAACGCTCGCATGGGACAAAGACACCAAGGTCCTAGTCCTGCGGCTGCTGAAACTGGAAAGGAGGCAGACTCTGATTTCAGGCAAGGAAGGACTGAGTCCCAAGGAAGCAATGCTGTCGTTGTGAGGGCTGTCTGACAGATTTCAGAGTATGTCTATGCCTGTGATTTTTTTTCAGTGCTGGAATTTAATTTCTAAAGTGTAATAACACTAGTGCATCCTTGTAATTGTATTGCATTTTTTATTACGGCTATCGTTTACAATAACCCTGCTGTCATACTGGCCTCTAGTATGGTTTCAGTTGTCTCTGGCTCCCCTTCCAAGATGATGGAAGTGAAGTTGGACCATTTCATACACAATAGGTTTTATTTCTTCCTCTCTTTCCTTCTTCCCAAATGCTGGTTGAGTCAGTGGGATTCTCCTGGCTTGTTCTTTCCTAGCGTTCATCCTCAAAGGTATACAGCATCTAGGTGATCTTTCCTCAGAGTAGAAGGATTAAATAAAACTGCTTGACAGAGCTGCCTCCTTGGTGCAGCAGAGATCATGGAAGACACTGTGTCCTGCTCATTCCCAATTCCCATCCTATATCAAAATCTTGAATTCCTGCATGGCAGCTGAGCCTGGCCATTGCTTTCCTTGAAGAAGGGAATTCAAATTCTGGAGGGCACTGAGACAAGAGGAGCCCTTGAAGGACTTCTAGAATAGCAGGGTACATTCTGGATCCCAGAAATAATACAGAAACACCAGTGAATCTGCATGGGTGCACAGCAAATCCGCAAAGGAGAGCAGGGTAATACTGGAGCTAGCAAAGCCCTGTGAGAAGAAATCGTTTGGCTAATGGCTGTGAGCACGCACTGCAGAGTGTTCCAGCAGCAAACCTCTGCTAGACCGATTGGTCCCATATGCCAGAGGACTTTGATTTATGGCTGGGTTTAGCAGTGATCTGAGGCTTGCGTCTCTTCTATAAGTTCTGCTGAAAACAGAGCTTCGGCTGTGAATCAGTTACAGGCGTAGTTAGTTAATTCAGTGATATATTTAAGTAACACTTTACATCTGGACTTGGCAACCAACTTGAAATCCTCATTTAAAAACAATAGTAAAGTACCAGAGAGATTATGGCATGATGTAGTCCACAAGCATTTTTTTTTTTTTTTTTACAATGAGAGCTGATGTTTCGGTGATCTCCTAGCACGGAGAATGTGTTGGAGAAGTCATGAGTAATTGGAAACAAAGTGCTGTGAGTGACAGGTCTTCGACAAAGCTCTGGACAAAAGATTACAGAAACTCCAATATTGTGGAGTGACAGGCAAAATACTGTTATGGCTGAAAGCTGGGGAGCAGAGGGAAAGCAGAGAGTTAGGCTAATCTGCTGGGGTAGAAAGAGACCAAAGCTGGGCTTTGGACACCTGCAAATTAACTAAGATTCCTGTTGTTAACACATTTATTGCTGGTATTGAGAGAGGGCTGGAGTCATAAAGTTGCAAAATCTCTAGTGGAAATACTTACATAGTCTGTTCCGGAGCAGTAAGAACTATGAATACCTTCAGAGAATTGTAAAATTTTCCATCAAGTGGGCAGAACAGCGCTGGATAAAGATCAGTGGTGAATAAAGAAAGTAAGACTGAGTGTGAACAGTCAGTCCTGCCGGATTCAGAAGAGCCGTGTATGAGAAATCAGTGGGGCACTTGCTCAAATTACAACCAGGCAAAAACCAACTGTGATATTAGGTTGCATATCATTCAAGACTACTAAGAAATGGAGTAACTGGGAGGGTATTATACAGCCTTTTGTATAAAGCTGTGCCTGTGGTCTCAGCTAGAACACAGTGTGCAATTTTGGCCTCCCGAGCTCAAAAAGGACGTGGCTGAAATAGGCGGGATTGGGAAAAGGGTGACAAGAACATTCAAGAGCATGGGAAAACTGCTGCCAGAAAAGGGGCCAGAACTTTAGCCTTAGAGGATAGTGAAGAGGAGAAATGGTACCAGTATGGACGATACTGATTATGTTGGAGGTGAGAGGTCAGGAACCTGCTCACTTCCCATCCCATAGCGTAGGCCACAGGGGTGCAGGATGAAACTTCACAGTTGTTCAAAAAGATACTAATTATGACTAATTGGGGAGGTGATATTAACAGTTCAGGCTTCATGTCATAAACTCAACTTTAAGATTTTGAGGGGGGGAAAGGATAGGCGACAGCCGCAGTTCTGCAAAAGCCAAACTCCTGACAAATGTGCCTCTTCAGAGGGATTGTTACTTAGTTACTTCATGCTCCAGTTTTCAAACTGTTACTTAAATTCTCCTGATTCATGCCTCTTCTGAAATCCTGTTTACATTCTGTAAGAGGAGTTAATAATTCAGTGTACTGTGCTCATTTAAAAAAAAAAAAAAAAAAAGCCTTTGATAGAGATGTCTAGTGCTTGTGCTGTTACAGTATCATTCAGCTACTGTGCAACTTTAAAATGTCTTTTCTAATATGTAATATCTCATGATTCTAGTTTGTGTGCTTTGGAAAAAAATGATGCATTTAATTGCTTGATTAGCTGGCCTAAAGCCACTTATTCAGGGGTATATGAAACAAATGTGTGTGTATGGGTGTTTGTGTGCACGCACAAATGAATTTATAGTGAAACATGATAGGGGATTACTCAGTAGGATGCAAATAAGAATAATACAGGGTATTTTTTTCCAGTGGCTTTCATGACCTCCTTCTTTCAGGGTTGCACACAGATGGCTCTTTCCCTGGTGGGTCCTAGTTCCCTTCACAGTGTCAGAAGGATGGCTGCTGCTTTGAGAGATTGTTCCTTGAAGCAGAGTCATCATTTTTCCCTTCCTTTCCCTTTCCCAAATATTCTGCTGCTGCTCTGGGTCCACACATTCCTTGTGTCATGGCAGTGCATGAGTTAAATTGTTCTAGAGGCATGATGCAGCTCTAAAGTAATGTGTCTGTTGCAGATGAACTTGCTGGAGAGCATAGAAGCTAATGCGTGGCCTTAGATATTTTTGCACTTCTTAGAACGCAGATATTAATCTAAATATCCATGTGCCCATTGTATTGATTTGAAGTATATGGAGACATTGAACAGCTGATCTCAGAAAAGATCTGTCATACAGAGCCTTCCCTCTGTTTAGCTTGCTCTGAACAGCTCTCAAGAAATTAGATATTTTTTTAAAATAAGATGAACGAAAATTCTGAAGCCTGAGTCTTCCCTCTGACAGAAAGATTTTTCTTATTTGTCTTAAAGAAACATGAACAAGTTGATTAGATTTTTTAATATAAATATTGTTAAGGACTCTCTCAGGCTTGTAAAGAGAGAAGTGTTTGCTTTAGAATGGTATATTTTTCCAGATAGAGATCAATTACTAAATTATTCATTTTCTCCCTTTCGCCATTTTATTGCAGCTTTCATTTCTAGGTAGCTGGAATGATTAATGGGATGTGCTGGGTTAATGCCTTGTGTTTGGGTACTCAAATGATAGAAGCAGCTTCATGCAAAGCTTTTAGTCTGGGTGCAAGATTGGAAGATATTTTGAAGGCAGTGGATTGGCCATGGCGCTTCCACTTCCCTCAATTTAGCCATAAATCAATTGTGAATGATTTTCCCACAGTAATTTTTCATACAGTTTGAACGTGGGTAATGAACATCCCTGTCCTGGAGTGAAATTGTGATTTTTCTAGATCTTGTTGAAGACATGATCAAGATTTATGAAGGGTGACGATGTAAACCCATTACATTTTCATCTCTCTTGTTTGCCTCTTCACCCCTTCCTTCCTTCCTTCCTTCCTCCCTTCCTCCCTTCCTCCCTTCCTCCCTTCCTCCCTTCCTCCCATCCCAAGGAGCTTTAAAATGTCCACCAGAGTACAGCTATTGCATGACAGTGGCTCTTACTGCATGAACAGTCATTTATCAGTGACAGAGAGCAGGAAACAGCAATAACCTAGATGGACATGAGATGGTTCAGATCAAGTAACAGCAGGATGTGAGCAACTTCCTACAGTTCTGAACATGTTTTTCCCTCTTAATCTATTGAATTCACTTTTAATGTTGCTTGATCTCAAAGTACAGTTCTGCTTAAAAAGGAGCTTGGTAGAAATGACATTGTGGAGTCTTATATTCACTTTGTCTCCTCCACCATTTCTGCATCAAATGCTCAGTTTGAAAGCAAAAGGATATTTTGTTTGTTTGTTTGTTTGTTTGTTTTCGTTCCTGGCAGTCCCCAAATCTTCTCTGGACTCTGATGCTCAAGGTAGAGTAATTTCTTCCCGCTCTGCCCCTCCCTCCCCATCTTTGGCGTTGACTAAAGTGAAGCTGCCAGTACTGAGTAACTTCTCTGTCTGCTAACGGTGCCCTTTGTACCAGCACGGCAAACCTACTTGACAATCACATTGGAATACTGCATTTATGTATTGTGTAATATTCTGCAATACTGTATTTCTGTCTTGCTTGGCTGGTAGCTGTAATGTTGAGTTGCAATTTATTAGATCTGGGGCAGAGACCCTTTCCTTGAGAAGGACCAGCTAGGTCTCTCAGCGACATTTGGCAAGTCATATGTTAATAAGTGCCTTTGGTTTCCATCCAATAATAAATACACATGCATGCAAACTCATTTGGCTGTAGTCTGCCTGAAATTAAGTTGCAGATTGTATCTGGCCCTTGGGCCAGGAACTCCTTGTTCCTGTATTAGACGGTGTCTAATAGTAGTTGAAAGAGAAAATTTTTAGAAATCATTTTGCAAGTGACTGGAGAGACAATGAATGTAAATCCTTGCAGACTTACAAAGACTGCAGTCAGAATACTGAGTGAAACTCAAACTGCAACATACCAGTTCCTCCCTACATCACAGGCTTCAAAGATTTAGTATTCAAAAGAATGTGGGAAATTGGGTCATTTCTGTACAGTTTAGAAAAGATCTGAGGTTACCAACTCTTGCTTTAGCCATGCAGAAACTCTGAGTCTGGATTAGCAGGAAATCTGAACAGGATTTTCCTCTGCATTTAACATGAAAATCTAATAAATTTCATTGAACTCAGTGGGTGGAATTCTGCCACCATTGAAATGGATGTCAAAATTTCCATTGGCTTTTGTGGGAATAGGATATCACCCTATAAACATAAAACCAAAGCAGAATCTCTAGGTCTTAAACACAGTTGTTTCTGTCAGGATATACTTATTGTAAGATTTTTTGAATATCTTGTTTTAAGAAAAGCAATTTAGCTTTCTTACGCAGAAGAAATTTTCTGCCTCTTAAAAATGGTTAAAATTTACTTTTCAGTAATTATCACTTAGAGTGACACCTTAAAAGATCTGAAGGTAACAAGAAGGTGGAGTTAATTATCATCAAATAAATATGTATTCGCTGTCCTTCCTGTAAGAAGTTTGAATTTCTGTTACTCTTCCCCTCCTTTGTTTTTGGTGAGTAATACAAAAGGGAGTTGCTGTAACGATTTTATAGTCCCCGAACAGTTTTCAGAGTTTATGGGATAGTATTTTATAACTACATTCTGTAAGCAGTGGTGTCTTTTGGAATGGCCACGAAATGTTATAGTAGAGATTTCAAAAAGACAGGGTCTTGGCATAGATAGGTTTCTGCAGGGAGAAAAAATGACTTTAGACTGGTTTTGAGCATGTCTCATGCCAGGGATGGCCCCAGGGCTGCCTGGTTTTGCAGGCTGATGTGTCTGTTTCACCAGGTGGGAATTAGTAGATGTCAGAACGGCCAGAAACAGGTCAGAGTGAAAGTCCAGGTTGCCTGTGCCCATCTCCAGCACTAGGAAGTAGCAGATGTCTTGGTGAGCTTACATTGATACCTTGTCCTTATACGTTCCTAGATTCGGGAACTTCCTAAGCCAGAGGGTACAATAGTTGAGTAGCAGGGTGGGAGCAAGCAACATCTAGTTTCTCTGTCTCCGTGACAAAGCTCTGAAGGAAGTCTTCCTTTATCCATTTTTTCACAACAGCTGTGTCTCAGCAATTACCCTGCTAGAAATTTGTGCAACTTGGCCCTATTTTTACACAGAGCATGAAAGTAGTTAATATGTAAGTTATGTGCAAGAAAATCTGACTGTGAGGAGGTTGAAGGAAAAGCAGGGGGTTAAAGAGGGTGTGAGATAAAGGGATGCATGGCTTTTTACTGTATTTTATTCTTAATTACTCTTCCTGATACTTCCCCTTCCAGCATCTCAACATGCAAGGTAAATCTATTTTACCCTGTGTGAATGCCTACTAAGTTTGATGTTCGTTTCTTTTCTATATACACCTGTTTCTGCAAACAACCCCAGGCCAACATTTTGCGTTAGTGTAGAATTTGCCCAGGAAAATAAAGTAAGTTTTGGCACGGGAAAAAAAAAATCTAATGGTATAATAGTAATGTAAGTATAAAGTCATACACCGATGTTTCACATAAAGATTATAACACATTTTGGTTGCAGGCTGCTAACCATACTACCAGCACATTACAGAAGTCTAGCTTGCAGTTGTCGGCATTCCAGAGTTTCCCCCACTAAGACATTAATTTTTTCTCATGTCTGGAAGATTTAGCATGCCACCATAGTTTCTTGCATATTAATTTTTAGTATGTTTTAAAAAATTGTAACTAAAATGTTTTTTGATAATAGAACCCCCAAATACCTGAGACTCCATTTCTTCTGTTGAGTGCCAAAACCAATTACAGTATTGTTTGTATGTTCAGCTGGCTGAAAAAGTAAAAATTACATCCAGATTTGAAAGCCTGATGAAAAATCACACTGAAAAATACCATACATTAAAGAATACAGGCATCTCTTTTTGTATGCGTGTCTGAAACGGAACATAAAGTATTGCTGATTATCGTCTGAAAAGATGGACTCTCCCATGTTTTGTTATAAAAGATATTTTCCTGTTTCAAAGAGGAACAGATTTAAGACCTTTGAACACCTCAGCTAGATTTCTTAGAGGTTGGCTGGAAGTTACCAAACATACAGTTTTGGGTAAACAGAGCGCCTCTAAGAAGCTATCTGAAATCTTTTGGAATATATATGCCAATCACATTCCCACTGGGATCTGACACTATTGCATGGAGCTCAGATCATGTAGCCGCTGCTTAACCATATCTAAAAAAGGAAGCAACTAGCCCGAGCTAATTCTCTGGGTTCCCTCTACAGTCAAGGAGTTAAGGAGGTAAATTCATTGCACTTAATTTAGAAGCCTGTGTTGGAATTAAATGGATCTTCAGCTGCCTGTGTCCTCACTGATTATAACGGGAACTAGCTGGCTAGCCTAGGATATATGCTCTAACTCTGAAATAAAGTTAAGTGAGATTAATCCTGTCCCAAACATAATACGTTTCTGCAATGTGGTCCGGGTGGAGTTGTAGTCAAACCAACCAGTATTTGTGTTGACTGACAATTGTTACCCAGCATAAACTGCATAGAAAAGTGTTCAGGTGTCCAAAATACAGGAGGGGGAACAGATTCTGATGTTTTTTCAGGGAGTCACGGGATTGCAGCATCTGAAAACTGCTGGAGAAGTTTGCGTGGTTAGAGCTGCCAGATAGCAATTAAGCCTAGCAACACGGGCTGTTTGCTGTCGAGACTGAAGCATATGAGTTGAGTACACCCTGTTCTAGAGGGAAGTTCATGGGCTGGCTGTTTTGCTTTTGTTCAAAAAAAACCCAAGACGAAGGAAATACCCACAGTTTACGCTTTCCTTTCTCCATAGTGATTGTCACTAAGGCAAGGGTTTGGAGGGACTAGGATTTCACTTGAAGGGTGTAAGGGCAGGATGATCTTTGCTATGAGGCTGTGTCGGCAGCAGTGACGGGCGCTAGTCCTATTAAAGCAGTACTCCCAGCGACACCAGTGGCAGCAGACTTAGGCCTGTATTGAAGTTTGATTTTGACAGAAATTGAGATGAGACAACAGTAATGGATGTTGTCTTTGTCCAGAGTGTTCAGAAAGACAGGATTTGGGGAGGAGGAGGGAACCTGAAGTATGCTGGACAAACAGAAATTAGCAATCTTTAGCATACTTTGCCCTTTCCCCCTTCAAAACCAGCTGTTTCTAACAGTGACCTACACACAAGAGTCCTTCAGATAGAGGGATAAATGCTTGTGGTTTTTAAACCCCCCTGTTATCAGTAGGCTTACAGTAAAACGATGTCTTTTAAAACAACTGCTATGCACTGCATCTATACAGGCATAAAGGCAATGTATCAAATGAAATTATTTTTCTGTGCCCCTCTCTGTTGTTGTAGACCTGCTTTAAAGGTCTGCTGCATCATATTGTGAGAAAAGAAATAGGACCTTGGCTCGTTGCTTTCCTTCCCTCTAGTTTTGCAGATGCTGGGGGATCCGCACTGGAACTGGAAAATGTGTCACTGCCTAGGCACAAGGAGAGATGGGTTAGGTACCAATGGCCTCTGGTCAACGGTTGCTGTATGCAAGTCACCTAATTTCCACAACGAAGACAAAGGTCTGCAGTGTATCCATAGCGTGCTTACTTATGATCATGATGCATGATGGATCTTCAGAATCTCATAGTATGTCATTTTCAGGTTTTTACGTGTACCGTGCTTTCTCCTGTGTCTGTCACCAAACTCATCCCTAACCTGAGAGGAAGATAAGATGATAAATTCATAAGGACTTTCTGGCCTTCAGAATTTGATGCATATCAGCTCTTTGGAGAGGATTTATGAGAGAGGAAGAACATCGGGAAAGAATAGCTGATACATCTCAGATTATGAAGAGTGTCTGAAAAGTCTTTCCGTTACATATGTAATGTAAAATACTTTTTTTCTTTTTATTTATCACCTTCCCTGAAAACAAAATAATCCAATCAGCACTAAAAGTTTTTTTGATGTCATTGGTTTGGCAAGCTAACACACTGCCTAATTTCTTGTTTCTTTATGGGATGACTGAGAAAATGGCAAAAAGCCAACCTCAGAAGCAACTGATCTTGGCCAATATGTTAGACCCCCTCAATTGGACTTTGGACTAGAATATAGCAGAGATAACTTTTGTGTTGCTGATGGATGATTTCTTAGTCATAGCTCATAGACAGATTTATTTCTGGCCTGTCTAGAATATTTGACATTGCGAATAACGCATTGCAGCTGATATGCCTTGAAGATCTTGCAAAGATGTAAGCAAATGATATGGATTCAATCCAGCTTCAGTGACTGCACTGTAATGCATAACTGCAACTCTTCCTCTGGTATTTTTCTTTGCAAAAAAGCCTGCAAAATGCTAGCCCCTCTCCTGTCTTGGTATGAGCACTATGAGGAAATTAACTGTGCCTTAGCAGGTATAAGCATCTGTCCTTTGCATCCAACAGAAAATACAAAACTCTTGACTATTCCTGTAACTAAGTTGAAAAAAAATACTTTGCTGAAATGTTTCAGGCTAAAACCAGACTCTGGCAAAATAAAAGGAACAGAGAGGAAAAGCTAACATTTTGAAGACTAGATAATACATAACATCATCAGTTGCCCGTGAAACTACTCCAAATATCATTTAGTCTTCAAATGGGGTCTTCACCACCACCCCCACCACCCCACCACCCCCCCCCCCCCCGCCTTAGATCATGGATAATCAATTAGTGATGACTCCCAAAACATTTCCTCCCTCCTCTTCGCAGATTTTCTGCGGACAGATAATATTTTGGTAGTGTTCCAACAGACCTTTAGCTCAGGTTATATTCTGTTTTCAGATTGAAAATCTGGGCTTGAGGATGTCAAACTGCCTGTTTAAGTTCTTCACGTGAAAGTTGGCCATCAATATTATGCTCTGCTCACCTTCTTGGTTTATGTTAAATGGGATTAGGTGGTGAATCAAGCTAGGGTTTATGGTGAAGAATCTATTATTCTTTTTGTTACCAAAACCTACCATGGCATCAAGCATTCATCCAATGGGAGAAACGAATTTGGAGACAAAATATTCAGATGTTCAGTTCCCAGTTTCATAATTGTCTCTTAGAGATCAGGCTTACTGTAAATCATCTTGAAACTGATTTGAATAATCCACCTATCCTTAACAGTAATTCCCCTAGTAAGAGACCAAATTCTTAGCTGAGAAACAGAGGAAGAAAGAGACTTGTGGAGCTGGAAGTGTGGGCTGATATACAGATTTCTGGGATAGGTGATAAACGTTACTCCTGCAAAGATATTGCACAGACTCTGGGTGGTATCACTTTGTTATCCTATATGGGCTGTAAGGCTTTTTGTGCTGTTCTTACCCTCCTCTTTCAGATCTAGCTACTTAGCTGCATGTTATTTATTGTCTTCAGAAAAAATGTAGGTAACAGTATTTGGATAGGGTAAAATTCCCCAAACAGCAGCAAAATTCCTGTTCACTTCAACAGAGCTAAGACTGCCCATGAAATCACAGCTTTACCCTGTGGATCCCTATTTTTCCATTCCTTCATAACATTTCAGAAGATGGTATACTCCAAGGACCTTTGTTTTACCTGTTACCTAAATGCATTTTATGCAGTAAAGATCAAAAGAGCATGTAAAGGTGTGGTTATAATTTATAATGATTATTTATTAATGTTATCATTCATATTATATATTTCCTTGCCATACCCTTATGGTATAGAGTGATGTCATCAGAGCATAACAGATTCAACTAAGCAAACATTTAAAATACATATGGGTGATTTTAAAAGCTAACTGCATGATTATACTCTGAATCCTAAGAGAGACTGAGACTGAAACCCTTGACTGACATTAATCAAAGTGCTTACCTTCCTCCTTCACCCCCCAGTTATGTGCCCTATAGTTAAGTGTTGGTCTGGTATAAAAAGGCAAACCTTGAAGAGAATGAAAAACCAATGAACTAGATTATGTTAATTTTGCACTGTAATGGAACAAAAGCATACAGGAGATGGTTCAAAATTGTGTTAGTTTTGTGAATGAGCGCTTAAGTGGAAGGTAGTTTATTTTTTTGCGCCCCCCCCCCCGCTGGCATGAATTCACTGTAAACAAACAAGGGATTTGCTAGGGGACTAAAATGAGATGTCCCTCATGTAGCAGCGTAGCAGTTATATTTCTTTTTCACTCTTGCATGATCCTTGCCTTATATTGTTCCTCTTGTTGCAACATACATTTCCCAGGAGCAATGTGTGAAGTCTCCCTCCTCTTGCGAAAAATTAAGCATTTTTACAACAATCTTGAGTTATTATCCAGTGATATATAAGGAACGATTTCTATTACCACCAAATCCTAGAAGAGATCCATTGTGAAAAGCTGTTCAAAGCCCAGGGTGAGCTTTTCAAAGGCATGTGATTTTAATAGGGAGTTGGATTCCTATCATCCCATGATGTGTCTTTGAAACTCTCCCCCATGTGACTAAGACCATGTGTGCGACTGTGTGCCTAATTTGTGAGTAGTCGTAATGATCATACAGTAATAGGCATGCAACCGAGTCTGCGTTTTGTTCATAACTCCAAGTGCCTTTAGCTGAATTTTCAAAGAGGCTGAATTCTCACATCTCCTGCTACTTCAGTGGAGCTTTAGGTGCTCTGGGACTGAAAATCAAGCTACTGACATAGTGAAAAATTAAAGCTGAGGTATGAATGAGTCAATCACATATCTACTGTTCATTCGTAAGTCAGACTTACGAACTGGGTCTTTCTGAGTGTAATGGAGGCTGCTGACACAGTCTTTCAGGAGATTTTCAGTTTGAGAATTTCTTCTTTTTGTCACCTTATCACCCAAATGCCTTACATAATTGGTATTTTCTATTCACAAGTCACTGCCCCCATTTTATTTATTGGTTTAGGCATCTGGTAACTCCAGAGCTCGGTGGATGTTCTTTTTTTTTTTCTTCATACTGCATGTATGCACGCAACGCTTCCGATACAGGTTTTGGATGGTCTGTAGGCTGAGCCATGGTTACATCCTCAGGGCTGATACTCACTTTTAATACATAGAAACAAAAATGAATAAAACTTTCTATCCAGCCTGAGGTAGCAAAAAGTGCTTTTTGCACTAATGCTTGTCCCATACTGTGAATATTCATACATGTTCACACTTACACATGTGAACAGTTCCATTAACTTGATGGGAATGCTGGTACGTACAGTTAAACAGGTATCTTCATGCTTGCAGGAAAAGGTACTTTCTTTGTATTTTTTTCTCCAGTTTCAAATTCTATAAATCATGTTGTACTTCAAAAACATGATGATGTTGGCTGAAAAAAAAAAGGGGCTTTAAAACAAAATGTGCATTCTTTTTATTTGCCTTCTGGTTTTTGATCTTTTATCTTCAGCTTAGTGATGTTTTAAAAACTCCTCTTTTCAATAACAAAGGCTAAGAGCATCTGGGTTTTTATTTTAAAGCAAAAAATGAAATCCTTACATAAACATATCGTTGAAGGAGCTGAGCTTTAAGAAAAACACCAAATCAAAAGACACAAAAAATTATGAGCTAGAGGTAGAGGAGCCTTAGACAAAGAGCAAACTAAAAGAATAGAAGATAGAATATCTTTTTAGCAGTTCAAAGCTTAGAGGCACTGAAGTAAAGACCCTTGAAACCATGTGAGTTTTTAAGACAATGTAGTTTCAGGAGTCTCTCAGCCTTGCAATGCTTAATTTAGATCCAATATCAAACAGGTCTGAACTTCACTTGAACAAGAACTTAATGTCTGGATCCTTGCAGGCACTAAAGGATTATTGATGAGTAGGTGGAGGAATTTTGTCTTGTTTGGTTGTATATGTTGGCATTTTTCACTGCAATAGCTGTAGCTGTTTGCAATGCTGTCTGCAACCACCTCACTTGAGGATGAATTTTCCTGCCCTGCATTTGCTTTTGATTCTTGTAGAGCACCCATCGACTGTGAAGAAAACAGCAGTGCTTAAGCATAGTCTATTCAACTATAATCAAAATACGTTATTTTTAGCATTATTGTTAATATGAAATGTTCCACCAACCAGCTGGAATTATGCAAATCCTAGCACATGCGTTCCTCACTAATCTGCACTCTTGGATGTACTCTTTACATTCATTTCATTTTATGAATGTCTTTCCAGCATACTTCCCTGCAATAGGAGATTGAAAAGCCTGCAATTTTCTTCTTGCCTGATTCTCCCATTGGGTTTTGTTAGTATTTGAAAAAATAAATTGATGTCTTTTTTTCTTTTGGTCCAGATTGAGGAGAAAATCAACCTGCCAGCACAGATGAGTGGGGAGAAAAAGGAAGGCTCACAAACTGCAAAAGCTGAGTTCTTTAGGCAGTTCTTTGGTGACTCACTGTTTGCAGTAGAGGTAATTAGGGCACTCTTGGAAGGAGCTCTGAAGGTCTGAGAAGTTTTTCAATAGCTTGGTCTTGAGCCAAAAGCTTGTAAGCTCTGTCACCTTCACTGATATCACCAAAATATCATGTGTTTTGGGGCAATTTCTAGATGAGAGAAAAAGGAAGAACTGATGGCTCTGTGGCGTGGGTCTGTTTGTGGATCAAGAGAACACAGATATGGCCTTTGTTGTTGTCCTCATCACACCGACATTGTTGCTGTGGAGATAATGCGCAACCTTTCTTACACATTTCTCCTTCCCGCTAAGGGCACTTGACAAGTTTTAGGAAGCTTGTGTGTCTGTCCTGGTCTTCATGTGTTTTTGCATCCCTGTGGATCTACGGAAGCAGGCTTTCAGTGCCTTCTGGCATCTTCATAGACATGGCTGTGGGAGGGGTTTCTGTGTGGTCATGGTCCACCGGCTGCTAGAAGATTTCTCAGTTTCTTGCTCTCTAGCATTTTCCCTGGGGAGCTGGAAGATTTGTCCCAGAGTTGAGCAGCCTCATTCCCCGGTTTGAATTCCCATGGATAAATGACATTCTAAATCTTTGTTTTATCCTCACCTTGTACGTTGTCTGTTTTAAAGCTTTCTTAGAAAACTCATTCAATTTTAAAAACTTATTTACACCTCCAGTTCACCTTGTCTCCCTATCAAGGTCTTTTCAAACCTGGTAACGTCAATAATTTGTTGTGTCTCTTCATTTTTGCTGAACTTGTGATTTCCAAATTGAATTGGTACAAGGTTTATTTGCTGCTGCTGTTTTAGTTTTCTACAGTGGAAGATAAAACACACAGCAAGATAGGATTTTTCAGGCTTTTTCTGACTAAAGTAATAAACCAGCTCTGATTGCTGCTAATCAAAAGGTGGTGATACATTTCACATTAAGCCTCCTGGGGCAGAAGTGATCCACCCTGTGTGTACTCATACACTGCCTGACACCTTCAGGTCCTACACACAAAGTCTGATGGATGCTGGGATTTTTCACTACAAGATTCTTGCCTTGCCTGAGGCCATCTTTCTCCTTAAGCAAGAAGGGACATTCAGAGTTGTTATGACTGTGCACGAGAGGTTTCTCAGTTCTCTTAACAAACACAAACTTGCAGATCTGGTGAGCTAGGTACACGGTCTTCCACATTGACCTAGAGCTCCAAGGAGTGATAGTGATGTATTTCTTAATTGCTTCAGTAAGTCCTGCCTCCTAACTACTCTAGTTTCTGCTATGTTTTTATCCACTTATGACCTGATTCTGGTCTATGTTTACTAACACTGTTTTCATAAACAAATAGAGCTTTCATTGAGCTACTGTTCAAAGGCGTTGAATAGAAATGGAAGATCACTCTGTTACTAGTTTGAAAACTTCCTGAAAACTGACCTCTATTTTGCTAGTTTAATATTTGTCAATCTTTTGTAAACATTAGGTATCAGCAGCTCAGTGTTAGCTAATTCAAATGAGATTGTTCGATTAAGACTTACTGATAAGTTGTACCTTGACCAGAGCACATTTCAATGCTGATTTTAAGTATTCTGGCACTGGAACTATTTCCTCTGGTGTAATGGTTAACCATAACTGTTAACCCCATATGCTAATACTATAATACCATGATTCCTTTATGACCACAACTAATTTTTTCTAGTCATTCCTTCTACCAATGAGTATGTGTTGTAAAACCATCTGTCCTGCTTCATTTGATATTGTTTCTGGCTTCCTAATGTTTTTGTAGAGTTGCAAAATGTTCTTGTTTAGAATTTTTGCTGTCCACATGACCTCTATTTCATACTACATATCTCTTGATATAACTGATGTTGCTCTGAATAACTTTCAGACTTGCCTGAACCAAGAGTTTAACTAATTACACCCTAAATTTGTGAAAGGGGGAGAACATAATCAGGTCTGTCAAATTCCTTACGAGCTGTGCAAAACAAAAAGATGTATCAGATGATTTCTGGGCTGTAGAAACTTAAGCATTCAGAGCAGAGTAAAGTGAATGGGAGAATGACAGTTTACATTTTGAAGAATATATGTTTGGGTTTAGATAGATTTCTAAAATGCTTCCTCTTCCCTTAGGTCAATCTTCTGCATTGGATCCCTTCATCAAATTCTGTGGGAAAGAAATAATCTTTTGCCTGTATCCATTTAATGGCTGGTGCAGTGGAGTCCAGATCATTGATTAGAGCTTTTATGTGGTATCGCTCTGCAAATGATACATACCTTGCACACGCCATGGACAAAATGTATCGGAAATAGTGTAAAACTGGCAGCAGTACCTCTTTGCCAGCGTTGATGCAATATTATACATCTTCTTTTCACAAAGGCACCTCCTGATAGTTGTTTTAAATAATTCTAATAGGCAACTCAAAAATCTGCAAGATTAATACCTTAGCATTGACCAGTCAGGGCTTTAACTTTTCACTCAACTGGCAAGGGATTTCCACTCAACTGGTATGGGATTTCTGGTTTTGCTGGGTACGTTCCAGTCTTAGTGATTTCCTCTGCAAGGTTTATATCCTCCTTGTGGTAAATGCCAAGGCTCCAAAAGCATATGCTTTTCAAAATGGGAACACAGGCATGTTTAGCATAAGGCAATACATTTATTACAATCAGGTTTCTCATGTTTCTGAATTACAAACAAAGAATTACTTTTTCTTTGTTGTCTTGCCATGAATCATGCAAAATTGACGTCAAAAGAATCATTCAAGGATTAATTTGATTGTATACATACATGCATACAGAGAAAGAGAGATATGTTTATCCTTAAACAGCATTTTCTATCTGCCTTCACTGACAGTGGGTAATACTGGATCATTCAAAGAGGAGTGGAAGGCTTTCCCAAAATAATCTTCTTTTTTGAAAGTTGGAAACCTCTTCTCTTCCAAACATGAAGTCAGCATAAGCCCTGAAAAAGATGCATTCATTACACTTAACAAAATTTTAAACTGTAGGTTCAGGAAGATTCCTACCTGGTATAATTTCCCTACATGGAGAAAAATTCCTCCATACAGGAAAATTTCAGCTCATATGAATCTTTTCTGCAAAGTATCATTTTTTTATGCAATGGGTGAAATAGGTGCACAGTTCTTCTAGGAAACTTCCTAGGTGCATAGTTATTTAGGAAACTATCAGTCTGACCTCGATGCCAGGGAAGGTTATGGAGCAGATCATCTTGAGAGCCATCATGCGGCACGTACAGGACAACCAGGTGATCACGCCCAGTCAATATGGGTTAATGAAAGGCAGGTCTTGCTTGACTAACCTAATCTCCTTCTATGACAAGGTGACCCACTTAGTGGACAAGCGAAAGGCCGTGGATGTTGTCTACCTGGACTTTAGTAAAGCCTTTGACACCATTTTCCACAGCATTCTTCTGGAGAAACTGGCTGCTTATGGCTTGGATGGACATACTCTGGGTAAAAAACTGTCTGGATAGCTGGGCCCAAAGAATTTTGGTGAATGGAGTTAAATCCACTTGGCAGCCGGTCACAAGTAGTGTTCCCCAGGGCTCAGTATTGGGGGCAGTTCTGTTTAATATCTTTATCAATGATCTGGAGGAGGGGATTGAGTGCACCCTCAGTAAGTTTGCAGATGACACCAAGTTGGGCAGGAGTGTTGATCTGCTTGAGGGTAGGAAGGCTCTACAGAGGGATCTGGACAGGCTGGACCGATGGGCCGAGGCCAACTGTATGAGGTTCAACAAGGCCAAGTGCTGGGTCCTGCACTTTGGTCACAACAACCCCATCCAATGTTACAGGGTTGGGGAAGAGTGGCTGCAAAGCTGCCTAGCTGAAAAGGACCTGGGGATGTTGGTCGACAGACGGCTGAACATGAGCCAGCAGTGTGCCCAGCTGGCCAAGAAGGCCAACAGCATCCTGGCTTGTATCAGGAATAGCGTGGCCAGCAGGACTAGGGAAGTGATCACCCCCTTGTACACGGTGCTGGTAAGGCCGCACCTGGAATACTGTGTTCAGATTTGGGCCCCTCAATACAAGAAGGACATTGAGGTGCTGGAGCGTGTCCAAAGAAGGGCAACGAAGCTGGTGAAGGGTCTAGCACACAAGTCTTATGAGGAGCGGCTGAGGGAACTGGGGTTGTTTAGCCTGAAGAAAAGGAGGTCCTTATTGCTTTCTACAACTACCTGAAAGGAGGTTGTAGCGAGGTGGGTGTCAGCCTCTTCTCCAAAGTTACAAGCGATAGGACAAGAAGAAATGGTCTCAAGTTGCGCCAGGGGAGGTTTAGATTGGAAATTAGGAAAAATTTCTTCACCGCAAGGGTTGTCAAGCACTGGAAGAGGCTGCCCAGGGAAGTGGTTGAGTCACCATCCCTGGAGGTATTTAACAGACATGTACATGTGGTGCCTAGGGACATGGCTTAGTGGTGGACTTGGCAGTGTTAGGTTAATGGTTGGACTTGAGGATCTTAAAGGTCTTTTCCAACCTAAACGATTCTATGATTCTAATCCAAGGAGCTGAGTTGCCACAGGCTAATAATATACGATATAAAAATGTTTCCTATTGTCTTGTTCCATCTATAAAATGTAAGCACAGTCTTAACAAGAATCAGCAGCACATGGTGCTCTTTAGAAGTCAAAACAGTTCCAGCAAATCTGACAATGGGACTGGAGAGATGAAATATGTTTCTAAAACATATTTTTCTGCTGGTGAGAGAGTGTCAGAAAGCAGGGAGAGGTGGGTCAGAGTAAATTGGTAAAAAGAAATATTAGAGAGAGGAGGAAAGGAGACTGAGGAGGGATCCTCTTTGAAATGTCCCACATTTCACTTTGAATAGTAACGCACACATCCCTTTTCCTGATCCCCTTTGCTGTGTCTGGGCCCTGAAGCAGAGGCGACACATGGCTTTACCCTTACACACTGGCTGCAGCTTGAGGGAACTAAGAGGCTGAATTACCTCTGTGCTCATCTGGCCTGCGCGCCTTCGCCCGGAGACTTGGCATGTGCTCCAGACCCAGGTCTCACTTTGACGGGGAGCTGTAGGGCGGTGGAGGGAAGCAGGGCTCCATGCCTCTGCAGAGCACACACACCTTTCTGAAGGTCTCGCTCTCTTACTGCACAGTTTTTTGTTGCTGCTGTTGTTGTTGTACATAGCACAGGTATGAAAGGCTTTAGGTGCCTTTAAAATGGAGTTTAAATACTCTTTAAAAGAAAGTCTGGTACCATCGTGGACTAGAATTGAAATCCGTTTCAATGGACAAGACTCCTGGCAACTACTGGTTTGGTTTCAATACAAAGCAAATGGATGCTGAGAAGGAATTTAAAGGCAGTGAAGGAAAGCGATACAATTTTGCCACGGAGTCAAGTAGAAATAAAACGGTTTGCCTCTGTCTTAAGGAATGTTGACAGATTTCAACATCCCAGGGGAAGGAGTGGTAGACGATGGATATAGCACAGAAAAACTTGTCTTAAGCAATGAGTTGGAGCCCACCAAAAAGTGGTTGCCTAGTGATGGCACTTTGTGAGATCGAACAACGTTATGCCAGGAACTTTAGAAGTGGATCGATGCGGTCTCCAAAGTGAGGAGGTTTTCATTTGCAGGCAGCCTTTTACAATGTGTCTGTGAGCGGACTAACATTTGGTGATGGAGGGCCAGCTTTACACCATCAGATACTCATCCAAATCCACACACCACCAGAAGATGTGAATAACTTTGTTTCTAAAAGTTCTACTTTTCTGTAGAAAGTTGTTTTGACACTTGTGTTTTTAACAGATCCCTTGTCCCTAGCATTTGTTATAGTCCTTTACCTGTGCAAATTACTTCTCTCTTTTCACTGCCACAGCTGTGCTGGTTGGCACAGGTTCTTATTTAGAAAGTGGGAAAATGGCTGGGTCCGTGGCTCAACCCGCTCCTTCTGTTCCTTTATTCCCCCACGTGGGAGCAGAGGCAATTGCAGAGCATCAGAATTGCTGAAGAACAAAGTGATAAGGAAAGATTGTAATTGATACAGAGCAAAGTTACCGTATGGTGGAGTGATATTACGCTAAATATTTTTGCAGCATTTCTAAAAGTGGGAGCATAACTTTTCAAACAACTAGGAAGTGCTTACAAATTGGCTGATGTGAATTGCTTTTCTTCATTTAGCAGTATTTAGGAGGACTGAATGGTTTTGCTCGATTATAGCAGTTAATTTGATCTGATGCAATTGATGTAAATCATGTAGTTAGCCTGATTTATGTCAATTGTGCCAGCAAAAATTTGTTTATAAACTAAGCCCGGAGTGTCTTTCTTAACACCAAAAGTATTTTTGTGACAACTGCTGCTGTGAAGTAGAATACATACTGCCAGGCAAACAACACTTCAATTGTATTTTTGATTTCTTTATGGGTTTGGGTAGGGAAAAGACTTGAATTATTAATTACAGAAATGTGACATTTTGTGGTAATTTCTTAGCAGATTTGGGAATTTCATTTGCAGAAAAAAAAAAGCTATTATGTTCAAAAGACATTTGGAGAAATAGAATGGTGTTTTCTCACTAATGCATTTCCAGTAAACAGGGAGATTTAATGTTTTTCAGAGATCTTTAATTCTATGCTGACAAGTTTCTCCACTGAGGGAAGACCACTCTGCTGAGGAACAATTGTCCCACATGTGGATGATTCAGAATTCCTTTTGCAAGGGATTTTGTGGCTTCTGTGGGCATTTATTATGGCATTTGAAAATATCATGTACCAGTCTTAAGGCAGTCACATTCTCTGGCTGGTTCTTCTCTCAGGATTCTCTTCCATTGAATCCGTAGCAGTTTCTTAGGGGTCAATGAAATTACACTGGTAAAAAACTGCTGTGAGAGGAAAACCAGATTAGATGCATGCAGGTATTTTTACCTTATGCCTCTCTATTAGCATCAGTAAAGGCACACTATGTTCTGTGTTTTAAATATTTAAAAAGAATGGCTGTTTTTTTGATCTAGACTGCTTTGAATAATACATCTAGTAATTGTTAGTTTAAGAATCCTTGAAAACCAGCATATGAACAAACAGCTTAAGTTTCCTGTTACCAACTGCATGTATATAGGTCTTTTGAGGGGCTCCAATAGCAACAACACGCAGCGTGCTCCCAGCCACACCTCTCCTTTCCGTATGCACAAAACTGCCATATGTTTCTTCAGTTTCTCTGTCAGCTTCACTGTTCTCATTCCTGTTAAATGCAGAGCCTGGAATGTAGATGTGAATTGCCTCCGGAGCAGGGCAGAAGTAGTAAATGTGACCCTCTGGGAGGGAAATTCATTATGTGCAAATGCTGCCCAGTGGCATAAATCAGCCCCCGTGGAGTTTGGGAGGAGTGTTTCACCCTCTCTGCCAGCGCTAGTTAAGCTGAGAGTCAGTCACAACCATGTCGTATACACGCTCTTCCTAAAGGAATGTGGGTTTTTTTTCCAAGTTGACTGTGTCCCTTCCATTGAATGGACTGGATCCCAATCCGCTATATGGACAAATTGAGTAATTTGGTTTCATGCATTCTTGAGACACTGTCTTCTTGCTGTGCTGCCTCAGCGCCGTTCTCTGGGGAACCGTCACAAACCTCCAGCTAATGCAAGTTAGGAAAGCAAAGTTGCTGGCAGGGCTAGTTCCTAGGATTGTTGCTATCCCCCAAATCTGACTCTGTCCAAAATCCTGATGATGCAGTTCATCTGGCTCAGGGCAAATACACACTTTGTTATACATAACACAGACGTGATTACATTTTCCATTTGGTAAAGTCATAGCATAGCTTCAAGTCCTCTAAAAATAGAGACATGATTCAAGTTGCAAACAAGATGGAAGGATTTCAAATGGCTGCATTACACATAGAGCAAGCAAAGTGAAATTAATAGGAAAAAGCTGCTTTGGGGACTAGAGCTGTGCTCTCTTTTTCTAAGTGAATGCTTAGCTGTGAAGATGTGTAAATCAACAGTTCCACTGTTGCAAGTAGAACGAGTCTCGTTTACTTAAAATGCGGGCTGTTGCAGGCTTTACCCTCCTGAAATGACAGAGCAAAGAAACAATTTTTCTTAACTCACTGACCCATTTGTTTACCTGCTGAGTTGCCAAATATGCATTTACAAAAGACTTTGCATTGGCTAAAAAATCAGTATGCGTATATACAGTATCCTCCTGCACCTTTTATTAGGAGAGACTGAGGCTATTTTAATTGCTAGGTTTGCGCTTTCTGTCCTGTGTTACCCATAGCAGCCACACTGACCTCTGTGAAAGCTAATTTGAAATTTAATTGCAATTATTACTGTTTAGGCTACGAGCAGGTTAATAGGGTGTTCTTCTCAGCTCCGGGTGCAAGGGTCCACTATGCCAAATAGCATTTAATGGATAAATAGGAACTGCATTGGTCAGGCCAGGATATCAAAGCCTTTTAAAAGGATGGCAACATTAATTTTACAGGGAGAATTACTGGGGGAGAGACGTGGGAGTTTGTCCACAACTGCAAAACAACACCCAAAGAAGAACTGTGAGGGGAAGTCCCAGGCTCATTAAAGGAGAAGAGATACTCCTTAAAACCACTCCTGGTTTATATGTTCAGGAGTTAGGGCAGTAGACTCTTAGGGCTGTGGACTTCCAACCCCCATTCAGGGATCTGTCCGGGCTCCTTGTGTGATCTCAGGTGAGTGAGTCCGGGCTCCTTGTGTGATCTCAGGTGAGTGAGCCATTCTGGGCCTCACATCTCAAACAGGGATATTAGCAATTCCCTAGTCTTGAGGTCTGGGGAGGTTAAATTCAGGTAGGAAAGAGAAAGGAGATGTTTAGGTGTTGTTATGGAGATGAAGCCAGAATACAGGCTTGGTGGGCTGTTTGCATGAGAAAGTCCTTACTTTCTGTGTAAGGACTTGGAGGTTTTAGACTGAACTGGCCAGAGACCTGGCATTGTCCAAGGACCAAGAAGGAGAAGGTTCCCTCCTACTGTCTCTGGTGTGTTGAAGGGTTGCATCACTGTTGCCATCTCCCTTTAGGAACTGCACATCCTGTAGAGGGAAATGATGCTGATAAAGTAAAATGCACCTTAGGTAAAGAGTCATTTGTAAAATAGCGTATTTATATAGAGGTAATTAATGTATCCTATAATTAACAGCAAACATTATGCTCTCTGCATAATAAATATTTTAAAATAGGGAATGTATTTCTATAGCACCAACTATTTGATTTTTCAGAAAAGTAAAAAACGATGCAAAGATTTGAAGCTTACTTCAAAATAATATTCATACATGCTGCTCTACATAAGCATTCAAATATCATCAGTGTGCTTTCTGGAGGTGTTACGTATTTAATTTCTTCACTCAGTTCACAGTGTTTTTGGTGCTAAAACAGTAAGAAAAGCAAAAAGGTAAATATTCCAATTAAGGTATTTGTTATTTATTTCCTTACTGATGCACATGAATAAAAGCTATATGAACAGAAAGGATATGACAGAAAAGGAGAAAAAGCCCTCCAAAACCATAGACCAATGTACTGCAGCACACACAAGGATTCTTACTGTAACTTTAACAAGGTTCATTAGGTTTCTGATTTGTGCTGAGGCTGAGGTTATGACCAAACCTGACTCCTCAGTGTTCCCGTGAACAAGTACTGCTCAGTCTGCCCATCTAATTATCCATTTTTTTCTGTCCAACTCATCCTTATGGCAACTCAGTTCCTGAGAGCCCCTGAGCTACCCGGAGTCTGATGCCTCGCTCTTTTGGTCTCACCTGCCTGCTCAGGGCTTTTTTCCTGAGCACGGTCGCCATGGCAGAGACCTGCCTGGGCCCTCCACCGGGCATGCTGACACACTTGTAACGCAGGCAGTCAAGAGTCAAAGTAATCAACCCTCTCAGAGGTTAGACCTGGGTGTTAGTGGGTGCTGAGCCCAAGGACACCAGCCAGAGTACGTAACTATGGGGAGAGTTCCACCAGTTTGAAACTGGACATATTTGGATGGGTGCTAAGAGTTCAGTAGTTTGCAGGTGGTTGCACTTCTTCATTCCCAAAGAACCTGCAGGACAGCACTGGCCGTCTTGCAGAGCCTTCGCCTTATACTGTGTGCTGGTTTGGAGTTTGAATTGCTCATTGACTTATCGGGACATTGCAAATCCAGATTAAAAAAAACACCAAGTGTCGCTCCATTTTATCTTGTCATTTCCCATCACTAGCAGCAGATAATGATGGAATAATTTGTTAGTATGTTAGAGCTCTGGAGTATTGTAAATTCTCCTAATCCAGCTTAGCCCATAGGTAGTTCATGGGAAAAGGACAAGAAATTTTCCAATAACTCTCTCTTTTCTCTTTTGTAAAGAATGTTGAACCTGGTTCTGGACTTGAAAGCAATTAGTTTTGAGGCTGTTAAGAATAAATTGCTGATACCCTAGAATCCTCTTAATTGCTATCCTGATCAATGACACGCCTGCTTAATTGGGATGATTGGCAGGCAACTAATTCTGTGCAATGCATTTCAATTACTCTAAACAATATATTAATAGCCTACCTGTGTTTAAATGGCACATCTCCTGTTGTCTTCTGCTGCTGCAAGCTTTTCATAAGAGCTATAAAGAGACCTGAAAGCTTGAGAGGAGACATGTCCTAGTTATGCAGCCCCCTGGTTTCTTCCTGTTCATCACTGAACTTTATCCCAAATATTTAATACAAAATTTTTGCATGTACATTTAAAGACAATTCATGAACTACAGCGGAGTATTTCCCAGCACTATGCATTCCCCTGGTCCCCGATACCTGGAAGAATCACTTAATTGGTTGGTTTCTGTTTACATTGGGTTCTTTGTGCTAACCAGAGTGTGCCCTTACATGTAGCCTATTCCTCCAGTAGCTTCACAGTTCATTTTCTAATGGTATAAAAATGTGTAATTGGACAAGCCTGTGGTCTTACTATTAGAAAAGAGTACTAATAAAGTATATTAATATTCTTTTGTTATTAGGGGAGCTTGTTTAAAAAATGTCAGTGTTTTAATGATGAAAGAGATAGTTGTCTAGAAAAAAAAAGTAATGCATTTCATTTTAATTAGCTCTAATTAGAAGATTAATAGATTTTAAGGACAGAAGGAGTCATTGTGATCTTTAGGGCTAGCTCCACAGGATGTAGTCACATAAAACAAAACAGATCCAGCCTCTGATGGTACATCAATATGCGTACAGCAAATACCTACTTCTTACTGGCCATTTAGACCCATTCTGCTGTCAAGAGGAAGGATGTGATTCTCCCCTCTTAAGACAGACATCTAAACCAGCTTAAATCAACCATGTCCTAAAGACACCTAGACTAAAAAGGTCCATAGACTAAAAAGGGAATCAAGAGTGATTAGGTCAGTATGATGGATGTCAAAATATATATCAGATGAATCCCACTGTGTGTCATATATCCCACAAAACAGTGAAATAAAGAATCCTTCAGCAGTCACTGCCTTAGCTTGGAGGTGTCTGAACTTACAAAGTATTTTGGCCCTGAGACTTCCCCGTGCTGCAGTTCTGTCTGATGGTGTGGCCAGAACTGCCCTTGTCTGACTGAGCATTTCCAAACTGAGACAGTGAAAGGCCTTCAGTGTGGGAAGCACCCTGACTGCATGCAGGTCCCATGTCTGGCTGCCCAGGTCCTTTGGAGGGAAGCTGAGTGAGCAGGCAATGTGGGAGTACATGCTGGTAGCTCCTTTGCTTGGGTAAGCAGGAACTGGGATTATAGGGAACACCATGAAACATTCAATCTGCACAAGTAAGACACAGCTCCTTGACTCTTAGCTTTTGCCTAAACCATACTGAGATTAATCAGAGTGCTCCCAAACCTCTTGTTGGCCACCACCTCAGGTATGCTGAGCTCCCTGAACATGTGCTGGTCAAACTTGGTCCTTCATTAGGAGGCAGATATGGCTTTCACCAGAGAAAGAAAGGGAGCCATTTTCCATACCAATGTATATTGATCAGGAACGCTTTCAAACTTTTTTTTTTTCCCCAGTAGGAAGTCAATTGCTGTCTCAGTCTGGGTTCATTTAAACCCCACTGTCTTGCACTGAGAAGACTGCCCTAGCCCCAAGGCTATTGTAAACAAGGTCGCTGTAAAACTGGTATTTGAAAATTCATCCCTGCTTTTCTTGTTCTTGGGTGTTACAAATCCTGAGCCACACAGTAGTTGGGTTTGAGCTTCCCCTGCCATCCATCCAGCTCAGCAGGGGAGCCTGTCTCTGGCTCTCCCAGTTCTTACACGTTCACAGGAAGGACAGCGTCAGTATCACATCCTTCTTTTTAGTGTTGCTTCATTGCTTGCTCTAGATATACATTCAGTGTATAGATTTTTTGGACTGCCTCTTTGAAGTGTGTATTTCTTCCCATGAACAGGGATCCTGTATGTAAATCTGGTCTTTGGATTCAACCTGGCAGAAAGAAGGGACATCAGGTTTAGGTTTTGCAGATCCTAATAGGGAAGTCCTCATGTCTTCCTGGTTTTGGTCACATCCTTAGTCTAATTTCCATCATGATTCTTGATAAACTTGTAGCTAAATTATCTGTGCCATGCTTCCAGGTTTCACTTACCTAACACTGTCTTTGCTGTATGGCCCTGAGTTTGGCATAGGCCATTTTTGCTCAGTTAAATTCTGCTTTTAGAAATATTCTTCATCCTGTATAAGTATCTACTGATGTACTACATAAGTACATAAAGCAATGATCTGGTCACTAGTTAGCTTTTCTTTCATAAGTAACAGACTACCTCCCTTAGATCTTCAGCTTTATAGTAACAGATAACAACTCTGGCATATATTGTTAATAAATACAATTTCAAAAATCTGTAAATAGAAAAAAATAGGTCGATCCTTTATTAGAGATGTTAATTTCTGTGCATCTATTTCATGCATATTTGTTTCTGTTTATCCTCTTACTGATGCATTTCTTGAGACGTGTTGTAGTGTAATTTGTGATGAACAGGCAAATGAATTGTTTTCACAGCACTTACATACATGTAAAATAGGCTCTTTTATGCTGTATTTTAAACCTCTGGAGAATTGTAAAGACGGACTTTAAGATTTCTACCTTTGCTACACAGCTTTGCAGCCTTCAGTCTTATTATTGTCTTTGTATGTATAATCACTACCCCAGGGACAACCTTCCTTCCAAGTAACAGTGTGTAGTTGCTGAATCTGTGTTTTTTAAGAAATGTTTCTTTTCCTGACAGTTACTCCAGAGAGCAAAGAGAAAAGGACAAGTGTTTTCTCAGATGTTGGTTTGGTGACAAGGGCAGGAGACTCAGTAGGTTGGAGTATTAATGTGCTTTTTTAGGGGAACAGAGGAGAAAAGGGAACAGTGATATGTAAGAGGACTGAAAAATACAGAAGGAAATTGTGTAGATGTGTAGAAGATAGGACAAAGGCGACAGGGATGAAGAGGAGTTTGTAGTGACACTGCAGGGAAGTAGATGATGGGAGCCAATGGTGGCTTGCTTGGGGGAAGCATCGGGGCACAGCAAAGGCTGGGGTCTGGGAGCAGCCGGGGCTGCTCGGGGTGGCAGGGTGGGACCTGGCAGCCAGGGCCCGTCCCACCCGCCCTGGCCAGGAGCAGGACAGCCACGGGGCACCGGGGGAGCCCCAGCCCTGGGCATCGGGCTCCTCCCTGGGGATGGGGACAGGACAAGGCTGGAACAGGATGGGCCATTCCCTTGGGTATACATGCTGTGCCCATAGGAGAGGCAGGGGAGTAAAGCAATCCGTGTGCGAAAATGCGTTTGTCTTTGCCTGTCCATCCTGGTGAGTGTGACAGCAGGAGAGGTGCAGCATGGCCATCAGCCAAAACCAGTGCTACGCTGGGGGATGCACGGGGACTGCAGAGCGGGTTGCTCCGGAGGTGGACACTGGCCACTATCAGGAGACAAGGGCCCCGAGACAGACTTCCGTGTGATGGAGAAATAGGGTGATCAGGCACAAAATCTTTGGTTTCACCTTTTCCCCTGTGGTGTTACAGTCACAAAAGCAGCCATTTCTTTTGCTTGAATTGCTTCTCTGTATGAATAGCTTTAGGTTGTGTGGGCTGGGTATGTAAAATAAGTGTAAGCCACCAGGATTGTAATTTATGTGCAACAGTAGATGCTCCTAGTAGGAAAGACAAGTGAAGGTGTGTGTGGAGAAGAAATGGGGGCCTGTGGACTCCTTGTGTGCATGTGTGGATGTGGTGTGTCTACCTAATGCACAAGGGAGGGCAATCTTCAGCTATGCCTTTCGATATTCTTCCCTCTGAGGAATGGGACGGCACTTCAAGTAGACTTTTGATGGCTGTCTTCATGAATAATGCTAATTTCATCATAATACAAAAAGTTTAAAACTTTAGCTTTTGTACAGTATGAAATGAATGAACAGTGCATCAGAAACATCTGTCAGGTTATAGAATAAAGGCTTAATTAGCATTTTTGTGTGGTGTGGAATAATTCATGCTGGGACATCAAAATTTGTCTTCTCAAATGTATGGGAAAAACACATTTTCTGGTCTTTCTTGTTGCTCTCAATAGACTGGTTCAGGCTGGGGGGAGGGAGAAAACAGAGTTGTACCACGTTAGCACCAATGAAAATCTGCAGGGTGCAATGCAGTAGTATGAGCATCTTCAAAGCGCCTTACAAATAGGAATTAACACATTGATGTTGCACAGGGATTCTGTGGCCAGGATAATGCTGCAGTCCTATCGAGAGTTCAAGGGTGTGATTTTCAAAAGCACTTAAATGACTTTGTAGCACAAATTCAAATCAGTGGCACTTACGATTATGTTGCCTAAACCTTGTGTTGAGTTGCAGTGTATGTTGGCACTGAAATAAAGATAGCAGCAAAAAGGGAAGAGATGAGGAAAGACCTTTGTGAATGATCTGAGTTCTGGAAAATCTGTCTCGCTATCATATTGTAAATTCCATGTGTCTGAATTATTATGGACTTGTATGTATGGCTATAGAGAAAATAGCTGCCTATTCAGTCTAGCAAATGAAATAAATTGCCAAAGACAATAGTTGGAAGGAACAGCTATCAGTAGGAGGAGGATCTTGAGCATTTCAGAACAGAAGTCAGGGTAGGTATTTATTCTCCTAGTGTGCTTTTAGCTCTTTCAGGCATCTTGTTTAGCCACTCTGACTCAATATGCTGGAGCTGACTGACTGCCTCTTCATTGACTAGGCAGGGAACTCGAGTCCTTCACTTTGATCTGTTGAATCATTCCTAAGCTAGATACCTAACATGGGCACGCATGTATGGTATGAAAACCTGCCAGGATGTATATTGTTATCAGTGAGGCTGTGTTACAAAATTGGAACAAATAGCTGGAAATCCCTAAATGAAGGTTGGGTACTTTAAAAAAAAAATCTTCCAGAAACTGTTAGCTTTATAAAGGAATCCCTGAGTGAAATCCTATGGGCTTGTGTCATGCGAGTAGTCATATTAGAAGAACAAAATGGTCCCTTTGGCCTTAAAATGAATATGAAAATCGTTGTAAGCTGCTCTCAAGTCCCTTATGTTCCCTAGACAGTGCATCCTGGGCTATAGGGTCTAAGGAGCAGAATGCAGCATATTCATGCTGCGTCTTGGCTCCACTGTGGCAGAGAAGTTTAAGAAAATATAAATAATCAAGAATTTATTAACCCCTTGGTCTCAGTTTATTCCCCCTCCCCTTTATATACTGTAGACACACAGAACATTTTAATTGACTCAATTATAAGTATGATGGGATGAGTTAATAGGATTTATATGCTTTGTATATACTTCATAAATTCTGAAGCACTATAATGCATTGGAGTTACAGATAAATTATATGAAGAAGCTGGTGAATTGAATAATGGAAAGAATAATAGGAAAACAGTAATTGAAAAACCTATAAACTCCATTAATGCATGCCCTTCCTTTATTAATTTGTAATAATAATGTAGTGGATAAATCAATCAAGGATATTACAACAATAGGTTACTTAAAATGTTCTCTTCTAACGAGAGTTCTAGCAATTTTATTCTAATTCCACACACTGAGTGAATTAAGGATGGAGTCGGTCAGAGACCGTTCTGTGTTATGCTGGACTGATTTTGAGTGGAGCCGTATTAGTGTAATTGGGAGCAGAATTTGGCCCTGAGCTCTCACTTACCATGCGAGGAAGGAGAGGGGAGAGAGACACTCCCCAGATTTGCCCGTAGTTTTCTAATTTGAGACTTGCGCAGAATGAAACCCTGAACCCAAGCGCCTCTGTATCAACGGCTGCATACATAATGCATAGACTATTAAGCGTTATGAAGGGTGCTCTGCTTGTTGGGTAGCTGCAGAATAACATGGCTAACAGATGTTGTGCTTCTAAAGCAGTTGAACTCCTGAGTGTGCTTTTATCTTCTGATCTGCAGCATACTGTGGCTCCCTCACTAGTGCGTACACAAGGCACACACATTAGCGTTAATTAGAGAGAGGCTTTGCTCGTTTTTCATTGCCAGTTTCAATTTTTGGGGAAAGTAAATGTTTCTTTCCTTTACGATTTCAAATAAGGGCATTTTAGTATATGTACGTGTTGGGGGGATTAGGCATTAATCAGTGATGCTTATGCTTAAATTAGCTGGTGCAGGTCTGGAAGGCAAGTATCGAAGTCCTGAAGTGGATGAAGGCTGGCGGGGGGGACGGGGAGGGCAGGGCCAGGTTTGGCGCTGGCTGTAGGACAGGGGTCCTAAGAGGAAAGCCAGAGAAGCCAAGGAGCCGTGACATTTTGCGGCATGGGTTCATGAGGAGAAGCATTAGCTGATTATTCCTTCTAGGACATTACTGAGCTTTATTAAAGCATTTCGCATTGCTGCTTGTAATGAGAAAGGAAAGGGAGCTCTCTCCACCTTCTGACCCCCCTCCCTCAAGCACCAATGCAAGGGAGGATTTATTGCTTCATTAGCAGCATGATCACGCTTCACAATGAGTATTAAAGTATTGGCTTACTGGGTTATTTAGGGAATGACTCTTCCCCCAGCTATCTCCCCCACTGCCACCGCACACCCACTTTATTTCATATGCTTTTGCCATTTACCCATCACGATCAAAATATCAGTTTCCCTTTCTGTAGTGATAGGACACTGGCAACAGAACAAATATTTTTAGGTTGACAGTACGTTACAAAATTGTAATGTGGGCAGGGTAAATTGAAATCAAAGCAGAACCAAATTCCACTCATTCTTCAGATTCCCAGGCAGACTGAGACATCTTTTGCAGTTCATTGATCTTTTAACGTGGGCTTACAGATCATTCCCAGACAAGGGGAATAAGTTCCCAGATGGTGAAGGCTATGCTCTCTGTTCCAGTTGTACTTGTTTTTTTTTCCCCACAACTCTCTCTTTCCTGTTGTGAGAATATGGCAGGGCTTCTGCCGTACCTGCATTTACCTACCCCCTTTCTTAATTACTCCTATACAATGGTATTTTATCAAATGGCATAGATTCATTTTATCTAATGTCTTCCTGAATATATCAGTGATAGAAAATAACTTTTGCTTTTGCAAAGCAGTAATTGTGGTAGTCTTGTGAGTGTTGCTTGCTTCTATCATTAATTTCAATTATGTCCTGTTAGATTTCTGCAGCAGCTGTCCAGCGGTGAGGCTCTGTAGGCCACCATGCTTTGGCACTCCAAATTGTGGTTATGCTTAGAAAAGTGAATTCTTATTCAGCCTGTCTACTGCCTGTGTGCTTTGAGTCATATTTGCTTACTTTACTGACACAAACACATTTTTATTACTGCCACCATCACAGTGCCAATATACCTCCAAGCTGCAGGGTGACCTGTAATCTGCTCTGTCTCATGTAGCCTCAATAACATTGTCAGCAATGCTTTAATTGTAGATGATATTTTGGCCCTGATGCTTGGAACAGACTCAGCTTGGCCTCCATCCACAAAAAAAAATTGTGACAGTGTATTTTTTTCTTTATATGTTAGGAGGCAATTCACTACTTGGTACTGGTTGGTTTTGTCACGAGTGAACAGTCTTTGATGCTACCAGAGCAGCAGTCAGAGAAGCTAGGGTTCAAGACACTTCTTTGGTGAACCTCAGGGGTGTTCAGCAGACGCATATGCTCACTCTCTGAAGTGTCTTCAGAGGTAACATTCTTGTTGGACTTGCTCTGTTTATATGAGTTGAATACTCTGAGCCGCCTACCTGTTTCCCTGTTTTTCCTTTTGGACTCTTAAGACAGCTCAGCACACAGAATTTTACCATCAAAAGGTATGATGCTTGTTTTGGCTCTGTAATTGATACTTGTTTTGGCTCTGTCGTAATGAATGGAATTATCTTTAGCATTAAGCCAGGCTAATTTGACAGTGCTATTGCAGTTTAACAAATTAACACTTCAATTTGTTATTTCTGCCATCTCTCAGGGGAGGGGTTGTTCTGAAGGGTACTACAGTTAGCAGTGGCAGCAGGCACCACCGCCATCGGCAGCAGCAGTTACTGACTCCTTGTGACTTTGAAATGGTGCAAGCATCAGTACTGGCATGTTTTTCATGGTATGGGAACACCTGCATTACAAGCACTCGTGCCAGGATGCATTCTCGCTATGGAGGAAGGAATAGCCAGGGCACTGCATAACTTTTCTGCCACTAATATTCATACTGAAGATGAGTACTATTCTTGCCTGTATTTCACCACTGGTAACATGGCTGCTTCTCCGTTTGCTTTTTAGGACACCTTTTGTGGACCTATGTCTCTGTACTGAGAAATAAGATGTGCCAAAGACTCTTTGCTGGCCCTGAAGCCAAGGAGCGTGGCACAGTGTGTGTGCACACTGCTAAACTCTCTTGCCTCTCAAAACTTGGTGACCTGGTTCAAACCTCCTGTGGGGAACATGAGGCCAGGGACTAAGGTAACACCCAGAATGGCCAATGGCATGCAAGCACTGGAGCCCATGACCTGGCCTTGTTATTTTAGCAGCATGGATGTAGTCCCTGAGGGCAAATAACTTGCTTGTCTCTAATATCTTGGCCTGTGTCTGATATATATCAAGACAGCCCTTGTACAATGAACTTTAGGACCAACATGGCTTTTCATAGAATCATAGAATCGTTTAGGTTGGAAAAGACCTTTAAGATCATCCAGTCCAACCATTAACCTAACATTATCAAGTCCACCATTAAACCAATTAAGGGTATAGTAGCAATTTCATGTTTCCTGGCTTGGTGCCTGGATTATTTATAAAGAAAGTAAAAACTAGGAATCATTAAGATTGGAAAGGACCTCTAAGATCATCATTCCAATCATCAACCCAACACCACCACGCCCACTAAACCATGTCCCAGAGTGTCACGTCTATTTGTTTTTTGAACGCTTCCAGGGATGGGGACTCCACCACCTCTCTGGGCAGCCTGTTCCAATGCTTGACCACCCTTTCCGTGAAGAAATTTTTCATAATATCCAATCTAAACCTCCCCTGGCGCAGCTTGAGCCCATTTCCTCTTGTCCTATCACTAGCTACTTGGGAGAAGAGACCAACACCCACCTCACTACAACCTCCTTTCAGGTAGTTGTAGAGAGCGATAAGGTCTCCCCTCAGCCTCCTCTTCTCCAGACTAAACAATCCCAGTTCCCTCAGCCGCTCCTCATAAGGCCTGTGCTCCAGACCCTTCACCAGCTTTGTTGCCCGCCTCTGAACACGCTCCAGCACCTCAATGTCTTTCTTGTATTGAGGGGCCCAAAACTGGACACAGTATTCCAGGTGCGGCCTCACCAGCGCCAAGTACAGGGGGACAATCACCTCCCTGCTCCTGCTGGCCACGCTATTCCTGATACAAGCCAGGATGCTGTTGGCCTTCTTGGCCAGCTGGGCACACTGCTGGCTCATGTTCAGCCGTCTGTCGACCAACATCCCCAGGTCCTTTTCAGCCAGGCATCTTTGCAGCCACTCTTCCCCAACCCTGTAACATTGGATGGGGTTGTTGTGACCAAAGTGCAGGACCCAGCGCTTGGCCTTGTTGAACCTCATACAGTTGGCCTCAGCCCATCAATCCAGCCTGTCCAGATCCCTCTGTAGAGCCTTCCTACCCTCAAGCAGATCAACACTCCTGCCCAACTTGGTGTCATCTGCAAACTTACTGAGGGCGTACTCAATCCCCTCATCCAGATCGTTGATAAGGCTATTAAACAAGGCTGGCCCCAAAACAGAGCCCTGGGGAACACCGCTCATGACCGGCTGCCAACTGGACTTAACTCCATTTACCACTACTCTCTGGGCTCGGCCACCCAACCAGTTTTTTACTCAGTGAAGACTACGCGGGTCCAAGCCATGAGCTGCCAGCTTCCTAAGGAGAATGCTGTGGGAGACTGTGTCAAAGGCTTTGCTGAACTCCGGGTAGATGACATCCACAGCCTTTCCTTCATCCACCAGGCAGGTCCCCAGGTCATAGAAGGAGATCAGGTTGGCCAAGCAGGACCTGCCTTTCATGAACCCATGCTGGCTGCGCCCGATCCCCTGGTTGACCAACCACTGCATGGTTTTGCAGCGGTCTTTACTGTGTTCCTTCACTGAATCTTGATGATGCCTCTCCAATGTATTCCCCCATATCTTGTCCATGATATGGTGTCTTTTGATTCAGTGCTTTTGGGAAGATCCAAAAAGTCATCCAAAACCTGTGTACACAAACAGAAAATCCAAGTAAGAGTTTTTCCCTTCCTCTCTTCCTTTCCCACACCAAGGCTCTCTCCAAGGGGAAGGCATCCAAATCCCTCTGTATCCTCTTGGGAAATGGTGAAAGGATCTCATGGGGCTTGCTGGAGAGTCCTAGCCCAGCAGACAGGGCACAGAGGGTGCTGAGTCCTGTTCCATGTAGGTACACGTGTGATTGAGCTTGTAGGGGCTGTCTGCTGCTTTGTCTGCTCCAGTGAGGCAGATACAGGCAGGGCCCTGGCAAAACAGTGGTCCTCGGGCTACATTTGCCCACATTCTGCTCACGTCTTTAGGTACAAAATTATGAAAGGTAGTGGTTTTGGGGCTGGTGTGGTTGGCCATGGGACAGCAGATGTGCTAGGCCTGGGCTAAGTGCTAGGAGGATCTGTGGGAGCCTGTAAGATGCATATAATGAAAACACATCTGATTAGCATGCAATCATAAGTTTTGTTGTTTCTGTGGCTGAGAACACTTGGCTTTGATTCAGTTAGGCCCTGAGCACAAGCTTATCATTAATAATCAGGAAACTCTTTTACTCTTTGTCTTTAGTTAAAAGGAAATTTCTCCACTATTTACCACATAACCACATCCTTTACCATCACAGTTTTATTTTCTGGCAATCCAAAACTTTGAGAGGTGAATAACTCTGAGCTCAGACATAGAACGGGATAAATACCCCATTTTTAGTGGCAATGGTTGTCACAGATACTCATAATTAATATTTACTGAAAGACATACTAGATCAGGCCTCAGAATAACTTGAACATAAAGGACGTTGTCAGATTTTGGCAAACCAGAGAGTAAGTACCTGTTGCAGGAATGAAAACAAATCAATATTAGCACATTGTCAGTCACAATGTTCTTTTTTTTTCCATAACATGGTTTCATGGATTTTCAGTTTCTGCCATTTTTTCTCAGTGTGAATGATATGTTGGGATTAAGGCGTTAACTCTAAGACAAGGCTTTCCAGTTTCTAAGTTACTTCACTTCATGATGACTATACAGTTTGCAGAGTCTCCTAACTTGATCCTCTTACAGAAAAGGGTTTTCCAGGAGGTTACAGCTGCATCCAGCTCTGCTTTAGTTTCTGCCTTTAACAAACATTTGAAAAACTAAGGCATGAATCTTACAGGGAAAACCAGTTGTTAAAGGCAATCCAATCATGTCCTTGTAACACATCCTCCCAAATACCCGTTTATTTTGTAGTTTGCTAGTTAATCTGTCAGGTTGAAAAATATTTTTAAAACATTTTAAGATACTAATCTGTTAGCATGTGGTAGATTTTGTCTGACCTTTGATGAATTGTAATTTTGGATACCTAAATTTCTTTTCATTGGCACTTTATGGTAAGGATCATGGTTGCTTTACATTTTCAAGGCAGAACACCTGAGATACTTTACTTCTTACTGGCTCAAGAAGGAATCAGGGAGGGCTCGCAGGGTCTTTTAATGGTTTGTCAAGTTTCACATTGGCCAGAGCTCAATGGCAAACCTCCATTTTGATGTAAGGTGAACCTCAACTGTTCGATAGCTATTGCAGTTTGTCTGAACAGCCCAATGTCATTCCTCCAGTATCTTTCCTCTCTTACACCCAGGTGAGAAGATGACAGAGTTATCAGCAATACCTCCAGGTAAGAGGCTCTTTGGGCAATATAAAATTTTATTATTCCCAAGAGCTGTGATAGGAAGGGCAAGAAATGGGAGCTCTGTCCTCAGTGAAGGATTTTGATTTTCCTTCCTAAGCATTCACAGCAAGAAGTCTGGCTCAGGATTTGCCACTCGGTTAACACCCGCATTAACTCCGTTGCAGAAAACTATCTCTGATTCCCCAGAAAGAAAACTATATCATCAAATCTGTTTTTTTTCATTAATATGAAACTGCTCTCTTTGTTCACGAAGTCCAGCAAACTGCAATCCAGTAATGCATTTGTATAGACAGATGAATTTGTTTGTGTTTTTCTTTCTTCCTTTTCAGTAGCCTGAAGGGCATGTATTTTTTTTTATGTAGAAACAATCCACAGTAATCAGCTGGTTCTTGTAATCTTTGTGCCCTTTCCTGAGCCATTCCCTGATTACTACAATGTAATTTCATTTGCTTTTATTAATTACTTCTTTTTGCTTGTACTGTCAGATTAGTTCTGAAATATTTCCATTGTAGGAGCTATTTAAACCTTCCTCCTTTAGATCCATACCAGATAATCAGGGCAATTTGATTAAAATGGGAGGTTGACTTTTGATTCATGTTTCTTTTTCTAAGATGAGGGACGAAAGTTCAGGTCACCTCTGAACCACACATAATACTAGTAAAAAACCAGTATGATAATCCTGACTCCAGTGGTCTTCATCTCAGTCGGAACTTATCTACGTGTAATTTCTATTCAAAATATGAATTAAATCAGTGCAATTAAAAAAATTACCACTGCTCACACAAAAAGCAGAGACAATCATGCTGAAGAATCTGTAGAGACATAAATCTTCTGCCAGTACAGCAGAAATAAAATGTGTCCATAGTTCTCATTAAGAAAAGAGAATGAACAGTGAGATAGCAAAATGTGCAGAGGACATAGAGCTATTTAGATGGAAGAATTTCAAAGGATACTTAAAAATTCTAGTTGGGTGATCAGCACAGCAGCCAGGAATTGTTTGTCCTGAAAAATGCAGGTTAAGGCATGGTCAAAGGTAGATGCTTCTTTCTAACAGTAACTACTTGCAAAACAGAGTTGGACATCACTGTGGGGAGTTCTGCGTGCAGAAATGGTCGAAGTTATTTTAAAGGACAATCAGTTCCTGCAGGTAGTAACTAGACTGATTTTTTTCATCTTAATTTATTTTCTTCAACACATTACCAAAGCAACTGATAGATGTCTGAAAAGGTGACTGACTTCTACCTCTGAGTATTTGTGGATTTGTAAAATATATTTCTTTGTTATTAATTTTATCTGTGCATGGTCCTGTGTAATCAAGACAAATGATAATAATAAGAAGTACAAGTCAGCTTTTCAGAATTATGTTTATATATCAATTTTAGTTATAGTACAATTCAGAAGAGGACTACTGTGATGCTGTTTTCTCTTCAGTTTCTATTCGGGAAAGATCTGCTAGCTTACCAATATATGTTGAATGTTTCCCTTCACAGAAAAGGCTAGAGGATTGTTGGGGTTGTGATAGTGTAGTATCAGATGCTGTCAGAGACTGCAAAAGGGAGACTTTCCTAATTGCCATCTCTTGACACTGGAGTAGTTACCCGATAAATAGCATTTCTTGTATTTATTTCCCATTTTCAAGAGTTTTTGAGAAGCTTTCAGTGCTCTGAGAGTGACTGACCCTACATCCCCAGAACAGCACGGCACATGGCTGTGCCTGTCTGTGTTTAGCAGAGAAGTTAAGTGCATTCTCAAGTTTAAATATGTGAGTAAAGTATGTGCTTCACTGCTTTGTAAAAAGTTACGGCACTCTCAGTCTTGGCCAGTAAAGACTAGTTTGCTGACATCTGGGCAAGCTGCAAAGGCCTGTCCAGCTGTAGGTTGCCATCTCTCCTTTCTGCTCCGATTGAGAGGTGTCTTCAAGAGGTCATTGTGGTCAAGGGACTGCCTTGGAGCGCTGCAGATTACAGCTTTCGCTAGCAGTGCCTGCATTTTCTCCATTATACCTGGCAAAAACAATCAAATAAATGCAAACCAGAGAAGCAAAATAAATCAGACAGAAGCCTCAGAGGTAAATGAAGAACCTTTGTTTTCCATTTAAACCTGCTGGATGTAGTAGTCTGTATGCCAGACCTTGAATCTCTCGAAAATGACTTATTCCCGGCATAATTTGCCACCTACATTAGACTGAATGAAAATCCATCAGCAAATGGCTTCCAGGTAGAGACTCTGCAACATTTGGATTTAGTTCCAAATTTCAAAGGTCATTTAGAAAATCCAGGTCAGGATTCAGAGCTGAATTTCAGATGTCCCTGAAGTTCATGTTTGTTCAGACCTAAGCCTACAAATCTGAACCAACATGCTAATGTAGATTTAAAACAAGAACTTCTAGGTTTATACAGAATCATTTATTCATTTTCTCTATGGTATTATTTACCAGTCACAAGGGCATGTAAAATAACTACCTAATAATTATGAACTGCTAAAGTCACTCATTATGCATTGGAAATGTGTGAGTGCAAATTCTCTAAATGATGTGGAAGTTGGACTATCGGGAACGTTCAGATTGTACATTATCAAAGTGTAGGCTACTCTCTGGTACATTTGTCTGATATACTAGACAATTTCATTTCAACTTGGATGAGATACAGAAGCGTAGGCTCTGTGGAATATGAAGTGGGCTTGGTGGAGCAGAGGGAAATTCATGTTATGTTCAATGTGCCTAGTAAATAATGAGATATTAAATTATAATGTGTTCCAGGAGTTTTCAACTGTATTTTTTCTTTAATCATTTCATTACTCAGAGTCCTTTGTTTCTGACTTGTGTCTTTCATTAGAATTTTAGGACTCAAGTATGTGTGTGGGGAGCTCTTGAAGGTCCCTGTGGCACCTCCACTGCATTAATTCCTTCAAATAAGGAGATTTGTCCGCAGTAGCGTCCCTGTTTCTTGAGCTACAGGTTTCTGCTATGGGCATGAGCCCCTGAGTAAGCCTGTGAAGATGGGCTTCATCCACAGCAGCCACCATGTATAGCTGGAGCTTCCTTGGACCGTATCTCACTTCCATGGCAGCATACTTCGACTGAGCAGATGTGAACCCATTTTCAGCAAGACTTGCAGCAGAAGTGACGTGCTGTGACTGCAGGGGTGGAAGCAAAGGAAAGGACTCTTGTAGCCTTATGTGAGCTAGCGTTACCCTGCTCAGTGTTCCCGTCCCTTGGCATCGCTGTGTGAGCGTTGGACCAGCAAGCAGGATTGGTGCTTTCAAACAGATGGGCCTGAGCACAGACTGAGCCAAGGGAAACATGTATGTGAATCACTTGTGGGTGTTGAGGGCAGGATTCCCATTCGATATTCTCAGCATCGCAGCAGGTATAAGGGTCCAAACATTTAAACAGCATAAAGCACTCTTAAAAATGCATGATAGATAGTTAAATTCCTGTTAGTGGGAAGGGGAAGGAAGCTTCTGCAGGTAGGCTCACCAAGCAGCAGAGGATTTCAGGCTGTGCAGTCTCATGTGTTACCAATGAGTCAAAGAAGCCCTGGCATGTGAATTTGGGACCAGGAAGGCAAATAGGCTTCTACTGCATGGGCTTAGTGAAACCCAAGGACAGACTTTTCAGCTATTTCCCTTTGGTTACCAGGTGCTACAGTGTCTATTACAGGAAAGCAAGGAAAGTGCTTTAATTATGTTTCCATAAACAAGATCCTGATTTCCTGGACTGAAGCCTCAGGGAGCATTATAATGTGGCAATTGGTATGGGTTGGTGTACTGGTTGTTTTGTTTCACCTTGTGCTATTCAGAGGAGCCTAAAGGTGTTTGATCCCTGGTCGCTCATGACTTTTTTATGTTTCTTTGAAAATCTCCTTTTTAATGTTCACTGTAAAATAAAGCCTGTTGACATGGGCTACATTTATAGTACCAGACTGCAAGAGCTCTCCTTTCTGTGCTTCCCAGTCTGGGCACAGAAACTGGCCATGCTTTATTTCCATGTGGGATAAGACTTGGTCATGCAAGTACGCTGTTCTCCCAGACCTAGGGTTTTAAGGAAAGGAAACATGCATGGGTAGGAGCAAAGACATGCTCCAAGAGACATCCTGCCGGACTAGGCGAGCAGGAATACAAGTCATACATTAATGTACCCCCACTGGTAAATCCGTACATTGACACAGACACTACTTTGTATCTTAGTGTTTTTATACACAAAGAATTTATCCAAATATGGTGCTTACTGAATACCCTGCCATATTATTTGTGAAAACACTTATTTAGGTGCACAGTTATTTGACTTGCATGCACATGCCGTTTTTTTTTTTAGTGTGAGTGAATGGACTGGCATATATGTATAGCTGTCAAGGCCACAACTGGAACAATTTAACCTAGTACAAACAAAGAGCCAGAAAATCTTTGCAGTCTTGGGTAAGGCTACACTTTCAGTATGGGTCCAGGGTTGACGCCAATTAAACTTATATAATTACAGTAAGAGAACTTTAAGGTTGCAAAGATTGCACCCCAGAACTGGAAATTTTGGAGGATGTGTTGGCTGAATTCTTTGGTGCATAGTAGTATTGTCTTTAACAACAATACATAGGCACACATAGACTTCCATTATCAACTGATGGCAAATGTGCCCATAGATGGCACTCTGTCAAATGTAACAGTGTTTATGACTTTTGCAGGATCAATAAAGTTTATTGTTGTGCAGTCCAATTAGCTCCTTTTGGCGCAGCTCTCTTTACGGCAGCTTTGAACAACAAAGCCCTTGTTGGAGGGTTCTGAGAAATGCTAATGTAGTTTCAAAGATATTCATATAATATATATATATATTTTTTTTTACTAAATTGAAACATTTGATAAATAATACAAAGCCAACACAGGAAATATTAAATGCAGTTTAATTTGGCTGCTGGTATATTGCAAGGTGCTTTCAAATAAATATGCACTTTTATTTTGGAAGATCAGTATTGCTTTGCTTTGCTGGTAAGAATATATGCAGAGCTGATCTGAAATGGGACTTGACACTTGAAAATATAACCTAGAACTAGCAAAAGGAGTAAAAGAAAACATGCTGGCCTGCCAGCCTGTTAGCTTAGCACCTGACTTACAGATGCCCTACATTCAAAACATTTTTGTTTAAATAAAGACTCATGTATGTATTTATTTCATGATTATCTCCACGTCTTCCTCCACATTCAGGTCCCTTTGTGAACAACTACTAAGTGTGCTCTTGCATACTGTAAGCTGGCTTGCATCTTTCATAATAAGCACTTTCGAAACCTGATTATATGAAGTTATCTTGGAGCACTGAAACCTTCAGAGAGGCAGTGGTATCAATCTCATATAGGGGTAAAGACTCCTCTGCTTGGCAGAGGTTCTTTAGTGCGTTGGCTAGCCTACACCCACCCCAAATCTGCAAGCTGGTGTTAGTGTGCTGCGTACAACCTGTGTAGATGAACTACATTATCCAGATTCAGTGCACTGCTTGTATGACCCTGAATCTTTTGCAGAGAACGGGGAGGGAGTTTCCCGAAGAAGTGATATTGATGGATGGGCTGGGCAAATGTTAGTACCTTTTCCCTGACACATCAAACACAGCGTGTGCTGGGCCACATGTGCTAAGAAGGAGGTGTTACGGCCACCCTTGCCTGCAGTTTCATATGGATGACAAATTCTCTCTGAACACTTCATGCTGTAATATTCCATCCTGTTTCAATATGGCAAGGAGTCAGATTTGTACGTGCTTACATCTAAATACAAATGAATATAAATAACAGGTGAATATTGTCATTTGATATTCTGTTCAGCAAAAGAATCAGTCAATTGATTAACCTATTATTCAGTCCATTATTCAGGGTTGTATCACAATGAAGTCACAATTATTTATGAAACTTTGATTAATTTAAAATCTGTTCTTGGCTTTAGGCCATCAATTAAGCTATATAAAAAGAAGCAATTAGTCACTTTACCTTTTAAGAATTTTTTATTTAAGTTCATACAAAGATTTATTTCTATCTTGAAAAGACTATAGCCATATGCCACTGTGTTTGTCGCTCTTAGGTCTGTTATTTCACCTACTCTTTTCATTTAATTCCAAAAATTTGCTGAAAGCTCTGAGTACTCAGCAGCTTCCCAAACTGGGCTACTTTGGTTTCATCACCTAAGTATGCATTCAGGCATTAGCTTTAGGTAAAAGTGTTTTGAAATGCTGGGCAGTGCTTTCTAGCAGGAATGTTAATCTTTACGAGCACCACCACTGAGATTTCAGTCTTTGAGGGCTACCCCTTGCAGTAATGAAAAAGCCTGTGTTTCAATGATCCTATCATCTCTGCTGGCTGGAGTTCTAACTCCTCGTAGGGCCACTTAAGTCTAACGGGTCAGAGAGGCCAGATGAAATGAAGTTCACTGTTTCGCCAGACTGGCAGATGATTGATAGTTCTATAACTTATACTCATTAGCAAAATAAAGTCAAGCATCAAAAATACACTAAGGTAGTCACACTAGCAAGGTAATGGACTTTGCAATTTTTGCGAGTCTTGATGTGAGTCATTGGTAAAGCCAGGCCTCTATGACAGTCTTTTCTGAAGTTAAGCATGTAAGTAAATTTCTAGAGCATTAGAACAATAGTTGTGATAATAAAAGTTGATAGCAGCAATGAAAGAAATGGCCAAACGCAAGCCCTAAATCCTTGGTGTGCGCAAACATCAGTGCTGACAAAAAGCAATTTAAAAATGAAAAAATCTGTAATGTATCCAAGGATGCAAGATAGTTGCTATTCAGTGAGCATAGTGTTAATTCAGAAACAGCATCATCACTCATAGGCTAAGAGCCAGTTATGACTGTGGAATTACTCACCAGCATGCTCTGACTGACAACATTTCTAGGCCAGGAAATTTAGATCAGGTTTTGAAGACATGAGATGGTATAGATGAACTGATATCAGAAGTTACTAGAGTTTTTCTTTGGTAAGACTGAAGAACACATCCATTAAAAATAAGCACCCCTTTTTGTGATGCTGCTGCAAAACATGAGAGTGACACTTTGGGATGTTCTAACCTTTTTGTCAGAGGCAGGAAAAGTGCTCTGCTCCTCTTGGAACTGGTGTAGCTGCAGTTGAAATACAGTTTTGGGAGCTGGGCTTACGAGTAGAGAGACCAGATAGAGCCCAGAGGAGGACAACAGGAAAAGAGGATTAGAAAATGCGCTTATGGAAACAAGGTGAAGGAACTGATTTGTCTAATTTAGCAAAAAGAGGCCTGAGGGGAAACTTCATCTCCCAAAACATATACAGACGATGGGAAGGAATAGTGAGCAATTGTTCCAACACTGGGACAGTCGTTCAGGGCTCCTCATTAGAGACTTTTAAAAAGTGGTTAAAGGAAACTCTGCCAGGGATAGTCTACAACTGCTTGATCCAAACTTGATGCAGAGCGTGGGGCCAAAACAGCCTTGGAATTCTTTTCCAACTTTTCTTCTTTACGATCCTAAAAAAAGCATAAGGAAAAGGCTAATCAAGACACAACAAAGCAAATTTGCAGTTGCACCGATGAAAGGAGTCTACGTGTGTTGAGGCTCAGATCCTGTACAAGTCAGCACTGATGTGCTATTGTCTTTTTTGAATGATCATATCATAGATGCTACAACAGCTGTTACTGATTTTCAGAAGAGTGTCTTTGAAGTCTGCATAACTGAAGGTCAGAAAAGAAACAAGCCAAAAAAAGCATTAAGTCCTCAGAAATACCTCTGAAAACAGAGGCAGCAAAAGTTGTAAAACAAAGGACAGAGCAGTACAAGGCAGCATGAGTAGAAATGAAGGGGAACAACAAGGATAATTTCATCAAGAAGTTGAAACAGTTTGTTAAGGGGATTGTAGTAAAGTATTCTACCAGCTCAACTAGTGAACTGGAGTAAGACTTTGACCATTCTGAAATTGCTATTCTGGCACTTTCTTTACAGGTACAGTAGAAAGATAGGATAAACATTCATAAACTTGAAAAAACTTTGGGTGAAGCTCCAACCACCAGGGAAATGCTTCTGAGAATGAGATGGCTAATAAATTACTGAACCCTTCAGCAAAGCAAGGAATTAGGAAAATCTCACAGAATAATGGGGAATGCAGCATTATAGCTAAAATACCAAAGAATGGAGATGTAAGCAATCATAGCAGTTAGCAAACTAAGCAACTGTGACTGTTATACTTCCAGTGACAGGCAAACTCCTCCACATTGCCGTATAAACCAAAATGAAAGTAGTGGTTGAGTCGAAGCCTGGATTTCGACCTGGAAAATTAACCTGTCAACTGATATTTCACACGAGGGTTAATCATTCAAGAGAACATCAAATGGCTTAAAAAAAACTTCATACTTTTTCTGAAATCACGTGACAGATTTCTTTATAAATTACTCTGAAACATCTTGATGTGTCACAGTATGCCAATAAAAATAATTTTATCAAGGTGCAGCATGCACAGCTAAATCAATGTAAACTTGAGCGAATGATTTGATAATAGATAAATGTCAAGCATGGTTGTATTATCTCACCTCTGGTATTTGACTGGCCATTATGCTGAAAAATGGATATAACACAGGCACCTTATGACTCAGAAGCCGAACATTGGAATTAGTTAGATTTTGCTGGTTGCAGAAGTCTTCCAAATGGCAAAAATCTCCCCCATGTAGTTCAAGGCTGTTCAGCATCATAAACATGAGCTGATTATCAATCAGGTGTGAGTAAACAACGGATATTGCAGCAAGAACCCCCAGGTCCCAGCTCACACATTATTTTAGGAGGCAGAGCATACAAGCGGTAATGTACATCCTTTGCAGTAGATCATGGGTCAGTACAGATGTATAAAAGGAAATGCTGTCAAATAGCCAAAATGTGCTTCCACTTAAAAGAGATTTGATTTTCAAGGGTCTGCAACTGGAAGGCTAATTGACAAATCTTCAAGTCCAGTTATTTCTGATAAAGAAAGCGCTCTAAAAAGACTAGGCATTAAGTGGAATTAATTTATAACAAATACCAGAAGCCATCAGAGTTTTCAAATAATTATGATTTATCATTAAAGCTATTCAGAAAGGAAAATGGGAAATATTTGCTGGGAGTTGTGAATCAAGGCAGGGCATCAGCCATGAGAGCTCTGCCACGGGGCAGTTGGAGGAGCACAAGAAAAAGGCCCACAAAAAGAATCTCTCTAACTGAACTTTATGCAGTGTGGGAAATAGTGCAATATTTATCAATTCTGGGAACATGTAGAAAGCTGTCCAAATAAAAAAAAAACCTGGCAAGGCCTTATTCTGGCCCTAAGCTACTTTGGATGGTAGAGGAAAGAATCATCCTGGAGTTTAAGGATCTCTTGTGTTTCGGTAGTCCTTGCAGCTATAAAAGGTTTTTGTACGGAATATAACTATTTCATCACTGAGTAATATATTACAGGGGGTAACTAGCTATTACTAGTTCATTTAAGAAAATACTTTCAAAAGGCACTGTGTGCCAAAATTGCAAGACTAAATATATTCTATTGTAAAAAAAGGCATTAATGATTGCTTCCTGGAGATGAGCATTATAGGTTTCAATTTGTAGCTACAAAGCAATGAAATTTTCAGTACACTCAGAAAATTGTACGCTGTATATTAAGTGAATTGAAGACTTTGAAAATGGATATGGGTGTTCAATTTTTATATCCACACAACTGTGGAAGAACTAGGGAAAAACACCTGCTTTGACTTGACTCCTGAAGGAAAATGCTGATACAAAATTGCTAATTAAAAGCAAAACAACAAAAAAAATCACACACATACCCCCGAAGCTGCTCAAATGTGTGCAGCGCAGGATTCTTATAAGCTATCAGAATTGCTCAACTACTTGTAAAAATGAATAGAAAACTTCACTAGCTTGAAATCAGTGCAGGCTGGGCAATCACAGGCTCCCTTATCACTTCCAAAAATGACCTGCTTAGAGTAAATTGAAGCACTTTGATAGTTCAGATGGCTGTACAATTCACATGTTCAGAGTGATGATCACCTTCAAATTTAAGCACTTAATTTAAGAGCTTCAATAATTTTAAATTGCTATGTGCCACCGAGTGGCAGACAGAAACTCGAGTGCTACAGTATTTTAAAAACACTTTGGTGTTCTGCTTAATATTTTTATTTCAGGGACTTCAGAGATGGTTTCTCTAGTCAAGTGTGGAAAATGGAACAGATTTCAAGATTAATGTAGAAAAGTAAGAGACTTCATGTTTTTTAAAAATCAGAGCAGAGGAAGTCTCCGGGGAACGTACAGCTCCTAAGCCCGTGCTTGGCCTTTTCTCTCACCTGTTTGACCAATGTCCTTGTGGGGGCTGTGCAAAAAGTAGAAAGAGAGGTAATGGCATTTACATGGGCATCAAGAGACTTTTCTGTCTATTTACTCTCCCAAAAGAGCCTGCCCAGGTTAGGTTTGTTTCCATGAAGCATTTCTGCTTAACACCTACTTCCGCAGAAGCAGCTAGGAATGAAAGCTTTACTGTTATTTGAACGCTTCCCCACTTGTGGGTTCAGATATTTTTACCTGGCTGCGGGTTTGTTCATTTGTTATTTTGGTTTTACTAAGCTTCAATTTGACGTCAGGATAAATCCTTCCCGTGTGCTTTTAACTAGCCCCGTACAACATTTACAACTCTAAGTTGTCCAAAAGTTGGACTTGGTCTCAGCAGGTAGGAGAGGTGTGGAGCATACCACAAAGACCCTCACAGCCCCATAACTCTGTCTGGCTCCAGATGTGGGGAGCAGGATTTTTGAGCGTAATGGGAAAGTCAGACTTCAGAGACGGTTATTGACGCCCACTTGGGAGGAGGTGCAAGTCTTTGGACTAGGAAGGTATCACTCCAGCCTCCTGCAGCCTGGATGACAACAGGTACCGCTCATCAGGCTGGAAGGGGAACGGAGCAGGGAGCAGCAAACTGCAGCCTCCAGAAAGCTTGCAAATGAAACGCCAAGAATTAAATCTTACCTGAAGAGCCTAGGAGCAATTTACTAGAGCTGATACCTTGTGACCTCTCATTTAGCGGTACGAGACCAAAATTGGGCTCCTGAGAGGTAAATGTGAATAGTGTCTTTCACTTCCAGAAAACTAGAGTCGGGCTCACAGAGATTTTATTATTGAGGGTGCCACTTTAAATGCTGATCACTATTTGCAGGCTCATTACAGCTTCAGACTGGCCTCTTCAAAGGAATGAAGGGGTATTATGTGTTCATCTACCAGTGAAATTCAAACGCCTTTGAAAATCCCAGCTTGAAGGTACAAGGACACAGGCCAAATGTGAGTTTAGTGATTGTTTTGCCAAGGCCTTTTTCAGTATCAGTGTCTGCGAGTACAGTCCCAGCCTATACGATGATCTTGTGGTGTTGTACCTAAGTTGGACCTAATGGGTGTTATGAAACAACTTTGGACTTGATGATCTTAAAGGTCTTTTCCAACCTGAATGATTCTATGAAATCTGACATCAGACCAACATCACACAGCTGGAAGAGAAGTGGCTATTTCTCTGAGGGAGCTGCAATAAGCTGTGCTGGCCAAGCACAGCATCATTCCCCAATACAGTATGCTGAAACACCCACAGGTTAAAATGGGAATTTAGAAGTCCTGATGTTAAATCTATTAATCTGTATATGCATCATACTGGATACAACTTTTATTTTATAAGGAAAGCTGGCCTGCTTCAACTGCAGATTATATTTCTACTAGCCAAGTACCCTGACGCAGGACTTGGTTTAACACGCCACTGGTATTATGCAAACTGAAACTCTTCTGTACACCTGGTGAAGGACTTGTTGGGGCTCCACTGGATCTCCGCCCTTGTTTGATAATTTTTTGGGTGAACTTAAGCAGGTTGTGTAGGTTGAATTGTGGCTTTTCTGCCTGCAATTTGAACAGCCAGATTAAATTTTAAACTAACCTCTCCGTGTCCCACTCACAACTACTTGAATGGATTTATACTGTGTTTAAGTATGGTAAAAGCGTGTTGAGCAATTTTTTCCATTTTTAATGAATATCAGCTCACTTTCCTTCTTGTTTTTTTTTTTCCAAGAGCATACATTTTTTTCTGACACATCCCAGGAAGAACTGGTTTTTCTCTGTATTTCAGATCTTACTGCGATATTCCAGACAACTTGTAGTTTGGGTCTGTGAGTGTGAGCTTTTCGCTTCCACACACCTGACTTCCTGAAATCCGGTACTAAGGTGTTCAGATCTACTTGTCTTACTCAAGAGTTGCATCTGCTGACTGAAGCTTACATTTAAGGTTGTGAAAAGTTTCATACCCTGCCTTCCAAAGGGTTCAGGTGTTGAAAGCAGGCTGTGAACGTGTTGTGAACAGCCATGCTGATGCTTGCAGAGAGGTCAAGTGATGCAAAAATTGTCTTGGCTTTTGCACGTGGGTGAGCCGAGTGGTCAGTCCAGATTTGTCACTTGTATTTGACGTGAAAAGAAGGTGTTAGAAGTGACCGAGTGCATACCTAGGGAGTTTCTGCCCAGAATAATTTCAGAGACCTGGAGGTACGCTCTGAAGCATCGAGTTTTGTGTATTTCTGTTTTTTGGGGGGTAAAATCTAAAGTGATTCTGAACAGAGGTAATGAAGTTACATCAACATGTTGTTTGAGAGGTTTGGGTATTTAGGGAGGGGTGTTGTTCGTTTCCCCCCATTTTCTGGTTAGAAGTCTGAAGGTGAATATCTGAGAGGACTGTGAATCTTGCAGATTTTGGAGTAATGGTGTTGCTATGTTCTTGATGGCTTTTGCCTAGAAAAAAGGAGACAAGCAGATTCAAACTGTATTTCTTTGAGTGAATTTATCAGCCAGTGCTTGGGACACAGTTAGGTTGCTTTCCTGTTTTTATTTAAGGAAAAATCATCAGTCTTTGTCTCGTCCTTGAATTTATGCTGGCTTCCTCTAATGTTTCCATATGAATTTGTATTTTATCCCAATACAAACTTTCATTTCTTGTGTTCTTTCTCTATTAATAAATTTCCATGTGTTCATTTACCTGTTCAAATTCTTTTTACTGAAAGTTGCTGTCTGTAGAAGAGTTCTTACTGCTCAAGTTATACTTTATGAAGTCCCGAATGGACTCTGTAGGCTGTGATTATGAATTGTCACTGAATGAAGTAATTTGTATAAGAATATGATACTAACTTTTATAAGTGGTATCAGACAGTTACTTCGCTGTTCACTTTTGATGCCACATCTGTAAGGCTGAAGGACAGTGGACATGCCTGACTAGCCCTCTCATCAGCCTGGGCCTGAAAGAAGTGGAAAGACTTGCATGTAGTGGGAGAAAAGACCAGTATTTTTACAAATAAAACACTTATAGTGCATTCCTCAAAAACAATTTCTTCTGCTATTTTTCCAAGTCCATTAGGCTTGTCTTCTACAAGAAGTATGCTGCAGCTATCTTGTAGAGCAGCCTCTCAATTTTAGGATCCTTGTTTGAGTCTCTCAATAACTTGCAACAAGTGCAGAGCTGTCAGGACAGAATTGTACCTCTGTACACCCACAGCTCTGTCCTCCCACGGCTGGAAGAAGTACTTGGGGTTTTCCCAGGGATGTGACTTTGTCGTGGAAACTGCACTCCTTACCAGGAAAATTGTGAACATTTTTAATTTCCTCATGGGAAGAAGGAGAATAAAATTAATTCCAAAACTGAAAATGTTGAATGGCATTCCCAGACTCACCAGTGGTTTGTATAACGGAAGCTGTCACTTCAGAAAATTCATAACCCAATCTCTCTTCATAGTACAAGCAGTCTTATAATTTAACAGCGTAAGAAAATTCAAGAATGCCAATGTGGACACCCCTGTGTTTCACTGCAGGAAAGAATTACAGCACAGTTCTCAGGAATTCTATTGTGCAAGAACTAGCAATAGCATATAAAATGCTGATATTCCACTAACATGCCTTTTTTTTACACTGTGTCTCAATTGAATGAAGGAAAAATACCCAAACAAAACTGTACTGTATTTTGATTATTACAAAATCATGGTTATGTTTTCCACTGAAATCATTTTAGTAAGTATATACCACAAAATCACAGAAAATACTGCTCCTATAAATAAAGATAGCAGCACGAGAGGTGGCTGAGTCAGTGTGAAGAATAACATGGTCTTACTGGCAAAAGGGTGGTATTTTGAATACTCATAATTTATTTACTCTATCTTAAAATTTCAGCCCATTAATTATACATGAAACTGAATACCATAGTATAGGAGAGGACTGAAAGGCAAGTATTCCTTTCCAGCTCTAACATCTCAGTCTTTAAACAAGACCTGTTCCTTAGCATACTAGCAAGACAGATGGATAAGTATTGGTAGATATGAGATCTGTAGTTTGGCGTTATTTAACTTCTCCATAATTTGCTTGTACTAGTGCCCTTGAGACACATTTTTTCAGAAAGTCTGATTTTTCTACATTTATTCTAGTAATGGTATATTGAGAGTTGTTAAGGAAATTAAAGTCCCATTTCAGGCCCCAGTTCAACAAAGCATTTAAGTAATGCTTAACTTAAAGTACATCTTAAACCGAATCCTATTTAACAAAGGCAAAAAAAAAAAAAAAAAAAAAAAAAAAAGAGAGAAGCCTTCAGAGGGACTTCCCACATGGTTAAAGTTGTGTTAAAGTGAAGCTAGAAATGCTGCCTGTATCACAGGCTCAAGAGATTTCCTGTGGAAAGAGACATTTAAAGAAGATATTACCTGTTGTCCAGAAAGCCTGTGCAATGTGGCGAACGAGGCAGGAAACTCAAGTCAAATTTTGGAGAAGAATATAGAATGAACTGGATTTATCATGCTTAGGGGAAGTGCTTTGAGACCAAAAAAAAGGTGTTTTGCAATGAAAAAGAGCCATATCTCAGCTCACGAACTTACTGGGCAGTTAGGCACATCCCCCCAAGACATCATGACATTGGAGGCTTTGCTGAAAAGCTAGAAAAAAGACCTTGTCTAAGGATGAATGGAGAAGCTTCCATCAAGCTGGCTGTTAAATCCCTTGTATCTTTCTGTCACTAGTAATACTTCCTCTTTTAGTAGTATTGTCTCTGCTCCCTGTTCTGGAGCAACCTTAGCGGGCTATATTGACAGTTAATGACTGTTTTAAAAAGTTTGCCTAGTACAGTCCCTGGTCCTGTTAAAGGACTTGAAAAATTTTGATAGATACGTATCAGGTTTGATATTGTGGAGCATAATCTGTATTTCTGGTTCTCCTTGGCAGATTCTGTGATACACCTTTCATTTTTCAAAGTAAAACACCACCAAAAATATTTATGTCCACCTCACCTTCCCCAATAAATTCGAAGTTGTTATTTACAGTAGTAAACCCAGATACAGTTATTTTCTTCATACAGGTCATCTTCCTTATGAAAATTCATTCATATTCACAAGGAAAGTACCTGGTGGCCTTGTGTTTTGCCACCTGGTGTGATGCAAGATAAAAATCCACAATTTCACCTGTGAAGACGCTCAGATGACCGATACTGAGGAAAAGAAAAGTAACTTTCTGGCTAAGTAAGCTCACTATCCTAGTTGTTCATGAAAGATTTAAGGAAAAGAAATTAAAAATAGCCATCAAGTATAAAACACCAATCATGATGACAAAACCATTTTTCCACTCACTATTTTGGATCTTTAGGGAGATCAAAATATATTTAAACCCCAAGTTTTGTAGAGAAAAGAAGGAAGCAAGTTTATAATGTTTAATGAAAATTCCCATGTGATAGAAATTCAGCACTGCAAAATGGGTTACTTTTCCATATGACAGCACAGGGAAAGCTCAGCCTCAATAGCTTGCTTAATTCATTATGTCTCTGTATTTCAGCATATGAATGAAAGTTTTAACAGCCTTATAGAAAATGTATAAATGGATCTGTAGTGAGTCTAAACAAACACACATTAATATGTAGCTAATGACAAGAAGCCCTTTTCTTTATGTAGTAGTAAATTGTTATTAAGCAGAAGAAAGTTGATATTATGTTCGTACTGCACTGCACAGTTCATTTCACCACATTTTTATTTTAACTTCAAGACACTTAGAACTTCTTCTGGGTACCTTTTATTAAGTTTGTCTGAAGAGGGCAGCCTTTCCTAATGCACTTGGAATTTTCTTAATTTGGCAAGGTTACTGTACGCTGAACAAATTGACAAAGGACATGCTCGTGATCCCAAGTTTGCCTCTCGTTATTGCCTGTGTTTTCCTTGAAGTCTCTTTCTACGTATATTTATCGACCAACTCTGAAGAATATTATTATTTTCAATATTTGACCTCTCTGCTAAAATACAGTCCAATTTGACTTATTCTCTGTGCTAAATGAGTGGAGGCTTGCTGTGAGATTTCTAGAAAGAAATTTAAAGGAAGGTTGTTAGGAAATTTCTGAAAATATGGGTGCTGTTTACTCATTGTGTAGTCTAGAAATAAGTGTCTTAAATTGTAAGTGCATGTGAATAGAGCAGGGAAATACTCATCCCTTTCTGTTGACAGTTCTCCTTATCTTTCACTTTTTCCATCCTGAACTCCTCTCCAGGCTTCAAAAAGAAGCGTTAGCCTGAAAGTAGACGGAGTGATGTTACTTTTTCTTTTATTTTATACTTTAATCATAAGGAAACATTAAAAAAAAAAATCTTACCGCAAATTCATGCATTGCAATGTTACCAGGAAAGATGAATGGCTACTCCACATTTCGCAATTAGTGTGATAGATTTAAGGGCTCTTAGAAGAATTTACTGCTGTGGTGTGCCTCGATCATGGTGCAGGGAGGGGCATTTGAAGAAGCTGGAATGATATATTTTCACAGTTATTGCTGCTCTAGCCACTATGTCGCATCTCTCCTCGTAGAGTGACAGGCAAATTTGAATGCCTTGCTCACCTTCTGTGGTGTTGGGATTTAGATTGCGTGATAGGGCCTGGGAGAGAAGGAGCGCAAGCTGAACGCAGGGAGCAAGCACAGGGGTTTCGAACAAGGAGGAGAACCTAAAGGCTTGTGCTGGTAGAAGAGGAAGGTAGGTGGAGGCAATAGGTGTAGGATTCCACAGCCTTTAGATAAACGAGCATACTGTTTGCAAAAGAGTATTGTCTGGATTACTGGAATCTCTATATAAAAATCATGTCCAACACGTTGCTTGGGCAATAACAGCAGTGGTGTGGATCCTGTGCAAAATAGTCAGCTAACTGTATTCTCAGTAATTCTCTGTAGAAATGTCTGCAACAAAATGAGAGTACTTTATGTACCCAGGAGCCCGGAAGGTTTGCTGTGGTGGTTGACAGGTAGTAAACCTTGTACCGCTTCACAGTCACAGCGGCTGTCACCCATGCTACTTATATTATGCTGGCACTGAATACAGTCAAACTGCAGTACAATGTCACCCCTTCAGTTTTTCAGCTCCTTGTCTCAGCTGATGATTAGGCAGTACCAGCGCTAATCTAGTCAAATGATCCCTTTTATTATTTTGGTGTCTTTTTAGGGTTTTTTAGGAAAATAAGAGTATAAAGACAAATTTCCCCACTGTCACTAGGGTCAAAGTAGCAAATAATTGAATTTCTTCCTCCTACAAACTTGTACGATTATTTAATGCTGCCAGGTATTTAAGCTACCAAACTCATTGCAACCTCATGTCATTGCCTGACAGAAGGCTTGCTCAAAATCTTATCATTACACAGCTATTTACCTGGTTTTATATTCCTTGAATTTCTCGTGCTGTGTTCATTGATCTGAAAATACCCTTCTCTTCCTACCTTGTCTTTTCTACAGCAGCCACTTGCTCAGAAGTCAAGGCAGATTGCTTCAGTTCCTTCCAACCCCAGACTCTCCCAATGACTAGACCGCTCTGAAAAGTATGGGGCTTCTTCCTCTTCCCACCGTAGTGTTGGATTGCTATGAAACAGAGCAGAAATTTCATTGTCTCCCTGCTTAGAAAGCACTCAACTTTCTACACGTCAATCAGACAAGCAGTTGCATGCTTCAGCTACGGTCTTCTGAGATGTCAGATCCTCTCCATGCAGGCCAAAGCCCCGCTAGCATATTCTTCCTAAATCCTCTAAGAAATTACACCTTCATTGTGTTTATATCAGCATTTTCTCTTGAGACAACATCTAACTGAAATTGATTGCTTGTTTTCATTTTTTGTGGCTAATCTTGGGAGGGAACATCATGCTCTTTGCCAGACACCAATACTCACTGTCTCTCACTGTTTCCTCTGTTTAATGAGTATGTGTCTGTAAAAGGTACGGAGGATGGATTTTTGAGGTTGTAATGAGAAGAAATGTACAAATAATTCTTACATTTCCAATACATCCCTATTTTGAAATTGGAAATGTGACTTGCCACTCCCTGGGAATGTTTTCAAAATTAGGTTGTAAAAAATTTGACTAAACTTATTGCATCCTGTTCTAAATAGTTTAGCAGGAATTGCTAGCATTTTTCCTGAATGTCTAATTACGTTTTGAATACTTTAAAAATTTGATTCTTCTGAGAATGACTCATTTATCTAGAAAATAGCCTTTTGCTGTTCACTTTTATCTGTCTTACCATTAAAGAGACCATTAGAGTACCTCCTCCACCTTTATATGATTGCATTGTTTGCAAATAAAGATTTTTATTTTTGTACTTTCCTGAACCTTCATGATTCATGTCCTTGCCTCCCAGCATTGAAATGCATGTAAAATATTCTGATTATTACATCTACTGTATACCATCTTTTACTTCAATTTCTGCACTGTTGTCTTTTGCATTGTCTTACTAAGGCTCTTCTCTCTTCTGGCTTTATTACAATCTTCAGTGTAAGCATAAATCTGAATTCTTATTATCTTTGGTGAACACTAATAAAAGAAGGAAAGATCCCCACACACCTTTATGAAAGCATCCATTGTTTTTATATTTGCATTTGTTCCTCTAATGATTTTTGATACTCTCTATGGTGTATCTCTGAAGGTCTCCTACTCAGTGTCAGTCTTCTGTCTGGTCACTTCGTTATATTTTAACACCTCAGACCTGATACTACTCAGAGATTCTGGGTCATTTTTCATATTTCTTGTCTGCTTTTTTAATGGGATACGTATCTTTCTCAGAATAGCTGCTGGAAAAGAACAGCTCTCACTACAATGAAATGCTTTTATGTTCCTGGTGTTATTCCTTTGTCTCAAATCAGCATATACCTGTTAATTCAATTTTTGCAGACCTATGCAAACTTCTGAAGAAAGCCATGTCTTTCAGTCCCACAAAACTAATCCCATTCCACTGTCTGCCATAACCAAGTTTGTCCGTTTTATAGTTAGTTCCGTACACCTCCTTGTGCCCCAGCGTTTCATTTACGCAGGAAGATGGTAAGAGTCCAAAGGACATAAAAGATGTCATATGTTCCAAGTTCTTCTGATAATGCATCTTATATTTCATTGTGCATTCTTTCAATAGGAGTAGATGTCCTGGTAATATAAGTATGTTGTGTTCCCTGACTGACTGTTTAAAGTTACTGATTGCTGATAATATAATATCGCTCAACATAATACTATACTTAGTTCCTATCTTGTAGTCTTTTTTCCACAGAAGCAGCTGCTAACTTTCAAAAATCCACTTTCTGACTATATTATCTCTCATATGGCTGTGATGTGCTCCCCTACCTTCTTGATAGTGCTTGCGAGAGTTCTTGACCTCAGACCATTGAATGTTTCCCTATTCTCATTTTTCTTTTTTTCACTCAAGCTGAGATGATTTCTCCTCCTTATCTTAGTGCATGTTTCCAAGTCTTATGACTTCCTTACAATTTCTTAATTGTACATTTTATGGAATAAGGATGCCAACTCTTCAAACTCTCTGGCTTTGGGAGAAAGTGCTGACTGCACACCAAATCATGGTGTAGGTAGCTGGCTTTGGGAGAAAGTGCTGACTGCACACCAAATCATGGTGTAGGTAGCATCTCCACAGAGGTGAGAATTTCTTTCACCATATTAAAATTCCTAAGAAAGAAGTCGTTGCTTGTCACTAATCGTAACAGTTGTTCAGCTTATTTGTGATTCAAGTCCACTGCACTTTTGTTGGTCAATACAAATGGGAATGGAGAAGGAATTAATGGCTACAGGACTGTTGGCTTGAGCTTGACCAGCCAGTTCTGCTAAGGTAGATGTGGTTTGAGATAGGTAGCGCAATCTCTAATATCAGTTCTTATTCAGTTTGTGAGGTATAAAAGGCTTGTGGACTTCATCGTTTAAAGAGATACTTTGAAATTTCAAATATATTCATTATCAGTTTTAATAATCAAGTAGGATATGGGAGGTCATGAAGTGAAGGGGTTTTTTTGTTTGTTTAACGCAAAACTCCTGGTTGGTAAGTGTAAAGAGAATTTCTGAAGAGAGGATATTGTCATCCCTGGCTTTGTCCAGAATTTTTGTCCTTCCAGGGTGCCAAAGTATCTATATTAAATTGGTGAACAGGAGTGGACAAAGAGAAAAAAGAGGGGGAATCACAGTGTCATGACAAGCCCTACACCATGGTTCAGAGCCCATGTCAAATTGCTAAACTGTCAAGAATCCACTGTTGGGGTGAGTAACAGATGAATTATACTACTTTTGGCAATTTCACCTCAAAAATTATGACTCACTATGTTGATGACCAAGAGTAGATAGTGGATATAAAATGCAAGTGAGTACTTTAAGTGAGTGCCTGACTTCCTATAAAAACGTCTACTGAATGCATTTGCTTCATCAAAGCCCAAACCCACAGGTTCAGAGAGATGTACTCCTATGGTTGACAGCTCAGTCAATATCTCTCCTGCTGTGTCTCTTCCTGTCATAACATTGATTTCTGTCAGCTAGAGGAAGTAATCCCTGATGACATTGTGCAACAGTCTTAAGGAAAGTTTGTTTTCCCACTGCGCACTTTTTCATACGCAACTTATACATGTATTTCATTTACAACTTACTTACGAACCTTACTTCTCATAATTCTGTTACATTTTGTGTCCTGACCACTGTATCCAGATCAGCTGCTTTTTTGATGCTTTTTTCTTGATTTTACACTTTTATGGGACAACATACTTGATGATTCTCCTGCATCATTTCACCACTGCAAAACAATGATGTCACTTTGACATATGCTATTCACTCAGCTGCCAAGCTAGCTGAAGAATGCATCATCGTGCGCCCTTTGCATGGAAGAGAAGACCATACTGACATGCCACGTACCATCGTTCCACTGCTGTCAACATGACTACATTTAATTTTGTGTCCTAACCCCATGATCAGCAATGTTCGCCATCGAGTGGTAAAAACTGCTGCATAGCTGCAATGAAATGATGTTCCTGTTATTATTCTAATTATCAACCTTTTCTGTCTTCATTTTTCTGACCAAAAACACCCCCCCAAACCAACCCCATCTCTCTGGAATTTCATAGTGCTAGTCTCACTAGAAAGTAGGTAGTTTTCCAGGCAGTTCTGGAGGATTTTTAACTGTGAAGAATGAGAACCTGAAAATTAATTTTATTTGTATTGAAGAAACCATGGATCTTTAAAGTATTTGCAAATTGTTTTGTCTTATGTCCAGAGCAGCAGTAGCTATGAATTTCCAGCATAGTATTGGTATTGTTGAAGAATGGGAGGGGGTTTCGAAGGGAGCAAGGAATCTTGTATATTTATGGCACAGGAGTGAAAATGGCTTCATGGGTGAGCGGCCCATCTGTAATGAACAGGCTTCAGTGGGGTTTGTCTCCCCGTGGAGCCAGGTGTGATACCACATTAGAGAGCACAGAGAGACCCTTTCCACTGAGCTGACTCCTCTGATCCGTTGTGATGGCGTTTGTGAGGAAGAGGCTGTGAAGGATTTAGTATCATTAAGTGTGCAAGGTCTTACCCCACACAGAGAATCAACAAGGCTTAGGAGTGTCTGGAGCCAGACCAGAGGCAGGGATGGATTGACATGTGGGCATGAAGTCTATGTTGTTTCAAGAGATATTACTGGTTCAAATTTCAGACTCTTTAATTCCTCTAAGCACTATTTTTGATCAGATAGAATCAGGTAAGTTGTCACCTTTTCTATTGAACTTGTATATAGAAATTAATAACTTGTCATTTTCTATACTGCATTCTTGTGGAATAAGCTCAATAAGTAAAAAGAAATAAAACTCAGTACTTCAAAAACCAGCCCCCACCCCTACCCCCCACCCCCCCACTATGTTTAATGGCAAAAGGACTTCACCCACTATTTGTTTCTGGAGTCATAAAATACATTATAGCCCTTTATAGTATGAGAGGTTAAAACTATAGTATGAGAGGTTAAAACTCTATTTTTCACTTGTGTTTCCCTTCATGAACTCCTGTGAAATAAAATGAAATAAACAAGTGAACCCAAAAGCCTGTCTCTGTCAATAAGCAGGCATTGAATATTGTTCCTTTTTAACATAACGATACTGGTTCCTTTTTGCAAAAGTCACAGATGTGCAAAACTTCATGAAGAAAAGAAAGCAAACTTTGAAGAAAGAACTTCAGTGCCTTAACATCTTACAGTGTTGTCAGATGCCACTATTACTTTCTTCAGCAAATGGATTTTTGAATTCAAGGAAAAATCAGGGAAATTCCATAGCAAATAGTAGAAAAAAAAGTAATCTAGATATTGGACAGTGCAAAATATATCCTGAGTTTGATGTCAGCCTTTGCATAAACAGCTGGACTCTACATTCTTCAAACAAGCAACGTCTCCAGTAAAACTGATGAGCAGAATACCTGCTGAATGCCAGCAAGATTTTAGGCCAGGAAATTTAAGAGCCCAGGAATTGGTAGTATATCATGTAACTGTAACTGTATTCTCAAAGAAGTACAGGTGCAAGTCTAAGTAGTTTTTTATCTGAAAAAAAAAATGGTTTTGATATGATTAAATGTTTAGTATTATCTTCCATTTACTTTCATATTTTCTCTAAGTAAAAACCTTTTCTCCCCTTCTTGCCCAGCTAAAAAATTCTAAGTCCTGAAAGTCAAGACAGTACTTCATTTCTTTACTAGCAAGCTGCATTTGAAAGATTAACACAGTTTGTAGGAGTTCACAAGGCAGTTCAAAAGTATCCCGATTACATAGCAAATTTGCTACCATAATAACCCTTTAAACCCTAGAAGAGGACAAATTGCCTAGGTCCCTTGGTAGGAAGGGGAACAGGGAGTGTGGGTAGATTTAATTTCACCTAACATTAGCCATCCAAAGTTAGATGTTTCAATTAAACTGGCTGCTTAGTCTCTCTCTCCAGTGAGTGGATGGAAAGAGACAGGTACTTCCAGACGGTAATTCATCCCATCTTAAGATATTTTTCCAGGCTAATGGGATGAATTGCCATGCCCATCAGAAGGCTTTATAAGCTTATTTGGCTGTAGAACAATTTATAAACTTTGGCTTTGTTATCAGAATATGTACTGGGTTTTGCTTTTAGAAAAATCGTCAGAGTAACAACACTTGTAACTCTCTTTGTGCTCTGTTTTTCTTTCCCAATTTTGAAGTGTGGCCTTACATTGAAGCTCTCCTTGACTGAATGAGAAATAATTTATGGACTATATATGATCTTGGCTTGTATTGCATACAGTCACTAATAGCCTTGGCCCAAGAATGAAATAGTAACGTATCTTTGCATGAGCTCTCCTGTTGAGCCATACTCAGGTTCCCATGTACTCTAAAAGGCTTTTTTCTGGCTTCTTGCTATGTAATCTACTGTGTTCAATAGTAGGAATCTTCTGAGTAAACAGTTTTCCTGCAAACTGCATATAAACCAGCAGCTTTGCACATACACTGCATCATTTGCTCTTTTTTCTGTGCCACTTTATTGCTATGAAAAGTACTTTTTTCCTGCTCTCACTGGGATTTGGAGGCAGCCTGGTGTTTCATCAGCGTTCCTCATGTTGAGGCTTGGGTCGGGCCATGTGCTTGGAGCATGTGTTGCACCTGTACCTACATCAGATTTTCTCCTCTCTTACTGACTGTTGTCTGGGCAGCAGTACGCAGACCACCAGCTTTCCTCTCTCTCCCTCTCTTCTTTTTTTCTGTAACTTCCAGCTCAGATACCAAAAAACACATGTCCAGTTGGCAGTTTTATTGCCTTCAGAAGTACAGTCTGCTGTGAAAATTGTTTTACTTTTCTAAAGTTTTTAGCAGAAGGTCATTGGTCTTTTAAGGTGACTGGTGGTCACCTGCAGCTGTGTGAGTTTAACCTCTCCTCACAGGTGGGGGGACTGAGGAGGAGGGGCAAGGACATAAGGAACAGCTTGGGCAAGCAGGTAATTAGAACAGTCAGTCCTAATTAGTTTTTAATAGTTGGGGAGGGGTTTTTGTACCTACATATGGCTGAGAGACAGCTTGCAGGGAGCAAAAATAGGCTGGGAAGGTAGAAAGACTAGATACAAAGTTAGCCAAGAGTGGGGGCTTGCTGGAGGCCCTGTGAGAGTGGAGAGCTACTTGGTTTAGATGTTTCAAATAATGCTGTTAGAGAGCTCTACAAGACCAGAGAGGGGGGTTTATGTCCAGGGCTTGTGCTCAAGTGTTAATTGTGCCAGAGGGAGAGTCCTTAAATGTTCTGTGAATGTGTTCCTTCTTTCTCAGAAGGGAGAGTAATGAGGAAGGTGATTTTAACTGAAGAAGGGGATGTGGCTTAAGGGGCTAAATGCAGCCCAGGTTCTCCCTGGTAAAATACCAAGTGAAAATGCAACACCTTGAGGTCTCCTTTGTGGTACAAGCCGCATGCAAAAGCTATTCATCCAGCAGAGAGTGAGGCCGAGCTTGTGATCTTGGCCGCTAGCTGTGAAGGGTCAAGGTGGTTGTCCAATTTCTACTGATTGCAGTGAAATAGGTGTGAGAGTGTACATGTGTGTGTTTGGAGTTTGTTCATGCATGTTTTTAAGTCACCTGCCTCAAATATCTTAACTGCTGAGACAAGTAGGGGATGTGGTCTAGCCTTCAGGTTTTTTCCTGTTGCCCCTTCAAAGTCGCAGAGATACTCAGATGGAAGTATTTTCCAGATCTTTCAGAATCTACTCCAAATGATCTGATATTCTATATCAGATAGATGTGTGTGAACAGTGTAATTCTTTGCTCTATAACCTAGTATTTTGATTGGCTTGGAACATGCAAGTGATCCTACTCATTGATCTATGAATGGAGGGGAAAAACAAAAAAAAGCCTGGGAGCGTAGGGGAAATAAATGCTGATCTTAGACATTTTATGCTACTATTTTTACCTTTTTTTTTTTTTTTAAGTGCCTACCTCTTAATCAAATGGGAAGATGGAGGTTAGCTTCTAAATACTTCTGAGGCTTTGGTCCTTTCTTGTTTGTAAAGCTAGACAAAAAATGATCTTCTGCCTTTGTCTTTGGAGGTATTCATCTGCTGGCTGCCTGGCCTGGAAAGGGTTCTCTTGCTTCTCTGTAATATTGCAGTACTGTTTCTCTGCAGGATATCTTTCTTTGGGATGTCCTTGAAACTGAGGTGAAAAAGTTCAAAAAAGTGATTGTTGTAGAAGAAATGTACCTACTAGAGGTAACAGGTGTTGGAGTAAGTAATGAAACCAAAGACTGCTATTTATGTGTTTAGGCAGGAGGAATATGCAGTTTTTATTGGACAATACTGAAGGCAGACATACATTATATATATTAATTAAGAAAGGTGTGTGGTGCTTGTGGAAAGGCATCTTGCTGGAAAACAACTTCCAGATGCTTCCAGAAAAACTCCAGCTATCTCGTTATTCAACTTGTTCTTCATAGATTGACCAGTCTTTCTTCTGAAGCAGATGGAGATAGTTTTCATTTTTATAAAGCTGAAATCAACATTGTGTGCAGTTTCTTTGCTGAAGTTTTTATCAAAAGAAAGTGTTATTCTGTTGCATAGTGTGTCTGTTTATTAAAAAATGCCTATCCTTCTAAGGGTGTTTAGTAGAAGCTAAATACACTATATAGTAATGCTAGTAATTAAATTTGTAAAATAACTGCTTTTTGATAGACTAACACAAAAGCACAGTTACAGCAGTGGCTGTTTCTCATTAGTGGGAATGACATGCCAGCTTTAGAATATATAATGATGTATAAGCCCTAGTGGTTATAATTGGCATAGAAATGTACTATATCCTTGGGTGTTAAAAGCCATAAGCTATTTATTTTCATACTTACAAAGAGTATACTACATTGTGGTATAAATCTCACATGGATTGTCTTACTTGCAATTTTTTTAGTATAATTTATGTCCATATGGTTCAAATATGAATCTGTCCCCCTATTAGCATCCTGCTGGTGACATAATGTACTGATAAATTAGTATCTCATGTCTGGAAAGCCTGTTTGAATTCAGATCTCATGAGCAGGTAACTCATATCTATCTGATCTTCCTGATACAGATAGCCTTGTTGTCACAAGGTTTCTGTAATATCTGAGCTTACACAATATAGCAGTGATATACTTGCAAGATATTTGGCTACTGGCTGTGGTGTTTTGGGGCTTTTTCAGAAGCATCAAATTCACATAAGTGAGGGGTGGGTTTGGAGGAGCAGTGTGTTACACTAGGCTCTAGCCTAAACTAGGAGTAAATTGTGTAGAAGTTCATGGTATAAAATAATTTTGAAATTGGGGATAATGTATATTAAAATAATTGGTGGTGTTCTAGTAGACACCATATTGCATTGATTCTTTTGCAATCATAAAGGCAGTTTGATTGTAAGATCCGTATGTGACACACATGAGATGGATACGAAAGTCCATGGTATGGTCTTTTTTCTTAGTGCATCAGAAAACAAATATAGGGAAGTGGGTAAAAGAAGTATAGGGATAAATCATAAAGGCTGTGGTTTTTCTTCAAAAAGGAGTTCATGAATAACTAATCTCTTTTGTTACTGATTCAAAAAATATCTGTTTCATTTTTTGAGTAAGGTGAAGTGATTCTGAAAGAACAACTTTGCTTTGTTTTCTATGAGTTAAGAACAGCTTCTATAAAACTGATATGAAGTATGGAATGAAACATCACTATGAGTTAGGGAAGAATACAGATAAAACTTCTCAGAACAGGCAGACAAACTGCTTTAATGATGCCTTTCTGGAATAAATGTGAATTTAGAGCATGTTTGCTTCATCTGAGTGAATTATCTAGCTGAAGGGTAGTGCTTTGCAGCACCAGTTTAGGTTAGAGCTCAGCATTTAAATTTGCAATCTAGGTAACATGCAGAAGTTGCGGTGAAAAGTGAGGTTCTGAGGTCCAAGCCTGAACAGAGCATTGGTGGCAAATTCAGCAAACTTTCATCTCTGATTTTATTGCTACTGTATCATATTTATGGTTTCTTGAGGCTTTTGTTTAGGGTTTTTTTACTATGGGATTTTACATGGTTGAAATTGGTGAAGCTGACTGTGTGTATGATGGAGATGCTGGTGAATATTTGACATGTCTGTCTTTTATTTTTGCAGAGAACTACAGCCAGCAAGACTTCTGGTGCTCCTTCCTACAGCAGATGGTCTAGTTCACAGCCCCATCAGGTAATATGCCCTTGTCAAAAAGGATATGAGGCTCAGGTTGACACATGCTCCCTTTTGAAATGAATCTGTGGGGGGATCTGAGAGTGTTATCTGCCTGCATTAGCCCAACTAGGTCACGCCGGTCTCTGAGGTAGTTGCAGGATATCCTGTGGCAAACTGTTGCAGTTGCTGCTCGTGGAGGGGCTTGTACATCTGCGACTCCTCTAATGCAGTGGTGCCTCTCTGTGGGTGGTCAGGGATGGTTATTATGGCTGGAGCCCCCCATCCTTTGGATCTTGTCACTTAAGCTAGAACTGTGTTTGATTGATGTTCTTTGGCAATGTGGGAAGTCATGTTCTCCCATACTGTCTACCCCACCCCCCCAATATTTTTTGCACTACTTAAAACAGCAAAGTTGTGAAGTGGTTACGATGGCCAGAACTTTCAGGAAAACTTGTTATAAACCCAGACTTAAGCCAGAAAGCTGTTCAGTGATAGCCAGGAAGCAATATTATTGTTAATGATTTTTTTTAATAAGAATTTTAATATTATTCAGGGTTTCTGTTACTTTATCAAACCCAAAAGACTTTTTTGACTATAGACAAGGGCATGGCTTGCTTTGTAATCAAAGAACAATGCGTTTCAACTAAATCAACTTCCTCTTTAAAAACTCTTGAAGTGTTTGTTCAGTATTGATTGTATTAACATTGCTTTCCCCAAAACCTCTACTTTTGCTTCTTTCTGACCTCTTTCTACCTTCACTTCCTCTTAAAAAAACCAAAAAACAAACAACAAACCAACCCCAAACCAAAACCAACCAAACAAAAAACCCCAAACTAAAACAACCACCCTCTCCCCTCTACCTGATTGACACTATGAAAAATTCAAGTTATCCCGGTGAGCAAATCCTTGACCTGACATGCTGAATTTTTGGTTTTTAGGAAGGACATGTATGCACTAAGACAGGAAACTTCCAGTAATTTGAGATTTTGCCTTGAAAACTAAAGCCAAAGAAACTATGAATTTCATTTGTATTCAAATTAGGATGGGAAAGAAGGTGGCTAAATGTTTCATGGGCTGTTAGCTACCTATTTCACCATCCTTCCAGTCTTAATAGTTCTGCTTTCACAAAGTATTGTAAGTCTTGTGCCTCCTCTCTGTATAAAAGTATGTTCTTTTTGCTTCCTAAGGTTTCTGTGTTTTCTTTTTCTTTCACTTTTTGAACATTGAATTTTTACTGCTGTGGGGTTAAAATGAAGAGTACGTAGGCAGAAGGTTAATTCTTTTCAGTGGTTATGGCTTGCCCCTTCCTAGGGGATCAGATGGTGAGCAAGAAAAAGTTAATGGAGTACCAATAATATGTATGAGGCTGAAACAGCAATGACTGTTCCCCTCTTTCTGCATGTCTGCAGTTGCCCATTAATGTTAATGGCAGATGAATTCCTAAGTCAGGAGGAGATCATCCTGACAAATCATATGAAATGCTCTTTACACTCCACACACTTGATTTCCTTTTTGAGGAGGGAGTGGAAGATAAGTACATAATAAAGATTGTTTGTAGCATTACAACCCTGTCAAATCGCTAGCAGTGTTGAGGGATTAACTACCAGGAATGTTCTTTGAAAGTATGTCTAGACCATCCAGCATCTGCTGGAAAAAAATTTGTCATACTGTATTGAAGCATGCCTGTGGTAATTCTTCTCCACCTATGTTGTACCCCATGCATTTTAATCTCGTCTTCCTTTGTCATTTACACTCTGATCGTCTCGTTTTCATCCTTGTTTATTGTAAACTTTTGTCTTCTGTGTTTTGGGTTTAAAAAGCTTATAAACTTGCCTCATAGATAGTACAAATACCAGTACCAACAGCCATGCTGCAGTTCAGTTTGGGAGACCTGAGCACTGCTGTGCACTCTCATGAGTTGAGAGTGGCAAAATATTTGTATTGGATCAGAGATTTGTATTCAGCCTTGCAACTTGCCAGCATCTATATATAGTTTATTTAAACATTTTTTTGAAGATGGCTTTCCAGGAAAGAAAAAGATTAAAGTTCAAATTCATATTGTCTGCATTTTCTTCAGTCTCATGCAGTGAATCCAGTGAAGGTTTTCCACATACATCTTACAAGAATCCACACAGAAACCTAATAGAAATACATGGCTGAGACCTTTGGTGCATCTAAGAAATGTTAAAAGTTAAATTGATTTCCTCCTTCCCTCCCCTAAGTTTTCTTTTTTCATTTCCTCTATCTGTGTGAAGTTTGAAGGTCCATTGGGTGAGAGATTTGAAAGGGTTCTGCAGGTGGGGTCAATGAGTCACTGAAAATAACACATTTTTCACTGACTTATTTTGCTTTGTGCTACCCAGACATGCTTATATTTTGTATTGGATAAGCTGAAGCATGTTTATCTATCTCAAAAAGGCTATCTGGGGAAGGTTTTTAATAAGTTCCCATTAACTCATTGCTCTCATGGACATGTGGAATTTGTATGCTCAGGTCTTTTTGATATGAAGCTGCTCAGAGAATCTTTTTTTCCCCCCTGCTCCTTGAGCCTGGGAAAGTGTCTTGCTGCAGGGGAGGTGTCTTTAAAACTTGATTAAGAGGTTCCTTCTGACTGCCCTGGGAAAGAGGCATTACTACCTGCTTCAAGCTAGCTTTTTCAAACATTCCACTTTCTCAATGTCAGAACAAGAAGCCAATAGTCTAAAAGGTTGCTTTATTTATTTTTTTCTGAGCCAAGGAATGAATCTATTTAGAGGTCTGGGGGGTGGGCAGGGAAGCCAGACCAAGTCTCAGCTTCTGAACTGGCATCCATGGAGCTGCATTGGACCTCACTGCCTTCAGATGCATTAAATTGGCTTAAGGGATGGAATCAAGGAGAAGATACAAGCTGATGCTAATGAGCTGCAATTGCCTATGCTGCTGCTCTTGGCTAGTGGCATCACTTGATGTGTGAAGAAGTCTGCAGCAATTTTGTGAGAAGCTCTGAAGTAAACTTAGTCCTTCTGCGGTACTCCAAAGACTGTGTGTGCTTCCTGAAGTGCAACTGGCTCTTACTGCTGATGAAAATGAAGGGGGAAGTGGCACTTTATCAGGCATGATGATACAGCTGATTTATAACATGATGCTGCTTTTGCTGAGTGGGATGGCATCCAAGGCAGAGTGTCTTATCGTGATGGCATATGCATATGTGGGACAGTCTCTTTCATTAGGAATCAATGGTACATGGGCAGGGTGGGACACAAGGCACTCAGTATTGCAGCTCAGCTGTCCCTAGAAGCAGTTTTAACATTAACAATTCACTCATTGTGCGAGTCAAGTCATCACTCAGTTAATGACTTGAGAGCCAAGTGCTAGGAACTGTTTGGGTGGCATAGCCAAAGTAGATGTAAAAATGAAGGGGGGGGGGGAAGATTTGTTCCTTAGAAAAACAGAAGAAATACAGTATTTTGGGTGCCAGCTTAAGGTTGAGGCATTGAAAGAAACCATAGGTGAAGCTTCCTAAAAGAAAGAAGACTGGGACAACAACCCTCCTAACTTGCTTATGTCCCTGCTGTTGATGAGAGGCAAAAAGCGGGTAGCACCTAAACAGACCTCCCAAACCCACTTCATATGCAGGCAGATGACAGTGATAGCTTCCCTCTGAATGACTGCGAGACAGGCTGTCTTTTCTTGCTCGTGGGCTCACTAGGGATTTGGTCAAGTCAGACCATTCATTTAGTCCCCACTGTTGGCTGGCACCTTTGTGACAATATTCCAGGTCTCTTGCACAAGAATTATTAGCAGGAGTATCTTTAGAGATGCTTAGGTTATATTACTTTCTAGAAATATATGAATGTATCTTTAGTATTAGGTGCTAAATGAGCCTGCAGAATAATTAGTGTGTCTTAAATGCCATTAAAAATAATAAAGAACACTTCAGCATCTTTCCCCTCCCCATATCTATTAGCAAGACATTAGTTTATGAGTTAATGAAGTAAAAATGCAGAAAGTGAAACGGTGTCCAATGGGCCACAGGACAGGAGGACTCTCAGCTAAACTTCCATAATGTTCCTCTGTCTGGCTCCACTGCTGCTGGCTTTCTGATGTTGGCAACACAAGCTTCTTGCTTTCTAGCAGATAGTCAAAGCTTTGTCCATTGCCAAACTTGGCATCGGTGCCTTAATTAAAGTCAGAATGTGTTTTTCCTTCAATATCCTGCTCTTTAAACATAGAGATAAGTCCTATATTTCAGTACCCAGTGGTTAGCGGTTTTCTTAGAGGAATCAGAACAGACAATGGATGTTGATAAACATTCAGTGTGAGGTCTCAATTTTAAATAGGCCAACTTGTCTACCACTCCATGTGATAGTTTGCTGTACAGTGTCTTCATGATTGAGATGATGGAAATACCAGTCAAGAAGATGGAAGCTAGGAAGGGTGATACTCTAGTTTTACTGTGGCGGCTGTTTCATTGAATTCCACGTCAGAGATTTCAGTATATGTAACTTAGCTCTCTTGCTTGCTCCCTGTTATATGTGCATGTGTGTCCCCCTGCTTTCCCCTTGCCTTGTTTTTGCCCTTGTATTCTTCCTGTATATGGGTCGATAAGCAGATATTATACATAGTTGTAAGTTCCGTAGTCTCTTTCACAGTGCATGAGGTCAAAATGAATCTTGTGATCAGTCATTCAGTATGACAGTAGAGTGTTTATTTGGTTTTAAGAAGCCATTCCAGGTATGGCTGCTGGTAGTAGTTGGGATTGTTGCAGCCTGCTTGTATTCAAATTAACAGGGACCTGCAGGTGGAATTCATCACTTGTTAGAGCAGGGAGATGTGTAATGGTGAGTTTCCTTTATGGGATCTGGCATGTTACCTGAACATAAAAGGTTATTGGAGCACTTGTTACCAATGGCTCAGAAGATCCGTTCCTGCAAAGTGACTTTTCTTTTAAATTAGTGGAAGATACTGGGTTCCAAATATTAGAAAGATTCCTGTATTTGGCTGTTTTGAATCTTCTTTGGCTTGTGGTTTTTTTTTTTTTTCCCTTCAGTGCCTCAAATCTGACTTGGAAAAAGTCAGTATTGAGAAAGTCACTGTCTCCCTGATGACTCAGCTGTTTGCCTTTCCGCTGAGCACTGCAAACTGTGGCAGTAAACTTTAGGTTAAGTGCCTGTCCACCAGAAAAGGTACTGAGAACACCAACAATTTTCCCAGAAGCCACTGAACAGCTGTCAAATGGCAACAACATTCCTTCACTGTTGACCTAGGCTTGAGCTGCACCAGTCTGCTCATCTAAATGAGAGTGACTTAGTCCAACTACTAGGGTTAAACCTTATTATAAAGGTCAAATGAGATCTGGCAACTATCCAAAAGCAGACCAGACGACCCAAGCAACAGAAATATGTTATTGCCTCCTGGTGTTTGGCATATAATCAAAGACTGTAGCAAAATTCAGTGGGCTTAATTGGAGTTAATGAGGGAAATTTGTCAATTTTGCAATAAAATGAATATAAAATCCCTAAATACCTCCTTCCCATAATACATCTTTTCAGAACTATACATACCTCTACACCATACATCATCATAGTTTTACAACATTTGAACTTGGTTCTCATTGCACTTTGATACTAGTTACATTTGTTTTTAAATCATCTTTGCATAAGCACATGGAATAAAATCAAACATGGAATGAAAAAACCCTGAATTCTTATTAAAGTTTTTTGACATGTTGTTAAATGGAGTCACTGAATTTCAACAAGCCTCTGTTAGCCTTCCCTTTGATTCATTAAACTTGAATTTGAGGTGGAGGCAGTGCCTTGCAGAAGCAAGTTTAGCTACTGAAATACTTGTTGCAAGGCATGATGTTTGAAAGAATTATTACACTTCTAAGTTCAGTGAAGGATTGGAAAAGTCAAATATCTCTGGTCAGTACTCCAAGTTTGCTTCTCATATTACATCCATAGTATGTGCCAAGTTATGCACATTATACTTTGTGGGATATTGTCTACTATTAATAAAGACTGACCCACGTAGTAGCTAGCAAGTCAAGTACAACACTGACTAATAGACACTGTTTTTCTTGTGTGTCTCGCCTCTCCTAGCACTTGCTTATCTCTTCTGCTAGACGCTGCTGGTTTCTTCCAGTCAACTGGAAACCTGGTGTTAAAGGCTCTGCTTGACTCCAGAGTTTGATGGTTCCTCAGTAAAATCTGTGGGCTGCTGGTTCTGGCATGATGCTTTTGGTAAGCCATCATAAGGGAAGATTGAACCTGGCATCTGCTTTTTAAAGCAATGGGAATCTGCAGCCTGAGCTGACAAACCTAATGTCACGAAGGTCATTGGTGAGGGCAAAGCAGACCTGTTAATCTCTGTGACTGCTATGCAAGTAACAAGAGACGGTGGCACGCTGGGTTGGTTACTCAGCTAAATGCATAGGTACAGCAAGATGTGTAAGCTATTTTTATTGTATGAAGGTAACTCAGCCAAATGAGACTCAGGAGCTGTTGTAGCTGTTGCCAAGTGAAGTACAACATAAACTTAGCTTTGAAAAGCTAAGGAGTTTTTCAGCAAAATAAGAAGCAGGGAACTCAAAACCCAAAACTAACTAACCAACCAACCAAACCCCACAAAATAAAACCAACCTGATTGCTACTGGTCAGTGGTAGAATATGAGTAAATGTGCATAGTGTTATGCAAAGGTTGCTCATCCAAGTATGCTACCTGTTGTGTTGACAAATTACCAAGCAGCCTACTGAACTGAATGTAACACTGTCTCCTATGCCGCAAACAGGATGAGACCCTGTGCCTGGAGGAAAGCAATAGCAGTAGATAAGGTCTAACCCCATTCTTTTTCTTACTGCTTGCGGAGAAACACTTTGTGTCTGATGACATCAGTAGTCTTCATCCTGTGGTACTATGTTAATTGTTGTACATATTTAGAAATAAACTAACACTTATATTTAAAAGCAGGGCTTATGCTTCATGGGTTAGTGTGAATGACAAAATGCAGGCTAACTGTCCTCTGCAATCTATATAACTGGTCCCTTTAGACCACTCTCTGGGTTGGGTATATATATCCCTCACCAAACATGGGATTTGGGAATTAGTTCCCATTACACAACAGCTACATGAGTCTAGTATTACAATACTTGAAAGTCTGTAGAGTGCATGTTTTGCGGACGTTATGATGACCTAAGTCTTGGTAAACTAATTATATTAAATTTCTCAAACCCTTTTTATCTAATGTATTGTTTACAACATTTTTTTAAACCGGGTGCCTCTTTGTCTAATTGGTCTGTTCAAGGTTTTGGTTTTTTTTTCCTCCTCTCCTCCTGTTTCCTGTATGTATGCTATATCAGCACTGACCTGATGATTCAAAGATTAGAACTTTCTCCTGATTACGGTATTTAAGCCTGAAACATTGGGGGTAGTGGTTATGGAAGCATAAGAGGACTCTTCTAAGATGCAGTATTGTGTTTTCTCTTCTACAATGTGAGAGGAAAATATAACGGGTTTCCTTTCTCATCATTACTTGAAGTCAGAGATACTATTGGTATTTTGTTGTACTTTCAAGCTGAGGTTCAGAAGATTCCATCTATGGCCCAGCTAATCTTAAAATCAGCATGCAAGGAAAAAAGCTTTTTTTCAAAAAGATGTTTTTAAAAAGATGTTTCTAAAAAGCTGCCATAGCAGGATTTTTTCTAGACTAGCTAACTTTTTTGCTCTATTCACTTGTTATGTCGTCATTTTTGATGACAAATACCAAATGAGTGTATTATGCTAAGTGTTTGCTCAGTGTACTCAGGTTTGCCTAGAGAAGTGTGTGTGCTGGGAATGAGGGGGAAGTAACAGCCTTTGTGATGACTTCCATAGACGTGAAACATTTCCAAAAAGTGTCTGTCAGCTGCACTTATTTTGTCACTCAGAACTATTTTTTTTCTAGAAGGAGAATTCTGTAAGATTTAAAATGACTGAAGCCAATAGGGTTCTACTAATTTTGAACCAATAAAGTCAAAATTTTCCCTGTGTCACATCTTGTATTGTCACTACTGCCCTCCCTCTTTTGGAGACCTCACTTCAAAACTGCAGAGAGTCAATCTGAGAACTTCCTGGAATATGCCTCCCATAACTCTCTTGCCTGTTTTTCTTAGCGAATGAAGCTTGTTGATTTTCTACCTGTGAGTGCTGACTGCTCCCTGTAACTTGGCCTATTTTGACTGAATTTGGTGAAGAAAGGGAAGTGTGCAAGTTTCTTGAACCTTCCAGAGATGTAAAGCTTCTGTGTGAATTGTAAGAGCACAGCAGAGGAGAGAGGCTGGTAATGCCACAAAGGAAAGCATGAGATCACCCTTCACTAGCCATTGGGCAATTCATGGGGAAGAATGATGTTATGGATTTCCTAGCAATGGGGCAAAAGACTCAGTTGTTGGTGTCTGTGTTTTTTCAAGAATGAGGCTGAACTTTCTCTCCTGTGCAGATTTTCTGGTTAAGGGATGAGCTCACCCCAGAGCTTAAGGAATAATTCAATTAAAGTCAATCAGCTGCAAGACATGTGTACATTCACTATCAAGCTTAATTAGTTTTGTTGTTCACACAGCTACACAGTTGAATTCTAACAAAATTCTATATTGGATTGATTGAATTCAGAACTCTTTAAATCTGTGAGTCTTTTAAGAAAACTATCTCCTTGCTGCATCTAGCAACATTATTCCTGACTCTTCTGAAGATTCAGATCTTGTCAGATAAACTTCAGATAATATTGTCTGAAGCAGCACTTAATCTTACAGTGGGGTCTTTCCATGACACTGTCCGTAGTATCCCTGATGTGTGCATGTTGACTAATAGCAAAGATTGACAAAGGATTTTACACACGAACATCTTGCCTCATGAAAAATGTGTCATTTGATATCTTCTATTGTAGACTTATTGGTTTTGACTTTGCTGTGACATCTTCTTAAAAGAAAAAGAAGCTGCTGGCAGATGATGTTTTAACACTTGTCACTGATTCGTCATGATTCTTCTTACTTTAGATTTAATTGTTCTTGGAATGAATGCTTCATAGAGATTTTTTTTTTTTTTAAATTCTGCTTTCTGATTAATGCAATCAATTTGATGGAAAAGCTAATTAGTATGACAAGTTGCAGCCTACACGCATACTACTCTGTGTCCCCCACTTTCTTCAGTGTTCCAATGTTTTTAAAGATTGGAAGATAGGTGGGAGCAGAAGAATTTAAGTTATTTTTAGGAGACTTTTGCCCCCCTGTCCTATTATTTAAAAGTAACAGATGGACTCTGCTCTTTGTGCCTCTCATCTTTCATACTCCTCAAGCCTTAAACCTGGAAAGGAAATGCAACCAAGAGACCACGGCTGGATCCACTGTCAGCTGCACTAACAAAGGGGTTGATGATTTTCCAGAGCAAACATTAGCTGAGGGGTAGGGCTAACCTTCAGAGGAGGAACAGCTGGCATCAGGCTGTGTCCAGGGGCAGGTGTGAGGTTGGGAGCATGTCTAGGGAAGATGGTCAGACCAGGGCTGGTGGCACAGAACTGTTTCTCTGCCTCTCTGAACAAGCTCCTGACAAAAAGTTCTCTAAAATGTTTCACCTTTCCTATCTTTCACAAGAAAGAGAACAAAGCTGGCTGATGGATTGTTTTAATAATCTAAATGATGATCATTCTGTTTGATAATGAACCATGCAAATCTGAAAGAAACAATTGGTGGATCAACAAAAACATATCTGCAGGCTACATTTGGGGGAATAGCTGAAAAAGCTAATTTGGTTATAAAGATAGGTTATGCTTTGTAACGAGAAACGACAAAGCATTTTGCTGCAACTGTCATGGCAACTTTAGAGCTTCTTTCTATAGTCTAATTTAAAATGTATTTACCCTGTAGCAATGAAATTGCAATCTATGTGTGAATCATAAAAGCTGAAGATGGAAAATACCTCTTGAACATATGGACCAGTACTTCAACAGATACAATTCAGTTTAACTCAGAGTCAGTGAACAGATACTCTCTGTCTTCAGAGTTGATCTGTTTGTCCTGGGTTATCTTCTGAATGTGGACTCCTTCTACAGTCTCTTTGTCTAATCTTGGAGCTGGTCTTGGCTAAGAATCTTTCATTAATTAGAGATCTCAGTATTTCACTTTTATGTTAGCAGTTTGTGAGCTCTGCTGTCTACTACATGGCTCTACGTAAGGTTGAATAGTCATGGAACACTGGTAAAATTCAGTTATATCAGAATGCTTACTGATCTTCATATTTCAGGGTACAGATTAGTTGCTAAGACCTTGATTGTATGTGTGCTGCTTTTTTGTTCAGTCAAGCTATGTTGATATTTGAAATCAGACTGTACTTCTAAGGAAATGACAGCTGCTTTTGCCATTCTGTATTAACAGTGAATCAGTTACTCACTGGTTAATGCTAAGCATTGGTGGAAGTTACCTGAAACAAATGAATGTGGTGCTAGAAAGAAAATGAAGCTTTTATAGCGGCAATTGAATTCAATGTGAGGTTCAGGGTGATGGTTCTCCCAGCATATCTAGAGATCCTGTGTCATCCTGATGACCAGCTTTTAGAACTAGAGGGAAATTCTTTGAGAATTTCTGGATGTGTTCATAGGAGAAACTGGTTAGCTTCCCCATATTCACCAAGTTTGCATTACTCTATCTTATCCATGGTTTGGTATCCTGCTGAACAGTTCTGTTTCCAAGGTCCACGATGATTATCTTTAGTACCCTGCAGTTCTGCCAGTGCCTGAGAACATTCTGTAGCATGACCATCACCCTGTCTGTGAAGTGGGCTATCAGCTTTGGCTGGGATTATTTTAATAAGAACCAATGTTTCACATATTTGGGGGATGGGATTGTTAAAAAAGCCAAGGGCCTTCAAATAACTTAGAGTAATGCCTCAAAGTTCACTGACGTTGGAGGCCAGGACCCTAATTCCAGCCTAAATGAAGTATTAGCTTTTCTAAGAAAGAAGCTGAATTAGGGATAATGTAGGCAAAGAATTGGATAATGCAATCCTGTATAAGCTTGGCTTAGATTTTTGTCATAAATCCACTGTATTTCTTGTTTCAGCTGTAGTGCTTGTGAAAGACAATTATTAATGTGGTAAGGGAAATTTTGCACAGGAGTACAAACTTGAATTAAGCCTTCAAAAATGAAGGAAAAGGCACAAACAAGCTATTGAAAAGGCTGAAGTAGTGAAAACAGCAATCGTATAGGCTTCAATGGAAACATTAAGTTGGGATCAACAATGTAAGAAGAACTTGACTCTCTAATAAAATGAGCAGTTGTGGGTTTGGGTGGTTTTGTTTTTTTTTTTTTTTTTTTTGCTATTAAGGGTGAATGGTGCTCACATTGGGAAAGCATCTGAACTGCAATGAATGAGTGACAGTGCCTCAGTGGCTGAGATTGATTTTAATCCCTCTTCATGCACAGGTTAAAATGCAGGTGTTAATTGGATAGTTGCCAAATTAAGAAGGGAAATCTAGAATATTGTGTGCAGGTTGCTAACATACCCATCCAAAACTCGTGGAGGAAAATTATAATCTGGCAGAGTATGGTAATGTCTCAGACTTAAGGCACACAGACTTTCTTTTCATGGTTTACATTTGTGGGCAGTGAAAATAGTAAGCAAAGTTGTGCTGTGTGCCTCAATAACCATGGCAGACTGTAAGGAGTGTGGGGAAAAAAATGTTGTTAATCCTCCCAGTGACTTTCAGATGGGTCTCCAAAGACTAGACAAAACTCTAAGCCACTTAGAACAACTGAGCTCTATTGTCTCTTGCAGTACAGTGCTCGCTTATCCTGCTAAAGATCAAGCTCTGCTTGTATCCATCTAATAGGAATATATTGAACCTCGCATGGAGTGCGAGCAGGACTTTGATCAATATTGCACGCACTTTATTTGAGGACCTACAGCAGAGGCCCTACACTTAGAAAAACAATTGAAGTAGGTCTTGGGAACACTTGACAGAATACATAAACAGATGATGTTATGGTCTCAGTGGAAATCTAGCTGTATTGAACTGAAAATAGACCATACAAGGAGAAAATTGAAGAATACTTAGTCCTTGTAGTAGGACACCCTATACAGTAGGCCAGCAAGCTCTGTTTGGATTCATTTGGGAAATAAAACTACAGCAAAACTATCTCCCTTGAAGAATGTAGTACACCTCCATGTAGTAGTCTATGAACTTCTGAAGGAGGAGTTTCTCTGTTTTACTGAGAGAAGCATACTATGGGTATCTGATAGTAAAAATTAAAAGCATGAATTGGCCAGAAGAGGACATTGCAGTAGTTGTTCATGAGATCTTGCACTTCTTTGGGGGAAGCATGAATCCTAGGGTTAGTGTACAGTTTGGCAAAATAAATATATAACCCTCGAGCCTCAGTCACTTGTGTTCCCTGTTCTCCTGTGCAACAGGACAATGCTAGTATCTACTACATATTGACAAACTGTGGGTTGTGAAGCATTATCTGAGCTGGATGTCATAGAATCATAGAATGCTTTGGAAGGGACCTTTAGAGATCATCTAGCCCAACTCTCCTGCAGAGAGCAGGGACAGCTTTAACTAGATCAGGTTGCTCAGAGCCCCATCCAACCTGACCTTGAATGTTTCTAGGGATGGGGCCTCCACTACCTCTCTGGGCAACCTGTTCCAGTGATGTCATCTGATGTTTGTTTGTATGACCTTCTACATGTTGATTTTTATCTAGGAATGTTGTGCCAAAACACTTATTTTGGAAAAGTTGCTATGGAAAAATAAGTGCAAATAGCATTAAGTTCTGATTTAGGCCAACATAAACAGCCCGTTCTGAATGAAAGGCTTTCCATGCCCTTTGGCTACTTGTTTTCAGTTCTAGTAACCAGGCCCAAGTCTTTTATCACAGTACAATAGTCTGGCATCCTTTGATTTCAGTCTGTTACTCAAATAACTACATTGCATTCTGAAGTAGATAATTATTTTATAGTAAGCTTTGCTCTTTTTAAAATCCAGAGTCTTCTCCTAACTTCTCCTTAGTCTTGTTTCTTCTATGATGTTATTTCCCAAATGTAGGATCTGAGAAGTTTTATAGTTACTAAGCCAATAGGGGCTGTACTAGCCTTTGCAGCACAAGTATTAATATGAAATCCTGCCTGTAATAATGGCTATAAAACTGTTGATATAGCTGCATTAAGAAGTATGAGAAATAAATTGTAAAAGGCCATGTGTTTTGACTGGTATGGGAAGTGTCCATGAACTGGAGTGTTCTCATGTCACAGTTAAGTGGTTATTCTTGTGCCAGAACTGTTTTGGAGTTCCTTATGTTTAAAGTTGTAGTGTTTTTTTGTTTGTTTGTTTGTTTTTTTTTTCTTCAATGAGAAAGCTTTTATTTAGGGACTTACAGGCTGTACTGTTTTTTTAATTCCTTATGTACTTTGCCCCATTATCGTATAGAAGCATCTGCAGAATGAATTTTCAGTCTTTCAATCTCTCTCCCGTATTGCCCTTAATATGATTTTTCTCAAGAACCACTCCATTTTGGTCCCTGAATACAATAAAACTAGCACTATTGGTTGGGCTTGCTTAAGAGCTAGAGGTAAACTAAACCACCAAACTCCCAGCTCCAGCTTATACTTCGTCATTTATCTTGGAGATGTTGAATATGATGCCAATCTCCCGAAGAGGTGCTGGGGTCATATATATCAAAATTGCAACCAGCAAGTCTGGTTAAACTGGTTAAAAACTCTTCTGCAATTTAGAAGTGACATGATGGCATCTTCTGAGGGTAGGTGAGCATCTGCCTGCATTCTATGTAGGAACTGACAAACCCCTCGGTAAAAGTGGTACGGGTCCTGCAACATATTGGGGTTTCAACATTAAAACAGTCTGGCTAGAGTCCTTCACCAAAGGTGCCTAAAACAAATGGAAAAAAATCACTACGTCCTTGTAAGATAAAGAAAGGTTCTTCTGTGGATTAATAAGACATTGAAAGCATAGGAAAATATCCTTTTTTCACAGTAGGGGAAAGTTGCCATTGGGATGCAATTTGAATTGGTTCTCATGCCCATGACCAGTTCATTCCTAAATGATCTGAAAAAGTGGAATAACAGTGAGATGATAGAGTTCTAGCAAATTAAATGTGCTTGGGCAGAGTAGGCTGAAAGTTCAGTTGTACTGAGGAAAGTTTAAGGGGGTCTGAATTATGGCAGGGTGTATAGAAACTCAGTTATTTGGAAAAAACTAATAGAGAATCCACCTCCTGTTCTCTGTCGTTTCTCAGGAGCCCACAAGGGAGCGATCAGGCAATCTGTTCCAGAACAAAAGGAAGATTGTTCTCATGGAGGGAATAAATAACATAGGGGGCTCACTGCTGTGCAGTATTGTGAATGCAGAAAGAATGGATAGGTTCAATACTATTAAACAAGACCTGACAAAAAAGTCTACTGAGGTGTTTTCAACATAATGATGCATATCTCACACTTGGCTCTGAAAGCTGCTGATTTAGTAGGGGTCAGAAGCCAGGATTACCCTCTCTGGAGCAGTCCTGCTCCAAGCTTGCGCTGTTTCTTTTTTTTCCTGAAACAGTTGCTACTCTTCAGGGCTGGAGGAGCACAGGACCCACTTGGACCTTTACTCTGAATTGCTACAGCTGTTCTGTTATTACTTAAACGCGTGTTGTGTGATATATCCAAAAGTGAAGGCTGTGTTGTGTTACAGAGAATAACTTTCACATGTGGGGCAGGCCAGCTCTTCCAGCCTCTGCTGCAGTGTGACAATAATCCATCACCATGGCATATTGTATTTGTGTCAATATAGCAAAAAGAGAAGTGAGCACTGCACAGACCAAGTCTCAAGCAACTTCAGGCTTTGCACATCGAAGCCACCAATTCCCACGCAATAGTTATGAAGGATAAGTGAGGTAAAGTCAGCATTCAGAAAGTGCTGGAGAACTTCGGGCTCAGCTTGCTAAGGCCTCCGGCTGAGTACTGGGATGCTGCTCAGCTTTGCTTTCCCTCGAGCTGGTGCCTGCAGAGATCTGCTAAAGAGCCACAAACTTGGGAAGAGGGGGTGGAACACCACAAACTTTCCAGTGAGTTTTTTCTTGCCTCTTTTTGTCCTGCAACTTCTTGTGGTTTCTCACTCAGTTAAATTAACTGTAAGCTGCTTTCCGATGATTTTACAAGAGAGCCAATGCTCCTGTGTTTTTCAGAGCTGACGTGCATTTGCAGCTGAACTAGTTCTTGAGGGGGGCTCATTCCAATGTCTGCCACAAGGAGGCAGAAGCATTAAATCTTAAAATACTTTTAAACCAGGTCCTTCATATGCATCTCAGTTTATTACAACCATGCTTTGGAGTATCTATAGCTACTTTTGATGTGTACAGATGATTGGGGAGAGGGAAATTTTGCAGGGGAGAATCCAAAGCATCAAACAAGTTTGTAGTGGGGTTTTACTTGGTGTTTTGACAAGGTGTAAAAAACTGTTATAAAAACATATCAGCAACAATTAAAACAAAGACCTGCCCAGCACCAGCCATGTGACAGTTTCCCACCCGTTGCATTTCATAGTTATCACTTTTGGTCACTTTCCCATCGTAAAGGCAACTCTAAAGTCCAAATCAGTGACAGTGACACATTAACATTGCAGTAATTGTATTTTCAAACATGCCTGGTTTCCTGTTCAGCTAATATGTTGCTTACTCAGCTGCTTGTGGTAATTTAGAAACGCAGCATGGCATATTCGTGTTTCTGGACTACCTTCTTGGTGAGGATGTGGTCTGATTGCACTGTGATAATTCTCTTAGAGGAAAGCTATAGAGAATTCTGAAAAGCGTGAGTGGTTTAATTGAGTCTGATCCCTGCACAGCGCTACTGAATGCGAATGAAATCCCACTTGCATCCCGGTGAACAGAGTATTGAAAGCTTGATGGTGGTTTATTGTATATGCTTTTTGTACTCAGTAATGGCACGTGAAAGAAACGGAGAAGGGGAGGCCAAATTCAAAGTGAAAGCTGGTATTTTGTCCTTAATTCGGCCTGCTTTGCTTAAGTATCAAAGCACGTACTACAGAAAGGTCACTCGGTTATCTGAAACAACTGCAGCTCAATTCATACCTGGGCATAATGGAACTTGTTTAAGGCCATGGTATCATCCGTAATGTCAGATGTCCTAGCTGTTACCATCTGTGTCAGACTTCATCTAGCTGACTGTAAATACAGATCTGCTGCTGTGTGCTTTAGACCGCTAATCTCTGTTAATATAAGTTAGCTCATGTGTTGAAATCCACTTAAAAGAGAAATTTCTTCCTGACTAAAAATGTGTGTGTAAGGAAAACCTCTTCTGCCTGCAAAGGGATGTTGCAGTCTATTGTATGAGGATGTATTACAGGTTTAAATTACAGATTATGACACTTCAAAGGTGCTTTCTGATACTCTTGCAGCAATCAGACATGCAGTCGCGGTGTTCCTGTGGCTTAGTGGCTTACAATGAAAGAGGAAGGAAAAAGGCATTTGATAGCAGATCTGCATTTCTGTAAGATAGCATATTGCTTCGCTGTCGTCCTATACGCAACCACAAATGCGTATTGCTGAGAGCAGGCTTGCGCTCCGCCACTTCTGCTGCAGTCCGTGAGCAGAGTAGTGGAGACCATGGAATGTGGCGCGCTGTGCTACGCGGGGCTTGCAACCTTCATATGTTACAAGCACCATCTTTATATTTCAGCAGCATATTGAGGGCATGTCTTTACACAGCCCAAGGCTTGAATTTGGGATCACATCATCTACCTTCTGCTCTAATTAGTTATTAAGTACACTGGACGTTTTCATGTGTTAATTAATATCCACTGTGACTGTATACAAGGTGGTGAGTAAATAAAGCATTGATATATTTACGCTCTTTCTTAGGTGCTGTATATATCAAGGGGTGGTTACACCTACTGTTAAATGGGGAGATTTTTTATTTTGTTTCAAGCTTTATGGAAGCTTCGGATTCAAAATAATCATACATTTTAGTAAAATAGTTTCAATAAAGTCCAGTTTCTGACCTAAAATTATTTTCTTCTTCTCACCTTTCAGATTAAATGAAGCTCTTTTTTTTTTTTATTGTTATTTTCATTTTATTCATTGTTAAATGTTAAAAGGGAGATAGCCAAAACAGTTTAACGTCCAGGCTCTCTCCTTTGCTTTGTACTTTCTCATGCTTTCATCAAGTGCTTCCAGAAAAAAATAATCTATGCTATGTGTTGCTCTGCCATAGGCCTTACATATTGGTAAACTTGCCTCCTGTGAGACCTCTCTGTTAAAAATGCTATGAAGAGCGTAAGATAAATGCTTTATATACGTAAGCTGTTTAATGTCCTGTTACAACCAGTGAGATCCATGTTGTCCTGTTAATGCAAGTAATCACTTAACCTTTTTGGCAACTGACCTTTCTTCTGCTGTGTTTAGGAGAGTTGCTCTTGCTCATCTCAACACTGTGGAAACCATCGCGCATGTTTGGCAGATGGCAGGGTATGTGTCTTGCTGTCACACAGGAGCTGCCTTACGCTCACTTCTTCCAGTGTTGCAGAATTTTATCAGCTTCTTCAGTTAAGAATGGCCTGCCACACGTTTTCTTTCTGATCTTGAATAGCCATAACAATTTTAACTGCAATTCAGTTTTGCCATTTGACTGACTTCTGTGTTATGGAAATGATGTGTGATATGCCTGACTTCCCATTTCCAGGTAAATCACACAAAGACAAGGGAGCCCAGTTTACTGTAATGATACTTCACATTTTCAGGTATCATGGCTGAGCAAATGGTCCATTGCCTTGATTGCAGTGGTCACTGAGGTAATGTCTGACAGGTTTTTTTTTTTAGTTCCCAGGTGTCTAGGTAATAGTCTGTGATAATGATGTTATTGTGTGCTTTTTGTAGTGAAACAGGTGATTCCTACTATGCTTGAAAATCTGCTGCACATTTCACCACGGCTGTAGCCTATTGCGTTGTCTGGATATCCCAACACGCATCACAGCTCTGCATCGGGTCTTGAACAGTCGTGGCCCTGCTGGGGAATGCACTGCATCTTTAAAGCCTCCTGAGAAATGTTTCTATTTCAGAGTGACTCCCACATACTTCTGAGAAACTTTTTAAAAAGTATTTTATAGTACACAGCCAAAGTGTTTTGTCTTGCTGTGTGTAACACTGAAGTATTTTTCAAATCACCTTGAGAGTTAAAATGTTCTTCAGTGTCAAGTTTTTTTCTGCAGTGTCTGACTATGCAAGTGGAATTGATAAAAATTTTGCCTTGTATATTTCTTTCTTAAATTTTTATTTTTTCCTGGCTGTTACTTTGAAGTGGTCAGAAACTAGTTTAGTTTAACAGTTCATGTTGTCATTCAGATGCTATGCTTTTCTATTACAAGACTGTCTTCCAGAAGTCAGCAATATATCTCTTGATCATTTTTTTCCTTGTAGTTGTGCTAGCAGTGACCTCACTTTACAGCCTTCTCTGTCTGTCCGTGATACTTCCTATGCACAACTTCCCACTCTTGAAAATGACTACAATGGTATGGTGCAAGTTGAACTATTTGTCAGGTTCCTCCCACCCCCATTTTGGGCAATTGTTTGTTCCCTCAGCAGAAGTGACCCTGGCGCACAAGCTCTGGACACTGGGAGCTGCAGGAGTGTATGCTGAAAAGTCCCTTTTTCCTCACTGAAGAATTTCAGGACTGGGATTTTTTTTTAGCACAGTTTCAATGAAACCCAAGTCTTTCTGACTACTAGATAACTGCAGCACAGTTTGCAGAGTTGAAAACTTCAGAAGATGTTTTTACAGCTTATAAAGCTAAGTAACCTTTGAATTTACTTAATCTTTTTAGGGAAAAATGTGTATTGTAATGCTCATACCTCTTCAGGTAACAGTATAATCTTTGGGTGGACAACAAGCAAATGGTCCCATACGTAGTTCTGCTTTCAACCAGAGATTCATATTGTTTTTCTTTTATCTTGTGTTTTACTTCCCTGGCTGTTTCTACCAAAGAGGTGAAGACTGATCTCCCTTGCTGTCTCTGGAGCCATTTACTTGTGTTATCTGTTTTGTGCCTGCTACACACAAACATGTCCTTGGTGTTGATCCTAGTCTGTGATTTAAAACTGCACTAATTCTTTTTAGTTTTGTCATATGCATAAAATATTTCATCTTCTGGGACTGCTTGCTCTCTTGATGCTATGTCCTTTCCCTTGGTTTGCAAGGATAGGTATAATTTTCTTCTTGCTGTTATTAGATTTGATTGCATATGCAAAGTCTTCCCTATGAACTTTGTCATGGCTTTTCTCTACTGTACTTATTTGTTGCATTTCAGTTTAACTTTTTTTTTACCTTGTATCTTGTGCAAACTGCATATTTTTCCTCCTTTTTTACACTTTTCCTGTTCTACTCGGTGAATTATTTGTATGCCTGCTTCCCCAGCTTCCTGAAGTTCAGTGTGAACTTGTTTGTTGACATTTCCCATGTCTATAATTCTTGGTGGAGTTACTGTAGTCTCTTCTGAGTTCTGTCTTCACAACTATGTATCTCTTGTCCTTATAGTCAGTCAGAAATTTGTTCCTGAAGTGTTTGTTACGATATGTTTTTTACTGTGCTGTAGCTATGCAGGAGCCCTGAAAGCCAGAAGATGCTCCCCTTAGCCACTATGTATACAAACACCCTCCTACACGTACTATAGGCAGGGCTCGTCTCTCTTCAGTTACTCTCAGCCTGTGGCATAAGTTATTCAGCTGTGCTTCCTTTTCTTTGACTCTGGGCACAGCTCTACATCTTCTAGTAACCTCCTGTATTTGGACATCTGTGAGGTTCCCTCTTCAGAGTCCCCTCCTACCACTCCTGGAAACAAAGCTCCATGTGTTTGTTTTTTAACTAGGCCACCATCGTATGGCTTTGGTATTCCTGGCAGATTTCTAATGTGGCATTATGTGTGGCAATTACTACTTAGTCATATGGATGCTCTCATTGCCTATATTGCCTGAGGGGAGAGTACAATTCCAGGTAGGCATTTAAATCTTGCACTAAATAAGGTTGGTAGCATTGCCTCCAGGACTGTTTCAGGAAAAACTCTTTTAAGGCTGTCATCCTTGGAAGGTTGATTCTTCTACTTCCTACTCATCATTTGGAGGTCACTTATCCCATCATGACTGGAGCAGCTGAGGGAACTGAGATTGTTTAGCCTGGAGAAGAGGAGACTGCAGGGAGACCTTATTGCTCTCTACAACTACCTGAAGAGATGTTGTAATGAGGGGGGTGTTAGTCTCTTCTCCCAAGTCACATGTGATAGGATGAGAAGAAATGGCCTCAAGTTGTGCCAGGGGAGGTTTAGATTGGATATTAGGAAAAATTCCTGCACCAAGAAGGTTGTGAAGCATTGGAACAGGCTGCCCAGGGAAGTGGTTGCATCACTATACCTGGAGGTATTTGAGATGTTGATGTGGCGCTTAGGGACATGGTTTAGTGGTGGACTTGGCAGTGCTAGGTTAATGGTTGATCTTGATGATCTTAAGGGTCTATTCCAACCTAAATGATGCTATGATTCTATGACTTCAAGCAAGAGATGAAACCATTGTGATGCCAGTTTTGGTGCTTGACCAAGGTGACCAGGTGAGGAAGAGAAATCATGTGCTAAGGCTTTGTAGAAATTCCTGATTCCTGCACCCTTCACAGAAGGAGGTGGGTTCTCTAATGAAGGCACTATAATGTTTTTGGGTTTTTTCAGACCTGCTCCTTATGGTGACTAGAACAAGACTAAGTTTAAAATGGAGGCAGAGAGATTAGGAATTTTCTTGAGACCGTATGTAGGCTCTTCTCCTCCCAGCCCTTCATTTCCTCCTTTAGATATGCTGAAATGAAGCCTCAAATTCTGACCCTCAGCAACCCACTTAGTCTAAACCACAGGACAAGATGAGTCCTTCTAAGCAAAGGGAGCACCAGTCATCTCTTTCTGAAGGCTTTTTCTGACAGGTCTGCTATATTCAAGTGGAATTACAGAAAAATTTGTAAACTGTTCCTCCACAACAATTTGCTGCTAGGGGCTCCTGGTACACACAAAGGCTCACAAGAGGAAGCTTGAATGAGCTGGAGTCTTAAGAACAGTCTGATTTCTTTCCCCTGCCCCACACATCTCCCTCACTCCACTAGCAGTAGACATGAAAGCTCCTGTCTGCCTTTCTGTCCCCACTGGGAATTACCCATTGATAATTCTTCAGCATGCACAAGGTTTTTGTTCTTATAAAAGCTCATGTTTCTTCCTTGTATCTCAGTTCCCCGTTAGGCACCTGCTACTGCTGACATTGCAGAAGGGCCTGAGAACTCTGCCCCTCTTCCCTCTTTCATCTTTGCTCACTACCAGTAAATCCTCTTCATGGTCTGAGCTGAGCCTGAAATGTGCCAGGAGCCAACTGTACAAAATCCTCTCTGACCTGAACAGAGGCTGAGTCTTCAGTGGAGAAAACAACTGAGCTGCTATCTGTGCTAGATACCATACATTCTTCTGCCTCAACCTCATTAAGGCACTGCGGCTAAGCTGTGTTCCTGCCATTTGGTGGAATCTGACTGCAGCAGCCCATCTGTGAGGAGCAATCAAGAAACATGAGATTCTTTGAGGTGATACTAATTTTCCTTTGATCTTTTGGGCCATTATGGTCTAATGGTAGTTTGAACAGTGGAGTGGAGGAATTGGCCAAAAAGTACTTTTGCTAGGGAACTGTGAGCATATGGATACCCTCTGAAGAGAAATTAACACTCTTCTGCTCATACAACTTCATATCTCAAGTTGTATGACCTTAAGTAGCATTGCGCCTGTAACACACCTACCTGCTTGTCTTCTGAGGAGGGAGGAGAGAAGGGGTCTTCCAGTTCCAGTGTGATAACAGTATTGTTGGCAGACACCAACTGACACTTGTGTTTCAGGCTTCCTTGTGTGATGGTGTATGATGTTTGTAGACAAATACTGTTACAGTTCTTCACCTTCCCTAAGAAGTTCTAGTCCAAAATAAAAGATATTCTTCTGAGAAGAAATATCTTCAGCATAAGTACTGACAAAATCCTTGCAAGTAATACCTGGGAAGAGCTTGTTCTAGTTGCAAGTGAAGATTTACCTAGAGAGAAAAAGCAGCTCTTGGCCCTATTGCTCTCGAGGCAAGGATTGTGTTTCTGTTGTGTTTGAGGAGATGAATTTTTGGGGGGCTAATATCTGTATATGAGTCTGCCATCATATGCACTTTGGAAACATGATTCTCCAGAATCTCTGAGAAGGCATATATGTTGAGTGATGTACTTGCATAGGGTTTCTAGGAATTACTAGTTCTTCTCTCTACTGTTAAAATGTGGAGATGTTTTTGACAAGTTTTGACAAGCTCCTGTTATGAGTAAGAGTAGGGCTACTCTTATTGTCTCTTTTATCCATCCTTTTAACAGTTTAAAACATTTGAGGGTTTTTTTTCCTTTTCTGATCAAAAGTTATTCTACTGATGAACATATCTGCATATACGTCAGTCTTCTCTAACATAGATCTTGTGTGACTTCGGTTGTTGTCTTTTGTTGAATGTTTGTGGCTTTTTCAGAACTCTTGATTTCTAACTTCTAGCATGCCTGTAGGAGCTGCCTTGGCTTTCCCTCCCATTTTATGTTTAACATGTGTTAGAGGCAAGACAGTGAAATGTTCTTTTTTATCTTTTCCCATATGTGTTTTGTGGTCCCTTTTCAAATACCTCCTGAAAGTACAGTTCCTGAAAAACTGCAGTTTCCCCTGTTAAAAATCTGTTTTATCTTCATTCATGTGATTCTGGTGATTGTAAATATATGTCTTGATTCTTTTTTTTCCTGTTTTATTGCTTTTTTGTCCTCTTTAAATATGAGGTAGTGGGCTGCAACATGAAAGAGTGGATGTATCTGTGTTCTGGCCTATTTCTGATGCCCAACTTGTTTTGGCTTTTTTTAATATGTGAGATGTCAGCGTAGTGCCCCAACAATATGTGAATATGTGCTATATTGACCTCACTGTGGCTGAGCTGTGAAGGTCTGATCTTGCAAGTATTTAGATATATACTTAACCTTAGGGTCCTGAACAAACTTACAGGCTTGATTGACATTATTGGCAAACATTAAAGTCAGGGCTCTTCCCTGCATATGTTCCTGTTGAACACAACCTTTTTTTTCCCCCCATACTGATTCGATTGCTATTTCTAAGATAGGATACATGCCAAGATACAGACCACTTACTAGTTGAATAGTCTACTTTTTAAAGTAGACCAATTGAACTTGAAGATCAAAATCATGGCTCTTCCATATGATCTAATTAAAAGAGTTTGCTAACTTGAAAGACAATATTTGCCACATAATTTGTTATTTGTCATACAGTAACCTTGAAGTTAGTAGGGTTACGTTAATAGCTGTAGCAACAAGAAGTAAGCACAGTACCCTACGCTGTTCTTATGATATATTAGTAAGCTTCATTAGTGATAAATGCTGATACTTACAAATTAGTATTTATTCACAAGCCTCTCAGTTGCTCTTAAGTATTTACTTTTTGGGTATTATTGGCTTCAGGGAGCATTAACAAAATGATGATTATCTGTGGGTTTAAAGGCTATGAATGTTTAGTACTTCAAGCAGAAAGACTTTGATTTATACTTGAAATCAGTGGTAGTAAATGGGAACGTGCACACTTAAAGATGTGCTCTTACTGACTTTTCCCTTGGTAGCTCAGTTGGAGGCAGAATTTTCTATGGTTGTGCATTTCTAGGGGTCTCAAGTGTAAAGCAGTTGCAAGGTTCCACCCAAGCTTCAGGTATGCACATCAGAAAGACATAATGTTTTATCAGGTTTTGTTCTTTGTTGAAGATAGGTGATAATATGAAACGGCACAAGTGTTTTGAGTTTGCAAAGAACAGAGCAGTGTGAATACCTTGAATTGTGCCTTACTTCTGTTCTTAGTACCTGCTGGCCTAGTCCGTTGGAATACTACTATGAGTGTTGAATTGATACAATGAAAGGGGAAAAAAAAAAAGTATATGTTTCTAGAACTGTTTTACAACTGAATGACACGTTTCTGGGCATACAGAAGAAAGGAAGGGTGACTGGCGAAACAGTCAGCATGGATTTAGCAAGAGTAAAGCATGCCTGACCAACCTTTTGTAGTAAAATGACTAGGTCTGTGGACAAGGGAGGAACAGTGGGTGTCATTCACCTTGACATTAGCAACACTTGTGATGGGGTCTCTTGCAATATTCTTGTACCCAAGTTAGTGGTGGGTGGTTTACTAAATGCATAAAAAAAAAAATACCCAGTTGAATGACCAGGCCTATAAGGCAGTTTCAGATAGGGCTGCACTCTGCCTAAGCTGACTCTGAGTGGAGTAGTACACGTGTCCTGTTTAACATATTAGTGACTTGGAGAATGTGATGAAGGGCAGTCTCATGTTCGCCAGTGACACCAGGTTGGGGAGAATGGGTCAATATGCTTGAGAGCAGGACTGCCATCTAGAGGGACCTGGATGGGCTGAAGGAATGGCCTGGGAGGAACCTTATGGCAGTCAATGAGGGCAAATGCAAAGCACTGCACCTAGGAAGGAAGGAGCCTTGAAATGTCACTAGCTAGGGCTGCCTGGCTGGGAAGCGGCTCTGGGAAAAAGGCCCTGGTGGACATGGCAGCAGTCAGGCAGCGGAGCAGGTTGCCCAGAGAGGTTGTACAGTCAGTGTCCACCTATGCGTCCATGGATATTTTCAAGACTCAACTGGATAAAGCCCTGTGCAACCTTGTCGGAGCTCACAGCTGGCCCTTCTTTAAGCAGGAGTTGGGCTAAAAACCTCTTGTGGTCATTCTGACCTGAATTTTCCTATGATTCCTATGACTTTTTGCAATGAAATAATACATGAAATATTATTTACTTTCCTCTAGAATATTTTGGAAAACGCTCTTATTTAGGAGCCTGCCATATTTTGATTTAAGATTCAGGAAGAGTTATCTAATCTCTCCAAAGTAGTTATGGATATAAATTTCAAATTCAGTAAGCCTGAAGTTTAGTATATTGATGAGTACAATAAACAGAAAAGTGAATTTAATAACCTGATAGTAATCTGGCCAGTGAAAAAGTAAGATGTGTGATATAATTCATTCAGGTTCTTCCACAGTACTTGTGATCACACTGCAAGTTGTACTTAAAGCATCCACACAAGCTCAGAAAGAGCATCCAAGGTTACTTACTTTCTTATGAGCTTAGAAGTTGACAGTTGCTCTTGTGACTTCCACTACATCTGCCATTTATCACATTTAGCAAAATGGTCCCTGCTGTTAGGGTTAGGTTGCTGATGGGGTGTCTTAACTGTTAACCAAGAGCACATGTTGTCTTGGTTAATGCATTTACCTTGTCATAGATCTAGGCTTTCATGTTTTAGATCAATCCTCTTGTACATTTCACTTAAATTAGTGAAAATTAGAGACATCTCAATGAATTTGATGTGAAATAAATCAGAAATGAGCCTCACTCTTGACAAATCTATGGTGACCTTCTTTTTAAAGTGTAAGTTTACTGCCAGTACAGTGACAAAAGCTTTAACCCCAGTATCCTCTTACAGCTTCCCTCAGAAGTGTTAACACTTGCTATCTTAGCACTAGACCTGCTGCTAATTATACCGGCCTTGCAATGGACTGGACTATTAACCTAGCTAAGGTTCTGATGGCTAAATCTGAAATTACTCTTGACGATGAGCATATTTTCAGGACATTGGTCATTATCCGGTGTGAGCTAAATGGGTCTTAAGGGCATGACAGCAGTGAAAATGATATTCATCAGAAGGGCATAATTCAGTTGCCCACAGCTGCTTTCTGTTTCTACGGGTGATTGTACTAGTCTTACGTGGTAACTTTATATAGGAAATTTCCTATAAGCCCTAATCCTGATCTGAATATATTTACAAGGGGGTTCTGCCCCCAGCATTTCTGCCTGTCTGTTCTGGGTTAGAAATTCTGCATCTCCCATGGGAAGATGTTTGCTTCTTACCCATGAACAATATCAACCTTTTTGGTTGTCCATGCACCCCAGAAGGTACTGTACAGTGTAGGAATGACAACTTACTACAGCATCAGCCTGAATTGTTAGGGGAAATAGCATTAAAATATCTTAATGTTGGAAGAGAGTTGATTATCTCTCTAAGCCACTTTGATACATTTGTGCAAGAAATTGACAGCCTGTAGCACTAACTCATAAATTTAGAACCAGGGATTTTTTGTTTTGGTTTGCTCACTGCATAAATCAAACAGAGCCTTTAAGGAAGTGTAACAAATAATGATGCTCCCACTGTTATAAATTTTCTGCTGCTGAATAAAAGGAGAGAAACTAGATATGAAACCTATGAAAATACAAAATGATAAAAGCAGGTATTTGGCTCTAGAAATTGTTCCCACTTATTCTCAGCACTGGGGATTTATTCCTAGGTTATATTTCACCCTTAAGTGTGTGGTTGCTGTTTTTCTTGAAACTGAGATCTGCCCACTGTCATCTGAGGGCTGATTTTGTCCCTCTTGGATTTGAGTAAGTGTATGATGCTGTTGTAGCTGAATTTTACATGGCTTCCTGTGATGAGCGTTACAGGCTCCTGTGAGAAGAGATATAGTGAATGAGACTTGAGCAGCTGACGTTTGGCAAGCCCCGATGGATCCTGTTAGAGATCAGAGGAGTAAACCCACAAGCAAGGATGTGGAGTAAACAGTGATACATCTGTCAGCAGCCAGCCAATGAAATCTGTGCTCTTGGTATGGTTGGGGATGAAAGAAAATATTCGCATTGCTATTTCACCTGTCCTGCACCTCACAGCCTCTAGTAAAAGAATGGCCACACTCTTGAATGTAGGCTGCTCTGTTAATGAGAGATCATGCTATGAGCAAATATACGGTATGGATATTAGCACTTTGGGTTGCAGTGTGTCTACTTTGGCAGTCTCTGGAAGAAATGGGACTAATGCTGTCTTCATTCAGTTAGGTTTTCTGTACTAGAATAAAGCTAAAGTCAAGAAATAGAATTGTTCAATGAAGAGTGCAGTAAAAGAGCTCAGTTTTCACTATTAAGACATTGAGACTTTTGTTTTAAAAAGGAAAAGTATATAAATTGTTCTGAGAGGATGGAAAAACACGATTAACATTTTACTAACTTATTCTTTTTTATTTAAGAAGTTGGAATTACGTCTGCTTTTTTAATTCCAAGCAGTGAAAATAGGAAAATAGACCTGAGACACTTTATACATATATAATTCTTTTTTTTTTTTTTATGGTAATATTTAGTCAAGTAAATTAACAAAACTTGAGAATTGGCATTTCATTGTACACATTGCATTATGTGTGAGTGTAATATCTTTTTATGATGATATCTTTAGACTAGTCTAACTTGAAGTGCTCCAAAGAGAACAGAACTGAAAATGGAAAACAAGTAACTGGTCTTGCTGGTCCTCCTGCCAGCTGGAGGAAGGGAGCAGAGGTCCTGGCACACGGATGCCCCTTAGTAGGCTGTACTGCTGGAAGAGGGTGGGATGCTGCTCAGTTACACTCCTACAGCCAGGGGTACTTTTTTCTGCTGAGCTGAGCAGACATCAAGTGCATGCTAATTTGGTGCTTGATACACAGGTTAATCGTTTCAGGGCTAGTTTAAACCTTCTTTGTAAATGGAGAAACTCATAAGGCTGGGCCTAGAAGCATTTCTGGTGAAAATTACTTTTCCTTCTGACATTAGTCTTGGGTCCGAACTGCTTGGAAAAAGATTTGTTCCAACCGCAGTTGAATGCAGAGCATATCCGAGGTTGCACCTATGTTAGGATTGTTGTTCAGAGCAGTAGTGCAGCTCTGAAGCAAGTCTGCTAAACCTCCCTGCTTACAAGGCATTGGCTTGATTCAGTGCGATTTTGGAGCACATGGATTAGATCCTGTTGAGGGCAAAATAGGCTTGGATGTCCGCATTAGGTATTCAAGCACTCTTGCTAAAAATTTAACTGGGATATAAACATCTGAACCAGAGCATGGTAGTGCATGCAGCTTGAATAAAATTCAGATCCCACAAGTGAGGCCTCTAATAGCCTTCTCTGACAGCAGACCTGGAGGCCAAGCGGGTGAAGTTATAAAACTGATATTGCTACACCAGAAGGTGGGACAAAGCAAGACCCCAGCATCCTACCAGTTGTCTTCTGTGGGAGTACTGAAGTGTAACTCCATAGCCAGCTGCCTGTTGCACACAGGGAACAGCGTACCACTGTAGTTTTAAAGCTCTTCAGTTGTGAAAGCAGTAGTTGCTGCATAAAAATGTTAATGTAAAATGTTCATCATAGCACAGACGGATGAATGGCACTGTTCATGTTTTCCTGTTTAGTATCTGTGTATTTAGATCATTTTACAGATGATCCAGTCCTTTAGCAAGAGTCTCTAAGGGTGTTGTTGAGGATCAGAAAGATGAGGGAAAGCCCTCAGTCATACGACTGCTGTGGGAGGCTTGGAAGAGCCTGCGCAGAGTTGTGTGATGGGCTGTGGCTAGAAACGGTGCAAAGACTCAGCATGACCCTCCTCCTGGTTTTTGGCCAGCTACTTTGGTGGTGGTGCAGAAAATCCCATTGTGGCTGTGCGTGTGCTTAGTGTAGTTAATGGGGTTAGGTAGCTTGTGCTTTTCACTGTCTGAAGAAAGCTAGCTATTTCTGGGAGAGGGGTTGGGTTCATGTGGTGCTGCAGTTCAGACATCAAGAACTGGAGGTGCAAATTAGTTCTGCACATAGGTATAGGGGAGTGCTTAAACCTGAGTCCTGGCTAATCTGTTTATGGAGAGCAGAAGTCATCAGACTTGGGTTTTAGTGTGGCTCTTCATTTCCATTTTTCTGCATCTTCAGAACATGCTGAATTTAGCTTAGTTACTCTCACCAGTGTAATGTGGTTGGGTTAGGAAAATGGCTAAGAAAAAAAATAATCGAAACTTCAATCTGTGTGTGATAAGCTTTCAAACATAACTGTGCTGTAGTTAGAGCTGTAAACAAGATTCTATTGTTTTTACTCCCAAATATTAATGTCTGAAAAATTTCTACAGAGACTAATGTTCTGCAAGATATTATACATGAGATCTAAAACTAATAACAACAAAGAAATTACTGTTTTTTTCTGTAATGGGAAACAAGGCTATAAAGATTTTGGTTTTGAGTTACACTTGTACAGCTTCTACCTTTAAAAGGAGAGGTAGCTTGTGCAAGAGCTTGAATACAGTGTGTGGTGTTGTAGGTAATGTGTAGATATGTGACTTCAGTCCTAGCTGCTTATGCGCTGGCAAATAAAATACTTACAGTAACCATTTTTTTTACATAAAAACACATTTTGAATTTTTTGTTTTAGCCTTAATTGTTCATGACTGAGATCTTCCATTCAAGGTTTTGATTGTCTCCACTCACTGCTTTTCTCAGTTTAATCAGGAGCAGCAAATGGTATGCATTACTTTATTGAGATGCCATGAAATCCAGAATATGATGTGGACAAGGAAACCTACATTTCTTGAATGATGCTTTTCTGCAATCTAAATTCAAAAGACCTGACCATGAACTTCACTGCTTCATGCATTTGATGACATCAAAGCATGAAGGGTGGAGCCTGAGAGATGTGTTAATGAGGCTTTCACCCATCAGTAGCCCGCTGGTGTCCAGCTCCCCGCAGTCATGACCAACAGATCCAGCACTCCACCAGCAGGCTGAGCAACAGACAGACTGTGTGCATGGGCTCTGAACATGAAGCTAGTGGTTTCAGTCTAGGCACTTTCAAAATGGATGTCTGCCTCCTAGGAAAGAAAATAGCCACAGATGGCATTAGGTGAGCTTCCACTTTGGAAGTTTAATTGGAGAAAGTGCCAAATCAGCCCAGACACTGAAAAACTACAAGAGATGAAACATGGGTGGGTCAGCGCAATGCAGTTAGTGGTGCTGCTGTCTGTGTGGATATGCTTTACTCTCCAGGAGCGTGAATAAAGGTTGCTGAGTTTTTAAAGGAATTCTGCAAGCATTTAGTGAAGAGGAAGGTTGTTGCTGATAATGCTGATACAGGTAAGGAGTTGGCTGGCCAGGTGGCCATCTGACACTAAGGCAACTGCTTCTGAGAGTCCCTATGCGCCTGTAAGATAGCTGCAAAGGAGGAGTGAAGATTTTGCTTTTTATACGCCCACCTGAAACCACCTGAGACTGTCAGTATGATGAAATTACTGATGATGTTATTCAGATACAAAGGAAAGTTCTTATAGTTTCTTTTATTAATTAAAAAAAAAATCTTCTAGCACTCACATAGTAATTAGTTTGCAAAACTGGTGCAATGAGTGCAGAAAGCTGACAAACTATGTCTGTTCGGTTAAAGAATCTTAATATTTTGATGCAAGCTTAGTGTGTCCAGACATGGATCTGATAGACCAGCAGGCAGAGTGAGGCTAGAGACAAATTCCCTTGCCATGAGTGCCCCCTGTCCAGAGGGCTTTTAGGAAAAAGACAGTCTTTAAGTAGCAAGGATGTCAAACAACATGGGATTTATGAGCTAAACCCTGTGCTTTGAGTTATGCTTGAAAATGAACTGACAGCCAGTGCATTTTAAGAACATGCTTTCCTCTCTGCAAAGGGCCGTGCAATGCTGACATAGCACATCCTGAAATAATTAGCTATAGCTGTACTAATTGTATCCCTGTACTGTGGGGGAACACAGTACAGGAATGCAATCCTGTAAATTGTGCCCTGCAAATTAAAAAGGATGTTAAGGTATTTGAACACCTCCAGAGGTGGGCAGCAAAGCTGGTGAAGGGGCTGGAATGCATGTCCTCTGAGGGGCAGCTGAGGACACTGGGTTTGTCTAGCTTGGAGCAAAGGAGACTGAGGGGTGACCTCATTGCTCTCTACAGCTCCCTGAGGAGGGGAAGTGGAGAGGGAGGTGCTGATCTCTTCTCCCTGGGATGCAGTGCCAGCATGTGTGGGAATGGCTCAAGGCTACATCCATCAGGGGAGGTTCAGACTTGACACGAGGAAACTTTTCTTTACCAAGAGGGTGGTCAAATCCTGGAACGGGCTTCCTGGAGAGGTGGTTGATGCCCCATGCCTGCCAGTGTTTAAGAGGCATTTAGACCTTAATACCACGCTTTAACTTATGGTCAGCCCCAAAGTGGCCAGGCAGTTGGACTAGATGATCATTGTAAGTCCCTTCCAGCTGAATCGTTCTATTCTGTTCTTCTTACTGCATCACATCCTCCCTTCCCTACAAGTACATGCTGAGGAAGTCTCTGATGACATTTCTTCCCAGCCCTGCACTAGCAGAAGGCACTGAATGGGTAATCATGTCCCAGCCTAGGAGCTGGCTCTGTCACTTTGTGGGAAGGAGTCATGTACCTTCTCATGGGGGTGAGAGCTATGGATTGTCTTTAGGTAATTTGACCATCTGAAAAAATTTGCAAAAAGCTGGTGTGAAGTGCAGTTTTTGAAAGTCTCCTATGTTCATCCAGTTTAGCTGGGTTTCCGCAGGATGGCAAACCCCCCACATCTCTGACACTAGCGAGGCTCAAAGATCAAGCCCTTGGTCTGAAGCACAAGTGCTCCTGAACTAAATGGTTGCAAATCTTTTTGATGTGAGCAATACCTGTTCATTTCCCTATGGACTTCTTTTTTGCCTCCTTGTACTCATTTTTAGAAATGCCTGAGCTGTTTGCCTGGGAAAAACATAGTAAAACAAGAGTCTGAGAACAACAGTACTTCATCAGAGCGAAGGTCCATCTTGCCCAATAGTCTGTTTCCAAAGTGGCCAACCATAAATGTCTGAAGGAGAGCATGTGAGCCATGCAAATGTACTTCTGTCAGGGTCCTGGGGATGCTCATAGGCCTCAGTGGCTGGGACCGGCCTCCCCTGGGACCCCCACCCACCACATCTCCTGCCGAGGTCCCAGGGCACGTGTCTCAGCTCAGCCTGGGGCCTTCAGTCCCTGCCTGAGCAATGTTGTAGGTGTGCCCATCTCTGACCCTGTCTCCTGGATGGGCCTGGGACCTGCACTGCAGAGAGCTGCTCTCCTGGATGCACCCCTTGGGCCTGGGTCATAGCTTGTCATCCATAACTCCAGACATAACATAGCATAACTATAATATTCTATTCCATTCCCTGCATTCCCCATGAGTCAAATAACAATGAGACTGTTGTTTGCCTGAAGTACCAGGGATTTTTCAGCTCCAAAAACACTTTCAAAGACACATATCACAAAGGTTACAAGTGGAAACAGGATTTTATTTTACTTTTCTGAATCCATTTCAGAGCTGATGCTCACAAGCATTAACACAATGCACATGCATAGCCAGGAGCAGGCTGATGCATTCTTCAGTTTAGCTTGAAAAAACATTCTTTGCAGTCTGGAAAAGGCAAGTGACAGAGCTACAGAAAGTAGCAGCAGGAACACAGGCCAAGCAGTCCCTGTTTCCTGAAGAGTGAGAATGTGAAGAATGAGGATCAGGACTGACCACACACAAAAGAAGAGGAGGTGTGTGGTACCATGATGTATTTTCAAAAGTAGGACATGTACCAATGACAAACATACTTTTTGCCTTCAAAAACTTGCTCTGCTGTACTTCTATGATTCTTGGCCAGTGATACATGAAAAGCACTCTTGCGCCTGCCCTGCGCTTGTATTGCATGCAGGGAGAGTTGAAAAGTGGCAGCTCCTGATGATGCAGCAAACCCAGAGCCCTTCCAAGCACAGGCTGTTTTGCACAAGCAAGAACCCCTGGGGAAATGGAGCCAAGGGATGAGCAGGGTTCACTCCTGCTACAAACTTGTAATGGGAAAGAGAGCCAGGGCACGAGTGGCACCTTCGAGGTACAAGAGTGGCAGGCAAGAACCGAGCCAAAAGGGCCCAGACGAGCCCTGACAAGGGGCCATGCTCAACACTACAGAGGAAAAGAAGTAACCCCCAGGGGCCTGCCCTGGGAGTCTAGAAATCTTCCTCCCCCCAGATGCGGGGCACGAGGGCCAGCTTCGTGGAGCAGGAGCAGCAGGCACCTAGCCAAAATGGCCCAAAGGAGCCCTGGCAAGGGGCTGTGCTCAGTGCTGCAGAGGAAGGCAAAAAACCCCTGGGGACACTTGCCAGCCCACCGTGGGGGGAAAAAAAGCCTTCCTCCCCCCAGCTGCAGGGCACGAGAGCCATCTTCATCATCTTCATTGTGCATGAGCAGCAGGCAGTAACCTAGCCAAAATGGACCAGAGGAGTCCTGACAAGTGGTCATGCTCAGTGCTACAGAGGAAGGCAAAAAACCCCCAGGGACCAGGGCCAATCTGCCCTGGGGGAAAATTCCTTCCTGACCCCAGAGCTGGCGATCGGCTATTCCCTGAGCATGTGAGCAAGACCTGCCTCCACAGGCTGGTCATGCCTCGCAGAAGATGCCTAACCCCTACCCTCCCTCAACCTGGAGCCATCTTGGGGGCTTCTGAGAGTGGCCAAATGCCCCCGGCCTGATCGACCCTGGGGACAAGAATGCTTCCTGTGCCTGGCAGGATGCCAGCGGGTGCTCCAAAGCACTGGGACCCCTTACAACATCTGTGTATCCCATTTCTTACGGTTGCTGCCCCTGGCTCTGCTGGGGATGAGGACAGAGAGCTCTGCAGTGCTCCTCAAGAAGGATTCCCTTGGTATTGCTGCTGGGGTTGGTAGTTCTTCTTATCTCCTGAGGAGCTGGCATCTGTTCCCTGAAAGCTGAAAAAGGATTTCCATCTATCAGATGGGCTTTGAACGTGGCCCCACCGAGAGCTGGCCTTGCAGTGGAGAACCTCCAGCAGCCTCATCCAGCCTCCAATCTTCCTCTCTCCAAGTAATTCCCTGAGCTCCTCAAGGACTTTCTCTTTGATGTCTTCAGGCCGCCTGCCAGGCAGACTGGCCGAGGGACACTGGAGGATGCCCCTTTTATCCTGCCCTGGGGCATTGTGACTGCTGCGTTGCCAGGTGGTGGCATTGTGACATGGGGGTGATGGGGTCCCTCGTAGTCCTGCCCACCGCCCCTCTGCAGAAGAAAGCGCCTGCTGTCTTCTGCCAGCACTGACTAGGACAGACCAGGCTCCGGCTGTGTGGGAGACAGAGCTGTATCCGTACAGCCTTTCCCATACACATTAGGGTCCCTAATCCCCCCAAAAAAGTAGTTAGAGAGAACTGCCTACCTTTTGAGCCTCCTCTTTTTTTTTTTCTAGTGAGCTCTTTCAGCAACCGTGCAAGACTTAAATCACATCATAACCCACCATAATCTTTCCTGTTTCCTTTGAAAAATGAACAGCAGGTGCCCAGCTGTGGTTTCTGATTATGGCTCCCATGATTGTGCACGCACACACCCATACCTTCGAGCAGTGGGAGAGGTTATGAAAACATAGAAACTGAAGGGAGCTATTTTCTTCCATTTCATATGAAGTTTTGGGACAAATAAAATTCCTCTTCCAAGCAGATTAAGAACAAAACTTCAAAATCTCATATGAAAGACCACTTCTTTTTCTCTCCACTTCAGAAAAAAGTAAACCATTTGGTTTTGAATGTCTGGTTTTTTGCTTCATATAAGAGAACACAAAAGCCACAAATCGCATTCTGAGAGGGTCAAAGTTGTTCAGGTTTACAGGCATGTTTTGTTTTGTTTTTCCTGAATGAAATTGTGTTTTCATAAGTGCCATTTTTAACAAAAAAAGAACTTTCCCATGGAAATGTTATTTTGGAAAATGCTGGATTTATCAACAACTTGTATAACTGTTGCTCCCTGCCTTAAAGTGTTGGACTTTTTCCTGAAGTTGTGTTACAAAAGTCCTTTAGAGTCTGGAAGTTTTACTCATTAGCAAGCTTTGTCAGCCAAAAATTAAATGCAAATCACAGGAGAAAACTAATCCATTATCTTTATTTTGGCTAAAAGTATCGTTTCAACTAAATCTTAACAGGTTGTTTTGTTGTTGTGCTCTTGGGAATGATCTTTTCTTGCAGTTGTTTGTTTTATGCTGTGGGTTATATCAGGATAATGTACCATGTAAGTCAAGGAAATAATCTTAATCTTCTGTCTGGAATGTGACAAGTGTTTCTAATTGTAATTAATAACTCATATATCAGACACTCAAATTAGCTTTTATTGTTTAAGCTAGAAACTGGTTTCATATCAATGACACAAAATTGTTAGGCAGTCTTTTTGAGGATTGGATCATCAGATCTGCCATTAGGCTCTCATTTCTTTGGTCAGATTATTTTCACGAAATTTCTCTCTGTATGCATGATTAAATCCCACTGAATTTCTTGTCATCTTGAATTTGATTTCTTAGGTGACATTAGAATTTTAGCAAGGTTTTAATGTCTAGCTAAAATGTTTTAAAGTAGTGTTTTAATCCATTATTTCATAATACTTTCTATTGCATAGCATCAACTGCACACATCGTAGTTTCAGATACATGTGTCTGGCCCAGAATCTTGAAAGTCCTTGGTTTGCAAATGTCTGAACTTCCTCAGCTAGCATAGACATATCTTCGCATGCAAGTTCTCTGCTTTAAGAGCAAGCAAACCCTCTGCCTTGCCTCCCACTCCTCCCTGGGGCCATATCACGCAGCTATGGTGCAGGCTGTGTCTGCAGGTAGTGCGAGTTAAATGGAGCTCAGCAGTGCCTCACCTTTCTTTTTTTGGGTGGTTTAGCACCAGACTTGCTCTTGAGCAGAAGTCTGTTCTCTTCTAAGAGGCTTAACTGATGTCTGCTTCATTTATATGAAAATACAGTTACTGACTGGCACCCACCCTTCCAGAGAGATGCTGTAAAGATTAAATTATGGAGCAGACTGGCAGCCCCATCTATTTTTCATTTCCTTTGTTTTGGTATGGGTATTAACAGCTTTTCTTGTGGAAATATTTCCTTTTCTTTCTCCGATCACAAATCTTGATTTATTTTAATTTTTTTTTTCAAAATATATTTAGAAGTCTCCTTCTCTTCTGACTAGCTGTAGGGAGGTTACTGGGAAATTTCTGAGCAGCAGCTTAATGCATTTCCAGTTGTATTCCACATAATGAAAGCTCCTTTACCCCCAACCTGTGCCACACTAAATGGCAGTGATGCTGCTGGGTTGGATTCTTCTGTGGATGGCTGTGGATGGGTTTGTTGGATTGCCCCAGAACTAAATTTATAAATGGAGATGCTCCTCTGTATGGTATGATAGACTCTGCTAATGAAGGTTGAAGTGCCTTCTCCTGTGTGGCTTGAGGCAAGTGCTATATGAGAAGGGGAAGCAGGAGAAAATGAGGAAAAGCTTGCTGCAACTAATGTTTTGCTGTGAGCATGTTTGCAGTATTAAAGCAAATTCATTTTTATAGCCTTGTTAGTTTTAACTTTATCGCCTCCAATTCAATTCATAAACTTAGAATGTCTTATGTAAATGCAAAACTAAAAATGCCAGTAGTGAAGAATTGGCAAAATGGAGAGTTATCCGTATAATTTATTGAAAGAATGTAAACAAAGATGAATGAATAGACAGACTGCTCTCATGGGGACAAGGGGAAAGCAATGTCAAAAAAATGTACACTGCGTGAAGCCATGAAAAGTTAATACAGCATAATGCAACAAGGTCTGCACAATATTGGGTGAAGCCAATTACTGCTTTTAGCCCAACGTGTCTAATAGATTCAGTGTTCTGCCCCTGTCCTCTCAACGAATTCACTTGGGAGAACACAGATTCTTAAAGTAGCTGCAAGATGTGACTCCTCAAACAACTTCTCCATGCTATTATCAGTTAAAACGTTTGCATTAAGATCCGTGAAACTTGGAGCTAATGTTTAAAAAATTTCACAGAACAGATTTACTAGAGGTTGTAACTACAGCAGAGAGAGCCTGATGCTTCAGTAGATTCCGTGACCAAGTTTGTGTGTTTCACTTACACTTGTTTGATCCTTAGAAGTTGTGTCCACAAAAGCTATGGGCTGGAGGGATGGGGGGGATTTTTTCAGTAATTATTAATGTAATACCTGGCACTTTCCCAGCTTGCTTTGAGCATGTTCCTTCCCCTTGACTTACTCAGAGCTGAAGCAGCAGTGCAATTATTTTTCTGTGTCTCCTATTCTGTTAGTCCTAAAACGACTGTAGTTCACAGTGGAAACCTATGCTGAGAACTGAGCAGGTATAGTAGGGTCAATGCTGGTGTTTAAAAAGCACGAGTCCATGTGGTTGTAAGTAGATGAGGCTGAGCTTGTTAGGTCCCTCGCTAGCCACAGATAAGCCAGTTGTGGGGTAGAAGTAGTTCAGCTGCACAAATGCGGTGCTGTGCTATAAAATCTGCCCCTTGTTTCTGTGAGGGTTCTGCCAAGTGATCCTGCTCTCTCCAGCTTTGTGTGGTGGCCGTGGGGTGTGAATAGCAGGAAGAGATAGAAAACTAAGGCTTTTATGCAAGTCTTTCAATGACCAGCTTTTCATTAAATGCATTTCTCATTCTTTAATCCACATCATATATATTTAGCTGTAATTTTCATGGCTACTTGGATAAGGTAGCATGGTAGGAAGGAATAGCTACTCTTTTTTCCCAGGAAAATCATTGGAAGAGATGAACTCTGTCCCATAACTTAAGGAAAAAATATAGCCAGCCTGCAGCTTTGGTTTCAGCTTACAGGCTTTATCCACTGGACTGATATAAAGACCATGTCCTTATCCCCCTTTGGTTCCCTTTGTCTGTAACATTGGTGTAAGGTGTAACCATACAGCCTTCTCTTGCACTGATTTGAAAATGAACTTGGAAATAGTCTACATAGGGCTAGGTACACACTTCAGGTTGTGTGGGTTTAAAGTGTTTTGCCGGAATGACTCAAGCACTTAGTGGTTTGTAATGCTGGGGGCATTTATGGCTGAGTGCAGGACATCTCCAATATTCATGAGAGGACAGCAGCCCAATCATGGGACAGTGTAGCAATAAAATGGTTTTTATTACAGCTTTATAGCTCTCTTGAGATAAAGACCTGGTTGCAGAATTTGTGACCGTTCCCTCAAGCATGTGCACGAGGACATTTTGCTTCTGCTGTTTAATTTCAAGCACCCCTGTGAATCTTCGGTTTAGAGTATGTAAAGATTTTCACAGACATGGGTAAATAAACAAACACTTCTGTGTTCAATAAAATGGGCAGCAAGTCCTACTCTTTTAACACAGATGTGTTAGGGCTTTCCTGGCTGCTGTCACTTTAGTAGGAAGCCCGAGGACAAGATTTGCACCAACTTCACCATAAACTGGTTCCATAGATGCTTTCCCTAAGAGAAAGTCCACTCTGAAAGGGGATCTTTAACTACTAGATCCACAGATGCAGTGAGGTGTATAGAAACAGGATGTGTTGTAGCTGGGTGGATGAAAACTTACCTGCATTTTAATGTTCTCAGCATATGCATTGTATATAGCTCAGAATTGATACTTAAGTCACCATAAAGCTTTGTAAAGGTTGAACCTCACCTTTTAAAATATGGAACTTATTTGTAATGATATCCAAATGAGCAATACAGCACAAGAGCCTTTGCCATAACACAATAAAACTTTTAGCAAAAATAGGAAAATAAAAAGTCAACTCAATCTTTTAGCCAATTTTGTTAAAGGATGTTTTTAAAACAATGCAGATTAAAAAAAGAAAAAATTGGTGGTGGGGGAAAGGAACTTGAATTTCAAAAGCAGCAGAGGAAATATTTTTGAAGTGTCAGTGGAATCCTGCCAAGGATACACACTACACATCCTGGTTGACGTAGAAATTGCCTACTAGCAAAATTTTGGGAGATAGAAGCAGAAAAATGGACAAGAAGGACAAGCAACTAAATGCTCATACATGCATAGTGTTACCTCCTGCTTCTCTAAAGACCAAAGAAAAATACTGGAGCCACTGGACTTGATATGCTTATGCAGTTTTAGTTTTTTTAATATGCACAAATGCAATGGTGGGATTCTTGCAAGATCACGTGTTCTGTTTTATTCCCAGCAGTTGCTTAGCATGAAAATTAAGAGCATCTACTTAGTCAGGAAACCTGTCACAGTGGTCCAAAATGTAAATCTTGATCCTTATGCTTCTCTTGGATGGGGAAATAACTCCTTCAGCAGCCTGAATGAGTGCTGCTTGTACTGTCACTCTAATGTGGATTAACATGTGAAGAGGTGGTGTTCTGTGTAGCATGTTGCTACGATCATATAGGAAGGATAATGTGGTAAGTAGCAGATGACTGATGATTTAGCAATAAAAAGCAATAAATAAATAAAAAGAAGATGCTGTATAGTTTATTGCAATTTTCTCAAACAAGAAAAGATATTGAATTTCTTTCAAGAAGGATCTCAAGAGCCTTCCTTAATGCACAACCAAGGCCAAGCTCTTGAAAGCCCCATGTATTCTATAATATGGCTAACAAAGGAAAAACTGTGCAACAAAGCAGGGGAGGGGCTCGTATTGACTGAATGTGGACAGACTGTGATTGATAGTGTTGCCTTTTTTCCCCTTTGTGCGCTGTGCACAATAATTACTGTAGGCAGAACCTCATGTTTTAATATATTGTACAATAGCCTCTCTTTTGATTGAAATTCATGTTCATTTGATCTTGACAGCAATGCAAAGTTAGTTTTTTCCGGTAACATTTTTAATAATTAAACAAGCTATTTAAAGCTTGGCATTTTCATTATATTTGCACCAGTGCTATCCATTATTCTGACGATCCAGTAATTCTTTATTAAAACAAAAAATATTACATTCAAATATTAAATGTCAGGCATAATTCATAAATGTAATGAAAGTCATATCTGGCTTGGAGATGCAGTCCCCTCATGCATCTCAGTGGCCAGAGATTGCAGCATCCTTTTGTGCTGGGCCACCTGGGTGACAATGGATGCACTCCTAAACCTGGTGTCTGTTAACCCTGACAGTCTCCTTCTGGAGAATATTCTCTATTGCTCTTTAAAGTATTATTTCTGTGGATGGAAACTAATCGGCAGTGCTGTATGACGGTATTGTTGAAGTTGAAATATCTCAATTGTGATAGTCTGGGCCCATTATCCTGGAGGGGCAAAAATGAAAACTGAAAAACCTACTTAATCACACTGATTTAGGTGAGACTGTGGTATACCTTCTGTGAAATGCCATCATTCCAAGGTTTACATGGTGTAGAAATACCACAGTTTACGTTCAGAGCTTAGACGTAGCTTAACTTTACCCACTTCATATCCTTACCCTTGGAAAACACCTAAAAATCTTTTCTATAACAAAGGTAAGGAGTCAGAGAATATTCATTTCTTATTGAGCAAGGAGTATTGGTAAAATAGGCTATTCTGGCTGCTTCTCTTCTGAGCACTACATGTTTTTTGTAGGAAATCTCCATCTGCCTGGACTTCTGCTGTAGTTCAGGAAACGTTACACCGTCCTGTGCATCCGTCCCTGTGCGGCACAGTCTCTCTGACTGACGTCCTGACAGCTAGTGCATTAGCAATACGGATGAGCCGTGGGCCTCTTCATTGTCCTGATGTGTTCGTGTAGCTGTAAAGGGTCTTGTCCAGCTGATTCACTTCAGCAACACAATCCCAGTTTGGTATGTTTGTGACTGTTTGCCATCTTTATCCCCTGTCATTAAGGTGATGGCATACTTATTACAGCTGATCAGGGTGGTGTCACTACTCCAGCCGAATCTCCTCCTGTGCTCTCCGACTGCTTGCCCAGAGATGGGATCTGGTCGAGGAAAATACAGCATTTTTGCCTCATTTACTTTTCACAAACACACTGCTTTTGCCTGAGTTGGACCAGTCAAAAAGAAAATGCCAAACCTTGACTTCTCTGTGAAGAAAGCCATGCCAGACGAAAGTTCACCTGGGAGGGGGGCAAGGGGTGACCTCGTGGGAAGGTAATACGTGCTTTGCCAGCAGTGGAGGTGTCATTGTTCCTTCCCTGCATTATTTCTTTACCAAGAGGAAGGAAGGGTTAGAATTAACGTGGCCTCAGCCTATATGGAGTCCCAAAAGACTAGAATCGGAGCAGCAGCATTGCCTGGTATTATTTACAACGGGCAGCAGCTCTTGGGCCATTTCCTTACCTCCCCCAAAATATTTAATCTCTTCTGGTCTACCGAAATGACATGAAATGGCAGCTGTCTAAAATTCCAGAGCGTAACTTAAAATCAAGAGTAGGTACTAATAGATACTATAGGCTAACTCTACGTGTAGATGATTTAAATGATTCTTGAGAACTTAGGGCTTTTGTTCAGCAGCAATTTGTGGACCTCCTTTCTAGCCTGTTTTTCTGCAGATGGCTGGATATATCCGGAGAGAAATCTGGGGAGAATTGTATCTAAATGCTCCATCTGAGACACGGTGCTTCCTGGGGTTCCCCAGCTCTGGTCTTGTTTTACACTCAGCCATTTGCTCAAAGCGCTGCCCACAGTGGCAGCCTTCCCTTTGGTATCTGGCGTGCCGGCTTGGACGCTGTGTTTGGAAGCCCACGCCTGTAGATCAGACTGTGTGCGCTGCTTCAGAGCCGCAGGAAAGGTGAACCTCTGGAATATTTCCAGAGCGGGTTTGAAAAGGGGACAAGATTCTCTTTAGTACATGGTCCTTTTTGTTGCTTTTTATTATCATTCTGTTATTTCATTTAAAAGGACCCCCAAAGTTTTGTTATGTTTTTGTTTAATAAGGGTAAAGCCATTAAGACAGTATTCTGGGATATTATTTCAGTATCAATGTTGTTGAAGCGCATTTTTCAATTTAGTCTGACTTTGAAGCCATGGGAGCAACTTTGCATTTGAATCCAATCAAGGAACTCTTGATGTAATGAATGAAACACCAGGGAAAAATCAAGGGTAACAATTGTATTTTCCCCTTTTGACTTTGGATTTTTAATGGGAAGAATCATTTCTGAACATTTTGAGAAATATTCTTTCCAGGCGAGCGTGTTTTTGCCTATTTGTTTTTTATGTATTCTTGCCACATAACAGTGGGAGATTTTTAACATACAGCTGAGACTGAAATATAAGCTCCCCTAATGAGTAAGATATATTGTCAGTGTCAAGTCAAATACAATAAAAAATGAGTGAATAATATGTGTACAAAAATGTACCATATGCCATTTCATGATGATTTTTATTGTCAAATTTATTCTTAAACTGATGCCACAGGCAGGCAAGCACTTTGTACCTTGTGAGGTTTTTCTTTGAAATCTGTGTGTGTGGAGTTATTTAGCTGGTGCTAATCTGCTTCTAGTTGAATAACATGTATAGGTCTGTGCATGTCTATAATGGTATGTACATACGTGAGCGTGCTGTGAAATTCATATGACAATATAATATTGCTTGGTGACAGTGTGTGTGTGTGACTTTTTTTTTTTTTTTTTTTTTTTCTCTCCTTCCAACCCCTGTACTCAGGTTGAAATGCAATCCATAACCCAGGCACAGGCCAAAGGCTGAGTATCTCAGTATCTTGCTGGGTGGCTATGCCAGGCTCCAAGTTTGCTTACTCACTACAGACACTTCATGCCCCTGTACTAGGAACCGAGAGTTAGCGAAAGCAGCAGCTGAGCAGTTACTTGGTTTTACTGGCAAAGCTCTTATTGTCATTGATGGGAACTGCATCATGTGTTTAAAAAAGAAACAAATTCTGGTTTTGGCCTAGTTTTGTAACTTCATTAAACTTTCTGGTGCTCAGAATCTCATTCAATCATATGCAGCTTTTAGCCTGACTTTTTCTTCAGCTAAAATCTACTGATCTTTGCTGGTTGAGCAAGGCTGTGATTTATTATCCATTTTTCCCACCCCACCTACTTCTTCCCTCCTCTCTTCTACCATTCCCACATATGCTTCTTCTCTTCAGGTCTTTATTTTTTTTTTCCCCAGTTTGTTTATTTTCTTTCCAGCATGCTTATATGCTTTATTGGCTGTTTCAGACCTTTAGAAACTTAACTGAGGGGCCTTGTTTGAGTGCCAAATGCAAGATGCTTTAAGAAGTTTCAGTTTTAGGAAGATATCTTGATCGTTGGAAAGGCTCTCTGTAAAGACATTGTAAACAGGGTACCGCAAACTTCTAGTCACTTTAACACCGCTTTTTCACTTTAGTAAGTTTTGAATTAAGTACATTACGGTACCATGACCAAAATAATTTCAAGTGATTTTAAATTATGCTGAGTTCAAAATATTGAAGAACCTCACTCTAATTATTCCTGTATTTACAGCTACTGTGTGAGGATCAGATGGGAGAAACTTCCACCCAATGAGAACTTTAAGGTTCAAGAATGTATGAAAATCTGACTGGGGGGGAAAAATGCAGATTTAACCAGATATTTCTGAAATGCTTTAAAATTGCTATTGAGTGGAGTGAGACTATTGCTTTTTTTCTTTTTTTAATGTAGGTCTGTGTTATGCGCACATACAAAACTTAAATTGATTTCCTCTCTTTGAGTAGTAGCTCTTCAAAACCTACAAAATGAGTCCTGAGTTGAAACAATGATTAGAGCGTAGTGGGTCTGATTCCTTGCCCCAGGGCCAAATCATAATCAAATCATATTTTGTTCTTGACTTCTTCAAGGTTGTGTTATCAGCCACGGGTTTCTTCTTAAATGGAGGGATGCCTGTATTCTAATGAGGCTGGATCCAAATGAAACTCCATTTTCTACTTCAGTTACCCAAATGACACACTTAGGGTAGCATTCGTCGTATGTAACTAAATATGTACCTCAGAAGATAACAAAAATTTCTGTAATACGGACTTGAATAAAGCAATAAAATTCATACGATGTGCATCCTCCTTCTACATATCAATAAATAATGGGTCCTGTTACCAGGCTGTGAGGCTTCATTGTGCTGCCGTTATTGACTTTTCCTGGCCAGGGGGAGGGATATAAAAAGGATGCAGCTATAGGAAAAAAAAAGAAAAAATTATGGGAACATAGGTGAATTATGTATGGAGGTTTCTAAGAGTTCTGCACTGTCCTGGGTTAGCATAGCTGTTCCTTCCCTTCTTGTGGAAATAGTGATTCATGCAGGGGCTGCAAGTTGAGAAACTAAATAATTTTAAGTATATTAATGGAATATTTGTAACAGGTGTGGAATATGGGAGGAAGGGTGCAAGAATGAAACAGCTAACAAAATTATTAAATAAAAGTGTAAAAATATGTAATGATCTGCCACTTTTACAGCATTCCCAGGGATTCTGCTCGAGTCAGTTGCTATGAGAGATCAACTGTTAAGACCTTAGAGCCTGATTCTGTACGTGTTACATTGCTGGCATAATCCCACTGACTGCACTGGCATCACTTTGTGGAAATCTTTCAAACACCTAGTGCTTAGTATCACAATTCTGAAATGCTAAAGTAATATTAAAAAATTACTGTAAATGCTGTTTAAAGTGTGTTCGTGTGCATGCTTGTATATATATGAAATGAGACAGAACAAGCAAGAACTATTTTGAATCCTAGATGAGGAATTATTTGCTCTACCAGCTCCCTCCATTGCTCTTGCATTCATCACAAAAATGTTGTGCCGTGCATCTGCAGTTGTATAAAAATATTTCTATGGTGCAAAACTTGTAAGTGATATGGCACGCTGTCTGCTCGTTTCCTCATTTCCTTGCTCAGCCTTTTGTTCATGTTCACATTCAAGAAAACAGTTCCAGCTCCCAAGAGATGGGATTGAATTGAAACTCCCAGAAACTGTAAAGCATCAACTGTTCTGTTCTTCTTTCTTACCATATGGATTTCAAACCTTTAGGTTCATGATTTTACATGGCTCTTTGCAACCTTGAGGGCTAGGAACTTAAACCCACTTATATGGTGTTTATGTCAGATGCTGCGAGACTTGCTGGAGTCAAAGAACCAACCAACCAAAATAAAAAAAAAACAACCCACCATTGATTCACAAGTTCATAATGTAAGAAAAGAAACAGTTCAAACACGGAATGCCCTTTCTGTAGAAATGTTAACACCTGAACTATTTCTTTCCAAACTGGGAACGTCTTGGGCTTTTGGGTTGTCAACTGCTCTATTGCCATTTTGTTTTGATATTTAATACGGTGTCTGCTCGATCTTTTTCTTATTGAAATTTTTGAAAATGAGAACGTTTCTGCAGAAAATCTTGATCTTTTTATTTCTGGAAAATAGCATTTCTCAAGAGGAGAAAAGGTCAGTAAGATTATGTAGAAATAAAATTAATCAGCTCAAGTGCAAGGAGTTTGAGGGGGTTTGGCCAGCCAGCTGGTTGACACCTCTCAAGAAGGTGAAGCTTTGTGAATTTATTTTAGCAAATAAAAGCAAGTTTCACTACCCTTCAAAAAACCAGCCATCTAACTGGGAGAGGCTGAAAATACCAGTGTAGAAGAGTAACATAGTGGTAGTGGGATTTTTAATGATAAAGGCCGTGTTAGAATGCAACCTGCTGTTGCAATGTTACATATTATATCAGCAAAAAGGAAAATTTCACTATATGCTTCCTGTGATATAGAGGATAAACTGTCCTTTATATTGCATATGAGGTTTTTGCATACCTCTGACCTTTTAAGTCTTGCTAATCAGTTCTCATCTGTCAGGGTATCCACAAATTGCTGTATGACTTGCTAGAGAGGGGAAATTCTCTCATCATACACAGTACAAAAGGTTTGTCTCCCCCTGAAGCATGAAGGTATTGCTGGAGGCAGGTTACCGAACCAGATGTACAAGTGGACTTGATCTGTTTTGGCACGTCCTGTAACATCAGCATGAAGACACCGAGAGAGTCATCGTTGGGTTCCAGCATCACATTAGGCCACAACAGTGAGTGGTGCCCAATTTGACAGTTCTGCAACTATTGCTGTCAGAGCGGTTCTGTGCTGGGAAAATTTGTGGAAGTCAAGGGAGCCATACCAGTAAACAGCTAGAAAAAGCCAGTGGTGAATTATATCCATTGAAGAGTATTTTATTTGGCAGGGGATGAATGCCAGTCTCTAAGTGCAAGATACCTCTTGGCACCCATGGGAGTGGTGGAAGTCCAGGAACTGCAGTAATCCGGCTGTGGGAATCTGACTCTGCAAAGTGCTGTATGTCCCTGTAGGGTGAAGGGCACCTACTTAATAGTAATGGGATGTGATTTTAGGAGGAATTCAGGATCTTACAGGAGTCTGCTTTTAATACGATGTCCATTGCGTGATACTCGGAGCTTTGACTTCAATGGCCTGTGTTGCTCTTGCATGACATGCTTCATTTGGGAGGAAAAAACCTCATCCTTAAACCAAAATAACCCCCTAATCCTACAAGTTCCTAGTGCATAATCAATCTGAATCCAAGTAAAAAGCAGCTTTTTCCCCAAGAAGAATTCCTAGATCTATTCGTTCACAATTTTTGCAGATGTTTATTTGAGTGCAAGCAACACAGTGTAATGAAACAAATGAGTTGGAAGTGTCAGAATGCCCAATTATACAACTCACTGCCTGTCTGTGAGGCTGAACAATGGAAACTACTAGGCATGCTTTACTCATTTAACTTCGTTTAAACTATTCTTGGCATCCAAGTTGCATTAATGCAATAACTTCTGTGTGGCAATTAACAAACTGTAGCAATTGGAGACATTCATACGGCGTGCTGAGGGAGGGTTGCAGGGTGGGCAGTTAGATCTTTGGCTAATTTCCTGGTGGACCTGAAAGGAGGGAGGAAAAGATTCAGTTCTGGTATTCTTTTCTTAAATTTGAAAAGGAAAAAAGAAAAAATTGCCATAAAATCTGAATAGGAGTTGCTGTTGCTCCTCCCAACAGGATGTAAATTCTTCTCTTTGCCAGTTTATTCCTGCAGCCACCATCATAATTGCCTCTCCTTACTTGCTCTCAAGTCCTGTGTCATAATAAAGAAGGACAAGGGGAGGAGGATGCCATTGTCAGGAAAGAGGTTGGAAGTGAACGGGGGGCGGATGAGAATCAACTAGAAAAAGGCAGGAAAACTCATTATATTTAGGAAAAGGACAGCTGGAGTAGTAACTGCAGCTGGACCGTCAGGGGAATGGAGAACCTGAAGATGAAAGAGCCAGTCCTGAGCTGCACATTAAGGAATTTTTGAAAGAATAAACTTGATCTTATGTTCTGGAGGCAGCCAGGCAGGGCCTTTTTTCATAGACATTGTTCTCATTGACTTATATTTAAGTTTTCTTTGAACAGAGACCACAGATTTGAACCCATCTTGTTCAAATAGATGTATCTTTTATATATGCAAAATGTCACTTGACTGTAAATTATTTCAGTCTATGCTTTCTCCTCTGTCTAAGTGGTAGAATATAAAGTGGACTGAGACGCACATTATGCAGAATTCTGTATGATTGTTAATAATAGCTGCCCGGCCATTCTCCTACAATTTTATGGCTTAAAAATAACGCTCAGCTGTTCTGGAACAAGAGGCCATTGGAAAGGGGTGAGGGCAGAATCTTTCATAACCTCGGAGTGGAAACAGTAGCCGCTGATCTGTTGGCACAGGAATTACCCAAGCCTATTATTATTCTATAAAAAGTAAATTGTTATTACCACATGTACAGACCTCCATTTGGCGGTGCAGAATCAGAACAGCTATTTCCTGACAGCCCGTGCTTCTTGTAGCTGTGTTGCGTGTGTCATACAGAGGAGCTTCTTGGGGATGGAGGATAACAAAAACCACTCATGAAAGGATGACCACCTACCGTGCATAACTACAAGGGCTCTTCCAGGGGGTGTGACCTCCAAAATTGCTATCGACAGTAAACCAGTACAGCATCTTTCTTACGTTTTTGTAGTGGACAGCAATATATAACCATGCTTGGTGGAAACACGCTTTTAGTGGCCAAGCCCACAATCCTCGCTCCTCTTTAGTAACATGTATTCATGTAGGAAGCAAGAGCAAATGAAGGAGTACGGAGCTGAGCTCTCTAGACAGTTGGGGCATTTGACTTTCCTAGCTTCAGGAGAATGTTAAATGTCTTTTTCATAATAAAGCTTCGTAAGTGTGTGGTTTTGGTTAAGTCAAGGCTGAAAACCCAAACCCAGGTCTGTGCTAAAGCAACAAGTAGATGTCTTCATGTAGGCTAATAGTGTGACTTGGCAATTTCTGTGTCAGATCACTGAGTCCTTTTATTTTTGTCAAACTGACTTCCAGAGAACAGTTTGCAGGAGTAATTACTAGTAACAAGTAAGGCTTACAAAATCGGATCTTATGTCACCTGACAAATTTGGACTGTTTCCTCTTCGTAAACTATGTTCAAATTTTCTAGAGGTATTTCTGGAAGCTGTAAAGTGTAATATATGTATGGCAACTCAAAGGTGAAAGCATGCAGTGCCCGCAGTCTGCTTTTGAAGAGCGTTGCAGGAATATCGGTTTAGTGCAGGGGTGTCACAGCTTGCCTGCAGAATTTGTATGTCGCACTAGATCATGGATGCATAAGAGTAATTGCCTAATTCTGCAACTTGTCCTTATACTGGCATGGGGTGGGTTCGCTCCACTGGGTTCTCAAATCAAATATATTTTAAGTGTGAGGAAATGGCTCTTTATGTTCACATACTATATGAAGTGCTTAATCATTCATAGCTGAAAATTAGCTGAGTGTGATTATTCACCAAGGTACATTAACAGCAGCTGGTGTTTTACTGCACTCCCACAAGAGAACAAAATACTGGTCAAAAATGTATGCAGAGCTTTTATAGTCTTCTGGGTAAACACCTAGTCAAAAATGGATCAAGTCTTCCTGCTTGCACATTCACTGACAGAGGAAGTCTTGTTTTCAAAGGTACTAAACTGAAGGATGAAAATGTTTCTTGTTGGGCAGTGTGGCAGAGGCCAGCTCCCACCCCTTCTATGGTCTCCCTGCCTCTGGTTCTGGGCTGGGATGGTGGAGGACAAACACTGCATACTCGCTCCTTGGGGAGGAAGAGAGATTGAGCTTGTCACATTGTCTCCTCTTTATTCCAGAATAGAAGCCAATTATTGTTGCAAACTGTACTCGGGTCTGCCTGTGAGTTCTGCTGCACTCCTCTCTGCTGCCTTGGTCCGTGTACGAAAGCTCAGAGGTGATGCTGTGAAGACACCAAGCACTGGTCTAGTGAGTGCTCATACATTTTCAGAGAGAGAGATGGTCTGCCAGAAATTCAAACATGTTAATATTCCAATCACACTTATTTTTCATACTTACAGTGAAAGTTGAAAGAAAAGAAGGCTGTAAAGGAGAGGTCATTCAGTCCATCCACCTGCCCCAAGACAGTACAGATACAACCGATATATTTCAGACAAATGTCTATATAGCTGTTCTTAAAAGGCTTAAATAATGACAATCACAGGATCTCTGCAGGCCAACTCTTCCAGGGCTTAGCTATCTTTACCATTAGAAAGCGCTTTCTAAAGTCTAACCTTAATCTCCCTTGCTGCCATTTCAGCCTATTTCTACACGTCCTACCCTTCGCAAACATGGAAAAGGGCTTCTTTCCTTTCTCTGTCTAGCAGCCTTTTTCTATATTTGAAGATTGTTATCGCATCTCCTTTCAGACATCTTTATTTTTAGACTAAACAACTCTGCTTCTCCCCGACTTTCCTCTGAGGATAGGTTTCGAGACCTCTGGTGATAATTCTTTTCATCTGAACTCCTTCCAGTTGGCCTGCGTTGTTCTTGCATTAGATACTGCGCCCAAACCCGGCCGCAGCACTCCAGCTGTGGGAGCCTTACCACTTCTTAGCAAAGCAGAAGGTTTACTTCAGCTGTCTTATGAGCACCAACCCTGTTTATATATCCCCCTTTGATATTTGCTTTCTCTCAAAAGCAAAATATTCTGAGTTGTGTTCAGTTTGTGATCCATTATGATTCCCAAATCCTTTTCTGAAGACCCGCTGCCTCTCCAGTTGTTTTCTGTCTTATGTCTTTTGTCAGCTGCACAGATGTATATATGTGTATGCGATTGGTACATTTCATAGACTCCTACTTCATACTTGTTGAAGTGCATCCTCATTTTCTCACTTTTTCCTCTTTCTCAAGATTGTTTTGAGCCGTAAATCTCTCCTCTAAAGGATCTGTTGTGCTTTCCCAGCTCAATACTCTCTTCAGACCTGGTGTTTTATCTTTCACCATACCGAATTATTAATGAAAATGTTGAAAAGTCCTGGAATGAAAACAAGTTCCTGCACTTAATTCAGCTTTCCTATTTGGCAGTGAAGTACCGCTTGTGTGATTTTTCAAATAGTCGTGAACCAAACTGAACAGTTTCACCTAAACCTTAGTTGATTGTCTTGTTTATGATAAATTTGTGAACAAGTATCAAAGTCCTTACTAAAGTCAAGACCTAGTACAGCCATTGCTTTTTCATGCTCCATAAGACCCGTCCTGTCATGGAATAAAATTGGTTTGTTGGATATGTTATGTATGTGAGTCATTTATGCTTGTTTATAACTTTCCTTGTCTGCTTAATTAATCTGTAAGTCTACTCAAGGTATTTGAAAAAGTGAAACACATTTTATGAAGGTTTCCTTCATATGGTTATCTGGATACATATATGCATTTGTCTGCTTACCTGCTTGCATTTTGTTGTGGATATGCTTGTTGGCAGGAGGATCTGTGCTTAACATGTACTTGATTTCCAGTCCCAAATTTGAAGGTACTTGTCAGCTAGCTAAAAATTTGTACTGGCTGGCTGGCCTTCATCTCCGGCCATGTCTTGAACCTGGTTCATTCAGGCCACAGGGAAAGATTTAGTTTTTCAGTGCTTTGGGATACTAGGCTTCTCCTCCTCAATTAAGCAAGAGAGCTTCTGTTCAGCCTAACTAGAATGAGAAACAGTAGATAGTTACAGCAAGCAGGTTTATGCTTAGGCCTGTGAAGCTGTGATACATATTCTGCCTTGTTTTTGCACTTTATAAATGTATGGGAGTGACTGAATGACTGAAGCTTTTAAATCTACCTCTTGGTTTTTTCAAGGTCCCTAATGTGTCAGGATCTACCTATGGCAGAGATTTGTTCCTGCAGCTTTGTTCTCATGGCAATATAGCTGTCACTTTGACAACACTTTGACTTCTAGAATTTTTTCACTCTCTGGTGTCCTTAGTTGTACTAAGTGATTACATTCTGCCTTTATTGATGAGCAGAGTTTAGATGTAATTCCTATTAAAACCCAGCCTGTCTCTCTGCCCTTCGCATGGCTTCAAAATCACAAGAGCAAAACAGCAACGCTGTAGCAAACTCAGTTTTCCAGTTCTAATCAGGAGCAGTGCCTGTGCGACATCAGTGGCTCTGAGTTTTAATAGATTTGTTCAGAAGCTTTTCCTTTCTTTGTTGGGTTTGTATATTTTTTCCAGATTATATTTTTTCCTGATTTATCTTCCATGTTTTATAGAGGGAGTTGCTAGCAGTGCCTACTTTTAAGCTGCTTAAAGCTTTCCATTACAAAAGGTGTTTGCAGCCTTTCCTTTGAGAAGTTCCTGTATTTCTCCTGTTTGCAGTGAGTCATTGATATGCAGCATGAAGGACGCCCTTTGGCTAAGGAAGTGCCCCTTTTTGTTGTTATTTTTTTCTCCTATTCTATAGAATGACATCCAGCTTGCCCTGAGATATCAAATATTAAAAATTGTCACCTCACTTTGTTGCCTTGTGTGCTCCAAGAGGTGCTGGCAGCCCACCAAAATCTCAAGGCAGTTTAAAGCCTAGGCTCTCACTTGTGCCATAAATGCAAAGGTGGAGAAAAGACTATGAGTCCCAGAAGGGCAATGGATTAGTTATAGCTAAGCGGTTAAAAACAACTTCTTGCTTTCCAGGGAGCAGAGAGAAACTGTCTTTCCCAATGCAGGTTTCAAGCAGCCTGTTGTTCCAATGTACCACTTGAGGGCTAGAGCTTCTTGAGATGTCAGTGAGAGGACCTGGCTCCTCTAACTGTTCCTCATCTTGGGGAAAAACCGTGCCAAGCAGGAATGTCCAAAACTTCATCACACATTCAGCCCGTGCACTCTGAAAGACGAGGTCCAGTGACATAGTAGGCGATGGTCTGTATTGTCACAGAGGTGGCTGAATGCAAGCTACACCAGGCCATTGTAAAGCCAAGCACTGGTGATGTTGGACAGGCCACCTTTACAAGCTGAGTAACAATTTCCTGAATGCAGCAGAGTAAGGTGGCTGGCTGGTTAGATGTTTTGAACCTGATCCATGTTACTGAAGCAAATGGATCTTTGCTGCTCTCCCCAACAGGCTCTGGCTCTCTGCAACGGCTCAAAATGACCTTTTGAGTCTTCTGGTGCCCCATGCGCCCCCAGAAGCCAGCCAGCCCCTTCTGTGCATCACCTGCTAAGTCTAGTCTGGTGCTCCTACCTAAGCAGAAGCTGCTGCTAATTTTAACAGAGGCCCCGACTAAAACCTGTTGCTGTAAGGTATTGCAGAGGCAGGGTTTTCTGGTGATTCCTCTTGCCCTTCGATACTATCCTGTGTGCAAGGCAATACAGACTTCACTTCCAGGTACATGTTCACATATGTAAACCTTGTGCACATGAGTCTCCAAGTAATTCAACCAAAGTTCAACTCTGAAGATAATGGTTGCAGAATCATCAGGCCTTCCATTGTGTCAGGTGCAGCAAAAAAGTGTTTATGTTTAACTTTTCCTTCCTTCTGGGATGGGAACACACAATCCACAGTGAATTCTGTCTCCTTGCACTAGCTCTCCATTCCGCAAGTATGAGTTTTCTATTGTTGTTGGAGGGAAGGAAAAAAAGGCCAAACATGTTGAAATTGCCACATTTCAAGGCAGTGTGTCTCGAGAAACTTCTGGAACCAGAAGAGCTACCACCAGTCTCCAAGCCCTGTCTCACTGCACAGCTGGAGAGGACCATCAGGGCTTAAGGAGCTGCCATCTGTGCAATTTCAGGGCAAAAAACGGCTTAAAAAATGTTCATGACATCCTTTAAACTGTCTTTACTATGGAAAACTTCAGAGCATCTGTCATTTGTAAATTTTAACACTGGGAATATCCTGCAGAAGAAAAATCTGAGTCTTAACCTGATGTATTGGTTAAATACATGGTTAAATGTATTCTATGGCACAAGTGACTGTTTTTCAATGTTTGCACTACCCTGCTATGGGTTAAGAAATACAACAGCAATTAACATAGATGCACTCTGATAACTTGCTTGTGCATCAATGCTATTAATATCCATCTATCTTTCTGGCTAGTTTCGAACAGGAGACCAAAATAATCCCCCACAAAATGCTGAGGCAATACCTTGTGTCGTGAACTGCTGTAACTGTAATGAAATTATACTTACACCACTTTATTTTATGAAATCTGTTTTGTCAAGCTCTTGACAATGCCCTTCTGTTATCGGGGGGTGGGGGGTACCGTGTGTCTTACAGTGTAACGCAGCCGTTGCCATTTGTGTCTCAACTTGTCCAGCATTCCCAAGTCTTTGAATTTCCTGGCACTTTAACTTACACGATAAATGTAGCTTTCTTTTCTTCTTGAATCAGATGCAGCTATTTCCCAATGATGATAAACCTGAAGAAACATCCTAAAAGCTAGATATATACATGTCTCTCTCACATTTATTGTGGATGTAAAATACTCTGCAAAGATTATAAGCTGCTGCCAGGCATGTAGCCACAAGATGGGTGTTTTTGTCACATATGTATCCATTTCTTTTAATAATGAATAATGGACTTTATATTTAAAAGTGACGTTTCTATGAATGTACTAGATTGTGCTATATTTCTTTCACATGAGTATATTCCCATCATGGCAAACTTCTCACAGAGCTTGCCTTGGGGGGTTTTGTTTAAAGTAATGTACTTTAATGAAAAAGAGCTGCTGAAATTTGTCAGCTTCTTCCAGCATGATTGCGCTTTGGTGGTGGTTTAAAAAATTCTTTACCCACTTTATGATCTTCATGCTTATTCCAAAATCCCTCTTCATATTTAAAAGTAAAAAAGATATATGTACATACATATTACTAAAAGCCCTAAAACTGCCTTGGACCTTTTGCATGAATAGTCTCATTGAAGTCAATGAGTAATAGAGGTAGACTTTAGCAGTGTGCAATTTTCAAGCTCAGGCTGTAGGGTAGATTTCAAATACTACAAACAATTTGCAGATATACGCTTTGCATGGAGTTTTCAAAGCCAGCGATACGTTTTAAAGACTTAATATCTAATGAGAAATAGATGACTTTGATATGCTGTTGCCAGTAGATGGTTTTGGAAATTATCAGCCTTGACCCAATGAAGTACAGACATTTTTGTAAGAGTAAGGGCAAATGAATTGAAGTACCCTTGTACTTGTAAGAGTAATGGCAAGCGAGTGTGCAAGTTCTTGCAGGTTTTTTGTTTCTTGTGTTTTCCTTGGGAGAAGTTAAAGACCTCTGGCACTAGTTAGGTGGGCATGGCAAACTGTATGGCCACAGTGGTCTGCGACACTAAAGTTCTTGGTTATTTGTTTCCTCTTCTCCAGGGGGGATGTAGAGGAGGCTAACTCAAAAATAAAATTAATTCCTGTAAGGTCAGCTCTCCTTTACCAGAGGCAGTAAGGAGCTGGGTGGCTGCAGTGCTGAAAAGTGAGGAAATATTTAAAGAGGGCAGCTTGGGCCTGGCATGGTGTTGTGGTTTCATTCGGCAGGCAGCTAAACACCACACAGCTGTTTGCTCATTCCCCCCCTCCCCAGTGAGATGGAGGAGAGAATCAGGAGGGGGAAAAAAAGAAAAGGTAAAATTTGTGGATTGAGATAAAGACAGTTTAATAGGACAAAAAAGGAAGAAAAAATATAATAATAGAATATACAAAATAAGTGACGCACAATGCAATCGGTCACCAACCTGTCGGCCGATGCCTGGCCAGTTCCTGAGCAGCGGTACCCTACCCTGGCCAACTCCTCCCAGTTTACATACTGAGCATGACATCATATGGTATGGAATAGCCCTTTGGCCAGTTTGGGTCAACTGTCCTGGCTGTGCCCCCTCCCAGCTTCTTGCTGGCAGGTCATGAGAAGCTGAAAAGTCCTTGACTAGTGGAAGCACTACTTAGCAACCACTAAAACATCAGTGTGTTATCAACATTATTCTCATTCTAAATCCAAAACACAGCACTATGCCAGCTACCGAAAGAAAGAAAAGAAAATTAACTCTATCCCAGCAGAAACCAGGACATGTGGCTGCTGCCAAGGCAGACATAGTAAGCTCTGCTGGAAGTACGGTGGCCTCTGGGGTGCTGCTAAGGTGTGTTGGAGCTGGTCTGGGGGAGATGTACCATCCTGTGGGGCAGCAGCTGTGCTCCGGCAGCCCAGGCTGCAGAAGTGCGCTCACACGATGCATTAACGAAAGGAACGGTCTGCTTGGGCAGGAGCATGGCTCTGTGCCGAGCCAGCACCGGTGGCAAAGATGACCTGCGGCACAGGGATCTGGGAGCAGATGGTACAGAACTTACAGGTGACAAGTGCAGGGTGTGCCACACTTTGTCCTGGAAAAAGCTTCCTAGCTGCAGGCAATTTGCTGGATTTACAGACTATTGGTTTCTGTGGTTTGGAGGAGCTAGTGGACACCACCAAGTATCCAGGTCATTTTCAAATCAGACTGGCTGCTCCTGTCTTCTAAGTATCTTGATGGATCCTGACAGATATAAGGTCAATCAGGTCATCAGGAATAATAAGTTTTGAAAGTGCATGTTCATTTATGAACACTGATGGAAATCTGAAACTAGAAAGATATATACACACACCCCGCCCCCCCCGAAAGAAATACAAAGTGGAAATATTCCCTCAGAGACTTCCTAAGCCAAACATTTCAGACTACATCAGATTGACCCCTGCGAGAGGGTTGCTGTGTGAGCCTTCCTGGCGCACATCAAATGATCCTTCCTGGCACAGAAGCAACAAAAATGAAGATACTGATCCACAGCATGGCCTGACCATCTGATCACTTGCCTTTCCATACCAAAGATCAGCATCTGTTTTCCAGTGGGCAGGCCTTGGGTTATTGCTCAACAACTGTCTCAGTTATTTGGCAGTATCATAGTGTGTCCCTAATAGTTGGCTGCAAAACGGACATTTGGCTTCCCTTCTTACTCCATACTGTTCTAGACAAGCAAGCATTTCCTCTGGAGCCTGGACTCGTTTCTCTGTAGAAATGCCCAAAATTTCAACAAGCAGCCATATACAGTCTCAACCAAATGGTTCAGCAAGGAAACATGTTTTAAAGGTTATTAGGTAAGGATGAGGCCTGTAGGTACTCTGTAATCTGTGTAAATTCCTCTTCAGTAGGAGGAAAATTCTTTCAAAGTAGGAGTGGGATTTCTCTGAATCGGTACTTCCCCCTTCCCTAGTAAATCTTTAAGAACTTAAAAAAAAAAAAAAAATTAAAATCTCAAAACAAAATTTCAGCACCCATCAGAACATGCCCTGGAAGGGTAAATGAAGTCAGAAAGGGCCAACATTTTTGTTATTGATTTGTATGAGATACTACAGTGATGGATAGCTGTAAATTAAGTGGTGCATGGTCTTCAGTGTCATCTGTGCCTCTTGCTAGTTGCTCTATGTTGTTTGAGCTTGCCATTAGCTTTTCAGAGACATTCTCAGCTTGTTGGGAAGATACTTTGTCAGAGAGTGATTTCTTCTTTTCCTCCTGCAGTGTGATGTCCGTGCCAGGTTATCCTCCTACCCATTTTGCAGTGTTTTAAGGTGGCCAAAATTGCTGCTGTTAACTCCATATGAGGACCAGTCAGGCAAATGCTTCCCGCACAAAACCATTTCTAGACTAGCTGGTTTTGTAAGTCACATGTAATCATCTAGTGGAGCTCTCTGGAAATTTTTGAATTGCAAGTGAGATACAAACTGAGTTATTTTGTAGTTGAAGTGTGACTAATACTTGTTCTACATAGTTCAAGTTGATGATTAAAGTTTGAAGCTTGGATGAATAGAATGTAGTACCTAATACTCTGCAGAGCTTGTTTTCATTTTACATTTAATCAATTGATTTTTCTTTTGGATTCTCTTTGAAATTTTGTGTTTGTACGAGTGCGTAGACTTCACTATTGCTATGTTGCATTACCAAGGGCAATATGAGTTTAAATCACTTCATGATAAAACTTTGCATAATGTGCTCATACAAACTAATTAAATGTCAGGTCATTGTAATACAGAGCTCATATTATCACCATGGGTCACTAGAAACAGCAATTAGTAATTCATGTGTAATCCAGTTAAATTCAAATTAAGAAAAAGAATGTCAAGTAACAGTTTTGTTCCTAATTCCTAGCTTTTATAATTTTGTACAGGTTTATCGGGGCATCACTTAAAAACACAGCTTCAGAATTGTTTTTTAATTTAATTTAAATTTGATTTATACTGCTCAAGCATGGCTCTGAGGTTGTTCTAACCAATGGTCATATGAGTGACTTGTACGTAGAAATTAATTAACTTTAGAACATATACATATTTTGAATATGTTAATCCTTCGCTAACTACACTGTTATTTTATTGACGGATATTTAATGGTATGAAGGACCTCTGTATTCAGCTTTTGCAAGCAGATACGAAAGAAGTAGCTGGTTGTTAGGTGAACTATGCAATTCAATCTGTAGCAAGCCATAAAAAATGAAGGAGTACAACAGTAGAAACACATAGAGGTTGCTGCACCCTGCTTTTTGCTAGGTAAAGGCAAGTGAGAAGACAGGAGAGTGTTTTCTTCCATGGCTAGTTCTGCCCCGGTGCAGCAAGGGCTCTGCACTGGGGAAGCACCGGCTGGTGCTCTGTCATGCGGGACGTCCAGCTCATCACCTGGCGCCCAAGGGAAAATGTACTGCAGGATGCGTTGCCTTACCCTGCCACGTGTGATCCTGATCCTGTAGCCAAGGACTTATCAGCTGCAGTCAGTGTGCCCTTACTGTAGTACTCAGTCTTGCTGGAAATGTACTGCAGCCAGAGCAAAATCTTTACTGCTATAGTCCGCCTGCTATTGCTTTATTTGTTAGAGCTCCAGATAAGAAGGGTGTGCGCAACATTAGGTACCATCAGCTTGTTCTCTATATAGTCTTTATAGGCTTTTTCCGTTAATTTTCCTAGATATATTTGGATTCAGGCTTCTTAGCATTTGCCTGTCTTTGGTTAAAACCTCATTAGGCTCCTATCATATTTCAAACTAAATAGAATATCCTGACTAAAATGTCAGTGACATTCTTATAATGGCCATGTCTGAAAGAAGCTAAAATACTGGTTGTAATTTATTTATACAGCATGCAAAGGTCGTAGGTGATTTAGAGAGAAGTCTAAAGACAAACAATCATTCTGATCATGCAATGGTGTATCTCAGATTGTCTCAGCTTCATCAGAAGACTTTTAGTTGGTGTGAGCATTGTCAGAGCTGGATTAAAAGTCACAGCATGAAGATACCCACCGTTCCCAGCCCTGCTCTTGAGTTCTCATCGGATCTGCACAAAAACAGTCACTGGTTTTGCTGGATGTTGTATGAGACCTGTTGTGTGTTGCTTTCTCAGTAAGGGGGTCTATTCAAATCACTTTGAAACCGATTAAAGATGAAAGGAGCAGCATATTCCAGGGCACTTATATTTTGATGAGACTCAAATTTAACTATCTTACTTCAGTTGCCAGGTTGAAAAGAGTTGGCCTTCTTTTTTCCCTTAAGAAAGTGAACATTTGGATTCTAAATCACAATCAGCCAAGCCCATGACTGCCAAATTAGAGATGACAGGTATACCCCGCTGTGCATAGTTTGAGAGATGTTTTCCGATATGAATTTAGCTTTCAACAAAGGCATGATTTCTTTGTAGCTTTCCTGTCACATTCATTTTGTAATACAGTAATCACCAAGCATTCACAAATAGGTGGTTACCCCAAAATACTGCTTGTGCTCAGTTTATTAGTGTGTGCAATACAGCTGTGTGCTGGTAACCTGTAATATTGCAACATACTGAAATCTTGAACTGCGGGATCAAATAAACAGAGATTAATCAAGTGCTGTGCTAATCAATTTTTCATATTTAATTAAAGAAAGTGTTTTGCTTTGGAAAGTTGCCGTGAGAGCTGCAGATTTCCATTGCCATCCCAGCAGACCAATACTGAACCCAACGAACTGCACGGCATGGTACATGGGGCTGGTGGGCATTGGAGGGAGCTGGGCAGCTGGAACAACTGAGTATGGAGCATGGAGAAGGCTGCAATATGCTTATGTCTCTTCTCTGGACTGATGACTTAGTACATGTCACAAGAGGCTACATCATTTTACATCAGCTGAGATCCTGGCCTTGTATTTTGGAGAAAAAAGGAGTGTTTTGGAAAAGAGGGAGAGACAGAGTTATGAAGGACCTGGAGATGGGAAGCTGGCATGCTACCAGAGCAGCCCTTGCTTAAGTAGAGCTGTATTTAAGTATTGCTGTGCTCTTTGACATTGTTTCACAAAGGCAATTATGCTGAGTTCATTAAGACAACATCAAAGGCAGAGAGTTCCCACCATCAACCACTCCAGCAAGTATGCAAGTGTGCTGTTCATATGCATAGAGAAACGGTATTTTGTTTTCCCGCCTCAGAGCCTAAATTCAACATCATTTATAAACTATGAAGTCAATGAGAAATTTGAAGAATGTCTCTGAAAATAAGCCTGCTTTAGAATAATTATCTCTCAATGTAGTTAAAGGTTAATTTGGACAATACAGAGTTTACAGAATCCCAAACAGGAGAGTTTACTGTCTTTATGTACATTACAGAGCATTGCATCAACCCCCTTCTTGCTGATGTTGGCAGAAAACACTATCTGGTTTTCAATGCTCTGGGGTTCGTTTCTAAATACAGTCTTAGATCACGCCTGCCCTGCAGTGGCAGCAGGGGTTCCTGTTTACCTCACTGTATTAGCCTAGGTACTGTACAGTGAAACTGCAGCCACACGCAACTCGGCCCAGGCAGTGAAAACACTGGTTGCCCTTCTGAGGAAAGCCAGCCACAGCAATCAGAAATCACATGGCTGTCCCCCTCCCCTCAAAATCCCACAACGCTGTTTAATTTTAAGATAGATACCTTTTATATTTGCTTGTGACTTTGAGCCATTTGGTTTTCTACTCATAAGGGCTTAAATTTTACCTTTTCTAAAAAAAAAAGAGGTTTCTTTCATGCAATTGCATGATGCTAGAGTATGAGGGGTTTTTAAGAAAAGACGTCAAATGGTAAAAGAAGTAGGCAGAAGTTATCACTATCTAAAGTGGGCATCATCTGAAAGAAGGCATGTTTTCTCATGGGCATTTAAATGGTTGGAGATCTTTAGTTATGAAAGAAGTCCTGTCAAAGGATGCTTATTGAAGTGACTTGGTCTACATGGGAATGTGAATGCGAATGAGAATCAGTTTAAAATTGAATTAGCTGCGTAACTGGGATGCTTTCATCACTGGTAATGGATGAGTCAAAATAAAGTACAAATATACTTAAGATCTGATAGGTTAAGTCTGGCTCGACCTGTAAGTGTAATAGTGCAGAAGCAGCCTGGTCTCACTTGTGTTGCACAAGCTAATGGAAATGCCAGGATTAATTGCCTGTGCACCCATATGATGACATGAAGCTGCTTGTATACACTTAGCAAACAAAAGCGACACAGATGTTTCTTCTACAGAAGCAGCGCATATCATTGTACCATCTTACACAGCGAGAAGAAGAACAAGGCCATTGATCTTGGTTTCTGGAGATGTTACAACAGCCACGTCACCAGTGAACTCCCTCAATGTCCCCCCCAATGTGATATTTGCAAAAGCTGTATGCCATATGTTGTGGTCTACGTGGGTGCATTTAGAAAGCAAGCACTCGCAACCATGCAAAAATAAATCACAAATTGGTCTTTTCTGAGCATGTGTCTATATGAATTTACCACTACTGACAGATCTAGTATGCTGTCTTTTCAAACGTTTTTCTGGGGGTAGGTCTGTAGCTATATATGGAGACACTAGTGAATACTACTGTATTAGTGTAATAATACTGATTGATAGAAATATCCATTGCCCTTTGTGGACAGCCAGAGTTGCCTTTAAGCAGACCAGAACTACCTCTGTGCCCATGGAAACAGCAGCCATTGAAAAGCAAAACTGCAAAATTCTTGTGCGCATTAGCAGGAACATAGAGGAATGAGATCGTGGCTGAAATAAATCCCTTACCTTTTTACATTCCTCCTGTTCACTTCGATAACTGCAGAGCCAAGAACTCTGCATTCAACTTAATTCTACATTTTGTTCCCTTCTTTCTGCCCCTGTAGCTCTGGGGCATCGGGCTGAAATGTTTCCCAGAGCTCCTGCTAGGGTGCTGCATTTCCAAATATGCTTTATGCAAGCTTTCTTTATAACCACAGAATCCTATGTGTCAGCTTGTGGACTCTGGGATTGTAGACTGCCCCAGCACAGGAAACTTAAGGTTGCTTAGGTCTGAGAAGTGAAGCCATATCACGTGCAAAAAAGATACTGAAAATGCTTCCTTTCATGGCAAGCAGCATTATTGCTTGTGTTTGCTCCTAGAAAAGCAGTTAATTTAGACTGCCCTGCTTTGTTTTCAGAAATGTAATCTATAGAAGTAATGATAAGCCAAGCAAGCTCTAAGGGTCCTGGCACCGTCAGGCTCTTTAGAATTCATTGTAGCAGGGGAGAACATCTGCGGTCTGAAACCTCGGGAGTTTGGAACGAAAGGCTATTCTCTGTGTTTAACCGGCAATGAACTATTTTTAAATGCCTCTCTTATTTGTTAACACCGAATAATGACAATAAGAAGGAAAACGTGGTCTCATATAGCTTCAGAAGAAACTAGGCCATTTCTCCAAAGTTCTTGTTTCTTCAGCTGTGGCTTCTTCCCTCATCCCTGAGTGAGTCTTGTTGATGATTATTACATTCTAGCAGTCTGGATGTATTCTTGCACTGAGGTCCAAAGTCCTGAATGTGTGCTGAAATTGTTTGAGAATCAGAGAAGCTCATCATCGTGCTGTCTGCCTTAAGTATGTAGCAGTGGGCAACCTTTCATTATATCTTCCACCAGGGAAAAATCACGCATCCCCTCCCAGTGACTGACAAGAGGCAGTGAAATGTCATCGCTTTCTGCTCTCCATCACCCTGCCTCAGCCCATCAGCTAACTGACAGACGGTACATGGTCCTGATGTATAGGTACTGGGAGATGAAAGAGCAACTCTACAACAAAATAGACCCATAGGATACAAGTAGCTGTTAAAATGACCTCAGGAGACGTGTCAGTCAGCACACAGTATGGGATTTTCTCAGGTAGGAATTGCATTTAAGGATTGTGTGAGTTGTTTAAACTATAAAACGCCCTACTGCCAACCATTTGCCCAGCTGTTTCTTCCTGAGATGAAGAAGGGAGCTGTGTCCATAGGGCTCCCTGTGTCCATAAACAGAGATTATAGATCTGTATCTACAGCTATCTATCTACCTACCTGTCTATGTCACATATCTCTTTTTAAAATGATACTGGCTCAGTTTTGTGTAAAACAGCAGAATTCTCCTGTGATGTTGATTACAACACACACTGTGCACATTTCTTATTTCCAGGGGACAATGACTTAAAAAGTTGTTGAAGCAGAGAGAAGCACACGGACCTTGGTATAGTTTAATGGCAAATCACATTTGTCAAAAGCGCAGATAAGGGAGCCTGGCTCCAAGCAATTTCTATAACAAAAAATAGAACAAAACTTGACCCTGGACTCTGCACATGCTGATCTCAGTGTGGGAGTTTTGCTTGCAGGAGAGTGGTGGAATCAGTCCTTTAATGTGAAGGGCTTTGCCATGGTCTGCCTTTCATGCCCTTCCCCTCCACCCAAGGGGGAGAATTTTATCCTAGGATTTTTTTTTTTTTTTCCTGTGGAGATGAGCAGTTTGGGTTTCGTGAGCTTTTAAAACCCTGAAGCAGCAGCCCTCAGTAGCTTAGTAGTGAATTGTGCCATGGTGAGGCACCGAACTGGTATGTATGCAGCTCCCTGGTGTGCAGGAAACCAGCAAAATGTTTCATGTGGACAGCTTCCTTAACTGGCATTAAATTAACTTTTCTCTTAATTTGAGGATGGCTGATTTGTTGTACCACTCAAGTATATAGATATTTTGGGGGAACAAGTCTTTCACGGGATGGTTGTTTCTTTGTTCCTTACATGCAAAATTATTTGTGAGACCACAGCTCTATGTGAGATACAGGCCTCAAGCAAGAGGTGTTTGACTACATCCAGTGCAGGCGAGGAGGGAGAAAAGCATTGAAATCAGTGTGTTCACAGGTGAAATCTCAGGTGTTCACAGGATATTGCACCAAGCTTATCTGTGTGCTTGGCTTAAAACCAAATAAGCACTTTGATTGCTCTGGAGTGATTTACTTTCAAGAAGAAAACCTGACTAGTTTTTCAACTAGCAAAGGCAGTAAAGACTCCTTTAGAATTTCCCATTTTAAATTTGGATTTTTTTTTGGTCTATTTAATTACCAATATACTCATAGACTGTGTCGCACAAGGCAGTTGTGAATTGTGAGAGGAAAAAAAGAGGAAAAGAGCTTTTGCAGCTGCTGGAGCCACTGAAGAAGTGGAGACAAGCTTCTCTCTTAGTTACAGCAGGAAAAGCTGGAGAAGCTCTGCTGAAGACATTAAAAATCGGCCAAGGCCAGTGTTTCAATGTTGATCCTTCAGTCAAAGCAGCCAGTCTTCTGGTGTCAGATCTATAAAGAACTGCTGAAGCACCTTCAGGGGAACCCTGCCTTCTCTGAGAGCGATGGGAGACAACGGGTTGCCCCTCAGATCACTTCACGACAGGGGCAGTGCCTTGGCTGAGCAATGCTCACTTGCAGCCTCCAGGTCCTTCTTGCTGAGATGTGGCTGCCCTGGGCTGAGGAGAAGAGAAAGTGTTGGGACAGGGACATGCTGCAGTCTGGTTATGGTCTGCCTCTCCTGTGTAGGAACCAAGGCCTTGCCTTTGGTCTAAGTAACACTGGCAAATTTATAAGCAACTGAAAGCGCTCTGGAAAGGAAATATGTGTGATTTCATCTACCATGACATGCTGTAGAGAGTTGAATTATAAAAATGCATGAGAGTTTCTCTTTTGAGCCAAATCAGGAGCTGCAACTCTTCTCTGATCTGAGGCCTGGCAGTAGGTCAGATATTTGCTTTCAGTGTACAGTAAGTACAAGACGTTGCTCCACCTGCTTTCCCTTGGTTTTCTGAGATGAAGACTTGCCAGGTGTCTCCTCTTTGTGGCTGCCTCTAAGTGCTGTGGTCATGCAGGCTGCAGCCTGAGACAGCTCCACATGGCTCAGCAGGAGTTGTGCCCCAGGGCCGCTCCTGCTGGAAGAGTGGTTGGAAAGTGAGCTCGGGCAATTTTCATTACACAGGACAACAGACTGAAACGTCTCCTCTTTCCCAGACTGTGCTGGCTACTAGTGAAGAGCAAATAATGCAGAAGACGGCCAGTGAAGCTGCTGCGATTCCTACCACAGAGTAGAAGGTACCTTTATGGTACCTTTCAGGCTTTACCATTGTGTAAAAACGCAGTTGTGACTTAAGCTAAATCAAGACCAGATCTCGTCCCTTAGGAAAAGGCTTGAAGAAGCTGCTTGGGGATGAAGCTGTATTTCCTGGGGTTTTCATCAGATTCCTCTTACAAGCAAGTGCTCTCTTGCTGAATGGGTGCGTGCTGGGTTCCAGTAGAGCCATGAGGAAATGAACAAAAACCATAGGAGGGCCAAGACCACTGGCATGAAGGGCTTGTGCTCCTGGCAGGCTCAGAGATGTTTTTCCCTTATGTAAACACTCTGCTCCACCACCACCACCCCCATACTCCTCATCCCAGTTTCCTGGCAGTAAACGGCCCATAAAATTGTGCTGGTAAACAAGGCATCCTAGCGTACTGCCTTGGTGGCCATGTGTGACCCTGAGAGACTTCATGTGTGGTCACTACATGAAAACATATCATTTCAAAGAACGGCAAGTATAATACTTTCACTGTAGCTGGAGGTTTGACAATTTACTGGAGAGCCTCACACTTGGCTCCTGCGAGCTTGTTTGAGAAATGCCGCCCAGGCACCTCTCATCTGGCTCTTAATTTCCTCCTTGGGAGACAAGGTGTGCGCGTGTGTGAGAGATGTCAGGGTGGCCTGTTTAAAACTTCAGCATAATCACGAGCTGGGCGAAGCTTTCAGCAAGTTCCCGCAGAGTGCGTGTGGGGAAGGAGCGTGAAGCGCACACAGGCGCAGGCGTACCCTCGATGGGCAGAGCAGCCTCTGGGACCTGAGGGATCAGGAGAGCTTCCGGAGGCAGGAGGAGCCCTCCCAGTCCTCGGCGCTGCAGTGTGAAGCCTGCCCAGGTGGTTCTGGGAAGCTGATGCAGGATATGACTTTGTGCATAACTTACACTGCGTATGGAAACGCCCCTCCCTCCAAAATTAGATGTGTCTTTTCAGGCAGCGTGGGGTATCAGCAGGGCTTCTGTCTTTGAATTTATTTCTGAGACATAGAAAAGTAATTGGAAAGAGGGAGTTTTAAAAATCTTTAAAGGCTCTTCTTTTGCCATTTTGTATTGAGGATTTTGGAACAAAACTGAAGCCTTTCCTGTTGCATTGTTGTGTTCCCAGAATTGGTGATTAGCAACCAAGATAAGTAGCTAAGGCTTTTCTGCAGAGATAGTTCTTGGATGCTTGCACAGCGATTCCCACAGCAGTGCTGCCTGCTCACTCCCTGCTGCCCAGTACCGGAGCTGAGACACCATTGTCCTTGCATCCTTCCTAGCAAATCACAAATAGGAAGCTGGATGGTTTTATTCTGTAACCTGTATATAAGAAGTAACTTCTTCTTTCTGGCATTAAGGTATTTGCCTTTATTCAGCATAAAGCACTTCAGTGGGTTGCTGAATTACTATTAGCTCCCACTGGAGAGTACATGAAGTATATTCCTTGTGAAGCAAAGTTGTAACACGCTGTAAGCTCCAAAGCACTGATGTAATATTTATGTTGTTCCATGTTCTAGTGGCAGATTTAAGCATAATATTGCAGACTGGCAGGAGGCTGTTATGATCTAAACCCCTCGATTACATCAGTGTTTAATTTTAAGTTCTGTTGCACACAGCAATGTATCCAGTTATGTTTTTGGGTATGATTCTCCTTCTAGGAAGCAGAGCTATCAGTGGTAGTGACCTAGGCTGAAAGGCAGAGAGTTTTCTTCTCACTCAGAGTAAACCATACATGGTTTGGGCTCTCTGATCTCAGTCATTTATCCAAAAGACGTGTTTTTCAGTGCAACAGCAGGTGGCATATCTCTCACTGGTGCTGTGTTATCTGTAAGTCACACACTGAGGTCCCGTTATCCCATTTAATTTAGAAGCATATGCAAGTACTATAAGGAGGATGCAAATGTAAAAGACCTGGCCTCATGATGCCTTCAGTTTTATGCCAGACTCACTTTTTATTTGCAGTACACTGGCAGAACAGAGTAGCTGCTTCCCCCCAGTTCCCTTGTCTTCCCCCTGAGAAAGGTCCATGAGAGCTAACATGCACCGTGTGTGTCAGTCCTCTCTCCTAATATTTAATTTGTTCATTTTTGCTTTTAATGCAGGGTGATCTCCACTTGTCTTCCTCAGCCCACAGTCTTAAGAGAGTACCGTAGGCTTTACTGGTGGTCAGCACCTATGAAACCATTGGTTTTTGTGAAGCACTCTGCTCCCACTTAAGCAAGAAAACATCTTTGATTTGAAAAGTTGTGTAGCCACCATGCTTAGCAATTAAAATGAGTTTCATGGGTAGTTGTGGTTTCAGAACTGAGTTTCTTGAAAACTCTGAGGCTTGCTGATCTGAGTCTTTAGGTGCTACTGAAAATTTGGATGAGAGCAGTTGCCTGTTCCTGTCAGCTGTGAGACTGATGGCTGTTTTGCATGCCTGAAGGTTATTTGTCTGGTATCTAAAAGTAGGTTGTCCCCAATGGCTGGCCTCATCCTATAAATTCCTGTAGAAGACATTTTATCTTGGTTCCATCAGTAGAGATTGCATATAAGAGGAGTTAGGTTGTACATCTTTTTCTGTTGTGCATGATGCTCGTATAAGTAGCTTCAGTCAGAAAGTGCACTTAAGTTTTTAACTTTAAGGACAAGTAGGAATTTTTGCTTCAATCCCTAATGCTAAGAACATCCTTGAAAACTTAATTGCATTTGTGATAATGTAAGCCCACTTCACAGAAGGCATTTTATCATTTTAGTTCACTATAAACACAAATTTGTTCTTGGCAGTTAAATACTGAGGCTGAAATTTATCCCAGCTAACTGAGGAACTGTAGCTTCCTTGTGCGGCCAAGGAGGAGAAGTCTATGTAATCATGTCTTAAGTGGTCTGTAGCACCTTTGCAAGCATCTCTCTCTCCACTGATTGCATCAGCTACTCTCCTAACTTAAGTACTTCATTCCTTAAAGTTAAGGATGAACGTAGGCCTGAGGAAGGCTCCATTTTTTGTTGATGAACAGCGGTAAAATGCTCACAGTCCAACCAAATACTTTTCATTCCTTTATTTGTTGCTGTGGCTGTCTGTGAATGTCTCTCTTCCTTTCTATTAATGAATACAGATGTGCAACTGCCTGTACCCATCTGGCTTTGTTCAATAAATGTGCAGGCACAGACGTTTAAATCAAATATTGATAAATACAGCCTTTAATATGTAAATTTGTCTTGTGAACAAAACTATGTCTGCCTGTTTTTGTTCATGGAGAGGCATTTCTTACATGGTGATACTTTTTTGATTGCCATTATATTCTGTCTACAGTGGCACATGCATTGATGCTTGAGAGTCAGAGGGGTAGGAACAGTTCCTGAAATATATTTGGGGAGAAGAATAAAGAGGTAGAAGGAATTCTTTGGACGTAGTAATTCTTCTTCTGTTTCAATAGCAACTTCTTCCTCATCCAGATGTCTTTTCAGCAATCAGAGACTTAATGTGCAAGGTGCACTAGAGAAGTCCTAAATGGTTCCAAATAACATCTGTAGGAGTGCCAGACAGGAGAGCGTTAAAAGGTGCACCTATGTGTGTACACGCAAAAAAGAGTGAGAATAATAACCCCTAGCTTTCAAAATTTGTAACACTCTGAAAGCAGTGAAGTAAGGCCCTGCTAATACATTTGACAGGTGCTTGATGGGGTTATAAAAGACCTTAAGGTGAGTTGCAGTAGGAGAGACCCTAGCCAAAGGTTGTGAGGAGTCATTTCTCTCTCAGGGTAGTCCGTGATCAATTATCACACTTGCTGTTAATTCTAAGACCTTCAGGACCTGTGATTTGAAGGGATTTTTTTCTTCCCCCCCCCCCCTTTTTTTTGACAGGAGGTTGGTGATCAGAAAAAGTCTACTGGAAAAGCAGGAAGGAGTCAGCTTTGATATTTTCACAGGGAGAAAGTTGGAACTAAGTCAGGCTTTAAAGGAGACAACACTGTTGTATCAGTGTTCAAGGAGCATGTGGTGAAGGCTGTGCATGCCTTTCTCCCCTTCTGACTGCACCAAACATATTTTATTTTGGCCTTTTGGAAAATCAGGTGTAAAATGCATCTTACTGTAGAGAAGTGTGCTAGTAAAAGCATATAATTTTTTTCACAAGTTCATAAACATACTTTTAATTGCATTTTTTTTGTTTTCTTCAGTTTGCAAAAGTTTGTCCTGATTTGGACTGCTCAGAATGGAAAGAACTCTTTGTTATCTTGAAGTACATGATATTTACCTCCCCCTTCCCCACTTTCCTTGTTTTTTTTTTTGTTTTTTTTTTTTCCTCTGGAAGCTGGATGTAATGCATTATCAGGTCTGCAGCTTGCTTCCAGATTATTTAATGCCCTTTGCTACGTAGGAAAGACGTGTCCATCTAGCCTTGTGTACTGGACAATCCATTGAAATTGCAGCTTTTGTGATACATCAAGTTGAAGATTTTAGGCACAGGAAGAGAACAACAAGAAGCGAGGCCTTTTTTTTTTAACTTCTGGTATAGTGTCAGCATACTTTATCTGGGGGTGAAAGGAGTAGAAGTAGCTCCTGAGTGCTCCATCACCTCCCACCCTGTGACTTGCTGCCTGCTCTACTGTACTTGTACTGTCATCTGTGAAGTTGCCCTCTAAAAAGGAAGGGGCGCGTCCCCCGGAACCATGACTGATGGATTTCTGTCAGGGCTCTCGGGACCAGCCCTGCCACTGTAGACATAGCATTTATTATGCTGCTAAGGAGAGTTTTAAGAGGAATTAAGGCAGAGATGTAAAACTATAGGGTGTGTATGGTTACTCAGTGTCATAAAATGCAAACTTAAACTATTCAGTCTGTTAAAATACTTTGGTTTCCTCATCTGACCTCAGAACTTTCTATGGAGAATACTTGCATGTCACTTATGGCTTTTTTAGTATCTCCAGAAATGTCAGAAACTCTATTAGTTTTTCCAGAGACACATATGCAGAAATAGATGGCATTATTTCAGTGGTTTATAGAAAGATTACTGGATTAAACTACCTTTTTGTCTAGACAGACTCCAGCAGTTGCACTGTGGTACAAAAGTAAAATTGGAAACGTATTAAAAATCAACATTTTATTTAATGCTGTAAATTGTACTTCAAAACAATTTAGATGACATTGCCATTATGTACACAAACGCAAGGAGCAATGTCAATAAGTAGGAAGCTCTGTGGGTTGTATTTTATGCTTTGTACTGCGGTAAAAGAATGTATCAAAGAAACCTCTCAAATATACACATATGTTGTAAAAAGTAACACTATAAAACATCAGGATTTGAAATGCTTGCAGTAAGTGCTCTGTGGGATTATGCTGCCTTCATAAAAAGGTTGTCAGCACAAAGAGACTAATTCCAGCCTTAAATTAACCAGCTCAGGGGAGCATGTTTTGGTACCGAGTGGCAGGGCTTGTGAATCACTCCTGTGATTTGCCCTGTGGATGGAGGAAGAACATGGTCCATAAAGTTCACAATGGGTCTGAAAAGCAGAAATGTGTGTTGGAATCCTGTTGTGCTCGTTGGCTAAACTCAGCAGCAGGGAGCCTGCGGTTCATCAGCTCTGCCTTCATTTAGAAAAAAAAGAAAAGGGAAAAGCACAGAGAAAAAAAAACCCACACATGGGGGAAGTTCCTCTCATCCTCATCCCTTTTTTCTTCTATTTTCTTACAGGTTTTATTGTTGTCCTGGGCAGAGTGTTAAGCTCTGGGTTTTATATAAATGTTTTCTAAAGAGCGGTGCCCAGATAGGACGGGATGGGGAGTGTGTTTCAGCCCTCAGGTTCAATGTATTCCAGATGCCAGAACCCGCACCCAGCACCCTGCAGGCTCCCAGTACCTCCGGGTGGGAATGGCATCTCCTCCCTTCCTCCTCCCCACTGTGTGTGTTATGGCTTGGTTAAACTATTCCCGAGCCTTCGGAGGAGACTGTTCCTTCAGGTCCTTCCCTCAGAAAGCACAGCTCTTGTGAAGACCTGCCACTCCCACCAGCGCTTCCCAAAGTGCCCTGTAATAACCAGAAATGTGAAACTTCCTCCCATAATACATCAGAGCTTTTTCCTAATTCCCTTAAAAAGTTAGATCACTCTTGGATGTAGGGAATCAGAGAACAGTGTTTGATCAATGTCAGTTTGTTTAAAAAAAAAAAAAAGAAAAAAAAGAAGATGACAAGAGACTTTCCTGGAAAGCCATTTGCATTCTACAGGAAATAAACACCTACCTTTACTGTGTCGTTTTAACGCTACTTTTAACAACGTTTGCACACACAAATACGTATTAAGCAATACGATGCCTGTTAACTAGGTGTTCATGAGCTGTGATAGATTACTTTTAATGGCTGGCATTTACCTACTCCATCAAACCTTCTTTGATAGTCTGCTGCTACGGGAGAGATGGAGCTGAACTTCGCGGGCGCATAAAGCCCAGCGCCCAGCCTGAGATGTTGAAGATCTCACTCAGATTATTAAGAGCGCTGGACTCTTGTGTGTCCCGCGCTTTCCGCCTCTATCTGGCTGGCCTTTTGCCATTTTCATGCCAGTCTCCATGGTAACTTCTTTAGGGATAAAATAACAGAAATGTGAGTTAGCTGCCTGCCCACAGGAAAGCTGCCACGGTCCCGGTGCCAGAGCCCCGGCGAGACGCGGCCCCGGCACGCGCATTCCAGCGGGGTTAGGCAGGTTACAACAGCTGCTTCCAGTTAAAGGTGAAATCGCTCCTTTCCCGCTAGCCTTGCTGGGGAATGTCTCCTCAGCCCTTCTCTTTGGAAACATTCCCGCGTAATTCTTCCGCAGATTACTCTTCCCCTCCTGTTTGCAGGTTTGCGTGATTCATTTTACATTTTAAATGGCTTTGTCAATAAAAGCTTCAGTTTTCAAATGAAACATTAGCTGGTAACTGGGGAAATGTTACAGCAAAATGTTTACTAACAGTTGTTAGTAAATTAAAGAGTTTGCTGTGCCGCAGTGTACATAGGCAATGGTGATATAAAACATGATTTAGAGAGCCAGGCAGTTTATTAGGAATAAAGCACCTGAGTTCTGTCCCTCCCTTGGCTGTTCGAGTTGTTGTGTGACCTTGTGCAAAGTCGCTGTCAAGTCCTCTGCCTCTCCTTCCCTAAACGTGAAAAAAGCAAATAGTTATCCACTGTCTTAAATGATTCTGAAGGCTGCGATTGAACTGCTGTCTAAGTGAGGGTCACTTTGTCGCCATTTAGGACGAGAGGAAACGGGCTCAAGCTGCGCCAGGGGAGGTTTAGACTGGAAATTAGGAAAAATTTCTTTACGGAAAGGGTGGTCAAGCATTGGAACAGGCTACCCAGAGAGGTGGTGGAGTCACCATCCCTAGAAGTGTTCAAAAAACGGGTAGATGTGGCACTTCGGGATATGGTTTAGTCTAGTCTGCCCTTGATTGGTTTAGGTGGGCTTGGTAGTGTAGGTTAATGGTTGGACTGGATGATCTTAAAGGTCTTTTCCAACCTAGACGATTCTATGATTCTATGTTTCTATGATTTGGAGTCCTCAAAACCAGATGTTCACTTTTTTGGTACTACATTAGGTCCATTACTACATTACTACTACTATTGAATCCCCACATATTCTGTTGTAGCAGAAAGAAGTAGAAGTAGATGCTCTAGATGTTTAAACCACATTCTTTTCTACAAAGTCTTGTACATTTCTTGCAAGTGCATTGCTTACATTACCCTTTCTTCACAAGAAGTGTCAGTAGAAACCACAACTCTGTTGTTCCAAGCTCCCTACCTAAACCTCAAGAGAGACTTCCATAAACCACTCAGTCTAATTAGACGAGACAGAGGCATGTTAGGAAATGTTATTATCCCATTCTGGAATGGCCTGTATGACACACATGAAATGTGATAGACCTGGAAGGTGAGTGTTAGGGTCCTGAGACCCTTCAACTGAAAAATAACCCCCTCTTTTGGGGTTGTTTGGAGTTGGGGGACTGCTGGAGACAACAAGGGTTTTCATCTCATTTTGTTTCATATTAAATCTGGGTCTTTAAAATGCCTGTTTTCCTCTTTGCATTTGGGGCTGGAATTCTTCTCAAAGAGCTGCCCCCAATGTGAAGTTACACAGATCCTCCAGCAAAGTCGATGAATTCGGTAGCTAGTTTGAAAATGCTATTGTCTCGAGAGCCTTTTGTTGTGGTATATGGAAATGATTCATGAGTGGAGAGATCTAGGCGCCTTTTGTCCTACTTTCTTGAAGTGTCATATGGATAAGAAGGCAGCGCTTGAAGTTTGCACGTCCTTGGCCGTGTACCGTAACCCTTGCACAGCCTGGGTGCCCAGCCTCGGCAGCCCCTGTGTCTGGCACTGGGCAAAAGGGTGTATAACAGGTTACCATAATTCCACTCCTCATCCCAAGTGCCCTTCATAGCAGCTATTAGTGAAATGAGGAAGAGGGAGTGAAGTAGTCCTTCACGGCCCCTCTCGTATGCCTTTTTTCCCACAAGGTAGGAAGCAAAGCCTTTGAAGTGACCCTGACAAATGGGAGTGTGCACAAACTCCTGTAAGGAACTTAAGGAGCCTTTCTGACAACCACTGTCCTCTTTTTTCTTGGGACGCCTTCTGCTAAATCTCATCAGAACTGGGAAGTATTCTGAATAGGGATGGTATAATAAACCTGGTGGTTTAGCAGATGCCAGCCTTATGCCCTCTTCCCCCTTGTGCTGAGTGGAGGGCATTTATTTAAAACGCTGGTGAGATGTATGGTATTATTTCATCTCAGTGAAATAATACATGGTAACATTAATTGTGGGTTGTTGACAAGATTTTTGTGGAAGCAGCAGAGAGCTACATTCTGCTGTGTGGAAGAATTGAATGTATAAATAGAAAACAGAGCAAGTGGAGGCTTTCATTTTGGCACTCATGCAAACAGGTGAAAACAGATTTTGAATGCAAATATGTATAAAAATAAGGTGTTCTGAATGAATAATTTAGCTTCCTGTGGGTGTGTATGAAATTGATCATTTGCTCAGCATCCTCAGTTTGGAAATTGAAGCTGCATGTTGTGTCAGCCTGACAACATCGCATGCTCCTCTTACATTGGCATTAAGAGGTAATTGTCGGTCAGAGATCATTAATATTCACATGTGCAGACCAGAATATAGCATCTGCTTTTTGAATTGGTTTCTTCATGGTAACTCTGGCCAGATTATCTCCGCTCGGGGTGAACCACGCAGAAAGGAGTCATGGCAGGGGGAATCTCTCCACTCTCCATGTTGCCCATTAGGGGAGTCAGGTTGGTTTGATAGCAAAAAGCTGGATCCACTCCCAAAGCTGCTGCTTCCGCAGAAGAGCCATCCCCTTGCAGTGACTCTGGTCCCCTGCTGTGATAGCTTAATTTGTCTTCTACGAGAGCCCTTCCCCTTGAGCTGTACCCTGGAAATGCAGTGTGGCTTTATTCTGGCAGGTCTCTACGGAGCCCAGGCAGATGAGTAACATCTCCGGGCTCGGCCTTTCATGGCTTAGTTCTCACCGTAGCGTGTCCAGACTACCAGACCGCTGAGTCTTGAAGAGATCTGTTAGTTACTGACAGAAAAGTACGTACAACATCGTTGTAAATACAGCTGTCTCCCCACGCTTTGGGTAGGAGTCCCTTTCTTGCACATTTCTGAAACAAGGTGATTATTTGTTAATTTAAAAATACAAACAAACTGATACTGCTATCAGCAATGGTGATAAGAAAATAAATAAAAAACACTGGAAAAGCTAAACCCCATGCTATTGTCCTTCACGTGAAAGACAGTTGTCCTCTTACAAACACAGAGCAGGGGTTTTATTGTTCATTTGCTGGTTTCATACAGAAATACACATTTTTTACATCTGTGTTGAAAGTAGTAAAGCCCTCTGTTTCTCAGGATATTTGCTTTTGATCAAGTGTACATGCTAGGCAGGCAAATTTATTGAGGAGCTAAGTGTTTCAGGCAGTATTAAGGTTCCTGTCTGAGCATTTTGTACCTCCCTCCTGTGCATCCACTTTTTGCTGGAGGGAAGTGTTCTGGCGCCGTTGTGTTCTGCTTCACCAAGTATCCTACTTGGAGGTACCCTCTTGTTTCGCCTTGACCATAATTAATGGCATGCAGTACTGTTTGCAAAATAAAAGGACTCTGAGTTCACCTTACTGTCACCCAGTTGCTTTACTTCATTATCCGTTTTGCCAAGTAATGTCTGTGGGTGTGATCATGTGGAAAAACCTACTTGTCACCTTTTTAAGGTTGGTGTGTGAATCCCCGTGCATTATGGTCACTTGTCCTTGTTCTGCAGCTTATAAATATGCCACTGGACATAGGAGAAAAATGGGTACACCCTGTTGGGATGTCATCCCTGAGAGAAGAGCCAGTTGGTGACTGCTGTTGAAACTTCCTGCTGAACACTGCTAACCCAGCTTCCATTTCTGCTTACCTGCTGCTGATGCTTCTGTTGCTATGGGAGATGTTGCTACTTTCTTTCTGCTTCTTTATACTTCAGGGCCTGCCTTACTGTGTTTGGCCTGTTCAAGGATACTCAGCAGCAGCCCTGCCAGCAAATAAGTAAATAAAAGGAAGAAAACTGATTCCCTTCCTCTGTGTCTGGTTAAAATAGCAGCATGTGACACCGTTCTCCTCCACCATCTCCAGAGTGATTGAGGGACCTGCTGAGAAGATATTGGCGTAGAGCAGGACCTCTATTAACTTGTTTGGCTACTGTAAGAGAGAGGTGAGCCGATTCAACAAAGATCTTCAAAGACCTAAGAGGCAAATGGTAGCACCACTGCATCCTATATGTAAGTGGCCAAAGGTTGCCTGGTTTGTCTGTTTGCCTTCAGGCCAACTGCATAACCTGAAGAGTAAGGCACTGGGAAGCATTGTACTTTGAGCTTAGATTTAGGGCCTTGGAGGTTGAGGATTAGGTCCTGTTCTCCCGCAAGGTCACGCAGCTCCATAACAAGTTGCTCAAACTTGCTCTGCCCATTTCCCCACTGTAAAATGAGGATGGTTGGGCAAAATATAGCTCATGCTCATCACATTTTCTAAAACTACAAAGTATCTTTGCTGAAGGTAATATTCAGTACTTAATCTTTTTAAAATCATTTCAAATAGATAGGAGCTCTACATGAAAAAGGATTTGCAGACAACTCTCAAATGAAATGTCTATTGCAAATGATGGAATATGGGATTTTAGAAATTAGAGGTAGTGGAGATCAGGAGATACCTGATTCAGTACAATACCCTGACAGTGAGGAATATTTGTCTGCAAAACAAGTTTGCAGGGGATGATGTGTTTTGCCTAGACTGTGGCCATTCAGTTTGCCAGCATCATTTAATGCTTCTGCACAGTCTCGATGTTGATTTTAACCCAGGTGCCTTTTGTTTAGAAGAGTCTGCATGGCACTATTTACATCCAACAGAACTTGAATAGTTTTGTGAGATTTCACAATGGCATTTGACAAATGTGACAGCAAAATTCAAATCTGTTATGTCTGCCGAGTTCCCATCATCACATTTTGGAGGCGGGGGGGAGAAGATCTGTCGAATATAAGAGTGATTGTTATGATTTCTTCCTCAGTGATACAGCTGCCTGGAGTTGTCAGTAATTTTCTTCATAATTTTAGGGTGGTTTTCTTCCCCTTTTCTGACTATTCTCTGCATTGTTTTATAAAGAAGTTAGTTTAGACTTGAAAGTGTGTGTTTCATAAATATAATCTGATTAATTGTCATTTGCTTTACTTTGTTCCTTTGGCGTATCCTCATGACTTTATAACTGGAGTAATCTTTGATGCATGCTCAAAAATCATTCGCTCCAGTTGACTTAAGTATATGTAGATGGTTTAAAGGCTTTGCTGCAGCAAGATCTCAGTCACCAACAGCTTGAGAGATTCATTAGTTAAGTTCTTTAAATACCATAAAATGCATGTCAGAAAACCTATCCATAATCCGTGGTTTGGCTAGGAGAAGGTTTTTGCTTTCAGTTTGAGGAGATTTTTTTTATTTTCCTTTCTCCTCTTTACTTCTTTGAAAATGCTTGGTATTTCTAAATGGAGCACAATCCTAAAAATTCCACCGTCCTTGAAAGGAATTTTCTGAATTCCCCTGTGTTTCCATAGCATAGACACCCCCTTTATTGCTGGTTAGGTGGCACTTCAAAGCTCTGGTTTGTGAAATTGCTGGTTGGAAGTCACACAAGAATTTTTGCTTTAAGTTACTGGGAGTCAGAATCAGATTTGGTTTTTGTCAGATTTTAAAATTAAAAAAAACCCCACACCAACAAGACCACAAGCACTTGTTTTGTGCCAGCCTGTTTTATGCTGACGTTTCATCTTTTAGTTAGGAGTGGGGATATGATCTGCCACCCTATAAGCAGCTATGCAGTAAAATCCAAGAAACCAGTATTTCCTCTCTTCAATGTTCTGCTCTTACTTACATCCCTGCTCCCTGCACTAACTTCAATAGGAGTTTTAATGGGGCAAAAGATTCGTGACTCACTGACTTTTAGTAATATTTTTTGAAAGAGAAGTATTGAATTCTCTTACAGCTGGGATTGTCCTGTACTTTTTATGATGAAGACTAAACTTTTTTGAACCATCTGCGTAAAATTCGTGTTGTGGCAGTGTTACTCATCTTAAGCAGATCTACCTTCCTCGGAAGAAAACCATGCATTTGAATGGCTTTGTGGTCAACGGCATTACAAAAACAGGTTGTCTTGGAAAAATACATTTGCCAGTGTTATGCATTGGAAAGCGATTTTTCCATCCTACCACTCATATTCAAGTACTGATGAAAATTACAGCTATTAAGTTAGTCTGCTTTGTCTCAGCCCAACTAGTATTTTACTGCTAGTTTGTCACTGGATCAGGATGAATACTTCTGCTCGCCTTTTTTTCAAGGAAAAATACAGGCAGAATCTATTAACATTTTGCTGTAACAAGAAGCAAGGATGCTCTTCCTTTAAAAGTGATCTTTGCACGTTGCTATGCAGTCAACCATAATTTCCTCAAAAATGAACATATTTTGGAAGCCAAATATGGGCTTCCTTCTACCTCTTTGCATTGTCTGGAGAAATCACCGTTGTTGCGAGTGGGATGGAGAAACCACTGTAGCCAGGAAACCGAATCAGTCTTTATTTGGGGGGGAGGGTGCTAAGAAATGCTAGATTTCCCAGGTTTGCATAATATAACCAAGACAAAGCATGTTAAAGCAAAAAAACTGTAAGAATGTTAATATGGCTCCAATTGCTGAAACATATGGAGCCAATCATTGGCACTGCCTCAACACAACTGGGAATGGAAATTAGCATTTTTCTCTGAAAAATATGGGATATTTTTTCCTACAGTTCCTCTAATTTTTGTGGCATTTTTCTTGTTTAAAAGCAGGGATATTTTCAAGAGCAAGGCAAGGTATTTTGCCTTCAATATTGCTTTCTGGTCTTGTCTTTAATGCCTTAAAAATAGGAGAATTATGTGAAAAGAAAGAAAAGTATGAAGAGGACTTGGTATGCAGTTGCGCATGTTCTCTAACATTGACACGATCTTGCTGATCCTACCGTGGTGCACACTGAGGGAGGAACTGCTAATAGTTTTGCAAAAAAACATGCTGATATCTGTAAGGTGGTACCCCGACAAACTGCAAGTTTAAATTATATTTGGGTTGTGATGCGTCTTCTTTGATCTTTAACGAAGATCTGTATTTCAGTTCACTGAGGTGATGAGTCGCTTTTAAAAATAAGACTTTTTAAAAGTAAGATTTAAAAGCTTTTAAAATCTAGATTTTGATCTTAAGAACCCTTTAATATTAACAAAAATGATACAGTAACTTCAAAAATAACTGTGCTCCAAAGAAGTGATTGCTTGATTTGTGCTCTGAGGTGAACTTTCCTTGTTCTACCTCCTTCATTCTTTCTCCTCTGATTTTAGAGTTTTTCCAAGTGGAGAGAGGCAGGCTTTTTTCCCCTGCGGCATCTGTGTTTTTTTAAAGAGACTTTTTGCTGTTTTCTCTTCCCTTTGTAAGGAACTTTTTCTAAAACTTCACTTTGGTTTTATTGCTAGTATTATTATTATTATTACTACCTAATGGACCAAACAAGTACATATTCAAGTTTATGCCTGGTGACTTATACATAGAGGTGTTTCCTGGAATATTACCGTGCGTAAGCACCAGCAGTTTAAGGGCCTTTTTTTTGTTTTGTTTTGTAAATATAGTTAGTATTTCTCAAGCCCTTTCCCTTCAGTCAGCAGGCTCCCTCTGTTTCTAATAAAGCAGGTCATCCCTGTCATGGCTGACAACAGCACTGGAAATAGTACTTAAACTACTTTGTGTAAAACGATGAAAGAGAATTCATACATGGTATATTTTCTTTCTTTTGTTGTGTTTGTTTTGCCATTGTGTCAGAGGGGAAAAGTCAGCTGAGGGAAGAGGATGACTTCCATTTTTTAGTAATTTGGATTCGATTTCTTTTAAAAATCTCTAAATAAAGGCTGTACATTCCTTCTCGTTATTTAAAATTACCAACTCAAAATGCAACGCGTTTTGGTAAGCCCCAGACATAATTAAGTACTCACCTTATATGCAGCTTCCATACACACAGCGACTCAGTGGGCGGCTTCTTTTATGAACTCTGCAGTATCTTCATTGGTTTGACTGGAACATTTCCAGGTTTAAAGCAGCTCAGAAGAAAATTGCCGCTGGGTTTTCAGTTACATAGAGTGTAAGAACTGGTTGGATTTTCTTATTTATTTATTTTCCCTAGGTGGAAAGAGCCAGTTTTGTCAAAACCAAAGCGTTTATGGGAACATACCTTTTTTGTTGACATTTTGCTGGGAAAGAGCCAGGTACAATTTCTCATGGAAGTACAGTGCTATTGCATGTATAAACTTGAATATGTATTGAATATGAAAAGCACTGGTCAGGAGCAGTCCTACTGTGCTGCTTACTTCCCCATTTCCTGGCAATAAATGGCTCAATGGCTCTGAGATCAAGGTTGCATCCAGGCTATTAGCCTTCACAGTGACCACTGGATCTGTCCTCCATGATCCATTTTGAAGCTGTTTGTACTTCTGGCAAATCAAAGCATCTGGTGACTGTGAGCTGCACAGCTTAACTGGGCACTTACTGAAAAAGCTCGCTCTTCTGTTGGCTTTAAGTCTACTGAGTAGCTTCTTTGGGCAGCTCCTCATCCTTGTATTCCTTGCCACTTCTCCGCATCACTCATGTTTTCTTTAATAGACCTTTATTGCCCCATTCTCCAGGTATTGTCTCTTTCTGTTTGTTTACTATCCTTTCTTAAATAATTTTTAATGTTCTGTCACTCTGGAAGCCACCTCTCTTCCTAGCCCAGGGCTCAGCCCTTCCACCCTGGGGACCCTTGGGCCACTGAGCTCTGAAAGGATGGTCCCAAGGCACTGCTATTGCCAGTGGCAGAATTGTGGTTTGGCATGAAATAGCCACTCACTTTCCCATTGTGGAGCTCATTAAAAACTGTAGATTTGCAATCTCACATTCCTCACTTTTCTATGTATCCTTTAGTCTAATAACCCTGATGATAATCTGAGCCTTTCTGAAGAGTGGATTGTTGCTGATACTGATTTCTTTATTTCTGCCCCCAAACCAGACACTTCTCAACAACACCTGGCTTTTGATGACATATGGGAAGGGAAACAATTCCCATTTAATGCCACATAAAAATCCAGATTTTGAATAGAAAAATAGGTTTTGGGTTTGTGTTTGGGGTTTTTTTTTTCCATTTTCTTTTATTTAAACATGGATGATCCTGACTGCTGAGGTATGAGGAGAGCGGCTGTGTCTTGCCTCCTCTTCTACACTCTTCCTGTTACCAACAAAGTATCTGATTTTCCTGTGGGGAGATAACAGCTCCATTTATCCAAATTGTTGTATCAGTCAGTGAAAATGAAAGAGTCAAACTTGTTAGGTTCTTCAGCATGTCTCTGCACTTTATAGCACATTAACATAAATTAAGGCAATGTTTTTGTTACCTGAAGAGTCCTCTCATGGTTCTATGAGGTTTAGATTTGACTAATATCATTTCAGACCATTTTTCTGCCTGTAATGAAAGTTTTTCCTCCAATCTGGTTGTATTGTTGCATTTGGTCTCTTGACAAAGTACAATGCTGAAGAAGTGTTTTCATTTTATAAAATGATTACTAAATGCGAAACATTTCTTTCCCCCAAAAATTGGCAATAAGTATAGGCAATTTTATTGAAGGAAACCCCAGAAATTAATTTGAAAATACAACCTTTTAATATTGGTAGGTTGTTCCACAAATAATGGCAGGGAAATAAGTAGAGGTAACAAAAATGAAGAAAACTAACCTCTAAATTACTGTTTAAATTCAAATTCTCAGCTTGAGTAAATCAAAACTGCTGTGCTGAAGTGATAGGATCTATTTTCACTTAAAGCTATTCTATCTAAATCAGCAGAAATATGCTATTTGCACAAGCTGGCTACCAGGGTATTACAGAGATTGTCCTAAGAAAAACAGCTACCTTTTTGACTCAGTGATGGGGCTTAAATACTTGAGAACTAAAATTAGCCACACAGGTGATGTTACAGTTGCCCAATTTATTCCTGCTTGCAGTGAAGAATGACAAGTCGGAGAAGGACTGGCAAAATCTGGATCCAGACTTCTCCTAAATTCCAATATTTTGGCTCCAGAGCTCTGGGTTGGAGTGATGAGTAGTTTTATTTCTGTTGAAAATGTGTTGAAGCTATTTCCTGCAAAAGGAGGAGAAGGATGATGGAACCCTCTGAAGTTCTTTTGCAAGTGGCATCTGACCTTCATGTGGGAACTTCAGTGGGTCAGTGGTCAGTTCAAATGGAGAGGAGCTTTCCAATCCGCTGTAAATAAACAACAAAGCATCAAAGGACTTGAGCTACGCCAATACAAACTGCATGCCCTATACCTTTTGTATTGATTACATCATTCTCTAAACCTGTGGACATTTGACACCTCAATCGGCTTTCCCAAGTTATACATCAATTTTTTTTTTGTCATAACAACTCAACTTCCAGCCTAGATACAGTACAAATATAGAAAGATGCTTCAGCAAAAATACTAGACAGGCTTTACAATTTACTTCTGGGGCAAGGGTCACTAACTCCTTTGATATATTTCTTTTCTTCTTTCTGCATGGTTCATTAAATTCCCTGAAAGCACATTGTATGTTGGGCACATAAATGAAATAGCGATAACAAGGTCCCATCACTTAGGTCTAGTAACTAGTTTAAAAAAAAGCCCAACAAATCCCAAACCCCTCCACTATTGAATGGGGCTATTTCCAGCTGAGGAAGAGCACAAGTAGTGTCACAAGTGCTTTTAGGTCTTTGTAAGTCAAACCCGTAAGAATATATTGCACTAGGGAGCTGCAAAGAGCTTTGTTAGATAATTAGTGTATTTATTATTAATTAAATTAATAATAATTGACAAGTAATGTAGGTCACATTGTTAGGTGTTGATATATCTAGTGTTTAGTCCCATCATTGTGTTCATGGTAGAAAGTGAGCTGCAAGCAAGGAGTTTTTCTGCTCTTAAGGGACAGTTGCTGCAGCTGGCAAGAAGAGGTGTTGAAGAGTAGCCTCATGAATTCAGCATCTGTGACCCAGAGGTTTTACCAAGACTACTAGTTACTCTACGGTTTATAAAGCAGAAATTATAAATTCACATTCTCTGTGTCCACATCTCAAATCACATTATTTAATGCAAATTAATGTAAAAATACCATTTTGCTAAACATTACAATAATTTCTGTTTTATAGTTTGCAACCTGGGTCTTTTTCCCCTGTTTTGCAGAATTTTTCATGTTTTTTACTCCAAGTACTCTCTTGATAACATTATTTTTATTATTATTAGAAATATTGAAAATATAAATATCATTATAAATACTTAATAAGGAAGTGATTTTTTCTCTTTATCAACATTTCCTGCAAAAATCAATTTTTAGAAAGAAGGCTGTTTTGTAAATAAATGTTTTCATGAAAATTTGTCACATTGAGCTAATATCAATGTCGTTAAAGGTACACCATTGTTTTTACACCAGCTCTCAATTAAAATGTTACGCTTTTTCAAAGTCATATTGCATTTGCCTAAAATGAGTCTTTGCCATCTCTCATTTCCTTGCTTCTCAGGCCTTGAAGGAGGTAGGGCTAACCCAGGAAGGTTAGCAAAGTCACTAAATCTGAACTTGGGAAGGATCAGAGCCAATGCAGTCTGTGTTTATTCCTTCCCGTTAGGATTACACATGCTCCCTTTGCAGCTAGAGTTCATAGGACAGGGGAACGGATAAAGGTGGGAAAGACGGAACAATTGAGCAGTTTCTGCTGCAGTAACATAATCCCTAGTAAAGTCCTTAATGATATCAACGTGCTTTAAAAACAGCTTGTTTTCTCGCTGCCCGATGAGGTCCTTACGTAATATTATCACATTGCGCTCCAGCCGCTTGCTGCCTAGAAATCACAGGATGAGTCAGTGCAAGCATCAGGAAAAGTCATCGAGTCTTGTTCTCCTCTCTAGTCTTACGTGGTGATCTCTAATATATGACCTTGGAATTTGTCTGAGTGTAAATAAATGAAACTGGACGAATAATGCTAGTAATGCAAGTCCATTTTAGTTCAATTTTCTGCAGTAAAAAAAGACTTTGAGGTCTGCTGCCTTGAAAGACACTTCAAGGTGAAGTAGATGATCTAGTGAAAATTCTTGACTTAAGGAAATAGGGAGGAACTATCTAATTCGGGAGTGAAAACACTTTTTCTTGTTTCCCATTCCTGCAGTCCAAAATTATTTTCATTCTGTTCCTCTTGCTGTTTCTTCCAACTAAATTTCTTCTTTCACTTTATAATTTTTTTAACAAATTCTCTCCCTTCCTTTTGTTTATTGTGTTTTCTTTATTTGATAATTGATAGCTAAAACATGAGATGTGTTGAGCTGGATGAGGAATAAAAAAATAAGTGTGTGTAAGAGGGCTGAAGGAGGAAAGGGCTTCAAGCAATTTTACTAATAAATATTCATTTTTATTTGTATTACATTCAGGATAAAGGAAAAGGAGAACTAAAGAATTCTGCATTTGGTGTTTGCCAAGAAAAAAAAGTGTGTTCTGAGGCATGGCTTGCTATTAATAAGTGCTTAGTTTTGTCTGTCTTCTTGCATATTGATAATATTTATTAAAATAATAACCTTTTCTTCATTGTTCCTCCTGCTCCAAATAATATTTTGGCCAGATGGTTGGTGTTGGTGTTGATTTGGTAGCTTTAGAAATCAGAGAAGTTAACTGCTAGTTTATTTATTGTGATATTTATATATGAATGCCTTATTTCACACAGGTTTTATTTTGGTGATGATAAATGAGTCTGGTTTTCAGCTGTCTCGCTGGCTGCATAGTTCTCTGGTTGTCCTCCGTTGTGTCCGGAGGTTTGAGGATGTCTTCTGCACCCTGATGTGACCCCACGGCAGGGAGTTGCTCTCACAAGTAACTTCCGTTGAGTGTGTTTCCCTTAAATGACAATCTGCTTGGAACCTAATGAAATGTAGAATTGATAGCTGGAATTGATCTATATAATGCTGGCTTTGTAATCTAAGCATAATCTAATGAACTGATTAATTGGCGCTTTTTGAGTGTTTCTGTTGTTGAGGTGAATTGAATGAAATGGATAAGCTCTCTGAAATGTTTGCCTTTGGAATCAAAAGAGGTAACTGCCTTGCTCCCACTAAGTTTTTTTCAGAGCAATTTTCGGATTTTAATTTCAGGCAGTGTAGAACATGCAATGATCGCTCACAAGCATCCATACCTGAAAGATGGCCACAGAGATACGAGCTTAGTTGGTTTACTCTATTAAATGTTTCCATTACCTATTTCTTCCTGAATCATGGAGCTTCTTGCTCCGTAGTCATACCTGGCAGGTTGTTTCTGACGAACCCAGTGGCAGCTGTTGAAGACTGGAAGAAGTAGCATCCAAGAGTGCAGCCCTAGATTTGACAGGATGAAGTCAGCAGAAGGATACCAAGGCCAGCGGTTTTACCACCCTGGGAAACCTTGATTCAGGGAAACCCCATTTCAGCAGTGTTAGCTGGGATATCAGGCTCCGATCAGGAATAATCAAAGTACATGTTTTCTTTTGCTGCCTTGGCTACTAGTTCCTTGTTATGGTTAGTTTTCTGTCTTGGGACTTGAACAAGCAAACAAGATCTTTTCCTGTTATAACTGTGCATGAATTCTGCTATGGATCAAGCAGGTAAGGAGACTTGTGATTGTATGTTGGAGAGGAGTCATACAGAGAAGGTCCTTTCAATTTTTATTGTGTCAGCCAGTCTTAATATAAGAGATTAAGCAGCCTGCATAGGCTAGTTATGTTGTTTAGGCTCTTGGATAGGAAATGCAGCATGAAAAATTACCAAATATGGCTACTTATGAACATGAACTCTGACTGGCCACATTTACATGAAAACCAGGTACAGTGGACTCTGTGGGGTTTTAATGCACTGAATAGAGGCTTGCACTTGATTATAAGAAAGAAGGATGTTAATATGAAAGGATTTTTCTATTCTTTACTGTGGTGGGTTGACCCTGGCTGGATGCCAAGTGCCCACCAAAGCTGCTCTATCACTCCCCTTCTCAACTGGACAGGAGAGACAAAATAGAACCAAAAAGCTTGTAGGTCAAGATAAGGACAGGGGGAGTTCACTCAGCAGTTACCGTCATGGGCAAAACAGACCTGACTGGGGGAAAATCAGTTTAATTTATTACCAATCAAAACTGAGTAGGGTAATGAGAAATAAAACCAAATCTGAAAACACCTTCCCCCCACCCCTCCCTTCTTCCCAGGCTCAACTTCACGCCCGATTTTCTCTACCTCTTCCCTGCAAGTGGCGCAGGGGGACGGGGAATGGGGATCGTGGTCAGTTCATCACACGTTGTCTCTGCCGCTCCTTCCTCCTCAGGGGGAGGACTCCTCACACTCTTCCCCTGCTCCACCGTTGGGTCCCACCCACAGGAGACAGACCTCCACAAACTTCTCCAACATGAATCCTTCCCACAGGCTACAGTTCTTCATGAACTGCTCCAACGTGGGTCCCTTCCATGGGGTGCAGTCCTTCAGGAGCAGACTGCTCCAGCATGGGTCCCCCACGGGGTCACAAGTCCTGCCAGCAAACCTGCTCCAGCATGGGCTCCTCTCTCTCCATGTGTCCACAGGTCCTGCCAAGAGCCTCTTCCAGTGTGGGCTTCCCACGGGGTCACAGCCTCCTTCAGGCATCCACCTGCTCCAGTGTGGGGTCCTCCCCGGGCTGCAGGTGGATATCTGCTCCACCGTGGACCTCCATGGGCTGCAGGGGCACAGCCTGCCTCACCATGGTCTTCACCACAGGCTGCAGGGGAACCTCTGCTCTGGCGCCTGGAGCACCTCCTGCCACTCCTTTTTCACTGACCTTGGTGTCTGCAGAGTTGTTCCTCTCACATATTCTCACTCCTCACTCCAACTGCACTTTGTGTCCCAGTGGTTTGTTTGGATTTTTTTTTTTTCCAACTTGGGGAAAATACGTTATCCCAGAGGCGCTACCACTGTCACTGATTGGCTTGGCCTTGGCCAGCAGCAGGTCCATCTTGGAGCCGGCTGGCATTGGCTTTATCGGACATAGGGGAAGCTTCCAGCAGCTTCTCACAGAAGCTACCACTGTAGCCCCTGGCTACCAAAACCTTGCCACGCATACCCAATACATTTATATAAGCATGGGTAGTGATGCTCTGAAACCCATGAGACGCAAAGCTGAATGTGTAGAATGACCACAGATGAAGTGACCAAAGATATGCTTGCTTTCTAATGCTTTTTTAGGATAGGATCTCTAATCAAGAGCTGTTTCAGTTGAGGAAAGCATAGGAAGAATTGCAGACTTCCTTGACAGAGATTGTAAGACTAACTGAAATTGAATTTCTCCTGTGTTAAAAATAAAAAAAGTCTAGAGGAATACTTATGGGCCATTTTCTCTACATCTAATATCAAATAAAGATTATATTAGTAATGTTTAAGTGAAGAATAATGTGTAGTGCTCACCAAATATTTGGAATTGCGTCTGCCTGTGGAATGAAGCCAGGTTAGCCCAAGTGATCTGGTGGTAAGAGTAGAGTCAGTTTGCCAAGACTTCTGCCAATATTTGATTATCTAGAATAATATTAGTCTGTATGATTGACAGACTTTTGAAATTTTTTTCTTTCTCAGAAGTATATTTGTATTGTTTTTCAAAAGGAATTAGGCAATTTTCCCTGTTTCAAGAACTACTGGAGTGTACAAATTGTTCAAGACCCTGACAGCCTTCAGAAGACAATCTTTTGCTAAAACTGTGCAATACAGGGTATGCGCTATTTGCATGTTACTAACAGCATTTTGATGCTTTCATTTTGAATTGAAACTTTTTCAGTAATATATATAGGGTATCTAGAACACCTAAAACAAGTGGGCTTATTGTAGTAGGAGCCACTGAGTATTTTTTTACAGGACCTTAACATTTATGTGCTTATGTGTACAGGCACACATCTTACATGATGTGAGATGCAGCCAAAAACTCTTGTGGCCTTACTTGAAGATGGCCTTGGATGAGTTTTTTTCCTGGCTCGCCAATGCTTGTTTTGCTTCTGCTTAGTCTTCAGATTCTTTTTCTTCTTTCTATCTCCAGTACCTTCCATTAATCTCTTTGGGTCGGGAGGCATACAGGTCTTTTCTGCTCAGAAAACTCACCTTTAACAATGGTTTCTGTTACTTCCTTCTTGTTTGTTCTCTGCAAATTAGTTGGTGGAGAAATGAGAATCTTTTACAGTTGACCTCTTTGGTGTATTCATTATTCTAATTAGTTGGAATCATTCTATGTTAATTGTTCTTGAGATTATCATATAAGTGCTTCCAAAAAGGGTACATGATACATGAAATGGTCCATGTCAGCAAATGGTTGTTCAGTGCGTGGTGGGAAAGAGTGGAACATTTCACAAAGACAGTCTTTAGCATGACTTCATTCTCTGCGTTGCCCAGGGCAAGCCTACGTCTATTCATTGGCTCTGGTGGGAACACAGTCTCACTAGATTAAACTCTGCTTTTGTAAATACCCCCTCAGCAGTACAGACCACTTTCATTAAATCAATCAGAATCAGTCAGTTGTGCATTGACAAGTTTCTTAAACATCTGCAAGTCAGCTTTCTCCTGTGTCTCTTAGGGGAGTCCTTATGCTCCTGTTTCAAGAGGAACCATTTAGCCATCTCCTGTGAAGTCATTGTGTGGTTTTGGCACCTTGCAAGGGTGCACAAAGCTCACTTGTTAGGAGGCTTTTTGGGGCTGGAGTGGGAAATATCTCTAGTGAGGGCTTCAGAGTTGACGACATAAACCCACCCTTGCTGGCATATGTGGGCAGAATCCTGGTGCCTGGGAGCTGGGTTTGGGGGAAAGTATCTGAAAATTCTGGTGCCTGCCCCAGCTATGGCACTTTAATTACTGCTTTTTCTAAATTTTTTTTAATCAGCAGTTTTCTTATTAGAATCAGTTGGCAGCAGTTTTTCTCCTCCTCTCCCTGCTTCCCACTGCTCCATGAATGAATGTGTGGAATGAATGTAGGGATTGCAGGGAGCAGCTAACAGAGCAGTCAAGAAAATTCTTCTTGTTATTAAGAAATGGGATGATGGCTTTTTTGCCTGAAGGTAAAACTAAATTTGAGCAGCAGGGGGCATGGAGAGTGTTTGTGAGCATAACTGCGGGCTGAAAAGCTAATGTCTTCTCTCTTCTGCACCTTGTTCGGGAGGGCCAAGGGGGAGTTTGAAAGTCAGCTTCAAGAGTGCTGGATTGCTCTTTTCTAAATCTCCCAGCTCCTGGGGTTCTTATTTTTCAATGAGAAGTGGGCAGTGCTAGGATGAAATACCCATTTGCAACTTCTTTGTGAGTCACAATGTCATGTGCTTTAAAAGAACGATTGCTATAATTATACCTGTATCCATATGTTATTCAGAGCCTTTAGCTTAGTAGCCTAGAGCTCTGCACGCAGCTCAGCCTGTGATCTTGGGAGAGGCTGGTGCCCTTAGGAGGAAGACTCGCACCTTCTCTTACCCTCCCGCTCTCCTCTCCAGCATCCTTTTGTAATCCTAATATTTTTGAACTGCTGTTGCCCCAAACAGAGGCTTGTAGAAAGGGTTTTAGCCCAAGAGGCTTCTAGCAGGTTATTTCCTCCTTTGTCCCCCGGCAAAGGATGGGATCCCTTAATCTCCTGACTCATTTGGAGCCAGCCTCCCTGCTGCTGAGGGAGGGATGGGAAGCTTTTCTGCCACCATCCCTTTCAGATACACTGCTGAAAGTGCCACTAATCATGAGGAAGAATTTTCCCTTCCTGTGAGCTGTTGCTTGGTGCTCCTTGGTTTGCCCTGGGTTGTGCCTCTGGCTAGTATCATTAGGGCCTTTGATTTGGAGCTGTGCCTTCATTTCTTTGTGTCTGGAGGCAGTTTTGGAAACAACCCTGTTCTGCCCTGCCTCTGTTATCTCGGCAAGGCACATGGCACAGCCTGTAGTCTGTCATCAAATTGTCTGCATCCAGAGCTCCTGGTTCTTCCTTTGTTTCTACAAACACCTGAACCACATGTTGCAAAATAAGGGATCACTGGAAGGTCCTGTACCTTCCTCTGCTTCACTGTTGGACCCTGATACAGCTTCATCATCTGTGGGTTGCTGTAGATGTAAATCCCCAGCCCTAGGACAGTATTTTTTGTGTTTGTTCTCACTTCCTTTTTCTACCTGGGATCTGTTCCTGAGTTTACTCTCTAGCTATAGGAAGGTAGCAAAGCACAGCTGTGTTGTAGACATGCAACTTCAGTCACAAATATGCTGTGTGTCCCTTCAGGCTTGCATCATGAACGCAAGAGGAGAAATAACTCAGGGTTTCTCGTAGAGGGCTAATACACTGCAACCAGGTCTCTGAGGCATGGTCATAGCTGATTTTTACCCATTTGTGCCTTTGTCCTTGGAAGAAGTGGCTCCTTCTGTCCTTGACAGCAGGCCCCAGGAAAGCCTAGCTTGGGACTGTAAGCATTTTTCTTTAAGTTCGATGTGATGAGTGTGAAAGAGTGCTCAAGTCAGTTTTGGGATTTTTTTTTTAGATACAAATTAATCTGTTATGTGCTTGAAATGCTGGTCTGCTGACTCCACGCACTACCCTGCAACGTCACGCAGGCATGAACTGGGGAGCTGGCGGAGATGTGACTTCTCACCCTTTCTCCATTGGGCCTGGTCACCTAGGAGGAGAAACTCCATCAAAGCATCTGGCCAGTCTGTGTTTTTTTACCCAGAATGTTCCTAGGGGTTATTACAAATATGTGCTGGGCAATTTCAGAATGGCTGCAGTGGTAAAACCAATTTTTGCCTAAATAAGTCCTTCTATGTGTAGTGCTGCATATGAATGTTATTAGGGAAGCAGCTACTTTAAAGTAGTCAAGTTCAAATTTAGTAGTCTTCTCGAACATACCACGTGCAGTGTTCTGGTGAGGTGGAATGAGAAGATTGGGTATTTAAATTGCACAGCAACGTCACAGCTGTTTACAGTACCAGAGGACCAACATTCCCAGTGTGATAATGAATTTTCAGTTATTCCTTGTTGCTTAGAAGGGATGAAACAAAGCAGTAATCCAAGGCTTTTCTTCTTGCCTCTATATTTTATTTCAAGGAATATCGTTTCATCGTTTCAATTGCGATGGAATTTGCTTACTGTAAGTAGTATTGAATGCAGCTAACAATTACATCATCCACTCCATGCTGTAAAAACCTTTTGACATGGTTTTATTACTACCTCATAATCAGTAAGATTTGCTACTTACTTGAGTGTGGGAACCAAAGTTTCCTGCTATTTGGCAGATATTATTAAAAATCTCAGGACTATCAGGATCGTAATAAATTATAGGTGTATTTGTACAAAGATACATAACCCTATGTGTTATTAACTACTAATATAACTTAATTTGTTAATTAACTACTAATATAACTTTTGGATCTCCAAACTGTGATTTGTCAGTGGTGGTCAGTTTGCACAGGACATCAGGGTTCAACTATAGTGAGGACTTTCAATGAGGAGTGTGAAGATATGGTACATTATGGAAAGCCCTGAAGTTGCCTCACCTCTTCTGAGCTGACCAGAGGTTTCATGGCAGCCTTCAGCGAAGCACAGATTATTTATTATACACCCTTGCTGAGAAGTGGAATTCAGGATTTCACATCTGCTTATAGCATTGTATAGATGTACTGACATTTCAGTTAAATATTTGGTATAATTTCATGGTGGTCAGTGAACAGCAGTGAAGACCATCAGCGGACCATTGGCCCAAAAGTTTGGGACTTAGTGATCTGAAAGTCATTGTGCAAAACACAGACTTGTTCTGAGTGAATGTCAGAAATGTAGATCACGGTGAGGGAATAGATGATGTTGCCTAGAAGCCAATGAAATATCATGTAACTCTTCAGAATTTTTTTTTTACATATTTATCCCATGAATGTACACTTCAATTCCTGTCCATGGTTGAGAATAAAAAATTGCTTGAGGCAATTCTTCAGTGAAATTTTATTTCTCAGCTTCAGAATTTCTGAAGCCTGTATGTTTAAATAAGAAATTGTGTTTCATAAAGGTATATGGTTGCTATACATAGGCAAATTATGTATGATTTCCCGTCCTGTTCTTGGCTTAATTTTTGTGTGTTATACCTGCAGATCTTCCTATTTTAGGATCCATTCAGAAAGAAAACTCTTTGAATTGAGAATTTCCAGTCTTTCAGGGGGGACTCAAGAGACTTATATAAAATTGGTGTCTTTGTTGATGACGTTGTTTTCCAGGATTTGCAGACAGAAGTCTGTTGTTTAACCTTACTCAAATTTAAACAAGTGCTTCCCGACAGATTTCTAGCAGGAACTGTTGGACCACTGTATCACAACAGCTGTCAGATGCTCTGTAAAGATAATTACCCCCACATACTCGGTTGACCCTGTAAATTAAATTTGGATACACCTTTGAAATATAATTGGCCACAATATAGTTAACTTTTTCTCTGGTAAAATGTCATGTTTTTGCCAGGTGCGGGGCAGGGGAGGAAGCAATAAGGGGGGTAATGGGGAGAATGGAATTGATTATAACTGGTATAAATTTCAGATGATGTAAAGCATCAGCTCTTTGCACAGGGAAACCAGTGATTAAAGACCTGGATAGTTCTACACAATTGACTTATACTCTAGAGTGGTGTTCTCCAAATTACAAAACCAATCAACCACCCTAATTGCCTTCATTCAAAACCAGTCACCAATTTGATTCTTTTACCAGCCAAATAAGACAGCATAAATCAGGCAGTATGAGTGTTCGGGAATGCATGTTTGGGACCCAGCCAGATCTTATGTAAACCTAACAATAACGTATTAAATCCACAGCCCAGAGAGACTTGCAATTCTCATTTCGGTACAGCATCTCCTTTCAGCTTTCTGCAACGTGGTGAGCGTAGGACTGAAATGCTCCAGGTCTGAATGCGGACCCCAGCTATGATGGTGTGACTTTACAATGGCTATGGTGTAAGTGAGGGCTGAACGGGGCCTTTACTTTGTAGTGTCTGCTTTTATTAGGAATTTTCTATAAAAGGCTCTAATGGGATTTACTTTGCTCCCATTGAATCAAACTGTTACTGACATTAGTGAGAGCAAGTTCAGGCCCTAGTCAGCTTTTCACTGTTGTTGTAAAAGCATTTGTTGGTTTCTTTTAGTGGAGTGGAGCTAATTCATTTTCGTTTTCGGCATGCATTCTCTTCGTCTGCTTTTGTGTGCATGTTCTATTTTTGGGGAAAAAAAAAGATTCCTTATTTTAAAATCTGACCCTTTTTCAGCATGCCTGTCACCCACTAGTATAAATGGGAAATGGAGCTGCATGGCAGCTTCTGGATCTTGGACACATTGAATGACTATGGAAACAATTAAAGATTGCGCTGTGCCTGAGGAGTCTTTCCTTGGAAAGAGGACTGAACTGCTCTCTAGCTATCAGTAGGACTGAATGCCCATTAAAAATTCTCCAAGCCCAATTTGACTGTCAGTTTAGGAAGTGCAGTTACAGATAGGGAGTAAAAGATCTTGCTGGGCAAACAGCAGTAGTTAAAAGCAAATACATTAAGTAGGTGCTTGAAATAGAAGAATAGAGAACATGTCTGCCACTGATGGGGCCTTGTAAGAAGTCTTGTAACAAATTTTGATCGCTATACACATGAATCTAATGTGAAGAGTCACAATTGAACTGTCTAATATGAAAAAAGGGGGAAAATTTCAAGAATTTAGACAGCTTCCATTTCTTTCAAATGTGAACAAGAGGACAGTACAGACTGACAAAATGACAGAATGAACCTGGAGAGACGGTACAGAACATTTCATTGATACATGAAAAACTATGAATGCCATGCTGAAGACTTGACCTGTTCCTCTTTCTAATTCTGCCAGTAATAAAAGAACATGGACATCTGATTTCCAATAAAATATAAAGGCATTCCATAAAAATAAAGGAATACTTTATGCAGAAAATACTGAACCTGTGATACTTCTACAGGAGAGTACTAGCTGTGGCCACATCATGATTATTATGACCAGTACCTTCTGCCTTTACAAAGATTTAAATATAAAAATAATTTGTTCTTAAGTTTGAAGATATAAATTTATCTGAAAAAGAATCCTCTGCTGATGAATAGCATTACCCAGCTTTCCAGATGTTTAATACTGATTGTTTTCCAAGTTCTCTAATAGATTACCTCTAAACTGGTGAACAAGATGCCAGATTATAAAACAATGGCAAACATTTACCATAAGTGTCTGAAAAAATGTATTTCCTGTTGCTGAATGTTTTCTGAAATAGCTGGAAGATACACTCTTTGATTTCCTTTGGCTGTTAAGTAGAGGTAAAATACACCATTCTAAAATAGTAAAGAATTGAAGACACAAGGACACTTGCAACCAGTTTCAAGTAAGGGGACATTGTCATAACCTGTGAATTCTGGCTAATTTTATGAAAGTCCTGTATCATTCACGGCTTCATATCTAGAGGTTTGTCATTCCTCAGCTTGGACAGAGGAGAGAAACAGAGAGGCATGCTTCTGTTGGACACAATTGCATATGCAGGACCTGATCCAGGAGGAAGGAAGCTGGCTACAAAGTAGAGGTTATGCATGATTCTGTAGAGAAGTCAAAGGAAGGGCAATAAGGACTTTTTTAGGAAGGTCTGACCTAAGCATAGACAACACTTGAGACTGTTCAGAAAACTAAAATATTTTCTTGGCTGTCTCTACAGTCCCTTCTCAAGCTTGTGGGCCTGCCTGCCTGCCACCAAGGAGATGAACTGTGAATAGGATAACATAAAACTGTGAGGAGGAGATATCCTCATGCTATTAGAGCATGAGCAGGAGGGACGTTGGCCCACTGGAAGCTGGTGATGACTGGAGAATGTAGAGACAGTGAGGTGCTACTTCTGTAAAGAAACATATATCTGCTGGTCTAAAAGTGAGCTGAGGAAGCCAAGGAAGGAAACTGGAGCCTCTTCTCCCAAGGGTATCATGAGTGCCTGCACAGAAAGCCCCTAGGGCTGGGGTCGGCTCTGCTCAAGTACAAGTATCCCATTCACTCCTCCAAGTTTCTTACCCAAAACCCAAAATGTAGTGATCTAATGGAAGAACCTGGAAGAAGCCCTTCCTCCACCCACCCTCCCCCTTCGTACACCAAGGGGACTGTGGAGAATTTCGTCTGAAAAGTGGTATTGTAAGCTGTACAGAGGAAGGAATTGAGTGCTTCCCCGCATGAAATCTAATTGCATAGTAAATACTTTTTCCTTCTCTTTTCACTTGTCCCCTTTCTGTTATTTTCTCTTCCCATCTCCTGATTTTCATTCCTTCATAGACTCTCACTTCTCTTCCATTCTGATTTCATCTGTCATTTCATCATCCTGTCTTCTTTTGCTCTGATTTTGGTAACATATCTAAATAATTTTGCTAAATATACCAGTGCTCTGGTCTCATGTGCCTTTCTCATCTAAATGACCATAGTGTGGAACGCAGTGTTCCACTGCCTGGCCCACGTACCCCATCTAGCCATGCGGAGGTGACTCCTTCCCTCCCCACACTCCCAGAAGTGGAGACCACCGAATTCTGATATGTAGGGTTTAAAGAAAAAAGCCATAGGTGTGTATATTAATTTCCTGTAGCAGGCAACCGATTTTGTGGAAGCAACATTAACAGGAGTAAGATTGTGTCCTGCCAAACCTTGAGACAGCCTCAGCTACTTCTCTTTTTAGAGGGAAGAACATATGCAACCTATTGATCTTCCTTACCCCTCAGAAAAATCCCTGCATTTTTACAGTGACTGGTCTGAAAGATCTGGTTTTGCACAATGCGAACAAAGAATCCCAGATTTCAGTCTTGCAGGCAGATGGACCTTTAAACAAAACTCCCTGCACAGCAGGGACATCTGTTACAATTTGTGATCCACAAACTTTAAGGATACTCAAAATTCAGCTATGGGGCTCAATCCTTAGCTGGACCCAGCAGGAGAAGTAAAAGGCAAAGTCAGTGTGCTGTGAGATTTACTAAGGGCTGAAATAGTTCCTGCAGCAAACTGGAACTGTGTGAATTTAACCTCGTGTTAGCCAGAGCATGCCTTGGACATCTTAGCCAGAGCATGGCTTGGACATTTTTTCTTCCACTTCTATATCCTAAAAGACCTGACTAAGGAGGTGGGGACGGTGACAAGCAGTTTGATGGAGCCATTAGAGGGGTATGGCACATTAGGGTGATGTTTTTAAAATAAATCGCTCCTGAAACTGTGCCAATGGCAATTTTTCATTCACCCCGCGGAAGCAGAAGCCAGCCCAGTTGTTTGCATTTACATTTAATACCTTCTGCGTCTCCTGTTGGGAGTTAAAGGGTACCAAACAACTTCTGTCACTGGAGTCCAGCGTTGGAGACTGTAGAATTGTTTCTGCCCTGCTTTAAAACAGGCTCATTAGCTGGTGAATGATACATATTTAGGACAGACACAATTTTTCATTAAGTACCAGGAACTCATTTATTCAATACATCTTTTCTTTAACAGTTTTCAAGGTTTTCCAGAAAAATTACATGACACTTTTCATTGCAGTGGTCACTTCTGATGGTGCTGCTAGCATTTGTGCAGACATTACGTGACGTTTTAAAATATTATTTATTAGTTTGGATTTTTTTCCATGAATGGTTTGTACTAATATGGGATGAGGGGCATTTAAGACAGGATTGAAGTACTTTGCCTTATTTGTCATTCATTAAGTGTGTATGCTTTCTTTTCATCAACTTAATTCTTTTGGCAAATACTTCTTCATCTGCATTCCTTGCAAACATTAAGTGGGGGTTCAGGGAGCTTTGGTTAGATGCTCACAATGTGTTTTGCTTGGACAGATAGGACAAACATAAAATCTGTAGGACTGTGTTGCTGCCACACCACATGCTATATTTTAAAAGAATTCTATCTTTAGCCTCACTGTTCCTGATACATTTCAACATGAATTAGTATTATGTTTATAGAAGTTCTGAACTGATGTCTGTGAATATTTTCCCAAAAAATCCAGAAGGTGCAAACTTAAAGGCAAGCAGAGCCAAAGCAATTTCTATTTCTTCTTTCAGCACATATTTAGGAGAAATATTTAGATATTTTAAGTTCTGCTCGACAAGTTTTCCTTAATATCTCAGCCTCTGCTATCCCTAATTGCTGGTGTCGCAGCTTTTCCGCAGTAGTGCTCATGCCAGCAAAGGCTTGGAAAAGCCGTCTGTAATTTAAAACTTTATTTTGAAATTCATTTCACAGGGTATACCTGGCAAGAAGTCAAAGTGCTTCATTGTGTGATCTTTCCACTCTTTGGACTACACAACATGGCTATAGCTCTCCTAGCTCTCCTTTCAGTGGTTGGCTTCACCCCCCCGAGATCTGTCTCCACATGATCTGACCTTTTTCATTCCGGGGGAGAAATGTGGAACTACAGTGTGAATATTAATTTAGCAATTGAACTGTGTTCTCCAGCTACAACCTTCTCTCTCAGATACAACAGGCAAAAAGAATTGATTTCGCATCTGCTGGCATTAGACTGATACTTCATTGCACCCCCTTGGAAGAAAAAGTGAAAAAGTAGATCTACATAGCTCCTCCTGTTTCTTCCTAGTTTGGGGTAACATTAAAAGGAAGAAACTTGTGTCTTGTTGATAACACACCCAGAGTGACCTGGCTATTTTATGACCTTTGGGGAACATTCAATAGAAGAAACTTACTGGTTTTCACAGTGGCCTACGGTGGTTTTTATCTATTGAATATTTAATGTTAGGTGGAGTGTCCCATGATTGTATAGCTCATAGTATTGCTTAATGTTATTTGTAGATATTATTAAGCAAGAACAGTGTTTCTCTCTTTATAATCTTTGCATAACAAAGTCCCTGTGGAAGTGTTCCCAGCTGTTTTCCTGTCATTTTGAAAATTTCACCCAGGTTTAGTCATCTGTGCATTTTTTTCAGATTATCACCTCTTTCTTCACAGATACTTGAAAAAATGGTGACAAACACATGTTGCTCTTTGTAGACTTCAAATTGTACTGGGAAGAAGGAAAACCCTAGATTGTGCATTCATCAGGAAAGTTGTCAATTATTAAGTGGAAGGGGGGCTGCCCCTGGTGTTTCTGTTTGTCAAATTTCCTTTTTCTAAGGAAATACTAAACTCTTAGAAGATGCTAATAGAGTGCACTTACAAGAACACGTTTGAGAGTAAGTAGCAGCACATTGGGGTTTTGTAGTGGCAGTGAAGCATGTAACGGTGCATTGCAGATGGCTTTTGCTTTGAAACCCTTTTCACAGTGCTGCTGCTCAGTTTGGGACTTTAGCATGAATTCTTGTTCCTCAGTTAGCTTCCCCCATTCTTCCAACTGTGACAATCTTGTGAGTGTTTTGCTTTCTTTTTATAATAATAATAATAATAATAATAATAATAATAATAATAATAATAACAACAACAACAACAACAACAACAACAACAACAACAACAATAATGATAATGATGATGATGATGATGCAAAGTGAACCTTAGGGAAAATACTCTGCAACCTATATGTTCAAGTTTTAGTAGTAAAAAAAAAAACAGTCCACAATCTCTCTTCTCAAGAATGTTATAAATTTATGGATATCTATCTCTGCAATAACTCAGTCAACCCTGAAGAGTAAAAAAAAAAATAAAGAAAAAAAAAGGGGAAAAAAAAGAAAAGTTTATATCAGCTCTTAAAATCAGTGGAGATGTCTGTGCTCCTTATTGGAGGCAATTAATAAAAGTAGATTCCTTCATGTCAGGCATTGGTGTACTGAAGCTTTGTTGGCCATTATAAACCTCAAACTCTTTTATTACCCATTTAATCTTGTAATTTAAATTGTTGTTTGTTTCTAGAGAGTCAAATTATAAGGGTACAAATTTTCAGGTGGGGATTCTTCATATATTGACCTGACTTTAAATTGTTAACAATATCTAAATAAAGAGGAGTGAAAAAAGTTTCACAAGAAGTGTGTGCAAATAAGTGAAGAGAGGAATGGAAGAGACATGGGTATACTGAAATAGATACCGAAGATTTTAAGGAATAGCCTGAAGCTGTTCATAATTTCAAATCTAGATGCAAGTTGCCTACTTACACCTACTTTGTCTGCAGATTCTTGAATTTTTAAAAGCAAATGTAACTGTTCAAATACAAATTACACAACTATTTCTCTTCAGTCACCCTTTTTCATGCAAAAATGGGGATTTTTTTAAAGGTACAGTGGATGACTCATCTTTTGACCAATTTAGCCCTAATAGAAAGTAGGAAGTAAGAAGAATGCTTGTGTAGAAGAATATTGAAGGAAAAAGCAAGACAGTGAAATACTTCAATTGTTTGTTCCTGTCGTTGAGTCTTCTGTCTCTAGACCTCAGCTGCATCAATATTTCCTCCAGGAAGTAAGAGGCATAATGAATGTGTGTGTTTTTTCCAAAAATGAGTTTATTAAAAGAAAAAGGTCAATAGGACACCTCACAACTTGCAGCCCTGATACACACAGAGGCAGCATTCTGCCAAGCACTTACAAATGCTATTGACTTCCCCTAAGTTTAGAAATTTTGCATAATGGCTGTATTGATCGATTTATTTATTTTTAAGTAAGGAAATACACAAGGGAGAGAAATGAATAAACTGACGATATGTTTTAGAGATTAGCATAGTGGAATTCTCTTGTAAAGATCAAATAGGGTCATACGCACCCTCTGGTTTTGATTGCTGTATCACAGTGATCGATGCAGCAAGGCCATATCAAACCATTAAACATCTCTTGTTCCATGAGCCATTGCTAAATACTTCAGAACAAGGTGCAAGATATCCTGTAGATAATAGGAGTGGAATATGCTGCCCAGAGAGCATTAATCTTCCTAGCCTTCTTTTATAGCCTGCATCATGAAGATTTATATCCTTTTAAAACAAACAACAAAATCTCCCCTTTCCTATCTAAGTCTCCGTCTTTTTGTTCTTGCAAAGAAATAAAGTTTTTGTCTTCAGCGCAGGATCAATTCTGTTAGATATTTAAGCCTTTCAGATAAAACTCTGTGTATGATTCTAGTACTATAACAAATCCTCTGGGCTTTGGTAGACTTCCTCCTGTGCTTACAGCTACGCATATGTGTAAGGATCTCAATGCACCGGGACCTTAGCATGTAGAACAAAATTGACATCCAGCACCTGAATGGCATTTCCTAAAGTTATCAATTTTTTTCAGGAGAATGGTTAGCAGAATCTTGTCAAACTGTATAAGTCTGATGTTAAAGAAACAAATAAACAGTGTATCTGCTGCTTCATCTAACAATTTTGCTATCTTTTGATCAGCTAGATGTGATCATGAAATCAAATGATTACTTAAAATTTGTCTTACTGTAACTGAATTCTACTGTATTTATAGCAACTATATTCCTGTGTATTTTTTCTTAAATTTGAGGGTACAATAAAATATTTATTTTTAGAGTAAAATTTCTGCCTATAAAAATAATTTTTATAAAATAAAAAAATTAAATTGTTTTGCATTAACTAATAATTTCTCTAGAGAGTTTGTTATGAATTAAAATGTTTCGGACTCAAATCAGAATTTTACGCAATGGCAAAAAAAATCTATGCATGTTCTATCAATTTGATCTATTTATCTAAGTTAACAATTCTTACTAGGAAAGTCTACTTAGGAAATATGCTTTTTTCTGTATCATGGCCAAAATAAAAGAGAGCACTGTAAAAACAATTGGTAACCTCAAATCTTGGTGTTACTAGCATCTATTCAGTGTCCATTTAATAATTTTTATTTTGATAACAGGTTGACAATATTTCAACAGTTTATCTCTGACTATTCCATTATGCAGGAGCATCTGCAAACAAATTGGATGTAATGACAGTCTACAACAGATATTTCTAAAATTAGAGGAGATGGGGGCATAAATATATTTAGTTTTTAGAATATGAGATAAATATTTTCTTCCGTATTTCAGCTGTAGAACGTCATCTTTTTTCCTATGCCTTTCTTCATCCATGTTACATAAAATCTTAGCAGCAGTCATTTTAAAAAAAAATTAAAATTACCTTTTCCTCTGAAATAAATGTTTCTAGATATTTCTTTTAAAGTATACAATTTAAAAAGAATATTCAAAAAGTTGTAACAAGGTCTGGTTTAATCTCTGAGAGTTAAAGAATAGCTTCACAACATTTGCTCATCCATGTAATATATACATAGATGTATAAGTGTAAATATACATAGGTAAATGAGATGGAACAAAGCTCTATTATTATGTTTCAGCTCCTCAAATCTACTTTCCCCTGTCTTTGCTTTTGTATGTGCTGTAGCTTTCTTAAATCCACCTAATTCATGGTTCTGCTATTAGCTTTCTTTAAAAATTACTCTGCCAATAGATTTAAACGTCATTGGAAATATCCTCTGTGTTCTGCCTGTGTTTGTCTTTATTTCACTTAATTATGCTTATGTATATGTATGTGAATTACTGGAAGCCTCTCTGTGTCTTTTGATGTTTTTATTCACGATTATAGTAGCTTTCATACTCATTACATAACTGAAAATAGACCAAAAAGTTGATTTGGTGATTAAGCGATTGGTGATTGATTTGGTGATTTGGGACATTGCTGTTCTATATAAATGGACAAAAGATGTCATACCATCTCCCAAAGGGTGCAACAGAGGAAGCTGTAAAAATCTTGGCTATAGAGACCAGGAAAGAGTTGTGGAAAGTTTGAGTCACATAAGAAGCCTGATTCAGAGCTTATGGTGATTTTTGATGTTCCAAATCATAGCTTTCCTCTTTAGGTGAAAGACCATCCTTTTTTTCCAAGTATAGTAGGCGAGATTCTTTTCTTTTAATCTATACCCATTAACTTTCTGTCTTAGTATCTACATAACAGTTCACTAGATACTAGAAATTGTACTTTAATAATAATGAAGCTACGTATAGGTGATTGGAATTTTTAAAATATATTTTAAACTGAACAAATAATGTATCTCTAAAAATATCTTCTAGCAACCTTCAACGATATTCCCACCAGTCATTCTGAACTGTTTTGGTAGGTAATAGGGTAACTAATGTTGTAAGCTTCTGTACAAATCTTAATATTACTGTTTTTTCCTGTTTCTGCTGTAAGGTTATGACACCCACACGTGTCAGGAAATACAATGTACAGCTGAATATGCTATACAGCAAATTTTCCTGAAATGTATATTCTAAGCACAGAGCTGCAGCGACTATCCACTGACATAGAAATATGAAATTCAAAATATACCTTTTAAAGGAATTTCTATGGTAACCATATTAGTTTAATTTGCTGTTAATCCTCTAGCATTTTTAGACCAGTGTCCTTATAGAGTGGTAAGAAATTCTATCCATCCTCAGGCTTTGGAAAGGCAGTCATCAACTCTAGAAAGGATTTGACTCGAGAAGCGGAGGTTTTAAACCAGCTGGGAACAATGTGACAGAAATCTCCATCTGCATTCATTCCATGTCTAGTCTTCTGAGAAGTAGGCTCAAAAACACAAAACAGAAAACACAGATGGGACAGGGTAGCATCTGTTTATCCTCGGAGCCTCCTGCTGTGGTTTCTGGTCATCTTCTCTCTTGTCCTCAGTCTCTGTTCCTTATCTCTCATCTGGTTCTTGCAGCCTGAACATGACTGCTGTACTTACATTTTAAAATCTAGATTTTAACATTTTAACAAACATTTGGGGATAGGAGAAGGGGCTCTGGTTACAGGAGAAATACAAAAGCAGAGTTTTTCTTCATTTTTTCCCCTCCTTTTGCCTGTCAAGTTTGTGATATTGAAGTTCAGTAGGAAGGATCTGAATCTTCTTCATACCATTGGGCACTGGGGCAGAAAAATCCCTTAGGCTGAGCTGCACTGAGTTACTCCCCTAGCTGTCAGTATTTCCTAAGCAAAGAAGTGCAGCTCCACATGCCAGGCTCTGAGGAGCCTCAGCTGGATTTCCTCTCTTGAGGGTCAATGACTTCTCTTATTTGAGCACCCTCCAACAGGATTCAAAAGATCTCTGCTTTCCACTTTGAGTCCCTCAATGTGTAATGTGTTGGGGTTATTTTTTCTCAGCAGTGCAATTTCATGAAAGCTGAAGCTATTCTCAGACCTGTGTGGGTTTTCCTTACTGCAGTAACCTTACTAAAATGTAAGTGATTGGAGTTTTGTTGTTGTTATTTTGGTTTATTTAGAATTCATAGAGTATAAAATGCCAATCTGAAACACTTGTGGCATGGCCAAAATGCAAGTCAGCCCATAAAACTCTTGATTGTTAGCTGATAAGAATAAAAGGAGGGGGTCATAGAATCATAGAATGCTTTGGGTTGGGAGGGACCTTTAGAGGTCATCTAGCCCAACCCCCCTGCAGTGAGCAGGGACAGCTTTAACCAGATCAGGCTTCTCAGAGCCCCATCCAACCTGACCTTGAATGTTGCCAGGGATGGGGCCTCCACTACCAATCTGGGCAACCTGTTCCAGTGCCTCACCACCCTCATTGTAAAAAATTTCTTCCTTATATCCAGTCTAAATCTATCCTCCTTTGGTTTAAATCCATTATTCCTTGTCCTGTCACAACAGGCCTTGCTAAAAAGATTGTCCCCATCCTTCCTGTAGGCCCCCTTTAAGTACTGAAAGGCCGCAATAAGGTCTCCCCGCAGCCTTCTCTTTCTCCAGGCTGAACAACCCCAACTCTCTCAGCCTGTCCTTGTAGGAGAGGTGCTCCAGCCCTCGGCTCATTTTTGTGTGGCCCTCCTCTGGACCCGCTCCAACAGTTCCATGTCCTTCTTGTGCTGAGGGCCCCAGAGCTGGACACAGTACTCCAGGTGAGGGCTCACCAGAGCGGCAGAATCACCTCCCTCGACCTGCTGGCCATGCTTCTTTTGATGCAGCCTAGGATACGGTTGGCTTTCTGGGCTGCAAGTGCACATTGCCGGCTTATGTCCAGCTTTTCATCCACCAGTACCTCCAAGTCCTTCTCCACAGGGCTGCTCTCAATCCCTTCATCCCCCAGCCTATATTGATATCAGGGGTTGTCCCGTCCCAGGTGCAGGACCTTGCACTTGGCCTTGTTGAACCTCATGAGGTTCACACAAGCCCACCTCTCCAGCTTGTCCAGGTCCCTTTGGATGACATCTTGTCCTCCTGGTGTGTCAGCTGCACCACTCAGCTTGGTGTCATCTGCAAACTTGCTGAGGATGCACTCGATCCCATTGTCTATGTCATTGATGAAGATATTAAACAGCACCGGTCCCAGTATGGACCCCTGAGGGACACCATTTATCACTTGTCTCCATTTGGACATAGAGCCATTGACCACTACCCTCCGGATGTGACCATCCAACCAATTCTTTATCCACCAAACAGTCCACCCATCAAATCTGTATCTCCCCAATTTAGAGAGAAGGATGTTGTGGGGGACTGTGTCAAAGGCTTTACAGAAGTCCAAATAGATGATATCCGTTGCTTTTCCCTTGTCCACTGATGCAGTCACTCCTTCATAGAAAGCCACTAGGTTGGTCATGCAGGACTTGCCCTTGGTGAATCTGTGCTGGCTGTCTCGAATCACCTCCCTGTCCTCCATGTGCTTTAGTATAGCTTCTAGTAGGAGCTGTTTCATGATCTTCCCTTGAAGAAAAGGTACTATGGGTGGAAGGTGCACATATTATTTGCATGCACATTGATACTTGAAAGTGAAAGTGGTTTTATATATATGTAGAAACATTTGATTGACATTATCTAGAAGGAAGTTTTCTTTTATGATCTGGCCACATGGTAGTGCTTTATGTGCAGTAGACAAATATGCAGGAGAGAACCCTGTTTAACTTAAGGAGTAGTTTCTACAAAGCTTTGTCAGGGATCTGTTTGCTTATAGTCACAGTTTACTTTAAGGTCACGGGTAGTTCCATTATTTTAAATGCTGTGTTGACCAAGGCCAGAGAAGCTTTGCATGGTCAAACCTTCAGCATGTGTTACCTTATGTTGCTTTATTCCTTCATTTCAGATATTCACTAAGTTTTTCATTGACTTAATAGAATTTTTGTTTGTTGATGCCTGTGTCTCCTTCCCACTATTTTAAACTACAGGATTGTCAATAATCTGCAGAATTATTTGTATTTTAATAGCCTTTCATTGCTTTTTTTTCCCCAGGAGAATGAAAAGAAAACAAAGCAAAATCCCATAAGCTCTTGTGCCTTAACACACTCTCTCTTAGGTATTTCCGTTGTCTTTTATATTGGGAATTTTAATGTCATTTTTCATTGAGATTCACTTATTTTTTAAGGAAATCTGTAACCTTGTATTGACAAATCCTGGAAAACTAGTCTTTGCTATGCTGAATTCAAATAGCTTATAGTCAACTTCCCAGTCATAATTTGCTTATCCCTTTTAATAAATTCATGATCTCTTCTCCAGCATGAGTGCCCAGAGCTTAAGGGAAGAAAAAGCAGCTTTTCTAGGCAACTCTGTAGCCCTGTGTGCATGTTGCTCTGTTCTGTATTTGATATTCAACAGATATCTGGGGCAGTTGAAATTGATTTTGAGTACCCGGAAAGCTGGTCTTGGATATGTCTTACTTATTTTCTTCTTCTCTTTGTAGTTCATTCTGCTTTCTCTTTTATTTTTTGTACCTCCTACTGAAGTCACAGAATGGTTAAACTGACTATTACATTTCTAATGGATTAGTTGAGTACTGGAAAAGCCAGAAGATATTAGCCTTTTCACATTCAAATGTGTCATATACAATATATGTGGTTCTATGAATATTTAATTTGAGTGAAAGGCCTGCCTGAGTATGATTTCACTGAGTAAGAAATGGCTTTTCATTTCTGGATTTCCTGGATATCCAGTTTGCTTCCTTGCTTTTAAAATGTTCATTGAACATTTTCAGCCAAACTGAAACCTTGGGCAAATCCTGATCCCAGTAACAAAATTCATATTGAGTTTTTGTTTTCATTTTAAAAGATAATTTTGTCCGTTCAATTTATTTGACATTTGCTTCCTTCTCCTGAGTTCCCTCAGTTGAATCTTTAGGGGCTGTGTTGTCTGTAATGTCCCTCAAGCGATCAGACATGTTGGCACTTAACAGGTAATGAGAGTTCAAGCGTGATACTGAAAAAAAGTAAGCTGTAATTTTCCCTATATTACTTAATTCTGTAAGAAATGGTGCTAAGCTTCAGATTGTTATGCTGGAAATTATAACTCTGTGGTCAGAGAAAGCAAGCTGTTTTATTGGCAAGGGAGCAGGAGCGTGTTCCCCAACCAGCAGTAAAACAATTTATGGGAGGAGTATTTGTTTCTCCAGCACAAAATAAAAACTGTTTGCCGGGTATTGTAGCTAATGACAGGATGGATAAATCATGCACCTGCAGAAATCCTGGTACACAATAGATATAACATTGCAGGAAAGAAATCATGGCTTTGATAAATGTCGTAATCCCACAGTGAGGTTTAAAAAGCATGCAGGTCCATCCACAGGAGTTAGCTGTAGAGTGGCGCATTGGGTAGCTTTGCAGGATTGATAGAATTCTTCCCAGTGGCCAAATTAATTTCATAACCACATTGCATTTGGTAAAATAAGCATTTTGTGGATGCAAAGACTTGTAATATGCATGTGATGCTGGAATCAATGCTCTGCCATCTGCAGCTGAGGAAAGAAATCTGACTTTTTCTCATTTGGTAGAACTGTAGGAGTGATGTTGTGCCATGGACATTTTTTGGTTGTTCATAAGCATCCCTCTACCCTGGTATGTGAGTCTGGATTGACTCACTGGTTAATGTTGCAGACTTGCTTAAATTGTCGGCCAGCTGTTACTCTTGGGATTGTCTAAAAATGTTGTACATTGCAGATCAAGTGTGAGGAAAATCATTTTGTATCCAAGACACTGGTTGATTTATTGTTCAGGGAATAATTCAATATACATGTAGTAAACAGATACATCAGAAAAAGCATTAAGATATTGCAGAACATAGTGAAACATACCTTTGGGTACTGTAAAAGGGGAAGGAATTCAAGTGTTAATGAAATAATTATTTTTCTCCCTGAACTATCAAAAAATAATGAGTTTCACAAAAGATGTTAACTGTCTGTAAAAAGTCCTAATTTAGCAGACAGGTAAATGCTAAAATCAGTCATTAATCAGTAAAGCTCCTGAACTTGTGTTTTAGTCAGTGGTACATAGGTCCACGTAAAAAATAAGATGTAGTTAAAAGTGGTTTGTTGACTTACAGGCAAACTAGTACAAGAGCCCTCTGTAACTGCGAATGTGTTCCTAGGAAATGCACTTATCACATGTTAAAATTTTTTTCAATTTTTGCAGCATCCCTTTGTCTTCTGTGTTTTACCAAGGGAATGCTCCAAGTCCCAAATACTGCTGTGTAGTTTGCAGAAAAGGCTTCAAGAGTGGCAACTGCCATACATGAGAGAGGAATTCTTAGACCTTGTAAAAATACTACTCTGGAGATCTGCCAAGATCAGACACTTAATATGATGTGTTTTGTATGCAATCAACAACTTTCCTTAAGATTAGTGTTCATCATTAGACATTCATATCTGGCACAAATCCTCCCTTTCAAGTTCTTTGCCTCTGTGACTTGCGTGCTCTCCAGCTCCTGGTGGAAGAACATCCTTTTCTCTAGTCACTCTACAGATGAGCTGTATGTGCATTCATGGGAGTATTGGATTGAGTGATTATTTCATATGGGTGACTTCTTTAGAAATCAGAACTATGCAGCACATGCAGGTCATCTGTCTTAACCAGTGCTATCTTGCCAGAATTTATTGGAAACACTCAGATCATGCTCATCTTGTGTTAACATAATGCTTCACTACTTTAAATTGTAACCTTGGTGTTGTAAAAAAGGCTGGAGTAAATTTAACAGATACCAGTGTGTTTTATTTTCAGAAAATAATTACTCAATGACCTACCATTACAGGGTCATATTCAGTGTCCTTCTGAGGTTGTTATGACTTAAATTTCTCACAATAGATTGCCTAAACAATATCCTGAACAGAGGGAACTTTGACATTTTCCATGCCTGTATTCCTTTCAAAGTGAAGGAAGAGGGAGGAGGAGGGGACATGGAGTCAAGATATTGACTGAGTTCAGAAATTAAAGGTTTAACCTAGACCAATAAGAATCCCATCTAACAACATACCTTTTAATCCCAGTTTACTTTTTACAAATAACCTATGAAAGATAAAGAAACAAAAAAATATCCTTTGGAAAGTCTCCCTTCACTTTTCATTCTGTGGAAGGAAGACATACAAACGAGCAGCCCAGGAGCATGAGCATCTCCATTCCCTATGGCTGGGTACAACATAGGTAAAAAAACCAAGGCAAGTTTGTCTTACGCATGCAAAATTCCTTTTCTTATTCTGGAGAAACCAGTCTGAAGCACAGGAGCATTTCTTGTGACTTTTACTTGGTCTTTGCGCTGAGCTTGCCTGCTGAGATACTGGTGGTGCTGCTGCTTTTCGGGAGGTGCGTGTGTGCAGAACCTGACTGAAACCCAGTGGTCTGTTCCCTAGAGAACCATCAGGTAACAGCAACTTTTGATTACACCCAGGTCTTCCACACAGGTCGCCAAGAGACTTTAAGGCTTTAATCTGAATTGCCACTGGCCTGTCTCTTGTTACTAATTCTTTGCCCCTTGGCACTGACGTGGATTATAAGATGGCAGAAAACCAGGCTCTTCATGGCTTCTTCCTCAAACCATGAAGGCCTTCATTTTTCAGCTCCCCTGCTCGCTCTCTTTAACTACAAGAGCAGTGTTTCATACTTTGTTCAGGACAAAAATGCTCTTAGGATTCCAGTAACAGTTAAAAGTACAACATGAATTACAGTGTTGAGTCACTGGAAATGACAGCAATTCTAACCAGAAAAGTGTGAAAACCATATATACTTTGTTTTCAAGGCATAACTCTGGGGAAAAATAACAATGAGTGGCAGACTCTTCTTCTAGAATATATTCCTCAAGAGTTATTTAGATAATTGGGGACCTATCCTAAAAAGTGTCTCAACTTTGCATTCCTGTTGGGCCCCAGCTCTAAGTGATTCAGCTGTGCTGGTTGTGTCCTTCGTCCTGTTTGTGGGGAGGCTGCTGAGCCCACGGAGAGCATTCCTCTCCCACCTACCGGGAGGGGGCAGCTGGGCTGCACACCCTGGGTTTTGGCATGATGTGGGCTAGTGCTCGCTGCTCTTGGATCCACTGGATGAGCTATAGCCTTACTTGTATGCCGAGATATGAAATATAGCCTCATCATTTCTTTGTGGTTTCAGTGGAATGCCATTTCTCTTAGTTTATCCTGTTTTTCCAGGTACAGCATATTGAGTTTCAATCCCATGTCTGGAAAAACAGTGTTTCTCTTAAATTTGGTCATGTCTCTGAAGTTTTTTCATAAAGATTATGAGACAAACTTGATAAACTCGAAGTCTGCCGTGGCCAAATATTAAGAGCTCAGTTCTTACTGGAACAGATGGAATCTGGTTCTAGACTGTAAAAGGTTTGCAAGCTATAGTGAAAGATTACATTGGGAAAAGTAGCAGCACAAATTTCTTCTTTCCTACTATTAAAAAAAAATAATCTGCAATATCTTCCATATTTAGTTTTCATAACAACCCCAAAAGAAAAAACACCCTCACTCTTCAATTTCACAATTACCACAATCTCTAAGGTCTCTCAGGTGGGTTTTGTGATGAACTAACTTGAGATTTGGTTTGCCAGTTTCATATTTTCTCTGAGCAAGAAAACAAATGCATCATTTTAGCTCATGCAATAATGTTCCAGGGCAGCTATTCTCATTTCTGACTTTTCCAGGTTATAGGAAAACTTTGATTTCTATGGGAACGGTCGTATTTTGTAAAGCATCCAAACTTTTAAGAGCATAGGACTGTGCTTTGCATCATGGTCTGATCCAAATACAGGCATATAGAGTTCCTGCAAGCAGTATGGCAGTTTCTCTACTTGGCTTTTCCCAACTCCTGTAATCATTTTGACATCCAAAATAAGGGATGTCACATCCCTTGAAGGGATAGGGGTAAAAGGGTGGACACCCTTTCAAACACAATTCCTTTCACAAAAATATCCCAGAAGATGCAGCTGAAGACAGAACCATTCTGTAATCAAAATCCAAGGGACTGGAGACAGCTCAAATAGTGTGGGCTAAGAAAATGACATCATAGCTCTGTGAAGTTGCTTTTAAAAGATGAGGTAGTGGGAGGCTGAATTCAGATGTTATTTACACCTCTTCAATCCCACTTGTCTTTTTTTTTTTTTTTAAAGTCAACGCAAGTAGAGAGGTAGCATAGAGCAGAATATTTGAGCCTCTCTCTTCTTTTGGAGTGCCAAAGCCAATAATAATCACAGCATTTTGGAATAGTTGGCAGAAGGGTGTCTGATAGATGTAGTCAGTCTTGCATTTGACGTGATGTAGGATTTCAGAATTAGCGCATATTTTTCCTGTTAGTTTACTGCATGATGATGCTGTATTGCAAAAGAGTGGAGAGCACGGGTATGATTACATGAAGACTAAGTCTCCATCAGAACTATTTATGTTGCTTAATGTCCTAGTCAAATGGTGTGCTTTATTCACATACAAATAGGAAGGAGTGGCTGCTAGTTCTTACATCTACTATAAACTGCTTTAAAACTTGGAAATGTTGCCCCAGTCAAAAATTATACCACCATTTAACATTTGCACAGTGCTTTGAAGATAAAAAGTGCTCCATAAATACTATGTTCTATTTTTCCACTGTTAGACTTCACACATCAGCTATTAAAAGAACTAAGAACTGAAAGCATTTAAGCTCAAGAAATAGTAATAATACTAATAGCACTTTGCACTTCAGTCATGCTTATGTCCAAAAATGTTCAAAACTTTTACAAACATGAGGAAAAGTTTAGCCTAGAAGTTTTAAAATAAGATAATCCATACTTATAAACCAGAGAAGTTAAGGCACGGGAAAAAAAGGGCCATATTTTAAAATATGCTTAGACATTTAAATTTTACTGATCTCAATTTTAGATTGCATCAGATCGTTAGGGTATAAAGGTACTGGAGTGACCTATTCAAGGAAACGAAAATTCTCCCCTAACTTTGTAATATTTATTGTTTCTGGCAAAACATAGCAAGGAGGGCAACAGTTCTTTTTTGTTGTAATCTGATCATTTTCTGCAGAAATTTTCTGAGAAAAGCTGATCAGGGTGTCCCAGGAGTGGCAGCAGTGGTCTACCATTGACAACCTAAGAGATATAAATAAGACAGGGTTATGGGGAGAGGTGATACCTTTTACTGGAGCAATCAGTAGAGTTAGGGGGAAATAGATGCACTTTCAGATCCTGAATAAAAGCTTGTGTGCCACAAGACCTGCCCGTTTGTGGTGGGCTGACCTTTGCTGGCTGCCAGACACCCACCCAGCCACTCTTTCTCTCCTCCTCCTCAACAAAACGGGGGTAGAAAATAAGATGGAAAAGCTTGTGGGTCAAGATGAAGACAGGGAGGTCACTTAGCAATTACCATCACAGGCAAAACCAGACTCAACTTGGGGAAAATTAATTTATTGCCAGTTAAAATAAGTTTGGACAGTGAGAAGCAAGGAGAAATTAAGACAATACCTCCCCCCTCCCCTTTTCCCAGGCTCAGCATCACTCCTCCATTCCTGACCCTGTGCCTGCTCCCCACCCCTAATGGCGCAGGGGAATGGGGAATAACAGCTCCTCTCTCCGGCTCCTCACGCTTTTCCCCTGCTCCAGCGTGGGCCGCAGTTCCTTCAGGACATATCCACATCCTCCACCATGGGATCCTCCATGGACCCTGTCCCAGAGTACCTGCTCCAGGTGGGCTCTCATGGGGCTGCAGGGGAGCCTCCTCACCCTCCTCCTGCCCTCCCCTGGGGGCTCACAGTGATATTTCTCACTTTTCTCCTCACTCCCAGGCAGCGCTTTGCCCTTTCTTAGGTACGTTTTCCCAGAGGTGCCACCATCTTGGCTGAGGCGCTCAGCCGTGCCCTGTGATGGGTTGGCTGGAGCGGGCTGGAACCGCCTGTGTCTGGCATGGGGCAGCCCTGGCCTCTCCTCACAGGGGCCGCCCTGCACCCCATGCTGCCAGCGCCTGGGCACCTGCTCCCAGCGCACCATTTTTCCCTCCCAGCTCCACCAACTGGCCCAGCGTCTTTGCCACAGGCGCCTCTGCGCTGAGCTGGGAAGGCTGCAGAGATGTGCAACGTTTTGTTGTTCAGAGGACACCTTGAATTCAACGCGTCAACTTTTGAGGTCCCTGATCTCACATCTTGGCTCCCCAGCCACCCTAGGTTAGAGCCACGAGGTGACCAGGCTGTCCTGGGACTTGGTGGCTGGTGATGCAGACGTCCCTCTTTGGCTGGCAAGCTGGATAGGTAGCTTCAAGATTTCAAAGCCAGTTATCCCGGGAGTGTCTTCGTGTGTTGACTTTTGGTTTGTTTTGGTTTTTTCCTGGAGGTAAGCCAGCAGAAAGAGAGAAGCTTTTGTCGGGTCAGAAATAGTAGCCCCACTACGAAGCCGTTCAGAGCAGAGGGCTCTCCTCGCAGGGACCTCCCCCCCACAGCTGCCCAGCTGCCCCCAGGGGGACCGGGCTACATGGGGTCTCGTTTGCCCCCTCTGCATCCTGAGTGACCTGCACGGGTAGCACCCCCGGCACGTTCTTGATGGTCTGAACGGCTCGCTGTTTCTAACGCGTCCCCTGTGAGGTGGGAGCTGGGTGGAGGAGCGGAAGGCGGGCAGAGGGGCTCATCTCTGTGCCTGGATTTAGCGCTGGGGCCGAACTGTGCCTCCAGCGCAGTGGCAGATACGGGAAGGCGTTTTGTGAGGCACACAAGCGCGAAACAAAACTCAAGTCAACAGGCTGAAGGTTGTTCAGCATCTGAGGCAGGGTGTTTGAAAAACAGCCTTATTTTTGCTCCTGTTCTCTAATACAGGAGCAGGTATTGTGCACATCCATATAGTGCTAATAGCACGTCTCTCCTTACTGTAGTGGAGTTCGCTGCCATAGTGAAAATAATCAGTTAGCAATTATCACAGCTGACAATGCATCTTCACATCCCATCAGCCACAGATATTTTCCACTGGTCCATACAATACAGACCCACCAGAAATAATAGGAAGGAGCAAAGCTATTGTTAGGATACAGCAGCTCAATATTAACAGAATATTCAGCTGCGGATGAACTCCTCAAGAGGAGTTAATAAGCAGCCACACTTGAATACCTGATGTTTATAAAGGGGAGAAACGTACACGAAGAAGTACATTATGGCTAAAAACCTACTTGAACTGTCCGAAACAAAACCTAGCCTTCATCTCTCATGTAGAAGCAAGCCTACTAGGGCCCAGAAAGAAAGATTTGTCTTTGAGGAGCGATCTGAAAGATAAGTAGTATGTCAAAGGAAAGAAAATGCAGTTTCTGCTCCTTGGGGAAAGAGGGTAAAAGGGGAAGTGAAAAAGAAAAAAAGAAAAAAAAAAAATTAGAACCCTTCAGGTTTTTTTCTAGATGTAGCCATAGCCTCTTTCCTTTGATTTGTCATGATTTAAATTCATACAAAAAGATTTATTTCAAATAAGCCCCTTTAACTGTAGGGGCAGATTTTTTTTTTTCCCTAAAGCCTTTTGTAAGAACAAAGTAACCACTTGTCACACACAGTGACTAATGAGAGTTTAGTGTGGGTTTTAGTGTTCATTCATACGCTTTGTGTTCAGCTAGTCGTAAGTTAAATCTTTAGAAAGCACACCGCAGGAATCCTTCGCTTAGGGGTGGGGGCGGGAGGCGAATCTGTCGAGATATTGAGAACTGGTGAGCGGAAACTGCTCTTTTCAGGCTTCCTAATCGGCGGCGCAGGAAATAAACACATGCAGGAAGTCGTTTGGCCTTTTCTTGAACTTAAAGTTTATACAGCAATTGATAACCGAGGAAAACTTTGTGTACTTAAACTTTTGAAAATTAAATGAAATAAAGAGGGCACGTTCAGCCGATGCCAGCGTGGCCTGTAGTTTCTACAACCAGCTCTTCTAAATACAGTATTAAAAATTGGAAAGATTATACAGGGTATATATTTTTATAGCTAGAACGTGTCCTTGAAACCTTTTTGTATGTCTTCTCTCTGTCCCCTTTTCCTTCCATTTCACTAATCCTCTCCCAATGAAACTGAGCTGAAGCACTGAAATGAAACTGAAAGTCATGTTTACGAAGCTGTTTTCTCTGCTTCTGCATCAGACTCTGGTCTTTCATCCTTTCCCTGACCTTCTCATTTATTCTGTAAGCACTTCGCGGTTAAGGATGGTCTTGGACTGTGTGAAACAACTTGTTCAATGGTGGCCCATGTTGATATTTGGTTAATGCTACATATATCGTGTATAAAAGTTGTCTTTGAAAGGAGGGTAAAAATAAATGAAGCGTCATTCTTGAATATAGCTTTTGCAATTGATAGCATCAATTTACTAACAGGGACATTTATAAGCATTTCTAAGAAATATTATTTGCGTTCATATTTCTCAAGCTTTCACTGTGAATTTAATGCTTTAAAAACAACAGTTTCAGGTTTATAATAATTACAATTAGTTGGTGTAAATTTGCATGGGATATTGAGAACACCTTTGCCAATAAAAAGAAAGCAAGCAAAACACAAATGCAGAACAGAATATGGAGGAAAAAGTTCATTTGCATGTCTTTGAAGACCAATTTAAATATCTGCTAAAAATACATCCATTTCTAATGCTTTTACTACTCTTTTTGAAAATCAATTTCTTTTTTCTTGCCCTAATAAACTACCCCTATCCATGCAAGCATTTACTAGGAATATTTTTTATGAAATGAGGACTAGAAGCAGAAAACTGCAGTTAAAATAAAGTAAAATGAGAGAAAGCCAGAAAGAATGAAAGTGAATTACACATCCATCATCTGGGTTACTTTCAGATGAAGTTATGGAATTAACTTTAACAAAAAATAATTTAATATTTTGGGGTTTTTTTCCTCTGCATTTTAAGTAATTTAAAATGTCATGAAGTTTCATAGTCTGTTTAGAAGGTTACATATTTGAAATGTAGGGGTAGCTTTGTGATGGCTTGGCCTTACCTAGCCACTAGATGGGATTTCAAGACTTCAAGAAATATATCTAAACATTGGCCCCAAACTGCCATTTACTGTAAAATGGACATAGCTGATCAGGAGCTCAATAAATGTCAATATTTAGTTCATTATCATAAATGAATATGGACATTTCAACTATTAATCTTGCAGGATTGCACCCTCTACACATATTCAGAACATCCCCTTATCTCTATCACTTATCCGTTGCCCATTTGATTTACATCCCAGCCTGAAGTCTAATAGTCATCAGTCTTCTGGGCATTACAGCGGCATAACTGTTTCACTGGTATCTTTGAAGGAATCAGTTTTTTGCTTTTCCCAGTTCCTTACAGGAAACATTCAAGTTTGTTCCAGACCATGTGGCAGTATGTATATGCAAAATGATGATATCATAGAATCATAGAATCATAGAATCATCTAGGTTGGAAAAGACCTTTAAGATCATCCAGTCCAACCATTAACCTACACTACCAAGCCCACTCTAGACTAATCAAGGGTAGACCAGACTAAACCATATCCCGAAGTGCCACATCTACCCGTTTTTTAAACGCCTCCAGGGATGGTGACTCCACCACCTCTCTGGGCAGCCTGTTCCAATGCCTGACCACCCTTTCCGTAAAGAAATTTTTCCTAATTTCCAACCTAAACCTCCCCTGGCGCAGCTTAAGCCCATTTCCTCTTGTCCTATCGCTAGCTACTTGGGAGAAGAGACCAACACCCACCTCACTACAACCTCCTTTCAGGTAGTTGTAGAGAGCGATAAGGTCTCCCCTCAGCCTCCTCTTTTCCAGGCTAAACAACCCCAGTTCCCTCAGCCGCTCCTCATAAGACTTGTTCTCCAGACCCTTCACCAGCTTCGTTGCCCGCCTCTGAACACGCTCCAGCACCTCAATGTCTTTCTTGTAGTGAGGGGCCCAAAACTGGACACAGTATTCCAGGTGCGGCCTCACCAGCGCCGAGTACAGGGGGACAATCACCTCCCTGCTCCTGCTGGCCACAGCATTCCTGATACAAGCCAGGATGCTGTTGGCCTTCTTGGCCACCTGGGCACACTGCTGGCTCATGTTCAGCCGGCTATCTACTAACACCCCCAGGTCCTTTTCGGCCAGGCAGCTTTCCAGCCACTCCTCCCCAAGCCTGTAGCGTTGCATGGGGTTGTTGTGACCGAAGTGCAGGACCCGGCACTTGGCCTTGTTGAACCTCATACAGTTGGCCACGGCCCATCGATCCAGTCTGTCCAGGTCCCTCTGCAGGGCCATCCTACCCTCGAGCAGATCGACACTCCCACCCAATTTGGTGTCGTCTGCAAACTTACTGAGGGTGCACTCGATCCCCTCATCCAGATCATTGATAAAGATATTGAACAAGACTGGCCCTAAAACAGAGCCCTGGGGAACACCGCTCGTGACCGGCTGCCAACTGGACTTAACACCATTTATCACTACTCTCTGGGCTCGGCCACCCAACCAGTTCTTTACCCAGCGAAGAGTATGCCTGTCCAAGCCGTGAGCTGCCAGCTTCCCGAGGAGGATATTATGGGAGACGGTGTCAAAAGCTTTGCTAAAGTCGAGGTAGATGACATCCACAGCCTTTCCATCATCTACCAGGCGGGTCACCAGGTCATAGAAGGAGATCAGGTTGGTCAAGCAGGACCTGCCTTTTGTGAACCCATGCTGGCTGGGCCTGATCCCCTGGTTGACCTGTACTTGCCTGTGGAGTTCGCTCAAGATGAACCTCTCCATAATCTTCCCCGGCACCGAGGTCAGGCTGACAGGCCTGTAGTTCCCCGGGTCCTCCTTCCGGCCCTTCTTGTAGATGGGCGTCACATTGGCAAGCCTCCAGTCATCAGGGACCTCCCCTGTTAACCAGGACTGTTGATAGATGATGGAAAGTGGCTTGGCAAGCTCCTCTGCCAGCTCCCTCAGTACTCTTGGGTGGATCCCATCCGGCCCCATAGACTTGTGAGCGTCCAGGTGGCATAGCAGGTCATTAACTGCTTCCTCCTGGACTATGAGGGCTCCATTCTGGTCCCTATCCCTATCCTCTTGCTCAAGGGCCTGAGTACCCTGGGGATGACCGGTCTGGCTGTTATGTATGTTATACATATATGTTATACATATGTTATATGTAGCTGCATTGTTTGTATTCTACCCTAAAAGCTATTTTTACGTTGCATTTCTTTCTTTTTTGATAGTCCAGCTCCACAGTGAGAACGTACCAAAACAGTAAATCGAGAGTGACCATGAGCCCTGGCTTTAGCTCCCAGTGGAATAGCAGCCAACCTGCTTGGAATACATACACCTTTCCAAGAGCAAGCTTGCACTACCAGTCTCATGCTAGCTACACCTACTGTGCTGGACATCCTGCTGTAAGTAATTATAACCTTTTCTGCAGTTATCTGAGTGAGCTGTATGATTCTCTGGGAGGTGGAGGTGGAGGTGCTCAGGGGCTGACAGTTCAGCACACTTCACCAAGTGCTCTTGTGTCCCACAGCAGTCAGGACAGCTCATGTGTACTAACCGTAACTCTAGAAAGTATTAGAATGAGTCTAAGAAGTAAGCAAATGTGAAAGTTTCATGGCTCAGTAGAAATACATATATCTTTGTACATTTAGCAATCCTTCTCCTTGCATGAAATTACTGTTGTGTGCCTGGGTTTCAGTGTCAGGGATGTGGGCTGGAAAGCGGTATTATTGATGGCTTCTTTTCTGTTTCTAGTGAGTCTGTTAGATGAATGAATTATTCTTTCTATTTCAGAGATTTTAAATTGTATGGATGAGTCAGTGAAGGAGGGCATCTCTTCTCATCATTAGATTTGTTAATATTCACTACTTTATCATTAATGTGATCAGTAGTGAACATGCAATCTTGTTGCTAAGCAAAGACTACTGGTGTTCTGTAATTTGCATGAACTGGTGGCCAAAAAGAATGGGCAGGGGGACTCACTGTTGTTGTGTGGTTTAATTTGACAACCATGAAAGGGTCACAGCTGAAGGCTGATAGTGGTTTTTGTCATATTGCTGTAGCACACTGCTTATAGCAGAGCCCTTTCATTCTTTTAGTTTCTGATTTTGAAAGACTCACAGAGAGTTAACTAGGGAAGACCTTGCTAGTGTAAGCAATCTTCCTTTTTTCCCACTCTGCACTTTGTTGTTTTAATGTTTGGATTTGAACTTTGCTTTGGATACTGTTAGAACTTCTTAAAGGACATAATATCTTAACATCCTGTCGTGTATGTAATGAAGTTTTGCCATCCTATAGTGAACTCCAGTAGGAAAATAGGGGAAAGTGCAGCTTTCACTACAGAGGGGAAATTGTGCTATGCAATCTTATTGCAAGATCTTTGTGATTTGATTTAGATCTGCTATCTTACCTGCCAACAGACTTTTGGCCAGAAGTTTGGGTTAGGAATTGTCTGAAGCATTAACATGGTAATTGAAATAAAGGAGGGGAATAAATTTGTAAAGTCTTATCTCTTTTCTGAGGTGGTGAGATCTCAGAATGAATTAAACATCTCTATGGATTCTGCTGTTTGCTCAATTCCATTACGGTGTCATTGAAAATGATAAAAACTGTTGTGAAGGAAAAAAGGTATTTGGCATCGGAAGGGCACAGATATTTTCCTCGTTTAGAATGATGGCTCAAAAACAGTCCCTGTGCAGCTTAATTTAACTTAAACTGTGGGTATTCAAGTCATTAACTGCTCCTTAACTTTGATCATTTAGAATAAACACTACCCTCTCTGTGAGTCAAGCTTTGAGTCTACTAAGCAAAAGAGCATACGAGAAGAATGCTGTACTTCTGTAAGATGGTTTAAAAATGGAGACATCTTTGTATCCGTATGAATTAAAATGTCAGTCAAGACACGGGAGTCTTTTTAGGCTAATTCCACAGTTCCTCTTTCCTTTGTTTAGACTAAAGCTGATGGTATCTCAACTAGAATTTCTTTACCTGTACAATATTTGCTTTCGTTGAGCACCTCAATATGTAGTCGTTGGGTTCATGAAACACAGGTCCTGCTTGACCAACCTGATCTCCTTTTATGACCTGGTGACCCGACTGGTAGATGATGGAAAGGCTGTGGATGTCATTTACCTGGACTTTAGCAAAGCTTTTGACACCGTCTCCCATAATATTCTCCTTGGGAAGCTGGCAGCTCATGGCTTGGATGGGCGTAGTCTTTGCTGGGTAAAAAACTGGTTGGGTGGCTGAGCCCAGAGAGTAGTGGTGAATGGAGTTAAGTCCAGTTGGCAGCCGGTCACGAGCGGTGTTCCACAGGGCTCCGTTTTGGGGCCAGCCTTGTTTAATATCTTTATCGATGATCTGGATGAGGGGATTGAGTGCACCCTCAGTAAGTTTGCAGATGACACCAAACTGGGTGGGAGTGTCCATCTGCTGGAGGGTAGGATGGCCCTGCAGAGGGACCTGGACAGACTGGATCAATGGGCCGAGGCCAACTGTATGAGGTTCAACAAGGCCAAGTACCGGGTCCTGCACTTCGGTCACAACAACCCCATGCAACGCTACAGGGTTGGGGAAGAGTGGCTGGAAAGCTGCCTGGCCGAAAAGGATCTGGGGGTGTTGGTCAACAGATGGCTGAACATGAGCCAGCAGTGTGCCCAGGTGGCCAAGAAGGCCAACAGCATCCTGGCTTGTATCAGGAATGCTGTGGCCAGCAGGAGCAGGGAGGTGATTGTCCCCCTGTACTCGGCGCTGGTGAGGCCGCACCTGGAATACTGTGTCCAGTTTTGGGCCCCTCACTACAAGAAAGACATTGAGGTGCTGGAGCGTGTTCAGAGGCGGGCAACAAGGCTGGTGAAGGGTCTGGAGCACAGGCCTTATGAGGAGCGGCTGAGAAAACTGGGGGTGTTCAGCCTAGAGAAGAGGAGGCTGAGGGGAGACCTTATCGCTCTCTACAACTACCTGAAAGGAGGGTGTAGTGAGGTGGGTGTTGGTCTCTTCTCCCATGTAGTTAGCGATAGGACGAGAGGAAATGGGCTCAAGCTGCGCCAGGGGAGGTTTAGGTTGGAAATTAGGAAAAATTTCTTCACGGAAAGGGTGGTCAAGCATTGGAACAGGCTGCCCAGAGAGGTGTTGGAGTCCCCATCCCTGGAATTGTTCAAAAAACGGGTAGATGTGGCACTCTGGGACATGGTTTAGTCTAGTCTACCCTTGATTGGTTTAGTGTGGACTTGGTAGTGCAGGTTAATGGTTGGACTGGATGATCTTAAAGGTCTTTTCCGACCTAAACGATTCTATGATTCTATGATTCTATGAAATGATACTTCAATGTGGAAGTCAATTTAACTGATTGCTGGTAAGTAGAGATTTCAGAATAGCCAGAGTTGCATAAACCTTTGTGCAGATGAGAAATGCCAAAACCACGTAGATAAGTACAAGATAACTAACTAAATTGTTTGATTAGTCCTGCCCTCAGTGTCCCTGGGTTCAACTGTTCAGAAAACTTGGCACATTTCTTGGCTCCTGCTTATCTGAGGAGCTCATCTGTGGTGCTACTCAGCAGATAACTGGACTGATTTCCTAGGCTGGCGGTAAGAAGCTGTAATAGTTAGCTGCCATTGCAGCGCCTACTACTGTAATTGCGTATTTTTTCCATACCTTCCCTACTTCTGCATGCTCTGAGGGTGAGGCTGTAAGTGGGGCCCGGGCAAGGCACTCCAGCAAACTCAGCTCCTCCCTCCTGCAGCATCAGATGAGGGTCAAGTTTTCCAAGTGAAAACAATGCCTTAATATTTGCTTGAATATCTGTTACAGTGTATACGATAAAGTTAAAATTAGTCTCGTTCCTGTTTCTAACTTAAATTTGTTTAATCTGGGCTCACACCAACACTTCTATGGCAAATGACAACAATAAAAGCTAGATATGGAGGAGCTCCTTTATTCGTGAATCTTCCCAGTGTAACATGCTCAACTGGATACCTACTATACTTTAGAGGATTTTATTTGCCCTCATCTGACACAGGTTCGCCAGAACAAGCTGTAGGTTTTATTGCTGTATGAAGCAGTTTCTGCAAAACCTCCCACATGGAATATGTCTAAAGATCATTGTAGTTTCTTGACGCTTTGGAGGCTAACAAACTTACGAACGCTTTGCAAGTTCAAGGCAGACAAATGTCAGGGAGTTGGATCTGGCCTTGAAGTACTTGAAGATATTTGTCCCTGGAGAGAGAGCCAAGAGAAAAGCTTTGGATTTCTCTAGTGTTTGGAGAAAAGCTGAAAGAGAAAAAAAAGATTCATGTTAATTGGGCCAAATGTAACTTAAAAAAAAATCCTCTAATTAATTTTTTTTCTAAATGAAAGAAAAAATAACATACAAAGTGCAGTGTTAAGAGACCCTTATGACTCTGGCTGTCCTGAGAAATATGTCTGAGCCAAAGGCAGGGGGGTTTATTTTGTTTTATCTGAGAAGACACTCTGCATCTCTCTTTCATAGTGCCACAGTCGTTGATTAAAAGCAGTCTTTTCACCCTAGGAAGGCAAAGAACAGGAAGTTTGTTTAAACAGAGTAATTTTTCAGCTCTTGGAGTTATCTAGGGAAAAAAAGACTGCATATCATCACAGTCAACAGTGCAATGCAGTTTTTGAACAAACAAGAAGATGCTAAATTCTCCTAGCTATAGTGGGAGGCAGAATACTCTGTAGGATCTGTGTATAATAATGATAAAGTGGTAGATGGCCCTCATAAAGTATACAATGGCCTTTTTTTTTTTTTTTATATTAGGGGCTAGAAGTTCCCCTGGCATTCACGTGCAGAGGCTTGCAGCCAGAGAAATACAGCATGTAGTGCTCAGAATAGGAGGAGACACCTAGCCATCTAATTTTCCGTTGAACTTTCTTCACACAACAAGGATAAAAAGGAAGATAAAAAAATAGTCAAAGTAATTCTGATTATCCCCACTGGGCAAGATAGGAACAGTCCTTTGAGCACTTTCACATCTGTGCAGGTTTCCTACCCATATTTTTTCCAGTGTCTCAAAGACTCAATTTCCCTTTCTCCACATTTTGCTGGAAGGATGATAGAATTTCAACAGATCTTAGAAAATCTTGTCCAGTGAATTAAGTCTAACAAATGACTACTTAGATTGTGCTGTAATTTTAAAGAAGTACATGTGTAAAGTGGGCAAACAAAACACAGATCTCATCTGCTTTTGACTATTTCAGTTGAAATTGTAAGGGAGTCTCTTATGTCTGTCTTGAATATTCATGTAGCAGCCACAGATATCTGCCACACTCACTTATGTAGATGTCAGTCCTTACTTAGGAAGGAATTTGTCAATGTGATATTCTTTGATGAAGCACACAGTACTGTTGCAGACTGAGTTACCCTGCAGGGTTTGAAACCTTTGTTGTAGGCCCATGGGATGATGAATTTAGTTGCATGTATTAATTTCTTCATGTGCATACATCTCTGTAGCATATGTGATGTCTTTGCATTCCTTATCTAGATATGCAACTCAGCATATGTAAGACTTTCCACTCGAATCTATTCTGTACTCTAACGGGATTTGGTCATGCTCCACTAGATCAGTGACAGCCTTCAAAGCATGATTGGTTAAATCTGTAAAGTTATTATTTGGAGCTCTACAGATAATGTTTACAAGCTGTTACATCTGAGATGTCATATGTGGATCAGACAATCAGTTTGCTTAGCAGTACTTCTGTCCCCATTCCAACAGTCTGTCCCCAGACTTCTTTCTGCTAACTTCTTTAAATGCGTGATTGCTTCTGAAATTATGCTGTTAGTAGGAATGTGTAAAGCAGAATTAAAAAAAAAAAAGTGACGCAGAGCTCTATGAGACACTACTGGCCTTCTTTCACTCACTTCTCTGAGCCCTCGTAGGATCTCAAATCTTTAATCTTAGGAATCTTAAGACCCAGTAGAAGGAGCTATAGCTCCCTTTACATTTTCCCACCGACAATCCTTGGACAGAAAAGCAGAAAAGGAGCAAGGCTGTCACTGTGGGCAACACTAATGAAAGGTCCTACTCACTGTCATTATGACTATGCAGAGTCCATCGGAAAAATTTCCAGTGGCAGGCAGGTAGCCCTCAATGTTGAAGACAGAACTGCAGGACTGCAATACTGCACAGCTGTAATGCTTTGTGTAAACTGACTGTTTTGATCATTGCCACACAAATTGGATTAACATCTGTACTGAGCTCTCAACAACTCTCTTAACTTATTTTGTATACATTTATAAAATTAGAAATCCTGCCATTTTTATGTGATTAGATAATACAATGTTTAGGGACCACCTGGGAATGTGAGACACAGTTATTAATTTGTATGTATACATATATCTCTCTAATGGCTAAATTATTAGTTTGTATATATATATTTAGGTACACAGATCAAGTTTTTGACTAAAATCCATGCAGAATGACACAGGAAGGTTCTCAAAGCAGGGTTGGTCTTGGGTGTCAGTCTCTAGTCTTCTGATGTGATCCTGTCATCTGAAATGTAAACCTAGTTAGGGAACACATTCTTGTAAGTGTAATATCCTACTCAAAACCGGTCCTATAGCACAGAAATAAGACTGACAGAAGCAATATACTGATACATGCCACATTCTTAAGATAGACCATAAATGATGTGATCATACGCTGTAGTGCAAAGATGTTTTAAGAAGCAACTTTCTTTAAATCCAGGGGGCGTTCAATACACATAGTGTGGGTGTCCTATTCAAAATAGGCCTTTATTTCTCTAGAAATGTAAGTAGAACAGATCAGCACTCCAATGTATTATTTTTTTTATACCAAGATCTTTCCAGTGAGTAATTCTGTTGCACCTCTTTTTAGAGAATGAGACAGTGCTAAAGAGTTAAATGCTTATGCAGTATAATACTGTCCTCTATCATCACTAATTTCCAAGGTACCTGTTTAAACAGAAGCTGTCACTTTCTGATCTGGCTTGAGCCTCCTGCCTGATTCATTTTGTAATGTCACGAACAGTGGATTGTGGATTCATGGAATAGAGCTGGTCTGATTAGAGATGAAGAAACTTCCTTTTACACACGCACATCCTTATAATCAGCAATGATGGGCAAGGAAATAAATAGTACAGTAGGGATGAATTGGAAATGTCTCTCTAAGAACCTCTCAATTTCACTTGAATTTCTGAAATCTTGGTTTTCTCTGTCCTTAGCATTAACCCTTTCTTACCTTCAAGAGCCTTTCATGTGAGATTGATCCATTCTGCAGCCAGTATTTCTTTGGTGCTACTGGCCCTTGTCATTATAATAGCTACAGGTAAAAAAAAAAAAAAGGAAATGGGTCCAAAGAATCATACACTGTTGAAGGACCATTGAGCAAAATGTCTGCTGCATGACACTTTGGTCACAGTCTTACAGCATGTAAAGTGTAAGGGATGTATTTTAATCCTCTAAAGGTGGTGATCACTTTACAGAGCGCTGTCATATCCCCATCTTCAGAAGCCCATTAGTTAATCTGGGGAAAGCTCAAGTGTGGGCTGGAGAGAGGCGGGAAAGAGAGTTCCCAACCAGGAGAAAAAAAGGGTTTATTACCAGAAGCTATTTTTTGTAATTGCTGATATGTTCCTTATGAAATGCTGCAAGAAGTGAGGGAGCAAATGAAAGAGGCAGTCATTAAAGTGAGAATGAAAAGGATGACATCTCCGTTGCTGGGTGTCAGTTGTGGTGTAAGAGAAAAGCTGTGCTGGGTGGGAGGAAAGTAAATGAAGAATTGTGGAGAAAGGAAATTTTTAATTGACAAGATGTTGTAGCTATCAGGTGCAATGAGTAGCTTAGTGATCAAGTGCAAATCCATATGCTAACTGCTGACATAAATTATTTATTCTGTTTATCTATTACCTCCATCTACCGGAACGGAGCCTCAAAACCATGAACTTATTAGGCCGCAAACGTAAAACACATTTTCACTGTGGCTCAGCTTCTTTGGGGAAGAGAGTGTGGAAATTTCAAACCCCCAAACAAATATGTCTCTTAATTAACTTTTCTCACCATCTGTGCTTACTTATAGCTGAGGCAAGCGGTACCAGTGACTTGTGAGATTGCTTTCAATGCTGCCTCTTTAGGCCAGCTTTTCAAAGCAGCAATCACATGCAGTTAATTCCGATCAGATCGGCTTATCAGCTCAGTTCATTGTAGCGCTTTCATAATCATTCGTGTGTGACAGCCCATTAAAACTTGGCCAGGCCTTTAAAAAAAAAATCACAAAATCCACGAATGTGTTTTACGTTCATCCTTTGAGGTATCCAGTGTATTTGTTTTGTGCATTAACCTTTGAAATTGAGCTTCTGTGAAGGGTTGTAGGGAAAAGTCACTGGTAATATATGACTTCAGCCAAAGTAGTTTACTGTATTTTACCTCAAAGAATAGTTTTATTTAAAAATATATGCTGTGATAATTGTGTTAAATGCTGTCTATGGCTCTGCTTGGCTCCTGCAAAGGTACAGTGCTGCTGGCGCAGCCCACCAGACCTGGGAGAGCTAATGCGGTGTGTGTGGAAGGCCGCTGCCCATGGGTGGTTCTGGTTGACCAAGTGAGGTTCTCCTTTCTGGAGGACTTTTAGTGGATGGCAGTTACAGTTTGACACTGATTGCCCTGGTCAGAAATGTTTCAACTGACTTGCAACACATATTTTTCAAAACGTCTGGGGAAATGGAGAAGTTCCCCCGAAATTTGAGTTTGGAGATGTTTGGTTTCAGAATTCTGATTTTTATGTGTGAATGTTGTTTTAATGTTCTTTTTTCCTCTATCCACTACTCATTTACACATCACATATATTAAAACTTGTTATTCTTTCTCAACAGATTAATTAAAGAATGTTGTGGATTGATATTTGTTGATATCTTTTATAGATTTGTCTCTAGCTTGTATTTTAAGATAAAAAAATCAAATTTTCCACAAAAACCACAGGACAAAATAATTTTTTTCTGAACTATTAATATGAACAAGATTGGAAAAAACCCCTCTGTATGTAACTCTTGTGCACTTATTTTCAATAAGAAAGATTTCTTTGTGGAAAATATAATTGAAATCTTTGAAATTACCAAAAAATACATATAGATATATATCCACAGTACTGGTAAAATAGGTACTGCTGAAAAGTTTCTCACCACATCCTAGTGCTAATAAGGTCAAACGTGCTGGAGATGGGAACTTTTTGTTTACAAACAGACTCTATAGAAATTTTCTTGCTGATTCTACATTTTTATTCTTGTGTACTGAAGTGGCAGATACATGCAGAAAGAAGGTATTTTTGAATAGACTTGAAAAATACAAACCAGATGCTGCCTTTTTCTTCTTTTTTTTTTTTTTGAAAGAAGGGAAGAAAATTCCCTAAATTTAGACTGTAAAATAGACTTGTAGGAGGCAGTAAATACAGATCTCAGTAAATGTCTATAATTTACAGCTACAGATATATATCTACTTATACATATGTCTACATGTATTTGTGTCTGCATTCATATATGTGTGTGTGTGTCTATATATATATGTACATACATGCTTCTAATGTTTATTTTGGTTTTGGTTTTCTGCTTTAATTTAGCAAATAGGAGGTCCATAGTTCTAATTTAGTGTCTCCATTTTCAGTGAGCCAGACAGGTCGTCTTTAGGATTTGTTACTAAAGGTGATGAGTCCTCCAGGCTCCAGAGAAAATCCTGGTATTAGGGCTCGAGAATAGATGCTACAAACTGCCAACCTGTCACATGTTTTGGAGACACCTGACACTTTTTTGAAAGACTGATTACTTCTAAAGGCCAGCAACTGTGTTGCTTTCATTTTAAATAATTAACACGCTCAGTAGACTTCCCTATTGTATTGCAGCCCCCAGGGGTGAAGAGTTTTGGACTAGTCTGAACAAATACCGCTTCAAATAATTTTGCTGATGGAGTATTTATCTTCTCTCAATTTTAATTGGGGGTATTGATTTAATATAAACCCACCCAATTTAGTGAAGGCATAGGGGATGAAAATTTTCCTTTTGCACTTAGACCTACGTCTTTGCCTTGAAGTTTTATTTACACCAGTCTTGCAAAAGGGATGATATTCAACAGCACTGTCAACAGCGACTTCTGTTTACAAAAGGAGCTGGAAGAAATGTGTGTCTGTGGGAAATACTGATTTGTCAGAATTAAAATGTTATTTTGATGAAATTTCAGGTTTTTTATCCTTAAGAAATTTCAAATGTTGTTGCTTTACTGGAAACCCAAATGCTGACCAAAGATCATTTGTCCCTTGCTGTTTTCTGGCATATGTTCCACCAGCAATTTAGACACTTTGTTGAGAGCACATGATGTAAAAAAGACCCAAACCCTAGAGCTCCTTGCATGGCCATGATTAATCTGCTAAGCAATCTGAATTTTGATCTTTATCACCTCTGCTGAAATGTTTGCTGTTGCTTTTATTAGCTGGATTTCCTTTAAAAGAAACACCTTGGGAGAGAATGTGATCTGTGTGTCTGTCTTGGGCTTGTTTTCCAGTAATTTCTCTACTTTTGGCTAGTTTCGAGATGAAGGTTATTGTGGGAGGACTTACTCTGTGTTGCGGAGACTGGAAGCATTGTGTGGAAGGTGTTCCCACAGGACACATGAAGGAGGGAGCTGGAGTTTTGGAGAAGAGAAAACAGAAATCCACAAGAAACCAGGCTTTATTTTTTTCTGCTACTCAGGGAACAACTCATCACAGTGCTTGCTTGACTTTTTCCTGGATAAGGTCTCTATTGACCTCAGAACTGTACCAATGTACTGTAAAAGAAGGTCCCTGTCCCAAAGCCTGTAACTAGATGGGACAGAAAGTAGGAATGGAAGCAGGGGCAGTGAGAGAAGGGATCCTACCCAATGCCATGCAGCTGTTGAAGGAAAAAAATGGCAGTAGGCTTAGGTTTTCTTTAATTCCAAGTTGGTGCCTTATTTGTCAAACTAGGCTTTTTTTCTGTGTTTTTCCAAGTATATAGCTAGACAGTATTTAATTTTCTTCTAAAACCTGTAACTATAAGGTGATGGAAGTGTTTTATGAAGACCAAAACTTCTAGCTGAAAACAGGTATGGTTAGTTATGTTCTTTGCTTTTAATCGGTGCCTCTCTTCTGTGCTAGATCAGGTCCTCATTGAGGATGTTAAATACTGACATTTGTGCTTTTGCGAAACAGAGACGTGCTTCCTGCAAGGGCACCTCCCCCCAGGGCATCACTCCTTTGTTTCTTTGCTTTTCTTTTATTTGGGGGCTGTCAATATTTTAGTGTAGTTTTCCGTGGTGGTCCTCTTTATAGCTTCAAGATGGACTGCCTGGATTTTGCGAAATAGACTACTTTGGGTCCCACACGGAGCAGAATATTTTCCATTTGCTCCATTCATGTGCAAATACCTATCTTCCTTGGGTAAACAGGCAGCTTCCATGCAAGAGGAAAAAAATTGAAAGGGCCTGGAAATATCGCAAAGATCTTTGCGGAGATTCTCTACAGTATTTTCACCTTTCGCTCTTTTTTCTCATCTTTTTAAGCATGAGCCCTTTGGCATGGTCAGGTGCTAGGAATCTCCTGGCACCAAAGGCAAATGCTCTGTTGAGGCTCTGTCCTTCTGCCCTGGTGCCCTTTCCTTGGATGTCTGCCAGCATGGCTCTGATGAAACCAGAGCCACTGCGCATCTCTCTGCCAAGCACTTGCAGTCAGTAAGAGCAAAACTCAGCCTTTATGTTCAGCATGGTCACAAACTGTCTACGGTTGGACTCAATAATCTTAAAGGTCTCTTCCAACCTAAATGATTCTATAAGTCTATGAAAAGGAGTGAAGGTTGTCAGGAGATCTAGGTTGCGGTCTGTTCCAGCATATTCACTTGTGCTCTGTGCTAGGTTCTACTACTGCATCTCTGTGTGGTCTTGGAAAAGCCATACAGCTTTATTTGTTCCCCCATCTTACTTTATTCCTTCATTTGTATCATGTAAATGAGAAAGTTTGCCCACAGACACTTAGATGTGCAGCTGATTTTTTTTGGTATTGTCAATGATTTATTCTAAAAGTAGGCTCTTTTAAACTTCTAGAAAGCATCTCAGTTTTTGCTTTGTTATCAGGGTAGTCTTTCTTTGACTGAAAGCTTCCTTTTCTTCAGAAGCTGCACTAGTAGAAATCCTCACATTGTATACAGCTGGATGAAAGGTTGGATTGAGTTGTTTTCCTATGAAACCATAAAGTGATTTTCTTTTTAAATCTTTCTTTCCATTTGGCCACTACTTAATGTCTTTTGTCTGCTTAAGGAGGACAGGTGCAATTATTCACCTCTGAGTCCTGGGAAAGAAATTGTAATTCAGCATGGTCTCTTTCTCTTAGAAAGGAATGTAATTCACTGTCCCACATACAGTACATTATGCGGGTCAAACAGAATTGTGAAAACTGTAGCATTGTCAAGAAGAGCATACAATGAACAACGCTTGGTACCAAATCAGGCTGTTTATCTTAATACTTTATTTGTGAGTGGAAAAGTAAAAGAATTAATTATAGATTGAAGCTTGATAGAATTGTCTTTTCAGTCTTTTAAGGACAAAATCTCTTGGCACTGCTATGGGAGGAAAAGGATGTGTGAAGGTTCTCTGACTGGTTCATTGGGATGTAGATTTTAAAGCAGTGGTTGTAGATCTGTCATTACTTAGATAATTTAATTATTTTTTTCTTTTTTGTTCTTTTACCATGATGAAAATGGTGGCCAAGACTTCAAAAATGTAGCACAGAATTTGTTTCCGAAGAAAGGAAGTTCTCACCCTTTCCTTAAAGAGCAACCTTGCATGCCACTGAGTTAAGGTACTCTGACTGACTACATAGTGGTTTCAGCCCAGAGTGAATATATTCAGTGGATATTTAATAGATTAATGATGGAAGAGATCTGTTTACAGAACAAAATTCTGCACTGGGTAAACTAACAGAGTTTCTAGCTGTGGTCACTTACAAATGCAGAGCAGCTGTGTCCCAGCATACTTGTTGCTTGAGAATTACACCAAATGCACAGATTTAATTTAAAGATATTTAGTTCAAGTTTCAAGACCTTTTTTTCTCACCTGTGGGGAAAATAAGTCAGGTTACTGTTTGTGTGTATCATGGCTAAGTCTTTTCATTGCAGTCCCTATTTTTACTTGCTGATAAGTTTATGATACTTGCAGCTTTCTGGGAGAAACCTATCAGGTCTGGTCTAATCCTGAAGGCAAGTTGCCACAGAATTTTGAATAGAGTCGTTTTTGCTGCTTCATAGTCAAAGAAGTCAGATGCACATTTCCCACCTTTGCTGAAATAAATAATTTAATCGTCAAATCTTTCCTCCCCCTAACTGCAAGACAATGATTTATAGAATAGATACCAGTCTTTTCAGGCAGTTAAATGTTCATGTTTCTCCCCCCCATGATCAGTTAATTCAGGAACAGAGAGATAAACTTGATGCTTTCCAGTAGAGGGTGTCTGAAGCAGGTGTTTTGTCATTTTAATTTTTCTGAAATGCAAAATGGAGTAATTTTGTGATTCTCGGCCATGGCTTTTTTGTCCTCTTTTCTTGCACTAAAGGAGTTAATTTGAGGTAAAAAGGGCAGTAGAAAGAGGGCAAAGCATTCAATTTGTTGTTCTTACAGCCAAGTATCGTACAATAGGCAAACTGAATATGGAAACTATATCTGCTTATGGTAAGATGTATAATTCCCTTCAGAGAAAATGCAGACTGCTGTGTAGATCTAAAAAATGCTCAGAGTCTGGGAATAAACAGCTGTGCTGCTGTTTCAGGACTAAATGTACCACATGACAATCACTTTGGTTCTCTTGAAATGTTACTGAAGTAGGAAAAAAAAAATCACATAACATTAATAAAAGAAAGCCAAGCATGTTAGCACTTTTGTGAAGGCTAAGTTGCATGGCTTCATGAATAACTTGTTTTTAAAGGGCAATCAGCATTGAAAACTTGTTAACTCAATATAAAGAAATTAATTGATTTGAAGGGTTACATCTAATTTTGGTATTTTACTCTAAGACATTGCATGTGAACAAACCCTTTTGCTAGTCTTGTTAACATCATTAGGGGTGTTTGTGTTGGTGGTGGTCTCTCTGGGCAGAGTAACTTGCATGATTAAAAATATTTTTCCTTATTTAAGAAAAAAAAAGGAGAGGGAGAGGAAAGATTTTTTCCTCTGAAAAAGGAATGATAAACCCACACAGAAGGAAAAGTGCCAATTAAATTATGGGTTTGAGGAAACAGTTAAACTGTCTCTAAACAACATGTCAAGCATAAAGAAGGAGGAGAAAAAAACACAAATATTATCTTTCAGCAAAAATGAACTTAGATTGTTACCTGTACATTCTTAAGGAATTTTGTTTTCACTGTATTTAAGTTAGTCCTAAAAAACCCAACACACTATCTCCTCCCCCCCCCCCCCCCCCCAAAATGCAACAAAAAACCAGACCCAACAGAGATGTCATTCCACTCAAGGAATGCTTTTTATACATTTTTAGAAGTCATATGTCTGGAGGAATAAAAACATCTAATTTCCTACACCCAAAGTGAAAATACTTCATTCTTATTTAAACTGAAGTGAATCAAATGTAATTGAAAAGCAGATGTAAATAAGGCTAGTGATCACAAAGGGATGAGTTGCTGGTCCAAACGGGGCACTGGAGGAGAAACTTGAGAGGCATTCTGCACAAATTACATAGCTGGAAGGAGAAGTCTTTTCTTGCTTTGCACAATACTTGAGTTTTGTAAGGGAAGGTTTCTTCATCAAAGTGCTTACTACAATGATGTCCAGTGATGACTGTGGTATCAGCAGATCTGCAGCTGCATATGAGACTCCTTGCTGATGTATTGGACATTTATAATGCAGCTTCCAGTCTGAAGAGGTGATGGTGTGTATCGCTGCGCAGAATATCTCCCACAGATATTTCACTTTTGTGTTTCCCTCTAAAAAAACCCCAAAGTATACACTTGCACTTTCTGTGTAGAGAATACAATCAGCCAAGCTCTCAGATGACCAGAGGTGATGAAGTCCCATTGGCCTCAACCAAGACATTCCTGTTTGTATTCATTGATGGTCTGATGAGCAAAAGTAGCCAAAGGGTGTGTTTGACTCTGATGTGGACTTCTTTGTCATGTACTTAAGTCTGTATTACCTATTGCATCGATACACTGAAACAAGCCTGGTTCCACTGGTTAGAAAAAGAGGCAAATTTGCCTTCTGAGTTTTGCCCTGACCATGTTGCTTTAATCACATATATATGCTGGTTTTTTTCTGTCCTCTTCTGGCTTTTCTTGAGATCATGGGAGAAAGGAAAATACCTTTTTCACATGAGGCAAAGAAGATTTTTGGTTTTTTCCACTATTTTCTTTCCTATGTTTTGTTCTTTCACAAGTGAAGTGAATCCCCCACCTACCTGTGGGGATTTTAAGAAAAAAATCTTTTAACGTGGAAGTGTTTATGTTCTCATTAAGGGGTGAACATAACATTGATTTCCTCTACCCTCACCCAAAATCTAATTGCAAACTGTAGTGGCTGGAGATAAGTCTGCTCACCAGGTTTAATGGTGTTTTACTAGTTTAATTAGGCTTTGGTTTTAAGGTGTTGCATGAAAAGAAAAGGGCTTCTCAATAGTTGGGTTAAAAAGGCAGGGAGAAACAACAGCCATAAGGGCACTTTCCCATGTACTTGAGCATGATTAAATGTAGCAGGGGGTTCTTCCTTCACTGAGTAAATTACCTTTGTCCCACGTGTATATTGATATAAACTTTAAACATTTGGCTTTGCAATATATCTCAGGCTGCTTCTCTCACTGCTCAGGGTCAAGAGAGAAATTCATGAATGCTGACAGGAAATCTCTTTCTAAGTATAAGGAATAGGTGTCCAGTTTCTCAGATAAACAGAAGATTAAAATTGTCAAATTCTTTGTGTGTTTACTTTTAAACAAGGCACATGGCAAATGAAGGAACCTTTTCACCATATGTATATCAGTAATTCAGATGCCACATCATTTCTCTAGTGTCATACATACAAAATCCCTCGAAAAATCTGCCTCCCTGTGCAGATTGTTTCAGCCTGGTACAGCGATTCAGGAAAGTGTTGGTTTAGGTTATTTATTACTATTTTAGAAGCCAAAAGATCTGAGCCTTCAAGAAACTCTACCTGACATTGCCAGATGCTACCGAAGCGATAGTCGCATCAGGGTGCCACAGGGTTTTGATAGGAAGAGTGTGTGTTTCTTTTACAGTGTAGGAAATGGAGAACAGTTCATAAACTTTTTTCATTTTCTCTCCTACTCTCCCATCTCTATTCGTCTTACACTATTTTTCTTCTCTGTAGCATTAAGGCAGATTTAAGACCAAAGCTGAAACATAAGGCATAAATAAATGAATACATGATCTTTTTAATCCAAATGTAATTTGTTAAAATCTGTTCAAAATCTTGTCTAATAGGCAATTTTAAAATTCTTCAAATCTTATCTCTTGTATCTGGAATTACGTTAAATCATCTGGGACTGCTATTTGGGACTGGATATTTATTAAATAGGGTTCAATATATTTATATTTTTACATTTTAATTTACTAATATTGAACCAAATACAAAGTTTCCTTAAAGTTTAATATTAAAGATGGTAAAAACTTGTGATGTGCTTTTCAGTCAAGCTGAAGACACTTTCTTGGAGCCTGTTTTTATAACAACATGACTAACAGTTAAAAAGAAAATACAGTGGTTCAAACCAGGGTGCGTAAATTTTTATGAACTAAAATGGGACCAACTCTAACACCACACTTCTGGACATATTCACCCAGTCTATGCATTAGCTACTGTGCTTCCTTTGGGCTTATTCCTTCCGAATTTGGGGTACACAGCATTCTCTAGGGAGGCAAGAGTGAGGTGGGATTTAGGCCCGTGAAGTTGTGCCATCTGGTGACAATTCACCCCATGGAAGTCACTGACTACAAGGGACTCTCATGCCACCACCAGTCTACATTGGCTCCCGAAATACAATAAATGACATTTACTCAACAGCAAGCATTTTATCTCAGTTTCTGACTGAGAAGTACTTCAATGAATATCCTTGTTCATTAACTGCATACTAGTTTTAAATGTTTGTTCCATTTTAGCCACTCTTTAAGCATACTATTTCTAGCTCTTGCTCTGAATGCACTATTTAATAATGATGGTGGGCCGAATAGCTTTAGTCATATCACTAATAATCATCTTAACCAATCTATTGTGCAGCTGAACAGAGCAGGTTAATGCAGAAAGTGGAGGGGTTTGGAAGCAGTTTCCCTATCATAAAAATATAAGACCATAGATTGCCTCAGATTTGAAAAAAGCAAATTGCTGATCTGAACAGAAATACATGCCAGTCAGAATAAATATTGGCCTCAATGAGAGTTATTTTGTTGGAGAAGGGGATTTGATATTCAGGAGACTCTTTAGCTGTGGTAGTTGTTGAGTATTGCTTATTCAGGCAGTAGAATTGTTGGGCTGAAGCAGGGAAAGTTTATTAGCCCTGCCTTGGGCATCAAACTATTAGATTTCATGTAATTTCAGCAGGTTCATAGGAAATATTTTACACCTTCATGAGTAAATGTGAAATTTTGGGCATCAGGAAACTCTATGAGCATTGTATTTTTTCATACTATTTTTGAAATAGTGCTTAGTTCTTTGAGACCATATTGTTTTTATTACGATAGGCATTATTTGTCCCGCTGTACTCATTTTCTTTTTTAAGGAGAATATAAGGATGAGTGGTGATATAAGGTACTGCATAACTTTGTTAAAAAAAAAGGGGGGGGGGGGGGGATGGTGGAGAGCTGCTTCAGACAGATGAAAAATACCTAGTGCGTCAAGGAAAATATATTCCCCAGTGTCATTTCATGCTCCACAGGGGTCTGTTTTCTTGAGTCCAGTGCAAATGCATACTCTCAAGAAAGCCATTTTCTGCTTAATGTGGAAAAGAAGAATAAAGCAATTTTTTATTCCACTTTTATACAATCTTGTCAAGAAAGAGAGGTGGATGAAGAATTACAATCTTCAGAGAGGCCATCAAGACTCCCTAAACACAAACCTTATCAACCCCAGTCTGTAATCATGTCAAATTTCACAAATTAAGCAAGACTGGATTCTGCTTTGGACACCTCCAAGGAAAACCCATGATACAATAGGAACTAGCACGTCCAATTCCTTAAGCAGATCTCTTTTTCCTCTGAGTGAACAGTGATGAGATGAATATGGAGGAAGCATGCAAGCCCTCCCTTCTGTTCCCTGGAAGACGTTCTCCACCACCCTCCTCTCCACCCCAAAATTAAAGCTTGCTCTGACCTATTTTCATATTTCGTATTCCCTGCGCTGTGTGCAGAGAGCAGGCACAGAGCAGCACTGAGAGTTCACGTGCCCGCCTGCAAAGAGAGGGAATATGATGCAAGAACAAGCTAAGACAGGAGAATTGATCTCTTCAATATCCCGGTGGCAACGCAGTGTTCAGTTCCTAAATGAGTCTAAACAAAAGTCCCCTGTGCTGTTTGAAATGTCGTAGGGGTTATCCTTCCTTGCCTACAGCTCCTGCTCTGGAGGGCCACAGGTCTCCCGTAGGTTTTGCGTGATACCTGCCAGGCCTCTGTGGTTGCCCGGGGTACTCTCGGGCATCTCAAATGGCACTAGGCAGCTATAATTAGGCAACTTAATCAAGCTCTTAGTTCCTGGGACTGCTTTGCCAAATATCTAATTTTAGCTGTCAATGATGCAATGAGTGGACATTTCAGATGCTGCAGAAAATGAGAATTGTCACCATATGACCCACCAGATCTGCCAAGCCAAATGAAGTGCTCAGCAAACCGTGAAAAATTCAAAGACCAGCACCTGTAAATGGGAGTGTACACCCGAAAATGAACTTATTTTTGGCTAGTCACTTTGCTTCCATTGGATTTTATGCATCAGAGGGGAGAGTGCTGTGCAGCAGTAAGCAAATGAACCCAAGGAGAAAAAAATACTAAGCCTTCCTGTGATTAATTACTGTAGACATTAACACCATTGAATATTTTGATGAATCCTTAAAAGTCTCCAAATCTCATAAAATGAAAACCTACAAAGGATTTGCTTTCACTACAGGTAAACTTACATCTAAAAATTTAGAGAAAAATGTTCTTTATCTTGGTAGTATTTTATTAAATAAAGTCTACAAATAAAATTGTAACATAGGAATAATTTTCCTGGAGTACTGCATGATAATAAACTAACTTTCTAGGATGGGTGGGGAGAGAGGTAGTAACACTATTCATTTTAATAAGCTGCCTTGATAATTCTGTGCTGCATCACTTCCAGAATGCTTAAGTAGTAATGTGTGGAATATTTCTGAATGCGATTAGGAAGTGCACCTTTCATTTCTGTATCTGCTCTTAAATAATATGAACACAAAAATAATGGTATTTCTGCAATTGGTAAAGGAGACAAATGCATAGTCTCTAGGGAATGGCGTCTATGAGAATGCTCCCACAGAAAATCCTCACACTCTTCCTATTGATGCAACAGTTAAAATATTTTCATGTTATGTTCCATACCCATATGGTTTTCTTCAGTGTTGTTTTCTCAGTTGATGGAGGGAAATTCCCTAGACACATTTTACATAATAGCTTGTATGGTTGCTGTTGCTTACATTTGTTCTGTCAATTGTGGATAGTTCTTATTTCCAACTATTTTGTTAGAAGTGCTCAGAATGCTTAAAAATGCTGGAATAAAGTATATTTAACACAACCACCCACTTGCAGAGCTCTACAAAGCTGGAATTCATCCCTCAGCTCTTCTCTTAGCACCCAGCTCTGTCTCATGGAAATACCCTCACTGTTTTCTTTTGCTTACTTTAACACTTTTTAAAATTTATTTTTGTTAATTTTTAGACATTATTTTGGTAGTTGTGGAAGATACATTTTCACCACTGTTTTTATTTGCAAATTGCTTTTGCCCCCTTTGAGGCAATGCGGGCTGTTGAAAGAAGCCCAGGCGCTAGAGCCAGGAATTGTGAGGTTCCCCCGCACTTTGGTTGATGATGATTTTCAGATTAATTAATAAAAGGATTCTGTAGCATCCTACAAGTATTGGCAGTTATCCTCAGTATTTCAGTGGGGGAACATTTCCTTTATAGCTTAGGAGAACTGATGTACAGTGAAATTAGATGAGGAGCATTACTGAGATTGGAACTCATGTTTCTTATTACCTACCAGCTTGCTAAATGTACCAGAAGGTATTACTCACCCCTTTTTTTTCTGTAGCATTTTCCCCATAGCAGAATGACGTGGTAATACTTGCCATTAGCCATCTTGATGTTTTGAAACTAATATCGGTTCTGAGACAGCGTTAAACCCGTGTGCATAGATACGATTGCCTGAGGTAGGAATGAAGGTGGGCTCCCCACATGGATCTTCCTGCAGCATTTGGGATATTTTTTCCCCAACATGTTTGATCTCTCACTTTGAAAGTCAAAGTACAAAGTCAAATGAAATCCGACCTGGTCAAGTAAAGTATTTTCTCAATAGACTTGCAGAAGCCTCCACAAATTGGATCTATGATTTAGAGAAGTTACATAGGTTTGGGGTTTTGGTTGGTTGGTTGGTCTTTTGTTTTTTAACTCCAAAAGAGTGTGCTGTTGGACATATTAGAGGTGACATGAGGGTGAACGCTTCTGAAGCATATGTTCTGCAAAGACCTATCCAATCCATTAATCTTTAAAACCCAAGTATCTTGTCTTGTAATAAAATAAGATGACAAATCTTATAAGGCAAGTTGTTGTATTTGGGCTTTCTTCATTTACTGAAAAATTACTTGGGGAAAAAGTACCTCAAAGTCAAACCAAAAGCAATAGATTGTGCCTGTAAGAAATCATAAAGTTCATTATGTACACAAAGATGTGGCAAAGGAGGAGCGCTGAATTTTTAGTAGCGCTGGATGAAATTAAAATAGTCCTGGGTAAGTAATATGTTGCAAAGTGGTAGTTCAGTATGTTTGCAACTCATTTGAATTCAGCACTGATGATAAGTGAGATCTTAACAGAATATTTTAGAGTGGCTTTTCAAGTCTGTAATCTGTAGGACAGAAAGATTTTTATTTGATACCTGCATAAAACAACAAAAAAAAGTTTTTTGCTTTCTTTTTACAGGATGAATTTAGAGTACTTGTCCAGTTTTATATGTTCCCATAATAACCCTTCACTGGGGAAATAGACTGTCAATTATTCCTGGTTTTCATTTCAGATTTTTACATTCTGCTTTTAACACAAAGAAGGTGAGAAGTAAAACTAATTTCCCAAGTGATTTTGTTTTTCTTCATAATGAGAAATGGAATTTGTAATGTTTCAGATGATGTAGAAATCGGCCACAGATTTAAATGGCAAATTTCCACTCTCCATTAATATGACAGTTCATTCCAGCTGAAGAGCCATCTTTCCCTGCATATGTGGACATCCTGCCATCAGTCATATAAGCAGGAGATGCTGTACTTGAGAGGGTTGTGGGGTTTTTTGGTTTGGTTTTGATTTTTAAATTACTTAAAATGAGCCATAGTCATCTATCAGGATTAATTTTAGGGTACAGAAGGAGAAGCACTTTCCATTTGATCTCTATTTGCTGTAAATAAATAGCAAGCTGAGAGTGCTACATAAACCAGCCACCAGCACAACTGTAGTTTCAAATCTAAATAAGCATATAAAGGGAATAGCCCTGAGAATTCGATGATGAGTCATGATCTGATGCCACAGGAAGTTTAGGGTATTGCTAAATGGTTTTGACAATAGTTTACCATCCTAAAAAACAGGCAAGTTATCTGCCTGAATATCTATTAGTCACAGGACACTTTGAAAAAATGAAGAATATTTATTTGCTGAATGAGAGTTCAGTGAAGTAACCTTAGTTTTGCCTGCTGATCACTAGTAACTTCATGACAGAGTAACAATTTTAACCAATTTGTTAAACATTGTTCTCTATTTTAACTCCCCAAATACATACATTAGCATTTTTTCTAGCCTTCATTTTCATGCAAGTAGTATGGATCTGCCAGTTTACACTTCAGATCACTTCTTTCCATTTTGAGGCTTTTTCCCACGATGTTCTTCAAAGGGCAGAGCTAAAGGTGTGTGGGTTTGGCTCAGGAAGTCTGGACAGGATTGGAAGTTTCTGCCAGCGAAGTGGCAGGAGCACTTAAGTGGCTTCACTTATTATTCCCTGAGCTCGCACTCCTCAGTTCTCTCGAAAAGTTTGAGGGCTGCGAAGAAGATTGTGGCTGTATCTCAAAATATTACCTTCAAGATAGCCTGATTATCTGGTGAGGAATTACCCTGTAGCTGCTGTTGTGGTTTGTTTTCATAAATTCAGAGCCTGGGACCCTGGTGCACACAGCAAGCCCCTGCCAGGCTGCCTCTGAACTGGAAAAGAGCAAAAAAGACCATCCTTGCCACAAACAAGTTATGGGCTAGCATGAGAGACAGCAAGCTGATAGAAAAAGATGGAGTAGTGCAAAGAAGCCATGCAACGGTGTTGGTTGAGGTTACAGGCAACTGGTGACGTGGGAACATAAGATGAGCACAACAAATGTCCATCTAACCCAGTTACCTCTTTTCACCAGTGGCAACACAGATGACTAGGACATGGTACGGGAGCCGGGCAAACACGCAGTGCCGGACACTGCTGCTCTCCCAGCCTCTGAGAGCTTGCGGGTGAGGCGCTTTCTGAGCCAGAAGTGTTGGGTTTTTTTAACTACTGACATTTTTGGAGGCATCGCAGCAATTCTAAGGAAAGATGGGAAGAAGAGTTGTTCTCAAAGATTTTTAGGGAGAACTCCTTCCATAGGTGAGGGACAGCCTGAGGGTAACATGTATTTTTGACAATTTAATACATGGTTAGTGGGGACCGAGATTAAAATTGCAAGTAAGAGCTGACTTACTGGTACAGAATGAGAAAGAATACAAAACTGTTGCATGTGAGAGTGAGGGTCTCCTTAGAAAGATAGATTGTTTTTGTTTCTGGTGGAAGTGAAATGATTCACTTGCCTGTATTGAGATGCTTCTCTTTCCTGGAGCGTTTGAAGCAGAGGAGACACTGCCTCAAGCAGTAATGGCTCTAATAGCCCATTAATTGTACTGAAACTGAAGTCAAGCTACCCATGAGCTGAAGGGTTAGGAACTGAATAGCTGAGATGGTAGAAGGACTCGAGTGCCTTCTGAGGTTTTACTTAAGCTGCTGCCAGCTGACTTGATACCGCTCATCTGAACAAACACTTGAACTGAAAATATTTCTGTCTTTTCCCAGTGAAGTTTTTCATTAGTCATCAGTAGCTCTTGGGTGTATGTATGACCACCTTCATGAACAAGTGTAACAAATGGCTTAAAACCTGAGGAGAAATACTTTTCAAAAAAATTGTAGAATTTAATAGCTTTTTACAAAACTGCTTATTGTACTGATATTTTTCTGAATAAAATTGAAATATAGCAAGGTCTTTGTTTTTAGGACAAAATGTTAGGTTCAATTTTAATTATGTCACCAGAACTCCTGGACTGCATTGTCAAAGTATGAAGACTATCAATATGTATGGAGCACTGTCACATTAAGTAAACATTTCCCAGTACATCTGTCATCTTCCTCCTCTTTCTTTTTGGAGTAATATAATATAATAATATACAGTGAGGTAGACAACTGTCCATGCTGGTAGGTATGCGAAGGAAAAGAATTCATTTTTTAATTTAAATTTGAGGGAAAATAATTAAATAAACTGCGCAATTAAAATTAGATATCAAATAAATAATACACAAAGTGTATATTAATTATAGAGTGTAGTTACTCTGTATGGGCCAGATTTTGACTAAATCACTTTGCAAAACAGGCCCTATATTCTGATCAGAATTTTGGTCCTTGGGAGATAATAATCTTTCTTTCCTAGCAGGTCACCGACAAATTCTGTATTTCCATCATTTCCAAAATGTTTACTCCTTACTGCTCTATCAGTTAGATCTCTCCTCAATATGAAATGTGTATACCTGGACATCCTGGGGCTTCAGGAGAGAGCAAGGTCAATTCAACCATAATGTCCCAATCCAGGTGCCTTGGAGGGTGGTGGAGAGAAGTTCTTGGCCATGCCTGTGTATATGCAGGAGCATCCAGACAGGCTCAGGCCAGCCCAGAGGTCAAAGAACAGGCTGCTAATAGAACATATGTAGTGATCTTTCCACTAATATCGTTTTCAGCCTTTGGCAGTGTATGACTTCCTTATCCCAGTTACATGTAAATCATAGTATTTTGTAACTGCTGACGGCCTTAAGATTTTTCAACCTTCCCATGCTTTTGGTCTGCTTGCTATCTTCTAGCACTGAGTTCCACGGTTTATTTATGCTTGCTGGGAAGAAACATTTAATTAATATTTTGGTGGGTTTAAACTTGTTGCCTGAATTGGAAATTAAGTATTTTGGGTATCTTGCAGTGGTCTGACTACCATTAAAATGGAAAGAGGATATGTTCTCACACAGCAGAGATAACTATTTTGTCTTTTTCCACAAGCAAAACTTAGGATTTCTTGTGGTAACTATGTAGTTGTGAGCTATATCTACTCTCTCTCTAAACCAGCTTTACGGGCTGGGGGTGAATCCCAGACTTTAGAAGATTTAAAAAAATACTTTACTAGAATAATAGCAGGATCGCTTATTTTTAGCACAGAGTGTAGCTAGTGCATTTTATTTTGAGATACTATTTATAGACTGTTTATTTTTTTCTGTGAGACCCAGCTTGAATTTACACTCTTACTGCTCTTTAGCAATAATTAAAATTTGGTTTGTATAAGCTTAGCTATATAATCAGCTAAAAGAAGCAATGAATTTCTATAGCTTCTGAAGTTTGCAAATGATCTCTTTTGGCTAGTGGCTGTCTGCTATTAAATCACTTCAAAGCTTTGGTATGATCCTCAGGTATGGCAAATACAGGATCATTTTTAAAAGAAGTTGTTTGGAGAGTAGTAAGAATTGACGTTACAGAAATATAGCTTGGGTGAAATTCGTGCTAAAACAAAATCGATTACCCTCTTCCTCTTGAGGAAAAATGAAAACTGCATTACTCTTGGTGGTCAATTTAAATGACCATTTCTAAGGAACCTATTCGTTATTAAATTTCTTAGGGACAAAAGCAACAGGAGTAGTTGAGGAATGTGATATGAGCCCCTCTAAGAAAAATTGGTTACTTAACTAGCTAACTAGGAAGAAGATGGAAACTATGTGTTCATTTGGATGATACAATTTCTGAATAACTTCTGAAGTTGATCAAGTCTCTGTGAGTTTATTGGTTTAGGCTGTGGAATGAGGAGATGGGGATTTACCTCATGGAGCTTCCCCAAGATGGAAGTTAAAGTTTTTTAATACAAATCAAAAGGACACACGAGTTCTCAATTCTACCATATTATCTGAGTGTTAAGAGAATCCTTTTTCAAGGAAATTTTTCTACAATATATCTGGCCGTACATTTGAGCAATGTCTTATCTATGCATGAGGCAGGAGCCAGACACTGTCAATCAGCTGGTTTGCACTTTCTTGCTGCTGTGCAAGGCAGCCAGCAGGAATTCAGCAAGATCTGGCTGCTCAGCATCCGACTTGCCCTCGCATGAGGTAGGCTTGTAGGATTTCAGTGCAGGCTCCAGCTCCTGCTATCTCACTCAGCACTTAAAAGTAGGTTGGGAGGGAGAGGGTTTGGAGAGCATTGGAGAGCAATGATCATGAGTTAGGAAATCAGGCAGGGATCTGACGGGAGAGTGGAGGAGTATGTAGGAAGGCCGAGTTTCTCTTTTACAGGATATAAGCATGTTGAGGCCTCCTTGAATTCAAGGTCATACTTGTGCTCTTAAAAAAGGTGTGTACACATGCAAATAAATAAAAATCATGGTCTCCTTATATTCAGGCAAAAATAGTAATTTTACTTTTATATAATAATTTGAAGCAGCTCTTCTGCTTTCGACGGAGTAGCTCTGTATTAATACATCTGAGTTTAGAATTTGACCCTAACACTATAATGAAATGATCTTCCTATTGAAGCATGGCAAACATTACCGCCTGGAGATTCCTGACTGTCAGTGAGAAGGAAATTGGGCTAGCACTGTGCCTGCAGTGAGAGGGATGCTGGTCTGACTGACCCAACACCAATTCAGTCTTTTCAACTTCAGCTTCTATGGTACCTTGAAATCTTTGCAGAATTTCCAGGCTTTGTTTCCTATTTGTAATCCTTAGGACAGCTGTTGTGATGTGCCAACTTAAGGGATAAGAAAGCAAATCTAACTTCCAGGGTCTTATCTTTGCCTGTGTTCCACAAAAACTGCGGCCGTCATCCTGCAGAAAGGCATGCATGCAGAGTCATTATTTCCTCACTTGAAAGATGAACTACATATTACTGCCTGATGGAGCTTTTTTTTTTTTTTCTTCTTACTTTTCCGTTCACATGCACAACTTGGGTTTTGATCAGCTTGACAAGTTCAAACTCAGCCTGCATGGTGATGTTTATTGCAGATTTGACTAGAACAGAGTACTTACGGCTCGCAATATTCTCATATTACATGCATATTCAAACTTTTTACCTGACTCTGGTGCTTATTGCTTTTATAGCCTTTCTGGCCAGCCATCACAAGCGCCTGGTAATTTCATATATTTTTTTTCTACATCATTCAGGTAATCCTCCATTGCTGCACAAATGTCAACACTTGCTGATGAAGGAGAGTTGGGGAAAAGTAACTTAAAATACAATCAGAAAGGGGCTTTCTGTGGAAGCAGTCATGGTTGTAGCATTATACCTACCCAGTGGTCCAATTACCTTGTCAATGAGTGAAATACACTCTGAAAAAAGAAGTAGAGATTAATATACACAGCCAACTTCTGAAGATCAATATAGTCTTGGACCCATCTCAGATTTATTAAATGTGTGGATGGCACTATGGATGTAAAAGGCATTTTATAGATAGATAGATGTATCCATATTTTCAAAACTGATAAGCAAATTCAATCCTCAGTGCTTAACAAGAGGCAGTTCAAAAGAGGTTGATTTTCTAAAAGTGCCAAGATACCAAACATTAAAGATTTGGTCTCTTTGGGGGGGTTTCTAATTGAATGTTTCTCCATAATGCAGGAAGAACCAAAACAAGTCAATTTTTATTTCCTAGTAAAGTTCTTGGTCTCAGGAGCTTCCACATTATATATGATGTCAAGAAATAAAAGAGAACTAACAGCTGAGGGTAAAGTAAAACAGACCACAAAATTGCACAATAGGGCTGTGAATTTTTGTCGGACATGTATTGGTGGTATGGAAAACGGTCATCTAATAGCAGTTGCCACCCCAGATCAGGTATCCTATCCGTATCCTGAGATAAATGAACATGAAAATATTTCAGATGCTGTCGTTAATACAATACCATGTACCCTGCCTTTCACACTGTCCCTTGGTTTTTATATAGTTCAGCATAATGAAACCACTGGCAAAGCAGTAGGTGTTGGCTGTCCAGTGCAAAAACACAGTTGACACCTTAGTCAGACACCTCACAAAGGAAAACCAGCCCCGAAGGTTTAGCAAGCATCTCAGAAGATGTCGCTGCTAATTTACACAAGGCAAAACAGCAAGAAAATGCCTTCCTTGGGGAAGATGTCCCAGTGTTGTCCCAAGACAACAGTGGAGAATCTGTTGTCTTTGAAAAACAGATGTTATGCAGGGAAGATGAAAGGCAACTGGGAAAGCTGACCGGACTGAAAGATTGTGCAACCATACATTGCTGCAAGATGGAAGTCAAATGCATTTGCTTTTGCTTGCTAATGGAAAAAGCTTTACAGTAAACAGGAAAGTCACGGAAAGGGGTAAGAAGCACAGGTTTCTTCCTCAGTAATTCTGTGCGTTAGGCAGAGCAGAGTATTCCACTGCTTGCATTGGGAAAAAGGAGGCAGACTGCAAGGGCAGTCCAGTCACAGTAGATTGCTGATTTGTACAGGCTTGCAAAAATAATGGCAAGTCTGAAACTGAGCTGGAATTTGTGTGGCTTGAATTCATCTCTAGTTTCAGTCAACAGGGACTGTGCCCTTCTCGGCATCATTCAGTGGCTAAGCCTGCAGTGATTCCAAGTCGGTGTTATTTTCCTCACCCTGTCATTTTAGGATTTTGCAACCATAGTTCTGTTTTGTGCTAATGTTCATTAACCCCTGTCTTGGATAATATGAGTTCTCAAAAGGTGAAGCTAGACACATCCGAACTATTGATTAACACACTTGTGTACTCTAGGAAATCTGTCGCATTGCAAACGCACTGCAGGCTGTATGATCTACTTCCTGACAGAGAGAGAAGTAATGGCACTCTCCCCCACCCCTCCATCCTCTGCCTGTGTTATTTACCACACATCTTAAATTTCTCTTAAGGTAAGACTGACGACTGCCCTTAGCTGTGGAAGAGTGCAGGATCTTGCAGAAAGGCTGGCATGAAGAAACAGTCAGGAAAATTTGGTACATTTTCACTCTCCAGCACTTTGGGGTTTCAATTCAACATAGGCTAAAATTGAGTCAAAACCACTGCAGATCTGTCTCTTTCCAAAACAGCTCCTTGCCAACACCTCCATTTGAACCATTAAGCATTGGCTCTGTATTTCTTCCTGATCACTATCATGTTAGGTAGGAGAATCAAACACCCTTCTCCACTGAATTCGACAAACTGCTTCTTCAAAATTGTCCCTGGAAATTTTTGCCTAAGGCTGTCCTTCCTCTCTTGCCCTGACAGGAAAGTAGCTGTCTTATGTTTTTATCCTTCAACATGCAACCTCTGCAATTTCTCTGCAAACTAGAATCTTTCTCCATAGTTTGTTTGTGAAATTATATCACAAACTATAAGTTCTCCACGGTATGCTAACAAAAACAAGATAAAATAGGGAAACCTGGCGTGTTTGGAAATGTTCGGTTTTTCTGAAGTATTATAGAACATTGTTAATTTTTTATTCAACAAGTCCTAGAAAGAAGTGAGTGTACAGTGTATTAGCTACTCCATGTTGCTGTTGGGTAGGGAATGGATACACTTCAAATCCACCTAAATGCTCGAGGTGGTTGTCATCCTGTCCCCTCGCAGTATGATCATTTTCCCACTAAAAGCAGCAAGGTACTATATTGTTTCTAACTTCACTTATTTCCATCCTAAAGGCTGCCAACCACTGTGTATAATGTTATCTGGTGCTATGCAAAGGTGCTATATAGCTAATAAAAGTGATTGCCTCCTTGTAATTCTCTCTGAAATATTATTTTGTATCCTGCTTATTGCAGCAATGAGGGAAAGTCTGGCTGTTCTAACCTCTCACTGAGAAGAAAGAGAACTGCACCCAAGTTTGAGGGTTGCTCCTGTTGTTGCCTGCAGCAGCTGTTGCTCCAGAAGAGTTTACCGCTGTGGGTACCTAGGAAATGCTTTGCACTGTGCCTGCGCTCTTTCAAAGAAAACATTGAAGGAGTTTCCTTGATCTCCAAATAGTTGTGCAATATTTTTTGCCATTACTGTGCTCATTAGAAATGTGTTGGAAAGTCAGGTAGGCTTTGGCATATAAGTGTGAAAGGGGTTAAATCAGCCAAATTAGATGTCAGTGATTGAAGACATGCAGTTGCTTAAAATCTAGACAGATGTACCCTGGAGTGGGTGTCCAGATGCTGTTTGAAAATCCTACTGAACTGTCATGTATCTCCTTAAGTACGTGAAGACCCTTATGACTCTGGCACCAAATATACACGGCTTCTCTTAGCAGGCTTAAAGTGAAGTTAGTTTACAGATGAAGTAACATCTTTCCATTCAGGTGAACTATAAAAATTTTGCTAAGTTTACCAAAGCTAAGTTACCAAAGTAACCAAGTGTAGTTACCAGTTTTCATAAGTGTAGTCCCTCAAATTTCTTGATTTCAAGGTTATTTTAATTACCTGGCCTTGATTTTGTATATGATGAAGACTATGAGCACTCCTTGCAGGGAATACTATTCATTGCAAAACCAAAGGACTACTGTAGCTGTAACTGCGTGTAGATGAAGACTTGCCCAACAATACAAGATGAATAGCGCTATTTTTTGTGCTGATGTTGACTGTTGTGGTATGTGCTCCAGCAGTGAGATCACAGCTGACCTCACTGAAATGTTAAGCTCAGCTTTCTCTAATTTATGCACAAGGAAGTCACCTAAACCAAAAGCAAATTTAAGTCCGTTCTTTCTGGTCAGTGTCCAGAACTGTGACAAGCACAGAGAACGTGCATCGCTTTTCTTTGAGACAGGCAGGATTTCTGGAGCTCTTTGCTAGTCAGCCTAGCTATCTTTCTGATATAATGTGGCCTCAAAATGCAAGGCAAAAAGTGGGCCTTGGGCTTCTGATGTCTGAATACAAGTGTTTCTCCTTAATATCATACAATACATGAAAGGAAGCATCAGGAAGGAAATATACCCTGTAGCATCATTCTCAAGGGAAGGTACACTTCCACAAAATGAAAATAAATGAGTCGGTATTATGATAGTCTAACACTGTGATGTTATGTACAACAGATGCATTTTTCTGCTAAGGGTTTAATCCCTTCAGGCCCATTAAGCAAGGGGAAAAGTTTAGAAGGGATGCTGTTAAAAGAAGACATTAATGCACCTTTAAAAGAAAGTAGTTGGAGCACAAATCACAGGAGAAATACAGTACAAAATAGTGAATGAAATATTTATACTTCCCACTGAAGCTGAGTTTATGCACCTGAGGGAGAAGCCCTGTTGAGATGGGTCTTCCCCTCTGTTCTGTATCTATTTTTCCAATTGCTCAGACACAGCTGTCGGTTTCACAATCACTCTGAGGTTGATCAGATTAGAAATCATCGGCATGCCTGCCCAGCATGGCCGATGACACACAGAAAGTTTGGATGTATTCTAAGCATGTAGTCTGGGTAAAGATTTCTTTTCATGTGCTGCAAGACATATATTGGTTCTTCAAAATTTAGTGGGACTGGATCAACTTTCCTGTCTTATTCTAAACAGAACAAGTTAATACGCAACATAAGGCTTGTGTATGTTCATGGGAAGTCTCACTTGAGGGCCAAATACGCATCTAGAATAACTTGGCATAGGTTCACTGACTTATCCAAGGCCCATGACTCTCACATTTGTGTACCATTGCTTTTAATTACATTTGTTCAATGTGAAGCAAAAATGCTTAATAAAAAGCTATGAAAGCTTTTTGGGGAAGACTTTCCAAAGCAGGTGGTGGAGGAAGGTGCCTGGCTTGAGAGTAAATTTTGTGCCTTTTAGAACCCTCTATTTCTCTTTGGACTTTGACACCGAGATTGCTTATACAGGACCATTCTCCTTTTAAAACAATTATTTATGGTTACTAGAAGAACATTATTTATTTTCAAATAGCTTCTAAAAGAAGAGCAAAATTCAAAAGCAATTTTGTGCTTTGTATTCCACAAAAGGGTTCTCATGTTTTCTCTACATGGCTCATTTCTTCCTAGAGGGACTTTTCCAAATGCCACTCTCCTATTCTGTCTCATTTGTACTAGCTACTGGCATTTGGCTACCTACCTACATCCCTCACCACAGCTACAGCAGTTGCCTAAATGGAAAAAAGTGAAGAAAAGGTGTTGTTTGGGGTTTTGGGGTTTTTTTTTGTTTGGTTGGTTGGTTGGTGTTTTTTTTACCTTAATTTACTGCAATTTGTAAATTTGATATTTGATATAAAGGGCAAAGTGATCTTGGCAAGGTGTCCCTCTTGTGTTTCAGTTTCCTGAACTGTCTTTAAGCTCACGGTTTTATGACCTAACGCCTTCACCTGCCTTTTTCATAGCTTTTCATTAAAATACACAGATGTCTTGGACATTCACATTAGCTCTTCCATACAGAACATTTAATGCTCTTCATTTTTTGCTTAGGAGTGGCCTTTGTTTTTCAGGTTTTTTAGATTTATTTTAATAAATAAATTCAGATTTTTTAAGATTTTTAGATAAATCTGAAGGTGCAGAGGTGCAAGGCATATTTCACAATCCCCCAAATGACTAAGCATCTAAACTAATTGTCCTCAAATAATTTTACAAGGAGTAGCAATAATATGCTTTGTGCATGCCTATTTCTTAAGTATATGACTAAGCTGGACTGGACATTAAAGAAGGTAATTTGCACAGGAAGTCTTAAAACTGTAGCCCTCAGGAATGGTTTGGGAACATGATCAGGGGGTCCACTGAGTAACATTTTTATTTGTAGTGTCAAATCAAGAGTATATGTAACAGTGAAAAACATTCCTTGAGAACTGTCAAATCTAATCTTTCTTTGTTTTGCTGCATTAATGAGTAATCGATATATAAAGAAAGGAAAAGTAGTAATTCCCCCTTGAAAAGATCTTCTGCTCACTATTTTTAATGCTTATAGAGCCTTTTTCTTCCTCAAAATGTGTTAAAGATGTGAGCTTATTTAACCCATCCATGTTAATTTATTTAATCCATCCAACACTTCACTGAGACTGGTAGTTACATACTGCTATTTCTGTCCGAGAGGGAGGAGAGGGCGGGTGACTTAGGTTGCTTCATTAACTTTTTTGTGGACAGGAAAAAGGGGCACAGTTGGATCCCATTTTAGAACTAAGGATTTCCTGATTTTCAATCTTCTGTTTACACAACTGCATTGTGCTGCTCTGACTTGAACTAAGTATTCCCTGGCTTAGGGGACCAAGGTGTTGTAGATGCAATCAAGATGTCCGAGTTTGCGTATCTCCAGTAGGCACACCGGTACTTTGTTAGCTGTTACATGAAGCTTCCTGAAACCAGTTGGTGTTGTCCAAATGGATCTTGTAGTCATGGATCCATTGCCTACTGGTTAATTTAGGACATTGTGTTTTCTCTGTGATTTTAAATCAAAATGCCCTAAGATACTGAACTTCGGTATTTCTTTTACTGTTTTGAACTGAAAGGTGCTTTGAGACATTTGCAAATAATGCATTGTAGAGACAAGGTAGCATTTTTCTTGTTTACTTCTTCTTAGAACTTTTTCCTTTCTAATATTAAGGATGCTTTTTCAGGGTGGAACACAGGGAATTTATTGTGTAACACCTGTTTAACAAAAGAGGGACTTGATTAATTTCCCACTCATGGTGCTGAGAATGTTCCCCTTTGTTGTCATTTTCTCAGGGTTATTACTCATTACCCTTATTCATTCTGCTTTGATAGAGGTAAATAGCTTTTAATTCCCCCTGCCCCCAAACCTTCTTAAAGTTTCCTTTGACAGCTTGTTGTAATTATGCCCCTCATTGAAGACACAGTCATTATTCTCTGTTGCCCTGAACAAGATTATTTAAGGCTCATTTTGGATTTACTCTCTGCCTGTATGTTAAATGTATTTCCCTGAAAAATAGAAAATAGCAATAGAGGGGCAGTGTGAGACAGTGGTAAATGTGATAGTGATCACAGCTTGTATGTAGTTGGAGGTATTTCAGTGAACATGAGCAATGCCCTTGTCATTACAGTACACACACACACACACACACACACAAAAAAAGCGAATGCCAAAAGGATACAAGCAAGAAACTCTCCAAGCTTGCTGTAAAACCTGTTATTGAGTAATTGTTACATACAGTTTACTGTTGAGCTGTCACTCTTATCCTCAGCTTTAATAAAATATGAGCCTTTTTTTTTTTTTTTTGCTATATCAGTAGTCTTCTTTTGGAAGGTATCTGATGGCATTATGAATGTTATTCATAATGTTATAATATTGCATTGCGACATTATTGCATCCTAATTTTCTCCAGTGCAGCTCCCCAGACATAACTTACTTGCCAAAATTAACAAGTTCTTGGGAGTGTCAAGATTCTTGCTTTGCTACAGGCCTTATTGTTACTGAAACATCCCAGTGCCGAGGCATTTAACGAACAGCTCAGACCATTCCTGAGAGGCAAGGAGAGAGGGCACTGGTTCTTCATTTCATGTCTTCTCTCCTTTCCCTTACAAAAGGGTGCTGCTCGGTAAGGCTCTGTTCCTAATTGCTAAGGCTGTTAATTCTCTGACAGACCAGACAGCAGGGTTAGTTCCAGAAACATACCTTTGCCCTTAAATGAACTTGAATCCACTTCATAATACACTAGGGCTCCCGTCCAGAAAAAAACCCCAACCTAACACAGTAGTTACGTACTTGCTTTTTTAATATATATATAAGTGAACACGTTTGAATTATCAGCTCTTGTAGAAGCTGCAGTCACAGTTTTTCTAGCTGCCTTGCATCTCATCTAAACAGATACTTTTCATTTGGACATAGCAGGTATCTTTTGCTTATGCCCTTAATTTTGTCTTCTTGCCTTCTCCCTTTTATGTTTGGTATTCTAACAATCTCAGGCTATTTAGTAGTAGTCTGATTCATTAAGGTATTGGCATTTCTAGTTATTTGAAGACAGTAACATGATGCAAGGAATGCTATAGAGATTTAAGGGAAACAATAGTTATTTTACAAATGAATAATGAACACTAGTTCCTAGCTTATGATCAAGAGTATCTTCAGCTACACTTTCATATTATAAAACTCTTTGCTTTATGTCAACCATATTCCTGATGGGGTGAGTTTTTAAATACAGACACCGTTTTGCCTGTAAATAATCCATACAGAAATGACTGCATGTGCCTAACTTTTTAGCTGGAAATATTAAGTTAAAACAAAAAAGATGAAGTTTCTATAATGACATTTCCCAGGTAAGGCACATCTACCTTGGAAAATGGGTAGCCGTAGTTTTACAAAATCAGTGTTAGACATAGGTGGTAGGTGCAGATAATAGATACAGACTTACAAAATGTACTTGTATAATGTACTTATTCCTATTACTTTTTGCTTTATCTAAGCCACAGAAGGTCAACACCTGTGTAAAGATGTATGTTGGAGGAGATCATTCTTGTTGAAAAGGAAGAGGCTGAATAGGGATTGAGAAACAAAACTGGGAGTATTATGGTGGTCTAACCTTGACACATTTTGTGTTTGTTGGCTAGTCCCAGGGTCCACTGTGTATTGCACTTGCTGCCCGCCTGATGTAGACCTCCTACGAGCAGCAGTTGTTTACCTGGGATTTCTGGATGTCTGTAGCAGAGGCTGCCAGAGCACCAACAAACCCCCTGAAGCAGCAAAGCAGCAGCTTGCACCGCAAATGGTGAAATACCACCCTAGCTAGCAGATTTGGCAGGTCTGCATTTGCTCTAGGACCACCCTTCCTGTAGAAGTTTACTGGTGAACTGTATAGCTTCATGCATTGTGTGTGTTGAGACATGTAGCTTCCAGATGTACATATGAGTCTGTGATTTACAGTAGGGTCTGTGTGAATAATTACAACTGTTGTGCATGCACACAGATTTTTACAGGACATTTCCAAGAATTTTGAACAAAAAGGACACAGAGCCAGTGCATATTTCAAAGATATCATCATCAATACGTGTGTTTCCCCTTGCTTCCTACAGTCTGACATCCTATACTTGGGAACAATCCCAGTCTGAGAAAGAAAATGAGAAATAGTGCAAATAATGCAGACTCTTTTTATCGTAATGGTCTGCACATGCCGAATTTAAATGTGCACACAGATGCCACTGAAATTGAGATAGATCCAAATCCATCTCATGCCTTTAGCCTAGCAAACACTTTCCCATTTCCCAAGAGAACATGAAATCCCTCGCTGAATATGAGAGATTGTACCTTAAAAATTCTTTCAAGTGATTATATTTATAGGCTGTTTATGGCGCTCATTACTATATACATGAGCACATAAATGAAATTAGCCTCACAAGAGGCGTTTATCCAAGGACACACAGGATGTCTGCAGCAGAGCCAGGAACCAGAAGATATCTTCCAAGTTTAGTCCAGTATCTTAACCACAATGCTATTTTTGCTTACTTGAGTCCCACTGTACTCTGTTAGCGACCAGAAATCTTCAAGCGGAGAACTCAGCTCTATCTTTCTGAACAAGATCATGTGTGGCTTGTGTGTTCCTCCCCATTATCTATGATTCTATGATTATATTAGGACATCTCAACAAGAATGTGTGCCTGTGTCATCAGTCAAGATCACTACTTCTAAATGATTGTAGTAAATAGCAAAAGAAAACAAAAAGCATACCTAAAGTATGATATTACAGATCTTTTTAAAATGAGTATCTCATGCTTCTGCTATAAAGAAATATCCTATTCAGAGAAATCCATTACCCAATTTAGTATGGAGGGGATAATCTACTGTGGATGTTAATCCTTTGGAGTCTATTTTAGCTCTCTATTTTGTAAAATTATTGCTTCATTCTCTGACAATTTTACAATTCAGTATCATTAATTTATATATAGAAAGGGATTGATGGAACTGCTTATTGTTAAGGTTTCCCATCCTTTCCCATTAGATATCTTTCTTTTCAGTTGCTGTAAGAGTAGGATTAAGTTTACTGAGCAAGAAGATTGAGATTAGCATGCAGGTCCGAGGCTCGGAGCAGTACCCGCCTGCCAAGGCTCAGCAGGGCTCTGCTGCCAGGATATCCACGGGGATCGCTGCTGCAGTTCGGTGGCCTGATCCCACAGGCGAGGACAGGAAGGTCTTGTTGCTACTGGTCACTCTGTTAGCTTCGTGGCCGAGGCCTGTTTGAGAAGGAGCTGCAGGTTTTAATGTTGTGGAGGAGCCAAGGCAGGGATGGCTTACTTGAAGCCCCTGGTTTACATACGAGTCGGGACCAATGAGTATGCATCTCCTGGCAGAAGCCTGGGCTTTGAGCAGGACTGTGCTATTCTGAAAATGTAGGCCCTTCCTCAAAACGTGCACCAAAACCCAGTGCTGACTTTTTAGTTAATCTTGTAGGTGCCTCAGTTGCTACCTGTTAACTGGAGATGAACGTAGTTCTCTATCTCCTTAGGTGTTAGGAAGATAGATTTACATGTGTTATAAAGCACGCTGTCACTGTAGTGAAAAACACCTGCTCGAAAGTTTACGCAAACGTTAATAATTCTGTCTTCAGAGCAGAGTTTGAATGCTGTACACTAAACATGGTATGGTATTAAAAAGTGATGAGAAAATAAAATATGAAATATTTTCTCATTCAGTTAGCAATGTCCATCCAACACTTGAGAACAAGGCAAGGGTGCCTCACATTAGAATTAGATGTAATTCTGCAGATTTTATTCTACTGAAGAGGCTCAAGGGGGTAGTTAAGGTGGAATAAACAGTCTTAATTCTGGTATTCCAGAAATTTTAGCTGTTTACTTTGCAACTCATCTTTTAATATACTTTCTGTTGTGTTACATAAAGCGACTAAGGTGGAAATTTAGAAGCTCCATCAGGCTACTGTAGAAATTCTAGTATCATATTCCAGAAATCCTGGGCTTGGTATGACACCTCTTCCCCAGCCAAAAGGAACTGGTATTCATGCTGGCAGACGTGCAACAACCACGAGCCCTAAGGAGGAGGCCAGAGCAGGGGACTGAGCACGGAAGGTAGACCAGAGCCACACACCGAGCAGAGCCACAGGCGTTGTGGCTCCTAGGGGAGATGGAGCGAGTGGCAGGGTCTGCAGCTTGCAAAGTCTGCTGCTGGAAGTGTTTTTTAATAGCTGGTTCAGGAAACGGTTGCGATGTTTAAGAGACAGTTCTGCTGAACCGAGTCAAACTGCTTCCAGACAGTCCTGGGGGACCAAAGTGTGCCATGGCACACTGTCATCTACCGGCCTACTTGGATCACGGGTTACGTCTGTATAAGTGTTTGTACACAGAAAACCGCCTGTCATTTCAGTTCAGAGATGGTCCATTTCAAAGCACCACATTGGAATTTAGAGTCTCTGTTTTCATTCATCTTTATAGGACTTATACAACTAAGTATCCATACATCACCTGATATTTTTTTTTTTTTTTTTTTTTTTTTTTTTTTTTTTTTTTTTTTCCTTGCTGGTTAGTGCTGTTATAAGGCTAGCTCTAGAATTAGGTGTTACTGTGTTTCCTTCATGTAAGGAGGAGGCAACTAAATTGTTGCATAAAATTAGAGATATAAATACTGTGAGGTTCATATACTTGCTCTTTGTAATGTTGAAGAACAAGTGAATGACTTGCTGTGACAGTGAGAGCATGGGAGCTCTGTCCCCTTTCTCTTATAGCCAAGAACTTAATAATAGAAAAGACCAATTCAGAGAGGCATGCAGAGAGGGTCTTTCATTTGCCCTATCATTCTTCACTACTGTTTCCTCCTACTTGATCTCTCACTTCACACCTAAGACATGTTTCTCTTGCTGTTTGAAGAGTGCTGAGTAGAGATTGGCTCTTATCTAATATTATTTAGTGTTAACTCCCCTTTTCCACTCAGACTGCAATGACTGCTTCAGGGTCATGCGGGTGGAAATAAGAACATGTGCTCCACAGGTAGTAGAGTCACTGAGCTGGTCCCCCAAAGTGTCTGCTCTTTACTGCAAACAGTTTTTTTCTTTTATTGCAAATAGAAATCTCAGCTGCCAAGAGAACCACCTGCATATAAGCATGCAGGTAGTATAGTGACGGTTGCTACATGGTACACATTAGGATTCCAGTCTGAATGATGCAGATGTTTAGGGACTTGCAGTGGCTTTAAGGTGACCCAGAGTTGCTAAAGTGACTAGGAGCTGGGACAGTTCTATGGGGCATTTATTAATATTACGATACTTCAGAAACAAGAGCTAAGAACGTGCTAAGAGCTGACATTTGCAGCTAAAATACGTAATGCCTGAAGAAATGCAAAAGCAACCCTTATTAATATTGTCTTTTCCTAGCAGTAAACTTGAAATATGATGATAGTCTGTAAGCGTGCAGTGCCTCTTTCCAATTAAAAAAATGTGCCTAGTACCATGTCTAAGCAGGGGTCCAGCAGTGAAGGACGGCACGTACAACTAAAGTAATCGGCAGTGTCAGATGAAAAGGAATCAAGAAAATGGTTGATGCCATGCTCTTGGCCATGACCCTAACTGAACCATTAAATATTTAATTGTGTCCTGAAGCTTCATTAACTTGGGTTCGGTTGTTAGGCCAATGGGAGAAGCAAACTGCAGAATCAAGAAATTTTGACAGAACTGTCATAAACGCAGAGGCTCTAAAGCAGACAGACCAAGCCCAAGAGCTTGCAGCGTGGTCCCGGCTGTTGAGGTAGGAATTATGAATGTGCAGAGAGGAAACAACCACATGCATCCCTCTCTATCTCCTGGCTGTTGCTCAGTGAGGTAATCACTTGCCTCTTCTCATACCCAGTACTAAAATTTGTTTGAAAGAGATCAAGGAAATATGAAGACTGCAGATGGTGTCTGGAGATTGTTATATATCATTACACAGGCAAAAACAATGTTAAAAAAGCATTAAGGTTGCAAAGTCAAGTGTTCAAAAGGTATAAAATTACAGAGTAATGGTTGTCTACGCAGTTGTAATGGGCTTCTCTGTGAACACTCATTATCTTTTTATTATTCATTATAATTATCCCATTACTCATTAACCTTAAATGCGGGATCACATGGAATTTTCCCCCTTGTTCTTTTAATTTAATTTATGTGTGAAAAAGGTTTTAGCTTATAAAAAAAAGAACCTGAAAATGCCTTCCCATGGCGTATTGACAAATGGATTGTCAGCAAGGTTGAAATCTTTCCATTTATCACAGAGACATGGAGAGAGTCTGGGGCTGGATCACTTTGCAGCTGGGCGTAGATGATTTTTGTTGACAACAGAGGAGTGGTCAATGTCAGGAATTTGGGGTTTATGGACAGGATGCAGAGGGGAATGGCTGTCCTCTTCCTTCCTCATACACATGTCTGCCCCTTCCATTCGCACCCATTTTTGCTCCTCTTCTGTCCTGTCTAGCTCCCCAGATCAATTTGGCTCTTCTTAACTACCTTGTTGCCATCGCTGCTGCTTTTTCATTCTTCATTTTACTCGATTCTTAATCTCATGTCCCATTTTGCACAGGTATTTCCAGCTCCCCATTCTTCTCCACTCTATACTGTATGTAACACTCACTTACCCTGGGCTCCTTTTACAACACCAGTGCCTTGATGCATTGTCCCTGTCTCCCCCGAACACCTAGGCATATCCCCCTTTTACTATTCAGACTCCTTTTGTGCTCCCTCCTCCACAGCTCCTCATCTCAGTGAGTGATGGCCAGTACCCCAACACTGCAGCAGTATCGTAATTGCAAAAATAATGCAATACTCCACAATACTACCAGAGTTAGGTGCCAGCATCTCCTGCCATATCTGCAATCCATGCTTCATGCAGTGCTGCTCAGGTGAGACCAGCGCTGCTCTGCGCAGCTCCTCTTTCTGCGTGCACGCTTCCCCACAGCTAGGAGGTTAGGTAGATGCCATTCCTTGTCTGTCTGCAGAGGTGTATGGCAGCTGGGAGGGAAGTGGGTACAGAAACTCCAGAGAGGTATTTGCTGAGCATGCAGGGACTATGCAATTTCAATTGTTTCTCACGTGGCCAAATCTGGAAAGTTTTGACAAGAAAGACAGAATGCACATCCCTAGCAGAAAGACTCACCCGTTTCGCCAAATTTCAGGTCCCTCTTCCACATGTAGTAAGAAACCTTGCCTGCCTTTGGACTCCTTCCAGCCACTGTCCAAGGAGAACAAGCTGGATGAGCTTGGACATTTTTGCCTGCATTTGGCACCACTTTACTCCAACACAGGAAAAAACCTCATCTCTTTCTTTGGAAACAAGAAAAGGGCAAACGGTTTGACTGAAACTTCCTACCATGAATTTGAAGGGAGGATGTGATCTACAGGATGTAAAATACTCAGCTGAAATGGTAGAGATCTAACAAACCAGTAGTTCACTAGTTTCCCATGATATCATGGGAAATGTCAAACTCCCATAGTAACAGAACACTACTGGCCCTTCTGATAAAACATTCAAATAAGATGACTGGCACAAAGAGATATCTATTGCTAAAATACAGCTCCCAAATTAAATGATATTAAGTTGGTTTTTTTTTCTCCTACAATCTCTTCACAGTACAGAAACGTCTACCTTTGCTTGGTGGGAATGTACCAAATGGCCAAACTGCAAGTTATCTGCAAGCTGAATTTGTGTTAGTATTTCAGCTGGAAAACTGTATCAAAATATTAATATTTCACTCCTACTCGCTTTTAGTGTTTTCTCCTTGTCATTCTTACCCTGTTGTATGTGAGGTGAGAAATCTTTGGTAAAGACTGTTTTTATGTTTTTAAGCTGATATATTTTGCTGTGGTAGGATCTTGAAAAGACAAGCGTGTCGATGTCAGGGGTGTGCAACTCGCCATTGTGAGAAGGGAAGCTGTGCACATCTATACCTAGCAGAAACTTCTTTAAATCCCTTTACTGAAAAGAAGTCAGTAAGAGGTGAGATTGATTGGATCTTCAGTTTACGAGACCCCATTCTTCCCCTATTACTGAACTTAATATCCTCACCTTCTACTGTGTTTTAAACTCCTTAACATTGCCCACAACACTGCTGAGGCACCTCGGCTGACATGAATTTAGATGTTTATGGCACGCAGTTCTTTCTCCTCCCACCTAGCAGGATGGATTTCCAAGTTAAAAAGAATAGCTCAGTGGTACCTGTTTCCCCCCATGAATATTTTGGTTCTACGTTCAAAGAAGTACGACATAAGTACCAGTGGAGCCTAAAGCATCTGTGACTGAAGAATCAGGGTAACAAAAAAACCCCAAAACCAAAAAAAAAAACCCAAAAAAACCAAAAACGGAGACAAGGTTAAGAAAAGGAAAGTACTTGTGCTGGCGAGATAGGGGTTAGGTGGGGACAGGAATGAAGAGCAGACAAAAGGGATGAAGGATTACAGAGTAAAAATGATTTGGGAATAGGGTGTTGGGAGAGGTGGATAGGGTAGAACAATAGGGAAGAGCGTCTGCTGAATGTGAATAGAAATCATTATAAAGTTTCCACCATGTCCTAATAAAAATACAGTAGCCTTGAGTCCCTGTGCTTTATTAAAAACTCCAGCTGGAATATATAAAAGAAGGCAGGCAGATTATTCTCAAAACAGATAACTTTTAGATGAAGGAGAATGTAGAGATTTGATGAGATTTTTTTTGAAGGCAAAAGATATTTGACGAACAAGGCTGAAGAAAAGATGCACCAGGGAGGGGAGGAAGGAAAAGAAAAAAAAAAATAGTAGAGGAGAAAAAAAGGGAAGATTTGTGCTATAATTAGCATTTGTCTGTTTGCAGGAAATAAATGATCTCTTACCCAAAGAATTTCTCTGGTACAGGAAAGTGGCAGTCCTAACTCTGTTTTTGTTAGATGTCAGGTGTCACCCTCCCTTTTGTTCTGGAAAGTTGACAAGTATAGGATTGGGAGGTTAAACATTTCTAGAGAGTGCTCTGTTCAGAATGGGCTTGGTACTGTTTAATGGACAATGATCTATACTACAGCTGACAAAATACAGATTTCCTGAACCAAATGTATTCAGTTCGATACATTTTCTTTGGTTATGATGGACAGTAATCTGGCGTGACATAAGGTTTTATTTTGCACGGCAGGTTGCATTGGTTCTGTGGTAAGTGGAAGCTGTCCATTACAAAAAATGCCATTATTGCTACAAAAGAGTGAACTTATTTGAAAAACGGAGAAGGTTTGAGTCTCCAGCTTACCTGCACGTGGAACTTCCTACCCAGCTCCCAGTACTGTACTTCTCCATTTGCTATGCATTTTCTCCCTATCTGGGTGTGACAGAATTTGAGAGCCGGAAATTCCCCCTCTGTTGGGAATCGTTACACACAATCTTTTGATTCCATATTTAGTGGACACTTATAATCTTTCTTGTAATGTCACGGGGAAGCTTTACATGTTGATAACAGGGCACTAGAGGTCCTAGTAAGTGTTTTTATGTGCTTTCCACTTCACTTCCCGATTGTGTTTAGGTGAGAAGGAAAAGAATAGCATTTTGTTATGGCTGAAGATTACAGTTTCTTATAACCTATGTTTTTTTCTTTATTTATAAAATACGTTGGACTGAATAGACTCTGAATTACTGTAGGGTTTACTGGGGCAAGCTAAAGTGCAGATTGCTTTTCCCAGTCATGAATTTCAATTAAAAACAAACAACTGAGGAACACATTTCCCTAGAGACTGATTTAAATAGTGGTATTTCATCTGTATAATTCCTAAACAGTATTTTCCTACATATATTGAGAAAAAAGAGAATTTTTGCTTAAGATATTTTTGAAAACATGTTAGAGGTTTTTTTTCAGACTTTGATTTTTCCTTTTTCAGGGGGACCAAGTAGGGAAATTTTTATTGCAGTTGGGTCAAGGCAGAATTTGTATGAAAAAAATTGAAATAAAAAATCAAAATTTGAACTAAACTGAAAAAAAGGTCATATTGTGAGATTTCATCAAAACCATAGAATTTGCAATAGTCGTAATGAAAAATTATTTTTACAGACACTTTTAAATGAAGTTTTGGGCTAAATTGCAAGGGTAGTGCCATAATTGTACTGCAGTTTAGAAGGGGGTCTATTAGTAGATGAAATAGAAATTATTAGCAAAGGCTCCTTCAGGCCTTATTTACAGCCAACATTAGATGAAGAGTTATTTAGTGGGCAAACAAGCCTGCCAGATAGGAAAGAGACAAGAAGAAATGTGTCTTGGCATGCTGGGGAGGTTAAGTATGGAGAAAGCAGAAAGTACTACATTTGATAGTGATGGAATGTAGCCTGAGATGACCCTCTATTCTTGCCTATTGTTAACTTTTTCCCATGCGAAAAAATGCCACAGCCTGTGAGTTCTCTAACAGCAGCTGTCTGGACGGTGGAAGAACAAGCTGTTTACATACGCTATTACAGATTTCTGATGATGTGTTGTTTTGGTGTCCTACCAAAATCGAGGTTCCCCTGTCGTACTATAGAAACATAGAGATCGTTCTTGCCGCAAAGAGCTTCCAGTCGAAGCTGGTGAGACAGAGCCAGAAGGGAGGGAGAAGGAGAAGTGGCGTGTCCAAGGTCACAGCCTAGGTCAGGGGCAGCACCAGCAGGAAAACAGGACCGAGACCTCTGGTCTTTCTGGATTACATAAATAGGGGTATTTACCAGCGTAATCGCTCCCGAGTAAGAATGCCCGCACGAGGCGTTACGCAGGTATAACTAGCTGTGGAGGATACTGGTGCAATTATGTTCCTGAACTTTCCCAGGCAGATGGGCCCCCGCTCCTGGGCTTTAACCGCGATAGCCCCGTTGCAAGGAGACCTTCTGCCAAGGAGTGTTGTTGGAAATTTAGCACGAGGAAGGAAAGAAAAAACAAAAGAAAACAGCCCTCACTTCAATTAGAGGAAAAGATAATTCCTTTCAAGTTGAGAGGCTCGACTCCTGCTGGCCTTTGTTCTTAAGCTTACCCTCGCTGTAATTTCATAGAGCAACTTGAATAATGCCAGTTTGTTCTGTGATTACTCTCAGCTGGAGCACAAAATTAATATCTCACTAAGTAATTCAGTACATGATGGGCGAACATTTAGTTAATCATGCCCTAAAAAGCTAGGATTTTCCGTGTTCACTGGAACTCTCTCAGTGACAATTAATTGCCTGTGTTCGTATGTGTTTATGAGCCTCAGTAAACAGGTGGCATATTTACGTCTCCCCATTACCTTCAGAAATAAACTTCCTTAAGAAAAAAATCTCATGTTCCCTGATTACAATCTGATTTTAAGTAAACAGAGGGTGGGGAAAGTGACTAGTAAGCAGGACTTTGGAGGGAGGAAGGTGGGAAGTGGAGAATTTTCTCCCTCTGAAATCGTACCACATCTAATGCTGGTAGTATTAAGTTAATATGCTGCAAGAGTGAAATGGCCTTGGTTAGTCCTCTTACTGTTTTGGGGGGTTGTTTGCCCTTTTGATCCTAAGAGTTTAGACTCAAGAACAGACGCAATATTTACTAACTTGTGATGTGGAGCTGCCATAGAAAATGTCACCTTTGAAAGATGTCTTCTAACCTGTGCAAAATCCTGGTGTTTTCTGACAGCCCTAAATTATTGATGTGGAATCCTACTTAAGGGTACAGCAGTGATACGCGACAGCCAGTGTTCCTCTCCTGTTTCTTCACGTTGCATTTCTCTGCCATTGCACCGCTTTCTCTCCTCGTGAACCTCCACCAGAACTGAAAGGAATTACCAGTCCTTCTCTCCATCAGTCATATTTGCTTCAGCCTTTACCATGCAATGAGGGCTTGTGAGGAGAGAGGAACCCACCGTTCTTCGTGACAACTGGTGCATCGTCGCTGACTGGTCATGTTACTTAATTCTCTTCCACATCATGAAATGAATTAACACTTGCAAAGCGTTCTGAGACGCTTAGGAAACAGACTGTAGACAAAAGAGTAAGATGATATTATTTACTTTGGTTGTATCCATTAACATCTGCAGAAAGAGGACTTTAACACATAACTTTGGGCTGTCTGTACAACTGGCTGCTAGTTTAATTTGGTTGTGCAGGTAAGAAATTGTATCAGATGGTAAACACAAACAATTTGGTATCAGTGAATGTTCATTGTTGTTCACTTTTCCCCAAAATTTTTCACTCCGTTGCTGTCTGAAGATTTCTTTTAGGATTGGGCCTTTATGTAAAAGTAGACCAATGGAAATACCTGAGCCATAGTATTAAGATAGAAGATGATCCCTCTTCTTGGGAGAAGAGACCAACACCCACCTCGCTAGCGAGGTGGGTGTTGGTCTCTTATCCCAAGTAGTTAGCAATAGGATGAGAGGAAATGGGCTTAAGCTGCGCCAGGGGAGGTTTAGGTTGGAAATTAGGAAAAATTTCTTTAAGGAAAGGGTGGTCAAGCATTGGAACAGGCTACCCAGAGAGGTGGTGGAGTCACCATCCCTGGAAGTGTTCAAAAAACGGGTAGATGTGGCACTCTGGGACATGGTTTAGTCTAGTCTACCCTTGATCGGCTTAGAGTAGACTTGGTAGTGTAGGTTAATGGTTGGACTGGATGATCTTAAAGGTCTTTTCCAACCTAAACGATTCTATGATTCTATGATTCTAAAGTGAAAAATAATGAAATGTAATGAAAGATAGATGGCAAGCCTTTGCTGTTGTCCAAAATCTCATACATTGACTCCTTCAGGTTTACTCTGGGCCATCTGCAGCTAATTCTAGACTTTGTGGTGCTGCGATGGTTAGTGCTGAAGTGTGGAAGTCAGTGCTGAAGTGTGGCATCCCCCACCTCAGAGAGATTTTGTCGATCCCAGACACTTAATGCTGTCATCGTTAAGCTAAGCATTTCATTCCTCTGTGTCTTTTTTCCCCCACCTCCTCCACGGTTATCACATGCTTTACTGATGGTTGCAGCAGGATGTATTGCTTGTTAGAAATTGTTAGCTATCCTTAGGCAAATCACCTTGATTAATGAACTATTAAATAGCAAGATTCTGCATTCATCAGTATAGTTTTAAGGTACCTGGACTGAAGGAGCAGATAGATCTAGAAATAAAATCAGTATTCTTCTTGTAACCCATTGTAAACAAGCTGTCAAGCATCACTATGGTCTCCTTTGAAATATCTTTAATGAGTAAACAGAGAGAATAAAAGCAGAAAGACAGAGTCAAAAATGTAAGCCCAAGATAATTGTTCTTTTTTTTTTTTCTTTAACCTATTATATTGTTTTAAGTGGTGGTAGCAGTATTTCTGCTGCCCAGCGAGCAAATTTTCCCTAGTCCTGACTTAGACAATTTTGACATAATTTTGTCAAAAGTTAATACTTCTAGAATACATATTGCTGCTTTTCAAGAGCAAGGAACTAGAAAAAGTTTGAATTGCTCCCTGATTCTGATACCTGTGACTTCAGAAGGCTTTCATAGGATAGGTGAAAAGCTTATTTAAAAAACAAAAAAAGAAAAAAGTGTATGTAGAATTGTATTTTAGCAAAGAAGAGCCCCTGAGTTACGTTCTCCTACTAGGTGTCTGCTTTTTGATTTTGCCTCACTCTTTGTGAATGAAGAAATCTGCATGTTACAAAAGGTAAAAATACATCAAAACCTATGTAATTTCTGTACTTCAGGCTGCCAAGAGAAGCGTTCTCTCTTTTTTTTTTTTTTTTTGTGTGTCAGTTAACTCTGGGTTTCTTATCCATGGCTTTGGTTGTTGCCGAGTTAATATCCTTTGGCACCTGTCTTCAAATGTATTTGGCTGTCTGGCTTACAGTTGATCTGTTCCCATTTATTTTATTTCATTTCTGAACTTCCCGTTGAAGAGATCCTTATTGCTCGCCTGTCTGGTGAATCTCCCCCCAGGTCGGTGACACCGGTGGGAGCAGCGCCTTTGCAGGTGCGCTGGGACTTGGCTCGCTCGCTGGATTCCCGCGAGTGGGCCTGGCTTGGGCTTGATAATGAGCCTCCAATAGGAGGAAAAAAAGTTGTGAAGTTTGCACGCTGTTGCTCACTGGGATCGAACAGCTTGTCTTTTCTTTTGAGGAACATTTAAACTTAACACTCGGTAGGCAAACTGCTATTTCAGTTTGCAAGTGGATTCGGTTATTCAAATGCATAGGCCAGAAAATGAAGGGGATTCTATTTAAACAGTGTGCTCCCAAGTCACAGATGATCTTTTTGATGTCTGTATTTTGCAAATGGAAATTTTCCATTTTCCAGCGCTAGCATTTGTTCAGAGGCCGTGTGCTATCTAAATCTGCTTTTGTGGCTGTTCATTTGCATTTTTGCTATGCTATATTGCCTCCTGTCTTCTCCTCTTGGCCGCCACTCTTTTATATTGAATTCCTGTTTTTGCCGCCTCCACTCTATCTTGCATCTCTAAAGGCTCAATCATGCAAGGTGCTGAGCAGACTCTGCTGTTTCTTCCAAGTGAAGCGCCAATCCAAGCATCTCATCAGGATTACAGGTGAAAAGGGAAATCCAAACCATGTGCATATTTAAAACTTTTGCTGCGAGAGAGCAGGAGGAAGGTGGAGCTGTTACCCACTCAGGTAACAGTCCGGCTTCTCCTGCAGCTCCCGACCTTTTCCTAGCTGCAAGAACTGCTGGCGCTACTGGCCGGTGCGTCTGATGGGGGGCGTGTGGAAATCTTGTGTTGAAATTTTATGGCATGATGTGAAATACTCACAGCAGTCAGGTGACATAGCCAAAATGGTCCTTCCTGGACTTAAAATAATGGCCGCAGCAAACCTGGCATGTTCAGATATATCCCTTGGTCAGAATGCGCCGTTTTCTACTTTCTTAGTATTTCTTTTTTATTTCACCCTGTACACATAGGTTCTTTCTTCCCCCAAACCTGGTTACATCTACTTCTACAAGCAAACCGCTTAGAAAGAAAAACTGCATTAATATCCTGAGGGAAAAGTGAGAAGGTGGGGAGAGAAGCACAACAACTTAATTCTGGCAGTTGAAAGCACAATCTGAAAGTTGTCAGGCTCAAAGTATCACGTACCGTCAAGTAATCACTATTCACTTCTGCAGATACCAACCCTCAAACAGTCTATTTCACCCTCAGGGAAAGCAGAGGGGGAAGAAAAAAAGAGCGTAAGCAAGGGTATCACTGAAGTATCACACACTACCAGGAGAGACAGCGTGTTTAAAGCTGAGCAGCAATATAAACCATAGGGCTGGGAGCTGGGAATTGCCGGCTTCGCCTCCCGTTCCTATCTTTTTTCTTCATTGACCTCTGGTCTCAGCTTCCGAGGGACCGCACAGTCCTGGCCAGCTTGGACTTCAGTAGGAATTGAAAATACTCAATAGTTTACCCAACCTGGCCTTTCTTCTGAATCTGTTTTGGCAGGTTTGGAAGCTGGGGTGGTGCTACTGCTCCACAGTGCTCCTCCGGATGGGCAAGAGCGCCCGGTTGATGCCCGTACAGCACTCTGGGAACAGAGCGCTTGTTTTGCAGAAGTTTTTCTCCTGGAACACGGGGCGAATACTTGCGTAAGAGTGGCACCTTGTTCCTACCGTGTGGCACAGGATTGGTACCTAAATGCCAATCATTAATAATGATGAATGCCTGGTGCCGAAAGCACGGCGGATGTGTGTCGTATATACAGATATATAGGCAGTATTTTGAGCACGTGCATGGCTTCCCACACTGCCCGTTTCCTTCAGCTGCTTGCTTTTGCTCGGGAACGAACCGGCTGTGGGGCAGTTACAGGAATCCATAACAAACCCCTCTGCTTACGAGAACAGCAAACTGCCAGAGTAAAGCGTGATATTTCCATGTTCCTGTCATGTGCAAGCACGTGCCCACAAACCAAAACACAGCTGGCAAGTCTAATTTTAGCTCTACCAGCCTTGAGAAGTGTCCCTTTAAAGAAATTCTTTTTATAATTTTTTTTTTTTTCTGAAGCAATTTGGTTGATAATACAGCAGCTGACAATCCTGCTGCAATACTACCGATGATTTAAATAAAAACAAAAAGAAACTGCTGCCCCACGTTCCGCCCCCCCCCCCGTCCCGAATTTATAAATAGGCAAAGGCACCGTAGAAAGGCCCAGGAATTTGACGACGCGTTGAAGGAATGACTAAAAAAAAAAAAAAAAAAAGGAGAAACGCTGGGATTTGTGCACGAGGGGAAACATTTTGCTATTCACGCACTTTCTTACTGGTGATTTATAGCCCTGTCGCAAGACGTGCTCTTCCTTCCCGCCTTTCGGAAGGGTAAATATTTGGGCGCGCCGCGGCGGCGGCGGGGTCCGCGGCAGGTGTGGGGCTGCCGGGGCCGCAGCGGGGCCCGGGCGGCCGCGGGGTGCGGGCCCAGCTCCCGCCGCGGCCGGGGGAGCCCGGCCCTTTTCGGGAGGGGTGGTGGGGGGAGCGGAGCGGCGGGTAACTTTGGTGGCACTGCGGCGTTTGCACGCCTCCGGCCGAAGGCGTCCGTAAGTCAGGCCGGGCGAGTTTCCTCTTCACCCTCTTCCTCCATTTTGTTCCAACTTTAAATAAACCGAGCCTTATATAAGCGGTTTAACAAAGTATGTATTTAATATGTCTGGCCCCGGGTCGCCTCTCCACCAAGTGCCGGATGACGGCACGGAGTAGTTTTCCGAGGAGGCCTTGGGGGGGGGGGGGGGAGAGGACGACGACTTCCCCGCTCGGCGACCAGGCTGCGTGACCTTCCCCTGCCTGTTTCTTAAAAAAAAAAAAAAGAAAAAAAAGCGTTGTTGGGCTTCTCCCTCCCCCACCCCCGGCACCCCGCCTCCCCGGCGTTAGGGTTTCCCGAGTCCCACGGCCGCTTTTCGGCGCTCCCCGCTCCGGCGGGGCCGCGGCCGGCGGGGGGCCGAGCGGGGCGGCGGCGGGGGCGGGCGGGGGCGCGGGGGCGGCGGCGGGGCCTGCGCCGGCCTCCCGGGGGAGCGGCGCGCCGAGGTCCCTCCCACCGGCGGCGCGGCGCGGAGGGGGTTTGAATGAAAGACAGGACGAGCCCCGAGCACCATGTCACTCCGTCAGGGAGGCAGCGGCATCTAGGCTGGGGAAGGCTCTTCCCTCCCCACCCCCCCCTTTTTATTTTCTTTTTTTTTTTTCCTTTATTTTTCCTTTTTTTTTTTTTTTTTTTTTTTTGGTTGGAAGGGGGGTGGGTGGGGAGCGAGAGGGGAGGGCTCGAGAGCGGGGCGAGCGGAGGAGAGGACGAGGAGAGCGAGCGAGCGGCTCTGCGGAGATTTGGAGTTGCCCTGTCTTCCCGGCTCCTCCGGCAGGACGTTTCCTTCCCTCCCTCCCTCCCGAGGCGGGCAGCGGGCAGCGCCGGGGGCACGCTGCTGCCAGCGGGGCAGGCGGGCTGCTCCGCCGCGGGCAGCCGGGCAGGGGGCTTCCACTCACCCAGCCCCACGCACACACCCCCGCACCCCCCCCCCCCTCACACACACACACACACACACACACATATATATGTGCGTGCCTGCGCGTTTTTGGCTGCGCTGGAAGTAGCGCGCTGTAGACGGCGAGGAAGTCTCGGCAGCCTCCTGCGCTCGGCCGCGCTGTCAGGAATAGCGGCGTGAGGGGAAGAGAGGCCCTGGGGCACTGCTCCCTGCCAGCGAGTTCCCTGCACCAGCCAGAAGGACTCCAGCTACATGGGCAAACGCCTGGACCAGCAGCCAATGTACCCCCAGTACACCTACTACTACCCCCACTATCTCCAAACCAAGGTAGGGTACGGCGGGGCCGGGCGCTTGGCGGGTGATGGAGAGCGGAGCGGCGCAAATTGCGGGCTCGCCTCTTCTGTTCGGCGATTTTTTTTTTTTAAATTATTTTTTTTTCCTCCCTTCCCCCCCCCCCCCCCCCCCCCCCCCCGTTCCTCGGGGTTCGGTGTCACGCAGAGCCGAGCTGGTAGGCAGAAAGCAGGCGTGAGAGAGGCAGGGAGGTTACTGTCCGCCCTCCCCTTCATTTCTTTATTTTATTTTATTTTATTATTCCCCCCCCAAGGGCTGCTGGCGTCGGCTAATTCCTTTTATTGTTCGTGGAGACCGGTGTGCTGAACGCTATCGTAACACCGGGCAGGTAGCGTGTTTATTATGGCATAGGATAAAGATTGCCCTGGGCAGCATCAGGCGCGAAGCACTGGTTTTGGTGGCTCTTCCAGGGATCTCTGCAGTTTATTCGGAGCTTGAAAGCATTTCGCTGTTCGAAAAGCTGTCTGTGGCAACTCAAACTTTTGATCAGCTGAGGAGGAGATGCTGTGGAGCTCGGAGGAGAGCTCGGAGCTAACCGACTGTAAATCTGGTGGAGTTTCTTTCAGTGCATTGCACTGCTTTTAATATTTCATTAAATATTGAGGATGATACAGCTGTACTCTGTTGCATTTAAAAGATCTAGAAATAGAGGGTGGCTACTTTCGGAGAGCCTATCCGAGCACGGACTCTTCCTTTTTCTTTCTTCTTTTCTCAATAATTTTTAAAATGCCAGCAGACTGGAAAGCAGGCCTGTATCTCCTAAAGAGGCTGAGTGAAGTCGGTACTACCTGGCCATGAGTTAGTTAATTAAAGCTTTATTTTTCTAATGCCATTGTATAATAGGCTGTTCTCTGAAAAGATTTCCTGTGTGACCAAGGGACAGTAACAAAAGAAATCTCTAAACCGAAAGTTTGCAAACCCTGTTAAGACAGTATATTTAAAAAAAAAAAAAAAGGGGGGGGGGGGGGGAAATCCTGTTCTGAAGTGTGACCTCGCAGCCACAGATTAACAGTTTCAGTCAATAAACTACTGTCCTTTAGGGGTAAAAAAAAATAGGCAGGGTGCCCACACGTGCGTATGGCACTGCATACACATATACACATTGTGCTTCTGTGACAAATTTAACACATGGGGCATTTGACGTGTGCGTCTGTGTGTGGTGAAGCGCCACGGGGGAGGCTGACTTCTCCAGACTTTTGGTTTGAAGCACGTTGATCTGGCTGCAGTTCTAAAAGGATAAGTTATATTTCCTTGTTAATAAAATTACTTTCCCGTTAACCTTTATAGCCCGACTACTGCATTATATAAATTAACTAATTGTCAGAACTGCAATTCAGGGTGGTTGGAGTTGTGATGACACCAGAACCGCTCAATATGATTACAGCCTTGTAATTCATGGCAGGGTTACATCTCGTGTCTTTGCTCTGCTGTTTCTTTCACTGTATCGTGCAGATTTTTTCATATAAAATTTAGCCTTTTTTAAATTTTGTATTTTGGAGTGATTTTTATCTTTTTTTTTCTTTTTCCTTTTTCTTCCTTTCAAGGTCAATCCAAATTGCATTTTACCTTTGTGACCATTTAGTGTATATTGTTGCTTTTGCAGCAGCAGCCCGTCACTAGCTTGACTGCAATATTGCCTATAGCTTTAACTGTTTGGGGGATTGGGGGACGTAGACTGATGCTATTCCTCAAAACCTGGCAAGCCAAGGACATGAAACAATTGATGGTGTTTTTTTGAAAGAACAATAGCCTCGAGTATTAGAGGAGAAATATTGGACATTCCATGCCTTTTACTCATGTAGCTTACATTTTGCCAGTCTTTATTCCCCCCTCCCCCCCTTACTTGCTCATTTTAAAAAAAAAAAAATTGTTTAAAAAAAAAAAAAAAGCTTTTTGAGGAAATTAACCTTGTATTTGAGCTTAAAATAGTAACAATAGCTTTTTCATACCGTGGCTTTTTTTTAACCCGATGCTTTAAAAAATAAATTAAACGCACTTTTATAGCCAGTATATAAAATTATCAACCCCTTGAAAAGTCATGTGCGTTTGTCTTTGCACACATGCACTGTTACTGTAAGGACAGGTAAAATTTCAAATTGGTGATACATTTTATATGGCATTAATTTTTCTTTTTTTCCTCGCTCCACAGTTAAGTGCATACATAAAACCTAAATAATAAACACATATACACACACGCGCATATATATACACACACACACACATGTGTACAAGTATTTCTCTTCTGTAGACCTTAAGAGTTTAGAGCAGTGCAGACAGGCAGCATCTGGATTTTGTTACCTTAAAGCTAGCCATCAGCTTCTGGGACATTTTAAAGCAGTTAGATCCATTGTATGTCTAAAGCTAATAGTCGGGTAATCAAATAATGTTGTGGTGGAGAGCTGTATCTTTTATCATGCCTATTGGAGTAGCGCATATTAATAAACCCCTGTATGATTTCAGCCGTCCTGTGAACTCCAGCTTTTTATTTTCCAGAAACTGCTCTTTGTACCAGGCATGGTAGGATTCAGCTCTACAGAAAGAATGTGTTTTTATGCTCATAGTCATGCACGCTGAGAGGGGGTGCATTCATTTGTAATTAAGAAAGAAATTCTAGGCTTTCTTATGGCATTTGTGTACAGCTTGTGAAACGTGGAGTGGCAGCATTTTCAACAGGCACAGTTTGGAAATTCGAGTTCCCCAGTGCATTTGGGTGAAGCGCTGCTTTTGCTTCGCTTGTTTGGTGAAGTTGTCTCGGTTCTTCTTTGAGAAGTACCGCGTTACTGTACATCACGTCCTTCTCATGGGGGAGCACGGAGCTGCGCAAGGTCTGCACTCTGTGTTTGTGTCCTCTAACACGGCTAACATGTTGTTGTGCAGAAATGGTGTAAATGAATAGCTACATGGGGAATGGGATTATAAATAGAAAAAATGGATTCCATATGTTTGTCTGATTGCTTTAAATTTTTAGTGTTTTGTGGCCTTTTGTGGAACACGAAGCATGCACTCTTATTATTCAATTTACTTGTGCTCCTTCATTATCAGATGCCACCACTGAAGCTAAAACTTTAATTGCAGGTTTAGACAAACCCGTTGTCATCCAAAAATGAAAAGCTTGGGGGGGAGAGAGGGAGAAGGTCAATTTTTAAGAGGCAATTGCAAGGAATTTAATATGTCTCTTAAGGACAAGCACTGAGTTTGAGGAAAGACATAACTTTATTTTTCTCATTTTGGCATGAGGCTGTGTGACAACTGCAGTTTGAAAGTACAGCGTTGGAACTTCTTTAGGCAGATCCTGAGAGCAGACTCCAGTTGTCCTAGGAGTTTATTTCAGAATAAACATTTTTGGTTACTGTTGTAAGTGAACGATGGTCTTGTGTTCTTGCAGTAAAGAATATTGCACAGAGGTGGTTCAGCTTACGTGTATCTGTTGAGAATCTATAGTAGATTTTATTTTATTTTGAGATGTTAAGTGAACTTCCTTAGTTGCATCCTTGCTGATGGCGTAACTGCTCAAACAACTGGTTTACAGGAGTATGTTGTAAATTGTCGCATATGAAATGGTAACGATGCCAAATCTTGCATTGTGGTCTGCATTTATTTCTTTAGTTTCTTGCTTGCCAAAGCAAATTCTTTTCTCTTTGCCGTTTTGTGCAGTGGAAAACAAAACAAAGCACCATGAAATATCATGTAATGATTTGAAAAAGGGGGAAAAAATATTAACCAAACTATTTGAATATATTTGAAAGAGTCTCTTTAATTTAGTAGACGCTGTGTTTTATCTTTGTCCTCTGCAGCTTATGATTAGACCTAGAGCTGGGGTAAGCTCTCTCTGCAAACAGTCTACTGAAAAAACCTGAATCACTTGGATAGAAAGGAGGAGGTGCCACAGTTACCTGCCGACAGGAATTGTTTGGTTTACAATTGCTGTACCTGCAATTTGGGGTAAAAATATGCCAGTTTAGCAGCTATTTCTGTGCGGTTTGCTTTCGTGCATTCTCTAGATATTTCCTATCTATTAGTCATGGTTTGGGTTTGGTGGTTTAACTCTCACGGTGTTGACTCTGCCACCCGGTCAGAAGGCTGAAATACCCCAAATGGAGAGGCGGCATTTACTGTACCCGCAATACCTCTTCATCTCTGTATGCCTGATGCACATGTGAACACATGCAAAAGGAAGAAGTGCGATTTCCCAACACGTATGTGAATAAAATCCTGCCTCCACAGATGTGAAAAGTGTGCAGACTGTCCTGCAGGCAAGAGTGGCTTAATGAGTGTGTCCGTGAAGTGTCAGATACGTGCCCCAGCTGAGGACAAAACAATTGGGAAATGCAAACAGGTGTACTCAGAAGAGTTTAAGTTTGATAAAGTCATTTTATGGGTGCATGTGGGTGTGTGTATGTGTGTTGTTCCTTTTTGCCATTGTTAGGGCATCCTTTGGCATGAAGGAATCGGGGACCTCTTTCAGTTGCGTGCCATGAGCACGCCTCCCTCCTTGCTCCATCAACCTCTTTTAGAAAGCATATTTTTGGAATCGGCGCAAAGCTCTTGCCTCTCTTTGCCTTGTACCTACCAATCCCGGGTTTTTTTTTGTCGCTCACGTTTCTGTTTAGCGAGTTTACCGCATTCCCCACTTTTGGCCATCTGGCCATACAGAAGGCCTTGAAGAAAGCGTTCCAGATACGGAGATGCCTGACAGGGCTTCTCTGGCTGGTAGTGTTCAGATTGTGTTTGGTGCCTGGTGTGAAGCAGGGGTCAGGTGTAAGGAGTAATTCATCAACCACACACTGATTTCAGGCTGCATTTCCAACCATCTGCAGCTTGGATTGCTGCCAGGGCTCAAAAGTCTAGCTGGAGCCCATGTGATCGTGCCAAAGTAAAGGCAAACACTTGCAAATAGAGAAATGCATTTCTAGGAATGAAGTTCGTTCGCACTTAGCCCCTGTTTGATTCAGTACATCGCAGCGTGTTTTAAATGCCTCCGAGAGCTAGCCAAAAGAAATACGAATTTGTTTAAATGCCATTTAAAAATATTTCAGCCTGACTGTAATTTTGACAGTAATATTAATATCTAACTCTAGTATTTTGCCAGTTGCTTTAAACAATAAGGAAGACAAAAGTTATGTTCTTCTGAAAAATGCAGAAATATACGAACTCATTAGTTTTCCATTTCTGTTTGCCATTTATCCTTACAAGCCTGGATAAAAATACTTTTGCTGCTGTAAGGGGAACCATGATATATATATAAAATAATGTTGAATCTCTTAGTTGATCTTCCTTTCATGTGTTGTCTCAATGCAAGTCTGTTTAAATTAAAAAAAAAAAAACCAAAACAGCAAAACAAACAAACCTCAAAACTGTGGGAAAGTTGAAATTTTCACTCTTTTGAATGTTTGTGTATTACTGTATGCTACCAAGATTTATTTTGCAAGCATGTATTTTTACTTCCGTAACAAAAGATGGAAGTTACAAGCATTTGCCAGATTAGGCTAGGTAGGTCTTGCTGTGGCAAATGCTGTTGTGTTAACAGTTATAATTCAGAATGCCTTATACAAGGTGCATCTTCAAAAGTAAAGTACAGTGCTTCAGAACTGGCCTGGTTTGGTTTCTAATGCATGGGGGCCTTTCAAAGTAAGCTGGATGATGTATTTGTACTTCAAGTGTCTTGGTAAAAATCATCAGACTGTCAGTTCTTAAATTTCCATGAATTAAAAACCAGATAAGAAAAGATGTGTTCCAAGTAGGATGCCTGAGTTCATTTCAGGTCTTGCTGTAAGTAGCCTGGATAGTGTTCCCTTTGCATATAATTGCAAGCAGGGTTTTTTAATTAGTATTTTCTTTTTGGTGTGGGGGAAGTGGGTTTGTCACTATCTATACTCCAGGCAGGGACTTTGAGTTCACTTGCAAACAAGCCCATTCCGGAGTGTCCAGGAAGAGAAGCAGATTTTTAAAAAAATGAGTGGGCTGTTCTTTTTTTTTTTTCTGTTTTGTTTTTCTTGAAGAAAAGTCTTTTAATGTTAGAAATTTTATGTAGAGGAAAATGGTTGATGTGTCTCCAGAACTTGCTTCCAGTGCTGCATTAAAATTGTGTTTTGTAACAGTCTCATCAGCTACAGCTGTATGTGATTAAATAGTGTAATATCAAAAGCATGTGTGAATAAGAGCTTTTATGATATAGTTGTTCCATACCAAAGACTGCAGATGGGCAGAGAAGGGAGACGGAGAACAGTGATTTACTCAGATATTGTCACAGCCTATATTGTGAGTGTTTGTGTAGTGATAGTTTGCAATTGCTTTCCCACTCATATGGGCAAGATTGAGTGGTGGAGGGAAGTTTAGAAGTAAACACTGTTACACAGAGAGCTACTCTAAATGTGCCAGGGTATCAGCATGAGAATGGTGTCTACTGATGCAGAATGACATACCAGTATTTTAAGTAGCTGATTAACAATAATATTATTGAATAGAAGGTATAGCGAGAGGGGTGTGTTCTGCTTCCCTTGAAAAATCAGTGAAAGAGCTTCAGTTGTCTTCAGTAAGGCAGAATCAGGCCCACAAAGCACATACTGTTCTCCATGGCAAAACCAGGACAGCTGAACAATATGCAGGTTTAAAAAAACCAACCAAACAAACCAAAAAACCCCCACCAAAAAATCCCAGATTACAAAAGAAACAAGAACTGTCTATCAAAATGATTCTGCGTCGCACAAGTGGGTGAGGGCGTACCTCATCTGATATTTAACAGTACTTCGGGTTTTTTATGGCTATAATTTCTATTTAACGTTATTTCTGATTTATAAGTTTAGAGAATAAGCAGCAAAAACCAGATGCTGTGTCTTTTTGTCTGTTTCTTTCTCTGCCACAGTTGAGATATGATTTATATGTTGTGGAAGTCTAATTGCCATAGGAGATGTCTTGCATGGAGCCTATAATGAAGATGTGAGAGAGTTATTCCACGAAAAGTAAAGGATAGAGCGGAGAGCTGGTTTTGCTTTTATTTATATAATTCTGAAGACAAAAATATTGTGTAGCCTCTTTGAAATTTGAAACAAGTCAGTTTTCTGTGTAGGTCTTTTCTGTGTTCAGTGTTTCTAAATGCAGAAGTGAAGCGAAGGTTGCTTGTCCTGCCTGTAGCTGCGGATTGGAGGCTCCTGTTGAACTCCTCAGCCGTACTGTCTTTTTGATTTTGTTGGTTTACAGCAAAGCCTAATCTGCTCTCCTAGAAGGTTTTTATTAGCTGAAAGGCTTGTCAGGCCTGACACTGTGAAATAAGAGGAAAATATTATTTTTCCCTACTTTTGGATGCAACGACTTTTTTTTTTTTTCTTTCGTTCTTTTTGTCTTCCTTGTTTGTTTCTGTTCTTGCTTGCTTGCAGCCACGGTGGGAATAAATTCCCCCTCTGCTTATTTGTTGTAAAGTCAACTTCAGTATCAAATGTGGTCATTTATTTGAAAAGTAAATATTTACATTTTTAAGTGTTTCATTTGCAGTAAATTTATGCAGATGAAATTGTTTGGACAGATTTTCTATAAGGGTTCCTCTGTTAATTGTATTGACTTCATTCAGATGCAAATGACTGAAATACACCACCTGACTTACATAGATCATAGTAGAAGCCCAAAGATGCGTAAGATTGCATGTTTACGATGTAAAGCTCTCTGATACTTTGTTCCTTGTTGGTGTCTCCATGACGCATGTTTTATGGATGGTACCATGTGGTTGATGATGATTTATGGGCTGTCATGTAGTGGAAGTGATGTCACTCCTGTGTGATTCCAACTTACTCAAGAAGAAAAGTTGTTGAACAGATTTGTGTCCCCCCCCTCCCCAAGTACAAATCAAGCGGCAGTGTGTTCTTATTCTGTGAGTTTGCATTAGTAGACTAAATGCTGAAGCTGCACTTAAATGGTCCGCTGCAGAGCGTGGCAGAGAAGAGCGGGAGAGTCTTACGGGTGGACCGGCATGATGTTGTTTTATTTAACTGATTGCTCATTTGGCTCCCGTCCCGCTCCCTTCCCCACCCCCTTTCCCAGCCCTTCCTCTGCCCAGCTATATTTAGAGACCAGCCAGGCTGGGCCATTCCAAGTTCAGTATCGACGCTGCGCGGGAGCCTGACCTTTCCGCATGTGGCCTTGCGCCGACGGGAGGCAGCCGGGCTGGATCAGCCATCGAGTCCCGTTTGCCTGGCTTGCAAGAAGCTCTCTGGTTATTTGAAACAACGTGTGATGCGATCTAGTTGCCTTCCTGGGTGAGAAGCTGGCAACCCTCGCCCCAGGGTTACCGGAGGGTGCGAGGCAGATGGAAGCTGCGGTAGATGGGGCAGAGGGCTGTTCTGGACGCGATGCCAGAGCTGGCAAAACCTTGAGGTGGTGCTTTGGTGACCTGCGAGATAAAGGGAGCTCAGGGGACTTCAGATGGAGGCGTTTTGCCAGAGGAGGAGATAAGGGAACCTGGTGTACTGCTACATCACAAAAGGTTTTTAAAGCTAGGTATCCATAGTTACGGCAGGAGAGTTAAAATCTAGATTTCAGGGACTCACCTGGTGTAATGTCCTCCTTCCCTTTAAAGAAGAAAGTATTTGGCAGTTCTTAAAGCTGGAATGATGTGCCTGTGTGAATTCCCTGGTGCTCAGGGAACTGCCTGTTGAAAGTTTGCTCTGTTTTCCCCTCTTGTTCTAATTTTTCCGGCTGTGGAAAAAAAAATGGCATTGCAATTCTTAGCCATATAAGGGACTTGTTAGTTTCTTTATGTGGTTGGGAATTGTTTCTCCTTTTGGTCTTCAAAGGCCGTTGCTGCTGAGTTTGCTTTAAAGGGAAGGAACTACTTCTTGCTCAGACAAAGGCTGCAATCCTTATTTCGTCTCTTTCTCACATCTCCCTGACCTTTTATTTGGGGACATGCATATAAATAAATTCTGCTTGTTGGTATCGTGCAAGTTGATGGATGCTCTTACGAAGAGAGAAGCATAATGGGAGATGCAGTCTTCATTTCTGGTCTTTCATTTTATAGTGATGAATTTGGTTTGGTGCCAGTTAGTAAGTACATGACCTTTTCCCTACATCTTTTGATGCATGACAGGGGGTGTCAGAGCTGTGTTAGTGATCTCTCGTTTCAGCTTTTAACAAACTATGAAATATTAAAAATGAATTAGGTCGCTTGGAGCTCGGCTAATATGTCTGTGATGCAGGATGGTGATTTCATATTAATGAAGCTCGGCACACAGCTTAAAATTCAAAATTCAGATTTTTGTGAACACACAAACAGCAGGGATGTATCACTCGTAAGGCAGAATATTTTATCTTGGAAAAAGTTATCTCTTTAAGGCGAACCAAACAAGATATTCTGCAAAGATGGTGTTATCGGCAGCATTATTTTAGTGTTCATTCCGGAAAATCGTATCTGCCTTTCAGCCTAATTAGAGCTAAGTTTTTCAGCGTATTTACTTTAAGATCAAAACTACCAACAAGACTTCTTTTAGTATCAGCTGAGATGTGTCTACACAGCTGTCGATGTTCTGCTTAGCTGATACACACAAACTGATAATCTACCATATGTAACTGAAAGGTATAATACATACTCGTTTCGTGTGCAAATGACAGTTCTGAGATTGTTTAGCGGAAGGGAGACTGGTGATGAAAAGAGCTGTGAACGGTACAATGAATAAGGTAAGGAATAGGACCGATAGCTCTTATACAAGTCCTTGCCTGGTTTTGCATTCACAAAAACTACCTTTAATACTGCTCTATACCTGAAAGACATCAGAAAAAAGTCAGAGGCACTGCAGTCCTTCAGATGTTTGGCAAAGTGTGCAGTAGGACTTGGTAAGCTGAATGCTTTACCTAGGCTGTGTTAAGACGACGTTTACTGTGTCAAGGTAGAGCTGCGCTAAGTACTGTTTAACAATCCTTCGTGAAAACGAGCATAAAGCAGACATATTGCTGTGGCCTTTAGCAAAGCAGCTGGGAGCTTTCTGCCTGGGAGAGCATCGCACTCGCTGGATTTCGTGTTTGCACTCTTTCTATCTCTTTGGAGCTTTTGCACGCTAAAGAAACGCAGGGGTTGATGCAAACATTTCCTATAAAAGTGTCCTTTTTGGTGGTGCTTTTACTGTGGGGGCTGGCTGGTGGTGCAAGGTGGGATAATAATAAATCTGGCTGATACAGGCTGACTCCAGGGTGGCAGTAGTGGTATACGCTGATCCCACCTGTCTGTCATTGCCTCACAGATACAGGTGTGCAATGCACTGAGTCATCTTGAATATTGAGATTACGGCTGTAATTCCCGGCTCCAGAAACAGCCGTGAGAAAACTGTAGACTACTGGCCTGCCAGGCCATACTTGTTATCTGTGTGGTTTAGAAGCCTTGCCAGCCACTCAGTTTCTGCTTTATATCTCTGCCATTTTACAGAATCACTGTAATTGTATACAGTTGTCCCAGTGCAACGTGCAATTTCCTGTAGTTTGAAAAGCTTTCAGCGTAAGATTGTCTCAACTTAATAGCATAAACATTAATTTGCTGTGTTAGATGGGTTATTGGGTGTTTTTAGCATGCATAAGTCTGGCAATAATTGTGCTGGACAGAAGAAGTAAGTTTTGTTTCCTTCGCTTTCTGCCCTGCTTTTACTTAAATGGATCCCTGGTGATGGTAATACTTAGCATGTAGCAGTCATTTCAGTTTTCAGCGGGCTGTACAAACATTAAGTAATCTTCAGAGCCCATTCTGAGAGGTGCCTTAAACACCTTATGGCTGCATGCAAATAATGGCCTCAGCCTCCAGAAGCCTATACCAGATTATCGAGAGTTTGGGGATAGACTTGTGTAGCATGCACACCTTCTTTTTTCAGGCAGAACCTGGAGGTGGGGAATGTTGTTGCTGCTTTATGAGCAAATGCAGTATGTGAGTGGTGGAAGAGTGGAGACAAAGCTGGGAAAATAAAGGGAAAACACTTTGCAGAAGGTGGCATGTTAATCTCTGGTTATCTAGAAGTGCTGAGTACCCACAACTCCAACAGATGGAGGTCTCAAAAAAAAATTTGAAGCCAGACCCAGTATGACTCCCAGATGGGGCATCCAGAATTACAGGGCACTTTGAAGAATCACTTACCTGAAGTGAACGCCTGAACCAGCCTAGCTGGTTCAACGTTACACCTTCCAGCCCTTGAGCCTTTCTGTTGGGGAAGAGGAGGAATGAAGCAGGGTAAAAGGACGCACCTCCTGGAGGAGAGGAATTCCCCGTTGTTTCAGTGTTGGGGAAGGTGGCTGTCTCCAGTCCTACTAAGGCGCCTGGGTGAAGAGGATGTTTGTGGTGTGTGGCCAGTGATACGAGGGGCAGATCAGGGCCCAGCTTGCACTGTTGTAGAGATCCAAACAGTGCTTGGCCCAGATTTTTCCAGAAGACGTTAAAAAGTTAGTGGACACCTGGATAAGAATGCAAAGGACTGCTTCCTCCTTCCAAGTAACAGAGGGAAAAACTCTTCCAAACAGTGCCCGTGCAAAGGACTACTTCATCCTTCCAAGTAACAGAGGGAAAAACTCTTCCAAACAGTGCCCGTGCAAAGGACTACTTCACCCTTCCAAGTAACAGGGGGAAAAACTCTTCCAAACAGTGCCTGTGCACAGCCCCCAGCCTCGCTGGTCCTTGCGGAGCCTCCTGTCAGGTGCTGATAGGAAGGGCATTCGAAACGAGTGTCACGATTTGATTAACATCCTGTAAGGACTAGTCTGTGTTTGAGTCCTTCAGGATAATTTTTCCAACCTACAGCACCCTGTTAATCAGCAAGGGAATGGCAAAGAAGTTATTTACGGGAAGGTGTTAGCTAAATAGTAGTTGATAGATACAGATTCATCAGAGCCAACTGGCTTTGGTTTTCTCATGCCCGACGTTGTGTGTCTTGCCAGGACTTATTTTAGATTTTTTGTTGTCATTACTTTTTTTATTCCTCTCATCTTGGCTTGTAACATTATCATGTGTGCTTCCCTTACTGTTGTGTTGGAAGTAGTTGCATTTTTAAACATTACGGCTTGTTTGACTCAAAGGTACGTTGTGGATGGGAGAGAAATAGATGATATTCCTGATGCTGATAACTTCTTGTGTCTCAAGGGTTTTGTTTTAAATATGTGAAAACACTATAAACAAGGGTGGATTATTGGTGTTTTTGAAGCAGAACGAGGAACTGTGCCAATGGCCACAAAGATGTAGATTGTGATTTTACAATGCGTGTTGAGGAATGAAGTATGACTGCCATGCTCCGACAACAGCCGATGAAGTAGACTGCATTTATGCTTCATCTCTCCTGGCCTTTTAGCAAGGGAGTAAATTATTAGTTGTTTATTATTTCTTAACCTTCAGCGGATGACTTCCTTTCTGTGCTAGTCAGCTACTCTGGGGTAGAGATATGTGAATTTTATTTCCTTCCTCCTCTTTCCCACATTCTCATTTGCTCTCAGGAGAGATTGTCAGGTAAGTTCGTGCCGCCTTTTTAACCAGCCCAAGTGGCAAAGAGGCAGTCCGATGCTTAGGTGACAAGGACAGACCTTGAAAAGGCTGACGCGTGAGGTGTGGGCATCATTAGCACGAAATGAGTGGAAGGAAAGCCAGAAGCCTTATTTTTATTCTATGATTTGTCCGTCTTTTGTGATTTAGCAAATCTACCTCTCTACGATTTTCTCTCAGTTTTGGATTTTTTTCCCCTTGTTTTGTTTTTTCTCATCCTTCTAAGAGCTCTTTTGGTTCTCATTTTTCTTTCACCTAATGCTTATGTGTATGTCATGCTGCTTGTTCTGCCATTTGACCATCAAAACTTTTTTTTTATATAGATATTGCAATTGTATTTCCTAAGCCAGTCATACTCTTCCCTTCATTTTTTTTTTTTTTTTTTTTTTTTGGTGGTGTTTTACTGTTTGCAGACCGCCTCTGACTGTGCAGTTCTGTTGTGCTGAGCTGCATACAAAACTAGGGTAAGAGATAGTCCCTGCCTGCAAGAGTTTATGAGCAATGTAAATAAGGCAGGCTCACAAAGGTGGGTAGGAACAGACGCGGAGAGAAGTGCAGTGCCTGGTGGGAGGTTGCATTGCTGAGCAGTGCCAGGACCTGGATGGTAGATGGTAACTAGTGTCTATTGTTTATCCATATACTGTGCGCTACTCCATCACCTTGGGTATGAGTCACTCTACCTTCCCAGTTCATGCATTGCTAATTTTTTTTTTTTTTTCATTTTCTTTCCCTATATTTAGGGTTGCAGCTGCACGCATTCGGTTCACAACTACCTTTATGCTTCCCTGGGCTTTGTCTGGGCTTTGGTATCTCTATCTTTGCTGTTTGGTGGCCATTATCCCATGTGTTGCTGATTTTGGGTGTTGGCAGCAAAGCGAAGGGAGCGGCGGTGTGGTTCTCTGGAGGTGCCTGCGTTGGTATGCTGGCACGTCAAAAATAAAGTCTTAGCTGATGTTGCTGGCAGGCTTCATGGGGAACGAAATGGAACTGGACAAAAGAGCAAAGCAGCTGAGGTCAGTGTGAGACAGCAAGTCTATTCCCAGCACAGGAGAGCTCTAGAAATACCATGGCGTGCAATGGCTGGGGGCTCACGCTCGGTGAGGATTAGAGCTGGTATTTTCTCAGACTTGCTTCCCATTTTGCTAGGGCTGTAGTGTTGCAGGAGAGCTGTGTTTCCCACAACTGTTCAGTGCTTTTAAAAAGTAAATACTGTGGGGGAAAGGGATGCATATGTCTTGCACTTCAGCAAGTAGGCTGAAATTTCAAAGGGACAGTGCTTTGTGCAGTAGCTTGGGGCCTCAGTCAGAAATGCTGGTCACCTGCAGCTCCTATTAACTTCAACTAGAACCGTATGTACTTTGCACTTTTGAAGACCAGGAGCTCCTTAGGGCTTAAATGTTACCTTTTTTTTTTTTTTTTTAATAGCAGTTACAAGCTGACAGGGAAATCTTCTCTCACTTCTACTGTATTTTTCTTAGGGGGGAAAAGGGGGGGTTGGGAGACCAAGGGAAGAACTTTTTTTACAGCAGTGATAGAATGTATTTCCAAAACCAAATACTTCTGTATCTCTTACAAGGTAACACTTCATATTGTTAGCAGCATAATGCTAATGATTTAAATAACTTTATTGTTCATTTGCCTTTGGCAACTTAGATTGAGTAATGAAGATGGACATAACTTCTTCCCTTATCTCTTTTTAATTTTTAAATATCTTGTAGTGTTTGGGATGCAAGAGCTGTCAGAAAATGATAATTTGCTTAGATGAGGAGAAATGTGACAGAAGCTTCTCTAGCAGTTATGTGGAGTTTATTTTTATGAAACATGCATTTTGAAAAATACTCACTGCTTTGGTCTGTTACCAGCTCTCATAGTTGTATTAAGTGGCAGGAATTTATTATTCCTAAAGGCACATCAGTTCAAAAGGATCTAAATTTTCAATATGTGTGTTTTGTATATGTACCAATTTTTACCTCCCTCTAGATTGCAGAGAAAAGCTTGTATGTCAAACACAGGTATACCTAAAAGGCTCAAAAGTCACACAAAAAAGGCAGAATGCAGTCTTCTAAAAAGCTTGGGATGTATCAGCCAGCCTCACCAGGGCTCCGTAGGTTTAGGTGTAGATTGCAGTCCTGAGTCCTTCTTGAGTTTATAGACCCAAGTTTTGGGGTTAACACTCAGCTGATGTTCGCTGACTTTTTTTAATTAGGCATGTATTTTGAAATTCTGGGTTTGTGTTTCACATTGCTGCTGAGTGCTGCTGTATCTGTTGCTTACTCAGCATTAACAGTGGGAATAGCCAAAGCAGACATCTAGAGGAAAAACCTGTGCCTGATTTGTATATTGTATTAATTTTCTTCCCATTGTTGTCGGTAGAAGGGGTTTGCTGACAAGCGGGGTTCCCGTGCTGGGAGGCTGGTAACCTGTGAGGTGCTCTCCCTTTGGAATCATGGAATCATGGGCCCCACCCTGCCGTCCGCAGCTGAGCGTCACCTCGTGAGCAACTCGGCTGAAACCGCAGCGCTGCACATGCAACGAGAAATTATTCAGCGGGAAGAGGACTGGCAGAATTTGGCCTTTAGGAAATAAATTTCATTTTGTGAGTGTATTACAAACAATAGAGAGTTAAGAGATGAAAAACTGCCACTACATAGAAAAATAATACTGTTTCAATTTAAGCGTTGGTTTAGTAAGTTTTCCTGGAAAGAAACTTGTTCCTGAGGGCATTTTATCTATTTTTCTCTCTCTCTTAGGGTTTAATACTGCTGCCGATCACTGCAGTATCTGAATGCTTTCTATATAGAGATGGACAGCACTGTTAGAAGTCCCCTGTGAACTCTGCAGTCTTTGGCACATCTTTCTTTAGGGGGTTGAGAAAATATGTTGGGTGGGATTTTTCAAATAAAATATTAGTCTTATTTAATTTTACATTATAATAGTAAAGTAGTTTTTTAAGTTATTGCTTTGGGAGATTTTATTAAAGTTTTTAATTTTTCTTCCTTCTCCTTTTTATGATTTCACTGAGGTTCTGGGGTACAAAAAGCACCATTAAAGTTAAAGTCAGAATACATTACGGACTTTTAAAAATGTGTTTTTCTAAATGTCACATCAAGCAGATAAGGGACAAGTTATCAAATATGTAATGTTACATTAATGTTAATGGTTTTTTTCAGTGTTATCTAGATTGTTTGAAAAACATTCAAATAGTATTTACATTTTTACAGGTGATGCATACCAGTTCTGTATCAGCTGATGAGAACTGTTAGATGCAGTCTTCTGTCTTTTAAAATGATTCCAGTAAAAGTGAATGTTTAAATTAGTAGATAGGAATAAAATCTTAAAACTAGCAAGATTACAGTGAGAGGATTTACTAACTGGTTTGGATACTCAGTTCTGAACCAGTTCAATATTAGTCTTGTGTGGCTAATCTATCTATCCAGCTATGTAATCTGTCTGTTTAAACAAGGTACTTAGCTCTTCCCAAATAATTTCAGAGAGAAATAAAAAGAACATAATTTTCTCTATCTTTCTTTCCAGTCTGTCAGACAAATACCTTGATTAGTGTATACTTAGTTTATATGCGTGGGTGCCTTCCTTGGATGTGAACAGTTAGAAATTCTTGAAAAAGTTCAAGTTGTAGTGCTGAGTCCTTTGGTTAATTCAGAAGATGACTTGTCCCGTCGTCATTTCTTTGTTGCTGTTTTTCTTTTTTAATCTCGTGTGATTGTGAGCTCCAGATACTAGAGCAAGCTTGTAGACCTGTCTTGCTGCCAACATTTATGAGTGCCTCCCAATTGCTTCCTAGTGAAGATAGATGTCTCTGGTAACTTTTGACTGAGGAATTGTGCTTGGTAGCTAGAGAGAGTTGAAGGTAAACCACTGAATATTAAGGCAGGGATTTGAACTAGACTGTATTTAATGGGCAATTTGTGGAGAAGGAGGAATTCTGGTAGAGTCCAGGAGAAATGAGGAGAGTAGGGAGGGTAATCTTGCAGTGAGAAGTTAATTTTCTTTCCTTGATGGTCTTGACAGTATTTTGTTAGAAGGTGTACAGTATTACCAGAGACCTCAAGAAGTTATCCAGACCGTCCTCCCTTGCTCAGAGGTGAAATCAAGTGTGTTTACAGTATCTCTACCAGACATTTCTCAGTCAGTGGTGTATAATATAATGAGACGCAAGGAATTCCTACCTCATGGTGAGAGGCATGGCTGAGGAAGCTGCTGAAGCCCTCACCCTCTGGTGAAAGAGGCTCTGCTACCTCCCCAGATACCTCATCCAGTGTGCTAATAATTCGACAGTGAGGGGGAAAAAAACCCCAAATGCCCAGTTGTCTGGTTCTTTCATTTGTGTCCTTTAAGGAGGGCCTATTGTCCCTCCCCTGTAAAGACATTTCGTTCTGAATAGAATATATGGAGGTGAAGGAGCGCGGTCAACTTGGGAGGGACAGCTCCCTCTGAAATGTCTTTAACTATTTCTTACAACACACTTTTTTTTTTTTCCTGCAGCTTTACATACTCCTCAAAGGTGTTAAACACGTATTATCACGTGTTGAAGTCACAGTTTTTACCAGTGGGTTCAAGAAGTTGGCTTGTATATACTTGTCTTGAAAGCTGTGTAGCCTTATCTTATTTTTCACTATTGAGTGCCCATTACATTTGGTGGGAGCTACTGGGTGCATAATATTTTTGGAAATCGGGCCATCGAAGTATACTTTGGTTATAAATAACGGTGAGTTAATTAGGTTTAAAGACGATAACGATTCACAAACAAAGTGCATCTTTCTTGCCTTTCACTAGTAAAGAGACTGGGTCAACTTGGATGAATTTCTCGCTGGTGTGGATGGCGTACCCGCGTCTTGGTACGTTCTTTGAGCAAGTTTCTTTTTTGAGGACTGTGAGTCAGCAGGGTTTTGAAGTGGATGAGTCATAGACAAACTAGCTGAATGATGGTTACCAAGTGGGTGGGGGAAGTAAGGGTTTTATTCTGGGAAGGTGTAAAAGCGACAGAGGCCAAGTCTGGAGGTGAAAGAGGCCATGGGATGAAAGATATTAACTGATGGGAAGCACTGAACCGGTGTTTGACGCTGGCCGCTCTTCGTGGATCACTGCAGAGATGCTTCTTCATGGCTGTGTTTGATGCTCCTGTGAGAAGGCTGTGCCTCTCTTGGGGAACAGGCTTCCCAGATGAACAGCAGCTAATCCTGACAGATAATAGAGGAACGTTAACTTTGCCAGTAGCCAGCTGTTTCTGTCCAGGAGTTAGATTTCTGACCAAAAGAGAGATCGGGCTAGTCTGTGCTTCAGCCCTTTCATTCATACAGAGTGTAAAACTTTAACATCTCTCTGGCTGGGACAGGCAGCATCGAGCACTCCTCTGCAGAACAGATTAGCCTGCTGACCTCTGAAATCAGAAACGGTAGTGGCATATTGTATTCTCTGATGAATATTCTTGTAGGGCTTAGAAACAAGAATGCAAACCATATGAAAACAACCCAATCTGGATAATCCCATTTACTGGTTGGTAGAAGACCAGAACGCTGCTCTGGAACATCTCTTTGTGTGTTTCTCGCGTGTTCCTCCAGCTTCTCAAGTTGTAATGGAGTTTGAAATGAGATTTCCCTTGAGGTGTGAGGATTTTTTATTACACAGTATTTTGTAGTTCAACAGGAAGCCAGAAAATATGACTGTATATCATTGCCACCAGAGTCCCTGCTGACCACATACCTCTGTGTATTAGCAGATAGTGACAAAATCTGAATTTTTGGGATACGGAGAACATTTTTATGTGTGATAGAGTGTCTTCTCAGAGCGGAATAGCTGAATAGCTGTCAGTCAGAGACCTTTGGAAGGGACTGAAGAGTGGTGGCTTAACAGTCAAGCTGCTTGCAACCCTCGCTCTCTTTCCCTTCCTCGCAGTATGTTCAGATAGCCTAGTGGAGAGAGTAAAGTAAACACTTCAACTGATAGTATCCTGGAGTGTTCAGAAACTGAAGAAGGAAGCTGTGGTCACCAGATTCCAGCTGTCCTGTTTCCTCTTCCAAATGAAAAGGCTTTTATCAGGGTAGCATATATAAATATTTTGCAGTGCAAGCTCAACTCATTCTAAAACTATTTTGATTACAATGTTTGTATTCTCTTGATTTTTGGATCTAGAAAATGTGAGACACTGAACTGAAGGCTGAGAGGCAATCTCATATACTCTCTATAAGAAATACAGAAAGAAATTTATCCAGCCTAGTAGAACAAAGAAAGAGCCAATGGCTGAAAGTTGAAGCCCGTAAAATTAAAGAGATGACATGGTGCATGTTTTGAAAGGTAATGGTAATTTACTGCTGGAACAGATTGCTGAGGGATGCAGCAGATTCCCCTATCCCTTGAAGTCTTTAAATGAACATTGGGTGTCTTTCTCATTCATCTTCAACTTGCTGTGTCCAATCTAGGGGCTTCTGGGTGATATTTGATGGCTCCTGTTACGCAGAAGGTCAAACTAGATCATCATAATGTTCCTCCTGGCCCCAAAATGAGTGTCTGTGAGCTGCAGCTGCTTGTATCGTTTGAGTAACAAATTCAATTGCTAGTGGTAATGGAGGACATGCAGAGCCAAATCTCAAATTGAATCTAAGTGATGGGGAGAGTAGATGTGCATGTGAGAGACACCTGGCTTCCCTAGCTTCGGTGTTACATCAACTTAGATTTCCTCAGAGTCATGCTCACTTACCTACACCCTTGCCTCTCACTTGACCCATTGCATCTCAGGGGTTCTCGATGGCATAAATCACAGGCTGAAATGGTGAAAGGAGGGAGGATTCAGAACAGATGAAAAAAGAGAACAATATGTAGGAAAGCATGACTTTAAGTGCCTTTGATTTTGGGGCCTTATAGCGTTTCTGACTCTTTGGCATATAAATGACATCAATTTAGAGTCCCTCATGCATCAATAGATTGGGTAGAACAAGTTCTAAGGGAATCTGAGTGAGCATAAGTGGGTATAAATTACATTACCTTACAGATTGCCTCTGAATTTGGCCCAGATTCTTTCCTTTGTTTTCATTATGTCAACTTTGTGCATTGGCATTATGGTCTTTTCAACAACTGGCCTGACAGCTAATGAGTTCTTTCTACCAACAGTAAATCAACCAAGTCAGAAAATGCTGCTCCGTGTAAATACTTCTTTTTATGTTCAGAGTATTCAGAATCCCATTAAATTTAGAACAGTGTGCTAGTAGAAATGTATGTTGAGAAGTACTGTAAAAAGTGATAATTATTCATAAACCACCTGGTTTCTTCTTTGCTCCCCAGCTAACCATGTTCTGAGTCTTGGGGAGAATTAGAAGGGGGCTAGACAACATGATAACGCTGAAATACAAACTGCTGTGTTGAAAACAATTAAGTCCAAATAGCTTTAGGAAGCTTTTTCAATTTATGCTTGTTTGTACTCCCTGAAATTCCTGCAACAAATAAGGTTAAAAGAAAAAGTCAAGGAATAAACTAGTAATACTTCCATTCTTGGAGAGCTGAAACAAAGGAAACTTTAACTAGTTCATTAGAAAATAGAATCATTTTCCTTTTATTATTGAATGGAAGAAAAATTGTATTTGTATGTTAATTAAGTTACAGTAGAATTTGCTTTAGGAATACATTACTTACATGCTATGCAACTTACTTCATCTCTTGGTTCAGAGTATATTGCTAAAAGGCTAAACTCTATCCCAGATTGCAATGTTGATAAATATTTCTGTGCCACTTCATTATGTTTTAGAGAATTTTTTTTTTCTGATGTTGGCACTTCAGCATTTAAGAAGCCATGGGGTAGGTAGAGCAAGGAAATCCTGACTGGTTTCTTCTTCTGCCTGTTGTATGAACTGAAGCAAAGTTGCTATTTTGTGTCTTCCTTTTCTGATCCGAGATCGGTAAGAAGCCTATAGAATCTTATGAAAGATGTTCAGAGATGCAGTTGATTTTTTTTTTTAATATTCTCAGGTGGTGGGAGCTATATAAATGCAAACTACCCATATTATTTCCTATCATATAAGATTTTTCTATCATGCTTCTCCTCCAGAATCCCTGTGTTCTCTTGAATGATGAAATTGCAAATGTTCCATAAATGTCAGTGCAATTTATTATCATCTTTCATTCAGAGCATTACAAAATGATTTGCAGATGCAGGTGTTGCTAATGATTTTCAGCCAACCTCCTTAAAGATTGGAGAACATAATTGTCCCTGTTTCTATAACAAGGATGAAACTCGTTAACTAAAATGAAAAGGCCAGTTTTGAAGGTGAGTCTGGGTTGCTACTATATCTTCTTGTGGCTCTTTTTATACTTTATTCTTCGACTTTTTCAGTTATTTTTGCTTAGTGGAATCCATTGGCTGCAAAGGAGCTGGAAAACTGTTTTACGTGCAGAAGGATGGTTTAGATGAAAAGGAGGCGGTAAAGGAGGAAAAAAGAATGCTGCTTGGCAGGCCTAAAAAAGTATGTTGCAGTTCTTAAATATGGACATTGCGGCTCTTTGTCATCTAAAGACTCTTAAACCCCTGTTTACTCCTAAAATCTACTTCAGCAGCTTCATTTGCAGTATCTTCTACATTGCCTCTGATTTTGGTTCTAAAAAGCCCTTAGTTAATAGGAGGCATTATATATGACTCTTATCATGGAAGGTTTGAAGAGGATGTGTGGGGAAACATTTCTGCCCATATCTCAGACACTCCTTTGTTAAGCTTCCTGGTGAGGAAGTTGCCTAAAAAAATCAAAGCTGTAAGTGGAGGCGGAGGCACAGAATGTTTGAGAATATACAAGTCTATAGATTTGACCCCTCATTGGTGAGGACATTGGATAAAAGATCCTGATAGGAATGACCGTCGGTAGAAAAAGGACAAGATTCCTTCTCTCTGCAGGACTGAGCAGGTGTAGTTGGTCCTGGTTGCATAGAGATGCACAGATTTAGCATTCCCCCCCGCCCCCTCCCCTGCAGCCTCTAATGGAGGAAGTACTGTAGAGCACTGGCTGCAAACTAAAGCTTTCTTCCATTGGGAAAAATCCTGGGGGGAAGGTTGGCGCAGTCATGTCAGCTTTCTCTTGGGGCAGATCCTCTTAGGCGTTACTGTATAAGGGGATGCAATTTGCAGCTATGTGCCAGTGGGAATAAGTCAACTGGGATGGCTGACATGGCTAATGTCAAATGTATTTTAGTACAGATGTGGCTATGAGATTTTTGTTGCTGTTTTTTAAAGTGAAACTGTACATATTTCGCTTGTGGCAGCTCTCTGAAGGTTCACTGGCTCACTCTTTATTTGCTTTTGATTAAAATCGATGTTTCTGGCAGCCTTAGTGATCTCGTGAGTGAGATATCTGAGTTTGGTTCCTGGATTTGATCTTTTACCGCGTTGTGCGGTGCAGGGAATCCCTGCCTCCCTCTAGGAGGAAGGCAGAGCTTCAGATCTCTGTGCAGCAACCCTGTTAGGGGTGGGGTGGCATTGATGGGCTCTGCAGGAGGTGCCTTTTACCACTAATTGACTGCAGATGTGCACCAGGTAGGTATTCCCAGCAACCTAAGTTCCCCAAATACAGAGCAGGCATGGTCAGTGCAAGTTTCCCCTCCCTCCCTCCCTGACAATCTGATTTAATGTTCACATGGAAAGATCAGCCCTTGTGTAGAATAGGGTACTCTACGTCCTAGGCTCGCGTAGACCTTTGTGTTTCTCCAGAGGCTGAGCGCAAGGGATGCCAGGTAGTCCTTTTCTCCACCCAGCAGGGATGAAGATGGCAGATTGTGAAGCTTACATTTGTTGTCGTGAAATTAGGCCGGGATCTGAACAGCACATCATTACTAAAGTATGTTCTTTATTAAGAAAGCTGGGACAGGCTTAATGGCTTAGATAAACTACCCAAAGGTTGGTGAGGTAATTATTAAATGTGGGCTGTCAGACCGACTAATTTGTTTAATCTTGAACAGGCATTGTTTATAGATATTTAAATCATCTTAAGAAGTGGCTGCCCAGAGTCATGGCAGGATCGTGATCTACGCAGTGCTGCAGACAAACAGACCTGTTCCCTTCCTTCACTGCAACACTACTGAGCTCTGTAGAAAACGAGCGCAGTCCTACCACGCTGCTGTTTCACGGTTATTTAATCCAGTCCTAGTGCTAGAGGTAATTCTGTCCTTGCTGGCAGCTGCTCCTTCCCTACTGCAGGCGCTTGCTTTCGTGTGGCTGCCAGGTGACTCGGGCTAGGGAGCAGATCTGGCTGAAAGCTAAGGCATTCTTCTTTTTTTTTTTTTTTTTTTTTTTCCTTCTTTTTTTTTTTTTTTTTGTCCTTGGGCTCCCTGAGCCAGCTCAGCGCATGGCCAAACAAGCACTAGCGCTGGCACCCAAGAGGGAGTGGGAACACCCAGCCAAGGGAGGTGGTGACGGCAGGACTGCACTGTCAGAGACAACTTGCATATTGGGCAGCTTAAGTTGGTAACAAAACTACAACCTGAGTTTACGTGCCTGTTTGTGTAAATTGAATAGTTTACTGATTTCTGGCAGGAGTTGTGTTTGGGTTCTCCGGGGTCCAGGGACAAAAATGTCAGAAGCTTCACTATAGTGACCGAGTCTTTCAGCTTCCTGTGTGGTTCTTTGCCAAATTAAATACAGCCAGAAATCTCAGCACCAGCAGCTGTAGGGAGTTAATCCCACCCAGATCCAGATTAGCCATGGCACATTCTTGTAACGATAGGCACGACAGCTTAGTGTAGACAGCTGTTCTGATAAACCGATCTGGGAATCCTGCCCTCATAGGAATGTTTGATGTGTACTGGTCACAGAAGTTGTTTGCAAAGTTATGGCGAGACAAACTGGTAGCCTTGATAGCAGTTGCATGTTATTGTCACTGTTGTGGTGGCAATACCACATCGTTACCAAAAATGACACGAACAGTTTTACTTTAGAAGTGGAATGAATTTGTATCTCTACCTGAGTTATACAGATGCAACGCTATTATTCATCTCCATGTGTTGCGAGGGTGTGATGCCTATTTGGTCGTATGCTAGAGCCTTCACAGAGGGAGGCAACAGGTGGAGGGATGGACAGTTTGCTTCCTACCCCGAGCAATATTGGTTTTGCAAAGAGGATTTTCTTCCCTGCCGGTTTTGTTCTTGTGGCCTATGTTGGCGTCATTCTTGATTGCGCTGGCTAAATATGTGATGGAAGGGGAGGACGGGGATGGCTAGAAATTAGGGGAGAGCGGTGATTGCAGACAAGGACGACTTTTGACTAGGTGAACGGAGGTAAAACCTTAAGATTGTTTGGAGCTGTGAAGATGGGTCTGCTTGGATAGCTGCATGGGTTGAGCACTACACTTTGAATCTTGAGTTGGGGGTTTGAGCACCATGTAAGGAAAAATGCATGGTTTTGCCACAGGGTATTGGGGCTGCTAAAAGTTCAGCTGGGTTCAAAATGAGAATGGATAATTTCATTGCACAGAAATCCACTGAGGATGCTAGATACACAGGAATTGCCTCCAGAAGACTCTGTGAAGTGGCAAACCCTCAAGTTGTTGAAGGCTGGAGCTTGCTCAAGGGTAGTATCTCTGTATGTTTCCTTTGTTCCTGTGCTATTATCTTGGCATCTGCTTCTGGTTATTGAAGACAGGATTCAGGGCTAGGTGGACTTCTGCTCTGACCCAATATAGCCTTTTTTGTGACTTGAAGGAAGAATATTGTTAGAAGTAGCAGAGTCCAGTATTATAACCATAGGCATGACAGCTTGGTGTAGATGGCTGTTCCGATAAACCGATCTGGGAGTCCTGAACTCATAGGAATGTTTGACGTGTATTGGTCACAGAAGTTGTTTGCAGAGTTATGGCAAGACAAACTGGTAGCTTTGGTAGCTACCTTGATAGAGTAGGTAGTCTGGAAGGAAATCCATTATGTTCTAGGCTCTGCCATTAGTGTGCCATTCAACTTGGAACAAGTTATTTCATCTGTTTGACTCGACTCTCCCATTCTCCTGGCACGCACCCTTTATCCATGTTGCCATTTCAGTTGTCAGCTCTGTCAGTTGAGGACTTTCTTAGGCCATGTTTGCACAGCCACAGGCAAGGCAGCGCATTTTGAGGACTTACCTCTGCACTGCTGGAAGTTCTGCCTCTCAGCTGAAATTTGGTAGCTGACTGTGAATGCTTTAATTTTGCTCTGGATGTAAATTAAAGCAGGTTAAATTAAACTATCCTGAAGCATTGCCACGAAAATGGTTTACACTAACTTTGAAATTGTAATAGGTCAGGAGCACACATGTATGGGGTAGCGTCCCAGGGTGTACTAACGCACTGGCTTCCCGTTGTGCTGGTGTGTCCCCTATGTTCTGCACAGTGCTTGCTCAAACGAGCTCTCAGTCCATTTTATGTCACTACGCACTATTCTAGTAATAATAATGATAAGTCTGAGTAGCAAAATGATTCTGCTCAGATGTTCAACCTCTGCTGCTCCTTTGATTAAGGAAAGATTTAATGCTTTAATTTGAGACATGTTTTGTTAAAGAATAGAGGGCTTTGATTTGCATGTTTATAAAGGGGTGCACTTCCTGAGCAGAATGGAAAACATTCTTTGCTGGTGAAGGATGTTGAAAGTACAGGCACTCCCTGCAGCTGATGGATTTGTTCTGGGTTTGTATTTATCAGTACATGTCAACAGAAAAGAATAATGTTGAGGTATTGTTCCACAAACAAGGTAAATGATATTCCTTCCCACCCTTTTGCTGAGATGGGTGCACAACCTGCAACTCCTTATGAGTCATTTCATGATGTTAGGACACCTTTGTGGCAGGATTTCTTTCTTGTTTTGGTTTGGTTTTTTTTTCCTCTTGATGTTCATTCCTTTCCTTCGTATTTTTGTCAAGTGACTGTAACTAACTTCAGCAAGCATTTTAGAATGATATTTATATGGCAAATAATACTCATCTTAAATGAAATTAAATTTTGCTCTATCAGAAGATAATCTGAATTGCAAATATAAAACTCCGAAAACACACACCAACAGACTGCCCTGATGATTTGACTTCCTGATCTTTTTTGAAAGACTGGTGACTGATTCTGATAGCAAAGACAAAGAAGAGATTTTTCTCCATTTTTATTCTGAGGGAATAAAAGTTAAGTGCCTATTGTATAGTAGAGAAAGAACATTTATTACATAAACTATTGGCCTTCTAACTGCAGTTTGGCATTATGATTTTATCAGCACTGTGGAGTGTCACTAATATGACCCAGAGCTTAAACTTGCTACTGTCACTGTAACATGTGTTTCTTCTAAAAGTATTATTGTCAGCCAGCTACTGCAAGTCCAATTCCATATTCTAGCATCCTCTCTGAGAACAGCTAGGCTTAGCTTATCATCCTCTTGGCACAGAAAGGGATGTGGTTTTGAGCTCTGCAGGGTGCAATCAGAGCAGAGGAGTGCCGTTCTCCAGGAGCAGCACATAACGAGTACTGAGGTTAAATCTGCTTTCTCTTCAAAACCAACATGAGCATCCCTGGCTTGGCCAAAACTCAAAGCTAAGAATTTTCAGCGTTCTTAAAAGTAGGGGTGAGACTACTACAATTTGAAAGATCTGGAGACCACTATGGCTTGAGCAGAAGGAAAGCTTTCAGTTGTTCTGTAAAAGGCTGGCCATTATTGCCACTTTTGAGAAGGTGCAGCATGCCTGTCCTTTTTGTGTGTGCAAGGCAAGCTGATTGCTGCAGGAGTAACAAGCCATAACCCTCCTCAAGTGCTTTTGAGGGTCTAGCACTGGCCTGCACTCCATAAATTGGAAGGCTGTTGAATCCTGGCTGGCCCGGCAGAAAATATATTGTGTATTGTAGACTCTTTGTGATCTTTTCCCCTTTGCACACCTTCACAGAGCCAGACACAATCCAGCCCATTATCTGTATGTGAGAGTTTTCACTATTATAGACTTGTAAAAGTTTCTATTAGCAATTCTGATTTGGAAGGGACAATTGGAGGCTGAAAGAATGGCAAATGCAACCCGGATATAACTTCTTGATCCCAGAACCCAATTAAATTTGTGGTTTTAAAGTGTGTGTGACTCCTGAGTTCAGCTCTAATACTAGATTTATATTATTTCCTGGAATGAAAGTCACTGCACACAATTTCCAGAGGAGCATAATAATGATCCAGTGAAAAATGAATCCAGCTTTTGATTTTTATTTTTTCCCCAACAGAAATAAGATAGAGAACCAATTTAGTTTTATATTGGCTATTCTTTTAATGCTCAGTAACTTTCCTACCATCAGTGACTTCCCCCCCCCCCCCCCAGGTATCTTCTTCATTAGTGCTGCTGTTGCTACACAGTGTTAGTGTGCATTTGTCTTGACATGGCTAATGCTATAGTACTACTACATATTTGGGGAGAAGAAAAAAACCCAGAATATTGGTTGAAGGGAAACCTTTCTTATCAAATATCCTATTCATAAGCTTGCTTTTCATGAATAATTAGTATTCTGTGAGCCATATGTTTCTTTTTTTCATCATGTCAAGGTCCTCTGCCTAAAATGATGCTTCAGCCTGATCAGTTAAGGTAAGGGGGAACTTTAGACAGCAGTAACCATAAATGATCTGTGCTGAGCTGCTGTCTGGCTCAAAACAGCCTTTGTGCTTCTGAATTATTATTATTAGAGACACTTAGGTTTTGGACTAGCTGTGTCTCGTTCATAGTTATATCACAGGGCAGCTTTTGTCTGACAAGGAGGCTGTTATCTTAATTCTGCTTCTTCTTGGAGTTTGTGGCACCTTTTGCTTTTACAGACCTCTAGGAAAGAGAGCTGAGAGATGTCAAAGATCCTTGCCCTTCTCTTCACTCGCCTTACCGAGCTCTTCGCTGTGGAGCTTGGCAGGTTCTGTGGGTATTTTGAGGTTTCTGGTCTGTAAAGTGATACACGTGATAGCTTTGGGGAAAACCGTAAGTTATTCTTAGGGAGAAAGTGACTTCAAATTCTGTTTTCCATGGAAAGAAATGAAAGTGGTGTGCGAAGTCTTGCTTCTATCGAGTTGAGCTCTTTTTTCCCCTACCTTTGCTGCCTGCCTCTTAATTTTGGGGGCACTGGCTACCTGTAACGTTTATCATAATGAAATTTTTGTCCAGCAAGGCTGTGCTCTGAAAATGAGCAAGGATCAGAAGTGTAAATGTGCTCCCTTGCTGTTACCAGTGGACTTGCATGGACGTGAATGAAGCTGTTTTTTCCGCTACCTGAGGTTGGAGCAGTGCAGCCCATGTAGCATCCTCTTTCTAACTCCACGTTACTGGGGAACAAGCTGACTGAAGCTGTCTGATGTGTATCTAGGTAAGTCCCCAAAATAGGTGCATTTTCGTAGTCTCTCTTTAGTTTGAATATGAATTACAGCTTTGTCTTGACTTCCGGTTGCTACCATTTGAATGTTTCCCCAGATAAAGCTAATATAGCTGTGAAGTAGAAGCATGTTCGCTTTTACTTCTTCCTGGACTTTTTCACCCCTAATCTTAGCTCTGTCCAGAGACAGAGCTGAGGGAAACATACATGATAATGTAATTCCTGGATTATCCTGGTTTTGCGATAACTATGGACACGGCGGGATGAATGCTGTCAAGAACAAGTTTCAGCTCAGATGGATGTTAACTGAAGATGAAAATCGCTGTGAAGGAAAATAACTGTTGCTGCAAAATCAAAACAACACATCCTTTTTGAAGCCTTTGGGAAAGCCCTTCTTGCACAAAAAGTCTTCTATGAATCAGAAAGATATCCATTAATTCCTGTTATCCCTTCCCCGTTTCACATTAGAAGATACCGTGGCTGTGATGATCATCATCTTTTATTCTTTCCCTGCTGTCTTGACTGAATACAGAGTATGACTCTGGTGATGTGGTCAGTTTGATCCTCATTTCAGATGCTCAGAGGAGAGGTGCTCATCTATGTCCAAAATCAAAAAGCAAAATATCCATCCTCTTGAACTTAGTGATTCACTGCTATCTCAGAGTAGTGCTTTCTCTGTGAACAGCAACTTAATCAAACTGATGCTGATTTATTGAGTAAAGCTCTCCTGGATGATACAAAACTTACTGTATCTCTCAGCATTGCCTAATAAAGGGGAAAACTCGGCAGAATGGAGACTTGACCCCTAAATCTATTCCCCCTCCTTCTTTTCATGCTAAGCCAGTTTGGTGGTTGATCACTTTGCACCTTGAAAGACCAGTAATGTACCCTGTGGCCTGTCTGTTCACAGTGAAGCGTGAATCACAAAACTGGGCTGTATCTCTTTATCTACTTTTTTCAGACTCCAGAGAACAGTGTTATGTTATTGGTGCTGGTTTTGAGCTGAAGTTCCTATCTGGATAACATATCCCTGGATGTGGTATGTTGAGCTTGCAGAGCTGGTCTGCTGCAATGAAATCCAGGACCAGATGAGTTGAAATGGATACTTGAATGAAATCATTATTACTCTCACAGATGCAGAAAAGTAGACATACAGTAACGGCTTAGACAAAATGCATTGTTTAAAGACCATGTTAAATGAATTCCTCCAGGAGGGCTTGCATTTTTATGGAGAATGCTGTCCAAGCAAGAAAGATCTGTTCTTCCTTAGTCCTACAGAGTAATTGAATATGATTTTGAAACGTCAGTCTGCTTCATGTGTTACTGTCCAGGTCAAATACCTGCAAAAATAAATATTATACTACTTCTTCCATCAAGATGGACATGTTTAGAGGCCCTGTTTCTAATCAGATAGTTTTTGAAGCCTAGTATTATACTCTGAAATCAGAATAGTAGTCTTCTCAACCGATTCACAATTCTTTCCAAAGTAAACTTAAGAGATTTTCTTTCTTCTGTTAAACTTCAAAATGTAGTCCCACAGAACTTTTTTAGGCTCTCAAGGCGGAGCAGTCGCTTTGCCTCGAGTGACATAGGCCAAAAGGTCTGGGGGTTAGTGATACAGAAATTCACCCATTGTGCTTCATTGTCATCAATCTGCTACCAGGTCTGTGGGTGTGTCTAGAAGTCTTCTCTGCATTGGTGCTTATTGAAAGAAGACTGTATGCAACTTGTCTCATTCTGGATATTTATTTTCTAAGGAATGCATCTTGGAAGAAGAGGTGGAAATTCTCTTAGAAAGGATCTTTGATCCCTAGGATCATGATTGATAGGAAAAAATGTGTCTGTGTTTACTTTAAAATCTTCTTTCTCTGAACAAGAAGATCCACAAGCACAACTTTGCTAAACAGATTTGGTTGTTATTACTGAGAATGCATCCTCTGCGTTTGATATATTCAGAAGATATGTTATAATAACTTTGAAAGTTGCTTATGAGTTTTTCCCCAGCTTGTAGTTGGGAATCAGTGTGTATTTCTGTGTATAGAAATGACGAAGAAATACAGTATCCTGTTTAAATGTTTTGTAAACAAATAATTAACATCCTTTAATTCTGGTTTCATACAAGACACTGAATGTTTCTCTCATTTGCACGTGCACAGACACACAAATGGGCACGCATGCATTGCTTGTCAGGTCGTCCTTTTGTAGAGATGAAAGCTGACTTTATGTCTACAGTCTATGATATGCCTTTAACCTCTTTATTACCAAGTTGTAGTTATAAATAAGGTATCAAATTTGCAGTTTGCCATTTTATTTTCTTGATATGTGAGCAAGTCCACATTAGTTCTGATTTGTAGGTTTTCTTACATGTAGAAGTGATTTTTGGCAAGACTGTGTTTCTCTCCAGGGTTCTAATAATATAATAATACATTATTTTGCATTACGCAGAGGTGTTTATTTTTAATCTCTGGTTTTGCTGCTCAGAATGTGATAGGTTTTCAGTGAACTATTTGTGCATGAGAAGGGTATGCTCAACACAGTATTTAAAAGTTAAGTTACATTTAGAGGGGTGGCAGTCTGAACAGTGGCTGTATTGCATGATACTGAAGATGTGCCTGGTGTAAACCTTAGTTTTCCTCTGAGAGTTTGATGCTGTTGGGTAAGTAGTGTAGCACATTAGCGCAACTGCCTCTTGCTAGGCTAGAGCAGTATCCAAACTGTAGCTTAGCCTTAACTGATCTTAAATCTTTATCCTGTGTTCAGTGCAGAGATACTATATAAATAGGCACAGCTGAATGGCATGAGGAAGGTTATGAGTCGCAGTCCCCAGCATGGTTGAATCTCGTGGTTAATCATCATCATGAGAGTAAAAACTTGACGTTCAAAAGGTGATATGTTTGTAGGCGTGGTAAAAAATGGTATGTCGTCACTGACCTGACATCTTGTTTACTAATGTCTCATTGTGCTGGGGAGGAAAGCCTTCATATCCCATTAGCCATCTCCTGAACACTGTTTTCTTCCTTCCCCTCGCCTATTGCCACTGATCCTTATGAAAAGATACAAGTCTGGGTTGTGGGTTTTTTTTCTTTTCTTTTCCCCATGGGATCCTGGAAGAGTATGGTATCCAACTCTTGTTTGAGCCACAGTGGAAATTGGCTGTCTGATTTCCATTCCAACATAATACATCATGAATATTGAAACTCCTAAAATATGCATCTGTATGCGCATTTCTGCAAGTACTACAACTCTTACAAAAGCAAAGCAGAAATTTGCTGTGCTCTAAACAAAATACCTTCTTCCTTAGGACATGTTTCAGAGTACAGGTATCGCGAACAGGGAGGGGCAAGGGTTCCCCAGCTCGATATTGCCGTTGGTGATGCTGGTGCTGGGAGGCGATGCTGGCGCTGGGAGTAGCATTCAGACATGCAGAAGAGGAGGTGTTTGAGCAGCAGTTGCATGCCACTCTGCAAAACCAGTGCAACAGTTTGGAAGAATCTGGATTCCTTTTTGAGTAAAGATGCAGTGGTTACAAATACCCAACCGTTTGCGAAGGGCCTCTGTGCTTGTTTTGGGTGGTAAGTTGCCTTTGAGCCAAACATAGAAACCCAGCAGTTTATGTAGAACTGCCTGTGGAGTGGGATGCCACACAAGTAGCCCCAGCAAAATCTGGCCTTCATTGCTAAGAACAGAACCAGGAACAAATGTCAAGTTTTTAGTTTTCTACATGCATCTTCATCTATTAGTAAACAAAAGTATAGCCATGGAAATTTGTATGCTTTCCTTGTGAAATGTCTGCTTTTATAACTGTTTCCTCATACTGTAGAGTAAAGCTAACAAAAAAAAAGTGGTTTTATGAGGCAAACAGTGTTTTTCCTATTTAGCTTTCTGAAAGCAAACCTGAAATAAATAGTTGTGCAGCCAGAGTATGATTTGCAAACAGTATTAGAATAAAGATAATAAAGAAGAATGACATTTCATTATAGGAACTCGGTTTAGTTACATCAATCTTAATGCAGTGTTACCTTTTCTGCATTTATAAAAGTAAAAGGATAAAGTGATAGTGGCCTTAAACTAGATATTGCAATGTAGACAGCTGCCAGCAGAATCCAGTCTTCATTATGAAAACAACTTTCAGTATTGCAATAAATTATTTTTTAATTAAGACTTTTCTGTATCTTTATCCTTCTTGGTCCCAAGGAATTGCTAAGTCAGTGCTTCTGAAATGCGGGGCATATGAATAATGCAGCTTTACAAATAAGAAATGTGTGCAAGAAAAATCATTAGATTTCAGTGTCAGTCTGTTACTGAATGTTGATTTAAACAAGTGGATGCTGTTCCATCCATTTTTTTTGAATGCCTGTTGTTTTAGTTTGTAAACTTTTTGGAGCAGAGACATCTTATCTTGACTTTGTGCAGGGAGCAGAGTTTTGGCTTGGACTTATCAGTGCTACTAGAAAAAAAAAAAACAAAACCAAATATATATTTTTGAAGGGAGGGGGAATGGCCAAAAGTGTGACAACTAATGCAAATTTGAAGTGGAAGTTGAACATACCACATTTCAAATTCTGTTTGGACTTTGGTCCATCCAGCTCAAATGGTAGGTGGAAACAGTAGTGAAAAACAGCTAAGAAGAAATTTTATGAACTTTTCCTAAGCACATTATAAAGATACAAATACAATGACAATATAGTAAAGATTTTAGAGTATACTTGTAAGAAATAATCAAATGGGATTACTCAATGCTGGTATTAAAGAACAATTAGTAGTCAGTAGCTACGCGTAGGTATGAATTATGGTATCATTCTTAACCACCTACCAGTATAATTTGATCAAGAGTTTTTTTACTGTATGTGCTCATATGATTTAATTTAAGTTCTGATATAATATCAAAACACTTGTAATTTAGGCAAGGGATTGTTCTTTTTATTGAAAAAGAGAAAGAAAAGCCTATTGATTTGCTAAAGTAGACTTGGATGTTATTTTCAATCAATACCTTTTAAAGAATCTTTTAATCAATTCTTGTGGAATCTAAAAGTTCAGTAATATATATTGTTTCTCATGTTTTAGGGGCTAAATTTTCCTTTCCTGAGACTTCCTTGTAGAAGAAACATAGTTAAGGAGGACATCGCTTCGGTGTGTTTCAGCAGCAGGAACAGAATTCCTGCCTTACCCTGTTGCGGTCTTTCCGCTGCCTTCAAAGGGATTTGGATCAGACCCATAAATCTCTCCTCACTTCTGTAGGCTATTTGAAGACATTGCTGTAGAATCAGGTTTCTTCCGTTCCTGTTCAATTCGTAGGATTCGTGGTATTTGACTGAAGAAAATGGTGAGCGATACCTTCTGGCAAAATTGCTCGCCAGGGGGTCATTGTCCGCCTCTCTTTACTGGAGAGGGCAGGGGAGGAAGAGTCTTGAGCATCAGCAGTGGTACCCAGAGCATGATACCCAGAGGTGGTTCCTTTTCTGCGGCTGTGGAAGGTGGTGTCAATTCCAGATGCCCCGCCCCAAACCAGGAGCCCCTGTGCTTGTAAAAGGCAGGAATGTTTCTCTCCATCACTGCCGCATCCTTGAAACTTTGTCTCTGCCAGAGCTCCCAGCTCTGTGTTAGGCATATCTAAGCTTGTTGGGTCAAAGGGCAGAATTACCAAACACGTTAGTACTGAGGTCCATTTTCCAACTTTTGGAAGTTCTTTCCTTATCAGTGCCTCATTTTTCCTTCATGTTGTTCCCTTGGTAATAAAGAAGTCATGGTCTGAAAACGAAGGAATCTGACCCTGTTCATACCAGGTTGTTTTTTCTGTCTCTTTGCTAATGTATCCTTTTTCAAGGCAAGTGAGAGAGAAAGATGACTTTGCCATTGTGTGCATAGTTTTAAAATGGTTCAATAAAATTCTTTTTCAATTCTAAGAATATATTACTGGCTCTTTATGTAATACTCTGTCTTTAACCATGATTCTTGCCAGTATGAAGAGCTAGATTTTCAAAATTGGAGGTGCCCAACTGTGGCATTCCTCACACTGGCCAGTACCTGATCACAAGTAATACCTTGTGCAACAGGTGTGTTAGATACAGCTGCCCAGAGATACCATGGAGGTCAGAGGTGTGAATGTTTAGGATATAAGAAATGCATTAGTGCATGCCCCAGTTGTCAGCACCTGGCTTTAATTCTCCTGTAGGAACTGTTCTGCTGCCCTAATAAAGGGGAACTAACAAGACAATGGAGCTAGTATTTAAAAACTGACTTTAGGTTGGCTGCTGAGTGGAAGAAGTATCCATGTGCTTTAAAAAAATTTAAGGGAAACATTATCAGAGGTTTTTAAGACAACTGTACATCTTCCTCCCTTCTAGCCCCATCAAATGATAATTAAGAAAGATTCTGTTTGGATTGAATGGGGGTTAATCCATGAGAATCAGGGGGCTGGAGGGGTACTTTTGCCTCCTTTAACACTTCCCCTCTTACCGCCTTCAATTATTCTTTTCTTTTATCTATACAACAGTGGGAAAGGGTTTTCCTTACATTAAAGTAGGGCTCTTTCTTTAACTCTTCACTCCCACTGATACTTCATCCTGTGAGGTTTTATTTCTGACCATCAGTGGCAATGTTGTGCAGTTCTTTGAGAGTATTTTGTGAGGGCTGCCTTTAAAACACAGGTTGATGCTGTTTGGAAATGTTGTGGACACATGTGTTTTTGGTTATATATCACATAACTGAAGTTATAACGAGGTTTGACCGTGGACAAATGACAACTTCTGTGGTCTCTTGTAATTTGTGAATTTGTCTAATCGGTGTTGCAAACATCTTACTTGTGATGGGTCTACAGTGCAGTTCAGTGAAACATTAATAGCCCTAGAAAAGAAAAATATCATAATTTCTTCTTCCAAATATTGGACAATTTTTATGTCTCCTGATTAGGGTATTTTTTTTTCTAATTTGTTTTTTGTTTTTTAAGCCATGAGATTACACAGGTGCAGGGAACTGTTCCTATAGCCTCATTGTAAAAGCAGTTTTATTGGAAAGCAACATTACGTTCTCTGATGTAGTCAGTTTGGGGAAAAGTTTCAAGGTAGAGTGTGGGTGATAAGTGTGCAAATCACATTATTTGTTTACAGGATTATAAAAGCTGAGTGAGAAATTAATTCAGTATGGCGTGTTGCTTTTTCATTTCTGACTCTTGAAGCGTTGGTCTGTAACATCAGACAGCACAAAACCAGCATTCTTAAACTAATTCTGAAATTGTTTAGATTTGTAGTGGAATAGGCATAGAAAATGTACATATAGTGACTCACTGGAAGGGGTAGGAGCCTTTGTCCTCCAAATTTGAATTTAGCTTTTGCAGTTGTGGATACTACATAAGCTGGAGAGACCTAAAGCCTTTTTTTGTTCCCTTTAACACCTTTTGATTGAGAATGTAAAGTGCCACAATACCTGTTACCTTCCTATAATTTCTCCTTTTACACATCTAACAAATATGTCCCATCAGATTTGATTTTTCATTTACATACTGTGTCCTCTCTTGTGAAATTCCTTTGAGTTGAGGTACGTTACTGGGACTGCACTGGGATGAAGGGGAGGACAACGAAGCCCGAAGTTTCCCTGACGATAGGTGTGACTTGATATCTCTTTGCTTGTGGCGATTTCTGTCTTTCCTGGCAAAATGTTCTGTTCTTCGAGCTGCTGTTCTTCTTATTAAAACCCCTCGATGATGGTGAATACACTGGATGCTGATCTGAAGCTCAGGTTTCCCTTGGTGACGTTTTCCTTCCTGGATGGTGTGTTTGCAAAGACTTCAGCACAGCACGTGTGTGCAGGTTGCTTGTCTCGCGGCATCGAGCGGTGTCTGGATGCGAGCTGTCAGCGTGTGAATAACGATGCTGTTCAGCCAGTGCCGCACAAATCATCGGTGCCTGACTTTGTCCCCACATCCAGCCCAGCCAGAAGTTCTCCTCGCCACCTTCGGGTCTCTGCCAGGAGGATGAGGGCTTTCTAACCCTTACTGAGCCTGGGCATGTCACACCCCGAAGCAAATGGGGTGGAGGTAGGCGATAGCTTTGCGCTGCTTCATCTCAGGCCTCAGACTAATTGCAAAGGGGCTCCTAAAATGCCACGCTGGGTAGGATTAGCTAGGTCCTCGCCACATTTGAGTGTGAGAGTTTGGCTTGAAATGCTACAGTAATACAGGGATGTCCTTAAATAGTACTGCGGAGCCTTATAAATTAAGGATTTGTTTAGTCTTTCATTGTTCTAAGGAATCTGCAATTATAGCGTTGGTTTGTGCATGAATGTATATTATTAAACCAGCTTTAAAAAATGCATAATGCTTGGAGAGCGGTGTTTTGCAAAGTTGAAACTTGGCATTATAAATTCATTCTTTAGCATTTAAGTGAAACATGAGGAAAGAGTGCAAGTCTGTCAGAAATTAACTCCTTGTGGTCCTTCTTTCAGCTAAGTAATGGGATGCTCTGCTTTCTTGCTGTCATAACTTAAAGTATTTTCTTGCCTTAAAGATTTTGTGAAAATACCAGAACACCCCTTTCGACCGGTCAGTCCATCCCCAAGTCCCTGCACACCATCAAGTACAAACTCCTAACATTTCCACTTTATGCTGAAGTTTGCAGGCACCTCATAAATGCTAAGCCAGAGCAAATATCAAGCCCTCCATCTCGTGGGATTAACGAGCACTCTTGGGGCAGGGGGACACAACACGGAGAAAGAAAGAAGCCCAAACTCCTCTTTGTTCAAGCTTGCCTCGTACACCTTTGCCTTTTGAACAGTTCTTATTATAAGCAAATTCTTCATTTAATTTCAAGGTAAATTTTCCAGTTAGTCACGTTGTTTTTAGAAAAAAAAATCCTAATCTTAGTGGAAAGGAGTCTGATCCCCTAAATTGATGATATCTAAAGTACACATTGGGTTCTTTCATTTTGCTTTGAATTTTTGAGACATCAAGGTACATTTGGTTCCCATTCCCAGGCTTTTATGTACAACGTGAGGGCTGGAAAGTATGCTTTAGGAAGTGAAAGCTGACGTTCTTAGACGATCATTTGTTTAGAGGAGCCGGGGTTTTAAATAAAACATCAAATACGAGAAAATCAGAAGAAATGTCAATGTTGTCATTAGCTGAATGCAGTTCAGACCAGCAGTGTTGAAAAGTTGTCATCCGATGGTGACAAGATGGCCTGTGACACAGAGCAGTTTTCTCAGAGACAGGTGTGTATTAGGTTGATATAACAAAATTGCTACCTGCAGAAAGATAGGCAGAGCTGTACTTTCATTCCTCGTATTAACTTCACCTGGGATGAGGCTAGGAGACCATGCTAATTGTGAGCGTAAGAAATACTGAGCTATTACTCTGGGAAGAAAAGAGTCTGCATGTACTGAGAACAAAACAAGCTAATAATTGCCCTGGATTTTAGCATTGTTATAAACTAAAAACACATACAAGTGTGGTTTTGCTAGAGTCTTCTTTAGAGGCTTTTTCAGCCTGTTACATCGGTTCCATCAGCAAATGTAATGCCAGCTTTTTTTATTGTTTTTTTGTGTGTGTGTGTATTGGTTGGAAAAACAAACTTGACCTGCCTGTGTGAGTCTGAAGAAGTTTCGGTGTATGCTTAGGCAGAAGGATGTCTAGCACTTGGCTGCTGACTGGACAGAAGAGCTTTTAATTCCTGTGCAAGTACATGGAGACCTGGCACCTGCTTCTGAGGGCAGCTGGGGTCAGTGTTACCACGCACACGCTCGCACATTGTTTCTCTCCTGCAGCACAGGAATACTTGCAATCTGTTCAAAACTTACTGTTTTCTGCTTTTAATTGGAGGATGCGCCCAGGGATGTGTACGCTCCTAAACCTCATTCCTGTTGTTAGGTGAGTGCCTCATAAAAGTGTAGGGAGTATGACACTGTTGGAAGTGAGAGGAGAGTGGGTGAAACATCTCAAATCTCACAGTCAGCCTGGCAGAATCCTGAATTTGAACTCAAAATTGATGAAGATTCAGTCCGGAGCTCCAATCAAAGGACTGTTCTTTTTGTCTCTTGCAGTCCTTTGTTTTCAAACATGTTCCTGTTTAAATGTGTCTTGACTATGTACAGGTGACCTGCTAGAGCAGGAAATAATCAGAAAGCCTTGGGGTGCTCTGTTATGCTTTATTTCAAAGCCCTGACCTGTGCAGGATGCTTCTGAATGTCTCTGACCGTCTCCTCTCATTTCTGAGCCCTCTATGGCACATATTTTGTCACCGGTTTCCGTAAGTGAGAGCAGAGAGGCTGTTGGCAAACCTTATGCCCTTTTTAATATCTGCTTGAACGCATCTAAAGCAAATCAGGGGAATAATATTTACGTAGCATGGTCATGAAATCATTAGCAAGCTGGCTGGCAAATTAGAATTTTTAAAAAAGGGAAACTTAATTACGTAATGCTGTAGTTGTAGTGCGGTTTCATATCCTCCTCCTAGACAAGCATTCATTATGAGCTTGAGTAAATATTAGATATTTATCACATAGGATGTTAAATATTTAAATTTTCCTGTAACGGATATATATTCCTCCCTGGTAGGCTGCTGCTCAATATTGAATTAGAAGGACAAGTTTCTCTTCAGTTTTCTTTCTTGCAGTGCACAAGCACTGAACTCGTTGAAAGTAAGACTTTGCTATTGGAATTTTGTAGTTAGGTGGCTACTCCAGGTATTAAGGCTTTTATTTCAAAAGAATCTCATAACAGCCCAATCCTGAAGAGTTTGGTCAGCGGTAATCAGCACCCGCAGCTGGTACTGTAGGGTAAAGGCGCAGAAATTGTCCTCTTGGCTTTCATGGTACATCTCCCATATTGGCATTTGTCATAAGGGCTTTTCTGGAGTGGGATGTTAATCAAGCATGCTGTGAGGTCACTGTGGCCAAACCAGCCATGTTCTTTCTCATGATACATCCCAGCTGCCACAGCATTACATGGCAAGCTTATATACAACATGTACTTGGGTGACAGAATGCAGGTCCAGCTCCAGTCTGGGAGGAAATTTTGCTTGGGTACATTTTGTAAGGCTCCAGATGTGTTGTCTTTCCCTCTGTTTATGTTACATTATCCCTTTCATCGTTTTCTAGTCTCTAGGGAAGAAGCTGCAGGTGGTTCCTACAGTTCTTAGCCATGAAGCAGTTGGTCCAGGGGAGCTGGAGTCATCGCATTGCTCCTTCATTAGCAGATCATGGTAGAAACTTGGATCTAGAGTCAAGTGACAACAAGTGTGCTTGGGACAGCAAAAGGCTACGGAGCCAGAAGGAAATTTATTATTAGACCTTGTGTCTGGTTTGTAACTGTGCCACCAGCTGGAAGGGATGTTGAGGTATGCAGCATAAGAAACGTCTTATGCTGAAACTAGACTGGCAAAGTAGAATCAATTGTGTTACACTGATGTCTTCAGCAAAGGTATTCTCGTGTTGTCTCACTGTTATCTTCATTTTTTTTTTTTTTTATTTCAGAAGACATACACCAGTTATTTGTAATTTTGAATGCATTAGGAAGCAGTCAAAACAGTGACAGCTAGGTCAGAAAAACAGATGCGTTCCTCCATTGTAATTGTGTATGATAATCCTCTCCATTGTTGTTATTTTAAAGGAAATTATACTGATTTTAAATTAGTCTTTGATTTGTCTTCTGTGTGAGAACCACAGCCGAGTTATCTTTGCCTTACAATTGACAAAGCTGCGCTGTTTGTCATTCAGTCATTTAGCAGCAACCCAGCAAATGCAATGCTGTTCTGCAGCATAACTGTATAAATCAAAAACTAATACTTGCTACCACCTTTTAAAAAAGTTGCTGACATATTAGAGAGATGCTAAATGAGCCTTATTGATGTTTCATTCTAATTAAATACAAGGTAAATGCTGGGTAATTGCACCTTTCATTAAAATGTGAATGTGTGATTTGCAAGCTTCCCGGCACTGCCCTTTAAAAATCATCTGAAAATATTTTGGTCTGGTGGCATTAAGTCACTATAGCTTAGCAATGTATTGGTAACTTAATAAGCTGCTGGCATTTGTTTTGGAGAAATTGTCCTTCGTATGCAAAGCTGTCAGACTGCTTGACTATATAATTCTTCATGTGAAATAATATGATAAGGTTCTCGGTATCGAATTGAATGCTTTACCGTGACCAGCGTTTGGGAACTTTGTGCGTGGACTGGCATTGCTTCACTGCAGAAGTATCGTTTGGTGACAAACACGCCGATTTCTTTACATCCATCTGTCTCATTTACAAGGTAGACCACCTACTTTCTGCTGTGCACTTAGGTCTGAGCAGTTACTTGTTGTGAAATGGAGCTGGCACCCCCGTTATTTTTGATGTTGTTGAAATGAATAAATGTTGAACTTGCACTATCAATACTGCAGGTGTGTTTATGCCTCTTACAAAAGCCCCACACATGCCGTTTTGTTAGAGGAGAAGATGGGGAAAACTTACATTCTTGCCTGCTTCAAATTAGGATCTGTATTAACGATTTAGACTATTGTGTTATGAGAGCATCGATTTCATCTGTTCCAATGATTCCTTTTAATGAAATTGTTCAAGGCTCAGTTCACCACAGAGGAGAGGCTGCTCTCTGCATTATTGGAGCCAAGTTAAGGTCACAGATCTTGGCTCTTCCATCATGAGAATCGTTCAATAGAAAACATGGATGGGCCAGAGAACAATTTTCAGCTAATTCCATGATTGCTTTGAAAGCAGTGGTGGAAAGCACAGGAGTTAATGAGTCTCTCCGTTACTTACCCATTCCACCTAACTCAGGAAGCCAAATAAAAAAAACCCCTTGATTTTTCAACTGAAGCTATTTTTTTAACTGTCCCCCAAATAGACCTGTTCCAGCTGAGAAGGAGATCTGCCTCTAGTGAGAGGAAAGATCAAATGGTTGAAATACTGACTCTCCTGTTTTTTGTTCTCCTGTCTGTCAGTGGCCTTGAGGAAGTCACTTCATCTTTATTTCTGTCTTCTCATTTGGAAAGATAATATTTTTCCATTTTGTGAGGATTCTGACTTTGCAGTGTTTGAGCTGCCTCAGAAACCACAAGTGCAATTAGCTACAAAGTATTCCTGTTGGCTAGTACAATTAAAATACAGTGTTTCCTGTTCTTTAATGTACTTGTTATATGTTTTAAAAAAAAAAAAAAAAAAAAGATAAACCAAAACCACCACCACCAAAACCCACCAAAAAACCAACCAAACGAAAAAAAGCCAGTCCAGATCTTCTCTGTTTCTTCATATGATGTTTCTGGCATAGTGTCCTTTAAAAAGAAAGCTAGGCCGTCAGAGAGCTACACAAGTACATGAGTTACACTGAAAACCAGTATCTGAAATGTTAAGGAAATGATTTTCATCTTGTTATGCGTCTGTGTGCATTATTTGGAAGTATGTTGCTATATATAATATAATAATTCTATATGTAACATGTTTTGCTATAGGTATGGATATAAACTTATTTAATGTAATATAATCAGTATTTATAACAACTGAAGAGATAAGTGCGTGTGTGCTTGTGTACTAATATATAGATAAAATTTAGTAGATAGGATAATAACTGGATAGGTTCAATACTGTATTTCATGTTCAGGATGCCCTTGAGCAATGCTTCCCATTTCAAAGGTCTTTTCATAGGGTACTGCACCGTAAGTATCTTTATGGTGGCAAATTTGGAAAGCCTGTCTTCTAGGGCATCCTTTATGCATTCCCTAGATAGCACTGATAGAAAGCTAATTTCCTTGTTTTCATGTAAACAAGGAAGACTGCAATTCAGAGTGTTTTGTCTGGCACAGAAAAGACAAATGATAGTAATAATACCTACCTCTTATATAGCATATCTTAAACCATTTGATCTAACTAAGAGTTGGGTGCTATCAGGGAATACCATTTCCTTATGCATAATCATGGCCTGAGTCCTGAATGCTCTTCAGGTCTTCGAGTACTACTATGTTGTGTCCAAGGATGAAAACAGGTATCCAAAATTTAGGGTTTGCGTAAGGTGGAAAAGACAAGAAAATAATCCAGGATTATATACTTTGAGAAACATGTTTTCAGCACATGCAACTCATTCTCGAATGCACCTGACTTGTGTTCTCACTTCATTATGCTGCAGACATGGGTAGAGTTGAAAGATCCCTTTCTGCATTGCACAGCTGGGCTGTAATCCTGACTCGCATCTCCAGTCACAGCCCTGGCAGGAATACGGGCAGTGGTAGCTGTTCTGGCTCGGTGCTTGTAGCTGGGGCACGGGAGCTCAGGTGGGCTTATCCAGTGGTCATAGAATCATAGAATCGTTTAGGTTGGAAAAGACCTTTAAGATCATCCAGTCCAACCATTAACCTACACTACCAAGTCTACTCTAAACCAATCAAGGGTAGACTAGACTAAACCATGGCCCGAATGGTCCTGTCTTCCCTTCTCCAAGTGTTTCTGCAGTAGCTTACCGCTTCCTTACCATTTGTCTCTCGATCTGTTCTGATGAGAAAAGGGTCTTTACAAAAATTCCTCTGGGTGCTATACTTAAATGTTGGAAAAGGCCAGAAAAAGAAATCTGCATTTTTAAAATGTAGTTTGTGCTCAGTTCTGAGGGTTTGAGGTGATCATCTTACCCTTGCACACACTTCGCTTCCAGGAACGTGCGGATGTAACAGTTGTGTGGGGATGACTGGAGGGGAAAAAATGCCAGGAAGGCGGGCGAGAAGCCTGGACCAGATTTTGTATCTTAACTGATGCGAATGTGGTTTCTAGTCTCCTCGTCTGGTCTTTGTAAGTGATGTATGACTTCTGCTTAAGCTGCTCTGTGCTTTTTTTTCCCCTGATGCTTCCAGACTCTGAGATGCAAAGAGGTCAGCTCTGCAAGGAGGAGCCGACATGATGAGATGCAAGTCCTGAAAATCCTTTTTAGTGACAGTGGGCAGGAAAAAAAGGTTTTATCAGGGTCAAGGTATAAGACTGGGACTAGAGTATGTGGGGGCTCATGATTACTGAGTGCTTCTTAGAAATAACTCGAGCAGTGTGGGGGAAATAAAGCTTTGCTAGTCTGGGTTGCCATTCACCTCCCTACCTTAAACTTGAGTTGTTGAAGTAGGGCAAAAAGGCTGCTTAAACTTTGTGGATGATCATATGTTGCCTGGCTATGTAGTCCTGTGTTTGAGTCAGCCTACAATGTTAGTGACTGAGCCAGGCAAATATGCTAAATAACATATTTTGCAGAATTTACAGGTGACAAAGTCTTCAGTCCTTGATGCATGGCCATAAAGAGGAGCTGAATGCTGTATACTTGTTTTAATCAGACCTGCTGAACTGCAAGAAGTGATTTACTGCTCTTTAGTTTTTGAAGAAGGTTACCCTACATAGTAATAGTTGTTTTCCTTATACCACAGTATATAAGGAACATTTTGCTTAGCATTGCTGAAAATTAAGATCAGTATGACCACAGGATTCATACTTACCCTCACTGTTGGTAATTGACTGTTTAATAGTGGTAACAAGATTTATGCTAATTTACACCCTGATTCTTGGAAGTGACTCTTCCCAGTGGTGCTGAACTCCTGTAGCTCCCCCTAATTTAGAGAGCATCTAGAAGATACTCAGTTTGGCTAACATGGGTTCCAGGTGCACTGTGGACTACTCCTGGTAGAGTTTACTGTAAATAAGTTGACTCTGAATAACCTAGATATCTATTTCAGAGATTGCTGCTTTATTTTCTCTCTCTCTCTCTTTTTTTAATTTTTTTTTTTTTTTTTCTTACTTGTATGACATTAGTCTGGCAAGTTGCATAATGCTAAATTCTCTGAGCAGAAAAATAATTACAGGACAAAGAAAGTGACTAGTGATACTGGAAATGGGGGGGACCCCAGACAATGGAGTTTAAGGAGCAAGTAAAGTATGCCTGATAACTGAGAATTCATCTATCTCAGTAGAATTTTGCACTGTGGAAATACATCAGTAGTTGCTTTGTTAAAAGCTAGTAACTGTAACTCATTCAATTAAACTATTACGTATATGCTTGTGTACACACATGCGTGGATGTGATGGGAAGCACAAAATGCAGTAGTCTACAGCATGAATCTGCACACGCACAGGTTTAGGACCGGACAACCATGGCTGGGCAGAAATGAATTTCTGAAAGCTTTTTCCGGTGAAGCATTTTTTTGGATCTGATTTCTGGGGTCCTGTTCTTAGTGAAAAGCTAATTCTAGGTGCTAGTATGTGGCCACTTGGTTTTTGTACCTGTTTTGGGTTTTTTTTTTTTTCTTATTTACATAAAGACTGTGGCATGCAGAGAGACTTGGAGAAAGATTTCTGAGGTGGAGACGCATTTCTAATGAAATTGACTCTATTTTCATTTCTTTGCTTGGAAATATGAAGTTTTCTAACTTGCCCCCTGTATCTGGTGCTTCTCAAGTGGGAAGGGAAATGCCTTTATATAATTATATAGATCTTTGTTGTCTTACATTGCCTTGCTGACACCCAAATTTTAACTAGGAATACCTTTTTTTTTTTTTTTCTTTAGAATTACTACAGCTTTGTGAAATAGTCAACTATTTTAGTTTTCTCTTAGTAGGCAAATAGTTAATTCTTCGTAAATATAAGAAGAGGTAATGTATGGGGAAATGAAATCACGTGAACGTGACTTACGTGATCATCAAAGACAAACTTTTTTTTTGTTAAAATCCTGATTTATTGAAACTACCTTGCATTGAATAAACTGTTTAATGATGCATACATTTAATTCCCTTTTTCAATCTTGTATTTATTGGTTTTGCTGCGCTAGCCTGTGTTACGCTCTCAGCAATGCTGCTTGCTCATTGTACTTTTTTGGTGTTCTTCCACCAGCTCTAAAAATCATATAGTTCATCCAAAACAGTAATTAGGAGAGAAAAGGCTGCGATCGGCATTACTTGAACATGAGATGTTAAAATTAGAAACGGCACAAAAGTCTTCTGATTCATCAGATCAGGTGGCTTTTTTTTTTCTCCTGTTGTTGAGAGGGGAGAGAAGTATACCCTCTTTATTTCAGTGCCTAGCCAAGCTAACTCCAGCATTTGCATGTGAAGGACATTTCAAAGAAGAAACCAATCCTGGCAATTACCACAGGGGAAAAGAAGAAGGGAATAGAGGCCACTGAAAGTTTGCAGTAAAGGGAGGCAGAATGGAAATGGGAGGGGTATGTAGGCTGTTGCTGGTGTTTATACTCCATAAAAGCAAGATGCAATGGAAATCCATGGTGGGAAAAGTGGTTTGATGACATAAAAAGCAAGTGTGTTTTTCTTTGAGGGGGTTCGTCAGCTGAGTGAAATAGATTTACCCAGAAGTGCCTGACTTAAACCAGGACAGGACCTGTCCTTTGAACTTGTATCTCTAATCTCAAGGGAAAAAAATCTTTTCCATCACTGAAAAAAACAAACTAGAAATTTAACTGTATTATGGGGAAAGTCAAAAGACTTTACTATTTTGCTGGCAAGCATTTTAGCAATATTTGTAAACTATTTATAGATTCTTGAGTCATATTTCTTAAATAATTGCTAGGCACAATTTCAGTCTACGAGAACTTATAAAAGATATTATGAAACTGGAGTAGGGGTGAATTCCTTACAGATGAAGTTGCCAAAATAATGCTTAGGCCATTTTACTGTATGCATTTAAATGAAAATTTTACCTTAGAACCTTGCCATAAAGCACAATGTAGCATCATTCATAAAATAATTTTGGTTTGATAACAAGCTTGTAAGAATGCATCTTATAAATCTGTTGGATTACACCAGTAATGTTTATGTAGAAAATACTTTCCAATACAGCCCAGACTTTTAGGAGACAGAATTTGTCTGCATGTTACTTTGCATGGGTAATGCTTTGACTTCATTATTAGCTGGCTGGTGATACTGATGTTCTCAAACTGCTAAATAGATTCAGTGCGTTATAAAATGCCTTCCTGTGGGATATTCAAAGGACTTGGATCCAGCCTTGATTATTGTTTTCACTGCTTACTCTATGAATGAAAATAGACATTGCAGATCTGTGTAAAAGTTGTAGAAATCCCTCGAGTTTGACCTTATGTATAATTGTTTTCTCCCTTTTAGTTGCCTGGTGCCATTCAGGTGCTAGCTGATTTTACATACCGGCACTGTCAAGCATCAGATACTCCTGTTAAATAAGTCATCAGAAATTTGGTGACAAAAATGAGCTACCTCTTGCTTTCCAAACCCCAAATGCTTGATATTTTAGCAAAAGAACTGCTTTCTGTATGGCAGGCTGTCCTTTCCTGTGGGTGTTGTTTTTAATTCTTAAGCAGCTCTAATACAGAGCAAAATACTGTGCGGTAGCAACTGGAAGCTGTTTTTTAAGCTCAAATGAGGTGGAGCTTCTTGTGTGGCTGCAAATGCTATGTTCGACATAAAGGGCTTTCCTGGCACCCCGGGAAGCTCCAACCTCACCTGCCCCCTGGCAGCCTAGGCGGGCCAGGGCAAACCTGCACCTAACTTCATCAGGAATGCTGGCACGCTGTACGAGTTGTTATTGATAGCCAGTCAGCAGGAATTACCTTGAGGAATGCTCTGCCAGGGGAGTATTGCTTACTGAGACCAGGAGAATAGTTACGGCATTTGGGGAAGCAGCATTTTTATAACACAAGTTTCTTATCATCCAACGTGGAGTCTACCCAATAGGGCTGTAGCCCTATTTTATGTTTTCCTGTAGGACAGATACATACACTGCATTTCCAAATAGCTAATTCATGATGCTTGTTTTCCTTGCCTTGCTTCCTGGCACCTGCCACACCCCCCAGATAAAAAGCTTACAAGGGAGTATTTCAATAAATAAACCAACGCCCAGCCCTAATATCATAGCCTTCCCTGTAGTGAACTGCCAGTTGTTCTGGCTTTATATTTGGTGACCAAAAACCCGATCTTGGTGTAAATGCTGGAGCTTGGCATGTTGGCAAGATCTAGTACTGTGCCTTGGCCCTTGTGTGTGGAAACCGAGTGACTTGCAGAGTCTCGGGGCGTCTCACTGAGTAATGGTTTGTTCTGGGCAGTACTGGTGAAGCACATCGCTTGAGTAACATCGTCGTTGCAATGACAGCATCAAATACAAGAGGGAGTGTCGTGCCTTTTCCTTCTGCTCTCTGTTAGTTGGTCTTTCTGCTTCATTTTCTCAGCATCAGCTGGAGTCCTCTTGCTTGTGCTTTGAGTGATGCGTGTGTGATGCGCTACTCTGCTTCTTGCCTACCCTCCTCTGGCTTGAGTGTCATGTGTGACTGGTTTGTGCTAAAAGGAATTTGGTCCAGAGGAGAGATGGTCCTGCTCCTCTCGGGTCTCTGCTCTGTTCCCTCCTGTTTTGTTCTGAGGCTGAAGGACAGATGGGCTAACCCCATACCAGAGACTGAGTTCAGCCGGCTGAACATGAGCCAGCAGTGTGCCCAGCTGGCCAAGAAGGCCAACAGCATCCTGGCTTGTATCAGGATTAGTGTGGCCAGCAGGAGCAGGGAGGTGATTGTGCCCCTGTACTCGGCGCTGGTGAGGCCGCACCTGGAATACTGTGTCCAGTTTTGGGCCCCTCACTACAAGAAAGACATTGAGGTGCTGGAGCGTGTTCAGAGAAGGGCAACAAAGCTGGTGAAGGGTCTGGAGCACAGGCCTTATGAGGAGCGTCTGAGAAAACTGGGGGTGTTCAGCCTAGAGAAGAGGAGGCTGAGGGGAGACCTTATCGCTCTCTACAACTACCTGAAAGGAGGTTGTAGTGAAGTGGGTGTTGGTCTCTTCTCCCATGTAGTTAGCGATAGGACGAGAGGAAATGGGCTCAAGCTGCACCAGGGGAGGTTTAGGTTGGAAATTAGGAAAAATTTCTTTACGGAAAGGGTGGTCAAGAATTGGAACAGGCTGCCCAGGGAGGTGGTGGAGTCCCCATCCCTGGAGGTGTTCAAAAAACGGGCAGATGTGGCACTCTGGGACATGGTTTAGTCTAGTCTACCCTTGATTGGTTTAGTGTGGACTTGGTAGTGTAGGTTAATGGTTGGACTGGATGATCTTAAAGGTCTTTTCCAACCTAAATGATTCTATGATTCTATGTATATTCACCTCCACACTTCTAGTAGATGATACTTGTTGCAGGGAAGGGCTTCAAAGGTTTGACGTGTTTCTAGCAGCTTACTATATTGCTCCCAGCCACTTCTCTGTAAAGAAGCTGAAATACCCTCCGGGGTTAGGCCAGGGGCCCCACGAGCTCAATACGCCACCTCTGATGGTGGCATGAGCGTGAGCCTGGCCCGTTCCTCCTGTATTGCCCCAGCATCCGCAGCTGTTGGATTCTGCATGAGAGGGGACATCTGCCCATTGCTTTTTAGAGTCTGCTTAGAGATTTGTTGTCCTGTAGTTTCTTACCCCTTTCACAACCTCCTCATGCCTACCTGCCACCCTGGCCTCACGCTGTAGCGTGAAGCTCTTTCTCTTACATGTTTTAAACTGATTATTTGCTAGTTCGAACTATCGTCTGCTGGTTTGTAGCATGACAGGATTTGGGGAGTAGCAGTTCTGCGTTCACCTCTCCCATTGCCCACGCAATTTTTGTAAACCTCCCTCTTGTTACTGCCCATCCATCCCTTCCCCCCCCGCTCCCCCCAGCCATCCGCTCTCCAGATGAAATCTTTTAGCCTTTTTAGCCTCTCGTGAGGGGCAAGCTGCTTGGTCAAACTTTAGGCAAGAAGTCTGACTTACGGCTCTTTTGTTTTAAAATGGCTGTGTAAAATTAGGCATCCCAAGCTCTGGTCCCAAGGGACTCAAATAAATGGCCTGTTTTTCAAACTGCTAACGCCCTAGTAGTTCCTGTGGAATGATTAGGAACTGCTGAATCTTCAGCAATTTTGAAAATTAGGCCAAGGATTTAGTTGCCCGAGGGTGGTATTTTCAAAAGAGTGCGGGTTAGGCCAACACAAAGTACTTGTAAGCACCTTGCTTCGGTGGCAGATTTAAGTGTGTGACTTTACAAAAGCTAATACTTTTCTTAAAAGGATAGTTATTTAGTTGTGTAGAGAGGCGGATGGGATTTATGGAAGCTGAAGTGGGAAAGAAAATGCGAGGTATGCATACTTTCAGGTGCTGTATTGTTAGAAATGTTAGCTTTTGAGAAATATTTCTGAGAAGACGTGGAGAGCGGCCAGTCTGGGAGATTAATAACATGTTTTTGATCTGTTAATGTTATTATGCCATGGTTAAAAGGTAACTATATTTTTCTTGTCCAGTAATCACTACTGGCTTAACTGCAGCGTATTTCCTTTCAGGACTGTGTGGTTGGTTATAGCAGAAGTGAGCTATTGACTGGAATCTTATCATTTATCTAGACTTCTTTTGGTTATTTGAAATGTGCCTGAGAGGTAATAGGTGGCAATTTGCATTCTTTTGTTCTGTGAATTTTACCTGACAGTCTTGTCTACAGGCTCTTTTGTAAGGTTTAAAGGAACACCAGGGATGGGAGGAAAAAAGCTGAGCAAAATCCTGACCTTACCGGTACATATTTTTGTTGTGTCAAAACTCTGCCAATTTAGAAAGGTTTTGCTGAAGCAAATGCAGAAACAGGAAGGAGCACAGGTCATCCCAGAGAGGTAAAAGGAAAGGAGTAAATTCTCACAGCGAGTTTTTTTGATTGTCTTCCTTCTCCGCTATACTTCCATTTAAACCAATTTTTCCCCCGTTACTTTTATGAGAATTCAAAGGAAAGACAAAAATTCCTGTCTTCCTGAGACAAGACTTCCAGGAGGTTCCCCCCGCCATGTGCATATGAAAATTCAGAGTGTGTTCTTTAAATATTTGAAGTGACTGTCTATATGAAGACCTGCCTATAATGGAATCTCCTAAGGTGTAGTTTAGCTATTTAAAAGGGTATTGGGTAAAAAAAATGTATGGCAACAGGATCTCATTAACGAAACAGATTTGATTTGAAGCCCTGATGCAGCTGTTGACAGCATAATTAAAATGATTAATTTGGAGTAGAAGAAGTACTTTGAACTAATTTGAAAAAATGGCTATGATCTTGACCATACATCTGACCAGTGTTAGGCAGGTACGTAGAAATACTAAAAGGAAAAAACCTGAAGAAGTGTTTTAGCTGAAGAAGGGAAGGCTTTGTCTCAGATTCCTGTTTTTTCAGACATCAAGTATTTCCTAACAAAAAATGAAGGTTAAAAAAAAAAAAAAAGAGAGAAACAAAACTGGACCTGAACATATGAATGAAAGCAATTACATATGATTTCTTTACTAAACCTCTAGGGATTTCTGCATGTGCCATTTTGTCACAAAGACTCATATTTACAATCATAATTAAGGCACTAAATATTCTCTGCATTTAATTCCATGTATTTTCCTCATCTGAAATGCAGCTGACTACATGTTGTTTGATGAATATAGATGTATTTTTATATATATACACATATGTACATATAATTTTAAAATTCTGTTTCTTTTTCTCCCTGTCTGCATCATGGTGGGAATTTCAGTTAATGCCTGGGGCAAAGTGCCCTGCAAGGATGTTTGGAATTCCTTTGCTCCCCATAAAGGAGATCTTTGGAATCTGTAAGAGGGTTAGAAAATACGTGGTTGTTCTGTAACAATTGGCTTAACTTCTGTTAGTTTCTTTTATTTTCCTGTTATAATAATTAAATATATTTGATATGCTTTATTTATATTCTAAAATAAGTGCTGGGCTGCGTTTTCCAGTTCTTAAACAGGCTGAATTAGTCTGTCCCCCTGTTCGTGTCAACTGGCACATGCTGTATTCTCATGGATGCTGTTATATATGTGCATTTTACCTTACATATGTAAGCTTTCCTTTTGATTGGAGGTTTTATATCTCAGCATTTAATTGCTGAAAACTTTAATATGGGTAATATTAATTGTTCGCACAAACTGGGTTTTGCAGTTTATGTGGTATTAACCTAGTCAAGCATTTATTTTTATACCACTTCACACCTTTGTGTACGCAGGGTTTATAGGGCTGTAAGGTGCAGAAAGAAAATTAAAACTGGGCAGAAGTTTAGCTAGAGAAAGTGTTCAATTCTGTAGTCTCTTAGTGTTTGTATATTAAAAGTGCGTGTATGTTTAGAGTAGATGTTTAGTGTTAGATTGACAGTTTTGTTTGAAATTTGGAGCTTGAGGACTAGCTTGTCATTTTTATTTCTCTCCTCTGGGCTTCTAGCTTCATAATTGCTTTTCCTTACTTCTTATTATGGTAAAGATAAAACGTTTTTTTTTGTAGGGGAACCAAATGTTTTGCTTTGTAAACACAAAACTGCACACACACTCTTCCTGCAAAAGTATTCTCGACACCGGCGCTTGTCCCATCTGCATGGGTGTCAAGGCACGACTGGTCCATATGTGTAACATCCTTTTCTTTTAAAATGTGCGAAGAAGTTGCCAAAGCGAGTGTGCGATGCTGTGTTGCATGCTCCCAGTTTTCCTAGTCCTTCTGCCTGAAAATGAGGCCCGATGTACTATGTATGCAAGCAGTTTTCTTTGCTAAAGATTCTGCATCCTAGATCTATTGTGTGATACCACCTTCGTGGTGCTAACCCATGTACTTTCTGACAGGCTAAATGCCTGCTTAAAACATGTTAGTTTTTCTTTACATATTTAAGGAAAAAAAAAAAAACAAACCCCAAAAGCGAACCAAACCAAAAAGCAAACCCCCCCACCAACAAAAAAAACCCAACCCCAAGCCACCCAGATTTCTTGAACAAATGATCTGCTTTTTTTAATCTTGGACTGACCTTTGGAGTTAAGCCTCTCTGTGGTGTGTAAATAAGTGGTGACCAATTACTCTTGGGAAGAAGGAAGTTTGATGAATCACAGGAAATAGTAAATTATGTGGATTCCACATGGTTCCCAAGGTTGAAACAACTTTTTTTTTTCTCTTCCCCCCTTGCACAGGGGCCCTAAAATGTCACCGATTTGATGGGATGGTAGGCTCCGGTTACTTCTGGAGGGCACATTGGGGGGAGCGAGGAAGGGAAAGCAGAAGATGTCACAGTTTTTATCGCAATGTGTAGGTTAAATTTGCTCTCTTTGTTTCCACCCTGGAGGGTGGAGAAAAACAATCGTGGTGTGCTAAAATTGTTCAAAAGCATTCCAGCTATTTGGGGACAGAAAGTGATGAAAGTGGGGCCTTTAAAGAAAAAAAAAAAAAAAAAGTGTGCGAGGCATGGCTGCAGTGCTGATAACCTATTAAGTTTTACTTTGCTGGTCTCCCATGATTTAAAGTTTCAACATACCCATGAAGTGGTAGTAATATAAATAGTTAGGGTGGGGAAGGCTGCAAACACTAATAGCAAATGGACTCCAGGATGTGAGAGCAAATGTGGAAACGGAGCCTTTCCTGGTCTACTCCGTCTATGTCTCTTCGCTGCTATTCTCTTGGCTTCCTTGTCAATTAAACTAATTGGTGCTGAAGATATTTCCCTAAAGGAGAACTCATACTAGGGCATTTCAGGCAAAATCATTTGCAAGACTTTTAATCTAGTCAGGATATATTAATAGTATGCAGGTTTTTTTATGCGTGAAGGGAATGCTCTGAAATTGCTACATTGTTCATGGTCCATATAGCTAGACAAAACACTCGACACTTACTGTCTCCAGAAAATGAAAGTTAATTTATACAGCGTAGCAACATGCTTTGTTGTGAAGCCACATTAATATAATATAGTTTGAGTCGCAGGAATTTTTACTATTTGATTTGGTCTTTTTCATAACAAAAGTAACTTTTTCATGTCAAAGAAAGAATTTCCTTTCCATTTCCTCTCCCTCTTTTTTTCCATTTGCTGTTTGTATGTTTTATATCAGGAGGTCTGCGACCTTTACTTTACTCAAATGTCTGATGTCTGCATTGTGCCACTAAAGGTTTTCATTCTGCATTTGCTCTACAATAGAATTTATTTGTGGTGTATGGTAATAAAGTGTGTTGAAAGAGGGTGAGAGAATGGTACTAAAGCTGGTGTATCTGGCTGGAATTTAACACACCTTTTGGGGGAGTTAATTTTAAAAAAATAAAACCAACCTCTAAATTAAATTACAAGCAGTTAATTTTTTAGATGAACCTTTGTGAAGTCTGATACGGTCACAGAACTTCACTGTTTGTGTATCTTCAAAGACATAAATGGCTGTTTTCTAATAATAGCATTAGCTTGCAAATACGACTGTGCTTGCCAGAGGTGAACTCTGCTTGGAAAGGCCTCTGTGCCTCAGAGATTGCCTCGCTGTGGTCAAAGACAACTGTAGGACAAATACCATTTCTTAATTTTAAAGGTTTCTTGCTATTGGTGTGCATTCCTTAGTCCCAAGGATGTACGTGATGCTTTATAAACAGCGAGATGGAGTCCATATTCCACAGACCGTACTGTGGCTGTGCTTGTGCAAAGCTGTCGTGCGTTTGCTGTCAGGCTTACCTGTGTGAAGAGCTCCAGTAAACGCTTTCAGCATTGACCGCATGGTTGGAAGCTGTGTTAAGTGGCTTTTCGGCACTGTGTGAGCAGTGTTGTGAGAGCAGCGCAGCTTTCCGCAGGGTAGATGCCCAGGGCAAGTGTGGTACTTGCGGGAGCCTTAAAACCGTTCTCAGTTCAGGCATCTTCCACAGGTCAGCTGCGAGGTTTTCATGCTCCTGCGCCTCTGGGGTGCAGCAGAAAGGAGCTGATGTGGAGATTGGGATCTCGGTCTCAAATGTGAAAAACTCTGCAGCTTCGGCTCGCCCGCAGGACCTGGATTTCAGGCCGTTTGCGCGTGGCTCTCAGGGGAAGGCTGCAGTTCCCACCTGGGTGGCTTCCCAAGAGCACTGGAGTGCTGACCTGACAGCAGGGCACTTTTCCTTTTAGATGAGGTACTTGGGTTAGGTGCCTCCTGGTTTCCTGGTTGAGGCACGCTGAAACCACTCGGTCCTGGGCACTCACCCATTGCAAGTCACCAGTCAGAAACTGGAGCAGTTGAAGTCGGAGAGATGACAGCGACGTAGGACTGCCGCAGTTACCCACCGGCTTTTCAGAAGCTCATTTGTGAGTACTACCACCACCTGGGGACTTCCACCCCAGGCCATGCAGAAGGTGACCCAAAGGAGAGGTGGAGGAGTGGGCACAGGAGCGAGGTGCATTACCTGTGGAGCTGGGTGTGTACAGGGCTTTCAAATCTGCCAATGAATTGAAAAATTGGCTGAAAAATTTATTTGCGTGGAACCAAATAAATGGAAAGCTTTCCATCTCAGTTAATGATACTTTGTCCTTTTAATGTAAAGGTGCTTAGGTAAAAAAACCCCACCTTTTCTGCTTGGAACATCCTGTGTGTTGCTCAATTCTGGGTTTGTTTGGGTTTTTAATACTTAAACAATGTCAACTTCAAGTGAACTGTTGTTCAGTTTAGTCAAAAATGTGGAGAAAAACCTTACCATTTTATACGTTAAATATTTCAATTAATACAGCAGCTGAAACCTTTCCTTCACTGAAACTGTTACCTGAGTTTGAACCATGGATAATTTCTGTTTGTATTTCAAAACACAAAATACTTTTCCAGTGTATTTAGTATTGATTTCCTCCCCCTTCCCTGATCTAGCGGAGTGTTATGTGCTTATTTTTATTTGGACTTGCAGGTACATGATTAGCTTTCTACAAACTGTGTCTCAACGTAATCCAAGGTCAGTTCAGTTTTCAGGCTTGCTGGGGCTCTCAGCGGGCATTTAAACCAGTTTTCACTGTGACTGACCAGCTGGAGAGAGTTGCAGGCAAAGCTGGATAGGAGGTTACAGAATACCTCTTCTTCCAAATTTAAGCTTTTCCCGCCCAAGTACCTACCAATTTCAACAAAATTCTTTATGTAAACATTTCTGAGGTGCATGGTGAGTTTTCAGTTGAGAGAGAGAGGAAGACTGTCCTCAGCATGGCCACTAACACCTTTTTTGGGATAGTCACCTGTAGAGAGGACAATCGCAGTGCAGTTTCCAGGTGCTTTCCAAGTTGGACGTGGGCCCCAGTTTCTGGGTTTCCCGCACCCAAAACCACCGTGTTTTCCGTCTCTTAGATTGGTTCTGTTTTGTCGAATGCAATACAAATTCATTTGAGAGGGACTGGCTCTCTGACTGCATGGATCAGGGACTTACCATGGCACAGACAGCAGAATGACCTCTTTTGAATCCTTCCATTCATTTGAGGAGTCTGGAAAACAGCTTTATTCCAGGGTGGAACGCCTGGTCGTTGACTGAGAGGGAAAGGATCTAGTGGAAGAAGGGCATGAATTTGTGTTTTTATGCTAAAACTCCCCCCAAAACACAGATGTGTACTTTTTTTTTTTTTTTTTTTTTTTTTTTACTGTGACCAGAAAGGATATTTCTAAAACTTGGGGGTAGAGAGAGAGAAGGGCTGGAGGCAGAGAGGCAGGCAGCTGAGCGCAGGCGCCTCCCAGCCACTGCCCTGCGATGGGGCAGTCACCGAGGTGCAGAGCTGGCACTGCACGCAGAGAGCTCTGAGCCAGGCTTTGCTCCAGTTTTGAATGCTGTTGGGTACCAGGAGCTCACAAATGCTCTCTGTACGGCCATCTTTGCTCCTCATGAAGATCCATTGTGCTGGCCATGTGTGAGCAGTGCTCGTTGGCATTATCGATGAACTCTCTTTCAGGCCAGGCAGCATGTTTTCATTACAGGGTGTTCTTGATAGCCTATTTTCTTTGAAATGCAAGATTTTAGCTTGTAAAGGGGCAAGATCAGCTGTAGGAAGGGAAGTGCATGTATATACCAGTAAGGAAACTTTTCTTTTTGTTCCCCAGAAAAATATTTGCTGCAAATACTTTTCCCTGTTTCTTCATCTCTAGAGGCTGTTGTCTCATGAAACTTGAGGTTTCGGAAACCTCCCAGTAGAATGAGAGTTGGAAAAGAAATTCTCTTTTATTGTATCTTCTTGTTGTAATGGGAAAATGTGTGGTTGCCAGCAGACAATTTCTTGGTGTCATCTATTCTAATCAAAATGTTCTATCATTGGGCTGCTTTCACAAGGAGTCTCATTTGGCTCTCTTTCTCCTCTTGGAGTAATGACAGCATCCTTTCATTCCCAAATGACACCCAGAAGTCCCCTGCTATTGAGAGTCAGACAGCAGTGTAATGCCTGTGACTTTCACACAATCTGATAAGTATTCATAAGTCTCAGGTTGTTTCTGCTTAGCTGGCGCGTATGAAAAGTGGCCACTTACAGCGGTGAACTGACAAAATGTCTTTGTAACTAGAATCTCGCAGTCGGTTTCTGTGGGGGGAAAAAATAGTGAATGTTCTTGTCAAATGGTTTAACATGATCTCTACTTCTGGGCATGCCTCGCAAAACAGAAGTCATGCGGTGAAGGGGATGTACTTTTGATGTATGTATTATCTAGTCTTCTGCCATGGTGGGAGAAATGCTTTAGCCAGCTTGTCTGTTTACCCAGCTAAAAAGCAAATCAAAGTTACCCATAATTAGAGATGGTTGAAGAAGAGGGTGTTCAGATCTGAGTCTGGATTACAGGCAAGCTGCACTTCGTGTTTGAGGCTGAATGATCTTGTCTGGCTTCAAGGGCACTGAAACTGGAGATGTGCAGTTCTCGGGAGTATTTTGGCCTCAAACGGCAGAAACGCACGGTGTGTTGTTTATAACGTTCTCATGAGGAGAAGAGAAATTTTTGACTCCTGTTCTCTCTGTGAAGCCATTGTTTAATATTCATTGCCCTGGTAGGTGAACTCCGAGGAGGCAATGAAGTGCCCTTTATGAAAAGGAGCAGAGAGCTGTTGCACCAGCCCATATCTTTTGTAATCTGTGGGGAGATCCTGTGGAAAAAAAAATTACGTGGCTTAATTGGAACTCTGTTTTCTGCCACTGGCTCTCTTCATTCTCTGCTACTGGATGATTTATGTGGATCGTGGGAACGTTTCTTCTCCATTCTTGCCTCCCCAAAGAACTAGGATTTCATCAGTAAGGAGAGCAGATACAAACATATATTTACTAGGTGAGTGCATCAGATCTCTTTCCTAGATTTCCAAAAATCTAATGCTGGGATCATTAATTATGTTTGGGAGTTACCAACATCACAGTAATAATAACAGAAGATTTGTCAAGAATGTGCTGTTTAGGTCTCGAGAGTAAAGGAGAAGAGCATGGAGACTTCCTGCCTCCCCCTACCCTCCCGCCTCAGCTATTTGAATGATTACATCTTCCCATCTAAATATGTGAGCATGGTCTTGGAATGCTAAAAGTGGATTCTTTTCAGGTTTATAGATTAATCTAACAAAGAGGGGTTAACAGTCAAATGGATTTGATGGTATCTATCTAAATGCCTTTTTACATAATTTATACTTTGCTAGCTATAAAAGGATGCTTTGGAAATGATTCAGAAAGTCCTTCAGGAATAGTCCCAATCTCTGCAGCCTTATTAAATGCATACAGGCATGTCTCCCAGTGAGAATCTCAAGCTGTGAAAGTCATTAGAATAATAAATTAAACTTCTATGTATACAGGCATTTTAAACTTCAGGTGAAAATTCCTTATATGCCATGTTCTAATTTTCAACTCAAGGGCTAAAGAAACGAGACTTTGGAACTGATCGGTGATCTTCTGCAAAGTTTTACATGCATAATGAGTCACTGGGCTGTGCTGGCTCCTGAAACACGTTGCAGAGCTTGAGATGTTAATGCTTTGAAAGGTTCTTTCCTTTCTTGACTCCTAGCACTGCAACAGCTAAAATCTAATTAAGGGGAATAGACTATTTAATGGTGGAGGCTAGCACAGCTAATAACAACGTGCATATTACTGTTTTGGATTGGTTCCTGTGATCACTTTCTATTAATATTTTAGTCAATATTATATTGTAAAATGGACTCCTTGCATACATTGTGTAATCAGGATAGCAAATGGAAATCATCAGGTTTTGCAACTGGAGAAACATCACTTAGAAGAGTAACGCCAAGCATCCAAAAATCAAGGAGCCAGTGGAAACAATTCTTTCATGGAAAATCTCTGAGACTAGCGCCTGCATGAATCCGCACTCGACTCTGGATGAAAGACTAACTCTGCCTTTTAGTATTGATTTTCCAAAAACGTCTTGCTCATGTTAAATTGTTTCATTTGATGAGTGTATTTGCTTAGATGTTTCAAGGTACTTATCAGCCAGTTTATGAAGTGGGAAGAACTAAAGGATAATCTTCATGTTCTGTCAAAAACTGATGTTTCTAGAACCACTAAAATTAGCTACTGGACCTGAAAAATTTTATCTTTAGCCATTCTGAATTATTGAACGTATTTCAGAATATTCACCAATGCCAATTCACATGCATGTGGGGGAAGAAGGGGGGGCACAACATGTGTAAGGGAAGACAAATACATGAGGGAAACAGCAGAAGAGTGGAGAGGGGTTTGTAGGAGGCTATAATCATTATCGACCAGTTAAGAATTTGATATATACATTGACTAATTGATGTGGAGTGCTCCCTCATAAATTTCACTAAAGTTACTTTGACTTTACTAGGGAAAAAAAGGTATTTGTATTTAGATAAAAGTTGCAATTTCTTACATTTCCAAAATTTTGTTTTTTGTCGCTATGGGAGAATTCAATTTACAAAATTAATCATTGTGAGTTGAAGAACATTGCCTAAAAGCTAGGGATTGGGAAAATTAGTATTTCTTGCTTGATTATGTGGGGTTTCTTTGTGGTGGTTTGGGGTTTTGGGTTTTTTTTTTTAAATGTCTGGAGGTTATGATTATGGAAGATGCTGGATCTTCTGATTAGAAATTTCTTTTTTCATTGATACCTTAGGCTATGATTGCCAAAGAAAATTATTTGTTCAGAAAAAGTCTGGCAAATAAAAATTAGAGAGGGATACAAATTTAACTGAAATTAAATGTGTCTCATTGGCTTCAGCCACAGCCAGAATGATATCTTCACAATGTGGGTGTGGCCTGTCACTATGCTTGGGTTGAGGAACTTAATCAAGAACATTTTGATTCTGTCTCATAGAAATTGTAGGAACTGTTAGGAAAAAATCTATATGCAGGAGAAGTTTTTTTTTTTTTGGAAAAAAAAAATTAAATACTTTCCAAATAATAACATTGAATCCAACTCCTGCTCATGCTGCAGCAAAGTATTCTGTGGCAACAGCTGCTGCTCAAACAGCTAAAAACACTGAAGCATCTATTTCAACACAAATAAAAATAGACCTAAAAATGCTTAGTCTGAACCTAATTCGAAACTAATCCAGAACAAGTGTATTCTGGGAATCGGTTGTATTCAAGAACTGGTCGTTTTTAGCATTTCATCAAGCTGTAGTGTGAAAGAAATATCTACTATAAAAGTACTGAAGAGCCTAGTCAATCACAGAGCAAAATCCCGAGGTGTATGGAACAAATGGTAACAAGTAGTAGTGTTTCCATCGATATTGGTGGACTCTGAAATCATCGTATGGTGACTGTTTGCCCAGATTCCTGGGCTCCTTTTGGCCTGCATGAAGAATAGTAGTAATGGCCTTAACCTTCATTTGTTTTCCCTGATGTAGATCTTTCAGGATTTATATATCTAGCTTTTTTTCATGCCTTCCTGAATTCTGGATGAAAACCAGCCAGAGTGGAACTCCATTCTTCTTCCCCAAAGTCTTTGGGAAACATCCCTCTTTTAGGATACCTTCCAAGAACTGTGGGGGCCACTTGCACGTTGACTCGTTGCATCATCAACAATTGAACAAAAAGGCATAACCTGCTTTGAGCAGGTTTCTGAGTTCCAGATGTGTACAAATCCAGTTCCTCAGGCTTGTCAAGGTGTGAGGGGAAAATTCTACCACTTCTTTCCTTCTGGGAAGAGGACTTGACATATTTTTCAAAGAGTACTTCCTGAGTCTCCAGTTAAGAATATACACAAAAGTTTCCTGTAATGGATGTGAATGCCTGTAATTGTAATGGCTGAAGAAAAGCAGCATCCAATCTCACATTGCTCTTTTGATTGTATCATGGTCTTCTGACACGAAAAGGCAGGGAGAACATTTTTCCTAGACACGCATTTCTTGAAAGATTTGCTTTGGTTCTCCTCATCCGGGCCTGCAGAACTACAAAGATTGCTAGCCCCGGGACTGTCCTTCCAGTCTGAAATTCAAACTCCAAAGGACAATTGCATAGTCAAAGGATGATGCCCATACCTTCAAAGTCCATCAAGCTGGGCAAAGTCGCAACAGGAATGAATACTTCATGTTGTTTGTATTGCTGATTTTCATAGAATTTGTGTCTTGCTTGCATGTGGTTACCTTGTTTTTTGGATGTCAGAGTGCAATATCCTGTTGTCATTATCTATTTTACAGAAAGGGAAATGGAAATTTCTGGGTCACATTTGTTGTCTTTTTTACACCCTCTGTGCCAGAGAATTAGGGCTTAAGACATGCAGCCTTTTCCGATTTGTTCTCCTTTGCTGTACTTCCTAGAGCATGTTGCTTTGGCTGCTGTGTTGGAGTTGGGGCTGGAAGTCAGGGAAAGCGCACTGAAGACTTGATCTCTATTTCTGTCTTCTTCAAGGAATTCAAAACCCAAAGGGAACATTCTTCCGTGAAGCAACACACTGAAGCCACAAAACAAGTGTCTGCCCAGCGTGGCCTTGCATGGCTTCAAAATGCCATTCCACAACTAATTAGAAAAGCCACAGGGTGTCCCACGTTGATGCTTGGTCCAAACCTGTGGGCAGCAGGTTACAGGAGGAAGGTGTCAGAAACACTACTGCTGGCTGCACTCAGAAGCTGTGCTAAGCCCCACTCCTCTCTTCACGTGAAAATCTTCTCTCCCTGCCTGTCAGCTACTCGATTTGTGAGAAAGACAGAGAAGAGGAGGAGATTTTTGTAAAGCTCTTTAACAGCATGAAATAATGTTTTCCCCAAATGACTGGAACCACTCCTTCAGTAAGAGAGAACCTGCAGGCAGAGGAAGAGCCTCTGCATTCTTTCTGCATTTCAACAAGAGGACGGAGACAGCCTTTTGACAGGTAGTAGGCAAAGTTTGATTAATTGACTTATCTATGGGAGATAGAAAGAACTGTAGCAGTCAGCAGTCTGCTGGCTTATACCTCCCTAATATAGTTCTTTGCAGAACAGAGCAGTCGGATGATGACCACGTTTCCCCCCGCCGCACATGCACACTTTCTAATGAGTTTTTGCTGAGCCTGTAGAATCTACTAGGGACATACTCCTGGTTTGATAATTGATAGGCAGAGTGTAACCTTTCCTGGGACAGACTTGCAAAAAAATGGTTTACAAGCAGGCTTAATGTTTTCATCATATGTAGCATCCCTTTTGAATTGTGGACTCTTTATTGCTACTATTGCGGTTGAGAGCTCTTCCCATATCTCTGTCCTTTGCTTGCCTTTAGTGTACAATACGTGAATTTTAGAATCCAAGTTTAACATGTGAGTGGCCTGAAAACTTAACTGCTCCTTAATCATGAGATAGATCTAGCTCCTCCTCTTATGTGACTAACGGATGGATGCTACTGTGTCATGGTAAAGGAATAATTAAAAGCTTCATTCACATGCAATATGAAATGACCAGAAATGACTGCACCCTGCTTCAAGATGTGCTGTCATTTGTACCGTTACTTGGGATTGTTTTGCTTTTCTAAAAATAATAAATGACCCTCCAAATAGTGGTTGGCCAGAGGCATACAAGAAGCAATCCATAGTATATGGATTTGTTCAATGGCATTTAAAGGACCTTGATTAAAATTCAGCCCAGGCTGGAGTGATGAAAAGACTGTTTACTGAGGGCTGTTTGAAGTCCTACGTTGCACTGCAGACAGACCAGAGGGATGCACAGATTGAAACGTTTTACCTTGCCTGTCTGAATCTGGCTGTCAGGAGCTGATGGCACTCTGCGAGAGAGGCATCAACATTCTTGAGCAGTTTGACTGCTGCTGCTTACAAGTTTTAATTTTCATTGTTTTCAAGTCGCTGTCTGCATGAGCTCAGCATCAGAGATCATGGCAATAACAACAGTCTTGTTAGCTGGATCCGCGTTTTTTGTCAACTACTACAGATGCTACGTTTAGATACTTCATTTTAAAGTAGCATGCATTTGAAAGTTTTTGCTGTAAAACAGACATCACTTTTATTCCTCTTTTCCCTTAGCCCCATTCAAGCACATCTCCATGCCTCTCTGAAGAAAGATGAAAGTATTATTCTCTCTTGCTTCTCTATCTCTGTCTCTGACTAGAGTACATAAGTACCATAGCGGGGGAGAAAAAAACAACCACACCAAAAAAAACCACACCCCCCCCCCACCCCCCTTGTTTTATATTGTGGGTTTTTGGTTTTGTTTTTTCAAATGGAGAACTTGATGATTTTTCTTTATTAAAAAAAAAAAAAAAAAACAAAACCTAAAAATCTGAGTTGAACATATGATTTAAAAAAATAGATTCCTAAGTTTTATTTTTTTCTTGATTCTGGCTTTTGACTAGGTTTCATGGTAACAACTTTAAAAGGACTTTTCTTGTTCTATTTCTGTATGTATGCTTTGCCACAAGCTGTGTAACCTTGGGAAAGAGAGATGTAGGTGGTATGAAAGGGTTTTTTAAAAAAAAAAAAAAAAAATCAGTTGAAAAAGTTTGAAGAGTAAGGTTTCCCTTCCAGAATGCATCCTAAATAAAAGGAATGTAAGCAGGGTACATCCTTCACTGTTAACACAGGCAAAATTTACACTATGCTCAAAATACTTGCTGCAGTACTTACCTACTACCTTCTTTATGAGTCCATGGAAGTGTCTATTTGGTCACCAAGCCAGGAAACATGAAATTACTACTCTACCCTTAATGGGTTTAGTGGTGGACTTGGTAATGTTAGGTTAATGGTTGGTCTGGATGATCTTAAAGGTGTTTTCCAACCTAAATGATTCTATGATTCTGTGGTATACAGATGGCACTGGTTAATGGAAATGATGAGAGTCAAACCATCATTAATAAATTAATAAAGTAGAATGTAAAGTGCCGTGCTGTTCAGGGTAAAAGGAAAGAGGAAAACAAAATATTCTGGATAACAAAGGAAATATTTTTAAAGGGTGTTGATGAAGACTTTGAAACACCTGACTTTGTATTTTATCACTCAGGGTAATTCTGCTGGCCTGTGGTGCTGAGAGCTTTGCTGCTTCTGCTCCCACTCGCTGTGTTGTGAACTGACAGTTTCGCTGTTGTGATCAGCTCAGATGCCTCTGCTGGAAGTTTTCTGGAAGTTTTCCCCTTTGCAGGTTGTCAGACACTCGGATGCTTTGTCAACATCCAGAGTGTGTTATCATGCTCTGGTTTGGCTAATCAGTTTCTGACTGTGCTGGGACAAGTCATGTTTGATTTGGGGTATTTTTGTTGTTGTTTCCTGTCTTGAATGGGTTTGTGCAGCTAACAAGTGAGTGTAGGAGCAGGGAAACCACACAAGTGTGGTCATGTGCATGTGAAATAGGCAATTAATTAGTTAATTAATATGTGATAAATCATTATGTGATATTGATTTCTTCCAGTATCTGCTGGAAGTATGTTTGGCAGACTAAGCTCAATTATTGAAAAGGGGTAGGAGCTGCTTTTAGAAAAGATGGGGCTCTGAGAGCTTATTCATCCTGGTTTGTGCATTGCACTTAAGTATAAGCAGATATTCTGAACTAACACGGTCTCATCCATCATTAATCACTATTTCTGGTTCTAGGCTATGGAGAAAAATTTATCTGCTATATCAGTATTCCTCTCAGCTTCAGGCGGGATCCTTGTTACAGGCTAGGCATTTTCAGTAAACTTCTAGCTCTGTGTATGTTGTGAATAATAGCGATTTACTAAGGTAAATTATGTGGGAAATGGAATGTACTGAGATAATTATCTATGAAGTTGGGAAAAATAAGTAAAGCTTGGTCCCAGTTTTGAGAGAAGTCATTGGTGTCAGTTTAAAACTCTTAATTGCTGCTTGTAAATGGTTATCAGTAGTTATTACCCATTTAGAAAGAGTAGGACTGCTAACATCTGAAATGGAGCAAAAAGTGGCAAGTAATTGAGCCTTGAGGGACTCCTTGTCACTTAGGGAAGTATAGTTGATGTTCATATTGCAGTTTATGGGTGCCTGCCTGTAATGAATGCACTTATGGTTAATTATTTTTTGTCTAACATTTGCTGAGCTATAATCAAAACTCATCCAGAAGTATAAATGATTACGAAATGCGAGGTGCTGATGAGCTAAACGGGTTCATGATGCTGCTCAACTAGTGGCGAGCATCTGAGTTGCAGTCTTGTGAGCTCTGGTCCCTACGTGAGAAACCAGTTTGACATATTCCTTTACTGTGTAATGCAGAGAGGTTCTAGATGGAGGCTTATTTTTCAGCAACCTACTGGTGCAGCTAGGTAGTTTGATAACTGTAGTCCAAGAACTTGGCACAAATGCAAGCAGAACCAGCTTAATGCTTTTTAAGGAAGCTGAAGCATCAGTCTCAATAGTTCAGAAATTAGTAAAGCAACCAAAAAAGATAGAGCTATTCACCTGTTGCCTGGAAGGGGGCAGAAGGAGGTAGCAGCACAGTTAAAAGTATTTTTGCTTTTTTCCCCAAGGATGCAAAATTTAATGTCTTATATTCTGTGCATCTGGTGGTTTCTTGGAAGTCTTGCCTAACATTTGAAATATGTGCTTTGAAATTTTAGTGAATTCACTGGAACATCAAGTGACTGCAAGTGATGGCGGACAACTGTTGGACAAAACAGTTGAACAAATGCATTGTGCAATGTCAATTAGAAGCTCAAAAATCAATGTTATTTGCACTTGGGGTGGGGGGGACGAACCAACAGGGAGTCAGATGTGGAGAAAGTTGAGGTAGCCAGCAAACAAGAACAGAGTAAGTAGCTCTGGTGAAAACCAAAGCAGCTTCATCCAGCAGCAGTAACTGTGTGTTTAGCTTTCCATGGGTTATGTGACCTAACATACTGAGGAGCCATTTCCCAAAATGCTGTTGCAGACAATAAGGAGTACTGTGTCACTTGACAGCTAATTAGGAAGCAGAAAAATCTCCTCCTTGATCTGATGCTCTGTCTATTAAAGTCCTCAGCTGTACAGTAGAAACACTTCTGAATGGTACAGATGCATGATACTTTTGCACTGCAGCATTCATGGTAGTGTCAGCTGCTTGATACTAATAAGGTAAACATGGGTACAATGTCTTCAGACTCTCTTACAAAATGTGAATTAGCTTTCTCTAAGGTCTTCGTTAGTTCTCAGGCAAGCGTGATTTGTAAGGCCTTTACTCATACCCTGTGTCATAGAAAGCTTTTAAAGAAATCTATGCTTCATTTTTAAACATTGTCCTCTCTAAATTTTTTCCTACATAAAACCAATAAAATCAAAAGGTGTTTCCAAAAACTTGCATGTCAGATTAGCACCTTTGCATTCTTAATATTCCGTGCCTCAAGTGCAAAGGCCAGAAGAGATTTACTCATTCTTCCTTGTCCAGTTTGCCTCATGCTCCAGCTCCCTCTGACCCAATTTTTTTGTGACAACTCTTTCCCCTTGCATTCCCCTGACTCCCAGTTTTGTTACTAGGTCCCCATCCCTATCACTTCCGTGGTAATTGATGGCGGTGTGTCTCTAGGTGGTTAATGCAGCAGTACCTTCAGAGAGGTGTCTTTATTCCTTGTTATGGTCAATCCTTGCTAAGTTGAAGGCCATGATGTGGTTTGACTGATGATATGAGTGCGTGTTGGGTGCACATCAATGCATAGCTCCCAACAAAGCTCCAGAGCGGGGACTTGCAGGGGAGTTCCTGCTCCCTGTGAGCTGGTACTGCCTTTCCTCACTGTGGATCAGTCTACCCATAAGTCATGTCAACGGGAGTCAAACTACACCTATAAGCTGTTTGAAATGCAGCATAACTGTTTCACAAGGTAAAAAAAATAGATTTTCAGGGGCAATCTGAGTAGAGGACATACACAAGTATGCTCATCACATTCCCCTGGAAAGCTGGTAGTTAATCATGCACACAACATCTGGCCTGCTAGGACACAATCTGCATGTTGGATGTGGCTTGTGATTTCACTTCATATGGTTTAATGCAATATGACTTTTATCTCCACGTGGGTACTGCTAAGGCCTAGCTTAGTGTGTGGCTTTCAGTGGTCTTTGGAAGTCATATTTGGCCTGAAACACGCAAAAATTTTCATATCCCTTTGCTAGACCAATGTATGCTAATCCTGTAAAAATTACCCTGTACCAGAGCAAGTAATTCATCTGGGGACAATATCAGAATTCTTTAAGGTATATAATTTTGGGCAGAGGAATACAGTATCTTCTGCTCTAGCTTCTGTTCCTGTATAGACAGATGTTCATTTGTGTCTCAAAGATCTTGTAAAGTTTATAGAGAACATTGAAGTAGTTGAGGGAAAAGTGATTTGGTATTGAAGTTGTGCTTGCTGAGTACGTGATCTGTGATGCAAGAGAGCTGCTGGATGAAGCCGATCAGTGCAGTGTTTGGCCTGAGTGCAAATGAACATCATCTACGGTATGTCTGTCCCTTTACAAAGGTACATTTATTTTTTTCAAAACTACTGTTGTGTAAGAAATAGTAGTAAATGATAAACCTTTGAGCGTGTTCCTTTTCTGTGCGTGATCTTGAAATGTAGTTTTTGAGTCTCTCGTAACCGTAACCAGGGTCCCGTATGAGCCCAGCGACAAAGCTGATTTCGCCAGGAGAGCCGGATCAGGTCCTACAGGGTAACAGCGCGGCAGAAAGTTCTTCCTCTGTGTGTGACCTTACTGCCATGATGGTCTTGTAAATTGATCTGTAGAGGGGGATTCCTCTTTCTCTATGGGCAGATTTTAAAAATCAATGCAGGTTATGACTTAAATGCTCTCTGGTTCGGCACTTCAAATGACATGTAGAGTGTAGGGACAGAGACTAGCAGAGGCAGGAATGGATAACAGCTTTTAGAAAATATGATCTGGTCCTCAGTGAAACTACTACCAAATGTAAGCTAGATGGAAAATATGGGGGGGGAGAAAAAAAAAGCAGCTCTGCTGACGCTTCATAAAAAGCAGCAGCTTTTCACACCGGTAAGATCTACAAAAGGGAGAGTTTGTTCAGGCACAGGTTGATCTGGCAGGATTTGGGGCAGGTGGTGAAACCCACACTCTTCAGTTGTACTCTAGTCTTGCCCAGAATTATTCACCTGACAGTCGGTGTCCATGTTTACTACGGAGTAGCCATATCCCATAGCAAATTCTGATGGCATCACCGCAGTGAGCGGCTGTACTGGTGCTGCGAGTGGGATTCTGGCTCCATACCGGTGGCTGGAAGGAGGACGTGTGAAGGGCTGCTCCTGTCCCAGCCGCTCCAAGCTCTGAAACTGATACCAAGCGCTTCTTGCTGCTCCCTGCTCCCAATGCCACTTTGAGTGAAGCTTGTGCTCAAACGTGTTGTCAGGAGTCTTCAGCACTGTTAGCAAAAAAAAAAAAAAAAAAAAAAGAAATGGAAAGAGTAGCTTTCTAGGTAGCTCAAATTACCTTGTTCTGAGTAAATGAAGATTTTAAAAGGAAAAGAAAGAAGAAAGCCTGTGTCGTCCTTGTGTTGATAGGTCTGGCTGTCAAAGCCTGATCTGTTGCAGTGCTGCCTGGCAAGGCAGCTGCAAAGTCACCTGGATGGTCTGGCTGCTTGGCTAACAAAATAAGCGTTGCGAGAGCCTTGCAACACTTGCCCAGGTAAGTAACGTTTCGAACAGGCCACCAGCGAGAGCAGGAACAGCAGCCCCAAATACTCTATTAAAAGAAGCACTCCTTTTATTAGATTTTTCCAGCTGTAGTACTGGGGTGGGATGTGGGGAAGGGGGAGGCAATATAGCCCCTCGGGCTCTGGACGACAGCATACATAACGCTGCGTAACGCGTAGTTGCTCTTGGCTCTTGGGGCGTTCGGAGGGCGACAGGCAGAGCCAGGGCTTCCCAGGTGAGGCCCCGACGGTTTTGGCCGCGAGCGCCGTGCTAGCGTTTCCGTGATGGGCGGCGAGGGCTGAGGGATGGTGTGTGCTTGCGGAAAGGGAGTGGGCTGGTAAGTGGAAGCACATGGTGCTGGCTGGCATTCCTGCTCCCCGTGTTTGTAGTCGGATAGAGTTTCTAAAGGATTAGATAACACGCCTGAGCTCCATGGCGTGCAGTTTTTAAACTGTGTTTACAGTTCAGGAGGTACTGCGAGTAGAGATGATTATGTCCTTTAAGTGCTGTTTTTGTTGCAGCTTCTGTGATAAAAGGAGGCTCTGGTGAAGACATTTTCGCTGGCAGATATATATTCTCTGAGCGGTGGCTGTGCAAACTTTTGGGGGATGGGAGCAACGTGCAGAGATACCTCAGCACTTCCCTTTAATAAAGGCACATCATTAAGCCATTTCCTGCACATCTGAGAGGCTGTTGGAAGAGCAAGATGATACTGAAATGAAATTAAAGAACTGCTTGATTTTTTTTTTTTTTTTAAAGTATTATTTAATTTAATCTTTTTCGAGTATTACTGTTTCGGGGAAAAATAATGTAATGAAGAGAGCAGAATTACATTGGCTCTACGGTCTGAGTAACTAGAGGGAGAAATTCCAGTCTCTTCTTTGCTTTCCCCTTCTGAAAATACAAAATATGGAAGGCAGTACAAATTGCAAAATTGTTTTACCGTGTCAGCTATTAATGTGACTGATGCAATCCCTGTTTGTAATATAAGAGGCCTTTTGCTGATGTGTGTCTTCTCTGCCGTGTGTGTATATATATCTTGTATACATTATGCAGGCAGAAATATACAAGTCTATTTATATAATGTATGTTATATTCTTATATAATGTGCTGTAACATAGCATAATGGAAATAAAACAAAGGGGAGGGAAACAAAGAAGCCTGTTCAGGCCAAGTAAACCTCACTGGGTCCTTGACTAGTGGTGGGTGCTGGGTACTAGGCAGCGGCATGCGAATGGGGTGGGCGCTGGGTGGATGTCGCGACTGGCCCGACGGGCACGGGGGGTGTCCCAGGACGCTGCTTTCTGTACAGCTGGCTGTCACCACCAAGTGCGGTGGGGACGGGTGGGTAGGGACATCTCTGATAACCAGCGTACTCCCTGGAGAAGAGCTCTCAGCAGTATCCCCTTGTCTCTCCTTGAGGCAAGAACGACACTTCTGTCTCTCTGCTCTGCAGCAGGAATTGTGGAGAGCTCTTCTGGCTATTTTGAACAGAACAGCTAATATGGTTTTGATGGTAAAGATGAAACAAATAACTTAGATTTTTGGTGATGTTTGGAATTGGAAGATCTTGTTCACCACCACAGCATTTCTGTCGGTATGTGAAGAACCCAAAACTCGTGGTGGGAAGATGTATAAAAAAATAACTCGGAAGATGCAGACTTAGCCGTACAGCTTAGAGTATTCAATGGAGTCCTTGCATGACCTTTATTCAGCAAGGAGGTGGTCTTGCAGCACTTTACTGCAATAGCTCTTTGCAGCATATTGCTCAATATCATAATGGCTGCAGAAGAGCCAAAACATCATGCTCTTTCTGTCGTCTTTAATATTTTTTCCAGAGTTCTGAGCCAGCTGCATCTAGCTGGCTCTTTCTTTTTTTATAAAGGAGCTGACAATCCCACTGACTTCCGTAACAATGAGTTATCCTCAGTTCATTTGTATATGAAAACTACACAGCAAAGGCAAGTCATGTCTTTGTAAGTCAATACTGAGACATGGATGAAATGATTATTTGGCATTCTAAGGATATGAGAGGGTTTTTTTTTTATTGCTGGTCTTTGAATTGAAACGCTGAAAATATCTTTTTATATGTGAATGTGGACATGCTATGTGCTGGATTTTTATCTGTCACACTGCATTTTACTGCTTTCCTCAGAGAAGATGAACCTTTAAAAATGTTTCAGCTAAGAAAAAGTAGTATTATTTTCTCACATAAAAGCGTTACACTGAGTAAATATTAATGCTTCATGTTCAGAACTCTGTGTTAGTATATGCTGGCTCTGTTTACAATTTATATATGTTTAACCTCCAAAATGTGGGTATTTTTTAGACTAATGTATGGCTAAGGCAAATTGCTGGAAGTATAAAATCGGAAGAAATGAGTGGGCTCATTTCACTGGGCCTCCAGTACTTTGTCTCCCACGTACTTGTTTGGATTACAAATCAGAGTGAATGTTTTTTTAAGTTACTGATCCCAAAGTGACTCTGTGCTTTCGCTGGTGTTGATCTGAAAGGATGGGTCAGAATTAGCTTGACATCACGACACTCTGCATCGGAGGACTGGTTTGGTTCCAGGTGCCAGATGGAGCAGACTAAAAGTTGCTGCAATTTATACCTTGCTGGTGTCACCCTGCTGCTGATGCTCAGGGTTTGCTATGAGGCACCTATGCTGTATGGCTGTGGGGAATTGTAAGCAAGGGGATGGTAGTGTGTCTTAGCAATAAATGCTGCTTGGGAAAAGCAAGGGTGAATGAATTCTCAAAAATAATAAGAACCAGCAGAATATATATAGTAGCAAGAGGGTTTGTCTTAACTTCATATCTTAAATTATCGATGTTTCAGTGTAGCCTGAAACCACATTTTTTGCATCAGAAAAATGTCCCAATGCATAATCACGTTAAATTAAGCGTGTCTTCCTTCACCTTGGGAGGGAAGACTGTCATCACGGCACAACACCACATCCCATACAAAATGTAAAGAACTCGGCAAAACGAAATCCATGTTCTTTACTGGTATATCAAATCACCGGAATTAATCTGTAGAATTGAAAGTAGTGTATGTTTTAATGGAAAACAAGTTCCTTGGCAAACACCAACTTGCTGGTAGGAAGCTTCCACAGGAGGTTTTCAGAAGTCAATGTGTTTTCCCATAGTGTAATGATTTAGTGTGTCAGGCTATCCATTAAGTAAAAGGGTGAAGTAAATTTTGAGAAGTTTCTTTGAACGAGAAAGATTACAGATATGGGAAAGCTTTATTTATGTTTCTCTCCAGTTTAAAGAATGACAGCCAGGTTTGACAAGTGGCACTGGTAAAACTCTGTGCTGAAAACCAAACATAAAAGATATCGTGGGAATCTTGTTTACAGTTGTTTGGTTTGTAAGTATTGTTGTGGGGTTTTTTTAAAATAGATTTATTGATGGTCTGTCTTATAAATTCACCATGAGAAGTTAAGGTAAACTCTTTTTTCAGTCACATAAATAATATTCCTATTGATGACATACATGGTGGAAAAAAAGCCTTGCTGCTTTTCTGGTTTCAGGAATGGAAGAAAATAATGTGTTTTAACTTGAGATTAAACATTAGTGCCGCCACAAATGCAAAATGAGCAGACAACTGGTGAAGCAGGTGCCATTTTTACCTATTCCCTTTTTCTCTTGGCCAAAAGAAGAGTGTAATGGGCTCTGTATAGTTGTGGTTAAAACGTTTTATAAGCTGTTCCAATATCTGAAATAAAAAAATAACTGCCGAAGAGCATACCTGCCTATACATACAAGATTGTGCATACAAAGGATGACTTGGGAGGGGAATCTCAAGAAACAAAAGCAGTTAAATAAAAACTGCAAAAGTGCTCGTTACTGGGGGCTGATCCAAAGACCCCCATTTCTGTGTTTTAGTGAAATGCATATTATCCTTTTCCCACATTTTGTGTATTTTATCCTTTACTTGCTGTATCTAAAATAGCTAGAATATATTTTTGTAATGACACTTAACATTTATTATTTTGGATTCCCTACTATATGATCCCTTTTTAGTTTTTAAATATAATTTTTTCTAATGGGGCTAGATATAAAAAAGAAGAAAAGAAAAAATGAAGGTATACTCTATTGTTCAGAAACTTCACAAGAAAGGACTTATCCTGCTCCCCTTGTCAGCTGCCATGCTGTTGATGAGTGCTGATAAAACAAAAGTGATGGGACCAAAAATGGAAACATGCGAATCTCCAATTTTAATGAAACTTAAGGATTCAGATCTGTTTTAATTTGATTTCAGGTCTTTTTAAAAGTAGTGAGTGTTTATTGCCTCTGCCTCAAAGAAAACCCCAGCACCTGAACTAAAGCTCTCTTCCCTCCTTGCTAAAAGTGCACTCTCTTTTCCTTTCCCCCGTTCTCCCTTTCTTTGCTTAAGGCTATGGTTACACTAGTTAATTTTTAAAACAGGAAAATAGAGAATTAAATAGAATTAGAGAAAGACGCCTTTGTACTAGGTACTGTACAGTATAGTGTTTAAAAAGTCAGAAAATATGTTAGCAGAAAATGCCTAGACTGTAATTTAGATAACAACCCAGACAATGAGCTAGCTTGTTAATTGTAAAGGCTGGTGGAGAGCTGCCAGTTAGAGAACTTGTCTTTTTATATCCCACTGTTCCTCGCGGCTCTCCTAGATGGAAGATGACAGGATGTGAACTTTTTTAGTTTAGGCTGGGCTTGTTTTATTATACTTTTTCTTGCCTTTATTTCTACAGAAAAAATTAGTCCATGTATCAGAACAGTCATTAGCTGAACTTTAAGAATAAGTAATAATCAATACCGTGAGGAAGCAGGCAGGATGGGTGGTCTGGAAAGCAGGGTAAACAGAGTCCTACGGGCTGAATGTTGGTGCTGTAGACATCGTTGTAAGTGCGCTTTAGACCAAGTACGCAGTTTGCAAACGGTGAATCTCGCCAAATTACTCATCTGAAAACTGTTCCTGAAATAGCGGCAGTGAGGTATGCAAAGTTATAGGCTAACAGCCGTCAGATCCTTTTTTTCAGCCGCCTTAGAGTAACTGCAGCGATGGAGAGGCAAAATAGGAATGCCTCTTTGGTCAGGCCACTCAATGGGTTTGTGAGTTGTCACTGGTCGCTCCTGGTATGAGTGAGTCTGGGGGAGATGAGCCCTGCAGCGCTCAGCCCTCCCCGTCGTATTTCTCTGCGGACACCGGATGGAAAGAAGACCTGGCAGGCTGGTCCCCAACCCATCCATCCTCAGCCTACCTTGGTGCTTTTAGATGACAGGTTTTGAGGAGCAGAGGTATCAAACCTGGTGCAGAGGTATATAGAACAGTAATTTCTGAGGTCCCATCAAAGAATTTAAGTATAACTTATCCGTAAACACCTGAGTAACCCTACAGCTCCTCATCAAAATATTAAGCATGTGGTTAAAGTATTCTGTTGAAGAAGGGGTGGTGAGAAAGGAGCGGTAGCTTTGGTAGAGATGAATCGGGCAGCTCACATCTCTAAGGGGTCTTGGCGTGATTGCTTCCTGTTCACAGTTTAGGCTCGGATTTCCTAAGGAATTTGAGGGAATTAAGCAGAGGACTGTCACTGCATTTCAGTGGGGTTTGGGTGTCTGATGCTGCAAGGGCTAAGCTTATGCAGAATGACACTAGTCCAACTGAAGATGTGATTTCAACCTGATGTAGTTAAACTGATGCAAAAGACTGTATGCGTAAGCCTAAGTCAACATTCACTTGGCTTTATAGCAGTTTGGTTTAAATTAATTAGGACAGAAGTTTAAACTAAGGTGAAGTAAGTCACTCTTAAACAGAACTGTGAGTATATTTGATAAAATTTAATGCAGGTAGATATACCGTAGGTGCATAGTTGTGGGTTTGCATTTCCTGGTCAGACCAGCTTAAACTTGCCTGGGTTTTCTTTGCCAGAACAGCATTAGTTCCACAGAAAACCCTCTATTTGGATGTTTAATTTATTTTGTAGTTTCCTTTAAAGATCGACAGAAGTAAATTTTGTCTTTCATTTACTGTTCAACTTAAGGTGTCCAACCATCGGGCCTAGACACACTGTAAGGCAATAGGACAGCCGCTTTTGTCTTTAGAGAAAACTGAACGGTCAGGTGGGTTGGAGCTTTGTAGGTCTATTCGATTCTCTTCTTGACTCTTTGTATTAACTCATCTGAAAGTTTGGTAACGCTTTTTAAAATTTACGCTTACAGTTTCGGAAGGTAAGTGGAAAAGTCAAGATTTGTATGCCCCATTGTAGTGCAGATATTGACGGAGAGCGTGCGCGTGCACGCGCGCACGTGCTAGTGCCAGGCTGGCTACTTGTGGAATGAATTTATTTGGAATGGGATCTCTTCGGCAGCTGGTGGTTTCCTCTTTTGACCTGTGCCGCTTCCAAAGAGGGCTCGAGATGGTTTAGTGGTGATGAATTGGCAGACTTGTCATTAAGCTGTAAATCTTGAACCTGCCTTGCTGCGTGGAGGTGTGAACCCGAGATCTAAAGGAGGTCAGCATTTTGGACTGCTGCTGTGTATATAAACTCTTAAACCTACTTTAGTGAAGGAAATACTGTTAATAATAATAATTTTTCCACTTTTACAGCCCTTTTGCTATTCAGAAATTATCTAATTGACATCCATGTTACCAAGTAAATGCAACTGAGTTAAAAAAACCCCCAAAACCCAAAACTGACCACCCAGACAAAAAAACCAAAGCAAAACTGAAAAACACCAAAGTCGAGCCCTGAACCATTTTGTTCTGATTTTACTTTAATTTCTTCTAGTTCGAGGGCAGGTATACAAGAAACAGGAAATCTCTCTTTTTTTTTTTTTTAAATGTCACTTGTGAAATAATGCTAATGCTGTTGAGTGTTATTCTGATGTTTCCATTAGGAAAATAGGTTTCTGCACAGGCACCAGATTTTTAGACATTTGATATTTTTGGGCTGCATATCTTGTTACATATAAAATACCTTTTTTTATACTCTGTATACCTTTTCAAACAGTCTAAGGAACTGTCTACCTGGCATAATGCAACCTTAAATTAAATTACTTCAGCTCACTTTGAATGAGCTGCTGGGTCTGTGCTCACTACTGCAGAGCAACCAACTCCTGCAAAAACTGGTTTACTGTTAGGCTTAGCCTTTTTATGACTAAGCCTTAGCCTTGCTACTTCTGGCTCTCCTATGCTGGCCTTCTTGCTGCTGGTTGTGCAGTCTGTGTCTAGGAAAGATGAAATGAGGAAGGGCTGAAATGCTATATTGTATTGGTTAACATGTTTTTTTTTTAAAAAAAAAAAAAAAAAGTCATTCAACTTACTTATTATAAGGTGACCACAAAATTTTCACCTAATTTTTAGAAATTTGGTGACTTACACCTTGAGTGGATTATATATTTCTGATATCCTTGAAAGTCTTAAAATTAAGCCATGCAAAGGAGTATTTTAAAAAACCTGTCATTAGCTACTGAGTAGATGCGTGCATACTTCTATGTAATTGAACTGAATGAGGAATTTTAAATTGAATTGCTTATTTGTCACACTGAGCGTGAATCCTCTTTTCATGATAAAAGTCCGGCAGATTAAAATCAGCTGGGAGAAAGGGTGGCTCTCAGCAAGCAACAAGATTTGACAGAGTATCAGCAGGCTTTCACCATAGAAGGCTGTGCTCACATGCAATCCCGTTATTTCAAGTACAATCCACTCCAGCTTAAATTAGCATCTATAATTGAATAGTGCCAAAGGCTGAAATAATTGACACTTAAGCTCGTAACATTTTTTTGTAAGGCTAAACAAACAGGTATGCATATATCCCAAGCAAAAACACTGTCTGGGCTTTATGCCTCTCCACTCCTTCTAATTAAACGGACCTCAGAACCAGGCCAGAGATACTATGATGACTGAAGATGCACATCTGGAAATCCTGCAGCATTTTAACACTTGAAGTGTTGACCTCTGTCTTTGGCCTAGATTTGCAGATAGCTGTTAGATAGCTCTTTTGTGCACTCCTTTTGGGTCTGATTTTGAATAATCATAGAACAGTATCGCTGGCAATAATAATGTTCATTTATAGAGCTTTTCTATCCAAAGATCTCAGAAGTCCCTAAAATCAAATTATTGTTCTTACTTTGCTTAGAAGAAAGGGAAGTTCCTAGTGACAGCTTAGTCAAAATCACCCAGCAAACTCATGACAAAATCAGAAATGGCACCGGGGTAGCTGCGCTCCAAACCAGGACCTACCTTCTTGGTCCTCCGTATATTCTTATGATAGATGGTTACTCAAAGTGAGCAAGGGGGTCAAACAGATCACAGATCTGCACACCCTTCTTTGCTAAGGATCTCTAGTGTCTAGTAGTATCACATATGAGTATTCACTCAGTGTTGAAGTAGTATGGCTCAACTGGGTTAAATTCTGAGCCTTTTGGCATGGTTTCTGTTGTTGTCAAAGATACTTTCTGACACTTTCCAGTGTACGTTTTATACTGCTGTGTGCAGAGTTTGGTTGCCAGAGCTGAAGCTTTCCTCAGGGAAGCCTGTGTTTGCGTGCTTAATTTTTAATCTGATCTCTAGTAAATGTTAAAAAATGAGTTTAAACAATAGCAGACCCTCCAATGTACATTACAGGCAAGCTGAAAGGAACAAGTCTGGAGAAGAAGGCACGGCAACAAAATTTCAAGTGACTTGAAGGGGCTGGTTTTTGTACAAGTCGCAGTTTAGCCCCGCTTCTCAATCACGCCTTACTGCCTGGTAGCTGAGTTATTCTAACGTGACTTAGAGCAGAATCTAGCCAGGAGGTTGTGGCGATTGCCAGGCAAATATGAAGTACGTGTGCTTTTCCCTGGAGTGAGTGAGAGCTGCAACAACTCAGCAGGTAATACAGCCACCCTCAGGGCTTGACCTTATGTTTCGTATCAGGCTGTAAATTTTTGTTGCGAGTCCAATTTGAATTTTTTGTTCTTCTTGTTAATTTGTTAAGACGCAGCCATGTGTGAGGTGCGAGGGAGTTACGAAAGAAAATCTGGACTCAGGCCTGAGAAAGCTTAGCCTTAGGCTTAGCTCTTGTACAGAGTGGCAGCAGCTGGTCTCTCGTACCTGCGTGGGGCTCTAGTGGTGTTATTTTGGATTCTGTTCAGGCGCAGGAGTCGGTTCCACGTGCTTCTCTTTGTGGGGTTGGGACCGAAATAGATCACTATTTGGGATTTGGGAGACTCCAACAATGTTTTGCTTTAAAAAAAGAAAAGAAACTAGCTAGTAATTATCTGTGTTTTAGTGTTTTTGTTCTTCCATTTTGCAAGAAAACCGTCTTGTTGCTTCAGCCCGTTCCCAGAAGCAGGAGCTTGCTGCCTCAGAACTGGCTTCCAGTGAGGCTGCTTCTTTCTTTCTCTCTTTTTGTTTCTTTTCCTCTTCTCTTCTCTTTTCTTTTCCTTCCCCCCACCCCCAGGGAGGAAAAAATAGCAAGCAGTAAGAAGTGATATTGTATACAAGGCTATTATACTTTTGTCTTGGCCTGCTTAATGTCCTTGACACCTACCCATTTCACCCAGCGACAGCCAGTATGCAAATTGGCTGAAAGCTCCATTAGGTTGTTCAAGGCTGGGGAACCCCATCTGTCAGTGTCTGTGCCACAGCCGGGCTGGAGTCTCACGTGGGAATCTGTCCTTGAGATACCCAGGCAGCTGAGTTTCTTCGAGCCTCTGGTGTTCCCAGAATCAAAGGAAATTGTTGTATGCTCTTCTTCTTGCTGCAGTTTGTATTTGCATCATTCCTTTTCTCCCCTGATCCCTTCTCAGAAGAGCATAGGCATAGACTGTGAATTAACAGGGAAAAAATGTGGTTTACTTTTTTTTTATTTTTTGGTTGCTTTTCAAGAAGCGAACAGTTATGCATGTTGCTTGTGGAAAAAAAAGAACAGTAATTATTTGTTGTCCTAAAAGAAGAACAGCTTTGTAACCTTTTTCTGTGTTTTCCTGTGTGATCTGCTGCTGACAGGCATGAGGTAGGTAGTTAAAAAAGACTTGTTGGGGATCAGCTGTAGTTGATGTGTTCTCTGTGAGTGGAACAGAAGTGCATGATAACCTAACAAAAATATCAAAGAATGCACCCGTAAAAGGCTTTCACCGAGAGGATTTGAATGTGGGGCCTGAGACTGAGAGTTGCCCCTGCAGAGGGGGAGAAGCACAGCTCCTGCACACAATTTGGGAGCGGGCTCGAGTCCCTCCTTCACGTAGCGTCCCCAGGGGAGAAGTTCCCGTGGCAGCGAGAGAACTTACTGTACATCTCTTGAGGGAAACCACTTACTTGCTTTGTCAGCTGGATGGAGGTAAGGCCACAGAGTGGTAATTTCACTGTTTTTCGCTCTCCTTCTGAAATCTCCAAGACCCCCATTAAAACACTTAACCAGCACAGCACGCCAGGATGGATGGTACAGAAGTAGTTGGTAGCCTGTGAGCACTACGGTTAGCAATGTTACAGCGTTTTATAATACGAGACAGTGACAGCAAAATAGTTTAGATTTTCATCACGTTAGAGCAAGACGACTAGGCGTACGCCATCGAAAGTAGAGCCTTTCGAAGTGTGTAAGGTCTGTATTGACAGGCCTCGCAACACTCTCGATTATTTCCTGCTGGTGTCGCGTAAGAGCCCTGCACACAGAGTATCTGGCAAAATAGCTACTGTACCTTCAATGCCCAGCGGTGTTCAGATGCATGAGATAATTATAGCCTCCTCCATAGCAGATGCTCTGTTCTCCAGTTTGGCACTTTCCTCCTTCAGCATGCAAATAATTTTCTCTACCTAAGCTGATGGCCATTTTTATGATACAGATAACAATTTTTTTTTTCACCAGAAAGTTGGCAATTTTGGTTTTTATGGGAATGCTTATGTAGCTAAGAGAGTGGGATTTCCCTTTATTATCCTGTTGAGGAAGATGAAAAGCCCTTTTGATACTATTGTGTGGAGACTGATAACATTAAGAGTCGATGTGTTGGTATAGCCGGGATCAGAATAAACTTTATCTTTCCAGAAATAGAAGTCAGCAATTCAGCAGTTATCCTTCATATTGCTAAGTGCAACTTACTCAAATCATGATATATTCTGCTTTTTGTGTTCCAAACCCAGTCACGTAATAATTTTTTATTATTAAATTTTTAATTTATTAATTATTAAATGCTTTTAGATTAGCATATTAGTTTAAATTTCAGACACACCATTTTAGTTCTCTGTCTTATGCTCCCAATATTTCTTTTCTTTTTCTCTTTGTCTTTTGATGTAATATAGACCTTACCGTAGCATGTAACTCCAACTAAAAAAAGTAAAAATCAGGGTAAGAGATGGTATATACATTTTTCTAGAAGTTAGTTGTGGCTGGATTTATGCAACCTTTGCTCTCACAGTTGAGTGTATTTTCACACCGCCCCAATTATTTCAGTGCCTGTGTGAGTAGCTCAGATTTGCCAAGGGGAGCAGAGGGCTTGCAATCTTGCTCGAAGCCATTTCTGCATTTATGTTTTTCTGGCTGTCTGGTCAGACTGCCACATCCTAATGGGAGATAAAACGTAATTAAACATTGGTGAGTTGAACAGCTTGCTTTGAGAAGAGGTGGGCTCTGCTTCATGTGACAGTGAATAAGCCCTTTCTAAAAAAACCTAAAAATGATAGGACATAAATATTTGGCCTTGCCCATGCAAGGAGTACCTGTACATAAGCAAAGTGGAAGATGAACCGGGGTTTTCACATGCATTTAGGGAAATGGGATACACAGAGCCATGGGGAACAAAGAACCTGCTTTGTCCTTACAAAAATTTTGGTTTTAATACTAAAGTCCACTTTGAGGAACAAATAGCCCTCAGGGCAAACTCTTCCTGAGACTGACCCTATTTACAAGAGGGCTGAGGACTTGCCACAAGGAGTATCTCCTTTGGCAGAGGAGGAGGGAAGTGCAGGGCCCTTCTCACAGCAGGTCCAGGGCACAAGGGCTGCTGCAAAGCATAGGCTGTAACATTTTCTAAACGGATAGAGAAGATGATGGGACCGTAAAAAAACAAAAAACAAAACAAACAAAAAAACCCCCAAACAAAAAAAAACAAACCAAAAAAAAAACCCAACCCAAAAAAACCTAACTCTGAGACTTGCTAAGTTTTTGTGGCCTATTTACAAATGCCTGAGAAATGGATTTTAATTTAGTGAATACTTGCAAGCCCGTCAGTGGAGCAGCACAGGGGGACACCATTCTAAAATAGCTCTAGCAGATGCCACAATAATACGAGTTTTCCCTGCATCTCTCATTCATTTCTTGCTGTGTGCAGTTTCTTAATAAATCTGCTCCCTTGACAAATGCAAGGATGCTCTTGCCATTGGATAGAATAGCTAAGTGCAATTGTCACAAACACAAACTAGCTTAACCTTCTCGTGCATAGCTACTGCTGCTGTTAAATATTTCCTGGGCTAACAGACATTTTCAAAACGAGTTCTAAAGGGTTTTCTTTTTATGTACCCAGACCATGGCTGTTAAACCATGGCAGCTTGAATGGACTCTATTTTAATGATAACAACAATAGTGTCAGTTACTGGGATAAACTGCCAGCTTAGAAAGGGAGACCAGACATCAGTGGATCCCTGCAAGGAGCTTAGAAAATAGAGAAAATTAACCTGCTAGCATAAGCAATGCCACCAGATCTTCAGAAAGGATAATTATCCTGCTACCTTGCTTCGCCCACAAGTGTTAACATTTGTACTAGATGTCAAGAGACCTTCTATCCTGCCGACTTTACCTTCCCTGAAGAAAGGTTCTCCTTTCATATCCTTAATTGCTTTAAATTGAAAATATGGCAAGTTGATACTGATTTATGAGGCATCTTGGTAATCACTTATCAGCCTTGTCACACGACTGGTATTATTTACGGTAAAATTTATTAATTGATACAAAGTGCCAACCCCACCATCCACATTTATTTCGGAGAGTCTCTGCTTGAGCGCAAAGTGAAGGATGTGGAGAAAGTATTCGGTGCTGTTGCAAGACAGCGGGCTTCAGCTGAGCGATGCTGCGCTGAGATCCCGGCGGTCTGCATCCCCTTCTTGATGGGGCATTTCTGTGCATCTCTCGCCTAGTCCACCCCTGCTTACTGGCCTCGCCTGCCCTGGGCACGTGTCTTGGTCCTTGTGTGTCCCTCCTTGGTGACGACAAAAGCATGGCTGAGCCCTTGGTCCATAACGTCTGCCTCTTAGGGTGCACGGGATGGGGAATGGAGCTGATGTTGTGCGCACCTCTGAACTGATGCCACCCTGTAGCTAATAAATATAGCTAAGAGGCTCTTAAGCCCTTGGCTGCTGAAGGCAAATATTGTGGGCTTAGTTTGGACAAAGTGTTGGGAGTTTATTGGTGGTGGTGGATTTTTGTTTTGTAGGGTTTTTTTTTTTTTTGCTTTTGTTTTTCAGGGACACTGAGCTCATTTTAAAAATCTGTAAATAGGAATGATAGGATCACAGGGAGTGAAAGTAAGCTAATTTGGATGTCTGCTTGAGTAAGATCAGCTACTGTTTATGAAGATGAAAGTGGTTTGTCCTGTCCTGATTTCCTTAATGAATGTTCTATATAGTAAAAAAAGCTCTGATAAATAATGAAATATTTCAAGAACCACTTGAAATTCAAAGTCGTGAAATTAATTGGAAACAGCCACATAATTTTGTTAGTACTTTTGTTAATAATTTTTCAGTGCAGCGAAGAAAACCCTGGTGCCTGGATTGTTGACAAAAAAATAAATAAAAAAACTTAAACCCATCTATTGTCTGTGAGCGTTTCTTCCTTAATTTTCAACTTCCTTTTTCTTTGTTGTTCTGCTTGTAATGAAGCTGAGCCTTATTTTTGTTGCCAGTAGTTTGATGAATGGCTTGAAAGGAATCGATGGCGATGGCCTTGTTTGCTCTTTAGCCGTTGTGGCAGGGGAAGGGGTTTTGTGGGTGTTTGTTTTTAATTTGCTTTTGTTGGCGTAAATGGTTCTTATTAAACATCAAGGTCAGTTCACAAACTTGGGATGTTGGGTGAGAACTGCTAATCCAGAGGCGCTTTTTTTTTTTTCTTTTAAAAAAAAAAAAAAAGTCTTTAAATTGAGACTGAAGTTTGAACTGTCAGAAATGTTATGTGTTCAAGTGAGTAGCTGATAAACGCTATTTTAGCAAGCAGGCTGCTAGCCTGTGGAGTTGCCCACTGCCAGGGCGTCTTCAAGTAAAATGCTGTGGCTAATTTTAAAAAAGCTCAGAACATTTCAGGACCAAAAATAGCGATGTTTGTAATTAGGGATACTGAAATAGAAGCAGTCAGATCCCTGGGGATTTGCAGAAAAATCTCTGCCTCTCCCTAGCTCAGGTCTGCTGAAATCGCTGTGGCTTCAAGGCGTCCAGGGCGTTGGGAATCCGTGGCCAAGCCGGAGCCTTGCTTCGGGGAGCGGTTACCCCTTCTCCTCAGCCACAGGCGTGCTGCTGCAGCGAGAAGAGTAGAGGAGATAGTCGAGCTGAGCTCCAACTGAGCCAGCAAAGTGATGATAAGCTTAGAAGCGGGTTGTCAGAGCAGTGTGTAAAGTTGAACGGTATTAGCTATACGTGCTCCTCTTGTATGCCCTGGCATGTTACGCAACACCGCGACATACATCTGGGGTTTTGTGTATGTGCAGAGGACTCTTCCTGCTTCCTTGATGCAGGAGAAATAAAGGTCCTAAATGAGCTGGTAATTTGGCTATGCTTTCTTTTTGCGTGCAGACTGTGATACACTTTCAGCAGGTTTAATTCTACCCTTCGCTCTCTTCGAATTAGGAAATTGACTTAAATACGCCTGATTTTTATGTGTGTCCTCTGGACAAGGTTTTAGAGAAAGAAGGGCCGTGGCTGCTTTGCATGGCTCTTAGGGACTGCATGTCACTGTTTAGGGGGGACAAAAAAAAAAAAAAAAGATAAAGATAAATATGACCTGGTGTTTTATCTTCCAAGTCCTGCCATCCAGCCTGTAGTCAGCTGCACCTCAGTAGTGCAGGAGGGAGGGATATGGCCTGTGAGGGAGCTTGTGACGCTCCTGGGTGAAATGCAGAGTAACAGTTATCAATGAGATGGATCCATTGAAAGGTTTGTGTTATCTATGCAGAAGGGTGCTAGAATAAATAGGCATCTGGTAACATAGTGGTGCCTAATAGAACAATTTGTCTGTAGCATAGACATGAAGTAATTGGATTCAGGCCAGACTGGGTTGTAAAGGAGCACATTTAGAGGTGGTCTTCTTTTTAACTATGCAGAAAGCGAATTATAATGCTAGTAACAGATGACATATCACGAGAAGCTGCTTGTATAAGTGTCCTTTAATTCTAAACTGTTACGGAGATGAACATATTCAGACTCCACCTTTAGGAACATATTGTATTTCCCTATTTATGTTTGTTTCCTATCATGTGATGAGGTGCAAGGGAAGGTGTTGCTTGCTAATTTTAGCCTTGCAGACTGTCACTGCAGAAATCTGGCAGTTAACGCTTCTGGAGGGTAGTGCTTTAAGGAAAACCAGGCTATCCTGTGTGTCATCGTACTCGATGGCATTGGGGCGGGGAGGGGGGGGGGGGAATATTTCAGTCTTGCTTTCCTGGCTTGTGTTAATGCGTAGTTACCTTCCTGCAGAAGAATTACCAAAGATCATAAAAAGCATTAATGAGAAAAGAAAAACCGTTTCTTTGCTGAAGCAGCGTGTGATATGGAGACAGAAAAATGTGATGAACGCGTACGTGTAACTTCATAGCCATTGCCCTATTTTTCAGAGCTGTGTTACTAATGGCAGAAATCACTCGGCATATTGACCCTCACCTGTACTTGCCTGTTTCACCATCAGAGCCTGGACAACTCCTGTCCTTCCAGATGCTCCGAGGTATCTTTATGGAGCTGCTGATGTTTAGAAGCAGGGAGGAGGAGAAATGGGGGAGCGTGCCAGGAGGCCACTTGTGGCTCAGAAACCCTCAGTACGCAGCCGGCAAGGGAACTTTTAAGCGGTGGTCATCCTTGCCAGACCAGTGGATTGTCAAAGGTCTGCTGGCTACAGAGGCCCTTCCAGATGTGTTGGGAGTGGGGTGAGGTCCTGAGTGTGGGGAGCCAGAGGTGGGGCAGGGAGAGCCGGGCTCTGTATGGCGACAGAAAGCTACGGCAGGGTTCCTCCCAGGGATGCCATGTATCTGCATGTATTTCCTCCTTTGCAGCAGAGTCTCATCGGTTGGGGGTGGTAGGATGAGAAAATTCTAATGATAAATGGACCTCAGTGAAATGTATAGTAGTGTGATAACAGGTTATTTCCTTCATGGAAGGACTTTTTGCCCTGCAAGAACTGCATTAGCCCAGGTTCAAGTAAAGAAATCTAGTGGCAAGACATTGCAAACAAAATATTAGGCATATGGGGGATAACACAGATTCTTAACACCAGCAGAGTTGAAAGAGTATCTATGTATTTTTAGTCTAGGACTCCCTTTTTCTCATTTTCCTTTTAGGAGGAATCCCTAAGAATAAATATTGTTGAATGTAGAAATTTGTTTTTCAAAGTGTGCTAAAAACATCTAGCACTTTTAATAATCTGACTCTGTATTTTGGCACATGCATCACCATGTCAACGATGTTCCTATTTACTTGCAAAAAGATGTGATTGCAGTCCCCCTGACTGGGTGGCTGCCACCTCCTCACATAATTGAGGATTATCCATGTAAGACATGGGATAGAGTATGACAGAGTTTCACATAAAATGTTCTGAATGGCAGGAAGAAGGTGGAAAAAAAAACACTGCAAAATTTTCTGTGTAAAACAAGAATGGGGGGAAGCAGCACCAATTACTTTTTTTTTTTTTTTTGTGGCAGAATTAAAATAAAAGGATTTTAATTTTTTTTTCTTTATTATCAAATTAAATTCTAAAACTGATTCCCACAAAGAGGTTTAGAGTACTAAAGTCTAAATGGGTCAGGTCATGGAAGAGGTAGGACCTTCAGTATATGTTAGGTTGATGGTCCACATGCAGCCTCTGGTTCGGAAGTCCCAAAGTGAAAGGTGTACTGGGAATAATTACTCCCTGCTTGCACCTCTTATGCCATTTCCCAAAACACCTCTTATTAGCAACTCCCAAATGTAAAGCTCTCTAGGTGGGCTACTTGTTTTCCCCAGAGGTGGCTTTGCTTATATAAAGTAACTGTCAACTTCTGTTATCAGACTCTGTTAATTATATTAAAAGAAGTTAAGGTTGTACAGTCAAGGAGTCAGAAGTTAGGAAATGTTAGATTCCATGAGTCTATGCAGTCTGAATTTGGATCCTGTGTGAGTAGTCATTACCACGTGGTCATTTAAATACTTGATTAGATATGTTCTGTTTTCCATAAGACCGCAGCCTTTGCAGGGATATTTAGTGATAGTTTAGTTCCTTGTGTTGTAAGTAGGATTCAGTCCTCCAGCTGTCCTCAGACACACCTTGGAGTCCTGCAGTATATCTGCTGATGTCTTTCAGTATACCATTACAGTTTTAAGATCACTGAAGAAGTTGTTTTTCAAGTTTTTTGGGGGCCAAATCCCCCAAAACTGAGGCTTAAGTTGTAATTACCACTTTAGATCTATTGTGTGTGACATTTTATGCCTGAGATTGTGCCTAGATACTCCGAGTACCTGGTCTGAGTACACTGCCCATTGAAAGCTATTCCTTGATACGATGGGGGAGGTGAGAGGTGGTGTTCTCTATTTCAAGAAGTAAGGGGGGGGGGGGGGGGGGGGAGATAAAATCTATTTGTTACAACTAGGATTGCATTTAATTTAAAATCTTACCAAAATTGAACTTTGATTATCTGATGGCAGCTGGCAGTGGCATTAATTGTGTAACTTTTAGTCGCAGAGATCTTTAAAGACCTGCCAGTTTATTTCACTTCATATGATTGAGAACTGGACTGCCTTTAAAATGGCACTGTTTTTTCTTAGACAATGTTTCCGTAGACTACACTGTAGATCTTCAAAGAAGCTGAGGAACAGGCTTTTCAGCATTTCTAATTCCTTTAACCCAAGGATATTGCATTAATGTAAATACTACTGCTGCTGAAATCTGTGTGGAACATTGTTGTTTAATAATGACTTTAGCAAATGAACTAAACTTGAGGTCAAAGCATAGCAAAGGAATAAAGTTCAGATGTCTCAGTTTTTGTAAATCCTTGTGTGCAGTTGAATTTGATTATAGGATATATCTGCACCTGCAGAAATCACTTAGTAGACATTTGTTCTGTAAGTAAACTTGGAGGGTTTTTAACATACATAATGCGTGAGGTGAAGGAGTTTTGTGTTAAGCAGTTCTTTCTTGTAGCGTTGGACATACTGATAATATTTTGAGACAGCCCTTTTCTCCTGTCAGTGAACGGCTCCCCCCAGGTTGATGTTATCTGCAGTCTCAGTGAGGGTGTACTCTCTCCCGTTGTCTGGCTTGGTGGTGGTGGTGGTGGTACTACGTGGCCGGCTGTGGTGTCAATCTTCTGGTTGTGCCTTGCTGCCCGTTAGGCTTCGAACCTTTGACACATCCCCTTCGAGCCCAGCCTTCCAGCCATTTTTTTTTTATCCTCCTTGTCATCATGCCAGCTCATACCTTCCTCAGTTTGACTGCAAGGATGCTGTGTTGCAAGCCTTGCTAAAGTCAAGTTAACAACATCCACTCCTCTCCCCTGACCTGCAGAGCCAGTTGTTTCATCACAGAAGGCAAGCAAGTTGGCTGAGTGTTAATTTGCCCTTGCTCATCCATGCTGGCTGCTTTTGGCCATCTTCTTGTCCCTGAGGTGCTTAGACACTGCTCCCAGGAGGCTTTGCTCTTTAGTTTTTGCCAGGCTGTGGCCAAGCCTGCGGTTCCCCAGATCCTCCCCCTCCTGAAGACAGGTGTAACGTTTGCCGTGTTTCCAGTCGTCAGGAACATCCTGATGCCTCCGCTTGCCACAGCCTTTCCAAGATGAGAGAGGGAGCAGCTTCACGGTGACATCGGCCGGCTCCCTTGCGGTCGCTGTCCCTTGCGGTCGGTGTTGAGTAACCTGTAACGGGCTTCCTGGAGTAGTTTCTGCCTTAATGCTCCTCTTTGGGGCAGCACCTCTCGCCCCAGGCCCTACTGCTTGTCAGAGACACCTGGGGGGCCTGGCAGCAGACCTGGCCAGGGGAGACTGTGGCAAGGAAAGCACCAAGTGCCTCCATCTCTCCCGTGTCCTTTGTCCCTCGTCCCCTGCCCTATTCAGCAGTGGGAAAATGTTCTCCTTAGTCTTCCTTTTGCTTCCAACGTGCCCATAGACAACCTTATTCCCCTGGTATTCCTAACCAATTCCTGCTCCAGCTGGTAACATGGTATGTTACTGATTGCTGTTTTGTTAGAAGTGATTGTAGTTGTCACTCTTCCCTGTTGTGGTTTATGATGTAAATTATTTTTCATTTTAGATTTAAATTTCCTTTTTTTTGGCTCAACATTTCATGCCCATGAGTCTAGAGTGGTATTAGAGCTATTAAGACTTCTAGAATATTTCTGTGTATCTAATTTGAAGTATAAACCCTATTGTTACATGCTAATGTTCTTCAAGCTTCTTTTCTAAAGCTTGGTACAACATTTATTAAAGAAGTGTATTAAGGAGACTTTCTTTCTTGTTTTAGTTATCCTGATTTAACATTTGAAATGACTTCAAATACATATTCTTTCCAGAGAAAAAAAACGCGGACTTAAAATCAGCTTGAATGTAGACTATTAAAAGGTCAAAAAGCCAGAAAGCTACCGAAGAGATTGGAAGCAATGTTGCAGTGCAGAAGGAAATTTAAGCTCTTGTTTATCAAGAAATATATAATTTGGATGAAAAACATAGTAAATACAGATGAATGTGTTAGAATCTCTTTTTTTTTTTTTTTAAACTTTCTGGTTTGCTTCAGGAATTTTAACATATGTATCCTGTTACTCTGAATTCCTATTGCTTGCAAAAAGAGTACCTCATTATCCCAATTAGTGTTCCCTTGGATTTCACACAGATGCGTAACGAAGCAGCTGAGTCCCCACATTGCAAGGCTCTTCACCTCTGCGCTCTTGAGCACACAAGTTCAGGTTCTTCATATTGTTATGCACAGTATGGAAAAAGTGCATGGCACAAAGCCCAAAAATGGTTTGGGCAAAACATCTTTGGCTGAATCTGTGTATGTTAGCAAGATACTTGGCTCATCATCCCACAAAATTTAACAGATAATAATGATGATTTTAGGGAATTAAGAAAAGGAAGCTGTCACAATGAAATTAAATTTCTGCACTGGTTATGAGCCATTCTAAGTATATCAGAAAAAGAAGAGTAGGTTACTTTTACCAAACTGCAATTCAGTTTTGTATGGATATTTTAATTGAGTCAGTGTTTCTGAATGCATGAGTCAAATGACATGTGAAACTTCGGACAAGCACAGAAATAAAATCTGTTGTTGAAGAAATGTGAAGAGACTGAGAACCTATACCACGGTAAATTTAGACTTCCCCACTACCCTGGCTCTGAGAAGTGCTAAAAACCAGAGATGGTGGAAACACTGAAGAAAGAAGTAGGAATTAGAAGGGAAGGGATTTACTGAATAATGCTGGATTACAGTGTAAGAAATGATAGGTCTTTTGTATACCTAACCAGCAGGGCAGGGTTATACATATTCACATTCACTGATTTTGAAGCAAAACGAACTTTCTGAAGTTTTTTTTTTACTTTTCAAAAAAGTTCATGATGTTATTTACATGCTAGTAAAAACAGATGTCAAAATCTCACTAGCTTGTAAGATGTAGCTGTCATCTTCCAGTGACTTTAAGTATTATAAAATTTACGGGGAGACTTTCATCATTCAGAAGTCCTGGAGTCCCAGGACCTCCAGTCATGACAACAAAGTGCGTGGTAGGCAGTAACTGCTATGACATCTAGTTACACAAGTGGTCAAGTAACCCTGAGGGTGGGCTGATCAGTTTGGACCTCTGCCTCAGTCTGCATTTGGTGTGAATATAGGATGTATCCTGAGGATTTAGTGCTCAGGCGTCAATTCAGTCTAAGGTACATGTCATTTCTTAACAAGAAGAGTATGAATGGAAGCAAAATGTGGAACTATTTTATTTCATAGATTCAAAACTCAGCTGGGTTTTTTTTTTTTTTTTACACACATTCATAGCATGCTTGAGTAAATTCATCCTCAAAACCAGTATCATTTATAGAAAGTTGAATTTTAAGGAAAAAGGTAGAAATGGCTGTAAATAAATTAAGTGTAATTCTGAAAATTCCAAAAATAGAGTAAAGAAGTTCTCTATTTTTGTATTGATTATTTTAGTAGTAAATAAATTGATTTGATTGATGTCCGGAAGAAAATTTAAACGTAAATTATAGTAGGTGTTTGTTAAATCAAAGAAAATTAAATAGCATTTCCCACACTACCTCCCACGTCTGACGCATGAAATCTAGAGCAAATGGAGTTTTTATAAGACAGCAGAGTCTACAGTAACAAAGTGGACAGTGTTTATCTGTATTCATCTTCCTTAGCATATGAATTAAAGCGCTTGGTGACAGTAGCTGAAAAGGGAAGTGTTTAAATCCCAAAATGTGTCATGGTAAATAGTGCTCATCTTCCCAGGTACCCAAGATTTTGTGTGCTCCTGGGATGTTGGCAGTGGGTGCTCCAAGCTGCCTGATGAAGGTCTGTAACTCATCTCATTACCAAGTTCCTTTAAGGCTTGCAGACTCCGTTCCTTCACTTCAGTCTTCACATGGACCCAAACGGTTTTCTAGCTCGTGTAATGGTGACTTCATTATAAAACTGACATAGATGCCTCATTTTAAAGATGTAGAGAAGTACCTAGAACGGGACAGAGAGGTTCCTGACGGGGGGTTTTTAGACCCAGCTGCCTCCTGCAGCACGCCCCAGGAGCGGCCGCCCCGGCTTCCCTGCCTCCCTCAGCCTTCTGCGGTGCGGGGTGCAGGGCTGTCACAAGCGTCAAGGTGCCCAGCGCCTCCTTGGCCAACTACCCCCACAGGCTGACGCCTAAATCCTAACCGCTGCTGTCAGATCCTTGTCCCAGCTGTGTCAGCTTACTGTCAGAGGGCTTTCTAGCCGTCCTTTAAATGACATTACAGACATCAGTCTCGTGAGATTGGTTCCTTCCTAGGCGAGGAATTAGGTATCAACTGTAATGACTTGTATGGGCAATTTTTTAAAAACCTATTTGCTCTCACGAACTTGTTAGAGGAGTTTGCACCGGAAGCAAAAATGTGGTGAGGTTTGTGACGGCTCCTATCTTCTGTGGGCATCCTCTGGCCCCCGGCCTGGGAGCAGCGCATTGCTGTAGCCCAAGGGGCCCTGAAGAAAACACGAACTCCAGCGATTGTGGAATGCTCCAAATTCTGTCCTGATGGTGTCATGCTGTTATCTTTGGGACAAACCTTTCCCAAACTCTGTGTTCCGCGATTCCTTTAGCCACGGGAGGGGAGGCACAGCTCCTCTTTATATAGCGCTGGGTGGAGGGGGCAGAGGTTCCCCGTACGCATCTACAAAAGATTGTTGTGGTAAGATAGGGAAATGATGGGGGCTGTTCCTGGGGAGCTCTGCCACCCCTGTTTCCTCCGTCCCACCAATGCTCATGTCAACAGTGGCAGGCTTCCCACTTCATTTTTCCCTAAGAAAGACAAACTGAGGAAACTTGGGGTGGATTTTGAAAAACCTTTTTGGCTGGGCTTTCATTCTGGAGAATGAAAACACATCTGCTTCTGATCTCTGCTCACCAAGTTCTCAAGTGCAGAGGAGAGAGGTAATATTGATGTTTTGGTTAGGTTCTGTGATTTAAATTCAGCTTTATGTGATGGACTCTCACAGTACTCAGGTTCTCGCACCAGTGTTGATGCTGTGGTATGTGTGGACTGTGTGCAGAAAAGCAGTGCAATGAAGCACGTGCCTCCTACATCTCATTTCCAAGACGCTTTTAGTCTGCCACATGTAAACAAATACCCAGAGAGTAAATTTAGTTTCTCGGAACCAAAAACATGTTTGTTTTTGCAAACATTTGGAGAGTTAAGTATCAGCCTTTCGATCTGCATTTTTATTCTTAACCTTCAAATGGACCGACAACTCATCATTGTAGCCCAAAAATTGGCTACATGGAAATGTAAACACAAATAATAATTTCTGCTTAAATTTGTTGGTTTTGCCCCCATCTTTTTACCACAAAGTTGTTGTATCACAGGCAGTAATGGCTGTCATATTTTGATCTGTGCTCTAAAATATTCTTATTAGGGGAATTGCAATGTTTTATCATCCAGATTGCCCAGATTTAGTATTTTTTAAGATCTAGATTCTGTTCACATTTAGTCTCAGTACATCAATAAAATATGAATAGATTGGATAATGAAGCAATAACACTAATTTATGTCAAAAAATATAGGTTATTGTTTACGAGTTTGCCAAAGTGCCAAAATACTTTATCTATAGAAAGGATTATTCTTTTCCCTTGCTGAGAGATAAATAATGCCACGGGAATGGTCTGTCACAGGAGCCTTCTGCCATGAAATAAACGGGAGGAGACAAGACCGTGAAGGTTATTTTCTGCTCTGGAAAATATTTGTTTGGTGACACAGCTCTTATTCCTAGTCTTTGGCCTTTTAGTGCTAAGGACTAAATTGTACCCTCCTATCTGGATGCGAGAAGCCCTAAGTTCAGGGAATCTACCTTAGTTTAGTCCAGAGCGACAGGCAGTCCATAGATAAACAGAAAATCACTTCTGAGGGATGAGTAGTTTTATCTTTGGCATAGCAACATGTAGGGAGGAGAGGGCGAAGGGCCGAAGTTGGCGGCTCAGCAGCTTACATCTATTCGGTGACCAAAACCCAGCGGGACAGCGATGGCCAGGGCACTCTCAGTCGGCAAATGATGCTCTTGATCTCTGTGCCGTTCACTGGTCTTGGACCTGTTCTTGCCGGGGCCTGCTCATCCTCAGGCGAGATGACCATCAGTCTATCCTATTGACATGTACTCTAATCCACTTTCTTATTTAAACTTCATCATACTTCCAAATAAGCCACTTTCTGCCTGTCTGGTTGTCTTTTGAAGTTTCCTGTTGGTAATGGTGGGAAATAGTGATGTACATATCGACATATTTCAGTCGCTCGTAGTGGAAATATAAGATACTGTGATCAGTGAGAAAATTTTCAGGCTTCTGGTGTGTGTCACCTGGCTAAGGATTGCTAAACTCTCAGTGCTCTTAAAGATAGCCAGGAAGAGTGAAGTGCTGTTGTTGTTTGTTTGTTTGGTCGGTTGGTTTGAATGCAGAAAATTGTATAAAATGAGACATACTTTGCAGGTACTGTGCAATAAAGGGCTTCTTCCTCTTCCCATGGATGCTTTGCTATGTATGTATTGTGTACCTGTAGGTGCTTGTAAAATCCTAAAAGCTTAGGTAGTCGTGATTTAGAAGAGAAGACTTTTAGAACGGAGAAGACGGAGCCAAATTCTTCCTGAGCTTATGCTTTATGGAGCTCTTGTGCTTTGTGCTGGGTTCAAGGGAATTGTAAACCGCAGGAGTATTTAGCCTACTAATTTCAACAGCTTTGTGTGTGAAACAAAGATCTCAAAGTATCTTATCGACCCATCAAATGCCAATTTTAATCTGACTGTTGAATGACTACTGTGCCTATTGGAGGACTAGAGTTTTCTTTTCTTTTTCATATTTGTCATTTTTCACAAGTGATCTTTTTTGTGTGTGAAAAGAAAGGGTAAGCGAAACACAATGACACCTTTTTCCTATGGACTAAAGATACTGTTTGGAATAGAATGAAACAAAAAAAAGTTCAACGTATACAAGAAGCATGAGCAAGAGAGCACTGTGATTGAATAATTCGAAGTTTAAAAAAAAAAAAAAAAAAAGAGAAAGCTAATTGGATTGGCATTCTATTTAAGCTTTAAAATTATTTTGTTCATTCCGGTTAGATACAGGGTAGCAAAATCATTGTGTGCAGAAGTCATTTTTATCTGCAAAAGAATTAGGAATAGCTTTGGTTGTTAGGTTAAATTTTAATAATGTATTCGCCATCTTTAAGTAATATTGTGGTCCTCAATAGCGTCTTTCATCTAGTAATCACAGAGCTTTATATAAGCCTTGAAAAGGTAAGGAAGAGTCATTACAGATGGGTAAACTGAGACATAAGGAATCTAAATGACTTGCTTCGGGTAGCACAGTGATGCAGTAGCAGCACAGAGAGCATAACCCAACAGCTCTGACTCACTGGTCTTCTTGTATCCCGCAAATCACTTTTAAAGGCCTTGGAAGGGATTCAGAGAAATCAAAATCCTCTTGAGATGTGTTCTGGTTTTCCTAATTGAAAGGACTGTGATGGAGCAGACTTTGAACCTTACTGTCTGTTTTCATCTTTTGAGTTTACTTACGTTTTCTCATGCTATTCCTTTACAAATGGAAAACATTGCCAAGTGGTGGGTTGTTGCTTCTGCAGAAACCGTCCAGGAAGCTTTGTCACTGTGCAGAGAGGTTAGCGCATATGTCCACTATTTCATCTATTTGTTTTCTGTTAGATGTCTAGAGAAAGGTCTGCCTATGAAGGGAAGCGTCCAAGAAGAGCGCTGTCTTCCAGGCCTTCATTGGCCAGATGGGAGCTAGACAATAGTCATGGCTGGATTCTGCAAGACCAGCAAATGCCCTACAAACTCAGGAAGAAAATTAGGACTTGAGCTGCCCTGACTGCAGCGTTTCTAAAATACACAAGGTTTCTGTGTTGCCAGTTCAATGTTTGTCTTTTATTTACTTTTTCTGTTCTACCTGGCTATGGACAAGAAATACAGCTTACCTCACTGAGGAAGCCAACTGAAGGCAGAAGAATTGCTTTGGCTTTTATCTAATTCTTTTTGTTATATTTGCCCTGTGTCTCTGTTTTCTCTTCAACTGTGATGATTGTCTTTTGCTTAATATGAGATTTGCTGTTCAATCAGCTCCAAAATCCCATCAACAGGCTGATAAGTTGGTGGCATCCTCTCATCATTACTATAATTGGCCAGTAAGAACCCTCCAGCTCTCAAAAATTACTCCGTTGTACAGTAGGGTGTAAGGAGAACAGTGTTTTGCTATTGTGAGCTGTAAACTGATATTTGCACAATTTATTTGTATTTACTTTGCCTTATTTTATCCTCTCAATCAGGAGCTAAGGGAATTGTATAGCAATTGGGCTCTAAGTGAGATGAATCTAGCAGCTGGAAAACACCCCGTTCAGAGCTAAATGGATAGTGTATGTTCACAATTGCTTAAATAATGCATGTTTTAATGCAGGACTGTGTGTCGTACTCTTTTTTTTTTTTTATACAAAATACTCACTATGATAGGAAAAGTCAACGTATCACTGTTAATGGGGAATCTTTCCAGGACCTTACTTTCAAGTGGATAAAAGAGTACAAATTTGGGATAGCCAAAGGTGAATGCAAACAAATTGGCTAGTCCATTAGCATAGTTGTCCAGCTGCATCCTAGGCTCTGAGGCCACTCCAAAACCACAAGCCCGACCGCCTCAGAAGCCTGCCAAGGAGCCAGCTGCTGCTAATAAAGCAGGCTTTACAACTTGGCATCTGGGGCCTGTGATTCCCATCCAAAAGGAATTGTATGTGAAAAATATTTTAAATTTGTCTTTTTAAGTAGTGTTTTGCTTTGGAGGAAAAATGCTTTAGACTGAACTTGCAACAAGTGAAAAACTGCATAGGAGTACTGTGGTTGCTATGGGAAGATAAATACCGTTCTTGTGTAAGGACGTTGGATGTTGGAAGGAGGAGTGTTGTTCATTTAGTAACCAAGAGGCTTCTGGTTCAGCATTTCTGGGTTATTGAGTAAGAAAGACCAAGGTATCTCATCATTCACACTTAGCTGTGTGCACTTGCATGGGACACTGTTTCAGAGAGCTCAACAGTAGGGTTTAAGCACAAGAGTGCATTCGCGAGACTGGATAAGAATTAAGCACATTACTTTCTCACTTTTACATAATGAAAAAGGAGAAATTTCATTCATTTCTCAAAGATGAAAACAAATCCTATTAGCCGGCCATGCTAAATTAATAAGCTGCTTGGAATGATCTACAAACCAGTTCATTCCCCCCACACTCCCCATTGAATAATGAAGCATGAGAATTGAAAAATAGTTGGTTGCATTGGTTATTTGAAAAATTAGCAGCAAAGCCAGCTCTGAATTCCAGCTCCCTTTTGAAGTAAAACATGTAGGTTTTGCCTAATACTTTTTTCTAGCGCTGCCAGGTCCTGTGCTCGGCTGTGTTGGCAGAACGTCTTTCCCAGATTTCTACAGCTGGTGTCAGGGTGTTTTGAGCCATTCTGGAAAGTGATGCTCCTCATGGCTCTCGTGGCAGAGAAGTTAAGTGCTTTGCCCCCTGCCATGGAGGGGGCCAACATCAGAACAAGGCCCAAATTTCCTGCCGTCGGGTGCGCATGCGGCTCCCCAGGCAATGCCCCCTTTTGGCATCATCCGGGGTTGTGTAGCAAGTGGTCCGTATCTGGGATCATCATCAGGTTGCCATTCATTTCTTTCACTCCACTTATTATGTGGAGATTAACGAACCAGACCCTTTGCTCATTTGGAGGCAAAATGCATACTTCTGCCATCAGTCATACACTCATCGGCTCAGGAAACAAGAATTCAAAGCTTTCTTCTGACCTGAAGCTTTTGGTCTGGCAACCGGCCAGAAGATGTCATCAGCCCCAGTGCAGGCAATTTTGTAATCTTTTTGCGGATGGTGTTCTGGGGTATTGGATATGCATGGAAATTACTGTGGGCTGCAGTGGCTGAGATTTATTAGTGAAGAGGGTTTGGAGTATATCAGTGCTTGCTGGTCTGAGAAGATCAGCATCTTCCAAAGTGGAGTGCGGCTGCCTCTCTGCCCACCCTTAAAGCGTCTCTGTGGATGCTGCTGTGAACCTGGGCATCTGTGTGTGCCTGTTGTCTGAGCAGCTCTTGCTTGAGAGAGTGCCTCTCCCATGGCCTAATTCTCTGGGTGTACTGAGGACTTTTTTTTTTTTTTTTTTTTAAATAGCCGTGGCCTTAAAATCAGTGTAAATGTAATTCATGTTCACTGCTAGGTCCCCTTTCAGCTGGTCGAGAGGGATAAAATGTCTTAAGCTTAAATTAGAATTAGGCCCCCAGTGCTTTCCTCTGTGTGAGGATGAAGATCTTATAATAGAATGAAAATTGCTCTTTGTATTTCAAAGGTATACTTCCACTTGGTTTTTTTTCTTGCTTATTAGGTTGGTGTGAGAATAGGCCATTTACTCATTATCCTCTGCTAAGGCATATATAATAATAACAATTAATAATTAAAGTACATAGCACTTTATTGGCTTACAGAAAATTCTGTCCTAGCCTAACATCATTTACATGCATTCAGTGTGTATGGTAGACTTGGAGATATGGAGTAAAGCAGTAAGAATGTTACCCTGACCTTTTTTAATTTTTTTTTTTTTTTTTTTTTTTTTTAATTTTACATTACCAATGCTCAAAACGTACAAGATTACCACGGGATATTTCTTGAGCTCTAGGTATACTAAACCCAAGCATGTGCTACACAGAGTCGCATGGCCCTGGAGTGCCCAGAGATTTGAATAGGCTTTCAACCAGGATGTTTTAAGATGCACGTGTCTATGTATTTGTTGGAGGTTACCGTTGTCTGCAGTTTTACCCAGCCATGCCATGGCTGTGGCGTGGAGCTGATTTCCAGGACGTGCCCACAGGACTGGGGCTCCGTCGAGGCGGTTCCCCGTGCTGGTACTTGAGGCTGCTGCTTCAGCTCTCTATTTCTGGGAACGACGTTGAAGCTTGGGTGGGTGGGGATTGCCCAGTGATAAAATGAGTGTGCAGAGAAATATGATCCGTATGCATTAAGTGCTTTTGGTTGTCAGCAAATGTATCTACGCAGAGACTCGGGGAAGGAAGCTCATTGCCCTTTCTCTTTTACTGTAGATGAGAGCGAATGCCATTACTTGCCAGCATGGAGACTGTACTGGCTATTAAACTGATTTTTCCTTTAAATGGGTCCTATTTGACTCACATTACAACCAGGCTAGATTGCAGTAGAATTCTGATGTCCTGACACTTGATGGTGTGTTCCCACTCTCCTGTTTTAAATGGGAGAAACCGGGAAGAAGGAGGGAGAAGGCAGCAGGAAAGGCATCGCTGCAAGTGTGGCGCTTCATGTATTTCATCAAAGCCTCTGCGCTTCACCTATCACTGATGCTCCCCTTATGTTCGCCAACTTTTTTTGCTTCTTCTAAGTAAAGGGACTTGTTTGAAAGAGTTTAAAGATTTAAAAATAGCCATCTACCAAGGCTCTGATTTAGTGTGTGCATAATTATAAGCACTAAAGTAGGGCCACTGAAATGAAAGGGGCAGTGGATTAGTGCGATCAGAATTACGCACAGACTTAAATATTTTCTCTGTTCAAGGTCTAAATGCAGAATGAGCATATTAGAAGTCACTAAACTGTCATTGCTACTATAATGAAAATTGCAAATGTTTTGCTTTTATTAGTCCATTAGCACATCATGGGTAACTTAGCATTGGCCCAACATTTACCTGCAGTTGTAACCACGCATACTGCTAACAGAATAAGCTGATCGGCTTGCAGAAACCGGATTTCCCCGCTCTCAGCAGGTGGTTACGTTCCTGGAGCTCTGACTCCAGTTCCCTTGGCTACCCAGCTGGAGCCTTGGCCCACAGCATCCCCCAGCTCCTCCAGCTTCTCCCCTAGATCTCAGCTTTTCTGCATAGATGGCAGTGGTGACAGGACATGGCCTCCTCCTTCCAATAACTCTTGCCATTCTCCTGACAAGCACTCTGTGCCACAAATAAATACGCTGGTGGTCAGAGAGCCGGGGGTGGTTGCAGCAGCTTAAATTCCCTGTTGTTGCCCCAGATCGGAGGCGCTTAGCTGATTTTTATAGCATGCATGTGTCATCCTTCATGGCATGTATTTACCAGGGAGTTAGGGGATAGTGTTGTTTTCCCTGTGAGAATGCCTTCCTTTTTAAGTGATACTCCTCAGTTGTTGTGTGTGGTTTGTGGTTGTTCAGAAGTGGATAAGGTTTTGAGAGCCGAAGGTCCTGGCCTGATCACCTTTTCCAAACCCTGTTTCTCTATTGTGGAAGACATCCCTAATGACAGAGTCTTTTCCGGCTGCTTAGGGTTTTTTTCCCCTCTCAGGCTAGCTAACTTTCTGCCACCCGAGTGTGTGTGTACTGCATGCTCCTCATCTTTTGAAAAGACTTACTAGGCTTCTGGCGTCAGCTCCTATACCTTTGGCTAGATACTCTTATTTTTGTCTTAGAGTATTCTTAAAGCAGACTGTGTTCAACTTCTTTCTTTAATACCAATTCCTCCCGAGTACGTGTCATTTCAGAGCTCTATTTTGTGATCTAGATAAAACAGGCTCATAATCGAGCTGCTTTAATTCCAGATTAAAAAATAAAGTATGAAGTGCATTCACTTCATAGCCATGGCTAAACCCAAAATGCTGGCCTTGTTTTTGCGTTTTGAAAGGCTCGGAGCGGGTGCACGCGCTGCAGGGGTGGGAGGCTGGGGGAGAGCAGGACAAGCACACCCTCAGCGCGTAGCTCTGGAGTTTACCTGGGTAAAAGCACATGAGCCTGCCATGCTTTCCTTTCCCAGTAACAGCCTTTTCGTTTTGTTTCCAGCAGTCCTATGCACCAGCTCCCCACCCCATGGCTCCTCCCAGCCCCAGCACAAACAGCAGCAACAACAGCAGCAACAACAGCAGCGGCGAGCAGTTGAGTAAAACCAACCTGTACATTCGAGGCCTTCCTCCCGGCACCACTGACCAGGACCTTATCAAGCTGTGCCAGCCGTAAGTGCACTTCAAATACTCGGTGTCTTCCGGTAGGAAAATGTCAAAGCTCGCCTTTCAGTTTACACTTAATGTATGTCCACAAAAAGATATCAGAAGCCTCCTGCGCTTGAAGGTTAACCATTATTTCTCTAGTTTGAACAGCTAATTAATGCCTGTTGAAAACCTTGAAATGTTGAAAACCAAAAAAAAATGAGTTTTGGGGGACAGAGAGGTGAGGGCCTTCACATTGGCTTCTGTTTATTTTAATCTGGTTGGTTTCTTATGTTAAAAGGAGAACTTGCATGGCAAGAAAACCTCCCTAATGACATATTTTTATAGTTACAGTGATCTGTGAATCGTAACCCGGTGCACAACAAAACATGGGTGTTCCTATCTCAGTCATTTATCACCTCTTTTGATTGCTGTGTCACACATTGCGGGGCTCAAAGATTGAGAAGTAATGAAACCCACTGAAGGTGGCCTTGTAGCAAACATCTAATTAACTGCAGTTCTGCTGAAAACTGATGATGTAGCACCTTCTACCTCCCTGTTTATCTTGCGAGTTATGTTTGCAGATTGTACTGATAGATACCAGTTTTATTGTATTTTATTCCTGTTGAAACTGGAGAGGCAGCACAAGAGAGCTCTTTGCTCCTCATGCATCATCAACAGAACTGTTTCCTAAAATGTTGCACCCCGTTACCACCCCTCACTCGACTGAATGTAGTGGCTAATATGAGTAGAAATAAGAACCTGATTGGATTTCCAAAGTCTTGATTATTACTGATGACATGTGGGGGGGGAATAATCCAGTCTGAGATTCCAACCAGAGATCACCTGGACGGAATTTAGGATGACGCATTTTTTGTGTTGGAATAAGAACATGGAGAGATTTGAAAAATAAAAATCCACCCTTGTGATTATACAGAACTGCAGCGCCTTTCTGCAGAATAGTGTATACCAAAAGACAACAGCATCTCTGATATTTTTCATCATAAATCAGCCTTTCAAACAGGGATCCATAAATGAAGTTTGGTAAAGTAAGGAACAGTCTAGGGCTGATCCACTGACTTGAATCCAAATGGCTGTTGTTTTGAAGCTTGCAATAGGAGTAACAATTTAATGGCATGTTACGATTTTATGTCATTCTTCGTTTCCTGATTTTGACCAAAAATGCTGGAAGACTTCCCTAAGTATGCTTTATGTGGACATGGCTGGCCAGGACTGGAACTAGCAGTCTTACTGAAGTGATATCTGAACTTTAGCAAAATTATGTGAGCTTGAAACTTTTCCCTGTGACTTCCTCCTACTAAAGCTGCTACAGGTAAAACTGGCTCACTGTTCACACTAGTATAGCATGCTGGTGATTTTTCATATTTCACACAAGCTGAATTGCAAGTGTACCTGTCTGACATTTGTACAAACTACGTTCATTGACACTTCCCGCTTGTGACAGTCACAGATAATCCCAGTTCAAGGGCCAGATCCTCAGTAGGTATAAATTGACTGTAGTCTGCTGATGTTCAAAAAGCTATTTTGCTGTACATCTTCTTGCGGTCTGACCCTTTCCAAGTTCAGACAAATGCTTTCAGCTGAGCAGCTGATTGGGAGTGAACTAACTATTCCTAGAGGAGCCTCATGGCTTTGGTGCTTAGCGCTGCAGGCACAAGTCGGCTGTGGTACGACCAGTGTTACTTGAATCATGAAGTTGAGAGAGCGTGTCCCTACCCCTTGTCTGCATACGGGAAGTGCACATCAAGTACCTGAGAGCTTCCTTTTGGCGCTGTGGCAAAATTTTTAGTGTGCTCCACTAAACTTAATCTGGTCTATGATTAGAGGGCTTTGTCTTGCTATCATGGAGTTCCTGTGTGAACAGATGCTCTTTAAGAAAAATGCTGACATTCATTTTGCTGATTTTCTATCCTTTGGCTAAATGGAAGTGAGGAGAAACCAGACAGTTGTTCTGTCTTTTTTTTCAGAGTATTAAAAGTATTTATCAAAGCAAAATGGAAAGCTGATATAGGGAAACTTAAACATCTGAAAATACAAGAATTTGTCATAGCAGCATGTAGATTTTTAAAGTAATATATGGCAAGATATTTTCTTTACCTTTGCAGATGGTATACATAGTAGAGGTGGATAAAGGTCCAAATCCCTTCTCTTCCCCCCCCTTCCCCTCCCCCAAAAATGCAATCTGTATAGCAGCAATCTGCTGCTAGGTGGGCAAGACATGCATTTGTCTCTTCAGAAATGGTTGTCTTCTATAGAGCTCTCTCTCAGCTTACATGGCTGGGCTCTCATCACGTGCTAAAGACTTCATGTGAGCAGGTATTCACAAAACAGCAAAGGTGCTGGCTCTTAGGCTTCCTGCATAGAAGTATTAGTGTAATGTGCTACAAGATGTGAGGTGAAAACCTAAATTCCAATCCATAAGCCACATTATTATTTTGCAGCACAAGACTTTTGGAAAGCTGCATTTAAGGGGGGGGGGGGTATTCACCAAAGCTAGCTTATGCCCAGGACACTGGTTCCCAAAGGCTAGCTGCCGGTGCCTAAAATGAGCCTTTCTGAACCTATTTCCTCCACTCTAGCATATGACAAGGCTGCCAGCAGTACAACTGTCACTCGCAATGTCTGACATTTGGCAGGTCTGCGGAATAATGTTCTAAACCTACAATATTTCTCTCTCAGAACTACAGGGAATGCTGGAAATGCTTATGGCTATGTACATTTATCATAGCCCATCCCATTTCCAGGTTTATTCCAGCCAGAAGGCCACCCTCTAAGTGATGTGTAACATTTTTTTATTTAATTGCATTTTGCCAGGTGGGTTATGGAAGAGAATTGTTGGATAAAGTACAGGGCTGTTTTGGTGAATCCTGTCTGCTTTTCTGTATTTCTGCTGTGTGTTTTTTGGTGGTGTGTGTATCGCACACTAAACAGAAAACAGCAGACTGGAGTACCATTGATGCTTGAAGTGCAGAGTCCATTACACGTGATGTCAGACATTTCTGACAAATGTTCTGACACTATCAAACCTTTTATCAATTTAAGAGTAACCTTGTCACAGTAATCTGTCAAACTGTTCATATAACTAAAGGAAAACAAGTCATCATAGGCTGTACAGTAGCTGAGTAAATAAATAAAAAAAAATTGCTCCTGGAAGATTTTCTTTGTGTGGTTCTGATCCTCAGTATTTGGTTTAACATGTGTCCAGCAAAGTTGCATCAAATTCTCTTTTGCAGTAGGGAGCTGTTAGGTTGCACTGTGTCTTTTGGGACTTTATACAATGACTTTGTCAAAGGTTAAACCGAAAAAGAATGAGTAGGAATGTTTAGCAAGCAAGAATATGTTGTTCTTTTACATGTGTATCCCTGGATTTTCATAAACACTGAGTAAAGGAACTCCCAAAAATGGACCTTGGCCTCTCTTAATCTGTCTTGAGGTTTTTAAAAAAGAGGCTTTACACCCATCTGTGATCATATTGAACATCAGAACGTATTAGTGTAAAATTTTGATTTTTAAATATTTCATGAAAATAATAGTAAATATCCCATCATTTGCATTTATTTCTCTGAGGTACACAGTCTCTGCTGGTGCAGTGGTACACACCATTATACATGTATCTTCCCAGTCAAAGGATGCTTTACATCAAAAGGAAAGATAGCCAACCTTAAGATGTAAAATTACAGATTATAGACAGAAAAATGTGCATGGTGTGTCACTCTACTAGGAAAATATAAATTATTACCTTTGAACTATTCATAATCTGTCACTCTAATTTTCATGCATGGTGTTATATTTCATCCAGAAGAATTCAAAAATTCTCTTAAAAACTTACACAGATGGCTTAGTCCCCTGTTGGTATACTGGACACTTCCCATTCTTACTAACTACATCCCAGTAGAGATAGACTGAAGGAAATCTCATGCACAAATTAGACATTTGAGCTTTATTACTTTGAAACATTTTTCATTTCAAAAACTAACAGGCTGTCTCTTAGGATTTTGGTCTTTCTGTCTTTTTTTACATGTTTGCACTGAGGAAGACTTAGACCCAAAACTTTTTTAAAAGACAAAATAAGTTTTGGAGAAGAGAACAGGAATTTGGGAAAAGAGATACAAACTAGCCCCCCCCCCCCCCCCCCCCCCAATTTTGAAAAGAAAAGTTGGCTTAAAAAGAACAATGTTTAACTTTAAAAAAGCCTTGTGCATTGCAGTATTAAGACACTGGCATGTATTTGAAAGATAATCCCTGTCCATCTTGATTCAGTCATGAATTTTTCATGCCCAGCCTACAGTCTGAAAGAAAGCTACTTCAGACTTCTAGTGTCTGATAGTTTAAACTTACATATGTTTTTGTCCTGATTTAGTCCTTCCCCCTTGCGCCTGTAATGTACCTTCACAAATGATCTCTTTCCATCTGCTCTGTTCTTAGTGTTTGGATTAGCTATCTCATCACCCTTCAACAAGTTTTGACTTCTTTGTGGTCCAGGGTAAAATTAAAGGACTTAATTAAAACAACAATAGTAAAAATATCTAAACCTGAAGAGGAGCAAGTCTGTATGCCGCTCAGGCATATATAGTTTCTAGATCCATGTTCTGTGCAGATAACTCAAGGGTTTGGCTTGGGGTGGTTTTGGGTTTTTGGTTTGTTTTTTTTTTTTTCTTTTCTGAAGGTATGATGATTGTCTCCTTGACAAGTCATCAAGTATGAGATTTTAGCCTCTCATTCCATTCTGAATGTCCTTGGTTTTGTCCCTGTGGAATGTCTGAATAAATATTCAGGCTGCCACTGTTTGGATTCTACTAAAGGGCTAGCCCCAGGGATAATGTAACTGAGGTTATTAATTGAAAATACACACATTACTTTACTTAAATCCTGGACTATTTTTGAAATGAACTGTGTGCATTCCTTTTGCCCCCACAGAAAACTGCCGAGTTCGTCAAGGTTTCAGAGGGGTTCAAGGTGCCTTTCAGGACAGGGTCTCTTGTTCATAGCTGCAACAAGTACAACATTTTCAGTTAGACCGAGCGTTATAGCAAGCTTGTGATGGCTTTTTCTGCCATGTGGTAAGACAGTAGGAGTTTGAAATTCCTGGCTATTTTTATTTTCCTTTTCTTTTGTGAAGGTAACAAGAAGTCCGTATTATATGAGAACTGATGAAATGAAGGTGTGGGGAAAGTAAGTTCCCTTCCTTCCCTTTTTTTTTTTTCCCCCTGCATTAAAATGTTAATTAAAAACTGTGAACTATAAATAAAATAAAGGTTAACTGAAATGAAATCCCCATAGTGGGTTCAAAACCAAAAAGACCAAAATAATTCCTGGAGTAAATCCTGTGTTCTACAATGAAGTCAGACCAAATTTGTACCCGGTGGAAACTGGTGTTCTTATCCTGGCCCTGGTGAAGACAAAACCCAAACTATCTGTGACTTATGCAGCAGTAGAGTGTTAGTTCATGTCTGCTTTTGTATTTTTAAGAAATAATCTGGGGAGATATAAAGGAATCTACTGCATTCTGTGGCTTCAATATTAATTCAAACAGAACCACAGAATCTATGGCTCTCCTGTATATCAGCTGACACCATTGCTCTGTGATACAGCAGAGACTGAAAGGGCATGAAGGTGAGAGTGCTCATTCAGTGGGATTAGCTCATATAGGAACCATGTGGCATCATATAAAGTGGTTCCTTCTTAAATCTTCGTGGATGTTTTCGTTCGGTGTATCCTGGTAATACAAGAACTGTGAATGGCTCTGAAGTCTGCTGGAGAGATCAGTCTTCATGGGAACCGATGAAATGCTCACACTTGAGGGGAGTGGAAAAAAACCTCCAGAAAAACCCACATTTGTTTTGTTATTCCAGGTAAAATTGGGAAAGCAAAGTGCCGAGAAGGGTGCACTGTTGGGCCAAGCACAGCAAAGCTGTCCTGCTGGACTAAACATGCTGATTCAAAGCAGTGAGGGAGCTACGTTAGTTTGTTCTCTCATTTGTTAATGTGTCTGTTCAGACCAGAGAAAAACACTCTCATGGGCTAGCCTGGAGAAATCTGCATTCTTCTCAAGTTCTTTGTATCAGGGACTTTTCCTAAAAGTTTATTAAGAGGAGCAGGAAAGGGGAAAAAAAATAATTTCAGGTTAATACTTTTAAGTCAAAATGCCTTTGATCAGGAACCAAATGGTGAACCTTAGGGATGCATAAAGTAGACATAAAAGCAGAAGAATCTAGTGCTGTGAACATGATTTTTAATTCTAGCATTGAAGACATCTTCATAGTAATAGTGCTTATTAATGCTGTTAGAAAGACTGTGGGGTTGCTCTCTGGGTCGAAATTGGTACAAGGCAGTGAACTTGTATTTCATCTGAGTGAGATCTTGGTTTCTGGAATCAGTTGATTTGCAGTTTTGCACTCAGTTATATAAATATTACATCTTTGCAGTGTGTAAATATGGACATGGATGTGCACAGGTCTTTTTTCTCCTTTACCTGATATCGTTAAAAAATACTTGTATATTCATTCCTCATTAAAATAATCTCCAAATATTTTCTATTGTTAAAAACAAACATTAAAGTTGCCCCAGTAGGCAACGAACCAATCCTTTTCTTACCTAGCCTCTTTCATCAGGGAAAACAAAACTCTAGGTCAGCAGATGCCCACAGCACTACAGAGAGCTCCATCTGGGATGTGAACGTTCCCATTGTCAGGAAGAAAGGCAGAAAAATAATCTACGTAAAGTAATAAATGAGCACCTGCACTCTTCCCTGTTTTGAATGTGCCCGTCTTTTCACTGGAGTGTGACAGAGTGTCAGTGAGAGTTTCTCATCTCCTTTCAAGTTGGATGAACCTGATTTAATGGAAGATAGGGGAGGAGGCAGCGTTCTCAGACACTGCTGCCGAAAACATTTCTTCTGATGAATTTTAATTAAAGTCCTTGGGAAAAAAAAAAAACCCCACAACAAAACAGAGAGCTCATAACAGAAATATTGAGTCTTCTGTGTAGTGATGTGAAGGGCATGACTTGTAACAGCCACTTGTTTTGCTTACTGTGCAGGAGGGGTGTTGACATAGAAAGAGGGCAAACACACTTAATGAGCTGCTTCTGACCTGTTCCGAGATGTGCGTGTTTCCAGTCTTTCCTTGTCCTCTTTCTTCCTCCACTTCTCCAGCATATTTTGTGTGCAGCCAGTCAACCATGGCATCACCATCCGTCCATGAGGCTATCATCCCCTTATTGATGTAAGCACTTAAATGTCTGAAAATGCTCGTGGCCAAAAACTGTCCAAAGGACAGACGGGCTCTGCACCATGCATGTCTGTCAGACAAATGCCTGGTTTTGTGCTGCGGGTGTTGCTCTGTGGAAGGGCCCTCGTGTCCATGGGACTCTGGACAGTCTGCATTTTCCAGCCCCTCCAGGCGTTCTGTAAAACTCTGATGCTTGGTTTCTGCTTTCCAGTGAGGAGGCCAATTGATAACGCTGGTGGTTTGACAAAGGTTCCTTCACTGCCATCCTTTCAGTTGTCATGGGTTTTTTTTAATGGGAACAGTGGCAATGAAAGTTCTGGTTATGTTTGGTTCTTCTGTTTTGAAGCTCATCGGCGTCTTTTAGATTTGTCTGCATTTTTGTTATTTGTTCTCCTAAATTCTGTGGTGTCAAGTTCAGTGGGTCTTTCTGGTCTGTTATCCTTTGAGAATCGATGGCAGCAGTGGGAGAGCAGAATCAATGGCTGTATTAGGCACGCAGAGAGCAGAGAAGGAAGTAGGAAGTTCTCTGACTGGGATGTGGTTTGTACTCCTTAAGAGTCACCAACTTTTGGGAGCGGATGGAGACACACTGTTCATGTTCTGACATTTGTGTAGCAGAAATGTTTCTGTAACCTTTCTCTAGCAGGTATGACGCAGATAATGTTCTGATCTGTTTGAGAAATACATTGTCCCAAAGCTTTGCTGGAAGGAAACAATACCAGCTGTGCTTAATAACACCCCCCTCTCCCCCACCCCGAAACAGGAATAACCTGGGCACTGCTTCCAGCTAATGGCAAGAACCTTAGAGCATGCCTGTAATTTCCATACAAGGGGAAGTGGCAGGCCAACTTCGGTGGCAAAGCTATTGAATATTATCAGCATGAAAACAAAAATGTCATTGTGTTCAGCTGCTAGACTTTCCCATACCGTTCCAAACAAGCATTGACAAGAGCTCTGTGCTATGCAGCATGCAATGTTCTTCATTCCAAGTATTTGGTAACTTCCCGGAATTATTTGTGTGACAAGCGCTGCTGCTAGATCTGTGTTAAAAACTGAAAAGTCTTTAGTTTTTTTAAAAGATGTTTGCTAGAGAAGGAGTTTCTTAGAATTTTTGCAGCTACGTCAGAGGTTTTATGTCTGCCTCGTTATAAAACAGAGACAGGAAAGATGGACCGTTTTCAGCCTAATTTTTAAAAGATGTTGATCTGACAGAGATCTGAAAAGGCTTTCTCTTCTTTACGCATGTATTTTCTGTGTCCCCATCATGAGTTCTAGGGAAGGTGGAGACCTCTGGATTCTGGTTCTCTTCGGAAGTACCTAGCCACAGCTCTGGGGGCAACCCCAAATAAAATAATGAAGGTAACAGCAGTGTGGAAATAGAGGTCCTATTCTGAAATAAGCTCTCTGCCAACAGACAACCAGCCTCGTGTAAGCTTCATGGAAGCACAGCAGTCTAGTCTGTTCAATAGCAGTTATTGCAGGATCACAGCCATGTTATTGTTTCAGTGTAATACAGGTAATAAGTGCAGCATTTATGGCTATTACTGCCTGGTGATCACAAAAAAAAAAAAAAAAAAAAAAAAAAAAAAACAGACATGCTTTCCTTACTTCAGCTTCCTAGTTCAGCATTTCCATATACTCCTGGGGTTATAATCCAATTATGAAACTTCAATTATTTTCTGTAATTCACTGATTCAAGAAGAACATTAACTTTTTAGCTTCTTTGTAGTAGGGAACTAGTAATTAAAAGGGATAAAATAATTCACAGATTCATAGAATTTAAGATCCAGAAGAGACCAAGGGATGGTCTACCATTATTTTCTGGTTTATTCAGGTCCTTAAATTTTCCTTATTTCCTCCTGGACTGAATATAGCAATTTATTTTGATATAAAGAATGTGTTCCAGAAGCACACACATGAAAGCAACAGCAAACCTACCGCTGTTGCTAACAGTTTGTTCCTGTTAACTGTGTTCCCTGGTCAGAATTTCTGACCAACTTCCAAATCAACTTTCTGGTGTTGATTTTTACCTGTTGGTTCTTGGTGTAATCAGATTAAGGACCTTTCAGATTTTCTCCCTCTCCCCCCATCCTCTTCCCAGATGTACTTACACACTATAATCAAGTCACTTTTCAGACTTTTTTCTTTAATAATCAAAATAGATGGAGCTGTTTAAGTGTCTGATTACAAGACAGTTTTCTCCAGCCTTTGGATAATTTCATCAAAGACTGCAGGGGGTCATTTAAATGTTTTTAAAACTAATTATTTGAGGTTAGAAGTAATTTCCTTTTTATGTTTAGGGAGATTTATTATTATGTATAGTTTATGTAGCCGTATCTTTTTGTCTGTGCCCTTAAGTGGATGAAATGTACCACTGGAACACTAATGTTCCTAAGCAGGAGAAATGATGCTCCAAAGCTGCCGTGGTGTCCTAGCAGGAGCGTAAGGAGGTGCAATATGAGCTCTGTGGACATCACAGTACACTGGTACTGGCACTATGTCAGAAGCAAGAAGCTCATCTCTCCACCTCTGAGGTTTTGATTACCTTTAATTGTAAATCAGATGTCTGTCTGTCCTCGGCTTTGAGTAACAAAAACCCATACGATGAGAAAACTGCAGCACCCTTGAAGCTTTATTTTAAAAAGTAAGGAGTTTGGACCTAAGCCATACCTAACTTAATTTTGTAGAGCTTGATTTCTCTACTCATCTTTAATGTTTCTTGTCCCCTCTGCTTTACTTAACACCAAATTTAGGATTGTCAATGAAATGGAGTATGGCTATGAAGTTTTTTTAATTACAGTAATTTAGCGCAAATATTTCAATATAAAGTTAATTAAGCACCTTATGGATGCATAACAAATGAATTCCTATTATATATACAAACGTACAACCAGTGCAAGCAGCTGAAGGATTCATATAGGGCAATCTCTTGACTCTCAGAATAAAATTAACTCAGAGCAATTGCTTCTAAATGGAAAGGAAAACTGATGGCTACAGTGGAACAAAATGGAATATGACCAAGTCATTGGTGGGGTTTAAATCAAAGCAGGGCAGTATATTCATGCCATGATTTTGCTCATTGCCCAGCGTAAGAATTGAGCTAAAGACATGATTGATTGCAGGCCTTACAGATGTGGGAGACAGGCTGTAATGATACAGCTATTAAATACTATCATCACTTTTAGGACTTCTGGTTGTTTCCACTCTATTTTCAGGGAGGGGTAAGAAAAACCAGGCTTTGTTGTAACATGGATTTGCAATTGTTAGTTCTTGTTAGGTTCCTGCATTCGTTTGTTGGTTCTTACTACACTTAGATACAGAGAAACAAGAATTTCTCTTAATCACAAGACCACACCCCTTGTCCCTGCTGTGTCCCTGCCGTGCTGTTCCCATGGTACATTGGGGACATGGGGCTGCTGTTAGGTGAGCGCTAGCAGCTGAATCTCCTACTGGTGCTGGGTAGGTATAGCTCTGCCAGCCAGCATATGAGGTGTTTAGTCGTGAGGAAGAGTTGGGTCAGAGCGTCAAGAAAAGCAACTAGAAAACATGGCAACTCCTTGGATGATGATGATGTCTGTCAGTACAGTTTTGTGTGTACTGAGCCAACTGTGTGGAATAGACTTAAATTCCTTGTCCTCCCTCATTCTTTTTTCCATCCTCCCCCACCCCGTTTTCTTCCCTAATGCAGTCCTCCTCTAAAGAGGGGTATTTCTGCACAGTAGTCAGGCTCATCATTTGCTTAGTAGGTGCTGGTTAGCAGTGCAAGGATATTGATGAGAAAGCTTGTGTTGAATCTCCCTTCAGGGGCTGCCCTAGAATTGTTACAATTCACATACACACGGCATTTTAATCTCTCCTCAAAGACTCCTGAAAGGGATTTTTAAGGGACCGCACCACTAGTTAGTAGCTGTCACCAGCGTGTGAGGCGCGCTCTCAGCAGAGAGTTTAGCAGCCCTCCATTGCACCTGGAGCCGAAATGTCGCCAAGCAAATACAGCTCTGTCTTTTGAGACTGCCAAGTCATGGCAGCACCGCACAGGATTCAGGATGTTGAGCTCGTGAGAGGGATCTCGGCACTGTCAGCAGATTCCCGGGGCTGGGCACTTTTTTCGGCCAGGGGACCTGCTGCGGCAGGCCGTCTGGTGGGGACGTCGAGACGAGTTTGACGTGCTGAGGGCTCGCGGGATTCAGGCCGTGTGCCAGCAGTAAAGTGCTCGTCGCCTCCTAACGAGGTAGCCCTCCAGTCCTGCTATCAGGAGGTCTGCAGCTGGTCTGCTTAATGGTATTTAGTAACAGTATGTGCAGTAAAGCATGCTCTCCTATTACACAGAAATCCACTAATGCTGGCATCAAGAGCGGCGGGTAATTCAATCACACCCACAAAAATGATATTAACATAACATTAAAGAGCTGTGTAGACTAGCAAAAGACAGGAAATTATGGAGTTCAGGCTTGAAACTTTACCCTTAACTCACCCATATTGTGCCGAGGTATTTGGAAATTTCCACAGAGCGTGTGATTTTATGGAACCTACGGTGGGGTGGATTGTCCTGTTTGTCTGCGGAGGATTTCCTCAGCTAACATCAGCCAGCATTAGTGAGAATTGTATAAAGAAATCCTGGCACAATTTACAGAGCGTAGCTGGACAATGTGAGCTTTAAATATGAATTTCTTGGCTTGGGCAGTTTACCCATCCCAGCATTTCTGAAGTGCTGCATCAGGCATTAGCCGTGTTGACTTTTTTCAGACCAAATTGCAGTTCAGTAGCTAAGCCCCTCTACCAGTTTCAGAACAAAATTTTAGGGTTGTTTTTTTTTCTGTTCAGCAGTCACTAAAAAGATGTTGTTTTGTTTTAAATTTCCCTTTTGATTTAAAGACACTGCTCCTATTGATTTGAGGTAAAGTCAGTGGAACTAAGCTGAATTATACTGGGGCGGGGGTGGGGGGAAGCCCTGTGCCCACCTTTGGGCCTTATTATTTTTCCTCGTTTTTAGTCCTGCTGAAACTAGTAATGCAACTCGGTGAGCAAGATTAGCTTCATCACATAAAAATCCTTGGTTGGAAATGGAAGAAGAAAAGGTGTTGACTAGCCCGTCGTCTTCCTTGTGGCGTCCAGTCCCCCATTGTACCTTCCTGTACCAGCAGAGAAAAGGGGAAGTTCTTGCAAGGACCACACAGGTCAAGGAGGAGTGGGGAGTCGATTTGCAGTCTATCCACAAAATGCTTATAAAGAAGGCTTAAGCTGTTTTGTGAGTACAGTCATTTTATTTTACCTATTGGCGTCCGAGCCAAACAACAGCTAAGGGAAGAATTGTCTGTCACTCCAAGGATGGGACTTCGCTGCAATCAAACGTGAGACTGCAGATCTCCCAGGGACGGTGGAGCCAGCAGGTACACTGCTTGCAAAGCAGCTGAAACAGCAAACAGTGCAGCACCCGGATATTTTCCTCACATCTTCAGGCAGGTTTTGCAGGCTGTGCTGAAATGCATTCTGCCCTTGCATACCCTGATACCAGTGCCCAAGTAAAACCAACATGAGCTCAAGTCACATCTGATTTGGAGGTCATTCCCATGTGGCTCTGGGAGAGAGGGAACTACATGATGGTTGTTATTTGGGGAAGATTTGAAAATTTTCATCTAGTGCAGTGGACGTGAAGAGTGACAGAAACCAGCAAGAATTGTTTTTCTCTCATAATAGCTTGTTTGGAGATTTTTTTAAATGGTATTTTCTGTTATTTTCGTACTTTTGGTACGGTTAAGCTCTGAGGTTGTTCTCATTTTCCTCCTGTGCACTTTCTGTGCTAAGGAGCTGGGGAGGAGTGCCACCGTGCCTGTCTCTGGTGAACAGGATGGTCATTAATGGCCATGCATAGAACAGTAGGATGGCTGTATCCTAGGGGAAATCAATTTTCTGCAGAGAGCCAGGCTTGTAAAGAGTAGAAAATTTCCACTGAAGGGAAGCGGGGGGGAGGGCAGCGGAAAGGGGAGACAAAATTGGCAGAGCAGGGCTTAAAAATTACAAAGGCTTCAAAAGTGAGGGAAGACTCAAAAGGCTTTCTGTTCAAGGTGGTACGCCACCACCACCCCCCCCACCCCCCACCCCCCCAAATTGAGGAGGTCTTGAACATGCTAATCTTAGAGATGGGAGAGAGAATGGCCTTGTGGAGAAGCTCTGAGATGTGGCACATGGGGAGGTTGGGGAGAAGACTGCCTGAGGTTTAGACAAATGGTGATTATTTTTTAAAGTGCGTTTTTCTTTTAGAGAACAAACACGCAGAACTGAATCAGTACTGTGCATTTAACTTCCTGAAGGAGCATCTATACTGCAAATGCTTCTGGGTTTTAGAGCCACGCAGTGAAACCTGGGACTAGGTTAAAACTAGCTGAAGTAGCTCCGTGCTCTCCTGCAGAACCGGCGTGACTGTGGCGGACAGGTCCTTGTGTTCCTCACCGTATGTGGGTGTAGTTGGGATTTCAGACCAGGGTCATTTTCTTCTGCCGTCCTCCACTCTTACACATTTGTGTCTGTTCTCTGAATCACAGTTTCACTGTGGCACTGAGTGTCTCTCTTAACTTTGGGTAGCCCAGTGGCTATGAGAGTCCTCCCTATACGGTAATAGTTTGCTTCCCCCTCTTCCTTTCTGCTGATTTCCTGCTGCTTAAACCTTGCTGCTCCAGCCTTGCTGCTCCCTTGCAGACAGGCTAGAGAGAGCTTGTTTTCCCTAGGATGCTGTCCTTTTATTCTCATAAGAGATTTTGAAAAAGATATTTCGCAGGGTAGATAAGGGAACTAAACTGTAACTGGTGTTAAATATCATTCAGATAACAGCTCTAATAAGAGTAAATTTGCTTAGACTTTGTGAGTATGTTTGTGTGTTTATGTTTATGTATCTTAAAAATGTAAGCAGACATAAATCTTTAAATCTCAAACAAGAGGATGATTCTTTTCTAACTCTGCTCAATATTAAAGGCTAAACCAGAGATAAGATAACATTCCCATAAACATGGAAGCCTGAACAAAGGAGCTGTTGTCCTGAGAATGTGGGAATCAAAAAGAAACTGAAGCCTGAAGTTAGGAAATTGTCTCACAAAATGAAATGTTGCATGTAGAGTAACATTTAATGGCTCTCAGAAATTGCGGAACGGGAAATCCATAGGTCTTTCTCTTGATCTCAGTGGTCTCTGGAGCAAGCCCAAAGAAAGCGAAGGGCAGAGGCATCTGGGAAATGAATAGCTGAAGCGGACCTTTTCTTTTGCTTTGACTTCTTATTCAAGTTGTTGGTCTTTTGAGAACTTCCTTTCTTGAACAGCAGAAAGGGAAAGGGTCAGAAACTCCCATGGTCTGACTAAGTGGGAGGAAAGGGTGCAAATGCTGTTGATGAATAAGATATTTCAGGGATGCGTAAATACATGGCCTGATACTGCAAGTGCTTGGTTTATGAGAGTTGGCCATTGGGTGCATTCAGGACTGTCCAGAGTATGAATTCAGTTATTCATAATTGTAAATATTTGCAGACTATAGCTCTGTTTCTTGTAGAATGTGTCTCTGACTCCATGAAGACTGACTACGTCCTTTTTACATTGGTTTTGTGCTTTCATTGCTCCTGATGGGATGTTCAAAAAGCAGTCTGCTTACCACCAGAGGTGATCATTGTAAATTTTGTGTTATTAATTTTTAAACCCAGCACATTCGGCAGATTATATTTTGGCTGCTGGAATATAGTTTATACGTATAGGATATACTTGCCATTTATGTGTATGACAGCAGTAGTAAAGTGAGGGGTGTCAGTACTGGGGTTTTTGTGACTCTTTAAATCTAGCTCTTTTTATAAAGTGGGGAATAGAACACAGGGTGGATTTGTTCGTTTTTTGTTTGTTTGTTTTTTTTGGTTTTTTTTTTTTGGTGGGTTGGGTTTTTTTTCTTCTTTGCAAGGTTGTTTTCTGGGACCCAAAACGTGCAACTGCCAAGCAGTGTTTTTTCCCTAGCTGAGGATGTTCACTAATATTTGATGAAGATGTTGCCCTTGGTGTTGCCAGCCCTCAGAAGTGCATTGCGAGGTTCACAGTATTTGTTTCTTAAACCCTTAGATCCTGAGGCATGTGATAAGATGGGAATCTCAGCTTGCAATTTTTAAAAAAATGTAGGTTTCTCTCCTTTATGGCTGTAAAGAGAGGCATGAAAATACAACCTGAGTCTATGACAAAGGCTCGAAATAGATAGGCAAAATAAAAGCGTATCTCAAACATATTTCTTTCCTAGTTATTTTTTAATACCAAAAGTTAATTTCATAACTTATTGGTATATTAGTGAGCAATAGGAATTGTCAATACTGTACTCCTTGGCCCGTTACAGGAAGAATTGTGCATTTATCCCAGTGAATCACAGTTCTCTCTCTCTCAAAGTATGCCCAGTACTCAAAATGAGGTCTCAGTTTTTCCACTGGTTTGAGGATCGTATTGTATTCAATTAGTTTATTTGAAGACACCTGAAGCCAGCATTATACAAAAGACTCTTCTTGAGGGCTTCCAAACTGCTGAAGCTAATTTGCTTCCAAATCCAGTGTTACTGATCAGATTTCAAGATGTGCTCACTGTGTTTTTCAGTGAGTGTTTTGTTCCTGGGGTAAAATTTCTCAGCAGAAACATAAAATATTTAAATTCTTGCTCCTTCCTCCACATCTGCCCATGTATATTTCAAAAAGGACGGGTTGCATAGCACATCTTTTTTCATAGCTCTCCATCCAGGGTTCTGTCTGGCAGGACCAACCAAGTGTCCTTTTAAGGACAGAAGGCACTGGCTATATAAACAGTATATTTATTTAGTGGCTTATCTAGCCCCTTCCTGGTCCGTGTTGGCTGTTTCTGGGTGCAAGCTGAACCACAGCAGAGCACAGCAATTGCTAACGTTGGCTTTTCTTCTGCAGGAGACTCACGGCCAAGGTGTCCAGTGAGAGCAGCTGGCACACGGCCTGAGCGAGGAGTTCTTGGTTGACTAAGATTTTGTTTGTCTTAGGCTCATTGCTTCTCAGAAGTGCTGACTGACGAACAGAGAGCTACAAGACGTGCTAATTACGCCATATTCGCTGCCCCTTGATGTTATCTTAAAGTGTAACTTCAGTGTTCAAAGACAGAAAATAATGAGGCAGCTGCTCCGTTGGTGTAAATTGGGGCAGTCCACTGGACCCAGAAGGAGGGCACCACATTTCTCGAAACCAAGAGCATGATCCAAAGTGCAGTTTTTAATAAGCTGTAAGATATTTACCAGTCTGAAACAGCGAGGCTAATACATTCAATAATGTCCGTCTTTCTTTGGATAATAAAGAAGGAAGAATTATTTGTATAATAGGCAAGGGCTCTAAACGAAGTATCTTTTTAAACCTGTAAATGTGTTTTTGTAACGGGTGACTTCATTTAATGCTATATTTACTTGCAGGTTTTTAAAGCATTTTGAAAACATAAAAAATTAACACACGATTCATAAATTATCTATCTATATTGCATGCTGGGCAGCTTCACCTAGTTTGAATTTTATTGTCTGACAAAGCTATCATTTAAGATAAGGTTTTGGAGAATACCTGCTTTGGGACCCTAGTGTGGGAGTTGTGGTGAGTTACCAGCAGGAATGGACTTGTCCTCTTAAAACTAATTACTGGAGTAGTTACAGGCCTTGCATTGAGGAAAGCAAAGCACTCGCTGACTGGAAACATGTGCTTGCGTGTCCTGTGTAAGTCTGTTTACTGTATTGGGGCTGTAGGGAGGGCTTTCCACACCGAACAAGCACGTTAATTTATGAGCCTACGAAGATGCTTTAACCATGAGAAACATGGATTGTCCTGTTTAAGTTCAACTGGGCTTCTTAGATGCCTGAAGTTGTACATGTGCATGAGTATTTAAAAATATTGTGGACAAATAGCTTATCGAATCCATTTCCACACCATCTCCTGAGGCTGTCTTTATATTACAGAGTTGCCCAAATAAATGGACTAAAAAAAAAAAATCTTTGCTTTTAAAAATATAGTTGGTGGAGTTAAATAAAATTAAGAGAAACTCAAAGCCAGAGGTATTCTGTCCCAGTCCTGGGCAAGCAGCATGAACTTTTGTCCATGTAATTATAAAAATACAAATCTATGCTCTTGTTGTTTCTCCTTGAAAATTTCAGGCAGAGAAAAATGTGCTTCTCTGCACCACTTTTGTCAAAGTTCAGCCCTTGGAAAATGAATACAACTGTGACATTCCAGCCCTGGAAAGAAAAGGATTAAAATAAATACATTGAAGAAAAAGGAGCAATTCTGTGATGTAGTTCCTGAAATACGTATTTTGCAATGTAAAAATCCTAGGAAACAGTTCCTCTCAAAACTATGTTGTTTTCCAAAGACATCCTAAGTACCTGGATTTTTCTAATTTGTAAATAATGAAATGGGAGCTCTGTGAACTCAAGAAGTCTCACTCACACATTTGATTCAAATGGCCTCTGTGTGAACTCTATAAAATGCTTTAGCTTTAAATTATCAGTTTGCGTTCACGGTCCCTGGTGGTAGCTGGAGTTCTTGCTTTTTTTCTTTAATTCCTTTTCTTTTCTTGGCTATTATTGGAGAGGAACCATCTGATTGAGACATATATATGTGTACATATATATATTTTACAATATGTTGCAGTCATTGAATTCTTTTAAGAGTAACTTGTTTTAGTGAAATGTCAGAAAATCTGCATAAACCGAATGCTCAGAGTTCCCTTGAATAATGAGCCTATTGTTAAATGATTGAATACTTTAGAGATTAATATCATGGTATGCTGGCATGCTGGTTCATACCAACTGTAATTTAACAATGAATCCTCCGTAAGTAAGCAAGACTGTGAATGAGAAATCAGATACAAGACAGCACAGCATGCGAGAACATACAAAGTAAATAAATTCTACACACAGGAGTGATATGTTGGGCGGGTTTATTTCCACAATATCTGAGATAATTGAATTGTTGGTTAGAGGAGGTTCTTCAAGTTTGAAGATCTGCTTAATTTTTTTCTTCCAATGCCAATGAATGATGTCTTTATAGTAGAAAAGATAGGGTTTGGATTTTTTTTTTTAATCCATCCCCCCCACCCCCGCCCCGTTCTTCGAAAACTAGAGTATGCCTGGGATTATCATTTGTGACAGGCTACGGTAAACCACATCTCATTCTATGAAGGGTTTCAGATCCCTAAGCTGTCTTCCCAATAATGCATCCTATCATTATACGGAAGATTTAGCAGCACTGCTGAATGTCTGCAAACAAAAGTTGCATTTTATTTTTTAAGACATCTGAATTCTTGCAAATATGGAATAATTAGTAGTTGAAGATTTAATGATGGCCCAGAAGAAGGACTGAAGTGTTCTGCATGAAATCATAGTTATTAATTTGTGCATGAGTTTCGTTTTCCATACTTAATATAGCAACTGTAGAATATTTTGCTAATTAATTATTAGCTCTGGTTATTTGTCATGGCAGAACTGTGAGGGAAAAACATAGTTTTCTACCAAAGCAACAATATAAATGTCAGAATTTTAATTTAAATATGATATACGATAATGTAATCATGTTTTAAATAGTCTTAAATAGCTTCAATATTCAAACATAGAGATATAATATGAATATAATATATTGTACTAATTCAGAGTAAACAGGATTTAGAATAAAAGCTGCAGCTAAGATCCAAGTGTCTTACTTGCAACAAACTGGGAAAAAGTGACATTTTATTCTGTCTTGGGTATCGAGAGTGTGACAAATCTGTGCCCTTATTATAAGCACTGTGAATAGGATTTGAGCTTGTACCTACTGAAGGCAATGAAAAAACTGCCATTGATTTCTGCAAGTGTTGGATCAAGCCACTTAATTTCATTTACATGCAGACCAAAAAAAAAAAAAAAAAAAAAATCTTTAGTTTGGCAAGGAGAGGAACAAGGCTACAGGAAAAGTTACCTTTGAACTACTAATGTGATATACTTACAGGTATGAAAGTTCAAGTTCTTTCTAGTTCCAGAAATTTAGTATCTGTTTAAATTTCATTTACTTTAACTTCTGTTTTACCTGGCTTAACTTCCCAAGTACTGAAAAAAAATTGCAGTAAGTCTCCAGAGCCTGTACACTTTCATATGGGACTATTTTTCTAGAGGTGAATGTGCATATAATATTTAAGTATATGAATGCAGATTAGTTTGAACAGAAAATATGACTCTCTCTTTGTAAATATCTGTGTTGTCTTGTAAATACATTTCTAACTTGAATGTGAGACGCCACTATTGTTTTAGTGAAGATGAAGGTGAGATGTGTTCCTGGGCTTTAACAGCGGTATTGCTTAGTGACACTGGAAAGGAAAGCTAACATTTTAACAGTGGAGAGTTTTTTTTGGTTGTAGGTGTTTCTACACATGTTTTAAGAGGTTTATTTACAGTATTTTCTGCCCTAGGTTGTTGAAATTTTACAAGAAGCAAATTTCACTAAAACTACCAAGTTTTCCATGTTCTTCAATAAAAGAACACCAAAGGATCTAGTACAGCTGCTCCAGGGCTGTATTAGAGCCCTGTGATTTGAGCTAAATGGTGCTTGCATCTTCTTCTGAAAAGCAGGATTTCCGAGTATGATCTGTAAATGCAGTGTAAAGTAAATGGCATGATCCATAATCTGAAAGAGCCTTTTAGGGTCTTTCCTCCTAACATGGAGCTGTTATTCAAGAGAATGGTATGAACTTGGGTTTTATTTGCCTAAGGCAATAATAGTGTTCATAGACATGTGCATGTAGTTATTTTATGGGTTTTGTAGCTTTTTTTCTCTCATACTTCTGACAAATGTATTTTCAGTGGACATGGGGTAATGGTGAATAATAGGCCCATGTATGAGTCAAATCACTACACGCTTAGTAGTAAATAGCTGTACCAGAAGATATTATTGAATATGCATACATTCTTTTCTGTGGTTCATCAGCTTGCATTCTCTTGAAAATTCACTTCTTATAGTTGCTACAATATTCATTACTGTCTGCTTAAAACTGGGCTCCTAACTGCATTATTAGGAACAGAAATACATGGTCTGAGTTCCAGAATTGCTGAGCAACACCTGCCCTTGCAGAATTCAGTACTAATGACTCGGGAGCCCTTCTGAAAGTCCAGGGCTGTGTTAGATGTACAACCAAAGGATTTAACAGGTCCCCCTCCCTTTTTCTGTGGTGTTTTTGGAAGTCTTGGACAAGTTCTTACTCTAAATTGCTGCACTAACTTGTAGTATATTTAGTTAAGGAATGATTTTTGTAAACTTGACAGCCAGACTGAAGTAGAGAAGACAGAGCAGCTGAATGTTAAACTATTGCAGAAGTACGGTCTTGTTAATCCGGTACACTGTAGATTTCCTGCGAATACCTCTTTCTGTTTGTTCCCCAAGCCACGGGCTGGTCTGTGAAAATAAAAGGTGCTCTGAATGGCATGAATTTTGTTGTTGTTTTCTGTGAACAAAGAGTTCAGTCTTAACTTTATCTTTTTTTTAATTAAAAATTATATACAGAGAAACGGCGATGAAGCAGCTCAATCTTTGTTAATGGATAGAATAGTAATGTGTTGTATTTTTGAGAAGTAGTAGAACCACTGAAAATGTCATGCAGTACATGAAATGCCCAGAAATGATCATGCAAATCAGAACTTTTTTTCTGAGTGAATTTCCCTTTTGTGTGTATTTGGATGCCTTAAGTTCATGTGGTGGTGTGTTATAGGAATAACATCTCTCCAAGAAACCCAGCAGCAGTTCTGTCTGTACTTCAGGCTTTCATAATGTGGGCTTTTTTTTTTTCTCCTGAAATCCATGATTTTCCTAATAGAGTCTGCTTTAAACAAAATAAACCCGGTTATGCTATTTATATATTAATTCACAAGAATGAAAGAGCCTCAGAGTTGCTTATCTAAATCCAATTACTGCTGGTCAAATTCATCCCAGTACAAAAGTTCCTGAGATAAAAGCATATATTACCTAAATGCCCAGAAAGGCAGACTGTTTTCAGTTGGGTGAATTGTGCTCTGAGCAATACGTGAGGCCTTGAGTGAACCCTAACTCTGGGGATGTAATTATTAAGCTCTCAACTTGGAAATTACATGGTAACTCCATTGGTTTAACTAAGCAAGGAGGAATTCTGTACACCGGTTACTTCGGTTTAAATTCCAAGTTTCACGTTTATTTAAAACGTACAAGCAGTAACTGGAATTGGGCAAAAGCTGTGTTTTGTGCAAGTCTGTGCACCTACCACCTCGTAGATGAGGATGGCGGCGTGCGTGTCGCGCAGTCGGGCGAACGGGGAGAGACTTGGCCTGGCCGGTCCGATGGCCGTTCTGTGTTACGGGACCAGCCCGAAGGCTGGTTTGAAGGACGGAATAAGATGTAACTATCCCAGAGGCTTTTGTTTACCATAACGCCATGGAAAAGCTGAAAAGTTGGCGTGGCCCTGACTAGACACGTCTCCAAGGAAACCCCTTCTTTGACCCAGCGGCTCTTGTGGGTGGTTGTCCCTCAGCAGGCTTCCCACCTTGGTATATTGCCTGCCAGCAGTGGGGTGGGTGGTGACTGGTTCCTCTGCCTTCAGCTGGTCTCAGGCTCAATCTGACGTCCCTCCTAACCCTGGTTGCCCACTTGCCTTCCCCTGCACCCACGGCCTTCCTCAGGCAGAAGCAGAAATTGCTCGAATCCTTTGTGTGCCGTGAGATGGCGAATTCCCATCAGTTTGGGGTCGTCATGGGCTGTGGGCAGGGTTCCCGCATCTTGCAAGTGGTATACGCTTGCAGCTGAAGTGCTTCCTTCAGGAGCTATCTCCATTTTAAGAGCAGTTATCAAATAACTTTCCAGGAACAACCGGGTCGTGCTTTGTCTGCAGCATAAGTGCTGATCGACCGCCTGCCTGCAAGCTCTTGAAATGATCTATTGATACTGCAACTTTGATGTACGTTAAGGGTTTATTCTGCGTTGCTTGCATCTTTCCCGAGTCTGCTGAGTAGTCAGAAAATGTGGGGAGCAGTGGGATGGGGCTCCTGAGAGTGGTTTTTGACATAGCTCTGTAGTCATAGAATCATAGAATCGTTTAGGTTGGAAAAGCCCTTTAGTCGGGACTGAGCAGATTGTTTCTCGGTGCACAGCACCGCGGGGTCTTCCCTTAGTCCTGCCCTCCGTGTGACACTGTGTGTGTTCCCACCGTTTGTTAAGTGAAGTGTTTTTAAGTGACCTTTGCAATTTTAATAGTAGATATTCGACGACTTGAACAGTTTCACCCCAAAACGATACATTCAAGAGAAAGTAAAAATGTTTATGTTTGTAAGAAGGTATTTCCGGCCCCAAATTAATGTTCTCTTGGAATGTAAGAACGGCTGGGCTGGGTCAGACAAGAATTTGTTTCAGCAGCTGTGGAGGTGCCTGATGTTAAAAGAAGGACAACATGCAATGATACTACTCTGGTATCCTCTCCCAGTTTCTGGTACTATGTGACTTTCAGGGCCACAAATGTATCTTTGCTTTTAATTTCATGACGGATTTTCTATCCTGGAAGTTGTCTGATAGTTTTTTGTAGAGATGCTCTCTGTAGGGCATCAGCGCGGGCTGTGTCAATGAGTTCCACAAGTAACTCTCCATTCTGGGGAAGTACCACCTTCTGCAGTTTTTAAACCTTATAATTTTCTTGGCAGTCCTTATGTATAATGAGAAACAAAGAAAACAGCTAGCCACCATCTCATTGCACTGGTCCTTCTTTAATGGGCTGGAGTCCTAGTCTGTATAGTTGCTACTGACATGGCATCTCTTTCAAATATCTGACGACCTGGTTTTCAATGAAAATCATTAAATGGAAAAACATTAACAACATAATTGAATATGAGGGATTAACAGGACTTTAAAAAAAAAAAGCATGTAAACAATTTTATTTGTGCTTACTATGCATTTAGATAACACTTTGGAAAGAATAATGAAAAACAACACATGTTGTATGTCTGGAAATCTTTTGGATAGCGATTTCAGTTCAGATGTTCAGTAGACACATTCTTGAGATAGCCGTCTCACAGATTCATTACATCTATTCCCTTGGATACTGCGATGCAGTAAGTTATCCTTGATGATACAGTCATTATGTTGAAGGTTGGTAATAAGGCATTGAGATGAACTCAATTCCACAATTATCTATTTTTTCTGACTGGAATTTTTGGTTCAAAATCTTAGAAAGAATACCTCCATGCACTGTAAATCAGGAGGAAATGAAACAGTGCTCATGTTTTCTCACGACAAGCAAACCATAGCTGGTATTTTTTGCATTAATGATATCCATAGTCTGTAGAACACAAGTGTGTAGCCTGTTGAATTTCCTGGTAGTTTTCATTTAAATGTAAGAAAACTAGAGGCCAGCTCTTCTGATGCACCTTACCCTTATTTCTGTGGGTGTTTCCATTGAAGAATACATTTTTTGGTACTTCTAGGTGAATCAAATCAGAATTAAAGGTCAGAAAGCCAAAAAACTTTGGAGAGGAGGCATAACTTGATACCACTCTCCACACATGCAAGAAAGAAATATGACTACATTTGTAGGAACAAAATACCTTCCTGATTTCATGCAGCATACAAAATAACATCCTTCATCAGAACTGATGTTCTGATTACTGTAAAATAATTACTTGAAATATTTAGGAAAACAGTGTCCAAATTAATTCCAATTACTTTCTTGTGGTAGTGCTTAAGGTTTATAGTGGTAGATTAAATCGCCTGCATATGGCTAATTGCCTATAACAGTGTTTGTTATTGTGGTGCCTCTTCCCACTCTGATGTCTTGTTGCTGCAAATGTGAAGGTGTGCACGTAACTTTACGTGCTGGAGGAAACCTCTTCTGAACCGAACAGAATTACCTCTGTGAGTAAAATCTCTAGTGTAGCGAAGTGTTTGCAGGATCACAGTATGTAGCAAATAACTCTGGGAAATCTGTAATAAAAGCAGTGGAACCACAAATGCCTGTCTCTGCTGGCAAGAAATGTTAACTTTTAGCTCTCTTGTGACTTGGATGAAACAACATATCAATTCATTAGGAGTGGCTGGACTGAAACGGAGGCTGGGTGTTAGTTTTTGTTGGCGGAAGTTTAGGTAGGGGTTGTGTTTTATTTGAGGTTGTTGTGGGTTAGCCGCTGATTTTTGTTGGATTCTTTCTCCATATATCTGTCAGAGGCCCTTTACTGTACAAGATAGGCATGTTTTTGCATGTTTTTCATGTATTAGGTTTTAAATCTAAATAAATCAAATAAATGAAGATGCACCTCACGGGCCAAATTTCCTGCTGGGTAAGTTGGCCCACTGAACAACCATAAATCACACTGGCAGAGAATTTGGCTTTGCCTTCATAAGATACGTGCTCTGATGTCTTTGAGGCCAAAGTCAACTTCAGGTATTACCATGAAGAATTATAAAAGTAAGTGGAACGTAAGTGAGCATAAAGGCCCCAATTCTGGAAACACCTGACGTTAGAAAAGCACGTGATCTCATGGTTAATGTTAAATCTGTTATGTATGTGTTTGGAGTGAAGCCAGCTATGGCAAAATAGACCCACAGCTACCTGCCCATGTACCCATTATGGTGGGGTCTACGATGGATTATGCCTGCCTTCAGAGCACAGAATCCCGCCAGTCTGCAGAACCAGCAAGAAAAAGAGGGGGTGCAGAGGGGAGGAAGACTTGTGCGGGTTTTTTGGGGGGTGGTTTTTATTTGTTTGTTTGTTTGTTTTTGTTTCTAAAAGATGGCTGAATTGGCGCTCAATTTAGATTGCAGAAACTGTTCATGCCTTTAGGTCAGTTTGCCCTCCTTCTGACTGGTTTCAGTCTGAAACAAAACAAAGCAAAGCATGTTTTTCCTCCCCAAATGAAAGTCAAATGGAAACACATGCTTGGTTCTTAGGGAAAGGAAAAAGCAGTGAAAATGGAAAAGTTTCACTTTGCATCAATCATGAAAACAGTAAAGATGGAGAGACAGTGGGCTTTATCTAAAGCTGAGTGGTTACTCGTAACTCACAGTGTGGAAACCTCAGCTGGGAACTTCGTCAGGCACAAAATTGCCTCAAATCTCTTTGGTACCAGCAAAAAAGTATGTTTAGGCAGGCTGTTCCCAGTCTTTCCTGTTGGTGCTGCCCCCCCTTCATGAGGTATTTAAGTATTTTATGGGTCCCAGACTGAAACCCAGAGGTCCCTTTTTCCCTCAGAGTGATGGTACCATTCCTACTTTGGCTCCCTGTCTTTTTTTTGTGTCTTTTTGTGTTTTTTAGGGTTTTTTAATGTGTTTTTCCCTGGTTTACTGGGTATGTTTACAGACTGGTAGGACAGAGAAGAGCGTGGCCTTGAATATGTAGTACAGTACTCTAGCTGGCTTTTAGAATCCCTTTCTGTATAGTAGGAGACATGGGTTTTCTCCTGAAGCAGAGAAGGGAATTGCAGCAAGGTCTTCCACATCCTTGTTTCTGGACTTCAAGTAGAAGTCACTAACACCAAATTTATACTGTTGTTAATAAAGATTAACCAAATAAAAATCGATCTGCCATAAATTTCAGTGGTTTCTAATTGATGAACCATTGGTTATTTTCCATGGATGTTGCTTTGCTATTAGAAGATACAATTTTATGATCTTTTATAGTAATAAGTTCTTCATTGATGGCAAAAATTGTGTTCCATGGAAAAGTCTTCCAAATGAACACCCAATCTATCAGAGTATGAGTAATGCTTTTTTAAAAAATCCGGGAAAGGACATTTTAGAGGAAGTTCTCTTCAGTGAAACAGAGACCAAGACATATCAGTGACTTGAGAAATAAAATTATTTTCATTATTCTCCTGAAGTCTTATATTCAGCCATAAATGGCCATCTTCTGTGATCTTTCACCAGGTTTTTATGATACTTAATATTAAGTCTGCATTTCTAGTCTTAACCTCTGTGAGGTAAAGACAGATACCTATTTTATGGCCTAGTTGCTTAATGCACCAAGTTGTAGCTGCCCAAATTCCTTCTTTATCATGCTAAGTCTATCAAGTTGCAGTGCTGTGCCGTGCTATCAATAGGAGGCAACATAAATTCAAGTAAGTATTAACATTCATCTTGGAAAGACCTAGGAGAGGCACCTAAACCTCAAAGCTTCTGTTTACCTAAACCGGAAGTTTAGAGACTATATGTGCAGGCATGGATGCACACGTGAGCACAGTTGTGTGCACATGCATGTAAAAAAATGACCATGCCTCCTGCATTTCTGTAAATCCTGGAGGAATCTGGTCCATCTGTATTAAAACAAACCTCATTTGGCAGCTAAAAATGGAAAAAAAAAAAAAAAATTAAGCAAACCTAATTAGTTTAACCAAAGAAACTTCTTTACTAGTGCTGATATCCTAAAATTCTTACTGTAATCAGCATTTATGCTGGCAGTGCAGCACGGTGAGCAGAGGTGGACAGGGTGTGTCAAATGACCGGTGCTTTTCAGGCAAACTCGAAAGGTGTTTGTTGAACTGCAGTAGCAGAAGGAACCTCTCCAGGAGTATCAGGAAAACATTCTTCAAGAGCACTAGATCTCTTCCTAGTATATGCGTTATATGTGTGCAAAAATAACTGTGTACATTATTAAAATACAGTAACATGTATTTCTGTTTTTTGTTTTCTCCATAGGTATGGGAAAATTGTATCCACAAAGGCAATTCTTGACAAAAACACGAATCAGTGCAAAGGTACGTGCAAAACGTCCACCCTGTGAGCTCATTGTCTGTTTGAATGATTGACTGGTAGCTTGACTGCCAAGGCTTTGGCTCCAACTGTGCAATCAAAATAATGTACAGTATATTACAAGCATATTTAATAATGCCAAAGCTTTGAGTTGTGTTTCCAGTAACATTGCTCATTAATTTTTTTCATTAACAAACAAAATGAAAATCACAAATCAGAACAAGTATCAAATTGCTTCGGCAGAAAAGTAAATTACCTCCTAACCACGTAGTGCTGTCTGATTTGAATGATATCATCAGTGATGCAAATTGATTTCCTATATAAAAATGAGAAACCTTTGGGAAAAGTTTCCCAAGCAAAACCTGGTTTAATTTTTCTGTTTTTGTGAAGTCTTGGACTATGCTATTGGAAGAAGAAAATATTCTTTAACACAAATAGATCCACAAGTTGTGATACCGAGATGTAAAATTACTCCTTTTCCAGTTCTATGTTCTTAATTTGTCTGCTAATGTATGAAAACATTTTTCTTATTGAAATATAACATGTTTCGTGTGTGTGTGTGTGTATAGCTGTATTTGCTTAGATGAATATTGACTACCATGTCTAGTAGTATCTCAGGACTAGGATTGTTATTCATTTACCAGTCTGAAGAGCCATCAAGTCTATGGGGGAGAAGCTCTGCTTTAAAATGACTCTGTAACTTTATGCTAGTGGTATACAGAATCCTTTTGGAGTAATAAGTCTACTAGAGTGGGTTCTTCTGATAAGAAGCGCATGCTGGACAGCATATCTATATGAGTTAGTAAAAGGAAAAACACTGAAGTACAGGAGTATCTCATGAGAGGCTAGATAGGATGTGAAAAGAAGAAGCAGAGGAAGACATCTGGGGAAATTACAAGACGGGGCAAAATCCTTCCGTCTGTACCAGAGATGTTCTTCAGTTTGTAGAAGTGTGTGCCTTTACCTATTGCCTGCCACAACAGCATTCGTTACAATGCCACAACAGCATTCCCATTCAAGGGAAAAGTCAGCTGGAAGACTGCAGTTCTAGTCTTGGAAAGCTCCACCAACGCGATCAGTCACAGGCCATCATGAGAAGTAGCACTGTGGTGCATTTGCTTTTGCCTGGACGTGCGGCTCCTTTCCTTGGAGCACTGTTACAAGCAGACTTCTGATAACATCGCTCTCTGTCTGCATTTCTTTGAATATTACACCAGGAACAAAAGTGGTTTAGTTTTTTTTTGTTTTGATTGTATTGTGAAGGAATACCCTCGAGGGAAGACGGGCTGGGCCAAGTGCAGAAAGCCCTGGCAGGGTGGCTGGGGCAGCACAGAGGTGAGTGCTGTAGTTTCAAAGCCAGGAGGTGATGGACGTGCCTGACACTGGCTGCTGTGTGGCCAGGAGATCTGAGTTTTGGGGGCAAGGTGCAGCGTGGGGAGCTGTAGGGAGAGGGGGACTTGCAGCATGATGGGGCTACAAAGGGGCTGAGCAGATTGAATGGGCTCTGAGCTGGCTTAACAAGGAGGAAGAGTGCTGCGGTGGGATAGGAAGGGCTTTGGGGTAGGAGCACTCGGGGATAGGGCTCTGGGGCAGAAAGGAGTTGGGGCTTACCCCTAGGAGAGCTGGAGGGGCCTGAGCTGCTGATGTGAGCGATGAGAAATAGGAAGTCTGTGCCTGGGGCCACTCTTCAGTGTCTGACACTCCAAGACCTTCCTTTGGGGATGGGGACACGTAGGACCATACCAGAGGTGTTCTCTGTTCTCTCCTGCGTCAACTCCATCATTTTTTCATGTTATTTCTCAAATTTGAGCATCTGAAAGGCAACACAAATCAAGCAGACGGAGTTGTTTTTGAACTGGGCTGTGTGTTGAATAATGAGATGAAGTCCATGGGAGAGAGAAATGTATTTGTCTCTGCTGATCTTGGTTGTCTGAGACCGCTGTGTTGTCCGTGTAGATGCTTCAGCCTGTTGCCTAAAGGTTGGTGGAGAGAATCTGGAGGAAGCGTGCTCGATGATTGTTCTTAACTTTTTGCTTTGTTTTTAAATGCATGTTTGACTGGTAACCACTCCGCAAACATGGTGCCATGTCATCAAAACTTCCTTCTGTTCCCACTGCCAGCAGTAAACAAGGAAAGGAATGGACCTGTTTGCGAAACACAAAATGTGAAGTGAAAAGATTGTAAAGAATATGAATGGTGAATTTTGAGAAAGAAAACTATCTGGGTTTGGTGTTCTTTATATTGTACTTAGCTTTGAGTTTATTGTAGTGGGGGCCATATGACAGTGAGTTGGAATTTTGTAAAAGTTTGCTTTCATGCTGTTGTATTACACTGTAGGGCAGAGATATTTCTTTGTATTTTTGAAGATGGATCTTTATGACATAAGTGGTACCATTAAAAGATCGTAAACGTAATTGGATTTATTAACAGTATGCTTTGTGGCATAAAAAGAGTAGATGTTTTGCTGCTTTAAATGCTGGGTACAATTTCCTTCCTCTTTGGTAAAGCTGAAAAAAAAAAAAAAAAAAAAAAAAAAAAGGCTTCCCAGGAATCAGAAGTGGAAGGGACCTGAAGAGGTCAGCTGGTCCATTTCTCTGCCTCAGGGCAGGATCAGGATTAATTTGCTGTGGAGGGGTGTTTCTGTAACCTGCACTCACAGGCCTCCAGCGGTGGAGATTCCTCGAGCTCCTAAGGCAATCTGTGATAGCGCTCCCTCTCCTCACCATAATGAAGCGTTTCCTAATGTCTAACCCAAAGCTCCCTTGATGCAGTTTAAGCCTATTGCTTCTTTTCTTATCCCCAATGGACAGGCAGAACAGTTTATTCCTTTCCTCTTTGCAGCAAACATACATATTTGAAGACTGCTGTGCATCTGTCATCTTTTCCTTAGACTAAACACTGGTCCTTTCACTTTTTCCTTAAAGGCAATTTGTTTTAAGTTTCTTATTATATTGCACTTCACTGATCTCTCTCTAATTAGCTCACTTCTTACTTGAAGTCCTTAGAGCCGGGCACAGGATATCTCACGGCCTAAATATTACCATTTTCAATAGTGTGGAGAGGTTATTTCATTTGTCTTCTCTGTGATCACATGACTCTCTCTTTGTTGATATATCCATGTAAATAACTATGTGTATTTAAAATATAGATACATTTCTGAGGCACGGGGTGTTGCATGAGAACAACAGTGCTGATTTATGCTAAGAGATTCTCTGCAGCCTCCGGTTCTGTTATTCCTTTCTCTAGCACTGCTGCCAGCCAGGCATTCCTTATTGTGTGCTTTGCTCTGTGCTGTTGATTATTCCCTCCTAAGGCTAGTATTTTTCATTTGTCTGTATTGAATTTTATCCTTTTTTTTTCCTGGCTACTCCTTAATTTGCTAAGATTATTCTCAAATCTTAAGTCTCCAGAGTGCTTGCAGCACTTACCTCTTTAGTATCCTCTTCACAGTTAATAAATGATTTCTCTAATCCACTGGACAAGATAATTTGGAAAAGACTGAATAATAACAGACCTGGGGAAGACTTTTGAGGAAACACAGTACACCAGGTAGTGCAACACTGAGCTGTTGAGAACTTATTTTTTAAATTGGATCTGCTAATCAGTTTGGCACCTACATCACAGTGGTTTTAGCTAGATCGTATTTCTCTCATCTGCGCAAGTTATGAGAGACAACCAAGGTTTAACTAAAATATATAGTACTTACCTATCCATAAGACTAGTTGCCTACTTCTAGATGGAAGTATGATGTGACATTTATTCTTGCTAAATCCGTGCTGCATGGTACTAATCATCTGTTACCTTTGAAGGTCTGTGAATGGATTTATATGACTATTTGCTCTAAGATTTTTCAGAAGTTGAAAGTCTCTTTAATACACTGGAGCCCAGTCCTCTGGATCTCACCTTCTGCAAAGTATGAGATACCTTGTTAAATGAACACATCATCCTGTGATGCATATCCAGCGCAGTAGGGTGGATTAAATTCAAGGAGATGATAGCTCATTTGTGTGTTGACCAACCTATAGAGTAGAGCTGAAAGTGGAAAATAGTTAATATAGCAAAGAAATTATTTCAAATACCCCATGTAACAGCAGATCTGTTAAAACAGGTTACTGCTTAGCAAGAAGTGTTAGGTTTCCTCTTGGAAAAATGAGGAAAACATTCTGCAATGGCCTTTAAGTCATTCTCCAGTATTCCTCAGATTTTTAAGAAGATGCCCACTACATTCCTGTCGTGCTAAGGAATAGTGTTATCTGAGGATTTCTCCCTGGTATGAATTGAGCAGTTGGGTCTGAAGTAATCATATATGCTGCAAGGGAGTACGCTAGGGAAACCTTTTGACGTAACCTCTCATTTTCAGATTGCTCTTTGTTGGTGGCATAACTGCTGAGTGAGGCAGAGGAGAAGCAACAATCACCCTGTAATAGAACAATATATAAAACAAAATAAGCACAGTCATGACAAAATGGCCAGGAATCACTGAACAAAGCAGGGAACAATCACATGTGGAGAATAATGAAAAACAGACACATGATTCATTCAGATGTTCAAACACAAAAACCCAAATGAACAAGTTGGAGAGTTTTGGCTGCTTTTGCTTTTTCCTTTTCCCTCCCCTCTTTCCCTCTCCCCCTTGCGCATTTCCCTTCTGGGTCTACTGTATTTGCTAATTTAAAAGTAGGGGAAATTAAATAAAAGAAACCATTCAAGAGAAGCGTTAATCTGAAACGTGTAGACTCTTCTCTTTCCAGCCCTCGTCCCCCGCCCTCTCCAGACTGGCTTGCCTTTGATAGACCTACGTGCTTAGAGCCGAGGGAATGAGTAATGGTTGTTTCGCAGTACAGTTTCCATACCTCATAGCAATGGAATACAGAACAGTTAATCTGCCAAATACACAAGCCCATTTCTTAGAGTATGAATTACTGTCATCTGCATCTGCCCTTGCAGACACTTTAATTGCATGCATGCAGATTTACTTCCTGGTTTAATCAGAAGCTCATATGATTTTGAGCATTTTGCTAGGACCTTAGAAGATGAGCACGGGAGAATGACTAAAAGTCTGAAATCCCACCTGTGGGAATTTTTTTTAATAAATAAAACCTATGAATCACAGTAATGTGTAGGAGACAAACACTTCAACCGCATATTCTTCATTTTATGTATATTTTTTCAAACCATGCGTGACTTGATTTGTTGAATAGCAGTGTTTGTCTTAGGAGAGAAATGTGCCTAACATGATGGGGGGAACTATAGAGACTCTATTTATAATTTTAATATTTCATTATGACATTTTCCTTGTTGAGAAATGTTAGCAATGATCTATTAATTTTTTAAAATACGAAAACCGGGGATACAGATACGCAGTCATTAGGATTGTGGTGGGTTTATGGTAAAAAAATGCCGTGAGGTCATCTGTGTTAACCCACCATATATCCCATACAGTTTTATTTCTCCAGTTGCCTTGCTGTTTTTAGACCAGGACTTAAACTTTACCATGACCTATTTTATAAATTGAAAGTTTATTTGTGTAACAAAAATGGAATAACTGGAGGCTTACTATAAGTGTTGGAGATAATTGGAATGGTATGATAAAGTGGTGCTTCCTATCTCCCAAAAGGAGTCTGTCCTGCCTTGTGTCCGTGGTGCTACTCATCTGCTTAAGTTCACCACCATCCCTTAGTACCCTAATGCATTGGAGCTTAATGAGCTGGAGCCTTCTGCTCTGGTATTCTGATAAATAAAGCTTATAAGCATATAGTAGATATGCCTTGGTGTGTATGTTAGACAAAATACTTTCATAACTTTAAATTTTAGAAAGGGTTGGGTTTTTTTCTCATATTCTATGAAGACTAAAGGTTATTTGTGATCATATGAAATTATGCATTTTCACTTTATTAATTCCTATTCCTGTTATACTTGAGATGGCACAATGTGGTTGTGACTAGCAACATGAAGCAAGTCTATGTAAAATAATAAGCTAGTGAAGAAAGAGCTAAGCTGCATAGAAAGCTACTTAGTTAATAAATTTTATTTATTGGGAATAAGCTCAAATTGCAATAACTGTGCTGTGTTATTTATGATTCTTAGAATTGCCATTTTGAGAGAGGAATAAAAAAATCCACCCAAGTAGGTCTGTGCCTGATCACAGACTGTAAACTGTTCACACTAGGAGGGCATGCACAGCGTGCTTCAAGGGAAAATGGATCTTGTAGAAAGTAAATAATTTGTAAAACAGACTTATTTAATTTTGAAACTCCAGACTTGTGTAACAAATAAATCAATCCTATTTTCAATGCCGGGATAGACAATAGATGTGGTGATTTTTTTGTGCATTAGTTTTGTTTGTTTGTTTGCATTTCTTTCTTTTTTTTTGTCTTTTTTTGATCCACTCCAAAGTTTTATGTAATCAGTGGCGTAATAGTTCACAAGTTATTAAAAGTGTAGCAATATGGAATATTTTAATTCGGCAGGTTTTCTAAGAGTGAGGCGTTGGTGAAGGCTGGATAGATGCTGAGTGTGGGCAGGCGCTCAGCAAGTTTTATGTGCGGCTCTTCTGATCCATATCGTTACTGACCTGTAGCAGCCCCAGCCAATCTGGTCCCTCTGGGCCTGGGTCTCTTGAACAGAGAGCACAAACTATGCTGAGTCGTGGCAATTTTGCTTAGCAAGCCAGCTGATAAACCCTCATCTCCTGAGTTAGAAGGACAAAGTCTTCAGCAGTGTCACCAAGTCCCCATTTCAAAACAGTTTAAAAAAAAAAAAAAAAAAAAAAAAGGCAAACTTGCCATGCTAAGTTTTTTGATAACAAGAGATACATTTAAGTGTCATGAGATTAGTTGTTTAATATTTGTAAATGTTTGGAGGTTTTTTCATTTGTTTTGTTTTTTGAAGCTTAGTTTCAGTCCTCTGTTTTTTATAAGTAAAGGTTGAGATTTTTTTTTTTCCTCTGTTTAAATTAAAAAGTGGTATTACTATGTAACCACATGAGACTAGGAGCCAAGTCTTCAGGAAACATACCTAAAGGAGACATCTAAATACCCTAAAGGTGGCAGGCGTACATCAAAATAAAATGAAAAGAATTGCCAGTAAGAAACTATGAGGTTGTTCGCTCACCAATGAAGTATTGTAAGTTCATACCCTACCTTATCAAATGAAAGCTTGTTTGATCTGCAGGCTCATGAACTATGATGGTCTGTAAATCTGACCATTTAAAGAAGTTAGCAGAAACTAGCTCTTGGGGTGGGGAGGGGGGGAAGTGCATGTGTATATTCAAAAATATATATGTAGCTATCCCCTTGAACTTACAGATGGTATGTTCATGGATGTTTAGGTAAGTGGCACTCAGTGGGAGTATGTGATGCCGTTGGGTGAACTATTTTCCTGGCACCCGTTGGGTTGGCCAGCAGGCGTTATATGTATCTTGGCAAATGCATGAGTGTTTTGCAAAAATCTCACTTGAGTTTGGAGGTAGAGATTCTCCTGTTTGTATGTTTTTGAATGCTTTCCACATCTGCGGAAGTGAAATAGGAAAGGGTTTGATGAGTCGTGCCAAGCAAGTCATCATAGCTGGAGCGTGCCAGCACTGGCCGCTGCCCTGCAGTGGTGAGGACTCTGAGACATACCCGCCTCCATGTCTGCAGAATGTTGTTGCACCTCAGCAAACATTCTTGACTGCATCTAAACAGTGCTCTGTTTAGAGGACTCAAGCAAGTCCTCTAAAAATTGCTTATTGAGTTTAAAGCCAGGTCGTCTACAGAGGAAACTCCTTTCTAATTAGTTCCCCAGACACTTTCTTAAATGGCTTTTTTGCAATTAAGGAAAATATTTCCTGGGTCATTATCTTTTCATGAATGAACTCATGGCCTAGCAAATATTTTCTGTAAAGAGACCCAAGATGCTCAAGTATTCTGTGACATATCTAATCTGTGATTATTCTTAATTTACTGCTTCCAAATTTGCAGGCCCATATCGCTGGCAAATAATTGGTTTAATTTTGTTTCCTTCCAGAGAAATAAAAAAGTAAAATTTCCATTTATACACAGTGATTAATGTTTTGATTCATTGGTCTGTATAAAACTTTGCCAGTAGCTTGGCGTGCATCTGAAGTGCATTTTGGGACTGGGTAATGTTAGTAGGCTCTTAGTGGTCTCAGCAGACTTGGAAATAACTATTTCATATCACAGAAGTGAGCAGAAGAGAGATTTTTTTTCTTTTTGAACAGCAGCTCATAATCAACTTTGTTGAAAGCTTACTTGCAATGCATTGGCTTTTTCAACCGTCTTGCAGAATCACTTTGCTTAAACTTTTTTTTTCTCTGATGCCATAGAGGCATAGAATCATGATACAGCATCTCATATATCGGTAAATCTGTTTGGCCTCTGGCTGCTCAAAGGCAGGTCATCTCTCAAAAGCAGTGGTAGTCTGCTGAGACATGGGTTTCTCAAAAGTCTCAAGACCTTCAGTGCAACAGCTGACTTGTGGAAACCCCCAGGCAGAGGAGGACAGTGCCCAGCTTCTTAGTTTTACTAGAGCCAACTCCATTACACCCTCTCAGAGTATACAGCATATGCCAAACAAGTGCTTCCTTGATATAGTGACAATTTGATAATAAATCCAATTGACAGACTCTTACTGAACATGGGTACTCAACAGGAACCATTCTGAATCAGATCTGTTAATTGTAGCGTGACTTCACTTCTGCAGTATGCCAGCAATCAGAGAAGTCACCGCTCACATTTTCCCCTATTAGTGCACATTCCTAGCTTTTACTTAGAAAAGTAGAACTCTCTTACCTAAGTGAATTAAGTAAATGTTCTCTTTCTGGGTAGATAATATACTGTGAAAGTAAACCACTAATAGACTGTGCCATCATTTTTATTAAAACTAACTTTCCGGGTATTTGAGGGCTGCCTGTCTGGAGATGGCGTAGGATTGCTAGAGTAGGAATATATGTGCAACACAGGAGAAAAATCATAACCTCCGGCAATAAAGATGTAGGTCCCTCAATGCTGAACAAAAACCCCACCCAGACCAGTTCTGGGGAAGGAACTGGTGGGCATTATTAATGTTACTCCATCTATTTAGGTTATGGTAGCTGGACAGCAGTAAAGCTTTAGGTGCTAACTGACAGTACAGAAAACAATTGTACTGTACAAAAATTAATTAAAAGATAACCTTGTCCTATGGACTTTGCAGCCCAGAGCTTTGAAAAAGAGCAGTGTCAACAATTAATTTTAGGTACTGTGAGTAGACTTATGACTTTGAATGGAGTTAAATAACATTTTTTTGAAATACTGAATTCTCCAAAAAAGAAAACCCCAAACCAATCTTTCAGCTCTCCTGAGAATAGTCATACAGTTGGATAACATTTAGTGAGCTTTTTTTCAACCCAGAATGTTTTGAGGAGAGCTAAATTTATATATGAGAAAAGGAGGAGGCCATGTTAGGGGTGGTAGAAACGACTCTCCTACTTGGTGAAATAGTTTTTGTCTGACCCAGTCTTCCTCACGACCAATGATCAGCTGATGTTATCTTCCATTAGATGGCAGTGGTGTGATATGTGGTTTCTCTGGACCCCCAAATGACAAGTTTGATTAAAAAATTACAAACGTTTCAAAGTTTCTTTCTTTTAAAAAAAAAATCTCTTAGTTTGGTTTATAATCTCAGAGTCTCCAAGCTTTCAGTTTTTTATTCACATAGAATTTTACAACTTTTTTGCCAGTTTCAAGCAAATGTGCCAAAGGACTAGGACTTTCAAATACAGCCGAGTTAAAAATTTTCAGAAAACGGGCAGGTACGTAGAGTGGGGACTCAGTGCTCCCACAGAAGGAAATGTTTAGTTTTGTTCCGCCTAAAGTAACCACAGTAAATCGCCACTTGATCACTTGTGCTGGTGGTGCCCAACAAGGAATTGGGGGGGGAGGTACGGGTATTGGAGGGGAGGGTGGAAGCAGTACGGAATGCTTGGGGTGGGGGATTCAAGTTACTGCAGCAAGCTGTGGCATCACAGTTGGGACAGGACTTGGCTGGAGACAGGAAACATTGGGCTCAAATGTATAAGGCAACAGGCTTTGTTCACTTCATTGCTCATAGAATAATCTATTTTATTCTAAACAAAGGAGAAAACCAGAAATTTAATTTATTTTTTTTATATATTCTCTCTATAAAGATCTTTCAGCCACATGCCCTTGTTGCTTGTGGTATTAGTTGTGGTGGTGTTGTTTATTAACTTATTAAATATGGAGCAGTAAACACCATTTATTTTTAAATGAATTAAAATGGACTTGTTGCCCTTCATGGCTTTTTATTAATTGAATATTTTTGCTAAGCTGTCTGCTTTCAGAGCAAAGGTTGCTGCCAGGAGATGGGGGTCAATGGGACTGCCATTTAAATGCATGTTATCTGTATGTTAATTGCCTGAATATTTAACCAACCAAGCATGTCATTCTGCAGAAAGTAAAGGGTTTTGTGGTCAACCTTTAATCATGAAACAGCAAGAAAAAGTCATGAGTGACCCGGTTTGCCTGTAGTGTCTTGGTTGCTCTTGTCGGTCATTTCAGCTCACAGTAAATTGCAGGGTAAATTCCACATAATGGATGGAACATATCTTTAAAAGAAGCCCCAAAACTGAGGAAGAATCAGTGTTCAAAATTCTAGTGTTTAATTTTTGTTTATTTGTTGCACATTATCCTAGTTGTTATTTCCTAGTAGCTTCCTAGTAGTTATTAAAACCAGATTTTATTGCAAGTATAGATAGTTATTGGAGAAGAAACTCATGGAACAGCCATTAAACATGCCTTGAGTTACGAAGACAGGTACATGTTTATCAGGTTGGGTGAATGTGAATTCTTACGTTGGAAAGAATTGCATAGCTACTGTTTGCCAAGCTTTACTTTCTTGGGCTGTTACTGTAAAAGTGTTAAAATAGTTCTACTTCAAGAAAAGGGTGTATGGCTTGCAACAAGTGCTTCTGAGGCTGCTGGGATTAATAAGCCTCTGTTTTGTGACTCTGCTGTGTTTTCTCTAGTTGTCTAGTCATGAGATTGAGTTTTTGGAACTTAAAGTATTTGAGATCACTACCTCTGTTAATTTTGTTTGAATAGAGTCAGTCGGTTCAAAAGTTACGGGGAAGGAGGGGCTGACATATGTAGATATTTCTGCAGTATATTCTTTGCCTTGTTTTTTTGTTCCTTTTGTAATGATCCCTGGAATTCAGTTTGCCTTTTTCAGCAAATACAGAGCTCACATTTCAGTGGACAGTTTGAAGGGCATCATTTTAATATGTGGAACTGGAATTGTTTTCTCCCATGTGCATCACTACATTTATCTACATTTAATTTCTTCTGCTGGTTTATTACCCAGTCGCTTAGTTTAGTAAGGTCCTTCTGCAGTCTTCACAGCTGCCCCCACTTTTTTTTCTCCTGAATAATCTTCTCACCTCACTGCTTAGTCTTTTCTTGTCATTTAGAAACAGGTTATGTAGTATGGGTCCTGGTAAAAGTCCACATGGAAATCCATTGGTGCCGTTCCCCTCTTGTAACAAAGACCATGCCCTCTACCCTCTGCTTTTATCTTTTAACCAATTGTTTGTCCAAGAACTTTCCCTCTTAAGCCATGGCTGCTTAGTTTCCTAAGAAATCTTTTGTGGGGGCCTTGTCAAATGCCTTTTGGAGATCCAAGCAGACTATATTAGCCAGATCACCATTATCCACAGGCTTGTTGACCTTTTCAAAGAACTCCAATAGGTCTGTGAGGCAAACCTACAAAAGGCAGGTTAACTCCTTCCACATACTGTATTTCCATTGATTTTACTCCGTTTCTGTAATTTCTGGTGATTTGACACCAGGTTTACAGACCTGTAGGTACCCAGATCTCAACCTGAGATCTTTTCAGATCTTTCAGATCTGCCACTATGTGTGCCACCTCCTGGTCCTCGGGTACAAAGCCGGTTTTAGAAAGAAGCTGCACACTATTTATTAGTGCGTGTAGTCAGCTATTGCCTCCCGGAGCTCTTTTCAAATGGGGAGTGTGCATACCATCTGTTGTTGCAATTTGTTAGTGTTCACTTTTGTCAATTTGTCCCATAACCTCTTCTGTGGTCATTTCAAATTAAGAGTTGCATCTGTTCTTCTGGGCTTCCTAAGCAGCTGCTCTCTGAAACAGCACCTAAAAATGTGATCTTTGCATTATATCCCATTTTGCCCAATCTGTGTAGGGATAATTGAAGTCCCCTGTGAGCACTTTGCTCACTTTCTGCCCTTACTGCTTTTCTGCATCTTCTTCTGTGCATTGCAGTTGGTGTTGCCATCGTGGCAGGGCAGTCAAGAGTACAGAGGTAGCTCTCCAGTAATGCAGAATTACCGTTCTTCATGTTTAGGGCTGGGATGTCACTTCTTGCAGGTTCTGTGTTACTTGCTGCCATGCTTAGCCTGATCATTTCTCCATCACCAGCACGGCCTACTCTCTGTGCCATGCATGTTATATCTTAGTGTTACAGTGGTCCGCTCATTGCCTCACTTTCACAGTCTTTCTACTGCATGAGTAGAAAGATACTTCTTATTCAAATGAGTGTAGGGAGGGATTCTTACTGTAGTATGTATTCCAGATCATCTGTCTTATTTCTTAGGCTTAAAATATTTAGGGACCTCCTAGCGTTTCAGTTGTATTGTCGGTACCGTATTTGAGTGACTCTGTGGTTACTTTCCGTCTCAGTATGACCACTTCCATTCTCTGGCCTGTTGTTTTGTTTGCAAGAGGGATAGATCTAGTGATCACCCTCTGATTTTTCTCTGGGGTTATCAACTCCACCATCTGCTTGCCTGATGAGAGAGACTGTCGTCACTCCAACCTGCTCCTTCTTTCTGGTTAGCTCCGCGTTCTAGAGGGACACTTTCAATGACAAAAGATGCAAAGTCAGCAGCTCTCAGTGGGGAAGATCCAGCGCTGGCTCACATCCTGCTTCACCACCTGAATGCTGCCTTGAGCTGGTGGCTGCCTTAATGGACTTGGGCCTGCTGTATGACACTGCTGAAAATATCCTCAGTGAACCTCTCCCTCTTCTCCCTTAGCAGGATTTGGCACGATTGCTTGGAAGTGATGTCCCTGAAGGTTCAGCTGCTGGATTTCTCTGTCTTATCCAGTCCCTCCCATTTTGCTATCCTGCATTCAGGAGCCAGAATCTTCTGCTGAAGACCATAAGTTGTCTGTACAGCGCACTCAGGTGTGCAGCTCTCCCATGAGGAAGACATAGAAGTGATAGTTGGCATAGTAAATTGGGTAATTCCCACCTTAATTTCTTCTCCCTGAGTATTTGATGGGGTTGTTCCTTCAGCTGCTTTCTATCTAGGTAACTTGTTTGACCTCCCCTCTGGTTGCTGCCCTAAAGGACAAAAGCTAGAGTTGTCTTCTCCTTCCATGCAGTCAAACTTACGCTGTTATGGTCTCAGCTTAGTGCTTGGAAACATTGGGTCTCTTCTTATTCAAATGAGTGTAGAGAGGGATTCGTGGGGAATTGAAGACATAGCATTTAAGAGAACATTTACAAAACCAAAACAGAATAAGAAAGGCACTGGCTATGAAGAAATCAGTGTCTGATATTAAGGGAAAAAAAAACTTGTGCACAATGCTGGCAGCAAGAATAAGTGGGGGTAAACAAGCTGCCATTAAATTATGGGTGAAATATGGGTGAGAGTTTCTGACCACCAGAGCAGCAAAGTTTTGATACAGGAAGTAGAACAAGCTCAGTTTTTATGACGGGAGTTGTGGCATGAGGCTACTTGAGAGTGGGGTGAGGGTTCAATGACCAACTTGTCCAAACACATGCACTTACCTCGTAGAGTTCTGATGTTGTGAGTTCAGAGCCAGGCAAATATGGTGAGATGTATGTTTTTAGTGCATAATTTCATTCAGCTGCTACAGCAATCTAAATAACTGCACCTCTGCAAGGAGCACTGTGGAGGGAGCAGGGAGATGTACTGTCTTCGGGGCCACAGCAGCCAGTGTGGGCACTGGGCTCCAGTGGACACTGGCTCAGGGTTTTGGGGCTGGGGCACCCTCCCGCACTCTATGCCACCCTTTTAAACAAGCCTGTCCCTGGAGGATGCCTCCTGATGCAGGTCCTGGCTTTCGGGCTGAAGAGGGGGCCAGCAATCTCTCTTGCCCTTAACGAGGCTGACTGACTGCGTTGGGGTGCACGGGTGTGTGTGGGGGGGAGCTGTGGTGGTTTGCCGAAATGCCGGGGAGCAGGGGGCAGAGGAGCGAAGTCTGGCTGCATTATGGTTCATCTGCTTATGAATTATGAGTGTGTTTGCCAGTGTGAGGCCTAGGAAATGTCTAGGTTTGCACATTAAAGAAAATAAAATAATTCCAAAATGGGTTTTTTCAAATTAACCTTCGAAAGCCCAGCAAGGTGAGCTCGCTGTGTTTTGGGAGTGAGGATAAGGCAGAAGAATGGCTATGAAATGCTCCCCTATTATTTTAACTGAAAGTTGAGACTATCACTCAGTCATTTCATATTAATAAGGCTTATAAGAAAATGGGATTTTCAGATTATGATTTTAAAGCCCCGTGTTCCCACTGTGTTTTAGGGAAGAGTGGAAGCACATGTTGCCCACAGGACTAAGTGAAACCAGAAATTTCATTTCAGTTTAGACAGTCTTTACTGACGCTCTGCTCCTGGGTTTGGCATTCCTGGAAGGGAGAAGAGAAGTGGAATGTAAAAGGGGAGAAACTTTCCAGTTAACATTTGGTTTGAATTTACATATAACTTTAAAAAAGAAAGGAAAAAAGAAAAAAGGAAAAAAGTACCCTTACAATTTCAGTGTTGGTCCACTTTAACCTCAGAAACACTAGCTTTTCTGTAAACCTCCCATATGCCTTTCATTCTGTATGCTGCATCAATGTCTCTGCATTGTTATTTTATCCTGGTAAATAAGGATTTAAATGGAGAAAACTTTGCAATAGAGAAATGTTTGGAGTGGCATATAGAAAAATGTCCTTTATTTTACTTATTTATTTACTAAATTAGCTCCCCACATTCCTCCAGAAAACAGAAATAAGATCTAATATGATAGCTTATTTCCTTTCTAGTAAAGGTCCACACTGTAGATTGCAGGTCTAGTCTGTGCTGTTCAAAGCATTGTAAGAAAATCTCTTGAGTTATGGTGAAGGCGGCCTTCAGTTTTAAGACCCTGGTTGCCCTGTGCAGAGCAGTGTTATCAAGGAGCTTGTGAGATGTATATAGCTATAATATCTGTATCTATCTGTATATAGTGTTATGTGTATATTTATGTTGAACTACGTTATTAGAGGCTGATGTATCAGTCCATTTCATACAATACCTTTCATCATTATAATGCAAGAATTGACAATTGTGAGCATTTAGATGTAAGTTATACAAGTTGCAATTCATAAATAATAACTAAACCGGTCATCTCAGGGTACTCAGGCCCCTGAGCTAGAGGATAGGGATGGGGACCAGAATGGAGCCCACATAGTCCAGGAGGAAGCAGTTAATGACCTGCTACGCCACCTGGACGCTCACAAGTCTATGGGGCCGGATGGGATCCACCCGAGAGTACTGAGGGAGCTGGTGGAGGAGCTTGCCAAGCCACTCTCCATCATCTATCAGCAGTCCTGGTTAACAGGGGAGGTCCCTGATGACTGGAGGCTTGCCAATGTGACGCCCATCTACAAGAAGGGCCGGAAGGAGGACCCGGGGAACTACAGGCCTGTCAGCCTGACCTCGGTGCCGGGGAAGATTATGGAGAGGTTCATCTTGAGCGAACTCCACAGGCAAGTACAGGTCAACCAGGGGATCAGGCCCAGCCAGCATGGGTTCATGAAAGGCAGGTCCTGCTTGACCAACCTGATCTCCTTCTATGACCTGGTGACCCGCCTGGTAGATGATGGAAAGGCTGTGGATGTCATCTACCTCGACTTTAGCAAAGCTTTTGACACCGTCTCCCATAATATCCTCCTCGGGAAGCTGGCAGCTCACGGCTTGGACAGGCATACTCTTCGCTGGGTAAAGAACTGGTTGGGTGGCCGAGCCCAGAGAGTTGTGGTAAATGGTGTTAAGTCCAGTTGGCGGCCGGTCACGAGCGGTGTTCCCCAGGGCTCTGTTTTAGGGCCAGCCTTGTTCAACATCTTTATCGATGATCTGGATGAGGGGATCGAGTGTGCCCTCAGTAAGTTTGCAGATGACACCAAACTGGGTGGGAGTGTCAATCTGCTTGAGGGTAGGATGGCCCTGCAGAGGGACCTGGACAGGCTGGATCGATGGGCCGTGGCCAACTGTATGAGGTTCAACAAGGCCAAGTGCCGGGTCCTGCACTTCGGTCACAACAACCCCATGCAACGCTACAGGGTTGGGGAAGAGTGGCTGGAAAGCTGCCTGGCCGAAAAGGACCTGGGGATGTTGGTCGACAGACGGCTGAACATGAGCCAGCAGTGTGCCCAGGTGGCCAAGAAGGCCAACAGCATCCTGGCTTGTATCAGGAATAGTGTGGCCAGCAGGAGCAGGGAGGTGATTGTCCCCCTGTACTCGGCGCTGGTGAGGCCGCACCTGGAATACTGTGTCCAGTTTTGGGCCCCTCAATACAAGAAAGACATTGAGGTGCTGGAGCGTGTCCAGAGAAGGGCAACAAGGCTGGTGAAGGGTCTGGAGCGCAGGCCTTATGAGGAGCGGCTGAGGGAAGTGGGGTGGTTTAGCCTGGAGAAGAGGAGGCTGAGGGGAGACCTTATTGCTCTCTACAACTACCTGAAAGGAGGTTGTAGTGACGTGGGTGTTGTTCTCTTCTCCCATGTAGCTAGCAATAGGACGAGAGGAAATGGGCTCAAGCTGCGCCAGGGGAGGTTTGGGCTGGAAATTAGGAAAAATTTCTTTACGGAAAGGGTGGTCAAGCATTGGAACAGGCTGCCCAGAGAGGTGGTGGAGTCACCATCCCTGGAAGTGTTCAAAAAACGGGTAGATGTGGCACTTCGGGATATGGTTTAGTCTAGTCTACCCTTAATTGGTTTAGGTGGGCTTGGTAGTGTAGGTTAATGGTTGGACTGGATGATCTTAAAGGTCTTTTCCAACCTAGACGATTCTATGATTCTAAAAGTATAATTTTGGTCTAGTGATAAACTTTACTAGAAAGAGCAATTTAATTATCAATCACAAGATCAGCATTGACATTTGAGGTTGACAGTAGGGTTCAACTCATTAACGTTTCTAATTTGCATGTGTCCTTTACTCTGCCTTCTGAATTTTCTGAATATAGAAGGGGCCACCTTAGGATGTGTATATTTAGCATTAGATGTATGCTGAAGCACAGTATGGAGCAAGGCCTTGAGTTTCACTAAAATCAGTCATCTTCATAAAATGTGTGTCTGCTCTGATGCAACCTTGTGCTTCAAAGTTCATTTTAGGACAAAGGATGCTTAAGCTTACTATTATAGGACCCACAAATGCTACCATTTATACTGAGCCCTACACCTCAGTATTTTGTTTTATAGCACTGCTAGAAGCACCACAGGCTTGAGGATATATTTGAAAAGCTTCCTCTCTCTTTTGTGATGATGTAAAGGTAGTGTTCCCAGGTCTGATGCGCTTGGAATGAATTTGGTCATTATGGCTTGTCTGTGTGTCAAAAATGTTGTCTCCATTATTTCAGTGAAACCCTGACTACATGCTTAAGATGGTAGCCTCAAGGAGTAGGTATAGAACTCACTTGGAGAGGCCATTACACTCTTGATATTTATGTTGGCTGGCCTGCATGCTTGTTTTAAACATATCCTATTTGGATCTTTTGGATCACTTTTCAGATTTGGGGCTGAGTCTTCAAATATTTGTCAACTGCTCTTAAAAGTGAGACACAGAGGCATGCAACGTATTATGCTTACATGCCTCAAAACCTATGGTACTTTTGGGAAAACAAGACATTGCTATTGATAAACGTTTACTTGTTCTGCTTGCACTAGTTTGCCTGAAGCTGGACATGGATCACTCCCTGTGATTCGAGTACATTAGTGGATTATTTTGATACACATTTCTGCAAACTCTTACTTGAATGCGTATGAGGGTGAATACCTCCTTTAATTATTAAATGGGACTGCAAGATGAGTAAGAACTTCTGGAAAGCTCAGAGTTCAGAGTTAATGCAGGAGAGGAGAGGACCTTTTGCTTTGCAAGCTTCTGGGAGGAAAGAAGGTATTTTACACCAACTGGCAAAGAGCTTACAGGGCACGCTTCCAAACCTTCAGAAAAAGTTTCCCACAAAGACTTTTTTTTTTTTCTTTTTTTTTAAAGTCATGCTGCAGGAATTAAGTTGGAGATATCACTGACCGAAAGGACATTTTTTCTGAATGAGCGGAGAACCAAAGGAAATGACTCCGGGGTTTGAAATCCTTTTATTTCCTCTGTGGAAGATATCTGTGCAGCTGAAACGACCCATTCTGGCTGGCTCTGAGCCAAACTTTATGGGAACTGAGATTAGGAAGTTCTGTGGTCAAAATAGCCATTGAACAAATTGCTTCCAGTTTAAAGCCTCAAATTTCCTGATAAAGCTACAGCGTTTAACCCTTCCTTTTTTTTTCACTTGGGTGAACGACCTGCCCGTTATTAGGCACAAACTGTTTATCTAGTTGTGGTCCCTGCAGTGCTCTCAGAATTGCCTGCAAAGCGTTTGCTGATGTTTATTTTTATGTGAGATAGGCAGAGCAAAACCCAGAAGAATGTTAGAACAGGTTGGGGTGATGTTTCCTTCGTAAAACAGCGGGAAAACTCCTATAAATAAGGAATCAGATTGCCAACTGCACTGTGGCGCTTTTGTCTTGCATCCCTTTTTGAAGAGATGCTTTGTTTTTTTTTTTTATGGTGGGGTTAGCTGGCTTCCTGGGCCTTCATGAACTATATGAAGAAGCAGCAGCAATAGCAGTCTGTAGCAATACTGCTGTATTTACTCCAGAAAGTGCTAAAAACCAGCGCTCTGTGACTAGAGCACCAAGCCTGGCCTCTGAGTGCTGTGGCTTGGGCCAGCTAATCTCCAAAGTAACAAAATAGTTGAATCAGAACGATGTCATTCTACATTTTTGTTTATGGATTTCCATCCCTGTTGCCTTCAAACTGTTTTGCCTGTGGGAGGTAAGGGCACGCTAAGGAAGGCCCGGAAGGGTGGCAAAGAGCCTTGGTGCTGGAATCGGGAGCGAAGTCTGGGTGTGCTGATGCGTCCTTACCCCGCCGTGCTTGGGGCTACGTTGAGGCAACCACTTTTGCCACCCTACCTGTGTGCCCATCCCCTCGCGCACAGGCCCGTGTCTTTTCCGTGTGGGTAGTGCTTCAAAGCAAAGCTTGTCCGATGTGGGTGTAGGCTGTGTTTTGGGCAGTTCTTGAAGAGGATGTTGGTAATTGTATTGCAGTCGTAGAGAGGTGACAGGATGTGGCCGCATCCGCTCCTTCTGTCCCCACCAGCGCTGTTTTATTCCCCAAAGTGTATATGCCTTTGTGCATACTTCGTGCATCATGCATTAATGCCTTTGCGCAACCTAAATTTAAAAGTCCTAAATATTAGGCAGGTGTTTCCATCATTTCACCTGAGAGACTAAGTCCCAAAATAATAAAACTCATTATTAGTAAGTTTTTTTTTCTTTATACTGAGCCTAAATTTTGCTTTTCCTAATTTAATCCCACTACTCTTCATTATCCCTCCTCCCCTACCTCTGGGCACCACACTAATTAATTCATCTCCCTCTTTGGTTTTTGCTTTTTACCCTTCAATATTATAGTTCAATGTTAAAATGCATTCTTCTCTTCTTGTATTTACCGAGCCCAACAGATACATTTTAGCTCCAGCAATCTTTCCTTGTAAAACTGTTCCTGCTGACCTCTATTCAATGTTATTGTTCATCAGTGAACAAACCCTCTGGTGTGTTTACAAATTGCTGGTATCAAAGTGATCAGAACAAGATGCATTACCCCAGGTAAGTGTGTGAGTGACATTATAAACTGGGAATTTATATATCAGTGCCCTTAAAACATTTTTGTTTGCTTTCTCTTGGGCTTTTTTTTTTTTTTTTAAAGGGAGATTGATCGTAGTTTTTATGATCAGATTTGAAATCAAACCAGAGTCTGACACTTCTTAAATGTGCCTTAGGAAGCCCTATTTAATAAATATTTAGGGCATAGGTGATTTTAATAATTTGATGATTTTTGAAATGTGTTATATATGTGGGTGACCTGGCATGAACCTTTGAAAAGCCTCGGTTTGCATGTCTCTCCTTTTCAATCAGCACTATTTCTGGAATGATTTCTAAACATTATGAAGGCCGTTCTTTCCTAGTCTACCCTTTGTTGATAATGCGAATAATCAGCTTCTCTGTTACTTAATGACTTTCTCTCATGTGTGCGTAGATAGCTATCACATCTGCCCTCCCTCTTTTTCTTTTTTTTTCCCTTTTATCATTGTCTGTGTCCTAGACATATGCCAGTACAGGTAAACTTAAGCAAGTCACTGATGAAACAAATGCTTAGTCTGTCATTAATCATCTGAATCTTGACCAACCCATCATGTCTTCTCTTCCCGCCTCCAAAAAGGGCACCTAGGATAATTTTTCCATTTAAAAGTCTGCTGTCCAGTTACATAGGGAGCACAGTGCCATCGTGTATTACCAATCATCTTAAAAATAAACAAAAAAAACCAAACAAAAAATGCAAGCCCACGTCCCAGACAATGAGCAAGTAAAGGCTGGAAAGAGCATGTCCTTGTCATCTGGCAAATATGGTGTATACCACCACAAAAAGCAGGAATGAGGTGAGCTTTGCCTGGAGAAAAACAACTCACTTATTGGAGACTGTGGCTGTTAGGATGTTGGCCAACTTCTTCTGCAAAAAGTCCTGTAAATTATCATTTAAAATTTCCACAGGGCTTTATTTTTCTGGTAATCATTCTATCAAAATATTAACTGTGGTTTTCTGTCACCTGACAAAGAGGAAATCCTCTCTGAACCATGTTCCCGTGGACGATTGATTTGGAGGAAAGGCAAAGCTGCGTGAAAGCAGTGATGATACTACTTGGCCTGAGGAAAATTGCTGTAAGCCAATAACAAATGCTAAGCAGAAAAATTAAGAAGAAGGATTACTCTAAAAGGATACTCTAAAGTAATGCATTTTTAGTCCTTACCTTAGAGATGATGGAAGACTAATTCATGCAACAGGAGCAACTAGTAAGCTCAAACTGGAGAACTGTCGTGAATAATGGACTACTGTTAGCTTGAGAGGTTGTAATTAATAGGCATGTGAAGCGATTTTGCAGTGTCTGTACTTAAATGGATCAGCAATAGGACCAAATTATTAATAGTCAGAACTTTTTTATTCCTTAACATAGTTTAATGAATTTAAGATCTCCTCATAGGAGGTCTGTTAGTCTATTTTGAGATCCTTTCATGGAAACTGAAGCTCCAGGAGGAGGGAGGGAGAGGCTTTCTTTTATCCACAGTCACAGAGGGGAGTGTTGGCAAAGCTAGGATTAAACCTTCTGAGTTTTCGTTGCTGTCCCATGTGCATCTCACAAAACTCTTTGCAAGTGTCTCCAGGAGGTACAGAATTCATAGAAACTATTTAGACCAGAAAAAGACTGCATTAATTGGTGTAGTTAAGAAAACCAAAACATGGAGTCCTGGCAAGTGAGATACAATTACTGAATGATAGATACATAGTCTGCATTTTAAAATCCCATGCAGTAAAATCTGAGTTCAAAAATGGATGCAGTCCCTTTAATTCCATGGTTTTTTGTGTTGCACAACTATAGAAAATGTACTGATTTCTGGCCATGCTACTAGAACTCCTATGAAAATTCCAAATTTATCTACTTAAATATATGCAGCAGTACCCCTCATGCAGATAATAGCTACAGTGACTCAGGTAAATAAAAATGTAGTAGTAGTGCTGGATAAACGCTCAAAGATATGTTCCCACGCATATGCTTTTGAATTGATAATGAGTTTATTGTGGCCATACATCTTTGTCATTCTCCATTAGTATTTGTATGCAGCAAGTTTCCCCGCTGTCAGCGTTCATGGAAAGTACCATTTACGTTAGTGTGAGACACATTTTAGTCTTGGGGGGAGCAGAGTATTCCATCAGAAAGCAGAAGCCTGGTCGCAGTACTTTGCTGTTTTAAATGTAAACTCGATGAGCTCAGCGCTTCGTTTTTTCTAGAGAGAATCAGATAAGTGCTGAATGTAGCGTTACACAGTGACAGGTTTTTGATAGTTAAAATATTCAGACAACTGTATTTCTTTTTTAAATGATTGACTAGAATGCCTATGTTGTTCCTGGAAAATCTTAAATATAGATGATGTATATGTGATGTAAGAACGTACATAAAACTTGGTATTTAAGTAGGCTGCTTTCTTGCCTAATATCATTAAGTTTGAAATAGTGTTGTCATAACAAATTGCTATACTTTATTTATTAATATTATAAATATATGATTTTTACAGCTCCGCTCATTTTTTAAAAAAATGTGTTGTTTTGAATTGGACATTTCTGGCGAGCTGAGCCTGAAGAAGTTCATAATAAAAATTCTGGTGGAATATTGATGGTTATTCATTTACAGATATGGTAATACATTTATCTGATTTGTAAACACTTTTGAAAAACCCTGAGTTTTTGTTTGAACATTTGGTAGTAAAAACAACTGTTCTGTAAAGTTTTGATTTCCTGGGTGGTTTAAATCACCACATGTGGCTCTTTTGCACATGGGAAATACTATAGCTGTGTTAACTGTTGTGATTGAATGTGGGAGGTATAAATTCTCTTAACCTACAAGTATCTTCTTATCAGACCTATCTTTTCAAAAGAGCAGAGTTTGCAGCAGTTCCCATCAGTCTAACTTCAGTTTCTCCCTCCTTCTCCCTCCTCCTTCTTTTGGTTTTTATTTTTTGTAACTCTCGATCTGATTTCCTAATCTATTGTTGCAAGCAAAGCTAACACACACAAATCCCACAGGCACCTCTGTCCCCACATTTACGGCTTCTAAATTGCTATTGCTTGAGTGATAACTCTTTACTTGAAACCACCCAGGCAGAGGTATTGCCAGTGGAAATCAAGAGTCATTCTTCCAATGTCATTAGTTACTACATTGCCATGAAACTTGTTTGGTAGCAGCGAGCCCCTCAGTGCTCGGAGGCGTAAGATCCTGCAGAAGGATCGAGTAGAGCTGGTGCTGCCACCTTTCATAGTAAAGGATTAGAAGTGACAGCCAGCTCTTCCCTTGACTGACTTAAACAATCACTATCAAAATGAGTATAGTCATGCTGCATTCAGTCATGTTGGGCAGTAATATATGCTAACACCAGTAACGGGATAGAGGAGATGGTGTTCTGTATTCATTGGGCTATGTAATTGGGAATCTGCTAGTCATGTTTCTCCCATGCTGTTATTTCCAGTAAGATTTTTCATGTCGAAGCTTGTTCCAAATGTCTGAAGTACTGGGGAAAGGGGGATGAAATTCTCTTCACAGCACTCTCCACATTTTTTTTTGTGTTTTGTTGGGGTTGGTTTGGTTTTTTTGGGGTTTTTTTTTTTGTTTGTTTGTTTTGTTTTGTTTTGTGGGGTTTTTGTTTTGGTTTGGTTTGGTTTTTTTTTTTCTTTTGAGTGACAGGTTGCTTAACTTCTCTCTGCTTCAGTGTTTCCCCATCTGGTATAAATGAGGATTATCTGTCTATCTCAGATTCCTCCACGGTTTGCATTGCTGAAGTACCAGAGTACCTCACAGTCTTGGGTGCATTTGATCTCCCAAAACCCCAGGATGTGGGGGAAGTACCATTAATCCCATTTTACAGAATTTTAAAGAAAGGGTGTGGTAGAGCAGATTTTCCAGGTCAGTGTTTGCCATGAGACAGTTTTCCCTCTGGTTGACCATATATAATACACAGAGAAGGTGGAGGATCTTGGAAGGAACATTTGATTTTTTTTTTTTTTTAATCCTCCTGCATGAACATGTCAGTTGGGTAGCTGAATTGGTTAACTCTGAGCCTATTGTCTATCTTAGCCATGGTAGGCCCTCCTTACATTATAATCAGGACAGTCTTTCAGGAAATAGGCTGTGACCCTGGCCACACCAATGGTATTTCTCAGTGAGCTGTAGGTATTCCTAATCTGATTAGAGCTGGGTGGCTGAAGGTGCTGTTTGCACGATAGCCTGGCCACTGCATTTCCTGGATTAAAGAAGACCAAGACCAGAGAACGAACATAACCTTCCTTTTTATCTGGGGGGTGGTGTCCATTGTAAGGATGGGAAGTGTCTCCATAGATGACCAGATTTTGGTAATGTTTAAAATACACTCAGTCTTGTGTTTAACATGAATTTAATAATTAATAATGTAAACCACGTGTATGCTAAAGTGTCTTGAATTTGGCGTGCAACATTGACATGTTCTACAGCACCAGAGGGGCTTACGTGGGTATTACAAACTTATAAGAGAGATTGCTGTCTTTGCGGTTGGAGTTGATGCCTTTCTTTCCCAAACAAACTATCTTGGGGAAAGTGTACATGGGAATGAACTTGCCCTGATTCTTGTAGCAAGCTGTGAAGATGCTGAGGGGAAGGAGCCCCAAGGAAAGCGAGGACTGTCCTGAGAATTCTTGGAGATGCTCCCAGTTCTGTGGGGAAACAGGATCTGGACTCGAGCTCAGCCTTGCAGCCTTCTTTTTTCCTTTAACCACCAGATTGCCAGGTAAACACATTTGCTCCTGGGACACTGCAAGACACCTCAGATTCCCAGTACAAGTTGTGATCAGATGGTTTCCCAGACTCTTTATAGAAAGTTGTCATTAGGAAGCACAGGTCCTAATACAGTATCACCAGCATTTTTTATTTCCTAATGTATGGGGGATGGTTCAGGACAATAGCACTCCGCACTTGGTCCTCTTTCTCCCCTCTGTCAGCTCTCTCAGCAGGCAACAGGTACTATGACTTGCTCTTAGCCTTTCTTTTCAAGATTTTGTGACTTTTGGGAGTCGTGTGTCTTTTGAAGATACCTGTACTTTCTTGGCACTTTTCAGATTTGCCCACAGAATTGAAGTTAGAGAAATCTAATTGGCTCCTTAGTCTGTGCTTGCATTTGCAGGGGCTGTTTGCTCTGTGTTAGTGCAGAACATTCTGGTATATGCATTTGTATAGACAGATTTATTTTGTTTTTTAGAAAACCTAGGAGAGATTTTGGAATTGCCCAGGATATAGTACTGGGGCTTATGGCTGTTACTGTTGCATTGCCCACAATGCATGCAAAAGAAGGTGCCCTAGTTCAGTGATCGCTATTTTTGTCCTTGCTCAGGGTGATGCACACACACATCTGCGCCTCCTGTGGTGTCTGCACGGGGTGATGCCAGGGCACAGAAGGATGAGTGTTTTCAAGGCCCCAATTTGCTCCTAAGGCTTTTCAGAGTGCGTGCTGTGGGCTGGTGGTCAGCCTTCATTTCCTCCCTCCTGCTAGAGCCGAGGATGAACTCCTGTCTCTCAATACATAAAACCTGTCAATGTTTGACATAAGCAACCAAAAGATTGATGAATGGAATGTGAAGCAGCTGGGTTTGGGGGTGTGTTATTTTGTTATTGATAGGCCACCATTTTTTTAACAACAAAACCTGTTTCAAAGGTGTCTTTTCAGTAAGGTATTTTAAAAGAGAAAACCAAGTTCTGTCACGAACACCCATAGTGACTCGTCCTGCAGGTCACCATTTCTGTGCGAACATACAGATCTCCATCATTAATGACTTCTAATGAAGGTGCTGGAAGGGGATTTGATACAGGCATTTCTGGTAGTTTTATAAAGAATTTGTTTAGGCAGTGGTAGAGTATTTTGGGGTCAGGGATCCTGTATGCTGCTCTGAAGCATGAGAGGACCCTTGTCAGTGTTTACTTAGGATTATAGCCAGAGCTCTGGGTGTGGAAGGACCATTCAGAGATGCAGTAGGGATTCTCTGTTGATCCGGATCCTACTCCTTGCTCTGCAGAAGTGAATACTTGGTCACCTTCTAGCGTTCAGGGTATGCAACTGGTTCCCTTCTCCCTAACTTGCTCCCTCGCTGTCCCTTCCTCTCTGCTCTGGTAACCCCTGCCTGCTTTTACAGAGAAAGCAGCTGACTTCAGCTGAAATTCCGCAAAATCTCCTTTCCTCCAGAAAGGCCTTCTTAAATCACAGGCTAGTATTTTATACCTGGGACGGTCTTTTTAGCCATCTGCCTTTGTATAAGCCTTATATTTTCTAATGATTTTATGTTGTATTTTTATCAGAAATGGTGTGAAGGGCTGAAATTGTGGGACTGCTGATGAACATATCAGAGTAGGCTGTTCTTGACGATCAAATCTCTTTAAATAGCCTCTCTTACTAGTGGCAATAATTAATAATTAGGAAGGGGAAAATCTATTTTCTAATTATTTATTTGGCAGGAAGCTTTTTCTAGGAAGATAAGTAAATACCAAAGGAACAGTGGGTTGAAAAATATTGTGCAAAGTTTATGTAAACAAATTATGCGAAGATAAACAAAAAAATCCAGTGTGGGCTCTTGGCTCTTGATTAATGAGCTTTTCCGGTGTTTTGCTGGACAGGATCACTCAATTACACCATGCTGTGTACAAAACCCTTCTAAGGCTTTGTGCATCTGTTTCTGGAAATCTCTCACCCAATATATGTTTTTATTTAAAAATCCTGATGTGTATCAGTAAGTGCAGTGGGCAAGTAGGTCTTGGCGTAACTTTGAGGTCATTGGAATCGTACCAGAGGAGACTTTGGTCCCAGCATCTCTTCTCTTGAAGATGGCCACCCAAGTGCAGTAGCAGTGTATTCATAAACATGGATGTTTGTTTTCATCTATTTCTTAGGGTAAGCTTAACACTTGTTGAACTCTTATTGCTGTTGTGTGACAGACTGGGGCAAACGCTCCTTACTCAAAGGCGGTGTAGGCAATGAAGAGTGATCACATCCTACGTTCATAACATAGGGCAGAGCAATTCCTGTTCTTTTAACATTGCAACAGAGGAGGAATTATTTTTTTTTTTAAAAGCTCCAGGACTATCACCTGAAACTTATACATTGTTGTGGCCCTTAGGATCATTGGACACGGAGTTCTAATGGAAGGATTTCTATTTAGCTTTTGTTTCAAACCATAGACTTTTATTTTGTCTCTAGATTTGTGTGCAGTGAGAACCCACATTGTGTCAGAAGTAAACAGGATTAAACCTAAGGGAAAGAAGAGACTCCAGTGACTAAATCAGGATCTTATAATTACATATGGCACATACATATGTTTATTAGGTTTTTGGTTTTGGAATCCAGAATCTGGTGGCAAGGGTAACGTAGTGGTTATTTATCAGTGCTAGCCCCAAATGCGCTGCTACACTTACATCCCACATTAAAGTAACTTGTGGATTTGCATTTTCGGCGTGTTTTGTGTGTTTGTTTCAGTTCTTTAACAGTGCAGTGATTCAGCTATCCTGAAATAACACATGGATAACAGCTGTAGGAAATCATGCAAAAATTTTATTAAGCACTAGACTCTGAAATTGCCTTTTTCCACTACAAATGCACTGACATCTGGGTCATATCTTCTGGTTAATTCCAATGTGCCTGACAGTGTAACACATGGACAAACAAGAGGAAAAACAACACAAAACGCACAGAAGGAGGAAATAGAAAATCAGTGTTCCATGTGTTTCAGACACTGTACTCCAGAATATCTTTCAGATTTTCCTAATAAATCTATCTGAAGGTCTGACTTCTAGAGGGAATGACTACGGAAAGTCAGTATGACAGAGCTCGCTACCACTATCATGAAGTTTTGAGGTTTATTATTTTCTTCCAGTCAAATTAAAATTGCAGAAAGTTATGTCCAGAAGGTAGAAGCAGGTGTCCTCCACGGGTCTTGTTACTGGGCATTGAAAATACAAGGGATCAGAAACCATTCTCAAGTCCTCTGAAAGCTTTTACAGTCAGAGATGAACATAATTTCAAACAGATTGTAACAGACAAAGCAGCAGAAGTGCCAGCTGTGTAATGATTGACTGTCTGAATAGCCTGAAATTTTTATCTGCAATTTTTTTGGATAAAATTGAGATTTGTAGGTCCACTTCACACATAAGCTTTCAAGCGCTAATCTGTCTTTTAATTTACAGAGGTTAACGTGCGAAAAATGTGGGTGTCCTTAGAAGTGAAAAAATACTGCGATGAAATATGCGGTCTTTCTTCAGCTGGTAGTTAGCTTAACATGTATAATGTTTCATTAGTTACAGAAGATACTTATTACAGGCTTCAAATTATCAATGACAGGTAGCATAAACCTGTTGTGAGAGAGATTCAATGTAATATTAGTGTAAATTCTGCAGTTTCGAGTGAAATTAAAATGGGGCTCTACAAAAATAATACTTATAGAAGATAGGGCTGGTAAGAATTTATGTAGTCCATCCACCTGACCTTAAGGCAGGCGTAACAATATATGAGTTATTTCCTACAGTTACTCCTACATCCTATCCCTAAAAATTTCCATGATTGGGATTCGTGAACATTCCCAGGCAACGTATGCTGTGCTTACCCACAGGTTTTCTTCTGACATCTAATCTATTTTCCTTGCTGTGTTTTAGGCTGCTGTTCCCAATGAACATGGTAAAATAGTCTTACCTTTACACATTGCAGCAACTGTTAATTTGCCAGAAGACTCTTATCCTGTCTTTCCTCTGCTTTCTCTAATAACTGACCCCAATTACTTCAGTCTTTCCTCTTAGCTCATACTATCTAGGCTTGTAATTATTTTTCTGTTCTACTCTGCACTTAACCAGTTGGTTATGAAACATGGCTTTCCTAAATGGGCACAAACTTCCAAACTGAATAGCGGAAGCATTATTTTAGTTGTTCTTTGCACCACTTGCCTGTTCACACATTGCAGTAAGATCTGCTCTTTGGTGCTCCTATGGCAGTGTTCAGTTTGCTAGCACTATGAACTCCAGCATGTGTTTTTCAAAGCTGTTGCCAAAGGCAGTCATTATTCTTCTTAGTTAAAAGTATGTCCCCAGTATGACCTAAGCATCATATTGGATTGCTTTGGTTGCAAAATGTCTTCTTAGCACTTTTTATTCTTGCTATTTAAATGACAAACTCAACAAAGGAAGGAGGGAGGGAGTTGAAGGCTCATATGAGCCAGTTACCGTAAGGCGGCAAGTTCTTGCATGCTCCTCAGTGACTGTTCAGGTCCAGGCACCACCCAGTCCGTTGGGGTAAATGCGAGTTATTTATGAGAGAGGTTACCTTCAGCAAAGGAACAGCGAGCTGCTTTGCATTTTTCATTGAGTTGAGAACTTGTAAAGGGCGTAGCCAAGCAGATGATGGATGGTAATTTGTTCCCGTATTGCTACTTCAGTGTCATCCTGAACCGTAAGGAAAACTAGTTAACCATGTTTTAAATATAAAGGCCTTTATAAGCATACTATATAATGTAGTGGAAAAGGTTTCTCATCAAAATTAAAAATTGGGATGAGGAATATTAAATTGTGAATTATTTTTATTCTTTCTATTTATTAGTGATACTTTTTGAGCCAACTGACTTCAGGGCACTCGGAAATTTTCTGGCAGTAAGGAAAAAGACTCTTTCTATTTTTAATAATTCAGTTGAAATTTTTAGTCATCCAGTTAAAATTACTTGGAGAGGAATCCACAGTCCTGTTTTAGAAAGTCATATTTGAGCTCTGAGTCTCATATTAAGGATATTTTTTCCTTATGTGCAAAAGAAATTCAGAAACTTGGGGGGGGGGGAAGAGAGAGACATCTGATTGAATCTCCCAAAGCTGCATACAGTAAAGTTGCAGTGATGGCTACAGGCAGATCTTCCCACGCAAGAGACGTTTGCATGTTCTCTGTATGTATAAACGGCTGTTGCAAGTGAGGTAAGTGATTTGGTTTTGTGGTTAAGCAGCTAGTATGGAAACACCTGTTGTGATATCTAAAGAGCCTTCATTTGTCTGCCCAAAGTCCCACTTTGGAGATTTTTCAGGGAACAAACATCTCTTGGCACTGGCGATGCTACTTGGTTCAGCTGCCTGTAAGCTTCGGCTTCTCACAACAGTTAACTCAGAAGTGCTTAGAAACTAGTTGGGTCTACACGTACTTAGTATTTAGTGTCAGTGCACACACAGACGTTCTGGAAATGCAATTATTTTCTATCCATGTGTGGGTTTAATGGGATTTCCGAACAGTTCAAGAGCTCATTTTTTCCGAGATGCTGAAAGAAACATGAACTCGTTCACACAGTGGCTCTGGATTGCTTTACCTAAGCCTTTTGCATTGGTTCGCCATCTATTGATGTGCAGTATGAAGCAGCGGACAGTATCTAATGAGAGAATAAGAATATCCTTTAATCGAGTAAAAAGTCAATAAAACACATTTTTAAAATGAGCCTGAAGGCATGAGCTATTTTTCATAAGCTTGGCTCTTTCTTTTTCGTCCTCTTTTCTCTCCAGTCAGGTTTTGTTATTAAGCACTGTGGCTTTTTAATCAAAGCCCACAGTTACCCGGAGTACATTTTTATGCTGGCTCTGGCCCAGGCGCAGGCTGCCGAGGCTGCACATCGACAGCCCAGAGAAGCGTTCCTCAACTTGGACCTTTTGTCCCAGCTTACTTCCTGTTGACCGACGAGTGGCCCTTGCCTGGCTTCTTGTCAGGTTGTTCACACAGAAGAGAGTTCAGCGTTTCTAAGGGCAGCAAAATCTCGAAGCAGATTAAAAGTAGTATGTGATGCTCTTGGAGCAAGAATGCCAGCTTCCCCCCGCCTTTGTGGGTTTGCTAAAGGACAAAGGTCGCAAGGACGAGATAGAGCGGTTTGGTGTGCTGGGGTGTAATTACACTCCTGCTAGGGAAGAATGGCGCAAGATATTTACTGGCTGACTGTTCTCTTTAATGGCAGGGTTGAATCCCTGACCATGTGTAAAGCCTTGTGAAAATATACTATTACTTGTCAGAATATAATTTTAATGCGGTTGCTACAGCTCCGTTGCAATACGTCCAGCGTTAAGCGCTGCATTTAGCAGCTGGAGGAAAGAACTCTATTTGGACATGTCCTTCAATGCAAAGCCTGTCGTACGATGTGTTCATCATATTATCTGTAAACTGTCATTGTCTGGCTCTTCCTCTGCTGCATACATGTGTGAAGCATGTATCTATATATGCATAGTTATGTATATGCACATACCAATACGCATAATAATTTTACTGTTTATCATAGGAGTAGAAATACAGTTGTAGCTGCAGCAGCGCAATGATGGTACAGGGAGCCCTGAAAAAGTCATTTGTGCCCCAAAGCTTTTCTCTTCTCCTCCAGCTATGTGAGCTGGACTAGAGAAAGTCACTGCTGCTCCCTACAAACATCATAGGCTTTGCCTCACTTTTTTAATGCTTATGACAGAGAGGAAAAGTATCGCAGTGGAAACCTCTCTGCTCAGTTAATCCCGTGTGCACCGTTCTCCTAGCGCACAGGTATTTTACTGCTGTCCTGAGCTACGAGGGATGGATATGAATAAGAGATTCCTTAACTACCCGGCCTGGAGGGTGATTCAGGAGAGTAAGATGAAGGCTTACAGGATTAAATGAAGAGAAGGAAGATGAGGCTGAACGTCCAAAACCCGCTTCCGAAGAGCAGGCTTGTGGCACAGCCTGCTGAGGCCAGTGGCAGGGCCCTGCTGTTGGAGTCACCTCGCTGACGCTGGCGGGGCATGGGACGCCAATGCCTGTACAGGATACAGGCAGGGGCGGCAGGAATTAGCACAGCGTTTCCATGCCAAGAGCTCGGCCAGCTGAATAAAGGTGGATGTAGGTCCAAGAAGTGTTGAAGGGCTTTTTGCGTAGGGGTGTGTGTGTGTGATTTCAGTGATTGAAACCTTAGGTTTTTCAAGAATTTCCTAGGATGCATCCAGGTACAATTCAGTAGGAAGGAGCGTGCTTGTGTGAGGTTTTAATAGGAAGCATGCTCACAGCAATACAGAAATAGGTTATGAGTTCTAGCGCGTCTGTCTCTCTCATTCCTCATTTCTCTGCGTTCCTGAGGGACTCCTTCATATCACGAAGCCCATTTGACTTATGACCTAAGACAGATTTTTTTTTTTTTTTTCTAGCTCAGCAGAGGTGAAAGGCTAGGGCAGTATCCCACAACCAACCTGGCTTCGACATTTTTTCCCAGTCTTAAACACTTCAGTACTTGCACATAATTTTCCACTGTCAAGATACCTGCTTCCAATGGCTGGAGAATAAGGGGAAATTATGGGGTTAATTAAGCATTTTCAAAAGTCTGCACAGGAAATCATAAATAGTTCTAATACTAAACATTTTTTTAAAAATAAGGGGGAAAAATGCTGGTCACTTTGTTTATCGATATAATTTAATTTATTGCTGGCATTTTTTCTCTGTACATTTCTGGTGTCACTGTATTTTTAATATCATGGCTATCAAATTATTGTAAAGGGAGACAACTATGCTTATGGGAACAAACAGTATTAAATATGCAAAATTAAAATGTGTTTTGATTTTTTTTTTTTCCTTTTGTTGGGTCTGGGTTTTTTAGTGTATTTGTTCCACACTACTTTTTGTAAAATACTTTCAATAAATAGCTGAGCTTATTATACCTGGAATATGATCGCTCCCCCAGATGTTAGGACTCAAGAACCATCTTCTTTGGAGCCAGACCACCTATCCATGCAGTTATTTCTCTGATTTTCATGTCATCTTTATGGTTTTGGCATGGGCAGCCAGACAAATTAGCCCCCATTAGTCCATTTTTTCCCCTCAGCTGCCGAGGTTTTAGGCACCTGAGAATCACTGTGAAACCTAAATCTTGGTCTGTAAAGTTACGCAGCTAATAGATCACATATAGGAGAAAGGAAAGGGCCTAATTGCTCTAGAAATACCTGGAGGTAAAAAAAAAAGGGGGATTGGATTGTGAAAAGGAAGGTGGGAGAAGGCAGTATATGTGTTTCGGGAAATGTTTTTTTGGTCTTTGGGTAAGACCAGTGGGCAGCAGTGGTGACTGCAAGCTGAGAACGCAGCGGGTCTTTTCAAAGTTTGAGTATTAGAGGGTTTCTTCCAAGTTTGTCCATTTTGAAGGACTACAAAGGAAGCGCAATGATATCAGAAGTGAAGGCAGTTAAGAGGAAGCCTTCAGTCTGTCCCCAGTGGTCACAATACTGAAAGGTTGGTATGAAAGGGATGAGGAAAGCTTACGCACACCGGTGGCACAAGGGACACCGAGAGCACAAAGCTGCTGGCTCCCAAACAGCTGAAAGGATAAATGCTCAATTTGCACACACAAAGAAAATGTTTCTTTGACAAGGCATGTTGAATTACACCCAGGGAAAATTCCACACGCCCTTAAAAAAAGATAAAAAAATCAATATACTCTTTTACAAATATATTTTTATTCCCTGGTTTCAGTGCCTTCTGTAAACCGCGTGTCTGATGCCTGGCTTCCAGGTCCAAGCAGCAATGATATATTAAATAGCTGTGTTTTTTAAAAAAACAATCTGTTTTCTTTTTGACATAAGTGAAATATTGAAGCACCTACTGGCAAGCTTGTTAAATTAGTTGCTTTTTATTGGATGTCATTAGTAAAAGAAGAAATACACAGTACAGATGTGTGCTTGAATGCTCAGGGAAACAACTTTAAGGTGGTTGGATGTTGACCACATTGCTTGGCCTTTTGGGCCAGTTCAAAACATCTGTGTGGCTCAGCTGAGTTGTGTTTTTACTGGTTGGATAGCAAAGCCAATGTGTCGATACAGAATTTGAACTAACGGAAGGATTGTTTTCTTGGCTGTCATTAAAAAGCCAGGAATGCGGACCATTCCCAAACACAAATGTTCTTGTCTGTAAATATTTCAAGTGTAAGTAGGTGTAGTTACAGATCTCAATCTTAAACAAACAGAAGACCCTCAGACTCAAACCCCCAAATATCTGCATGATTTTTGGGGGTCCAAATTCTCTCTTTTTTACCAGTTATTTTATTTTTGGAAGATGCATATGAGCAAGCAGTGTCAGCTGGAACAACACTTCCGTGAATTATTTTAAGTTAGAAATAAGCTTTTGCCTAGTACTTTTCTATGTCCATTTGGAGTGCTGTTTCAGTTGGTTTTTATCCTTTGAGGTCTAACTTCTGTCAGCTGCACTCGGCAGTGAATTAGTACTCTTGGATGAAACAGGGCAAAAAATGGGTTTCCCATCTGTTAAGTTTTTTTGAGGATTTCTTCACCTTTTCTGTATTGGGGTGAACCCGAGATTTTTTGAAATGGAGGCAGGGGAGAAGGGAGAGGGGGAGGAAAAAAACCCAGTCTGCTGCTTTTTCAAATCTGAAGAAAAGCTTGTGTGTGCAAAAGTATCTTTTCCAACCATCTGTTGATGCAGTAACAGATATTTTCTCTGTACCTGCTTCTCTCCTGTCCTTAGCTTGGCACTGTTACGGTGTCATAAGCACCAGAAAGAAAGACTCCATCCAAACAGCTGGCTGAGGAGTGGAAAACTCAGGTTGGAGCTCTGGGTCTGAATCAGTGCCCAGCCTGACCTCTTCCCCTGCCGTCCCCAAGGGTGTTCTGACCCTCAGGCTGCTCTGTCTCCCTTAGCCCTGTTGCAACTTTGAGCAGAATTTACAGTGCGGAGGTGAAAGGTCTGTGGAAACCACTACATTGTTTTGTGTTAATTTAAATGGTTTGGGGTATTTTTCAGAGGAAAACTATTCTTCTGGCAACTTCCCAGTCCATTCCGCTGTTGAGCTTGCAATGTTTGTGTCTGCCTTAGGAACAAGTTGCAGCAAAATGGTGAATGCCTTGGAGAGTTGGAGCATTGGATTACATTGCCCAGGAGAGTGAATGTGCCTGGGCGCAGGATTGCTTGCAGGCTGCGCTCGGTCTGAGGAAAACCTGAAGCAGGCTGGCGTAGTCTGCACCAGCAGTAAGAGCGTAAGACTAGAAGGAATTAGAGCAAACCAGTAAGAAGTTCACTAGTGTTGCCTAGAAGTTTAATTTAATGAGAAGAAGTAAGCATCCAACTTTTAGATATGAATTGACCACCAACACACAGCAAGTTGTGACCCTGACCACTTGAAATTGTGGGGCATTAAAAGATAGATATTGACTCCACTGGGAAGTAGAAGTCAAAACCTTGTGGGCAGGAGCAACTAGCAAGAGGTCACAGTAAGATGTGGGAAAGCCTTTGATTTAGAAATTAAATAGCTACAGTAACTAGTATAAACACTGTAAGACAGAAGGTTTGTGACTGATAAGAGGATTAAAACATTGCTCTGTCATTAGACGTTGTGTACCTCCTGTCCTCCTCCCTCAGATTAAAGTCCCTCTTTAAGCGGAGACATTTTGGTAGTTACCAGTTGAACATTAAGAGGAACATGCTGTCAAATGTTAATTCTAAATTAAGATGTTTGTTATATTAAGTGATTATCTCTTTAGGCATATGCCCCCAAATGAATATCCATACAGAATCTTTTATAAATAATCCTTTCAGAAAATGATAATGATAAAGTGACTTGTTAAGGAAGAGAGGACAAGGACTCATTCCCTGCAGTGATGCCTTGTTTATTTTGAAGCGTATAAACAAATGGTGCAATAATTCCTTCTCTAGAATACAAAGGCTACCTTCAACATACAGATTTGACCATGTTTTTCTTTCTTTCTAGTTTTGCTAAGCCTGTATGAAAAGTGTGCTAATTCTTCCCTTTTATCTAGAGAAATCATTGCAACATCATAGTTAAAGCTGTATATAAACTGATCATTAACTGGGGATTCCAGAGACTTGATTTTTTTTTTTTTTTAAATTTTATTCTAAGTTGTCTTTCCTTTCACATTCTTCTGTGCAAAGCAGAATGCTGTGCTGTGATTGACCTGTTTCTATAAACTAGTGCATCTTATATAATACATCTGCTTTCTTTGGATCTAAGTCATTAGGCTTTCTGAGAATACCTTGGGTGAAAAGTTGAAGGGAAACCATATGCTTCTCAGCTGCACATGGGCTATATGAATACATCATATTTTCTTGGGGTGAACACCTAGGTAGTAGAGTAGCAGTTATTATCACTTGATATCCATTCCACCAGTCCTCTTAACATTGATCCAGTACTACTGCAATACCTTGTGCCAATGCTGTCAGAGACATCTCCTTTCTGATATAGAAGAGCTATCAAAGGTCTGTATGATTTCTGGCCTGACGTATCATGGCCACAAGATCCTGTGGTATGTCATCGTTCCACTTAGTTTTCTTTAAATAAGTGGGAAGATACAGATCTTCTTAAGACTGAGATCAAGCTAGTTTTTCTAACAATATCTCAGATGTATGTGCTTTATCGAAAACCCTCATTTTCTAAAACTGAAGGCACGAAACCCCAGAATCCAATGTTAGCTCTGCCACTGTAAATCGTTGGTGGATAAGGGAAGAGCAACTGGTGTCATCGACCTGGACTTCTGCAAAGCATTTGACACTGTCCCGCACAACATCCTTGTCTCTAAATTGGAGAGACGTGGATTTGACAGGTGGACCACTTGGTGGATAAGGAATTGGCTTGATGGTTGCGCTCAGAGAGCTGTGGTCAACAGCCTGATGTCCAAGTGGAGACCACTGACGAGTGGTGTTCCTCAGGGGTTGGTATTGGGACCAGTGCTGTTTAACATTTTTGTCAGCAACATGGACAGTGGAATTGAGTGCACCCTCAGCATGTTTGCCAATGACACCAAGCTGTGTGGCATGGTTGACACGCTGGAAGGAAGGGATGCCATCCAGAGGGACCTTGACAGGCTTGAGAGGTGGGCCCGTGCCTTATGAACCTTATGAAGTTCAACAAGGCCAAGTGCAAGGTCCTGCACATGGGTCAGAGCAATCCTGAGCACATATACAGGCTGGGTAGAGAATGGATTGAGAGCAGCACTGAGGAGAAGGACTTGGGGTGTTGGTTGATGAGAAGCTCAACGTGACCTGGCAATGTGTGCTTGCAGCCTAGAAAGCCAACCATATCCTGGGCTGCATCAAAAGAAGCATGACCAGCAGGTTGAGGGAGGTGATTCTCCCTCTCTGCTCTCGTGAGACCCCACCTGGAGTACTGCATTCAGCTCTGGGGTCCCCAACATAAGAAGGACATGGATCTGTTGGAGCGAGTCCAGGGGAGGGCCGCAAGATGATCCGAGGGCTGGAGCTCCTCTCCTATGAAGACAAGCTGAGAGAGTTGGGGTTGTTTAGCCTCAAGAAGAGAAGGCTCCAGGGAGACCTTATAGCAGCCTTCCAGTCCCTAACGGGGGCCTACAAGAAAGCTGCAGAGGGACTTTTTACAAGGGCAGGTAGTGATAGGACAAGGGATAATGGTTTTAAACTGAAAGAGGGTAGATTAAGATTAGATCTAAGGATTAAATTCTTTACTTTTGAGGGTGGTGAGGCACTGGAACTGGTTGCCCAGAGATGTTGTGGATGCCCCATCCCTGGAAGCGTTCAAAGGCCAGGTTGGATGGGGCTTTGTGCAGCCTGGTCTAGTGGAAGGTGTCCCTGCCCATGGCAGGGCGGATGAAACTAGATGATCTTTAAGGTCCCTTCCAACCCAAACCATTAAATTAGAATAATCTCGCATATCCTCAGTGTTCTCCAGGTATACATTAAGATCAGAGTCTGGTCAGTAGATTTCGATTTCGAATCTTCAGTGTGGCGACAAATTAATTACAAGTAGATAAGCTCTGATTACCCATCAAGCTTCAAGTATAGCTCCACAGTTTTCATCACTTTCGTTAATATATCTGCTGACACAACATGTTGTTGTCTAGACTCAGTGAACAGTTATAACAAGAAAAACATGTTAATTAATGTTGTTAGGAAAAAAAGAAGGGGGGATGAATTTGCTGCCTCAAATGAAAATAATTTAAAGGGAGTAAGAGGGTGAAACTCATCAAACCCAAATGAAAATGTAACCACAACATTTTGGTTTTGGTAACCATAGTTAACAGAAACTGCAAAGCTAAACTTGGCAGGTGAATGCGGTCTATTTAAATGGTAGAATAACGTAGTATTTTAAACATACAGTTGATGCTAATGTATGATTTTTGGCAATTTCCAGAATGCTTTTTATGATCAGAAAATGTGTTTTGCCTGTCTTACTAGTTGCGCAAGATGACTTTAAAGTGCTTCTAGTCTGGTGCAATAACATTAGTCCTTTGTGTAGCACAGTGTCCTACAGTGTGCGTAATGACAGTGTAGTTATCATAGCTGTTAACAAATGGGGCTTAATGGTTGCTTCAGTCTTTATGACTCAGGCGAGACCCTTTAAAAATTGTACTGTAAACTCATTAGATGTAATTTGAATTGGAAGTTCTAGAAATAGATGCTAGCTGATAGACTTTGTTGATGGTCATAGAGCAAAACAATTAATCCCCAGTTTATTTATCCTAGTGGTTTGCTTTTGTGTTTGTTGATACCTCATTTCTTCTTGTTTCATTCTCTGAAGACCTGTTAGGGCTTTTTTTTTTAAGGGAGGCAGAAAAAAATCTGGTTTGTTTGCATGAATTCAGGTTTGAGGAACTTAAACCACCTGGTTTGCAGTTCTGCTCACTGCCAGCCCTCAACTGTCGTGGTAAGCTGTGCTTTTTCATGGATGTGCGGCAGGCTGGTATAAACAACTGTCCCCGTAGTAAAAAATCGAAGTATTAGATTAGTGTTGATGTCATTTTTATTTTATTTTTCCCTTGAATGCTAGTAAATAGTGGCTGAAGTTCATGTGAACGAGGATGTTTAGAACACTATGTTTTGGCTGCCTGACTCTCAACATGAGGCAATGTGTAATTCACATGAACCTTCTGCAGAAGTTTCTGGATCACATACCAAATGCAGCGCTGGCCTTGTAGCACAGAGACCGTGATTGAAGTCCAGATTACAGTTCCACATAGACTCATTTTTTCCAGGATAGAGCTCTTTCCAAGGCACAGAGCACAACTGAGTAGTTAGATGATGTTTGGCTCATCAGCAGTTCAGTCTTACAATAGAGAAATAGCTCCCTTCCAGCATTTGCCATTCTTCTGAATGGAGGTGCTCGGCAGAGTCACCCAGCTTTGGTAACAACCAAAAGAATTCCCTGGCCAAGGCCATTAAAAGTTCTTTGCAAAGTACGCAGAGTATTGTCTGGATGAGTCGGGGCGCAGGCATGTGAGCCAGGGGGTGGGTGTGAGCCACTAATTAGGCAAAACAAAATCAAACTCTTGATTTGGAGCACTGTATGGGTCAGAGCCAGCAACGTCTTCTGCTCCAGCAGTGATTTATGACACTTCCTCAAATACGAAACATCTGGGAAGAGAGGTCGGTAAAGTCCCTTTGAGAAAGTGCACGCAACAGGGTGGCAGGGGAAGGCAAGGCATATGAAAACTGCCAAAATCTTGTATAACTCTTTGTAGCATTAAAAAAGCAAACAAACAAATAAATGTTGCTTCCTCCCTCCTTAGCCAAACATAGTGTAATGCTCCTGATGGATAATGTAATTATTTTATTTTTGCCAGATAATGAGGTCTCATTTGGGTTAATCCTGTGGCAAAGCAACCCACAAAATTAGAGCCCCAGCTCCTGCCTGATCTGTTATGTCATTATTTCTGCACACCCATTGTTTTACCACATAGTACATTTTATTTGGTGTAGCGAGCCTTTCTGTTATGATACTTGCTGATATGGAACATATGATATTGTGACTAGTCCACGTTTTCTGTCATATTTCGCTAGCATAACCTTGCAAGTGGTATGAAAGGCTTTTACACCTGTCAGAAAGGCTTACTTAACTCATATGTTAGAGCTACTGCAAAACGGGCTTGCTGAAATGAGCTGCAAATTCAAAGCAGCATATTGAATTTTGTAATTTATTTGTTCACAGCACAGGTCAATTAATTTATTTCACAGTGATGTAATATTTAATATTTGAAAAAAATAGATAAAGCATGGCTGAGAAGCTGTTCTCTGTTCAGCTGAGCAAAACAGCAAATGTTTCTCCTGTTTGCAGCAAATACAATGCATGTCATATGAATAATACTATCCAGTGAATAATAGGCATGCTTGCTGAGATGGTTTGGACTGTATTGTTTTTCCTGTCAACGGAAGATTCCTTAACATTCCTTATTAAAAGGCACAGTACAATTAAACAAACAAATAACTCTTTCCCAGACAGGAAAAATAAATAACCTTTCTGGGCCTCCCAAGCTTAAATTGTCAGGCATATTTTATCCATAGTTCTTTGAGACGTGAAATATATCTCCCTTTTTGGTTTCTACAAGGCTTTGCAATGTGGCGCCCAATCTTAGTGTAAGCCTTTCTTCTACCCTATAACGCAAATAACCAATGATTATTGCAGTATCCTGTTATTTTAACCATCTTTTAAAATAGTACTCAGAGGTAGCATTATATGCTTAGTCAAGTTTGTTTATTCCAATTCCTCAAGCTTCATATTTTGCCAAACCCAAACATTAAAAAAAAAAAAAAAAAAACCAACAACAAATCAAAAATGTTGAGGAAAACAAACTCTTGAGTTTGACTTTTAGATATCACCAATACTAAGAAATCTCAGATGAAAGAGCTGCCAACAGTAGTAACCCAGCATTTTTTTAATAGCAAGAAAGAAAAAACAGAAATGCCTCTAAGTCTAGTGGTATATCCTGTGGAGTATAGACAATAAATAGAAAAAATATAGACAATAATAGAATAAAGAGAATAAATGCATATAAATGGTGTACTATACCTGGAATACATCCTGTAATCTCAAATAGTAGCTTGCTTTTGTATATGTGTTGATGCCCCGGCCTGGTCTTGGTGCATTCTCTCTATCAAGTCTCATATATTATCCCTCTCTGAAGAAAAGCTGACGGAGAGACTCCCTTACGTATTCCCCAGCTGCCTGGTGGTGCTCCTGCCAATATAGATGGTAAGGCTTTGTTCTTAGCAAATGAACTAGGTATTTTCATCCTATTTTTAAAATAAATTACGGAGATGAAATACAGCAAATACATCTTTCAAGGGTATTTGTCTATACCGGTTTGTTAAGGTGGAGAGTACTTGTATTGCAGTCTTAAATGTTGATTTTGATAGCCAGATTTTGGGTTTTTTTAAATAAATGCTTAACAGTTTGTGGAGAGGTATTTACGAATATCCCTCCTAACATTCATGCTGGTGCCAACATATATGAGTTCTGTCATGTTTCTGTTACTTTCCAAATTCATTTGTGATTTTTGATTTTTTTTAACTTATCGTTAATAGCATCTTGTTTGTGTTACCGTGTGTGAAGTTTTGAGGCATGCCCGTGTGATAGTTGAACTGCAACTTTGCTATTTTGGCATTGAATGCCAAACCTTAGTCCCCTGCTAGAGGGCCAAGATGATGTTTATAGATATTATCCATTTATCCATTCTTCATATCAAAATCCATGGCAGTGTCCTGCAGAAGACAAACAGCATATTTTGTTCCCATGCCTTTATTTCATTACCTCACATTGATAGCTCATGTTAAGGCTTGTCATTATTTTTAATGGGAACCCATGGTATATAAAGATGCAGAGTTGCTACAAGTGGGCAAAGTAAACAGCAGCCTAGACCAAAATGGCAGTGACCTGGCTGTGTGTGTTGCCCATGGCAGAGCCCTGGGAACCCACATTTTTTGGTGCTGTGGCCAACAAGGTGTTGGGATGAGCAAGAGGGTGGCTACTACAGGGACAGGAGGAAGGGTAACAGGGCTCTTTCCACATTGTCTTTCAAGAGAGTAAAAGCAACAGTTCATGCTGTTTCCCTCCCATGACAGGAACGATCCAGCCATGGCCCCTCATATCTGTGACAACAAAGGTCTGTTTTGCTCCTGATCAACCTTCAGATGCCTCTGGTACTGTTTGAGTGAGCAGTGATGGCGGCTGTCAGATGCTATCAAAAACTGATTAAGTTAATGAGCTTGTTTTGCCACTTGATGTGCTTGTCAGTAACTGTTCTGAAGGTGAAAATCTGGCAGGCACATGGTCTTCTGGACTGTGAAATCCAGTCCACTCGTCCCTTAGATATGCTAATATGGGTCATCTATTTTGCCTGTCACCAATAATCAGAGTCATTTAGATCACCTTTGATTTACACACTATGTTTTCCTGCCTTTTTCTTTGAGGACATGTTTTTGAGGAATTAACATTTGGTTTGACTTGTTCTCTTTCTCGTGCTGGTATCCTTGCTTATCCAGGCTTTCAGATGAGCCTCCCTGGAAACTGCAGCTGTAGCTGCTGCATTGCCTTTCATTTGTCATGTAGACAAAATTGTGGTGTGTCAATAGGGACTTCCCGAGATCTGAATTAAGCCTAAGAACACTGAAGCCTGCTCTTCAGTTCAGCTTAGATTCCTCTAGTGATATCGAATCTTCTGTTGGATCCCTCAGCCTTCTGCTATTGCTTTTCCTAACACTGTGAGAACATCAGGTTTTCTTGAGCGTGATTTATAGTTTTACTAATGAGAAATTAGATTGCTTGTCACGTTAGTTCCTTTGATATCCTGGGGAGGTGGTCTAATACATAGATACATTTCAAGTCATATGGTGGGTACCAATGTGGGGAAACAGTGCTCTGCTGGTCAGCTTGGCCTTTTACTGAGTAGACAGTGGTTACGAGTGTCTGACTTGCCTGTTGTTTTCTCTACTGGGTTGTCAACATCCTGAACACTACACTGAAGTTTCCCATTCTAATTCTTGGGAATTTGCCAGTAAAAAAAATTGTAGAATTAATCTTTGATCTCATCATCATAGTCGTCTTTTAGTTAGTAACATTATATAATTGTCATTTTCACATGTTTTGAAACCTACCTTGGAGCAATCAGTTGCTAATAAGTTCCTACAAGATGAGAAATCTTCTTTTAGAAGTCCTAATTAATGATGCTTCCTGTGAGTGGTAACCATCTTGTCTCTTCGAGTAAATTGTGTTTTTATTTTCATTTTTCATTGGCTTTCCGTCTGCTGCTCATTATTAATTATTGCTTATTCCAGGAAGAGTAATTACTCCAGGATGAGATTCTGTTTGTTGACTCCTTTCATAACCTTTTTTGGCTTCTGCTGATGCAGCCATGGTTCAAATGTTCCAAAAATCTCTTTCAGAAGTTGTTGTACATCCTCAGAGATTTTGTTACTTTTCAGCTTTCAGTAAGAGTCCATGCTTGCCAGTGTAGAGTCTGTTACTTTGGTATGTTCTGTGCCACACATCCATCTTTCTGCGTCACTGGCTAGCGTAACTTTTCTTAGACAGCCAGAAAAGTCCTTTTTAATGGGAATCTATCTCTTGGCCCTGAGTAATTCAGATGTCATGTATATATATGGATATACTTAGCTGAAACAAACCCTAGGCAAACGTGGGGTTTAGAGATGAGTTAAATCAAGAGGATTTTTGGCCATGAATACTCTAACATATCTGTATTTTGGGGAGGGGAAAAACCTTTCCATTTTCTTACGTTGAGGAGTTTTTTTTATTGTGAGTCTGATTAACCAAAGCACCTAAACGCTGGTTTTACTCTAAGCATGTGCTTAAGGACTCCTGCTTTTGAGAATCCTGGCTCCATGGAAAAAAGCGGATCAGACAGTATTTTGAGCCACAAGGAGCTTTCCGTGAAATAAGCTGACAACAGCTCCTTAACCAGTTGAAGACTGGAAGCACAAGCCTGCATAATCAGCAATGGTCCTGCTTTTATTACAATGAAACTGCTGCTAATAAGTGAGACTGGATATTCATTCTGCCAGCTGGCAACTTCCCTTCCCCTCTGAATTTTGATTATTTTTACAACAATAACTATAAAACTTTGTGTTACTGTAATGCTTTGCATCTGAGGAGCTTACAGTACTTTACAAATGCACGGTAACTCGTTAATTGGATTAGTTAGTCTAATTGCCAAAAGGTAAATGCAAATGTCTTATTCCCATTTTACAGAAGAAGAAATTGAGGCAGCGAGAGGTTAAGTAATAGGAAGTTTGCAGACTGTTTAGCATTGGTGTAGTGAAGGGAATGAAAAGGATAAGCTCGACTGATAAATAGAAAGGGAGATAAAATAAGGTAATATTCCCTCTTTGGTGATCTAGAACAATCACTGAGAACTGTATCTTTCATTTCACCCTTTGATTTGTAGCCCTGTGAGCTAGACAAACTATTCCTTCCTTTCTGAGAGGAAGGAGGAACTCCCCCAAAGGGGAAGCTGAGATAGAAATACTTTAGAGATTTTTTTTAGCATTATTATTTTTGTAGGAAGATGGATGTAGCTGGAAATGTTATGATGTGAGTGGAGCCAAAAGAAGAAAAAAAGTCCTCCTTAGGCTGTGCGAGAAGCGAAAATGTTTGCGAGGCACTTGCTGTGCTAACCTGGGTCTGCACTGACCAATTTCCCTGGGCCCTACAGCTGTATTGCTTCCAGCACCCAGGCTGGCTTGTTCGGAGCTCTTTTAGGGATTTCGGCACATTTCTACCCTGTGACATGTATATGCACTGCCAGGCTCCGGTTGTACTGAGGGCTCTAGTGACCTCCAGCAACAAAACAGCAAACCTGGTGCCGGTTTCCCTGTGACCCTAATGCAGTCAGCTGTTATTGATCCCCTGCTAGGAAACAGGCTTTGCACATGTGAAGTTACTGTCGTCATCCTGTTCTCAGTTTACTGCCCTTGCCTGGCATGGAGAGATTGGGAAATTTATGTGTGTTGTGTATGAAGCAGGTTATTGTATTTTAGATTAAAAACAGTGGAACTGTCCTTGAAAGGGTACAGCCTGGGGAAGTAACAATGAAAATGGTCTTAAATTATTCTAGTTAAAAAGAGATTAAGGAAAATGCTTTGATCTCCCATGGTAATGATGAACTTCAGCAGATGTACTTGAAGGCTGTAATTCTTTCTTCCACTTTCTCTCAGTTAAGTAAAAGACCACCAAAATCTACAACACTTGGCTTCTGCATTTTTATTTCAAAAAGCATCTCATTCAGGGGGGGTGAAGTACTCATTAAATTGAGCCAGCTTGGTAGACAGAGAGTTGTTTCCGCTAGCTAGCTAATCTGTTGGGCATCAGCCATAATCAGAGAATGATTACATCTGCATCTATGCAGCGAGATGTTTGTTCCTTGGTATGTCTGTATCAATCCACATTTGGATTTGAGTGATAGTACATAACGTATCATGCAAATTTAAGAAGGCACTTCAGGATTTAGTAGGGTGCTGAATACTAGGGGGGGTTATGTCATCAGTATGGTAAATTACACCAACTGAGAACTTGACCTCCTGTTTTGATGTAAAAGTTATTACGCATATATATAATACTGTGCATGCTTGTATACCCCACCTACTTTATAAGGGAAAAAAAGCTAAACAAGAAAGGATTAATAGCTTTCATTCATTCAGCTTCTTAAAGTATACATAGTAGCACATTGCTTTAAAATGATGTAAGGGAGCAGAAGAATTTGAGGCAAAAAAGTTTATGCTTTCCAGCTAATACTTGCTTTTCATTGTATCGGCTCGCTGTGGTTTGCCTGCCTGACCCAGCTGCAATGAATGGAATCGAGCAAGCGCTGTTTGCCTGAGTCTTTCCTATGTGCTAACAGGAAGAAGTAGTGGTGACAGTTGTACCCTTCATCATCACTGGGAGAGAACAAGGAGGGGAGGGAAAGAAAGACCGAGAGCAAATGAGAACAATATTTGGCCCAAATTAGTTTTCCTGACCAAACACTTGGTATTTTTGTTGCAAAGGCCCCTGGCTCACAATGAAAATGAGCTAAGCCCCATTAGGAAGTCTTTCTGGATTTTGACTGGGAAGTGTTTGGTGTTGAATGAACGAGCTTTGAGAGAAGCTTTTGTCCATGTTGTGTTCTCATTAGCAGTGTTCTCATTAGCGGAGCCTTGTGATAAAAATGGGTGCATTGCCCTAGTTTTTATTTATTAGAACTAAAATCCAATGTGCAAGTATCCCTGATTTTTTTTTTTATCTTTCCTAATTCACCTATGCCGTGCCTTGCATGAGTGCCTCGCTGCCCTGTCCCTTCCCCTGTGTACCATCCCAGCGTGAGAGTCTCGCCCTCCTTTCCCTTCCTTTCTTCTCCCTTTGGCACATGCCATGAGCTGGCTCTTGCCCCACACTGTAAGCTTGATAAAGGCTGAATAGTGACACTTGCAGAGGGAAATGTTCACCCTGCCCAGTTTTAGAAACAAACACAAAAGTCTCAGTTTAAAAGCTGGTTTCTCTGGACTCTGTATATAACCTGCAGAGAGAAGCTCCTTCAGAAGGTGGTTCAGCAAATGAATCTGGCTTTGGTGCTCTGAAACGTCCCGTGGAGGAGCTGCTCTCCATTTCCACTAACACATGAGGAACCCGGGGTTCCCACCCTCCTAAATTAGTCAACATTACCTGAAGCTGGGCAGAACTGAAGGTCGGATGCTGAGCTATCTTCAGCTGTGCCCTGGTTTTCTCCCATAGCAACTGTACTGTGAGAAGCAAAATAATAATCTTCTGATACATGTTCCTTGGATAAAAGTTAGTTATTTTAAGTGTGTTCCGAGGCCCCAATTCCATCTTGAGTGTTTTCTAGCTGTGTTTATGGGACAGAAACAAGTGCTTGTGAAGCAAGTTGCAGCAGGCAACCAAAGGCTGTGACACCAGCAGAGTATTGGCTTTCTCATGCTGCCCTAGAAATGTGCTGCAACCCTAAACTGCAGCATCCATCAAGATAAAGTTTCAGTTTTGTTGTTCTGTGCCCTTGGCCCTTCAGCTAGGACCAGGCTTGCCTTTGTGTTGGGGGATGTTGATAGCAAAGCCCCCCCTGAGGGAGCTAGACTGAATCTTAGAAACCTGCTTAAAACATTGGTGTGTTAAAAAGACAGCACTTCCTAGGCTTGGTCTTGTTTGGGATATGGGGCTGGACTCTTTCATGAGAGAAATTTTCCATATAAGTACCTAGTACTTTCTGTTTCCGATTTATCTAGAAATTCTGGCATTTTCTCTGTCTAAAAGTCTCATTAGTAGGAAGACTCTAACGATATTTTGGCAAGACTACTCCCAATTTTGGATAAGTAAGTACAGAAACATATTGGACAAGAAAAATAATGGATGTAGTATGCTAACTTTTTTTTTCCTAGCTGAAAAAAGCTTCAATTCCAAGCAAAGATTTGGCTTAGTTTTCACTTTATTTCTTCCCTAATTGGTTCCTTTGTTGCACTATCATTTCAAAACAGACCTTTCTGCTTACTTTTCACCCTTTTTCAAAGCCCTTGTATTCTGTACTGGACTCCTAAGACATCAGTTGCCTCTGTAGTTTTCCTGTTTCAACTTTAGAACCTTTTTTTTTTTTTTTCTTTTGGAGAACTACTGTTTCCATTTTAATAGCTGAAGTTAGCAGACAAGGGAAATTGGGGGCTGGAGAGGCTAGAAAAAACAGGCTAGGAAAGAGGAGATGATGGAAGAAAACGACAGAAATACATAAAATGCAGTAAAGGAAAGATCTGTTTGAAACATAGCAGGAAGTATGGGAAAAACAGAAAGTGTGGAGAGAAAAGGCAAACAAACAGAAAAGAATTGCATTGCCAGAGCATGAGGTCTTCACTTTCTCCTTGCCTCCATTGGTATGATTATGTATTTGCTGGAAGCACACAGGGTTTTATGGAAATATCTTCCCTGTTGTCATCCCTGGATAGAATGATTCCTTTGAAATGACTTACAGGAGTGGAAAAGTCATTAATCAAGCCATCTTCCTAGCCTATGCATGAGTCTTTCTCTTTTTAAGTCACCTTAGAGGAGCAGGGAGAGGAGGAGCTGGAAAGTGAAGAATAGGAGTGATCATCTCAGGTCTGGAAAGAAAATGGACAAGGCTGTCTGGAAAAAAGAAACAAAAAGAACAGCGTACTGCAGAGCTTCCTAATACCGATACATCTCTAAAAACGGGAGAATGTGGTTGTGTGTGATTTGCTAGAGGAAGTAGAGGAAGGTCAATTAAAAAAAAAAAAAAAAAGGCTAGCAACTTTTAAAACGATTAATTTTCTACTTTATTTTTTATATATAAAGATAAAGTGAAAACTTCGATGAAACACTCAATTTTATTTGTGTTTGTTTGGATGGTACGATGGCCAGGAATTGTTTGTTTCAGGGGGTCTGCTTCACCTCTTTGTTCCACTATGGGAACAAATCTCTCGCACTGTTTGTGTCTCAAGAGCCATGCCAGAAGTCTGCAGTTCTTGTCTTCCTGCTCAGAACCGTTTTGCTTGGCTGTGAGCATAAAAGCTCTAGGGAGGCACTGTCTATTAGGGCTAATTCTGTTTCAGTTTTATCCAATGCTTTTTGTCTTTTGTGTGGCTCTCTTGCACTGTGTAGTTTGGCTGTAGCTATAATCCATGTGCCTCTGGCTTGTGAAATGTTGTGCTGGTTCAGTTGCTTTCCAGTGGCCATGTTCCACATGCTCTTTCTCAGCAGATCACAGAGTTTAAACGTATGCACCAATGTAATCTGACCTCCTGCACAGAACCGGCTACAGAATTTCATGCAGCCATCCCTGAGCAATCCCAGTAAATCCAGGTTGCATCGGAGCATGGCTGGTACTGACTGAGGTGTGGCAGCTGGGAATGGTGGAGATCTCAAAGCAGGTTGTGCAGGAACTGGGGTTTTAAAAGCTCCTGAGCATCTAGGAGCACACAGTGCGGTGCTGTACTGAGCAGACCTCTCCAAGCTAGCAGTGAATCTGGTGGCATGGTGGTGCTCTGCTAGGACTTTTCATAGTTGATGAGAAACAGGCCTAAATGTCCTGGAAGGACCAGACTGTTCATGCACTGCTCTGTGCCGTGTAGGCGTACTGCCTTGTTCAGTGCTGGTGGGGAGGTCTCTAGTGGATGCTGGTGTGACGCGCTGCGGACGTGCCTGTCGCGTTTGCAGGAGCAGGAAACCCCACTGACTTCCAGTGGCACGTTTAGAATTGCTGCTGATTTATTGGAGCGTTTCTGATAATCCTCCTCTAATTGGCTTCTTTTGTGGTCCACGTGGGTTGTTGCTGTTGCCACTGCTGCAGAATGGTGGTTTGTATTATGGGAAGTCCTGGAGATCCTGAAGAAAAGCAAAGTGCCATGGTTCTGCATGCTCTCCACACATGTAGTAAAAATCAGGCCTTGTCCCAAGATCTAACTGCAAAAGGCACTTTTTTGTGATGTTCTGCAGAGAAGCAGTGTATATTTGGGGGGAATGATTTTATTCAAATTCTTAAGAGGATACAGTGATGAAGAGCTTCGATGCTGCACGCAGTATCTGGGATGATATCCAAAAAGCCCAGATGTTTAGTCTTCAGTGGCTTGATTTTAAGCTATTAAATGTGGAGTTTATTTTTTGGTTGGAAGCTGACTTTTTCTCAATTTTCCTAGTGTACACTGAAATGTTGACTTTCCTGAGGGAAGCTTGATCCTGTTGGTTAGCCCATTAAACAAGTGCAATACACTTGTGCCACATGTATGCATTAGCATTGGAATCACATTATTTGCTGGGGGGTTTTGGTTTGGTTTTTTTTTTAAAGGATTTTCATTATCTGGGACAAAAATACCTTGATGCAATAAATGCAGATTTCCTCAGTGACAAAATACCTGATAGGAAGGTAAAGTGGGCATGCCAAGTTAGAGGTAGTTGCAACGTAGACTAAGGGAGGGAAAGGCTACCTAGTGCTATCCTGTCTCCCATCATGTCACACCGTCGTGTTTTGCATGAGGTCCTTCATCTGCCACATCTGCTTGTTTCTAGATAAAGGCAAGGAAAGGCTACTTCTTTTTCATGTGCAATGTTTGTCCCAGCTATCCATGGAGGAAAAAGGAAAAAAAAAAAAAAAAAACCAAACAAAAGAATAAAATGAGAGAACAGGATGGTATGATGTCTAGAAGGCTAGAAGGTTTCCTCTTTTCACATGTCTCCGTGTCTGTTGCTGGAACCTCATATTGGCCTCAAATGCAGGAGAGCGCGCTGGGGAGGGTGAGGTTGTTGCTCCCCTTGACTAGATATGAGAGTGGCAATCCCCATTTCCTTCAAAGGCTCCAAGCCTGCTGTATGAGGGAGTCTGCACCTCTGGGGAATGATTACTTGGACACCTGCCACCCTGAGGGGTAAGGACACAAGGACTGTTTTTTCTTTTCCCAGCCAGATGTAGTGAGCAGGTTCATGTCCTCCTCATCTCTGCCCTTCAGCAGTGAAAAATATACCTGCTCTCAGAGTCATATAAGACAATATCATCTCTATGTAACAGAAATACCTGGTACAGGATCTTCTGATGGCATTATATACAGAAATACACGGATATGCCATCTCCTGATTCGTGCATCACCTGCCTGTGTCACCTGACGGAAGCTCTGGAAGAAAGAGTCCCAGGTCTGCCCCAGAAACACAACATAGCGATAGGAGGGTGTAACAGTAGAGTAGCAAGCTGCTGCCAAAGCTGCCATCTCTGCATAATGGAAATGAGATGGGTTGTCTTTTGCGGACACCCTTTTGGTTGTGGGCCCTGAGCAGGTCTGTGTGTTTCCCTTGATTTTTTTCAGCCAACTGGTACCACATCATCTTCCTCCCCACACGCCTCACTGCTTCCAGGGTCTAGTGGGGGTATGGGAAGTTGCTTTCCTTTGTGCTTGGTCACAAAAACGGCTTTGAGATCAACAGGCCAGGGATAAAACAAGCAGCCTGCAGATTTTCTAGTACAATATTTATACTCTAAGAAAGCACAGCCATGCATGCCGGATATTCATCTGGCTAATTCGTGCTGTTGACAGGAAGCAGACATTCAGTCTCAAAACATTTACACATCTCTGCATTGACAACACCAACATATATTTGGCATCTGCGTAAGAGATGCGCTGCAGTCCCTTTGATTATTAGCTGTCTTGCCTGCTATAATGAACGTAGGCCAAGTGACTGACCAAGAACCTATGCACACAAGTATGTGAGATTCAGCACCGTTTCTTGAAAGACTGAAAGATAATTTAAGATTGCTGGTTCTTTATTTCTTTGATATGGTGTATGTGGATGTTGCCGGGCATTTAAAATGTCTTTTTCTCTTTATAGGCATTTGGCTTCCTAGACAAAGTATGTTTGCTGGGTTTGTGTGTCCTGGCAAAACTTCTCCCTGCTTTCAGTTTCATTTTGGTTTATTTGATGTACTAAGCCAATACAGACCCACTCTCTGCAAACAAACTCGGATCCTGCTACAGACTTGGGCATCTCTCAGTCATTTGCTGTATAACTTCAGAAAAATTCTGGGATTTTTAAAAATAAAATATCCCTCATAAATAAGAGAATATTATTATATCTGAATTGCCCTCACTTTAATTTTTAAAAAGAATATTTTAGCACATAAATTCCCCCTCCCTCCATTTATCTTCTGTTATTAAGCATTGAAATGCATACCTTTCTCTAAACTGGCTTCATGGGGTGAAGTTGTTCTCCGTTGTATATTTGGCCTTTCACTGGCAATCTATGTCAATGAGTTTGCTCTTTAGTTAAACCCTTAAGGTCCTCCAGAGACCCTAAACAAAATGTTTTTATGTTCAGAAGGTGCCTGAACATTTAGGAACAGCTACTGAGGATAGTCACTACCGATGTAGTGACTTGCTGATATTATGATCTGGATGCAGGCTTGGACATGTCAGTCAGCATCATTGACAACACCCGCCCACCTCTCTCTTTTTCAGGCATATACCAGATTTCCCATCTCATCTTTAATGATATTGCTACCAAAACTCTCTCGATACCTGCTCATTACACAGAGTTGGGAACCATTAAGCAATTACACAGAAAGGTAATTAGATGATCCCAATTGTGAGAAACAAGGAACAAATCCAATAGTCAAATCATCTACTTAGGAAGTAATAGGAAAGACTCTGCATGGGAAGTTGGAAGCTTATCTATAGTGAATAAAGGAAAAGGATGACACAAGTATTAGATGATCTTGTAACTGTCCAAGCCAAAACTGGGCACAGCTATGAAGGCAACAAATATGGTACAAGGATGTATCAGGTGAGTTCCTTCCAGTAAGTAAAAGGTAATATTAGAGAAATTATGTGAGTCACTGGTGTGACCCCATGTGGTCATTTAGCGTACGGTTATAGTCATCCACTTTCCAGAAGGACCCAGGATGCCTCTTCCAGTCCCATACTTGTGCCTTCTCTCTCTACAAGCTGTATGAAGGCTTGTTGTGGACGTGAATTTCAGTGTGCAAGAAGCTTCCTACAAGTTGGCATTTGTGCACAGGGGATTGTCCTTCTGCTGTTTTGACCTCCTGATGCCTCACAGTCATCATCCAGGCAGCTTCAGCGTGGCCTCCAGATAACGTCCTTCATCATACCTTTGTGGCGACTGCCATGTACTGTACCAGCAGGTGATTTTAAATGCAAGCTGACAGTGAAAATAACACTAAATAGCTGCCTTAAATCACAGAAAGAAAGGTGTTCGCTTAAGATTAAAACATTATATTATTCACTTGATTCTTTTTCATATAGTTGAGGTATGTGATTTGTAATGACAGGAAAACTTCTACACATTCAGAAGTTCAGATTAGATTAAAAGCCATCATTTCAACCACTTTATCTGCATCTTCCACTTACCTAGATTGTAGAACTATCTTGAATCTGAAAAATGGATTGGAGATCTTGAAAAGAGATTTTCTGATGTGATTTCTTTTTTTTCCTTTTTTTTTTTTTTTTTCCCCTCTCACTCAGCCTGGAAAACTAATAGTCGTTTCTGGGGTACCATAATAATAGCATTTTTGAACTTCAGGCTACAGATAAATGGGGCAGATATATGACAAGAGGCTCAGAAGGCGCAACTGGTATTTAACCACAAAAGGATCTATGGCAAAAGAAAAAGAACGCCCTATAAACAGTGATGGGCAATATAGCTATAGCACTGTAGGGATACTTAAATTCTGATTGTCTGAAACACCGTGTAAGGCCAAAATCACTGGGCACTGAATCTACACGCTATATTTAACATGGGTTTTGTTCTGACCTGTGTGTTGTGGCTTATCCTGCTCTGTGCTGCCCATCCCTGCTGTGCTTCCCCTCTGTAGCACAGATCTAATGTTGGTTGTGACCACCAGCCATTTCTTGAAAGCATACTACCCTCTTGCTCAAAAGGTCGTTGGTATTTTAGCATTATGGCGATGGTGGTATCAGGATCCTTTTCTTAGTATCAGAATCATGAAATATTCAGAAGGTATTGCTCATCTCTGCCTAAAGTTCCAAGACATCATGAGTGTTGATGATTGGAACAGGAGCTCTTTGCATGTTATCTGAAATGTTTATCATAGCAAAGGTTGACATGCCAGAATTGGCCAACTGGCATGAAAAAAAAAATTCACTTCTTGGGAAAGTGCTATCACTTTGCTGCCTTTTAGAAACTATAGTTGTTTTCTGAATTACAAGTGGTTTGCATAAAGAACATAAATTGCTGTGCTCTTTATCACTGCTTACTGTATGACAAATATACAGTCCAATTTTTCAAGTGTGGTGTCTTGAAAATGAATGTGTATTTGAAATGAAAACCATTTCAGTACTTGAGCATCCTCCCTCTGGAACAGACTGGATAATAACATGTTCATCACCTTGGGTTATTTTAATATTTCCTGAAGCCTGCACAAGATGCTTTCTATTTTCTTGTCAAAACATACTGAAATGAAAATTATTTTTAATAAAGTACAGTAATCACAGTGTGATCACCAAGTGCATCTTCTCTTGTCAGATTGTTTCTTCCTACTCGCAGGTATTTGCAGTTACTTAATGTTATGATTGCTGAGCAATCTAGCGTTGGGAGGAAGAGAGTGGAATATTTCATTTCTGACGAAGAGCACTGGGTGATAGAGAACATTCTCCTTTGCCTCCTAGAATAGTATCATTGTTTAAACCTGATGCTGGAAGAGTTGACTGCTGAAGGACTTCATTTTTTCCCCCACTGTTTTATTGCTCTCTTCTGTCGGTACCACGCACTGAAAGCAGAGCGCCCACTGACACTCTGTTTTTCCATGTCTGTCCATAAATGTCTGCTGGAGTGCTATGCCAGATACGATGCCTGAAAGGTGCTTAGCATGACAATATTAACATTCGTTTCTAACTAGTCCATGGGAGCGCGGGAGTTAAGTCTCATAGCTTCTTAGGTTGTGTGCTCTTTTGGTGAGCAGCTGGTGGATAACTTGCTTAGCTTCCAGTAAACTGAGGTCCAGTGTTTAGAAGAGAAAGTTGCTTGTCTACACAGGCGCTGGGAGCTTTTGGAGATAATGGCTGAATGATTTTTTTCTAAACTGTTTTCTGTACACCAGGTTTTTCACTCAAGTCGCTCAGCTCTAAAATAAGTGATGGACAAATCTCAAGAGATTTGGTTTCATATCTTACCCAAACATTATCCAAGCTAAGTAAAGCTCTGGAGTCTGCATAACTGAGCATGAAACCTCAGAAGAACAGACTTTCTCATGAGAGTGTCAGTGTTTCCTGCCGGCTGGAAATACCAAGAAAATAGTCTTTCTTGTGGTATTTTGGAACTTCAGCATCTGGACGTCACTGTTATTAGGGAGGAAAGTGAATATGAAAAATAATTGTTTAAAAAGCAAACCCTTTTCCAATTTGGGGTGTGAGGTTCCTTTCTAGTTTTTCAGTGAAGGTATTAATTGATACCATAACTCTGAAAGTAGGAGATCTTAGTCTGAAGCTGCAAGTTCTGGCTATTTTGTTCTGGGTGTTGCAAAATATTATCACTTGTGAGTCACCCAGTATTTCTTCAGTCAAGGGAAGAAATTGCTATTGTATTCTTCCCTCCCTTCTATGTAAATATGTAACTAAGCACTGCTCTTGGAGGACTTGTTTTTTGGGAGAACATTCTGCTTTCTTCAATCATTGCTTCAAGTGTGAAATTTAGCTCAGCTGATGAGCCACAATGAATGTCTTGTGCTAAACAAGTCTAGTAAAAATAATCTTAATGATTACATTATATAACTAGTCCACCGATAAGAAATGCTGTGGTGCTAAAACAATTGTAATATGAAATCATATGTTGGTTTATATGGAAAACGTAGATGTGAGCTATTCCTGTATTTAAAAATGGAATTAACCTTCAGTTTGGATTTTGACAGTCATCAATGGGACTTGCAGAGAGAGTAACTTCAAAAGTTAAAGACGGAAAAGTGTATTTATCTCTTGTCCTTCTGCCACTGCAAGATTTACAATATGTTCTCTTCTTTATTCAGTCCATATTTAGTAACTCGAGCAATGAGTTTTCCATCATTGGCTTTGTATGATTACTCCAAGTTTGCGCTGTTAGCAGTATACCAGGAAATATTTCTCAACTTCCCTCTCGGCTTATTTTTACCAACATTTTCGTTCTTTGACAGGTCCTCACGAAGTCTCACGTCTCACTGTTTATGGTGGTCATGTGCTGCAATTTGGTTGCCTGTAGGTACTCACTCACATCTAGGTTCGCTCCTAAGGCCCCAAACACTTGGCGTGTTGTTAGGGGTAATCAAATGAAGTTCTGCCATTTGCAAAATCTGGATTTTTATGGCTGTATTTGTGCTCTATCCAGAATTTTCTCCAGTTTTCCAGTCTTTGTGGTTTTGAATTGCCAGGAATGCAGTGTAAATGTTGAGGGAGAGTAGTCAAGTGCAATATAATTTTCTTGATAGGTATATTTGCTAAATTTGTACTGCTCACCCTTCTCCCACTTGCTGCTGTTATTGCAACCATATTTCACAAAGAGCTTTTGTCAGTTTTGAGGTCTGCTTCTGTTCCTTCAGAGAGTATGTTTTTGGAAGGATTACCTTCCAGAAAAATACACATACATATGCATATACATATAGTTAGATATTTATTGTATAAGTACTTCTTTCCCACATACCAAAATTTTATAGGTTTCTTTGTACTGTTACATTTAGTTATTGGAGATTGCAAAAATGTTTCAATTTAGTAACATTTTAAAATGTAAGAACAGATCATCATGAGTTCCATACTTCGCTTTTGCATGTAAATATTATCATTAATTAGTTGTGCAATTAATAATAACCTGCATTCATATACACACTGTTTGAATCACAGTAATTGAATGTTCAAATTAAGAATGTGTTTGCAAACAGATGTCTAAAAATTGTTTGTTAGTTACCTACAGCGCTGCTTTTCTCTGGTTCTGTTGTTATAAAGGGGATTCAAATAATGCAAGAGGCAAAAGAAATCACTGCAGGAACATAATCAAAGTGACAGCTTTGTGCCGTATTTCCATATCAAGCCAAAGTGAACAAAAAAATTCAGCTGTATATGCATACTTAACAATGTAGGTGTGTCTCTGGGGAGTGATCTGAAATGAAGGGACTATCTTTTCTTTCTTGCATTTACGACTCTCCATTTCCAATTATTTTTCTAACTATATATTAGCTGGTTTAATTAAAAGGTGATGATTCACCGCTTTCTAGCCACCGAGAACATTTTTATAAAGTAGAGGTTTAAAAATAGTAATAATGTAGAATATTTTACTATTACTCTGAGCATTTGGAGCTGTAGGAATATTTTAGCACAATTTGAACAATGAAAGAACAAGCTATTTTCAGTAATTTTGTGTTCAAGGGTGATTCAACCTCGGTGCTTGCTAACTCTAATTTTCCAAGGCTTATAAGACTTTAATTTGATTCTTTATCTGAGCATAAAACAATGTCTGAAAATTGCATAGTAAATTGCTGGATAATCACTTTTTTGTGGACTACCTGATTGTCAGAATGAATACTGCCTTTTAAGAGAGTAAAAGAGTGTAAAAAATTTTGTGCTTCTGTCTTCAAATGTATACACCTATGTATACGGATATGTGTGGTGGTGACATAAAGTTAAAAAAAATAATATTTGTGACAAATGCATTTTATTTCATCATTTCCCAATTAAACAAGTAGTTTTGATTGCTGCCTCTTCCCTAGGCTGGTATTCCTGTCCTTTGTCACAGCCCTTTTGGGAGTGATTTTAAATTTCCAAACTCGGACCAAAGTTAACAAAAACACTAATGAAAAAAAGCAAGCATTGTCTTAAAATGACTGTATCCTCCTTTTTGTCCAGAGTACACTTCTTGAAGACCCAGCATGAACGATAGGCAGAGTCTTGTCTTTTGTGGATTTCAGATCTGATATATTGAATTCTAGATGGCCAGAAACAAGGACTGGGAACTTCTTTCCATTAAAAAGATGTTGTATCCCAGTGGGAAGCAGAGTTCCAAGTTGTCTGGTATATCAGACCTAGAAAAACAGTTCTAGGTGTAACAGAATTGTTGTAATTACACACAAGCAAATTGAGGTTTATCTTGAAAAAGAAAATGCTCTACAATTACGTCATTTTATGCAAAATTTACACAATTTTTATGTTGCCAAAAAAAGCCTACGTGCCGAAGTCAAACACTCCAAGGTAGGAGAATGGCCGAGCTGGAGCCCCTCCTTTGCTGTAGCTTCCCTCAAACTCCCGTGTCGGCCACCGAGTACAGAGGGACCTGCAGGAGTAAAGGTTGTGTGGGACAGCTGTCAATCAGCGTTTACTGTCTGTCAGGGTGGGTGTGTTCTCCTGTCAATACAAAGATGTTAGCTTACCGAAACAAAGCATTAAAACTTTTGATGAAGTGATGTCGTAGTTTAGCCCCCGAAACCAGGACAAGTGAGTTTGTTGACATCAGTGCAACCAGAAGAGCTGCCCAGTATGTATGAGCTCCCTGTCAGTATATTTAGGTTTGGTTTGTTTGTTTTTTTAACAACACGATTAGTTACCTGGGCACATGAGTTGAATTAACATAGAGACTCCTTGCCGTTCTCCTGGCTGGGTGCATCAGTTGTCCTGTCTCCCATCCCTCCGTGTGTGTGGGCCGTTTGCAAATTGCAGAGTACTAGTTGACTTGAATTCAAGTGATTTAAAGCAGCACCTGGTTAGAGGTCAGATGTGGCGTTTGGCCTTGTGGCAGGGTGAAGCTGAGAGTTCACCAACCCCAGCTTATCCTCCCTTGTTCATCATGGCTTCTCCTTCCTCAGCCCCCCGCCGGAGGTTGCAGCCTTCGCGGAGCTCCAGCTCAGCAGCGTGCCGAGACGCCTCTGCTCCTTGCTTCTGGGGCAGAGCACTTCTGCTGCTTGTTTTCTCTTTTATTTTCACTTGGGTCGTCAGGGACGGAGCTGGGGTGGGTGCGGAGCTGTGGCTGGCTGCGTGGTTGCCCTTTCACACCCCTCGGTGGTCGTGGGGCCATGGCCGAGCTGGTTCAGGGGGCAGCGCCAGCGGGAAGGAGGGAGCCCCTGCGAGGACCCGGGTCAGGGCAGGAAGGTGGGAAGAGCCTGCTTGGCACGGGTGCGGATTAGTTCAGCAGCCGTGACAGCTCCCTTTCCGATGGCGTCAGCGATGCCGTCTGCCGACGGAGAGTCTTCCACATGAACAAGTGCTGTGGTGTGCTAGCTCTAAGTACTAACTGGGGGACTGAGCTTCCAGGCTACCCTGAAACCTCTGTTCCCATTCACTTCCAGTAACTAATGCCGCTTTCAGCAGCGGCAGAGAAGCTGCCTCAGTTCTCCAAAAAGGCAGCCAGGCCCTCGCTCCGGTCACTACACAACTTTTGCTCCCCGGAGGCCGACTGTGAAGCTCACGTGCGCCAGTGGGAGCTCGCCTTTGCTGCGTGCCGCTGCTCCAGCACTTCGCGATAATTGTGGGAACCACAAGTGGCAGGCAGTCCCTTCAATTATTTGGCATTACCCTTAAGTACCCGATCAGTCAGGGCAATTCAGAGTTTGATGTCTGAGAGCTCTACACACCTGCAATTACTTAAATCCGCAAAATGGCACCCATAGGTATTTGCAGGCCCAAAAATGTTGGCATAAAATTAGAGGCCATTTCCTAAAACCTGTGCCTAAATTTTGATGATATACTATATGAGGGGTTGTTATTTTGAAATGGATTTGCGGAAAGCAATTGAAAATCTCCAGGCATCCCATCTGTGTTTAAAGTAACAACAATAACAAAACTTTAAATTAGCATAGGAGATTTAAGACATTTCAGGAAAACATTGATTAAATCTGCCAATGAAATGAATGTGTTTGGCGAGTGACCTAATTAGTGTATACTTGGTTCTTTTTCACTGCACTGCTTACCACTAATTGCTGTTCTGCTGGTCTTCTCCTGACAAGTAAGAAAAAACAAGGATGAGGGATTTGTTGAGGAAATAGTGACATTCAGTTTTAATTCATTTGAACCTGCTGCCAAGCTTAATTATGGAACTGAGAAACTGAGACCGGGAGGCCCCCAGCCGTTTAGGTTATAGGAGCCGGAGATGTTTAGTGTCTGCCAGTGTATTTGGGTAGCACTTACTGCAGCTAGCTATAAACTTGCGCTTGCTGATGCTTAGCTGTTTTCTTTCCCCCACAGGTACAAAACCACTGGTTTTATTCCTTAAATTTAATTATTTAGCTCTAATGGCATCAGGCCAAAACAAAATTACAGGCATTTTATTTCTTAGAGGAAAGGTTTAACAATTAATCTAGATAGTCTTGTCTTGGGGTTTTTTGTGTGTGCGGTTGCGTGTATAAACTAGTAATATGTCATTTTGCAAAAAAACCTCGGGATCCTGGAATACTTGTAGCATTGGAGTGCCGAAGTCACCCTCAGTGTAAGTACACTTGAGCTGAGGGGCTCATGTTAGTGATAAATTCAATTCTCGCCTCTTGAAGCGGCGGGGGATAACACAGCTTTCCCTATTTGCGTTTGGAGCTCTTAAAGGAAAAGGGCAGGATGCTTCATGAAAAAAGGGGAAATAGTTTTGGTTTTGGTTTCCTGTGGTGGTGATGGATTCCTGTGAGCAGAGTCTGAAGGTCCCGGTTTAGAATCCGAGTGCATTTTTCATGATGTTCTGCACAAAAACTGGGGGCCGGGGGAGTATAATCCATTGATGAGAATGTTTATGAGGCAGTGCACATGCACAAAACCAAGAAAAAAAAGCAGCTGTGGAATGTGAGGCTAGCAGAGGGTGGGGCTGGTGGGGCTTGCACTTGTTTTTAAAAGAGGAAAGAGAAATGTAGACGTTTTCTTAGAGCAGCAGCGTCCGATTGGCAGAGCCTGGTCTGAATCCCTCCTGGGGGATGCTTCCAGGCAGCCTGCTGCCTTTTCCCAGGAGGAGCCAGGGAATAGTTTTCCGAGCAGGGATGGGTGCCTGAGCAGGCAAAGCCGCCCGTGCCGTACCTGCCAGGGGCAGCCACAGCAGCCCCGCTCTGCCGGAGGGGAGCACAGCCTGTGCCCACTCCAGCCACAGCCTGGGCAGGAGGGAAGGAGTCTTGATTGGCACAGGGAATTTGGGGACTCATTTCTGCTATGGGGAGAGCTGGAGGGGGTGTTCCAAGACCCAGCTTTAGCTTCTGTGGGGACTAAACTTGTTCTACCCTGGAAAATATATAAAACAAAACAAAAAACCCGCAAGCAAACCAAACCCCCCCAAAACCCAAACAAAAAAGCCAGTGCTACTTTGTTAGTGCCTGAGACCTAAAAAATGAAGTGAGATTATAAACAAATGAAATATGTTAGTGTAGGTCACCAACATAGGCTATAAACATCTACATGGAAGAACATAAACTGTACAAAAAGGCAGCGTGCCTGGTTTTCTGTTATATAGCATTGCAGGGTTCTTGTAAGGATACTTGAATGCTGAAACAGCCTGGGAACTTGGCTTCCCTTGCGGCAGATTGATGTTCTTTGGACGGGTTTTCAGCCATGGAGTGATTTTGTCCTGATGTTCTGTGTGTGGTGGAGAGACGTGTCGGGAGGGGGGAGGGCCAGAAAAGATACTTGGAATGAAAATGAACTTGAGGGAAGGAAAGAGAGCAGCTTTGCAGTGAGGCTGGGAGTAGTAATACTAGAATGCAGAATGGGCAGCTAAAGATGCAAGGTTTTCTTGTCTCGAGACTCTCACTGGATCTCTGATATGGTTATATAGCCCCTTGTGCCCATTGAATAAATGTTTAGAAGATATTAATGGTTTTAGATATTACGGACTGATGTTAATCTTCAGTAATTCACTATATTAGATATACATGATCTCTGTAATGCAACAGTATATCTCTGTAATACAACACCAGAATATTCTTACACTTTCTGGTTTTTACACTTTTTAGTACTGTGCAGTACTAACTTAGGTGTGTATACTTACCATGCTGTCTAAAAAGTCGTATTAAAAATCATTTCCCTTCTATTACTGCATACATAAACTCTGCACTGCACACTGTTGATAAATACAAAAATCTAACTTTATTATCTGTTTTTAACACCAATATTAAAACTTAATCTTCGTGCTTTCACCTCTTAGTTTTTGGGCATGAACATGGTGACAAATAGAAGGGAATTTTGTCTCCTGAGAAGAGCACCTTGGTATCCTAAAAAATGATTTGCTCTGTGTTTGATCCAAGCCATCCCATGACTTCCGAAGGCATTTCAGGTTTCCCACTTGGCAGATCTGGCTTCTTGTCAGGATCTCTCATCTAGCAAGATGGAAGCTGCATCTAATTGTATCTCTTCTTTCCTCCCAGAGGCTGTTCTCCCAAAGGGCAAAGGCATTGGAGAAATCCAGGGAGGACTATTGCTCTCTTGTAGCATGTTTTTTGGTTCAAAGCAGCATCAGCTTCACTGCTACTCTGCAGTGAAGAGAGAGCTTGGATAATACTGCCAAGCAAAATGCCATGTAGAACAAGCCGATTTAAAAATGACATGCTCAACAGCAATAAAAAGGGAAAATCAAACGGGGGATTTCTGTTCTGAGCAGACAGAACACACGCCACCTCCCCAAGTTGACCAAACTCCATTGCACTTCTTCATGGTGGTCATTATTAGATCTGCTGTCCCAGTGTACAGTTGTTCTAGGCTTTCCCTCCATTTGTAATAATGCCCTACCAAAAAATTCACCCAAAACCAAAAACACACAGAAAACTGAGGGAAGAAAAGAACAGAAAGGTTCAGATCTGGACTTTGTTATCAAAATAGTGCTTTTCATACTCTTTAAGTAAGTCAGCAGTTCCTTTAACAATTTTGGCTGTTTCTTTTTTCTTATTTCTTTTTCATTTTCTTAAAACTTTGCGAATGAGATTTAAGCCAAGAAAACACAAAAGTCCATGTGCACAAAATTCTTTCATCATTGGACTAACCCCTGCATCGAGTAGTGTATAAGAGTAATAAAGAGATGTTTATAACTTGGGGGGCAAGGTGATCACAAGCACACACTCTTATACCTAGATTTGGTGCAGAGAGGAAGATAATAAGGCCTCCCAGGAGCAGCGAGAAAGGCTGGCAAAAGAAATAAAAATGGATACGTCAGGGAAGCATATCTGTGGTTGCCTCCTGTATGATGTGTATTGACCTAGTAAATGGAGATGTCTGCAAAGGAGCTGCTATGCTATAAATATGCTTGTGCTAATATTATTAAAGCTTTCAGGCAGTTCAGTTTCGTCCGTATGGCTTCCCAGGGAGAGGCCAAAGAGGTGGCCCCTGGCCACAGCTTGTACGAGCAGCACGTGCCTACCTGCACTGTAATTGCTTAATAAGATGTAGGCTGGGGGTTTCCCTGGATGGATTGTGAAATATATGCAGCTGCCTAAATAGGTGCTTGGCGAGATTTGTAGATCTTCCTAACTCTGTTGAAATCTTTATGAGCAAGACATTTGAATGCTGTTGAAGGTCAGAGATAGCTCAGTGCTTAGAAGTTGTCAAAAGTCCATTCCTTGTCGTCTTTGCCTTCCTTTGTGTCTTTAGGAAAATACAAATACTTTCAGAGTTGTTGATATCCAGTAGGTGCGTAACAGCACTGGTCTTGCTTGAACACACCAGTCTTGCTGGTTAAAGAAAGAAAAAACAGAGAGGGAAGAAGAGAAGATAGGAAGTGATTGGCTGATTAATAAACTAAACTAATGCAAATACCGGGAGTAGGAAAGCCACTTAAAAGCAGACGATTATTACCCCTTGCCAGTCCCTAAGATCTAACCTCAGTAAGCGCTGTTCAGATGACACCCTGAAGCAGCTCCTGGTAAGGACCGGGCCCTTGTTCCAGCAGAGAGGGCGGTGAGATGAAAGGGATGTGGTTTAACCAGGCTGCAACTTTATTATCTTACCATCTTCTAGAGCTTTCTGGCAGTGACTTGTAGAGCGCAGGTTGCGATTTCTCCCTTAATTGCTCCCACCTGCTGGAAGAGTGCGCTCCCTGCCCCTACGCAGATGGCCCCAGCCTGCCGCAGAGACCCGCAGCCTTCCTCTTCTGAAGCTTAATCCTCGTATGGGTTCAAGGGACAGGGAAAGGGTGTTGTTTTCTCACAAAACAAGCCACTGCAAGCTGTAGCTTTGTATCCCGGGGGGGGCCATATTGCTGCCTCCTCTTACGGAAGAGATGGGGCAAGACTCCAGAGCACCAGAGCCCCATGAGTGTGTGCCCTCCTGCAGCCAGGGACCTTTTATCTGTTAGGACAGGCAAAGAGCTGCCTTCTCTCCTGCTCTGCTGCATACCTTCCAGCATTTTGAAGCTTCAGGTCATTGCATTTCCTTAAACCCAACTAGGTTCAGGAGGAAGGGGGTGAGAAATAGAGCTGTGATGGCTGGTGGTGGTGACAGGGCTGCTGGAAGACTATGAGACAGTGTGAGAGAATGGAAAGGGTTTCCTTCTTTATAAAAATAAAATCTTTATCTGTGCACATACACATGGATAATAATGAAAATCGCTATTTATGTGTTTATTTTTCAGGTTACGGTTTTGTAGATTTTGACAGTCCGGCAGCAGCACAGAAAGCAGTAGCATCTCTCAAAGCAAATGGCGTGCAGGCGCAGATGGCAAAGGTAAGAGCAACCACGTTATTACAGGATTGTCTGAGCGCTAGGTTAAATTTCCAAGAGTTTGTTTTGCTCCAGTTTTTCTTAAGGGTTTGGATTGCTTATTCCAATGTTTCCTTCATTCTTTGGCTCCAGCGCCTTATGCATCCTATGGTTTGTCTGCGTTCTTGAGACCTGTGTCTCATGCGATGGGTTCTGCTCTGATAGTCTCTCTGCCCCTCTCTCTGGAGAGGTTTGTAAGATGGAGAGCGCTGGAGTGGCAGGGCGGTTGGAAATGCCTTTGTGCTGGCTGCAGTGAGAAAGAATTGCCTTTCCTTCACCTCGGAGTTGTCTTCATTTAGTTCCTTTGCCTTGGAGTAGTTATTCTTTTCTGACGTGCCTGGTGGGCTTCTCTGAAAGAGTGATTGACTGAACATAAGGAAGGTTTGTTTGATCTGCCTTGGTTTGGCTTCTCCTGTCTTTTTATTTTGAGGATGTAAATGGAAGTGTAGCAGGCTGCTGAAGAATAGTTGCTGGAGGTTGTCTGGAGGTGACTGGTGTCTGGAGGCTGCAGGAGCCATGCCGTACATCTCGTAGCAAGCACAGTGAGCTCAGATACTCTGGTCCTGGTGTTGTCCTTTGTCCCCAAGCAAAGGGGCTGATGGGGAGACAGGGGTTATAGTAAGTGACCGTCATGTGCTCCGGCTGTTGCCTCTCTGAAGGCATAATCATGTGTCTTTGGGCTCTAGACTGTGTCAGCCAGCAACAATAGCTGTTGCTTAGTACTTTAAAAATGCCTTGCCCTAGAATCACAAAAAGCCCTTAATATTGCCTGATTTAGTCTCTGCAGAAATGATGTCAGCCTAGAATCTCAAAGTGTAAAAACAAACAGGTAATTACAAAACCAGAGGCAAATCAACTAATAAAGAATCACCACATTTGAAGATTCCCATTTAAAGGAATGCTGGTGATCTAAACCTTTGTTTTTCAACAATATTACCCTAAACCCACTTTTTTTTTTTTAAGGGAAAAAAAAATTCGTGGTGGTAAATGAGATTCTTTTGCCTTCTACTGAATTACACTCACTGTGCCTTAAAGTAACTGCATGTCATCCATGTATTCCTGTTTAACAATGCCCCACAATGCAAGCTATGCTGTTTTATTGGCTCTTAGTTTTTATTGACATGTGGCGATAAAAAATACTTGCTTCAAATGGGTAAAAGATGGCAAGCTGAAGAATGTGAACACCTACTAAGGACTGTGCTATTTTATTTCTCAAATATACTGCATCTCCTTGTTAAAATATAGGCAATTTGACTCATTAGTCAAGCTGTGAAAAAGAAACCAAAGACAGGAGATATGTTTTGTCCTACTGGCTGATATCAAATAGCCATTTCTGGGGAGGAGTAAATCTCTAACTACATAACTCTGTAAAGGTGTAGATTTAAAATTAGAGATTTAAAGATAGAATTGAAAGATAAATCTATATTTGGTATTCTCAGGATTCAGAACAATGAACAAGTTCAGCACTTACATGCATAGAAATACCAGAACAGAAGGTGACTTAAAATACTGTATTGGATTGTCCAGTATTTTGGGGGCCAAAAGCAAAGTCTGATGCTTTTGGAGTGCAAAGGGCTGTACCAGCCACTGAGGTTTATTTTCTGGGGGATCTGTGGTGGGAGTAGTTTTTTGCCCTGCGTGATTTTGAGGAGGCTGGTGTGTACAATTTTGTTTGCATAAGGCTGACTGTATTTTTATTATTTAGCCATGGTGCCTGGAATCCCAGATAGGTTCTTTTTAGTGTGTTTGATAGTTCAAGATAAATATACAACTGACTTTTCCAATCTCTGGAAAAAATCAAAGTATTTAGAAAAACGGGGATTCAAAGGAAATTGAGATGACTCTACACAAAGTACCTCACATTACTGAGAAGGCAGGAGCCTGGGAAAGCAAATCTATCTGGAGAAACATGTTAATTCTTGCACATGTTGGAAGCCAAGTTGCATAACAGGACTGAAAGACGACGTTACCTGCCAGTGTCTGAATTAACAGTGAGGGCTCAGAAGAGGTTTGAAGAAACAGGCAGAAGAAAAATTTAGTCTCCGCTTCTGGAAGTTTATCCAGAGCAGTTTTCTTTCAAGAACTCCTTTAAATAGTGGTGAACAGTCGCTATCAACTGCAATCAAAGAAAAAAGAGTACGTGTGAAGAAATTACATAAACCTTTTGCATGCCATACTTTCAAAAAATGCAGTCAGTGTCCTGTATCTTTTGTTCTGCATTGCAAAGCGGTGAAACTGCCCCGTGTAGAGGCCCAGGAGAAGACTGTGTAACCTGGGTTCAGCAAAGGTCAAAAATCTCAGTCTAGTTGTCGATGCTTTTCAATAAAGGTGAAAGAGACGTCGGCCAGCTTTTGCTATGTGCTGGCCTTCCCCAGTAGCAAGAGAAAGTATGCTGAAGTGTCGGTATAGTCTGTGATGTTTTCCTGGAGAGAAATCTTGCTCGGAAAGAGAAGTTCTTTCTCAGTTTTAACACAATATAATTTTTCTCATAGAAATCCAGGAATCTTCTTTGAAAAACAAAAAGCAGAACTGAACCCCGACCCGTGTTGGCTAGCAGAAGTATCTTGTGGATACTTGAGTAAAATATACTCATTTTATCGATGCTTAAATACAGCCACCTCCCTCATTTTTATAGCATTTGGACACCTTTTTGGCTGATTTTGTTTCAGAGTGCTGCCTCTGGAAGAAGGTTAAACTCTGGTGGATCGATGCTCCAAGTCCCATCACTGTTGGAAAACTTGTTCTGTCGAGGTTAATACATCCCGTAACCCTGCGCAGGGAAAAACATCATTAAATGTGTCTGAATCTCTCTTTTTGTTCTCTTGGATGCTGTTCAGCCTGGTCTAAAGTGGTCGGGAGAGGATTCGGCTGAGGGAGAGGAACAGCAGTATTATGCCTGCAGAAGTAGTGGTGGCAGCTGGGAGGTGAGGTCTCATGGGCCCATGGACGACTGCCCGCTTGGTGGGACAAGGACCCTCACAGCCTCCCACCCATGTTGTATCTGCGTGAGGCTCTCGTACACACGTGTGTTGTCACCTTGCCTCTTTAGCATTTCCCTCACACTGGTACCCAAAGCAGAAATTTTGACTACTGCCACTGTCCTATGTCCAATTAAGCTCATCAAATTTGTCCATCATTTTCAAAAGTGCTTATTAACAATTTCATTTATTGAGAAGAATTAATGCTGTGGAGCTGCTGAGTGATGGTTTCTCAGCTGGCCTGGCTTACTTTACTATGTGCTTCCTGCTTGCCTTTGGAAATAACTCAGACGTGCAGATTCGTTTGTAGTGCCTGCTTGTCCAGGCTCGTAGAGTCCAGGTGGTTTTTTGTTTCTGTTTTCCTACTAAAACTGGCACAACTGATATGCCACTGGATAATCTCACAGGAATTATTGATTTGTTTGTCTCTCTGTGCTAGAGACTACACAAACATGACACAGAAAAGGCAATGCTTATATGCATGGTTTATATATCACTTTGGGATTTTCCATCTACTCCTTTCCTGCATTTTCTACAAAAATGTTATAGACAGAACATGGAAAATCAATAAGGAGACTCTTAGTAATATGGGAGTTGGCTCAGACAAGTAGGCAAGGAAGCTAGTTACACATGAAAAACATATCAATGTTCTAATAAAATCTGTAGCCCCATCTATTCTTGGGAGTTGCAATAGTCTTTCACCCAGATTTACGTATTCATGAGGACACTTCTTAATCTGCTTTATATGTAAACTTTTAATGATGCTGAGGAGTCTAAATCACCTGAAGAATCCATAGAAGTCTGTTGTCTCAATAAATTTGAGTGTCTCAACTTGTGTCAGCCTGAAGTTGGTGGACTGTGCAATCAGTTTACACCTTCACGGACATTTTGGGGTCCTCTCTACCATCTTTTATTTCCAGCTCTAATCTACTGTAAGGTTGTGTAAAGTGGAAGATCAGGCAAAGGTAGGTTCTTGTAGAGAGCATATAATAGCTTCTTTAATATCTAGCAGCCCATCAAGAGTGTTGAAACAAACAGATGCACCAAGGAAGTGTTTTCAGTCCTGCTGTTATTCCAAGTGCATTTATAAGGATTAAAAAAAGTATTTGATGATGCGTGTCTTCTCTGGGTTTTCCTTTTGTATGTATAATGCATTTAGACATTCTCAGCACCTGTGTGAGAAATGTGGACACTGAAGAAATATTTAATTAGCATTGGCAGTTGGCTAAATCCGAGGAACAGTTCTCGACTACTCTGCCGCAGTAATTGCCATCCAAAGGGTACACTGAAGGACGTGGTTCTGAAAAAGGACCGTGCCAATGGGCTCTGATGTGTTTTGCTTGACAAGGGAATTACGGAATGTGATTCTCCTTCTTGTGTGATATTTTTCTCATCTCTCCATCATGCAGAAGCTTAAATACCATCTAGGTGAAACATAAAAGGGAGCTGTTTCCCACAGAACAGAGCCAAGCATAAGAGCTTCTGAAGAGGAACCGAGAGCTGGTTGCTCTATAGTTAAATAGACAGTTTTTCTCCAAGGACCAAGGAAAAGGAAATCCCACAGAAGAATCTTATTTATTTTCCAGGCTTTTGCGTAGGTTTCAGGAATTGCTCTGGTATGAGTCAGCTGACCAAATAAGTCCATTCTGCCTGCTCATTTTTCAGCTTCATTTTTTCTTCTTTTTAAATGACTTCCCTTTTTTCTCTGTCATATACCAATACTCTAAAGGGCTGTTCCTTAAAATGGAAACTGCAGAAAATCGAAAGACTCTCCAGTGAAAGCCCTTCTTCCTAATATTTTTTTTAATCTAGATTGTTAATGGAAAATTTTAATTCTCTGTATTTTGCAGTTTAAAAGTTCATGAAAAGATTTCATAAAAACGCTGTCCTTACAAAATATGAAATTGCGGCCTATACACTGAACATCTGATACACTGAATCCCACAGTTGTTTTCTTAATTGATGATTGAAATGTCTGCAAATTTCAGCTAACCAAACTGCAGGATACTGGTTGGTTGCATTTTTGGACAATATTTGTAGATAACAGCCTTATTGACTGAGTTAAGTTTCCTTCTGATACCAAAGCAGGATGCTAGGATTTTTAGGGTTCAATATTGAAATTGTCAGGCTTCATTTTAATCCCGTTCTTTAATTCCTGTGCCCCCTCTCCCTCCCCACCCCCCCAGCAAACTGTTCTATGAAGTCAAATGTTTGTATTGGCTCTTTAAAATTATTTTCTTCGTTTGCTGCTAAAGCAGGAATTGGTGACTCTGGATACCCTGGTGTGTTCAGCAATGTAGGAGAAGCAGAGAACTGGGCTCTGCTGACGCTGGCCACCTTCCACGTCATTTCCGAATGAATTGCACAGCCAGGCGGGGGCTGCTGCTTCACCAGTTGTCAGAGACGTTTGGCACAACCGTGTGTATGCGTGTGGAGCATCCTGCAGTGAACGCTCCTCTTATCTGCCTAAAACGTTAACTATCTCTCCCTGTGTTTATGCACAGTGCGTACTGACTGACCTGAATCGATAACGATCCTGGGTTAAATGGCAATGAAAAACTATAGCTGGGAGGAAGTGAAAGGTGGTTCAGTTTACATTTGTACATTACAGGTGCCAGTGTCTCTCTCCTTTGATTTCTTTTACCAATTCAACCATATCAAAGGAGTCCTGCAGAAGCAATAACCACAAGTGCAACAGTTTCATATAGTGCCGCTTGTCAAAGCCATGCCATCCTCTTCCTCTCTTGCCTGTTTACCTGTGTTGTTTTGCATAAACTGTCTTTCACGCTTGTAATGGGGAATCGTAGTTTCCCAGCTGGAGCTGGCCCTTAAATGCAGGTTTTGTAAATACAGGATATTTTTTCATTCCTTAAAGGATAGTGATTGATGAAGTAAAGGCATTGAAGAGATACTAAATTATTTCTTTATATTAGGTCTTATCACAGAATATCTTAGGAAGGTGTGCCTTTCCAAACGTGGAAGTTTTTTTTAACAGATGAAACACTCTCTAAATTCAGGATTCAGATCACATATGTGCTATAGCAGAGTGCTAACCTTTGATTTTAGAAGATCTGCAGTAGCAGATGATTGTGTCTTATGAGCTTCCTAGACAATCAAGACTAAAGCAGTGAGCAGCTTTGTAAGAAACAGCTAACGTGATGGATTGGGGTGATAGCAAAGATACATGACCCTAATGGAAAGACTTCATAGCCTCATCTAGTCTGGAAAATTTCATGCTTCTACCTGAGAATGATATGGTAGCCAATATGAAATGAGCTTATGATCCTGTTCCTACTTTTAGATGCACATTCACAAGCCAACATAGAATGCATTAGCTGGAGCCATTCTTGAACATCAAGTAATCATGGGGATATTCTAATCCAACTGTCCTTTCACACTACTCCTAAAAACATGTAGGTCTGTATGAAAGGGGGTGTGCATCGGCAGTGCTTTGTACCACACCTGCCAAATTTATACACGGAAATTTCTTTAGGGTTTTCAGAAGTGCTTAATGTAGTGTAATTCTTCTCTCTGGAAGTGAATGGGACTTTACTGTTGATTAATGGAGAGGAATTAGGTCAGTGCTATGTTCCTTTGTTCCCAAAAATCTTAGCTCAGCACCTTTCTTAACCACTAAGTTAGCTTAGAAAAATCTTACGGCACATATAATCATGTTTATTCTCTAGCTATCACCTCAAATAGACCTTGCCATGGTATTTTACTTCACTTTTAAAGTGCTGCTTTAGTTTCTAGATTGACTTGAATTTTTTCATTCTGTAACTCCATCTAAGATTAAAACATTCCTCTGCCTTTGAAAATTGCAATGTAAATAATCAGTAAATGTATCCACCTCCATGCTACTAATGCCCTGCACCACAGAACAGATGCTGATAAGTGAAAGATGTAGCCAACTTTTAGGCTGGAGAATAGTGGAATTACTGGGTTCTTTTCGGGTTATGAACTTCAGCCAAACAAGAATTGGCCTTTTTTCATAAATACACATTGTTCTTGACTTTCCTCTGACTTGGAACACATTTGAATTGGTAATAATACAGCTGAAATCCACAGAGCTTTGGCAATTTAAGCTGGAGAGAAGAATGGGGCTCCCTATCTTTAGCACTCACATAGCTATACATCTTGGAAGCTCTTACGCACTCTTTGCAAACCCTTTATGTTTGTAGAACAGGAAATCTGAGTCCTGCAAATGAGTTAAACACTGGAGTCAGATTAATTCTTTTTTCCCTCCACACTCAGGAAACTCCAAACGCCCCACAGAGGAGTTATCCAACCACAACTATGCAGCTTGGGAATCTGCAGCTCAGACTGAGAGAAACTATGTTCTAAATTCAGTAAGCACATCTTTACTCACCAGGAAAAACCCAGTGCACTCTGAAATGATCAAAAAACTGTGGTTTTAGAAAATATCACTGTGGTAGAAAATGGACGTAGGCTTCCTTTCAGTGACATATCATTTAATCATGTTCTTCTGTAGTTCAGCATGAGGACGATGCTTTTGTAAGGTGAGAAACAAAAAATCATTGTACCTAGCGTGCTTCCTCGAGAGGAGGAGGAGATGATTCACATGACCACCAGTGGGAGGATATGTGCATGCTTTTTGGGGTACCACTTAGCTGGATGGAGACACAGATTGAACAAAGCAATGCAATTTGTGTGAAAATCAGGCCACTTTAAGATTATTTTGTTTGATTTGGAAAGCAGGTGTGCAAACTTCAGTAGCATTTCTTCTGAGTTGATGTGAGTGCCTGTATAGCAGTTCATCAGCCTGGAAATACACAGGTGCATATTCTGCCAGTAAACACAAATCTCCTACTAATATGCATAGATATTCCCTGTGCACATATGCATCCCCCTCTGAATATCTAAATGTTACTGTATTAGTGAATACTCTGCTTGTTATTTCCTTATTAACGAATGTCTCCCATTCAGCCGACATGTCTGAGTGGTTTGGCTGTAATCTAAATAAATTTAGGTTTAGATGCAATTTTGTTGACTAATGAATGAATGATAATTTTTGTCGCTGGGAAAAAACCCTCTATTTTTCCATTGTATAAAATTATCAGATTAGGCTCTCCTCATGATACATGCAAAAAACTGAGTCATGATGGCAGTTCATTGAATTTTTCAGTCCTTGGACTTCCCTTTATGTATTTGTGCTCAGAAAGGGAGGTTATGATGATATGAAGGGTTGAATTCTATTTGCAGTCACATTAGACTAACTTTGATGTGATCAAAATAAATGTAAGCGATACAAGAATGTAAAACTGGCCATATCAGGCCAGAACAAAGGTTGCCCTGACATCAGATTGTCTTTCTGATACTGCGCTATAGCACTTGCCACCAGAGGAGTACAAGAATCAGGCAAGCATCTGAGGATACTTCCCCAGAGTGCTCTCCTAGCTTCCAGCAATTTGGGGTTTCCTGAGCTTGTATTGAATAGCCTTCGGTAGAACTGCCTCACCACTCCCAAATAAAGAATTTATCCTGCCTTTTTTGCATGCAAAATTTTGGCAGCACAACATCCATCCATAAGAAATTCTTTAGTTTAACTATATGTTCTTTGAAGAACCATCTCCTTTGCTTGCTCTAGATCTACAATGTTGATTTCATTGATTGCCTGCTAATTCTTGTCATGGAAGAGACAGAAGGCTCTTGTTGCCTATGACTCTTTTTCACACCACTTATGATTTTATAAAATGTAATCACAGCTTCCCTTAATCCCTCTTCTTCTTCCACTTTTAAGAAAGATATGCCAGGATGTGCATACGTAAATAAGGATGCGGTTCTTAGAAGCTAGGAACAGTTGCTAAGTAATGAAGCATGGTGAAGTGTTTTTGTAATACAAGAGCACAGCTGATAGAAGCTTAGAGGGTCATTTTATATCAATATGCTGGACATGAGTTGAGTATTGCTAATGCTGTGTAGTGCTGCAGCCTGGGAAATGGGAAAATGGACAAACATTGGAAGGGTACGTTTGGCTGATATCGGATATTTTGTAAGGTGTACCTCATTTTGTACAAGGATAAATGCACATAGCTGATTAAACCTAGGAAGATAAATTTTTTAAATAAGAACTGTCAGCTTTAGAAAAATGTACCCCAGAAATAATTGAAGTGTTAAAAAAAAGTAACGTAACTATTCCTTTAAAATAGCAAGTGAAGAAAGTACAACCCCAAGTATGGGAACGTATTTTCAATTGTTGTTGTGCCAAAAGGAAATACCACCCCCCAAAAACCCACATCTGCGTATAAATAAGGCATTATAAATGCCTGCCTTAAACTCTGAGATTGTTTGATCTCAGCTTTCCTTAAATCTTAGATCAAATTAGCGTCTGTCATATTGCTGAACAAGACCTGAAACTATTGTCACTGGTGGATCAATGTCTGGCCAATTCTGTCAGCAGACTTGAGGACATTACCTTTGCCAGGGACTACTGTAAGTACCCCTGTGCATTTTATCTTGCACTCACTGCTTGGGCATGATGTTACCAGCAACGCTGCAGCACATGCCTTCATATCTAAAAGGAGGAAAGGACTGCAGCAGATCTCATGCTGTGCAGATGAATCCTTATTTAGGAAGGATGTATATTAATGATGTTCTGCTTTCCCTAGTGCTCATGGAGGAAAATGACCTTTTTGTGAGACATAGTCCAAAATGGTGACACATGGGAGAACTTAGGGACCCTAAATTGCCAGTTTCTCTAGCTGTGTAAGCAGAAGGAGTCTTTGTTTGATTCCCAGGAAACCTATATTAGGTAATGTCCTGGGGATCTCTGGGACGTTTATATCTACTAAAGACACCCCTTACACCGCAGTAATGAAGGTACAACAGTTACTTCCTGTACTAAGTCTCATAATTTTGTGGTCTCAAAAACTATGGACAACAATGAAAACTTTGATGATAGCAGCTGTAAATACATTTTTGTAGCTGGAAAAGTTGGACCTCCCCTGGCTGCACGCAGAATTAGAATGGGTATAATATTTGATAGGAGGTATATTTTTCCCATGTTAGAAGGGATATAACTTTGCTTATCTGGGTGCAGTAAGTAACAAAAGCGGGGTGTGTTTGGTAATAACCACTCGTCAGTCATCTGCAATCTTGATATTTTTATCAAGATTCAAAAAGGAAAAGAAATAATGAAGAAAGGGAGTATGAGATGTTTCATTTCTAAAGTCAGAAAATTTTGGAGTTGGGATAGTTAAGGCTTGGTGCTGGAAAGCTTGACTTTGAATTCCTCAGAACGAGTGGACATAGCTTTCTGTGAGTTGTCACTGAAGTCTGTGCCGCGGACTTCATTTCTTCATGCAGTTAAATCATTCTTGATTCTTGAATCTGCAGCTGGTAGGTAAAGAAAGAGAAGATGCCTTGAAGAAAGGCTTGCCCATCTTCAAAGGTACCTTTGCCACTTTACTATCCCACTCAGTTAATAACATGATGCTGTTTCAGTGCAGTATCACAGTTCTGTCTCTCTGTATATGGACATACTTTTTTAGTATGTGCATGCATAGTTGATAAGTATTCAAGTAACTATATTTATATAAATGTATGCACACATTTATAGATGATTATTTAGAAATATTCTTGAGAAAATTTTGTAATGTAATGCAATTCTCATGAGTAGCAAAAAGTATTACAGTGGTATTTTTATGGTATGTACTGCCGGAGTGCAACTATTTACTAGTAATTCTTTGAAGCACTGGGAATAAAATGCTGCGTGTTTTTTAGGAATGTGCTGTAGAAATAGGAAGGAAATTGGAGGTAAATTAAATCTTGGTCACATTCAGCCAGTATTTTTTCCATCTGTCAGCAAAAACTGGCAAAAACCAAAACAACAACAAAATTGTAAAGTCTGAGATGAGATTTAGTGATTTACTGTCTGCTTTAACTGTGCCTATGGCTTGAGGTAGAGCTACACAGCCTCAGGGTTTCCCAGATATTTCCATAACTTATTTGTCCATTTTGCATAAAAGGTTATGATCCCACCATTTATCTAAAAATTTTCCTAGTCACCTACTCCAATTATAGCTTGTTATTGAAAACCAGGACTATCATTTAAATGGCTGTGTTGCTTTATTATAGCGACACAGCATAAAGCAGCATGTGGAGTCAGTGCAGGGAGGGTCTTTGCAGTGTCTTAACTTGCAAAAAAATCTTTTCCCTTGCTCAAAAACTGTTCATGAGTGAAAGGTCACCTCTTGCTAATAGCACGACCTAATTCACATCAGACCGCCTTCTCAATGTACAGCGCATTTCAAATGGTAATATCATGGGTTTGGTAAAGGAGCTAGAACCACTCCAAACCTGGTGGACATCTGGCTGTAATGGGGTTGCAGGGGTCTCGCTGCCTTGCCCTTTCTCCTGGGGCTGCTGGGCCTACGGTAATGGAAACGTTTCCCTCTCAGAATAGACATTTCATTAGCTGAAATGTGTAATGGCTTACTTTTTGTACGATCATTCTACTAATTCTTCTTGAACTCAGGCTTTCTATGTGAAAAAGGAGTGTTGGATACAGACTCTGCTTTGCTTTGCCTGAAGTTTAAATAAATGGTTTCATCTTGCATGATTGCGCTGTTGCATGCTATTCACTTCTCTTGAGTGTATAAGTAATTTCCAGGTTGGCTTATGGGAGTACATTGAAGAGGCTGGACATTTTACATCAGTGAGTAATTAGGTTAGTTAGCAGGGTACCTCTCTGCACTCCTCTAGTGACTGTTGTACTGGCTCTCTTTGATGGCAAGACATCTGGGAAGCCTGGTGCAGGCTTATCTAAAGGACATGGTCTGACAAAGTAGCAACTCAGGCACTTTCCTCTTGGGAGCATCATCTAGTACCTTATCCTTTATACTGGATTTTACTAAAGGTTTCTCCATTTCTTTGGTCAGAGGTCTTTTGAATTTGTAGTAACCGAGACGTGAAACACTTCATACTGTGACAAAAACCTCTCATAAAACACAGCCCTCTTATGTCACCTGGTCCTAACAGTCCATAGATCAGCTCAGGCATTGAGTGATACCTGTAAATACTATTTATTACCTCTTTGCTGGTATTTCTTTGATAACCCCTTATGTGTTAGTCTTTCACTTAATATTTTGGAAATTTTTCATAGTGATCTTTCCCTTCACAAGTGCCTTTCCTTCTGTAATGTCCCCCTTTGTTCCCATGCAAATGCATTCCTTTCATTTCAGTCTTTTCCACCTCTGTTGATCCACATGAAACATTTGTAAAGCAGAATGAAATCCTATTTGCATCCTTCCTTTTGCTATTGTAAATACGCCACATTCTTTTTAGGGTATTCCTACACACTTAACACCATCCTGTTGCAGTACATGAATTTTGGATCTGAGCTGGCTGGATGTTGCGTAAGGCAGGCAAATTCTCTCTTGTAGGAGAGACCAATTCTTCTTGTGATATTCCACTGATCAATAGCCCTTTTCTATATTTTTTCCACTTCCAATCCGTCTTTCTTGAATGTGGTTGAGCAGAGCTGTACACTGTTCTTCAGAGAGGGTCTTTGCAGTGCCGTAGTACCATCTCTCAGTTGGGCAGTACATTGCCTAGTATGATTTTTTTACTACTTTTTAGTCAATTGATGAGCACCTTAGATTTTGCAGCAGAAACTCTTATTTTTAGCAAGTGTATAAACTGCATTATTCTGCATGTTGAACTGTTAAATTTCATTTCCTCTCTTAAAGTTAAATCTCAGAATGCTTTACCAGGTTTTGAGTCAAATGCAGATGTTATATTTTATAAGTGCAAGCTTTAAAATGACCCTCTAAGTGTTTGCAAATGTTCACAGCTAGAGTTCTATTCTTTGGCTTGTCTTTACTCATTATATCAACTGGTTGGCTGTTGTTTAACACCCTAAATGTGACAGCTCAGTGTCTTGAGTTGTGCTAGAAAAGTCTTGAATGGTGTCCTAGACCTTAATTTCTAGCTGTGTATAATTCCAAAAATATAGTAAGCTAAATAGGAGATACAGAAAGGAAGTTAAATTTATGTGTTTCTAAACTTTAAATGTTGTCTAAAATGCTGCATTTCACAAATAAAAGTGGAAATGAGAAAATGCCAGTAGAGGGTACATGAGTTTCCAACAGATTAAATCTTGGTATTTTTGCACTAAGGAACATTTACTTCAATTGTGATAAAATCGCACATGCTTTAAGAAATGAGGATTAGGTTCCATGGGGTTGGCAGTTTTTATTACCTTTAAGATTATTTTAAAAAACAACCCACCAACAACTTTGTATTATCTATGCAGGTATTTCACTGCTAAAAAGTTTTAACATGAAGATAGAATGGTGAGAAATATAGGCCCGAGTTATAGATCTGTAAGAAGCAAATGGATATTTTACTACTTCTCCTTTCATGTTTTTGGTTGTTTGGGATTTTTTTATTAGTATTACTGTTCACAGAAATACTGTGTAGAGAAAAACCTTGAGACATGCAAAACATCCTTACTAAGAGAATGGTCTCCCCTATTCATATTGGCACTCGAGAGATGCACTCTTGAGATATATTTGTGTCCAATATTTGTTTCAGACAACTATGAAATCTTGCTGTCCCAATATAAATATCCAGATGACAGATAGATGTACAAGTATTTTTCAGGGAATCTTGGTTTTATTTTTCAATCTTAGTGGCATGGAGCAAGATTTTATTCTGGAAGAATTTAGGAACGAGGGGTCAGATTTGTCTTTAAAACTCAAGTCCCAGCTAGAGGAAAATATCCTTATTAAATCATTCCACAAAATTCTTGTGTCTGTCAGTGGGGGCCCTGCATGCCTACTGTGGATAGTTTGAAGCCCAAAGGCAAAGCTGAGATAACACAATCATGCCCAGAGGTCAGCTTGGCTCGTCAAGCTGGAACCAAAATCTGAGAGTCTGGCCTTCTGGGCAACTCCCAAATTGTCAGCCACAGTCAGCGATGTGCGCTTTGGCCCGCTGAATCCACGAACCATCTCCTCCCTCACAAATCTGAAGAGTTGAAAGGAGGTGCAACTGAGGCGTGTTGGGACCTAAATCTTAGGTAAGGCTCCAGCAGTTTCCTCAACATCCACTTTTGAAAGAGGATTGCATCTGATTTGTATAAGCACTGTACATTAAGGCAAATATTTCAGCTGTTCTAAGACAGCATAGGGTTTCCAAAAACAGTCTTAACAAAGCAGAAACCCTCAATTAATCTGCTTGCTGCAAATTAGAGGCCGATAGCTTCGTACAGACTGCAGAGTTTAAAAAAGAAGCCTTGTTAAACCAAAGCTGGCCATCCAGCACCCTGTCAGACCATTGCTGTGTGCTAAGTCCTGTGTTGTTCAAGCTGAAACAGAAGCACCAAGAACGTTACTAACTTCTACCGCTCACTTTAAGTGTAAAGATTTTATTTCTAGATGGTGAATGACAGATCGGATCAGGGAGCAACTGTGAAAAGGTGTAAAGGTTCTGACACACCAACAAATTATTTCAAAGTAATAAATTGGTGGTTTATCCTTCCTTTAGCGACAGATAAACTACCTCAAATTGCTGCATGCATTTTCAGGAAAAAATACACATGTAGATGGTTTCTGAAAAGTGGCTGATGTGCAATACCCTGTTCTTAGACCAAAGTCGTGCAATATGCAGGCGTTTAATTTTAGTCGTCTGTGATGAGTAGGCCGCGTCCTGGCTGAATACTGTGAATGAGTAAATAAGTAATTTAGTAAATAAGTGATTTAGGTTAAAAGGTATTGCATTTCTTTAACAGATGTATTTTCTGTTCTCCATTACTTCAGCACCAACTCTGTGCATAGCTCTGTAGATGGTACAAATTAAAATCCAGTGCTTGCAATGAATAAAATACCATAGGAGAAAATAGTGGGATGCCTTGGTCAGAAGTTGATTCCAGACATTATGTATCTTTTCTGCTCACGTGTATGTGCATGCTTTCCTGCCTCGCGCATGTGCATTCAGGGAGAGAGAGATGAAAAGGTCGGATGCCAGTTATGCATATGATCTTTGTTCATCTTGCTGTGCTGATGAAGTTTTGCTGATTGAACGTAAATATGACTTCACTCTTCCACAGCATGTACATCAAAGAGAACATTATTATAGAGAAGACAGACATTTGTCGGTACGATGGAAGTAATACTGGATGTGCAGTACTGTTTAGAGGTGGTGCATGGTGGTGTCTGGATATATTTGCATCTCAATGAGCTGAGCATTTCTTTTCATACAGCTTTGATTTACCTCGATTGCTACAAGTTTTTATTCCTCCTGGGATTTGGGGAACCATATTCCCAGGATGCACTCATCTTCCCTTCACATACTGTCTGCCACCTTCAGTCGGTGCCGCCAGATAAGTATATGTAATAAAGATCTTTTACATCAGAGCTGGTTACTATGCTGTCAAGCCCGTTACTGTGTTCTGGGCCTCAGGAGGAGCAATGAGTGATGAGTACAGCATTTATTTAAGTAGTACTTCTTTTTTATGTTAAGTATTGACTGTATCTGAACCTGCTTCAGCATTATTAATGTTTATGAGAATGATTGGATGATAATGCGTAGTTCCATTTTTTTTGTTTTAGAATTGTTTTGAGAGCATTGATTTTCCTTTTATCTTCTTGACTCCAAAGAGCCTCAGTAGCCCATTAACTGGCTTCCTAAAGATCTGTGTCACACTCCCTCACTCAGTGGGTTTGTAGATTGCTGTTGGATATTTCACATATGTCCAGATGCTCCATTTGCTACACGTGTCACTTAATGTGGGTCATCTTAGCAAAAACATTTCTTGGCCTAGCTTTTCTCTTGGTTGCACCAAGTTGCACTTTAAAGTGAAGTCACAGTAAATCAATTTAAATCTCGATATAGTGCTGATGTATCTTACAGGGTAGTCAGAGCTTTAGCACTCCAGGAAAATAATGTAGAAAAACATTTGGGAAACAAAATTTTTAAATCAAAATATGAATGCATCGGTGAGCCTCTTGTGCTGCACATGATAAGCTTTTGCTTTGAATTAGTACAAGATTGTTTTCAAATAGTCATTCACTGAAGTTTTCTTTCCTATATTCTGCAAACTATACAAAACTTTCTGAACTATTTCAGCATTGGAAAAGAGGACACTATCATTTGTTGGTCATTGTTATTTAGATTGCAGTACCTTCCAAGGAGTGCTAGACACTTACCAAAGTTGGAGGAAGGTCCGTCCCCTCCCCTAAGAACTGTATGATTTAAAAAGGCAAAAGCAAATACACAACAAGGTAGTAGCAGAGTTGTTTGTGTTCTCTTCTAATGAGAAGCAGAACTATCCCTGCTGTCTTCGCTTTTTCATTCCCTTTTCTCATTTCAGTGAGGGATTTCCTGTTTCAATTCTTACTGTACTCAGATTTTGTATGTTTGAGTCTTATGATGTTAAGTATGTTTCCCTTCAGTGGAGCATCTCCAATATTTCCCTTTTCCTTCCCTCACCAATTCACTGGGACAATCTTATCCTTCTGACATACCTAATGGGATTTGTCAAGTCCTTGGTGTAGCCGTGTTTTATTTCCATGAGTAATGAGATACTGTGGTAGGGCATCTTGTCCTGCCCTAAACGAGACATGCCAAGCCAAACATGAAATGGAATGCCAAACGTTATGTCCTATATGTTTGTCAAGTGTGTGATCTATTTTTTAGAGACCCAACTCGGTACACTGAAATATTTTACTACTTGTGAACTTTAGCTTCTGTTAATATGATTGAAGCAACTGGAAATGGAAATTGTCAGGGCAATTTAACAAAGAGAGCCTGTAAAACTCATTACATCCCAGGTAGTAAAATCACTTTGGAAGGCACATTCTTCAAACTTGAGTTTTATTCAGTAAACTGCATTGGTGCCTGACCTTTTAAGAGCTTTCCCTTCCTTGGGAGGGAGGAGGGGGAAAGGCCCTGTTGTTCAGAGCTACCTATCTTAAATTATAAACAGCAGCCAGACTTGACTCTGTGCTTTAGATCACACGGGATGACAGAGTGTGTGACTGCTCCAAACAGACAGTTAAATGGCCAGCTATTTAGATAAGTTTGATGTGTATTTCATGTAATTGTATACTCCATAAAGCAGTAAAAAGCCAATGTTGTGTGCTGGCTGTATTTTAGCACAAAGTAAATCAAAGTACCAATTGCAAGTTTGTAATTCAACTTAATCTTTTCAAGACCTGATGCTTTTAAGAAGCTTTGGATTGATACTACTTAGTGGATGTGTGAGGGTTAAAGTTACTTTTGGGAAAAAAAGTCCTGTTATATCTATATCTGATTTTCTTAGCAAGTTAAATTAGCTTGTGGAGAGCTCTCCAGGACCATGGCTGCGTTTCTCCTGTACTGCAGTGTAATCATGCCCCTAAGTCTGCCTCCCTCTGCACTGTCTCCACACTGGTGTAAATGACTGGCTTTTCCTGCTAAGGTTGTGAATGAGCTGTCAATCTAGTCTAGGTAGCAAATTTAAGCATAATTTTTTTCTAGTTGTAAATCTTTTATTCTTCCAATCATGTGTCACAAATTTTGATTAGTGGAATACATGAAAAGCAAATGTGTGATGGGCTGCGTCTCGACCAGTTTGTTATTTCTGTGGTTTTCCATTTTCCAGCATCTTAGCAATTATGAGCTGTAGAGATTGCATTTTCTTGTAGCTGTCCTCTGCCTGGCTTATGGGCACAAGTCAGGTTGCTCATTAGCAAGCCCGCACACCTGGGGTTTAGTCCAGCAACCTTTGACGTAGATGGAAAGCCTCCCACATATTTATGAGGTGTCAGATCGGACATTTAGTGCACTTGTGGCATTACAAGATTTTGTTTAATTACATGATAAGGCTTTTGCCTTATCTGCGCAGTTTGTGAGATAGTATTACTTATGGGAAGTATGTTAGAGCTGATTGTGGGAAACTTTGAAAAGAGAGACTGTTTGCCTGCTCTGCAATTTTCATGTTGTTTCATGTATTTTTTTGCCTTTGGTGCTATGCATTTTTTATTTCTCCTAGATCTGTCACCATCTTATCTAGAGGTTTCCTGAACATGTTTACTGGAAAGTCGATAAAAGACATAAGTAAAAATAAAAGAAGGTTGAGAAAGGATTGAGAGTGAGGAATAGAAACTTAAGAAAAGGAAACTTTTGAAAAGAAGAACTGATATAAAAAAGAAATAAACACTTTTTCTTTCTGGTTTACTATAGGCAGAAGAACTTTCAAATGCATAAATAATACCGAGTGCTTCATGCAGAGAGAATAGTCAGGTCCTTAGGTGACAGATAAAAAGCTATGTAAATTCACAGCACTCTCAGTAAGATTCCTCCTTGTGTACGTAATCCACAAAAAGTTTGCCAGCGTAAAGAAATGGTGGGAGATGGTTATGCATAGAGGTAATTGAACTCTGCAGTAGTTTTTTTTCCACCAAGCAGTACTGATCTTTGTGTATAAATTGTTTCACATCAAGTGGAAGCTGGTAATAGCCCAGATGTAGAGCCTAAGATGATTCCTCTTTGAAAATTTGGCCTTTTTGCATCCAGAAAAGAAATGCTCCTTGCTTTCCAACAGGTAGAATTTATTCCATTATTCCTATATATCTGTAGCATTTCCTATTCCCTGTTTAAATTCCCATTTCCAGCATGTGGCAGCGCCTTAGGATTGTAGCATAGAAAAGAGAGCAATTATAGAAGAAACATTAATCTTTCTGAAGATGCTAGGATATAAATGATCCACTGTTCTGTGGAACAGGAATGCAGATGAACCTTTGATTATAGATATACGTGGCATGTGTTATGATTTTCTTTCATAAATTTTCTCTTTATTTTGCAGAAAACAGAAATAGGGGTAGTTGGGAATATGATCTGTTCCATTAATCAGCTTGCAAACTGTCTGCTGGAAGAATACTGCCTTAGTATCTTTCTTTAGTGCCTGGGTGTTAATGTCCACCATTTAAAAAAATACTTAAAATACAACACGGTGTGTTTACTATCTGTAGCCAGGTAACCTATAGCTATTACTGAGGTAGGGAGTAGTTTTGAAAGTTTACATTTCTGTAAGGAAGATTGATGTTCAGTCAAGGGATTCTATTTGATGATGAAACAAAGTATTTATTTAAATAGATGGCTTCCCTTCATTTATTAGAGTTGCTTATTTCATACAAAGCAGAGTTTTCCAAAAGTCTTGCTCTAGAACCAGCTACAAACTACCTGTGGTTTCTGCAAACTGCACTCAGGGGCTCATAAAAATAATCATGAATTGTTTTACCTTAGTCAAACATTTTTAACCAGCAGTATTTGTCCTGTCATTTCTGAAATGTCAGATTTTAAGGCTAATTATTTCATCTTTGAAAATAACAGTTAATGCTGTGTAAATACTCATTTCAGAAATCACCCCCTCCCTGCATGCTCCTCTACTTGAAATGCAGGTCAAATGTTGAAGAGAAGAAGGGGAAAAAGGAAGAAGAAAAGATTGCATTTTGGAAACAGCACTGTGATTGAATATTAAATCTCATTCTGTATTTATATACTTTGTCGCTATTTTCTCTGCTTTTGCAATGCTACAGTTACATTTTAATTCCTAGTCTTTTTTTGCCCATTTGCATTCTCTCATGTGCTGTCTTCACTATCATCTTCTGCTTAAATGCTTTATTGTTGGTAGCAACTGAATTATGAATCATTTACAAGTCATGTCTGAATGGGCTTAGCAAGAAAACCGTTCCATCTTTGTAAGAGGTTCTATGAGAAATTGAAACTCAAACCCTAGTTCAGCAACATATTTTAAAATATGCTGCAATTGTAGTATTGTAATTGATCATATTTTTGTTCAGGGGAAGTTGAGCTTAACTATGTTTAAAATGAAGCATATGAACTGCTCAGCAAGCTTTTCTGTCTTTAGCTCAACTCTCTTCTAACTGCAGCTCTCTGATTTTCAGTTCACTGGGAGCATGGGCAGAATGAGCTCCTGGGGAAATCCCTACAAAATTACCCCATAAACACAGCCCCCTTCTGACGAAAAGGACTGAGGCTGCCATTGGAGCACAGTCATATGCAGTGAGCTTAGTCAGTGCATTGGATATGAGGTTTCCAATAAACTGTGTTAGCTTGAGTAGCAGTTTTGGATGGTGGCTTCTGGTTCATTACATGTAAGCCAGAGCTGGTCACAGCCTTGCCTATGTGTTTAGACTGACTGTGGTTCCTCCACAACTTGGGTGAGAGAAAATATATTAGATTGTATTTGGTTTAACTACCTGGAGTAACAGGAAAAGATAGATTTTAGAAAGAGGGTGAAGTAAATCCCATTTACCTAAGGCATCTAGTACCCAGCATAAAGTAAAATGGCACAAACCTCAATTCTTGGAAAATTTTTCCCAGGTAAATGGTAGGAATGTTTAAAGGCGTAAGACTCAGACCTGTTTGTCTTCAAATGGCATGACTGTGTGTGTTGGAAAGCAAATGCAGGTGTTTGATACATACACCATTTTGCTGGTAATCTGAAACTATCAGTAGCAAACTGAAATTATGCATAGATTTATTGTGGAAATGATAAGTAGTCACAAGGAGAATACCTACAGTGACTCCCTGACGTGATTTCCCTTCATAGATTTCATCAAAAAAAGAAATGTTGGCAGGAAGCATGATCCCCTGTTAAGCTATTTGGTTTTATTAACAAATCACTCATATTTTTATGTTAGTCACTGGGTGTATTTCTTTTGTCCTAGTGCTTATTCTTCCAAGTCACGGAATAATTCCAGGATATGATTAATTGCCAGTAATTCTCACCAATTTTAGTGGGATTTGAAAGCTTTCAGTTCTTTGCAAGATACTGTGTAGAGTGAAAATATGTCCTCTGTATAGGCATGTGTATATGGGAGGCTAGAGCTGTATTTGATAGAAGTAAACATTATTGAGCACATTATGTATAATGTTATTGAATATAAATCTGTTTTCTGTACCACACTTGCTAGTTTGAATTACTCTTCTTTCTTTTTCTCAGTATTGCTCATATTTTTTTTTTCTGAAATTAGGTATAAACCCAAGCAGCAAGAAAGACACATTGAGAAAATACAACAACTAGGTGCATTTTTGTAGGCCTCTGCCTTCTTTTCACGCAGTGGTATGTAAAGGATTTGTTCAAATTTTAAGCTACACAAAGATGAAGAATTCAACACAGAGAAAGGACATTCAGGAAGCCTCACAGTGAACAGTGACACCTAGAAAGCATACTGGTGCTTTCTAGGGACTTGGAGAAAAGAAAATATGTTTTGCCTCATTGCAATAGCGAGCAGTGACACTCTTCTCATTTCTTACAAAAATTGCTAAATTTCTCCAAAAATATTTTCAGTGACAGAGAGAAGGTACTTAATAAATAATCTTGGCTTGATTTTACAATTAATTAATCCAATAACTGCTTCTGGAGTAACAGTATTTTGAGTAAAATGTTGCTCAGCATTAAGGCAGCTTAACTGGCTACATGGTGTATCTGCATCATGCTCGCTACTTTTCTGATGGAGCTTTCCCTCTCTGAAACATGGCAGTGTTAGGGTCTGAGTAAGCCAGAGGAGTTTCTGCCTGGTAGGGTATACTTGATACAAACAGACACTGTGCAAAGCAGGGCTTACCATAGTGCTGGCTTAAAATATTCAGCCTGTAGTTTTCTGGGGAAAATTTCCAAACTGGTAACTGCATCATATTTTTTCTCAAAACGCTATTTGTTTTCTGTAAACAAAGAGCGGCTTTTGTATAGGTAGTTGAAAGTACAAAGGGGTCTCTTGGCAAACCATTAATCTTGCTTATAATTGCTAGTCAGCATTGTAGTTCTTTTCCATAAATTAGAAGAGGAGGAGAGTTAGCCAAACGTTTCGTTTTTCCTGCGGCAGGGAGCAAGAAGAGCGCTGATTGTCAGGGGCAAGGACCCCATTTGATACTTGTATTAATGTATAATACATTATGCATTACTTAATAGTGGGAAAGGGAAGGGCAGAGCCAGATGGGGAGGAAAAGAAGAAGAATTAACTCGTTTTGTGTACTTCATTAGAAAGGCAGAAGACAGGCTTAAGTCCTCCCTGGCCTCCACAGGTTAAATGGTTGCCACTTTCCTTCTGCTCATTGGTAATGGTACAAACACCCGTGTTTCCCTCATGCTGTGTTTCTTGTGGGCGTTGCGTACGTGCGCGTGCGTCAATCAGAAAGTGAGCGGCCCCGGTCTCACGCCGCAGGGCGAGGACTGCGAGGAGCGAAGCTCTGGCCTGATCCAGAGGAGATCTTCTATAAATGTCACCACTGAAAAAGGCGGTTGACGTCTCTCCTCCTCCTTGAGGATGTTCATCTAATTATTGTTTTCTCAGGGGCACGACTGTGTCTCACCAAGGTGCAGCTCATGGTATGGGGTGGAAGCTGAGGGACCTTCAAAGAGAAGACTCTCTTCTTACTCCTCCCTGTGTCTGGATGCAGAGCTGTTATTTTATTCATTCAGAGGGAGTGTCTGAGTTTTCCCAGTCTGACAGTCCAGGTGGGGAAGGAGGAGACTGCCGCCCTTCCTGCCCTGCTCGTTCAGGGGCAGGCTGCTTGCTCGCGGGCTCCGAGTGGGTACAGAGCAACCGCTGGGCTCCCCGCACCCTGGCGCCCGACGAGCATCACGCGGGCGGAGGGACGAACTTCTCTGCCCCGCCTTGTGCCTCTGTAGTTTGTTCCTAACTTTCCATAACAGAAAGCTCTTAATTAGCCACCTTCTAAGGGCTCTGAGCCTGACTCTGCTACTCATGAAGAGCTCTTTAGGCGAGTCAAGTGTGGGGTGTTCTCCTGTTCTGCGTTACAACGCAGCTTGTCAGCTTAGAGATTTCACACGCTGGTATGGCAAATACTTTTCTTTCTCTGTGTCCCAGGACTATTACTGTTACAAAGTGCTTTAAATGTATTTTAAACACACAAAAGGCAAAATGCTTGTCCAGAAGAGCTTGCACAGTGCTGGTGCTTGTGGATTAATTACGTACAGCGTGCAGCTATACTGCGCTAGCGGCTTTTAATACTGAAGCGTTCAGCATTCTCCTGTGATAAAGGCTGGCATATTGCCTGCTTCCTTATATGTTTCTGGATAGAGCACGATGATATTGAGGATGTGACCAAGAAAGCATGCAGCGCCAAACAATCACAGTGTTACTTTGCATGCCAAGCAGTAAGGTGTTCCTGACATGAGGTTTTTCCCTTTCCAAACCTTTATCTGCCGTGCCTAGATTGAAACCTATTCTGGGAGTTTCCTTCTGTTTTATTTTTAAACTGTCTGTCAAAGTCCAATGCTTAACTACCATAATAGAAAAAATAAACAACAGCAATAACTCTCAAAAATTAATGGACTTTATACGGGAAGTTGCATATGCAAATTTCCAGTGTTACTCAGACCTTTTAATAGACTACACAAAATTCCTCTGTAGCAAAAAAGCAAAAAGTGTTTCTCATGCCACCTGCCTTCTGGCCAGTAGCACTATCACATTCCTGTACAGTAAAATTTCCCAAGTTCCTCTCTGGTTGAATGCCTGTGCAAAGATGTATGCAGCACGGGTACTGCAAAACGGTACCCCAAAATTCCTGAAAGCACGGGAGGCCACATTTTGTGTAGGAGCAGAAATGCTGGTTGTCTTATCCCCCTGATAACCTTCTCAAGGGCCACTGAAGTGGCAATCCTCCATCCCCAGTTTGAAAACTTCTGCTCTCAAGGCTAGGGATTAGCTCCAGCTTCCTGGTATACAAAATAAAGGTACTGGTCATCTTTAGTTCCCATGTAGCATAGAAACCTGGTTGCATGAAGACAAGTATAAAGACAATGTTTGTTGACAGAGGAGTTAATATTCTAAATAATGTTAATAAAAACATAAAAAGCAGAAAAATATGAACATGGGATGGAAGGAGAGTTCAGTGCTTGGAAAATACTATTTGCATACAGCTCAGATCACTGGTGTTATTTCTGTTCATGTATGCTCCTGAATTCTCTTTCCCATTTTATTCTGTTTTGTTTGGATTTTGCTGGTTAGTTTTCAAGATGAAGTATGTGAAGAAAGACCAAACAGTTAGAGAATCAGGATTAGTGGCAGAGAGTGAGCGAACCATTTGATAACATGAACAGGTTCTAGCTTGTTTGTTCCTAGATTGGAGAGCCCTCCATGAAATTTCTGTTTCCCATATGGGTACTCATAGGCTGAGATCAAGTCACCTCTAAACCATCTCTTTGATGAGTTAAATAAATTGATCATCTTGCCTCTCACACTGTGAAGCAAATGCTTGGATCCTTTCATCATTCTTCTTGCTTTTTCCCCTGCAACTGCTCTATTTTTTGTGAGTCCTCCTTAGTGTGGAAATGAGAACTTGGACCTCACAGTTTCTGTATTGCGAGCACTTAGAGCCAAAGGCAGAGACAGTGTTGTACTTGCCCGTGCTGTATCTTCCCTTCATCACGTTAGCCTCTTGGAGCAGCGTTACACTAGGAATTCATGTTCATCTTATCATTTAGCGTGACCTTGAGACTTTGTCGGAGGCAAAGCTCAGGGTCGAGCTCACCACCTAGAAAAATGTTCTTTATTTCTTATTCCTCGATGAAAGCCTGTCTGCTTTTTAAATAGCACATTTTTTGGTTATGGTGATGCACAAGAGAGCACATTGATGTCAACTTTTAAATCAGTTTGATCTGGAGCTCTAGTGAGAATAAATAGTTTCGCTACTTCCGCTGAAACCAAGGAGTAATGGTGTATCTGAAAAAAAAAAAAAGAGCAACCCTTTGGGATGCAGGTGAAATGGGAAAAGGATCATACATAGGAATGGTTTGGGTTTGTGTGGGGTTTTTTAAACCAATCATTAATTCTAATAGCCTAACTTGGAATATTAGTTTCAAAAGTCAGAGTTTTGGCATTATTTAAGATAGTTGTTTTGTGTTCCCATGTTTATATAACAGACCTCATGTAACTGAGTATAGAGGGGGGGGGAAAGAAAATCCTTTGATCCTTCAGCAAAATGTTTTTATGTAAGTAGCCTTCTCCTGGTGAGCTCTGGAAGTCTGGACAGATCATTGTCCATCTGTTTTTACAACTTTCTGTGATCACCATCCAGCAAATGCTGTTTAATCTACAGAGAATAAACACTTCCAGAGTTGACAATGTGCTTCCCAGGTGCCGAGGGGGAGGATCACGCAGCCAGGCCATTTGCTGAAATGTAGGAAAATAGTCATCCAGAGAAAACAAATATCCACGGAGACTTTAGGGAAGAATCCCGTCTCTTTCATTTTCCTTCCTTTTTAGAAACCAGAGACTCTTTTGGAAGGAAATATAAAGGTATTGGTAACTCGTCTTGTGCTGGATGGGCCAGTGCAGAAGGAGGGAGAGATGCCAACAACCTTTAGCATCAGTAGCTCCTTTTTTTGAGATTCAGGGAGCGCAAAGGAAACGTGTAAATGTTTGTGCAGAAGGCTAATGAAGCAAATTCCTATAGCTGCGTTTCCATTTGGAGCACTGTTGGTTGCTGGAAGAGGGGCCGGAGGCCCAGCGCTGCAGCGTGGCAGCGAGCCGCTGGTGTCTGCATCCTGTCATGGCAAGGAGGCGTAGCGGCGCTGGGCCGCTGCCCGCGTTTGTGCCGTAACCTAGCGTCCCCTCCAAAAAGTTACGCAGCTAGCAGATAACTAGCCCTCGTTACTGTTCATCCCAAGTACTGTGCCTGTCCAGGCTACATGCAGATTACAAATTCTGTACTGGCTTTCTCACCCCAGGAGAAGCTTGCAGGGCCTAGGCTCCCTGGCGCAGGCTGTGAGCGTTGTACGGATGTTTTTATGTTACGGTAACAACAAGGCACATGCCGCCGTTGCTGGTTCTGGCCTAGCTACAGCAGTGCTAGCTTCTTTGTGTCTCGCTCTCAGTTGTACGTTTTGTGCGCCTTTCTTAGTGTTTATGTTTCTATTCAGAGGGTTTTCCTTCATGGAAATCCAAAGGGCATTGCAGAACCGATGCACCAAACTTCCTGCAGTGTAACACCCTGCTTCAAATACTCTCTGCTTCTGAAACACCAAAGTTAGTTTGAATATCCAGGATTCTTTCCTTATCTTTCTTAACAGTTCCTCACTCTGAAGTATGCAGGACCCTTTATTTCTAGAGGGTTTATTCACAAAAATGTTCAGGAGACCTCAGTCCCAGTCCTTTTTTTGTGAAATTTCTGGGGGAGTCTTTCTCTAAGTAAACGGTTAGTAAGATAGATGATATGTGATGAGCCTACCTTCAGGGCCAAACTCGCTTCTCTGTCTCCCTGACATCCTTCCATCAAAAGCATCAATCACCTGTGTGCAGCAGGGTTGCTGAAGGGGGAACAGGAGAGGGAGTAAAGCAACTTGGCTTCTCAGCTGCTTCTTTGTGGGCTTTTTGGAAGGAGCGTGACAGGGCTCTACTCTTGATCGGTCCTCAAGTACGTAAGAATAAATCTCGTCCAAAACCACGCCTTTCTCTGGCTGCGGCGGTTTCAAAAGCAAGTTGCCCTCCGAGCTGGGATTCATTCTGTGTTTTCTCATCCCGTATTTAAGGCTTGGTGGTTTTAAAAAGTAAGTAAACATTTCCCATGTTTGCCTCTAATCCATAAATATCACATATCATCTAAGCTGCTGAAATTAATCAGCGTAGTGAAGAAACCACATACACACCCCAACTGGCCTTCTTTTATGGCTGGACTAGGCCAAGAGCGCTGCCTGCCAGCAGTATCCGTCACTGCCAAATGCGAGTCTACTGGATGAGCAGCAGTAGGTTCATGAAGTATTTTGCCATTACAGGTCAAGCAACTGAACATGAATATTGGCAGGATCGCTTTGCAAGGGCGTTATTTGGTGAGAGCTGCTCCTTCTTAGAAAATTGCTTTTAAAATGGACTGTGGAGCTAGCTCAGGACTGAAGGGTCTGGTGTATCTGACTGAAAAGCTGTATAAACTAACGACAGCCAACATGAGACGTAAAAGCTGGGAAAACTCCGTCCCCTGAACGTGGCTGGGTCAAGTTCAGGGTCGGCACACTTCTATTCTGGACAAGAAAAGCCACACCCATTCCTTGCCACCTGGGAACACCAAACAACTGAGATTAATGGGGTTTGTTTTCATTTGCTAATCAAACTGGGAGATGTAACTACTTCTGTGTTTATTGTGCCTGAGACTACTTAGAACTGCATCAACTGTTTCCCTCTTGCTAATTATCTGTAGTAAGGAAGGATAATGAAAATTTAAAAATAATTCCTGCTGTCGTTTTGTTACCCGTATGTATTTTTCTAGCCTGTCATGATTTTCTGTTAGTTTAGAGGATATTGTCTATTTACCACTATGAAGTTTAAAAGCAGTAATGAACAAAGATAATTTGTGAATTACGTCATTTCGGAATAGACCTTTGAGGTTTGACTGCAGGGCCAAAGTCACAAGGCACTGGTTTTGACACAAGGCGCTTTATCGTCTAAGGAGTTTAAGTTCTGTTTCTTCTTTGAAAGCCAGGAGATGCCTGCTGAGAACTGGTGTATGTCAGCTTGACCTTACCAGCAAGACACAAAGGTCTTTAAAAAGGTCTTTAAAAGGGGTGCTGATGAAACACTTACTTATTTACCACTCTATTACTGATAGTACTTTGAGACATAACCTCCTTGCAGAACCTCATTAGGTTTATATAAGGGTAAAGGAAAGAATAGGGAAAAACTGCTTTGTCTTGTTAATACATATTATTTAGATGAATTATATACATATGTACATATATGTGTACATATGTACACAGAGCTCTAGAAAGACAGAGGAGTCTTTAACCCTTTTTTTTACTAAATAATTTTAAATGGTAAAATGCTTGCCAGGATTCAGGGCTCTGGCGTAGGATATGTTGCCTCAAAAATACTCTGAAGCATGGAAGGTAGTGTTGAGTATAGAAACAATATCTACACCTGCTACTTCAGATTTTGGTCTCTGGGCTGCTGGGGCGTGGATGACACAGTGGATAGTACCGACCCCCTAGGTTAAGAGACAACGTAGCCTGCTGGACTCAAATTTGGGATAGCGTGGATGCTGTTCCACGCCCTGTTGCTGGTCTGCTGTGTGACACTGGTCAATTAATTTCTTCTCACCATCTTTGTTACTCTCTTTAGCTTTTTTTCACCTTTGATAATTTTTGCTTTTGGACACTTTCTTACTTTCTGCCTGTGCAGAACGTAGCACAGAGCAGCACTGTTCTTGGCTTCAGTTACCACAGCATAAATAATAGCGAAGAGAAAGAGAGAAGCACTTCTCTCCAGTTGTTACTCAGTGCTGTTTCCATTGCACTCTAGGGGCCAGGTTGGCATGAAATTTGGAAATGGATAGAAGGAAAAAGAAAAAGGGCTTTTCTCAAAGTGATCCCCCTGCACCCTCGGCGTGCTGTGGATCCTGCTGTTTGGAAGCTGGACGTTAGCTTCCTGTGTGCGATGGAGCTGGTGGCTCTGCTGGTAATACACCTGCTAAAGTGCTTTTTGCTGGATCGCAGCCCGAACAAATTGTGAATTCCTTATCCTCTCGTATCTACATTACTGCATGCTTCAGAGCTGTAGCAAGGCATTTTAGTGTCCGGGATAACACCTTGTACTTGGCAGCTCTCCTGCTCCCCCCGCGTGGTCTCCAGAGTGTCAGCACCTGGGATGGGGGAGGCTCAGGAAGCAAGTACCAGCCGCAAGGCAAGCTGCTGCAGCCCACCTGCGCGGCCGCCTGGCTCCTGGCCCCGCTGCCTCTGCCGCTCTTCTCCCCTCTGTCTTCATTCGGAGATAAATGCAAATGGTCAGGGAGGGCACTGCTTTTGCCGTTTAAAAGGGACTACTCTCGCTTCCTATGTGAAAAGGTTTGGGCAGCGGCCAGAGGCAGGCAGCCGGGCTACTCCAGCTGCCCACTTTGGATGCTCCTTCTGTCCCTGGCCCTGTCTTCCCCGTGGAGGTTTTCCTGCCCTGCCCCAAGCTGTGCTTCTGTCAGCGTCAAAGACTTGCAGTCTGCTTGTATGTAGTCCCTACTTCCAAAGAGGAAGTTTTATGTGGCATGGTCTTATTTATTTAGACTGGTCCCAAATCCACCATTACAGTTGATCCATTTATACACAGCCCTGTAACTCCTATAGTTTTGACAGTAAGCCCTTGTAGGTATGTCTACCTCCAGGAAAGCCTTTGAGATGATTGAAATGTAATTAAAAAGTGAAGACCAGATGTTTCTTCCCAGATTACGTTTTCAAGATCACAACAGTCCTTTCAAAAGGGAGGAGAGGGAAGAAAAACAAGAGAAAACCTCTACTGCTCCGCTTTAACAAGGGAATTTCCTAAAGAATATACAAGAAAAATCTGGATTTTGTTCTTTTTTTTTTTTTTTTTTTTCCTTCCACACTGAAGTTTATAAGCGGCTTGAAATGGTAATAAAACAAAGTGGACTTTCCGTTCCATTGTGCAAAGCCAGCAGATGTGTTTTTCCCCAGTGCACCTGCTTTGTTGCTCAGCCTTTCCAGAGAGGGGGGGAAAAAAAAGCTGAATTTTTTTGCTGGAGCAGTGCTTTACTAGTATTTTTTTTCTGTAATTTACCGCAATGAAAATGTTTTCTTGGATATACTTTTGAAAATCCTTCATTCCATTCTGTGAAGGCAAATAGAGATGTGGAGGAGTTGGGGGAGAGAACCCACATAGATCAAAAGTAAAAGAGAATGTTTGAATAGGTGCAAATCCTTCATAGTAAGACTGCCAGGAAACACACAACATTAATGGAATTATATCGTGGAACTGGCAAATTAGACAAGATATGCTCCTGCCATCTTTAAACAAGCCACTTCCTGTACAAACAGAAGGATGACTTGATAGGTTGAGGTTTCTTCTAAGTATTTAATTTTATTCTGTGGTCTGTGGTTTATGTTGTCCTTGTACAGTCTTTGACAAGGAAAAGCCCTGTCAAAAAGAGGGTTTTTTCCAGCAGGCTATGATGATGCTTTGTGTCTTGTAGACAGCAAATACATGGGCAAACTTTACAGATATTTTCTTACTATCTTTTAAAAGGTTAGGTACAGATGTGTTATTTATCTTACCAATTCAAGCTGACTTTTAAAATTCAAGTGCTACTAAATGTCCTGCAAACCAGTTCAGGGCATACTAAGTCTACTTTATGTTCAACGAGTACGTTTTTCATTACTCTAGGCAGCTCACACATTTGCCATGACCATGAAGGAAGGAGACCTTGGTTAATGGTCGCTAGGACCACATTGCTGTAAGTTCTGTTTCAAAGTGGGACCTACAATAATGGGGTTTTTTCATGGGTTTGGTACTTTTCAGGACATGTTCACTGTGAAAACTATTATGTCCTCATTAATAAAGCCAGATTTAGTCATTCCTTTATTTTTTTTCTTTTTAAATAAAAGGAAATGATTAACCAGTCCAGTTTCACACTACCAGAAGAGTATAAATACTTGAGTAAGTTTTCCCTGGAAGTAGCGCTAGCACTCCCACAGAAATCATGAAGGAATTTTTAGCAACCAGATCAGTGTGATGTTTTCTTAAACTGATGCTCCAAAGCATGCAACATTTCTGTCCAGACCTGGGCAGTAGTGCGCAGTCAACCTTTCTATCCTCAACTAGACTCAGTGAGAACTGAAAGGCGTTGTATGTTACCTTCTTGAACATTGCTGCCAAGAACGATGCTGGAGTGAGGCAAGGGGACCAAAATGATTTCTAATCTTGAACTCCGCATTCACTTGCTTCATCTTTAGCTCAGCATAATCCTGTTAAATTCATTGACAGAAAAATGGGTCTGTTGTTTTCAACTGGGCAATGTTTGCTGAGCTGAGCTGAGAACTGTAGGGCTTTATCAAAGTCCAGCATTCAGGTCATGTCTACAGTAAGAAGCAGTATGGACTAATGGGAGCAGATCTGTAGTGCTGCAGAGCTGACATCCAGATTGTGCATTTCAGCAGGGTTTCATTTCACACTAGTTCTCGTCACGTCCCGAGGACTGCATGCCCGGTAGTGGTGGAAATACATCAACTGTAGTCCTGGACTGAACTTCTGGGTAAATTTAATCTAAAAAGACCTGAGTTCCTGTGCTCTGCAACCACTCTGCAATGCGAACCAGCACACGGCAAGTGGGAATAATTAGGAAATTTGTGTCAAAGACACATTCCTGATTCACACTAAAATGCAAATGGAGATGCAACCTCACTGAGCTTCATGCCTGTTGATGCTCGGGCTACTTTGCATCTCTTGGAAAATGCAAAGGAAACAAGTGAAAGTAGATTAGGCTATGGGAATAATTGCACACTGGTGAGAATCAAGGCTAGTAATTGCCCTAATTTATGTTGTAAATAACTTCATACAGCCATTATAGGAAAAAGAGCTTAACAGAGCAGGTAGATTGTTTTATAAAGTTAAGAAGAAATACTGGATTGTCTTTTTTCCTCTATCATTATCTGTTCATTACAGTGCAGGCTCTGTTTTTTTAGTTACATGAGCCCTTGATGTGTGATTGCCCTTTGGAACAAAACTCCTCCTCAGTGTATCATTAGAATACCGCGGTGTGTACTGTCTGGAGTAACAGTTATCTAAAAGCATGGAAAAGAAAAAGTGTAAGCTACATTTTTAATTCCGTGTAAAGTATCACTTCAGTGTTTTACGTGTGACTAATATTATCATGGAGATACTTGGGGTTTTTTCATTATTATAGTGTCTGCCACCATGTTTCATAGAATAGGATCTGGGCTGAGGACCCCACAGAGTTCAAAGCGTGGTGTGGTACAGCCTGAGCTAAGGTGCTAAGTGCTCATGTTGAGTAGGGTTGCAGGCTCCTGGACTCAGGCAAACAGGCAGTTTTAATGTGTGTTTACTAGAGGATTGGGTATGTCCAGATACGCACAGGCTAGATCATGAAGTGTAGTTAGGTGTCCTGCGTGGTGCCAGAGCTGGCCAGTGGCAGAGAAGTAAGCAGAGTTAAGATGCCTTTTTCCTCTGGCCTCCTTTCTTAAGTAGACTAAAACTCTTTTGCAAATTGTAGCTATTTATAAGAGATTCTCATCTGGGCTGTCTCTCCTTAGATTTGCTATCATGGCAGTCCCCTGGCTCCCAAAATCTGTGCTCTAATCAACCTCATTGACACCTCTATAATTAAATGGGGAGACGGGAGGCTGAAGAAGTGGAAAAGATGAAAGTAACAAGAAGGACTTCAAAACAGAGCTCAGAAGTCTCTGGAGCCACTTCTGACAGAAGAAGATTGGCAATTCCTGAGTTCCTAGGATTTTTTAAAAAATCCCAGGGGGAGGGGAGGGGCGGAAATTAGGTATTTGCTTGTTTTATAATGGTTGGCTGCTACACGCGTTCTTCCCCTAGTATTTAATATCAATGCTGTAGATTACCGTGGTGGAGAGTATCGCCATAGACCTCCGTGTCATCTGGAGCTTCACAGTCCTATCTTAGAATGTAAAATATTTTGAAATGTGCAAAATCAGTCTGACCCTCCTCCTCCCTCTCAACTCCAGTTGTTTCTGCTCTACCTCCTTATCTGTCTCAGCTTGTTCCTTCCTCCCCAGTCTCTTTTAGTCCCAGATGCTAAAATACCTGCTCAACAAATTTTGATTATGGTTTGGAAAAGAAATTTTGCAAATTGTTGAGGGAGAGAAAAAGGGGTGCCCTCTGCTAAATTTCTGCCTGATCTGTGAAATAACCAGTCCCAGATGCTTAATGGAAAAAACCTGAGAGCTTTCAAGCCTCCTCAGCGCCACCAGTTTCACTGTACCTGACAATGCTGGTGCATGTGTGTGTGTTTTCAGCATGCTAGATGTGTTAACCCTGCAGCAAGAAACCCAGAATAAATCAGAGTTGTAAGAAGATCAGTATCTGCCTTAGTATTAATACCTTATTTATTTGTAGTAGATCACTCAGAGGGAGGCTCTCGGTTCCTTTTTGTGCGTAACATATTGGATGGTAGAGGATAAAGGGCGTTGTGGGAGGGCTGGTGGGTACTAGTCGTGCTCCGGCAGTGCTGAGGGAGCCCATGGCGGGCGCATGTTGCTGTGGTTTCTTAACTTTTGCTTCCTGCGCGGCTGCAGTGCCCTGCAGGAGCTGGGACAGCTGCACCTCCCTTTCCTGTGCCACCATGCAGAAGGAGATCCAGTGGGGCTGCCCGTAGGACAGCAGCTCTCCTTTGTCCCAGCTTCATGGCAGCGTATTGTGGCTTCCAAATCCTTTACTGGAACCATATGGAAAATCAGGATTGTGCCTGACTGTCTGGCCTGGTTTGTTTGGTGGTTTTTTTGGTTTGTTGTTTTTTTTTTTTTTTTTTTTTTTTAAATGCTTTTGCTGTAAATAGGAGGAGTTGTCCTCAGTAGCTCTCCTGGCAAGCCTGCTGCCAGAGATGGGTGCATGTGTACGGAGTCATGCAGCAGGGACCACCTGGCTTCCCAGCTCTGCTCCTCAGGGGTTTTTAGGTGCACCTCCAGCTATTTCTACCAGCATAACCCTGTAGCCTGTCCTCCTGGGCATCCCCTCCAGGGATACTAACTTCAGCCACCCCGGGCTGGGCCATGTTTGCTTTTCTCACCCAAAGTCTGCTGCAGCTTCATTTGCATGGATATATGGGCGCTGTCTTCCTATCCTTACCTGAAAGTTATGTAGGTATTTAGGACAAGAGGATTTGTTCTCTAATTTTAAAATAATGATTTTTAATAGTCTGTGCCACACGTTGGCATTTGTTGCTTCCTGGTTTTCCCGGTATCCTTTTCAGCCTTCAGCCTCCTGGTTACTGGCTGCCTTGGGACAGGGTTGTGCAATTTTTCCATATTTGGATTTTAATACCCTGAGCAGGAACACGTGTTGGTGATTATCTCAGCAGGTCTAGTTTGGACTCAGCACCTGCAGCTCTCTGTCCTCTGGGAGCACCATAAACGGGGACCGTCATAAATGGCAAAAACCTTGCTTAAACCCAAGTAATATTCCCTGAGTACCAAAACACTGAAGAAAGCACAGATCTAAACAAAAAGTGCATGAACTTGCCTTCTTTAAGTTTTAGAAGGCCAAATTCCTCCAGATTTTCTGTGGTCACTGACATGGGTCGTCTTGGAAATGGCTTCCTTGCAGCCTCTCCCCTTCCTACCAAATTTTTTTAACTGCTGTTCTCCTCATCTCCTCAATCTCTGCACTTCCAGCACTTGCCCATGCAAGCTTGTGCTAGCACTGGAGACGAGAAACAGGCCCCTCAAAAGCTGGTCACCCTCCCCCTTGTGTCTTAAGGCGGCTGGTTTGAACCCTGACTTGTGTTAAGCTAAATCAAGGCAGTCAGGAGGTACCTTTGGATCATTTAGTGTGATTTTACAGTCATCACTGGCCATGTTACGTGTGCTGTTCGCAGCATTATTCCCCAGTGTCCCTGTGCCCACTGTGGACCCAAGACTTTGCCTCCCAGAGCTGTGTGCTAATGAGCAGGTTTTTTCTGACAGGACCCATGTAGCGTCGATCTGGGCTCAGCCAGTGACGAGGTTAGTGGTTGCCAGCCAGAGAGCTGCAAAAGGAGACTGTAAAATGAGCATAGCCTGATGAATATATAGCTCTTCTGCAGCCCGTGGTAGGATTTTCAGTGTGCTGAAACACGGAAGATTCGTTATTTATCTTCATGTGCTATGTTCATTACCTGTGTAAGATTGCTCACGAAGAGCTTTTGGAGAGGTAAATTTTGCCAGAACAATGACTCAAAGCTTTAGTCTGCTAAGAAACTTTAATGACTGTGTATTTGTTTACTGTGTTAAATTATTATTCGGTAATGGAAGAAAATAGGAAATGACTCAGACTGCAATAAAAAAGTATTTTTTTTCCAATTGCGACAAATGCATTGCATAGCAGTTTGTGGTTTATAAGTAAATAAATAATGAAAGATGCTATTCCAAATAAACCTGCTTTGTTTTGTGGTCTTTTGAAAACGTCAGTGCAGGATATGTATCGATAGGTAGAAGTAAAGGGAGAGACCTTACAGAGGTAAAACACAGGCAAGCTTTGATGATCTCCAATTTTTTTTCTGTTTTTTTATTTTATTCCTATGCTTTGTGGTTTGCCCCTTTCAGAGTTCTTATCCATTCTGCTTGTTTGTGAGGGGATTTTTTTTGGTTTGATTCCCCTGTGTTTGCCTGTAAAACATTACCGGTAAGCAGAAACTAATTGTCTGCACTGTACAGCTCTCTTGGGACTTAGAACTACTCAAGGTTCCAAGCTCCACTTGGTTACATCGCTGGTTTTCTTTCCATTTTCAGAAAATTTGACTGTGATTGCAAAGGATTTGTGTAGTAGCCGTAATGCATTTTATACGACAGCTAGAATATTAAGATCCCAAAGCAATGGAAATGACTGGATCCTTGCAAAGGACAATGAGTGGCTACTTTCTGAGATGAAAGATATGAGTATTATGATAAATAACATATGCCGATGTATTAGCAATTATCTCTGACTTCACCGTAACAGAAGATACTCAGCCTGCTTGATTTATTTTGCAGTGTGTTATGTGAACAAATTATCTTTATCCTGATTGTATATATTAATCGACAGTATCACCTGACTAGTTGCTGTATTCTTTGTTGAAATATGTTAGGTGAATTTATTTTTCATGAAGAAATTCTATTTATCAAGACACTAAACATTCTAATACTTCAATTCAGTGCTGAAGTCCTTCCAAGTGCAATTTTCTGAATGCAGAATCAATGAAGCTTCAATTTATGTAGGCTGTTTATCAGTTTTCAATATCTCTACCTTCTTCCTCCTACACTTTAAAAACTTGTTTTACATCTCTCTTATTTCAGTGTAGGACCCTTCATCATGGATCTCACTGGACCACCTAACCTCACTTTGCTTTGCCACTTAACAACAGTAGATCAATATGGTGGTGAAAATGGTGAGGGCTTTTTGACTTTACCAAAAAAAAAACCAACCCAGCTGTAGGAATGTATTTAGTCAAAAAAACCCTAGAGCTTCCAAAATGAGTTTTAATGTGAAAGAATCTCTTTTCTTCAGAACAGTTAATAATTCAGAGCTTAAAGAACTCATTTAGGTTTTGGTGGCTTGGCTTCAGTCCTGTGTGTCTAATTTGAAGCAGGGGTTCTAAGGAGGGTCTCTTACATCCCAGGTGATTGCCCCCCCATCAAATTATTTGCTGTCTTGAAAGAAGCCTCTCTCATTCTCTCTCACCCAGACCTTTCCCTCCTTGTATGAATAATTGAATAATCATTGGGGCAGTGCAAGAGACTAAAGCAATAGCCTGCTAGGTATCAGGGATGTAAGGCCTTGAACCAAGAGCTTGTGCATCCTGCTGGATAAACCCAGAGTCCCTGTGGGACCTCGTGCTGTCAGATTGTGCCCTACACTTTAATGTTCTTTTCTGGTTTGGGCAAAGGCAGGATAATCCGCCAGCTATTCTTACTGACCTGCATTCTCCTCGCTCCCTCAAAGAGACAATACAATGGGCTGCGTAGGCATCTCTGTATACGTTTTCTTACTTACATTCTGTGTGCTGTAAGACATACTACTTAATCCACAGAGATACCCTGTTGCACTCCTGGCTCTCAGGCTTCCTTCTTTTGTACAGACTAAGAAATAGTTTATTCCCATCGTAAACAATGCCTGTTGTTTATCAGTAGCTTTGATTGTCTGAGACTGTGCAAAAAACCTACCATCAAGCCCATTTTGTTTATAATTAAACCTGAGCTCATTTGGTGGTCAGGGAGTCTGAGTTTTTGGTTTTTTTCTTTTTCTGTACTAACTCAGTGATAATGATAATAATGTTAATAATGAGAATGAATCTGTGCCTTCTTCACTGAAATTCACTTAACCAGTGTAGAGTGCAGCTATGGAGGTTTCAGTAGACAGAAAGCAGAAATGCTAGAGAGGGGAAATCTGTGTTCCTGTAATGAGAGGCAGGTGTCGGAGACCCAGCACAGACTTCTGGCTATTCAGCTTGCAATACAAGTTGTGGACCTTCTGGGTTAAGCGGTGGCTTCACTGAAGGTGATGGCAAAACTCCTGTACATTTTGCTCCTGGCTCTGCACTATATTGTGTCATTTGGTCGTGACCTTAACGTGGACACCATGGAGACTTTATTACTGGTGTTAGAGGAGTAATGGCTCAGGCCCATGACTCCACTAGGTCCTGTACCAATCAAAAGAAAAGAGCAACCTTTGCCCTAAGTAGTTGAAGAGATTCAGGTGGGAGGCAGCAGGTGATGACAGACATGGGATAATACTCACCATGCATTAGAGGTTGGCCTCGTACCTGGATGCTGTGGCATCTTCACTGCCATCTTTGTATGCAGAGAGAGAGGGTTGCACAAGCTCGAAGCCGTGCACAGTTTAGGCAGGATTTTTCCCACTGCTTGAGGAGATGTTTTGCCTGGAGGTCACGACTAGAATAGTTTAGGATGAAGAGAAAATCCTGGATTTTTAGGCTTTGTTAACTAATGTTTTCACATGACTGTGGCAAATTACTCAGCAAGAAGCGAAAATGTCAGTAGTTCGATGCTTGTTTACACAGCATGTTCCTGCCAACTCTATCTCTTCCTATACATCCATTAATAAATAAATGCCCCTCATAGCTGAGGACATGGTAGAGATCAAGCTTGTAAGAGAAAACCTGCCGAGCTCAGCCCGTTTTGATTCCAGACTGCCAGCTCTGTCCCGTAGCCGGCAAGCGCGCAGGGCAAAACGTGAAAGGAGAAAGTAAAGGGGGCTGTGAAAGAGGTACTGTCAGATCATACCTACTGCGGCACTCCAGCTTGGACGTATGCCTAAGTTCATTGTACGTCAAGACGCAGATTCAAATTGGAGGCAGAGTTGCGGTGGAGGTGGGTCTTGAGTGTGGCTGGGTCAGGCTGCCCTACACCATTTCCTTGAGCCCAGCCCAGCCCGGTCCTCCTTTTTTTTCACATCAGGACAGCCTCACTATAGTCATTTGTTCTTACATTATGGAAAGGGCTATTTATTACCATCAGCTCAGGAAATGACCTAATGTGGCCTTGTAAGGCAGAATTAATTTGCAATGACTCCAGCTGAAAGTTGGCCGTCTTTTAACTTAATAACTGGAGAACTGTCAGATTCCTTTGAAGTTAATAGCAGTTGTGATGTTGAAATAGAAGTTTTTGTAGAGGAAAGCAAACTTGACTTGATTTGGGTTTGCAGTATGCGGCGTTTTTCTCAGTGGAATAAAGGGAGAGGGAGAGGGGTGTTTAGCTGTAAAACAAAAAGCATTCCTTTTGTGTTTAAAGAGAACTTTTACTACGCTGTCCCTTTTGAATACAAACTAAGCAGTGATGTTTTGCAGTGAGCATTCAAGCTGGAAATATTTAAAATGTGAGTGACTCTTGTTAAGTTGTGTGTTTTTTCACAGCAGGGACCACACACTGCAAATAAATGCAAGCCTATTTTGGCTCTACCACATCTCACCCTGGGATGCAATTTTCTGCAAAGGTGTATGTAGCCCTGTTTTAATTAGTTTTTCCTTACTGATCAGAGGAACAGCTCAGCTGTAGGATGAATAAAGGATTTATTGCTCTAGATGCAGAGGTTGTTGTTATTTTTCCTCTTTAAATTATGTAAACTTTAACAAATTGGTCATTTTGGGTTATCAGCGAACCGATCGTGTGTATGCGTGTGAAAGTGCAAAATGTAGCTGTTTCTAATTTAAACTAGAGTTTATTACTGCCACTGGATCTGCTTCATTGCTGCTAATGAGGTTTTAGGGATCCTCATAATGTAACAGCATGAATAACCTTTTGTTAAAATAAGGCCACCCAAAGTACATGAAGTGGTGGATACTATTTGCATTATTGGTTCTGATGAAGGGACTGGATGATAGCCTTTCAAATTGAAGAGCACTCACTCCCCAGCACATGTAAGAATAGGATTAAAACCCTCCTACTAGACTGGCTTTAATCATAATCCCACTTGTTATTAGCCAAAATGTATTAACATCTGATAGTTGTTAAGCGCTGTGAAAGGTGTTGGTGGTTTCCGTTCCACTCATGTTGGACAGGTGTCCACATCAGAGAAGACCTCCATCGCAGTGAGCACAAACACACGTGCTCCTGAATGACTCTGAGGATGAAAGCCCAGGGAAATGGAGTTCCCCTGCTGCCATTGCCAGGGAAGTTTTCCTTCAAACAGCATTATCAAAGCAGCCTTAAAGGGGGAAGAGTTACAGTGCAATTAAGCAGAGTATTTCAAATTTTCGTCAAGGTTTTATGAGTGCTTGACTGCATGTGCATGTATCTATCCATCTGATAAACAGCATAGACAGGTGAATAATATATTTGTTCTTATGTCGGCATTAACTTTATATTAATCCATCTCTCACAGGTCATTTTCTGCCATTCCAATTCCCTGAGCAACCTTAAACAAATGCCATTTTGCTTCTGTCAAGTAGTCAAAGACATTTTTCCTTCCTTCCCTCAGATGAAGAATCGTTTATTAGAAGATGACTCCAAACCCCTTTCTGTATTGATATTAATCCCCCCACCCTGAGTAATGATCAGAACGTGTTTATACCCAGTAGCCCAAAATTATCAACCCAAGGCCCATCAGCAATTTTCTTATGCATAGTTTTGTAAGAAATGTCATAGCTCTGGGATCAGAATGGGTGAGGGTATGTGATAAATTATTCCTTTGATGGATACAAATCAGGCTGGCTCCATTGAAGTGAATGGAGATCTGAAGTTTTACAACCAGTTCTCTGTTACGTGCACATAGGCCCTAATTGTTGGGAACTTCAGTTTTCTGTGGGAACTTAGTTTTCTGTAGCATTCAAAAGACATATGTAAATGGCAAGGTGTCTTCAAGGTGCTGTGTTGCTAATCTCATTTCTGGTTGACTCATAAAGATAACAAGTTAGCGTGTATTCACAAATAGAGTTAATATAAACATCTGACCATATATTCCCTTTCATTGCACCTTGATAGAGAGGATCTCAAAATACTTACCGTCCATTCCATTCTGTGAGATTGGAAAGAGTTAATTTGAACATTTTGGTCAAATTCTAATTCAAGAAACCTGTTATAATCCATCTGTTTTCCTTAGATAAAGTGTCACTCACTTCTTACCCAAACTTGCTGTTTGCTGTTGCTGGGCACTGTAAATCAGCCAGTTCATTTTCCTTCCAAGGTGGTTCTGTTTCAGCCGTAAGTGAAAAAGACAAATGATTCTTATCTAGTTTTATAAAAAACAGAACCTGTGGGTGAAAAAAAAAAGAATTCTCTAGATAAATATCTCCATATCGTTAACTTGATTAAGTTTGTTATTCTAACTATTGTTGCAAGTCCTTGGAACTATTACTCATATCAGATATGATAAATATACATTACTATTGTAAATACAAGCTATATAAAAGTGGTTTGTTTCTTAACATTAGCTTTTGCTCCGTACATCTATAGTTCACTGTTTTAGCTGCTTATCTGCTCTCTACTTCTTTGCCATTGTTGTTTGTAACTCTACCCCTTCCCCATTTCATTGTAAAATAATCTCATACGAGTGTGAGCTACTTTTACAGTTTAAAATAAATTAAAAAATTAAAAAGTCATTAGAAGGGAAAAAAAAAAGCAGATACAGCTTTACGGTTTCAAATGTTTTTGATATTCTGACATGCGTTATCAGAGGCGTTCTGCCTTTTCTTTGGCTTCGATCTTCTCTTTCTTGTACAAACTTCAAAAGATACATTTTTCATCACGTTGCATAAATTTGCCAGTGAGACCGGATCTACAGAAAACTTCACCTTTATTAACTAGCTGTGGAAAGACTCCAAATATGGCAGTATTGCGTAATTTAAAGTGAGAAGGAAAACTGCTGGACTGTCTAGAATGTCAACTTTTGTGCCTTATTCCAAATGGCAGCCTTCTTGAAATCCACAGGGAAGAACCACCCAGTGGTGCTGTGATAGCTGGTGGGTGCCTCGGTGGGGATAGCTGGTTTGCTGTCGGAACTGGGTTACAATGGGCAGCAAAGCCCCACTGTGTAAGGGCCACCAAGGACCCTCCCTCTGTGCTGTTCAGGATGATGGGAGACTCACCACCATTTTCAGCCGAATCAAGATTTTGCCTCAGGTTTGGTCTGTGCCCGTTGCTATCTTTCAGAAGGCTTTTTCCATTCAGTGATCACTTCAAGAAGAAACACCACACTTACTGATCCTCTTAAGCCAGTATCTGGTGTTTTACTCATTTTATCTTAGTTTTAGGAACTTACTCAGGAAAAACCTCCTGCTGAAGTTAGTGGATTTGCTGAATGAAGACAAGGTTTTTACCTTCAGTTGAGTTAATGTTAATTGTTTCAGAATTAGAAGTGCTGCAATATATTTTGCAATATATTTAGATTTTTGTTTGCACTGAAGTAAATTAACAAAGCAGTTATTGCCAGCCCTTGCAATTTTAGCACAAATCTTGTGTTTTACAGATGTTTGTTGAAAAGCCTCGGTGTGAAAATCTCATCTTTTATATAAACAGAAAAAGGGGCAGTGCATTTTTAACCCTCATTGTTTCTGAATAAAATTGAACTTATGACAGTCTGAGGACTCACAGAATCAAAGAAGTCCATTTTGGATTTTATACTTCTTCACGTATATTTAAAAACCTTGAAGTTTAAGTTCCCATCCTGGTTTGGGTTTGTTTTGGTTTTGTTTTTTAGCCAATCTCATGAGATTCAAATCTACAGGTTTGACAATAGTAACATTATTTGTGTATTTTGGGAACTAGTAGTTCGACTTTCCAGTCTGGTCAGATAACAGAGTTAATGTCAAGCTCTATCAAGCTCTTCAAGGAGAGGATAGAGCAACCCAGTAAGTGTTACTGTTTTAACAACGTGTGGTGCAGTACCAGTTATGAGACTTCAGGAATATGAAAAGCTTTTACTTCCCACATTAAGCAAATGTGGAAGATCCAAACATACCTGCCATCTCCTTTCTTGGACTGAACAGACCCCCAGAAGGACCATGCGAGTGAGAGACATGTTTCTTGGTAAGCAGAAGTTTGAAATGTTCCTTCTTACCCCTTTTAAAGCATAATTCGATTTTGCCCTTCCATTAAGTAATCGGCCAGATGAGTATTCAAAGCCTTGTGATTCCCATTTATCAAGTCAAATTAAATGTTTCTGACCAGGTTTATTAACTAGGTATGTTTTAATCAAATTTAATGACATTTTCAATGAAATAGTAAATGCACTGGGCGTTTTTCTTATTGGTACAGTGGAGGTAGAAGAGGCATTTACATCCTTTGAACATGAAAAGCACTTGGTGTCAGTCCCTGTTTGTTATTGTGGAACATGACAGTTATCTGAAGAAAACCAGCAGGATTTAATCTGACAGCCCAGTAAGGGAAGAGTGCCACCAATCTAATTATCCAGTAATCTAGTCAGAATGGGAGTAATTCTAGGCCTTTCTCAGTCAGTTAATCACATTTCCCATGCATTAGCAACTGCACATGCAGAGCTTTTAGGGATGAGCTCTTAGCCCAGTGTAGCCCACAGTAGACACAAGAGGAACATCATGTCATTGGTTTTGTTTGTTGTCAGGTTGTTTTTTCTAAATTATGCTAAAGTGTTTCTGTTCAGATTTGGTTTCACTCTATGAGATAACCCTCTGTTGGTAATTTCTCAGTTCACCATCAGTCATTAACCACAAAAGACACTTGTTAATTTTGGGTGTCCCAAAATGGAAGAAGATGGACGAAGAGGGGTATCGTCCTCTGCCATTGATAATACCGTCAAAAATTGTCCTTCCTCCGTCCTTTTTTTCTTCTACCTAATGCTGAAAATATGGTAAACTAAGGGGCATAATGAATAAAAAAAACCCCCCAAACCCAAGTGTTTAGCCAAGGATCGTCAACTTATTTTCAGGCCAGGTGTCAAACAATATGACGTATCTATTGTACAGAAGGTGGGTTGGAGGGATTATTCAGGGAGAGAATTTCATTTAGTTTGTGACAAAAGTTCAGAGGTTTGCTTGTTTTTTATTTTGGTTGTTTTTTATTTAACAGTGCTTAAGGCTTGATTCTACTATTTGCTAGTTGTGTGACAGGCACATTTATCCTGCCTGTCATTTCTCCTCCCCCGCATTTTATTGTCAAGCCGGGGGAGAAATTATTTCATAACTCTGTCCACAGAGGTATAACTTGCCAGCCTGAAATATCTACTTTGGATTGTAAGTAGTTGGGGGGAAAAATGCTGATCCCTGAATGTTTCATCTTTTTTTGCTAGGGCAGCAGACCTGGTGCTGTCATATATTTATTTGTATCTGTGGTCCAACCCACTGTTCTTGTAAGCGGGCAGGATATGTCTTACTCTTATTTCAGTAGAAGAAGAAAGATATATTCTAAGTATGTGCCTTTCCTACACTTGGTATTTGAAAGAGGATTCTTGGGTGCTGCCAGAAGATACGTAAGTGCTTGCTTCTCAGCTTTCCTTGTGACAGAAGAGGGTTTGAACTCCCTTAAAGTTTAGATACCACCAAGCACCTCGTGGCTTTGTTAATTCCCTGTGGGACTGCCAATGGTTTGCCTCTGGAGAGTATCACGGTACATGCACAAAATACCCATACATAAAGCAGAAATAGATTTCAATTAGAAAAAGAAAAAAAGAAAGAAAAGAAAAATGCAGAGTCAGATCCCTTCCCTAAGCCTTGCTTAATTGGAGGAGCGCTAATGCACCCGAATTGCCTGCAAGACTGCTCATTCTCAAGGCAGGCCAGAATGTCAACTCTGCCTGGAAAGCCAGGAATGGGATTTCCTCCTCTCTAGAAAAGGCCTGATTAGTAAAATAGTTGAAGTTTGGTGGTCCTCCCATGCAGTGGTCTTTAAATTGGGTCTCAGCTCAGTCCCGAAACTCCCTGTATCTCCTTCTAACAGTGAGATAAGAAGAACGCTTTGGATCCAGATGTTGCAGTTCAATTTGATTTCTGCTTTATCTGAATTCCTTTCATCTTTCTCACCTTGTTCAAATTAAAGAGGTTGAACTAAGTGAAGACAGTTTCTGCAGCAGCAGTCCGTACAGACTGGTTGTGCATTTTTTCAGCTTTCTTGTTACTTGTGTAACTCTGGGTGTTGTCACTGACAGGAGAAGCTGATTTAAATGGAAGAGCTGGTTGTTTTCCATTTCAGTTTGACAGGGAGGTGGTGGAGGTCAGAAATGGAGGAGCTGGCATTAGTGACGTTTGGATTCTTCAGAAGGGCAAATGGCCCCAATTAAAAATAACAATAACTCCTTAAAAAGAGATACCAATGTCTCCTTTGAAACACTAGTGACTAAACAGAAGTCAACAAGGAGGCATTACACACCAAAAGGGAGAATGGGAAGAAATGACCCTACTAGATGAATTGAGCTGAAATTCATGCCAAGTGAGTACCAGATCTGAGCTGATCTTCAAAAATGCATTTGCAAAGATTGAAAACAAAGTATGCAAAAGCCTCCTTTTTTAATTTTAACTTAGTGGAAACAGTTACACAGCGCCTCTAGGAACTGAACGTGCTAGCATTACATACTGGGGCCTTGTAGAGTCATGTAAGCAATTGTTAACATGCCCAAAGTATTTATATTTTTACAGTGACTAGCAATGAATAGCAATGTATTTAATATGCAGATGTGGTTCTTGTAAACATTAGTTCGTAGTCAGGAGCCTCAGATCCTCCCTTTCTAGTTTATTTTTTCCTGATCACAAGTCATCTGTAACCTTTAGAAATATTAGTGAGATTCTACTTCTGAACTTCATCAGGAACCTTCTTTCATTGTTATTCTTCAACAAAGTACAAATAAATTAACTTCCTACTCTTGAATATGCTACCTATGTGCACAATTTACTTATGCGATTGACTTTTTGTGACTGTGAAACCAGTGTATTGAAAGAAGCGGGACTTGTTATTGCTTTTAGAGATTTGTGCTTTGTTTTGAGAATTCCCTATGTGGATAAATACACATGCTTTGCTTGACTTCTTTCTTAAAAGAACTTTTGTAAGTAAAATTACCTCAATCTACAGATAGGGGCCTGTGGAACCAACCTCATTAAGTAGAAAAAAGCATCTTCAACCTTCAGCTCCAGGAGAGATAGGAGAAGTGAAAGGCTTCCTTGTCTTTTGAGGTCCATTTTAATTGGTTATTTAAATTGTGATTAATGAGTGAGATGTTGAGACTCAGAGCATCAGTTTTAAAACTCCTGCTTAACAGTGCAGCAACAATGCATAGGTATGTACAAACCTGAAGGTCCTTTCACTGCTTTATCCCTTGGGTCTCTACGTTTCTCCAGTGATGTTGAGCTGTTTGTCAGCAGACACTTCGATTTCAGTGTTCAAATTAATATTTGCTGAATGAGCAGTGCTTTGCAGAAGTTGAGCTTTATGTCTTGTTCATTCTTAACAAGAGGGCCTGCTGCTGTCTAAGGAATTTCCCAGTGACAAGAAGGGCTTTGTGGAAAGCGTAAAGGGAAAAAATTCCCTTAACTGACGTAAGGGAATTATCAGTCTGCCTTTCTGTACAAGGAAATAACTGTGGACTTTGAACTCTGGAAAATGATCATGGGGTTATCATTTCAAACCTTGGTGTGATGTATAGGGCCTTCCGTTTTTATCCAATTTTTAACTTGTTTGTTTCACTTTGCTTTTTTTGTATTAATAATCTGTGGTCACATTCCTGCCTGATTTAATCCATGTAGTTGCTATAGTCTTTCAATTTGTTTTCCCCCATCAAGTGGAAATACTTTGGGTTGGAACTACAACATTTCTATTTAACCAACCAGACCACGAATTCCAGCCTCATTTATTAGTTTAGTTTTTGTCAGACTTGCTCAATCCTACTGCCAGATCATAAATACCAATGCTACCAATAGCAATGCTCTGTGTGAAAACGTTTGCTTTCCCTTCTTCTTCAGTATCAGCAGTGGTCCGCTATTTGGCTGTGTGTGTGTACCTAAAGTGGTACAGTGTGAGCAGGCAATGTTGAGAGCCAAAAGGGTTTGTGGTCTGTATAGTATTTATAAGACCATAGGAGGAGAAAGAGGCCCAAAGAACTTAAATCACTTGGTTGAGGCCATTATGTCAGAGCTTGGCATTATAACCCACGTCTTTTGGCTCCCAGCGTAATACTCAGGTGCCACACCAGTCACAGGCTTACACCTTTGCTACGTCAACCTTTTAGTATCCTAAGAGATGCTGTGTATAAAGGTGTTTATTCCAGGCAGCTTTTCAACACAACACTGAAGCTACCCTGGTAAGCCTCAGAGGTTAGCTCTGAGGAGGAGGTCTTATGCCTGTATCCAGAGCTGAAGCGGGAAATGTTCTGAAGGGTTATTTTTCTTGGTTTTTCTTTTTGTTCTGTGTGTGGGTTTATTTTTACTAGAGCTCTACCTAACAGGACATTAAATCATCAATTCAAAATGTTTAAAGAAAAATATTGAAGTAAAAGAAAATACTACAGTAGACAAACCTAAAAGGTCAGCACATACCACAGAAAGTGCTGCAAGTATTGGAAATACGTGGCAAAGTCAACTTATGCAATGGATGGAAAGAATGACCTTTTAAGGGTGCCCTTCCTCTGTGCTCCTTGTTCTCCATTTTGACATCTGCAGCCTCGTCTTCAGGCTGTCCCCTGCCTATGGTTTCCTCTGATATTTATATTATTTTTTCATTCTTTAAAAAGTACTTAAATGTCTTTCCTTCCTGTTTCATAATATGCTTTTGTTAACCATTACTCCATTTATTTTTTTCTTTTTCTCCCTTCTTCTTCTTTTCCAGTTTTTAACAAATAGCTTTCTCCCTGGTGTTTCTAAGTTTTCCATATCTGTGATCAACTTTTTTCCTTCCTTTCATTTCACCCTACTTCTACCACCTATAAACATACTTGTTTCTTTTGTTGTTCTCAATCTTAACCCATTCTGAATCTAGAATGAAGGTCATGCTTGTATTAAAATGCAAATAATGAAAATTTGTGAGGTTGAGAGATTGAGGAAAATGAATTGGCAACTAAACCTTCCAAAGGTGAATGAATAAAGAGCTAAGAATTTAGATATTCACTATTTGTAGGCTGGTAGAAAATTACTTCGCTAAACATACCTGTCTATGCAGTCCTCTTTTATAAGCCTATATATTTTAGTCTCTCAGTTTTCCATTGGTTATCTACTATTGCATTATTTTAAATGCATAAAATATGTGGAGTGCAAAGCTGTCACGTTGTGTTTGTGAGGCAAAATATTTTATCCTCTTCAAAAACTCTGTAGAAGTTGGGAAGTCAGTTTAAAGAGCCTGAATCTCTCTTGAGACATGAAATCCTTGACATCAAAACTTGAGAAATGAACAGACCTCTGTAAAAATGCAATGATGTAAAAATGTGTATCTGTTGGTCCTCTGTGAATAACAAATGAACAGATATGGAGGGGTGAAAGAGGTATTTTTTTTCCTTAAACCTAATACTTTCTTTATTCTCCTTATTTGAATCATTCAAATATGCTAAACATTTAAATAATACAAACAGAATTATTAATACCAGTGATTTTTACCCCAGGTTAGCTATGTTACATAAATACCACTGCTAATACAATCTGAGGTGGAGTGACAATATCACACAGTCTGTATGTTGGGGGAAGTGCTGTTGATGTTAGCCAAACCTTTCTGGCAACTCTCTGTGAACTCACAACCAAAGCTCATGTCACACCCTTTTGGCAGACACGCTTAAGGTGGGGAAGAGTTCAGGCCCTTGCTGAAAAGCGCCCCAGCTCTCCCTCCTGCTCGCTTTTCTCTCAGGGAGCTCCTTCATCAGATTGCAAGAAGCTGATGTGATAAGCTGGAGCCTGATTTTCCCATGGGACAGTAATAATAATGTAGCTTGCGAGGAAGAAAGATGGAAACCGTGTTGACCCTTGAGACTGTCCTGAATACATCAGTGGTCAAAGTAAATGGAGCATTTCCTATTAAGGATTAAGCGTTGTAAATGTGATGAAAGACTAGACGTGGGTCATAAAGGCAAACAATGACTCTGATCTGACTTAATCATCCTTATTTCACAAGACAGTCAGTCGCCCGTGCTGCTCTTCGAGCTCCCAGGGCGTATGAAACTCCTGGCGTTACCTGATGAATCCAGGCAAGAGAAGAAGGTGAGGGTTGTTAGTGTGGCTCTTCTGCTGTTTACTCATCTGGCAGTTCCCAGCAGGTTGCTAAAATGTCAGAGATCTTTGGGCATCTGTGAATCAAAAAAAAAAAAAAAAAAGGGAACAAAGGAAGGAAGGTCTGGGGTTAGGAAGTCCGTAAGAGACTTTTCTGCTCGTCTGGCATCTTGCACATGGCAGCCTCAGAGATCTGCTTTGATTTCTTCTTGCTCATCACAAGAAAGGTGGTGCCCTGCGACCCTAAATAGATTCATGGGAGCAAGCAGTTCCTTCGTCTCTGATCAGATGGCCTGCCAAATGGGTAGAGGTATCCAGTTTGTATCGTAATGCTCCCTCAAAACCATCTCCTTAACCTTGGTTTCTCCTTGAACTCATCTGTGTTGCTTATCCAGCACTTGAAATCTGTCTTCTGCCCTGTAAAGGACAAGTGCTTCAGCCTTGTGCCGGGCTGGCAGGTGGGAGGCCTCTGGAAGACATTTCTGTACCTCCGCTGGCCTTCCTGCCACCATTTTCACATGTAAGCTCATTACTGGGCATCTCTGTGCTTGCTACAGGGTACAAAGGTAAAAGGTGCCCTTCCACAGCATTCTTTAATTATAGTACTTGACAAAAAAATACAAATATTTATTACCACGTTGTTTTTAATTGAATATGTGTCTGGAATATTGAATTGAATATACTGGACTTCTCAGCATCCTTGTTTAAAACAGAAAGGAGGCATCTTGATTTCTGTCTGAAAATTTTTATTACTGCGTCAAAGAAAGTGTTATCAATCTGTCAAACTCATTCAGTAACAACTTACTTGGATCAGGTACAAATGTTTCCTTTGCCACAGATTTATTTCCAAAGTCAGACTAGGCAAAGAGTGAGACTTTTTTTTTTTTTTTTTTTGCTGCCGTCATTAGCACAGCCTCCTTCAGGACAAATTGATTTAATATGTGGAGCACTAGGGTTGTACTCCTTTTGGAGATATTTGACTGCCTTCAGAGAATGCAGGGCTACCTGAAAACAGACACGATGGAGCAGTACGTACAAACACATCGTCTGCTCCCAGTGCACTGCAAGGCATGCCTTCCACAGACAAATTTTTTCATTGCTTGCGTGGATGCCGACTTTTCCCAGGGAGCTGTCTCTTGGAACACATTAGTGGAATGTGTTAAACTACACCATAAATAGAGTTAGTGCACAGTCGCATCCAAATGATAGTTTTCTTAGAACTGAAGAGAGAGATCTGTATTTGCAGGCACAGCACATGAAAATATTTTTACTCCAAGCTTTGTCAACTCTCCCAGCTAATTAAAAAGCATACCTCTCTAGGTATAGAAATTTAAATGCTTTTCGTTCTTTTTTTTTTTTTTTTTCTTTTCCAAACGCCATCAGCATTCAAATAGTAATTTACAGCCCAGTTCTTCCAGCAGATGTCTTTTTTCCTCCAGATCTCATTTAAGGAGGTGTTTGCTGGAGGAGATCTAATGGGACCCAGTTCTAATAGAAGGATTTAATTGCTCTTGCTTTCAAAGTGATGAGTTGGCTGATTAAGTTATGGAGGCTAGATGGGAGAAAATGGGACACTATTGGCCAGAATTATAAATTTATTTTAGATATCTAAAGATGCAAAATAGGCTTGCAGGGCGATTTTAAAAAGCAGATAGGTACCTAACTCCTAAGCATGGAAATTTCATTAAAAAACTGACCCAGAGTGCTTTGTTGGAAAGTCTTGGGCTAATGGTATGTTCTGAATTTCTCCCTCAGACAATTCAACCTCTTGTGGGAGGAAAAGGTGTCCGAAACTGGAAGTTTTAGTTGTCTGTCTTGGCGCTGTTCACTGTAGCTGTCGGGTTTTTGTCAGGTTCTTAACACCCTTAAGAGCAATATCTAATCTTGCGCTAGATTTATAAGGTGCATATGTATGCTTTCAGGGCCCGTGCAGGCTACCTTTACTGTTGTGGCTTTATAGATGAATTACTAGCCCTTAATCCAGCCCTGAACTATTGAAAACCAGTTTTTTATCTAAGCCTACTGTTATCTGCACCTGTGTTTAAAATAATTTTCCCAAGAGGAGTCTAAAAGCAAAATTGAAATCCACAGGAGGTGTTTTTATACTGAGTTCAATATTCATTTTTATGTGTGTTTCAAACACTTTGTCTCAAGGTAGTTGTTTAGTTAAGAGGTAAACGGGTTAATTTCAAAAATAGTTTTAATTAATTTTAATTATTTTTTAATTAAGAAAGTTAAAAGAACAGGTTAATTTTTTCAAACCTTAATCTGCAAGAAGGCTCAGAAACATGGTGGCAGGACAGTGTTTCTGAGTTTTATTCTCTTTGGGGCATTTGGGTGTTGGTTTTTTCATCAGTAGTACCTCAGTAGCACTCTAGCCGTGAGTTTTGGATGAGAAATATCAGGCTACCAGTTTGCAAAGCCTTCTTAACATCTGGGGGGGCATGGATGTGGGGGCCAGGATGTAACTGCTGGCAAGAATGAGCCTCAGGCTGTAAGATGCCTGGGCAAAAACCCCATGTGATTGATTTAATAGCAATGCCTAGTGATTCAGAGGAAGAAGGGTAACCTGGGATTTACAATTTTATTTTTATTTTATTTTATTTTATTTTTTATTTAGCCCTAAGTAAGGGAAGCTAGAGCTGCTTTATCCATGCAGAAGGAAGACTGACTGGCTCTGAAGGCAGCACTTGGAATAGGTCTGGGATGTTCAGCCTCGGAGTAGCGCTGTGGAGTGAGAAACTAAAGGCTTATTGTTTGCTTTTCTTCCCTTTCAGCCCCAATGGGCTACCACACTCTTGGCACAATCTAAGCATTGCATTATTTTTCCTGACATGAAGGCACATTGCTCAGCCTCTTTGCCTTTGGTCAGATATCAGCAACACAAAATGATGTCTTTGTGTAGCAGTTTTGTGAGGAGGAGTAGCTCTGGTCAGTATTTCATAGATTCATTTTATTAGTCAGGCTCTAAAACCTTCACTTTTTTCTGCCCATATGAGGAAGGGACACTGGTTCCACAAACGACTGGTTCTTGCAAGACAGTGGGACATTTATTTAAAACCCAAATTTGAATCTTTGAGAACTTTTCTTCCTTCCTTGTTTTGTCTGGGACTGGAAACAAAAGGAGCAAAATTCCCCCCCCGCCTCCCCCCCAGAAACAATTATAGAGACTTTGTAGTGCTGGCCATACTTCTCTCGAAAGCTTTCCATTTCAAACTGCATCTCAGATTTTCCTTACATCCGTGGAAACCTTGCTGTCTTTCCATGGCAGCAAATTATTGCCATTCAGAAAGAATGGGCTCAGTGCTGATAGTACAGAGCCCTTGCACTGGCACAGTGATGACTTCAGCATTTTTACTTTTTGGTGAGGTTTCACATGCTCTGTATGATCTTCCTATCTGCGACGCCTCAGAATTACATCTGGGCAGGCTGCTGACCCACTCTTTCCAAACTAGACTATCAGAAAACTTGAAGTAGTCTCTTCTTAGTGTTTCTCCAATCCTCTTCCAAAAAAGATCTGGAGAAGTTTTACAAATATTTGGGAAAGTGTTAAACTTTTGGATGCTTCTCTCACATGCCACTTTTTACAATACCCAGCAGTAAGAGGTGGTTTATCAAACAGGGCACCAGAAGCCATTCCAAGATCTGGACCGAAACGTCTGTGGTTGACACATTCATCACCTTGATTCACTGGATTCTGTAGTAATTCAGACTTCTAAACAATGAATCTGTTTTTATTATCGGTTCTGCTACCTGCCACGTGTGGTTTACTAGCTCTGAAGCTAAAAGCCTGCTCTGTTCTTCTGCCTTGGTTGTGTTGTGTGACACACGGTGGATTGGAAGACAGAGGGGATGATAGTGCCTAGTGAAGAACAGGATACTGTTGAGGTGTGTGTAGAAAAAATGGAAAGGAGAATATGAGTGGAAAGTAAAGAGAAAGAAGGAAGTGGATGAGGCCCAGACAGGCTCAAAATGTCCAGGTGAGGAGGTTGTGGAGGGAGTTGGAGCCTCAAAAAAGAACTGTTTGGTGTCAGCTGCTTCTTGATGGCGATTGCTTTGAGTCTGGACAAAGACAGGGATTAGTCAGAATGCAGAGGATGAAAATAAGGTCTCTGGCAATGAATTTGAGCAACTACTCTTCTGAATACCATTTGAGATGCCAAGAAGTATGTAAATTGTGAATGTTGGAACTAACAGTGTGTAATTGTTGTTGGATTTTGAATTCTCTTTCCAGACCTGTGTATCTAAATAAATTCCCACCCAGGCAGAATGGGTTGAAAACATTTGACTAAACCAGATGTGACTTCAGTAGATAGCATTAGAATAGTTATTTGTAGCTAAAAGAAGATGCCACTAATTCTGCATAAACATTTTGCAGGTCTCTCATAATTTGGAGAGGATAGCAGTTGGTCTGCAACAGGCCTTTCTCTGCAGTTTTATTTTCATATTCCAAGTTAAAATCAATGTATTTTCTGTGCTGGTCATGGTACATAGCACATTTGTAGGAATTCTGCAAGTTTTGGCCCAAATCTGTTCATGGGCTTTCAGAGGAACAGTACCAGATGTACCTGGGGTTTTTTGAATGAAACTTAGAGGATGAATTTCTGCCTTCACTGAAGCCACTGGTGTCAAAGGGGCTTGACATTTCCTCAAAATGGGCGAATTTATTCTATATCAGGTTGCTGAGTGGCTTCAGACTTTCTACCCTGTAAGATACTGGATTGCCACAGCTGGTATATGCAAATATATGCTCGAGTATGAAAGAAATTGCTTTGTATTAGGTGTTCTCTGTAAGAGCTGATTTCTTCTGCCTGTCTCCTACTCTGCTTCTCAGTCCTCCGAAGCAGAACTTTAGGAATCTCCTTTAGCAGATATTTACAAGTATTGCAGAAGAAACAACTGTTATATACAAAATGGGCATGGGCAAGGCAGAGACTTAAGTTTAATTTTTTTACTCATTTGCTGATTTTTTTACTCATACAATTGCATGCAGACAAAAGCTGCTGAACGTTGGGAGATTTTGATTTTGGTGGACTTTGTAAGTAATTTTCAGAGAAACTCAGGACCTTAGGTAAGATCGTCCTGTCATTTTACAGATTTTTACCTAATGGAATGAAAAATTAGCACTGAGGAGGTAAAATACAAAGGAAGATTTTCCCAAGTTTTTAATTCAGAGCTGGTCATTGGCCAAATGATGTGAGTGCCAGCCCTAACACTGAGTAGGCTGTCTGCACTGCTTGATGAGAGGCTCACTAGTCTGGTCTGGGCTCTCCCCATGAGAAGATGGCAACCATCTTTGCACTTGCACAGCATCTTTCATCCCTGAGTGTGAGTTTATAGATATCAGGATCTTGTGCCACTGGTCTTCATGGATTCAGGTACTGGGATCTGTTCTGCTAGCACAGTCTTTGCAGAGCAAATGACCTAACTTAGAACAGATAATCAAGCAGAGTTGAAAGATGTTGACAGCTATCAGCAATGAAATGACACTAGGAAGAAGGCTGGGGTTTTTTTCTGGCTTTTGGGTCTTATTTGCACCATACCTAGAAGTCCATCTGCAAATGTGGCTGAGAGAATTTTTGCCCATCTTTGCTCTGGCTGCCAACCTCTGTAACACCCAGGTGCTCCAAAACAGATCCATGTGGTAGCAAGTTTTCTGTGTAAGCGGTCTTGTACCAGTGAAATCACAGTCCTGCTGAGGTCATTACAAGATAAACCATTGATTTCAAGTAACTCCTGGCTTTATGCTGTTGCCAACATTTGGACCCTTTAGAACCATAGTGGGATTAATCACCAGCTGATCTGACTTAACGTATGTTCATTTTAAGAGGAGATGAGGGCTCCTGAAGGAGATGCTGATCAACTTGTGGATTTGGTAAAGGAAGGTATGTTAAGAAACTGTAAAGGCTGATCAAGTGAGAGAAAAGGGTCAATAATATGGTAAAGCTCTGAAAGTATATTACGAGCTTCCTCTAATGCTGCAGGACCTCAGATCACTGTGTGCACAGTTTTACATGAATCTCTGCATTGGTGACATACATCCATCTTTGTACAGGTGCGCCACAAGGTTTTCAAGGCACAGCAATACCACTCAGTGCTTTAGGCAGGTGGAAAACAGTACTTAAACGTAAGGTGTGCAGGGATCCAAACTCTGAAAACTGGAATTTAGCCATGAGATCAGCTTAGACAGACACCTGCTTCTCAGAAAATTATCTTTGGAACATCAGTAGCGTGGTGTGAACTTGGCTCTCTGAGTGTCAACATTGCACTTGCATCTTCCAACTCTGCTTAGAGGGAAAGATGAGACAAGATCATGACCTGGGGGGTTCGAATCTGTGACTTTCTTAATTTTTTTTTTTTTTTTCCCCCACCACGGCAGACAAGGAACTCAACTGCCCAGGCAACAATAGGGTAGTGATTATAGGAAGAACCAGAAGGAGTAAGGCACTGTAATGTGCAAGCAGGAAAGAGGAGCAGCACTGCGAGTCGAGCAGCGCATCTGCTGCGGTGTGCCGGCAGCAGGCTTGCCGTACCGAGGGAGCGCTTAAAGGCGAGCTGCCTTCCTGGTGGGGAAGGTGCTCAGGGACAGTGGGAGCCATAGTTAAGTAAAACAAAGATGAAAATGAGGAGGAAATTCCTTTTTAGCACATTTAGCGTGCTCAGCCACCTTGCAAGGTAGGACTGCCGGAGACAGTAGCTGGATATTAATAGGTGACATTAAATAATTGCCAAATGTAAATGCAATTGAATGCCTCTCTCTGCAGCTATCTAAATGTTCATTATGCCATAAAAAGTAGTTGTTTTTCTCCCCTATGTGCGTAGAAAGGGCTCACAGTAGCAAAATTCAATTTACATGAATGATAAGAAAAGATGAAAGAATCTTTAAGTCATTTTTATTCTGTGTAATTTTATTGTGAACAGATAAAGTGTGTATATCATATTGGTTTTGTCCAAGTTTACACTAGATGTTAGATTATTTCAGAAGATGGAAGAGTCAAGGGTAATAATGCAAGTCCCTGTTTATAAATCTGTTTTGTTGAAGTCTCTGACATAAATACATGAAAGTGAAAAATCAGAAAATGAAGAAAACAGCACAGATATTCTCATAATAATTGTGGTTCACATAAAAACTAATCACTGAAGCATCTAGCTTGGTCACTGACTGCATTCAAAGTTAAGTACAGCCTGTAGCTTGTCTGTAAAAATCAAATGCTCTTTTTCAGAGTGTTAATGGAAATCTGTTACTCGTGGCTGAGGGTGCACAGTGATGCTTGTAAATAGGCTTCAGCTTTTCTTCTTAGAGTTGTTTGGGATTTTGAGAAAGCAAAGCACTCGTTCCTGTTTGATAATATTCTAGTTCAGTGAGAGGTATCCTTGGGGCCTCAGCAGCAAATTTATTCTGAAAAGCGAAGTTAGTGCATAAATTAGTCTGTTTAAATATCTAAAAAAGGTTTTGATTTTCTGACTCCCGCATGAAATGTGATTTCTGGCTTTACCCAATTCTCTCTCCATGGCAGATTTTTTTTCCCCCAGCAGCCTGTGTCATTAGCTCATCAAAAAACCTAGGGGAAGGTTAGGGGTATTAACAAAGAATAATGGATAGCCTTTGAGGTAACTTCCTATTTCTCTGACATATTTCGTTGTGTCCATTCTTAGAGTAATGTTGACTGCTTCTGGGTTTCCAGTGGAATAATTAATCTGGGTCAGTGCTTTAGCAGCATTTTGCTTCTCTTGTGTCTTAATGCCTGGAAATTTCTGGAGTCTTTGACACATATTGTTTCATGTATGCTGAGATATTGCTTAGAACAATCTCATTTGTACTTGAAATCAGATTTCAAGGTTTTAATCCATCCCAAGCTTAAATATTCACCCTCGTTTAAAGTGAATTTAATTTATGCCTTATCTGAAACAGGAGAAGCAGTTTGAGATGCTTTTGTCAAGAGACTGTTGTATGGAGAAAGCTTCGGTGTAAATGGCTGGGTTTGCTTATTTTCCAACAACATGATAGCTCAGCTCTGACTACTTTTGGGTTGGCACAAATTGTATTAGGGCTCCATCCGTTCTTGCTGCTTCTTTAATTTATTAAACAGAGCAACAGCCTTGTACAAATTCACTGGGTTTGTCTGGGGTGTGATAGGGAAAACCAAGAGAAAGCTGGACAAAATGAAAGGAAGTACTCAAGAGTTAATCATGTCTGATCAGCAATTTAAAGAGACCGGGTGCATTTGAAGGTAGAATTGACCGGGAACGCGCGAAATATCTCTACTGTTTGGTACTTTTGTTACGTGCACCTTCATTTAGCAGCGTAAATTGTCTTACTCTGTCTGCTAGTGTGGAGCTGAAGAAGACCATTAGGAGGAAATCAGTGGTAAATGCAGCAGTGGAGGAGGTGGGCTTGGCATCCCCAGGGATGTACCTGCTGAGAACAGGGGTGAGCTGTGCCTCCCCATGGGGCTCAGCAACCCTCTTTGCCTGTGCCCAGAGCCTCCAGGCAGAATATAAGTGAACTGTTTAAAGACCCTTTTTTTTGGCAAGGAATGAGAAGCGGGCAGTGGTCGCACAGAGGGATGGAGACCACGTGAGAGAGGCTGAGGGCTGCCAGCATCATCCCGCCACCTCTGCAGGCAAAGCCAAGGCTTACTGCTTGGGGTAACAGCCTTTGGGTGACTTTGGGTTAAGAGCCGTGTGTTTGATGGGAGCCGCTCTCTGTAGAGCATTGCTTTACTCATCTGCCATTCAAACCATCTTACGGACACGGGGCCATAGGAGCGTGAGAGGGCTGGGAACTGCAGGCTTGTTCCCCTGCCTGGGTCTGGGCTACACTCAGGAGCTGCAGAATTTCCCCAGAGAAAAAATTAATATAGCCGAGCTGGAGAGTCCAACAATACAGAGTTTACATTTAACAAATGTTTAGTTTGTTGGGTCAGATGATTATCATGAAACATTCCATAAATGTATTTAAATTATTCAAATTATTTAGTATCTTAACCTCTGGAAGAAAGTGTCTCAAGGTTTCTCAGAAATTGCTCTGTGTTCTTCAGGTGCTGACATCTTACTTTATTGCTACCATTTTGGCCTAGTTTTAGAGATGGTAAAGGGCACAGAGCAACAAAGTGGCCCAGAAGTTTCCATCATATTTGTAGCATTCTTCTGCGCTGACAGTCTGATCCTTTCCAGAGGGGCATTTTTCAAGGTCAAGCTTTCAAGGCAGTTTAAAACCTATGGGTGATTTTGATCTGTTGCTACCTGTATTATAGACGTTCTGTGATGAGATTATCTTTGATCTGGAAGCCACTACATGAGCTGGTAACCCTTACGCGTCACCTACCTCCATCGGTGTCCACCAGCGGTGACTGATGGGCCAAGTCTACTGGAGGAGTTTTGCTACCCTTTCTCTGCTATCCACTGAGGTTTTGTGCTTCCTTGGAAAAAGGCCTGAGCTTGATCAGCAGGTTAAATTTGAAACTCTTGATGGAGTTGCCATAAGAGGTATCACAGCAGGTCTAGTCTGTAAACCACGATATTGGGACCAGCGTATCTTCACAGGGAGACGGCATTATGTGAGGTGCCTGTATGTACATTGAAATTACAGGCAGGCAATCCCCACTTAATCCCCTGCCCAGTGGCCTCACAGCATGGTTCTGGGTGAAAGATATGAACTGTTGGCTTCACACGCTCCCGTTTTGAGCTTCGTGTAGTCAATTATCTGTGCAAGATCCCAGGAGGCGCTCCCTACCCTTCCCTTGGGCTCTGAGGTAGGTGAGGAGGAGGAGGAGAAGGAGGAGGAAGGCTGTTGCACTCCCTCCTTACCAGCCTGAAGAAGGAGGCGGCACAGCCACCGGCGCACGCTGTGCCTTACAACGCCAGCGGGGAGCCCTTGCTGGGCCGTGCCGTCCCCTCTGCCCCACGCAGGTGGGGACAGTGCCCGCAGGGCGCCTGCTGCAGAGCCTGCCCTGCTGCCCCGTGCCCCCCGCGCCCCTGCACCCTCAGCGCTGGCACACGGCACTCAGCCTTTCCAGGCTTTCCTCTACCTGCCTTTTCTCCCATCCTTCCTTTTATTATCCAACTTTCTCTTATTTATGTCCCTTGTAAAAAGCCGATTCATTCATTTTAGAGTTAGTGTCTTTTCTTTGTCCCAGCCTTCATTTATTAGCGAACCTCTTCCATCTTTTTTTCTGCCTGACATGAAGTATTTGTAAAAGCCTTTCTTACTCCCCTTAATCCCTTTGGCTAGCGTGAACTCCCCTTGCTTTTCTGTTACTCTTACTTTCCCTGCGAGTCTTAACTGATTCTCTGTAGTTTTGTGTGGATCCTCTCTATTTCCAGTATACCCGCTTTTTTTAAAGCCTCAGAGTAGTCCCTTGTGAAGCCCCACTGGCTGCTGCTTCTTTTTCTTTGATTTTTTTTTTTTTTTTTTCCCTGTGTCACAGGGACTACAACAGACTGCATTTTCATTAGAGTGCCTGTCAGGAATTTTCTGCCGGCTTCTGCACTCACGGCTGCTCAGAAAGGGACTTGGATTTTAAGCACCCCTTTGGGAGGAACAAGCTACATCCCTCCTGCCCACAGCTTCCACTTTCAATTTGCAAATGAAAACTAGTATTAAGGGACAGATTAAACAGCATCATGCCTGGGTACACTGATGCGAGAGGCTTTCGATGCGCGTGCGTCTTTTTTCTGAGGCATGTAAGGGTATGGTATGCAAATACAGACATACACATAACGAGGTCCCGGAGCTGGGTTGCTCCAAACAGATTGATCTTTTTTTCTATACTTATCACTTTGTGAATGCACACATCTAACAGGTCCTGTGGCAGTGAGTTCCACAGTTTAATTAAATTATGTGTAATTGTTTTAGACCTGTTGCCTGATACTTTCATGTGATGTTCTCTACTTCTTTAGAGAGAAACAGGGCACTACCCTTCGGTAGCCACCTTCTCTACGCTGTTCAACTTTGAATTGGATTTTATACGCTAGCAGGTCATTCAGTCTGACTATTTAAAATACATATTTGGTACCTTAAAAAAAGCCAACAGTGTGGGGTAGTTTGGTGTACACCCATTTTACCTTTAAGCATTTTATAAGGCAGGCTAGCAACACTCCTGTCTTTAATTGATGGATTTCAGATGTTAGAGGTGTGCGGTATATATGGAAAGAATAGAGAGAGATGTATTTTCCTTCTGATAGCAACAGATATTTTACAAAAAAGAAGGGCATCTTCTGTCTAATGCTGCAAGTGAAAAACATATTCAGCATTAACTTGGCCTGCATCCACGGGAACATCTACTGCAAATGAAGTAATAGGTGACTATTTCGGTGACCCATGGTGATGAGTAATTCAGTATCCACCCAGTAATGTAGCAATATAAAGGCATGTGAATGAGGCATGAGGCTATGTCCAGCGCTAGAGTGTCTGTAAGCCCTAGAGCAATGCAGAAGAACAGTTGGGAAACCAGAGACACCTTCCAAAAAGAACACGTGTCAGGCCCAGGGTCCCGGCCCCAGAGAAGGATTCCAGATGACTTTCACAAATGAGGTTATTGCATAAGTGCATAAAATGAGATGCCTGCAAATGCATGTGGTCACCAGAGCCTTGCAACTGGGCGTTTTGTATCCATCCCCTGCTAGAGGCAGAGCGCCGCTTCTAAAAGCCTTTTACCTCGCTGTGATTTTAAGTGGCAAGTAGGCAGAGTCGAGTCACGCTCTGGATTCCAGTAATAAGGAGGCAAAGCGTCACGACCTGTGTTCCTTTTTTATTCCCTCTTGTTCTGAAAACCCCATGAGTTTATTAGCAGTGCTGTTCAGAAGGGAAAGCGAACACCGGGATCAGAACTGCCTTGTCATGTCCTTGTACGTGGTGGGAGCCGAGCCCTGCCAAGGGCTTGACAGCGAGAGCTGCTGAACAGTGGTGCCGGTTAGGCTGCAAGCGTGTTAAGATATTGGTAGCATCAAGTGGCTTGTTGAAATTCATCCTTTCCTCCACATGAGGTACTCGCTTTGCACATGAGGGAGTAATTCATGCGCAAGACTTTTTGGCATAGATATTATTGTTATGGTATTAAGTAAGAGAGCATATGTAGGTGGAGGCACTGGGGTAATAAAAGAGTTTTACAAAAAAGGAGGAGGAACAGGAATCCTTGCGTGGATGTAATTTGTTAAAAGCCCAGAAATACTGTACGCAAGATAGCAATATTAGTGGCATGCAGGGGAGCTGGCTCAAGTGCAAGCAGTGCAGCTACAGTCCTGGTACTATCGGGAAAGGAAAGAAAGCATTTTGGCTGCAAATAGAGTTGAAAATGCTTAGTGGGTAAAAATTCTAAGTGTAAATAAAAATAGGCTTACGTTCAGACTTTCAGTAATAATGATATTAAAATGACACAATTCATTAAATAATGCAATACATTCACATCTCTAAATACACAGCAGCTGTTCTCTTCTGTCAAACACGATTCCTTTAGGGACTGAATAGAGAAGAGTAACATGCTGGCTTGCATGGTAATGTCCTGACAAGTGCCGGGCTGCAGCCTGCCCCCAACATTTATTAACAAAGGGTGTCTCTCTGCCAGCGCCGGATCCTGAAGGTGCCCCTCCGGCTGGGCAGGAGGTGCCAGCTGGGCAGGGTAGGGTAGGAGAGGAGTGGGTACAACACAGGCATAGGAATTGTCCTTCTTAGGCTTTGTAGAAACTGAGTTTTAAAAGATGTTTCAGCCTAAGGCTATCAGCAGATGAATTTGGCAGGCTGTGATGTGCTGGAGTTGAAGGAAGATTTTATTTTAAAATAAAAACAACAACAGCAAAAAAAACCAGAGCTGTGAAAAAAGCTTGCCAGGTGATGGCTAGTCAAGAGAGGGAATTGTCTGAAGGTAGTGTTGTCTTTCTCCAGCCGTTGGTTATGGAAGTCATACATCCTTCCTACTGCCAAGCTTGTAATACATAATAATTGATGTCAAAAATTTATTGATGCACCAGTTAGCCAGTATATATTTCCCATTGCTTTCTAAACAGAGGACCTTTTCCTTCACACCAAAACTGAGGTAATGTTCAGATTGAGTGTGTAGAAAATAGAACTGTCTTACCAGCAGTGATAGGGACTCGTGAAGAGCCCAGCTGCGAGTAGAATTTGAGTTGTTGCCATTGTTGTCATCATGTGGTTACTTACAGAAGATGGTGAGCTGCCTGTCTCCCTTTATGCTACCACGCTTCATGTAGAGACACCCCTGTGCATCAAGAAGTATAATTTGGACCTTAGTTTCTAATCATGGTGAGAAAGTCCTTGAATCTTCTACCAGTCTTTATCAAATTAAAGTGATTCTACGGAAATAAAGTCTATTAACAATACAATACGGATCCTGAAGGTATTATCTTTGACTTCTGGATCTTACCCTTTCAGTCATCTAAACTTACATATGAGGCCCAGCATTTGGCACACCAGCATTTCTACATGACACTTTACTTGTGCCAAACTTAATTTTCAGATTATATTGAATCCAGTATCGGGAGGCTCATAGTCCCTCATTTATGCAAGAAGAGAACTCAGGGTTAAAGTTGGCCTTTGAAGCCTTTCTGTGCCAACATCTGTAGAGAAAATGGCAATAATCTAGAAAATTAGGAGCCCAGAGCTTGTAATTTTCTTGTGAATTCTTCTTTCATTGTTCCTTTTCTATCACTATACTTGTATAAATAGATCATGGTAGCTTATTTTTCTTTGCTGCTGATGGATCTGGAGTGTTTGTCACCTGTGCACTAATATGATTTGTTGTGATATACTGAAGGCTTTTATCTTGGTAAGGATTTTTCTTTCTTGTGCTTCATTTGGGATTTTTTTTTCCCCTCTTCATTGTGATATTATTCAGACAGTAGCTTTTCGTGCAGGATCATAACACGGGTTTGATAAGAAAACTCTAGAGAATTAAATTCTGACATGAGAAAAGGCTTTAAAAAGAAAACCATGATTTTATTAACTTGTAGACTAAATTGTGTGGCCCAACATTTGAAGTTTAAAATGGCTCTATGTATTGGTGAAATGGAGTGTAAGCACAGGTATATGGCATTGACATACTTCTCATTTGGGTAATATATCATTATCCGCTGCTGCTTTATTCCAAACAGGTGAGCTTACCCATTCTTTATATCCCTGCATGCTAACTAACCAGCATTCAGAACCTTCACCTTTCTACTTATATCCCCAAGACTCAGTCTCCTTGTCTTTGGAGACAAGGAGATGCAGATACAACATTACTACAGCTTGCTGAGAGTTAGCGTCTCCCCTCTTTTAAGTCTTAATAAAATCTATGGGTTCTTTTCGCGGTCTTTTATTCATCTGGCTGCTTTATGCCTTTACCTCACACTGAGCTCACAGTGTAAGGTGTAGGTGAAATTGCACTTAAGTGCGCCTAAATAAATGCACGGCTTTTGAATTCTTCTCCTTTCTGAACTACATAAAGCCAGGCCTCTGGAGTGCAGTGGGAAAAAGAAGCAAATCCATCTACAGGTGTTTTCTGGCTTAAAGGGAAGGGGAAAAAACCAGGGCATCTGCAATGCCTTTGTTTATCCTCTCAGGATCACAGAGGTTGTCTTTTCTTTTTTGGTGAGATTAAGCATTTCCAGAGGTTACAGGAGTAAGGATGCTGCAGGTTATATATTAGCATATTTCATGTCCGACAGAGAGCTGGCCTTGCAGTAAGACTTTAACTCTTTCTTTTCTAGAGCCACCACTAAACACTGTGTGAATTTTTTAGCCTCTGTATTTATGAATATTTTCTGCACATTATACCAGCAGTAAACTGGTAGCACAATAATTAAAATAAATGGCTAACAATAATTAATAATAAATGGCTAACAAACATTTAATTAGTTCCACTCAGTTTTGTTTGTTTGTTGTGGAGGGTTTATTTTAATTTCTATTATCTCCTGCCTCGCTCTGCTCATCCAGTTGCCACTGCTTTTCCCCACATCGTTTTTGCACAGAAAATGGTACGGTGCTGCTCTCCATGCTTAGAGGGCTCTGGACCTTCCTCTCTGGCTAAGGAGGTACTTTACCGCCTGTTATCTCGTGTCTGTCTTCACAGATGGAAGAAAAACCCCAAAACCTCCAGAGAATAGTTCAAGTTGTGGGATACTTTTTCAATAGGTAATACAATCCTGTGCAGTAAAGGCTGAATAGCTGAATTCAAGTACCTTTGCTGAAAATGTCCATCTAGCATCTTTCCTGCTAGAAGAGTGACAGCCCTTCACATTTCCCTCTTAATTTGTACCCTTTGGTTGACTGTAGTATTGATTTGTGCATTAAGGATGATTTAATCTTTCTTCTACCCTCTTATTAAGAGGGTTTGAAACCCTACCTGGAGTCTTTATTAGCTTTTGACATCACAAAGGGAAATGTCAACACACAATGAGATAAATTTCAGCATCACAGAAGACTGGAATACAACTTTCATGAAAGATGGATATAGGCAACACTTACCAAAATGAAAAAAAAAAAAAAGACAGAACCCTTCCTTTTCAGCATCCATCCATCTTTCTGTTTGTCTGTTGATGCATTATAGTATTTATTAGAGTTTTTCTTGCTATACAATGGATTGCCAGAATCATGATTAAGAAGCTTATTCAAATGAATTAAAAATGTTTAAATGAAAAAGACCCGGAGAAGTAATTGCCAAAATTTAATCAAGGATTTAATTTGTAGCACAGACCAGCCAAATGGATTTTGCCGTTTTCACTGCACTGTTTGTACAAGGAAATTAAAAAGTAAAAAGAGTCAAAGACTCAGCAGTGTAACCCTTTAAGAATATTGCAGTATGCTCACTTATTCTCATTAGCCGTATTATATCAAACTTGCTCCTCAGGGCTTGCAGTTTGCAAAGCCAGACCACAGACGGTGGGGAAAAAAAGATGATAGCATTTTTTCCAACGTCATAAATTACTGCCAGCACACATTAGATGATTTCTCCACACATTGCTGTAAGCATTTCAATGGTAGGTTAAATATCCCCCTTCTTAATGCCACTTAGTAATAAATGCCCTCATTTTAGCATGTCATCTTTAGCTGAACTGAAATAACTGAGACTAAGGAGCTGTTGGGGTTTGAAACAGAAACATTTCACTTGCATTTACTGCCGAGAGATACATACGTGGCACCGTTATGCTGTCTCTGTTTCATTGATGATAATAAGGTATCATCAAGCCTGGCATATCTGTTGAACATGTTTTGCAGAAGTCTAATCATTAAGTAATATGTATCCCATTTCATCCATCATTTCCACACAAAGAGCCGTCAATGCAATTGACAGAACAATACTTTATGAGCCATGAATAGCTGGAGCAATGATAACTTCCAAGTATAACAGACCCAGAATTGTGCTCTAAATTACAGCACGGAAGGGGTAGGAGGAGAGATGAGAAGTCCCTGCTTGTGAGGAGGCGGCTGAGATCAAGCGCACATTTCTTTCCGATTAGTTGTAGTTGAATTAAGCATTCAGCGGCGTGCCAAATGCTCAGCCTCCTTTACAGGCGGAGAGCGAAGATGCTGCTGCAGCGGCGCGCTGCTTTGCGGAGCCTACGGCAGCAGGCAGGGTGGCCCTCAACTAGGGGTGAAAGGCTCCCGGGTAGTTCAGTAGCTGTGAACTCCCTTTCTTCTGAAACTGCTGACACGGACGTCAAAAGCAGCAAAATGAAGAAAACACGTGAACCACAAATTGCCCAATTGTGAATGGCTTCTAGCTAGCCCAGAAGAGTTACAGCATCTCCCCTAAGCCGAAAATAACCTTAGGGGTTTAAAAAATGGGAAGAAAGAGCAAAGCTTCACGTTTAGTACAAACCTGAGGTGAATCGTGCCACCTGTAATAGCACAAAATGGCAGACAAGTGCGTAACACTGGGGGCAGGGTGCGGTGCTGCAAGGCTGTTCCCTTACTGCGGCGGGGAAAGGATTTGGCGTTCGTTTACAAGTCAAGTTTAAAGGAAATTGTGTGAAGTCAGTGATTCTCACCCCTGCGTCCCTCAGAGAGACGAAGCTGTTGTTTACTGTTTCTTCTTTTTTTTCACTCCTGTAGCACCTAGTGAGTATTAGTTTTACAGCAGAGAGGTGGGCTCAGTCTCTCCCCACAAGAAGATTAGTATCTGACACAATGAGACATTTTCTAAAAAGAAGGAGCCTTTCTGTGAGCAGAAGCAAGAACCAGCTGTGGCTTCATCTGTCTCTCTGCCCCTGCAGTCCCTGGGAAGTCCTGCTCCCTTCATTTCTCGTGTCCTGCACCTTGGAAAAGTAAGGGGGTAGAGCTTTTGGAGAATGAAAACTTTTTCCTCTTGAGATCCTTGAGCTCATGAGCTTACTTAGCTTGCTTCTGCTCCTAGTCATTTTTGGTTTGCGTGTTGCTTTTCCAGAGTTGTTCTCCTCACGGAGCGCTTTCAATTTAAGGCATCTCTTGCTTGCTCAGTTACGTGGTTATAATTTTATTTGCACAACAGAAGAGTTGGTGATAAACAGAGTTAAGACTTTGGAAAAGGAAGGAGTCCAAAATCCCGTGGTTGAGTTCCAAATATTTGAATTTTGTTCCTTATCCAACCTTCTGAGCCTTTTAAAGACTGCAGCAGTGTAAATTATGCAGCTGCTTTTCTATTTTTTTTAAGTGGAACTTAAAAAGGTCATTTTGTTACATGAAATTTGAGTTAAATTCATGCACGTTTTTACTTCTTGTCTCCCTTTTAGAGACTTACATTTTTATAATATGTGGTTACTATGCAATGTAAAGTTCTTGCATTTGAAACAAATAAATTCTTTTGAACAAATAAGAGCAAAAACATTATAGTATGAGATATCAGTGGATGTTATCATTCTACATGCGCAACATTATTTTCAAAATTTATTCTAAACCCAGGTTTATTCGCCATTGCATTTCACCCACACAGATCTTAACATTTATATTGTAGAACTGGCTGTATGTTGACATTGTTTCCAGTTGATGGAGCCCAACTCAGTTTACCTGCTTTCCTTGGTCAAAAAGAAAAGCGACTTAGGTCACTTTTAGATTGTACCTAAATCTGAAGAACAGCCACATTTTCCTTTAATCTTTTTCCTGCTTGCTTGAGTTGTAAAACTGGCAGATGATACATTTTTTTTTATTCCTGGTGGCCTTTTGGAAATCTATGCTTTACTAGGAATTTTCAGGAATGCGGTTATTTGCCCAGCATTATTCTGAATGCCTGGTTTTGAAAATGAGAATGAATAAATTTGTCCCATACTTCTTCACGGGATTTCCTGAGCAGAAATATCTGTGCATGAGCCATTCAGCCCATGTGTTGTGGGTTTGAGACATCGAGGAAAATCTTGGACAAATGGCTTTTTTTTTTTTTTTTTCCCCCCTCCCTGGACAAAATTTCCACTGGGGGAAAAAAACAAGGCAAGTCCAGAGAAACAGGAATCCATGGTAGTCCTGCGCATTCTACTCTTAGCAATGCAAGAAGAGAATGTGGTGACTTCTATGTGAATTGTGTATGCCCCAAATACCTTTATTTTCATTGGTTATTATAGAGGTAAATAAAAAGATACAGGCTTTGAAATAAAGGGGTTTTTTTTCTGGTGACACTGTAGCAGAACAGTGTTGTGCAAAACCTTCTCATCCATAGCATGGCTTTAGCTTCTTAAGGGGCCCTGGTCGGGACGCTGCTGATTTCCCGTCCCTGCCAGTTCCCCAGCAGGAAATAAAACAGGGAGTTGCTGCCTTGATCCAAATAGACTCGCACAGCATTTCGTCAGGGAAACAGAGCTGAAGAGGAATGTTTAGACTGATAAGCTTTTAGAAAATATTTCTGGGAGTGCACTTTTTGAACTGGTGAGCAGAGACAGTCTGTCTGTATCAGGCACTCCTCCTCCTCCTTATCATGGAATTTACTATTAAAAAAAAAAATACCCCACCGCCACCTCCTTGAGTGCGGAGGGAACCTTTCACAATGCAGTTTCTCAGCAGCTGACACTCTGGAGTCATGCTGGAGGTAGTAAATGAATAAAGCCGTTTTAAAAAAAAAGTGAATAAAGCTATAGCATCTCAACTATGTTAGAGAATCAATCATAGGCTTGAGCTCATTTGTTCCACTAGACTGTAGTCTTATAAGAAGAGAACTGCTTGTTCCAGAAAAAAGTGTGAATAATGTGATAAAACAAAATGAACTGCAAGAATATATTCTAGCCAGCAGCCAAGAAATTATTCACACTGACACATATTACAGGTACAGTACATTTTCTGTCTAGAATACCACCTTCTAGTTTCTCTTAGCATATGCATTATGGTTGCTGTTTTCCTACTTCCAGTATAGAAATGCACCCGGTTGTATATATGTGTTTGTGATACACTTCTGGTTTTTTGGTATATCATACATGGTAGTCAAAACAATCATTCTTTAGTTAGGGCAACTGCCCTTGCTGATACAATTATTCAAAAATATTTGGCTGTTTTGAAACTTCAGATATTTAGGATTGAAATAGGAGCATTGTTTCTCTTCTGTTTTTACTTTGAGTTGATGCACATACATGCACATTTATGTTTATAGAAAGATGAATGGACACTCTGGCCAAAAGAGTAGACTTGCTATAGTCTGAAGCGATAATTGTATGGGCTGCAGTTTTGCTTTAGCTGTGTTAAGGAACTCGCTCATGGTTTTCTGCCCCCATTACTTGGGGCAGCTTCTAGTATATCCCTATATATGGCACACAGCATAATATGGATCTAGATAAATAACTCTCTGTATTTCTTTAATCCTCATCTTGCATTTCTTTAATTTGTCATCATAGACTTATATAAAGTAGTTGTGCTGATGGCAAGTCAGCTTTGTTAGGTATTGCAGCCTTTACTACCGGCTCATGAGTACTGATATGTGCAAGACTTGCCTAAGTAGGTTGCATCACATATTAGCAGTACAGCCCACAAGAGTAGGCAAAAAAAATTACCTGGGAGGAGGAGGGACAAGGAGGAGTTTGAAAAGAAGAAAAAAATAGCCTGAAAATGGGCAGACCTAGGGGAAGAAGTTGAAGGCAGGGGGAGGAAGATAATTAGTGTTATACGCATGTAACTGTACTCTTCTGCTGATGGGTGCCATGTTTGAAAAATATCACGTTCCTTCTACTTCCTTCTCTTACTGTATTTGCAAACTGGAGCTTCATTCATATCATTATTTGATACGTGGTAGGTGTTTTGCAAGGACTCTCTGTTTTTCTTCCTATTGAGATTTTTTGTGCATCCTATGGAACGTATGTATTGCACATAAACAGCTGCTAACCATTTATGAAAATACGTTTGAAGCCATACATGAAAAACTGGGGAATTTGTCTAAACCTGTAAGAGTTGAACTGATTGTATGAGTCTGTTAGAGAAACATTGCAAATCGCATATTTTTTATTTTAAGTCATGGACATGATTAGTACCAGCACCCCCAGTCAGTGATAGGGTTTGAATGACTATGTGTTTGTAAGTCAATTCTTTGCTTTTACCCCAAGTGTACTGTGATGGCAAAATCTTTCAGGATGCTGGGAAAATGGATTTATTCCTTTACTAAGTGGACAGAAACATTGTTACATCGATTACACATTTGCAATTTGCCTTTCACTCTTGAAAGTGAACTAGCAGACACTGGTTTCATGTTTCACTCCACAAAATGTTTTGTTTGGGTCTGTTTCCCTTTGAGAGCCTGCCTGGGGAAGAATGAGGTCATGCATTTTGAAAGTACATCACTGTGTGAGGAATTTCTTTATGCATAGCTTCTTTCTGAGTCAGAAGCTTATTCTGGCGTGAGTAGCTGCTTATGCCATGTCCTATAAACTGTGTCAACTGAGGACATACCTTTGAGTAGTGGAAAGCAGCGAGAGCGTAGTAACAAAGGACCACAGCGGGTTTAGCTTAATGTATGGGTAAGCCTCCATTTAATCTTTGAAGCCTACAAAAAACCAGCCGGTGCCTTAACTCATTGATATTCGATGTATGTGAAAATCGGGTTCTTCAAAGTTACCGATAGACAGCCAATACGTGTTGTGCCATTGACTTTATTCCGGCAGAGACAGGCGAACGCGTTCAGCAGTGTTATCCGCAGGGCTCTTGCTTCAGCCCAGTCCTTCTGATCAGACCCGAGCTGCATGGGAGTTCGCTTCTAAATGGCAAGGTAGTTGACATATTGTGTCTCAATTTAAGCCCCATTACCATTCATTAGACATGCTCCTGGTTAATTATTTTAAAAAATAAATGTAAATAACAAGTGTTAATTATACCCTCAAGGCCATTGATGTGTACCATGTTGGCATTTCGTGTTAGAAAGGCTGCCTGAAATTAGAATAAAAAGCAGTATAATGCAAGGAGTATAAAAGCAGTATAATTCAGGAAATATTATTGCTAACATAATATTTTATAATAGCAATTTCATCAATTATAAGTCTTAATATTGAAATAATACTCTATTCAGAATCTGTTATGAAAAGCATTTAGGTGATTTGTTGGCTGTTATATTCCCCCCTGCATTTTAAAGGCTTATTTTGTTAAAAATGGTTTTCAACCAGCTATAACATCACACTGTGTTTCTGGGGCAGTCTCCGTACATGTTCACTTGTGGGTTTGTGTCCTGTCACTTTTGAACATTGACAACTTTCTAGAGAAACATTGTCATATTCTGCACCTCCCTGGTGTTGTTCCTTCTTGCTGTCTGCTCTGCGACTTCACTGGATTCCCCAAGAAGTTTTTTTAAACCCTTAGCCAAAAATTTCTTCTTGCCTCACTGTGTGGTCAAACAAAGTGGTTTTTGTATGGCTAATCAGTTTGGATTCTTATCTTAGCATCATTTTCTGGCGTGGGATGTCTGAACCAAAAAAGAAACCAAAGAGAAGCTACATAAGCTGTGTGTTTTGAGTCCATTTGTCTGTATTAAAGCCATGTACTACGTGATGTGTGTCGGATTTCATTCCTTTTCCTTAGAAAAACAATCCTCTCCATCGGGCCTGTAGGGATAATTCAGATTCTCCTCAAGAATAATTTTCTGTGAAATTACATTTAGGACCTATTGTGAGGGAGAGCCACGGCAGACTTTTCTTGGATGCAAAACTTTGTAACATGGAAAGATAAAACTCCACACCTAGATCTGACTCAAGGTCAAAGGAGCAGTCTGGGGTTTGCTTCAGACTTCTCCTGGTGATAACTGCTGGATCCAAGCCCCCGACCTGTTGCTCCTTCCCAGGATTCCTTGGCCGTGCTGCCAATCAGGCTGTTGACTGGTGTTGTCCATGGGTGATACATGTCTGTCTCAACACCGAGAGGCTCCAGCCAGGCAGCCTTCTCTAGGGAGTCTCCAGCCAGTTTGCACTGCAGCAACATTTTTTACAAGGTCAGGAGACAGTTAGGTATTCACAACTGACTGCTTCGCACAGGGAATCCCTCACAGTACCGGGCAGTTGCGCTGTCTATGCCCAGAAGTCCCTGGCATCGGGACTTTCTATTTGTGGAAGCTTCTGCTCCTGCCTGCAAGCAAAGGGTAAAAGAAAGTTAAAATGAATGTCTGTTCCTAGAGGACACAGTGATGAAACAACGAGCGAGAAGGAGAGGGAGGGAGAAAGAAAGAGAAAGAAAGAAGGGCGGGAGGAAGGAAAGAAAGAAGGAAGGAAAAGCTTTTTCATGTGCTTGAGGTGGCTGTGCATAGAGGCTTTTCTGGCAGCTTCTGCATCCTCTCCTGATGGCACACGCAGTCCTGCGACAACACATTGACGCCTTCTCATGATGACCCTACCTTGCCAGAAGCCAGAAGGCTTCAGTACCTGCCTGTCTCACCCTAACCTGAAAGCTGGGCAGACTGCAGCTCAATTCAGAGCCCGCTTTGTGGAGCTGCATAGCTTGCACTGAATATTGTCCCTGATGCTTCCAAGCTCTTGTGGATAAATACGAGGTGTCACGTCCCCTGCAGATCCCGCTAGCAGCAGCTTGTCTTCCCTCAGCGCCTGCCAGGCTCCCTGCACAACCTGCTGCCTCCCTCCGCCTCTTCCTCAGCCTTGCTTTTACATTTGGACCTGGCAGAAGACTCGTGAGGAGCTGCGAGGCTGTCCTCTGCGACTCGGCAGGGGTCTAGCATCTTTTGATTCTTCGGGGTGAACGCGAGGACACCCTTCTCCCAGCGACTGCAGATAATGCAGCCTTTATCTCCTGAAGCTACCCACATCATATCGCAGGCTATCTTGGCTTGCTTGAGAGGGGAAAAAAAAAACCCCAGTCATCCCCTTCAAATCACATTGTGGCTTTTCATCGCTTATTCTGTGCATAGGGCTGCCGCGATGGCGATCGATACCTCCGTGAGGAACACAGAGTGTAGCTCTGAGGGGCCGAGTCTGGGTGCTGCCGACAGTGCTTTGCTCTTTCTGGGTATGCTGAGAGCCGGTCAGCGTGCCGGAGCATCTCTTAGAAGAAAGTAAAGACGTGAACTTTTCCTCTTGGATTTTGTGACCAGACTAATGACACGATAAATTGTATCCCAAGGGGAATGTGTGTAAACTACGTGGAAACCCATTTTTCTAACCGGCTGGTCAGATTTTATATTGTCCTGTGATCTTTCCATGAAAAATAATCACAGGTCACCTTGTCTGACTCTTGACAGTGTTATTGTTTGTCCTATATTCAGTAATAATATAAGGAAATTCCAAGTAATTTTATCTTGTGTTTGTAAGGAAGGGAATGTGGGGGCTGCTCTAGAAATTTGAAGTGTTACATAAACGGCTTCAGGCATTTAAATACATTCCTTTTGCTGCCTGGGGCATTCTTGAGCCCTAAAGTACGCTAAAATTAACAATTTGAGGAGGGGGTTATTAAGATTTGCCCCCATCACTACTTCTGCTGGTTGTCTCTGCATTAAGGTTGAGATAGAAATTATTTAGTTTTTAAATCTATTTAAAAACATGCACAAATGAACTTATGAGAAAATGTTGCCCTAAGCATAATTTTATGACCCATACATTTTGAATATTTAAAGCAGTACTAATAAAAATAAAGCAGTGAATATTCTCAGGGGTTTAATTTTGCTGGTGTGTGTTGATCTGATGGTTTGTGAGTTTTACTACATTTCATTAGGGAAATTTTACCAGAGAAATGGAGTTGAATATACAAAATAGTTTATCTTAAATTGGCAGCATGAATCCTCAGTAGAGCTTGTTTACAAGTACTGATTCACTTGAACACATACTTTATGAAGAAACATTGTGGAAATAATTTTATTGCCTGTAGTACTTAAGCAAGAAAGATAGAAAAAGACTTACTGAAACAATCTTCTTTTGGATGGGAGTCTATCAGATACTTACAAATGCTCTGTATGTTTATTTGTGTTGGACATTACTTTCCTATCCATTGATACAGCTGGAGATAAGTTCAATAAGCCCGTTTTCAGATATCTCCACTGAATTTTTATTAATATTGAAGTTTGAAATCAAATAAACCCTGTGAGGTCAACAACACTGAAATTTTACTACATCTCAGCCTCAAGGGGGAAGACTTCCAAGTTTAAAACATTGAAGGCAAGCACGCTCTTTCCTGCAAAACTTGAAAGTTTGACTAGGCACACCTGTCTGAAACTAAACCCCCTTAGTATCACCTACCTTTCTGTTTGTAATGCCGTAAGCTAGTAATCTAGCTAGAGAAAAAGCCCACACATACACTTTCAGAATGCTTGGAGACAAGTAATAGATACAGTGTTTTTAAGAGAAAATTGTCCTAATGCTGAAAACACCGAGGAGAAAAGTGTCTCTTTTTTCAAAACTAATTTGCCTTTTCACTGGATTTGTAATTTATGCGCTTTTTAATTTTTTTTTTCATTTTATTTGGGGCTGGTTTGGGTGTTTACTGAATGCTCTCTCCCGCAACCCACACTCTAAAATTCGGCAGCAAGTTAGATTACTGTTTACTCTGCCTTAGAGAATACTTGCTTCATATTCCCTTTTTAAGATGATGGAGGAACTCTTTGAAGTGAAGCATTTCATTGGAATTAAGTATTCTGCGGGGTGACAGAGCGATTTCAGCCAGCGAGAGGTGAACAGGAAAAAACGTGGTTCTTTTAATTCAAACAATGTATTTTTTTTCCTTGATATTCTTGGTCTTTTTTCTTGGTATTTGAAGCCTGACTGCAAACAGGTATTGGAGAAAAACATTTCTGTGTTCACACAAGACTTCTCTTCTTGATTCCAAGTCCAAAGAGGTTTGGATAGACGTTTAAACAGCTACAGACATTTCAGGGCTGACTTAGCTTTAATACTTCTGTCACGTTTCTCTACCTCTTCTATTGTGTTGACTGGTGTTTAAACTGTGTTATTAGAGGATGTTATGCACTGCACTCTAGCAGTCACGTTTTACAAGTTTAATGAAGACCAGGCAGGATAAATTTCTAACACGGCCTGTTGGATTGAATGGAAGCTTCAATTTCTCCCTAAGTCCCAACATGAGATAGCTTTACAATGTGCTGAAACTAAGCAGTGCTTGCCAAGGTTGGACCTGCTCCTCACAACGCCCAAGTGAGCTACAAAGCAATGCCACTTTGTCATCTTTTACAATTTGTTCCTTTTCTTTTATTAGAGTTTAAACGCATTGCATTTATAATATTATGGGGCTAGTAGAGAGAGCCATTTCCAGTTTCTTATTTGATAAAGGGACTTGATAAGTAAGAATAAAATAGCATTTAGGTAAAAATTTGGATTAATATAAACAGGACAAGAACAGCAACCAGAATTATTTAAACAAGTATAATTTATACGAGTGTACTTTAGAGTATAATACCAGCTACCAGTGAAGGGAATATTGTGTCTATATACATGTCTCTCTCTATACATCTGACTGCAGAATATGACAGCTACTTCTGAAGTTGCATTTATATGTAAGGGAAAATAAATGTACAAAAATGAAGTATTGCATATACCAGCTTGTGTACAAGATGAATTTTGGACATTTTAACCTGCATATTCCTCTAGTTCATCTTTCCTGGGATTTGTTTTTCATATCTGAAACTTTTGAACAGCGTAAAGCACACATCACTTAGGTGATCCGAAAAGCAGAGGGTACTCTCTCTCTGCTGTGATCTCATTTTCACTTTAAAAAGGGTGGAGGTTACAATTTTGGACTAGGCTGTTGTCTGCTACAAAGTACGAGCAGTTGCGCTGAGCCTGGCCAAATGCAGTGGCTCATCAGAGTGGCTGTTAGCAGATGCTTAAGGAAGTGGCAGGTAAGCACTGTGAAAGTATAGTGGGATATCTCTCTAAACAGTATAATAATATGCCTTTTGATAGCTAGGGGGGGAATTTTATTTCTGTAAAATGAGAAGAGAAACACCCAAATTCTCAATGATCTAAGATTTGGTTTTATCCGTGAATGACTTTAGACTTATAAATCCTAATATTATTGCTGCAGAAAAACAATTCTCTGTAAAACTTTAAAACATCTTTATTTGTTCTTGTTCTCTGCTCTCCTTCTGGTGGACAGTTTTTAACAAGGAAATCTTCTCCACACAGGAAACCAGTGAGTAATAACAAAACAGATAATATGATTGTTGGAAACAGTAGTACATTCCTAAAAGAGCCACCCCCTATTTATGATGGTAAAGTCTACATCCTCACATATGCTCTGAATGGGAGGGGAACACTAAATGAGAAGGAGCCTTCCACCACGGCTATGTGGAAAAATGTGTATGTTTGTGAGCAGCTACCTCTCTTCATATGAGGTCTTTCTAAAAGTAATGGACATCCATAGTGTTCATAGGTATTGGTGCAATGGATAGCTTTTTGCACAAAACTGGCCTTAGAACCTCACCGAATCGATCTGCATTAACCCTGAAACATCTGACTGAGCGTAGGATTTGACTTAACCCATGGCAGGTGATGGAGTAAGGGGAAAGTATATCACTGACATACAAAGGAGAGCTGCTAATACTAGCAAATACAGTCTGCAGCCCAGCGGTCTGTTTCAAAACGTGCATCAAGTAAAATCATGTTTTGCATTTGAGTGTAATTCCTGAGGACACATTTCTTTTCCCTAAAGTTTTCGTATTAAACTTGAAATTATGATCATTAATGGTAGCACCTACAGTGCGTCAGGCACTTTCAGATACAGTGCCCTGCAGTCATCATGCATGCACCACTGTTACGAAGTCTAGTGTTATCAATATTGCTGTTGTTTGAAACTGTGCTTCTTCATAACTAATAGCTGTGGGAATTGAAGTGCAGTGATAATGTTTCATTAGGCTTTGAGCCATGGAAACAGTGAGTATCAATATTCTTTGTATCATTTCCCCCCTGCTAACAGCAGTGGAAGCTAGGTAAAGGCAGTGCATTGGACCCTACAGGTCTCAGCACTCTTAAAATCACACCTTCCTCAGCTATGATGTTGCTCATTTTTCAGCTTCATATTTGCATCTGGAGGAGTGTTACAAGTAAATTGTTCAGCTAGTCTGCTGGTGGTGGGATGACCAGTTTGTGCCCACTTACGAATGGGCAAACTTAAGGCAGGTGCATTTTTTTGGAAGCACATTAAAAACAACGACGTTCTTTAAGCTCTGAAAGCAAGTTTCCATGACTTCTCAGAAGACATGGGGGCAGCATGTTGCCACTCTCACTCAGCTGCTGGCTTTGTGGAAGGATTAGGGCTTTATTCCACTTTAAGGGAGACAGTGCTCTTTTCTTCAGAAAAATGTACCATGTCTACTTACATTGTTCTGTCTTTAATCTTAGAGGGGAAAATCCTCCTATAAAACATTGTTATAGAGGAGATGACTGAATAGTACTTAGCTTTTTTAACATTGTAGCCGATGACTGAAAAAGTAGTATAACACTGGTGAACAGTTAGTCTCCTATTCCTTCCCAAAAGATGGATAAAGATGACCATAGTACTTGAGATAAAAAGAATATGGCTAAAAGAATAAACATTAATTCTTAGATGGCTGGTTGTATTTATTTTGCTGAGTTTTTGGTCTGTCCTTGTTATATCTGGATAATACAAGAGACTGTTTAAGGTAAGAATTGCTCTTTTCTGTTTTCATCAGCTAAAATAATATTGTGTTTCATTATGCTATATCCTTTTTATATGAAGTAGGGCTGCATTGCCCATTTCAGATAATATTAGAAATGTTCTGAACCCTCATTCATTCTTTTGGAACCCAACCAGCCACAGACACGCTAGAAATTTGGCTGCTAACCGTTCAAATTACAACTCCAATTTTGTACTTTGCTATATTTTCTTGGGCAACAGCAGGGCCCTCGCTTCCTTTTGGAGCAATTCTGGGGTTTTTGTCTGCTGTCCCGTCCGGAGATTTGGAGGAGGCAGCTGTAAGCACCAGTAATAATAGAGTGTAGTCGGGAACACTGTTGTGATGATGCTCAAGAATGTCTACAGTCTTGAAAAGATTTTTGGAGAGAGGGAGTTGCTAGATGAAGACACTAGCTGGGGGATGGGTCAAACTGTCATAGACAGACCTCAGCTGTGGTGGCCAATTTGATGGTGGTGGTGGTGAATTAGATAAATATTAGTTTAATAGGCCATACAAATATAATTCATATATCTGTATCACGTTATTTCTGATGTGTGCCTGTCATACTTTCCGTGCTCTAAGTGCCGTAACCAGAATTGGAGTGAGGAGGTGGAGTGGTATGTGCTTTTATTGGAAGATTGTGAATAAGAGTAAACAATGTCTAAAGCAAGTGTTAGACCTTAGTGATCTGTAGGAGACAGAGAAGAAAACAGTGTCTACTCTGTTTATTGAAAGCAATCAGCCAGAATAGTTTAACTTGTAATGAAATTGATTTACTTCAATGTCATCTTCCATCTGAGAAGCAGGGTATTTGACTGTGTCAAAAAAGGAACTATAAGTTTAGTGAACAACGGCTGCAGGATTGTGAATCAAATGAGACAGAACTATTCTAAAATATTCAGAGGTTTATGTAAACATTTTATGTATTCTACATGTAAAGTATATTTTATGGCCAAAAGCACTGAACAAGATGGATCTTTTTTTCCCTAAGTCAAAATGGAGCACCAGGTCAATTTAGAGAACAAAAACGTTGCACGCTGCAGCAAATGCAATGATGTGTTCTGTGAGCTTATTTCTTAAATACATCAATCATGCTACTAGACAAGAATCATTTCTATTTGCTTGTTTAGATGAACACTCTCAATTCTAATTTTACTAGTCTGTCTTTATTTGCACTTCCAATTGGTAGCCATTGTCATAAAAAAGACTCAAAAAAGGGCATTTTTTTTTAATTGTTCTGTTTTATAATGAGTTTACAGGTTGGTATGATGTATAAGTTTGTATACAAGAGTATAGCCTTCCTCTTCTCCTAACTCTCTTTCTCTCAAATAAAATGTAAAGTGTGGCTGAGTTTGTTTTAAACACACTGGAGAAAAGAAGAGGGACCTGCGAGAGGCTTTGGTGGAGCACTCAGGACCAACTGTTGCAAGAGTACCCTCTGAAACATTTCCTGTTGACCACTATGATGCTATAAAGTGTAATAGAAATTCCTTGTCATTGTGACTGGCTGGCCTCCTGAATTCACAGCATTATATTGGGAAGTGCCACTATTCCACACGCATGGTTTGATTCCTCTGCCACTGCCTTTTATTAGTGTTCATTGAGTACTACACTTTAAAGGTTGCCTTTCTTGCTGTAGGGGGGAAAAAATGAGGTATGTTAGCCTGTAGGAGAGGCCTCTTTTCCTTTCCTTTAAACAAAGGAGGCACTAGTAAATGCAATAGCAGAACCTCTCAGAGATGTTCTTGCTGCCATTTAGCAGCTCATTTTTCAGAATTGTATAGAGATGGTGTGAGATTTTGGGGCCCTGGGTTTGTCAGTATGTGATGGTGGTGCAACGAGGCAGTGCTCAGCAGCCATGGCTGTACTTTCCCCACAAAACAGGTACAACTTGTGACACCAGAGTTCGGACTCTACCCTACCTCTTGTCGTAAACTCTATCCTCACAAACTTGCCCCCACATCGGCGCATGGGGAGGTGGGGTGCGGTTTTGGTTTTTTTCTTTTTCCTTCTTTAGCCTGTCCTTTAAGGCTGCCCTAAAAAAGCAGCTAATTGCAATGGCGACCTTCCTCATGAAATCTTCATTAGGGAGTGGGTTGAGGCCATCCATCATTTTCTGGGAATAACTGAAATGGTGTCTGGCAGCAACAGCGCTGGCTCTCTGGAGCTGGACTGAAACTACAGCCTCAGGGAAAAATGTACTTTCATCCTTTTTACTCAACAGCTCCCCCAGCCCCCTGATTTCCACATAGCTCTATCAAGCAGCCGATTCACACACTGAGGGGAGTGGATGTTTTATGTGTAGTTGAACGGCAACTCCCCCAGGGCTCTTAAGCATTTAACTCATTTTTTCTTTGGGAAGAAAGAAAAAAAAGACTCCAGATGTTTTGAGTTTACTTTTCTGGAATTGGTGCATTGCAGACAGCTCCTGTGCCTCCCTGGGAAACAGGTAACCACCCAAGCAGTCCTCCTCCTTGTGAAACGGTCAACCCTTGATAACCGAGGTACAGAGGGGAGTTTCATAAAATTAGGATAACCCACTTTTTCCCATGAATGTCTGTCTTTTTCAAACAGAATTGTCTGGGGAGATTTTCAAGGCTTTTTATTTGGGCAGTATATGGGACCTTTGTTAAAACTCAACTCAACTCTTCTTTCAACTCAACTTTCACTGCCAGCTGTCTTAGGGATCCCTGGGGCAACTCCGTGGGCTGTAGCCATGTCCACAGCGTGCAGATGTTGTGTGGTGTGGTTGGAGTCACTGCTCATGCATGCTACACTGTGTCGCAATGCACAGTAAATCCAAAGCATTGAGCCATGAATATGTCACCCAGATGATTTGTGCAAAACAATAAATCCAGCATTTATTGTGTTGGGATTTACATGTGGACATGTCAACTGTTTGTAAAGAACATATAGAGTATGATGTTCCTAAACTGAGTTTACCTAGTACATGCAATAGTTAGGGGCATAGATTTCTCTCCAAAAAATTGCTGGATAAAAATAGTTGGAGTCCACACAGGAGGATAAGTTCATGAGGCGTGGGCAGAAAAAGTAGTGTTGATGTCAATGATGTCATGCACTGGGTCTCTTTTTTTGCTTGTAATTTTCTTTAGGTTTAATTTGTATTATTAATTTTTGCATCAACAACTCAGAGAATAGTTGTCTTTCAGGACTAAATACTTGCTCCAGTGCCAAAAAATTTTCTTTAGGTAAAACTAGCGTTTCATGGGAAGCATATTCTTTTGGAGTAGCCTATTTTTTTTTCTTGAAAGAAATGACTTGCTGTAATGCATTTTTATACATTGTCTATAATTGTTTTCAGTTGTGGATAGCACATTTTCCACAGCATAGAAATTTGATCATACTTGTTGAAAACATTTGAGGTGTTCTTTCTCAAAATTAATAACTAATAAAAATGACAAAAGAAAAATCCCATGCCATTAGAGTTTGTTATGTAGCCTTCATGAGGGAAAGATGCATTCTGGCTTTGCCTGAATTCCTGGGAAATTAAAGCTCTTTCATTGGATGTAGCAATTACTCTAATTATAGCACTGGGGTTTTGGATAGAAGCTGGTCTGCAGAGCTCTGCCTCACACCCAGCATTATCTGTGTGTGCTAACTTCAGCTGAGGATACTCATGGCCAGAAACTTGGCATCTCTGAAGTGACCTTCCTTGTGATAAATGCTTGTCCTCTGGGAGAACAGAATTGGGTGGAGGAAGGAGAGAAGACAAGGAAGACTGGGAAATGTAACTCCCTGTCTAGCCTAGACGTAGGGAGGAGGATTGTGCCTGCTGCTGAGCCATCCCTGCACTCTTCCGTCCTTGGCGGCCAGGCAGCCGTCCTTTGCTTCTCTTCCAGCTTGCCTTGCTACATGCTGGCAAGGTGGCAAGGGGAGCTGCAGCTACAGGAATGAAAGAGTGCCTATGCAAAATGGCAGTGGTGCCACTTGCCACTGGTGGTGTGTTCAACTACCCCCTATTTTGCAACGGTAGGCATCTCATTCCTGTTTGTTTTGGCAGGGAAAGGGGGAAAATGAACTCTTCATTTTCTGACTGGTGCCTACATTGAATGGGCACTGTCTGTGTCCGTCACTCATCCCTACCTTGCTCAGGCATGGAAATAGAAAGTGAGGGTGTCAGTACTGGTAAACCAGGAATACAAACTGGATACCACAAAGTCATGAGAAATGTTTATGACTGGTATTCAAAGTGAAGTTTTAAATTAAATTTTTTCCTTTTTTTTTTTTTTTTAATTGTACAAAAGGGAAAGACAGGTCTAAAAGCTATGCTTTTTTCCCTGAGTTCAAGCCTAAAATGGGGATGTCTTTTTTTTTTTTAATTACTACTTTCTGCTGGTAATAAGGTATGCGCATTCACTGTGAGTGCACACCTTTCCATCTATGACTGACAGCAGCTCCGCTTGTCTCCAAAGACAGGGTCCTAATTTCTTAGAGACATAAGCTTCAGCTGTCCTTCAGAAGCCTAGAGCAGATGCAACTGTGAGAGCTGCACAGCTGTGTTGTCACCTGGTGAATCGCCACCTTGCCCCACCACGCTGAGCCCCTCCTTGTGGTGCAGGGAGAGGGGACAGAGAGTGCTTGTCCCTACAGCAAATTCAGAGTGGGTAATGCCAGCAGTAGGAAACAAGGCTGGCGGTCTGGCGTGATGGGCTGCACTTGAAATCTCTGGGGTGTAATGTGCCGGCATTCCTGTGTTATAAGGAGTCCAGAAAATGGGACATTTGGAGGGTGAATTGCTGTTGTTACTGCTGTTGGCTTCCTGAAGTAGCAGCAGGTGTGTTAGTGAGGGCTCTGCCTTCTTCCCCATCATCTGGTGTCATTTTTATCTGGCTGGACAGTAGTACTGAGCTATGGATGTGTCCAGGACCTGGTGGCACGGGCGCCAGGCTGCCAGGTTGTTGTGACAGCACGATTATGAGCGTTTGCAACTGTGGCAAGTGGCATCAATTCTGTGGTTTCTGCCACTGGATGTCAGGAACAGAAAATTGCATGAAAACCGTAGTATGATTAAAATTGCGAGGAACATTTAAATTACAGAATCACTGTGCTCCCGGGCTGTAAAATTAAATGTTACTGCTCACTGGAGTAATTGAGTTGAAATGGCTTGCAAGAAGGCACTCAAGTAATTGTCATTTGGAGAAAGTATTGTCTGCATTCAAGTTTCCATATTCACTTTCTGGACGGGGAAGCCAGTACAGCGCTTCTGGGACATCCATCAGGAGTGATGCATCAACCAGGCTAGAGTGCCAAGCCCAGCCTCACCTAAGACATGCCACAGTTGATGGGAGAGGGGGATGTAAGGATGAACAGTTTCACACGCAGAAGCCCTATGCGTAAATGAAGTTCAGCATTTTGCAGTGTCGGTGCAGATCAATGGGGATGCAAATACTGAGGTAACTCGGGCAACCTGAATGTTCCTGTAACCCAGCCACCCATGGTGCAGGCGTATCAGAGAGTGGAGCCAAGAAAGGATGCTGCACGGTTAGCTGCAACGGTATTGTTAACACATCATTTCCTGAGCACCAGAACTAACAAAGCTTAGTTTCCTGCAGATTTCTGTTGGAAAGTTGATTGATGGGGGTGTTTCAGAAGCTCACAAGATTGGAGTGAAACTTTTCCACGAGGAAGGCATTCATATAAGGCATCTCTCCTATGTGGATACTCTGCTGTCTAACAAAATGTGAATGCATACCACCTTTTTCCTTACAGCTCGGGGAGCTTGCTTGGTCTCTCATCTCCCTTTACGGCAAAAGACATGTAGAACTGTAGTTTCTCTTTGAATACCTTAGCTTTCGGTTGGATTTGGCAGTAAGCTGCCATTATGTTAAGAAATTATGAACACAGACAAACAGCATGTTTGCCTCATTTCCTTAGGAACTAGGATAAAACCGCCACTGTTTACTGATAGGAGGTGGGAATGAAGTCTACTTTTGTTTTTCTAGTCATCTTCCAAACATGGCAGCGTGAAAGAAGGCAACTGAAAGTGAATGAGCGTGTGTGTGTGTGCGCGTGTGCACACATGCAGCGGAGCACATGCTGATGAGGGAGGCCATTCCCATGGAGCTATTCCCCCATTCTCTCTAGCATACAGGTAGACGAAAATGCTCACTCTGAGCTGCAGGTTGTCTTCCACTAGAAAAAGAATCTGGGAAATTAGTAGTTGCAGTTCCTAAGAGCTGAGCCAAACAGGAGCAATTGCTCCATCCAGTTGAAAAATGAAGCAATAATTAGATGAAAAAAAGAACAACGTAGGGTATAGGTAATTGCTCAGCTAATCGTGCTGCAGTGCAATGCATGAACAGAGAGAGCCTTGAATGGACATGAGACTGAAAGCAAGTGAAAGAAGCATCGCAGTCACCTTGTGGAAGATACCACACTTCCACTTACATCGCATTAGCTAAGCAGGAGGGTTTTGAGAGCGGTACTTTTCTTCCTATTTCTTACCTGCCCAAAGTGCTTCTCTGTCTTTCTCTCTGTGTATTGATTTCTCTGTGCTCCGAACCCTAAGTAACAGTGAATCTGCCCTTCTAACTTGTGTTGAAGCATTGTATTGGGAACTGTCTAAAATCAGGTTTGAAAATGAGGCATATTAGTTTAAACAGTTTTCTCCCATCAGTGACACAGATGAGACTGAAATGTTCTTGCTAGCCAAAGGAGAGTAAAGTGAGCAAATTCTACCTCAAGATTGTTTGCAGAGATTTTTTTCTGCTATCTTTTATTTCTCTCAATTAGATGGCTGTGCTGTCTCGGTTAAGCAGCAGTCACTGATGGAGAAGAAAAACTTTCTTTTCTGGTAAAGAAAAGTGCCTTGAAAGAGTATGGGTTAGGTTCAAATGCTTGCTGCTTTATGCTGCTCCAGTGATGTAAAGCAGCTGCTAACTCACTGTAACCATTCGAATGAACTGGATTTACAATGCTTTGCATTGCTGTGATGATGCAAGGCAGCTGGAAAAGACCAGTGAATCTGTTCCTTTAAATGAAGTAAAATACTTTGATAATTAAAAGTACAATGCTACTTTTATCTCTGTTTGACATTTGGGTTTTCTTCAACTCCTTGTTTATAAAGACCAGATTGTGCCCATGATTGCCATAATCTGAAATTAAAGGGAATGTTTATGGAAAAGGGTACTCCTCAAACTAAGGAAAGGCAACAGAATTCAGCTGTGGGAGACGCGTGAGGAATAACAGCCTTAAAGTGACAAACCTGTTTGAATTAGGATGAAAAACTATTTAACTTGTCACAGGCCAAGTACACGCCTATTAAACAGGTATTCTGTTCATACTGTCTCTTGGCCCGCAGTTGATAGCATTTGCTATCATTACAGTCCATTTTTTTCACAAAATCCGTGCAACTCTATCACTAGCCAGCATTGTAATTAAGGGCCTAATCATGCCGTATTTACTTGGAGCATATTGCATCTCCTCCTGCGCCAGTACAGAGCACTGCGGTTGCTTTCCTCTGGAGCTGCCTTGTAGGATCCATCCCCGCAGGACAGCAGGACCTGTCTGGGTTGAACCGTGGCTTTCTAAGTCAGCATATGTATCTGTTGTACCAAAATAACCGTCACACCTTTCAGTGAGAAAGTTCATCTGGTTTTGGGGGTTTGTTTTTTTTTTTTCTTTTAACTGTACGTTCTTCTTAGTGAGAGAAATGTGTTGCATTTTGGGAGGTTTTGCAGTTGAGGAAGAGGTAAATCAATTTCTCCCCCTTTACTTACGCAACCTGTTTAGTTCCTGTAAAAAAGCAGCAAACAAGTTAAGGCAAGCCAACATAATATTTTGTATGGTTATGAATGGATGAAAATGTGAACATTTTTTCCTTTTCTAAAAAAAACCCAGTAATCCTGTTTGCAAGTGAAGAACAGTGATGGTGGAACATCCGGTGAGGACATACCGGGAAAGACAGCCCAAAGTAAGCTGCCATTTAATAGAAAAGCCTAAAAAAAAAAAAAAAAAAGCCAAAAGACAAAGTAGTCGTGTCGAGTAGCTGCAGAGAGGGGTTTGCGTCGTGTTGTTTTGTGTTCCTGCTGGCATGTTTTTGCCCGTTGGCTCGTCTGAAAGGCGAGCTGGAATGCGCCGTGATGAGCTGCCCTCCGCGCGGGCGGCGCGGCACAAGAGGGCCTAGCAGCAGGTCTGGCATACGGTGATTGATCCCTCCATTTAGGAGGCATAATGCCTTCTGAAGCAAAGAGCAGATCAAAGACTTTAATGATTGACAGCGGTTTATGCCGCTTTTGTTTTTAATTCCTTGACTCCTGACACTTTAAGATGGGACTTTCTAAAAGAAGGATGCCGTATCCTAGGGTTACGCCTCCTTTCATAACAGGGAAAGCTGAAGGAGCTGTGGAGACTGATACCCAGATTTCAGATATATTAGTTTTTATTTAAATCTGAGGTTCAGAGGTTTGTGGGCATGCTGTTTCTGTTATTAAATCATTATGCACCTACCTGGGGGGAAAAAAAGCCAACAATCTTACCAGGAGTGCCTCTATAAACATTTCTTACTCTCCATAGTGTAAGGCTGGTATATTAAAAATTCTTCGAATAGCTGACCTCGACAGGTGTTTTATTTGAGCAAACAAAACAATAAATAGTAATACAATCCCTGTGGAGCTGGCATTAGGCTTTGTGGGAAATGCATAATTTCCTTTACTAAATGTAGGAAGCTGTACAAATTTAATTTCTTCATTTTTGTCATTAATACCAAACCATCCTGGAGCTATTTGCTCCTCCGGGCTGAGGTCCGAAGCCTGTTGTACAGTTACACAGAAGGGTTTTCTGTGGTTTGTGTTATGTTTTTCTCTTCCTGGTTGGTGCAGACGCTCTCCGGGGTGGCTGCCAGCCGGGGCACAGCGTGGAGGAGAGCAGCCCGGCGGCCCTTTCGCCCTGGGAGCGGGTGTTACGCCATCGTGCTCAGAGGAGAACGGCGAGCCATCTCTTGTCTGAGTGGTGCTGGATATGCTGCAGCGCTGCGCTCCCGGCCGGCTCCGCTGTTGGTCCCTGCAGTACAGTATAAAGCAATTATTGTACTTTTGGCTCCTTGCTTCTGGAAGGCCTCATAATTTAAGGGCTGGTTTTGTTTGTTTGTTAGTTTTAATCTAGACCATATGTAGGTTGCAGTTTTAGTGGCTGTATTTGACATGTTCTGGAAGGATGATGTCAAGTTAAAAGACGCGCTTTGCTGAAAGCATTTTGCCATTCCTCCATGCGGCGGAAGCTGTGGTGTTGTCCTGGGGTCTCCGAAGAGGGGGTGGGTGGATTTCCTAAATAATTGCCAATGCCATGCTGGGTGAGACAGGGGCCAGGTAGGACCCGGTGTCATGATGCACATACGGCCTTGGAAATTCCTAACCCAGCCTTCCATTTCAACAGCAAACAAAGAGCAGTCCTGAAGAAACCTTAAGTCTGAAATGTAAGTTAATTTAGGCTGTTTTGTCTGTACTACATAAAGCAGTGATGACTCTTGTATTTTCATTTTCCCTTATGTATGAGTAAACTGTTGTATTAGTAAAAGTTGCTGTTGCTCTTGCATTGCGATGACAAAACTGATACTAAAGGGATGCAATCTCCAGGTTAGGTGGACCAGCAGCCTCACCCAGGTTGGCAAATGCCTTTTTATGCTTACTATATAGTCTGAGGTCCTACCCATTAAGAGATGATGGCTGAACTGTGGAAGCCATTAGGAAAGCCCATCACTATATTTTATTGTTCTCATAAAGTTCGTGAATTAAGATCCGCATTTTAAGCATTTTTAATGTTAACTTCTCTATTAACTATTTATGTATCTTCAGAAAGAAAGTGGTCTTGTACTGGTTCTCAGGGGGTTTGAACTATGCTTAAACTCTAACTTGCAAATTCTGTTCGGCTTGCTAGGAACAGAAATCTGTCCTAGCTTTGAATATGTGTTCGTAAGAAGATTTCAGCTCAGTTCGGTTCTCTTTGCATCGGCAAACTAAAGAGTTTGTTTAAAAGCATGTGAATGTGGGAGTCCAGTAGCCCAAGTATAGCTAGAATTTTGACAGTGTTAAAAAATGGGGGTGGGGGGGGAGTTTCTTTATAATACAGTGGCCACAAGCGTAAAAGAGCCAAAACCCAAACGCAAAAACAGAGGGTTATATTTTCAAAAGTAATGCAAAACAGCATTTGGTACATGCTTTCCCGATGTTGGTTAAGAATGTTCCTTACTTTTAGGCATTCTGTAGGAGCTTATGAGATTAGTGATGTGTACTCTTTTATTGTTTCTATAGCCTTTCATCCTGGGCCTTACAAACAAGTATTGTGCTTTAGCTTGTACATAACCCATTCCATTCAGCATAATTTGGTGTTGGACCTGCTTGGCAAGTTAATATTTACTCTTTGTTTGGTTTTTATTGTCAGTTCAAACTCAGGTAATTGACAGACCGCTTCAGTGAACTTCGACCAAAGCTTAGCTACTTTGTATCAAAAACGTAAGAAGTCCTTCATTTCCAGATTTACTTATGTATACAGTATTTAGAGCAAAAGATTAGGAAAGGTATTCTTTTGCAGCTTAATTTTGGTCCTGTTGGTGGTAGAGGCTTTCAAATAGCTAGTGTAAGTTAGATCAGCAAAAACGGTCAGCTGATTAAGACATCATTGATGCTTGAAACAACTGAAATGGAAATCCATTCATACTTTAACATTTTCTTTTTTTGCTGGGTTCTTTTGCTTTTTTGTTTTCTTTTCCCAGTCTGTTTTAGAAATAGAGGTTCTGGTGTTGCATATACTTCTCAGGCCACATCTGCACATCAGGGGTTGCTCATGAAAATGAGTGTTCATCTGCCCCACCCTGAGCTTCGCACTTATCCCTGTAATGTCATCTGGCAAGGAAAGGCCAGGTGCTCAAAACCACAGGGGATTGCAGGGGACAGTATTGAGACCTGTCTGAGGATGAGGTCTGAAGGGACGGTACCGCTTTCAGGTGCTGCAAGCAGCTTCCAGGATCAAGCTGGAACTTACTTAGGAGTGAAAGCAAACATAACCCAAACTCTTAGCCAAAAATTTGTGGGCTGACTTTAGATAGCAAAGTTAAACTTAGTCCATTCGTTTCAAACAACTCCGTCCTCTCATTTACATCTCTAAAAGGTTAAGCATAGCCAGTGCGAAGAAGAAGCTTTCAAAATTGGACGCAGTTCTCAGGCTGGGGTCTGCAAGCCACGCAGTCCTCTTTGCGTGTTCACATGGACTTAGGCACCAGGTGCGGGTGCTAATGCAGAGCAGTATTGGGTTGGGATAATTGAGTTCCTTTATGACAATAGCTTAAGCTAAAACAGCTCATAAATGTCTCGCATGTACGCTGGAGGGAAACTATATGTGGTGAGGTACCTACTCCCAACTCTCCTTTCTGCCACTGTGTCCCAGTGCAGTGAGGGAAGGTGAAAGGGCTGTCATGTCCTGCATGGCTAGAGGGGCTTGCTCTCTTGCACTACTATTCAGTTTAGCCAGATACCCCAAATACTGCACAGAAATATTCATATTTCTGTTGTGAGCCTTAAACTTTAGCAAACACTTTTCTTTCCACAGTGCGCAGTCTGGACAATGCCTGTAAAATATTTAGGTTTTCTTTTTTCTTTTTGGAAAGCACAGTCTGCATGAATGGCCAAAGCATAATTAATGAATAAAGTGAATAATTCAAAATGTTCTTAAAAGACAGTTTGAAAAATAGAAAATATTTTCTGTTTGAGGGCACTGTGTTTAAAATCAGGGAAGTCTCTTCTTCCCTTTCCTTGAAGAGCCAGACTAGGAATTACAAAGCCAGATGCATAGTATGCATCCAGACCTCTGTGGTGTGGGCATGTAGACATCTGAGCACATACCTCTGCCTTTGTGTGCAGTTCAGTTCATTAGGAAGTAGCTTTAAGTGCAGCCATGTGCCTTCAGCTCCAAATGCCCAGTATTATTCAACTGCAGTGATACATTTTTTAATGCAATGATTTGGGGTGCAAAATGGAAAGTGTTAATTTTTAGTTTTAAAAGGATCCTGAGAAAATCCCTGCAAGCTAAATCTTCTCTTCAGAAGGATACCTGCTGTGTAAAAATACCGACCCACTCTCTAGAATAAATAAGATTACTGTACCTGTGGATGTGTACTTGATCACACAGAAGGGGAGGCGCTTAGTTGCACTGCTTGCATATAAGCATGGTTGTGTTACTTTCCAAGAGAACAAAAGCTTAGGTTAAATGAATTCAGATTTTTTTTAAGATTCTGTTAGAAAGTTATCATTCAATTTAAGGTGTTCACAAAATGCAAGATGGCAGAAGTTCACTCACTTTAAATTACAGGGTGAGGAAAGCCCTGAGTTGTCTGTAGAAGACAGCTTTTGCAGCATGACTTGAAGGTGGGAGGTGTTGAGCTCTGTTGGACTCAGCAAGGTGGATGAATTCAGTGGTGATCCCTTCCCTGACAAACTCTTGTCGCATCCCCTCTTATTTCTATCTTAAAGCTGTCAGCTTGGACAATCTACTTTGTTGTAATGAAAAGATCCGATAGGAGGAGTAAGGTGGTTTCAGGAAGGCAACCCAAAACACTTAAAGGATGAAATGCTGTTAAAAACATTTCTTTTTCTTCTGGGGACTGTTTTCCTGATCAGATGGCAAAATCTTCTAACAAAGTTACGTGCTGAAAAGCTTAGAGGGCTCCCTTCCTTCTTCTTTTTATTGTCTCCATGCCAGTATCAATCAGTTCCAAACCTTAAACAACTGGCCAGCTGAAACTGGTACAGCCCTTTGCTTACCGGGTCTGTTTTCAGGGAAAAAGTTGGGATTTGCCACTGCCGTGTCGCTTGCAGTGTTTGACACAGGGGCAGACACTTCCTTTGCCTGTGCTGCCGATGGCCACGCACCAGCGGTGGCTGCTCCTAAGCTTCTCTCTGTGGCTGGGAAGCAGTTCAGAAACGCGATCACGGTGGGGGGCGTGGGTGTGCACGTGTGTGCGCTCCTGTGTCAGTCAGCAGGCAGGTTTTCCTGCTCTCCTCACTTGGCATGGGTTGGGTATTCCCAACGGAAAATACGGACTCAGAATCGTGTGCCAAAATAGTTCGATTTCAAAAGCGATCGTATTGTGTTTTGTCAAGAACCATAGGGTTTGAGTAGTACCCTTCAGCTAAGCTTTGGAAGCTACGTTTTTTGTTGGCAGTGACAAAACCACCTCAGTTTGTACACTATCAAAGCATCTTTTGCTTTAACCACATGCCTTGTTTTTGTCATACTCTAATCTTCCCTCATGAAGTTGCTTTCTTTGAGTTTGTTTGATGTAGACAGGAACACCCACACAGAACCCCACCCCCTTTTTTTCCTATAATTAATTCTGCAGTCTTTAACGTGAATATCTCTTTTTGAATCTTTCAAATCCACTTCTGAAATGCATAATCTTCTTCACTAGTTTGGCATTGCACTTTCCTCCATTCCTTTCAAAAATGTTTAGAAGAGGAAAGGGAACAATTTCCCCCTCTCAGGGAGACAATCCACTCATTGCTTTGGGGAATAGTTTGGAATAAACAGATAGAGCTTGCACATAGAATTTAACAAGCTAAATAGCAGTCCCAAGACTGTTTCTTTCAGTTTTGTCCAGCACCAAGCTTATGAGGATGGATCTTGTGAAATCTCCAGAGTAGTCGCTATTCCGATAGTTCTTACTCACACTTAATTTTTGGTCAGTTGCTGGATTTTTTTTCTTCTGTTTTTCAAATACCAAAGGAAGCGTGGTAGGTGGCCCAGTGGAAATTTACTTAGAAACAAATCCTTCAGCTGAAGAAATCAGACTGATGCACACTAGTGTTGATAAGACTTGGGCTTCTTTGCCCTGGGGTTGGTGAGACTTGTAGATATTAGAGGCGCAGTTGTGGCCCTCTTGACTGAGGAGGAGGAACATGCTGTTACCAGATCAAAGAGAAGGACTGTTTTTAAGTGCTGTTTGCAATCACTCGGTATGCAAAGTGGCTGGCTTCTAGCTGAGAAGGGTTGAGCACTGGTTACCCTGATGCAGTCGGAGAAAGATGCAGTTTTGGTGAATCTTGGAAAGGTGCTGTCTTCTGACTGTCAGGACCAGCACCATGCGTCTGCTGAGGATGTGTAGCAAACATGTATGGGGCATCCACAGGTTTGCTTGGGACTCAGGCTGGTCGTTGCGGTGCCACTTTGCAGACACAAAATCCAGCCCCTCGGTGAACAGGACAGGAGGACATTTTTGGCACGCAGAGTGACCATATGCGACTAGCATTAGCAAAAACACCCACCAAAATGCTGAGTCCTGTGCTCTGTGTCCAGAAAAATTACACCGGAGGAAAGAAAGTCTACTTGGGCATAGTTTGGTGGGTGGCTTGGGAGAAAAACATGGATTGTTTAGTGCCTCTGAAGGTGTTTTGTTTGGTGTTGATGGAGAAAATTGAATTATATTCTAACAAAGTAGCAGCAATAGCTGAGGGCTTTGTGTCGGGGGAGGGTTAGTACAGTATGCTCGTACATTTTGCTTTTCTGTTCAGAATATTAGCATTGTTGTGGCTTTTTGTTTCTCCATTTCAATGGCGGAGGTTGACGGAGAGGTTAGATACCAGTTCTGCCTCAGTGATTCATTAAAGCAGAGCTGGAGGAACGGAAGTCGCCCTGTTCAAAGGTGTGGGGAGTGTTTTATTGTTCTGCATGGTGCTGTGAATGCCAACGATTTTGCAGCTGTGAAAAGGGCTCTTAATGAGTTTCAGCATTTTAATGTACTTCAAGTTCCCAATTGTACAAATTTAAGAAGCTTAGCAATTCAGTATCTCCTGAATAATAGCATTTATTTTATACTCTAAATACACTCGGGGAAGTCTCAACAATATTGCAGGAAGTCTTGGTAATATTGCGGCTCCTTCCCGATGTAATAGCTTTAGAGGACCTAATTGACTTGAACAGTGGAATTGGTCCTTTAAAAAACATGCACACACGATTTTTGATTAATGAGCCCTATAATAAATCATTAATCTTTTTTGGTTCAAAAAATGATCTGAATAGTTTTCAAAGTAGAAGTTGTGTATGTTTTCCTAAAGTGTCTTTGTGATACAGTGCTTGCATTTCAAAGCTATCATCTTAAGTTTACAGAAAAAGTAACCTAACCTAATTTAATTTTTAAAAAAACAAGTCCAAACTCTGAACCACTTGGTTACTAAGAGGCGTGTGAAGAAACATCTAGATAGGAGTACTTCCTCTTAGAATAATAAAAGCACTGTAAAATGAGCATGTAATAAGTGTCCTTCTTCCTGAAGGATCCCAAAGTGCTTTTACACATTTTCTATAGTCAATGTGGGTCATTCACCCATCACTTGAATGAAACCAGTCTTTACTGGCTGCACTAAACAACACTTTTTATAGGAAGGAAATCACAAATAACTCTTGCATTTGAAACTCTGGGGAGAATTTGAGGTAGGCAGATTGTAATTGCCCATCTTGGAACTGGGCCAGAAGACTGTGATTAATATACCCAGGCTGCACTTTAATTGTCCCAAAGTAGTCAGGGCCTTGGGTTTCAAGTGTGCTTTGTCTCTGAATAGTATTTCTTTTTCTTCATGTTAATTTTGGAGCTTATAGAATGGGTGGCAGGTTTAGCAGAATTGAAGAGCGGGGAAATTTTTTACTTACATGGGGATCAGCAACATTGGGACAGTGCAACACAATTTTCTACGTGTATCTCAAGTGACAGAAGCTGGTTGTATATTTTGGTTTTTCTTCTTATTTCACTGCTTGACCTTCTGATTTGGTTGGCTCCCTCAGAATATTTTCCCCACACTTCACTATTTTGAACTCTTTAAATATTATTATTAATATTTAAAATTAATATTTAATAGCAGAGTAAATGCAAGTGGCTCTACTCGTTAACTTTTCACTTTCTCTGGGAATTGCTTGATCTTTCAAAACAGTGTAATATCTCAAAAACCTGTGAAAGGCAGCCTAGCAGGTTAAGTTGATTGATCTATAAAAGTAGGGTCACATAACTTGAAACTATTTTCCTTAAAAGGCAAACAAGCTGCAGAGGCTGTTGATGCTTTTCTCAGTGGAGCCAGCCTCATCCCCTCCCTGGCAGGGTAAGGCTGGGAAGCCTCTGAATGTCAAATCCCATCCTGAGGCTGCTGGATGTGTGTCCGTCTGACAGTCACTGATCTGCAGATCCACAACTGAATCAACATCAGGCTGAGACATTACTCAGTGGGATCTGGTGGATATTTATTTTTCTCTTGGGGAACCTGAGAGTTTTTAAGGGATTTTGTGTAGATACGTCCAGCTTCCATATTTAGAACATGAGGGTGGGTTTTGGTTTTTTTTGGGGGGGGTTGTGCCCAAAGAATGCATTAGCTTCGTCTGTTGAGCAAAATTGAGTTGAGCACAAATTTCTCAGAACTGTAAACTATCAAGTTTGGTTCCTTACATTTAAAGTGTTTACATGGCATGTGAAAAATGCACACGCATCCACAGCTGTGTGTCTTTTACCATGAGCCACCAGGAATTGCTACAGTCATGATGGGAACTTCACAAGCAAACTCTGGAATTTCATAGGCATCCACTTCAACGTGGTGTACATGGTACCCTTCAGTCCTACCTCTTTCAGGAACAACTGCGTTTTACCTCCTCAAAAAATGTTTGAAGTTGTTTCCCAAGTACTGGGTGTTAGTTGTCAACTGTTGATATCAGTATCAGCAAGGATAAGCATTGGCATAAGGAGTGTGCCTCTGATAAAACACTTCGAATTTACATGATAAAGTGACTCTCATTCTAGTTCTTTGCCCTAATGGTGCGATGTTAGATAGCTGAGAGTTTAAGATGTTCGGCATTTCTTTTCACTAAAACTGGTTTGAAAACAAGTTGTGAATACAGCACCTGGAAGAGGTAATCCAGAAGTCTGAAGTGTTCAATAGTTCAACTTCCTTCCTTTAACACTGTCTTTTTAGTTATAAAAAAGATTATAAAGCCGGAGCAAAAAGACTCAGATCGTTTCAGGACCAACACAAGAGCCGGGTCCAGCTTTCAGCGTCCTAGGAGGAGACACACACCACTCCCTCTACACCCTGCTTGCAGGTTCTCCTTTGCCTTTACCATCCACTACATCCAAAATGCCTTCTTCGTAATTCCTTTCCAGTCTGGGACTCAAGGAATGCCTTTGTATCTTGTCTCACAGTTTTATTACTTAAGAGTTGTTTATGATTTATAAGTGAGAAAGAGGATAATAACATCCTTTATTTGTTTGATTGATACAGCCATCAATTTTATATGAACGGTTTATACATGTACACAAATAAATGTAAAATATGATGACATGCAGATATATTTAATCACACACAAGCATACCACCAGCTAAGGACATTAAGTGGCTACGTATAGGGGATACCTCCTTTGTATACATAGTCACTCACACATATGTATGCATAATTGCAGATGTGCCTCCTTTTTTGGAATTCTGGGTATAGTCTTGTATGTCTTTACATGTAGACATCTGTTTACCCAGATCTTCAAAATTGAAAGCATGCTTAAACTGGAATTCACTTTTATGTGTACAATATATTTTGTTGTTACACAGGTAATATAGAGCTGTACTTATGTACTTAAACACATCATTCCCATGCATATACACACACATGGGCACACACCTATACATGTATACGTTAGCCACAGCTGAAATACTGTGTGAACGTAAGAAGAACAGATAAGCATGAGCCACAGAGAGCTCAATATTGGAATGCTAGTGCATTTTCTCCCAGGCCAGCTTAGTACAACACAGCAAATCATTGACACGTGAGCAGTCACAGCCAGTTGTGGGCTTGGTGCAGGGCAACCAAGGCCAGATTTCTGGAAACAGAAGGAAAGACAGAGTTACAGGGCTTGGAGCATTTCCTTCTTCCTTTCCTCCTCCTCACAGGGACTGGTCATGTGTACTTTGATTCAAGCATTGTGTTCTGTCTTGAGTTTCAGCTTGTAATATCTTTCAATCTCTGCTATACTGTTCTCTTGTATCCTCTTGTGCCACTCCTGTATAGTTTGCCTCCTGGTCTCTTGGTTACAAAGGAGCTGAACCGCATGAGCTTTTGCGGGTAGGCACCCTTCATGCAGCAACGCCTCTGAGCTTGTCCTCGCTGTCCTGTGAACAGCCCTGTGCTGCAGAGCTCCTGTCCAGCCACACCAGTTCTGCTGCATCTCACCAGCTGACTGCAGACAACTGCGTCCATTATTTCATTTCAAATGCCAGACATCTTCGCTTATTGGCCTTTTCAAAGGTCTTCATTTCTGCCACAAGAACAGCATATGTACCCTTTCACATCATTTTCATGAGCAGAAGGAAATTCTTTTGTCTCTGCACAGTAGGACCAGGTTGGCTCCTCATGGGTCAACAAAAGTTCTTTATAGCTCTGCCTTGATCCTTAGTAGGTGGATAGAACTGGCCACGTTGTCCACCTTGCTATACCTATTCTAATTTCTCAGTGGTTTTCTGCTTCCTTCTGCAGAAAATTATTGACTTTGTCTTTTCTATGTGAATATGCAACTGGAAACATTCATTGGCTTGGAAAACTTGAGTCAGCATTCATTGCTCAGATAACTGCACTCTTTTAGCTGATGTGAAAGGCTGAAGGAACTAATGAAAGGTTTGTAGGAAAACTCTTCATGAAGAGCTCACGCTTTCCTTGGTTTTGGGAAGTAAGAGAGTTCATAGACTCCTTTCTGGTTCACTGCCCTGCATCTTGTGGAGATGTTCTTTGTACATGGCACAAAGCACAATAAAATTCCCTCTCCTGTCTGCTTTCATCAACTGGCAAGAGAAGAACTATGTTTCTCTTATTACCCTCTCTATCCTTGTTTTTCCCCCCCGATATTGTACAGTTTGCTTTCTTTCCCAGTGGGGCTAGGTTTCTTGTGTCAGGGAATGGAAGCTTTGCGGCTTTGCTTGTCTCCCTCTCCCAAAAGGGCTGTGAGGAATGACAGATGCCTGGCCCCTCTTCCCTATGTTGTCCATCTGGAGACTAATGTGGTGTCTCCTCTTATGCTGCTTGTCCAGTGGCCACCATGGGTTGTTGATTTCCCTCACTGTACTGTGTTTGTCTGACAACATTTGGGGGGGGGGGGGGGGCGGGGGGGGAGCACTATAGGGGTGGCTTCTGTGAGAAGCTGCTAGAAGCCTCCCCCATCTCCGGTAGGCCCAGTGCCAGCTGGCTCCAAGACGGACCTGCCACTGGCCAAGGCCGAGCCCGTCAGCAACAGTGGTAGCACCTCCATGATAACATATTTAAGAAGGGGAAAAGAATGCTGTGCAACAGCAGCCAGGGGAGGGGAGTGAGAATATGTGGGAGGAACACCTCTGCAGACACCAAGGTCAGTGAAGAAGGAGGGGGAGGAGGTGCTCCAGGCACCAGAGCAGACATTCCCCTGCAGCCCATGGTGAAGACCATGGTGAGGCAGGCTGTGCCCCTGCAGCCCATGGAGGTCCACGGTGGAGCAGATATACACCTGCAGCCCCGGGAGGACCCCACACCAGAGCAGGTGGATGCCTGAAGGAGGCTGTGACCCCGTGGGAAGCCCATGCTGGAGCAGGCTCCTGGCAGGACCTGTGGCCCCGTGGAGAGAGAGGAGCCCAGGCTGGAGCAGGTTTGCTGGCAGGACTTGTGACCCCGTGGGGGACCCACGCTGGAGCAGTCCGCTCCTGAAGGACTGCACCCCATGGAAGGGACTCATGCTGGAGCATGGGAAGAGTGTGAGGATGAAGGAGCAGAAGAGACAATGTGTGATGAGCTGACCACAATCCCTGTTCCTTGTCCCCCTGTGCTGCTTGGGAGGAAAGGGGTAGAGAAATTGGGTGTGAAGTTGAGCCTGGGAACAAGGGAGGGGTGGGCGGAAGGTGTTTTAAGATTTGGTTGTATTTCTCATTACCTTACTCTGATTTGATTGGTAATAAATGACATTAATTTCCCCAAGTCGAGTCTGTTTTGCCCATGATAGTAATTAATGAATGATCTCTCCTGCCCTTATGCCTACCCATGAGCCTTTTGTCATAGTTTTCTCCGCCTGTCCAGTTGAGGAGGGGAATGACAGAGCGTCTTTGGTGGGCACCTGGCATCCAGCCAGGGTCAAACCCATCACACTCACCTCATGTCATTGCTGTGCTTTTCTCATTCATTAGTTGTAGCCTCTGCTGCTCCCCTGGAGCTGGGCATAGCCCCAGGTTAGCGGAGGCCAGAGCAGGAAGGGAGGTGGTCACGCGCCTCCTAGTCCCTCCTGCAGTCTACCTGCTGTCTAGGCTCTGCTTTTTGACATTGACTGCAGCTGTGGGGCAGTGGACTTCTCTGTCGGCAAAAACGTGGTGGGACAGTGCCAGTGCTGCCGAGACTGCAGCCTGGAGAGCATGGGACCGTGCTCTTTGCTTGACTCGGTGAAGACGCAGGATTTTAGCCCCATCGTTAACCCTTTTTCCTTGCTTTCCTGCCGTTGGCTGCTAATCTCAACTTCATTTACCAGGGGAATCTTATCACATGGAGCAAGAGTTGCTCTGATGGGCGCTGAGGAGAGCGCAGACAGCTCAGCTGCTCTGTGCAAGGGGGTTCATCAGTGATAATCAGGGCAATTCAACCCTGCCTTTTTGTTCTATTTTAATGTCTTATTTTTTTTAATAAAGCAAAGTGTCAGTTTCTTCACTTACTAATAATATTTCCTCATTTTCATCTGTGAGGGTGGAAGCTGAGTATTTCAAGGCCTTTTTGCTAACCCGCCACTGGGACTTGCTGACTCAGCACTGGGAATTCCACACACAGGGAAAATGTGGTATTGCTGTGACTGTCGTGCTTCTGAGCGATAACCATCACTTGTCACATTTGAAGCATGCCTTTTTATATCTGATGCATTTAGGAAGCGTATAAGTATTTCTGCATTGTATGTTTTGGGAGTTGTGCCTGGTCTTAAATGGAAACGGTATTTTTGTCTGTGCTAAATACAGATTTCTCAAAATAAAACTGTCAAGGCTGTGTTTTATGGTGGATTTTGTTTTCCTTAAGCAGTATCTATGTAGATTTTTTTCTTAAGTTTCTGTAGTAGTTAAAAGAATCCAGACTCCCTGAAAATTGATGCATCCTCAAGGACTAGTAGGTTTCCATTTCTGGCATGTGCATCAAGGTGAATAACTGTTCTCTAGCAGTTTGTATGGACTCAGGCTAAGTAGACCTCAACCTTTATCCCGACAGGAATTCCTAGACAAGAAAATTCTGACTTCATTTATGGTTTATAGGAAGTAACTTAAAACATGACAAAAGAAAGTGTTCGGTTTTCTTCACAAGCAATCACATGGGAGCTGTGTGCTGCTTGAATTCGCCTTTGGGTCAATAGGTCAAATATTAAAAAGCATTATACTGTCCCAAAAAGTCCTCTTAAAGCTTCTAATGCTTTCCCAGTGCTGATAATTTACTACCGTTAATAGCTACAGTCTTTTTCCAGTGCAAGTGTAGACAGTTAAATGCTAAGGCTTTGAATTTTACATGAAGAAATCTGAGTTTCCTGACTTAGCCCCAACCTAGAGAAGCTTCTAAAGAGAAATGCCTAAGTTCCTATTGATCTACAGATAGATGCAATATTGATAATAATTTAACCCCATCCCTATGTAACGTTTCAAATCTATGTTGTCCTCATTTTGCTGGCAACTTTGAAAGGAAGTATTAAAGGAGAACAATAAATGCATGATAATCATCAGAAGAGATGCATCTACTTGGTTTTCTGCATCTTTATTATTCTGAATATAGTTCTGAAAGTACTTTCCAAGTACAGATCCTGCTGCTTCCAAGTGAGGCCAATGAAAATTTTGCTGTACAATTGAGTTAGAGAAGGATCAGGCCATGACAGAGCAAATACTCTGTCCTTAGGAAGAACAGCTGCTAGAAATAGTGGACAGAAAGTCTTAAAGCCACCCTGGCTAAGTACGGGTTACAGTGCATGAAAACATCTGTAACTTGTGCCTCTGCTGCTTCATTATGACATCCTATGGCCACCGGAAGATCAGACAGCAAAGCCCTCCCCTTTGCCACACTCGTGTCATTTAGAAGGTCCCATCACTTCCTTTTCTGAGGTTGAGGAGCAACATGCAACCTCTGCTCGAACACCTGGCAGTCTCCACAAAGTGCATAGAAGGGGTTAATCCATAGGTTGATCTAAATGCTTTAGATCCACAGTTTCAAGAACCGAAGTTTGTCCTCTGCAATGCCAGATTCTGTCTGCACCAAGCGAGTGGTATTATTGTATCCTGAGACAGATTAGGGAGAAAACCATTTATTTCTATCTAAAACTGTCATTTGTAATCCTTTTGGTCCAGTGTTACTGTCATGAGAACAGAGACATTCTGCTTGAAACTTTGAGGTAGGAAAGTGGCACAGCCCAGTCAGCTCCAGAACTCACCAGACCATGGCTTGAGAGTTGCCACCTTGACAAATGTAGACTAAAAAAGCGAGATCTAGAAATTCTGTAATGATTTTAACCATTTACTCTAGAATCTCCATTGCTTTGTACACAAATCCAGCTTTTCAGGATCTGTTATCATAACTTTCCAGATTTCAGCTTACGCAAAGTTGATCTGTAGAATTCTTGAAAGAGCTTTATATTGTCTGAGTTCCATCTTGAAGCTCTTTGTGTTTATGTCAGGTGTTTGGGAGTAGTATGATTTTAAGTTGAGCAAGATAATTGTAATTTTCTTTTTTAGTTATTATTACAGTTGGACATTTCTGCACTGAACATTTTACATATTTTAAAAAAATTGCATTTCAACTAATTAGTCTCACTGACACTGCAGATCTTTTTTAAAGACCTGAAGTAAGCAGTGCTACTAAATAGTTACTATTTGTGTGTATCATGGTTTTCAAAATGCCAAATAATCACAAGAATCCATGATAACGAGATGTTTTTTGTGCAAATTTCTTAAGGTCTTTTTTTAAGAGCACTTTAAGTTAAGCTGTTAATTTAATTTTATTGATTTAGTGCATACAGCATTTTAGCTCAAATTCTTTTTCTTTCCTCCGTTATTGATAATGGAAAGTTTATACTGTGGCCTGATTTCATGCTATGTCCTCTGTAAAACAAATAATCTCTTTTGTGACCTCTTCTTTCTCTGTTTGTGTAAGTATATAATACATGCAGTCATACAAATGCACCCTTTCTGTGGGACAGTAGCATGCAAATCACAATTCAGTGAGAATATGAATAGTAGGAGTTAATTATAATTGTAAGATTCGTTAACTCTGTGCAGGGGCAAAGGACTTGACTGCTGTCTAAATAACGGTAAGAAAATCCTGGAAAATATACATCAATCAGCATGTCATTAACCCAGTATGGTATAAAGCAAATAAACATACTCAATGCGATATTATTTAATGTGCAATAGGACACTGTGTCTTAAGTTCACTAGGACACGGTGGCAAATCAAAATAAATAGGTAAGGAGTTCGACTTAGATTGCAGCTCATTTGGCAAATCAGCCTTTTGCTTCCAGAGGTCATCAGTGCGTTTCTAATTTAGGGTTCACAGCTAGGAAACTGTGTAGCCTTTTCAGAAATTTTTATAGACAGGCTTCAGTTAATCTAAGGTGATTAATCAATTCTCACTTAACGGCAATATAAATAGCAAAGCAGTCATTGAAATAGTATGAAAGAGAATATGGAGGCAATTGAACACCTTCAAAGCTAGAGTGACACAATGATTTTCGGAGAGGCTGAGCTGCCTTTTTGGCTGCAGTGCACTGTGCAAGTTGGAAACTGTGGAAATTTGTTTCTAGGAAAACTAAGAAGTTCTAATCTCATTTTGTAATGGCAGAAGTATGAAAAATAGGTTTTTATATCAGTCTGTGATAGTTCTGGTTGTGATTGTATTTTGTGGAAATAAAAGGAGGTACCCTGTATTTTTTTACAATGCTCTGAAGGCAGTGACCATAGCGACTCAAGTCCATATTTGCCACACAAGACGAAGGGCGAATCAAATCACCATTGGCAGATGAAATGCATGATGGAAGGTTCTGCAGCAGCTCTGCGCTGGACAGACCAATAACAATTCGGTTCCAGCAATATTTAGCTTTAGCAAATGCTGTGCTGTCCATGAACAAACTTAATTAAAAGAAAGCTGAGTCCAGCTTACACAGCACAGCACAGCACTCTGATAGTTTGCACAGTGAGAAGAAATCCTGGGCGTATATAAACTGTGAACTCTTTTTAAAGTTCATGGTTTTAATTAAAACAGTACTTATAAATAATACTTCACTGTGGAGCTGATACTGTTACTTGTGACAAATAATTTCCTGCAGTACTGTTGTTCTTTTTCTCCTCATAGGTCATAGTTTTTAGGAATTTGCTTGTTTGCAGTTTTTTGACAAAATTTGGTAGAACAAATTTTAGCCTATGCCTTGTGTAGGAAGTAACTGCAAAGAGTGTTTGAGGGATGGCAGAGTAAAACTGGGCGCCTGAGTCACATCTCTCTCTTCTGATTAGATGATCCCAGGCAAAGGATTTCTAATGGCCAGAGTTGTTTTCTTGGGTCATTATAAAGCTCAGAAATGCTTAAATTTACTTACGCAAATAACAGTAAAATACTTTTGAAAATCATTGGGAAAATGCTTTTCCTCAAAATAGCGCTTGTGTTTTCTGTGTTCACATGCAGAACCACTGTGTCTTTTCAGAAAGTGTCCTCGTCATTGCTAACAGGCTTTTGACGTGACTTGTTGACAGTCAAGCTTATACAGAAAACGCATGCTGCAAGTTTAGTTTTAGATACATTTATAACGTTTGATGGATTGGGCTTAATTACTGCTGTACAATAGTTGCATAATTATGCTGAGGCTGAATCTCCTGAAGTGCTGTGGAAAAAACATGTTGCTAATAAATTTTGAACTGTCATAGTGTAAAAGTTGGGTAGGGTTTGGTACGGATGAGAGATAATTTATGAAACATGTAGTCAGCGCTCAGTCTAAAAAGGAACAGTGACTACCGTGAAGTAGATGTATCAGGGTGAAAGAGAGATTTAACGTCTCCGGATGTTAAATCTTGACATATTGGAGTCTTTGAAAGGCCATCAAACAACACACAGCTTCTTTTGAAGGTACCTAAGACAAAATAAGCTTCTTTGAATACCCCAATGTCTTCTGCTCTTCAGTACTTTCCCTGTGAAACCGTCAGTGTTTAGACACAGTCTTGGTTGAGGAGATAGCTAATGCTTCTGGCAGTGCCTGCTACAAAGAGCTTTGGAAGGACTCTTGACAAGGCGGCCAGCATCGCTTTTACCAGTTTCCTTCCACCGTATCTGTTGGATTATCAGTACTTAGTCTGCTAATAAAATCCATGTAAAGTTTTGGCTCTCTGTACGGTCTTGTAAGCCTTTTGGTGTGCTGCTCAACGAGAGAGTGAAGCCAGCCAGGGATCAATAGTTAACTGGCCATTGATTTAGCTGTCTACACTGTTAAAAATGTGCCCACACAAAGGGAAGCAAATAAGCCAGTAAAAAGTCAAAGGGAACCCTGGCAGCTGCGCTTGATTCATTCTGTTCACCTCGTGTTACTGCAGTGATGGCTCAAAATATGTCGTTAGCAATTCTGAAAGGCTATATGGTCTGGACCATTGCTATAGTAAGTGTTTCATGTGGATTTGTTAGTTTGTTCCTCCTTCTTAGGAAAGAAACCATAATGTGAAAAATCTTTAAAAACAGGGCTACTACCACTTAATTCAAATCAGTGTATCTTCACGGATTTGCAGGCGCCATGCGGACGTACGTGGGCAAAATCCCAGTCCCCAGCCACTGCATGGAACCCCTCCCTCGCGCCTCCACTGAGAAGGAGGAAAAGGGTTTCCTACCATCGCTTCTCTGATGGTGGGAGGCGGTGGAGTTTGGGGTGACTTACTTTAATTTTCACACCACCAGCCCATATTCATCCTATCTAACTGTGCTAAGTTAGGAGCAGCCTGCCATGCTTGGATAGGTCGGTGAAGAGAGAACCTCTTCGAATGTTACTTGCAGACGTTAGTTATTAGATCTGTAATTAAACACCTGAATTATAAATTCAGTAGCTTACTCTGTTTGAAACCCAGGTGTCTTTTACATATGTGCAAAAATATGCCACATTAATGTGAAAAAGCAGCAGGAATAAATGGGGAAACAATAGAAAACTGTGGAAAAAAAATCCTTTAATTCAGATTTTTGGTGTGTGAATCCAATCAAATGCATATCAAATCAGCTTTCAAATGAATGTCTGTTTCAGATGTCCTGGAAAGTTCTCATGATCTGCAGTACTAAAAAAGTAAATATTAAATAATGAAACAACAAGAAGAGATATTGAATGTGAATCTACTGAGAGACAATACTACATGCTTCCTCTCTAAATTTCGTTTAAGCTCAGTGGCTTGTATAGAATCCAGTTTAGAAATAATCTAATAAACTGAAGATCAGACTGATGCTACCGTACAACTGCAGTTTTCAAACTATTGAGCAAACACTGGAAAATTCATGAAATGGCATATAAATGTTTCCATATAAATGATCTGGTTTCATATAAATGGTTCCACATAAATGGCTTTTTCCGTAAAGAGCATAACAATTTTTACGTTAAAGGGAGACAGAAGTTCTTTAAAGGAGGGAAGAAGTTACATACATAGCCTGAAGATCTGGGCAGTGGCCATTAGGCAGAGATGAACTAGTTTTGGGAAACTACTAATTGAGGGTGATTTGAACCTGGGTCTAAAAGGTTCAGAAAGACCTGACCATGCTTCTAACAGTGAACTGTGATATTGACCTGTGTCAGTGTTAATATGATGAAGTCTCAATTTATTAAAGACAAGAAAAGCATATGATCTATCATATAAATATTGATTATATCTTTAAAAAGAGGAGTTCAGAATCCCATATCGATCCACATACAAAGTTATATTCCCAGAATAAGTTTGGAAGATGGAAAAAGGAATCGTTTGAACTAATAATCAGCGCTTAGCTTCCTAGAGCAAGCTGCTCTAATGCGAAATAATTTACGTTGAATAAAAAGAATTGGTACATAGGGTTCCCAAATAAACCAAACACACTTGGTTTCCAGCCCTGCTGAGATTACAGAAGGTTCGAGTTCCTTTTGGGAAAAAATAATGTAGCCAAAAACTGCCTGCCCCTCCCTACACATGTGTCTTTAAAGAATGCATTACTAAATGTACTATGTAGAGAGGCTCAGCCTCTTCTCGCACCAGCAGGAATTGTTCTTTCAGCTTCTCATGCATTGCTTCCAAAGATTATCTCAAGATGGGAGGGAAAATCCCATCTGAGCGTTGTCCTTTCTTTCAAGAGCGGCTGGGAGGGTCCAGCAAAGCAAATAGCAAACTTTGAGTTGCAGCACGCCCTCCGCTGGGTTTTATCCATTTCAAATGCTGTTGGTGTAGTGCGTTTCAAATCCTCTGCATAGTAAACTTCTTCTGCCTGCTTGGCACAGGCCTTGGGAGCTGAGTGACTGGCCCAGTTCTTGCTAAAAGGCAGTGACAAAATTTCTGGCTGTTTCCCCAGTACAACTGCTCCTGACTGCTGAACTCCAGAGCTTTGCAGCAGGACGCCTGCTGCTGAATGCTGGAAATGCTCAGAGCTAATCGAAAAATTGGGTTTGATCTACTGTTAGTTTGCAGTATTCACAATTTTAAACCTTCCTAGGTGTGGTTTTGGCCGGTTTGGGAGTGTCTATCATGTACACCCCCCAGCCAGAATGGCCTAACTACAACGCCTGCATGCAGCTAACGCCCCTGGAGCCCACAGGCCAGAGCATCTCGGGTATTTGGGCTACAACGACGGTGAAACAGGCTGGGGCGGGAGCAAAGAGAGTTGCAAAAAGCCCTGGTCTTGTCTGGAAAGGAGCTTCAATTGGCTTTATTTCTTTTTTGTTGTTGTTGACCCATTCTGTGGCGTTCGGTGTACCCACGCAGACTGGCACACGCTGGGACCCCAGAATGAGCTCAGTTTAGGGTGTGAGGCTGCATCAGGATTTCAGAGGGTTGGGGCTGACTGGATTAGTTCACCCCTGTTTCTCTGGGGCTGCGGGGCAAGTGCAGGCTGTACTTGGAAAACGCGACCCTCCTTGGGCTGTCAAATGGCAGATCTCGGGTAAAATGAACTTCAGCGAGGACGGCCAGGAGCAGGCTTTTGATGGTGCCTTGAGACGGCGCTTGCAAGTTTGCATGCCTTGAGCATGACGCTTTTGCAGCTGGCACACACAGCAGGCTCCACAGCTGCCTTCCCTTCAAGAAGCAGCAACTTGGCCTGGTCTTGTACCCATTAATTAGCCGCGTTTGGCACACAGGGGCTGAGAAAGAGGAGCCATGCCGCCACACTGCAGCTAGCCCTCCGCCGTTCCCGGCAGCCCCCTCCTTCTCCGAGCACCCGGGGCAGCAGCCGGGCCAGCCCTGGTCCCCCTGAGGGGCCCTTCTTACACATCGGGGATTAAACCCGAGAGGTGGCTGTGCTTTGGGGAGACTGTATCAACAGGGCTGTCATTCCCCTGCGGTGCGGGATGAGCCTGGTGTCTCTGGTGTGGTCTGGAGGGGGCAAGCGGGACGGGGACCGCAAAGCCCAGGAGGCAGCGGGGGCTCTGCTTGGCTGGTGGCCCTGCTGCGGTGGCTCTCAGTTGGCAGCTGCGGGGCAGCCGAGGCACGACGCTGTTGGAGGTGTTTGCGGGGAGCATGTGGCTTTCTGCTGCCCAACCCCTTCTGGTCCTGTCCAGAATATTGGGGGCGTAAGAGGAAAACACAGTTCTGAAGTGACCATGAGTATCACACTGTCCTGGTTTCGGCTGGGATAGAGTTAATTTTCTTCCTAGTAGCAGGCATAGTGCTGTGTTTTGGATTTAGTAGGAGAAGAATGTTGATAACACGCTGATGTTTTAGTTGTTGCTGAGTACTGCTTATGCTAGTCAAGGACTTTTCAGCTTCCCATGCTCTGCCAGGTACACAAGAAACTGGGAGGGGGCACAGCCAGAATAGTTGATCCAAACTGCCCAAAGGGCTATTCCATACCATATGACGTCATGCTCAGTATATAAACTGGGGGGGTTGGCTGGGGGGCAGCGATCGCTGCTCGGGAACTGTCTGGGTATCGGTCGGCGGGTGGTGAGCAATTGCATTGTGCATCACTTGCTTTGTATATTATTATTGCTATTATTATTATATTGTTATTATTTTACTTCATTTTATTTCAATTATTAAACTGTTCTTATCTCAACCCAGGAGTGTTTCTCACTCTTACTCCTCCGATTCTCTCCCCCATCCCATCGGGGCAGGGGGAGTGAGCGAGCGGCTGCGTGGTGCTGAGTTGCTGGCTGGGGCTAAACCACGACACACACGAATGACTTCCAGCTCTCTCACCGATGACTGGTCAGTTTGGGACCGGACACAATAATAATTGGGATTTTAGCATCTCAAGGTGGTAATTAGCATTTTTTTAACGCCTAGTGAAAAGCCATAGAAAGAATTAAATGAACCAGAGAGGGCCTGGACCACACTGTATGGATCCAGATGCCACAGCCGCCACCATTCCTGGAGCCTTGGGATGTGATCCTTCACTGAAGGCAGAAACTGACTGTCAACCAGTTGGGATTACGAAAGGCTAGCAGTTTGTGGGGTGCTTGGACGTATGGTTCTGGTTAGGCTCATCTTGTCAACAAATCGGCGCATTTTGAACAGTAGGACGCCTGCCTTCCGAACTGAAAAGCTCGGCAGTTGCACTGGGGCTAGGGAAGCGAGTACGTCACGCAGGAGCTTGGGGAATCCGGGAGGAAAAGGCTCCGGCAAAACGAGGAGCGTGTGTCAGCACCTCCACACTGCCGAGGGGATCTCTGCACAACTGAAAAAGATCACGAGGAGCCCCGGTGCCAGGGGCTGGGAGCAGGGGCCGAGCCTGGGAAAGGGGGGCTCGTGAGGGCAGGTGGCTGCGCGGTGGCAGGGCAGCCCTGCTCCGCACCCTCCGGTGAAGCCTGCTCCGCTCCAGCCCTTGTCGCTGGGAAGGCATTTCATCTTGTTGCCGTGTGTGGTGTCAGATAGGGCTTCTGTGGGGTGATATTTCTCTGTGAAGGAAAAAGGTATTTCTCTACATGTTATATTTGTATAGTAAGGAAAAATAACATGGAATTTTTTTCCTTTCTTAGAAAACACTGTTACATTGTGGAGGTAGCATGAGTGGCCTCATCCGTCTCTCTCTGCTTGCAGCTCTTGTTTATCGTGTTGATAAAAGATAGGCTTGGTAAATCCTTGTGAGAGAGTGACTGTGGCCTGCCGGTCTTTCATTCATCCGCAGAGTGTAGCTAAACTTTCCACGGATATTTAAAACAATGGCATTTAATCTCTAACGCAGTTAGAAGGCTTATGTGTTCCCACTCCAGAAGTGAGACACGTTGGCAGTGGTTCTTACTTATTTTATTTGTTTGCCCCAGCTTGAAAACTGAGTAGTCAAAAGAAAAGTTCTCATTTTAATATTCCGCGGGACTCGATTTCTTCAGTGAAAGCAAAGGCTGTTGTGCAGTTACTGATGCATAACTCTGCTTTTTTCATATTAGTCTGTCCTTTGGCTATGGGATCCCATCTGCCTAAGACGGTTAGGTTTTTTTCTAAATATTGACAAGGGATGTCAGTCCCTGAGCACCGACTGGCTGATTAATCAAAGTCCTTAACCAATCAATGGGTAGAGGTTTGCATAACGATGTGATTACTTCTGAAAAACTGTGCCTGTTGGAATTGCAAACCTTTCTACTTTGATTTGCTTCTATAATGCCTCTGCTTTAACTGCCTCCATCGCTCACATTTTCAAAGTACTTAGTAACAATGAAAATGCTTCCTAATCTCCTGTATCTTTCCTTTTTTTCTGTAGCCTGTGTGGGGGAAAAAAGTAACAAGCACTAGAACTTAAATAGTTTACACACAGAAAAGGGGACAAATGTAGGAAAAAATAAAGGAGAAAGAAAATGTTTCAGGTTTTTGTTTGTTTTTCCCAAAGCTAAAAGTGTGATCTGAAGCTCATATTCCTCTCTTTTCTTGCCTGCCTTCCCTCCAGGACCGTTTGCATGATTTTCCTCGCATTGTCGATACTGTACCAGTTCTGACCGCTCACTAATATCTTTTGGTTATTGGAGAGGAACTAGCTTTCGGATCTGTATGAATGTAAATTGAAGTGAGAGAAATGAAGATGACTGCAGGGAAAGATGACTGGAAAGGGAAAGAATCTTTTTCTAGATTTGGGGTTTGTAACTTCAGTTCAATTTGCAGTTAAGTTCACTGTTCGTGTGTGTGTGGTTTTCCTCTCCTCTGCCCCTTACTATAAGGCGTGGTAATAACTGGGTATATTTTTATGGACAGCAGCTTGAAAATGTGCCTCCTTTGTTCTTTTATTTCTGTTTTGTAAAATAATGAGGAATTCAACCTGAATGGTAATGGGTTGTTTCGTGGGGTAATGGGTCTGGAGATGCAAAGCTAGAATGCAATGGGCATTAAGCAGTATGTCCAAAGGCAAGTGTTCACAGCTCTTAGGTCAGACTCCAAATTATGCAGTAAAACAGTATTACACGCCTCCTGATTTTGGACCCTTTGGGGTATCCATTTGCAGCTTTTCTTCTCATCCAAAAGGGCTAAAATTTCCCTTGAGCCTGGGGTAAGGGAAGCTGAAAACTTTCTTTGGCTTCTGGTTCTGGTATTTAGTTAAGCTAGACTTTGTTTAGTCATTCTTGTCCCTGTAAAGAAGGGGGGTGTGAATCACAGCTTGAAATGATTTCTGCTTCCAGTTTTGAGGCCTTGAATGTGCAAGGCAGCGATGGAGCAGACATCTTGGTTCAGTCCTGTCTTCATACATCTTCTAGAAATAAGACGTGATTCTTTGTGTTTGACAAGACACATCTGCACTGATTTTAATGGAGCGTAATTTGAAACTAGTTTAGTTAAACCAGGGCAGATGGCTGCAGGACTGTGTGTAATTTCCTCAGTTTAAGGTTGTGGTGCTGCTGCAAGATTATTAATCTCGTTTTAGGACACCTCATAGCAAAAAAAGATAATAACTGTTGTCATATAAATCTCAGTGTTGAACAAGTACAAATTAATTCTGCCCATTAAAATGTGTAATGAAAAAGAATCCAAAAGTCTGTCTCAGAAGCCTTTGTCAGGTAAGGTATTGTCTGGCTTACTGCACAGCATAAAGATTGTATCTTATATTTTTGGTTATTAAGCATTAGGTAAAATTATGTAGTCATGCCTGATCCTAATCAAGGCTTGTACTGACAGGTGATCAGATATTCTGTAAAGCTCGTCTCAATGAAAATGGAACCAGAGCCATGAAAATTTGCAAGGGCTTAACTACATTGATTTAATATCATCAAGACCTGGTTGTCTGTAGACAAGGTTTTTATTTACTGCTTTAATACACTTATTTTACATATGGAATCTATGCCTCTCTCATGTTTCTTTGCAGTAGTTCGGCAAGCAAGAACAGAAATTGGAATGGTTGCCAAAATGGAAAGTTTAGCCTAAAAACTGGAGATAGAAGCTGTCCTCAAATTTGTTTTCTCAATTATTCATACTGCAAGCTTTATCTTATAAGATACTTCAATTCAGTCTGAGAATAAACATGTGACCTGTCTTACCAGGACCTTAGATTGAACTGCAGAACTCCCCCGACCCAGTTAGCTCTTGTTGCACATTATCAACCAAGACATTTCTGATGGGGAAAATAGAGAAAAGATACTATGGAAAGTGTTCTGTGTTTTAAGCCAACCTTGCTCATGACGAACAGGTTGAATGGAAAGTCTGCAGGCTGGAAAGCACATCTGCTTAAAACATGTGTTGAGTTTTCCTTCTTTCTTTGTGTTAACAGTGAGCACATTTGTAGAAATCATGTTTTCGTCACAATCTGTTTGCTAAATTAGGACACAAACCCGAGAACACTTGTGCATGAGAGTAATTTTCTCTAAATGAGTAGTGTCACTGAGTTCAGTAAGAGCAGTCACGCACAGAATTAAGCACATGCATGAAATTTTGCAGAAATTTGGCAAATACGTTGTCGTCGTGAACAGATTGCCCAGCTTTGCTTCTAATGCTGCTATAAATTCTTGGCTTGGTCCTATTTTGAGTAGCCCTCATTGTATGAGCCATAAGCTATTCTATTGTGCTAAGCCTAACAGAGGATATTTCTCTTATTTTGTCATAGCAACAAGAGCAAGATCCCACAAATCTATACATCTCAAATTTACCCGTTTCCATGGATGAGCAGGAACTGGAGAATATGCTGAAACCCTTTGGACATGTCATTTCCACCAGAATATTAAGAGATGCTAATGGAGTCAGCAGAGGAGTCGGCTTTGCCAGGTGAAACCTTTACTCTTTATTGATTTGCGCACATTTTTTGGCTTTGGTCCTTTGCAAATGCTGTCTATTCTATAATTCTGAAGTCTCAATAGCTGTGGAAAATGCTGAGCAGGACCTTTATCGGATTCGGTGTCTATTCTTTCCACCAAGCTGAAGAATACCAATGCAGAAGGATGTTCATCTCATTGCTCTAAAAAGTAGTTCATTGTATGTATGTGTGTGTAAATAAAAATCGCTAGGAATAGTGAGCTATCCATGCAGTATCAAGGCTGGATAATAATAAATGTCCTACAGCCAAAAGCACACACTTGGTGAAGAAACCATTTAAATGTTTAGCAAAGATTTTGCAACAGGAAAAAGTAAATTTAGCAGTTGGAAGAGCAAAGGAGAGGAACTATAACTGAAGAAACGTGGCTTCCTTGAAAGCTGCAGGGAACTCAAGCCTGTGAGAAGAGCTTAAGAAGAAATATTTGCATATAACAAGCCCTGTCAGAGTAGTCAGATATTTTAGACAGAATGGGTAACGTATTATTACCATGTAGTTCATTGTCAGTACAGATAGACAAGTTTCCATGTTTACTCTCAGGGAATGTTTACACAGATTCTCTTCAGCTTGAAACATTCTTAAATCGAATAGGGTTTTTTTGCAAAAGCCAATTAATAGAGCGCTATATATAGAAAGGTATTGAAAAAGCAAATAAGAAGAGAAATTTGCAAGTGTGCTGTAAATCAGTCTTCTGCTTCAAAAGAAAAGGAAAAAAAATCCCAAATCATTGTTTCTATAGAATATTCATAACATTGTAGAGGAGGTGAAATGACTTAGCCATCTTGCAAATGTTTTTAAAATACACCATATCTTGGTATATCATGGCACTTCTGTTAGTGTCGTAACACCACCGAGTGAAATGGGGTACTGTATGATAAAAAGGTAGCTTGCAAGATAAGTGACATTGTAGTGTTACCTTTGTCCTTGATGTGAAAGATCATCATGCACGAAGAATGTTAAGATAATATTGTCTGAATTCAAATGGAAAAAGGCAAAACATTTGTACTGAAAGATGACATACTGTTCCTTATGCATTCTTGCAGATAATAACATGAATTTTTCTAGCTCACTAAATATAGATTAGTGTAACTCACAGATAAACTTGCATTTTAAAAATTTGTCTTTGTTTGTGGAAATGTATTTAATTATGTAACGTATTTGCAGAAACCTTTAGTGATCTAACATGAAGGTTGTGTACTTCACCATGCAAATGACAGAGGGGTAAAACCTTTGCTCCATCAAAGTATACATCAGATTTCCCATTGACCTGAATGAGGCCAGAGTTAATTCAGGAATTTAGAACCGTAGCTGAATGCTGACTCTTGCCTTTGCAGAATTATCAATACAAGCTTTAATTAAATGACTGCCTGACCTTCTTTTTCTAATAAATTGCTATTTGGTATCTTTTTCCTGCATGTCAATCCAAATAGATGAATTTGTTTAGCTTTACTTATAGTCAGGAAGGTTTCGTTCTAGTTTATCTGCAGTGTGAGCATGCGCTGAGTGGGTATAAATACAGTCTGGCTAGGGGGTGGCAGCTGTATTTCAGTCCAGATAAGATTTCAGAAGTTCACATCAGCAACCCATGTGGTGATCGTGGCTATTACACGTTCTGACCTGGGGCCTTTTATCACAGTGTATCTTGCCTGCTTGTGGAAATGCCCCATGCTTTTTAGCATAGCCCTTAACTGAGCCACAGAAGCACAGGAGAAGAAGTTAACTTTGCGTACACTAAAATGATGCAGCACGCAGCAATTTTGAAATCTCATGTTTCGAAGTCATTAATTAAGCGCTACGATGATTAAAAATCACTTTTTGATTCTGCCTTATTATGTGAATAGTCAATCTCAAAATATGTAGATTCAAAAAGCAATCGGAAGTAAAGACATAGGGTAGACAGCTATTGTCAGATTTTTTTCCTAAATGGGTATGATTAGCAGTTTCACAGTACTGCAGGTGGCTACTTAATCATTTATAACCCAGGTTAAGTTCGAATGTTCTTGGGTCAAAATTACCTGAGTAACGTCTGGCCGCATTAGAGTTCAGCCTCTTTTAAAGTATGTGCCGTACAAAGCTAGCTCTCTTTTTTAAGCTGTGAAAGTATTTCCTCTCTTTTGCCTCCCTCAAAAGCAACTGAACAGATTTTCCTGAAACTTTCCAGAGCATTTCACTGTGGCTTGAACCCAACTGTGCCTAGGTAGGCCCCAGAGGAGATTTTGGGGAGGTGAGTTATGAGCAAGGGGCCAGAGAAGGGAAGCTTTAGACTCTGACTGTGGCTCTACAGAAGTCCATCCAGTTGAAAGGAAATTGCTGTAACCTCTGGACACCCGCCTCTGCCTCGCCCCTTGCCCATACTTTGTACTTCAAAGCCGGTGCTACCTGGCTCCAGGCTCTCTGTGGGAGCTGGCATTCTGCACGGCTTGTGTTGCTGTTGTCATTTGGCAGCGTGGGTTTCTGCTGACACCGGCAAGCAGAAGCTGGGACTAAACACAGCCTATCGTATAGCAGAGAGAGAAATTAGGAGGAGGAGGGGAAAGAAATACTTGCTAGAAGTAAGAAATTGGAAAAAGGAGGCGGTGTGGATGAGCAGCTTTGAGTTCAGTCTGTCATAAGATTGCATGTCGAAAGAGGGAATGACGCGGTGTTGCCCTCACACAGGATTTCATCACAAGACTTAAAATTGTAGTTGTTTCTCTTAAATCCCTGTTGCTGAGAGTCATCTAATGACTCCAGCATCTGATCTTTCATTTAAAAAGTGTGAGTGGATTCCTCAGAGCTTAGAACAAAAGCATAGTCCTTCATCCTCAAAAAAAAGGGGGAAAAAAGCTACAGAAGTTGGATTTGAAGCCTCTTTTTGAGATATAATTTTAAAGCTGATCTCTTACGATTTGAGTTTTGCAAACAGGACATTACCAGCATTGCTGGTGAGAGTAAAAAGCAGATCAAGAGTAGTGAGTGAGAAGGTCTTTTGAGGAAGGCTGGAATTACTGGATAGGAGAAGGTACTGAAAGCATGGAGGGAAATATTTAACTTCATCCTGAAGATGTGTTGTCACTTACGAAGAGGTAACTGGATGTGCTGGAAGACCTGGCTCTCCACAGGCCCGTAAAGGGTGAGTTCCAGCTGTTAAGGTGGGAGGAGATAAAGAAGGAACACAATCAAAGTGGAGCCAAAGCAGCGGTGCTGTTTTGCTAAATGAAAGGAGGAATATTTAGAGGGAGATTTGTGAGGACCAGTGATGATGCTACTTTGGAGGCAGAGAAGTGTCAGCAGTACCAGGGAATAGAGGACATCCAGACAGTTTAAGGATGTATTTGTGAAGAGGGGAAATGCTTTGTTCTTCCTTATTCAAGGGTTTAATTGAAGGCAGTTGGAAAGGTGCTATAAATTTAGCTTGAACAAATCCATCATCTGGGACAGTAGTGCAGGCTTAGATATTATGAGGATCATTCCTACTTTTGGTCAGAAGAATGATCTGTCAAATCCTATATCTTGCACAGGAAATCGCTTTATAATTGGATATCTCAGATGAAACTGGAAATCCCAAACATGCCCCAAAGACTTTGTGTGATATCTGTAAAACATTCCAGTGCCAGTGGTGATAAATTTCCATTGAAAAGGCCTCCCTGGAAGGGGCTCACAGCATCACTGCAGGGTGCTGGGGAGGCCTGTGGGAGAATGTATCTCCGAGACACTCACATTTCCATCTGGCATTGCAACCAAATTTTGGTAGACTCAGTACATCCCTAAGAAAATTGCTAGGCATGGAGCTGCACTTTCAGGGAGAAACAAACTCCAGAGAGGGACAGATGGGGCAGGATCCCAGGACAAATATCAGTGGGACTCCATAACATGAAAATGGATATGCAGCCCTTAAAGGTGAAGAGGGAGGAAAAAGGAAAGTTAGGAGCCATCAGATAATTTGGCCAAGCAATTTTCATAATCCAAGCCCGAGGTACTGTAAGTTTAATTGAAGAACTCCTTGCAACATGGAAAAGGGGGCCAGGAGGCACTGGGATATACCTTGGGGAGGGACTTACTGATACCACTGAATCAATGGAATAAAAATTGCATTTTGTAACCCCACAGTAAAATACGATTCAAGTATCATTTAAGTATCCTCCCTATAAAGATAGTAATATTAATAATACCAAACATACATGTACCACACTCAGCTGAACAGTGGAGCAAGCGTTTTATAGGTCCTTTTAAATGATAAAGTGCAAAGAAAGAGTTAGAAACCACTAACTTTTTTATTTTGTTTGCTGTCTTGTAACTTAAAACGACCTTGCAAGATTCACCCCCTGAGCGACATTTTACAACGAAGTCATAAGCCTCTGAAAACAGAAATTTATGATGGAAATGCTGACAGTCAGACAGTCAAGTATTGCAGAGCTGGCGGGCACCAGCATAATACTTAACCTGAGACTGTGAAGACAGTAGCATAAATCAGCCTAGGTCTAGGTGGAAATGACTGTGTGTTCATGCTATTCTTTTCCAGTAACATGAGAAAATTTGTCCAACATGAACTGTCATAAAAGAATGTTATGATGCTGTTGCCAGCAAATGACCAAAGTCAAAAGATTGTCAATTAGCGCGCTCTGTCACCACAGAGCAAATGGATATGTTAGGTTAATGGTTGGACTGGATGATCTTAAAGGTCTTTTCCAACCTAAACGATTCTATGATTCTCTGATTCTGTGATATAGCAAGGAGATACTTCCATCCCTTTGTGACAGAGCTGGGGGTCTGTAGGGGGCATTTACCCATTTTGTTGCTGGGAGTTTGGGCTTCGTCCTTGTCTTTTCCCTACCTTGTTCTTCTGGAAGAGCTTTCAATGGGGTGCTTTTCTCTGCCTGCATGTGTTTTTTATTAAAATTATCTCCTGCTTGTCTGTATTTTATATGTCTTAAATTTAGTCTTTGGAAACAGTATTCGACTCAGCAACTGGAAGGGAGCAACAGAAAATGGGAAACAAGATTTTGAGCCCCTGCAGGATCATTATTCTATTTATAGAAGTTTTGCATGGATTTCGGTAGACATGGATGTGCTCCAATTTCCACTGAAGCAAAACAAGAGTGCCAAGTCTTTAATTTGTATGTTCTTTTCCTCAAAGGAAGCTGTGCATCTTTCAGGGTTTTTCAGGATAACGTAGGTGTCATTTAGTTATATTGGATTTCTTCTGAAACAAAGAGGTTTCTCGATGGAGAGCACTATAGCTCTGTGCAGAGGTACTCACTCAGGCAGCTCAAAACAGTCACCTTGGCATAATGGGTCGTGCTGCAAGGTATAGTATGGACCATATCCCCAGAAAAGAGGAGCCTATGCTGTCCTCACTGGAATGGTTTCTGCAGATTTTGTATATTCATCTGAGACAGTAAACAATCTCCTGTTGTTCATGCAAACAGGACTGACCATGAAGAATATACAGGCAAGACATGTTGGGAAAAGGTACCATTTATGAGCGATTAGAAGAACTTGTCAAAATTAGTATCTCTTCCTAGGCTGTAAATGACAAAGGGAACAGTTTTTCCAGCATAAAATAGATTCAAACCAAAAAGCATAAACATCTTGAAGCCGTCTCTTACCAACCAAAAAGTTGGGGATGTAAGACACCTAAGTCAGTTACAAGAGAGAAGAAAATCACAGGTTGCAGCCATATCAAGGTCTTAGAATGCCTGGAATTAAATTAGCAAAATAAATTAAAGAAATTAGTGAACATACTGCCATAGGAGGATGAAGAGTAGAACATAAGAAGGTGCTAAGAAACCTCACCCTAATCAAACCTATCTTGTAGCTTTAGAGTATTTAAGACCTGAAGATCATTTTCCCTGACCTCTTTTATATCACAGGCAGTTGAAGTACTCCCAGTTACCTCATATTGAGATAATACTTGTCTTTTACTAAAATACAAGTTTCAGAAGTGATTTGAAGGCATCAACCAGAAAAAAAAAAAAGCCACCTCTTTTCTATCTCATGTGTGCCAATGGATCATCTTCCTTGCAGTTAAATGTTTCTGCCTGATTTCTCTTTCAATTTTACCTGGTTCTTGTCACAACTCCAGTGTGTATTCTAACTGTGTCCTCAGTTCTTTTGACTGCTCCACTGTTTAATATTGCTACTACTTCCATCTTTGCAAAATGCCTTAAATAGTAAAGAAACATTGCCCCCCAAGATTTATTACTCCTGCTCTTAAAAATACAAGAAAACAACAATATTCATATGCTGATCATAACATAAATGTGGCAGTAACAATATAATCTTTAAATATTTACTCTGCATGTAAAAAAATACAGTCCTGATTCTCATTTACATTATTATTATTAAACAAAGTGACTATAGGGTATATGTAAACCAAACCCACATTTTACCACTAACTGGTAATTACATGGTACTGAATATTTCTCATGTATTAGTTATGTAATCATCATGTTATTCCTTGAATATAAATTTTATTGAGTTGTTTCTTGACACTGCATCAATCTTTATCATAAGCATGTGTAAGAGCTTTTGGTTTAAAAAAAAGCTCTTCCTTTTTTTTTTTCATGGTAAACATTCCCTATTACTTACAACAATACATAATGACTACTTCAGAGCCACTATGGTATGTAGAGAGAGTAATATCCAGTTTTTGAATGATCTAAAATAAATATTTAATAGCAAGACATGAACATAAATTTATTTGGTTGTGATACTTGCCTAATCACCCCCAATTTTTTTGTTCTTTTACTAATCATAGTGAAATATCTTAAATTTGCAAACTGTGGCTGCAAAAAAGAAATCATAAACCCAGTCTTCCTTTTCAGATTTTTTTAAATTCGATCCCTTTCCGATTGGGTGGAATATAGACAGTGTAGTTACTCCTATTGTATTTGGGAACTTTACAACTCAGTTTCCAGAGCCTGGAGATGTATAGACACCGATGAAAATTCTCATAGTTTTGTTAGTTTCTTTGGTTTAGAACATTATCGAGAATCATAAAATCATTCAATCGTTTAGGTTGGAAAAGACCTTTAAGATCATCAAGTCCAACCATTAAGCTAGCACTGCCAAATCTACCACTAAACCATGTCCCTAAGTGCCACATCCTGACTTCTTTTAAATACCTCCAGGGATGGGGACTCTACCACTTCCCTGGGCAGCCTCTTCCAATGCTTCACAAGCTTTGCGGTGAAGAAATTTTTCCTAATATCTGATCTAAACCTCCCCTGGTGCAACTTGAGGCCATTTTCTCTAGTCTTGTCACTTGTTACTTGGGAGACCCACACCCACCTCACTACAACCTCCTTTCAGGTAGTTGTAGAGAGCGATAAGGTCTCCCCTCAGCCTCCTCTTCTCCAGACTAAACAACCCCAGTTCCCTCAGCCGCTCCACATAAGGCCTGTGCTCCAGACCCTTCACCAGCCTTGTTGCCCTTCTCTGGACACGCTCCAGCACCTCAATGTCTTTCTTGTATTGAGGGGCCCAAAACTGGACACAGGATTCGAGGTGTGGCCTCACCAGTGCCGAGTACAGGGGGACAATCGCCTCCCTGCTCCTGCTGGCCACGCTATTTCTGATACTGTACCTTTAAAAATATCGTAAGAATCTGGCCTATGGCTTTGATAATTTTTTTTCTGCAGTGCATTTCCTGATTCAAAATAATACTCGGATGCATTATAGTTATCTCCAAATTGCATTTAAACATGAATTATTATCCTCTTAGGATCAGCACCAAAAACATACTTTTGAAGGGAATTTGAAAATGATACTTTGTGAATGATCTGATCAGAGGCAAATTTCTATTGCCACGTGAAGCTGATGTCCTCCCCTTTCCAGCAGGACAGTTGAATATCTGTATCTTTCAGTAGAAGATTCTGAAGTATCTAAGATCTTTATCTTTTCTCCAGAATGTTATCATTTGCCACATTTTTGTTCTATCAATTATGAAAAAAACCCAATGCTAAAAAAATTGATTTAAGAGTGCTCTCTTCCCAGGTTTACCTGTGCTCTGATGACATTCTTTTGTAGAAAACCTGTCCCCTGGAGGCTAGCCTTTAACATATAACATTTCTTTTAACAATATTTTTATTAAATACCAGACTCAATCAACGTTTTGAAACATTTCTGTCTCAGACGAGAGGAACAAATTAATGACAAAAATCCTATTTTGTCCATCTGCCCCAAGTTTCCAAAGACATTCTCCAACAGAGGAGCGCCACAGCTTTTTGAAGAAAAAGTAGGTAGAATTTGTTAGTGTGGACCTAAGAAAAGCATATTATTATTGAGACGCTTCCCAGGTGTGGCTAGTCTTTATGGCTAAAACAAGTAAGAAGAGAAAGAGGAACGTCTGAATTGATGTATGCAGATAGGTTCAGCTTATGATTGCCATAGGAATTGCTGCCTAAGTGGTTGATGTTGATCACAATTTTAACTAAACTAAACCCGGGCTCTTGTGATGGCAAGTATCGGACAATTGTAGTAATACATCTGGTTGCTCTGTACCCCTAATTCCCAGTCGGTCAGTGAGCTAACCAGCCTGAAGAACGCAATCTGAAAGGGTTGTTTCTACAAAAACAGGTATTGTGGACAAGTGAAAATTACAGTTCATACCTATGTGGCCCTGGGATAGATGCAGGCCTGATTATTTAGCGGCTGCCAGGCCCACCTCGGCATGGCCAGGAGGAAGGTCTACCTTCCACGCAGGGACTCAGGTAGGGGCGGCGAGGGATGGACGCGGTTGTTCCTCAGCAACACATCTGAAGGGAACGTGTATAGACGGCTTTGTCTATTGTGCTGCCTTTTCAAACAGAGTCGATAATGCCAGTGTCGGTTTCAAGCAAAGCGTGTGCCAGATTACAGATAGCTAGCAATGGCATTTGAGAGCCGTTAATTGTGAAACTTGAGAAGAAAATGTGCACATTCTTTTTCAGAGTGCTATTCGAATGATGGCCTTTTTATCCCAGAACACTGTGGGTTTCACTTTTATTCTCTTCCCACATAAAATGCATGAAGTGCACTGAGTCTCTTTCACTTGGCAGCTTATATATTGCATTCTTTGCAGGGATTGCTTTGGCTTGTTAAAATGTACCCCATGTATTAAAATGAAATTGTCACTGCTGTGTGGTGCAACATAACATGGTTTGACACTAAGCGCCTGCAGCTACAGAAAACAGACTTTTATTGCATTTATTCTTTCAGAGACAAGAGTCTCTAAAGGCTCAGTGCAGACATTCGCTTAGTTAAATCTGAATGAAGCCAAAGTGAACAATCTAAGTTGCTGTCTTTGTGCTTGTAGAAATGGCCCAGCCCACACGATATGCAGCGATACAACCTGGAAGGAACAATTTTTAATGATTCCACCTGAAAAAAAACTGACAAAAGACTTTGACTTGCACAGAGAATTAATCAGGCAATCAGGATTTCTTCCTTTTTTTTTTTCCTCCTTTTTTTTTTCTTTTCTTTTTTTTTTTTCTTTTTTTTTTTTCTTTTTTTTTGGTGATGGTGGGGTGGTCCTTTAAACTCTGGCAAACGTGTACCCCAGGAGACAAACTGCTGCTCTAAACATTATGTGAGCCACACAGAATGCATGTTACTCTTTCCCAAAACCATGCGACAGGAAGGGTGGTAGATAAATCCATTTTAAAAAGATCTAGACTGGTGAGAAGTAAGTAATATTTATGTCAGCAGAGTTATTTTGCAGAGAGTACCTGGAGGTAAGCACTGGTGTATTGAAGGAGCATTGAACATGATTTTTAAACACATTTTTTCTAAGAAAAACAAAAGCAGTAGGATTTTTCTTTTTGCTTGCTTACTAGCCTTCCATTTCTCTCTTTCTTCAAAGTTTCTGTACACGCTGTGTAGCAAAGTCAACTGTTCTCTGGAATAGTGTGCAGTCGATTTATAAGACCTGAAAAAATGCTGAATTCCCAGATGTGGTATAACCATGGTTTGGGATTTGACTAGTAGCTTTGTATTCTTTACAGTTCCTTCAATAATATGTGTACCAGTTCAGTATTAATGCCTTAATGTCTCAATGCTTAAAGTTATCTTGAGGTCATATGAGATGAACAGTGAGGCATTTCACCTACTAGTATTACATGTAAATTACTGTCTTCACACAAAATTTGTCTTTATGTTGTAATAGGCATATATGCATTGTCTCTGGTTTTGCTATACAATCTGTCTTTGCAAGTTATTTTTTTAACATTTTAATCTTTAATAATTGTTGCTTAATCCTCTGGGTTCTTCTCCAAATCCTGTATTTTTTTTTTCATGCCATTTGAAGTTGGTTTGGGTGCACAAGGAATCTAGAAACACGTCCTTTGCCTTTCCAAGCAGCACGTGAGAGCATAAAGAACATCCTTGTTCAGGGTGATCCCCAGAGCCAAAAGGGGACTGTTCATTGACACTGCTGCGGCTCACACGCAGCCAGGAGCGCAGCTGCAGGCTTTGAGGGTGGCAGATCCTCCTTGCAAGCCACACCATACTATAATGAGCTCAACCAGTTTCTCCGCAGAAATCAGCAAGAACAGCTTTGAAGATTTCTCTCAGCATCTGTGCTTGTCCTTTTTTTCTCCTTTTGCTTTTTGTTTTTGCTGACCGAGCACTTTCATAACAGTAACACGTATTGCCTCTTCCCCCATCCCACCCTCTTGTCTTTTCCAGAATGGAGTCTACAGAAAAATGTGAAGTAGTAATTCAGCATTTTAATGGCAAATATCTGAAAACCCCACCTGGTCTACCAGGTAAGTCTAGCCATAATTATGACATTTAAAATTCACTGAAGAGTTTAGAATACAGAAATTCTGGAATTTATGTGGAGAGTGGCTTGTATTGCTGGCCCTGCTAAGAGGGCATACAGCTTTCCTGGTTGAAGCCTATCATTTATGACCCATAACAACTTCTTCCCTGCCCAAGTTAGTATTATTCAAGTGTTTATGTTTGACAGTAGTAAATTTAAGTACATACAAAAATCATGTTGTCTTAACTGCATTTTTTGCCTTTTTAATGCATATATTGTGTGTGATTTTTTTCCAGTGAGAGCAAAGGCCACATAAGTAAATGCCAGTGCCTTTCTAACAATCTTGGAATATAACTAGATCAGCAACTGAATTATAGGTTAAAAAATAACCAGGATTTCAGGCTGTAATAGCTTTGTATTCTTTACAGTTACTAGTTAGTGTTACTAGTATTAACAGCAGCAGCTATTAATACTAGCTGAGGATATTTCAAATATGAAGTGATTTTATACCATTTGTACTTGCCATAACTTAATGTAATCTTGCCATTTTCTGATGATACCCATAGAATACATTCAGTGGTATGTCCGTGCCACATCAAGAGCCCAGTTCCAGCCAGTATCTTGCTTTTGAAATCTTCTGCTGTCATCTGTGTGGTCATCAGCTGTGCACAGTTTAGCAATCAGCTGCCTGATTCTTAGGGCTTGACAACACCTCCCTGAGGCCACAAATCTGCAAAGGTTTCTCCCTCAGATTGTCTAAAGAGCTACCTTCAATGAGCAAGAAATCCTTGCAAGAATTGCATCCTAAGTTATTCTCTTTTTGTTTGGTTGGTTTTTTAACTTCCATTAAACTATTTCCTTTTTTGGTTACTTTCATTAAATTCTTCCTTGTTCATTGCCTGGTTCTTTATGCAGAAGATGCACTAAATACTCTAATTAAAAAAGAGCCATCTGCACAGCTATTGTGTACAGTAATTGAATGCTTCAATGTACATATACATTTTAGTCAGATCACCTTCATGAAAGAGTATAAAATTTTTAGTACAAGCTGGAAGACTCTATTTTATGGATTTCTTTTTTAAAAGTAGTCACTGACAATTTTTCTCAACACCAGCTAATGAAGTACAACACCAAGTTTTTGAAGTACAGCAGACTCGGGCTGCGTAGAACAATGGGCAAAGCAACATAGGCAGAGACCTTAAACCTTTGGCATGCCTTTCTGTATGCATACATTGAGTCCCAGTAGTAATCTGTTTAATATCATAGCAACACCCAATGGAAAGAGTGTGAATAGCAAGGAATCGGTATGTGCAGCTTCGTCATTATAACTCTGCGTGCTCCATGGTCACGTTCCTAGTTGTCTCAGAGAGGACACACCATTTGAGCCAGAAATATAAAGCAAAATATTCTTGTAGTGCCTGCTTGAGACAGAAAGGCTACATGGTAAAGAATGAAAGCTAGAAGTTGAAAATACTTCTTCTTTTTTTTTTTTTGTAATTTTTAAATTAGTCAGGAATATACTGGGTATTCAACATGAACAATGTGGGACATCAAAATAGGAGTATTGATAAGATAACATGATTACTTACTTTTGTTCCAAGAGGCACACTAAATTGGATTTTAATGGTTGTAACTTTTGCTGCTTTCTCAATTAAAGGACATAAATCAGCTCTTAGTTTCCTGAAGAAAGTGTCCATGTGGGAAAATTGTCTACCATGTTTCTCTTGTGATTGTTGTGATCAGATGGCATGTAGTTGCAAGGATGAGCTGGGAAGTGACTATTTTAAGAGTTTTCATTTCCTGAGTACCATTCAGATGCAGATAAAAGCATCATGCAGCTTGGAGCAAAGCCACTGAACCAATAACTGGACTTACACAACTATGCACTAGATATCTGTAAGATCCCATTTTGTCCTCCATTTTTGGAGGACAGATTTTATAGCCCCAAACACAGATAATCAGAAATTATCACAGGGTATTTGATCCACATAAAAGAGAATATTTGTGCCTCATTATTAGAGTAGGGCACTCTTCAAATCCATATTTAAAAGATATTTCATATTTATTCCTCCTCTTCTTAAGAAGGCGGAGGGCAAACATGATCACTTGAGCAGTTGGGTCAATTCAGGTGATACTGGCCACTCATATTCATTTACCTTTGATCCAGTGCAAAAAACACTCAGTCCTGGTGTCTTCTTGACATAGTTTCCTGTTAGAGCTTCTACTCAGTTTATACATCTGTGCTATGAACCTGTGTTTAAGCCTCTCAGCAAAGATAGAAGCGTCTTGCTTTATCCTCCTCCTGGCAGTTGCTTATCTTCCTGCATGGAGAAGGAAGGAAAATCAAGTCTCCTAGTGTACTTGGAAAATCACAGGCAGAGTCTGAAAACTATCCTCCCAGCATCTCAGTAATTGGCATAGAAAGAAAATCATCTGTAGTTATTGCTGTGACCTCTTTATGGATTTCAGTTAAAAAATGAGGAACTGGAGAACATTAGCGGAAGTATGCAACACTATCTGTTATTAACCTCTACTGCTCAAAGACATGATCTTTCTGCAAGAGAAAATTAATCAATCCTTTTAGGGTTAAATTAAATTGATTTGGGATTTTCAGCTGGATTTCTTTCAGCTGTAGCGGTGAACTGGGAGGGGATTACATTTTTGTCCACGTCTCCTCTCACCCAAGCTCTGATATTCTAGTTCAGGATTGCCAGCTAATAGAAGGTTGCATGAGGCCCATCAGGAAAGAAGTCAGTCAGCCTGGCTGCAGGCCATTTTGTACTACCCTGGTTCCCAAGGCAGTGGGATTATGGACCAGACAAACCATTTTGGCAGCTAGCTTCCATCCATGCTGTCTTCCCCAGTTGTCTTCCCTGAGATGTGATCCTGGTGACATGGTGGGATGTGCGTGTGTGGGAATATGGTGTCTGTAGGATAAAACGTTCACGTGTTGTGGGGGCAGTTGTGCCTGGTTACTAAGTCACAATGGAAGAAGGACTGCAGTATGTAACTTTCACATGATGCTGAACAGCCCATAAGAAAGACCGAGCACCATGACTCTGGCTTTCACAAGGAATAAGCCATGGACCATGAGTTAGTTATATCCTCCCAAGGAGGTATCTCAAACATTCATTTTGAATACAGAGCTCTTTCCCAACTAGAGTTTTCTTGGCAAATGAGATGTAAGTTGAATTTGATGTAATTTTTTTGTTGGAAATAAGATAGGAATTGCAGGAGAGTCACTGGGTGTTTTGAGCCCAGCCAGGAGTCACATGCACATCTAAGCTGACCCACGCCAGGAAAGGGTAAAGCAGTGTTGCAGCTGCAGGAGAAGGAGGGCACACAGGGCACTCTGGAGGATCTGTATTCTGTGTGTTCCCAAGGCAAAAATATGTCATTCCTTGTTTGTCTTTTTGACTTCAACTACTGTCTGTTGTCTTAAAAATTGTAGAGCTGAGCACTTGCAGCTCCAGACCACTCCACTTCAACCCAGTGACAATGTAAAGGTTATTTTCTGGCACTTGAAACATTTTGCTGGTCAGATGTGTAATGCCTAGGTAAACTGAGCAGTATTGTGTCTATGTTAGTGAATTATTCTCATTAAGGGTGCTTCTCTGTCCAACTCCTTGGCTTCGTTCCATTGCAAAGGGAATTGCTCCACTGTCCTGCTTGCTCAACTAATAAGCATTTCATGATGTTCAGTCTTAGATATACAGTACAAAATAATTGGTTGTCCCATAAATAATTAGTTAATATCTTTGCATTTCTTCCAGACTGAGAAAGTACAGTTGTCTCCAGAAATCTGCAAACTCTCAGTGCTGGGCAGATTCCATGTGAACTTCATAAATACTCTGAATAGCTTTGAGTGATTATTTTTTTAGTGGCTTTTTGTGGGTTTTTTTTGTTTTCCCTTTATCAGCACTGCTTTTCTGAGATAAATAGACCAGGGCCTACTGTGTATATATTCTTCCTATAGAGAGTGCACCCCATGTGAAACTAATTGCATTGGCCCTGTATTGCCACTCTGAAACAGAAGTCAGCAAATGAATGCATCAGACTATAGCACTGTACGTCTCCATCAAGACGTGAAGGGCACTATTAATGATGAAGTAGCTCACCCTCAGTCTTTCAGTGCTGCATCTCTTTTTGTTGGTGAATAGGGGACTTCTTACATAATCCTGCTAATCTATCACATTTTGCAATCACTGAATTCCAGTAAAAATTCCTAGCTTTTCTGTCAGTAACAAATGGATTTCTCTTTGGATGGGCAAACTTAGGGTACAAGAGTTTTTGTTCAGCTCCCAGTATCCTTGGATGTCTTTAAAAAACTTAATTCTCTCTTTTTGAATAAATGGAAAGACTTAACGAGTTCTTACTTTTCTCTCTAGAATTTCACAGGAACATGCCTCAATTGCGGTAATTATCTTCTGCTGTTACATCCATTATGCTCCCTCACAGCATTTGCTAGTCATTATAGTACTTCCTAAATTTTGTTTGCTTTGTAAATACTGTTGGTTGTCAGGGGACATTGGGCCAATTCCTATCTCAGGGAAAATTTCGAGGTAGTGAGACACATGAATGCTACAATGCACGGTCAAGAATATTCCCCTTTCGTAGTAGTTCTGTGTGGCTTTTATTGCTAATTTTAATGCCAGCATACAAATATCTGATGAAAGAAGAGGGAAGTAGTGTTCTTGTGTAGGTTAAGAACCCCACAAGTAACAAGCAACTGTGACATTTTGGGACTGACTTTTACTAGAGCAGAAACTCTTAAATAGAAAGAAATTATCTGCAGAAATCCAGATGTATTTGCAAATACCTCATCTCTTGCTTTAATCATTATTTGCCATGCATTTTTCTCTTGAAAAGAGTCCAAGCACTGCATTTTTAGAGACTCATTTCTCCAGAATGAATGGATATTTTCTGTCTCTCTCCTTAGTTTAATTATTTCTCTTAGGTCATCTCTTAGGTTCTCCAACCATGGAGAGTAAATTCAAATACTTAATCTTTGCTTCAGAGAGGTAGACTTACAACATGGAATAATTTATTTAGAGCAACATGTTTTCTAGAAGATTGTGGCTAAAATGGTCATGAGAAAACAGTATTCCAGTTGAGGGTTAACTGTGCAATGGACGGTAGCAACATTTTACACTGTTTTTCTTTTTCTCTTAGTGGATGAACAAATGATATCTTGTTTGTCATTAGTGATGCTGTAAATTGTTTTTCTGGATGAATGAACTTAAAATGTTTTGTTTGATAACTTTTTAGCCCCTTTCTCTTAGTTTGGTGCTTTATCTTTTTATTTCATTGTCTCTTCATTCATATGCATAAAACACTGAAAAACCCTTCCAAAACTGTATTTTCAGAGAGTTTACCTCGCTTTATCAAGGTAAGTAACAAATTACTGTAAATATCCATGTCTTTCTACCTCGATCTCTGTATGTAGGTATATGTATTTGACATTTAAAACAAAACAGCAGCCAAAGGTAGAAACTAGATATTGGTTTGTAGTTAGCTTAAAACACTTGCTGAGTGCTACAGAGAACTTGGCATTCTACTAGGTTTTGTACTAGTAATACTCGGTGCAGCTAGTTAAAAAGCGGTTTTTCTTTTGCATATTGTTATCCTCAGAAATGATCTTTATGCAAAAAACCCAAATTCTCTCACTTGTTTCCTCAGCTCCTTTAACGTATATGATGTTAATGTTATCTGAATCTTTTATATTGTCTACCTTCTAAGAATTCAGTTTTGTAAATATTTTCATTGTTATCTGCTGACTGCAGTATATAAATCCTTCCCTACTGTATCAGATAATACAATCCATGTAAAGACCTTTGTAAAAAATAACTGTTTAACAAATTTTCTATTTCTTTATCCTGTTTCCAATTCCTGGCTGTCATTTTTTATGGAATCGCTGTTATCTTTCGCTTTCTGTGCTCCACGAATGCACATGCTCAGCACATTGTTAGCAGAAATTTCTTTTACATCTTGAACTCTCTAAACATCCTTTTAATTTCTGTCAGTTCCCAGTATTCATCTTTGACAGACAGCTGAAATCTTGAATTCCTTCTGTTATTGTCCTGCCTGAGTCCTGGTGATGACCTTGAGGCCACTGTAACTCCTCCTGCTTTGGACCCCAGGTGCTTCCCACATCCTCAGCAATGTGCTGGCAGCAGTCCCCAGCTCAGATCTCTCTGACAACCTACTCAGTGCAGAATGGGCTCTGTGGACCTGTTGCCTGGGTCGTGTTGGGTGTTAAGAAGTGCCTCGGTGGTATACACAGCTGTCAGAAGAGAGTGTCCCCTTTTTCGGCCATCGCAGAATGGTTAAGATCACATAGACTTTGCAGGAGAAGGCCATAAAGATGGACTTTCTAACCTAGAAACTACACGATGGGTACTGAATTAGCAGAAAATACAAAACCTTTTGCTTCAAAAGCAGTTGCTCTGTTAGGTCTCTGTGGCTTTGTTTTGTGGCTTATGCAGGTTTCTGTGCAGTGGCCAGCCTTGTCAAGTGCTGCATGTTCTGCTCTCCCTTTTAAAGCCATGGCTGTCACACACCACTAGCAGAGGCTGCTGGCTTTGCTTTCCTTCTGGTACTCGGCCAAGTATTGGTTGTAGTAATCCAGCCTGTACTGACTCTTCAGCCATAGATCTCCAATAGGTTGTGATTTCAACTGAAATCAAGTGTTTCTTGGACTGTCTCCTTCCTTTCAAAGACAGCCTTTAAAAGTCAGTCAATACTTGTGTTGCTTCATGGCATTCTTGAGAATTTTAAATGTGATATGTGTCCGTTTTGATCACTGAACAATACACGTTTCTCCATCTTTAGCTCCTTTTTTTTTTTCTCCAGAATTATATTTATGTAACCTTTAGTTGTCCTTGCTGTGCTGACATTTGTGTAGATGCTTCTGGTTCCATAGCACACATTCCATGTCTCGCTGCAAAGATCCATTCCAAATTTCCTAGATTTCTTGGAATTTGAAGATTGTATATTCTTTAAAGATAAGGGATACTTTCTAAGTATCCCTTTCTTTTTTTTTTATGGAAAAAAAAGTTCCCCTGTCTACTCAAGACTTGGTCGCATTTCCATTTAGCTCAAAGACGCCCTTTAACTAGCAGGATACAGAATGAGATGTTTACCCAGTAAACCCCAGTAGCTGATACGCACTCATTTCTTGCAGGAACATGACTTGGCTTAATTTATATTTCAGATATTAGGAGGTGTGTATCAGCGCTAAATCACATAGTTTGGGCTCTTCAGGGTATTTGTGTGAGAGAAGACAGAGTGCTGACATTGTCTAAGGCCTGCGTTTCCAGATAGATATAAAGATGTTGATGATGGGGATGGTCTCAAAGATCTGATGTGCTAAATACTTATGTCTGTTTTATTTGAGCTTCTACTGCTCTGTAAGTTCTTAGGAAAAGAACCATATCTTTTTGTATATTTAAAATATAAATAAATAAATATAAATAAAATATAAATAAATAAAAAGACAGTATTTCATAATATTGTTATTTAAAAAACATATTATGAAATACTGACTTTTGTAATCTGGCTTTATAATTAATGAGAAATTCTTTCACAGATTTTTTTATTACTTCATAACTGGAAGTGATAAAAAACACATAAGATCAGTTTGTTTGTGGTATTGCAGTAATTCAGGTTGTGATGTATAAAACAGCATTACTGCAGTTTGGATTAAGATCTTTCACTTGGTTTATAATATTGAAGTTAGAGAACAATATGGCATATAAATGAGAAAAGATCATTCCTTGTTTCTTTCTGTCGCGGTATCACCTGTCATATCTTTCCTAAGATTTCCAGAAGTCTGCAGCATAAATGGAGAATTGCATTCCTTTCTCATTTGCAGTATCTAGTGGTAATGAACCATGTCACAATTTATGTAAACTAATTTTAATATATACATTTTTTCTTTTAACTCAAAGTGCATTTTTGCTTTGAAGAGTGACTATGTTAAATCTTCTAATTCAACAAATCCATTCCCTTTATATGCAAAGGCAGGTATATTTGCTTATGAACAGGAAAGTCTCTTCTATATGTTACTGCTGCATAACCAGCACAGCTGAGAGCATGTGCGCTGAATTCTGTCGTACCTCATACATCAGCAGGAGAAGTGTCGACAAGTTTCTGGTCCACGGACAGTGCTGTTCCTTGGATGCACTTGTAAAATCCAAGACGAGACAGACGAGTTGCGCAGGTGTTATGGCAGGCAAAATTTATGAGCCAGAAAGATTCACAGCTTGAATTTCAGATTGTTTAGGTCTAAAGGGCTGGCAATTTAAAACAAAGCAAATCAAACAAATAAAAACATGCAAATCAGAGCATGAAACAATGTGGAACATTGTAAAGGCATTTGTACATGATTCAGATTTCAGGGAGGAATTCTGCTTTTGCATCAACTGTGGCCAGCAGTGGCACAACTCGTCCTGTTTCTTCCTCTCCTGCATTACTTTATTAGTCCCTTCAGGACACTTTAAATGATGGAGTACATCTGCTTTGCAGGCCCTCTGCTGCCGTATAGTGCTGTCACACCTGAGCCAGCTAGTTTAAAACTCATTTAAAAAGCTAACTTGAGCAAGGGTATCAATCTAGCTCAGCACAGACTAACCACTTGAGCTCACAGTGTGTTATGCTCAATAATATCCAGCAAGTGGTTTACATGATCTTTTTTGTTTTTTTTAACCGACGGCAATTACTTCCCTTTCAACCCTTTCATAGAAAAATTCTTCCTTTCCTCCTCCTTCCGCCTTCCCTCACACTTTGACACTTGCTTTCACATTAAACATTTTTAAATTCAAAGTATAGAGAAGTTTAAGTCAGAAGTTTCAGTCTGAACCTTTGCCCTGTAAATTCCAGCCAACCTGAACGAAAAAGTTTTATTGAAACTTAACAATGTACAAATAGATATTTTTGACACACTCCTGTGGACATCCGTATTTCATAGAATCATAGAATCGTTTAGGTTGGAAAAGACCTTCAAGATCATCCAGTCCAACCATTAACCCATACTACCAAGTCTACTCTAAGCCAGTCAAGGGTAGACTAGACTAAACCATGTCCCGAAGTGCCACATCTACCCGTTTTTTAAACACTTCCAGGGATGGGGACTCCACCACCTCTCTGGGCAGCCTGTTCCAATTCTTGACGACCCTTTCCGTAAAGAAATTTTCCCTAATTTCCAACCTAAACCTCCCCTGGCACAGCTTAAGCCCATTTCCTCTCGTCCTATCGCTAACTACGCGGGAGAAGAGACCAACACCCAACACCCATTTCAGCCAGAAGCGGAGGCCTCTGGGATTGGCCTTTTCAGATATCCCAATAAAATCAGAGCGTTGATTTCTCACGCATTTTGGAACAGCAGTGTAAATCAGTAAGCATCCAGGTGACGGGCGCCTGGTCTGTGCTGCCTGCAGGGCTCACCGGGGACACGGCGGCTCCTGCCTTGGAGCACACTTGGGCAACAGCCAGCCGTCCAGAGGCTCTCAGGTGGGTTTGCTCCACCAGGGCTGGTATGGAGGGTTTTCTCCAAATGTGCTTTTACTGGTAGAACTTTGCGAAGAACTAGGTGGCTTGAAAGAGAGGATATGTATCGGAACTTCTGAGTGCTCTTGTGAACAGAAGGCAGCCTGCTGGTGCTTGGTGTGTCCTTAAGCATTTGGGGAGAAATTTGGTGCTGGTGCTTTTAGGAAGGACTGTGTAGCGAGAAAGGGAGTGTAATGAAAGAGGGAAGGCACACAGAACAAGAAAGGGGCCTGTCCTTCCTTCCTGGTCTTGCCTTTTTTGCCACTTTCACTCCCTCCCTCCCTCCCTCCCTCCAAAAGCAAACCTTTCCCTGCCACCAGAGGAGCATTGAGGACTGATCTGCAGGGCTCCTCCCCTGAGAGCCTGAAGTGGCATGAAGTGTCTGAAGTAGCTGTGAAGATCTTTCCCTTTGTGATTCATCCAGGCAAAATAAGATGAGAGGTATCACAACAGCAGTTTCCATATGTTTTGAATACCAGGAACCTCTTACGTAAATTCTCTTTCCCCATTCTCCTTCTCAAATGGTACTGCACAACAGAGAAAAGCAATTCAGCCTGAAAGCGCTGGGAAAGCAGGAGGCTAACATTTTATTTGATTTTTTTTTTTTTTTTTTGGTCACAACAACAATGTCATTATGCTGGTCAGCAGTCCTTAGCAGCTGTAAAAGCCCCGTTTCTTGGCCATTTCTGTCATCTTTCTTGTTTGAATGGCAGCATTTGATCACAAGATCATAGAAAGGTCTTTCCCACCAAGTTCAATCACAGGAACTTGAAAGAGGGGCAAAACAGCCTACATTTTACTAGGACTGCCTTGGTGTCTGTGATGTGTCTGCAATTTACGTTCTACAATGTAAGAGACATCAAGAGGGAGGGGAAGGGTGCTGGATGTCTGATTCTACATTTATCCTTTTTTTAAAGCTCATTAAAACAGCATTTTATATGTAGCATTTCCCCCACCACCCTGTATATAATCCTTGAGTATATAGTATTTCCAGAATTGCTGCTGTTCAGCAAAGAAAAAGAAACCGAAAAATGAGAGAGGAGAGGGAAAGGAGTAATTTAACTTTTTGATTGAATGGATATGGTATGAGGAAATACTTTTCAAAGACCAAGTTTTACGAGCCTTACTTCACATAAGACTTTCCATTTCAAAAAATGCAAATTTTAACCACAAAAAAAATGTTCCAACTGTCATGGATGACTCCTCAGTTACAGTATTACATCACTGAATACAATCAGCATCTTCCTTAGTTAGATTACTGATAACACTCTGAATTCGCTGATTCTGAGCCTTTTTTCCCTCTGGCTTTTTCCTTCCCTTTCCCTTTCCCTTTCCCTTTCCCTTTCCCTTTCCCTTTCCCTTTCCCTTTCCCTTTCCCTTTCCCTTTCCCTTTCCTTTTCCTTTTCCTCCTTTTCCTTTTTCCCTTTTGCCTTTTCATTTCCTTTCTTCCTTTCTTCCTTTCCCCTCTTCCCCTCCCCTTCCCTTCCATCTCTCTCCCCCCCACCTCAGTAGCTTTGTGATCAAGTGTAAAGTTTTGTAGTTCAGAACTGTCACTATAAAGTTTTGAAGTATGCATTCAAATTAAGAAAATATGACCCAGCAGCCTACTAACTGTCTGGATTTCCCCCTCCAAGCTTACCCACTCTAACAGCACCATGACTGAGCACCTGCCCTCCAAAGCACTCTCCTTCAAGAAATTCTCCATCAGCTGAGTTTTACGTGACAGTGTAATGAAAGCCTCAGCATTTGGGATTTTCAAAAGCAGCCTGGTAGCATAGGAGTAAATATATTGTGAGAATCTGTCTGCAAGTTTAGATTCAGCAGTTTTTCCTTTTCCATAGGAGTTATCCATGTTTCAGCATACACATATAATGTAAGAAAGAATAGTCATTAAAAATCCTAAATGCATTTTTTTGTAATTGAAGTGTTGGTAGGCAGTTTTTCATTTATGTATGTATATATTTTGCCTGCCTGAAGTTTCAACCAAGCACAGTCCTTCTGTGCGTCTCACGACCCAGGTCGCAGGTTTTAGCACTGTGTACTAGGGATTTCATCTGAAGTGGGATTTAATTTCAGTGCTAAGAAGAGAAAAGATGTAGATGGAACAGTAATAGTTCAAGATGGAAAATGTTGAAGATACTGGAGCGTGTCTAAGTTTAATTTTAAAGCTTTTTTCCCAAGATGTTCCTTGTTTGCTGGCTTTGGAAAAGTAAAAAATGTTCAGCACCCCTAAAAATGCACATAATGAGAGGACTGACTTGGAAGTCTTCTGTTCTTCTTTTGTGTGTTCTTTGATTCCAGAAGGTTTTTCTGGACATCAGACTAGTGATATACAGGAGGCTTGTTTTGTAAGTGGGCTCCATACAACTCCTCCAGTATCTGTTCTTAATTTAACATCGCTGGCATCATTTTAAGTAGTTTGAGTGAGAGGTATGTCAGTCCCATTAAATTGCATGAATAGTTAGGTACTGAAGTCTTTTAGGCTTAACTGAAACTATCAACCATTAATCAACATTAATATAACCAAGTGTGTGACAATTAATAGATGGAGCCAGACTATCAGACCTGGGAAATAAAACTTTCTTTATCCAGCAAAAACAACTTGGAAGCTGAACGCTTCTATTTGTCACACAAGAAAGATCAACTCAGGATCAGGAAAAAGATCCACCCTTTCTTTAAGCTGAGAGTTTCAAAAAGATGCTAATTATATTGATTTTGATAGTGGGTTTTGTTCAGCAGATGTTTTTCTCCTAGGAAATACATGAGGACCACCAACATACTTCAAACAGACCCCCAAAAAAGAGCAGTCACCACATAATGGTTTTCAGTCACCACTGGTGGGTCTGAATCAATGGCTAATTTGTTATCTCATTACCATTTCTCATGCATCAGATCCTGTACCTAGCAGTGAACATGAAAACCTTTCCGCCTGATTGCTGCACATCTTCTAATAACAAATACAAACTTAATTCTATTTATTTTCATGTTTCTAACCTTCTGCAGGGTAAGAGCAATACAGGCAGAGACTAGCAGTAACTGCTGTGCAAAATTGCCATCGTAATCTCACCCTTTTTCCAGGAACACAGTGAATCCCAAGCAGTCCAGTCTCAATCTGAAGCCTGTAATAGAGCCCTAAGGAGGCATTGTGAAAGGTTTTAGCCAGCACAAGTGCATTTAATAAAATTAAATGTGGCTGTCAGAACTTACAAACATTAGTTAAGAATTCAGAATAACTCAGTTACCTAACGCAGCTGACAGATTCCAGCTATTGGTCTGTTGATGGTTTATGTACACCATCTAAGGGGGATGTGGCAGAGAAAGATCAGTCGGGGGAAGAGATGATGCCAGGTTAGTTAGGATGCCAGTCCTTCCACCAGACCCATGAGAAGACAGATCTTTGTTAGGTACAAGGAAACTCCACAGTGCATGCTTTGTGTGAGAGAGGTGCAGCTGTTAGAAATACCATAGGTTTGCTCTTCGTTTTAATCCTCATTTTGTTACTTTTTTAGTGTTTCTTCACCTGCTACTTTCTTGGTAAGAACAAGCTTAACCTGCACAAGCCACTACTCAAAGAACGACTGCCTGCATCTCACTCCCTTGCTTCTGAACACCTTGGAGAGAGTATCTTGATTAATAAAATGGTTGTCCATCACTCTTTCCTGTTCCCAGCAGGCTTAGTGCAGTGTGTCTTCCCTGCAGCTAGCGTTGCCTTGCTGTCACCGTCTCTTTTATGCCAGCATTTCAAAAATTTCCTCCATGGGTTTTGAGCAGCCTCAGCTGCACTGAATTTCTTGTAAGTACAGTCCTGCATCTACATGTGCTGTGCCTGCAGCACTAGATCAGACACTGTCTTCATCTTGTCACTTATCCGCTCCTGAAGGAAGGCTTTTGCCGACTGATGACACGGCACAGATTCCTCCACTCTTGGCACCAATGGCTTGGACCTAGAGCCCATCCGTTGCTGTCCTTTTCTCAGCGCAGAGTCAGAATTGCTTAATGTTTTACGCTGTGACAGATTAGACAGGAGAAACCTTCTGTTGTCTGATAACCTCATTTGATAACAAGTTTGTATCATTGGAGCTAAATCCGTATGACAGCTACTAGTCTTGCTTTGTCTGTTTTGCTTGGGCTTTTTGAGCTCTGATACGTGTGAAAGATGTTGACTGAATATGCCTTGCACTGTTGATTTTTGTAGATGAAGATACAGCCTACCAACCTGCGAAAATTTGAGTTGTGGTCCGACCTGTCATGCCAGAATTGTTGGCAAGCCCATTTTTCATCAAAGCTGTTTCTCATAGGATTGTGTGTGTTTGTGTATAAATATATATATGTTTGGGGTTTTTTTCCCCCCTGAAATGTCATTGATGACCTTGATTAAGATTTCTTAGCACTTACTTAAATAAACCTTACTCAGTTTTTAAGAACATGCTTGATTTTTGTCCTGAACAACAGTGGTCTCCCAAGTCTGAACCTTCTGCTTAAAGAGTAAAAGAGCAGCTGAGTGGGAGCACAAAGTTCATTTTCTAACATCTGCTGAGGTTTTGAAGGATGGTTTTGAATCTTTTTCTTAAAGACAAATGAAAGTTAATGATTTTGGATAGATCAAAATCAATTTATCTGAACAAGCTAAGAACTCTTCTGAATCACCAAATTTATAGAGGCATACTGACATCCAGTTACATTAAAAAACTTTGAATGCTTTGGACATTTTTGTTTGTTCAATATGCATATCTATTTCCATTCCATTCAATGCCCCTAATACTTGAGCGTCTCACAAATTAATTAACTCACAGGGTAATATACGAAGTAATCTTTGGCCATTCTTTATGACAGGAAAGGTGAGACCAAAGAAGGGAAGGTTTGCTTGACATCATGTAGGAAGTTTGGAGTGCTAAGAATAATAAAAATAATTAATGCATAGCTTTTCCATATACTTTTTCACTAGTGGATCTCAAAGAAATCTGGGGTTTAATCCTACATCTTAGTTCAAGCTCATTAACTCTTCTTAAAGTCAGATTGTGTTTGTTTTGATGGTTTTGATGGTTTTGATGGGTTTTATTTTGGTTTTAGAGATTATAAATCTGTTTTCCTAGTAATCCTTTCTAAGAAATTCAGTTTCCTGATATTTTACCACTGTGTGCTGATTTTTGAGACCATTGCTGCCTGCATCTTCCATCTGGATACTGCTTTTTAATTGTGCTTTTGTGCTGAAATACCTGTCTCTTGCAATTAGATCTCAGCTGAGCTGGATGGGGAATTGAGCCATGAATGTTAACATTCACATGCATCACTTCATTTTTATGGGCTTCTGCAGTTGAGCTTAGCTCTTAGAAAAGGACTCGTGTTCCTTTCAGAGGATATCCTTTTGCTCTTGTGGCACTTCAAAGGTCTGCCCCTAATATCTGCCAAAACAAAAATAACAATTCCTTAGGTATTTCCTGTTTTCTGTTGTTAAGAACTCTAAAGCATCTATCAACTTAAAACAGTTCCTCCTCTTCCGTGCGTTAGTCTTAAGAACAGCCAGTTCTCGGCACATTCCCTTGCATTCGACATCGTGATAGATTTTGCTTTTGCTCATTTGTCTTCAATTTCATTCTTTTTTTCTGTGTGTTGAAATGTTTTCACTGCTTGTTGGAAATCTCAAAGCTCTATTCCAGACAAAAAGACAGTCTTTAAGATGCTGAGTGTCCTCCTTTGCCAAAATTAAAAACACGCTTAAAGCTTTTGGTAGATCCTGGTTTTAATTTCCTGGTTAAAAGACTTCCCCTCCTTTTTTTTTTTTTCCTAATGCCTTCCCCCCCCCACTCCCCTTATTTGCCTTAAAATTGGTTGCTCATTTCCGTGCGCAGTGACATGACAGTTCTGAGAATGTCTTTGGGCTTGTGAGCTCACAGGAAGAGGATGCTGGGCAATAGGCACTTAACAGCATCGTCGCTGCTTTCCCATGGCTGTTACTGCTTGGTTAAGAAAGAAGATTCAAATAGATTAGAATCTATTTATATTCTTTGTTATGAACATTGGTTTTTTCATTGTATGAAAATACAAAGGGGCAAGTTTGGAGTCTCTATACACTGGATTGTAAGCAGTATAATTTTAACAGCCCACAGAAAACATTTTTCCTCCTGAGACTCTTTCTGATTGTCAGAGTCCAATACTCCCTGACCAGGTTCCTTCAGATATTTCACACAAGAAGGTTCCATTGTTTTAATACAAGATTTACTTATTTAAAGATATTTGACATTAAGTAGAATTGTGGTTTAGAATAGCAATGCAGCAATATCCTGAAACTACAACACAAGCATGGTGTAGCAATTGTTATATACAGTGGAATCACAATAGAAAAGTGATTGCCAGGGCTGGTGTCTGTATGCTTCACCATCGTGATGCTGAGCATCCTCAGTTGCTGGAAGGGAATACGTGGCTTCAAGACAGCTCAAACCTATTGCTCTTCTCCAGGTTTGTTGTATTAGTTGTCCTGGTTTTATACTTTATGTGGGCCTGAGGTTTGTAGACACTTTCTCCATGCTGGTCTGGCGAGCTCAGGAGGACATTCACACCTTTCGAATTAACTCAGGGAAGTCCATTTACGCAAACTGGTGATCCACTCAACCGATAGTGCTGTTTATCTAAAACAAAGGCCACTTTACAGTGCTGTTTGTGTTGAGCTCGGTTCAGCTTTCTTTACAAGGCTATGGTCATACCCTACATTCTTCATGAGCTTCATGAGCACATACCTCACCTGTGCCCATCTCCTCTGAGCCTTCTTCCAAGGAGGAGGAGATGTTGGCCAGTGATTTTCTACCCCCATCTCAGACCAGCATTAGCGATCACTGGTGTTGCACAGTGAGCTTAGTGCATTCATTACATGAATGACCAGCCCTCTTGCCTGGGCACAGTGAGGGTGAGAACATATGCCTATAGGGGAATGCCAGTGGGTCCACCTCCACGGGTTCAACTCTGTCGCTTTGCTCCATGGGGTCCACGCCATCATCATTTACACAAACACTTGTGATGAGTCATGTGCCAAAGATGTCGTCCCAGATGTCCGTCTTCGTAATCCATTGCCTTTCCCTGCCAAGCTGAATGAGCCAGTCCATGGCTCAGTGAAGTTCCTCTTTGGTACGCCACCAAAGGACAACAGCCTCTGCTTGTCTGGATCCTGCTTGCTCCAGGTCTCCTTCAGAAGGCTGCTCCAATGGCCATTGTGATGGTGGCCCATGCGTGTGGCCATCAAAGCAGCCTCTTGATATCATGAGCCACCTCACTGCCTTACTCCCTGGGCCCCTTAGAAGCATAGGCTGCTGCTGCTGGCCCGCAACTCACGGACCTCCTCATCCCTGTAGCACCAAGGAGACTTGGCGTCTGCCCGTCCTGACCTACAGGCTGTGGGGCTGTGGTCTATCCAGCGTGTCTGAGGCAGCAGGAGGGTTTAATGTCTTAACACCAGATTTACATATATGAAGATATTTGATGTAACATGGGTTTTTGATTTAGAAGAGTGATACAGCAGGATATGGAAATCACAACACAAGCGTGATACAGCAATTGTAATACTGAATCACAATGCAAACCTGATTCCCAATGCCAGTGCCTATGTGCTCCAACATCACAAAGAGTGAGGTTTTGTCCTAATTAGAGAGGTCCAAAACATGGATTGAATAAAAAGTAGTCTGAAAGTCTTTAGATTGCCTGCATAGTGAGGCATTCTTACTATTTGTTTCCTAATAGTTTGCATTCTGCTGCTTAATTTGTGAGAATGAACATTGTATTTTTTTTCCATCTTAAGTCACAGCTCTCATTTTAGCCAATACTTCTGAAGGACAAATCTTGTTCTTCACTAAAATCAAGTCCTGAAGGTTGCCAGGGGAAGGGAAGAGGAGAGCCTGCATAATCCTGGGAGTTATTTGGAGATTCAGAATCAAGGACTCTAGGGTGATTGTGTGTGACATTTCAGATCTGAGGTCTGTCTGCATCAGGAAGGGGGACAGCTCACTTGAAACATTCCCCAGGATCAGGGCTTTTTCTGGCTCCATCAGGAGTTTCAGGTTTAAATGGCAATTCGATCAGATGTATCTTATGCCATCAGCATGTGGATGCCAGCCCAGCCGTGCAGGGACAGGGTGGCTTCGTGTGTGCTGGCGGGAAGTTACACCAGGATGTAAAGCTGCATGTGGTTAATATAGTATAAAATACTATTGCTGTTGATTTTTTAGGCATGATGACTGACGTGAGGTGAAAGCAAAGCCACTACAATTAATTTTCAATTTTCTGTGCTAAAAAAAGGGAGGGAGGGAGCAGCCTAGATAAGATGTGAATAATGCAAACCATATGTACATGAAGCTTATCCTACCTTTGATATACCTGTAAACAGTTTCTGTAGAGAGCAGGGGCAGCTTTTAAAAAGCAGTAGCCAAAATGTGGAGAGCAGTGGGCATTGTGCATCCCATTTTCTGTGCCATGGTGCTGGATCCAGGGGTGTCTGAAGAAATCTCATAATGAAACATTTGAATGCTTTGAGCAGTTGAATACAGTTCAGCAAAGCAGAGCTGAACTAATGTGGACTGCCCGTTTGCCAGTAAACAGATAATTGAATTTTCATGAAACTAAAATATACTTTGGTAAAGTCCACCGTGAAAATGTGTTCTGCTTGTGGATCCTGCATATAGGGGATCAAGATATTGGGGGGAGGGAGGGTGTCTATCAGATACACAAATAAAGCTTGCGTTAAAGCATTATGGAAATAATACAATTTCCACAGATTATGCAATTTAGATGTTTTTACCCTGAAGGTTTTTCATTGCTGCTGCTGTTATCGGTAGCGATCTGTTCATAGATGGATTAGAGTCAGGGAACATTATTAGGCCACAAAAAGTTCTTTTTGTTTTTGCAGAGCAACCTTGCAGCTGTATCATTCATACGTGGTTAGTTTGCATTTCTTGGCTACCAGCCATTCTAAATGGTAAAGAGCATAGTACTGGGCAATGTGAGGTTTTTGTATTGTGTTTTGGTTTTGTTGTTTTTTTTTTTTAAAGGAAAAATCAAAGAATCCTTCTGATTCATGTTCTTTCTCACGAGGCTATCATTTCAAAGGCTTGGCATGCAAGTTATGTCATCATAACCTCCTGTGTTCTTCTTTACTTGCTTCATGAACAATTTTCTCATGGAAGAGAGACTGGATATTCTGAAGAACATTCTTACTCTTTGAAAATAATAAAAATTTTCTGATTCCCTGAGGCACTCTGGGCAAGGTTAATAATTCCTGTTTGTTGCTTTGTTCGCAATCACTTCCATTGGGCATTACAACCTCATTCTTATTTACAATTCTGGGATTTGACCTCAGGCTGGGGAAAGGAGGCTTAGTTCTTGCATTTTCTCTATATGCTGCACAGGCTGCAGTGGGCAATCAAGTGTACGTATGTGACTGCCTCGTAGATCTTGCCAATGAAAGCTGAAGAGCCTAGGCAGAGAATCTCTTGTTTGGTTTTCAGATGTCCTTTTGGTTTAGATGCCTAAATTTAAATACCTGAAGGTAGTTTTCAAAGGTAAAGACCACCCAAAGTTCCACTGCTTAAAAGAAACCTCAGAAAACCATGCTCTAGATAAGAAAATAGACACACTTAAGAACAGAAATACGAGATGGAGGGATTCTCATGATTTTCTAATTCCTTCATTTGGTTAAATACCTGGAAGGAAGGTGATTAAATGTTAATGGTGTTTCTAGAATTTTTACTGCTTCTATTTGGTATTTGTAAAAGCAGTGGTCCAAAATTTTTGTGGACCAAGGGACAACCTTGGTCTTCTGTCAGCCTTCAGAAGTTTTTGAGGATTATCATATCACCACCTTTTTAATTAGAAACACCGTCCTGTAAGTTTGCTCTGAAGACTTTGTTCTCTGGCCTCATGGTCCGTAAGAGGTGTTATACCATGGTTCAGAAACACACCGTCTGTAAGACATTCCTAAAATGTCTAGAGTAATATAATGGCTCTTCATAGAGTCCTGATTCAGATGCCAGCAGCATATTTTCTTTAATAAAACCTGTCTTTGTAAGGAAGTAATCCATCCCCCAAGTCAATTTTAAAGTTTCTTGTTCACTTTAAATATTTCATTACATTAATTTTTCAAAACAACAAAACAAACATTCATCAAGTGAAACTAAGCATGTCACCCTTGAATCTGTACATCTGTTGCTCTCCTGCTGCTTTCCTGCATAATTCATTTTAATACATTTAAAGTGTACATCTCATTAAAATTCCTTACACACATTTATGTATACAGTTTGCATTAAAAAGGATAAAAGGTGGGAAAGGGGTTTATGGCAAGGAGGTTCATTAACATGACTGTTTCTCTTCTTTTCCTTAGTTTTTTATGTATTGAATGTATACCTGTGTCTGCTTTTAGCCACCTACCTCAGCATACACTGTCATCTGTCTCTCTGAGTCTAAGTGTAAGTCATCTCTTTAGTGCCATTAGAAATTTCCTCCAAGATATTTTCTCTTACTCTTGATGTCTTTGTTCCTCTTTAAGTGCATGCATCCTCTTCTCTTCATCCTCTTTTACTCACTTCACATAATTTATACACACACTGTGTTCTGTGCATCAGTCCTGTTATCAGCCAAGAGAATATCCATCATCTGCTCAGATGCCCTAAAGAGTTCTTGTGGGCTGGCTGCAGTGCTGGAAAGGTTTTTGATTTTTCAAATTTTATTCAGTTTGTGATTTCTTTTCCTCTATCAGTACTTTCAATGATTGCAGTGTTTGGTTTGGTTTCATTTATGTTAGCATTGTGGAGTTGTTTGTATTGCTTAAACCAGCTGTAGAAAACAAGTCTGTCTGGTAGCTTGAGGTGGCAACCTTTTAAATTTGGTCACTTATTCTTATGCTAGTGACTGCTGAAATTTGTGCTCTGAAATCCCTCATAGGTGTTTAGGGTTATGTGTGATTGTTAAAAGCAATCATAAAGTGTTATAACTCTTGATGAATCATAAGAAAAGCTTATAACTGCAGGAGAAAACTCAAAATGCTTTGAGAGGAAAAGGAGGTCCATATTTGAAAAGAAAAAAGTATAAAATGGTAATTTAAGGAATTATCTTCAAGAATCATTCTTGAGGAATAAATGACATTCTGTGTAAGGTGGTATATGGTTGTGTCTACCTGGTTTATTTAGACTTTCACATTTAGCTTTTGACATGTATTGCTTAGAAACCTCGTGAGATGTATATGATAAATGAAATTGGAAAGTAGAATACATAGCGATTGTCTACTTGACTACCCTTTTTCCTTCTTAGAAATAGGAGTTGAAATATTCTGCAAAAGTTTATTCAGAGTTTACATGGGAAGCTCCTCTTTGCTTCCTGGATATGATACAACATCAGTCAGCGAGGAAGAGCTTGAAAGCCATATATGAGCCCTTTAAAAAGATTAGGTCAGGTGCATTCAGTCACTTTGGCTTCCTTGAAATTGAGTAACAGAAAATGCAGCTGTGAAGGGAAAACTGAGAGAGTTCCCTTCTGAGCAAAAGTTACTTCATTTTATTCAGATTACCTAGTTCCAAATAAGCGGCATAGGTTTGAATTCAGCAGTGTGCAGCACTGTTGAATATAGGTTATGAGCTATGGGAAACGAGCTCAACCCTGGGAGGTTGTGGGTCTGGAGGCAGCTGAGCTCACGTGCACTCGAAGTCCTCCCCTTGCACTTCAGTGAGAGTTTGGTCTCTTCAGTAGCAGGTAAACACAATTTTCAGGTGCAGACTGTTGTGGGATTAATTCATCCATGTTCAACGTTGAGAGAAAAAGAGATTCACATGGACTTGGACTCTGTGTTGCCCTGTACAGGTACACATTGCTGGGCTTTATAGTAATGCACTTGTATTATTACGGGGACTTATCTGGTGTATTATCTAGTCCAAGCTTTTATGTAAATACAACAAACGTTGCATGTTACAACAGCAGAAAAGGTGGAGATTGGGAGCAGACTTTGAGGACAGTGGACTGCAACAGTTTATCTTCAAAAGGTCTTAGCGGTAGGAATGACTGATGTGAAATTCCTTGTTTGTGCTTTTCATTTGCAGTCAAATGTGCAGCAGGGTTTTACATGAAGGGTGGGAACCACACCATTTGTTTCAAGGCACTTCAGCTACCAGAAGAATGTGAAATTTAAAAGAGCAGAATTAGGTTCACAGGTTGATTTTTCCCAAGTAGTGCCAGGTAATTTCGTATGTATTCCAGTGAGATTAATGAGTGAGAATCCTGCAATATATCTTAAGAGACTCAGAATGACAAGGCAAATAATGTTTTCTTACAGGCCGTTTATTTCACAGATGTCTACAGCTTGCTTTCTTGAACTTTCTTTTTATGTATTAGATACAGAGCAATGTCTGGGACAGGCTAGCCATCGGTCTGATCGGGTGGTTTCTGGTTTGCTGCAACAAGCACTGACTTCTGTCTGGCTGCTGTGTTCCCCTTTGCTGTTCTTCTTTGGTTTGCATGGCGCTGCATAAAATGAAATTGGGACAAAAGCTACCAAAACTCTTTCTTATTATTTTTATAAGCTAGAAAAATAAAACAAAAATGTTTCTTATTCAGAACTACTACTTGAACACCTAGTCTATGAACACAAGTGATTTTGTGCTTTTTACCCTCTCACTACTCATACTTCCATTTGTTCTGTTGCACCACCTTTATTTAATTTCATCTTAAATTGTCTAATACTTTAATCTCTTGATGTCAGAGACTGGATTTGGCTATGGTTTGGAAAGCTCCCAGAAAAATGAGGCTGGGAATGGGAACCATCAAGTGCTACTTCAGTGCAAGAAATGGTTGATTAGGCTACGGTCAGGTCAGTGGCTTACTCCTGATCAGGAGAGAATTTCATGTCCCCTTGTATTAAACTTCAATGATGTGTAGCATTCTTTAGTCAATAAATAGCATTTTGCTGTTTATGCCTGTTGGAAATAATACATGATGCTGCAAGTATTGATCAGAGAGCTCTACTCTGTTAATCCCTCTGCTTGTAGCAATGTTAAATATTTACAGATTCTCCCTTAGTATCCTGAAGAGTGTTTTAGCCCTGCAGAGGATGCTCAGCCTTTCTGATTTATACATGTTTTACAAGCATTTTCTTCTTTTTTTCTCTTCTTTTCAAGCACACATGCGTGACATAAAGCATTATACTATACTTGCACCAGGTTCAAAGCTTTAATGCATTAGCATGTTGTGAATGTGTACATTGATTGTGATGTTGTAGTAATTCAGAATTAAAGAGGAGAATGCCTCAGAGATAAAATCCATCAGTGCCTCGTCTCCAAGTGGCTGACTTACAGTAAGGACAAGCAGAGGCTAACACTGTGCAGCGTGTTGCTGTATTGTGAGATGGCAGATAACAAAGAAGACATATTCATATCAGGTTTATTTATCCAAATATTCATGAATTATCTGAAAATTATCAGAGTACTAAAAAAAATGTGTTATTTCCCTCCTAACTGCTTATTTATTATATCTGTATTCTCATCAAGAAGCCTCAGAGGTTTGTAGCAAAAGATACAATGAATTGTGTAGGCTTTCTGTCTCCTGTACTTGTTCATTGACCTCATGTAAATGTAATCATTTATCCTCAATTTTTTATACTAATGTATCGAAGGCAGACTTTATATTGTCAGACATGCAATGGAATACGCTCCAGGAAACCTTCTTTCCAGTGGTGAGGTGACAAATGAAAAAGAAAATAAAAATGGATTTTGCAATTTAAAACATAGTGTGCTCAGGGAAGAATGCATAGCCAGCTATAATGTGATATGATTCATTTCTATATATGCAAGGAAGAATTTTACACAAAAGCTTTATGGGAGATGTACAGGATATTTAAAGTAACATGAAGACTATTCTACATAATGGTGCTTGCTTTATTTATCACAAGCTAGAAGAAAGGTTTAAATACTTGTGTTTGCCCTCTTATCTTTCAGTAAGATGTCACGTTATGCCTCATTCCATTACCTATTTAATCATCCTTTAGACCTGATTATGTGTTTAGAGGGGAAGGTTGGCAGAGAGAGTAAAACAAAATGCACACACGCTTCTCTCACTAAATCCCTGAACATCTTGTTCATACTACGTAAGAAATTGCGTTTTAGTTATCTACAAAGCTAGTGCAAAAGAAGTCAGTGCTTTAAGTTGAAAATTTTACATGACTTTGAAGGATTTCTTCTATGTCATCAATGGCAAGTGGATTTTAATGGTTTGAGCTGCTGTGATGCTCAATAGAGATTTGGGGCATGTTTTGTTCAGAGTTCAGGTTTCATCTGAGCACAAACATGAATATCCAACATTTCAGATCCTTAGAGTGTACAGTCTTAAATGTCAACATGGGTGTTAGAAGAGCCAGAGCACTTCGTAAAAACCTCATCTTCATCTAGGTGCTTTTGTGGGGTGCAACGGTATGAAAATCTGGCCACTACTGGAGACAGGGCTTGGGAGAGTTCAGTGGCTGATGGTGCCACAGAGTGGCAAACCAGGACTGCAGCTGCCCCTTTCTTTCCTTGTGCCTGAGGATACGAAGTTGTTCGCGTTTAGGACAAGCACAGGGACGCTGTCTTCTTTTCTCTGTCAGATCCTCTCAATAGATTAAGAAATCTGGTTTCTGTCAGCAGTATTCAAGGTAATGTTTTCCAAATACTAATTACTTTAGCTTCCTTCAGTTCCTGTATATGAGGAAAACATCCCAGTTTCCCCAGTGAAGAGATTGAAGCATAGTTGCAGCGAGGTGATGGGTAGGAGTGCTTGATACCTTTTGTACTCAGCATCCTGCTCAGATGAGTTGACTTGGCCTTCCAAAGACCCCTGCTCTCTCTGTGAAATGCATGGGGAACTGAAGCCCCTAAATTTTGCCCACTGAATAGCAGAGACAGTTGCTGTGTAGTCAGTGTGAAAACCTCCCAACATGACTTTCTGAGGCCTAGGCAGAAACAGAACCCAGATCTCCAGGTTTCTAAACCTGGGCCTTAATTTTGAAACCAGAACCAATGTTTGTAATCCTCCTAATCTGTACTGACTGGCCCTCAAAATAGAGTATAAATCTTGGGATTAGTGAGAAATGATTTTAGTGTAAGTGGTTGGATCCTATGCTTTTTGGAGCATTTCTGTTTAAAATGTATTTCGCTAATTTTTATTGGGGTGTTTTTATTCAGGGCAGACAGCTATATCTGGATATATGATTTATTGTTTTGTATTACATTTTGGAGCTGATTTTTCATCATCTATATGTAAATAAATTGCGCTGCCAAAGTTGGGAATTGAACTCCCAAGGTTTGCCTAGCAGTCATGACCAGATGTATTCTCGGGGGAGTAAACTGAGTCATTAAGACTAATGACTCCACACTCTCCGTGCAGGATGGGAAGTTCACACTTAGGGGAGATACAACCACCTCTTGTATCCTCCGTAACCACTCGTGGGCATACATCAGCCTAGGTGGGCATCCATGAGTGAGGAAAGCTGTCTCTGCTCTGCATACAAGGATGCATTTTGCTATGCAAATGATTGACAAAGGATTTTAAGCTTGAAATTTTTCATGAAATATTTCCTAATACTCCATCCCCTGCTGCAGTTTCCATGTTTCCACGTTTCCTGCATTATATGCTCAAATGGCAAAGTGCTGGTTGCTGCGGCAGTAACCTGGATGGGATAGAGTTACAGCACAAGCCTTGTGCTCAGCTAAACATGTTCTTGAAAGTACCGGTATAAATGCATTTATTTCCATTGTTCGGTTGATATGTTTTCCATGTTTCAGCAGTTTGGCAGTAACATGCCATTACTCTTAGGATTTAGTGGACTGCTGAAACAGTTGCAAACTGGTGCCCTGTGGTGAAACTGAACTGATAACAGAGAAGGCCCTCTAGCAGCTGGCAGCTGGCATACTTCATCAGCAACAAAACAGGCGATGATTCCTCATTCTGGAGGGAAAAGATTATTAAAAAAAAAAAAACCCACAAAAAAGCCCCAACAAACTTAAAAATGTAAGGGGTGCACTAAATCATAAAATTAAGAAAAAAATAGAGCTGAGTGGATGTACACCTCAGTGGAATGGACTGACAATATGTGGAAGCGTGCTGCACAGCTTAAAATACAAGGGCATATTATTTTTTAGTTTGGGAATACTTGTATGATCAGAACTGTGTGATGATGTGGATGTGGATGTTTAGCAGAGTGTATTTGCTGGAATATCTGTCCTTCACAGCAAAAAGCTCTTTTGTACCTTGTAAGCCCATGTGGCCTGACAGAGGTAGTTTTGTGTCGATGCTGAGTGATTGCATGCTTTCTGGGTCATTCATGTTAACATTTTGATTATAGTGGTGAGTTACAGGGGATGAGCTGCAGAGACTGTGATGTTACACTGGAATGTACTAACCCACATGAACAAAAAAAGCATTTATCTAACTACAAAGCTTTGAGGCAAAGTGAATCACATAAACAGATAATCTTTAAAGCAAACTTTCTACTCTGTGTTCTGGTGGTGGTGTCGGCCGATGGCCTAATCTTGGTGTCCTTCAGAGTTTTCTGTTTTATAGCAGCTGTGATCCAGGAAAGTCTGTATGAAATACTAGGATGAGCTCAGTGATGATAAGGTATGAACCCTTATGAGAGCTCAGTTTCCCTGATAATTCTGTCATGTATTGGGAAAATATGCTTGATCCTGGAGAGCACACAAATGGAAATTGTGAGGAAGAGAGAGGGGCGTAATCCTGCATGGATGAAAGCACTTTGCATTATAACCAGCTCTGTTCTGCCACTTAACCACCACCAGGAGACAAAAGACAAGAGTAAGTACTCTGCTGTTAAGCCTAAGTGTTATGTCTTGATTCTTTTCTGCCAAAACCACTTCAGACTAAGTGCACAGCTATACATTAGGCTCAAGACTCCCACTTGATTTGGAATTTTTACACCTCAGTGCATCTATATGCTGACTCTGTATCTGTGCTGGATGGCAATAGTTGCTGCTCCTTGTTGGACAGTGTGCAGAGCTGCATGATCTGCTTCTAAGTACAATTAATTCAGTGTTCCTTTAAAAAGCAATGACAACAAATAAAACCCCAGACCTGGCTTTGGCTTTCAGTGAATTGTATAAAGCCTGAAATAAATCTTCAACCAGTCACACAGGGCAAACTCACCTTCCTTGAACTTGATTTTTAAGACTTATCTACCCCAGAGATCTCTGTTGCTTATTCCCTGCCCCTTCTATGCATAGAAGTTTCATTGATCTCAACAGCATTTCTGTGCACTAGGCACTGTCAGGATATACAGCAGAGACCTGTGGTGCAGATAAGAGATGTGCAGCACCAATTGGAAAGAAAATATGCATCAGAAGATTGCCCACCAAGAACATGTAGTTAGCTTTTTACATGGAGAGTGGCACTGAGCTGAATTTATGTACAGTGTAATTTATGTTTCATACCATTTTCAAGCTTCATCTACGCCTCTGTGAATGTTCCAGGTCCCCCTCTGCTTTCTTCAGGTATAGGCTCCCTGTTTAACAGTTGCTGAGATAGGTATCTATGACTATGAAGCATACATGTATATAGTACAGTGTATGAAATTTGGTGTGGAGAAGGAAAGGGGCATTCTGTATGTTATAGTTATAGGAGCATTTCTTTTCTAGGGGGACTATATTCTGAAGGTAGTATCAGGTGATGGATGGACCTGCAGCTACTGTGTACTCTTGCATCGTCTCAACAGTGGTGCGTGGAAGCTTGGAGGATTAGCTTTGCAGAAGTGCAATTAGGGAGACATTATTATAAGCATAAAGAAATAGAAATAGGGCTGTCTAGTTTGTAAAATGGAGAAGAATAAATGGCTCTCTGCTATTATCTCAGCCAAATAGTTCCTCTCCTACTCTGCCATGTCCGATGTGTTTTGACCTGATTATTTTACTTTGGGGTGTCAAATTTAGGGGAGAAGCCATTCTCCTTCCATTGTCCTTGTCCATGTACAGAAGACATTAATAAAGCAAGGTCAGAGGAGCTGTTAGGGATCTCTTCCTTGTTTTGGTGCTAGTCTCCCACTCTTCTCTCATATAGACTTCAGCTCTCATTAGTCTCTTTTTTAATTTAAATTGTTTTTATCTCATGTTGCCAACAAATCAATCAGAGGAGCCATCCCTATGAATACAGAACATCCATGGAGGCCAACATTGATTTCTCCTCAGCTGCTTCTTGTTATAAAGTTCCCTGGTGTGAGGAAGACGCTAAATAGAAGCTAATAGACGTTACATCTCATATGCATTTTCACATTCTGACAAATACAGTTCAGGGTTTTTTTTTTTTTCATAAAGAATTTAGCTGTTCTTTCTTGAAAAAGTTTAAAAATACGTTTCTCCTAGTCTCTTTTCCAGTGTTGGAGAGTAGAAGCTTGCACAGGTATTGGGAGTCATTATTCACCCTGATCAGAGTGTGGTTGGCTTGCAATGATCACTTGCATGCTAGAAATATTTATATTTCCTGCTGTGTTAATTAATGTTACTAGTAAAGTCTGGAAGACAGGTATTTCTCAGCTACCAAGAAGTCACTTGCTAGCCAGTCTGATTAGTAAAGAGAGTGAAAGCCAGCCAAATTATTTTAATAGGATTTTTAGCTTTTCCAGAAAAAAAAGAAAAAAGATTGCAGAAACAAAAATAGACCACTTGGAAACCTGCCAGTTTTCCCTGTTAACACCTTGCTGTCTATTGTCCATAAATGTGTGAACTACCATGAGATCAATGGCCAGAGTTCTGAAAGGCAGTTGCATGAAGATAAGGAAACCCAGGATAAGATAAGTAGACCTGAGGTTCCCTTGTTGACAGCAAAGGTGGACTGCTCCTCTTATGTCGTAAAAAGGCGTCCCAAGGCAAACTTCAAAAAAACCAGCTTACCCCTTTCCCCGAGGAGCATTCCCTGGTTGGGTGTTCTGCATACAGTGATTGTTACTAGTGGTTAAGCATTTCCTTGCACTCTCACAGTTACACTTTCCCCTTGCCTCTTCTGACAGCTGGATGCCAGCGGTCCCCATCACGACAGAAGAGTCCTAATGGCCACTGCTGTCTCTCCTAGTTCAAATTTTGTGGAAATAGGAAAAAAAACCCTGTCCTCTGTGGAAGAGAGCTGTTGGCTCACAACCTTTGCCCACTGCAGCTGAAATTCTTGCTGCAACTTCCTCTTCAGCATCTCCTTTAATTCAAAGAAACGTCAGAGTAGGCTTGTGAATGCATGAGGAGCATGTGAAAACATCAAAATAGGTTGCTTCACTTTTATTCCTCCCTCAGCTCTTATGCTGAAGGTACTTGGTTGTAATGGTTAGACACCAGGATTGGGACTTCTGGGTCTAAAAATCTGTCTGGAAGTTTTAAAAGGGGTTTGTTTGTTGTTTTCTTTTTTTATCCCACCTTAATGCTATCAAGTGGCTACTTGTCTAAATAGACTGTATGTAGGCTGTTGGCTTCTTTTAATCCCTGTATACGTTGGTTTGCCATGATTAAGTCAACCTAAGCATTCTTCAGATGCCTACAGCTTTGGAATTTAAATGTAAATTGCTTCTAGGAGAAACAAATCAAACTTGCATTGCAGACCTACCGAAAGTACATTAATATATATTAACCTGAAAGTTCTTGGTGGAATAAATTGAGAGCTTCAGCCATGCTTCTTTCAGCAGTGCCATATCCAGAGACATTTAAATTAATTTTGATTCTAAATTGAGTTTCTTTCCAAATTCCAGGCCAGACCAGCAGTCATCTCTCTCTCTCAGCATTTTTAATGAAGGCATCTGCTGTGCTGGACTGATGTGATAGAAGAATAAGTGAATGGCTAAGAGAAGTAAGGGACTGACTATTCTGAAGAAGATAAGAACAGGGCCCGGGATGTGGATCAAATGTGAATGTCTTCTGTAGGTAGAGAAAATTGTGCGATGGTGATTTCTGTCATTATTTTTGTCTTTCACCCATCCGTATGGTGAGGACAGTTTCCACAGACAAGTCAAAAAGAGAGAGACACTGGAGTCTTAATCAAACTCTTTATAATTAGATTCCCTTTTTTGTTTTGCACAACAAAAAAGGCTGAAAGGAGTCCTTACCCTGAACTCCCATTCACATTTGTCCATCACCGTGTCAGAAATAAGACCTGTTAAGCTAAAGCATAAATTAATCTAACAGTAGCATAACCCAAACAAAGACAAGAACGTCCTTGTGCATAAGCAGCTTCACTTGATATTAAAGAGAGCTGATACACATACATACACACTCTCTCACCAACATGCACACACGCAAACACATACATTTAATGTATAAGATCAAGGTTCATTTCCCTTTTGGCTTTGGAAAATTAATTCTGTTTACAGTAGGGCCACTTGACATAGTACTGGCAGCGTAAGGTTCCCTTTGCATTGATATAAATCAATGACATCCACTCCTGCCATATCATCAAAAGCAGCCAAAAACCTCAGATTTTCTTATTCAGAATCACTAACTTCCATATGTAAAGTGCTATTGCCTACTTTCTTACCTGATTTTATGATTTAACTGTCCTTTTTTTCTTTTCTACCTGTTTTTAATATGATCAGTATATTATATTAAGTATATTGCTGTCTTTATAGTGTTGACAGGCAGAAAGATTAGAAAAGGTCAAATCTCACTCCATTTCGGTAAGCACCTCTGTGAGTAGCAATTCTAATCTTCAGGCTCAAGAGACTGAATTTAGTCACCAGAAGGTGAATGTAGAATCTTACATCCCACTACATCACCTGGTCTGCTCTCACAGTTAACAGAAAGAAATAGGCATTTTCAATTCATGTTTCATCTTGTCCTAAAGTTGGTTATATGTCTGAAGTCATAAGTCTGCTCTTTTATTTCTCAGCTGATTATAGAGGAATCTCAGGAGGACCAGCTTGTATATAGAGGTCTATAATGTCCATATCTGTTTTATGGTGAAACAAGTCGTCCACAAAAGTAGAAGTTCAGTACCATGAGGGGATCTTGCTTAGTAACCATAGAGCTGATGTCAAAGGGCATCTTCATTCTTGGTGTGGTTCTACCATTTGCTCCATGTATACTTAGTTCCTTCTGCTGCATTTTCCCTGCCTCTGCAGAGGGGACACCTACCCTAAGCAGGGTTTTCACCCAGCAAATGTGTATATAAACTTTGTAGGAAACATGATATTACTAGGTGCCAAATATAACAGTTGTCCCTAGTGAAATCTGCTTAGTTTGTTTTATTTAGGCAGACTCCGGCAGAAGCAGGTAGCTATCATCTCTGTAGCATTAGGTGTTGCTTAGAGAAATCAACCTGAGGAGCCTCCCCCATACACTCTACTTCATAGAAAATGAACTCATTGATTGTACCTATAGTTAAGTGTTGGGCTGGTGGTCTAAGCGTGTTTCTCTTCAACAAAAATTTGGTTCTGATTGCATAGAGCAAGGGGAACAGCAGCACTGGTTTTGCCAGGTCTCTTAAAAAGTGGTTTTGGAAAGGTGCTGACCTGTAAGTGAGAGAGAAAAGTAACTTGTTCAATGCAGTAGAATATGAGAAATTACTTGAACTGTGGATGGCATGGCACAGTCTTTTATTATGGGCTTAGCTGTAATGACTCTCTTACAGTTCATTTTGGCAGAGAGATGAGACTCCCCCATTTCCTCCCTCGGAAGGCCAGTGTGCAGATGAGCACGCTGAGCATGTCTAGTATCACAAGTTATAATAAAATATGCGATAACACAGCATGCTTGGCTTGAGGTTGGTGGTTTTTCAGCAATAAACATTATTTACTTTCTGCAGTGAACACAAAAACCTTGGACCGAGTTGTAATGTAGCGCTATGGTAATAGTGATTGATTCACCAGATGTCGTACTGTAGGTAGTGCCTGTTACCAGTATCAAATCAGTAAGTACTGGGTTAGCACACTTACAGAAGGTGGAGTAGAGAGTAAGGAATACCCAGGGTTATTATTTACCTATGCAAGTTTTCTTCATTTAAGTAGAAAACCAAAAAAGTATTTAGCAGTGTGACTTAAAATGCAGAAGACAAGAGCAGCTATCAGCCTCACTTTTAAATAAACTGATTTTTGAACTACTAACAGATAAAACAATACATTCAATGTATGGGCTTCAGAGAAATCTGGATCTAGCCCAGGCTCATTGTTCTGTCACAGTTCCCAAAAGCATGCTACAAGCAGAAATAAACACCTAGGCAGAATTTTTTGGTGTTAGTATCTTTGCAAATTTAGCAGTCGTGCTGTAGTGTGGTAAGATGTGTCAATTTAGAGGAGTTAACAAAAAAAGAGCAAGCGGTGTTTGTATGGAATATGTGGGATTTTCAATTCATTTGTGTGCAAATGTGCTGTTCAAAGGCTGTATGCATTTCTCATTATATTATATTGTCTCCCTAATTTAGATTGTACTCTTTGTGCCATAGATATTATCTTGGTACTTTCCAAGGCAGTACGCGCACACTGCTACCACCACTTCCACTTCTAGTACTAATTGAATAATCACCTATTGAGTCTTTTCTTGCTTCTGTGATTCTTACTATCCAAATGTGACACAATTAGTAGTTGACTGTTGAATCATTCTGCATGTTGGTGGTGTTAGGATATATGGACGTAGGATTTAACTCCTTGAACATGTGTGCAATACTTTGCTTTTGTTGTTTCCAGAGAAACACGGGGAATGGCAGACAGTTCTTTGTTCAAGTGTAATGTTAGAGTTAGTTCCAAAGTGCCAAAAAATGGAAACACCATTCTGTGAAATGTTTCATAACTTAGGAATTTTGTTTCATAAGGTGGGCTAAAACACAATTTCAGTGTTTTCAGTATCCAAGAAACTCGAAAGCACCATATATGTCAGATACGTAAAAATGAAATGTTTTAACGAAAACACTGAGAATAACTAGAAGAAATATCTTAGGTGAAAATGGTGAGAAAAAGGACTCAGAAAGAAAGTGACAACAGCAGCAATGCTGAACTTCAGCTTCTTTGATCTAATTTTCATTTTGTCACTCAAAGCAGGAGAAGTTAGAGTCAAAGTTACATCTCTCTAGACAAGGGCACACGTTACAGAACTCAGAAACAGTTGACAGCCTCTAGAAGAAGTGCTGATTTTTTCCCATTTAAAATTGAGAAGGAAACTTTTAAGTTGAAATAACAAAGAAAACTGAGAACAAGGACAAAAAATTTGAAAACAGAAAACTTGGAGCTAGACAAAAGTGCAGTATTTTATTTTATTCCCAGTATTTATTTTTCTATCCAAAGTGATGTGATTTCATAGCGCTTCTCTCCTGAATGAAAATCGCAAAAATTCCCTGCATTATGACCAAGCAGTGAAACCTCAGATATTTCAATGGTCCTGAACATGAGTTTGAACTAACTTTCATTTGAGCTGTAAGACCTTTTTCTTGATCCATCTCCACTGTAAAATGGGCAATCTTTTTCTGTTTTGTATGTATCTAGAATGCAGAAGCATCTGCAAGTCTCCATCACAGTTCTCCTGGTCCATCTTTAAAACTGCATTTGCGATGACACTACCAGAAAATTGACATGAGTTATATCATTTGTGCATAAAGAACAGTGCCAGATATTGTCTTATGTTTCTGTTGGTTCTTGTTTAATAGTTCAGTAGTAAATGCTTTGTTCGTTGCTTGTAGGGGACCTAATACAACAGGCTCCCTTGCATTCCAGTAATTCAAACCCATAATAATGGTGAGGGCGATGATAGGCTGTTCAGCCCAGTATGCCACAGTATTATAGGAATAAAATGTTTCCTTTATGCCTTTAGGGTTTTGAGTTTTGGCGGTTGGGGGGGGGCTGTTCTTTGCGTTATTCTGTAAGTGGAATCATAGGGTTATTGAAACATGAAGCTATTTTTAGTCAAGATTTTTGCTTTTGATTTATTGAGTGCTGTTAAACTCAAGTCAACCATTTAGGTAGTCAAGAAATAAGTGTAATGGAAAATACGATGTCACCAAATACGGAGTCTTACAGTGCAATATGGAAAACTGGATTGGTAGGAAATTAGATCAGAAGGAGATTACCAAGTGAGAGCTGATAAGGACATGTGCTAGAGCACGAGCTTATAAGGATGGAGGACCATTTTGTTAACTTGCCATAGAATCATAGAATCGTTTAGGTTGGAAAAGACCTTTAAGATCATCCAGTCCAACCATTAACCTACACTACCAAGTCCACAGTCCACACTAAACCAATCAAGTGTAGACTAGACTAAACCATGTCCCGAAGTGCCACGTCTACCCGTTTTTTGAACACTTCCAGGGATGAGGACTCCACCACCTCTCTGGGCAGCCTGTTCCAATGCTTGACTACCCTTTCCGTGAAGAAATTTTTCCAAATTTCCAGCCTAAACCTCCCCTGGCGCAGCTTGAGCCCATTTCCTCTCGTCCTATTGCTAACTACATGGGAGAAGAGACCAACACCCACCTCACTACAACCTCCTTTCAGGTAGTTGTAGGGAGCGATAAGGTCTCCCCTCAGCCTCCTCTTCTCTAGGCTAAAAGTGACAAAGTACTGAAGAGCCCAGAATCTTCTAATACCCCACTTGGGAGAACTGGAGGAGGGAGTCAGCAAAGTGTATTGAGCTGAATATTTTAATTTTTCGTTTTATGCTTTGAGTTTTGTAAAATATAAGCATTTTCATCGTACTCAAAAAATGCGAACTTTTATTATATCTAGCTCTGTTATATATGTTTCAGCTATATCTAAAACGAAGTATACACATTTCAGAGAGCATGTGCTTTGGAAATGAGACCAGTACTGGCAATATTCTAAACTGTGTTCTTGATTCCTTGCTTATTCTCAGTCCTGCATTTGCATCCTTACTAAACAAGGAGGAAAAAATTGAAACGGCGACTGTTTTAAAAGTGGAATAGTGAAACTGTTGTACAAGTTACCTTACGCACACTTTATTTTTGAAATACAAATTGTAAGAGGAGTAGCAGATGCCATTATGTAAATTCATTCTTCTAACAGTGATTCAACCAAGTAAAGAAAATATAGTCAGAATTGTGCTTAGTGGATTTGCATAATTGCACGTCTGAAAGACTTAAGTGGTAATAACCATTGTTAAATTACTTTGTAACATGATTTTTTTAAATTCAAACTAAAGTTTCAACAATTACTAATTGAAGGGAATTAACTAGGCATGACTATTAAACACAAACACAACCCATTGTCAATCTGATCTTAAAACTGAAATTGTATGATTTTCCTTGTTTAGCTTTGCTGGCTTCTCGCTTGTCGACCTTGCCTTGTTTAGTTCCCGGGGCCAATGTTCGCATGTTCATATTGATCTCCAGAAAAGCCGTATAAACTCTGATATGAAGATCTGATGAGATCCAGTTTTCAGAAAATAATTTTTAGCCAAGTGTTGTGATGGAATTGGAAATGAAGATTACATTGTAGTGATTTTACAGCACAGTTGCTGTTAGCAAACTGAATAAAGCCATGGGGCTGTCTCGTATAGACTGAGTGGGAGCGCTTTGCATCATGTGATAGTCCTGTACATCTGCACATATATTTTGTTCTGTATGCTTCCTGAATTTTCAAGTGACTGGGAAGACTGCAGAAAAACAGAAGGTAGGTTTAGAGGAAGGAGCCATGCATGGTGTCACCATGCCTGAATCATCTGTCAGATGCCTGGCACAGTAAATGGAACACCCTCCCCTGGGCTAGACCCTATGTCATTTTCCTGGTTTTGTTCATTACAATAATGCAGAAGAGGCAAATACCAACAGTGTTTCTACTGGTGGGTCATTGAGATCCTTGTCTTGAAAGTCCATTCATATAAATTAATGCAGTCCACTGTGAATGAGTGTTCAGATAGATCAGAAACCGTAGCAATTGCATTATGTACAGGGAGGCCTTACGGACAAATAAATCTCCTGCACGTCATATGCTAACAAAGGTAGCAGATGTTGGATTTGGAAAAGAGAGGACCAAGAGGCAGAAGATTAATAATGGAAAAAAACAGCTGGATAAATGTTAAGCTACTTGAAAAGCACATTTGCAGCAGGGTTTTCTTTTCTTTCTCAAAAATATTTCATGCAAAATCTTCAGTTTTCTTTCTGACAAGAATTTTATTTTTTTGAGTGTAACTTGCATCAGTAAAGAATGGTCCACACAGACAGCAGAGGAGAGCTGTAGCAATCCCAGCATGAGGCAAAAATTTGCTTTTTGAAAGCTGGCTTCCTTCAGAACCTCAGATTGCAAAGGCAGGAACAGTGTGAGTGTACCTAAGTGCATGCAAAAGGGGGAAATCATTGCATATCCTCTTACCAGCATTTACTATTTTTAAAAGATGGGTGGCTAAAGGTAAAGCAGAAGGTGGCAAAAGTTGTAGAACAAAAAGTGTCATGTTGAGATGGGTGCTCTGCATGGTTCTAAGTAATTATTCCGATCACGTAGCGTAGGTGATTATGAAATATCCCGGGCAGACATGCCAATTGAGTTAAACCCATTAACGATGAATCTTGCAAGAATCCCTACAGCTTCCCATCACTCAATATCAGGCATTAAGATTGAATATAGGCATCAACATAGAAGATTACAGTCTCTGTAGAACCGACACCGGAGAACGGAGACAGGCAAGTCATCATCAGGCACAGAATTCTTCTGCTCAGAATAATTGCCTATTTGCTCTGCATTCCAGCTCTATTCCTTGGGCTTAGATCTCCTGCACATCTAGTTAGAACTTGCAGAATTAATATCAGGTTTCCTGTCACCTCACTCATTACTTTTGTCAGGGGAATTCAAGGAGGAAAGTCAAAAACATGTTTTTTAGAGGCTATTTCTTAAGGACTTCTCTTTTTTCTTTTTTGTTTAAATAGAAAACTGTCTGTTAGCATGTCAGGTTATTTCTTTAGGCTACACTGGAAAGGACATCTGAATAAATTGCGATTTTACAATACAGGTATTGTTGCTTGAAGATCATTATTGCGTTATCCCTTCTACCCACAGCCACACCTTCAAAAAAAGAGAATTTAGAACAGAAAAAATAGGTCGAATAGCAGATTGGATGTGTTCTCTTTGGACTTCTCTTTCAGAAGAGTTCTGTTGTGAGTCTTAGAGCATGGGAGCAATGCTTTGAATAATGTAGCAATACAAAAACGTGTTTAATTTGTTTAATGTAGTGCTAGAAAATCTCGGTGGGCCTTTGTGTAAAGAATGATGATATACAGGTGGCATACTGAGAATCTTCACTGGAAAAAAAAGTTATGTCTCACTCCTAGTCATGTAGGATTCTGTCAAAGGAAAAAAGAAAGGGCAATGATCCTTTAAACTTTTAAGTAGTTTTCTTTAGAAAGCTGACCTGCATTTTCATGCATTTATGAATGGAGTGGTGCATGGACATGGAGTGCCATAAGACCCATAATCAAATGGTCCCACTGACTTCAACAGATTCATACTGTCTGAGGAAGACCAAAAAAAGCAATTTAGTTCTTCATGCAGAGGAAATTTGATTAGATGAATACAGTCCCAAAGATACACTCAGAAGAATTGGCTGCTAGAACCTGCTTTGTTCCAAAGAGTGTAAATGCTGTTATGGAAAATAAATTACTGGACTTTGTTAGTCACTGCCACTGAAATTAGTGAGTGTACTTACTACTTCCCTTAACACTGAGATTTGTGTCATTGTTTTATGCACACTCGTACATGTCCCTCAAGTTCTATCCATTATTTCCTCTCTCTGTGTTATAAAAATGTAAAGGATGTCATTTTCGTTTCTTAATTATTATCTCCATGATCTGCCTAGTCGTTAATTAGTTAATAAATCCTTGCAATAGAGTAACAATGCTAGCCAGTATTTGACAGAAAAATATGTATTATGTATTAAAAATATATGTATTCTTATGCTGAACTGTTTTCTTTTGTCCTCGCTCAACTGTTTTCATGTGGCAGATTTTTTTTGAAGGTTCACATACACAAAATAATTATTAGTTTCCAGCATAATTTTGGAACCATCTTGGAGAGCGTGTGTGTGATGCAGTTTAACATGAAAGAGAAAAGTTAAAAATATGGGTTGATTTTGCTTCTCTGCTATCATTGATCACAGAATCGTAGAATGGTATGAGTTGGAAGATCTTGGCTTTGTTGTTGTGTTAAAATATCATTCTGTACGTTATTAAAGTGAGGGAGCTTCAGATCACGCAAAAATTTTCTGGAAAATAGATTTTATATCAGAATTGGAAATGAAATGAAAAGTAATGAGAAAAGAAATTAGGTTAAAAGGCCGGAAAACCCATTAGAAACTGTATGTTTATGTATTATCTAGCAAATCAAATGTCAGGGGAAGACATTTGTGAAATAATTATCAATCATTTAAAACAAAAAGGAAGCAAACAACAGAAGCTTACGTTTTTATATTTCAGGGGCTAAATCTGGGCTGCTAAATCCATCAATAAAGCAATTACACAGTATTATTCTGATTTTAAGAGATGTCGAACAGTCACAGCTTCCCTCATGGTCACACTGTCCGCAGCTTTGCTGGAAAACTTCCCTCCCCAAACATCATTTTCTGTTCAGAGGTAGCACACTGTTGTTGAACTGAGGGGTTTCACTTCACACACGGAGGAGAGAAGGCCGTTGAAATCACATTCACCGGAGTTGTCAGAGCCATAGTATGCAAGCTGAACAATGTTGAGAGTAAATGTGGAGCGAGACCTGGGGATAGACGTGGGCCTTGCCAACAGGAAACTGAGCTTTGAAAAAAAAAAAAGAGTATTTCTTGCAAAGCAGTGAGGCGATAAATGCAGGGAAGAAAATGACTGTTGTGTTTTCCCTTCAAGTTTCTCTTGTGCAGGCATTCAGACTTGTGCATGCTATTCTCTAAGACCTCAGTGTCTTGAACTGCCTCTTTGCTTGTGCTTAAGACTGTTCAACATAGGGACATGGTAGGAGAATCTCAGAGGTTTGTGAAGGTGGGTAGATTTTGGATAATCAACTGTACTTTGTCTATATTTAGCTAAATTAAACTTTATTAAATACAGACTTATTCCTGTCTGTCTTTGCCATAGCATCGTCTTTGGCTTTATATGAAAATGACAGGGATGTGAGCACAACCTGTTAGGTGACATTGCCCTCTAGGGATATAGGAGCGTGAGCTTGGAATAGCCAACTATTACAGTAAATAATACAGGTTTGTTTGAAGCTTTAGATAGCTGTACTTCGACTGTTCTGTTGTTCTGTATTTGATAACTTCCCACAGGTACCTGGTAACATGCACATATATAGATACATGTATGTGTATATGTTATGTGCACAGACGCAAACGCACACAAAGAAATGTATATATGTACACCTATAATGGCATCCAATCCTTATTATAATCACAAGCTCAATATTCATGGGCGCTGTAGATCGAGCTGTCTTCTGATGAAGCATTTTAGTGAGTTGATGGTGGCATTGCAAACTTGGATCGGTGAAAAAGATCTTCCCTCAAACAGAGTGAAGTGGGAAATGAGGCAGAGAAAATAGGGCATGTAGGCAGAGCTCTTTCACAAGGGTTATCTTGTGAATAAGTACTGCACAAGAACTCAGGAGATCCGTACTCAGTGACTGTGTGACACTGCACAACTTGCATTATCCCTGTGCTGCGGCTCATCTCTTTGTGAAACAAAGAAAATACTTCACTACCTACTGCGAGAATGAATTCATTAGTGCTTGTGAGGTGTTTGCAAACAAAGTCTGTGATAAGCACCATTAAAAAAAAATCTTATTAAGTATACAAAAAGTGGCAGCAGAAGTTACCTTGAAGGAGCATGGCATGACACAGCTTGAGAACTATATAAGCATGCCCGTACCCTAATCCTGCAACACTAGTACATGTTGCATAATGTAAATATGAATAGATCAGTTAGTATGAGAAGACTCTCCTACAACATAATTATAAAACAGGAATAAGAGATAGGGGATTAAACCTGGAATTACTCTGTATTCATTTTATTTGTTAGGTAAACACAGTAAAAACTGATAGTAAAAGTAAGTTTGGTACAAGCTGACCATTTCAAATAACTAGATTTTTCTTCTAGTATTGTAAAGCAAGTCTTCCTGGTACAAAACACACAATATTATTCTGGTTTGGCACAAAGGCATCCTCAAGCAAGAGCTTTTGCCCAAATGCACTTTCATCTTTGCTTATCCAGGGGCAAACGCAGCCTGGTACGAACAGGGTGGGCTGAGCCCTGGGTCACCATGATTGCATCCAATGTCACATGTGCTTGTATTTCTGTCCAGCTAATACATTCTGTCCAGGCTAGTTAAAAACCCAGTGTACATACCATGTAGCTCACCAGTAAGTTTCCAGGAGATCTCGTATGGCTCTGTCCCACTGAATGCACAATTTGATAGATGCACATTAATTATATGGCGCACGTCCAAGTAGTCCAGTTCTCTGGGCACCTCAGACAGAGGTGGAAACAAAGAATCTTACATTTTTCGTGTCCAGCTCCACCAGCAAGTCCATACTGGCCTATTCAATAAAGCATCCTCCACCCTTGGCATGGAGTCTTAGTATCATTAGTTATCTCCAGTATTAGAAGTTCTTCCCTATCAATTCAGAGCTGAGTTTTAGAGCCTGAGGCTCTGTCCCTCTGCACTCATAACAGCCCAAGAAATGGAAGTGTACTGCATAGGAATGACAAATGGCAGCATTTTTAGCTGTTTGTTGTGGCTCCTTTTAGGATCAACAATCAGCTAGAATCCTGATTCTGAATAAAATCTAGGTTTCCATTATTCGCCTCCTCAACACTGCTATTAAAGCTATAAATAAACCACTTTCTACCATGTTTTAGAGTTATAATCAAGTCTAGTAAGACAATACAGTATTCTTCTGTTTTGTTAATCAGGTAACATTAATACTGTCATCAGTGTGTTGTGGTTCATTATCTGGAGGTTTCATTTGTGTGCAGATCCTAGCTGAAGTATTTGGAGAACATTTAAACATTTGGGTAGTATTCACGCTTTTGTTACTCAGTCTTTGCCTTACTCTTCACTTAAACTTCATTGTTCCTCTTCTGACCATCCTCAGGACTGTGGGATTTTTCTGCCATCTCTGGCTCTGTACCAGAAAATGTTCTAGAAGAGGTTTTCTCCCTCTAACTTCAGTCTGTTTGTCTCTCACCAGGTTGCAAGGTTCGGTACTGAGCTGGCCTTCTCATGGCAGGAGAAAGCCATGAGGTCTCTGCTAGGTCTGCCACATTGCTCAAAGTAGAAAAGTTGTAGCCCTTTAATTCTTACTCTACTGTGTTGTCTTCAAGTTTTATTAGCAACATGGAGTAGACTTTATTCTCTGTCTCCAGGGAAATACTACACTGTAAGCAATAAAGCTGGCAAAAAGAAAAAAAAAAAAAAAAGGAAACTGAGAGCCAGATTAGCATCTCTGTTAACAGCAGAGTGAAAAATATGATCCCATTTGCAATGGACTCTTATTAAGCTGGTGGAAATTGCAACCCAGAGGTCATACACTTAGTCACTGGCAGCAGAATGTTGTCACTCCCTACTGGCTGATTCATGAAATCATTCGCTCTGAAGAAAATTGCTGCTTCACACCTGCTGGAGACAGCTTTTGTCAGGCCAGACTCTGATACTGCTGTTTGGTTGTAATCATGCTTTGAGTAGAGTTGCACGCAGACTCATCATGCTGGCGTGGCTGCATCCACGTGCCTGCAAACCAAGGAAGGATCCACCCAAATGGCAACAAAACCTTAAAGAATGGTTGGATTTTGATGTCAGAGCCTCTTACTGTTTTTCATAGCATACTTTATCTGGAAGAGAGGTCCTTGGTTTTTCATCTTTCATGTAGTCATCTCTGGTTTTATCTCCCATGGTACATAAGTGTTGGATCATCTACAGAGTTTTGAGATAAGCTTTTAAACCAACTTTGATAGCAGAGCCTTGATATTTTTGCCTTTACAGTCTCCTCAGTTTCATTCATGTTTTGATGCCATACAATTACTTTGAGACCATCTACAGTCTTAGTGGGTTCCTCACAGTGCAACAGAACAGGTCCTGAGTCTCTGTTTTCAGATAAAACCACAGTTTTTGTAAACTTCTGTAGTTCTCTTTGCTATAGGCAGTGACATTTAGCCCATCCATTTGCTTTTCCAGTTACAGTGTTTCCTTGCTGCAATCTTTGTACTTGTGAAGGCCTCTGTTGTAATCCAAAACTGGGTAAGGACATGAGTTGTATTTGCTCTTGTGTGAAGCTTGAACATTTTCAAGGGCAATTCAGAAGTATTTCTCTCCCTGCTCTTCTTGGTTTTCCCTTCATTTTCTTAAGGTGTTTTTCTTTACCTATTTCTATACCTTTTTTTTTTCTTTTTCACCTGTTCTTCCTTCTTGTGCTTGGCTCGCTCCTGTTCTTATTATTCCAGTATTTTTAACTGGAAGAGTACAGGATTGATTTTTACTTTTCCAAGCTTAGCATTGATATCACATTTCTTTTGTGATTTTTGGACCCATTGCAAAGAAGGATCTAGCATGACCTTCATACAACCTCTGAGACATGTATTACACAGGGTTAAAGAAGGTTAGGCTATCACTTGGTCTCTAATATGTAAGTTTGCTTCCTTCTCTACCCTCGGCTGAAAGCTCTGCACTTGAAAATTTCAGAAGGGTTTAGTATTATCTATCTAATATTCTAGGATATTGTCTCAGATCGTAATAAAAGATTTTTAAGCTGCAAGGGTTAGAATTTTCCTTATGTCATAGCATATTAGATTTAGTGTTGGTATCATCAACACATTTTGAAAAGAGCTAAGAAGTATGAGTAAGATCTTCCATTGTCTTGGAAAAAGATTATATTTTCACTTTATTGTCTTTCCCTTGGATAAAGTATTGTCATAAATAGGTTACCTACTGGAAAATTTCCAGTGAAACCACTGTGCAGTGATTTCTCTCATGGAAATCATGGGTACAATTGTGCCTTGAAGGCAGAGACTTAACTTTAAGCTGGTGCAAAGCCTCCATGTCCTGGCAGGAGCTCCAGGTGGTGGTACGCTTCAAGGGCTTGTTGCCTTCTTGCCCTTCAAGGAAATGGAGTCACTGAGCAATTTTTTTTCGAAGGCCTTTTCTTCCTTTCCCGGCACAGACATGCCAGTGCCACATTTGCTTTGTACCTGCTGGTACTTGGCGAGGGGAGCAGTGACATCGAGTTCAGCAGCACCTAGAAAAGCCTGTCTTGCAGACTCGGGGCTTGGAAATTGCCGTGAGGAGCAGCCGATGCACCAAATCAGAGCTGTGGGGCGTTTGGGTGTGTCCCATGGCGCTGCACAGCCAGCAGTCCATGTTCTGAACCGCTGCTCACCCCTGCTGCCAGGGGGAGAAAGGGAAGGGGTATCAGTGTCCTCACTTACACGTTGTTTACAAAGTATTCCCTCCTTCCCTCGGGTCCTGTTTACAGGAGAAGATGGTAAGGCACGCAGTGAGGTTTTGTGGTACACAGTAATTATCCTGTGCACGGTGTTCAGCGTGATTTGGATATTCTCTACCACAGCGAAATGAACTCCTGCTTTTAAGAATCAGTCAGTCACCATCTCGTAAATGCTTTCTGCTGTGTAACCTATACCCTGCCATGGTTCTGACACAGTCAGGGTCAAATCCACTTTTTAAAGGTGTTCCTGCGTTTAAGTGAGGAAGCTGGCAATGCTATGTCTTAGCTTCTAGCGAACTCCCTCATTTTAGGGCATACACATTATGTCTTCCAGTGAATGCGGAAGAATAAAATGAAAAAAGGGCAATAACAATAAAAAGAATTTTCCCTTCAGCTTTTCCTTCTTTCTCACAGTAGTGGCAAAATTATATTGCTCAGCTATGTTTTAGATTATAAGTGATTGGAGTTTTTGCTGCTGCACCCAGTAGTCATTGTTGGAATGTGTGTTAATTAGAACTGATTTAAATAAAAGGATTTTCATTAGGCAGTCTGAGAAAAAAAAATTGAATATTTCTGAATATTTTTAAACTGTTGAACAGATTGATAGCTGGTTAAAAATTGGGTTTATTTTTTCATTTACACAGGAATATTTCATGCATTCACACTAATCAGTGCTTCTAGAAATATGCTGTTTCAGCTCTGATATCACAAAGGTCATGTTACTGCTTTGACTGTGCACAGGGCATCTTTACACAAACCAAACCTTTTTTCCTATTGTAACAATTTTCTACTGCTACTTTTTAACAGGCTATGAGTAGAGCTGCAAATAATGTTAGCATTATATGTATGGCCACCTTTTTATTGCAGTGGCCACTGACAAAGACACAACAGATGTGTCTTTCCCCACAATCAGTAAACAAAATGTAGTATTTAAACATGTACGTCTGAATTAAATAAGCTAATGGTCATAACTGAAGCTTTTTTGCCTCATGCAGTTTAACACTGGATTGCATAAGCTCTTCTGGACATTAATGGTATACATATGTTGGAGTGTGAGTAGCGAATGCCAAGACTGAACCTTAATTAGTCAAAAATAAATGTCTGTGTACAGCAATTATCATTATGCTGGTGGAAAGAAATCATTGTATTGACATAAGACATTTGGCCAGGTTTCCTTGTTTATAGTGAAAACATATGTTTGAAAAGAATTTTCTTTTCTCCGTATTGTTAGTTCTAGCAGTGTCACACAGACAAGGAATGATGTGATGGTGACGGTCTGGTTTATCTAAAGAAATACTAAATAAAAAGTAATAAATAATTTAACAAATTTAAAATAAATAAATTCAATACTAAATAATAAAGAAATACTTAAACAGGTACATGAAATAACCTTGTCTTAACAGAGCCAGAATTAATTCTTTGTACTGCATAAATTCCAATCATTTTGTCTCTGGACTGTCAGTGCAACTAAGTTTTTCTTAGTGGGATAATAGCGAAGTCTCTGTGATCAATAACATTAGTTTATGAGAATAGTAAAAATAGATTTTATAGCAGAAGTGCGGAGCTATTGTTTTGAGAAGCAGCTTCGGATAAAAGCTTTGCATTTGCTCTTTTCTCCCGAGACTACTAAAGAGAACACTAAAAAGTAAAATGGGTGACCACAGAAGCAAGTAGGGTCACCCATTACCAGAGATTCATTTTATTTCCATTAGAGGGGAACTAGAAAGCATCTCACACTATTTGTACCTGATTTTCCATTATAAATTACAGTACATGAGATCATTTAAAAATCGCTGAGCCTTTCAGATGAAGCTGGCTCTGTTGCTGTTCCTTAATAATTGAACAGTAAGAAATACAAGATCTCCATTTTCATCCAAACAAAATAACTTCTGAGATTGTGGGAGAGGGCAAAAAGGTATATGAAGTACAATCTTCCTAAAAGCTCATCGGGCAGTCTCAGAGGAGATGTAAAGAGTGGGTTTGGGTTCATGTTTAGAGGATGAGGCTTTTTCAGTCGACTTCTGGCTGCAGATTGGAGTCCTGGGACCACACACTCAGCTGGTGTACGTTGGTACAGGAGCATTCAGGTGGTACCCCAGCATGAAGTAAATGCACTCAAGTCAGGGTGCTACTTGTTTAAAACCATGATCCAACTCAGATCCTCAGGTCCTCTAGGTCACTGCTGCAACATGCGAACTTTCAGCTTTATCTGGGATGAGGGGCAACACAGTGAGACAGCAGAAGCTCACTCTGCGGGTTTTTTTGCTGAAAACTGGTTCCTGATGACAGGCTGGCAGTTGTCTTGACTTTCTGTACGTGTTGTTACTAATACGACAGGATTGCAGCTTTCGGTTTAAAGACCCAATAAAACACTAGCACCTGTAATTTCTGAGTGGTGGCACTGAAAAAAAAAAATGCTGGGAGAGGAAACAGAGTTCCTAAGAGAGACTTCAGCATAACAGCTGTCATATTTACTTCCAGTTCAAGTCATAGACTAGGAAGGAACCTGTGCTAAAACCCATCGAAGGTATTGAAAGTGTTCTCATCAACCTCACTGAATCTTGGGATCTGGTGTTCGATATTATTCACCTGATCCCTCCTAGTTCCTTGTCACACATGGCAGAAGCATGTGCCTGTGTGGCAAGTCATGGTCTAGGAATTCACAATGAAAAACAGCAAAATGTTTTAAAATGCTTTCAGGAATATTTTTTAAGCTTGGCATTTTTTTCATTTCACTTGAAGGATTCAACTCCTGCCCAAACACGTGTAGTGTAGTAAGTCTCTGCAGCAGTAATTGTACAAGAAGCCAATGGCATAAAAATGTTAAAAGCAACCTTTTTTTTTTTTAAATAAATCATAGAAGTCAGAATCGCAGATAGTAATTAACATTCGCAAAATCTATAAAAAAACATGAAAATATATTTTTTTCGTTGTTGTTCTTTGAAAACTGTTCACACTTGTCAGCTATTGTCAACAGGGAGAAACTCTTGATAGCGGACCATTGCATTATCCTATCTTTATTCTACTGATTACTTGCATAGTTTCCAGAAAGGCTATGTAGGCTCTTTCTTTTTGCTAAGTTACTCTGGCATGAGAAAAATACAGGGGATCTGGGGCACATAAGTTCCACACAAAAATTCTTCAAGCGTGGAAGGGTGGGTTGGTTTCTTAAGCATTCACTTTTTAACTGTGCTGATTGAGCAAGTGTGGGGCTTTGCTCATTTAACAAAATAACATTTTATATTTACTTGTTTCAATATTTATTTATTATCTATCTCTCAGATAATAGCGAAGTGCTTTGAATGACTTGTAACCAATACTCCTCTTCACAATATGATACTGTCTCAGTTTTTTGGTACATAGCTCTTCCAGTGAGGCAGGAATCCAAGGGAGTCTGTCAAAGTGGTTTTTGCAGGAGGTATTAACCCAGCCAAATTCTATCATTTGTAATTAGAATTGGCACATTAAAACAATGTGCCCCAAAGTTCAGTTGGTTATGGGTCCTCTCTGAAAGTCATGGAGAATACAGGTCTAAGCACAGATGCGTGAAATGATTTCTGCAATCTGATGCACATGCTTAGTTGGTATGATTGCACAGTCGTTCAATAAAAGGACCTCCTCTTTCGTTGTAAACGCTCTTGGAGAAATTTAAAAACTGCAAACCAAATCACTCCTCAAAGACTCCACTTCCTTTTCCCCCAGTAGTTTAAGGTTGTGAAGAGCTGTCATAGCACTGGGCGCAAAGGATGAACTACAGCTGATTTTTTCAGCTTTACACCAGGGACCTCCAATGGGGCAGAACTTTGCTGCATCATCAAGTTGGAGGAAGCTGCTTTCTCTGGCAAAAATCACGGGCCTGACTCTGCTCTTGCTCGCAGTTACCTCACATGAAAATTCGGCTTCAGTAGAGTGGCTTTGGATTCACTGAGAATCTCTCTCTAACTTCTGTGAGCTCTGATTCAGGCCTTTTGTGTAAAATAAAGGCAGAATCCGACATCAAAGTACAGTGTATTATTAATTAGTTATTAGCTAATAGAGTTAATTAATGAACTCCTTAATTCTGTTCAGAATTTGCTCCTCATCCATTCCTGCTCTCCTGCAGAGACCACTGCTAGAGTTGGTGGAGAAATTGAGTTTGTTAAAATAAAAATATGCCATCATGTTACAGCGTTTCAGCACTGTTTTAATACTGCATTTCAGCTTTGCTATTTTGATTGATTTTATTTAAGTTTCAGTACCATATTGAAGCATCTGTTTCTATACATTACCGCCATAAAATAATGTATCGAGTTAATGCTGTCTGTTATAACAGTTTCTCCTTATCAACAACATTGGAATGGAACATTTTAATAGGCCTGAATCAGGCGCTCTCAATCTGCTCCTCTGTTGAAAATCTAAAAACAAAAATAGTTTTTTAAACAAAAACAAACTGTAAAATGAATGTTGCAGTTTCTCATAGAAAGACAACTCTAGTTTCTGATCCGCTCTAACAAATCTTTACGGGGGCTTCTGCAATGGTGTGATTAACTATAACTTTCCTATGTAGTAGCTGGAGTGTTTGCATCAATATCAACAAGATCTGGACCGCACTTCACATTTGGCCTGCTGTTTCTCCAACATACGCATACGGTTAGCTGTTCTACCTGCTCTTAAGTAATTTCTGTTTCACAGAATAGAAACACTAACTTTATGCTTGACACGCTGTTTCTCCTCTGGGATTTATTTTCCTTTTCTAATATATTCTTGCTCTTTAGAACTAATTATTATACCAAAAGATGAAAGGATTCCTTCCCATTTCTTAAGACAAAGAGGTGAACTAGAGATAATTACTTAAGCTATAATACAGTTTATCAAAAGTAAATAACTTTTTTTTTCCTTGCTAGCCAAACAGATGTTTGCTTCTTAATTGTTGCTTTGGGGTAATTTTCTGTTATGTAAAGCTGTTTCCCCAATTTCTATAATTATATTGTGAAAGTGGTATGTTGTAGAAACTAAAATGCAACGTTAACTCATTTTGCTTTCATAATCAGCTGTACATGTCCACTGAATATCATGTAGTTAAATTTAACTGTAAACCTGCTGGACAAATACACTGTATATTTCTTGACTTGTCTAAAAGCACTGGCTTTTGCAAAAACACTAAGCAGCAAGGAATCATTTGAACATGTAATAGTGGGCTTTCATTATACTTCTATGTATATATGTTAGAGTCTGTCCTGTGACATCACATCCAGTATTGTGGACTTCTGGGACAAAATATATTACTCCACAAAATTATCAACTCTGTCCTTAATCAAGTCAAGCGCTCCATGTGGGATAAGATGATGAGTTTATTTGCTTCATTACTTACCATTTCCTTACTCAGCTAACACGTTGTCCTTACATGTCCTTTTGTCCTTTTGTGTCACGTACCATCTTTTGTAATTCTTCATCTTCATTTTCCAAGAGCAGAATGGCTATGGTTGTGTTTTCTAATCTTCCTTGAAGTTCAGGTTTTGTTTATTTATGACTTTGGGATGAATAAGTGCTGTGTGACAGAACTTTACTAGAAGCCAGTGGACTCACTAGAGCAGAGAGTTGCTCTGTTGATGGGGTGCTGATAGTTCTACAGTTTTAAAGCTTACAACAGCAAAATACATTTTGTAAATAAACTCTGTGGGTTTTGTAAAGACCGTGCTCCTGCTGGGCACATCCATCTGAGCCCAGGTAAGGAATCGGAACCTTAACTTGCTCTGTCCTGCTTTGCTTCTAGAGCTTTTGTGTCTCTCATGTCTCCCTCTGAAATACTGTATGAGTAAACAGGTCTGCTTACAAAGTGGTTTTGATGTTCCTGTAGGATGAAGTTTTTCCTAAAGACTAAAAATGATTGGTTCTTGCATGGATATTTCAATCAGATATTCTGTGTGATTTGTACATGAAAATGTTACCAAAATACTTAAAATTTGGAATGGAGTTAAGAAGAAAAATAGTTATCAAAGCTTGATCGGTTTGGATGCTTGGTGTAATTGTGAATTCAATTGCTGCTCTGCTCCTTTTTTATGGTGGACAAAGATTTGTCAAGGCTGAAAAATAAATTAATCCAACTTTCTCATAAAAACATACTTTGAGAAAGATCATTGACTGTGCACTGACCATTCATTGATATACCAATGCCTTTCTCATCATTTTTCTTCACATTAACAAGATGAAGGTGTTTTAAGATCCACATGAATGTTCACAATGCACTTGTTGCTAGGGTGTCTACTGGAAATGTTGCTTTCATTTTTGCACAAGATGAGAAGAGATTAAACTCTTCCTGACTTGATGAAAAATATTCTGTCTTCAAAAATATTCATAGTGAAAGCAGTTAAAATACATAAATATGTTCTTGTTATTACTTTTTTATATATGTAATTCTTGCCATTGCTGGACAGACGATGCTATATGACTGAATCAGAAGTTGTGGAGGACAAGCGTTTCTCAGTAACTCTTAAGATAGAAAAAGTTTCCAAGCACCTGAAGTGACGAAAAAGATTCACTGAATGCAGATGACAGCTTTCATCTTCCTTTATGAAGCACATGCTCATGAATATATACATTTTTGCATATGTAGAAGCTCAAGTGTATCTGCCTTCCGATGAATGAAAGAATAAGGAAATTATGTATTCAGAACTAGTTAGAAGTTTGCTTTTTTTGTTGAAATCTCCAATTTAATTGAAGTTGCTTTCCTGAGACAGAACATTTCTAAGAGGCTGCCAGATTCAAGAAGGGGGCACTGTTATCCCCATCTCCTTTTAAATAGCAGTGTGGCTTTTGGTGATATAACAGCCTTTTCGCAGTTCACTGCTGTCTGTCTGCACAGTCTGTCCATCTAAAGTAGCGGAGCATGAGAAGCTGATCTCCTAAGGGAACTCCCAACAATATCGACAGGCTTGACTGACATAAAACCAGTCTCTCTCTTTCACCTCTACTGAACTCCTAGAGTAAATTCAGGGCCTGATTGAAGAGAGATAGGGCTTTAGCCATTGACTTCCATGGGAACGGAATTTGAACACTAGCAACTACTGCCCTCTCCTAAAGCAGCCCTGAATGTCTTGGCAAATGCTGTTTAAAAGCACTATCAATTTGATCCCGCTTCCTTCTCAGGACTGAAAGCCAAGTTCAGGGCTATTTATGTCTTATTAACTAGAGCAGGCTTTGGATGGGAACTACAGCAAGCATTTAAATCTTCTCCTTGAAAAATGGGTTATGGCTTAATGAACTTTGCTCAGGTTAAAGCTGTTATTTATTCTTGATATTTGTATTTGTTACTGTCAGGTAGAAGTCAAAGAAAGAGCAGTTCCTTCTATCTTGAAGAGTTTATCAGGATGGAATAGCCTGAAATTTGTCTCAAGTGAATCAATTTGCACTTTTCTGACAGGAAAATACCAACAGTAGATTTTCCAGATACGCTTCAAAATACCACACATGCTCAAAACTTTGAGGATGTCAAGAACCATACAGAAAGATGTGCTTATCTGTTCAAAACATGAACATCTACAGATATCCAAATTACATTTTCTAAGTCAGCAGTGCAAAAGGTGAGAGAAGAGGCAGGGACACAGGCATTTGTTTTTAGTCAGTGTGTTCATACAGAAGAAAAGGAGAAAAGTAAAAATTCAGGCCATAAACCGAAGAGTGTCTGTCTGAAATGGAAGAGAGCAAAAGCAGAAAAAGTTTAAAAGATTCCCCCTTTTCATTCTTCCTCTTCTGAAGTGTTTGGGGGTAAAATATCCCACTTCTGCTGCAATCCTTTGATATTATTTTACTGATATAGCGGAATAGGATATGCTCTTTCCAGTATCCTCTGTTGTTATGTATTTGGTTAGTAAGAATGGTGGTACTAATGTCAAATATTCACGTGTATCTGATCTTGCGTAGAGAACCTTTCTTACAAGGGATTTCAAGAGGGCTGAAGTAAACCAGAGATTTGAGTTCTTCTGTGTACTTAGAGCAACATATTTGAACTCCTAAGACTCTGTTATCCTCTACCTTATGTCCTGAAAGAAGAGAGATTATTAATTTGATTTCTTTATATTTTGAGGTTGGTCACCATAGTTGTTTCCAGGTGTAAACCATTAAGACCTACACCACTTCAGAGCTAATAAGATAATCTTGCCAGTTGTAATATGTTACATGCCTGTGATTTAAAAAACAAACAAACAAAAAAAAAAAACCAACCCCAACCCAAAACCATCATTATCTGGACTCTGGACTCTGTCTTCCCATCAGAACATTTTCTTTTGATCTTTTTGCTTATGTTAGTGTTGATGGACACAGATTGACTCAGTTTGCTGTAGAGGAATATAACCTCCCATGCAGAAACTTGCCTGTGAAGGGCATGGTACCGTTGTCCTTTTCCATCTTCTTCTCTACCTCCTGAAAAGTCTGCACAATGTTTTTCACATTTTTTTTAGATGGTGGGGGGTAAGGTTGTTTGGCAGTTCTGTTCAATCTCAGTCAACTTTAAAAAGCTCCGAGTTAACAAGTGAGAGGTTGTCAGATGGTAATGCTGAATACTGGGAATTCCAGAAATGGCAACAGCTTCCTATTTGTGGTTGGCTAATATATACAGAGGATATGTAGTAAACCATGTGATTTCCTAGCTTGCTCAACCACATCATAGTATATGGGCTAATACCACACGTGTACATTAGCAGATGATCATGGCACATGTAAATATCCAATGTGCAGATTGTTTTTACATGTTCCTCCTAATGGTATCGTATGTTGCTTGATAGTTGTTCAGTGCTTAAAACAAAAAGCTTCTGAAGCTTCAGGTGTGATGTTTAATAGGTCTTTCTCTAACACTGGCTTAGCACCTGCTCCTCCCTCACAGTCACATCAAAGTGAATTGTAAGTGACCACTCTGAAATCATGCAGCATCATGCTGTGGAGTAAAACTGGTGAAAGTGCTCTCCATCTACAGAAAGAATGTCCATAGCCACCTGGATGCTTTTAAACGTTTATTATTTTAAATTTAAAATGGTTGGTTGAGCATTGCTTCTACCAAAATCTGATACAATAATCGAAGTCAGAGGTGGGGAAGGACCTCTGGGGTCACACAGTCAAGCTTTCTGCCAATAATGGATTGTTCCCTACAGTTCAGTTTCTAGTGACCTTGGAAATTGCTAGCCTGGTAAACTGGTAATGGAAGAACAAAGCTGTTAAAGCTTCAGAAGTAGCCAAAGTGATGCTGTCCCAGTGAGAAATTGTGGTTTTGATGTGAGGTTCTCTATGAGCACTGCTCCTTGGTTGCAGTTTTCAAGTGATCACAGTTTTAATCTACACTCTCTGACCCATTTTGAGCTGGCTGTAACTAAGAGCTTTTTTTAATATTATATGAACTTACCTCATCCTTTAACCAAATCGTAATTTTTATTACAAGTAAGTCAGCAACTTGACTAACCCCCCTACCTCAACATTTCCTTCATGTCCCTGCACTTTTATTCTTTCAACATTTCTAGCCTCCCAGAAACAGGAAACAAGGAGAAAAAAACAAATTTCTTGCTTTTTTCGATCAAAACTCCTGGTTAATTAATTAGACCCTCTACTTGTCATGCTGGGGAATCCAAAAGCTCCTGCAAAGAGTCAGATGGGACAAATCATTTTTAGATTTCTTTCAACCAAGGCAATACTGGTTTACTTCTCTGTTGATACAGGCAATAGAGGACAATCCTGACATATACCTAATGAAGTGGGTAGAATTCGGCCCCTCTTTTAAGAGGGAGGCAGCAAAGGCAAGCTCCCACTGGCAAGCTAATTACAGTTTTGGCTGAAAATGGTTTAGGAGGCTATTAAACGCTGGGTAGATGGGGAAAGATCCCAAGACACAAAGTTCCCTTTCTGTTGTACCCATTTGATGTGTGGTCATTTCTTCACTGGGGGGCCCTATTGTGAGCTGCCTTTTGGGGTGTGCAGCCCTCTGAATATCCTTTCTTGCCAGGGCTCCGACCCCCCTGACTATTGTATTCACACACACCAGATCTCAGTTGGAGAGGAAAGGGGTTTTCTCAGCTGCCAACTTGCTTAAAAGAGGAGTTAAGAGGAAAAGAAAGCTAATTGGACTGTGCTTGGCAAAAGTCTCTATTTTATTCTGTTTATTCAGATTTTTAAAGGATTGGGTGCCGAGAAACACAAAAATAGCGAGAACACTTATTCCTTAAACAGATTCTTGCAAAGTTTTTACAATAAAAACAGAAAGCTGCTTTAGTAAAGCAGTGTTTATCCTTGCACTAATGCTGGTCATGAATACGTGTCTAACTTAGCTGGAACTAATGCCTGACTCTACTATTCCACTACAGCAACTTAACATTCTGCACAGGCTGATTATTTTTTCAACAATTTTTGCTAAATTCTTTTAAGGGCTGCCAGTATATGTTTTTTGAAGCTTAGTTAGTAAGAACAGCTGCCAGTGGAGTCAAGGCTAAAGAGGCAAAAAATATCTGCAGAAGGCAAGATTTTACTTCAAAAGATCAGTATTACAAAGCACTACTGTTGCTGGTATAATCACTTTCTTTGGGGGGGATGCTAATATAGACTGGGTTTCTTGTCTCCACAGCCCCCACTGAGCCTTTGCTGTGCAAATTTGCTGATGGAGGGCAAAAGAAGCGCCAGAATCAAAGCAAATACACACAGAATGGAAGGCCGTGGCCCAGAGAAGGAGAGGTAAGTGCCATGCGGCAATTATTTTCCCAGCGTTTGGCAGAAGTCAGCTGCAGACCTGGAGGTCTACCTTTCAGGGCTACGAAGAAATCGGATTGCACACAAAATACAATAGTTTCACACAGAAAAAGGTACTTAAGCAGGGGGGACAGGGAGACTTACAGTAATGTGCAGAGTGTAAAGTTACAGGAAAAGAGAATTTCAGAACTTGGTGTGGGACTGTGCGCAGCCTTGTCCTACCACGAGTGTTCTGCCTGCAGCCGGACCTGAGCCCAGTATTCTCTTACTGGTGTGCCATCAGTATCCATACTGTACCTTTTAGAAACCCCAAATCAATTTACACTTAAGCAACTCAACATTATTTCTTCTGTATAGTTCCTGGTGATAAAACATCATCAGGGAATAGGAGGGCTGTTAGAAAAGGGAAAGATGCGCTTGCACATCCAAATGTATGGTTCATGTAAAAGTTTCCAAACAGCTTATCCAAGCTGGGCTCTTCATTCTGTTCAAGACAAAACAGTTTACAGTAGCCTCAGCTCCCCTACGTGCACAAAGTTAAAAAAAAAAATCTAACGGTTGCTTTCTGCTTTGCTGCAAACAATCTGTTACTGGAATTTCCTTTCTGTGTACTTGTACATGAAGTGACTCCAAATGTGGGTGAAATAAGAAAGGAATTCATTTGACTCTTCAGGAGTTTGTTTACTCTTCTTGAATGTTATTATAGGATAAAGACACTTGAATAAATGAGGTAGATCTGGTCATAGTACCTTCTTATGCATGATTATAGCTACGCAGGCTGAAGGACTTACAAGTATTTCCATCCTAAACACCTGTTCTTTGTGTTTATGATTGAGGCTTCAAGGAACAAAAAGTATGTTGCTCAATTGTGACCCACTAGAATACAAGTTGGATTTTTTTTCTTTTTTTTTTTTTTTTTTGTCGGTTTTGCTACATTTACTTCAATTTTACAAAGCAAATAAACAACAAAACTATTTGGCATTTCTAAGTTACATGTTTCTAGAGGGTTTCTGCTTTTTTGTCAGTACTTGATTTTGCTAGCTGATACTTTTCAGACCATTAGCTTATGACATATATACTCTAGCACGATTGGTGAGCTCCTAAAACAAACAGAAAGGCCTCTTGAAAGCACAGAAATTTCTCCCTCCAGCAAGGTGCTTATTGTACACTGTTCCAACAGCAATGCTCCAAAATATTTTTAGCTTTGTGGGCTGAAAGTGCCAGTATGGCAGCCACATTTGCTACAAGATTGCAGAAGTCTCCAAAGGTTCATTGCAGTCTCTTATGTTGTACATCTCAAAAAATGGAGACGTCTTCTTAGGAGCCATTATGGTTTGTCACGTTAAGGATCTACTGAGGAAAAAGTGCCCAAGAAGTACTTCAAGCGGTAGATTCAGGTCATCGTATACAGAGCTTGAAAAACAAAGGTCTATATATAGGAGACAATAATAAACCCTCAATAAGGGCAACATTCCATATTTTAAAGACCTCTAAATCCCCGTTTAAATAGTAAATACCTTCATAGCTATTGTCTCCACTGCTCTATACTTCCTTCAGTTCAAATCAATAAACAAGAAAATACAAAGTTAAAGCCAACAAGTCACCATTATGCCTGTGGCCTCAGGGCATCAGCTTATTACATTGGACTTAGTTCATTTGCTGCTAGTGGAGTGGCTCATGTTAAGCGCAGTGGTATCGCTGTGACCTAGAGGCAGGGTGTGGTTGGTGTGTTTATAATATCAACATTTACAAACTAGTTCTCAGTGCTGGGAGACATCGTTCCTTATTGTTGTTCACAGTCAACTACAGAGCTGTTGTCATGGTGCAATCTACAGATGTGGAATGATTGTAAAGATACAAACTCAGAAATATTTCAGGCTAGCAGTGTGCACTGTTTTCTTAAATTTGCTTGGATTTTTGCTGTTTGCTAACATCTGGTTAGTACCTTGCTGCACATTGGATATTTACTACTCAAAGCATCAAAGACAAGAATGCATGTTCTCTTTTAGGGTCACTCATTTATTGGATTTGTTCCCCACTGTTGTTAATTTCTTATTTCCAGTGTAAAATCCTTCTGTGTAATTACTCTTGTATATTATATGCAGTAGGGTTTTTTTTGTCCTTCAATGATCTTACTCTAACCACGATGTACCATTCGATTGTTCTCTGTGTAGCAGCACTCCGGGTAACCTTCCTACAATTATTCCTGTCAACTTTAATTTCTTTAAAAAAAGGACAGGCAGTGAGTAATGAGAAATAATTGATATATGACAAGTGTCATAGTTCTGATTACAAGTGGGATCTGGACATATTCCCTGAACCTCTGCTTTTTCTTGGTTTCTTCCCCAAAGAAAAACACTGAAATAGTGTCCAAGAGATTATTCCCTCGGTATTTCCACCCTGGCCAAATCCTGCGGTATCTAGACCAAGATGTATTTGGCTATTGTTCAGATAAGCCTTTGCATTCTTGAATACTTATGTGAAGGGCATTTCTAAAACTTCTGAGGTTTAACCAGCATTCACACTGAGCATGCGTGAGGATTATTGCTTGGTAGGACAGACCCCGGAGAAATGCCACTAACAGATCTGTCACTGGCCTCAAATTGGAGTACGCGAAGCGGAGGCAGGCAGCTGTGCCCAATACTCTGCTGCAGGGGGGAAATGGGAGGAGATTGAGCGAGGAGGAGCAGGTTTTACCTCTCCGGCTGTGCTGTTCTCAGAGGTTTTACTCTCTTTGATGGAGAACTTCTGGGGAATTTTATGAGAGCGGATTACTTTTTTTGATAAAGTTTTCAGGCCATACTGCAGAATGTAATAGAAGATCTTACTCCTATCGTACATTTTTGTAGATTGCTTCATAACCATATAGAAATACTTCAGTTGGCTGTTAAATTGGCTTACCTTTTAAAGTCAAGTCTTCAGGAATACACTGAATTTCTCTAGGGCTTTTCAGGGGGTTTTTTTGGTACTTGGTTACTTGGCCAGTTGTAACCAGGGAAGAATGCCTGACCTTGAATAGCACTTTCTAGTCCTTACCCTTCCACTCTTGTTTGAAGCCTCAGGAAATACTCAGCAGATTTACTGAGGCATTTGACTGAGGATTTGTGATGGCTGACCAGTTCTGGACTAAGGAGCCGAGAGCTTAGATTACTGATGGCTTTGTAAAAGGCTGTCAAATTATGCATCTAGCATAGAGGTGCAATAAATGTACAGTGAAACGTGCAAATGTTGAAAATATTTGCAGTGAAATTCTGACCTAATAACTGAGTTGTTAGTTTAATTTTTTTTTATTTCAGGATAGGTTTTTTCTGAGTCACACCAGTTTAATTCAGCACTCTGTTTTGAAACTTTCCCTGACAAGATCATGTTGAGATGGTGATAGAGGGTAATCATATTCAAATTCTGTCTGTAAAATGTTTGATTTAATTTACCTCCAAATTGCAATTGACAAGTCTAGAGGTGGGTGGCATTTCTCAAAAAAAATGTTCATTAGCTGAAAATGCATCGAGGAGTCAAGAGTAGTTACACATTGAGATCCGATTGGATTAAAAACTGCAACTATTTTACAACATAATCTTTTATTGCCGATTTCCTGAAACTTTGTTTTGGTTATTTAGAAATATAATCTTTTGATAGGTGTGTTTAAGAGAGGGTTTATCTGAAATTTATCTGGTAGAAAGGGAGGAATCTCACATAAACTGAAAACAAATGAAACGGGTTGCATCAGCCCAAGGTTTATTATTGTTTACATTCTTCTAGAAAGAACAGTTCTAGAAATGGTAGCCTTTCTATATATGGTCGGCCCAAAGTGATGAATTTTTTTTTTTACAGTCACAATATTTTGAAACCTTTGATACTTCATTTGCAAGTTTCTGTAAAATTTAGACCATTTAAATATTTGCATTGTCTCTTGCAAAGGAATATCACCATTACAGTATTGGTGCATGTATCACACCAGCGACATGCACCATTGAATGTGACCCCCTTGTCATTGAATTTGGTCTGATGTCTATAATGCTATTTAATAATTGCCTCCAATAATTCTTCTGTTGATGCTTTCTTGCTTCTGTAATCTGGGTTACATTTTTTTTCTTAGTAGCCAAGAGGTTGACCTCCATTTCCTCTCCTTCCCTCTCTTCCTCCTTTCCACTTTTCTCCTTTGTTTTCTTTCAAGATCAGTTGATGAAACGTCCAAAGAATTAAACATGGTTTTAGTTCTTTCTTAAAAAAATAAGATGACCTAGTAGTTTGGGAATGTTGCTTTTGTTAACAGTTTCTCTTTTTATCTGCTACTCATTACAATTTTGTCTAATGCAAACAGTAATTTAGAGAGAAAAACATACAGTAGGTAATTTGAGAGACTTCCAGATTTTTTTGTAAAGTCAGTACCAGTGAAGGGCTGAAGCAGTTGATCCTGGTGCCAGTCGCCCCTTCATTACCAGCAGCAGGCATTTAGAAATGATTAGTAGATCTGTGCCAGGCCCATTTATAACTCAGATTTCTTTTTATGCTTCCAAGGGGATAGGTACTACTTAGTTGTGTTCCATAATCCTCAATGTCTAGGGCTGATGTATTTTATACCTAGACAAATAATTTTTCCTTTTCTGTGGGAGACAAGTTCCAGGCCTGTCCAGATATGCAGTAGTACCCTCATATGCAAACCACGCACAAAGACATCTACTGTATATTTAGCGCGTAAGTTAGACATTGGTTGGTATTTTGCATGCTTATTTTCAGCAAAAGCTTAGTTTAGCAAAGAGAGCAATTGAACCTGAAGAGAAGCCTACACAGAAGGATAAAGTAGAAGGGCAAAAGATAACTGGCAAATAAGTGAAAAGATACAGAACAATGAGTTAAAAATTCTTCATGACATAAGATGCTGTCATTGTCGGCAACGTTTTGAAAAGGTACCTAAGTGGCACAAATACCAAAGACCAGTTTAAATGGTTGGATTTTGAGCTTCTAAAGCACATAGTAATATTTAAATAATGACCTATGTGAAATCACTGTCCCTGGAATCAGGATTTTAAAAGGGATCGGTTTTACTCATAATAAGAGCCACGGTTTGGTTAAAGCAGAATCAGGACTCTGTGAGATCAGTTTTCTTAGTTTTCATTTTGGCTTTGGATTTCCTTCTGTGGTGAAAAAGGTCATGCCATTTGCCCCAGAGATTTTCTTGCCGTTAGGTTTTCCTCCAAATTCTGCTGCTATGACAGTGTTCCTTATGCAGAATAAACAGATGTGGGAGACAGGAGAAAATGACATTATCTTCTTCTGCACTCTGCTGTATCCCCGACATATTTGGTGGGCTGTCATTTTCAGTAGTGCTGCAAGCCATCCCTGGAAGTCTTCCCAACTCACTGTAACACACACATCTAGTGTGCAGATGTGACTGTAATCCACAGCTGATTTAACACTGGATCAGACTGATGGCAAAACAGGTATGCCAGATCCCCAAAAGCAGATGGTTCATAGACTTGAAGATGGCAAGGTTAAATATATGAGTTGGCTGTGGAAACAGAATAATTATATTGTATTATATATGTCTCTATGAGGAGGGTATTGTCCTCCTTTTTTTTCTTTTTAACTTTTGTAAACTTTAGCACTTAGCTTTTAACTGATCAGATAAATTGAAGTGGGAACAAAGTGACTCAATACAGAGAGAACAGAAGCTGTGTAGATCAGACTTCCAGTACAATTCTGTAGGACAAAAAGGGTTTCTTGTCATTCATTTGGATATCTGAACTTGTCGTTGTGTTTATCAGCTCAACTTCTGACCTTCTGAGGTTCATGAATCACTTCCCGAGTTTGACCTCAATATGATATGTTTTTCGCTCTACAACCACTTTTTTCTCAGAACTTGCAGCTGCTTCAGGAGCATGCATCACTGGGAAATGCTCCATTTCTTTCATATGCATCTATGTATTTAAGAGGTGTCACATTTACATTATAGATTTCTCCTTCTCTATAAAAGAAAGGTGGTTTTTATTCAGAATTAAATTCAGAAATACTTCTAATAATGTGGAATATTTCTGACAGAACTGTTTAAATAATCAAAGGAAGGAACTCTGCCAAGTTAACTTTACTGCTGACTGAGCTTATTTTATTATATCAGTATTCTAAACGAATCTCATTTGGGTTGTTGGTTTCTTCCCCCTCCTCTCTCTTCCTTCTTCAAAGTGTTTCAGTCAGAGTGTCTGCTGTCAGAGCACAAGAGATCCTTGTGCTGTGATGCCTGGCAGATATTAGCGGTGGTAACAAAACAAGTACAGGAATTTCAGTGTTGAAATTTCAATTGATTCCACTGTAGTAGCCAAGAGCACACCCATTCCCCTGGGTCCTCCATCCTGCAAGAATGAGGGGATGAGTCAGAGGAGATGGGAAAGAGAGACTTATCTTCTGGTCTAATTCCCACATTGGTTCACAACAGAAATCCCTTGAGTCCTAGGGTACAACCTTATTTTTTGAAATCTCACCTTAAGAAGGAGAAACCCAGGGAGCCTCCTGCTTGGAAAACCCACCGCATCAGTGGATTTCACCCCTTTCTAGTTTGTAGGCTTTTACAATTTTTTTCCAGTGGGACTGCAGCCTCCTGCACAATAAGAAATCCAGCCTAAGAGGCATGGGAAATCTCTGTAGTAGGTCAATATTATGGTGAATTTTTGCACACAGTGAGGGAAAGATGCACACACTGAGAGTAGGTCATGACATGTTGGTGAAGCTGTTTGTGGAAGCTACTTCCCAGCAGCAAAGAAGATATCATGCAACCTAAAATTTGATCGTTTATAGATACTTCTGTTTGCTGGAAGACAGATAATGGGCTGGTAAAGGTTGTTCTTGTGAGAGTTCACAGTGATTTGGAAGAGAAATAATAAACCCACCTTATTTCACATGATATTGAAGATGTGATAATTTTTAAAATAATCACTCTGCAACTTCATCATTTCTTTGAGAGATTTACAAATCCAATTTACATAAGCAATGCAAATGTGATGGTCTAAGAGTCTTTTTAATGAGGCAAATGTGCTCATTTATGTTTAAATCATAACAAAGAGAAGGAAAAAACCAGAAACAGAACACCTTGTCTTTGCCCATGGAACATTTTTCACAGTAAAGTGTTGAACAAAGGCCTTGAGACTTCCTGGGGGAACCCTTGCCTTCCAGAGGCTATCTGATATTTCCTGCACTTTATTGAAGGAAAGAGTTTAAATTTAGAGAAAGGTGCAGACTGGGTTTCTTGTTATTAGAATCTCTTTGTTCACCGATGTCAATAATTAGAAAACTGCAGCAACAAAATAGCAAAAATCTTTATTCCTTTGTCTTAAGTTCAAACATTTCAGTAAAAATAAGCGCTAAGTAAACACATATGGTTTAAATAGTCTTTTTTAAGAAAAAGTATTTTAAAACGAGCTGGTTTTATTTCCATGTCACTTGTGACATTCTGAACACACCAGCTGAGTAATCATTGAGAATGGTCTTTATTTATTATTATGTGTGGGACCGATAGAAGATATCCCTTTTTTTTTGATTGCTTTAAGGAATTGCATGTTGAAATGCTGAGGTGCAGGATTTTCATTCAGTAGCCAAGTATGTGTCCATTATCTGGCTGAGTGGCATAAGAATTCTGTGGTTCAGTTGTTCCTTCATAGAAGATTTATCTGACAAATATTTTCCTAAAGCAGCATTCCATCAGCAGTGCCGCTCTCTCAGGTGGCATTTCATTGGGAAGTGTCACTATCAGAAGAAGGAATAAGACCGTGTCCTTCCACTGAAACATGAATAAAACAGTGGATGAAAAGATCTGGAAGAAAATGCTCTTCAGCACAGCTGAGGACTACTATAGAGGCATCAGGCAGTGCCTCGGTATAGCTAATGCCATATTAAGCACAGTGACAGCTATATTCAGTAATGTTTTTGACAGAATGAGCTGGACCTCTATCACGTGGAAGTCTGAGGCCAACCCTAATATTCTGTATTTGGTATTTTTGGAATTCCTGTTTGTGTGCTATGGAGAAAAGTGCAGACAATTTTCCAGTAAGTTATTATTGCTCATCAGTTTTTATTCCTGATGAATGAGGATGCTTCAGACCATAAATCTTTCACTGGTCCAGGCTAACTGTTGCCTCTCCTGGGCTTTCAGCCAGCATAATTTTGTAGGGAAGAATTACACAACTTGATGAGAAAGAAGTAAATAGTCCTCTGTTAGCAGCTATTTGAAATAGCAGCTGTTTAAGGCTATTCAGCAATGGGGGATATTAGCAATATTACTGGGCAAACTGTAGGTGGTGTACCATATGCACGTACTGCCACATGCTGTGTCATATTTGTCTAATGTGAAACTTCCATTTACTGGCAGATGTGATGTTTATAGTGGTCACTGCTGAAGTATTTGAAAAGATTCTGGTAATCTGTCACTGTGCAGTATGGATATGGAGCATGGATGCGGAGATGAGTGTCTAGCCTTTTGTATTTTGTACTCGCCAGGCACGACGACACAACGGTGTCCCTTATTCCTAGTACCGATAATATATAATGGACTTGATGCTAATGTATAGAGAACAGAGTATGTGCGGTTTGTCTGCATGCACCCACACGCAGGTCTGGGGTGTGATGGGGTTGGAGGGAAAGCCGAGGGTCTGTGCACGGCCGCGTGCTCTAATACCACCTCAAAGCGGCGTGAACGTGTTTGCAGGTCTCACCTGGACACCGAGCGTTGTTAGGGCTCTAGCGAAAGAGCTGCTGCAATTTATCCTTTCTGCACCCTCAGTTATGTCAGAGAAACTAAAATAAGAGCCCTCCCTCCCTTGTTGCCACTTTGTCCCCAGGTCACGCTAAATGCGAGCTGTGGTATATAGTGGGCTCTGATCCAGGCAACTCTAAGGACTGTTAGATCTAGCAGCTCCCGGATTTAGAAAGCTTGGATCTCTCCTTTCCTAAGGGATTATAAGGGGTTTTTTCCTTAGTCTTGAGTAGATGTGTGATGAGATGTTAAAATGTCAACACCTTGATTTATAGAGAATGTCTTAAGTTATTTTTAAGTTTTTAAAAAAATTGTTAGAACTAATTTTTCTGTCCCTCTAGGGCTTGTACATACTATTTAAGTTGTCTTTACCAGTGCAGGAATATAAAAAGAAAGCAATAACAAATTTTACAAGTGTTGAAAAGAGAAAGGAAAATAAGAGAGGTTTTTTTCACTAAAATGTATTGCAGACAAAAAATGGTTATGATATTCAAGTTTTATTGGCTGTCTTTTGGGATGAACTGTATATATTTCCATTAGTAATTAATGAAACCTTACCAAACAAGTAATATGCTGAGAATGTATAGGACATAAGAATATAAAAACAAGTTAAGTGGATCATCCCTTATGATTTTCTAAGCTAATTTAATTTTCACATTAAAATTAGCAGTGGTTGGGGTCACCCTAAATTTGATTCTTTCATTTTAAACTCACAGAAATAGCCATTTTTATTCTTCTTTGTATGAATGAATGCATTTTAAAAAAAATAGCCATGTGTTCTTGGCCTTCATCTCCTGAATTATCCTTTGCTTGGGAGATAGTATGTATTTTATTAAAACAATGGCATTTTCAATAAGCAAAGCTTTTGCCCTAGCATCTGCTTAAAAGAATAATGAGAAAAATATACAGATTTAATAATGACATGAACATTTTTTTGGCTGCATCAGGTAGTGTGAAGCCTGCCCTTTCAGATCAGAAATTATTTTTGGCCTCTGGAAACTTGGACCATCTCCTCTTAGACCAGCGTCCAGCTGCTGGGCTAACCTGGCTCTTCCAGGAGTGCTGCCCGCTCTCTGCCTGCTCGTCCCCGCAGCGTTTACCCTGGCTGCTCACCTGCCTGCGTGGGAGCCCGCCAAGCCCGAGCGCTTTCCTGACCTTTCTGAGCAGCCATCTGGAAGGGGGCAGGTGCCGTTATTTGAAAGTACTTCGGTAGATGGGTCCAGGGGCATTAAAAGCTCCTGCCAGGAGCGTGGACCCTGCTGCACAGTTAGTAAAGCACCTGTCCTTGAAGCGAATGCCTCTGTCTCCTGTATCAGGCAGCGAGCATATGCTCTGGATGACAAGCGGAGAGAAATACACAGTGCGTTGGAGTGGGAGGGTGCCGTGGCCATTTTTCAGCTGCTCCCAAAGGGAGAGGAGCGCCTTGAGTAACGGGGGCCCTCTCCTCTCTCTCCTCCTAGCCCTGCACAAAGGGAAGGGTCTTCCCATCTCCTGGTAGTGTCTTACATTGGGAAGTGTTTCATGAAGGGAGGATTAAAAATAAGACGACAAAAAGTCAAAGGAAATGCAGTGTGTGGGAGATTATCAGTCCCACGTCTTAAAAAAGGATGCTGGGGAAAAAGCTGGTCCTTCCCACGCGGCCCCGACTGCCGTCTTGGAGCATGAGGTGGAGTGGGAAGTGCAGTCTCCAGCCCTGCTCTCTCCCTGCCTTTCCTGTGGCACCTGTGGACATGTCTGCTAATGGTGGCGGCGGTGACGGTCGTTAACTGGACGCTCTTTTGACACTGCCAAATCCTTTTGCACAGGTCACCATCTGCTTGGTGGTGAACAGCAGTTGAAAGGCTCTGTGCAGCCCATTAACAAATTCTTTTGCTGTCCAGACCTCTGAAGTATTTTAAAAGCTGTCTTTAAAAGCTCAAGAACTATTTTTTTTTTTTTTTTGGGGGGGTGGGGGGGGTGTCTTTTCTGCTTCGCAGCCCACTTTTTGTTTCTTGTCTCACGGTAATGAGTTAACTGTAAGTACAAATGAGAGCCCAGGGAAATGGTAGGCTGGGGTCGCGCAGGGTGTGGCCTTTGTAGGAAAGATGAGGCTCCTTCCTGAGAAGCTCCGGTGAACTTGACTTCAGAATATTTACCAACTACCTGTCTCACAGGCAACAGCAGGATTTGGCCCTGTCTTGTTACAGTGTGCAATCGGATGTAAATACATTGATCTCAGTGGAGTTATGAACTGTTACTGGTGCAACAAAAACACCGTTTGGCCTAAATGTTACGGAGAGATGACAACCAACATACTGCTCAGAGCTGTTTCTCAGGGACCTCTCAGGCAGGGGAAGTGGCCAGTCTGTCCGTGCTGCTTTGGGCCATCTGAGCTTCCCTGGAGAATTTAGATTTCCGTCTAAGTTGCATTCAGTTTTTATTCATATTGGCTTCGAATATGTTTAACAACTTTTTTTTTTGTCTTTTTTTTTTTTTTCCTGCAGTAATAGTAAAAATCTGTTTTTCTTCCCTAACTATGTGCAGGCTGGCATGGCTTTGACTTACGATCCAACAGCTGCTATACAGAATGGGTAAGGAATGCACGTTTTCTTACACCTTTTTAAAAACTATTTTGAATGCCATCTTCTGTTTTCTCTTTCTGTGGTGAAACTTACTCAGAAGCAAATTCACTCAGTCATTTTGTCTGAAGCATGTAATGCTGTATTGTCAGGTTCTTCTTTTAGTTTCCCTTTTGTATTTATGCCCTCTTGTTTGTAATATCCATTTGAATGGGAAGTTGTTTTTCCTAATAGTTTCCATCTCTGTTTGGCAAGTGCTGGTGAATGTTTTTTTAAGCTCTCTGTCATGAAATGGAAACCAGTAAAGTTTCCCTTTACTGACTTTGCTTTTGTTAAAATAATCATTGAAGATTCCAGTGTATTTTGGATAATAGAGCTGTTACTTCATCTGGGGTTCTCTCTGCAGGCTGGCTGGCTTCCATAGCATTGTCTGAATAGAAATGCCTAATAGGGAGAAAGCCTTAAATTAGTGTGTTAGCAGATGGGATTTAGGGGTAAAATTCTGAGCAACACTCTTCTTCATTTCTCAACTACAGTTTGCCAACACAAAGAATTGCAACTTCTTTTTTTTTTTCAAATTTGGCAGAGAAGTTACATCATCGTATTATTTACCTGCACGATTACTTCTGCAATTATTTAATGAGCTAGAAAAACAGAGCCTTGAAATCTAGCTGTCCTTTCATAGAGGTTAACGACAAGTTGAAGAGAAGCAGGAGGTTCGGCCCTGAACTCTTAGACAGTCACTCTTTGATCAGAGAGGTGTTTGATACGATTATCAAATTCCATGCATACTCCCGTCTGCATTCTCCAGCTGAAGGGGAGAATGTATTGATATAGGCAAGAATCGGTTTATTTGTTAAATATTTGTTAGGGCATTGCTAGTTGAAGCATTTAGGAAAAAACTAACATTCCCAGTAGTTTTTTTTAAAAAAATCAATAATAGTTAGTGTATTTTGCTAATTGACCTTTACAAGCAGTAGCTTTATAGAACTTGTGATATTCCCATGTTGTGAAGGAAGTGGCGAAACCAGAGCAACTCAGGAAAAAGAGGGGGTTTGCATAGTTGGGATTTCAGAATCCTCTGGTTCTGTTTCCCTGTTCTGACCTCCCAAACGAGGTCTTCTCTACTGTTACACTTTTCAGTCGGTAACACATTATAGGCTATGAATAAAACCATCACTAGTTCATAATCCACTAGTGTTTCATCCGGACAACTGGCTTTTACTTCAAAGGTATTCCTGCATGTCAGTTGCGTGAATGTTTTGGAAACTGTAATTTGAATGGTCCTTTGAGATTAATATTATTTTACTTCAAGAATATTTTTTTTGAAATTATGAAAGTTATCTCAGAATCAGACATTATTTGTACCAGAGAGTACCCATGCTGCTCAGGTGTTCAGGCTGCTCAGATGGTTTGGTCACTCAATTGTTTGAACACGCTGTCACTGATCATTGGAAAAAGAAATAGCACCCAATGGAGAATTTCAGCTCTGCAGTTTTTTAAATGTTCTTTTATTTGTAAAGCATGAAATAAACTACAGCACTGGATATCTCTCTAAGAGTGACAATTAATTACTGATTTGACATATCTCTTCTTTCTAGAGTGTCAAAATATTTTCAGTTTCATTGGGACAAAACCATCTCATTCAAAATGCTCTTATGGTGAGATCTTGATTGTATGCAGTATCATGAGGAGAAGCTTTTACTATGCGGAAAAATTGATTTGTCCACCAGACGTTACACAACTGCTGTTCAATCCTATCTTTAAAATGCTGTCACCTGAGGGTCACCAGGACCCTTTGGTTGCACAGTTTCTTTTTGGCTCCCCAGGCATTCATGTAATAGTATCTACATATCCTGTAGTTATAAATTTTTACTATTTTTCATAAGCCTCTTTACTTGCAAGTACAATAAAAATCTAGCTCATGGGTTTTATTTTAGCTAAATCCAGGAGCACCTCGATGCTTTGGTTGTAAAATGTGCAAATGCGATTTGTTGCTCACTGACACAAGACACAGGTATCGTAGCAGGTGTGTGGCCATGGTGAAAGACAGTTAAAGGCTCTTAAGCACTATGAAGTAAAACAGGTTAACTTAATCACCGGTGAAGGGGCATTAGGCAAACACATTGCCCTTCCTCACAGTGAGGGCAGTCTGGAAGTGAGCACACAGCTGCTGCTTGCAGCCCCCTTCTGTTGATGGTGTGCCCATACCCACCCTGTGGGTAAAATGCTGCATAATACTTTGGCAGTAAGGTGGACCAAGCCGTTAAGGTTTGCATGGAGCAATGTTACCCAGAGGTCCGTAAAAGAAAGACCACTTCCTTGTAGCAGGCCTGCTCGGTGCAGCAGTCAGGTTAAGCGGGCGTTGACCCTGCGCGCAGCTGAGGACTTGTTGATGTGCTGTGATAAGCATGAGTCGCTCAGTCCTTGGGGTGCCCACCAGCGTGGAGCTTAGCGAGCTGAGGCTGGAGAGGGGGAATGTAAAGATACCCAAGCCAAGGTGAAGATTCATGTGAGCTATGAATTACCAATTGTCGTGGTCTAACCCCAGCCAGCGACTAAGCACCGCGCAGCCGCTCGCTCACTCCCCCTGCCCTGGTGGGATGGGGGAGAGAATCAGAAGAGTAAGGGTGAGAAAACTCCTGGGTTGAGATAAGAATAATTTAATAATTGAAATAAAATAAAGTAAAATATTAGTAGTAATAATAACAATATAATAATAATAGTAATAATAATATACAAAGCAAGTGATGCACAATGCAATTGCTCACCACCCGCCGACCGATACCCAGCCAGTCCCCGAGCAGCGATCGCTGCCCCCCGACCACCTCCCCTGGTTTATATACTGAGCATGACATCATATGATATGGAAGAGCCCTTTGGCCGGTTTGGATCAACGATTCTGGCTGTGCCCCCTCCCAGTTTCTTGTGCACCTGGCAGAGCGTAGGAAGCTGAAAAGTCCTTGACTAGAGTAAGCACTACCTAGCAACAACTAAAACATCAGCATGTTATCAGCATTCTTCTCATACTAAATCCAAAACACAGCACTATGCCAGCTACTAGGAAGAAAATTAACTCTATCCCACCCAAAACCAGGACACCAATAAAACTGAAAGACTGACTACACATGCTGACGTCTATTAGGGTCCTTTATAGGGTTGATAGATGCATTTTAATGCATGTAAGTTGCTAAGTCCACGCAGGATTATATGGAGGATGGAAGCCTACTAGAGAGACATGTCTCGGCAGGTGTCACAGGGTGGTATTTAAAATTCACAACTCCTTAAGAGGTGTGGATTATATTAGGTTTTGGGCTGGGGCATAACCAAACCTCAGGGAATAATCTGGACTCTTGTATGTTGTCCAGATGAAGAGGTAGGTTCTCATTGCTCATGGTGTAGAACTATCACTTTTATTACTGTATAACCGCGTATTTGCCTTGAAAATCTATAGCAGGAATAAAACAAAAGAGAGTGAGAGAGAGGCTTTCACTAAAAATAGCTAAGATTTTTTCCCCACAAAGGAATAGATAATTTTCTTCTGAGTCTATTACATTGTAAAGCTTGATTCTCCATTTCATTATATTGTTTTTATGCCCATGTAACTCTGTTTAAGCATCCAGTGGAGTTACATCAGCGTAAAACTGGTATAATGGCATAGAGAATCCAGCCCGTAGTGTACCATAGCATTGCAGTATGAGTTACTGAAGATGTGGTAACCACACACTTCAGTAGATAAGCTCTTTTCCCCTGCCAATCTCTCTGTGCCTTTTTTGTTTTATAATCAGCCTTTTCTGAATTGCATTTACAAAGGTACTCAGGTTTTATTTTGGGGAGCAGTGTGCCTGTTGTAATATGCTATTGATTTTTCAATTTGTGGTATTAATATTGGTTTAGTGCTTTAATGCACTCGTACAAAGAACAAAATAGAGCTCTTGTACTTGCACTGTAAGGATACTCATTTAAAATATTCCTGAGGCTTGAGTCCTCCTGGCCATTTGACTAAGATTGCGATGTACTGTATCAGTTTAATATCTGATATCCGGGGACTATACTGCGCATTTGCTGGCCAGTGGGCTCAATATTCAGATAGGTCTTTTTCATCTCAAACATCTGACTCTGTGGCTTATTGCAACAGAAAATTGCTGCCTTGATAATGGTTGGTAATACTCTTACATTATGTGAGCCCCAGGATACTATTTATGAATCTTAACTTTTTTCAGTACTGCCTGCAGGCATGAGGCATGAGCAAATGGTGTTTATTGCAGTGCAAATAGGGTCTTGCTCTTGTGCAGATTCCGTGTGGAAGCTTGCACATTCCCCCATAGGATGGGAACCATATGGATTTTTTTTTTCTATTTTTTGGCAGGGAAATAGCGACCAGACGCTACAGATAATGCAGTCCCCAAATGCGGAGGGAGGGTTGATGTAGGAGGGGAGTATGTGCTTTGTCTGTTAAGCAACAGAAACTGTTCTTAAAGCATTGCCTGCGTGTGCCTGATGATGTACTGGGAACATGGTTCTTTTTAATGTCTCATAAAAACATTTTCTTTTGGGCCCGTTGTAAACACCTCTTCATGAACATCCAGGAATATCTTTTTGCCTCCTAGTGATGAGTCTTCCCTTTGCTTATGGAATCTGGGCATGCTGAAAAGGTCTATTTTTAATACAAGGGCAATGTCCATTTCGCCTCGTCCCTGCCACCTGCCTTTCTGTGCCTTTGCTTCTAGCGTTGCAGTTGCAGCTGAGGAGCAGGGTCACTGACTCGTGCCTGCAAAAAACTGTACGGGCCAATGTAAGGATGCAAACTGCATTTGTGCAAAATGCAGCTGAGCCTTTTGGAGAGCTCTCCTTAGAACCCACAGGTCAACTACCGCAAAGCCTACAGCTCTCAAAGCACCATACCAGATACCGTACATTTTAATGGCAGGAAGCTTGGGGGCATAATTGAACAATCTATCTAAAATGAGTCAAAGCCAGTGTAATTCATATCTCTTTCCACTCCTCTTTCCAATGTACATATTCTGATGACTGAGAATCCTGTATTGCCTTGGAATTACAACATGCGTCTTCCACCTCATTTTGCCTGCCCCTGAGCCTAAAGAAAAAAAATAAAAGGGAAAGCCTAAGATCAAATACGGCAAGGTCAGCAGCTGCAGATCTTGTTGGGATGCTGTAGGATTTACACCAGAGCAGGCCACTCCTGCATTTTTGCTCCTCCTGTCCTTTTTTAGGTCCCCCAGCATGTCACTTATGCAATTACATATTGGGACATTAACGTGTTTGTAGGTAAAGGGAATTTAGGGAGATGTCTCCATGCCCCACGGGTGAGAGCATGTTGAGCCCTGCGTGAGCGGGCGCTGCCAGGGTGGTACATGGCTGTACCCGTGCCTCGGGGAGGCTCCGCTTGAGCCTGTCCCCAGCAGGGACACCCCTGTCCTCACCATACCACTGTACTTCACGCGTGGCAGAGACGTCTTCAGAATATACTTGTTCAGTTCTTGCTCTGTTGAATTCCCTCAGGCGGTATCCAGATCCTTTTTGTAGATCCCTTTGGGCACAAGGGACGCTGTGGCAGGAAGACAAACCTGTGTGTCTGGGTACAAGGGATTCCTGACTGCAAAATGGTTGACCTACACCCTGTCACAGTGACTCAGATTGTTGGACTTGATTTATTATTATTAAAATTGAAATATATGAACTGGATTTTTTCACATTGCCATTTGCTGCATCGGATTTCCTTCCTTTCTCTTCTTTGACGCGCTGGTGCATGCATTTTCACAATATAGCTGAGTGTCCTGGTAGTATGTTTTATTTGATGCTTAGTTGAGAGCATTCCAAAGTGTGACAGATAAATGGTATTGGCAGGGGTGTTGGAAGGGTTGTATTTTTCACATTACCAGAGTGTATATTCTACAAGCTTATGTACTATTCAGATAACTGCATCTCTAAGCTGAAACTGAAATGGTTAGCTGTCTGTCAAGTTCTTGGCTTAGCACACATTTTCTGTAAATTTGGTAGCATTTGCTGGGATTTATTGGAGAGTTTATTCCAAAGAGTCAGCATTACTTCCAAATGGAAAGTTGTTTGTCCCCTGCACTCATCTTTGTCCGAGCAGTTCACATGTGGTACGAGTGCAGCATCAGTGCCAGGCTGATGGACAGAATGAGAACAGAGTGAACAAAAATACGAGTTTTCTCGAAAGAGTTTTGTTTTTATACTGTCCTTCTGTTTAAGACGTTTATATGTATTTCTGTTATGTATTTTACCTATAGAGTGAATTCTATCAGTCTGCCATCGACTGTTTTTATTTGCCACATGCAGCATTTCTTAGTTCATCCACTTAGCAACAGCGTAGCCAAAGTGATTCCTGGTTAACCTCGAGCTGGTTGAAGACCCCTGTAACAGGCCTTAGATAACATATGCATTGTGCTAATGCCATAGATGAACTCAGCTAGTGCCGTAAAAATCCTTTCCCCCCCCAGTGTTGTATGACCTTAACGTTTGATACAACCAGTGCAATACAAATGCCTCTGAGTTCTCATAATAGGATATATATATATAAAATTGGGCGAAGGCACAGTTTTAAAATAGTCTCTGTGCGAGCATTGTAAGGGCAGATAAATGTTCCTAAAATAGCAATATATTTCTGTTAAACAAAAAATCACTCAGACGCCACCTGCTGCTTTTGGCATTTTAAAATCTTATTTGGAATAGAGAGAACAAATGATTGCCTCTCTGTCTCCCTCTCCCCTCCCAACTTTGAATGTTTCCGCCCGGCCTTCAAAGACGGCAGCCTGTTTTTCTGAGGCTATTGGTTGGATGAAGTCGGTGGTTATTTGAGCCTGCATCCAGAATGAATGCATCCAGTCTGAACTAGACTGATTAGTACTAAATCTGGGATGCCAGGGTGATCAGGAAATAGAGCACTTGTTTAAACACCAGTAATGATTTTTTTGTTGCATGGCTCTCATGGAAAACTACTGTTGATTGCCTCAGCGTGGGGAGAAAAAAAACACAAAAAGACAGGGAATGTAATCCACTTTACTGTTACAGAGAGAGCATATGAGCAAAATCTTCTGTTACTTGTAGATTGGTGCACGCTATATGAGAAGGATTTGCATGGCGTTTAAATTGGACAAGAGAACACTGCACAGGAGTGTTTCTCTCTCTCAGAGTCCAAAATATCAGCATTTTGACAGCTGTAAGACCACATTCTTTTTTTAAGCATTTTTTTTTTTCTGGCTTGCAGGTAAAACTGAAAAGAGGACAAATGCAAAAATCTTTGCAAACACATGCATATTACGTACTTACATGATCCACCAGTAGTGATATTTTCCAAGTGATAATATTATCAATAATCAGTAACTGACAGGGAAGGAGAAGAAATGTAACATCTATTACCATCAAGCAAGAGATAGTGCAACTTCTGTTCATAGCATGCAACAGTGGCAATAAAAACAACTAAATCTGAGATTCTCAGTGCTGCCTGGGGCATTTGTGATACACTTCACCAAAAGGTGGGGTTTTTGTGCTCTGCCTAGAGGAATATGAAAATTTCAGCCAGAGTTTTTGTAGCCATCCCTTAATAAAATAATTCAGGCATGTATATGGAATGTGTTATTCTCAGCGCTGAAGCATTAAGATCTGAAAAGAAAACAGTACTGCATGTAAAAATGAAATCAGTAATATTGTCTTCAATATCGCGTAAGAAATTTCCTTTCGCTAGCTAGCACTCTGGAAAATCAGCTGTCTTTGCATTTCACATAATTACTTCTTGTATCGTGAAGTTCTATATTTCTGCTAGTTGAAGTGAAAAAAATACGCTTTGTGTAAATATTCCTCCTCCTTTCCATTTTCAAGATCTGTTCAGTGGAGCCATCACATCTTTTTTATTGTGGTTTTGGAAATAGATGGACATAATTACCTGTGTAGACTCTTTTTGTCTTTGCCTGGGAGGCAGTGAATTAGTTAGTCAGAGCCTAGCAGTCGAAAGGTTCAAAAAATCTCGCTTTTGTTCTTTGTTTGCAGATTTTATTCCTCACCGTACAGTATTCCAACAAACCGCATGATTCCACAGACATCAATCACGCCATTCATTGCTGCTTCCCCTGTCTCTACATATCAGGTACGTCAGATTTGCGCTTGTCTACTATGTTTCCCAGTTAATTATGTTTTGGATGTGGATGAAGGCAGAGTATATAGCACAGAAAATTGTGTGAGTGCTTGCGCTCTTGAGTCACACTTTAAACAAAAGGCTTTCTAGTAGTATTCAGGTATCATTTGGTGTAGGGTTTGAAGAGTTTCCTGCGTTCTTTACACTAGCAATGAAAGCCACTGTAATTTTTTCTTATTTCAATCAGCTTCTCTAGTAAACAGGATTTTGCTTCATTTCCAGTTGACAACAGCAGAAGCTTATCATTCTTATTGAAATGTTTTCTCATTTTGGCTCCCTTTCATTAGCCAAAAGTTTTTTTTTAAATGTGTCTTTTTATGATTTATGTTGACTGCATGTTTTTTGACCTTTTGACCTCAGCTGTATTTGCTCCAGTAGCAGCATGCTTTAAAAGCACTCATTTTTATCCAGTAATCCCTGACAAAGCAAGTTACTTGAGGATAACTGTCCTCATATCCTTCTTCAGTCTCCCCATGTTTTGTCGTTCAGAATTTCTCTTTTCAGCATATCCCTCACAGATCTCCACTGGGAAATTATTGCCATGTTCTGGCTTTCTGAGATGGAAGTCAAAACCAGGTTGTGTAGTTTTGTTATTAGCCGTTCTCTGGGAGCATATCACTTCACTCTGAAGCTCATCATTGGCTATACATTTTCCCATTTCAGTTATTTCTGTCCTATAGCATCAGTGTTCTTCCTGTCCTGAGTCCTACCTGAGATAAGCTACCCAAACTCACAGAGCTGTGTGGTGGGTTGTTCTTAATGTTAGGGTTGGTTTGTTGGGGGCGGTTTTTGAGATGGTATGCTACTGCTTACCGGTAATTCTGAGAGGTGGTGCTTACACTTACTGTGTTTTAAACTTGATCTTCAAAGATAAATGATTCTTGTAATTTTCTTTTACTTTTGTGTTATTTAATTTTAGATAGCTATGTAACACTTGCCAAACAAAAGTTGTTTTGGTGAGATAAATTCAGTACATTTCAGTACGTGGCAACACCAAAGGAATGTCAGTGCCAGAGACATACGAGTGCAGCTCACATGCACTTTTCTCAGTAGCAAAGCTGGCTTAAGAGTCAAACCTCCTTCCTCATATTCAGGCCACTGAATTAGGGCCACCCAGACACTTACTCCCATCACTGCTCCACAGTTCACAGTTGCTCCCTTCTCCCACCCTGACTTGAACCATTGCATCGGTTCATGGTTTGATGCATTTGCACCGAAAACATTGATTTGTTGGGGGGTTTTTTAACACATACCATTCTCTGTAGCAAGTTTGCCCTGGCACAGAGGAGGAACTGCAAGGGTGCAAGAGTGGCAGCAATGAACAGCAACAAGCTCTAATATAATTTAACTACTGGGGATTCACAACAGAAAATTTTGTGGTAGAGGTGTGTTTCCATGTGTGTGCGCTGGTTTTGGCTCTGAAGATGTTTCACTGAATTTGCTTTTCAACAAAAAATCTACTTTGATAAACTTCAACAAGTGTTAAGGCACACAATGATACAATTAATTCTCACCACTTGCTTCATGAACAAAATCACAGGGCATCTGGAGAATCGGGACCTTGTAGTTTTCTCCTGGTCATCCCTGCTCATGCTCAGTCTGAGATGCCACATGCCCACCTCTGTGAGCTTGGGGATAGCTAGTGAGTTGCCCACTGATGGCTGTTATCACAGCTGTATTTTTGTGTACTTCCTGTGTGTTGTGGTGCCTAGACCGATACAAAAAGAATCTGGGATACACATTTCTTGGGGTTGAGTCTGAGTTATGATAGCATGTGGGCCATTCACACTTAGCACAAGAAGGGGTTATGGCTCAGAGATGCCACCACAAATACACAAGAACTCTGAAATGTATTTAATTGTTAGTAAAATTGGTATATCCATGGAATCTGTTACATGTCAGTCATAAGGCAGAACAACAAAGAAAGACTTTGGTGAGGCATATAGAATTCTGGTGGAAACAGAGCCCACGGTGCCCAAGGTAAGAGCTGATCCTGGGGGGGCAGGGTCACCTTAAGCCAGCTTTGCCATGGAAGCTTTCAATTAGAATAAGCTTCAAAAACTCTGAGTTAGATCTGCAGTTCTTACTGAAAATGGAATAATCATTCTGGGATCTCTGAAAATGTTATACCTTTGAAAGTTCATACAGATGCTTTTGAAAATAAACTTTGAACATTTTATTTCTCCTGCACTGTTGGCTGGATGTCATGTTCATGATTATATTGATGGACGAAAGCAAACAATACAAATGAAAAAATAGGACAACATGGAATATTGACGACTGCTTTATGAGATAAAACGGTGTGGATCGTAGAAGTGGTGAATCGCTTAGACTTCTGACTTTGGTAGAAAACATTATCGAATGAAATCTGAGAGCTTTTTCCTTAGACAATAACTTTATGAAGCATAAATGAGTTGAGTTACATGACTTAAGTCTTTTGCCAAAATTAGCTCTATAGTTGTAATAGAAAGAATATTTTCAAGTCAACCGTTGAGTTCTGTTTTAAACTTTTCTGTGCTAATTACAAGTATTTGATATGCAGGTCCAGAGTACTTCATGGATGCCTCATCCACCATATGTTATGCAACCAACAGTAAGTGGATACTTGCTTATATCCAGCAATTACATTGTAGCCTCGCTCTGCTTGTCGGCCACATTAAAGTCCTAGGTCATGTAAGAGCAGCCAGCTGCTCCCTTTGACAAGAGCCCTCCACCGTAAAGATTCTGCTTCTTTAAGGAGCACCATTTGATTTATAGAAAAAAGGGAGGATGGGTGATACATTATCTAATTGCATTGATTATAAGAGAATAACAAGCTCTAAAGTGTTGCTTCTGAAGCTTTGCTTCAGGGACTGCAAGATAACTGCATTCCTGCATACTTTGAATTGCCAGGATCAACACGTTACCCCTCCCTTATATGCCTGTCTCTCAAAAAAGTCCTTTGTAGTTCTATATACTTTAAAGGATCCTCAATGCCTCAGTAACGCATTTCAAGTACTGGAAAAGGGTAAAGCACAGCTGTCTTACAGAGTCTGCGAAATCTGAATCTGCTTTATGACTTGACCAGTCAACTCTTTTTTTTTTTTCCCTGAGTAAATTGTCATCTTTCATCAATTTATAACTACTACTTAAAGCTGCATTACACTTCTACCAACATTCATTAGAAGCAGCACAGGTGATTTTTTTTGTTTACCTCACAGAAGAGTTTTGATGCACTTTGCCTAAATGTTAGTGACATACCAGAAGGAAACAACATACTGAATCCCACTGTGTAGAAATTGCTTTAGTTTTGGTTCCTACCTTTCATCAGTTTCTCAGGTATGGATCCACTTAACAGTGTCATTAATCAAAATTCAAATGTGTGCTCCACATAAGCATCAATACATTGATTTATATGAGGAGGGTCAAATTAAAAGGAAGGTGTATAGTTTAGGATTGTTTGTTATGCACATTTGTATTCAAATATTTTGACTTCATAATGGAGTACCCCTGGTGGGAGTTAGCTGTACAACAACATGGATATAATTACACTACATACCCATTTAGTAGCACAGGACTCTCATCCCAGTTTGAAGCCCCCTTCCACATCCCTCAACTCTTTGGAGGCAAGCTCTTCAGTTTTTTCTCAGCAGACAATGACCAAAGTGTGGGACAGACTGTCTCCTGGAAGCCCAATTCCCACCACTGTGGTGCTGCACCTCGGTCCAAACCCTGGTGGAAGTTTCCATCTCAGTGGAGGAAAGCTGCTGCTGTGTTCCTTGCAGGGAGACAAGCTGTATCGAACATACTCACAGTTAAAATCAGTCCTGTATTCTAATACTTGGATTTAATTGCAAACCACAAGAAATCATAGATATGTGTATATGATGAGTTATCAGACATGTGGAAGCCAAAGGATCTCTGATTCTTGCAGAAAGACTCCCTTTCTAAAAGGAGAACCTAAGCACTTTACAAATCCCAGGTTTTGTGTATATGTGTGTTTGAGTTTTATCAAAGCATTCTTCTGCAATACTAGAAGCAGTGAGTATTTTGGTGCAGTAATTGGATGTATTTACCCCTTGGTAAAGGCCTGTGAAGAGAAAAGTAACTTTTATAGTGAGTGGCACCCTCAATATGCTGAGTTAAATTTGCGTTCATTGCCAGCCAGAGAGTTGTGTCAATGAAGGGATGTGTGCTTGTAGGAGGCAAAGCAGAGGGACAGCGGATAAGTGGTGTAACGTTTCAGTTCCAGTGTCATTGCCATTGTGGGTTACCTCCGTGTGTTGTCTGTAGCAATCCCAGTCTCATCACTGAAAGATTTTTTCCCATGTGTTTCCCAAGATTATGTTCTTAAATAAACGGACATGAAGCATTTAGTACTGAAGAAGTATAAAAGCAAAAATGCAGAACTACCATTCCCCAGGTTTCCTTCAGAGATGAATTCTTTATTAGAAATGTCTGAAAACTTGTCAGAGAATTACTACACAGAGGACTCAAAAGACATCAGAATTAATGGCCTGTTTTGAAAGAAAATAAAGAGTCTATGTCCATTGTAAGTTTGCTGTAGTTTCGTGCCTAACTATAGACTCTATTCTAGGCACCTCCATAGCTTAAAAAAAATGAAGAAAAGATTATGATAAAGTTGGCAGAATTTAAGACGTGGGTTTTGGTAACCCTGTGAGCTGATGAAACTGGGAACTTTCTAATTCAGTTAGCTTTTTGTTTCTTCTTGTAACTTAGTTTGCCATGTTATTATCTAAATTGCCACCACTTTACCTCATAATATTTTATGAGATGATTGATTGTGGTGCGTGATGTCCCACTGGAAACCAGTGCAGATAAATATTACATTCCCCTTGCTTCAGGAAGGAGAACGTTTTTTTAAGCCTCTATTATTCTTTGTGAGTAGAGATGAACTCTTACAGAAAGCACTGCTGGAATTGCTCAAATGCTGGTGGTTAATTCTTTGTTTTGATTATAAGTATCCACTAAGTCATGTTACTGGATGATTAGCTTTTCATTTTCGACAGAAAGTCCTACTTGATATTTATGTATAATTTAACACCACGTAGTGTCCTTCATGACAGAAAAATAGGCAGGGTCGTGCTGTAGAGGAGACAAAGGAGGTTTTTCATTCAGCGTGCTGCGCACAGACAGGACAGTTTCCACCCAGGCTGGCGAGCTTAACGACAGGAGGGAAGAGCCACCACCCTGTGTCTGCGTGCCTCTGCTCTGCCTGCCCATCTCATCGCCTTTGCCACCCGCCTGCCCACTCATTCACCTACCATGCTCTTTCTTCAGTGATATCCCCTGCAACAGGTTGGCCTGCCGGAGATGTTGCTCCTTTATTTCCCTTTATATCACATATCAATTTCAGCATGTTTTCCTGGTTTGTGCATATGTGCTTTCAGTATCCGTTTACTTGGTGGATTAAAAAAAACCCACTATAATAAAAGATTGTATCTCCAATTCCTTCTGTAGCTTTTTAGCTACAACCACATAAACCTCTGACCCTAACAGATAGCAATAACATATACATTAACTGGAAAATATTTGCGTATATTGCTTTCCATTCCCCAGCCTTGTTTGTTTTCTTACTTTTGTGATCTCCTGGAAAGCAGGTAACAACCAAAATGACATTCTATGAGAAAAAAAGGAAAATTCTTTTCCTAATGGGAGAAAGTCAGATGGGCAGTCAGGGGCCCTGCAGGTATATCATAATATAGTCATGATTTTCCCTGTAACTTTTAACCTTGATATTGTAGGTTGATGCCAATGAGGAACTGCAAATACAATTTTAAAAGGGGTTTTATTTTTTGTTATCAGTGATTTTTGCTAGCCTTATACTAAGAGCCATGGAAAATTAATATCAAATAGGTTAGGGTAACATTGCTATTTCAGAATAAACAGCATTAAAAGTATTCTTCTGCTGGCATAGTAGGGTCACATGTGAAAACCTCCCACATCTTTGTGCTTGCACAACCTTCAGGGTTTTGGAAAACAGGATTCCCAAATCATGTGAACATGATGACAAATTTACCTTGAGGCTCATGTGTGACTCTGACACTTTTGAAAAATGTACCCTTTGTAAATGGAGCCTTCACCACTTTTTGACCATATTGACTGCACTGTGTCTGAGTAAGAATGCCTCAGATTTGCCAGTTTTGTTGCTTTGCCACGTGCCCTGGTCCCTATCACTAGCTGTAATGGGAGACAAGCTCCAGAAGAGTTATGGCAGTGTGGGGTTGGACTTGTATTGGCATAACATTTAACGCCCTGATGGCAGGCAGTCTGGACTCCGTTTAGTTAACTGTAGCTTTCAAAGTACAGTGCTCACTCATCCCTACTTGAAACAAGTCTTGTATTTCATTACTGCCTCAGGATAAGGGTAGATGGATAGTGATGACAGAATCAAAACATAAATGGGATAAGAGTTGTTCTGGGGATTTATAACATTTGCTATATTAGTCTGTTTTTCCTGTAGTCCCCAAAGGCTGTGTGATGGTTCAGGGAAAAAACCATGTCATTTAAAGTCAATTCACATATAGGTATTCTTCATTTTTATTAACAATGACATTTGTGTAAAACTTTTTTCATTCAAATCTTTACTACAATTAATACATACAGTCTTCCTCTCTAAAAGTAATTTTTTTAGTGAACCAACAGAAATACTCTACCCTAATACTGTATGTGCACAGTGGTTTTACACTTACCCTCTTCTATTTGCAAGTAAAACTGTGTGACCATAAGTAATCACCATGTATGCACAGATAGATGTTCTTGTCGGTCTGGAAGAGTTTCTGCCTAATAGCTGCAAGAAGGAGTATGCCAGTAGCAGCATGAAGGGTGAAAGCAGAGCAGCATATGGACAAACCTACTATTGATAATGATAAAGTGTGTTTGAGAGAATTCCTCTTCTGGACATTTCTCAAGCCTTTAACAGCCCTTTTAGAAAGGTCACTGTCTTAACAAACGCCCTTATTATTTTTTTCTGTCTTCCTTCCTCTGGCCCATGGCTGCATGTAATCTGCCTGTCTTTAAAAGCAACAACAAAAACGTTTCTTATTTCATAAGCAGTGTAAAACCCCTGCTTTGGTGAGAAGCAAGTCTGAGTAAGGACTCCAGATTCTTGCCTTTTGATTGTTGTGCATGAATGTAGCATAAAAAGTACAAACTGTCCAACTGAAATATATCAGTTTTCATTTTCTCACTAATGATTCTGTTGTTTTGGATAATACCCAAAATACCACAGCAGTTTCAGTGTTTTGATTCCTATGCTCTTGAACAAAGAAGTTCCTTGTGCTGTGTTCAGTCTCCCTCTCCCGAGACGGCTTTCTCTGCCTCCGGGTTGTTGCTCTACCTTTTTAGCAAATAGAGCCGGGAGTCCATCTTGCATTTGCCTGTTTGAGTGTAAGGGAACAAAGTGTGTCCTCTACAGACAGTTGAGTCCTGCCTCCAAGATGAAATGTGAGAGTTCGGCTAGCTGGTATGAAAAGTAAACAGGAAATAATCCTTAGAAATTGGAATCTCCAGCTAGCCTTTTAACTTTTAGCTGTGTATTTTTAAGAGAGCCTTTGAACATGAACTTACTTGAACTTTTAAGGCTAAAGAGTTTAGAGGTTGAAATAACTAACCAAATACCAGTGCCAAAGTTCTGCTGAACAATTTTAATTCCAGTGTTTCCCGAGGCAGAAAATCAAGGACTGCCAATTCTATAACTCTGATAATCAAGACAGTAATTGGCAGTGTTCCTTTGGGATGGGCAGGCTCGCATGAGGTCATTTCTGCCTGCCTCTCACCCAGCACCCACCGTATATAGATGTTGTCTCACTGCTCCTAAATGGGTAATTTCAGTCTCAGCTGAGCACATGCTTACCGATCCTCTTTAGTGCCAGGTGCTGTTGTGTTGAGGAGAGCACCCAGGTCAGAAAAGCAGTGCTCAAGCTCAACCAGCTCACACCTCTAAAAGGAAGTAGGTGTAAACGATTCACCCAAGTTACATCTCATACTCATGTGTAGGGGTTTGTATGTTTGGTTATGCAGGTCTTCTGGAAACATATCAAAGTATTGCTGCAGTCATTTGTTCTGCTGTTGTAAAAATTGACACAAATTAATATGAATGGCAGAAAAAGATACATCCAAGTTAGATTTCCAACCCCTTTTGACACTCTGCTAGAGCCCCCTAGTGAAACTGGACATACTGGACATTTTTTGTGATGGCAGCAAGACACACCACATATGGATTCACTTAGAAAACATGGACAGGAGAACCACAAGTGTTTCCAGTAGATAAGCCCTTGCATTTGAGGAACTTGTGCTTTGCTGGTTTATCCTAAAAAGGCTTAAGAGTTCTAGTAAAATTTTGTCTTCTTTCAAGTATTGTACAGATAGTGTGAATACTAAATGGATAAACCTTCAGTCTAAGATTTTTTTTAAAGATATTTACGTTAGTGGAAAAAACATATATATTTCAAACAAATCTATAAATGTAAATGGAAAAGATATTTGGAAAAGAAGGCGGCTGATACTAAATTTGAAAGGTACCCCAGAGATTTGGAAGCCAGGAAATTCTGGTTGAGGTTATGGAATATTGATTTCTTTTTAACAGAAAAGATGCAGCCTTAACCATCAGCCTTCATTGTCAAGAAAAGTCTTAACACAACAGCTGTTAAAAGCAGCAAGTTTTATCAAAGGCAGCTATTTTTTTAAAAAGATAGTTATTAATCAATAGACATTAGAGTACCTTCTGTGGAAGAATGAAGTGCATTTTTAAAAAAATCAATCTCTAATTTTGTACAAAGCCTGCAGTCTGTTTTAACTTTTCTAACTTCGCGTACATCAGCTAAGACTGAAAATCACTAATATTTATTTATTTCATATAATATATGTAACATCTCTGGTTGGATGTAGATTTGCATTTACATCAAGTTTTAAATTTACACCAAGTCAAAAACCTGAACACAAACTGTAAGGTTCATATATCGTGTTTGCCACTTTGAGCAAAAATGCCTCATTTGTTTAGCACTGGTCAAGTTAGTTATTGTCCAGGTGGTAGATTAATAAGTAGGCAGAATGTGATAGGATCAGTAGAGAGCGATAGACTGCGTAAGCACATGGTATTAATTATAGGCCAAGAGTTAGATGAATGAGTGTGCAGAAAGTAATGGGCTCAGCAGAGTGGTGAATTAGGTAAGCATGTGATATAAATTTGTCAGATGATTTCTCAGTTTAGCTCACCATCAAATATTTTGCCATGTGTATTGCATTATGGTTACGCATGCGTATGTGTGCTGTGCATTACGGCCCTCTCAAATTTATCCTCCATCATGGACTGTCTTTTATTTTTCACCTGGTAATGTCCATTGTCTTGCAGTTGATGCTAATGTTATCCAACCTCTTCAGTGAGACCTCTGCTACGCTGGCTTAGGCTTAGGCTTAGGACAATATGCGTGTAGTAAGCAGGACACAAGCCCACTTGCAACACAGATGGCTGTATAGTGCAATTGCCGAACGTGCAAGTTCTGTGAGGGTGGAAAGGAAAGGCAACAATTTTCATCTGCCACAGGCAGCAAAAAGCTTTGAATCATCTCTGTGCTCTGGGAGCACAGAGGTTTCGCACTAGTTGGTGACAAGGCTGGGAATGATCTACTGTGGGTGCCTGCTGCGCACAGTGGTGGGTCCCTTTCCCATGATGGAGATGTGGTTCTTGTTTCCATAGTGCAGTTAAGGATAAAGGATGTTGTTGCAGGACAGTTCTCCAGCAGAAAGGGACCTGGATCTCCCTTCAGCTTCCCAAACCCCGTCCCAGCACTGCAGGAAATCAGCATTTCCATTACAGATGAGGCACTGGGCAGCTTTGGAGAAGGGAACAGCCCTGTGAACCCAGAAGAGTGTTACTGAGGAACAGCTGTGTTATACCACTGGAGTAATGCCAGGGCAGCACTGTAGCCATGATGACTCCAAAATAAGAATTATAAAGACTGGCACAGCCTGTCAAAGTTGTAAATGTGAATTCCTGCTAGTGAAGGATCAAGTCAAGTTTTAGGCTATTGACAAGATATCCTTTTATATACAACTGAGTAGGAAGGGGGTTATGTGAAAATCAAAGGGTAAACTGCAAAGTTAATTATTGTATTACTATTTTTTAAAATATGGTATTCATATGGGGTTTTGTCCCAGAGGATTCAACTGTTATTGGAAGCAAATTCCAAATGGAAATCATGCATACTTGTTCAGCTATAAATGTAATGTATAGCTATATTCATCCTAGCCAGAGCTCCTTTTTTAACCTGTGCCTGCCTTTCCTCACACTGGTTTCAAAGGGTAGGCTTAGAGCACTTAGTGACAGATACTTTTTCTTCTGCCACTGATCTGTTGTGTGACCTTGGAGAAAACATCTTTCTTCTCAGCCTCACTTTCTCATTTGTCTTTTTTTTAATCCCATCTATTTAGATTATAAAACTGTCATACCACTAAATAGCTTTTACTAGATGTTTGTGAAAAGTCTGGTGGAACAAGGGCCTATCTTGACTGATGCCTCTAAACACAGCCTCACAATGATACTATTAGTGTTTAGGGTTTTCCTGTTAAATATTAAAATAAGTCTGTCCTAGCTACAAAGGGAAGTATTGGATCCGTTTTTTACCAGTATAAATCAAGAGTTAACTTTGCTTAAGAAAATTGAATTGCATAGGTGTGAAACGGTGAGAATGAGAAGAGAATCACGCCTGCAGCAATAAGTTGATGAAGGAGACTCTGGCACCTTCCTAATCCTTAGAACAAAAGCACTTCCATAAATTACCATTATGTTATGCAAGTGTATTCAAGGACCAATTTACATAAGCAGGGGAAACTAGCTAATCTATATATTACTTATGATTACATCATGATTTATCTAGAGCAGGAGTTGCATAAAAATTATAATAATGTACTCTAAGGACTTAGTGACCAGTTTGTGAGACTCAGGATTCTTGCTGTATCCAGGAACCATGCTATATAATCCCTTCCAAAACCTGACTAAATAGTTTGATTTTTTGCTTCTTGATAATCCTATCGGGAGACTTGTTTCAGAACACCTTTGCTCTGAGGCTTAGCACTGCATTTTTAATTTCCAACTTAAAGGTGCTCCTGTTCATTTTACATCCATCTGTTCTTGGTCAAACATCTCCCCTACCTTCAGAAACTCTTATCCCTCCCGGATGTTCACCACATTAATTTATAGGGAAAAATCTTACCTGCATCTTCATTTTCTAGGCTAACTATGTCAACATCACTATGCATTTGCAGTAACTTAGGGATTTTGTACCTCTGGCTGCGACAATGACTCTTCTTTGGATCTGTTCCGCTTTGAATTCTTTTTTCTGGGACAGCCAATGCTCACAGTATTCCTACCTTTTGTACAGTAGCATTAATACTTCCTTCTCTTTGCTGGAAGTACTTTGCTGCATTGTAAAGTAACATATTTTTTTCCATTGTGCACATGACCTTAGTAATGCAGTCATCCTGTAATTCACTGATATACCTAGGTTTTCTCCTTCTGCCAGGTTTCCAGCAAATGCTCCTACGTTATAAAGGAAACCACATATTAGCCTAATTGTCTTCATGAATTTGTGCCTTGCTCTGTTTAATCCAGTCCTTCCTGTATGGTAGTTCAAATCTGCCACTTTACTGAATGTGCCTCGCAACTTCGTAATTCCCCCAAATCTTGTTATTCAAGGGCATTATTTAAAATTTTGGATGAGAACAATCCTTATGGAGGTTTTAGTGACCCTCCCATGGAAGCAGTATAGCTTGTCTTTTTGCACAACCTGTTGTCATTTTCTCTTTAGTTAATTCTTTCTCATCCCCAAAGTTTAGTAATTTTTGGTGTAGCACTGCCTGAAATACTTTATTGACCTTCAGAGAGCTTAGATCTGCTGCATGTCCTTTGTCTGGAAAATAGGTCATTTTATTTTAAAAAATGAGGTTAGGTAGCTCTATCTTTGGTTTATCTATGTTCTGTCTTCATTAATATCCTTTAGTCCTGACCACTGGACCTGTGCTTACGTGTGCCAGCTCTTGCATTGCTCTGCAGTAGAGATGATCCAGTCCTGGCTCCTCATTTCACTTGCACCCGCACCTTGAGTTCAGTGACTTCTTTGGGTTTTTCATCTCCCTTGACTGTATTCATTCCTCTGCCCCAACTCTCATTCTCAGAAAGCTGCCTCTGCTGTCTGATGGCTCATGTGGGAAACTGAAGCAGGGTCTTTATCCTGTTGGGGCTACTTCTGAAGTAGCTTTAATATGTACCCCATCCTCACTGCATGGGGAGCCCAGCTCTGGTTTCTGTCCTTGTTTTTCATTTATCTATGTGAAAAACCTTTTGTTAGGTGTTTGAATATAATTTGCAAACTCTCAGATACACGTTTAGTGAATCTTAATTCTGGACTCGAGATGTAGCTTTTTTTGTCTTTTTTTTTTTCCCCTTCTGTGTTCATTCCTGATATACTTATTGAGGTGTCTCAGTAAGTGGGTGACTAATTAACACCTCCTCAACTGTAACTGGTGAAGCATCTTAATAACATAATTATTTTAAAATTATTTTTGCAGAGACAGTGCTAACAGATTTTTTACATCTGTGTATTAAATGTACACTGTGATTTGACATCCTGGAAGTTAGAAAGGTCCAAGATATCATAAGTAATAGCTTATTATTGAATGTAGTCAGGTCTAACAGTATTTGCCATTCCTTTTTTACTGTTAGATAAAATGCTTTCTTTTCAGTTCAGATGTCTTTATAAAGAATGTAATATTGACCTAAGCTTTGCAGTACAGAGGCAAATCTAGATCAAATCGTGTGTCTTTCCTAAACTGATTTCAGTCCCACTGGAGTGAAGTGGAGTGATTGCTTAATTACAGTTTTCAGGTTGAAACCTTGTAGCCTTGTTTTCCTCTCAAACTGGTGTAAATTAGGAATAAATCCGTTCTAGGTCCATGCATTCAACAGTGTGTGCCAAAAAGCTTCTTGTTATGAATCAGTGGTAACTGCAACATTGTTGAGAGCATGGTTTCAACCTCTTTCTTACATGATTGCAAAAACAAATAGTGAAATATGATAGTATAAATACTGAACATTCTTTGACTATTTCATCGTGGATTGATGAAGAATGAGTTGTGTAACACAGTGACAGATCAACAAAGTCTGAAGAATTTTGAAGGACTACCGAGTTGTTATTTAGTGAAACCACTGTATGGTTATTTTTAGGACTACCTGCCAAAGAGAGATGCACTTCCAGCAGGGTAGGTTTTCTTATCAAATGGCCTGTTGTTAAAAGGAAGGTAGAAAGTAGGGGTTGAAATGTCACTTCTTCTAACCGTGTTTTAAATGCAATTTGTTATTTCTTATTACTGACTACGGCCTTGAGCGTACCCAATTAAAGGATGTCTGCTGAACAGCCTTCCCACTCCATGCCTTTTAAATAAGTTACCTGGTAGGTTTTGTAACATTGCTGCAGGCCTTGTTGCCCAGGAGAGCCCGTGTCTCTAACATCCGTCCCAAATCCCAGATGTAGCCCTTCACCACTGTGCTTTTCAGAGCGAGCAATCGAGTGGAAGTTACCTTTTCTCTACGCGCCGCAAACCCCACACATCCCAAGGCAGGAAGACAGTTGGGTTCCTCATTGTCAGATGTCTACTTCTGCCTCCTAAAAAGCTGTATAACTCACAGAGAAAAAACATGTGCAGAGTCCTCAGCCAGGGCTTGGTCTAGGATAACTTGGATGATTTCTTCAGCTCCAAGCTGAGGGTCACAGGGTTGACACCCTGCTACTGATCTCCGTGGTGGGACAACAAGATTACATATGATTCACACAGCAAACAGCCTGCTTTCAAACAGCCTTTGTACTTTTTGAGTATGGCAATCTGTAAATCATTATGCATCCCCTCTTTGCCCAATCCACACAGGATGTGAGTCTGTGTCAGCTCCCAGCTTGATAGCCTTCCTCTTTAACGCGATCAATAAAAAACTCCTGCTTGCAGCTTGGGAAGTTACTAGTCTATCGCCTGCCTCTAGCCAAGAGGGTGGGTGTCACATTCACAGATGTCCCACATCTGACAGGGTTGAGGCTAGAGGCATATTTTGCATTAGCAGGTAGGGGGAGAGACCTGCTGTTGTAAAGCTGGTCCGCCCACACTGCCGCAACTGCTCCTGGCTAACCCCAGGTTCCAGTGAGCCAGGAGCACCAGCAGTCTTTCAGGAAAAATGTGGTTGTACGCACTCCACCACTGACATTTCTTCCTGCTGGCAGGCCATGTCATTTCTGTGGAAAGGAGAGGATTGCTCTAGGTGTACTTATTTTAAATGGGGATGAATTATTTGATGCAATGAGCATTTCCTGGTGCTTGTCACAGGTCTTACTTCAGGGAGAGGAGGGGGTGGACATTTGTCGGGAGCAGTTTTGAGTGTTTTGGGTAGACAGGCAGATGCAGCACCCTTTCTCGTGATTCGTGTCTGTGGAAGTAGCAAAACTGTATTAGCTCCCTTGCTAACTCCCACTCAGAGTTCAGCAAGCAAAGCCACTCATCATGACAGCTAAAGCTGTGACAGGTCACGTCTTCCCTCAGGAACTGTACAGGAATAACAAGAATTTGAAGGGAAAGACCTGTGCAATTCCCCTGGTTTCATGCTGCCTTCTACAGACAGTAACACTCAGTTCAAGTCTTCAACCTCCACTTGATATCCAATTTTATAACATTTCAGCCTAAATCTTCACAGGTGTTCAACACCTTGGGCACATTGGTTTTAACAAGAGGTGACTATAGAGCCAATTTTAGACAGTTGCTTAGGGCAGGGTGATGGGGGGAAATGGTGTTTGAAAGGTAGTCTTGGTAATGTTGCTCCTGCCAAGAGAGTTTGGACTCGATGCTCAGATTTGGACTCACAACAGCAAACCTACCTTCAGTCCATGCTAGTGTTCATGGTAAAGGCGGGTGTGACTTTCCTGGAGTAGCTCCCAGGACCTCCATACTAGTTTTGCCTTTTGCTTTGTTTTGCCTCCACTTTTCAAGGTAGCAAAGCCAGACCATTTATCCTTGGGTGACAAAGTTCAGTTTTGGCTATAACACTGAGAAATGTTTTGCTGGGATTGCATAGGTAATGTGCCCATCTTTGAGATTCTGGGCTTTGTATTTCAGTGGATAGTAACCACAGATGTTTCCACAGGGATAATATAGATAGATCAATGTATATGTAACTGCCATCCATTCAGAAAAAATTGTCGGAGGTGTTTGTGCTATAAGCCGGGTGAGCTCATTGTAGTGATTTTGGAATAGAGCTTGAGGAGTTTTGAGTACCATAATCTAAGAGAACTTCGTTGCTTGGGGACTGGATATTCAGGTGTGTTCATTTGTCATTCTTCCTGGAGTTTTAAATGCCATTCAAATCTGTCTTCCAGATAAAAATCAGTGATACAGGTCATGACTTTGAGAGTGTGGGCTATAGCGATTAGCCATGATCTGTTTGTGATGGTATCTGCTTGCCTCCCCAATATGCAATGTATTAGAATCCTCTCTGAGCCTCTTTTCATAATTTTGTTCAACAGACAAGTAAAGGAGTAAGTAGGAGCATGCCGTGAGTGCTGTTGTGTCAAGTGAAGTATGAGACTGTGCCTTGCTCTTTTCTTTCATCTTCTTGGCCAAGCTGGGACAATATGTAACCGGGTATTATGCCATATTTATTATTCTTAGAATCATAGAATCGTCTAGGTTGGAAAAGACCTTTAAGATCATCCAGTCCAGAGGAAAAGACTATGTTAACTCTTGTGCTGGTAAAATTCTTGTGGATAAATAGAAGTGATGGAACTCTTTGAAGTTAATAATTCCAGTATCCAGTATAAGTCGTAGGCGCGTCACAGGCATTGCTTTTGTATGTTATATGTGCTAAAAGACAATAGTTTTGCTCGAATGTGGTGGTTTCCCTCTGAGAAGTATTTTCTCTATTTCAAAGAACACTATCTATCATTATGACATGCTCCAAAGTGGAAGCCCAAGCCAAGCAACAGCAGAATCAGCAGAAGGTTAGAATGTGTGGCAGACAAAGACTTAAAATCCCAAAAGAGTCTTCTGTCAGGCACCCATTTTTACCCTAGATATCATTGGTTAATTAGTTGCTGTGAAGTCAGTGCACACTAATGTGAAATTGTTTAGCTTCGCTCTGAGTGAGTCCATTTTGCTGACCTCTGACTTAGGAACTGCAGTAAATGTCATGAGCTGCTGCAAGCTGTTCAGGTCTTCTGTGGTCATTTGCTTAGACCGTGAAGCATCTGACCCGTAGGTACACCCAAACAGCAAGTTTATAGCAAATACGCCGGATCAGAAATGAAAAGATGAATCGTCATCTCTAAAATATAGGACAGTTGCCAGCAAGTTTTAACATTTTCTCTGTGGAATTAAGGGACTTGGAATGCAACTTCCTAAAAGTGATGAATCAGTTCTGATGATTGATATAAGGCTCTAATTTTCCTGAAGGTTTTCAAAGGCTTCTGAAATGTTTCTGAAATATTCCAATAATTGGTGTTGTACAGTATTAAAAATCCTGCCAAGCTGTCTAATTAAATAAAGCCATAGTTGCATCTCAAAACCAAAATTAACTACTTGGCTTGACATATTGCAAGCCCTCTTACACAGGTGGATAATTCAAGCTCCACAAGGAGTTTTGGTCACCTAGTTTCTCAGTTCAGTGGATCTGCAGTTGAATCATTTCCTCTTAATGGGTGACTTGACTAAGTGGTTTGAAAGTAATTAGCAAACCCAGTGGATCTGATATTGAAGTGTGTGATCAGCATCTTATCGGGAACTTTGTATTTCCTGTGGGAAATGGCAGTCAACTTCTCAACAAATTCAGAAGGCAACTTGTTGCTCCTTCTTCTAAGGAAGCTAATCAAGGAATGGTTGCACCATCCCAGGCATGTTTTGACTTGTGGTGAAGCGATCCCAGCTGATTTTAAAGGCATTTTCAGAAAGTCTATTCTTTATTAGTATTGGATGTTTTATTTGGTCACTTTTAAGAAAGCAGTAATTGACTTCTTACAGACGCAGACTATTTTTTATCCACTAATACATTTTAATCTTGGTGCACAGCTATTAATGGGATATGCTTCCACTCCAGAGCAATTCAGATTGATTTTGTTTCTACTTCAGAAATATATTACAGTAGACCCACAGTATATAAAAGTGCTCAGTGTGTTGAGATGAACTAGCCTCACGGTGTTTGCAGCTTCTAATGGGAGCCCAGTACATTTAGAGAAGTGGTGATTGATTGCCTGGTGCTCGGGCTAATTGATACGGCACTGAGTTAGTCAGAAGCTCTCAGCTCCATCAAAATCACACATGACATTGCTCCAGTGCCTCTTAATATTGACTGGATAGTTTGTATGATAAAAGCAGCATGTTTTGGAGGAGACTTCCAGAGCTGAGTGAATCTTCCTTCAGCATCAGTTACATTCTTTCCAGAAAGGCTTCCTGCCTGGAGTAGCATTACTCCTCCGCTGGAAATTTTTTAAAAGGATGTTCTCAGGTCTGTTTATTTTTTATGGGCTTGGATGCGGTCACTGAGATCCTGTGAGATCAGAAGAATGGAATGAAAGTGGCCACAGATGACACTTGAGCTATTTCCACAGCTGGATGCACACCAGCCAGAGTAGGCGGTCCTCTGCAGATGAATTAGTTCGTTGAAGTACATGATACAAAACATCTGTTCCAATGAGAACAAACAAAAACAATGTGCCTTTGAAGACTGCGATTTGTTGGGAGCTGCTTGCAAGGGTGCTGAATGAGGCAGTTGTCAGCAAGGAAACATTTTCAGGCTTGCCCTTGTGTGAACTAAAGCAAAACTGCACAGTAAAAATACCTAAATTCAATCAAGCAAAAGGCTTGCTTTTCCCAAATTTTGTTACTCTGATTCCTGATACGGCAATGGGGAGGGAGAGAGCCCTTCTGTACCAAATGTTTTTTATACCGTAAACCACTTTTAATACAATGGTGTAATTCCAGCTGAGTGGCTGTAAAAACTTAGAAGCTACACTGGTACAGTAACTGTTATTCTGTCAGTCATTCCCCGCACTGCTTTATTACCAGCTGTCTTGAAGTGCAATAGACATTTTTCATTGTCACTGCCACCTGATGACAAATAAAACCTTCAAAATGGTTTTGCTCTGAGGAGTAGCTCACAGCTTCTAGCCAGAAGAAGACCTTTCATGTCACCTCAAGGAGCAGAAGCGATCCAAACGTTCCCACCCCATTTTACTCTTACAAGGGAGTTGCTTTTGGCTGCCTTTGATTTTTTGCTTGCAGTTGAGCTGATGAGGAAGTAGGAATACTAGATATTTCTGGAGTAAACAAACACACGGTGTGTATAAGGCTGAAGACAGATCAATCAAAGCCAGGTGTTTATCCATTATTACAGGGCAGTATTGTTCTTGCAGACAGTTCAAAGAAAATGCAATACTCCTGACACAGTATTTTAGCCAAGGTAAGGATGAATTAGATGCAGCTATATACCAAAGCACCGGTTCCTCTCTTTTTTTTCCTAAAGTGAGCATACTAACGAGCACACAGATTTGATAGATGAGAACAGTATCTTATATGCATAATAGGAAAAGGCTGCACTACCAAAGCATGCTCCCAAAGAGCATTGGTGCCCACTCTGTGTGTGCACATAAGGTAGACAACAGTAGTAAAAGAAATAAATAGAAGTTAATCCTTTAGATCAAGTAAGTAGTAGGGTTATGTGATTTTGGACCTGGAGATCCTTTAGTTCTTTCCCTGCTGACGGCCTGCTGTGTCTGCACCAGGCAGCTCCTTTTTTTTTTTTTTAAAGGCTCAACAACTGAAACAGGAGCTCTCGTGGGTCTCAGATGAGCTGGTGGGAGAGGGCATCTTTCCTGGCATTGCATCTGTGATCCAATGGTGGGTGTCAGGAGAGGTGAGAAGCTGCTGAGGAAGCAAGGTTAAACAAGATTCTTGTTTAGTTCAATTGATTCTAGTTTACGCTTTCCTGATGAGCAGGGTGTCTGATTGTATACGTAGTCGTAGTTTATTATAGCTGTACAAGACAATTATGTTAATCTTACTTTTATTTCCTAATATTCTTTGATCTCATACACATCAAAGATGTAAAATTTTAGTCTTGTTGGTAATTAGCTAGAAAGCAAATATGTTGCCTGTCAGTACAGAGGATACAAAGCACAAGAAATTGTCCTGGGGGAGTCTAGATTCTAGTCTAATTTTTTTTTCTCCTCATCAGATTTTTATTTCCCTTCCATCAATTGCCTCAGCCATTAAATAAGTGTACTGGAAGTAAACTTAGCCATTGTGAAACTCATTCAGCTTTTTAAACCACCTAGTCACTCAGTATGGATCCTCAGTTGAGGAAAAGCAGTTTGGTAACATCAAACAAAAATGTACATCAATGTTTCCCAAACTTGCAACAACCCCTCGCGGTCTGTATTGACAAAGGTTTCACGCTTGCTTGCTGTTAGTTTTAAGCAGACCAGGCCTAATGCTGTGCACAGTTCTCATTTGATTCACCCATTATAGTCCAAAGGCTTTGATTCCTATCTTGTGATTAGTGCTCTGGTCAAGAACAGCAAATGAGTATATGCTAAATTATTTGGCTCTGCAGTTGCTCTTCAAAGCTGTCTTTCTGGAAAGAGAAAACGCACAGGGATTATTTTACAATTTGTGCAGTGAATCTCTGCATCAGTACTTTATGCCTACAGCTGGAGGATTTATACGTTGCAATTTATTCTGGGGATTGACCCCTCCCCCCACTTTTGTTCATGAATTGCAGAGAGATCATTATCTTCATAAATTTGTTTACTGTCCAAAACTTTCGTATGAATAATTTATGGCAACATTGCAGCCTAAGGATTGTTCTCAGTGCGCATAACAAGTATTTATTAGATGGTTTCATACTGGAAGTTGTTATTAGATTGCTGCCTTCCTGTTCCCAGGTTGGTTGTCCTTATTTTTATTAATTACTTCAGCTTCTAGACAAGATGACTGTCTTGTCGTAAAATAAGATTTTGTTTCTTGATCAACCAAGTCTGCAGGCAGCCACAGGCTGCCTGTATGGCACGTACTGCAGAATATAAAAACAACACAAAATTTAAAATTGGGTTGTTGGGAAAACAAAAAATCATGGAATTACGGTCTGAATCTGAAAACAAGAGGAAAATAATCTCTGCTTGGGATAATTAATTAATGACAATCTGTCTGTGGTATAAAAAGCTATTGGATACCTGCATAGTAATGTACAGTTTGGTGTCTGTCTCTGACAATTAAAACAATGTGAAATCCTGGTAGTATTCAAGTTGGTGACAAAACTCTAATTGATTTCAGTGGGGCCAGGATTTCTGGCCAAATTTTTCAAATTCACTGAACTAAGATTTGTGTGTTACTGTGATTGTTGGATTATGGAGGTTTCAACCATTGAAATTGCAGACAGCTTCTGCTAAAACTTTGTCCTCATCTAGTTCCGGTTTTATGCTTTAAGCTTGCGCATTTCTGCATTACTTCCCTGCATTTATAATCATTTGCAGTGACACAGGGCTGAAACACCACAAAGCAGGGTCTTTCATGATACTGCAGTTCCTCAATAGTGGAAATAGTACTAGAAAATACCACAAGAAATACCACCAGAAAACCATTTCATGTACTTTTCAGTCCCACAAATGGATTTGCTGTGTGCCTGGAAAAGCCACTGCAGAACAGAAATATGGCTGCCAAGAGGTTGGTCTCTACTGGAGCTTATCGGAACATCTGCTGTTAGTTACGTTATGTCTTTTGATGTCAAAGACAAAACAAGGGTTTGTTTGGTTTTGGGAGGAAGGGGGTTCGCATGGAATGAAGATTCACAAGCATGCAGTGCACAGAGTCCAGCCCTCGAGTCCCTGTCACTCTGGAATTAATTAGAGCGCTGTTTTTTCTATCCACACAGCTCTCAAGAAAAGATGGGAGTATTACCCATTTGCCTATCATCTCATTCCTATTTATCTTCCTTTGGATGTTTCTTGTTTCCTTTTCCTCTGAGGCTACCCTTTGCATCTGGCTAGGACTGACAAGACTATTACATATATAGTACTCCGTGAATAATAAAATTTGGCTTTGTGGACAGAATCAAATAATAACTCTAAAACTTGTCTTGAAGTGAAAATGTGCGGAGGGAGCGGGTAGTGACATGGAAAAAGTTGTGAAAATGTTGTTTTGACTCCACTCCAGGAGAGAACTGAGGGAGTGGGAAGAGGGTGAGAAGAAGAACAAAGGCAAAATATCTATAATCTTTCTGTTTTCATTTCTGGGTTATTGAACTAATTTTAAGCTTTTTTTTCCCTTCAAATTTAGATAAATTCTGAAATGACATGTCATTTTGAAGTATGGTGGAAACATTGCATTTTGACAGCTCCAATTTTTTCATTCTTTTGGTCACAATTATGTGTGAAGTGTGACCTGAATTCACAGGATGTTTTATTCTCCCTCAAAGTCTTTTTTCCAAATAGTTTACTGTTCATCTCACCAATATGTGTACACCATCCAGCTGGCCTTTTTTTCTCTAGCTTATACTATGAATTATTCCTCCAAAGCATAGAGATCTTCTTACCTTTATGTAAAAGATGTCTCCCCAACCTCATGGCAGACTCAGCTGGCCAATCTGTGCTTCCCAGAAGGCTGATCATTCAGTTTGGGTCAAAGACTCACTCTGGTACATTTACCACAATAGTGGGCCACCAGTTTATTCTTCTCTGGCTGCAGAGGAAGATGTTCTACGTTGTCCGAGACAATTTCACAGCAGTATTTGTCAGTAGATAGCTCCTAGTCAGCTGCCTTGTAGCCTGAAGAACTGACTTCAGTTGGGTAAATGCAGATGTAGGGTTTAGAAAATTTAGGGTTTGACAATTCTTGAATTGCTCTTTTTGGCATGTCCTTAGGACCTCTGAAATTAGTGTTGACCGCAATGGTAGTTTGATTTCTAGATGCCAGAGAAAATAAAACAGGCATAAAGACTTTTTCCAGAGAAAACTGAGCACCTCTACAATATTCAAATAGCTGAAAGATTTTCAGGAAAGCAGCCCAAAGAAACATCTTTGACTTCAACCTAAAATTCTGTAGATCAGACTGTGTGTGGAGGACACAAAGCCATAAAGGAGTAAAGAATGTCTTCGTCATATGTCAGGATCTGACGGCTGTGCATTCACATGGGCTTGTACACAGTGACTGGTAGGAAATGGTGGCACACCAAAAAGCTGTAGTAAATCAAAGCTTTTTATAGAGATTACTGCAGCAAGTATGGGTAACAGAACCAGAGAGACTCACCTAATTTCATCCAATAAATCCATTCACATTAGAAAACTGAAGCAGCAAACTTGGACTTCATTTGCCCATGTTGCTTTGGCTACTTTTTTGGCTACTTCGGTTTATGACAAAAGGCTGCACTCAAGCAGGCAGCCTGATTCTGAGAAATGCAGAACTCTCTGCATTCATCTGCTTATGCAAAAAATTACTACTGTGTTGGGATAGGTTGAAATGGGTTCTAATTTGATGCAAATAGCAAGAGGTTGCCATCTATCAATGTAGAGAGAGGTAATAATAAAGTATTTGGTCATTCTAGGCATTACTGTAACTGGAGAGTGGGAGAAGTACTTTGTTATCTACTTTCTGCCTTCATTTAACCAGTATCACCAGAATTCCTCTGAAACTGGTAGCATGATGGGATGGATGTGGTCCCTTCACTAATGTGGAAAATGGACTTTTTCGGGATCAGTCTTTGGTGGCTAGCAACTTTCTGATAGAGTGCCCTGAAAAGACACAGTAGCAATAGGCCAGTGATGGAACACCCTCCGTAGACTGGGCAGCGTGCGGGGCAGTGACAGTGCAAGCCTTTCCCCTCTGTGCCGTCGGTGCTCTTCACCTTGGAGCTAACCTGCAGGGATGCAGCTGTGGGGATGCATCCCCCCACCTTTCACAATCCTTGGGAAGGCTATTGGACATCACCGGTTGCAGTAATGTATTTTTGCGATGGAGAGTTTCTCTGTGGGTAGCTGATGCCTGGACATAACTGAGCAGCTGTAGCTTGATAATGACTTTCAGTCCCAGCAGTGACCAAACCTGGTGACCCAGCATTGAGACTCCCTATTCTATTACCAGTCCTCTGAGCCACTCTGTTCCCACCATGTACTTTCAACATACTTAACATGTTACAGCTGTGCTCACTGCTATACAATAGTTAAGAGGGCTGCCAGCATTTCCAGTATGAACTCATATTTTAAGGATAATAACTCAGCTGTAAAAATGTGCTCCAGGCTGAAACTTTATAAGGAAGATCTCAGCCCAAGAGTGACTTTATGTGGACAAAAAAAGGGAAAAATATATCAATTTAGTCATTCTTAATCAGTACAGATATATTAAAAAGAAACTAAGTAATCCTTGCCAGATCAGTTACTTACTTTTTCTTCTTTTTAGCTTAATAATAGCCAAAACCTACACCTTTCTGAACTTTTCACATCTACTTTTTAGACTAGCTGGACCACTTGCACGATGAAGTTTTATTCACGAGGGTCAGTTTTAAAGTGCTTTTCCTCAGTATTTTCATGTTCTTTTAAAAGACAACGAAGTGTGGAGCAAAGTAGACTTAAGCTAGCTGTTTTCTATTGTTTACTTCAAATCTGCTCAGCATGAATCAAGAGGTAAAATGTTCCCTTTTCTTGATTAATTTGGACTGGAGTGTGTGATCGAAACCACCTGTTCTCTTCGGCCTGCAGTGGTGATGACCCAGGCTGTACCCCCAGTCTGAATGGTCGTGGACTTGGGAAAGTTCAGGTGTAGATGCAGACCCATCCCAGAACCCTGACAACAGAGCAGCTCCGGAGTCCTCTGTATATCACACAGTGTGTGTAGAACTTAGAGGCCTTCGGTAGAAGGAAGACTTATAAATGTCAAGCATTTATTATAATGCACAAGCTGGTTTCACTGGAAGTACCTTAAAGTAAACGAGAACTTAAAATACCACATTTTTAGCTGTGTGTTCACCCTCTATAGACTCCTATTTTCTGACTATTGACACAAAACTGAGGGCTTGAATTTGATCTCATTTACATCAGTTGTACTGTCACTGATTTAAATTTGGTTACCTTTGAAGTACATACTCTGAGTGCTTGCTGCCATCGCCTTCACTGGCTTCTTGCGGTCTTGTGCATCAAGGACAGAATATTTAGGTAAGGACATTTTTGCAGCTGCAGTTTCTCCACCTTGTACCTATATTATCAGTTGTTCAAAACAATGGAAAACTGCACAGGTGTCACTGAGGGCATCATCCAAGGATGGTGGAGCTGTCCAGGTGCAGCAAAAGCCACGTGTTGGTAGCAGTTGGCTTGTACAGAGTTGAGTCCAAGCAGCAATTGGTCTGGTTAGATTCAGAAAAACCATAGTTAAAATTTGTAAAGGCATGAGTGAGGCATAAGGTCACGTTACTTTTAATGATGGAATATAAGGTAAGAAGGCGCTATTGAAAATCTGTGCCTCAGTCTTGGTTTTGAGGTCTATCACCAAGCTAGCACTGCCGGGCAGCCAGCTTTAGCCAGTCAAATGACAAATCCCAATACAAAATGGAGTGAACTTCACTCATAGCCTCTCCTGAGGGGTTACAAGTCCAGAAAATGAAATGCAATTTGCGATCTGGGGCAGGGCATTTAGGCTGTGAAAACTTGTGGTTTTAAATGAGAGGAAAGGCAGTGCTGGAATAGTTTTCTTTCCATTACTGTATGAGAAAGAGCTTTGTTTAACATAACAGATTACAAACAGAACATGACAGAGAGACAGATTTTTGTATTTGTCCTCTCTAATAAGTAGACATTTCTAGATTTCAAGATCAGAAGTAAGCACTGTGATCTAGAACTGAATTGATACATAACATGAACTGTGGCTTAGTACAGGATTTCCCCTGTCTATCAACTTTAAGTCTAAACTCTATTATTGAACTTAAGCTTATCTTTAGAAAAACATCCTTACCCACTCAGGGTTTCATTTCTAACATCTTCTGCTATCTGTCTTTCCTAATAGGTAGGATAAGAAAGATTCCTCATAAGATTGTGTGGATATTACTACCCCTCATCAGCCTTCCAGAACTTTTAAATTTGGAAAATGGGATGGGAAGGGAAAGGACATAATTTTCTCATCCTCCATACGTTTAATCTTCCTTTGTGCAGAAGCTGAATAAAAAGGAGTTTAGACATAGGCAGCAGATGACAGTGCTCCACAGTGTGCTCTCATGGAGGATGGATGTTGGGTTTGTAGCTGAATTCAAGAGTGATGCAGCAACATCAGCCTCAGCATGTCAAGGTGGCTCTTTCCCCACCCCATGCAGCTGGATACTTGGATTACGTCGAAGTCCCTGCATGAGCATGGCTCTGAGGGTGCAGCTGAGATTTGGGCCTAGCCTAGGAGTTAGCTCTGATGCTCCAGAGTTACCTTTGGCTCAACATTGCAAGGGACATGAGCAACTGTGTGAAGCCTTCTCACTTGTATTGACCATCACTAGTAAATTGTGGCTTGCAAGAGCCTGTCTGATCTTGGATTTGCAGGGAGACATCCTGATGCCTACACATCCCTTGACCATTCTTCCCATTGTCCTCTCAAGAATTAGGGATCTCACAGAGAAGCACTCAGCTGTCTGCCAGTGGCTCCTCAGTATGTCTCCTTGGTGCTTCTTTCAGTTATACCACCTGCTTTTCTGAAAGCTGAAGGTACTTCAGATATTTCCATCAAAGACTGGTTGTGGTTAGGTCCTTCTAGTGCTGTGGAGCTAACACCATGCACAGCCATACCATTTTCCTCTGGCTGCAGTTGTGTAGGATGTCATTTTGTCATCTTGCCTCTGGTGGATACATGGGGTTATATTACCTGCCCGCTTTTGGGTTTTTTTCTCTTGTTGGTAGCCAGTTCCTCAGCATTTCTGATGTCTCCCAGTGTCAGTGTTTGTCCTTCTAATGAGTGAATCTTTTCTTCCAGCACAGCCGCTAGATTGCAGCTCACACAGCATGAGTCCCTCCTGGTTTCAGGCAGGAAATGAAACACAGCACATCTGTTACAGATCACAGCTGCTGTCCTGTCACTGGCCGTTGCAGTGTCGAGGCTAGAAATGCACGTAGAAGAAATGTCACAGACGTTTCCTCCCCAAACCCAGTTAGCCACTCTCTGTGCCTGGCAAATGACCTGTGTACTAAATCTCGCCAGAAAAGCAGAGATCAACAGCGCAGTGTCTCAGACATTTGGTCTGATCAAATGTCTGTTGTCATGACTTCATGGAGACACACAGACAGGCAGGGCTGCCTCACCTTGCCCAGAAGGCTTCAGACCCAGGGAAAGCCAAGGTCCTACCACATTAAACATGCCATACATGCTCTCATGCATGTAGGTATGCAGGTAGGCCTGCTCTGCTCCTCTACATCCAAGCACCAGCTCTGAAGGCAAGTCTTTCTGTTAGGCATTTTTCTTGTATTTAGAGCAATTTATTTCCCTGATGAAAATAAAATAAGTGTTCTCAGCTAGTAACAGAAGCTCTTACTCAATGTTTATTAAATGTTGCACATAAATAAGAAGTTTAAAAACCTGTCACTGTGGCTTTTAGTTACTTTTTTTCAGAATCAATCCTAGACTGAGAGTTTCAAACATCAAAAAAATTGTCCACATGTTGAAAAAAAACAGTGTGGCCTGAGTGAGTGTAATAGAAATAGCAATATAATTTGTCTTCCCGTATGCAATTATAAGTGTGTGTGTATATATATATGTAAGATCAGACTATTGAGGATGCAAATATGGCATCCTTTTTGAAAGTTTCCTTTGAACCCAGTAAGGTAGGGAAGTGAAAATTTAGGCTAAACACTGGTGCTGGCTCATGTTTTAATTGTGCTGTTTAATAATTTCCATTGTGCACCTTGTTAGAACTAGCATGTGCCATCAAGTACATTTTCACACCTGGTTATAGGTATGAAGGGAGGGAACACAGCAGAACTGTTTGGAGAGGAAATATTATTTGGATTTAGCTTTAATAGATGAAACTCCATTCTAATGCTAAGAAAAACTATTCCACAGGAAAGAGACTCCTGATTCCCATTTACTAGGCTGGCGCAGCAGCCACTGGGAGACAGTGGATGAAGGAATTAGTCCATATCAGAAAATATCTATAAGAACATAAACAGAATGGAATTGCCAAGCACAACACTTTAGCATGTGTCACATACTAATTAGGTATAGATCGGGAGTTCTGTGCAGGAAATAAAGATTTGTTTTCACTACTAGTGTCGAGGGTTTGAAATCTGTGCTTATTTTGACATGGAATGAAAAGATCTTTGGATATTTTTTGTGAAATCTGATAGTGGGAAGGGCAGGAGCAGATTTGTTCTGTATATTCCAGTGGTTATGTCCCAGGCAAATCACAATCTCTGTGTTTCCTCTTTGTCTTCTGGGGATGCTAAGCCTTACATGAGCATTGCAAGGATGCTTTTGATAGTGATGGCTGTTCTTGACAGAGCAAAAGCACTGTTATGTGGATTGGATATATAAAGCCAGCATACAGCCAAGTGAACTTATAAACTGAAGGGTAGGAAGGAAACAAAAGAAATGTGATTTCTTGTTCCCCTCTAGAATATGTCAGAAGAGGGAGCAAGAGCTGTCTGTGGCCTCTCTGCCTGCTCCAGCACTTGCTGGAACAAATGCCGCACTGTGACAGGTCATTTCCTAACTGCTGTGGGCTCCTTCCTGTTATCAGGCCCCAGCAAAACTACTCCCATTCATTCAAGCACATAATACGAGTTATTTTATTTTATTTTATTTTATTATTTTTATTTTTATTCCTGGGGCAAGTTGGAGAAGGGTATGAAAACTACTGTTTCTCTCACAGTCTAGAGAGAGCTCATGGGCTTGTGGTCCAGCCTGCATGTGCCAGCAGGGCAAAGATACAGCACGGGGCTCTCAAAATCTGCTGCAGAGTCCCTGTAGTAATTCAGGTATATTTTCCCATCATAAATATTGCCCTTTTGCTCAATGGCCTTTCTCTTGAGATCTTACTTTGGGTGGAAAGATTTAAGTCACCATGCAGAAGTCACTTTAGGCACTGAGTGATACAGGCAACATTTTGTTTGCAACACAAATGCTATCTCTTTTTTTTTTTTTTTTAAGTCCTTTTAGATTAACAGACAGTGGTATGCTATGAAACTTACTGTTTTTTCAACTCTGGTAGGAGCATAAATAATATCACAGTGGTACTCCCTGATACAATGCATTTATTAACCGGTACCAGTATATTTGCAGGTACTGCTTTATTTGTGCACACAGTTACTGATACAAAACTCTTTCTATTGCATTAACTGCATTTTGTTTATCTCTTGATGTTCCCAGTTCTGTATCCTTTTAATCTGCATTTCTACCTGTAGGCTAGTATATTATCAAAATCTGTATTTTAAACTAGGAGACAGGACATACAGTTAAAGGCAAGAAGGGCAATGGGAAAGAAACCATCAAAAACCTTGGCTCTTGTTTTAGGAAGGGTGGTGCATACACAAGGGTCACCTTTGTTCTTTATTTACCACACTATATTTGGATTCTTAATCCTTTAAGACCAGGTACTTCTGGGTAGTAACTCTCTTGGACCAATGACATATACTTTCAGCTGAGGAAAGAAGTTCACAAACATACAGAAGAAAAATGAGAAAGGGAAAGTGAATGTGTCCATTGCTCCAAGGAGATTCAACTAAGGTGTGAAGGTGATGTCAGATAAGAATTTGATTTTATGCCCAAAATTAGAAATATTACAGTACAAGGCTGTTGTTTAGTACTTGCCATAGAAACAGGACTCAGGGTTGGTGAAGGTCTGTAACAGGGTTTGCCCATTCCAAAGTTAAAGCTGCTTTAATTTAGTGTAGGGTTTGGGCTTCCTGCTCGCTTTACGCCATTTTTAGCAAGCTTTTAAATTCAGCAATGTAATGAAACCAAATCCTTAAATTTGTAGAATATACATTATTAGCTGATGTTTGCTGATCTTCCTCAACACACTCAAATAATGATTTAATTTCTGATCAGCTAGTAAATGCCAAAGCAATTGGTAACTTTTCATTGAGAAAGGGAAAATAGGTTTTCTTTGATTTTGAAGTATAGTCAGTTTTTATGGAATATCAACAAGTATCCCCAGTGCAGTTGCTGACAGAGGGCAGAGAGGATTTCACAGCTGCCTTTAGTCTTCCTACTATAGTCATGAAAGGTTGGGCACTTAACAGCCAGTTCAGAGCACTTCACCAAGCTCACTGCTCTGACGAAGGGACCCTATTTTTTTTGCTGCCTGTAAGAGGCAGCACAAGGAGATGAGACAAGTCAATCTCAACAGAACAGTAAACCAATAGAAATATGGTCGTCATTTATTCAGTGTGCAGAGAGAGTACATTTATCTGAAAAAAAGTATGCATGTTGGGTTTTTTCATATTAATTCTTGACAGACACGTCTGGTCTGATAAGTGTAAGGAAAGTCATCCTTTCACTCAGTTTAATAAAACCTCAAGAAACAACATGTTCTCAATAACATAAAGACATTCACTTGGTAGTATGGTAATAACTTTTCAGATGGAATGACCTGATGCTTATATGACTGCACAATGTGCCTGTAAACAAATTTGAAAAGTAAGTTTGCTGCTGTAATGTTTATTGGCTTTACATTGGCCAGTATTTACAATGTAGAATTTGTAAGTATGCTTAACTTGTTAAAACTTCCTAAATAAAGACAAAGTACACTGTAAAATAAGCAGATGCTTACTGTAAGCTCTAAAAAGTATTTATTCAGCTGGTATTTGTGCCTTAAGTCCAATATCAGTATTAGGACACTGGAATAAAACAGAAGCCTTTAATGCAGTTCATTATTCTAGAAAGCTGGGACTAACTAATCCTTCCTCATACTGGCCCCCAAGTGCATCTCTCAACTAGTGAACTCTCTGTTCCTAAAGCCCCCTAATACACTTTTTATTTCTGATGTCACTTTCCCACCCTTCAAGGCACATAAGGTAGCATGTGTCATTGCACTAACATAAGCTTTATTTCTGCTGATGCTTTTTGGTATTGGCAAGTACTTAAAGATAGTTTGCTTAATATAATAAACAGGCTGTATTTAGTGTCCTTCCTGTGATTTCAGTTTGTTGCCATACAGGGAATGTACAGTGTTTGTAGTTGATTAAGTCAGGCTTCTTTCTTTGTAAGTGATAGACTAGAAAATATTCTGAAATAAATATATTCACTTTCTTATATGAAAGGTATGTCCACAGAGCTCAGAGCATTTTAAACCAGCAAGGTCTTTCAAATAAAGTGAAGAGGAATTAAAGTCTTTATGTCAATGAACTTACCTTGGGTTTATTGCAGTGTTGCAAAAATCCTGTATTTTCTTCTGTATCATTGATTCCTTACCATTTGCCCTGTTAATCTTAATTTCTTTTAAAGCCACTGTAGCATCGACAGAATTGTATGACAAGTCATATGCCAAGAATATCTTGCCAAATTTAAAAGTCATTATAGTAACCAGTTTCTTGCAGGAATTATAAAACAAATAATCGTACTGAGGCAATAGGGCAGACCTAAATAATTGGCAGGCCAACTACTTGTTTTGGCAAAGACAGTGGCAAAAACCTCATCATAATTTCTTCTACAGGTTTTTTCAACTAAGCTGGCCCTTCAGTAGTATTATGCCATACTAAGATGTCTGTCTGTACGGTTTACAAACTCAGTAAAATCAGACATCCAAACAGATGAGGATGAAAAATATGTTTGCTGTAGCCTTTGCCAGTCGCCAAGTGGATGTTTATCAGCAAATACCCATTATAGGCTGAAAAGAATCAAATTACTTTTAATATGATGGCAACACCTGATGCAAGACATTGTTGTCTTCTACAGCTAAATAAGTTGAATATGAATGGACTTGACAGCATGTATTATGAAACGCATTATGATCTAGAGGCTGGATGTCGCCCTAACAACCAGACAATATTTCCTTAATTAAGTATAATTTTTTCCCTACGTGATCACAAGAGGATTCTGCAAACTCTGGTGAATTAATGGTCTGGTAAATGCATGTAATTCCCTGCTCTAGGTAACTGCCAGCTTTGAGCACGTTAAGCTGTCTTAGGAAAGCTGCAAATACTTGATTTGTTTTCCCAACTTCTTTTCCTGACGTATTAAACAGTATATGTTTAGGGACTAGAATATATGTATTTTCTATTTAAAAATAATATGTTTACTGTCTCTGAGCAATTTTTTTGTCCTTGGTATATTTTCTCTCCAGTCCATATTTTTTTTAAATAGTTTATTTGTAAAACCTGTCTTGCTTACTTATTTACTGAAAGACATTTGCTATCAGATTTTTCCACTGTGTGTCTGGCACTTGTGTTTGCTACACTAAATCATAAGACTTCCTTCACCGCTGCCCTTTCTTCATTTCCAGGTTCCTGAATTTATACATAGGAATAGCTATCAGTCTGTCACATCTGTAATCAAGCAAGTTCCTCCAACCATACCTTTGCAATAAACATCTTTGCAAAGAAAGCTAGGTATTTTAAGGCTTTGGGACATCCTAAATTAATGGCAGCCACTACTGCCGGCAGTGTGGGGCTGCATGAAGCCATGTTGCAGGTGTGGCTTTCTGCTTACCCCATCACACATCACACGTTGGGAGCTCACCTTGTCTGTCACAGAAAGCCGAGGCAACTGTCCATCTCTAAGCCAAAGGAGAAAACTGCATGTAGAGGGAACTGAGAGCTGTTCATCAATTGACAAATTTGGTTTGAGCGTTTATGGTTTGATACAGTAAAAATGCTGGTTTGTGGTGTGGATCATTCTGAGCATAAAGCTTATGATTTCTTACCATAACCCAAAATGTGCAGGTGGATGTCCAAACCCCAAAACCTCATCTGGCTGTGTGCTGCTCTACAGGAGCAGCCCTGGTATCCCAGGCCACTGATTTTGAACATACAGCAAGAACTTCATTTTCCTTGGGCACAGTGCCACTTCAGACTCTTGCACTGAATCCACTACGCAGGCTGAATGAGTGTATGCCCTGCAGATTTACTTTCAGACTCTTTCAGCAAAAGGGTAGATTTTTTTCAGCAAAAAGAGAGGAGCAGCATGAAAGAGAAGAATGTCATGTAAGGAAGAAAGAAGGGCTTTTTGAATAAAGTATTAACTCTACTATGCTGAAAGAAATTTGGAAGAAATTTTGTGGTGCAAATTTATGACTTGTCTGGATTAGTAAGGACCCGTGCCAATAAGGAGAAGGTTAGCACTGTGGCAGTTCATTAGAATGAGTTAATCAATGGGTTAATCTGTGTAAATCAGTGCAAATTAATATAGCCAAGAAAGAGGCAAAAGTGTTCACAAGTGTTGCAGGTTTGATACTTGCACACTTATAAGCATTTATTTGGAACCATGACAGATATTCTGTGGAGGCTAGTTTCTGTAATTTGCCAAATTTCTCTAGGGACTTCTCAGTGCAAGAAACGTAATCTGCTATGTGACACAAAACAAGCATGTATGTATTTCGTGTGCTGAGGGTATTACGAAAAAGACTGACCAAGCTGAGCCTACTTCCTCTTTATCATTGCATGCAAGTAATGAGTTCGCAGAGAGCTGCAGAATTGCAGTTTCTCAGATAGGATGTGCATAGACAAAATATTGCTGGAAGGTGAGAAAAAATTGAATTGGTACTTTCCCACATTTTTTATTTTTGTTTATTTTTTATTTGCCATTGAAAATTTGAAATCTTTTGCTTCTAATCACATTCTTGACAATGCAGTCACATAGCTCTACGTACATGTGAGACACTTGAGAATGGGTGTGATGTGGTTTTTGGAACTAGTTTATTTTAAATTCCTGTTTATAGGTAGATTTTGTGAGTAATCTCGATGGAAAAACGTCAGTTTTCCTTTTTTTTCAACATTCATCCACATTTTCCACACTTTGTAGCAGATGTAATGTGGTTGGTTGTGCAAATTTACAATGTGTGCACACAAACATACATATGCACAAAGCAGAGCTATTATTTCATACGAAGAAGTAGCTGGAAATGCCTCCTTATTTAACTATCTGCAAGAGAAAGAGCAGACCACTCTGTTTCTAACTGACTTTCTCTAACCAACACAGGAAGTAGCATTTTACACCATAGAACTGAAGAGAATTATCACTTCACTAGGACATGAGGTTACCAACATGGGACCTTAGGGAGTGGGAAAGCAAAAAACCAAGGAATATGAATGGCAAAGAAGCCTTCTCCAAAGCTCCTCTGGCATGTCTTTTGTTTCATTTTTGTTCAAAGTGTTGTTCTTGCTTTAGTATGCTGTTTGTTATTAATATCTTCGTTTTTCATGCGGAGAAGAAAAATGTTTTTAAATGCTGTGCATGTGTTTTACATGGGTGTCACTACCAAACTCGCTGTCAATAGCTAGTCTTAGTTAATCAGCTATAAAATGTCATGAGTAAGGGTTCTTAATTGAGACTGGAAAAATCCAAGATAAGTACAATAATAGGTTGAAGGTCTCAGAGACCAAAGGTTTTAGAAGTCAGAGAAAATTGGGGACATATGTGTTCTGTCGGTAAGATTATTCTATATAGGATATGGAAAAATAGAAATGACAGGTATTTTGCAACGTACAGTAGCATTCATCATGGAAATAACATATGCATTTGTTTGTCAGAAGCAATGAAGTAAAAAATGACACTTAATTGGAACTGACATAAAATGGCCTCATTAGTAGTACAAATAATATATGTGTGTAGCTTGGTTGTCAATAGGGACAAAACATATTTCCTCTGACAGATATATTAGTCTCTTTTAAGATTCATGTCAAGTTTTCAACCAGGTTCACTCATTTAGAGAATGCTGCTTTTGTTTTTTTGAAGTGAAATGTTGAAGTGTAAATGATCTATGTTTGTAGGGTGCTGTGATAACACCAACAATGGACCACACTATGTCAATGCAGCCAGCGAGCATGATGGGCCCTCTGACCCAACAGATGAACCACCTTTCCTTGGGCACAACAGGAACGGTAAGATCATAGGTTATACCATTTACTTTCTATATTGCAAACCATTTATTGCTTACTGAGTTTCTCAAGGTAATTTATTACTCTTGGGTTTTCAGTGCTTCACCTTTTTGCGGTTTAATATTGCCATGGTTTACTTTGTTTTTTCTCCATGTCCAGGGATGTCTGGCCCTGTCGGGGAAACATGTCAAAGTGCTTTTCATCATGACCTAAACATGATGTACTACACAAACAATATCCTCATATTGTTACGTCACACAAACATGTATCTAAAGATATGTTTCTAAAACCTTCATACAGTCAGCATTAGGTATTATAGAACAGAACTGACGAAGAAGTATGAGTAGTAGGGGGAATTATCTGTACTAATTCTCATGTGAATATGGAAGTAGTCCTCTATCAATTTGGTTTTTAATCAGAGGTTGTTTGCTTCTCGATCTAGAAAGTCTTATACCACTGGGAAGTGGGAGTTCTGGCTTTGTGATAGGATCCAGTACTCACTTCTAACCCACAGCAGACAGCCATACATAGTTTGCTCCAGGCTCAGAAATGTGATTTTGGGTCAAGGTCAGCTGTGTTTCCAGTATATTATATTTCAACATGCATATTTCAACAATTATTTTCTCTTTAAGCTGTGTAAGTCAGACTCAGTTAACTCTTCCAAAGTCAGAGAAAGGCAAAAAATACTGTTAATATTATTAAAACTCTCTGAAATGTTCCTAAAATACAACAGCCTACACACAATATATGGTGGTTGATATGTGAATGTCTGCACACTGCATGTACGTGTATATTTTTACAAAAATGCAGGCATAAACATGACACGTCTTTAGCACATATGCACTTTATGTAATAATTACATGAAAGATCTATTATGCATTTACAAAATTTTTCTATATCACCACTGTACTACTTGATACTAATCTATAGGAGCAGTTTTCCAATTTGGGTTTTTTTTTTTATTTTTTTAAATTGAATAAGGTACTGAATAAAGTTGCATCCTTACGAAGTTATTTAACTCACTGTATTGGGTCTTCTCTTCCTCTCCCTCCTCTCTTCTATTCCTCTCCTTTTTTCTTATCTGTTGAAATTAATTCTGACTCTAGTGTCTTTAGCCCCTTTAAAAAAGAAAACTCTGTTGAGATCTGAGACCTCTGTATTTATTTCTGAAGAAACTTGAATATGATGGTTCATTGTTTATTCCTGGTATTTTAAATGTTTCATTCAACAATCAAAGAAGTAGGAATTATATCTCAAAGCTAATAACAGCATTTTTCCCCTCTGAAGAGATGGAACTGAAGGAATACTAGGACTAGTGAGAATTTCTGTGTGTGTAATTACTGTGATTCAAAAGTGTGTTTAAAAATTAAGACAAGGAAATGGAAAATGAATTCTGGTTGTGCTGCTGGGCAGCTCCTATGAATTTTTCCTTCTGTCTGTCATTTTCATTTTCATGACTCTTACAGACATTGTCTTCTGTGCTCATTTTCTCGCAATCTTAATGCAAACTAGAAAATTCCCAGCTAATGTTCTCTTCTGACTTGAGACCACTATTACAATGCTCATAGTAACAAATCCATAGTAATAAATCCATTTGGGGAGGCAGGGGAAGGAGTCTGAAAGGCAGTCGGTGACCTAGTGGGTGATAATAAGATCCTGAATTTATTTTACTGCAACTGAACGTAAAGAAAATCTTGCCTTCTTTTTCCTAGCTCTTTACACAGCCTTATCTTTCAAGGTCACAGCACTCCCTGATAACTTCGTGAAATACACTCAGAGGTATACCATATAGGTTTATGTTTACTATCTTCAAAACTCCTAACTTATTTATGGAAAACTTAAAGAGCAAGAAAGAGTAAATGATTGATGGGTGTTACAATATCCATACACTTTTCATAAATCTCAAATGACACTCTATTTTGCCGCATACAGGATTTCTCTTTGGTAAAAACACCATCAGCACCATATTCAGTTAAACTCCTTGTGCAAGCAGGATAATCATGGAGGTCATCAGGAATTCCTCGTGTCAGGAATTAAAGGGAGAAATTTAGGATTTGGGCTGCCAGTAGCAGTTTTATTGGATGTATCCATCCTCACTTGAAATTGAATCTTCCTAACATGTTCTGTTACAGAAAAAAATGTGGGGAAAATGGACAAGCTATTTAGAGATAGGATTTATTTAGAGATATTTTTACTTCATTTATTCTGAAGTCTGAATTTCAGTCCAGAGAGAGGAGCATTGAAAGCATAAAGCCATGACAAATTGAGCCAAGTCCAAATCGTGCTACTGTGAGTACCTCAGCAGGACTAAGTTTTATGGGCAGTATAAGGCATAAACGATACATTTCTGTTATGAGCATATTTTTTAATTTTATCCTTAAAACTGTGCAACAGGATGCCATAAAGAGCCACCAGCTATCTTTCAAGAAACCAGCCAGATTTTTTTTAAGCAAACAGGCCAAAAAGTCACAAACAATTCTGCTCAGTGTCAGCTGTAACACTGTTCCAATTTAATTTAAAAGACTGCAGTATGCAAAGCAGTTTTCATTAAAAGGCTTTCATACAGTCGCTTTCTTAGATAAACCATTTTTCTAATTAACATAACATATTTTTCAGCCAAAACAGACCTCTGTGGTCACTTAAGTGAGAGTTGACTTCAAACCCACTTCCAAACTTGCCCGATTCAGGATGGATGCTCCATTTCTAAGATACTGCTTCAGCAGAAAATCTATTCTCTAGCAAGCAAGCTAGAGAAATAGCATAAAGGCCTTTGCATGCCTCCTACCTTGTGGGAATTACTCTGCCTTCTGATGCTCTCTAAAAGATTAAAATACTCTGTCCAGGCTAGAGCCGTTCCAGAGGGGAGACCCTTCACTCTTCAGCCCTTTGGTGAGGTGGGTTACCTGAGTAAGAGCGGCTTCTGCCAGTTCCTGCCTTGACACGAAAAATTGGATTTGAGTTTTGATCTCTCAGCCTTGAAGCACATGTTAAACCCCGCGGGAATCCAGGGGGCAGCCACCTCCATCCCTGCTTGCGCTTGATTCTTTAGTCACCCAGCCAGGGGGGACGTTTCTGGCTAAATGCTGGCGGGGCTGCTCACTTCCAGCTGGGAGCATCCAATTCAGCAGCCAAAACAGAGCAGTTTTCCTACAGCCCCGCTCACAGACAGCTGCCTTCCCCTTGTGCTATGGGAAGCCTTCAGTTACTGGCCCCAAAAAGCACAAAGAATTTTGTTTAGGAAACCATTTGCCATGAATAGGAACAAGAAGTTTTCTTTCCCTCCAAAACCCCCAAAGAATGCATATTTAATTTTATTTTATTATCTTTTTTAACATTTTTATCTCTTATCACTGAATTGTCTGCATAAAATCAGACATCTCTGCTATACTAAGCACTCCTCTAATCAGGAGGATGCACGGAGGCTATCAAGATGCCAGGCCAAGTGAAAAGCTGCAAATCCATCTTTACCTGATCTCACTGCCCACTTCATGAAAACATACAGCTGCAGCAAATATTCCAGCCCAAAGGATGGTATAGGCCACCGGGGCAAGAGAGGAGGTAATGGTCTGCAATTTGTGACAACTCAACCTGTGTTCATGTGCTGTGAGAGAATTTCATACAGCGTTTGCGTCTCCCAGTTACTGTGCTTTGTGCTTCATCCACCAAGAACATAATTCCTTTCTGCCTTTATGAAAATCAAATTGATTTCCGCCAGTGAAAACAGAGTTTACGTTACTGATGAATTGAGAGGCAAGTGTGCTGCTCTGATCGCCTCCCCAAATCTGCCTGAAATCTGGAGTTAAGCAGCGAATCTGCCAGAGAGGTGATTTCTGCCATATTTATACGTATTTTTCGTACATACCTCTCCACTCAGAAAGAGCAGAAAGCATTTACACGGGTGTGCTGGCTGTGGGTAAATATGTAAAGAAAACCTAAGTTTAAATTATGTCAAGATTACAGCAAAAAAGGCGGTAACTCTGAATATTCTGATTAAGGCTGACAACTCAGCCTCAGCTCCTACAATTGTATTAAAATGAAATTTTAATGCCAGGAAGCATAATGTGAAGACAGACAACTGGTTTTAACCTTGAAATTTTTCTTTTGTTTACTCGTTTATTATTTTTTATTACAGTAAGTCTTGTTTTTCCTATGTAATACTCATCTACAATTAGGTCTGCTGTTAAAAAAGGTACCACAGAGGGAGAATAGAATGAGCGACTCTGTAAGGGTAGCATTGAAAAAGCAGCATTAGTATGTGTTTAATAATGTATAGAGGCTGGAATTGTTCCATCATCAACCTGTCATTCAAAATGTTTCCGATACAGCCATTGATCTGACATCAGTTTCGTGGTTTAATAAAGTTGTGATTGATGCCTGAGTGGATATAACACAAAAACCTTTAGAAATATAAAAACTGAGCAGTCTGATCACTGCTTTCAGGCCCTGTTGCTTGCCTCCCTTTTGCTGCGGCACTTCCACATTTGGCCAACAGCAGCAATAATCCACCTCTTCAGTGGGAGGAAGATTTGCTCTATGTTTTCTCCTCTGGTGCTCATTCCTGAAGGAAGTTCTCTGTTCTGCACTTTCTTGGTCCAGGTTTCTCTCCCCTCCCGGCTGTTAGCATCCTTTTTGGACTCCGCTTGTGTTTCAGTTTCATCCAAAAGATTGAGGCAGCCTTGGTTAGTCCTCGGCAGAGGGGTAATTCCAGCTTTTTTCCCCTCTCTTTTGGAACTGCCTTACCGTAGGCTTGTTTCATCTTAAACCTTCGAGACCCACACCAATGGGAGAGTGAGGAGCAGCCAGGTTTTTTACTAAAACTGCTAGCTCAACTGTGCTGCTTAATTGTTCTTCATGCTTGCAGACAGTTCACTCAGCTTTCAGATTCTAATTCAGAAATGTAATAGGCAATTTACAAAATAAGCTCTCCATTGCACGTTTTAAACAACAACAAAAAACCCCTAAAAATATTGTTTCATTGTTCCAGATATCTCTGTATTAAAAATGCAGTTGGGTGGAAGAACTGCTTTGACATAATGTGGGATTCTGTTGAAACTGGAAATCACCCTAACTCAGTTTTCCTGGTTTATACTATCACCAGAAATCTCTCAAAGGAATAGCAGGCTTGTTATGCGGGTACATCAGTCTTATCTCTCACTTTGTTAGTTCTTTTTGTTGCCAGCAGAGCTTGATGGTATCTCCAGAACCTTTCAATGGAACAACAAGCTTGTTATAAGTTTTTTATCTTTTATTTCCTTTGGATACTCCATGGTCACCGGTGGTTTAAAATGTCACCTAGAGGCCTCAGCAGAATAACTGCTTTGTTAGATAGGGTTGGTTTTTTCCTGTTTAATCTGCAATTCTATTTGCACATACTACAGCTACACAGAGCTGAAACATCATCGCATTCCCCTGATGTTCAGATCCTTGTTCAAAAAGCACTCTCTGTTATTCTAATTGTATGTCGCAAGGTCCCTGGGGAGTTACAGGAGCGAAGTTTCTTTACAGTATTGTGTATTTCACGTTATCAGGTGTTAATCTTAAAGCTCTTTTATTTTATTTATTGACTGACTGTGTCAGTTACTCTTTGTGTGGAAAATATAGGACTGAACCCGTTGCTAATGAAATTAGCTTTGTTCAGGCTGAAACTAAGATCATCCTTGTCCATTTACTCAGCCAAGGTCCAGGGCAAAGGCAAGTGATTAACAACATGGAGCTGTCTGGGGCAGGAGATCCATTTAAGGAGAAATTATTCAGGTCAGAAAGGAGAAGAACAGCAGAAGCTCTCTCGAGATTTATAAAAAACAAATAACTCCTCCTGCACCTTCCTTCCCAAACAGCCTCTTGAAAGGCAGCTCCAATTTGCCTGATACATAATTTGTGATAAAAAAGGAGCACACAGTGCAACTGAAAGGTGCCAGGTTCCAAGCAGTCAACAAGGAACAAATAATTTTTGGATGAAACATTTAATCCATTTGCAGAATTCACTGCCACTAAATATTATTGAGATAAATAGGTTAGCAATCTTAAAAAAATAGATTCAACATTTCTGTAAAGAAACATTTGCAGGTGCAACAGCAGGGTGGAAAAAATCTTAATTTGACAGTATAGCCAAACACCTGGTAGGGTGAACAAGGAAAGATGTGACCTTTTCTCTTTTTGGACCATCTTGAAGTCCCACAGACTCTTGTAAGAATTGGGCTGATCAGCCCTGGAGTAGAGGAGGCGCTTTCTAATCAGCATGGGTTCCACAGTCTCTGTTTGACTGTAGCTGTGGTTAGATGGTATTTTTGAATGAATAGAGTTTATAAAATCCCATTTCTGTAGTGTTCCCCCTTCTCTTCTGAACTCAGCTTCACTTCCCTACCATTTGTTGGTAGTGGCTTACTGTTTGCCTTTATGTACAAGTGTGCCTGCCTTCAAAGCCACTGCCTGCCATAGGCAGAGAAGGGGAATGTTAAAGGAGAATAAACACAGATGGAGGGAATTCCATTTTCAGTTCAAGCAGCCCTTCATTTGAGCCCAGCATGTCAGTAGCTTTTATTCTGTGTTAAATTTTACCTTCACAAACGAACAAGTGCTTTTGTTGAGGACTCCTTCCCTCTCTTTGAGTTATCAGCTACTGACTCAAAGGGACATTAGCCCAGATTCCCTTTCAGAGAAGGACTCAACTCCCTGATCGTGGTGATAAAAAGTTAAATCAAGACAAAGCAACAGTGATGGATCAGCAAAGCAAAAAGTATCGGCCAGAAGAACCGTAACTAATATAACTTCATTTTCATCATCAGACAAATGTCATTAGAATAGAATCATAGAATCATTTAGGTTGGAAAAGACCTTTAAGATCATCCAGCCCAACCATTAACCTACACTACCAAGTCCACACTAAACCAATTAAGGGTAGACTAGACTAAACCATGTCCCAAAGTGCCACATTAACCCATTTTTTGAACACTTCCAGGGATGGTGACTCCACCACCTCTCTGGGCAGCCTGTTCCAATGCTTGACCACCCTTTCCGTGAAGAAATTTTTCCTAATTTCCAACCTAAACCTCCCCTGGCGCAGCTTGAGCCCATTTCCTCTTGTCCTATCGCTAACTACATGGGAGAAGAGACCAACACCCACCTCACTACAACCTCCTTTCAGGTAGATGTAGAGAGCAATAAGGTCTCCCCGCAGTTTGCAGCTGACTTCACATATCTGTGAACTAGAATATTTACAAGCTTGTTTCTCATATATTTTCTTACATATGACTGCTGCAGTTCTATTTTGTGATTTCTAGAAGTGCTACCTGGTGATTCTTGGAAGGATAATAGGAATGCAGTTCAAAGCCACCTCTTCCAAAGCATGTTTGTTACTTAGTGATAGCCATGCACTCTGTACATGTGTAATTTTGCAATAGTGGATAGAAACCAAAAGCTATAAAACTTATGGTATCTAGCATATATCAAGTGGTCTGCAGCATATCCTCCCCCAAAAGGCTCACCTTTAGTCATACTCGCAGAAATTTTTGTTCATATGTCTGCTAGAGATGAACCAAGATTGGGAACTCATTTTGCTAGCTACTAGTAGATCATTCCCCTAAAAATTTTGAATGTTAAGAGGAAGAAAGTGTATGTTCATGCATGTTCATGTGAAATCGTGCTGATGCCCCAAATAACAGAGCAGGTTTTGGGGAGCGGAATTTGGTTTATTTTGATTTTGTTTGGCTTTAGTGATTTGTATAAGATTTGGCTGAAAGAGGCTCTAAATTTAACAGACAGGGAAGTAGAAAAGAGGAACAAATAATAGGTTAAAAAGAGCTGAAAATAATTCTAGGTTTGAAACATCCTGCCATACCTACAACTGACAAACTCAATAAAAGGTGGAAAACAAAAGTACTCTAAATGTCAAACCTGTCATCTGTGTTTTCCTGATGTGTTTCTCTTTTGTAAATGTGTTTTCCATTTTGTAATCAAGAACGTAACTCTTCGCTGTATTAGAATGAAACTTATTTTTATTGTCCTGCCTGTGTTTAAAGTAGACTCAGGTGATTCTGACAGAAACGATGAATATGGTTTTCCAGAGAAGTAATGAGTCCAAATCAACAGTGGTGCAGACAAACTCTGTGGGGCCTCTGTAATCCAAGACAAGTTTCAGGATCTTAGAGAGGTGAGGGGTTTTTTGCCAAACTGTGATCGTGTGAAAAGCAAGAAGTGTCTCCCAGAGGTGATGCTTCCACAGCTCTTCTCTGCCAAGAGCTGGGAAACAGTCCTGTGGTCATGTCTCCACACGCTACGAGTGCATGTAAGCACAGCAAGAAGTCTTGAAATCCTTGAAGAGTCTGTATTCTCAATGGAAGAGAACAACATGGTAAACTCTATGGAAGAACAACTAGTTTCTGCTAAGCACTGTTGCAGTCCTTCACACAATATCAGTTCTGTCTAAGGTGAAGTACTTGAATTATATCAACCTCCATCACAGATGTCGTAAACTTTAGCTGAAAGAAAAGGGCATGAAGGTGATAGACAACAGTAGCTTATAACACAATGTAGGTATGTGAAGGGCATCCATAGAAAGGAGGAGATGGTTTTAATGGTGCTAACAATATAAATAAGATCTGAAAGTAAAATAGGGAAAGCATAACTTGAATATCGTGCAGAAATTGGTAATATATTAAGAGCTAGACTAGTGTTTGAAATGAATAATGGAAAGGTCATTGTTTGGGACATCTAGAACTCAACTGGGCCAATCACCTTAAAATCCACAGGAGGGACTTTCAGGCATTGACACAAAAACAGCAATGGTCTAACAGCCTTTTTTCATCTCCAACCTCTGTTTTTCATTGCAAAGAAACATTGTTATTTCAGTTCAAAACAAGTAATAATAATTTAATTTTTATTTTCTATTCATTTAAGTACTGAGAATTCAGTAAATTATAAAAACTTTTTGAAATGTTTACTGAGCATGATGTACCAAGACTCAGAAAAGAGCTGTACATCAAAATAACATTTTATTTACAGTGTCTGAAGTTTACACAGTTAAAGAGTAAACATATGTTGCAAGTATTCACAGTATTCACTTAGAAAAAAAACATTTGGGACCAAGAGTTAAGAATGACTCATTTCAACATGTGTTGTATGCATTGGTAAGTACACTGCTTGCTTTTGGCTTTTTTTTTTTTTTTTTTTTCAATGGGATGGGTACATTTTGTTAAGCAAACTGTTTCTACTCTGAGCAGCAGCCTTTGAATTACATTCACAGTGTTTTCTCATAGGGAAAACTTCACTTCCGGGGCACTGGAACTTTACAGAAATACTAGATTATAGATACTGCAATGTTTCTGAAGGTGACACATTGCCACATTATTGGGAACACATACAATGGAGTTGAAAGTGAATTTAATTTGAGGGATGCTCAGTATTTTTCGTATTTTAATCACAGTGACAGAAATAGCACAGCCTGTGTGTTGGGCAAAGGCCTGGATCTGCAGATGCTCACAAAAATAATATTCCATTGAATTTCACTTGCCTTTTCCCATAGCGTATCCCACTGAACTTCAGTGCAGAGTGCATTTCACAGTTAATCCACATGGTTTATCAGATGGTTGGCAAGCTGGTAGCCCAAAGGTTTAAACTTCCTCTAAGACAAATGGCCAGTGCTTTTGAGGTATCTTTCTTATTTTCATCCGGAAAGAGCAGCCTGTTCGGAGTTCACTCATTTGTGAAGCAAGGTTAAATGAAGGAGCTGAAGGTACAATCTTCATACGCTGTGTAAGAAACTGGGATCCTGTATATACAGTGATTTCAGCCTGAAGTTCTCAAAAAAGACTAAGCTTTGTTCAAATGATTTACAGTTCCATAGGGAGCTGCTGATGGCAATAACCTCTGTGCCCTCAGATGGTATTTTGTTATTTGTGAGTTATGGGCGATTCTGTGTCAGTGCTGTGGTGCTGTAGAATCCTCTTGCTCCTAAAAGACTCAATTTGGGAGGAGAGTTCTGCTATAACTAATATTTACTATGAAACAGCTCAGTCAGCACATTTCATTAAACTGTAACAACAAGGGGTTTGAGAGCAGCTGCACTGAGTGAATTTGGGAGTTTGCTGAATTGAGTTGTTTTTCTAGCAAGGTAAATGAACTGTTGAACGCGGCAGATTTCTACTGTGTGGCAGACGAGAGCTGCACCGTGTCGGGATGGGTCAGGGGAGCAGTCGTATCTCAAAGAGGGCACATCCTTTTCCAGTCCCATGGAGGACTGCTCTATCCTTTGGAATTCGTTATGGCTTTCGAGTGTGATAGGCACACCTGTATGCTTTTAATTTTGCCTTTTTAATGTTAGTAGTTGTAATGTAGCAACAGCCAGTTTCTTAAGAGTTTAGTATCTAAATGTCCAAATTATTGTACATTTGCCAGCCTCAATTCCCTGTTTTCCTGTGCTGAGTGTGTTTCTCTTGTGGGGGTTTCCCTCAAATCAGCATAATATGTCCATGACACAAACTGATTTCACTGTTGCAAAAATTTCGTGCTGTTCGTGTTCTCTGGCCTGCCAACCACTGTTGTATGCAGGGTTTGTAGCACAGACCAAAGATGTTATAATTTCCAAACTGACTTTTTTTTTCCCCAGCCACTGAGGCACCTGACTATTCCCTTCCTCCCATACTGTTTACCTTGATTCTGCTCTGCTGCCAGCCCTTCCCACCTAAAATACCTGCACTAGGCTAAAAAACGGGTTGCATTTGTTCTTTTTTCAATGACCATTTTTGGCAGTGCTAATCAGGGTGACAAAAATATAATAACGAGGTAAAGTGAGTATTTGGCTATGATGGTATTTTCACGGGTGACCTTGCCTAGGCTATCAACAGAATCCAAACTGGTGCTCAAGATATTAGTAGCCAGGTAATTTTCTAGCAAAAACTGTTTTGCTGCCTTTCTTTTAACGTGCAGGTGCTCCTAACTGACTATTAGTAGGGCTGATTTCCTGTGAAGATAATGGACTTTTCTCAGAAACTTTAATTTTGTGGGAATAAATAGCTGCTTCATCAAGGTGGCCATTGTTTTTTTTTCTAATTGAGGTTTTCTACTTTGATGTAAGAAAAAGGATATCTTTTTTTCCTTTATACCTTCTAGAAGGTTATTGTATTACACGAAGTTTATTAATAACTAAAAAATACAAGTAGCAACAACTTCAGATTTCCTTGATGTGTTATGGGACATAGGGAAATAGAAGAAAGAAATTCCATTCAGTGTATGGACATTGGATAAATAAGGAGGTTTCCTTATTTTATTTGTATAGCTTGTGCCTGAACTATTGAGAGCAGAAGACTCCTGAAATTTCTGTCCTTTGTTTGAAACTGAATATAACAGAGTTGGAAATCAGAAAATGATTCATAGAAAAATTTAAAGTAATTAACCTGCAACAGAAGGCAAAGAAAAGAATGATACATTTCAAGGCTTATAAATCCACTTTTCCTTTTCATTAATTTTTGTACAAATATTATGAGCAGTATTATATTTTCTTGTGTTCCAAAAGAAAAAATATGGCTTAAGCATCATGGCATCATCTTGCGTTTATTTTTAATATTAGGATTTTTACTTTACTGCATACACTATTGGATATGTGTTCCAAGGAATGGTAATATATGTTCGCAATTACAAGTTTGGCGCAGAAGTGTAAAGGATTAGTGTCTCTGGCCTGTAATTATTCTATAGAGATCTTCGCAGGCAGAGTTGGGCCCATTGCAAACTAAAAAATTGCAGCACTTACTGTTAGTTTGAAGCACTTCTTTTTTAGGCAGTTCAGTTTATGTAGCTGTGGAGTTTCTGTGGAAATGTTTTAACTCCATCTGCATATATCGTGCAGATTTCTGCCGAATGTTTCTTTTTTTTTTTTCCCCCTGAAGTACAAGTGATACATGAGGGAATCTGTAGCATTTGCTATTCCTCCCAAACACAACAGGACTCCAGTCTTTTGAGAGACATCCTGAGGCAGAAAACAGCTGACAAATAATAAGAGCAGCACCTATATTGCATTTTATATTCTCAAAGTGTTCGAAAAACATTAGTTAAACCTTATAGCATCACTTAAATAAATAAGTGAATTAATGCAAGACCTTTGATTTCCGTTGAGAAGAATGACCTCCATACAGTGTAGTCTTTCTTACAGCATGGACAGCAGCTTCTATTCCAAGCCCAGGGGTGGCTCAGCTGTACAGCTAATGCAAGCAGGACATCTGAGGCAAAGTCCAGACTCTTAGCGTGAGGGACTGCTGTAAGCTGTTCCGGTTATGGCAGCTGAACTAATTGGCCCCTTCTTCCCAGGAAGAAGAGTAGATTTGACCAGTTCTGGTTAGATTTGGCTTTACTCCTTACCTCTTCAGTGTGCCTAGCATTGAAATTTACTTGCTTCTCACCGAATAATCTGTAATAATCTGTCTTCTATAATAACAATGAAAAAGATTGTAAACTAGAAGTTTGCAGTCAACTCAATGTTCTAAATTCCCATGCCAAAATACATCACGAATGTCAAATACATTTTGGCATTTATATTTCCTTACATTCACTAGCAGTATGGACAGCTGTGTCTTGGTGGTTGTACTTAATGGTTTTAATCTCACTCTGTTTTCATCTTCACGCTCTGTGTAGTCTTTCTCATGATCCTTCACAACAAGCAAGAAGTTCCAGTCCTGAGGCTAGGATGACAGTTAAGCAGATGCTGTTTCAGTTCACAATTACAATTCCTTCAAGGCTATTAGGGGATATTACGGCTGGACAGGCTGGCAGACCACCCCCCACACACTCCCCCCGTCCTAAGATTAAATTCATTGTCCCTGACATCAGCCATTAAGTGAGAGGAATCTGCAAATACCCTTACTCAGCTTCAGGAATAGCCAGTTTTACACTTTCTAAATGTTAACTCTGCTAATTGGTATTTCAGGAGGGAGGCTTGGGAGTTCAGTATAACACTCGTATGTCAGCAGCAATCCTTCTTTGTAAGGTGAATCATGCAAAGTCCTGTGTTTTTAAAGGTGTTGAGATAAATTTATTTGATGGAAAAATGGCCACTTTGTCATCTCTTGTCATATTCTTGGACAAGAAAATCTGTCTTGCAGTTAGGACTTTCTCCATTGCAAATATTTGCGGAGCACTTAATCTTCTTTTTTTTTAGTGTAAAAGGAAAGCAGAAAGGGAACATTTTGCTGATCCATGAGCACCAATGCAAAATGAAGATGTCTGAGCTTTCTAGTCAGTCCATGTGCCAAAGCCAGAAGTGCATCAAAGAACCAGAAAGGACAACCTGGCCTAGAAATAGATACTCTGCAAGATCCTCCTGAGAAGAACAATTCTCTGACTGGGCTGCAGTGTTTAGAAGAGGCCGGGCTGTTTTCCGTTGTCCTGCTTACTTGCCCATACAGGCTGAGGTGCACTTGTGCAACATTTGTTCCTTTTCGCATGAGCGGAGCAAAGGGATAAGAAGAGTTCACTAAAACTCCTGTTAGGGCCCATGTAGATTTTTTTTAAATATACACCTTTAAGGAAAGCTGAAGATCATTGAATTTCAGTTTGATAGCTGTAGATGGGCTCTCTCAGCTGTGATTCTTACTTTTTTCCAGCACTGTATGTGGCATCCATGCCTTGTCACCAATGACATTTAAGAGAATATGTTCTCTCAGCATTGCCTTCTGATGAAAGGAAGGGCTGAAGATGTTTTCCAAATTCACAGTCCCAGTGTTTCTTGTGACTATTCTTTTAAAGCAGATGGGGGAGAGCGTTACAGCATTTTCTTCTGTTCCCAGGTGGATCTATCTGAAGCATTTCCAAGTATCTGTAAAGAAGCAATGGTGTCCCATAGAGGAAAGCCAGATTCCCTAATACAGATTTGGGAGAGTGCACGAGAGGGTCTCTCCCACTGGCCTTGTCACTTGTTATAGTTTTCCTGTCATTGACAGTAATATTTCATTAATCTGTTACATGGAATTCCATTTGAGAGGATCTAGTATGTTAGAATTTTTGTCAGTTTTAATGCTCGGCAGTGATGTATAATATTCTATGAAATTAATATATTATTAAAAACACATCTAAAGCTCTGACTATGCGTTATGACACATTCGGAAGATCTTGTCCTCTCTTAGAACACCCACCTCCAAGCTCTATTCATTTCATTTGCCATTTGGAGTGTGTATCTTGTAGCATTTTCAAGCTGGAACTATGCAGCCATTTAAAAAGGAATGAAAAAAATGTCTCTAAACTTTGTATTTCAACCAGATATAATTCTATGCAATCAGGATTAAACATGTAGAAATTGTATATTGATACATCTTAGTCGATATTCCAGAGTATCCATCTGCAAATTCAGCAGTGCATCCCTTAGTACATTTTTTTTGTTTGACCTCCTTTACAATGAGTAGCTCACTGGTCTACATCATTTCCTTTCTTTTGGCTGAAACATTTTTTAAATGCGCACCACTGCAAAACTTTCATTAAAGGTAGTCATGACTGGGACTTCTCTCTTTTCCATTTTCCCTTTTCCCAGCCTTGCCTTTCCTTATCTTGAATTTGCCTTTGGGCCAAGACATACCCACGTTTTTGAGCTGGATGCAAAGTTTCATAACCCCTCACTCCCTCAGTCTGCTCCCACCCCAGGAAAGCACAGGTCAACCTGGTGGTGCAGTAACGCCTGGGAGGGACACGGTAATACATTGTCTGGATGAGAGCTGACAGTGCTCTGAGAAATATGACAGTACCTCTGCCCTTGATCAGACTTCCCATTTGAAAGTTTTCATTTTGGTAATTACATCCTTCCCAGATAGTAGCCGTAGTCATTGATCATACTAATATCATTATAACTGATTCCCGTAAGTCATCTTTTAAAGACACTTTCGATGGTTTCTTCCCCCCCATATCTTCTTCCTCTGCAGTCACAGGATAAGACTTTCTGTCTACCCTTCATCTGATTGATTAGAAATGCCACATACTTCCTTTACGTATGGCCTGGTAATATACACATCACATTTCTTCCCTCGGGATCTTAATCAGAACAAGTAATGGCCTTTAGCTTTTCTCATTAGCAAAATGGAAAAGCACCATACCCAATCCATTAGAAATACAGCATTGTAATAGGAGCTTATAGAAAAATGGCTGCGTGCCAGCAGACATGGAGTGAGTTTACCTTAAAGGATTTTCAGGAAAAAAAAACAAGAAAAAGAAAAAAAAAGACACCCTTTCTGTCTGGAAGCAAACGTTTTGAGCCATAACTTATCATGCCTGTCTGTCAAGCATTTTGCTGTTGCTCCTTAAGTGCTGTTTGGACAGCTCTGTCATATAAAGGGCATTCATAAGGAGGAAATATGGGTGTTTGTACATGTATTCATGTCTTCCCCAATGTTGATTCCCTTCATGGATTATCCTCCTCATATTCGCCTATCAGAATTAGAGAGAGGGGAGGAAGTTGGGAAGATTTTGTTACATTTTGCTTTGCTTGTAATTTTTCACAGAATGTGCTAACCTGAAAAAATGTAACAGGAACAACCATTATGGGATACTCATCTATCAAGCGTTTACCTGAGACTGCTGCTATGCTTTTTTTAGCCCTGCCTAAAACTATTTGCAATCAGTACACTGAGAGTGAGGACAAGACTGATTAAGAGGGGTTTTTTCCCCACTGAAGTGCATTGCTTTTCACTTGGCCTGGACCTTATTAGCCCTAAAAATATTAAAATTCATACACCAGTATTTGTACTTATACTGTCCAGAACTGTAAGAAGGTGTTAAAGCACGAACCCATACCAACTGGTAATTGTATATAATTTGAATGTATATGAGCTGACTCTGTCTCCTTTGGAAAGCTAGCAGTGAAGGAATACAAAGAACAGCCTTGGAATGCTGCTATTCCGCCAGCACTAAAACACATCTGTTTTACTGGCCCCTTCAAGCATTGCTAATGTGATTCCTGGGAAAATAAGTACTAAGCACACCCATAAAGCTATATTAAATAATGTCTTATGGCGAATGGGTGCTTGCACTTTTTTTTTCTTTTTTTTTAAAAATACACCTCAGGTTTCCTAGGTCTTCAGCTTCTCACCTGTACAGACCGAGATTCAGAGCTGAAGCGCCAAGCTAGCATTCCTGGCTGCTTCACTTATAGTTCATCAGCTGTGCTGCTCGTACTTGCCCAATAAAATAGAGCATTGCAGTACAAGGTAAAGAAAACAGTACAATAAAATAGTGTGAAAGACCTGCAGTAGTAAAAAATGAGAGACATTCTAAAGGGACCTCTTTAGGACACTTTAGGGGTGGAATTACTGATTAGATGGCAGAACAGGAAGGCTTAAGGCAAGAGTGTTTTTTTGAAGTATTGGGCATTTTTTTCCCCTTCTTTCATTTTCTATTTTGTTCTTTTGCCTTTTTTTTTTTTTTTTTTTTTTTTTTTTTACTTTCTGGTATCCTTCCTTTTCCTCTCCCTCCTCTCCTTGTTATTTGGATGAAATGATGACAATGTAGTTCAGTCCACTTAGCCAGCACCCTGCTAAAAGGCAAGGTTTCTCCTTTGTTTATGCAGCCTTGGAGCTGATGTGGTCTGATGTGTCTCAGAGATCCTCCCACAGCTGATAATTAACATACTTAGGGGCAGACTCTGTAATATTCTTAGTCAGAATCTATCAGTAGGGCATTGACATTAATTTTAAGGGGACCTTTCTCCCATAAGAATTTCAAGAGTTTGTGGAAAGTGGGAAGAAGGAAATGCTCACAAAAATGCTTACTATTGCCACCTTCTAGAGCCCTGCCATGTAAGCAAAGCTAATGAACATGTAAATATATTTAAAGATATTAACAGACCACTTCATATGCTAATGAGAAGCAATATTTTTTACTGCATTATTTTAAAACATAGTACTTTAAATATATTGAAGTTGCCACCAGCCATTAAAGGTTAGTATTCTCTATTATCCCCACCCTTTGCAAATACGAACACGGGTGATCCTTCTGCCCAAATTACAAATAGAAGAAGAGCTGGCTGAGCAACATCCATAGTTTCCAGTTTGTGGGAAATTCATCTGATGAAATTTGGTTTCATTCTGATTCATCTTTTAAAAACTCAAAACAAAACAGAAAGATTCTCCCATGAGCCAGAAATTCCAAACAAAAATTAATTTTCGGAAACAATCGCTCATGGTGTTTCCAATACAAAATATACTCCACAAGATCTTGACAGCTGCCAACTGGTTTAAACATCCCTCTCGGTTGCTGTCCTGCTCCATGTCAGCTTTCAGGCAGCAGCTGCAAAGCACTCCCAGGATTTTGTGTTCCAGAGCAGCCCCACCATGTCCGATGCTTTGGGCAGGCTTCCAGATCTCCTAATGAGTCGGCTTACAGGTCTGCTTACTGAGGACCAGATTAGTCCTGGGAGCCAAGTCAGAAAACCCCAGGAATGTTGCTTTGGGCAGGCGACTTGGTGGGATTGTCCCGGAAGAAAAGCAGGGCACCGGCTCAAAGACTGAACAGGGACTGCCAGATCCCAGGTGTGCAGGAAGAGGCAAGGATGTCCCAGAGCTTCACCTGAGACCCAGATAGAAGTGGGGCTTTTGGGGCTTGCAAACTCCTGGCTCAACCACCACAACTCTGTGTTGAGCAGCTTGGAAGCCCCAGGTGCATGTTTTGCAGGACATTTGGCCATACGTGCCTGACAGCAGGCTGATTTTCCTTGCATCTTTAGGCATAAGGGCCCAGCATTTCCCAGAGGGAATGCGTTTCCCTCTGCCTAAGCCTGGACTTGCACGTTCACCATCAATACAGGAAGGCCAGCTTTTAAGGCATCCCTAGCGCCACTGTTAGCTTCCAGTGTAAACCCCAACAGGAACCACAGGCAATGTCTGCAAGGTGTTTTGTGCTCACTGAATTGGCAAGTTCTCCTCCATCTCTAGATGCGGGGTACTTGTGGACAGCTGGTTTTTATGAAGTTTTGAAATTATTTCTTTTCTTTTTCTTTCTTTTTTTTTTTTTTTTAAGCCAGCGATACCCTTCGTTACAGTTTACCAAATATTTTGGATTCTAGGGATCTTTTAGAGACAAAGGACTGAGCAATACCATGCTTCAACTGCTCTTATGAACATCCAAGGTGTACTTTGGTGGTGTAATGCTATTGTCTTACTACCTTACATCTGTCAGGCATGACTGCATTTTCATGCAGGAGGTGATGAAATCCCTCCTGTTTCTACGATATTTATAAATGCTAATATTCAGTTGTCTTTTTGTGCGTTTCTACTGTGCTTTTTTCTTTTTTTTAAGCTTGTAATTGTCCTTGCTTTCATCTGCTTCATTCTTCGACAGTTGGCCCATGAGCCATCCACTCTTATATTTGGTCTGAAAGAGCAAATGGAAGGTGTATGTGATTGATGAGCAACTGTTATTTAACAAGTCTAAGTAGTTCTCCTATTGTTTTAACAACAACTTCATCCATACAGTATGGACATTTGCACACAGTAGTCTTCTCTTTAGACTCTTCAAATTCATGGAGATTTAATAGCCTCTAGAATACATGTTTACCTCTAGAAAGCAATTTGTTCATATAAATGGATATGTTATTAATAATAGCTTAATGTGCTCATGTGTTGAGAGTTTCACTGACATTTATTTACTTATGTTGAAAATATTAAAATGTACAGATCAGTCTTCCTTCATTTTACTAGCAGCCATTCATCAGAGACTAATTGAAAGAATTGTATTCAGATGGAAATGCCTAAGAATTTCCAACCGAGGGGATGCATAGGGAATTTTTATGCAGAAGAAGCAGCTACAATTCTGCTGCATCATCCCTTTATTCTTCAGGATACAGGATCCGAAAGAAGAATATAAATGTGACAGAATCTCAGTGATTACGAATGCTGGCTGACCAAGACTGATGCAGAATACTCTTTTCTTATGATATAGTCACTATACCCTGGTTTTATATAGGGTGCTGCAGGCAGGACAGTCTGTAATAAATCATGCACTAACGCACGCTCAAAAACTTGCCCCAGCGATCTCATAATGTACATTCACAGAACAGGTACATAGAGGGAGGGTATTAGAAGAAATAAAAAATACCCCTTTTGCAGAGAAATGGATAAGAAATGAAGAATAAAGCATTGAAAGTACAACAAAACACTAGAGTCTTGGTCTTTGTTTTAAGCATAGGAATAGTCTTGCTCTCTTGCAAATGTATCCGTCAGACCCATGGCATTATTAGGATTATGCAAAAAAGCAGTTTTCACATCTTGAGGCTATTCATATATGCAGTCATACATGGAGAATCAGTCTACATTTCTGTACAGCCTTCATGGATCCCTGCCTACAGTGGAGGCTTTGTCACAAGGAAGAAAAAATTGAAAATATCATGGGCCTAGGTACACTGACACAAACTACAAGGATCATTGGCACCCTGAGGTCAAGTTCCATAGCCATATATAAACTGATAAACATAATATGAGCAACTTCTTATAAAGAAGTGTTGCTGTAAGAAGTTTCACTTGCCTTTAATGAAAGATACAATCAAAATGGGAACTTAATTTTCACATCCCAATGGGGTTTCCTCCATTTTTGCCCTTTTCAGACATTGGTGAGATATCTGAAAGCGATTTGAGACTTTCACCAAGTTCCTTTGTAATGCCAGCCTTTAGACTCTAAAAAGTGGTTAAAATGAATGAGCGAGGGTTTTTATTTATCTGTTTCCATAGACATTCCTGGAGTGCTGTTTGCTTTTACTACAGTTTTTATGAAAACGGGATTTTGTATGCTAGTGAGAGCGTGATGCACAGCTGTATGTGGTGATCGGACTGTTCTCACATTTGTTTAGTCTAAATAGTCTTTATCTGATTAGTCCTGATCACTCTGCTTTAGTAGCAGGCCTGACTTTCAGAAATAAAGACCTGTAAGCTGTGGGGGGTTTAGCTCATCTGCACTGTGTTTCTTCTTTACCTTTGTATTACTCTGATTTCCAAAGGTAGGGATTTGTGAAGGATGCTTAGAACTCCTGAAGAGAAAAGGAGATTAGTTTGTAAATATAGTTCTTAAAGTTATTATTCTCTCTACCTTCATTTAACTTGCTCAGAGAATTAGGTAACATCTCATTAGGAAGGTTGAAAGGGAAGTGATAGCCGGTGTTCCTAAATACGTTTGTATTACTGAGCAGCAGGGAAGGAAGGTTAAATCTTGTAAAGATTTCTATTCTCTGCCTGAACAATGACTGCAGTGGCCCAGTGATGGGATTCTGTTGAATGACAGTGCTATTCTTGATAGGGCTATGGTAATTGTGTGGTAAAATAGCGTTATATTACTATATTTTAGGCCAGGCTGATAATTATTAGCGAAAATATTGTAATATATGCAAAAACTCCTTATCTTTTATTCTCACATTCTTTAATTGGGAAAAACTAAGATTAATAACAGCCATTGAATAATTACAGGATTGAGCTGGAAAATGAGAATGCTTCTGGGTAGCGAAAGATATTTGAAGTTTAAAGTAAAAACTGTGGTGGCTGGATATTGTATTTCATTGAACTGTCACTGGCACTGGTGCACTAGATGGTCCTTTTCTCTTCCTGAGTTCCTACGTCTCCATGCCAGACTATGGGATAAGAGGACACAGCAAGACAATGTTCTTTTCTATTGGAGAACAGGGTATTTTCAAATGAGAAGGTGGAACCAGGGACAAAAAAGCAGCAGTTTTATTCTGTATTTCATTAAAGTTATAACCACTTTGCAATGGTCAAAGAGAGGTGCAATTTTTGTTCTTTGCAGGGAAGGGGATTTGAAAGTGGGAGGGCAGGTTTCCTTCATGGAAAAAAAAAAAAATCATAAAAATAAATCCAGCCAACAGTCTCATTTCCTTCAGTTTTCCAGCAATGCAAATGTTTTCACATAATTCTTTTAGTGATGCAGTGTCTAGACTTCTCAGATGGTTTTAAAAAAACACAAACAAACCCTGGCATTAATTCTGAGAATCCTAAAAAGCTAAGTCATTATCACTGTGCTATAGCTCATGCAGTGATATGAAACCACAAATAGTCACTGAAGACCACACTCTGGAATCCTTGCTCATTTAAGACACATGGGTTAGCATTTACTCACATAAGATGTCCCATTTAATCTCCCTTCAGCAGGCTGCTCTGGTGTAAATGCTTACCAGCATATGCGGGTACAAGGATTCTGCAATTTGGCTCTCACCTCAACTGAAAAGTCTCTGTGCCTTCTCAGGAGCATGGAGGTTGATGAAATAAAATAAGGAAAGCGATCTTTGATTCTTGCTACAGATATACATTTATATAAAAACAAAGCAAAACATCAGAAAGCACCACTTCCACATTGATTTTATAATCGATAATAAGACCTCTTCTTTAACATTTATTCCTTGCTCATTGCCCCTTGTCCTTAGTAAGCCTACTAATTCAGAGGAAGTGTTGTCCAAGGTTTCCAAATCTACTGCAAACTTACATGTTAATGTCTCATTCTGTAAATTCTTTTAGATTTTCTTCATACCAGGAAGCTTATTCAACATTGATCACGTTACCAACTGTTGTCACTCTGTAAAATCTCACGGTACCCATAGTGGCCAAGAGAGTTAGTGTATATCCAGTAGCCACCTTCTAATCACAGCTGTGTTATTTTATAGGCAACTAGCCCTATAAATAGAACTGTACTTTAGGGTGGTTTCTTATACTTTCTGTTAGTGACAACCTTCAGAATTTAAACAAAGTGTGTGGCCAAAGTCTTCTGGCGATGTAAATGAAATTGTTTGGTCTTGCAAGAGGCGCTCACTCTTTCAGGCACTGTCTCAGTTGAAATTCAGTAAGTAATAGCCTGTGTAAGAGGTGCTTCCTACGTATCTCAGCTGTTAGGCACTTGCCTGACTCTGCATTAACCTGGGCCCAAGAAAGGCAGGGCAGAGGTTCACTAGGGCAAATGAATAAATGGACATGACCTGTGCCATAGTCTCGATGTAAAAGCTTCTGCAAATTCCCAGCAGATCACTCAGCTCCACCTTTGATAGGTGAAACGTGTTCTCCTACTGCAACATGCTCCCTCACTCTGCCTGGTGCAGGCAGCTGCCTTCCTCTTGGTTTTTTGTTCCCAATGCCTGTCACCTTTATGGGTTTGGTGTTTGCTGCAGGCTCAACAGGAGTCTTGCTGGTGCCAGGCTGAGATAGTTTGCAGATCTGTAAGAACTGATGGTGCTCTCTGAATTAAACATGATCCTTCTCACAGTTCATTTTGTCCCCTCAACCTGCCTCCTCATTCATTTGTTACCTCCTTTCATTTAACTCTGTGTAGTCACGGACACTCATATCTGAAAGCAGAGCAGAGGTGTAAGTGTGTATTACTACTCTCTCATTTTCTAGCTCTATGTTTTTTCACATACTTAAGCAGTTTCAAAAAGGTAAAAACAAAAATCCCACTGGACAGGGTGTGAGCAGATTTGTTAATGTAGCATATAGGCCAAATTGGTGCCCTGGTAAGTGCAGTCTGAATTAAGCAGTCAGGTATTGTAAAGCATGCATTGTATTATAATGCTGCACATCTTCAGCGCTGAGAACATGCATTCTGTATACTGTATGAAGAAAATAATAGTTTACAAATAAATTAAGAGCACGGTGCCACCAACAATGTCTCTTCTTTAATTTCTGTAGTAGAAATTATCATCTTTTAAAGGATCAGAGTGCCAAAAAAAGCTTCCCTATACCCTCCACATTCATCATCTGTGCCTGTAGAGTCACTATTCATTTTACTGTCAGAAATAAGGAGCTTCTACTTTTAGACCTACAAAGCCTGTACAGTTGTGGAAGAATGAACAGTATTTTCTTCTGCCATGCACATACTTTGTTGAATGACCAATCACATTACAGCTCAAGAAACTGTAATCCTGATGGAAACATATGACAAAGAAAGAATGGATTTGGATTTTTCAGATTCTCTCATTTCAGTGCTTACAATACTAATATTTAGCGGAATTAGCTGGCTACTGCTAAGCTGAACATGTGAGTCATGTTGTCTCTCACACATACATGTGGATAAAGAACTTTAGTGAGTGTGATTCATAGAGAAAATAAGTCTCAGTGATGGTCTGCTGACATAGGTGTCTTCTTTGCTTGCCATCTGCCTACTTCCAAGTTACATTAGTTTCTCGAGGTAGATGGGAAGTCGTATGCAGACTGTGTGCATCCACAGGACCTGTGGTCCCCATGGACCTCCATCACTACAGAGTCCTTCAGATAAGGGATGTTCTTAGAGCAGAATCTTCATCCTGGGTGGTCCTGAGCAAGGTAGATACAAAATGTTTAACTTTTCTTCTGAATCTCACAATTCTTTCTGAAGCTCTTTTCCACCTCCCAGCGAGGGCAGCACTCACGCCAACCGACCCAGAGCACACTGTTTTACAAAACAGCTAGGTAGAGTGGCAGGGGGACCCAGGGAGAGACACAGACACAGTGGGCTCAGTGTGTGCTGGGTATGGAAGCTACTGAAAAGCAATGTTTAGGAAGCTTTCTGCTAACAACCAACTGTGAATATTCATGACAGGAAATTCAACTCTTGCATTATCCAAAGCCATTGATGTAACCATTGACACTGACATTGTGCCTTAGCGCTGTGTAATGTTTAATGTATTTATCCTGTGAGATTAGAGAATTAGGATTATGTAGCTCATAAGGAAAAGAAATACATGTGAGCTTGATTGAGCTAATGTCAGTTGTAACAAAAATTAATCTGTCCTCCTTTTTCATTATACTGTTAGTAAACAAAAAACTAAAGCAGCTTCTCAGCGCTAGGCTTCCCGTGGTGAAAACAGATCCAGCAGGGCAGACACTCCTGAATTTATGTGGTCTCAGCTGGGACTCCCTGTGCATGTGAGGGGACGTTAGATACTTAAGACCAATTATGTATGTCTGAGAATTAAGCCCACGTTGTCCTTTGTAGTTTTGTAAGGTTTTTTACAGAAGCCTCAATGGATCTTTAAGTGAGAGGCTGGAGACTGAGAATCAGTTCCAAGCCCCGATAACATGTTTAATTGTTGACCTGGTTACTCTTTTCTGAAATGATGGGGTTTCTTTACATTCAGAAAGATAAATACATCAAATATGTTTGGATATTGCACTGAAGGACACAATGTGTGTACCTGTAATACAGACCAGTCTGCTGCTGTGTGGTCAAGGGCCAGTTGTTAAGCAGCAGTACTCTGTAGGATTGAGATTTGGCTAACTTTTACTAGGACCAAATCATTGCCACAAAAACTGTGACTTCATTTATGCTTTTGGTGGAACTAATGCAGCCCACATCACTTGTTTTAATTGTAGAGCTCTAAACAATTTAACCCAAAGGTTGAACCACCATTTTGGTGGACATTTAGACAAGCAGAATATGTTATATACAGGGGCGAAGTCACATTCCTACAGTTCTTCAGGGATTTTGGCAAGTAACTAGACAGCTTTGGTCTCCAGCACTTTAAATCACCTGCTGTCTGGCTGAATTCAGTTAAAATTCATGCAAAAAAATTAAACTGGGAGAGTATGGGGAGGTGTGAGTGTCTGGAAAGATGAGGGCAAGCAGGGGTTGGCCAGGGCCACCAGTCACACTCAAGTCAACAGAAAAGTTTCTCCTAGAGATTGTGTAGCAGTGAAGGAAGCAATGTGAAGTAGTCTGGCAAGTAAGATCAGGATCCGCCTCAAGAGGAAGACAATAACAATAGAGGTAAGAAATGGCACAACTACTGAGAGCAGTGCTTGCAGAGCCAGCAAAGACACCAGTTAATTCCCGGACAGTTTCAGTTGTTGTGCTACAGAACTCAATGCCAAAGGATTTTGCAAAAAGTGGAGTGGTCTGAATTAAAAGGCAGTTGAATGATTTGATATCTGTGTATTAAAACTCGTGTGTTTGTGTGTAAGGTAAGGGAATGGCAGACAACTGCATCTTACAAGAGTCTGAGCGCTGATCTTCTGTTGGGTTCAGGGAAGAACTCTGAGGCAGAGTCCAAGTTGAATGAGGCCACTTCATTCTTTAAATTAACAGTTTTAATTAAAAACTATGTATTTTTGTCTGAATGAAGCTAGCCAGCATAGGTATTTAAAACCCTTTGCAGAACTGTAAGAATGAGCGCTCCAGGTTAATGTTAAATATTGACACATTTAGAACAATGGTACACAGCAGATGTCATCCCAACATGTGACGGCAACATTACAAAGCAGAATGAATGAAGCGGAAGCAGCTCTGGAACACCCTGCTGTAACATTCTCATTAGCTCCTAATCTGTAAGGCAGGAGAATAGCCCAACTGTACTGAGTACAATAGGGACAGTTGGCCTAATGTCTTTGGTAGGTTAGCATTCATAAAAAAACTATTGAATTCAATTATCTTTCTGAAGAACAAGGAAAAGTAGCTGCAGAAAATCATGGCCTGATAAAGGCACACAGACACCGGGGACACTCCCATCTCTTTGCTCAAGTTAAGGAAAACACTGAATTTTAGCAACAATATTGTAATGGCTTTCAATACAGTATGCTACTTATATTTCAAGTATATGTTCTATGTCACCTATGTTCCTCACTGATTTTTTTTTTCTATAGAAAACAATTTCATTGAAGTAATTTTTTTTCTTTTACTTGAATGAAGACTTCAGAATTTAGCTGTGGGATTCTTAAATATGCTGTTCTCACTCCCTACGGCCTTTCTCCAGCATTGCTGCAGAGTCTGCACCCCACTATGCAATTTCATAATGCATGTTTGTGACAGGCATATCAAACCATCCAGTTAGTTTAGAATTGAGGTGAGAGAGTGCTTTAAATGTAAATTTTACTATAAACAGCGGAATAAAATCTTGCAAGCACTTCCTAGCTCTGCCAGGAAGCACAGCTATATTTAACTCATTTTAAAATTCATCAAATACATTCTGGGCTGATTCAGATCTTTGGTGTGTCTTTGAAGATAACATGTAGTGGAAGTGTCATACAGTCAGTTGTGGGATTGGGCATATTCTGAGTTCTTGTCAGCAAAGACATGCAGTTAGGACTGGATTGTAGAAAGAAAAGTACATATAGATGTGATGATTTAATATTGATACTTTATTTGAAGATTTGAACAATATCTGTTGCATTCAGTTCAAGAGCTTTTTATAAGAAGTGCTGTATATAAAGAGATCAGTGCCATACCAATGGCAAAATTCGCATGCACTCATGAATTTTAAAAAAAGATTGTCTTTTAGTGCTTGGGAGAGACAGTATTTTAGGGAAGCTAATACAAAGTGTTGCTATAATAGTAATTTGCAGAAGTTTCGAAACGCATATAACAGATCCCTGGGTATTAAGAATAACCATAAGAATTTAGCTAGGCATTCTGTGTAAAAAAGGAGAAAATCCCAGATTATCTTCTTCTTCCTTTAATTTTCCTGTCTTGTATTGCACCTCCCTGCAGCTTTGTATCCCCATAAGCTCAACTGCTGTTATTCATAGGGTTAAATATAGACTGGAATAAACATGTCAAATTTCATGCTTCATTTTTTGTAGGCATCATTAGGTAAGATCAATAAGATTCCAGAAGATTGTTTAGACCGTTTTTTGTATCGGTAACCACTGTATATATGCTGCTATCGTGTCTCTACTGTTTTTTTCATAAGTACAAATAGGAGTCTCTCAATTTTAGAAGCCACGTGAACCATCTGAATCTATCAGCAGGATGTTTGCTGTTGCCTATATTCAGATACAACCTGACTTTGAAGTTCAAGATTATGATTTTTAATAGTGTGGTGGGTTGACTCTGTCTGGATGCCAAGTGCCCACCAAAGCTGCTCTATCACTTCCCTTCTCAACTGGACAGGGGAGAGAAGATATAACAAAAAGCTTGTGCATTGAGATAACGACAGTGAGAGGTCACTCAGGAATTACCATTATGGGCAAAACAGATTCGACTTAGGGAAAATCAGTTTAATTTATTACTGGTCAAATCAGAGTAGGATAATGAGAAATAAAAACTAATCTTAAAACACCTTCCCCCCACCCCGCCCTTCTTCCCAACGTTAACTTCACTCCCGATTTCTCTACCTCCTCCCCCCGAGCGGCACGGGGGGACGGGGAATGGGGGTTGCAGTCAGTTCATCACACGTTGTCTCTGCCGCTCCTTCATCCTCAGGGGGAGGACTCCTCACACTCTTCCCCTGATCCAGCGTGGGGTCCCTCCCACAGGAGACAGTCCTCCATGAACTTCTCCAATGTGGGTCCATCCCACAGGCTACAGTTCTTCACAAACTGCTCCAGTGTGGGTCTCTTCCACGGGATGCAGTCCTTCAGGAGCAGACTGCTCCAGCGTGGGTCCCCCACGGGGTCACAAGTCCTGCCAGCAAACCTGCTCCAGCATGGGCTCCTCTCTCTCCATGGGCCCACAGGTCCTGCCAGGAGCCTGCTCCAGCACAGGCTTCCCACGGGGTCACAGCCTCCTTCGGGCACATCCACCTGCTCCGGCGTGGGGTCCTCCCCGGGCTGCAGGTGGATATCTGCTCCACCGTGGACCTCCATGGGCTGCAGGGTCACACCCTGCCTCACCATGGTCTTCACCATGGGCTGCAGGGGAATCTCTGCTCTGGCACCTGGAGCACCTCCTCCCCCTCCTTCTTCACTGACCTTGGTGTCTGCAGAGGTGTTCCTCTCACATATTCTCACTCCTCTCTCCGGCTGCAGTTGCGCAGTGTTTTTTTCCTTTCTTAAATATGTTATCCCAGAGGCGCTACCACCATTGCTGATGGTCGTGGCCTTGGCCATCGGTGGGTCCATCTTGGAGCCAGCTGGCATTGGCTCTGTCAGACATAGGGGCAGCTTCTAGCAGCTTCTCACAGAAGCTACCCCTGTAGCCCTCCCGCTACCAAAACCTTGCCACACAAACCCAATACAAATAGCTCGGTGATTCCTACTGTTGCCTAAAATCCTTAATTAAAAGAAAGAATAGACTATACACTAACAACCAACAAACTCCGAACAAGAAACTGAAACAGTGTCATGCTTGTAATACGGTTTTATGCATCTTGGTTGTGGTTTTCTAATGTTCATTTGCCTTTGATTTGTTCTAGTACATGACTGCTGCTGCACCTATGCAAGGGACCTACATTCCCCAGTACACTCCTGTGCCTCCAACAGCTGTCCCTATTGAAGTAAGTGTATCTCCATCCATGAAAGTAGAGTGAAGGGGTAGCAGAACTCTTACCTATTATGCCTCCTCGCACCTGTTGTTTGAAAGGGGCCTGAAGTTACTTTAGGGAGCGGTGGCTGGAAGCTTCCAGCTTTTAAGATTAGGACTGCGCACTTCTTTCTTTTTCTTTTCTTTCTTTCTTTCTTTCTTTTTCCTTCTTTTTTTCTTCCCCACCTCCCCCCCCTTTTTTTTTTATTATTTGCGAGGGCTCTTGTTTTGCATTTGTTTGTTGTACAGCACGACATGGAATAAAACATCAGTGATTATGACTATTTTTTCCCCATGTACTTGGGAGGGAGATGGGAAGAGACAGGAAAACAAACCCAGCAGGCAGACCACGAACCCAAAAGAGATTCCAAGAAGAGAAGATTGCAAGAGGGTTTGATGCGGTCCTTAGCAAGTATAGGTAATTGCTGAAATATTTAGCCACCAGAAAAAGTGATTGAGCAATGGAAACCTTCCTCTTGTATATACAGACGTGGAGGATGCTGCACTGACTGAGTGCTTTTCATCCTTGAGGAAGGATTCGCTCCCTCCCTCCTTGGGGCTGAGTCATGCTGATGACAGTCTAATGAGTAAGTATTTACTCAACCCTGTAGACCACAAGCTGCCGGGAGAGCGTCAGCTTGGCCTCCACTTCTGTGAAGCTTCATAAGGGCCACTGAGCAAAGCGAGAGGAGGGAGCCTTGGCATCCTCTTCCCTGTGTGCTTCTCTTTGGTGCTACCCTTTTTGTTAATAACTTCTCCCCTACGCTGGGGTAATGTGAGGAGTGCCAGGGTCTCTGTATTTCTGTCTTCGGCTGTGTGGACTTTGGAGTTTGTGCTATTACTAGTCTGTGCTTTGAGGATGCTGAGTTAGTGGTACTGTTGGCATGGCTCCACCAGCAGTCAAGTGGACTCATCCTGGTTTCTCCCAGTTCTTTGCAATTACTGAGATTCCCAAATGAGGTCCCACAGGAAAGGCTGCTACTGTTCTGTCATACTGAGCTGGTCATGTTTTAGTCTTTTTTGCCTCGGGATAATTCTGCCCTAAACCTTGTTTGTTTACAAATGGGCCATGGGTGCCTCTTTTCAATTGCTATTCTTAGGTATTAAACTGGGCAGATACAAATCCAAATTAAAAGGAGATGGTGGGACGGAGAGTGGCTCATACAGCAGTATTGGCTGCATACTGTGCTGACCAGTGTGAATGAGAAATTAAGTTAATTCTTCCTGAGCCCTCCTCCCCATCACCCACTGGTATATTCATGCCTGCTAAAGTAGCATGATGTCATAATGATCTACTATAATAATCAAAATATTATCTGAATATATATAGCCTGTCTTTCTCTGACCCAGTGATGATGATTATTGTTAATGTTTATCTGTATCCATGTAGCATCATGAACCAGGACCCTACTATGCTGGATGCTCCACAAGCAGAGACAAAAAAATACAGTCTCTGCCCCAGAGAGCTTACAATCTCAAGATGAGATGGACAAAAGGAGAAGGATAAAGACAAGGAAGTAGACAGAAAAAGATAATACTGACAGTCTGTTAAGCAATAGATATGGAGAATTTCTGAAAAATGGAACTGATGTTTTCAACAGATAATTTAAAATAAACTACCTGTTGTTTACACAGGACTCAAATACAAACAAAGCAAGTGCTTTGTGCTCCCTCTTCTGGCTCTGTTGTGTGCAATACAGTAATAAAGCACGTTCCCTGAAGAGACATGCTAGTGTTATTCTTGTGACCAACACACCAAGCATGAGAGTAAAGGAAAGAAAATATAGCTTACTTTGAAAACGTACAAAAAACCTTAAAAATAATATTATTCAGACCATCTAAACAGGGTAAGAAATATGCCATAATGTTAAATTCATACAGATAATCTTTTGCATGTTTACTTACCTTTTTTTTTTTGCAAATATATAAATAAAACAAAACTTCATTGGAGCTTTGACTTCACAGATAAAAGCCTTTAGTGTGAAGTAAATTTATTTTTGAAGGGAACATGCATAAAAGCAGTGTGTAGAGGAGTGCAGTACTTTTCTAAGGTGGCTAAAATTCTGTTGGATGTGTAGTAAAGCAGAGACCGGTAGGCCTAGATCCTGCCTTTATCGCATTGCAAATCAAACAAAATAAATGTGAACTCACTGTGAAGTTGGAGTAGGTAAGTGAGAATCAGAAGAGCCATACATACGTTGTAAAAAATACAAGAGGTAAAATCCAGACTCCGATGAAGTCAAAAGTTTTGCCTCTGGCTTTGAATGAACAGGGAACTGCCCTCAAAGGAGGAGGTATTTTCCACTGTAGCCTGTGAGAGCAAAGTACTACAGGGGCTGGTACACTAAGGAAGCTTCTTGTTGCTGGATTAGCTCTCTAAAACTGATGGAGTTTGTTGTGTTAGCATGTTGTTCTGCTACCTCAAACTCTGTTGACCTCTAGAGAAATACAGGAATGGTGATCTGGTGCTGAGCTCTTTTATGTAATTCACTGCAGTGACTAAAATTAGTAAGTTTTTCGTGTTCTCATTTGATTCCCTAGGGTGTTGTTGCTGATACTTCTCCACAGACAGTAGCATCTTCATCACAGGAAGCCAGTGGTCAACAGCAACAGATGACAGTGGAAACATCCAGTGAACATGCGCCTGCATATTCTTACCAACAGTCTAAGTAAGTAGGCAATGTTGGACAGATTCCAGGAAGGAGCCCAAACCCAGTCCTTGATTAATACATGTATATTGAACACCAGTATCACTGTGAAAAGAGAATTACACATTTTTTGTCTTGGAGGAGGAAGTAGACAAATAGTCAGACAAGAAATACTTTAGATACGTCAGTCAATGCATCATGACATAGTACTTATAGAGGCATAAGATATGAGCTAGTGTAGGAAAGATTAGAATTATACCAGTCTGTCAATTGCTTTACTTCATTGCTGACCTCTGGAAGTGCAAAGTGCATTGATTTGTCTAACATATGAGTAACAAATGGTTTCAGATCACACAGTGTCCCTTTTTGACTGCCATAAAACATAAGACCTCACTATTTCTTATGTCACACCCACATTTCTCTATATGTACATACTACAAAAGCAATTGATCACAAGCTTTTTGTTGATGCATCCAATCGGCCACACAGTCTATGCATTTGTATCCCTTCTAGCCATCAGTCTCTCTAGTACCTGTAAATAAATGATGGCAAAATATTTGTAGACTATAATGGGCAAAGAGAGAAATACATGTGACCGTACCGTCCTGCTGACTTGTTTTGGTGACTGTGTTCTGTAGGAGTTTGGATCTGCCCACTCCCATGTTCCAGTCCCCTTTCACTTCAGTCTCAAACAGAAGGACTTAGGTTCAGGAGCCCTCATAAGGTACCTGTGAGCAGCAGATTCTGGCATTTTTCGCACATAGGATGAAACTACATTGGAATTCTTTACTGAAATGGGTGCTGTGTTGCTTGCCAGTGTGGTGAATTCCCACCTTCTCCAAGAATGAGATTCCTCATCTTGCCTTGTCATTTACTGCCTTGTTGCAATGATGGATACACTTCTAATGACACTCGCACTTATATTCAGAGGAATTTCTTTCTTTTTTAATCGCAGAGGCAGATCCACTACAGATTTTTTATTATGATTATTCCAGTATTTTCTTCTGAAATGTGCCCTCTATTTATATCTGCCAGTTGTGGGCAGAAATGCAAAGTGTGGGAAGCTGCATAAACAAGCGAAAATGTACACAATCTCTGTCTTAAAAAAACAACTTCTGCCAGAATATTTCAGTAACCTTTAATACAAAACCAAGTGAAGTTAGTTTGTAATTAAAATATAATTTTATTAATCTGGTCTTCGAAGGGCACCTCTATTAATAGCAAGCATCATGCCCAATATACAACAGCTGCTTTCAAAGCAAGATGAGAGGAGGCAATTAACATGACCGAACAATGATTTTGTCAGATATAGGCAAAGAAAAAGGCAGACACTATAAAATTATTTCATAGGAGCTGATCAGTCAGGAGAAAAGTTATAACAGTGTATTTCATTATATTTATTTTCTTTGCAACAATCATGAAATTGCAGGCAACGAAGGAGAGGCAATGTACTCAGAATGAACTGGGTGGTATAAGGACTCTGTACTCTCTTTGTAAGTAAAAATAAACCACGAGACTTAAAATTTAAGTTCCACTTTTTTAATCAGCATACACGTTCTTTTATTTAATATGCTGGCTGCTGTACTTGAGGATCCCACCCGTAGATGTTCAGAAATGATAACTTCACGTCAAAAACCTGGCTGCCTATTGTGTAGCAATATGGGAGAAACAGCCCTTGGTTTCTGAGCAGAGGACTCTACTTTATGAGGAAATCACCTTAATTATTTTCGACCCATACTCCCTTCTTCCTTCTAAATCTTTAATTTTGCACAGAAAAGTGTGAAATCTATGAAGTGGAGATAAATTGAGATCCTTCCCCCTGAAAAGTGTGCTCTCTTACCTCTAAGCAAAACTCTGCTGGACAACATACTATGATTTTAAATGTGGAAAGAATTACATTTTTCTGGAGCCTTTTGTGGGCAAACTCAGTGCCAGGTTAGATTAGAGAGTGTGTGCTGCGACCCTTCTGTGGAATTGGCCTTTCACACATATGGTGGCCACTTGACCTGGAGGGGCAGTAAAACCTCAGGAGGTGAGCATCCAACTTGAGTACTCCTACTGGAAGTTATGCATAGAAAACCCTCAGAAAATAATTAATTCTTGCTTTCCACATAAATCTGTTTTTACATTCAAAATATTAATTTTCAGGCTTCATGCAATGAAAAAGTCCTTTGGTAAATTTAATATTTAAAACTTAAGTTAGTTTTATGTTTACCATCCCAGAGAATTAGTTCTGTGGCAAATGTTATGTCATCAACATTCTTCACTATTTAACTCCTAAGATTAAAATTAATTTAAAACTAAGCAAGGCAAATGCGTTAATGCTTGCAAAAGGAAAGGTGCTGGATTTTCTTGTGTTGAACTTCAGCTGGAAAAGGATTTTTTCCATGCAAGTTTTGAGGACTGTAGGAGAAGCAATAGCTCACCCTTACTGATAGCTCTAGACATGAAACAGCATTTATTCGTAGGTTCTACGTCTCCCCAAAGATCTCATACAGTCTTGCTAAGATAAGTTTGATGTGACATATCTTTAAATGACATGAAACCTCAAAAACACAAAATGAGAGTTATGTTCTGTAAGAAAAAGTATGATAGTATAGCTTATTCTCTGTGCTAAATTTAGAAAGGTTGGACACTATGTGGTCAAAAATTTTATTTTTCTAATTAATACTATCTTTTATGTTTCTACTAAGTTAGCCATAACCAGCTCATTAAGCAGACTGCTCCACAGTCTAACTGTTCTTGCCATCAAAAAATGTGTTCTTTTTAGCAAATTGGATGTATCCTTTTATTGTAATTTTATCCTTCGTTTTATTATTAGAATCCAAAATAAACAGTGCCACTTATTATTATGAAAATATTCGCTGTCTTATTGTATTACTCTTGAAATATTTACGCAGTGTTAAGCCACGTATTCGTCTCATTTCAGTGTAGTTAGACTGCCCATTAAGCATAGCATTAACAAGAGTAAATTCATCTGCTTAGGATGTGTTAATGTCCCCAAAGCAGGAGTTCCCTATTTCTGCCTGACTATTTTCAGCTTAGTGGTGGTATCATATTTAAACAGCTGCAAAGTTAGTTTAACTTGGATAACTTTTAAAGGGAATTGGGTGGAAAAAAAAGGAGAGGAGCCTATTTCAAAGTTGTTTTGACTTAATGACCACTTTAATTCAATTGTTTTTACAGACAATAAACAGGACTGAAGAATGTCGGTCTGAAATCTTTGCCTTGAATGGAGAAACTTCGCTGAACAAGAAGTTGGCTTCCAGTTTGCACAGGCGTCAAATGAATGCTTTTTTTTTTCTACCTTTCCCAACGAAAACAAAACAGTGTTTTTATGTGCTGTGCAAATGGTTCCGTCATGTAGTCTGACAATTTTATTTTTGCTATTTTTTTTTTTTAACTAAAGAAAAAACCCAGAGGAAAAACGCTGGGTTGACATTTCATCTGGACGAACATTTGAATTCAGAATTTACCTGGAGGTGTAGCTAGATTTTTTTTTTTTTAACAGAAAAACTGATGATGTCAAGAGGGAGCAAGTTGAGATGAAAACCAATTGTCTTCCTCAAAAATTAAGCTACTCTTTTTCTCTCATTTTATTTTTCTTCTTGTTTTAAATCTAGAGTGTTTTTTGGTTTTTTGTTTTTTGTTTTTTTTAAAGAAATGTTTAGGTAAGGTTTATCTTGAATCTTAATTGCCTTAATTTTAAGGACGTCAAAGGCTCTCAAGGCAAGCTGTCAACGTCTTGTTAGAAAACCCGAGAATGAATTGAAACTGCTCACACCGGTGCTGGTGCAGAAGTTTAATAGACTGAGTTTTTGGGGTGAACAAAAAATAAACTGTACAGTTTAAAAGAAAATGATTTTCTTCTTTTGAAGAAAAGTTGATGATAAAGGAACTGTGGCAACTGAAAGGATTGGAAAAATGCTGGGACTTTTATGAACTTTGTCTTAAGTGTTGACAGAAAAAATTCTAGAAGGCTAAAGCATTTTACAGTAAAGTTATTGAATTGAGAAAAAAACTTGCTGCATTATAGAGAATGCAGGGTTTTTTTCTTGCAGAATGCAGATTTTTTTATTTACAAAGCGTGATCGCTAGCAAAAGCATTAGTGCTTTTTATCTGCAGTCTTTTTTATGAGCTTTAAGAAGTTTTTAGTCTGCTTTGCTTGTCACATTGCAAAAACCTAGCTTAAGAGCATTAAAAAAACTTAAGTAGATAGGAGCTTATGGTCAAAAAAGTGCAAAAAAAGCAATAGATAGAAGAAATTGTTGACAATTTCTGTAGTCTTTCCTAGTTGTGAACAAATGCAGCCTATGGATGGCCTATTTTATACCAAAGATGAAGTGACACCCTAACGCAGTCCAGAAGATAGAGGTTTTTTCTTTTTTTATCTTTATTTGACCTACATGGCCGGACCAGTTCTTACTTTCTTGTTTGTTTAAACTATCTTCCACTGGTGTTTTACATACTGCATATGTTTATAGTGGAAATTTCAGAATAGTTGGTATTAGAAGCTTGGTGGTGGTGTGCTTTGGAGAACATCCCAAAGCAAGAGCGAGTGGGTTATCAACTAATCTGTCCAGGTGGGCTTTAAGTTTGATGAGTTTTTCTGTTAAATTGCCTGATCTTTGGTATTTCTACTGAAACAACAGTCTTCCTTCTGAATTCTGACATACCACAGATTCATTTCTTCACCTCAGTCTTTGTCATCGTCCAGCATGCATAGCCACCTTAATTCTGCGTTTGTTTTTCAGTGGTGTGTTTGAATTGCCAGTTAGATGAAAGAGAAAGCAAACTTGATCTTTGTTCTCATTTTAGCTCTCCCATACAAGCAGAAATGTTGAAAATTACTTACTATTGTCATGCAGGCAGGAAGTTAAAAATTATTCTTCTCTGCTGTGATTTCTATTGTCTTAATATGTTGGCTGACAATCACTAATTAATATGATGAGGCAAAAAAAGACACTAACTAAATTGAATCCACTGAAACCTGTTTTAGGAATGACACCTATTTTCCATAGAGAAAACTTGATTATAGCCCTTACTTTTTTCCAAACAAACAAACAAAAAAGGTGAGAAGCCAGTCAAAAGATGATTTTTTTTCCTTAAGAAGGCAGAAGAGAAGCAGCATTTAAATATATACATACATACACATATATCTATATGTAAAAATTAAACCAAACATTTTTAAACTTTCCTCCATCCAGAAGAGAGGGGAAGCTTCATCACATTTATTGTGGTGCATTAGAGACAGGGTATCCATTAAAAATAATGAAATTAAAACATATATATTGGATCAATCCGATTCAGCTGCCCAATTCTAAAAAGAGATCTGTGTTTCCCTAACCTGACTTTTTTGGGGAAAAGAACACAATTATTTTTTTAAATTGATAAATCAAGATCTTATTTTTTAACATGGGGGGGGAGGGGGGAGGGGGTTTCCCAAGTAAGTGGCTGCTAGATATGCAACATAGAAAAGAGAGAAATGGGAGTTCACGTGGTTCTTCACCGTAGGAAGCGGGCCTGATTTTCAGAAGTGGTAAAACAACTGCTTTCTCCAGAGTAGTTGTTGATATTCAACACTTCTGAAAACCAGATGATGCCAAAGTAAAAGAACAACAACATCCACAACATGTTTTCAATTCAGAAAAAAAAATCTCTTTCTATTTCACATGCTGTCTCGTTAGTTTTTGAGAGTGGCACTTGAATTTTGTCCTTGGATAAAGGTTCCCTCTTTCTTTGGAGGGCATGAGGGAAAAAAATCAATCTAGCCTTATTTTCTTCCTTTCTACACCTACTCTTTTTCCGTCTCTCTCTGAATTCTTTGTACAAATAGAGATAACCCCAGGCACAAGTCAGTTAAATATGAAATAAACACATTTGTTTCTGTGTTAGTTCTAATGTGACACACAAAAAGTCTCATTTACTATCAACAATGAGGCTACAAGGTAGCTACCATGTGGCTGATGAATATGCTGAGGTACCTTCTTGTTTCTATTCAGAACTCTGCTGCTTTATTTATACATTCAGAAACATTTTTCTTATTTTTTTCAGCAAACAAAGTTAAACAATCTCAGTGTTTTTTATTAAGCCAGGCAGGCAACACGATATCACGATGCCTGTCACTTTAAAGTGTTTCAAGTGCATTCTGTATTAGAATTGTTCCTTTTTATTTCCATGCTATAACGTTTAATAGTGTTTGAAATCAAAAGAAACAAAGCAAAGAAGTAGAGGAAGAAGAAGAGGAAAGAAAATGGATCCCTTAAATACAATCGATCATCTTACTGATCCCAAAAAACCAGTGAACTGGTACTTGAAAGTCTAGGAATTATAAACAATGTGAGCCTTGAGTATAAACAGTCATAGATCATAAGGTAAGAAAAAAACTTATTTGGAACATACAAAATGCTCAGAAAGTGGTAACTTATTTGTAGAAGTTAAAGATGAGATAAAAGAGAACAGTGGAAGAGCAACTCTTATGCTGCATGGGTGTTGTTATAGGACAGGAATACTTGGTGGCCTCTGAAATCTAAAACTGGTTTTCTTTATGTTCTGGCTGATAAGATTTTTTGGAAGGTTTATTATTACTATCTGTTTAAGTTTCTGTTTTCTTTTCTTTTTTTTTTTTTTTTTTTGAAGACCTGAATTTGTAAAGTTATGTCTGTCTTACCAATTTAGCTTTAAATATCAGGAGTGTTCCTGAAAGGTTGCAGAAACAACTCTAGAAGTCTTAAGGCAATGATGCCTGGCCCAGAGGTCTAGAAGTAACATCAAATCCATAAGCTGAACTGCGTATGTACTTTCCATCACACCTGAATTCTTGTAAATAGTCAAATCTGGATGTTCAGGTTTGGTATTTTTGTTTTTACCTTAAAAGATAAATACAAAAGGGGTGTCAGAAAAATATGAATTATGGCTAGAAAACTCTGAATACCTGGGCTCATCGCTTAACATTGAGGAAAAAAAAAATGGATACAGTGGAACTGCAGAGAGTATGATATTTGCAGGTGCTGACCCGAGCATAGATCAGGGCACTGAAAAGTCTCGCTGTTCCCAGTGAGACTGCTGAGGGACTCTTCTTCCTATCTGGCTCTACTGCTGGTTTTGTAAGCACTTTTCACCTGTGACAGTCAGGCCTCAAATTGTGAATGTCCTCTTATTGCCTTCCAGTGAAACAGACTCTTGAAACGTCCTCAGCTTGTGCTTACTTGTATAGTTCTGTTTACCAAGAGACTGCCTTGGTTGTGTTGGTCCAGAAATGCACCGTAATGCAGAATGAGGCATATTTGAGAGCAGTTGCATCACATTGTATCATCTTCTGCTATGGATGCATGCCCAACTGTGGGAGATAAAGGCTGGTGATTAGAGAAGTGAGGGCTTAAACTTTCAATGGGCAATGGGCTGAAGCATTTGAATGGATTTTTACTCAAGTAAAAATCAAACGAAGGGTATTATTTATGTATGTATGTGTACCAAAACTCAGCAAATTTGAGGAAGCCTGCATTGTAATAAAGTTTATTTTTAATATGTCATAGTATTTGGATCTATATTATGTTGTTTATGGTACTGAAGGATGAGACTGATACTAAGTGTTTAACAAATTGCCATGCTTCATGATTTTAAGCTTGATGGTGCGCCTCATGCCACTTCATTTTAATGCTGAAGTTGACATGAGCAAAACAGGTTTAGGCAGACTCGCTGAGCTCCACCTATAGCAAGAGTCATGCTAAAGAGTGATAATGTGCTTAAAGTAATGAATCAATCCATTTTTAGTGATGAGACCAAATGTGGTAGTTGAAGATAGTAACGTTTGATACACACATGGTCAACATTTCCTTTCAAAACTTTATTTAACATGAAATTGGTCCGGATATAAAAGAAGTGCCCTAGGGTAAGGGATTTTCCTGGTCTTTCTCAGTAGCCCACGTGGACTAAGAAAACGGTCACGGTGTGATGGAAATGCAAAACAGAAAACAACAAAACCGCTGACATTTGGTGTATTAGTCTTTTCTGTTTAATGACAATTGACTCTAGTGACAGTGATTCATTTCTAATATGCATACACACAATCATGCACACACACTTTCTCAGAAGGAGGGCTGAGTGAGCAGCAGACTTCTCCTCTCCCTCAGTGGAGCAGATTTCTAGAATCTCAGCAAGCAGCAAAGGTGCAGTGTAAGGAGAGGTGTTTTCCCCTCAAAAAGAGCACCAACTTTTTCTATATTGCTCCTGTCACCCAAATAGGCCAGAGCGCTGTATGTACCCCAGAGATTTATTCACCTTTGTGCCTCAAAGCAGGCAGAAGAGACCCTTTCTTCTCCCCTTTGTTAACATGCTCTTTGTTAAAATTAAACAGAAAATTATGAGAGAAAAGCTGTAAAAAAATAAATCCCAGTGTTGGTTTAGCTTTCCATGATGAGAAAAACTCTTGTGTTCATTTCAGTTGTTCAGTTCAGTTGTTAATTCCCCAACACTGACAGCTGAGTTCTTTCACCTTAATAAAAATGTGTAATGAAGTGAAAAATGTCAGCCTTTGACAGGTTCACAAATCCATTTTTCCTTGTAGGGCCAAAGCCTGCAAGGTGTAAGCACCTTCCAAGATCTGGATCTGTTGTCCTTAAGAGAATACCTGCCCAACATTAATTTTCTGCCTTTAAGTGTCTTTCTCTTGGATAATAATTTTATGAATTTGGTGAAATTTACAGTCAGTTATATTTTTAAAAGCCCAAAAATACAGCCTAGAGAAGAGAACATGATGTTTATGTAACTAAAGTATTATTAAATATGCTGTATTCCAGAGCAGAAGAAAATTCTACTATCTTTTGGAGGCAAAGCAATTTTATGTAAAACCAGGAAGCGTACAGAATTCATATAGGAATTTTTAATTGTTTTCCTTCTTAAAGGAGAATGAACAGATTCTGTCTGTGAGAAAAATCAAAGCAGCTTTGAAAGCAGATGAACTTCCTATCAAGAAAACATGCATCACACAAATGGGACAGAGGTTCTTTAAAACCCTTACAGACCTCACTGTAGCCAAAATGTAGAATACAGAACCTCTGTGATACATTAAATTATGAATCTTATTTATATGGGCATCTGTGTGCCGATGTCTCAGAATATCTTTGAAAGATCTGTACTGCTATGATTTTTTTTTTGATGTTTTCCATTTGTACCACAATCCTAATAGCTGCCATTTTCCCACTCCTGGGGCTTTCTGTAGATCAGTGGATGTTAGGTTTAAACTTCTGTTTTCTTTGATGAAGCTTTCAATAAAAAAATAAAGAAAGAAAAGAGCTGGGTGACTCTGTGTTCTTATGGCACCTTTCTGCAGAGGCTTCCCAAGGCCGTGGCTCTTGTGCTGAGGCTTTGCAGCAAAGTCTGCCTCCTCCGCATCTTCACCAAGTGGAAGGAGAGAATTGGAGAGATGGGACAGCTCTGTTGCCCTGTCAGCAGCACAACCACCCATGTGTTAGGACATGAAATACAGGAGAAAGTTTTTCTCACACCAAGACTGAGTGTATAATACCAAGAGGTATCTGCTGTCCGGGCTCTCACCTGTGCTCACCTGCTAGAAGAACATCGCCTCTGTTTCTGAGGCTTATTTTAAGGAGTGAGTTCAGGGCAAAAGTTGCCACACGGCAGACAGAAAAACTGTATTTATGGAATAAGTACAGCCTAGGCAGTAGTAGTGCAAGCCATACTTCACCTTGAAAGGGAACTGGCAAGTAAATTGCTTCCTTGGCCACATCTCACGGGGAATGAGAAAGCTATTTGGTGCACTTCCCCGTGGCTGCTTCAGTCAGCAGCTCTTGTGTTGCCATGTGCATTTCTTCCCATGAGGGCTGTTTCTGTGATGAAGGTGAGGGTGGGCTGGAAGTGTCCAGTAACTCTCCTCCCCAGCCAAGGAGCTTTATTCACAGGTTGAAAATCACTGAATGCTCCTTTTTACCTACCAGGAATGTCCTTCAGCACTAAATATGTTTTGGGGGATTGCCTGCACACTTTCCTTTTCATTCTTTCTGCCCAATGAAATATCCATGGGTGAGCTTCTTGCTCCCTTCAGTCTAATCAGGAAAGCTCACAGCAATCTTTAGAAGATGGAGGAATGGGAGGAGGAAGCGGGTTGAGAGGGGTTTTTTCAACTGCACCTACGCTGACATGTCCATTGCTGCTGGTTATGAAGATGGTGAGAGAAGGAGGAAGGCAGGAGACTGAAGCTACAGCCTGCCTGGCACTCTGAGTGGTAGCTGAGGAGCCTGGGAAGGGCAGCCGAAATTGGGACACTTCGTCCCACCAACACAGGTGGTGCCAAGGTGGTTTATAGCTGATACTCTGGCATTCAGGTTCATCTTTGTCACTTCCAGGCTTGCTCCATTTCCAAGATCGTTCCACTTCGAATTCTACTAACAAGGGCATCACTAACAACTGTGGTGTTAGCGTTTTGGGGCTTGTCTGTCAGTTGGCTGTCCGTGTGCATACAGGACCAGGCTTAAGGGGGGTTTGCATCATTTTCCACAGAAGTGCAGGTAAGAAGGCTTTCTCCTGTCATCCTCCTGGTCCCACCGTCAGTGTCAAAAACAAAGTTAATTGGTAAATGGTGTGATTGTATTTAACACTAAGTCTCCTATCTGTACTGTAGAATTAAAATAACAAGGACAAATGGTCCTTGTAATGTGTGATGTATGTTGCTTCCAGACGGAGATGGTTGTGTTTATCAGTAATCTGCATCTGGAATGGAAGTCCATGACTTTCATGTGGAGAAAGCCATGTGCTCTGATTATCACTCCCCAAGATTTCAGGCAGAGGGGGACGAAAAAACCAAACCAACAGCTGGTGTAGAATAAACTGAGGATAATTCCACACTTACCATGTTTTAAATATATTTTATTTGTATTATGTTGGGTGACCAGAGAGTGCAAATGGAGAGCAAGGTCTCAATGTGCTGATAATGATCAGCAAACACAGAAGCTAATGTTCAGGAGCAGACAGGACCGCAGCAGAAGTTACTGAAAGTGGCAAACAAACCAAGATACAAACCTAAGTGTCTGCCTGACTGTTGGTAAACTTGCTGTAGCCCTTCTCTCTACCTTGGCTCCTTGCCCCACTGTTGTCAGTCTGGTCTTCAGGGGAAGACTGTATGCTATACAAAAGTTTCCATTTGGCTTAGCAGAGCACAAGCCACAGTGATAACTAATGGCTGGCAGAAGTGGTCCTGACACTGCACGCAACAGGAGACGATTTTGCCAGGCAAACAGTAAGCCTGGCTGGCGGGGAGCGTGCTGCCCGGCACATCCAGACAGGCGGGCTGCAACAGCCCATGGCTGCACGCAAGGCAGTCGTGCTGATGGGAAGCAGGCAGGAGACACGCACCTCTCGACTTAAGCCCTCCCAGAGCCTGTCAGTTCAGAGAAACACAGAGGTGGTCAGCAAGGTTTGTTTACCGGTGCTACGATGTTCCTGAAGAAATCCACTTTGGGGAAAGATGCTGTGACCAAACCACATCCTTCCTTTAAAGTACTTGCAGACCTCTGCCAAAGGCATGCTCACTTTTATCAGCTTGCTTTGCACTGATACGTCACTGAACTTATCTGGAGGGACATAAATGATAACTAAATAATCTACTGGATATGAGCACCACTTTAAATGGAGGAATTGGAAGTTGATCTAGCTTAAATGATGTAGCTGGTTTTTAAAGTTGAACAGGCGTGGGTTTATAGTGGGCTGGCTGAGGCCTTAAGCTCTGCTGCATTGAAATACTGCTGAAAAATAGAAGTGTCTGAGAAAAAGATAAAAAGCATGATTTACACCTATTAGTTGACTTATTTCACCATTTGTTACCAGACAATATATTCTCTATCGTGTGTGGAATTCAGCTGTTGATACACAGCCAACTGAAAATTGTGTAAACTCCTTGACCATCATTCCTGTGGGATCTAATCCCACATTTTTCACTCAGAAATCATTTCCTCCTTATTAACAGTTGTGCTACACCACACAGCAGCCCACTAGGTTACTCTTCCTCAGGTAGAGCAACTTCTACCCAGTGCCGATCGCATATGAAATACTCTGTCGTGGAACTCAGGCTCCTCTGAGCTTTCCACACATGATCTGATTATTTTCTAGTTAATCTTGATGACATGCAAAGTTGGTGCTTGGCCACCACTGAATCCCTTTTTAGTACAGAGGAGGAGGCAGAAGCAGAGGAGTAGACAGATCTCATCAGTTGATACCAAGACACAGCAATCTGTAGCAGGAGAAAAACAAGAAGTTGTTTGTTTTAGGAAGGTAAAACAATAGAGAAATTAGAGTTCTTTAAAACTTCCCTCACTCTCTCTTTCTCTTGCTTGGGAGGCATGCACAGCCGGCAACGGAATTAAAATTGTGTATGTGCATTCTCGGATGCAGTATGCGGCCATTGGCACAGCTAAGCATATGTGTGTCTTCCTGCTCATAGCCACTTGAACGTTCACCTGAGCCTTAACGTCCACTGCACAGTGAACAGAACTGAGTAAGCCATCAGGAGAAATGGAGATCTGATCCAATGCTTTCTTTCTCAGCTTGTGCTGCAAGTTCCAGCGGTGAACAGTTGTCTTCTTAACAACCACCCTGACAGTCTGGCTTTCTTGCTGTAGAGGTGAGTCTTCAAGAGACCCAAAAAGTTACCACTTTTTTTTTTTAAAAAAAAAAAAGTTTCATTTTTGCAGCATCTCTTCCCTGTTTCTCTACTGTGTCTTTTGGGTATTATGTCCTGTGCATGCTTCCAAAATGAGCAAATAAATATTTGTTAGAGTAACACACAGAGGCCCCAGTCTCCACTGGGTACTGTGCAAACACAGAAAAAAGACGTTCTGCTAGGCTTATGAGGTGAAGGAAAAATGATCCGCTTAATCCATTAAGTGATTCATGTTTCTGCTAGACCCTCAGACACAGCTGAGTACAGTGGGCTTCAGCATTACTGGTTACTTTTCACAGCAATAGCTGGCTATAGCACAGAGTTCGAGGACTACTTTCCAAAATCCATTTCCCTCTTCACATATTGGTTGTACTGTGAGGGCTTTGGGATATAAACAGCTGTTTGCAGATGACAGTTTTTGGAGAATATCCAGTTCTTTCTTTTCCAGAAGAAAACATGCTCACAAGAAACATCTACTGCTGTTTAGAAAAATATAGTTACCCAGTAGTTTCAGCTGATGAAAGTGCTGCCACCAAAATCATCTTGAGGTGGATGATTCACCCCTGTGCAGACCTGTATTGCTGGATGAGATACTTCTTCAAAAAAAACTCATGTTGGAGGCCTGACTGACTTCTAAATGGTGCTAAAGTTTTGAGCTTGCTCTGACTAGTGATGAATGTTGTTTATAGCAATGACAGAGATGGGATGTTCATGGCAGGGTTGTTCCTACTATGCAAGACAGCTGAATTGTCTTTGTAGAAGGCGGCCTCACCTAAACATAAGCTACATGAGAACCTCTTTTCTTTAAGGACTTGTGCAGTGAGCTAGCCTTAAAACTGTCCCTTCCTTTGTCTTGCTTTTGCATTGGGAGAAGCGTTTGCTTTGGAGGTGTTTTCTCCAAATCACCTTTTCTCCTTGCTTTCCCTTTGAAAACGACCCTTTCAGTGCTCACTGCATACTGGCAACAGTGTCTGTGCTCCTAATGAGGAATCTGCCGCCGCACAGAGGTGCGAGAGGCCGCTGGACAAAGAAGGTTTCCTTCCACATCAAGGACTTCCCTGGGCTGCAGCAACGGTCCTTCCATTTGGCAGCCCCGGCTGCATGAAATATGTCTATTACTGTAATATGTTTCAGCTCTTGTAGCCAGCTCCTCCTGACAGAAAGTACGAGAGAACAAGTCTTCCCTGTCCCCTCTCCACCAAAAAAAAAAGGTGTCAGAAACTTCCTACAGCTGTGGTGACCCAGGATCAGGAAATTGCAAAAGAAAAACCCTCTGCTCTTCAGCTAAATTCTAGTTTATTTTATTATAATTTCCTTCTCCTTCCAGTCCTTTCCAGCTCATTTATCTGTCCCATCCACATGTCGCATCCTGTCTGGCATGCAGAGTGTGAGTTTTTTGAGGTAATTTCCATTACTTGCCTACACAGCACCTAGGAGAAACCTTCAAAAAGCACCCAAGGCATGAGCACCAAGCCATAACCACACTGGATTCTCTGCTGAGACTTCTTTGGTTGTTTCTTCCCAAAGCATATTATTTTTTATTAGGCTTGGAAAGAATTCTCATTAAAAAAATAGGGATTTGAGCATCAAAGCTCACTGTGGTAATGTAGACTGTTTACCTGAGAGAAGCAGTTCATCTGCTGAGTAGGAGTAACACAGGCTGTAGATACCTGAACAAAAAGGGGTGAAAATAGACAAACTTCCCAAAAAGAAGTAGCAGGAGATGACCTTCCCTAACTCAGAAGAGACTTTGCAGGCTAGTGAGGCTCTGCCCCATTTTGCCTCACCTTGGAGGCAGCTACAGTTTAGGAAGGTTGAGGTAGACCAAGCATGAGCTGCCCTGGTGAATGAATTAGCAAATGGTTTTGATTGATTCTGTGCAGAGATAAAAGGGAAAGGACTGAAGCAGGATGGATGGCTGAGGTGCATGCAGGCTGTAAGGGAACAAGGAAACTTGAATGTCAGGAGGACATCAAACCTGGCCCAGAAAATTGTCTCCTCCTCAACATGGCAAGTATTCACTTCATCAGTAACAAGGGCTCAGAAATATGGGATGAAAAATTTTATAGCAGGATTGCTTTTCCCAGTAGTGGTATCTACAGTGATCCAGAATAAATGACTTACAAAATAAAGCCCTAGTCCCTTTCCTCCCTCAGCTACTCGTTGCCTGCCTCCACCGCCCGCACACACAGCCAGACAGTTCACCAGCGCAGCTACACCTGACTATAGACACTAGTAGAAATGCAGTGACAGACACTGCTGTAGCCCTGAGTATTTCAGACTGTTTCTCTTGACTTCCTTCATATCATTCATATTTTAGATTGCTGATTTTCTTTTCCAAGAAACATGGCATAGAGGTAACTTGATTTTAAAAACTTAACAAAAAAAACCCCAACCCCCCAAAAAACCCAACCATACCAAAACTATAAATTGAATTACTGTAGAGGGTAAGGTAGAACTGCACCCTGAAATGGCTTACTTCCTAAATTAAAAAAGAAGAAGAAAAAAAAAAAAATTATACACTGTCGTGGTTTCAGCTGGGATAGAGTTAATTTTCTTCCTAGTAGCTGGCATAGTGCTGTGTTTTGGATTTAGCATGAGAATAATGTTGATAACACACTGATGTTTTAGTTGTTGCTGAGCGGTGCTTACACTAAGCCAAGGACTTTTCAGCTTCCCATGCTCTGCCAGGTGCGCAAGAAGCTGGGAGGGGGCACAGCCAGAATAGTTGATCCAAACTGCCCAAAGGGCTATTCCATACCGTGTGATGTCATGCTCAGTATATAAACTGGGGGGGTTGGGCAGGGGGCAGCGATCGCTGCTCGGGGACTGGCTGGGCATCAGTCAGCAGGTGGTGAGCGATTGCATTGTGCATCACTTGTTTTATATATTCTTTTATCATTATTATCTTTATTATTACTACTACTACTACTATTATTAATAATATTTTCCCTTCCTCTGCTGTCCTATATAAACTGTCTTTATCTCAACCCATGTGTTTTACTTTTTTTTTTCCAATTCTCTCCCCCATCCCACTGCGGGGGAGGGTTAGCAAGTGGCTGTGTGCTGCTTCGTTGCCAACTGGGGTTAAACCATGACATACACTCTTTAAGATTCACACATGTGTGATAAGTTTGTTGTAGACTGAGGTACTGGCCAGAGGCAAGAAAGGTGGCTGATTTTGGTCCTTGCAAAATTCTGCTTGCTTTTGCTCATTTATAAAATGCCATTTAAGAAAGGCATTGTGCTGTGGATATCAATGCATGTACATGCATATAAACAGACCCGTGATAATTTTATGCAATAGGAACTCCATGCAGGATTATCTTCAATCGTCTTTAAACCATAACCCATCCTCAGCACTCGACTGAAAAAGCAAACTGCACAGCCAACAACCTGTTTCTTTCTTCCCACAACACTTGCAGTAATAAAAAATGCTTGGTAGCAAGGCATATGTGTAAAACGTGCCTGTACATTTGATCCGCCTCACTGCATGCCAATGCGAACTTGGGCTTTTGTTGCCCTCATTTTTAATAGCTGCAGGTGCTGTTTGGTGCAACAGACACAGCAGAGAGATGTAGTCTATGGAGAATAAAAAGTATGCGAATTCAAGTCTCTAGACAGGGAAAATGATCTCTGTGCAGTGGTCAGAGAAAGACCTAAGTAGGGGAATAATGCACCATAATGAGCAACAAAAAAAACTTTTCAGTCCTCTCCCATAGCTTTACTTAAGAAGCCTCCGATCCTCCTTTCTTTGCAACAGACTTCATTACTCCTTTTGTCTACACAGTGGCCCCTGCAGCACTGTCTCCACTTCCCACCAAATGCAGATCTATTCAAAATACTTGGTGTTCTTATAGGTACTGCGCACTCAAAACACAGAACGCCAGTAATAGCCAAGTGTGTGCTAGCAGAGCTTGGTCCAACAAGGCATGATTCCACCTATGGCAGCCGGCTGCTCTATTAAAACTCTCCTGGGCTCATGAAATAACTGACATGAAAGTGATGTTTGGAGCACGAAACGGAACTCATTTTTCAATTGACATTAAAGAGGAAATCATTTTAGTGTCAGCTGATACAGGCCAGGCACATTTTCAGCAATTAAGGCTCAGAAAAAGCAATGGAAATACCTACGAGGTGTGTTAAGAATGAAGCCAGAAGCGATGTGTGAGAGGTGCCAGCTGAACACTACGTGTAATGGGAAACCTTATGGAATTCAACCACAGAGGGAACAAGTAGAGCAGCCCAGAAGAATCACGCATGGAGGAGCCTAGGTTACACCTCTGAGTACAGTGCAAGGACACAGGAAAGACAGAAGTGTTTCAGAAGTGTGATGCATCTGGGAGTGTAAGGCATTCCTGTGATTTTGAGGTACTGAGGAATAAATGCTACCGTATATCCCCTCTTGCCTCAGCTTTGAAATACTTCTGATCCTATTCCTTCCCTCCCTGTTGGCTAATACAGCATCCATATGTGACTTGGTTTGCGTTTTGGTTTTTTTCTTATTTTGTACTCCTTCAATGATATTAGATTTCACTTCTGCATCCACTTACAGGGTTTGGAAATTTTCTCCAGAGTTTTGGCCTTACTTTTTCCATATTATATTTTGCAACATTACAATCACTTCGAAGATACATTCCATTATGCACAAAATCAGATGACGTTCCTACAGTTTTACAACCAAAAACCACTGAAAGAAGTCAGTTTGACCCACAGGATAAGCATATTTTTTAATATGGAATGCCCAAATCCCTGACAGATTTTTCTGCTATGTCTCCCTGACTGTCCTTGAGGCCCCAGGTGAAATTAGTGGGTCTCCTTTGTTAGCCCCAGGCAGAGGTGGATATCTGAACTTGCAAGGCAGATACTACCAAATCCCAATTCTTAGCCACTGATTGCCTCAAAACTTTCCAGATTACCAGACGCTACCAGCCCTTGCTTTCCACGCTCCTATGAGCAGAGTTTATGGTTGAGTGAGGATGTGTAGCAGCTCCCCAGAGAAAAGAGCGCACTGCAACTGCAGGTGATAATGCTCCTTTGTGAATGTGCAAAGAAATCACTGAGGCTGAAAAGCCACCCCCTGCCCTGCTCCCCAAAGTTGTGACACCTTCCCGTTTACTCTCAGCTTCTTCAGTCAGACATCCATTCAGGTGAGTGTTCATAAACAAACTGTCTTCAAATGACTTTTTCAAGGTTTTATGAGGAAATGAATCAGCTCCCTTGTTAAATTTCAATTCTATTTTATGTTCTGGTTTTCTTGTAGCCATTAAGAGCCCAGTCCCCCTCCCATCATAGAGAAAAGGCAACATTCCCAAGAACTACAAAGGGAGTACAAGCATGTTCACAGTTTTGTAATGTGTTTGTTTATCTGTTAAAATTCGCTTTTTATAAATCTTTGCTATTTTCCTGCTGTAGCTCTTCGTAGCAGAACACACTGCTCTCTCATTTATTCTTGACAGATCCTGTATAAATTTATGGTTCTGCATCAATAATGAGTCATTAATCATAGTAACAATGCACATCACAAGGTCTTCCAGGCATTCACCACTGAACTTGCTAAACTGTCCTACAAATGAATCCCCCCACTCTCAGTAATTATTTCTGGGCTTACACACAAGGAGCTTGGTTAGAAAAACTGGGAGAAAATAGATAATTTTCTCCCAGTGGATTTTAATGATGGGGGTGGGGAAGAAACTCATTTATAGAAAGGCAGACAGGGTGAACTGTAGTTATTGGAAAAGGGTTTCATTTCTGTAGCAAATGAAAGTTTGTTCTTGAACAAGTCCTAGTCAGTCAAAACTATGGACAAAGGTTTTGTTAAAAATGTGCAAAAAATGTTCACCAAAATAGCCATTGCTTTTGTTTAGCTTCTGTTCTTCCAACAACTACATCAGCCAATAAGAACAACTTCCCTACATTCATCATTTATTTACAGAAAGGAAAGAAATAGCAGGAGGGAAGTAATCTAACAGATTAGAGCAATGGACAGTAAATCCAATTCTATACCCAGTAAAGTCAATAAGAATTATTCTGCTGAGTTCACTGGATACAAGGAGAAGGCTGCGATTCAGACATCGTAATATAAGCAATGAGAAACAAAGGAGCACAACAGCAAAAAGCAAAGATTGCAGAAACAAGGCAATGGCAGAAACCGAAGTCATACATTTTAACTCCTTTTTTTCTTTTGTTTTGATTGAGTTTTGAAAGTGTTACATTTTGGAGGGCAAGCAATAAATTTAATTTGCTGGCTATAAAGGTGGTTTAACTGCAACTCAGGTCCTAAAATCTTATCCAAGATTTTGCTTCCTCTTTATCAAGAAAAACTGCCATTGGATTAGGACGTTATCTCAGCAAGGATGGGATTATTGCTTAGTTTCATCACCTTTCTTCCCCACTGCCTTTCCATCTGCTTTATGGAGAGGGTTCGATGGCTGTCAGGGAGGTGGATGGAGCCTTGTGAGAGCCTGAGAAGGAAGGGGGAAGTGATAGACAACTGCTGAACGGGCAAAGGGTAAAGAGATCCTGGGGAAAGAAAAGGAAGGAAGGAAGAAGTGCAGGTGGCACATTTGCCTCAGCTGCAGAAGACAATTATCAGCTGGTATATGGACATGTATTTCTGCTTGTTCACCTACATACTTACAGTCTCTGCTTTCAAGAGTATTTTCTTTGCGACACACTTTGACAAACTTTCCAGCCGTTTTTTGAAACGTCCCAGATCATCATTTGATTAACCAACTGATTTCAGGATTTTCATCTGAAAATAAGAAAGCTGAAATAGGTCAAGCTACCTTTAAAAGAGTATGAACAAGACATAATGTCACCACTCTTAGTGATGAACACTTCAACTTTTTTTTGTTTCTCTACAACTGATTTTGCTGCCTTTATTTCTACCATGGAAGCCTTAACAATGTTATGCCTGATCCTTAGTCCTCAGTAGAACTGTAAATACACAGTTACAAGAATGTAATAACTCTGTATAAAAGAACATTCCCAAATGTGAATTTTGTATAACCTCGTGAAGAATTAGACCTTACTCTTACTGGGCAGACTCCCTCAGGCCTTGGTCTGTTCTGATGTGAGTGCTGTCCTTGAAGATGGAAGCTTTCTCTTAGAAAGTAACTATTCCATTTATACTTTTTTTTTTCCTTCAAAAACTAAAGGGAATTTTGAGAAACCCAGCCCAAATTCTTCAAATAAAACATCATGACTGCCTTCCTCTGCCTATATGGCAAACATTACTCCCAAGTCATCTTTAAAATAAATGATTGCTTATTATTGTCTAAAAGCCTGCTTCTATCCCAAGAACTGCATCTACTGAGAGAAATGGAGACAGCTCATGCCAGATGAAGTTGACAGGGTTTCAGAAAAAAAAAAAATGAAGCTTGTATTCATGTAAATATTCACTCACTGTAGAAAGGTTCACTATGAGATGCAGACATTGAAGATGTTTGCCATTCCGGTTAATCTGCAAGACTCCAACCCATCTACCTCAGACAGAATCAGGGATGGAGGCAGTTAGAAACGTCAGGGAGTCTACATTTTTTCATAACCCATTTAAGCTTTTTGTGGTTTTAAAAGCTCATCAATGACTGCTGATCCATATCAATGAGTGTGACAGTCTGGGACAGTCAAGGTAAGAAGTTTTAGGTTTGAGACAGACTGGAACTGATTGTTTTTTGATGAACACTGCGGCTTCTAGAAATCATACGGATCAGACCTTCCTTCTTTTGGGGTTTTATTAATTCCTTCCGTATTTTAAGGATACCTGCACTTGTGTTTGTTGACATGCCAGTAGAGCTGCTGCTGACTTCTTTCCACCAGATGGCACCACAGACTGTAATCCATAGCCACTATCTATATGTGTGTGTGTACATATATTTGTCTAAACGTATGTGCATATGAACATAGGCATAGGCACGTATTTGTTGGTGCAAACGTATGAGTGCTAGACACCTACAAACCTCACCAGCTTTACTTGTCTCTTATCCTACCACAGAAGGAGGCGAAAGACCAACCAACATTGAGACCTTGCATTGAGACCACACTAGAAATAGTACTTTTATATTTGACACATTCATGGTACTGGCACTCTGTGATATTTAAAATAAAGATGATTAAAGAGACAATGCTTATTATGAACTTTCCCTTTCTAGCACAATTTACAGTAGCCACTTTCTTCTAAATTGCAATACATGCTGCATGGTCTTTCTTAAATTCAGTTCAGTCATTGAAGGATTATTCCTTGGAATCCAAATTTGAAATCTTTTCAACTCAACCATTCCACACTGAAATACAGGCTGTCTACCCAATGCTTTAGTAGGAAATGGAGAGGGAATGCTTCTTCTATCCTAACTGGTTACCTTCCTTATCTTAACTTGACTCTTGATAGTGTGATCAAACGCCTCCACTGTGAGAAATACTATAGAGATCTGAAAGATCAGCAGAAATCAGTAATGCCCACAGAAAAATTGTTTTAAAAGAAATTGGCAAATAGCACTCATAAAACATTCCTTATGTTGTGAGTTATATATTTAAAACACACTTGACAAATCTGATTGTTACTTAGTGTTCCCATTTTTTTTTCTTAATTAATTCTCAGTTGTTTCATTTTGCTTTAGAAACAAAACTTCTCCTTGATCTGAAGAGTCTTCAGTGGGATTTGTCAGCTGACTCCTTAATGTCTGAGGTCTTGCCTTCACAGACATGTGAAATAATACTAATATTATTGAGGACAACCATATTTGTTACTGTAAAGTCCTTGTTGGAAAGGTGCTATTTCACGCTGCAATGTAGATTAAAGTTATGTGACTATCCTTTGCAAACAGTTTATCAGACCCATAAAGTCTTTTTTGGTCTGTGATTAATTTCCAAGCTATTTTAATTTCTGATGTTTTCATAATTCCTAATGTTTTCCCCTCCACATTTTCAAGAGCTATCCTAGCTTGTGCTATTGTCACTACTTTGTGGCAATTCCTGTAATCTATCACAACAATAAGAGGCACAACAGAAATGATATGGTCTTAGGTAGTGTATATGGAAGAAAAAAATAGTGTTCATTGCATTTTTTTCTTCATCTGTCCATTTCCAGCTGTTCCTTCCTTCCTTCCTGATTAGGTGTCTGAATGGTGAAATTGCCCTCTTCTCACCCTATGCCTTTAAAGCATTAATTTCCAACCCTTTCCAAAATAGGCAGGCACCTGCTGCCTCCAGTTCCTGCTGAAGACATCTTCAGCCTGTCAGCCTCCAGTCTTAGCTGGGAGCCTAAGCAATCCTGAGTGTATTGAAAACTTGCATGGGAACCACCAGGGAAAAAAAAAATTGCATTGCTGATTTTTGGTCGGTGTGAGCCTAAGCAATCCTGAGTGTATTGAAAAATTGCATGGGAGCCACCAGAAAAAAAAAAAAGCGCATTGCTGATTTTTGGTAGGTGTCCAGGAACTAGCAGCAAAGGAAAGGAATTGTGGTTGAGTTACTGGCAAACTCATAATGCCAAAAAGCAAGCCAAGAGTCTCCATTTAGGTACCCTCAATGGTAGTCTAGAAAGAGAGAGAAGAAACATAATTCCTAGTATCATTAAACCTGGACAAGGCTTTTATGCGACAGGAAAGGTGCTCTGCATTCAGAAAGCTGCAATTTTGGCTCATAACATACCAGTGTCTCTGCTCCACACAGTACTCTGCAAAACGGGCTCTCGGTGTCAGATCCTGAGCTTGGTATCCATGCTGCAGTTGTTAAGCTCCAGGTTGAGCCTGCCTCACATGACAGGCATGCTATATAAGCTGCGGCATGTGTGGGAGACAATAAATCATGCTCTTTGGAAATGCTGCAATAATCAATGACCAGGGAAGATAGATAGTTGACCAGGGAGAGTTGTGGAAATAGGTCTTAGCTTGGTGCAAGTGATGGACTGAGATGCTTGTTAATTGTTTTCTTCAGTCATGAACGTAATTTCTTAAAAGCATACTGTAAAGTACATTTTAATGTCTCATCCTTTAATTCTCTTTCCCCTTCTTCACTCCCTGTAAATGCATTGGCTTGTGGGCTTGATGGTACTTAATTTGTACATTTTTGCTTAATTTGATGAGCTGTAAGTGCTCTTTTAGCCTACTGTGAGCATTCAATAATCCAAAGTGGCTGTGAAGTATATAAGTCCTGTTGCTGCTTTATAGTGCCTGATTAAAACAGAAATAATGTATTATGAAATCCCACTCAAATGTCTTTATTGGATCACAGCTATCCATCATAACTCAGAGGTAAAAACTGTCTTGGCTTGCTGGTCTATTTTTTTCCCTCAATATCAGTCTACATTAATAAGTGTGATGAAGTTGAAGCAGTAGCTTCCTCATGGTTCTCTGGGTGTTTTCTATTAACATGCAATTTTACATTTCCCTTTAGCATTAATGTCCCCATCCCTTCACCTGTGCCTGGCCAGTCCACAACTCTGTCTCTAACTAACTTTTGGGAAAGGTTCCTCAGTTTCCACATGTAGAAAAATGGGAATAAGAGTCTTTTCTCAGCACCTGTTTGAAAGCATAATTCATCATGTTTGCAAAGTATTTTGGACCTTCAGACACTTCCTTTTTTAGAGAAAAAAAAAACCAAACCTTTTTTTTTTTTTTGAAGGATGCAGCACAGATTATTTTCTAGATTTGTCTGTATGACTTGTAAGTGACAATGTTTTTTCCGCCGTCTCCTCCTAAGCCTCCCCCTCCCACCTCCAGATGCAGAATAAGCACGGCTAGAGGTGTGACTGCTCAGACCTGCCACTCTGACAAAAAAAATGCACATTTGCAAACTGCTGAGCAGAGCATGATAATACCATCCTATATACTATACAACAGGAAGGATTTCTATGTGCACTACCTGCAAGGACATGTTTCCTAGATGAGGACTCCCTACTCCTCCTCCTTCCCCCCCTCTATGCTTTTCTTTCTTTTTTCCTTTTTTTTTCCTCTTTCACAAGGTCTTTAATATCAGGATGCTCTAACCTACTTTTATTAAGAGGTTAAATGAAGCCAGAATGCTCCAGAACAGTGTTCTGTCTCATCGACCTCCCCTCCAGGCTGTGTTCTGTAATTTCTCCCGCTGTGCTGAATTGATGCTCCTCTCCGTGTGTGAAATAAGCAGTCGCTTCCTGAGAGGAGACACGCTGCCTTCTGAAGTGCCCATTCAGCACCGCAGAGGACAAACTGTCTGGCAACAGGGGTGTGATTCAAGGGCTGTGATACATGGAAAAGAACAAAAGGAGGGAGGTGCAAGGGAAAGAGGCTGGCAAACAGAATGTGGAGATAAACAGAAGAAATGGGAGAGAGACTTAGGTTAGGGAACAAAGGCTAGTGAGCTATGAATATTAAAATTGTTGGTATAGTGATGGAGCACCCAAAAAAAGCAGGTTCTTTCAGACAGATAAAACATGCCAAGCAGGCTTACTCATGCCAGGTAGCACTCTGCTGTGAAAATAGGTCCCCTGAAACCAGTACTACATTGCACTGGTGCATATCTTTTAAGTGAAGACTGATTTTACTGAATGATAGAATACCTGAAAAAAAAAAAACAAACCCCACCCTAGGATGGTGGCCTTCCCTTCCTGCCCCCCCCCTAAGGTATAGTAGATCTGAAGTGTTTCCCCCAAAGAATTTTTTGATTCATTTCCATTTTATATAGTATTACAACATATTAAATAAAATATTACAACATATCAAGGCATACTCCTATTTGAAAAATATAAATTCCAGGTTTTTCTGGCCATTAAGATTAATGCCTAATACTCCTTTGCCAACCCATCTTTCTCACTCCACTAAGTTCCATCAGGAAATTACTTTGGAGAGTCAGATTGTATCGATCATGCAGTTGGGACATGTACAAGGGGACTGTACTTAAAGAGCCTATTGGTGCTGCACAGAACTTGGAACAGAAAGTCTGGAGAGACAGGAAAAGTTTGGTGTTACTACAAGTCATCATGTTCACATCAGAGTGACTGAAGAGCATGTGTCTGAGCACAAGAGCCGTGTGTGCACGGGTGCAGTCCATGGCACCCATGATCTGCGGGCACATGTCCGGTTAACTGCTGCAGTCATGAGTAGTGCCACTTCGTACTGCATGACCCTTGTTGGCCAGAGGGGCCTACATCTCTTTTCCGTCACAGTTTCAGTAGCCTTGGCCTTTCACAACATAAATACTGTTGCCTTCTCGCCTCGCCAAGGCCAGTTTGCTTGGGCAGGAGCAGCTCTGGTCCCTGCTGCGTCTTTGGTCTCCAGCAGCTCCCCTGTCTTGGCCCACTGATCGCTGAGCCCAAGGTAGATCCTTTGCTGAGAGAATCAGTTTCAAGTAGGGAACTGCTTTAAAAAGGGAGATTTTATGAACCAATTTGGGACTTTTTTTTTTTTTTTATTTAGGGGTGAAAAAACCCAAAGCCCTGGGCTTGTGTCTCCTCTATGCATCTTTTGAAATTGGGTCATTGGCAATAATTATCAGAAAGGAAAGCTGGGTTGTTAGGAACCAAGATTAACCTCTGAAAAAGCCGCTTGCAAATTATGAAAAACTCCTACTGCAGTATCAGAAGTACAACAACATTTGCCCAACTTTGGGATTTACTACCAAAACTAACACCTGGGTGCCCTGCAAGCTATGCCATGCTGTAGGCAACAGCTGGCCTCGCTGGCTGCTCATGGACTCCCATCATCACCTTTCCCAGGCAGCTGGTGTCACCCAAGCAGCCCCCTGAGCTCAGTTTAAAAAAAATAATGCCCAGCCCTTGAGATCTTCTCTGGCAGCATGACTGCTGAGCACAGCACCATAGGTACTCAGCAGCAGCACTAAGCATGCTCAGCAGTGGCCCTGGCCCCCTGCTTCTCCAGAAGGTTCTAGGTGATCCCCAGCCTAGCAGCTGCCTCCATTTCTGTCTCTCAGTGAAATGCTTGGTGTACCCAGTAAATCACAGGCAAGCAGGTGGTACCCACATGCTCTCCCTCATCGTGAGTTTGTGCTGTGCATGAACGCCACTGTGGGCAGGGAGGTGGGAAAGGGCACGCAGCTCCACCCTTCAGGGCTGTGCAGAAATGGGCGGCCATCGTGCTGTCAGGGCAGCCTCTGACCGCCTCTCATCTTGCTGGAAGAAGACAATTACCAGGGCTAGGCTGAATTTCACCCAGGTTTTGGGGATTAGTGCATATGGCAGAAAAAACTGAGTCAATCCTAGCTGCACCTGCCTTTTCCAGAGGGCTAATTAGAAGTGCTTGCAGCTGATGAGGAGAGCCACCAGGCACATGAGGTTATATGTGACTCCCTTTACCTGGCCCTGGATGATGCCTCAGGAAATCCTGGCTGTGTGGTGCTCTGTTCTAGGGTCATCATTCAAGTCCAAGGAGTGCAGCAAGGCAGCTGAGAAAGGAAACTGTAAGTAACAACTCCTGCTTTGGGGGGGCTAACGTGTGATCCGACTTGTTTGGCAAGGTGGAATTAGGTTGTAATTCTTCAAAGGAAGTTCATTATCATAGTCAGCAGTTTCTTTAGTGTTCTTGACATGTGGTCTCATATTTGCTGTTGCTGCAACTTTACTGGTGGTTTTAGGCTCTGCGTGTGCCCTTTACTTTGTTGTGAAAGTCCTACTTTTAGCTTCTTTTATTTTAAACTTTGTCAGCATGGAGCTCTGGGGTTGCAACGCACAATTGTGCCATGACTGCAGCCCATAGACATACACAGTTTGATAGCATGTGATATTTTCCCTTCATCTCCCAGGAGCTGCAGAGAAGCTTTGCTGTTCTTCTTGCTCTTCATTGCTCCAGAGATCTAGAGTGTCTCTGTAAGGAGCACATTTGCTGACAATATGTGTGGATTTCAGTGTGAACTGAAATTGTGGAGAAAATGATCAAGGGACATCTGTGAAAGCACTGCCCATCGTCTTTGCATGCTAGGCTGCTTTGTGAATGCTAAGACCTGTAAGCGGGTCAGCCCAGTAACTAGGTAATTTCTGTTAATCTCTGTTAAAATTCAGGATTCTTTTGTGCAAGGGTAGGAAACAGAACAGGAAGGACATGCTCTGTCTCTGTTGTTAACCCTTTGAGGGACTTGCTGTTCTGTGCCTTTCTGTGACTTAGGTTTCCCATTTCTAGAAGTGGTTTCATCTGTCAGTGGCCCCAAAATGTACGGTGCCAGGTGCATTCAATAAAAAAAGCTCTGACTTTGCATATATATGCAAAGCTTCCTTAGCAGACCTACAAGCCAGCTGATCTATGCAATTTGCACTGTATGTTTCTGATTGCAGCCCTGGCCTTTTGTGTGCAACTATTCACACTGTATAAGTACTCGCTAGATGCGAGACATTCAGAGCTTCTGCGCAGCCCATTTGAAAATGTAGCTCACTGTGCTTTTCTTGAACACTTCAAGATTCTTTCATTGTTATTTCCTAAATGATATGATGCTGCTTGGCTATTTGAAGTGGCAAAGTGCTTTCAAGCACAAAAGACTTTAGGTTGATTTTTCTTTTGTTTTAACTAAATTCTTTGAGAAGAAGAACAGGGAGGAGGCAGCTTTGTGAGGTGAGTAAATGATAGCTAGCCCAGTTGTGGGTATGAGGAAATAAGGCTGTACGCACAAACACACGCAGGGTAATAGACTACTTCAACAGTAGGTTCCCTTGCTAATTTGGAAAGCCATTCCAGCTCTGACTTGATTCCATTTCAACCTCAAGCTGTGAATAAGGAGGGCTTTTAAGTTGTCATTTTGGTAAAGCCAGCTTTTAAAACACAAGAGGAAGAGACATCAATTACCAAAGCAAACAAACCAATGGAATTAAAACTCTTCTCCTTGATATATAATTCAACACTGACAGCCAATGCTTTAAGATTTTAGTTTCTTTTGTTGTTTTTGTTTGGTTGGGGTGTGTGTGTTTTGTTTATTGCTGTTTTGGGGGAGGGGTTTGTGACCAGAAAGCTTGTTTTGGCAGGTGAACATGTTAAAACATGAGTGTGCAGCAGGTGATTTGATTTTGGGTAAAGTCAAAATGGAGGTAGTGAGTTAACTAACTGTAAAATGTAGTATTACTGGATTTGTATTTACATTTTTCAGTACCTGAGGGAACAATTTTGGGGGCTAAAATAAGGTGTCATTTTGTCTTTTTTTCCATGGTATTTTCTCCAATCAGGAAATGAAATCATGTTAAAGCAGTGTATTTCAGCCCAATGTATGACTCCCTGATGCATTACAGAAGCCTGGCAGAAAAGCCAACCCCATTTTTAACCAAAAACTTAAAATCAAATGAAGGAAACTTCTGAATTGTGAACTGATTCTTTAGAATTTTCTCTTAAGATCTAAAAGACACAACTTGAAATGTAACTTTCTCAGAAATAACTGATAATCAATTATTGCATAAGTGTATGAGGCAAGGCCAGTAATTAGTCCATGATAACAGAAACCATACCTTCAATGGGTATAAACTACCATCATTTCATTAACAATAGCGGAAGTATGCCAGATTATCAGTTGAGATTCTTGGCATATAATTAGCTAAACTAGTAGATGCACAGTTATACTTTACTAATTCTTAATGAATGAACTGACAGTTAAACACATACAGTAGAAGTATAGCCAATTCCTTTCTGTTTCAGTTAGAGCAGTGTTATTTTCTGTCTGCTTTCCTGCTTGTAGGCTTTTAATGCTTCATTTGAACTTACACTGAAAACCGGGGTCCAGGCCTGCCCTTGTGTAGTCACTCAAGTGAGTGGAAGCTGTACAGCCATATCTGAGGATAAATAATTCCCTGGGTTTACTTAATATACGTGTGTATTACATTGCAGTGTCAACATACTCAATAGGATATGCTTCCTAGAAATAAAACACGTGGTAAAACATGGTCGGTATGTGTTCTGAGATGAAATTATGATATATGACTGCCTTTGAATCTCAAGGATGCTGCAATATTTTTATAGGACTGTCATTTTAATATAAAATCAATTTTTATGAAAAATAAATGGTGCACAGTTGCCTGCCTACTTTAGAGCTATTAGGGAAGAGGAACATATTAACAGATTCATGCTCTTAACCAATATCTAGCACATCTCCCACTAAGATTAATTGTCAGCCATCTTTTTTTTTTCTTATGTGTGCAACTATACAAGACTGTGTTGCATCGGAATTTGAAAGCATACATAGATGTCTCATTTTCACAGACCAGTGTGAAGTAATAAGCATTAGCCTCTGCCCATCCCTTCTTATAGTGAGCATTTCTGAGGGTACTTATGGGAGAAGATGGAGGAGGGATGTTAGGTTTGTGTGTGTGCATGATTGTGAAAAGCTTAATTTGTTGGTATTGTACTTACTTTTATTGGAAGCTTTCCCATGGAAATAATGAGAAAACCGTGAAGAATAAATGAAGCTGTCTTTTGTAATTCTGAACAGGAATACTGAGCACAATAAATCAGTTGTGGCTGAGTTAATGAAGCCTGAGTTCCTATGGATTTGGATCTTGCATCCTTTTCACTTCCCTACCACCCCATCAGTCTCCTGCTGCAATATTTACATGTCTTCCTGTTTCCCCAATTGCACTCTTATTATCCCATTGTAAAACCTCTCTAATGTATCCCCACTCAAGCCCTTCAGATCTAGAAGTCCATCATACTATGGCTGGGTCAGAGCTACATGTGGTCTGACTGGCTGCCTGCTAGATGGGTGCCAAATGGCAAGCCTGTCTATACTAACTAGCCTTTCGGTGCCTCATCAGTGGCGTCTGTCTTCCTGTCTGAACTTACCTTCTGCCCCTTTAATGGAAAAAAAGTGTATGAAAAAGATACACTGTTCCTTTGACACCTCTGTCTCACTCTCAAATTTGGTAAAGTTAACCAACAGGTTCAGAAATTATTAGCTGTGGTCTGTTAAACAACAGAAATACCTTGCTTCCCTAAAAAATCCAAACAGGCAGAAAACAATAGAAAAATGTAAAAATCCCCTTAGTTAAAAGAAAACACCCAAAAGAAAACAAAACAACAAACCATTCAGATTATTTATTTTCAATCACTCTTGTAGGTTTGCGTTTTGCAGGGTAGGGGGGTGGCATTTGTAGTTATTGTGTGGGTTTTGCTGTTTGTATTCTTTGGGGTTTTTTTTTGTTTCTGGGGGGAGGGTTGTTTGTTTGTTTACAAACTGAAAATGTTTGCTTACACCAGAGTGTAAGGAAGCAGCTCCTGCAAGTGCGTAGTGTATTCCTAGATGTATTTGTCTTAGTAAAAAAGTGAGATTTTTCAAGAGGGTGGTACAGTGAAGCCACTGAGAGGAGAGGGGGCAAGGTATTGCTTTGAGGTGCAGGTATTTGAATCATGCTCCTTGGTACCGGTACTGCGGGAGGAGGGCAGGAAGATAGGGCATCAGGAAACTTGCTGCAGCACTACTCTCTGGTCGAGGCAGGTCTCTGCACCTTTGAAATTTTAGCTTAAAGCTACTGCCCTTGTTTCAGCAACCCAGTTAATACCAGAGAAGCAGTGTGGAATACCTGTCACAAATCTGGTGCATCCTTTTAATTTTGGGTAGCTGAGACTTTATTTATAGTGGAAGACACAGGAGCATGCCCTGGACATTCCTGAGTGCACAGGTTGAACAGGAGTGTAATAGATGCTCCTCTGCTCCTTCAGCCGATTCACTGGTGAGCAGGACTGTTGAGCACCCCCAATATACTTTGTCTGCCACTTAAGCATAACCTGTGCACACTTGAACTTTAGGTATTGGGTATCTACTGGGAGATGAGAAGGGAACTCATAGAATTTGAAGTAACCTTGGACTGTGCCAGGGGTCATGAAAGCAGATCTTGAGAGATGCTTCTGTGCTGTACCTGAAGTATAAAATGTGAATGCTGAAACAGGCTGAAAAAGCATCAGCATATCAGACTGAAGTGTGAGGAATGAGTGATACTCATCAAAAAAGCATGTTATGGTGTTGATTACAACACCAGTCAATTACAGCTAGCCTAACTCTGTGGGGCATACGATTTAAAACCAACCAACCAAAAACCAACGAAAAACCCTACCCACAAACAACAAGGCCCTCTGTCAGATCAGTGCCTCTTATGACTCTAAGCCACTCTTAGGAGGAGTTTGTAGATGAGAGCTAGGCATGTATCACAGGCTGTATAGCTGCAGGCTTCTCTCTTTCTTTAAGCCAGCAGTCTTTCCTGAGATTTTTCTGGAAATTACAACTGGCATCATGCTAGGCAGGAGTTGAAGGATAAACAGTTTCTACAGGTAAAAAGTTACTGGTTCAAACTACCCCAGTTGCCACAAAAAAAGGGGATGTGGTGGGGATGATGTATCTGGACTCATTAAGACACAGTGCATTGATGCACTTGAAATGTGTCTAACTTTAAGTCATATGTATAGTGAGGCCATCTGAAATGGACTTGGAATATAATAGCTAAACTGAAGTATGCCTTCAGTCTTAAGTACCAGTCTAAACTAGAATCTCTTGAAGGTTCAGAAAGCTGAAATACATATTTTTGGGATAAAACCAGTAGGATAAACTGATTCTTTTCTGTCTCAAGGTCCTGCTCTTGCAAATTCTTCCTTGTTTGCAGCAGCTGTGATTTGAAATGGATCTTTCATCTTCTGGATTTCCTTCTAGTAGATGGAGGAGTATAAGCTTAATGTGGTACTATGTTTTAATTGTCTGCTCAAGCAGACAATTGAAGAAAAATGTTGTACAATGAAATTGTACTGCAGTAGAAATACAAGGTGTGTGGTGATGGGGAATCAGCCTCTGAAAGTCTCGGTCACTTCAATGTAAAATTGCTTCAGCAGAGTGAGGTAGCTTGGGACAGTGTGGGAAGGAGCAGAGCCAGTAAGGATCAGAGCCTGTGGTGGTGAGCCTTTTCTCCCCTTTCTTCTCCCCCTGCCCAAGTAATTCACTGATTATAGCCATGCCATTTTTCTTATTTTTCATTTCTGCTTGTAACTTTACCTGCAATTACCTTTTAAAAAGATGTTGCTGACCGCTTCACTATTTCAGTCCCCTAAGCACTGCAGAAGAGCACAGGAAACATAAAAAAAGTCTTCTGGTGTATGCTGACTATTAATAAACTTTGCCAGGTCTGAAGACTAAGCAGTGCAAATAGCTGTCATTTATACCACCAACATATTGTCTTTCCTGGTGGAAATGTGGGATATGAATGCATGATCGCCTTTGACTGCTGGCTGTAGCATATACATATCTATAAGTTGTGTGTCTAAGTAGGATATTAAGCAATCTTTGCAAAAAAGCAAAATCAAACAAAAATGCCTCTTCCTTAAGTAACTCAGAGAATATTAATAACAACTTCAAAAAATAAAGGCAAAAACCTCTCATGTTTACAACACTAACATTCATTTTTACTGAATCAGTGAGATGTTGTACTGCCCTTCCATCTGACCTTTAGGATAGCAGTAAATCTTGCTTGGCTAGTGAGCCAATATCATGTAAAAATAGCCTATGTCTGAGTGGGGAATGCATACAGCTCTGTTCTTGCAGCCTGCTTGTGAGACTTCTGCCAACCTGTATTAGATTCCAAATATTTGGGTAATTTCTTAGATGAAAATGTGAATGCCCTTGCTTATATTTGGGGTGTCTTTTTGTGGAGGCAGCAGTGGCCCAAGATTTAATAAAGCAGACTTGGCCCAAAGCACAAGTGTTTTGAGCAATAGGCAAAAGAATCCATTTTGTGCTGAGATGATGCCATTAAGACAATTCACAAAGCAAACATACTGCACAGGTATTTCTAGGTCCTGCTTGAAATGTAATTGCAAATGCTTCCTGCAATGCTATGAATTTCTTGAAAGAGCCATCCTGCTCTATCTTTCTGTACTATTGATCTGCGTTTCTATCCCTTTGGTCAGATAGAGGGAACTTAAATTGGAGATTGCTAGTAAGGGATTTAACAAAAGAGCTGCTTCAAGATTTCCACCATGGGTCTTGATAGCATAGAAGAGGAGATTTAACCTAGCAATGTCAGCTATTATACATTGTTGGGTTGGTGTTATCCTTCACTGAAGAGGCAGATGCTAAGCTAGATTTTAGAGAGAAAGGCAGTGTGACTAGCAATTTTATCATGTTTAGCAGGTTACAGTAATCTTACCCACGCTGTAGAAAAGTATTGTCAGTAATGCAATGCTTGAGAACTTTTAAAATATACTATGTCAATAGAGATTTTTGGCTTTTTTGTAGCAATAATTCTGATGTAACATACTTGGGCCGCTTCTGTATAGCAGGTGTTTATCTATACCATGTTCCTTTACTGAATTGCAATAGTACTTGTTTATCAGCTTTGTGAAAAGGTGGATTAACCTGGGTGTAGTGCTGCACAAACACAGTCAGATTATTCCTGTTATCTCTGTGTCAAACATCAGCAAGCCGATGGATTTGCCATGGTAGCGTGCTGTGCCGTGTAAGTCCACGGGGTCTCTTGTTCTAGCTCAGGGCTCTATGGCTTGGTGCTGCATTGCCCAGCAGATATGACTCGGGTAAGACCGAAGTAATAACTTAACCTGTTTGAGCTGAAGAGGATGTTGTGACCCTGTACTGGTTTATGGAAACATGCAAGATATGTTGTTCTTACTTCAATTTGGCATGAAAACAAACACTGAAATTGAAAAAAAAGATGGTGAATGACATGTCATGCAATAGCTAGCTCTAAGTATTAAGCTTGCTCACAGATGGAAAGTGCAAGATGTAGAGGCAGAAGTCCTGGGCTTTTTTGAACATATCAGAAGTAGGTTACTTGTTTTCTAAGCCACACTGTCTCTGAGTGCAGAGGGCATATTACTAATGCATACTACTATATCATACACTACTATAGTGATATGCATTACTAATTAGAAACACAGAAAAGTCTATTACTTCTAAGGTAGATGTTAAGCCATTGGGCTTAGCACCATTCCTAAATTGCATTAAACTGTTGCAATGTTTCATAACAGTGCAAGTGTCTGTTCAATACTTTTCATTGCTTGAAGAGTGGAAGTAGGTCAGTAATATTTCTTCTTACAATATATTGTTAAGCAAGCACCTTTCTCTGACATTCAGAGAGACTTGGTATTGTAACTCTGAAAGGACATTGCCAATAACAAAAAATCTATCTCGGATTTATCTTACATAATATAATCTTTTCTGAAATATGGTATAGTTCAGCTTTTCGTACTTTAAGATACAGATGACCCATTGATGAAGATAGTGGTATATAAACTGGATGTCCTCAGTATAGATGTTACAAAACCAGGCCCTTTTTCCCACCACCCTCGATAGCTTTAGAAACTACAAAAATAATGCCTGTTTTCCTGATGTGTTGTGTTGTGGGTTTTTTTACATTTTGTTTTGTAATTCTCCTGTAGTGTTCAAAGTCCTGAAATAACAATGGTTCTCTTAGGTTCTGTTTATGACTGTCATTGATGTACAGATGATCCAGACCTGCAAAACATTTAAATACAGGTTTAAGTCAATCTCTGTTCAGGAAAGCACTTAACCATATGCTGATTTGTAAGGGCAAACATAAATTCCATGTAAGTCAAACCAACTTTACACATTCTCCGCAACTGAAAACATGCTTTTAATAATTGCAGCTATTTTGCAAAGTTCATTCTGCGTGGAGAATTTGAGACTCTCTTCTGGTTCTCTTCTTTGTAAACATAAGCACATTGAATTTCCTGGGCTTTTAGAATAAGCACATGCATATACATTTGGATGGCACTGGGTTTACTGGGTATTAAGAGTGAAGGAAGGGGGTTTCTTATCGTTTCTTGTTACTAGAGACATGATGGAGATGCTTTTTGCAGAGCCATGCCCCTTATGACACAGTGGGTGAGGGGTTTGTGATCTCCAGCCAAATCTGCATGTGTCAATAAGTAGTGGGTAGCTGCTGAGCCAGACTATGTCTATCATACTGCAGAATTCATTGGACTAGGCTGTTAGAAGGTGGAAAAACTTATCCCATCATTTCCTCAGTCTCTTACCTGTCTCAGTTTTGTGAAACTGAAAGCCAATTAGATTAGAAGCTTAGAGGATGGAGGGGGAAATATGAATAGAAAATTTTCCTCTCCCTCCCTGTCTCCCTCTCCTTTTCTGAAATAGTAAAAAATATGCTGACTGGACTTCAGATCTTGAAAATAAAGCACTCAGTCTGAGCCTCACTCTGCGAGGCTAGCGGCTCTTTAGGTTAAAAAGTAAAGCATGTAGCATTTAAAAATTTCAGTCCTAGTATGCTAGGCTACAAATTACCTACTCTGCCTTACCACCCCATATTAGAGATTGTTTGATTCTGAGCTAGTCTTCGTAGGTCTATTCTAGGGAGATGGATCTTACAGAAGCCCATGCAGCTCATCCTGTAGCAAGCTCTCAGAAAGGCCAGGTAATTCACTCTCTGTTTTATCTCCTTTGATTATGAAGAGAGCCTTGGGAGACTGCACTGCATTTGGAAGTCCAGCTTGAGGTACCCAGGATTTAGGTGCGATCCTACCTTAAGATAATTGGAGGAGGGACTGTTTCCCTTTTGTCTCAGAGGAAATGACAAGTTAGAATCATAGAATTGTTTAGGTCGGAAAAGACCTTTAAGATCATCCAGTCCAACCATTAACCTACACTACCAAGTCCACACTAAACCAATCAAGGGTAGACTAGACTAAGCCATGTCACGTCTACCTGTTTTTTGAATGCTTCCAGGGATGATGATTCCACCACCTCTCTGGGCAGCCTGTTCCAATGCTTGACTACCCTTTCCGTGAAGAAATTTTTCCTAATATCCAATCTAAACCTCCCCTGGTGCAGCTTGAGCCCATTTCCTCTTGTCCCATCGCTAACTACTTGGGAGAAGAGACCAACACCCACCTCACTACAACCTCCTTTCAGGTAGTTGTAGAGAGTGATAAGGTCTCCCCTCAGCCTCCTCTTCTCCAGGCTAAACAACCCCAGTTCCCGCAGCCGCTCCTCATAAGGCCTGTGCTCCAGACCCTTCACCAGCCTTGTTGCCCTTCTCTGAACACGCTCCAGCACCTCAATGTCTTTCTTGTAGTGAGGGGCCCAAAACTGGACACAGTATTCCAGGTGCGGCCTCACCAGCGCCGAGTACAGGGGGACAATCACCTCCCTGCTCCTGCTGGCCACAGCATTCCTGATACAAGCCAGGATGCTGTTGGCCTTCTTGGCCAGCTGGGCACACTGCTGGCTCATGTTCAGCCGGCTGTCGGCCAACACCCCCAGGTCCTTTTCAGCCAGGCATCTTTGCAGCCACTCCTCCCCAAGCCTGTAGCGTTGCATGGGGTTGTTGTGACCAAAGTGCAGGACCTGGCACTTGGCCTTGTTGAACCTCATACAGTTGGCCACGGCCCATCGGTCCAGCCTGTCCAGGTCCCTCTGCAGGGCCATCCTACCCTCAAGCAGATCGACACTCCCACCCAACTTGGTGTCATCTGCAAACTTACTGAGGGTGCACTCAATCCCCTCATCCAGATCGTTGATAAGGGTATTAAACAAGGCTGGCCCCAAAACGGAGCCCTGGGGAACACCGCTCGTGACCAGCCTCCAACTGGACTTAACTCCATTCACTACTACTCTCTGGGCTCAGCCACCCAGCCAGTTTTTTACCCAGTGAAGACTATGCCCGTCCAAGCCATGAGCTGCCAAGTTGTGGAACTACAAATGGGTTTGTATTCTCTCTGTATTTTAAATTCCAGAGTTTGTTTTCTGTAAGCTGTCCCTAGCAAGTGATACTGGTATTCATTGCTACTTGGAGTTGGGGAAGGAACAGCAGGATAGTAAGAACAACTTTGCAGGGCACTGACTTGGTTACTTTTCCTGATTGCTTTACATTCTAGATAGGGACTCATTGGCATTCTTGTTTCCTTATATTGATTTCATTTGGCCTTGGAAAATAATTGCATGCACAGTAAACTTTGTCTACAATCATGAAACAACCAGTTTGGAACCTGTGGAGCAGATCAAGCATTTAATGTTCCTACAAAGCCAATATAAGCAGGAGGGTTACCCAGATGAAGGGCAATCCTGTTGGAGGTATTCACTGAGTACAGCTGTAGAGCTTGCTCATATTGCTGTAAATCTACAGGACATAACTGAGAAACGATGTGTCTGGGGCCTTCCTATAACTTCATAAACTCCAGCCTGCTCTTCTGGGCCAAGGGAGCTCTTGCCAATCTGATCATGAGCTTTGGGCTGCTCTACTTTATAGTAGTCAGGAAAACTTACACACAGTGAGCTTAAAAGCACAGATGTAAGAAAAATAGTACCTTTGCATTTCTTCCTCTCATAGTGCGCAGCATGCATCTGGGCAGATCTCAGTGTCATAATAGTGGGCTGATTTGTTTGCACTGTGCCTCCTCTTTCGTGAGAAAACAGATGATTTGAACCTTCAGGGATCTTGGCCTAGTAGCTTTCACAGAGGGCAAAATCCATGTCCCTTGATTTGCCTGAAAAGGCAAAATTTCTTTTATTGAGGGTGAGGGGAGAGGAAAACCTTGTCAGTTTTTCAGATAAAATGAAGCCCCCAAATTATTGGGGAACCAGGGGATTTTTTTAATTGTTGTATTTTTTATTTTGCTTTCTTTTCCTTAGGGCACTTGTGTAGTGCAGAATATTAGCTTTGTATTTTAGCCACTAGGTGGAGAAAGCAAGCCTTCTGTAATTTAATAGCATTTGTAGCATAATGCTATTCTGACCTAAATGCCGTAGATATTTTGGAGCAGAAAAGTTCCTTCTTTCCTGCAGTACTTCAGAAGGTAGAATAGCAATGAAAAGTGGAAAGCAGCTAGCTGAAACCTTGCTGGAATTAATTTTAAGAAAATATGGTAGAAGATCAATCTTAAATATAAAAGCAAGTATACCACAGCTAGCCTTGGGTAGTCTTCTGAACTGGAATTCTGATCATCATTGCTTCTGAATGCCTGTGTTACTAGGAGTAAGGAGTTGGGCTGCCTCTGCAAAAAGATTGTACACAGAGGATGGGCATCTTCTCTTAAAAATAGATCACTTGCCATATCTTCATCAGGATAGGAAAAAAAAAAAGAGGGGATGTCTACAAATAGCTTGTGATGGCACTCTCCTGTTTGAGGGCGAGATGGAAGTCATTGTTTCAACACATGTCTGAGCATATATGTGAAGTTTAACAGTCTCTGCTGGGAAGGTTGGAAGAGATTCATTTCAGCACAGTTCAGTCAGCAGAGGCCTCTGAGTGCGGCTCTACCCCAAGCTGGCACAGGTAGAAGTTGACCCTGATTCTCTTGTCTTTCAGGGTTTTGACTATGAATGCACATATTAGAAGGGAGATAATGGCACTACATCCTATTGCAAATGAGGTCTGAAGGGATCAGAATGGTTTTGTTTTCTGTTTGTCAAAAGGGATCACTGCAGTGTTCTTTCCTCTGTGAAATATATTTTTTTTGCACTACTGTGGAAAACTGTGCATGTGCTGAATTTTATCCAAATAAGGTAATAATTCCCCCAACCTGCCACCCCAATCTACTAAAACTGTTTTGTCTGTCTTTATTATGGAGAATTCCCTTGGTCTAATTATGAAAGGAGTTCAAGTGTCTGTGGGACAGCATGTACACCTTTTACTCAGCATAAATATCCATTAAAGAAACAGCAGTTGTTTCTACCACTGAACTTTCTGAAATCCCCCTCTGGGCAGCAGTGTGTTTTCTGTGCTTGAGGATTGGCAGAATTCTTCTTCAATCAAAGCTACTACGAAAACATAAGTCAGTGCCTTCCCTGTCCATCCTAATCATATCCTGGTCATGCTGCCCAATTTGGGGAATGAGTTGACTGCCTACAGCATCATCTACTCCAGAGGAAGGGATGTTTTAGATGGTTTATGTGCTTACAACCCATTCTTTTGATGCCTATTTTGTCATAACAAGCTAGTATTGTGGTTTGTGTTGGCTTCTGCAGATAATAACTGTGGCCAGCTGGCTTCCTGAACTGTAGTCTTGGCTGCAGCACCTTGTGCCTTGAATCATGAAGATACACTTAAGTTTAATCCTGGACTATACTCAACGTTGGCTAGACTCAGTTTCTAATGAGTATCCTTGTCCCATGTAGTAAAATGCTGCATAGAAGTGGTCCTAAAGAGAATGCATGAATGATGCGCCTTGACCGGTGAAGTAGCAGTCGGAACTATTTTTCCAAGTCATTTACAGTCTTGCCATCTATTTTGATCCTGCACTCCAGTTGAAATGAGATAATTTTCCTGTCTAAGATGCATCTTGGGTAACTCATTTTGCAACACACAGTGTGTGATGAATTCCTGCAGGTGAAAGACGACATTAAGATAATGAAATATAGAGAGAGAGTAAAATAAATTAACTAGTGCTGTGTTTATAAACACCTTTCAAGCTAAGAAAAGGTCCTATTTAGATGCTGTCAGCTTCATTGATCATTGCAGCTATTTGCTGGTTTCTATCTCAATTAAATCCTACTACAGAGTTGGATAAAAACATTTAAAACTGTAAGGATCTTAGAATAAGATGTTCATACATGTAGCTCATCAAATAATGTCTGCAAACTGTTTAGCTTCAGTTTTCATTCATGGTCACTTAAATGACTTTTTCATTAAGTTGGGTATTTGAGAATTTCATGTTACTTTTTTTTTTTTTAATTGGCCTCTGTACAGTTAAAGGGATGAGTTTGATTTTTATGTATATGAGCAAGACTAAAGCTGAGTTCCGCTTTTCTTTTTTTAGATATCCTGCCCATGTCTGATCTTTGGTGGTCTTTCTGGCTTTCACATATTTTGTTACGAAGCAGCGGGGGGGAAAGGTCACAAACCACTGGTATTTCAATCAGTTCAAACTCTTTAAATCAAGTCAAGTTAGCTTTTTCATAAATTATTTTTCACTTTCAACCATAGGAAATACTGTACTGCTAGATGTTAAGTCTCACTGATAGATTACAATTGTAATAATTAATTTTCTTTACTTCATGATTCAGAAAATACATGGATTCTATAAACTAGGTTTTCCATCAACTAAAGAGGTTTTGTGTGTGCTGTCGGACCAACTGCTAACCAGATCCCCGAGGAAGTTTGATTTGTGGGTTGGTGACTTGCTTTGAGCCTTACTGATAGAGGAACTGCAGTACTTCTGAAACACTACCCAGAAAGAAAAGGAATGTTGAAGTGTAACATAAAGAGCAAAACCAATGTGTGTCTGACCAAGGGTTACTGCTTCATCCTCATGGATTATCTCAGCTCTACAGGGAATTACAGAATGCATGTGATCCTTTCTTAGAGAAGAATCTTGCCTTTTCCATATCTTTCAGAATACCTGAAAAGCAAGCTGAGCACACATTCTGCCATGAATGGGATCTGATACAGCCCCTCTTGAAGGCAATGTGAAGAGTCCTAAAAGCTTTAAAACAAGACAAATGGGGATCTAAATGCCTGTCAGATTTATGTGGATTCATGTCAAGTTTCCCACAGCAGCTACTATGTTGTACAGGCAAATGCATATGTTGCAAAGAGATGTGGTGAAATCAGCAGTCTTGAGATAGTGATTGGACACATAGGATAAATGATCTAGGAAGATTAAGGCTGTTTGATCAGAAGAGTGGGAGGATACAATGTAGCAGCCTTCAGATATATAAAAAGGTGCTGTAGAAATGAAGGAGTCTGCTTTGCCTTCCATCTCGGTGACAGATGAGACAAGAGGTGGTGGGCTTAGATTTCTGTGAGAGTGATTTCTTTTCCAAGAGGAGAGAATGCTAACTTTAAGAACCAGTGAGCACTGGGACAGGCTAGGGGGAATATGGTTTTGAGTACAGGTTAAAGAAGTATTTCATGGGAATTATTTCGATTAAATACTTGGTGTTCTGTCAGTTTACTACTCTGTAGTCTCTGCAACTGTAAAAATTTGAAATAAATATCTTAAAAAGAATAATTAGATCTATTAAATGTAATTCAGTGGATAATAGCATGCTAAACCTTGTATCTCTCAGAAGACTTCTGCAAAACCATAATTCAGACACATTCCACTCATGAGTATCCAGGTTCAGATTCTGGAGGACAAGTTATATATATGTATAGGTATATTTATACACATACATATGGACAGAGGGAAGCATGGGGCACAGGAGAGATCCAAAGTGCCCAAATCTTCTGGCTCCTTATTCCAAAAGAGGCAAAGAATAATTGAGCACTTCACTCATCCACCACCATGCCTCCCAGTGACACAGTAAGAATCTTAGCTACAAGATCTTATTCTTCAAAAATGTAAATCATTCAAGAATATGATGGCAGTCCTTAAAGTTTCAAATGAAGATTGAATGTTAAGTATAATCAATAACAGATATATATTGCTGTCAGAGATGTGCTCTTGATCCCACCTATAATAAAATGGCAAACTAGCTTTTCCAGGAAAATGTTTTTGCTAGGCTTATGTGCTACACTGATAATGACTATACAAATACCAACAGTGAGGTTAGCTGAGAAGAATTGGAGTAGCTGATAATTTTAAATATATTATTGACTTTAGTAAGCTCAGTCCTATTTATTTAGTAACTAACAAATTAAACTCAGTGGCCAGTAGAAGACTATTGGAGATTGTTTTAGCGTGTTAGATTAGTGCTATCTCTTATAATTTGTATCACTGTAGTGCCTGAGAGTTTTTGTTATGGAATAAAATCTCATACTTCCAGCTGCTAAAAGCTGGTTTCTGCACCAATTTATTTAGCGTTGCATCTTAGATAACCAATACCCATTGCAAATGAAAGCAAGGATGACAGGTATGGACAGTGAAGTGAAAGTCAGCATTTCCACTGTGAGTGACAGGTTAAGTTGAAGTTAGGCTGTGATGCATGTAAAAAGTGAAGAGAAGCAGTTTGGATTGGATTCAGTGGAGTAAGAAAACCAGGGGAGGAATTAAAGGAGATATAGAATCATAGAATGCTTTGGGTTGGAAGGGACCTTGAGAGATCATCTAGCCCAACCCCCCTGCAGTGAGCATGGAACATTAGAGGAACAGAAAGATGAGCTAAGAAAATTATCTTTGAATGGATAAGGATATCTTTGAATGGATAAGGGTAGGGCAAGGTTGTATTTATCTAGGTTGGAGGAAGACCTGTTGCAAAAAGTGTGGTGGGAGATAAGAGAAACTTGGCTAGCATTTTAAGTAGGTGATCAGAATAGGGACTACCACCTCTTAGGTTCTGCAGAGAGGAACTAATTATTGGTCATCCTTTTCAAAATGAGGTTCAAATGGATGTACTTGGAATATTAATAGGCACGTGCCCCATTTTAAATGTCTGCATTTTCAGTTCAGTCTTTTAGTATTTCTCCATTTGAAAGGAGAAAAGAAAAACAAAATCCAGGCTGTTGGCTAATAGTGATAAAGGTTTCTACCTCAGTTGTGTTTGCAGTGGAGAGCATTCCAGCTAAATCCATATCATTGTGTGGGAAATAGCAGCCAATTCACTTGTCTAGATTACAAGTGTAGCTTTGTATTCCCACACGATTGCAGGGTACCCTGGACAATCGGGCAGTGTTTCAGACTGGCTGGCAGTAGGCAGTCAGAATTCAGATTTTGAAGCCTGCTTGCTTTCTTTATCCAGACTGGTTACTTTTTCAAGCCCTTTCGGGGGCTCTTTCCCAACAGGGCAATGTTATGCAAGGTTGCACAGAAATAAACTTCAACACTGGCAATGCTGTCATCACCTGGATTCAGCAGAATCTCAGGGGAATGGCCTGGTAATGGAAGTCTGTGCACTGAAATCCGCTTCAATTAAAAAACCAGAGGCATACTTCTCATTTATTCAGACATGGCATGGCATCCAAGATTATCAAGAGAGCCTTACACAGGACAGATAGATTAAATTACCCTTGCAAGCATTTCCTATTCTGTATGCATCGTCAGGGTGAACTAGGGTAGAGGGCTGTATATTTTGTACTACTACAGTAACTGGGGCAGTGCCAGCACAGAGCCGGCCAGACTTCATGTTCCTGACAGGTGAGTGTAAAATACTAGCTGTAGTGAATTTGTTTCAGATTTTGCTTCTATCTTCCCTGGGAGTAAGGCTTACCTTTAAGGAGAGATTAATTTCTTAGATGAAATATCTTCTCCTCACAACAAACAGCTGCCACAGGGCTTGCCATGCAGCAGTTGACAGTAGTTTATTGTTCTGTTCACAAGACCCTTCATTCTGAGGGCTTTTTTTTTTTAAGTACTTATCTACTTTGGGCCACATAAAGTATTTTACTGCAATCCTGAAGCTGGCATTAGTGGTGCAATTGTTTAATTTAAGGAGGGGGTGTAAATTAATTAAAAACCCTATGCCAGAAGATCTATTGTCCCGCCTTTCCCTTCAATAATTAGCCGAACTTAGAGGGCCATGGGAAGAGGATATTTCTCATTCCTTCAATTGACTAGTCAAAAGACTGCCATTCTTGACTGGGTGACAGAGATTAAGTCAATGCAGACCATACAGATTTGGTTCAGCCCTAGGTGAAAAGATCTGGAATCGGGCTTTACAAAAGATAGATATTGGAGGTTATTTTGTAGGAGATCATTTGTCGTATGCAGTTATACACACCAAACAATGACTTAGTGTCCATGAAGTTCAAGACAAGCTGAAGCAGCGCATTGCAAATGCCATTTTCACTTCTCCCTTTGGCTACCTTTTCATTTCACTCTTCAATGGGAGATTTCCTAGAATTAGAGCAAGTAGTGGGTTGACCAATCACACATCAGTGGTGCCAGACTGGTTTATGCATGTGCCTTATGACACATGGATATCTCATTAGCAGGTTTTTTAGAAGTAACCCTAATATACGGGAATTGGTCAATCTGTCTTTTAAAAAAAAAAAAAAAAGAAATAATTAAAAATGAGGCATTGCTTCCTTAAACAATGTATTTTATTAAACCAGGTTTTAGCCTTTGGTGTTTGCTCTGGAATGTCAAAGAGCTTGCTATCACACCAAACTCCCACCACCTGCCAGAAGTGTAATGCTGTACTTTATATGCTGTTACCAAGATAAGCAAAACAGAAATGCAAACCAGAAACACGATTTTTGTAAACACCATAGTAAGGTCAAAGTTCATGCTTTCTGGTAAACATATAATTTGAAGCATAAAAGTGTTTGTGTGCCTAAACCCCTGTGGAGTCCTAGCACACACATCTAAAAGGCGCTGAAGAGAGTCTGTGTAGGGCTGTTCAGCTTTGAGCATGTTTATATAAGAGCACTGTACCAAAATCTTCTCTGTCAATGTACAAATAATTTTTGGTGCAAGTTTAGGAGTATGGGGCTAGGATGGACTGCAGAGAGTGTGTGTGAGAAATTCCTCTGCCCTGATGCAGGATGAGTATGCCTAGCAGCCCTTCTTGGAGCTATCTAAAAAAAAATAAATTGCAATGGAAGAGAGTTCTTAATAATTCCCTTTCCCTAAATAATATGTCGCAATTCTTGATTACACTCAGAAGCTCAGAATTTTTCTTTGGCTACCCACAGAAGCATTTGATTTTTCTCCCTTTTATATACTGGAAGACTGTTGTAATGTTTATTTTCAACTATACATCCTCTTATTCTCCTCTTTCCAGAGAAGACTTCTTCACCAAATCAGTCTGCTTTTCTTCGTTGCTTAGCTTTGTAGCACTCATACCATTCTTGTTGATATTTTCTGCCCTTCTCCAATTTGTTATGCCCAAAACTGAACAGAGTGCACCAGACAAATTTCACCAGCACTACATACAATGCACCAGAAGTGATGCCATGCTCTGGCTTCAGAATATATTTCTTACCTGCTATAATTCCACAGCTTCTCTTTTGCTCTAGACCAGCTTATGTATTTTAGCCCATGCTTTATACTTGATCTGTCCTTCCAGTATGTAGTACTTTACATTTGTGTTTTATTTACTTGTGTTATTTCAACTGTATTCAGTTTTCAACACTATGATGAATCCTACCCTTTGCAGTCCTCCCAGTTGTTATCATTCCAGAATGTATTAAGTGTATTCTCTCAAACCACATCTGGGTCATCAAGAAAGTATTGAGTGGAATCAGGTCTAGAACAGATCCCTTTAATAACCAGTTTGGAAGCCAAAGCAATCACTTTTTCACCCACTGTATGATAATTTAATCTACACCTTATTTCATAGATTGCTGATGGAAATGCTATGTCAAAATCAAGATAAATTGCATATAATGTTTTTTAACCCTCACTCCTCACCCCAGCCCCAAGGCAGTTACTACAGCATAGGAGAAAATTTGGGTGATAGGAGATATTGGACAAGTCTAGGTCTAAATAGTTATACATAATTTAAGTATATTTTTTCTGTAATAAAGATAATTCTACAATTTCAAGAACAAGTCACTACTACTTTTTCATGATGACTTGTTGTGATTCAGAAGATTGTCTTCCGTAAGCTTTTTTTAATTACATTTCTTTTAAAAGTGTGTTTCACTGGACTTTTAACTTCAGGAGCTTGTAACCAGTGGTTGAGATAATGCATGAGGTTTCTGCGCTAGTTCATGATATTTTGTTTTCTGGGACCCAGATCTAGCAAAGTTACAGTGCAACTGCCTTATTTTAAGGGCTTGAGACTGATAAGTTAGAGAGCTGCAGGCTGCCAATAGGCTGACTGTATTGGTCTGTAAGTCCTTTAATGGTAGCTACTTGGCTGCACCATTAGGTCTGTTGCAGATCTGAGTTCCAGGAACACTTCAGTGCTTTTCCAGGATGAATTTATATTTAGGCATGTTGTCTTAAGCAGTTCGTACTGAAAACCCAAAATAACACCAGAGGAGGTGTTAGAGTACAAAAGATTTATACTGGTTTTTATGAACTAGCATAGTCCACAGACTGTTTACAGTGTGACTCCATAGAGTAGGAAAAGTGACATGTTGCTTTGGGTAATGGAGTAGACCATCGGTGATGAAACAGTTTCAGCCATTACCTGTACCCTCTGCCCTCCCTGCCTGCCAAGTACTGGATATGTCTACCGTACCTTCTTGCCACAACTATTTGTACCACTAGTTTTAGTATTTCATTAGCGCTTAAGAACATGCTCCATCAAACGCAGCACAAGATGGAGCTCAAATTTCTTAGAATACATCAATATAGCTAGTTCTGCTCTCATCCAGGAGTCAAAGAGGGCCAGCTGAGTTTATTGTAATCTTATTTCTACTGTACATTCATTCTTCTGTAGTTGTGTTCCTAATGTTATTTTGACTACCCGTGCATTCCTTCTTGTGGTGGGTTGACCCTGGTGGGATGCCAGGTGCCCACCAAAGATGCTCTGTCACTCCCCTCCTCAGTTGGATAGGGGAGAGAAAATATAGTGAAAGGCTTGTGGGTCAAGATAAGAACAGGGAGAGATTGTTCACTAATTACCATCATGGGAAAACCAGATTTGACTTGGGGAAATTAGTTTCATTTATTACCAATCAAATCAGAGTAGGATAATGAAAAAATAAAAAACAAATCTTAAAACACGTTCCCCCTACCCCGCCCTTCTTCCCAATGTTAACTTCACTCCCGATTTCTCTACCTCCTCCCACCAGTGGCTCAGGAGGACGGGGAATGGGGGTTGCAGTCAGTTTATCACACGTTGTCTCTGCCACTCCTTCCTCCTCAGGGGGTAGGACTCCTCACACTCTTCCCTGGCTCCAGCGTGGTGTCCCTCCCACGGGAGACAGTCCTCCACGAACTTCTCCAACATGGGTTCTTCCCACGGGCTGCAGTTCTTCACAAACTGCTCCAATGTGGGTCTCTTCCACGGGATGCAGTCCTTCAGGAGCAGACTGCTCCAGCATGGGTGCCTTCCACGGGGTCACAAGTCCTGCCAGCAAACCTGCTCCAGCGTGGGCTCCTCTCTCTCCATGGGCTCACAGGCCCTGCCAGGAGCCTGCTCCAGGGTCACAGCCTCCTTCAGGCATCCACCTGCTCCGGCGTGAGGTCCTCCATGGGCTGCAGGTGGATATCTGCTCCACCATAGACATCCATGGGCTGCAGGGTCACAGCCTGCCTCACCATGGTCTTCACCATGGGCTGCAGGGGAATCTCTGCTCCAGTGCCTGGAGCACCTCCTGCCCCTCCTTCTTCACTGACCTTGGTGTCTGCAGAGGTGTTCCTCTCACATATTCTCACTCCAACTGCATTTGCATAGCTGTTTCCCTGTGCGCTCCCCTCCCTCCCCCGCCCCTCTTAAATATGTTATCAGAGAGGCACTATCACCATTGCCAGTTAGTTCAGTTTTACTCAGCAGCAGGTCCATCTTGGAGCCAGCTGGCATTGGCTCTACTGGACACAGGGGAAGCTTCTAGCAGCTTCTCACAGAAGCCAAGCCTGTAGCCCCCCTGCTACCAAAAACTTGCCATGCAAACCCAATACACTTCTATAGTTGTGTTCCTCTGAAATGGAAGCCCATGAATGCAGATGAGAATGCTGCTGACCTTCACTGAGAGGTCAGACAGGATGTTGTAAGTTGGTGCTGCATTTTGATTTCTACCCCGCTCTACAGGCATGCTGAATGCTTTTGCATTTCCTTTACCTTTGTTATCTTTGTTAGCACAGTTTCTTTTTGCTGCAAATAATAAAGTCACAAGCCAGTAATGGAATTCTTCAAACTCATTGCACAATCTTTGATAATAATTAGGAGGAAGCAAAGGTGACTTTTCTTGTTTTCAGTTGTTGTACTGTACAAACTCATTGTGTGTGTCAAACAAATACAATGGGATCTGTTGTCACAATACAATGGTGGATATATTTCCCCTTTCCAACAAAGTTCACATGCATATCTTGATTTTTTTTTTCTTTTTTTCTCTCAAGTTATTTTCCTCACCATCAAATATTGTGTTTTGTTTTAATAATTGGGGAGGGGAAGGGAGAAAGAAATATTCATACTCTTTTCCTAGCAGAGTTCTCTTAGCACTAAGCACACTCCTAGGATGGAAAATGAAATCAACTTTAGCAAGCTTTTCAATGAAAGGCTATTTTATTTACATGGCAAAGAAATATGTACTGAGTATGCACAAGTTCTGCCCATCATTGCTCCCAGAATACATAAATAACTTCTAAATATAAATATCTCTTTTTGAAACCAGTTGAGTTTGGGAACATCAAGGTGCATGTACACTGCTCAACAAAAGGAGACCGGACGATGCTCAGCACTGGATCCTGGCTTGTCATTATTAGCATCCTCCCTGCACCCCTCCCCACCCCAACTGTTCTGGGCCATGCAACTTGGCTCTCTAAGTCACTGCATGGGTACAACTCTGTGAGAGAGCACACTCAAAGGACTGCCCCCAGAAAGCTCAGTGGATAAGGCTGCTATAGGTCTGGCTGCGTTTTCCCATATGATCTGTCAGCATGATCCCAGGAGACTTTACCCCTTCAAGCATCCTCATAACGTGCTCATGCAACACACAACTTCAGCTTTATGCTACGAACTCTGATAGCTTACAGCACAGTCAGTAATCACATCGGTCAGTCTGAAGAGTCTGAAATAAAACCATTAACTGGTAATTATGTCTTAGGGCCATGGGAGGCACTAGAGGGAACTTGGGAAGAAATGGTATGTAGTTTGCACATAAGCAGTTTGCCACAGGGGAACTATATATAAGCAGGGTGGCTGTGGTACACTTATCAGGTGTAAGGAATGGTCCCTGGCTCTTTTTATTTTCTTTCTAATTTTAATTTTTTTGTCTGTTTTTTTAAAATTTTTTATTTAACAATCTAGGCACAGTTGAATCTGGGTTGAGAAGCAACCTTTTATCTACTGGCATGCTACTGAAAATATACCCTCTTTCTGGTAAGGGGAAAGAGTCTTGCATACTATTTCTTGTAGACACAGGATTGAGATGCAAGAGGCACAGATATGGCCCTTGGCTCTACCACATGTTTTCTGTGTGATTTTGAACTTATGTGCAATCAACACTCAGTTATCTGTGGGTGCTTTAACCAGTTTGAGGTTTAATCATACCATGGAAGCAGAGATACGTGAGCTTTCCCTTTACCAAGCTAGCATTGGGCCGCCCAGACTTATTAGTTTAGGCCCAATGCCAGAAAGAGACAGCTGTACTGCCTTCCCAGCCAGCTTGGGTCTGTGAGCAGTTTAGCCACATTGTGTCTGCAGAACACAGACTAATAGCCCTAAAGACCCAGGCTCATTTTGTGGAGTCATCAGGAAGGCTACAGTACTGCATTCCTATTTCCCACAAGGACTGGGACTTGCACAGAGGCAGTTCAGAGCCAGCCAGGCTTATTAAGTGCCACCTGAACATCTCTATATCACACAGGAGGTTCCAAGAAGATTTATTAGCTCAGGTTCAATGCCAGTCTAATAAATTCACTCATCGTCTTGTCAGCGTGTCTGCTTGTATTGTGGCTAGAGCAAGCACCTTATTCAGCAAGAACTTTTTGAACTCGGCATGAAGTTCCTGGTGAAAAAGGTATTACAATTTAGCCTATGGTGTCTCTGTGCTTCAGATCACAGCTTTCTGTTTTCTTTTCTTATGCTATGTGTGTGAACTGCAATGGGTCACGGTGGGCTTTAAAATGGGATTTATCCTGCCAGTTACTTGTAGGGATTGACAAATCACCCAAATGGTATGGTGAAATAGAGCAAGTTACCAAGAGGCTGCATTACCTCTTGCTTGTTTGGTGCGAGCTCAGAGAATTTACACAGCTTCAGCTAATCTGTGACAACTTCTTTAGAGGATCCTTCTACCCTCTGAGATCGCTTACTGCTGTTGTGTTAAAGGATAAGCCACCACAGATTGCCTCCTGTTTACTGTAGATCGTACAGAGGGGCACTTGGAATAGCTCATAAGCTGTAAACTCATGTCCTGCGTTCTTCGGTTATGGCTAAAAACCCAAGTATAAAGTTCCTTTCTATGAAATGAGGGGCAAGCAGCACTTTTTTATATGATTGTTGACAGAACATCCTAGGAATTTTGTAAGGAAATGATCATTACAGCTAGCTGAATTTTCTGAACGCTTAGCGAGAAGAGAAAGAACATACTGGCTTCTCTCGAATGTTTGTCTGTTTGTTTGTTTTCCTGATGCTTCCTAATTATATTTACGCCAATGATATTCTGCAAAGAATCTCTCAGAAAAAGTTAAGGGAAAAGTCTGTGACGGAGGTTAATGAAATGATATAAAAGGGCTCCCAGACATGACACAAGACCATCAAAGTAATATTCCATTTGCATTTTCAGGAATTAGTTGAAATAAGCAGGCATGCTGCCCTACCCCAAAACCTTTGTATGTTTATATTTGTAGGAAGAAAGAGAACATGCTATTCAACTAAGAATAAATGTCAGTTACAACCTATGCAGCTGATCCAAAACCTAGCAGAAAGCTGTGAAACTTGGGAATTTTGGCTCAGGGTCTTGAAGCCTGAAAGCTTCACTCATTGACTCCGGAACAAAAGCAAGTAGAACTCTATACATTATCACACTGTATAGATTGTCATGCCTCATTCAGCCAGATAGTAATATGTAATAATAAACAAACTTACTTAACATAGCATGACCAAATGATGAAGAGAAAGTAACTCATTCAGATCTATGGGTAGGTCAAATTTATTTGTAGAAGAGATTTGATTTACTTCCAGGTGGGTCTATAGGAAGAATTAAAGCTCCATGATGAAACATGTGTGTCCTGAAATAATCATGAGCACATTGGTACAGCTCTGAGTCCACAGTAATTATCTCTATCTTTCAGCAAGTTGCACTGGTGTCATGACACTGCTTCCAATTCCTGAGTTAGCTGATTAGCTCTATGGCAGTGCATTTAGCAATGTAGACCTGACCTAAGAGGACCATCTGCTGTGTTCCTCCATGGTGCTTGTTTGGGTTCTGCAGTAGGCACTGTAGCCAAAATAGTCATAACCTGAAGCCTATGCTTACATTTCAAAATCAATTTTTTTGTTTTATTTAAGTTTCTAAATATAGTTTGGGGGTTTGGAATGGGGTCTGTGCTCTTAGCTGAGGCAGGTCCTTTTGAAAATCTAAACCTAGAAAACTAATTGTATGCCTTGAAACGTTGGATGCTCAGTAAAGCAAGGCCTGTTCAGCAAGACACTGTGTGTTTGTTTTTCCAGGGGAAAAAAAGAGAAATTTGTCTATCCCTTTGACTTGTTGGATTTAATCTAGGAAGAAATATTTGGTTGAGTTCAACACTGAGAAACCCGAAGTGATCAGTCTTGTTATCATTTGCTCATCCAATAAATGAATACAAATCAGTACTATATAGATTGTTATAGGAATTAATATTTTTCTGGTTTACCCAGGCTGAACAACTTTGATTTCATTTGTCTGTGCTTAATAAACCACAAACGATGGGTCCAAATAGCAGCTGCAAAGTGCTGGGAAGGAAAAAAAAAAGGGGGGGGGGGGTGTGAAGCAGGCATTGAGGCTAAAAGGCTAAAAGAGAGAGGGAGAAGAGAAAGGAAATACAGGGAAGAGATCACTGAGATACTCCATAGGTGAAAGTGTGGAGGGAATGGAAGGTTGTGGGGTGAGCTGAGCCAGTGTCTCCTGTCATCTATGGAAGTCTTTCCATTGTCTGAAATAGATACTGAACGAGGCCCTACCAGAATGAGTTTGTGCCTCTGTACAAATGTCTGAAGCCAAAACAAAAATAATTACAGTACTGAATGGATTGCATTGGCTGACTTCTTTAGTGTCTAATGTTCTTTGGCAATGCTTCATCCCGATTATTCCATCTGGAGATAATTGTGTGATATCATCCATAAAATTAAAACATAAATCAATCCAACTAGTGATCAGCCCCATGAGCTGCTGTTTAAAAACACACGTGGAAATCTAGCGCTCCCTGCCTTTTTAGTAGGATGTGCAAAAAAACACTGAAGCGTCAGGACAAAATAAAATCATGAGCTAGTGGTCGAAACCTGCAAATCTTTCATGAGCTGTAACAGTGCTGTCAACACAATACATGGAAAATAATAGAGAAACTCTTTATTTTTCCTTATACTTTAAAGGACCTTTTTACAATAGGTAATATTTGAACTTAAAAAACTTCCCATATTTGTTGGCATAATGGTTTTAACTTTGTATGGCTGCAGTGTAGCAGTAAACTGCTGACTTAAAGCAAGTAATCAATTATTAGCAGCTGAGAAAAGACATTCCTAATGGAAGAATAATTTTCTTCTATAGGGCTGGTAAAGTAATACCCTTATACCAATAAAGTCCTTATGCCTCCTTTCTGCCAGGAAGGCCATTAGATCACTTCATGTGACATTAACTTCTACCAGGTAGTCTTTGAACCATGAAGAACTAATTCAACTTTTATCTTGCATTGCCTTGAAAAAAGATTATTAGCAACAAAGATTAACACCTATTCATTTTGGCTGTTAGCAATTGACTTTTGTTAGGAGAGATTCAAGGGGTTAACCTAGGTCATATTGGAAAAGGCCATTTAGGAGATTAATTTATGCTTTATTTCTCTTGTCTAATTTTGAAAGTTTTAGGAAATGTTACAAATGGAATCACTCCAACAGTCTCCCCATCTCTAATATAACTGTAGTAATTTAAGCATGATATGGCTTGATGCAAATTTTAGTATCTTTTCTTCATGTTATGCACACAAATACTTATGGAAAGCACACTTTGTTCTCTTCTAGGGAATATTTTATTTGCTTTCCCTATGGTAACAACTCTCAATCATATGCAACTTTGCAGAAAGCAAGCAGAAGAACATTACGAATGAAGCAGTTATTCTCAAATGTTCAACTGAATCTTCATAGAAGGTTGTACAATGCAGGGCTCAATCAGATATGTTTACTGCAAGCCAGATGCTAATACCTTGATTCATTCTGAGTATGAACCTATTATGAGAGAAAAAAAATGTACTCAAAGGTTCTTTGAAGGTAGATAAGGGATAAGATATTACTAACCTTGAAAAAGAATTGTACAGTTTTGTATCTTATCCATAACAACAATGTATTATAAATAAAACAGAAAATATACAACATAAATATTTAACTCCACTATATATTATTCTGAGTTCAATTTTCAATGCTCTGCACCTCGTTTTATCTAGATATTAGTCCGAGTCAAACTCATACTAATACTTTGTCCGTAGATACCAGTGAACAAGAGCTTTTAGGAAAGCTAGAATGAAATGGGTTATAGTGTTTCCTCAGAAATATGTTTGCCATATCTGGAATGTGCTGTTCTTGGCTTCTTCCTTAAAAAGAAATTAAATTAGGAATCATATTTAATACATTTAATAATATGCATATTTGCTATACATATCTATTTTTGTTGATACAGACTTTATATCTCTTTATATACATACGTGTGTTCAGTATATTTTTATATTGCCTTTATACTTTTTAAATATATACACACTTTATTTGATTAATAATTTGATAGGGTACTTACCTAAAGAGAAATTGCAGATGATAGGATCATTTCATCTGGAAAAGAGAATAAAGCACAGAACTTGATTCTTAAGTGATCCTGAAAGTCCTACAAGACACTCTTGGAAAAAATAGAAGAAATGTGTCTGACTGCTTCTAGTGAAAAGTTCAGATACTTCTTTACCAATCTTGTCTGACTTATGATTGGAATTGAAAGATTGATCCTTCCTTTGAAGGAAAGTGAAAAGATGGGAGGGAGATTGAGTCTGTCCATCCTAGAATAGATTTTCATAAAAGGTGGATAAGAGACCAGGAGAATTGGTAGCTGGAGAAATGGCACCATCAGCTCAAATGTGTTTGAAATTAATTTGATGTTTGCAGTTTTGATTAGAAGTCGATATCTAATTGTCAATATTTCAACCATGTCCATCACTCTGGCAGCATATTGTCTGTATTGGGAGTTTGTTAATATAGAATTGAGAATATGCACAGCATTCAGCTCAACAGGTAACTGCAGAAGAAAAAATTCTGTTCTTTTAATACTTAAATAGTGACTCAAGATTAGAAGACGTCACAGTTTCTTTGAAATTAGAACCGGCGAAATCCATTATTACATCAAGAGAGAAAGAAGAGTATTTGACATGAGATGACATCTGCCTTTAGAGTTATTAGACTATACCCTGAGGAAAGAAAACAAAATAGAAGGGACAATATTTCATCATTTTGTCATGTGTCTTCATCACATTGCTCATTTTTCATTTCAAATTCGGCTCAGGTAGATCCTAGAATATGGAGGCAAATCCAATTGCTACATGCAATAATGCAATTAAAATCTCTAGAGGCTATAATGCCGCCTGTGTAACTAACTAGCTGTACCAAAGATTTATCAGGCTATACCTTTGAGACTTAGGAGAAGGTAGCTGATGTGTATGACTTCACTTCATTACACAGCTGCACTGATGAGTCATTTAGAAACAGGAAAATGAAGAAGGAAAAGCAGCCCTGTGCCATCCACTTCATCCTCCTATAAATGCCAGCTTCCCCCTACAGAACATTACTTGGAGTTTTGACCAGTTTCAATGCCCTGGCTAGTAAACCCACAATTTCCTACAGGTAACTTCTCCACAGTTGTTCTCTTCAAAAATGTTGTCTCACACTCAGCCAGAACATCACTTTGTTTAGCTTCATTCCTAGTTGTTTACTAGCTATAACCCCCTTTTGCTACTTAACTAGTTCTTTTTCTGATGCTTCTAGTTGCCAAATAATTATAGACTATCATCCAGTCCATCATCTCTTAGCCTACCCTGGTAGGTAGGTAGCAAGGTAGAATATGGCTCAGTGCATTTAATGCTCCTTCCAGATTCATTCAGCCCTGTGTTTTGGCAATGGTTTCACTGTAGTTACAAAGTGCTTGATCCTAACCTATTAGAATAAGTCGATTTCTGTGGGCATTGAATGAGACTCGTACCAAGGAACTTTTACCACCTTATTTTGTGCTTTCTGCAACTCATATCGTTATGGCCTTTGTTAACATTATTGCTCACTTTAGAGTGGTCAAAAAATACAGCTTTGTGCTCTCCTCAAGTAACACGCAATTATACTCGGCTAGTTGGCCACAGGTTTATGCTTTATCTAGCTGTGACTTGTGTTAGAGTAGCTGAAAGCACTCCATTAAAAGTGGGAAGCATTCTATCTGGGGCTGTATGACCATCTCGGAAGGGATCATGCTTACCTTGAACAGTCTCTGACATAAATCAATAGATGGAAAAGGAGTAGGGAGAGAAGGAAATGAAAGCCAGTGAGGAAACAAGACTTGCCTGATATGCATGGGATTTTTAGTTATATTTAGTTAAAATATATTTTGCCAAGTGTGTATATGCCTTTTACTGAAGTCATGCATGTAGTTTTCATGGAAGTAGAAAATTAGTTTTGTAGTAAAAGGAAAAAAAAAAAAAAACCCAAAACAAAACCAAAACCCAGACCCTAGGAAGGATATTAAGTTCCTAGTGATTTTAACTGCGCTATGTAATTGGATGAACTCTATCCATTCCTCTCATGGATAAACCCTGTTATGGGGTGAGTAGAGCCTATTTCTCCTCCATGTTGTCTCTGCCAAGTTCTTGAAACTGAGCCTCCTTCAGGGGAATGGAGACAGCAGAAGTGCTGACACCACAGCTTCCTCCTTGCATTCTCTACGTTCAGATGGAAATAACATTCTGTACTCTTAATAGCCCCATTTCTTACTATATAGTGTAACAAAGTAAGCTGGGCAATTTGTTTACTGAATTTCAGTGTGTACATTTTTAAAAGTTTGAATAATCAGCAGGATCCTAGCCTAAAAACATCTGATTTTCTCAGTGGTTCAACACTGCCTGTCCTTTTGTCATTTTACAAATATACTTTAATTGAAACAGGCCACACCGGGGTGTGCATTAATGGGCTGCTGTTGTACTGCTTGGGTGGTAGAAGGTAATTGGTCTCTGGTCCAGTGCTTCACAGTGCTCCAAAGGCATGTGCCAATGGTCTGTTAACGCACACCCTGTTGTGACACTGCTTAATTAAAATCTTAGGATATCAAAAGCAGAAAGGTCTAATGAAGAAGTTTCTTTCAAGCTGGTAAATACAACTGTATGACATATTAACCAGCATAATGTATGCTGGCTGGTTCTGGCCTACAGAATTCTTAGTCAAATCAATGAATAGAAAAGGAGTGCATACTGGGGGATGTATCCACCATTACTGAAGTGTGCAGTGCAATAACCAGACTTGTGCAGTCAGGTCCAAATTATTTTGTGCTTTTTGTATGGATCTGTTTCTTGCCTGATGAACTTAAGCTTTATGCTATCAAATGATAATAAACTGCATTATGAGGTATTTTTCTAATGTTTTGCAGTAGATGGATTTTAAATCAAAAGACTAACTCGAATTTGGTTATGTAAAGATGTCCTTTTCCTCCTCATTTTCATCGGGTAAAGCAAGATAAAGTACTTCATAAATAAATAATTTTTCCAGATTTTCACCAGGAATATTGGTTTGAGGATACCATTCTTGCCACTGTGTGTGTTATACGCTTTCAGTAGTCTGACTGTCAGCTTATGATCACAACCATGCCATCTATAAATGAAATTAAAATGGGGGGCCTTTTCACTATGTATTTTCAAAAGGAGACATACAGGTTTTTTGGGTTTTGTTTTGTTTTTGAAAAGAGACACGTGCAACCTGCTGAGGGTGTTGCTGTAAATATAAGTGTGTTTCTATGACCTGGCCTGCCAGATGTGGGTGTATTTCCACCAGGTATCAAAGGTATAGAAGAACTAATAATCTGCTTCTGATAGCATGACAGAAGATATACAGAAGGTTTTTGGAACCACCAGTCTGCCTATTCTGAAGTGACCATCAGGGATGCCCACCTGTTTGTTGCACTGATCCAGCCTGTGGAGACCATGAACGTTACAGCTAGCTAGGTGTGTGTGGCAATGCTGTGCATACAGTCCTCCAGCTGCCTGTGCAGGTGCAGCCACGCTATGCAACCCAGAAAATATATGCTGCACCTGACCATATCAATAAAAGAATTAGTCTTGTTAATCCCTCTGTTTCCTCAGGAAGTCTGTCTTTTAGAATCACTCTCAAGGTACAGATTCCTGTCGTCTTCTCCTTTGTACATTCAATTACACAGTCTAGCTGCCCTAGGTCCAAGGCAACGTTAAACCCTGCAGGGACAGCCTTCAGAAATGGAAGCCAAAATACAACATACAGAAAAATCTGGAGCCCCAGACATAGGCTTTAAACTGTCTTGAATATTAACTTCATATAACTTTCCTGGTGAGGTATGTGCAATCCTTTATTCCCTTCCCTCAGGCAGCCAAAGATCTACAGTAGCTTCTCAAAATTGTTCCAGGAAAACCAGTTTTGAACATTTGGCAATTATAATAGATCTGCATGGATGCTCTGCTGTAGGGTAAGCCAGACTGTACTGAGCTTTATGCTGATATGGTTAAATTGTGCCTGGTATTGAGTAAGTCAGTTTAAATCCAGGAGAAATCTCTGTAGCTTACAATGTTCTTCAGCACAGATCTAGTTTAAGTAGCTCTTCAGGAAAAAAAAAAAAAAAAAAAAAATCTATTTCAGATGGTTGTTTGTAATATTTGTAAACAGATCATAGAATGCTTTGGGTTGGAAGGGACCTTTAGAGGTCATCTAGCCCAACACCCCTGCAGTGAGCAGGGACAGCTTTAACTAGATCAGGCTGCTCAGAGCCCCATCCAACCTGACCTTGAATGTTGCCAGGGATGGGGCCTCCACTACCTCTCTGGGCAACCTGTTCCAGTGCTTGACCACCCTCATTGTAAAAAATTTCTTCCTTATGTCTAGTCTAAATCTATTCTTCTTTAGTTTAAATCCATTATTCCTTGTCCTGTCACAACATCCTTCCTGTAGGCCCCCTTTAAGTACTGAAAGGGATAACCATGTCATTTCTGGAAGGATTATTAGCTATTATGTTTTTTAATATGGAATGAATCTGTTTGGCCTTAAAGAACCTAAAATTGCTAAAACCTGAACAAGAATACCCAAGCAGATCCAGAGAAGAATGAAATGGAGGCTTCCTTTCAATCAGAGAAAAGGGACTCACAGAATTTGTTGTCTACTTTATTACTTGGAGCATTATCTCTACCCTCTGCTGATATCTGCTTTCTTTCCTATGTAATTCAGTAACATGTAACGTGGCTTTAATCTCCTGTTCCCTCCTGTCTGTGTGCTGTGAGACAAGAGAGACAGATGAGCTCGGAAGTCAGGGGGCAGTGGAGCTGCAGCACACAGCTGCGTACCTGTCAAGTCTCCTCAGTCACCCATTTGATCATACTGCTTTCAAGGCCTGTAGAGATCAAAAAAAACCTGTACACACCGCAGGTCCCTAGGGAGACAGCAACTGAACCTAGTCAGAGAGATGTGCAACGGAAGAGAGGAGGTCTTCCGAGAAAAACAATTTTCGGCCTTCTGCTGGTGCAGTAAGGTCTTGTCTAATTTGAAGGGGTTTGCTGGTATAGTTATGCTGGTAGAACTGCAACAGCAAATCCCGCTACGGGCATTATGGCTTATAGGAATCTTAAAGCAGTTCTTAAATGGAGTGATCTGTCCTTTTGTGTTCCTATAACTGTATTTATTCAAAAGAATTTGTTCAACCACATAAGTGTTCTGGCATATCTATGTGGCATAAGCCTAAATAAGTAGAGAAATGGATGTACTATGGATGTACTATCTGTAAATGCAGAATTTTCCGGGCAGAGTGCTGCTTCCTGCTGCTTCTTGTAGGCCCAGGCAGCATGGAGACCTTGGACAGATATACACACTCAGGAAGGAAAGGGGAATTTCAGAGCTCTGTACCCTGGCCAGCTGAAGGGTAAGGATCGCCCTTTACAGTCATGGTCTTACCCTGCAGCTAGATTGCTACCTAAACATATGTTTTTCCCATCTTGTTTTTTCTCCACAGCAGCAAAGTAAAGGCATGCTTTATGCTTTTAGGAAAAGGTGTACTCCCTCTCTGTCCACAGGAGCTCTGCAGAATGCTACGTAAAGTGTGCGCCACATCTCCTTCTGGTGTCATTTGCAATCTGCTGACATGGAGATGTATCACATCACAGCTCGGCCTGGGCCTTTTGTTCCTCTCCTTTTCTCTCAGAGGAATTCTGTTCTTTAAAGTCACATTATATGTGTGCTTTGGAGGCATGGCCTCCTTCTTTCCTGCTTTTAGTGTTGTGAGGTGGTTTCTGTTAAACTGTACTGTGTTGGTTTTGATTGTCTAACTTTTCTTTTGTTTCTCTTTATGTTGTCCTGACCTTCCCTGAGCCCTTATCTTCATTTTTAAACCATATCCCAGTGAAAGATCTCTGAGGCAAAATTCAACATTTATAAATTCAGGGCTTGTGCATGCTTGCATGTATACATACATACAGGCTGAGACATAAAACTAAAATAACTTTTTCTTCATTCTTTATAGCACTTCTTTCAAAACTGTCTCACAAAGCTGCAGCTTGCAAACTCGGGTCTTCCTGAGTTTCATGTTAGTCTTCACAAGCTAACAAGGAGTATGATCCTTTAACTGGAGAGTCCTTATAGCAATGTAGAGTTCTCCTCTGGTGATTCTATAACCTCCTCATCCAGTTAAGAGCCACTAATCCTTCTAAAAATCACTGGTTGTAGCATGCCATACTGAACTATTGTCACCAGCTCCCAAAGTAGTCTGAATTAGTACTTGGACAGAGGACATTTAAAGATGATGCTGCAATCACCCACTGATGCAGTAGCACTGTATCAGTAAGTAATTCTTTTAGAGAGCCCACTACTTCTTAAACTGTTCCTGGCGAGGAAACTAATACAGATATTATTGCTACTAATGGCAACTAAAGACCCACAGGGTACTTCATGTCAAATACAGTCATCCACCCAAACTCATGACTATATTCTGATTAGAGTCCTTCTGCAATTTCAGTTAAATTCAGCAGATTCAGTTGGATTTTTTCACAGACTATTTTGTGTATTCCAGATGTGACTGTGTTTCAGGGATAGCGTATGGAATGTCATCTCTACCTCACTGAGCTGATGCAAAGCAAAGGTGTGTTTGTGCAGTATTTGAGGCCTCCCACTAGGAAAAGCTGTTGAACAACATTTCCTCAAAATATGTGCATTGTCTGATTTCTCGTGTTGCTTTTGTTACCTAGACGTCTGCTTTGCTAAGTTCAGTGATAACTTCAATTGTATCCACATTGTGTAGTTGCAGCAGGATATATTTTCTGATGGTCATCAAGCCATCAGAAGCATACCCAGAACATACCCAGGACATCATCAGCTTTACTGTATTAATGGAGAAAACTTTGGGAACAGTTAGAATGCTCTGTTTTCCTTTAAGTGGTGGATTGTCCTTTGTAGCTGTATTTTGGAAAGATAAAGTTAGTAGATCAGTGTTGTTTAAGGCCCAGCGCTTTTGACACAGAGACTTAGTTTGGAGGAGCAGAGGCATCTTTGGGGGGCTGTAGCCAGAGAATCTTCTCTTAAAGCTGTGTTGTCTTGCATAAAGTCTGTATATCGGGATGTCATTAAGGTAACATATTGTTGTTTCAGTCTGGCTATGGGGCCTGTTCCTTGCGCACTCTTTAAATGAGAAGGGCAAAATTACTTTGTTCTGAGTAACAGTAACATTTCACTGTTGCTAGGGCTAGGTGTGTGGTATTTGGTGAAATAAATATGGTCTGTTTTGGGGTTCTCTTTTTTTAATTCACTTCACTGGGGTAGAGCTATCACTCCCATGTGTTTCTTCTTCCCATGGTGCTTACCAGTCCTTCCCACAAATATGAAACCAAGAAGGAACCTGTTACCATTGCTTCCTTACGCTTCTCTTTTCACCTGTTTAATGTTTCTTGGTGTTGGTGAACCCTCCTAATATTAGATCAGGCTTCTTGGCTGCCTCAAGGAATAGATCCTTCAGGCCCCAGATCCCATACCAGAGAAATGGTTGCAGAAAACCACAGGCTATGTCAGTGTCTCCAAGGCTCAGAGCTGGGGAGAGGAGCTGCTCATTCAAGTACCTGCAGGGCCAAGCCTCTGGGGTTGGGCACTTGCTTTTTTGCCCTGTGGCACTGGCAAGTTCAGGCAGAGACAGCCATGGAAAAAGAGTGGAGAAAGCTTATAGTCCAAAGGTCTAGGTGGAACCACTGGCCCAGGTTCCTTCTTCCCTGGCCTCTTGCCCCATTCCAGTTGCTGTGGGATCCTGGGGCTGGGCAAACTGGTACAGAACTGGTAGGTGGGGTCCAGTGTGTGTGCATGAGCTAAATAAATCATAGGCAAAAGGAAAATGAAAGGCATTGCCAGGGTGTTCAAGACCCAAAGGCAGTCTCCAGTGCTCTGGAGAAGCCTGAAAACCCTGTTGAGTAGGTGTAGACAAGATGTTTTTGCCTGGGGCACTCCAGAGCAGTTTTCAAGAGTGATCTAGTAAAACAATACAGGGTTGGCATTCTGTCTGGGAATCTGAGTGTTAATACACAAAACTTGGCAAGAAGAGTAAAAACACATGGATTTTGGAGTAGACAAAAATGCACTACACTTCCCTGGTTTGCTCTGTGGTATTAAATAGCTTCTCTACATGCATGTAAAAAATAATACTTTGGTTTTGTTGTATTATCAGAAATTTCAACTAGTACATTCACACTCTTCTCCCAGCCTTCCCTGTTCTGCTTCATGTTCCCTTTCCCCATCATCTGAATGTCACTGTCCCTTGAACACCGGGTTTTCTCTTGATAATATTTTTCTCTTGTTGCCGAAGCACACAATAGCTATCTAGACAGTGAAGGAACATAATGGGGTACACTTTCAGCACGGGCAATTAGATGTGCAATTCTCATTAACAATAACGGGACTTGCACTGAAAATTTTCCTCTATAAATCTACCAGCACAAAGCCTTTCCCCTTATGAGCAACAGATGGGTTTTCCATAATGGCTCATTACCTCCTTGCTTTGTCATGCTGCCAGAAATGAAATATAAAGTTATTTATGGTTAGAAAAAGATGCGCAAGTCACTGTAGATCATTCCTTGCCATCTTTTATAGTTTATCTAGTTAGTACTTTAAATCTCCCAGGACTAGGAAGTTTCAGAAGATGACAGAGCACTGCCTGAGAATTAAGATGAGTGTCCTTCTGTCTGGTTATTTATCCTGATGGTCTTGCATCTCCAGGGTGATGCTATGGTCTCCACTGGGACTGGTAATTTGGGTGTTTCGGTAGAAAAGAGGCCATTTCTCAAAAGAAATTTTGTCAGCTGTGACAACCCATTTCTGTGAAATTTGACTAGTAGGGGCAGAAGGCAGCACTGGTTTACTGTGCATCATAAATTTGAAAAGGTAAACAAGTTACTTGATAATATTCCTTATTTGAAATTGGGAGGAGGGAAGAGGGTCATTGCTTGTCACATCAGTGAGAGATGTCATTCCCCTGACAACTGTCAGTGGAGGCCAGGAAAGAAAATTATTCTGATGTGGTCAGTGCTTTTATTTATATATACATACAGACACACATTTTATATATACTTATGTTTATATATACATTTTATTTATTTATATATATCTCCAATTATTAAACTCTGTGTATTGTAGTTTATAACGTGGATGGTACCCACAGATTCATTACTACCTCCACAAATCCTTGTTGAAGACCTGGTCCTACTACAAATGTGTTCATCTGTCACCTTTCATAACTAATACATTTACAGTGAGTAATATGGCATCAGTGTAATTACTTAAGACAGAAGAGAAGCTGATGGCAAAATACAAGATATTGTTTTAACACTACTTACATTAAGATTTTTTTTTTTTCCCAGAAAGATCATCAAGTGAGTTGATCCCAGCACATCTCTGAGTCCTCTCTGAAGTGTGTCGGTCTCCCAGCAAGTTGAGGGATATGCTTCTTGGAGTTCCTCTTGCTTCCATTCAGGAGGGCATTTTAAATGTATTTAAATTGAATTGAGATCAGTCTGGCTTCAGCACATACTTAAGTATTTTCCTGAACATGGGTAGTCCTAACCACATGTTCCTGGACTAGAGCCTTAGACTATAGGCCAAAGATTTTGTTTATCTTTGAGCTCAGGTTTTTGCTCCTTGTTAAGGAACTATACAACCTGAGGAAGTTCAGTGAAGTAATCCCAGTGGCAGGAGAAGGAAAGCAGGACCTTTTGTGCTAAAGAGGTAATAAAAGTATATTGGGCTGTGATGATGTATGTGGGGCCTAGCGAGACTATGGTGGACCCCAAATGTTTAAATTTTCTAAAACAGAGCTTGCCTATTTCATAGATAGGCAAATTCAGTGATCTGTTTATAGATTCAGTAAGAGACCTTTCTCTGATTGTAATCAAACATGCTTTCTGCACATGTTACTTTGAAATGCTGTAGTACTGCTGGGCCTTGAGCTGTGGGAAATGTCTTGTGCAGATCATATAATGTGTAGTGCACAGATGATCATAGGACAGTCTTTATGTCTTCTCTCAGTGCTGATTAGCAAGCAACATAAAAAATGGATGGACAGTTGATAATGGAAATACACTGTGGCTGAATACACTGAAATAGTCTCTCTTCCTGTTATTTATACAAATGATCTCTTGAGGTTCACAGTATGCCAGAATCTGGCCTATGGGCAAAGAGAGGTCTGTAAAACTAGATGCCATCTAAAGAGGGTGCTGTCTGTTCTCAAATGACCTATCAAGAGCTGATCCATGCCAACTTGTTTACCAGCTAACATTAGTGACAATGCAAGGTATTACTGAAATAAGAAGTACGAAAGAAAGGAGGAAGTGATGTTTGTAAAAACAAATTCTCTTATCCCTTTATTGAAACTATGTAATCAGATATATTTCTGGAATCAAAATTCGTATCAGTTTTTAATGTCTATTATTGTCTTACTGTCAGTATGTTCTTCTTTTTCCTTCACTACCTTTTCCTTTTATTTATTTTACTATTTCTTTCATGAATGTACTTTTTAGTTAAAGATTCCCACAAGCTTATAAGTGCTGAGAAACATGAACAAAAGGTTAATGCAAGATTTCATATTTTGTTGTTCTGGAAAAATTTAAGTTCCATATAAACATTTTTTGAGCATCAAAATTTAAACATTTGGGATCCACCATAGTCTTGCCAAGCTATCAAGGCCACTTTGTCTAAGCTTTTTATATGTCCAAGATAGACAACCTGTCTGAAAAGGCCATTTTCTTATTGTTGAAATGTGTATTCTGTTCATTCCAGAGCACACTTTCATATCTTTAGTCCTATTCCACAGTTTTACAGTTTTTGGAACATGTTCTTGTGGCAGCTTCCGCTGCGTTTAGCAAAGAAGAAAAAAGAAGGCATATCTTTGTTTCAACTTCTCCCAGTGTATTGGCTGCAACATTATTCAGCCTCACAGTTACCTTGTGTCACCGCAGCTTGGGAAGCACATTGAAGCGTGATCAAAGCCCTCTTTAGCCTTTGGATTATACTTGCAATTCATTATATAAGACCATTTCACTATGAGATTTAAACGCTGTTCCACACAGAAGGGAGACTATTTCTACATTAATATATTCCCCCTCCTTCACTGTGGAATTATACTGACTTAGAAAATGCCAAGTTTATGTCTGTTTAACATTCAAAGCACACGTCAAACTGTTGTTTTTTTTTTTTTAAAAAAAAAAGGGTGTGCCTGCTCTGGTGCATATTTAAAGTTTTTGAAAGTATCCCAAGAAAAGACCACTGATTTTTTTTTTTCTTTTTTTCTTCTTAGTTTTATTTCACAAAGCCTGTTTATTAGCCACCTGGTGAGCATTACTGCACCTACAGCTTGACTTAATAAATCATTGACCATTTGGTGCTGCTGCGGCTACTCAACCTCAGGTTTGCAAGGCCTGCTTGCCTGAGCAAAATAAATGAAGGAAATGACCGGGGAGGCAGTTAATAATTGTGCATGGTATTTTAAAATCCAGATGCAGTAAAGTGGAAGCTTGTAATGCTGCCCCCATCCTTGCTGCTGCAGTTACTATAGCAGCAGCAGATACTGACTTTGGATGACTTTAAAGTATTGAGTATAAGGCAAAAAATAAAACGCCTATGGAGGATTTTCTTGTAGGGAGTGGCATGATGCCTCAGTTTAGGACAAGAACAGTATTGGTAGACCTAGTAAAATGACAAGTTTTTCTAGGCTCTCAGAGGTATAAAGATCACCCTGGGGAAACTGCTTGATCCGGACTCTCAGAACTGAACCCAAGATTTTATCACACAGGCAAGAGTGGGCTCAAATAAAAGGCCTGCCTGTTAAGTAAAGAACAAGGATATCAAGAAGATGAGATTCAGTATGACAGTGTGAATGGATATGAATGCTCTTAAGAGTTGATTGTACCCACCACATGCTCCTGTTTCAGCACAGGTGCTGACAAGGGGTTCAGTGAAGCCTTCTCTTGCACCAAGATCTCTGCAGAAGAGAGGCAAGCCGTCACAGAGCTCATCACATCTTTTACCCATCAGTATCCTGCTTGATGATCTTGCCTGGAGGAATCAAGACAGTTCACTTACAGAACGCTGGCAACAGTTTTATGGACACTGAAGCCACTGCCCTGCCTTCATCCCTCCCCCTACTCTTTTATTGGAGTAGGTGAAGTCAGCTAGAACTTCATTAGCTTACTGGGAGGGAGATGGGGAGCAAAGCTGGATTAGTCTGGGAACAGTTCCCTTAGGATAAAACTCCAGGGGGACTGAGCTTGAGAGTTAAATGGCTGGCCACAGATCATCTGCTTTCACATAGGTAAACTCATGTGAATAAGACAGACTAGTATGAAACTATGTTTTCTAATATTGATAGCAGATGTCCTGGGCAGGGGGTGGGTGAGGAAGGGTTGATTTCAGAGGAAACTGCTGATACTACAGTTGGATACTTCAAGGGACCTTTCTGGCCCAGCAGATCCAGTTGTAAGGCTGAGGTTTAAAACTGGCAATATTTCATCTTTGTATTTGATCTGGCTAATGTCAAATATCTGTTTTATGTATCATCATGTTTCTTTTGTATAGACTGAGACAAGACATCTTGGTTACAAAAAAACCTTTCACTTTGTGGCAGCTAGTGCCAGCTATAGTAGCTGTGTAGATACATACTCCTTGGGAGTTGTAACAAAGCCCTAAGCAGGGTTTATAGAAGAAAAAGGGGTGTTACAGCTGTCTGTACAGATCCACCGTGCTCTACATTTCCCTCCACACTGCTCTAATCTTGCTGTTTCATCCTCATTTGACCCTGTTCTTGTTGCTCAACTCTGCAACTCCCATACTCCTTGCAAATGGAGCCAAGTCCCAAGAGATGACTTCAGCATGAGATGCAGGTGGCCAGCACTTCTTAAAATTTGGCAGTTGGGTAAATCATGCTATGCCTTAGGTCATAATATAGTTGCCTATTAGATGACTCTCTTCTCCCTCATTTCTACTAGGCACAACACTGCCAAACTGCAATACATTCATAATAATAATGACATTGTCATGGCTATTGATCATTCCTCTAAGGATCTCGAAGGGTTTTATAAATTTGTAATGAGTCTCCTGACCCTGTGAAGCCATGCATTTAAAGATCCAGCATGCTGAAGGTGCTTGGACTCATGTAACTGGTATAAAACTATGTGGATTTGTCTTCTTTCCAGCCCAATGGGAAATGGTATTGGCATGTAATGACTTGTGGGCAAGATCACAAGAGCCACAGGCTGAACAGCCTCAGGCCTCATGACTTAGCCATGTTTACTCCTGACATGACTGTTCAGCTGTAAAGCCAATTCAGTAGCATTAATTTAAAGCACAGGGTGAATTGATTTGAGGGAGGGGGTGGGGAAAAGGCTTTTGAAGTATTCATTGAATAGTTTGTTGGGGATAAGATGGCCAAACAGCTGCAGCAAAACAGAAGGATAAAAAAGGTAAACTCATTTTCACTAGCTACTGGGAGAAAGAGATGGAGAGTTCAGCTTTTACATTAAACTAATTGCTTCTGTCTGGTCTTACCTTTGATATGAGGGTATGGCTGGTAGTGTGGACCTATTTCAGTCATATATCTCTGTATCCAAAAAGGAGGAACTCAGTGTTACTTTATGAGAAGGGCTGTTTACAATCGTGAAGCTGGAAGAAGAAAATAGAGCAGGAATAGGCTGGTTTTCTTTCTTGTCTTTTCCTTTTTGATCTTTTTTTTTTTTAAAACTGTTATTTGCCATGGTCTTCATGCCACACCCAGCAACAGAAACTAGGAAAGTGGGACCAGAGGCTACAGTCCACTTTATTTCTCTGGAAAATCGGCATGTGCCTGTGAAAGAACATATTCCAGGCCCTATTTCATGCAGTGTATTTTAGCTGTTGAAATATGTGAATTATATGTTTGTTTATGGTTCACAAAGGAATTCAAGGGTGGTTATTTATCTTGTTTACAAAACACAAAATAATCCCTTGAACAGTCTGTGCTGTATATGTATAAAACTATAAAACCCTCTGAGCTCTTCCAAATACACAAATGTGTGGGGAACTTATATATTTATGTATACCCTTATATATATTTTATATGGATATACCCTTATACATATATTCCCTGCACACATGGCTTAAATTCAAAGGTAATTTTTCTACATTGTGTGAAGTAGATATCATAGTTATCCTTTCATGTGTCAGGGTTTTTTTTCACCCATTAAGAGGGCAACATTCTTAAACACTTTGACAAAGAAGAAATTCCCTGAAATTCTTTGCCTAGGGTTGGTTGGTTAGTTGCGGCATAGGTGCCTTGCAATCCAAGAGTAAAACTACTGCATTAAGTCATGGAAACCTCAGGCTCGTATCTGATATTTTTCATTAATAATTCATAGCATGTAAAGTTACTTTAATCTGCAGGTCTCAGTATTATAAAAGTGGTTAAATTATTTCAGTCACAGAGGTTAAGTGGAATGCTACGGTAGCATGGTTAGTAAATTATGCTATTTGGCGTAGAATCCATGTCCCTGACCATAGGGTTCATCTGCAGGATTTTGGTGGCTCCCTTAGAGTCATTCCTCAATTCAGGGTTGTTTGGATCAGCAGACCTCTCTTTGCTGTTGGTTCCATTACTTTTTTTGCTGACTTGTGTTGTTTGCCTTAAAATGCCTGAATTAGTACCCACTTAACATTCTACATTTGAAGGAAATGAAAAACTTACTGTGTGTCTCAGGAAGTAGATCAAGAACTTGAAAGAGGGTGGACACTGAGCTGTCTTTTTGTAACTGCGGATGGTCTATCCAGGTGAGGGTTGATTTGCTCAAAATCTGGAAAAGAAACAAAAGAAGCAAACTCTGCTTTTCCTTGCTTTCAAACTGTTCTCTAGCAAAAGGAGGTCAGTTTCTAGGGCAGTCCCCTTGACTCTTTGCAGGTGTGCTAAATTTGCTTAAATAAAAGTTAAAGGGGAAAAAAATGCACTTTTTAAAATGTTGCCTGTTAAAGAGTGTAGACTGTATTTAATTTCCTCAGTTGCAGTCAAAGTCTATACACCACCACTTGACTCTAGAGGTCTCAAAGCAGAGTTAATAATTTTTCTAACACTTTTTTTGTCTCCTGTTTGGAAAAAGCAACTTTGTTGAATCAGAACCTTCTGTCAAAGATTTCAATGACACTTCATTTTGGAAAATCTCTACCTAGCACTTTCAATGGTGCTGACATTGCTGGGAATGAAATAATTTAATATTTCACTTCAAATCAGTATTTCAGTTTTTAATATAAATATTTCCAAGTTCATGCCAAAATGAAACTTTTTAAATAGGAAAGCTGTGTTAGATCAGCACCCCATTTTTCCAAGAAAATTCTATCCTGTTAGGAGGAATCCTCTGGGTTTTTTTTTTTTTCCTTTTTTTCCCCCCCCTTTTTTTCTTTTCTTTTTTCCCATGGAAATATAATCAAATATTTAACTACTAAAATTGTTTCCATAATAGAAGTTCTAGGGTTTTTTGTAGCTCTAGCACAAAGTTGGATGTTAATCACATCGGTGTGTGCTGAACATGGAGTCTGTTGTGCATTGGGATAATACTCAGTTACTTCAACACAGTGCTGTTATGCCAGCTACAGTGGGTAGGGGCACTCTTTAAGTCTCCCAAGGATGGTTGTGACAGCAGGTGTGCACTGTGCATATCCTTCAGTTATGTGGTTTTCTTGCAACAGTATAAACAGTTTTCCAAGATGGGAAGTGAGCAGTGCATCTGTTTACACATCCTGAGGCAGTTTAGCCCGATGCTTCCCACCATCCCAAACCTTTTGGTGAAGTTGGAGCGCATAAGTGACCTCTCAACTTCATTTAAAGATAGCGGACAATGGAGAATTGACCTCATTGTTAAATATGGATTTGTTAAGTATTGTCAGTACTAAAATGTGTGCAGTATTTCCAACACAAACTGTCTGGCTTCAATTTTCACACTTTGGATTTTGTGCATCTTCGTAATGAGAAATTTTTTGCCCATGTAGTATAAACCACAGACAAATAAATCCCTTTGTTCTGAAAAGCTGAGTTTCATTCTTTCGTAGTATGGTTTCTTTTCCATTCCATGTGGCTGTTTTCTGGACAATTTCCAATTTGCAGAGACACTAGCAAGCAGTGGGCAAAATTTGGTACTCAACATGTGTTTACTTATTCCTACAGCACATCATTACAGTAACATCAGGAGGTCAGTGGATCTCTTTGGATTGCAACTGGGCTATAATGTCCTGCACCATGTAAAGGATTTGGCCCTTTCCGTCTTTTTCCTACTTTTGCACCTAGTTCCATTCCCTGTGAGGTAAGTGTTCCTATGCATTTTGGGCAGGCAGAAAGATGCCTTTCAGAACGATTCAGCACAGCTGTTCAGTCTAAGTAAGTCCTTAGCTAACCAGGTGCTGAGCAGAAAAATTCTCCCTTGTGCTATTACATAGAAAATGTCATGTAATAATAATCTACTTCCTCCATAACAAACCAAGTGCCTGAGTCAGAGAAACTAAGACTTCCCTTAACTCTGAGTAGCTCTCAGAGCTACTTCTGCAGGCCCTTTCATAGCCAGCTGTGAATTGTTTGGGCAGAAATTGGACAGGAACAGCTGCTGAAACACCTGCTACAAGGCCTTTGATCTCTCCTACTACAACAGTAACTTCTGAGGCTTTGAAAGTTTGCTGATCTGGAGGAGAAGCTACAGATGAAACTTCACTGCTATTAGGGCTGCTGTAAGGTGAATATGTTGGAGTGGTGGCACAGTTCCCAGATGAGTCTTTTATATAGGTGCCTAAATTAAGTTTCAGACTGTTTAGGGTTATGTGGAAGTAAATACCCCTGGATGTTTTCCTGCAGTGAAATGCGGAGAGGCATGTAGTTGTCATATTCTGGGCATTATACACTCTTCCAGCCTGGCCAGTACCACGCTTCCAGTCTGCTTTGCTTTAAGGACACAGTTGGTTTTGCTCGTCCCCACAGTTAAACTGTGCTTATCACCGGGCCAGAGTTTTGGAGGCACAGCGGGTTTTTGCTCTCCGTGTTCTGCTGCTCAGGACTGATTGGGTTGCTGATTCTACTTTAGAAAATGTTTGGTGCTGTTTAAGTGATGCTGATTGGTAAAAGCTCTTAGTGCCCGTGTGCCATCTGAGCTTGCATTTGTTCTCTCTCAAACAAGCACTTCCACGGAAGTATGAGAAGGATGGTTATGATCCTCAGCAAGGAAGTTTAACAGCTGCTTTAACTCTCTTGAGCCTTATGAGGTGAATAGTTGGTCCAATTAGTCTGATATAAACTGAGGAGTTGTAATGGGACACAAGATCCTGTGTGCAATTAACATTTCTATCATGTATCGGAGTCATCTCTTGCTTGATTTCTCCTAGTCTGGAACTAACGAAATATTGATGAGAGATTTGCCATATGCAGTACAAACCTCACTCCATTTTTTTGTATATACATTTCTGCAGCACTGACGCCTTGAATCATCTAACTTGCATTATTATGATGCAAGGGCTAGAATTTTAGTTTTTGTCATAGTTATGGTTCTAAAGGTAGAACCCACCTCCCCCCCCCCCCCCCCCCCCCCCCATTTTTGAAAAGGGAAGAATACTTACAGATCAATAAGCAAAAACTGGAACCAGTAGAACTACTTCTGTTTTTATCTGTTCCTGAATAGCTTGGGATCTGAGATGGCAAAAAGAAGATAAGAATGACCGTGTAGTTTCTAGAACTGAAATGCCCTATGGCTTTGCCCCTCTCAACTTAGAAATAAATGTATTATCAACTGTTAATAAATCCTATCATTCCAACAGTAAATAACCTTTCGACGAAGCAGTTAATTGTTATGAATAACTGAGATTACAATTACGTGAATCACAAATTGGTTTTATAATATGCAGCTGGGAGAAAGCAATTTTGGGGATGCTAATAAAATTTTTCTATTATAAACTTTGGAATTTCAAGAATGCAGGAGTTTTTTCTGCATCATCCTTAGTCATTTGGTGAAACTGAGGTCTACCTTGGACTCCTGTCCATGGAGAAACATATTAATCTTTGGAATCTACATGATAAAGTTCAGCAACATCTCTAACATTCAAAACTATGCAGCTTGCTTAGATAAATACTTCTAATTATTTACATAATTTTAATTTTATGAGCTGGGATTCAGTAACTTAGGTGCTTGTGAAGAGTGGCATTATTACAGCTTGTTTTTTAGGTTTATTTGAAACTGATAGAAAAATGAGATTTGCTAATGTTATTTACCCTGACACTGACATCCTTTAGTCCCAAAGCTGATCTTTCTCAGAGCCTTTCAGCGGTGTAGGCAAAATTGAATTTTGTTGCCATAAAGATGAAGGGCAAAGTCCTTCCAGTCATAGCCAGGGATGGGGGATAAGATGAACTTGAGATACAGATTGGAAAAAAATAAGTTTGTTGTTCCAGCTGTTGTTAGGGAAATGGAGTAAGAGGACTCACAAGTGACAACTGCTGCTGTTGAGGTGGGATATCATCTCCCTGCAGTAACTGCTACCCCACTTACCCTAAAATCCTTTGGCAAAAGCAACAGCTTTATTTCTGCTTTATGTGATCCTGTCTAGGCAATGCAGAGGACAAGGCTTTTTCCGTGGTGCTGCTTCTGTACCCAAGCAACCCTTTTCTAGCCTCACTGTGTAGCAGGCTACCTGCCTATTGCTTAGATAGTTACTTATTTTGTCTGTGCCTGGAACTGTCTTTGTCAGGAGCAGGCAAAGAAGGGCTTTCATCAAGGGGAAAAACAGTAGTCCTAACAAGCAGTCTTTACAACTTGGTTAGGGCAGTAAGCCCTCTATCAGAAGTTGGTTGTAACAGAGAAGTGTGGTCTTGTGCCATTGTACCCCACTGACATTTTCCTTTAGTGTCATTCATCAGAAGGAAGTCTGTTACTAGCAAAACCAAATAAAATCCATTTGGCCTAGTTAATTTTATAAATTGTGTTAAAACGATGCATTACCTGTTCTGGCAGCTATTGTGTGGCTCTAGGACCTTCCAGACTGTGCAAGGTTTGAGTATAGATTCAGAAGACATCTGACTTGAATTCTTAGGCTTTCTCAGCATTTCTGAGGCTAATTTTTAAGGGCAAGGTCTGGTAAAGCTAAACGGTTCTACTGGTAGCTACATCTGTAGAGCTGGATGCATTTGAAGAATGGAAGAGGATCACTAGGGGCCCTGGAGAACTGCCATCCATTAACAGCTCTTAGGAGCAGGGTAGGAAACACTTCTCAGGCCTAGTTAAGCACACCTGATCTAGCCTTTGGGATATGATAAGATGCTTCTAAGATGCCTTCCAGTTCTAGCTGGAGTATCACAAGAATATGAGTTCTTGCCTCAGTGTCCATACAAAACTTTTCAAATTATTTTGCATTGTTTTTCCTGTCTGATGCTTTTATTGTAAACTGAACAATATCTGCATAGCACTGTCACAGTACTTTCTGGTAGTCACAAGACCGTTTTCTTCCGTGCTGCAACACTTACCCCCACTCCTGTCAAGCCAACCTCCCCCCGCAGTGCTTTTACTAAACCTTTAGTTGAGGCATACGTTAACTTAATTTCAAAACAGAGTCATTTTCACCAAGGAAATAAATTGTTTCCTTTGAAAATGCCAAAACAAGATGATGATTTTGCAACGGTGTAACACACATCAAACTTGATTTTCCATTACAAAATCAACTTTCCCATGACCTGTTTAGTTTTTGTAATATTTCCTAATTTAAAAAAAAAAAAAAAAAAAAATCACAGAAAATTCCCCACCAGCTCTAAGTGTGGTATAAATTCCTGGAAGAGTGTGCGCTAGTATCTGGCAATGCCTAACACTAAGGAAGAAGAATGTAAAGGAAGATGAAAATGCAGTTGCGAACGGGAAGATGAGGATGAAATAGTTGTGTGAGATTGGTCTATGGCAAAAGAAGGCATGAGAGTTTCTTAAATCAGTATTCAGCACATCTGTGTTAGGTCAGAATAGTGTGTATCCAGGACCTCTTTGTGGCATTGATATCTTGCATTGGCAACTTCTTGAGGCACTGGGGAAAGAAAGAGGAAGAACCTTTTCTTGTAAATCAACCAGTTTATTTTCAGCCTATGTTGCCATGGAATTTGATGCCCCTTTACGCACACCAGCCTGGACATAGCAACAAAACTTTCCTTGCCAGGCTAGTTTTCTTCAACATTGATTCACATTAGCTGAACATCTGGCACTTCATGTCTCTCACGAAACTGAGTTGTCTTTTCCCAAATGCTCAAAATAGTGCTACCTATAAGAAAATATTAGTGAGTTATAACCAGAAGCGGGCAAGCCTTTTTAACAAAATGCAACATAAGCAAGTTTATGACCATAGCAAGCAATGTAAGCAAGTTTATATATAGCATGAAGGGCATGCATATCTTTTATTATACCTATAATCCAGATACTCCCAAATGAATTGAGTAGATTGTAATCTAGATGCCTGTTAAAACTCATTATTGCCTTATGAACAAACATTTTAGAGGACACTGCATTTAAAAGACCTGTTGCTCAGTGCTACTTAGCCACTTCTGTTATGTGATAAGGTAAACTAGGTATGGCCATCATTATGTGACTTACTATGATACTGTCAGGGAAGGTAAGCTTTCTATTGTTCTTCTTACCCACGGAGTTTAAAAATATTAATTTCACTCATTATTCAAATACAGTAGCCTCTACAGGTCTCAAATAGGTTTTGAAGTCAAAATGGCTCTTTGTTTTGAAAGTAATACATCAAATAGGTTCTGGGCAAACATTTGTGCCTTAGAATTGTCTGTGATTAACCGTATAATCTTAACTAACACCTTTGAAGGCTAGTTTGCTCAAGGATGTTGTAAACAACAGCTGTCATAAAATGCCCACGAGACAAAGAATCTGTTTTGGTGTTACAGGTGGAAAACAGTAACTGAGACTGCATATGTATTTTTACTTAGTTGGTTCTCTTTGCAGTAGAGAAAACAGCTTTTTCTAAAGTTGATGGAACAATTCTATGGTTCAGGCGGGAATGGCCAGGTCTTCTTCCTGCTAGCCCTATAACCTTTTGGTCATGCATCCCTACAAAAGACCTAAGTTTTATACTACCTTGCCAACTTTCCTTATTAAAGCTTTGTTATAAAGTTCACTTAACTACAAGGTAACCATGCTGGAAGTCCATTTTTTCCCTAGGCTTTGAGATCTGCTTTTGAATAATGTAAAGACTGAAAGGAAGCTTTGTGTGTCATGTATACTGTATGCCTACTCAAATGGTATTAAGATAAACTTCTCCACAAAAACCAACAAAACTTCCCCAGCTTACTGATAGGATAAATTGCGAACTTTCCTTCTTTTTTTGTCTCCAATACTTTTTTAAAACAGGCACACACAAATGAACTAATCAAATTTTTAATCTCATCTGACTCCCACTTCACTTAGCAAATGCAAGATACTTGATATGCCTCACTTGTTGCATAGTAACCAACCCACTTTGAGAAATGTAACTATGCAAGCTGAGAATTAGGACTCATTATGCCTTTGCTGAGGGCTCATTAGGATTGCATGCTGAGGGTGCCATCTTAATTAGGGATGAACCTGACCACCTGAAAGTAATTCACACTGGCAGCCAACTGTAGTATTTTCCAATTTCTGATTTGTCTGGCTTCCATCTGTCAGCTTTATCTTTGCAGTGACTCTTTCTGTTGATATCAACAATGATGTTCGTAATATCATGAATTGCATCCTGTCTCTTGGGTGCAATCAAGTTCGACAGTTCCCTTCACAGTATGACTCTGTGACAAGGGGGGCTGCTAGCTATGGGAGAGTCATGATCAAGATGATGAAATGCGAGACATCAAGTATATGACAAGACATGCAGTAAATGACCTTGAAATGTAAAAATCCAAAACAAAATCTCCTGCTGCTTCTAAAAAAATTTAAATGAGCAAAGCATGCCCTTACGCTTTCTGCCGTCATTGCAAGTACACTGAACTGATGCATGAATGGCACACAATGTTATTCTTCACTATGCTTCCTAGGATCTGTTGGCACCTATTTGAATTAATATCTCAGAGAATCTGTGTTGATTTAACCCACCAACCAAGCAACTGGAACTTTAACTGGAGCTTTATTTTTATGCTTGTTCTATACAGTGCAGTCTCAGGGCAAAACAAAGGCAGATGGGTGCTGATGCTATGTAAATTATGTTTTGATGACAGGGGAGTGATGTAAGCAAGTCTACATAAGGAAACCTACAGACATTTGGAAGTATGAACAAAAGTAAAAGACTTAGATTCTAAATGAGATTCAAAAAGTCAAAAGGCATGGAAATTCCTTCCTTTATTTAAAATAGAATATGGGACCATGGGCATGCTGCTAGTCTACCAAATACAGAGAGAGAAGAAAAAAAAAAAATTAAAAAAGCTCATTTAAACCACAGCAAAATGCTTGTGATTGTCAGACTGTACTACAGGCAGACACATCCTCCTCATCAGCCAGGCTAATAGGAAGTGGAAATTGCAACATCTTGAACTCCACTGAGGTTTGATTAGTTTTAGCTCTGACACAATCATTTACTGCTTTCCTGTAGCCATGTTTCTTGAAAGTTAGGGATTAAAAATTGAGACAGCTTTTGCCATGTTGTGCGAGGTTAATGGAATGGTTTCCCCAAGAGGTCTTTTTTCTCAAATTGCTTCTGAAACTCCTATTAATAGGAGAATTTAGTATGCTGTACTTCTTGGCATGTTGATCATTCCTATTGAATAATAGTACTTTGTCAGGTATTTAATGTCTTACCCTTCACTCAGGGACTTCCAGCATGGTTTGCCTACTTTCTATGTCTGGGGTGGAGCACAATGGTGGTTACAACATGCAGGTGAGAGTGCTTGTAGAAAATATCTCCTCCAAGTGTAACAACAGAGAGAGATTAAGTGGAAGAATGGCTATAGACAAAATTTGGTTAGACTTCACAGTGTTCAGATCTGTAGAGAAGTTTTACAGCATTTCCACATGCTCAGTGTTTCTTGAGAATTGAAGACTAGTTCTGAAGAAAAAAAAATCAGTGATGTTTAACTGTCACTGTGTATGTTGACTTTACTAATATTCTGAGGTTGGAGCCAGAAGGAGTAGATACCTAAAACATTTATCACATCTTTGTGCATTCAGTGTCCCTCTCCAGCTGACACCCAAGCACTCAGTGCCCAGCTCATTTTGCACTGTGTTTACGGGGATGACTTATGGAAAGTAGGGGCACACCCCACTGAGTGGCCACTGTAGTGATAAAGAAGTCTTGCAGGTTCTGTACTCCTAGGATTTCCCAGATGACATTCACATCTCCACAGCAATCAATAGTCACTGCACTACAGACCTGGACAGGTATCGTTAGAGCCCCACGTTTTCTTTTGTGTTGGTTCCCCACCATGCCTTACTCCAGTTGCTAGGCTTGCGAACTGTTTTGTACAAAGATATCACACTTACAAAATTCTGGCTTTCAAAGGTAAAATAGCTGTGTGGCTGCTTACAGAAAGTGACACAAACCCATTTTCCTCGTCATTTTCATGGTGATTTGGGCACTGTAGAAAAGACAAATAATTTAGGGGCATTGTATTCCCTAGCATGTGTATTTCATATTGGTAAAAGACAAACCCTACGGCTCAGCAATTCAAGGTAGAGTACTGTGGTTTAAGGTTGACCACACCTGTAGTCAGTGTTGTTTTTCCTGGGTTTGTTCTGAATTTGGATACGGTTGAATTTCTAGTGCTGACCTTGTGTATACCAATAGATTCACTGAGTTTTCAATTGCTGACTTACTTAAAACAACAGACCTATGTAATTTGTTAGTCTAAGCTATTTGCTTTGAATAGATCGGTTTTTCAATGCCTCTATGAGAAGTGCTCACTTGACCATCACCCTCTCTATGACCCACTCCTGTCTATTTTGATTAATTAACTTACATGCAATAGGCTATGCTGCTATTTATATTCTTACCTCCCTCCCAGTTGCACCTCATCTCTCTTTGAGTGGGATAAACAACAGAACAGTGCAGACAAATGTTTACATAGAGAGATTGAAGTTGGCTGGGATTCCTGACTCTTATGAAGAAAAATTCTTGCACATTATGTACTAGTGGAACAGAGCACACAAATACTGTATTTTGTTGAAAGCAAGCCAGTTATGAACAAGCATGAACAGTAATAATATAAAAGATCACCTCACTTAAGCTTTGAAATGAATACCATCTGCAAAACTGCTCACAAGCTGGAGTAGAAAACCACAAGTGACAAAAAATGCCTCAAAAGAATATTCAATATTTGAACATGACTGTTTATGGTAAAAAGAATTAGAAAATGGCAGAGAAGCTTTTTAGCATTTAAAAAAGAACTGGAAAATGTGAAGAACTGAAAGAGTTCCTATCTATTTCTAGTAAACTGGAGTATCCCAGGATTAACATAAATAAATAAGTATCAAGGTGCAATGGATGAGGCAATTGCAGTTTACTGTTGGAAAAAAACATAGGCAATCCTTTAAAATGTAGAACTTAGTAAGAACCACAGGCAAATCTTAAGAATTCTCCACAGTGGATCATTGCTTCTCCTTGCCCAGGATAAAATCAGTCAGCAAGTAATTATAAGGTTAATCCTGATACACAGATTTGTTGTTATTTATTGCCCAGTATGAGCCTCTAGAACTAGTTTTAAACAGCACAAGTTGAGGAGTCAAGCCCTCTCTGGCATCAAGAAGGTAGCTAAGGTAAAGAGCCAAAATCACTTTGATTTGTTGGATATCTGATGACTATCGGTGTTGCCCTAATGCAAGCTATTACATCCCTTTTTCCATGCACTTGAAATTTCTTGGGAAGTGAAAGCTGAAGATGGTGTAGACTGGAAAAGCAGGAGATCAACAGGCTGAGAGTGTACATGGCTATCTAGACAGTGATTCACTACTGGTAGATGCATCACTATAGTCCTGGCAGTTATAACACTAAACTTCAGTACTACTGACCATGAGGGTGTGTTCTGCTAGAACACGAGTGTTTTTCTGCTGCTAATCATTTTGCTCATTTTGCTTTAGTTCTTTCATATACTGGCAGCTATATAATTTTTACAACTCAAGAGATGACACGATTTTTGTTTTGAATCGTTTTGGCATGTAAGTATAAACTTGTGTGGAAAAGATGTTTATTCTGTATTGGGATTGGGACGGATTCTGGGAGATAGAATTTCTAAAGATTTTCCATCTTCCTTTTGCAAAACAGTTGTTGGGACTTGAGTTTTGCATTGTTCTTCTTGCTGCTTCAAGTTCTAGCATTGTGCTGAGCCACTGACAGTATGTCAAGAAGAGCTATTGTAGCAATTTAGCCTGCTTAATATAAAAAGCTTATGAAATTTGCTAATACTAAATACATTGAGTTTGGTAGGCTGCCACTGAAGTCATTGTGTTGATGCAGTTGGCTCCAGATTAAAGCATGGGGCTGACCATCATATCCTTGCTTGGTCATGTTCATGCCTGTCTTCTCCTGTTCTTGATGGCCTGTCCATAGAAAAGTGTAAGAGTCCAGGCGCTGCAATCAGTAGATGGTGAATGATGAGGAAGTGGGCAATGAAGCAGCTCCTGTTATGTGAATGCTTCACTGGGATGATGCTCCCAGTCAGGCATGACTGTGAGAGCTGGCTACCGTAACAGACTCTAGCTGGGTCAATGTCAGCCACCACAGGTTAGAGCAGCCTGAAGACTGACATTTGTCTTTTAGGGGAAGAGAAATTCTGCAGGAATAATCAAGCACAAAAAGTGAACAGAGCTTTAAGGAAACGAGACTGAAACTCTCCCTTACACTAAGTCTTCCTTGGAAGAGCTCTCTTTTCTGCAAGGAGCTCAAACTTCAGATTGTCTTCAGTATAGCTTACGTTTGGCATCCTAAAATGTCAGCATTGGTATGGCAGACAGTAACCAGAACAAGCAGTGCCCAGCTGGCTGGTGGTTTTGCTCCTGTTTAGAATGACACCTTTTTCCTTAGCATTCCTTTAGTGAAATGCCCAGCTTGAAAATAATGTAGATTATAAATAGAACTCTCACCTGCACAGATCTTCAGGGTGTTATTCTTCTCCAGTAAAAGATCATTTTTTGTCTTTCACTAAAGCATTTCAGTTCATTCTGGGTAAGGTTAGTCAAAATTTCCCCTTTGTTTCACCAAGATCGTTTGAATATGCCTGCTGAAAATCGTTTCAAAAGTCATGCATTGACGCCTGTTTAGGGTCAGTTTTGGAAATCTCCAACAGTCAGCCAGCACTTTGTTATAATAACCTGTGTAAGGTGGGAAGTAGGGAAGACAATGCTTACATAAGAAGTGAGAAAATAATAACAGCTAGAATGACAGAACAATAAATGAGAAGCAAAATGGATAGCTTTAGGGAGCAACGTGGAATTTCTTTCTGTTTCTTTAACTTTTCTTTTTATGAGGCTCCAGTGAGGTGTACACAATGCAATGGTTTTTCTAGGCAGTATAGAAACCTTCTAAAGGCAGAATTAAATGTTTGATGTTGTTTCCACTTGGAAGAATTCAAGCCATAATTATTCAGTATTACAAAACCAGAAACCAAGAGTATTTGATAGTGTCTGGTTTAGTCTCTGGACTAGAAAATAGTCTCTCACTGGCTTGGTACTTGTTTAGTGCCCTTGAAACTGTACCCTGTTTTTCCTACTAAAACCAACAATTTATTTAAGCATTTTGAAAATGCTGTCCTTGTGACAGCTGCAGAAAAGACAGCATGGTAACACAAAAATGGATTAACTATTAGCAGCTGTTTTCTACAGAGAAAGCAACAGGCAATGCAATAGAGATTTGTGAAATACTCTCCTTGACATTCAGCTTTTAGACCTGAGAATGAGAACCATGTAAAGACTCAAATGTGGGGGTTGTTTTGTGATTTGCACCTGCTCTTCAGAAGTCATGAAAAGGAAAATGGACCATTCCCCCCTGCAATTCTGCCTGTGAGTGCCTGCACACAGCTTACATTGAAGTTGATGTGAATTATTTAAATTCACGTCTAAAGGCAGACTATAACTTTTATGACCACATTATGTAAGTAATCCAAATATACAGGCTTTCTAGCATACAAAATTATGGATTGATTAATCTTGTCTCTACCCCAAAATATTGGTATAAACATGTGTTATTTCATCAAGTTCTCTTTTTGAAATGATAATTTGCGGGGGGGGGGGGGGGGGGGGGAGATTCTGAGTATTTAAAAGTGTATTCTCCGTATCCCATTTCTGAATCAGGATTTGAACAAGTATAGAGTTGTGCTTACTGAATATGAAGTGACATGGAGATGCATAATCCCAAAGAGCTAACACATCTATAAACTAATGCAATATTGTAAATTACATTTTTCCAGCTTTACAAGCTCAAAGCTTCTTTAAGCTGTAATTGTAAAAAAATCTTTTGAACAGTAGACAGTAGTGTGATTGTTCATGTTTTATAAATGTAGTGCACAAAATTCGTCCAAATCCTTTTGACTTCATTGGAGTTACAGAAGGCTTTGGAACTGAATTTCAGTTATGGAACCACACCTTAAACTGTTGCAGCCATTTTAAGTGGTCATTGGTTTTAATTTTTTGTTAGTTGTTCTGAAAATGCTAACACTTGAAAACTGCTTCAGTTTTTCTGTCCTGTTCCTTTCTTTTTAAAAATTGGCTTAGTTAATTTATTTCTGCTTCCGTAATATCAAAAAGTGGGAGGGTTAAGGAAGAGGTGATTATTCATAGCTTTGTAAGTATAGGGGAAGAGGAGTTTGGCAGCTCTCTTTTAGACCTCCCTGTCAGAGCACATATTGTAAAAGTAGTCTGAAATGTATCCAAAGACGACAAACATAGTAACTGAAATTTTAACTCTTATTGGCAGTGACATTAGTAGACTCAACACAGACTCTGGGATTTGGATATATTTTTCTTGTTTTTAACTACAGGGATAAAGCAACTAATACACCTTCGGTTCCTTTAAACTCTGTGTTATTTTGCTTTAATGTTGGAATATTTTGCTCTCACATCATAATTGAAAGACCTCTCTGATGTAAACTAGAACTTGTACTTACTTTAAAAGAGTACAGTAAGTCCACAGCACTGCACACACATGCATCTATGTACGTATTCCAGAGTGCACTCTCCACATTCAATTATTAGGAACTTAGGAAACCTATATGTGTTTATACCATACCACCTTTTGGAAGGTGCTTAAATAAAACAACATATTTTTTCTTCAAAATTACTTCTCAAGATCTCTTAAAACTGTTTACTTTCGTTGACCTTCCAGATGGAATTGGTCATTTATTCTATGCAGTGAATTTGTAAACAAGCAGGGAAAAATCAAGCAGTAAAATCTGTGAAAGCCATAATTACACGACATATAGTTGGAGTTTGTGTTTCTGTGGCTTTCTGTCTAATTCTGTCACAGAGATTGTATGGCTGAGAAGTCAACTCTGCCCTTTTAATTTCTTCCCAAACCTGCTGATCCCAAGATTGGCATATTTTCCTTCTGGGCAATGGGAAGTAGCAACAAAGGCCAGGAGAAGGAAGGGACTGGGACACAGGAGCGAGTGGGCAGCAGGAGGTGGCTGAACAGCTGTAGTGGGTGGAATGGTGGCAGCAGTTAATGGAAGCAGGAAAAAAAGGAAGGGCCAGGCGGCCAAGAAGGTTTCAGTATGACAGAAGGGAATTGCATAGACCAGTGGTTCCTGTCTTTTCTGTGGCTGAGATGTGCTTGAGAAATTTGGCATTGTGTTTCACTTCACTAAGCTCAGCTCCTCCTCTCTCCTCCACTTGGAAATTCCTGCTGTCTCTGTGCCCCCAGCCTACCCTGTGGCTGCCATTTCTATCTTCTATCTTGTGGACATCGCTCCACGTTGAGACAATATAGTTCTGGCAAACTTTATTCTCTTGAGCTCTGTTGCTTATCAGTTCTATGTTGTCGCCTCAGCAAGGAGAACCACAGATCTCATTGGGAGCTGCTAGGAGAGACCATTCTTTGTGGCTTTATCTTTCCTATTAGTAGATTCCTCTGTACTGGATGAAGATGGTGCTGGCTTCCTTTACCCAGGACATGCCCTGTTCAGAAGCCAAGTTGTCTCTTTTCACATCTCAGATACCAGACTCGGTCGTGGAGAATACGCTGCTACAAAAACTAGGAGTCTTACCACAGGCAGGTAATGACAGGCATTGAATATATCACAGCAGTCAATGTCAGAAAATTGAGCAACGTGTATGCAAACCATGGGATTGCAATGGCAAGCAGGGAGATAATTTTATCGCTGCTGCTCCTAATGGCAGAGACACTGGCAACAAAATTCACTAGGCTCAGCCTGCCTCTCCTTCTCCATAGCTGTAGTTTTCTATAACTTCCCCATATCAGCTTTTTGTTTCTCTCTCAAGAAATGTAAATAGCTTCAGTGTGTGAGTTGAAACCCTGGGTCACACTAGAATAGCATTTCCCTTGATTTACAAGCACTCAGTCCAAGGACTTCACTAAGCACTAAATTAAGCTAGAGGGTCTGCAACTTCTTAGAACTTGATTTGATTTATTTCTGTGTGTTGCATTCCCTACTCTCTAGTCCACCTCCACCTCTTGTCCTTGTTGTCTTCATTCTAAATCCCACACTGATATTTCACACAGATTGTGTGTGGCGTATCATCACTGTTCGTTCATACTTTATTCCTTCATCATCCAGCAGTGTACAGCCTGGATTTGTACATATTCTAGAGAAGTATATTTGCCTTCCATAGCTGCAGCTGAAACTCAGTTAATAATAAAGCTGTACTGATTTTGTTAGGTCTCATAGAAACACTATCATTTATCTTTGTCTCTTTTGATCTGACATAAAGGAGAATGCTGTTTCTTGGGAAATGTCATACTTTTTGGTGTCTGGATTTTCACCAAGACTGCAGTTCTCACTTGTAATACATGATCTAGTCTCTGTCAATCAGTCCCAGCTATCCAAATTGAACTAGGCAAAATGATGGACAACTTCTGTTCTTTGAAAACTGACATTTAACCTTCCTTTATCTCCATTTGAAAAAGCATGAGAACCTACCGACAGAAGAGGAGAGAGGGAAAGAAAAGTTGTTTGGCTCAGACTTTTGCTCTTTCTCAGTCAAGCATTGAAAACTGTTGTCCAAAGTACGCTGAGAATTAGGGAACAGCAAATTTGTGCAATTGAAAACAGTTATGTAAATTGAAATGCCAAATTTCCTGTGCCAGATGCAATATGAATTCACTGTAGGGCAAGAACTATCATTAGAGCTCCCTAGGAAAGGAACTAGAATAGCAAAGTAATGATTTTAGGGTAATATGCTGATGTTATTTGAAAGCTGGGATTGGGATGCAAACATTTGTGCAGCATTTTGTTTTACGCAGTCCCTTGTTAATGCATCTGGTATTCATTTTAATACCACTAATCCTAATGGATTCATTTAGTACTCATATGGATGTCACATGCACTTCCTCTAGGTGTTATGCTGTGATGAAGTACTGGTTACTGGACACTTAAAATAAAATGTTACCACATTTCCTTTGATTATGTAAATTTTTTCATAAGCTGTCACAATAAAATTCTTCCTGGTATGTGTTAGCAGAAACAGCTGTATGTGGAGACCATTGTATCAGCAGTATTTGAATAATGTCATGGCCAGGGGGATTCAAGCCTAATAGATAAAACATTCAGTTATCCTGGCAGTAAGTGGAATTCAGAAGTGTTTCAGAAAAGCAATCTTGGTTGCACATAAGGATAGAGCAAATGGGCAGGTTTGTCAAGGTGGCACATTTTTTTTTAAAAAAGGCAATCAGTCAGCATTCACTTTTTCCAGAACAAATTTGTTTTCCAGCTTTTGTGTGGAGCAAGGGATATGAGTGGGACAGGGGGGCACTGTGGTTTGTTCAGCTGGATGCTGATTCTCTCTTCAGAAATCGGTTTGCCTATCCTATATGTTTGTGAAGTTTTTAATGGCATTTATTCAAGAATAAGCATTGTCTTGAAAGCTTTCCAAAAGCCTTACTTTATAACAAAATAAATAAGGCTTGCAAAGTGATTACCTTCAGGTTTCTTGGTGGGGTTTGGGGGTTTTTGTTTTGTGTTTTTTGTTGGTTTTGCCTTTTTCTTTTACAGTATGGTTTAGGAATGTCTGACAGAACTAGATCAGAATGGACTGGAACATTTGGTTATATGGTTTGAATTATTACTAGACTTAGAAAAGTACTTGTTTGGTAGAGCTGTAGCTTTTTAATATGTGGGTTCATCTCACAAATCACTGCATGTGATACACAACATAGTACTTCAAAGTCAATCCTATTGAAATTCTGCTACTCCTTACCCCCACTGCAATAATAAACCCCCAAAGGAATGCTCCATAACCCTGTCCTTGTCAAACATGTAATTATTGTAATATCCATTCTGATAAAAATTCTCACCAAGATCTACCACTAAGTGGGAAGAGTAAGGCTTCAATATTGGGATAACACAGATTCAGGATACTGCATGTGAAGTTGGGTCTTAAACATTTTAATCTGATTCAGCTTCATCCAATTTTTCAAACTTACTCTTTGCATCCATCTCTTTCTGGTAGAAATATAAGGGAGTTACTTTGTTAACATTGGTAGTGTATAAAAGCCTATTGAATGCTCACAGCAAGACGAAGTCCTCTAAAAGGGTCAAGAAAAGATAGAAGCCTGTTGTTCGTGCTCTCTGTGTCTTCCAACAATTGCACTAGCTTGTGGAGGAGACACAGACAGTTTTCAGAAGGGCTAGCATAAAGTAAAGTTTTTCTGGCATTGTATCTTTAGCTAGGACCAGGGAAAAATCATGTAGCTCCAGCGGCAGGAAAAAACATGGACGCACCTATGGCTACAGAGGAGGTTTTTTTGGTGGCTTAGTTTGTCATATAGGAGGTGGTATATCTTTGCAGGCAGCAAAACTCTTTGTCAGCAAGTGCCATGTGTCCAGCAGGAGTCTCTGAGAGCATAGCTGCGCTCGTGTACCTAGAGCTACAGAAACCCTCGTAGCAAGATTGTAAGTGGCAGCAATGGAAATGGTCTTGAAAGCAGGACTTAAAAACCCAGATACTGACAGGAGCAACCTGCAGCTTCTCAAGGCACAGTGTGCGTCAGGCAGATCAAATCACCATGAAAAAGACTCACTCCCTTTAAATGCCCACAATATTGCTTATATAAGATAACACTAAATGTGAATTCTACCGTTTTTGTCACTGTGTGACTGCTGAGAGCTGAACTAAGTTATCATTCATGCAGTCACTCATTTATCTGTTCAGAAAAGGAAGTTAACTGGAGTCTTGCAGGACTGAAATGAGTAGTTTATGTTCTCTCTGGTCATGCCAGTCTTCTGAGCTTATGTTCTTCCACAAGCTCATAGAAGCGTGGTCCTTCTGAAACTTAGGTCTCACCCTTGTACTTCCGAAGTCACAAAACTCAGACTGCCTTCTGTCATGTCTTTTTGCTAAAGTAAATCATGCTGTGAAAAAACATGTATAATAATGCAGATACAGCAGCTGATGACCAAACCAACCATATAATCCACAGTTAATTGATTCCTATTGATTTGGGAATAGTGTCTTTTCTTAATATGATATGCCTTTCTTACAGAATTCCCCTTCAGGGTAAAGGACAAGTTCTACTCATCATTTTCTATCCATCTTTTCCTCCCCTCTCTAACTCCAGTCTTTCTGTTAGTCCATGTTAAAATATCAGAAAGCAAATCTAATGTAAACAAATATCTATGGAGACATCTATGGTTTTGTATAACTGTTTTATTACTACAACACCTACCACCTGCCTCTCCCCACATATCTCCCTGAATGAAGACTACAATGCGTACGGTTACATTTTCACATGAAGGAATATGTTATTTCCCATGACACTGTACATTATTGTGGCATTGAGATAATGAGATATTATTGCCTGTTAAAAATCACTTTCTACCTCTAGGCTACTTTTCACCTTCTTGGCCCCCTGAAAAATAGCTGGGAAGAGGGAATTTTGCATACCTCATGTGATTATACTGTCAGAAAGGAAATGCTGGAATGTACTTTTCTTTTTTTCCCCCCTTTTTTTCTGAGTTACAGCTTGGGTCACCTGTTAATGGGCTGTTGCCAAAATTACGTTTGACTTAAAATATGTGAAGTTAATAAAGTAATTTCTCACCACTGAGTTTTGTCAAAATTATTTTAAAAGAAGGGACCTGCCTGTGCCTCTTACATCTTCCTTTCTGTTCCAGTCCATTTGTGAAAGTGATACCAAACAAAGGATCTTCCTCATCTTCACTTACTTGAGAGCCCCTGAACAAAACATTGTTTCCATAAAGGAATTCCCCCAACCCAACAGGGATTAGTTTCTATGTGTAAAGTGTCTCGGATATGTTTGCCACTTTCAAGGCTTGTCATGTCATAAGAATGCTGGGCCCTGACTAATGGGTTTTCTTTGCAGGGCTGTGTTTCAGTGTTATGTCTCAATTCATGCCGATAGAAGCAAAACTGATGTTGTCAGTAAATCCTTTTCATTATAGAGTACTGCTTCCCACTTGAGGTATATCACCCTTCCTTGGAAAACATGTTACCAGATTCTCACAGAGCTAAACAAAATTGCTATATGTTATATATTAAAAATGGTTATTAGCCAAATATATTCAGACCCCCACAGTATCACTCCTGTTTATAGGACCTCTAATGCTACCAATAAATTTCCATTCTTGGAGCAGTTAAAAATGTGTTACTTTTTTTACAGTATGTACCACACTTAATTCTTGGTATTATCAATTCTTCTTGCTTAGACTTTCAAAAGACCTCTTTTGATGCTCAGTTCAAAGCTAGATGTCTTTGCTTCCACCACAAAGTTACCCGAGTAGAATGGACAAAGTACATTATTAACCAGCTGTAATACAGATTGATTAAACACTGTGATCTGGACCTGCAGTGTGGATCAAGTCTGATAGCTTTTTATTGCATATCTTTTTCTGAGTATCTCTTTCACTTGTCTGGTCTTCGTATCATTAAACACTAAGGCAAGTGATTGACAGGAATCCCAACTTTGTCAGAAGAGAGAATCTCGGAGGAATTCTCACTGCTTCAAAGGAGCAACATTTACAGCTTGCTGCATGTGATTCATGGAGTTTCTTCAAATGAGCTGCTATGTAGTTCTTTAGGAAATATGATCAGTCACTGATCATCAAAAGGAAACCACAGGCAAAAGATCAGGGAAAGACTGGACAACTCCTTTGTGTTCTAGCTTTACTATGAAGATCATACCACATACATGTGTCTTTTGACTGATGTACCTTGTTTAGTACTTCAAACAGAATGTAGTATCTGTGTACCTATTTCATAAACTTAGGTATCTATTTAAGCTGGTATAATATGTGGCATATATTACATAATGCTTGTCTATCGATGGCCTTAGAAAAGCTGTTTTTTTAATCACAGGAAAAATGTCAACATTCTTCAGAAAATGTTGTATTGCTACTGTTGCTTAATATATTCAGGAGTATCAACCTTTGGCTTTATCTGTTAGATATAGCAGAAGTAGCTTCACTTCTCAAGGCAGAAAAACCTGTCAGGTAGCGATCTACGGCTGAACACTATTGCCCGCATACCAATGGTCTGTACTAAACCAACTGAGAAAGGTAGAATTGAGGCTAATCGTGCATGTTTCTCTTTTCTGGTACTCAGATTTTCAGTTGCCATGATTGTTATCCTGGTCTCAGGAAGATACAAACAGCTATGAGCCATCCAAGCAATTTTTCTTCCAAACAACATCATAATTTTGCTGCTATCTGTTCTGGTGGCATCAGGAGTTTCTTGGTTGTCTTCACTGGGAAATAAGTTGAAAACTTTTTGAGCAGCATAATTATTGAATGTAACTTTCAAAAAGCTTATAAATCTCTAGGATCTGAATTATATCCAGACTATGCTGTGGACAGCATAACATAATGACATGTTCATCATACCATTGACTGGACTGCTGTGTGACCAACAGAGGACCTCACTCTTTGAGGTGTTTCATCTGGTAATTTTCATGTATTTGCCAGCCGCTTCCAATGACATTTTACATTTCTTTTTCACCATACAAAGAATACACACACACGTGTGTGTATGCACACATGCATTTCCAGTTTCACCTTCACAAAATACACTTATTGCAAAGGTAGCCTCACAAACCTGGATTAAGAAAGGATATTAACAACTGGTGCTTTAAAGCTGGCTGCTCTCCTTCATTATGGGTCAGCTGGGAAATTATAAGAACTGATTCATTGCAAACAGCTGTGTTTATGGAATAAAAAAAAAGCAAGCTATGTTGGCATATATCCATTGTATGCCAGTAAAAGTATAGGCACGTGCTAGTTGCCAGATCTGTAAGTCAAAGATGTAGTACTTTAATTAGCTTCAGGTTATATCTGTGTTCCTGGTTTTAGGATGCTAGTGTTTCCTACAGCTTAGATACTTCAAGATTAGGAAGTAAGGTCTCAGCCCAATAAATCAATACAGAATGTGGAAACAGATACTAATCTTATAAATGTAATCAATAATAGCTATTGCTGTTGTTAATGTAGTTGGTAGTCATAATTTGTTGAAAGAACCAAAAAACTCACATTGATCATTTTTCAGTCTTTAGTTGAGAAGATACGGATAATTAATATTTCACAAAGAAAGCTTTTCTTCCAGGACTCTCTAGGAATTGGAATTAAATAGGTGTTAATTTAAAACGTAAGGGTGAAGCAGGAAAGAAAACAAGGATATGAGCACAGCATGCGATACAGCATCATATGGAGGTTATTATAGTTGTACTGATAATGGGAGTAAGTAGCTGTTTCAACCTTACTCTGAACCTGGCCTGACTGGATATTTTTAACCAATCAATTTGTATAGAGAATGAAACAGAAATAGCTGTGCTATTTAGACTGATAGTAAAATTTGGGTTGTAAGTGACCTCTGAAGATTGCAGAGTCTAAAACCTTGCTCAAAGTAGGTCTAACTTCAGGTTGCCCATGGCCTCGTTCAGTCAAATTTTGAAAATTTAATTAAATTAGTTCAGAAGGAAAAAGAAGCATTTTAATGGAAAAATTAAAAAAGTAAAAAGTAAAATTTGTTATTCCTTCTGAAATTGTCTGGTTTCTTTGATAATAAAAGAGAAAATTTGTAAGCGTTTGCTCATCAGGAAAATAACTGCCTTTGTTTTCTTCATGTTTTTATTTAAAAAGTGAAACACAAAAACCTCAGGAAAAAACCCCAATATTTTTTATAAAAACCTGCTTGTATTTTACCATCTTAATTCAAATAGAGCTACATTTCGTGTTTTCCAGTTAGTTTTCTTGCCATCTTGAGAATTGCCAAGTGGAACCACTGCCAAAAAAATGAAGAAAACTCTTTTATTTCAAAACCAGTAAACACAGTACTTTATATATCATAAAGAAGCAGCAAATAACTACACACATTCTTTCTTTGCTTTCATTTGTAAAGAATGGTAAGTTAAGTATAATGAAAGCACAAATGCTTTTCAGTAGCAGGAGCATGGTTTCTGAACATAGATGCATAATTCTGGTTTTGAGTAGACCTATACAGAGCAGTCTGTGCTTTCAGTTAGGTGTTAGTTTATTTTAGTATTGAAAATGATATATTTGCAGGAAAATTATCCTGGCAGATTGATATTAATCACAGGAGGTGAGATATGGTTAAAGGGAAACAAACACTTAGAAGTGTTTTTATAAGCTTGCAGTTCTTTGCTGCTTGAAGGTGTGGGAGTGGTGGAATGGTGCAATGCAGGCTTGCTAAAGGGAGCATAGAAAATAACCTCCCTCTTCCGCAACAAATAGTAGGCTAGCATGTATTTGCTAATGCTAATTCACGGCACTGGAGGCAGAATTAGGAGCCTGACAGACCTCCAAAGCTAACTTCCAGGTCAGAACCCTTTCCTGGCACTCAGGGAGTCTCAAGCTGGAATCCTTTTTGGTGATTCCCTGGGATGGGAGTAAGGGGAAAAGCATACTCAATTCATTCTTCACTAATTCAGTTCACTCATGTAAGTGAAGACCAGATTTTCCTCTGCCTGGTTTCAAAACATCCAAGGGCTATTTTAAGTTTGTGTTTGGGCATATGGTCTCTGCACAATGGCATGTGTATTGAACTTGTTGCTCTGTATTCGTGACACGTCCAGCTGCATCCTGTACTGTCATAGCACAGGTCACTGGTGACTGCCAATTAAAACACATCACTTGTGTTTACATACTGCACTGAAATGTGCTGGGATGAGATACTGAAGTTTCTTCAGTCCTGAACTGTAAACTGTAAGGAATTGGTATGCAGAAAAGCATGCAGAGTACACTTCTGAATGCTCAGGTATGTAAAGTTTTTTTTCATAAGATACAGTGCTTCTGCAGCTCCCTGTCACAGCTTTCCTAAAGCACAGGGTCCTTTGTTGAACTATGAAGACGACAGATATTTTCTACGATGGTTTCCCTGGAGTCACCACTGCTTCTTCTTGAGTCTTTCCCATATTGTACAAACATGCCTTGAACACACAAGCTCCTACTGCAGAAAGCATGTAGAAGGTCTGCCACAGTTTCTTCTGGTTTTTAGGGAAGTATTCTCCTCCTTTGAGTTTTATGACCTGATATTTAAGGTTCAGGAACTCACTTCTTATTTTTCCTTTTTTGACGTTAATAGAATATCATTTTCCCTAGGAAAATTGCCTTGTCTTGGATGTGCTCCTTTGGAAAATAAACTTATGCTAGTATTTGGCAAAGTTGGAAATAGGATAGCTTTGTTCTGAGAACTTTTCATCCTCCGATATCAATAGGGATTTCTTTATTAGTTAGCATTTAGCAGAAACCAGGGGTTATTCTTTCAGGCATACTGTCTTTTTTCTTAGAAACTAAAAAAGCTATGTCAGTTAAGCTGTTGCAAAGATTTTGGGGGTTTTTGTTTGGGGTTTTTGGTGGTTGGAGAGACTAATCTCTTCTTATGTTGTTGTGAACATAGTTGGCCAAATTTGTCTCTGGCATTTCTCCACTAAGACCAAACTCTCTCATTTCCTCCCTCCATTCCTTCTAGCAGGTCGTACAGAATTATACCAGACAGTAAGTTTTTATGGTGGTGTTTTCCCAATTCAGGACATTTTGGGCTTACTTAAAATACTCCTTTTCTCCATTTAGCCAACAAGCACAAGGAAAGACTGTTTACTGTCCTAGTTTGTAGGGCACCGGCTTCCTCACAGATTCTGTGATGGGATGATGGAGTTGGGAATCGCTCCTCCCTAGGAATCCATTACTATCCAGATGTGTCTCCTACCGCCAAGAACATTAACTGTCCTTTCCTATTAGATCACAGTAAATAGTGGGGCTGAAATGGAAAGGTGAGGAGGAAAGTAAAATAGCTATATGATTTTTTAAGTACAGCTGCATTTGTACCATTTCACTTCATATCAATAGCTTTTTTGTTGTCAGTTTTAGTAAGTGTAAGATTTTTAAGTAAGAAAGACGATTTTTACCCCTTTAAAGTAAAATGGAGATTTTGGGCTTCTGTGTTCTTCATGCTTTAGTCCTACTGGATGGATTGAAAATTCATCTGTGATTCAAAGAAGACACCAAATCCTCTTATTTCATTGTCTTGGGAAGAGGCACGATTAGATTAATAACCATTAGGAAAGTAATTACCATTCCCACAATGTCATTTTATTTTAAAGTTCTCCTATTCAAATTCCACGTGAGTCAGATTTGTTTCTAATCCATTGCTCCAAAAAGCACATAGGAGAAAGGAGTGAAAGGAAGCCAGCCAAGAAATATTGGGCTTGAATATTATCATTTGAATCTAATTATTGTTCAAGGGGTGGCATAAAGTATGATTGCATATCTCTGCATGCTAGCTCTAATGTTTTATCCTAGCTGGTAGGTATTCCATGGGGACGTTTAAATTTTTCTCTACCTCAAGGAGGAAGGACATTGCTTTCTCTTTTAGACATAGTCACATATCTCAGCATCCATGTCATCTTACCTGCAAAAATGTCTCCTTTCCACAGAGATGGTCTGGTCGTCCTCCACTGAAGATATAACTTGCTCATAAACCACAAATGCTGTATTCAGAAATTTGTTGCTGCAATGCACAGTCATCATCATCTTTCTTCTCTACAGATATTACAGAAATAAGAGTGGTGAGCATGGTTTGAGAAAACCTTGCCCATTTTAATAATGGCTGAGAAAAGAACTCTGTGAGGGCGCTAGGAATATTTGATAACATTAGACTAGGAAGTGTCTGTTCTGTGTAGTTCAAAGAATTATAGGCTTCTGTGCATAAATAGAAGAGGCACGTAGATTTGCCAGATGATAATGAATTTTGATAATTTAGCACTCATTTAATAATCTTTTGATTAAGAAAGTGTGATTATTGGCTTTTTTAAAATGTTTCATAAAAGTCTGCTAAATTTCCCTTTTGTCTTGTGGATCAGCTGTCAAGTCTCCCTTGTTAACTTGTGTGTGTCAACACTGTTCCCTCCAAGTTTTCAGTTTATGTAGTGAAAGTTCACTTCTTTGTTCGCTCTCTCATACTACTCTGGCTCTAGTAATCTGAGAGATTTGAGTGATCAGTGTTTACTCCTGATAATAATTAGCTCCTTTATTATTTGTTGCGTACATTGGTGTGTTTTCTCTCTACTTCAAAAATCCTCCCCTTTTTGAACCATTGCTTTTGCTTATTAGCCAGCCACTCCTTTTCAAAACAAGACTAATTAGCTTGTGTCTAATGACCATTTTCAAGACATTGCATAATAGTTTCTTTTGGTTCTTTTGGTATCATTATTTGATTAAAATGGAAATTTGATTACTATCAAAGTCTGACAAAACATAAGAGCTTTAAGTAAATTGTTATTAATTTTTCTCAGAAGGTTTTCAAAGCTGTTGTCTTGCAAAGCAACAATTACTGGTATGCAACTGGACCAAAAGTACCTTTGAATAGACTACGTGGGAAAATAGCTAAACTGCTGTGTCCCGTATTCTCCATGATGGAAACCATGGAAAGTCTGCAGCAGATAACAGTATGAAGGATATAACTACCTCTTTGCATGAAGTGGGAAGAGTGGGATATAACCACAGATAAAAAGCTTCAGCTATAATTTAGTCCCACAGTGTTTCATTCAATTTATATGCATCTTTTCCACTCTTAAAATCAGAAGATCGTGGGATTTGGATTATAAATGCATAATGCTATAAGCAAGACAAGCTACACCCCCTCCACAGCTTGCACAAGGGAAGCCCTTCACATATGGCTGAGTCAGTATATATAGAACTAAGAAAAAAAGATGTGACTGCCTTTGAAGAAGGAGTGTTATAAACTCAAACATAAAATAGCAAGGCAACAAAATTGTCCCTCTAACACAATCCGAAGCTGACATGAGATTGTGCAAATACTCATGTATTTAGTCCATGTCTTTCACTCTGGAAATACAGTATTTCTCTTGGCCCATGTCAAAAGTTGAGCTTGAAATGTTATTGTGGTGGGTTGACCCTGGCTGGATGCCCAGTGCCCACCCAAGCCGCTCTATCACTCCCCTTCTCAACTGGACAGGGGAGAGAAAATATAACAAAAAGCTCGTGGGTCAGGATAAGGACAGGGAGAAGTCACTCAGCAGTTACTGTCACGGGCAAAACAGACTCGACTTAGGGAAAATCAGTTTAATTTATTACCAGTCAAATCAGAGTAGGATAATGAGAAATAAAAACTAAATCTTAAACCACCTTACCCCCACCCCTCCCTTCTTCCTGGCCTTAACTTCACTCCTGATTTTCTCTGCCTCCTCCCCCTGAGTGGCGCATGGGGATGGGGAATGGGGGTTGCAGTCAGTTCATCACAGTTGTCTCTGCCGCTCCTTCCTCCTCAAGGGGAGGACTCCTCACACTCTTCCCCGGCTCCAGCGTGGGGTCCCTCCCACAGGAGGCAGTCCTCCACAAACTTCTCCAATGTGGGTCCTTCCTACAGGCTACAGTTCTTCACAAACTGTTCCAACATGTGTCCCTTCCACGGGATGCAGTCCTCCAGGAGCAGACTGCTCCAGTGTGGGTCCCCCACAGGGTCACAGGCTCCTTGGGGCACATCCACCTGCTCTGGCATGGGGTCCTCCAAGGGCTGCAGGTGGATATCTGCTCCACCGTGGACCTCCATGGGCTGCAGGGTCACAGCCTGCCTCACCACAGTCTTCAGAATGGGCTGCAGGGGAATCTCTGCTCCGGTGCCTGGAGCACCTCCTCCCCCTCCTTCTTCACTGACCTTGGTGTCTGCAGAGGTGTTCCTCTCACATATTCTCACTCCTCACTCCAACTGCATGGTTTTTTTGTTCCTTTGGTTTTTTTCCCTTCTTAAATATTTTATCACAGAGGCGCTACCACCCGTTGCGCTATCACCGTCACTGATTGGCTCAGCCTTGGCCAGCGGCAGGTCCATCTTGGAACTGGTTGGCTCTATCGGACATAGGGGAAATTTCTAGTAGCTTCTTACAGAAGCTGCCCCTGTAGCCCCCCCACTACCAAAACCTTGCCATGCAAACCCAATAGAGTTATTTACCCTTATCCATAATTTATTGGTTGAATGGGCAAAAATAAATTAAAATAAAGAAATAGAAATCCAAAGAAACACACTCTCTGTCTGTCTGTATTTTGCTTTGTTTTGGTTTTTTTTATGTTGGCAGGTAAAGGGGATTCTTTTACAGATGTTGGCAATACAATAAGACATGGGTGATAAAACTAAATGTGGAAAATTGCTGCATAACACAGAAAGAGTGAAATTGGAAATTGTCTCTGTGACATTATGCTTCCAGTAGAGTAATTCTCCATATGAGCCTATTTGAAAGCTTTATTTTTATTGTGCAGCTTTTAAAAATGAATTACACAAAAGATTTTTTTTTTTTGTTTAGGTGTTTGGTGTTGTGAGCAAACAAATGTGTGAACTTATTTTAAATTGCTTCACACTGGATGAAATAAATAAAAGCATTGGTGATGATCAGGATAAAAAGTGTAAAAGAATGAGAGAAAAAAAACTGTCAGGAAAATTAGTTCATATAAGGCTTTGTTCTTTCTACTAGATACTGCAAAACATTTGACTGTTTTGAGATCTCTTAAGTAGGGTTAAGTTTAATATACATTTTGACATTGATGCCACAGTCCTCTCTAACAGGCCATCAGCTCTACACAGGGACACAGGGAAATGCTGCTTCATGCAAGCGCAATAGCTTTGTCTGTACTAAGTTTTCACTCAGGTGATGGCTGAGGTGGCATCAGGGAATTACAGAGAAAACTTTGTCTTACAACACCCATATCTTCTTCCTGAGCTTGTATATCATATAGCTGGATGCACTCTCATAGGCCTGGCACTCAATTTCCCTTCTTGGAAATGTCATAAAAGCAACCTCAGGCAGACAATATGGCCAAAGGCCTTCCTGAAGGAGCCCAGACATCATCTGCTGAAAAGGGCTGGTGGGATGTACGGGCATTCATAGCTCAGACCGCTAACAAGAGGTGCTATGGGCATAGAAAGCCCAGGCATGGCTCGTGCTAGCCTTCAGCCTCTGCACAGCCCAGCCAGCTCCTGTGCACTACAGGGCAGCCTCTCTCTTACATGAGTTGCTCTATACAGGCGGGAGCCCAGTACCGACCTGGTGAACTTTTAGGATAGCCTGTACTGCGTGCCTTGCTTCACCAAACCCAGAGCGTGAATGATGAGCCTAGTTCCTGAGTATGCCTGAAAGTGCTCATGCTGACATAAATTCAGGAATTTAGGCCCTTCAATATTCCTTATTTTCCCAGGGATCTTACACATAGTGGTACTATGCACCACAATTCCTTTGTATGATGCATTGCTGGCCTCGAGAGCTACGAAATTGCTGCTTTGCTGGGAAGATGTTAATATCTGAGTTCTTTATCTATGTAATATACATGTATACTATGTAGTATCCGTATTGTGGACTGTGAGTTGGGAAGTGCACACCCATGATTAGGCCTGGGCCAGGCAAGCTCAGAATTCAAGAGAAGGTTTTGTCAAGAACCAAGAAGCCTAAGATCAGACCAAGCTGAGGCTCAAAACTGGGAGACACTGGGTTAAAAAGCTGGGGTAAACAGCCAGGAGTATAGCTGTATGCATGCAGCACACAGGGTAATTAAGAGCAAGTGGCAGAATTACCTTCTAAATGTTACTAGTTGACTATACATTGGCTCAGCTCTCTCTACCTTGTTAGACTACTGGTTGCTGAAGAACACTTGACTGTTAGGGGACTTGGAGAGGCAGTGGGGTTTTCTTCACTTGTATAAATGCTTTGCTTAGTTGTGGCAGCACAGGTGAGCAGTTCCTGTGATGAACACAAACACTGGTGCTGAGCAAAATGCTTTCACAGCCATACCTAACTACAAACACACTATTGCACTTCACTGTACAAACTGGGCCCTTCTGTACCTGACCAAGAGTGAGCTCTGCACACTTTGCATACAGAAAGAGCTCATAGACACTGCTTGCTTTCTCATTTCCTGACTTCTGAGCAGTCTCATTTCACAGCCATGCTGTGGTTTTGTTTGTTTGCTTTATTATTATTTTTAATGTCCAGTATGCCACTTTTTATAAAGGAGCACCTCAGGATTCTTCAAAACTCCATCCATGAATGCAGCTTTCTCATCAGTACTGATGCTGACTGGCAGAGCTGCCTCTTGGCATGGTGGTATCTGAAGTCATTCTTGGCAGGAGTTGTTTTAAACTCTTAAGTTTAAGTGAAAATGCAGCATCTGAGTTTCTGAGGAAGCTCTAAAGACATACTGAAAAATGTCATGCACAGCTTAAAAGGGAGTTGTGCAATCCCACATACCAACAAGTGAAACCACACTGGGAATTGCGAAGAAGAAACCATTGACAATATTATTGTGGAATCTGGCATGGTTGTTGCCTAAGGCTAAATATAAAACCCTTGAAAAAATAGGCTGGTGTTACAGAAATTGTAAGACTATGTAGGAATTATAAATATCAGAGTGGAAAAGATGTTTGTCTAGGAAGTAGAACAAAGCACCTCAGCTTCTGCAATCAAAGACTCATGTTAGAAGCTCAGCAGTCAGTGTGAAATTTGTAAGTCTTGTCTGATGGAATTGGCATAGCGAATGAATCAGTGTTGGCTGTTTCCTTGTTTTACTTTTTTCAATATTTATCTAAATAGTTCCTAAAACTATTACCTCATTACTTTCCAAATCTTCGATGAGATCTCTTTTTCGTGAGACAACTAGAAGAATTACTGAAAGACAAATATGGAGAGACTTGAGGATAATTGCTGAGGAGCTGAAGCTGTCCTGTGTAAAAGTTGAGAAGTGAGAGTACAAGTTCTTGACTTAGAAACATGGGCAGAGGATGCTGGAACGATTAAAGTGGGATTAAGTGGCGGTTCCTAAGTGTGTGTATGAAAGAGTGAGTGTTTGCAAGAGATATATGGTGCCTTTCATTTCACCCTTCATGCTTCATCATTATATGAGTCGTTGGGGGTGGTAGAGTTTGTGAGGAAGCATGACTAGGCTCTACTGCTGGTTTTTTTATACCAGTCTCCTATGTGTCTTTCGGCCAGTCACATATTTTAAGTGTGTTTTCCTTTCACTGTTCATGAACAATGTCACACTCACAGCTAATCTTTTGTTCTGATGTTTTGTAGAATCATAGAATGGTTTGAGCTGGCACTATCAAATCCTGTGAGCAAAATTAGATGGACTGTATGCAACCCTGAGGGATTTAGAGGAGTGGTGGTACAGTGAGCAGAAGAAGATACACTAGGGTACCTGTAGCTATCACTTTGTGGTTAAAGTCACACTAATTTCTTACCAAAGGAGCTCTAAAACCTGAAACTTCACACCTTGGCTCTATGGGAGACTCCATCATCACAGCTGAAGTAACGATATTTTTCTAAGGGAGTTTGTACCCTGTCAATTAGAGTGTTATTGAAGCAATAAGAATTAGCCTTTATGTGTCTTGAGGCAGAGATTTTGTCATCCTTTACAGTTGAACAGTGAATAGAATTTTTGGCAATTACTGTGAATGGCAGAAGTGCTATCTCACATGTATTTGAATTAAACAAGGCTTGTGAGATTATAAGCAGACCACCCGCTATCTGCCTAATTTAGTTATTGTAACTGCTTCTCCCTTGACTGTGCAAAGTGTCTATCTTTGACTGGTAGGCCTGAATCATTCATCATTCTCTTAACCCTAAGCCTTAGAGCTAATCTCTAGTAGGCACTAGTGGTAGAAATATGGTATGGATCTAGAAAAGTAATGAAGAATACTGGTAGTACTACAGCTGGATAAGTAATGGGGACAGAAGAAGTGTTTCTAATATTTTATTTGAAAACCTTCAGGAGACTTTTTGAGATCATTCTAAAAATACTGCATTGACAGCTAGGGTCATTGCAAAGACCACAGTAGCACTGCCATAATAGTATCATCCTGGTTTGTATGCTATGCATTTGCTCTTCTTAAATGAGGTTGGTGATGGACTGAAGATTACAGAGATTAAAATTAAAATTTCTCCACAGAGCAGCAAGAACAGGGTTGAACATCAGTTACCTCTCAGTGCTCCACCAGTATAAATTAGCTCCGTTTTGAGGTTTTCTAATTCCATTCAGGACTCAAACATCTCTGAGGAGAATGCTTCCATTTGGCAACAGTGTCTACTGATGCTAATACTGTTAATACCGCTGTTGATGGTTAAAAATAAGTGAGTACTAACACAGCTCCCAGGGATTATGGGAGTGGGAAATTTCAGAAAATGTATATTTGAGTGAACTTTTGATGATAATTCAAAAACATATATGCTTTTCCAATGCTTATCGGAACTGTTCAGAACATTCAGATCTGATAAATTTGGTGATCTTTTGAGGACCTCCATTTAGGGCAGGTACTCTAGAAATACAAGTAGATATCACATGTTACAGTTGTTTCCAGCTCCGCTGGTCCTTGCTTGAATAAATAATCAGTCCTCTGAACACGTAAAAATATGGAAAAAATGATTGGCTGCATTGAAGAAACAGTTAAAGACTTTGAAAAGGACATTTCTTATGTAATGATGTGGTGATATTTTTGTTACACTGCATAAAGTAGAACCCGGATAGCACTGACCATGTACCAACAGTCACTTTTAATCTTTTCTAAGATGTGGTTCAACTGCTACAGAAAAGTAGAATACCCTTTTTTTTCAAATCTACAATGTCACTCAGGTCCCCAGGGTTACTCTTCTCACTAAGTGATGGTGTAAGAACAAACTTGGCAACATACAAGGATGGAGAAGTTAATAGTCTGTCCTGGAAAAAGGGGCAGAAATCACTCTAGCTTTGCAGCATCCATTCCCCTGGAGGAACAACCTTTTATATGGTTCATAAAAAGAGAGAAGTACCATCCAAAGAGTGCTACTGCTCTTATGGAGATTTAAGCGGTTTCTGAAGTAGCAACAGAAAAGCAGGGAGAATTTAAAGTACAGAATGGGCAATTTTGAAGCAGCAACTCTTGATATAGCCAAGTTGGAGGACAAGGCTTGGGCTGAACTTCATCTTATTGTAAATGTCTTGTTCATGCATCCAAACCTCAGGAAAGAACTGAGGCCGGACTTAGCATGTTGACTATGTTTTAAAGGGGAAGTGAAAGGTAATTGCTCACAGATGGCATGGTGATCTGTGATAATTGGAACTGTAATACCAGCTTCAGGGAACAAATTCTCAGCTCTCTATAAATGTTAGGTTGCTGATAACTTACAGGGAATTAAATGCTTTCCAGAAGCAAACTACAACTTTTTTAAAGGCTAGAATGCATGTTGTATTCCATACATTCACATCACACTTCTTGTGGCTACTGGCTTCTATTTAAAATCCTAATTAAGCCCTTGGAAACAATCTCAGATAACACCACATGCTAATGCAACTCCAAGTCCACTACGGTAGCTCATTTCAGGGTGGAAGGGGAAGGATATATGGGGATTCTCCTCTGGGAAATAAGGTTTCCTTGACACTCTTTTCCTGAAGCTATTTTTAACCCGGGGAATCAAAGGGGCCTATCTGCATGGCAAAATATACATTGCTTGGGGTCATCAGATTTTGGAGGGCTAGTTTAAGTGACTCTTTGGCATGCTGCTTTGAATAGTGTAGGCAGCGATGTTCCATGGGCATGAAAGGATACATTCAAGTGTTATTACTTGTTGATGGTTTTGCCTTGCTGACTCTCCAGCCAGCCCCCTCTCAGTTCTGGGCCGTGGCATCCAACCCTGGTGTCTTTCAAAGCAACAGACACTGCAGAAAATGTAGATGGTGCTGTCTACCCATTCTGTGGTGTACAAATAAGAGCCTTGACTTACAGTTGTTACAGAAATAGTGATTTATAGCTGTAAGCGCTTAATAATGCCAAAAACACTTTCTGAATTAGGTGGAACGAATAAACCAAGAACTCCCATTTTGCAGAGTGGGCAAAACTGCTTTCACAACAAATGACTTCAGAGCTTATTGAAAGAGAAAACTGCAACTTAATTAAAGGGACAGGCAAGTAGAGCCAAGAGTGGGTGGGAAATAATGCCTCTGCCTATATTTAAGGAAAACAAAGTGATAGTGAGAGTAAAAAATGAGTAAATAAATAAAATGCCATGAGAAGGGTCAGACTTTTCCTAAGTAACACCTACAAGTCATGTGTCTGACCTCTGTTCTACATAACTGAATTAATGAATAAAGTGTCCTAATTCAAATGTACTAAGTTAAAAAACAAACAACAAATAAAGTGTAGTTAGAATCCCACAAGAACACTGGATTGGAGAGAGGAGAAGAACATACCCTTCCAACTTTTACTATGCCTTTTCTTGTCTTCTTCAGCTCAACATACTCTTGCAAACCCAGAATATACATGCTGAGCTTTTAAAAACAACAGCTTAACCTATTCTGTGGCAAAGCACATGTTTTGTGTGCTGTGTGTTAACAGGAAAAATGCCTTCTATTAGGGTCAAACTGTCCTGAGCCAAAGAACCTACACAAAACCTAAACATTCCCTCTGGTTTCTGACTGATGGGCAAGACCTCACTCAGATCTTTCTTCTGGTTTGGTGGTTTGGGTTTGGTTTTTTTTTTTGAGTAGCACTTCCTTGGTAGTTATGGGCCTGTCAACATGGGCCTTATAGATGTTTTCAGGGCTTTGTAGTCCATCTGTGTGAGAACTCTCATCAGTCCAAAACTTGACTCAATAGGTCTCAGCCTTTGGCTTTGCACTGCACTACTGTGGATCTCATTTATTCATGGAGCCTCCTAGGTACAGTTGGCATTAGGGAGTTACAGTCTACATTCAGCCTAGGTAGAAAAAGGAATTTTGGCAAAAATAGATGTTGGTTTTAATAAGCTGCTTTAGTGTTTTGCTAGATGCACTTGTTTTTGAAGTTAGTGAATTTTCAGGAATTTTCATTCTGTGAAATAGTGAAGCAGGAATTTTCATTCTGGGATCATTTTATTTAGGGTTTTCTTGTCTGTCTGGAGTTTTGAAATCTCTCTGCTTTCCTGAAGAGTTAAAGTTGTTTTATAGAATAGAACAAGAATAACTTGCTTCAGACATGTGCATATTTATGGTTTACAGTAACTTTTATTATCTGCACTAATGCATAAAGTCATTAAGATTTGAGGATATCATTTGGGGATCTGTTAGGAATTTCACACATTGAGATTTAAATCATCATTGTCATTCTTTCAATTCCTAATTCAGTGTATCTTCCAGCTTTTTAATAGCACTTAGTATCACTGTCAGTGACTCTTAATTTTTTAGGGGATTCAGAAAGTAATTTCTGCCTTGGCATATTGCTTCTTATTTTTTGCATACCACTGCTAGGCGGGAAGAGGAATTATCTATTTTGCTGGCAGCACAGCTTGTCCAGGCCATTTTTAGTTCAATGCACAGACCACTGTTGAAATTACAGCTTTAGAGATTCTTTATATACAAAAGCTTTGGATACATTTCATGTAGAATGATATAGTGATTTACATTCTGGGCACGCAAAGTGATGTCCAGGGCCCCCTTACTAATCACTGCTAATTTGGTCAGTCTATTTGCACTAGGAGAAACTGTTTTAAAAAAGGATGTCACATACAAGTCTGAAAGAGATGAGACTGATAAATGAGCTGTCTTCTTCACTTTTAAAAAGATCTGGCATTTGACCACTGCAAAATTTGGGGCAACTGTCTTCTGTTTCACTCCCTACTATTTCTAGATTTTCAATTCTTTGCACCTGGTCTTCCTGTGCAAGTGGTTTCAGCAGGGTGGTGCACCCAATTAAAAAGCTTCACTAAGAAGTGGAGACAATGCCTGGCTCTGGACAGTGAATGCACACCCTCAGCTCTCTAGACGATGGGCTACAAAACAGGAAAGAGCTTTAACGTAAAGTACAAATAAGGTAATAAATCACAGTGCAAAGCTGCTTAGAGTGGTATTCCTCACTCTATCTCATACTGTCTTTCTAGTTATCTGGAACCTCCTCCTGCTGTCACTGACAAGAAGGAATTTTGCCAGTGGCATCGATAGGAGACAGTTTGCTTCCTTTCTGGTGTGGAAATCAGTCCAACAGTATCTTGTGTTTTATATAATGCTTTGTCCTGAAAGAGCCCTCGAGCATTTCACAAACTATGAATTCAGTCACAGTTTTGCCACAGGCCTCAGGCAAAGCACAGCCATTGTGTTTCTTCCTCCAGCACAAGGCAGGCTGAGAGTTACAACCGGTGTTTAGGTTCCTTCTTGCACCCAGTAAACACTGCCTGGGGAAGACTGGATGCTTCAAGAGAGATTTAGGAACCAGAACGGTCAACAGGGAGTTGCATATTTGGTCTAATAGCACAATGCAAAGCACTGGTGTGTTAAAAGCTAAATCCCACCCTCTCCATCCATACAACTCTACAAAGAAAAAACACTCCCTCCTTAGGAAATGCAGCCCCCAATACCTTCTTTCTTAATGTAGCTTTCCTGCAACCTCTCTACCAAAAAAGAGAGTGAGTCATTGTTTTCATTCAAGTGTAGGAAGGCAACTCTTGCGGTAGGACAATCTCAGTGGCTAGAACACTGATCCAAGATGGAGGAGATAGTGGTTGATTCTTGTCTTCACCTGGCTGGTGAAGATACCCACATCTTCCAAAAGTGAGCACTCCCTATGGCTGTTGGCCATACTCCTCTCCCTTTTGTTGAAGTTAAGTTCCACTTAATAGGAATTTGTTGCAGATTCACTGGCCCAGTGAGGGGGAACGTGATATTTAGTGGGGTTTTTTTGACACTTATGAGGGAAAAGAAAAGGACTGGGTTTAAGTCACTGCTTTGGAGAGGGTTTGTGTTTTACATAAAACAGCTATTGGTTGAAGTACCTGTGCTGACTTTGGGGCAAAACCTGGAACTTGGAACTTTGTCTTGCCTCATTTATTGTATCCATTAACGAAAGAAACAAAATTATCTGCTTTTCCTCCACAAGCAGCATCAAAATCAGTGTTCTCTGCAATGCGTTACGTATTTGGGATCATCTGAGAATAAGCCTTTCCATGAAGCCTGGCAGATGGGCCTGATGGAGATCATGGTTTTAAAGATTACAGTTTTGATGTGGCTGATGTTTAGGCATGAAACACCTCCTTTGAATGTTTATCCAAGCAAGTGATCCAACTTCAACAAAGTGGTTTGATCTTCTCACTTCAGGACTCAAATCTAGATCTTTCAAGCCTCTGACTAAAACTGAAGCACGAGGTCACCCTTCCTCTCCTGCTGTTCCTATCCACTGTTGAAATATGTTATCTCCCCAGGAGGACATGGTGCTTTTTAGCTGCCAAGGCAAGACTATACAGAAGGCAGGATATTGTATCTGTTTGAAATGGCCTTAAGAATGCAACTATCATGGGTAATTGTGTGAAAAACACCTTGCAGTGTCTGATCTTTAAAATGGTTTTGCTCTTAATTTTATGCCTTTATTCAAAAGACACCATCATAAAAAAAAAGCAAAGCAAAAACCGCACGCACGCTCCTGCCCCCTCGCATCGTGTTGGGCAGTGATTCAACACTGAGTCAGACCTTTCTACTGAGATAGCCATGCTGTTTCCTGCAGCAGGAAAAAATCTCAGGAAACTGGAACTCTAGAATTCCAGGCACAAAGTAGTGTCCTTGGATCCCCTTTGTGCTTTCACAGAAGGTCTTATTAACATTAATCAGCATTAGGGACAGAGCAGCTAAGGAACAGTTCAACAGAGAATGCTAATTTACTGTTTCAAACTCTTTGTCGGTTTTGATGTCTTCTTTAATTTTTTTTTTTTTTTTTAGGAGAGGAAACTATGAGCTATTCCCAAAGCAAGGGGAAGGGATGATAGTGGTTGTAGATCAATCTGAAACATAAGCACCCATAAAGCAGTCACTGAGCTGCACAAGGTGGTGTGTGAGGCTATGCGTCCATGGCTAGGGGATTCAGGTGACCATGGGCAGTCCTGGACTCTTCCTCCAGGACTTTCTTTCTCCACAGTTTAAACACACATACAGTCCTGGGAGGCAGGACAGCAACCTGTCAGACCTCTGTGCTTCTCTCCTGGCGCTGGGATTGACATCAAACTCTGCACAGGGACACAGTAGCCACTGAAAGGGTGAAGTATGCCTTCCTGTCACACACACACTTTGTTTAGGTGCTTTTCTAGGAGCCCAAAAGTCTTGTGTAAGTACTGTAATTACTGAATGACACTACCATTTGAAATAGGAGAGCTGATACTATTTATCTCTTTCAGCAGCTGCATCCTCAAAAGTGAGCCCTGCTCACCTGCTTAAAAAAACTTTGTAAGCATCTACTCTCAGGAGAGGCTTTAATCCTGAGGGAGTTCAGGCATCTGCCTGAGCTCTGGTTCAAGGCTTTAAGCCTCAGACAGATGCAGGATTTCAGATAGACCCTAGGTTTAGTGTTTCCTGCTGGCGCTCTCTAGAAAGCTCCCCTTGCATTTGGATGCCACTTAGGTTATCATTCTGCCTGCTGGTCATTTATAAAGGTCTCAGTACTCAAGCATGAGTTTGGTATATATTTTGAAGGGGCAGGCATCTAAGCATGAGATGATGCAGGTTTTTTACTTACATGCTACTATGTGCCTTATTTGTTCTAGGTAACTCAATATATATGTTTAGAGCAGTTACGTAGGAGATGGGACTTTTGCCCAATGATTTAATGTGTGACTTTCAGAACATGTGACTTATTTAAATCTTTTCAGTATCTCAGCCTGTTGTCTGTTTTCTTGGATACACTGCTGTTTATCATGCCTCGCTCCCATTACAATTTTTTCAGTCTTGCTGAAAACAGCAAGCTGTTTTAGACAGAGACCATCTTTTCTGTGTTTTGTCTTATGCTTGATACACAGTGAAATTCTCTCCTTGAATTATAACTAGTAGCAGTGCTAATTCTCCACAGGCAGATGCCGAGGCCACCAAAGGTTGCTGGGGTTCAGGTCATTGGCTGTTAAAATTTTCTTTAATAGCAACTGAAAGCACTCTGCTTTTTGGAGGAACAAATTCACTTTCTAGGATAGTGATCAGTGTTAAAAATTATGTGTTGGCTGAGAAGCAGCTGGAATTCCTTGTTGCCAACAGTTATTAGGTCGCTGGTCCCTGTTCTGCTTAGTATATGCAAATGCAGCACAACACACTGCAGTTTCAGTGCCTCTTCTTGATTGCTTGTCATTTTATGTAGCAAGTCAGTCTGGCTACTGCACTTTCTCTGCAGTCATAGCTTTAAAGAGCTGGTGATGCATAACCAGTGATAACCTCAGCACCGTTCCAGGGAAAAGCTGTCAAGATTTTGTTTTCACCTTCTTCTGACTAACTGCAACTTCAGGGCATTTTACAGCACTTTCATGTTTATTCTCCTGATTAGCATCAGGGTTTACAGTGATGAATAAGTGAGTCATTCACTAGTGCAACCATTTAATAAGCTTTTCCGGGGTCCGCCTTAATGTGAGTCAGAAAAGTATGAGTGTAGTGCACCCTACAACTGAGAGCTAGTAACCTTATCTGAGAAATGATCACCTTATTCTTTCAGGAAAGGATTAGTTTTGATTTGTCTGTGCAAAATGAACATCTGCAGTACACATTCAGTGGAATTTGTGAGGTAGTTAAACTGAAATGTTACTGTTTTCTTTCTGGCCAGCTTGCTTTGTTTTACCCTGTTTTACCAAAAAAATAATAAGACGGCTATCTGAAATTGAATAGTTTAAATGTTCTGCTGTGCTGTCTTTATGGTAAAGATATTAACTGTTTAGTTTTTCCTATTCTCCAGGGCCTTCTAGACTTAACATCTTGCTGCAGCTTTGCTTTATTTTTCCACTGTGTTCCAAATACCTCTGTGAAAGTGTGTTGGGGGGTTAATTCTTCATGGTTCTCAGATACTCTAATTTTGTCTAGAATACTCCCATTTTTTCGGGCTGATGAATCTATTTTCCATTGATCTCTTAATTCTTTCTCTAATTTCTACAGTCTATGCTGTGAAAATGTGGATTTCTCTGAATAGAATTTAATGCACAGAGTTGAGACAGAATGCGAGTGTAAATCTTACTGGCAAAACTTCTGGTTCCTTTAACCCAAATTTTGTTTAGGTAAGGAATGATAGATTAAAACCCTACAATGTGCCTAATCTGCACCAGTGTCATGTAAACTGACCTGTAGCTGTCATGTAAGGTTTCAACATAGTCTTGATTGTTTTACCTCACATTTATAAATAATGCAATTAAGTGTCATTTATGGCAAAACTGAATAGTTGCACAGAAAACCAAAATAGTGTAGTATAGTGCAAACACACTGAAAAAGTAGTGAAAGTAGCAAAAGAACAACTGAAAGGCTGTTGAGATGTGCACTGGACAGACACAAAAGTCATATATCAGTTATGTAAATTGTAGTGGCTACAAACATTTGCTCATCAAAGAGTGCCTGTTCGTAGACGATTATTTCTCATTATATGTATATTTTCTGAAGTCAGCATAAAGCAGTTAGAAGAAATTGTTATAAGCAAGATTGTTTTGATAATAATTAAGAAATAGAAGGCTCAGTTAAATAGAATAGGAAAAAACCTGTTCCTTTAGTCCTATAAGCAAATAAAATGGTAGCTTATGGTTTTACTGCTGAAGAATGAAGTGTTCTGCTGATAAGCTGACACAAATTTATTTCAGAAACCTTAGTTTCTAGTTGTGATTTCTTAAAAGGAAAACCTCAAGTTAAATAGCAATAAGTATAAAATGTTAATGGAAGAAGGTGAGCATGTAAGGGAACAAACAGCAGCTTGCTCAAGCAGAAGGTAATCTTTGAGTTATTGAGCAAATGAGAAAGATGGGTTATGTGTTCTGTGCAGCTGGGCTTATCCCATACTTTGTCTGCCTTTTTTTACCTAGACTGAATCGTAATATTGTTAGCTATGTAATTTGATGTAAAATAATAAACTTGGAATAGGAGCCTGTGATATTTTTAGCAATGCCTTACTTTTTCTTTCTGTTAATATTTCCCAGACTCTCCCCAGCCTACATCCTCATTAGTCACTACTGCAAGAAAACGAATGGCAACTTGCATTTTGTGAATTTAGATTTCCACACAGTTTCCTGCACAACTCACTTCACTCACTTCAGAACGTCAAATGACTTCAGTCCAAGTGAATCTGCCATTTCTGTATTTATTTAACATTTGTTTTACTGAGTTGTGGGTGGAATGAATGGTATCAAAATATTTAGCTTGTGGTGGTTGGAGGCATTTTCATCATATTTTCCTGTTGTTATGACACTCTTGTCTGTTTATTTTTTTGTTTTGCTTGCAGCAAGTGTGCATAGTCCTAAACTTCTGAGTTGTTTGTGAATTGTTGTTCCATTTTTAGTATGTTTAAGAATCATTTAGAAGCTTTTTAAAGTTTTAATTATGTTTCAGGATTTGTATGCTTGGAGAAATTAAGGACAGATTGAGGAAAGGACTGCTCTACAGTTTCAGTTAACTTTTCTTAGTATGTAGATTTTTCCTCACTGCTTCATATCAGGTGAGGGCCAGTGTACAATGTAAACTGCAAAAGTACAAGAGCAATTATTCACATGCCATCCAACAGTGAATTTCTTACTGAGGTGTTCTTCATGAGGGCATAGTTGGGAACAGCTAACAGAGTAGCCAATCCTAAATGGATGGCAATGCTACTCGTGAATTACCTCCTGAGGCAGTGTCAGTTCCCCACACAGCATCTTAAGGCAAATCAGCGCACAAGAGTTCCTTTGATGTAGCAGCATAAGGAGGAGTGAGCAGAGTGTGGTAGCCTCAGTAGCTGTCTCAAACTACAACAGTGCTGTTCATGAATCAATACTGTTAGAAGCACTATTATTCTGGAAATGTGTTGGAGAAACAAGGGATTAATCCCTGTTGGTGAGACCTCACCTGGAGTACTGCGTCCAGCTCTGGGGCCCTCAGCACAAGAAGGACATGGAACTGTTGGAGTGGGTCCAGAGGAGGGCCACAAAAATGATCTGAGGGCTGGAGCACCTCTCCTACGAGAACAGACTGGGAGAGTTGGGGTTCATTCAGCCTGGAGAAGAGAAGGCTGCGGGGAGACCTTATTGCAGCCTTTCAGTACTTAAAGGGGGCCTACAGGAAGGATGGGGACAATCTTTTTAGCAAGGCCTGTTGTGACAGGACAAGGAATAATGGATTTAAACTAAAGAAGAATAGATTTAGACTGGACATAAGGAAGAAATTTTTTACAATGAGGGTGGTGAAGCACTGGAACAGGTTGCCCAGAGAGGTAGTGGAGGCCCCATCCCTGACAACATTCAAGGTCAGTTTGGACGGGGCTCTGAGCAGCCTGATCTAGTTAAAGGGGTCCCTGCTCACTGCAGGGGGGTTGGGCTAGATGACCTCTAAAGGTCCCTTCCAACCAAAGCATTCTATGATTCTATAAGAGGCCAGCTGCTTGACTGGGACAGATCTTTTCAATCAGCATTCTTGTTGGTGATTAGGCCTTCTTAGAAAATCTTCTGACCAGCTCTACTTATCAGGAAACAAGGTGAAGAAAAGGAAATGTGTTCAAAATGGATGGGATCTGTATGAATACCATCCTAATCAAGTTTCTTCCGTGTTATGCACATTGAGGCAGTACATCAAGGATTCAGAAATGGGGGGAAAAAACCTGTGAACATGTAGATAGAACATTCTGATTTTTTTTTTTTTTCTCCAAAACATGGGTATTTAAAACTGACAAATTTCAGCTAGTTCTGCCTAATTTGCAGGTTGCCAGAGAAGAACATGGTGAGGAACTGGAGCAGGAATAGAAGAAAGAGAGCAGAGTCTTAAGAGGAAGGAAAGGGAAGGACCTTCTCTTAGACATTGGTAGAAGGGAGTTATTCATCAGCAGGGAAGTGGAGAGGACAAGTGGCTTTTAGTCATGCAAATAATGAGGTAGGAGGGCTGTACTGCAAGGCAGATCTGAGAGAGAGCCCCATTTAGAGGAGTGTGTGTCAGTGCTCAGTTAAGAGCTCTTTGATTATTAGAAAAGGTGCAGACTGTGACTGGAGTTTTCACTTCTAGCTTCAAAGGACATTCTTCTTGGCACAGAGGAAAAAGAGGTTTATTTTCAAATCAAACCAAAACAGACTTTGTAGTAAAAGAAACCACAATTTGCTTATTTACTAAGAAGGCACACACAATCTATTTAGTTTGAAAATGGAGATGGCCTCTAGACTACACCGTTACAGCCTACCAATTGCTGTCTTAATTGCTGTTACCAGTTAGCTTAATTGGGAAATCAACTGTTGATTTACACAGTTAATATTCCAAATACATTTGCATACATAAACACACAGCCTTGATTGATTTTTTTTTTTTTAAATACGTCAGAAAAATACCTAGCCACTTTGTCCAGTGGTTTTGAATAACTCTCCAGAAAGAAAATTACCCTCTGCAAACAAAAAGTGGACTTGAACTAACTCATTGAAGAAAATTACTTCAGACCGTAGCACCAACAAACACAGGAAGAACTCACATTTTCACAGGTCACCTAAACTGCCTTTTCACTGAATACCTGTTACTGTTTTCAGGCTTGTCTTGTACATTGCCTCCATGGTCCTCACCTGCTTCCTCCACTAGGTCAGGAATTTACTGCTACTCAGATTAAGACATCCACCCAGCTGAGCAATCTAACCATGTCCATGAAAAGTCCAGTGATGTTCCCTTCCAGATGTTGCTTTTCACCATCATTTTTCTTTCAGACCAGGCTTGTCTTTAATAAATGGGTTTTATTTCTTACTAGTAATTCCTAAATTGTTGGAGTATTGCTGCAGGCTCAGAGGAAGCTGGACAGCACCTTGTTTAGTCCTGCTGAAGTAGAAATACACAGTATCGGTCCTATACCTATGTGCAAAAATAGTGTGTGCACGGGAAAAGCCAGAAAGACTGCTGAGAATGAAAGATACATATTTCCAGAGCCTGCATTTGAACCAGCTTTTTTTTGGTGTGAATTTCTGCAGCAGTGTAAATCAAAGTACTGGACTGGGGACACAAGACATGCTTCAGGACTATCATGTGTGTAGGGGATTGGATGGGTTGTTCAGAAGACTGAAGCCTAGGTCGGAGAGGCTCAGTTAGAGGATTGACATGCTGATACAAATGGGACGGTGTTGCGTGCTGTATTCTCAATGCTGAAGGAGCAAACTGGTCACTGAATTTGTTTGGGATGTGTGAACATGGTAGTAACATGGGGGAAGTTTGGGAATTGCTGACTGGTTTGAAGTCTGTGTTGAAAGGAAAACACTGGCCTCAAAAGCTTAGGTCTCAGCTATTTTGCTTTAATTGCACACAATTATATCACTTTTATGGAGGGTTTGATTGTAGTTCTAAAAACACCAGATTACTACATAAGAAAACTGGATTACATGTTTCCACAGTAGGAATCTTGCTGCTGAGACTGGTATTTGCTCAAGTCCATCATTATTCAATTGAAGAGCTTGATGCTCCTGAAGAGAGACGAATTATTGCTTTGAAGAGCTGTGCTGGCAATGAAGAAAATACCAATGATACTGCTGGCTAATTATTTTCAAGTCAATGGTAGGGCTATGTTATTACTGCAGAGACTGAAACGCAGTGTTGAAGATGTTGCTTTTACTGATGAGAAGCTCTTCATTCTGACAAAGAACTGGCTTGCTGGCAGGCAAACTTGTCCTGCTGCTAAAGGGAAATTGGTAGGGCTGAAAGATTGTTTTTGAGACCTTCAAGAGGGATAGAAAGTATTTTAAGTGTTTCTCTAAGGCAAACTTGAAAAATAAAACCACAATAAAAAACCCTGCTCCACTGTAGCAACAATAAAACATCCCTATTAAAGCCCACTCTTGCAGGCTTTTTTTGAAAGGCAGAGACCCTTGAACACCAGTGGAAGTTTTGTATGTTTTTAGGGTTTATTCTTCAACCTTAAATTTGAGTTTGATTTATTTTCAGGAATGTTCATTCTATAAGAAGACTGCAATATAACATCTTGTCTTACATATTGTGAGAAGGGAAGACAAGAAAAGGAAAATGAGAATACCAAGAAAATAATATTGCAGGTAGTGTTTTAAGGGGGACACTGATGAGGGAGAAATAGGTTGGAGTATAAAAAAGGACAATATGGATTAAAATGTTATATGATGAATGGTTTGCAGGTTGAAAAATTTTAAGGTAAAAGGAGGGGAAGTAACAGCACTTCAGAGCACTAGCAGTAAGCTGGAGAACAGTCACACCTGGCAACGATCTGTTGTCATGTTGTGTATTGGCTTTGAACAGATGCATTTTCTCCTAACACACATTTGAAACTTCTTGTCCACTATAATTTTAAGTGTGCAGCTGTGGCTGCTTGCATTTTTTTGCTGAGCTTCTGGGTTTACTGAAGCATACACTAAAGAAATTTTCAAGGACATCCACACAAGGATGGGTATTTATTGTTATAACTCATGAAAACTTAAGTGTGTAAAGAAGCCAGATGTTTTGCCAAACACCTTGTAAAAGTGATTATTCTGCCTCACAAATTACTCACCAACTATCCCACTTCAACAAGAGTTTGCAGAGTGGGATACTTTGATTAAAGCACTGTGCCTTTATTAGAAGTGTTCGGTCTGTGACAATACCAGGACCTCCAAAGGTATCCAGAGGAATACCTTACCAATATGAAAACCCCAGGATTGCCCTTTGTTGAATTTTCATTACTTTCTCTCTTCTTCAAGCTTCACAGAATTTGAGCTGGATCTAATGTCTAAACATATCTCTAAACATAATCAAACTTAGCCTGGTATAAAACAGCTGCCAGAGAGCCATAAATAAGTATGGTTTTCTTGGCTAATTCAGTGCAGTGTGCCTTTTTGTTTTGAACAATAGTCTGTAAAGGAGTGGTACATCTCCTTTAGGTAGGAGAGAAAAAATTGGTTTGCCCATGCTGGCATGGGCAGGTTGAGTATCTGTTGCTATTTCCCTAAGACCTGTATATTAAGTAGATAATTCATTCCTGGATCAGATTGCTTTTATTATACCAACCCACATACCAGGATATCTTCTAGTGAGCCAGTAAGTCCCCATGATGTGGCTTGTTGCACTTATTTGACTGATTGTTTACACTAGAAAAGCTACTTATGACCTAAAATGAAAAATGTATTTCCATGTATTGTTGCCATTTTTTTATTTTCTTAAATGGTTGAAATTTAAAACTAAACTTACGCTTTTATTCTTCATATTTTACTGCTTAAAATTTGTATTCATTTTATCAACTTGTGTTGGCTTTAATACTTACATGTATTACGTTATATGGTTCTCCATTGCCAATGGCTAAGCTTCTAGATTAATAAGCCTATAAATTGATAAATAAATATTACATTTCTGTGAATAAGTCATTAGCCTGTGGCTTAGTTACATAATTCAAGTGTTCAAAATCTGAACTGTTTCAAAGAGCATAATTTTTACAATCCATTTTCTAGACTGAGTAGTCAAATGGAAACTTTGCCTACCATTACTGCTACTATATTACTTTTCTACTATTAGTTTCTTAAATAGAGTAATGAAAGTAGCAGAAATTGCTTCATGAAGAAGGCAATAACCTATTTATAGATTATCGTTATTTTTTATTTCTTGCAGCTCTTAGTTAATCCTAAAATGGAGCAAATAATAAACATATGTGGTTCCTGTCATCTTAGCATCTATCTTCTGCTCTACGTCAGGCTGATGGTTCCTACCCTGTAGCTTGCAGGCAGTATGTCGCTTGTGAGCAGTGTTGGTCACAGCAACGGGGGAATCAAAAGTTAAAGTGGGAAAACTTGATGCCCACAACACATCACATCCACATTATTGTTATTACTGGGTCCATCAAATACTCGTGATTGCTGTAGTGAGCCATAAATTTACTGTATCAGTCACTAGAGGGCACTTGAACGGTTTTCACATGTACCATCCTGTAGATGACAAAAATATGTACCAAGCTCTGTGGGAGTGCAGACTGAACATATAAATATAACCTGTGATGCACCAAGCTTTATATAAAAAGAAGACTCTACAGGACAAAAGGAAGACTCCAGTGCATAAGAGAAATGAGTAAAAAGAAAACCTTTAAGAATGTAACAGGAAGGCACGGATTTCCTAGTTAAAAATTAAGATAAATTAATTTTTATTTTCATTAAAACCATGAGACAGATTTAACTGTTGCTGTAAAGAAGGAGGTAGAGATAGGCTTTGTTTTATCTGAACTTGAGGATTTTTAGTTTCTTGCCAGTCTACCTGTAAAGCTCATATTGTGTTTCCTCTGCAAATTACCTTTAGTGGTTTATGACCATCAGGCTCTGTGTTATGGAAGGAAGATTGAGGTTTCTTTCTTTTTTGAGATAATTCCTGCTGAGAAATTTAATTAAGATCTTGAAAGTGATGTATACTTTGGTTCACAGTTAAAAGACACGTTTACCTCTTCTTTTTCCTACTAATTACTGCTCCCTTTCACAGTGCATTTCAGTCACATACCTTTATGCCAAAGGCCTAGCCAAAATCATGGTTCACTCGTCTCTGATATTTATTTCTTTATTAGAAGTAGGATTTTAGTTTCTAATTTATTTTTGTTTGCCAGAATGCAGAAAAAAAAAAGGGGGGGGGGGGATCAGGATGCCTTGTAACATATATGATTTTATGGATTTCTTTAACAAATTTTTAAAAAGGATCAGGTTGTAGCCTTCAAGGTCAGTTCTGAGCAAAAGGGGCTCTGAAGTGTACTATGTCTCAGAAATGCCGACTCCAGTCTATGTTTCTTGATTCAGATTTGTTCTGGGTTGGTCTGTAATAGCAGTTAACCATAATGAAGACTCCAAACCACCTCAAATATGATTGTCAGCTAGTAAGTTTTTCTGCCTCTCTTGCCCATATGCTGCGTGGTATAGGAGGCAAACACAACCACACTGACTGTGCAGGGTAGATGTACACAAAGCTGAAGGCTGGAAGAAATCTTACTCCATCCTGCATGCAAGCAGTCCAACTCATCATCTAAAAATCCAAAAATTTTTTGTGAATGTCCCAGGATCAGAAAATGGCCCTTTAGATAATAGCCTAAAGCAGTGTTTCTAAGGAACAAAATCTTATAGAATCATAGAATTATTTAGGTTAGAATAGACCTTTAAGATCATTGAGTCCAACCCTAAATCTTCCTAAATAGTGAAAATTTTGGAGGTGCTATCCTTTTGCAACTCATGGAAAGCTGGAGACCTCCTAACAAGCAGGAACTGGTATTCTTTTTGGCTAAACTTGATATAGGCAGACTTCTCAGTTTTGCTAACAAAGAGGTACTGGGTTGCTTTAGTTCCCTTTCTAAAATAATTTGCTCTCTATTGACTCTGAGTCCTAAAATACTTCTAGATAATTACTACAACAACTAAAACAGGTAAAGGAAAACACAAATGTGTGTCATTTTTCCAGACTTTCAGGTTTAACAAAAGATGGTGGAAAAACAATTTTCAAACCCAGAGTATCTAGAAAAGTGTCTCCACATACCTGTCACTGTTTGAGAGACCCCTGGAAAAAATGAACAATGCTTTCCTGCTAAAGACCTTAAAAAGAAAATAGCAGTTGAACATATTTGAAGTTACGCTGTATATAAATCAGTTGTATGGCTTCAAGTATTGTTGTACTTTTCCAATTACGCTTACCATCTAATATTCACTTTTTCCATTAGTGAAATGCTAGCTATTCCCTTTGGCAGCTCTGCTTAAATCATTTGGGATTCACATTTCTATTTTCCTAGGGTGACACATTCTACTTCCAAGACTGATACTGAAACTTGTTTTGCATCTCTAATTGTTGCCTTATTTATGCTGTAACCCCAGGTTATAAAAGACTAGACACTGAGCTGATAGCATTGAGATGAGTTGGAGTAACTCCACTGAATTTAGAGATAATTCCTCATCTCTTTGAAGTAAATGGGAGATTTGTCCTTGACTTAAGAAATGTCAGGATGCTACACAGTGAATTTGTTCAGACTGACAGCGGTGTAAATTAAATAAAAATATGGCTGGTTTGGGGCTGTGGAACGATAAAGAATGCACTGGGGTCACTAGTTTTACAAGTGTTACCAGGTGTATTGTGCAGGCAGGCAAACCATATGAGCCATGAGAGAATGACAGTTTGGGGCCTCAGACTTTTCCAACCAATTCTTGGATTATTTTGCATTTTCTTGAAATACATATCTTTCTCCAGGGGGAACTGGGATGTTAATGGTGCTTCCCAAATGAGCTAACTAGCTGCATTTGTATGTGTTAAACAGAAATTAAAAAAAAAAAATACCTAGGGCATTACTAAGGCTGGACTTTTTGCTTTCTGTGTTTACAAGTTGCTGTTTCCAGAACACTGTGAAGTTAACTCATGGAAATGTTACCTGATTAAAATCACTCTCTTTATTGATTTGCTTCAGCCATGGGATTAACTGTAAATCTTGACTTCTAGTCACAGTTTGAAAAATTCAGTATTGTGAGTCTTACTTGTCAAACTCATTTTGCCTTTATCACTGGAACATCATCATATCCCAAGTAAAATGTAGGGAGAGACCTCAGGTTACATTTCTGGTCTTTGGATCTGAAATCTGTTCACAAAATTTACTGAAATACTTAAAACTTCAACAGAAAAGTAAGTTTTATATTTTTACCTCATGCCTCCATTTAATTTGGCTTGTTCATTATGGAGAAAGATTTTAATCAGTGAAGTTAGTGAACTGGTTAATCTGTCATTATTTTGCTTTTCATTACCCTCCAAGATCATTCCTGTGCAGCTCCAGTATATTTAACTAAAATGAGGATTTAGCATTCTAAGGCATCAGCTTGTAATGATTCATTATTTTTAATATATTCAGCTCATACCAGATAATTTCAAAGCAAATCCTTTTAACTAGTTCCCTCCAGTAGTAAGTATTTGAGCATTGTGCTCAGAAGGACTCCTGGAATCACTGTCCATTACAACATCTCAGGGAACTGGAATTTTGCCTTAAAAAGAAAAAGAAAATTAGTGCTGCTTAATGAGGTCTGCTCTAAGTTCATTTACTCACTGAGTTCCCAACAATATATAAGATCACTGTCAGTCCCTATATTTACTGCATAGAAAATAGGTGCATGGATATTTGATTCTCAAAAAAAAAAAAAAAAAAAAAAAAAAAGAGAAAGAAAAAGAGAAAAATTTAAGCTAGAAATGTAGGACCTAAGAGCAGATCCCTCACATTTGCATAATTTTCACAGATCTTTGGATCTATGGGATTCTGGATGCAAGGGGAGCTATATGGCAAAATTCCAGAATGATAAAATAATCAGGCAAAGTCATCCCCAGGTCACCCCTGTGCAATCAGATGGAATTTAAGGAGAACATGTGGTTCCAGTTTTCCTTCCCTTGGCTGCAGTAGAAAAGTTTGACAATTCCAGAGGATTCAGAGGTAAAATTCATCTTCAAAAGAAAAAAGACAATGTAACTTGGTTTTTCTTTAAGATAACATCATGGGAATTCTCAGAGATTTTTAGCTGGTTTTGATGTGTTTGAAGAATTAACTTTTTCTGAATGTTGAACATTTTGAATAGGTTCTGTAGCTAACAAAGCCATTTTGAATTAATACCTTTTGTCAGCAAATGTAGTAAATAGAGAAAGCTACATGGAGGAAGATTAAATTCTGTGACTACTGGACACCATAGATAGTCAGAATTGTTAGCTTCCTAAATATCCTATCAGCCCAGAGCTTGTGTAAATCCTTCAAATGCCTCTAACACAAGTAACTTGACTTCTTCTGGTCTTCTCTTTCTCTGACATGATGCCAGCTCTATTTATCATGAGTAAAATCTATAGGTATGTTAGATTTGAGTCACATAATCCAGGTTCATAAATGATGTGATTTGTTCTGGGGGGAATACAGGCCTCTGTTCCCCTCCTATGGAAGTCAGTGACAAGCCTACCTTAGCATTCTTTGGTTTAGGACTGGAGCCACAACTGGGATGGTTACAGCCATCTTATTCAGTGAACTGGGTTCCAATGAAATCAGCTGTTAGATTAGTCCAAAGTGCAAAGGGATCATAGAGGGATAAAATACATCAAGTCTTCAGCGTGTGAAGGACTAGACCCCTTAAACAATAGAGATTATGTAAACCTTATAGTTTTCTTTTCTTCATCCATATTATAAAGCATTTTACTAAAGCTGGCTGGGAAACAACAGTGCAATTTTATGACTATTTCTCACTGAGACCATAGGATTTTTTTTTTTCCCTATGGAAAAAGCCAATATCTAGATGGATATGGCAACTAGGTGGGATATGGGAACCGCACATTCAAGTCTTTGCTCTATGTTAGACAGAAGAGGAAGAGCAACCTAGATCTTCTACATGTCAGCTGGGTGACCTAATCACTAATCTCTAGCATTCAGCCACTTTTAAAACTCTCTTGTGGGCACTCTTCAGCTCAATAAAATGGTCAAATTAAAAAGTTCTCTCTAGCCCACAGAATAGACTATTCACTTGGGAGACAGCGGGTCCTTCTTTGAAACATGGACCTTGAACCACATCTTATCCAAATACCAGATAATTAATTACACCAATCTGCGCATTGTTCATTTTTAAATTTGTTTCAGAATTTTGCTGTTGCCGGCAAAGCTTCACTAGAAGTGTTACTTACCATTGGTCAGGGGGTTTACTTAATGGGCATGTTCCAAAGTTGAAGTCTTTTGCTGAAAATAAGTTCTGAGCAGCTCTAATTATTGAATGGAAAGGTAAACTAGCTGCTAAAAGAATTCCTTTAGCTCCTCAAAAACTTTCAGAAGCAAATTTAAAACTTGCTTTTGAACCACAGGCTGTCAAGTAATATATAGGGTAAATATTAATTAGAGGAAAGAGAGTGTCTTTTAATTAACTGTAATTTAAAATGTTGAATGCAAAAACCATTTTATCAGTGCAGCTTCTTTTTTGTTGATTTTTAATTGTTACCTCTGGCCCTCTAAACTTCTCAGTAATCCAAATTAAATCTTTCCCAAAAGACCTAATTAGGCCTTTCCCAAAAAAACATAGCATAGAAATGTCAAGAATAACTTCTGCAATATGTTGGGTAAAGGACAAAAACCCTTGTCAAAACAGGATACCTGGTCAGAACCACAGATCACTCAGCACTCTCCCTTCACACACATTGCTGCCCAGATTAGAGATAGCCAGGAAGTGCGTGTTGTTTACTTGGAAGCTGGCATGAGAACTACACTGATGTTCCAGCTCGCCAGGATGGAGAGGGGACATAATAAAGAATGCAGCAATCATCCACAACTTCCCTCCCTCATCCTCCACGACTTTTTGACCATTAGCTTAGTTTACATTTAACAATGGGGGGAAAAAATAGTCATCTCATCCTAATCTTTTCTTTTTAATGGTTTTCAGTTTACCTATGCTTGCTTGGGTGGGTTTTTGTTGGTGTGTGTCCGTCCCCCCGCCATGTTAAATTCATTTTTTTTAGATTACTTTCCTCTGTCTTGTAAAATGTTGTTACTTGGTGCTGCACACTCAGGGGACCAGCATCCTGTGTTTGGAGTTGGGTACAATGGTAGTGACAATGTGTGTCCTCTGTGACATGATGGCAAAATTCTATATGAATTGTTCCACACATTCTCACACATGGGTGATGAGTTTACTCCGTAGAAAATGCTGTAGGCACAGAAAAAACACAACCTTACAATGGCCATTAAAATAATGTAGTTTATAGGGCTGAATATCACAGATTTTAAAAGGCAAGAATGCCCTTGACGGTCACTGCTGCACGGTCAGTTACTGTTCTCGGTTTCTGGAAGCTCAAGGGGAGCACAATGTCCTGGACAAGCAGCCTTCACAAAAGTTTTTCAACACTACAGAATTGGACCTAATGATACTGTGCTTTTATCTCCTTGTGCTGCTGGGTTCTGTCTTTTTGATGTGTCACCAGAATCACCCAAAATCGGGAATAAAAAAGTGTCAGGAACATTTCCTTCATTATTATTTTTGCATGGAATGAAGTGAACAATGACCCACAACAGGTTTGAAGGTAGAGCTATATAAACACTTGGAGAGATAGCAGATTTTCTACAGTGGTCACTTAAAAGGAGCCTTGTGGGAAAAGCCTGCCTCATGTTAAAAGATACAAAATACCAGTAATGACAGTTCTGTGGACACAAATCCACAAAGCACATTGATGAATGACTAAAATTACTGAATCTTCCGGAAGCTGCCACAGAGCGATGCAAATAACCTGATAACAGAGACAAATTTTCATCTCTGAGAGCTGTGACTGGAGCAGGGGAATACTTTAAAAGCTTTCCCACCACTGTTAATACTGACTGTGCTCCAGCAGGACTCATGATCTGAAGTCCTAGTGTAAGACTTTCAAAAGTCTCTTAGCCCATTGACTTGTGGTGGCAATAGAACACAGTTTGCTTTAGAAATCCCATCATACTTCTAGTTTGACCAGAGTTAAATGACAAGAGAGGGTTGGTACAATGCCAGTCACCTTATTTCCAAGTTACCGACACTAGAGTTGAAGAACAATAATAAGGTACAAAACCCGGGGGTGCAATGTGTCTAATGGGGCATATAAAGCTGCAGTAGAAGACAACAGCTTGAACCCAGAATGTTCATAACCTAACTTTTTTCTTTGTTTGAGGACTTTCAACACAGACTATTCAAGTACTAACTCTTTCTTCCATTGAGGAATCTCAAGGAAAATATTAAGCAAATGTCATCTTTTGGGCTATAATTCACAGGACCAAAATATATGTCTAGAAGCTGGCTCACTTTGGGTGGAAAAATACTAACCCAAAAAGCCATTAAGTCTATTAAAAAAGCATTTATAGCAAAAAGGTGCCTTTACACCCTAAAATACTACTCATGACAAAATGTATTCAAACTATCCTTTGTGAAGATAAAGTTTCAAATATGTTATGTAGATACACTATGTATTTCAGTTTGTGTGGTGTACTTTCCTGCTTAGGCAAGCAAGGTCCCTGGCAGCTTAATGTTCATTAATGTGGAACTGCTGTAAAGGACAATCTCAAAACTGAGTTTTAGCCTCACCCCAAGTGAGGCCTTTGTAGGATTTCCCTGCTTTGAACTTGTACATCAAGGGACATAAAGGAAAATTAACTAGAATTCACATGTATTAACTATTGTGCAGACAGTTTGAGTAAAACTGAAGATAGAATTTCAAAGCCAACCCAGGTCTGTATAAGTGTGTCTACACAAGAGATTAATGTGCCTTAGAAAGGAATTCAGATTAACTGTGAGAACAGAATCTGATTCCTAGACTGGTGATCTAACTACTTACACTTTGTACGGGAAACATGTAGTTACTTCCTTCAATCTGTGATTAATATGATTCAGTAAGTCAATCTGGCATACTAAAAATTGTTTCTATAACTGTTGACTTCTTTTAACAGCAGACTTGTAGACAAATGTCTGAAAGTTTCTTTAGAATTTTTCTGGTTTATTTTTGAAAAAGTTAAAGCAAATGTGGTGTTTAATGTCCCCATCATTCAAAATGTACATGTTCTTGACTTTATTACCAAGTATAACCTACTCAAATTCTTCTTTGCATTTGAAGAGCTGCAAGGCATCATAATGGCTGGACAAAAGCTGGGTTTGCAGGACCCAAGTTAGAAAACATTGATGTGCTGCTTTTTGTCTCCTCTTGATGAGATGACAGGAGAACATGTAACTCACTGCACTTGTGAGGCTATAGGCATCAAGCATCAAGATCAGCAAATTATGAAGTCATCCTAAAGCCACATTTACTCACTGAGTAGTGAATACTTTGAATAGTTTCCCCTCAAATTCTGAAGTATTGTCCAGACAAGAAATCATCCAACTCTTTTTTGAAATCGCTGCAGAATTTTCTCTCCTAGGAAGGATACTAATGTCTCTCTTGTTTTTTTGTTGGGTTTAGGTTTTCTTTGTTTTTTTCTTTTAGCTTAAAAGCAAAACAGAATGAAATACCACAGTGGTTTCCATGCAAATGCTACTTTTAATTTTGTTTTATTCTGATCACAAAGATTTATTTTTCTACAAGAGCACTTTAAAGCTTCTTTTTAAAAAGCATGTGATTTCCCTCCAAATCAGTTATTTTTTGTAAATTAACTTTAATAATGTGTAGGAAGGGGGTTGTTTTTGATAAATAAACCAAATAATTCTTCTAACAAAAAATGTCTCTCTACTAACTATCAATATATTCTGCCTCAATACCAAATAACAATTCCCGGAACAAGGAACACTGATTCTCTTCTTATTTAATTAGAAGACTTGTTTCTCATGGGCACTCACGCTGATTTATGAATACCTATTGTTCTTAATTTAACTACACATTCAGTTTTGCACAATGGAAGACATATACACTCTGGCCTTGGTTCATTCAGCATACATACGAGACCCAAGCTTCTATGTGTTTTACTATTAAGCACCTAATAGGTGCTTAATTCTAGAAAACCTTGGGCTACAATAAATACAATTTTATCAAGCAATTAATGCTGGAATCTTTGAAGAATGCCGGGGGAGGTCTTCTGTTCTTTAAGTTGGTGAATGCCACAAAGTCTAATAAAAAGAGGTTTTTGTTTCAAGTGCTTTAATGGGAGAAAATTTAAGTATGCATCTAAAACTTCAGGGGCCAAATTCTTCTGTCATTAACAGTGATATAAATTTACTGACTTCAGGGCAAATATAATTATGGAACAGCATTTTTTCCAGTATGATTTGAGCTTATTGGTACCTCTTAGGCCTGTGACGCTAAATGCAAAGTATCCTGAAAGCAAAGATGAGATATTGGGGTTAGGAGCATTCCTCACCCCTTCCCTCCACTCTTCTTCCTCTCTCCTATTCTCTTTTTTTCCTTTCTCTCCTCATCTCTCCTCACTGTTACTCTGTCTCTGGTCCATACAGGTAGAGATACAAAAAATTAAGAAGCCATTCTGAAGTAGTAAGTACAATTTGAATCTTAAAAAAGGTGGTGTTTGTTTGCAGATGAGGATGTCTTTCCAGTAAGCTTTCATAATTCTCAATAATTGGTGTCAGTATCAGTTAACACATGCCTACTTCTTCAGGGCCAGCATAGATATTTTTAAGCTATCAGGAAGGAGAAAAATAGCTAGATGATGATTTAAAGAACTCACCTTAGTTTAAACCTTTGGTGTAAAGACTTTTGTCAGCTTAAGTTGTAAGAAGCAGCAAAGCAAAAATAATTTTGAAGGAATGTAGGCTTGGGCACACCATGTATGTCCACCCTGCTCTTTCCAATCAAAATGGTTTTGATACATCATATACATGATCAAAGCCAGGCATGATTTATCTGTTAAAACACTCTTTGACTCTGCATTTTGGTGTTTCTGTCAACACAACTTACTATGTTTGATCTGCTTGTGCATGAGATGGCTCTAGGTCATCATTTTCTCTTTACCACCTCAGCTTCGAGCAAAACTAAGTGTCATCTTAATCAAGTTCAAACACATTCTGGTTTTGATTGTAACATCCACAACTGAAACTTACAGTCCTCATCTTTGCCTGCATGGAGAGTTAGATAAAGTGATGCAATCAAGCACAATTTTCATGCTACGTGGGGAAAAATGAATACTGCAAATAATTATGTAAAATATTAAAGGAATCTAACTTATTTCAGCAGAATAGAATCAGAGAGTCCTATGGAAATCATCTAGCCATCTTCTTGTGCCGGTGTCATTCCTGATAGATATCTGTCTCAGCACTGATGAGGAGATTGTAGAGCTTCCTGCAACTTACTGCAGTGTTTTACTTTCTTGCTCTTAGAAAGCTCTTCCCAATGCCCATCCTGAATCTTTCTTACTGAACTTTAGGCTGAACTAGTCACAGGGAATGGATTTTCCTTTTTTTGCAGCACCAGCCTTCTATATGTTTGAAAACTTAACTCCCCCCACCCCACCACAGTTCATTCAGTCTTTCATTCAAGGTTGAGTTTTGAAAATCTGTGCTCCTTTTTCCCCCTCATTGTTCATGGTTCTTGAGTTCAAATTTGGACACAGGGCTACCACTTCACTCAGCACTTACATAGCATCAGCTGAAGGAAACTGGAGGATGGCTTCCTGTATCTTGAAAATTGGTTTATGTATGTATCTGAGTATCATATTTACCTTTTTCTTCCAAACAGCATGACACTTAACACAGCTTCTGAGTCGCTATAAACCCCAAATCATTGCTAAGGAATCCCCATCTAATGAACTGCCCTTCCTATTACAATTACACAGTTAGGCAGTTAATTATTCTTACCTAACTGTAGACCTTCACATTTATTCTTAGCATTGCATCCTATTTTTTTAGGTCACTTCTCCAATTTGGCAGGATCATTTTGAATTCTAATCCTGTCCTCCAAGGTAGTCACAATTCTTCCTAGCTCCATGCCACTTGCAAATTTAATAAGCACATTCCTATAATACATATTGGTTACAAAAACCCCTGACGATGTTCCATAATTGTAAATCATTGCTGACTTAACTATTCATATGAATGCTGCTGTTTTTTCTTTAATTGCTGAAAGTTCACTAATTATGAAAATGCTACCAAACAAGATTTAATGTGGGTCGCATATTGGTCTAGAATTCTGCAAGTCCAGATTTTATGTCAAGTTTCTGTGAAAGTCCTGCATGACAGATTCTCAAATGGGGTAGCATTTTAGTTCCATTTTCCTTCTAATACCATTACTTGAGGCATTCAAAATTTAAACTGGTTTGAACCAGTTCAAACTGAACCAGTTCAGTTGGTCCTGTTCTTTTCCAGTTTCAAATGGTCATAGGTTTCTTTGTGTGGAAACTAAATGTAATAATTCCTATCCTTCACAAAGAAGCATTTTAAGGATTTGCAGCATTGCAGTTTCAGCAGGGACTTCACTATTAAATGTAATATGGTATGGGAGTGATAACTGTTACTAGACAACACTGTAAAAATTCGTGTGTTTTGCTGATTATTCTTTCCAAAACAACAACCTATCCATGAGTTATGATCCAGTTCTCTGAGTGAATGCTGTTATTTGTTTTAGAAATCTACATCTATTTAAAACAAGCCTTAGCTCAGTTTGATTTACTGAGCATTTAAGCCCCAAAGGATGCATAGTCAATGCATTCCATTAAAGAATAGATACACAAATCTACTGACAATGGCCGGAATTTGCTTATTGCTTGTTACATTTACAGCACAGATCTGGGCATTTGGGCCTTTGGTTTCTGCTTCTGACTGTGTGTGACCGTCAGTAAATTATTTAACCTTTCTCTACACAAGTTCCCTTAGCTGGGCATTTTACCAACCTCAGAGGGGTATTACAAGACTGAACTAAGAACTGGCCTTTTGAGTTCCTCAGATAAAAAGTGTTGTCTAAGTGCCAAGCAGTACTGAAAATCTAGAGGGACTGTGCTGACGTTTAGGATGTGGTTCTCATATTCCTTACTGTTGAGCTTCACTCACTTCAGCAGTTATTTCTGCTATTTATTTGCAGACAGAAGAATCACATCCTTTATATTGTAAGGGGCAAGGAAGAACTGTTCTTCCAACAGGCACATTCTGCCAGTGGGTAAAAACTGGGCAAGCCTTTTCTATTTGGCTTCCCAGTGAGGAAGAAGCAGTTGTAACAAAGTATACATATATTCCAAACATATTCTTGTTTCATTTAAGAAATAATATCAATCTTGGAGTAGAGATGGGTTAGCAGGGTCAAAGGCAGGCCCTTCATTTTGAATACCAGTGCCTTTAGTCCCCTGCATTACCATGGGCTTAGGAATGATCTGCTGAGAAACAGACGCCAGGGGCAAATTTAGCTACAGTTTTGCATGGCTCTTCTTGCTTTCTGCAGGGCCTTGTGCAACAGAAACTAAATGGCATTGCAGGATGTTTTCCTTCACAGCTCCATGCTCTGATGGCTCTTTAGGAAACGTACTCAGGAAGACAGACAGATCACCCCTTGGCACGATTTGCAGCATTATCGGTTATAGCAAGTCAAGGCCTCATTCGAAATAAAATTACCAGTATTGTCATGCTATTTCTATATCCCTCAATGTACAGTGTTTTTCTCTCCCAAGATCACATGCTTATTAACTTCAGATTCCTAGTAAGGTTTCAGTTCTCATCTTCCATACCAGGCTAAAGGTACTTTTTCTTTTAAGCTCTTTGTGATTCTTCTCTTATAGCTTCTCCTTTCTTCTTTTAGCTGTACACAAGCACCCTGTAACTTCCCCGTAGGCGTAATGTCCAGCCACATTCTAGATGAACCTAGTCAAGCACTTGTAACAGTAAGATTTGCTAAAAGATTGCAAGGGTGTTGTTTTGTTTTGTTTTGTTTTTTTTAAATGATGTTTGGGAAGCAGTGTTGCCTTCAGCCCTTGGAACCTTTTGGATAAATTTGTACTATTTTTAGGTTTTTATTAGTTCATTGTTCTTAAGGTTCTGCAATTTAAAAAAAAAAAAAGGGGGGGGGGGGGGTGGTGGTGGAGTGGGGACCAAACAGAAAAACATGAAATTTCAGATTTTATAATGGATTTCAGATTCCAGCAAGCGGAAAAACAGCAAATACTTGAATATTAACATTATAATCACTGATTTTGACAGGGCATTCTTCTCCTTCTCAAACACTTCTCCAGTCAGCTCAAGACATGAACCCTTTCTACTGTACATCAAATCAGTTAACATTTTTTAGCATTCTTTCAATTATACCTCTTAAAACTATCACATTTCTACCTCACACATCATCACACAAATATTGTTGTCTATATCCAAACTAGATCATAAGTTACTCAACTTCTTTATACATGTATGTGATCTTAAACGTGTTATTGACATTTGGAAACAAGAACACCAAGAACATAGTTCTTACGTACCAGCTATGAAGGAAGCTGGGGGTGGGGAAGTAGACAAATGTTTCCACCAATTAGAGAGGAATTTTTCAATAACTTACATTCAGTTTAGCTGTAGAGATTTCTGTGTGTTATTTGATCCATCAAATGCTGGTGCCATTTCCTGTAGCTATTGAAATGTGTGATTTATTGGATCAAGGCTAATAATATGCTCATTTATATAAACATATATTCAGTACTGTAGTGGTTCCTTTTTAAATGGTTCTGAGTTAAACCAGGAGGTTTTTAGAGGCAATAAAATATATGGCTTACCTAAAGTATGCAGTCTTTCGAAAAAAGTTGACCAAAAATTAATGAAATTTGTTGTTTACCATGAGTTTGAAACAAAAAAATCAATCATTTTTAGCAGCTGACATTCACAGACTCAGAGTCATTACCGCTGACAAACAGCTAAACATACGAAGTTGGAATTATGAAATAGTGAAGATTTTCTGTTCTTCTCCACAGCTCCAACTAGACCAATCACGATTTAATTTTTCTCCAGGTAGATGCCATGTACCATTTAACAACCTATGAAATAACTGCAGTATCCTTAAGGAATGCCAATATTATACACAACAGATATTAATCATTAATGTTACCACTGGTAGGATTCTTTATGTAAATTCTTTATTACTGGGACAGAATCTACGCACTGTTTGAACTGGCTGTATTTTCTACCTGTTTACCGTGTTCTTCTGTGTTGTTCTGTGTTAAATTGCAATAACATCTGATCTTTTTGAAAACAGAGTACTCACCACAAAGAAATGAAGGTAGTCTCACTTCATGTGGAAAATCTTCTTACTTCATGTAAGAATACACTCTAGTAAATTGAACTAATACAAGTAATCTCAGTGTCCCTAAAGACTGCAAGATTACCAGACAGAAAAAAATGTATAAACTCATCTCAGCCTGATTTTTTTAACCTCACCCCTCAGAAGCATTTCTCATCTCAAAAACTGCTAATAAATGCAGGTAATGATCTTGCTTCAAATTAACTAACAGGGAGCCCTGATTGAAGGTTCTGGCTCATTTTTGTCATATGGAGACACCATCAATGACTTGATCAGTCTTAGATAAACCTTTTTAGGATTTAGAAAAGATGAGCGGGGTGACACAAAGGAAAAGCAGTCACATTAAACAGCAGCTCAAATGGGGGAACTGTAACAGCCAGTATTAGAGGAGACTGACTTTGCAGGCTTTGAGAAGGGCTTATGAAACTGCATCCACTGCAGTGATTCTCCCATCCGCTGAGCTGTGATTAACATAGTTCCATATGAAGCTGGGGAAAAAACAGGATTTAGTAATATCTGCAAAATGTATTGTTCTGAAGGAAAAATAGTCTAGTTTGGCTGGTGGGTCTAGGGTAGGTGCCAAGACAGCTAAATCATCAGCACTCAAGCACTCCTGGGAAAGAGTGTGGAAAGTCCCCTGATTTTATACAGCGTGTTAAAATAGTTCTTTTGTTTGCATCATGTTAAGGATGAATAAGATACCATCTGTGCTGAGTTTTACATCTTATGACAGGAATAATGACCATAATTGGTCTGTTATCAGCTCCTGCTACTCAGTAAAGAGATGTGAAGATGGGTACCACAGCAAAGCAGGCCTGGAAGGGTGCCCAGTTGTGGCTCTCGCATGCAAAGGTTCAAAAAATGCAGTAGGAGTCTGCATAGATTGGAGGCAAGAAGCAATGCTCTCTAAGAATTAGCTCAAAATCAAAAGAATTGGGAAGACTGAGAATAATAACCCATTTGGGGCTTGGTTCCCATGGGAAGAAGGAATAAGTAGTCACAGATTACGTACATACGAGTAGATTAAATGTGCCCAGGATGGGCTTTGAGGCCAAATGCATGGAAGAGCCTGTCCATACTGTTAAATTTTCTGACCCTCCAGATCAGAGTGGCTGCATCCAAATTGCCATTGGGAATGATCCCTGTCCAGTGTCAACTTCTGAACTGGGTCCATGACTTGTTTGCAAGATGTGCTAGCAGCAGTCTTGGGCCAAGACTGTGCCTGGAAACGTTATAACAGTTTAACAATGTTGATGACTGAGACATGGTGTCCAGGCCCGTTCCTGGCACCACTTCATTTACCACTGTAGATGTAGTCTCTGTGTTCAGGTGTATCTCTGCTTGTGTGTCCACCGTGTGTGACATTTGAACCCTTTCAATTTAAAATTTGACACAGAGGTAGAAATACTGACCACGTTGAGTGCCACAAGGATAACAAAAACATAACGAAAACAAGAGTGTTTAACTGAGGCAAAACCCACAGTGTGAGTACACCTCACATACATCCTAATACGCTTTTTCTCTCTCTCTCTGTGTCTTTCTAACTTGGGGTTTTCCATTAATATTGGCTGAACTGCTAAGACTGTTCTTGAGCGTATATTTGTGGTTCAGAAGGTGTTTTCACAAACGCCAGAAAAAAATAAGTGAAAATCATACTCTCAGTGTACACCTTCATCCCCCAAAAATTGTTACTGCAAACATCTCACCCTGATCCTTGTTTTGGGTTCCCTGAGTACTTGGAAACCAAGTTCACCGATCTGTAGCTTAGCCCATGTATGAGTATGTAGAAATCATGATGAGACAGCAGTATTAACCTCCAATGATCCTTTTGCTGTTGTTAATTTGTTTGTTTTTTCTGTTAAAGTAGTTTAATTTCAGCAAATATCTGGCACGTGGCTGAAAAGGGCAGGGTGATGTTAATCAGAGCCTGCTAGGGCCCTGGGTAGAAGGCTACGTTCACACGGCTGAGAGCCCGGGGACTTGCAGGCAGATGGCCCCAGTGGCTGAGGCACCTCTGCTGTGGTCAGTGGGTGCGGAGGCAAAATGCAGTAAGCGTGGCTGGCTAGGAACATGTAAAGGTGTCTGAAGACTATTAATGAAATAACTAGATGACTTGGTGGTTGTTTCAATCATGTAATACATAGGAAAACATTGAGTGATGGAATCTGCTTCTTACTGCTTTGTGTAGCAGAGGCAGAAAGGGCTGTGACAGTAAACTCGAGTGGCTATAGGGAAGAAACAGGCAAAAGTGTGGGAGGGGCATCAGGTGATCTGGCAGCAAGACATTACTGCTTTACGTCAAGCAATAGGCATATAAGCTTTTATTGCTACTGGTCAGCTTTGCTTAAAATGAGATCTTCCCTGAAAAATTACCCCACGCTGGTTAGTGTTTCAAAGCTATAGGAAAGCATTAGCAGAAAGTTGTATCAGTGAACACATTCCTAAATAACCTTTGTGCTGGCAGGTGTGTGATGCTGGAACTTTGATTATTGCAGAAAAATGGAGGACTGCCCCATCACAGCATCCTGCCTCTTCTAAGCATATGAGCAACTTGAACAGCAAAAGAGGAGTGTGTTGTTTGAGAGGCAAACATATGTCCCCTGCCAATGCAGACAGGAATCTTTCTGTGGTAGGTAATTCTATGTAATTCACAGGCTACAGCAGTATCTGATCCATCTCAGTTCTGAATCCTTATACTTCTATTGGCACTCTTTTCCAGATGGGATACTGAGGCACAGAAAGCCCACGGTTTGCCTAAGTAGTTTGGACCATCTGTACCTAAGCAGGAAATGAGCTGGGTCTCCAGAGGTCTGGAACAAGGCTGTCATCGTAGGGTCATCTATTTTCTCTGTGCCATGATGCTGCTTCTGAAATAAACCGCCTTCCTCTGCTCCCCTGGGAATCTAATTCTGTGTACTGAATAAATAAAACCGTGAAAGCAGGAACAGGAATAATTTTCTTTCCCTTTTAAGAGTCTGCAGGCTAATTTATTCTGTGTTTGTATTTCACTTTTCCCTATCTACCTTCCACATTTTCTGTATTTTCTTCCATGTTTAAAACATGCTGTCTCTTTCACATGTCATTCTTTCTTAACAACATAATACTTGACATAATCTGCCCTCTGGATCCTTTCTGTGGTGTAATTATGTTATCTTTGTTGTTATTGATTTCTGTTGCTAGGGGATGAGGTCGTGCCACTTCTGGCCAGTTCTTCTTTGCAATTCAGCTGTATTCTTTTAACTCTTAAAGATTTTCCTCCTGAGAACACTGAGTGCCAAGTTTTGAAGTCATACAAAAATGCCAGCAATCCCAGAGGATGATTTTGTCTGAGGAAAGATTGCAAGATTTAATTATAAAATAGGAGAACAGATAGCAATTGGGAGAGATTTTGATCTTAGCTGTTCCTTTCTAAGAGCAGAATTTGGCCAATGAACTTTGATTTTTTTTCTTCAGCCCTGCTATGTTATTGCTCAACAGTGTGAATGCTCCCAAGTAAAAAATATTATAGGATTTCTTTATCAGTTGCACAGTTCCAATTGAATACCTTTTTTTTTTTTGAAAGGGGCATGTCCTTTTGAAATACGTAAACTACTTTTGCTCTTCACTAAGTTTCTGCTTTTTTATTGAATCTACATTCCATTTTCTCTGCAGAACAGAAATTTGGTTCCACAAAATGAAGGGGCTGATGCAGAACTTTTAAGATTTGAATAACAGTTGAAACCAAAGGGAAGAGTGAAATAGCTGAGGGAAGCTTTTTAAAACAAAATTACTTCTTTCAACATAAACTGGGATTTGGTTTTGTCTGTCTGGTTGGTTGGTTGGTTTTTTAAGGGAACTGGATACTGTTATGGGCTGTGCTCATGGGTGAGATTTTCATATGCTCTTGGGGTAAAATCTATAGCTTCAGACTTCCTGATTAAACTATCACAATCTTACTGCAGCATTTTACTAAGTACTTTGACTTCTGCCTGTCTCTCCGAGAGCCCACAGTATCTCTCAAGGATTATGGAAGTTGGCAGCTCAGCTACTGTGGCCCACAAATGGCCGCTTGCTTATCTGTGAGGTGTCAGGCGGGAGCAAACGGGCTATGCCAGACCCTTGTCCCTGGACTACTTCAGCCTGCTCTGGGCTTTGCAGCTGACTGAGCTGCTGAGCCCCAGCTGATATGCACTATGGTTGAAAAGGGCCGTCATGACGTTATGGCAGACTCTGCAGAGCACTACAGTGGTTCATCTGGCAGCTTCAGAAGAGAACAGCATATAATAACAGACTATTTTAAAAGGTTTTTAACATACTGGTTTATTGTATCTTGTCTACTGTTTGCTTTCCTTGCATAAGGCTGTCAGACACCACCCAGTATGTAGTAATTTAACACTTGAAACTGTATCATTAATTACAACCAATATGATATATGTCAGAAGGTGGAAGATCCTCTTTCAAATCTCTTTTTTCTGTTTGCGCTTGAAATTTGGTTGTCACAAAGGTTCTCTGGGAGAGATTCTCAGAATTATGTTCCCTTGTACGCAATAAACGTCCAACTGGTAGTGAATCTGGTATGAGAACCTACATTTATCTTTTGGTCTATATCCAAGTTCCTGGCTTGAGCAGGGAGACATCTATCTCTTCCCCTTGCCTAATACCACTTTCTTGTAAGAAATACTTTTGTCCTTTCTGTATGAGTATGCCTTTCAGCCTGCTCTTCTCACTTTGGTATTGAATATGTAGGTGAAAACAGCAAATATATCTGCCATCAAATTGCATACAAGCAAGGGGGAGTAGTCTCAGAAAGTGACTTTTGAACTTTTAAACCCACAGCGTTTGCACCAGATGCTTTTTCTTATTCTAACCTAGCATGAAATGTGTCCTAAGCTGAATATACTTGTGAAAAATGCACTGCTTAGAGCTTGCATGGTTCTCAAATGAATCATGAGCATTATGCGATACAGTGCAGAGTCCTGCTCTGCGCATACATGCACACATATACACACACTAGTTTCCTGTAAAGAGACATTGATTTCTGCATCAAGTTACAGTATGGCCCAGATTTGAAAGCTGGGTAACCATGACATGGCTGGGTACATAAAGAATAAGTGTATGAACACTGTCATCTCATTGCTGGCAACCCATAAACAGCGAGAAGCCAAACGGGCATACTTTTTTTGCTCTTCTGAATTTTGCTGTTCCCAAAACCTTTCTGTCTGTCTGCCTTATGTGGTGTAGACCTCACATCTGATCAGCCAGCCAACAAGGGAGGTCATATGTTCTAGATGCATGTCCTTTTCCAGGTACATGTATATGCTACATGTGGTTGATGCAAACTATTACTGAGAAAATGATTCATGAAGTCATCTCCTAAGAGCACGGCTTGAAAGAACTGGTGGGCAATTTTTATGTGAACAAGAAGATGATGTTGTTAAATGCTCATGAGGGGAGCAGGGGAAAGCAGAAATGTCTTCAGAGGGTTCTGCCTTTTTCAAATACAAACAGTTGCATAATAAATAGCATTTTTTTAAAACCTCATGAGGCTAAAGTGTCACTTTCTGTTAGAAGCTCCCCGTGGTAATGCCAACCATCCTTTACGAGCCCTGTAGGAACAACATCTTTGGTTACAGCTATCAGAGATAGGCTTTTCTCTGCCTCCTCCTTCTCCTGCTGGCAGAGTTCCTAGATTGGACCCATTTGGCTGACAACTTGCTCACCTGTGTCAGCTGATGGTGCGCAAAGGCATCCCAGAGCACTTGGCTCTGATCTTCCTCAAGGTGAGAACAGCTCTGTGACAGACACACTCAGCACGCAAAGCCTCTCAGCACCCGGGGGTTGCAGGTGTGAGTTTCCCCTTCACACTAAGTGGAGTCACACAGCCTGCAATGAGGATGCGCTCCAGCTGTCTGATTAGTACTGGAGCCAGCCAAACCACTGAGTACCTACCTCAGCACTTTCAGTTCCTTATGAGTTTAATCCTAATCAACTGAACATTTTTTCCCCTCTACATTTAATATAATAAATAAGTCATGCTAAGAAGTGACGTGCATGGGAGAAAATGGGGTGAAGCAGAACTTTGCATATTTGTACAAAGCAAGGATAGCTGATTTAATCTGCCTAAGTTGCTTTCTTGTTTAGAAAGATCTTGTTTGTTTCAGATCAACCTGACAGTATAAATATAAATCTGCTTGCTGATGCTATAATCTGAGTCTTTAATCAAGCCCTTTGAAGTAGAACTTACACCCTAAACACTCTTGGTTATATATCCGTTACCTCTTACAGCTTAATTTACACTCATAGTTTATACAGCAATAAGGAAGTTTTAAAATATGAAATCTACATCCTCGGGTAATCCACTAAAAACACTTATTTACAGTGAGAGCAACACAGAAGGGGATTACTAATAGCTTTCCTTTCCCAACTACTGCTGCAGGCAGCAAAACAATGGAATTCAATTTGGCTTTATGTGCAGTTTAATCAGTTGATTCCAGGATTACTGACTCTCTCTGGCTTCTATGGCTATGAATGCATAAAACTGGTCAGTTCTGCAGTGTTGCATTTGTACTCCTGCCATTGAATTAGCTCAAGGCATGCTTGATGAGGTGGGAAGAAAAGGACTGGAAGGGACAGAATTAGGAGTCAAGGGAAGGATGTTGGACAGTTAGGGTTGATTGGGATTGGTACAATTCCATTAGAGTCAATAAGACTGTCTGGGTGATGACTCAATACAAAATTTGGCCATAACATTTTGATCCAAGAAAAATGCTCTCCTCGGTCCTGTGGAGACTGAGCAGGGTCACTGATTAGTTACTTTTTGGAGCATTATCGTTCTCTTTTTGATGGTTTCTTTGAGGGAAGTTTTGGCATGATATTATGTGTTAGAAGAACCAATCTGCTTTGTACAGGTTCCATATCTGTAGGTAAAAGTAGTCATTTGTTTTATTGTAATTGCATAGCTTGCATGGTGTACAATAGTTTCAATGAAGGCTTTGCAAACTCAGTCTTGAACTTCACTAAGTCAGGCAAAGAATTCACTCAAGTAGGTGGCATAGGGATTACATCCTCGGGCAGTTGGTTTTCAGAATATATCTACAGTCTACTTTGGAACCCTGTGGCATTCTCAGCATTGGAGAGGAGATGTATGCGTACAGCCTTGTGCTTCACAGTCATTTTGAAGAGAGGGGAATCCGTCAAAACTGTAAATGGTTTTGTTTTAACTTTCTCAGCCACCTGGCTGCAACTGCCCAGCCCCAGTCTTGTTTCCATTTTGGTGGGGTTTCATCTGCTCTGTTGTAGAAAACTGATTCTATGACAAGTACTCAAGTCCTCCTGCCTGAGCTGGCAAAGGGAAGTGCTAAGGGGTACAGTTTTCTTTTTTTCTCTGTGCTCTTTTGAGCACTTCTGATTACACGGAAGGCATTGACCTAATCATCAAAGACCCAGTCTTCAAGCCCTTCCTTAATTTCTGCTCAGTACTTACTCAGGCAAGGATCCAGTTGACTTCCTTGAGTTCAGCCTCAGCAAAAAAACAAATTAAGGACTTGGCCTCAGGTCTTATGTCATACTCCATTTCCTTTCACTTTAACTCTTAATTTTACCAGGTAGTGAAACTGCACTAGAGGGGGTGGAGAGGGCTTGTGTTTTGATCATGGATTCTTCACATTTCCAAGCATTCCTTTTTTTTTTACCACAACACAAAGTAACTGTGGGGGCTAGAGAGAGCTGTGAGGAAATGTTGGCAGTGCCACTGGCATGTAAGAACCGAGTGGGGAAAATGGTACTAGCTTCTCTAAATATACAGAATATAAGCAGTTATTTGAACAAGTGATTTCTCATAAAGACTCTGCAGCCCTCTTTATAGCTCTCTATCTTGTCTGCTGCAGGTCATGATGGCATTTCCTGGCTCAAAGAAGACCCCAGAATGCCACAGGATAAATGCTGTTTCCTGCCCTGGCACACCCAACGGCTGCCTGCCATGCCCCCAAGGGCAAGCAGACTTTGTCTCTCTGTTCTTTGGATTTTTTTTTTTTTTTTCCAGTGGACAAGAGATCACTTCTTTATCACTGTTTGTTGATTCAATTTATTCTCCATTTGAGAATGAAATTGTAATCCAAAGAAATTAATAATGTGGAGTGCCAATTCAATTTTTCCTCCCCTCTGTTGTCAGGGAGACTTAGCTGACTCCACACTCTCCATTTTGAGGTCAGAGGCTTAGGCATGAGCAAAGCCTCCCTCAGGCTGTGCTCTGTTCTTGCATATTTAGGCTCCAAAGAACAAGATGGAAAAAAACTTAGCCTTCTAGATCTCCTACTCCCAACTGCTTCATGAGGGTTCTGAAAGGGCCTTGCCCTTTCCAATTCAAGTTAGCATCTCTGATTCAAAAGACCAGACAAATGCATGATTGTTCCATAGATATGTCTGCCTCAGTTGAATGTCATTACTAATACTGGAATGCTGTCAGAGTAGATATCCTGTAGTTTCTTTGAGCCAGATGCATTCTTTCTGTGCCAAATGTATTGGCAAACACACAAACATGCATAAGTATACACTCACGCAAATACATTTGCGGAGGGTTCCCAAGCAGCATAGCTGCTTGCAAATATGAAAGATAGCTAAGGAAGCAGGGCACACAATAATCCTGGGCAACCCCAACAGATGATGTTACTGTAGATCCTAACAGAGAGTGAACGGCAATTCAATCCTCTGGGTCCCTCCACAGAGGTGATGTTCGCCTCTATGAGAAAATAGCTCAGTCCTACAGCTCAGTGAGTGAGGTCTGGAGCAATGTGAAACTTGCACCTCCCCTTCAGCTAACAAGTTTCGGAGTGTTTTCAAGCTGAGTAAAATATTCACAGTCACAGACCTTTGAAGTTTCTTTTGTGCAAGAAGTACTTTGGTAATTTCCAGTAGGCATAAAACAGAATTTATAAACAACAGCCATGTGCTCTATAATGGATCGTTGCTGTTCTATTTTTGCATGTGTTTGAATTTTGATAGGAAATGCACTAAATGGCCTTAGTTACCTCATTGGTATTTGCCACATGTTGCTTTTTGCATCCTGTTTCACATTTTTCATGTATTAATTAACCTTACTGAAGCACCAAACATGATGGGCTTCCCCCCACCCCAGCTGTCCCATTTGCTATTTCATTGTGACTCAATTTTTCACAGCTCTTTCTTCCTTCAGCGCAATCATCATGATTTGGTTTCTGTTCTTCCCTTCATTCCTGCTTTCCCCTTAGTACCTACACATTCCCTGGGTACAAAAGAGAAAGCAACTGAAAAATTCTGAGGCTGCTCTGTGGTGTATGGTCTCTGCCTTTCCTTCCAGGTTGCAAGAAATGTTTCATCTGGAGAGCTTCAGCTGGTGTGAATTGCTGAAACTCCGTTGCCCTTCAGTGGAGCTGCGATGGTGTATACCAGCAAAAGAGCTGGTGGCCTTTAGCTTCTACTTATTTCTTCAGCTACTGTATATTCAGGATACCTGTGCTGGGACATAGATGAAGTGAGGAGCAGCAGCTCTATAGCTGTAATTTCAGGATCCATTTTAATGAAACAGACTGGAGCATCACTGTGATGTTAATATTAATGACACTGTCAATTTGGGGCTCCATTCTGCTCCTCCTCAGGTCAATCAGAAAAGTCATGCTGCTCCTGTAAACCAGAATCAGGCCCTACCTGAGGATGAGAATAAATACCAGTCCAATTCTTCAGTCAGTCCTCAGCCCATGAATCTTTAAGTAGTTTCACTGATGTCAGTGGTAATGATTGTACAGTCAAGCACCCCATCTGTAATGAAGACAGCTCCCACTTGGGCGCAGTCACCGAGGCGAAGGGCTCCGGAGCGGACACTCATGCCGGGGCACCCTTGCTAAGGCGGCAAGTGAGGTGGGTGTTGGTCTCTTCTCCCAAGTAGCTAGCGATAGGATGAGAGGAAATGGGCTCAAGCTGCGCCAGGGGAGGTTTAGGTTGGAAATTAGGAAAAATTTCTTTACGGAAAGGGTGGTCAAGCATTGGAACAGGCTGCCCAGAGAGGTGGTGGAGTCACCATCCCTGGAAGTGTTCAAAAAACGGGTAGATGTGGCACTTCGGGATATGGTTTAGTCTAGTCTACCCTTGACTGGCTTAGGTGGGCTTGGTAGTGTAGGTTAATGGTTGGACTGGATGATCTTAAAGGTCTTTTCCAACCTAGACGATTCTATGATTCTATGATTCTATGATTGAAAAACAAATAATCTTCCTCACCAGAATTTTGTCCTCAATCAGATGTCTCAGCCTTTTAACAAAATTTAAGAAACAATGCTGTGCAAATAATAACTTTCATTTGTATTCAAAGGAAAACTCAAACCTACTTCATCCCGTTATTTTTATAACTGACCTTGTTCCTTAGCAAACTTAAAGAAGGCAACAAACAGGCTATGTAAATTACTTTTACACTAGCTGGGGACCTACCTAAAGATAAGTCTTTTTACATGGTCAGCCACCTACACCAGCCCACAGAAGGAGGAGATGGATGGCTCACAGAAAAGGAATATGTAATTCCCATCAGCAATAAAATGGAGGGTAGATGTTAAAATTGTGGAATGCAGAGTTTTCAGGAAAAGAAGTAAAGACCAGAACTTTTTGAATTTTTGTATTTGGAGAAATCTCAAAATTGTTATTTATTGTCTTTCAGCAAACCCGTCATTTATTGCAAATACTTCACAGCTAGTGAGGAGTACTATATATTTCTTTTTCTTTGACTCAAACAAGGGCAAGAATGGTACAACCTAACTCCAGAGAAAAGGAACAGTTTATTAAAACAGCTTCTTTTTCTCAAATGTTAGACCTCTGACCGTGATTTACTTTGAATGGTACTTACAAACCAGATCTTTCTTCCTGTTACCCATATGAAATGCTTTGTTGGTTCTACCAGTGCTTGGGCAGAGATATTAGTAGAACATGGTTGTGGATAAGCTGGTTCTATGTAGCATGCTGATCACCACAGTATCTGAAAGTCCACCTCCACTGTTTAGCAAGGTGACTAATACAAAAGGTTGCAGTACCAAGATAGTTGAAAAACACAGGTTCTGTTACCTTACCACAGGCAGACAGAAACAAATACATCTCAACATAAGCTCAGGAATGCACAGTATTTTGGGGTTTTTTTCTGTGCAAGACAAAAAAATGTTTCTTTAATTACTTGGCCACAACTGAAATTCAACCTCTGTGTTAAGTTTTTTGCAAAGCAGGTCTCACTAATGTTATGAGCAGTGTCGTAGCATAGCATAGAGGCAGGATCAAGTGTAGAGCATAACAGTGTTATATCTCTGGGAATACTTTCAGGCACAAAAAAGAACAAAGGTTTTGTGGGTTCTTCAATTTGCAAGCAGCATCCCGTATAGCTATATTGCTCTACCTTGTTTGCAGCAAACAGTAGAGCATTGGAAACTCTCTGAGAAGAAAAGAGTTTTCAGTTTCTCAAATATCGGCGTTGCTTTTACTAAGCAGAGGCAGGGCTCGTTTCAGTGGTTCTGTGTTGGAGTTCATATTTTATTGATTTGCATTTAGCATAAGCATTCTAGCCACGTTACAAAGGGAATTTTATACCACACAAAGGTGGTTTGGTTTCTTTCAGAAGTGTTGGTTTACTTAAAGCATACCATGTCATAAGGCTGTTCAATGCCCACCTTCCACACCATATTCCTGCCTCTTAGTCTTCCAAACTTCATAACTGAGCATCCATGCCTTATCTTCTAGAGGTCTCTTTCAGTGGGAAGAGTAACTAGAGAGACTTTATGTTCTTCATTACAGAGCCGTCTGAGGAAGAACACTCAGATCTTTTCGGCTTTACCTGCCTTACAATCAACACTTGCAAAGGTGCAAGTGTTTCAGAATGTTGTTTAATTTCAACATAATTGAGAAAAAAACATTTTTCTGTCTGAGAATCTGGAGAATGCAGAGTTTGGTAGCTAACAACCGCCAACAGCCCGGACCACTTATTATGTATGTTTTAGACCAAAAAATGAAATTCCAATTAGGAAAACAAGACTTAGATTTTCCAAGTTAGTCTAAATAACTATGAGAACTAGAATGCTCAGCCTCACTGAATATACTAAATCACACAAACCTCTACTTTTACAGACAGTCCTGGTTACTACATCCAAACCCACAAGTTCTTTGTTACTTAAATCATAACTATCAAATTGTATTTCACTTTTTTGACAAAACCACAATAAAGTACATGATCCTAACAAAAAGAAAAGCAGGTGGAGAATGAAGATACAGCTAATTTTTACCACCTGGAATCAGAGAACTCTTTCCTTACGAGATTTTTATGTGATTTGGGGCCCCTGAAGAAATAGCAGTCCATAAAATTGAATCAACACTCATTAAATCCAGTAGGTGAAGTTAGTCTACATGCAAAATAAGCTAAAAAAATCAGTGACCTACACAGCTTCTGTGTGGCTGTTTGTGTTAACTGCTTTCAGGATTAGGGGAAAACTTCTCTCTGGATAGGTCAATATAATTCCCTAGAAGTTAAGTGAGCTACTTAGAGACTGAAATTGGTCCTTTATGTTTTGAATGTTAGTGGTTCAAGCTTTAGTCTGGAAAGTATTGGTAGCTACCACAAGGATTTTCCATTTGCATATTGCTGCTGTATCTCCTAGCCTACACCACTGATAAGAATAGCATCTGATAGGGCCCGGCTGTGACTCTGAGGTCTGAGCTTGCCGAGGAGCTGTACCGCAGGAAAAGCCCCAGGGAGAGTTCTGGCTGACTCAGACAGGAAATTCTCTTCAGCAGTGTGTGCTGCAGTGACAGCTCTGCAGCCAGTATGTTCACTATGGGCACCATACATCCCACTTGCAGCCCAGGAGCCTACGCCCACTGTACCGCAAGGTGGGGAAATCCCAAAGCTGTCCTCAGCTTGAGGAGTGAGAAGGTCCTCGTGAGCTGGCAAAGGACATTCAGCAGTTCAGCCTTAAAGTTCCACAGGGAAAACATATGTAAAATCAGTGGATGAAATTAACTCTTATGGGATAGTATGGCACACTGATACTTTTTTAGAATATTTAGCATATATACTGGCATTTTCCAGATGTGGACTGCAGAAGAAATAGAATTTTAAATTGATAATGTAAAAGCATCTTCATTGCCACAGAGAGATCTCTACCTTTCCATTCTGTAATTCACGAGTTTCCAAATGCTTTCAGTGCCTCCTTCTCCTTTAACACTCAAACCTAATCTCCTTAGAGGATCCAGAAGGTACCTGGGTAATAGTCTTTGGTGATGTGTGGTGGTGGGGAGGCATGTATATCTTTAACTTCATGACCTCTTCCTACAGCAGAAATTATTACAGCCTACTCCACACCAGCAATTTAGTCAGTACCAAACTAAAGGATGTGGGTCAAATTCCTCTTCACTTGTCAATGGGAGGATTGTCTACAAAGAAGAAAGCCCTTTGAAGGAACTGAGCAAAATCATCAGCACTGATGAATACAGAGTGGGCAAACACATTCTCTCATGAAAATTCATTTTAAAAGATGAAATGCCCAACATACATCAAAGTTGATGTCCATTAATCTAATCACAGAGTACAAATCATTTCAGTTAACCATATGGGCATACAGGGGTTATTTTCTGCTGTCTCAGCAGTCTAGCATAGTTTTTATGCCTCCTCCTCAAACTTGCTTCTTTTGTTCCTGCTACTTACAAATTCTGTTTTAAACTAACATATTTCATCAGCTACGTTGCTCCAAAGGAATTAATGCTCAGCTGGAGCAGTTGAGATAGTACAACAAGCAACAGCACTAGAGGAAGAGAATACATTGCAACCAACAAGAGGCCTGTATTGACAGACCCAGGTTGCTCAGGGCGTTGTTCCGCCAGGTCTGCCCCTGCTCTGCTGCTTAATTGTCCTCATGGTAAAATTACTTTCATTATATCCAGGAAAAATCACCTCATTCCAATTTATGATCGCTGTCTCTCATTCTGCCACTGTTCACCTCAGCGAAGAGCCTGACTCCGCTCTCAATAACCTCTGCAGGTACTGGGGGCAGCAGGTCCCCTGAAGCCATCTGTTCTCCAGGTTGAACCAGCCCCTCTCCCTCAGCCTCTCCTCACAGGGCAAGTGCTTCAGCCTTGGCTGCCTCCGGAGCTCTCTGTTGAACTCACTGCAGTTTACTGACAGCCTTCACATACTGAGGGGTCCAGAACTGAACCCAGTATCCCCGATAAGGTCAAGCAAACGCTGAGCAAAAAGGAACAACTGCTTCCCTCCACCTCCTGGCTGTGCTCCTGCTTACACAGCCCAGGGTGCTGTTAGCCTTCATTGCTGCCAGGGCCCTGCTGGCTCAGGCTCACCCAGCTGCCCCCCAGGACCCCCAGGCCCTTCTCTGCAGAGCTGCTCCCCAGCCAGGCAATCCCAGTCTGTTTCCTGTTGGGTGTTAGTCTGTCCCAGACACAGGTCAGGGTATTTGTCCTGGCTGAATTTCATGAGTTTCTTGTCAGCTCATTTCTCCTGTCTAGGTCCTTCTGAATGGCAGCCCTGCCCTTGAGCATCTCAGCTGCACACACCCCCAGCCCCCTCCATTTCAGGTCATTGCAAACTTGATGAGGGTAAGTCTCTCTCCTTCTCCAGACCCAGGACAGGCACCTGAGCAACTCCACTTGTAACCATTTACAAACATTTCTGTGTAACTTTTTTCCATCCGTACTTTATTAAAAGCTAAAATTGTTGCAAGTGTTGTTATTAGGAAAAATTTTAACAGTAAATCTGTCCAAACATGATGTTTCCAGCAAACTTGTTGCAAGATGGTCTAAAGAAAATAAAATTGGGCTGCCAAGATATTTGTAAGGCAGCAGGAACTGATGGAGTAATTTTTCACATTATTTTAGCATTTTCCTATCTAACAAATTTATGGGGTTGGTAAGAAGTGAATTAGACTTCAGTTGTGGTTTAGCTCCAGAGTACCTCCAGAAACAAATATATGGGATTTCCAGCATGCCCAAAGCTGAAGACCTATATAATGAAAAGGATAACCTGTGTGCATGGCAGGACACTGTTCAGGGAGCTAAAATTCACTCTGGTCTGATTTTACTTTTGCTTATCTTTGAGCCCAATTCTCTGATGCTCATGTGGCCCTGACCTCAGAGTTTGTTAGCAGGGTATTTCATTGGAAAAAGCAAAATGAAACATTCTTGCAAGGTAGGATTTCTTTTCACTACTAAAACACACACACACACACACACACACAGAGGCAAAATGCCAAAAATGTCGTATTTAAAGCACAAAAGATGCAGAGCCAGAAATTCCCTGGCTTCATTAGAGGTGTGAATATTGCTATGTAGTTTTTACTCTGAGTTTTGGCTCTGTTCTCACTCAGTTGTCGTCTTTATTCATAAGCTCAGAAATTCTGCTGAGTGTGTCAACCTCCTCTTTTGCTGCTGTGGCTGAACGTGCTTTCTTCTGTTTTAGGAATATTCCTTGCAGATCTTCTCTCTGACAATAACTTCTTGTTCATTTGTTGGCTTGATTTTGCTGAAAGGATGGGACAGGTAAGCTTCTGAAGAAAAGAATCCTTCCTCTTAACTCCTCCGTAGTTTTGTATTTGCCATCTTACCTGCATGATTAACAGGTTAGCTGAGAGGATAGTTTTCCCCTTTTTATTAAGCTATTAGCTTTGGGCAAAATTTTGTGATTCTGTCCTACTATTCCTACTTGAGTGTCTGTCAGCTTCAGTGCAGCTCTCTGGGCTCGTACACCATGGGATAAAGTGCCGTGTTAGAGGTACCTGGCTACGCTGAATGACTTGTTCTGTATACATAACACAACGCAGCTCTGAGCAGATGCTAGCTTCAGAAATGGAAGCAGCAGAGCTAATTAGCCTGCCCTGAGAAGCTCACTGCATTACCTAAGGCTTTTCAGCATCTTAGGTCACACCTTGGTTTTCCTCCTCTAAATACATGGTATGGCTGCTTGATGTCTGAGCAGCACTCTTGAGCATCACTCCAGTGTGCCCCCGTTAATTGTAACTAGGGCACATCTTCCTGACCTTTGTAAGAAAGATTCCCATTCTTAAAGCCCCTTTGCTTTTGGCACCTGGTTTGTTATTGCAGTCAGTGTACTTAGGTAGCACGAGAGACACACTGAAGCCACTGTCAAAAGCATAACAAGAATAGCTCTGTTATCTGTAGACCTGAATGGGAAAAGTATGACAGCTTTTACAGGGAGAGCTGCTACACATAGAGTAGTAAAATTACCTTTTCCAAAGGGACTTGATGCAATACCACATGACAGTGACACAGGATTTATTTGAAGACATCATCATCATAAGTTTTTCAGCTTGTACACTCTGTCTGCAAGCATCATAATGATGGCTGAGCCCAGCAAACTTTTGAAAGCCAGCTGCAAGGACGGCTGATATTGCTACCATTGTTCTGGGGCTTTGAAGACTGTCACTGAATTCTTTTGTGTCAGCTTCTTTCTTGCGATAAAAAAACTGTGGGCAGGATTAATTTGTGGGTGAGCAGATGAGAGGAAAGAGGACCAAGGATGGTGATATCCACTAGGGCAGAGGTAGCTCAAGGTCGCAGCAGGGGTCAAGCTCAGGCAGGGTCCAAGAGGCCTGCTCTGCTCTGAACCCGACTGGCCCATCTTCCATGCAGCCCTGTGAGCCAATGAATGTTAAGCCCACAGTATTCAAGTTGCTGTCAGTGCTGTTCCCATGGTTCTTCCATGTGGGCTTAATATTTTACTGTAGTAAAATATTAAGTGAAGAGCCTTAGCCAACGTCAATAATATCTGGTTAATGCGTATTTTTGCAGTTGTAGAGCAAAATGCAGCAATATACAACTAAGCCGGTTTTATTGCTTACCTAAGAAAGCTCAGCTTAGAGGGAAAATCTCTTCTTTTTTAAATTTGGTCCCAAGTTTATCCGTCTTTCCAGATGAAGCATGTGAGGTGTCAGGAGGCCTTGTGACTTTCTGAAGTCAAAGACTCAGCTGGTCTAAATTTACATTGTCCATTTAAAATTAATGGAGCTAGTGTGATTCTTGCTAGCTCAGGATCTAGCCCTGGGACTCAGCAGAGGATTTTACTCAAATTAGAAACACCAGGTGTGTTACTGTTGTACCCCCAAGTTGCTTGTAAATAGCCTGCAGATGTTAAAACGTTCATGATTTGCAGTGTCCGAGTGTGAGGTCCAGCTATTACCTACTGTGACTTCAAAAGTAGGATAGGAGGAGGAGAAAACTGGAGTGCCCACTGTGCTTATGGAAGAAGAAAATATTACTGTGGAGAGGACTCAGAGGAAAGTGCAGAAGGAAGAACGTTGAAATAACATAGGAATTTTGTGTCCATTGATGTGAGAGAGACCTACCTTTGAAACAAGGTGTTTAGCTCGCTTATCTACTACAGTATTACAGTTGCAGAAGCAGACAGCCTCCAGTTTTAACTGATTATCTCTTCTTAAAAAATATTTAGGGTGAGCAGGCACACTACTTACTTAAATACTGTATAAGATATCATTTATCAAAAAGAAATAGGTGCCATTTGGCACCTGCTGTAATTGTTATGATGGAAGTAGCAATACATAACCATCAGAAGAAAGGGTGCCACACTTTTAAAAAGCTTACAGCTATTTTATGCATTTCTAATGGCCAATGAATAAATGATGCAACATACATTTTACATATCTGTGAAGTAATGAATTTGAGCTTAAATCATACATAATGATTTTCAGGTGCTAGACACATTTAATATACTGAGGAAAAAAATGCTTTTGATGTGAAGTATGAATATAATTACAAGTATGTGGGATAGTTCCTGGGATCACCTTCTGTACCTGAAGAAAATTACTTGGCTCCAGCAGTGGACCCACCATAATACACGGAGAGCAGACCTATAGCCCTCATCCCAGATCTTTAGTTCATCTTCTAGATGTCCAGTCATTAAAAACAAGTGCTAAATATTCGTGATTTTGCCTGATCCTGCCACTGCTTGCTACTATAGTCTTTAACATGGGCCATTACAAGGCACATATGAACACAGCTGAACATGTTTGTATGTTCATAAATGAGTGGTGAGGAATTTTAATAATAATAATAATAATGAACAAATTACATGACCTTCCTGAAAAAAAAAAACCAAAAAACATCAAACCCTGTTCATCAGTTACTAGTATTGTTCAAATAGTAATGAAAAAAAAAATATTTTTTCTTCCAAACAAAATGATGTCTGATTTTTTTTTACTCACTGGAAGGAAATGAGATAATCTTTAAATCATGGAATTTTTTAGTCATTTTTTAACTCTTAAGGAGAAAGTGCATTGTCTGCCAGACAGATGAATCTTCCATGAAAGAATTTCAGATGTGATTTTTTTCTTAATGTAATAAGACACTATGCATTTTGTCCTCAGTTCTCTGGAAGGGATCTCAAAGAAGCAATTAATATCAAACTGAATGACTGACCAACCATCTGCCAATTCCAGCACATTCAATACAACTGATGCTTTATTCAAATACAGAGTCAGAGTACAGACTCTACCACCAGAAGAATTGATTTGGCTCAGATAGGAAGTCAAGAATGATACATAATTATACCTTATACCTGCTTGTATAAGACTCTGATGCAGTAAAAGTCCTTTTCTGCTACAGTAAAGGAGAAAAGATAACAGGAAACTTTCAGTATATTGCAATGTGTAAGATTCAAGGCAAGTCATCCTGAATCTTTACCTGTCAAGAAGTTGTCTGGGAAAGGGGAGGAGTTGCCTTATTACAGGAGGTTTTGCTGCTTAAACTCACATATTCAGAGGTGCTAAAAAGATTAAGCACTCAAATCTGATTTATTTTGGTGGACTTGGGCAACATAATCCTCAGGCAACACTTAACTCTCGTGTTTTGACATCACAGAAGGCAGCTGCAGGGACAGGAAGCTGCCCAACAAAGGGAGAGGAAATCCTGGGTTGTTTGGTTCAATAGAATGTAAATGAAGAAGACATTATAATGAATAAGGAATCAAAGCTTGCAGAAGACATTTTGTGTCAGCTTCTGACCGCTGATTTGGTGACAGCCTATAAATCAACTGTAAAGTCAGCTGGAAAAGCCATGTGAGGTTTTCTACAACCTTGGGAGAACCTGTAGGTCTGCACTACATTTTTCTTCAGTGGGTTTGCTTAGCTGCAGGGGGACAGGTTAGGATCTTGTCTGGAAACAAGGACATAAAATCCTCACATGGGTTACCATTTCTGTATTTACACAGAAGGTGTCCTCAAGTCACTACGCAGGATGTGTAGTGAAGTTAAAGGAAATGGGAATTCTCAAAGTAGGACTTTCATGGCTGGTTGTAGAGATTCCAGGTTTTGATAGAGAAAAATACCAGAATAATGATCAAAAGTTAAAAGGATACTCAAGAGAATACCTTTTTCCTTTATTTTTTCTATTAAAATAATGCTACTCTGCTACATGACATAGACAGAAATCAGGAAGGGTCATATCAACCAAGCTTATCTATACAGAATGGAGTCCTGGCAACAGGCACAAAGCACTCAAACTTTCACAGAAGTGAAAGTGCTAGTTTATTTATTCTTGAGACTGTTAGAACCTCTGCTTTGATATTACACAGAGCCAGTCATTCAGAAGTTGATTTTGAGTTACCAGCACCTCTAGGATATGAGTAAGTTGCAGTTTAGGACTTCTAAGAGTAGATTTTGAAAACAGAACTTGCTTCTTGACTGGATTAGCTAAGCATCTTCCTTGTTAACCTGTTGATTCTTATATGAAGCACCTACAGAAAACACACTGTCTGCATGCTTCAGATATCATAGATAGTGCTTCCTCCTGAAAAACGCTTCTAAGGTCAGCTGTTCAAACAGTGCACACTTTGCTTTTCATACAAATTGAAACTAATTAGCAGCATGTGAAAATGATTGCTAGCAATTAAGTCACTGTCCACACAGTCAGGGACATTGCAAAGTTGGGGTAGCAGCTTTTCTATGGTCTTCTATGGGAGACTTATGTATTCATTTTTAATTGCATAGTAGTGCTTAAACCAGACCTTTGCCTGTTATGCTTTGCATTTCACAGGTCAGTGAGGATTTATTTGTTCATTTAAAATAAGGAAAATGACTTGACATTAATTTTCAATCTCATTGATTTAATTTGGTGTGGAGGAAAGAAACTTTCTGGGACTCAACATTAACCGCGTGTATGTAATCTGACACTCTTGCTGTATCTGCCATCTCTTTTTAAATATTGCTGCTGACATTTCTCAACCTACTGAGCCCAGGGACGTGAAACTTAATGAACTTAAAATAATTCAGATTCCTTAGCAAGAATTATGCCTGCTGCTATTTTCTGTCACTATTGGGGAAAAGGGTAGAAGACCTGTAGACTGGAGTCTAGTTTGTGCACAGCCATACCTGCTTCTTGTTCAAGGTTCTTGCTTCACCCATTCCATCAAGCTGCACCTCCAAACCAGTCTGCAGATAATGGCACTGTGGGAAAGTTCGTTGGAGTTCTTGATATTAACTGTTTAACCGATATTAACGCGTTTAACTGTGTTGGTATATTGGCAGAATGATATCTTTGTTGTTTACAGGTGGTGAGGTGGTTCTGTATATATGGCTGTTCTCCCTATATTTCTAGATAGTGTTTTCTCCTCTCTGTTGAACATACAGCATCAGAGGAGCAAGTTTTAGCCCAGTTTGCTGGTTCTTTAGGCTGCCTTGCACAGTTCTGTTGCAATATTTAGGCCTGTCTTGACTGAAGGATAGCCCCTGTCCAAAATAATCTGCAGCATTTTCACCCTGTCACCCCAGAAGGTGCTATCACAAGAGGACTTGCTATCTTGGAGGGAAATAGGGGCACAGGCAAATCTTTAGGCTACTTTCACTTGTACTAAGAATTGAGCCAAAATGCAAACAGGATAGATTTCTCTGCACCAATTTCTTTCCAGCAGCAAAGAGCTCTATGCAGACTTAATGATTTGGCTTCCTGCTGAGAGATGTAATATATGCAACTATCTCCCAATAGATTTCTGCCCTAAAAGATACCTTTTCCATTTCATTCTTTTCATTGTTATGCCACCTAACATGAAAGTAGAAAGGGCAAGAGTCATTTTAAAAGACATTTCTTATTGCAGATGTGAAACTCTTAGTGGCCCTTGTAAGTTAGTACACATCTAAATACATGATCAGACCATCAGACCCTGAGTATCCCAGGAACAGCTGGTGTATTGGCTGCTAAAGGCTAATCTTCATTTAAGATACTCTGATTGCAGCTGAATATAGTGAAAAAGTATGACTCTCAAACCCCCTGCTGCTCAAAATGTTCTGTTTCTATTCTTGCTATAATACTATTTTTTCCAAGATTGGGAAGATTAAAAGATGAATGAGATCTCAAAATTGAAAGGCAACATGTGGCTTTATGAAAATTAAATTTTTATTTCTTCCTGATAGCGCTAAAGTTACAAATTATTAACATTATATTTCTAATTCCCTTCTCTGAATTTCCAAATCTGTGTTATTTCTTATGAATCTTTATTTAATAAAACATGAAAATCCTGTAGCTCCTTCAGCTACAGCGATACTTAGTCATTTCTGTTGTCTCAAACTAAAATAATAAGAAATAGAAAACATTTTTAGAAGGTGAATAACTACATACCTCTGGTAATCCAGCAAAACAAATTGCTCTATGTATTTCTTAACAGCTGTGAGTTATCAGATATAAATTTTTGCTTTAAAAAAAAAAAATAATCACAGTTTATTTAAACAATTTATGATATTTAACAATGGCGTTTATTTTATACCTAACAATTGCATTTAGGTAACATTCTTTGACTACTACTTCCTTTTATGGACTTTTCCTCAAGATGCATTCTTATATTAGTATTTCCCATGCTTCTAGGGTAGGTCTCCAAGTCTTTACATGTTTTCAATGTTTCTTAATCCCTTTTTAGCCCTTCTACATTGCTTTTTTCTCCAATTTTTTAACTAAATGTTTTAAATGGAACTTTAAATATTTTTGACACTTCTGCTAGTTTTTAATCAAAAGTATTTGCCAAACTTTGTGAATAGTAGAATACTTTCCATTGCCTTATCATTATTTTTCTTTGATATATTAATTATTCACAAAAAAGATCTTTCCAAGTTCTTCACAAAGACTACTTTGTAGATAATATTACAGAAGTGCAGAGAATGATTTGGGTGAACTTGGTGATCCTGAATGTTCATTAGCAAGGGAACACAAAGACGAGAATTGTTTCAGTGCACTATATGTAAAATGGATCTCTAGGTTACAGTGAGAAAATAATAGCAATATTATTTCATCACAAAAGGAAATACCACTGTAGGAAATGAGAAATCATGCAGACAAATGATAAGTCAACGCAGGAATGCTTCACTGTAATGGAATGATGAGGCTGAATACGTTTTGGAATATTTCTTTTTTTTTAAATTGAATGTTGTGGTTACTGTTTCACAGTCAATGCCACAGAAAAGACTGTACAGACTGTATCTGTATATAACTTGGAAATGCAAGCATTCACTACTTACTTTGCAGGCTTGAATACGTGAAAAAAAATATTTTTCAGGTGTCTCCTAAATGAATGGGTTTTCCCCTGTTTACGTACAAGGTTATCATGGCAACTTGAATAACAAAATTAATTTTAAGATGATTAAAAAACGTACTACAACTTGTTTGCTGGTTCATGATATGCAGACTGATTGTAAACTAAAAAAGAAAAATCATGCTTGCGATTTCCAGTGGAGTACAGTTGTGTGTTCAGTTTCTTCTGTATTTAGGTCAATAGCATCTGAGAAATGGAGAGAGCAAAAAAAAGGCAAATGATTGCCCTTGCCCTTCAGTCTCACCTCAGTGCCCCTAGCCAATGTCTGAACCATAGTCTGCTACTCTACTAATACTTACAGGACGTCATGCGATATTTGGCATTATAATAGTTTAGTTTGGCTAGTCATTTTCAGAAGTTTATTGTAGCACTTGTGAAAAGATCTAGACTGACAGCTCTGTACAGTGAAGTCTTCTGTTAATTGGTCCACAGAAAATTTGCAGGAGCTGGTGCAAGGTCTCTGCACATCGGATCCACCACCTTACAGACCTGTCTGGGGGAGCAGCAGGAAGAATCTCACTTCTCTGCCTGTAGCATCACTGGGTTTAAAGGTATTGATTGTCACCATTCTGTAAAAATATTCAGTGTGCATAAAAGGAGAGCAAAGCACTAAAGCAAAAGGTACCAGAAGTGTCACATGCCTTAACAAACCTGCTTTTTAAGTGAAAGCAGTTTGGCTTCAGTGTCAACAGTAGTAAATTACAGAGTAAGACTCCTACAAGAATGTTGTAGTTAGCAGGAAGATATTTATACATGGATTTTTAAAGCCCAGGGAATTCAGAATTAAGATTAAGTTCACAAGCCATCGAACACGTGGAAGTTGGAAAATTCATAGTTAAGGTCCACAAACTCACTTGGCTCACTCCCATGGATGATAGCAGCATCCCCAAATTCTTTTTTATCTACATTGTAGTAAATGGTATTTTTTGATGAAGAATTTTTTAAATACTTTAAGAAGAAATTCAGCAAATTTGAAAAATCCACTGCCTTAGTACTTCCATAGAAAATTCAGGAAGGGATCAAAGTGTGTGTGTGTTTTTATTTCTGCCTGGCTCTTCTGTGTCCCTGAGTTGCTGATGAGCTAAAATTAGAATGTCAGGATGGGTTGCTGGGAACTAATCACTAATAAACTCAGGTTCTGTGTGTTTAGCTCAGACTGATATATCCATTGAATCATGATGTATCTCTTTTTTTGTCATGTTTTTGCTGTGAGATGGCAAAAACAGAGGAAGGAATGTGGGTTTTCTGTTTTGTCTGATAAATGCTGAAAAACTGCCTGTCTTTGAATTCCTGGAAGGCACAGAATATTGTAATAATTATAAAATTCTCTTTTCTACATAACCATAAGCTTAGGGGAAATTACATCTTAGCCTTTGCATGAAACTTGACTTGGGGGGTGTGGGGGAGTCGGGTGGCAAATTTTGGAATGAGGGCAAAATTGCTGATAATCATGAAAATTATAGAGGAGGCATTATTAATGTAAGGTCTCCAGGAGTATATACAAATGAGGAATCTATTATGTGTATTGAAAACACAGCTATTATCACTGCATAAATAATTTAAATTTTTCATTTCTAATACCTGTGTGTTGTTTGAGAGTTACTAAGCCTGTATCTCTCATACAAATCCCGAAGTAACAGAGGAGCTGCAGAGTTCAGAGCAGAGCTTCCAGAAGCTTAAACAATGTCAAACTTCACTGATGCCCTTTCCAGTCATGTGGATCCTGCTAGCTTTGCTTCTGGATACAAGTCAAATATAGCTGCCTGTAAAAGTAATGCAGAAATACATTACCAGTGTTTGTTTTTAATTCTCCTTGTGACCTAGACAGCTTATGAACAAATTTGGAAGCCTAATTAAGATAATGCATTGAAAGCTGTCACTAGATTTGAACACAGAGTGAAGAGGTAGTAACTCTTTTTTGATTGAAAACCAAAGCACGTTGGGAATCGGAGTGAAAAATAAAATCCTCTCTTTACTTGATGGTTCCCAGAGATTAAAATGAGCACACAGTGGAAATGTTTGGAGAAGTCTCATTTTTCCCTTGCTCCTTCTTGTGTATTGCGAACACTATTATATGAGAACTGCAGGTAATATTGGCTCTAGGAAACAAATGGCTGACAGTTTTCCAAGCTAGCAGCAGAGTATCCCTTACTGGCTGCTGGCTGGTGAAGAAGACCAAAGTGTTTTTAATTGCTCACAGAGATAGCACTGTTTTGATTTAGAATCAGCAGAGAGTATGCCATTCCCTGCTTATCTACAACAAGCATCTGTTTTAAGATTACAGTACTTTCTATAGAGCTGCAAAAATGCGTTGACATTTTGCAAGTTAAAGGGAGATAGAGCTCACAGCGTGCTCACGCAGGATACTGCTCCCACCAAAGCCAAAAGCGGAGCTTACTGTGACTTCATATACGTGAAGGATTCAGTCCCAGCTTCCAAAACAAATACCATGAAAAGACAAGGGAGAGAATGTAAGGGCTGTGTAATAGCCAGGTCCTGAATCAAGTCACTAAGGAAAAAGAGTCAGCCTCTGACCCTGGCTGGCCAGCCAACTATTTGCCTGGAGGTAAGCGGTCCTTACCTGGGTGAAAGCCAACAGAGCCTTCTCCCATGCCACCCCTTTGAGGAAAAGGAAATGTGGAGGTCAGCGTTCAGCTGTGTAGCCTCCATAGTGAAGTGAAAGCAGGCACATCCTGATGCAGTTTGTTTGGCTGTGAGAGAACGTACACAAAGGAAGATGACCCACAACTGCCAACTTCTTGAGATTGTCTCTCAGATGTGTCTATGTATTCACTTTTTTCTGAAACAAGGATTTCTCATTTCTGTCATCAACATAATATATGCAGAAACATGCATAGGAACCATTTACTATATGCTAAGGAAAGAAATTTTCATTTTGTACTCTGTAATACCCAAGATCAACAATCATCTGCTGCTGCAGTTACAAATAGCAATTAAGGTTTTCCACTGTCTGACACTAGCTAGGACCTCCCATGCTTACCTTTCTACTGACATATTGCAATGCAATTTGTGTTTCTCCTGTGATACTGTAACAGAGATAAGGCTTTGAATGGGCTAAAAATGAGGAAAAGGTTATTATTTTTTTTACTCTTAAAAATCCACGTTACATTTAACAGTGATTAAGAGCCTGGTGAGTCATCTGTATTATTCCTTTAGAAATAACCCCTGTGTTGTAGTTCCATATCCCATCAGCTTTGTATTTTACATTTCCGGTTTTGTAATCTTGTGTACCAAGAAGATAACTGGGAGTGCAGGGAAAATTTCTCAGAGAAACTGTGTTCATCTCTTTTGGAGGGCTGTAGGAATGTTGGAGGGATTTAGTAGTGCCTTTTAATCAATGCAGAAATAATCATCTTAGTGTGATCCAATTTGATTATTTGCATTTGTATTCTTCTGTGATTTGAGAATATCTGCAGAGATGTTTTTGTAGGAGGTAAAGGTAAGGAGTAATGCGCCCTTTGTTAAGAGGCTGTGTAACTTACATGGATCAGTTTCAGTGTGATTAGTTTAAATAGGAAGGTGCTAGAAGATACTACCTGTCAGTTGTAGTATATTACACAAATATGCATACTACAGAGACAATAGAAATGAAATCTCCCGTATTTTTCTTTCTTTAATCTTAATGCCTAAAGATATTGAAAGTAAAATCCCCCCGAAATGCATTGTAACCTTTTTCCAGTTCACAACTGAGTAATCTGTTCTCCTCCCAGCCAGGCCTAGACAAGCTAGCTAGTTATGTGTTAATTATTTCTTGGGCTGAATTGCATGTGAGCCTTAAGACCTTCTTGTGTTTCTCCTCTTGTGACTGAGGGTCTGTGAAGACTGATGCAACTGGAAGAGAAGAACTGGCAAAGTAGTACCTGCTGGTAGCTTGGTAGGGTGCTGCTAAGAAATCTCTGTCTCGGACACCAGTGTTACACCCAGAAGCTCCCTCCACTTGTGATTCCCCTTCTGTTGCAGTTGGGAGTAATGGCTGCTCCTCAGGTTTCAATACCTCCACTGTGGCACGTTTGGCTTCCTGTGGTGAAGAGTGAGTGAATGAGTATGAAGAGAGACAGCTATGGCTGATGGTAGCCACAAGTAAAGTGGCTTTCCTGGTGACTGTGGCCCCCAGTCATGGTTTCTGAAATGCCTGACACAGAATAAGTATCCTCGTTATTTTTCTCTATAGCAAACAAGACCTTTTTTCCTCCGTAATTGATAGAGAGGAACATAACTGAGGGAGTTTAACATACTTATTGACTTAAGTAACAGAAATTTGGGGGAAAATGTTGTGAATATCATTCCCTTATTACTTTCTTGACTGAAAATCTACATGAGAAAATACCTTGACTTCATTCAGGCTTGAAAAATAGCAGGTGCTCTTACTGAGGCTGGCACAAATGTTCTGTGAGACTTACATGTTCTGATAAAGCAGTGCAGATGTAAGGAAACCAGACCATGTCCATCAGCAAAATGACAGAAAAGGAAAGGGGGCCTTCCTACTGTCAAGTTCACAGTGTTTGGTTCCTTGAGGCTTGTTTCATATCAATTTGGGGGTTCTACCGTCCTCCTGATGTGTCTATCATGGCTAATTACATAATCTAAAGTTTTAAGCCACTTAGTATATGGAATGGCAAAGCTCTTACAAAAGGATGACCAGCAATATATAAACCCCATCCTAATTACATTGCTTGAATCAAAATGACTTGCATGTAAGCATTAGCTAGGTAATACAGAAAATTGCTGCTCTCTGTAAGTGTTAAACCAACCCTAGGAAATCTTGCACTTTATGAAATTTTGTGAATTATATTGGCTGTTAAGAAATATTAAAAATCTCCAACTATGCAAAAGTGCACTATGGCTGGAGGGTATCTGGAGATGCTCATATTGTGAAGTGATCCTTTATGAGAAAAGCTCTTCTTTACTTGACAGCTGCGTTGTTCACCCTGATATGCTTCCAAAATATTTCAAGTTGTGGATTAGTTGCGCTGTTTTAATTACTAAATGCAGGCTTTTTTAATCAACCATGTTTCTAATGCCTGAGGAATTTGCCCAATCCTCTGGTAAATGTTAAGTCTTTGTTAGTGAAAGGCATTTGAAGAATAGCTCTGTAGTCTGAGGGCTAAGGAAAATCGATATAAAACAAAGATATATTTTCATTTTTCTGGTTCTGCATATGAAAAAAATGCCAATACGCCATAAACTATGTAGCCTTCTGCCATCTTTCTAACCCCTGGGGAATGCAGTGCAGAATGGACAGTTGTTCAGTTACTAAAACTTCTTTTCAGCCTCACAAAGACTTGGCTTCCCAACCTGATGAAAACATTCTTAGGAGTTTATATATAGCCCTGATTCTTTGAGCAGTATTGTTTGGTGACAATAATAACATTATTGTTTTAGTTTCTCAAAAGCTCTCTTCACAGCAGTAGTTGAATAGTAGCAGACTAAATGCCACAGTACAGTCCTATGTTGTACCATTTTCTTCTGCACCAATGGACATAGAAGATGCAGGTGTTGCTTTCTCTCACTAAATGTATACTGTTTAATAATATGCATAGGCATAAAAGTATTACTGCATGAAATACACCTTCACAAAATGTGAATACAGCTTCATGATTGGTAAAATAGAAGGAAAACAGTGCTTTTTGGAGCAAACTCCCAGCTGGTATCAATTAACTCAGATTTCTTTTGTCATATGCCACCATATGGTTTAAGGGAAACATTTTGGCACAGTCATTTTATTCTGGCTCAGGATTCATCTACCTGCAGAATTTGACAGCCTCTTTAGTGATATGAAGTCAATACAGAAGCTGAGAGCTTTGTCCCCCACCCCATCAGGGTACTCTCATTTAGAAGCAGACTTCTTTTCGCAGCAGTTTACACAATAGAGTATTTGAAGTGCTTTTAAGGATTTTTTTTTTCAACTTCAAACATTAAGCCTAAGCTTCCAGAGTGCCTCTGGATAGATAAGCAAAGAGAGTCCTTGACTTGCTCAAGCAGTTTAACTGCATATTTGCTTGGTATATGTTTGTGGTAACATAACTCATTCACGTAACAGTAATTCATAAATCAGGAGATCTCTAGGTTTCTAATTTACTGTTTAGCTCCCATTCTTGCAAAGCTGCCTTTATGCTTACCTACAGTTGTGAGAAAACTCCGTTCTCCCGACCCCAGTTTTACATTATGCTCACGGATGTACTATAACCTCATGTAATAGATACAGTCCCTTGTGACATGTTATAATATAATAGGCCAGCTGGTAAAAGTGGAATAATGAAGAAACGTGAGTAACTGCTGATGTCAAGATAGGAATGATGTGAATGATGTGCTCTGGCCAAATCCCAAATTAGAGCAGAAAACAGTCAGCTGAGATAGGTATGGTTTGAAGCAGCATTCAAAATATTAGCATCCCATAGTGATGTGCAAAAAACTCACTAGCTCACTAACCTTCAGAGTAACTGAGGATTCTCAGCACCTCTGAACAAGGGCCCTTCCTGCAGAATAATTCAGGGTGAAGTCAGAATGCATGAGCAAAGCTACTTTGCAGAAATCCCTCAGCAAGAACAGTGGTGCAGTTTACGTCAGTCTCAGCCATACCTTCTCAGAAATCAAATTATGTTACAACCTAGGCTCTTGAGGATGTGGGCACATTTTTACAGCATTGCTCCAGAAACATTCAGCTAAATCATATATAAAAAAAAGAGTTGTGCTTGCTTGATTGTGCTGAAAGATACAGGATGTGCACTGGCTAAAAATCACTGTAAGATGCTTATCACACTTGACCCCTTGGGAACAGAGCTATACTTGTATGTACAGCTGGTCAAAATTCCTTTTTTATAAATGTTGACTTGAGCACAAAAATATTGGAGCTTCTTGTCCAGAATATTCTTGAGAGAAGGAAGGGAGAGTTTGTTTCTGAAGCTCGTCTATATTCATTTCAATACTCTCATTTAAGAAAACTTTTTAAGAAAGGAGCCATGCTCCACAAAAAGCAGATTCCACCACCCCACCCCCCATTTGCAAACATTCCTGGTTGATTAAAAACTCACTTTTTGTCTTTGCTTTTGCTTTTTTATGATGTTCTGACTTGGAACACACCAAGATCCTTGCCTAGCCTAGTGATAATGTTACCAGCACTGGAAGTTAGAGCAGCCCACTGGGGAAAGTAACTTCTGCTATTTTTCATTTGGTGTTTAGAAACAACCCTGAGACCCAGAATGGTTGAAGTTTTACAGCTTCTTTGGCCTCACTCCTGTGCTAGTCTTCTGAGGCAGCAGCTTGAGGTTTCACATACAAGTTTAGCATCAATCTTGCATTACGGAAAATTCTCTAAGAGGCTACTGAGATTCTCTTACATTGTTGAACAAGTTCAAAATCTGACAAGTGAGCTCAGGAACGTTACTTGGAGTTTAGAAAATTTTTTCACTTTGAGTTCAACAAATACAGGCTCTGTCTCTTTAACACTCATTTTGTTCAAGCTACCAAAGGTTAGACAGTTTCTAATTTGGTATCAAATTGATCTTGTCAGTGGAAATAACCAAGTGCTTAACATGTTATAATAGGCTCTAGCTTCCAGAGTTAAAACTTTGTAAGCATTAAGAAAATGAAACTCTAAGTCAGCTGTGGAGTAACCAAAGCACAACTTACTGACGTAAATGTTATTTGCCGTATTCCTCCATTTCCAAATGGACAAGGCCAGGAAAGAGCAGAAATATCTTAAAAAGGGATGTTGGAACAGATTATTTTTTTTTCAGATGGAAGAGATAAGTGAATTGCCAGGCACCCAAAACTGCATTCTTGTGTCCAAGGGGAGGGGAAAATAAAAAGATGCCTTAGGGCAAAGAGCAGTCTCCAGTTAGTGACTAGTTTATAATGGAAAATCTTTTTAGATGTTCTTATTACTAGAATGGGAGAGATGAGAGTGTACTTATTTATTTTTGAGGAACTGATTATTCACTTTGTTTTACCAAAACTCTGTAGTTACCTCAGCCCTGCAGTCAGTAGCAGGATAAGGTGGACTCAGTGTTGTGCTAGGGAAGAAAACTGGCTTTCACCACAGACAGTCAGTGTGATACTGAACAAGGCAATGTTGGAAGGGGCTTTGAGCAGCCTGGTCTAGTGAAAGGTGTCCCTGCCCATGGCAGGGGGGGTTGGGAACTAGGTGACCTGTAAGGTCCCTTCCAACTCAAACCATTCTATGATTCTATGGCATGTCTCTGTTCATGTTGGTCATAACCAAGTGATTTGTTCTCAGTCAGTTCTGTAGAGGAGACAAGGAGAAAGTAGATGGAGTCAAAGTACAAAATTACGAAGATGACCTTAAGCATCCATGTGTTCCTTTCTATCCTTGTCACATAAAGTCAAAAAAGCTGAATGGGCAAGAATAGACTAAGTTGGCTACGGGAAGGAAGAAGGCAACTCATATATTTCTAAAGAAAATTAACACACTGAAGACATGATAACTTGAGAAAATTCTATTTCAATTGATGTTCAAATCTTGATTTGTATTTTTTTCATACCATCAAGCAATTGCTTGGTCTTCCTTATTAGACAGCTATAAAAGCCACTCAGCTTATGAACTGAGAAGGGGAAAAAAATCAAGAAAGAAAATAAAAAAAGTCACCCTCAAATTGTTATATTGTCAACACATGACTTAGTGTAAATCCTCAAAGAATTCCAGTTTGAAATACAACATGGTAGAGAAATTAACAAAATGAAATACAGGAATTCTCCAGTTCTAATGATGTGCCTTTAAGGGAAAATTGCTCAGCTTACACAACTCATTACCTTTTCTGTGTAATGGAAGAAATATTTACCTACCTCAAAGGAATTTATGAATTGGATCCTGATTCTGATTTTATGGTCACATAAATGGTAATTTTACAAATGAACATTTGGGCTGGTAAAAGGACAGAGGAAAAAAGTCTTTTTTTCAAAATAGAGACTTTTACAGGTGCAAAGCAGCAAGCATTAGTATTTCCTTAATAATATTTGACACCACATAAAGTTATAAATAGATGCCCATCTCTCCAAATTCCCAAGCCACTATTAACAGTAATGATACAAATAAAAGCTGTTTTGTTTTGTGTCATGCTTGGAATCAGTAGATTGGACTGTTAGCTCCATCTGGAAATTTTAAAAATATATAACCTTAATGTAGCAATATTGCTTATGCACTACCTTGACAATACTGTCTGGACTTGAAACAATTTGCCTAGAAATGCAATGCAAAGCCATCAGAACAGAAGTTAGCCTCTAAAGAACTGGACGAATGAATGTGATGAGGTTCTGAGTTCCTTGTCCTCTGGAACTGAGTAGCAAAACTCCTGCTGACTTGGAGGGTGGCTTCAAACATCTGTCCATGCCTGGTAAACCAGAAAACATTGATAATTCAACACATCCTCAAGCCTTAGGAGTCTAAACTATCAGATCCTTGTCAATTTGCTGCTTCCTGCCTTTCCTGCAAACCTTCTTCCTTCTGATTCTTTGTTGCAGGTCATGCCTGCTTTTCTGTGCCTGTTTTTAGACATTTACGATGACATAAAAAGAAGACAGTCACTCTGTGCTTGGAGGAGATAGTTGTGTGTCTTGAAATGGTTAACTTCAGATATCTAATAGTCACTGCTTTGCCTCAAAGACTACTTTTGCTGTTGTATGAACTGCTTTCTCCCTAATGTCTTGGCATATTCCCTCTTCATGAAAATGTTAAGATTTGAAATTTGAAATCTAAAATGCTTCATTGTCCCAGATTTCCTGCCACTGGCAAAGGAGGGAAGACAGTGTCAGTAACCTTGGTGCTTTTTTCAGTCAGGCTTTTTCAGCAAATCCAAACAAAATCACATAGGTCTCAATATAAAAAGCTTTACAAGATTGCCGATTCCCTCTCAAATCAGTCTCAGTGCTAAAGGAAATTATTTGATTGCTTTACACATTATAAATTATTATGAAGGATATTTGCAAAAGTTCCTAACTTCTGATATATTTACGAGCATGAGTCATGACCATAATTCCCTTCCCTGCTTTTACTCCCTAATATATAATCTGGTGCTGCCAGACTGTACTGTGCCGGCAGTTTGATACAGCATGGGTCCAGGCAGCTATGCCATGACTTCAAGGAGGCTAGGAGTCTGCCCTAAAATTTTCTTAATCAAGAAGTCCAAAATGCAGATGAACACAACAGAATCCCTTTCTCATATAAGTAGTCCAAATGCAGTTGATGGTTGCTTCACTTTTTGAGTTCTTAATCTCTTATGCCATTGGCCTTGATTAGAGATGTGAAAGTTTTAGTACCTTTGAAACAGCTGCAGCTTCTGTCCTTACGTCAGAAGATAAAAATATTCTGCTCTTTGCATCTAATTCTGTTTGGTTACAGTAAAATTAGTGCTGAAATTAGGGATTCTGGTTTTCAGGTTACTAAAAAAAAAAAAAACAACCTGATAAAATTACATCAGCTATAAGCTTCCTAGAGTCAAAATAAATATACTTGAATGGCAGAAAGTGACACATTTCCTTTAAAATGTTTTTCTGGAATTCACCTTCTGTTCACACTGTCTGCCGCACAGCATATACATCTCTTCCTGTTCATGCTCTCTGCGGTTCACATGTGCATTGGTAAAACTAGTATCTTAAACAGCTTTTTATTTGTGTACTAAATTCCATGTGGGACCATATGTACCAAAACCTAAATGAAGCAATGGCAAAGTTTGTGTATGTTTTCCTCCTGCCTTTCTGTCTGTCTTGTAAAACAGCTCATTTTTGTTCAGGTTTACATGGCTACCATTCAAATCATCATGTAAAAATCAGTTTTCTAAGAATTTACAAAGTACTAACCATTTGTAGAAACAGACACTAAGGATTCACTAATAATACCACTAATTAAAAAGAAATCTCTCTCCTGGAGCTGTAAATAATTCATTTTATGTTATATGCCTGGGAAGAGTACGGTCTCTTTTTTTAGGGGAAAAGAATTGGAGTTTGTTCTAAATGTTACAAAGTCAAGGATAGAAAATACAATTAAAAATGTCATTTTGATCATAATCCCCCTTTCAGATATGGCATGTAAAAGAAAAGGTATATTTAGTAATGGATCATTTCACAGAAAGGCTTAAAATGTCATTGCTAACCATATTTTCTACCTTTGCTCTGTGTGTGTAGATAACCACTTGTTCCATTTGCCACCTACACACTGATAAAGCTTTAAGCCCCCTTCCCCAGGTGAAAGGATAATGCAGTGGTTAGACTGAAATTTGAATTTGATGAGCCGCTTTGCCATGGACCTGTATCTGGTGACCTGCCACAAATCCCTTATTGCCATATGCAAACAAAAGCCAGTAAACGCTGCGATGTTTAGGTCTTTTTTCGTGGCGTCTGGCTTGTGCAGACTTATCAGGCCTAGTTGGGCTTGTGTGACACCTTACCTAGAGAAAGCCACTTTGAAATGTGGGAACATTCAGTCTGGGGAATCAGGCTAACTCAAGACTGAAGTAAAACACACAAAATTACTTGCACAGGATCCTCAGTACCAAGTGCTTGATCTGCTTTTATTCCACTGCACTTACTAGTGTGATTGACTCCTGGCTATGTTTCAGCATCTCATTTCCCTGACTGTACATGCCGTCTGCTTGCTAGACCAATCCTGAGATTTCACTTGGAGTGGAATAACCAGGTCTCTTTCTGGACAAAGTTAACAGCTGCACAGGGTTTGAACAAAGATCATTCCACTGGGCAGGAAGGTCCTCTGACGTTGGTCCTCCAACCAGTCTGTTCATCCACTGCCATTCCAGAAAGCATCATATTGGCACATGACCTCCTGCAATAGCATAGAGAGATTAATGCTTAGAGAACCTATAAAAGGTTTTTAAGATGTCTCAAGCCAAAACAGGGACTACAAGGGACCTGGAGGAGAGATGGGAACTTTATACCCATGTTTCTCAAGCTGTGCCACATGAGATAGGAGAGCTCGTGACTGTGATATTGGTCACCTACAGGGATGTGGAGTGGCTTCATCTAGAGGAGTTTAAAAACACCATTGAAACTGAATGTGATCTATACTAAGGTGCAAGGATGGAAACTGCCATGTTGAGTACAGGGCAGACAAGTATTGTGCATGGCATGAGCCATGTGCTAGAAACACCTTTGACAGAGGAAAAATAGAGGTGTATGGGACAGCTGTGGAACCAGGGTTTGCATTAGGTGGTGTGCAGCGTGGAATTGACTGGCTGGTGCTGGGTGTGGCTAGGCAAAAGCAGTGACAACATGAGCTACTCTGCACCCCTTGGCGAAGGCAATGTGCCCACCCATAGGTGGAAACCATACAAAGGGGAAACTTATTTACTTCAGTTCCCCCAGACAGAATGAATATTTCACTTTCAAGTGTGTTGTGAAGTGAATAATTCAGAGGCACTTGGACATTATAAAAGAGAGTTGTGTAAGCAAGTACGAGATACACAGTGGATACCCGCTGGCCCTTGAGTCAGGAAGGCAGGTGTTTAAATGTTCTGCTAAACAAGGATGGATTTAAACAAGAGCATAAGGTCAGAATCCCCATTTTGTCATTTTTTTTCTCTTTGCTTTGGTCCTAACAACATCTGCTGCACTGCATCATCCTGCTAAACATATCAGAACAGTCAAGACAACACCTCTTAAAAAAAGCTAGTTGTCATTTCACACTAATATCCTGGCAGGAATGAAGCTAAAGTGGTTAGAATTTTTTTTAAGGAACATCAGCATTTGGCAAATAAGGATGCATGAAAATAATTGAATGTACTATACATTTCACTAGAGCAGGCTTGAATAGTTCCTGCACTAAATTACATATGTGGACCCCACTGTTTCATCTGAGATCATCTCAGCAGGAATGACTATGGAAATGCAAATTTACACTGCTGCTGAGTCCTTGCAGATTTTACACTGTGTGTCAATGATTTGCTTAAGGATCTTGGAATGGTTTGCTTTCTTTCTTAACGTTTAGCAATTCAAACATTATGCTCTCCAAATTAGATAAAATGATTTAAATCATAATGGTCTTTTCAGTATCCACGCTGGGCCTCTTCTCACTTGCTGCAGGAGGTTCCAGGTTTCTCTATTTCTCCTCTGGGCAATGTACGAGTATGTCCATCACTTCATCTAAAATATAGAGAGGACTTTGTGCCAACGTCCTTTCAAAAAATGACAAAATGTTCATTTTTAATATAATTTTTTGTTTTACCAAAACCAGAGTCAACACGGGTGACAATATTGCTGTTCACACAATATCCTACAGTTACTCTGCCGTCTGTTGTTTTTACAAAGCTTCCTTCAAAATCACTGCAAGCTATGCCAATATAGTGACTGATGAAGCACCCTCTGTACAGAGGTGTTAGATATCTTGTTAGACTGACTGATAGAGTTGTTAAAGGTAGCCAAGTTTTTGCCTGTGTGAGCTATTTTCACCTTGTCTCACACAGACTATCACAGCCAGATTGACTCCAAGTCTGTAACTATCCAAAACTGGCAAACTCCTAATCGCATTAATCCTTGTACCAAAGAAGCAGCAGAGAATGACCAAGACAGGTCTGCTAAAAGTTGAAAAAAAAATTAAATCTCCTAATAACATTGTCTTGCTTTCTTCCATTAGAAAAATCCAGTTTTTCCATAAACATCAAAGGGAAGGAGACCTACTTTCCTACAAATTTCTTTGGTGATTGACTTCACAGCCTAAGATGCAAGGTCTTGCTCAAGCCTTACCAACTGTGGGGCTGTTTAGAGGGGCTTTTGATATTGCCGACTTCCTGGTATCTGATAAACAGTACACCTTTTGCCCTCATGGGAGGCACTGATAGCCTGACTCTACCCAGCCTTCATGGAACTGCTAGGAACTTAATGTCTCTGAGACTGCCGTCACTCTGCCGTGCTTGCTTGAGCATATTATTGGGAACTGGATGGACAGATAAGCGCAGCACTTAACAAGTCACATGAAGGTGGGTACCTTACTAACAAGGGTAGAAAACAGTGCTGCTTGTAGCTAGGCTAGTCAAACTCACATTTCGGGACATACCTGATTTTCAGGGGATCATTAACTTTCTTCCAGTTTACTGTAAGACTCTGATACATGTCTCTCCATCTGCCAAAATTCAATTGTAGAACAAGTTTAGGGATGTTTAAAAAAATCAGTCATTCTGAGAAGTAAACTGCACTTGGATGAATTCTCTTAATATGAATTGGTCTTTCTGTTATCTCTGCTCTTTAACTCTGTTTCTGATGGTGAAGATTTTTGGCAGTGGCAGTGGAAGGGATAGCACATTTATGGGGAAGTGCTGAAGGTGTTTTTAGCTTGAAACTAGTGGTACTCCTTGAAATGCTATACTCGTGGGAACTGTGCTTGGAGGCCCGACCGACTGAAGCATGCTGCTCTGGGCTCCATTAGCTGTGGCCGTGTTTTGTCGTAGGTCAAAGAACAAGAGGAATTCTAGTACGATGGAATTTCTAGCCATCCCAAGAATAGAATGGGTTGGATGTTCTCCAGTCAAACCAATTTTTTTTTTTTTTTTTTTTTTTTTTTTTGTCAGAAAATGGTGACTCATCACATCTGGAATGATTTGTGGAACTCTGTCAGTTTTAGCGAACTGACAGCAAACCGTAAGGAGGTTTTCATCATTTCACACTTGTTTGCTGGGCAGGAGGTTGTAGACCCCAGCAACAGCCACTTCAGCATCATGGGACTTCTGTGGGTTTTCCTAGCTGCCAGGAACTCTCACAGGCATTTGGAGGCCGGAAGCCCAAGGAGCCTTTGGTCCACTTGGAGTTAGGCCCACTGTTGTGCAGCTGAGAGCTCATGCTGGGGGCCTCTCTCAGGGCTTTCATGTAGACACTGTTGAAATTTTCCACATATAAATGGTGCTTTTTTTTTCCTGAAAAAATAGCTATTTATATCCATACAAGTAATTTACAGATACTTTAAGTGAAAAAGAAAGTCAACACATTTATTTCTTAAATTGACCTAAATTTAAAGTTTTTTAAAAAAACCCAAAACCCACAAATTCTCAAACTCCAATGTTTCATTCTGCCCAGGATAGTCGTCCTTCCATATTTGGGAGAAAGAAAGGTTGAGATGTGGTTTTCTGGTTTTTTGATCGTGTCTCGTGTGGAAAGGAGGATTTAAATAAGCCAACTAAAAAGCCTGCTCTGTCTAAAAACCCTACTCTGGACACCTTTGCCAGTGAGCTGGAATGCTGATTCCCACACTCCCAGTCTGCTTCCTCACCCATGGACTCTTGGACCAGAGAGTGGTCCTAGTCCTAAAGCCTAGGCGCTGGGCATCAAGCAAGAGTCTGTCATGGTCTCCAGTTTCAGTTTCCTCAACATTTTTGAAAAATCAGTCATTTTAGCTCTTTGGCAACAAAATATTTAGGAACTTTTCACTTTCATGGGAAACTCTTGAGATTTTTATTTTTGTATTCCAAAGAAGGAAGAAAAAAGTCTAGAATTTCCTACAGAGAAGAAGTGTCAACTTCTAATGTGGTGTTCTCAGGAATATCCTTGCTAGAGGCCACAGTATTGCAGCCTTAGGAACAATGGGAGCTGGATAGAATAGAAGTAGGCAATATGAAGTGTCTGTTTTCTGTGATGTAATTTTATTTTTATCCAGGATCAGCAGCATGCTAATGCCTTGACAGCCAAAATCACAGTAAACTCTCGCTGTAATGAATGTAGGGATGCAGACTTGCCTGCAAATCATAAGAGGTGTGAGTTTTGGATGCAGTCATCTGCACTGCCAAACCTTGCCCACATGTTGTGCTGTCCTCACATTGGGATTTTTCAACTGTTATTTCTATTAAGAAATAGCATCGCTCTCAGAAATTACAGAAAAGAGTTTTGGGAAAAAGCAGAGCATTTTTGAAATCTCATCTCTGCCACCCCCTCTTCAACACCCTGTTGTCACCTTTTCCTTCCATAAATTACTTGGAATAATTAGAGCTTTTTAACAAACCTGAAGTTATCTGTTTATCAGTGAGTGACGCTATAGCTCTTCAATAGCACTTGTTAGCAGGGGGATGTTGATCTGTCGTCTTCGATCTTGGGAAATGATCCTGGTGAGATTAAAATCACATTGAATATGCTGTTTTCTAAAGAACAGCCTTTTGGTTCCATGGAAGGAGAGTTGCCTCTTTCACTGTGCTGCCAAAGCTTTTCCTCTACACTTTCAAATTAGTATGAGTCATTTTTGCAGAGAGCTGAATATCTGCCTGCTAGTGAGGCTGCAGGTGTGGGTGTTATTCCCAAAGTCCTCTTCACATTCCGTGCTTGCTGTTGCATTCCCCCAGCACTGGTCCTGCCTTTTTGCTTGCTAGATTGAAACATGCATTCAATTCTTGCTAAGCTTTTTTGCAGGGAAGCATTGATCCTGGTCTTGTTCAGTAACCTCTGACAGTAAAGGTGTCTGCATGTTCTCTTTGAAGCAACTACAAGCTTGAAGGGAGAGGCCATAATTTGCACTAGACCATCTGAAACACTTGGAGAACACAGACAAGTCTTCACGCATGCAAACCTTTCTTCTGGTCTGAGGGAGAAGCAGCAGGCCGGCTCACACTAACCAATATTACTCAGCCATCATGGCTGCAAAAACGCCACTACTATTGTATTGTAATGCTTTCTGTAAAAATGCCAGAGAAATAGAAAATAGAAATCTGGGGAGGGGTACTTTAAGTTTTTAGTATTCTGCACGAGAAACAGTTCCCCAAACTGAAATAATTTTGTTTGGCATTTTTCCTAGATCTGTACTTGCACAAATCTGACTCCAGAGTGAATATGATCGCTTAACAGGGTCACAAAAGTATTTTTCAGCAGGCATCTTTAAGATTGCCTTCCTCTCTTTTGCCTTGTTTCAGTTGCCAGGCCATATTCCCTCAGCCCTGTAGAGCTTCATTTTCCTTCCAGTCTGAAGGCTGGTTCTCTGGTGTCTATTCATATCCATAATAATGGCTGTATGTTTACAAAATATTAGGACTGAGCATGAGACTTTTCAGTTTGTAAATAAGAGCAAAATCTATTAGGCAAGCAAGGAAGCAAGAATTCATCATTTAAATCGCAGATTAGAAACAGTGGGTATAAAAAGCTGCTTGAAACTGTATCCTGCATTAAAAGGAAAATAGAGCCTGTCATTTACTCGCTGGAATTTACATTTTTTTCCTCTCCTGCAAGAAGCGGGATTCAATACATGGGTGATATTAATTACATCTTAACTTCAGCCATCTTAAGGCTTGCCCCTTAATCTACATGAATTATCTTAGTTCTGTCTGGAGACAGAGGAACAGAGGCAGGCAGCTCCTGAGAGTAATTCCACCCACCTCTTTTAAGAGAGGATGAATAGTCCTCTCTGAATGTTTTGGATTGCCTTTCTTCAAGATAGCTGAAGTTAGGCGAGATGAGCCCCATTTCCCAAAGTGAAACCCTAGATTTCCCCCTGTCCCCCTTTCCTATTCATTGATCTGTTTTTCTCAGAAGAACTAAATGAAAAAAAGTGGCTATAGAATCAGTTGGCAGGATCCCTGCAGGATGATGCCTCTCTTTTTATCATATATAATTTTTTTAACAAACAACAACAACAAAACCTGCAGTGATATTGCACAACCTATAAAGAGTTCTCTACATTGGGCAGAAATAAAATGCAAAGCATTTATCCCTATATTGCAAAGGGTCCTAGAGGTGCAGTAATCAACACTTTAGACAGCCAGAGTGGCGTTCTAGGAGACATGCTGTAAAGCAGAGCCAGACTCAGTGGCTATACAATCCTGTGTCTGTGGTAACTTTCATAAAGAGGGGCAAGCGGGTATCGTTGTTCCACAAGGAGGTTTGGATAGTTTAACCCTGGGGATCCTAGTGGTAAAGGCAGTATGGCTGGAGCAATTTGTATTTGAGTTAAACCCTACAAGACTCTGAGCATTCTCCATGCTGATCGACCCAGTGGGGCACAGGGAGGCTTGTATTTTGCAGAATCACCCCCTTTTTTACAGTTGTAGTTTATAAAGAGAATTATATGAGAGAAACTTCCTTTTCAAGGCCAGGGAAATATGACCGGAACAGTCCACTTTGACGGGGGTCTTTAAGTTTCCAGAAATACTTACCATGGTGTGGCCTGCTCCTAAAGTGAGCTGAGGAGCAGTGGGGCTTCAGACTGTGTGCAGACCCCCTATATAGAGTCCCTGTATGGGTGCTCTCTCCAGTGCAGATCACATTGCCATCTAGCCACAGGTCTCTGCAAAAATGGAACTAGTCAACATGCAGTAACAACCTTTATTGGAGAAAAATGCAGCCTTGCAGATCCCACCAAAAGCCCTTTTCCTTCAGCCTTTATCAGAATTGGGGAGTGACTCATTTCAGTACTGATAGTAGAGCCTACTCTGCATCTCACAGGCATCTAAGCACTTTCTAGGAGCCTCAAAACCCACAGAAGTAATTTCTGGGTAAATCTTAATCTGGGTATTTTGAAACATATGTTTTTCCCCCAAATAAAGGTGCCATTTCTCATCGGTTATTCTACTCTACCTTTGAATTTCTCCTTTCCTTAGAAAAGTCTGTAATTGCAATAATTAAATTGATGCTTTTAAGAATAAAGTTACCTGGAGCCACTTCTACAAATATGAAGCTATTAGACTTTGCCCTTTGCTTTAGAATTTGCCAGGAAGCCACTTCTCCTTACAGTCATCTCCATTCAGCCAAAAAGACAACTGTCATATAAAAACATTATGCAGCTTGATAGAGTGAGTGTGCCATTTATCAGTTTTGGGCCAAATCTCATCTTCAGTGATTACCTCATGCCACTCTATTCACTCTAATGGATTTGATGTGAAAAGAGATGGAGCTGATAGAAACTCAGCTTATGCTTTCAAGCCAAGACAACAGGCAACAAATCCAAAGCACGTTGATCTAATATATACTGATAAAGCCAATGTCTTGGCCAAAAAATTCAATAGTGTGCTTAAGTGAACAAGACTAGTAGGCTAATGTGTGCATGGCTCGGTACAAACAATTGCATCTTATGCTGGCAAAGTATGATTAGTAGGCGTAAGAAATTCAAATTCTGGTAAATAAATACTAATGTTTGTTACACCCAGTAGTTGTGTAGCAACAGAAATGGAAGAAAAATGTTATCCCCTGACATGCTCAATACTAGTCTTGTTAAATTTCAAGCGCTCTGGTCCCATGAAACATGCAAGTAAACCTAGTTGCAAGCATCTGAGTAGTCACATGGAATTATTAGCTGCCTTGCATTTTCTTCAAATGGATAATCAAGTCTAAACTTGCAGCTTCTTTACTGTCTGACACTTTGCACCTAACTAAGGTTCTGTGTGCCTCTGCAAAGGTGGTTAAGGACTTCCAGAAAGCCATTCACCAAATACAGGTGGTGTATATGCTTCCAATTCCAGGCCCTCGCTTAAATCCCTGAATTTGGATGGAAATAATGCCAACCATAGTCTTTTCAGGAGGCTATCAAAAGCCATTACATGTAGCCAAGAGGCAAATCTGATGGTGCCCAAAATAGGTGTGGAAAGCACAATGAGGTATCATCAGTGTATGTGACATGCCCTTAAAATTTCTCATCCAGAAACACAATCTGTTTTTGAAGAGGGGGATAGTGCTGGGAATCAAGGCTGCAAAACTACATGGCTAAAAGAAGCAGTTAAACTGCTGTGTGGCCTGAAAGGTATTTGGGAAAGAATGAAATGGGAAGGCACCACTCAGGGATGCCTTAGTGTTAAGTTTGATGTTTTATGATTGCAAAAGGAAGGAAAATAGACTCTGTAAATCTCTTCACTATTATGGGAACACATGTAAGCAGAGGTCAGTTTTCTGGAAGTTGGTAATTTGAAAGTTATTCTGATCTGCGTCTTCTCATTTGAACTTTGCTTCACGAAATGCATAAAGTTAGTTTCCTAAATGGAAGATGGATTAAAAGATCCAAAAAGCTGATGTCACTTCATTCTTTTCACTGGTAGACCTATTGTTACATAATCATCATAGAAACATAGAAGAAATTAATTGGGAAGGGACCCTTGGTAGTCAACTGATTAAACTACTGCTCAAAGGAGGCTAATGAAAAAGTTCAGAATTTCTAACTTCAAAATATTTGCTGGCAGTGGCATAAACCATGTTCTTTGATTTCAGCCACTGTGGTTAGTGTAGGGACGGGGGAAAGAGAGAGAGATTTTAAACCACCTCTTTGATTTTCCTATATTTTTGTGCTCTTAGGTCTGCCTGGCTCCCACTGTAAATTGAGACCTCTCTAAAGTATGTTTTGTTAATGGGCCATGAGAAAGAAAATACAGTTTTAGCATTCCCTACTCTGCCTGTGTCTTCTGTTCCCATTTTAGAAGAGTGCCATTACAGTGGGAGCCGAGAGAAGAGCTGGAATAGGGTCATTCCCACAACCTGTGCTGATGAGGGAGGCTCCTTTGCCTAGTCCCACAGTACTTCTCATGCTGAAAGATCAAATGTAAATCTTTCTTACATCTTCTGCTGTACTCAAAGGGATAGTACAGAGGACCCATACATTTACATTTCAAATAACCATGTTTGCTAATACACAGGGCCCAGCTGCATACAAACCTCTGCTATCTGGAGGGAGTTAGAATCCATCCACATCTGCTGGATTTCAAATTGGCACTTCATGTATCTCTCAGAAAACCAGTAAGAGGCATGTAAAGAAATGAGATATATTTTCCAGTGCAGAATTTCCCTGTAATTAGAAATATTTCAAGTCCTCTTTTTCTATTTCAGTAATCTAAAATGGAAAAACTCATCATAAGCAAAAGGCAAGCGATTTTCAATCTACATGTGCGACATCATTTATCATTAGGAGCTATGAGAGCATGACCATTAATTTTTTTCCCAGGTCTTTCATATCTTGTATTTTTTAACTCACTTTTGTATTACGTTTTTGAATGATAAAGTGTTCAGTTCACTGCCTAGGGATTGTTCTCAAACTCTTTAATATAAACCACATCCATACAATATTGAAGGATCTGACTTAAATTAAATCTACAGAAGAAGGGATATTCAAAGTTCTGTATTTTTATGAGTGTATCATTCATCTTCATCTGTCATGTCAGTGTCTCTCTGTACTGTAAGACTGTGCACTTGTCTTGGCCATTCTAAATTGCTTAGATATCCTTGAAAAACCAGAAAAAAATCAGAAGCAGTAAGCATTTTGTCGTCAACTTCACCGAGCCCAGAATTCAGCTTTTAATGCAAGGAGTGCTACTTACATGGAAGTCTCTGCTCAGTCACTGCAGAAAATTAAATACCAGGTGTGAGAGGCTATGGAAATGATGCTCACCTTAGTTATGCAAGTGTTAATCAAAACTAAGCTCCATGGATTTAAATGGAGATGCAGCAAGGTCGATCAGCTGCCAGACAAGAACCAGGTTCATTAAGTGCTAAGGGAGTGACTTCCACCAATTTTCCAGATGTTGCATTTTCCTGTATCATTGAAGGGTGAATGGGAAGCTATAAGCAGCAGTAAATAACAGAAGAGGATATGATAAAGTAGTGGGGGGAGGTTAACTGTAACCTTCCTGTGAGCTGTTTTCCTGCTACGCATTGCTTTCCCCTGCAGTTGGTTTGCCAGCCCACAGAATGTCAAGCTGTTGCAAGACACACTGTTTTAGCACATCTGTCAATTCTCCAACCAGTGTTAACCTGATGCACTGTATAGATGCAACCTGGCTTCTACGCACCATCTGAGGCGGCACATATGTATGCATATGAACCTGAAATGTTGCTCATGGAGACTTTTAGTGGTCTGGCACCTTTGGAAACACAGTAAATCATCTGATATCTGTGCACCAAATTGTGTAGGAATTTGCTCCTGATAACACTTCTGGTACCAGAGTTTCCATTCTAAAATTTGTCCATGATCAAAAGTAGACTTGTATAGTGTCTGCTACTTAGAGTAGTTGCACAGCGTATATGCTCTAGAGAACATTTACTTGCTTTTGATGCAGTTTAGAAACAGTTTGTCAGAACAAAATATAATCCAGTATAAGTCATCACTAGCAACCTGGATAGTTTTTAGAGCTTAAATATTTCTTCCCTTTCTTAAAGTGCAAAGACTTGACTCACTTCACTACACCTTCTCTCATGGAGAAAAGCTATCATACTACTTCAGCTCACAGTTACAGGAGCATACATCAACAGTATCAAAATTGATGTCTCTTATGAGCCCTTTTAAATGAATTTACTACTATTTATTACAGGGACTGTATTTATTAAGACATTTTATCAGGAGTTTTAGACTTTTTAGTTAAATCAAATAAAAATATATTATTTTCTTCTTATTTGTGGTACTGTAACTCCATTGCTTTTTAGTGTTTCAGCAGCCAGTGTAATTCAGAGGATAATCTGACTTTTTGTATTTATGTTCCTAATGAAGTTAATCTGAAATTTCATTTCCATTTCCCTTATTACCAGCTAAGCTGTCATGAGAAAATAAGTTCAGGGCAATACTGTTTGGTCATGGCATATCTAAGCAACCCGAAAGCTTGGATTCCAAATGAAAAAAATCAGTAACCAGAGGTGCTTTTTGTTTACTATTCCCTACCATGTCCCTGACCTCGCACTGTCCTGCAGTGGGCACGTCTGGGTTTTTAAACATTCTGGTCTGGACACCTGCAGCTCCTCTCTCTGTTAACAGCTTTCAAGACTCCAAACCTCCAGCAAGCAGAAGAGTCCAATTGCAGAGCTGTGTCCTTGCTGCCCAGCTGGGGAAAGCTCCGATTGACTTTACAGTCTGCCCCCCACCCCCAGCACTTCTAAGAACACCATGCAGTGGTGTGAGTAACGGGTGAAACGCTCTTCTGGGAAGAGTTAGCACAAAATACAAGGAACCTGAAAAGAATGAACTCACTGTATGGTTGGGGGGGTGTGTGTGTGCATGAAATTCAAACCAAATGTCTTACAGAATTAAGACTGGTTTGCAGAGAGACCTCCTGTGTTAAGATTGTAAGCTGATCATGTTCCACAAACAGAAAAAGATGAAAAATGAATGCTGTGGACCCTGCAGATTCATAGTCACCTGTGAACTTGGGCACGTGTGAAGCTTCCGACACATAAGCAGCCGCGTTGAAGTCGGTGCCCATAATTAAGCCTCTTCCTGAATCGGGACCTGGTTGTGAATTATTGGCTTAGCTCTAATTCTTGCCACTGGGACTGCTTTTAAATCTAAATTCATTCGTTAATGTTTATAAGGCGCACTGAGATCTTCCAACGTGTATGGCACTATTGAAATGTTAAGTGTCATAGTAACTCATGATTGCAAAAGCAGCTGAAGATGGATTTACTTTATGTGGCAGACGGTAATGGCTCACTTGGAACAGTTACACATTCTATTGGGTAAATAACAAGAGTGTTATAAATTGTAGCAGTGATATGTTTACATAATAGACGGTAACCACTCCAGAGGAGCCATAACAGTCAGCTTAATAATATGCATTTTGAAAATGATGTAAATATATGTATATGTGAGGAAGCAAAATGGCTGTAGGAGATAGAGAGCTGACAGTTCCTGGTAAATACTGCATGTATTCAATGCTGTATTTTAATGTTTTTATGCAAACATGTCCATCCAGTGGCTTAACATGATAGCAGAGCAGAAAAAGGGTTGTATTCCAGGGGCTGTCACTAATGTATACAGCAGTGCTATTAAACGTACTATGGATGGGCTGTACAGTGGGCTGCTGAGTTTGCAAGTCAGGCAGTGCTGCTAGAAGCTTTCAGGCGTGTTTGTTCCCCAGGACAACTCCCTCCATCTTCTCATCCCCCTTTTGGCTGTGTACCTTCACTCAAGCTTCCTCCCACACTTTAAAAAATGTGACCACTTCATTTCTGCCAAGCACGTTGCCTGTCCTCCATCTACACAGTGCCTCAGGAAAAAAAGCCCTCCCAGCTTTGTTCTCTGGCTCTGTAGCATTTACCTGGCTGTTTCCACCTTACTGTGCCTTAATTTTTAATACTCCGGGTAGTGAAGTTCTGGTAAGGAATGCTGCTCTATGAAACAGTATGAAACTATATTTTCCATATGCTATAACCATGCTGTTAATGGTTGTACTTGCTATGTGTAAAGGGAAATAATGTGGTAGCATTAACTGTAAGAGTAAAACCAAATTCTTGACTGGAGCTATTCTGCGGGTGTTTGTGAAACATTTTTTCAACAACAGCAAAAATGCCTTTTTGACCAATGGAATTTTTTTCATGGGAAAAGCATATTTTGGTCAAAATCATTCATTTGGGAAAGGAAAAAGGAGGGGGGCATAAAAAAAGGCATCATTATAATTTCTAAAAAAAAAAAAATTAGGAGAAAAATCATGATATGACTTTTTTTTCAAAATATCCTGCCCAAAATGGTCATATTTATGTGCTTTATTCCATAGCTGTGTTGATGCACCTACCATTACATAGTTCATATAAGAGCTTTCCCCATAACTCTTCCACCATTTTGAGAAAAAAAAAACTGAACTGTATCACTCTGTTTGGTTTCCTCATCTGTTAAAAAAAAAAAAAAAAAATTACTCAAATAACTTTTTAAGTATTAAGAATAAGCTAAGAACACTTTAAAACTTATTTTTAGCATTGAAACTATTTTTAGTACCCTGAAATAGCAAGCTTAAAGGCAGGCAAATTTGTCAACAAGGAGCTCTGTTAACCCCTGTGCTGTAGTGGCTGTATGACAGTCCAGGAGAACTGTATTCTTACAGCTTCTGTAAAGTAAGAATCATACTGCTCTTTCCATATTTAGCTGGTTTCTGTTTCTCTCTAAGTCTGTGCAGTTTGGGCCCCCATGACAGAAAAGGTTTTCTGTGGGGCAAGCCACATGGGAGTCCAGAAATCACTCTGCATTTTCAAACCTGAGCAGCACTCTGCAGGGACGCAGCCTGGCGCTGTGGCTGCTGAGCCACGCAGGTCTCTCGGTGGGTGTGCACCAACCCTTCAGTGGAGCCCACGCAAAAAGCCCTATCACCTGCCCAGGATTCCTCCACTCCTCCTCGCCCCCACTGGCACAGAGAATGTGATTCCTCCCCTTGGGTCGTCTGGGGTGACGCATGAGGAGGAGGAAGTCATGCAGCAGTCCTGGTCATTATCATATAGTGTGGCAGGAGCAGGAATAGTGTGGCCAGCAGGAGCAGGGAGGTGATTGTGCCCCTGTACTCGGTGCTGGTGAGGCCACACCTGGAATACTGTGTCCAGTTTTGGGCCCTTCAGTACAAGAAAGACATTGAGGTGCTGGAGCGTGTTCAGAGAAGGGCAACGAAGCTGGTGAAGGGTCTGGAGCACAGGCCTTATGAGGAGCGGCTGAGGGAACTGGGGTTGTTTAGCCTAGAGAAGAGGAGGCTGAGGGGAGACCTTGTCGCTCTCTACAACTACCTGAAAGGAGGCTGTAGTGAGGTGTGTGTTGGTCTCTTCTCCCATGTAGTTAGCGATAGGACGAGAGGAAATGGGCTTAAGCTGCACCAGGGGAGATTTAGGTTGGAAATTAGGAAAAATTTCTTTACGGAAAGGGTGGTCAAGCATTGGAACAGGCTGCCCAGAGAAGTGGTGGAGTCACCATCCCTGGAAGTGTTTAAAAAACGGGTAGATGTGGTACTTTGGGACATGGTTTAGTCTAGTCTACCCTTGATTGGCTTAGAGTAGACTTGGTAGTGTGGGTTAATGGTTGGACTGGATGATCTTAAAGGTCTTTTCCAACCTAAAAGATTCTATGATTCTGTAATAAGTCTTGTGGAGCTGGGGAAAGGACCTTTGGAGGTCCATGGGTAAACTGGGATCAGTTTGTCAATTATGGTTAGCACTGAAAAACTGAAAATTTTTCTTGGGGGCTGGGACTGGGGAGAGTGCTTGACTCCCCCAAAGCTCTTGTACATCTGGTTTATTCATTTGGCATCTCCCTTCACCAGAGGATGAACCTGGACTGCTGCTTTAATGCCCCCTTGCAGCTTAGCCCCACTCCATGTGCCTTCCCTCCCTCCCTCTGCTGTGCGGCTCTCTAGGCCCTTCCCTTACATCTATAGCAGGAAGCCAAGCAAAAGATGGGAATGGAAAGGTCTGGGCATGAGTCCTGTGTCAAAACTGAGTGAGAGAAGTATCTCTGGAGGTTATACGGCTTTCCGTATTCCTAATGAGGATTGTTTAGTTAGAATAAAACTTACTGTGGGGTTTTGATCTGGTTTTTAACTTACTGGCCTTCAATAGTGCTTAGGAGCTAAATAGATTTCTACTATTACCTATTTCAGATACCTATTTTAAAATCCATTATAATACTTTGATCCAGATTTATCCATGGTTTTATAAAGATTTTGCTTTCTTGAGGATTCTCTTCCCAAACTACAAGTAATCCCTCAGTGTTAGAGTACATGGCAGATCCAGAGGTTTACAGTGAGTTAGATGAAGCCTAGGGGAGGTGGGGAGTTTGTATTTCATTCTTATCTGTATGTGCAGCAACGGGGTTAGGATGAGGACAGGCTCAAAAGATTGATTTTCTTTTCCTGTAAATACAATGGAGGGATGAGTCTTTTCAACTACAGAAAAACCACACCCTGCCATAACAGGATCCCCACCCTGTCCCTGCTCAAGCCTTTCGATAAAAGACCCATGCTGTGGGCAATACAGATTAGTTTTAGATGAAGAAAGCAAACTGGAGAAGTAAGGATGGAGGGGGGTCTCTGCTGCAATGCTGTCCATCCTAATTATCTAGGAAAATATCTAGGGACCGCACCACACCTTACCCCAGCAATTGCTAAGAGCTCTGTGTCTTATCAATGTTCAGTCCAGCTGTGAGACTGGGGCAGTTTCACTTTTCATATGAAATGGTCTTAGCTCTTCCCAGGCCCATGATTTTAACTGAAATGTGGTATTTACAGTATATCCTTTTCTCATTTATTTTGCAACATCAACTGTCATTAGAAAAGAGAGTTACAGGAAATATTAGGGGAAAAGGCAAAAGTACAAGAGTTTCCATCAGCAAGACACTGGGAAAGTGAGACACGCACAGACCAAAAAGGAAAAAAGAAATTACCAAGCAAACCCAACTGACATGGGTTGATATTATTCTTCCTAAAATCAAAATGTCATGGCAGCAACAAAGAGCGAGATGTATAGTGTGATATTTTAACTGGTCTGATTCATGGTAGTCTCACAAGAGTTGCAGAGAGACAACCCCAGTGACAAGTAAATTTTAATCAAGATGCAGGTCTTTCTCTTTCCCTCTTTGTCCTAAAGACATATCATTAGCCCCCAAACTGACTTTTGCTTTCTTTTTCTTATTCAAGCAGTAAGACAAGCTGGATGGGAGAAAAGAGCTAATCTATAAAGTAGGCCAAGTTCTTAAAATTTGGATTTTGGACAACATATTTGGGCGTGTTAATTGGGGGACAAACCATTAGAGATTTTTCCTGCAAGCACTTCAAGGTCCAGCCTATTAACTCCACTTAAGCTGTTCTGAAGAACAGTTTATCATGGCCAGAGAGTCTCTGTCTCAGTATGCAGTAAGGAGTGGGATTGACTCATGTGCATTGTATCTAAACACTTCATCTGAATAACAAAATCCCTATTTCTCTCTTCTCTTTTCCTAATATCCATTTTGTCATGATGACTTGTTTGTAGTCCATATTTTGTTTGTAGTATTTTTGGTTGGGAGTTTCAAAATGCCTAGGCAAGTCTGATACTTCTTGCCACTGAAATGCAGGGTTAACTGGGAATCACAACTATTTTTTATTAGCTTCAGAAATCTGGTCTTTTATTTTTCCATCTGTTATTAATTTTTTTAACAGATTTCATTTTTTGAGGCGTGAAAAAGACAAACAGATTTGATTGGGTTTTTTCACCTGCAGAACCTCATTAAAAAACATCTTTCTGCACAACATACGCTCAGCCTGTGACACTGTGGGTGGGGAATTCTTCCGAACCCTCATGTGGCAGGAGATAGATTTAGTACATAATTCACATTTTAGTATGTAACATTTTTCTTTCCAAGCTGTAGCCTTTTCTATTAATTTAGGTGACAGCATTTGTCATCAAAAGAAATATATGCAGTACATGTATAAATATGTATACATATATGTACATGCATGTAATTCTAGTGTGTGAGAGAGCATGGTGCTTTATGGAGTTACTAGACTATATATGCTATCTGAAGGTACTGATGTCTGCATTGTAAAATCTGAAAAGTAAGTTAACTATTGTGACACTGAGGGGGAGTTGGCAGCTGCATAACTAAGTACTTCCTTGCGTGCTAACCTGTACACGGGCAGCAGGACTGGTGTGCTGTGAGACTGAGTAGGACCCTGTGGTGGTGCTGCTTAGTTCCTAAGGCATCTCCACCTCTCATTCCCTTTCATTATTTCTGTGTTGAGTAAGACAGTTTCAAGTTTGAATATTTTGTCTTCTTCCTTTCAATTTTTAGAGGCATTTAAATAAGTCCCTTTTGAAGAAGCTCTTTGGCCTGGCTGCAGGAATTGTTCCTTAGAGGAAGGCAGCCAGCAAAATAACCTAGAAACAAAAGAAGAAAATGAGAAAAACAGCCCCGATGGGAATGACTTACAGACAATCTCAGTGAGATTAGCAAATGGAATAAAAGCCAAGTCTACAAAAGGAGGCAATTCAGAAATAAGATACTGATCTCTCTGCAAGAGACACTGTCCTAGAAGTTGGGATCAGCTCAACTGAGCAGCAATAAACAAACAAACACCAACAAAGCTTACAATAGTTGGGATCATAAAAAACTTAAAACCATTCTGAAAGCCATATTCATACATAGGCAACAGGAGAAACAACAAAACTTTTGAGTAATCTGCTGCACCTCATAAGAAAATTGCCCCCCGCCCCCAATATCTAACATGAATATACATTATGTTACAAGACCTCCTTAGCACTGGCTGACCATGTCTTGGTATTTTGCAAAGTACCTTCCATGCTGGGCCTTGTTTCTGTTCAGCTATTTCTAATAGTCAATGCCTGTATTTGCTCTCCATCCTCATCCCTTCCTGAGAAACTTGGCCCCCAGATCCACACACTCTACTCAGCTCTCAGAAGGTGGTTTGAAATCTTCCCCGGATCCTTTTTTTTCTTTTTGGTCAAAAAAATACTGAAACTAAATTTTTTAAGGATAATGTATCACTTATGACAAAATTTTAATTGGAAAATGTTTTCCAGTTCCAGGAATTTGTGGTCCAAGTGTGAGAGTAACAAATTGTTTCATTCTAGGTTTTAGTATCTCCTGTTTGGAAGAGACCACAGGATTTTCCAGATTTAAGGCATGGTATCTGTTTTGGTTTCCTGATCTGTTAAAAGAACCTGACAATGGATTAGGACTAACAGAACACTTACTCTAGGCCTCTTGGTGTAAACTGTTGACATGAATGAATTTATATTAGCAAAACACAGTCAAGCCATCCAAAGCAATGTTTGGTGCAGGACCATGGTGGATATTTCTGGGCTATCTTATTCTGTTCCAGCTCTGGGCCCCCTGCACTGTACTCTGTTGTACAGCAAAGATATGACAAATTCAGGTTTTGAAGATTTTGCCAAATGTCATATCAATTACGTTCCAGAGGAGATTTCTTTTCACATTAGTAGTCACTGCCCTCTGATTACTGCTGGAGTCCACTGTTGAATAGTTCTAGTGACTTGCCCAGTTCCTATTCATAATCATGTAGCCAAACTCCTTAGTTCAGTAAAAATAAAATAAAAACAGATCCACAATTTACAATCAGCGCATCCATTTTGTATTTTAAGAAACAGATTCTACACGAATTGTTCAGTGCAGCGAAGCACTATTCATGATGCAATAGCACTGAGACATTTCCCACACTGCAAGCCAGGATCTTTTAACTAGGCTCAGGGGATTGTTATTCCCTGGCCTGCTTTTCTAGCTCAAGGACATGGTGGAAATAAGTTCAGCCTGAGAAACCCATGTGGCACCGCGCATTTGTTGCCAGCTTTGAAAGCCTCACCTTCAAGGCCAAAATCTGCACTGTCCTGGAGTCAGTCCTGACCTCTCAGTTGAGATGTCTGCATGCTAGAGCTAGCTGACAGAGAGTTAGCACTTTAAGGCATAAAGGCACTCAAAATCCAGCTCGTTCTGCTTTGCTGCTGGATATGTAGTTGGGGAGCTAAGAGCAGTCCCCTGGAGAGGTAGGATGGAGAAGCCACTGCTTCCTAGCCTCATCCCCAACCCACTGCACTCCAAGACAGCTTGAGGAATAGTGTCAGGAAAACTTGCTGCAGTGCTGCCAGAACTCAACATTTGCTACAGAAAAGGCCTTTGGTCTCTAGTTCTGCTCCAAGCCAGCAAGCATTACATTCACTCCAAAAGTGTTGAAATAATTTTTTTAAGGAAGAGAAAAAAGATTTTATGTTGTGAGTAAGGGGGTGCAGAAAAGGAGTAAAGAAAAAAAAATGCATAAAAGTTAATTAAAAATTATTTTCTGCATAAAGCGGTTATGTAACATGCACCTAAACGATAACATTGGTAAGAAATCAAAACCTGGATTTCTTTTGTGTTCAGAATGAAGCTGTTCACTGCAGTATGCAGTAGCTGGAATGACTAAATAACTGTGAATCCATGTTGGAAGTGGTTTGGGGGTTATTTTAAAACAAAGGGAAAAGAATAAATATCAATGAAATACAATGGTTTGGAAAGACTTTTCCTGGAAGAGCGATATACCTTTTAGGGTATTCATGATCCAGTGGGACAAGTACTTCCTCTGCTGCTTTGATAAATGACCTTTTTTGCTGCTTCAGAGTCAAAGGGAGAGCCACTTTCCAGAGTGAATGGAGCTGGGTGCATCACATGGTCTATGGCAAGCTCTGGAGTGTTTAGCAAATGAAGTCATCCAGACAGGATTAAACAGAGTTATGTCTCCGTAGCAGAGCCTTGTTTATGGAAAATGAGTTTGGGCAATTGGCTTAGCCTAAGCACATACTGTTCTTTTTTACCTAGGCACATACGGCTTTCTTCAATAAAGTAGTCCTGGCCCAGGCAGCAAATGTTCCTGGTTTTAGTTCATAGAGGAGGGGCTTGGGGATAGGAGGCTGGCCTATCTGTTCCTCTGATTTCCCATAGTCTTGGCAAGCTCCTCAATATATACAGCAGTCTGTGCTGCTTTTTTTTTTCCCCTAATGAAATCCTACACTTTTTGAGGTCCCTGTGTCTTTTCCAAATGAAGCCGCCAAGAAACACATGAAACATGTATCAGCTGCAATTAGAAAATGGTGGTTTAAAATTATGTCGGTATTTTAAAGCATAAATATTCCTATTCATATGCATCTAAAATGCATAAATGCACCAGCTGTGAGGTTTTTCCTTTACCTCAGCTTATGAAAAATTCTGGGAGATCAGGAAATTTAGAGCACAAAAATGGTTTATTTTTATACTTATTTCCCTTGTCATTTCCTTTTCCCATTCCAGTCCCTCTGAGAAGAGCCAATTAACTTGAGACATTTTCCACATTCATTAGTATCTTCATTAAAGAAAAGGCAGAATTGTTTCAAGACTGGTATTTTATGCCCAGTAAACTATGATAATGTTGCCTGTCAGAGTGCAGCAAATAGAGGAAGCGCTAAAGATGTAAAATCTGTGAATAAATAAAACTGTTAAATTTTGCATCTGCACCTGTATCAGAATGAAACAGATGCCATTACAAAACAGCAGGTTGCTAAATAAAATGTACTTTAAGAAAGCAGGTTAGTGGCCGTAAATGAAAAGGTGATTGCCAATGCTATTGGAGCTAGCTGCTGGAAAAGAACCTGATTAGCACTTTTCAATAGAAGAACAAACTGTTGTGACTTCAGCAAAACTCTTTAACACTATCGGGCATGTAAGGAGTCACCAAAATGTCACGTGGGCTACATGCCACAATCAGAGCGGTAGCACAGGCAGGGAGGTAGGAGTGCCCTGTCTGAATGCCATGCAGGGAGTCCTGGATCCACAAAGCATCTACTGCTGGTGCTGCCGCATGATCCCCTTCTCCCTCTCCCTCCTGCCCTCTCTCCTTCTGCCATTTAGAGATGCCACGGCCACCCTGCCATGAGCACAACTGGTAGCAGGGGCAGGTGATGGGGAGGAGCGCAGTACTTGGCGGTGAGAGCTGGTCCCTTCACGTGTATGCTCTTCTCACTCGATTTGGCTGGCTGGGGATATTGCTCTAGGCCCAGAATGCTCCTTACATGAATGCTCGAGTTTGGGCCTGATGCTTTGCTCCTTTGCTTCTTGGCCTCAGTAGAAAGACATTAAGTCAGTAAAAGTGTCGGAGAGAGTTACTTTTGCTGCATACGTATGGTTGGTTCCCTGCTGTTTATCACTGTATTTCTGTGGGCTATATTACAAAACATTTTTTCATTATTATTATTATTGCTAGTAATTTAGTGAAAAACACTAACAGGTTCTTTTCCACTGCTTTTTTTTGGTTTTTTACTACTGAGGGGGATGGAATTGGCTCAAGCTGTCCAGCCAAAATTGTGTATAATATCCAGAAGTCCTCAGATGGCATAAGACCAAGGTAGATGGTTCTTACACCCACTCATCTTAATTCTTTGCTATGGAGAAATGAAGTCCAGTGCAGATTTTTCCTGTCCTTCAAAGATTTCTCAAAAGATGTAGGGTGAACATTAGACACCAATCAATAGTGTAGATTGGAGCAACCACAACAAGTTTTTGTTTTAGGATTAGAAAAGCCTGTGCATCAGCAACATGTCACACTTCCTCACGCTACTCGCTGTACACTTTCCTTCTTGCCATGCTGAGCAAGTTGTTGCAGAGCTATCGGTTCTTGCTAGACTGGCAGCAACCCTGCTCTGACCTGTGCACCCCAAAGGGCTCTACAGCCTCTTGCAGTGACAGTTGCCCAGCACAGACAGGTGTGACACCATTTTTGGTGAAGTTCCAGCAACTTGCTCTGTAATTCCTAGCTGAATCTGTTTTTTCCTATCATTAGGGTTTTTAAGTTGCCAAGCTCAGCCCAGCATTTCAGAGTTAAGGTTTGTGGCTAAAGTCAAGTACAGTCAATTCTGAAAGGAACACTAGGGTCTAGTTGCTGCTTGAATAATGTCACCGGATCTTTAGTAGCTCCATCTCAACTATTAAAGGTTGAGAGAGAAAGAAGAGGAAGGGAAAATAAAGGCATTTGTGATGGAGCAAACCTGTCACCCCAGAAATAAAGTGGAGGAACCTTTCATAATTCTTAAACTGGTCTCACCAAACGCCTGGGAAGGTTAGAGAGGCTTTTCGGTTAGATACCTTTAGTTCCCAAACTCCTGTTTCTTCAAGACCCCACTCAGAAAATTCAGTGTGCTGTTATGTGACAGATTGAAGTTTTCCTGACTAAATGATCAAGAAAGATTACAACAGCCTTCAATGACTGCTTGCAAAATATTGTTCCTATTGGGGAAAAAAAAAAAAAGGCCCCATTTTTAAGGAAAGGGCTTTGCATGTGCCTGTTACTCTGTAGGTTCAGACATAGATAAGAGAATTTTAAATGAAAACTTTAATATGAGAAACATAATAGCTGTTTGAGTTCTTGATAGGCACAATATGAACGGTGAGTTTCTCATCTTCATCACAAACAGCACTGAATACAGCCTCCACCTCTCAGCCATATTTGCTGAAGTAATTTAGTATCTGTTATCATGTTGCCTAAATGGTTTCATTACACATAGAAAAATCTGAGCCCAGTATCTCAAGCATCTTTCAGAGTTTGTAAGCACAATATCTTACAATAGAAAGCATTTCAGTGTCAGAGTGCTGCAAAAATCTCATGCTTAAGAATTATATGTATAGGACAGTTCACCTCAGAAATTATGTTTAGCTTTTTAAAACAACATTTTTCCAATTTTAATCAGCTTAATGCTTCAGTCTCCTATACTTAAAAATACAGGAAACAAGAATTAGACAATGGATAAAAGAGCTCATAATAACTAAAATAAAATTTCCTCCCATGAAGTCAGAGATCTGAACCTTGCAGGAATATCAAAGTACTGCATATATTTTCTGTGCACTAAACAAAATATTTTAAAATACCATAGAGGCTTTTAAAAATAAATACCTTACTTAGAGCACTATTCCTCCTAAAGATATTTTTAAGAAACACAGTTGTGGTTTTGGTTTCTGTATTGTTCAAAAGAAGAAAAGAAAAGCTGATGAAGCAGAAGCCAGAAAACAGAGCAACTGGTGTAGTGCTCCCGTAGAAAAGTAAACAAACAAACAAAAAAACACTATTGGGGAAGATGTACTGAGCTATCCAGGGCGAGATTGTAATGGCAGTGAAGGGAATCACATACACCACATTAGGAAAGGGAAAACAGATTTAAAGTTAAGTCAATCCCACTACATAGAATAAAAAAGATAACCTAAACATACACAGGCATTCTGCTGGCTTTACTTGTCCTGCCACCCATCTATGGATTTCAATAGTTGATTAAGGATTTGGGAGGTTTGTACATCTTTATGGGTCTGCTGCTTTCTTAGGGATATAAACTCTCTCCTTGACAGTATACTGCATGTGGAAGATGGATGCTTGCAAAAAGAAATGCCAAACATCCTCAAGCCAAGCTTAGAGCTCTGCATTTCAGTGTTGTCCATGGAGCTGGTTGTACAATACTCACCCTGCTCTAATCGTTAGTGATATCTGTGGCTGTGCAACAAGGAAAATGAAGTGACAGAGCCATAGCACCTTAAGTGAAGAAAAGATGTCTAGTATTTGTGAATGTTTTCTAAATTCTCGAATAACAGCTGAGACTCTCTGTTCTGATGGCACAGGAGCCTTTGCAGTGGAAAGATCAGGAATAACCCAAAATAGTTTTTGATAAGTGCAGGAATAGCTGCAGCGAAATTTTTTGAGCCTTTTGTCTCATGAATTATGACTTCAGGTTTGATCCAGCTCCTACTGAAGTCAGTAAGAGTCTTTCCATTGACATCTGAGAGAAGCTGGATATAGATAGACCTACAAAATCAGTAGTCTTTGGGCAAATCTCCTTTGGCTTCAGCTGGAGAAAAGCAACCCAAAAAGGCTGTAAATATGTCAGGCTCGAGTTGTATGCTTGTGCTGACACAGCAGACAGTTTCTTTTTATCTGGACATAAAGAACATTTCAGCCAACTTCTGGATTTTAGCTGGTTAGAGCAGAATTTTAAAATTCACAAAATACTGCATTACAAGTGGTATATGCATTCCTTACTACTGTGGGTCAATGTGAAACACTTAGTGGGAAAGTAAAACAGCTTGAGAGAACTTGCCGTGCGCCATGTTGATGGACATTCACTAAATGGCTGCAAGTTCTGGGGGTTAACTGCAACTTTGGATCTGAGCATTTTGGCACATCCATGGGTCAGCAGAACTCTAATCCAGCCTTTCTTGGAGTTATTGCATGACTGGACTTGTATAGTGTGAATGATCGATTCAGAGAGGCTAAACCTCCTCCCTGTGCCTGAGAGGATCCTTTAGAGAGCCATTTTCTGTGTTTGCTCAGGTTTCCTGGAGAGATTAAATATGTGGCGTGCGGCTATTACTAGAACTAGTGGAGGGGGGTGGGAGAACCTCACAGGTCTTCACAGCTAGAAAATTGCTATGGGATTCAAGTTCTCCAGCACAAGGGCATGTTAGGAGTGGGTCAGGAACAAAGGGTGAACAGATCTCAAATCCTCAAAGGGACCAGATGGGATTTAGATAAATGGACACTGAGCTACCCATGTCTGGAAATAAACACACTGTATGGGGCAACAGAAGAAATATGTGCATTGTGGGGACGGCAGGAAATTCAGTTTTCCCATTAGAAGATCTGGCATGTGTTGTGCATTGACTGATATTAATGAAGCAGACTATATTTTTGTCATTGCCTGGTAACTCTGGCTCTGCTGGTGTATTTGTGCATGCCAAGTCTGTGCATATAAAAAAGATATTTTTGTCTATCTTTCTTCACCTTCTCTTCCCTTCAGTGGACAAATCTGGCAGGTGGTTACTGCCTTTACCTCTGCTTCTGCATGACCTCTCCTGAGAACAAACACTGCATGTGAAAGCTTTCCCCTGCAAATTTTTATAGCTTTACTAAAAATATTGTACACACACAATTAAAAAGATGTCTTATCAGCATAAAATAATGTGGGAGACCTTTTAGAGTAAATTACTGTAGGAAAAACATATCCTTCCACTCCTCACACAATGTCAACACATACCATTATTACGTATGTGTTCCTGTCTCCAGTCCAACCACGTGTACTGCTACATATTGAAATGTCTGTACATTAGACAGTTACTTACTTTGAGCAGCTTCAAAAATTACAAGCAAATTTTTAAGCACATTCTGTGCTTCGTGCTTATGGCCCAGTTCCTGTTATCCATCAAGTCTGTTTTAAAATAGGACGCGTTTTTGGTACTGCAAAGTCAACAGTGTTGGAAAGTTGGCAGGTACGCTTGTTTAAACAACATTCCCAAGTAGTCTCCTGGCAGGTGTTTCCAGAGTACTTTGAGCACAATTCTTTGGATGGGATATCTGCCAAAGTACATAGCAACAAGGAAAAAAGTGTTTTCCTTTTACCGCGGTTGGGACAGTGCAGTGTTTTAGATGCTGCGCTGTGCATCCATTTCAGGAGGTTGTTTTGGCACAGGGTCAGAGCCTATACAATGGTAAAGTACACAGCATCTTCCTGCCTGTTTAATGCAACTGAGCTCCAGAATACCAACTGGTAGGTTATCTTCCTGGCAATGGGCCAGCCTCTGACATGCCTCTTGCACTGATCTAGTCTTTCAGCTACATAGAAAGCCTTTACCTTAGAACTCCTTACCATAGACCGTCTGCTGCAAGGGTTTCTGCAAGTTCAGAACAAATGTTCATTTCATAGCTGGCCAAAAGAACAAAATGGGAAGGGTGGGTGAGGCAGGAGAGGGATGGGAGAAGCCTTGTCTACCTGGCACTGATTTCTGTTATAGCTGAACCTAGCTTAGCTTAATTGAAACCTGTCCTTTAGATTTGAAAAACACATGACTGGTTTTATAATCCTTCTGGCAGCCTGTCCACTTCTCAGTATGTGTTCTAGACCTAAAATTACCTTCTGTATTATCCATGCAGAAAAAGTCACTTAGATATGTATACTCTTAGATACATATAAACGCTCTCTGACCTAAAATAGAAACAGGTATGTGGAACAGTAAACAGACATCAAAGGCTAAAGGAAACATTAACTGAGGGGTATGCTGTTTTGAAATTTAACTTCAATGCTATGCTGAAATAAGCCCTGTTCAAAGACATGGTCACAGCATGTTTGGTTGTTAAATGAGTACTTAGTAGTCTAATACCAGAGCTGCAGCTGCAGGTGACCTGCACTCATGCAGCCTTGGCACAGGTTATGGGGAGTGCTCTATGGCACAAAACCGGTTTCCAAAATAAGGGCTTTCATCTCAAATCCAATTCTAGCTCTTGGTTATAAAGAAAAAGACCGGGGTCAAACCAAAGCATTTGCCTTTTACTGGGTGTGTAGTCAGGCTAACGCAAACGTTTCAGATGTGACCTACTCCAATCGCTTCAGAACCTTGACCGTTGAAGTGACTGTGTAAGCATCCGTACTGCCAGTTCTTTCACTTGAGCCGTCACTGTGCATGTGTCACAACTCCATACTGCTTCCTTACTCATCCCCTTACTCACCCCCTTACTCACCTGCCCCATCTGCTATATAGTGAGCTACCAACACTTTCACCTTTCTCATTTGTAACTTCTGCAAGTTGCCATAGGTGCAGAAACCTGTAGTACTCTGTAAGCTGAAAATGACAATATTGTATGGTAAATACTGCAGGAAGACAAGCAGTGTGTGTGGTAACTTTTTTCTGTTTCATTTTACCAAAAACTCCATTCTCTATTGAAATTATCTGGCACAGAATTTTCAGGTTGCCGGAGTAGGCTGCCATCAAATCCAGCTGGCCTCGCTACAAAATGTGTGGACTGGCAAAGATCGTCCCTGTCCTTTGGAACTGCCAACATTCCTGTTTCACTGAGCCTATCCTGTTTCCCACCCAAAATTCACCTTGGCCTGAGCTAGAGGCAGGGTCTTCTCTAGGGCCTAGGCTCCTCTAGGGAGGTGCAACGCCGCCTGTCTTCAAAACTAACTTCAAAGCTCTCCTGTTGTGAATATAGGTGACTATTTCCATTAGTTTTCTTTGCCTTTTATGTGTAAGTAGAAGGGGGAGCTTGTTTTTATTATTGTATGTGTACTGGTTTTGGCTGGGATAGAGTTAATTTTCTTCCTAGTAGTGGGCATAGTGCTGTGTTTTGGATTTAGGATGAGAATAATGCTGATAACACACTGATGTTTTAGTTGTTGCTAAGTAGCGTTTACACTAGTCAAGGACTTTTCAGCTTCCTGTGCTCTGCCAGGTACACAAGAAACTGGGAGGGGGCACAGCCAGAATAGTTGACCCAAACTGACCAAAGGGCTATTCCATACCATATGACATCATGCTCAGTATATAAACTGGGGGTGGTTGGCCGGGGAGCAGCGATCGCTGCTCGGGAACTGGCTGGGTATTGGTCAGCGGGTGGTGAGCAATTGCATTGTGCATCACTTGCTTTGTATATTATTATTACTATTATTATTATAGTATTATTATTACTATTTTACTTTATTTCAATTATTAAATTGTTCTTTTCTCAACCCAGGAGTTTTCCTCACTCTTACTCTTCCGATTCTCTCCCCCATCCCACTGGGACAGGGGGAATGGAGCAGGGTGAGCTCACTGCTCACCACAGTGAGCAGCTGCGTGGTGCTTAGTTGCTGGCTGGGGTTAGACCACAACAGTATGTTATATAGGTTAGAGAGCCTAGGCGTACGCATATGGACTGGGATGCTGTGGGACTAGGCAGTGTGCGAAGACAACACAAACACAGGCAGCCCAGCATTGGACACCTCCTTGTCCAGGTGAGCAAGAGAGCAGGAGGACACAACTAAACACTACAGGGTGGCACAGTAGGTCTGAGCAGTCCTGTTCTTATTAGACTGAGCTACTACAAGCATTGCAGCAAACGGAAGTTTTCAGCAAGCTTTAGAAGAAAAACTAACTGTCCAAAACAAAGTACAAGTAATCACTTCAGGGGAGCCCAGCCCAGATAAGATACTTAAATACTATTATTGGGGAGGGGGAAGACTACAGTACATTTTTTCTAGTAAGTCCTTAATAAATTGTTTTATATTACTTTGTGTAATAACTGTTTTAAAAAATGAAACAAAGAAACATGAAAATAGAAAATGTGCAGTGGATCCAGGGGAATCAGATACTCAATTCCTAGTTCTGATGCTTGACTTACAAAACCAATTCTCAGTGGTACATACAGACACTTGAGTATTACTGGCGCACTGTAGCCGCATTAGCTAAGTGTCCTTTTCTCTTGCTTTTTAGACATAACCTACTTGTCAATCATTTAATATTCCCAGAGGGTGACATTCACTCTGATGCTGGCTTTGTCCCCAGGGAAGAAAGTAACCCAAGAAAGTATATATAAATTCTTTAAGTCTGTGTGAAGCAAAACTTGAGTGAATATCTCCAGAAATGTTTATAGTATTTGCCAGGCTATGTTGCTCATATGAACAATAGAGAAGAATACTAGTACTAGTACTGCTCATAAAAAAAGCTATATTCTGAGTCGTTATTGGAATCCTAAGCATTTCCAGGTGTTGTGCATGGCTCACAATAGTAAGGATGGAAATTTTCCCAGCCTCCTTTTCCTTTTTGTTTTGACTTTTTCTATGCTTATGAAGGATACTAGACTGACAAGTCTAGAGAATACTCATTTGTCTTGCCACAGATCATACACACTCCTGATGTTTGGGCTTTTCCACTCTGACCTATGATCGTATCTCTTATTTGATCATATCTCTTATTTCTTTATGTTGGAGCTGTCTGCCTTCTCCAGATAATGGAGTAAGACCATCACCATTTTCCGTAAAAAAAACTTGTTCCATTCAAGCTGCATAAACCCACCATGGACATCAGTGTGAACACAATCACTTTCAGTGATGATAATGCTTTCTAGTCATTCCCAAAGTAGGCCAGATAAAGGCTAGTGACCTAAAAACCTCAGAATTACTTCATTAATCCTGCAAATCTCTGGATTCCTGAACCAGAAGGTGGACCTGCTGCATCTGACCAGTGGTCAGGCTGGTGGAGATTCCTGTTCAAGGGAATAAGGAATTTTTGGTTCCCTAATAATTGGGACCAGGCACATATTTTCAAACAACTTCACTTCTGGGGTTTCCTGAAAACTAATAGTTTAAAGTAATACTTTTGAAGAAGCTCATTCTAGCTAGTAAGTGCTCCTGTTGGGGAAGATGCATTAATGGTGTAGTTTTTCTTAAGGAAAATCTTTAAACACATGTGATCTCACAGATTTGCAACAGTCATTCAGGGCCTTGCAGATGGAGCTTTGGAAACTGCAACATAAGTTTTTTGCAAGAAGATCCAAACCTTAGGGGACTCTGCTATTCTTACAGACACTTTTAGAAAGAGAAGTGTTCCTGAATATTTTACTTCCCTTACAGTTCTGGATGTAACTTTACTCCAATGCTGGTGTAGCTTTCTCCAGAGTGGGCAAAGGTCTTGCAACCAAAATGGAATTTCTGTGACTGTGGTTACAACATGCTTCCTCCAGAGAACCTGACAAGGAAAACAGGGAGGAATGTGCTGAGCAATCAGTGTGGGTTTTTTTTTTTGCCAAGCATGCTAATGCTTGTCATCCTCTTCGAACAGTCACTTCTGAAATTTGTGGGAGTTTATCAGTAGCACTGCCAAACTACCAACAAGGATTCAGTATGAAATGAACTGTTCAGACTGCAAAGAAATCACCACATCTTTTCCTCTGTTGAGTGCAAGGTGCATAATAATAACTCAGTGGACGTTTTCCTGTAGAAAATAGAAATCACTAAAAGCTTTAGAACAAAATGTTTTCTAAGCCTAGCTGAATGGTCACCAGGTTTCTGAGTTGGAGCCAGGTTTCAGATCTGTTTGTTTGGAGCTGTCTCTAGGCACAGCTTCTAAACCAGCTTACCAGCACACCTCCGTGGAACAGATCCTTTGTCTAATATCTCTCATCAGCATGTGCTGCCATAGCATTCAGCTGCCAGAGACCCAAGTATCAGTTCTGACACATCCCATTTCCTTTACTCATCTCACTAACTGAAATACGTCCAGGGTTCTAACTTTTGGATTTTGCGACCAATTAATATATGGGATAGAGAATACCAGCTGGCTGAGTAGTCTGTTCCATTGCAAGGAACACAGACTTGGAAATCCCAGCCCACGCAGGACAGAATATGAATAACAAAATTTAAACATAGGAAGGAAAAGAAAGAAGTAATGCTTTAGAACTGCTTATTGGAAGGCAACTCACTTTCTAGCAAGACATGAGGACAAGGCTAGGAAGGCAAAAGAGATTCCAGATTCTTTGGAAGGGTGCTGTGGCCAGGGCTCTCATGAAAGGTTACTCAGTGAAGACAGTAAAAGAAGATCATGTATTTAATGTAGACTGTTTTCTTACAGGCTGTCGTCTCCTGAGCTTTGTCAATAAGGCATCTCATTTTAACAGTTGTTACAATTGTGTTCTGTTCTGTGACACCGTCTAGTTCTAACTATTCCAGCCTTGTTTTAAAAATTACTGCAGGACCCAAGAATTTGTTTCCCAAGCCAAAATCTGAAATTATCTTCAAACTTCTATATGCAAGCAAGAATTGCTAGGCTTGAACTGACCACTCCCTCATAACATCTTAAATACCAGAGACAGCCAAATGATTGTCCACATTTTCTTTGAGAAGAAATTTATAAGGCAATAACGATTCAACATTTCCAAATTTTTTATTTCATTGAAGCATGTGATTTGTTGCAAATTATTTACCAGTTCCACTAATGAGAGAGAGAGAGAAGACAAGGAAAGTCATGTAACAGCTTCAAAATAGAAAAGTGGAAGTAGCATTGAATGTCTTAGGCTACAGTGTAAGGAAGAGATTTGTGCACACAGATCAGGCTTCAACTGGTGCAGCAAACTATGTAAGATGGAATTCGTATCATGTCACTTTGGTCGTCTAGAAAGTGGATGTTTCATTTAGTAGCAGCCTCAGTTTGCTCTATAGCCAGTGGCAAGTAGGCACCTCCTGAGAAGTCATCCACTTCAGATAGGTTAAATACTCCTCCACACTGATTACAGAGGAAGCCTCAGTAACCAGCTCTATAGCTCAGACAACTATCTTTCAGTAGGCTAGGTGAGATGACTCCTACTTATAGGAGGGCCTAGCTTCCAGTCAGGACCAAAATTATGGGTCAAAGTTTATCATGTGCAGTAAACGTGTTCACATTATGCAAGCAGTTCTTTGTCGCAAGGGTCTCCAGCTGGTGAGGGCCAAACGCATTCGTGACATGGTTGCCCTGTCCCTGGAGTGGTTCTTGCTCTACAAAGCACAACAGCCCTGGGGCTGGCGGCACTGGGAAAGAGCAGCCCAAGGAACAATGGGCTCGTAGCTGAGCTACGCACAAATGGGGAAAGGAAGCCATTTATCATCTCTAGGCCATAATGGAGAGCCACTTCCTATTAATTAGAGAAACACAGAAATTTAAAAAAGAAAACAAGAAACTTACGTAATATGATCTCAGAGCTGGCTGATTTGCTAATGTAAAACACAGGGTGGAAAAAAAAGGCTGATAATGTGGAACAGTAGGGCATGACTGCTGATCTCATAGAAAAAACATGCGGAAAATACTATTCAAAACACTGGCAGAATGACTTTACGTGAAAGGCAGATTTCTTCTCTTCCAGTGGGCAGAATGTTCCAAAGGAACCTGCATGCATCTGCCTGTGTGCTTTTTCCATTAGCAGGCGTGCAGAAGGCTTGGGTGTCACAGGGCCAAACAGGCAGTATTTGGTTCACCTAATGTGAGTAACTTCATCCTAGATTACAAACCTGTTAGACTGCATCTGAGATGTTTTTCCTTCTTGAGCCTTGGTTGTAAGTCTAGGAGCATTTTCTGTGTTTTTGAGGGCTTGGGGGACAAAAAAGAGTGCTTTATCAGATGCAAAAACTCACCTCCAGCTCTCTAGACCCAAATGGTAACAGAAGAAGAATTAGCAGCAGGATATGGCCAGCCCCTGTTTTTTATAACTGGAGTTTGGAGCATGGGCAAATGACCCAGGGACACTCCCTATGACTTCCATTTTGTAACCATGTACACTTTTTATTATTTTCATAGTAGTTATGAATGACTGAAGAATTAGGTATCAGTTCAGGTAGATTTTAAAAAAACACCCATGATACTGTAAAAAAATGACAATTTACAAGACAAAACTCCCCTTCTCTTTCACGTACAGCAAAGAAGGTTTAACAGTGCTTTAGGAAGAGACAGTACGTTGCACTAAAATAGATGTCCAGTATTTTGCATGGGATTATAAGGTGGTGTTCAAAATCTTTAGTAGCTCCTAAAAACTTAGGAGGAATTTCTCCATGTGCTTATAAATTCTGGCTCCCACTGTTACACACTCAAGCACTACACTCCTTTGCTATTATTGGCAGGAAAATGAGTTTGACAGGGGCTGATCAGAGGCTTGAGAAACAAAACTGTTGGCCTCTGTTTCTTACACTGTTTTTCCTGCCCTTACAAAATCTATAATAAGGCTGGGCATTGAATGAGATCCCACACATGCTGAGAAATGAACAGCTAATAAAAAGAGACCCCAGACATCCCTTTGGAGGTGAACATGGTCCTCTCCTAAACAGGTATCTCTCCATCACTTGACCGGAGGTAAATGTGCCACATCAGCACTAATAGTGTGACCACAGTCTCTGTCACCTCCTTCCTTCCTAACAAACCTATGCTTCCTGCCTGTATTTTTGGAAACATCAGAGTGAAGACAAAACTGATTTTTTAACCGTTGCCCATTATGAAAAAGCTGTGGAGTCCTTTTACTCCAGGTACTAGGTGCTTGTTTGAGCATTGGTATACTACTTTGTCTTTAGTTGCCAGCTCCTCTGACACCTGGTATTATGACATAGAGGCACCTTCTAATTTTTTGACAAGCCCAGTAGCTAAATGAGTTATTTTATTGCTCATAACTGTTACATGTACCATCTTGCCTTGGTAGTGTTATCACCTGGCTTAAAGTAGTATGCTTCATGTAAAGGCAACCAGAAGTGCCCAGTTTTAGGCAAAAGTATTTTTGTTAGGTCAGGCATTGAGCTGACTCAGATGTAGCTTACACTGGCTTTTGGTTCATTTTAAAGAGCTGTGCAGATGCCATGGCAACTGACCCAGGCTAAGAGAAGCAGGCTGGGCCTTACTAAATGAGGCTTTGAGCTTTTTAGTGCAATTCACTGGAGAATAACCTGACATCCATATATGTGGCATTCAATCAGGCTTTTAAAGTATTTTTTTAAATTAAGAAAATGTTTTTTATAATTTCTGGCCTGAGGCAAAACAGCCTTGGCATTTGCAAAGGCTCTAAAGGTTGTTAGTATTTGACTAGTCCCTATCGCTTCAGCAAACCAAGCATAGGAATAGCATATATCCTGATACAGAGTGTATCGGGAGTTTGTCTTTTTCTGTTATTCATATAGGAAACATACAGTGCATAGTAAAACTTTATTCTGAGTCATTGCATTTACCAAGAATAGATCTAAGAGCTGCAATAGTCCACAACAGAGATCAGCAAGAAAGGCAGGAAAGCCAAAGGTGGCGCACAGGCATTTTTTCATACTATGTGGTCTAGACCTAGGAGCAACATCATAAAAGAGAGATCTGTAAAAGGCAACACCTCCCTGCTTCTGTTTGAATCTAAACTGAGCTGGAAACCATTGTCTTATAAAGAATTGAGATGCCATCGGTAAAACTTTCTCTCGTGGAGATGCAACATGTCCTGGATGCTGGTGTATTTTTACTAGGCAGGTCTTAATCACTATTTTGGGGGAAGAAAATTACATCCTGATGCCACCCTTTCAGATACGTTGCTGCCTCCTGACATAGAGCACTGGTCAAAAAACCATATTGGCTAGATAAGGAGGTTTTTGTAATGTAAATTGTGCCCCACATTTTCTCCTAACAAATTTTCTTTGCTCTCTCCCTCTTTCTTTTTTAAAACAGCTGAAAATATGTCATGTACCTTAATATAGGGTTGAAATCTTAATCCCAGTTTTATGAGGTCTATGAAACTGATATGTATTGTGCAATGTGGGAATTAATCCCAGGTGACCGCTAGGCAAGCCTGGTGTCTCTTGTTATCGAGTGCTAGTCTCCTACAAGTACGCGTGTGATCTGTGTGTTTTCCAGTGTGTACAGTATATTCTGTGTTACAATTTAATGAGATAAAGACAAGTGGAATGTGCACACTTAATCAGTTCAAATGATAGTATTTCCTAACCCACATCACCAACAAAAGCTCACAGCTGTTCAGGCTCATTCCAGTGAATAATAGCTTTCAAAGAAAAATGAACCATAAAAGATAGTAGAAATGAAAATGTAATTAGAGGCAACTGGTAATCTTTCTGTCCTAATTACAGCACTGCAATTGTCCTTTACTTCAGAGAGAGAACTCCTGGGAGAATTTTGCCCACTGGATTTTTCAGGGTAAAATTAAAAACCTGTAATTTTTTGTCCATTTCCCTCTTGTGTGGCTTCTTCCTTTAGCCTAAAGACTGTCAGGTTCATGTCCTTTTAATTTCATTGTCTGGGAACGTGTTAGCTGTGGTATGGAAGTAATAAAGACAAATTGAAGGTTTCTGAAATCTTACGGAAGAATTTAGAAAAGTTTTAAGGGAGTATGCTCTGCATCGCTGTAGAAACTAGTGTTTATCATTTTCAAGGGAAATTGTTTAGAAAGTTCTTGAAACTAGTTTTATGGAGCAGGGTGCATTACTTCATCTATTTTGAACTTAGTGGACTGTACATGTTTCTCTGAATTAGATCTACCCTCTCTCTTTGCTCCTCACCCTTCATATCCCCTTTCCAGGACAGGTTTCTCTAGTGCTTGTTTTTGCCCTTTGCTAGATTGCCCGTATCTGAACAAAGTTCTTCTCCTTTTTCCCCACTTCGTCTTCTCCACTGTTATCTTGTCTTTCCTTTCCTATAACAAGCTGGTTAATCCTGTGAGTTTTCTAGCAGACACTGTTGTGGGTATACTCTGGCTGTCTTCTGTAGGGCTTGTCCTTCCATCTCAGATGTCTCTCTCCTCAACCAGATCCCTTCCACTGCTTCATTTGACTGTGAGGGTGGGATTCACTCATCTAAACATAGGTGTCCAGAGACATTTCGATGCCTTAGGGTATTCCCTAAGGCCTTCAGTTGTCTGTCTTGAAATCTCTCATACGGCCTGTGTCATATGAGGATGTCTTAGATACTCTAGGACATCTAAACTGAACTTGTTGACTGTATTTAGGTAACTGAATTTTTTTCCTTTTGTGGTGCTTAGTTGCTGGCTGGGGCTAAACCACGACAAGCCTCTCTTCCTCTTCTCTGGCAAAACAACTTATTCTCTCAGTGACAAATACACAGTCTGCAGGCACAAGCCAGCCTGTCAAATGGCTCCCCTCTGGCACGTAGACTTCCTGGGAAGTACCAGGTGTTGTTCTGCTTGTGAATTTTTTGCTCAGTATCAACTTCAGACACTTAAGAGTTATAGAAAGATGAGTAAGTCACTGTGCCACATCAAGGTTTATCCCTTGATAAACCACATTTACCACTGGGATATTGAAAAAAAAGAGGCAAATTATCACCCGTACTTGAATCCACATCCTGGCTTACCTCACTGTACTTTTTCGTAGGAGGCTTGACAGAAGGAAATGCATTCAGAATTCTATCCCACTTCTAGCACTGAATCCACATTTCCCAGTTTTCACTTCCTAGTCTCTGATAACTCTGTTTCTCTTTACTTTTCCCACGTAAGTTCCAGTGAAAATGCAGCCCAGTCGAGAGTTTTGGATGCAAGTCTGAAAGACTGAACAAGAGCACCACTGGGTCAGATTCTGATACCTTTTTTAGTGTCCTAGACTCTAACTCCATACAGAGTCTCTAGAGTAATTATGAAGCACAGCACTACTTCACACAAATAGTTCTCTGAAAACAGTGGCAACAGCCTAATTCTGCACCCACTAATATCTTGAGAAACCCCAATGAATTCAGTATAATTCATCCACAAATTTAGCCGCCCTTTTTCTTTTCTTTTCGGGGTAAATAGTTGACCTTAAATGCCAGATTATGAAACAAACTACAGAAAAAGTGATGTTTTTCTAAGAAATGAATCCAACGTAACCATAGAATGGGCCTTGTCAGTCTGGACTCTGTCACCCTGGGGTTTTCTTATATGTGCAAGTATTACTGGAAGGAGTCAAAAGAAGTGACCCTTGGGAGCCCTTTCTTATGGGAAGCAAAATGCAGGCAACACCATATTTGTAAGAGGGTTGAATGGTGCTTTTTAAAGACAGCCTTAAGCGAGGTGAGAAAGCATCTGTCTGAAAATCTTTTCCTTTGCCAAATTTTGTATCTCCTCCTCAATATCTTTGTAAAGGCAGGCTGGGAAATCTGTGGGCAGTTGTTACCAGCAGTAGTTTTGCCTAAGTTCCTGTCCAAAAATTTCATCAATTTTAGCCTGGTTTCCTGCCTTCAGACACAGCCAACATTCTGAGATATAAGTTAAGGTAATAGAATGAACATTGCTGTGCACTTAGCCAGGTATATAAAGTTGTTCTTGTACTTGTGTGTGTGACAGGATTCCCTCTTGATCTCTCCAACCATTAGCTTATGCCCTGAAGACTGACTATGAAGTGAAGCGACATTTTTAGGTCATAGCCTGACCTTGTGGGACAGTATCAAAAGATGGTAGAAAACAAACACTTGCCTGTGGAGACAAGTAGTCAGGTTTCCTTCTAGGTTTCTTTTTTTTTTTTTTCTTTTTTTTTGTGTAATTATGAAGGATTAATCACTGTTTTGTCAAGCAGTGTCAAGGCCTATGATACACATTTGTGCTACAAAGTCTGGGAGCTTGGCTCTTTTAACTTGTGCTAACACAGGGCAAGCATGAGAAAGTAGAAATTTTTTTTTACAACAGCCTACCGGTTATGAAGCAAGAAGTGCTTAAGCACAAAAAAAAAAACCACCAAACCCCCCAAAAAGGAAAGATTTGAACAAAAACAGAGTTAGCAAGACTTCTGGTGTCCTCTCACGGCAACATGGGGAGCTGAAGTGAGCCTGCCTCTGTCCTCCACCATGCTGCAGACAACTGGCCTTACTTGGCAGCTCAGCAGCCACTTGCCATCACTGAGCATCTTGCCACTTTGCCAGGTGGCCAGCAGTCAGTCAGCCCTGTCTGAGAAATGGCTGAACTGAGTCTCTTTGCAGGGTTTGATAACTGAGACATTTTGCAAAAGAACCCAGAACCATCAGGGGAAGCATTTATAAAGCAACTGGAATCACTTCTCTGTTTTACTTTCCCAGACTTTTCCTGCCTCACAGCTCTCCTAGATCACTTTTCCCTCTCCTCCATCTTCATTTTCTCAGGTACTTGGGTAGCCACCCTGAAGTCTATTCAAAAAAATTCGTCCTAATTTGCAGGGGTTTTATCCCTGTGTATAGCACAGGGCCAGAAATCAGTCTCCACTGAAGGAGAAAGACTCCCCCTTAACTGCCTTTTAACCCTTTCCTTAACTAGGGCTTTAAAGCACAGAGGAGATAGGAGGAACCAGGTTCAAAACTCTTAAAAGGATGAAGAATGCAACTTTGCTGGGAAAAAGCATCCTAAGTACCTCAGTTCCAAATATAATGATTAACAATCAACAATATTTTTTCATCCACTCTAACACCAGAGTTAGGCAATACCATTCAGCAGGAACTTCTGTGTCATTGATCATTAAGTCAAAATATTTTCTATGACAGGTCACAGAATGGTTTTGCAGCATTTCCACACAGCTGGAGAAATAATCATACAAGCAAAAGAGCAGCAGCTGTGAGATTTCAAAGTCTTAACCAGGAAAGGAATTCTGGAAATGTAACAAACGTTTTAAAGGCCCCATCATCTGTCCAGTCTCCCCATCTCTCTCCCTTTCTTGCCTACACTGGTCTTAAACACCAAGTAAAAGAAATTACTGATACGGTATAGTTCTGGTTTCCAATTTATATTATCTGATATTTGCAAAAAATCTATCCATAAATAAAAGTATAGAGCTCTTTGTCTTAGAGGTTGGATGTCTCAGCTTTAAGTTTTAAATTGTTCTTTAAGAACCCATAAACTGTGGATACCCATTTGAATCCAGTAATTCCAGGCTATGTTGTGAAACAAAGACAGAAAGGAAACCTCCAAAACTGGAAGCACACAGCAGCCATTGACTAACTTTCAGCCCACAGAACAACTGAATGTATGCTTGCCTCTTTCGGCATACTCCTAAATCTCACAGAGAATACTGCTTATGTGCACTATGGAATGAGCTGTTTCTTGAGCAGCAAACACTGATTATTCTGGGACTGCAAGTCTGAAGAATATGGGTGAAAGGCAGGAAGAGAAAATGAAGTAGTAGGCAAGTGAAATCAGCATAGTGATTTTAGGGGCAATTTTTTCAGGGACTTGCTCTCTGTCTTTGGGAATAGTTTGAGTTTGTGCAGATTTTCTTGAACCATTCCAATCTAGAGCATTTTTCCTCACACAAAAGGGGCACTATTTTCAGTTTGCAGATCTTCAGCTAAAGCAAAAGAAGAGTTTATTTAGCGCCCTTGAATGCTGTTATACGTATTTAACATACATCCTCCCAGCAATAGTACAATGCAGAAAAACGCTGACCAGCATATGTTTTGTTGTTCTTAAACCTTGCTTTTACCTCTTTGATTCATTATGAAGCAGTTTTGCACTATGGGTGCTCAACTTACCATCTTCTGTAGGTACAATCTCTGCGGCCACCTGTAACAATAAACTCCTCTTGACCTCAATGGCAACAAGAGTGTGTGTTAGGCAGAATCAAAGAACAGTGCGCAAGCACTCAGGAAGCAAGAACATTGAGCAGATGGCAGTCTCAGATTTACAATCTGAGAATCCACTGGTTTCATCAATATCATATTAATAGCTAAATGCATCTAGTGGTGATTTTGTCATGCCTAAGTATGGGACTGCAGCAATGAAGGATGCATTCTGGAAGGACTTAGCAGCCCCATGCAGGGACAGATTCTTGGAGCTCAGTTCCTTTGGGCCGTTTCAGTTGCAGACTGTCCAAGATTCCTACTGCTCTCATGGGAGCCATGGGTTTTGTTTTATTCAGTTTGGGAAACTTCTTTCTGGTTCCTGCATGGGTGCTGGGGATTTTGAAAATCTGGTCATTTGAGATATTCAGCCCTTCTGAAAGGCAAGCCTGTACTGCAGTGTTTTGCATGCATATTCATACAGGACAGAAGTGGGGGAAAAAATCTCTCTTAGCCAGCACAGCCTGTTAAAAACCTATGAACAACACAGGGTAGATATAAATATGCCAAGGAAAAGGGTGTCTTCTGATGCATTTTGTGTCATGAGGAGTTATACAGAAGGTCTCCACTAGGAGGCTCTGCCAGTGAAACCACATTAGCCCAGCTCCTCTGGTTCGGTTATGTCTTGCAGGTGAGCTCAAGCAGGAGACGAGGGTTGGCACCTTTTGCTAAGTGTTCAGAGTACATGGCATGGCTCTAGATTTTGCCAGGGTGTTAGTGAAATACCTAGAAGTGAATTCTGCCTTAATATGTTACCTCACATTTGCTGCGAAGTGTGTCTACCCAAGCTTAGCTCATCTTGTTTGTCTTCCTGTACACCCGTTGTCGATCATCACAACCACCATCACTTCTACCACATCAAAATGCCTACTAGTAACTATCTAGATGAAGAACAGTCAGCTCAGGCTGAATCCAGGCAAGACCGAAGAGTGTCTGGCTGGAAGGGGAAACACTTTGAAGAGCTGGCCAAAACATTGTCACCACCCTTCCTCAAAGATATACAGCCTTTATTCATCAAAGTTATGGCTGACTCCTTGCTAGGCTTGGATGATCAAATTTGCAGCAATTTCCAGAAATGCTTTCTCTCACCTTCAGCTCACTAGGAAACCCTGTCATTTCCTTGTAGATGGGCATCTCGCCCCAGTGATTCATGCAGTTGTCACCTCCAGCCTGAACTCCTGTAACGGGACTGGAATCCAAAACCTGTGAATGGATCCAAAAGGTGACTGCTGACTTTTTCCATGGTGTCAGGTGCTTTTAGCACAGTATGTTTGAACTCAAGTCCCTCAGCAGGCTTCCACTTTCTCTCAGTACCTGTTTACAGCCTTGGCCATCATTTTCAAAGCGACTGAAGAAATGTCAGGGACAGCTGCATACCTCTGATGTGCTTTAGATCAGGAGGCTCAGGAAAAAATGTGTGAGAACTACTCACATTATGAATCTGGTTTTGCTTTTCTATGTCTGCACCTCTTGCCAAGGTAATCCTGGTGTGGAATGCTCTGCTGGATTCTGATCATCTTCATGAAATATTGCAGTTTTCCCTATGTGATTGGGCAGGGGGGCTTATTACCATATATAAGACAATTCAACAGCTGTTTTTATTCCATAATCCTTTCCTCTTTTCCCCCAGCTTTCTCCCACCAAAAAACACTTAATGAATGTTGATCCCACAGAGCATATGCAAAGAATCCCATCCAGGCAAGCAAGGACTTCACTATCGCTTTTGATGTCCTGTGGAAGGTACTCAGATAGTACTTTGTTCTGTTTAGGATTTAAGTCTTAGTAGCTCATTTTTTCACCTTCAGGCTCTTTCCAGCTTCTGTTACTTTTATTTCAAGGGAGGCCATAAAGGTTTTCAAGTACTCTGAGTTTTAGAACAATTTGAATTCTGAAGTTCCATGACTGAGACTCCTGAGGGCAAAAGTCAGTTCATGTGGTTTATTTACTTGGCTATCTGTGGAATACAGTTTGTTTCAAAATGCTTAAATACTGAGGTGTTCTCTGCTGCTTCAAACTCAATTTGAGGTTGTTAAGATATTGTGTTTCTGATGTGACAACAAAAATGTTGGAATTACTCAAGTAAAGGCAACTGTTTAATTTAGAATGAAAACACGGGAGGGCGGAAGGAGGCAGTATTTAGAGCTTGCTTCTGAAACAGTGAAATAGTTTAATATTTAGGCTTATTTTGACAAGTGACTAAATCCAAGGGAGTACAGGTCAAACCACTGTAGACAGGGTGGTTTTCATATGATAGTAAAGAATGTGAATAAAAGTAAACTAAACTGAAAGGAATACTCCATCAAAATGCACATTTTTCTTTGGAAGAGCAGGACAGTAAGGGTTGACGTAGAAGGCTTAGATGGAAGTGAGCATACACAGACCGTTACTGCGCTGAGGTCAAGACTTCAAAATGCATGCAAGAGTATGTAAATTGCATAGCAAAAATGCTTTTGATCTTCAAAGTATAAATCACTCTTGAGTCAGTATTCCTGTCACAAGGGAAATTCATGGGCAAACTGGCTTGCCTCCATCCTTTTTCATTGTGGGGTATCTTGTAGACCTAAGGCCCATGGCCAAAAGTTTTAACTGTCAGATTTTGGAGATGTGCTTGAGTCTAAGTTGTGAAGCACCAGTTGGGAAACGGAGCTGCTTTGAATTAAACTGAGCAATAGACCTGACTGGAATTCATATGACAGAAAGCCAGCTGTAAATTTGTGGCTAACACGGATTTCTATGGAGAGGAGGATTAAAAGTTCCTTCATAACAGTCAGGAGTTGTTGCCTTGGTTGTTCTTATAGCAAGAGAGCAGTTGTGTGTCCGTAAAGTTCTCCCCCAGTTTCCTTTTCCATCATCATTCTGGCTGCATTCATTTCTGGCTAAGGGACATACACTAGCAAAACAAAGCCTTGCTATGCTTTGGGACAACCTCACAGCCTAAACTCAACATCTGATGCATGTAATTAGTTCACAAAGTAGACCAAACAAAGTCTTGTGGTAAATATGTATTTATGTATGACTGCCAATGTTGTGGGAGTAGGGCCTGTATTTTGGTGCTGTGCATTCAGTGATTTACACAATCCGATGACAATTGCCAACTGCATTTCAATGTTACTACAGTGGACACTCACCATAGCAATTTTAATTTTAATTTAAATTTAAAGGTTGGGCCAGATGATCTTTCGAGGTCCCTTCCAACCTGGGCTATTCTATGATTCTATGATTAAATTAATTTCATGTACGTCACAGCTGCAAAAAAAAAGAAATAATAATTCCAAACTGCCATTGTTGTAATAAAAACGGGTAGGTAGGCAGGCAGGCACATCCAGCACAGATGTTACTTGTGGGAGCCATTCATGGGAAGAGCCTTTTTCCCATTCGTAGCGATTATTGCTGTAGAGAATGGGCAGCCCAGAGAGTTTAGACAAGGCATTTGGTATGAGGTTAATTAATAAAATTCACAGAAATACCTCAGCATAAATTTCTACACCTCTGACAGGTTGAAGTTGTTTGTCCCAAGGAAGACCCCATGAGACTGAAGCCATGGCTCTTCCTTTCTGCCATACATGGAAGAATTTCTCCAAGAAATCCAAATTTATACAAATAAAAAGAGCCTGGTACAAATGGCAGATAAGCTCAGAGAGGAGGAAAGATTCGTCCAAATCAAGAAGTCTAAAGAACCTCACTTTCCCAATAGCCATGGATGAGAGAAGTGCTCTGCCCTGAGCCTACAGCCAGTGAGAAGAAGCAGCTGGAGCTAGACAGATAGAGTTGCTGCCCACACTTTTCCTACTATTCTCACACTCTTTCAGAGATTCCTGGAATTTATGGCCAGACAGGACTATTAGTTGATTTAGTCTGACCCACATTTTTTATTCTGACTTACTCCAGTAACTTGTGTTTAGTTGCAGCTTCCATCTTCTCAATCTGAAGACATCAAGAAAGACAGAATCCACCACTGCCTGCAACAGTTTGTCCAATGATTGGTCATCCTCACAGTTTTTAAAAGAAAGTATCTTATTTCAAAGGTATCTCTTTTAAGCTGCTGGTCATTGGTTATGTATGATGTTTTTCCTGGTATTTTTTCCAGATGAGGGTAATTAATGGAGACTTCTCAGTCTTATTCTAGGTGGCCCTCCCCTACTAGTGAAGGTGGCTTCCCACTCTGAATTAATCTATAACAACATAAGACAGGAATAAAGCTATCTAACAGTGTCCAGGGAGACACAGCATTGGTTTAACTCAAATAATTCATTTTAGTTTTGTATTTTGCTTAGCACAGAAGACTCTCCCCCATCACCATCCTCCTGTAGAGACCTTAGACATTGTTACAATACAGCTAATGTATGACCATGGACACGTCATTCTGTCCCTCACCATTCACATTTGAATGAAAAAATAAATAATAATAAAAAATGTGGGTCAGACTAAATCAACTAATAGTCCTGTCTGGCCATAAATTCCAGGAATCTCTGAAAGAGTGTGAGAATAGTAGGAAAAGTGTGGGCAGCAACTCTATCTGTCTAGCTCCAGCTGCTTCTTCTCACTGGCTGTAGGCTCAGGGCAGAGCACTTCTCTCATCCATGGCTATTGGGAAAGTGAGGTTCTTTAGACTTCTTGATTTGGACGAATCTTTCCTCCTCTCTGAGCTTATCTGCCATTTGTACCAGGCTCTTTTTATTTGTATAAATTTGGATTTCTTGGAGAAATGATTCACATCATTACAGCCTTGTAAGACTATAACACTTTGGGATGATAGCTGTACTTTCGTTGTACTTACATTTACTTTGGTAGCTAGCACCAATGTTCTGATCTCACTTGTATGTCTTTGTAACAGTGAACACTATTAATTGATGAGAAAGCTCTGACGAGAACCAGGAAATGCCACTGTTCTTCTGTCTCTGCAGGTGGGAATATATGGCAGTTCCAGTACTTTGTAAGCTCTTCAAATCCAACCACTGGCCATACTTTTTTGTTTATATACAATCACTTTTATTGGATATGGAAAGCTTCAACAAGAAAAATAACTTAAGGAAACAAGCTAACGTGGCAAGCTGTTTACAGTTACCTATGTCATTCTTTCCATCTCCAGCTGTTCTGATTAATCTTTTGAACCCTGCCACAAAAGCTGCTGTGTTCTTTATAGCAGGATAGTAATAAAAGTCATCATAGTTATCGCCAGTGCTTCTAAAACCTAAAAAGTTAATGAAAAAATAAATTGCATGTTTTCTTTAATGAGAAAGTTGCATTATTTTGAAAATTATGTTCTTTTTTTATTCAAATCTGGAGAAGATTCTTCAGGGCAGCCTGAAATTAAACTTTAGTGTTTTTCTGAGTATTCCTCCATTTCATCATTTTAGGGACAAAATGGGGTGTGCAGAGGAAAGAGGAGTGGCAGTAAAAAAAGAAAGATAAAAGCTTGAGAAAATTCTAAATATTTTTAAAATATTTTAATGGAAGATGCGTAGGAAATGAAATGCCGTTCCCTTTCAAAGCATACAAAATATGTATGTCTTTAAATTTCCTAAAAAGTCTTCACCAAATCTCAGTCCTTTCTAATGCCATGGATAAGGGGAACTCCTGGGGAATATGGGACTAAGCTGGTTGATCCAACAGATCCCCTTAGGGAAATCATAAAGAATGTTTCTTCTGCAACTTCCTCAGATCAGGGAAACCTGCTGTATTTGCTGCTTCCCTGTTTTCCTTCCTTTGTGGAACAGCAACACAGAGGAGTAATTTCTCAGGGGTGTCACAACAAATGAATGCATGGATCCAATGGCTGTAGCTTGTACTGAAGGAAAACAACATTCCTGATCAGCTGAGCAATATGAATTGCTTGCACTCCCAGCATGGGAGTTCTTGCTACCCAGTAAGACTTCAGTAGTTTAGGATCACTGGTATTAGAAATTATAAAATCACCCAGAGGAAGTAACAGTAAAATAGTTACAGTCCCTGGGAAAAGGTTTAGTATTTTGCCTTAGCAAAAAGCAGCACCTTGCTAGCTGAGCTAAAGGAGCACTAATGCCTTCACACTTTCCAGAAATATTCACACTGAATCCTGATTGTCCAATGTAGATTGACATTAGCAAAGATAGATAAATCCACAGATCTCTCTCTTAAGACATTAATTTGATCTATTTGGTTCTAATTACAATTCAAGAACCTCTGAGAAAGGCATGGTTTGTTCAAGGAAGAAAGTTGGACACCTTTGAATTTGACTGCCCAGATTCCATTCTTTGCCACAGCTCAGAGGAAGACCCCGTCACCTGTGGAACTAACTGCGCTAAGCAAGTTGCAAAAGTGCTTGAGCTTGAACGCTAACCTCATTACAAATATCAGTCAGTTTTAAACAATGCAGTGCAGTGCAGTGCAGTGCTCCATCTGAACAAGTCATATGTGTACAGCACTCTTCTCCAAAGGAAGGCCAGATGGCACTGTTGCAAAAACTCTTGCTAATTCTGCTAATCTGCGTGTGTAAACTGGTAGTCCTTGAAGAACTGCTTATTTTCACTGATGAGCCATTTCTTTCTAGTTCTCACCAGTAAAAATTGCTTTCCTGGCTTTAATCCACCTGTGAAACCATTGTATGTAAGTCTGCTGCCACAGCAATCAAATAAAATATTGTACAGTGCCAAGACATTATGCTACAAATGAATTCTCAGCACATAACTCCCCAAGAACATCTTTCCACCCAGTTAAAAAGGGGTGGGACTTTTTCTCTTGTTTCCCTTGGCAGTTTCTCCAACAACTCTCTCCCTAATTAAAACAATTCTATTGCAGATTATTTTTCCTGAACTTACTTTACTGAAAGAAATGATACATACTAAGAGTTTTCAAGCACATTTGGAAAGCATGGTACAGGAAAGAAAAGACATAGGATGTAAAAGGCAGGACAAGGTGTGGTCTGTGAAAGAGAAAATGAGTTAAATATCAGCTTGTTCCCAAATATCTAGCAGCTCACAGAACTTTAAAATCTGCTTTTTTTTTCCTTTTAATTTTAAGGCAGGGAAAGATTTTTCCATGAATCGTATGCATACCCATGCTGAAGTATTGCCATCAGCTTGAACAGTCTTTTTGTGGTAGAAGGTGTAGAGACACTAACTCTCCTAGAAAAGGCAATGTACAACTGAAGGACAAGCTTCACTGACTGGAAAGGGCTCACGTCTCCCTCTGTCCTGTGGTGCTGGGGATGGTTCTGCAGAGGTTGCCCACAGGGCTGTCCTGATGGCTCTGGTAGGGGTGCACAGGGGTGCGCTGCTGTTTCTCTTGAGGGAACAATTCACCATCATGGTTTCTTACAGAATTCAATTCTTCCCTTACTTAAGGACTTGTGCATGTGCTGTAATGAAGCTGTTTTCTGGATAAAAGCCTGAAGCATTTCACAGTGCTAGGGAACTTCTGCTTATAGAAAAGCCAATATGTGGAAAGAGTTAAAAACATGACCTTGGTAACGGTAACAGTGGAGTTCACTTTATACAGGTACTTCTCTGCCACTTCCCAATTGCTGGAAAGAGTCCCACATAGTTATGTGAGTCTCACAGCGCTGTTGTATTGTGAGGCTGACCCCTTCAAAAACGCTCCCTGCCCCTTCCATAAATGTGAAAGTATTTCAAGTGTCTTACTGTCCAGTGACACGGGCATTTAGTAGCTTGTTCTTGCAGAACCTTTTTTTAATGTGTTTAAATCTTAAATCTCTTCCCTATAGTCACATGGTAGGAGCAGTAACAGAGCTCAGAAGTGACCATAAGTAACTAAATGAATTTCTTCCTCTTTCCTTTCTTAGACCGCCTAACCTACATGCATAGTAGCTTGACATGACAGGTGCTGCTGCAACTGCAGATTTTCCCAGGGCTCTGTTCTAATCTCTAAAGTCTGAGAGAGTCTTTCTGCTCTTGCTGCTTTTCTAAGCACTTAAAAAACAGCTGTCATTATTGGGCCTCTGAAATGAAAATCATATATATGAAGATTTCTGACACCCAACACAATGACGTTTCACACAGACTCTGAACAGAAACCGCTGGTGTGTTTCAGAGGCTGAAAACAGCCCAGGAGCACGGTACAGTGTTGTGGAGGAGTGCTAGGTTAGTAATCAGAAGTCACTGAGGCTGCTTAACAGTGACCACAGCCACCCCCTGCTACTGATAGTGTTTCTTTCTACACGGCTGGAGAAGCAACTGTTTATACAAATAATCTTTATCACACTTTTACCAGGAAATTGCTTGACATGTATCTGAAGCTGAGCATGTTCAAGTTGAGCTCATTTCATTTCAAGCCAACTGCTGTTTCTGTGCTGCTCAGTGAGTGCAACCCATTCAATTTTAATTTTGTTACAAACAAACAAACAAAGATAACTAATAACATACGCTTTAGAAAAACTCTTTTTCCTAGAGCAAGATGTTTTCCAAAACCCTTTCCAACACAGAGCTAAGAGCAAAAACTGTTCTAAAAACTCCTGTGAGAGCCTGGGGAGTGCTGTGCTCTGCATCCATTGCTGTCCTCTCCTTCAGACAACCAGTGTTCTGAGCTATTCAGCACACCATCAGCTCTCACCTGCTTGGGTCGGACCTTGGCTTTACACAATGGCAGAAACATGAGGATCGTTGCCTTGGAATGGCTTGCCGGCCCACTCTCATCTGTTATCTTATCTCAGTGCTAAATCTGCTAGAGGAAACAACTCACCACCCCAGAAGCAACTATCAGAATGTATGAGGTCAAACCAAACAAGGACTTCTTTTTTTACATGTTTGTTGAGTTAATACTAAGTAGACAAGGACATGTGTCTAATGAAAGAAAATGTGATCACAAAATGGAGATATCTGCAGACCTAAGGTGTCTGACTGGCAACAAAATGTTAGGCATGTAGGAAAATTCCTGAAAATTTCAGTTAGCATTGATCTTACCTATATGACCTAAATCCCTTTTTTAAATCAGTGTCAAGAAAGAAAGAAGGAAAGACTCTACTGACTTCAATGGGACAAAGGTCTGGCCTTAAATTTTCTACATATTGAGTTTTCAGAAATATCTAGAAGTGGAGCTAAACCAGAACTACAACCCCAGACTCCAAAGCTTTGAGGAAGTTTTGGTTGGAAGACAAGCTTTGCAGCTGGGCTTTGATCTGAATGGAGCAAACCCAAACCTAGGATGAGATCTGTGAATGCTGAAGAAAATTGTATTTGGATCCAGATTCAGACTTTACAACTTGGGCCCCATCTCCTAAAATGGTGTAGATGAAGCCCAGAAATGGCTGCCTGCTGTAAAAGGAGGCAGAAAGCCCCCCAACCAGCTGCGTACTCTGAGCAGCCTAGCTGCCTGTGTACAATAGTATCAACACAGCAGGGGTAAGCCCACAAGGAAGTCTCTGTGGTAAACTGGTTTGCAAAAGCTGAAAGTGGTGTGCATCCTTTGTAGCACAACAGCAGAAGGTTATTCTGTGGCTGGTGCAAAACAACCTCTAATTCCTGTCTAGGGCTGCAGATGCAGCCTTTGCAAAATATGCGTTAGGCTTTGAAACCAAAGTTCACACTGGTTCCTGCTTATCACATATTGGCTCACACACTCTATCAGCACCTGCTAGTTCTCAGTTGTCACCACTTCTTTCACACCTGGAAGCTCATGTTGCCGGTCTATGATTGGCACTGAGTTACAAATAGTAAGTGGTGATGTTAGCATGCCCCAGATGAATCACATTTGATACTGCAGATGTCTTCTTACATGTCATCGGTATGAACACTGCAAAGAGAATGATGTTTCTACCTGAAAGGCCATGTAGAAGAAAACATAGTAGAGTTATGAAGTACATATATCATTTATGGTGCTTTCCACCTGGGAAGTAAAGTATGCCTTATATACCCTAATATATCTCATCCACACTGTGGGGTAGTAATTATTATTTCCATGTCACACATGAGAAAACATGTCCACAGAGCTATGATTTATCCCCCATCTTGTCCCTTCATGTGCCACATACAAAAGTCAACAACAGAAATAAGAACAGATATACATGCTTGTCTAAAAATCTGCTCAGTGCTGTAAGAATAAGGACTATTTCTTTTAGGTCATAATGATCACGCATGAGAAAAGGAACTTACCTGTGCTTCCCAGGGGTCTCTTTCTCCACCATGCATTCCAGCTGAGGATCTCCAGGCACTGCTCAGGGAGTAGTATGTCTCTTGGTCTGTGAGAATCATTGGGTTTCCTCTGATTCTTAGAAAGCTTGTATGGCTCCCTGGAGAGAGGTGCAGGCTGTCGGCGTGCATGGTGCAACTGTGATAATTTGTAGCTTGAGTGGTTTATTCCAATGCAAAAAAATAGGGTTTTTGCAGAAAATAGCAGGGGAAAAAAAGACTCAGGTCCTTCTAGTGGTTACCTCCAGCTGTTGTCTCCAGTGGAAGATTATGAGTTACACTTATGGCTACTTGACTGCAGTTCAGTGAGGTGAAGGTCTACATAGCTATGTAGAACAGGCAAAACGGTACCTTGCTGCCTTCATCACCTCCATGAGCTGCCTGCCTTCTGGTTGCCAGTGAATAGCCCCTTCAAAGGCATGGCTTCCTTTGCCATGAGGTGGGTGGACAGTAATCCAAAACTAGGAAGGCAACAGAGCTTGGCTCTGTGCTCCAGCTGTATCATGCAATACGACCACAGTTGGCCCCATTTGTCATGGCACATGGAAGGAATTGTGACTTTCAGGGGATATTCTGCGTGACTGAAGACTTTTGGAGCCTGTGTACTAAATGATTGGGCTGACAGCCATGTCTGGTTTGGTATGGGGAAGGAAAGGAACAATACTTGAGCTGTCTGTGTAAATTCATTCTTTGCTAGATTCTTACTGTTCTCACAGTAAGAACGACACCCAAGAGGATGAACAACAACAAAACTAATCAATAAGCAGCAGCTAGATATCCAAGTTCTTGGATATCCAAGAGCCCAAGACAGCACTTACTCAATGTTTTTAGTGTAGAAAGGCAGTGATGAAAAGCCTCTTGTCAATGATTATATGACTGTGGCACCAGCAAAATTTAATCGCAGTATTAAAAGCAATTCAGTGCTAAAAATCATGTTTACCTTTTAAATTCTTTTGCCCACTGCAGCTAAGTAAGGAAAGAAATTCAACAGTGACCTAGTAGGTGTTTTAAATGTTTTTTTTTTTCTTGAATCTTTATTGGGTTGAAGAAACTTTACATGAAATACCATGTAAAAACTTCCACAAGAGCCATGGGGGATGATCCATACAGGATGGGCAGGGACACATACCCCAGCATTCCTTCGAGGGGCACAGCAACCCAAAGTTAAGTATGTCAAACTCTGCCAGCTGTGGCTGCTGCCCAGCGAGCCAGGCAGTGGGCTGAGTGGGCCGAACAGGCAGTGGCAGCTGGCAGGAACTCGGGAGAAGCTACAAATAGCAGTGGGGAGACAGAGAGAGAGGGCTCAGGAACTGGAAGGAGCAGGTGAGAGAATGCACTGATGGCAGGGAGGGAGGCAGGACAGAAAGGAGATGCTCTGAGACTGAAACATCCTGCTACAGTTCTTGGTTATGATAAAGCCTGCTGGTGTTTTAGCCTCCAGTTTAATTACATGGAAGATAGGTCTTCACTGCAGTCAGCATAGGCTCTGGTAACCTGGATCAGAGTGTGTAAATTAGCCTAATCTACCTTTGTCCCCTCTGGGTCTCCCAGGAAGAGTGTGTCAAGCAAGTCTGGGAGTGTGTCTGGATGCAGCATTCATCTGAGCTAATGATCCAGTCCCTGGGAAGGGTGGAAGTGCTCACAGCCAGGGCAAACTGTGGGACAGCACTGGAAGATATTCAGCACTTGCATGAGTCAATTTGTGTACTTGCTGCAAATTAAGCACATTTTTGAAGTGAAAATAGGATCTATACTCCCTCATATGCCACTAAGCTTCATGAGCAGATCAGAGAGGAGTGGAAACAGGTTCTGCACAGGAGGCCAAGCTCATTCTGTAATACCAGCCCCAGTTCGCCTACACCCTGCCAGCACCACACACATGTATGTGATTGTACTGGTAGAAAAAGTGGACCTCAGTGCCATGGCTTTTTGCAGGGCTTTATGTATCAGCTTATTAGCACATCTGAGGATAGCTAGAAGAAATTGTTGAGGGTCGTAAGGAGACCAGCCTAGGCTGGGACTCTTCATTGTGGTTAACAGGGCAAATAAAAAAGCTGTAAAGTATATTATGCCACTCCCATTTCACAATGCCCTTTGTTCTGGTCTTTGACTAAAAGATGCTGTATTAGACCCAAAAGTTTTAGTACTGGTAAATTAACTGAGCGTGGTTGTTGCTAGTTGTGAAACTAATAGTCAGGAATTTCTTCTGAATGAAATGTTAATGTGCAGACACAAGCACACAAGCAGACACACTTTTGAAGAAGCAGCTTGTTAAGTCTAACAGTACCATAGTTTGAAACGGCAGTAATTGCAAAGATGTTAAAAAAAGAATTTATTTTTAAAATAGCAGTCTGTAGTTGACACCCAGAGGAAAAGTCAATGGGAATAGATTAAAAAACTCAGAACAAATAAACTGAAAGAAGGAAAGAGATATTGGAGAATAGGAGAAGTAAGGGAAAGGAACGTAAGAAAAGGAGGCAAAAAAGGCAACAAAATGAAGAAAAGAAAGACATGCCAATTCAGAACAGTATGCCCTTTAAAGGAGTAAGTTGTAATCATACAAGAGTAATGTCATGCAGCCAGCTGTAAATTACTTTTCACTTGTGATGGAGATTACTGAAGTTGATTTTTCAATCTTTTCTTATTTTTGAATCACAGTAAAAAATCATCAAAGAAAGGTAGAGATGAAAACCAGGCTAACATTTATAGCAAGCAAATACATGCATCAAATAGCAAGTACTATAAAAGCTCTTCAGAAAATTCAGTCTGACTTCAACAGGATCTCCTCACTCACTGATGAGCATCACTACACTTTTCTGTACATCCCACCCCGTTGCCTGGCTGTCTTGTTTACCTCACCATAAAGCCTACAAACTCCTCAATTTCTAAACAGTTTTCATATTAGATGGGCAGCAGCCCCTCAGGACAGGAGGGCTCCAACTGCTGCATGATTCAGAGATCAAACTGTGGTAGCACTGGACAAGATATGTGCTTATCTATACTTCAAAGCATGTGAGGAGACAAAAAATATTCATGCTCACTCTCATCCCTCAATCAGTCTCAATTGCACCTCAATTCATAGCACGCAGGAGAATTACCAAATAATTTTGTCCAGCCATAGGTCACCAGAGACACAAAAATGTTCTTAGAGACAGGGTGAAGTTGAGTGAGAAATGTTATGCACCTTTGTATAGAAGGGAAGTCTGACTTTAAACCAGCAATGCTCATTGTTCCCTCACTGCAGTCAATATCTGGACATAGAACCTGGGGAATTGACACTCCAGAAATGCCGAATTGACAGAAAATACATAGTGTTATTTCTCCATAGACAGTGGAGTCAATCATGCATCTTTTATTAACTGCAAAGCATCTAATTCTCAGTTACGTTAAGGACTATTTATAGCACTTTAATATTGTAAAAAGGTAATAAAATGGGTGTAAATTGCACTAAAGCTTTCTCTAATAGCCCCTATATTGATATAGTGACGCGGAGAGCCTTGAATATCACTGAGGCTTTGAATTAACCACCTCTCCCTGATCCTTGCAGAAGTCTTTAATGCCCCCAAGGCTTGTCCCAATCTACCAGGTGGAGCTGGTATCCTTCACACCTATTGAGAGTTCCAGATGAGCACTGTGTAATTTTTCACTGCCCAGTATTAGACAGCTCCAGCCAAAAACTGAAACTATTGATGGTAGCCTGGCTAGTCTGGCCTGTGTTGTGAAGGAAAGTGCCTGCCCAACATTCAGGGCTGGTAGGATTGCACAGAGAGCGTCTTCCAGCTGGGGAGATGTGGGAAACGGGGCTCACAGGCTAGTTTGGTGATGGTCTCAGTCACAAAAAAAGGAAAATAGCAAAAGTGAATTATATTAGCCGAGTCATTTGCAAGCAATAGTTAGCCCATTTGTTCCAGGGTCAGCTCTGTTGGAACTCCCAAGGCATTCTAGATCCTCCTGTACTGCTTGCTTCTGACCTCTAAAGCACAGTAGCAACCTCCTGTGAGCACAGACCATAAAGTTGCCTTGCAGATAAAAATTATGGAACCGTGCATTTCCTTCCTGAGAAGAACAGCTGTGCTATCGCAAATAAATTTGTTTAAAGATTCTGGTCAAATGAGTCAGTTTAACATCATCAGTGTACTGCATTCCTGAATAACACAGACATGATCTTCTTCTTGGTGGGGTGGGAGGATACTTTCCTCACTTCTGGGGCTTTGCGGTTGAAGTATTTGGATTCTTTCAGATTAGATTTAGGGATATACTCTGTCATAGATTCACAACTCCCTTCCAGTGGGAAAAATGAAACAGAAGGGCCTCTGTGTTATGCTACTTAGGTTCTTTGATAGCTTCAGATATTTTCTGAGGCTTGGCATCCAATGTTCAAATTCTTTCTAATGAAGAGCCTAAAATAACAAGCTTTGATGATAATAAATACTACAAATTATGTGGTAATGGAGACAGGTTCCACGTGTAACCATATTTTTGAGCAACTGAAATTATCTCCCAAGTATATCTGTAATAATTTGGTTCCATGTCTCTTAAAAATGCCACTTCATCTAGACTTAGTTTTACTAGTTCTTAGTACAGGTATAAGAGTTAAGACAAAAAATAGAACATGCTTATGGAAATGTGCAACGTTTTTCCCCAGCTCAGATACTAATTGCAGGAAGTACAAGAAACTGAAGAAAACAGTATAAAATTCTCCAAATGTCCTTTTCTTTTGGAAAAATAGAATTAAATTCTTCATGTAAAAGGTTGTGTGGTGAGATTAATAGTGCTTCCTACTTCTGGCCACTGCGGGAACAGTATCTCTTCTCACACTAACGTACTTCTGCTTTCACTACTAGGGGTATTTATATATACACAGTAAACACAGAACAAGCCAATTCAGTGAAGATTAAAAATGGTCGATTTGCATGATAGCTAAAAGTCAGAGATCATGTGAACGGCAGTGCCCTGAGAGTCTAGTGCTAATTTGAATAATATTTCAAAACTTTATTTTGCTAATTGTCATTCAGGAGATTTGTACAGAAAGCATTACTAAGATAAATCTTGAAGATAACATTATTCCTGTTGCCTCTGATGTATGCAGGAGTTGATAACAAGCTGATTGCCTCCTTCTGACAGATGATTACACACAACAGATGTTTTAATTTGATTATATCTGTGAGATAACCATAATGCTGTGTTAAGTCCAAACACTTTTTATGAGTCTTTCAAAACATTTTGCAATGAATGTAACCTTTTGTAAATGTCCTTGCTTGAGGCTGTGTGTGTTCTCATAATGGTGCAAATTATTAGTAACAAGTTGAAACCAGTGATTATGCAAAAGAAGAAAACTGCATTTAATAGTAGCTGTAATTCTGTGCTCTATGATAATCTAAATTAAGAGAGAAATATGATGCAAGCAGCGATACAAGGCACAATAGTTTAAAACTACTCCAAAGAGGACTATGTGTTCTTCAGGGAATGATGCACAAGACAGGCAGAGCTTTTATTGAGAACACTGAAAGGCCAATACTCTATGCCAAGCACCCTCAATTTGAAAATTAGCAGGCCAATGCCAGCTTTGTGAACAGAGCACTGCAGGGAACAGAAGTTTTGTGTTGCCAGTAATACAGGGTTACAAAATTTTACTTTGATTTGAACTGAAATGCCAAAATTTCCCTGAAAATAAACCTCTTCCTTCACTGCAGTGAAATCAAAGTGTTGTATGTTGCTCCCATGTTTTGTTTTTATATGTAACATGGAGAGAACAAAAAAAAGTCAAAACTAATTGGCTGCTTCAAAACAAACAACAATCTGCATCATACCAAAAATGCCAAAATTAGACGTGTCAAGTTTTCAAAGCAGATTTCCTATTTTTCTTTTGAAAGTAATTATGACAAAACTTATTCAGAGTCATCAATGTTTTTCTTTTGGTCAAACTACTTATTCCATTTATGTCATTAACAGTTTGTCAAGGCAATAGCAGCAGCCTATGTACCCGATTACCTTGTTTCACTCCAAACAAAAATCACAGGCAGTAATTCCAATGATTAACAGTCAGTAAAGCATCTTGTAGCTTATATTATATGATGTGCACAATTCAAAGAACGTTTTCTTGAGGATTCATGTCATCTAACATCAGATACCTAAAATGTAGATGTCTGGGCTAACTGTGCTCTCTGTTGTCAGCTCACGTGTCTAGAGGTTTTTAAAATATCTAGTCTCCTCTCCATCCTTTGATGACTGAGGGAATGTAGGTGACCTAACTGCCACCATAATGGCAGTTCTGTTCATCCAGCCTTTGTCCTCCATCATTTGGTCCTTGAACCTGATCTGGGACTAACCCACTACAGTCAAACAAATGAGACTGCTCCTTTAGATGGCAGGAAAGGTGCTAGGCTGTCTCAGCCACCTCCTGGAACTTCACTCTGAGGCTAACTTTTAGGCAGCTAAAGTAAGGTGAGATGTCACCCTAAGCCACATATGTCAGCTTTATATAGGCATGAACATTACATTGTGTTAGCGCAGCTGTATAGGCCTTATTTAATTCTGAGTCAGTGGATCTGGGAAGTAGCTTGTTGTGAGATTCTTAAAGCAACACTGGAGCTAATAAACTAATCAAAATAATGGCTTTACTGGCCACATCAGCAGTTCTTGGCTGTGAGTAGAATGATTTTGGGTTAAAAGTGTATGTTCTATACAGTGAAACAACAGTTTTTAGTAACAATGCAAGTTTTGTGGAAGCTTGAAAGTGTTCTTCATATGAGAATAACGCTGTAGTTCGCTTGGGATTTTGACAGAAGTATGATACTGCAAGCTGAGAAACGGTTGGAATACTAAAGAGAGATTGTTCGTACTCAGTAGTTTTTATGGACTGTTTTAAAAAGCTACACCTAAAACTGCAGCAAGAGGCACTTAGTTTGTCTTCACCAGGAAGCCCTGAGATACAAGAGGTACTAGCTTGTTTGTATTCTGTGTATCTGTTTTTAAGGCTCAGAAAGAAAACACAGTATTCAGTACATCAATAGTTTGCCTATTCTGAGTAGTGAACTGAAATTAGCTGACCCTTCCTTACCCTGTCAGGCTCGAGTTAATTATTTACAGCTTTAATCTGTGGCTCTTCACAGTGGGCTCTTTCTTACCTCAGTCAGCCTGAGGTTAAATATTCACAGTTTCAATCTAGAAGTAAGTAATAAACTGCCATCTGCAAACAGGGAACTGGGAACTATGAACAAGGAAATGGAAAGAAATGACCAGGCTTAGTCTTGTTTTATGTATTTTGGTTGTCCAGGAAATCCTGATTAAGCTGCGTTTGGGCCCTAACAGGGAAGCTTATAGTACTCAAAAAGGCAGGATGTGAGCTTTTGTTAATAAGCCTGTCTGGGACAAATCTGTGAACCAAACTGGGGTTTACTTCAACTCCCGTGTTGGCTTTTGGTGACAAAGTTACTCCTCCACTGAGGATATCCAGGTAAGATATATTCCTTCCACCCAAAAACTTTCTAGTAGCACCCACCACTCTCATGGGCTCTCTGAACATCCAAAATGCAGCTGTAGCACAATCCTCGCTGCATGATGTGTCTGTGGAAATAAAAAAAATGCTTATGTGGAAATAAAAAAAATGCTTATATGGAAATATCAGACTTCTGAAATCCACTTGTAATAGACTCCTCACTTACTAGGTAACAGGCGCCATATCACCTCATGTGAGAGGGAGGGGCTGTGATGCCAGGCTGCAGTCAGGAGTGTGAAACTATTGGGGACCTGAGTACAGCCCTCCTCAAGGCCTCCATCTCCTGCCAAGCCCCTCTCCTACTCCTAGACCCCTGGAGGAGAGAGACTGGTCAGAAGGTGCCCACGTAGGAGAAAACCCACGGCACTCATGCGAGGGAGAGAGATGCAAGTGAAGCAGAGGCCAGCTTGACAAGTCACGCCTGGATGGCGGCAGGTTTGAACAGTGACATTAAATCTGTATTTAATGGCTTATAAGCTTCTTTTCATATTGAAAGTTGGTATCAAAAACTAACAGGAGAGTTCAGTATACACAGCCAACTTTCTAAACAAACAGCAACTCTTTGGCACCTGCAGCTTGACAGCTACAAGGAGAGAGGAGTGTATACAGCATATGGTATATACTGGTGGGGGTTGAGAAATGCTTTTGTTTAAGTGGATTACTGAAAACACAGCCAGCTTCTAGCACAGAGCTGGTGCACAGGAACTGATAAGAACACTCCAGTCTGTGCTTAAAGGGGAGTCTAACATTTTTCTTACCTCTGGAAGGCGGCGACTGTTGAGTGAATCTTGACTGTATTTTAAAGGGGGTGGGGCAGAGGAATTGCTCTTGGAGAGGTTTATGAGAATTTGCAACATAAACTGGGACTGCACTGTGAAAATATGCATTTAGGGGGTTTTTAAAACTAAATTTACATAAAATCACAATGAGAATTTTTATGTCTGTTATAGGCCAATTAAATGCATTATGCAAACATTTCCAAATTCATACAGAGTTGATCTGGGACATTCAGAGCCTGATTACCTATAATCCCCCTGAGGGCTTAGCCCTTCTTCTGAAATACCCAAGTATGTACCTCTAACCAGTGCTGCAACCACAATGAAAGCAAATCACCAAAATTTGAACAGGCACTCTCAAATTATCCCCATGTGCATCAGTTTACCTTTCAATCAATGCCCAGCCATTTAACTTGGAGAGGAAGGAAGACTCTGTGAACCAAAAATGAGTCTCAAGACAACTGCTGGCTATGCAATGGCTGGGTTTATATTGGCAGAAAGCTCAGGCCTTAATCAGGTTGAGAGTCTGGTGGTTCCTATAGTCTCTGGGCCATGCAAAGCTGGCATCACGGGTGTGGTCCTACTCCCTGAATCCTATGTGCAATTTCTCCCTTTTGGAGAAGGTAAAATCTCTGGTAAAAGCTAAACCTGCTGTGGAGAGGAATGGAGATGAACTTCATCTGTGTCACATACACAGCGTTTGGGACCAAGTGGTGTGCGTCCAGCCCATTTGGGAGCAAAACGCAAAAAAAAGAGGCAGGTGACAAGTTGTCACAGTCAGCTTCAACATGTGCAAGCTGAGTGCCCAGCTGGTCTGTGTGAATGTTTTGTGTTATTACCCTGACTTCAACCCCCCCTGCACCCTGCTTCAGTTCATCTGGGGGTTATGCCTGTCTTTCGGACGCCAGTTCTGCAGAGGGGGAAACAGGCTGCAGCAGCATCGGTAAGGAGAGGGATACGCATGCAAGGAGGAGCTCTGGGAAGCCCCCATGCCCCACATGGCAGGACTGGGCCCTTGTCAACTCGTGGGGAGAAGGGCCCGTTGGAGCTGGCGGGTTCCCGCCGGCCTTGAGCCCCCGGGCAAGCCACGCCGGGGCCCGGCAGCGCGGGCGGGTGGCTGTGCCCGCTCCCCGCCTCGGGAAGGAGGCAGGCGCAGGGATCCGGGCTGCACGTCGGGGCTGGCCCCGGCGCGCTTGTGGTGGGAGAGCCAGACCTGAGAGGGGCTGGCCTCTGGCAGATGATTGACACCAAACTGGGTGAGGTTTCATGTTTAGAGGAAAAAAAAAAAAAAAAAAAAAAGAAAGAAAGAAAAAGGGCGAGCGCAGGGGAGGGGGTGACTGTGGGAAGGGGGAGAAGGAACTACTGTAAGAGTAAGAAATTCCTGCCCAGCTGTTTGCGAAGTTTAAGATTTCCTGTTTCCCCTGCAGCGCCGAAGTGAAGTTTTCAGTGAGTCACCCGCAGTCCCGAGCAGCGGAGCCGCGCAGCCCGCTCCCCCGCCGCCCTGCCAGCCCCGCCGCCGCGGCCTCCCCCGCTGCCCGCCCGGCCGGCCCGGCCGCCCCCCGCGCCCCGCCCGCGCCCCGCCGTCTATGCCGATCCGGCTCCGCGATGACTGCCCGGCGGCCGAGGAGCCTGCGGCGGCTGCTTCTGCGCGTTTCCCTCTGGCTCCTCATGGGCAGCTCGGTCCCCGCGCTGCTTCGGGGTAAGTGCGCGCCGGGCCGGCGCTCCCGCTTGACAGGAGCGGGGCCGGAGGCAGGAGCGGAGCGGGGCAGGAGGCAGGCGTCCGCCGCGGGAGGGGGGGACGCGGTTGCTAAGAAAGTTTTGAGGCTGGAAACGTTTCGGGAGGGGTGAGCGGGTTTGTTTATTGCCCCGCTGGAAAGTAAGCGGGGAAGAAAGGACGGGGAATCTGGTGGGGGGGGGGGGGGGGTCGCGGCAAAAACTGAGGTCCGTCCGTGGGGGGAAGAAGGAGGAGAAAAGAGAGGATTTGGCAGGAAATGCGGCAGGGTCTGGTCCGGCCGGAGGACCCCGGAGAGGGCAGCTCGGGAGCTGAGTGCCGTCCCCGGGCGGGGAGCGGCCGCCCGGCCCCGCAGCTGCTGCGGCAGCTCCCGCACCTGGTGCCGGGCCGCACCGTGCGCCGGGGGGCGGCGGCCCGGGGGCGCCAGGCCCGGGGGGAACCAGCGGCCGCGGCCCGAGCCGCCCGCCCCCTGCCGTGCCCGCTCCCGGGTGCGGGATCCAGCCCCCGGCACGGCTCTGGGGATGCCCGCTGGGATGGGGACCAGCTGGCCCTGCGCACCCGTAGGGAGAGGGGCTAGAAGTTGCCAAGGGGGCTACATGGCCTGAGCCGCTGCGTGCCGGCTCTCGGGGCTGAGGGCCTGTGCCTGGCCAGAGAGCCCGCTGCTGTGAGGGGCAGCGATTCCTTACCAAAAAGTTGTTTTACATGTGAGTGTCTGCCTACAGCAGAATTAAGCCGTGATTGTGAGCAGCTGGACTGAGTCGCGGTCACTCCTGGAGCGCTTAGTCCTCATGCTGTTTGATTCGCTTTTAATGACACTTTACATCCCTTATTCTGTTTTTACCAAGACATTCCTGGATAGGTTTTTGAGGCTGTGGCTTGCAGTGTTCTTCATAGGATAATTTGGAATGTACCAAGAGGTTAAAGTGCTGCTGCAAAAACAAGGTCCCTGCCCTGAGGAGCTTTCGATCTCAGTCCTACCAGTGCTAACCCACATATGTGAACTAACATCTGCAACTGTAAAGTTAGGCCCTAAATCATGTTGCAGTACAACTGGTGAACCTGAAGAGAGAACGTCAGATTGCAGCACAACTGCATCTGAAACGGTTTTGAAGAATTAAGTAGATTTCTGAGATGTCTTGTGATATGACACCTAGTTTTAGTCTTCAGGTAAGATGTGCAGACACCTGAGCATCTACAAACTTTGTGCCCTCTGGTTCTCCCTTGTGGTCCGTTCACGGTCAATAATGAGCTCAAAATTGTTGCTAGAACATAATAACATAAGCTAGATAGCTCTTGTATAGCTACTGCCAGTAGCTATGTACAGTATGAATAACTTCATGCTTCATTAATAATCCTGTTGAAGTCAACAGGTTTTACATACCTGCAAAGTTACTCATGAAAGCTTAGGGCAGATGAAAAAAAAAAGTTTAAGAATAAGACGCCATGGTGTCCCAGGGCTCAAAGTGATATTATTTTAAATGTGATGTATGCAGCTTCTTGTTGATTTTGATATATTTTTTTAAATTTCTGATTAATATAAATCATACTGAACTAATAATGGCTTTTATTTTGACCCCAGCACCAAATTTTTTTGCAGATTCTCATCACAAAAAGCTTTAAATGAAGAAGCTCCACTTTTGTCAGTCTTGTGTTATTTATTATCGTGCTCTTTTTTTTTTTTTTTCACTCAACCAGTATAGACAGTCTCAAACTACAGGTAGATTTTAAAAGTGGACATAGCTTAAGAATTGTTCTTCTTTCTTGTTGTAGGTGCAGTGAGGAAAAAATATATAGAGATTAGTTACAATTCAGCATATATCTTACTGATCTTCATCTAAACCCTACAATAACTAAAACTGAGTAGACCTGTTGTCAGATAATCTATCGTATAGCTCCAAAAGTTGTTTTAATAATCACCATAGGATTCTGTTGTGTGTATAACAGGAAGAGTTGGTCAGAAAACAACAGTTCTGTGGGGGCAGAAAGTGTGAAGTTTGGATATTGGTCGTTATTTGGCATCAAAATGAAAACTAGAGCTGCCAAATGTTTGGGGGAAAACAAAACAGAAAAAAAAGAGCTATTTACTTTGTAATAATCAATAGCTCAGCAGTTCAGTGAGGATGAGGCAGGAGAGATACCAGTCTCAGGAGAGCTCACTTCCCAGGTATGCCTAGTAACCAGCTGGCTGTTGTTGGTGAAGAGGTTAATAAAGCCCCAGCTAAAATTTCATTCTTCACAGCAAAATATTAGACATGAATCGCACATTCCCATAAAGATTCTGGACAAAACTACAAATTCATGAGCAGGTCCAATAAGAACTATCTACTTTGAAGAAGGTGCTCTCATGTCCTGTACTACACATGAATAATTGAAATTTTTTCCATAGAGTAAAGGGACAAGGTGGGATTTTTTTTTTTTTTTTTATGATTGTGAATCCTATATTGACTGTTTAATCAATAAATGGCAGTCCAAACCAGCAGTTGCCCACATAAGAAATTGATGCTGCTGTGTCCAAGTGAATATGCATCTGTAATTTATCTTTGGGGTATCAAAACCAGAAATTTGTTCTTTGGAATAATCTGTATAATCCTTGTTCATTTCTGAACATCAGGACCTTAACTTCTCCATTCAGCCAAACTCTGCTTGCATTATTGTCTCCTTATTTTTTCAAAAGCCATATCATAGCCTGTTAATTTTGTAGTAACAAAATCAATTTGAGAGCTTCAGATATTTGCAAGAGGGAAGTATGAGAACAAATATCTTTGTAACATGGTAGAACATGTTTGTAACACGATCGAATCTAAAATGCATTCCTGCCCCCCATTAAAACTGGCAAATTTCCAGTTATTTCAGGAGGGAGGTAGGAATAGAACAGAGATATTATTGCATTTTCTCCTATTTATGGGGTATCCTTGAATTCTAAGACTTTTATACCTGAGGTTTTGAAAATCACTTTTATTTAATTGCTATCTTGAGCTCCTTGGTATTAACATGCTTCTATATTATTCAGGTAGTGAATTCCATATAGGAATGGTTTCTATTAAAAAATGATGAGCCAGATCTTAAGCTGCTGCAAATGAATATAGTTCCATTAGCATCAGTAGAGTTATATCAAGTTATAGCATACAAGTTTCCTGAAACAGTTTCAAAAGTAATTTCAAAAAAAGGGCAATGGAATAATTCAGATTTTTGCATATTAATAATATTTTTTCACATATATTTTATAAACACTTACTATTATATGACCTACATTGAGCCAAACAGCATTGCTTCAAAATGAAATACTCCTTTCTGGGATGAATTGTTACAGTTTCATATAGTGGTGGCTGATAAAAGTTGTCATTGTGACAAGGTTAATTCTGAACTTAGGAGCAAAGATGGTGTCAAGCTCTTACCAGAAGAAAAATTCTTCATGGTTTGTTTTTTGGTTTTTTGTGGGTTTTGGGTTTTTTGTTTTTTTTTTTTTTTTTTTTCAGGACTAGTCTTTTAGAAAAGAGTTGCTCTTTTGGGGGGAGAAAAAAAGTGTGTAGTATCATTGTAGCACCAGTTGTTGGAGTTTCCCGTGCTTGTATTTCCTCTGCAGGATATTTTTAAGACAGTATTTTTGCATTTGTGGCATAGGAACTTTTTTTTCTCAATTATGTATGTCTGTTCTATATGCACTTTGCTAGCATTCACTTTGTATCACTGTCACTCCTCTGACTTCAGAAGAGCTGTGCCTCATGGTGCAGCAAGAATGAGCAAAACCAACTGGTTGTGCCCAACTTGTTACTTTCTTGGATTTTGCGTAACCGGATGCATTTGTATCGGCTAGGTGCGAAATATTATCACTAGTGCGATGACAGATTTTGATCTGAAAGTGGTCTGTGCAGCTTCCACGCTGGCTGGCATGGCTTCAGTTGAGTGTTGGTGGCACACTGAAAGTCAGGGCTTCCAGCCACCTTTGTGGCCCCATAGTCCTGGGCTCAGCAGGAGGGAGGTGAGTTGTTACAGTCCTGGTCTGCCCATGGTCCCCACGGCCCCTCTGGCACCTGGTGAGCAGAGGGACGAAGGGATGTCCTGAGGCAGGTGGGAGACCAGCGGTGCAGTGTCTACTTTGCCACATAGGAGCCCTTTGACCCAGGGGAAATAACCAAGTAGGCACATCCCAGGGACATCAGCTGGTTTGTATTGCCAGAGCATTGCAAACTCAGTAAGATGGGCTCAGATATTAACCAGTTCTGCGCAGGTGTTGGAGAATACAAGGGATTTCCAGTATGGAGTAGTGGAGAGCCAGTCCTGTTGTGGAAAAGAAATTTGGCTGAGTCCTAGTGTAAGAGATTTAGTGCTGAGATTTTGGTTTACTTAATAGGTCTTTAGCCCTAAATTTTGTTGGGGTTTTTTTGTTTCTTTTTTCCTATAGGATAATGGGAACTGTTTTTTCAACTCCTATAATAAAGAATAAAATAAAAGGTGATGACAAAATACTTGCGCTTTTTTATGAACCATAATTCTGGCAGGTTAAAATAGACAAAAATAAATCAGAAAGAATATGCCTTGTTGTGGTGGGTTGATCCTGGCTGGATGCCAGGTGCCCACCAAAGCTGCTCTATCACTCCCCTCCTCAACTGGACAGGGGAGAGAAAATATAACGAAAGGCTTGTGGGTTGAGATAAGGGCAGGGAGAGATCATTCACCAATTACCGTCACATGCAAAACAGACTCAACCTGGGGAAATTAGTGTCATTTATTACCAATCAAATCAGAGTAAGGTAATGAGAAATAAAACCAAATCTTAAAACATCTTCCCCCACCCCTCCCTTCTTCCTGGGCTCAGCTTCACTCCTGATTTCTCTACCACCTCCCACTGAGCAGTGCAGGGGGATGGGGAATGGGGGTTGCCGTCAGTTCATCACACATTGTCTCTGCTGCTCCTTCCTCCTCAGGAGAGGACTCCTCACACTCTTCCCCTGCTCCAGCATGGAGTCCCTCCCATGGGAGACAGTCCTCCATGAACTTCTCCAATGTGGGTCCTTCCCATGGGCTACAGTTCTTCACAAACTGCTCCAGCATGGGTCCCTTCCACAGGGTGCAGTCCTTCAGGAGCAGACTGCTCCAGCGTGGGTCCCCCACGGGGTCACAAATCCTGACAGCAAACCTGCTCCAGCGTGGGCTCCTCTCTGTCCATGGGCCCACAGGTCCTGCCAGGAGCCTGCTCCAGTACGGGCTTCCCACGGGGTCACAGCCTCCTTCAGGTGCCTCCACCTGCTCTGGTATGGGGTCCTCCCCAGGCTGCAGGTGGATATCTGCTCCACCGTGGACCTCCACGGGCTGCAGGGTCACAGCCTGCCTCACCATGGTCTTCACCATGGGCTGCAGGGGAATCTCTGCTCCGGTGCCTGGAACACCTCCTCCCCCTCCTTCTTCACTGACCTTGGTGTCTGCAGAGGTGTTCCTCTCACATATTCTCACTCCTCTCTCTTGCTGCGGTTGCACAGGTTTTTCTTTCCCCTTCTTAAATATGTTATCACAGAGGCTCTACCACCATTGCTGATGGGCTCAGCCTTAGCCAGTGGTGGGTCCATCTTAGAGCCAGCTGGCGTTGGCTCTATTGGACATGGGGGAAGCTTCTAGTAGCTTCTCACAGAAGCCACTCCTGTAGCCCCCCTGCTACCAAAACCTTGCCATGCAAACCTAATACACTTGTTTTCAACAGACTAGTAAGAGGTCCTTTTGAAATTTAAATTCACTGGCAGGTGGAAGTGATAAGAGTTGTATTATGAAACAGGGAAGAAACGTATTATAGGGGACAGATTACTTTTACAGCAAGGAGTGGGCATACACACTGGGGCAGGGTGTTGTAGTTAAGGCAAATGCCACTCATCTGTATGCCACTGTAAGCAGTGAGTTGATACTAAATATTTGCAAGATTGGGTTCTCAGTGACCCCGCTAAGTCTTCAACATTTTCATAGTACGTCTCCATTCTGGCATAAAGACAGAGCAGCAGCACTGGCATTGGTTGAGTACAACCATTTATATCCTACTGCCTGAAAGAACACAGATTTAGTTAGTGTACAGATGTTTAGGGTAAGATACATAGAGAGAGCAAACCACTTCAAACACCATCCAGTGATGAAAAACTCATCCAAATTAGTAGTTAGAACTAACAAATCTCACCAGGAGTTGCTTAATTCTATTTCTGTTGGTGACAGCATGTCATCGTTTGTTTGTGTCCAATAACTAGGGATTTAAGCATAATTTAATTTGGAGCATATATTAAGGGGTTTGCCCTGTAGCCCATACGGACTCCTGAGTCAGGGACTAATGTCCATTTGTTTGCATTGCTGCAAAGTTTAGCAACTGTGTCAGATTTTAAGAAACAATAACATTAGCAGTGGCAGGAGAAATACTAGTTGCCGATTTGTCCATGTTTGTGCATTATTTTTTTTTTTAAACATGCCATTTCCTTGCTCTTTCTCTTGGTCTGAATGCCATTGTGCTTGTTACAGCTGGAACTACCTGTCATTTTTTTCATATGGGTTTTAAAGTCTTTTCACCTCTGGGAAGATAGTCTGGGGAAGGAGTAGTTTTCCTTTGCTCGAACAACTGGTATTTTGCAAGAACTTCCTGCTGGCATTCATCCCTGAGTTAATCTGGTTAGAATTAGAGCTGGTTGAGAGTTTTTGACACTGTTTTTCATGGGAAAATGCTGATTTGTCAAAACTGAAACAATTTGTGGAAATGTACCAGTTTCCATTAAACTTTCACCAGGAAACCTCCCCCCCTCCCCTCTGCCCCCCCAGTCCAGGATGGAATTTCTGATACAGAAAGAGAGAGAAAGAGAAATCCTCATTAATCAATAATTAGAATAGTCACTGGTCGAGGATGAAGGAAAGGCAGGATCAAGTCCCTGGTCTGGCTCATAGAGTGCACACTTGAATCTGGAGCTCCCCCTATCCACTCTCCCCAGGATACTGGAGGGCTGTCACTCTTGTGCATGCATGCACGAACACCCCCACACCCACCACTTCAGATGACTTTGGTTTCACTCTGGTGGTGAATATGAAAATGTATGAAATGCTGCAGCACTTTGTGGGGCAGGAAAAACATTTTCCCGACAGTGTTTTTTTAGGTTGACCTGTAGCCATGTGTTCATTTTCTCCTAGTTGGGTGGGAATGGCAGTACTCTGAATGATTGGTGTCTTCTATCTAGTCGTTGTTTCATACCGTAATAACAAGCTGTATTCAGAAATTTCTGTCATGCAAAGGAACCACAATTTTTATTACTAACAGTCCTGATAGTCTGATTCCAGGATTCCAGTTCTCCACTCACAGAGTAGTATTTTGGCAAAAATTTGACTGAAATTAATAAATTTCAGGAACAGGTAAGAGGAGTCTGCTTCCTCACGCTTAAAGCACCCTTCAGTTTACAACCCAGCAGACACATTGCTACAATGACACCTAGGGTTAACATTGTGCCTTTGAAACTGTAATCTGGAACCCAAGGTGTTAGAAAGCTCTCTTCTGTTTCCTACATACCTTCTGTTTGTACCCAAGGACTTCGGCCCACACCCACAAAAGAGCTGTTGCCGTGCTCCGTAAGTAGACATCTGAGGTTTTAAGGTAAAAAAGAAAGACTTACCAAGCAGCCAAAGCTGTAAGCTCAGCCAGTGATTTGAAAGTCACACCATGTTCTTTCTGGCTTGTTTATAGTCACCAGTAATACAAGTTTGGAAAGATAGCCTCTGCCCTCTGTGCAGTTGATCGGTTCCTCTAAAACATTGCATTGGTATACCTGTGGGCTTCATTTAATTCAGCAGTTAAACTTGGGTAAAAAAATGGTCTATGCAGAAGACATTATAAAATCCATCTTTTGTTCTCAAGGTTGTGGTGGCTTTGTCAGGGCTTAGAGACTTCCTTCTGTTAGAAAAGCAAGTGAATTTGAACAGTACATACTCAAGAGAGCAGCAGGAAGGTTTCACAGTCTTACTCCTCGGAGCAACATTTTCCAAGTAAAGACCCAAGCATGGTTCTTAGGTGCCTGGGGCACTTTAATAGGCCTCTTTAAAAACTAGCATTGTGCAAGTGGAACATGTGCAGGGCCAGACTGTCAGCTGGCATAAATCAGCTTTACTCTGTTGAAGGCAAGGAACCTGCCCTGATTTATACCAGCTGAGAATCTGGCCTCAGAATAAATAATAGGCAACTGTATGTTATGAGGCTGTAATTCCCCTGTGGCGGCTTTTGTGATATCAGTCTTACAGGAGCCAGACTGATCCAGTTCTCTTTCTTGGAGCAAAAGCGTAATTTGACTGCCGTATTTTGAAGTCCTCAGAACTTTAGGAAGGAGAGATTTCAGGCAGTCGAGGGAAAGATGTTTCCAAACTTCTTGTAATGTATCATTAAGGATTTATGCCCAGGAAGAATCATGGGAGGAGAATTGGGGAGGATGGACATGAATTGATTCAGGGTAGGCAGTCCCAAAAGAAGAGAAATGTGTAACAGGGATGACTTCTCATCGAGACCAGGCCTTTCCTTTGAAAGCACTTGCGTACATTTCCCAAACTGCATGAAAACTGAAGCGCCCTCATCACTGATAAGCTGCTGGTGCTGGTGTAATTAATAAGGAAACAAAGTGGAGAATGGGAAATGAGGACTAAGGGGCAAACCCCTCCTCAGAATGTGGATGTGGTTTTTATTTTTTCTTAAGGTTTCACCCAGAAGGGTCATAAGTGGGTGGCTGATACTCATTTTATTGACTTAGAAAGAAAAGGGTGTTCAGTTAGATTTTCCAACAGTTAACCTGTAGTTCTCCTGAGTCTAGATATTTTAGACGTGAGATGCAGGTGAGCCACCTCCCTCTGGTTTTAATCCTGCTGTGGATCCTGCAGCCCAGAATGAGAGTAAGCACATCACGCGTACATGGCATCTGCTGGCACGGTTAGGTGGTGCCTGGGGCTTTTGGATGATAATGTGGTAATTTTGTAGATTTCATCTCACTAACTAATATAAGTACATTTTTAATGTTGCTGTACAAGAAGGTGAACTTTGAAAGAGACCACAGATGATTACTAATGGATTATCACTTCTGGTTATTTTCAGGGAAGGCAGCAGAAGCAGCTGTCCAGGATTCTTTTGTTTCTTGAGATGCCGATCTGGTCTGATCCTTGAGGTCTAATTAGTAGCTCAGATTCTGTTGACAAGTCACTATATAAAGCTGTAGAACAGCAGTGGTTTTGATAACGCAGCTATAATACTTAGGCAGTAGTTTAAGAAAGGTCTTAGTCGTCAAAGGGAGCTGAAATTTCTTACCATTTTGACTGCTCCCCTGTTTTTAGTGTTACCTGGCTGTCCTGACTAACTTCCATATGCTTTGTTTGGGAGCTCTGTGGCTGGAGCAAATCTGAAGTCATACTTACATCAGGACTTATCATACCTTGTGCACTTAGAGTGCTCCAGGAGGGCATTGTGTGTGAACAACTTCTCTCCATTAAAGTGCTCGCTTAGGGAAATATGGTAGATGTAACTATAACTTTTTTCCTTTCCATTTTTTTTCCCCCCAACTGTCCAGTTTCTTAAAATATTCCTTCATTAGATAGTCAGTACCCACTGTGCAATTTCAGGCCAGTGCTAAAGGGAGGTCTGTAGCTACGTGTTAGTTTATTTTACTTCAGCTCACTGTAAAGCTACTAATTAACATGAAGTAGCAATTCTCTGTTATGCTGAGCAAAACATTACATAGGCTGCTTTTTTTTTTTTTTTTACCTTTTACCCTAAAATGGGCTGCATTGTAAAAATATGCATAATTAAGGATGTATCTTTTTCATTATGTTATCAATAGTGATAAGATGGAATGACAATAAAATGACATGCAGGTGTTCAGCATGTGACCAGCACTGAGTTGCTTCTGGAGTTCACATGATAGTTGGTCGCTTCCTGCTCTCAGGATGCTCCCCCTCAGCTCCGCAGCTATCTTAAGCTTTCCTGTAATGTGACTGGGTAGTGACTCCAGGGTGTCCCATTCTTCTTGAGAAACTCATAGAAAGAGTGCAGGAATAAAGAAGTAAATTTTTGTGTTTTTCACTAATGGGAAGAATTTAATGAGGCTTTGAACAGCACAAATTTGTCAATCTGTGATCAGGAACCCATGAAGATTTCAAGAGAATAGCTGTCATATGCAGGTGGTGGTTGATCCTTTATTTCCTTTGGCTGGTTCTGCCTGCAAGCATGCAGCAATTACCCTTCTCATTTGTCTCCTACATACAAGGAGATCTATGATTCTGCAGTGACTGTGCTGTGGCAGTTGGCCAGCTGCCCTGCTGTGTACCTTCTACCTCCCCACAGTTCCCATTACCGATTTTCACGGTTGCATTACCTCCTTTTCCTCCAGTGGTTAGAGCCTTTGCCCAAAGTGGGAGGCCCATGGTCATGCCAGTCCTCAGCCTGAGAGTATCTAAACTCCATCAGTGATGGGCTCTGAGAGGAAGGATCCTTGCTGGCTGAGGCTGGGCAGGGCTGTGGAGGCGGCACTCTGCAGAGAAAGGGTTGACGTGTGCGTGGGTGGTCTCCCAAAGCATGTCAGAGGAGAAGAAAGCCTGTTCCCTGATGGATTCATTCATTATTCCAGCCCCTGCAGGGGTGACTGATATTCTCTCCAGGGAGCTCACAGCACAACAAAAAGAGACTTTACATACAAAATCTTTTTTTCTTTTTTAAACTGAAAACAACCATTTCTCATCCTCATGAAAAGATCAGAGAGGACCATGTAATAGTCATGACTTTGTAAGCCTCTTTATTGAAGCTTTCACAAAGTAACTAGGTCAGCGATATGTGCTTCTGGGCTATTGAATTTCCCCTCTTCCCCTCAGTCTGTTCTTCCATTTCCTCACCCAACTTTACCACAAGGGAATGCCTTAAGTCAAAAATCTGGAAAGCTGATCCTTTTATTGCATTCCTAGTATTCTCATCTGGTATGTACAGTGCCAGGCCATCAGGCTAGCAAAGCTGGCGTAGCCCAAGTTTGCATGTAAACAGCAATACCACATTGTCTGGTTGTAACTAAAGCCATATCTGCTCTCTCTTTGCCTCTAGATAATAGAAACAGGAAGATGTTCATCAGGAAAAGATTGGTGAACTATTCTGGAAAAGGAAATACAACTAGAAGGTGTTTCTTCATCATTGTTTTTCTTTCTCCTTCAACTCCTTTCTCACACACTCCTTACTTCTCACATTTTATACTTTGGCCTTCAAGTTTCTGTCTGGCTTGGAGCTTTTCTGTTCCCACTCTTCCCTGAGGCCACATTGGTACCATGAATATTAGTGCAACAACAAGCAGCCTAGAGTTTCCTGTATGTACATGTCCCCTGCCTTTAATGTATATAAAGGAAGATAAAAATGTGATTCAAATTAAATCACCAAAATCCAGGAACATGGGATTCAGAATGAGGACCCAGGCATATCCCATGTAGATTTTGAATTGTTTAAAAACTAGATGCTTGACCCTAGAAGGAAAACTTCAAAGTATCTCTGTTAGGCATGAAGACTCCTTCTGTACATGTTGGAAAGAGTTACAGGCTCATTCTTTCACATGGGAGGAGGAGGCAAGACTTGTTGGTGACTTGTAACTGAGAACAGCTTTTGCATCTTGACCCATGGTTAAAGCAGTGAGCTGGGAAGTGAGAAGCCTGGGCTCAGTCCCTTAGTCTCTGGAGACCCAAACCCAGATCTGCAGCTTCCCACGATTTCATCCATTGTATTTTCGATGCCACTGTTAAACTTCAGTACAGTTATTTGTATTAGAATTTCCACAGTTTCAACTAGTTCTGCTTAACATATGTCAAAAAAATAATGCATTGATGTGTTAATTATAGTTTCTATAGACAATTATAAAAGTTATGGGAAATGAACAGACATTGTTTCAACACTGGTCTATTGTGATTGGGAAATTGAGGTTCAAAGAGAGTAATAACTGCTGTTATTTCTCAACAGAAATTCTGGATTAAAGCCCTCAGAGCATCCAGAAATTCTCATCAGCCTCAAATACCCTGCCAAGTTCAGTGAGCTACAATTAGCACTTTTTTCTCCCCTATTTTTCTCAGGTTAAGAGGCTGTGTGGTAGGAGCTGCCAGGGAATGGTGAGGCACAAGGAAGCTTTCGTAGCTTGCTTCAGTTTGACCATTTAAGGCCTAACTCTTCCCTCAATTGTCTATGTATCTATTATTCATGGTTCAGCCAGCTTGTACTTCCCCTAACTTGGCTTTTTTGTTCTGGTGACTTGTAGTGTGATTGTAAGGCGCATACCTACTGGTGGTTTGAAGTCAGAAACATATTTGCCTTCTCATGGGTGAAGGTGGGTAGAAAATGCTAGAAGCAAACCACTAATTATTTGAAGTATCTTACCCTTGAAAGTTAATGACAAGGCACATTTACCACTATCATAACCACATACCTAGAAATAGAAAACACTGATACCTGCCTTTCCAAGCTGTTGCTTAGCATAAGTAGCTACACTACCAGTACAATCATCACTCTTCCCTTTAAAAGGTGGATTTTGTTTTAATTTTCCATTTTGTGCTTTTGAAACAGAGGTGTGGAAAGCTTTGACCAGAACAGTAATTTCCACTCGATTGTCCTTAGGCCTGCAGTGGGTTAGGAAGGAGGTGGTACTGTTTGTTAAGGGAACCATTCTGCCTTTTTAGCATTTTCAGGTAAGAGCTTAATGTTAATGATTGTCTGCCTTTTGAAAATGACAGACTGTTGTGGTTTTGAACATACGAAGAACAAAAGAATTAGGAATAGTACCTACAGCTGCTAGTCCCTGGCTGGATACAAATTTGGTCAGATATACAGACAGTTTGCCATCCCTTAGTAAGATAGCATACATCACATAAACACCAGTAACTGGGAGCATTTGCCTCAAGGCAAATGTAATGCAACCTAGCTAAAGAATGCTAAGCTGTGTGTAGGAGAGCTCGCATGGAAGTTCCACAGTTGGTTGATGGAGAATAAGGTGTTAAGCTGTGCTAACTTGATATTTTAGACTCTGTGGTGGGTGAGGTTATGAAAGGTGAACAAGCATCCATTCCAACAAATGAAAGCTGTAGGTGAACTAAATCACTCCAGAAACAAGGTGTGCATTTTGAACAAACAGGAAAATTTCATTATTAGACCCCTGCCAAGGGATGTGATGGACTTCCCAGTGCGAATCTCTACATCAAGACAGGGTTTTGCTTGTTAAACATATACTCAGAGAAGTTAGGGCTTTGCAAAACTGGATGAATGGAATGATCTCACTTGCAGAAGGCCAGACTGGGAATATCATCCCCCTCTTCCTGACATTGAGGTCCTGTAACCTACGAATCTGTGATGCAGCCGGTTACCACCAGCAGGCTGGTATCGCTCATGTCCCTCTCAGAATTAGGACTAGCATCTCCAGGAGTAACTAACAGTTAAGCTACTCTGCCAACTAACCCTGTGCAAGGATATTTCAAATATGCATGAGTTATAAAATTTTGCATCCAAGGAATTAAAAAATTGTCTCTATTCCTATGGAGCACTTTCCTCTGGTATTTACCTAAGCTATTACTGTGTTTGTAAAGCTTGGAATTGTGTTTTGTAAGAACACTTTTTAAAACATACTGTGTTCTATATGAGTGCAGTATTTGTGAAAAATGCCAAAGTGACAGCTTTAGAGAATGAGCTGCCCATGTCACTGAACAGTTACACCAGAAACCATAACAAAGTATGCAACTGGCTCTTGATGTTTACAGGGATGCTGAGTGGTCCAGCTACTACGGCCATGTTGTGCACAGCCTCCTCAATGACAGTTGTTGAAATAGTATTTTCATGGCAAAATTATTAATCCACCTGGCATTTGATTAAAATGATCAAGGCATTTCACAGAAGCCCTTAAACATCCTGCAGACTGTTACAGATTTCTACAGTTGAGTAAGTGCCCTCCAGATGAAGGATGATGATGTGCTATATGACCAATATCCAGAAACATTCAGTGACTCTAAACTGTTAAACATCAGCTAGTATAATTTGACATAGCAGCACTCAGAAATCACAGATTAGCATCTGCTGAAGATCTTATCCTATTAAATTTAACCAATGCATGTGACAGTAAGCATCTTCTGTCCTGTGGTAGGAGGATAAGCAATGTTATGCTGTTGCCAGAAATGAACTGCACCATTTAAAAGTTTATGAGGTGTCATCATTTTTGCTTTTCATAGTTCTCAGTTGTTAGAAAAAATTGTTGAAGTAATTGGATAAAATTTGAGATATTCAGGTGAAAATTAAGAAGCAATGGAAGGTTTGCTTCTGAGCTGCTGCTTGATACGCTTGGTCTTGTGTTTCTGTCTTACCTCTTCCCGGCTTTCTCCCTGAAACAGTTCCTTCAATAGGAGTAATTGTTTTGTAGACACTTTAATTAGTTTCTTTTTTTGCAATATTTTTTCTAAACAAGCTTGTCAGTGTATATGCTGTCTTGGAGTGCTGCTGAAAGATTATGGTCTTGAGAATGACTTAAGATATAGCTTGAGAATCTGAAATAGTGGGTTTACAGAAACAATGACCATGTCAAGAGCAATTGGGAGGGGAAAACCCTAGAAATCCAACTCCATGTGTACATTTCACATTCTGAGTTTATTTACAATTTTATTCTGCCTCATCATAAACAAAGTGGAATAGTCTGCAGTCCCTCACACACCTTCAGGCAGGTAGACTAAACATTTTAGACTGGCAAGTTCCTTCCCACTGAGCTGCATCTAAGGTAGGAAATGTCCTCACCTTACGCTGTAATGCCAACCTTGCTGAGGGATGGCTGCCACAAGCAGTGAGTAATGTTGTATTGTTGCACGGAGTGAGAATTGTTGTATGCCCACATGCAGATCTTTTAGTGTTCAGGGCTAATTTTTTTCATGTGGGGGCTTACCTGTTGGACCATGCACACGTGCAGAAGAGACTGTCCTTAAAATACTCAATTTTATAGTATAGTGAATGAATTCTTCACACATGTGATTTAGAAATAATAGCAAAGATAAGGACCTTTCAGTGAAATTTCAAGGGATGTATTTATGGGTGAAAAACCTATTTATTTCAGAATGTGCAGGTTTCACCCATAGCTTTTTTTTCCTTTAAGCCCAATCAAATTTCAGCCTCAAACAGAAATGAAGTAGCTAATTACTCTTTCCCTTATTTCAGCAGGATGGTATTGCCAGCTACTGATTCACAGTCTCAAAGGTAACTGGAGGGAGTAATTTGCAAACACATTAAAAGGAACAGCTAATACCTGGGGGATAGGTTAGCAAATTTACCCTTGGCAGACAAAGGAGATGTTGGTTTGTTGGTAGAGAGACTTCTTCACCAAGAAATCTGGTAACTCTGTAACAGCATGCCACACCAGTAGGATTTCTGCAACCCAAGTCAGCAAAAGAAAGTTTTCCTAAGGTTGAATATCATTGGAAGTGTGTATTTTCATGCGTGTTCCCTCTTCTCAATACTCAGTATATAATTTCCATTAATGGTTGTGGAAGTTACATGCATCTATCAAGAAAACATATCCCCAGGGTATTCAATTCTGTTATTCTGCTTCTTTGCATGTAACTTGACAGAGACAAATATAACCATCCAAGCTACTGAATTTGAGAAGGATGTGTATTTTTCCCCAAATCCATTCAAAGTGATTCTGCTCTCAAGGGATTACATTTGAGTCTAACTTTGCTCTGATTTACTGTTTTAGCTGAGCTGATGGATTATGAAAGAGAGTAATTTCTTTTTCATAGTGTTTTTCTGAATCTGTCATTCAAAACTTGCTGTGTGGGGACAGAATGGTTCATAAACATTATTTTCCTAGAGGAAAATGGCTCCTTACAGTAAAAAGAAGCTCTGAACAGAGCTTCCGCATAAACATGTTTGCCCATCAGTGACTGACAGAGAAGCCTCTGTGTGTGTAAAGGATGTGGACTTGTTAAATGAGACTTCTTATTTGGAAACAGTTTTTCAAATAGACTAGGAAGGATGGGTTATATTCAGGTCTAGAGAAAGAAATTGCCTAGGATTCTGGTTTACCAGAATCTATAGATGATATTGTAAACTTGTACCATAGTAGGAGCATCCTTTGGTCAAGGGATGTACCATAACTTAAATTCCAGATCTCTCAAACATTCCTCAGGTTCAGAGGTCTTCAAAAAGCTAAGCAAAATGAGGTCTTTATGCTCTTTACATTAGTAAGTTGTCTTTTTATCTTAAGCTTAAACCAAAATCCCCAAGTGTTAAACTGTGACTACAAATTTTGCACCCTAAACACATCCTTGTTTTTGTTTTGTTTCCTTGTTTGTTTGTTTATGGCTGGGAGGGAGGGATAGTGGCAGTGAATGCACTTTAAAAAAATCCCACTAATACCCTCCTTTTATCTGGAAAAACAAATATTTATAAATCCCTCTGAATCATGTAACTGTGTAACGATTGCCAGCTTGAAAGCACAGTTGTCTGGTTAACCCATTTAAATGCTTATTTTGAATGGGCAGCTGTGAGTCTTTGTGTGCACACAGCTTCTCCCCATACTTACTGGTGTGTTATAAAATACCATAGAAATTCTGGTCTGGTTCAGTAGCAACAATTGTACACACATACAGTTTTCTATTGTACAAGATAGAGACTCTCCCCATGCAGAGCACATCTTTGCTTAAGGTGGACTTAAGAGCTGTGGCTGAAGCCAGTTTGCTCAATCACTTCCAATCCTGGCTGTATAGGTTGCTGAGATCATGCTTAAAGAATGTGCAGGTCCTGGTCAGAGGCACAAAGCACCCCCTAACTCATGACTTGAACATGCTCCAGCAGTTGACACAAAAGGTGCACTTGTGAAGGGCCAGTACAGAAGCGCAATATGGAGTTGTGCATGGAAAAAGATTGAGGAACTCTAGTTTGAATTCCTTCACCTAGGTAAAAAAACCCCACTGAACAGCAGGACTACAATTTAAGTTCTCCAAACGATGCCATTGTACCTAAAATCTTTTTTTATGTCTTACTTGTGCTATTTGTGCCTCTTGCGCTTCATAATTATGAAGTATTTTCTACTTGCGAATGTGACGCTTAAACCGATATTTGAACAGACGCAGCCCATTCCAATTACTGTGTTACATTTTAAGACTGCTTTTGCTTTTTTTTTTAAATCCCAAATCCATTATTTAGGTTTGGCTTCGTTTGACTAAGGTTTTGTTCCTCGGTCCACGGGATCTTGCTTCTAGTTTACAGAAAAGGAAGTGCAGTCAGAATCAGGCCCTTTGAAATCAGAGGTGGGAATTAAAGTTCAGCAAAAGTTTCAGAGCAAAAGCTGAAATGCAGGCACTGCTTTTGTCTGTCTGGGTTTATAGACTGTTTTCCCAGACTAGTGGTAGTTTCAGGTAAATGTTCATCAGACTTTTCCCCTGAAACAAAGCAGAGTTGGGGTGACTGGATGAATTTTATTTTTGTGTTCACATTACAGATCTGCAGCAAAATCAGATGTTTCACTTCAGACAGAGGATATCTGTGCTTCATAGTACTATCTGTCCCATTTATATAGTCCTTTCTCTTGAAAAAAGTGTATTCGGAAAAACAAGACTGCTCTGACTCCTTCAGCATCCTGTGTAGAGGAGACATCTGCTAGGTCTGTGTAGTGCTGAGGAAACAGTCACAGAGAGTAATACCTGTCTTCTCAGATGTCTTCCTGAAATGTTGTTAACTGACTTGAGACACCAGAAATACTTTGTCTACACTTCAGAGTCAAAATAACCTGTCGTCTACTTTCCTAGTGGATTTAAACAGCTATGTGGCCCATCCTGAGGTGCCTCTGCAAATATTTCTAGGGAGAAATATCAATTTTTGGAGTGCTCCCCAAAGTGTCATAGCCCATGCGGATGAGTCCTAGGCAAGTCCCATCTGCCCTTGCAGTGACGATGCTTGGCAGAAAAGAATAACTGCAGAGCCCTTGTTTCCTCTCCTGGAAGGGCTGTGACATCTCCTGTCTCAGGACAAGCGGCATTTGAAAGCAGACTGCGCTCAGGTTGGAGACGGCAGCAGAGAGCAGGTCCCCCATGTCCCTGGTGCGGTGAGCAGCCTGACCTTGCCCCAGAAGTAACTGCAGCCATAGATCCACAGAGACTTTTCTGTGCCCTCAGCAGTGCTGCTGCTGTTGAAATACGCAGTTTAGCATTACCCTAGCCGTGGGTTCCCGCTCCTCATACCACATTCTTTATTGTGTTTTTGTAGTCAGATAGTTGTCTAGACTGGAGAACTGTTCTGGGTCAAACTGGCCTTTTGGAGGGGGAGGAAGGTGTGATAGGGTGCGGTCTGATTCCTCTGTGAGGGAGGAGAAAGTACAGTGAGGGACGTGAACAAATAGCCAGAGCAGGGGAGCAGCACTGCTGTTTTTTGCAAACTGAAACTGTTTGCGCAGATATTTTCTGCATGGCCTCACTAGAGAGAAAAGGAAAAGGGAAGATCTTTTGTGTTCCCAATGCTTAAGTAACAAATTAGTCATTTTTCTTAAAATGGTCCAAGGACTTCTGCATGAGGCAGACAGTTGTTGTTGTCAGAATGTGCATTGTCTTGCACCAAAAAGGAATGACACCAGAAATAAGATGTCAGAAAAGGTGTGTGAGTGTGAAGGAGGCTCTGCAGTGGCGTCCCCAAAGGAGTGATCCACTGAGGGCTCTGGAAAGCTGCATGTGGCAGGAGCCTTTCAAAAAGGAAGATGAGTATGGCCTTATGCCTTCCAAAACCTGTCTGGGAAGTGTGTCAGTAGTTTTAAGGAGATATTACTAAAAGCAAATAAAATTAAAAATAAAAGCATGAAACGGCAAATACAGGAGTGATACTTTTTCTGATTCACTAAGCAACTTAGCTGTATCAAAGGGAACCTGGGGGAGTCAGACGTAACTTTGAATTTCCTGTTTTGTGTGATTTGTCACAGTCTTAATGTCTTCATTTGCACTAGTTTAAAAAGCAAACAAAAATCTCCCCCCCAAAACTAACGTATTTCATGACCTTTCCTGGAGGTTCTTCTCTGAGACCAGAGAGGGTTTGCAAGTGCCTGCCAGTCTCCTGAGTGAAAGAACACTCTTAATCGACATCTGCTTGTCTGTATTAACTCTTCATAAGGTACAGCAGCTGCTTTTAGGTATTATTTACACAGTTCCGTCTACATTTTAGTTATCTTAGTCTGCTCTTTTGAATACATTAGAGGCCAGCGGACATATATTTAGCAAGAGTTTAACTGTAGCAAGAGTTAACTTTAGCAAGAGTTAGCTGTAGTTTCAGGAGAAAGATTTGGCTTTTTGCCACCTAAGTTGCTGCATGCTGCCAGTGTAGAGATCAGTCTTTAAATCATTACCATTTTGCATTTGGAAGAGATGATTTTCTGCCGTCTATCTAACCTTCCTTGTTCCTGTTGAAAATGCTGCAGTTAGATAGTCAAGTAATATTATGACAGCTTTTTCCACATACAGAATTCAAACCTCTTGAACTTATAGTTGATTTAAACATAATTGAGTGAGCCACAGCAACTTTGTGTGTGGTAATTCTCAATTCTGATGCTGGCTAGACTTGTTCCTAATATAACCTATACTGAGGTAAATCAGCTTTAAAAGGATTTGAAGATCCACATGCAAAACTAAAACCTCCACCCCCTTTAATTTAATAAGTTAAACTCATGTGGTAGTGTGTATGCCAAGCCAGCACTTAGTTACTTGAAGCTGTTTGGAAAGTTAAGCATGACAAGACCATATGCTAAATATGAGTAAAGCCCTGTAGGAGTGTCATTTGCGAACGTTTGGTCAAGCAAGTACGTTACTATTTTTGATTTCTGTGTGGCTTTGGTTGCGCAGTGGTCTGTGGGAGCTGAGGGCAGGACTCCATCTGCACAGCATGCTTTGTGGCTGCCTGCTCTAGTGTGGCAGTGATGAGCCGGCACGACAGTTGTCTGTGTAAGGGAGAAGTAGGAACTGTATCCATGTGCACACCTACTCTGTCCATCACAGGTACCACACCGGCAATTCCCCATGGGAAGGCCGGTAGCGTTTGGCAATACAGTATAGCAGGAAGCTCATAACACTTTTGAAGTTAGCCTGTTTGCCCCTACTGTAGATCCCAATGTGTTCTGCTGCTCAGAAGTTTAGCAGAAGATGCAGTCACTTGCCCTGTGGTGTAGACTTTGAAACTTCTCTGCCTTCCTCCCACCTGTAGACTGTCCAATGAGGATGCCCCTAAAAAAGCAGACAAGCTTTGTCTTTGTGTTAAGCACATATCACAAGACACACACTCAGGACTGCTAGTAAGTAATAAAGGGATGCCTTTAGGTAAGCAGCGCCGATACCTTAAGAACAGGATTCATTTTGGGGGGATCTCATGGGGTTTTCAGCTTGTATGTGGCACCGAGCACATTCAATAACCTTGCAGACAAACTGAAGAGCCAGGATGTGTCTCTATGGAATACTTCATGGCTAATAGAAATAGCTTGGCCATAACGTTGTTAGAAAATGTCCTAAAGGACTGTTCCACCTGTACTGGGTGGGCTCCTGGATTTCTTTGTTGGAAACTGGGAGTTTAATAAATAGGCCCTTGAAAATAGGGTTGAATGACTCTTTAAGGTGGACATTCCTCATTTCTCTTGTAGTAAGAGAGGCAAAGTGAAGAAATGTAAGCTAAGCTTTTGGAGGGAATATGTGCCTCTTTCAGGACAAATGATTCACCTTCCCCAAATGCCATTATGAAGAATGAAGAGCCCTATCATATTTTGAAGTGGGTTGATGGTGGTGGTGTGCCTGTTGAGGGGGCAGGAGTGGAGAAGCATGTGTCTATAAACAGGCTTTCTTAACTAGCTGAAGGGAGAGGTACGATGGGTTCAGAAACTCCATTCAACCTACTTAGAAGATTCAATTGCATGGTTTTGTTCTGGTGAGGCTCTGTAGCTGAGAGTGGAGGCACATTTGTGTTTTTCTGAGTCAGAATTGTTCCTAATTGTGTATGTTTTAAATGTTGGGGGTTTTGCCACAGAGACTCTTCTGTCATGAAAAAAATCTTTGCTTCCTTCTATATCACAGAAATAACTGTATAATGCTTGAATGACTACTGTCTATTTTCAGAGCATATAAATTGGAAAAATAATATTTGTACAAAGCTGAAATGTTTATACTCTTTCAGCCTGTTTCAAGTGAACTTATGGCAGCTTTCACTGGGCAGGCAAGAATACAAAAGGAGGTTAAGTTGCAGGATATGCTTTTTAATGGACAGGTCAGAATTAGCTATGCAAATGTCAGTCCTGAACCATGAATCATGCTTATTCCAACAAAGCAGGAAAGCTGTTTTTCGTAATCTTGTGAACCAGATGAGCATTCCTGTATTCTATACTCGCTATACATCTGAAGTCACAGAAAGAGTTAACTACCAAAGACAGCTTCCAGTAAATTCCAAACTTAATGCATTATGCAGAAAAAAACTAGACCCTGTGGTCATAGTTGAATAAATTGATCTTCATTTTATATCACATACGGTTCTCCAGTGCCGTGTGCTGTTTACCGTCTGTGTTAGGGAGGCTGCGGGTTGAAGTCAGGAGAAGATGAAATGTCCCTTTGAGTGCCCTATGGGAAGCCATCATTTAGATTTTTTTTGAGCCTTTTTGCCTGGAGACAATATTCTTTTGTTCTGCCTACCATGGAGTGCTAAACAGTGGCCAGAAAATGTGGAGGAGAGCAGCGAGTTAAAAATATGCAGGTAAAAATCCATCTCATTACTTGAAGCATCACAATAATGTTATTTTTATTCCCTGTTTTCAGAATGTGCTCACACTTCTATTGTGAGTGCTGAGCTGGAGTCTCCTCACACCTGCGCTACTGTCGGTCAGGAGTCAGGGCAGCGAGCTCCGTTCTTAGGCGTGTTTGAGGCAGTTCACTGCCATGCCCTGTACCAGTGAGAAGAGCCCAGACCATGACTGAAACTGCCAATGCTAGCTCATTTCGGAAGTAGTGGATAAAAATAGTGTTATTTTAATGCTTTAAATACAAGAATGATTTTGTATCTTCAAGATCTGCAGCTTAGTATGCTGTTCCCTCCCTTATTTTCTCTGGTTGTGTCCCTCCCCGCAAGGTCCTGCCAAATTTGATTCTGTTTCTGTGTCAGTGCCTGCAGCAATTCCTGCAGCAAAGTTTTGCCAGTTCCACTTGCTGTTAAAAGCCAGGCACTTCCACTGCTGAGACGAGTTAAATGAAGTTTTCTAACTCCAGCTCCTTCTCCTTTTGTTTTCTCCCTCTGCATGTACCCTCCTCTGCTCCTTGCCTGCCAGTAGGTGGGAAATAATGGTTTCCCAGATTTCAGTGCAGTCCATCAGTGGGAAGTGGCCTTCCCACTCTGAACGCGTTCTTCTGCTTTGGCCTTCCTTCAGCTGGGGGTGGCCAAGCTATTTCTGGCTAGGTCTAGCTTCTCAGAATGGCTTACCGAATCTGCCCTCTTCTTTCCCAGTAGACTAATTGGGTATGGCTGAAGAGCAGGTTGTAGCCCACATAAACTGTTTGAAGGTTTGTTGGACCCCACCAGACCGTTCTTTCCCTCCATCTCAATGCACCTACTTTGTGATAGGATGCAGGGCTGTACGTGTGTCTCGTTGCATTAACGGTTGTATTGTTGCCACCTGATAGGTGTGACTTGCATTTATTTCAAGAGCCATTACGTGATAGGGAGAAGCCATGACATGCATCTCCTCCAAATATTTCACGAAGAAGTGTGTTCATAAAAAGGAAGTTATTTTGGTCTTTATCCTTTGCAGAGCCTTGATGAGGTTTGATCAGGCAGGAAAGCAACACAAAGGTCCCAACCACTTTGCAAACAAAAGTGCGATCAGTACACTTAAAGGCATGTCTTTAAGAACCGAGACTAAGGCAGCTGTTGTGCTAGGCTGGAAGGCTGAAGATCAAAAGGAAACCTAAGAGGTGAAACACCTTCCAAGGCAAAAAAGGGAGCACAATGCTAGGGACAGACCAGGGTGATGTCAGTGATCTGTGACTATATATGATACAGGTCAAGGCAGAGACATTCTACAGAAGAATCTGTAGGAATGTGGTTTTCTGGAGTCCTGCCACAGGGACAGTTAAATATCTGGTGAGCTAAACATTTATGGAACCTGTTTTCCTCTGACATATTTTAGTTGTATGCAAAAGATAGCCCATATTTGGCTTTACAGAGGCTGTCCCAGCACTCTTGATAGTAATTGTTGTTAATCTTAATAGAAACAGTCACAGAAGTCCTGTGCCCATGGCAATCCTACTGGGGTAAATCATAGTTGAGATAAAGGACTGCAGCCCAAAGCAGGGTTCGAGACAATATAAACATAGTGAGTATGGGAATATGTGTCACAGAGTGACACTCCATTTCAACTCATGACGGCATTAAGCTCAGAATTGGCAGCAGTAACTGAAAAATTGAAAATACATATTTCATAGGGTTACCCCTGAAGGTATTGCCATGGGAGTTACTAGGCAATCTGCAGTGTTGCCAGTTCCTGTGATTTTATGATGAGTCATATGATGAGTCATTTTCCTTGAAGATCAAGCTCCTGGATTCCAGTGATTTATTTTCTTTTTATCTTTTCATTCTGTAAGTTAGACAGTAATTCCAACCCTCCCTGCTTATGGCCAAAGTTTCAAAACATGGCTCAGATGCACTCTAGGAGTCCAGGTGGCAATGGCAAATAAGGAGGAACCCAGCAGTTGGTTTTTGGTTGGGTTTTGGGTTGGTTTTTTTTTTCCTTCCTTTATTTCTTCTATCTCTCTGGCTAGTCTTGTGATTTTGTAACTCATGATTTTTGATTCTTTGGCATTGATTATGGTTCTATCTTTTCTTTCTTGTATTACTGCACTGAACATAGTAAGTATAATTAAGAATAACCATCAGGATATATCCAGGTCTTAAAAGAAAAGCTTGGATCACTCATTTTCATTGACTCCTTCCCTCCTGCAGTTGATTCATCAATATCTGTAAGGCAAAGAATGTGCTTTTGCACCATCACATCTCCGCTTCCATGATGCTGGCACTGTCCCCATCACTATCAAAGTTCTGCTGAGGTTATAGGTTGTGTGCTGGGGTGGTAGGCAAAATAGAAAAAATGCTGTCTTTAGTACTGTTAATGCAAAACCTGGTGTCTTTCTGTTGGATGAGAAGGTAATACAGCTAGGACATTCTTCCTAGCTGCTACTGTGCTTTCCAGCCACTGAGACATGATGTCGTGGAGCTGTGCTCTTTGGGAGAACAAGGACAATCTCCTCCAAGGCTTTCTGATAAAGGCATCCTCCTCCTTGCAGATTTCCATGATGCAGCGGAATCAAGTCTTAAATTCAAGCCTCTCCCATCAGGTGGAATTCTTTCACAGCAGCTGAGTAGTTGAGTTCCCATCCCAACATCTCCCTCAGCAATTTTTTTTTTTTTTTTAAAGGGATGGGGTGTCTCTGCTCAGCAGTGCTATTTTACATGTATACATGTGCCAGAGGCACTGGATGACAGAAGAGAAATGCAGTAACTATTTTTACAAGATAGGAGTAAGAGAAATTGGCTGCTGTTTCTGAAATGCATCCTAAAACATAAATAAAGCTTTCCAGTGTAGATATTCCCAGAAAGACAGCATGTGGGTTTGGGCTTTATTTAAATGTGTTGGCTTTTGTGAGTTCTGTAATGGTACTAAAAAATAAGAGGAATGTAAACTATAGCCTGAGGCCTCAATGAAAGTTGCACATCTACAAACAGACACAAAGCAAACAACTTCAAGACAGTCGATAGATTTTGGGTGAGGCATACTGTTTATAAGGTCCTGAGAAATCGTAAAAAAGATGTGAACCATAGAGTAAAAATGTTGTCCTGCAAGCTTGGCTCCACCAGAATCCATGGAGTTGATATTTCCTATGTGGCTGCTCTGGTGTCTCTTCCATAATATCCATCCCACATGCTGGCTTGTATGCTCCATGCATTTTAACCACGGTGACTGATCTACGCTGAACTGGTTGGTTGAAAGCCTCATAGCAAAGAAACCGCAGTCTTTTATTTGGAGCCTTCTCCATGGACAAGGAAGCAAGGAAAGCTAGAATTAGGCTTCCTGTAGAAGTCAGAATAAGAAAACTAACATTAGAGAATAGATGGCAAAACTCACATTTTAGGAGACAAGCACAAATCCTAGGATTACTTTCTTCAAATTTGCAAATCTGTGTTTTCTCCGTTGACTTTCCCATTATATCCACTCTTTTTTTCATGCAAAATGAAAGGTTGCTGCTGTCCACAGTGTTCAAGTGACTTTGGTTGTCTGAATGGTACAATACCTTGAGGAGTTGGCTCATGTGGTATGAAGTGCACAACAGGATAGTCAAGCACTTTTAGAGATGGACATTCAAGTGACTATGAGAAGAGGAGCAACCTTGCTGGTTGTGAACCACTCACTGTTTGTGGGCCCCTCAGGGAATGAGTGAACACACTTCCCTAGGGAAGAACGCTACCAACTTGTCATTCTCCAGGCAGGATTTTGTCAATTAGAGACAGGTCTGAGTTTGTATGACTTGGAAAGAGACCAATCTTTCCTGGATTTCTAAGTCCTCAGAGTCTAATAGCAGGCTGTGGTCAGAAGAGAGTGATGCTGAGGTTCACGTCCGACTCCAGATTAGTCTCAGGCCCTTTGCAGAGGTTGATTTCAGCATCAGTCTGGTAGGGGAAAGTCAAACTTGGCTTTAACCCAGTTAGTTTGGACCTAGATGGGTTACCAGAGTGGGCAAAGCTGAGCTGTATTAATGAACAACAAACCAACACCTGCTAGAGCAATGTGACACTATTAGGGAAAGTAAACGGCAGTCTCAGTTTAAATCAAATGCTGAAGGCTGGAAGAAAGTTTGTCCACCTGGGCAGTTTATTCAGTACCTTGAACTGCCAGAGGAATTAATAGAGAAGTACTGTACTCTTAGCCTCTATTACAAGAATTTTTGGAAGAAAATTCAAGCGTAGTCAGTTCTGGAAGTCCTAAAACCCCATTAGCTTTTCCCATTAATCTAACCTGTTGAGAAATTAGGTGGGCCTAACTACCCAGTCTTTTGCTAGTAATTGAATTAAGTAAGGCCTACCAGTGTAACTTAGAAACTTAAGGTTTGTATCCTTGCAGTGGATTGCTGTATTCCAGATAGTTGGGGGTTTTTTTGGTTGGTATTTGTTTCTTTTTTTTTTTTTTTTTTTTAATAAAGTTACTTGATTTGGAGATCCCTCTTTGGAAGAGGTCCAAACATATTTTCATATGTTTGTTCCAGTGGGTGAGTCTTGGCAGAACCTGGCATGGCTGGGGATGGCACAGGAACGAGCCCTGCCTCTCAACAAACATAATGTGCTTGAACCAGTTTACCAAAGGACTGGCCTTCATGTGGCTTTTGGCTCCAGTGCTGCAGGCACTAGAGAGGACTGAGTCGTGTCGGTGGCAGAGGTATCCATCGTGACACAGCTGCCCAGTGAAACACAGAGCCATATGAGCTCAGAGCTGAAAGCAGTGTAGATGCAGCTAAAGTCTTTGCAGTTGAGCGGCAGATGTCTTTCCCCTGTGCTCAGTTGTGAGCTGCTTGGCACCCTGCCACAGGTTTCCTGTGTGAACTTGGGTGAGTCACTTCATCTCTCCCTTGATATTTGTCTATATAGTTCATCCAGGCTTTTAGGATGATAGATTGTCTCTTACTGGGTAGAGGGACAGTCCCTCATTATCAGGTTGTTCTGATTATTACTGGAACCTAGATAAATCAATACAGCTATTAGTTTCTCTTCAACATGTGGTAAATAAGAGGTATCATCCAGAAGAGAGGAGCAATTTGCCATAATGGTGATTATATCAACACATATTTTATAGAACGCTAGATTCAAGACCTTTTGAGTTCCTGCCACACCTACTTCAATGAGGCTTTGTTCTTCTGCACAGCTTCTAGGAGTTGTTGCAACACAAATAATTAAGAACAAGAAATGTTTACCTAGGGCTTCAAATTCAGCCAGCCTGTAACATACTGCCAGCATTCTCCAAGTGAGTAAGTGCTCCCAGTGAGCTCATCATAACCCTCCCCTCTGTGTAGGAGCTTCTTCTGTACCATTAAAATCATTTGGAGTTTTGCCACTGATTACAATGGCAGTAAGATCAGAGACATTTGGTCAGTACCAGAGTGTGCTAGTGGTGAGAAGGATGTGTGATTTGGATGAAGAGGGAAGACTTTTCTCTCACAATGGCTCAGAATCCATTGAAAATGTTAGCAAAAGGCCTTTTTATTTCCTTCTGGAAAAAGCATGTTTAATTCCTGTAATAAAATATTCTAATGGTAGTAAATAGTGAAGTTCTAGAATGAAAAAATTGATTTCTCAGCTAATGGAGGAGAGAGGGGGAAATTACGAATCCCTGGTTGCCTATTATTGGTTGACTAGCAACATTTGGCCACAGAGAGCAATATGAACACAGTTTTAACACATAGGTGGCTACAAGAGAAGGGTTGTGCTATATGAAGCCCAGTATCTCCTTAAAGTGGTTCAACCTACTTTTCCAAATATATTACAAAGTGAGTCAGACTGAAACTGTTGTAGATAGTCTGCTCCACTTCAGATAGTTGCATATTCATTTTAGCTTTAGAAAAAAGTTTATGTTGGCATTTTCTGTTCCTTGTAGTCACGCTGGCTTTTCAAAATACTTTTTGAACTAAAAATATGTTTCCTGAAATTCATATACTGGGACAAAAAATATCTCTTCCCTTACTGTTACCACACTGAAGCAGATTGCAAGTACTAAGACTCAGAACCAGTAAGAAAGTAATTCTTCAGTGCCTGGGTGCAGAAATGTAGCTGTTGGGTCAAATCAGTAATTTGAGTTCAAGTCCCCTTGAGTTAGCCCAAGAAGATTCCAGTGCCAGATTATATGAGCTTCACAGATGCCCTATTGCATTTCCAGCTTGAGTTTCACCCACAACCTCTGGAAGACCATCTACCTTAAGTTGAAAGTCAGTTCCAGCTCTGTGTTTTTCTGTGTGAACAGTAATCAGATTAGGGATGACACCCAGGTTATGCCTCAGGTTAGTAAAGACAAACTTGCAAAATTCATCATGATCTGTGTCATAATGATGTCACCCACCTAACGAGCATTCCCACTGTGTTATCCACAGTTACTTTGGCATCCAGACCATAATGCATTATGTTGTACATGGTGGACAGATATGCTGCCTGTGAAAAATGCACATGGGTGTCTGCAGAATAGTTATTTCAGTGCAAACTGGACTTGGAATAAGCTTGATGATGCAAATTGCAAAGCGAAAAAAATTTGCTCCCTCTGAAGTCAGTAGGAGATGATTTCACTTTTCAGATTCACTTTGATTAACCTGGTCTTGACACTGTGGCAGTTGCCCTGTCGTAAAGAAAATTGGTAGCTGTGAAAGATCAAAGATTTTCTAATTTAAGGTGGGAAGGAATGTTTGCTGCTGATGAAAACCTTATCTTGATAACGAGCAATAATGCAATCTGATAATCTACCATTATTGAGTTTCCTTCTTTTTTTTTTCCTTAAGCTGAAATTATGTCGCCTGTAGACAGAAATAAGGAAAGTGGATTACAAATGCCGAACCTATGCAAATTTTGTGACATTAAAGTAACAACCTGCTCAAACCAACATCAGTGCAAGAGCAACTGCAACATCACTGCTATCTGTGAGAGGAATAGCGAAGTCTGTGTCGCTATATGGTAAGTTATTTCTTCATACAGGTGGGGAGGGGAGTACACCCTCATTCATCATTACGTAGTACTTTCCTCGATTGCTCTGATATTCAGAATGTCCCTGCTACCTCACCAGGCTTTGCTCTCTCACTTCCAACTCAGGTCTGTGCTCAGCATACTGAGAGTTGCTTGAGGTTAACAACAATTCTGATATGAAATGTTCTGGGGATTTTTTTCTTCTAAAGCAGTTCTGTTCCAGCTTACGCTGTTATTGGAAAAGAGGCATGTTTTTGCTCAAACCATTAAGCTGCATCCACCCACAGCACTCAGAGTAGAAACAGATTTGAGACGCAAAGAGGGTTGTGGTGGCATGTGCTGAAGAAAGACAATTCTCTGTCAGGTTTCAAAGTGAATTAGATTATGTAGATCTATCACAGGAGGCTTATTGACCATGTATAGGTAGAAATATTTTCTCTTAATGGTAAAAACATCTTCTGTGTATGCAGTGACTCTGATGGAAGCGTTGTGCTTTTTATACAGTGTACGCCTAGGTTCAAAGAAATCAGGAGTATATGAAAATGAGTTGTAACACTTTTTTAGGATTTGTTGACTCTAAACTTGCATTCCAGTCTAAAAACTGGGGTTTTGCCCTTCCATAAATGGTAAGCCAGTCCTACCAAAGAAAACCAGGAACACTGTTAATGAGTTCATAGAATAAGTGGACAAAAGGAACAGAACTGAGTATTTGCAACATTGCTGCTGATTTAGGAACATAATTAGAACCATTTACAGGCAGACATAATTAATTAATTTATTGAGGAATTAGTTGTGTCCATTGACTTGAAGAGATGTCCAGCATAATTGGAAGTAGACACTCGAAATGAAGGATCAGCCCAGTGTGCTGTTCCGTTATTTGTCCAGTGCTCATTTAGTAAGTGGTCAGTGTCTATTATTGCCATACAAAGTGGCTGTAGTGTAAGATACATTCTAGATTTTTCATGCCAATTTATCCAAAAGACAAATGAGTTGAGAACTGTATTTAAAGTGTTCTTTGCCTCTGAGTCTTGTGTCAATGAAATGAAATCTGTGGACCAGGACAAAACACAGGAATATGGTCCAGATTATTAGCTATACATATTTGACAGCGAGGCAACTCTAGCTTGCAACCAACCAGTTCTATGGTTGGTATTGGTTTTATTTAAAAAAAAAAAAAGAAAAAAATCGTAAGGATAACTCCTTCAGTGCAGACATTGTGCTGATTACAGGCTTCAAAAGCAAAAGGAAAAGGCCAACTCACTAGAAATTCCTCAGGTTTTGAGGAAACAGTTCAGGTTTTATCATAATTTCCCACAGATTTTTACTGTCTGCACAGTGACCACAAAAACCAAAGTGTATTCTGAAGTTCACAGCAGTTCATTGAGCATTAGCTTGAATAATTCTGGGTGAGATTTTCAAAGGCACTCATTGGAGCTTAGTGGTAATATGATACAGAAATAGCTGTACCATTGTACAAATGCCACCATGTGAGGAGCCCAGACACAGCCAAATTTACCCCATTCAGGAAAGCTGGAGGAGAACATACGATACTCTTTAAATTCCATCTGAGTTCTCAAAAGAGGCAAATTCCAGGCAGGTGCAGTCCTGTCTGCTCCCTTTGTAAAATATTCCTTCTTTGATTTCAATTTTCTCCTTTTCATTTTTAGGAGACAGAATGATGAAAATGTGACATTAGAAACAATATGCCATGATCCCCAGAAAACATTGTATGGTCACATGTTGGATGTCTCCAGCTCAGACCGATGTTTGATGAGGGAGAAGAAGGAAGATGGGGGATTAATGTTCATGTGTTCCTGTACAGGGGAAGAATGCAATGATATACTCATTTTTCCATCAGGTAGGTTTAATAATTTACCCTGCATTCCTAGGCTATACCTTGCAGGTAGTATCAACTGTGTTGTACCAGTGGACTTTGGAATCACATTTTGTGGAGGAAAACTTCTAGTGGCAGGAGATATTTTGGTCTGTTCCAAGTCTTGCAAAATCTCAACCTTTCTTTTCTGTGTTCAGAAGATAATTCTTCCTGCCTGGCTGTCCTCCTTTTGTAGTAAGTCTGATACTCAGCTCAAGATGTTGCACTTAGAAGTTGATGAAAATAAAGAGAAAGAAAGATGCTTAGAGTTGTTCTGTTGACACACCAAAATGCAATATATTCCAATTACATTATAAAACATAAACAACAGGCAAATGCCATATTTAAGGTATTGCCTCTTCTAAAAGGCCGTATTGGCATAGTGTGGCATCTATATATACAGATAGTACTTGAGTAACTTGATAGGATGTGAATTTAAAGTCAGCTTCTCTGTTGTAACTGACCATCTGCACTTGTTCTGTGGTGGGTGTGAAGTAGCTGGGAGGTTCCTTCACTGGTGGATATACTACCTCATGCTTACTACGGCACAAGGACGTGTATGTGAGTTCAGTTAAACCAGTGAAATCTGAGTATAGACCAAATCACAAGTGCATAACCTGTCCCCATTCTACTTCATGAATGCCTATATAGACCACTGGTAATACAGTAAAGGCAGCGCAGGTGCATACAGTGCTGGTGGACCTCATGCTGCACACACAGATGTACATGTGTGCACGCACATACCTCACTTTATTTTCTCCTACCTGCTGGATCCCACAGTGATTCTTTTACTGAGACTAAGTCAGGTCTCTCGCAGGCAAGTGTGAGGCCTCATGTGGAGAACATTGTGTGCACACACTTCTAAATGAGTATGGCACACAGAACCCATCCTTATCACCTGTAAGTTCCTCAGAAAAGGATAGCATCAAATCCTTGTTATCTGAGATAATGAAGGGTTGGAATACTGTTTCCACTCCTGGAAACATGGTGTGTGACTGCACTGAGCGGGACAGCTATGTGAGTTGCTTCTAGCTGTCATTTCCCAGCCCTCCAAGAAGGCTAACTAGTTTAGGTTGCAAAACCACACCACATTAGCCAAGAGCAAGCTAGAAAGTCTTTGCCTCCCTTGGCCCAGGCTGTCCATATCCAATGCCACCTCCTCCCCCCTTCTTCTTCCCCTCCCCAAGCTTGATTTGAAACCAGGCAACCTGGCTGCTGATCCATGGTTGTATGACCAACCCTTACTTGGGTGGGCTTTAAAGGAGTTGGAGTAAATACTGGTATTGATGTGAGCACAGGTGGTAGACCCAGGACCTAATTCTAACAGATTGCCTTGATTTTATTGAAAAGAGCATGTTTCCAGTACAAGATCTTGCTGTGTCGGCTGTCTAGAGTTTTGATACAAAGTGAACCACACCCTTGTGGATTTTGGCTAATTTGTTATAAATTAGTCATGTTATAGCTGTTTCTCCTGGAGCTTTGTAGCTGAATACAATCACTCTGACAAATGTGTGTCTTCTGTGTGTATGTTTATGAAAACCCTTCCATAAATTCAGCACAAAGTGCCTTCATTCCCATCAACTCTGCAGCCCCCCACACACTTCTGAGCAGCCTAAAAGAAGCTGTAGCATAGATTAAACCCCAGTCTTTTCACCCTAATTCCTTTCACTCTGAAGAGTGGAGCTTTTCCTTCTCGGTCATGTGCTGTAAGCACTCTAGGTGACTCATGAAAACTGTGCCCTGCATTCACATGTAGGAAGTGAATAACTACAGATAAAAATTAATGTAAAACTTCAGTTTGTAATATTTCCAGTTCATTCACAAACACAAGCATTAACTCCAGTTGGGAAGGGAGGCAATTGAGGCTTTGTCATTCCTTTTTTATTGTTGTGGATTAGTGTTTCTTTTAAATGAAAACAGCCCCTTTGGGTTGCTTGCCTGGTTAGCCATGGCAGGAAGACAAACGATTTTTACAGTATCAGACATGCGGTTTCCTGTCTGTGTTTAACTTTGAGCAGAACATCACAGCCAGCTGGTCCACGGCTCCTCCAGACAACTAGATAATAGCCTGTAATAATTTTGCCTTTGGAATGACTGTCATCCAGATCTATTCTGTACATTGTTCTTGCCTTTTTTTCTCTGTACATTTGTTGTATACCAGAGCAAAAAATGTTTGCAGTGTTTTTGCACATCCTGTAGTTTTAGAGAGTGGAGAAAAGCTAGTCTAAAAAGCCTGATCAAAAAGTGATTCTACTCACTTATTAGCAGAAACTGAGACAATAAAAAAGATTGTAATTTTTCACCTGATAATCGGAGCCTTTCCTTTCAAGCTATTGCTATAAAAGATTAGCGTTCTAGCTCTTCTTCCTTCTGGGTGCACATTTAAGACAGACCAGATTTAGTTTGTTCCTGGTGTTTCTGAGGTAAGGAAGAAAATTGTGGGTAAGGCAAGAAGTTCTAATTTCCACCAGAGGTTAGTCACTACGTTCCAGTGATTCACAGCTGAGCTGTTACTGCTTTTAGAAGAATTGGTTTGTACCACTGTTGGCTTGTATCAGTCTTGACTGTGAAGGGTAAACCTCCCAACTCCATTTTTAGACACAAACATCTAAAGGTTTTGGGTACTGGGAGGTGTTGTGACTCACCCAAGTGTGGCTTTGGAAATGTTTGAAGTAGTTACATCCAAATCAAATGCCTGGTTTTTGTATTGTCTTTCGTTTAAATTGCCAATCTGCAAAATAAGCAAGACACAGTCAGGCATGTGCCTAAACATGCCTGTAGTTCTGCTGTGTCAGGGGGCTTCTGACCCTGATTAAGATCCCTGACATTTCAGGCCATGGGCAGCTGGTGGAAAATACTGTGCACAGAATCACTCCAAACAATGTTCTGTAGTTCTTGGAGAAATAATATACAGGAAACAGGTAGCCATTGCAAATCTGACTACTCTGTGTTTATTTTTTAATCCCTCTCTTTTTTGCCAAACAAAATTGTGGGTGACTGGCAAGCAGATTACACACCTGGAAAAATGCTTCTCACAGCAAAACTCAATGCCAGTCTGTTTTAATTATTATTTGTTCTAATGTCTAATGTCAGTGTTACCAGAAGGCAAAGCCAGGGTGCAAAACCACTGGAAAAGATTAGCCAAAATCAGGGGGGGAAAGGCCCTGGCTGGTTAGAAGTTGGCTAGGTGGCAGACAGGGGCCGGGTCCTGCTATCATGGAAAAGATGAGTGCAGGACTGGACTACCAGGGTATTTTCCTCCCTGATGTCTAGTTGTGTCTGGTGCGTCTTCTGCATCTTGCTTTGCCTTCTTATGTTTTGACCTCTTGTGATGAACCAGGTCTGTCTGTAGCTGTTTGCACAGTTCCAGGCCTCCCCTGGTGTTTGGGCAGCTTTGTTTCTCAACCTTCCCTTCACCACGCCATCTCACAGCCTCTATTCATCAGCCAGTGCGAGCATGACAAATGCCTAACAAAGTTCTTCTTTATTACCAATCCTAAGCTATTTGGCTGAGGTCGAGGCTTGTTTATCCAAAGGGACCAAGTAGGACTGTGCTCTTCCCAGCCTCACGTCTGACCCTGTTCTCCATGGGCAGAGATGGCCAGGCACTCATTGTAACGGAGGAAATGGGATACCTGCATGTTACTCAGGGCATGACCTACCTGCCATGCAGTGCAACTTCTTGCTGTTGTGCAGGCTCATTCAGACACATTCATTCAGCGGCGTGCAAAAGGGTGACCCCCAGCACTGGAGACTGCAGGCAGGAAAACAAATCCTTTAAGTACTGTTGTCATTATATATGCAGTTGTTATCCTGGGCATCGAGTTCAAATCCAAGCAAAAATGCAGAGATCTCAGAATTTGGAAACAGGATTTGCAGACCTGTAACCCGGCTCTATTTGGTTTAGAGTCATTCTAATATTTTATGTGGTGATTGTTTTTCATCCCCTCCTGTCCTGCCATGCTATGCAGGTCTCCATGCAGTTTGCAACTGAGGTGCCTGTTGGATTGTTCAGGTAGTCTCTGTTTATTCCTCATGTACTGCAAGATGAGGTTATTATTCTGGGCATTTCCATCGCACCCGGTCGTAATATGGGAGAAACCTCTAGCAGCAACAATGTATACAAGTTTTAATGATTATCCAAATCATTCAGACAGTTGCCTTGAAATATCAAAACTTGAGTGATAGAGATGACTGACAGGTCAGCAAGAGTTTATGAGAATAATGATGTTAAATGGGGAAGTGTGTCAGAGGGGGAGAGGGTGTTGTGCTGCTAACAATCTTCACATTGATCATGGTTTTACTAAGTTTGCTAATTGAGAGTGTAAGAGATGTAAGTATTTGATTAATCAATTGTGGCTGAGTCATTTGCCTGAATGAATTACAGCCTATGGATTTGCAGTGTGTAAAGTGCTGTGATTGCTCACTGTGTACGGTTGTTACCTGGGAGACCCGGTATTTTTCTGTTGCCTGAACCACCACAAGCATGCCTGTGTGATGCCTTGTCCTGTGCCCAGATTGCAGGAGATATGGATAATGTTTTAGAATTTCCTTAACTTGGTATCTCTCGCTTGTCTCTAACATGTTGCCCCTGTCTTTTCCTTTCTTTCTCTCCTCTTCCTCTCCTTACTAGAGTCAAAGCATTAGTGATTTTACTTGACTACATAGGAGGATCTCAGACTTAAAAGCAGACTTAAGACCTGTGCACAAACAGCCGCCAGGCCATAAATACTCATGTGATGAGTTGTCCAGTGCTCAAGGAACAGCAGAAAGGAGATGATTACAGCTGGACTGCTTCCAAGTGGATTTTAACAATGGCTTTCATTAATCTGTTTTTCTGTTATCCAACTAACATGTTCAGAAGGTAACTGTCTTCCAGCTGCCCCATAAAAGAGGTCAGTAGCATCACATAATGTTGCACAGAGCCTCTCACTGCTTGTATATTGGCATTGTTCTCTATGTTTCCTCTTAGGTATTTGCAGCCACAGAGTCCCACCCAATGCCTGCAGCTGTATGTAACCAAAGGATAGGCTGTCTAATGCTGAACATCTGATTCACTTAGTGGGATAGAAAGGAAATAGAATGGAAAGAGGCAAAAGGAGCCAACATTTTGTTTTGCTCTGTGTTATTTATATTGTTTGCTTCCTAGGAAAATAACCATGCAGAGCTCAGTTACAGATTTGTGTAAAAACAAACTAGGCAGAGCTCTTCCAGCCTGGTTGGCATATTTGTTACAATTTGCATCAGTTGAGAGCTTAATAAGTGTGGGAATGTGGCCAACCTTTTATCAGGTTGTCATGGAAGAGACTTTAATAATTACAGACAGAAACAAACTGTAACTAACACTGGCAACATAATATTTTGGGAAAGGTTGGAGGGGTGAAACTCAGGCTGAGAATAAAAATAGTGGTTAATGTGTGGCATCTGTTGGAACATATTGAAACTGGAGAGATTGATTTGTTCCAGAAAACCACCAGCAAACAGCAGCAGACACCGAGTTGTATAACTGAGGCATGTATCACAGAAACACAGTCACATCATGTGAAGTTAGAATATGTTGGCTTTCATATTGCTGATTAGGAAAGCTCAGCTACAAAAGTCAAAATGTGTGAGAGATGCCATGTACACACAGCGAAATGACCTGTTAGAATGGGAGAGATAAGAAGGGAATGCATCCAGGGGTGGGAGACTTTAAACAAATGGATGCTGTGCCAGCAAACCAAGGAATTACATTTTCTAGCCAGGAGTGAGTGAGTAAAATAGCAACAAAGTATTTGTTCTGTCTTAGAGCTTAAGCGTTTCTTAAACCTCTGGGTGCCGAACAGCGTACTTGGCAATCGGTTGAAAAATGAAATTCTGCGTACAATAGATAAAATATCCATTACATCATTGCTGCCCAGCCTTTTCACTTAAGTAAGCCACCCAGAGGCAATCAAGTTGCCTGCCTCCTGCCCCTATGACTAAGATGCAGCCCTTCCCATCAGGTGACAGATGCATATGCATGACTCTTCTAACATGTAACATATACAACTGGGTCATGTAACTGGGGATTTTCCCCGGGTATAGCAAAGATGTCTGGAGTCCTGATCACCTGATTGTGGGTAGTCATGTGCCAAGGGCAAAGCTGCTGGCCCCCAGGGGAGAGCAGCAGTGAGTGTACCACAGCTCTCCAAAACCGCTCATACCTTTGCCTTGCTACCTGTCAGGAAAAGAGGCAAGTGGTGGCGCTGGGCAATGGCCTGCATTAAGTGCTAAGGGCTGGGTCTGGTTTGCCAGCCATATGTTGACTGCAGAGCAACATTCAGGCTGGCAGATAACCCAAAGGTCAAGTGAATGGGTTCCCACACCTTTGAGAAAACATCCTTAGGGTGCAAATTCTGAGCCATGAGGATGGCAGTGCTTTAGAAAGACAGCTTTAGAAACAGGCTCTAGAGATGGCTTTACCATGTCACTTCGACTGTCTTTGAGCCCCCATAGCAGGCGAGGCAGACCTGCCAACTACCAGAGGTAGTGCTTCTCCAGGATGCTGCTTCAGCAGATACTGTGTTTTGGATACGCTGGCAATATCCTCTTTAGACTAATGCAAGTTACTGGCCTTGTGTCGTGGTTTAACCCCAGCCAGCACCCAAGCACCGCACAGCTGCTCACTCGCTCCCCTGCGGTGCGATGGGGGAGAGAATTGGAGGAGTAAAAATGAGAAAACTGGTGGGTTGAGATAAAGACAGTTTAACAGGTAAAGCAAAAGCTGTGCGCACAAGCAAAGCAAAACAAGGAATTCATTCGCTACTTCCCATTGGCAGGCAGGTGTTCAGCCATCTCCAGGAAAGCAGGGCTTCATCATGTGTAATGGTTACTTGGGAAGACAAACACCGGCATTCCAAATGTGTCCCCCCCTTTCTTCTTCTTCCCTCAGCTTTATATGCTAAGCATGACATCATATGGTGTATGTCCTGGTTTTGGCTGGGATGGAGTTAATTTTCTTCCTAGTAGCAGGCATGGTGCTGTGTTTTGGATTTAGTATGAGAATAATGCTGATAACACACTGGTGTTTTAGCTGTTGCTAGGTAGTGCTTACACTAGTCAAGGACTTTTCAGCTTCCTGTGCTCTGCCAGGTGCACAAGAAACTGGGAGGGGGCACATCCAGAACAGCTGACCCAAACTGACCAAAGGGCTATTCCGTACCATGTGACATCATGCTCAGTATATAAACTGGGGGGAGCTGGCCAGGGAGCAGCGATCTCTGCTTGGGGACTGTCTGGGCATTGGTCAGCAGGTGGTGAGCAATTGCATTGTGCATCACTTGTTTTGTATATTCTTTTATCATGGTTATTATTTTCTCTTCCTCTGCTGTCCTATTAAACTGCCTTTATCTCAACCCATAGGTTTTACTTTTTTTTCCCCAATTCTCTCCCCCATCCCACTGGGGCAGGGGGGGAGGGTGGGTGAGTGGCTGTGTGGTGCTTCGTTGCCGACTGGGGTTAAACCATGACAGTCCTTTTTGGCACCCAGTGTGGGGCTCAAAGGGTTGAGATAACGACACATCTGACCAGAGTGTGTTAAAACAAATTTGTTATAAGCATTTGTTATGTTAGTTTAGTAATTGCTGGTCACAATGTTAATGTACTTGTTCTCAGAGCTTTTGCATTTGTTCTCAGAGTTGTGTTATGTAACGCCTTACTTACCGTATATACTGTTTGTCAGTATTTATGTGCTGTTTATTATCTCTGGGAGATGGATTAAGGTTATCGCTTTGCTGTACTGTGTACCACTGGCTTATGGTATGATAAAATTATTGGTCATAAGACCAGTCTTGTATTTGTACTCAGCATTGCCATCACCTCTGTACTTGAGGAGCCCTCTATCAGAAATTACTCATAATTACACTTTTTACTTTTTCTCCTCGGAGAGCCAACCTATGGGGGAGACACCTTCCTCCATCTCCCCCTTCTTCTCCAGCGTAATTACAATAGCTCTTGAGGATTTTGAATATCCTTGGGATGTTCAAACAAGCACATTCCTGTTGCTATGTCTCCTGAACGTGTGTCAGGTCTTGCTTTAGGGTCAAACAACTACTTAAGAATATTGCAGTTACTCCAATCCCCACGACAGGCACTGCAACTACTTAAATCCCAGTGACAGGCACTGCAGCTACTCAGACCCCCATGACAGGCACCGTGGCTACTCAAACCCTGGTGACAGGCACTGCACCTGAACCAGAGAACCAACCTGTGTTGGTATCAGTCGCCCCTGTACACAAGAAAAAATCTTGGAAGTGAAAGTCAGCTTGTTTAGAAAGGGATGATGAAAAACCAGGGTCATCACAAGGAGAGGAGGAGGAAGAGGAAGGACTTGTAAATGAGACAGAAACCACCTGACCCTTATCCTTGAGTGAGCTGCAAGATATGCAAAAAGATTTCAGCTGTCCTCCAGGTGAGCACATTGTCACCTGGCTGCTCTGATGCTGGGATGATGGGGCCAGTAGCCTGGAATTAGAGGGTAAGGAAGCCAGACAACTGGGATCCCTTTCTAGGGAAGGGGGTATTGACAAAGCAATTGGAAAAGGAGCACAAGTCCTTAGCCTCTGGAAGCGACTATTGTCAGGCATGAAGGAAAGATATCCTTTTGTCGTGGTTTACCAGGACACCCTTCAAGGGAGATGTTATATATCGCCCAGGCAAATGGACCGCAATAGAGAGAAGTATTTGGTACCTGAGGGAATTAGCCGCGCTAGAGGTGATTTATAGTGACCTGAACAATGAGCAGTTACCCAAAGATCCAGATGAAGTCCAGTGCATGCAACCTATGTGGCGGAAGGTGATACAGAACACACCAGTGTCATATACCAACTTCTTGGCAATACTGACCTGCAAAGATGAAGAGGCACCAACAGTGGATGAAGTGTGTAGCCAACTCTGAGAATACGAAGAAAGTCTCTCTTCCTCTCTTGTCTCGGCTGTAGAGAAACTGTCCTGGGAGTTCCAGCAACTCGAAGAGGATATGTCCTACTCCCTACCTGTATGGACCAGTATCTCAGCCATTAGGAGTCAGCATTCTTCTGCTCAAGAGAGAGGATATAGGGGATACACACCATGGGGCACCCTGTGGTTTTACCTGCATGACCACGGAGAGGACATGAGGAAGTGGGATGGAAAACCTACTTCGACCTTAGAGGCACGGGTACATGAACTGCAAGGAAAAACAATCACACAGAGGGATTCTTCCAGGAAAACTGCTGCTCCAGTTTCCAGTGGGCAGTTTCCCAGACAGAATAGAAGAGCTGATCTTACTTCTGATCTTAATGAAGGGATTCCTGACTCATATGTACAAGAAGTGAGTAACGAATACTATGACCAGTATTAGAGGGACCCTGCCTCCAGCCAGGTGGAGGAAAGGGACAACCGGGTTTACTGGACTGTGTGGATTCTATGGCCTGGCACATCAGACCCACAGGAGTATAAGGCTCTAGTGGACACTGGTGCACAGTGTACCCTAATGCCATCAAGCTATAGAGGGGCAGAACCCATTTGTATTTCTGGAGTGACAGGGGGATCCCAACAGCTAACTGTACTGGAAGCTGAAGTGAGCCTAGCTGGGAATGAGTGGCAGAAGCACCCCATTGTGACTGGCCAGAGCCCAGAGGCTCCGTGCATCCTTGGCATAGACTACCTCAGGAGAGGGTATTTCAAGGACCCAAAAGGGTACTGGTGGGCTTTTGGTATAGCTGCCTTGGAGACGGAGGAAATTAAACAGCTGTCCACCTTGCCCCATCTGTCAAAGTACCCTTCTGTTGTGGGGTTGCTGAGGGTCAAAGAACAACAGGTGCCGATTGCTACAACAACAGCGCATCAGTGGCAATATCGCACCAACCATGACTCCCTGATTCCCATCCATAAGCTGATTTGTCAACTGGAGAGCCAAAGAGTGATCAGCAAGACTCGCTCACCCTTTCACAGTCCCATATGGCCAGTGCAAAAGTCTAATGGAGAGTGGAGGCTAACAGTAGACTATTGTGGCCTGAACGAAGTCATGCCACCACTGAGTGCTGCCATGCCAGACATGCTAGAACTTCAATATGAACTGGAGTCAAAGGCAGCCAAGTGGTATGCCACAACTGATATTGCTAAATGAGTTTTTCTCAATCCCTTTGGCAGCAGAGTGCAGGCCACAGTTTGCTTTCACTTGGAGGGGTGTCCAGTACACTTGGAACCGACTGCCCCAGGGGTGGAAACACAGCCCTACCATTTGCCATGGACTGATCTAGACAGCACTGGAACAGGGTGAAGCTCCAGAACATCTGCAGTACATTGATGACATCATCCTGTAGGGCAATACAGCAGAAGTTTTTGAAAAGAGGAATAAAATAGTCCAAATCCTTCTGAAAGTCAGTTTTGCCATAAAACAGAGGAAGGTCAAGGGACCTGCACAGGAGATCCAGTTTTTAGGAATGAAATTGCAAGATGGATGCCATCAAATCCCAGTGGATGTGATCAACAAAAACAACAGCTATGTCCCCACCAACTAGCAAAAAGGAAACACAAGCATTCTTAGGCGTTGTGGGTTTTTGGAGAATTCATATTCCAAATTACAGTCTGATCCTAAGCCCTCTCTATCAAGTGACCCAGAAGAACAATTTCAAATGGGGCCCTGAGCAAGCCTTTGAATGAATTGTATGGGAGATAGTTCATGCAGTAGCCCTTGGGCCAGTCTGGGCAGAGCAGGATGTAAAAAATTTGCTCTGCACCTCAGCCAGGGAGAAGGCCCTACCTGGAGCCTCTGGCAGAAAGCACCAGGGGAGACTTGAGGTCGACCCCTAGGGTTTTGGAGTTGGGGATACAGAGGATTCAAGGCCTGCTATACTAAAACTGAAAAAGAGATATTGGCAGCATATGAAGGGGTTTGAGCTGCTTTGGAAGTGGTTGGTACTGAAGCACAGCTCCTGCTGGCACCCCGACTGCTGGTGCTGGGCTGGATGTTCAAAAGGAAGGTTCCCTCTATACATCATGCAACTGATGCTATGTGGAGTAAGTGGGTTGCACTAATCACACAGCGGGCTTGAATAGGAAACCCCAGTCACCCAGGACTCTTGGAAATGATCATGGACTGGCCAGAAGGCAAAGATTTCTGAATATCGCCAGAGGAGGAGGTGACACATGCTGAAGAGGCCCCTCTATGTAATAAACTGCCAGAAAATGAGAAGCAATATGCCCTCTTCACTGATGGGTTCTGTCATCTTGTGGGAAAGCATCGGAGGTGGAAAGCTGCTGTATGGAGTCCTATACAACAAGTCGCAGAAACTGCTGAAGGAGAAGGGGAGTCGAGTCAGTTTGCAGAGGTGAAAGCCATCCAGCTGGCTTTAGATATTGCTGAATGAGAAAAGTGGCCAGTATTTTATACTGACTCATGGATGGTGACAAATGCCTTGTGGGGGTGGTTGCAGCAATGGAAGCAGAGCAACTGGCAGCGCATGGGCAAACCCACCTGGGCTGCTGCATTGTGGCAAGATATTGCTGCCCAGGTAGAGAACCTGGTTGTAAAAGTACATCACATAACCAAGAGTCAGACCACTGAAGAACATCAAAACAACCATCAGGTGGATCAGGCTGCTAAGAATGAAGTGGCTCAGGTGGATCTGGACTGGCAATGTAAGGGTGAATTATTTATGGCTTGGTGGGCCCATGACACCTCAGGTCATCAAGGAAGAGATGCAACGTATAGATGGGCTCGTGATCGAGGGGTGGACTTAACCATGGACACTGTTGCACAGGTTACTCATGAATGTGAAACGTGCTGCAATCAAGCAAGCCAAGCGATTAAAGCCTCTCTGGTATGGAGGATGATGGCTGAAATATAAATATGGGGAGGCCTGGCAGATTGATTATATCATAGTCCCACAAACCCGCCAAGGCAAGTGCTGTGTGCTCACCATGGTGGAAGCAATCACCAGATGGCTGGAAACATATTCCGTGCCCCATACCACTGCCCAGAACACCATCCTGGACCTTGAAAAGCAAGTCTTATGGTGACATGGCACCCCAGAAAGAATCAAGTCAGACAACGGGACTCATTTCCAAAACAACCTCATAGACACCTGGGCCGAAGAGCATGGCATTGAGTGGGTATGTCACATCCCCTACCATGTACCAGCCTCCGGGAAAATAGAACGATACAATGGACTGTTAAAGACTACCCTGAGAGCACTGGGTGCTGGGACATTCAAACATTGGGATACACATTTAGCAAAAGCCACCTGGTTAGTCAACACTAGGGGATCTGCCAATCGAGCTGGCCCTGCCCAATCAAAACTTTTACGTACTGTAGAAGGAGATAAAGTTCCTGTAGTGCACATAAGAAATATGCTGGGGAAGACAGTCTGGGTTACTCCTGCCTCAGGCAAAGGCAAACCCATTTGTGGGATTGCTTTTGCTCAGGGACCTGGGTGCCCCTGGTGGGTAATGCGAAAGGATGGGGAAGGCCGATGTGTACCTCAAGAGGATTTGATTTTGGGTGAAAATAGCCAAAGAACTGAATTGCATTATGTTAATTGCTATGCAATACTGTATGTCATCTCTTTTATGGTTGCTATATGCCACATCAATGGTATTACAGTAAGAATCACCCACATTAATGAAGAATTAACTTTGATGAAACTGAGCAAAGTGCAGCAGTGTTGGAACCAGAACTGGCTTCAGCATGCAACAATCAGACACCACACACCATCTCTCCTGCCCTGAAAGACTGTTATGACAGATGGAACCCAAAGTCAAGGACTAAATGAACTCAATGGACATTTTAGAGGGATGGCCCATAGAGGAAGGGAATGACATCTGTGTGTATATATCAAGATAGGGAAAGTGGTGGTGGTTAATTGGAATTTATTGGAAAGGGTAGGACCTGGGCATGACATAGATGGTATAGAATAAGGGGTGGATACTCTCCTGGTTTTGGCTGGGATAGAGTTAATTTTCTTCCTAGTAGCAGGCATAGTGCTGTGTTTTGGATTTAGTATGAGAATAATGCTGATAACACACTGGTGTTTTAGCTGTTGCTAGGTAGTGCTTACACTAGTCAAGGACTTTTCAGCTTCCTGTGCTCTGCCAGGTGCACAAGAAACTGGGAGGGGGCACATCCAGAACAGCTGACCCAAACTGACCAAAGGGCTATTCCGTACCATGTGACATCATGCTCAGTATATAAACTGGGGGGAGCTGGCCAGGGAGCAGCGATCTCTGCTTGGGGACTGTCTGGGCATTGGTCAGCAGGTGGTGAGCAATTGCATTGTGCATCACTTGTTTTGTATATTCTTTTATCATGGTTATTATTTTCTCTTCCTCTGCTGTCCTATTAAACTGCCTTTATCTCAACCCATAGGTTTTACTTTTTTTTCCCCAATTCTCTCCCCCATCCCACTGGGGCAGGGGGGGAGGGTGGGCGAGTGGCTGTGTGGTGCTTCGTTGCCGACTGGGGTTATACCATGACAGTATGTGATAACCCTTTGGTGAGCTGGGGTCAGCCATCCCAGCTGTGTCCCCTCTCAGCTTCTTGTGCACCCCCAGCCCACTCACTGGTGGGGTGGTGTGAGAAGCAGAAAAGGCCTTGACGCTGTGTAAGCACTGCTCAGCAGTTAACTAAAACATCCCTGTATTATCAACACTGTTTTCAGCACAAATCCAAAACATAGCCCTATACTAGGTACTATGAAGAAAATAACTCTATCCTAGCCAAAACCAGCACACCTTGACAGACTTGGTTTACCTCATCCAAAAAACTCTTGTCAAATTCAGGAACTGGCTGCAGGAATTTAACTTTCAAGGAAGTGCAAGAAATGTCAGGGTTTATTCTCCACTGGATAGCAAGATAGAGCCTACTGTGGTTTTAAAATCTAGTAATCTCTGTCTTCTGCCATCAGATGGTTCAGCATAGAGCTGAGGGAGGGGTAGAACTGATTTCCTGCCCCACAAAACTGTTAGGTTGAAAAAAATTTCTTCATCTCCAGCAAGGATGGAAAATAACAATGTTTCCAAGAAACTGTCGAGATAAAAAAATGCAGGTTAGTTTGAGGTGCAGCATTTGAGTTTGATTATCTCCAAGTATTTTGTGTCAGGATCAACCATTTTCCTAATAAAAAGCCCCCCTCCCAACCTCCCCACCCCGTCCACAAAGCCCAAAAAACAATGCCTGTAAAATCAGCAGAAGTTTTTAAAGATAGAAGTTCGATCAACTTTCAGACCACTTTTGTCCTCAAGATAGGGGTTTCAGGGAAAAGTACAGGAATGTCAGAAGCAGAGTTTCTGTTTTGAAAATCGACATTTCCCATCTAAAAATGTTTTGCTGAAGATTTCCAAGCCATTTTAATAGTAAAAAGACCAAAATGAGGAAGGTACATGAGACACTGAACTACGCAATTTCATTGTCACTTGAGGATTCTTCAGTGGGGATAAACTAAGTTACCCCAAACAGCTGCTCAGAGTGGAACTCCAAATTCACTGAAAATGAAACATTTTATGGAATTAGTTTTCATCCAGAAAGTAGCGTGAAAGAGGTGGGCAGACTTTTCCATATTTTATTGCCTAGTGTCTTGCCCAGAAATTGGTGAACACGCAAGGTTCAAACTCACATTTGCCTGATTCAGAATAATCAGAGATGAAAAGCTCTTCCCTGAATCAAACAGAGCAGGACTTGAACTTGGAGCTCCCATACCCCAGACTAGTCCCCTCACTGGTGGGGATTCAGCACTCGTGTCTCTTGCCAAATTGCAACATTTGAACAGAATTCTGTTTTTGCAAAAACATTCAAAAAGTGTTAGCTTTCATTCCAGTGTGGAATTGAAACCAAACCTGGAAACCTCAGAATTGCTGCAAAACGGAGTTGTCCTCCAGTCAGCTCAAAGGGCTGCTTTGTGTCTCAGATGCCTGCAAAATAACTAGATCGCAGTCCCGGTTCTGGGCCCATATTTTGTGACTGTGTGTTTCTGGGAGTTTTTAAGACATCAGACGAGCTTGCAATACATCAGTGTTGATATGTTTAACCTGAGTTCTGCCAATATCAAATATATTCTTACCCTGCTGTGTGGCTTTGACTAGCAGCTGAATGGGCAGCAACATCAGAACGCGCACAAGCAGCAAACAGCACTGAAGTAGTTCTGTCAGGACTGGCTGTGCATTTCTGCTGCCCTGTGCATTAAAGTGTGGGTCCTAATTTTATTGCCATTGTTTTATTTCTTGTTTCCAAAGTTCAGTGACACTGAAGTTCAATCAAAGGCACCCAGTCCAACCTAAAGAATTTGCAGGCAAAGCGCTGTTGTGTTTTGAAGCTTCCTAACTGAACAGGGGCTCTACAGTGTTTCCATCTTCCTTGGCACCTGAGCCCTATTCCCTAAAGGCTTAGGGAGTGTTAAGGGTTGTGCAGATGGCTTGTGCTTAGTTTAAACCGCAGACAGGAAGCTTTCTTTTAGCTCAACTTCTCTATTGTTATGCTATATTAATAGGCTCTTTTGAAGCTTAAGAAAGGACTGATGTGCCTAAATAATAGTTCTGGGTGGGGAAAGTTATTTAGGAGCCTGTTTGCAAAACCTGAAAGGCTGTTTCATTTAACCATTTCCTTGCCTGCTTGTGCAGCCAGGTTTTGCTCATTCCGGTGCTCAGAAAGAGGAAGCTGCATTCCCATTTCTGAAATTATCGGGTTTGAGTCATAGGTATTTATTTATAAGCAAATGAACATATTTATTCTTAGAGTCCTGTAGTCAAGCCAGAAAATGTTGGCTAGCCATTATGCAAACATACAGATATGCTCTGAATTTTGATCCTGCCCTGACTTTGTACACAGATTCAACAGAGAACTACCCCAACCTTAGCTTGAGCTGGAAGGGCTGATTTTGTTCTGCTCATATCAGCAGTCAAAATCAAAGGCAGTGCCAGAAATGCCTTGCTCGGTCAAGCTCTCGGTGCCACCAGCTCTTTGCTGCTGCTGTCCCCTTTAATTCTGCTGGCAGGGAGCTCAGTCTCCTTCTTTTAAGCTCAGGGTTCAGTTCTCCCCGTTGGGTGCTCATTCTTGCACTTCCCAAGCCTTGAGTGGGACTTGTCTAGTGTCTTAAAAACTGAAAATGAGCACACCCTTCGCCCCTGTTGCTTTAGGTGGGGATGTGCAGCTGTATACTTTTCACCCACTGCCTCCCTACTTCCTCCAAGCGATGGTGCCAAAGCGGATGTGTCACTTTGCAGCAGGGGTGCAGGACGATACAGTGCTCAGGGGAAGTGGCCAAACTGTGCAGCTTCTGCTTTGATTAAAATTTTTTTTCATTCTTTTTCAAGTGACATTTGCAACATCAACAGTTTCTCCCTTCCACCCAGAAATCCCCCTGCACCACAAGCAGAGCTTGCTTTTGTGCAAAATGAGGAAGAGCCAAAGTCTGCTGGAGACTTCTCAGCTGTAGGCCGAAATAATATAGCCTGCTCTAGGGCATTACAGGAATGATCAGAGACCCTCAGACAGGTAGCCATAACAGTCAAGCAGCGGTGGCTTTGGGTGAGTTTCTTCTCAGTTAGAGCTGAACGTGCACCCAACTACCCTCCAACTGCTTGGACTCATGGGGAGAAATTTGAAAGATAACTAATACATCTTGGGTTTTTTTCTCCCTCATTTAGAAAAATATTTGTATTTCAAATATCTGGGCTACATATTGCAGCTATGTGGGAAAGAAAAAAGGGCTTAAAGGGCCCTAAAGAGGCCCTGTTCATCTTTGTGAAAAAGTGTACCATATGATATAGATGACATACTACTCATTTCCAAGAGCAGAGTCCAAACTTCAAGCATGCTGTTCTGTGGTCAAGAAAAAAACCAAAAAACAGAACCCCAAACGTTCATCAAAACTATTTTATCTGATTGTTACAGATCATAGTTGCGTTCATGCCATTGTGGCCTGCTTGCAGCCAAAACTCCGAAACAGCCATCCCACAATGTAGTCAGTTCTCCTCCACCAGGGTTTTTCCCAAGTTCTTTATAAAGTAGATTTTTTGAGAGTGAAGAATGCACATGGGAATAAGCAATGCAAATCTTCTGTTTGCTGACAGTACATTGGACTTTCTAAATATATTTCTTCAGTAAGGGCCGTAAAAAAATGGGTTTTTTTTCCCCTCTTCAACATGCTGAGAAGCGCAGAAGGGGTGCCTGTAATCTGTGATGAACTTTTAAGTATTTTTTTATTTAAAAGTTAAAAAGTTTAAAATTTACTAACATTTTGCTGCCAAGGGAAATCACTTGATAATAGGGATTTGTGGTTTGCATAGGTGTGGAAGAAGGGATTGGCTGAAATTCTTTTGCATAAATGAAGGAAACACATTCTTTGTAGGTGGTGCTAGTGAATGCCACTGGCCTGTACTAGCCGGGAATGTCAGTGCTAGAAAGGCACTTCCTCTTCCTTGAAATTCTGTGAGAGAGGCTGAGATTGAATTACTTGCTCTACATCTGGTTGATGAACCTTTCAAACAGAGGAAGCACATCCTGGTTCAGGATTCAGGCCTTCTTCCAAATAAAGCAGCATATACTCTTCAGATGTCCTGTCACCTGCCTTTTGAATAGCTGATGGTTCCTGCTGCTTGCCAGCTAACTGTGTTTCCAATGGAAAAGTGACTATATGTGAAATTGGAGGGTCAGAGGTACTGTTTGTTCTAATTGTAAACTCTTTTCCCCCACCCCTTTCAACATTGCTTACCTTCATTTTGAGAGGCACAGAGTAGGGGAAACAGGTTAGTGGCTAACGTAGTTAGTGGCAACTTCCCTTCAGAGCTTGTTAAACATTTCTTTTTCTTACTGACTTATTTGGCCCCATACACAGAACCTGAGTCAGTGACATTGCTGTAGGCATCTGCCAGAGTGTCATGCTGCCAACAGAAGCCACTTGCTTAACTCTGATTGCGGCTTTAGTTGTTTTAGTCCATTCAGGTTAGACTCCCAGGGCTTCTTCCAATCAATCCCCTCCCTCATGGAAAGGTAATATAGTACATTTGCTCTGACTCAAAGGAAGAAATAGGTTGGGAGAGTACATTTCCATGTGTCAAATCAAATCAGGTTCAGATAAACTCTGACCTTCCTTCTTTAATCTATTTTCAGAATGAAACTGTTCTCTTTTAAACTGTTTACCTTCCCTAAAAAATACTCCAAACTGAACTAGAAGGGTCACATCTAGAGTTGATAGGGCAGCTCTTGCCTCTAGAATAATGTTCTATACCATTCCCAGAACATCTCCGTATTCTAGAGTATGTTTCTATTGTTCTTCTATTCCCTATCCCTATATGTTCCACCTAAGAATATGTTACTGTGTGGACTGCACCAACTAAGGAGCCTGGAGTGAACTTTCAACTGCTTTACAACAGGACAGCCAGTGTACAGCCAGCAAGTGACACACAGAGGATGTTTTCAGTTACATAAATCCATGCAAAAAGTACATGGGGGGGGTGACAATTCTCAGATGTGTCATACATGCCTGATTGTGCCTGCAGGATTCAAACACCTGTGTACATACAGGTGTTTGAATTTGTTGTAGCAACACTCTTTCACATACATCAAAGTGTTAGAATGAGTTTTGTTTTTCAGATGTCTATGCAGCCATACATATTGTGCCTGAATGTTAGCCTGCAGCAGTTGTGTGCAGACAGGCTTCCTGAAGATGTGTTTACATGGATCCCACTGAAATATACCGGATCTGGAGTGATGACTGGGCAAGTGGGAATTCATATGCTGCATTGTCTATTTATTTATCAATCCAGTTCTTAGAAAAATTAATGTGTTCTAGTAATTACTGGTTAAAGGGGCAGATCTGTCAAGAATACGTTGGCAGAGTAAGTGCAGGAGACTTTGACTATTGTATTCAGGAAAGTGAAGGTTTCATCCATAATGTATTAAGAGCCTGAAAGAACAAAGCTATTAAATTACATTAGGTTCTCACTCATTCAGTTCTGGCTTAATATAAAACAAGCAGACAGGGAAGTCCTGATAAGTGGAGACCTATATACAAAACAACATTTTGAGGTAAGAAAGCAGTGATAATTTTTATTATTTACTGTTAGTGGAGGAGATAATGTATTTCACTCTGGATAAAAATTATAATTATTGACAGCCTCCTGTATACATAAAGCTATTATTTAATGTATGCCTTCTTTCTGTTCCTCTTTACAGATGACCCTCATAAGCCAGAGGAGAAAGACGAAATTTCCAAAGTCACAATCATAAGCCTTGTCCCGTTACTGGTGATTTCTGTTGCTGTGATTGTTATCTTTTATGCCTACCGCACTCATAAGAAGAGAAAGCTCAATAAGGCATGGGAGAAGAATGTTAAGCCCAGGAAACATAAGGACTGCAGTGATGTTTGTGCCATTATGTTAGATGATGACCGCTCAGACATCAGCTCTACCTGCGCCAACAACATCAACCACAACACCGAACTGCTGCCCATTGAGTTGGATATTGTTGTTGGCAAAGGAAGGTTTGCTGAAGTGTATAAAGCCAAACTGAAGCAAAACACATCAGAGCAGTATGAAACTGTGGCAGTCAAGATTTTCCCCTATGAAGAATATGCCTCCTGGAAAACTGAGAAAGACATTTTTTCAGATGTAAACCTCAAGCATGAGAACATCCTCCAATTCTTGACAGCAGAGGAGCGTAAGACAGATCTTGGTAAACAGTATTGGTTGATCACTGCCTTCCATGCTAGAGGAAACTTGCAGGAATATCTCACACGGCACATTATCAGCTGGGAGGACCTCTGGAAACTGGGTGGGTCCTTGGCCCGAGGGATTGCCCATCTGCATAGTGATCACACACCCTGTGGTCGCCCCAAAACACCTATTGTGCACAGAGACCTAAAGAGTTCCAACATCCTGGTGAAAAATGATTTAACCTGCTGTCTCTGTGACTTTGGGCTATCCCTGAGACTGGACCCTTCTCTGTCTGTGGATGACTTGGCTAACAGTGGGCAGGTAAGTTAAAAGTTTGAAGGGGGGTGAGGGTGAGGGTGTTGTACCAGTTGGTGTGTCAGTTTCTGGGGTGAAAAAAGGAAGAATTCTATATTGCCATATTTACTTAAAATCTTAAAAAATTAAAGTGACAGTATTTATAAACAAAGAGGCTCTAAACATTAAAGCAACAGTGAGAAATGTGCAATGAAGGTTTTGTTATAATCAGAGAGTTGCATATGTATACGATGCAACCATCCTCTTTATACACTCATTAAGTGTGTATGAGCTTGTTAGCAACTGTTTCTGGGGCTGCTGTAATGCACACACACACATAAGGATGTGCTTCACATTGTGAGGATGTGCTACAGTTTTCATGCCTGATGTTTTGTGTGAGTAGACCCACTGCTGGTGTACCCCAGCATATGTGAGTTCACTCTTCTCTCTTTGAGAGGTGTAAGCAGATAACTAGAGTGATAGATAGATAATAACTTTAAAAGGCCAAAAATAAACTTGTTTAAGATTATGGCACTTTCTCCAAATACATGCAAATGCAAGAATCTCAAATAAAAATAATTGCCCTTTTGTTGCTTTTTCAACTAAGTAACATGGATAATACTCATCTACTTCACAAGGATGCCAGGAGGATGTTTATGAATGCTTTGAAGATAAAATTTTTTAAGTAAATCTCTAAATATTGGCTTTTCTAATGAAAACTCCCGTATACATTCAGACCATTTGTTAATTAATTCATAATTATTTAATTGTACATTTATTTATACATGTATTTTTACATTTATATTTTCATACATAGGTCCCATCAAAGCCTGTCCATTTACACTGACTTTTACTCCACATGGAACTAATATTTTGGTTTAGAACATTTTCAGGGACAGTTCTTCAGTCACTAGTGCTCCGTTGAGTTCACAGGAGCTTTGTCGTTGTTTATCCAATGAAGATCTGTCTTTGAAAGTCTCCTTAGTGAGAGGCAACTGTCCTAATCTCATTTTGAGAGGGTCTATTAACCAGCACCAGGAGTAATGATAACCAAGGAAGCTGTATTTAAAATAATACAAACACCACTCACAATGACATATCATTTCTCTCCAGCATGCCAGACCCTTTTGGAGTTCAGGGAAGTCATACCATAAGACCAGTTCCATTTGGAATGAAATGAAAACAGGGTATTCGGCAGTGCAAGGCAGGGGCTCTGAAATTGAACCCCACAGACACTTTGATTGCTTAAAGCCAACCCATATTTTAAGCTGATTTCTCTGGCATTGCTCACAGACACTCGGAAGTAGGAGGGTAGTGTTGATACTGCCACTTCCACAGTCCACACCAACACAGATGACAAAGTACAGTGCTGCCCAGAGCAGGTTACTGCTTTGGAATCAGTATCATTGGGCACTGGTGTTGAGGCCCACTGTTTTACTTTGTTTAGCTTCCTTGATTCTGTTTGAGGGTGATCCAGCTAGTGTCATTCTTCTCTGTGACAAGGGATAAGATGGTGTGAAGTGGCTCCACTTCAACCTCCACCTTGTTTCTTCTGGGCACACAAGCACCACCCACTCAAATTCCCCAACATGCCAACTTCAGTGCTGCAGCTTTTGCTAAAGGGGTCTTGCACCTTATGCATAATTTCTAAACTTTACCCTTTGACTCAAACCTTTCCCACCAGGAGGTCCAATCTTTGAAGGTACATAATGGAGCTGACCCAAATCTTAAATCAAGGAAACCTCTAGCTTCCTATGAAATACATGAAAGAGTAAAACTATTTTACCGTTTTTCTGGTCAGCCTTAGTAATATTCAAGGCAAGTTGTTGGGCTTACAAAGCTGTCTTCTTTCCCATCTACCTACCTACCTTCCATATCATGCAAATGTAGCCATTATTGACCATACAGTACCAGCACCCTTAGTTACTGGCTGGAAATAATCTTTTTCCCCATTAGACCCTTTGCAGTCTTCTCAGTTTGGCCACCCACGGTGGTTAATATTTGCAGACGTTACTTAACATGAGTACAAAAATCTGGACCCTTGTCCCATTGTGTTCAACAGACTGGTGGGTGCCAGCAAGGCCAGCAGTTTCTCACCTCAGCAGCATGAGCAACCGTGTAACAACACATGGTCTCCCTAATCAGATGAAGAGGGATATCTACTGCCCCTCTGTCTGACACACCTCAGGGCACAAGGCATCCCTCAACAGCTTGAAAGAAATGTGAGATCTGCAGTAAAAAAGATCCAAAAGCCACAAAAATTATAATGTACCACAGGAAGAGAGACAGTCCCTCGCTAGAAGTTTTGGAGAAGCAAGAACTGAAAACAGACTGGTCTTTGCAAAGAGAAAGCATATTCAGACTCCAGAAGGGCAACCAACTCTGAATTGCTGGTACAATTGGTAAAACGATACTTAAAATGCCTTTGAGACTAAGGGCTCAAGTTTCCACGAGATACAGGAAAAGTTTCATTGACCCAAAACCTAATAATCCAAATGCAGATAAAAGGGCACAAACAGAGTGGAACACATGATAAATCCTGAGCAGGATGGAAATGGGATTGATCTGATACCATTCTTCAAGTAATTTTAAATTTTCTCTGTGTTTCCCGCTGTACTTTTTAGTTATAGGGCTTGATCCTCCATTGTCCAGGAAAGCTGCAGAATAATTTTCACTGCTGCGAAGAGTGTGAAATGCCAGACAGTGCTTTATGACAATGTTAAGAATCTGTATTTAGGCACCATTAACTCTTGTTAAAAACAGCAGGATTTGGGGGTGTGGGACTGTGGGCCTGTAGTGTACAGGTAACCCTTCTTAAGGTTTGGATGGGATCTGCTTGGGGAAGAAGTTGTGTGTTGGGGAATGGATTGCGGGGTAGGAACAGCCTCTGCTGCAGAGTTTCCATGTGTTCATGTTCTGTAGCAGAGGGAGATGCTGGCCAACTCAGTGGTGCTGAGACATGATTGTCCCAAGGACCCATTCAGTGTATGGCTGTTGCTCACATGCTTGGCCTTAAATTCATCACAGAGTCCACATAATAGGGAGTTTAACTTTGGGACTGATCGCACAGGGTTTTTTCTGTCCTCTGTTTATAAAGGCTTTCATCCTACAACCATTTGGATATTTTTGACACAGAAATTCTCTGCTGTTGCAGGGTGCTATGACAAAGCTATGTCCTTGATCTTTCCTGCTGTCTTCTTACGGTGCATTGCACTTTTTGTGGAACTTCTACCCATTTGCCCTGAGCTTGGGGTGATAAGGCATGTTTACAGAAGCTTGTAAAATGGATATTTTAGGGCTCTTTCAGGGACTGTACATTTACTGTGTGGCTGCCTGCAATTGCAGACCCAGTAACTGAAATGGTCTTTTGCAGTCCTGCTTGCTGCTGGGCCCTGGAGTGATTGCTGTAGTGCAGTCTACAAATAGCTCATTTGAATCACAGGTCCTACTGCATCACCCACTGGTGCTTGTTCATCTCTGTGATTAATCAGTCTCCAATTTGAAACTGGCTTTGCCTGATCAAAGTCTTATTATGTTTGCAGTTTTTCAAGGGGGATAAATTTTTTATACCTACCCTGTGAAGAGTTTGTCATTTGAGAGCAACTGTTGAGTGATCCAAAAATTCTTCCTTAAATCCTTTCTTGTGATAAAAACAGACATTTAAACTTTGCCTTCTGTAATGCAAGGTCATAATCTGTATCTCAGCAAAGCTGCTAAAATCATTTCTGAAAATCGCTCAGTATGAATAAAGTTTATGAGAACGGCTTTTCAAACAAAGGGGCTGATTTTTGGTTTCGATTCAAATGTGTGCTTCTGCATTCAGTATTTGTGTATTTACTTCCTTCTGCCAGGCCTGCATTTACCACTTTTCTTTTAAGCTTACCATGAAAAGAAACAGCTAACACTGTAATATGCAGCGCAAAAGAATACAATGTGTTTCTTGCTCATCCGAAAGACACTCTGTCAGCAGCAATGCTTCAGGCCCAAAGGGCAGAGTTTATCTGTGAACAGTCAAAAAGTGAGAAAGCTTGTTAGTGTCAAAATTATTTGCTTAAGGAACTAAAAAGGGCTTCTTTTTTTTTTTCTTTACCAAAGGAGGTGCAAGTAAGTTGGTAGTCAGGACAATGCCAGATTCCCCTGGCAGCAGAAAATATGACCTGTGCCAAGTATGGCCTGAATTTTTGGATACACATCAAATGGCACTGTTTCTGTGAAAGCTGAAGTTAAATCGCAGCAGAATCCAAAACATGAATTACAACTCCAGCTCCTGAGCTCTCCCTGATCTCCTCTCCTGTAGGTTGGCACAGCAAGGTACATGGCCCCCGAGGTTCTGGAATCCAGGATGAACCTGGAGAACGTGGAGTCCTTCAAACAAACAGATGTGTACTCCATGGCTTTGGTCCTCTGGGAAATGACATCTCGCTGTAATGGCATCGGAGGTAAGTGCTATCAGTTTTCTTCTCTCTAAAAGTATGTTTGGACAGACATGCTCTTGTGGTTGTCTGGGGAGGGCATGATTCTTTTTAACTCCCAACAATTGTTCTAGTGTACCTGGATGCTCTAAATTTACAGGCCTTTGGTAGTATGGGATGCACATGTGCACGAGCAGGCTTGAAGGGCAAGCACCTGAGGGCACAAGAAAATTGGTTCTCGATTGGTGTAAGGATAAACCTGCTGTTAGGTAGACCACTTTTAAAGGTAATTAATGTCTGGTTTTTCCTATAACATCTTGAGTAGCCATGGATTGACTCAGTCTGGTTCACCTCACCCAAAATGATTGGAAACATAGGACAATTTGAAATATTAAGACCAAGAAGTGATAACTGCCTCCCATTTACTTTCATGGAATGTTAGTTCTGAAACCTAATGAGGGCCAGTTCAGTGTCAAATTTACTGATTGATCATTTCAGTAAGAGCCATCATAGTGATACAGAAACCTTCCTGCTTTCCCAAAATCCCCAGCTGCTGCTCATCATTTTTTGTGATGTTGCAAGAGATTATCCATATGAGAAATCAAGGGATGTTTGTTGTATGAAGTGCACTAACAAAATAAAAATGATTTGAACTGACTATCAGAACAGCTCCAGGAAGAGCTGCTGTGCTTGTTCATATTCAGAGTTTGTTCACTGAAACAAAATCTCCATTTCTGCTCTGCCTAAGCTGCCCCAGAATTCCCAGTGTGCAGCACTGGTATGTGCTAGAAATCAGAAAAGTTGTGGTTGAGATATCTGCATTACATATTGCCATGTTTGAAGATTTTCACCTTACTTCAGGGACTAAAATGAGACTAAGTTACATATAAAATTCTTCAGTCTGCTGGTATTGTCTAACATTCATTGTAACAAAAACTGCCGCACAGTCCAGGGCTCTGACAGGCAGTCTAAGGAGTGGGGCTGTTAAAGGTAGCACTAATGTGGACGTTATAGTAGATATGTGACTATGATTTGATCTGTTACCCTTCTTCCAAAACCACAGTCTCCCTTTTCATCAGACTTGGCACGATTGCATCTCAAAGGGCTGCCACAGAGACAGGACAATCTTGCAGGCTAGAGCACTACAGTGTGGGGAACATAGGGTACAGGAGGGAAACCAGTGTCCCGTGGGAAGATGTGCATAGCTGCTCCTTGTTTCTCTACTAACATCCTTGGGATACCACAAGGGTGTCCATGGAGGTCTCTGAAGCCACTCTGCACGGTGGCTGTGTGGCTGCATCACGGTGTCCGTGTGCAGGCGGGAGGAATGCCTCCACCTCAGTCTCCTCCTATGTCTGACCAGCGTTTAGTCTCGTTGGGTGGGCTGGACTGTGGGCAACAGATTTGCCCCTGTTTGCACCCTGCTGGGAAAGCTACAAAGTGAGTATGTGTGCAAACAGCTAGTGCTAGCATAAAAGCCTGAAAAAAAAATTCTTTCCTAGTCAAACATTTCAGGGAAAAAACATTTGGTGCTTCAGGAACTGAACCTCAGTCTGGCATAATCGAAGGCAAACCTATCCGCATTTAACTGTCGTGGTCACGCCTGTTTCTAAATGCATTGGCACAACCTCAGCCTTTCATCAGCACTTTGTAAATGTGGCTGAGGAGATTTAAAACCTGAGAAAAAGGATCTTTGCCCTGTCTCTGGAGCTCTCTCTGTTTCTTGCATTTAGGAACTCACCTTATTAATATAAATACGAGCTGTTCACAGTGGAGTCTTTTATCTTTGCTGATGCCTGAGTCCCTTCCTGTTCGTATTTGCTGAGTACAGTGAAATGGAGATTGTGGCGAGAGCAAACCTTATTGCTGCTGTTCTCAGACGGCAACTGCCTAAAAGAGGATATAAAGGGAGTTTCATAAGGAAGGAAAATCACCAGTGTGTTTAGCTAGAAGAGACTGACCCATTATAACCTTGAGAAGAAGAGCTGAAGTCATTTCAGGAAAAGGAAAGATTTCTCTGGCCCAGCATCCCCTTTGCTTTCAAGGTGGAGCTTAACCCCCACCCACATCCTGATTTTCCCTATTCATTTCATCCCCCAGTCATCCTCATCTCCAGAAACACATTTCTTCAATTTCGTTTCCCTATTTCAGTCATCTTTCCAGGGGCTGAAGTCCCCAGCAAAACCACTGGAGCACTTGGGCAGATCTGTGGGGGCTGGAACTTGGGCTTAGTGTCTTCATCCAGAGCAGTTAAATACAACTCCCAGGGTGTAAGCTCCCTCAGCCTGTCACTGGTACTGAGCTGCAGCAGCATTGCACAGTTTCTCTCATTTCCTTCTTAGATTTTCCCCTGGTTCGTGCAGTCTGGCTATCTTTGCAACCAGCTGGTGAAATACCCTTACAGTGATTCATGACTACAGCTCCCCCTCTGCTTTCTCTCTCCATCTGTCACTCGTGAGACTCCCTCCTCTCCTGACAGTCTTCCCAAGGAGCTGCCTCCACTCACACAAACCTCTCTTTTCTTCCTAAACTGTTAGGCACTGAGAGGAATGACCTCCCGTATAAGCTGGAGTAGGCTGACCTGATTGCAGCCAGCCTTTCCAAAGGAGCCTGAAAGATGTAGGCACCATCTTTGCAGGGCAGGCTGGAGTGGTGTCAGCTCCCTGACACTGGAGAAACCTGTGGCAGTTTAGAGGGCAGGAGTGGCAGTCTAAGATGAGGCAGCAGCATTAGCAACTTTAATTAGGGAAGGAAGGGGGGGGGGGGCAATTGCCATTCAGCCACCTAAAGGTACAGTGACTTATTTCTTTTACAAAGGGAGCTCTCAGGATCCATTTGTCAGCGTGCAGGTGTTCAGTGAGTGTGGGAGGCGATGGAGGCAGGTCTTTTCACTACAGCAGCTTTGTCAAACACAGTCTCCGTGCTATGCCAGGCCTTTTCAGTCAGCAGACGTTTAAACAAAAATACCCAGCAGCATAATCCATACTGTGAAGCTGCCGTAGCAAATAAGCAGGTGGGGATCGGCTTTTGAGAAAGGCCATGCTGTTCATTGTTACTTTGTTGTGCTAAATATGGAGAAGCAGAAATGGGGCACAAGGGAAAGGGAGACAGAGGCAAAGATCGAGTTTGACTGATTTTTCACCGGAGTATAATTTAAAAGGCATATTTAGAAACTCAGCAATACTACTTTGGGGAGAACTTCAACTGCACCACGCTGCCGTTAACTTGGTATTTCATTCAGTGCAACAGCTGTGCACCAGATGCTGCATGTTGCAAGAAATATAATTTTCATCTCAACCACTTGCTTTCAGAGCGACACAGCTTTGGAGACTGAGGCAAGTGTAATTTCTCTGACAGCCTCCTAGAAAGAAAAGAAAACCATCTGGTTTGTATTGGAGCTGCTACGGGTGGGGGACTGTTGGGGGTGGCAGGGGAGAAGGAGAGGAAAGGGAACTTTTGGATACACGAGGTTGGTGAAGAAGGGAGAAGAGAAACCCCTCAGAAAATGGCGACGTTGCTTGTGCAGTATTGTACTGCTTGGAGTGGTGGCTGGCTTCAGTATAGCAGCAGAGCGTTGTTTGAAATGGCAGCCTTGCTTTACCAGAGCTGTGTTTAATGTGAATAAAATCACTGAATAATCTTATGCTTACTTGGAAAGAGTCAGGCAAGAGCCACAGTTTGGTAACTAAACATTTGTGCATCCTGTACGTCATCAAATGCTCGGCTTTCATCATATTGATGTGGAGAGGTGACAGTTTCTGGCGGCAGGGAGCATTTTGATAGCCTGTACAGTGGGGCTGTGCCTGTGCTTTGGGCCCTGAGGTGGCTGCAGCTGGGGCCTGATTTAAACCTCTCCTTCTGCGGAGCAGAGCCCAGTTAGGGCATGTCTGCACTGTGCTGGCTTGTGGTGGCATATAAGCCTGAGCTGGTGCATCCACGCAGTGCAGCGTTACCCCATGACAGAACTCATGTCCTAGAAATTCTCTAAGTGTCACCACAGTACTACATGTAAGGTAGCAAGTGCTGTCCTTCAACAAGCCCAGGTAGCAATAGATCAGATCGCTACACTACACTCCATGTTGGGCGCTGATGCGCTCTGTCTCCCTCTACTTTCCCACCTCAGGATGCAGCACACAGTGACTAAGCAGCCTGTAACTGTACACGAATGGCAGAGCTGGTGCACTTCCAAACCCTTGGAAGGGTGGCTGTGTCTTTGATGTGAAGTCACTTGAAAGATGTCTGTGCAACAGAAACTGCACAGTGAGTTCACCTGTTGCAACGCACCCTCACCCTTCCCAGCTAGCATCCGTGTTCTGAAGGAGTGGAACAGGGCAACCTAGGGAAAATGTGAAGTAAGCATTTGACAGCTCCTTAAACTTAGCCATGAAATGGCTTTTGAGCCTCTGCTTTATGCATTATTATCCCTTCGTGCAACAGCTAAGTAGATCCACCACCCAAATTCCTCTAGCATGAAGAAAGACACAATCTGCACACACACACACACACACACACACACACACACGGGGCGGGGTGTGCATGAGCTGCCACAGTAGCTCCACCATCGATTGATTTATCCCTTCTGTGGCTCACCCTGTGTAAACTCTAAAGGTAGGGGTGTTTCAAAAGGACCTAAAAGTTCCTGAACGCAAGCCCACTGCTGTGGACTGTGCTTCACAGTTGATTTTTGCTGGCCTTCTTTCACCTCGCTCCTGCTTTGATTCTACAAGTGAGCCTTCATCTTCCAGCGTGAGAAGTTGTCCCACAGAAATCAGTAAGACAGATCACATGAGGGAGTGTCGACAGGGTTTGCACGTATGCTGTTCTGACCCAAAGGAAGAGAATTTCACTGCAAAGAACTTAAGAGTAGAAAAAGATTATATGAGCAAGGCATATTTTTCATGAGGAACCCACAGCCAAATTTTCCAAAGTATTCATCAGGCACAACAAATAGATTTTCAGTAATGTCTCTGTTTGGGGCTAAAAATCCAGTCCCAGCCTTTCTGAGATTTATGGCCAGGCCAGTGACAAAGGAAACCAGAGGTGCAGTGATTATTAGTGCAAGGCAGCTCACAACCATAAAGATTAAATGCTGGAGGTTAAAGTTGAAGGAACTCTGCCGTTACTGAACGCTAAAGGTGCTGTAGTTCATGGTACCTGAGGTATTTATGGTACTTCAGCCAGTTGTCATTTTTAGTGCCTGACTGGTCTAAAAACAATCGAAAGAAACATATAAGGCATGAAAAATAGATTCAGCATCTGTATACAGCCGTGCACAAGCAGCTAGGCACAAACATCTTAACCTACCTCAAACTGACATCTGTTACATCTACTGTAGCACGTCAACATGATCCATGAATAACCACAGCTATTACTGCAAAATGTGTCTGACACCTGAGATTCCACAGCATAAGGATAATTTACTGCAAGAGGATTCAGTGGGCTTTTCTTTCTAAGGGAAAGAGAAGCAAGATAATAAATAGCAAGAAGATGCTGCATGCTGCATGAGGGAAAGCACGACTGTATTACTGTAAAGTCATTACAGTGAATTGGCATCTGGCCTCAATTGCTCCTTCTTTACCATAAAAAAAATAAAAAAATAAAAAAAAAACCCCAACCAAAAAAACCCAAACCTGAAAAAGCTATTCAATCTTTACATTTGGAAGAGGAATGGTCATAGCATAGAAAGAATTTCTCAAACAGGGAAAATGTATTACAAACCTATCAATTCCCCGGGAAGGCTTTCCCTTCCCCCATTTGAACCATCCCATGAACCTGAATGGCCTTCAGGTTAAGCTCAGTGAGAGGGAACAGGTCAGCACCACAGCACCAGCTTCCCTCTGTTGCACATTCAGACTCCTCTGACTCATACTGCAAGAAGATCTCAGAGCCTTGGCTGGTGTCCATGACCACTACCACAATGAAACCATGACTGATGGAGAAGGTGTAGGAAATGGCCATCTAGGTCATGCTATTTACATTTTCCCAGCAAACTTTAATATTTTGATTAGCTTTGAAAGTAGAGGTATCTGCTTTGTAATCATTGTGCATCCGCTACATATAATCCAGGTCTGACCAGCAAGATGGCAACTTCCCAATTAACTTCTAGGGCTAAAGTCTTGCAAATCTACTTTGTGTGAGTAATCTCTAACTCACATTAATGTGGGTGAAACTGGTATGCCTTCTTGTAGAGGAAGAAAGTGTGAAGTAGACTTTGGTCCTTGAGTCTTAAAGAAACTGATTTACGTATGAGAAGATCAGAGCTGTGTTTCGGGACTATAGCCACTCTAGAGCATTGTGTGGACAGTGCCCAGCACCAGATGGTTCAGGAGAAGGAAGGAGAGCTCTGCAGGAGGCATCTGTGGGGTGATCTGCTGCACTGCACACACAGTTGTTTGCAGCTGGATCTCTAAACACTGAACATTTGAAGCACAAGGTTTAATATCCCTTCCAAAATGTGTGTTATCATAACTTGGCTATGCTTTTTAAGCACTAGAAATTCTTTTTCTGTAGCCTGATAAAGTCTTCTTCTTGTGGCCATCACGTAGAAGTGAGATCTACAGCCTGACTCTAAGGTTTTGGAGAAAAGTCCACCTTTTAGTTATGTTCAATACTACCTTGTTTTTATCGTGAGACAGTGAGACATGACAGAAGGATCTGACCTGTGTTATCTTGATCATTAGTTATTTTCAGTACTTTTTCATATGACTCCTTACCTTTCTCTCCAAAGTAAACAAAGCCAAGCTTTAGAGGTTCTCCCCATTTTTTCTGGGCCTTTAATCATTGTTATCACCCTTCTCTGAGCTTCTTTTTACCATAAAATGCCCCTTGAGAGGAGTGAGCAGTACTGGACACTGCATTTGAACTTGGCTTGTAACATTACACAACAGTACTGTGTCTCCTGTCTCGTTCATCTCTCTTCACACATCTTCTGGGCACTCACATGCATTCTTCAGACTGCCTTGTAGATTACACTTCAGTATTTCTAACCCTCAATTAATTCCTAGAAAGAAATAAGAGGCAGCAGAACGGGCCAACTTCATAAATCTTTATCTAATACTAGCAAGTCATTAGGCCTGTGAGTAAAGTCGCCATCTGTTCCCAAAGAAACCACAGCATTTTCTACACTGTGTCAGCATCTACTATAATATTTCCGCTCTCAGAGATTTCTTGAGTTTTCTCCAAAGGTCCCATATGGCTGCCTCTTCCTTTCTCTCTACAAAGGAAAGCAAAGAAAATATGCAACATGCAAACAAAAACTAGAATGGCAGCAGCCCCTTCAGGAAGCTGTGCCCCCTGCATCATGGGCCAAAACTGACCCATTTTGGGAAAGAGGCCTAAAATAAGAGCAGACTACTACTTTCTACAAAGGAATGCTTCTCAGTAATAAACGAGGGCAGCGTGGCAGATTCCAGCGCTGCTCCTTACTGTATCTTCATCCCTTTCAAGCAACTGTTTCCTCCTAGCAATCTGGCACATTAGCATCTATCATGACCTAGATAGATTTCTGTTTATATTTCACCTGGTAGGTGTGTGTGGACTCCAGGGGACCTAAGGGGGACCAGTTCTTGCAAGCCTGGCTCAAGCAAAACTCACCGTGAAAGTCCTGTGTGTTTTGCCTTAGCACAGATTGAAAGGCTCACAAACCATTATAGGTTACTCTGCTGCTCTGACTGTTGCTAATATGATTATGTACTAAAGGGTTTAAATGAAAATTGTTTAGTTGGCTAGGAAAGAAGAGGGGAGGGAGGGGGCGTGTGGGAGAAACACATTTGAAACATTTTTGAAAATGCCAACTGGCTTTGCTTTGTTTGGAGCTGGTCAAGCAGAACAGTGGCACTGAGCAGCTAATCAGTAGCTCCTACTCCTCCAGAGAACAGCCAGCTCCCTTCACACTTGGCACCAGCGCAGCCCAGCTGAATACCCTTGTGTTTGCTTATTCTCTTGGCAGAAGTGAAAGAGTACGAGCCCCCATTTGGCTCTAAAGTGCGAGAACACCCCTGCGTGGAAAGCATGAAGGACAACGTCCTAAGAGACAGAGGGCGACCCGAGATCCCCAGCTCCTGGCTTAACCATCAGGTAAGAGCACTACATGTGAGCAGCTGGGAGCTGCACTATACATTTAGCTCCTGCCTGAAGCCTGAGGCTTAACTCAGTGTCCCGCCCAACAGGCTGGACCGCTCTTTTGCACAGAATAAAGTTCTCTCACACGGTGACACCAGTGCTGCCATGGTTCTGACACCACAGTGCTCTGCACCATGCCTACCCCAAAGCCCTGGGATTTCTGCTGCCCACCAGTGTAATCTAAACGTGATCAAAACAAAAAGATTGGAAACCTGAGACCAAACAATCATCCAGACCACAGAATAGTTAGGGCCTTAAAGCACACTGTGTGCAGGCTCTGAAAGGTCAAAGAGAACAACTTCACACATGGGCCCCTTCAGCAGAGAAAACAAATCTCAGTACTTTATCATGGAGAGCAGTCATAGTTGTATCCCAGCTGTTGACAGGTTTAAGAAAAAGGAAATGAGTCTTCAGCAAGCCAGTCTGGTTTTATTCAGGTTGCGCATTAGCAGTCCATTTCCCTTGCATGTCGTGAAGCATTCAGTCAGCTTTCCTGTTTCATGGACACCATGGTTGCACTTCCTAGGCAATAGTTGCAGCCCAGTTTCTCAATAGATGAAACTGAATGGAAACAAGCCAAAGGCATGCATTTCTTCACCTTTGTTCTGAGCAGTTTTATCAGAAGAGATAAAATGAGAATCGTCTCAGGGGACAAGTGAGGCTTGGTCATTCCACTTGTCAATGAAATATGTTGAGTGGTCTTTACAGACAAAAGGAAAGCATTGCGAACATTTATAAAAGCGCAGGCAACCAAGATCGACTAATATTTCCATCAGGAGCAATGTAACACTCCCTTTTTCATTCTAGTTGAGATGTTAAAATCACAGTCTAACACCTACTTAAGAAAGGCCAAGTGAGTGGCCAAAATCAATCATCTTTCCAACCAAGAACAACACATCTGCCGCCTGGTGAGCATGGCAGAATGCATCCCCTTCCTGGACCACAGGGACTTGCTCCTTATCTAGTCATCTGTGATGAGCAGGGTTATTGAGGAGAGGTGCTTTAAATGGGGAGGAGAGCTGTATTTTGAGGCACACATGGATATCTGATGTTATGAGTACTAAAAAGCCCTTGACATTTATAGGAGCCATAGGTACAACCATCTTCTAAATGACAAGTTGAGCTGGGAAGGAGAGATTATACTAATGCTCATCTTTAAAGAAAAGAACTGTTTGCAGAAATTTTATAAAAATTATGGATGAGCCAGTGAAAGGGATCATGAGTTGTCTGCAGTTGTTTGTTTTCCACAAAGCCAAAATTACATCCAAACTGGTAATACATACGTGGTACTTTAGAAGAGCCCAATTAACAAAGCAGAAAAGAAACCTGAACCAGATCATTTGGGAGATAAAAATTAAATAGTAGAAAATGCTTAAAATTAGGAACAGTGTGAGAACATTTCTTGGGATATTCAAAATACATGGTCTCGTGTGGAGAAAATTAAAGTATAGAAGGGTAGAGAACTGATTAGGGAAACAGAAGAACAACAGGAACATCTGTGGTCAGCAAACTTGAGGATAATCACAGTTTTCTCAAGAGCAAAAGGAAATCTATACCAACTTGTTGCTGGATATGAAAGAAAGATACTGCTTATGCTAATGCAAAGGCAGACATGGTCAGCAAATACTTCTGTTCTGCATTTGGGAAGAGTCAGATGATGCATATGTAACAGAAGGTGATGAAAGCCCCTATAAAGAAAAAGTCATTGGCACTTAAAGCAGGCCTGGGGCGCTGTTAGGTGGCCCAAAGACTTGTCTGCGCACTGCGCTACGTGGCAGTAGAAATGGGCAGTACCGCTGGTTACGCCTTCCAGAGAAGTGTCCAGGAGCTCGTTTCATGCACAGCCAGGCATAGCGGCAAGCATAAGTGTGCCGGCACGCCCAGGGCACCTGGGCAGGGAAGCGCTGGGCTCGGGATCCCCGTGGTGCTCAGGCACCAGGCAGGCCCATGGCTGCTCTCATGGCAGCAAGCCTGAGTATGCGGAGGGCTGCAGCTTGAGGTACTGGAGCAGAGCTGTAAGATACACTGTGAATTTTGTCACCTCTGGGTTTACATAGCAAGTAAAATGATTGCAGATTTGGAGCTAGGTGTCCTGCATTCAACTTGAGAGATTTCTTCCCTGTGTAAAACCCAGAGCTCAGTCTGCCCCCAGTACAGGGCACCCTACTGACTGGGAGGACCACGTGTCTACGCTTGCCTGTCACCGGGATGGGCACTGCTGGCTCCAGCAGGGTTCAGCTGAGAGTCTAAGGCAGGAAATGGATGCCTGATAACACACTCACAGGACATTTAATGAAGGTGGATTTAATTCCCTTCGTTTGAATCCCTTCAGCATTTCACACTGTGCTATCTAAAATGCAGTGACGCATCAGCTTCTGCGGGGCTGTGACAGTTTGCAGCAGCTGAGGATCTGCTTTGAACTCCGTAGAAGTTGCTCTTACTGTAATGGCTCTTCCATATTCATTTCCTTCCTCTGCAGTCTTGTTTTTGTAATGAACTCATTATTCATCGTGATAAAATTCTGGAATGGATTTACATATTACAATTTTTCCCCCCCCTTAATGAGATTTGTTGCACTATTGATTTCAAGTTAATGTTTAATATTTAATTTAATTTACTGCTTGTAATTTCAATGCCAGCAGAAAACTAATGCTATTTGTATACAGACAATAACGCTCTGCTATTAACATTGACATCAGTCAACATCACCAATTAGGTAAATTATGCAATTAATGCAGTGTTGTGAAATGTTATTTTTTTTAAATAAGAAGTTTAAGATAAATCCTACTTAATGGGCTTTTAGTGTCATAAAGCAAAGCACACAATTTCCTGGCAAATACCTCATGTTTATAAAATGCATTACAGAGATGCAACCGTTTTTTCTCCTGTAAACATATGCATCAGCATTGCAATGAAGGTTAAATAGTTACATCTGCGAGTGACATGTTTAAGTGTTTGTGGGACTGTGGCCCATATTTGCACATAGATTTAGTTAGTCCGCAAGGAATTCATAAAGGGCTGATGTAGGGCCTGATATTGCTGGCAATCAGAATTGTGTTTGAAAAACCCAAGCAGAATTCAGGCACGCAAAGGCATGGGTTGAGCAGGAAGTCACATTATCCAAGAATTCTGATCATATTTATTAAAAAAAGCTCCTACCTGATTCTAGAGCACTAGTCCAAAGCATCACTTTTCTTGGTATAAAGTATCAGAACATATGCCGAGAAATGACAGTACCGACCAAAGTGCTGAAAATATTGTAGTAGAATTTCTTTTAAAAATACAAGGAAAGCATGCCCCCACGACAGTAGCAGCAGAGCCCATAAAGCACCCCCAGGACACATGTGAATAACCCCTGAACTTCAGAGGGCACTAAAGCAACTCTCACACATGGGCTTTTGGCAGTGACTGGCCCCATCACGGCTGCTCTCTCTGTGCTCTCTGCAGGGCATCCAGATGGTGTGTGAAACCCTTATCGAGTGCTGGGACCACGACCCCGAGGCCCGGCTCACGGCGCAGTGCGTTGCGGAGCGCTTCAGCGAGCTCAAGCACCACGACAAGCTCTCGGGAAGAAGCTGTTCGGAGGAGAAGATCCCCGAAGATGGCTCCGTGACCACCGCCAAGTAGTGCGCACCCGAGAGCTCCAAAACAGCGGGAGGTCGCTCCTAGACGTCGTGTTCACCTTGGAAAAGGAAGAAGTCTCTATCGGTGCCTTGACTTGCTTCCTGGAGGACTGAGGCTGTCACTACTCCTTTTAGACTCCGGCTCCAGACAGGGAGATGTATTCGTGGGAATTAAAAGCCGGGGAGTAGGTGTCATACCCGAGCACTGGCTGCCGACATCATGTCGTAGGAGGAGCTATGTATGTTAGCACTTCCTCAGGAAATGAGATTTCAAAATAGCCAATAACATTATGCACTTTATTAATGCCTGTATATAACTATGAAATTGCTATTTTTATATATATATATACATATATATATAAAAAAGTGTGTGTATGTATATATATATCTCTATCTATATATCTATAAACAGCCGTGCTCTGAAAAAAAGAGTTAGAAGAAAAAAAAAGAAGTGCTTCCAGGAAATTTCCAGTACATTAGAGTTCCCTCCGCCTTAGGGAAGGAACCCGGGGAGACTGGCATAGCACGACACCAGCAATTGTGCACTAAGCGCTCTGCCAAAAAAGATAGGAATAATATGCGATAAGAAGATGGCTTTCAAAGTGTGTGCTGTGAACACCCGGGTGCGGCCCTGCAGTTCACAGTTGCAGGAGCAGTGTCACAGCAGACAGGCCAATTTGGCTTTGCAGTTGTACCTATGCATTCCTGTCTGCAGCGCATTTTGGAAGGTTCAGCAATGCCTTTGCCCTCTCAGCTTAACCCCAGTGTCTTCATAGTGTCCCAGAATGGGAGTGGAAGGAGGCTTGGTCTCTCCCACACATGTGTTTCCATACAGAGGTCATTAATGTTATATGTTTATTGCTTTGAATTCATGCTGCTTGCAAGCAGGTTGCAAAATATCAGCAGGCTGAGTTTTCCCCTCCTCCCATCCCCACCCCCCAAACCATACAAAACAAGAGAGGGCCAGGAATAATCCAAGCAGATGTTTTATATTTGCTATGCATTCTGAGTGCAGGCAGTACTATTATTCTTTTCCTTCCTTTTACCTTGGTTGTGTTGCTGTAAGAACAAACATTTTTTTTTTTCCCTATACAGCATGTCTAATTGCTTGACACTGCACAGTCTGACTCTGTTCCACGCTTTCTAGAGAAAAGTAAGAGACAACGGCCAGTGCCTTTGTTTTTGCAAAAGGACCTTGGAGGTGAGAGAAAGCGCCGTAACATTAGGTTAACGGCATATCCTGCCCTCAGCACTGCTTGCATATAAGGCTGCCCTCAGCAAGCCAGCAGTTAACAGAAAAAACCCAAAACCCAGGGAAGATGATTTATTCCAAAAGGATCCCTCAGACATTGCTTACATTCTTTCAGTTCTCCAAAATCTTTAAGACAGTTGACATCACATTGGGCCAATATAAATGATGGCAATGTGTTTAATAAGTGCTAACAGTTTTGTCTTCAGGAGTTTTGCAGTGATTTTTTCCACTTTTTTCCTCCCCACAGCATGCAAGCAGGCCTTGGGAATTAGAAATTCAGCCAGCACAAAACAGTCCTGTACAGATGTATCTGGTGCCATTTATTAAACATCTTTGACAGATAAACATCAATATTTCTCTAGAAGACATTGCCATGTAAGTCAATAGGAATCGTGCTTATTCAAATAGGAGTTAAGATTTATGATGACAAATATTTTATTTGAAACGATTTTGTATCTGCCTTTTTTTGGGGTTTTTTTTTTTTTTTTCATTTTAACCAAACTACTCAGAAATATTTAAACAGAGCAGGCCAAAACCTCAACAACAGCAGTGGAATTCAGAGGACACTATGTCAATTTTTATAAGGGGGGAGGGTGGGATTTGGTTTTTTGTAAAAAAAAAAAAAAAACAAAACGAAAAAAGTGGGGGAGCGGGCAGCGGCGCGGGGCTGCGGAGCTGCTGGCGGCGGGGCCCGCTGCTGTCTACTGCCCCCTAGCGACGCGCTGCTGCCGCGCCGCCGCCCCGGCTGCCCGGAGGCGGCGTGGGGAGGGGGAATGTCGCGACTCGTTTCTCATCCTCCATCCCCGCTGAAGGTCAAGGAATGGCGTCCGGTGGTTCCTGACAATACTGACATTTTTATGGTTTGGGGTTTGTTTTTTTTTTTTTTTTTGGTTGGTTGGGTTTTTGGTTGTTTTTTTTTTTTTTTTTTACTACTACATGTAAAGGAAAAATTTTTATTCTTTTAAGGAATAATTCACCTGTACATCATGTATGAAATAGGAATGTGAACAATATATACTCTTGTATATCAAATGTTTCAAGCACTTAACTTGCTTTGTAAACAGTTTTGGGGTTTATTTTGGTCTGGTTTGTTTTGTTTTGTTTTGTATAAATCAAACGTTTATTGGAGCAAATAAAATAACACCGACTCAAGTTTGTCTTTCATCTCTGGAGCATCCAGAATCGGGAGAGGGCTCTTCTTAAAATGAACCCTATCCTAAAATGATTCAGGCCCGTTCCTTCCCACCAGAGGCCTGAATGTCATACTCAGTGTGTCCAATGGCCTTTGCGTGTGTCCTTCCCCTGGTCTCCATCCTGCCATTCAGCAGAACAGCACTAGCAGATACCCAAACCTGCTGGCCTGTTAGCCCCTGCAGTGTAAAATCTTCACTAGTCTCAGGGGAGGGGAGGAAGAACAGGGTTCACAGTGGACACTCTCCTACTTTTAGGTCACTCAATTCTCAGTGTAGATGTGGTGCTTAGGGACATGGTTTAGTGGTGGACTTGGCAGTGTTAGGTTAATGTTTGGACTCGATGATCTTAAAGGTCTTTTCCAACCTAAATGATTCTATGATTCAAGACCTTAGTTAAACCTCAGTCGTTTTGGTGCTGGTATTAAAGTGAGCCAGAAGACGGCCCACTAAAGCTGTGTCACTGAGAAGTGCATGATTGATGTGCTTGTGCCTTACAGCTTCTGCTCTCCACTCAGCCCTTTCCCCTTTGCAAGCTGATAGCCCTCCCATGGAAGACATGTAGAACACAAGCACCACATCAACAAAGAGCGCGATACCTCCCTCCCCACCAAAAACATTGCCTTGAGTGCGACTTAGGTTGACTCTAATGCATCCGCCAGTGCCTGATTTAGGCTTCTGAGACTCTCTAGCCATCACTATTTTTTTCAGGGAATGTATTTTGGTGCCAAAACCTCTACCAGAGCTCATGCTTGGCTGCACTGAATATCTTCTTTTGAACCTCCAAGTGGGGATTCCCCAAAGAGGTACCCAGGTGTCTTCCTTCATGAGTCGAGCAGAATAACTGAGGCTGGCAGTGACCACCAGTCCAGGCGCTGCACTCGCTGGTCATCTGGTCCAGGCTCCTGTTCAAAACAGGCAGCTTAGAACAGGTTGCTCAAGACCTTGTTGAATTTTGACTATGTTCAACACTAATGATTTCAGAGTCTCTCTGGGCACCTGGTGCTCCGAACAGAGCAACACACATAGCCCATGTCAGGTGTGGTGCCAAGCACAGCAGCCACGTCTAGTTTAAAATTGGCAAACTGGGGCAGGCCGTGAAGCAGGCCTTGCCTAGGTGTCCCCCCAGGCAAACAGCTGCAGGTGACCAGCTCTTCCTTTAAGCCAGCTACCCTCTGCCCTCATATTACCAGACTATAAATCAAGCTGCAGAGTGAGGATGCTCCATGGCCAGCTGCAACCAGCTGCCTGGGGACAACATGGAGGGGCCTGCGGGGAGCCTTGCTGCAGGGCTGCTGCCGAGGGTGCGGTGGGGATGGGTCAGGACAGGACCCCCGCCAGCTGCAAGGCAGCGCTGCCAGCACCAGCCTTGCTGTGGTTGCTTTGACGTTGAGGAACGGTGGGATGCTCTACAGCCTCCTCCTCCTCCCCAGCAAGCGTTAACGGTGCAGCCTTCACTTCTTGGCTGCTCCTTCAGTGAAGGCCAGATACAAAACAGCTCTCAGCTGCCGTACGGGCATGCAAAGCCTCACTGCCCACACCTCTGTGGTTTCCAGCAGCACCCTGCCAAGCCCTAGGCAAGCCTACCATCACTGCGGTCGGTCCCAGTGTTTCCTGGTGCGCTGGTGGCAGTGGCCACCCCTCACCAGGTCCCACCACTGGCCACCTATTGGCAAAGATGATCAAGCCCTGACATCCTGTTTACACTGGCTCAAAGGTGAGGGCCTTTTGGCATAACAAGGCAAAAAAGTGTTGCAAAAAGAAATCTAAAGCCTAGTAACAAACTGGAGCAGGCAAACTCCGGAGACCTTTCAGTCTTGAAATGAAGTACACTATATCCTTTTCATATTTTTTTTCAATTAAGGCTTTTGCCCACCTTTCTTATCCTAAATATGGTATTCAATATCCTTCTGTGAGCAGCTCTTAATTAGCATGTCAATCACCATTTTATCACCAGGATAGACAGCAAGGAGGCTCCAGCTGTGAAATGCAGAAAGCAATTCTTTACTTCTGAACCAAGTGATAGTCTAAACTGGATGGCAAAGTTTCCCAGTGCAGAGTGCCTCCATGTTACCAGTTCACACAATTGCCAGCACAACTGGGATTTCACCCCTTCTAGGATATTCCCAGCTGCTACTGGAATAGACATGAATGATAAAAGAAGAAAAAAATCATGACCCAGCTCCTGAGGGGGGAAAAAAGAAAAAGAAAGGCATTAAGACATTGTTATTCTGAATGCTCCTGGAAACAAACTGAGCCACATGTAGAGCACCTGCAATATTGTCCTCTTGTCAAGCCAGCTGTGCTGGGACCCAAGGGCTTCCTTCGCTTCCAGAGGAACACTGATTAATTTATTTCCTGATCCTTAGCTCTGTTTCTCTCTCTTGCTTGCTTTTTTTTTTTTTTTTTTTTTTTTTGGCATTATGTTTTCAATAAAACACTGCCTATGGCAATTTTTCCCTCTGGCCACAAAGAAGATGGAGCAAATTCTGTTCCAGACTGTCTGCTTGTTGTTCCTGAATGCAGTTTGGCTGAGTTCATGCTGCTTATTATTTGGCAAACATTCTTGCAAGTGGGTGCATACCATGTGTGTGTTCAGAAGGCTCTTGCTGGGGGTAGTGCCAAAAATTCCAGTCATCCTGGTTGGTATAAGTGATGCACCTCACTGCAGGATTTTGGTAGGTTTTTTTCAGGCATCTGTGTCCTGCTGGGTTACTATATCCCAGCATGACCCACAAGACCCAGTTGGCCTGAGCCCACGGTGTCCCAGCCCAGCTGTCTAGACCCTGTTTCCTCACAGTGCCTTGACCTATTGGCAGCTCTCACCTACTTTTGACCTCTGGCAGCTGAAAGGCTTTGCTCATGGGCAGAAAGCTGAGGACAAAGTCAGTGGTTTGTTGAAATACGGCCAAACTGTGAGGCTCCTGGGAGGACCGAGTCCAGGAAATAGATTTAAAACTCTTGACTACTGAATGCTTCGAGTACCATCTAATCACCTCATGAAGAGGCGAAGGCAAACGCCAGCTCATAAATTATCTGCTGCAAATTATTTGCTGATTTATAATGGTGATAAACCAATCTCTTCAGACACTTGCATTTACATAGCTAAATTCTTAAAAAAAATAAAATGGCCACCTGATCAAGTCAGCATGATTAAACTCTCACTGCTGAAACGTCTGTTTTGCAAATGTGCTGTCATGTGAAAGCAGGTAGAGCAAAGATCCCTGGAATTTCTTCCCAGGTTAGCCATCTCGTGTGTGTGTCACAGGAGGGACCACGCACAGCTGAAAATGAAACAAAAAGCAATTCACCTTGCTCTCTTTTTTTCACCCATCTATGGCTTCAAGCCCAGGACGCTGCCTTCCCCTCCCTGCTGCTCCTCTCCTCCTCCCAGGCACCTTTAGGTGCCTGAATGGAACTGCACAGTGCACTCCCTCCAGCCTCTGGTTTTGGATCCGGTTTGCTCTCATGAAAGCAATTAATGGTATTTGTGTTTCAGACCAAGACCTGTGTCAGCTATTGGGGTTTAAACATAGGGCTCAGCCCTGCACGACCTCCCGAAGGGCACCCCATTGTCACTCCTGCTCAGGCTGGAGCCATGCCCTTCCTCCCGTGGCCCTTTCCCCGTGTTCTGCTCCTTTCCTCAACAGGGACCATCCTGACCTCCAGGGTCTGTCCTCCTCCAGAAACAGCACCTGAGTAAACCCATTGCATACGCCTGTTTAATACACCTCCGCTTTGCTGCTTTAGGGCAGAAGCAATGCAGAGGAAGCAAAGCCCAAAAGAAATACACATCATACGTGTTTCTAACCAACTTGCACAGAGATGGCGGTCAGGTCACAGGCCAGGCTCACCAGCTTTCTGCTCCAGTGTGAGTGTCTGTGTGAGGCTCTCCGGACCAGGGCTGTCTCCTTAGTTCCCAGAAGGAGAGGACGACCACATCATCCCCTCCTGGCACCCCTGGGGTGAAGCTTCCACAGGTTTGTCATCTGCATGAGTGAGTCACATTAGCCCCTTTTCACCCTTGACTCTCACCCCCACCACCCGAAATCCCACCCCCTGAGCCAGGAATGAAAATACCCCTACAACATTTACAGCTTTGCTGCAGCAGGGTTTTCTGTAGTGTACAGCTCAGTTGCCTGCCAGCATAATGTAAGGCCCTTTGAAACGTCCCGGTTTCTGCAGCATGCCTCAGCCACAGCCTGGTTATGTGCAGGGTTTAGGGGAGTGCTTTATTTAGGATGAGCTAAACCAACGTGGGATGCAGGATGTGTTATCAGAGCTGTATGGTGAGCTACAGAAGTGGAGCTCCTCACCCCCCGACAAAGCCCAAATCCGGCGCTTTCTGTCTCACACAAAGAGTTCCAGAAATAGACTTCCTTCTGTTAGAAATATGCCAGGGTCTTCACGCTTCAACCTTGCAGGAGACCATTTAAGGTTAGAAAATGTTTTACAGAAGATATTGATTGCATCTAATTCCTGCTTTTGCTTGAAGGTGAAAAACTGTCTTTCTAGTCCTCAAACAGAAGACAGTATAAACTTCTCCTGAGATAAACATCTGTCTGTCTGTGGCTGCAAATGTTTGGCACTTAAATGCTGGTCTTTATCGACTGACTTCCTTATACATGTATGTGAACACTGAGAGGATCTCTGCACTAATCTAGCGAGGCTGTCTATGCTATGACTACCCAGGAAAATAAGATGATTAAAATATCGATCTTAAATTGGGACTACATCATTTGGCAATGTATAAGAAATGCCTCCCCAGACTCAGAAGTGGCAAGGGTCGTTGCGTCAGAGATCGAGATGAAAATACAAGGCCTACTCTGGGCTGTTTCAGTGCACCATTGCAACAATTGTTTGAGAATCTTTTAAAATAAAATACTGTTTCTTGAAAGAGCAAAGCCTTTTATACAGGGCATATGAATGCCTGGAATGACAAAAACAGTATTTCAGCTTTGCTCCAACAAAACTGAACTAAAGGCTGCCAGAGAAAGCATCTGGTAAAAGAAAACACAAAGCCCATCAGCTCACACCACCAAGAAAAACAGCTACGCGGTGCTGCCACCAAGGAGAATTATAACTTGCAGCACATGGGTTAACAGACATTGTATTCAGGAGCAGCCCATCCGTAAGAGAGGCACTTAGCAAACGAAAGATGATAACTGCTGATACTTGAATCCAGCCTCATTTCTGGAAAGGTGAAGTTTCCTCCTTTGGTGAAATTAAAGCCAGAGTATTGATTCTCTTCAACTGAGATACTCATTTTCCATCAGCCATCCGGTGCTCCTGGAGGCAGAAGAAAGTAGGCCATACCTTTAATTAGCTAAAAGGTTTTGAACAGGACATAAATCTCATGCCAAGTCTTTTAATTTTCCAGTTGTTAAGCCTCGTACACTTTTACACAGACTTGCTCAGGTGCTGTGGCTACCAACCCCTTTTGCTCATCTAATCCCCATGTGAGAAGCAGAAGCAGTATTTCTGTACCATGTCAGTGTCACCAACACTTCAGCCTCACACTGAGGAGGAGTTTGCAAAAGCAACTTGCAGGGGATTAGACTGAAATTTTTCTTGTAATGCTTTGAATGGCATAGCAAAATGCTCCTGTGTTTTAAGACATTAATGGCATCTCCCATAAAGCAGCAGGTTGTATAGCCTGAGTACTTCCGGAAAGGACATGTAAGCCTTATTAAATAAGGAAAAAAAAAAAAAATTAAGGCAATTTCATTTTAATGTAGGAATGTTAACATTAATTTGCTTGTCTTGCAATAATTTCTGGAATGGTTGCTTTTAAGAACCTGATCTTAACAAAGCCATAGGAAATGGAAGAAAGAATTTAAATGAACTTGCTTCATCCATTTATAAATTGTTTAGGTTAATCACAGTAAACCAAACAGGATTCAGCCATACTTAAACACAGCCTTTGCCCAAGTATAAACTGTTTATTATATCCATGACACACAACCAGACAAAACTCATTCCTGATCTGGGGAACAGTCTAATTCAGTTTTATTAGCCCTGGAGAGAAACATTTTGGCAGAAGAAGGTTCACTTTTCAATGTAAAACAGTCTCAGAAAAGCTCTCCCGAGACTGAGTGAGCGATGCAGCAGAGCCTCGCCACCTTCACCACATCATCAGCTTGGCCTAAAATTGGCTCCTGAGGCAGGGCAGGCCCTTCCCCGGCGGGAGCAGAGCTGTGCAGGGAGCCACGAGGGAGCCTGAGCATGGGCGGCGAATGGTCAGAGAGCTGAAGCTTGGAGAGATGAAGCCTACTCCATATGTGCCTTCATGTGCTTGCATGAAGACACATTTACTAAGACCATCCCTCTGCCCCACTGTAACACCGCTGAGGTCAATAGTTTTGACTTCAGTGCTTTGACCTATTACACCTATGGATTATAGGCAGATTTTTAGTATGGACAATGTGCTTTTCATACCAATATACAGAGAGTGGTCACAGACTAGCTTAAAGAGTGGTTGTTCTTTTCTTTACGTGTCTTCACATTGCTGCTAATGAAATTGGGTATCAGGTTCAAAAATCCCAGCGAGAAATACAATGGATTTTTATGAAGAAATTTTTGCCTTTCAATTTTCCAATGAGAATTTTGACAGTCCTTGGAGAGGCTTGATTGCCATGTGAGTTGGCTAGGCTAGAGCACTGTATTTTTGCACTGCTTACCCTGATGTGCAAAATCAATCATATTAGCTTCTAGAAAAGATGGAAATTTATTTCGCGGACAAATGCCTGAAATAAGCTTTGGATACCGGGTCAGACAGGTCAAATGATGATGTTCATCTTTTTTCATCTCCTTTTCTAGACATGTGGCCAATGCATTAGCAATTGGAATATATGAATGCTATAGCGCAAATGACTCCTTGCCAACATAGCAACACATTTCTTGCTTGAGCCACATACCTTGGCAATAATAAAATTATTAACTTGAGAATATTAAATGCTATGATGAATACTTTGTGTATGCTTGTGACTCCATTTTGCTATACTTTATGGCAAGAATTTCGTTTTTAAATAACTGCTTTAATTGTCTTCCAGGAGTAATTAAAATGAAATTATAGGTATCGTGAGCTGCATGTAGTGCTTTCATTAAGACAGTAATTATGGGGGAAGAGCTCTTAATCGGGCAGGGGGGGAGGAGCTCTTTTTTTTTTTAATGTGTTATGCAAATATCTCCTACATGATTGCCTCATCAGGCTCAGTACCCCAGAATCAAAGCAAAGTCTTTGTCTTCCAGTTCTAAAGAAATCCAGCAAACTAAATAGTGAGGGTATTTTTTATAAGAAGAATATTTAAAAACCAGAAAAGAAATCCCTTAAGGAAGAACTGCACAACTGAAAAGAAGGGTGGCTGGAAAGGCCAAAAAGTTTAGTACTTGTTTGGTTTTATCAGTCTTCTCTGTAGCTACAATCAGACAATAAAAGATTAATTTTCAAACTAGCACGGGATAAGAAAAGGGTGGAAAATGCTTCGTATATTGTATTGCTTCAACCTGACTGATCTGGATGAAATTCATCCTCGCAGTCTCAGATCCATTCATGCTTGTCTTTGACTACTCTGACTCTCCTGCATAAAATCGGAGTACTTGTCCAAATCCAAATGCATGTCTCAGCCATGTCATCGCTCTGTACTGAGGCAAGACTTCGATGCTCACCCATCTTCCCCTTCCCAGACCCCTGCTTTCCTGCAGTGTCAGCACCCAGGCACATGGCCCTGACAGGCCTTTCAGCACCCTCCAGCCTCAGCTCCATCCACAGCCCACCTGAGGTGCAACTACTTGAGAACCAATTTCTCCGAGCTGCAACGTGCCCCAGAAAGGACTCCTGCAGTTGCACAGGTTGCCTCTGTGTTGCCAAAGGGACAGAGGTGGTACTTACCATTTGAAAGGTGGTGAGAGGAGCTGTGGACCCATTCAGGTCCCTGCGTCTCAGGAAATTACAGAGGGTGGGAGGAACCAACTTATTTGAAGGTAACTGGAAAAACAATGAGAAGAGGGTAGCAGTCAACACGGATTCATTATGCAGGGTTTTTTTTTGTCCTACAGGGCAGTAGCTCTTGTAAAATGGAGGAGTTACAATAAATATCATATGGTTTGAACTTAGAAAGGCTTTTGATATCGGCTCAAGTGATATTATTATTAGCAAACTAGAGAAATGTTGTCTACATTCAAGTACAGTGTGGGTGCAAAGCTGGCTTGAAACATATTAATAGTTACTATGTAGATCCCTAGGTCCCTAGGAGGTGTTGAGTACAGCTCCACAGTGACCCCGGTCTAGCACCTATTCAGTATTTCAAATAATAGCCTAGGTGATGGATTAAAATATATGCTTATTAAATCTGCAAACTGTATTGCGCTGTAAGAAGCTGCACATGTGTTGCAGGATGGACTGACAATTCAAATTGTTCTTGACAGGTTGAATAAATCATAGAATCACAGAGTATCTCACATTGGGAAGGACCCATAAGGATCATCGAGTCTAAATCCCTGCTCCTTGCAAGACTACCTAAAACTAAACCATGTGACTAAGAGCATTGTCCAGATGTCAAGATGCTCCTTGAACTCTGACAGGCTTGGTGCCATGACCACTTCCCTGGGGAGCCTGTTCCAGTGACCAAGCACCCTCTCAGTGAAGAACCTTTTCCTAATGTCCAATCTGAACTTCTCCCGGTGCAGCTTCATCCCATTTCTTCATGTCCTATCGCTGGTCACCAGAGAGAGGAGATCAGCACCTCCCCCTCACCCACCCCCCTTGAGGAAGTTGTAGACTGCAATGAGGTCACCCCTCAGCTTTCTCCAAGCTGAACAAACCAACTGACCTCAGCCAGTCCTCATAAGTCCCCTTTTTAAACCCTGGCAAGGTTTCAGAGGACTGCTCTGTCTTGTTTTGGACAGCAGAATAATCAGAAGACTTAGAAACATGGCCTCTGAGGAAACAGGGGAGAGATTTAATTCAGAACTAAAAAAGAAGGTTATTAAGGGGCAATAAAGTAATAATCTTTGAACATGTAGAAGCAAAGAGGAAAAGTATGTGTTGGCCCTAATTATGGTGGATGGATCAAGCAAAGCAGGGAAAATCTAGACCATCCATTAAGAAAACCTCATGGGAAGGCTGCAGGATGTTCAGCAATTTTGGTCATGAATTATAGACTGGGCAAAGGTTAGACAGTGGTATCACTGATCCTATCTCAGGATGGAGGTCATATTGTCTGGATGACATCTTGAGATCATTTGCTGCCACAGGGGTTGCAGTTCTGTGCTAGGTCTGTGTCTCCAAAGGTCTGAGTTCAGGGTGGTCAAGAAGCTGGAAATTTTGTTTTATGGGAAATTCCAAAATGTGCTGGGGCACGGGAGCAGGACATCCTCTTTTGTAACTCACCACAGAACACTGATATTTCTCGTGGAAAGGAAAATATAAAAAATCCCCAGACATTTGGATTGCTTCAGAATAAAATCAAGCCTGGAAACTCAGCACTCTGAGGCCAGTGCTGAGGCCATAAAGCTTAAAAGTGGCTTGCACACACCAGTGTCATCATGGGTTACACAGAATGGAAACACATTCCCATTGCTTTTTAGAAAGGATGACAAGAACTGATCATAGGTCTGCATGTATTTCCCTAAAGCCCATTGAAATCCAGTGTTTTCACAGCGGACCGTCTAAAACAAAGCAACATTTTCTGACAAATAATTTTTGTCTGAAAAATCCCAAGAAGTTTTAGTTCCAATTCACTCCTCTGTCACATAAGAGATGTCCAAGAGCGCTCTTTGGAAGAGACATCCAGTGTGTGGCACAAGTTGGTTACCAGAGGACACACCAGTAGATGGAGCACACCAGTAGATGGAGCACACAACCAGGCAGCGCTGCCCTTTGGCTCTGTAAAACCAATTAATATTCTCACTGTTTGCTGCTTGCACCTTGAGACAACAAAGCTGGGGGATAGAGGCCTGGACCAGGCACCAAGTCTGCTGCCCAGCCAGGGTTTCCTAGCTGCCATGGTCCAGATGAGAGGCTAGATCTGCTTTGATGTTTACCACTGAATTTCTTTGGCTGGTTGACTTCATGTATATGGCATTTAGGCTTAGCTCATACACTGCTATTTATGCCATCATTATACTTATCCTCACAATTTTCTGTTTCCCAAGTGTTTAGTACATCCTACCTCTAACCAAAAAGTTCTTGCAGCTTTTTGCAAGTCCCAAAAAATTTTGCACTTTGTTTGACTGAGTCTCCCCTGCCACAACTCTTAAAATCACCTAGTTCTTCATGCATGTCAAACCCTAAAACTTCCAACATAGCTTCATCATCAAATTTCATGAACTTATGTCTGATCTTTCTGAAATGATTAGTGATGACAGTATGAAGCTAGATTAGCCCAGGATCAATACCAGTACTTGAGTAGTATCTTCCTTTCTCCATCACTCATTGTCATCTTTCACTAGATAGTCCTACCCACCTTACATTTTCTATCCTGCTTCCCATCTTATGTAGGTTTTCCCAAATGATACCACATCAAATACTGTAAGAGTCCAGTCTAGAAAATCAATTTTTTCTCCCAGAAAGCTCTCTGGTTAGCCTAGCACCATCTCCCTCTGCTAAGCCCATATCACACTATGTCCCATTTTTCACTCACTGCTGTCTCCTGGTAGTGACTCCTTCAACAATTTTTCTAAAGCCACAGCACAAGTTTTCACAAAAATAGAAGTTTTAAGTTCCTTGTGCATCATTCTTCTGTAAAACAGGACAACTAACTTTTCTTTCTCCCACCTTTTGTCTTATTTAGTTTCGCAAGGCCAAATTGATGTCCCACATTGTACTGTGAAGTTCTGATCTTGGTGTTACCATAGTTCTGACAGAGGCAGTAAGTGATCATCATCTGAGCATCTAGACAAATCCATTGCTGAGAAAGAGAAGGCAAAATGTCACTTCAAGATACCAACCTGAGCACTGCTTTTGCTTCAGCTTTCAATCTTCCCCCTTCTGCTACTCTAACATTTTTCCTATGGTGCCAAATACTGAAAATCTCCCTCTGAAAAAAATGTCCAGAAACAGAGCAAGAGTAAAAATCCATATCACCTGGCACAACAGGGGCAGGATGTATAAAGCTGCAGCTGCTTGTGCCAGCGCCTGCCAGATTTAAGGAGTCACTTCCCAGAATGACAAGCTGGGTGAAAGTTTCTTGGAAGAACAGTGTTGTGCAGAGGACAATGTAGACCGCACAGTCTCAAAGGCAGATGTTATTTTCCATGGGCCTCTGCTATTTCATGGCAAGCGCTTTCATCATATTTTCCATTTTTAAATAGCTCTGTAGAAATTAATGCTCTCCAAACTACTTACAAGAAAGAAATTATTTCATCAAAACAGAACATCTGTGTTTGACAGAACTATTAAGGATCCATGTCCTTCACTTTCTATTATTTGCCTTTATCTTTCATAAAATAAAGATTTTACTGATTTTTTAAAGATGAATTTTAAAAACGTAATCCATTGTACTTCAATTGTACATGGGCTTCTTAAAAATTGTCATCTCTGTTGGACTTTTTCAAGATTACCTTTTCAGTATCACTTTTACTATTGAGAATGCTTTAAAGCAAACTTTACCCTGATATATACAAAAATTGTTACCGTACTACAAATTGTCCTGCCTTCTGAAAGGGCTTGTCTAGGATCGGTGGATAGACCATGCTATGTTGGGGCAGATTGCTGCAGTGTCAGGGTATATGCAAGTTCTTTGATGACTCCAGGATGGGTGCTGCTTCACTGCTCCACTCCTGTAGCACAGCTGCGCAGCACATTCACGTACATTAGATTTAGCAGAGGTTAATTGTTCACACAACCATTGTTTCCTTATGTGGGTTTGCCTTGAAACCTTTGACGTTCTTTTTATTGTACCTCTTGCTGTGCAAATTTCCTTGTTTTGTTTTGCTTCTCGAAGTAATTTTTGGTTGATTATTGTGTAGTTACAGAATTAGAGTAATAACATCTAATTGTACATCTGAAGCAAAAACATGTAATTGTGGGAGAGTAGATTCAATTTAAAGAAAGAAAACCCCTCCACCAGGTTTTCTCATGGTTTGCACAGTGCATTTGCCAGGCAGTGCTGCTTTGATTGCATCTAACCTGCAATTAGCATGTGCAATTAAGACATAATGAATGTGTGCAATTGCATTATTTCAGGATGTAACAGTAGCAATATTTAGCAGTTACTGTACTACACACAGTGCCTATAAGCTCAAACAATTTATCAGCATTTACCAATTATGCCACAGGAAGGAGGGCAGGCGTGTGAGTGGGCCTTACCTACAAGTGATTTCCAGGATGAACACACTTCACTCTCCCATTGAAAGCAGGCAGCAGGGAAGACAGGCTGCACAGATTTGGCGCTGTTGAAAACAGGGGACTCAAATACTTTCAGCTTACCATTAGCTTGTCATAGAGCTCATCTGTGACATAATAGGAGAAAGCAGACTTAGCATTTAGTATTTCTGAATTATTCTTCTCTGCCTTCAACATTTCGTATCAGTTTGTAAGCCCAGTCATGCTACCCAAGGATTTAAAAATAAAAATTATTTGAGCATGAACTAATGCTGTGATCTATGTGTATGAGGAAACCTCATGCATATAACAGATTTTTACACGCTCTTACCTGGCATTCTAGGAATGCAACTCTACCAGTTCTACCAGGCTTCTCTTAAAGGACATTACCTGTCCTTTAAGAGTCAAATGATAATTGAAAAGCATCTTAATGCATCATTGAAGGGTACAAATGAAAATACATTTCTATTCAGTCTCACAGATATAAAGATAAATCTAAATCTCTAGGCATGAACCTTGAATAGATAACTGAGATGTTCTGAGTGCCAGACTGCTGGTGCTGAAATGAAAGATCCCAGCGATAAAACTCAGGGCCCAATCCAGCAAGAGCTTCCACTTAACTCAGTGAGACTTAGAATCACTAAAATCATACATAACCAGACTCTATTGATTTTTACTAATCTATCACAGAAAATCATATTCGAAGTCCTGAGACCAGGACTGCTTGTTCCAGGCACAATGATTTCTGTGAGTGATTTTGCACATGGACCCAGCACAAAATGCCCAAAGTTCTCACAAGATGCATCCACACAACTTAGAGCAAAAACTGCCTCAGCATCCCTTCTGTCTAAATATTTCCTTCCTTTCCTAATGCTTCATATTGAAAAAAAGATTACTAAAAGTAGACAACAGAACTTACAAAGATTGAAACGGCCATTAATCAGCTTCTACACTGATTTATAGCTGTACCTCATTACTTCCAGAACCTGGCTTAGCATCCTGAGAGATGGCACTTCTCAGTAACTAGGAGAGGGAGCTCATGGGCCAATCCCATCTAGCTAGAATAGTAAATAAATACATAAAATGGCCATTTCTTCAAAAACAATTTAACTTCTGCATTTGAAAGGAGGAGTAAGATAGATTGTGACACATTTTCATCCAAGATGTTTATTAAAGATGATATGGGCACAGCACGCAGATAAACCACATCCTGAAGCAGGGTTAGACTAGGTTTCACATTTTAAAGCTGTGCTGGCAGTTTGTTGCTTCTCTATCTGGAGAGCTCATGCATACCTTCTTTATATATATCTCTGCAGTTTTAGATTGACAAATGACAAACACAACCTGTATTTATAAGGGTGTCATTTACTTCACTTTTTATTAAAATCACCAGCTACAAAACAGACATTTTGTACATACTAGTCCTAAATAGACAACTATGAGAAAATGACATTAGTCCTGAAATGAGACCATCATATTGCGCACCTGGGACGTGATAAGGGGTCAGCAATAATAGAAAAGATATGGAGATGAGATAAGGTACTTGCATCACACTGGAAGGTTAACCTATACCTTTGAAGAAATCAGCGCACATGTTGATCAGAGACCTATTTTCTGCTAATATTAAAAAAGTTCCATTTTGCTCAAACCACTACTGCTACAGAAAGGAACTGGTTACTTCAGTCTGACATGTGCCGTAAGCGTCACAGTAGCTGGAAACAGAACTGCACTAACAATGCAATGAGAAACAAGACAGTAACACTTGTTTGATAGTAGCGATGTCACGGAACACCATGGACCAAATTCTTAGCCGACAGAAGGTGACCTCTGCATCAAAAAATCAAGTACTCACCAAGAATCTGGACCATAATCAAAACATCCTGACGCTGCATTCTCTTTCCCTTCAAGGTCAAAAAAGAGGAGAAGGGGTAACAGTCTTATCTAACTGAAGAAGCAACACCAAAGTCATCCCATCCATCCAGCACCCCTTGTGTACTCTATGCTCCTCCCGGAGCGGCTGGGAGGCTAAATAAGCCTTATGGGCCCTGAATTTAGTTAAGCGCTTTCCAAGCTGGTATAGCCAGAAGCACAAGATAATAAATGATAAAGTAAACTGCAGGTATTACAGGGCAGAATCCAAGGACCACATCATTATAGTTATTTTTATGTTAATATCAATGTGGGTTTTGGCTTAAAGTCCAGTGGCTCACTATAATAGCACAAGAATATCCACTTCCAGGACACTGTTAAGGGCATCTGTCAAGTGCTGCAGGGTAACTATTGCTCCTATCTACTCTCTGATAGTGTGACCTCCTTGGGTATCATGACTTGTTAAATTTTCCATACCATAATCCTGGAGATTGGAATTAGGAATGTCATGCAATGTTGGATCCTAGTACAATGTAGGAAATGAAAACAAGAAAGCATTGTGTTCAAAGACAGCTTTCAGCAGGACAGAAAACATTATAGCAGAAATGCTCATATTGGTCAGTGCCACCTCAAATACAGAATAAGGAACAAACATGAAAACATTAAAGTTAAGTAGGTGTTGATTACAAGGTGAAAGACATGGTTATTTGCATTAGTTTGCTGCAAGAACTTTACCCCAAGAAATGAATTTCTATCTTTATAAAATGGATCATTTTATAGAATAAAAACAGATCAAAAGTAAACTGTAATTCTTAACACAAACATAAAGTTTAGAATTTAATTTTGTAATTTAAGCGTGACCAAAAATACTCAGACTGTTCATATCCTAAAATCACAGGCAGGCTTTCACTGATCACCACCACCTTGATCTAAGTGCCAAAATATAAATTATATACTGATAACATAAGATTGAGTCATCTCAAATCTGTAGGAAAATACAATGACAAATATGTCATTTTGCTATACTCTTAATATATAGTCACCATGCATAAAAAATATGTATCTTCCAGGTAAATACATTTATTTTTTCTCTGTTAAAATTATAAAGTGCATCTAAAAGCTGCTAAATAATTCTTTATGCTTTAAAAACAGAGGAAGGTGAACAGCAGTTCAGAAATTACAGGTAACTCCATTTAAGAAAGAGGTAAGAAGTTTTAAGTGCTATTCCAATATTCTCAGCTCTGCTAAAGTTGTGGTGATATTTTGGGTGGGCAACATTGGCAAACACTGACTGGACCCAATCATTGTGTTTCATAGAATCACAAAATCAGTTAGGTTGGAAGGGTGTCTCCCCTACTAAGGGGACCTTAGTAGGTCATCTACTTCCACCTGCTTAAAGCAGGGTCAATATCAGTTGCCTGGGGTCCTGCAAACTTCCCAGGATGATGACTGCACAACCCCATGTTGACTGTGCTCATGGCAGAAAACTTGGGCAGTCCACCCAGTTGGGGGCCTTGAGGAACGCTTCATACAAGTCCACAATGTTCAGTCTTATCAGTGTAATTACCAACCAGGCCTCTACCCTTAAACACATACCAAACTAAAATATTGACAGAGTAGACAGAGTATTAACTAGCATTTTAAAGCTCACTGAGCTAAATTCACTCCTAACAGTAACTTCAGAGGAGTATTGCCTGCATACGTAAGTGACCAGTTTGAGCTACACTGTGCACAGGCACCCCATAAATAGCTGCCCTCCCTGGGACCTAGACACCATTTTCAGAAGTGCTCCCTTCTCAAGGAAACCCTTCCCAGAATGGCGGCAAGCATTGGCCTGCTCCCGGCCACTCTCAGCCCCCATCAGCAAATACTTTCCTGTGAAGGGGTGTTCTACCTGCAAAGCTCTCAACATCACCGTGTAAATGACAGTTTCCAAACTATATGTCAAGCTTTTTACTACCTTTCATAAAATAGCACCAGAATGCTGCTGCCATTCTCTCTCCATAAGTATCACATGCAAGCAGCACCTGGTGCTGTGGAGCTACAGCTACAAGTCTTTAGCAAGCAGTTCAATTTCATCCAACAAGAAGTCCATGTCCTCTCGATGAACTTGCGGGCTGATCACCACCTGGCGGAAGAAGTTGACCTTGCCCTGGTGAGGCTGGTACCCAAGCATCATGCTGCCCTTCTTCATCATCCTTTCTTTAATGATAGGAGCAACCTGAAAGCAGAGACAAAAAAGGGTTGATGTCACACTCAGAAATACAGCAGTTTAGGGCAGGAACTGTATTTTGTGACCTGTGAAGCTTTTTTGAAGTGTCTGAGTTTTGCACCCCTTGCCTGCCTTCCCACTGCCCGCCCCAAGAAACATTAAAGCTCAGACCTGCAGGTTTAGAGGCAGACTGTGCACTAAGACCCTCAGGTTCTGGGACTCCTGGCAGAACCAGAGCAAGATCTAAAACCCTCAAAAGCCTGCTGCTTGGGGCATTCATCTGTGACATGGAAAAGCTTGGGTTAAGGTCCCTAGTCTTCCTGATTTAGATCAAAGGTTTGAACTCAGGAAGAACATCAGCTGCAGCTGGTAAAAGGCAGCGTTTCTCTCCTTGTGCTAACTAGGCTAAACCTGACTACTTGCCCTTGGTGGCCCTTCTCCACATCTTCTCCACATCTGCAAAGTAGCTCTCCCTAGAGGACACTCTCTGTTGAATCCTTGTGAAACTTAAGCTGACAAAGAATTCATTGTGATGCAATATTAAGGGAGAAGGCCTCATCCTGGAGCTTAAGATTTCATCTCTTAGATTTAAGTCGTAAGTAGCATTTGGCTACACCACTCGTGTTGAATGGGACGGAATCTCATAGGTGTCTCACTGCAGGGAAAAAAAAACACAAGTAAGACTGGCAGAGTCAGGTCCTTATAGCTGAACACTTGATCTCATCCCAGAAGAGCTATTAACCTTGTCCAGTTAATCTTGTGCTTAACTTTAAGCATGTGAGTAGTTCTGTGTTCTCATGTTTGAAATCAGTCATAAGCCCAAATGCATTGCTGGATTAAGTACTCTATTCCTTTGAAGACAGAATTCAACATAAATAAGTATTTTGACAGAAGCAGTATTTTTAAAAATGTGTTGCATTTTAATATATTACTAATAACACTAATGTATTTTAGAACAGTGCATTCCTTTTCTTTCTTTTGTGATGGTTTGACTTTGAACTAAGCAAATAGGTGTATGACCTAACCTTGGTTTCTGCATTAATTTATTTCAGCTCTAAAAGTTACTGCCAGAAACTACCACCTGATCTGCAAAAGAAAAATGATGATGCCAACCTTGCCTTAATAGCTTTATTTTTGCATGGCACATTTTAGTAGGCAAGTCCCATACAGTTTGCTTAGATAGAAACAGCTAAGGTTTTCAACACTAACAGCCTAGCCTTCCCTTATTTGTTTAGTGGTACATGTGTAAATTACCATTGTTTCAAGATGTATATTGAATTCAGAGGAGGAGTGTTTATGGTTCAAACTTAATTTGCCTCTCTGATGCTGGTTTATCTTTGTGACAAAGCTATGTGTTTTATTTAGTGTTTGTTTTTTAAACTACGAGAGCGATAGAGTCAGAATTCTAATTAAAGTCCAGAATGCAACATCAGTATGAATTATGTACATAAAAGCAATGAATATCCTTTCAGAATGCAATGTGCAATCAGAATTGTGGGGTTTTGCGTATTGCTGCAAGCAAAAAATGAGAAATAAGTCATGAAAGTAGGTCTGGTAAACATTTGGGAAACAAGAAGATAACGATGAGGACAGGAACACTCAGAATTACAACAGAAATGTTAAGAGGCATACTGTGATACCTTCAGTCACATTCAATAGCACCTTTTCCCATAAAATCCATAAAATCTAATGTGGAGCTCCAGGTGTGCCTCCTGTGTAAAGATTCTTAATGAAAGCTACCAATGAAAACACAATTCTGCTGTGTATCTGCAATGCGTACATCATTTAGAAACAGAAGTAATCAAATCTATCCCTATACCCTCATCCACCTGGGTTTCTGTCTGCCTACCAAATGATTCAAGGATTCCTCAGTTTTCTTGTTTTATAGCTCAGAATTATATCCGACTAACCTCATTTAGCCCATACTCAAGGGGAAAAAAAAAAAAAAAAAAACAAAAAAAAACCCAAAAAACCCAAAAAACACTGGAGTTCTGCTTGGATAGAGATGGTAGCTATTTTGCATGACACAGCCTTCTTCACCCTGAAAACTATGTTACCCGGCAAACAATCCTCTCTGCTTCAGACCAAATATTCCAAACTGCATCCTAACAAATCGCTGAATGCAGTACTGTGCAGTGCTAACACTAGGGCAAAATCTGGGCCTCATAATTGTTCTTGCACAATTTGCCAGTGGTGGAGTCAAGTGGGAAGACACTTGGTTGGGAACACTCCTGGTTATGCACACTAGTGGATAGACCTGTAACACACGTTCCCTTAAACAGTGAATAACTTTGGCATGATAAAAACTCTCCTACTTCTCCTACACTTTGCATGTGTTGAACCCTTTAACAGCACACGAGGCTATTTAGAGCTCTACTTTTCCATTTTTATTCATGCCAGCTATAGGCTGAGATAGCAACGACACTGTGACAATGCTTGGAAGACATCGCGCCCAGGAGGCACTGTGCTGGTCATCATATACATACAGAAAAGAAAAAAATTCCTCCACCCCTGTACTTGACAAGAACCCCCAAGCGACCTCTGCTCATGGAATAAAGACACTACAAGTGCAAGGGGAGAAGCGAATTCTTCTTAATATACTTTCTCAAGCTCTTTTTTAAGATTCAAATCCCTATGGCAACTTTTAGCCTTTATTGATGTTCCATCAGAGTTATTTCATCTTTTGTATCACACTATTGATTCTCTTCATCTCAACACTCAGTGCTCCACAATCCATCATCCCAAAATGTGCAGTAGCACAAATGGAGACCATGAAAGCAAAAACATTTAGAGCTTCAGTAATTTGAGGACTGTAAACATACTGCATTTCAGCAGGTCTTCTCTCGTGGAAAGGAAAGGTAGAAAAATCTCACTTTCATTATCTCATTTATTGTCTCATTCATCCTCCATGCTAATAAAATTGTCCTCTTAATTTGAAGTGCATCCGTCCCTTTTTGAAGGCAAAATAAACACTTCCTACTTAAAAGAAACAAAACAAAACATAAAACTGTCTTATGGGCATTTGAGAGGATTATTTTTGGAAAGATTTTCCATCAAGTATTTTGCACGTGCTGTTTGCTAATGTGATGCAGTCAGCGCAACAAAACTATCATGGATCCTACCCACAGAAAGCAGTAAGGAACAGAACATATGCACAAATGCTTAAGTACATGCCTCACAAAAGAACTGTTAAATGATATATGCATGCTAAGGCTTGGACTTGAGGAGCACAGGGTATGACTGCTAACTGAAAGTAAAGGCAGTTACCACTTTGCAGGAGAAAAATTAGACCTATAAGGAACTAATTGCCTAGTGAGGAGTTCAATGAGTTTAAATGCCACCAAAGTCAATGAGACCTGAGGATGTTCATATATCAGAAAGAGCTGCACAGCCCCATTCAGGATAGGGTCCTCGGAAAGCAATTTAGTGAGAGTGAGATTGCTTCACCACTCCAATTATTTTACTACGGAACTTACTTCAAATTGTAAATCTAATTCTTTATGTGGCCCGTCAGTGGAGCAGTCTCAGAATTTTAAGTGTAATGTATCCTAAAACCGAAGTCCTCTCCTTTGCTCCCTTCACCTCTTCCTTCCACTGCCAGCCTCCCCTGCCAATCCATCCTGGAGATTATTATTTCAAACACTCACTACAGCAGCGTATTAGCTATCAGACATGCCCTTCTTCCACCTAGGAAGGTGGGGAGGAGGTGCTGTGCATGGAAGGCCATGCTGCAGCATAGCTGCTCACACTGCACTGTGCAACCAGAGGCCCAGGAAACTGTTTTTCCTGAGGACTGTCGGTGCATCACAGTCTCCCCATGCAGACCTACACAGAGGCTGTAACATCTCATGCTTCCCTTACTATTAATAGCAGAGTTTTTTAAACTAGAGCAAAAATGACATAGTAGATTGGCTCCTTCTCCATCTACCTGACTGACAGGATAATCTCTTCTCCAACTCTCAGCCAGCACTCAGCCATACTGAGGGAGCTGGCAGAGGAGCTTGCCAAGCCACTTTCCATCCTCTATCAGCAGTCCTGGTTAACAGGGGAGGTCCCTGATGACTGGAGGCTTGCCAACGTGACGCCCATCTACAAGAAGGGCCGGAAAGAGGTTGTAGTGAGGTGGGTGTTGGTCTCTTCTCCCAAGTAGTTAGTGATAGGACGAGAGGAAATGGGCTTAAGCTGCGCCAGGGGAGATTTAGGTTGGAAATTAGGAAAAATTTCTTTACGGAAAGGGTGGTCAAGCATTGGAACAGGCTGCCCAGAGAAGTGGTGGAGTCACCATCCCTGGAAGTGTTCAAAAAACGGGTAGATGTGGCACTTGGGGACATGGTTTAGTCTAGTCTACCCTTGATTGGCTTAGAGTAGACTTGGTAGTGTAGGTTAATGGTTGGACTGGATGATCTTAAAGGTCTTTTCCAACCTAAACAATTCTATGATTCTATGATTCTATTCTATACCACAAACAACAGAAAGTTTTATCCCTAAAGTTTATGCTGTTCCAATCAAGAGCCCGGACCACAGCTGACCCTCATAATATTCACATGGAAGATGCCAATATTCTTTCCCAGCATGTACACACACACAGAGCAGTGTGATAAGTAGCCAGGACCAGCTTGGACACCACAGCTGAAGTATCTAGTGCACCAGGAGGATCAGGAAAGCAATATGTCTCCCTCTCCATATCTCAAGTATCCTTGAGAAGAGTGGTTCTGCACAATCATACCACAGGGCAATACCTTAAAAACCACTGTGTTCCCCCTAATTGACTTGTCAATGGCATTCAATGCAAGTTTCTCCAACACTTCAAGAATTTCCACCAAGCTCGGGCCGTGACCGCATAACACATTTCAGTAACCACCATTAAAGACTGACTTATCAGTAGAGTTGATCACATTCTCAGCAGGAGAAGCATGTACCCAGTGTCTCCAAGAGCTAGTTCGCAAGATTGGACACTTATCCTTTCAGAGGACTTGATGAAACACCTGTTTGAGATAATTTCTTCTACTCTCAGCTAGCAAGGCCTCCAAAACCATTCTCACAGTAGTCAAGCTACATAAGCCTGGTTCTTAAGCTAAGAACAATTTCCTAGCACATGGGTTTGTTGTATAAAGTGAAATCTCCAGAGCAGCTTTGTTAAATAGGTGATGTTCCCACCCCATTAGTCATGGCACAGTATTATGCTTTGGAATTCATTCACTATAAGCTGCCTCCTGTTCAACAGTATGGACATTTGTAATGAGAATTGGTTCGTTAAAGCTTATTCTAACTACAAAAAAAAAAAAATCACAATAAGATAACTGGGTGCCTAGCTTTTTCAAATCACACAATCCCATTAACTTCTAAAATACTCACCCCACTATTACTTATAGTTCAAGTCCTATACTTAGTCCAAAATAGCTGGTGCTTTCTGATGACAAGGGACAGAAAAGAGTAACGTAGCTCTTTTGTTCATATGAGGTAAATCCACTGAGCCCTCAACCCCAACTGCACTAATGCTGCTGGGTATGGATAGCCAAATAAGTTGTCCTAAGAAGAAGCAGAATTTCCCAACAAATATGCTACCTTGGTCTTCTTGCTTAAATAAAGAAATAAGCACCTACTGGTTTTAATTAGCCCCTTATTTTTCTATTCTAATGTTGCCTCTAACATTTGCAATTAACAGATATGCTGAAAGTGCAAGTAAGCTCAGGTTGAACAACTGCAGAATACCTTGCTCATAATGGAAGACTATGTCCAACCTTGGTTATGAATTTCTTTCTCCATGCCGTCCCATAATCTGTAAGGGATCTCATTTTAGACCTAACCCAGTATTTTCAAACTGTCCCATCACAAATTATTTTCTATGCCTCCAAGACTGTACCTCTGTTATGTGAATGCCATTTGTACTGCTGCCATTCTCACAGACTCTGGTCATATTAGTCTAGTCATACCAGATGTTGACATATTACAACAGCTTTTACAAACTGTAGGCTAGAGGCTATACTCTTTAATAGCAACATTCTGTAAATTTTGTATTTAAACACTAAGGCAACAGGAATGAGTTGTAAATTGACAACAGTGCTGGGTAAAAATATTCTGCTAAGCAATGAATTTACAAAAATATTTTGCTTCGGGAAAAAAAAACTGTGAATTTGCCAAACAGCCCAAGTGAAAAGATAGCATTAGCCAGAAAAATAAAGAAACCAGAAAAGCCTAAAGTTTTTCTAAATTTTTAAAAGAAAAATATTTTTAGTATTTGTTTCAAATTAGACTGGTTTCTATTAAAACTTAAATTCAATTGGAAATTGACCCATTTTTATTGCAGCAAGTAGAAAAGGACTGAGGAAACCAAAACTAAGAAAATTGCTACATTTCAGCTTGTCTGAAACCAAAAATTCTTTCTAGTCAACTAAAACCAAGAACTGCTTCCAGTTTCTTAATTCAATGGCCAAACAAAAAAATCAATTATTTGTACAACCATAAATACATGGGATCAAAAGTGCTGACACTGCTTAACTGAAACATCTGTAGAATTTTTGGCCCCCAGAAAAGACAGAAAGTATGAGAAAATTCATGGGACTGCCTGTTCTGTCAGCAAAATTTGGCTGGAAATCTCCTGTGAACAGCTTCGAGTACTGTGGATGACTAAACGTGCTAGCCCAGCAAGTGCTACAAAATCAGAATGCCTATAAAAACTGGTGTTAATACTGGCAACTGCTATCAGAAACATTTTTTCCAAATCTTTTGGACAGTTCCCAGGTCACTGAGCATCTATGCAACATGAAGCTGAAGAGGTGTTCCAGCTGCTGACAGCAGCAACTCCCAGTCTCTGGACCCCATTCTGCTCTCCTGAAATTCGTTTCAAAATTGCCAGGGACTGCAATGGAAGCAGAATGCAATTATCTAAATTTCCTCCTTATGTGTCTGCGTCAGGTGGCAGTCTGCAAACAGCCTTCAGCTTTTACTAGAGAAAGCCACACTTGCAGTAAATCAATAACCTTTCTAGGGATCCACAAAAGCAGGCTAGACAGTGTTGGAAGGACAGGAGCATATTAGCAGCTCAAACTATTTCTCTTCCTCAAACACAGCCTTGATGAAACTTTCCGAGGTACCAAATACTGCACTAGAAATTGCCTGAAGATTTGTAGCAAAAAGTCACCCTTTTGACAAAATGGAAAGATCACATTCTCATGATTTCACAAAAATGGAAAACACATTTTGTGTTCTTGCTTCAATTATTCCTTGCAATGGAAGACAAGTTTATACAGAACAGTCTCTCTCATCTGACCACAAAAATCTATTTTGGCTACTCAGAAGAGGCAAATTTTCATTTGGAAGTTCATGATTGTTACTTAAAAGGCAACTTATTGTCTGTTCAAAGTCTGAGAAGTTATGCTTCCTGCAAGAAATGATCAGTTTGGATTAATGTATATTCGTAAGAAAACAACTATTGTAAAGCAATTGCCACCAAATTTTTAAAAAAAAAAAAAAAAACACAACAGCAATTCAGTGAAGTATTTGGACACAATTTTAAAATTTACATACGGGCTATTAATTCCAGCGGCTCCTCACAATATTGTTTCAAATCTTGCTTAAATGATAGCACAGTGGTTGAAGTACTGGATACAGACTCAACAAATAGGACAGGTCCCCAACCCTGCCAGAGGCTGTTCGGACAAATCACTCCATCTCTTTTGGGTAACAGGTTTCTTTTTCCCTTCCCAGGAGGCATATAACCCTTCAGGGCAGTGAAGCCTCTATGTGTTCATACATCTATTGTAATCAGCCCTGATGCCTCGTGGGTGCTTTGTACACTAGTGTGATATATATTAAATAATTTCTGTGCCAAATAGGTCTCTCAAACATCTTTCACAGCATATCTGCTGCATTTCCCAGTATGACTGCAGAAGTTAACTTTGATATCAATGATACCAGTCAGTATTAAGTAAGAACAGTATCTGGCATTTTAATATCTATCATTGGATGCAATATAAGTGAACAAAACACTTTCCTTGGTTGGTTGTAATCACAAAACTAGCTAAATACTATGAATATTTGGAAGTAATAGTGCTTTCAACATATAACACTGAGAAAGTATATCCTCCACTGTTAAATATCTTTTCTTGCCTTGTGCTGCAACATCAGTTGCTGGCTTTAAAACAACAGGCTTTTTCCCTTTTGGTGATAATTAAAAACAAACTCAGATCATTTGTCAGCTGTCACCCCAACCGGGACAATCGAAATACCAAATATTTGCACACCCAATCACAGCTTTGTTCCTGTAGCCAAGGCGCTCTGTAAAACCCAAACATATTTTTCTTTTGTCTAGAATTTGTTCTGGGCCCACATCCCTAAACCACTAATAAATTATTGCCGTACACTATTGCGCCAGTGTTCCCCTTGTGCCACACCAGGCAACAAAAGAAGAAATAAGTGCATTTGTCAAAATAGCAGTAACCACTTCCACATTCTTTGGAGCAACTAACATATCAAAGGAGAACAGATGCTGCTGTATTTTTGTCCTGATACCGACATTCTCTGTGCACCTTCAACTCAGGGCTGTGCAGTGTGTCTGTGCTCTCGTATTTTGCACGTCATCTTCTCACCCATTGCTTTTTGCCAGAAGACACATTAATGAACCCCACAAATCACTGAAAATGACCTGACTAATAGGAGATGGTGGGCTGGCTTCAGATTTTGATTGCCTTAAATGACTTCTTTAGCCAGTCATCTACGCAACAAAAAATAGCCTTCACACAAAGGCTTTTACACTAATGGCATTTGCCTCTGAAAAGGAGGAGCCAGAACAGACAGCACCCGGAACAGAATCAGCACTTAAAGATGTTTGTGTATGTTTTTACTTACAGCTAAAATGTAGATTGGTGAGCAACATGGTTTTCCAGGTGCACAGTCCCATGTTGTCTTCTGTCTGAGCACATGTGGCTTTTCAAGACAATTCATCTGGATTTCTTATTATTTTTCTGTCATTTCTGTGTTGCTTTACCAAGGTCTTATCAACAAACCACATGGAAAGCGTAGGCATTAAGAAAACTCCAAAGGCTAGCACACAATGCTATGAATTCATCACTCTGATCTGTTTAAACAAGAGCTGAGAGCTGAGCACTACTAGTTTTATAAAAATAATTATTTTCAAAGCTTTCTTAGCATACACGAGGTTCTTCTGTGCAACATTTTGTTAAGTTCCCATTTTAGTGACTAGGTTTTCCAGCCTTTCAACCCTGCCAAAGACAAGCTCCCCTTCTCCTTCCAAGATGAAAGGATAGCTTGTCATCTTGAAAGCAAGAGTAACTAACAAAAAAAAATATCCTTTTTAGTTTGTATGCATAGGGATGAGCTTCTGTTCTACTCCATTGGGGGGAAAAAAGAAATCACAGTGCAATGTGAATGTCTGGGGCTGGGAGGAGCACTTTACAATAGGAATATTACATTATACTGTGACACAAGTTCAAAAACTCAACACACTGCTGGTGTAGAAAAAAGAATGTCACTTCAGAAACTTGGAATGATTCCCAGCTGTTAAGATCTTATTTACTACTTGCACAAGTCAGCTTCTGGTCTAAGGTAGCAGCACCTTCTGTATTTGCATTACAGTAAGGATTAAAGAACAGTAACGCGCCTTTGTTCATATTCTTTAACCAGATCTAAATAAAAATTAGTATTACAACAAAACTAGATATCTTTTGTGTCTTTTTTTTTTTTAAACCATCATAATGACCTTCTCAGAGGCTGCTTAAAATCTCTTAGGGTGGATGAGAGGATGGTGTCTACCATGGCCCACACTGTTACCACTGAAGTAAGGCTGCTGTCTGATCTGATCACCCAATTTAACAAAGAAAATTATCCCCTTTCCCCCTCCACCCAGTGAATTATATGACCAATAACTGTCAGTTATTAAAATTGTTTTGCTCACCTGAGACTCATTTATTTAAAGCCCAATCTGGACATGAAATAAAGGCCACCAAACCCTTCCACATGGAGCCCTACCAAAATCAACACCACTTTCCTCATGTACATCTTGTCCCAGGACAACGTTCATTCCAGCTCAGCCTCCCTCCTCTCCTCATCCCCAGTGAGCATGTTTTCCTTCTGTTTTTTTTTAATCCACAACTGAAATGCAACACAGATTACAAACCTCTGTGTTTAAATGCATGGACAATCAGGAAACTGAAAGAACAAAGCAGGAACCCTAGGGTTTCAAAATTCATAAATTTTCTTGCAGTCTGAAAGGGTGGAAAGTGAAAGAAAAATAATGATTTGCACCTACAAGTATTTGCAAACTAAAGAACCAAAATATAGGTAATTATGACTCATAAAAGTCTTTGCTAAATGGAACTAGACTGCAGTCAATCCCTAGACAATTTAGGGGCATCTGGAGGGGGAAAGGCACACAGGGCTCAAAATTTAGCATCCCTCTTGCAGAGAATTGTAACAATATACTTACTTCAGAAGGAATACATAGAATAAAAAAATTGCTAACTTCGGGCCTACCCTACACCCCTATAGATATGGCTTAGCATTCAGAGGCACAGATTAAATCCTCTAATCCTGTACACTAAACTGCTTTGAGAAGCTTATTCTTTCACCAGTCTGACCAGGTATTCACTCTGGACTACAGCAAATGCCACAATTTCCCTTAGTACCACAGCTACCTATAAATCACATCAAAAAGGTAAAAATTGTACAATTAGAAGCAAAAGAATAGCAGAGTGAAAAACTTGCACATTTTTGTCAAGCTTCCGCACCAGTATATATATTTTTATGAGAGCGCACACAAAAAACAATCTTTTGATCTTTGAAAGCAGTTATGATCTACTATATAAAACTCATCCATTAAAGTCTGCTAGATTTTATTTCCTTTATTAAAAAGGTTCCGCAGAATTCAATAAATACAAATAATCTTCCTACAAACTTTATAAAGTCTCCGATTGATCAGTGGCACAGGAAAAAATTCTCTACATTAATCAACGTTCACCTACAGAAATATGCCATGGAAGTCACTAGGAATTTTATAGCTGAATTCACCTCCAGTAGAGGTAGACTAACACATGTTTCCTTATAACTCTATTAAATTTGAAAAGAAGGTCTAAATATCTGCTGAATGGTATCAATCTCAAGCATTTTCTACTGCTTTTAGAGGAACTCTTCTCGGTTATAAGAAATTTTGCAAGACTTGTAGATATTTCTGACCATACTGACCCCTTTGGAGAGAAGAAATTCCTCCCTTGTAGACATGAAAAAGAAACATATTCCATCTCAATCCTCTTGAGACGCCTACAGTTAGAAAGGAATCTGTGCTTAAATATGTGCAGCACAAAATGAAATCTGAAGTCCTAGAGAAAACTCTGTATCTCAGTACTCATGAAGGAGCAGGATTTCCTCCCACTCACCCCCACAAATATTTCTGACACCACTCACAACATTACACAAAATATAAAGACTGCTTAATTGAGCAGATGATGCAAGCTACACACTTTTTCTGTGGCATTACTATTAATCGATTTTTTCTGAACATTTCTGAAATTTCTACTTCTCAAGCAACAGTAAGAAAGGGCAGTTTTATGTGAAGAAAGGACAAAGAGTTTAGGCCCCAACCCTTTTTCCTCTATTTGCAAATTCAATACTTTCTTGCAGTTTCTTAAAGAAGCATTTGGTGCAGCAGGAGGGAAATGCAGCTCCCCTCTCCTCCTACTGAAGTTGATGATAGGAAACAGAGGAGTGCTAACGTAATAAGTAGATACTCATTTAAGTGGAGGCAACCTTAAGATTTATTGACCTAAGAGCACAAGGTCAATATTTATTCAGAGAACAATAAATCTTGATACTTGGTTCTAACAGATGTTAATCCAATGTATTATTAAATCCATCCCATTAAAGCTAATTAGATTGTGTGTCCTCGTGAGCCTTGTTGCCAATAGTCATTAGTATTGCATGGGTCATAATTACTGTGCTTTGATAATGAAATCATATCATTTCCAATAGAATTAAATATCTAGGGATTGAAATACTTATTTTTCTCTACCACGACTATATTATTGTACATTTCATTGGGTTCTTCCTTCATGCTGCTGTAGACCTTCCTTCCATTCTTCTGCCAGGACCAGCTCAGCTAAGGAATCAAAAGCTCTGTTTGAGCTACACCATTTTTTAAACTTTCTCATTTGTCTTAAAAACCTGACACTCCTAAAGCCACACCCATCTACTATTCATGCACCAGGCGGGTAAGGAGCAGGGACACAAATCAATAAGTAGCTGCTGGCAGGAAAAAAAATAAAGGGAAAAGAAAAAGGAGTCATACTCCTAAGTATAAGTGAAAAATTCCTTCTATTTTTGAGTTTTACAGTGCTTTCCATCCCCACATTTCAATGTACTTCATAGACAAGAGGAAATACTATCATCTCCATCTTAATCTCTGGAAGGAACCAAGGCACACAGAAAGGAAATAATGACCAAGATCTTAACCACAACTCTATGCAAAAGCTAGACATCACTCAGGTGCATTAGTGAGCAGGACAGGGTATTTTTAGTGAAAATTTGTCTTGCAAATACTCTTGCAGAATACACACAAACTCGCCACCACTTGGGTCAAAGTGATTTCCTTCCTGAAGGAACCACAGTTGAACTCAGGCATCAGGGTGCAATGCAGAGTGCCCCACTTGCAGTGCAGATGACAGGTCCTCCAGTGGTTAGCACTCCGTGCACTCACAGCACACACCTAGGGCTGGTGACTGGTGTGAACTTTACTGTAGGTGAAGACTTAGTGAGGACATGAGGGATCAAAGAAAATCAAATCCTGGTCATTCCATCTTTGTTATGCCACACACATCAGTAATATAGACTACAGTTCCCAAGTTTCAGCTCCATATATTGACTTATATTGATCTTTGACAGTATTTTTCCATCAGGACCTGCACTGTTTACAGATGGTAGTAAGAGTCTCACACATAAGGGGACTAATAGCTTGAGAGGAAGTGTTAAGTGCATTGAACTGTACATCATGTATTACCCAGAGACATGGCCTCCAGCACTGAAGGTAAAATGTGGAAAGTAGGATTCAACTGCCATCATTCTGGCAGTCTAAGAGTTGGACATCTAGCCTAAGCTAGTCATCTAGGCTTTGCCTTTAATTAACAGAGAAAATGAGGCACCTCCAGGCAGTGATTCACCTCATCCTAGAGTAGGCATCTAAGATAGATGGGCTCAATTTGGAAAAGCTTCTCTCCTCCTCCATGGGCTTCAGTGGAAGACCTCTGCCTAAGTTTTAGATGGCTAAATCAAGGTAAGATGAAGTCTATGCAGACAGTTTATCTCAAATCAAAGATATCTGAAATCCACATTCCTCTGCTGTTTCTAGGCTATGGAACTGCTCAATAGGCCCAAGAGCAGCACTGGTCACAGTGCAGAGGGAGGATATCCAGAGTACAACCACAATCAAGGGAAACCAAGCGTTCCTCCAGTGACTAACATGGTAGCTGTGCATTAGGTGACGTGATTAAAGGCTAACCACAGAGAACACAAGGACCCAGCAAGGATCAGATAAACAACAACAGGCAGAGGAACCCTAGTAACCTGATCAGTGAAAATGGAGCACATCACATGGACTACTCCTCTGACTATCAAAGGAGGACACTTGCCCCTATTGTGAAACCCACAAAGAGAAATAAACAAAAAACTCTCACAGGAATGCCAGGCGATGGGTAAACTACTTACTATGGGATACAGAAGGAAGAAAATTCTGGGACTGTAGAAAATATATTATGGGTTGCTTAGGTGAAGGACGAAAATTATGGACAGAGAGAGGTCAAGGTGGATTGGGGACGAACAAGTATGGGGAAAATAGAGGGAAAAGAAGATAAACAGGGCAGTCAGATACAAACAGACTGCTGGTCAGTACACTCACCTAGCTGAACCCTGCACTTGATCAAGCAAATTATCCTATATTCTTATTAAATCCTATTTCTTTCTTCTTCATGGATGTGTGAACACTAGTGAACTTCAAGGCAGATGAGTCAGGATAAGAAGTCTGAGTACCTGCAACCTGAGAGGTTTGCAGACCATGGTGCCAGTGGCTGGATAGACTCAACATCTAAGACTAGCTACCAGAGAGACCATAACGTGCGTATATTTACCCCACAAGATTTCAGTCCTTTTTAGCTGAAGAGAATTAGGTGGTTCATACCGTTCACTTCTGTATGACCATTGTATGTGTTTATGGGGGTGCCAGTAAAGACACTGCTCTCTGTGTTGATCTGTGCGGCCAGCTGTGTGTATATTGTGTCTTTTGTGTGCATGTGTGCACGCACGTGTGCACCTATTGTGTGTAGTCACTGGACCTCGGGACAGGAAACCCCAGTGGCCTCATATCTATTGGGCTGGAAAAGGGGAAAGCCCCCCAGGTCCCGAGGACACCTGAATTCAGCCACCTTCTGACATCGTATTGAATTGCCACTGCTTTGAAGTCTTTTCTGTGGTTGATAATTTTCACTGAAATTGTGGGGAGATGTGCTTTGAATAATTTTCTATACATAAGAACTCATTTGCATTTGATCCCAGGAGCATCCCATTGGTAGCACACATGCAAACTGATCATTAGAAAACTCTGCCTTCAGGGTGGAGATTCATCTGGCATGAACTTGAAATGGAACTTCAGACTAGGATTAAATCCACAGATGCTTTTACCTCATTATCCTATTGTATGTTAAGTTCTCTGAGCTCAAAAACTTAAAATGCACAGAATGAGACTGTGAGGTTTGCAGTTCTGATTCTGTTTGAGGAAGAGCCGTCTTTAAGTAAGAACATTTGTGAGAATACGTGCTAACACCATAATAAGGGCGTGCCTTTGCTTTCTTGATGCTACTTCCTTTCATACATTCAGAGCCAGTTTTTATAAATTTAGTGCATACAAATCCCTTTGGTGAACTGCTGCCAAGCTGGCTATGTGTTCATGCACAGATCCATTTTTCATGTATGCACAGATTATTTGCATGCATATATTACATGCAAGAAAGTATATACATGCAGCTGTGTAGGACCAATTTAGAACAAAAGTCAGACTTGCAGCAGACTCCTCCAAAAAACACAAACACAAAAAACAAGCCAAAGGAAAAACTCCATCTAGTACGTGGCACAACCTCCATCTCTCCAACTGCTACAGAGCAATTGACTCTCCACATCTAGCATGGCTACAGGCTGCTGCCCTCCTACAAGCTTCAAACTGTTGTTATTTTACTTCCCTCAGATGATTCTCATTATAACCGGGCTGAGTGCTGAGTTAAAAAGTCAGTGTATGAATCATATCATCAACTCAGTTGTCTGGAATCTTGCTTTTCCATGCATTTCCTCATTGCTACATGGATCACCAGTGTAAAACATGTTGCGGCTGCATCAAATTTCCTTTTGCTATTTTTAACCCTACAATTGCCTGTGAGAAGATACTTATTTACTGTTATCCAGCTTCCTAAACACTGATGATCTATGCCTCCACTGCCTGCCTCACAGAAGTCGCAAAGAGTTACAAATATTGAACTTGAGGTTACTGCCCAAGGGGGTTCTCTTTATCCAGCTTCTGGGATAAGGCCTCAGAACTGACTGTCTATGTTCTGCTCAGGAAGAAAAAAAAGAGGACTCTCAGTTTAAGACTAATTTAAGCCATACCATTGCTCCATGCACCATCCGATCTCCTCCATCTTTCCACATGTGAAGGTGGCTCCACAGCATGGTATCTTTTGCCATAGCCATCTTCTGTGGGACCACTGGAGCAGCAAAGGGCTGGTTCCAGCAGCTTTTAACCCTGCCAGAGGAAGGATGTGTGCACGAGAGTTGGCTCAGAGCAGTAGTGCCAAGACAGGCTTCTTCTGCCTTACTTAACAGACATACACAGAGGACAAAAAAAGGCTCCTAGCTTTCAAGATTTACTATTTACGTGACACCCTCCTTTCAACTGTTCATTTGAACTATGCTATTAGCCCATAATGGCTATTGTCCCATGTGTTGTACATTCCCCTTCTACTATCTAAACACTGCACCTTTAATATTTTCTACCTACCACTGCTCTCCACAGTATTCTACTAGATTTCCCCATGTCCCTAATCTGCCTAAATCCATCTATCAGCCTCCATTCCTGAAAATTATACTTTGATTTTTTAATAAAAGGAATATTTTTGACTGATTCTTTTCAGTGGAATTCATTTTTTCCAGTTATAGAATCCAAAATACATGTTGCAATCTTTCCCTTTGAAGCCAGTAGTATTCCTAAAGTACAGGATTAGAGCAGCTTTTATAATTTCAGGGTGGGCTGTAGGGAAATGATTTCTCCTTGGATTGTTTTTAAATCTTATAAAAATCTGTGGTCATGTTTTCAGAGTAGTGCTCCCCCTTCTCCATTACTACCTTGTACTAACCACCCGTAATCAATTTCTACATTCAGAGACTGGGTTTCAGTCTATAACAACTACTTCAAGAACTGGTATATTTGAATTTCTAATCCCATCTTGAAGTTACGGGATACTTTATGAGTATTTGGTGATCACACAGACAAAGGTACTAACTATGTGTTTATCAAACAACCAATTCCAACAGGCATATGAATTTAGCAGCACTGCTAAACACGTTCGTTTCTACCTTAATCTTTAAGAGGATTCTGCTAAATAGATTAATCATTCAGGGACAGAGAAAAAAGTTTAAAAGCTTGGCAGGAAAAATGGTCAGTCTCACGTGCTTTCATTTTCTACTGTCAACGGTGACTTTGGCAAGCAGAAGAAAGCATACACCTTGGGCTGCTTTTGATCACCATCTAGTGCATGAATTTAGGAACTACACAAATTTAGGGAGTGACTTCCGGATTTAGAGTTAAGCAGCAGCAGGATTAACAGTTCTTTTCATCATTTTTAGAAGACTTCAGATAGGCTTAGTGAACTTGAAAAAGTGGGAGTTTCCAGATGTCCCTAGCTGCCTGATGAAAGCCAGATGTTTCATAATGACACCGTTTTCTGCTAGTGCTGTGTCTGTGACGGTCTAGGGATATAAGGAAGGCAAGACCTGCATAGGGAAGTAGTATCTTTTTCAGGCCAAATTACATAGTGAGAAAAAGCAACATGGTTTCAGGCAAGGAGTCCTTTCATCAAGTCTCTGTGTCTTTTCCAGGTGCCCAAATGTTGCACTAATTTCATTGCTGTCTGATTTTTAGTCATGATTGTAAGAAATCCCATTTGCAAAAATTTTCACTTACAAAAATGGATTGTGTGTTTTTTTATAACAAAAACTCACATTCTGATTGTGCTTCAACATTGATACATGCAACGGGGACTTCAAGGCTGGTGAATCAGTAAGATGACTGGACAAAGGAAGACCACCAATACCATTGGGGATGAAACTCCCTAGCAGCTTTAGGTTTTGATCATTGCAGGTGACTCAAGGTAACTTGCACAATGCTTTCCAACAGCACTGGCCAAGCAAGTAGCCTTGCCCTTCAGAAAGCATGTTATGACTTAACACACAGGAACTCAATGTCTTCACACTGAGGAACTTAAAATGGCTAAAACAAAACAAAACACATCTTTACTGAAACAGGGACATACCTTCAGTGTTAAATAATAACAGTGTACAATTTCATAAAAGATTAGCAGCAGGAATTTCAGGAGAGTGCAGAAGACACACTTGGAAGAAGCTTTTTCCTGTAGACAGCAGAAGAGTCTTCTTTTTAAATGGAAAAACACTACTTTTCCCCACAATAAAGGCAGGCATGCTCCTGCTAATCCTTGTGAGGCCAGGTCAAGGAGCAAGCAAAGACACTTTGACACCATGACTTACCAGTAGCCTATAGCCACTCTTATACAATATCTACACATGCTAAAATCCACATAGAGCAACTAGCCAGAAGGGATGTCTTTAGGTATCCCTTCACATCTGAAGTTCAGACCATCAGCTGAATTGTCACTCAGGGAAAACAAACAAACAAACAGAAAACCCCCAACACTTAGCTGCTGTTAAAACTGTATACTAACTCCTCAAACATTACTGGATTCAGATCCCATACAGAACATTCAAATACCTAGGAAGGAGAACTGTAAAATCTTCACAAGCAGTTTCATATTTTATTATTCTCACCTCTCAGTGATAATTATTCAAAATTGCCTATTCAAAATAACTTTCTAGTCTAAACCTTGTAAGCAATACATAATTTTATACAAAGGATTGAAGGAAAGAAAGGGAAGAAAGGGAAGGAAAGAAAGGGAAGGAAAGAAAGGGAAGGAAAGAAAGGGAAGGAAAGAAAGGGAAGGAAAGAAAGGGAAGGAAAGAAAGGGAAGGAAAGAAAGGGAAGGAAAGAAAGGGAAGGAAAGAAAGGGAAGGAAAGAAAGGGAAGGAAAGAAAGGGAAGGAAAGAAAGGGAAGGAAAGAAAGGGAAAGCTAGTGCTGTCTGGAAAGTAGGAGATCATTCATGCTTGCTATAGTTTATTCTTTAACAGCTCATGCCTTCAAAACAGAGCTGGCACTATTACTGAGGAAATCATGTTGGTTTAAGAACTGGAAGAAATTTCCTCCCCTCCTCAAACATAGTTTTTTTCCCTGACTGCACCAAATAGACGTTAACGGCGTGCGCACCAATTAGCAGTTCCAGCATATTACCGTTGTTCTGGTGCCCCCCAATGGTCACCTGCCTTTACTACTAGCTATGGCTTAAAAACCTCTTGGAAAAAAACCTATGTTCCAGGTGTAATCCCCAAATGCACGAGTAGCTCTTCATCCAGCTGGACCACAGCTCTGAGCTCTGACACAGCTACCGGCACTGCAGATTTCCCATTCGTGGTTTCCAGAGTTGGGCACGCAGGGCAGGTCCTACAGCCAGGTACTAACCACCATCCCTAACCACTGCCAGCCAGAGTGCTTCGGCAGCTTGAGCAGTGAGCCCTCCGGGTCAACACAACTACCTCATAGCTACTGTTGATTGTGAAAATTAAGCTGATTCACAAGCGCAGATGCTACATCCAGGGTCTCCATAGAAAACTACATTATATTAGTTGAACTGAGACATCATTCAAGCAGCTAAGACACACGGATACCCAGCACTGGCTATGCCTTCCCTCCCTTCCGCAGTTGCCGCATCCCGTTGTCACACATGCTGACCTAGCATGTGCAGACAGTCCCCATCTCATACAACAATCGGTTTTGCACAGCAGTGGAGCCTGTCCCAACTCACCAGCAGGGCTGGCACGAACCCAGTATGATACTTCTTCATTTCCAACCATATCGTGGCACAGAGAAATTAATCATTGGTCTATAAATCAGCACTTCCCCCTGCGAACTGATCACAACCTGACTATACTCACTGCAGCCAAGGGATGGTCCCATTCACAAAGGGTGTTTCAAAAGACTTAATTTCCAAAAAAACTTCAGGTAGAAAATATAGATGAAGGCTTAAAGCTCTTTAAGAAGAGATTAGATGGCCAAAAGCTGCAATCTTTCAATCGAGAAAGAAGAAAGCTTTATCTAAAAGCCCATCCTGGTTTATTGGCAAAACGAAGATAGCAAAGCAGTATTTAGCAAGTTGAAAGGGGGAAACGGATCAGATAGCAATCAATACAAATGTGACATGGAGAAAATTTATCAGAAGGAAAAGAAATCCTTGATTGACAGGACTAAGGAAAGAAGAAACACTTTAGTATGTACATTACAGAAGAATGAAGCCCTACCTATGATTAATCATTAAAAATGCAGGCAAGGGAGAAGTGTTCACTAAGCCTTCGGTTTCTGCATGGAGGGATTCCTGCCACAAACCTGATGAACCTTCCGAGCCATCAGAAGCTACTGGGATGTTAAAGATCTACTGAGGGCAAATTTTTATATCTACAGGCCTGGATGGCTTACACCCAAGATTTAAAAAGGCTCACTGAATCTTTGGATAATTTGGGGGATACCATAGAAATTTCAGAAAACGAGCACCAGTATTAGAAGTGGTAAGGAGATGGGCATAGTGAAATAAGGATGCTTAAGGCAATATGAACATAAAGTTAAAAAAAAAGAAACACTTGTTCTGGATTTAATTTATAATGAATTAAAGGGTAAGAATATATAGCCATTTTAAAATTGATAGCAACAGATCTAAAATTTAGTCTTTCGTGTTTGGTTACATTTGTATCTTTGCCAAACACCCTTTTTTTGGGTCAGCCTGCCTTCGTTATTTTGCTGATATTACAAATTTTCTTGATGATTTATTTGCACTTAGAGCATTAATAAGAAAGCCTTACACAAGCCATTTAGAAGAAAAACAGCAGGAACAATTCACACAGCAACAGCACAAAAAATTAGGACCATGCAATAGCAATAAAGTAAAACTAAGCAATATTTGAATAACTAGCATATCTCCACATGTAGTAAATAGTGCGTCAATCAAATGTTGCGGCTACTGAGGCTCCACAGAGATCAGAATTAGCCTTGCTGCTAATCCCCATTGTTGGTTTTCTGGAATTCAATAAAGGACAGCTGATACCATTTGCGAGTGAGAGACTCACAAAGGGAGAAAATGGAGGAAGATAGATCTGGTGTGCTCAAATCCACTCCAGCAATGGCTTTTTAATACAGCCAAAATGTAAGTTGTGCATGTAGGAAAAAAACACAGACAGCTCAGAATGGATGACTACCCTAAAAACAGTGACTCTGAAAAGACTGTAGCAGTCAACAATAAAACAAAATTCGTATGAGCTTCCAGGTCACATGTCAGAAACCAAGAACCCATCCTGGCAAGAAACTGAGTTCTCTGCAATTCTTTTCACTCTACATCAGAGCCAAAATCAGCTTTAAAAAGTTCCATCAAGAGACAGACTACAGAGTTTTGTAATTAGGTCATTTATGTGGATGCTTTAAAACAGTCACGGCTGCTCTTAAACACAGATCCCCAGATCCTAGGCCCACTGGTTACTCTGGGATGTCAGTCTGTTTTCCATGGGCCAATGGAAAAAAAAAATAAAACCCAAGACTTCTTGACAATTTCTTTTGTTCTTGAAATAGTCATTTATACACACAAGAGAAGTTTTCATTTCAGCATTCATCATTGCAATACATATATTTTACAAAGCCTCATCAGCTTGAACTCCCAAAGAAATACAGTAGAAGAAAAAAGTTAATATGATCCATGATTTTATAGACAAGCGCCCAGACATTAAGGAGGCAATTTTATCTCCACATGCAGTAGTGGAAACTCAGGTGCTGGAAACAACGCATAGTTCAGATGTTCACTTTTTTTTTTTTAAAACAATAACAAAAATCTGGAAGGATGCTGATGACAGCCACAGAAATGATTCAAAGGCTAATGAAGACTTAAAGATGTGCATCTATTTAGTTTATAAATAAAAGAATGAGAGGTGACTTGATGATAGCTTACGACATGTGAAAAGGGGAAAATAGAGAAGGCTATTTTAGTGTGGAAATGTATTTTTTCACCACCTTTTTTTCTCCCTTCTCAATCAATCTCCTTTCATACAGGAAGGCTAATTAGCCATTGAAAGAAGGTGCCAAGGAAAATGGCAGTTTTACCATTCCTTGATATTTTCTAGTCAAGAATAGATACCTTTCTAGAAGATGTGTTTATACAAAAGTCACCGGGCTACACAGAGAAAAGTCCCCAAAATACAGAGGTGGCCAGGTAATTCCTTCTGTCCTTAAGTTTTTTTTGATCATAGGCTTCAGTTTTATGGCTAGATGCAAATCAGCTGCCAACATGTAAATTAGTTTATTAATTTATTTTTATAAGTCAAATGCAGCAACCTAAAGCTTGTTAAACAATGGCTAATACATTCCTGTCTGGCAGGCACAATTCAGTTGAAGCGTATTTTCAAGGGAAAAAGGTAAAGCCACCTGATGCCTTCCCACAGATCTCTGGACTGACTGCAACTGGCTCATCTGGTCTGCCCAGAAGAGGGAAAGGGCAGAGGAATTGTATCCCCTGTCCGGACACATCTCTCCCAGCACACACGGTCTGTTCAGAGAGTGAGAGCACAAACACTGTACTGGTAAAGAGCTGCTGCTGCAGAAAGCAGCAGGGAAGGGCAGAGAAAGAGGGGAATGGCAGGGAAAGTACAACAGCTTCATTGCTGCTCTTTGGCAGAGAGCGTGCTTTCCTGTGTAGTACTTTCACTGCTATTCCAGTGCCCCAAAAAATGCATCTTTTAGACTACCAGGAACAAAGTAAGGACACTTCCATGCACTACCGCTCTTCCACAAAAATCTACATAAGCTGTCCAGCATAAGCAGAAGAATAAAGCTATAAATGTTTCATTCATACCCTAAAAGAGATGCTAAACAATTCTTTCATCAAATATTTGTAACCCAGGTATGTTTGTTATTCTTTTCTAAAAATGTTGCGTGTGCCCTAATGCCCATATCCTTTGCAACTCCGCATGACATGGGAGTTCCCCACTTATACCTGATACAACAAATACCGTGAAATATTTCCTCAGACAGGCTGAACCAGTGTTGAAATTGTCACCCATGTTTCAGACTACAGCAGAAGTTTACCTTTCCTCTGAGGTAAAATAAAGGCTTATACTGTTAACAGCTTCTGTTTGCTGGCTGATAAGGCAGAAAGATATCTTATCTTGTTTTTCATCAAATACATAGTAACTCATGCTGTAGGGGTCCATTAATTAAGGGTGAAATTCAAAGATTTTATTTTCCTTCTGTCCAATTCCCTATAAAATGACCAAAAAAATCACTGTGCTATTTATCTTGTAATCACTACTATTGCACTACAGCCAATTCATTGCTGTTATTTATTAAACATGCCAAAACCAACAGAAAGCTAGAAAGCACTTGGTTCATTCAGAAACCACAGCAGGTACCAGCTGGCAGGGCAGAATGGTCATGATGCCACCAGAAGGATTTGTAACTAGAAGGAAACTTTATTGTGTAGCATAGAAAAGGTTCATTTAAAAGGCCACTCACTACCAGCAGACCACACTCGCACTCATTATTCATTCATGAGGTTGTCATTTAGCCCACCTGCAATTTCTTATACTCAAGTACCTTCATACAATATTTAAAGGATTCAGAGAAGCTCCTGTTACCACACCCTTGCAGAGGGAGAGGCTGCAATTAAAGACGTGCCAACCAAGAAGCAGTGGTTTCCATTCCACACCGCAGTTTTGCTGTGTGCAAAAGCAAGAAAAATCATGCACTAGTAATTAAACAACTGCTGAAAATAATTTTTGTATAGCCACATTCTTTGTTTTCACTCTCAATGAGATTCATCCTATGCAAAGGACCAACGGGAGAGGCAGACATTACTTTTATCCTACATATATCCTTCAGCACTGAAATACCAAGTATTAGCAAGGTGAAGGAACATACATAACCACCACATATCAAGCCAGAGGCTCTGCTGGGCAATCACCTCATCAATCCCTAGTGCACCCTAAAACATTCACTGCAAGTGTTCACCTAAAAATCATCTGTTATTCCCTCATTTGCATTCCTCAGTCATCAACCTCGTTCAGTTCGAACACCCACTGTATATCAGAAGAGACAAAACTCCTGATCCTCTGAACTGCATACCAAAATCCTCACAGGGATGGGGAGCCACAGCGTGGACAGCTGCAGGAAGGAAAGCTCTAGGAGCAGCTTACAGGCACAAGGTGAAACAGTGGGGTGAAACAATGATGGTCCTCAAGGAGCACCATCGCCCACCGTGGGTGGGACTGACCCGGGCTGCACGGCTGCCTCACTGTCTCTAACCCCAAGGGCTCTGGATCAGCCAGCATGCCCGGCACCAGCCCAGTTCTGCTACAATCACACGATGCAGCCCTGGCACAGGAGCCCCATGATAACCACTCAAGAAAGGCCCAAGGGCCCCAATTTGGCCAGGCTTCCTACAGTTTCATTCCAAGTTTTTTTTCTGTCAGCAGGATGCTGCAAAAGTCAACCTTCTTTCCACCTCCTTCACATAGGAATAGAATTTGTCCCCTATGCAAACCACAGAGTACTGAGTCCACAAAACCCTTCAGTGACTGCTGTTTTCCTGAGAAAAGACTATACAACCTCCCCATACCCACACAATACCACCTGTGCAGCCCCAGGGTTGCAAATTATTGCGTACTCACCACCAAGGGGCCAGTTATGATCCTTCAGAGAGCCCCTGGGGCTTCTCATATGAAAGGAGTACATTCAGAGCTGGTGTGCAGACCAGCTTCACAGACCCAGAGAGCATGCTCAGTGCCCCTCTGGGACCATTCTGCAGACACCCAGCACAGAGAGGAGATAGCCATGTGTACTGGAGACACTCTGAAATGCTAATACCTCTGAACGACTGTTTTTCTCATTTCACAGAAAATTACGAGGTGCAAGGGGAAGAAAAGGGAGTTCATTATAACCCCAAATGCCAGATAAAATCATTTAAGTTGGTGCATTAAAATATGATTACCATTTGTTACAAAAAGAAAAGATGATGGAGGGGAGGAGACAGCTTTTATTCAGGTAAAAACTGAGCACAGAATGAAGCTTCCAGTGACCTCAAGACTCCAGTACTTAGACATTCCCGGGATGCTTCAATTATTGAGTTCCCCTGTGATGTATATTGGGTTTCATTTTGATCCACAGGCTATTAAACATGATCTATGACACTTTCAGAAAAGCTGTAGTTTGGAGTTCAGCCTGTAACTCAAACTTTTTTTTCTTCCATCATTGGTTATTAATGTGCATATGGCACTGAGAGAGCATAATGAAGAGGTACACAGATATGCAGGAGCACAGTGCTGCTTTATAAGAACACAGTCAATAGGGTCAGCCAGAACTAAATTAACTGTGTTGAGTGTCTTCAAACTCTGCTTTCTTATTAAAAGCAGTTCTCTTCACAGGCAGCCACAAAAGGCCATTTAAAATATTAGTCAATATGTTCTAACTCCAAAATGAAGCAAAGGAAAGGAAGAATAATTAGTCCTATTTAAGCAGAGGGAAATATATGCTGTTTGGGCAAACAAGTACTATGTAGCCAGGAATCTGGATGCACTAGCTGAAACCAACAAAATACATCAAGAGTATAGCAATTTGCCATCGCTCAGAATGGAAAATATTTGACTGTAAATCAGTTAAGATCGCATGCTGTATTTTTGTCAAAGAATAAACCACAGATTTAGAGGTTACCATATATTAGAAAGTGTATATTTGCAAGGGATAGGGTTGTGTTTGCTTTTGTAGGGTGGTTTGGGTTTTTTTTCCCTAAAAGAAGCCAAAGACTATTAAAATAGCAAAAATGTTGACCATGTTTAAGAGAAACTGGAACATGCACACAATAGAGGCTAGAGAAATGGCCTGACAAGAACCTCATGAAGTTCAAAGGGAAATGCCAAATCCTGCAGCTGGGGAGGAACAACCCCCTGCACCAATAAATGTTGGGGGCCACCCAGCTGGAAAGTAGCTTGGCAGAAAAGGACATAGAGGGCCTGGTGGACACCAAATTGAACATGAGCCAGCAATGTGTCCTTGCCACAAAGAAGGCTAGTGTAGCCTGTGCTGCATTAGGCAAAGCACTGCCAGCAGGTCGAGGGAAGTGATCCTTCCCCTCTACTTGGCACTGGGGAGGCCACCCCTGGACTACTGTGTCCAGTCCTGGGCTCCCCAGTACAAGAGAGACATGGAGCTACTGGAGAGAGTCCAATGAAGGGCCATGAAAACTATTAAGGGACTGGAACATCTTCCCTATGAGGAAAGGCTGAGAGAGCTGGGACTGTTCAGCCTAGAAAAGGGAAGGCTGATCTTATCAATGCATATAAACACCTGAAGGGAGGGTGCAAAGAAGACAGACTATTTTCAGTGGTGCCCAGAGACAGGACAAGAGGCAATGGGCACAAATTGAAACACAGGAGGTTCCCTCTGAACATCAGGAAACACTTTCTCACTGTGAGGGTGACTGAGCACTGGCACAGGTTGCCCAGGGAGGTTATGGAGTCTCCATCCTTGGAGATATTCAAAAGCTACCTGGACATGGTCCTGAGCAATGAACTCTAGGTGTCCCTGCTTGAGCAGGGGGCTTGGACAAGATGACCTCCAGAGGTCCCTTCCAGCCCCAACTGCTCTGTGATTCTGTTAACAAGTTTGTCTAAGAATCTAGTTACTTCAGTAATACTATGCCTTATTCCATCCTACCCCTTTTCAAGAATAGTTTTCTTTTCCATGATCCCAATAGGTAAATACATAATCATATACAAGTATACGCATGAGCACACACACACATTTATACTCAAAAAGTGCATATGAACAATTCTGAAAAGTCTCACAGTATTGCATTACAAAATACATATTTTTTCATTTCTATAGCAGCAATGAACAAAAATGCAATACTGTTCTGTGTGGCAACATGACTCCAGTAAAAAGTGCTTATTTTTATTATGCTATTTGGAAATTATGAGGTACAAATATGTATGACATGTTTAAGTACTCCTAATACAAAAAAACAGATGATAGAAGCTCTTACATCCGTGCCTTTTCTTCCTTATTTTCTTTATCTGTAAAATATTGATAATTCATCATTAATTTACCTGCCTTTCAAATACGTAACAAGGGTTAACTAGTGGGACAGATTCAATGTAAATTCCCTTTGGCTTCCTATACTCTGAAAATAGTTTAATGCTTGCTTTTAAGAAATGTCATAGAGTTGACTTAGTTTTCAGATTAGCTGGTTTTGCCTATTAGCATAGGGACAGGCTACTAATAACACAAGATGTTAAATTATTCTTTGTTCCTGTGTTCATAGCAATGATCATTATTTTCTTTTCTACCTAGGTCATTTATAGTAGGATACACCATTCCAATGCTTCAGTTTTACCCTAGTATAACCCTTTAATCAAGATGATCATTATCTCCAAATTAGGAGCACTTAGACATCTTACCTTTTCAAGTCTTCACAGAGAGAACTATTTTCTGAGGTATGTCACCAACTGCCTACTTAATCTATATGAACTGTGCCACTTCCACTTAATCGCCCCAATAATTCACTTTTCTGGAAAAGAAATGGGGTTTAGTTTTACCCTCTTGGTCCTTCTACAACCTGTGAGACTCGTAACAATGGATGCAAAATGTCCACTGCTCTGAGTAACATGCTGTATCTATTTGAAAGCCACACAAATTAAATAGTACTGTCTTTGTTCACACAGAAATAGCAAGAAGCACTTACGCAGTACTTAAGCACCCTTTAGTCAATTGAATCTGTGGCGATAAAGTGGAGAATACAGTCTCACTGAATCCCCCCCTGCCCCGGCCTTTGTTTCTGTGATCTTTCAGTTGGAAAATAAGGCTTTTTAGATGCTTCCTATATGTAAACAGAAAGATTTATTATGTGTGAAGCTTTTAGCAATGCAAAGGTTCAAAATTGGCTTTTTTGTCTTCTGTATCTGAACTGAAAGCTAGAATGACCCTCAGGTTCTAGTGAGGCAGCATACAAAATTTTTAAGACATTGGACAAGTGGAACATACGCTTCCCCTGTAAGAAGGAAGTACATCTACACAAAAATACCCCACTATTGTAGGTGATTCACTTGGGTCCTGAAAGAACAGTCATGTTAACTAACCAGTCCTAGTGAGATAGCTTTTAACCTGAATTAAGTACCATACTTATGTGTGGCCATACCACTCCTAGTATCTGAGCTAGCTAAGGTACCTTCACAGAGCATTACATACTCTGATGAAAATACCTCTTGCATTGACCTCCCTGGAAGGTTTGGGTCCTTTACTTTGAAGCTGTCAGTCTCTCATGATTTTATTTCCTCACAATATTTTTCTCCACTTTGTCTATCCCCCCCCAGCTTCATTTCATGCCATTATGCGTATTACCACACAGAGAAATGATTGGACCCTCCATTATCCTTAAAAGGATTTCAAGCAAGAAACAACTAGTGTGAAACCTACTTCACCTCTGGAGATCTGAGCAATCTTGCTCTGCAGGTGGCTCGGGAAAGATGAAATCCTTGTTCAGTCTGAACGCAACATATGGCACTGCAACAGACTCCCTCCCCACAGCTTCGATCATTTCTGTAGGCTGAGCACTAGGGATCAATAGACCTCAGTCCCCAGTGGGCCTTGAACATGCACAGCTCAATGTTAAGTCTCTCACAAAAGTTGCCCTGCACTCTCATCTAGTAAACCATACAGCAGCAAAGCAATTTGGGTTTCTTCTCTTCGTTCCGAGAATTGAGGAGTAGTTTTAGCAGCTGTTTAACAGTGCTCTTACAATAGAGATGTTTTGCTGCCAGATGCGTTGTTATTGCTGGATGGGATGTAAAAATCGTCAGTTCAAGATATCACCTGATATTACAAGTCTGGGAAGGGACTGAGGGGTAGAATAGAAGTAGCCAACTATCTGAAGGACAGAACTTAGATGGTTAAAATGAAGTGGAAGGTAGTTTAGTGATGTTGATTCTTGCCTATTTGCCTCAATTGAAACAGTACCAACGACTTAAAAAAAAAAGTAAAGATGTCTGCATGAATAGGACTGCTTTTAACTGGAGCCCAACTGGTACTACCCACTCCTGAAAAGCCAGTCCGAGAGAGGGGCAAAGCAGAGAGCTAGAACAGAAATCTCTACAATTACCATGTCATGAATTACTAAAATAAGACTTAGGACTATTACAGAAAGCATGGGTTGGAAGCAGTTCATATCTTTGCCTTGTCTTATTACATCTACTGTAGGCTACAATACAGTCATACAAATATACATCCTTTCTATTCCCATACACACGTCTGATATGCCAGTCATCCCATGAAAAAGCAAGCATGAGATCAGGTCAGTCTTACAAACCATTATATGTGTCTGAAAGTTAAGCAGGTGTACAACCCCACCAATGTAAAATATATACTGAAGTGTTGCTAGCACCTGGATCTAATGCTAAGGTGAGATGGACACTGTCAATGAAAAATGCGTTGATCCCTACTTCTCCTGATGGAGACTTTAACAGTGAATTTGGCCCCTTAGACTAGCACTACTACTTCAATACTCATGCAAGAATAAATATAACAGAGAAGAAAGCCATAAATTCCAGTTATGTGCAGATATGTAGTGAAAACCCAAAGTATTCTATTTTAAATTAACAATTTTTTAAAAAAGGCATGTTATTTTTGTGTTCTTACAATTCAAATCTATAGGCGAGACATTTAAAACAAAGTCATGCTAAATATCTTTTTTAATTAACAGCTACAGACAGTTTTGTACAGATGAGTTATATAAAACTGCAGGAAAAAATATATTAAAAGGGAAAGTGTGCAAATCCCTCATTAACAAGGTATTGAAAACACTGCTATAATTTTCCTCTGCTATTATATTCCACTGTACTGTTCCTTCTCATTTATCAGAGCTCAGATCTCGCTTCTTAACAATAACAGACATTTATATGCAGCTAAACTACAAAGATTTTATTCATCTGCTGCTTATTAGTTGCAAAATAAGAGACGTTGTTACTTTAACAAGTGACTGCTTATTTTATTATTAAATTTCTGAGCACCATCCTCTGCTGAAGAATGGTCACACTACAGTGTGAGTCCTGGTTATTACTGTATTACTCATTTTGTGGTTTCAGGGCTTATTGTGCCTCTCTCCCCTAAGGTCCTTGCCTGGAGCCCTGCCTCCACCAGGCCTCCTGCTATCACCTCTCCAAGAATGCTGCATTTCTGCCCCTCTTGAACACAATACTGAGAATTTAGCTGGGCCCATTGAATTAGGAGGAGATTTTGCAGTTCTTCCCTCCAGGAGCCTGTAAAATAGAGGCCCAAAACAGAACACAGCATGCTGAGGATTTAGCGTTGGGTTCTTCTTACTTGTGTTTATGAACTAAAGCAGACAAAGTAGGATCCTGGCATCCCTAAAGGCCCCCTTCTAAATAACAAAGACTGACAAGTCTTTCCCAAGAGTGTTTCTGGCTTTAGGTTGCATAAGTCATGATCTGGGAATTCCCCTTCTCCATGTTAAAGATGGAAAGAAACTGTGCCAGCTCCTCAAGTAGCTTCCTTGGGTAACTGCCTTAAGTTATATAGGATGAATCTGGAGCTTCTGTTGACCCTGAGGATTTCCCTGACAAACCAAATTTCTTCAGACAACCCCTCTGGAGGTCCCCATCTGATTCACTGAAAAGACAATCCATCCTCCTGGAAGGTCTTGCTTTTAGACCTGACAAAGCAATCTCTTCCACTTGTAGATTTTTGTTTCTTGAAGTCCACAACAGATTTGTAGGTTGCTTTAAGAGAAAGCAAAAAGGTTAAGGGATGGCACCATCTCTTAACAATCCTCACAATTTGGGAGAAAACCCCAGAACATGAACCACTCTTTTTCTTTCTGTTCTTTTCCAAACGCATTTCTACACAATTACATTATTTCAATGCAAGAAGAAAGCACATGGGATCAGAAACAATTAGATCAACACACAGTATTCACAAATGACCGATGAACAGCTCCAAATCTGTCAGTCACAATGATTTAGTCAATCTAACTCTCATATACTTCTGTGTAAATCTTACCATTGATTTTCCTGTCGTTTGATGTGGCCCTCCACAGAAACTCATGTCAAACAGAGCTAGCTAGGTACAGTCAGTAGGCTACTTGTTACCATAAAAATTATTCATGTAAGCAAAGTTCACAGAAATGGGTCTCTACCATTACTCTTCAAACACATGCGTTATTGTTTAACCGTTTTCTTGATCAAGTGTAAGAAAAACCTCAAAGTATAGTACACAAAGATGCCAGGCATTCAAGTAACAGCATTTTGCACACAAATCCCAAGTGAAAACGCACTTGCAGTGACATGTTGGGGACCCTTCTTGTGCATAAACCTGGACTCACTGAATTTAGCACTGTGGTTATAATCTATGTCATTTTTCTCTTGTTCTTCCAAAACATACAGGGCAAACATTATTAATATAACCAATTGGTGTTCTTGTTTTCCCTTCCCATTCAAACCTCATACTGTAGTCAATAGGTATTTTGAATACATAAAGAATACCGAATCGGGTCCTTGATTAGCGTTTGATTTATACCACAAAGACCACAAGATTCAGAGGTTGCCAAGGCAACACCACTTCACCCTCCTTACATTTCGGCTTTGATATGAAACCTCTCATTATATAAATGTATCACAACACCAGTCAGCATGACAGGCTATTTTACAAATATGACTTCAGATAGCAGACAGCTATATTCTTCTTTTAAGGGGGGGTGGGGGAGAGGCAGGAATAAGGTTACCTTTTACTAAGGGGGAGAGGGGAGGGGCAAAAATGACATTCCAAGCTATATAGGCTTTATTATGAAATTGTATCCTGAGCCTTCTAATACAGCCAATAAATTTTGTATTATTTGGCCAAAAATCCACAAAAGGGCAGGAAGCAAACAAAACAAAACACCCCAAACACACCACACAAGCAGAGTCTGAGACTGAGATGCTAGAATTTTAAGTAATTGAAACTATCAACTGTGTATAAAAGCTTTACTGAACCATTGGAAATCTGATACTTTGGCATATGTTGTTTAGAACTACAGACAGGCAAAGCGTAGTAAAGCATAAAAGACCTACCAGGAACCTACTGACACTCTTTTAACCCCAATTTTGAGGTCTAAAGTGGTACTTAGCAATATACCACTAGCCTTCTTTACTGAGCAGTATTCAATATTCAGTAGTCTGCCTACAGTTATGCTCCAGGATCCTTTGGCAAAGCCAGGCTCCCGCAGGAGGAGGGCTCAGTTAAAGATGGTTACTTCTGTGTGTCCTTCTTAGTCCTCTAAACCACACTGAGTTTGAGCAGACTACAGGCGGATCCAGAATGCACAAGGCATGGCTGACTGACTGGGTTAGCAACAGGATGGCAACAGTTCCAAATGCATCCCCTCAAACCCTTCCTTGTGCCCTAGCACCCTCTGTGCTGCCAGGAGGCTTTTCAGAGACAGTATTACTGATAATCAGCTAATTCTGCATCATCTGGGGACACTCCAGCATGAGCTGAGAAAGCTGACCTTTGAATTTCTAAAGAGAAGATGATTGTTACAAGAATATGCATGGATATTTGTAGTCATGGAAAAAATATTAAAGTTGGAATATTTAAATCTTTTACTTCTCCCTTTAATGTCCATTTCTGGCTTGTAATCTCCAGTTACATGTTTCTCACTGTGACTCTGTGACACACTGACTATCGTCAGCAGTAAACAAAGTAAATCTTACGCTGTGTCGTAAGAGGAAGAGGAGCAAAAATACCACTAGGGGGCACATACAGTACTAGCAAAGCAATTGTTCCTTCATCCCCTCAACTATGTCAGTTCCAGGTCAGAGACAACTGCCCCCAGTTTGCGACGACAAAATAACACCACTTACAAATATTTCTAGTTGAATGTAACAGCAGCTCCCCAATTACTACAGAGTGCCCATTCGTATGGTTTCTACAAGAAGAAATCCCTCTTCTCTTACTTGTGAAGAATGTCACTGAAGAATACCTTACATCGCAGGTTCCTTTACAGGTTACGCCATCTGTTATGCACTCAGTGTACTGCAAAATGTTCAGGGCATGGACTATCTTGGACCACCCAATTGCATCCAAAGCCTTCCTGTACTGTATATAGAACCTGTTTCACTACACAGCCAAATCCTGCTGTAATCCAAAAGATGAAATCGTTGTAAGCCTGGATGTGCACAGAATTCCCCGTTTCACTGGGTAACAGAGTAATGTACCATTTATGCTGTTATTACTTCCCCAGCACTGTGTTGTTTGTTCCCTAAAGTGTTCTGGTGATGACTCAATGACCAATTAGTGGCTGACCCAAATCCTTCAGGCCACTCTTTCCTATTCCTATCACCTTTCTGTTTTGCATGTTGGCAACTCTCAAGAGTGCAAATTTTATACCTAAAGTCCAAGACTCCATAATTTAAAACAAACAAATAGCATTCCAAGGGGAAAAAAAAAAAAAAAAAAAAAGCTTCTGAGAGACACAGTTTATGTAGGAGGGCTAGAAGACTGACATCAGAATCAGGTATCACGCTGCAATCCAGTCAGCCCTGACACATTTCCACATAAAGTGGGCCATGGAAGCTGGAGAAGAGCCAGTACAGCAGAAGACCTTCAGGGTTATTTTGCATAGGACTATGCAAATTCTGCACGCAGCCGAGGGCTTGAGATCAGAGCTATTTGCTTATCAACTTTCACCAGCACTAAAACTCACATAACTAACCTTAGAAGACAGCAAGTTATTCTGAACAATATTGCTGAACAAGCAGTTGAATAAAATCAATTACTTGCCCAAGGGATTTTTAATACATACATTTCCTTAATTATTGTCAGATATGCAGGTCAACAAAAAGGAAGATTGATTTCTCGATAAACAGAATAACTGTGATGTTAAAATGTTTTGTGGAAAGACAAATTGTGAATTAAAACATTTTAATGCTCATTTTAGTGAAATGATGGGAACATTCAGGAAGCACTTGCTGTCAAGAAACTGTACACATCCCCATCTGCCCGTCGATGGCATAATGCAACAACCTCTCCAGTCTTCATCTTCTTATCACTTACACCTTACCGATCAGGATGCATTCCTTCTTGCCCAGCCGTATATTTGTACTGATTAATGTTATGCTAATGTAATGACTATGCTGTTTGCATCAGCAATGTTAGAACAAATTGACATTAGCTGGAAAAGTCAAGTCAGCCTTATTTTTTGTGACCCAGTGCTGTCATCTCATCTGCTCACTGATACATGTTGTGCCCCAAACTGGCCCTCAGCACTCAAAAGGGAAAGTGACCCCAGACCTGTCCCCGTAGAGGATCAGGGAGGTGAAATAACATGTTTTAGCTGTGTAACAGGCTCATTTCTGTAATGTCAAAGAACTCTGCAGTGCCTAAAGCAATGCAACTAACAACCATCATTTGTTGTTTCCTCTCCCCATCCCTCAGGAGAGAAATTTGTGCCATTCAGTGCCTTGCTTTGCTAAGGAGTTTTGGTCTGTTTTGTGGTAGATTTTCTTTCGCGCTTGTGTGGGGAAGAGAGAAATAGGTTATGTTTTAGGATTTTGGTTTTCTTAGTGCTTCAGCAGAGGAGGCAGAAGAAGAATCAAGAAAGCACATCAAGAAAGTGTCACCTTGACCATGAAGAAAGTGGTCGATATCTGCAGTGGAGCTCAGTTCTTGGGAGAAACTGCACACAAGCTCCTTTCCCTCCAAGTCCTCTCCCACAAAACACTTGCTAGGAAATCTGCATTTCCAGGGTCAGTCCATCTATATCAGTGTGTGTATGTATATATGTATACATAGGCCTTCCGCTAACAAGAGGAAGGGAAGCCCCATATGAAAGGATCATAACCCACCCATGCCTTGTGAAAGCACGGTAAATGCAAAGCCCTTGTATCCACACTGTGGCTATGTGTGCCTTTGTACTGCAAAAGTTAAATATACTTTCCAAAAAAATACAGACAGGATTAAGGAAGACCTCACCCCTAAAGACACCAGAATTCAGCATAGATTGAAAGAAATTCCTGTGAAAGGAAAGCTGCTGAAAGGAGAGCAGACATTACAGGAAGTATGCATGTATATATACTATGTATACCATGTGCAACCACGTGCAACCGTGTGTATGGTATACCCATCTACATTCTAGTTTAAATTTCTAGTAGCAAATTTTAGGAAAAAATAAATGCAGAACACCAAAGCTGCTACAGAGAGGAGCAAACAATGAATTAAATTCAATTCCTCACAGAATAGTTTATTCTGTAAAACATAATACCACAGTGTCTGTTGGCTTCTTAATTAAGTCTTAACTACCAATTGCCCACTAGTAACTTCAAAATTTTACTTCTGGTTTTTTCGAGATGTTCATGATTTTCTACCACGATGGTAGAAGAGTTACCAAAATGCTCACCAATGAAGTTTTTCCCATTGTATTCCTGTTGTCATTTATGGTTCGTTCAACATCAGAAATTTATTCTTAAGCACTTCCTCACTTGCATTATCATAGATTATCATAGATAATGCAAGACAAGTTCCAAGGACAGCATTAAGTGTCTGAAACAGGTAATGAATACTCTGTCTAGACAGGAGATGAAAACAACACTGTTCCTCTTCTCTCAGTTCTGCCAGCTGCTAACAGCTTTGATAGTAAGCTGAATATTTGTAAATGCCTGCATCTCTTACATTAAGAAAAAATTTAATTAGCCTTGTCTAAACAGAGGACAAACTTAAATCCTACCAACGTCTATTTAAGGATTAAATCCCCATTCTACTGATAGGTTAATAGTGAGCAAAGCCAGTGGCTATTTCACATTCTTATCTAGCACACAGAAAAAACAGTAAGCTACAGATAACACTGTTCATGTGATACTCACCTGGTGTAGCTTCTGCCAAAATTCAGGTCCGTCCTCCATTTTTCTTAAGCTTGGTGGAATGTACCAAAAGCAAACGTTTGCATACTCTGGCTAAACAAGAGAACAAGTGATTGCTTACAAGATGTAACAAATGGGACAGAAATACATATTATAGCTTGTCAAAAAGTTCTGGTTTATTTTTTTGGGGGAAAAAAAAGCCTTTGCGTTTATACCATTTTCATTAAAACTTCCTTCTCCAACTCACCTTTTGTTTCCCTTTTTTGAGACTAAAAATAGTTTTTGTATCATCCACTTCTCTTCCTGCTGCCAGAAAAAAGAAACCTGTTGGAGTTCCTTTTTCCTTTCTTCTTCCTATATACACATTAAACTCTGCTTTGCTCACTAAAAACTTTGGTAAGGAAAAAAGTATAAGAGAGGCATAGAGAGGTAACTTACAGTTTTCAAAATTGAAGCAACTTTAAAGAGAAGAATAGTTTTTCTTTTTAGTGGTTTTTTTTAAAATGGAAATTTCCTATGATGCATTTTACACAAAACACACAAACTCAATTTTTGTCACCATTTTAACACTTGCACACCTGTACATTTTTCTACTGAACAATGCCAATCTCCTTTTATATCATATATCATACGGCACACTACACAGTCCTGGACTTAATGCTGGCTTTCTCAATTTCCACATTTTACAGGAATCTCAGGACCCCTTGCAGGGTATGTGCCATATCCTGGATATATCTTATCCAATATCTAAGCAGGCCTTTCGAGCAAAGACTGAGACTCTGCCTCTCTGCTTCCCTCCAGAGAAATTTTGCCTTTAAACTCAGCAGAGAGTTAGCTGCAAGACTCCCACCAAGAATGCATTCACCACACATTATAAAATAAGGCATTTTGTGCTTATGAGGTTTCTGTTTCATACATGATTGAGAAAATGTTCCCAGCAGACCAGTCCAGGGTCTCTCTACACTTCCTGCAAATTTGGGACAGAAGTTAGGTTAGTTGTTGGTTTGGTTTTTGGGTTTGGTTTTTTTTCACCTGTACAGGTAGCAGTAGCACAAGGAATAGATGTGCCTTCTAATCCCATCTAATACTACCCATAAAACCACTCAGTCAATCTTGACCTACATTATTTGCAACACAGTATTTAACTGGAGTATAGATTATAACATGGATTATAAACTCACACACCCCTCTCCCCTCCCACACGCCATCCTCATTAGTACTGATTGAAAGGAAAAAAAAGAAGTTAATAGGAAGCTTGGTAGCTGGGTCACACCATCTCTTTGCCCCACTGTGAATGCGGCTATTACAATCCCAGGCAGTCTCCTGAACAAGGAGAGCCCACCAGCTGAGACCTGTTCTTTCATGAAAGGGCACTGGGAACTGCTCATATCATTTTCTGCCTCGCTTCAAAGAATGCATTAAATACAATTTAATCATCAAGAAGAATATCGTTGTCAGCAGGAACAGAGCTGCAAACCTGCCACCTGCTGCCACTGAATGAAATAAAGCTCAGCTCTTAAAGTCCCATTTCTTTCCCCAAAGAGCATGCATTGAGTACACACATAAACACAGACCCTGAAAAGGCAGCGACTTCCTCATGAGCGCAAGCACTGGCTTGCTGTTACAAGGTTTATTTAAAACTGTTTAAAATCAGATGGCAGGAGTAGACAGATGGCATATATTACCATATTGCCATTGCCTATATTGCCTTCTTTATTATCTCAGTTTCCTTTCACACATGAAATACATCATCCCCCTCTGAAAATACCATTCATCCTAGAAAAACTTAACTACCCCCAGCCATGCGTCACTATTTCTGGTTATCTTGTCACAGCTCTTATCCAAGCAGGCAAGCGATTATACCACAGAAGAGTTCAAGATGACTGAAGCGCGAGTGGCATTTCCAGGCCACAGAGCGGTTCTCATTGCAGGGCTTTCCTCACTGCATGTGTCAGAGGATCATCTTCCTGAGCTTCTTGTCCAAAGTCCAACTTCCTTTCAGAAAGGGCTGCATAACCGGGGCTACCTGCCTCCCAGCAGTCTTTCTTTGAATTCTCCCTGCTTGTCTTCCTGCACTCCTGAAAACCTGTTCTTAACCCTTGCTCAACCTCCTTCTCATTGCTCATACTATAGCACTCCCTCCAATCCCACTTTTAATCCAGGTGTCCTGTTCCTGCAGGAAATAAACAGCAGTCTCTGCTCTCACCAACAGCTTTCACATCTTCGGTGGATCTGGGCCCCTGCTAAGCTGTACAATAATGGAGAGCTTTTTAACAGACTTGCCACTTCAGTAACCCCATCAGGTGTTGCTGGCCCAGAATTCTTCACTCCATGTAAAATTTCCCAGTATGCACTTTCAAAGTCAAAGGGAAAAGTTCATGTTGTATGAATAGTATAAAATATTTTTGGTATTTCGTATTTCTTCTAGCCTAATCCGGAATGCTCATGGCATCAGCAATGGTAAACCAAATCTGCATCGTTATGGTCTGTCGGTCTCCATGTGTGGCACTTACTCCGTTTTCCTTCCTCCTCCATGTGCTCTCTTCCTCACCACACTACATACCCAGCTGTCATTCACACACATACACTTCCAACAACGCAGAAGGTTTTTCTAAAAATAACAGATCTTTGTGACATCCCCAGATATATTAACCTTATTAACCAAAGAGCTTAGGATTGGTGGAAAAACAGTGCTTTGGCTTTGCCCCCTTTACTCACTCTCCTCTAAGCATCAACAGCTAATAAGCTGACAGGTTTAGCAAAGATGGATGAAAAACAAAACTTTTGGGAAGTTTTTAGGAAGATGGTGGTAGAAACAGAATTAAGGAAAGGAACATGGACTTTAATGATAAAAAGTCCATTTTTAGGATCAAAATATTCTTCCATCCAACACACAGTCTTATCCGTAAGTCTGGCAAGCACTGCTTTTTTGCAGCCAGACTCCTCACTTTCACAGAAAAGTGCTCCATTTATACCCCCTGAAGTAATACAGGCCCAGAAGCTAGGAAAATAGGTAGAGTGATTACCATCTCTCAGAGCACGTTATGTGTGTTCAATCATTTCTGTGTATCTCCAACACATAAACTTATTAAATTATATACTTCAAGTACAAATTGGCAATTGGCTAAAAAGAACAAAATCAGACAACAGACACCTCCCCAACAGCAATAGTTCAGTTCCATTTTCACTTACCTCCAAAAGAAGTTGGAACCCCTCTCTTTTCTTAATTTCTTCCACTAGATATCTGTAATAAAAAATGCATGGTCTTAAAGCATAGAACAAAACAATACCTACAGACAATAACAAAAAAGGTCTTGAACATGTATACACTTTTTTTTCCTTCTTTCTTTTTCTTTTTTTTTTCCCCTAAAGAAACCACAGAGTTAAATCTCATTTCTACCTGCTGTGAAAATGCAGTAGCTATCAGTTCCTGGAAACAAATGAAGGCTACAGCCAGCCAAGGAGCACTGAGGAGAGGCCAAATTCTGTCCTCAGGCACAGATATTCAGTGGAGCCACATGGCACAAATTGATCCTATTTGTATCAGGCTGTGAACTTTCCCAATGCAAATTTCCATTGATGTTACTCTCTACAAATTAATTCCCCCATCTCTTTTTCTCAAGTGCTGATGCTGTGCTGCCATGTTATTTCATGGTCACCCTGACATCTCTTGCACTACTATTGTCACCAGGACCTCTTAGTTTAGCCCAGAATTTAAAAGTTTCCACATACTTCAAGCCCTGCAATTTTCCCAGTACTGTCCTTGTTCCCCACTGTACACAACAGTGCACGTTTCCATTCAGTGAGCCACTGCTGACACACAATAATCCCTGGGCACCCTATGCTAACAATGCATTGGAATCAGTACTTCTTTTCTCTTTCACCTGTCAGTATGAAAAACACTGAAGCCTTCAATAGGAAGATGGGTTTAAATCAAAACTTCGGGTCCAAACAGCTTCAATTTATAGCAATTTTTTAAAACATGACCTCAACTTTGCCATGGCACACATCACACACGAATTCTGAAGCAAGGAGGACGCTTTGACATAGCTGAGACTTCTCTCTTTATCTGCGCACCCCCCCTGCCAAAGCCTTCCCAAGGAAAACTCCAGAGAAATCACCTCAAATTCACACAGCTTTTCTATTTCAACAGAATTTTAGTCTTCTACATGAAGATTTTGCTGTCTAACAGTAATAAAACTGAGACAGTTAAACTACTGATTCTGTACAAATCTGTTATTTTGTTGCATTTATTTGGCATTTTCCTGCCTGCAGCTGCGTTACTGGTCATCACACAAATAATTTTTTTATCTACTACTTGAGGAAGAAAAGTATTGTCAAAATAACCTCCCTTGGCCCTATCCATATGCCTGAAACCTGCCCCACAGGGACATCTCTAGCACAGTGGTATTCCGCAACGCCTGCTATGTGCTGCAGAAACAGGTTGGCTAGGGAGGCAGTAAACAATACCCTAGGTGGTATACATTTTTCAGAAGAGCACATGGGGAGTTGTCACGCTGTTTATCATTAACAAGTATTGTGCGTGTGACTGATTACCTCTTAGCACACATCCCTGCAAAATGATTGCTGTGGTAGAGGGCCAGTTCCCACGACACGCAGCTCTATGAGTTGTGCCACATTGTGCAGTGCTGAGATGTGTCCTCCCACTACAAGTCAAGGTTCTGGGTCTTTTCTGCCATGACCATTTAGATCCTACTGTGTGCATTTGTTTGTTACCTGGCTGTCAATGCCCACACTACTGTTTAGGTTGAAAGAGAGGCATGCTGAAAGGTAAGCAGGAGGCTAGATACCATGTGAGTGTGTTGGGGGGAACCTGTTTCTGTAGGGGAATTGTAAGTTAAACAAGCTCAGTGCTTTTGTCCTGTTGATTAGAAGATACTTGTCTGTGCCATAAAACCAACAATCAGCAAAATCAGCAGGCTATTCACAAGACAGTGGCCCTCAATTTATTTTTTTAAATAAATCATGAAAAAGAAATATATATATATGATTTTTTTTTGAGGTCTTCAATTGTTAGAGCTATTTTACGATGCTTAATACCCCTCCCTCTTACCACAAGTGCCTTTTTTTTTTTATACCACCATCTGACATAGGATATCTGATGTCGGTCAAGCTCACAATGCCGTTAATCATGTTTTTAACTACATTGCCAATAGCCTAAGAAGGCAGCCATTAGAAAATCCATCACTGATGATTTATCTTGCCAGGACCATTTGATGGCAGAGGAGCAATTTACTCTGTGCATCTTTCCACAGTTGACAGTGGAGTTTTATTATCGTGTCACAGTTGTAGAACTTCAGAAGGGCTTGACTCTAAGCGAGGACTGGAGTGCACAGAGAAGTGGTATTTGCTATGATTAAGCCTTGAAGAAAATGAGGGGTGGAGATCTGCAGTGAAAGTAGACATATGCCTGCTAAGAGTGGGTGTCAGAAGAACAATTGGGCAGAAAAACTGCAAAGACGCTGAAGCATAAAATGCAGAGGTGGTTACAGTTGTATTCTAAAAGCAGTTTACTTCTGTTTTCTTTTTAGTGTACTTCATAAAGCTACATCCCTGCATTCAAAAATAACTGGGGCAGGGGGGTGGGGAGGCGGGGAAAGGGCAAAAAAATTTCTGAAGTGATCAGCAGGATACTCTACTGAAGGTATTTTTAAAATAAGCCTTTACAAATAGGTAGCATCACAATATTCCTGGGATATCTAATACACTGAAAACATAATTCATCTCCAGACCAAGAAAAATTTAATGGAATAGCCAATAAACAAAGTTTGATGCAACAGGAATACATGCCTGCAACTACCCTAAAACCTTTCCATCTCTGTCTGGCCATGGGGGGAAAAAACAATAATCTTGCTCTTAAGTCCTATAGTGATGGACTAGTAGACTAGTTCCAAAATTAATCCAGGTCTGTGTTCAGGAACACTGAAATACTATCTTTGCAACATCAAAGTAAAACCTACTGTAACAAATCAGGAGCAAGGCTGCACAGCTGTTGGGTAGTTAGGAAACCTGGCATAGCGCCCAGAAAACCTGATGCCTCAGCTGCAAAGTGCCCATGTCCATGCAAACTCAAGACAGCAATGCAGCTACTATAAAGAATATACTTCATCAGATAAAAACTAAGAATTAAATTTCTTGTTAAAGGAGGAAAAAAAAAAAAAAAAAAGAGACACGCCAGTCACTCCTTAGAAGCACTACCAGCTGAATCCTAACATTCAAAGAAAATATCGATCCCAGAAAGGTCATTAATCACTACACTCTCAGTCAAACGACCTTGGCCAGTGACCTTGATAAGGCTGAGTTCTCCTGCTGATAGTGGAATGAATTACTTACTCTGTGCAGACACAGAACAGCACAATGCTTTGGAACAAAAACAAGGTGCAATTTAACCAGACGATATTAAGGAACACATAACCAGCCAAACAATGAATGGCTTTGAAGAAATAAGATAGAGAAAAAAGCCACAGCTCATTTGGGCTTTTTTTGGTTTTGCTTCTTTCTTTTTATTCCTTTCTAACCCACTCTGTGTTTAGGTCATGGGTGTTTTTACCTCTTCTTTAAGTGACTTCGTTAAAGTGAGACTATTCCTTTAATTTGCACTGGAGTAAACATTCCATTCTTTTCAACTTGGTAGTTCATATCACAAATAAAATGCCAATATGATATGGATGACTGTTTTTCAGTATTAATGATTTGACTGATAGTAGTGTGTAGCTAGCCCACAAATTGGTGAAGATTTCATTGTGGTTTATCTTGCATAAATTCTGAACAAATATGATAGTTCAAATTAATTGTTTTTAATGGGCCATTATCTTATTTCAATAGTATATCTTTTATCAGAAGACAAAACAACCTGTGTATGGAAGTTTCTTCCCTGAAACTGAGACATCACCATCACTTTAGAAACATGTTCTAGCAAGAATTTTGCAGAATTCACTTGTGAAACTCAGTTCTGCAAGACCAAAAACTTAGTAAAATTGAACAGGGTGAGCGAGGGGAAGATTGCAGGAAAAAGGTGCTTCAGTCCCTAACAGAACACAATGTAAGCATTGAGAACTTCAGCAAACTTGTGGAGAAAAAACAAGCAGTATCTCAGAACAATATGCCTTCATATACCTCTACTACATCCTAACATTAACAGTGTCCTCATACAAATTTCCTCACATCATCAGCTTTCTGCGTTTTGTCAGTCGTGAGGAATGAAGTGAACAGAAGAATGGCTAATTCACTTCTTGCTAGACACAGCTCAGAGCCTGGCACATAGGGCTGCTTTTACGTTAACACCAGAACACACAGTTATGAGTTAGAAGAGGGTGCATTAGTAAACCCGTCCTATGTCTGGTTCAGATAACATAAATGTTAATGTAGATGGATAGTCTGATTTGTACTTCTATTTTACCAACAACCAAGCTTATCGCTAAAAGTAATAATTACTATTAAATATTGTAGCAAATGTACTAACACTAATTATTATTGCTATTATACACAAACAAAAGGAGAGGGGGAAAAAAAAGTAACAATGTTGTCTGTTCCAGGATATGGAGTATCAGCAGTGTCAACATTTCAGTCAATTAAACAGACTAGACATATTCAAAATTGTGAGGCAGTACCTAGCCAAAGCCAGTGCCCTGTTTACTCTCTCCTCGAGGCCTGTGGTTCCCAATGCTTTCCACATCAGCCAGAATTTGAACGCATCTGGACGCCTGCTGCACTGAATGGACTTGTCACCAGTGTCATAGCTGACATCGTAGAACTTGTCCTGCTGGAATAGGTATGCAGCCTTGGCAGAGTAACACTTCTTCAGGAGGCCCTATTAGAAACACAACAGAGACTCAGATTGCTGATAAGCATTTTCAAATGTTTTTATCTTCACAAGCCAAAGCCTTTTTTTCCTGTCTGTACCAACTGCTTAGTAAAACAGAACTGCATGTGCAGGAAATTATCCAAAGCTTATGGTGCAGTTTAAGAACCCTGGATGAACCTGAATCTGGTGAAGTCAGCACTGACAACAAGGTAACTTTTTTTATTATTATTTTCACATTTTTTTATTATTATGTCACTGAAGAGTTGCAGGTTGAAGAGGAATTCTGACTCAAATCTCAAGAAACCATGGGAGTGGCTACCACAGAAACAGTTGCCCAAAGACATAAATGGGTGGGAAAGAGGGAGGAGAAGATGAAGCCTGTGTTGACTGCTCCAGTCTAGAGATTGGACGAACAGCCCCTGAGGAGCTTCCTACATGTTCACAAATGGCTCAATCTATTTCTTCTTTGTCAAACAAAGAACTTTATATACAGCACAGTTAGTTGCAGGTAGGGAAGATTTTAGCCTCAAGAAATAAATGTTTAGCCCTTACCAGAAAATAAAGTCACTGAGGATTTAGCATAGACTATCTGACTGTTTGAATGGAAACACTACGAGGAGGTTAGTACAACCCCAATTTTTGTCTCTTTTCATAGTTCAGACAATTTTAATATTTGAAAATAAACCTCAGAAAAGGTACTTTACCATACCCTAATTATGGTTTGTTAATGAAATTATTTTTATTTAGCAATCTCCAGCCTCCACCTTCAGAGAGGCTGCCTGGGCAGAGATGAGCAGCAGAAAACAGACAAAGATAAATGAGTAACGTGGCAAGTTCCAGCAAAGAACAAAGCTGGGAAACAGAAAGCACAGAGGCTGTTACAGGTTTAAAGGTGCAGGGGAAGAGAAGAGGCATAGGACAGGCTGTTGGCTGCAGAATGAAATATTGAAGTATACTCTGTAATACAATAAAGTAGAGACAAGTGCTGGCAGAAAGCAGGTTACAAAAGCAGAGATGAGGGTGGCCCTACAAGGAGCCCAGGAGACAGAAAAGTTTGTAGATTTGTCAGTGATATGAAAAGTGGGTAAGAAAAATAAACCACAATCTATAAGATAACACTAGAATAGAAATTCAGATGAAGTTAAAAACATGGCTACAGCATCTGATTCAGATCTGCAAACATGTATTTAAGTCACAGTTGAACCAGAAGTCTTCCATGCAGAACAGACCAAGGAACAGCAGCGGACAGCATGACAGAAGTTGCTAAACAGTATCTTGAAGAGCACAATTCATTTTCCAATTCAACATCACTCTTCAATTTGAACCAACTGAAAAAGCATTTCACATTTCATCCTTTTCTCTACATCTGCTGCAAGCCTGATTTTAAAATGGCAGACGGTGTCTGACATCACTCTTAAAGTGTCATATTCCCATACCAGAGGTACAATTCTTGATCTACATTACAATACACTATATATATACATATATATATACACACACACACACGGTAACTTTGGAACTGGCAATAAAATAGAGGAAAAAAGGTCAAGACAAAAAAAAATCCAAAGGAGAAATAATCCACTAGCATACACAGAATAAGTGTCCCTCTCTCCTAGCCTGTTCAATTCCCTCCATCAATACTAAAAACAAACCAAAAAACCAACCTGCGCACCTATTTGTAGAGCACAAAAGGAGAACACCAAAGGTTTCTCCACAACTTCTGTAGGGGTTTGTCAATCACATTATAATATCACTGGTTTGCAAAAAGGACAGCAAATTCAGTCTGAACTCTTTAGCCACAGGACCAGCACATTCAGCTTTGTGAAAAGACAGTTTATGTGGCAGCTTGGGAAAAAAAGGGGCAGCGGCTGCTCTCCCTCTGCAGTCATCAGTGATAATGTGCTGCTGTGGCACACAGCAGTATCTAAGATACTCACACCTACTTTCCAACTTTCTCAGAAAAAGAAAGGCAAGAAGGTGACATCAGAAACCAAAGAAAAGTCAAGCACTGAAGCATCCATCCTTTACAGTTTTTCTACAGGTTTGTGTTCTCTGGCTAGCAGCTGCACAACAGGTACAGGAGTCTGTTTGTCAAGCCATTGTGTGCTATTCATTTAGATCTCCATACCTTGATTTTCAGGGGAAATACAAGTTTACTAGACATGGTATTTAAAAAAAAAAAAGTTAAAAAGGCAGCAACATCCACAAATTTCAGTTAATTGCTTTGCCTCTTACTGACTTTAAAATTTTGCACAGTGTTTCTGCAGTGAGCGTATAGCAGGACTGATCAATGTGAGACTATCTTCTGCCTTATCAGAAAGTAATACAGCGGCACAGTAGAGGACATCACAGGATATTAGTTCCCCTCATGCCTGCCATCTGAGAAGTAATAACTTTTGTTTGTCACAAGAAACCTAAACTCGGTAATATTACAGAAAGACTGAGAAGTTCACTTAAGATCACAGTACAGCTGCAGAGTTTCATAGTTTAAAAACAAATGCTCTAGAGTGAAAACGCAACAAGAACAAATAGTTCAATATCTCAGAGTGAAGTCAAATTCCTGGGAACATATTTCATTTTTTTTAAAAAAAAAAAAGTTACTGTCCTACTCTCCTGGTGCATCTGAAGCTGACAAGATATGCTGGCTTGATGATTCTTTTTTATCTGCTCATCTTACTAATAACGCAACACACTCAAGAAATCCTGCTGAAGATATTGCCTACTGTCAATCTCCAGAGGCAACTATAGTGACAACCTCCAGTACGTCACTAGAACAGACAGGAGAAGAAACAAAAATCATGCTTTGTGAGAAAGAAAAAAATATGCAAGAAGCAAGATGGAGGAGAAAGAGAAGAGAAGAGAAAGGGAATGTTGCAGAACAGAGTTTGGGCAGGGAGGACAACAGAAGATGAAAAAAATCCAAGATAAATTTTATGCTCAAGAAAGCAGTTACTCTTTGATCGCTGCTGTCTCAAAAGTAATAGGCTTGAACATACTGAAGACATAAAAAGTCATCTCAGTTTTCCTTGTAAAATGATGGAAAACTAGAAGGAAAAAAAAAAGGAAAAAAGTATGCTTTCTAACTCAACATTCTCAGTCCCAAGAAGACCCCAACAGTTTTCCACACAGTAATTGAGCTGCTCTATCTGTTCAGAAGAATTGCAAAAATTTCTTTAGAACTTCCCCATTTGACAAGTTTGAGATTCTTTCTTCAGCATCTTTTATCTTTCTACCCTTTGTACAGAGACTAATGGTAGTTCTCTGCCTTATACTGGGGCTGTTAAAGTTTAGAAAACGGAAATACCATTTTCATGGAGGCCCCAGTCCACTATGAAGTTTCAAACAGCCTTTGGTTTTGACAAAGTCTATGGATAGTTGCTGTGTGTTCTAATTAGTAGCAAATAAATGAATAATTATTGATACTGAAATCAATATATAAGAGCTCCAGTTTCATATTTCAACATATTTTTCTCATTGAACAGAGCAAACCTTCTGGTATTTTTCCATTTCCATTGCTAGTTAAAAGCAAATTTCAATTTCATTAACAAAACACCTTTTTCCCCAAGACAAACATCTTCCTGGTTTGCCTCATCTGAAGCAATAAGAACAATCCTTTGAATAGCATACTTAAATTCTCAAAAGCAGTGCAGTGCAAAAGGCCTGTAATTCACTTCAAGAGGTGAGAAGGTGCTCTCAGTTGTACTAACCCCAAGCTGAAAGCAATGGGAATAGAGTATTTCCTGCAGCTGCCCCAGAAAGGAATCAGAGAAGTAGATTTCTTCGTGATACTGCTAATGATGAGGAAAAGATTACTCTGTAGATGGCTACCGTGATCACCTCAATTATATTCTGTGCTGAACTGGGATTTTATTAGCTACATTCTTTGAGACTTTGTTTTTAACTAATAAGTGAAAATACTGCTCATTACCTAGAATTGATTGCTAATTACCTAACCTAGTGCTACACTCTAATGAGTCACAGAACTTTGGCACTGGTGACAAACATTAGTTCTCTGTTTACATGGTGATAATATTCACGTTTATATGGATTATAGCAAGGACAAATTGGAGTAGCTCTGTGGTCTTAAGGGAGCATGTATAACCCAGAGACAAGAACAAAGTTGACTCATTAATGTTTTGAGAATATCGGTCCATTTAGCTTTGTGTTTAAATAGTCATTGCAATTCTATGTGTTTTCTGAGTAAGTCTATCTTCTTACAGAAGTGATGAAAGTTACTCAGGGTATAGCAGTGAAAAAGGGATAGCTGTGCATTTCTGGAGTGCTTTAAGCACTGAAGAACTATTGTCATTGATCTGCACTTTTACAGCGGATTAACCAATCTCTCTTTCCCTTTGGTGAAAACGCTTCTCCCTTCTAATCAAGTCAAACACGTATTTCTCTTTTCTATCTCTACCTTCTTTGGAAATCATTCCAATTTTGCTTCACTAAGGCTGGAAATACTATTTTATCAGCATTTCATTGCAGTTTTTCCTCTTTTTTTAATCTGTATAGGAAAATATTTAAATACATGTTTCATTCTAATAACCTAGCTGCAATGTCTTAAGCCTATTAACACTGCTAAACCACACAGCTTTGCTGATGCTATGTGGCAAAAAAACCCAACCAAAACCAGTCATACTATTACTTTTGCTAATGGGAAATCAGGGTGTTACCGCTACATCAGAAATGTGATGATTCCTTCTAAAGATTATCTTCTCATACATAAAGTAAAATACAAAGCTTGGGCTTGTTAAACAATCTATATGAGAGAGAGAGACTGAAGGGGATTATTTGTCCACTTATAATCACCTAACCCTGATCCTGAGGTAGTCCACAGTTTCCAAATGGGCCTCAGAGCAAATGGGAAGACAGGCTAACAAAACTTCCTTAATCAGACCTTCAAAGGGAGCTAGGGCTTGATTCATAAATGGAACTTACCATCTATGCCTATAAATAAATAGGCCTTAACATCTATGCTGCTCTGGTTTTTTGCAGAATTCACCACTTCAGAAACTACCTGAGGTTCCTTGAACATTCACTAGCAGAGCAATGTGTGCCGAACTTCCAGCTCCCATCTCAGCATCCAGCTCCCACTGAAGCATCCTAACCACAGTGAGAAGGAATTCTGTTCACATATAAATGTGTGCTTCATCTGCTGCCATAGGTATTTATGTAATTTCAGAGCAGTGGAAAAAGTTCCAAAGTGAGGAACAGATACACGTACTCTTCCATACTCTAACTGGTGTGAAAATAGCATTTTTAATGGGAAACTGGGTCCAGCTGCCTGCTCCAGATCTGGTATGGAAAGGACCAAAGTGAAGCGAGGCCTTTCTGCCAAAGTATCTTAAATATGCATTTGATCTTTTTTTCTTAAAGATTTATATTCCAACACTTTAAAAAACCTGATAAGAAAGTACTCAAATTTGTATGTGCAAACATCTCTTTGCATATAAAGACTGCACTGGCGCATACACAAAACATGCAAGTGCCAATTTTCCAGGAATTAAACACAAAGTAAAACACTCCTCCCCATGCAGAGAAGTCTTCTACTTTCCAGAACATGTCTCACTGTACAACAGGATCTGATTGTATGATCAGTAATACTTTTCACCCCTCAATGGCCTAGGGTTCAGCTCTACAAGTATTTCCAGCACAACATTGCCTAGCTGTGATTCAGAAGTGGAATAGGATTGCTCTATCAGATGTTACACTCCATGGAAGGAGAATACAGAAAGGCTGTCAGAGCCCTGAAGTTGGAACAGTGTTTGTAAAGTGACTCTAAATGCCAGGGAGGCTAGAATATTTCATTCCTCTTCATTTCTTTCCTCTTTCTTCCTGAGAAATTTCCACTATGCAGCCCAAGTAGTCTCATCATTACCTGAGGCTATATCTATGTGCTGGGCCTAATTAGGTAAAAATACAGCACTGAATTCTTCCCAAGCCTGCAATTAAGACACCACATTAATCTTAGTCAATAACTTCATTCTGCTTGTTTTTCATCCTGGAATAAAGATAAAGTGATGGACAGGTAGTCCTGGAGTCTAATGCTCTATAATCCCACAGACTCTACTCTAAGGAAATGAGGAGGCACACTTCTCCTTGCTGTCCTGCCATGTCTCACCCCTGACTTGAGGCAATCAGCTCCAAGAGAGTGCTGATTAGCATCTATGCTCTTTGGTCTTCATCAGTTCTTACTACTAGGAGTTAGTAACCAATTACAAGGACAGCTAACCACTAGCAGCTGAATAGAAACTATCAGCTGTTTTGACAGAGATCTATAAAAGTGATTTACAAACCATGGCCACAAAATAGTGATATAAACCTCAGGGGCTCCATATCATCCTCATGTTCAGTCATCCATAACCTATGAACTACAAGCTAAAATTCAACCCTGATGGTGGAGAACAGACGTAAGTTTTAGCAGGGCTGAGTTTGGTATGGGTCTTGATTAACTTCTTACTGGTTTCTTTATTACGATAGAAGAATTCCACAAAGATATAAGCAGGGACTTTTTCCACATTGCAGATTTATCTCAGTTTTGTGCCGCTTGAGATCAGAGCTCTGTTGTTTGCTTGCTAGACCTTTTAATTAGTCATGGCTTTTGGAAAGCCTGAATCACACTGGTGATGAGGAAGAACTAGTCGAGCGAGGAAAGAAGGCTCAGCACCTTTACCTGCATGTGCTCCGACTCCTTCCCTCTCCCACTCTGGTGCACCCATGCAAGGGGATGTGAAGAGGAGCTCTGCCTACTTTAAACAGAGACGCAGTACTGCTGCAGTCCCAATGGATGACAGCTATTCTGAGGACTTTGATGAGCTCAGTGTTTAAGTGCTGCAGACCCAGGTGACAAAAGACTCAATTCTGAATGCCAGTCATGTACAGAAGTTAACTAGCAAGGGCACCAGCTGCAAAGTTTGACCACTGGTGAGTACAGTGACTCGGATCGGTTTGACCCTGCTCTCTTATTCACCCTTTATTAATTTTGTGGTGAAATTCAAAATAATATCATTCAGCCTTTGCACTGCAGTGTAGTAAAACTGACTTGTAGTTCTTTTCTAATTACTTCCATTTCCATATTACAGCAATGACAGCCTACTGCATTTAAAAAAAAAGAAAAAGACACGAGGACTTACAGAGTTGTCTTTTACTAGAAGAGCACAGCACTGGATTCCTGCCAACAGCATTTTATGGGGATTCCAGGCGACAGAATCAGCCCTGCAAAATTTATAAACAGAGAAAGGGAGGTGGAAATTGCACCTATAATCGTAGGTACTAGAGAATCAAAAATGGCCAAACACAATCTAAGCAGACAAATCAGATTTCCCATTTTTTTTTCTCCACACACCCATAGGTTTAGAAATCTCTCCAATTAATAGTAATACGTATTTTGGAAAATGCAACTCTCATGGATACCAATAGGCCACACAACTGTCATATCAGTCCCTAGTAAATGTGCCCATGAACTAAACTGACTTACCTGTGGATGCCATGAAGAAGTCTGCAATGCTTCTTTGATATCAAAGCTGAGCCACCCCAAGAAGCCTGTTGGAACATTTATAGAGCCAAGACAATATTATTTGTATAAAGTTCTTTTGATAATACTTCAACTAATAATTTCTGCAGGTGTTTTTTCTCACTTAAAATTTAGTTTACTACATGGTCAGTGGGCTAAATGTTGCCTTAGTAGCATGCACTGAAATAAAGATGGCAGCCTGGGGCCTAAAATAGAGGAGCTGATGGTTTGTGCCACTATGTGAGCCACAAACTACACTGTCCCTTCTGCATAAGCAAGAGCATGAACTGAAGTGTCCCTGCATAACCAGACCTATTCCTGATACTGAGTCAGAGGTTCTTCCTTTCCCCCAGCCTAAACCTAAGCAGTGGGAGCAGAAAGCCCCATTTTGCATATCTTCCTCCTGACAGCTGTTTCCTTTGCAAGACATTCACAAACCAAATTGAGGACAGAATGACAATCTCTGCCAATTGCAAAGTCCAGGCTCAGATTTTCCACAGAGTTTGGATATGAAAAGCGAAGTCAGTGAGTAGGCAAAAGCAGCATTTCTGTTACCAGCAATCCAACTGACATTAAAATGGAGTAAGACTCACCACATCTCCCTCAGGTCATCTAAGAACTAGGTGTGTGGTTGTCCTGGTTTCAGCTGGGATAGAGTTAATTTTCTTCCTAGTAGCAGGCATAGTGCTGTGTTTTGGATTTAGCAGGAGAAGAATGTTGGTAACACGCTGATGTTTTGAGTTGTTGCTGAGTACTGCTTATGCTAGTCAAGGACTTTTCAGCTTCCCATGCTCTGCCAGGTACACAAGAAACTGGGAGGGGGCACAGCCAGAATAGTTGATCCAAACTGACCAAAGGGCTATTGCATACCATATGACATCATGCTCAGTATATAAACTGGGGGGGGTTGGCCGGGGAGCAGCGATTGCTGCTCGGGAACTGTCTGGGTATCGGTCAGCAGGTGGTGAGCAATTGCATTGTGCATCACTTGCTTTGTATATTATTACTACTATTATTATTAGATTGTTATTATTATTATTTTACTTTATTTTATTTCAATTATTAAACTGTTCTTATCTCAACCCAGGAGTGTTTCTCACTCTTCTCCTCCAATTCTCTCCCCCATCCCATCGGGGTAGGGGGAGTGAGCGAGCAGCTGCGTGGTGCTTAGTTGCTGGCTGGGGCTAAACCACGACAGTGGTCTAAGACTCATTTAGACCTTCTCTGTAGTGAGGAGCTCTCCACTGAAACTCCTTATTGAGTGTCATCTTATCTCTTCTAGATACCTGTCTTTGGGTGACACCTTTTGCAGATGTCTCTCTCCATGGACTATAGAAGGAACCCAGGCAACAAGCTTATATCACCCAAGTTTAACTTCAGGGCAACTGGAGTCGGGGAAGGTGACTCTCATCCATGAATTCTGCAATGATCAGATTACACACACCAGCTGCTATGAATCTTCAGTTCTCAAACAACATTTGTCCATGGGGGTGGGATGGGGAGAACATGCAACAAACAGAAGACAAGTCATACAGTGCATTTGAGAAATTATTATTAAATATGAAAATTTTAAGGCAGGCAGAATCCACTTAAATTCCCTGTGATAAAAGCAAGTCTCCTCAGAAACACACAGGAGGCATCAGTCCACCGAACACAACTGGACTCAGTTTATTTAAAAAAAAAAAAAGTCATAAATTTGGGGCTAATGAAGAAGAAATCACTGATGTGAAGATTCCCAATCTAAGCATGGAGAACACGTGCTTGTTTGGTTTTTGTTCTTTTTTTCCTTGAAAGAAACAGATGTGATAGCTCATCTATGAATTTAGCATCAGTATTTGCTTCATAGGCCATACATTAGGAATCAGATCTGCTATCTCTGGATACGGGAATGGTAAAGGCTCACAAGGGAAATGAAAGGTTAATAACTTGTCTTAACACATGTCTTTCTCATTAATGCAGTACATTAATGCACCACCCTTGCTGAGGAAAGGGCCGCTGCTGAATCTACAGGTGGGACTTAAAGCAGGAAATTACTTGCCTCAAACTTCACAGTAATCCTGTGACAGAACCATGACTTGAAACTAGGTTTCTCCAGCTAGCGCAAATTAGCCATGTTACAGGAGGACGATCAAACTGATCTTCCTATTCATAGACAGATTTTACTCTTCTCATTCTATGATTCAATAAAGCCAAAACAGTCACTGTTATTCAATAAAGCCAAAACAGTCACTAAGTTATTCCCTGATTTTCATAATTCATAAGCAACCCATTGAAATATAATAAGTCTTTAAAAAACTTGTATCCAAAGGTGTCTGTATTTGAAAATGTTGACATTTTCACACCGTCTCTGAAAAACAGGACTCGAAAGGCCCTCAAGAGGTCATCTCAACAGTGTGCCACCCCCAAAGGCAGGATGAGCCATATCCATCTCATTTCTGTCAAACACTTGTCTTTTCTAGCTATTACTAATGAACACACCTAGCTTGTGATTAGCATCAAAGTGAAAAATAAGGTGCAGAGAGACATCAGCAATTGCTGCCTCCACAGCACTATTGGCACTGCTTTCTGCCTTTGTTTTAAGAATCACTGCTGTTGATCTGAAAGAGAGGAACGGTAATACTGGAGATCCAGGCCGCTCCACCACCTTTCAGTCTCTCCTTGAGACTCAGAATTACAAGATGCATTTGTGCTCCATGCTTCTTTACCCAATTCAAAGACCAAGCACTTAGGGATCCAGAGCTGTCAAAAAAACCCAAAACAAATGCGATGGCACCTAAGACTGAGAATCACTGGCTTTGTCTGGTTTTAAAGACCTATAATGATGGACACTGCACAAGTTAACCATTTGTTTTTAACGGCAAGAACCCTACTGATTTTAAGTGTCAGTCCTAAACAGTGTTACCTCTTGTCATACCTGCAGTGATCAGGAGAACAGATCATTCCTTTTCTTTTTGCAGCAGCTTTTGAAGCATCTGTAGACTATTATGTATTGTCTCTTTGTCTTCTCTAGTTTAAATAACATCAGTGTTTTCAATCTTTCCTCATTGGTCATAGTTTCTAGATATGGTTCTGTTTATCCTCACTGCTTTACTATTTTCTAATCTTTCTCCTGTAGGTCCTTAACCTTCTTGAAACACAGCTCTTTATTTGGACAAATCTAGATAAAGCAGATGGAGCACCAAGCAGAAAGAGAGAATTATTTTATGTATCTTTTTTATTTGATTCTGAAAGACATTTAACCCTGTTTGAAAATGCTTACAGTCACCGATTTGTGGTGTACTGCAAACCCCGGATCTTTTTCCAAAGATCTGCTGTCTAGCCAACAATCCCCAGCCTGTGTTTGTGCAGTTGATTATTACAGCTTAAACTTAGAGCTCTATCTCTATTGAACTGTAGCCTAGTTTTTCCACTTTTTTCTCCAAACTGTCGATCTTTGATTTCTAATCCTGTCCTCCCACTGCCTCTTGCAGCAGTTTTATGTCATTTTCAAATTTAGTCAGCGTATTCTTTTTCATCCAAGTTATTAATGAAAACACCAGATAACTTCTAACCTAGGATGGACCTTTGTGGAATCCTGCTCAAAATTTTCTCCCCTTTCAGCAGTGAACCACTGGTAACTGCTCTCTGGGTATGATTTTCCAGCCAGGTTTTCACTCACTACCACAGCTGCAGCTTGGCACGTTTCTCTGGCTTTCTGATGAGATACTGCAAAGACACAATAAAGCTAACTGCTTCCCCTCCATCCATGAGACTACAGAAGGAAGGTAGATTGATCAAACTAGACTGATACATTTTGTTTAAAACAAATCCAGCTGAGAGCAATGCAGGGTAGCTCAAAACACAAAGATTATCACCTGTGTCCCATGCAATATAATTGGTAACTAGGTATGAGAAAATGACTGTGTTTCATATGCAACAAACTACTTACAGCTGAACGATGGGAATCACAGTGTTCACAGAGTGATGAAAATAACTACCTCAGCACAGGCTAATAGGTCAAACCTGATTTTCCGTACTGGTCTAGCCGCAGGAAAAAGGTCAAAGTAAGGACCAGCAGTGAAGAAATACTCATACACAGTATTTAAAGCTACATGAACACAATACATGACATACATGTACTGGAACTTGAGTGCATATTGATGATGCAAACCAAGTCATTAAGAAAGGCATCATAGATGTATGATAGAATGCACTAAGCAACTTGAATATGTGTGTGAATACAGTAATGTGCACAAAATAAGCCTGGTTAAAGTCTCTGCACTTAAGCTGTTGAATGGCTTGACTGCTGAGACTGTCTGGGCTTATTGGTATCATCTCCTTAAAACAACTTTTTCCTTAACTCCCTTTTCTTCTTCAGGTTTGTCTCCATGGGAGAGCTTATCTACTATTTCTGACTTTATTGAAATTTATCTTCCTGAAGCCAACTGATTTTATGTTGATGTTCTCCCTTTTGCCTTTCCTAAGAATCGTGAGCTTTATCATTTCATATATAATGAAAAGCGTCTCCCCAAGGCAAACATATCAATCTTTGGGATCAGAAAATATTCTAAAATGAGATACATCAGTGTAAATCTGGAAATAACACCACTGACATTCATATAAGATATTCTTATAAACAGCTCTTGAGACCATTTGCAGTAGGTAATCCTGATTCCCATCAATAATACACAAAAAGTCCTAAATTAGACAGAACTTCCGCTGGATTTAATCTTTCTTTTAATTGTACTGTATCCTTTTTTCCTCCGAAGTTACAGCAGGCCCAAACAGTAGTACTCACTTGCTATAACTCAGACTGCATAATGTGTAAATCATTCAACAAGAAACCAGGCCTTTCAGAGGAATGTAGATCCTCAAAGCTTTCAAAAATATGGTATTCTTGCCTATAAGGGTAGAAGGAGGTAGGCTTGCTTAAAAACAAAGAAAGAATCCAACTCTTCACTATGTTTCTTGGACACTATTTCTGAATGACAGATGCCTGGTCTCACTGTACCTTTTCACATATTTTTCTAGTAAACCTATTTCTAACGGTGCTGTGAGTGAAAAAGGTCACATTGTGAATTACAATCTGCTCATTTTCTCATAGCACATTTGTATATACATGTATGCCTGATGTCACTTAGGTGGAAAGCTTTCAGTCTTTTCCCCATACCCTGTTCTCATATAAATACAGCTAGAAACTTTAAACAAAAAAATAAAGAAACAGACAACTATTTGACTCTTCATAGAAGGCAAAAGGAAAGATGGAAAAAATACTGATAGAAATAACTCCTGAGCACCACTGAGAGGTTCATAACATGAATCACTTCTTAACAGAATGATTGGTCTTCCAGACCATAAACCCAATTTATTACTGGACATTTGTCCTTCTACTGGGAATCAATTAACATCTGACAACTACAGTCACTGTTCAAACAGAGAATTAAGATATTCACTGGCATTTTTACCTTAGTTTAACATGAGGCAAAATTGGAAGAAGAAAGTTAATTCTTTACAAAAAAAAAATACCAACTGCCTATGAAGTATATAGTTCAGAATATGGCCCAGGCTCATCCCACCTAATTTTAGTTATGCAGCTACAGGGAGTATGTTAGGAGACTACTTGTTGTCCTCCTACAGCCATTGGAGATGGCTCCAGCCATGTCTATTCAACTCACCTCAGATCCAACACAGATTCTGAATACATCGCTCTTTCCACTGACTATACACATACACACAAGAGACTAGCACCTAAAGTGAATGCTGCGCTTCTGCTGAAAATCATCTGGGTCATTCTCGCCAGCACACAGCCATGAGGAGGTGTTGCAGATGCTTTAAATACCAGGGCTAAATTCTTCACCTTTGCCTCCAAGTCAATAAGAAAATTCTTTTAACTCACACATACAGCAACTTTATTTATTAATGTCTGTGAGGCATTTATTTGAAACACACACCGCTGCCTACGTGATTTTTCATTAGATACTCAACATGAAACAAACACTTAAAAAATTTAAAGCAGGTCTAAAAAAATCTCCATTAATGTTGCTCCAGATGCTTTCACTGCTCCATGGCTTTTAATCTAGCCATTCTGGATTTGTGGCATTGCAATTATAAAGAGAATGCAATTTTAGAAAATATGAAGAGACCTAGTTTTAGAAAAACACATTTACAACTAACTCTTTCAGGTAATAAAAAGGCTCAATGATTATTCCAAAAAGTTAGTATCCAAACCTAAAATTATAAAGAAATGAGAAAAGAAAAATTTCTAACAATTTGGGAAAACATAAGGAGATCTACAGGAAACTCAAACCTGTAAATATGAAACAGAATAATTTACAACTGGTTGAGTCAGAAATATACCTTTTTTTTAACCTGTATGAACCATACACCACAATTCTAATGCGTCCATTCTCCAATAGAACATGGAAAGAATCTGAAGTTATATTTGTATATAATCACCCTTGAAGCGTTTTTAGGAGGTAAAAGAAGAAGAAATTGATTTTTAAATCATTTTGAAATAAAACCTGACAATGACAAAGTAGCTTTGACTGCTTGTCACAACCAGATTATTTGCTGGTTTTCAGCACATGTAACAGAGATAAATCAGAATGTATTTCTGTTCTCTATGCAAAAAAAAAAAAAAAAAGTTGTTATTAGAGCCCAACTTGCTTCTACAAAGAAACATCAACAGTCAAAGAAAAACAGCAATTATAAAAAAGCAATGCAGAACAAAACTACACAGTATACAAACTCACGTCAACATGAAGCCAGAGGCCATGCTTTTCACAGATATCGGCAATTTTATCCAGAGGATCAAATGCTCCCAGCACTGTTGTGCCTGCTGTAGCACAGACAAGAAATGGTGCTGACCCCTGCAATAGGATTCAAAACAAACAAACAAACGTAATTTGCACTGCTCATTTCCTCAAGTATAAAAAGGTCTAGGAATGTAGGACAAAGATGCGACAGTCTACATTTTAGTTTCCCAGCAGAAGGTACTGCATTTAAAAGTGCTGACTCTTTTTTTTTTTTTTTAAACAAACAAACAAAAAAAAAGGCATTTTCCATTTCCAGTTAACACCATCCCAGGGCAGACTTCACCAGCTTCAGACTGTTTTGACAGATGCTAGTTTTGTCAAGATCAAAACATACCAGACATTTGACATCTCTCTTTATACACTGATTTTAATTTTTCAGTCTTCCACATTTTACTACCATATTTGCTGCCATTCTGCTGAATAAAATAAAGCTACTAGCTCAGCCAGCAGGCTACCCATGCAAGAAAAAGAACTCATCCCCCTTAGGGTTTCACCTGCATTGTATCTACAATGCCCCTATTCTCTGCCTGGTGAAGAGGAACCTCCAGTTAGGGAACATGATTTGCCTTAGGCAGCACTGGCACGGCACATACGGTGACTGGGACAGTCATCACTACCTGACCCCAATGCCTGGTTTACAGCAAAGCCCTCTTCTCTTGCTCCTACTCCTGTCTAGAAAACAGGAAGGGCTGTAGATAGTAACTGAACATTAGGAAAAAGATGCCTCAGACAGTTTTAAGGTTAGACAGGTGGGATAAGGGAAACTATTGTCAGGCTGCAGTCTCAGACAACCATCACAAGCCACCCATTTTGGTTTCAGTGGCTTTGCTCATTGCTTTCCCATGCAACTAATACCAGGGGTGCAATTACAATAGCAGACTAGGCCATGTATACCAGCTGGCACCTACCCTTGCAGATGTATGTGCCAGTGCCTACTTAGGAGCAGAAACTGAAACAATTAAAAGAATTGGTGGAGTTTGAAACAACTGCATGAAACTGAGGGTATCAGCCCTAGCAATGACTGTGTGGTCTCACTTGCTGGTAAATACATGCTAAAGGAACTCCTCTGCACGTTTCAGCACCTGGCCCACAGCATGACAGTGTAGCTACTGAAGATGGACTAAAGTTGTTATTAAGTCGTATAATCTGTGATCCCTGGAGTTCATCTGCAGTGAATTAAATCTCTCAGATGATGTAAGTCTCTCTGCTGACGTGACTCAATGTAGCATTACTGAAATCAGACATCAGCTGAAAAAAATTAAACTCTACACATGAGTCTTTCATGTATCTTCAATTCAGCTGAAATCTGATCTTTCTTTAAAAAAAAAAAAAAAAGAAGAGGTTGCCCCTTTTAAAAATCCACTACAGAGGTAGACAGGCTTGATTCACATTTACACTCTGACAGTTTTATACTTCTTTAACAGTGTAGAGGGCTGTTAGAATGGTACATAATTATGAAGTATTTGTATTTTAAAATTTCTTTACAAGTTGCTAAAGCAGTGAAAAGTAACCTTGGAATGAATTTAAATTAATCCCATACATTCACAAAGAATTACCAGCCTACAATTCACTTCTTGGTTATTCATTCCCACTACAACCTAACACAAAAGTCAATCAAACTTACAAACCAGCCTGAAGCTCAAGTACAAAACACTTGCAAGTGAGGCAAAGATGTATCTACTTGTTTCTGTAAGCGTTCTCACCAATTTTCTCCCACAGCTACTTCAAAGTCAAAGGTCCCCCAGCAGCCAGTAGGTAACATGACTGAACATGGGAACAAGTCTAGGATCTCTACAAATTCCAAAGATTGTTACTGTTAAATTTTTCCCACAAAGAAGGAAGTTAAATTTTTATTCTTCTTCACAATATCATTAAATAAATATTCCTGAAAAAATTATCTAAAAAGAGGCCTCAGACTCTTGCTATTCATAGTCAGTGATCACTTTGTGCTCCTATCACTAGCAAATACATCCTCTGCTGCCTAGAGTCATTAGAATATTTACTGTAATTCACTGAAGTGTCCTTCTGTAAAAGTTGTAAAGTAGCACTTTATCAAGGACAGACACTGAAGCACTGATGAAATGAAAACCTTCCAATATACCTGGAACTTCTATTAAAATGCAAGTGAAATAGTCGTCTGTAAGCCGAGCTTTTTAATACAGAACATTTGTTTTTAAATTGCAGAGCACCATACTGAGGTTGACCATTTTTTTTTTTTTAAATCATAAATGCAAGCAAATTTCTTTCAAATAACCATTAAATTTATTATTACATCAACAAACAAGAATTCTGGTTTTTCAAGAGCAGGGAGCTCATTCTCCTGTCAGCCTGCTTCCTCTTGCTCCATTTTATTTCAGTCTTTTTTCCCCCAGCTTGCTCAAATGAGTAAAGTACAGGTTGTCTTCCACAGATAATGCAAAGTACATAAAGAGGCAAGCAAGAGAGTTTGCTAGGTCATTAGGGCCACCATGTATCAACAGTTATGCTATCTAGCATGAAACTCAAAGAAGAAATGGTTGTTTGGCAGATGTATCTAAATCAGATCTTAGTGAAAGCTGCTGTGGCCATGCCAGTGCATGACAGGACAGCACTGCCTTGGCTTTTCTATCAGCCACAAAAGTAGGTTTCCCAAGGAAGGATTCCATGGTAGGCATCGTCCACACCATGGACATTGCACTAGTTGCTTGGTTTTCACAGATCATGGACTAAGGGCGGAGCTCTGAATCCTACTGCGCTGATGCACAAACTGCAAGTGAGAAATAAGGTGAGCTAACCAAGCCAAAAGAAGATGCTGTGTGCCTTAAAATTCACATTCAGTCCTCCAAGCTCTCTAAAATAAATTACATTGACTATAGTAACTGAGGTCTTACAGATTGTGGGAATGTATGCTAATGTTGTTCAAATACACACATCAGTACATTTCCAAATGCTGGCCTTTGACTTTCTACTTGGCAAAGTCCCTGGGGGAAAAGAGGCACAGGACAGAATCTCTGCACTCTTGCTACAATATTAAAAAGGACCAAATTCAGCATTTGTAGCTTGTATGATAGTTTTAAAGACTAAGCCACATGTTACAGCTCTTGCTCACTGCAGAAGATAGAGCAATAGCTGCTGTAATTAACAGAAAAACCTCAGTTTTAATTTACCATTTAAGGAAAACGAATACTGCATCCATTTAAAAAAGGATCAAGGGCAAAAGAAATCCTAGAAAAAAAGTGCTAAAAACTTCAGAGCAGTGTTGTACTCTGGACTTTCATTAGTAGTAAACACCCTGTGGAATTTTTCTCCCTCGTAATAGCATAACGTCTAGAAGTCTTGGCTTGTAACACAAGGTTGTGGCAAACAGACTGCACCTGTAAGAAAGACGCTGTTACATTAATTGCCCTATTTTTAAGATTTCACTCACTCCTAGTTTTCCTTCCTTTCACTCAGACACAAGCACACAGTCTGCATACACTCCTCCTCTCCTTCACGCTCTCTCTCCCCCTCTCACCTCTTTCCTGGCCCGTTGGACTTGTTTCTCCAGTTCCTCAGGTATCATCTTACCTCTAAGGGACACAGATTTAAAACTTTTTCAGTTACATTCAAATAGGTTGGTTATGTACAGCACTACTGCATTTTAAAAAGGCTCAGAGACCACAGCCATGGTTTTTGCTTGCTTACCTTTCATCTGTTTTGATGAAGTAAACATTCTCTGTACCAATACCCAGGAAGGAGGCTGCCTTCTTCATGGAGTAATGACACTGTAAATGAAAGAGCCATAGAAAAAAAAAGTAAGTATGCAATTAAAATGAAAGAAAGAAATTCCTTAGCATAGGGAACAGTGACACTGAGATTAATTTAATAGCAGCCAAGAGTCATGACAACAGTATATCCTAACACAAAAAGCAAACTGACAAAGCTACACAGCACCAAGACCATCTTGTATTGAACAATGACACACACTGAAGACTGGGGAAAATAAGACAAAGAAAGATGTGCACCATGTTTAAAATGTGGGCTTAAAAAAAAAAAAAAAGCTCTATTCCATACAATTTTTTTTAAAGCTGGTTCTGCATTTGAATGAAAAGTAGAAATTTTGAAGTATCATCAGGGAAGAATTATTAATTGTTTCAAAATGTTTTAATAGAACTGAGTCAAAGGTATCAATGAGTGCAAGAGTTAGGAAATGCATGAGAAGAAAGGTCCAAAGGCTATTTAACTCAACAGCCTAGAAGCAACTGATAAGTCTGAAAGTCCAAAAGCACCACTCCTTGGAAACTGACCCCTTAATTAGGATGTATCTTATGATATATCTAAAGCCTCTACTTGTAATTTTTGTAATTTTTCTATATGCTTTCTCTAAACATCAGCTTTTGGCCACTGCCAGAGACAGGATACTATGCTAAACTGACCCTTGGTCTGATCCAGCAATTCTGTTCATAGGATCAAGGAGCTCAAGTCCCAGGACTTACCAAAGCCTTTACATGTGGTACAATTGGGATTTCTAAGGCTTTCAAAGCCCTCTCTCTGCAAAAGGATCTGAAAATCATGGTCCTGTGAAGGTTGTTTACATGAACGTGAATCTTAGAAGCCATTATGAAAGCAAGCAGACTTTAGACAGGACTCAGCACATCTTCAAAAGTTAATATGGACTTTGCAAAAGGCTCCAGTCTGGACCAGTCCGCATTTTTCAGAAAATGAAGTTAATATTTCAGCAAAGAATTTTAGCTAAGTCTCATCACAGAGATGTCTTTGAATGAGTACAGATACGTGCAGCCCACTTCTTACTTTGTACTGAATAAAGGGCATTAGTGTATGAAGCCTGTGAAGTGAGTGTAAAAGAAGAGACCCCGTCACCTGCTCAAAGAATGTTAGAAATGGGTGTTTATTCAATCAGAATGTGGTAAAATGGCTCTGGTGAGGATACGCAAGCTCACAGTCCACTCTGTACTTTTTACAAGCTTTTCTTCTGTTAAACAAATATTCAAGGTGTATCTTACCATATTTCCAACATTCACCTCTATAAGGACCTGCTCTTCTCTGGATACTGTTATTTGAGTATAAGAACATTTTGTCTTATTCCAGAATAAGCATATGCTGATCTCAGTTTAATCCATCTTCAAGACTAGCCTGGGAACTCAAGATACAGTAACCTTCTTAATCTGAAGATATTTTTAGACATCAAAACCACTCTGAATAACCTGCAGCATGCCAAATGCCTACCCACTCATAGCAATGGAGTCAGTTTTGAGAGTATGCAGCATCTCATAGGACTACACAGTTCTGCTCAAAATCAAGATCACCCAAGCCTTGGATCATCACTGCTCTTCTCAAAAAATAAAATTGGCTCTTTTTCACATTATTACTTGAAGAGTTAAAATAACGCATACTCCAGCAACCATGAAGATGTCTAGAATTGTTACTTTTCATACAGGAGGTGAAGCCAGGTGGTTAATTAATTCCATTTTCTTCCAGAGAGTTCACACAAATGCAGTTACTGTGGAACATAATTATGAAAAATGTACAACATTTTAATGTGTGGGCATGAATATATTAAGGGTATTAAAGCCTGTCACGTTTATTTTGATGAGACAGATCATCTCAAAGGGCCCTTTTTCTTTTTGACAAAAAGGTTTCCCCCACCATCATCCACTTTTTAAATAAAGGCATACAAAGACAGTACCTGATACTATCAGGTAGTTTTAAGAAAGCTTAATTTTGTAACATGACACATCCACAAAGCCTTTAGGGCTCATTCATTTAGACTGTTACAAGAATAACAACATACATAGGTGGATAATTAGTCTTACATTACATCAAATTACATCAATAATGGTAATAATGATTGTAGAGCGGCTATGTGTTGTTCAGTAGAAGTTTGGAGATGTTTTCAGCTGATTAGTGAATCACTTAAAATACACCTTGCCTCCATCACTGATTTCTATCCATTAGGTTCAAATGAAAGGTATGAATCACCAGGAATAATCAGATTGCTCCAAATTGAGAAAGCAGTAGACCTGCAAATTCAGTATACTAGTAAAGAGGCAATCACTAAATCATGTATTTTATTATAAAAAAAGGTATGGGAGACTGGGAGAAAGATAAAAGAGGCTTGAGCACCAGAGAGATTATACCAAAAAGCAGAGGGAAAGAGAAGAACAAAGGGAATACCAAAAAGAATAGGCTGCAAGATACATTATTTCTTGCCTCCACAAGTACTTTTGCACCTCTTGGAAAATTTTGTCTGGTCTTCAGCAGGACAGAAAAGGGACAAGACTTATACTACTACATAGACTTGGAATATGCTTTCTCTGATGAAAAAAGTAGTCTTTCAGTGATATTGAAAACATACAAGAATTTCTTTTTTTTCCCCCACTATCATTTCTAGAAGCCATTATGCTAAATTACACCAAATCATTTTAAGAAAAAATATACCAGAGAACATTTAGCAGCTCCAGTCACAACAGTGTCAACTATTTCACTTGTTCATAGTTCCCTTTCCAAAAAAAGGGAAAAAAAATCCAGATAAAAGGTATTACTTGTATCTAGATTATATATGTAATTTTAAATAATAATTTTAAATACTGTGAGTTCAGATTACTCTTGCCATGTCTTTTGCAGTTCTGTTTGTTTGGACACATTATTAAATCTGTAGCCATTTGTAGTAAGAAATGAATGCCTCTGAGCACAAGACCAAATTGGAACAATGCATTTAAGATGTGCTGCTGTACTATTTTAGCTATAGCTAGACAGTTTTTGTTTCCTAATAACATTTGCAAAGACAAGGTACTTTCCCCTGTGCTCATTAAAACAGAAGATAAATTTGTATTTTCTTGATTTTGAAAAGTTTCCTAGAAACATGATTGCATAAAGCAATTACATTATTATGAGATTGTTTTATTACTCATTTTTGTCTGTTGTAATTTCAACAGGGGACAACATGGTGAGTTAATGTTGTGTTCTCTCACTTTATTACTTTCATGATCAAGTTGCACTGGGGAGGAATTTAGTTTCATTGCATCTAAAAAACTGCTCATATCAGCATGCACATTTCAACTGTTTACATATCCTCTTCTACCCTCAGTTACCTCAAATTTAGCAGATTTCTACCTTCAGAGCAATGCAATACATTCTTGGGTCAGAATAAAGTTCAGATGGGACTCAAACAGCAAAAAGTGATAAAAAGGTGGGCTGACATCTATAACTACAACTGCACTCAGCTCCTACAGAGCCACAAATCATGCCTCAAGAAAGTGGGATATAACAATTTCTCTACTACTGCTACTATCTCAAGAGGAATCACTCTGTAATGGTCCAGCAAGAGAACTATGGAGTAGTAGCATAAACAGTGTTCATTGTGTATCACCATAATTTTAAGCAGCTAAACATCTTGCTTGCAGGAACAAGGAGTCTTTTTATTCCTGAAGGCCAGAGTATGTGAGGATCTTGGGTCAGCCATGCATTAAACATACACCTTCCTGTTATCCAAGAACATACAAAGGATACATAGCCCCAGATCACGTTAAGATTAAGTCACTAACAAGTCCATGCATTCCCCTGCTCTACAGCAAGGCAACTCTTTCAGTCTGCCAAGTGCCAGACTGAAACTTTGGGATTTGGCAACTCAAGGCAAAAATCATTTCATTTGAACACAGTATTGAAGCCAAGCCCTAAAATGACACAAGTGCCTTGAGCAGCCATGTGTTTAGACTCCTTATCAATCCTCTCCGTTCATTATAGCCTCATGGCTTCTTCATGCCAACACTGTTTGCCTGCTTCACATCAAAGATAAACACAGGTTGTTAACTTCTCCAGGATCATTTTTTTTAATCATTTGCTTCTCCAGGTACCTCTTCAGTTAAAAAAAAAAAAGAAGTGCAAAATACTAAATAGAAGAAGGGTCAAAATAAAAACAAATAATAAAAAATTAAGATTGAGAGACACGAGCACTTACATACTTATGTTCAGTGTAGGCCATTTATTACATATATTCTCAGTATGACATGTCTGAACTAAACAAAATTCCAAAAGGTAACGTAACTTGGACTCGGTACAGGTGGATCTAAAGTAAGTACATATGAATATGCACATCTCCTCCCTCATAACCATGAATAAACACTAGAGATCTCAGACAATAGCCACAATATCTAACTACTAAAAGTGGCAGTTTTACAGCAAGTGATTATTGAGTACTAAACACAACATGGTTTTGTGAATCAAGATATCAGAGATCAAGAGCATTGCCTTGCAAATAATTTACCAATTTATTTTTCCTGCTCAGTTCTATGTTCTAAAATTTCTTTTGTCATGAAATTTAATGCTTGTTTGTTTTAGAGTACGAGAGTATACATTTTAGTTAAATCTTGCAATGAAATAAAATGTTACTTCATGATAAAAATTCTATGTGCTTCACTTCAAAAGTGTTAATGGAACATGTTTCAACCTCATTTTTTCCTCTTTAGGAATTTTTAAGATGTAATGTGATGGATTAAGTATGAACTGGCATGTCATTTCATATACACACTTTTCAGAAAGAAAAAAACTTAAATATATTTTGCCTGGGGGGAAAAAAGAAAAAATCCCTTTATTTAGGACATTTGGATTCAGTTCCAAAATATACATGCTGTCTTGGACAACTTATGCAATGCCTTCATCCCTCGAGCCTCTTCAAAATAAGCCTCTCGTCTATTTACACTTCAAACTGTTTGGAGCATAAACTTAAGAGCTAAGATTATTTTAGTAACTATATACTTCCTAGTACAACAAGGTTCTCACTTCCACTGGGGCCTTTATAGAGTAGAGTCAGAATTAATAACAACACTGTACTAATCAAATGATAAGCTCTTAAAATTGGAGGGACAGGTGAGAGAAAAAAGCCTTAAAAAAAACTAGCTTCAGAATAAATGTATGAATACAACGCAATTTCCCACAGGCAGTTTGGACAGATATTATTCAAAAACTTTAAAACTTGCCACATATTTTTAATTATTAAAGAAGAACTGTCTAAAGATCCAGCAGTTTTTTCCAAAATGCTTTATGGTGGGTTTGGTTCTGCACCACAACCAATCTGTATTCAGACACAGGGCAGAGTGGGAGCTGCAGAGAGCCATCTCACAGGTCCGCAAGTGCTCAGCTTAGTACAAATTAAACCTGCAGAAAAAACCTTTGACATCCAAAACCTACCTACAGTTCCTGCTAGGCTTTACACTATGGGAAATGAAATGCTGCAGACCTCCACAACACACCACATGCATTCTGCTTCAGGTTTGCCCCACGTACAGCCTATTCTTGTATCAGCAGTTTCCAAGAGCAGGAACATCTGTGTTTGTTTTCTGCAAGCAAGGAAGCTTCTGCAGGGAAATTTACCATCAGACTTCTCCCCTTAGCTCCAATATTCCACCTCATACACTGATGACAAATTTATTGTACCAGGCCCCATCAGATATGCAAATGATATAATTCTGCAGCCATTGAAAAATAGAGTTCAGAAAGCTTTTTTTGTTTTGTTTTTACCTCTTCCGAAGTGAACAGGACTAGTCTTGGCAAACCTGAAAGCCCTTTCTCCTTTATTTCAGGGCAGAATTTGTATCTTGCTAAGTTCATAGCATACATATTAGAAACAGAGCCACCTGCAGAAAGAGACATACAAATATCATATTAGCCACAGTCCTAGCACCTCTCCTGCGTCTGAGTGCTTGACCTATTAGGGAAAAATTAAACCATACAGTTATAGCCTATAGATGCATCATAGCTTATTTACTCCCCAAAAAGCCTACAGACATAAAGCGAACTTTGGCCTCCACAGCATGCATGGAAACAGAGCGTGTTTGTATGCTCTTTGGGGATATTTCCTGAAGAATAAGAACTGTGCCCAAACACTCCTCCCTGACAGAGAATACCCTGCAACAGCTCCTTCCCATTTACACGGAAGCAGTGCCAGCTCAGCTGCCCGCACTGAGCTCAGCTGTGGCTGCACCGTACAGAGCCCAGGAGATCTCTTGGGCAACCAGGCCTCAGAGTATTATGGGGAGAAAAAAAGCCATTAGAAAAAAACCACAGTGAGTGGGAACTGGAAGATCTGCAAGGTAAGATCTGGACAGGTTCTATTCACGTAAAAGAACAAAACCAAAATAATAAGAAAAACCCTTACATAAAACTAGCACAAAAAAGTACAATTCGTTTATCTTTTGACAGTATCTCAGTAAGTTTTAATTAAGCAATTCTGCTGTAAAAGCAAGGATTCTACTGAAAATACACATCAAATCTGATACGAAAAAAAAAATCCATACCATTAATATATTAAAAAAAAAATTAGGGGATTTTAGTTTGTTTATTTTTTTACTACTCACATGTAGGCTAGAATTACTGACTTTGTTTTGGTTTTGGAGGGGTGGTTTAAACCCATCTACTCATTTAATTTCTCTTCTCACCCCCAAATTAGATAGAAAAGCTTCACATCTAGCCTAATAATTTGTTATCCGAATAATCTGTGGAATAATATCATTATGCTTCATTATTTCAATACAGTGAGCTGGAACGCTGCTTTCCAGAACATTTGAAAACGATGGCTTATCAAGAAGCTTAAGAAATACTTGTTTGGTTGGCCTTATTGTAACATTTAAATACTCCTATCAAAACCCAAAGGAGTTAAGCTCATGACACTCCTACTAAGATAAACTCCAGCTCCCATAGTTGATAGGCAGGATACACAGATCGGTGCCCTCAGGCGCCACTGGTTGGTGTATAGCATGTAAAACAGCTCCCTATCTGTCAACCAGTTTGACTCAGTCCAATGAGGCTGTTGGTATTGTTGTTAATAAGGTCAGGAAGAGCACCAGTTACAAATAATTAATTTCCATATAATTATATTTAATGTAGAACTGTTTTCATTGATTTGCTGATCAGATTCATAGAATTATTACTAGAAACACATAAGATAAGCCTGGATTAAATAGTTGTGTGCATGCATCACTGGATTTTTGCATGCATTTTCAAATATTCTACATGAATCCAATGTTCATGGAATTACTGGTATTAGTTGGTTTATAATGACTCAGCTTGAAATCTGAACTGTTCTTACCTGGATTAAATATACCATCACCTTCTTCCCAGCCTATGAACTCAATCATTTTCTTGATGACTGCTTCTTCCACTAACAGAAACACAGGGGACACTTCATATGTATATCTGAACAAAATAGAAGCATGATGATTGATATTAAGACTACAGAACTCATGCCACAGAACATTGCTAAAACTAGATAGAGGTTTCTTGCACCTTTCTCTCATCTATCAGAAGCTGATCACCACCAGCAGTAAAACTCTAAACTAAAAACACTACAGATCTGACACAGTAGAGCAATTGCTTAGTTCCCAACAGCATCACATTGACACTTCCACTCTCGAAGTCATACATCAGAGTTTGCTTTTAATGTAGGTCATACACTTAAGTTTCAGTTATAATGATCCATTGCAAGCAACAACTACTTTTTGTTTAGGCTTTACATTTGCAAGTAAACAGTAGACAGGTAACCATTTGTATTCAGCTCTGTGCAGAATTCTTCAAAGGAAATGAACAACTGAGTAAGTCTGATTGATTCATTCTTATGCACTAAGTAAGATAAAAGTCTATGTTTAAAAGCATTAAAAAACAAAGATCTCTCCTCTTAAGCCCCACCTCACAAACTAGAAAAAAAGGCCACATCATATTAGCCAACCTTCTGGTGAGCTATTCAGCCAATCCAGACTGTCTTCTCTCCCAAGTTCCTGCACAATTCCTACCTCCTCTGTAACACTGAAAACAGAAATCTCAAGGGGGTGGGGGGAAGCAAAAAAAGCTGTTATTCCAAAAAGCATGCTAATTCATCATCAAGAAGACAAGGAACTACACTTACACACTTGGGTTCAGTGCTTCTGTAATGAAACGAGCCACTAACGAGTAATGATCTATTCCAGCATACAGCTGATTGAAAAATCTTGGATGACCTGAAAATACAGATGAAAAGCAAGCAGTGACAGGATATACATGAAAAGAGAATATATCACAGGCCCTCTCAGTTGAACGTTGATCACTGCAAACCCCAATTAACTCCATCATTCTCTCCATATTTTCTGGACTTACTGTCCTTTTCATAGGTTAGACAATCCTTTGAAAGTAAATTTAATAAGCACTTTCAGGTCCCAAAACAAGGTTTGAGAAATGTAAGTAGTGCACAGAATGAATGTGGGTTGTTCACAAGGCTTACAAATCAGAAAAAAAAGAAAAGATACTGACAATTGAGTAGACACAGTGGCTTTTAACAGTGGTCTTGAGAGGCCACAACAGATGCTCAGCCAAATTTTGCTAAGCAGTGTGAATACAGGAACCTGCTGGTCCCAGGCAGCTGTGCCTGTGCTCCCACCAAAGTCTCAGTATTGAGAGAGAAAGAGAGGGAGAGGCAGTATAACAGCCTGGAAAAACTTGCTGGAGACTTAGAATGGTAATTTAAGAGAATCTGTTAACCTGCCTTCAAACACTGAGATATAACTAATTATGAGAAAATACTATACTATTGCTGACCATAAAAACAAGTTAGTTCAGCAGTGGGATCACCACCTAAATTTTAATCCACAGCATAGTACTTTTACATGCAAAACCAGGTAAAGTGTATGGCTCCATTTATATTATATCTGGGGCTTCAATAAGTGTTTATACTTAGATTAAAGACAGCATTTGTACAGCATATTTTTATATACAATACCCTTTTTAAGGTGACATAGTGTAACAAATGAAAATCTAAAGGCAATTTGCAAAAGACAAACAGAACAGCTTCCAGTAACTCAGTAATTATATCTGCATATTATTAGTGCACTCCCCCTGTAGATCAGTACTGCTACTTTTCTATGTTTTTCAAAGGCATGCATTCACTCTCAAAATTATTTTACTGTTTTACTTTGTAGCAACAGTGACTGTAGCAAGGAACATGCCCTGGAAATGCACAACTAACTATATCAAATGTCCTTTGCACTTTACAAAACACAGCCTAAGCCACGCCACATCTGAAATTCTGAGCTACTGATCCACAGCGCTATTTCCTGAGCAGATGTTGTTCATCCCTTTTCGCTAAGATTGAATTATACTATACATGCTGCAGAAAGGTTAGCTGTAGAGAACTAATCCTGCAGAGATGTGGTGTACTGTCTCTGAAACACTGCAGACTCTCTTAGTGTCTGGAACAGGAGTTACTGCCTATTGGCAAATTAACACCCTATAAGACTATTGCTCCGAAATAGTCTTATAGTATAAATAGTAAATGTAGGGTAATCATCACTAAGAATGTATGAGGGCAATGATGGCAACTCCACTCCTCACCACTCAGACAGCAGGAAATCACACACGCAGGCCCTTCTCCTGCCTGTTTTCCTAGACTGTTATACCATACAGGTGACTTTCACAAGACTTCAAAATGACAGAATCTACCATTAATGTCAATGGCATTACAGGAATTAGTTTTCAATTAGTTTGCCATGATTACACATCTTAGTCAAACCTATGGTGACCGGCATTCAGTCAAAGAACAGAAGCACAGCCAAACGTTTGCATACTTGTATAGGCAGGCAGAAAACAAACATTCACACCCCCCATTTCCTGAAAGGTGACAGAACTTTGTAAACACTATCCTGTCTTCCTAAGTTAGCATACAAAATAACTTCACTAGAAATCACATTCCTACTGGTTTTGACGCTGTATTGTATAACATCCCGGCAGATCTGCAAGAGTTTCTGATGAGATTCTCCAGTGTCCCTCATTTCCAGGTCAAGAATCTGTTTCAGTGTTTCGGGGGCTCGCCATTCACAAACCTAGTGATGGGGAGGAGGAAGACACCAGCAATGAACAGGTTAGCCAAGAGGAAGAGGTTATAAAGTTACAAGGTAAGCACCACATTCAGCACTGGTTTCACAAAACTGCCCACTGCAGGGCAGCATGCCACCAGAAAGTATTTCGGGTAAAGTGGTCTCGGGATCTTGGTTTTATTGTGTCTTGGGCATTGCTTGACCATAAAAATTAGAGTAGGGAATGCTGGAAGGCAGAAAAGCAAGAGGCCTGCAGGTCAAATTCTGCCGTTCACTAAGGATTTGTAATAACAGCATTTTTAGATGCTGTTCTGCCAAGGGGTGGGAGCAACCAGTGCACGCCCAAAGGCAAACATGATTCATTTGCAACTCCTCTTCCCATACAGCCTCTTAAGCAGGGGTTCTGCAAAACCCTTAGCCATCTCATAATGTTGCTCTTTCACACCGGTACTGTATCCACTGTTCCTCCTTCTCCAAAACCAGTCCCCCTGAGGAGCAAACAAATAACTCCCCCCACCTCAAACAAGAAAAACACTACACCCATTTGTCATCTCAAAGAAAGTGACCATTGTACTCCAAGATAAAAAAACTCATTATTTTCTGGCAAATATGTATGCTAATTATGTTATTGAAAGGTTTTATAATATGATCTTTCTTAATTTGTAAGGCTGTCTCTTTATTTCAGAGCCAGGCACAGACTAGAAGCAATTTTGAGGCTACTTAAAGTGCAATAAAATACAGCTTAGAAAAAAAAATTGATTTACTATTCATTATCTCTGTTACAAATTCTCAGCAAGACGCTATGGCTTTACCTTTCCTGTTACATCATCAGCTTTCTGGATGACTTCTTCCATTATAATCTTACAGGCCTCTTCCACAAACTTCTCTCCTGCTTTTGAGTCCATTATTGGACCATTTAGGATGACCCCATCCACCAAAACAGCGTTATTCTTCTTCTTCTGGAGCATCTCCCGTTTGCAAATACCAACTGTAAAATAAATAACTCACCATTAGAGCAAGGTCTGGACAACAAAATTATAGACTAAACAAATATTCTTTCATTGCTGAAGATTCAGTCAACTTAAGGAAAAAATTCACATGGACTTTTCACATGTACAAAAACCCTAGATTTTGGTGGAAGAATCTTCATAGACAAAAAACTCTGATATGTTACTTCAAACCTAGATTGTTATTAGGTAGATAATAATAGCCTACTGTATGGCATCTACTGCTTTCTGTAGCATACAAAAGCATGCAAGGTACCTTCCAAACACAGAGGAAAATACAGTTCTGGCCTAGAGCATGATACAGCTGCATAAACAGAAACAAAGTATGCAAGATAATAGGCATTTTTCTTAGCTGAAAATGTTTCCCTCCACATCATCCCTCCTACTCCCCTTTTTTCATGAAATAATTTTCAACTTCATTTCCCATATCTTTATGCTGCTCCTTCCCACCTGCCAGTCCTATTGCTCCGAGTCTTCTGCATCCTTTGCAAAGTGTTTCACTGACCCACACTCCATGAAGGTAAAACCTTTCAAGATTGATGCCAATATCACATACCTGTACTTCTCTCCTTTCTGCCCTTATCCTATTAAGTGCCCTCAGTCACTAATTAGAGTAATTTGCTGTGCAGATTATCTTGTTTATTCACTTCTCCAACAATGATCTCTTTCCTCTCCCTCACCTTTATCCACGAGACATATTCTCCTGATGTGTTCCATAAACACATTGCTACTTCCTCCTTTACATTACTTCTGAAAGCACATCCAAGATGCTTATAAGACACTGGCCAATAACGGCAGCCATGTATCTATTCCATGTATTGATTTCATATGGCAAGATCAGGACTCCAGTTTTAATCAACGTGAGGATAAAGATGAAAGTGAGACATTTGGAGATATCAAGGAACAGACATTTGAAACAGTATAGCGCTGAAAGGAGAAATGGTAACTACCATATCCAAATTATCTGGGTCACAGGCAGCATCTGTCCACTGATCTCGCCTTAGAATAGCTAAGATCTATGAAGCCAGGCAGCACTGCCTTGAAGGGCCTTCTTCATCTACAGTGAGGATGGTGGAAGGGTAAAGATGTATGAAGGAGAAAGATCTACGCCCAAAACAACTTTATCTTCTGATTTACTTTTTGCTCCGGTTACAAAGTACAGAAGAAGGGTAGCTCTTTCACAGGTCTAAACAAACAACCGGATTTCCAGAAGACTGCCAGACCCTGCAGTCTGACACATTCATCATGCTTATCATAATTACTGTTCCTCATGCGCAGGAGGATATAGAAGAACAACAATGCTGCCTAGAAAGGATTGCTACCTTCCAGGTCCATTGACTGAAAGAAACCCTGTCAATCCCATGAGCTTTTATTTACTGATGACTCAGAGAAGCTATTCAGTTCACTTTCATTTATCAGGAGAGATATGCCAAACAAGACAAAATTCTAACATGAGATGGAACTTCAGGCTTCCCATAACACTGATGACAAAACTGAGACCCCACCCTCTGTGTTTCTGAAATTACTTCTATTTTCAATCCAAAGGGGCAATATACTAAATTTTGCTGAACAGAGTAGCCTTCTACACATCGTTATAGGAGAGGCATAAACGTTCTTGTGGGACAGACACAGAACAAGCAGGTAAACAGTATTACATCTTCAAAAGGGAAAGAGGGAAAATCACAGACTTCAAAAATGACAACTCTCATCACGCTTCCCAGCACACCACAGCAGAGGCACTGTACAGAAACTGCAGCTTTGAAAAAGTCTTAGAGGTTTCTCTCTGAAAACACAAGCTAGTAGGTCAACTTTACAAGACTTAAAGCACCAGGTATTAAAAAGGAATTGGAAGGCATCAGATCTTTGGGCAGACAGAACAGGGACTATTTTTGGATTGAGAGTTAGTTATTTGATGCATAAACAGCTGCCTTAAGCACTAACTAGAGTTTAACATAAACACAAAAGAGAATCTCAGCCTCGACATCACCTGGAGATGCTACCATCTCCATGTATGTCAAAAGTGGTTTGTTTCTATGGAAGAGAGGACAGGATCTAAAAAAAACTATATGGGAGATTAATATCTATCGCAGAGCACAGATGTTGATACTTCCTTTGGTTACAGGAAGAATAGACGGTGGAGCAAAAGAACTCACTAGCTAGATCCAGAGCTGTGCAAAAGCTTTCTGTTTATATCTCCATCAGCCCTATTTCTGACACTTTTGCACAGAAATGTGATACTAGTACTTCCATGACTTTACAAGAATCTCTTCTAGGGATTCTGTGAAAAGGAAAAGCAGAACTTTACATCACTTTTTCTATCAGGTTTTTAGGGGGCTGGGTCATGGGTCTAACAACAGATCCCTATTTGAAGCTGGTCTGTTCACCCCTACACGCGGTTTTACAGTCTCCACAGGACATTTTGTGGAGCCTGAGGAAGAAGACTTCCTCTGAAAAATGGGTGATAGTCTACCCCTAGTCCCAATACATCTGTGTTGGGCCTCAGGCAGCGTCTATGAAAGAGAAAAGCAAAGCAGAGGGGTCAGAAGGAAGGGAGGGAAAAGAGCCTTCATTTCAACAGCAGTTTACCTGTGTAAGGGTCCAGCAAAGAGTTCAGAACTTAGCCCACATTATATTTCATCAAATAATACAACTTGCAATTATTTACCACTTTCTCAATAATTTTTTTGTTATCACTTACTATTTCAATCTGAACTTTCTGAGCTAAATTCTCCTGGAACATACCATAAGACTATTACTGGAAATTAATAGGAACAACTACTTCATAATCAGCAGCTAAATCAAGCCCCAAACATACACAGTTTCTGAAGTAAAGGTCTTCAGTTTTTGCAAACCACTGTTGGATATATACACTACTCTCATCCCTCATGATTTTACTGCAAATCCTGTGACACTTAATCTTCTACTTATAAGTGTCTGACTTCTGGAGTTCTTATGAGAATCCCAAACTCCTCTTTGCTGAAAAATAAGTCTGTTTTCTCTTGGTTGCAGTAAAAACCTTGAAGAGGAAACTAAGTCTGAATTTCCATTACATTTTTTTTCTTTTTAAATCACATTTTTAAAAGATCCTATGTCCCATTTATTATGTTTTAGGTGGGTGAACCTCCAGAAAGATTCAAGGTTCACTTTTTATGTCACAGTACCCAAGTTAAATAGCATGCCTTTAACACCTCAGAGCTCAGCATCCAAGCTAAGAAACATACACACTATCTTTATGAGCTGATAATTTGTGTTGTCTCTTTAAAATAAATAAATAAATACGAATCACACCTCAAATGCTCAAAATACTATTTTCAAGAATGTGGGGCCTTTCACCTATCTGTCTCAAACACACCTGACTGCACTAAGGGAATGTGTTCCACATGGAGCCCACTTCATAGAAACAGCATCTTGTCACATATACCTTTCTTGTTTTCAAACATGATAGGCAAACAATCTAGAGATGTGGCTGCAATAAATATATTCTTTTCTATTTAAGAATACAGAAACAGACTCCTAAGCAGACATAGAAAGCAGACTTCCAGAAAGTAGATCAAGTGCAATTTCAGCCAAATGGCTCCAGGCTTGAAACAGCACTAAAACTTTACCAAATGGAAGTGCTTCAGAGATTAAGGATTATTCACTGTTCAAGATACCATTCTGCAAAAAAGAAGACTCGATCCTGCTCCAATTGAAGGCAATTGGGCATTTAGCCACTAGCTTCAGCAGTGGCAGAATCAAGCCTGTAATTCTCACATTTCATCCTGAATGAAATATTCTATTACAGAAGCCTAAGGATTTCCAACCAGCATTTCATTTTTATGATCAATATTATTTTCCCAGCAGAAAACATAAATTAATTGGAGCTGAAATAATGTACAGAAAAATAAACTTTTTTTTTCAGATTTTTCTACAACTTTATGTAAGCACTACCAAGTATTTTAAAACCTGCATCTGTGTTTCATAAACATATAGAAACTTCCACTGCTAAATTCTTGCACTACAAAAAGAAACTGGAGCCTTGTACTTGGCAGATTCTGACAACATTTGGGAGCATAGAATAAAATGCCCAGAAAGATTTACTGCTCACAAGGAAAAGGCAGAAAAAGAAGGGGGTGGTTGTGAAAGAGTAGCTTGTGCTTGAATGCCAGAGCCAAATCCTGTTCGGTTTACACTGTACTAGCACCACTGGCTATTTAAGTGAATGAAAAAGGCTGGCCTTGACCAAAGGCTGATTTCTGCTTTGTAATAAATGCGATAATAATTGCCAGCATTAATCAGAAACGGATTTAAATTTCTCATTCTGTATGATCTAGTCGTGGTTCTTCTTTAAGAAGACCTCAGTATTTTCTTTCTGTGTGTCCAGCAAAAGAAAACAAGTGAACTTCAGTGTCAAGACTCCACACCACCATGTTTAATGGATTACTGTGGTGCCATATCATGTATCAAAGAATTAAAACACAAGCCTGTCCTGTACTATGCAGCTATTTGAGTCCCTTGGCATACATAATGGTTAAAGCCACTTCTGTTTCTTTAATCACTGCTTGCTGCATATCTATGACTGAAGTAAAGCCACTCCAGTTCTAAGGCAAAATACATTGTTTCTTAGTAAAGTGATTTCCCAGGCCTCTTGCCAAGTAAAGGAGGCGCAGGTTTCTTATAATCCAGTATTTAAGTTGACTTGGTGTACTGGCAAAGCCATCCACATAAAAAAAAAAAAGTAGGCACAGGTATAGTAGGGCTCATGCAATTGCCCCTGTACTACATGTTCCTGTTTTGCAGGCTTAGGGACCAGGCCTGCACACAGGGAACAAGTTGGATGCTTCCCTTCAGAATGTCTGCAACAGGCCCCCCGCACACAGGAATCTTCTGACTGTGAAAATGCAAACGTGACCTTTATAGAGCAGGACTCGACGAAAACAGAAGTGCTTGTGTCCAGGCTCAAAGGCCCCTCAATAGACTCTTTGAGCACACTGCTAGCACTAAATGGCAACACTACAATTAATGGGTCCTATTCTCCATCCCACACCTGAATTTCCCATTCTGAACAGAAAGGTTGGGAGGAGAGAGAGAAACCTGGAGAGGAGCCTCAGCAATGAGTTTCTGACAGGGAATGCAAGATCTGCACTAGGAGAGTGGTTTTGCTTTCAGAGATGTTTCCAGAGTCCCAAGGGGGCACCCTTATTAGTTGAATGCTCATGACATGTGCTCATTCACTGCATGCCAAGTGCTTGCTATACACAACAGTACTAGGCAGGATATGCTTAAAAAAAAAAAAAGCAGACAAAAATAAAGAAACAAGAATCAGGAATTTTTATGCAGCCAAACCTCAGGAATTGATGTTAATATTTAATGATGACTTCTCAATGCCCTAACCAATTAACTGCAGGAATGATTCATGCTGTAACATTTCCAATTAGGAAGAAAGGTTGTGGAGAATTGGAATTCACCTTGATGAGAAACTGAGGAACGTCAGATGTCAACTATGAAATGGAAATCCCAACTCCCTGACTCCAATGACACTCTCTCAGTTCCCATGTTCTAATTTTTAACATCTGCAAACAGCATAGGGAGCATCTGAGAAACAACATGGCTTTTATTTTAATTAGAAGTTGCACATTGATAACACACATTTAATGAACATTCCTTTTTCTGGGGAAAAGTGAGTATATTTGCAACATCCAAGTCAATCACAGGCACCGTGCATGGGACAGGTACTATGCATGGGACAGCACAGTTAACAACTTCAGGAGTCTGAGTTCAGACAGAAGTGGCGAATATATGTGTGACCCACATAGAATATAAAGAAACCCTGAGATTTCACTGCTTCCCACTGGAAAAAAATTGAAGTGAAAAAACAATTGGGTCGCTTTTCCAAATGGAAGTCCTGCAACTTGATTTAAAAGAGTCCACGACAGCCTGTAATTTCATGCAAGAGCTATATTTTTAGTCATAACATAAAAACAATTTTTAACTCCAGTCTTTCAAGAATCAACTAAGGAAACAGTAATTCACTAAACCTGAGTTTTCTGGGATTCAATACAAGCTGAAATGTAAAAATTGATGAAAAGTCTAAATTTCATTTTAGGAAGTTTTACCTCTACATTCAAGTTACAGTCAAAACAACTTTTTTCCTCTCACTTTTTCTTAACACAATAAACACTTCCGTATTTTCTGTTTCCTACAAAGGATTTCCAATTACTGCTCACTAATTCATGTCTACAACATTGCTCTGAGATATGCCCTTAGTTATTAACATAGGAAAGCTAGTGCATGGTAAATCAGGATGTAACTTTCCAGCCCACTAGGTCCTCTGAACTAGTTCCTATGTAGACATTCATAATTTATTAGCATATTATATATAGCAAAGTAGTTCAATCCACTTTCAAAATGGAGCAAGCTGCCTTGCATTATAACTATTAAGCAGACTATTATAACGCTGCTGGTCAAATCAGCAGAGACCTGTCACACAGATGAGGGACCCAGCAGCGCTCTGGACCCATCACTTCAGATCATGCCTGCCTTGATTTTCCTATGTGGTTTGGGAAATCACTCCTGAACTGCAAGAGGCCAAGCTGCTGGGTGACAATACACCATGGCAAGTCCTAGCAGAAGACACTGGCAGTTCTTTTTAAGGGCAACAGCCTGGATGATGCCTGGTAGAAGCACAGAGCTGACCGTGTTATACATGCTACGGCTCACCAATGAGACTGTGTGCCCCAGCAAGGCACCTGAAAGAGGCCCAAACCAAGTCCCCACACCACCTACAGTCTGACTTCACCCCTGATCCCAGTCTTCCATTTTTCTTCTAAGGCAGACAGAACACGGATAACTTATTTTGGGTTTGGGTTTTTTTTTTTTTTTGACCATGCCAAAACTTTAATCAGTCATTTGAGATCAGCATTACCACTGCAAACAAATACCAGGTACGTACCACATTTGTTGCTTGCTCTTTCCCCCTCAGGCAGGTGTAACAGCTTTTCAACATGATATATTGGCCCCAAAGGGGGCTCAATAATGCCTGAACAATGGAGTAGATCTGCTTGAGAAAAATGAGTTTAAGAAATTCAGTGAGACACAAGCTGTCTTGTAGTGTAACTAGCAGAGGGACATCAAGCTGCTTACAAGACAACATTTCCTGTTGAAACCCTGACATTTGCCGGTGGATAAGATCATATTTATGAGGCTTTTCAGCTTACATAAGGTGAGATGTGACAAAGGGCAGGGACATCCAAGCTTTAGAGCCAAAAGCTCTTCCAAATTATCTAGATTTAACCGGCTACTTTGTAGAGTTATTGCTACTTTGCTGACAAAAGACCTTGGTCACTAAGAACAACTTTCCTCACCATATTTATGGCACTGAAAAACCTCTGGTCCAGTGACTTTTTCTTTAGAGACACCTCATTTGCTGACACTTGACAAGTTTTTCATTAAAAAAAAAAAAACAAACCCAAGATCACATATACTCAAGAAACCGTTAATAGAGATGGACATACATACATTTGAACCAGGTCAAAGTCACCATTTATTACCCTTAGACTAGCCCTGACAATAATCAACAGAAACAACCTCCACTGACATGCCACAAAACAACAAGCATTTGCCTTTTAAATTTATTATTCCCTCATTGCACATGTATAAACCCCATTAATGTTAAAATAACTCATGTGCACAGATGGGAGAATAAAAAAAAAGGGGGGGGGAAATGGCCCAAATTTAGCCATGTCCTGCTGAGTATCCTTGAGCTATCACTGCTTTACAAAAAACTACCTCCAATAACCTCTACAGTTTGTGACACGAAACAAAGCAAAAAAGGCCATAAGAAATTTAACTTTTGATTTTTGCAAAGCCTGAAGAGGTAGTTTCTGTAAATATTTGGGATGAGCATTAGGACTGACTATGTCAGATCTGACCATGGTAGGGGGGCGAAGTCAGAGAAATACAAAGACATGTATTTCAATGTGTCCGTTGTTTGTGTCTTGAACATGTAATAAATGCTTATGGAAATACAAATGGTTTCACAGAAGCAGGCTGCTTAAAATAATTGAGGGCAGGGAAATGAAGGCACATGAAATCTAAACTGTTTAATAGGCAATGATAGCTGAATCAGTATGCAACAAGATCTCCCAATGCATTAAAAAGTGACAATTCTTGGTTGTATAAGTGACAGCTTAAAAGATGCCTTAATCAAGAAAGAAAATTATTTATTGAACTTCTCAAATGTCAAATTAAGCTTCTTCACTAAGCGTTCATTAACTGCCAAGAAAATTCTTATTAATTTTAAAGCACAATGAATGCACTCACACAGAATGGCTTTATTTGATGCAAACTTCATTTCTTGCAAACCTATGTTTCCCTTCCCCTGATGAAGTAGTAGTAGCAAAGATCCTAGTATCTTTTTTATCAGATTTTAAGACACAGGAGAGATCCTATCCCTCTGCTCTGACCAAAATACTAACCCGAGTGTCACATTACCAGAGCCTTAAAGTCACTCTAACTTCCAGTATGTTTTACCATGCTTCACATTACACCTGTTTGAGATGGCAACACAGCAACATCTTACATGAAATAAATGTTTGCTAACTCATCTCCCCAGTCTGCTGGCAAATACAAACCACGTAACGCCCCAAACTTAACACATACACATTGAGCAGCCAGCAATTCAAAAGTTAAAAAGCAGCATATTGCATAAATGCTGGCTGCTCCCTTCCTCTTGTGGTTTCCAGCTCCAACTCTATTTGTTGTACTTGATGAGCTAGTAACAACTTGCTTGAGACTCTGCTTAATAGACTCAGCCTTTATGCCCCACAAGGGAACATCTCACCTATTTTTTCTTCTCCAAATACAAAACTCTGCAGGCTTTCTCCCTGCCAAAACAACCATGAAAAGCTACTCTGATGCTAAATGACTGAAGGATATATGCAGTTCAGACACATTTCTGCAGCTAGGAGTAGGAATCTACAACCTGGTCCCCACTCACACATGGGATTTTGCCATCTTTTGTGTTAGTGGAGGCATAGCCTAAAGAATCCTCTTATCCATCCTTGCACAGTCAGTAAGGCTGCCCTTGTGGACAGTGGTGATAATGTCTGAGAGAAATTAGGCTCAATTAGCAACAAGCAAGATGAACCTCACAGACGCTCACTTTCAGATACACTAAGGGTGTTAAAAATCAATGTCACTGCCCAAGAGTGCTCCCACTGCATTCACAGCTACAGCAGCCACTGCAAGGGCAACTCTATGCACTAGGAAATGCATCCCAGTCTCCACTGCAACTGTGTCCACTTTGCCAGCTGCTCCCATTGCACAAAGCAAACACAATACTACTGCGGCAACAGGCAAATGCCCTTTGGTCCTTGTCTCCCAGATGTTTTCCCATACAACTTTAACAAGATCCAGCTAAGAGCACATAAAATCAGTACCGAAAGGACAAAGACTGCATATACCAGCCCAGAAAGATCTGGTTTTAAGTGTGGATGCACACTTGCTGGAAAAAAAGCTTTCTGGAGGCAGCAAAGACCTTAGCACCTCAAGAACATGAGCCTCATTTCTCCAATGGCTCCGAATAACAAGCAAAATCTTTCCCCAGATCCTAAATCCACAAATAATCAGGCTACAATCAACATTCCCAGCAAAGGCTACAGTGCAGCCCAACTTGCTTCACCACCCCACTGAAGTTCATTCACCAGACAGAAAATACAGCAAATCACCAAAGGAAAAGGGAAGAAGAGGGGACAGGGAGACTAAAGAATTTCTAATGAGAGGAAAGCAGGCAGAAGTTATAGATGCTACTCCTGAGGAAGGCAGAAGGACTGAAAAACCTGCAGCAACAAGGGTGGGGATCGTATTATCCCTAGACTCCTTCTGTCTGTTTTGGAAGGAAATTAGACTTTTGGTAGCATACTTTGGGCAGTATTTGAAGAAGAAAACTATCACTCAGCTGAAGGGAACACCAGGGTCTCAGTCTTAGTGACCACTGGAAGTTTATCTTTGGTGTTGTCTTGGCAGAGGATATTAAGATAAGCTGCATCTGAAGGGTATCACTTTTCAGAGCTGCTGCCACTCATCCAGTACCTCTGCTGCTACTCGCACAGTACAGCCTTAAGCTACTGTGCACTCTAGAACAGATCTACTGCATACTAGAGCTGTCATGTAACTTTACAAAGCTCATTCAATTTACAGCAGGTTAAGGCCTTATTTATTAAGTCCTTAACATTTAAGTCCTGGATTTCTTACATTCTCTCAATTTCAAACATATTATTTTTGTTTGGAGATTTTCCACCAATAGAGTGCTATTGACTTATGTCACCCATGAATGCAAGACACTGAACTTTTGGAGACAAGCTAGGAGACTTTCTCAACCTGGAAGGAAAAAACTTTTCTAGCATCTCATCCATGCTTAGGGTAAAACTAAAAGAAACCTACCAGATTCCCAGTCTTTCTGACTGTTTTTGTACGACATTCCCAGTTTGGGATAAGTGGAGAAACTCTTAACAAGAATATTGATCTTGTGGGAGGAAGGACTGCCATCTGCAAACACTTTTACTATTTTCTTACTTAGCAACCAATTTCTACTCACAAGATCAAGGAATTTCTCATTTCTTAACCTTGCAAATAATGGCATATCTAAAGCCTAAGCATACCACAATTTAGTCTCTTCCCATTTTCCAAGCTTCTACAGAAGTATCATTATTGTATTAGCCACAGGTCTTCCAGGCACCCAACTTTCATAAACATACGGTCAACTTTTATTTTTCATTACATAATGATGCAAGGCCTTCCTGTTAATGCAGGTAAACAAGTTAATTTGATAATACATTTATAAAACAGGATTAACTTCTCCCTTCCTGAGACCTTTTGCTCCAAGCAAATCACTGTATTGCCATGCCTGTTTTGTTCCGGTGCCTGGGGAAAAAAAAAAAAAAAAAAAAAAAAAAAAAAAGGCACCACTCTTTAAAGATCATTTATTTCAACAAAAATACTGTGCTGCAATGCTTTTATAATAATTGTTGCAAACTCCATACCTTATTGAACCGTTCTGGCTACGTTACTGCTGCACTTTAGCAAAAGGAGGTTACAGATACTCAGCGGGCAGCCCTTCTGCCCATCTCCACAGGTTACCGGGGCAGTTCCTGAACCGGCGGGAGCCCTCCACGAAGGCAGCCCAACCCCTCCCGCACCTTGGCTGCGAACCGACCCGGCCTCCCGCCTCAGCCCCGGGGTCCCTCTCCTCCCCGGGCCCGGTGATAGCCACGGCGGGGAGGCTCCGGGAGCCCCCGCACGCCGGCGGCCGGCCAGGGACGGGGTTAAAAGCCCCGAGCGGGGCAGAAGAGCGGGGCGCTCCCCTCCTCCCTGCCCCCGCCGAGCCCCTCCGCCCGCCCCAGACCGCGCCGCCCCGGCAGCCGCAGCCTGAGGCGCGGCGGGCGGGGGCCGCAGCCCCGCTGAAGCTGGAGGGGGGAGAGGAGGGAGAAGGCGGCTCTAAGCCCCGGCAGCGTTTACCCTCCATCTCGCCGGGAGCCGGGTGCGGAGCGGAGAGGAGGGGAAGAGGCACCTCCCCGGCGTGGCCCTGGCCGCTCCCGCGCCGAGCTGTCCGGTGCCGCGCCGGGGCCGAGCCGAGCCGAGCCCAGCCCAGCCCAGCCCAGCCCAGCCCAGCCCGCAGCCTTCGCCCCGCACACACCCGCAGCTGCCCGGCCGCTGCCTCCGGGCCGCCTATTAATACCCTGGGCGCCGCTGGCCCGCCGCCAGCCGCCTCCTCCGGGGGCACGGGGGCTGGGGCACGGCCGGGGGGGCGGGCAGCCGCCCGCCGGGTTTTCCTTGCCCCTACGTGTGCGGGGACCAGCGGCGGGGAGCCTGCGATAAAGAAAGAAGGAAGGGTTTTTAATGCCCGGGAGCAGCCCTCCTTCCCGAGGTCAGGGGTTCGTGGCCGTCGCTGCTTTGCGAGAAGGGTTTTGTTTCGGTGCCTCAAAAAGCCTGACCCGGTGCCTTAAAAGCCTTCCCGGGGTGGTGGTGGGGGGCGGCAGCAGGCGCCGTCAGGTGGTCCCTGCAGGCAGCTGCCTGGCTGCCAGACCCCCGCAGCCCTGCCTGCGCCCTGCCGCTCAGCAAAGCCCGCCCTGGCACCGCCGGCCGCTCAAGGCTATTTTAAAGCCTCCGGATGACTCGTGGCTGACCTCCTTATCCCAGTTTATTCCAGGACACCAGCCCCATCCAACACTTATTCATAGAATGCTTTTGGGTTGGAAGGGACCTTGAGAGATCATCGAGCCCAACCCCCCTGCAGTAACACAGGCCGCCTTAATTCCCATCCCCCGGATTTCCTCGTAATTGCTACCTTTAAAAACCAACCAACCAACCAACGAACCCACGAAAACAAGCTTTCTTTCTGACAAAAGGCATTAGCGCTGTTGTCACAGGAAGGTCTGAAAGTGTCCAAAAATTAACTACCAAAGCCCCCCAAACCACATGTCTTCCATTAAAGTTCAGGCCTGATTAAAGTTTGGCAAAGATTTTTGGAAGCTGGTGAAATATTCAGGCGAGAATCAAACGTTTCTTCACACGTGGTATCCTAATTTTCCTTGTTTGTGAGGAAACAAATGTAGCCCTTTTCTAGCTTCAACTGCAGCCTCTACTAAGTCATTAATAACTTCTATACCTTGCAGAAGGTAATTTTGTAGCCCAATAGGTATCCTACACTGCAAGAGATAAGTATTTGAACTCATTGTCATAGATAAAAATGGTAGATATCACTAAATTAAAAGTTTGTAGGTGCCTGGGAACAAGCGATCGTGGCCTGATTGCATTCATCATGGGTAAACAAAGGACAGCCCCAATCAAAACTATGTACTTCTGCTGCATCAATAGAGGCAATTTCCACAAACTGAGAAAAACAGTAAGGGGAACTGACAAGGCAAAAAGGTGAGAACACTGAAAAAAGGGGCTCTCTTAAAGACTCTATTAAATGGCCAAACCACTATGATTTTGCAATCACAGAAGGCAGTAACTTTCCCATAAGAGCTCAAAGGTGGCAGTTAGAAATAAACTAGGAAACAAACAGAAACTATATAAATTACAGCTGACATAAATTACAAGTTACAATATCAAAAATTGATAAGGAAAGTTAATAGGTAGGAAAAAAACTGTGTTTGAAAGAGCTAGACAAATTAGACATTTTAAGTGTGTTAGGAATAAAAGAAAACCCAGTGGTGATTCTGGCCCATCAGTAAATGCAGTTCATAAGTGGACTTGTCCCAATGTGGAAAATGTAAATATGTTCAATAAGTACTTCTGTGCTACAAAATAAACAAGTAGATGGATCTCAAGGGGACTATGAAGAACTGCTCCAGCCTGCTAGTAGTTAAGAAAGATAAGAATCATGACCGTTCTCCTATAAGCAAACTTAGATAACTTTTACTCCCAGTTCCAGAACAGATACTTGGGCTCTTTCAGCTGTTTTAGTCAACTTTGGAATACTTGTGAAATTCCAAAGGGATGCTGTTGTTATACCAGTAGTCAAAAAAGGACAATTGCAATGATAGGAAAATATGGGCCAACATCAGAACCCCAAATAATAATGGGAATAACAGATGTGATTTTAAAATATTTCAAAGAAAGGAATAGAAATAATTCCAGCCTTTTTTTTTATGAAGACCAGTACTAATCCAACTTCTCTAAATTAATTCTTTGATGAGATTGCTCATTTGGTTAAGTGCATATTGATGATTTAGACCTTTAGACAGTCTGAAAGAAAATGCCGTACCCCATAATGTCATTGAAGCACATGCTAAACTAAGACTTGCCTAAATGGCTGATGGCAAAAAGTAGCTGACAGTAAGGAACCTTCATCAAACGGGTATGTTTCTGTGAAAAGGGGGGCACATCTGAAAATGACACAAAGAAGAGAGAAATGGTAAAGTTAATAAGGACCAAGCAACCACATGAAGTAGTCTGAATTCAGTGGCAAACTGGACCTTGTCAAACAAAATACATTTACTATAACCAAATCCCTGTAACAAGTGTGAAGGATTGTAGGTGCTGTGTACTGAGAGGGAGATGGCACTTGCTGAAAAAGATTTATGGGTTGTAGTCACCACCTCATCATAAACACTCTCTCTGACACTGGTAACAGGAAGGATTAATCTGCATCAGGGGAGTAGGAAGTAGGGGAGATAGTTTTATCTCTGGATATATCACTGATGAGACCAATCTTCTACACTGTGTTCCTGCCCATGTTTTGAAAAAAATGTTGACAAATTGGAGAGGGGGCAGATTAAGAGCTGAAAATGTGATTTGAGAATTGAAGAAAAATGCTGCTAAGCGAGACTTAAAGAGCTCAATCTGTTTATCGTATCAAAAAGATTGACTTGATTACAGCATGTAAGTAGCTCTGTGAAGAAAAAATACTGAATTCTGAAGAGCTTTTTAACCTAGTGGAGAATGGCATAACAAGAAGCTGTGGTAGAAACTGAAGTCAGATGAATTCAAATGAAGCACACAATTTTTCTTCTTAAGGTGACAATACATCACTGGAACAAGCTAACAAGGGCACCAAGAAATTCTTAATGGTTTTGTGTTCCCCAACCAGGACAAGATGTCTTTCTGGAAGACAGGTTTTAGCCAAATGCGGGTTTTAGCCAATTTACTGCCCTCAGTGCTTGTACATGCATGAAATTCAATGACATAGGATACAGAGGAGATCAGATGATATGACTAAATGGTCCTTTGTGGTCTTACTTCATTATTTCTTGTTGTACTAAGTAAATATAAGAAGGGGTGGCTACTGATGAGCATCTGCTCAGGATGATATTCTTTGTCAACTGACTGCAATCAGTCTCTATGAAAAACATGACTATCCCGAGTGTGTAGGATTTTAAATCATCACAGTACACGAGACATTCTTGGCAAGTGGAGTATGAAATATCAAAAATCAACAATAGTCACCTATTTTCATTTGTCAGTGCACTAAGTTGACAAGATTTCAATTCACCTGGGTCACAAAGGAGATCAGAAGAGCTTAAGGAGAAGCTGAAGGAAAGGGCAGAAGCATGAATCCATTAAAAACACTGGCCATCCGAGTTAGGTAACATGATAATTAAACTGCAAGCTTTGAAACACTGGCAGACAAACCAGACAACTAATTCTATATGCAATATTACACTAGTAAATATACATCAGTTTTAAATATTTATGGATTTCTTGCCCAGCTTGTGTATAAATGAATCAAGTTACCTCACCTGAAGCTATGATCCCCTATAATGAGCTGTGGTATGCAATGAAGACTAAAAGGTTTGACACTGACAAGTAATACCTACCTCTCTGAAAGCAGCCAGGATGACACAACTGAATTGTGTTGCACATAAACTATTGAGAACTACATTTAAACATTAATGAGCTAACATTCTTCTTAAATTGTTGTATTTGCCAGGATGTGAACCTGCATCTTCTCTCTTCTGCTCACAAAGTTGGTATGGCAATGTTCACCTCAGCACCCTTTCTGTTCTCATCACCTGTCCCCCTCCCTGAAGGTTGTTTTATGAAGACACAACCTTTTCATCAAGTAAGGAACCTCCTCTAAACTCTGCAGAAAACCAATGGCCGTTAACAAACAGTTGAAACAGAACAGTAGAATAATAATACATTGCTTAACTGAAGGAAGAAAGAATAAAGTGAGAGAGGGAGAGTTCATTCTGGAGTTAGCATGTAAACATTTTTCAGTTCTGTTACCCCAACATTCAAAACAAGGGTGCTTTCCAAACAAGAAAACAATTTTATCTGAAATAGACTCAAACATTTTGAACTGCCTAATTTTCGTATGCAAACCTTAACACCGTGTGAATGGTTCTAACTTCTAGAAATTATTTCTAAAAATGCCAGGCCCTTTAGTTAGTCTTAAAGATGGAAACTTTCAAAATTACCAGATAGTTTTGCAAATCTAACCTGGAAGGTGCATAAAGTAGGGTCTTAGCTCTTTCTCTGTCTTTTGCACAGGAGCTGTGGGCTTCATTTTTAGAATTACAAAGAATTCCCAACTCCAAATGGAGTAAACAAAAGGTGTAGGATCCCCGCACTCGTGCAAATCACATCCTGGGGCATTAATAATTGAAGTGTCATGGTTACCTCTATTGGTATCAACATCACCTATGGAACTCAAACATTAGTAGTCTGGTGCAGGTAACTGAGACAGGGAAGAAAAAGCATTAAGAGGGTGAAAGGCATTCATTACCTTTTTGATGCCTAGAGGAATAATGTTGCTACCGGAGGCCAACCAAAGCTGAAGACTGATCATTGTATACAGTAAAGTGAAGAAGTAGTTAGGCTCTCAAGTTGCAGCACCTGATGCCTTCAAAGGAACAATATTACATTAGGTGGCTGGCAAAACACATTGTTCAGAACATCAAGGCTAAAAACAACAAAACATCAGTAGGTGAGGCTCAGACCCTAAAGGCATCAGCAAAGACAACAAAGCTGGCAGAAGGAATACTGGATTTAAGCAGCAAAATATGGCTACAGGACACCTTCCAGAGATTACATTCTGCATATCAGAGTGGTCAAATATCATTCCCTTGAGACACACATAGGCCATATCTTCTTTTGGATGTCACATATTCAGGTGTCCAAAGGTCACACACGCTATGAGGAGTCTAGGTGGAGGAAAGCAGGGGGAGCAGTTAAAGAGCAGCAAAATCCTCTGCACCCTTAGGAGGCAGGGCAAGGAGCTGTCAAATACCAGAACCCACTGCTGTCCCTGCTGGTGGTGCCAGGGGCAGGACGAGCAGGAGAGAAAAACAGCAGCCTAAAAGAGTCAGAGGGACTGAAAAGATGATCCACCACTCCACTGCAGTGGGCTGGGCATCCCGCTCAGGCCTGTGGCAACCTCATGTCACTAGCTTTATCCCCACTTGCTGCTCAAACAGAAGCTCACTCAAATTGCTGGCACGTCTTTTGTGGTTTCATAGACCCAGTTTAGATACCCATGTTGTGTATTTAAATCTATTAAATCACATTTATATTTTCTTGAAAAATAGGTAGGGGAATCCAATTAGGCCTATTTGCAACCCTTGAATATGCAACCTTTCAAGACTGACTTTTGTTGATTCAAGTCAATAATGATAATTACAAATCTCACTGTTGTTATTCCTGTGTTTAATAAAAGAAGCCTTGCAACATACATTATTGAAGGGCAGACTACCTGAGGTGCCTGATCTCAAAATTGTAATACTATTTTTGAATAACTGATACATCTTGTACATTCTCCTTTAATCAATATTGGCAAACAAAGTCATGTCATATCCCTTCTCTAATGCTGATTTTGGTTGGAGGCGAAAGAATTTAAAACCTCATATGAGGAGGAACCTTGCAGGATTTGGGAATCAGCATACTGTTTCACCCATTATGTTTTAATCAAATATTTTCCTGGGGTAGATATGTGCTCTAAGAAAGATCCTCATGATAACACAATGCTTAACAAATCTCATTATTCAGGTTTATGAAGTCACTTACCCCTTCTGTAATTCAGAGGGATTAAATCACTCCTGCAAATTAAAAATAGGACGATCAACTGATTAGAGCAGGAGTTCTGTTTGCTATTGAATCGGGCAGACAAAAGAGGGAGCAGAAGCAATAAGGAAATCATGTTCAAGAATTGTAACAAGTGAGGATATTTCAAATCTCAGGCTCTTATTTTATCTCAAGATTTCATTGATTACAAATAAAAAGATTATACAAGCTTCATTCTTATGGTTTATAACATTACCAAAATCTTTTTATATAATTCACTGTTGCCTGTTTCATTGGGTTCTAGACAGAGAAGCCTAGGGAAAAATGGCTAATAAAAGCAAGGTGTTTTCATCCTTATTATGTGTCTGTACTTGATGTTTTTAATAAACAAAAAGATACTAGAAGTGCACATAGATTTTTTTAATTTTCTTTTTTTTTTTAATGCAAGAATCTTAACATTCTATTTTAAGCATAGGAGAGAAAGGGTATCACAGAGGAGGGACAGAGAAAAATTAGAGAAACACCAGATACTGCCCTACTGCAGTCACTGCAGATAGTGTGGACATGTATGAGCTATCTTTAAACTAGCAAGCTTGGATATTGCTAAAGAAGTAGCAAAAGTAACACAATGCTCAAGGCAAGCTGCAGACTCTTCCTCAAGGCTGGGCATTTGGCACGTGGCCCACACAGAGCTATACACTGCTGCAGCCAGAGTGCTATCATGCACAGGGCTGTAACAGATGATCATATGCGCTGGCAGAACAGATCAAAGATCAGTCCTTGGTTTATCTTGGAAGTTAGGAGATAAAATCCATATATGAAGATTACAAAAGTTGAAGATGCAATTAGTAAAAAGACAGAGTTTCGTTCATCAGTCAGCTGCATCAGTTAGACGCTCCCACAACGTCTCTTTTCCAAAATCTTTTATAGATACTTTTGAATCAGTCTTCACTAGATATTCTTGAGACAATAAACTCTGAAGAGCACAACAGCAGAGGTAATGAAGCAGGGAAGGGGCATACTCTCCACTTTCACATTTTGTAGTGTCAGGAATCTCAAGAAAACCCTATATACCTGGTTTTCCATATAAAGTAGCTTGCATGTTTGTTCCCCACCTGGAAAAAAAAAAAAATCTCTTGTGATTTTCCAAAAGATTAAAAACTAGGAAATTTTGAGCAGGCTAAGTGTATGCCATCCTGAAATACCTTTGTGGCAAAAGCTGTAATTGTCACAGTAGCAATCCGTAAAATAAAAAGCATGAATACTGTTTCTAGAATCAGGATTTTTGTTCTTTGTAACTTGCAGCCAGCAGAAGGTAACATGAGCCCAAGAAATGCACTTGAACAGGTCTAACACTCCAACCAGTGCAGGGCATTGTGTGGTAATATTTGGAGGCAGATAGAGGTACTGCAGAGTGTTAGGTGGAACATGTCTACATTGTCTTCCAGAGTGTGTAACCATATTAGGTAAGGAGGGCTAATGCATGAGCTTCCTGTCTCTGTAAACTTCAGGAAAAGATTGAAGTTTATATCAATTCAAGACAGATTTTATCTGAATTCTTTCCTGTTGCAAAACAAGAGTCATGGACCACATAACATTCAGAAGGATGCAAAGCAGCAGGCAATTCCAGAACCATACTGAGCAATGTTATTTAGCAAAACAGGAGCCTGTGGGTTCTGCAAATGAAATGACTCCAACACTGACTTGCATGGCAAATGAAAAATTCTGTGTACATTGTACACCAAGAAGCATGAAACTGCATTCAGGAAAAAAAAAAAAAGCTTCTTTGAGCCACCTTCATATCTGATGTGACCTTATACAATTTCACTGCAATGAGCACTGTTTCTTGTATTTGTGCAAAGACCTGTTATGGCTAAAGAAGTCTGAGGTAAAATGAAATTGCTGTAAGCAGGGACTGTAATAGTTGATGTCATGGCTGGGATAGAGAGACTACGCGCAGGCAAGAAGCAAACAGGTGTCACCAGCCCACACCCAGAAGAAAGTACTTTTTTAATGGTAACATGTTTTAAGTAATGTAAATACTGCATGTAGATTAGAGAACCAGTTTCAGTTAGGTGGCTTACTACTCCTCTGTCTTTCAGGAGAAATGAAGCAGCAATAGGGAGAGGACTAACTTTTTCAGGACAGTATTAGCTGTATGAAACCAGAAAGCACTTCTGGCCTATATCAGCACTCTCATGAGAGCAGAGGCAGAAATTAAGTAGTTCAGTCTGTCTGTACACTGTTGGTGAAAAAGCACAGCTATGCCAAACCTTGTTATTTTGGTAACTGGAAGTGGTTTTAATATTTAGCCCGCCCTCCCCCCCCCCCCCCCCCCCCAGAAAGTAAAGAGACCAGTTACTTCCAACAGACACACATTCAATTGCAAGTCAAGGCTGTCCCGATTCATCTGGTTTTCATGCAGCTTTCAGAACACAGAACTACATCATTGGCCACAAATAGGCAACGTATGCAACAAGCTGGCCTTGCAAATTCAAACATAAGACCAAGAAGCAGAGATGATTAGAAGTTGGGGACAGTACAACATGTATCAGTAATGTCTGCAACTTTTTTTTCTTTCCAGTTATTTCTCCAGCAAAAATTTTCTAGTGAGGAAAAAGGTTAGTTTGTGACAAAGCATCTTTTCTGAGATCAAAGGAGATAAACAAGAAATATAAGCACCTCTCAGGACAAGAATTATGCTAAGCAGCTCACTCCTCTTAGCATCCTCAGCTCTTACATAACTTTTCAAAAGTCCCTATTGTCACAGAAAACAGCTTGGACACAGACAATATAGTGTACAGAAAGGTCAAGTCAATGTCATTGCCTTGCTGAAAGTTACCTACTACACTCCTGAGAGAGCGAGGATCTGAACTCCCATCTCCTGCATTCAGCATAGTGCCCTGCACACGTTTTGAGACTGAGAATGAGCCAGTGATTTTAAATTGTTACACAGCAAAAAGAAATGGAAGTCCCAGCCCCTAAGTAGGAGAAAAGCCTATCCTTATTGCTGAAACACTGAAACCCCGTAAGGACTAGAAAGACCACTTCCTCCAAAGAAGGCACCCGTGAAAAGCACCAGCCATTTCTGCTGATAGAGCTGAGGCAAAGCTAGGACAGATCTACCCGAGGAAGGTGCTGATAACATAAGATGTGGTACTTAATGAGTATAGCACAACCTTTATTCTGGAGTAGAGTTTTGACACAGATACCTACAGACCTTTTGCAATATGATCAGTATATAAATAAAAAAAAGAAACTAGAGTTTCCAGTGTAGAAATGGCAGTGTGTAAATGAATGACAGAATAGGAGAGCTTTGAACAAGAGACCCTTTTGACCATTTTCAGCCACATTTTCACTTTGGCAAAGACATTCACAACTGAATAGCTGAACTGGAGCCTGTGCGCTGCTATTTCTTTTGCCATCAAACATTTTGGGAGCACTATTAGATCTTGGGACTACGTGAACTGGTCTCTTGAAAACAGCACTTCACACGGGATTTTTGAGAATTTTTTAAGGAAGAAAATTAGAGAAAAACTTGGTCAGCTGCAAAACAAAAGTTGCAACTTGAGGAAAATGGTTCAAAGTCCTGGATCTTTCAGTTATGTAGACTCTTCCATGAGGTGTGCTGGCATCATGCTGCCCAGGCAGGAAGAAAGATTCATTATAGAATCATAGATTTCCAAGAACATTTTTTAATTTAATCATTCAGAACTGATTTTCTCGTGAGACACCCTCCATTCAAATTTGTAAGGCATTCTTTACCAAGACATCTTTTCTCTTGGGATCTCTTTGGATTTAACAGGTAAAGAAATGCAGACTGTGATTGCTCACTCAACCAGTTGTATTCAAAATAGTAGAGATGACAAGACTGCATAGTCTTCTGTACTTGACAACACAGAAGAATACAGATACAAAGACTTACTCTACAGGCATATCAGAAAGAATGGAGCCGAGTGAGTCACAAAATGCAAGGCTGGCCAGCAGTGCAATGGAAAGAAATCAAAATGAACTTCCACCTTGTTTAAGGAAACATGCCAGTACCATTTTACAATTAAACCAAACTATAGGGAATATCTGACAAGTATATAAACCTAAAAGGTATAAACATACTGTTAAAAATTAAAGAAAGAGAAAATGCATATTTTAACATATTCCTTCAGTGCCTACTTATGTAAAGCAATACAGAGTGGTATATAACACATTTAGGGATAAAGAGGCCATTAAATTTTATACTTCACAACCAACTGTGGTCCATTAAAACCAGTTACATTCCCTCCTGAATCATAGCCGTCTTCAAACATTTAATGTCAACAGCAACATAAAACCAAAATATGTAATTTTGCATCATCTGTCTTGCATCCTGCATATAAGCAACCCATTTCTAAAGGTTTGTCTAGACTCAGTTTTAGTGTCAGTGTGTCAGTTCAGACATAGAAAAACTAACACAATCACTTGAACAGATTCTCTTACCTCCAGTATTTAGAAGTGCTAAATCAGTAGCTCAAATCAGCATATTGCCTTTTAAAATAGGGCTACTTATATTGATATAGATAATTCTTCTTAATCGTGTAGCTATTTGATTCCTCTTCAAAGGTCAATCCCTATAGTTTAGAACTTTTCAATAAAATTTCAATAATATAGTCCCCTAATATAAATTGACCCCCTGTAACAAAATTAGGTATCTCAGATTACTTCCAGTTTTTAAAGACGACCCTTTAAGGCCATTTGCTTTTTATGACAGTATTTGGCCATCAAAAGACAACACTGCTACTATTTTTGACCCTCCTCTGTAAATCCATGAATATATTCTGTAATCCTAGTCCCTTGTTACTCAGTTTATTTGCAGTGGCAGAGTGACAACAAGGGCTTTTGTTTCATTCTGGATGCTTTGGTTTCTTTTCAGATGTCAAACAAATTCATGAGTATTCTCAGTACTAGAATGACGGTAATAATCATGCCATTAGTTTTGAAGCAGAAACCTCTGGTGATAGCAAACAGGATTTTCTGCTTAACAATTCTAGCCCTGAGTATCTTTTACACTTTACTGCTCTCATTTTCTCGGAGGCTAGTTTTAAGAACCGGTGTAGTAACAGAACTTCAAGTATCCCAAAGAGTACTCTCTTTTCTTTTTCCTTTCCAAAGAAAATTAAAGTTTGTTGGAAGAAATACAGAAGTGTCTGACCCTGCACAAATCATTAGGAAAATCTCATATTTTTAATTTTGTTACTCTGAGGCTTTTTTCAGTGTTCTAATTCTCACAACAATAAAAGCCAGACACTAATTAGTTTTATAATAAAGCAAGCTATCAAAAATGGAGAGAGCTAATTAGTATTTCTCCCTTACCAGTCCAAAAAACTCAATTCAATAAAAAGGTTACAGTAAAATGGTAAATAGCAGGACTGCATTCAGGGGTTTTCCAGAATCTACTCAGCACTAAAAAGAATATGGAACTTTTGGTATATTAAGGCATTATAAACCAAATCTTTCCCACCTATTGCGAACTATGCATGAGACTTTCAAAGGTTTGCAACTCAGAGTTCAGTTCATCTGTTTAGAAAGTACCTGGTGATTTGTGTGCTGAAATGCTAGTTTCTGCCCCAGGACAACATAACTACTAAAGGACTCTTTCACTGCCCTCTCTTTGCTGTGCCCTCCTCCAGAATGTTACATACAACCTCTTGGTGTAAAGAATGGGTTGAAGCTTTGACTTGATTTCTCATTTACAATGTTTACACATCTGCTTTCTTCTGATTTGTTTAAAGGCTAGAAGCATATGGCCCTTACTGGCCTTGAAACCCCATAGGGTAATTTTAAGAGACATTGTCTATGATAAAGAGTCTAAAAGTTAATCTAGTTTGACAGCAGTCCCACCTGGAGGGGTTTAATTTATAAAAATGCATAGAAAAGGGCAGATTTTCTGTCTGATCCTTGCCGCTATAGACAACAGTGAAAAAGAAGATAGACACATATGGTGGCAACATAGGAAAGCAAACCAACAAGACTGCTGTGCTAGTCTCTAATGAGCCCCTTCTCCTTCACCCTGCAGCAAGGTCCAACAGGAAAACAAACAAACAAATGTAAAAAGAAAGTTAGCTTATTTTCAGAATTTTTTTTTTACAAGATTTGACAAGATCTCTGTAATGGTGGGTGAACGGTCAACACAAGATGGGTCTGAAAGTCTCTGTCCAGTCAGTTTCTCGTGTGTCTCACTATCACTATATCCGTAACTGATACTAGGAGAGAACCTCGTTAGCGGTCTCAGAAGATAGAGGCCAGTGAGAAAACTGAATGGACATGGAAGATAAACAGCTGTCCAAATCATGATGCATCTTGCTCAGGCATTGAGGGTTAAGCTCGTCGCCAGGTTTGGGGCCAAAAAAAGTCTTTCAGAGCAGATTGGCAGGGAAAGCTTGGAAGGTGTTTGTCTCTATCAATAGCATGAAGGATTGTTTACCTTGTAGGATCTTCTAGACTTCTTTAGGGGACAAATTCTCCTGATACTTTAGAGTCTGAACACACTGGTAATGCCCCAATCTATTCTTTTTTCCTGTGGTGTGGTGTACTTTTGTGGTTCTGCCTTTTGTATTATGGACTTTTATGTTATTACAAGTTTAGGGGAAGTGTTCTGTGGCTCCTGGGATATACACAGAGTAGCATTTCTGTTGACTTATCTGTACTAAACATTTATCACAGGGCTTCTTGCTACTGCGAAGGACTAAATTTGATGGCTGAAGTGTTTCTTTCAAGATCCCTGCTCCCTCTAGGTGGCCCTTCCATTTATGCATTAGCCAACTTAATGGGCAGCTCCCTGGAAGCGTGCTCCAATCTGCCCTGCCCGGCCAGCAAGAAGAAAACTAGACAGTCTCCAGAGCCACCAACACAACATAAGCTCAATATTGCTGTTAAAATAAACAACAAAAGCAGAGATTTCTCAGTCTTACTGCAGCTGCTGCTGCTTCCACCATCTCCTTTCTCACCCCGGGGAATCAAACTTCGCACTGCAGATGTTTTCACAATACGTCCTCCCACCCGGCTGCCTGATATATTAACACCAGACTCAAAACAACACAGGTTTTCCATCTACCTCTTTCTCTAGCTGATTCTAATCCTCAGTCTGCAGATTTTAGTCCTTTCCCTCCTGAAATTTGTCATCTTGTTTTAGACATTTTTTAACCTCAAGCAAGCTACTGTCATTGCCACATACACAATTCCAGAGCCAATAGTAAAGAGCAGTGCTGAGGACAAATAGCATAACCAATGTGTTACCTAGATCCTGCCCTTAACTAGTTTAGGAATTACAAGGAGAAATGCTGTCCCCATACAAGTCAAGAAAAAGAACTACTATTAACTGTAACAAAGTCAGATTTTTCAGGCATGGTGACTAAAGCTCCAAGTAAAACACTTTATACTGAAAGCTCCCTCTGTGACTACCACCAGAGGACCTGAATCAATTAGCTAGGTATATGGAGGAAAATATGAAGACAAAAGTAGATCCACATTTATATACATGCTTACACACACCTTCCTTCATCCAGTCTCCTTCTCCAACCCATCAATATACCTGACCCACTTTCTAAATCCCTGTTGTTGCAGATGTTGCTGATGCAAAGACTGTTTCAGCTCATTGGGAAGATACATTCATCAGAAAAATAATGCAGTGCAGCAGTGTCTTCTTCTGTCAGGAGCAGCTGGAATTATTGCTTACTTGGTCACCCCAAGGCATTCGTAATTGGGAGGCAGGAGATGTGTGCGCCAAGATAGGCTGTAAAAGACACATTTTATGCCAAAAGCAGGTTGGAAATGTCTTCGTAAGTACCATAAATGGTTTTATTTATACCTTAATGAAGGCAATTTTCTTGGATTTAATTTTCGCGGTTTGCATAGAAGCATTTGATCTGGTGCAATAAAGATTCAAGTAACATACCTTTATGATGGCGCAGTACCAAAACGTGTTACTTCTGTCTGCAACAAATTCTTAATTCCACGATAAAGAAAAAAAATCTCCACAATAACTCACATTTCTGAGTATTCAGATATGAATCTGAGGATTTAACTTCACAGTGAAGTAACGTTAGTTTAACCAAAAGCATGATTTTCAATTAAAGTCATTTAAAATTTAAGTTAATTTAAACATGAAGTGTGTTAGTTTAAACCCTGCTCACCAGGTTTAAAACAAAATCACATTATCTACCAATGCACCTGATAGCTTGCAATACCAAAGAACACAGGTTTTCACTAAGGTGACAGACTGTGAATAGGAATGGTGGAGGCACAAGTACACATTTCTTTCTGCCAGGTGTCCTACAGGAATAGTGACTGCTGGCAGAGAGAGGGTAGCAAACAGCAAAGAGACTATAAGAGCATAAACCAGTGCAGCTGTTTTCTTAGCAACTGACTTAGCCTTAACTGCAAACATACATTTCCAGCAGCTTCACCAAATGGGTGATAAGTTAGCACTTGTCACATTCCCTTGCTTGGCCATAGTCAGAGTAGAGCTACCTGTGATGAAAGGAAATTAGCAGTCTAGCTCCAGACGAAGAAAGCTTGTGGGCAAGGTTGCCTCTCTCTTCTCCTTCAACTATACTGCTCACTGCATCCAGCTCAGGTTCACCACCAGGACAGTGCTCTGCAGTTTCCCAGTGGGGTGCCCTCCTGTCCTCTTCTCCCTTCAGCGGCAGGCTGCATAGACCAATTCTTCAGTCTCTGAACAAGCCTGTCAGGAGCCTTCCTTCCCCTTGACAGAAGGAATTATTACTTACTATTTGCTGCTTACTACTTATTACTATTTATTACCCCTTACTAAACACTACAGGCTCTGTGTATGGATGGAGAGCGGAGGAGGGACCTTTGTCTTCTGACTGAGGAGGTCCATTTCAAAGCCAAACTCTTTCACAGGATTATCCCCATGCATTTGACAACACTTTGGCCATTCGTGTGAACAAGTCAGCTGGGAATCGGAAGTGTTACAAAAGTCTTCAGTATGGCACATTGTAGACCACTGACTCACTTCAGTGAACCCTTTTGCAGTTGATCATAGCCAGTGGCTCTTTGGCAGTATTGCTTGGTCGAGGCTAGCATCTCTGCATGATCTGCATGTGTGAGTGCAGGCCAATAGTACCCCAGAGGTCTATGTGTTGAGTTTGATTGCATGATACAGAAACATCCTCCATGACCTCAAGTGCCTCTATACAGCATTCAGAGAAGTCCCTCTACAAAGATCAAGTCGCAGGATTGGGGCCAAAGACAATCACACACAAAGCTGTACCATAATAAGCTCTTTCCTCATAGCTCTCCCTGGATAAATAAAACTTACCTCCAAATGATCGAACATTACTAAAAAAAACCCCCACATATTTCAAAGCTATTATCAACTTCATTGTTGATCAGAAAACATTTTAACTGGAATTTTCCAGCAAAAAATATAAGCTGAAATTCCCAGATGTCTTTATATTTTAACCCAAGTGAGTGGATGATCATTATGCTTCTAAAAGCAGAAAAATAAATTAAGATAACAGTCGTGACACAGAGGAAGAGAACAGTGATCCATTTTGACACTTATGACTTTCAGATCAGAGACCTATGAAAACAGTACTGTTCTGTCAAGATATAAAAAACCGAACTGGATGAAAATCACCTAGGGAATGCTAATTAGGCCTATACTTCTCTGTCCATCCCTGACATGCCATGTGTTGAACTTCTGCTTCTTTCCTCTGCAACTGAAAGTGAAAGAGTGACATTTCTGACATTTGTTGCTGGTCTGCACTGACCATTAAACAAATAGATGAGGTTACAGGAGATATATTTGTTAGGTCATTTTATAACTGAGCTAGAAAACATGGATTTTTAAGAATGAAAAGGAAGGCTTGTACTGAAGCACAGGATTATGGCTACATGCCCAGAATTATACAGGACAGAGTACCTCAAGGCAAAAGCCTGAAAGGATTTGGCTCAGAGCAGCAACGTGCAAATGCAGAGTTTCCATGGGAATAAAACATTTTGGTCCAAAAAGAAGCTACTTGGAATTCAAACTGGGGCAACATTTCTAAGGCAAAGACACCATGTGGTCATCATGTTTTTTCCCTTGAGGGAGTAAAGGTTTTCCAGTCTTACCCCACTTACACATTCGTAGTCACAGAATATGAAACCAATTCAAAGCCAATGGAGTAAGGGGAGTAAGTATTCAAACCTTTTCTTCACGAAGTTTCTTTACTATTGCTGGAAATTGTTAGCCATTAATAGCAAAGGTTCTTTTTCTTGCTGGTCAGCCTTGTTGCTAATTGTCATCATTATGACCCTGCCATCACAGTGACCATCGTTACAATGGAACTTAAAATACTCAAGTTCAATCTTAGCAACTATATACTGTAAACTAAGCAGGGCTGGGTACTGACCTGAGTTCTGGACCGTGATCATCAATGCCATATAGGTGTTAGCATGCTACCAGCCCAGTTCTCACCTGTGCTAACTCCCACTCTCCCACATCCTACCTGGGCTCAGTTTTGGGGTGGAAAAGTAATGGCATGTCCTTATTAAGCCATTTGGGCTCAGTCATCATGTTTGAAGAGGGAAAGAAAATTTAGCCATGTGAACATGAGCTAGGCTACACCACCTGGCCTAAAGGCAGAGAATGCTCCCTGGCCTGTTTTATCTAGCATTAGAGACACTGCCCCTACACAGCCTTTACAGTACTGTGCAGCAGAGGCCCATCTTAAGGCCGAATTGCCACACTAATTGCCACCTGGAAAGCCCTTTAGATGGCTTTGTGTCGAACCCATTGGTAGTCAGAGAGGGAAGCTGACCTTGGGTGCATCTTAGGCTTCACAGTACACTTACAGGTGTACTTATATACCAGATGAAGGGCTCTGATCTCACTCTGAGCTCGGTGAGTCTCCCCACTGAGACTGAAGCAATTTTAATAATTGACATGTGGTCAAGAGAAGTTATTTTTAAGAAAGTTATCTGAAAGAGAATAGGTATATATTTAGGTGTGATAAAACTAGAACATTTTCCCACAATGAAAGTCATTTGACACTGCTCAGGAAATCTGTAAAGCTTTTACTGAAAGAGTTCAGATAGTCACAGTCTAGATCACCAAATTACGTTTTGTTCAAGAGGAAGGGAAATGAAAATTAACTGTTGTATTTTGGAGTCATTAATGATCTCATGTGAACTTTTTCCACAATGTATAATCTAAAAAGGACATTTTCAGCTCCAGCAATCTGTGCCCAAGTGCAATGGATGTGAATATTTAGTGTTTTTTAAAACAATAATAAGAGAGTATCTATCTTTTGTCTTGATTCTTCTTCAGGAAATGTTCTCCATATTGATATTTTCATAATGTTACAACCGAATGGAGGACCTGGAAGACATTTTGAATTGGTTTAACATCATCAAGTAGATGAAATGCTGTGAAGTTGGAAAAGTGTGAAGTTGCATGAGATATTAAATTGAGGCCACATGAAAGGCAAAGGTGCCAAGATGGGTATTTGGGAAAGGAAATGGGAAAAAAAAAAAAGAACATCAAGAGCAAGACTTCTCAGAAATCCTATTCCCCGCAATATCAGTGACCTGCGCAGATCACAATCAGGTCAAAGTCCCTGCAAAACCAGAGGGTAAAGGATGGGAAAAGTCACAGAGTTCTCCCAAACAGCTGAGATGAAGACAGGTCTCAGGAAAGAGGAACATAGCACTGCAAAGGTTAAAGGCCAAAGGAAGCAGGCAGAGGACCAAGTTCAGGTCTCTCTGCCAAGAGAATCCAAAAGAGCAAATTCCAAGTCCCAGAAATATCAGACAGGAATCCCTAAACAGAGATATCAGTTCAGAGCATATAAGGACATAGTACCCATTGGGTATGTGCACACAGATGGAGAGGCCAAGACTCTGAAGTTCAGAATCAAATTCCCAGAATTCAGTATTTAGGGTATCAGTGCTCAGGCATAATGGGAAACAGACATGGTCATGAATCAAAGAGCCTGGATTTAACTTCTGGCAGCTATCTGGAGGAACTCAGGGTCTCAGCGCGACAGCCTCTGGACCTGAAAAAAATAAATCAAATTTTTTTTTCAAAGTTCGTATGTCAGAAGAGTGTGTACAAGATCAGTTTGCAGGAGGGAAATAAAAACTACATTCTCTGCAACACAGATAATCGACAGGGATCTGCACAGGGAGCACTGCTAATATTCTCAAATTATGTGATTTATACAGCCAAAGTATCTGTTTTCTGTGCATTGTGCCCTCAGATTCCTAGCAACCATTTTATGTCAGAGTCACTTCTAGCTGTTAAGGAAGGTATTCACATAGCCTTCACTGAATGAGCTTGGTTTGTTTTGGTTTAGGTTTTTTGTAGTCTTTGCAAGCCGCTTCTTTCCCAATGTTCAAGTCCCAGTGCCTTCATTGTGTGATAGAGGAGTGGATCTGGTAAGCCTGTGACAGGGAGGGATCTTGGCAAAAGGCTCCTGGTGAAGAAGTTCTGAAATATCTTTCAAATACTGGGTCTCAAGAGAGGGCATATCTGTGCTTCATGGTAGCACCGTGGCTTTGCCTCTCCACCAAGCCATGCACCAGGTGCCACTACAGGCAAATTACAGATCACATTGGTCATACACATGCTCCATCATCAGTTTCCACGAAGCAGGAGAAAGGGCAGGGTGTTATACAGTGGATGGCTAAGACAAAGGACAGGCAGGTGAGGAAAATGAGATGTGACGTCATGGCAGGACACTTTGAGCAATCATGCCATTTGACAGCTCTGTGATTTCCTTAATCCAAAATAAAAAGAACATGTTATCATTTTAGGAGGAAAAGAGCTTGGGGCCCTTAATCCTAATGACAATCTTCCTAATAACATCCTAGAAATAATCCTAATAACAACCCACAGTAACTGAAAGGTCAAAGAAGGATTGCTACTTGGTTTAGCTGAGGAAATTCACTTATGGTTTTAATTAAGGATATCTATCTGCCTTAAACACTGTTCTTTGGGCTCTCTTGAGCATGTCTCAGAAGGTGTTCACTGGGCCTCCCCACCCTAACTTGCAATGAAGGAATCAGTAATAGTCACCATAGAGCCAAACGGGCAGACACCAACATGATGACTTAGCGTGAGCTGCCTAAACTTGATTATACACCTCAAGTATTTGCAGCTATGAACACTGTGGGGGCTAGTTCTCAGTTTCTCAGACCACTTGCCAAGCAGGAGGCACTCACAATGAAGCATACAAAGAGGGAAAAACAGGACAAGAGGCTTCCTTGATGGAAAACATCTGATCAGATTTCTCCAGTATCAAAAGCATTATACAAACAGATCTTTCCGTATTCATCTTGTCAATAATTTACAATAAAATTAGCATATACTTAAAATCCTCTACACACAGATGGACTAGAAAACTTCCATGAAGCCTTACACAATCAGGAGGGCAAGTGGATGTTAGATGCAAGAGATCAGGGATCAAGAGGAGGAGCTGCAGCCAGTACAGAGAGAAGGGTCTAATAACTGACTCACACTGACATTGACTGAAGCTTCAGCTAGCAGCGGAGAGCAGCATGAAGCCACGATTGAATGGAACTTGCTTTCTGATGTTCAGCTAAGAAAGGAGCCAGCTGACAGGACTGAAATGGGCTCTGTCACAGTTAAGGGACCGACTTTATTCTCTCACTGGTGCTATAAATATTCCCTTGGTTTAACTGGTTTCCAGCAGTAAGTGCACAGACACGTCAAGAGAGAGATACTGCCTTTTTTAGCAGGATTTCAAAATTGCAGTCTCAATGACTTGCTTTTAGAAGGGCATGTAAGTGCCAATCCAGATTGGAAAATTATGTTTTTAAATGGCCTCCTTTGAAGCCCCATGCTCGTAGGTAGCACATCTTGACAAGCAGAAGAGAATTATGATATTTACCAATGTGCAAAAATGCACTGTTGCCTAGAAATATGTATACTAACATTTTTGCTTTACAGTGTATTGATAGAAAGTGAAAAATATTACCAAGTGCTCAGCTAGCCTGATGCACTGTGAAACGCACTGTGCTCTGTTCTGCTTTCTTGTGCATAGTAGGCTAACAGCTCCCCAGGCAAAGCACAGATCTCTGTTCTGTACTGCATGTGACATTCTCGCCTACCTTGTACATTTGAACATACATTGTACTGAGCCTGCTACAACTATCCAAGATTATAGTAAAGGTCATGTAGATTTCTATAGTGACAAATCAAAAAATAAAACTGTTGTAAGAACTGTATGAAGAAAAAGAAGTCAAATGTGAAACTTTCTGGCCTGCAACAAAATGGGTTCTGATATCCAAAGGAGTGTGCATGAGCTGGAGCTGTTAGAGGAAGCGCTGCTGGATTTTTCAACAACTTCACTATATCATCAAAACTTGCATATGAAAGCATCCCATAAAAAGCACGTCTCAATGCAAACCAACATGTTTTCAAGCACTACACTGTTACAAGCTGGAGTCCTACTAATTAAGCCTTGCAGGTGAAAAAAACCAATCCCCTGCAGAAATCATTCAGATTTTCTAAACTTTCCTCTAACTAGTTTTCTTTGCGTAACTTGTAAAACTGGCACCAAACATACATTACTGTGGTTTTCTTGGCATGAGATTGCAATGGCAGAAGGCCACGCTGTTCAAGTGATAAAGCTACTAAGTACCAGATGCACAAAAAGGCTAGGGCATCTACATTTCACTTGTCTCTGTATTTACCACCCAACCTTGAAGCTAAGATACATAAAACTGCTGGCTGTCTCCTTCCCCAGTTGGCATGTAAATCCTCAAGTCCCTCAAGGGACTCAAGTGTAAATGTGAGTGTTCCCCAAGTATCTAAAGTACTTCTAGCCACGCACACAGATACTCAACATCACTTGGCAATCTAGTGCCAAGCCCTGTTGGGTCCCACCAGTTGGTGTTCCAGTTGGCCGGTGATCCAGGTGGTGGTCTATCAACATGTCTAAAGGAAGGGTGTTACTCCTGCCTTTTGAAGCACAGCTAATGGATGAACTACTGCTCCTACCTTTTGTACCATGATCTAGCGGTAAATTCAGCAAATGAAGCAGCAGAAAACACATATTCAAAGCCACCTTCTGCCTGATGATTTCAACTGACCTCTCAAAAAAACCTGCTCTTACCACAAGTGTCTGCCTATTTTATGGGCAGGAGTCCTTATCATCTCTCTGGCTGAGTCTGCTTCACTTTGCATAAAAAATTAAAAGCTCATTGGGTGAAGGAAAGTAACCTGACTCTGTCACCTAGTGGTCAGGATTCTCCCCAGGGAGTTTACAGTCCCAGGTCAATAGAAGTGACTACAAATTTTGCAATGAAACATTACAATAAACCATGAAATCAGCATTGGTGAAGGGATGGTGTCCCAGAACTTCCCATGAAGGAATCACTGAATACAAAGCATAGCCCCCCAAATTATTTTACAAAAAACTGAATGAAGGGGTGTAAAAGAAGTACTGTCCTTTATCCTCACATCAGAGCAGTTTCTTCAAGAAAGGTGGGTTAAATCCCATCCGTCAGAGCAGAACAAAGTGCCCCAGCATCTCTGTGTGCTGGTCCTAGCCTCTGAGCTGTCATGCTGCTGCATCATTCTTTAAACAAAAAGGACCAACACAAATCCAAGCTTAGGAAAAATGCATACTGCAAGCTGAAGGGTGGCTGGAACATAACAAATCTCACACTCTTACAATATGCTGATTTGTATCCTAGCACTTGTACCCAGGGATGCTGGGAGCCTCTGAGTTTGGTTAGCTTGCTATTCAGCAACCATTTTACAGGTGAAAAGGACACCTGGAGAGTCACTGTACTGTACTGTTTAGACAACCATCTTCTGCTTGTTTTCTTTCACAGAGAGAAATCTCTGAGTCATCAGCATCATTACTGCCTCCTTTTTGCTTACCTAGCCTCATTAAAAGGATTAGACTGATCAGCAAGGGGCAGCAATTTAACCAATGCATACTTTACAAACAAAGCTTCTCCAATTTCTTCCATGTCCTCCGATATTTTTGCCACATGAAGAAACACTGTGGCCTGATCTTCCCTGCATAGGACTTCTGTTCTTGAAGAGGCAGTATTTATTATTTGCTGTCTCAAATACAAAATGTGTACATGTTTTAATCCTTCCCATCAGCGTAATGTCTCTATCTATAGTAAGTCTAAGATGCTTATCATTCTATTGGCTAAGTAACTGCCCCTTACATGGCAGAGAACATTAAATGCTCCTTAAATCCCATTACAGTCAGAGGAAGATGAGTCACTGAGTGGCAACTAAAATAACCATGGCATTGAGGTTTTTTTCAGTGACTATTGGACAAAGCCTATGGAAAAACTCAGGATGAGTGACACTAAGAAAGACTCTATTGGCAAAATCTGTCTCTTTTCAAAATAAGGTAATAACAGTGGCTGAGATTAATGATCTAAAGATCACAAAGCATATATATGCTTTTACAGAAATAAGCTGCAAACATCTCTGAAATGCAATGAAAGCCACTTTGAAACGCTGTCATATAGTACAGAGCAATGTTAGGGCACACAACAGCCTCCTCTTCTCATGCAGCTGAAGGATAGATTTGGCCAAGGAACATTAAAGGTGAGGCCCATTCTACCTCAACGAAAAACTAATGTAATGGCTATGGGCAATGAAACCCTTCCCTTCAACAGGGAATTTAGCCTAATTCTCTTTCCTACCCTGCTAGGGCACTGTTTGCTGCTGATCCGGAAGGGAGAGCACCACCTATTTTCCTGAAAAGTACTTCTGCATTTCAGGAGAAAATTATTTTCTTGCTAATTTGCTATATGAGCAGGCACGCTGCCTGGCCTGCCAATCTACCTGTAAGCAGCTGGTAAGTCTGACATGATACCAGTGTTTTATAGTAGAGGATAGCAGGAGAGAATTCTTTATCTGTGGCTTTGACTAAGCTCATACTTGCATCTCTCAAGTGAATGCTGAAGTTCTTATTCCTCTCATCTCAATGGGATCTCTGCCAGAGAGGTATCAAGGCATAAGGATGCAGCTCTCAGGATTTCCGCTCTTCTAAACAGCATCTTAAAATTCTACAGCTATTGTTAAAGAAAAACTAATGAATAAGATTTGGCACAAAGTAACAGGGCAGGCTTTAGATCTTCTGTTTATTGCATTTCATTTAGTGAACTTCCTTGCGTGGGATTTAAGATGCAGCTTTCTACAGCAGCAGCAAATATTTTGATTTCTAATAAAAAAAAATCATGTTGATTATTCAGGCCAATGGATCCACAGCAACCGTGACATTACTTGTGACAAGTGATGGGAACACTGGGTATTTTTCGCTAGAGATAGTAAATAGGAAGACAGATGAAAAATAGAGCCAGCACTAGAAGAGATTGATGAGAAACTAAATGATTTACAAGTACCATGTCCTCATTTGACTGGGAATTAGATAAATTAACCAAAAAAAAATCAATGCTCTAATGAAGCCGAAGAACAACTCCACAAACATATCACAAATGGACTTGGAGACGAAGAGAGGAAAAGAGAGGAGGGACAAAGAAAGTGAAGAAAGAAATGACAGCCTATATTTAAAATGTGCTTAGCAACCCAATGGAAATTGTAACAATTCAAGGAAAAGCCCTTAATGTTGCTTCCTGAGGGTGACAGGCAGGGAAGGAGAAGCTGGTATATAGCAAACTTCATCTAAGATAGCCAATACAACTGTTAAAAAGAGGATATCTTGTATGTAGCGAGGTCTTGTAAGACAGCTGTGATGTGCTACCCAAAATGCTAGTAGAAGTTTAATTTTAAACACAATGGACTTGCTAGGCAGAGGGGAGCTGTAAATGCTGGGGCTAGAGGCTGGACAGGGGGAAAATTAGCCTATATTAAGGGACATAATTTTGGGAATCTTCCAGGATGCTTTCCCCAACAAAAAAATTTGCAAAAGCCATGCAATTTTTCCTGTTTCAGCAAAATTCCATGGCCATAATATGAAATGTATTGATTCTGCACCAAAGATAAAGTTCTGTATGAAAAGGAATACTTCCTGGGAACCTGCAAAAAGTTACCACGTAGCAGGATTTTAACAAAGGAAATAGCAGAGCTGGTTTTCAATAATTATCATCACCAGATCCCTTTCTCAGGCACTGAATTCTACCTTGTTCTTGCCACAGGCACAAAAGGGGCTACAGCTGCAGCAGACGATGACCAGCCATTTACATATTAATGGTTCTCCCTCCAGCCTGTTGTTTAATGACAGAATTTTCACTGAACCTGGAGCTGAGGGCTATTCAGTACTTGGTTTATCTTAATTATTTTAACAGGCCCATTTCTTGTTTTGTTTACTATGTCCAGGTTCCTGGAAAATGATTCACAAAAGATTTTTACAGGCCAGGTCTATTACCCCCACAATCCATTAAGATGATTCAGCTATATCTTGTTAATTAAAAGTCTATAAGATTTTACATCAATTTTACCTTTGGTGGGAGTTTGCAGCTGAAATAGCTATGTCTGCATAATATACTCTATTTAAACTAATGTTTAACCTGCTTAAAGCTTCCTGCTCTAGCACTTAATAGGGTGCATAATACTTAATATGTACATTACTAAAAGCATATTCTTCTGAAGCTCTTCCTAGTCATGAATAAAAAGCAAAAATGGCCAATTTTTCTGGTTCAGCCACCAAACCAAGAAATGGAAAAAAGTATTTTGACTCAACACTAATTTTTTCTTTTTCAATTTGAATATGATCTTTAATATAGAGCATATTCGAATATTTGTTTGACAAGAGAGGGACAAAAAGAATCATTTGGGATGGTTTCAAGTCTTACTTGTAAAGGAAGCTATCTGGCCTCTTTTCTCTGCTGCAATAAATGCTTCTGTGTTACTGTGCAGTGAAAATGTTACATCAGGAGAAGTCAGCACATAGTGTCCTAAAGATGAGCAACAAGGGCTGTTACAAGATGTGAGAATCACTGTCATGATTTAGGTTCATTTTAGATTTAAACCTTCCTCATCAAAATCCCAAGCAAGGACTGCTGGAATATGGGCTATTAATGGAGAAAAGGAAGGCATCACCCGCTCCTTTGTTGTTGCAAGTGGTATCTAAGTTACTTTCTGAAATAAATCTCTAATGCTGAAATACGCATGTTTGGAAAATATCAGAACTATTCTTGTCAATATTGCTACCTCTTCTTTTTAGTTTTTTTGTTTGTTCGTTTCAGCCAACATAATTCGCTGAATTAATTTCAAATTTGGGAATTGTTCTGACCAACCAAATATGGCCTATTTATCATAGGAAGCAAGCAAGATGCAATTGTGCTCTGGGTAAAGGAATTTTATAGGTACTGTATGCGTAAAAAAGGTTAAGGAACATCACAGGGACCATGAGATGAGCTGTCCCTTCAGTGTGACATATAGCCAATTTTAACAGCATACTTAGAACTGCTGGAGAATGAAATTCATCCCCGTGTAGAAAATTGCAGTTAAACCTTCAAAACAAGGCTTTAAATGAGACATAAATGGTTGCCTATACCTTTTCCTGGCTCTTCAATGGAGCTGAATTTCCTCCCAAGAGGTTAGGATAAATATGAATACTCTTCTGAAAAAACTGCAGAAATGCCACAGGTAAGCAGAAAAATATTTGTTTTAATGAAGAATTTGAAACAGAGGGGTATCATGCATTCCTCTGAAGCCTGCCCATTTGCAGAAGTGCCCTTAGTGTACAGGATGCTTTCTGGTAAGTGTATTCATGCTGTGCCTCTTCACTGCTTGGTAGGCACAGCCATAAAAGCTATGTGGATTTTTTTGTATTTACTCCAGAGGATTCTTCTTTTGATTCCATTTGACTGCTTAGGTGGAACAGAGCAGGAACATACTATCCAAAAAGTATCATGTGCACAGGGTTACCTGTGCTACTTCAAACAAGTGTGGTTCAAGCAAGATTCATAATTTGTTTTAATTCAAAAAGTCATGCTAACTTTGCTGGACATATAACTATAATCAATGCTTTCAGTAGGGCATTATTAAAAGATCCATAGATCTTCTAAAAGTAACATCCAGTGTTTGATCCAATCAGCATGCAAGCACATTTTTTTCAAGGATTTGAATGTGAAAATAATGTTGCCATGGAGCAGCAGAAAATAATATTTTTCCAGCATGACATAAAGCGCCCACTAAAATGCAGTTTTGTTAGGCAATGAGTAATCTGATGAGAGCTGAAGTTGTCTCTGTGCTTTGCACAAAGATTCTCAGTCTATAGCAGCAGGACCAAATAGAAAGGAAAACAAAATGAAGATGATAAGAGAAAAAGAAGAAATACATTACCCTTCTGTTCTGCCTTAAAGATATTTGCTATCAATGTTGATAATGTTGCAATGAAATTAAATCTATTCTACGATTTTGTATTCTCAAAACAAACATATACTGATTCATTTTCTTCATATAAACAGTATATGCCTATCTAGCAGAATCAGTGTTGTGAAAGGAGTAACTTCCGAGGTACAGGGAACTTACGTTTTTCCTAGATCTCTCTGAATGTACACAATAATCTGAACTGTTAGTCTCAGTAGGCAAGCAATGAGGGAGCACTAAAGCCACTGCTCCACTGGTAAGGAAATTACTGATCTCTGTGTGCAAGGACAGCCGTGCTTCTTCACCTCTCTCTGAAGAAGGACACCCCACGTGCCAGGACACGCTGGGTGGCAAGCAAACTACTCCAGCAGAAACCACCACCAAGTGGGCACTTACTGGCAGAGTGCAGAGCACATAAAGCATTTGTGGGACTGCTGAGGCGGCAAAATACCTGCAAGAAAATGTGAGTGCATTTGAAAAGGAGGCAGGAGGAGGAAGAGAGGAAAGGACAAGATCATCTATGAGGTCAGAGGTGCAAGAGAAGAGACGTTTGTAGCTCCACTTGGAGTTCCTTTGAGATTCTTCCTACCGAATTCAGTGGTAGGAACCAAAATGTTTCCTGGTCTTTTTAAAGATAAATTGGAATAAATTGGAAGCTGTGAGACAAGCCTCAACATGAAATCACTCTGATAGACTAGTAAACTCTAAAAGGAGGAAAATCAGATTCTGAATGAACGAAAAACTCCAGGTGCCCTGCCACCAATACACTAAATGAGCCATCCTTACTCTCCACTGGCTCTGGGACAAGTGGCAGAGATGCTAGCAGATTCAGAGGAGTTCCAGAGATGCATAACATACACCTGCAACTCCTTATCCTTTGGATGACTCAGGACTAATCTCTGAACTACTGGCTGACACTGCCAGAACTTCATAAAACATTGCACCATGGGAAAGCAACTTTTTTGAAACAAAAATGGAGATCAAGAGGAAGTAACCCTGAGGACAAATTATTTGAAGTATTTCAGCACCCCACCACATTAACTTCATTATGAAGATCACAAACAATATTTGATGGAGCAACCAAAGCTGCCAAAGGGTAAGACATGTGCTTCATTATTAAATTTTAAAGCTTTAATTATAAAAATGTCTGACCAACTCTAACGGGCACCTTTACCTTTATGATAATGAGAACAAGAAGCAAGGGGACTTAAGAGGCTGAACTACTCTTTCATTCCTTTAGATCAGCCCTTTTGATAAAGGCAAAGGCATAAATCTTGTAATTAAGAGGGAGTTTGAACTGCCAGTGTTTGAGCTAGACAAACTAGATGTGTCTTGTGTGTAAGCAGGAGCTTATAACCTTGGTATGATAGTTAGGACACACACTCGTTAATGTCTGCCTAGATCTATAATATGGATATTTCTTTACACATATGTGTCTCTCATTCTCCAGTCACAGGCTTTGAAAACTGGCTTTTTTTGGCTTGCCACCTGCCTTCTCATCCATTCAGAAAACCAGCTCACACTCTGTGGACTCAATGCCAACTTCATGCAGAGGGATGGCACATGGTCTATGGACTACTTGAAGCAGAAAGGAAACTCAGATGATACACAGTCCTTGTACTAATCCTCCAAACACCCACAGAATCTATCCCTTGTGACTACACCCAAGTGAATACTAAGAAATACTTGATGTAGGTGGAATTCAGGAATGTAGTAGCACTCACAGCAGGTGTGACCAGATGTCCTTCCTGCCAGAATCCTCTCTGTGACAGGGGCCAGAATAGGAGGGTTAGGAAAGAGAATAAGAACAGAGTTAACATGTAGAGATGCTGTCCCAAAGTACCATGCCAGCCATCACCAATTTACAGCTTCCTGAAACATTGATGATGTATTTTTATTCCTTAGTCCATGAATTTGTCCTGTTACTTTTGGAACCTGCACAAACTTGTCAGGTACAGAATGACACTTCCCTCAGGCAGGCCTAATTTTACCTAACTTCTGCCGTCTAGATACTGGATGTCTAGTTTAAGCCATTTTCTATATTTCCTCTACCAGCTGGGAGAAGCAGGCTTTTCAGAGGAAAATTCCACTCATCCTAAGATTAAGTATTACAGATGTGGGGAATAAGTTGCCTCCTGGAGATGCTGTTTCTTCCTCCATTAACTTAGGAGGGAGCCTGATGAATGCCTAGCTTCTGACAGCTATAGTTAGGTGACACAGATTCATTGCCAAAAGCATGTCTCTGGGATGCAAAAATACTGTTGCCTTAAATGGCTGATCCAAGAAACCCAGAAAATAGAGTTAAAAGGGACCTTAAGAGAGCCCCTTTAACTACACAGAGATTCTCTGGCCTCTGATCCAAATGATCCCATTGCCCTTTAGGATGGAGCTGGTTACTGGAATGACCTACTCACAGTATGTAGTTTCCTAATAAAGTCCAGGGCTGTGACAAAGGACACTGAAACTAGTAAAATATTTGACAACATACTTGACATTTCTAAGAGAATGCACTATCTAACAATAACAACAATGATAATAATAGCAATAAAATGTTTCAGAAAAGCTGAATCTGATTATGTGGTGAACTGCTAAACTAAAATCTGAACAGAATTTTTAAAGGGGGGAGCTAATTAAGCAAATGTTCAAGAAACAGAGTCTCATAAGAATGTCAAATGTCACAATTATCCATTTACTTGATAAAAGAAGTACTTTGTTGATTAAATTTTATTGCTCTCACTGCTTCCTGCTTTAACGATTAAAACATCAGAATCAATTCTAAGACACCAAGTTTGTTAGAAAGGGGGAGGAGGGTGCTTGTGGCAGCAGAAGTCCTCAGACAAATTCTGAGCCGCTTTAGAGGGTCTGTAACATCCACTGCCTTTCGCATGCCTTAGTTTTGCTGCCTGCACTGGAGGGATGGATAGAGACCATGGTTTTGTTTTCATCAGACTTTCTTTTGGGAATTCTAGTCTGACCACCACCAGCAACTATTCAATGCACGCAGTCCTCACTGGCTACAAAAGTTGGCCACTGCAGAGAGAAGGATGAGGAAGACTTCACTTACACTCGGCTTTTCTGTAGAACCAGCTATCACCTGGCTTTAAGCAAACACACAAAAGTCATTACTGTTTGTGCTCCAATCTGATTCACCATGGCATTTCCATCTCAGTGTAACTTTATCATGCATCAGCAGAAACCTGGAGTGACACAGGAGTTATTCCAGCCTTGGCTATTTAGAGCTCCTCAGAGATGAGCCGTGTGTGTTACAGTAGGTCCGCTTATGTAAGCGGGGGACCTCGTGATTTACAGCTCATGCCAGAATTTGGAAAGGCCAGCTGGCCAGCTGCTTTCAGCCTGTATTACACTAGTGCTGGCTCTAGCATGAGACTGCCCCATCAGTTTTGGAAATCCCTCTGTTTCTACATGGAGCTATTTCCACATGTTGCTAATCATGTGTTCATTTCCAGCAACAACTGCTACTGCCTCCACCACCAAATCCAGCAACCACCAATTCCAGTCTTCTGGCCTGCTTATACAGTGCCATGACTGAGCCATCCCCTGAATGGTGTGGAAGAATGCTGCCATACTACGTGCTCTCCTAGCTTCTTGGCTCAAGCTCAATGTTGCTCCTAGTCCACTGAAATCTTATCAAATGTCTTCTTGCTCCACCTCTACAATGGAAAAGAAGAATGGGGACTGTGTAGCAATACTGGCTAAATAGTAGCTGCTACAATGCTAATACTTGTGGGCATGCCTGAAGAGATAAAGGAAGTGTGAGGAAGGGGAGGAAGAAAGTAGGAGCTCCTTCAATCACATCTTCTTTTGATGCATACAGGTGTACAGGAACAGGAGCTGAAGGATGTTCAGCCTGACATGTCGGCATTACAAAATATCTGCCAAAGGACAGCGAATACCATTATCTCTATTCTGCTACAAGTTTTGTCCTTTGCAGCACAATTTAAAACCCCCTGAAGACCTGGGCCAGAGTTTTCAGAAATAGAAACCTAAAGGTAGAGCTACATTTAGACACTGGCATCAAATGGTCAGTGGTGGCTGCTGAATGCTCAGAAGCTTTCACCATTAGCCCACCTGTGTCTCGACACAAACGTAGCTGTTCAGATCTGCGCACCTATTTCTGAAACCCTTGTGTGGTGAACCCACTGCCATCACAGGCCAAATCCCAGCCCTGCCTGCTCATTAGCTTCTGATTCAATATCCTGCCGACTAGCCTTATGTTCAGATGAGATATACACAATTCTTTCAGAGCCTGCTGTCACCTTTCACTGTGATTTCAGCAGCTGGGCAGATTAACATTCAGAGGGCACAAATAACTACATTTTGGTTCATTACTTTTAAGTAATAAATAAAATGGATTCTGAAAGTTCTCCCAATCTATTCCTCGCTCTTTATTGCTTTGATATACTAAACCATAGTGTCCCAACCAAGGCATATTTCTCTTATATTCAGCTTACTTCACCGTGAAATGACTCAATTCAGCAAGTGGGTTTCAAATATACACCGAAGGCAGTGTAAAACAGCACCCTTACCAAGTGTGGAAAAAGAAATGTAGTTCTCAAACAGAGTAGAAAGCATATTTGAAACAACTTCTAATGAACTCCAGAGACAGCAGAGCTTGAACCAGGCAACATACTCCTGACATCAGCATCAGCTTTCAAAAAATCACATTGTCCATGGGTCATATATTTCGCTGGGTCTCTGAAGAAATGTTAAATCAATAAAATACCTAAAGGTTGCCGACGAATCAGACAGTGTTCTATAAAAAGCCAACCATTATTGCTGAGGGGCAACATAAGAGCTGAAGAAATATTTGCAAGAAAAAGGCCATCCCTCCCACCGGAGACCATTCATATTCGGTCATTTGACACATTCCAGTGGACACCAGAAAGCAGTACCGGGAACTGGAATTGTATCACCCGCACTCACTTTGCTTCAGCAGCTTTCCTTGATGATGTAGGATATCTCACACCATGTCAGTTTGATTTCTCAAGTGTTTCCCCTCCCTGAGCCTGGTTTTTAGCAACATAATGAAAACTCAAGCTTGTGTTGGCAACACATTCACCAATTAACATTTGCGGTACATCAGTACCCATTTTTCCAGATTGCACATTCTATATTCGGCCTTCAGAAGGCCACAAAATTATTCATACCTTGTAATTGTGAAAGCAGATCTGGGCACTTTTTAACAACCCACAGTAGATCTTTGTTTTAGTTGTTTACATATGTATCACAGGGATGCAATCTTCTTGCTGAGGAAAATATACAGAGGAGAATAAAATACTTGGGGAAAGCAAGCTTTGATATTCTGCTGTGAATCCAGAAATTTAGCCTATTGGTGTCATAGAAAACTTTTGCTTCTTGTTTCCTTCATATGCTGACATCCATCTTACTAGACACATAAAGTGACTGGAGTCCTTAGAAAATCAGACTATCATACTCATCTGCCTCAGTTTTCACAGTAGTAAAAATAAATGTAGGTGTCTACTTCCTGAACTCCTGCAAAGCACTTCAAGTAATTATTTATTACTCTACCCTTAATTGGCTTAGTGGTGGACTTGGTAGTGTTAGGTTAATGGTTGGACTTGATGATCTTAAAGGTCTTTTCCAACCTAAACGATTCTATGATTCTATGATCTTTCTAGGCTAGCAATTTTAAAAGAGGGCAAAGTAGTCTAAAAGCCAATCCACTGTTGATGGGGAGGCTAAGCACTACTGGAATGAAAATATTTTTGATTTCTTGAGAAAGCTGGGACTAGAACCTATATCTCCTGATGTTAACATTATACAAAGCCCTCTCTTTTCAGTCATGGTAGCATACAACTCTGCAGTAGTTTCAGAAAATAATAATTAGTTCCAGAAGAAGTATATATGACATATATTATGTCTTGCACCACAGTTCTCTATCCTGCTTTCCTGTTGCTAAAAATACAAATTGTTCACAACCATGCTTTCAGTATCCATTTAATATTTGCAAACAGGGTGTCTTTGACAAACAGGGCTTTTGGCTAGGCTTCAATGAGCACTGTGTTCAGCTCCATCACCTACAGCATCACAGCCCTCTGAAGATATATCCTCCCACTGTTGCCACCAACGTAGACACAAAAAAGGGTCTTATTCTCCTCACGGTCACTCTCCTGCAAGCTTCACAGTTTGAAAAAGCCAATCTCACCTACATTTCATTACTCACGTCAAAGAATTTGCCAGTTCAGGGGAATGCCAGATATCCTTTAGGCTTTATACTTGCCTGTCTTAAAAATGTTGTTTAAATTTTACCCCAAATCTTTATCTCTCTTCCATGTGGATTCACTTGTAATAAGCGCTTGTTTAGAGAATAGGCACTTGGCAATGCCAAAGACAATGCTTTCAAGCAGATGACTTTGTGGGTGGCCAAATGCTCACCAGCCAAACGTGCATCAAAACTGTTTTCATTAGTTTATAGGAATGCAGCCCAGAAAGACTTACGGATTCCAAAATGTTTACCATCACGTGTATTTCAACATTGTGCTTGCTGGCAGATGCTTATTAAAAGCTTACTTTCATCTACTGGTTCTGCAGAACACTTACAATACATCAGGTTTTTCTCTCTCCTCTGATAAACACACCTGATCCTCACAATTTATGGGTTACAAATCTTCTCCATTTCTTCATACCTTTCCAAGGTTAGACTTTGAGATACTGGGCAATGAGAAACAATGTCAGAGAGCATACTGCTAATGTCTTTCCTTGTAAATACATTTGACATTTCCATTTAGCATTGCAGTGATTTTTATCCCCTTGAAATTATCCTTTTGATTCCAATTGCATTCTATCATTTTCCTGAGTAGGGCATTTATTTTATAATTATTTTAAACACGTTTCTGGAAAACAGTCATCCTTTTAGCCCTAATACATTAAAATAAAAAATATTCCTCTGCTACACAGTGGGTTTTTTGTCATTATACTGCATCCCTTTTGTACAACTCTGATTTCTTGTTCATATTCAAACCTGACGTAAGTGGCATAAGTGGGAGAGATGGCAAGCCAAATTCAGTCCATGCATCTTTTCAACCACAGGGAGATTAAACCAAAAATGAATTAGGCCTAAGTAAGTAAGGCTCTACTACAGGAATGACAAAGCAGAGCATCTCAAATATTGAGTGTGTTGCTTAGGAGTGAACATTTACAAAAGATCAAAAAATATAGATAATTGTTTTCCTTTTCACAAATTCTGATTCCCAGAATGCCATTAACAACACCAACTCACTAAGTTTAACAAAGATAGGTGTTCTTGTCAGATCCTCATCAAATGTTTATACCCTTCACCCATCAGAGTCAGCAGTATTAACACAATACCACAGTCCCACAAAATAACTGCAGATTAGTTTGCCTTGCTCAACATTTAACAGGCTCTAAAATGAGCACAGATCATACCTGGGGTGGAATTCCACACACACACCCACACACACACCCCCTCCAGATTTCTGTGGAGTGCATCTTGTGGTTTTTATTGTAGTAGAAGGAGAAAGCTATGGGGAAAACCTCAAAAACTGTCTTTTAGATGAGCAATGCCTATATGTACAAGGTCCTAACATCAGGGTGAATCTTGCCATTGATTTCCAAAGCTGCTAGGCAAACCCTAAAAAGTAGGCTGAAGATATTCCCCTTTCTTCCTTGCAAGCCCCAGTAATGCTGGGTACAGCATAATCCTCCTGCTCATGTGTTAAATTGAGGCTCAGAAAAGCAGCTGGCTCTTTGTTACTGGGATGCTGAGGGTACTACAGGGAAAAGACAGATAAGGATCTAACTAAATCAACATTTCTGCAGTAAAAAATTGAGACAGTGGTAAAATGTGTGCAGCTTTTATAGTATTATTTGTGTTTCTGCGGGCTTGGGATATGGTATTGTTGCAATATCACCTCTCTGCCTGAAGTGTGTCAGATCTAAAGTGTATAGGTTTTGAAAGAAACTGTTGAAAAAGATATATGAATGGTGAAATCTTTAAACAGTTGGTGACTATACCTACAAGACCTTTTCAGCTGAAATATTATGGCACATATCTCCATCTTTTTCTCCCCATACTATTCAAAATTTTAAAACTGACTCTGATTATGATTTGAATCTGAGCTAAGTATATAGAGGCTGATCAGCTACAGCTGCTTTAGTGCACTTCTCAGTAGGTGTAAATTGAGGTAATTCTATTGTATTTTTTAGGCTGAGGTTTGCTTTCCATCTCCAGAAGAATGCTGCTCTTGCAGTTGATGACTTGGAAACCTGCTCTGGTATCGGGATCAAGGAAAATAAGACTAGGCAGAGTTCACAACTGCCAACTCCCAAGGACAGTCAAATTTTGGACCATATTCCAGGAATGAACTGCCTGAGCTCACACTGCGTTACTGGACAGGCCACAGAAGGGACTGGCTACCACTGGACTCTCACATTAGGTCCTTCTGATGGGAGCAGAAAGAATTAAGTGCTCCAGTGCATTCAGTCAAGCAAGGTCAGAAAGAGGACAATTAATGTCACATTACACTTGGTCTTCCCTGCTAAGTACAGTCCAGTGTCAGTCAGGTTCAGTTTCAAATCCAGTTGTGTCAGTAGGGCTCAGATCATTGAACTCTTCCAACCACTCCTCTTGTCTGATTAATTTCGCTTATTATTTGACAGCTTTCAGGTATGGTGGAGTTTGCTGAACACCTCTGGCCACTGTGGTATAGAATAGTGCACTGGTTTTTTGCCATTTCATTTTAAACCTCAGCTGAAAACAGCTGTTCCCTGAGCCTCTAACTTGCTGTGACTGTCTCTTTCTGCTGTTATTTATCTCTGTAGCTGTATTATTTAACTTTGTGAAGCACATTGGAATACAGTTTATCTGGAGAACACTATTAAGTGCAAAATGAAGTGGTACTCTTAAATCAGATTTCACTGATTGCTTAGAAAAGCTTCTAAAAATTCTCACCTGATGCTTCCCGTACAGTCATTCTTTACACATCTATTCCATAACACGACATGGAAGGAATTTTAAGGCTTCAGCCTTTCTGCTTTCTGACTCTGGCAGCTTCTGAAAATCTTTCAGATCAAAGAATAGACGACAGTTTGTCGTCTTTGTAACAATGCATTTTTAAAAGGTATAGCTAGTGCAAGAAGTTACACGTACCTTTTCTGCATCAGTGCATCTTTCCAATTAAGTAAGATTCCCTGTTGCTGCAGGCTCGACTGGTCAGATAATGGACTGCAGTGAGATACGTCCTGAGCTGAATGCTGCAACATGGACAAAATTAATGCTGGGAGAAAAATGACATGAAAAGTAAAATTAAGCAGAATGATTGTAATGCAACTATGTAATTCACTTCTGAATTGTAAGAAAAATGAGAAAAGTGTTAATCTCCTAATATTTAATGGGCCAAATTAATCCCTGGTTTATATAGTCTGTTAGAATCTAATAGAAAATTGAAAAAAAATCTTGTGAAGACCATTTGAGCAAGCTGCAGAACTTGACTGAAAATTATGTCCTTACTACACAATACTACAGGATTTTTTTTCGTAGGGTATAAAAAAGGATACATTTTATAAGACATTCTGTTGTTGCAAGGCTTTCATATTTAGGGAATTCCAGCCAGTCCATTTCTGCCTGGTGGAGAGAGGATCTCTATTTGGCCCCTTAGTGCTGGGTAATGTGCAACTAATGTGCAACTAATTCTGTCACTGTTCTTCAATGGTTTCCCTTCCTATTCTTCAGATACCTAGTCTATTTAAATTAAAAGTTTCCTGAGCCCAGGACTGTCACTTATTGCACATATCTACAGTAACCAGTCTACTGGTGTGCTCATTGCGACTTGATCTTTACTTGATCTTCAGCACGAAAAATAAAATAGGAGAAATAGGGAAAATTTACTTCGGTTGCCTTTTACTTCAGCAATGTGTGTGCATGATGAGTAACTAGACTGACGAGTAGATCTTGGGCAAGGAGACACTGTTCACATGCAGTGTAACCAGTGACCCAGAACAATCTCTGTATCCCACCCTTGCCCACAGTATCCCACAGCTGTGCCACAGAAAGGCAGACTGCCCAAAAATTCCAGTCAGTTTTCAAGTTGAAGGAGCTCAAATTGCAACAGATGCTCCTGATACCAGATTAAAGCACCTTCTGATCAACCATTGTGATCAGTAGCTTCTCTGATATATAGCTAGACACAGTTTTCAAGACCTTAAAAGGAGCAAAGGGTCTTACTTAAACATTCTTTGTGGAAGGAAAAATGCAAATGAATGAGTCATGGCTTCAATTAACATCAAGTGCACTCTAATGGCCAGCTTCATTCTGTCTGATTCATCATTTAAAGCTACATGTACTGCTCCAGAATTAATAACTAGGGATTCGCTGGTGCAGTCGTTCAACTTGCAGAGTTCCTATGCTGGTTTAGGACATGAAAGCACTCTAAGCCTATGACTGTCGTGACATACAAAGATTCAGGGCTTATAGATACACAGGGCAGCACACTGCATCCCCAAACAGACCTGTCCAAAACGATGTGACCATGATGGGTATTTGATGAAACTAGCCTTACCTTGAGCAAATAAGCCTTTCTGTGAGATGCATACAACATTAAAATGCCATAAATAGAAAGAGAATATGATCTACATGGAGAAATGTTCTCATTTCAGAAGAATAATATATAATTAATCAATATATCTCTGACCTTATAATTCCCCTTTTAGTAAAGTTTTGGCATGGAGAGGCAAGGACTGTACATTGACACTGTTACTAGACTATTTCCTCTTAGCAATGAACTGATGATTTTGGACTAATGGTTAATGAACTTTAAAATATTTAAAGCCATAAGATTTCCCTTTATTAATCCCTGCAGCAAGTCCAGTGACTGTGTGCAACTGAACTAGAACAAATCTTTCAAAAGAAAACATTGAATCCTGATTTAAAAAAAAATCAGCAATTTTCAAGGACCCACCACTATTCTACACAAATGGTTTCCAATTATTAATTATCTTCTTTGTTAGAAAGGCGTACCTTATCTCTCTGAATCCCCAGTGTCCACCATCACAGATAACTGCTACAAAATTATCTTTTTGGGGACCTTCCAGGTGTAAATATAGAGCTATAGCAGGAAAAGCAACTGATGTCAGGAACTGGACAAAATTGATCCTCACACAGCTTACACCTTTTATTTATACCCAATGGCTGAACTGGTGAGTAAAGGTTTCCATCATATTAGAGATGCAAATGTGAAATCAGTGACTATAATCTTTTTCATTCAAGAAGGAAGGAAGATATTTTTCTGCCCTAAGCAGCAAAACAGAATGACTGAAAGAAAATCAGTTTCGATTTTATTTTTAACCAACAATTATTCACTAAAATAGGACAAAGCTGACCACAGCACTTGAGTCCCAAGGCAGTGCTATCAAGTAAAAATTCACAGATCCTCAACAAGGAGACCTTGCAAAGGTGAAGCACCTCTTTACACAGGCTGATGTTCTGACCAATACAGCCATCATGGGAGAGGCTAATTATTGCAATGCACTTAAGCAACCTGCTGAATGTTCTACACCACCCCCCCACACACCCACCCCCGCATCCAGTGTACTGAAAATATATGGTGCAAACACTTGGCAGATGCTGGGACAGGGCAGGCAAAATGCTAAGTGCAAATAGGATGGCTGCGACTTTTACAAGGACAAAATAGATCCCCACAGAGCCTGACCCCTCACACCAGGTGACATCCAAGAGCAGGCTGAAGAAAGCCACCCAGCACCCCTGCAAAGTCTCTCTGCTTTTTCTTCAGCCCCTTGTATCTGGTGCATGGGACCACAGGAATCTGTAACTCAGTGCAAGGAATACGTGCAGTGCCACTGCCACAGCAGAGATATGGTGGAAGCAGGGAAATAGGGGGGGTCACTGCTAGTAAATTACTCATGGACCAAGAGACAAGTAATTTCATAGTAATTTCCTATTATGGGCCCAGCTAACTTCAGGTGCTCCACTGAAACATCTAATCCCCAGGCTGCCTCCATACCTGCCCTTTGGGGGGCAGTTCCAATAGTCTCTGAAGAGAAGTAAGCTCTTCTGCTGCTAGCCCACATGCTTCAACTGAGTGCCTCTGGTGAAGTGGGGTAAATAGGGAGCATGGAGCCATTTATTCATAACTAATCGACTGATAGCACTGCAGGGGTTGCACTACAGTTCGCTACAGCCTGATTCAGTGGTGACGCGATGTCCCCTAACTCCTGCTAGCAGCAGCTGTAGCTGTGTCTCTCTGAATTGCTAGAATAGCTAAGGACGCCGGATTCCACTGTATTAGAAAAACTGTTTAAATGACAGTTTCCAGTTTATGTGTCTAGTTTTCCAAAACACAATTGTCCTGAAGACATGGATGGTTAGGAAACATGGATTACCTGTCAAAACCACCCAAACTCTTCTTTGTTTTGACGGCGGATCTAGCTATGTGTAAATGAATACAGAAGATATGAATATACATATGGCCGAATACTAATCTTTACTACCATGTAGCAAAATTGATCAAGAACGCTTTTGATCTAACTTAAAAATAATGCAAGCAGTGAAGTGTGTCTATGCATTTTAAGTAGGCTGAATGCATAATAATGTAATTTCTCTTCATTATTTCTTATATGCTATACAGGTGAGTTGAGCACATTCAGAATACACTAGGTTTTTTTGCCTGATCTCACAGAACAGTTGCACATCACATTATGCTATGAATATTATGTTTGAAGGTTTATTCAGATTTCTGGTTTTCCCCACTTTCAACAGAATTAGCTGTGATGTTCATGTTTAAAGTAAGTTTGGCCATGAAATCTTTAGATTAAAAGCCAATAGCCATCCTCACTATAAAGCTGCACTTGGTAGACTTTGACACAAAGAAGTGCTTCCTGAAAGACAATGGACAGAATACAGATGACAAGGAATGTAGTTTGCAAAACAAGAACAAGTGCAAGAAGTAACATACACAAAAGTCCCCCTATTTTGATGGCCGAAACAGTCACTGTTACAGTTTGGGTACCTGAAATCTTTATAAAGTCAAACAAAATAATATTAGCCAGTGACTGCACGCTATCTAAACTACATCATTCCAGGTTAGAGGGGTTTTTTTACTACCAGATGGTTGTTGCTCCCGTTGCGGTAGCCTGGATATGTGCTGACATCTAGTGGTCCTTTAGAGAATAAATACAGTCCAAATATTAATTAGCAATAAATAATAACCTCAGATTCAAAACACGTATTTGCCCCTTTCTCTCCCTTTTTCCCCCACAGTGCATTTAATAGTGTTTATAGATAACCGAATTCTAGTGATTATTGTCTTTTTCGATATTTGTTCAAGTTGAGGTTTTCTAAAGCACTGTTCTCATTGACATCATGCTGAGTCCTTTGGGAAAAGCCACCTGGAGGCATTTCTTGACTGACAATCACCACGGCATTTAAGGAGAGACTGTAAAATTGAAAAAGAAATAGATGGGAGTACAGTTCTGAATGTCTGGAGCCACACTATGATCTGCATTACACCTGATTTCATCAGAGAGCCCTTAAGTTGTTCATACTAAATTCAGATCAAAATTGGGCCTTAAACAGTTATTTACCTATTAACATGAGAAAATGGCTGCAAACAGACTTTAAACAATAATTTAGTTTACTACTGTATTGAAAATATCTGACTGTATTATAGACCCCAATGAATATTTATGAGACGGCAGTCAAAACTCTACTTAGAAACCCACTTTCCACAGCATTTACTCCATCTTCATTTAGCACATATTTCTGTCCATTTACAAAGTCCTGCATGCAATGCACCCCCTGCTCAGGATAACTAAATTGGGAAGAAAGCATTAGAGCTTTAGTCTCCAACTCAAAGTAGACTGAAAGAGGAAACAAAACCAGAAAATCAACTGCCTTTAGGAAGAACTGATTTAGGAGACCACAAACTCCTGCTTAGGTTTCAGCTGATTTTAGAGTCCCCACCACTGAGAAAGGCTTTTATTACTTGACAAATAAGGTAACTGGAGGTTTTACAGTGATGTGTCTGGTCAGAGAACCCAGTCTTCAATATGGCATATTCAAACCCTAAAAAGAAGGCCTATACCACCTCCAAGGGGTCCCCGAGGCCACCTTTTAACCTGCTTTGATTTCCAGGAGATAGAGAATAGTCTTTCAGGCTAAAGGAATAGGCTACTGCAGAAGACCCCAGGTCAGAGAGAAAGGAGACGAATGATATGCTGAACTAGCACTGAAGAGATTTATTTTGAAGGAAGAAAATGGAAGCCAGTCAGAAAATGGCCTGATAGCTTGCGTTCATGTGCTGTCATTATTTCACACAAAGATCACCAACATACCTTTAGTGTTCCCATGGCATGCATCCACCAGTGTCCCTAAAAACCCACTGTGCTCAATTCCTCATGAACAGGTCATTACTTATCACCTTTGCATGATATTCATTTGGAGGGTATTACAATTCAAATGACTGCTCAGCTGGTACCCTATAAGGAGTCTTTCCACAAAACGTTATTTTTCATTTTTTGCCTCCATGCAAGACCTGGTCATGATTTGTTGGCTGTAGCAAAGCACAAAGCCATAATTTTCTTTTATTGAGCTCACTCTGGGTAGCCATCACTCTGCAGAAATGCAGATGGTCATCTTATTCTTATTCTTAGTGACAGGATGAATGCCACAACTCTGCTGACAAAGACAGCAAAGCAGTCATTTATAATAGTAAGAGGAGCATTCAATTTAATATCTGTGTTAACTGCACATAGTCAGGCATTTTGGACACAGCTTTTATAGGATCCTGCTCTGCTAATACTTTAGGACTTTACAGTATTAAGGCAAATTTGCATAGCATCTATGCTGGAATCCAGGTATAATTTCTGTATTTATAGCAAAAGAAACAGAACTATACCATGCAGAAAAAGTCGGCCCCCAACTGAACTCTGATCATAGTCAGTTTTTATTATATGTATTTGAAATACTGCAGTTTAATAATTCATCTATCCCCTCCCTTACTCCACAGTTCAATTTTCAGGGGCATCCACACTGCAGATGAAATTCTGGATCAGAACCTATGAGCTTGAGTGAATGAATGTATTTTTTTAACTAGTTCATTGTCAATGGCAATAAGGAGATGGCTTGCAGCTTCCCTTCATCTCAGAAAATGTGGACTTAGAGAATTGCTGGGGACAGCATGATGCACAAAGTGTACTTTCTCTGTTCTGGGGTGAGAAGAGTGGCAGTGAACAATTGACAGCACCTAGTGGAGTGCCCAGAGACATGCCTTGTGATGACCAGTGAGTTTGTGGAGAAAGAAATTATGGTACTGAATATTAAACAGAAGGATCAGGTGCTTTTTAATAAGCGCCCTGCCTGATCCTGCCAAAGGGCCCCCATACAGACCTTAACAGCTGAACGTGGAATGTGCTTCATTTCATCACAGAACTGGCTATCACTACAGCAACAGCACTTGGAGAATAATTCAAAGACACAAAACACAGATGCAAGTCAAATCCAGGGCATTAGCGTATTTAATCGCTTAGAATAAGGAGAGCTTTACCTAGCATAGTCAGTGAATGGATTCAGAGCAAAACTACATCCAACATCTGCTAATGTCACATTTTAGTATTGCCTCTTCAATCAGAGTAAATTATATAGCTTAAGTGTTCATATCGCCAATTAATCTCTCCTGAATCAGATCTGCATATTAGTTGCTTGAAATAGGCTTAATATAGTCATAATTGTACAAAACATGAATACCATTTTTCATAATAATTATGTAGTCGTGTTGTCTTTTCTCTCAATTTGTCTAAATGTTCATATGTACATTAGAATGTAGCAGTTCAATTTTTTCCATACATCTCTCAATTACTCCATTGGTCTGTCTATAGCATCTTCTGCTTAAGGCACCAAACCTGTGCGAAATATAGCTGTTCAATATGCAGTGTATTAATTTCCTCAGAGGCACATTCGAAAGGATTGGAACTCTGTTCCAGCAAGTGCATTGCAAGGAAGCACGTAAGGTATTTCCCACTTTGGAAAAGGCTCAGTGAGAAGAACCAGGCAAACTGACCATCGGATCATTTCCTTGCAAGCTGAGAGCAGGCCAGGAGCTTGCTGTGCGAGGGCCATGGAGCCTTGCAAGGGAACCGCATTGTGCTGAAACTACCCAAGCATTATAATGCTCTTCCGTAGCACAGTTTGATCGCCTCATTTGCTACAAAGTAAGATCCCAAAAGTCACAAGGAGATAATTACTCTGACCTCTGCTTGTTGGAAGCTGATAGAGGAGAGTTGGTAGCAGTACCATGAACTGTCCTCATGTTTCATTTGCTGATGTGCTGTAAACCTTTGACTTGCTGCCAAAATTTAAGGTTGCCTTATGAGATAATCCCAGCTAAGAAGTTCAGTTTATATGCATCTTCCTGCCCTTCTGCTGGAGACAGGGGCATGATGCAGTTAGCTAAGAAAAGAAACACAAGAACTCCTGGGCTATGAATAACGATCTTGAATAAATTCTTGGATTTGCAAAATGATGATAATACTATTTACCCTTGCATTAAATTTATAAAATACTTCTCCCCTGCTGGAGTCTCTAAATCCCTGATTAGACCACCAACAATTCCCTTATACATTTCCTGCTGGTTTTAATCACCTAGCCCCATCTTTTCAAGGATATTTTCCCTAAAGAAAATTAAAAAAAGCAGAAACTCTGCATTCAGAAACAAACAGTTACAGCTGCACTCAGGAAGGGTATGAGAGTTGGCTTGCAATAATAACTTTAAAGATACTGTAAATGCTTTATTAATCCATGTTGTTGACAGCTTTGAATGCCAAATTATCTGTGTTGCACTGAGCCATGAAACTATCCCATGAGGTACTAAGTCCACCTTGAGACAGCAGTGAAGCCAAAGCTTTGATCCTCAAGGCTGACTTGAGTAAATCATTATTTTCAAACTCTGTAATCCCTCATGCATCCATAACATAATTTTAGTAATGCATTTGACTTAAGTTTCTTATTACTTCAGAATTCAGTCCAACTTCTACTGAAATAAAGTCAGAGCTCCCAGAGGCTCCAGAAAGCAGAGCTAGTTCTGCTCTACTGCAATTCTCTACTGAACTGTTGAGATGACAGAAACAGTATGTCATCAGGAACCATAATTTTACCTTCTTTGGATGCTTTTTTTCCCCTCTTTTACTGTATTTCAGTGTAGCATTTTCTGGAGACAAGGAGCACAAGGACTGAGAGTATGGAGGTCCTAAATTTCAGTTCTTGCTCCCTTACCAGTTCATGAGATTCCAGCTTAACTCTTAGAGTATTTTCAGAAGCAGCTTGACCTGCCCAACTTACCACCTTTGTTTGACTGCTAGCAAATGACCATAGATAACACACTTCATACCAGAGAGCATCTTACATCAGCTCAGATATACTAAGCTGAGGATTTGGACTTTATCTGTATTGCTAAATAAAGCTGAAGGCCCTGAGTAGCATTGCCTGGTCATTCTACACAATGTTTGGCCCAGGATTTCCCTTTGGTCCCTTGTAGTCACCTCATAGCCTGAATGCCTAAACACTATTTCATTGCATATTATTCTCAGTTCAGAGCATTTTGAATAATGTGATGGCTGTGTCACAACTCATCAGAATAACATTTTATCAGCACAAAACTGAGGCTATAGGTTGCATGTGGTGCATGTGCTGTGGTGTAGCAGAAGTCTTGAATCATAGAATTGTAGAATGCTTTGGGTTGGAAGGAACCTTGAGAGGTCATCTAGCCCAACCCCCCTGCAGTGAGCAGGGATTGAACCCGTGACTTTGGCGTTATTAGCACCACGCTCTAAGCATCCTAGGATATTGTTTCAGGGTGGGGAAAACAAACCTGGCAGTGACAACACCAAACAGTGCCAGGTTGCAAAACCAGTATTAAGCATGAGGGACAGTCAGCGGCCCCAGAAGTTCATTCCCTGGCCCTAGTCTCTTCTGCGGTACAGACACAGCCATGGAGCCCTACATGCTCCGGCTGCCCCAGTCCATACTGTAGGCGCTCTGCCCCTACAGACTATACAGGGGTGCCTCAGGCTGCTCCTCCCTGTAGACAAACCTCTTTTGCAGCCAAATGCAAACTCAGTTCCTGCCTGTAATTCAGTGATAATAACATTTGCCCAATTACTTTCTGTAAAGTTCACCTTATCGATGCCAATACACCACTCACTGTATTGAAAAAAATGTATTTTTTGTGAATACATATCCTGAATAAAGAGAGTAAACAGAGAGATGTTTTATATCACTGCAATTGCAAAGTGTACCTGTGAGTCAGGCAGTCATTTGCCAAGTGCTGTAAAACGCACCCAGTCCTGAATCTGCCCCATCTATTAACTGCTAGTTCAAAATCAAAGGCCAAATGAGCCCCTTCTGGAAAAAATAATTAGTGCCTGAGTATTGCTGCAGCATTCTGCTCTCTCTGTAGTTCCTGGAAAGACAGGTTGGAAAGGGAGCCAGGGGTGCTCAGCTGCAGGATTCCCCCTGCAGACATTGCCTATGGAAAGTATCACCAACAAAGCTGAAAGGAGCTGTACGTGACTGATCAGAAATCCTGCGTACTTCTTGCTTGGCTGATCTAAATGGTCACTGATTTTCACAGTGCTACCGTAACCCAAGCATCATTCCAGCTGAAGGAAGCTTATTTTGTATGATATGCAGTGTCCTGGAAGAAAGCCTTTCACTACTGTCTCAAGCTTATATTGCTACCAGGAGTCAATGAATCTCAGTGGACTTGACAATGTCTTTTGAAAACAAATTTCTTACTGCTCAGAAAAACATCACGTGCTTAGTGTGAAAGGGATTGATAAAACAATCCCTTGCTTTGCCTGCTCTACTCTTTTCAACTCTTTAAGTCTTCAAAAATCTCCTTGCTGGAAAAAATGAGCTGAAATGTGGATGATCCATTTCTGTTTACCAGAGGTATATACTGCACATATGTGCCAGTGAACCTGTTTTCTAAATAGCATTAAAAAAAAAAAATCACAATCCACTAAACACATGAGATTTTTGCTCCTGCTTTAAGGGAAGCTAGATGAAAAGACAGGCCAAGACAGGAAAAAAAACAAAAAAAAATTAAAAATTAGTCAAATTTACCGGCATAAAGCATCATCATTCATCAGTGAACCCTGTTTCCATTTAGTACTGCACGCATGGCAAGGGCAACATGTCCACCCAGATCAAGCAAGGGAAAGCAGGAAAAGTGTCCTTCTACTACCACACTGGAAAAAAGATGAATGCTGGCCCTTTGGATTATGGCCAGCAAATATCAACCCCTTACGACAAAATTGTTCATATAAGCTGCAAAAAATGACAGTTCTACCACCACCACCACTGAAAAAAACAACCTACAACAGAGGGAAATAGCAGACACCCTCCCATGCACAAAGTTCTCGGTGAGCAGTTTGGTGTGCTCGCTTTTAGGTGCTTCTGATGCTGTGTATCTCCCTGTCTGCTTGGGACAAGAACCTAATTTCTACCATAAGAGCCACTTGGGGTATAAGACAATACACGTTTTCATGGGCTGCCTGTCAGTTGGTCCTTCTGTCACTAACTTCTCCTGAAAAAATGCAGAAATCAGTGCTAATAACAATTCTGACAACATAATTTCAGTACATTGTAGACCTTCATGCTTAGATATCTGTAGCTTAGCAGCACCATGCAGACTAGCATTGCAACAGAGGATTAAGCATATGACCTCTGAATCACATTTGCTTGGCTAACAGACTGAGGGCTAAGAGGGAGACAAGAATCAGAGCTCTCCAGAAGTTTGACATGATGAATTTCCATATTGGTGCTATTGAAAAATAAGATAGAAAGAGAAAGGAAAAGAAAATGCAGTGAAACTGTCCTATCACAGTTAAAATGAGCCATAAAATAATTGCTAATGAAGAAATTCACGTACTATGAATACAGAATTAGCAACTGTAATTCTTATAAGAGAATCAATTAAGATCAGCATAATGGTAGCAATATATAAATTCATATGACAAAAATTATCTTCAACAGTTCATTAATATTAAAATAATGTGTCATTAATATTACTTTAGAAAACATTCTTGAAATGTTTGTAGGTATATACTTTTATGTTATCTGGGTATTTATAAGTCCTTATCACTATAGAATATGAGCACCTTACAACTTCCAAAGGAAGTTCATTGCTTTTCATTTACCTTTCTTCAAGGATGGAAGAATATGAAGATTATGAACAATAGTCAAAATGCTGTACATCTTGTCTATAGCTCTGCATATCCACTGTAGAGTTAAACATAATTTTAGTCTTCCTGGTGTAATAATGTCAATCAAAAGCTTCACTATTTTACAAGAAAAAAAATAAGAAAGGCACAACCAACAACTGTTGAAGCCAATTAAGTGAAATAAATGTGGCTCTAGATTCTATTTCCACTTATGTCCTGTCCCACAAACATAGCAAGGAGCAAGCTGAACGTGGCTCAGAAATGATCATGCTCTTTGTACAAGGAGGCACGTACCTTTTAAGACACAGCAAAAGCTTCAACCTACTGCATTCTATGCAGAAAAGGACACTGCAACCTGCCAGCCAAAACAATGCCTTGGAACTGCAGGCAACTATGGGATTTTGGGAAAACAGAGAGGTTGTATAAACCAATTTATTAGGAAAGTCAAAGAAAAGGTTATGCAATTATCGTGAGTCAGACAAGCTACAGATTCACAGCCATATAAAGCCCAATGGCAGCCACATGATGAATGGAGAGAACTAAAGACTGGGGAGACATTTCTTCTGCTACTGGGTGAACGTCAATGACATCAATGACACTGCTGAAGAATACTGGAGGAACAGGACTGAATGTCAACCTGAACAGGTAGATTCCATCTTAGGAAGACTAAGCTGGAAAGAAGTGACAAGATTGCATAATGAAAAGGTGTGAGCATGGGCAACAGGGGAAGAAATTGTGTAAAACTTCTCCTAATTTTCTTATCATCTCATCATCCCTACTTCCCATGCAATTTTGCCTATTTGAAACACCCTCTGCTTCCAGTCTTTGTCCTTTTCCATTCCTTCTCCTAACAAACCCTTCAGTCTTTTAAAGTCCATAGAATCTAACCTTAGCTAAGAAATTAAACATGAGCACCTTGGAGAAGAAACCATAAGTGGAAGCCAGAGACAGGGAACCATTGAAATAATGGAAAAAATGCTGGCCATGGAATCGGAAAGTGGGTTAGCATAACCCTCTCCTAAAAATCCATGCACTTCCCAGCACGCTCTTCAATTGAGACTGCCTCTTATGTCTGCTCTTTCCATCTGATAAATTATAGGCTCGGTCTACAAAATGTTATCATCATCACTCCCATGAACCTTCTCAAATCTACAGTAGCTTCTGCAGTCTTTGTAGTATACTGCTTAGAAAACAAATGTACTACTTCTCATTACTTGGGAGATCAGAAAGACGGGGTGAATAGGGACATTCTTTGCATTAATATTTGGTCAGCTGAAGCTAAAAAACAGTACATGCATAAATGCAAAAAAAAAAAATTTTAAACACTGACTTGGGAATTTTAAACCATTACAGAATGGAATATGGAATTATAAATTTTCTCCACTGACTTGAATAGATAGATACATCAATTGTGCTGTTCTTTCAGAACCACCCCATAAATAAAATCAGACTCACAGATGCGTTGACATGCCTTATTCAGAATCAATAAGTAATTTAGTAATAATGCATTCTGAGATGTGTGAGTTCTACTATAGGCAGTGTACAGAAACAGGGTAGTATCCTTTTAAGCAGTCTGTGAGCCCTTTAATGATCATCACTCTTGTTCCGTGTCCAGAAGGCTCATGAGAGCAGCTGCATACAAAAGGAACTAGCCTTCACCTGCTCTGTATGATTAATACATACATTTATTGGTTATTTTGTTAAATATCTTACTATAATTATGCATATAGGCAAAAAACTGTTCTGTTTGTGCAAGTCCTTATCAGGCTTGTGTATAAAGAGACAACTATATCATGCTCATAGAACATAGCTAATAAGATTATTAACATATGGTAAGTATGGTTAATATAATTTATATTATATTGTCCAGCTGGTAGATGAAAAGCTGGGCATGAGATGGCAATGTGTGCTTGCAGCCCAGAAAGCCAACCATATCCTGGGCTGCATCAAAAGAAGCATGGCCAGCAGGTCGAGGGAGGTGATTCTGTCCCTCTACTCTACTCTGGTGAGACCTCACCTGGAGCACTGCGTCCAGCTCTGGGGCCCTCAGCACAAGAAGGACATGGAACTGTTGGACCGGGTCCAGAAGAGGGCTACCAAAATGATCCGAGGGCTGAAGCACCTCTCCGATGAGGCCAGGCTGAGAGAGTTGGGATTGTTCAGCCTAGAGAAGAGAAGGCTGCGAGGAAACCTTATTGCGACCTTCCAGTACTTAAAGGGGGCCTATAGGAAGGATGGGGACAATCTTTTTAACAAGGCCTGTTGTGACAGGACAAGGAATAATGGATTTAAACTAAAGAAGAATAGATTTTAGACTAGACATAAGAAAGAAATTTTTTACAATGAGGGTGGTGAAGCACTGGAACAGGTTGCCCAGAGAGGTGGTAGAGGCCCCATCCCTGGCAACATTCAAGGTCAGGTTGGATGGGTCTCTGAGCAACCTGATCCAGTTAAAGCTGTCCCTGCTCACTGCAGGGGGGTTGGGCTAGATGACCTCTAAATGTCCCTTCCAACCCAAAGCATTCTATGATTCTATGCTTGCACGTATGTATATAAATACAATATCGCCCAGTTCCAGACGTCAGCGTTTCCTTTAAGCAGCTCATGTTTGCTTGGAAAGGGTGTTCCTGAGACTGCTTTAAACTACAGTCTCAAGTTTTCACCTATTCTATCTTGGCTCCCCACACACCCTTGCATCTCAAGCATACCACAGGATTCCACAATCTGAGAAGAGTTATCATATGTAGTTAAAAGGCGTCTCAAGATAAACTGAGCTTTCTGCTTAATTATAGCTAGTACAGAATCATTCTGTACGCCATGCAAGAACAGACAAGTACAAGTATAGTGGAATATGTTGCCATCCTTTGACTATAAAAGAGTAGCATAATGCAGGATGGTTAAGTCTCTAGTTGTTGCTGGATGGGCAGAAACAAAGTATGGCATCTTTTGACACACAGGAGATACAAGTCCCATATGGCACTGTGTAGGTATTCTATAGTCCACACTAGAAATATATCTGATATACCATGAGTAGATGTGAGATTTGTGGTCTACAGATTGCATTTAGGCAAGCAGATACAGAAGCAAAGTAAAGCTGGTTTTTTAATGGGGTTTGTGGCATCTTGCAATCATGTTCTGTGAACTATGTATTTGAACTTGAAATTTCTAACATAGTATTAGTGTATTTCTCATTTCATAGCAAGGTATGAGCTGTAACTGGTAACATTCAGGAGAATTTATACACCTACTTGCAACACGCACAGATAAAACTTACACAAATACAATACAGTGTTTAAGATTCTAATGCATACATATGTCAAAATTGAGTGCTGTAGAAAAGAGACATATGGGTAAGAGAGAATAATTTATTTCAAATGCCAGAAATTATTATATTGGAATGAAAATATTGCATGCTGTCTGTGCAAGATACTAAATTCATACTATTTTATATACACAAATATTTCATCACTTTGTTAATTCAAAAGATTTCTGCCTTTTCACATTTCCGAATTATTAAAGTGAATCAATTACTTATGAAAGGTTACACGTTGCCAGTACTTTTCACATGGGACCAAGGACTGCCGCCTTTACTTCGTTAAGCATCCACACTGTTTATTTGGACCTGGGTGTCCCAAACATGTGGCTAGATCTGAGTTAGAGAACCTCTTCACAAGCTGGGATGTCTCTGTGGTGCCTCCTGGCAGTAAGTCCCAGTCTGAGTATGGATGAAGGACATATATATTTTGTCCCCTCTTTTTCTATGAAGGTCGTTGCCGCAGTTCAGATTCTAGCCCTGGGCAGATACAGGTGTCTGGCCAGCAGAGTAAAACATGCTGCCCCAACAGCTATTCCCCACCTCTTCCACAGAAGAAGCAGAAGCCAGCCTCACGGAAATATTCTGCCACCTCGATCCACTCCACAAATCCAATAGCAGAATCTTGCAGCTTTTGGACCAGCAGCACCGAAGTATATGCAATTTTAAGCATGTGAACTAATGAGACCTCTTCACAGTACTCTGCTAAGTGAGATACTACAATGGTATTTAGAGCATATAAAAAAATTCCCAAATCATCTCATCAACACGCCACAACTTTGGCACAGAGTCACTAACATAAGACAGTTATTCAAGCTCCAGTTGTATTCATCCTTTAGCTGTTTTGCTTATAATTGCCACAAAACTGATAGTCTTACTAGCACATTTTTGTTCATTAGTAAACAGACTGACACTGTATTGGTCACCTACTAGTTATCAAAGACTATCAAAGAGTAACAAGTTCCATTTCTACTGGCATGGGCCACCTTTTAAGTGGCTTTGATCCTAACATCTCGGGTTATTATACGCAACAGCACATACACAAAGCACATCTTCATTAGATCCCAAACCATGCACCAAATCTGCATTTAGGATCACAGAAAAATGCAGCTGCTTCAGAAACAAAAGATACATTGCCATGGCAGGAAATACAATACAGATAATGCTGAGAGAAGGAGAAAAAGAAGTTGGTAGGGTTAAATTAAAAGTTCAGTCCAAATGCTTAGCAGTGTGAATGCAGTTATCTGTCAGACAAAGCGCATAGTTTCCAATACTGTCAGTCATTTACTGTAGAAAACTACAAAGTTGCTTTTTGAACTGGTCAGAGCCCTGGAGACTTCACATGAAATGAAAAGCGGAATGAAGAAATGCCAAGGAGGCAGCGAACTGTTTAAAGATCTTTCTGTGAGAGAGAGAGAGAGAGAGAGAGACTGAGAGAGGTGTTTTAAGCTAAAAGAAAAAAAAAAAGGCCAGAAAAGAAATATAATTTTAAGTAATTTCTTATGTGCAAACATTCCAATTGGTCTTGAGCACAAGATAATCTCCTAAGTACTGCTAAATAGATCTCACCAGTGAAAGCACTTTCCCAAGTTTTACTGCAATTCCTTAAATTTTATGGAGGCAGTTAAAAGGCATGTGAAGCAAAGAAGGTATTGTCTTAGCCTTTTATGACAGGCTCACAAATTGTTTTATTCTAAAGAAATAGCTGTACCTATTTCCTACTGTATACAATAATGATGCCTAGGAAATAATTACTTCAGTAAAATCAATTGTAAACCAAGATTCTTTTTATTTTATATATGAATTGGTCTCCAAAGATATTGCCAGCATTAAATCCCTGACATTTCTTGGCCATGTAGAAAATTAGTGATGGGGAGGCATATCATGCTGCTGTATCTCTAGAATTACTACAAAAGACTTAGCAGGACTGGGGGGGAAAAAAAAAAAAAAAGAATTGTAGGGAAAAAAAGCTATTTAATCCAGAAACATATTCAGAGAGATAGCTCAGGGTTTGGAGGAATGATTTAAGATTCAGTCTTTCCTTTATATTTAGCTAGTCATTAGAGAGAAAAATGTTTCTAGAATATCTTTACAGAACATAAAATCAAAGCAGAGGTGAATAGCAAATCCAAACAAAAGGAGAAAGCATTTGCTATTCAGATCTGTATCTCTGTGAGGAAGAGACACTCATTATCCCAGGATGTGTGTGCCAGATGAATGTTAATCTTCGCCTTGTTAAGATATCTGGCCAAGTTTTCTTACAGGTGCCCCAAATAATACAATTCTAATTTGCAGACACAGCACCGTACACAGGCATTCAGGCAAGGATTTCCAGAAGGTCGGACAAAGAAGATGCCAACTTCTGCTGAACCTCAGCAAGAAGTGCATGACTTACTCAGCTAGGTGCCTTGGCAGATCCAGTGTGGGGACACAGGCAACTCTGAATGCTAATATTTCAGTTGTATATGACAACAAAACATTTGAAAGGGCATGTTTGAAAAGGTGCTTGTACAGTTCAGCCTTTCAAAATTTTCCCATTATTCTACAATCATGGAACAGCTAGCTATATTCTAATTAGCTATTAAAAAAAAGCATCAGTCTTCATAAGGGTATTTTCTCTAGAAAGCGAAATTTGTATCTAGCTTTTCACCTCAAAAACAGAGTAAATTTGACAGTCATAGCAGTGATATTGATGCTGGGACACAAGAATGGAAAGAACAGCTATACCGTGCTGGATCTCTGCCATACTGTTAACTCTGCCACTGGCTAGTACCCCTTTGCCTAGAGTAGAGTGGAAGAAAAAACAGTATTTACCCACAATACTGCCCTAGCTTCCTGCAGTTTATTAAGCCAGAGGTAAGAGATTTCTGTTATGCAGCCCTTCTTGGATTTTCTTCCATGAATCTGTCAAGTGTTCCATAAAACCATAAAAATTTTCAACATCTTCTGGTGATACGTTTCTTGACTGAACTACACATTACACACAGAAGTGCCTCTTTTTGCTGTGAAACTAACACCTTCTAATTTCATTTGAGGTCTCCTATATTTTACACTGGAAAGGACAACGAACAGTTTCTCTGCTCACCTTTTTCATGTCAGGCTTTATGGACTTCTAGCACGTTGTCCCCTAGTCAACTTTCCTCCAGGATAAACAGTGTTAGCATACTTAACTTCTTCATATTACGGAAATTTTTCAATACCCGTGACTATCTTTGCTATTCGTCTCTCTAACTTTTTAAGTTATATTACATTTTATTTGAGATGGAGGAACCAGAACTGTTTAAAGCATTTAAGATCCAAGTCTAATGTGGATTTATACAGCAGTATAATAATGTTTCCTCAAAATTGTAAAGACAGCTTGCTTTCATCATATAAAAATATAGAGATAAAGCATCAGGACTTAGAATTCAGTATCTATAAGTGGATTTAGACAATATTTTAAAATATCCTTGCTGTCCTAAGGGCAATCTTATTTTCATATATATCCAAAAGAAGCTACAATCCAATAACTAACAGAGATTGACCTGCATTATGTCCTGTTTTATTCATAAGGCAGAATCACGGTCCTTCAGCTAACACCCATATGGTAGCTGCTCCTAACCCTGTTAAATTATTAAGTGATGAGATAACACAATGATCTGCACATTAGAAGAACCCAGATAAAATCAGGCAGAAGACTGTAATAACTCTTTACCTGTCCAGTGCTGAGGTCAAACATGGGACTGGCACAAACAACTGCTTCTCCTTTTGAGGAAACAGAGTTAATCAAGTTGATACAAGTTTACAAGGTCCACCAATAAATTTCCCTTGCATTGAAGCCCTGCACCAGACAGGTGGCAAGAATTATGTTAAGTTCTCAATATGGTTCTTTCAGGTATTTGCATAACAGAAACAAATGTTACATGACTGTGATAGCCTGTGCTCCGTAGCAGCTCCTGGTTAACAGCAGAGTGGATAATGCTCCATGCTGAGGCGGTTTGGCTGCAAAATTCCCCATGACAACCTGATGAAAGTTGCTATATCTCCTCTATCAAGTCCGGTGACAGAAAATTATGTCTTCCTCTTTGAATGTTGTAGAAGTGTTATCAGGTTGAATGGGATATTCCATTTCATAAGCAAAAGATATGTAAGTGAGGTGATACACTGAGGCAGAGTGTGGCTTCTCATTCCTGGATCCCTTTCTCTCAGCAAAGTGTCCTACTGAATTGTATGTTGACAGGTCTCTTCAGACTGAAATGGGGACAAAATGGAGATGTTCCCTCCTCTTTAACGTCTTCCTTTAGTTATCAAGCCTTCAGCAAACCACAGCAGGAATAACCAAGGGACTTAGGGGTTTATGCTGGAGGGAAAAGACACAAGAGTTGCCCTAATATACACCTACAGAAGGTGTTCACACATTTATAACACATCCAAACTTAGGCTGTCAACTGGCCTGCAAGAAATAGCACCAGACCATGATGTTCCAGGTTGCAAGGTCAGCCAACAAATATCCTGGGAACTACTCCTCAACACTGCAGAAAATCAAAGGGAAAATTAACTAGCATTTTTCAGCTCCTGTGAGCTGTTCAAAATTGTTTTATGTAGGGACGTATATCATTCCTTCTTGTAAAGAATATCTATGGTGCCAATTTCCTACCAACACTATACAAACTGAGACAAGAAGCAAGTACCTGGAACTAGATATATATTACTTGGCTGAGCAAACTAAATGCAATAAAACTGAACTGACTCCCAAGAGTATTTTAGTTATTGTATATACCACCTTTAACCACTTCTCAGTCTTTCTTCCAAGAATTTAATATAAGTTCAAAGCTTTATGGGTCTTAAAAAAAGTTAAGATTAAGATTAGCACTAGGAGAATGTTTTCTAGAGAAAGGAATGTTAGGATATATTGCAGGATGTTCTCACTCAGATGTCTAACGAATAAGGACTTATTTTTGGATAAAGCACTGCACTGGAATTGAGGATACGTATGTTCAATCAGCAGCACTGCCATCAGCTTTCTGCATGACCTAAGGCTAGTCAGTAAATTACTCTTTTATTCAGTTCTTGTCAATGAGGACAATAATATTTACTTTTTCCCACTTTTGCTTATTTAAACAGGAAGCCGTTTGAGGCCGAGACCCTTTCTACCCCCATGTATATAAAGCACCTATCAGAAGAGAACTCTGATCATTTTTACTGCTGCAATAGGAGTAATTGTACATATTATTTCCTCCAGGTATTCCCCTATTCTTTCAAAGTAAACTCCTGGATCCTCAGGACAGCTATGTAGTTGCCACTAGAGGCAGGGTAAATCTGTGTATAAAAAAAGATGCCCTGAAGTAATATGAATATGAAGATATTTATATGTTCAAATTGTATGACTGGAACAGGTCTTGGCAAGACACTCCAGTTCACTTAAGCACAGAATTAGCCCCAATTAACAGTCAGCTTGTGTTAACAAATACCACCTATTTAATTAAGTTATTCTGTAAATTACCTGTAATAACAACTGTTGTACCTAAGATGACAAGATGTAGCAAAGGCAGAGAAAGACTCTCTTAGGCTGGTAATTCTTGTATGAAAGCATGATATACAAAGGTATCACAGTTACATGGGACTTCTCCTCTCTGTTTTTTATACAATTGCTGTGCACTAAAACCAGAAAACAAACCCTAAAAATTTGCCCTCTGGTTAAGGTGTAGTCCTTGCCCTATAGTTTTTTTCCCCCTTCTCTAAAAATTTGCCCTTTTCTAAAGTATAGTCAACCAATACTCTTTTTTGATCCTAAAAGAAATTTAAGAAAATATTATTCTGAATGGTAACCATTACATAATAAACTCTTGCCAATCAACACAACAGAGCAGTGAAAAGTGTTCAAAAGACTGACCTATCACTGTCTCCTGGATGTAGAAAGAGAAATACATGAGGTAAAGTATCTCAGATAAAAGACTGAAAAAAAAAAAGGAAAAATGGACTCTTGAAATATATCAGCATGATTTTAAGTATGACTCAGCTGTCTTTACTTCCCCCCCTCCCCCATGGAAGGCCAAACCCTTTCAAATCTCTGAAAAGTCAGATGGTCAAGTAGTGTAAAATCCTGTCATCTATATTTAGAGTGCTCAGAAAATTGCCTGTATAGACATTCTCTTGTCATCAGCACAAACATGCAGGGCTCTGGAACATATCTGCAACGTCAGTCAAAACTAAAAGAGAAAACAGAAAGTTGAAGTAAGAAGAAAAATAAAAGATGGAAAATTATTTTTAAAACATATACAATATTGCATGCTTTAATAATGTCAATGATTTGCAAGAGTTTCATGAGCATTTGTACTTTGATTCCTACAGAAGAATCAGAGTATTTTGGCTAACACAAAGGACTGAAATTAAAATGCACCTGATAGAATATCAGAGAATTCATGTTTGTCAAGTATATATTATTGACAATTGACCTTTATATTTATATATCTAATGATCCTTAATTCTGCTGATTCATTTCAGAAACCTAGTATAAACTGTACTTGTAGAAAATCTTTTCCTTGTGAATTATCCCTAGCTGATACCAAAATCTGGATCCTGAGAGTTTTATCCCATTGCTTCAGCTGCTTTTCAACTTCTGTCTGTGATTGACTCTTTCATCAGAATTTATAGAAGCTACAAATAGGATCTAAAAAGTGTAAGACTGCAGGATATTTTCCGAAACTGTTCCTTAAATAACTTTCACTAAGATATTCCATGTGATGCAAGTTTATGATACTATTTTAGATTGTAAGTTGTGAAGTCAACTTTAGCATTCAAGTGCTGCTTCTATATCCTATAAAGGACAATGTTTGGAATACAAACAAAATTATAGTCTGTCACTACAAAATGACATCGTGTTATCAAGTAATATCTGGCAAGATGAAGCAGTTGGATAGGGATCTAAACATTTTTGATATTCATCCAAAGTGAAGAGAATCGTATCTGCTCTGACTGGTTGAAAATTGTTTTGAGCAATTTATCAGACTATTGATGCCAAAGTTAGTGTTGTGAAGTACAGATTGAGATAGTAATTTTGGTCTGGAAGACAAACTTTAATTCCGGTATTAAGAAAACATGATATTAACACACATTGCTGTAATTCAGACAGCTGTCAAATTAGTTGTGCCATGAAATGAGCTTTGAGAGACATTAAAGTGCCAAGACATTTTGTTAATTACTTCAATAGTAGATGATGCACCAAGTATGCCTAGCAATGAAAGCATCCATTATGGAAAGCTGCAACTTGGTGTAAACTAATGCTGTTTGTTTCATCTGAATGGCCCTCTTACTGGAAATAGCTGACATACACAATCAAAACTTGCCATCAGAAAAGTTGCTTCAGCTGTTACTTATCCAGCTGATCATGGACCTTCTTTTGGACATAGAACTGTAGTATTTTATATATTTGTATTTATACAAGAAAGTAGTGCAATACTCTCTGGGCAAACAAGGCGCCACTACAAATGGTGACCTGATAATCAACAGAACAAAAGAATTGCTTGACCCCAAAGGATTAACAGTATTAACGCTAAAAGATACCAATTTTTACACTTTCCCCTAGATAGGCCATAGCTATATACAAAAAGAATTAGGTTTAAATCAGAAGATATAATGTTACATGCTTGGTAGAAGAAATTAACTGGGCTTCATGTGATCATCACAATCATAGGTTATTTTACATCTCCCATGTAGTTATGTTTCCTACCATCTCCATATACCATGTTTTTCCTGTTCCTGGTGCTGTTGAAGCAAGTTCTCTACTTTGCTCTCCAGTTGTGCTCACCATCCCTTGCCAGCTCCTCAAACACAGTCTCATTCCACAACTGGTTGAAACTCCATCACTTCACTTTCTGCCTGTTTTAGGTTGCTTTGCCTGCCTTTATCATGGTTCTCACTACACCACCCTTTAAAATTTCTTTCCATTTAATGCACTTTCATGTAGCTTCAGGATTCTTTTCACCTTTGGCATTCTCTGTGAACTCACAACTTCTGGGCTTATGCCTAATTGTTCTCCATACTCCTCCCATGCCTAGAATGTTATATCCTTTCCATCACACCAACCAGCTCCATTTTGTTCTTCCTAATCTCATTGCAAATATACCTCCTACCACTATCATCTACCCATCTAATCCACTCTCTTCTCTCTTCGCTACTTAACAATAGCACTCATACATAGAAGGCAAGAAAACTAAAATAATACCTTGAAATTAACAGGATGTATTCATTCACCTGCACCATTTATTCTGTTTATATTCCATCCTTTTGGTCCCACCCCCCCAAAGTTGGTTTTTATTACCTCTTTCTGTTCTGCTACACAAAGATGCAAGGATCAACCAGAATTCCTCTCTGTCACTAGTGGCAGCTCACTTTTCACATACTGATTCACATTGTTAGGCTGCAAACTCATTGAAGCAAGGATTACTCTTCTAAATACCTTTTAAAGGCCTTTTGGGCCCCATTCCTCTCTCCCATGCCCTGATTCTCTACCCTGTCTAACATCACGCTGCCCTTCTCTTTTACCTGTGAGATGCCGCAGCCCTCAGTTTCTACCACCATCTCCCTCCTCCTGCTCAGAAGCACTGAAAACATCATGTTTGTTTAGTCCATAAGCAAAAGTTGAAAGAGGATGTCTAGAATCTGGGTCAGGAGAAAAGGTTTTAAAACTAAAAAAGACAAAAAGTAAGGGGTATGCATCTCATATGAAATTGAGGGCTCCTTCCAAAGCACTGTAGGCCTCAGCTAGAACTCTGTAAGAGTTTTTAATTGACTGCTATGCCCCAAAAGAGACAGGGACCTAAAGAGCTGGGGAAGAAATCCCTTCCTTTTAAGAGAAATTGAAGAAGTCAAAGGTGCTTGATATCCACCCAATATGATGGAGGCCGACCATTACAACATACAACAGCTGCAGTATTTGAATTATATAAAACAAATTATTATCATGCACCACTAAGCCATTTCTGACCCAAAGATTCAAAAATTATCTAGAGAGTCACACACACCCCCCTGCCCAAATCTGGTCAAATCTGTGAAGTTAGATTGGTCCACTGGAATCAGTTATATAATTCAAGGCTGGTTTGGATGAAATTCTGGCCAACATAAATATGTAAATGTACATCAGACTTGGAGATTGGGTTCAATTCTATCACTAATGAACAATGAAATTATGTGAAATAGATTAAAAATCTTCTTTCACTAAATGAGGTATTCTCATTCTCATGTTTTTCCTTTCACATTTTCACAGGAAACAGCTCACAAATTAACAGCTATTGATATCTATATAGCAATATAGATAAAAACATACAAAGGAAAAACAAATAGAACACAACTGGTACACAGAGAAATGTACTACACTCAATGTCTCCTATTTTTGAGTTATACTTTTAAGTTTGACATCTTACAATATCCACCAGTGCATCCTTTTATCTCATGATTGGAGTGAGAACCAGTTCCTCCATGGTTGAATCAATGTCTTAGAAATTATTTTGGATCATAAATTACAACATACTTTTTCTTCAGATTAGCCCGCAATGTCTTTTAATTTTTATTAAGATAAAACAGTACTAAATAAACTTTATTCAACCTGGAAGTCAACTGAGTTCTATCAAGCCTGATGATCATATGAGATCTATAACCTTTACTTGTTCTAATCTCAATTTCTTATCTATAAAATATTGTCTTCATGAATTCTTATTGATTGCTAACAATGCTTTTTTTAAAGGAATTTATTTTCAGCATGCCTTTCATGGCAGTGCTCACATGCACTACAAGGACCTTGAGCACTCTGAAATCCCTGATTGCTTTTTTCTTTCCAGGCCAGTCCTGTAGTGATGTTCTCCAGAAAAGCTAAAGAGTGGTTTAAAAAGAGAGAACATTTTTCTCTGTTGTTCAGGCTTTGATTTTTGTCTGCTCAGTAGAATCACTGATATGCCTTGTTTCACATATGTTTTGAGGAGTTGAACATCAGAGTTCAGAGTCCAAGCACAGAAGATTAACACAGACTACTGCTATTGAACTCTTTCTGTAGGCACCAGGCACAGAAGCACAGCAGGACGTTTTGTTCTCAAACAGTTTTCAGAGCCTGTTTATAGACACATGTCTATACATGTATTTCAAAATATTGAATGCTTTCAGGTGTTTTACTCACTTCACATTTCATGGGGGACTATCTTTTTCATTTTTCCCCCAAACAAAAAAAAGCCCCCAAATAATACTTTATATATAGATATATATATAGCTATAAGTACTTACTGCAAGAGGACAACAAGGTCTTGCATGAGAATTTAGTTGAAGATACTCTCCAGTCTTCCACCCCAGCTCTCTAATTGTCCTATGTGCTATGCATCACTACACAAAGGGATGCTAAGGGAAAACTGATGAACCATTGCCAGATCTAGAGGATCTGGTAATGCATCCTTCTTCTTTTTTTTTTTTAGAGGGTGCAGGAGTGAATTGAATTGGAGAAGATCTACGGACCATTGCCTCAAACTAGAGCAGGGAATTTTTTTCCTCTTCTGCCCACTATTTGGCCTGACACTCAATATTGGACTTGATCCAAAACTTTAAAATAGACAATACTTTTATCAACAAAGAATGCTCAGATCACTAGGTTCAGAGTAGATTATAGACTAGCAATCAGAGATCAAAAGGAAGAAACCAATAAAATAGCTTATTACTCTGCACTACTTTCCAATTTAAATCTGCAGCCCAATACAGTTAATTTATCAGAGCATGCAGGGTTGTGACAGATGAGGCAAAATGCCATCAACTATAGACTTTGTAGACAGACTCATAGCTAGGAATTCTTAGAAAAATAATGTCTGAGAAGCAGCAGAAAAATCAAGCAATGAGGACTGGATTTCTTTGTCATAGGAGAGATGCTGAAGAAAAGTGGCACAGGAGAAACACACAATAACAAACTATGTACTTTGCATAACAAAGTCCCATCCTTTCCCTAGAGTAAGGATGCCATTCAAAGCTTATTCGCCAATGACATATGGTAACTCAACTGTATGACTTTATTTCTTATGTAAATAGAGGTAATATAGGTACAAAACAGAAAGCTACAGATACATATACCACAGGATATCTTCTCTGATCAAAATCACCAGAGGGAAATATAGATGTATTAGGAAAATAAGATGAGAGGAATCACAACCGGTTCCTAAAACCTCCCTTCCACCTCCCACACCTGCAAGGATCCAGGGCAAGCAGGAATTTGTGGAAGTCAGTGAAACAGAACTCCTCTAGCGTCACTGTCAACCCTCCCCTGGCCCCTCCAGTCCTCCTCTCTACTCTGTGGGTAACCCTTTGCAATCCTGCTACCTTCTTCAGTACAGCCAACCTCCTGCCAAGAGAGCTCCAGGGACAAGGCCAGGACCTCTGCCTGAATACAATAAAGAACATCAGGGAAAGTTTTATCCTGTAGTCTGAGATAGTTCATCCAGGGGAAATATCCATTGTTCTCACTGATAACAAGTTAGCGCTCTCCCAGTCCCTCAGGCTGAACCAACTTGTTTCCTCTGAAACAAATTCTGAGAATAGTTCACTTCAGGAGTTACTCTGCACATGTAATACTGACAAGTCCACACAGATTTGGCTTCCTTCATCGTCTCATGTCATATTAAGGACACGCAACACGAATTCTTTGTGCCACGTTAGAAATTGAGAACTACAATGGGCTGTAACACAGCCCTTATGCTACTTCATGGGATCTGAACTGGGGGGTGGAAATCAGGATGTCTCCTGGAATCCAGAAGAGACGGACGCCAAGTATCCAGCAGGATGGGATAACCCTGAGGGGGACTGTACTCAAGGTACTCGGTGCAATATGGTAGGCCTTCTAAAATGCTGAAGGAACACAGGGCTTCCTACATTTTTGGAAAAGATTCAGCATGTACACATGATTCCCTGAAAGGCCAGGGCAGGCTGTGCTGTCTTGGCCACTGCCTGTTCCTGCCAAAGTCTCTCATAGTGCTCACATAGCTCGTAACATATCAGTACTCCAGGTAGCATCTGGTTGTAATACACAAACAGGATTTGGGAAGCAGAAAGACTACCTGGACGATCCCCATTGTCGTTATACATCTCTGCAAGGTCAGGCAAGAACAGTACAACCTAGAGGCATTAACTTTGTGCCAGCTGTTCTCTTACTCCAGGAAAATAATCTTGCTTTAATCTTATTTGCAAGAGTCTGATAAAAGAGAACCATTTATCATCCACTTAAAATGAATAAATCTCATTTAAAAATCATTGTGATGCAGCTTATATGTGATCTATATTGTTAACTTATCACTGAGAAAGCTGACAGGCCTAAAATTAGATCGTCCAGCTGCATATGGATATGGGGAAGTAAGATTGAACACCACACCGTCCCTCTGCTTCACTCTGCTCCGTGGTGGTGAGGAAGACTGAAGTCAGAAACAAGCAGAGCAGAAAGTGGGATCCTTGCCTGGTTCATTCCCTTGAAAGGTGTTTCAGGGCCCTGCTGAAACGCAAAGAGAAGACCTGTGGAAAACAAAAGATCACCAAAGAAGTAGTGTGTGAGGGGGTGGGTGGCTGGTGGTGATAGCAGGTTGTCTGTCTGAGAAGCTAAATTGTTACCTGTGTTATAGCCTTGTTCATTCTGTATACAGCTCACTTTTTAGGAGCTATGGGATTTTTTTTTTTTTTTTTAAAGTATCACAGGATTTTTAAGACAGTTTATATATTGGACATTACAGCGACATTTTCAAGGCTGACAAGTAGTGTATGAAATGAACTGTATTGCAGGACCTCAAGACTACCATGGATTGCTGAACATAAGGGTTCAGAAGACAGAAGAATGTGAATGTGCATTTCCTGATAACCAGACACTTCATTGACAGGTCACATTTCATTGTCAGGCTTGGTAGAAATAACACAATAAAATACTGTGACCCCCCCAGAGACCTTTCCTGAGAAAATGATGGTAAGGATTAAAATTACTTGTGTTCTTAGTGACTTGTGTTCTATGTGATCTGACCCTCCCTCTTTTTGTCTTGCACGCACACACAGGCACAGAGTGGTTGAAATTGGCAGGTGTGTGTAATTACATTACACCAGTAAGTGTGTGTACGGGCACTCTCTATGTAAAGGAAATGAGACAAACAAGGATGCCAGGACTTCAAAGTGTCCATACAAGTATTATGAATTCCTGTTTTGACCACTACACTTTTTAAGACTGCAAATAATCCTGTGTACAGAAACATCTAGGAAAGACTGCACACCAAAAAATTGAGGATCTGATGAATCCAAGAACAACAGTCTATGCAATGTTTTGAACTGAATGCAAAGACAACCACTGTCTCATGAAAGGCCTCTGTGTGTCTTTCTCTACTGAGAAAACTAATGGACGATGCTTAATGAAGTACTTATCTGTCTGCAAGACAGGAATGCTGCACAGTGGAAAGTTATCAGAGAAACCAAGTGTTAAAAAGGTTTGTAATGTAGGAAGCCTTGGGGAGGTGAAGGGGAAGCTTTGGGAAGGAGATAAGACAGCAACATTCTTTTATAGCAGGGATGCTGGTCTAGCTCCAGGAACGACCTGGGTTAAAGAGGAGCTAAGCTGGAAAGATTCAGTGGCTCAGGAGACCAGTCATGAGCCACAGGAAAGCAATTCTGGACCATCCCAGAGGGACTGACCCAAAAGCCTGAAAGATGTTTCAGAGTAGTAAGAAAATTGAGGCATAAAAACATATCCAGGATTTATTGTTTTGCTAGCTCTGTTTTTTCCCATGCAATTAAGAGTGCTGGCACTTCTGAAAGCCATATGCATAGCATTTACCCCAGGTTCCCTGAAGAGTTATACTGTAGCCCAAGGTACACATGTAGTTGAAATTGTGGGAAAGGGTGCTGAAGGTACACAGATGTTTGGAGATGTTAGGGCCAGTTTTAGACCTAAGCTAGCAAGGCATCAGAGGCATAAGGGAAGAAACAGTACTACAGTCCGTTGGTACACACAGAAATTTTGAGCATACGAGCTGAATAGAATAGAGCCTAATACAGCAGTCTGCCGAGTGTCAGTACTGCAAAAACTTGATCAGATCCCTGACAAATCATTAGGCACGTCTTTTCAAAGCAAGCAGATTTTATAACTACACAGTGAACCCACAGTTAGAAATACTCCTGATGAATTTTCAAGCACATGCAATGTGCTTGAATCATTTAACAATCACTCCCATTCAACTTTTTACAAGACTATTTTGTGTAAGCATTATGAGAGTATTAGGAACACAATAAAATTATGCATGGCAGGTCCTTCTTGACCAACCTAATCTACTTTTATGACCTGGTGACCCGCGTGGTAGATGATGGAAAGGCTGTGGATGTCATTTACCTGGACTTTAGCAAAGCCTTTGACAGTCTCCCATAATATTCTCCTTGGGAAGCTGGCAGCTCATGGCTTGGACGGGCATAGCCTTCGCTGGGTAAAAAACTGGTTGGGTGGCTGTCGTGGTTTAGCCCCAGCCAGCAACTAAGCACCATGCAGCTGCTCGCTCACTCCCCCTACCCTGATGGGATGGGGGAGAGAATCAGAGGAGTAAGAGTGACAAACACTCCTGGGTTGAGATAAGAACAGTTTAATAATTGAAATAAAGTAAAATAGTAATGATAATTAGATTGGATATTAGGAAAAATTTCTTCATGGAAAGGGTAGTCAAGCATTGGAACAGGCTGCCCAGAGAGGTGGTGGAGTCACCATCGTTGGAAGTGTTCAAAAAACGGGTAGATGTGGCACTTCGGGACATGGTTTAGTCTAGTCTACACTTGATTGGTTTAGTGTGGACTTGGTAGTGTAGGTTAATGGTTGGACTGGATGATCTTAAAGGTCTTTTCCAACCTAAATGATTCTATGATTCTATGAAATGTGTCTCTTTGTGTCTTTCTATCAGGTATCTGTGCTATTTATTTCCACTCTACATCTAGCGTACAGTTTCATTTTTTGGCAAGTATTACAGTTCCTGCTGCCCCTGCTTTCTTCGGATCATTTTGCTGCTCAGCAAATATCTGCACTGCCCTGTACAACACTGCATTCCAAAAAACTAGGGTTCCAAAGCAACCTGTGGTAACCTTTCATTCCAGCCACTCTAATTTACACACAAGCATAGCATGCAATACTGATATGCACTCAGCTCCATTTTCTTGGGTGTTTTAGTCTTGCTCTGGTGCCAGTGACAACTTAGTTTCTGACTGAGTTCACACCAAATAAAATGTTTGTCAGCGAAAGTGAGGCTTTTCTGAGTGCATGTAGTACAAGGGGTGCAAATCCTCAACACAGTAGCCACTCAATTTTAATTCCCTTTGCAGACACTCTGCACAAAGCAGGAGGTAGCCTTCTCCATCTCACAGAAGCCAACTCATATTAGATGTACTGTTAGTGCATACTCAAATGGTCTCACAGAGACAGCACAGCATACCTATTGCACCTTATACTCATAGTCTTCACATTAACTTCTCATATAGACAAGCTCTGAGAGACATCAGGTATGGACTAGAAATAAAGAGAGAACATGACAACAGATTATTCACAATCTAGACAAAAATAGGTCCATAGAGTACTGTTTGAGAGATCTACCATCTTCTACAACTCCTACTAATCTAATTATGCCAAGTTAGATAGTTGTTAGCAAATCTCTAGACAAAAGTTGACAAAAAATTTCAAAAAAATGCAGGTTAGGGTGTTGTTGATAGCCCACATACATTATCACCCCCAAAAAACTACAGATTCAAGGAATGAAGTAAAAAAAAAAAGCAGTATGTCTTCCTTTGGCTTCAACATGGGACAAATGTTATTTACTTTCTTCTTAGCTTCACTGTTTGAATCTAAGATCAAAAATAGCACTTCTGAGGCAAGTTCAAGGTCATGCTCCATCTTATAGTTAAGGAAACAGCACACAGGGTCAGAACTTGTGTCTTGTTGAGATTTTACTTTCTCACTGCAAGGTCCCTATTACCATGGCTTCTGATAGCGTAATGCTTCATAAAGAAACTACTGAAATGACTGCTCACAGAAATCAATAGTATTTCTTTCACCACTGATACAGATGATTGAAATACATCTCATAGAATTAAATTGATTGGAGGGAAAGTGAAGGAGTAAAGACCAGTGAGAAAGCAAAAACTTTATGAAGTGCCAAAATCTTGGCATGTGCAAGTAAGAAGACCATTAACTATTCTACGCTGCATAAAAGGAAGTTCAAACTCATCAAGAACCGAGGTCATGAATGCAACAAAAACAAGAACAAGAAGTGCTCAAGCACCCCAGCCTACCGGGCAGGGTGTGAAGATGTAGTAACAAATATTTTTTTCTGTTATTTTGTCTTTACTTTTAATTAGTGACCTTTTACGGTTACTGTCCAAAAGCAGTTGAAACTGTTGCAGATACAAGTTTAAAGTTTAAGATCCTGAAAGACTTAGAAGCATAAGAGAAAAAAATCTCTTTAAGAAGATCTTTCTTAAGTGATCTTTTAATGATGCATTAAATTTCTGCATACTGCTGAAACCTAGCAATTAGGCAATTTAAGAAATGAACAGATAAAAATGGAATTGACATGATGCCAAGTAGCATTGACACTGAGAACACAAATATCAGCATGACAGGCTTTATAGTTCTGTTATTCTCATTAATACTCCAGTCAGTCTTTCTGGTCTATTGCACCTAGGCATACAGGTCAGTTTTACATGATCATGTGTAAAATGAAAAAGAATAATTATAAATCAAAACCATAATAATTTACAAGTGTTTGGCTGAAAGACAGCCATGTTTTTCTTTTTCTGATCAAGACCACTTAAAGGAGCTCCAGACTTTTCTATATTCTAAATATAAACTCCTCTGCTCCCAATTCTTAGTTTAAATAAATCCATACTCTAGGAGAAAACAAGTATCCATGTGGAAAAAAAAAAAAAAAATCTGAAGCGATGAACTAGAGCTCCTAAGTTTAGGGACAATCCAGAGATGTGCTGCAGTTTATGCAGACATGCACATGCAGCCCAAAGCAAGGCTATGCAAGAATACTCAAGTTATTTCTCTTCAGATGCATCAGCAAGGCCAAGCAGCTCTGGCAAGATTATACCCCAAGGTGACTATATTGCTTCCAGTAGCCCTAGTAACTCATGGGTCCTGTAGACACATCCTTACGATATCCTTAGTGATCTCATTACAGTATTGGCCCATTCTATTAGTTAAAAAATATTCAGGCTGCTGTGCCTCAGGGCTGCACTACACTACTTGGGTTGTTCTGGAAATCAGAAACTGAAAGTGTACAGTAGTGCTCTTATCATACCTTCTTATTCAAATGGCCAAGGTTTCCTTTGATGAATGAGAAGCTTTTCTTCTGCTGCGATTACCTAATCCAGATGGTTCACATCACCACACAGCAGGGGAAACATCTAGACATTGGTGGGCACAAGTCAGCACTCAGGCAGGATACAGCAGTCATTCAAAAAGATTGCCAGCCACTGGACTAAACAATGTTCCAATTGATACAGACAGAGAGGCAAAAACCAGATAAAATCCAGATGCCACTTAGCCTCAAGACAACATCTTCAGAAAATATCTCCTCCTAAAAAGAAATGTTGAAAAGACAACCAGTTCAAACCTGCCACAAAAACCAGGTGGAGGAAAGAATTTACATATACTCGAAGGATGATATATAGGACTGGAATAATTTGGGCTCCAAGCCTGCACTCTACTCCCTTTGCTCAAGCCTTTAAGTGAGGACATCACTTGAAAAGAAATGGCAGTCCACAAAGGCAGGCATCTTCCCATGTGACTTCCCACATGACTCTTTGTGAGATTGAAAAGAAATAGCATAACATGCAAGTGATCCAAAATTTATGACACAGTGAAAGCAAAATATCTTCTTTGAAGGGAGCGAGGACCTGTTTGCTTTTTTGCCAACTCACATGGTTTAAAGAATGATCAGTGACTAAGGAACCTAATGTAATTAGGGAACTGAATAACCTAATAACAAATGCATCTTAAATGGAGTTGAATGCAGAATAATGGAAGGAACAAGATGAACTCCTTGCATACTCTGATGGCTTGTACCCATAACCATTTAGAAAAAGAATTGGACATCTCTCTGAAAAGCAGTGGCAGTATAAAAACCCCAAATAACTTTTTAGCTTCATTAAGGAACAGATAACAAGCAATCTGGAAAATATCAAAGTGCCATTATGTAAAATCAATGGTACAATCACATTTCCGTTCTGGTCATCCAATTTCACAAAAAACAAAGCAGAAACAGTAAGGGACAGGGAAGGGCAATAAAAACAATTAGATACACAGGAATATTTCCATATTGGAACAGATTAAAAAAAAAAAAGAAAAAGAAAAATTATAATTCATCTTTGGAAAGCAAAAAAAATAAAAAAAGAAAAACCCTGGGAATACAACAGATCTATAAAATAAATAACATATAGAAAAATGCAACAATGGGATCCTAGCTAATAATGAAACACATTAGAACAGAAGAGATTTTTAAAACTGATAAAATACATGAAACTCTGTTCCACAAGATACTATTGCAATAAAGAGTTCAGTAGGATTAAAAAGGAGAGGTATTGCTGCAGGCACAAGAAAGCCTCCATCTGAAGCTACCCAAAATAAATAAATTTCAGTAACACGAACCTGCTTGCTTTCTGATATTATTGTGTATAGGGATATTACTGCAAAATTGTCCATGAAAGATTAGATTTTAATCTTTTTCTAAAACATGTTGTATTGGCTACTGCTCATCCCTGGAAATGCAGCTTTACATGGATCTCACATCTGATCAATTACAGCAACCCCTGTGTTACTTCTGCAACTGAATAGCATAATGTTTCCACTAATAAATATGTAAATAACCACTTAACAATTTAACCATTTACCTCAGGGGGGGAAAAAAAAAGTTAAATGCAAATTATAATGTCCCAGGGAGTTATTTGTAAAAGAGGGAAATAAAACCAAAACCAAAAACCCCACAAACCAAAAACAAAGTACCAGGAGCATTATACCTATTGATGAAGGTCTTGTTGCTTTGAATTGCTTAGCACAAATAACTTTTGCCAATCTGTTCAAGAGCTACAAATGCTGAAAACTTCTGAAAAATATGATTTATAATAACTTCTCCAACCACAATCCTTTAGCTAAATGTTACAAAGGCTAATCATTTCTCATGCTTCCCCAGCCAAGGTTAGCAGTAGATCTCACCCATAACTGAGCTGCTACTTCAGGAAGTGAAGTATGCTCTGAAGGTGTTCAACTTTTTATGAAAGATCAGGACAAGGTTTAATAATGCCAAGTTCCCCCCCCACACACACCCCCTTTTGGCTCACGGTACAAAGTTTCACACAGTATAATCGAAATAAATGAGATATTAAACACTAAAAGTCAAGGTACATGTAACTAAAATCTAATCACTGTTCACTTCAGCTACCTGCTAGGACATCATCTTTTAAGTCTCAAAAGCAACACCACTTTAAGTGACTCAGTTCTGTCTGCCCTTTATTTACAAATTACTAGCACTATTGAAGTACGTCTGCTTTGATTATTCCACAGACACCACCTAACAGAGAGGTTTGAGCTTCTAAGCTCATTTGATGGAGGTTCACAGATCAGACTCAAACCGAGGTCCCTGAAATAAAATGCACTTATTTATCCAATAAAGCCATCTACTGGAAAATCAATAGCTCAGATGTAATGAGTTGTAAGACAAGTAAATTAGAGTACAGATTACTCTGTCAATTGGAACACATAACTTTCCTCTGTAATTAAGTATTTCATATGTGGTGCATTGCATTTGGCACTGGTTCCTTTGTCTAATTACCATACATTTTATTTTAAATGAACAAGAAACTTCCTAAAATACCTTGGCTTCCACTTTCAAAGGTGCATGTGCCAAAACTGAGGCTCTGGAATAAGCAACCAGAAAAATTTCCTGTCCTAGCTGGTACTGGAAATAAAGTGTGCTGTATAATTAATGTGTCTGTCCTTTCTCACTTCAGCCCTGCTACTGATATGAAAACACTTACTTTAGAATAGCTCTAATCATCACTTATCCTACTCATAGGAATAGTGTGGATATAGAAGGCAACATGAAAATTTATAGCTCAAATCCATAACTCAAGGGAATATTTATATTTTAAATGCAGCTAAGAAGAATACATAATTATTCCATGTTGTTCTTTAAACATACATTGACTAAGAGTGTGCAAACCGGGCTCAGGTTTGCAGATGGTTGAGGCATCTAAAACCTGTTACTCCTGTACTGACATACGAGTATGCTGTGAGTTCAGGACATACACAGACAATAACACCACCTTTGGAAGAGGAAGACCTTGGGGTGGGGTGGGATCCTGGACAAACCCAGAATATTCTGAATGCTTGAGAAGCCTATACCATAGCTAGAGCCCCCACACTGCTGAAGATAAAGGAAGAGCTTGGAGTTTGTCCATGTTACAACAGTAGCATGAAGGACCAGCAATAATCTGAGACTGAGCTCTTATGTTGCGCAAACCTCTATTCTCAGGGTGGAGATACCAGAAACTATACAGTACTTGCATCCCAAGAGTATGCCTGCAGACTTATGGATATGAGTAGTGCCTGGACTCTTAGATTCAAGAGGAGTCTTAAAGTTTGGTTCAGTTCAACTAGCTCTAATAGGATTTAAACACAGAAGGCTGATAAACACTATGCTGCAAAAGTTGAACAGATCTGAAACTTACACCTGTTTTTTTTTTAAAAAGGGCTAGGAGACTGCACATGCATAGTTGTTGAGGATGATATGCCAGAAGGACCCACTGGAAATCTCACATCACCATGTATGCACTGATTTTTTTTATTTTTTTTTTTTTAAAGATATTTCATATTATTCTGTGATTTGCAGGTACTATATATAGAAAGATTTTGCTCACTCTAATAATAAAAAAGGACTGTGTTCTAAAGAACATCTTTGTGGACAGAGATAAAAAGTTCACTTTTTTATGTCATTCATTTGTTCTTCAGCTCCTTCCTTTTCACTGCTGCATCTGATCCACTACCCAGAGAAATCAAAGGAAGATTTTTCTGATCCATGCTCCTCTGTTGGTGTCAGATACAATCAAAGACTGGGAGTTTATTACATTACAAAGTGTTGGGATTTAGTGACAGATCAGATCAAATTGGCTAGGGGAAACTACCATGGATCAACATTTAAAGTGCATTGCCTTTTTCTTGAGTAAAACCTGGCCTGTTGTCAAGGAAGAAAAGTTCCTATTTTGATACTCATTTTGTCCTTTCAAAGAAAGTTACATAAAAAACACAGATGTATGAGAAAATAGTTGTCTGGCCTGTCTGCTAAGTGGGTATTACTGTGATTTCTTATTTATTTAACATGGACTGCGAAGAAGATATTTTATTGCCAAGGAACAAAAAATTATTCTACACCAAAGCCCTCCTGTACCACCAGTAATACAGAAACGAATTCACGTAAGTATGAGCTATGCTTACGTATATTCTAAGTTCATTTTACATTACCAGAGTGATATAAAGAGGTCAGGGTGTTATTGAAGATAAGGCCATTTCCCATCTTCAAAAACCTTTACCCAAACATTTTCTAGAGATCTAGTTGGTAGCTCAGGTATCTCCTTCAGGCCTATCTACACTATGCAATGAAGTAACGCACATGAGTCATTTAGGCAGTAAATCTAAATGGCACAACACAGAGCTGTGTGTGATGACTAGATCAGGTCAAGCAGCTGTGTCTGACGCGCTCAGGCACCACACTGGAACAATATGTCCATCCTAGTTCTGAGCCTGGCTGGCTCAAAATACCCCTGACCGTAACCTGTTCTCTCAAAAATTTTCACAAGGCAGGCATCTTTATTACCCTTTCAAGCCCTCTTACAAACAAAAGTAATCCATTTCCAGCAACAGAGATAGAAGTCAATAAAGCAAGGATAGCTTTAGGATGCTTTTGTGAATCGTGGCTTAGCAGATCTAAAAAAGTAGCAGCATAGTTGTGCATTATAATTCACTTGACACGAATCATGATTTCTTGATATGACAAGTCCCATCAAAATCAGAAAGATCACAAGGACTTTAAATGCTGATACTGCAAATGACAGCACACAAACTGCTGAAGCTATACACTATCCCACTACAAATTGATAGAGATACTTTAAGATCCCCCTTTGTACCCTGGTGCTACCAATTGCTGAATTTGAGCTACATTTTGCAGTCTTGTAGTAGGATATTCAAATAGAGGCAAACACACAGAGAAGGAAAATAACTCATCTGCTTATGTTTTTAAATACTGGTTATGACATTCTGCAGTCCTGAGCTCTAGTCAATAAACTGTGTCACAAAAAGGTGTTCTACAATAAGCATGCTACAGATACATATACACCATGCTAAAGAATTTATAGTGCAATTTGAAACTTCATACCCAACACACAACTCCTTTTTAAAGTAAGACAACTAGCTTTAGATGACTGACCTGAGAAAACAAAACCAACAAAAAAAAAAAAAAGTAATGGAAGTGTAGTTTTGGTTTGGTTTTGTTTTGTTTTGTTTTTTTAAACCACATCATAGCTAGGCAAAGTCACAGTAGGTAAGATTTGCCACAGGCTGGCCACATCAAAAGTAGAAGTTCCTAGTACTTTGTCTCCATTGGGATCAGACCAACAAAAAGTGAAAAAGCCATGCTCCTTAGAGTGAAATTGCAGGAGACAAAGGTTCTGCCACTCTCACAAACAAGCCATGGAGCTGGGCACACAGAGTGACCTCTCCACCTGGGCAGCCACCAGCTCAAAGTCTACATGCACAACAGAGGGGAGCTTCAAAACTTTCCCAGTCATTCAGCACTCAGCAGGGTTTAACATACAACTAACCTGCTAACCTTAAATAGCAGAAAAACACATTACACGAGGAGGATCATAACAACTTTAGAATACTCTGAACCTAGAACAATAAGAATTCAGCTGATTGAACCTGCCTGCCCTTATGCTACTCTTCCATCCAGTTTGCTGCTAAAATTAGATGCCTTTGTCACTCTCTTTGTAGGCATCTACAGTATAAACATTGACAATATGGAAGATGCGTAGCCTGAACTGTTTCAGTTCAGCACATAAAACTGCATAAAGATCCATTTACTGTATTCCTAGCAGTCATGCAGACAGTTTTTCATAAGTATTAATCACAGAATCTAATCTTGAGTGTCAGGTTCAAACATGCCCTAAAGCCCTGAAGAAAACACTGCTGAAGCCATTTCTGGTTTAATACAAAGGAACTAGGTGTGGGAGAATATTCAGGAAAAGTAATCCAAATTCATTTTTCAAGAAGATTAGTTAAACTGCATTAAGCTGGCAAGTGGATGCTTTTACTCAGAATGAAAGTGGCCTTAACTTGGTTTAGTTTAATTTGCTTTGGAAGAAGATCAGGAATTAATCTGATTTAACTAATCCACTTTAAGTCCATTAATTACTTCTGATTCTTGAGTTTTCCAGTGCAGACAAACCCACTTTCATCTTAATTGTCAGAGTCTGAGCTTGCAGATCTAGATGGAACTGTTTAAGAAGCACATGCCAGATACAGGTTAGCATCTCCATGGCTAAGCCTTATTAAAAATTTTTGTGATCTTACCTAATACAGTTCCATTGCAAAACAAAAGAGATTAATCACTTTCAGTGGTCTACAGAGTAGGCCATGTGTGCACTAAACACAATGGACTAATTTAAGGCAGGCTCACCAGATGCTCTGTTGCTCAAGAGGCTTTTAGCTGATAATCATTGGAGGTTTTATGGGTCAGCTTGTTTTGTCAGCTGAACTGGTATATTGAAAATGCTGAAAATTGATTTCAAATGGAAGAAAACACAGAACTTTCCTCTCTGACCTTATATTAGTATTGGTATCCTACCCAGGTTTTTAAGAGTTTCTTCTAGAGAAGTTGATATGCAAACAGGGTAGATGCTCTGAGGTAGAAACTTTCAGGTGGCCCTGGGGCATCAATCCATTACCTGGAGATGATGCTGGTATGAGCCTTGCTCAGTATTTTCAAAGATTTTTCCATCTATCATCTGAAGGGAGGTCAAATATATTGATTATTTTGCAGGGCTTCTCAGGACAGAAATTACCATTAGATTAGGGGAAATTTGAAGAAGTGACACAAATGCAAATGGTAATTCACCCCAGGAAAGAAAGGCTGAAGTCAAGCCTGCTGCAGTTATTAATTTGTTTTTTGTGACCCTTGTCAGCCCTGTATCACAACCTTGTTTCAGGGAACAAGTAGAGAACAGCCCTACTGTTGCCAACCCAGCCCAAATATTACCTGCAGTTCTCACCTGCAAATGTGGTTTTGGAAAGAGAACTGCTTATGCTTCAGGGAGAACCCATGCCTCCACACTTCTCACTGTCCCAGCTCTCTCAGGAAAGGGCTGCTACTCTCCCTACCTTACATCTCCACTGACCCCAGCAGGCAGGACTGAGTGCAACTGGGGCCAGCCACTTTCCAGAGGAACTGTTTAACCCAGGTAGAGAACAGCAGCTTGGGGCAGGATGCACTGAATCCATGCTAATGTTCCTTCTGGCCTCTGGGAAGAGGGACGGGGAGGTGCAGACTCTAAAGTGAAACTCAGAAAAACAAGAGGGTATGGTACAGATGCCATTTTGCCCTAGGACCAGAAATATCTCTGTATGGCTCTGCATGTCATTGCCATCTCACTGAAGTACTTAGAAAAATCGACAGCGGGAATTGTCAGGTTTCAGATAGCATCTGAACAGCATATGACCCCAGCTCATACTCTGCTACACAGTGCCAGCACAGTGCCTCAAGGCATTTGTACACTGCCTACACCAAACTAGACTTACTCTTAGCAGGAAAACTACCTCAAACCCATTCATAGCATGTGGGTCTCAGTCTGCATTCATCTGTCTATCATGTCGTGAAGCCAATGAGCTGATGCCCAAAGCACAACTAACAACACGTTTCGCAGCTCAGAGGGGTATACGACTCGCTCAACCACTGACTGAACAGTAGCTGTCCTGCCTGAACGTTACCACATACTCTCCGGCCAGTTAAAAACATCACCATCCACTGGCTGTGGCACGCAGAATGGGAGAAAGCCTCTAATCCTACATCACCACGAGGCCTGGGGGATGCCTCATTACTGGTTAGCTGAACCTGCACAGCACTTTCTTTCACATTAGACTCTGCATAGGTGCCCTCTAAAAGAGCAGAACTGATGCAACTGATCCACATTTTGACTAACCCCTTTTGACTAAATCCAGTTGCCACAGTAATAAAGTCATGATGACCTAGTTCCAACTGATGAGAGTAACCTCGTTTACGAGTTTGAATAGATTCATCTGGGAAGTTAATCATAGAAGGTTGTAACAAGCCTGGAAAAGGAGTAGTTTTTTGTGGTTAGCCTTCTCCAAGATTGTTAAAATTCTACAACAGCAAAGCAGGTAAAGCCTAAATTTAGCACTGAAAAGGCTTTCTATTTTAAGGCATATTTATGACAAGAAAAACTGCTATCTTCCACACACACATGCAAGTGTTATTGTTGAGGGGTTTTTTTATTGATTTAGAAACAGACACATTTTCCGCTAGCCAGACATTAAAGCAACAAAACAAAAACCTCACACACTCTGTAAACAAAATATATTTACCATAAAAGCCAAACTCCATGATGAATATACAAATAAAATCTTATGTCTTAATCACAATATTACCTGGCTGTCAGATACAGCAGACAAGAAAAAAAGAATACTCACAGTCTACAGTGGACTATAACTACATATTGCCATATTTAAATGCAAGTGATAGATAATGGAATATCTCCATCACCATCTTGTGCTTTGCCACTCTCCAGCTCATCTACTTTGGTTTTTGAATGGAAGGGAAAAGAGAAGAAATCCATGATTAATGACATTTTCTAAGTATTCTGTTTTACATGTATTTAGCTTCTCCACAAGAAGAAGAAAGAAAAAAGGTGAGGGGAGAACCTCTCAGAACTGCTGATACAGATGGATAATTCACAATGCACATTTTCCCCCACAATGGTTATTTGTGTATGTTTTCATTTTTTTATATATATATACATACATATGTAAAAAATATTTCCAGACAACATAATGCAACATGGGATTTCACACAAAGTTTTCTAAGACCAAGTTAAGCAAGAGAGAGAAAGATACAGGAAATTGCTACATTAAGCAACTCCAATGCTATGACTTTTCACAAATTTTAACAGAATATAGACTCAAGACACAAAAGGAAGATGATTTGTTTGTTGCTTCTCTCTGTGCCAGGTCTGAAAGACCACAGAGCCTGTGGTTGCGGAGGCACCGGGCTTAGCAATGCAAAGAACGAACTTCACTCAAATTGTTCTTGCGCTGTTTCAAGGGAAGGGAAGAAACCCAAACTACTCAGCTACTGCCCCAAAATCTACTGTGGCACGGCTAAGAACCCATAACACAGCTGCTGAGATATATGAAGAAGAATCAAATCTCAATTCAAGTCCTGGATGACATTGAAGCTACTTTGTGTGAAGGTCTTTCCTAGTCACCTTTTCCTTTCTAACAGTAGCTCTTCTCTTCTCTTCCTCCTTTGATCAGCCCTACCACCTTTTCCTGTAATCTAAGGACTAGCGAACAGCTCCCTGAAGGGCCTGATCCTCACAGCCACCAGCCTGCTTCCTGCCTGTGCCTACAGGTAACTCATTAGAGCTTCTGAGCCTTTTCTTCCATTACCTTTCTAGGTCCTCAAATTTGCAAAATTATCAACATTGCTTCTGACCAGACCTTTTCCGGACTGCCTCCCTTCCATCACAAATGGTACTGCTTGCACACATTCCCATGGCCTACTTTTCTTACCAGCAATCCTGTTTCAGCATCTCTTACAATCGTATTTCCTTTACCCTCAGCTTTTCCATGTTTCTTTAATGATGCTACCTACTTCCTGCCTCTCCCTTTGCTTCCTCTGCCTTTTTTAGTAATTAAAATGTCTTTCCTTTCTCTTCACAGATAGTTCAATATGCCCTTTTCTCACCTCTTCTATGGGCTGTACAGGATTCTGTTCTCCACCCAGCCTACCCTCTGCTTTTTCATTCTTACTTTTGATTTCAAAGCTATGTTCAACAAAATCCAAACAAAAAGCAGGAAAGAGAGAAAGCACTAGTAAAACCCTGATCATAGCTCCATACATCCTCCAGCAAAGTTTAGCTCCTTGCTAACAGTTTAAGGAGGGCCAATAGATCTCACTCAGGTAACACACCTGGAGCAGTAAATGAGTGCGCTCAGCTGTCTTGGCTCTATCTCAGATCATTAGCACAGAGATATTGCTGTGCTCCACGAAGCCAGGCATTACTCTTAGAGTATAATATAAACACTGCATAAGCAAGCAAACCTTAACACAGGACAAAACTACTTACTTCATATTAGTAAAGCATTCTGGAAAATAAATTCCCAGAGGACTACTGCTCTTCCAGTTGTGTGGCCTGCAGCCTTATGCCTTTCAGCAATCCAGCTGAGGCAGTCAATAACCACTCTGAAAGACACTGCTGCTCATGGTGAATTATTGCTTAATTAGATGGAGCCAGGGTGTTCTATCACATGTGCAATGCTTTATGAATAAAATCAAGTGTATCCTGCTTTCTAAGCATTCATCTCACCACAGCACAAAACCTGGGAAGTGACAGCTTGCTACTGGGAGGAAATCTACCCAAAAGAGGGATCTGTTATGTTTCAAAAAAGGAACGCAACTATAAACAGTTCAAACAACTCAATAGTCTGCAGTGCTATCAGTCATAAATGCTTATGTGGTGCAGGAGCAGAGAAAAGCTCCAGTCAATATAAGGACCACGCTGTCATAAGCTACATCAATGTGGGAAAACAGCCTGATGAGACTTTCTCCACAAAAGCAGCTCCATAGTCACTCCCCTTCTGTGCTTGCTCTAATTCCCCACTAAGGGTACCTTTATGCTAATCTGCTTCCAAACTAGTTTGAGGCAGTTTCAGAAAGATCCTTGTTTGGATTAAGAGTGGTCACGTGAAGAATTTGTGCAAAAATAGGTGGCATGCTTTAAATTCACATTCTAGATTGCTTTGAAACAGCTTTCACATACAAGTATATATCCTAAACATAAAATCTCTGCCTTGAAGAATTTATTATCCAAAAATTCAATCTTGCAAACACTTATACACCTTCTCAGCTTGCGGTATGCAATTAAACCCTTTCAGTGTGTTTTAAGAAGGTTGGATAAAGTTTCATGACCTAAAATGTTAGGAATAGCTTTTCATTTCCAAGTTAATTGGAGGTGATGTCTCTCATGTCAAACTCCTAACAACAGGTCAATAAATTCAGTGGGAGGTCTTTTCAAGCAATATTTAAATTTCCAGTTCATAAGAGAAGACTCTAAAATCAGCATATACTTGACTGGATATTGCATTTCTCAAGTGGCTAAAATCACTTATACTTCCCGCATTTCAAATGTTTTGTTAGATCTAATACTATAAAGACACATGTTAACACTTTAATTATTTGGTTAGTCCATTACTGAGGGCTTTCTATACAAAATTGGCACAAAATTAATTCCCTGATTAATTTAACTCTTAAAAAGGTAGTGCAAAGAGTAAACAGAAGGATGAAGAAAGATTATAACTAATGCTACTGCTGAAAGGTTTTGTAATTTGTGTAGCACAGGGAAAGCCCCTACAAACAAGACCTAAAGAAACATTGCATGATATATATATAGGGCTAGAAGTCCAGGGGAACAGTGATAGTAGTTAAATAGTAATTAAATAAATAGAGATGCTGGTAGTGAAAAGTGATTCCAACCCCCGTTCAGTACAGGGTTGAGAGCAGTAACCGTCAGGTCTTACAAATGGGCGACACTGTCAGCAGCAGGCAGTAACCCAGCTGAGAGCAAAGATGGTGTACTGTTTCCATTGAGCACCTCTACTGATAGGTCTTTGCAAAAGGTCCTGGCTAGATGAAGCTGCTAGAGGGAAGCCCTGAGGAAATGTAATCAGAGGTTCTAACTAATGAGTGGAAGATGGACTGTGTAACACTGAAGGCACAAACACTAATGGCAAACGTGGCGGTGCATATTGCACTAGTTATCTTTCTACAGTAGCTGTCATCATTGATGTGTCATGTGTAATCTCCCTTGAAAGCTGGTAATATACTAAAGACCATGAACTTAGAGAATGTATGTGTAATTCATCTCTTCTATAACATTAAATATGTGACATTAATAGCTCCAGCAGGATATTAACGTATAAATTCCTCAGCCCACCCCGGACAAGAGTGGCTAGCCAGCAGGCTAGCCCTCAACGCCTGCCTCCAGAAAAAGCCATAAAGCCCTCACATTTTTATTCCAAACCTCAGTTCTCAAAGACATGGACCATGGGTGACTGAAGACACTAAAGCTTTCAAAAAAGAAAGAGAGGGAGATTATGTCCCTACAGAGAAGAGGGAGAGTCCTGTTGGCTACTCAGTGCAAACTTTGAAGCTGAAGCAGTGAAAATAAGTGTGAAATGATGTTGGAGGGAGGCTGCCCAGAACAAAGACACTTTTAGGTTCTGGTTGAAAAAGGGTAAGCGTGGCTACCTACTTATTAAGACTAACTGGATTTTTTTGTGTGTGTTTGTGACATTTCCTTCCATATTGGCAGGCAACAGTATAGCCTTAACTCTTGCTTGGCCTTGTTTGGCCCGTTAAGTTTGTCTGAAGTTGGCTACAAGGTGGCTTGAGGGAAAACCACTGAACTGAGCAGATAGTAAAAGTTTCAGTGTGACAATGATCTTTACGGACCTGCAGGCATTTTTAGGACACCTAATGCTGAAGGGTACTTCTTGCTACACTGCTAATGACCCTTATTTGCAGTTGGTATCACTGGTGCCAAGCCTTGGAAAACAGTTCCCTGTGGCAAACACAAACTAGCATTTCTCTTGCAGACAGCAGATGGATGAGCAGTACCCTGGGACTCAAGTAAAGCCGGAGGCATCACACTTGGGAAATTTTCAGTTATCTTTCTTTTCCTTGTTTCTGTAATTTAAGGAGAGGTTATAGAAGAAGCCAGGCAAATACTGCCATAACCTAAGTAAGTTACATTTCTGAAAGTCATATGGTTACATTGCTTTACTGGTTACACTATAAACTGGTCCTTCTTTGTTAATCAAGACAACTGCTGAAATCTCTTGTTTCACTTCAGTGGTGATAAATGCCTTTGGTTCTCAGCATCCCAATTCATAGTGAATACTTGAGAGTACTGCAGATAAATCAGCTGGGGTAGCAAGAAGAAAGAGGGGTAACAGCTGCTATTTTAGAGGCCAGTGGACTTAGTGTGCTGGTCTCCTTCCTGATTTACATTGTGTAACGTTGCAACATTCATATCGTGAACCAGCTGGTTGTGAAAGTAATTTGGGTTTGTATCTCACAGTCTGCAGCTGCCTGGCTTGCGTAGAGAGCCACCATTCTCCAAGTGAACCTTACCTTAAAACGAGCTTTTGTTATTCATTGTATGTTGTTCCTCATCAGTTACAGTCTTGGTTTCTTTGGGTTATGACAGTTCTGCCAGACATGTGCTTTTCACGGGAAGTTAGTGCCAGCAGCCCCACAGAAACAGTCTGCATGAAAAATTCATTTACATCGAATGACTGCAGCATCTATTTTATCAAAGCAAGTGCTTCTACACTCAACCAGTGTAAGCCACAGATGGGAGGTTTTAGGCAATCAGCTGCAAGATTAGGAAGAAATTCGAATATAGAACCTGCTCATACATTTCTGAATTTAAAAATAAATATCCAGTAGCATAAGAACAGCAGGCAGCAGGTCACTGCCGTCCATCAAATATTTTATCAACTTCAGTAATGGAACATGGATATTTATCTGGGATGAAAACACACTGCTGCATAGTCTGCTTTGATTAACTCGTCACATAAATCCTCTCTTACAGGAATTTTCAGGAGGTATTGAAAGCATTATTAGAAATGTCAAGGCTAGAACTGTCAGGAGCTACAGTGTGGGGGAGCCTCAATTGAACAAGGCAGCATGTAACAAGAAGAAAACCCTCTGAATTAAAAATGTTTTATTAATTTAACTTTCTTATATGAAATCCAAACCCCACGTTGTTTTCTAATACTTCCCTCACTGGTCAGAAAAGCATCTCCACTTTAGAATACTATTTTGATTTAGTTTCCTGCTATGATTTCCCCAAGCACCTTTGCCAATAGAATGTCTCAGGTCAGGTGAATTTTCATGAATTACTGGACTGCTGGTAAGTTTTAAGCTTCCTATAGTTTTAATATTGCCTCAATAATTATATATCACTCCTATACCCAGAAATAAACATAGTTTTTCAAAGAGGTGATACCAGGCAAAGAAGATCCAGATTCAGTTGAAGTCCTTAGAGGAGCTGTGGATGATGAGAGGACATCCCACAGACTGAAGAATGAACAATACTGTTTTGGAGTTCCTAAGAAACCGCAAAGACTGTAGAAACACCAGGAAAAGTCATCAGATCCTTGCAAGGAAAAGGAATTTTATGTGTTGTTGCTACTAAAAGACCAAAATAAAAATGAACAAAATTAGAAATAAAGGTTTGATAAGATTCTTTCAATTTTTCTTCCAAATCTCTTCCAGTTCCTAGATGTAGTTTTTGTGATGCTAATCTATTTTTAGCAGCTACAGAGGATTTTTACTAAACAATTTCATGTCTTAGAAAATATTTACTTCACGTGCAAAATAAAAAACCAAATATCATAAAGCTGGAAAGGTCTCCATTTTTAGTTTGTATGTGAAAACCTCACTATTTTATTTGGATGTTTTATTACAATACCTCATGGAAGTCATACACTGGGTGCTGAATGCTCCCATTTTCCCCTGCACATTGTGCTCCCTGGCTGGATTTTCTCTTCCATTACTAAGGACCTTCTCTCACATTGGATGAGACTGTCATGGTCCCATTATGAAGGAAGGAAATTATGAGCTAACAGGGAAATTTTCAAGTCCAAAATATAACTGATTTTAATTAAATGGTCCATTTTCAAGTGTTTTGCCAAAAACCTAATTTTTTTTTCAACACAACAAAAACAAACTAAAGTCTCCATAAAGCTTTATTTTAAAGTTTTGTCAACAATGGGAAACCATCAGGCACCACAGTGTTTGTCCACAACAATGACTTATCTAAGTGCAGGAAAGCTAGAAATCCCCAAATTTAGGCTCAATAAACCCTGAGTATTTCTGCAATGCCAATAATACTACTGAAATTATTATTATTATAATAATTTAAATCATAGTAGGTCAAATTTAATTTATTCAGGCAGAATTTGTTCTTCCCATAGGGATATCTGTGAGAGGTGCTGTTGGAAGAGACAAGTATCCCAAGCTTTATTCTGATTTCTTTTACTAAACCAAATATATTTACCTAAACTAGGTAATTTTCAGCATAGTAAATCCAGAGGGTCACTGCAGCCAAGGAATGCTAAACTCTTTGCCATCCCCAGAACAAGAGCAAACAGGATCTGTGAGAAACAGAAAATGAAAGCCTGAGATTCTCCAGTATAAAGCAAGCATGCCCTCTAAGTCTGCCCCACATGTTGTTAAGGCACTAAATGCTTTCTTCACCATAGTATTCAAAGTGAGCAAAGGTGTGATACTGCAAAGAGGGTGAAGAATGTTGAATTTGAAGCAATAATGTCATAATAACCCTACTAAAATTCTTTGCCTGTTAGTGCTACAACATATTTTTTTAAAAAGATACGCTTTTTCATCTTTCTTAATGTATATACTGCTTGTTTCCCTCTTCCCACACCCTTTGACAGGTAGTTTCTTTCTCTTGTTTTGTTTCTCTTTCATCTCAGGAACAAGAACTATGTTTGTGTTTTGAATTTGTAGCACAGTAAGAACATATTGAACTTAAAGCCATAATGTAAAGACATTCAAATCACTACAAATAATAAAAGGCAGATATAAATTGTCCTAGATTGCACAGTTCTAAATGCAAGAAATATGATTCAATATTAAGTTGTAGTGGCATTTTGGCTGTCTCCGTATAGACTAAGCAGAGATGGAACGCCAGCTCTGATCTTCATAAATTGAAGTTCAGCTCCTGTGTAGATTTTGAATTCCCATTTGCATATGCAAATGACACAATTGTTTATGTAAATTGCTCATTTATTCACATAGCAGAGTAGAAAATGTGCAATATGCCTACACACAATTAGTGCAAGCAACTGTGTTATCCACATACACAAAAGAAACCCTAATTACAAGAAGCAGCTACCAAGTAACTTCCAGGTCAATGCTACACTTTCCGTGCTTCAGCAGCACGCAGTCAATGACATTACTTTAACAGTTATTTTCAGAAATTGCCAATAATCCAATAAGGGAAAGAAATTAATTTTCAGCTGTAATAACAATAGAGAGATGGCAATCATATCTTTCATACTGAGACAGGAGGAAGAGCAGAGATCGTTTAACTCAGTGTTCCTGAAAATAGTTCCAAGAGTACTTGCACTCCAGCAGATCTGAGCTGCCATCACTTCACCGTCATGGACCACTCACTGTTCTCTGGCTGTAGCAAATACTTCTCCAACACCTGCACATGTATAGGATTGCAAACAGATATATAAGCCAATGAGACACATACTAAAATTGCTGCAAAGTAATTCATCCTTCTGCTTCAGTTATTCATCCAAAAATAATTAGTACATGCAGACTTCGAACACATCATGCAGGTCAGGTTTGGCAGCAGGGCTTTGATAAGTAAGTGAAACTATGAACAAAATCTTGTCTAGGAGAAAAAAAGTTACATCACAATGACTTTGAAAGTCTTTCTCACATCATCTTGTGATGAGATGCATTTCTTCATTCTCCATTTATTTCTCTGTGGGAGGTCCAGTCTGAAGCATAAGCAAAATGGCAGCCCCACCGAGATAAAGAGAAGGAGGGAGGGAAAGTAAGTGTCTTATTCAAGGAACAGAGATATCTAAACAATGACCAGAATATCTGTGAATGAACACTGAAGGCGCATTTTTGATGCATGTTATTTAGTCTTGTTTAAGAAAGATTGATACAGCTATCGAAGTTATCATATATAATTGCTGCCATTTTCATGGAATCAGAGTGCTCATGAAGTCATTTGACTCTGCTAGTCCTTCTTTACCCATAGTGAAATTGAGTAAGAACGCGGTTTTAAGCTGAAGAGGAGAGTCCTCCCCGACCCTCAACTATTCTTCTTGAGCACCCCTACAGGTCTATACGCACTTTAGTCTTTACACTTTAGCAATAACACAGCTGCTCCCCAAATGTGTTCAACAACTGTTCTGTAATGCCATTACTTTCATGGTGTAAATGGGTCCTAAAATAGGTGGAACATTATGTCCTTTACCATTATATCTTCCTGCCTGGCTGCCAGATTGTTCTTTTTTCCTTTTTTGATGGATTAAGTAGAACCACAGCAATTTGTTGATTTGGAAATTAAGCATCTCTTTAAACTGTCTCTGTGCTCATTCACTGCTGTCACTGACTCCACCTGAATTCATTTTGGAGCCTGCAGTACAAAAGCTTTATTCATGAAGAATTTGCATATGCAAGCAGTGTTGATGAATCCAATAAAATAGACTCATTTCATATCTAGAGACTTCTTTAAAGATTTACTTTTTTGGCTCAGTTGCTGAAATTGGCTCCCTTCACTTGTCTTCTTGCCTGTCTTTTTAGGAGCATAGGTTGATTCTGCAAATGTTTCACTTGTAAGGTATGTCCTTTCCCAGATGCCGCTCTCACCGGACTGTGCAGAAATGCTAGCAATTACAGCACTCTTCCAAGTTTTGTCAGCAGCAACAGGGCTTTATTCAAGTATCAGTGTGATGTTTCTTGAGACCAGAAAAGAAAATAGGCCCAATTCCATTGCCAGAAATGAGAAAGAAATGAATTAACAAGACACTTGACATTAGGAAGACATTCTTCTCCACGACTTAAGAACTCACTGCTTCTCCACTGAGAGGTGTGTGGGATCACAGGCCAGCTCTTAAGGTTTGGCTATGACAGCTCTTCGCTCAGAAAGCATAACTACAGTCCTGTTGCCCTTTGTCCCAGAGCAAGAAGAAAAAAAAAACATTTGTTACCCCAAGACCTCAAAATGGAGAAAAAGCTTGCACTGGTACAGTAGGGAACATTAGACAGGTCAGCTCACTCTGCCTTTTCCTCTAGTTCACCAATAGATGGTGGCAAAGACCCCCTCCGAAGCTGCCACTGGACTTGCACAGTTAACATTTTTTAAATCCCTCTAATAACATATAAAATGGGAAGGCAGATGCAGACATCTCCTTTGCAACAACCACCTAAAAACAAGTTAATAACTTTTTTTTCCTAACATACCTGTATATACTTACTCTGTTAATGCTAGCTTGCTTTATCTTCAGATACGAATGTATTTGTTTCTTCTTTTGCAAAGTAGCAATAGTATTTCTCTTTAATTTCACACAACAGAGCATGAAGAGGAATGTCAAAGCACGATCTTCTAAAATAGGTTAAGAAATTATACTTGTTCCAAAGAACTCACCACATCTATGCCTGAAAGGGAGGAGGGACCGGAGAAGAAAGACCCAGAGAAAGTTATTTCAAACTCTTGTTTACAATATGTAACATTTTGAAGAGCAGGCTGCCCTCTTCTGAATTGCCAACATTCGGGGCAACTTCACGTCATTTCAAGAGACCACATAGCTGCATGCCTCTCTTGACCACATCTGTCAGGCTCTACAGAGTTTTGATGGCTCAGGGGAGCCAAGTATCAGAGCCTTGTTATGCAGTGTTTGGTGGTAAAATCAACAAAAATTATTTTCTTGTGATTCAAAGGCTTTTTAAGTGCCATCTTTGTGCTTCAGGAAGTTGTGCAAGAAACCTACTTCTCCCTGACACTGGAACAGAGCAGTGTGTGCAGAGCACTAAAGGTGTCTAGAAAGTCATTAGCACAGGTGATACATAAAACAGGAGCTCTGAATGTTTGCAAAGAACCGATCACAATACTGGCTGAAGCAAACCAGACGTCCTGGCTAATTACACAGCACATAATAATATCCTGCCTATCTTAATATGACATTGTTTTCAGTTCATGATGATATTCACCACCTCATTTCATGATCCTGTGTAATGTTGCCAGCAAATGACTGTCCCATTCTGCACCAGCTTTCCAGAGGTGGCCAAGCTTTATTAATCTTTTATTTGAGAACAAAGAACTTTGAGGTCCTTGGGTTCAAATTGGTAGAAAAATGTGATTTTAGTCTCTTTGCTATGAGGTTCACCTCTGAACACAACTGTGCTAGTTTCTTTTACCACATACCTTTGTAGAGCACTTCACAAGGATTTTCTGTATTTAGATATTTCACTTACATGCTTTCTAGTTCTTTGCTTATTTACAGTAACTCGTCTCCAAGCTAGGGATCTATGGCTGGCTTATTTGTTTAAGCACCAATCTGTCAGTGTAAATAACCCATTGTGCATCAAGCTTTCCATCTTGAAAATAAGAATAAAAGAGATATTCTCAGCTGTTTTTTCCCTAGCAAGCATAAGGAAAACTTCCCCCACTATTTTGCACAGAGAATAATCTTTTAAATTTTTGTATCGGGGCTCTAAACTGATTTTTCTAAATCATAAACCTTATTTTCCCTTCTAGATTTGAAATTTATGTATGTAGAGAGTCCAAAAAGACATTCCTAGTGACCCATGGGACTCTATTTCTTACCAAGAGATAGAAAAAGCAGCTCTGAACCAGATATCTGTGGTGCTGGACCAGGTGAGCTCCAGAGATCCCTTACAACCTAAATTATTCTATGAATCTATGACTCTATAATTCATTCACCTATTACTTTGCTTCTCTGGGTTATTTATGACAGAAGGGTTGTGTTTCTAAGAAAGAGAGAAGTTCAAAACAGAGAAGATGGATAAGTAGTTCAGTTTCTGTTCTTATCCAGTCCTGAGCTGATATAAACATAAAAACTGATAAAATACTCAGACTCCCAAAAGGCAGGATAGTGTGGGTGCTAATACTTTGCTAAGACATCATCAGAGATAACACACAAACCTCCTAACACTGAAAGTCTAGACACCTCCTTTTTTACCTCGGTAAAATATCCCTATCTTACTGAGTCACATACTCTTCAGTGTGAGTTTTCCATTGTCTACATGAGGTGAGGTGGTATCTTTACTAACCTACAAAATGGATGCTAAACTGTGGGATGTGTCCTGTGCCTTAATTCATGCCATCCAGAATCAGCTTATGCTTTTTAATTGCATCTATGCATTTAGCTGAGACAAGAGGATGGCAAGAATTTGCACTAGGATTTTTCAATTATTATTACTATTATTGCTATTATTATTAATAATAATAATAAAGCAGGATGGAGGGAATCCAGTTATGTTCCCAGCCATTTATTCCTCATTGGCTTTTACAGATTTTTTGATTGGTTTCTGATGATAAAACATGTTTTAACTTTTTGTTATTTAAAATTTAAACTGAATCCTGAGGGTTTCAGTACTATGCAGTTTTTTACAGACCAAACTGGGCAATGTAGCAATGAAAATTAACAGTAGCCCTACCACAAAGGGACAAAATCAAGTAATGGTTCAAACACCTTAGCAAAAAAGCTAGGTGAGGGTGTAGTGCACTGGACTGAATAGTGGTCACCCTTCTTGCCCGTGTACTTAAAAGAGATTCCTTGGGAAGTGGGAAGAGTGGATTATGGCATTTCTTGGGCCAAATCTCATAATGGCCTGAGGGCAAGAAGTGAAAACACACCTTCAGAAGTCAAAAAGTTTCCAAACCCACCAGCTGTGCTCCAGCCATCCAGCAAAGACTATACGGAACAAAGACACATTTTACATGTGGTTTTCCTATCCAGCAGTGTTTGCTGGGTCTAGACTACTGCTTTGATCTCAAAAGCTTCTTCAACATCTGCAAGCTGAATTGGGAGTAGTAGTGGGAGCACTACAGCTTCAGTTTGCGTAGGCAGCAAAAGGGGATTGCTTGTTTGTTTGTTTGAAGTCAGAGCACATAATGGAGGGAGCAGCATTCAGCCTGAAGAGAAATACTAGGAACTTCAGCATACTGAGTATAATTATTCCTAAAAGCTGAGCACTTGATCCAGTGTCTATTTAAGTCAATGGGCGTTTTTCATTGACTTCGGGTGATAGATAAAATGGGCCATTAGTGCACTTTCTAAAAGCTCCGCTGAACAAACACATCACTAGGTGGTTCAGGTCTTTTTTATAATGCCTTTCCTTCTCTCTCAAATACTGCATTTATCTCTACTCTTGTCCTTTACCGCAGCTTGTATTGTAACACTTTCACCTGCATCACACGAGGAGACAAATTCTCAACTTCTTTTCCTCCTAGTCAGTAACAGAGAATCTGCTCCATTCGTGTCTTCATACCACTGTAGCTCTGAAGATTAAAAAATTTATCAGGATATATAAAGGTAGATTTGGGTGCTTAATGCTGTATACCCAAGCTTTAAAAAAAAAAAAATCACGTTTTTTTCTTTATGATTCTAATTAAACTTTTTTTTTCAAGAATTTCAGATCTCTCACTTTGAAGTACAGCAGAGTGAAACAAGTGGGCAACAAGCATGGATACACCAAATGGAAAGTACTTTGAATTTTTCTACTCAGGCTGAACGTTTCCCATCAGAGTAAAAAGAGAAAAAGAAAACAACTTTAGAAGAGTCATCTGCATTATACCAAACTGCCATTCCATTCTGCCTTCTAAAAAGCTCTTGTTAACTGATGGTAATGTGATTTAATAGCTAAGATTAGGTAAAAGTAGATACCATGGAGAAAACACATAGCACACAGCACTAATAAAATACAGCAGCAGGCTCTCATTTGCTGCCCACATACTGTAAATTTGTGGGTAACTCCATATGTGTTAAGCACCCTGTATTCAATTCACAGAGAAACAGAGCCAAAAAAAGCCACTGACTTTAGCTGTCTGGACTTGTAACACCTCCCACCTGCAATGACACTTACTTGTTTGCTTTTTATTTGTTTAATTTTCTGTTTACATGAGATGTAGTACACCCAGTCCTGACATCATTGTCTATATCAGGGACCAGAGCATGGGCAGACAGGTCAATGATAAATGCAGTTTACTGACCTTTCACTGCTGGTCTAGACTACCAAATACAGATGTTTACCTGCTGTTTTACTCGCCATTGCACCACTGGAATAGAAATGCTCAAAACTAAGCAGTCCTTCTGCAGCATGATTCCCCGAAACAGCCAGAATTCCTACAAAGACAACATTATTAGTTCTTATTAGTACACAAAAGTGGTAGGTCAACATTTCCAGAAGCATCTTCGTTGCTTAAAGGCCTGCATGCTGGTGAATGTCATTTTTATTTGAAATGCAACAAGCAGTGTTTAAAAGGAAAACCTTTGAACTGAAGGATAACATCATTTTCAGAAACATTGACAATGTTGCTGAAAATGGAATGTTGGGAATGAAACATTTGCAGTTAAGACTGCCTCTCAGCTCCCCTATGCTTTATGAGACAACAGTGAGTCACAGCATAATGACCTTAGTGATAGGCAACACTCTGCTGACACAGCAGTATCATGATTCAAAAAATAAGCAGTATCACATAATTAGAAAATTAATAGGTGCTGATACTACCATGGTGTCTCTACTCAGTGCTACCTGTGTCTCTGCCCATGTGAGCCTGGGGCAGTACTGGCAGATCAGCTCCTCCGCCCCAGCAGCAGGCAGCTGGAAGAACTGGGATGGCTCTGCCTCCCTGTTAGGCTAGCAGCTCTCCTTCCTCTGCCCAGGATGAATGCCAGTGCTGCCACCCTTGTGAGCCTGTGAGGACCTAAAGGTCTGGGGAAGAAAGGAGAGGAGGGAGGGATCTTACACTTTTGCACCCTGTACTGCGGGCTCCTACTAGGGAGTGAAGCTCTATATTGACAAATCCTATCTCCCCAGTCTTTCTCCCCAGGCCAACCAATTCCTAGTCTGAAATCAACTGCACTGCAATAATTTGTGGCAGAATATTTTTTTTATTATCAGTATCATTACAGATTCACTAGGTATTGCCTCTCACTAAGCCACCTATATACCTCCTATACCAGTAGCAAAGGAACAAAAGTGGAGAATACGGGACTTGGCTTCAGGAAGGGTGTCAGCGCGGGGATACACACAACACCAAACACCCTTTTTTTATTCATGAAAAGGAACACTATTTCATTTTAAATTAAATCATGAGGCTTTCTATTTGTCTGAATCATAGCTTTTTGCTGATACCCTCACTATTCACCATGTCTAGAGTTTCTGATTTTCCATCTGGGTATTTAACAAACAACATAATTTGCCTCATAAATCTTGAAGATTTTTTGAATGCTGGCTACTTCCCCACACACAGACACACAAATGCACTCCCAATTCCACAGCAGAGCAGCGCATATCACAGCAGGAGAATGAAGGGGAAAAAAAAAACCCAACAAAATAAAAACCAGCTGTAGCAGTCCTGCAAAAATGAATCTTACCAAAGCTGATACAGATTCAACATTCTCTCGAACTTTGTGGCTTCTCAGAATGAACCTAGCTTTACCTCCCTTGTCGATGAGCAAGGATAATGCTTTTTAAGGAAAGGAGGTATTTGGAACTCTTCAGAGAGCTTCCACTTTCCAAAAGCCTTTGCTTGAGGTAGAAGGATGGGTGAGCAAGGGAGGAGGGAAGGAAGGACTTGTCAACAGACAGTGACAAGAGGGAATTAAGGTAATACCCACTCTTATTCACAAACTATTACAAAATACTCCAGAACTGAGTGTGTTTGCTCTCCTCCCCCCACCCCACTCCCCAGCTTTCACGCCATCACTTTTGAAATGAATCACAACACACTGTCTTATCAAAAAAGTTAAGACTCTGTCCTTCATGTTCTTCCCCACCAAGGACAAGCAACAGTAGCTTTCGAGGCAAAACTGTCAGTGTACACTTAAAAGAGTAAATAAACAAACTAACGATTTCAAGCTCCTAATGAGGTCTTTGAGGCTTTACAGATCAGGCTTCTCAAATTGCTGCTCTCTGAACAAAGGAGTCTTGCTAATCATTGGATTTGGGCTTTACAGTTTTGAAAAAGCAGTGCTGTTCAAATGATGTGATCTGCTTTTAGATTGATTTCTTAAGGAGCTTAACAGAACTATCTGTCCCTTCTCTTGGCCCTGCTTCAGGAAAGTATTTGGTCACATAGTAAGTCAGCTCTTACTCATGAATTCACCTAGGCATGAGTTTAAAAGCATTGCACATAAATCCCAGTGGAGTTTAAGTATATATTACCTGAAAAGTAAATTTTCCTGACCAAAGCTTTGAGAATGAATTCAATGACTGAAAAATCATTTTGTAGAATACAGAGAACTATGCCTGCTGGACGGGCATCTAAGAAGACGCTCTTTCAAAGGTTTTGTTCTTTCCTCCTGTTAACTTCCCTGAGTTCAGATATGCTGAGGTAGCAGGTCTCTAAGATGCTGGCTAGAGAGTTACAGAATTCTCTTTTTCTTGCTGTGCTTTGACCTCATCTGATTTACATATTCTGCAGCTTTTCAGCTTGGCCTGTCAAACTTGCTTGATATATGCCTAACTTTCTTGCAGACTTCTCTTCCGAGGCTTTTATCACTCCTGTTTACTTCAGCGCACCTACTTCTCAACAACAGTTTGGTTCTTATGCACAAAAAGCCAGTTCTTTCCTTGGTCCTTCTCTTCAGTCCAGCTGTCCTCCATAGAGGTGGGTGCTCCTGATTGCATGGGACTTCCACTTTGACTAGAGGAGGCTCCTTTTACACCAACAAGCACAGCAAAGTATGAATCGAACCCAAAGGGTGTTTGACTGAGAATTTAGAAAGTTAAACTGCTGAAATAAGTAGTTTATAATTAGAGTACTGAGAAAACCTTAACCAAAGAATCACTAGAGCAACACTATAATTACGCTGTCCTTCATATCCTGCCATTAGCATTTCTAGAAGTGACATAATAATAATGTGGCTTTTTTTTCTCTTTAGGAACTGTCAGCTCTCTTTACAGAATTCAAGTAAGTTCATAAAGAATATCAAGTTCTTAAATGGAAAATGCAAATGATGATTTTTGTGTAAGAGACATGACAGTCACATTAGTAAACTCATGAAATTCATGGCCATATATGTTTCAAGTCAGTAGAGTGGAACAACTTCTTCCTTTTCCTTTTTTTTTTCCTATCTATGCAGGGTGCAAGAAAAAAAAAGACCTAACGATCTCTGTTTTGAGTTCTCCTGCTAACTGTGCAAATTAGTGTTTTTGTAGAAACACAGACTGCCTGTACTTCCAGGAGCACACAGAGAGCCCATCTCAGTCATTCAGAAGGAAGGTTCTCGTCCCAGACACCAAAAAGACTTTATGCGGATAACAACCAAGCTTGTAATAAGAAACACATTTTGGGGGACGTCCCAAGGACATCCTTTAGGCTGCTATTGCCAGCAGACTATGTTCCTTCTGCCCCATAGCAAGGAAAAGGCTGCACTACCAGCTGTGGCTGTTGAGTGCCTGGGAGCCTATTTGGGCATGTATCCTCCAGCCACTACATCCCTCAGGAGGTGTAATTTGATTTGCATTCTAACACGTTCTAACACATGCAGGAGAGGTAAAAGAAAAAATGTGGCCCTGTGTTACTACATTGGGGATGCTAGTGAGACTTACTGCTGATTCTGAAGGAGAGCTGATACAGTTTCAAAGCACAAACTGTCAGAGTTGTGGCTCACAACAGGGCATGAGGCTTTGGCAGCCAGTTCTGTTCTGTTGATTCTCAGTCAATCATAAGTGTTGATAAAAGAAAAATGTATTTAGGAAAAGCACATTTTCTGTCGAACAAGCAGCACAAGTATAACAGAGTTGAAATGAGATACTTGAAAGTTTTAAATCTTTCATGGAGGGTGGAAGTGAAATAAGTACTAAAACAAATCTAAATGTTGTCTTTAATATATTTTAATTAGTGACTGTTTTAAAACAAATTATTATAGTCAAAAAACTATGTGATATAGATTAAATTGCATGAAATTATATGGTTAGGATATTTCATAATGCCTGTGGTATAATTTGCTGGTCTTTTAAGATCATAAAATGTTACATTGAGGGCAAATATATCTCATTAAAACAATTTTTGGGGAAGACAAGCGTCTCACATCTGACACAGGCAGATAGCATTTACCTGTTATATATGTACATGTAAGATACTGATTTACTAAGGACAGGCAGGAATGAGAGTGAGGTTCTGGGAAGATGTGAATTACATGAGAACTAAATCTGCATTTACCAAGTTAGTGCAGTGCCAAGCTCATCTCATAAACTGTATGAAAGTCAGTGTATACTTGTTTGAGTCTAGTAGTACTTAAATGTAGCTATACTTCTTTCATATCAGTTCCCACCAGCTCAGAGCAGCAATAGAAATAACTCACAGCTGACAAAACATGCCAGGAAAATTGCTGCTAGTAAAACCATGAACTTTTGTTCTTTTTAGAAGCCTGGTCCAGAACCTGTGTAATGCAAGGTGGCCAGGGGTCCTCACTCCCTGCCAGCTAAAGCTCCTTCTTCCCTAATAGGGATCACAGTGCTAAGAGATGGACTTCTGTGTAAGTCTCTTTCAGGCTGCACACAGTGCAAGAAAGGAGTTGTCTTTACACCAGAATTAAATCAAGTTGTGGCTCCAAAATCTCCCTTTCCTGTATACAATCCAAACCTCCCTTTTACCGTATATATGACAAAGGCTTCCAACTCAAGCTAGTTGGCTTGTAAGATGAGGGAACTAGACCAAATCAGCACAACTCAGTTGTTCACCCAATTATTTTGTGTAGTATATGTTGGTGTGGCTAAGGGCTAGTCTACATCAGATGGGAGGGGAAAGAGCGAATATCTGGGATGTTCTGGTATTTTGTTTTCAGGTTGAAATCCCTGCAGCCTCATGATGGAGTTCTCCCAAGTGAATTAGCAAGCTTCTGCCAACTGGAGAAACTCTTCCAAAAGGGCATTACATTCATTTCATGATGAGTTAAAGCAGGGGAAGGAAAAGTTCATACGGTTGCATCTGTATGTCAGATGTCCCTTTTTAGGCTTTGGCAGTCTTCCCACTGCTGTCCTACACTTTGCTGTCTCACACCACGACCAGTCTGTCAGATTACCTAGCTGCCCTGTAGTGCACAGAGTCAAGCTGACCAGCTGCTAACTCATTGCTTTTAAAAGTTGGCATGCAACTCAGTGCACTCCACTGGTGGCCACACACTCCTGAAAGTGGATTATCCTACTCAGCATCACAGTAATCATGCATTGTGTAACTGCCTAGCACTAAGCAGAGATCCCAGATTTCTCTGATAGAAGAAATTATTCTCCTTTAAAATCTGTCACTGCAGCACAAAATTCTATGAACTACAAGCAAATAAAGGTAGGACAGGGATTTGCCTCAGACATATCTTAGGTAATGTCAAAAAGAGGTGTAACTTTCTAAATGGCACAGGGGAGTAAAAGGTCTTCTAACAACCGTGCAAGTCCTCATCCTTACTCTGGGTTGGACATCATGGAAAACACTGAGACGCTGAAGATAGCAGAACCAGAACTCTGATGAGTTAGAGATGAAAGTTAGAATTTTGCTATGAAGGAGACAGAGAAAAACACAGAGAAATAGACCCAGAGAGAGAGAATGAGTCCCAAGCTCAACAGGTTTATTAAGGAGACCTGGCAGTACATGCTACATTAAAGTATATGAATGGATGATCTAAACAAAGACAGATCCTCTGTGCCTGACAGAGGCTGCATTTTAGGCAGGCATTAGCGAAGAAGTTTTCTGAACCTATTTGGCTCTATCCCCATATTCTCGCATGTATGCTGGGAAATTCACATCAGCAGCAATTATTTTCCTTCTATTTTCAGATCCCACAGCCCTCAGCCGCATTAGCTCTTACTCCTCAGCTGTCCCCTTTCATTTGGCTGGCATTCAGGGCATACTCCTTTTGCACTCCAAGTGTCCTGTGTAAGGCTTCATATGACAAAGCAACAGGGGATAAGTTGGAAACCTCAGCATCAGTGATGGATTAATGAGCCTTTGGCAAACCTTTGTACCTTCTGTTTCAAGTGCAAGGCAAAGTCCTTTGATCTTTCCTTATCTACCATATTTATGTACAAGCATGTAGACTGAAAGAGCAAACAAATAAACTCCCTCAGGTCCACCAGAATAAGAGACCTAATTGGACAAGTTTTTCCTCCTAGAAGGAGAATCTGAGAATAAGCGTGTAACAGATGTGTAAGATAATATGGCTTAATGCGCTAACGGAAGGCTCTCACATGCCACAGGGATGAACATAGCCTAACAATCTAGGGAAAATGGTATTATCCTTAGTAGCATCACTGCGCATGTCACCTTTTGACATATACTATGGGTATGTACACCATATATTTTATATACACATAGATATATATGTTGGTTTCCTCCTTCTTACTCATTTAAGGTGTGATTTTTCAAAATTGCCTAAGTGACTTTCCCACTTTAATTTAATTGAATTGCACAATTACTGAAGATGACAGCATGAGGCCAAATGCTGCCCTTGAAATCGTTGACTTCTCTAGGAACTGTGTGTATTCAGAAGATGACAGGCTTTTGCAGAGGCTGAATCTGCAAATTCTGCACAATTGCAGCAGCCTGGTCTGGCCTTTTGGAGTTGGCCATCAGCATCAGCCCAGGGACTGTTGATAAAGCCTTCAACATATACACCATTTGAAAAAACGTCCTTAACAGAAATGGTCCATTCTTCTCCAGATATCTGCACTGGCTTTCCCCAGCACTCCTCTGTAGTTTGGAGTCAGTGCCATGAATTATTATAGGGCAGGTGTTCCATTGCAAACTAGCAGAACTTCTCGATCCCTCTGTCTTTCCTGTGGCAGTGCCATTTCCAAATCCCTGCCAACCCCGTTGGAGAAACACTACCATGGGCTGTGATCATGATAGTTCCAACAAAGATCACTGAAAATTTCCTTCTGACCATCCAGCTAGGTGGCTTTAACAGGTATCAGTCCAGAAGACTTTTGTGCAGAAAAAGCTGGATGCCTCGGGATAGTTCCACCTAGATGAACATTTCCTGGAGTTGCTTTACTGAGGTGGGAAAACCAGGTGGGAAAACTAGGTGGGAAACCATCAGCTTTTATGAGGAAAGGATAGTAATGTGGTTATGGTAACAGAATCTGACAGAAGGAAAGAAACAAGCTGATTGTGCCTTGTATGTGCAGGGTGCCATGTATCGACTTGGTTATGCACTCCCTAACCTGCTTTAGCCACAATAACCACCTGAACATAAACAGTTTACATCATAAATGTAGAGTATCTGGATTCATTCTGATAGAAGAGGGTTAGGCATTGCTGGCAGCCCTGAACGAGTGATAGCTTCTCACAGCACGAAAGGTGGTGATAAGCAGTTGTGGCATGAGCTACTGGTAGTTATCTGCTTCCTACTGCAAGCAGAACGCAACACCTCTTTATAGACTTAAGAGCTAACCTGTTTAGAACTGGAAAACCAGTCGTAATGATTTTTTGGGTTTTTTTTTAATGTGAAATGTCAGAGCACAAAACTGATGCCGGTGCTCCTGTGAGCCAGTGGTATTAGAATGAACTGCAAACCCCCGGGTTATGTTACATTCTTGTATGCCACAAAGATGGGGGAAAAGTGATTCCAGCCTCTGAAGCATCTGATAATAGCATTTGTGGAGTCTGAATGTGGAACCAAATCCCAGCCTTCTTTACTCATGTGAGTAATTTTGTGCTGAGCTATTCTTAAAATAATCATCAATTCCCGCTCAGTGCTTCCCCCATAAATTAGTTTCTATGATGTATAACAGCCACTGAAAGAAGAATTGAACAGGGGAAATTAACTTGCTTTTCAGTAACAGAAATTTATCAAGGCCACGGTTTTTACTGGGACAAAACCAATTCATTTAAGCCTTGTCAAGATTCCTAATTAAAAATCCTCTACTCCCAATCGCAACTCACAAATACTGTGCTTAATTTGGAAGTTAATAATATTTCCATGCATTTCTGCTACACTCGGCTATAGGAGCTGTGACTCTAGTCTGATAACAAGAGCACTGTACCCAAGCCAGCAGTAAATGACTTTCCTCATTTCTGTGTAAAAATGAAACTTACTTTGTAGAAGGGGGATGGAGAGGTTTGAAGCTGTATTTATTGTCTGAATTTCAGCTCTATTGTATGAGATGACACAAGAATCCCTTTTAGGCTTAGGCTAAATCATCAGATATTGCAGGCCTGAAAAGCTTTGACTTTTTACTGTGAATCAATCAGCTCCCACCAGGCTACCTGCTCCCTGGCAGGTGTCCATTGGTAAGTGTTTGTGTGAACAGCTTGGATGACAGGTCACACTAATGGAAGATGAAGCCTCCAACCAACAAGCCCATGAGTAGAGCTCAACTCTACTTTTCATTAGCCGTGAGTTGGAGGATGTCTCTTCTTTCAAAGATGGTGGTAGTGTAGATCTTCAGCATGTTCAAGGACCAGTTTTTTGTTCTAGAAGAGTATGAGTAAGATTATTCTGTGATGGATGATTATGATTTCATAGGTAATCATTTAAGCCTATAGTACTTTGACTGGATTTTTTAATGCAAACTACAATATGAACTTGAAAGAAAAACAACTCTCAGTCTTCACCAACACATAACAGTTCATCTTCCTCTGCTTACAGAGGAGTATTACAATGAAGAACTTGACATGTGACAAATCTCCAGTAAGTCAAAACTCAACACCTCTTACACATCTCAAAAATGTTTTACTTTGAAGCAACCCATATTCTGCCTTCATTATACATCAGTAACACCATTTCCGTACACCATCTCATCTTTGTTTGCTAGTTGCCTCCTTGCTTACAGTCTGAGACAAGAACATGCACAAGAATGTTTGCTAATCACACAATGAGGGTCCCAAACATGTATTTTTCTGTGCACTAGCAATCTCATTATCTCAGTAGCCAGTATGTTGCCAGAGTTCTTGGGGATATCGCTTAAAACAAGACAGTTTTAAGGAGAGATCTGAGGGAGAAACATGAGGCAACTTTTCTGATATTTACAGGGAAGGGTTTTCTAATCATCAGGGCCAGCACAGGAGAAAAACTGAAGCTGTGAGTTTAAAAAATCAGACTAGATGTAATGGAGGATGTGATCCCTGCATGACCACAAGGCCATCACGAAGTTTGACCTAAATCATCTCTTCCAATAAAACAACTGAAAACTAGGCTTGACTTTCCTGATGTTTACAAGTACTTAAAAAAAGAACCATGAAAATCCTTTTAAAAGGAGAAACAGCCTTTCTGCTCTTAGTTTTATGAGAGTTGGATATAAATATATCCAACAGTCAAAAAGCAACTTAAGAAATGGCAGTATAAACATAGAGGTGAAAAAGCCTCAGTACAATGATTTTGTCCTGGTTTTTAAAGGTGAATTTAAATATTATTATTTGTCCTTGAAGTTTCAGAGGAATTTTGTTGTACACCTCTCAGTTTCACCACCTTAGGAATCATTAAGAGCCAAAAGCAAGTTAAAACTAGGTACTAGTGAGACATTTTTTCTTTAATCATTAAAGGCTGTCATACATACCAATTTACAAACTCAGATATGCAATGTGCAAATCACCTGACTGACAGGGAACCCTCTCTGGACCTACCTGGCTAATACTATTAATTCTCCCTTTGAAAGTCATTAAGAAACAAGGTAAGAAAACTTCTCCCCATGTTGTTAGGACCTGGTCTAAAGCCACCAAAGCCAATACAAGTCCTTCCAATGGTTTCAGATCAGGCCATAAGTCCCAAGATGGCACTGTCTCTTGAATTTGATGTACTATGTTTACTCAGCACTGGCGGCACACACTGTCACTGGCAAGGTCACATCAACCATGAAACCCAGACAGTGCTAGCAGCAGCCTGCCTTTGATGACATAAGAGAAAATCCAATGGGCTACATGTATTTTGCAGTTATCAGTTTGCACTTAATGCATGGGGAAAGAAAGGGAAAAGAATGAGTCTCAGCTCTGCCACTCTACATGATATTCTGTGCCTTTCTTTTTTTTTCCAATTTAGATACTGTACACCTTATATGGCAGTTATTTTTACTTACTCAAATTATATGACGCTTTTTTTTCCCCCTGCTCTGTAAATGCAAAAGAATAGATGTCTTGGCCTATTGAGCTGATATCACTTGAGTAATTAGGCTGATGTTGGAAGCCCACAGTTTGACCTTCTGTGTGTTGCTATGTAGTTCTTAGGGATGTAACTTTTGTTAGATAAAGCACAATTGGACAGTTGTTATGAAAAAAATTGTAAGTGACAGAAATAGCAGAACTAGCTTACACAAGAGTATTTACCCAGCGACTCACTAAAACACTGAAAGAGCAAAAGCTCACAACAGTCCTCCAGCCAGCAAAGTTCAAACAATCTGGAAGATGCTCTCACCTCATAAAACTCATTCATTTCAGCCCAAAGAGGGAGCAGCACAATTCTGCCTCTGGGGATACTTGACCTTGGAGGATCTCCAGGGATGTCTGGGACCAAGATCATGCAGCCCAAACCATCACACTTAATGCTCTACTCCTCTAAACTATTGACAACTGCTGCTCAGGTGAGTAGCTACAGTGGAAGAAAGACAATCCCATTTCTGTAACTTTGCAGTCTTCTATGGATTAATAATCTCTCTTTCACAGAGACAATAAATATCCAACCTTCTTCACACAGATCTAATTATCACATAGTATTTGACGCCTGAGTTCAGTCCATCCTGACCTATACCACAATCATATGAAACGCACTTTGAAACTCAGTAGTCTCACTGAATTTGTATTAATTCTGATGAGCATGATAATAAGCAGGACTACTGACAGAAGGTTCAGAAAGTCTAGAAAGGATTTCATTATCTGTTACAGCTATTGTAAAACATTAAATAAATAAATGCAAACATTCTTCCTACATATGAGATCCCATTAAAAAGAGCTCCAAAAGTCATCACTTCCTTTTCTAGTATTATCATGGGGCTGGTGTCAAAAATGTGGTTTCTCAGGTTTATCTTCTTGCCAGAGATAAAAGGCTTATTGATACTGAAACAGCTTTAAAAAAACTAATTTTGCTCAAAAACTATACACAAACTTGCATTTATAAAACCAGAAAAAATACCTAGTTGCCATAAATTTTGTGAAATAATAATATATTTTCTGCTTTCAGACTTAAACCTATATCTAACCACTGGTCAGGAGGGCACCTAATGTAAAGAACACATTAGCCTCGTTTCTATATGAAGCAGGTGGTTTTTTCCACCTTCCCTCCGAAACATCTGGCGCTGGCTATGTTCAGAGACAAGTTTGCAGAGTAGATTGATATGAAGTCTAATTTGGTATGGCAAATCCTCTCGGACAAATTCCACCATGGTGTGCAGGTGTACCAGGACTCTGAAGTCAACAATGTTGCATAATTTATATCATTATAGCTGTGTCCCATGTTGGCTGGGCCTGGGTTTTGAGGTCTCGTTGCTGTTCTTTTTCACCTTTTTAAGTAGGACTTTATTGGATTTTAACAAATAAATATACACAAAATTGTGTCTTCTTTAGCATATTAACTCCTAGATATAGTGATGGGTTTTCTGTAAGGCTACTGAATTCAAACAGGGAAAAAAATCCCGTTTCATGAGATGGTCACATTAGTTATGTCAAGAAGTACAATGCTGTACGATGGGCAGTGGTCTTATATATGCAAGTGCCTGTTCTCTGTATCTAACAGCACAGTTGCTGCTTCTTCACTAAGTGCTGCCAGGTCCCACAAACAAAACTGATCATATTGTCTCCAGCTGTATAACTTAACATAAGGAACACTTCATCAATAAGAATGCTTTTGACCACCTGCAGCCTGCCCTGACAGTCAGTTCTTTTCCTTCCTTCATAAATGCATACAGAATTGAATTTAAATCAGAAGCAGTGATTTTTACCTGGAAACGATTTGAGAGCTTGTGACCTGTCACACAGGGAACCCATAGATGGTCCAATAGATCCTGAGAAAAAAGGGGGAAGTGAGAAGAATGAATAGCCTTGTCCTCATCCTCCTGTTCTCTGTCTTTTGGGAAGACACCTGTACACTATTTGATTTCTTTCCCATTGAGAAGTTATTTATTTTTACTCATCGCCTGCTAGAAAATGTTGTGTTCATGTTAGAATTAGCAAATACTGTTTTCCTCCATGGGAACTACAATCCTCTTTTCTCACATCTCATTAAATAATCTTTTTTCCAGAATTTAACAAAGCACTAATGTCACACAACCATTCCCTCTGCAGAGTTTTGATTATATTTACATCAGGCAATGATAACATCACAAAAAGGCTGTTATACGAAGGTAAACTTAAAAAACGATGAGTTTGCATAGTCAAGCTGGTGACAGAACTCTCATACCTGATAGTAATCCTCCATTAATACAATTGCAAGGTGTAGATACAATCAACCTACACTTTACTTTTATTTCAGGACTTAAAATGGATTCCTTCATGCATCCCAAATACAGCAAACACCAAGTATTCATTACAATCAATACAGTGTATTATATTGTGACCTCTCAGCTGTAGCAAGATCTTTCACCCAGCAGAAATCATTCTATGTGAAGGGTCCTTGAGCACAAATTAAATGAAAGTAGACTGCAATTGAGGGAAATTATAGTCATAACTGCCGTAGAAATGAAGTCAACTCTTTCTCTGCATGATCACAGCAAACAGTGCAGATGCTCTCTGCTATCAGCATTGATGCAGGTGCCAAAATTCCTTCCTGCTAAAAGAGTTTTATTAAAATGCCTTTAACCTTAAGGCATGTGTCATCAGTATTACACAAAAACAAAGACAGAAACAAGCCTTGAAAATACAATAGGAGCCCAGGAACCAATTTGATCTACTAGTGCCATTATAACACAAATGAGTGTCTAATGACAGACACTACACTTCAGGTGTGAATAAGAATCCATACATTGCCTGCCTAAGTGATGTCTGTGGAGTTGTACAAAACACACTTAAAGGTCTCCTGCCCCAAGAAGGTTGACAGAATCACACTCTGATAAACCCAAAACATACTTATTTAGAAAACCGAATGTTTTCTTTTTCCTTCCAATTGCTTCTTCAGCATAGATTTTACAGTATAACACTTTTTCTCTACAAAGCTTATAAAACCAAGGGATAGATCCTACAAAGTAGTAAATCATCAGAATCCAAGCTAGCTTGACAATAGCCAAAAAGCTAAGAACACATTATGGAATCTGTTTGCCAACAGCCACCAACTGAAAATACAAAATATTACTACTTATGACCATATTTATCAGAGAGAATTCACTAGCTGGTATAATGTAGTACAGTCAATAAAGGATCACAGAAAGGGCAGAGATATTGTTCTTCTGAGCAGAGACACCAATTTCAGGGCTTTAAGACTTTAAACAGAAGATCGGGTTTAGCAGAGATTTTGAGCTCTCTAGGAGAATAAATGGGCCTTTCACGAAGGTAGAAATCTCTGAGTTTCCCAAATAAATGAATGCAAACACCACAATTCTCTTTTAGGACTCAGAGACCTTAAATGTAGATCACTGAAGGAGCAATAGACCACTTTATTTCAAAGACACTAGGGAATAAGGAAGGAAAAATAGAAACTTTAGGAAAGGCTGGTCAAAAACTATTTAGGGATACTTCCTCTTTAAAAATATGCTTCACAAACATATCAACTACATGAATCCTCCTTAAAGGCTAACTCCTAGTACAGATTAAAGATTAATTTACAGTGCTGACTTCTCAAAGAGAAAAATGCAAATAAAACCAAAACTTGTTGTCTTAATTGAACTGCTTGCAGCAAACATACCCATTTCCATCAATAACAAACAGCATGCTCTGGGGACCAGGACAGATGGATGACAGGCAAATAGTAAGAAGTCTGAACTGATCACCTCTAACATCACTTTAGGATTCCCTTCCCTTTCCATTCTGAAACTGTTAAAAGCTGAGAAGTGGAGGAAAACATCAGAGGAAGGGAAACACCTCTTTTCCCCATGAAAAAAAATAAATGCACAAACATACTGTCCTTTTTTATTTATGGCCTCAGCTCGTTATTGAGACAGCAAATATTTGCATATATTTTTTTTCCCATTAAAGATTTTGGAAAAATGTAATGGAAAGTCAAATTACTATTTGTTATATTCCTGGCTGAGTCTCTTTCACAGACAATCATCAATCTGCTGTAATTGGACCCAACAGTTGCATCCCACAGTTTTCCAAGCCAGCTGGATCTGACAAGATTCCAAATACTCTCTCCAGCAAATTTCTGGACACATAAATCCTGTCTGAACCCCTCTGCAAGGGATCCTTTAGTCCAATTGCCCAGGGCCTGGGACCAGTGGTAAAACCCAACTCAACTCCGCTGTTAGGTATGTTATCTCAGAATTACACCTAGCTGTAGCTGTTCTGGTTCATGTTAAAAAAAAAATAAAACAGACATTCAGAGGAATTTCCTACAGACATGTACTTTAATTTTAGCTAGCACTAGAGCATTGCAATGTTTGTAAAAAAACACAAATACTTGAAAAATGTCTGCCTTTGAAGCATTTGGATTTGGTCTGTGTCCTTGAGGAAGGACAACACTCCACTTGCCCCCTAGCTCCTTCAGCTGTCTTCTTTTTCCAGAAGTAGGTTGGACATACCTCCTTTTCTTTTATGGATATGTCTCTTTTACTGTATCAGAACACTATTCTTACTCTTCTTCCTCTACTTGAAATTTTCCCATCTCTGCCCCCTGCCTCCCCTTCTTTACCAGCAGCTGAGCAGGGAACACGTGAAAATCGGTGATTCTGCTAGAAATCCTTTCATTCTGCCACAGTGGAAACATTTGCTGAGACCTTGGCTGGCCTCTTCCTGCTTCCCAGATGCATTCAGCACTACTATAAAATGGATATTCTTCTCTACGCTGAAGGTTGCAATCATAAATGATGCTCATAAAACAAAGAAGAATTCTTGTCCTGACAGGGGCATATTCCCCACACTGTCACACTGTTGCTCCTATCTTTATGTACCAGAGAATCAACTGACTCTGTTGAAGGAGAGCTACTGTGGCAGGGTATAAAAAGCCTCCCTCAGCAGGGCCCAGACCGTGTGTTATACTAATATGGCTAGGCTGCCTCCAATCCCCATCTTAGCTACCTGTGGTACACCTGTGTGGTGCTGCCCTAGTGGCTTCTGACCATCAGAAAACTGCTCCTCTTTGCTTTTGCTAATCGGAATTTATGGGTGCAGGATGTGCTTTGGATGCAATTAAGAAGGATCTCTACCTATGGGCTTGCAATTTAAGACAATCATTTTGTTTCCTTACAAAGGCCATTGTCGCATACAATAATTCATCAGTACAAAAATACAAACATGAAATTAAGGCATAAGGAGCCTTTTAATGTAATGGTCTGTGAAACAGATAACTTCACAGGATATTGTTAAGGGTTTTCAGGCTAGAGAACACAGCTACTCCTTCTTAAAACAAGAATTCAATACTTATCCTTAGGCTCTTCATTTGTCAATTTCCCTCACAAATCCCTGTGTAGCTATAAGGTGGGTCCAGCCTAATTTTGAAACATCTTGTAAACTGAACCTTGTCTCAAGCTGAGCCCTCCAGATCAGGTAGTGAGGTCAACTCACCGAGCATGCAAGCCCCCAGCTATACAATCAATCACGAAGTCAGGATTTCAGGCTGTGTGTATTTTAAAGTGTATCTTAAATAAAACAACACTGAAACTCTCTTAGCCACCTGACCTCTTGGTCCTAATAATAAATAGATCTACTCAGCGAAACCCCACTGACACAAAGAGATCCATTTAAATTAAAATAACCCTTTCTTCCTCTTCTCATCAGTTACCACCTAATAGATCAGCTTATAAGACATAAACCAAAGAGCAAGTCAGAAACAATTAAGGAAGATTTTGTGCATGCTCAGAGGGTGGCCACACATGAGATCTGAGAATAAAATTCTGAAAGATTGATCGCACCACAACTCAGGAAACCTGTAATCTTAACATCATAATTTGTTTTCCCTCCCTACTAACAAATCCATTTTCTTAAGATTAAGAATTGTATCTTTCTTTATGAGTTACACGGAAAATTTTTGCACCCTCCATGTATTATCTTCTGAGCCATGCCTTGTCATTAGCTTCTTTCAGATTGCTCAATATTTGCACCAATTGCCTCCATTCCTTGCTGTTGACTCTCATGACACTTGCCATTAATTTGTTGCCTAAAGAAATCATTCTGGAAACCTTCTGAAATAACTCACTTGCTTGGTGCATAAAATTAGGCACTTCTACAATAAAGGATTCAGCTTCATCAAACAGCCAAGTTCTAAATAGAATTACTTGAGTCTTGATTTGATGCCTTTAGGCACTACACTGTCATGTAAAGGAATCATTAATAAAGCAAGTATAATTTGTATACCTAGAACAATTCCCTCTTCAGCTGGGAAAAAAGCATACCAAATCATTTGAGCTAAATTCCCAAGAATCCCTGGGAAAAGGGCCAAGTAGCAAAAAATCCATTTCAGCACAAGACCAAAGAAAGTAGAACAGGTTTTTGATGTTATCCTCTAGACAACTGTTGACCTACAGCAAAACAAATTATAACCACTTCTAACTAATCAGATTGCTGCCTTTTTCAGTCTTACTCTTTCTTTATCTATGCAGATATAAGGAGTTGATGGAATACTGGATTCCTTACTATAGTCACTGATCCCACAACTTCAGAAAGAGTAAGACAGCATTATTTTCATATGCAGTCAACAAAGCAATATTATCTGGGAATAAACATTATTCACTTTAGGACAGGAGAAATCTCATGCTACCTTCTCCATACTAGAATTAGTAAATTACTTCAGCTATCTGAGAAGATTTGTTAGCTGACTGCTAAAGGGCAGTTTGCAATTTGCTTAAATGGAGTGCAAACTTATTAAGCAGTTTCCTTCTATTATCTATAAGGTTAACAGGCTACCAAGTAAGTGCACTAATATGTCAACTACTTCAGTCTGGGAGATGGGGTATAGGAGGTGTCAGGGAGAGAAATTACATATATTTAGGTATTAATATCTTTTCCTCTCAAGAAGCTGTTGATAGGATCCTGTTAATATGTCAACACTTTGACTCTGAATGAGTTTCAGCCTCATCCCTCTCCTGAAGCACTCAGTTGTTTCTGGGGAATAGGAAGAACAGGCCTATAAAATTCCTTCCAGGCTGAACAGCAAAAACAGCAGCTGCGGGAGGTATGAGTGGCTTTTTGGCAGAAAGGCATCCTGTCATGCATCAGACCCACACTCATTAGTATTAGTGAGCATTGCTGCAGTCAGAATTAACTATTATGCACAGGACTCAAGGATAATTTAGGCACAAACAATGAGAAAGCATATGTATTTTAACATTAGAAGTAATGGTGGCATCAGCTCAGCTGCATTCTTAACTCTTTTAAACAGAATGCAAAACTAACCCCATGCAGAATGCCCTCCTGTTAGTCTAGTTGAAGACTTCCAAAATATTAAATAGAAAATGTAACACGGTCTTGTAATGGGGCATCATTATTTGGACCAACTTCTGCACAGTACTGAGCACATGCTGAACATTAAGCATTACTAAGCATTAAGAGGTCTCGTTACCATTCAGGTAGCATCTAACAGAATCAGGCCTTTTACGAGTAGATAGTAGCTACAGAAAAGGTCATAGCAGCATTACTCATCAGTACATCTCAAAGCACCCTGTGAAAGAGGCTGATATCATTATGCCCATTTTACAGATAAGGCAACTGAGGCAAAAAGCTGTGAAGTACCTTCATCAAGACTTGACAAGCTACTATTAGACCTCAAAATAGAATCCAGTTCTCTTAAATCCTTAAATCTAGTTCCCAGGAGAAAAAGGAGACAGTTGCTCTTGGACAATGATAAAGACCTGACTTTTCAGAAGTGCAGCCAGCAAGGGAGACAGACACTTGAAGCCTACAAAAAAAAAAAAAAAAAAAAAAAAAAAAAAAAGCACGTGTTTTTTCCGTTCTTATAGCCAACACAGTCACCAGATCAATAAGCAGCCTGGAGTACTAAGACCACATTTCTTGGCCTGGTTTCAGATGGCATCCCAGATCCCAGACAAACAAATCCAACTGCCCCCAAAAGGTTGCTCTGAACTGAGTGGGATTCCCTTCAGGCAGAAAAGTCACACGCACAGGACAAGTTATAGGATTGAGATATAATAGCATGTTGAATTATTAATTTTAAAATGTTTAAAATTGCAACATGCCTTTAAATATAAACTATTTCCTACATAGTCTTGACAGTACTCTCATTAAATGCTAATAGATGGTTCTGTAATAAACAGAAGCTTAAAAATGAATCACATTTATATACCTTGGGATGTCATGAGTAACAGTGTTTTGCAACTTAGGAGTGTGGAGAATCTTTTTTTATGATGCGTTGACATCTCCTTCTTGGCATTGAGCAACACTTCATAATATCTTACATTATAATTTTATTTCTTTTGTACCAAAAATTGTAGCTGTTATATAAATTTCAAATGTTAATTGTATAATTGTCCTTTATAAGGATACAAGAAAGTCTCTTCAGATTCACCTTTTTTTATATATGCAGAGTGATCACTCCCTTGTGTGCCATAACAATGACAAACCTGACGTATTTTTTCTTCTGAGCTAAAAGTGATATACCACTCCCCTCAATAGAAATGTAAATATTTGGGCTGAAGAGAAGAACTGTAACCAAGCAATGTTTTCAGAAGGTCACATTTCTCATGACCTACTGTTTAATCCTTCTCTAGGTGTGCACACCATAATCTGTTCCAAGCAAAGCTGTTGGTAATGCTGAGGTAACAATTAAATATTTTGTTCTAAGACACTTTGAAATCCTTCAATCAAAAGCACCATGCAATTTCAAATACTATTACATCCAAAATCACTGTTATCAGCTACTATAATAATATAAATCACATTAACACAGGCTGCAGGCCTATCAATGCAAACAAACTTGAATTTCAGAGGAGTCCTAGAATGAGATTCTGGTGTTGTGACAGAGGCAGGTGACTCAGCCATTAAAAATGCAGCACTGCCTCAGCTTTTTTCCTTTGCAACAAAACCTTGGAGCCATACTATGAGGTACATCTCAATTCTGACACAAAAAAACAAAAGTTCTATTCTATCTGCTGTGGGCTTTTACACAACGGTGACACACATGTTATTATTGCTAGCTATGACAATATCAGGATCAAATTACTCATTTATTTTATTTGCTCATCTAGATTTTAAACACTGGCAAAACACCAGTTTAATAGTAACTATCAAATTAGTTACATCAGTGCAAACTCCTAGAGCTATGTGCATACACACAAATTACTGTGATGTAAAGCAAGGTATGTATTTAGAGATATAGTAGACTGATAGAAGGATTAAAACAGTGTAGCTTAATTTGGGTATGTGCATGTCAACAGAAGAAAATAGCTTCCATTTAATTTAGGCTAACACTTTAAAGGGATTTACTCAGGTACACGGACAAATTTCAATAAGGTAATAGGCTACTGTGTATCAGCTGATCCATGCCCATGGTCCACGTCAGTTTTCTTAGCCTGTAACAAATAGTGAGATAATCAAAGTTAGCTTAGCCATCTTTCCATGAAACCTAAATTAATTCAAATAATTTCTCATCTGTCTTGACAGATGCACAGTCACTGTAGATCAGCTGATACGCGATATCTTGTCAAGGCACTGCATTGGATGAGGAACGTGAGAACAAAGTAAAATTGGTCTGACTTCTGCACAAGAAAAATAACTGAACGACCAAACTGAAGTGGAATAAACTGCATTTTGTTTCAGTTGCTGCATTTTTCAGAGACCTATTTCAGCCTAAACTAACTGGTACTGATGCCAATTTTTTTTAACTAGATGGAAAACTACAGACCCATCTATAAAATGTAGCACTAGTTTAACTAAGTCTGCATTTAAAATGACTGAATGTAACTCAGTTCAAACCACTACATTTAAAGTAGGTTTATTTTAATTTGTCTTAAATTGATTAGGAATGGGTTTAAATTAAACTAATGTGTTCTTAAATCAGAATGCTGGATCAGAATACCACAACTATGCAGACTTTTTCACCTGTAAAGTTGTTTAAAAATACTTTCTCACCTTCTCATCAGACAGACAAAAATTAATACTGGTAAAGGTAGTAGAAGGTCCAATTAAGACCTCTATTGGTTGCTAAGAAGCTCTCAATTGCAGTAGTCTTTTGCACCTGCAAATGACCCAAAGGTGGAAATATTTGCATTTACAAGGTTATTATAAATATCTGATTTACTCCTAGCTGAAATGTAATCCCACCTGAGGAAATATTGTCAGATAACCCAGAAAGAGTTAATTATTATCCTTGGAAGAAATGAAATATTTCTACAGCTTTAGCAATCCAAATTAAAAATGTAAAACCTTTTGCTCCTCAGACTCAAGGACTACAGCTAATTAGACTGAATCATAATGCTCCCTTAAAACCAATACATATTAAACGAAGCATATTTAAAAGACTAGAAAAAACAACATAAAGTAACAAAATTAGTAAATTCCTCGTGATTCTGCAAATCAGTATCGAAGGGTTTACTGTCATCTTCTTTTAACATCAGGAACAGGAACATCTCAAAAGAGATTTATCAGGTATATTGCTTTGGTTGGAAGTGCTAAAATATACAGAAAAAATATTACTGTCCAAGATGTCCAATCTGATTTCTAAATAAAAGAAGTAATAGCCTGAGTTTCATCCATTACAGGAATCCCAATGGTTTGGGAATCACTCACACTAAAGCGACAGAGCAAAACCTCTCAGCACACACAGGAATAAACAAGGCCTTGATCCAGGAAACTGCTCCCTGCTGAGACTACTTGAGATCAATTAGACTCAGGATTGACATGGGACATGGCTTATTCAGAGCAGTTTGCAAGACTGAGGCCAAAAATCTAAAAGAAAACTTTAACAGAAATTCCTCTCACTGCAACAAAAAGCTCCTTCTGCATTTTTTCAATTTTCCATTTTTTAATGTTCTTTCTATATCTTATTGTAAGATATCAGGAAGGCCAAGGTTTATTTTATTCTTAACATTTTTCATTAGTAAAAAGGGATATTATCAATTTAAAAAAACATTTAAAATAAGTAATTTCACATGTACTACTAATACTCAGTGATGACTTCATAGGTGGCCAAAATATTTTAAAGGGCTAAGAAATTTTAGGGGGATGTGTTCCCCAAAAGTCAGCCCACAAATTCCTCTTCTCTCCCAGAGGCAAACTTCCAGATATGTTTTATTTTCATTAAACAGTTTCTCAGCTCATCCTTGTGGGTATAGGTGGTGTAAATTGGTGGTTATGGAGAAAGGTCATCCTGAGCTGTTGTAATTCAAGTGCTGGCACAGGTTCCAAAATAAAGCAACATTCTCAGTGCTGTGATAAAGGCTGATCCTCCAACACTTCTGGTTTTGCTGCTGTTGAAACTATTGCTGATGTACAGTGTTAGTTATTCTCAGCAATTCATACTAACCTTGGAAAATTTGCAGAGAAAATTGAGAAAGGTCCCACTGTACTTAAATACGGACAGTATATCTACAGTTTTAATCCATTATCTTAATAAAACTGAATTTATTAAAAAAAAAAAAAATCTGATTCACCTAAGAGCTTGTATGCTTTTCCTATTTTCACTGCATTAAGTGAAATGCAAAAGGCAAATACTTATCCCAGCAGGGAATAGCACCGAGATATTTCATGGCTTTACAAAGGTTTAAATCAAAGGAGACCACCAGATCACCCCATTTGCTTCAGGTACATCATAATCCATTATGTTTCTTCTAGTCACCACTGCACTGAGCCTCCTCTAACTTGCATTTGTTGAATGCCTGTCTACCAAAGTAGACACCTGGGGGTTTTGCTTCAGTCATTACCTGTTAAACTGTGGTCTCTGCGGCCCCTGCTGCAGCTGCAAATGAATCCTGGGCAAACAAAACATCAGTTTGTGTGACGGTCCCTGCCAGGGCACTTCACACACATTGCAAATCCTTGTGTTTACCTGTGAAGACAAGGCTGACGTAAGGATGCTCAGCTCCTTCACAGTTCATGGCACTTGAGGTCTCTGACAGCAGGAGTCACAGGTCTGAAAAGACAAAATCTGAGAAGACAGCTATTCTCCCTCTAGTACATACCGGTGCAGGTGCCATTCTGAGTGACTGACCATCAGAGTCTTTCCTGAAAGACAGGTGTAAGGTGTTCCAGGACTATCAGTCCAAAAATGACTGCAGGACTGACACAACCCTAGCACTTGATCAGGCAGCCACAACTACAGAACAGTTTTTCACAGAGATCAGAGGGTTCCTTCACTTTGCACCTATGCACATCTTCAAATCTAGGACACTTGTAAAGACCGTTATGTGTACCATAGCTCCAGCACAACTGGGACTAGCAGTTGGCTTCACATAAACGTAGGCAAAACTTTACTGTCTCCTCTTCCTCTGTCATTTGACTTGTAACTTTGATAGTGCACTTCCTTCAATTTGAACTTTCCTGCTTCACTGACAGAACTGGAGCCTGGATTAGGGTGTATATTAACATACTTGAAGGCCTTTGAAGACAGCTGCTACTCTTTCTCAATCTGTTTAGCAACTAATATAATCATGACCAGCACGACAACACAGGTAGGCTCATGAAGAGGAGTTTGTTCACCAACAGTAGGTGAAAATGGATCAATATGATCACGGCTGTCAAAAAAAACTCATTCAAAGGATTTCTGAAGATGTTGGAAGGAATTTAATGAAGGGATGTAGCCACTCCATCTTTATATTCTTGAAAGAGAACATGAGGAGTCACAGGAGGAGCATACTTGTCAAGTGTGAAAGAAGTAAATCTCCCACAGGGCCCAAGGAATGGAGAAGCCCTGATGCTGAATTAAAAAGAGAGGGAAAAGCACAGAGGTCTGGATAGAGTCCCACGTGACTCCTTCAACCAAGTGCAGTTGAGTTGTGCTATGCCACAGAGAAAAAGGAGAACTGCTATTAAGTCTTTCAGTAGTGAGACAGAAAAAAAACATAAAGAATCACCTGTTTTCTTACAGTTCCACTTTCTAGTTCTCACTTGCAACACTGCGACTGCACTGGCTGCAAATACAACAAGGGGACCTATGTTCCTCTTTTTTTTTCCCTGTAGTCAGTCATTTCTGCCTTTTCCTGAGGTGCCACTGAATTCTAAAACTCAAGGAAGAACGTAGTCAGTGTGTGGGTAGGACTGTAAAGGAAAGAAGGGGGAAGAGAAGGCAAACAAGCAGGTAAATGTCAAACCAAACAAGCGAAGGAATCTGTAGCACCAATATCAAAGCAGCAAAAGCCACAATGGCTGAGAACCTGAGGCTGATGTGATTTACTTTCATGCCTTAGGACATTCAGTTCCACATAATCCACTGTCAAAGTCAATTATAAATATTACAGTATCTGCTACTGGAACTGATCCAATCCATTCAGAAGGAAACATCAAATGCTGCCTGTAAGGTACATGAACACTTAATGACAAGGATTTATACCAAGATACAATCAAAATGAACAAGCTGTACAAAGGAGCAAACCAGAGCTAGGTTGCTTGTGTCTCTCTGTTTTTAATACCTGCACTTGATTTCTCAAGGGATTATTTTAAACTTTCTTCAAACATAACAGCATTAGGAAACAAAGGACCAAAGATTTTATTCTTTTAAACACTGGCCTGTAAAGTTACTTTCCTAAGTCTATGTTAATATATCAAAAAGGACATAATTATTAGACTTTTAAAACACTCAGAGCCTGGTACCTTCTGCTGAAATCAGTAACACCATCTATCTCTCACCACATGACTTTACCACTACTGAGAGGACGATCCACTCTTCAATGCGATGAAGTAGTGCTATTGAAGAAGGAAACTGTGCTGATCGGCACAGGGATGTTTTGAAGAGTTTGAAATTAGAGTACAGTCTCTTTTTGTCAAAGATATACAGGCAGAACTGTTTATTTAGAACTGGAACTGCTCCCCAGATCTTTCCCCAGTTTTAGGGCAGATGGGTGAGTAATGATTTTTCCTCTATCTGCTTGGCTAAGAAACACTAGCCCATTCTGGCAAAAGAGGACCTCAGCCACATTATTTCTGTCTTTGCCCTTTCTTGACTTGTGTACAATTGCCATGTACTTCAACACAAAGCCTTTAACACTTTGGAAATTCCAGCTGGCACAGAGCAGAGCAGCATGTGCCCTCAGAAACACATGCTGCTGTGAGCGCATCAAATTTATTCTCCTCACTTGAAAGCGACTTCTCAACAGGCAACAAATGAAAGTTCTAGTTCTACCAGATGGCAGGGTGTCTAAAAGATCAACAAAACCTCCAAAATGAATATTATGATCAACATAATCCCATGGCCCAAGCCTGCACTATGGGAGCAGTCCAAACCTCAACACAAATACAGGTTGACTTTCTCTCACCTCCTTTCCTTCTAGCATTAACACACAACAGTAGGAATAGTATATATTTTAACCTTAAATTCCATTGCACATGCTCTTCCTCTTAAGAAACTATGGAGTGGACAGCACAGTCAGGCAGCCGGTACCCTGCCATGTGACCAGGAGATATAAAGGCCATACCAAGTGGTGACATGGGTGGGAAAGGACTAGTGGATTGCTTAGCACACCCTCATCTAGTGTATAAACTCAGCAGAGGTAAGCAAAATTGTTAGGAGGTGCACAGAAGTGCATTCATCACAGAGGATAATCTCTCAGTCCTACTGTAAAATCAGAAAGTAAGAGAGGAGACTGGATCAGATTTTCTTTTCTAATTTCCAACACCTCATTGAGCCAGGTCTGGACACTTATGACTCACCAATGCAAGTGTAACTTGTGGGAAGCAAGCTGGTTTACTGGACACACTTTGCTAGCAGACAAACCGCTATGGCACAGGCAGGCTCAGGGAAAACAAAGCCTACAAGAACAGAAAGGATCCTCTAAAATGATATTCCAAGTGACTGTGGATATCCTTTTTGGTGGTAGATTGTGCTTCTACTGTTCCTCTTAAAACAGATGCAAGATTTGTTTCCAGGCCTGTTCATTTGACTTCTCTTGAGTACGTTAACAACTTATTCCTATATTTCTCACTTTTTTAATAGGAATTATTCCACTGAAAACTGTGGATAGCACAGGAGACTAGTTTTAGTCCACCTTTTTAGCACAGCAAGAATCTTTCTACACTATATAATTTCATTTGCTACAATAAAACATTATGAAGTCAGCTGAAGTGCAAGATAACATATCTTAAGAACCTTCAAAGACAAAAAATATAACGGTATCTACCTAATTATACATCAAAGAGTACTTTAGGAATAAATTCTGTTATCTGCAATGCTAGAATTTTTTTTAGTGCTCTCCTTTAGTAATAATATAAGAACAGTGCTGCTTGAATTAACCACAGATTTCTGCATAACCATGCTCAGATATCAGGGGTGTCCAAATGTCCTTTTACATGTCCACTGTATTCTTATCATTAGAGATTCTGATTCCATATTTCCCACAAAAATATTCAATTCTTAATGCAGAAGTTCTTTCACTGTGGTCCTTTTTAATAATTTCAGTCTTGTCACAGTTCAGCATATTTTCTAAAGCTTCTTTTTGAGTTAAAGAGCATGAAGTTCCAATAATACCAGTAAGGTATATTGCATTTGTAATTCAGTTTTCAATTATTTTCATGTTTCTATTATCACTTTCTCCACAAAAATGTTTATATGGGGGCAGTCTCATTTTACACACAAGAATACATCCTAATTCTGACATCCATCTGGTCAGATGGATATGGTCAGATAAAAAACCCTTTCTTATTATATTTGTCACAGCATATTTAGAGGGAAACTTGCTCTGTGACATTTCAAGATATAACAGCATTTTCTCATGCACACTAAAGAAAATCCTAAAAATCCCCTATAATATGTTGAAAATTTGCCCTAAATCATAGAGATGATATTTTTCAAGGTACTTTGAACCTGCATGTTATTTTGCATCTAAAACACCTAATCAAACTAGATCAGAGTTGAGATTGGAAGGGACTCTGGAGTTATCTTGTCCAAGCCCCCTGCTCAAGCAGAGCCACCTAGAGCCGGTTGCCCAGGACCATGTCCAGGCAGCTTTTGAATGTCTCCAGGGTGGGAGACTCCACAACCTCCCTGGGCAACCTGTGCCAGGACTCAGTCACCCTCACAGTGAAAAAGTGTATCCTGATGCTCAGAGGGAACCTCCTGTGTTCCAGTTTGTGCCCATTGCCTCTTGTCCTGTCTCTGGGCACCACTGGAAAGAGCCTGGGCCCATCCTCTCTGCACCCTCCCTTCAGGTATTTATATACATTGATAAGATCCCCCCACCAGCCTTCTCTTCTCTAGGCTGAACAGTCCCAGCTCTCTCAGCCTTTCCTCATAGGAGAGATGCTCCAGTCCCTTAACATTCATTGGCCCTTCATTGGACTCTCTCCAGTAAGTCCATGTCTCTCTTGTACTGAGGAGCCCAGAACTGGACCAGCACTCCAGGTGTGGCCTCACCAGTGCTGAGTAGAGGGGAAGGATCACCTCCCTTAACCTGCTGGCAGTGCTTTTCCTAATGCAGCCCAACAATACACTAGCCTTTTTTGCTGCAAGGACACATTGCTGGCTCATGTTCAACTTGGTGTCCACCAGGACCCCCAGGTCTTTTTCTGCCAAGCTGCTTTCCAGCTGGGTGGCCCCCAGCATTTATTGGTGCAGGGGGTTGTTCCTCCCCGGGGTCAACATGAGCCAGCGATGTGCCCTTGCAGCAAAAAAGGCTAACAGTATCTTGGGCTGAATTAGGAAGAGTGTTGCCAGCAGGTTGAGGGAGGTATATAAATACCCGGAAGGAGGGTATTGGATCCAGTATTGACCCCTGGGTTACATCGCTTGCTACTGGCCTCCAACTAGCCTTTGTGCCACTGATCACAACCCTCTGGGCTCAGGTGTTCACTCAGTTTTCAGTCCCCCTCACTGCCTGCTCATCTAGCCCATACTTCAGCTTCTCTGTGAGCATCTTTTGGGAAGCAGTGTCTAATGCCTTACTGAAGTCAAGGTATACAATATCCACTGCTCTTAAGTTTACCAGAACCATGATTTCCTCTCATATTCTTTTATTGTTCATTAATACACCAATATTCCTGATGTGCTATGGTTAACATTTTTAAAAGAGAGTACATCAGACATTCAGCATTTATCAACTGGTTCATTGCCCCTGAAATCAGTGATACATTGCTGCTTCCCCATTAGACCAGGAATCAGCCTTTAATTCTGGGAAGAGCGAGCAAGAAAAGCAGAGGAGAAACAAAGTTCATGTTTTCTTTTTCATTTTTTTATCCTTTTTTTCTTTATAAATTCACTTCTTTGGGGCATCCTTGAGGATGTCTCTATGAGATGTCTGAAAGAACAGAGAATGATGGGATAGAAGATAATTGGGATGGAAGAATGTCCTATACCCAGCAGTCCTTAAAAAAAGAAACAGAAGAGTGGGACATGAAAAGCTGGAATCACTAATAGAACAAAAGAAGGAGTGGTGACAAAATAAAAGACTATTCAGAGGCAACAGACTCCATTGCTCCTCAGTTTTGATTAAACCCCAGAGCAGGCTCATCTTGTGTACTGAATGAACCAAAGGGGACCTTTGGAAAAAAATGTAAAAGCCTTGGTGGCACAGAACTAATTAAAAACTAATGGAAATCACATACCCAATGAGAAGTCATTAAGAACAGCTTAAAACTGTAGATTCCTTCACATTTTACCCCAGTGCAGTTTCTTTCTTTCAAACAAACATCATATTCAAATTTAGATAGGTTTCCAAATGAGTCACCTTTTTACATGCAGCATCTGAAATCTTTTAAATAATCTTCCTTAAAAAACAAAAAAAAGAGTAAAATTCCTTCTTTTTTTAAGATGTTAATTCTCAGAGCAGAGGTGTCATAGGAGACAACTATGAAATCTCAAAGTAAAATCCATCTTTCAAAGGGTAAAAAGTAGTACAGTTACATAATTAAAAAGGTAGAGTAATAAAATAGTAATAACACTGGCAACTTCTTTCTAAAGATCTTGGAAAGCTGTACAAATATTGATGTAGATGTAAGCATTATAATTTATCTGGAAATTAGGAAATAGTTTCAGTTTCATTTCAAAGATAAACAGAGGTTATCACAAAGGCTAACACAAAGGTTAACTAATTAAAGCAGGGTCACTCAGTTATATCATGGAATCAAAAAGGTGGATGCAGAACAGCTGTGCTTGGCCACTGTTTTAAAAATATAACTGAAAACTGCTCCAAAGTCACACGCCTGCTTCCTAGATTGCATTCCATTCAGGAGTACTATCTATCCAGAAAATAGATCACCTTGTGCCTTACATTGGCAAACAAAAGAAGTTACAGATCTGCCAATACAGCACCTCAGTAATGAAACACGTATAACATACAGTATGGAACAAATGAAAAGGCAAAGTTCTGAAGATGTTTTGTCATTTTCTCACCTCCTTTTATTACTGCAGACAAATGAGAACAGGGTTGTGTGGCAAGACTAAATGATTAGAAGAAATGCAAAATAGAATCACCTGGATAAAATGAAATTCTAGTATGAAAATGTGACTGATAATGAAGTGGGAGGAAGAAGGTGCGTGCTTACACGCACTCATTTTTTGAGTGCATTTGCAGGACTGAATCTATCCTACAGCATTACATACCAATGTGAGAAATAATCAGATTCTATCCCACATCTATTTCCTCTAAAAACGTGGTAATGTATACACAGGGCAATACTGCAACACAATCAGCAACATCCTAGACTGGCTTCTCTAAAGGGGAAGTATAAAGACTGTGAATCACTGGCATTGTACTGAGATATTTCAATAGAGACACAAAAGAAATCAAATAAAAAAATGAAAGGTGAAACTCTTCCTTGATATGGTATTAGTCACTGTCTTTAAATAGGTGATTAGGGATGACGCATACCTAATGTTGGTGTATTGGGTTTGCGTGGCAAGGTTTAGGTAGCTGGGGAGATACAGGGGTGGCTTCTGTGAGAAGCTACTAGAAGCTTCCCCCATGTCCAATAGAGTCAATGCCACTGGTTCCAAGATGGACCCGCCGCTGGCCAAAGCTGAGCCAATCCGCGACGGTGGTAGCGCCTCTGTGATAACATATTTAAGAAGGGGAAAGAAAAACCTGTGCAACTGGAGCCGGAGAGAGGAGTGAGAATATGTGGGAGGAACACCTCTGCAGACACCAAGGTCAGTGAAGAAGGAGGGGCAGGAGGTGCTCCAGGCACCAGAGCAGAGATTCCCCTGCAGCCCGTGGTGAAGACCATGGTGAGGCAGGCTGTGCCCCTGCAGCCCATGGAGGTCCATGGTGGAGCAGATATACACCTGCAGCCTGGGGAGGACCCCATACCAGAGCAGGTGGATGTGCCTGAAGGAGGCTGTGATCCTGTGGGAAGCCCACGCTGGAGCAGGCTCCTGGCAGGACCTGTGGACCCATGGAGAGAGAGAAGCCCACACTGGAGCAGGTTTGCTGGCAGGACTTGTGACCCCGTGGAAGGGACCCATGCTGGAGCAGTTTGTGAAGAACTGTAGTCCATGGGAAGGACTCACGTTGGAGAAGTTTGTGGAGGACTGTCTCCCATGGGAGGGAGCCCACCCTGGAGCCGGGGACGAGTGTGAGGAGTCCTACCCCCTGAGGAGGAAGGAGCAGCAAAGACAACGTGTGATGAACGGACTGCAACCCCCATTCCCTGTCCCCCTCTGCTGCTGGGGGGAGGAGGTAAAGAATTGTGGGTTTATTTCTTATTATGCTACTCTGATTTGATTGGTAACAAATTAAACTAATTTAGTTTTGCCTGTGATGGTAATTGGTGAATGATCTCTGCCTGTCCTTATCTCAAACCACGAGCCTTTTGTTATATTTTCTCTCCCCTGTGCAGCTGAGGAGGGGAGTCATAGAGCGGCTTGGTGGGCATCTGGTGTCCAGCCAGGGTCAACACACCACGGCTGGTTAATATCCTGTTTGTTACCGTCATATGGAATTTAGCAGTCTAGTTAACAATCAGAGGTTTTTAATATTATTTGAATGTGACTCCTGAACCTAACATGGCACTTGTACAAGTCCAATCTGTCGCTGAAGAAGCACTGCTTGTTCAGGTAACATTTGTGTGGAAGTACCTTTAAATTTACAATTCTGTTACTTCAAAAATGTCACATATTTCTAAGTAACAAGAAGAATACCAGCTCCCTGTGATTGCACAACTTTCCCCAATTACAAGACCAAAACACAGCGGGAAAGATAAGAGATGCTTGGGACAACCTGAACATTGAATATCACAGAACAATTCAGATCCTATAATATGAATGTGTTTTACCTACCATGAACAATGAACACACAGTTCTTTCTAGCTTTATGTATCAAGCATCCTGGTTGCTATTTTAGCCATTCACCTAACCAAAAAGACAGATTCTGAAGTGCATTGTAGTTGGAATTCTACGGATCTTAACAGGCCCAGAAGCACATTTTGATGGCCAGGTAATAAGAAATCAGGAAACAGAGCTATAAAGGCTATTGGTGTAGAAATTTGCAAATGGAGAGGTTTCATTAAGGCTTTATCTGGAGCTATGTGATTTTTTAAAGGTTTTTTTTTTTAATTTGCCTGTTTTAGAAGAGGAAAATTTTTATGTTAAAAAAAATGAACACCGATTCAAGGTGCATTTTTAAAAGTCCAATATATGAAAGATTTTCCTTAGTGTGTTCTAAATGCTGTACAGATTCTTAGTCATCCTGTATTTTCTCAGTTCTCTTTATTCCTCAGCAGAACACTGTCAAGGCAAATCATATCAAGGCACCTCCACAGAAAAAATGACCTTGTATATTCAGAAGATATCCATAAATTTGATAACCTTGATTTATACAAGGCAGTGGTAGTTTTTTTCACTTTTTTCACACATAACTTCAATTTATTTTAAAAAAAACAGCAGCTTTCCGTCTTGTGACAGCAAAGCCTCTGTCATCTTTTGAGTAAAACCTTAAAAAGATATCTCACTGTATTCCTTTTTATTAGCAGTCCATAATGCTAAAGCAAGAATATTCTCATTTCATTACAAATGGAAAACAATTTACATCATCTGGGACTCAAAACCCACACAATCTACTGGAGAAAAATCATATGAGAGAATGAAAAATAGGAAACAACTTCTGCATCAGACAAGGAGCTAAAATAGGTGATCTTTAGAAACATGAACAAACCAGGTGTTTTACTTAGGATCTCATGGAAGTGGATTTATCTTCTGAGCAACCTACAAGACCATTAATTTACACAATATTCAAAAGCCAGAATTCTGAAAGAGAAGCATGCAAGAGCAAGCACCTCCCAGACAACACCCTGCCAATATGAAGGTAATACATCTTTTACTATAGCTTACAACTCTATAGAGCTGATAACTAAACCAACTTTTGCCCCTGATCTGTCAGTCTTTCATATCTCAGTTAAGTGCCACCAACTGCATCTCAATAGGAGGGCTGAGTCTTTCTCTCTGTCTCTGTACCTGGAAAGCTTTCACCCAGCAGATATTTCATGAAAATGAGTATAATTCTGCAGAAAGTTTTAGTTTTACTAAGTGACCATTTTTTTGCAAAAGAATGTTTCATCAGAAAATTCATGATCTGAATTCTTGAGCATCCTCATGGCAATTAATATATTTTTCTGATACCGTTTTTCATTATTTTCCTTCTGCACAGATATTACAATATATTCTTAACAAAACAGTTATCCACGACAGACAGAAAGACAGACACTTTAAGGAATATTAAAACTGCCTATGACAGTGCACAAAGAGGACTTAAGAGCCTACTAAGAAGTCTATATTCAGGAGCAATCAGTTATTCACAGTCTGTAAGACTTGGCTGTAAATGGAGAGTTAGGAGCAGTACTTAATTTGGTCATCTGCAGTCCCAAAACAGAGTTCTCTGTTTTCTGAGTAGGCTGCACAGAGAAACAGATCTGGCAGTCTTAGACAGTACACACTGAATTTGTCATAACTTTCTCATTGTTAGAGGTCCACAATATGCCTCCAAATCCTTTTTTGGCACCTAATCGGAATGGCCAATGTTAAAAAAAGAGTCCAGAGACTGTTCTCTGGCTCCAAGGCAATGTGGCAGATGCACACCACATAGCATTTGACCTTGAGTCCCTCTGGGCCCCATGAACTACCCCTCTGACCACAAGACATAATTATTTTTTCACTGTTTTCTTTTCAGTTCAAACCACCTGAAATAACATGAGAGCTGTTCATACAGCTCCTCCAGCTTTGGTTGTTCTGTCTGCAAAATTTTAAATCTAAAAATAAGACTTAAATATTCCTTCCATAATGATATGTCACACTGAAACAGCAGGCAAAAAAAATGAGTATGTATTACCATATACTACTGCTGTGGCTGGTAGCTGTACTGTAATTAAAAATTGTTAATGGTTCTATTATAAGTGTCTAATTCACAGGTTTTATCATTTAGCCTTAAAAGATAATGGCTTAATTTTACTTCATTTACTTGAATGAATAATCCTGACTTGTGAAAGGAGTCCTGCTAATGAGTCACATCAATAAAGATGCAGGATTGGCCCCAAATTGAAAATAACATTTACAGTGTAAGAGCCACATTTCTTTCTTTTCCCCCTCTCCCTGTAAATGAAAAAAAAAGGGCTTCATCTGAACCGAAATTAAAACATGTGGACGCTCTCAGTTAACACCGTATTTGTTTTCAGAATGAAATAGGAAATTTATCAAGTGAGCAGTCATTACAGGGTTATGGTATTTTTTAAAAAAAAAATCTTTGAAATGTAGTTCAGATGTTTACCTTTGCTCATGATCAGCAGTCAGTGCTCTTCTAAAGCAAAATCCACAGGAGACGCCTAGTTTATACTCACTTCATACCCAACTCAACTTCAAATCCAGTAGTAATTGGTCAGATCCAGAAGCAATGTTTGTTTCCGGGTAATGCCTACATATCATGATTTTTAGTTGGCAAATATGAGGCTTTTACACATGTTATGAATGTCTATTTGACCACCTAAGGTCTGATCATTTTCACAAATATCAGTCCATCACAGTACAGAAGAAATTCAGATCTTATCTGCATTGTTATGCTTGTGCCTCTACTGTGGGATTCCCTAGAGCGACAAGTTACCCTTTGCACTTAACATTCCATGCTCTGTAGCCTTGTATTTTTTTCCTATAATATTATTATTTTAGACACACGTACACAGCTGATCATATTGCCATGTCAAATGATGTGCCAGTGCATCAACAGAGATCTTGTATCACTTAGCATACCAACACACAGAAGTGCTAAATCACAGTGAAGAATGACGTTTCTTTGAGGGACATGAAGTCAAGGCTACTGAGGCTAATAAAACAATCCAGTTTCTTCTGCTAAGATGAACAAGGGAAGTGAACGTATATCACAGAAGCTAGGAAGAAGTCTGTGCATCAAAACTGGTGGCACAAGGGTGCAATATTCATGGTACTAACAGTGCTGGAGAGCTAATGCAAAGGAGGCCAAGCCAGTGATGATTCTGGTGGTTCACCTTACTTTGAGATGCTTATTTTAATGGGGATATAAATTCATAAAACTAGATCAGGGTTTGTAAAGGCAGTTTGATCCTGATGAGCTAAAATCCTGCCATGATAAGCCAGTCCCCCAGCTCAGTCCTTTTAGCAATGCAGGAAGATACTCTTCTGCTCAACACATCAATTTCAGACCAAAGAGAACTTTCAAGACAGAAATTAAACACTAAAAAACCACAGGAAACCACACACAACACCTCAGCATTAGAATATGACGGAAAATGACATGGTGGAAAGTTTGACTCAGAGCTCAGAGGAAGGGGCTGAGAGCAGGATAAGCAGAGGTGCTTAGGTGTGCTAACAGCTAAGAACCTAGCTCAAGACAGCAGCCACTGAAAGAAAAGCTAGGTTAGGCATGTCTTTGAAAAGCTTACCTACCATTTAAATTCCAGCGATAACAGGTGATAAAAAAAAGGATCAAGAGGCCTCAGGCTGAGACTTACAGGAATTGAGGAATTAATTTTATTTATATATGTATATACATATATATGCACTGAGCACCTAAGAGGCTTTGACTAAAAGCTAAAGTTGTGTTGTCTAGAATAATTGGACTTTATTCCTGGGGCAAAGATTTTCTTCTGGGTCTCCACCTACAAAGGAAATGGATGAAATGCTCTCAGAGCTATCAGATTATGAGAGAATGCTCAGTGGGGTGGATCCTTTGGAACAGCCTCGAAAGTCTCAAAGGTTAGCAGTTTCCCTGATTTGTGTCAAGGGTGAAAAACAAGACAAATAGGTCCAAAACTAAATTAATACTTCATCAGGCTACAGAAAGGGCAATGATTTTGACCTAGGCTGAAGGAAAAGCTGGATATTGGGAATGCAAGTGTGAGATGGTAATGACCACAGAGGAGGTAGAAATAAAACTCAGGGGGCTTCATGAACTATAGGGTATTTGCCAATTTCCAAGCTGGTATTCTGAAAGACTTAGAATATGCATTCACATGAAAATACTTTTAATAAATGTCTCAAGTTGTCATATGAACAGGTGGCAGCAATTATTGAGCTTGTGACTATGAAGTAGTGGGGACAGAAAATGTGATCTAGACAGTTACTGCACTATTTGGACCTCAGTGGAACACAGTGCTTTCAAACAGATGACGCTGGTAGACAGACAGAAATAAATACAAAATTAATTCAAAGGCAAATAAGTCCAGACTAAACTTGACAGCATTCTTTTAAAGAGAGATGGCTTTAAAAGAAAATCCTTAGATGTCCTCTGTCTGGACTTCAGTAAAATAGCTGATACAGGGCTATGTGGGAAATTAATAAATAATGCTAGAGAAGAAAGAGGTAAAAGAGGAACTGTTAGACTGTTAGGGTATTGCTAAAGGAAAAATGGAAATGGAGCATTGGATAGTTGACAGTGTTGAAAGGGGCAATTTGACACCGGAGGGAGCGCAAGGTAGTTACTCAATGATCAGTTCTGGGACCAATTCTTTTTAAATTTTCTTTCATGATCATGGCATAAAAATGAGTGCTATGATGACACGAAGCAAAGAAGCATTTTCAATACAAAACAAAATCAAGTCACTGCGAGAAAAACTTGAATGATCTGAGGTCAGGAGTAATGGAAAAAAGAGTGTGGACTGCAACACTACTTGAGGACCTAATTGCAAATCTTTCTGCAGTAAATGTAGGAAATCACTAATGGAAAATGACTGAAGAAAAGGACTTGTCTTGGCTATGAGGCACAGATTTACCAGGAAACTAGAATGTCCTTCCTCTCTTGCACCAGCATTTATCTGAGAGTAAGTACAGCACACATACTCCAACTGCATGTGATGCAATTTCAATTGTTCAGCTGCCTAGATCCCCAGTCAGATCATGGTATGCTTAAGGGCTGATCACAGAACAACTATGAGCAATGCAGCTGTGACAAGAATGAAGTCAAAATGAGGATGTATTATTTGACCTATTTTCCGTGGACACAGAGAATCATGTGTGCCATTATAGAATGCACTGGTAACCAGTGACAGTTCCATTAAAAAAAAGTTCCCATTAACAAAAGAGGAAGACACAAACAGGAACAGGTGGAAAAAGGCTAGTAGGAAAAGCACGAGAGTTATGGCTGATGTAATAGCAGAGCTCTGAAGCTGAATTTGCAGGAAGTCTTGGCCAGTCCTTTTTTCTTGGGTTGAAATCAGCAGTCTTTGTTAGCCTGTCTCTATTTTAAGCAAAGTGACAGTCCTGAACTAGAAGCAAAAACTTGGGTTTTTTTTTTTTTAAAAAAAGTCTCACAACAGCACAGGTATTTTAACGGGCTTTTTTAGCACAGCTTTAGATTTATATTTACAACTTTATGCAGATCCAAGATTACAGAGATAGATATTAAAAAAATAACAACTCTGCATGGTTTATCTTTCATGCCATTGTAGAAGAGTGCATTGTACCACTGTACACTCAAAGAAAGAATCAGTAACTCAGTCACAGAGTGATATATTTATTGTGTTCTGCAATAAGGGCAATTATTACCACCACATCATAATACAGTCCCATGAAGAAAGATTCTCTCACCCTGAGCCAACACACAGAAACATAATGCCTTCAAAGACCTTTTATAGCCTCATATTCTAAAATTTCCAGGGTTAAACAACAACAAAAAATTCATTAAAAAAAGTGTTCTGAACATTAAGGCAAAAAAAAAATACGCATTTGTGCAACATCTTTTTGTAACCAGGATTAGCACACAGAAGGACTAAACAGTAAAGCCTGGGTTTTCATTGATTCCTCCAAATAGCTCACTGTTGCATTTTTATATCTCTACTTATGAATTTTTGCATTAAATCAAAGTAATAGTCTTTTCAATCTGTTATCCTGTCTTCCACAGTAGCCACAGGCAGATAATTTATGTAACAGTTTAAACTTTCTTCCTTGATAAGGAACTGTTTGATATCATATTGATGCATAAAGTTCCTTCCTCACCTCTGGCAGGTAGCAGTTAGATTACATCCTAAAAACTTACATCCTGGACGATAGCCATTCCTTTAAATATTTTGAATACAAGGTAGTGCTACTGTTGGTTGTGTACTGAACGTCCCTGTAAAGTGGGAAGGCCCATCTAGAAACAGGGGCCATATATGACTTGTCAAAACAATTCATCAAGTCTGGCTGCTCTCTTCTCTTATTATTCCTGAGGCACAAGTGAGGAGGCAGCTGCCAGCCACCTTAATAGTTCTATGTCCAGTCTTCTCTTCCAGCAGTCCAGCATGTGGCAGTCACAGAAAAATGAGAAAATGGCAGTGAAGGGCTCTTGTGAAAGAAAGCAGCAGGGACTGGGATAGATCAATGATTCTGGAGGTGTCAGTGAAGAATAGCCAAAGTTTTCCTTGGTAGATATGGACAGACATATGCTGCCTCATGCATCAGCAATATTTCTGTTGCTTCAGGGAAGCATCAGATCTAGCAAGCATACTCAATCTCATTGATCTGGGCATGTTCAGTAAATCCAGTGCTGTAAGGATTAATCTAATTTACTGTGCAAGTGCAAATCCTCTGGTCAGTCCATTACATGCTGGCCATGTGAGCATGGAAGAGCCATGGCACATGGCACAAGTGCTTTTATAAGAAGCTGCCTGGCCAGCCATATCAGAAAGACTGGGCATCACCAACATCAATAAATAATGGCAAAAAAGATTGTCCACTTATTAAGGTACCAATTTAGCATTCAGGTCATCAAAAGTCAGGTTTGCTTTACAAGAGATTATGTATGTGGTCCAGGACAAATCATCTAGTGTTCCCTTGGTGTCAGTTCTGTTCACTAGATTAAGGGCATGATACTACTTTCCTGCCTCAGAAGCCTGTTGTAAGGATCAATACATTAAGGATTCTTAAACATTCAGATCATATGTTATTGGATGACAAGCCAAGGTAGCGAGAAATGTCAGACCCTTTTATTAATCCCATGAAGTTCATTGCCTCAAATCTTGAGGCAGTGAGGCCACATTTATGTAAAAAGGATTTCCTGCTATCAGCTTTAAACTGAAAGGCTATGATTTCATTATGAACCCTTTGTTCTTGTGTTCTTGAGAGAGTTAAATTGGTGCACCTTCTTGACCTTCTCTAAACCATTAATAATTATACACCTCTTTCATTTCACCTCTTATTCATCTCTGCTCTTACGTAAATACCCTAATCTTTTTAATCTGTGCATGTACAGAAGTCTTTCCATGCCTCTAATCATTCTCATTACTATTCTCTGAATTTCCTATTTCACTTATAGCCTAAGTGAAATAAAGTGACAAAACTGAGTACATATTCAAAATGGAAGGTTACTGTAAGATGTTTATAATACATTTGATTTATTTTTAAAGTTCAGGATCCTCTCTTTCTTTTTTTCCCTTTTTTTGTGTAGATGTTTTCAATAGGAAGTCCACAGTAACAGTATAGTCTTTCCACTGAATATAGCTGCTGTTCATTTAGGACTTCTCAGGGTGTGCAAGCAGTTCTAATAATTTTTTTCCAACGTCCATTAATGTTTTCTAACTTTATCAGCTGCTGTTGGAGTATAGGCTTCCAAACGGTAGCTCCCTGCATTCTGCACCCTGGTGTTCTCTCTGTTTTGCTTTTATCTCATTTCTGTCTTTCCTGTGTCAGCACAGCTGTTTCCTCAGCTTTGCTCAAAAATCCTGTTTTTTCTGCAATTTTATTTCTGTTACCCGAATAATTAGTATCCCACCATATCTCGTACTGCTGTCTTATGCCACTGCTCTGCATAAACCCAGACCTGATCATCTGAGCACAATGAGAAGACCTTCACTCATCTATTGCACTGGTCTGTCTGTTTAGCTTGGCATTCCCTTATCTGCTCCCATGAACTCTCTTGCTTTTCTGTCAGGATCTTTTCCTGTCCATTTGTCTGCCTTTCTGTTTTGCTTTAAATCAAGAGTCTGCTGACCATCTTGATTGCCAACTGTGCCATACCATCATTTTGTGTTACCCATGAGAAAGTGCCCTTGTGCTCAAAGTCCTGTTGATGTTGACTTGGTTAAATCCAGCTGCAGTGCAGTATGGACCATTGTCTCAGTACAGTAATCTCAGGCCAAACACATACTTTGCAAAACACACCTGGGTCTCCCTAGTCAGAGCTCTTGCCTGTGTGTCCTTCAGACAGGCACTTCCCAGAAATGTGCGTAGTGTCTTACAGGTGACTGTTACCAGAAGTAAAGTCTATTCTCACTTTCTGCCAGAATTGAGAGGTGTAAAGACAGTGTTGCATACTGTCTTTGAATTAATCATCCAGCTACATATATGCCCTCAATTAGATATTTATCTCTGCCAAGCAGACAGGCTCTCTAACCGGTCTTAGTGATGTCTGTAATTTCACATATGAGATGTTGTCCATTTCATATCAACCCCTAAGATTATGACTCAATTCCCTATAAACAAAATGTCTCAACCACACAGCTCATCCATCATCTCATATAAGAGAGAGCTTCATGTGGTATTTACTCCTCACAATCTGGTCAATGCCAGAGTATCAACTTTTTTACTCTCATTAATCCTCACTTTCAGTACAGTGTTGAGAGAGAGAACATATATGCATCTCAAGAAAAGAAGCAAATATAACAACATAGTCCATTGCTGGAATCCATCTCACAGAGCTGCATGCATTGTGTTTGGGAAAGCCACATCAGTATCTGCTACTAGTAGTGACTCTTGCTCCATGTTGTACTTCTGGAGTCTTCACGACACTGAGTCATCTGAGTGTACTCAGAATGCAACTTCTCCGATGAGACTGCTCACAATGCTGGTACCTAGGGGTGAGCTGGTGAAAACGTCTGTCTGTGACTCTTTTTCTAATAGCCATTTTTTATGTCTCTTGATGCTTTCTAACAACTTCTGCAAGCTGCTGCCTTAACAGTCACAGCGTCCTTTGTTTCCAGCAGGACAAATACTTTAGGCAAATACTTCAGCTACAATATTTTTATTCTTCAAATGCTTGTTCTTGGACCCATGACTCTTCTTACGCTGCATTACTATGTGTTAAAACCTGTCTCAAAGGCTATTTGTAAGAGCATGCAGTATCTAGGAAGACAGCTATTCATCCTTATAGATCATTGACTCCCCTCATATATATCAGTCTTACATATTCTTAATAGCATCTCAAGGCCTGACCATTATTTCCTAGAAGTCCACAGAGTTCAGTTCCCCTCACCTTCTCCTTGCCCATGTTTCTGCTAATATACTCTTGACAGTATTTGCTTCTAAATTATTGCACCTTCATACTCTGGACCTGCATTGCTTGTTCCTTGATGCCTCGTTTACCTTCAAGAATGTCATTAGTACTGCTCCTAGGACTTTTTCTAGTGGGTGTTTCAATTGATATTAGAACTCCTTTGAAGATGGACAGATACTTAAAGCTACTCACGGCCAGCAGTGTTAGCCCAATGATAACAGAAAAGGTAGTTGCATTGCCTTATTATACCAAAACTTGGACTTGACTTCACCTAAAATGGTATTTTTATCCTAAAGCAGATCTTACATCCTCAGTCTCTGGATAAGGCTAATGACTTATTTTCAATGTGACTTCAGTACAGCTTCTGATATTACCAGAAGAGTCCCTGATTTCTTGTGGAGCTAGATTACTACTGTGGTCTGCTGTAATTACTGTACACAGTATGGCAGTTGATTGGTATGTTTGCCAGTTCCTTTCTATGGGGAGTTTAAAACATTTAATTGTCTCACATAGTAAACATGGGAATATACCTCTAAATAACCCTGCACTGTAGGTGTCCTTTTCCTTGAAAATCTACTATCGGTCTCCTCTTTGGATGCTGCTAGACAGTTTTCATTTCTCTTCTCCATCAAGGACTTCATTGCTGTTCAACAACGGGAGGTACACCTGCATTTGGACTACTGGGAATTCTAACAAATAACATATCACGTGGGGAGGAGGGGTTCTTATGGACAGTATGTATTCACTCAACTGACTTCAGGAAGGTTTTACTGTCTTTCATCACTTGGTAGACATCCTTCTTAAATCTAACCACTTATCAGTCTCACTTATCAGCTGGTATTATAATGCAGCTGGAATTTAATTGGTTGCCAGTCCAATAACATAGCTTCAAACATTATTTGACATGAATATATTATATATTAGTTTTGGGATTGCTCACACTTGGCAGACATCTCTTCTGTAGCTTCCTTCATTACCCACACTGCTGCTTACCACTCCTATGGTAGTTTCAGTTTTGGGATAAGAAGTATTTCTAGCCCTCATTCCTGCCCACAGACTGGGCTTGGGTCTTGGGTTTGTTTTTTTTTTTTTCCTGCTTTTCATGCTGCTTTCTGATGTCTGCCCTAGATCACTGTATCAGCCTCAATGTCTCCTGCTTCCTGGCTTTCTTTAATTTGAGCCAGTAGATTGTATTTTTTTTCTAGTAACCACTATTGCTTTGATAGTTTCCCTGGATAGTGCAACAGCGTTGGTTATTGGAAGCTATACTGTTGCGCTGGATGTATGTCTCTTGACAGTCTATCTTGTGAAAAACTTGTCTCCCACATACAAATCTGTCATTAACAAGGAATCTTTAATGTTTCCAGAGTTTCACGAGGCTACAAGAGTTCTCAGCTCTTGGTATAATTATTTCCTCTTCTGCTTGGCTTTAAGTAGAAAATAATAAAACCAGCACAACAACCTCTTGTCCATGATCTCCTTCCATGGGGTCATGTTACTCATTAAGTACTTTTATCAGTCTTTCCAGTGTTTCAGGCACAACAGCATCTTATTTGCTTCCCTTCCATCTTTTCCCAAAAGGATAGTAAAAACCCCTTTACTGTCATTTTCTCATCTTTATTCCTTTGTGCATACAGTCAATCACTTTTCTAACCACTTCCTTCTTTGTGTAGGTTATTTTGTCTGGAAATCCAGCATCACATTTTTAAAAGTCCCTCCAGGCCATCTGTTTACTTTACTCCTAGCTTTATTTTCTAGTTAACCATATTTGAAGGGGGAGGTGCGTCTCTCTGGAATTATTGCTGCTGACATGTTTCTGCATCAGGTACTGGACAATAATACAAGATGACTCCATGTTTATAATACTAACCTGTTTTTTTAATAAGCAAACTATTTACACAGATGCTGAGACTGCAATTAACACCAAAGCCATGTGCATGCAGATTAACTTACGTGTGGTCTTCTCCCTGGTTTCAAACAGATTGCTGTACTCTGTTATCTTTATTTACTTTCCCAGTCTAAGGAATTGTACGTGATTTAACAGCAGCTACAGAAGTCAGATGCTGAGCACTTATCAGTAGTGGTGGCAGCTGTTTTTCGAATAAATCTGTCTTTTCCAGCTTGGCTTTATATTTAGATACTCACTTAAGCAAGACTGAATCTATGTTAAACAGAATTCCTCTCAAAAAAGGGAACTTTCAGTATTAGCTCTGGCAACTTTATGTATTTACTAGGAAAACAAATTTTCAAAATGTTGTGCTCATGTTGCACATATAATGCAGGCATATGCACATAAAATTACTGATTTTGAGTATTGATGAGTTTTTCTTAAATCCATCACTGGTCTCATACACCTTATCTCACTTGTACTGTGTTATCTATATAGGATGTCCGAAAGTCTGTGCCTAACAAAGCAGTGTATTATGCTGACAGAAAAACCTTTAACATATTCAAGTTTACTCTTTGATCATAGACTATGATGGTATTGCCAAGATAAGGATAAAAGGCACATTTAAAATTACTTAAGTTAAATATTTAAACATTACTATTTCTAAATTCAAATGTATATAGAGATGTTCTAAAACATATGAGCTACTAAAAATAAACTCTAAGCTCTTCCTATAGTTTTTGACTCAAGCAGCTAAACATGGCAAAATATATCACAATATTTTGATAGGACATTAAAACATTATCATTAAAAATGTGTTATCTACTGTGGAGGGCTCTTTAGTCAATAACTCCTGTGTTAATTTAGAAATATCCTGTAATAATTCAGGCAAATCTGAGAAAGAAATGGCAGTGCAGACCTTGTGCTTAAAGCATTGTGTTCTTTAGTGTAAACCAGCAATGAAACAATCACTTCACATTTAAAAATTAAACAAACAGCTATAAATACAAGATATGGCATCAATTACAAAATGAAGATTATATTGCCTTTAAGAAAATCCAGCTAATTTTCATTAATACAAATACGTTCGGTCTTGCTTAAAAATTAATATATATGTAGAGGCATATTGCATTTTTCCAGGAACAGAGACATAGTATGTTTTCTTACTTTGCACTGCAGTAGAAGTGGCCACATCTGCTCACCTCAGAAAGCAGATGGATGTTCAAATACTGTATCAAAGTATATATTTCAAGGAGAAAATTTAACTGCCTGGGTGTCACAGTTTAATTCAATATAGCTGAAGCAGGAAGATTAGAATTTTAAAAAATTTCCTGAGTTAATTGATTGATGAATAACAGCTTCCAAGAACAGACCTTTATTCATCTCATTTCATATACCCTGATCTGAAATTCACTCAGATTACCTCAGGTCATAAAAAATGATAACTAAGGACACACTGAAGTGTGCACTGCACACTTGCAGTTTCTATTTTCTAGCATTTTTCTGGGATTTTAATTTACTGGAGATACATGACCAGAATACCTATTTCTATAAAACTGCTTTTAGAGGTTGAGTCAAGAAATATTAAGAGCAAGTATTTCCCAACAGTGTTTCTGTGAAGAGCAGTAATGACCTGGTGCCATTTCCCTCTCTCAGGAGAGACAAATTTTTTACAACTCTCAACCATAGACAAATGGGAAAGCTTCTCAGCTCCGATGATAAACATTTTTATAAAGATGGTTATTGATGCAAATGCTTCCATGTTTTCTGCCAGATTAGCTTTCCTGCCCAACAGCTTATACAATTGAAGAGATGTTTGCTAAAATGATAGCTATATAGGTACAAACAACTCAACAATAAAAGACGACCAGCATGAAGTTTGGAACATGAAATCTATATACATCATAAGTTATTGTGGATCTGATTTTATCACTGCTGAATTGTTTTAAAATGTTGGATTCCTTTCACTTGTGCATCCCCAGCAAGCATATAAATGTCAGCTCTTTCAATTATAGACACCTAATAGCAAGCAGCCAACTTGTCTAAATAGTAAAAGGGAAATTTCAAGAGATTCAGGTTTTGAGATAGCAAGAGCCAATTAGAAACATAATAAAAAGCATAAAGCTTTGGAACATAGTTCAAACTGTATCTTCTTAAAGAATGATCTATGTTGCATTGTATTCAGCAGCTCCATAGATTGCAGTACACCTTGGTTGAACTGGGTACAGCCCTGTACAGAACGTACATGTTTTTCATAGGTACAGTACATGACAGGATGTTCCACACTGAACAGGCATGTCACACACTGACTACATTTAGCCCTTCACTGGGTAGTGAATGGAAGACAAGGAAAAATACCTTCCTAGTCACTGAGACTGTGTAAATGAACAAATATTCAGGCTGTGAATAACTGAGGGAAAAATTAAAATTCATTGGGGGAGAACTTGGGGTTGTTTGTTTAGCATAATACTAAAATGTATGCTGTTCACACAAATTTATACAAAAAAATTAATACCTGGTCTTCAAAAATAAATAAATGTTTTGCAATAGAACTCCATCATCTCTGACACTGATCATAGTGGTTTTCTTTTGTCATGAGAGTGATGGAATATGACCAGTTTTAAGCAGGCCATATCATGTAATTATTACCAACATCCATATGTATTCAATTGGACAGGTAATTTTTTTCAAACTGATGTTGGCTTCCATCAGCTCCATGGATAGAGCTTCTTTTTGTCTTCTGGAATGTTCATAATACTATTGGGAAATTGATTTCTAAATTATAAATAAGGCAGGGTCATTTATAATAAAAAGTGGTTTTTAAAAGATCAGGTTTTTGGAAGTCAGTTTCTAACATTAATATGAACTGTCATTGCAAGTGGTTTGTTGAGCACAGCTAGAGTAAACAGGATGAGCAAAGTACAGAACAATAACATTATAGAAGAGGACATTATTGAACACAACAGACAAAATGGGATGCCAAAAAAATATATGGTGTGAGGAGTCAGAAGGTTTAAGAAACTATGAATTTTAAAATTATTGTTTCACTTATAGCTTGGTGCTGATAAGAAGTTGTCAACTAACTGGTATCATCGAAACAAGTGGCTAGTTGAGTTTACTAGCTGTATATAGGCAACTGTGTAGGAAGAGCCTAAAGCCCAGGCTCACGCTGAATTTGTCACTTCTCCACAGTTTTTTTTCTGCAAAAGCCTATTCAAGGTTCAGCTCTATAGCAACTCAACTAGTGCACCTAGTAGAGAAACCCCATGTACTTTTGAAAGCACATAAGGTTATGCTTACTTGCTACATGGATGCACTGCATGATACGGCAACTTATTTGCCCTCAGGATGGCATCATGTCATGGAGGTCAGCAAAATGAGATGGCTGAAGGTTCTTCCAGGAAGGTCTCACTGAGTCCTACTGCAAAGCCAAATGGGATGTGTGAGCTCAAGCTCAAGCTCCAGCTCAAGGAAAGCTGCTTGTAACAGACACATAAAATTTCAAGGTTTCAAAGCATTTTGTGGACACCCAGCTCACATACAATGTGTAGGTACAGCCAGAGGTTATTAACAGTTGTGGTATCTTTGTATCTACCTGCTAAATTACATAAATACCAAGTAGGTCACATGGCCAAATATCATGCCACATGTTCCACTGACTGTTACCCACACATTTGTCCTTCGTTAGCTTGTTGTTTTTCTTCATTTAGGCCCCGGTTTTGCAAAAAGAGTTTCAGGGCCTCATCACGAGGATGGTATTAAAGACTCAAGACCTCGCATTCAAACCTGTTTGGAACAGATACTGTCTTGCTGTATAAGTCTGTGTAATGCCCAAAGTATCAGGGTATTTGAGTTTGCTGTAATTAAAAAAAAAAGAAAGCCCAAAATCAAAAAAACCCCACCAAACCCAAAAACAACCCCCCCCAAACAAAACAAAACAAAACCCCCAACAACAAGAAGTAAAAAAAACCTCAAAAAACAAACACAAAGCAACACAAAAACAGTAGAAGGTTACATTCTCTCCAAAAGATTTCTTCCATACATTAGTCTAGTGAGAGTACTTGGAATTACCCTGTCTGTAGAAAGTATTCCTCTGACCCCCATTCTTTTCCTTTTTTTCTGTTCTCTCTTTGAAGTTGGGAAGGTACTCGGAAATGGGCTCTTGCTCACTTTAATCACATCTTCACTTCAGAATCAACCAACAAAGTCAGCACTATTGGCAAAGAAAAGAATATAACCTTTCAAGAGAGAGTAATCTTACTTGCAAACCCTCAATCTCATTTCCATTTCTTGTTTGCATTCTCGAAACAATACTTTTATGTTGCCATTATACCCTTGCAACAATTACCATCTTCAGGAGTCTTTATTTTTATAAACTAATGCTTTTTATTCATAAATAAAAGTGGGATTGAATAAAGAATGCTGGCAAGCTAGCAAAAGAAAAAGCCTTTGGAGTAAAAGTATTCTGGTCATCGTTATCCTAAGACACTGTATTAAAGGTTTTCTCCTATATTCATCTTAACACTGTAAACAAGAAGTATCTGCTTCCAGAGAGCAGTGGAATGAAGGTGCCACAATATTAGCAGTATCGCAGCAAGTAAGACAGTCTCTGATGTGACAGAATAATAATAGAAAATACATCTATTTCAGGGAGAAAATGTACTAATTTGTAGTCAACTCCACACAGTGGATAGATACTGAAAACAACTCCTTAAGCTGGCTTCCTAAGAAAGGTGGTAGGATATTAGCTTACTGTCTCTCTTTCCTGAGAGACACAACCAAGTGCATTACACAGAAGAATGATGAGTGCTATTTTTGAAAAAGAGTAGTTAACTATTTCTACTAATACTAATAACACTTGACTCTTCATAGAAAGTTTTCCAACTCACCTGAATCTCACAGCACTTTGCGAAAATTCTGTTTTATAGTCCCTTTCAGCCAGGGAATTCAAAACCAAGGCATTATCAAAGTGAGGTTGCCTCTGAGGAAACACCAAAGGAGGAAAAAACATGCCCAAAACAATGCAGATTCTGCTGCTGCCAAGAACATTCACCTCCTGTGCCCTCATCCTTGCAAGTTCACACCTGGAGGAGGCTGCATATCAGAATTATAGAGGGAAATGGTAAAGGTAAGCAGGCTGACTGGAAGGAAGCAGTGAGGGGAAAATAAGAGTCAGGAAAACCTTGGAGGAAGTACAGTTTGATAGAACAGAACATGGAAAGCTCACACAGTTTGGAGGGCCAAGACCTGGAGGTAAAGATGGTTCATTGACATTTACATAGACTGTCAACCACCTTGGGAAGTAGACCACAGATATGACAACCCTTGCACTGCACTACGAAGTTCTAGTGGGGAATGTGGCATCTGTTGCACAATGAGTAACATTTCACTGCAATCTAGGGGACAAAATAAAGAAGCATCTAACTGAAGCTACTAGGAAATTTGGTAGACAACAGATAATTCTCTACACTACAGACTGGGGTTTGCTTTTCCCACAACTGCTAAATGAGAAAAGGCTCTACTTAGCTCCCAGCTAGTGGAAGACAGTTGAGGTCCACCCGTCTATATTAAGAAGTGTATTTCTTTCCCTTATGTCATTAGTCTTCTACGGAGGTCAAGGAATGCAAGAAAAACTCTCTGCTGTGCAATTCACTAGAGCAGAATTACAGAGTTCCTCTTCCAAAATCCCTTAAGCAACAACTTCGCTTTGTATCCATCGCTAGTGGAATCTATAATCCACCATATGGAGCTCACAGTAGACACTGCACTGGCTCAGTTCCAGCAATTATCTGAAAAACACTGTTTCAGCCACTAAATCTACAGTTTTAATCAACTTAGAAAACCAAATCATCCCCAGCAGTGAGCCACTGCACTCCTCAGTGTTTAGGCCTCATGGAAACAGTGATTGCATCTGTCACCCCAAAAGACCTGCTCTCTCTTAGACAGCTCTTCACCATCCCTAGAGTCAGACTCCACATTTAAAATTCATCCCTCTGAATTCAGGCAAGATTTTAAATATGGAACAGTGCCCCTGTTGTTGCTTATTTGGACCACAATTCCTGTGAACCATAAATAACAGGGTTTGAGACAGACCTGTTATCTGTATCATCTGATTCCTAATTTGACCATGGACTTCCATACTGCTCCTATGATATATTTTATGAGAACCCTTCTAGTATAATTGAATTTCTTGGCTACCATTTCCTTCACACCAAGAATAAAAAAGAAAGAAAAAAGCTGAAAGAACTGGTAGGGACCTCAGCAGTGAAATTTCCAGATAATCCCACTGTTTAAATGAACAACAATGCCAAAAACATTTATTTCGAAGATCTTTAATTCTAGCCACACTTAAGCCTTGCAAAATCAACTGCACCCTAGAAAGCAAGCAAAATACAGTAGATCAGTTCATCTTTTGTATAGTAGATCTCTATTCTGTGCAATGCTCCCACCTGTTTAATAATGTGGGAAGGACTGCAGTTTCCTGTTGTATCAATCCAAAGGAACACAAGTCCCTGCTAAGAAACACAAGTCTCTGCTAAAAATCCCTGTAACAAGTATGACCTTTAGAGAAACAGTGTGCAAGAGGCTACACAGCCATGTAGAATGTGGCACATAACATTGAAAACAGTCATCTTTTCACCAGACATTAATCCTATCACCTCATATTAATTATATCACCAGATATTTAACTCTATCTGGCCAGACTCCCCTATATCTTATCTCTGTGGAATCATTTACATTTATTCTAATTTAAAATAAAGAGTAGGTGAGGTGGCCATCCAGTACCAATGGACACATAACATCCACTTTGTAACAGCACAAGGTGCTCTCCATTAAAGAATTTTTTAAAATATCCAAATTCTTAAATATTCGTATACTACCATATAGACAAATTGATTAAAATGTGTAGCCAAAAACCTACTTAGAGACAAATGTTTTTGTCCTAGCAAACTGCAGATTTAATCTGGAAGAAGTCTAAAACACATTGCTAAAAATAATCTTTCCAGAGCAGACATAAACGCTCAAGAAAACTTGTTTACTTTTACTATTGTTTGATTACTGTTGTCACCAAGAGCCATAGTGATAGACCATGAAGTCCCATCACCTTAACTATTGAAAAATTAATATTTACTATGTAATTGAGCTTACTTGTACATTGTCAAAGGTAATTGTCAAAGGTTTCAGGGCAGAAAACTGAACACTTGATGTCATCAAAAGTGAGATAAATGTCTGGTGTCTGCCCATAATACACTGTAATTCAGTGTAATACTTCTGCAATTAACAATACCATGAAGAAAACAAACCACATTTGCCACAGAATTTTGCTTTGTATCATATATCTTCACTTCCTGTCTTGTTTGCACAATTCTGTTGCCTTGTATAAATACACAATAACTACATCTGCATTTTTCTAAGGAGAATACATCTGGGTTTTTTGCCTTCCCATCAAGTTTGAACTGTCTTTAGTTTGGTAGAGTTAAGACACATGTGGGGAAAAAAAGAAAATTATTCAACACTGTTTGACATGAGTACAGAACTGGGAAAAAACATATCTTTGAAGTGCATGTGCTATCATATTGTGACATTATATTACCAGGTGGTAATAAAACATGACACTACGTGAAATGATGATACACCTTTGTCATGGAGAATTTTGTCTGCTTTGGAAGAGTATCACTTGCTGTTCTGAGAAAGAAAAATTCTAAGTTATCAGGAAACTTAGAGGATGGCTGCATCCAACACTGAAGAAAATTACTTGAAAATAGTTTCAACTTCACTGCCCAGAGCATACATTAAATGCATTATCTGTATTGAGCTCTGCTGCAGCTCTAAATTTAGTGAAATGTGGTTTTCACTGAGGCTAATGAAACTGGTAATCCCTATGGAGAGTGAAATTTCAGCATTTTCTTTATTCAGTGGCTTCTCATTTTCCAACCAGACCACCTCAGGCTATGATATATCAGAGCTCAGAAGCTAAGGTTTGAGGGCCTCTTTAAATACGTGGATAGGAAGCCTTTTTGGAAAACTTGGTGTTGAAGGAAGAAGTTATAATGAAACTATTGCACTACTATAAACTCAGAACAAGGGTAGTAGGTACCTAGCCACTGAAATTGCCTTCTTTTGACTGAGACATAAAATAGAAGTGTAATTACCAAAAGCTTTTCAAAAGATTAATTCCCCCCCTGCCCCCCACCCCCAGAAGAGGAAACATCTATACTCCTATTTCAGTGGGGTATGAGGCTGTAGTTCTGCGTACTACCAGGTCACGTAGCAGTAAACCTTTCTTCTGATTTAACTGTGGCCATGTAATCATAGTTCTGTTGAGTTTCCTAGATGACACAACTTGGACCTTATACTGGCTTCATGCTTTTGTGATAACTGTATGGCACTATAGAAACACCTGCTTCCCCCTAAAACTGGGGATACAGATCATCCATACCCAACTGGCATAAAGTCAGCAGGAGCAAAGCTAGCCCACCAAAAATTTTCAGAGAACTCTAACCTAGCCATGTGAGTGGGGTTGTTTTGTCCTGTGGCCAGGGCAGTTTCCATGCAAGACTAAGAGCTCTAATTTTGGATTTACTGTATCGTCATGTTATAGCTTGTACACAGATCCAAAGACCAAAAAAACCCCATTTGATGCTCAGTAAAAAGTTATGAGGATGGGACTTACCTCTAGATTAAAACATCTAAACATAGGGTTCTACATGTGAGCTAGATTCCTCACTCCCACTGTAGTTAGTGGAGATCTGATCAATATAGTTGACAGAATCCAAAAGCTCAAAAGTATATTCTGAATTTAGCAGCTCATAAGGCCAGGATGGTTAAGAGCACTGTTTCTGTGGCCAATTTTATACAAATGAACGATGCATCTGTCAATCCACTTCATTACTTTCGCCTCCTGAACCCAAATGACCAAGGACCCACACATAGCAGGATCAATCATACAGTTTTGTCACAAGGCTGAAATTTACATCTCTACATACCGTAAGGGCCTCTCTACTTCCACACTGTCAGCACAATCTGTATCTGTACTTCATTTCTGTGTCTTTACTTCAAACCTCCACTTAAAAGCAAACAAAACAGAAGTGTAACTGTTCAGATTTGGTTTAACACCACAGCTCAAATGGTGTAATTTCCCATCAGCATTAAGTCCTCTTGGAGAAATATATAATGGCATAATCTACACAAAGCACCTAAAATTACCTAAATGCCTGAGGTACTGAGCTGCCTGCTGAAACATATACTGATCCTATACATCCTTTAGGCAGCTTTTGCTAACTGACACCTAAGAAATCCAGAATGGAATTTAAATCTCCCCCTACGCAGACTTCTCAAGCTCTCCAGCCAATAATTACACCTCGGCATTAGAGCAAGATTCAAGCATCCTCTCACACATGACATTTAACTGAAAATGGTTCACCCCTCAGGGAAAGTTTGAAGATGCTAAAGATATCCCCCACAGATCAGCTTAAAAGCTTTTTAGCTTGGTTAATAGATGAGAGTCTGATTGTATGAGTATCGCTAGTTGATACAGGGAACAAAAACCTACTGCCTTAGGTTTAGCCTGTCTTACAACTGCCCTATAGTTTGCTGGTAAAGCTGGATAGTCAGAGACCAAGTCTTACCAGACGCAGCAGAGGCTGGAAACTGGAGGTTTTCCAGCTCAGCAATTGGTATAGACGCTATCTGGATTATGCAGTCCCTTATTAAGAAGTGTCAAGGATTAGCCAGAACTAAAAACACTTGTGGGATTAGGGATTTATTTATATGGGGACAATCAGGAAAGTGAATTAACTAAAAATGTTACTTTAAAGAGAAGCTGTAAAATTGCATTAAACCCTAATGTGGATGTTCTCCTTTAGAATTACATTTGAATGATCTAACTTCACTGTAGAAGTAAATTAAATTAAATTAGGACCACTTGAATTCTGGATAAGAAGGTCCTTGGGGGTTTTAAATGACGTTTAACTGATCTATTTCTAAGTCACATCTTTAGTTGACTCACATTAATTTTCATGAATTGCTCCATGTAGATAAGTCTCAAGTTCTGAAATGAGGAAATTTCACAAAAAGAAAAGTGACTGCTAAATTAATGGCAACAAAACATTTCTAAAAACAGTTGCAATACAGCTTGTTCATCTGCAAAGGCAACAGTAAGTAATCACAATGACTCTGGATCTGCATACTGAAGGACAAGATTTAGTAACAGGCTCTCAAATAAGTCGTCTTGTGACAACGCCCAAGTGAGGCTCCTTCTGTACTTCTCGCATTGAAAACTGCTTGCTCTGTAACTGTTGTTTAGCTAGTCTTACACTATGATTTTAGATTTTTAGGAAACTCCAACCATTTTGGAAGGCATTTAGACCAAGGTTAAGATTTGTAATTAAAGAGCTGTAAACTTTTGACATGCCAAGAAAGCAGCTTTCTTTTCTCTTTTTTTCATTCCAAGTTCAACTGCTGGAGGCAAAAAGAACAAAACAGAACTCAAACTCTCCTTTCTTTTTTTCCATTTCTGTAATCTATGTAATCCATGGTTGACAACTTCTACCCAATCTATCTCTTGTATGGTATTAGAAAGCCAATGGAAGAAATGGCATTACTGACCTTTCTGCTTTATGGATGTTCAATATCTTATTTCCAGAGGGTAAGGAACTACACGGCTCTATAATATTATTGATATTTCAGTCAAATTATGCAGCAGTTAGTTTGTTGTAAATTCAGCTAATTTACCATTGTCATCCTTCTATTGTGCATCTAGAGTTCCTTCTGTGCTTTTACTGTCTATAGAACAAATGCCATTACAGATACTCACATTTGGGCTGTGCATAAGACTTCATTCCCTCATACAATGTTTCCCTTTCCTTAAGCAGTGTAATATAAGAATACGCATTTAAATTTTAATACCAGGCATTATAAATAGGTTTTCCTTACAAAGAGATAGTTCCTCAAGTCCCTCTCATGACGTGTACGGTAATGAGCATCATATCACTGTAGATGGGTTGCAGTTATTGCTGTTCAGAGAGTATCTCTGTACTTAGAGGTGAAAAAAAGGCTGGAACTGGGCTAAAAGATGCTCAACCAATGGTTCAAATTCTTCTGTCTTCACCACTGTCAGTAGCCAAGGGTAAAAACATCCATATTATGCCTCAAGAGAGGCAAACTCCAAGATTTTCCTTGTGCACAGGATAATCTGTGAAGGCCTGACCTCTGTCGCTAATAGCAAATAGCAAACACATGTTTAGATTAAAATGTAGGTCTTTAAATAGCCTACTTTTTAACACATGCACCTACAAGGATGTTATGTCTAATTTAGGCCTTTTGGGAGGCTTACTATTTTTAGATCATATTTTACTGATGTCTTAGTATAGTTGCAGAAATAAAGTACAACATGTTGATTCAGTAGCAACTACATTTAAAAAAAAATCAGGATTGATATGGTGTTTGCTCCTCACTTGAAAGAATAAAAGAAAAAGCTACTTTCTACCAAAAAACAAAGCCACTTCATTATTGTCATTAATTATGGTCTGAAACAACATTCATGCTACCAGAGCTGTTAAAGGAGCAAAAAAAAATAAAAAGCTGTAATGGAGTAAAGCTTAGCTTAGCACCTTTACCTTTTTCCATCATGGAATTAAGACTTCAGCATTTTGATTAATAATTCCTGATGTTTTACCCACACCATCATCATTTTCAACAGAAAGGAAACACAACTAGCTTATTTCTGAGCACTGAACAAACCAACAAAAGTGGTGGGGGAGTTGCATTTATGAACAAGATAGAGAATGCAATCTGTCTCCGAACTTTCTGGAAAACACAAGGGGCTAAAAACAGAGAGGTTAAGGGGAGGAAAGTGTGCCAGCTTTAAAACTTAAGAGGAAGCCAATTTAACCTGGACTTCCCCAGTGTTTGTGAAATGCTAACATCCAAGCAGACCTTTAAATGAAAAAAACAACCCTGCTTCTCAATTATTCTGGGGTGACAGGGATTGCAGAACTTCAGAGAGCATGGTTCTGCAATTCTGGTATGCTGTTGCCCATCAGAATATCCTGATTTTATTTTCCACTGGGAAAGATAAAATCAATTATTTCTTTTTTGGGCCCTGAACTTGTAATGGCTTAAGCACATATCTAAATCCTCCTGATTTCTAAAATACTGTATGTTTTTCAGGACTGTGATTGCCTTTTTGTTATGTGTTTGTACAGACTCTTCCATGAAAAATATAACAAATGAAATTGCAAAAGTCTGCCTCGTTCAGCAAAAAAACCCACCCTGCTTTCTGCTGACTTAATGAGCTGAATCAGCTCATGAGTGGTTGAACAAGTAACAGTGCCTGTAAAAAAAGAGGTTGGATCATGGGGCAGAAGTAAGGGAGAGCAGAAGAGAAAGCAGGGGAGAACAGAACCTGAAATCCTCCTTTCAGCAGTAGCAAATTGTTAAATGGGCTCAGAGATCTCATCTCTTTGCAGGTTTACAGATCCAAGTATGATGTCTGAAAATAGGCAAGCCTCTCTGCTTTTTCCTCTTCCCTTGCTTCCCAGGGGCACAGTTCTGCTAAATGGGTAAAAAGACCTATTAAATCTTGCAAGATTTAGCAAAAACCTTTTTTAACTGATGTTCAAGTATTTGTACTAGCTCCAGTGCATTGAAAACAGTCTTATAGGGAAAGTCCCACCTACTTAATAATAACCCTGATGCTTTCTCACGCTAGTCAAGAGTATTAAGTCTCTGGACAAGACATTTTTATAAGGCTTTTCAAAAAGCAAGGTCTTTTGCTGTAAAAATGAAAACAACTTCTTTTTGGTTTCCATCCTCTCAAAAAACAGTTTGTACAGTTGAACTTGAGTCCTTTCCAAGTACTTTCTTTTGACTACATATCACACTCCAAAATGTAAAAGTTCTCCTCTATGAAAGTCAACATTAAAAGCTTTTAATAAAAAAAAAGTTATACAACTGTAACCATGAAACTGCTATTGGAAGACTGTATTCTCAAGATGCACTGCAAAATATTTGGAGGGAGAGGTACAGAAATTTGTCTGGATTTTTCTGTAAATAATTATCAACATGCACTGGCAGACTTTGCTGGAATGCACTAGAACGCAGTAAAGAAAAAATGTTGCCCTTTTCTATCTATATTTAAATTAGGCCTTTGTTCAAAAGCCCATTTCAGATCAGAATTTTTTTTGCTTAAACCAACATTGGAAGAGATGAACTATTTAAAAAAAAAAAATCCCCCCAAATGAAAAAGAGGATTATCCAATTTTATTTTCTACCCAGTTTTGATTAAAACTCAGTGATAAAAACCCTCATATGCTACCCTGTGTAAAAAATTGATATATAAGCAGCACCTGCAGAAATCCTAAAAATACAAGCATCTTTCTATGCATATTAAATATTACACACCAAACTCATCAGCCTTCCACTGTGAAATAATACAAGTACAGGTACCACACAGTCCCACATGACAGTCTTTCATGCTGCCTTCTGCTCTTTTCCTACACTAGAAATACTCTCATGACAGGCTCTTTTACAAAATTTATCATAAACGGATAAAATTGATGGTATTTTCATTCTGAATGTTACATCCACACACCCACAAATACACCAGTAGATTTTTACTGTGGTTTTATTTAAGCAGTAATGTACACCCATTTGCTAAATCTTACCATTGATTGGAGAAAGGAAAACAGATGTGTGTGTGTGTGTGGAGGAAATGTAAGTGTGGGAGGGAAGGAAAGCAGAACCAAATGTGAACTCCTGCATACAAAAGACGGTGGTAGCAAGTGGGGGGTGTAACATATGATGGAACACTGCTCTTAATTTTATCATTCTTTTGGACTGGTAAATTCATTGCACTTACATCACTAAGATTCTTCAGCCATTTGCAAGCAAGCATAGGAATGTAAGAATAGTAAAATGATAGGAAGGGACTACAATTAGAATGCATGGATAAATCAGCAGATAACAAGCAGGAATATAGAGATGATTGATAGATGAAAAGTGAGAAGGAAGGAAAAATAGAGTGGCTATAGACTCTCTAGAGACTGAGGTTGGCCTGCTCAGCTCTGCAGCACTGGGACTGTGGCTGCAAGATGGGTGGAGTATACGCTGGGTATGGTATGAAACAGCTGGAGACTGAAGAACAGAATGTGCATATGAGGAAATGCCATCTTACTCAAATGCAGACACCCTGTCAACTGCCCTCCTCAGTTCCTATTTTCAGAGTAATACTTGATTCCCCTGTTGAAGGTAACAGAAGAGGCAGGTGTGCCAGGAACCTTTGGAAATTAGAGTTGGACAACAAAGAATTCAAAGACCAATAATTCTGGATAATTTCCAAAGGCTGGCTGTTAAAGATCTTCTGTCTCAGCTTATCTCTAAAATGGAGATACAATATCTAGCTGGCCTACAGAACATATCAAGTTGTTGGCAGCAAAACTCTTTTCACTATAAAAGTGTTAAATATTATTATTGTTACTACTACTAAGAAAATACAATAAAATATAATATTGACCAAAGGGCAGCACACTGTAATATTGTTACATCCCACTTGAAAAAATAAATCTTTTTCTGTCAATGGTAATAAAAATAAACTAATAAAAATGGAAACTTGTAAAAATAAATCTCAGATAAGTAATCTAAGGAGGGTGTGAGTGATATAAGAAATTGGCATTGGTTTGCCTGATTGTTTTTACGCTAAATGACTTGGGGATTGAGACGAATACTCTAGACTGTCATAAGATTCTCTGTTAAGGTTGATTTGTCCAAATCCATTGCTCCGTCAGAATTTGGTCATTTATGCATCTGTTGGGGTGAGAAATCAAATATTATAAACTCTCAAGGCAGTGATGTAATTCCTGTATTGCAATTTCTTCAGTTTGAAGCCACCACAAACCACTTAGATGTTGCGAATGTCTTTATTCCCTCCACAGGAGTCTGGACACGCTGAGCTTTCTTTACCCTATGCAACTTGAAGTGGAATAAAGAATACGCTGGTTTGCCACTAGGCAGCATAGCTTGTGTGTGCATATCCAAGCTGCCTTAACTACCCTGTTTGGTGGCTAACAAAAGTCCAACCCAAAGCAGGATGAGTCTCAGTAAAGACTGTTAAAGCCTAAATACATCAAACGGCCTAAATGGAGCTCCAGGCCCCTGTCTGGCTACACTATGCTTGGTACCCAAACTAGCTGTTTTAAAGCCAGCTCAGGTGTATCATGAGGAGCTATAGCTGCATTGCTAGATTGCAGCGTAGATGTATGATATGAGAGATGACCATAGATATTCATCAGCTTTAAAAATTAAAAAATGCTCAGGATGAGAGCAGGAAAGAGACAAGACAAATTCTTAAAGGAAATAAGATTTTGCTTTCTGGAAACTGCCATTTGGACATAGAGCTTGATTAATGACAATTTAGTAATGTTTTTAGCATCTGATCACATTTGCTCAGGGTGGTTTTGGCTCCCACCTGTGCTGGTTATCCAGTAAATTCCTAACCAGTGAAATACATGACATTTCGTTGGTCATCTGAAGCTTTGGTGGGAAGATTTCTTACAAGAAACTGATCCCAGTCCAAGAGGTTCTTCTCAGGAATGCCACAAAATTTTTTGAAGACTTCTATTTTTAGCTTCTGGGCAACAAGCTTGCTTATTTTGCTCAGCAACTTCAACAAGCAAAAATAATGAAAGCCTCCTCAGATGTGAGCACTACTTTCTTGTGGATTCATTTTTACCTCACTTCATGTTTTTACTTTCTTTAAGCAAAATATCCCCACAGGCATCCTACATATAAAACTAAAGTCCTTAGAAAAGAATGTAGACAAGTGTCCAATCCATCTTATTTTAAAAGTCATTAAGTGCTTAGAACATTTTTGCATGGGCATAAGTCCCATCAATATTTTTGGGAAGGGAGGGGAGTAAGTCTGTTTCTTAAGGCCGTTATCATTATAGAGGGAAAACGTCAGGAACTTGTTGTGTGTAATTAAGGGATAAAGGCCACAGGAGTTTCAAATCCCTTTTTGTTCATGAACTGATCTACAGCTACATAGGCAATCATGTTATTTCATTAAGATACAATTCATTAAGGAACTTAAGCCTGCCAAACTGTAACCATGAATGATTCTATTACCAAGACTAGGAATATTGGAAGTCCTTTATCTATTGGGATTCTAGCTATTCAGAAAATGCATAAAAGAAGTTTTATTTAAAAACTTTAAACACTAAAGATATATATATAATTTTTAAGTTAGAATGCTATCTTTAGTTTGATATGAACTGCTTTAGCAAGCTATATTTTTAGGCTTATTTACTTAAACTGACCTGTTTTCAGTTCTGAGATTGCTATTAATCATCCTCTCATTGTACACTTACACAGCAAGTCACTGTTATCACGCAAGCTGTCCCAAAGAGGTGACAAATCATTGTATTTATGGGCAAATAGATGTGCTACAGTTTTTTGAAACACTAGAAGTTATTTCTATTGCATCTTCTAGCAGGAACAGTAACAGTTTCATTAAAGGGCAAAACAAAATGAAAGTGAATGTTAGCTTTTTGTGCCTCTATAATGATGTTCTTTACTTGATCTTTAATCTTTTAGAGAGATTAAAAGAACAAGACCTGTGCAATTTGTTTCAATGATAACATTGTTAGTTCAGAAGGAATGCCTATAAAGATCTGCAGTGCTTGGCAGCAAGAATTGTTAAGGACAGTACCAAAGACATGTAGTCATGAATTTAAAATAAAAAGACATAATTTACAAATCTCATTTTGCTTACTCTTTTGTAATATAATGAAATAGTTTTGAATAAGTTGTTCAATAACTTCCTTAGGGAAGCAGTCAAAATCCCGTTATTTGCAGAGGTATTTAAATTGCATAAAGCACTAGAAAAGTTTATGGTAGAGAACCATTTTGCAGTGGCAAGGCAATGGACTAAGTAACCTAATAGGTCTTTCCTATCTCTAGATTCCATGACCCATATAGTACATGAACACGACCTATGACTTTTTTTTTTAAAAAAAAAAAAACAATAAAACAAATATTTCTTGACTACCGCAGCATCTTATGAAAATTCTGTCCTTCATTATTCTGGGAGAAAATAAGGTTGAGAAGTCTGACAAAGTCCACTAATGGTTCTGAAATTGCAACAAAATAAAACCATTTATTTAGATGCAAGTACCATTTCACAAGTACTGTACCATACTTACACTTCTAAAATATTACTTTGACATGTTTACATTTGATCGTGGTCCAACACAGCTTGCTGTATGCCCAGAGCAAAGTGAAACAGCAAAGTCATACAGGTAAACAAAGGGTATGCAACAAGTATTTAAGCCCAGTTTGACCTGTAAATCTACTAGTCAAGTTAGAGCAATACATGATTGATCACATCAGTGAGAATTCCTGAAACGACACAGTGGCCTGGAGTCTTCTGAGCCTAAATTGGGATATTTACCAAAATGCCTGAAATTAACATTGTCACCTTGAGCTCCACCTACAGCCACTTATGAGAAAGCTGCTCTCCCATGCAATTCAGGCCACCTACAGTCAAAAAAAAAAAAAAAGAAAAAGACTGAGCAGGAAGCCTCAGTTATTGATCCCTGCCCCAACAAGGAGTGCAGCCTGAGACACTCCTCGGAGCCCAATTGCAAATCCTTCATTCGAAACATTAGCAGATAATGCTCTGCATGACCCCAACTACCAGAGAGCTGCAGCTGACCCTACAGTGATATGCAGCCCCAGCTATTGCTTTCTCTTCTCCACAGGGAATAGAAGCGTCATATACTGGAACCATACAGAGTTTCCTATAGGACAGAAAGAGTAGTAACTCGGCTGTGCACTGGCTATGCCTATCAGCAACTCTTTATTACAGTTGGGTGAGCCTTGAGTAACTTTGGGTTCCTCACACGCTCACCTCCCTCAGGATACATCCCATGCACCTTCTTGAGAGCATATACACCCCCGTCACCAAAAATAAAAATCTGAGATCCACTTCTGTGGGCTCATTCTTCCGAAACAAATTATGAATAATTCTGACTGACAACAGTGGCTTAATCCTGTTTGCAGAGTGATAATAGAGTTTCTTGAGCACAATGACTAGTATTATAGTGGGTTGGAGTAGGAGGGCAGGTGATATCTTGCACTTTCTTCTGTGCTTATGTAACAGTATGGAACAGTGCACAAATCCAGCCCTTAGGCTGTTAAAGAAAAGTATGTTATTACTGTCCAGCATTTTATAAATTCTTAATAAAATAGTAACATCAATACATAGCGTGGTATGCTTACCAAATGTAACTTCGGGGGAGGGAGGGGGAGAGGGAGGGAAGGGAAAGATATTTATGGCATGCTTCCTGCATCTGGGTTGCTGAACAGCAGAATTATATTAGAACTGCATTCAAGGGAAATGTATACTAAGTAGTACACATCGAAAGTGAAAATATTTCCACCAACCCTGGGAACAATGCTCATATGTTTAGATATCTTTTTCGTTGCACACATTAAATTCTCTAGGGACTCAATTCAGCAAAACACTTCAGCATAAGATTAGCTCTATGCACTTTAATGGGGCTATTCACGTGCTTACAGAGAAATACTAGCTTAAGTGCTCAGCTGAAGGCATAGACACTTCAACAATTTTAAAAATTACAGTCTTCAAATACAACATGCAAAAATAGATTTTATAAAAATGGATCTTATAAAAATATTCCCAACTTGCAAGCAACTTTTCTGCCATCATCCAGAATCTGCAGGGATGTCCTCACCTCATCCATTGCTAGAGAGAATCCTCAAATCTGTCTCTTTTGTTATATCCAGACATATAACCAAACTACAAATCTGCATGGCAACCTGATCTCCAGAGGGAGCACAGCGATTTCTTTCTTTTTTTTTTTAAATCACAACTCTTCTGTTAATTTTCCTAGAAAAAATGAGATTTGAAACAATATACCTAGAAAACTTTTGAAACAATATACCTAGAAAACTGTCAAGAAAGATGCTTTCTTGATCCAACACCTAAACCAAAGTGCTTCTGCAAGAAGTTATCACTCTGATCCTGATTAACAGTCAGCAGCAGCAGTATCTTCCTGACTTCTAGGAAGGACATGACATAAAAGACACAACTCTAACGCGTATTTCACCATAAGTGTGCTCTGGCAGCACTTCACCTCAACTAGATGGAAATCTTCACAGGAAAATCTACAGATTTTTCTCCTCCCTTAGTTCCCATTCTTCTGTCATGGATTCAGCCCAGTCAGAATCCAAGCAATTCTATCTCAAAAACAATTTTAAAACTCACAGCAAGGAATGCTTAACTCTGTTACTGTAGGCAAGTTGCTTAGATTAACCAGGTAGATTAGCACCAAGAATGCTCCTGATTAGGATTTCATATATGCATTGTATGGGGCAACACAGCAGAAGAGGTTTTTGAGAAAGGGGAGAAAACAGTCCAAACTCTTCTGAAAGCTGGTTTTGCCATAAAACAGAGTAAGGTCAAGGGACCTGCACAGATCCAGTTTTGCACAGATCCAGTTTTTAGGAATAAAATGGCAAGATGGATGTCATCAAATCCCAATGGATGTGATCAACAAAATAACAGCTATGTCCCCACCAACTAGCAAAAAGGAAACACAAGCTTTCTTAGGTATTGTGGGTTTTTGGAGAATGCATATTCCAAATTACAGTTTGATTGTAAGCCTTCTTTACAAGGTGACCCAGAAGAAGAACAATTTCAAATGGGCCCCTGAGCAACAACAAGCTTTTGAATGAATTACATCGGTAATGTAATTACATGCAGTAGCCCTTGGGCCAGTCTGGGCAGGGCAAGATGTAAACAATCTACTCTATTCCTCAGCTGAGGAGAATGGCCCTACCTAGAGCCTCTGGCAGAAAGCACGAGGGGAGACTTGAGGTCGACCCCTAGGGTTTTGGAGTCAGGGACACAGAGGATTCAAGGCCTGCTATACTAAAACTGAAAAAGAGATATTGGCAGCATATGAAGGGTTTGAGCTGCTTTGGAAGTGGTTGGTACTGAAGCACAGCTCCTCCTGGCACCCCAACTGCTGGTGCTGAGCTGGATGTTCCAAAGGAAGGTTCCCTCTATACATCATGCAACTGATGCTATATGGAGTAAGTGGGTTGCACTAATCACACAACGGGCTTGAATAGGAAACCCCAGTCGCCCAGGAATCTCACAAGTGATCATGTACTGGCCAGAAGGCAAAGATTTCTGAATATCGCCAGAGGAGGAAGTGACACGTGCTGAAGAGGCCCCACTATGTAATAAACTGCCAGAAAATTAGAACCAATATGCCCTCTTCACTGATGGGTCCTGTCATCCTGTAGGAAAACATCGGAGGTAGAAGGCTGCTGTATGGAGTCCTATATGACAAGTTGCAGAAACTGCTGAAGGAGAAGGGGAATCAAGTCAGTTTGCAGAGGTGAAAGCCATCCAGCTGGCTTTAGAGATTGCTGAACAAGAAAAATTGCCAGTCCTTTATCTCTATACAGACTCATGGATGGTGGCAAATGCCTTGTGGGGATGGTTACAGCAGTGGAAGCAGAGCAACTGGCAGCACAGAGGCAAACCCACCTGGGCTGCTGCATTGTGGCAAGATATTGCTGCCGAGGTAAAGAAGCTGGTTGTAAAAGTATGTCACGTAGATGCTCACGTACCCAGGAGTCGGGCCACTGAAGAACATCAAAACAACCAGCAGGTGGATCAGGCTGCTAAGAATGAAGTGGCTCAGGTGGATCTGGACTGGCAACGTAAGGGTGAATTATTTATGGCTTGGTGGGCCCATGACACCTCAGGCCATCAAGGAAAAGATGCAACATATAGATGGGCTCGCGATCGAGGGGTGGACTTAACCATGGACACTATTGCACAAGTTATCCATGAATGTGAAACATGCATGCAATCAAACAGGCCAGGCAGTTAAAGCCTCAGACAACGGGACTCATTTCCAAAACAACCTCATAGACACCTGGGCCGAAGAGCATGGCATTGAGCGAGTATGGCACATCCCCTATCATGCCTCCAGGAAAATCAAATGATACAATGGACTATTAACGACTACACTGAGAGCAGCGGGCGCTGGGACATTCAAACATTGGGGTACACATTTAGCGATGGCCACCTGGTTAGTCAACACTAGGGGGTCTGCCAATCAAGCTGGCCCTGCCCAATCAAAACCTTTATGTACTGTAGGAGATGAAGTTCCTGTAGTGCACATAAGAAATATGCTGGGGAAGACAGTCTGGGTTACTCCTGCCTCAGGCAAAGGCAAACCCATTCATAGGATTGCTTTTGCTCAGGGACCTGGGTGCCCCTAGTGGGTAATGCGAAAGTATGGGGAAGTCCAATGTGTACCTCGAGGGGATTTGATTTTGGGTGAAAAAAAGCCAATTAACTGAATTGCATGATGTTAACTGCCATATAATAGTGTATGGCATCACTTTTATGGTTGCTATATGCCGTATCAGCAATATTACGGTAAGAATCACCTAGATTAATGAAGAATGAACTTTAATAAACCTGAGCAAAGTGCAGCAGTGTTGGAACCAGAACTGGCTTCAGCATGCAACAATCCAACACCGCACACCATCTCTCCTGCCCTGAAAGACTATTATGACAGATGGAGCCTAAAGTCATGGACTAAATTAACTCAATGGATATTTTAGAGGGATGGCCCACAGACTAAAGGAATGATATCTGTGTGTATATATCAAGACAGGAAAAGTGGTGGTGGTTAATTGGAATTTATTGGAAAGGGTAGAGACCTGAGCATGACATAGATGGTAGAGAATAAGGGGTGGATACTGTCCTGATTTTGGCTGGGATAGAGTTAATTTTCTTCCTAGTAGCTGGCATAGTGCTGTGTTTTGGATTTAGTATGAGAAGAATGCTGATAACACGCTGATGTTTTAGTTGTTGCTAAGTAATGCTTACTCTAGTCAAGGACTTTTTCAGCTTCCCATGCTCTGCCAGGTGCACAAGAAACTGGGATGGGGCACAGCCAGGACAGCTGATCCAAACTGCCCAAAGGGCTACTCCATACCATATGACATCATGCTCAGTATATAAACTGGTGGGAGTTGGCCAGGAGGCTACAGTCACTGCTCGGGAACTGGCTGCGTATCAGTCAGCAGGTGGTGAGCAATTGCATTGTGCATCACTTGCTTTGTATATTATTATTTTTTTCCCTTTTCTGTCCTATTAAACTGTCTTCATCTCAACCCATGAATTTTACTTCCCCCCCCCCACCCCCGATTACTCTCTCCCATCCCACTGGGGAGGGGGAGAGTGAGCGAACGGCTATGTGGTGTTTAGCTGCCTGCCAGGTTAAACCACAACATTTAGGCACAGGCATTTTACTTTTCCCTCCACCACAGTCACAGGATAAAAGTTTAGGATTTAAAATACTTCTTACATTTCTCTATAACTGAAGTCTTCCACAACTATCCTCATAGTTTTCTTCCTTTCTGCTTCAGGTATCACAGTCAGTCATCACTTGAAACACAGCTGAAGTGCAGGAAATTTAGGACTATTTTTTCTTAATGGTTTAAGGACAGAAGTTCATCTCCCATCAAACCAAGACATCTGTCAATCTGCAGTACTCTTCTTCAGAGCCCTAAGAAACCTAGATTTTATTAGTTTCAGGGACAGACATTCAAAACAGCCTAAAAAGTAAAATACACTATCGCATCCTTATAGTTCTTTTACTCTATGTGTAAACTCTATTTGCCAGCAGACAGGACAACACTTTGAAATCTGTAAATGGCGTTGTTACCAAAAGAACTGGCCCCTGTGACTTTATTCCTCCAGTGGGAAAAAGCTCTGCCATATGTAAGTGAGGCCTACAAAACTGTATTTTTCCAAAAACTCAGAGTTGACTAGATACATGGGTAGAAACACAGTGTTTGTTTGCTCATGACATATATACGCTGATGACCTTGTTTTGAACACTTAACATCTCAACTCTGCTACCGGTATATTATTTATAACTCCAGAGCATTTCTCAAGCCTTGCAGATGCCTGAAAGTAAGGACTACATAAGCATAGGAAAGGAGGCAATGCCAATAACTATGTACTAAGAGGCTCAGAAGAGCCATAATACCATTCTGGCCAATTTAAATATTCATTCTTTCCTTGTTAACATAAAGCCTCTCCACATTCAGTTTCTCAATTAAACAAGAGGTGAAGTGGTTTACATAGCGGTGCTTTAGTGAGATGGAATCTAATTACAGTTAACCTCCCAATATACAAAAGGGTGGCTTCCCAACAGTTAATAAAAAGCGATGGTTAGGAATGATGAGAGTACTGCTTCCAAAATGAACTTAAGATAAAGCACAAGAATTTCTAATTACCAAATTTAAAACCTGTATTGAGAGATATTAATTTCTCAAGCAAGGATGGGTGGAACAAAATATATCGCTCATCCTAGAGGAAAGTAAAGCTTACCGTATACATTTCTTACAGACGTACCTTGCACTAGTGCTTAGGAAGGTGAATGCTTCTGCTTCCTTATCAAGAAACTAGGTGACATGATATTGGCTGTTTGAGTAAAAGGACAATACTACTATATGGAGACAGAGGAACTAAAATATTGATATTTCATTTTTTAATCCTACTGGGGATCTGTCATTCTCCAGATTGTTCTAATACATAACAGAGAAAACTCTTTGCCATCATAAATTAGTGATTCAGGATTGCACACTTAAAAGCACCCAGGGTTTGACCTTGCGTTTCCAAATTTTTAGGAGTCTCTATAGTACTCCAAACCATAATGGTATTATCCTGACAGACAGTGCTTACAATACTCTGGAGGATCTGGCTGATTTCAGAAGCATATCTCTATCTCAGCTAAAATAGAGAATTAAGGAAAAGATGGTCAGTCTTTGTACTTAATATTCACAGCTTTCCTAGCTTCTGGCTGTGAGAACCAGTGGTGATTATATTTATAAAATTTTTCTCCTATCACATTAGAAGAAACCACATAAAACGTTCACTTGACAGTTCAGGTTAGGACATTGCACACTAAGCTACAGGCCACAGTAGGGCAGATGGACTACAATGAAATGACACTGCACTCTTCTCAAGACTAACAACAAAACAACTCTAATGCTGTTAAAAGAACATTTGAACACTGTCTTCTCATTGTTACCTAATGCAATGAGTTAATGAAGAAAACAAGAAAGTCACAGACTAATACAGGTCACTTTTCTCTCCAGAAGGATAATTGTTGCAGAAATAAGAAAAGATTACCATGCCTAATAATTCAAATGCCAGTAATTAACAACCCAATAAAAATTGCCTAGGATTTCCACACAAATCTTACCATCTGCCTGCAATAAAAACCATGGAGTGTATCTCTGCTTCAAGTGGAAGTCACATGAAGGAGATGTAAGCAGAACTGACCGAGCAAATTCAAGAACCTTGTGTGTCAAGATAATGGGCGTATTGTCTCTAAAAAGAGAGGCTCATTATCTTAGAAATTCCTGAATTTATTCTCAATATTAATAAATAAGATCCTGTCAAAAGAAAAAGTTGTGTGACTCCATAAATATGTACTGTCTCTGAGCAGAATATTGAATGTGTGATGTTGTATAAACAAGAATAGTATGTAATAAAAAGATCTTTGAGTAAAGTAAAAAATTCCTGGTAACCAGCAAAAAGATATCATGGTGCAGACAGCTTGGTCATATTCCCTATCCAGCTTGCCTGTGTGAACTTGGAAACCTGCATGTAGCAAGATTTTTTTTAGTGGCGAGACTGCAGGTGCAGCCTCTGTGGGAAGAGGTCAGGGGCTGCCCTGTGCTGGACACAAATGGTTCCAGACAGCTCCACAACAGACCCACCACAGGTCAAAGCTGAGCCCATCAGCCAAGTTAGTGGCACTTTTATGAAAACATATCTAAGAAAGAGAAGAAAATGCCAGCTAGAGAGAAGATGAGGGAACAAAAGGAGTTAGAAACAACAGAGGGAACACCAAGGTCAGAGGAGAAGGTGGAGGAAGGGTAGGAAGTGTTCCATGAGAGATACTCCCCACAGCCTGTGAGACACTAACTTTATACCGTGCACTTGAAAGACTCCAACTACACTCACAAAATACACCTCTCTCAAATTAATGTTGATAAGCTCTTTGTGACATTGTGTGTCTGTTAAATGACAGAGGACAAGAACAGGCATGGAAGCTGCCATACAGTTTGGATGCCAGTGCTATCCTGGTGTGTCCATCCCCCACCATTAATGCATGTCTGACATAGTACGTTACGGGACTGAAAAGACTCTCAGGATGAACTTTGAATACTGTACATAATGGTCCACACTTTAGGCATCAGTACAGGGAACAGCTGGAAGACTCGTCCATCTGTCACCCATACAATTTTGAAGGTCAACAGTTTGACTATTCCTACTGCGTGATCTCCATGGCACAAAGAAGCTAAAGCAACACTGAACATAGTCCTTTGGGCAAAACCAATGTGCATCTGTTCTAGCTCAGAAGAGAACAATATTGAGATTAGAGTTATTGCACAGGTCTCGGCAACTTTGGCTGGTCTCAAGCAACACTGGCTCCATGCAAAAGTGAAGCACAATATCAACAAGGTGGGGGAAGAGAGAGGGCAAGCAGGCTGTATGCTTGTGCCAGGGGAGTAGAGTTATTAAATCAGCATTTGTAAGGCACTTTTGTATCTTCATGCTAAAGACAATTTCATGCAACCCCCCTAAGTGTTCTCAAATGCATTAGTACAGAGAGCATAAGAGGAAAAAACAAGAACAAGTTCTAGAGGACAGAATTCACACCAGAAAACAACAAAGAGGCTTTTTAAAGTTACGAGATGGCTTGTTACGTTAGGGTATATTACTCTGATTGCCACATCAAGGAAGGAAAACAGGGCACGTAATAGTCACATAACCTGCCCAATATATCCTGCAAGTGTCTGCCTTGAACAGTGCCTTGGGTGCTCTGGCAGAAGAGTCTATCCTTTGCTCCTGTTTTGCAGCAGCACTTCTTATATAGTCAAATAAGAAAAGGATCTTTATTTTTGCCTCAGATTTACGTGGCTGCTTTCCTTTAGCAATTAGAAATTCTCTTTTAGGAAATCAATTTGAAATACTAACTGTGTTTTTAAGTAACTGGCATCCAGTATCAATAGGGATTTCAGTGTCCTACAGAAGTGGAACAAATATTTAAAGGAGGGATGCATAAAAAGAGTATAGCAGTAAGGATTAACTATTGTGTGATAGTTTCCTCAGGATTTTAAACACTAAGATTCATTGTTCCAGATACACCTATGATAAAAAAAAAAAAAGAATCAAAAACACATGCCAGAAATTCAACTGGATAACAATACATCTGGGATTTGAGTGCTAAATCATTTACAAAAAGAGATTCCAGTGGTAAGAACTGAAGACCTACAGATTAGATATCACAGAACATAGTGTCTCAGTTCACATGTGGACCAAAGTCATTAAAAGCCTTTTAGTTACTTTTCTGCAATACAGCAGTTTTTCCACTTCTGAAGCCTCTAATCATTTGATGCCACTTGCAGCAGCCAAAAAAATTCAAGGCATATAAAGTCATAAAGTAGTCATTGCTGAATTCTCTTCTCGACAATGATGGAGTCCTTACCTCAGATCTGTATGTGAGGATGGGTTGAAATTACACTATCCCAAAGCACTCATAAGCTCCTGCTTTGTATTGCATTGTGCATTTTGGCACAGTTCATTCCACAACAAAATGACTTAAATTCTTTTGCAATTCTGATGCAGTTATTAATGCAGTGGTTGACTAGAAGAATATCTACACGTAGTCCAGAAAACAGCAAGGAGACAATTAGTCTGAATTGCTAGCAACAGAAAATCACTAGAAACAATCCTTTGTAAACTTTTCTTTCCTCACGGCTATGCACATTTACACTACAAACCCAATTATGGAAAAATACTGCACAATTCTTACAAAGAAATTTTCAGGCATGGGGAATTCTTTGCTGATATTATAGTACAAGATCTTCAATTTTTTTTCCTACTGAATTAGTTAATGCACTGAAGTATCTTTGATATTGTAGAAGAACTTTCCAACTTAAACAACTTGCTGAAATTTATCAGCCAAACTAAAATCAGAAGAGTTAAGCTTTGATAAACTATGGTAATAGTTTACAGACAATGTGCAAAAAATACCCTCTTCCCCTACATTCAATTGCTACCAGGAACTGCATGGGATGTTCTGGTGAGGGAGGCAATGAAGAAAAATACAACTCAAGGGTGATCAAAATCCTACCAACAAAAAAACTCCCACCAATTTCAAGAGGCTTTAAACAACAACATAAAAATAATTTTCTTTCCTCTCTACCCTCTGTTCTTTGTTGTTTCCACACGTCTTACTCTGATGCTGTAACATGCAGCTGGTGTTACAGCTAACAGCAGAATGCCTCTTTCCTGTATGCTGCTCTCCCCTCTCACTTCAGTCTAGTGACAAAATTCACCTTCATTCATTGCAACTAAGCAGTAACAGATCCCATATATTTAAAATGGATCTGTCTCTCACTCCACTCCCCAGAGGTTAGCTGGTTCCCTTAGCAGGGAATTTGCTGTTCCAACATAATAGTTTAATAAGACCCAGTATCAACAACTTCTGGGGACTTAGCATTTACATGCTAAAACACCACTCTTCTGCTGTTTGATGGGCCATTTAGCGATGGCCCTGAAGAAAATGGCCTTTTTTAAAAAAGACTTTTTTTTTTTCCTGATCATCCCCAAGGCAGCACATTCCTTCTTACCACAAAGAATAAAACGAAAGTTTTGCAAAAACACTTGGCTGCAGTGTTTGCCAAGGACAAGTAAGTTCTGGTTAAGGTGCCTGCAAACACTAGAGATGACAAAACATGACACTTCAAGAAAGGTACTTCAGAGGTCCACAGGTTTTAAATGTTGCACAGCACTTATGCGTGTGTGGAAGAATATACACGTGCATGATGTGGAGTATGGTATTTTTTTATTTATTTAAAGAAAGGCCCAGTGTGTGCCCCTCGCTCAGTTTTTCTAACAAGGAATGGGGACTTTGCAGAGCCAGTACTAGCCCACCAGAGGGAAAAGCCCCATTTCTTCACAAGAAGTGAAGATGAGGTTGATACAAAAGGCGCTGGCAGCAGAAGAATATGCCAGGGGTTCGCTAGAGAGAACAAAAAGCATTGAGATTCCTGGCAGGTCTGTGCATGCAAACCAGCGCAATTTTTACCGCTGTGTAGGTCATGGGAAAGGGAAATTAAGTAGGATAATTAAGACAGGAGAAGCAGAGGAGGAACATCAACACACGTTTAAATTATTGGAAAGGAAGAGGAGAAATCACTAGTAGAACACTGTCAGAAGTCAGTCAAGTTTCTACTGTTATTGACTTAAATGCTAGATGAAGGCCTTTTCTAAACACAACAGTTGCACCATTTTAATTCAAATCAATTAACAACCTCCTCATAGTTACACAGATGCGGTGACTCTTTGCAGACAATCTTGTATCAGTTTACAACTGGCTTAAGTGATTTACATGTATCCACAAAGAGTTGCACCTGTTTAACTAAACTGATTCAAAAATTATTTTAAACTCATGCCATTTTGTCTATATGGAGACTAATAGATAGTTATTTTTTAAATGCATTAAACTTCAGATTCTCAAGGATAATTATGTGGAATAGTATTATGTTTTCTCTCATTTAAACACTGCCATACGTTTCTAAACAGTGATCATCTGAGCACATAGCTGAAATCAAGCATCCTCCATCACATCAAGTTATACTCTACTGTGCTACTTACATTGTAATATCCTTCAGTTCAGGAAGTACTGTATCGTCAATTTCTAAAGCCATCCTCAAAAAATCCTAACACCAAACTTATCAACTTGTTCACCTGCAGGACCACAAATTTGGAAGGACCGTTTAAGAGACTTGTTTATTCACCTCAAACCTGAACTGCTCTTCAAATGGCTTTCTAAACTAAGGTACCTACTCCTGTTAATAAACACTGCTGAATTGTTGCCAACAAAGTTTCATGAAAAGTATGAGTTGTTCCCACCAACCATGAGTTTGTACTTCTGATTAATAATTTATTACCTGGATGTGTCCATGGGCAGTTTTATCTGCATAAATTTTGTTTGCTGTTCTTTCAATAGCACACTGAACATCAGTGACACATAGTAGCTGTGAGGAATGAGAAGCTCTCATCTGACATTTTCCTGTCTGCAGCTCCACAACTTTCAAGATGCTCTCGTTTGTACAAGCATAACATGAATTCTGTACTTGGCATTATCCCCTGAATAATTCCATTATTAAGGAAGCTTGAAAATGAAATCAGATTTTTTTTCCTTAAGGCATTTGGCTATTATTTTACATGCTCAGAATAGGAAACTGATTTTCTACATGCAAAATGGTTCATAATCACTACGCAAAGTCAACTCCTCAGTCACTAATGTGGACATTTTTGTGGGTTTTTTGTGTTCAAAGAAAACACCACCACACACAGTGGAACGAATCAAACCAAATTACGTTTAAATAAATGGAAGAATACAAGAGGATGGGGGGGGGGGGGGGGGGAGAAGGAAACAAAAAGAAAAGAAGAGATGAAAAACCTCTTTCCCTATCAAGCTATTAGTATAGGTTTAATGCCATTTTCAGTAGACCTGTTTCACATCTCCTCTACAGAAATGTACTTTCCATTGCTGTCATGGCAGTATAGTACCAAAATCACTGAATCCTTCCATCTAACTGTAGGAGTCTATGAATTTCCATCTGTGTGCATTTGTTTGATCAATTCTATTGTAAGACTGCTAAACTTTATTTCATACAAAAATTCAAACAATATATTTACAGAAACATTAATAAAAGCTTTTACTAGAACTGTGCTTTTGCTGCCGCTAAATTTCATTGCCTAAGCTCTGAGGTATTCAACAGCACAGACTTTTGAACAGTTTGAAAAGACAACAATATCATTTGTTACCAATGACAAAGAAACACTTTACCATTAGTCAGCATTCAAATAAATCACATTCTGTCTGGGCTTGTCTATGCTCAAAAAATTGTCTGATTTAACTCTGTCAGTATAGTCAGAATGATATAACCTCCCTGTTGAATGTAAAAGTTATAGCACTAAAATTTAAAGTAAACACCATATAACCTTATCCGCACCACGATCTGCAATCATTTTAAAATAAACCAGATTCCCAATCAAGGAAAGTTAACACTGATACTAAATTTTACATAAAATGAAGTTCTGATATACACTCCCCCCCCCAGCTGATACACATCATCAGTCCTTTCTGGATCCTTAACATCTAGAAAAATGGTTGTTGGGGGGGAAGGAAAGACAAAGGTATTCTATGTACAACATTACCATTTAAAGCAGCTCCTCTACTGCATTGTTAAGCTTGAACTGCTGTTACCAAAAGACAGGATCCCAACTGTGAGAACAGAAATACCACACTGTCATTTCATAAACGTAGACCAGGACTGAGCCTGTTGTAAAATCAGTCCATGCATTTCAGAAAACACTCAAGAGTTGCAAATTTCTAGTCACGTTTGCTCTTTGTTCATGAGCCAATTAAAAAAAAAAAAAAAAAAACTTCACTTGAAATGCCAGTTGGTCAGCTCATTAAAAAAGCCTCACTGACAACACTAGAAAAGGGGAAAATGTCTAACTTAGTTTATCTTGAACATATTATTGGCCTATTTAAACAAGAGTAAGGAAGAACACAGTCTTAAAAAGCAAGCAAACAAACCAACCCCCACCAAACAAAAAACATAGCCTTTTAAGCAAAACTGAACCTCAAAATTTTCTGGAAGTTTTCCCAAACCTTATTCCAAAAGAATATGTAAAATGGAGTCCTTTAGGAGCAATAGTATGTCGAAGTGCTCATCTTAAAACATGTACACACCTTACAATACAGTAACTCTGCTTTCAAACCCAGTGACCAAGTCACAGCTGTTGACTAATGCAAGGATTGAGGAAAAATAGTTATATTCTCTATAAATTGTTAAACAGAGCTTTCCACTAAAAGAAAAACTTTAATAGAAAGGCTTCCACTTCACTTACAATGAAACATACCATTTTCTTCCTCTGGCAAATAAAATAAAAACAGACACAACAGCAAGGACTAATTAGAATGATACTAGTCAGCTAAGGCTCAGTGTAGCCCCCATCGATATTAGTGAAATTGAACCGTAAATCTTCAGTACCTCTGAAGAGCCGTGTTTGTGTATCAAAGGGAATGCCTGGAGCTCAGACAACAAAACCCAAACTATTCAATTTCAAAAATACAGCCCTACATGAAAGTCATAAAATGAGTTTTGTTGGTGTAAACAGGGCAAACAACTATACACTTTTTTTATTTATTTTGCCTGTGCTTAGTATCATACTACTTCTAAAAGCAGGCAGTCACCTGCCATCTCAGAGCAGAATGAAGGTCAGCAGGAGCATTCAAAACGCATGACTGCAAAACTTCACAAGTTTCCAGTTTTCTTCACATTCTCCTTATAACTGCAGGTTGCGCAGAATATTTGAGGAAGTTACAAGACTCCCAAAGAGCATTTCATTATGTAAACCCCTAAAACAGAAGTCACTTTAAAAAAGAAAAAAGAAAAAGCCAAGGTTTCCATTTGCCTGTCTCTGTACCAGGCTGGAAGCGCTCCCAGCAGAGGCAGGCGGGCCCGGAGGCCCTTGCAGGTGGCCGCAGCGGGGCGAGGCCGGCCAGCTCCCCCAGACCTCGGCCTTGCCTCCAGCTACTCCTCCTTAGCTGCCCGAGGGCCAAGCTCCGGCAGAACGCTTGCCGCAGCCAGCGCGATTTCCACCGGGGTAATTAAACATTTGAAACAAACGGATCAAAGGTGCGTGAGCCCCGAGGAGGCGCAGCATCGGAGAGCAAGCTCGTACTATGAAAGGCAAACAAACGCAGGCTCGGGAGCCGAGAGGCGGGTGACCAGCGCTTAACGCCAGCCCAGGGTCCCCTCAGGGGAGGGAAGCGAGACCCCCGGGGCTCCCTGGGGACGGCTGGCGCCGCTGCTGCCTCCCCCCCACAGACAGGCGCCCCGCCGCCACAGCGCCCTGACACGCAAGGGGCGCCGGAGCCGTTACAACCGTTGGAGCAGCCCCTCGCGCGCTCAGGGGCTGGGGCACGCCCCCCCACCCCACGGACTACGACTCCCGGCAGGCTCGGCTCCACGCCACGCCGCGCGGGCGCCCCCGCGCAGAGCACGCCGGGAGCGGTGCCGCCCCGCCGGCCCACACGCACTGCAGCGCCCTAACACGGCGCCGGCGGCTGCCACGGGTGATGGCTGCCCCTGAGGGCGCCCACGTGACTCGCACGCCTCGCTCCGATTGGAGCAAACCGCCGCCAGTCACCGCCGCCCCTCTTTTTTATTCCCCCCCGCCCAATGGCTGACAGCGCAACCTCCCCTAAGGCGCGCTGCCACGCCTTCACCCCCGCCGCTGCGATTGGCTGCCTGGGCTCGCCCCGCCCCTTTTAAAGACCTGTCGCTCTGTGACAGGTCGTCAGGGAGTTCCTGTCGGAAAGGCTACGGCGGGGATTGGGTCCCTCCCCCACCCCCCCCGCCCTCCCCTCGGAGCCCCGCCCCTCCCGCCATGGCTCCTCCCGCGCTGGAGGGCGGCAATGTCAAACCGCTCGCTCGGCGGGACCCGACCCACCAGCCCTCGCGCCCGCCCCCCCGCCCCCCTCCCCCCCAACTCCCGCCTGGGTCCTCGCGCGCGCGCGCGGCCGCAGGCCCCTGGCGCCGGCCGCGCGCCCGCGCCTCCCGCCGCTCGGCCCCTCAGCCTGCGCGCGCGCGGCCGCCGGCCCCTCCCCCCCGCCTCGAGCCCGGCCCTCGGCTTCTCGGCTCCTCCCCCTTCTCCGTCACTGGTCCCGCCCCCGGGCTCGCGCGCCGTACCGCCTCCTCCCCCCCCTCCCCTTTACACCCCCCCCCTCCGCCCCGCCCGCCCCGCGCCGCACTGGGATGGTGACGGTGACGGCGGCGGCGGGAGGCAGAGCCCGGCGGAGCGAGGCGGCGGCGGCGGCAGCGGGTCAGTGAGGACCGCGGAGGGAGCGGGCGGGCTCCGCCCCTCCCCTGCCGAGCCTCCCTCCCCCCCCCCCCCCCTTCCTCCCGCTCCCTCCCCCACCCCTCCTCCGCCTCCTCCCCGCACGCGCCAGGCGGAGAGGCTGCGAGGGAGCCCCGGGTACAACATGGCGGAGCACTCGGCCCCCGACAACAAGCACAAACCCGCCGCCAACTCCGTGGCGCTGCTCAACAGCCGCGCCGGGGCGGGCGGCGGCGGCGCGGCGGCGGCGGCTGCCGGCGGCCCCCCGGCGGGCGGAGGCGGCCTGTCGGGGGGCCTGTCGCAGCCGGCGGGCTGGCAGTCGCTCCTCTCCTTCACCATCCTCTTCCTGGCCTGGCTGGCCGGCTTCAGCTCCCGGCTCTTCGCCGTCATCCGCTTCGAGAGCATCATCCACGAGTTCGACCCCTGGTGAGTCCCCGCAGCTGCCGGCCGGGACGGGACGGGGCGGCGGGAAAGCCGCCCCCTCAGCGGGCGCGCCTCAGGCGGCCGCCGCGCCGTGAGCCCCGGCGGCGGAGGTGGGGGGGGGGGGGGTGCTCCGCAGGCTTCCCCCCGCCCCGGCCGCGGGGACGGCGGGAGGCCCCCGCCGCTCCGCCACTTCGCGAAGTTGCGCCCTGCCCGTTCCCCCGGCCGCCGGGCGGAGGGAGCCGAGAGCCGCGGCCGCCCTGGGAGGGAGGCGTGGAGGGAGGGAGGCGGTGCGGTCGGGACGCGCTGTGGCCGGTCGGAGGGGGCCCGAGGGGTCGCGGTGCGGGGGGGACGGGCGTGAGGGGCCGCCGCGGGGCAGGGGCCGGCGGGGGAAGGGAAGCGCCGGCAGGGAGCGGCGGTGCCGGGCGCTTCGGTGTCCCCGCAGGGCGGGAGGGAGCGCGGCGGCGGCCTCGGGGACGGGGAGGCGGCTGTTCCCCCGCATCCGGCGGAGTTGTGCGGGCTGGACGCGGCGGAGTTGCGGCAGGACTCTCCGAGGGGCGCGGGGAAAGTTGTGGCGCCGGCAGGGATCGGCGGCTCCGGCGACCGCCCTCGTCATGGAGCGCTTGTACCGAACGTGACCGACGCCCGGGTCCCGGTCCTTCTATCGCGGCGTTGGTCTCCAGATGTGCGGGGCGGCTTCTCGGAGTGGTCGTTCCTAGAGCCCTCGTCGGCCGGGGAGGGGGAGGAGGGTGAGGAATGCACTGCAGGAAGTAATCTTCATAAAAGTGACTTGAGGGATTATAGGGAAACGGGTGACATTGATTTACTGCCAGGTGTTTCAAAGCTGCGTTTCTGAGCCCAAGGACTTTTGCCGTTTCCCACGCATTTGATCCTTCTGAAGATTGTTTTCCCTGCTGTAGAAGCCCTCTGTTCTTTTCCCTATTGGAGGGAACTGAAACCATTTTATGTATAAGATCAAGAAATGCCGCACTCGTCCCTTGCAGCAAGGCGAAGTGAAAGATGATGGGACTTGTGGGGCAGGTTTTTTTAATGCAAAAACGTGACAATGAATTTTTATTTTAGTGGCTACCTCATCCTAGGAATCTGTGGGTTTTTTAGAACTTTAAGTAGGGTAAGCGGCAGATTACTTTAGAATAATGAATTATCTGGTTTTCATTTAAAATTTTATGTCTCGAGTCTTACTGTTAATCGCATGAAGGAAGGAGATGCTTTGTTTTGAAATGCACGGTAGATGCTCTGTTAAACTTAATCAAAAATTGTTACTGAAATTGTACTTATCTGCAAAGCATGCACTCCACTTTGATAGTTGCAAAAGCACAACTTCCTCTTTTCTGGTTGGTTTTTCCCCCCTCGCTCCCTCCCCCCAATGTAATCCATTCACAAATCATGGCTCAGAATAGTGGATAGAGAACAAGGAATTGCTTTGTTTTTAAATGCTGTCTGAAGTAATACACGCTTTGTGATGTGAAAGCCAAATATCTCAAAATATCTTCAAAACATCAAGTAATTGCCCATAATTTAAGTGTTTTTCTCTGCAAACACAAATGAATGGAAGGAATGCAAACTTTCAATTAATGAAGTTAACAACGGGGGGGTGCACAGTTAAACACATCTGCAATGAGGCTGTGAACCTAGGGTTGTATCCTATGGAGTCGTTCTCAGGTTCTTCTAATCTAAATTTAAGCAAAGAGACTCCTTTCTCTCATGGGAGAAGCTTTTTTATTAAGCATACAACCCACATTTTTTTACAACTTTATCTGATTTTTATAATCAAGGCTCATTCTTGTTGGATAAATGGAAATGCTACAGTGTTGAGTTGCATAACTTTTGTTACTAAGCTTTGAAGGACATTTAAAAAGGTGCTGTGGGAGTTAAGTTCATAGCCATGATATGGCTGTAAAGATAAGCTTTTGGTTTAAGCAGTGTGTAAGTTGATGCAAAGTCAACTTCCTGAGTATACAAACAGAAGGCATTGCTGCCTATGCCGCTTTCTGTACCTTTGTTAATTAGAGAATTGATGAAGTTGACAAAACTCATTGATTTTAATGCAGGTCTGTGAGAAGGAGTTGGAAATGTCAAGAATCATGCCAGTGTCATGTTCCTGCATGCCAGAAATGGTAGAGGCAAATGCACTTAAGTTAATTAGTAGGAAAGAGAACCTAAAATGGTAGAAACTGAGGAAAAACAAAGGGCTTTCTCTATTGCAGCAGCAATATTGGTGGAAAGAGTAAAGAATGATGTCACTCCTAAATACTGTTGAGTAGCTAGGTAGGAATGTTTTTTCACAGTTGTAAGGGTCTTACAAGTCTGAATCTAATGTGGAAAGGAGCTTATGAAAAGAGATTAGAAGTAGTGCTCTATTTTTATTTTTTTAACCACTTCTTTAGCAGCTTGTCCAGGTAAACTGGATTTCCACCCTCCACCCCCCCCCCCCCCAGGACAGCGGCCATAGTCTTTGCTGCTGGAACAGTTCCGTAGTTTTCTCTGTTCCTTTGGCTTTTCCTGTCAAGCTTGCATAGGATCTCTTGCAATGTGTTGATATGTCACCTATTCTCTAGTTTTCATTTTGTTATCAAGAGAGGAAGCTGAGGTATGTTTGATAAAATGAGGAGCATTAGGCAAATCTGTTATTCTTTTGAATGGAAAAATATTGTTGCCTCTGAGGTGTAGAAAGCTTTCTCATTTACTTAGGAATCCAGTTTTCTGGTATGGACATAAGAAAAGTAGATCATCTGGGGTGGGAAGAAAGGGAGATTTGCCTTGGGTTTTCTGCATATTAATTGAATTAAATACTACTTTTTTCTAACATCTCTTTCAAGCTGCATTTCTGACAGTAAATTTAGGTTTCAATTCAGGGGCGGATGGTTTCCTTGTTTTGTAAAATTAGCCTCTGAAACTTAATCCAGTTGGCATTTCTTTCAGAAATGACCCAAATGTAGTACAATAGGCCAAGGCAATAGAAAGAGGACAGCTTTTGCTTTTGGTCTCCATTACAATACAATGCCTGTGTGAGGAAAAAACAAACTCGTATTTCGAGATCACCATACTGACACTTACAAACTTGTAACCTGTTCGTCATTACTGGGGTTACTGTTTTTTTCTGCACTGAATACATCTTCCTTATAGTATTGATGCTTTATTTTGATTTATTTCTCATGTCTTGTTTGCTTTCCATACTTGAGCTGGTCCAGAGACTCTGAAAAATGCATGTCATTTTTGGCAGCTCCTAGGTCAGGTGAGCTGTTACATGAAGTCAGTCAGCATTGACTTTAAGCTGTACTATTGACAGGCCTCCAGCATCTAACTTCAGGATTTCATTATCAGGCCAAGAACTTGAAACATGGACAGTGATGGTACATTGGGATGGACAGGTTTCATGTCTGAAATTTGGTTAATCTGTTGGCTGGTTTGGCAGCTGGGTGGACCAAGAGCATAATTTCTGTGCTGTGTACACACAAGTGCACAGCGAAACCTTTTCATGAAAATACAACAGCATGTTTAACTCAGTTGTCAAGCGAGCTCATTCTTTCTGTCAGATCTTGCCTTAAATGCTAGCATGGCTGCTGAACCAAGGCAACCAAAATTATGGAGTACTTGAACAGGGACTACCTTCTATGCACTGTTTGTCTAAAGTACAGCTCCAGCATGCCTGTATGCTATTTCATTTGGCTGCTTGTATCATATATATACGTAATAATCTATATATGTGTGTATATATACATGTATACATATAAGGTAGATCTATCTAGCAAGATGGTTGCACCCTGATACTGCTACTAACTAAAATGGTAACAACCTTTGGTACATCAGTAGTCTTCAGGGAGTGCTATCAAAATAGTAACATTCATCCTGTTTGCACAGTTCTTACAGTTCTCACACGTGTGACTTAATGGTATCTTAATGATTATTAATCATATCCCATGACATTAGATCAAACTTTTGTCTTTCCCTGAGAATTTTAACAGCTTGCTAAATACCAGATTAACACCGGTTACCTTAGGAGTGAAATAGCTGGCTTAAGCTGGAATGCAGAAGCTCGTGTGTCTGAGCATGAGACCCTCTCCGTACCAGTTGGCACATGCAGGATGGAGCACCAGTGCAATCTTTGACAGATACATTTGCCTACCTACTGCTGCCAGGAATGTTGTCTCCTACTGTCCTGCCAGTTCCTGGTACTGAACAGCACTGCCATGATCTCGTACATCTTTGCCTCTTCCAAACCAACATCACTGATTGCTCAAACCACCAGCTTTTTAACTGTCATCAGGGTGACCATTGTTTATCATACCTCACTGAGGTAACATAATTGCGCTAGTGGGAAGTGTGGTTTACAGATATGATAGTAACCCACTTTCTCTGCACTAATACCATCATCTACCATTAGTGGACTTGGTGAGTGGGGATGAACTGGTGAAAAGAAACATAAAGTCGATGTCATTGCTTGCATTTCAGAGGCAGACAGGTTAAAGGAAGTTAGGATTTTATCTTGGGCATAGCCGAAAAGGCAGGTTTTGCTAGGGTCGAATCATGTTTACTAGATGGATTCTTGAGCTGTTATGAACTTTTATCATTCACAAAAACTTAAATTAACACCTATAAATATGATATGAAAGCTTCATTAAAATACAAAGTGTGACTCAAGTGAACATTAGAAGTGGTGTATGGAATTGATCGAACACTGAAGGTTGTGTAAAAGTATTGATTTCGTTGGGAGAGAGTAAGTTTGTGGGTTTGTGTTGTAGTTAGCTGATCTGATGGTTGCCTTTTGGAGTAGGAGTTCTCCTCTGTCACCCACTGTGCAGTCCTGCTTTTTTCTTTGTGCTTGCTCTAAAGCACTCATGGTGAGTTGATTCACTGAGGTAAATTGTCAAAATACCGGAACGTTTTAGTTCCCCAGTCCTGCCCACTGTCAGTTTTTATATTGCACTTTAGTTTCTTATTTTTAAGGAAGAATATGCATGTTGGGAGGGAATGTAAATAGCAAATGATTTTAGATGGTAAACTGGGATTGAGTGATAAGGTGGAGACGTATACATATAAAAACAGAGCATGTTAGGGCACTGGAGCAACAGGATTGGCAAAATAGTATGTAGCAGTGAATGACAGTACCTTAAGCTGGTGTTTATAAGGGGAAAAAAATTCATTTAAAGAGGGTGATAGCGTTGATAATGTGATTTAACAATTCCTAATCTGTAGGCTATGGTCAGATGTGGCCCACCCAGACAATTCATCTGGCCATTGCTTACCTGCTAGTGGCTCTTCTTGCTGGGCAAACAGACAGGCTGTTGTCTAGTCTGCTTGCCTAGTAAATGTGCTCTTCTTGAGGGGTGACAGCCACTGTCATCTCCAAACCACTGTCTTTCCAGAGGCTTTCAACCCATCATATAAGCTTGTTGAAGGTGAGTACATGAATGTGGATCTCTTTAGGAAACATTTCCCACTTACTTTAGGATTCTTTTCCCAAAGGCTTCCTTTTGTTTATAATTTTTGACAACTTCCAGACCTTGGGAAAGCATTTGATTACAGTCCAGTTTGAATATAATCGCTTTGGGTTGATTTTGAGATGTTGCAGATGTCATGAGATTCATATTAAAAACTTTCTACTGTAGCATCTTCATTCACAAGCTTTTTGATTCTATGAAATGAGAAATATTCTATTTATTTCTATTTTATAGGAATATGTTTTAAAAGATTGGGTACTTACTGTTAATGAGCAGTTGGATTAATTTTTTTGTGACTTTTTTCTAAATGTAAGCTACAGACATATTACATTTGAATGACAAAAGTTGTTTACACTCTAGTAATACTAATAATTTTAGCAGGATTTCAGGTAGCCAGGTAGTTCAAACTCCTTTCTGCCATTTTATTATACAAGGAAGAATATTCTAGCGTAGTCTCCAAATCTGATTTAGCAGGGCCTGTGTGTTCATGAAGGGCAAGTTTTTAGATTTTTATGTTCTTGGAGAATAGCCTGCCACATACCTTCCCCTTCCCCCCTTTTTAATGAGGAAGATCCAGACCAGGCATCTTTTTTGATCACTTCTATTGCAATATGACATGGGTTGAGAAACTCTGTTAGTACAGGTCAGTCTCTGGCTTTTGGGGCTTTCTAGATTATAAGATAATAAATCCTGTATGGCCAGGGACTGAACAGCCTTTCCTTGTTTAGGTGCTTCAGGGTGCTGTTTTGAAGCCAAGTAAGCTTTTCTAGAAGGTTGATACGGTGTTAACAGTCAAGAAGATGTGCAGTTGACTGTACTGAACTTTTCTACTGCTTAGGAAATTGCAGAAGTAGGTAAATATTAGAAATTTAATGGAAGGAGGACAGTCTGAAAAAAGAACATTGGACAGAGTTGAAGGCGTAGCAGAGGCTATGCTTTGTGAGTGAGGAGACCTCAGGCTAGATTTGATCAGTTAGACTGATGCAGCTGAAAAGCGGTTCACCATGTGGCCTCATAAAATAACACTCGTGTCGGAATCAAATCTCTGCTCCATCTCTACTATTGTTTTCCTGCTTTATTTAGCAGGTAGTGTTTCTTTCCTCACTTGCACAACTTTTAATTGGGGTGAAGAACCTCATCAGACTTCATGTGGGTGCAGTGATGGGGTTATGCATGAGAGGGTAGGAGGACCGGTGTTCATAAAACACGTGCAGAGTATGGTTGAGTACAGAGACTATCCTTGCAGTCGTCTTTTGGAAAACATAGGAGGTGAGACAGAATGCTTGCAGTGTTGACCCTTTTATTGATTTGTGGATAGCAGAATGAAACTTGAAAAGGAAAATGTATCGGAATGTTCTGTGTAGGCTGGGTCAAACTGAACCAGCTTAATGCCATGATTTTTTTTTTTTAAACAGTCTTCAGCAAATACTCACAAACACTTGACTAGCTAGAGCAAATGCTATGATGAAAATCCTTGAATGGACTTTTCTTGGCAGATATCCTATTATTTGAGCAGCTTAGTATGTTCTGTTTTTTAAACAGAAATTTGATTTGATTATGTAGGGTTAGGGTGGTTTATAAAGGTTACCTTTTGCTTCCTATCATAATTCTGCCTCTAATAGTCTCTGATTTTGGCAGCCTGTAATCCTAATACTCATGCTTTTAAATCTGTCTCATGTTGAACTGGTGGGGGAAGGGGAGAAAAAATTTTGGACAGTAATTCAAAAATCTTATAGGTACTAATAGTTTTTTTTAAATTGGTTGGGGATAGGCTGGGTTTAGGGAGGTGTCTTTGCTGTTCCACAAAGATCTCTTCTGATTCAGTCAGGTTATTTCCCATTTAATGTCTATCTGTGCATGTGCTGCAGAGTTTCCTCAATTTTTGAAAATTCCATTCTTGCAAGCCCTTTGAGGTACATTTGTACTGACATTTAGGGCTAATCCTGAGGGCTTCTTTCTACTTAGCAGACCCATTAAAGCTGCTGCTTTTGGAGCCTGTGGAGCCTGCACCCTGTAGCAGGGCATGTACAGCAGTTTTTATTAACTCCTTCAGCAAAACTTCTTCTAACCATCAGTCTTACCACTCGCTTGGAGAACAAAGTGGACTTAGGACAAGTATTAGGACAAGTATTGCTATAGTCTTTCTGTGCTTTACATCTGCAATAAGTTTTGTAGTATGTCCAATGGATAGACTTACTTTATGTCCCTGTAGCTGAGCAGAGCTTGTGATCTTTATGAGAGCTGTTGCTGGGAATCAAGCTGAGGTATTTTTAATGTGGGTGAGCTGGTAGGTCTGGGCTTGAGAGGTACCATGAAACTGACCCTGATGTTGCACCACACCTTACGCAAGGTGTAAGCAGCCTGAGGAATGAATGTAAGGACATAGATACAAACAAAATAGATCCGCTTCTGTATTTCTCAACTTACTGCTACTTTCCCAGGGTAAAATCTCCTTTGGCATATAGAGAATTAAATGCTTCCTCTCCTTCAAAAGTTTTTGCTATTAAGTGAGGCAATATCCCTGTGCTTTAGAAAAACAAATGGTTTATTTTAAACAAGGAGTAGCTGAATTTGTCCATGAGTGCTTGTAAGAGCAGGAAACAGTACTTAAAATGTCTGTCTGCTATGAGAGACCCAAGTCCGGTATCATACACTACTTTTTAAAGAGCCAGTCTAATAAAAATGACTGGGGTATGTGGACTGTAATGATAATTATTTCCAGGTGTTACAATGCTTATCATATCATTTTCTATGGCAATTGATTTATATGGGTTACATTAGTTTGTTAGGTAAAGAGCATGTTGGAGTTCTGCTCAGCTGATAATCCATGAAGACAGAATTGCAGAACACCTTTTCAAAACTTCCCTCACTTAAACAAAAAAACCCTTGGGAAACTACATTGCAACTGAGGATGTCAGTTTGGTTTGATTATTGATTTTTTGGTGGTGTTCTTAATGGGATTGCTATTATCTTCTAGACTGTTTTACACAGTATTATTTACATTTATTTAAAAAGAGTGGCTCACTGTATGCATGGCCACCATCTATCCTGTTTGTTGAATGGCAAATGGATTTTGCAGAAGGGAAAAATAGCATGTAATTATGTAATTTTAAGCTGTTCTAGCACACGTGGCTGGGCAGCCTACATCTTGTGATTTCTCTGCTTTATTTTTTTCAGTCTCTGCATTCATTTTTTTGCAATTGTTATACTATACATGGTAGCCAACTTCTTCAACTTCAAGGAGTGTGATTTTATTTATTTTTATTCTGATCTTCCCAAGAGATTGATATTTTAAGGAAATCTAGGTATGGAAAGCACCTGTTTGAAGATGCAGCTGACTGGGAAGACCACATGTTGAACAGAATACTTGTGTGCTATAGCCAGAGGATTTGAAAATACAGCAATACATTTGCTTGATGCAGAAGCAAAAGACAACAAAACAAGCCTACTTGTCCTGAATACTTTTCTTTATCTTTATCCAGCTTTTTTTTTTTTCCCTGTAGTCTATTGCATATGTCAAATGTGCTTCCTTCCTATTCTAAACTTATCCCAAGTAGCATTTCGAAGTTCACTTGAGCAACTTAGAATTTCATAAATATTGTTTGGAATGTATATCTTGAAAAAGGCAGTTTCATCTTCATGGTTGAAATATTTAAAGTTTATCATTTGAGTATTAAAGGCCTTTAAAATGCCTTAAAGTTGCAATTCTTCTAATTTAGAAAGTCAGCGAAACATACTTGGAGTTTTGGCATTGTTGTATTGATATTAACAACAGAAGTAAATAGACATCTCTTTGGCTTGCTTTACTGTAGAAGAAGAGTAATGAAAGCCAATGCGGTGTTTGGGTTTTCCAAGAAGTTCTGTAATGCTACTGTGTTTTGACTGTTTTATCTTATACAGGTGACTAGAATGATTTATCTAATGTCAAATGTCTGAAGTAATATTTGAAAAACTGTTGCATATGTCTGACAATTCATTTTACTGTGTAACAGTTTTAATCTTTCATTTGCCAAATAGAAAATGGATTTTGACACTAGAGAGTCTACTTTAAACATTTGTAACAGTATCTTAATTTGTGATGTCTCAGGTCAGCTAGTAATGACAAATGTAATTTTTCTCCTATGGCTAAACATCTTCAGGAGCCAAGGAATTTTTAGTACCTTAATTTTGTAATCCACCGCTACCTCACCAGCACTCCCCCTACCCTCTCACAATAAAACCGAGTTTTTGCTTGGGACAAGACTGGATGATGTGTTTTGTGTCAAATATGTCATGCTTGTAATTGTTTCATCACTGAATTTTATTTTTTAGCTTTCGCTTTTATAAGTCAACTTCAGGGTCCCATTTTCCTTATGCTTCCATCATACTCCAGTTTCAACACAACATTCTTACCTATGCACATCGTGGTTTTGCTTTGTGATAGTATGTTCCGTACAGTGCCATCTGCTGCCTCCTTTCAGGGCTATCTTCGAGAAGAAAAAGCCACAGAACAGCTTTAAATGTTAGTTGAATGGTACTTTTACCTGGCAAGTTAAGCAGTGTTGTCTTCTATCTCAGTATCTGGTACGCTGTGCTGGAGTACCCATGGATATCATTTGCGCGTTGGAAAATGCATGGAAGATGATTCCAAAGGTTCCTTCGAGAACCTCCAGGAAGCTGCTGTGGCTGGTAAGATGGTGGTTCAGAGTGTTTTGAATAAAACCTGACTCTGAAGAGCTACAATATGGCAAGTTGCTGCTGAGCTTGTCTTCACCAGTATTAACGGGCCTTATTTGCATCTAATCAAGTGGAGCAGTTCTCCTGAATTTCCCATCATCTGTTGGACATTTTCTGGGGTAGTTTGCTGCTGTGTTACACGTTAAGGCAACTCGCAGATATCTCATAACCACAGGTGTCAGGATGCAGGGAAAGGGAAACTCCCCTTTTCCAGTGGCAGTGAGCTACTATATTGGCACATCTTGTACCCTGATCCAATCTCAAGTATCCATGAGTTCTCTGACCAACAGGCCATGGGTTACTCAGGGGTGAACATATCAATAAGTTTCTGCTAAAGCTCTTCTACTGTGCTGTAACTGTTTAAAAGTTCTGCCAGAAATAAGATTGTCATTGCTTAAACAGTTATATGGGATGTTTGGGATCTAGAGCCAAATCCCTTTTCTGAATCAGGAAGGCTAACTCTAGTTTTCTAATTTAAATACACATTTGTGGAGAGAGAGTTGAGAGGGCACACGGTCTGGTGGGGATTGAAGCGTGAAAGGTCCTGGAACAGGCAGATTTAATTCATGTCTGGAGAGTGAGGAGAAAGAAGATTTAGGATTATGTGGCCTTAGAACTATCCCTTGAGAACTTCCGCTAGGTCCTTCCCAACAACTCTCATATATCCTCTTTTCAGACCCGCCTGAACTGCAACTGATCCTCTTGCTTTAGTATCCTCCTTTCCCCATTCTTTTTCATGGGAAACCAGACATTCATTTTACCTTTTCTCATTTTATTTGGCAATGGGGGAGAAGGGAAAGGCATGGTACCTCAAGTTAGTACTTGTTATTTAATAAAATGGCATTAGAAATTAAACTCATCCCTTTTACTGTTCATTAATATAAGACAGAAGGGCTTTAGCTACCAAACTGTATACTAATGTAGTCAGCTGGTCAAGGAGGTGATGTGTTTTGGAAAGGACATGCTCCTGGACGTATGATAGATGAGGCAATGGTGAGTGTAGCCTATGAATATTTCTGTAATAGCATTTGTGGCAGAAAGGCGTCACAGCTTCAAAGCATATGTGTGTAATATTAAGCCTAGCTCCACATTTCATTGGTTTTGGGTTGTTTTTTTTTTGTTAAAAAAAGCCCCTTTAAGGTCACTTCTAAACATGAATTGGATTTTACTAAAGTGACAGGAGCACAGTGAAATAGTTTGGTAGCTACAATATAGTAAGACTAAGCAATACTAGAAATTCCATCACATAATGAGAAAACAAACATGTAACTTTAATTTCACATTGTACATGGCAGGAATATGCTGAGCACTGTAGTCACTGCACTACACTTCATATGTAGTGTTTCTGTGAAGTTACTTAATAAAAAGCAAACAATGTTTTGTTATTACACTTTTGTGTTTCTTGTGCATAGTCTTTAAAGGAACATTGGTAACCATTAAGTACAATTCTTAACAGGTTGAATTAAATTCAGTGAAAACCTGCTTTTTTGTTGTTGTTTAGACTTGAAATAGTATGAAAGATATAAATGTAGGGGATAACTGATTTTAAAATCTGCTTGCTGTACTTCAGAATAAATCAGTCATTGAAAGTGGATCAAGGATGCAAAATATACTTAGAAAGATAAACTCCAGTCTGTGTATTGTAGGGAAGGATGAAGACAACCTTCTGTTGTCATCTACTTTCCTGGTCTTTGTTTATTTTATTGGTGACATCCTATTCCCACATCAGCTTCCTCCAGTGTGAGAATATGCAGTCACTTTGCAAGCAGCTGGAAGTCTTTCTGCCCTCAGCTGGAGGCCACCATTCTCTTCTGTTGGACTGTATTAATAGGTCATGTGAGTATTCCTAATCTGCTTCAGAAAAAAAACAGGTGAAATAGTTCAGATCATCTTTAGAGTGGTTTGCTTTTTAGCTGTGATTCAAGCTAGTTTGTCTGATTTGGGCACGGAAGTGGATTAGGAGTGCTTCTGCACTCCTTTTAACTAGCAAAGCTCAGTTGAAGGATAACCGCCACAGTTAAATTTGGATGAGTGTGTAATTCACTACAAGGCATCCTGGAGTTGGTTTTTTTTTTTTGGTCCTCCCTCTCTTACCCTTTTGCACTTGGGCTATATTCATGCCTTTTTCTTTTCAGCTTTATTTGATTAGGGCATAATTAGATCTGTGTCTAGGTTTCTGCAAACCCTGGACATATTGTTTGGTTTGTTCTGCAGATAGCTATGTATGTATATCTATATATGTACATACCCACAGCGGAAAATTGCCTGATCCTTGCTATATGCCTGATGAATGCAATATTTATGTCCATTTATGTCAGGTTACTGAAGGGTTAAGCAGAATTTGAGCAGACATATTGACATTAGATAAAATTAGGTCTTTAACTAGGCCTCAATCACTGGACAGAAATTGTTCAAGTTAGATAGACTGTCTGGTTATGCTCGATGATGCTTTGTATTACCCACGCTGAAACATTAATTTTTTATTTTTTTCAGCATTCGTTGTAGTAAAAAGTCAGTAAGTCAATGTTGCAACAGATGGAGCTGTACAGGTGCTGTGTGAGAGGTCCAGCTTCTTGGACTAAACATAATCTACATACAGAAAGGACAACTGAAAGAAAGCGTAGTCAGAGAATTCAGGTAACTGAGCTAGATGCAGGAGGAAGAACAGCAGGTGCATTAGGCGATGTACTAAAGAGCAAATGTTTAAGGAATATTGGATAAAACACTACATTATTTTAACTTGCTAAACTGACTTAGGCTGCTGGCATGCAACCACAACACTGTAGATTCTTTTCATTTCTGTGAGCTAACAAAAAAAAAGTACGTTGACATAATCTGTACAGAGTGGTTTGATATCTAATGTCTGATTCTGGCTGGACCTACTCTTTCTGATGTTACACAGAAGTTCAAGCAACAGGCTGTTGGTTATTGAGGGGTGAACACAATAGTTTCTGCTAAAGCTTTTCTACAGCGCTGTAACTGTTTACACATTGTACCAGAAATAAGACTATCATTGCTTAAATGATTATGTGGGATGTTGGGGATCTAGAGCCTTTCTAAGGGTTCTGTTTACTTTTTACCATGTCTCGTATTTTATAGGGTAGAAATGGTCTGACAGGCCATCTTGCATCCAGACCGATTCCTTAAATTTCACTTAATGGGAAGTGATTGTGAAGTTGGTTCAACTGCATTTTGGTGTAGCTAGTACTTCCATAGTTGCCACTGCATTGTAGCATACAGGTGACTTTAGAGATGATGACTGTGCCACATACTCCCAAATAGTTAAAATATAATTAAAGTACCCATAACAAATAAGAAATATCCTTTATTTTACTCCATATTTCAGACTATTACAAAAATTAGTATTCTTTTCTGGGTACGTACTAGATCTTGCTACAGTATAGCAGGTAGTATATTTGAGATCAGTTAATAAGAGTCCGCTATAGTTGTTTAGCTGTTACAGGTTGCTTTGTTCTGTAGTAGAATACCCTGAAAAAAGTGGCTTGGGACCTAGTCATCCATTGTTCCTAGTCACTTCTTGTGAAGCAGTCATGTTCATCCCATTGATTTCTAGTATCACATTTCTCACGGAAGGAATATTTTGCTGCTTAAAATATATTGTTCAGCTAATTGCCTTTTGAATTCCTTTCTGCTGACCAGATCCTCATGTACCAGCCTTTAACGTAGAAGATCCTGAAGTTAAGCTGCCTGCATCATGTTAAAAACAAGTACAGCATGAATCTGTTTCATCTGGAAGAAACGTCCTTCTTGAACATATTCTTGAATTTGGTGGAAAGCATCCAGAGTTGTAAGATGCAAGGCTAATGCACCACAGAGTAGCCCAACAGCACTCAGAAAAAACAGACATAACGCTATAGGGCCTTTTGAGTTTATGGTAGTTAATACTGGATTGAGCAGAGAGGTGATGCCTCTCAAGAAGCTGGTGCTGTCAAAAGAGCACATATTAAGAACACATATTGCCATCAGTATTGATGCCAGTCATAGTGTAGTATCTGCAGTGAAGTGTATGTCCAGTAGAGAAGAAAACAAGCATTCAATTTTCCCCTCTAGGAATTTCAGATTATTCTGTTTGCATCTTATCATTGAAACCTCTTGGGAATTTTGACTGTCCCAAGAAAAAATAGCATCACGACTTTCTTCTTAGGTCTAAAATGTTGTTAAATTTTATGAATGGCATAATTCACTGGCGAAGTATGTCTTTTACTATTGATAAAACTAATTCTTTTCTTAATAATCTGCCTTGAGACATGGAATAGTTCAAAAGCAAGACAGAAAAAAAGTCATGAAAAAGCCTAATAGGCATCAGTGTCTGAAACTGTAGGCAGATACACACCCACTACAGTGATGATGGGAAGCATATCGTGGCTTCAGATGTGGTATTGTGTGAAAAGTACAAGCTGTGGTCATGGAATGCTTTAAAAAGCTTGCAGTTCTTTAGGAAAAATATTGAAGATGCCCTGGGCTCTCTGAAGAAGTTAGAGCGACTGTATGCTCCCTGTAGAATTTCATATCATTAAACTACTGGCAGCACGCAGTTCTTGATTTTAGCACTTGCTAAGCATGACATCTTATTGCAGGCAGTAAAAATACCATGCCAGGTAGCGGCAGTAGGAATTCTGTAATCCTTCTTAAACACATTGGGGACATTCTGATATTCTTAATGGTTATTCTATAACCATTCTGGTATTATTCAGGATTTGCATTGAGCATGGTTGAATATTGGACCTGAAAAAATAGGTGCCCTTCTGGTTGTGCCATCCAGCTTTTTCTTCTGCCTGGGCTTTCTACTATTCTTCCCCATCAGGGATTATTCTAATAGTATTACAAACATGAGTTTTGTTGCTCGGCTGGATTCTAGGAACAGAAACTTCTTCCTCCTTTGACTCAGAATGTCCATCTTTTCTGAAGTTAGGTGGCCACATCACTGCGGAACTTCCTGCCCTATTATTACTTCAGCATACTAACTATCCTTCGTACAACAAAGGAGTCTTCACCACATTTTTCTGAGTGTGTTTCTTCAGAATTAGGAAATCTGAAGTCAAAAGCAGGACCATGACCAGTTTTGAACCTGAGGAAACTCATTATGATAGTACTGCTGCCAATTCTCTTATGCAACACTAGACTTCTGGTTGACAGTCAGCTGGCAGGATGTTTATTTCTCTTTTCAAATGGCCCTACTTGCAACAAAACACCTAAAGATTAGTTGGGCCTCTCTGAATGTAGGGCACTCTTGCGACCTTTCACCAAATACTTGATATTAGTTGAGGCTTATCTCGGAATACAAAGAATAATTACATATCCATATATTTTGAGATAAAATCATAAAGACTAAACCATCAAAAAATCCATATTGAACCCCCTAAAACTGACAGAATTAGGACAATATTAAACTCTACAATAGCCAAAGTTTTTTTTTTTTCTTTCTGGTGGACTTGACTTAATTACTGTCTTTTTCAGTCAACTTTAGTAAGAACTGTGCAAACATGTTTCATGTCTCTTGTGAAAGACTGGGGGAAGTTAATGCGTTCATGACTCCTGGGTGTTTGTTGCCCACTGAGGTGCAGAAGCTCCAATTGAGTGTGCAGAGTTGCACTGAGTTTGTGTGGCAAGGTTTTGGTAGCAGGAGGGCTACAGGGGTGGCTTTTGTGAGGAGCTGCTAGAAGCTTCCCCGTGTCCAATAGACCCAGTGCCTCCCGGCTCCCAGTCAGACCCGCCGCTGGCCAAGGCCGAGCCCATCAGCGATGGTGGTAGCCCCTCTGTGATAACATATTTAAGAAGAGGGGGAAAAATAAACCTGCACAACTGCAGCCGGAGAGAGGAGTGAGAATATGTGAGAGGAGCGACTCTGCAGACACCAAGGTCAGTGAAGAAGGAGGGGGAGGAGGTGCTCCAGGTGTCAGAGCAGAGATTCCCCTGCAGCTCACGGTGAAGACCATGGTGAGGCAGGCTGTGCCCCTGCAGCCCGTGGAGGTCCACGGTGGAGCAGATATCCACCTGCAGCCCGTGGAGGTCCACGGTGGAGCAGATATCCACCTGCAGCCCGTGGAGGTCCACGGTGGAGCAGATATCCACCTGCAGCCTGTGGAGCACCCCACGCCGGAGCAGGTGGATGTGTCTGAAGGAGGCTGTGACCCCGTGGGAAGCCCGTACTGGAGCAGGCTCCTGGCAGGACCTGTGGGCCCATGGAGAGAGAGGAGCCTACACTGGAGCAGGTTTGCTGGCAGGACTTGTGACCCCGTGGGGGACCCACAGTGGAGCAGTCTGCTCCTGAAGGACTGCATCCCGTGGAAGAGACCCACATTGGAGCAGTTCATGAAGAACTGCAGCCCGTGGGAAGAACCCATGTTGGAGAAGTTCGTGGAGGACTGTCTCCCGTGGGAGGGACACCACGCTGGAGCAGGGGAAGAGTGTGAGGAGTCCTCCCCTAAGGAAGCAGGTGTGGCAGGGACAACATGTGATGAACTGACCGCAACCCCCATTCCCCGTCCCCCTGCGCCGCTCAGAGGGAGGAGGTAGAAAAAATCAGGAGTGAAATTAAGGCCGGGAAGAAGAGAGGGGTGGGGGGAAGGTGTTTTAAGATTTAGTTTTTATTTCTCATTATGCTACTGTGATTTGATTGGTAACAAATTAAACTCATTTCCCCAGGTTGAGTCTGTTTTGCCTGTGACAGTAATTGCTGACTGATCTCCCTGTCCTTATCTTGACCCACGAGCCTTTCATTATATTTTTCTCTCCCCTGTCCAGTTGGGGAGGGCAGTGATAAGAGCGGCTTGGTTGCCATCTTGCATCCAGCCTGGGTCAACGCACCACAAAAGCAATAACGTTTTCCACTAAAAACTGTGGTAGTTGTGCGTCTAGAGAAATTCCAGAAAAAAGATTTGTGGACACATAAGTACTTGATTATATATAAATGTTCTAATTAGCAACAATTCATGCAGTGTATCTTTATGTTTGTATTAGATTTAAGACCTAATAAAACCATTCTGCTGACATCAGCTTAAGTTAAAAAGAAAGGAACATGAGATTTTTCAGAAATAGAATTGCCTGGTTGCTCTTCCATTTTGCAGAGTTATGTCAGTTTTGGCTCAGATGAATGGAGGACCACCCTTCGTCTTTCTGGCTCTTACGCATGTAGAGCTCAGTGTATGTTTTCTCCTGTCTTACTGTGGAGTCTGTAACACCTTGGGTTTGGGTTGTGGGTGGTAAGAAAGGCTCTTTACGTGTCATAAGTACTTCTGCATACAGGTATTGCTAGTGCAAAATTCTGATCTTGATTAGTTGAAAGTGGCTTAAATGTCCATATATACTTTTACAAGGTTATAAACTCAACAGAAGTGAGCATTTTCATGATGAGAAATACTGCCGTAGTGTACTGAATTCGTTATGTGATTGTTGAAAATTTTCTAAGCCTGCAATTATAAAGGCTTCTGTGCTCTAAAAGTCTTCAGCTGCAGATGCACAAAATTTTCACATCTGCACATTTGGAAAAATGACATGATACAAACTAACTGTGAACATTACAAGCTATCTGAGCAATTCTAGGAGTCAGTTTTTAATGCAAATGTAGATTACAGAATCAATTCTGCCATACAGCATCTAATTAGAGATGGCAAGTCTAGATTCTTGAAAAAGATAGTTGCAGATTGACTCCATATCCAAAATATTCTTTGCATCCAAAGGAAGAATTTATTCAGTGCAACACTTTTATGGGAAATCTAACGAGAAAGTTCAGTAACTTCCATTGAAATGATGAAACATATATACAGTATTCCATATTAAATTTTAAAACACCTGCTTGCCAACATATTATGCTACAAGCACAACATCCTGAAAGACTTATTCTGAAGTCTGTATCTACAAATAAGCAATTACCACAATGAGTTTTGCATATGGTTTTTAAAATGGAAGTACAGTACCCCATCAATCACATAACTAATTCAATGCACTACGGCAGTATTTAGGCACATGCCTAAGAACTTGGCTTGAAAGACTTAGATGAATATTTAAGTTCTCAGTCCATGTTGTGAAGAAGATACACACTTGCTAACATTCAGCGGAGAAAGAGCTCTTAAGGACCTTACTGACTAACACCAGTAAGCGTTGACTTTTCTTATTTTAGCTGACGTTCTAGGAGGAAAAGTGATGCTCTGCTGTTCTCCTTGCCTCTTTCTGTCAGGTCTGTAGTTTGAACTGTCTCCTCCTCTGAGCTAAGCTTTAAAGGAATCGTCAAACAATCCTAAGTCTTCCTACATTTCAGAATTCAAAGTCCAAACCACCAAATTAGTCTGGTATTGTAGTTCGAACCTTTTGGGGGATGCTCTAATGATCACAAAAGCGCTCTATGCATGGTACCATTAATTTTGTAGCACTATTGGAGATACCTGTATTGGTTGCTTCAGTAGAAAACTGAATTTGAATTTAATTTGGAAAGCTTAACTGGGCAACTTGCAAAATAAAGCCTGTAAAGTTTTCAGTTGTATGTTACGTACTGTTAATCTTAACCCTCTCTTCATGCTTGGGTTTGATTTTTATTCCACCCTGTGAACAGCTTTTTTGATGATACAGGGTAAAACTGTAAGATGATTAGTTAGTGCTATTCATAGCGATTGCTTGCTCTGTCCAAGAGCTATGGAATACTCCAGCACTTCTCAGCAACAATTACTGCTATATTCATAAGGAGACATCTTTGGTTTTGGCATTCCTAAGTTTAGTATTTCCTTGACAAAAGTATTATTCAAGATGAACATTCAAGTAAAATTTAGCCTACTGAGAAAGTAAGAACATATAGGAAAAGAGCACACGTACAGCAATGCAGTTACTTCATCCAGATCTTAACAACATCTAAGGCAAATTACACTGATGGCAATGAAATTAATTTGACCCTCCCATTACAACAGAGCGAAAGATCGGAGTGTTTCTTCTTGTGGGAATGTTGTTAACTGTCTAAAACCCTATCAATTTCATGCTACTATTGCCCCATCATCTAGATCTTTTATCTGGCATTTTATAGCTATCTGAGAATATGTAATCTCCGTACTAGCCAGTCAGAAAGAGGGTTGGATAAAAACCCTAAATATCACCTATTCTTGCTGCTGCTGCAGATGGAAGAACTGGGGAAGGCAGTGACACCCAAGCCTGAAATGCAACCCCTACCCAGCACTGGCTGTTCTTGTCTACATTCTGATTCCTCCCTCAGTTGCAGCCCCTAATCTCCAGGATGCAGGCATAGGCAAAGGCAGCACTTCTGGTATTTCCCAGAGCTGTTTTACACCCCTATGAAACCTGTAGGTAGTTATAGATACTGTGACAGTACTGCCGTAGAAATACAATACCACTGTGCTGCGTTTCGAACATGGTTTGAAAAGTGCCAAGACAGTAAGAAGGTTGTGTGACTATGGTTTGTGATACCCACTGTTTGTTAGGGGCTCTCTCCATTCTGGCCAAAAAGGAAACTCTTTTATGAGGTTCAGGCTTTTCCCTAAAGCAGTAGAGTGCTATGACGTGGGTAAGTGGCATTAGAGCATAATACTGGCATTGTGTGATTGCTAGACCATACTGTTGTCTGGTGCACTGCCCATTGCTGCCACTTTGTCAATGCCTGAAGCTGTCTTTGATACGCAGCATTACTCATCAAGCTTCTCCTTATGTATGCATATGTTTATATATACATTTTAACTTATTTTTGTTTGCAGGTTAGCTAGTGGGAGGTGAAGTGAGCGCTTTTTTTTTTTAAAGTCAAAGTGAGGCACTGTAGTTAAGCTTCTAAATACTTTTTACGCTTCTGCGGTCAGAAGGTTATTTCTTGTTCTCAACTATAGGTCTTCTCACAGTGGAAAAATGAATGTACCTATACTATTGCTAATAATTTCTGCTGTAAAGGCATGCCCAGCTGTCTCTGTATGCTTTCATTTGTGGCAAAAGAATCAATTGCTTTTTGAAAGAAGGGGTTAATAGATTTGTATCTATCCAAAAGTATATTAGGAGGGAAGATTAAATCCTTACCTCTTAAGTGGTAGAAGTAGAATGCTGTTACATTGCATTTCAATTTCGGGTGGTAGTCCACTCTTATTAAAGACTTAATGGGATGCTGCCAAAGCTCAAGACAGTTGTTCGCATCCTTCTGAAGTCAGTTATGAAGCTTTACTAGTTCAAAGCATGAGGAGAATGTCAATATGTATTCTTCTCGCCTGTTTCATTTGTTTAACTAATCTTTTCATGCTCTAAAAGTAAACATTAGTCATACTTTTGTAGCCTCTGTGAGTTTGAGTCATGATTTAAAAATTTGAAAGTAATCCATGTTAGTAAATATGTTTCTTGTTTCATTTTTAAAGTGCTAGGATTACAACATTGGCTGGGTTTTTAAGTGTGTTTTAAGTCTGGTCCATAGCTGGCTGGATTTTATGTGTCCTGTGCAACATGGAACTCCTGCTTTGTCTCGTACCATACTGCAGGCACTTGGCACTAAACAAATTAACAATAGACCTTGCTATACTAAGATAAGAGGCTAATTTTACAGGTACAGCATTTCATAAATCACGTTACAGTTGACAGTTCAGAACTGGAGAATTAATTAATATTTAGAAATCTAGTCAAATGGGAATAGTTGCAGGCTTATTAATGTCACATTGCTGTTTGATACAGATTTCTAGGTCAGAATGACTGATGTTTGTGTGAATTTTCTTATATAAACATGACTGACTACTTCTGAAAGTCCACAGTTTTATCAGTTAATGTCTCCTATATAACTGCTTACTTAACATGTAAGAGAGCGTTCCTGAAAATACTGCAGTCTATTTTTTTATTTACCTATTTTTAATGTCATTTGACTGATGCTGTGATAGTTCGGTCAGTGGAAACATGCAGGTTTGCTGACATCTGGCCTTGAATTTCAATTCTTTTTGTTCTTTCACTGTATAGATGAAGAAATCCACTCATGACCTCTGTGTGGTTGTACTTCAGGTATTGGACTTGTAGTGATTAAACAAGTAGGAACTTGATGGGTCTTACAGTCTTGAATGACATTAGCTTTAGTCTGCTGAAATGCATTAGTTCAAAGGAAACCTGGGATATTTTGCGAATCCTAGATATATGAAAGAATTTAATGTAGTTTTAAAATTTGTGTTAGAAGTGATGCATGTTACTGATATAAGTGGGTACTTTCATAAAATAGACAAAATGAAAAATATGCATAAGTTTTTCTAGTCTTGAATACTAGCTGTCTTTGGAAGTCTTTCATGGTGGTTTGCTCATCTAGCCTGTTGTCTGTTAACTATACTCCATTTAGTCATCTGAACTTCTACTTAACTAATGAGTATTATCTTTAATGCTTCTTTAACTAATGAATTTCACATTGTTATCTAAATTACATTAGAATATCTGTTAAGAGGGTTGGGTTTGTGGATGTTGCTTGTTTCAGAAGTGGTGGTCACCCAGGCTGTTCTAATCCTAAACTTTCTTTACAAAACTTTACAGCATGAATACGTGTAGCCTTCTTAGTTTGGCTTTTGAATGATCATTAAAGAGTTGTAGTTTGGGGTAGCATGCACTGCAGTTCTTCTCACAGCAGTCTGATACCTAATTTGAAGAATTAATGGACTTTGTAATAGTTGAAAGGTTTTGCTATCTGAAGTTTGGGAAGTTGGAAAAATTATGTGACAGAAAAGTGGAAGATTAATGCCTTGATGGCAATTCATCGATGTTTTTAATGGTATATGGGCAATGTGGAAGACTGAACTGAAGGTATGCATGGGAGGGCTTTTGTTCTACAAGGAATTTTCTGCAGCAGAGAATGTACAAACTTTGAAAATGAAACTTCATCTGAATAGATTCTACATTGTGTAGATTTTTATTGATTGAAAGGAAGGAATATGTCAAGGCCATTAGTTTGATAGTGTGAACAAATAGACTGATTCCCTTTGTTGCATATTATTACATTACGTCACCTCTCAGTGCTGCATGAAGTAGAGCAGCAGCAGATGTATTTGGGTAGCTGTCCTGTCTCAGAATGGGAGTCCTGCATTGATTCTTCCATGATCTTAATTACGCTTAAGTGGTATTCTGGGTGTGGTAAATAATTGGTTGATAGACTACATTTGAAAACTAGCTTTAAAAGGGAATGCAGAAAATGACAGGAGCATTTGTTAGAGTGATAGAAAACTTTTTAATGTTTATCAAACACCACCACCCCCAAACTGTAACATTTCATCTGTGTATATGCACTAGCTGTAGAAATGAAGAAAATATAGTGGTTAGTAACTGAAAACTTAGTAATTTACTTTAAAACTCTATAGACTTAGAGAGGGCCATTGTAGTTACATACTAAATGAGATGCTAAAGTTTAATTACTTTCTAGGTCTTGGAAAACAGATGACTTAAGGTATGCTTAAAACTTAGGTTCTTGATTTTTTTTCACACCCACCCCCCCCCCCCCCCGCTTTCTTTTCCTGTTTCTTTCTAGGTTTAACTATAGATCAACGCATCATCTTGCATCCCATGGGTTTTATGAATTTTTAAATTGGTTTGATGAAAGAGCATGGTATCCACTGGGAAGAATAGTAGGTGGAACTGTAAGTATTGTAGTAATAACTTAAAGATGACTTTGCAGTAAGTTTTTTTTAACTTTCAGTACTAATTTGACATTGATAAAAGGAGAATCTTAATAAAATATGCTTTTAATTGTCAAATTGCTGCAGAGGAAATAGCAAGATGTTTTTAATTTTTAGCTGCAGGAACTGAGTAAGTCAACATGCTTTAGTCTTTATCCAACAGCATACTGTGAACAAGAAATACAGAACTGAGTTTTACTTCCTTACATATAAACTTCTGACAGTAATAAATAAGGGTATTATGACTCCTGTAATTCTGGTACATTAAATTAAAGAGGAAAAAAAATTTTTTTTTTTAAAAACCAGTTACCTAAATCTCTTAAGGCACAAGTTTTAATCCAGTGGTGTATTTTGAGTGGACTTCATGTGTGTGTGGAAAAATGTTAGGATTTCCCTGGGAAAAGACCTTTTGAAATTAAATCAGCAGGACACCTGTGTGAAGCATCGGGAATAGGTAGAATTGGTGTCAATGCAAGTTACAAGACAGGAAAGGTGGACGAAACTATTACCAAATCAGAATGCAAATATCATTCATTAGTAGAAGAGCTAACAGCCATGTGTTACTTAAGGTGTGAAAGTGCACTACAAATTTTTAATTACAGTACATATTATTTAAATGCATTTACAAAGGTTGTTGTAACAATTGGATCGCCATTTGTTTTAGTATCTTAGAGATACTTGAGACTTTTTATGTAACATCTATATGTGTTTTTTCCATATCTGTCTTATAAGAAGTAAAAACCCTTAGGAAATAGAATTAAAATGTTGATTGCATACATTATTTTGTAAGTCACATGGTATATTAAGTTTTAATAGTTTATCTTGAAAACCAGCTCCCGAGGATATATGCAGGGGAACATTCTGTCATCTGTTAATTTAATTTAGTACAGTGCCCTTCTTAGCTTTCAAAAGAAACTAAGGCAGGTGAAGTCCATATTAAGTTTTCTAGTACATATTGATTTTTCTAATGTTGATAAATGTGGGAGGGTAGAATTCCTATTAAGAATATTTTCATGTTCTCCAATATTCTATGATGGGTTCAATAGATTTGTGTAAGTCTATGCTAGCTTTCCGGGAGTACACCTTAATTCAATTTTATAGGACTTTATTTTAATCCTTCATATCCAAAGATGTCTACAGATGTCTTGTAAATATGTGATACTCAACTGATGACTGTCAGCTTTTCAGCTTAAAAAAAAAAAAAAATCTTGTTGATGCACATTTTCTTTCTCCATGGGTAACAAGAAGTGAGAGTGTGGCATGGTATATTTTGGAGGAAAACAGATGGGGCTGGGAAATGTTGGGTTCCTTCTTGTTGTCTTAGGGTTTTTGGGTTTGTTCTTTTCTTAAAGCTGTTAGCTGGCTTGAAATTCTCTTGCAAACTTTAGCTTCTGCTTCCATACCTTAACAACAAAGTCTTCTCGTGATATGATAAATGTCAGGCAAGATAGGATATTATCTGTATGCTGCTTAGTCATTTACAAAATGGATTATATGTAATTGTTAGCATTTGGATAAAATTTAAAGAACCTTGGTATTCAGCAGTGTTGTCAAAAAATGATTAAAGTAGTATTAAAATAATTCCATTTGCTTTACCTGCTCACTGCTTATATCATCTTAAGAAATTACTGTTTTGTTGCAAACTATATGCAAATAACCTTACGATGATCATTTTCTGCAATAACGTAGTGGGGTTTTTTTTCCCTCCTTTTAGGTATACCCAGGACTGATGGTGACAGCAGGCCTTATACATTGGATTTTAAATATGCTTAATGTGACAGTCCATATAAGAGATGTATGTGTGTTCCTAGCACCAGTTTTTAGCGGCCTTACAGCTATTTCTACTTTCCTGCTCACCAGAGAACTGTGGAACCAGGGAGCAGGACTTTTAGCTGCCTGTTTTATTGCCATAGTTCCAGGTTACATATCCCGATCAGTAGCAGGATCATTTGACAATGAAGGCATAGCTATTTTTGCACTGCAGTTCACATACTATTTATGGGTAAGTAATTGCTGAGTCTCTTGCTTTGGAAAGGTTTTTTGGTTCCTCCTCCAACCAAATGACTGATTTTCCTTAGAATCCATTGAATTCTTATTTTCCTCCCTCTCATCCCTCTTCCCCTTGGCTCTTGATCAGGCAAGTACTGAGAAGTCACATGATCTGAACCACTCCATAATCATGCTCTTTAGTTTGCTATGTAAAAGTACTGTTCAACTGAAGCATGTGTGTCCTGTAGTAGTAGTAATAATAATAATAATGGTGATAAGTCTATGAATTTAAAGCAAACAGAAGGGTTGGTTTTGTTTTTCGGTTTGGAGATATTAGTATTATGTGAGCATCAAACTTCAGCCTCCTTATTTAGTTGGTGAAAAGCAGTAGACTCTGAATATGAAGTGCTTTGAATTGTCTTCTGGAGAAGCTGTTGCCTGTATCGAGGGTCTGGGCTTTGACTTAAGCATCCAAATTAAATACCTAAAGCTGTCCAGAGCAAGATACTAATATTGCTTGCATGCTTAAAAAAAATAGGCTGATGGCTTCTAATTAGCCTACTTGCTAGTGCAGCTTGTTTGTCACTCTTTAATCTGTATGTAGAATTGCATCTGTAATGCAGTTTTGTATGAAGAAGTTTAGGCAAGCTCGAGTTTTTCTGGACTGTTGCATCTATTTTGGAAATACCACAGGTATCATAACTATATTGTTAATTCAGCATAGACACTGTATGGTACTGTCCCTTGTGCGTTCCTTGAATGCATATACTTTTCATTTTGAGTGTCTCCATGTATGTACACGGTCATTACAGCTTTTCCCATGATTCTGTCAAGACTTCTACTTGTCATAAGCAGATGCATACTCACATGTTGTTTAGCTTTAGAATATTTCACACTTGGGATATTGTTGGTAGGAGTATAATGGAAAGGAATTAAAGTTTTTCATGGCTGAGTGACTGGTGTTACTTAAATGCACATTTTTTAAATCTGGACTTAGAATGAACTACAGCTGTAAAGGTGTACTGTGTTTGATAACAATAATAGAATCAACCTACATTGTTACTTTATAATAACCGAGACACGATAGCAGTTATCTGTTCTTACGGAACTCATACTTACTAAACTGCATAGTGCAATAATGTCTGCATGAACTCTTGCAGAATTATGGGTGAATCAGATATATTTTATAGATAACTTTCTAGCTTTATTTAATGTCATTTTCATTGCTATTTTCCCACACCACAATCACCACCATCAGTTTTGGACAAAATCATACTCCTGGGCCAGTTCATGGATCCTGCTAAACTTTTAGTAGTATCTGGATGCTCTCATTAACCTTAAGTGAGGTTTTTCAAAATTACAGAATAGCTCTTTTATTTATGATTGCAAGAGTCGGGTATGATGCCAGCCAAAGTAAGCCATGGATAGTCTATACTTACAATTATAAAGTGGTGTAATGTCTCGGAGAAAGTAGCACAGAGGTGTTGCAACTGCTTTCCTACCTCAGATCATTAAGCAGAGTTGCATTGCATCCTGCCTCAGCTTTAACTAGAGAGATGGGTATAAGCTGTATTGTGTGTGAATGAATTGCACTTGTGGTGTGGTTTTATGGACATCAGTTTAGAAGCATACAAATATAATTTGATATGTGCTAAAGAAGTTCTCTTCACAGTTGTTTTGGAATGAAATTTTGGAATATTGTCCAGTATTTGTTTGTCATTTGTAAATACTTGGTTGTTTTTAAAGGTGAAGTCTGTGAAAACTGGGTCGGTCTTTTGGACAATCTGCTGCTGTCTATCCTACTTTTACATGGTAAGCCTTTTATATATATAATAGCTGAACTATTTGAGGAGGACTTACATAATGCATATGTTGGTGAAGGACAGAAGGAGGAGATTTTAATCTTTGTTGGAGCCATAATATAAAATTGTTGCTTCGTATTACTGTTAAAACCTTAAATATATGAGTAGAAAGACATAATAAATATTTTGAAATTTAAAGTATTTAAATAAACACAATGAAAACAATTTTTGGAAAAACTCTCAAGTGTAGTAATTTTACTTGCAAATTTATCCTATGCTGTGAATAGGTACTCTGATTCAGTGGGATTTTTGTTTTGGTGCAGGTGAATTGAGGTGGAATTTTGATATTCATGTGTCTGTGTGTCATTGTTACTAAAATGCAATAATAATATTTAAAATTTATGGATACAGTTGCACTTATATAACTGAAAGCTATTTCTTTGGGTATAATTATGCCATAAAGTAAAGCTTACCACCAGAACTGCTGAATGAATTCCGTGTCAGATTAAACGATTATAAAGTCCCTTTTCACTCTTGATCTATGAAAATGGAGGCTGTTGTAGAGGTGTTCCTAAGGGCTAACAGAGGGGAAGAACAGTAGTAAAATTGTGGAGATAAAACTAATAGCAAAGTGGAGGGATTTGGTTTCCCCCTTCCTCCATCTTCTGAAACCTTAGACTTGAGGAGTTTTCCTGTACGAGTCAGTCAAAGGTCCTTTTTTCTCCTAACTGATAAACTTTTTTTTTTTTGTGGCTATATGAGAAATAAATTAGCCTCAAAATAGCCAGTGGTGGACAGTCAGGCTAATTGCTTGGTGTCGGTTAAGGTTGAGGTCTCAAATATTGCTTTTTTACAGTCAGGTAACTAGGCTTGTAAGAAAAAGGAATTTATGAACTGTTTTGCATGCCTTTAAATTAAAGTACAAGGTTCATTCAGAGGTTATCTGGATGCTGCCTAGTTTTCCTCTAGCTTTAATGTTCATTGGATTTTGTGGGAGATTTTTGCTGTTAATACAGCAAATAATAGCTCTGTATGTGTCGCTGAAGAGGATAGCTATCTCCAGTGAAGAGTACATTTATTTCCTCCCCCATTTCTCCTCCTCTTTGCCAAGTCATTAAATAAACAGCCACTTCTTTATACATAGCGTTGCTGTTTATATAGCATTACAGTGAAGAGATCCTGTAGGTTTGGTACAGACTTATGTGCAGTACAAAATCAGGCAAGTAAGTTTTCAAATGGTTATATTTTTATACCATAGTCTTTTTTATACTGTGCCAATTTATTGGCCAGATCCTCTGAAAGTGCTGTTCATAAATATGCAGATAACAAATACGATACTTCTACAATTTTACTGCTGAAAAATCACACAATAACAAGTTCTTCCCATCTTAGTTTGACTAGTGTCTTGATCTGTGGGATTGTACAAGAGGGAGGGGATGTGATCTAGAGTGTGCATGGTGACAGAACATACAGAATCAATGTTGTCATCATCATGATGTGCAATCCTTGAATGTAAATTAGTGTTTTTTCTTTTATTTTCCTTTCAAGTGCTGTCAACTAGTGAGTCCATAGCTTAGCCTCAGTGATTAGATGGTAGAATTTTATTGCTTACAAGAGTATACCTACTTCATCCCTGGTGGTGGCTTTCCATATTTGTATTTCCCTTTGGGAAAGAGTTTTGTTAGAATGCCCTTCTAGGCATTTTGCTTAGGTCAATTTTTAGGACAAGGCATAATTATACTATTCGTTACATAGTATTCATTTGTCTTTCTCTGATGCAATTAGTTCTGTTGTCTGTGTAAGTGGAAAATTAAATCAAATCACAATTTTGAGGTAGTAAGAGTCAGTCCTTGCGTGGGGAGTTTGGGGAACAGCTCCTTGAAAGAGAAATGGATATTGCATGGACTGACAGAAATCTTTCTTGCTACCTAAATCTGCTTAAAATATATACCTAACTCTCTGTGGTAATTTGACTCATAGCATTGCCTTGCATTCCATAAGGAGAAGGGTTTTTTCTTGCATTTATATTTTTAGCATTTATTTGACTTCAGCAACTTCTGCTTCGGATAGCTTTTTATGACGAGGAGATAAAGTAAAACAAAGCTTTACATTTAAGCAATCCTTGTAGGAGTAATAGCATGTTTCCACTCTTTTTGCCAATCTATGAGGATGCCTCAGTTTTGTTTGAAAAGTTCCAAAGTGCATCTTCAGTTCAGTACAATCTTCAGTGCTTAGATTTGGTTTAATATTTTGATAATTAGAGATGCAGGTCTCTGGTCCGTACAAACTGCTACCTGCTTCATTCAAACCTTTCCCTAAATATGACAGTGTCCTAATTGCACATTTGTTCTCATTCTATTCTGTCTTACCTGTCTTCATGTAATATTTTCTCTCAACAAGTAAACTTGCCTGTGTAAACCATGATACTTCATGCTAGTATTTTGGCAATAGGATCATGATAATCTGAAATTAATTTCTAGAAAATTTAGAAAATTTCTATTCTACTTGTTTCACATTGTCTGAATCAGTTACCCCAAATTTTGAAATGCTGCGTTTTGTAGTATTAGTATCAAAAAACAGTATTTGGCCTTGTCCTTATTTTATAATCTGTTCTACAGAACATAGTCATTTGGGTTTCTTTTTGGATTCTAGGGCTTTAAAAATTCTACATGAATCTAAGCCCTGAAGTACAATTAAAGTGGAAACCGCATTAGCTAAATTAGCGTTCTAAAAATGAAGATGTAGGGTAGGCATGGTACATATGGGAGAAGTCTAGACTGTAATTTGACAAGAGGACATGTGTTAAAATACAGATTGTCTAGTTAACATTAGCCCTTCTAAGTATGTTAGAAATTTAGATAACACATTGTAATGATAGCTCATTAAATCTTTATCTAAACCAGCAATCAGTGATATATTGATAACATTGCAGTGTTTCCGTTCCAAGTACATCATACCAGTGCTTCTCAAGTGCTGCTGTTGCTACAGGTTCGCAATATCCATGATGATGTTGTACACCATTCCACAGTGCTCAGCCCTGATTCCCTACGCATCCACCCCCTTCCTTTTGTTTCTTTCCTTACACTGCAACCTGCATTGGCTGTTCTGCTCCAGAACTTCTCCTCCTGGAGGTGGAACTTGCTCCCTTTCTCCTCTCTGGCTGGAGATACTGTTCCCTGTCCCCACCAAAAAGTGCAGGACATGGTGTTAAATTTGTATGTCAAAGGAAAATTTTGGATCCTACATGGGACTCCTACCGCTGCCTTGTGCTGCAGCCTTCACCGTGCAAAAAAGTCCCCAGTATCATGTTCTTGTTTGTCAGCGTGACCAGATTAGCTTGGGAGGAGGAGGGTATATAGGAAGGATAGCCTTGAAAATCCACCAGCCCATTTCAAAAGTCTTTAATACTTTGATATGTGGGGGTTTTGTTGGGTGTTTTTCGTTTTTGAAATAAATATTGAGAAAGATTCTGGTGGTATTACTAGTAGTTCTGACTGCTTGGCTAGATGGCGTTTATGTTTTCTTGTTGGACCATCAGGTTGGTCCGGCATTGACTATCCTAAGAATTTGCAGGTATTTTCAGAACTAATTTCCTATTCCATTTCTCATAGGTCTCTGCATGGGGTGGTTATGTTTTCATCATCAATCTTATTCCACTGCATGTGTTTGTTCTGTTGCTGATGCAGAGATACAGCAGGAGGGTCTACATCGGTAAGTTTTGTTCATTGAACAGTCATTTATCAAATGTTGAATCATGAGATATGAAATTAATTATACTGATGTGTTTTGTATCAAGTGGGAATTAAGTAATTGCATATCAGGTTGCATTTTATTAATTTGATTACTGAGTATAGTCAGTTATTTTCTACAACATGGAAATAAGAAGTTAAAACATACACTTCCAAAATTTCATATATGTAGCTGCTAATTAATTTTTTCCTTTCTAGTGCACTGAAAAAAATAAATAATTGGATGGTTTGATATTTGTAGAATCCTTTTAATATATTTTATATGTATTATGTATGCATCTGTAATAATGTTTCATATTTTTGTCTCTTCCTATTATGTTAAAAAGTTGCTATTTTTAAAAAGTTGTGCAGCAGAAATTATGCAAACATATAGTACATTGTGACATATATGAGAAAAGACATAGGGAATTTTAAGCAACCATGTATGTTTTATATAACCTAGACTAACAAGTAGTGTAAGAGTATGTCCACTCCACATGAATCCTTAAGATTTTATTGGGTTGATGGGTCAGCCTTCCTTCCAGTTTCAGGAATGTATGAATAGTGATCTTAGGAGACTAACTTTTTAATTGATTTGCCTGGCATTTAAATACTGTGTAAACTGTTTTTGCAGAGACTTTACCAGTTAAATCGGTTGGCCACGGTGTAGGTGTTGAATGAAATAAATAATAAGTGATTTGGGTATTCAAAGGTTTATAAGTTAACTAGAACATTTTTGATTCCCTCATGTCAAATCTTTACAGTAGGTAGTTTGAGAACATAGTATGAGTTGAAGCATCACAGGATGTTTCATATTTACAAACATATTTTTGTGACCCATTTTAATACTGTTTTATCTTTGTATTTTTTAATTATTTTAAGGCTTTTTTTGTGCCTGCTAGAGAAATTACTATATTTACATATATATATTTGAACCATTTTATATGGTAGTATTTACTGAATTTATTCAAGTTCAGTTTTGTATTTTCGTTACAAAACTATAAATACTGGTTTCATGCTTTTTTGTTAATCTATTTATGTAATTCAGAAATGGAAATTCTTTTTAAAAAAGGGGGGAAAAGCTCTAACCCACCTTTAATTTTTAATGTTACTATTACTAAACTTCTTCATTAACTACTTCTTCATAACTTTGAGGGGAAAGTAATTTATCTTGTTTCGCTTTTAAAATTGTTTTATTTGAGTATTTTCATTTTCCAATTTCTATGAGTTAGGCAAGAGAAAATGAAATTACTAATTATAAAATCCTGAAGTGATGTGGTAACTAGACACAATAAGAATAAGTACTCTTTCTTTTTCAGCTTTCGATGAACTAGTCTTTGAACTCATCTAGGGAAAATAGTACTGCAGGTTCGCGTGAATTAAAGATTTTGGCAGATGTTTGTTTTGCAAATAGCTACAGTGTTTTGAGATGTTATTGCCCTTCAGCTGTGAGGGAGATGTACTTCAGCAGAGTTGTCAGAATGAAAATGTGATTTCTGCTCTGCTGTTTCATTGCAACTGCTGGCTTAGTTTTAGCTTTCATGGAAAGACTTACACACAGAGAAGTCTATATGTCTCGCATTACTATGTGATTTCTAGGTTTGTTTAACAAGATGTTTTTGTAAAACAGGTAAGAATGTTCAAGCACTTCTAGAAGGAAATTAAAGTGTGCTTCACTTCCAAACTATTCAGATAGAGAAAAGAGTTTAGAAAAGCTCATTGAAGTAGGGAGAATAAAGATATTTTTGGAGTTTCTGTGATATGCAGTTGCTAGTGTGCCTACAGCAGTCTCATCACTTCAAAAAGCTACCAATGTGCAGCTGAAACTTTTGTAAGCTATTGTCAGCTGACAGTAGCTGGTAACATCTGCATCCATTTTACTAGTACCAAGAATTTGTGGGTTTTTAATCTCTAGATCAGTTGCTTAATTTTATTTTAAACTAGCACTAGCCTAACTTTTGTAACAGATGAATGTTTAATCTGTAAAACATAAATGTAGAGAACAGTATTTGGTAGCACCAAGTATTTAAAAATAATTATGATTTCCTGGTATGTATTTTTCATATGGGTGTTCATACCCCAAAGAAAAGGTTAATGGGACATGATCTGATATGCCTGGCAGTGTAATTCAGAATCATTTAATGAGTAAGAATTTCCCAGATCGTGAACTTTTTGCCGATTTTAAGATATTTTATGACTTGCAGGCAGATAAATTTATCAGCCAGATAACAGTTGTCATCAATGGTGATCATGCTACCTACATTTGAAAGCTTAAGCTGTGCTTTTTTTTTTTTTTTGTCTTGACAGTGGTCTGTGTCTTTCATTCAGATTGTACTAGCTTAATAATTAAGAACAAGTGCTTTTGATTCCAGTGTAGTAGCAGTGCTTGTATAGGTAAAACCCTCTTTATTCAGATACAGGAACCATTGATACTATTTTCTATTATGTACTTGTAGTTTCTCTTGCAGTTTATCATATGTTTAAAAAGTAAATGGTTTTAGATTTGGGAAGGTACCAATATAGATTTAAGTCATGCTTGCACACTTCAGAGACTTGGTAATTTTCACTTTAATCTGATTTTTTTTCTGTACAATTTTTAAGTTCTGTTTACTTTTCAAAATATTTTGAAAACAAAAACCACTTAAGGATCTTCTAGAATTTAAAACTTAATTTCATTAATTCCTTCTTCTATGTATTGGATTTTATCATTTAAATAGTGAGCAGGCATATATTTATATCAACTACTTCAGTATTCTAAAACTTCAGATCATTAGTGTTTATTTCTGGTGATTATAATCCAGTAATTGAAAATATGTGGTCCAGTATTTGGTTGTACTCTCTGGAGAAGTTTTTTAGTAGGTTCTTCCTGTTTGTGCAGTGTACAGCAACTAAAATTGTTTGTAAAATGAGTTTATCCACAGTAGTTCAGAAAGTTTTTGTTCTTGACCCAGTCAAAGTTATAACCATGCGGGTAGCTTGCAGGAATCAAAATTAACTTCTTGTTTTTGCAAAGACTGCGCACGCAGTAGAACGTAAAAGAAAATGGAAAGTTTGTGATGATCTATCAACTTGATGTATCTGAGTTCCTAGAAAAATTGTGTTTATGTGTGAATTGCCAGGCTTTTTCAGTACCAGGGAGACATATGTGATATCTGTTTGAAAGAAGTCGGAGTAAGGATTGGGGCGCGGAAGTGTTGGAAAAAGTGGGCATAGAAAGTATAACAGTTGCAGGACTAGGCTTAAAAACACGGTGATTTACAATGGTTTAACCAATGTGAAATGTAGTGATTTATGCCAATCATTGAACTTCCACAGGATGGCAGTGTTGTAACACTTTCATGGTACAGTAAATGATTTATGTTGTAGTGAATTCTTCAAAAATGGAGCTTCCTACAGCAAAAACGTATTTCAGTGACATAAGAGAGAATAGATCAGTAGCTAGGCTGAGTAGTGCAATGCAGATGCTTGAAAGAATACACCAGAGAAGACAGCAAGTGGTTGGAAGTATCATCACAGTCGCTTCTGTGACTTTTGGAAAGCATACAGTACCCTGGGAGCATAATCCCCCATTGAGACCACACAGGTGCTATGGGAACAATACCACTGGTAAATGATGCAGTCCCCAAACCTGTTCTCATGGAGGTTAGTAAAGGATTGTATGAAAACAGGGATCTCTTCATAAGATTGAGGCCGTAAGAAAGACAGTGGTTTATGATTTACAGGAGTGTTTAAAAATCTGGGAGGTGGATTATCGCTGTTTGCCACTGAAGGAGCAAAACTTCATTTGGCCTTCAAGTTGTCTGGTTACTTCAAATGTAATCAGACTCATGGCTGTTGGTATTTCTCTCTTCCCCTCCCCTCTCTTCTTCACCCTGGAATACTGAGGTCCAAAACTCTGTCAAAATAAAGTGTATGAATCTAAGTGGATACATAATAATCATTCATATTATTAATACTAATATTAATATTAATGATGTTCTTGGCCTCTACTTTCTGGGGGGTTATGAGTCCCCATGGTTGATACAGATCTATTAATACATGTGCTTAATATTAATTTTTAATTCTGTTGCTTTTCATTTTCTTGGCATGCCTCTGCTCTTGTGTTAAGAAAAGAACAAGCATACCTATTTGCATATTCTACGTGGGTGTCTTGTCACTTCTTATCTGAGAGCTCTTCCCCCACCCGTGACCCATGAAAACAAGATGGGAAGAGAAAACTATTTCCAAGCTAGAGCGTCTTAGGTAGATGGTTTATTTCCCTAGGAGGAGAAAAAACGGTGCAATTAAGAACAACAATACTTCCCTATTTCTGCTAAAAGAGGATGCAGTAAGCAGGTTTATTCTAGTCAAAGGAGGAAAAAGTAATTAGGATGGCTGAAATGTTTAGAATGATACAGTTCTGTTTCAGTGTCGCTGAAGTTGGGGGAGGATGGACTCTACTATGGAACCAATGCTTTTTTGAAATGTGTGTATTCATTTCCTTCTCACCTTTCTCTTCCTCCCTTCTTCTCACTCTTTTTTTTCCTAGCGTATAGCACTTTCTACATTGTGGGGTTAATATTATCGATGCAGATACCTTTTGTGGGATTTCAGCCAATTAGAACAAGTGAACACATGGCAGCTGCAGGTAAGAAAATTAAATGTCTGCTTCCAAACAGCCTGCTTAGCACAAGAAAACCTCAAACCCTTGAGGCTTTGTTTCCTTGTATTAGAAAGAACACATACTAACAAACCAAATTGTTAAAGAAAAAGAGGTACAATTCAGTGTCTGTAGGGAAGTTTTCTTTCCAATTGACACATTATCCTTCTTTGTGTGAGCTAATTGGAGGTAAAATGCCTCTGTAACACTGGATCAGTTACGAATTCTGACAAGCACTTATTTTACACGTTGATAATCTGCTGTTTTGCAATATAATGTTGCCTTCAAGCATTGCACAATTGAAACATTCCTTATTGGTAAACACAGTTTTTACTGAGCAATTTGATTTTAGAGTTGATAGTCTTCTGTAATTTTTCATAGTGGGTTAAATACAAATGACTATCAAGAGGCTGATTTTTAAATAACTTATTTCAATCTTGTTTGATTCTTTTTATTTCTTTAAAGTAAGTTGATTTTTCAATATTTGCTAACAGTCAGACATCTTGATTTCTTGATGGCAATAACCTCTACTAAGACTCATAGGTTTATGTTTCACTGTGTACACTGTTTGTGTGATATAGTTTAGTTTGTTATATTCCTCAGGTTTTTTATTTTGTGTAGTCACTTATCAAAATGTATTTGGGACAACAGTTGGAATATCATTAAAATTTACCAGAAAAATGCTCTAAAAACATGGAAATTTTTTTCAATAATCTGAATATAATGGAAAGAGTAGAGATTATGAAACCACATTCTGCATCTGAAGAATTTTACTTTGATTTAGTGAACAGTTTGTGTCTTTTTCTCTAGGAGTTCAGAGCTAGTGAATTTCAACATTGTGCACCTCAAATTTATTGTTAAATTGAAGAAAGACTATACACTTGAGTTCTGTTTTCTTCTTCTGCTAGCTACTTTCTAGTGAATGTTCACTTTTGAATAGACTAATCATTGGATTGATCTGATTATATACATTGAAATGAATAATAACGGAAAAATCGTGTCCAAGTACTGGTTTAATGTTAAAATCTGAGCAGCTTTTTTGAGGGTGTAGGGTGCTCACCCCATGAATTCTGGTGTTTCAACACTAGCTTTATATAATTCAGTTGTCTGTATTACCTAATGCTTGGGGTTTTGTTTTTTTTCTTCCTTTCATTAAATACTCCTGTTTTGTTCAGTAGCTTGATTTCCATATATTTCTATATTAGCCTTGTTTGTGTGTTGCCTGGGGTCTGTGTCTTAATTTTTCACCGGGTTGAGGTATGTTAACCTGTGTTTTTGTGTCATAATCAGTGCAATCTAGTTTTCAGGTGATTCTCTCCCTTACCCCAATTTAATTTGGGAGCAAAGAGGCGGTGGGTATTGGAGCTCTTGATATAATAAGCAAAGAATGTTTTGGAGAGTATTTTCTCTCATTGCAAGTTTCTGTCATTGCAAGAAATCATCCCTGTTAAGCATTAAAGGCTATTTGTCAGAAAGTGATTTTATACTACTTTTTAGATGTAAGGGTGTACCTTATATTTACTTTTCTAATTGCAATATAGCAATGAGTATGCCAATTGCTTTAACAGCTGTTACTGCTTTTGAGCATTTAAACAAAAACTTTCCTCTTTCTTTAGGTGTTTTTGCACTGCTGCAGGCATATGCGTTTTTGCAGTATCTGAGAGACAGATTAACAAAGCAAGAATTTCAGACATTGTTCTTCTTGGGTGTCTCACTAGCTGCTGGTGTGGTGTTCCTGAGTGTCATCTATTTGACATACACAGGTAAATAAATGTGAAACTAGTTTACCTTTGGAACAGGTAAACCAGATAATCAGCATTTGGTTTAGTCTAAAGTAATTGTTGGCAATGCTACAGCAAACTGGTGCCCATGTTACTCTCTGTGTGTTGGAATTCACTGTGCTTTCTGGACTGCAGAAAAGAAACCCCAAAACTTCATAGCATCATTCCAGTATTTCCGGTTTATCCACAATCCACATAATGATGTAGGAAATCACACTGAATGAGGAACATAACTGTAGCCAAAGCATATTATGATAGGTCAAGGTCAGATTGCTTGCTTTCTGAAATACTTGAATCTGATTTCTGTATGACCAGAATGAATCTGTTAGTTCTACTTTACTTCTGTGGTTCAGCCTCCGGTCTTCAAGGCAGTTGTACCCAATCTCACAAAAACAAGCTTGTCTTTGCTTGGTTGCCATCCCCAGATGCCTCACTACCATCTTCCAATTCCATGACATAACTTCCTTGGTGATCTAATACCATACTTCCTTCCCCTGATGAAGAAAAAGCAATCTTATTTTCCTAGTTAAATATATGTTACTCAGGCAAAAATTGACTTCTGCTTGGTTTAAATTGTGCGATCTTAATATTATACCTCAAAACCAGTTCTGTTTTGTCAGAGTTTTATTTTGGAAAAAACCCACTTTCCTGACACATAACTTGTTTTTGTTTTAGCTGACTTCTTTCTTATACTTCTTTTTAGTAATGTTTCTGGCATAATTTTTTTTTTTGTATTGGTTGTTCAGCACTTTGGACTGTTTAATAGCAGTTTTATTTTTGTTGATTATGACACCATTATTCCAAAAGAATATTTAGTATCTCTATTTGTTTGAAAGTCTTCTAAAACTTGATGGTTTATGATTTGCCTTTCAGTACGTATTGAGCACGTCCTACTAATACTTCGCAAAAATTTTCAGACTGGCATAGCAAAACAAAATTCATCCTCTAATCTCAGTGTGCAGTGTAATATGTCTTCTGTTGCAGTTCCTAGAAAGTGTTGATTGCAACTTCTGAAATTCACTGATCAGTATCACTGCTTCACCAGATGGAACAAACCTCATTCCCTCAGCTTCTGGTATGCTGTGCGATCTGGGCTCCAGACCATCTAGGAGCACTCTGATCCCTCTCTGTTTTCTTAATAATCCTCTTGCAGAAGGATGCCCATATCTAGACCCTGTTATCCCATGTGCAGCACCTGAAAAGAAGGGGTTTGAGGTTCTGGATTGAAGTCCTGCCTTCTATAAGGCATGTCAACGACTCTTTTCAATTTAGAATGGTTCACTGTTTTGGCCTCTGGGATATTTTTACTTTCTACTAGCCACCATCTGGACCCCAATCCACTGAGTACTACTTCGAGCTTGTTAGGACAGCTAGTTTTCAACCCGTCAAATAGGTTTGTCCCATGTTTGTCCAGTCTATTGTTCTTCAGCTTATAAATGAGAAATGAGGAAAATGGATCAAAAAGCACTTCATAATGTCTTTCAGGAGGCTGTGCTCCATGATCTTTTCAGGGTCTCAGGTTACTGGCCTGTAGTTTCCTGCATATTCCTTCTTGCCTTTCCTAGAGGTGTACCATTAGCCACCTTCCAGGCACCAGGGGCCTTTCCTATCACCCTGGTGAAGATGGTGGGTAGTTCTTATATTGGCCAACTCTTTCAGCACCCTCAGGAGAATGCCATCTATTCTCATGTTTTGGGTACATCCAGAGGAGACCATAACCAGTAGTTCCCCATCTGCTAGCAACTCCTTCTTCTTGTGCTTGCAGTGGTTTGGGAGCAAGCTTTGTGTCTGAAGACTGAAGGGAAAAATATGTCTTGTCGTAGAGCATTAACCACTATTTAAATGTCTAAACTAGATATTAAACTAAAACCTTCAGTCAGATTATACTAATTTTAAGTATCAGACAGAGGGAAGACTTACTGTGTCATAGACAAAGACTTGGGTAATAAATAAAGGGATTTAACTTTCTCTTATTTCAGTTTGTCTTCAGAGGGAGCTGAAACAGTTGCAAGGAAAGTGGAAATAAAATTTAAGAAGAATCTTACTAATAACTTTTAATAATTATTATCTTTCATCTGATAATGGTACTGTTTCCTTTCATCTTATAATATTCAAGGATCTAAAGGCTTTGTTTAAAAAAATAATATGTAAAGCTTATCAGCATGTCTAGTAGCAGCTTTTATATTCCATGCCACATGTAGATCCATCAGTAGAGAAACAATAGGGAACCAGTGTTTCACTGAGTATTAGTGTTTTGGCTATAGATTGTTCCCAGTTTCATGCTCAGGCATTTCAGAAAAATTAAATACTTCCTTATCAACTATGTTTTCTTTTTCTTATACTTCTTTACAGATCACAGGTTGCTATCTGTCATATTCTTTGAGGAATATTTTGTTATTGAATTGCTTTGACTTTTGGAGGTGTGCGTGTCTTGATACTCAATGAGTACAATATGATCCTGTAAGAGTGTGTTCTTTTAAAACTAGTTTCATGGTTGGTAGACTTTATAGCCTGCCTAATGCAGTAGGTCTGGTTCACATATATTAGAAGTTCAACGAAATTTCTTTGGTTTTATGCTATGATTTGAAGGAGTAGAAAAATTATTGCATTTAAATACTTGGGCAGCAAAAGGGTTTTTTTTTTTCCCCTTCTCTTTTTCAGGTTATATTGCTCCTTGGAGTGGCAGATTTTATTCATTGTGGGACACTGGGTAAGTAAGGATAAAGGATATAAGGATTTAGATATCAATAGCATTCTACTGAGAACTAATAATCTTTGCTCTCCTCGTCCTCAAATCCATTTACTATTTCAGTCAAGGAGAATATAGTGGGCTTTAATCACTTACCTGGAAGAGCGTATTTGTAGTAACTGTTTCACGATATTTGCAACCATTTCACTAATTTGTCTATTAAATTTCTTGCTTCTTTGGAAGTCTTTGAATATGTAATGGTATGTTTTTCTATATGAAATCGTAGTGCTTCTCAGCATAAAATAACCACAAGCTGTACCAACACTTGAGGACAAGTTTAAAAAATTACTAAGAGCCTTGAACCTACGTTATTTTCATTGTGCAACATTGCACGAAATCACAAAGATGTTGCACATACAGTCTTGCATGTTGCCTGTTAATTACCTTCATACATCTGTTTTGTGTATACAGATGTCTACTCTGAACAATTCTGGTTTATTCCTGCGTGTTTTCATGGGTAAAAACCTGTGTTAGTTAATATTTTGTTTTAGTTAACTTTTAAAAATCCAATGTTGGATTCTTTAGCCAGCCAGGAGAATAGGAATAAAACTGAAGATATTTTTCTCAGATAAACGCATTTAAGGTGAAATTCAGTTGGTAGATTTTTTTTAAAGATTAAAAGCAGGGATAGGAGAACTTCAAACTTTTGCAGTTCAGGTTTTTTCAGGCTCCAAAGTCTAGCTCATACAGGATTCTGTATCAACTCTGTAATAAAAGGAATAGAATAGATGACAGTAAAGAAGCCTCAGATTTATTTGAAGAACATACAGATATTGTTCTTTGCCTATAAATGAAGTGGTCTATATATATATACAAACAAACTTTTGAGGGCTTGTCTACATTAGAAAATCATATTGTGTTAAAACACCGAATGCAGTTTTGAATGAGAACTAGATCTCAGTGAAGAAAAGGACATACGTTTGATACCCCACCATTCGGTCATGTAGCACCCCAGATTAGGGCCGTCTGTATAGCTGTCTTTAATATAGAACACAGTTTTGTCCTTGTCTGCACTGAGTGATTGACATGTTGTTTAATTGACATGTATTTCCAAGTGTAGACAAGGCCTGATTTTTTTTCCGCATCTAGAAGAATGTGGGGGCATTAGTAACTGGTCTGGTATTTAATACTGTAACTTTCTGTACTAAGAAAATAAAGGTATTCTGTGTAGAGGAGAGTTTTCAAAATATGAAGTAAAAAAATCTAGGAGTCTTACCAGCATGGATGATTATCTCTTCAAAATGTAATGATGGGGCTTCCATAGCTGCGTGTTGTCATTTTGGTGAATTTGGCTTCATATTTAGCCATAATAAAACAAAACATCCATAAGTTTAATTCTTTTAATTAGTGTGGAAATAATCCTTTATATTGGTGTTTTAAATAACTCTGTACACCAAATACTTCCTAAATACAGTAAGGCCTGGGGATTTCTTTTGGTGTAAAAGTTTCATCAGATTTCTGCTGAATAGAGCACTTGCCATTTTAATTTGAAATGAATTTCAGAATTCCTAATGTTTACAAGTTTTAATAATTTTATCTTTTCAAAATAATTTGAACTGAATTTTTTTTAAAAAAGGTATGCGAAAATTCACATCCCGATCATTGCCTCTGTGTCTGAGCATCAGCCTACAACATGGGTTTCCTTCTTTTTTGATCTGCATATTCTCGTGTGTACTTTCCCAGCAGGGCTGTGGTTCTGTATCAAAAACATCAATGACGAAAGAGTCTTTGGTAAGAGAAAATATTTAAAAATTGTTTTGAAAAATCTTGTCTTCAACTTGATTCTATTTTGGTTTTGTTTGCTCAAAGCTGGTATATGGCTTGTTCTAAAAAAGGTTTAAAAGTGATGTGTTTAAACATGATTATTGAAAGTTGCCTGCACCTAGCAGTATTTAAAACCATTTATAAAAATGCAGAGATTGGTGAAATGGTGATAGAGTATCATCCCAAGAGGTGGGATCGAAATATTTGTCAGTAGGGTTCCGTTCTGCAGCTGGAGTTGCGTGCTCTTCCACACGCTGATCTTGCAAACCATGTGTCAGGGTACAGTTCCACGCTACAGTTCAGCCAGATGAAAAGCTCGGTGCAAAGGGAAGGTCCCTTCCCCATGCAGGCTGCAAGGCAACCAACACTTCCCTGGGTGTCTGGCACTCATCCCATCACAGATGATGATTCAAAATGCCTTTTCCTTCCAGATTTTGTGCTATTTTAGTGAACGGAACCACTTGCTGTAGAACAGATGCTAGATAAGACACAAGCCTAACCGGAGGTGTGAGGTCTCCTGATGTCAGTGACAGCAAATTGTTTATTTGTACGAAGCTGTACTGTGAAAGCAGACTTTTAAGATTATGAATGAGGCTTGTAAGGATGCAATTTGAAGTTGTAGCCCATATGGAGGAGTGAAGATCATTCAGGTCTTGGGCTTTTACCAGGGCAGGAGGCTCCAGACCAATATAGCTGCCTCCTGGGATTACCTAAGAGGTGTGTGGGCAGTGGGAACATTTACTGTGTTAAATCCAGTGACTCTGAGGTATTCTATGCTCTGTGGCTTACAATGAGTCCTTGTCAAGACCAGTGCTGGGCTTTCAGCCTCCTACTGCTGCATCATCCATTTAAGTCAGCATAAAGAGGCCTATGAGCGAGAATGGAGAGCCATACTACTTCACTACAAAGTAGAAAATATTTATGTAATGTGATCTGATAAATCAGTGTCCCTTTGTGATTTCACAAAAGCGTATTGTTAAACTGTAGCAGACAAGGAATAACCACTGTTAACTTGAATAAGAGATGTTCCTAACCAGTGTATACAGGTTTGTTTGGGTTTTTTTCCTTCTAAGAAAAGTGAATATTCTGAATATTCCTTACTACTCTGAAAATATTGTTTTGGGGTTTTTTTTGGGGGGGTCGTGGAGTGGAGATAATACTGTTCAGGAAAACTTGCTTCAGAATAGGGCTCACAGTATATTGTTTGTCTGTATGGAATTATAGTGTAGACAAGCCCCCAATTTCTCCACAGATGTCTCTAACTTAAATTAAAATTTGATATTTACATGAAATCCTAACACTTCCTTTTGCTTTTTCAGTTTCAATAACTTGTTTGGTCTAGGGCTGTTTGGCCTTTTTAATCAAATGAAACTACCTATTATTCCAGTAGTATTTTTGGGGTGTGATATTAAATTTCACTAATAATGTGTCTTCTGACACATTATTAATGAATATGAAAATGGGGTTGTGTTATTGTTAACAGTTGTCAAGATGAACTTCAGGAAGGGTTTGAGGCCTAAAAGGGATAAACATTAATTGAACTATCTCTGTAAATTAAAAAGCAATGAAATGCAAGATGCATACTCAAGTCTTTATACACACAGATGCTCAACCCACTTCCAGAAGTAGTTTTATGGAGAGCGTGTACATGTGCAGTCAGAGTGAGTGTTATTTTCTAAATGTAATCAGTAGATTTCTTTCTTTGCAGTTGCTCTGTATGCAATCAGCGCTGTTTACTTTGCTGGTGTGATGGTTCGTCTGATGCTCACATTGACTCCAGTGGTCTGTATGCTGTCTGCAATTGCTTTCTCCAATGTCTTTGAGCGTTACTTGGGTGATGATATGAAGAGGGAAAATCCACCAATAGAGGACAGCAGTGATGAGGATGACAAAAGGAACCCCGGCAACCTGTATGATAAGGTGAGGGAAGGGAGCAAAAGTTAGAAGTCAGAAAACAGCTTATTTTTACTTTTTTTTTTTTTTCTTTTGGTCAGAATATTTTAAATGCCACTAGAATTCTGAATCACCAGCATTTTAATTTAGAACAAGTATTGATGTTCTCCACTAAGGTGTAACTGATGCCCTGAAAAAAAATCAGCGTCAGTGTAGAAGTGGTTCCTTGTAGCTTGATTGGTGACGAGCCTTTGACCTAAACAAAGTGTACCATGTTGACCCAGCTTTCTATAGAAGCGATGGCAGACAGTTGCTCGCTCTCCTTAACTACTTATAGCAGTTCTGTGTCACTGAATGTCTCCATGTTTCTCTCTTGTATTTCCTCTAAGACATGGTGAAATTTAAGAAGAACATATTTTATAGAAAATTATTTCTATACATAAACTTGCATACTCTCTTATTCCTGAAAAGGTGGTATTAGGTACTAGGTTTTTTATCTCTTGGGCTTTGTTATACTGGCCCTGACAATGCATGAGCCTTGGGTTTCCCCCTTTTCCTCACAGTAAATATCTGTGCCTTTCTCTTTTCCACCCTGCCTTATAAAAGGGCATCATCATACTGAACCAAACCAAGGAAGTTGCGCATTGACCCTCACAATTATGTGAGTTTTTTTCTTCTGAAAGAGGCTTTCAAGGAATCATCCATTTTTATGAGTTGCTGGATTGTCAAAATATTCTTGTGCACACTTAGTTAATTTATGCTACAACTTGGTCTAGCTTTATAGTATCCCAAAGCACTTACAGGGTGCATGTGGTGAAGAGAAAGGCATGCATTCCATTGTCAGGGGTGATAAAAGTTGCCATAACAGATGTATTTGTGTTTCTTTAGGCAGGCAAAGTGAGAAAACATGTATCCGAACAGGAAAAAACAGAAGAAGGACTAGGTCCCAATATCAAAAACATTGTTACTATGCTGATGCTGATGTTGTTGATGATGTTTGCTGTCCACTGTACCTGGGTAACTAGCAATGCATACTCCAGCCCCAGCGTTGTTCTCGCTTCCTATAACCATGATGGGTAAGTAAGGTCTACAGGTCTGAAAATAATTAAAGGGCAAAAGCCTTTCTACTTCCTTTGCGCTAGCAGTTTGCTGTACCTTCTTTCAATCACTTCCAATCATATGAAGGCAGAATTGTCACCTGAATAAAAAATTCTTAATACTCTAATTTTCAAAAAGATACAACATTTTATGAAATATTTAATGTAAATACATAAAAATAATCCTATCGAAAGCCAATGAGGATGATGGTTTAAAAAAAAGTTTTTGAGTCAGTTGGGAAAATTTGTTTATGAATGTATATTTGATTGGAAATGCATTTAGCCACATCTTCAAAAGCAGTTCAGTTTCTGGCCGTTCAGCTGTCAGTGGGTTCAAACTTACGCCTGCTGGTGACCAAATCCCTCAAAGGGAGTTGAATGCTTAAGAAAACCCTTATTTGTGAGCCCAGATTTATCATGGTGCAGTTAATTAGTTGCTAGTATTTGTATGTGAATAAAATGAACTCTGTCTTCCAGCACTCGGAATATCCTAGATGACTTCAGAGAAGCCTACTACTGGCTGAGACAAAACACAGACGAGCACGCCAGAGTGATGTCGTGGTGGGACTATGGTTATCAGATAGCAGGAATGGCCAACCGGACAACCTTGGTTGATAACAATACTTGGAACAACAGCCACATAGCCCTGGTAAGGGTGGCAGTTTTCTATGGAGTAGAAACACCAACACATATACATTGCAGTCGAGTATGAAATTGTCAATGTCTGCTGATAGATAGTATGATAGATATTAAGGAAAAATCCCACAGAGTGGGAAACACAGAGGTGGAAGGAACATATTTCTTGCATTTATTAGAACTCAATTATAAAGAGTTTTGGGGCTAGAAGGGATCAATTTTGCTTTTGCAGGTTCTGTTTTGTTTCCTTGGAGTTTCCAGAACTTCACCTCTACTTCAGTTTCTCCTGTTTCTTTCGTGGGAGAATAGACAAAATCTAATGTAACTATCCAAACAGGGATCGTTTCAGTTCAGCAGTGTCTTTGCTGACTGAATTTTGAATGGCACTGTGAAAACTGCCCACATGAAACAACAAATTTTCAGGCATCTTGGAAATTAGAGAAAGTTTATGAATAGCAATGGGAGCGTTGCAGATTTGATGCGATTCCGTCTTCTCAAATTTTCAGTTAGACAAAACATCTGTACATTTAATTGCTTTCACTTCTGAAGAGTAAGTTTTAGCTTTGTGCATGTGCTTAAAAGCAGGGTATTAGCATTGCCTGTGGTTACAGGGGCACCACCTCGGGCAACTTAAAACTTTGTTCAGAAACAAAAGAATGCTCTATGTTGTAGCTGGGTTGCAGTCTTACTAGGTGCTGTGTAGTGACTCATCATCACTCAGTGATGATATCAGTCACCACTCAGTGGCTGTTTCTTCCCAGAAGACCTATGTCACACTGAATGGGCAGAATAGGGGAAGGACTTGAGGAATGTATTAGGATAGTTTCTTGTCTTGGGTCAGTACCTAGTGCAGCAGTTGGACCAGATCTGCAGACAAGCAGTGTTCAAAATCAACAAATGAATCCAGCTGTGCTTTGAGCGTACAGAGTCCTGAAAAAATGTGTATTGGGAAAGGGGGGGATCATACATACGTGCTTTTGACAGGGGCGGGGAACTCACATCAGCTGAAAGCAAGCTTGGGAAATTGTACTGTTGGTGCTAATATCAGTCAACAAGCCTTCCCATGTACTAAGGCGCTTTTCTCTTGTTTTGGTTGTTGACCCGACAGTGTTAGTGTGTTTTAGATGGACAATCAGCTCTGATAGCTCTGTGTGCCTCCCTCTTGTTCAAGAGGTAGAAGTGCAGATACTGTATGTAAACCAGCAGATCCCTGCAGGACAAGGTGCATCATGTGAATAGAGAGACCATGGAAGTCCTCTATTGCATAAGCACAGTAACCATATGCATTACAGCAATTAGCAATGATGGTTTTTAATAAAGAATTCTCTCCAGTATGACTGCTGGTGCTGTCAGGTTCCGTTTCGGAATGAACACTCCATAAAGGGGGACCCAAGCAATGAATGTGTGTTGTGGTAAATACCTGAACTTGTGGGCTAAATGAGGCATGCCCCAGAGGTACGTGCCAGATGACTTTCTCCTGCACGGAACTGGAAATCTGCCAAATAACTTCACATTGATTAGGATCATGGCCAAGAAGCTGGGTTTCTCGGTCTTTTTGACAGATTGCAGCCTAAGCTTAGTGTTTTCTAATTACGTTCTTAACTGAATGTTACCAATTTGGATGCAAGATTATGTATATTGTAGTTACTCCTTTTTACCACACCAATACATTATTATGCTTTAAGTGCAAGACCTTCAACAGCAAACAAAACCTTTGAACTGAATGCCAGTTACTGACTTAAGTGAATTCTTTAAGTGTGGGAAGTGACCAGTATGGAAGACCTTCTGGATACAGCTTTAAAAAGTTTTTCAAGGCCAAAACTATGTTATGCTTTTAACTCAAGGATGTCTCTATTCTGACATTTTCTCTGCATAAACTTACCTTGAATTCAACACTGAGGGTGCCTAATGTGCTGCTGAGTACCACGCAGCATGGCAAGGACCGAGCTCAAGGAAAAAAACCCCACAATAAATTACTAACATTTCAAATGATTTATTCACTTTGGGCTGTGTCTAAAGCTTTGGAAATAATTTGGAATCACGTATTTTCTGCGACACTAAGTTTTTGGCAATACAGCTGTGACTTGAAAAATCTGTAAGTGCCATAAAAGGAAAACCCTTATTGCTGCATTTTGTACTCAAAACACTCATTTCAACAGGCATCACTCCTCATACAGAGGAGAAAATATTTCAATATAGGTTGGGCTTTTGAGTTTCTAAATAGATACAGTGGGTTTTCTTTCTCTAGAATGAAAATGTGTGCTTTGGTTGGCAAGTATGTATTTTTGGGCTTTGGTCTGGCAGGATATTGATCTGTGTATCTGTTCAGTAGGCAGCCATGCAGATATTTAAGATATTTTTGCTATGATACAGGTGGGAAAGGCAATGTCATCAAATGAGTCGGCAGCATACGAGATCATGAGAAGCCTAGATGTGGATTATGTTTTGATTATTTTTGGAGGTGTGATTGGCTACTCTGGTGATGATATTAATAAGTTCCTGTGGATGGTGAGAATAGCAGAGGGGGAACATCCCAAAGATATTCGGGTAAGTGGAAACATGCACAGGAAAACTGAAGCGTTCTTGGCTGAATACTGTAATTCTGTATGTTCATCTGTACTGGGTTTTTTTAAACTTTTATTTATGTTACTGCTTTTCTGGTAGTGCTCATTACAGTGGAGGGAAATCTCTACTACTTATTGAAATTTTATTTGAAAAAATGTGTTATGGGTTGTTTTCCTAGAACAGTAGGAGTGCAGAAGCCTGTAACCCAGTTTCTTTCAATATTTATCTTTTTGAAAGGTCAGTAACCTCAAAAGCTTTTCACTTTTTCTGCATGATACTAAAAGTACAGGATATCTTTTGTAATTCTTGTGTGTGTGTCTCACTATGCACTATCATACTTTTAAAAAGGAGTGTTCAGGCTGTTTAAATGGTTGGCATTACAAATTTCTTTGAACTCTGTAAAAGTAGGAGACAAAGTGTTAATATTGACTTATGTAGAGTTTAAGTTATTCAAACATCTCGGAGATTGCAGAAGTCTGTAGTAATATTTGCTTAAGCCTAACAAAAACTTCTGGATATTGAGCACAGGCTTAAGGGAGTAGCCCGCGTGCATAGTTTCATCTTGTACTGGAGATGAAAATGGCAGAAATCTTTTGTTTAAACACTGCGCACATATGAAGTTTATGGTAACACTGCAGACCTCATATATTAACAATACACCTTTCTGAAGAATAATTTTGATAGATACCCAACTAACTTTTATATTTTGAGATCACTTTTCCAGTAACTGCTTACTGTGAAGTGACAAAACTTGTACCAGCACAGTAACATGGATTTAGGAAGACTGGTCCATTGGGGTCTGGGTTACAAGCAGGTTTTTTGTAACTATTTTACCTTTAATGAGCACCATCATTTTCTGTTTTAAGACTAGCTTAAATCAGCTTTTAAACTGTAAAAGTCAGTTCAGATTCTTTGTGAAGTTTTTTTTGTGGACAAGGGAATGAGAAATGACCTTAAGAAGGGGTTTAGTTTATATTGACTCTTTGTATCTTCTTTTATTTTTAAAGGAAAGTGATTACTTTACCCCTCAGGGAGAATTCCGGGTAGACAAGGCAGGTTCCCCAACTTTGCTGAACTGCCTCATGTATAAAATGTCCTATTACAGATTTGGAGAGATGCAGGTTAGTGCTACAACTTCTACTGAATCTTAATGGAAATGTGAGAAAACAAATGTTATTTTGATATGTTTTCCATCTTTTAGATTGAGTGTTGCTTGTAGTAGCAGAATCAGAGGTAAGAGTCAGCTTTACAAATTAAAACACATCTAGGCATGGTCCTACTGTATATAACCTTTAGAAAAAAGCATTTCTGCTGCTAACCTACACTTGTAGTTAGCTTTTTGCTGTCCTTCACATTGCCCCCAGACGAGCCTCTTAATGCCATTATGCAGCGTGCTTGCTGAAGCATTAACTGTTTTGTTGTGGAGAGCTTTAGAGTTGTTTTTTTAATAGCAACACAGAAGTGGAACTGTTAATTGACTATTTAATATCTGTCAGAAGCTACCTGATTTCTCTCCAAGTCACATCAGTGTATTAAGCAACATGGCACTTACAGAATAAGGGCATAATTCTCAGATAGAGCTGTCACTCCCCTTTGGGATCATCAAGCATATGTATGTAGTTAAATCTGCCTTGTTTGCTGTTTTCTTTCCTGTTCTTCCTCCCACTGCCAAGGGCCCTTCATTCTCGTGTGTTAGCACAAGAATCCTTTATTCAGCTAAAATTGATGCCACTGGATCTTAATTGTAACATGGGGGGCGGGAGAGGGCAAATTTAACTGGTAAACATAAACATGAACTTTTCAAGACTTGTATGGAAAACCATGGAAGTGCAACGTACTGCACTACAGAAGAGAGAGTACAAGGGAGCAGCTATGCTAAAAAGCCACCACAGGCTGCCGCACCTCAGACTTTCACTGGAATAGTTTCATCCCTGAATGCAGACTTGATATTTCTGTTGAGACATGAAGTGCCATCTCCTGTGACATCTGTAGGAGTAAAAATTAATTTGTTTCTTTCTCAATTGTAAAAAGGAACTGAGAAGTTTTTTCTGTGTAGTAATAACCAACGGAAGAGAAGCGTTGTCCTTTGAGTAGACCAGTTGAAAGCGCTGCCTTGTGGTACGAAATACCACAGTTTGCAGTGATGGGTGTTTTGGGTTTTGTCTCAAACTAATATGCAACTTTAATTTTTATAGCTGGATTTTCGGACACCCCCAGGATTCGATCGTACGCGCAATGCTGAGATAGGCAACAAAGACATTAAATTTAAACATCTGGAGGAAGCCTTTACCTCAGAGCACTGGCTTGTTAGAATATACAAGGTGAAACAACTAGACAACAGAGAGACATTGGATCATAAACCTAGAGTAACCAACATTGTACCGAAACAGAAGTATTTGTCAAAGAAGGTGGGTTCCTAGTGAAGTAACTGAAAGGGGGCAGGAGATGGCAGTTTATTTTTAACAGTGAATCACGTAGCTGGTGAATTATGTATTTCCACTAGCCAGAATGTTATGGATACTGTTCATGTTAGTGTCCAATATCAGACCTGCCTGCTGGTAATAATTGTTAATTTACTGTCTGCTTAACTTAAAAGCATGTGAAGACACAAGGCTAGATTTTTTTTAGGCAGAATGCTAACTGGAAATAGAGTGTGTCACTGGCTGTTACAACTCTTAAGTCTTCATGTAACTGGAAGTATAATCTCTGAAGTAACTGTATCAGTAACTATGGCTCACTAAGTAAATAATGTGGAAGTTGCTTTCTGACTTTGTTTGAAAGTAGTGATGCCTAGAAGTTTAAAAATTGCAATTTTGTATGAAATAAATTAAATATGAAACTTTTGTTGACGGAACTTTAGTGTCTGGCTGCTTACTGTTTGAAGTCATCTTCATGGTTAGAAGTGTTAGCTGTGGTGTGCTACTTCAGCCTATTAAGAAAGATGTGTTAGTAGGGGAGTTGGGGAGAATATTAGCAGCCCTCTCCTTCACAACATCTGTTTTCTATATATTTCAAATATATGTTGCAAAAGGAATTCCAGAACTCTGTCAGAAACAAATGTGTAACCAACTAAATTAGTATAGGCAGTAAACTTAGACTGCGTCATGGACATACAAGTAAAGAATGTTGGAGGGTAAAGATGCTTATTTTTGTGAGTTGATGGAAGTTCATAAAATAAGGCATTTGGGAGTTGTCACTGAAGCTAGACTTATCTTAAAAGGAAATTAGAAGCTTTACTGTGCCTACTGTACACTTACAGTGTAACTTTTCATTTGATCTTAAGTGGCAAGCAAGGCTGTATTTCTTCGTGATGGATGTACTGACCCCACTTAAGCTGTGGATGTGTTGGTTCTCTGTCTAAAGACGAGATGAAAGTTGATGCAAATTCTGATCCATCACCAACTCTTGCAGTACAAACAGGCTCTTCTTCCCATTAAGAAATCAGAGAACCAGCAAAGAGCATGGGGCAAATGTCTAAAGTGAGATTTCTTAAATGCATTTTGAGGGCTCCTTAGTAGCCACAGGTTTTCAGTTGCTTCCTTACTGGAAATTCAGTCCATCTCCTATCACTCTTCCATGTTAGGAATGACAGTGCTCAAGCTCAGAGATATGACATGTCTGAGTAGTATGCATTAGTTTGTATCTATCTCACTTTATAAAAAGAATAATAATATTAAAAAGAGAATAAGTTATATTTATTGATGTAATAGAGCCTGCTGGTAAGCACAGCAAAGTGCAGCAAATGTGGGAGCTGCCTTCTGTCTAATTTGCTGTGGCAGGCATGTTGAATGTACAGTTCTACCTGCCACGAGCTAACTGTATTTATACAACTTCGAAGTTAATATTGCCTAAGACTAACATTAATGCTTCTCCCCATTACTACCTTAAAAAAAAAAAATCTAAAATACGCTGATGAAAGACACATGAGCAGAAAGCACTAACTAGCCTACAGACCAATAGCAGAGGACTGAAGACTAAAATATGATTATTCAGTTTTTCTCTTACTTTTGAAAAATGCTGCTGTGAGCAAATATTTCTATCATCTTGCTAATTTCTGAGAGACTCAAATAGCACAAAAGATGCGAGAAGGTATTTCCAAACAAAACTAACACTCTTCACCACTTCGGCTCTTTGGGCATATTAGAGCTTTATCATGTTGGTTAATTATTAATTCTGCCTCAGCACAAGCTTTGAAAACAATTCTACAGGTCTGGTAGACGGGGCTTGCAAAAGTACATCTTGTGCAAAAGCAAATGTTGGGCATGAATTAACAATCCCAGCTTCAAAAAGAATAATTGGATAGTACCTAGTTGAGGGTCTAGCATTTAAGCTCTTTAAAATCAATCTAAAGATCAGGCATTGAAATGCGCATCATTAAACCGTGGTCAAGCCTAAATCATTAACTAATACGTTTTATTCTGTTTTTCTTTTTAGACCTCCAAAAGGAAGCGTGGCTACATTAAGAATAAACTAATTTTAAAGAAAGGCAAGAGACCCAACAGGAAGACAGTTTAAATACACTGTTCTGATTGCTAATACGAAGCAGTTGTCCTTGAGATAACCAGTCTTTGCCTTTAGCTCAAGTCATGTTTCACAGCAACATGAGGGTACAGAACCATCATTGGTCCAGATTATTGTACAAAATTTTCAGGCAATGTCTGATTAAAAATATTGGCTTATTGAGAACAGCTGTTTTAGATTTGTAATGTGAAGCAGGACAGAGCTGCTATCCAAGTCTAGCAGCGTTTTTTTTTTTTTATTGGTACATATTATCCTTCAAATCTGTTGAGAATTTGGACTGACTGCACCAAAGAACCCTGTAATTTGGTCCTTGGCACATGCATACTTGTCAATCTTTTTTGGAAAACACTGTTTAGCTGAATAGCAGCGGTATGTAAACTGGAATGGTGAAATCTAAAAACGACTTGTTTTCAACAATTAGGAGGAAGCAGAGCTCTCTGAAATTAAAACTTTCAAAAGAAGTTACTCCCATGATTATTTTCCAATGGTTTCTTTCAATGTCCTTTTACTCTTGCTGCAGGCTGGTTTTGATCTAGAGTGTAAGAAGCAAAGCTGCAGTTTTCACAAGAGATGACAGGACAGGTTAATTGGGTGCTAGCTCAGCTTGGACAAGCTGCTTTTGTTTAACGTGGATTGCAGTATTGCTGCCTTACACTGTCAGTTCATAAGGTAGACAAGGCAAATCTTGCACACCGTAGATACAAGGGCTAAATTTGTATCCTCCTGAAAAATCTGAAGTGACAGTAATGAATGCTATAGTAACATACAGCTGAGCACCATGGGGTGGCTGGTGCTTCAGAATAGAAATTAAACTATTTTAGGTAAATGTTTACATTGGTAAAACACGTATAGTGAGTTGGGGGGGGGGGGGGGGAGGAAAAAAAAAAGGTTGACAGGTATACAAAACCCCTTTTCTGTGGCTGTCGGAGGTAGAGGATTTGCAAACCTCTTCCCCCCCTTACTGCCTTTCTTGGGAGGGTAAAAGTTTTTCTGGAAATCTGTTTCTCTGCATTTTTATTTAGCGTGCTTAAACCAACTGAAGAAATTCCTGCTATAGTGCTATTTGCTTTGTCTGTCTTTTTATACTGGGTTTTATTTCTTTTTTTTTTTTTTAAGTGATGAAAACTGTCAGATGAAATGCACTAAAATATAAATGGAGACTGAACATGTTCACTTTCCAGCTATAGGAAAACTTTATACAGACTTGAAAATTTTCTTTAATTGAAATGAAAGGGTTTTGCAGTTTATTTTCCTGCCACAGGTTGTAACTTTTTATAGAAACAAAGCTTGCATCAATAATTTGATGTAAAAATGCAGAATAGTATGTACCTTTCATGAAGAAAATGTAAATTTACAGTGTTCTGTGAGAATGTTACTGCTGACTTCTTTCCCAAGGTGTAGAATATTTTTTTGATTTATGAGCTCGTTTTTGACTCTGATCATTTACACAGACCAATACTACAGCTGCAACATTTTCACAAAGGTAATTAAATCTGGATTCCTGGCCCCCCCTGTCGTTTGGAGATTTCATTTTATTCTGTTGCTTTAAAGCTCAATGCAGACCAGTTGTTGACTGTAGGGGAAAATAAAGTTAATTCAAGTTTTGTGTTAAGGGTGTTGTGTCACTTTTGTTGTGATTAACTTGATAACATGTTGCTTATATTCCTAGTGATAAATTAAGTCGTTCAAACTCCATAATGCAAATCTGCTGACCTCATGAAGTTGCTGTAATGAAGCCACAGCAGCTACTTAACATCCTTCCAGCTTAAATTTATTAAGCTAAATGCAGGGCCTCTGCTGTGATGAAATTAAGGTGGCTGTAATATTTTCAGAGAGCAGCAGCCATCTTTCCCAAACACACACGCTGCAGTGAATCCTTCCAGCATCTGGAGAAGCTCAAGCTGTTACAGTTGCTTACCCACAAGCAGAAGGGGTGATTATGTGATGCATAACTTGTAGTATCCCGTTGCTTCCAAGCAAATCTGCATCCTGCCTCCTCACCATTGCTAAGAAATAAGCGATCTAACGTTTGGAAGAACATCTGAAAGGCAGCAGAACAGATGCTGCTGGTCAGTCTGGCATTTGGCAGTAACTCGGCCTTGTTTTAAAAAAGGAAATAAAAGGTCCCCCTCCCATCCTTAGGTATCTTTACAGTTCTACCAGATTGTTTTCCATCTTAGCTGACAGTGTTCTCTTTAACAGAGCAGAAATAGGTGAATCCCGTCAACTTTCATAGCATTTTTAAAACCATGTGAAAGAAAAATAAGCTAACTACAGGGATCTGAGCCAGCCTGGGCCTGAAGTTGCCTATCACTTACCTGAGCTTTCTTAAATCTAACTTAAAGGCGTCTGCCTCATTAAATGGAATGAAAAGTCGGAGTCAGTAAGGCAGACGTTTAGAAAAAAACCAAAGTTACAAAGAAGAACTGGCAGGTGTTGTATGACCTTCCTTGGTTCCTCCTTGGAACCTGCATGCCACGTAGGTTACCCGGTTCTCTGCCCGCACCCTAGAATTACTCAGCTAAACTAACTTGTACCTCTTCTCTCTGAGAATTGAACCACACTTGTACCAGCAAAAAATACTAGCATCTTCCATCACTATCAAACATACCCTCCATACTAGTTTACTGGCTACAGCCATACTTTTATTGTTCTACCAGGTCAAATTTTTGAAGATTTTGAAGCATAACTGCCACAAAACAGTAAAATCTGAAGTAAAAAAATGCTTAAGCCAGGCTCTGGTCTTCAGTTGCTAAGGAACTAAAACTGGCAGTGTCCAGAAGCCAGTATTGCATAAGTTCTGTTATCACTTCATCATTACTGCTGAAAGCAGTGAGGGCAGAGAGCACTATAGGTAATCCCAGAAGAAATATTTTGACTTGTGGGAGTAATTCCATAACGGAGGGGGAGAAGAGTCATTAGTGAAGTATCTTGATAGATTTACTCTTGAAAAACCAGTTAAATGCTTTGACTCAGCCTGCTGTACGTATCAATCCCACTATGAATTAAAAACTGAAAATAAATCATATTTGGCTATAACTAAAACTCAGTAATATCTTTAAACCAAATGTATTAAACTGCTCCAAGACATGGCCTTGAAGCAACGAAAGGCAAGGAACGTGACTGGGTAGTGTTTCCCATCCTATATATAGCCAGTGTTGTTTTCTGTTCTGCGTAAAAACAAAGTGTTGTGGTGTGATAGTTTCCAACACTGGACGAATGGTTGAAATAAACCAGAAATGCATTATCCAACACTTGAAAAATGTTGACCAGCATCCATGAAGCACATTTGTCCTCCCCGTGCAAGTATCCAATGCCACAAGAATTGAGAGTTGTATTTTAAGAGGTATCTAATTGAGAATCTTTGCTAATGACAAAGATTAAATGAAATACGATTTTCAGAAACAAGGGACCACCTTGACCTATGTCCTTTTTATTTGTCAAAAGAAGGTGCGTGTTCCCCAGCCTTTCCTAAAGCTGTGACGCTGCCCAGCCCTGTATTCCCTGTGTAGTGCCGTCCAATTTAAACAAACAAAAAACACCTTACCTATACAGCCTCTGGCAGTATGAACAGGGCAGAAAAAGCCCACAACCCACCAGGATTCAGCTGACGAGTCACCTACTTCTTCTCTCAGAGCTGTGCGAACAGCTCACAGGCGCCCCGAGTGTTGCACACCGCTCCTGGGCGTCCGAGCAACCGGTACCAGTTAACTAATGCTTCAGTGGAAAGAGAAGGGGCAGCCCACTACTAAATGAAACAAATCTTTTATTCGTGAGCATTGTTGTTTTAAATTCACAAATTATGAAAGGAAGGCAAATCAGAAGAGACTGCCAGAGCATCTTTTAAATGATAAAGGTATAAATTCTCTTTCTGAACATTTCTAATTTAAGAAAGAAAAAGGTTGCATAGGCTTTCTACAGGTGTGCACGAAAAAAAACCTGAAGTACATGGAGGTTTTTACATTACAATTCCGAGTGTACATTGGCTACTTGAAAATATTTACTTGCAAGTCCAAGACGGCTATTGGAACAACCTACAGAATAAGGCTTATGAATATTTACTTTTCAGTCCTGTAAAATATACTGAACACGTAACTATCAGAAAAATAAAATTACACTTGTGAATCTTGTTCGGGAATCTCTCGCTGATGGGATCTTTTCAGAAAGGCCTATTTTTACGTTTGCCTCTCCCAAGTTACTTTGGAAAAGAACCGGTGGTAATGGCATCAGGGGATTCTTCACAGCATCAGAACAAAACAAAACATTCATCAGAGCACAAGTGGAATGTTCTCGGCATGCAGAAACAACCAACCATGCAGACAGAAAAAATCTTCAATAAATTACAAGCATAAAATTATTCAAATTTCTCCTTAAAAGAACGGCTACGGCATCTTTGTAGCCTCGACAGTCATACCATCAAAGCTGAAAGAGGTCTACTCTTTCAGGAGCGCAGGCCTGCGTGCCTGACAGAGAGGTTTCCAATGGCTATTTTTACTGAGTATGTGGCTTGTTCTTTGGTGTGTGAAAGTCAGAGTTCTGGGAGGATGTTCCACGTGTTTAGTTCTGCGTTTTCGATTGTTCTTTGTGATGACACTACAGACTGGGTGAATACTTCTAGTTACTTAGCAGACTAACCTCTAGAACAAGAGTGGATCCGTTATAAAGCTAATTCTTGCAGGTGATAAAGTACACGTTTTCCTGATGATACTTGGTGGTAGTTCAGTGATTACTATGACAGTATCATTTTGGTTTCGTTCCAGAAAAACATCAACTATTCCTAAAAATAAGATTTTTTTTTTCCTTTTTAAAAAAAAAGTGTCAGTTACAAAACCAAGCTCATACAGTCCACATTTTTTTTTTTAAATAGGATTTAAATCATTTATAACATGAATCTTTCTGATGTGCAAAAAAAGTACGTACAAGCAGACAAAATAGCATTTAGGAGGAAAAGGAGCCACACCTTCATTAAATAGGGATCTGAAGTTCAAATGTAAAGATCTATTAAATATTATGTCTGAATGAAGAACTAACGACATGTTTCCTTGTGTACACACCTCTGTTTAGCCTTCTGAGTCGCTCAAGAGATTTTAAAATCTACCAAAAAAATAATTATAAAATGCAGGACGCCCAAGAACAGATATAAGCAGTGCTTTGACCTAAATATATTTGTGTAATATCTATAAAGCGTAAGCTATTGTATTAAGAAAGCAGACAAAAGGCACAAAATTAATCAGTACTACAGAAAGGTAGGCATCCATGCTACGGTATGTTAGAAATATAGTGGTTTCTTTATGGGGCACTGCAAAAAGCAGCACTGAGCAGAAGTCAGCACATTTTACATGTGCCTTTTGTTGTCACTTCTCCCAAAAACATCTTCAACAAATACGAACTAAAAAGCAACGAAGCTTTAATGCACTTTTAGAATCTGCTCTCTTGGTGTCCCAGTGGTTACCCTTACAAAAGCAAGATCAAGCTTCAGGATTGACCGGGGCAAAAGGAAAAGAAATCAATACACAGGTCTGCTGGGAGCCTTAATGCGGAATTAAGGGCTCTGACCGGATGAGCTCGGTCTAATTTTCCAGAGCCACATAGGGAACGTGCCTCTCGGCGGGTGGGGAAGGCTCACGCCCGTCACAGGAGGCCAGGGCACCCACCCAGCCTCACCCGCCTCAATGCACACCCCGGCATTTTAGCGTGAACGCCATCAGCAGTGGTTTAATTTAAAAGGCAAGGCTGTGAAGTGGGGTGCCTCAAGCACAGCCCGACGGCGTGCTATGCCTCTCTTAGGTGGGGGAGGAAAGCTGAGGCAAGCGCGAGCCGGAACACTGCAGCTACCTCTGCCAGAAGGGATTTAGCGGAACACGTAGCCCAAAAGCATTGGCGTGACGGTAGCCAGAGAACATTACACAGCAAGATCAAAATTACCAGAGCAGCTGGCTCACCGGTGACCAGAGCTCTATTAAACAGCTGGAAGTATGAACAAACAAAAAAGAGGACGCAACGGGTTAGCGCGAACGATGTTCTTGAGAAGGTATTGCTACTTCTTATGAGATGGCAGAAAATTTACACTCGTAAGTGACAGGAAACATGCTCTTAAATCAGCATCCTGAAGAGTGAGCGCGCTGTCAGTGTATCATTCTTACGTCAAAGTGAGTTACTCAATGACTGTTTAGACAGAATGACTGCCGTTAAGTGACATGTCACATTTTAAGTGCAAAACATTTTTGGCAAAAGTGAAAAATAGAAAAACCTTAACCAGTACTAATAAAAAAGTATTTTCTTAAATACTAGCATAGGGCCTGATCCTGCAAGCACACAACTCGGGGAACCCCAGCTGAGTCCAGCCGGAGTTCCGTGCCCTAACACTTAGAGGAAAAGGTCTTTAAATCACTGTTAAGTGTTTATACTTGTTTACATGTAGTGTAAATAATCCACACACAAACACATACACACTGCGTGTATGTATGTGTGTATATATGGACGTGTGCGTGTGTGTGTGCGTATCCATACACACAAAATGGCTCCTGAATAAACGTGAGCTTGTGGTTATTTTCAGATGCATCGTTCACAGTATATAGCTTCTCGTTTGTATCTTCTGATAACAGGACCTATTCAATGACATCTTGAAGTTATATACTATATCATTTTAATGCCTTTAAGGTAAAGTTACGAGGCAACTGCTCTTCCCGTCAATGGGTCTTCCAGAGAGGATTCAAGTATAGCCAACCATCGCCCTGCAAGAAAATTAAGGAGAGTTAACAAACAAGATTTGTACATGCTGGATCTGTGGATGTCCACATAAAAGCTAAAATAATACTCATCAACACAAGAAACCACCCCTGTCATCTGAAAATCCTGTGCTTAATGAACGTACGGGTAATCTGGGCGGGAGGGAAAAAATTACAAAGGGGAAGCGATGGGAAGATGCAACAGATGAACTGCTGGTTAAATAGTGGCACATACTGGCTAATGAAACAACACAGTCACGTAATAGTTCATTCAGTCTTATTTTCCTTTCCCCTTTCCTCTAAGAAAGGGCAAGGATGAACTTAGTAAAATCTGTTTCATTTCAAGCAGATGAAACCCAAGACTGTGTTTAAGATGCCCATGCTTACTTACATTGGACAAATATCCCTCGATTGTGTTCACTTTAGTATGCCGAGATCAAGATTAGCAGGGGATGTGCGTACACGGCATTTGCAAATTAAGTTGTGGCTTTTAAGGTAAAAAACCATAGCTTTAAATGCCTAATATTAGGTATCAAAAATTCAGGTTAAAATTAACTGAAGTGAACAAGTTTACAATATGGACATGGAAAAACCCATTGCTTTTCTTTAAGAGCCAGACTCTGGCAAAAATACTTTAAAGCAATCAGTGGTATATAATGGCAGTAGCCCATGGTAAAAACCACAGACAAATTCATTTGTGCTGGCATCCTCCTGTACGCAGAAACATGCTATCGGGTCTTTAAAATAAGACAGTAAAAGTACCTCTTTGGCAAAATATTTTGGTTTCCACGGTGTTGTAAGAGCCACACGTTGCCTCTCCTCTGCGCGCTGCCTCTCTTCAAGGCGGTGCTTGTGTTCTGTTGCTGCATCAATATTCCCTTCCTTCAGAGAATTGGTGACGTGTTGCCACAGGTGCCTGCGTGACGGGGAGGGAGCACAAGCGACAGCGTGAGAAGGCTTCTGCCGCAGCCGAGCGCCTGGCTGGACAGCAGCACGGTGAGCGGCAGGCCCATGCCGTGTTCTCCGTGCCATTTTTGCAAGTCAGACAGCTTGTGAACCATCACTCTCCTAGGGTATTCACTGCATTTCTCGACCGCATTTTCAGATTTGCTCAACTCCCAGTATTTTGCTATGCGAGTTAACTTTCTCAATAGCTTTTGTTCATCTGCCTGACTCTTTACAACCTGAGCTTTTTTCTCAAGGCAGATGGATTTATTTTTATCATTTCCTGTTCACGTTCTTTACCGATGATCCACCCCCAATGACATGCGTTTATTTGCAGTTAAATTTTTGAATTATAAGGGAATGTTAGCCTAAAGCCAAGAGTACATTAAATTGGGACACTGACTGCTCCCCAACCAGGTTACTAACAGAGGAACTGATGCACTGGTTCTAGGGAGCCCTTCTAGGTCTGTGCTCCATATTCCCAGTTAACAATAATTATCAGTATATAACCAAGCTTGTTTTTCACACGACTGACCGCATTCAGATGCAACGCCTTCTCACACCGTATTAGCCTAGCAGGAACTTTGCCCAGAAAAATACTGAGAAGCAGCCAACTGCAGCTTTCACGTATTTCCAGGGCTGTTTAAATGAGTTTGTTTACAATCTGATAAACTGCATATCCTGCAGAAACACTGGATAGTTGTAATTTGCTTACTAGTATCCAAAAAATACTGTAAATACACTGCAGAGCTACTGGTTTCCTTATTTACTCCAGCCTTTCTATTCCTAAACTGCAGGGGGAAAATGAATTTGTGATAAGCAAGCGTGTCTAGAAAGTAGGAAAATGATATCTGACCCTGCACAATGACTCAAGACACATCTTTGTACCATAAAGAACATATTTACAGATAATAAAATGAAGCTTCAGTCATGTTTTTAAATCCTCCAATAAAATGTTCCTAAATTCAATAAAAATACTGATTTTTCTGAAGATAAACATCAACAGTAATTGACAGTGAGTAACAGAACAAGTTTTTTTTCCAATGTACCTAGTCAGAGTCAGGCATGTGATGTGGGTGCGGAGAGCCTTCAAACCATGTGTTTGTGTGCATATTTATAGCTCGCACTGCATCACATTTTACATGTTTTTATACATATATACATTCTAAAATACACAAAATGTGGAATTCCAGTGCAAATTATAAGATGCAACATCACTTGCAACAAACTGACTGATCTGACTACCATGTTACAATCACTCAAAAAAGCAGGTGAAAACAATGCATTACCATTTTCCAAACGCTCATTAAAACGCATACAAGGATTTTCCCCCCTCTACAAAACTGAGGTACGTCACTAGAACGTAATCTATGTTCCAACGAACCAATACACAGCTTCAGCTATCTGTGCCTAGATTAACGCGCTGTAGGAAGCAAGGCATTTTTGAACCACACCATCTATCTATAACTGCAGTTTGCTTCCCCGTTCTGTTCCCACCCAAGGTTCAGAAGCAAAACATGGTAATGCCTCTGCCCTTACCTTGATTCCAGCGGGCCTTGCTTTGCTATCGGCCTAATCTTTTTCCTGATAACAGGCAGTTTGTTAGTGTCAATCACTTTGGTTTCTCCGTTGCTGTAAGTAAATTCCAGTGTACCGTTCCATTCTCCCTGTGCCTTGCATACAATGGTGTTAGTGGGATTATGTTTCACTTCGGCTGTAACCCTAATTCAAGAGCGAAGAAAAAAAGACCACAGAAATAACTGGTACCATTTATTATCAGCATAGGAAAGCACTACCACAGCTAAGGCTACAAGCAGCTTTCTACATCTACAAAGTAATTTTTCAAGCAAAGTAGTGATGCTATCTCCAAAAAGAGAGACTCAACCTAAGCAAGCTCTGCTAACACAGCAATAGCTTTTGGACGACATTCTCCCAAAGTACAGCAGTAACCCAACTTAAAACTCTGATAGTCAGCTTTAACCCAGAACGGTTTACCTCATCAGCCTGAAAAACAACTCCTGACATTCACCTGACATTTTCAGTACACATGTTATTTTCACACCTGAACATAGTAATGCTGTCAGATACCTATGTCAAACACTTCAGGCACCTTTATTTTCTCCTTAGCTCTGCAAGTTTACTTCTCAGCTGCTGAGAGGCAACAATTAAAGATACCTCAGTCGTCCAAGAACTGGTCTGAGAGTGAGCAAAATAGATAGGTAGGACTGAAAAAACAAAATGCAGGCAGAAGTTTCGTGTGTGTGTGTCTAAGAACATGCACACATGCGCTTCGGCAAGCCATGTCAAGTAATCTGTAAACTCAATTAAGTTTTTAAATTATTAAATTAACACAGCACAACCTTCCCCAAGTTTCACTCACACTGATGGCACCAATTATTAACCCATGCCTTTTAGAAAAACCCTTGTCAGAACAGCCCACGTTGATATTTGCCTAAACACAATATTGAAATGATTGACATGTGTATGATAGAATAATTAGACCGACTGAAATAAAACAGAGGTAACCATGCAAAAAGCACAGCCTTCTCATGGACAACTGCTACAGTCTGCAGCAGAGCAAGAAAGGGTCTGTGTACGTTAACAATTGGGTCATCAACTTGAGCATGGAAGTAAGACAGGAAGCTATCTTGCACAGTGCCTCTTCACACCCTTAATAAAGGGGAACCAAAAACACATAAATAATATTTTCATCATCTGGAATTTCAGTGCAGAAGTGGGAGTCCCCAGTAGGGAGCTACTGCTATGGGCAGCGACACTCGCTTCTTTCTTCCTTACAGGAACTCCACCTGGAACACCAGTTCATCTACAAGACTTACACAGAAGCAGCAGCTGGTGTAGCAGAAATACTGCCTTTTCTACGTACATTTTTCTGATCCTGCACTTAAAAGTAATTTTTACAAGCAAAGCCTGGAAGAATACATTCACTTTAGTTTAATGAGAGAAATATATTCAATTCAATTAAATGATACAAAATGTATAGTTACAATAAACTGTGCTCTAAAGCTGTAAGTCATCTCAGACACTAATAGGAAAAGAAATTCAGATATCTGTCTGTAAAATACTCTGACAGAAGAACCAAACAGATGCCCAAGAGTCTTTCCATTGAAATCCAGTAGCAGGTAAACAAGAATAAGACAGTAATTCCTGTACCTGTGGACTTTTCCTCCATAGAACGGCTTGGTGTGGAACGTGACCGTAGCAGAATAGCCCGTTCTAGCACAATTGATGTTGACTTTCCCTCCAAGCTCCACCCATGGGATGGTAAGTATTGAGCGAGCATAGGCACTAGGCAGCGTGAAAACATACTCTTCTTCATGTTCCATCAAGTAAAGAACACCTACGTAGGAAGAAGGTTGGAAGTGAAATGATAAAAGTTCACTGACAAAACCTGACAGTCACTGACCAATTACTGTGATCAAAACGTACTTCCACAGAGAGTACAACGTGCAACTTGCCTTGAAGGAGGGCACTGTCTGCTAAGAAAAAAAAGTCTGCCCTCTGGAACAAATGTCTTCAAAAAAACATTTTCGAAAGCACACAATTTGAATATGTACCCTGGGGTCCTTCACGGTACCAAATGGCTTATAAAATCTGACTGGATTATTTATTTTGTGTTACTGACAAGCAATAAACTGTTAAATCTGGAAAAAAATACCATTTGCTTGCAAAAAGCCATACTGAATATTCAGATGCTCACTCAGTGTCATATCATCATCTCTTTCCAGAAAAAATACGGGCATGGCCAAAGGACTCTTCAGTTCTCCACTCAATCAGACACGACCAGGTCCTCTCTGCTAATTTCTTACTGATGCATTTGTTGGTAGGAGTGAAAGGCTCTATCTAGGTCTGCCTGGGTGCAACTAGGAAACATGCTTAAGGAAGCCATCTAGAAAATTCCTATAAGTTTGCTCCTTCATTTCCAAATGCCTGGTTTCCACACAGCCTTTGCAAAAGTCCCGCATAATCAACGAGGGGCCGCCAGGGCCACTGCTCTGTTAACCACCAAGACCGATGTCTCTACCATGCAGAGAAAATTACTGGCAATTCTGTTTCATTCTGCAAAGGTTCCTCCACCCTCATGTGTTACAGGGTTGTAAATAAAAACAACATCATGCCACAGCAGTAATTTTTCAAGATTATTTGGAACTACAAAGAAAGTCACATGTCTGATCAGATCTTAGCTTCCCCTGGGCTTAAGGATACAGCTCTCTCCCCACCATAGCTGTAGTTTGGTCTTCAGAATGACAAAAACCAGGACATAAGACCAGGTAAAGTGTACCTTAAACCTTGCACACACAATTGGATCATGCCAAGTATCTCTAATATATTTTTGATTAGAGTTTTACACTCTTCCGTGTCCCGTTTAATAACTGCCTAAAGGCAAAAATTACTGCTTTGAAAATAATTTTTCACAACAGGGATTGAAAATAACCCATCACAGGATGCACTCAGAACACAGAAATATTTAACCAAAAAAAAAAAAAAAAAATCAGGAAAATGATCTTGAAATAGTAATAGTATCTGTTTAGAAACAAGATGAGCTTGAGCCAATTTGCCTTAACCTTGGGGCAGATAGGGAAAGAACACACTGGTAGTGGTATTGATTAGTTTGTCTATCTGTTTAAGGGAGTAATGACACTAATTTTGAAAAGTGATCTGACATGTAATGATGAAAAAGCACTAAATTGGAACAAGGCACTACTACTGCCAACATAAAAATATGCCCTTAATGCTGTATGAGAAAAACCACCTAAAAAACATTCACAGTTTAAAAGCACAGAGCTCTAACAGAATCATCAGCTTAAATATTGGCTCCAATTAATAGAACTAAATGCAGGCACAGGAAGCTCTGCAACTTGTCACTTGTGCCTTCTGAAACCGTTCCACAGGAAAACACCTTTGTGAAAACTGGAACAGTTTTATGCAGTTGTTCTCAGGACTTCTGCAGCCTCAGCCCACCAGCAACGACACAGCCAGCATTTCTACTCCAGCAAGTTTGACACAAATGAGCTGGAGAGTGCAAAAGCACAAACGCAGAAAAGCAATGTCTTAAAAGGCCCTTTAATTATTTTGCCTGGGCAAGTCACAAGTGCCTCGTGTCATGTGTTGAACCCTCACCAGCAGGGAACAGCCAGGAGAGAGCTGGAACACACGCACATTTTGCCTCAAGATTCCTCAGCTCCATACCTGCAGGTAAAACCAAGCTGAACACACTGCAGGACACTGAACTACCCAACTCACCCGGGACATGCAGCCAGGAGAACTTTTACTCAAGAAGATGACTCTGCTTATCAGACTCATTAAATGGATGTTATAATAACATTAAATTAATAAAGAACAATCGAGAAGCCTTTTAACTTGATGATGATATTCGAAAAGGATCAAAGCAAGCTAATGGGTACTGATCAAACGCAGAAAGGAAACCTGACAGTCCGCAGTTGGGCATTTTCCACAGAGAACTACAACAGGTTTTAGACTCAAGTCTGTCAGCTTTCCTTTCTCCTCCTGTTCCCATCTATTCTCCACCTTCTTCATTACAGTCACGGGCAACAGACACGTAGCAGCAACCAGCTGCGGGAAATGGCCTGCGATGCTACCCACGAGGTCACGCTTCCCCAGTCTAAGCACAGACATAATCCTCACGCAGTCAAAAAGCACAGCCCGCCTGAAAGCATCAGCTTCCAACATGACAGTTTTGGGGGTTTTGTTGTCATGAGGGTTTTGTGTTTCTTTCTTTTTTTTTTTTAAAAGACAAAAGGTCTGATAGCAATACGGTGGGCAGGCGTGGTGCTCACTGCTGGGGGAGAACCTCACTGTATTTATGAACCACACCTTCATGTGAGTTTCCCCAGAGCCTCCTACTTCCCCGGGCCCAGCCATCCTCCTCTGACCGTCACCGCGTGTCCCCACACGAGAGGAAACTGCCATGGTAAACACAATTTCCTCCTGGGTTAGCATAGGTTTGCCTCTGTCTCTCTGATGGGATCGATAGCTTTTTTCCTCCATACTCCGGTGGGAGGGATGCAGAGCTCTAATGAACACTGCCAAGCACACTGAAAAGTGAAAAACAAACAACAGCAGTGACCTTCAATGTAAATATTTAACCACCACAGCAGGTTAGATATTAAAAACTGAACCCAGCTCTCTTGGCGGTATTTTTAGCACCTGGTAGCATATTTTTTTAATTCCTTAAACACCTGAATAAATACAGAAGTGCTATCTCTCACTTGAAATATGACTCCAGCTCAATAATTATAATCTAAAAAAGAATAAAGGGAAGATTTGAAATATCCACAACACGATACTACTTTTAGTATTAAGGTGACTGTTAGTTTTGCATTCCATCGCTTACAGAGTCCACATGCAAAACCTGGTTTAACTGAAGCACCGTGAAGACTGTAGCCGCACCACCATGTCTGAACTGAGACCCATGCCCTCTTAGGGAAGTGGAAGCCAAAATGACACTGAGAGTCAACATTTGTAGCTGCTACCACAATTTGAATTCATTCCCTACCCTGCCGAGTTTAAATCTTGAGAAAGTAAAGGCAGAAAAAACTAAAATCCAGCCGTTATTTTTAAAAAAGCCTTGTGTACTCTTAACATCTGCTTCTAAGTATCATTACATTGTGACTGATCTTTAAAAATATCTGCTGGAAAATACACAGGCTATTTTTCTTCCCTTGCTTCCCCACTGCAAGGGATCATTCATTTTTAGTTTAAAAATGGCTATAAGTAAATATACACGAAAAGTTGCAGAAGATTCTCCCATTTTCAGTAACATTTTCTCCTCTCACATCAATGAATTCTTTTGGGAACTGCAAATTCTTTTTAAAAAAAAAATAAATCTTAAGTATTTTTAGGAAGCTATTACGCATGGAAGAATGCACCAGGTAAGTACTCTGGGAGGATTTAGTAATCTAGTTTGTTAGAACAAAACCCACAGAGAAGGGTGAATTTTTTGTAAACAAGTGCGGAATTTTGAAATTCCCCCTTGAAATGTCCTCAATGCCATTTACTCCTGCTTTTGACTAAGGCAACGTATTCACAGTCATGCTCCTCTCCACGACTCCTCAGCCTGCATTAAAGGAAGTGATGTTTGCAGCATATAATTTCCCCTGTTTGACTATCACATGTCCCTCACTGATGCTGCAGCTTTGTGAATTGATTTTCCAGTAATACATATTGATGAAATACCCAGAGGAGACTTTGGATCAATAAGCTGCAGAAGAGGCATGTGAAATTTAATGCTTCCCACTGATTGTATGGAGATCAATCTGAACAACAAATAGTACGTGGGACACAAACGGCCTAGGGCAGTTTTCCTAATTTAACAGGCTCTTCATACTGTCTGCATGATTCTTAACATGGCACAAACAGGAGTGAGTTACGTACAGGATGAACCCCACATGGGCATAGTGCATCACCAGCCACGCAGATTCGCACGGGAAAATATGAGACACCAGAACAAGGCTCATACTGTCTCGTAAGCGTTCCAGCAAGCCGCGCTGCGCTGCTCATTTTCCAAAGACTAGAGCCATTTGCTAAATTAAGTAATGAGTGCTATGCCATACGGAAACTGTTCTGAAACCACTGGGCTAAAAAGTATTAATACAAAAATTAGTATGAGGGTAATATTTAAGTAGCTCTAGTTGCACGGAGTAGTCAATCTTTGGGACTGGTAAATCAAAAAGTCACTAATGCTTCAGGAATAGAAACTATAGACCTGTACACCTATAAACACATACACATACATATATTTAAACAGAAAAAAAAACAAGAGAAAAAACATTCATTGCTTTCATTTAGATTTACCCTGGAAAGAGCACTGAACCTTTTCCCTACCTACAAAGTCTTTTCAAGGTTGATTTCAATTTAAAAAAAGAATTTTTGGAAGCCTATACCTCACTAGTTTTTAAAACATTTAGAACTGCAGGAGTGAAAACACAAGATGTAACTAGCCACTTGACAATACAGAGCAATCCACTTAAACGTACTTTATGCTGTCTGCAAAATTAATCCGTGAATCAAAGGTGATGCTTTTTGTTGGATTTTGCTGTTTGGAACAAAACCCAAGAGCAGAAAAGGAACACGCACAGCCCACACCGACGTGTGCTCACCACAGCCTTTTCCACTAAAGCACCCTTATCCTACAACCAGTATCTGTTTGAAGATTCTTTGGACCACGTAAAAAACATTAAATATTTACATTGACTCTCTCATCCCTTGCTAATTTAAATCTTAATGTGATCTTCTTCATTACACTTCTTCCTCACTCTCTCATTAGTACATAATTAACATTAACCAGAACTGGGGACTGTGCACACAACATGAATTCTTTTATGCAAAACACCCTCTCTTCTATTCAGAGTAGCTTTCTCATGAAGAAACGCAATGCTGACTGCTCTGAAGAATGGGGGTTTTGTCATATAGTGAAGAAAAAGTTGAGACATTTCATTAGCAAGCCAGATTTAGACCCCTCATAACCACAGATGAAGGGCTAGCATATAAAACAGCTTCTCACATGGATTTCCAGCAGTGCTTTCCTACTTGTTCTGCATCCCTGCAACTGATACTTACCTTGAATCAACAAAAAAAAAATATCACAGATGGGGGGAAGGAATCTTAAGTCACTTTGAGATGCAACATACAGTGAAAATTGTACAATGAAGATACTCAGCTGTACCCTTTGTATGACAGGACCATACTTGTCCTCAAATCCCCTAATTCTTTAAATTCTTATAGAAGCCTTTGTACTTCCATGACATCCTATTTCAGCATATCCACTGCTGCTAACCACAAAGCATAAAAAGCAACATGCTCTATATATCTAAGGACATTGTGACAAGCTAAAAAAATAAGCTTCAAAAGCACCACAGAAACATTATCAGCGTATTCCTTACACAATATAGATCCAAAAATTCAGAACTACTGTATTTCTGTAAATAGCCAATTGCAGTAGAAAAAGCCTCATTCAACTGTTTGAAAGCCACACACAAAACTATTCAGTAGAGAGCAAAGTTTCAAAACAAATCATGAGTTTTTTGTGTTCAACACTAAGGTCACAACTAAGTTACATGTCAAACAAAAATGTGCTGATAAATACCTGAACTAGAACAAGATGGCCACTTCCTACCACTGAATTATCCAAAACATTAATTGCGGCTCTCTAATGCTGTTTGGAAGGAAATACTTTTGCTACGTACATCAAATAGTACTGAATGAATGCACAGTATAACGAAACTACTATACCAACACCAGAACAATTTAAATGACGTCTCAGAATGGACACAGGTACATTAGAAACATCAAGGAAACTGTCTTTCAAGTGGCATCATGCAGAATCTAAAATCCTTACTTATCTAACAAAAAGTCAAAGGCACCCACATGTACATAAGTAAACTCCAGCAACAGTCAAAAAAAGGGCTGAATGCTCATAATGGAAAAAAAAAAAAAAACAAAGAGGAGGAAGGGACAAGACCACAAAAATTCAACAATAACACAATTACTTTGGTCATCCAATGCATAGTAGCAAAAACAAGGAACAAACAAAACTCAGGGATTTCTATGATTCATGAGATGTCACTTCATCTCTTATCAAAAGCAGAATCAGTCATGATCCTGAGAAACTCACTTAATCTGGTTTTAGCAGGTTAAAATAAGATTCTAGAACTTTACCAGCCAACCTTGCTGTCAGGAAGCTCCTCCTAAGTGGCTAACTTTAGTTTCTACCTAACTACCTTCATATATATCTTCTAACTGCATCTTTCCTCAATCTGTGCTTTGTTAGACTAACTTATCCCACTTGAAATGCTGCAATGCATAAAATGTCCTTGAATACAAAGAAAAGTCTCCAAATTATATTTCACGTTCAAAAATATTATTACCAGATATGTAAATACAGACATAGTTTTTCCACATTGTAAATCCAGCGGCTAATTTTCATTTGTTCAGCAATCTATTCCCCAGTACTCATGCTGACCTCAATCTACTACAGAATTTATACTTATGTAGCACATGAGAAAGAAATGTCTGCAGTAGATTCTTATTTTTGCACAGCTTGACAAATCTACACACCAACTTAATTAGGAAGACTTCCCTGGGACTAAAATAAATTTTTAAAAAAAATTAAGAAAGTGTAGTTTCAAGTGAAAAAAACTGCACTGCGAAGCAAACATTTTAAACCGAGGCTGTCAGGTTTAGGCTGGCTGTTTTCAGATGGTGGAAAAGCTTCAGTGGTACAACTTCTTGCTGCGTATTGCCAGTGCTCAACACACAACAGAAATGCTTGGACTGCACTGGAGTTTCTCCATCACTTCCCAGAAATGCTGTCACCATGAAGCTGCATGCTTCTGCACTGCTTACATGAACAAAAAAGACTAACAATAACTATAAATTGGTAAACTCAAACTTCCTCCCAAAATGCCCATCATAAAGACAGCAGCAAACCTTGCAATGAAAGGGTTCACCATTGCAGATGTTCCCCCAAAGCCTGCCTCCACTCCTGGGATATCTCCATGTCCTGGTTTCAGCCGGGATAGAGTTAATTTTCTTCCTAGTAGCAGGCATGGTGCTGTGTTTTGGATTTAGTAGAAGAATGTTGATAACACAATGATGTTTGTAGTTGTTGCTGAGAACTGCTTATGCTAGTCAAGGACTTTTCAGCTTCCCATGCCCTGCCAGGTACACAAGAAACTGGGAGGGGGCACAGCCAGAAGAGTTGATCCAAACTGGCCAAAGGGCTATTCCATACCATATGGCGTCATGCTCAGTATATAAACTGGGGGGGTTGGCTGGGGAGCAGCGATCGCTGCTCGGGAACTGTCTGGGTATCGGTCGGCGGGTGGTGAGCAATTGCATTGTGCATCACTTGCTTTGTATATTATTATTATCATCATTATTGTATTGTTATTATTATCATTACTATTTTACTTTATTTCAATTATTAAACTGTTCTTATCTCAACCCAGGAGTGTTTCTCACTCTTACTCCTCCAATTCTCTCCCCCATCCCATCGGGGTAGGGGCAGTGAGCGAGCGGCTGCGTGGTGCTGAGTTGCTGGCTGGGGCTAAACCACAACACTCCAGGATCAGGGAAAAAAAAAAAAAAAAAAAGGAGGGAAAAAAACGGGGGGGCGGGAAGAACTTACTCTCACAAACACACATTAAACAATCCTTGGGGTAAGGAAGTGGTTAATTCCTAGACCCTTTCTCTCTCAAAACTGGGACACATGAGGACTTTGAAGTCTTAAATAATCCCCCCAGTACACACCCCCAATCCCAGGGAACTGTGTGCACTAGCAGCAAGAAAAAGAAATCTCCCTACTCCTACATAATCATAAGTGACTTTGTGTTTAATTTTATTTCCATTAAATAGCTCCCTTCGCTGAGAAAAACAGTACTAGAAACAAATACGTACCAGAAAAATGCAGCAAGTGAAACCAATGACGCAGGCTGGCAGTAGTACATACAGTCAGGAGACAGACAAAAGGACCGATTTCCCTTCTGACAGAAGGACTGATTTCCCTTCTGACACTCCCTTCCCAACTTCCTTAACTATTAAAAGCAAAATACCTAAAAATCATAGGAAGGAGGAAACAGCCATGCTGTTACAGACTTTTACTATCACAACAATATCAAATCCAGTAGTAAGGAAGTTTCATGGCTCTTCTACAGAACAGGGAATATATCGCCATCAGGAAAGAAGCTGCTGTAGCCCTTTCTTCTGTTTGAGTTTGTTCTTTAGTTCCAGCTAGTAGAAACAGCAGAACATAGCCCTGTGTTTTCACCATAATTGTTTTGTTACTAATAAGCAAAACCAAATCACTACATTTCCCACTCTACTTTTTTACTACTTTAGTATCATAGTATTTAACATAACGATGACAAAAAGCAGCATTTACTGTAAATTGTCCTGGTGCTTCTGAGACCACAGTCTAAAAACTAGTTAAGGTAAAACACTAAAAACCATACACAGGAAATTACCCTCAAATGGCAAAAGGGACTGACTAAATTGCTTAGAAACATTAAAGCAGTACATTAGCAGTCAGTAACGACACTGGTACAGGTGTGTTTATCAGTTCAGATCATCCATTAAGAATTTGTTATGATTCCCTGTATTTCTGAATTCATGTTGAGCAATGACTTATCACAAAGCAGACAGTATACGTATGATACGGCAAATCACGATTTATACCGTGACTACAAGCTACAAAGCTTGAGATAATACACTAACTTTGTAAACACTACAGAAACCATGATTCTTTGCAGAAACTATGAAAAAAGAACATTAGGCTTAAGTAAAAACATGGGTTTTCCTATTGCTTTGCTCCAGTTGTGAAACTGTCCCATACCAAATTGCCTATTACTTTAAAAGTGAGCAAGACAAATGGAAGTGTTCTTACAGAATATACTGTCAGTAGCCATTTGCTACTACAACTTAACGTGCGACTGTACTTCAGATATAATTAACAGTCTCACATTCATATAAGCACACATTTATATATGTAATGTGTCTCACATTCTGTCTGGACAGAAAAATGTTACATGAACCCTACAGTTTTAATTCCACACTTCACAAAAGCAAATAGCCACAAGGTTCAAATGAAAGGTCAGAGGGTCAGAGGGCTAGCAAGCAGGAAAATATCTGGATTGCTGTCGTGTTGACACCTACATTAGCTCAAAAAAACAAGATAAAAGCATGTTTCTTACCTTCACCTACCATAGAAACACCTATTGACATGCCCATAAACTTGCTTTTGGTCCATACGTGAGCGTTCACACACATTTTCTTCTCTTTGCACTCACAGTAAAAGCAAGATACCGGTGGATGGTGGGATACTTGTTCAGCTACAAACCTCAGCTTGTAGCACGTGGACTGGTCCTGGCCAAACTCCTTGGTTGGGTCCTTAGAAACCGTGGAGGTACCATTAGTTCTGAATGCTTTCACTTTATCTTTAGGCACATCCCACGAGCAATGAAACGTTTCACCAATTATAGGGTTATAGGGCTTCTTGGCAACCGCTCCCTTTCGGCCTTCGTGAAAAGCTGTTAGATAATACTCCACAAAGCAGATAATTCTTTCCTCGGGAGTGGCTCCAGCTGCAATTGACAAAAACAGGTCTGGATGGGCCATGAAATTTGCATACATCTCCAGCAGGGATCTTTTCTCCAAAATAAATGTTGGAAGCACTACCTGTATGCAAAGCAGACAAAGGCAGATATGATTTCCCCATGATCATACTACCACGGGGGAAGGGGGGGGAAGAACAGTTAAGACAGCTGCAATTCTGGCCCTGCCAAGTTTCAGGACAGCGTATTTTCCTCCCCTGCCACAGCAATTTAATTTTCTTTGCAGTGTTACTAATGAGCGAAGGAAAAAGCAGTGGCCTCGATAGCCATGCAGGCTGCTTCCTATTTCATTATGATTCACAAGAGCAGCTCACGCAACAGGGATGGGCTGTTCCGCTCACGTGGAAATCTGCCTTTTCCTCTCCTCTCAGTTAACAAACCAACCATTGTTCTCCTTGTTTACAGGACATAAAAACATACTTGCATGTAAATTAATTTACATCACACATCAACAAACCCAACTAATCATAACCCTTCAGAAAGAGCAGGGCACACCCTCGCAAACCACTAGAAGATGAGTATTTTATATAAACATACACATTGCCAATCTGGAAGTGGTGGATAGTGCAAGGGGTACACCTACCCATTCTGTCAAACAACTGGGCTCCCAGTTTCACTCCTGGGCCCCTGACCACCCACTGCGTATGTCTTAGGTCCCCTGAAGCCTCTAACAAACCAAGCCAAGTAGATCCAACCAAAACCAAACCTCAGGTGCGTTTCCAAGGATAAAACCATGCCAAGGACTCCTCTCAAGAGGCAGGAAACCACTCCAGGTTTGACTCCCTCTGCGCTACACTGTCATCACATGTGTCATGTCCCCTCCCATCTCCCAAGTCAAATCCCTTGCCACCTCTAGGCTCTCCCGTCACCTCCAGGCACACAGCACATCCCCTCAGTTGGAGATTGTACCATACTACTGTGGTGGGCCCCTGCATGCCTTCATCTTAATTCAGACAAGTTGAAACAAACAAAAAGTGCACAAACTGTTACATTAATATCCTGGGACTGCAGATGCTCCAGGGACCCAGAAAAAACCTGGGCCTGAGCACTAGGCAGGCTGCACTGGAGGGAGCCAGCCCTGGGGGATTTGGATGCAGTCTCAAGTGGCTCATCTAGCAACGCAGATGTTGCCAAAGTCACCCACTTAGGAATAACACTTGGTTAAAAGTTTTCAATGAAACATCCTCGAGTGCACTGCAAGACAGACAAGGGCTACAGGACCTAAAATAATTAAATTCTCTCCCTTCCTCCTCCCTCACCCTCCACCCCTTGTGCAGGACCATCCCAGGGGAGCTCAGAGGTCGCTCCTGCGTGACCAGCAAGAACTTCTGGCACACACAAATTTGTCTAGAGTCAAAGTGGCTCAGTAATGCCAGATGCAAACCAACAGCTGTCCCCTATTAAAGCAATTTTTCTGCTTTCCTCTTCAATTCTTCATTGTGTTTATTTTTTCCCTTTCCCAAAAGCAAGGGTTATTCACAGCAGGCAAGGAGCCACCCTTCAAACACACACATTTGCTTTCCCCCCTGCCGCCCCAGCTTGCTATTCTAAGAGGGACCAAAGCACAGTTCAGTTCTTTTGGATCCCATGGATAATGAAATAGAAGCTGTCAAACTTTTATTCATTGTTTAGTTCTTTTCAAAGAAAACTTGTAAACATGAAAAAAAATTCCAGTCACAACGGCTCTAAATGCAGTCTTAATACCTACACAGTAAGTCAACATACCACACCTGCAAAAAAAAAACAGATCACCGCTCTGTTTGGTAACATACATACTCATTTGCTCTTTCCTTCTGTATACTATTTACACACATATGGTCTTTTACAGGCTAATATTTTTTACCAGTTTAGATATAAATCAAGCAAAGTTCCATCTGTAATAGTCCTGTGACTCTACTCTGTAAGCCTTGAGGACTCTACACGGTCTCTGTTACCAACCTAATGAGGCCCCAAAAGATGCAGGACCTTAATTTTACACTATGAGTGGCAAACTACCGAGTTTTTATTAAAGACAGACTACAGTCCCCTTGGTGGTGTGATAGCAAGGGGCTGAGGAGATTGTTTTTTAAAACTGAAATCTAAAACTTTGGCAGGCGAAGTGGAAAGGCAGTAGATTTTCTTATGGTATTTTTAGCTCTTTAAACAATTCCGTCTTACTTGCAACATTCCCATTCTGACCAAATATTCATTATCCAATATAATCTTTAAAAAAATGCAATTCAGCATTACTGATCCTCAATACAGGATCTCATTTTAATATAAATTGCACACTCGAAGACCAGGTTATCAAGGGGGAAACTGACAGCAAAACATAGAAAAAACACCCCCATCATTTGTGGCTCGAAATACTAGTAGTGACTATCATGAGTTCACTGCACAGATTTGAAAGGGCAGGGAAACTCATTTGAATAAACAGCACTCTGCATCTCGTTACGTCCAAGTGGCGCTCTCTAAAAAGAGTGACCTTTATTAGCACAAATGGAGGAGAAAGAAAGAAAACTATGGACCATACTTAAGCCAATGCAAATTTTATGGTACAACATTAAGACTGCTGTGGTTTCATCCTGTTGACTTGATCATCTAGCCCTCGTATCTACTCTCTCAAGTACTAGCTGTGTGCTTTGCAGCTACATATTTAACACAGCTATGCCAACATCGCCACTAAATGAGATGTTATGAGCCACTGGACACTTATTACTCAGTTTCAAGAATCAATTTGAAATCTGAATAAAGCTTGAACTCCAGCTCAAATGATCTTGCTTTAAAAGCCTAACTAAAATGGAAACTACATCCTTAATTGTAGCAGGAAAGGATCCATGGCAAAACGTAGAATAATTTAACTGTTTCCTCAAAAGGAGGCAGAACTACATATGAAAAATATTGGAGTTTTTAAGCTTACACAACTCCAGTATTACAAAATATGCCTAGAAAGCATTGCCTTTTACTAAATAATCTCATTGCCTGAAAATTTTAATATGCACCACCACCACACACTAACATAGTTTAAAAAAAAAAAAATATTCACACCAGTCTTTTTTTTTTTTTTTTTTTTAAATTGGCCCTACCTTGATTTCTGCAGAAATAAGCAAAATAGAAATAAACAAATTTGGAAGCATACGGCATTCTTGCCAGCACTGGACTGTCATGCACTTGTGCTAGTACTCTAGCTTCCAAAGGAATGAGGTTTTCAACTCTTTTGCAGCCAAGCAAAATGCACTGTCCAGAAGAAGAATACACTTAGGACCTACGTTCTTTATACTGGTTTTGGACTACAATAATTTTTTTTTTTTTTGTATTTGCATAAAAAGTCAAAACTGCCTAATTTTTTCCTCTGAGAAAAAGCTGGCATGACAACCAAATGGACAAAAGCATCTCTCTAGAATAAATACCAAGTTGATGAAGTCTGAAGCAAAAAATTTCCTCATTGCATTCTAAAATGTTAGAATAATCTCTGTTGTTATTCTTTTTCAGGTTTCATGCAAAAAGAAAGCAGTTTAACAGGCATTCTTCCTTTTCATTGAGGTTCAAAAGAGGATATTGGTTCAAAGCTTGATCATAACTTCCTAGGTTTGAATTCACTTTTACTTAATTAGATCTGAATGCAACTGAGGAAAGTAAGAGCACCACTTCTTAAGAACCGAGATATTTATCCCCCCTACTATTTACTGTGAAGCAAAACATGGGTGTCTGTCAGCACCATTCCCTACTTTTTTCAGAAATCTGACCAAGGTACCCCATGCTGAGATGTCCTCCTCTTAGAGGTACAAAAGCTTTCCGCTGTCATCTGTGTCACTGTGGGAATAAAACAAGCTATTTTCATCCCACGAACATTTTAAAATTACAAGATAGAAGTATATTGACAAGCAAATTTAAAACTTATGACATCATGAACATGCTATAATATTAATTTACAACAGGTTAGATATTCTGCAGAATTACTGGCAGCCCTTTTACGCAGAATGGCAGCCCTTTATTTTTAGCACATACTAACTGCCTAGGAAACGTAAGGGAATGCGGGGGAGTCATCACCCATCTGTACAAACTGCTAGCATTAATTTCAATCCATTAGATGCCATTTGCCAACATATTTATCAGGCTGACAGTGATTTTTGGCACTATTCATTTTTTCATTTTTTAAAAGTCCAAAGAACAAACAATTTAGGAACTTTTTTCCCCAGCAATTCCAATTTTAAATTAGATTTAAAGTCCTAGCCCAGTCCAAGGCACTGGTTTTGTACTATGTTCTGCTGCTGGGAACTGTTCCCCTACCCAACTCTCTCTAGCAGCTATTGAAGTCTATTTGGCCACCACAGAGCCTAGCCTGTTCTAGCAAATCCCCATGCAGATTGAATACTTCATTGCAGGTGTTTCCCTTCACAGTAGATTTTTACTGCTTAACTCCTCATTAAAAGGCATGGCAGCATGACACATTTCAAAAGTGAAGCACCTCTGCAACATTAAATGTGGCTATCATCACTGTGGGAAATCCGTGTCAGCACAGGCAAAGCCAACAGTAACATCAGCAAGCACCCCATAGGAAAAGGAAAAGATGCTGTTTCCTCCGATATGGTACATGAAGGTAATGATTATGCACCCAGAACCAAAAGCCACCAAGGGCTCAGAAGAGCTGTTTGTTCATGTGTGTATCATGTTACAATCCATAGCTCACAAAATGAACTGAATAAACAACCCTAGGGAAGAAAGCACAGGAAAATGGAAACATGTAAAACATCCTCTGATATTAGCAACTACTGTGCCACAACCACTTCCAGCAGCAGCTGACTACCATCAAGTCTATCTGAAATCTGACTTGCAGAGCATAAATGAAAAATGAGAAGAGGTGCAGCCAACAAACCAAGCTTTATCGTCACGTCTGTGGCCCTACAGGCCTCATGTCAGGAAGCAAAGTTAATAAAAAAAAGCAGCCAGCTGTCTTGTAATTTTTTTTTTTTAATCCTCAAAATGGTCAGAAAAGTGATGTGCACATGTGGCATGTCTCATTAATACTCATCATATGTGTATTCGTGCATCACACAGGCGAGAGATAGATCTAACTATGCCTGCCATATGCCTCTTCCTCTTTTCAGACTGTGGGTATTACATACGCACATTCATGCGTGCTAGTATTTTGCCACACCATAGATCTGATAATATTCATCACTATCCTCAAAAACTGTCTTCTAAGAACACTATGTAAGAAATAGGTTAGCATATATATTTACATTCCTACTTATAAGTATCTGCACTTCTTTTATTTACAGGAACTTTTTGTGTTTACATTAACCATGTGTCTTTGGGGTTTTTGCCTCCTCTGCCCTGACAAAAAGATGACACTAGAAATCAGGGAAGGTCTTGTTCACGGCAACAGACAAAATGTTTTGAAGACACAAGAACAACAGATAAGGAATCTTAGTCTAGTTTAGACATCATGGACTGAGACAGCCCTAACAAACCAACATAGAAAAGAGGAAAAGCTATGAAAAATTGAGAAATGTAAGAAAAACAAAACAAAAAATGAACTGTACATAACCCCAGACATACTAAGAAGTGACAGGTATAAATGATTCACAAATGAAATGATGAAACTTTTGTTCTATTTAGAACAAAACATTAATTTCCATGCAACTATTCAATAGCTATACTTAGCAACAGATCATGGGATTGTTCAGTCTTAAAACATTTAAGTATCTTTAAATATTGTCAATTGCTCCAGAGGAAGCAGAAAAGACTATATTGAGAAAGCCTGATTTTGTAAGAAAGTGACAGTAAAAATAGATTTCGATTAGCATGTAAGATCAAAAAGGAAAGCAGATGAACTCTTCAGAATACCAAAATGCCCATGAGAAGAATCTCCTGCATAGCTACTTCATGCACAAGGGTAATTCTCTGGTCATTCCAAATTTTTTTTTAATTTGTGGAGGGAGTAAGTCAGAATGAGCTTTTCTTATTTGTGGAAGTAGGTTATAGGGGTTTTATTTGCCTTTTGTTTTTTTTTAAGTAGAAAAGCTTTGTGGAAGGAAAGGGTATTCCATATCTTTACAAAAATCCACTTGATTATTAAGTCCCATGAGCAGGTTTCACTGGAATGTAAGACTATTCAAAAAGAGGCATTCCTTGCTTCCAGAACATCTACCTCCTTTCCAAAACCCTAAGGACTTATAGGAAATTTCTTAGACACCATAACTTCTCTGATCATATCAGTATGGATAAGCTCATAACAATACTGGTTCCAGGACCAGAAGGATGCACAGAAGGTTAAATTGGTGAGCTGCTTAGCACAGACAAGAACAGTGATATATTGAAGACTGCAATTTCTTTACCACCATGGTTTTTTTGCAGCTGCCAAGTAATTAAATGGAATCCAATCCACAAAGCAGTAACTTGAGCACTTATCTCCTTCATCCATAAAACTGGTATTATGATTCCTCAAAATGATCAGTGCACCCTGACTTAACATACATGTGGGATACATACACAACATATGGTTCCTTTGAAAGACTTATTAAAAAAAAAAATAAGGAAGAGTTTCGAGGTTTTTTCTTCTTCTTTTCTCTTTCCCCTTCCCCCTGACCCTGTCCTCCCATCACTAAAATATCTGATGTGGTCACTTTATGCGAAAGCCTACCTAGCAGGAGACAGCACTCCATACCTCTCTGGAACCACACCTTTATGAAGAGGCAAACTTCATTGTCCATGGGGGCAAAACATGTGTACAGGAGTCACACACATGCATGTGCACACACACACACAGAGAAGGATGAGAAGAAGAAAAAAGAATGAACAATTATAAAAGAGATACAGTGTCCGTACCCTGGTAAGGTCCATGCCAAGTTTGAGCTGAGAGATGAGATGGAGAATTACACTACGTTGATCATCCATGACTCCTAAATCCTCCTCTTCATTATCTTCAGTATCTGTCATTTCATCTTCAACTAGGACCAACTCAGAAGCTGAATGCTGAAATGAAAAGAAACATCACCATCTGCACAAAAAGATATGATATGGTTTTTTCCACTATATGTTTAAAAATGGAGCTGTCTCAGCAGAACCAAAGACAGCCTCTGTTAAAACCAAGAAAAGATACACATTTACACTTTAAAAAAATCCAGTGACGGGTTCATAGAGCATTTTGATCCTATCCTCAGAACAAGAGTGGTAAGTATCAGATGCTAATCTACACATTATCTTCTCGTATTTATATTGCAGTGATGCCAGACAAAAATTACAGCATATTAAAGTAACAGATCTTCTATTTATTAAATAGAAGTACACAGGTGAAAATGAGTCTTCAAGAGTTTGCTTCATAACTCTCTCAAGCAAATACTCATACTTCACACCTAGATGTCGCATGACCTGATTTCACACTATTTTTCTCCTTTCCTCTATCCAACTTCGAATGCCAATGCTGCCCGGTTTCCAGACATACTAGCTGAAGATCAAGAGAGAGACATCATGCCATCTCCTTTCAATAGGAACTTTACAGCAGAGAGGGATAATGATTTGTGATACTTTATTTCCCCTCAGGGTTTACAATATATTACTAACAATAATCCAAACAGGTGGTAGTTATTTTGTTCAGTCCATTGAAACCACTCTGCAAGCCTTCCAGATATATATATTCAGGTAAGTTTTTTGTACTTTAAAAAAAAGAGTTGGGTTATACAGCTGAAAAATTTACGGCCCAACATTTCATTATTCCCCAAGGTTTCCATGCTGTAAATGAGACAACACTACCTGCAAAAGTTAGCATTCCTTCATGCTAAACAGCATATTTGCAGAAACAGCTAGTTCATTACATAAAATGAGAATTTTTTCATCTTACTGTGAAAGTCTTTGCAACTGAAAAGTTTCATTAAAACCACCTGATATTCAGAATTAGGTTTCAAAGAAATATTTCTGAATGATCACATTAGAGATCCCTCAAGCGGACAGCAGCTTGTCTAAGGCAAGTGTCCCTGAAATTTAGTTACTACAGATGTTTCCAAGATTTGAATAAGGTGTTTTCTCTTTCTCTGTTTTTTAATTTTTCTTTTTTTTTTTTTAAATTAAATAAATGTTTAGGTAACTGTTCCCAAAAGAATAGCTATTTGGCAAAATCCAAGGACATTTGAAAGACACTTTACAATTACTTTCTTTAGAAAGTAGAATATGTAGATTACATAAAACAGAATCTGGTGAGCTGTAACCTCAACAGCTTGGAGCTTTTCAAAAGGACAAAACCACACTTTCTTCTTCCCACTCACTCAGAAAATAAAAGGATAGAATGATAAGCCCTTTCCTCCCAAATGCACAGCATTATTATCCAACTGACGCCTTACTGACAAGTTCAATTAACATAAAACCTGACAACCTCATACGAAATTATCAGTTGGGGAGACACAAAGCACCGAAGCCTGGATCAGTTGTACAGGCTACGATTCATTTGGAGGGAGCGTGGAAAAAGCAGTATGAGAACTTACAGTAGATGCTTCCACAGGAGGTTTCCCTTTGATCCAGCTTGACCTCATTGAGAGCACTGAGCCACCAAATAAGCGCTGCTGCTTCTGTTACTGCCATGAACCGAGCTCGCGGCAAACAAGCTCCAGCAGAAAAAAAAGCAAGGGAACCTCCCCTCCTCACTCCCACCCCCTCTTTTTTTTTTTTTTTGGCTATCCGACAAGTTGGAGAGTGTGCACCAGATGTCAATCTGCTCCTTGCGTTTCTAGTCATATGACATCGAGATCAGTGAGTTTAACTGCACACAGCTCCAACAGGGAAATGGTGCTGCTGTTTCCCAAAGGATATCCTAGCGGGCTGTTCTCCAGGTGGGGGGGCAAGAGGGAGGGGGCACGAGTGTGCATGAGTGAGAGAGAGAGAGAGAGAGAGAACATGCTAGCAGGTAACAAGCTTTCAAGTGAACATGTAACAGCTGTGTAACCTTTAGTTGTTAACAGCATCAGAAAATAAATTAAATTACACATCAACAAGTTCACAGACTAAATAATGTATTAAGAATTTTCTTTTTCTCCTGGAGATTTTGCATTCAGCCAGGGACAGAAATCCTTCCTTCTTTCCTGCTAAAACAGGTATTAGGTTTTCCATGCCTTCCAAAGTGTTATAAACAAAATAGCAACTGCCTCTCATTGCTACTCTACAAAACGTGCACAGTGAGGGCAAGCAACCCTATGAACAGTTTAGGTGCTCAGGTGTTTGCACTGATCTAAATGAAAGACTTTCTGCTCATCAGGGAGAGTAAGTACAATGTATCATTAGGATCAAGAATGTTTAATGACCATTCTGCAATAAGGACTATAATTTTAATTATCTTAACTTTCCTCTATTTTAAGAACATGTGCAAGGGCATCAAAAATCTCACAACTCTAATAGAGTTAGCAACATACTAGTGACCTTCAGTGCACATAGAATGACATCAGTTGTCTGCATATTTTCTCACTTTCCAAAAAAAAAAAAAACAAAACAAAACTTAAGTGGCAGTTTACAATTTATGGCACAGGAACTGAACAGCAGTCATTTTCAGTAAGCAATATCCTTTCTGTGTTTTCCTCTCTTCTAATTAGCTGTTCTAGGTAGTTACTGAATTACTTTTTAAGAGCACAAAAAAATAGACATTTCTTTTTTAAGTAATGCATATTTTCTTTGAAAAAACAACCATGTAAAAGCACAACATAGGGTGTGTGGACATAGAGCCACAAAATACAAAGCTACTGTATCTGTAAGGGATCATAAAAGTCCAATCAGGTTTTTAATTCTTTTTCTTTCCACAGAAATAGTATGCAGTTTAGTCCTAAACAATGTGTAAGCATGCAGTAGGATGCAAAAGATTATGTTGAGTGATTATCGTTTAATGGCAGCTTTTCTGAATTAGCAGACACTGACATACATCCCCTCTCCCCGTAAAATGTAATTGCAAAGCTGAACTAGGAAAGCAGTGATTTGCTACATTCCTGTGTGGTCAGAGCACAACATAAAAGCTATTGAGCTGTGCACAGCTCAGACCAGGAATGAACAGCACAGCCAGGCTTGGGTGCTAACCCTGAGAATCAAATACTGAACCAGTTACAAACAAGCACCAGAAAGGGGCTTATATTTAATATAATTTTAATCAAAAGTCGTTTACAACACTGGGCTGATGCACCAGGATTTTTCAGAAAAATCTGAATGGGAAACAACAGATCATTTCTAGAAATCCCATGAAGGGGTTCACTTCAAAGTTTAAAGGCCGAAGACACGAAAACACACGCTGGCAGAGATCTATTTAGCAACAGGTCACTTCATTAGACCTGGGATCGATTAACTTAGAGAGGTCATCTGCTGGGATATGAAACGGATATTCTAGTCAGCAGTCTTCATCAGAAAACTTGCTGATTCTTTTTCAACAGATGAAACCTGTAAGGGAAAGAAATTCTTCCTGAAGGAAACATTCTGCATTTTAAAAAAATGTCTTCAGGAAAAAGATACTTCGACAAGCCTAGGATAAAACCACAGAGTTAAAAGCTATGTTTCTGTCAAAGGGCAAACCTGCCTCTGTTCTTCCAAAGCCTCTTCCAGAAGTTAATTTTTCGAATTAACTACTATGCTGGAAATTATTTTTTAGATAATTAGTTGAGTTATAAGGCTCAGAGCTTGGTTTTCCAACATATTTCACAAACTGTATCATGCAACAGTACTGTCAAGCATGACACGGATCTCATCTTGGGGTTTTTTTGGCAGGGGGGAGGGGAGGAGAAGAAAGGAATGTACAGAATCACAGTATCATTTAGGTTGGAATGGACCTCTTGAGATCATCTTGTCTCACACCCTGCTCAAGCAGGGACACCAGAAGCAGTTGCCAAGGTCCAAGTCCAGCTAGGTTTTGAGTATCTCCAAGGATGGAGACTCTACAACCTCTCTAGGCAACCTGTGCCAGTATTCAACTATCTTCACAGCAAAAAAGCATTTTCTGATGTTCAGATTGACTTTCACGTGTCCACTACCTCTCGTCTTGTCACTGGGCACTACTGAGAAGAATCTGGCTCCTTGTTCTTCACTTCCTCCCATCGGGTACTGATATACATCGATAAGATCCCCCTGAGCCTTCTCTTCTACAGGCTGAACAGCCCCAGCTCTCTCAGCTTCTCCTCACGTGAAGGATGCTCCAGAACCTTCATCATCTTTGTGGACCTGTGACGGACTCACTCACTCCAGTAAGCCCGTATCTCTCTTCCACAGCGGAGCCCAGAACTGCACACAGCACTGCAGATGTGGCCTCACCTGTGTCAAGTAGAGGGGAAGGATCCCAATCCACTGGCAACACTCTTCCTAATGCACCCCAGGATGCTGTTGGCCGCCTTTGCCACGAGGGTGCCTGGCTGGCTCATGGTCAGCTTGTTGTCCACCAAGATCCCAAGGCCTTCTCTGCAGAACTACTTTCCAGCCAGTTGGCCCCCAGCCTGTACTGGTGCAGGGGTTTACCCTCAGATATCCCTGGATGCAGGACTTTGCATTTCCCTGTGTTGAGCTGAATGAGATTCCTCTCTGTTCAGCCTGTCAAGGTCCCTCTCCATGGCAGCACAACCATCCGGCTCATCAGCCACTCCTCCCAGTTTTTTTTATCACCTACAAACTTGCTGAGGGTGCACTCTGCCCCATCATCCAGGTCATTAATGAAGATATTGAAGATTACTGGCCCCAGTATTGACCCCTGGGGTACACCACTAGTGACTGGCCTCCAACTGGACCTTGCACCACAGATCACAACCCTCTAGGCCTGGCCATTCAGACAGTTTTTAATCCACCTCACTGCCCACTTATCTAATCCATACTCTGTCAGCTTGTCTATGAGGATGTTACAGAAGGCAGGGTCAAAAACCTTACCATGGTCAAAGCAAACAACATCCACTGCTCTCTCCACATGCACCAAGCTTGTCACTTCATCGTAGAGGGCTACCATGCTGGTTAAGTATGACTTCCCCTTTGTAAATCCATGCTGACTACTCCCGATGACCTTCTTGTCTTTCATGTGTTTGGAAATGCTTTCCGGGGTTAGTTGCTCCGCCACCTTCCCAGGGATCAAGGAAAGGCTGACCAACCTGCAGCTCTCCAGATATTAGCAGAACATCCCCAGATATTCCTTCTTGCCCTTCTTGAAGACAGGAGCGATATTTGCTTTCTTCCAGTCTTCATGAACCTCTCCCAAACACCACGACCCTTTAAAGACAACAGATGGTGGCAACTCTCTCCATGCTCATACGTGCATCCCATCAGGCCTCATGGAGTTATGTATGTGCAGCTTAAGTGCTGCCAAACCCGTTCCTCCTCCACCAAGGGTGAGTCTTCCTCCAGACTTTCCCACAGATCTCAGAGACCTGGGATTCTTGAAGGCTGATGTCACCAGTAAAGACTGAGGCAAAGAAAGCATTGTGTAACTCAGCCTTTTCTCCATCACAGTAATAAGCAGAGACCATATATGTATCCTGACATGGACACACTGAGGACATGTATAGGACTCATAAGGCAACTCTTCATATGATTACACCAAAATATCCTAAAAATTTTCATTAAGACATGAAAAAGTTTATATGTAGTACAAAAAGGACTGCAGTCAGGAGCAAGAGGATGAATCTCAAGAACTTAAAACATCCAGATAAAAAGACATCATTTAATAATATTCCAAGGGAAGTAGTCCTTAAGTCTTCCTACATTCAAAAAAATTGCAAAAGATACTAAAAAAAATAACACTGTATGAAACATTACTGCATCAAGAGAAAGATGGAATAAATTACTTGCAGGGCTTGTTCAGAACCAACATTAAACAGAATTAGCGTTTTCAGACTACGCAAAGATTGCTGTATTTTCTGTAGAGTCATCTAATAACAATTAGTTCTACTAGTGCACATAAAAGTCAAAGGCCTCATTTTGAATTTCAGTTTCCCTTCATTAATGATATAGGCTTGCAAGCATCATTTACACTTGCACTTGTATAACTTGAGAGCTTGCAAACAGGTTTTCTGTGGGTGTAAGATTAAATATAACTCTGTAAGGTCAGAGAGCTTTAGCACATTTACACTAACGTGACAAATTGGCCCCATAAGATTTTCATCAGTCTCAATACCAAAGTTAGAATTCTCTTTGTAAAGTAAACATAGTAAGAATACCCCAAATGTAGTAACATATAATGAGCTGTGAGCTTCTTGCAGGGCTTGTCACTGTATCAGAATCGACAAACTGCACTAACTTGCATGCATCACTTGTCTTCTCCCAGCACGCACACCTTCAAAATATTTAATTGCATTCACTACCAGCTGTGGCATGCACCTGACAGAAAAACATGCAAGCTTACTGCACCCATCCCTCATTAGCAGTGATTTGAATCTCAAACATAGCTTGTACAGTAAGTTGTACTTATTAAATTATTTTATATACAGACTAGCATATTTGCATGCTGTTGTGGTGGGTTGACCTTGGCTGGATGGCAAGTACCCACCAAAGCTGCTCTATCACTGCCCTCCTCAGCTGGACAGAGAGAGAAGGATGTAACAGAAGGCTCGCGGGTTGAGATAAGGGCAGGGGGAGATCACTCACCCATTACCATCACAGGCAAAATAGACTCGACTTGGGGAAATTAGTTTAATTTATTACCAATCAAATCAGAGCAGGGTAATGAGAAATAAAACCGAATCTTAAAAACACCTTCCCCCCACCCTCCCTTCTTCTCAAGCTTAACTTTACTCCTGATTTTCTCTACCTCATCCCACCCTGCCCTGCCCTGAGCAGCACAAAGGGACAGGGAATGTGGGTTGTGGTCAGTTCATCACATGTTGTCTCTGCCGCTCCTTCCTCCTTGCTCTCTTCCCCTGCTCCAGCATGGAGTCCCTCCCACAGGTGACAGTCCTCCACAAACTTCTCCAACAGGAGTCCTTCCCACAGGCTACAGTTCTTCACAAACTGCTCCATCATGGGTGCCCATCCATGGGGTGCAGTCCTTCAGGAGCAGAGTGCTCCAGTGTGGGTCCCCCACGGGGTCACAAGTCCTGCCAGGAACCTGCTCCAGCGTGGGCTCCTCTCTCTCTCCATGGGTCCACAGGTCCTGCCAGGAGCCTGCTCCAGTGTGGGCTTCCCATGGGGTCACAGCCTCCTTCGAGCACATCCACCTGCTCTCGTGTGGGGTTATCCCTGGGCTGCAGGTGGATATCTGCTCCACCATGGACCTCCATGGGCTGCAGGGGGACAGCCTGCCTCATCATGGTCTTCACAGGAATCTCTGCTCCGGCACCTGGAGCACCTCCTCCCCCTCCTTCTTTACTGACCTTGGTGTCTGCAGAGTCACTCCTCTCACATATTCTCACTCCTCTCTCCAGCTGCAGTTGTGCAGGTTTTTCCCCCCACCCTTCTTAAATACGTCATCACAGAGGGGCTACCACCATCACTGATGGGCTCAGCCTTGGCCAGCAGCGGGTCTGACTGGAAGCCGGTTGGCACTGGGTCTATTGGACATGGGGAAGCTCCTAGCAGCTCCTCACAGAAGCCACTCCTGTAGCCCCCTGCAACCAAAACCTTGACATGCAAACCCAATACAGCTGCGAAAGGAGGAGTAATTCCCATATAGAAAATTGAAATGAATATAAACAGAAATGAAATAGAAAATTTCAGTGTACTTCAACCTAAATCTTGAAACAAAACAAAAACTCAAACACATTTACTTCAAATCCCCTGTAAAGTCTGAAATCATCAACATCATCCATGCACTTCTCTAACTTCCAAATGCATTTACAGATCAGCAACTTTAAGCTTAACTATAAGTTAGCAACCCTTTTTTTTATATCCAACAAGCTCCTGTGTCTCTTTAGATAAGTTTTTCTACTCTTCAAGAACAGTTCGAAGAAAACAACATAGAAAATCCTCTTCTCAACATTTACCACCACACCATTACACAATGTAAGCAGAGGAAGGGAAAAAAGAGGGTTGGAAAAGCAGTAGTAGAGTGAACTCAGGTCACTGTTTGAGGCCTGGCCTCCATCTTAGTGTCATCTTATTTATGCTTTGCTCCTGGTAGCCCTGTGACTGATCATTGCTAAGAAAGAGTAGATCAAAGATAAAACCCCAAACACACTGACATCCCATACACCTGTTGTAATGTGGGCACCTGGATACCAAAGTTCCAGTGACTTTCAAAGAGACTTAAGACTCCTCAGTGTTCAGGGTTTGATTTTTTTTTTTTTTTAAAGACTTAAAGAGCTCAGAACCAAAGCAGAACTTAGAGAATTTAGAAAGTAGAACTTATTACAGCCCCTACATCCCAATTTCCTCCTGAAAAAGGTCTCTTAAAGGTAGCAAAATAGGTGGCTCAGCTCAGCTCATTTTCTTCATTTACTCTGAGTATTTCATAGGAGCTGTCTCCTCTACTGCCTTTGTCAGTAGCTTTTGCTTTAATTGCTGGGAAAATTTTTGCCGCAGTATTAATATGCAAAAAGTCTACCACCTCAAGCGGGAACTCACCCCCACCCTCAAAACCCCAAAACACACAAACCCACAGTCACACTTTTCCTAGTATTCAATCCTTATAGCTTAGATATAACAGTGATGAACCAAAATTAAAGTTAAGATAACTTTCAAAATATCAAAGCAAGTAACAGAGGATGACAATCAAATGAGGAGGATTTTACAATTAAAAAGTGAGCACACTATAACCTATACACAACACCACTATAGCAAGCAAAAATATCACTTTCTTTTTGCTTTTCTACTGTCATCTACATACAGATCCAAACAGCAAGACAGTTAGTTTCTCCTTCATAGAACCAGATGGTTGGAAAGGAAAAATGACATAATAGGCAGATTTTCAACTTTGCTTTAAACTATGTATACCAAGAAAAATAATCTAGGCATATCTATCCAGATAGTTAAGTAAATTCTGCATCTGGGTTTGGGGTGTGAGAGCGTGGGGTCAAAGCTTTTATGTAATCCTGGATACACTGTTCATCACTGACAGGTCAAACCATAGAATATTTGGTAGAAAAAGCTTGCATCAGGAAAGAATGCCTACAAAATAAATTTCTTACCAAACCTGTTACTTGTATTTGGTAATTCAGGTCTCCAAAGAAAATAAAATTTTTCAAACTAGGACTAACAATGATTAAAACATCTTATTTTTTTGTGTATGGATAATTTATATATATTTTGTGATATGTTGGTTTGTTGGGTTTTTTTTTTAATTGAATACACTAAACACACTGTATGTTCAAAAAATCCCTCCAGCTAGGGACAAGTGCAAGATTGGAGTGTGGCAATGTGAGCAATCTGTCTATCACTCAAGATTAATTGGATACAACACGTAATAGCAGAGTCATCACTGAACCAAGTAATACTTAGCTCTCTTTAGGAGATCTTTCCTTCACTGCGAAGGAAGCAAGCAAAGTAGAAATGCATTGTGATACTGATACTTTGTAAATATAGACATGCTGACATACAAATGATGCAAGCACAGAAAATAATCACAAAACCTGTATCTTAGGTGACAGATAAGTCTGCAATCTTCTTCCTTCCCAAGAAAACCAATCTGCCAGGTACCTGGAGGCAAGCACATTATCTGGATATTCACTATTTTGAGAGCTTTACTAATGCTTTTTTGTTAATGTTTTGCAGTAGTATCTCTGGGAACAGTAGTTTTTTCATCTTTCAAGAACAAGCTCAAAAAGCTTCCTTTTCCTACCCTGCAGATGTGTTTAACTCTGACCTGTGACCATATTTAGGGGTAAACATAACAATAACAAAATGATGAGGACTAGATAACATAAGAGATGTAAGAAGAAAAAGGGTTGGTTTGTTGTTTAAAGAATAGGAAAAAATGCACGTAACATGAAACAAAGGGCATCTATGTTTATGTTGCAGTATATCCTGTGTAAGCCTTCAGAAAAAAATATTAGAAACTAACTATGAAAGTGATTATGTTTAAGAATAAAGAATCAATCAGTGACTTAACATCCTTTTAAACAGAGATCCTCATTTGTGTTACCTATGGCATTGTAATCCTGTTACACACCAAATAATGTTGGACAACTTTTTCCCTGCATTTTCATATCTTCTTCATAACACAATTCCTCTTGCAAATTTCAGTTTTCATAAACCTAAGGTAGTCAGTTCTGAAAAATCAGCCAAAAAGCAGCTATTTCCCAGGCACAGACTCCACAGGAAAAGATTAAGTACCAGCACCAGTCCACACATCTTGGGAGCATCTTTCATGAAATGAGGGCTACTGAAGTACAGCACTTTAATTTGAATCCTAAAACACAAGAGGACTTTGCAGTATTGCATAAATTCAGTAAGAACTGGGAATAAATATTTTTCATCACTGGTATCATCAGAAGAGAACAGCAATATGTGAGACTACAAAAAAAACGCGCAAAGAGAAAAGCCCCATGGACTTGTCCTAAATTGAAACAAAAAACCTTGAAGGCTAGCATAAATCACAACAGTAAATTTTATGCTAACCTAAAACCACAAGAAATACAGTATCACATCATAAACAATTTTAACAAAACCTATTCCTAATGCAATACAGATACTAGTGAAGAACAATTTCCTGAAAGATACTCAGATTTGTTTTGAGAATCAAATTTTTTAGAAGCAAGATGGCTACAAATACAGCATCTGACACTACCAAAGTTACTCAGAATTTACAAGCTTACAAACCGCGCAGTGCAGCAGGACAGATTCCCATCACTGGCCAGGCAGGACTTCAGAGATCATGAGGTGTCCGAAAGTCACATGCTTATAACTTTGGGGAGCTGAAGACTGCACTGAGCTGCAGGGTGGTGAGGGAGACTAACATGGAGGAAAGTATGGCAGAAGGTTATAGACATCCCCCTGTATTAAAAGGAATCCTCTCTAGAATGAGATGCTTGGGGAGAAACCTGAAGAACTAGGAGCAACTTGCCTCATACTCCCACAAGGAAGGGAAAGACAAACACTTTTTGGTAAAAGGACCCAGCAGGTGATTTTAGTCACCCACCAGACAGCACAGCACACTGATAAGGAAAGGCATCGTACTCAAACAAACCTTTGCTCCCATCAATAAAACCCCTAGAGAAACTGCAATAGTTTGTGCAGAGAGGCTGTGGGACCTCCACTGTTGGAGGTGTTCAAGACTTGACTGGACATGACCCTGAGCAAGCTGACCTGATTAGCTCTGCTTTGAGCAGAGTGTTGAGCTGCAGGACCTCCGGAGGTCCCTTCCAACCTGGAGTACTCTGTGATTCCATAGTGATTCTGCTTGCAAAGCCCAGTAACTGAAAAGTTAGGAAGTAACAGAACTGAAGTCATTCAGCCAGCTGTAATTCTCTTCCATGTCGCTTTGTAAGCTAGCTAAGCAAATTTGTGGCAGAAAAATGCTACCATGTTAGTCAATAATACACCATTCACATACACAAAGATGGACAACTACAAATTTAACCTTTACAATCATCTGGTCTTGCAATAATAATCTATATGTAAATCCAGTTCTCGCAATGCTATTTCTTGTATGCAATATCACATCCCAGCATACTGATTTATAAGAGGAGAGAAATGGTAAAGACATGTTAATACAAGCAATATTAACAATCTTTTCTCAAGGAAACACGCTTATTAAACCATCCTGACTCTTCCTGCAATTTCCTGTCCCATCCACTATACACATTGTCATTGCAGCCACACACATACATAATAAAAAAACAAAAAACAAAAGACAGGCTCAAGTCTTTCAAAGGAAAAATAAATCATTATAAATCATACCAGGAGAACATTCCATGTATATGTGAAACAAATTGAGCCTAGAAGATTGTCATCTTTTATACTGGCCTCTTCTTGAGGCCCGTGGAAGTTCCTACTTGAAAAGCTTCTAGGATTTCTTCTCTGCCTGATGAATCGCTTGGTCCATCTCAGACTGTGAAGACGACTGTGCAGTCTCTCTACACTATAATGTAGAAGAGCCCCGCCTCTTTCGTATTCTCCTTCCAACTCCTCCTCTGAGACAAAGTTTTATAATTAAATACTTTCATCCCAGCTGTTTCCACATCCAGGGCTTTTCAAATGAAGAATCACTAGAATTTATCACCACAAGCAGAAAACGCTATTATTTCCTATCAAGACCAGATGGAATAGCTAAAGCCAGTTTGGATCATGCTTCACTAAGCAAGATAAAGCAAGACAAATACTTGTTGTAGAAGAGTTCAGCCCAACTTACTAAAGTCTAGCTAAGTTATTGACAGTCTTAATGAGATGGGTAAGCTTACTAATGGGCAGTATTGCCAAACCCACATATATAAACATAGTAAGAAATAAAACTGACAGCACAAAGGAAATCAATTGGCACACAACAAATCAATTAGTGCACAATCCTGAAATAAAATTAACCTTGGCTTCAGAGTTCATTTTGCAGAGGGTACCGGTTTTATAACAAACAGCGTAAGCAATTGATACATTTTAACTCAATTTTTAAGCCTTACTGCAAGGGAACTCGAGTTCTTAATATCCAATGATGAGTTTTCACTGAATTTCACTAGTAATTATGGAATGCCACATGAATCAGAGCCTCATGTTTATTCAAATTTTGTATTAAAGCTTCGTATTTTTATTTTACAAAGAATACTACTCTCAAATACATTATATAGATGGCATCTAGAATACATGCATTTTGGAGGTGGGAGTGACTCAACAAAATGCAATGGCTTTGGCTGGAGCTAAATTTTTATTAATTATTTGCATAAACGGTTTTACTAGAGATTGTTTGCTGACACAGTAACTATTCCAGAAAGCAAGCAAAAAAAAATAAACTCAAAATTATCTAGATTATCTTAGTCATTGTCAGTGCTGCTGTAGCAGGCTTAGGGTCATTTAATTCTACTTTTAGTGTAATGGTACATTTAATCCTTAAATACACCTTCAATTGATTATCTCAGATTTCATTTTTCAGATGGTCTACCAGTGAATGGATTAACTGGTACCATCTTTGCCTAGAGATTAATTTATCTATCCAAGTCATTACAGGCCATTTACTGTGCTCTTTAGCCCAAAAAGCACTTCATCGTGCAGAAGGCAAAAAGCAGAGAGCATTCAGAAACCCTGTAATGTCTGTACTACACAGTGAAAAGGAACTCTGTAATACTGCAAATGTTACTTTCCCACCCTGATCTGTTCTCTTTCCATTACTGTACTTGTGGCTAGCACTGTATGTTCATGGCTAAGCTGATCCCCCAACATCAATTACACAGATTTTTGTCAAATACAAAAAGGAACTAGGAAACACTAGGAGCAATTTACACTAGGAAACAATCCACAGTCTTGGGCAAGTCTGCTGAGACACAGATATTTAAAGAAAAGGTAAAATTGAATTAGAAATCATTACTTGTATCTAGCTTAGTTTCTAAAATTGCAGGAGCGCTTTTAAAATTATTTCTTAGCATCTCTAATACATTCTGTAATAGCTCTAAAGGCTATTACATCCTCTGTAAAGGATGAAGTATCATCATATTAGGATGTATGCTAACCTACAGATTGAAAACAACTTCAGCCTGAAAGCTACTATCAGCTGAAGAATGGACAAAAACACATAATCTTTTAAAATTAAGAACTAAACAAAGCAGTACCTCCTGGATAAATAGCGCAGTTCCTTCGTACAGCTGAAAACGTCAAGATTCAGATCATCTAGGGGACTGAAATATCTTTAATAGCCTGGACTTTACTGCCCTTGCAATCACTATCACAATTAAAACCTGGTTTAGCAGTTAGATAATCAGAGCTAAAGCCTCAACCCTACAGAGCTAAAACTTCAATCCTATTAAAAAGACACTTCAATATGGAGCATGTGTAGTTTCTTATGCACACAAGCAAGGAAAAGTTAGGGACAGAAAAGCAGAGAGACTGCATTAGATACCAGATCCACAGGATGGAAAGAATCAGCAGGCATGGCATTTTAAGGCATAAAAATCACACGAAGAGAGCTAAATCGCAGATGTAGCTACAGCATGATTTTTGTAATAATTCTTAACTACACTGTTAGATCCAAAGAAAATTATTCCTTCCCTCCCAGGTCCTGCATAAGAACAGCCTGTTTCCCATTTGTATTTGGCTGCCAGGGGAAGCATTTGGCCTGCAGTTACATTTTCTCAGCTCAGAAGGGGAATTCTGACACCCAAAATGACAATTAGTTGAACTGGAAAAGTAGCTCACACGTGGAAGTGATTCACACCTTTATTCTACTGAGGCACCAAGTTTATTACAACTGAATTTACTATGAGATTCCGTATTTTAAAACTAATCAATTTCAGCATTTCTTGAAAGGAATTTCAAAATTATAAACTCTTAAATGAAGGAAGCAGGGTCCTGTTTACTGCAGACTGGACACAGACCAAGTTCACTTCACAGCTCTGAAGAGTGTACTCTGGCATATTCCATACCAGATCCGTCCTGTTCTGCTTTAAGGGCAAAATCCTAAAAACACCTTGAAATTATAACATAGCTTATGCCAAAAAGTCCAAAGTGGTTCACTAGGGGATGCACAAAAGTATTATACACCAACTCACATCAGATGGAAAACAGTTCTGTTCAGCTCAGCCCTTATCTCTGCTTCTACCTGATGTTTCCGGTGGACAGACCAAAAAATCCAAAAAAGGAAACCAACTAAAACTTGGAAGCTTATTAAAAAAAAAAGAAGTATGAAAAATAAAAGACAAAGGTGCTTGATCCAGCATTTCACTGTCAGGGGTACTTTTTTCAGTGAAGATAACGGGCTTTAACTTCATGCTGTACTGTATCACAACCCTAAAAGAAAACTCATCTGGGAAGGCAAAACAGCGGAACAGCAACATCATGAGAGGACATGCTAAAATAGGCAAGGAATACAAAAGAAAACAATCTCTGCCACAAAATCTTCTATTTTCTGAACTAGTTTAAGCAGTATCTCAAATGATATCCCTACATTTGGAAGCAAGAAACACCCTAAGTAACAAAAGCAAGTGAAGATGTTACCTAAAGAGAAGAATCTTTAGCTGCTACCTTATTTCACCAGGGGTTCCTGAAACCCTGACAGTGCAACAGACCAGAAAGAAAGGTTTTCCTTTAGTTATCTACGGCATCAAAACTCAACTCCAGAACTTACTATATCACTCAAGAATGCTTAAGTATTCAAAGAAAATTGCATCAGATGAGCCTCGTTATTCCAGAGGAGAATTATAAAGATCCATGCTTCTTCATAAACATATAAAAAACACAGCAGAGAACAAGTCATTGGTTTGTTAATGATGTCGCTTAATGCACTGCTGCAAAGTGTCTACATGCTGCGCTGAGAATTAACACAGCTATCACTAAACACATTCAGCCACTCGCTTATGTTGCCAGGAAACTGCTGCCACTGGCAGCCTGCTATATGGGAAAGATTGCTCAGCAGTCATCCTCCCCCCACCCAACACAACAAACATCTCTCTCTTCTTTTTAAAATCACTGCTGATCCACGTACCTGAAATTATCTTTTCCTTATAAATAACATTCTACAAGCAGCTGAGTTGGTTGTTCCTCAAGGGTAGTAATTTAATGGCCTTTTCTATTTCAGACTACAGGTCAATTCACAACTTGTTTGGTCGGTACATCTACTATATTATGCTGACCGTTAGCCAAAAAGAGCTCTCCCGTTCCTTTGGGGTAAGAGATAGTGGTTATATCGTAAGAAGTATAGATTTTTTAAAATAAAAATCTAGGCCCAGTCAAAGAAGAAACTGGAATTAATTTTGATAGCACTGATAGAGGAACCAGCACCCTCTTCTCAGAACATCTGTAAAAGCAAGGCTCACTTCTTTTGGCAGGTATATTTTGAAAGCTGAGCTCCATTAAGAGACTACCAACTTCTTCAGAGATGAGGATTATCTAGTGCCTAGTTTGGGGTTTTTTGAAAGAAAATCATTAAGAGAAACAAGCTTCATTTGAATGAGACATGTGGATTCTTCTTTTCTTCTACATCTAAAAGAAGCTACCAGATAAATAAAAACAAATAAATCGGGATCTTCAATGTCAAAAATTTGTCAAACAATGACATCTAAATGCATTTTCTCATTCTCTGCTGATACCACCACAGTTATTAACAACAATGTATCTGGACTGCGAAACAAGCGGATTGTGATGATTTGCAGTTGCTTTTATATATAATTACACATATTAAGTAATTAGCCCAGTCACTGCTTTTATACCTTTGAAAATGAACTGGCTACTCAGTGCCAAACCTAGACTCCTGCCTTGGACACACAACAGGCCAGAATGTATTTAAATATGCATAAATCCTGCACACAGAATTGTTAAAGTGTATTAAGTCAAACACCTTTGATAACTTTGGTGGGTGTCAGACATCTCCTGCATGACTAACCTGGCTCATATAGCATCCTTAGCAGGGTAACAGTTATGCTGCTCAAAAGATTTTTCTCTTCTTCAAAGGCTGTTCTCTCACCCTCCTTTCTCTAGCTACAAGAAGCAGCAGCTCCAGCTTCCTGCTTGACACTTCGCTCAGCTCGGACAGCTGGGCAGAACCTGCAGCACTCTAGGAAAACTTCACCTCTGCTCCCAGAAAAGGATCTGACCACAGCAGACAAGAGGTGTAGCTTCTGTAATGGGGCATAAGAACTTGCTTGATCTGAACATGAATATGGAAACACAAAAGCTCCAGCTTATGTTAGATGCAACTGTTCACCTCCTCCCTAATTCAGGTTTTGTGCTTCAGCCTTCCAATGGGGCACTGGTATCTTGATCAAAATTATCAGAACTGAAAAATAAATCAGCTACATTGAAAAAAGCACTTCAAATTGTGAGCCAACAGTATCAATCTCAGACAACATGAAGGACTCAGCAGAAGGGAAGACGCAGGTTTGGAAAGAGCTTCCAGGAATGAATCCTGATTCAGACCACTTTCTCAGGGCAAAACCAAATTTCTGCTTAATAAACTGTACTACCATAACAAAAATTACACACGTTAAGTCCAGCTGCTTCTTGTTGCTCCACCAATCCACAAACTTCCACTTACTGCTTCTGCCAAAAACCACCATCTTCAGCTGAGCTTTTTATAACTTAAAAATCTTATTTATTCTCTGCCCCCCCCCTTTTGATTCTTTTTTCAGGGCTAGTGCCCCAGGGCCTCCAGATGCAGGCTGCTGATTTCAGGAAGATTCCCCACAAAACGCTGAGGATTCTGTACTACAAACACTGCTATGCTCCCTTGTTTATATCCACCTCTTCAAGGGTACTCCCTTCTCAATAAATCATGAGTTCCACAAACAAAGCAGTACCTCAAGTCACACGCACAACTCAGTAAAACAAGTCATAAGTGGCTCAACTCAAATGTAAAATGATACCCTGAGATGAGTTAAATCAGCTGCTGCTCTTTATGTTCTTGCTGCAAAGCCCATGCTTCCACATCCCATTTGGCTTTACCAGGTGGCCAAGAATAAAACCATCTAAAAAACCCTAATGAAATAATTGCAGTGTATCAGTGAGTAAAGTAGTAACTCCCAAAACAATATTCTTAAATTGCCTCTTGTCTTAAAAACAGACTATAAGAACTGCAGCTGGCTTATCTGAAAATTACACAACTTCCTAATAAAAAGCAATTACAGGTAATATAAACATTGTGATTAATGGACACTATGAGTAACAGAATTTGAAATTACTTTCTAAGAACAGATCTGGAAGAGGACCAAAGTAACACATAAATTAAAAAAAAAAAAAAGCTGTTTTATCCTTGGATTTTTTGAACTCTATTCAATTCAAGATACTACGAAAGAACTGGAAAAACAAACAGCTTTATTGATGTCCCCAGCCATTACACATTTTGTTAAAGGCAATATAATTTCATTTAAGCCATTCCAATTGCCAAAGAGCATTCACTAGTAGAAAAGGGTTTCTTCAGCGCTCTCAAAAACTTCTTCCCAGTTCTCCAGGTCTCATGTTCTCCAGGTGCCCTACAATCTGTGGGTCTCAGAGTGAAGTATTTCCTGGTGGGCAGCACTGGTAACCGAGGCAGACAGTAGAAGCTGGAGAAGTTTGGCATGGTGAGAGACTTTCAGTGCATGAGATGCCTGATACGCAGCTGTGAGCCTCCTCAAAGAGTCGATGCTTCAGAACTGCCCTTTACCAAGTAAATGCCACAAAAGCACAAATCAACAGGCTGGTGCAAGATGATGTGGACAAGTTCTGCCCATAATCACTTAACAGGAAAAGGGGTCAGAAAACAATATAGTTTTTCAACTCAAAGAATAGTCAGCTATACGCGAGAGACACCGAAGAGCAAACAGCAACATGGAAGAACAAGTAGCAAGCAAATATTGTGGTCCTAGTGTCTCCTCTCTGTCCCAAACCAGCATAAAAAACAGCTTTTTCTGTCACCAGAAGATAGAAATGTGTACTGACAGTCTGTTAATTTCTTTTACGACTAGAAAAGAGACTGTACGCTTGCCACAGTCCAAAGTACCTCAGAGAAGCAAGAGCACACAATATTGTCAACATATTTTTCTAGTATTTAGAGTGCACTTTTGCATGAAACTTAGCATTTTCATAACTGATTTCAAACAAAGAGGATACTATAAAGAAAAAAGTACAGTGAGTACTTAATAAAAGCATCCATCATTGTACATGGTTTGCATCTAACCAACGTCAAGTCTCATAGATACAACAGAAATGGCCTATAGAAAGCAAGATAAAGCATGCCTACCTCTGTATTTGGTTGTAGTGCCTGTCCATCCTGGGCTGCAGATGGTACTATTGCCCATGTAATGTTGGCACTAGCAGACGATAAGGAGCTGAGGGCACCATTTTTCAGTTGCTCTGTGGAGTGCGACTTGGGCCCAGGCCATCCCAGGATACCTTCTGAAGCAGAAAATGGGTGTCAACTTACAAGAGACAGATTACAGGTTTCTTCCATTCATCTCATCATTCTACTAATATAAATGAACTGCTACCTCTTCTCTGCTTCCATGCACAGTTTTACTTTGTAACAAAAATACTCTAGCATCTTCTACGCCAATTTATCTGTGACAAATATTTTTTTAAAAAAATCAATGAAGGAAGATTTTAAAATGTTACTCCTACCACCAGATAGAATTATACATAAAGACTGTATAATCTGGCACACCTTGGTAACTAAGCAAGTATTCTCTATCCACTGTTTTCATAGTTATGAAGCTATCCAAGTAAACCCTCCATTTCATCTGCCAGAAATCAGAGTTTTAAGTCTAGCAGCTGTATTTTATTTCTGTCTGTACTATTAAAAGTTCTTTCTAGATTAAGTGCTAAAATGCTTTACTGGTTCCAAGACCACAGTTTAGAAGACGTCTGATTAGAAAGATATACATTAAATATGAATCAAACAGAACTAGACATCAGAACAACCCTTTTTTCCAGGGGCACCTGATTTCCAGGATAGGTCAGTATTTAAGGATGCCAAGACAGAACAAATGATCAGCTAAGGCGACTGCACAGTTGTTCCTCCCTTACTGCTCTAAAACATAGTATCAACGTTCAAATCAGTAGCCCTCAGGATAGGGCTTAAATTTCAGCTGTTAATTACATGCTGCTATAAAATGCAGAGATACAGATAAGAAAATTGCAGCTCTTCAGTCATTACCATAATTTGTATATGAAAATACAATTAGTGCCACAGGGAAGATCTCCTCTCATCACTGACAACTTTTTAAGACGACCCAAATCAACACAAAGTGCATGAAAGAACATGCAATTTCTCCTATCCGTATCACCAGGGGTTGCCTCCTAATTAAAGTAAATAGTTTGACCTGGTGAGGTAATGCTGTGTACTATTATATTAACACTTACATTATTAAAAATTGGGTCACAAATCCTGTAGCTGACCTTTTATCAAATTCTAAAGATAAAATAATTACAGAAAATTCCTTCCATCTAAAATAGCACTAAGTTATGATGACATGACATAATTTCAGGTCTACTTGCTTAGTGTGATTTTGTGGCACCATCTTTTGCTGAAGAAAGCATAAGCAAATAAGTATAAAATGATCAAAGATCTGAGTAATGAACAAGGGAAAAAAAAATCTAGGGGTCTTTTTTGTTTTGTTTTGTTTTTTAAATGTGTGTTTCACACAATTACTCAAATTTCCCATTGCCAAAGGAAGAACATCTCTGTGGCTCTGCTGTCAGGCCACACACTGCAAAGTTTTTGGGGTTTCAATGACTTTGAGGACTATGCCAGTAGACATTTTAAGTCCCGGTCGAGTTATGTCAACCATGTGAGAGAAAATGCAACTATCAAATAAAAGGTCATTGTCTTGGATTGGCTCTACACATTGATCCTAAACATCAGGAAGCTAGTATCTGCCCCCATTCCAAATATGGGGTTAAATCAACACACGATGTTGCTATGCATGCCAATGTATACACAGGAATGAAGAGCACAGTGACTGTAGTCATAGCAATTCTTTGCTTGCTCCTCAGGTCTTCAGCAACTTGCTGATAGGAACAAAGGATAACCCCAGATTCCTCAAGACAAGCTCTGATTCAGAGGATAATCTGAAGACTGTTTTGGCAGGGAAATGGACTCTCACTGCATGGGAGGAAGGAAGCATACCATCAGCATGAACAATAAAACTAAACTGGAAAATTTCAAATAAAAATGTTGGTTCCTTGGAGGGAATTCACATGTCTGTAAACCGTTAAAAAATTTTTACTCTTTTTGGTGTTAATTAGTACAGATTTCCAAGAGGAAAAACAAAAGCATGAAGTTAAAATAAACCTGTTTCACTTTTGAATAGCCACAAAGAGTTTTATGCAGCATACCTATGCTTCTTGCTCTTCGTTACTTTTCAGTAACAGATCTCCACCTATTTTTCTGTTTCTCCCTGTCAAACAGCTGACTATTGGATTATTTCTGCTATTTTCCTATTACAGAGAGACTAAAAAAAAAAAAATTGAACTGACTTCTCTTTATGCCAGTCTTTGGAAATAATTATCTGATCATTTCCTTGAGCTATCCATTTTCTCTCTGCACACACAATCTATTTGGCCTTCACTGCAAACAATTATTTTTTTAATTAATATATTTTTTTAAAAATCTAATTTCTGTGAATAAGCACAAGAAAAAGCTCCCACTTGAATACATACCTCGCTTCAGGGGAAATTTTTAAGTATGAGCATTTACTTCACCATCACTTACATATTTTTAAAAACACTATGCTAGTTTTTCCTCTTCAGTACAGACACACCATAAAAAGATTATTTACCTCATCTTTCTCCACACAGTTTAGAGACTCTCTTACAGAAATAGAAACTGTTAAAACTATGTGAGCATGTTTTTCCACCTGCCCCAAGGGCAATGCTACCCTTACAAAACAACAAATCTTGTCAGCTTAATCAATTTTTAAACGGATCTTAAAAACACATTATGACATAGCCAATACCAACAGGATGCCAAGAGTTAAGGTCCAAAGGATAAAGGACTTCTGTTTCCTCAATACCACTGCATAAGAGAAAAATTGTTTTGTTAAATTCTGTCTGCCTGGAACTTGACTACTTTGCGGAAAAGACATACGCAGTAAAAGATATTAGCTATAGGCCACAGAAACCTAAATAAATAAAAAGTCAGCTCTCTGAACAAGTTGAAAAAATTCCATGCCTAGTTTCAAAGTACCATCAGGGAACCTTTGATGATCTTTAATCTACAAATCTTACTCTGAGATGTCAGCATTCTCATGTCATCCCCAAAGGAGTTGCCATATACCTAATACAGCAGCCTACTTTTCAGGCAAAAGAGAACTATGAAGAGAGAACTCATCAGAAATAACCTTAAAATCAACTAAGATCAGAATACAATCTCTATATAGAACGTGAAAGGACACAACAACATGGCTCCTACTTCACTCACATTATCAGTTGTATGTCCAAAACGTTCTCAAGAATCTGTCCCATATCAAATCAAATTATTTATTGGAATTTACTCTCCACAGACTAAGCTGCCATCTGTAAATAACTTGATGCTACTCTAATGGAGTTGCCATCTTTGCTACTTCATGACACTCAAAATTTTCCATCACTTGTTCAATTCCTGTTCTTTTAAAGACTTCAAGAAGGGGAAAAAAAAAAAAAGATAAAAAACTAAACATATTATGAGAAAGAAAGTTTATCTTCATTGATAGATAAGAATAGGAAGAAATGGCTGTCACTGTTTTGTTTTTAAGCCAGATTTTTGTTCTGTTCTCAGTCACAGCCAAAGACAGCTGACAGAAAAGTAAATTCAATTCTTATTTTGATACATTTCATAATTCTAAAGATATTATCTAGAAAGGCAGTCACAAATGATATAAAAGCACTCACAGCTACACAGCTACTTACCTATTTGCTTTAAGACTATGCAAAGCACTACACTAATTAAAACAAAACATCTGTTTCTGCAGTAAACTATGCAAAAATTAGAAAGAACATACCAAACACACAACTAGTAAAATCAGCCAGATCTCTTCTACCTGCGCGGTGCTGGTTCTGTGGTTGCACGAGTGAAAACCCAAGCCTGATTCCTCTGGAAGTTCAGTGCATACATACACACAAAATGAGAGTTCTTATAGAAAATATCCATAGAAATAGAAATATTATAGACTTATAGAAAACTTATAGAAAATACTCATAAAAATGAGCTTCTTTCCCGCTTCCCCTCAACACCGATTTCCACTGTGATGAACACACAGCAGACAAATCCACCAAGGCGCAGGAGAATGCTTCTATCTAAGAAAGGTACAGCATCCAGACACAACCTACTCTCCTTTCCCTATAGCAATGCTACAATTCACAAAATCCCATCTATTTCAAATGGCACAATAGGCTGCATCCCACACAAATGCCGTCGGGAGAAACATATTTTCCTTTCACAGGTACACACAGCAGGAGGGAGGGAAACTCCCCAAAGAGGTGGTTTAAAGGAGATTTTTCAGTTAAGCAATGTTGATAATTTTATTTTGTTGGTTCTGATTTTCTAGGTACATGATGTACCTTCAAACTACATTTTTGCATGATAACTGATGCATGATGCTTAACGCCTCCCTCAATTCTGTAACAAAAACCTTTCTATTTTTAAGTCCTCTGGTCTTGGTTTATAGACTTAAAAAAAAATTATGTTTTTTCCTGGCACAATTGTAAGCTAACATCTATTGATAGAACTCTTACAATATACTGTAACTATACTTTTACAAATATCCCCTTAACAATGCAACAGTAGGCCTTGAGGAGAGACCAAGATCAGGTCTGGACTCCTTCCCCTGCCAGGGGTGAATGCAACAGTTTAGTCTCTCCGCTGAATCCTACAGCAGGCTGAAACCAGCAACAGCAAGTGGCAGCTGCACATCTGCTTTCCAGATTAGAAAGACTACGTTGTATTTACTAATGCTGTGCGGGGATTAGGAAATAATTTCTCTTCCGAAGAAAGAGAAACATATAAGGAATAATGTATTAGCATTTAGATAGAACAGCAAATTGTTTAGGTCATTCTCGACAGAAGCAAGTCTAGCGATGATGCATTTAAGGGAGACCTGACTGACCATGCCAAATTTAGTAAATTACACCAGTAACAAAGAATAGGTTCTCCCCTGTCTTCTTTCCTCACCCTTCCCTGCCCACAAGCATTTGGGGGGTGTGGAGAGGTTAACCAAGGAAGAGGACTCCTCTGCTCATTTTTCTCTTCTCCTGCCATCTCAGCTGCAGGAGAATGCCTAGTTGTCATCTGTCACCATATTAAAAGCATCTAGATTTTGTCTTTCCTGTCCATTTATTTTCTCCAAAAAGGAGGCAACAAAGAATCTGCTAAAATAAAGTTCAAAATTACATCCTCCCTGCCCCCCCCCCCCAACTCCATAATCATCTTCAATCCATTCACTGCCATGGGAGACAAAATAAGCAGCATTTGCACATTCAAATGAACTTCAGAAAATCCGTAGCAAGGAAGGGTTTGGGTTTTGGTTTTAGAAAATCCACAGAAAAAAGAAACATTGTATTTTACACTTTGGAAAAGTGGTCAAGTGAGAAACAGAAAAATATAGGAGGGAATTCCTATCAGGGAGATGCTTTATTCAGTAAATGAATGGGTAATGTGAAACGCAGACTAAAAGAACGGATTTATCTGTGCAGGCTGCTACTACAAAACAGGATTCTGTCTGCCAAAACACTAAAATAAAAAACACAGACAAAAAACACAACATAAGCTGGTAAAGCTACTTTAAAAGAAACGTCCATGTTTGCAGTTCGGGAGGGAAGGATGTTAACCATAGCAGTCAATAGGCTCTAGAGATACTCTTCTGCCAAAGGCTACACAGGTGGAAAAAATTACACTGAAAGTTTTAAAGATTGAAGACAAAAGTTTCTTCTCCACATTTTTATTTTAAAAGGCACCTGTTTCCTGTCTGCATGCTAAATGAACTCAAGCTTGTCACAAGGCACTTAATGCTGATTGGCAAATACTTTACATGTACCTCAGTGGTGACATTCTTGGCCAATAAGAAAATCCTTGACATTTTTCTCCCTCCTACAAAAAGAGCAAAATTCCCAAACCCAAAGAAGGTTTACAGATGCAATCCCTCATCCTCAACTCACACCATATGTAGCCAACACTTTCAGCTAATATCCTTCTCCAGCATATGTTTCAATGAAAGAACAAAAGTTAACAAAGAATTTAGCCAGTGATCAATGCACATACCTCTAACAATGACAGCTAGAAATGACTTTTACATTATTTGACATTATTTTCACTCAAAAGTAGAAACAGAGACAGGATTTTGCTTCATTGACTGTTCTTGTTGAGGCACTTCCAAAATCAAGCACTAACAAAAAAGACAATCACAAAAACTCTTCCTTGAAGCTTTAGAGTTGAAATAAAATGTGTTGACTACCCTTCAAGACAAGATTGAAGACTTCAGTTTGATATTCATGTCTGCTTGTAGGCTTGAGGTCTAAGACTGACAACTCATGAGAAACATGAAAATGAAGAGAAAAAAATCATGGCATCATTAAAAATATTTTAAGTCAAGACCTACACAATCCCAAATTCTGGATAAGATTGCACTAAACTGAATGCCAAGCTGCTTGCTTTCTACTCACATTACTGGAAAACAAAAAAATAAAAATATTTACATCAAAAGGAGAGGGTTTTTTTCTGTTTAAAACAATAAAGGTCTGTAAATCTGTTTAAACTAGCTACTATTTAATTATAATTTTCACGAGTGCATTTCATATGTACTAGGTCAGAAACTCTCAGCTAGTCCTTGCTTTAGAAGCAGTAAGATTGCAAGGCCTACGGGACACAGAGAAGAAGTCAGCAATCCTTGCATAATCAGCCATAAAGTCTTCAAGGACACAAGCAGAGCAAAAGTACAGAGAAAGCAGAGAAAATAGATATATATCTACTTTTCAGGCAGTTCTCCTTTATGGCATAATAGCGAGAGCTTTTGAAGCTGAAGGAAGGTAAACTCAAGGGTAAGTTGAATCACCAAAGCTAAGCCACTGATCATTTCTCACGCTCCACATGAGCAGGACTGTGCTGTTTTGCTGGACAGGACTGCTTTCACAAACTGTAAGCTAGAAGCAAGAAAATAAGTTATCAAATTCCTGTCTTGCCTCTCTCTACAAAATTCTGCGGATCTTGCCCCGCAATGCCCACTAGCATCTTGGACACTACGCAGCAGGTAATGAAACAGCACTGGGATGGAAACATTTAACAGTAAGTTGCATGGGGCCATCACATCGCATGGGAAAGGCATTTGGGACTTCCCATCAGAGGAATATATGGCTTTTAAACTAACAAGAGTCATTTTCACCTGACAGTACCAACAGGTGACAGTAAAGGTCATCTTCTGGTTGCATCTTCTGGGTATGAAATTAAAAAAAAAAAAACAACCAAAAAACCACCACCTGGAGGACACAGCATAAAAATGAAACATATTCTCTCAGAATTAGAGTTTGCTAGAGGATTTCTTAAAGGCATTAGTCTGATTAGGTATGAGTTTATGCAGCTTTGATGACTCAAACTCTACCAACTCAGCAGAAATGTTAAGTCTATCAAAGTACACCTGGACAAGAATAAGTGTGTAGGAAAATCAGTAATCAAGATTTGTAGGCCACATTCTTTCAAGCAACTGTGTTCCATAACAAGGCCTGGGGAAAAGAAAAGGAGAAGAAAAAAAAAAAATCATTTCACAGACTTTTTCAGTCAGGGAGAAGAGACTAAATATTTCAGCAGCTTTTGATTACTTTTTTTTTTTTAAATTACATACCAAAGAATGTACCACATGTACACACTGAAGAACTAACTGTTTGCATTCAGGTTCTCACAGTTATACCAAAGGTGCTGGTGTGAACCGGTACTACAGAATTTTAATTCTGAAAGGATTCTTGTACAAGTTTAAAGTCTTAGGAGGAACAAAAACACTTATTAAATTTTATTAAGTACTTTAGAGTCATGGCTTTCCACTTTTTTTTTTTCCCCCAAAAAGGATATGGGATTCCCTTTCAGCAATTACTAAGGTTACGTTTGCTTTTTCTCTGTTCTTGTGCACAGATCCTTCAAAATCATTATCAAATCAAAATACAGACACTGATTTAACAGAAGATTATTTGGACACAGATTCAAGGACATGTAAAAGTCAAGTCATCTATTTCTGACAGTTCACTTAGATCACACGGACATGAAAACCAACCTTCAAGGATTTTGACACTAGAAAGTGACTCTTCTTTGAAGAATATTTTTCATCTTTGGTCCAAACCATTCTCTTTTGAAATGAAATTATATCAAAAGAATTAAATTAAATGCACTTTATCATTACAATTTAGATATTTGCAAGGGTTTTTTGCATTTTCTACAAGAAAAACAGGCTACAGAAAATAAGAAAAATTTTTATTTATGTTCCTTTATGAAGTATTTCAGAATCTGGATGCAGGAAAGACATGACATATGTCCTATGGTATAGCATAGGTGTCAAAGTTTTTACAGTTTTTTCCAAGAACTGTTTTTATATCGTTTGCCTACTTCTCACCGACCCTCCCACATTTCTATTCTCCCCACAATGGGAATTCTTCAGAGGGTTTCCTCCCTAGCTGAGGGCATATCCAGCCCTGTAGTAAACCTACTGTAAGCAAGGACAGGTTGTAGGGGAATATTGTTGAACCACCTGAAGAAAACATAAAAACCCACCACATATCCAGAGTTCTGCTGCTGCTGCTCCTTCTATATCAAAGTCCTGCTCCTGCTCTTAGACTAGACAGTGCAGTTTGTGTATGGAAAAAACACTGACCGCCCTTTCAGAAAGCTAAAGGTCCAACTTCCAACATTATGGACAGAGATGTCGAACTGGGTGAACAGAAAAAAATTCAGCTACATGGGGACTGAGAGGTTCATACCTGCAGAACTCAATGCAGAATCACACTGTTTGACATTTTAGGCTCATAAAAATTTGCCACAGGTTTGGGTTTGGTTTTTTTTGTTGTTTTTTTTTTTTTTTTCAGATAGCAGCACGGAGAACTCTTTCCAGATTTAAAGAAAACCACAGACTGGAATAAATCTGCCTCAGCAGATTTTCCATGTAGAAAACTAGAAATATGATTTTCACTGTAGCATTGTGTAATATTACATGTATTTTTATCAAACAAATCTGTACTGTGATTTCAATCTCAAAAAAAAAAAAGCAAAACAAAACAACCAAGCAGGTTCTGTACTGTCATTAAGAATATAGACTTATCTACCTGGTTTTTTTATTTGCCTTCTGTCATCAGAACCTGATTTCCCTGAGAAGACTTAGGGCAACCTCTTTTCCTCCTCTCTTCTGATTTCAATAGATTTTGCATCTTTTTTTAGGCAAAGAAAAAAAATTATGATACTTGAGGCTGTAGAACCTTACAAGCTACTCACCCCAACATGCCTATCTGAGGAATGGCTAATTTTGCCTGCTTCAGTATCATAATAAAAAACCCCAAGGCACATAAAATAATACCCAAGAGAGCTTGTGCTCACCTGATGACAGTGTCCTGTTATGATGCTGGCCCACTTGATGCATGCTTTGCTGTAATAGAGTCAGGCATTCTCCAAGGCAGCTCAGGGTGGCAGCAGAGGTAGCTTTTAAAAGCAGCAAGTCCTGATCCAAGGCAGAAAGGGGCCCAGAACTTGGGAGAGCTTCAATGGCTTGTACAAGATTCTTCTGTTGTCCCTCAACTTGACTCATGATCTGTAAAGGTCCAAAAACATCTGCTGTCATAGGAAGTATCACTATGTAGCTGTCAAATTTTTATGGGTTGATATAGTGACTAAATGTGAAGAACTACCACAAATGGATGTTAATGTTCTGATCCAAATATACCATATACTTACCTACAAAAACGAAGGGCTTGAGACTACCAAAGGCCTGTAAAAATGTCAAGACTATGTTAGAGAAAATAATCTCTTAAAATAGTAGGTTCATAGAAGGTTTAATAGTGTGACTCATACTTTCTGAAAGTCTTTGTAAGGAAAAGTATGAAAATTCTACTTCCTTCTCCATTATAAATTTAGGCTTAGATTTTCTTTCCTTTATATGTGATCTGAGACACCCAAGGAAGCTACACTGTCCCTCCTCCTTCTCTCCTACATAAAATACCTAATCACAGTTTAAGAACAGACATTTTTCATTTCTGTAGCATCAGTAAGGAATTGTTTTTACAAAGTAAGATAACTTGCAAGTTTACAGATGTTAGCATAGGATGCAACTTAGAGTACTTATTTTCTATCAGATACAGATACCACCTGACAGGGAGAAACTTAATCTGTTTCTAGGTGTGGACCATCCAGATGAAAATGAAATGCGTGCTTGTATAGCAGATAAAAATGGTATTTGAGTAGGCTCTTCTTTAAACAAATTGGCAAACTTCCAAAACCCTTTCTAAAGCCAAAGGAAAAAGGAGACATTTAAAACCTCTCTCTGTTTTTACAGCCTGTAGGAAATTACACATGCATATGACAAGCCTATTTTCTTACACTTACCTTGCAAAAAACCTATTGCAAAAACTTATAGGTTCATACTTGAAGTATCCAAAGCTTTCAAAAAAAATATCTGAAGACTTTGTAAGCAACAAAGATTCAAGCTCCGTTTGTCCAGGCTACTATGCTGTAAAAATGTATTATTATGAACTTCATGACTTTTTTACTATCAGTATTATATTTTCAAAGTATGGTGTGCTTCTGGTAGCCTTCCTACGCTGTGGTAAATCGACTGATCAAAAAAGTGCACGTTGAACGCACTGAAAAGCAATGAAGGAAACTGAACTTAAAGATGCAAATAACCATACTTGCAAACAAGTCAAGGTAGAATTAAATGAAAAGCTGTTGTTGCAAGGTTCATAAGAAAATTTAGCTAAATGCCTTGTTGAAGGTTACAATAATGATATCTTAATAGTCAACATTTAAAACAGAGGCCAAAGCTTCAGTAGAAGCCACAGTCAATTTTAATTCCCTTTGACAGAAAACAAGATCAGTCAGGTGACACAGACCCCCACACCACTCAACTTTAGGGAACCACTAGAACCCCAGGCAGCTCTGAGAAGTCACACACTGCGTAACTGAGCTCCACAGCACAGACAGGGGGTTGCTTCAAAGCTAAAACAAAACCAGAAGGACCACAGACACATACGTGCAAATATTGCTCCCTCAGGAAAAGAGCTCAGGGAGGCAAACTGAAGGAACGGCTAGGAGAGAAAAGATCATTTCCTCCCTGGAAGACTGCGCAATGTAATTGTATGGAAAACTGCTTCCCTCCCTCTTCCCATCCTGAGTAAGAGTGTGAAGTTGAAAACCTGACCTTCCGATGCTTCACAGTGACAGAAACGTTCTATTTTCATTTTTAAGTGACTAGTTTTCCTACCTTCCTTTTTTTTTTTTGGTGAGAAACAGCTTACATTTCCAAAGATTTGCTTCCATAGGAAATAAAATCCAAAATAAAACCATGAAAACTTCAAACATTTCCATTTTCCCCTCCCCCTTAATAAAGGACAACTATATTCTTGTGCAGCTAAGACAGGAGCATAAGATAAACTGACCAGAATGCTTAGGAAACGTTTGGAAAATTAACTGAATGTTTGCAGTTGTCCTGGTTTTGGCCAGGATAGAGTTAATTTTCTTCCTAGTAGCAGGCATAGTACTGTGTTTTGGATTTAGTAGGAGAAGAATGTTGATAACACGCTGATGTTTTTAGGTGTTGCTAAGTACTGCTTATGCTAGTCAAGGACTTTTCAGCTTCCCATGCTCTGCCAGGTACACAAGAAACTGGGAGGGGGCACAGCCAGAAGAGTTGATCCAAACTGACCAAAGGGCTATTCCATACCATATGACGTCACGCTCAGTATATAAACTGGGGGGGGGTTGGCCGGGGAGCAGCGATTGCTGCTCGGGAACTGGCTGGGTATCAGTCGGTGGGTGGTGAGCAATTGCACTGTGCATCACTTGCTTTGTATATTATTATTATTATCATCATTATTATATTGTTATTATTATAATTACTATTTATTTCAATTATTAAACTGTTGTTATCTCAACCCAGGAGTGTTTCTCACTCTTACTCCTCCAATTCTCTCCCCCATCCAATTCTCCATCCCATCAGGGTAGGGGGAGTGAGCGAGCGGCTGTGTGGTGCTTAGTTGCTGGCTGGGGCTAAACCATGACAGCAGTTATCACCTAGCCCAAAGCTTTACAGGCTTTTATCAACTATATTCTTCCTAGATTAGGAGAAATTTAAATAAAATAAATTATTTATTCTCCTTTTATCCAAAACAAGGTATTGCTCTGCGTCTTACTAGCTAACCTAAAGTAGTTTTAAAGGAGCCTTTTTGATTCATCCTTTCTGTGCTACCTAGCTTCACATTATAGTTGTGATACCAGCAGCCATTCTACAGAACTGACGCAGCAGAAGATACCAGGAATGGCAACTTCTGTGTAGGATTCAAAATACTAGAACTTGCTGAACATTTACTGCTCGAGCACTGATCAAAACCACCCTGTTTAAGGTGCTGAATGAACAGAACAAAAAGGAAGAACCTCCCCTATTCTAGAAAGTCACAGAACAACTCTATGGCAAAAGGGGAATGAAATAACATATATTATTTAAATAACTGAACTTTTTTTACATGCTTGCCAGTATTTTTTTTTTAAAGCCAAAAGATTTGCTGAAGTGTGCTTGTTCTAAAGATTAAATCAAAGAGGAGCTAATACAAAAACACCAAACCATGCTAGATGAAATTCATTAAACACACTGACCCTTAACAGGACAGTCACTAGGCCATGCAGCTATAGCATCTTACTTGTGGGCCTGCTTCTTCAGTTTCGGGGGGAGAGGAGGCAAAGTGCTTGATTTATCAACACTCTAAGCTGGTTTCAAAACCAGAATGAAAAGCTTTGATTTTGAGAAAGCTAAATTGTAACTTTTGTTTTCCAAAGTGAAGTAACTTGCTTAATTTTGAATGACTTTGCTCTTACACAGGGTTATTTTAGCACCTTACAGCTCTCCATCCTCCCCATTCGCAAATACAGGCAGCTCAAAGTAGTAGTTCTCTACTTTTTACAACAGCAAAGACTATTTGCCCCTGTCTCCTCACCAAGCCTCAACCCACTTCTCTTTCCACTCGTTTCAGCTTCGACACCCCCCCTTCACCTATAAATAGCTTCTCATAATATTAAAAAGAAACCGCATAGTCCCAAAAAAGCACTCAAACTTCAGAAATACAACTCTCTGGTAGACATAAAATAGGAAAAGTGAAAGAACTATCAGGACTATATGTATTAAAAGGAATTGTATGCGTGTATATATATTTAACATTAGTAGGCCTGCATTTACCTAACTGCAAAAATGTTCAGTAAGAGGAAGCCCCAGGCCAGGAAGAGACCAGCTCATATGCATGGTTTTGCTCCTTTCTCCATCTTCAGCCTGCAGCAGGAGAACAAGCAGACCACATTATGTGTTCCCTATTAACAGCTGCTCCTCAAGCTTGGAGGAGATTTAGACCTTTTAGCCTGCCAGAAATTCTCAGGTATTGTCCATATTCTTGTGGTGGGTTGACCTCGGCTGGATGCCAGGTGCCCACCAAGCCACTCCATCACTCACTCCCCTCCTCAACTGGACAGGGAGAGAAAAAATACAAGAGGCTTGTGCGCCGAGATAAGGACAGGGAAGGATTACTTGCCAATTACCATCATGGGCAAAACAGACTCGACTTGGGGAAATTAATCTATTACCAATCAAAAATTACAGTAGGGTAATGAGAAATAAAACCAAACCTTAAAAACACCTTCCCCGCACCCTCCCTTCTTCTTGACCTTAACTTTACTCCTGATTTTCTCTACCTCACCCTCCCGAGCAGTGCAGGGGCACACGGAATTGGGGCTGCGGTCAGTTCATCACATGTTGTCTCTGCCACTCCTTCCTCCTTGCTCTCTTCCTCTGCTCCAGCATGGAGTCCCTCCCACAGGAGACAGTCCTCCACAAATTTCTCCAACAGCAGTCCTTCCCACAGGCTACAGTTCTTCACAAACTGCTCCAACGTGGGTCCCATTCCACGGGGTGCAGTCCTTCAGGAGCAGACTTCTGCAGCGTGGGTCCCCCATGGGGTCACAAGTCCTGCCAGCAAACCTGCTCCAGCGTGGGCTCCTCTCTCCATGGGTCCACAGGTCCTGCCAGGAGCCTGCTCCAGGGTGGGCTTCCCATGGGGTCACAGCCTCCTTCGGGCACATCCACCTGCTCCAGCATGGGGTCCTCCACAGGCTGCAGGTGGATATCTGCTCCACCGTGGACCTCCATGGGCTGCAGGGGCACAGCCTGCCTCACCATGGTCTTCACGATGGGCTGCAGGAGAATCTCTGCTCTGGTGCCTGGAGCACCTCCTGCCCCTCCTTCTCACTGACCTTGGTGTCTGCAGAGTTGTTCCTTTCACATATTCTCACTCCTCTCTCTGGCTGCAGTTGCTGCTGCGCAGGTTTTTCTGCCCCTTCTTAAATATGTTATCACAGAGGTGCTACACACCATTGTGGATGGGCAGCAGCAGGTCCTTCTTGGAGCCGGCTGGCATTGGGTCTATTGGACATGGGGAAGCTTCTAGCAGCTTCTCACAGAAGCCACCCCTGTGGCCCCCCCGCTACCAAAACCTTGACATGCAAACCCAATACAATTCTCCTGAATAACACTACACTCAAAGAAACCTGCCACCCAATGACACCCTCACAGAAGACTGAATGCAACGGGAATCATCTCTGATGTCTTCCTCCGTAGGTCATCCACTCTCTACCACTTGCTCCAAAACAGCCAATTCACAGCTTCTGTTGCTGCCTGCTTCCTCCTCTCCCTGGCTGATCTTAAAATCCCATGTGATTGCTCTCCCTTCCTTACCCCAGCAACAGCAACTGCTAACTACTCCTTCGCAGCTGGAATTGCAGAAGATCTCCTGGATCTTCCTGTTGTGAATGCACCGCCAATCACAATGCATGGGACCAAACAGTTATGTGACAAGATCCCAAACAAATGGGTAAGTAGAAACGACTCTGTTCTCGGGGTCACTCTCACAGTATGTGAAAGATAGGCAGAAAAAGCTATGAGATACCCTACGATTGCAAAGAAATGTATTTCAGACATAGTAAGAAAGAACATTCTTTCATACAGTAAATAGGCTAAAATTAGCTGCTAAAAATTAATTTAAGAAATAGTAATGAAAAATTGAGGTGCTACTTTCTGTGCTAAAAGAAAAAATTATAGTAATTCAATATTTTGTTAAAATACTAGATAATACATTAATCTTTCCCATGAAGAGAAATCATCTTGCAAAACCTGAATGTCATTTTTTAAGGCTTCAATTTGTTTCTGAAACTAGAAAGAGAAAGTCCCATTTATTAAGTATAATAATAAACTCTCTGTTAAAGATTTTTCCTCCCATCCTAAAACAAAGATAAATAGAAACTTCAAAGAGAGAAAACTGAATAGTCACACCTAAATGGAAGAGCATATGACTGCTTTTGACATGATCTTATTTATGGTGGAAATGCTCTTGTTATCCAGACTCCAGGACTAACAGGCGTAAGTCTGTTTGTCCAGCCCAGACGGGTATTACGATAATCAGAACATCCTTCTGTTTAGAATTACTGATCCTACAGGATTTCACCCAACTAACACAGCGCATGCATCACAACAACCTAAAGCAAACACCAGCTTTAAGCCATCCACAAAACTACCCCATCCACAGCTGTCTCAGGGGCATCTCCCAAGACACAGTGATTTCAAGCTCCCTGAAGCAAAGGAAGAATGACATCAGCCGTGTTACCTCAAAGGGCAAGCAGACACTCTCCCTTTGTCATGTGGAGCTGGCCAAGAAAATAAGTAGCGTCACCAATCCTGTCTTTCTACATAACAATTTAAATACTTCAGATCTTCCTACCCTTCTTTTGGAATATAAAACCTGAGGAAGATTCTTCAGACCTCCCCAGCCACAATCTGATACACACATGAGCAACTTAAATTTTAACGTATGGCATTTTCCTTTTTTGGTATTGATCTCCACACATATTGAATCCTTTTATAGTAGGTATTATGACACACCTACCCATGTGTATGAAAAAATCCAAAGCACTCCAGAGAAAAAGGAAAATATTCTTTTAGCACTGAGAACCCACAGAAATTCTGTATCATCAAGCTCTTCTGTGACGTGCTAGAAATCATTCATCAAGGAGGCATTCAGCTCCATCAGTTATTAACTGTTTTTCTCTACTGTAGTATTCTCTGCACACCACCACTAGCAGCACATTGTCTGCCTACTTATCTCTAGGCAATTCCTCTGAAAGATTTAATGCAGTAATTTTTATTTTTAAAACCTTTCCATTACTGACTACATGCAAGTTGAAAACAATTATTAAAAACATGGGGAAATGAACAACACAGTGCTTATATGCAAAACTGTAAAAACAAACATTTGTGTGGGAAAAGCTTTAGACATTTAAATAGTAACAGAAATGCAACATGGATCACTTTCTTACCAACTCTCAGTCAAGTTGCCCTTGTGAGAAGTTTACTGCCTTCAAAGGCTGGGAAATAGCCAGTTTGCTGCTTCACTTTTCAGGGTTTTTTTTTGTTTGGTTGGTTGGTTTGTTTGGGTTTTTTTAAAATAAATAAAGTGTTATATGAAAACACAGTATCTCTCTCTCTCACACACATATATATACTTTCTGGAAATATTAGTTTCTTGCTTTTAGACAATAGTACCAAAAGAAAAACATTTCAGAAGACATTGGGAAAGGACACAAGGAGACACCAGCTTTTCAAACCACCCTAAAGTAAGTCATGTGTGATACAAGTCAGGACCTTGGTTCTCAGGGTTAAACAAGCATATACCACAGGGGTGTTGGGTTTTTTTCTTTTTTTTAATATAAAACACTGCTTTTCTTAAGAGCAAAAGCAGATAAGTGACAGAAGAAAAGTGACACAAAAAAATATAAACCTTCTAAGTCACTGTAAACCCAATACATTAGGTTGCCATGTAAATCCAACATAGTCATCAATTCTGACCTTGACCAAGAACGACTCTTGCAATCTTGACCTGTATCTCATCAACACCACAAACTGTCATACAGTAAAAATTCAAAGTTAAAAGAGACTACCAATATATGTAAAAGTATAATATATATATACACATGTACCAGATATGTATCAAAATGTAAGATATAGATAACTGGAACTAATGTCACTAAAGAGATCATACCAGTCATTAATTTGACACACTAGCTACCAATTCAGCTCAAGTTCACAATTCCCACTTAGTATCTCCATGAAACTTTCCCACTTTCAACTACTTATTCTGAAAAAGGAAAGAGCATAAACACACATGCAAAAAGACTATTGTAAATACTGTTAATTGCCAGCTCAAAAGGTACACCTCTCTAATTGAGAAGCCTGAAAAATTAAGGTAACTTCTACAACTACAGTAAAAGTGGCATTTTTTCCAGTTTAATGCATTTTTGGTTTAAGCATTTATACTTAACCACTGCAGAGCAAGAGAACTTTTGCCTTGGCTTAACTTCTGAAAAGCATCCTCAAACAATTCAAGGTCACTTGCTATGTGCATCTTACTACTTGAGAAAATAAATTTTCTGGTAAGGATTTATGGACTTCTCTCTTCTCTTCAGTAAAGTCACGTCCACAGATCTTTTAATGGAATTCCATCAATAGCATGCAAGCTAGGAAGGCAAAATTACAGCTTAATATATAACTGAAGTGAAAGAGTATACACAGAGGTTGCTGCTAGAAGTACTGCAACTTATAATACAAAACTCTTATGAACAGAATTTTGCATTTCAGCTTTAAAAGTGTCTAGTGTAGAAACATGTAAAAGACCAGATGACCACAAACATGCTTAAGTTTCACAAGTAACATATCTGTATACTTTGCTTACAATAAAACCCGAGCTTTTGACCAAAAAGAACCTCCTTGAGCTGTGAACAGAAGGGAATTCTATCCACAAAGCTTCAATCTGGATGAAGAGCCACAGTAGCCTCTGTGAACATCACTATGCTAATGAGAAAAAATATTTTAAGAAAGGATCCTAGAACACAAAGTGAGATACTCTGAAATCATCTTGGAAAGATGGAACCAGATAATGACTTCCATATCAATTATCCTTTCTTGATTACTGCTTCCTTCCCATTACAGAGAATAAACACGTAATTCTCCATTATTGTCACCTCAGGGTAGCAGCCCGCTTGACCTCAATTATTTTAAAGAAGCAAACAATGAACACTAAAATTGGAATGACTTGTTATGTAATAGTTATTAAGGCTTAGACACATATATCCTATCAATGAAGCTTCAAAGGAGTAAGTTAATTTTCACTTGGCATGTAATTTGCAGACAGACACACAAAAAATGACTGAACAAACAGAACTATATCTCTGACAATCAGGATGGCAGCTAATCACCAGGGCAGATTTCTTTTTCTTTTCAGTCCTTGCCTCTGCTTTCTATTTCTTCCCTCAGAGGAGAATGAAAACAAGCTCCCCCCACCCCCATCCGCTATTTTGTTCTCTCTTCCCCCACAAGGAATCCACATAATCTCTGTTAAGGGAACAACTGAAAAGCCAGTTGCTACATATCTTCATTGTCTCAGCTAACAAAACATTATTTCCTTTGGGGTTTTGTTTTGGCTTTTTTTGCTCTGCCTTCTCATTGCACAATCCACAGGGTGGTTTCTTGTGAGGAAAACCTTATAGAACAGAGAGCATTAGGACTGATTCTAAAAGCCAAGTCTAAGACAACCAGGAGAAAACAAGGCGTGGAGGAGGCAGTCTGACTCAGTTGTCTCCTGTTCTTAGCTACTCTTTCCAATCTGCAGCTTCCGTTGAGGACAACGTTGCTGTTCCACCGGTTGCCATCAGCACCTCCAGTGGCTATGAGCTCTCCGGGGATCTCAGCACAGGATTTACACTCCAAGGAGCAGCTGTTATTTACCGACTCTTGTCATACACTTTTTAAATTGGCTACTTAATTTAGTCATACACTAGACATGATCCTATGCTCCATTCTTTACACATTCAATTCCTATTTTGTATCTTTCAATTCTGTTACTTGGTCCCTTGCTGCATACCCTTACAACATAATATAATTCTATTTTCTGAAGACAACATTCATTAATCATTAATAAGACTTATTACTTATTGGTCTACTATCCAGTAGCTTATTAGTCACACCTCCAAGCTCCCTTGTTGTTACTTACATAGCTACAACAATCAGACTTCATATTTTGTAGGTCTGCATACTATTGCTTTAGCCTCCCAGTACCAGAGGAGGAAAAGTAATCTACCTTCCCAAAAAATTCTCAGTCTGTTGCAACTCAGGTAATATGGGAGGAAGCTCCTCCTTTCCTTCAATGCTTTAAAACAGGCAGAAGCTCAGTAAGAAAAGGAGCTGAGCTAACTACCTGTTTTACAAAAGCATCTCTGTTCAGAAGAACAAAAGACAGGATATACTTAACAGATCTATCTTCAAATACTGAAGAGCGTATGACATCCGTAGTGGTCAACGTTCTCTGGGACTTTATGCAGACACTTTATTTGGATACAAAACACTCCCAAGGACAACCTGACTGTCCACTGCAAGCTTCTACGGAACTCCACTTCTTATACTGGGTAAATAGAAACACACACTAGAGGGAGGTTCACAGCCCTTGCAACACAGATGCTAGTTAGTAGAGAGGATCTAGCAGTTCTGACAGGATCCCTGACAATGCTCCCAGAAATCTCAGCAAAACAGCTCACTTCCAGGCCAAAACAGATCAGATGCTTCCCTTTGCTACCTCAGGCAGACTCCTTACCACGCTTCTTTATAACCACAGTTCCAGACTTAAGGTTAAATGCATACTTTCTGTATTCAATCTGTCCTTCCCTCACCTGAGAAATGAGTTAGTGAATGATAGAAAGGAAACGGGGCGGATTACAGAATACCCTGTGTCCATGGAGATGGAATAGGACAAAAGTTCAGTCATGCCAGAGAATGTTTTAGCAGACAGACAATCTTGGATTTTCTAAACTAGAGAATGCTTTTAATCTTAATCAATACCCTGAGATATTCAGCTTCCCTTGAATGGCTTCACGTTTTAGGGCGGGGAGGGGAGCTTTTCCTGTCATCCTCCCCAAATTTGCTAGTTATTCTGAGAATCCCTTCTTGCTGCTTAAGATCTGAAGAGAAGAACACTTCTCCCTTCCAAACCAACATAAACTTCAGGTTCTTTTCCCTGTGGAAGAGGAGGATTTACAAACCAACCAAAGTACTAAAACAGTGGATGAAAATAAAACTCCTCTGATAGTATCAGCTATCTTAAGAGGGTGTCTCATGGGGCTACTCCACAAGTCTTTAGGTGAGAAGTTAAAGCTTTTCAGTAAGAGCTGGCTGCCATAATAAATCCTCAAGTGAAAGAGCATGATTCAGACAAACTGTATCAATGAGCAGTACTTTTCCCCACAAATCAGAGTGAGTGGGCTATACATTTTCTGCAAAATTATCAGTATCAGTCTAGCACTGGTCATTTTGCCACTGGAAGGAGATGTCCAGGGATCAGGGTCACAGGACCTGCATGACACATGACGGATTTTCTTTTATGCCTGTTGCGTTAGAGCTCCCTGTGGATACTCCACACGTGTGTAGGTAATGCATGACATTTGCTACCAGTATAAGATTTGTACCAAAACACAATTAGTAAGTGCTAGGTTCCCCCACCGTGAGCTCTTTTCTTGAGCATTTGCTAATCTAACTGCTATATTAACCATAGCCTACTGATAGTCACCTACTGAGACTTACCATTTACTATCAAAGACAACTCAAGGGAAGTAGGATGCTGGGATCTTGAGGCAAAACCACAGAGAAGAGAAAAAGCAGACAGTGGCTGCCAAGGTTGTTTCCCCTGCCCCAAGTTGCTTCCAGCGATCCAGAACCAAAAATTAGAGAAGCAAAAGGAAGGAGCTTGCAAGTTCAGGCAAATCTTGGATGGCAACGGGCTGCCATCCAGCCAAGCAGGAAGCACACTTGCGTGTTAAATCACAGAATGCAGCATTGAGAGCACAGCTTATAAAGAGTATTTTGCGGGGAACTTTTTACACAATTTTACTATAAAAATTACCTCAAAATCTGCAAGGGAAGTCATTAGTTTTAGTGGTTAAATGTTGCTCATAAGCAGATGTTATTCTACTGGCTCTTCTGAGTAGCATTTTCTTACACATTTCAGAAGGATCGCTTTGGTGAAGTTAATAGCTATAGCACAGAGCTGGAAAGCATATTTTGATTATCAGCAATTAAGGCATATTTGTGAATTTTAAGCATTCAAAAAAGCACCTAAGGGGTTGCTGCTAGTCATTAAGTCAACATCAGCAATCACAGGAATATTCTATCAGTTTACCACAGTATAGGATACTGTTGATAAAACCTGGGTTTTGTATTTTGAAGGAAATCAGAAGAGAAAAAGCCATGCTGCACCGGAACATAAATCACACATTTCAACATGCATAGCTTCAAGGACGAGGAGGTTTCTCTCAGAACACATGTTGCTAGAAAATGTAACTCTAACATTTTTCATTTCTTTCTTTTTAAATTATTCCATTCCACCTGGCAATATATAAAGACACATACAGCCTTTCAGAGTAGTCCAATAGCCCCTATAGTACTTACACAAATTCCTGATGGACACTTCCAGTGCTTCTTCCCTTTCCCAACAATGGCTTATACTTCCTTTCACCCCCCTCCCAGTTAGCCACCTAGCTTGTAGCGTCCAAGCATAAACTTTTATTTCTGTCATTTAAACAACTCTCAGGTGTGCAGTATACACTGAAATGACCTTCACTTTTAATCAAAGTAGGTATTACTTCCCCATCTTACAGTCTATTCACCTCATGTTTTCTGAAAAGCGAGTGAACTGTCACTATCAAGACTATCTAATCTTGCCATTCCTGAGCCTTCAATAAAGCGTACCTCTGAACTGTGACAAAACATTCCAAATGCACCCCTTTGACTTCTCATGTCCCAAAGCTGACTGTCAACTGGTTTAAGTCAACATCATTAATTTCACAGCACTGAAGTGATTCAACATACACTGCTATGATTCTGAGTAGCCAATTTATGACATACTGTAATATGGCTGAATTGCATTTATACAGCAACTTTTCCACAAATTCACGTTTTGCATCTGCCAGCCTAGACCTACCAATAAAACTGCAATCGGGCAACTGAGGATCTCTGTGAGAAAAAGTGCAAGCAGCCACCCCAGAACACAGTAAATATCATCAGAACATCATGCTAAGCAGTATGTGCAAGAACATAAGACTATGTTTCCTGAGACAGAGATAAATACATGAACCATAATAAAAATTAAAAATAATTAATCAATTACAGGTATACATCTAGTACCTATAATACAAGGCTACTTAAAAATGTATGTCAAATTCAGGCAGATATAGTTCAGCTTAGCTTGTTGGATGAAATGTTGCTAGCCATCATGTAACTAGCCATATCTTAGAAGCATATTGTCACAAATCAGAATTGCAACCAAGAAGCAGGTAAGCATCTGCTTAATAGCATCCGTGTAACACACACAAAGTTTCTAAAGCATTCAAAACCTGCAAGCCAAGCATTGGAGATGGAGATTAGAGTAAGAACATGTAGCAAGAGCTGCTACAGATCAGGTCTTTGTTAAATAACAGATGAGAGCTATAGCGTTTGCTATTCCCATTTGTTGTAAAATCAAAATGTTTCCTGTATTTCTTAGTGTAGCATGCAGCACTTCGGGTGTTACTCAAGGAGTTGAAGATTATAGTAACTCCCTCGATAAACATGTACAATAACGTAAACTGAATGGTATGCTTAAAACACATGAGCCATTTCTATGGTTACTTTTTCCTGAAGGGCATTTACGTAAGTACTCTCTGTACTTAATATTTGAAACTTGGCTAGCCACCTACTATTACAGCCAGCCACCCAGAAACCCACGCTGAAAGCAAGGCCACTAAACAAGCAGCCATGAGATGTGATACCCTAATCTGAGGAATGATTTACTGAAGTATGTTTTCTTTAAAGCTTTGTTTTCAAATTCTCAACTCTAAATTGAAACTACTGCTGTATTTGTGCTTCAATTGTGAAAGAAAATAGCCTTGTAGCTTTCCAAAAATGTAGGTAAGTGTATGATATGCTATGCTATGCTTGCTTATATATGCATTTAAAACAGAACAGTTGAACTTTCTTTTACGTACAAAATTAAGTGACAGTTTGAAGACATACAAAAGCTGAAGACTGAATTCCCTTCAAATCTGACTACTCTCAAGCTCCTTTGGGAACCTACCATTTACTTAAAGTTTAATGAAATATTTTAATAACTGTAAAGAGTAATCTTAGCTTCTCTGCAATTGCTTAAGAAAACGAATGCTGCAGCAGTCTGTGAATGTAGCTACCATATGCACTGTATTATCCCTAATTTTTAAATTGCCATTTATTAAATGATTGAAAATTATCATCTTTGCACATGCTCAATTACTACTAAACTACAGGCTGAAAAAAAATTTAATTAAAAGAAGCCATATTTGCATCATTTACATTTTTCAGCTTTGGAAGGGGGGAAAAAAAAAATCAGAAATAATGAACGTGGTTCACTCTTGACATAATCTGGATGGACAAACAGTATAATTTTAGTAGAACATTTGCTCTACAATTCCCATAGCAACCTTAATTCTCCTTGCCTGGGTGTCTGGAATCCAGGATGACTCAACCTTTGCATGAATACAAACGCACAGAACAAGGTGTAACTTATATGCACTCTTAGAGACCTCAAAGATACTGCAAAGACAAGGTAAAGACAGAGAACACAAGAGTATTCAGCTCATGTTTATGTGATTCAATAATTATTGGTTTATAGTATTACAAGAATTTACACTTCCTTATGCCCTAAGTGAGACAGTTAATGCTACTTACCGAATAATTTTATAAGCACATGCACATTTACTACTTAGGAAGGTACTATACTGACACTCCCAGAGATTTAAGCATCCCATTTATCCCCTGAGATGTTGTTATTGGTCTTTGCAGTACTAACTTAAGGTAGAATAAACAGACATAGGAGATGAGACTTCTACCAACAAGTCAAATAGCCTCCAAAGAAACTGCCACAGAAGATACCAAATAATTTCACCTGTTTCTCTATGCTCCAAATTCGGTTTTAGTCTATAAGGGTATGGATAGCAGCCAATCGCACTAACATTGCTGAACAGCCAGAAGATTTCTGCATGCTTGCACTGGTATTTTTATACTGTACAAGGAACACACATTTCTAGAACTGCAGCCAATATCAATTCAGAAGAAAGTCCAATGGTAACATCTGCAGCTGCCCCTTTTAGCCCTCGTGTTAAGTTTGAAACCGATTTATACGGTTACAGGTTTAATGCCCCTAAACAAATTATAATGGCTCCTGGTTTTTTACATGCACCCTTACTTATCTTATAACTTCAGTGATATGCCAAACATCAAGAGCTGCAGCATTCTTTTTGCTAGAACCAGCATTAGATTGCTTCTCTTCTTATCCAGACCTTTTTATGTACATACTTCCAGAGAAACAAAAGGAGGATAAAAAAAGGAAATTAAAGTAAATAAAAAGCAAAACCTGACTTTTTCTAAGCTGAAAAGTAAAATTTGGCATGAAACAAAAATCATTCAGTTTTTCCCCTACTACCATCTTAAATGCCGATTACTAAGTTTTACCATCAACATACAGCTTAGTTTATGTCTTCACGTGTTCACATACATGGAAGCCCTGCAAGTCTGAATGTCTCCCCAAGTGGTTTAAATACTGCATCTGCTTTGCTCACCTACAATGCTGCCTCTGCAGTGCTATAATTCTGTAACAGAACTAACAGTTCTCCATGGACAACAGCATCCTTTTCCTCTATCAATAGCTAGTCACAGTTCCTGATTTTGTTATCCAAATACTACAGTGACATGAAGATGTTCACTTCTTGCTTGAAAATTCCCTGAAGTGCTTTAGAAGTATCTCTTTCTCTTAGTACCCACATAAAACTGGACAATTGTGGCCCCAAAAAATTGCAGGTAAAACCCCACTCCGCGAAGCCCTAGGGGCAAGTCTTAGATTTTCCCATACTATAAGGGAGGAAGCAAAGATCTACCAGCTAGTTGCCTAATTCCTGAAGGAATCAAAAGGTAGCCATGTTTGTATATGGCAAAGGACATGCAAGAAGCAGCAGGACTGTCATCTTACCAAAAAGCAGTCCTTTCCAAATTCTAGAACTGCCCATTGGCACATAAAATGGGTGTCACACTGATGGAGGCCCCACGAGAACTGGATCTCACTGTACTAGCTGTTCAGAAACACATGCTAATGAGTAGTCCACTGTAGAGTATCACAAGTTGTAACAAACACCACATTTCAAAGGGATCAGAAATTCCTCCATTGACTTTTTAAAATTGTGGGAAAAAAATATTTCTCTATACTTCTTTTGGTTAACCCCATTTAATTTCTCTAAACTTCTGTAAATAAGTGACTACAAAATGTTCACATAATGCATTTCTTGGTTCTCTAACAACAATGGTAACATTGACAGAGGTTGTACAATAGTCAGACATTCTCAGCCAAAATAAACACCATTCCAAGATGAAGTGTCTGCCATTACTTAGTTCAGTGGCAGCTAAAATTGAATATGAAGTGCAATGTGGCCACTTGGCTTTATGTTCCAGTTAATTTTAACCGCCTGCAGTAAAGAACTCTGCAAGTATAACTCTTACCACAAATTGCTCAGAGAATAATAATATGCATAGTTTAAAAAACAGAATTCAATTTCAAGACCACACACACTTACGTTACCCTAAAATCACTTATTAAAAAATCAGTTGAAAGCACCCCTTTAATGATAAGTTATGGCCCAAATAAATAGGTAGGATCTTGAATAATTCTGCATAAAATGCAACACATAGTAGATTAGCTCTCTCAAATTAATGTATGGTGAATTTTAGTTTTGATATAATATTCCATAAATCAGTACGGACTGGACTATTAACATCCAAGTTAATATAAGCAAAAATCTGATTTAAGAGAACAATATTAAACAAAAAAATTACATTATGATGAAAAGTAATGCTCCTGAGCTTCTTTTCAATTCAATGCAATATGAAAATAGCTTGAGTATTAAAACTAAGTTTTTATAGCAGTCAGAGGCTCCATATTCATGCTCAATTCTAACCTACCAAATTTTTGAAAAAAGGTAAAGTTCTAATTTCACAACAGAAACACTTATTACATGTGTCATTTTGGAGACACACGCAGTTGCTTTTACCACCTTTACAGAATTTTGCACACCAGTTTGGTTCTAAATAGGCTTCTCTTTGAATCAGCCAGAACAAGTAACAGAAGGAAACAATGTATTGTTTATTCTTACTACAAAAGGAAAGAAGGGGAAAAAGAACAACCAAGTATTACCAAATATCATTGTATTATGTCAAATATAAGAGTACATTTTGTCCTATTTGCAACATGGAGATACACTTCACTGTTTGCAAATAATATGCCCAAATCAAGAAAAACTGGTCCAGAACTGAGTGGCAGTTTCAAGTTCAGCACTTCCCAGGGATATTGTCCAAGCTAGAGAAGACCATATGTCCCAAGTGAAGAATGCCCCTTTTGCAGAATTCCTGTTTTTCACAGATATCATATATAACATTGTAGTACTACCATAATATTGTTTTAAAATTTAAAAAAATACATGCTGCTTCTAAATTTCCAGAAGCATATAAATTCTTTCCATTCATACAGCTACTGTATTCTAAAAGATGTAAAATTAGTTAATATAGTCCTATTTATAGTACAATAAAAAAAGCTTATTTGCATGTCAAAGCTTCAATAACTTCATTCCATAATGGGAACACTAACACAGATCTGTAATTCTTTTGCAGTCTCTTCCCTTCATCCAAATCATACCAACCAATTTCCAAATAAAAAGCAAAGATTTGGGGTTGAGGAGGGAATTAACTCCCTCTTATTGTATTTTAGTTCCTATTTCTCCTTGTTTCAGATTTAAAAAAAGGGACTAGAACAGATTTAAGTGCACTTTTTTGAAGGTCTCTGGACCCATCTCTTTATTCATTAATTTAACAAGGGACAGTAGATCTAACAGTCACCATTGACTCATATAGGGAACAAGAATATTCCCTGAAAAAACAGGCAGCATATACCCAAGTCTATTGCATTCACTCTGCAAAAGAGGGGAGAAGGGAATGCACAGAGCGTGACATTGAAATGAAATCTGCCAGCTTCCTTAATCTGGAAAAACAGACTTACCCTTTCACAAGATGGAAATAAAATCAGTCAAGCAGCCACTTTTTACATAAGACTGGGAAAGAGGGCAGAAGGACTGATTTTCCACTGATAGGCTCTTCTTTAAGAAGCAGCACACAAAAAGAACTCCAATACACAAAAAGGTAAAGTTCACACGCCTCCTTATAAAATTTTCTTACACATTGTTTATCTTAGTACCATCTTCCCCTCCCTGAAAAACACTCATTTCTTTTAACCTTCAATCATCATCATATGTTCAATGTGTCAGATTTTTTTACTACAGCCCTCTTAAGTTTTTCTCAATGGATTTGGTGCTGCAGCTGAGGTATCACTCACACCAAACATAGCAAAATAATTATTTTCCAAGAGATTACAGATTAAAGTCCTGTAATATTTACCTACATCACACTGCAATACACTGCAAAGAAATGAGTCAGCAACCCCCAGGCCTCTTCTGCAGGGATGATACCTAGCCACTTATTCTCTGTTTTACTATAGGCTAGTATCTATTTCTTCCTTCCCAAGTGTAGTTCTTTGCATCTGTTGACTTTTTCCTTTCCCAATTTATTATGATCAGATCATATATTAATTCTCTCTTTTAAATTCCTTTCAGCCCTACCCAGCTTCATTTGACAAAGCTGCAACAGCTCCCACTGTTTATTTCATTAATAGGTTTAAGGTGCAATCTGAATTCAACCTATGAGAGCAAATACATTTAGTAAGGTAGAAGCAACTTGGGGGAGATGATTGATAGGCAAAGACAAGATATTCTCATGAAAAACAAACAGATATGTGTTTTCTATAATGGAAAGAAAATGTGGGTGACATTCAGAGCAAGGAATGACTATCATTAATACAATACAGGATACAAAAGAAGTTTTCACTTTTAATGTTACTAGAATAAAAACAAGCATTCTTCATCAGGATGTGTAATTTGAGTCTTCATTGTGAGCACACACTAAGAATTTATTCACATTCTTAATGCAAAAGGTCTCGATTTATAAAACATTTAGGGAGCATAAACTTAAAGCAGACTCTTGAGATTGCGACTTAAAGGACTGGAGTAGATATTTTAAACTCATGTGATAAAAGAATGCTTTAAAGCAGCTAGGCTGTCAACTGTTTCTTTGGTAGAAGGGGTAGGAGGGGGACCTACAAAGGCACTATTAGAGAATAGCAAGAAATTCAGACAAAGCAAAAATAATAGGGGATGAAAGAAAGATCAAAGTGCGTTCTTTGAAAGTCTACCATACTATTTAAGCTTAAAACTCTGTATTTTTTTTGTTGTCTGGAAGACAGACTTAAATCAGTATACAAGTTAACTTCTTAAACCCTGGTAAACAAGCTTTTAAAGAAACATGCTTTCTTGTTTGCTTTTCATGTGTTTAATACGGACAAAACATTCTTCAATTACAAAACCAGTAATAGAAACTTGACAACAAAGTTAAGACTATAGACATGTAGAAACAAACTTCTGAGTGTGGGGAGCTGTGCCTCCTTTCACATTCATTCATCAGATTTACTCAAGCTGGGTTTTTTCTAGTTATATTTAAATGCTTCAGGGCCCTCTTTCCAATCTGAAAGGTTTTGCTGCATGGAGCTTAAAAGAGGTTCCTCCAGCACTGCAGCACCACCGCAAAGTCTGGGAGCTGCGGCCAACCTGCTTCCTCTTTTAAGCATGTGCACACACTAATTTTAACATCAGCATAAAAAAAGCCTGTATACATCAGACTTTAGGCTGAACCAGAACTAAGCCTTTTGCTCAGTGAGGGGATCAAAACAAAGCAGTCAACCATAAAGTAGGAAACAAAGAGAACTGTTAATTTATCAGACTTGATTGCTTATTCTAAAGCAAAATAAGCATTTAGAAGTTATAGCAAAACAGCAGATTTTTCTCTCTTACCTCTCTGACTTCATGGAGTTGACCAGAACGCTGGCTCTTTGCTCTTCGAGCAGCTGCAGGTGATTTGTGATGTGTGATGGTTACAACAGTTGGCCCACTTTGATTCATATGTTTCTGGCCACTAGGAGATGCAGAATTAACTGTCCCAGGTGGCAGCAGAGATGAGCTTCTACTTCGTGAAGATGAAATGCTCTAGAACAAGCAAGCAATGGGATGTTGATATTAGTACCTTTACACAAGTAAATAATTTACAGTTCGGGCTACAGATTTGCACTGTTCTAGTTTCCTCACAAACCTAAATCTGGAGGTGTAACTGTGCTCAGGACTGATTTATTCCTTCTGATCAATCTGCATTGCTCAGCAGGGATCTTCCTGGAAACATTTTGGCTATCACCTTTGTTTCTTGGATTGTCTGAAATTGGCCTTTGCAAAAATCTTCACAAACTCTTACATATTAACATGCTGCTAAGTTCTTACAACCATACTTTTTAGGAAAGATTAGGAAGGATCAAGATGAGAACTGTCAGTGAAAGCAATAGATCTAACCACAAGTAATGATGGCAGCCTTCAACATTGCTGTGACAGTTACTGTCAATGTGGGGTACTACTCTTGAGTCTGCTGTCAAGTGCACAAAAATATTACTTGGGTACATTCTCTCTCCTTATCCCTTACAGGTCCAACTTTGCAATTCTATGGTAATTTCATTAAAAGACTTTAAATGCAAGGCGGACAGGTTCCAACTAGCACTGGAGTTAAAGTCAGGCATCATGACTGTACACTGACTGTAAATGACAAGGCAGATTATCTGGCACCGCCAAGAAGGAAGAGTGAAATAAGTTACATGATCCCTCTGCCACCCCCACACAAAACCAGGCTTCAGACTTTTTGAGGCATTTGAATGTTTTAAAAAAATGGGTTATCACATTCCCAGCGTGCAAAGAGCTGCTATACTCATAGAAATAAGCATTATTCCATTGTTCTGGACTTAGATTTACGAACACTTCCAAGAACGATGGTCTGAGACTGTTTTTGCAACAAATACATTCTTTACTACCGTGACTAATAAGATTGTAATAATAAGCATTTGTAGAATCAGACATTCAAAAACTATCCAACCTGGCTGATAATTCACAATTGCATTAAAACTGGATTTGACTCTAAGGCAAAAAAAAAAAAAAAAAAAAAAAAGCACAGGCTGTGGAATTTGTTAGAAGGACACAGAAGGTTACCAGATTTTTCATTCATCTTCCATTTGAAAGAGCATTGCTTAAACATAACTACAATTAAAATAAGAGCCCCAGGAAAAGGTATTTAGGAGAAGGAAGGGGATGAGGGAAACTGGGTGCAATTGAATTTCCTTTTTTAAATAGACATTTCACAGAAAAAGGCTATCCCTAGTATATAATAGCAGAACATACTTACCGGTGTTTCTTTTTTAAACTGACTAGCATCAGAATACTTCTCAACTAAATTTGGAAGAACAGGGTAAGTTCATTTTTTTTCAGCATAAGATCAACTTATCTTCCAGTTTAAAGTTACTTTGTTTTTAGAATGAAATCTGAGAATCACTGACATTCTAGTATCATGTGATCACAATATTAAAAATACACAACTGCTACCTTCATATAGCTAAACCGATCCTAAAACTCAGATAAACAGCAGCAATGTAAAACAGTGAGTTTAACCATTAGTTTTGCTTGAAAGAAAACAACATTCTGCGAGAAGTGAAGTTTTATTATGTTTTGATTTGGGGGGGGGGGGGGGGGTGTGCTGTGGATCTACAAATAACAAAAGTAACATAAAACAAATATGGAAACATCCATGCATTGTTTCTGTTTAAATACAGAATCAGGAAGGAATTCTAGGAGAGAGTTAGCTTTCAGAAAAAACAGCTGCCAAAATTATCTAATTTGACATGCACACATTGAGAGATATGTTCATAAATTGAAATGCGTGTATATTCTAAGTTAATATCTATATCATTGACATTATTTGGCAATTCAATGCTATTTTCCTCGAGACTGTTTCAAACTGCAGTGACCTATCTGCAGCTGACCCATGGATCACAACAGATACCTTGACTACAGCTCACACCTCACATTTTCTCTTATCATGTCACCTAACATGATACACCTTTCACCACACCCCATGTGCTTAGGAGTTGTAAATTTGATAGTGAACTATTAGTACAAAAGTTGCTGACTAGCTGCATTTTTTTTTTTTAATTGGCTTTGTATCACAAACAAGTAATGAACACATTTCCAAGAAACGGGTATGCCCATCATTTCAGGAGTCTCTTAATCCAGATTAAATTCTTTTCCTGCAAGATTTGCTCTAGTTTGTATCACAACTCACTGGGCTACATCAACTACACTCCTAAACTGTGACTCGAGGCAGAATAAACAGTCCATGGGACCACAGTGCATTTAAGATGGCTTTTCATTAAGTTTTGCAAAGGCACGTGGCAGCTCACAGCAGCTGTTGTTGTTGGACATTCATTTAGGGCATGGAGTTTGGGAATCAACGGAGCAGGAGAGAAAGTCAGGAGGAACAGCCCATCTATAGTTTCAGTAGTAGTGGTGCTCAAGAACGCTGTCCTGCTACAGACACATGAGGTAACCCCAAATCTCTACATACAGAAGTTCACAGCCTGGCAAGGGCTGACCATATCGCACCGCCTGGTCTGCCTGGCGTTCAGCTGCATGCCTTGCCCTGACATAGTGCTATGTGATGTCTAGGGAGAGACCACCTCTGCCAGTGAGCCACTCCTAGAATCTTCTTCTTCCCCTCTCAGCACAAGATAGTTATCAATCCTATGCAGCTCACCAAGTCAGGAAGATTGGCAATCTTGAATTAGCACATACAGCCACAGTCTGTGGCAAATATCAGAGCCAAATACATTGGTTCGAATGGCTCCTAGAGGTCTATAAACAAGTTTTCCTCACCGCTTTGTTTTCTGTCCCTTTATACCTTTCATTCATCTAGTGACCCAACCTTCCCGACCAATGTGCCAGAAAACTCCATCAGCCCACGACACAAATCCTCTAGCATCTAATTTGGGATTATTCTTTAGAGGACGTCTGTAATGTACAAACCCTAAATGAGCTCAGCACCAGGACCTCTGGCTACCCATGAAGCTATCCCTAGGCAAGGACCCATGATAAATGTAAAAAATTCCAACTTACAACTTGCAAAAGCAGTCACACACAAAGTGCGGATGAACGTCTGCAGGAAGCAGTTTCTACAACCGCTCAAACCCTTTTGAAGTGGGGCTCCACTCCTCAATGCCACAGAGAACAGCAGCAGAGCACTGTGCCTGCTCCATCCAAGAATACAGAGGCAGCAGCTAATTTCTTCTGACAGCTTCTTCCTGCCACTGCCAGAAGAGGCCTCTCCAAGAACTACATACTCAGCCCCTTAAGCACTTTTGAATTTTACAACACATTGTCAACACCTATGTCCCAGCCAAATACTTGACTCCTCTTTTGCAGAACTTCTTCAGATCAAATACTGGGAATGACAAGCATCTCTTTTGCATCGATACACAGCTGTGCAAAAATGAAAATTTTCCAATTTTGTTAAAACGTTAAAACCTATGTGAAGTTTTCCACAGCTAAAAGCACTCTAAGCACACATCATACTACAACAGTCATTAAAGTCACTCTCCCAGGAAATCAAAGCAATGACAGTAACTGATGGATCTTTATTCCTAATCCCCTGCTCTTCCCCCTAGCGCTGCTGGTATGACTGATCTGCCCCTCTAACTATTATCGTATCTCCTTTTCTTTGGTCCTACTGCTTTCTAGTTTGCAAATAAATAAATAAAAAGATAGGGGAAAGTCTGATGAAAGGAAGACATAAGCTCTTCAACAATTAGTAATGCATGGTGCCAATAATGAGTCAAGAAATCCACAGGCTGAAGCATCCCAAAAGGATTACAAATACTCTTTCCTGAGGCTACACTTTACCTTTGCTCCAACAGTTTGCCTGCTAGTAAAATGAAACTAATAAAAGAATAATAAAGAAGCCAATAAAAGATTAATTTGTAACTTGCGTTCATCTTGGTTTTATGACCTAAAACTAGCTAAAGTATGCTTAGCTAATATAAATTTGGGTTAAGATTTTTATTTTAGTAGATTGTCCATCTCCAAGATAAAAAAAGCAGTATAATGAATGCTTCCATTTGGATATCAAAAATCCTAACAATTAAAATAACGTAATTGTAGAACAGTAAGTTCCAACCGTACTACTGTTCTCAAGACTTATTTACCCTGGAGATTGCCTTTCCTGCTCACAAAGAAGCCAAAGTGTTTTTCACCATTTACCAGAAGCAAACGGTTTTGTTTATTTTGGAAAGTAAATGCAATGTTCCAGAGATCAATAAACTAATTTCTGAAGTGAATTGTCATATTTGTTTATGGCAGATAATCATCATTTTCACAGGCACTGTGCCACAGATGTTTTCTACAGAATAATAAATACTGAAATGACATTCATTTACTCCTCTGCATATATATAGCACAGAACCAATCCCTGCATGCAGCTTTAGAGCAATGAGAAGTCACACACTATCAGAAAGTAATTATGATTTTGAGACATCACCATTCAGTATTTTAATTCCCATCTACTTCTTTTCCAATGCATCCTAAGTAAACAAACACTGAAAAAAGAAAAATATGGACAGAGATCTGTTAAATTTACATTATCATCATTCAATGCAAATGACTGAATCTACGTAACATCCAAACTTCAGCACTGCAAAGGGACGAGCTTATGATATGCTTTGCACATTTGTATAAAGCACCATTTATGATACTAACTTTTCTGACAGAATATTATAGTGCTTCATCATCTTCAGTAAGGCAATACATGTGTCTGCTTTTAAGCAAAAGACTATGATAATCATTCCATCATAAAAATCTTTTCTTTGTCAAGAATCTTTTGAGCAAGCTCATGTTCAGTCCTAAATGGAATTTTTTTTCCATTTCTGTAGAAGGATTTTGAAAGCAGAGAGCTGTGAACAACTCACTCTATCTTCATGCAGCTTCCAAAGGGAGGAAAAAAGGTGTCAAACACACATATCTAAAGCCAAGCACTGCTTCCTTCTCAGCCTCACCACTCCAAGGATTTCCAAAGCGTGTTTTAATTAGAAGCACCATTCTTTAGTTGACTTCTACAGGTCAGGGACGAGAAGAGGAAGCAGACGAGCATACCAGAGGAGGGAAGAGAGAACTTGCTCAAAAGGCAAAGAGGTTTAATGTGCATAAAAGAAGCCAAATAACTTTCACTAATATGGCTTTATGGAAACAGTTCTCATAACGATGTTAAAAATACCCAGTGAATAATCCATTTAGAAATTTGAAAGTATCTCTGTGGCTACTCATTAATAAGGCAGGAAGAAACCTGATAAAACTGAAGAAGGGCCACCAAAGGTCTGTGATAGCCATTCTTCCATCTATGGAGAAAAATTACACATCTGCCTCATAATGATTTGATAAGAGCACTGACCTCAGATTTTCAGGCATTACTACAGGTGCTGTTTCACAGTACAGATAAACTGCTACTGCAGTTACGACTGAACGGGGCAGGTTTGGACTTTTTTCTCCACCATCCCTCCATGATGGCTCTGAGGCCCATTTGACCTCATGGACAGCCAGTCCAGGGAGTTAAACCAGAAGAGAAACAGAGACGTAGACACACACAGAATTTTCTGCTGATTTAGCTCCCCATACTGCCTTTCCAAAGGGGTGGATGATGGTAACAGGCACCAAGAACACTGCTTGAGGGGAAAGAGAGCAGGACAGTCCCTCACAGAGGCATGCAGTCATCAGGCTGGCTCAGTTTGAAACACAAAGCTTCAGACTAAAACAGAGAAAGGTTAGGTTTTGGCCAATTCATTTCAGCCATCCTCCATCGAGGAGGAAGAAGAGAGCAGGGCTTTAGCACCAGGGGCTGCTGGAAGCTGAGTCCAGCTTCCCCTACATAGTGCTCATCTGATTCCTCAGTGAGCTGGTCAGGTAACTATGTCCTTTTTAGTAGGATGCCATTTTTTCTGTTTCTGACGCCCAAGCTACCACAGGACCAGAAAACACAACAGAGCCCGCACAAAGGGTGGCAGCAGAAGAAAGGGAATTGGACTGCCGTTCACAGCTGCAGGGAATCAGCAGATGAGTTACCATCTGAGCACAATTTAGGACAGAAGCTACTTCACATGACAAAGGTTTCTGTTCCCTGCCACATTCCTGATAAGGACTGAGAAATATAAGGGTTATATGCCAATCCAGCAACTGATCGACATATTGGAATTAAGAGCTGGTATAACATGAGAATTTGGAGAATGTTTTTCAAAGCTGAAGCTGTGTCACTATTTCTGTGAAATATTCATAGGAGAGCATTCCTTCTTCCAGCACTGGATCCAGATCAGCACTGGTTCCCTTTCTTTTTCAGAGCTACTGCCTGCCTCAGAATGCTCTGTATGACTTGCTGTCCTTGCTGTCTTTAAGGCTGCAGTTGGGGACTGGAGTGGTGGAGGAAATTAAGCAGAGCAGTGATTTTTTTTTTTTCTTTCCTCTTCCTTTTTTTCCCTCAAAAAAAGTTGTATACTAACGACTAAATTTAGCTGCATGCTCATGAATGGTCCAAAGGTGAGCTATACAGCTAACACCCCTGTGTTTGTTTTTAGTAGTGCTTTTACAGCCACCATCATTAAACAGTCAAGAAAAAAGGGGTATGAAACAGAAGAACTAACAAGCTTGTGACAATTTATGGATATAAAATTATTCTTGGAAGTTCCCACAAAAATTATGCATAAGCCTATTTCTTCTTGGAAGCATTTTATATTATTGAAAACCAATTTGACTAATGCTTTAATTAAAACTTGTACAATAATATTCACTTAGAATAGTCTAAAAAACAGCAATCCTATCCAGACATAGAAGACTTCTTCCAATACAGTGTGATTTGGCACTCTGTGGAGGCTGAGCACTTTGTAATTAAGCAAGATGAGACTTGTATAGGAATACCAAGAACATTAAGACTATCTTACAGCATGAGAATTATTGCCAGAGAACATTATCCTTTTACTGCTTTTTTATCATTAAGTTGTAAAATTTAATTAAAACAAACTGACAGACTTAACTTGTGTTACATCCACTTGTTAGCTGTATAGCTCACCTTTGGACCATTCATGAGCATGCAACTAAATTTAGTCATTAGTATACAACTTTTTTTGAGGGGAAAAAAAACAGAGAAAAAAAAGAAAGAGGGAAAAAAAAAAAAAAAAATCACTGCTCTGCTTAATTTCCTCCACCACTCCAGTCCCCAACTGCAGCCTTAAAGACAGCAAGGACAGCAAGTCATACAGAGCATTCTGAGGCAGGCAGTAGCTCTGAAAAAGAAAGGAAACCAGTGCTGATCTGGATCCAGTGCCGGAAGAAGGAATGCTCTCCTATGAATATTTCACAGAAATAGTGACACAGCTTCAGCTTTGAAAAACATTCTCCAAATTCTCATGTTTTCTTATGAATCTCCTTCCAATAATATCTATTCAAGATTTCAAAAGCATGTTCTCTCTCCAGTATGAAAGACCTGTAGCTAGGAGTTGCTTCACTGGTATTCTTGGGAATCTTCCCACTGCTTGCCTGCTTATCCCATTATTACTCCCCAGTTAACCTATATCCCACTTGCATAAGATAAAACACACCCCTCACTGCATATTTTACAATTCCCATTCCACCTCCTTCTCAAGTGTATAACTTCTAAAAAATAGCTAGAAATTTCTGCCTCTCGTTCTTCCTGTGAAAAAGGTGAGTTTAAGCCATAGAAGAAGCTGCGAGCAAACACTCAGGCTCCATTTTTTCAGATGCAGAAACATGCCTGTTCCCAGCAGAGACAGAGCTTGGATTCTGTTCAAACTCCAGAAGCTTAAAACACATAAGTAGCTATCTGCCTGTTCATGACAGCACTAAGAGAGACAGACAATTTATGGTTATCACGTACTACAGCCCTCAAAGTATGGGAAGAGGGGAGGAAGAGAGAGATCCAGCCCTGCTGCCGGTAGAATAACAAATCACATCATGACAGTCCTATCAATGGTAGGGCTATTTTAACAAAATCCAAAAATACAGATTTTTGTGAAGTCCTCAATTATGCAAAAGGAAGTCAAACATGTACCCTTCTCTGTGTCATTACAGACCTTCCTATGTAATCCCAGTCCCTAACGCCAACACAAAAGGAACGGTAAGGTGGCTAAAACAGCAGCATGCTATTTTATGTAAATTTAAAATATTTTAAACAGCATGTTTCCACTCCCATGCTAATAATTATTATATTAAAAGCACCTTCATCTACAAGAAAAAAAAAAAAAAATCACAAAAGCAGCAGTTCTTGTTTCCCTTACCTCCTACCAATGGTTTTGAAGTAAGAAACTTTGAGGAAAAGAAAAAAAGAAGTTATAGAAATGCATTTTTTTTTTCTAGTTTCTGGAATCTCTGTGAAGCATCACTCCCTTGTAACCAATATCTGATCTCCAAAGTCTAATCATTGTAGCATTAAAGCTTTTGATCACTTGCTTTTATAGAAAAAAAAAATCAGAGAGAAACTTTAAAACTTACTTGTAGGTGAAATCCAAGTTAGCACTATATGCAATGCTAAAGTAGGGAAAATCTACCTGTCAGATAATACTCTAACCCTGAGAAGATAGGAGGGGAAAAAGATAAAAAGTATATTGAAAAACAAGAGCCAAACCTTGTCAAAAGAAAGGTTCCTAGGAACAGGGAAGCATGGCATTGCTTCAAGTACAGTACACTTCTGGACTAAGAAGCAGAGTCATCAGTGGTCTCATCTGAAGCACATAAATTCCCAACATTTTATTTTCTGGACTGTTAAGCTTAAAAAGACAGAAGATATAAATTCTCTATTTGCTCTATGGCTTACAAAAGTGGAGAAATAAGAGTGCTTCACTAACAAACACGTCAAGTGAAAAGTGACCTACTCTCATTTTAGATGTAGACTTGTAACACCAAACTAAGAATTGTATTATAGTTTTCTTCAGCATTTCTATTCTTTACTAAAAGGATCCAAGCTAATTAAAGTGTATGACTGGCTCTACCAACCAAAATGCATCTATACTGCAGCATCCTATGCCAAGTTTCAAAAAAAAAAAAAAAATATGCAAGAACCCTCCTTCTGCCGTTTGAAATAACCTTTCATTTGGTTCCTCAGTTACATATGGCCACCACCCCTCAGTCAAGGAAATCCTTTTATTTTCTTGCATGATGAGCCTAGGAACCAGAAGAAAGCCACAGCAGTGGTAAGTCACTATGCAAGAGTACAAGAACAAGTCTAGACAGATGCTCCCCATTTTCTTTCCCCTTCCTGTTTCTAAAAGTTGCACTTTAGACCTTCTGGGACAGACTCTGTCTCTGTACGTAATAGCCTCCCACTCACTTAGTCAAGACTTTCTAACAACATTTTACCTTTCAAATACTTTTCAAATCTATTGGCATCCAAAGCATCCCAGTTTTCGTTCATCTCCTTTTACTTTGAACCTGTTTTCAGCTCATTTTCTTTGGGGCTCCCCTACATGGATATTAACAGCTAGCAAATACTTCCTATTCAGCCACTGCAGAGCACTTATTAACACTGTACCTCCCTGATTTGCCCTTTCCCCTTCCCATCATCAGAAAAAAGACTCCAGCGTAGTCAAGTTTCGTCACACAGAGTTCATTCTGTACAGAATAACAAAAGTGATGAAAAGTACTTTTCCCCACTCCAGTGTTTCCGTTTCAGAAATGGAAGGGGACTGATAAAAAGTATTCAAGATAAGTATTTGACAGACTGACAGCAGTCTAAGTATTTTCCCTTTTGTTCTCTGCTCCTTTCCTGGTAATTCCTAAAATTCTATTTGCTTTTTTTGGACCACTACTAATTGCTGGACATTTTCACTGTTATAACACCAAGATTTTTCTCTTGACACACTAATTAATTCAGAGCCTATCAAAATATGTACATACTACTACTGCAGGAGCTCAACACAGAGGCAGCATGAAAAATTCTGAACATAAATTATTACTAAGTGCAACAGTTTTTACCTAAGGAGGAAAAATGATCCAAACTTCACTTACACAAAGATCAGCTTCAACTCAATTACTGCTACTCTAGAATGAGGTTTTGGTAAAATAGACACCTCTACAGAATTATTTATCAGGAGCAGGAAAAAGGAGAAAAAACAAATCCAGTATTAAGAAATATTAGCAAACGAATAGAAAATAGAAGAATCAATTTTCCATTGCACAAGTGTCTGTGAACATATATAGTGAACAGCAGTTCTATTACCTCGTCACAATACACTGTAGATGTTAAACATTTAAATGGGTTCAAGAATTGAACAGAAAACTTATTGAGGAATAATTAGTTGATGGCAATTGAGTATAAAAAGTTACCATCTCTATCTAGCACAGGAGGTCCTTGAGCTGCCAATCAACAGCAACTGGAAGAGCATTTTGACCAAGTAGAGTTGCACCTTTCTGAATGGTATTGTGCCACAGCTATATAAAAACCATATTTCATTGTCATGCATAAGAATTGAAAGAGCACCGAAACACTGAAGTTACTTATTCTCCTTCAAAAAGGGTTTTAATTATACCATAATTGCTTCCGGACAAGTCCACATCACTCAAAAAGAAGAAAAAGAAAGTTGGCTTTATTTTACTTCACACACTTCAGTGAATGCTAGTCTCCTCAAAATACCATTCATCTTTTCAAAGTTTTGAAAGTCCAACTTTCAAAGATACTCAGGATCATGCCTTTGACTGCAGTTAATGCAAGATTGATATTCTCAACATCTTGGGGCAGGGAAGAATCCTTTCTGCTTGCAGTTATATGCATTTTTTTTAATATAGCAAACGATTAGTCATGAGGAAAGCAATTTTTTTCATTCTTGTAAAGATATCAATAGAAATGCCTAAAAGACTGAAGAGCAGGACCTTTTGGTTTTTAGTGACTTAGTATTAACACCAAAAGCATACATAAAATAAATACAATAATAATTTTTTTTCTAATAGGGTTGGTTGTTTGATTTTAATACCTCCCATTTTCAAAGTGCATTCTAATTTAAACAGATTCATGTCATTTCTATTTGGAGGCAGGGGACACCCTCAACCCATCATTCTACTATTTTTAAAGTCCAAAAAGGTTTTTACGTGTCCAAAATATTTATCTGTTTGAGGACAAAAATTCTGACTTCACTTCCAAAGAGAAATAAATAATATAAATCTTCGTATGGTGACCTCTTTCAGATTTGGTAAAGAAGTTGAAGACTGACCACTGCTAACATTGACCTGAAGCTTCTATAAGAGCCATTAAATCTTATAAAATGAAATAAAACTAATATCACAACATTTTTAAATACTAATCAGGACATCACACAGGTATTTATTAATAAACTGTTGATTTAGCCACTCAATTAACCATGTATTGACAGCATCCAAAATGCACTTCATTAATTTCTCATAAATAGGAGAATGTTTATTTATTAAGATTGCCCAATTGACTTAAGTCTGCTCCAGTTAGTGAGGAATGACAACTTGCTGCTTTTATTCATAAACCTCCAAACATCAACCCACTAACTACAGCAACCAGTCTATCATCCAGATCATGCTGTTGTTCACCTGTGCCACTTAAAACACAAGAGTTACTTTTCCCTCTTGATTATTTACCTTAGAATTACCTTCCTTGTGATGTTTGGCACAGGATCGAAGCTGAGTTATCCAATATTGTTTCTCCTTTGCATCAGCAGCTAGAACAGAAACAGAAACAAGAAAATGCAGGGAATCACACATAAACCAATATTGGATTTTTGCAATAGAGGTGACGGGGCAGGAGGAGGGGAGGATTATTTATTCGTTAGGATGCACTATAAATTCTAATTTACACTACTTGAATTAAGTATGTGTAACTTCTTCAGTAAAACACATCTAAACCTCAACTTAAGATGCTGTGGCCAGTTGAAAGAGATAAGCTCATGAGTCGTCTTCATGGTTATGTCCTCCAAGTATTATTAGAAGCAGAATTATGTCAAGATGACTTTTTAAAAATTTTTAATCCACTTTTGTTTTACTTGTCTCTCTTTGTGAAGGACAAGGGCCACACCGCAGCATTTTAATCAGTAAAATCTCTACACTCAGGCTGTCAATCACCTACCAGACAAGCTACCAGTACCCTGGATACTTAAGTACTTCTGTTTTAATGTAGTCGACTAAATCTCTCTTTAAACCTGCATTCACATGCAACTTAAAGACACAAGAATGAAAACCACGATTTCCCCCATACATCTTTAAAAAACAGCTTTAAAAATTATTGAAAAGATTGCCCGCAGTGTATATCAGGTGGCTCCTGCGTAATATTAAGAAGCATATTTAGGACAGAGGTTTGTTTGGGGTTTTTTTGTTTCAGTTTTGTTTTGTTTTTTTTTAAAACAATCCACTACTACAGTAATCCTAATTAAGAGTACCAATACAGAGTGGATAATTTCAGTAAATATTTTCTCTTACTTCCTCTGTTATTAAGTATCTCAATGGTTATTGACTCAGCATAAAAATTATTTACTGATTTGAATCAAATTCACAGATCTCATTAAATTAAAAGCAGCATATTTTAAGTATTTGATAATCTCAAGTGATTGGCAAAGCATGATAATGAAACCACAAGTGTTCATGATTTCTAGCTGTGCATATTCCAAAATATTTTAACAGAAACCCTCCCTGGTTGTTCTTTTGTGTCAGTTCTACATAAAAACCAGAAATACACTGTACCACAGGACAGTCCTGCATACTCTCTCCTGCTAGCCAACTGATAGACTGTGGTCAGAATAAAACATAATTTTAAACTTTTGTTACACTGTATTACATGTCACTTTTTTTTCATATGTATCAGTTTATTTTCTGATAAACTAGTTTGATAGGAAAGTATCCAGATTAATCAACCACACTAAAAATACCTTAGAATCAGAATACTGCCTTTTGGGTTTGGTGGGTTTGGGGTTTTTTTTTTTGGTAACATTCAAAATTAACTCTTACATACCCTGTATTGTCTGTCTTACATTTGAGAGCAAGGGAAGGCAAAATTTTATGTTAAAGGTGCACTGAATTATTCCAAGACTGACAAGAACAGAGCATCTTAACAGCCTTCCACTGGTATTTTTCCCTTCTCCAAAGCATCAGCAGATTCATTACTGCACATTATCTGCAGGATGGCGGCAGGGGAGAACAACAGCTGAAATTAAATGCTATGCTGCGGACTGCAATGAAAGCAGCTTTTGCTTCCTTCAGAAGCAAACAAGATATACTGTACAATCAAAATGCCACAATAACAACTTATAGAAGGCATCTTGAGGTATCTTCCAGCCCTGAAAGTCTATATATTTTAAATTCACACATATTTTAACTCCAGATTACTGTTCCACCGTGTTTTACAACATAGTATGTAACAATATAGATGTATAACCACTACTTTCTGACAGCACAGGGAAGTAAAAGAGAAATGATAAGAAAGAAGAGGTGCAGAAGCAGGAATGGGAGAGAACAACTCAGCTGGCACTTTAAGCAGCACCGTACCTCTCAACTTATACATCTCTCCACTAGCAGAGTAGACCACTAACATGTGTGGCACTTCATCACTGGGTGATATTATAGCTCCAGCTAAAGACAAGGTTCCTCGTGGCTTCTGGTTTTTACTCTGTTCATTCACGAAATACTGCAGAATCCCCGTCTCAAAGTCCAGCACAAAGTACCTGTTCAAAGAAATTGCAATCGTATAGTATTTCTGTTAAAAGAGTTTGTCAAGCATTTACTCAAAGAAGAGCACAGACTGATCTTAAATCAAGATCATAAACAAACAAATGAGGAGTCATTTTTGTAATAACTCGATTTTGTAAGGTACTGTTATTTTGATGATTAGGTTTGGTTTTTTAAGGGCATGTTTGAGCTACTATTTTACTCATGTTTCTGTCAGATTAATGGTGAGGTTCACATACAAGACTTAAAAGCAAGGAAAGTAGTTTTTAATTGAAGAGGGTCCACTGAAGAAGTATGAGACTGCTTCTTTTGGGGCGTTTTGGCCCCTCCCCCATTTTTCCATTTATAACCCTGAAAGACATGCTAATTCCCCATAACTAGTCTTTTGAAAAAGTGACACTGTTTTTGCAGAGGGATGAGCACAATTAAAGATACCATGGTATTTTCATCTTTGTGATAATATTTCATGTACAGATGTTGAGTGTAATTTTGAACATTGGCCAAGGGAATTGAACATTCAGTTTCCAGTAAGTACTAGGTAGGAAGTATGGACACCCATGTACAAGAAAACAATTAGGAGAAGAGAGAAGTAAAGTCTAAATTCTATTTGGTCATTCTGCTAACAAATTCTAATAAGAAAAAAAACGTTTTTACTGCTACTCATATATTTAGGATCAGGAAATACACAGCCAGTGAAAATCCAGTAACAGTAAGGATTTAAAAAAAAAGAAAAAAAAAAAAGAAAAGAGTTATTCAGAATCACAGTACACTGAGGAAAAAGAAGAAAGATAGCACAGATGGGTGGAGAAGAAAGGAAGAGCAAGAGCAGTAACTCTGCCTGAAAACTTTTCCAGGACTTTATTTTCACATCTAAGCGACACAACTGATGGATTAACTAAAGAAACAAATCATAAATGGAAGGTACTGAGTTTGATGATGATCTAATTCCTAAATTGGTTATTCTTGGATTGTTTTTGCAGGATTCTGAGGAAAACCTCAGGAAGTTGAAACAGAGAAAGAGAATGCTTTATATAATAAAACTGGAATACATTTAGAAATAAATTGATTCAAAATAAATCAGAGTTCTTATTCAGATTTAAACTTACTAAGCCAAATAGCACTTCTTGTTTGTAGGATGCTAAAATTTTGCTCCAGCATAGCTCTGTGGGAACAGGAAGAGGCAATGGGCTCCTCTCACTAACAACAAAACAACCTTCCCTACCCTATCAGTCTTCATTCACCCAGTTTTGACGAACACAAGCCATCCCACAATAAACCAACCGCTAGGACTGCAAGATCATACAAACAAAAATAAACTAATTGCATTGTCCAAGTGCACTAAATGAAAGTGAAGATGTTTCTAACTTAGTGTGTCAGTCTCAAGAGTAGGAAACAAACTTCCCCCTCCCCCCCCCCCCCCCCCAAATAAACCTATCTTTCACAACAGCACAGATCTTTCCACTTCCCTGTGGAAATCAGGTATGCTATTACACAAAACAACTATTTAACACTTTAACTCTTTGCCAAGAGGAGACAGCAACTTCTTGGCTCACATGAAGGACAGTTTGCTATGACTTGCAAAAGAGTGAAGATGACACAAATGCAGGTTACCCTCTTAGCTTCTACTAAAAAAAACAGACCTAACAATCTGGCTAATACCACTAACATGGGCATTAGGAATGCATATTATTTCCTACTGTTCATCTAGATCGGATTAGCATAGGTCATATGAATTTGTGTACAATATTTCAGAAACTGTGATTATTCAGACTTCTGTAGCTTTGTATAGGCCAAATTTGCTCGTTACTACTCTGTTCTGAAAGCAGCATTTTGGCTTAGCCCTTTTTCAGTACCCCCATACGCAGAACACCTCTAACCTTCCCCCTCATAGAATGTTTCCAGGATTGTCTTCATAGCCTGTTGAGGTTCTCAGTGTTCTTGCACTCATCTCTTTAATCAAGCTACATAAGCCTGGACATGATGAAAGCAGTCATTGCCTAAAATTTACAGAGCTTCAGATGTTTTGCTCGGGCAACCTTCCTTTGCCACGTTTATGCATAACTCTACTGCCACCGCCTCCACAGCAGAACAAAGATCAAATTCTCTTTAAATTATTCACAATCATCCCCTGTCCCAAATAATTTTAAGCTAGTGCTTCACTAACCCTCACTTCTGCCCTGATTCCATCTCCCACATCTCCCTTAAGTGCCTCTGCATCCCTTCCCTCACTAAGCAAATGGAAAGCCTCCTTTTTGTAATCATGAAACGCATCTCTTCACCGCCTGTCTACTGAGTTTACCTTCACCACAAAAAAGGACTAGAGAGATGGCAAGCTGAATGCCAACCACCTCAATGTTTTCAATAGTAGTGTTAAAAATAAGGAGGCCCTAAATGGAAATTGCCAAAATTTCAGAAGACTACCTTATTGACTTGTATTACACGAGTCTATAACCTTCCTGCTTTGTTTGACTTTTAAATGATCTTACAATACTGCTCTCCCACCTACAAAACATATTTTCAGGTTGCTTAGTGGGGAGAAATGATGCACTTAACTGCAGGTGAAAAGAGCAAAACTGGAAAACATACAACTAAAAAAAGTCAGACTTGCACATTCCATAGTAAATCTTCATTTTGCTCATTTTGTTTTCCTCATCCATTTTAGGAATATGTTTTACATATTCAGGAGAAAAAGCAGAGCACTGGACAAAAGTCACGCCGTGCCCCTGAGAAAGTGATACAGTAGTTTGACCCTAGAGCAAGTGTTTCTCTCCATCCAACTGACAAGTTTTCAGCAATCTCTTCGGGTTTAGCAAACAAGTATAGGCTTTATATGTAGCAATGTCCATTCTGAGCCTGTGCCACGCACATCATAATTTCATTGTCCTTTTATTGTTCAGGTACAAACCACTTATTTCAGCCTTTGTTATCAGGCCATCGTTTATCAATTACTACCTTGGAAGTCATCACTGTGGTTACTGCAGTACAGCTCTACAATTAACAAAAGGAGGAACAACAGTAGGAAAAAAAAAAAAAAGACAACAAGAAAAATCATCTTCCCTTTTCTTATCAAGGCCAAAGGATTTGGGGAAAAAAATTCCTCTGAGTCTATTAGAACAGAATCTATTAAATTACATAAACACTACAAGCACTTCAATTCAGAAACTTTTGCATGCTACACCAGCAAAGCACTCCCATAATGACTGTAAGCTCCATAAAGATGTGCTTTGCATTGCCATAAAGCTACCCCAGGGACAGAAACCAGCCATTCGAGTACAGCATACACCTTTACCAGCATAATGACATCTGAGAGCAGCAACTTCTGCAAATCCACATATGCAGAGACAGCATCCTTCCACATCCTTGTCATCACAGCTACAGCAGTAGTGTTAACTTGACCTTCTAGCCAACCATGATCTATTTTATGTATAGTCTCAGAAAAACAGAACATTATCACTGGCCTTGTGCCTTCAGTTTTCAGTACTTGTGATGATGTCTAAATTGTCTGTAAAAGCATGCAACATGTTTCCAGTACAACTCAAGCAGTAATCTTAAGAAAGAAAAAAGTAACTATTTCTCGCAAGCCTTCTCATTACCCGCTTCAAGTATGCTGCCTTCTTTGTTGTCCCAGATGAATCAGTTTCTATGTCTGCCAACTTTGAAAGTCACAAGAGAGAAGAGAATTATCTACAGAAACTTAAGTCCCAACTGCCCAACAAAACCTGGTTGTGTCAACAAAATAGCTTTCCGGTGACTTTGGAGAGCTCAGGAACTCTTCACAGTCATCCTGACCACAACAGTGTTCATATCACACAGAACCAAGTATTTGCTTTTCAAAAGTTACGGTTTGATGTGCAACTCCCCTCCTCCCCTTTCACAGAATGGCATCGCAGAAAAAGAGAAAGAAAAAGACAGGAGTAAACTGCGCAGACAAGTATAGTCCCACAAGAGAAGCAGGGGGATAATGCACTTTGAAAACTGCTAAAAGGATAGGAAAAGCCAGGAAAAGGAATAAGGAATTAAATGGCAAATCAAGCAGCGCAAGACTTCATACAAAGGAGGCAGGGGGTGAGGGAGGAACAGAAAGAAATAGAAGAAACAGAAGCAGCTTTCAAAAACATTTTCTTGCATCACAGACCAAGTGATGACCCAGTTCAGACCATCACAAAAACGCATAAGAAATGGAGACCAGATTCTTTCATTAACTGAGGATGGAAAAGCATTATATATATAAAGCAGAACAGAAGTAAGAGAATGGTACGTGTCCCATTTTAGAAGACCAATGTAACTGTATCAAAAGGACAGGGATATCTTTCAACTGTTAAATTTTAACAGAAGTCATTTGTTCTGCACACCAGGGAAATAACAGCACTAACCTCTCTAGAACTGATTAATCTCACCACCTTGTCCTGTATTTCTCTACTGGCCTTGCTCACAGAGCACACACTTACCCATGATGTCGGATTTCTGTAATTTACAGACTAACATTGATGAAAACTAATATACTCTTCAGAGAATAGTCAGGTAGGAGATAGCAGAGTCAAGTTATGTCCTACTAGACATACAAACAGTGCTATACAGAAATGATGAAATAAGTGTTACTGACAGACACTTCCAAATGACAGCTAAATTTTTCTGTTATTCCAAAATTGGACAAAATCATCATTTTGGGGTTTTTTTAAATTAATATTCATTAAAAGAGTCCATCTAATGGCAAGCTAGAAAATTACCACTTCAACACATTTCAAGCAGTTTTAACTGTTTAAGCACTGTTCAGAGTAGACACATAACATTACACGCAAGAAAAAGCAGGCCATTTCACAAAAGAAAAGTCTTGGCCAATGGATTTCTCACTGTAAACTCAAATCCGTTCAGGGAACACAGGCTTCCTGCTCCTCTGGCCCAGCCTCCCTCAAGCTCCTGGGATTCACCGGGACACTCCCGACTGCCTTTCCAACCAAATGCAGATGCATTACCAACTGATATCAATGACAAGATAAAACCCTCAGCCACACTCCGTGAACTACAATTTTATTGCTGTTCTATCAAGCTAAAAAAAAACCCCAAAAAAGTCCCCACACCCACAAAACAGTCTGACAAATACCAGAATTTTTTTAAGTTACTCATGAGTTTCTCAATATGGCCTGATGACACTTTATTTCTATTTTACTTGCCGTATTTCAAAACCAGCACTCTCAGAACAAATCCTAAGTCTTACAAATTCTGTAACTACCTGTCTTAATTAAACACTCATCATGCTTCATTCCTGTCTCCTTTAACCGTTCACCCTGACAACCATTTTAAAAAAAAAAAAATCAGAACAAGTATGACATATTAGGAAGCATAACTATGTTGTCTTCTGAATTCTTGGAAGGGAAGACACTGTATCAATAAACTATTTCAACTGGATTATGCATTCACCGCTATAATCATTCATTATAGTAATAATTAGAATATACTAATATTATATAATATAATAATTTATTATTAGTTCCCCATTCAAGAAGAATTTAAGAAAAAGCAATTACTATGGTTTAAAAAGTGATAAAATGCCAGTGGTATAGTAGGAGATTGAAATGGTCTACCATCACAGCCTGTCAACAGAGAACAGCAGCTATACAGGTCTTCCATGAGAAAATTTGGCATTTTCAACACTATCCCAGTTTGAGGATTAAAAATTCAAAAAAGAAGTATTTTACAAAATTAAAAAAAAAAAAGACACACAGAAATATCAGAAGCACACAATATGAACGTTTCCCATGTAATTTACTCAACTCACCAGATTTAAGAATTTTCATTTTCCCATTTCCAGTCAAATTAAGCATTTCCACATTCTCCAGTGGAGATGCATACTTTAAAAAAAAAATTAAAAATCAAAACATTTTTAGACATCTCAACATTCAGTTGCATGTCCATAACATGGTGCACTGCTCACTGAAGCTGTCACTCAGATGCAAGTCTGCAATGCACCCAAAGGTTATGTTCCAGGCAGAAAAACACACCTCTTAAAATAACTTCCTTGTTTTCTCCCCTTATTCTGAACACATCTCAGAAACCAACCATCTGAAAGTAAGTTTTCACTTCTCTGTAATCCCAAGAAGTTTTCAAGGTAGGACTGCCAAAACTTTCCATTGTGTAAAGTATTGCTAGTGGTCCAAATTCTCCCCACACCCTTCTTCCCCAGTTAAGTCAGTTTTCTGGACCAGATTTTGTACAACTTCCAGTTTAAATTCAAAACGTGATAGAGGGTTTTTTTATATAAATACTTTTGCAACTGGACAACTGCAATCCCAGTCAAATCTTTAATTATGGACTCAGTCTGCTAAAAAACCCACCCCCACCTCTTTCGGAAAGCAGAATTGTATTAATTACTTCCTTGGGTTCATAAACTAGCCTACATTGGAATCCATGCCTCACAGTTGGACTGTGCCTAATCCCAGAGTTCATCTGTTTAAAATGGATGCCCAAACACTGCACAGTAGCATAGACAAATCCTTTGACTGAAGACAAAATCTTCCATAATCTCCAAACAATAAAATGGTTTTCATTATATGATGACCTAACACAGCAACTACTTCTGGATGGAGAGGCATGCTGAATTTCAACAGCAGGCTAACCTTGCTTTCAGCTTTTGCAGATTTTTTTCCCAGCTACTTTCTCACTGATGGACAGAGGAGCTTTTCCCTCTAAACACCCCTTTAGCTCTTCCACAGACACCTTTTCTTCTAAATCAGTCTCACAATACATACTTTCTGATCTACTTTTTATTTTGCTTTAACCATAAAAATGCAAATTGTTCAGATAAAATACATTGATTTGAAACAGCAAAGTCTTCACCCCGATTTAAAACCTTGATAGGCAACGTCACCTTCCCTATCATATTAGAAAAGTAACAATTCATGTATTTCTCCTTCTCAGACTGCTGAATTTACTATTCCAGACAATGTGACAAATACTATGCTCCACTGCACATTTCAGCATGAAATTAGCTCAAGAACAGAAGCAGCTCACCAACAGAAGAATTTCACTACCTTCTCCTTCTATCTCTCTGCTCTCAACATTTCTGAGTTTCCAAACACATGTTTTCCCTTCACTCCATTCCAATTTTCCTCCAGTCACTGCCAGGGCATGTTCTTCAGCGATTCCATAATCCTCAAAAAGAGGAGATTTTCAAGAACAAGGAATCAAACTATTCTATAATTCTCTTTTTTTTTTTTTTTTAAACATAGTTTAAAAAAACTAGATAAGAATTATAGGATAGAAAGTAAATGACTGTGTCAAAGAAAAGCAAAGTTTATGGTTCCAGTAACTGAACAAGATGTCACATAGAAATATTTCATTTTTAGGAAACTGTATCTTATTAGGCCATCTTGGAGATGACATTTATGCAACTGCTTAATTCTTTTTTTCCCCCTTTTACCTTGAGCCATAAGATTAATGGAATTATTCATGCCAATAAAGATAAGGCATGGCATACACATTTGACAGTCAAGGGCTTTATTATTAAAAAATCATCTCTAAAGTTGTCATTTAAAGACAAGTGGTTGGGAGAACATGCTTACATTTCAGTAACTGTTTAATATCCTTCATGCATTGACGTTCCTCAATTTATCATCTTCTAACATACGAAAGCGTAAGAACTGCAGTATTCATTAAAAGCTTTACTGACTTCAAGCACCTCTGAATGAAAACTGGATTTTTAAACCAGTAATTTCTCTGCATTTTATAATTGTATATCAGTCAAGCTGAACTACAATTTGCTGGATACTTTTAGAAGTGTTCCACATCTAAAATGGAGATAAGAAATAGAGTAAGTATTATCCACAGCTAATAGATGGACTGCTTGTTTCTGGTCATCATGCCCTTCATGATTTTTAACATCCACAGAACTCTCACACAAATAAAATCTTAAGAGAAATCTCCTTTTCCTGTTTTGTCAAGTCCCAGTCAATCTTTAAGTTTACAAGTAAGCCCACTTCATGAACCAAAACGTCACTTCTTTCTCAGCATCTGCAGAAGCTACAATTGCTGCTGACCAGCTCATCAGTTCATCAGCTTCTGCTTGCCATGCCAATTACTTTCAACAGTCTGAAATTCTATATAGTCAACAACAGACATGCTGCCCAAATTTTATTTAAGCAAAAAGAGACTACAGTAAGGATAAATATTAATATTATTTTTCTAATTGCCAATAGAGTTGCTTAGGGATTGCTTTTTAGGACTGAGGGAGGAAAAATAGGCTTAAAAATAATGCATCCGTTTCTACCCATCAGGCTTAGAATTCATACAGATTTGTGGAAAAGTACATTCATCATACTAATCTATGCTTTAACACAACATGGCCACATTGAGAGCTAACAATTGCAATTTAGGGGCAAACACATAAAAAAAAAGGTACACAGTTGAGGTTGATACCATAAATAGCACTTACTGCTCACAGCCCACCAAACTGGCTGGCTGCCCAGTGCTACTTTGTGTCATTTAGTAGTCCTTGCCACCTTCCTTTTTATTTGCTCTAAATGCACTACTACTTAATAATTAAGCAGACTCCAATTTTTGCATTGCAGATCAGAGAGAAAAGGCTAGCAGTGACATAATTGGGGGAATAAATGTGCTGGTGCAATCTTAATTCTGCAATGTTACTACCCAGCTCGATTCAGATCACAGAATAAAAACAGAGCTTCCAGACAGGAAAATACATTTTCCTGCATAAGAAAAACAACCAAGTTCTAAACCAAAACAAGAACAAAGTACTTCCATGTCACTCCTAATAATTTGGACGTAGTGAAAGGACATTAAGCTTTAGAAAGACGCACTTCTATGTGATTCTAAAACTAGATACAGGAAATGTACAAGAGACAACTAGTTACACATACCAACTCCATTCCCCATTTGAGGGGAATGCAGTGTTCTGCATGACACAAGACTCTGCTGCTAACTTGGTTTTCACTGAAGTCAGGTCCACAGGATAGTCATTTGGGCACCAAAATGAAGGAAGCTGTCTGGCTTATCCTCTCTTGGTCCCACCTTTCCACTTTATCCAGGAGCAAGACTTTGCTCCTTTGAGAAAGCAAAATTACAAAGACCTACTTTGGACCCTGTACAGACAACTGCTTCTCTGCTCCAAGTCTTTACACAATATTAGTCTGTCCCAACTAGAGGGAAAAAAAAAAAAAAAACCCCACACCAATAAACAAGACAGCTATCAGAAATCAAGCTCTTCATTTTCTTCTGTTTTCCCAAAACCTAGCTAAAGTTGGTTTTGTATTAAGATGTTTAGATTTCACCTAGTCATCCCAAGAGGATGCAAAGGAGTAGAATGCATGTACTTTGCTTAGTCAAGCAATATGCTAGTTGGAAAGCACCTTAAGTCTATCCAGCAAAAGAACTGTTAGGAGGACCTGTAAGCAAACTAGGCAAGCAGTAGTAAGTAAATGAGAAAAACAGACTCATTTGCTTTCATTACCACAACAAATCACCTACAAAAAAAAAAAAAAAAACCCACAAACAAAAAAAAACCCCAAACCTAAACATTGGGGGAAGAGAATAACTAAAACTTGGAAAAATCTAAGTTTCTTCCCCAAAATAAAGAAAAAAAAAATATATAAAATGAGACATTCAATTATGTCTAGCTTGTGAAGGCAGCTTTTCCATATTAATATTTGTGATTCTCTCTACTCACATTAGCAGTTGTCAACACTGCTGTTGAGCAAACAGCTGCATCACCACAAAGTTTTAAATGTCTCCCAAAACTATGCCAGTCATGCCAGGAATCTTATTGCCTATTCTTTTCTGTAACAAAAAGACACACCAAAATTGTAAGTGATACAGAAATACTTGACCTTCCATAAAAACATGTCACTTTTTTGCTTGACACTTTCTGCAATGAGTTCCATAAGATTTGACAGGTTTCACAAGCATACTTCACATCAAAAATTGCCTAGTGCCTAGCATCAAAGTCTTTCACAAAGTACTTAGAAAATACAGTATGAAATAACCAGTTTAGAAGATGGCCTAACATACCAAAAATACAACTCTCCAACAAGCTGAATAACAAATTCAGGAAGCCTGAAACGCTGAACCAAAGGCTCTACTATGTGCATTAAACACACGTAAAGAATACGTAAGCATCGCACAGATCTATTTGAAGGAAAGTAATCAAAAAGAAGGCAGCACTGAATGCAGCCACTGTGAACACAGCTGCTCATAGTGCTAATGAGTCCAACAGTGACTGACACTATTATATATCATTCTTTCAACAGTCTCCACTTTAAGTAGGGAGATGCACGCGCACACACAGAGAACACATTTCCGGGAAGGTCACATATGAAGACAGATCACTAATGAAGTGAGATTTGACCAAGGGCAGTATTTTACAGAGATTTGTCTGCTACTTGCCACATTCTGCAGGAGATTTCACTGACTGAAAAGAGAAGATGTGACCTTAGCTTGGTCTTTCTGGTACTTCTTGTTACAACATCCATAAATGAATCAAATATATCCATTTGACAGCCTGGTTCTTATGCAACATAATGAGAGAGTAGCAAATTCAGTCACCTAATATAATGCCCCCACAACGCACGCTCTCAGGGAACCTGGAATTGTTGGTTTTGTATCAGCACTACCATGCAACAGAGTGTAAAGAAAACCCCATTGAATTTGTGTGAGTCAGCCAGGTCTAAATCACAGTTTTATCTCAAAATACTATCATCCATAATCCAAATGCTCTACAATTTGCAGCTACTAAATTTTGGCAACCCCAAACATACACACCCCTGAAAGAGGCTGCTGAACAAAAAACATCTGCAGTTGAAATACCCCTACGCCCCTCTACTTCACCTTCCGCAACTAGAGTCTGCCCTCTGAACTACACTGAGACAGATACTATTACTAGAAGAACAGAAAATGTAGGAAGCAAGCAGTAAACGCACACACACGCCCCCCTTGTCTACTACACAGTATCTTCCACTGGCCCCATCCTAAACTTCCGTATCACTTCCCTCTTATGGTGTACCAATGACAAATCAAACCCTTATTTGCAGAGGTAAAGTTGGTTTATGTTGCTCTCACTTGTGCCTTCCAACTCCACCTCTCTCTTCAGACTTGGTAGTGTTAGGTTAATGGTTGGACTTGATGATCTTAAAGGTCTTTTCCAACCTAAATGATTCTATGATTCTAAGATTCTCTAACAAGTTGTATTCCTTACTGGTAAGAATTAACCCTAACTCAACCCAGCACTACTGTTACTGGGTATTATGTCCCATCTAGGGAAGGCACCTTCATACATCAAACGTTTGAAGATTTTTAGAGCTCTCTTTTGCTGCCAAGAAGTACAGACTGTATACAGAAAAGCACTCAGCTGTGAGACAACCAATATGACCCTGAGGTTTTATGGCAGACCTCGTGTTAGTTAGGATTTCACCTGGACATAAAATACTTTCAGGGACTGAAATATTAATGAAACAAATAACAAAGGCACAGAGAGTGACCCTGAACAACAGCATGAACGCTGAAGCTGAGGAAGAAACAATTGCTGGATGACAAACCAAGGGATGGCCCAAACACCTCCAGGTGGGAATATCAGGCAAACTATTCAGGTAATCAGACCACAAAACAGACTGCAAATAGAAGGAGCTCAAATTACAAGACTACTCTAGCTTCAATTAGAGTAGCTGTAGAGTAGTTCAGCTACTCTAAGTGCTGCTTTTTGCTCAATTTAACAATGAGAGAACAGAAATTAGAAGTATCATTCAAGTCATATCTTGAGCCAATTACACAGACAAAAGGAGTCTGTTATCTCAGCCCAAAATATTTGGGCTGCATGTCTCCAAGTTAAAAGCCAGGGAAATCTACGTAGGTGAACCCTAATGAGTCTGTTCCTCACAGGTGAATATGGTCCCACGCACAACAGTAACAGCCTGTAGCGGTATGTCAGGGAACTTCAGGGAGCTGACCTGCATATAAATAAAAAGGAGTAAATGTCAATGCAAGCAAATTGGCCGTTGGAGTTCTTTCCAACTCATTTTTACTACATACTGAAAACCAAGGTTGCTTTAAGACAGACTGTAAAAACGCCGAAGTCACAGGAAAGATATCTGAAGTCATGCAACTGAATTGTAAACTGTACTATAAAATCTGCATTATTTTGTATATAGTAATTATTGAACAAAGTAGCTAAATCACTGAACTGTCTTCACTGTTACGTAGCTCTTCCCTCTTTTTTAATTATTAAACATGAAACATAAAAGGTTAGATAGGATTCATAAACTCTCTTAATACAAAGATGGCACCAACCTAGAAGTTTTCCATAGAAAAATGTTGCTGAAAATTAGTTAGAGCAGTCACACGCGTCATTGTTTATGGAGACAGAACCTCAGTTTTATGATGACCACTCTGCTGCCAACAAGTGAGGGACAATTTACAGAGAAAATGAAGCAGAGTGATGAAGTAGACAAGCGCGATAGTTTGGCAACAGGATGTGCCAAAAGGTTTTCAGTAAATTTACCTAAAACTAAGTAAACAGAAATCTGAAGAATCATTTGACGCTACAGACAAGAATAAAGCACTCTACTAGCTAGACTTCCAGCCATCATCCAGAGCAACACACTCTCCTGCACTGGACTATATGTACTATAGGCTAATTATTAGGCTAGTGAAGATTGGTTTTTTTCCTACTTCTTGCTAAAACTAGTTCATCAACATCTTGAACATATCCTTGAAGAAAAGATTTAGCTGGTTACTTCTTCCAAGGCTTACTAGGTGACCAACAGAAAAGCCAACATGAGACCACACTTTGACAGTACATTCATATCTTTCTCTTAAGCTACACAGAGCATTTCAGTAGACTAAGCAAGCACATACTGGAAGCAGCAAAGATGTAACTGGAGTACTTTGAAGCTGGAGTACTTAACAAGAAAGATATCAACACCCAATATATACTTAGCTTAAGATTTTTTCATCTTTTTTGGCCAGGTTAATTTTCTGCCATTTGAGTGAGCTGAATTCCATTACCATGCAATCAATAGGACATCAGAGTCATGACAAAGTAAGAGGGAGTGAGGAGCAGCAAGGAACATGCAAGGAGGTTGCCCCCCCACTTTTGTTGACAACGTGCTCTTAATTCAGTTCAAGAAACCTCATTAAGCCATACCTTCTGAGGGCTATTTTAATGCCGTAGCACTTTACTGTATTTATCAGCAGGGATAAAACTGTAGAGAATAATTCTGATGCTTCTGTTATTCTTATTTGGTGTTTTCTATTTCTAACGCTTTTCTATTTACACACAATATTGTAAGTGACGGTCTGAGGTTTGGGGTTTTATTTTTCGATTACAGAGGAATAACCATAGTACTATTTTTTCCTCATTCATTTCTCTCTTATAGCATATTCTTGACTTCTGTCTTACCACCTGCCAACATAAAAACCTATGTATATAGAAAAAGTAAACCTACAAGTAAAAATGCAAATCTACTGTAGTCTGTACATTCAACACTCTCAGGTATGCTGTGTACAGATCTAGTTATATCACTCCTACTATACTTAAAGGTGACCAGCAGGCAGAAAAAGCACCCTCTTTGTTCCTTCATGATGTATGAGAGACACTTAGGATGCTCTCCTCCAGTCATATCAGACTCAAGATATTAGTTCCAGCTTTCCCTAGTCTTCCTGGAAGAGTAATGTGCCAGAAACAGTACCACAAGATAATAAGTAAATAAAAATAAATAAAAACTCATTCATATAGAGCAAACAGGTAAATATTCAAAAGTCCACAGGAATCTAAATGAGTCTGTAAAGGCATTCCATCTTCTATGCGTGCTTTCCTAGAACATACTTTTGCATTCCAAATCTTGAAAAACTTCCAACAGGTACCATTTAAAAATATTAAAAGTCACATTTATTACTGAATACCTGCAGGCTCCAAATCACAAGTGCCCCTAATGCATGCTGTGGCAGGAGAAGCTGTTATTTCTTCCCATTGCCTGCTCCCTTCCAGTTCATTGCCAGAGATTATGGCGCCTGCAGAGCAGCAAACAATTAACCCTAGCAAAGTCCTGTGCTCAGTGAAACTAAAACTGGTGGACTGATGGCAGATGGTAGTGTACCACTATGCCATATTATGAACAAGAGCAGCTGAGGGCACTGACTCACAACCTCTACTACAACGGTTAAATGAGTGAGGAATAAGCATGAGCGGTAAACGAGTGATCAGAAACAGGCCTCAGTTAAGTATTAACCAAGACAAATGATCACATCCCTCTCCCACAAAAACTAGTGTGCTAGGCTTGCTGCCAAGTGTGGGTTACATTTACATCTCTTAGATTTTCTACACAAAACACAGCACAGTTAACCTCACCTCATGCCCACAGCTCAGCTGGTTGTAAAACCTCATCCAAACTTAGGGCTCACCACCGCTCCTCCATCCCTTGGGTCCTCGCTGCTGCTCAAACTCAGTGGGAAATAATTAAATTTGCTAAACCATCAGAAAAAAAACATAGAAGGAACAGACAGTTGGGAGAGGGTCTCCCCCTTTCAGCAGCCAGAAGGTGAAACAGTGGCTAATTTTCTGGTCTCATGAAAGCAGTTGGTACAAGCTCCCACAAAAGCAAAGGATGTCATTTCAGACACCATCTACCAGCTTGACCCAAACTACAGAAAACATTCATGCTAATTATATCAGCAGACAACAACTGGAATATGCAGAATAATTTGTAACTACTAAATCATTATAAAAGCCTACAAAGAGACACAAGCCGTATTCGGTTATTCCTCTTAACTATGCAACAACTTTTAAATTTTCTTCTCCTAATCTGCTTTTCCAACACTGTTATTTGGAAGAAAGTCAGAGATATTTAATTCTGTGCAAGTTACTGATATGAGACTCTAAAGAACATGACATTCCTCTGGAAGCTAAAACCCTTCCAAAAAATTGTATTTAACCTGATTTAAATTTGATGCATTTCCATGGATGAAGATTTAGGAAATCAGCACAGACATCCTCTTGTAATTGTGTGCAGTCTATGTGAACAATTCCATTCCAGAACTACTTTATTGAAGAAAATACATAAAGTAGCTCTGGTATTTCTAACTACATACAATTCCTTTATGATCGGTAATTAAAATAATAATTTAAAAAAGGTTAAACATCAGATATGAGTCTTTTAATCTCTAAATCACTTACTTTTAGATAGAAATACAATGTCTTGCATGTTTACACCACAGTCCACAGCAATGGTGCAAAATAAGCAGCAATTGTTCCCCCAAAATCTCAGTAAATTGTTACATCAAAATAATTGGGCAAAGTGAAAAAAGATGCCCTTAGAAAGCACAAGTGAAAATCAGTTGTAATTTCTCACTCTCCCTCCTCAAGGAAGAATTGCTGATTTGCACTTTCAGTGCAAAAAAAACTAGTTCAGCTGAACTAGCCTTCCCCTATTTGGTGTCACGTCAGAACTACTGCTCTGTCATCTTCATTTCTTTGTTCTCATCACTGGCCAGTAGCAGTACTCAGCACCACATCCCAGTATAGCCTGCACAATAATAAGAGTTCTAGCTAACTAAAGAATAATGCAGCCAGGTCAGTCTTTGGGTAGAACAGGAACTTTGCAGAGTCATCCATCCAGTGGGAATGAGATTCATTTCCTCTACAGCTACAAGCATTACATTGAAACTGGCCAATATTTTCAGCTGTAGGTCTGTGACAGATGCACTTCACCCCTAGCCATCCTTTGGTTCAGGCTGACTATGGAGCAAGAGGCCTCACGCCCTGTGGTGAACCTGCGAGCTGGAAAGCTCCTGGCTCACGTACAAGGGAATGAAGGTGCCTTGGAAAAATATTTCGAAAGGTGGTTTTGAAACCCAAAAATGCAAGATAACCACAGTACAGAACAAGATACCAGAGCTAAAACAAAGACATCCATCTTGTCTATACTATTGACTAGCAGCCAACTACTTCACTCTATAAATATTACCATCAGGATGGGCCCAGCTGGAGCTCTCCCTGAACTGCAGCTGGACTGCACGCCAGGTGACTCTCCCCTTGAGCAGGGACACCTCTCAAGGGTTGTGATTCCTCACCTGAGACTAAGAGACCCCTCCTTACCCAAGGCGGAGAGATCCCTTACCCACGACAAATCCTCAGTTACTGACAGCATGCTGAATTAATACTAATGAAACATTACTAGTTCATGTAGCTACTCAATATTATTATAAACATTGTATAGATAATTCCATTAGACATAAAGCATTGTCCAAGTCTGAGACTAAGATTGGACCTAGCCACACCTAGGCTCCATAAGGAGTTTAGAAAGCAAGGGGGTCCACTCTGAACCTCGTGACTCAATGGGAGGGTTCTCCTCACTCTTTGCATCTCCAGTCTCCGTGTGAATCATTCTAACTCGATTCTAACTCAATTTTCCTTTGTATGTTTCTTCCATGCAGTAATTAGTAAGGTGAACCTTGCCATCAAGCTTACTGAACCTTATTAAGGTTAATATTAACTCAACGTATTAAACCACTGTTAAATTTTGTTAAATTCCATCTAATTTATTGAACTCTGTCAAATTAGTATTTCACCTCCATAAAATTTACTGCTGCTTCTCTCTTTGGAGTGAGGTGCGTTCCACTCATCCACAAGGTCACATGCATTAGACATAGCAGTCCTGACTTGACAGCTTGTCCAGCACACAGAGAAGCTCACTTGCTGCCCCATTATCAACTTTCAATGACTCCAAACTCCTGGAAAGTAAGCTTTTATGCAATTATGAGCAACAACTTTCTCCCAGGCTGAAAACACAGCCTCTCCAACACTAACAACTACTTTACTAATACAAATCCTAGACAGATGGTCAAAGAAAACAGATAGTAAGAACAATTCGCACCATTCAGCACCAGCAGTCCTGCCAAATTAGTTTCCACTGTACTCAGTACTACATCAATTGCCATTTTAAGATTATGAAAAATGGTATTTTTCAGGAGCCTCCTACATTACATTACATACATTTCCATCAAATCCCTTGTTATATCTTACTGAATTACTGAGAAGAGTCATATTGGCTGATCAGCTGGCAAGCAGGTACTTTTAAATAAAATTTGACATCATTCTTAACACAAAAGCAATCAGTCCACTCTACAAAAAGGCAAAAACTCACTAGTAACTTTTTAAAAGCTTAATGTAATTTCTGTTGTCATTCCTATAGTTACAATCACACTAGTTATAAAAGCAGTTCAGAAATTGCTGATCTAATCCACCCTCCCACAGAAATAAGAAGAGCTCCTCTGCCATAATTGAAATTATGAACTTCTGAGCTATGAACAACTATGAACCAACAGCTTTGACAGAGAAGTTTAAATCTTCACTTTTGCAATAAACTAGTACGGGTATTAAAAAAGTAATGCCGATAATGAAAATATGATAGCAAAACCAATTTCTTTTAAACATGCTGACAACGTCACTGCTTATCAATGGTACAAAGCAGAATCACCTGCCTGTAAAAGATCAAACCATGGAACAATGAGTTAACTTAATGAGAAAAATAAAACATCTTTCAGAGTCTGCTTCTAGTTCAACTTCAGAATTTTTTAGATTGTCTCAGGTCAGGTTTGTGCTCTCCTCTTTTTGGTAAAACCAGCATTAAATATATTTTAGCAAAACAGCCCGCTTTTTTCCATGTGATGGGAAATAACATCAAGTTGTGAGATTTCTACTGAACTTGAAGTTTAATTGTTCTAGTACCACCTAGCGCCCCAAATCTTACTTTTACTGCCTGAACATTTAGGCTACATTATGAACATCCTCATGAACCTCCACAGTCATAATAATGAAATGCTACAGGGAGATTTGGACAAAGGAAAGACCAAGTTGTTATTGCTTAACCATTTCCTCAACTAGCAGTTATAAGCACACTAAGTTCTCTTCAATAATGACTTAGAATTTATTTTAATGTCTTTCCTTCAAGTGCCGTTCAAAAAGCTCTTCCTTCTAGCTTTTTTTCTTGTCCCTAATTACGATAAAAATCAATGTTGTGTTAAGTACTTCTCTATTTAACCGTTTGTTTGTAGTTTTCTTTTAGTTTATATTCAAATGTTATCAACCGTTTGCAAACAGTCTTAATAGATGCTGCTTCTTAGCTGTTAGTTTCTCTTATCTGGCACCTCAAACAGACAAGATACGGTTTGAGGGCTTCAGAATGTGTATGATTATTCTCCCCCTTCCCCAACAAAATAACTCCTCTCACTCATTGTATCTAAGACACCACAAATATAATTTATAATTTTATAATCAGAAATGCTCAAGCAAAAAAAACAGGGGGAAAAAAAATCCTAAAAGAAATGTTAGTCCCAACTGAAAACTGGAACTACAAGGAGATGCATTTTTTTTAACAGCCATTTCTAAAAACTTACTGTCCTGGTTTTGGCTGGGATAGAGTTAATTTTCTTCTTAGCTGGGATAGTGCTGTGTTTTGGATTTAGGATGAGAATTATGCTGATAACACACTGACATTTTAGTTGTTGCAAAGTAGTACTGACACTAGTCAAGGACTTTTCAGCTTCCCATGCTCTGCCAGATGCACAAGAAGCTGGGAGGGGGCGCAGCCGGGACAGCTGATCTAAACTGACAAAAGGACTATTCCATACCATATGATGTCATGCTCAGTATATAAACTGGGGGGAGTTGGCCGGCGGGCAGCGATCGCTGCTTGGGGACTGGCTGGGCATCAGTCAGTGGGTGGTGAGCAGTTGCATCACTTGGTTTTTCTTCCCCTGGGTTTTGTTTCTCTCTCTTGTTGTTCTCCTTTTCATTACAATTTTTATTACTATTATTTTTTTTTTCAATTATTAAACTGTTCTTATCTCAGCCCACGAGTTTTCTTACTTTTGCCCTTCTGATTCTCTCCCCCATCCCATTGGGGTGGAGGGTGAGAGAGCAGCTGTGTGGCGCTTGGTTGCCGACATGGGCTAAACCACGACACTTACTATTTCTCAAAAGAAATAGTACAGAAGTATCATTCCCTCACTTCAGGGAGCACAAACTTTAAGTCCTGTTTTCTAACAGTGATTTAACATTTGAAGGTCACTCCTGCTCTGCAGTGCTCTTTGGTACCCTATTACCTGCCTTCACCACAGTACTCACACAGGTCCTGCACTGCAGCATTTGATAAGGCACCCTCTCTGCTTTTCATTTGATTCTAAGCAGTGACAAGCACACAGTAAAAAAAAAAACACCGAACAAACAAACAAACCAACCCCCACAACCTAAATGCACTTGGAGGAAAAAGTCCTTAATAACACACTAAAACACCAGCAATAGTTTTAAGCATTTCCTTAGACTCCTCTAGTAAACCCCATGCTTGCTGCTAGAACTGCAATAGCCAGCTTGCCTACTATGCAGTCCTTGAAACAATGACAGAGCAGGAAACGATGCAGAAAAAGTGTTTCCGGAAGAAATTCAGTAGCAGGGATTTCAAGAAACAGAACTTCTTTCCCCTGAAGAGAAAGACATAAGGTGGTCATTTTTTCTTTCAGCAGTATAAACATGCCGCAACTTAACTGAACCTCTGAACGCAGTGTTAGCAAATGCATACAGCAAGTAGACAGGAGAGGGGCAGAATAAACCAACTCGTAAGTGTAAAATACTCTTTAAAACAGAAGAGACGAATCACAATTTGTCCAAGTACCTAACAGATGACAATACTATTGGGGGATGGGGGGGGGGGGGACGGGGGATGGGGACACAGACACAAACCAAAAACATAAGCACAGAACGAGATAATAAACAAACAAATTGCCAAAGCAAAGATCCAGTAGTTTTCACATTTCCAGAACTAACTTACAGTTTCATAATTCTGATAGTTTCCTTTTAAAAAGCATACGATTCAGCATTCCAATAATTAAATCCAGTTGAGGGGATTATTTAATGAAAGTTAAAACTCAACATGAGTAGGGTAGGTATTTTCAGTCTCTCAGACATCTGTTCCTGATGTCCTGACACCATCTCAAACAAGCAGTCTGTGAGAAACTGCACCATATTTTTTCCTATACCAGCTGCTTTCCCTATTACTACTGACAGTTCCATTAAGCTTTCCAGCTCCCTCAGTTGAGACACCTATTCCACGGCTCTTGTGTTCAAATGCCACTTTTGAAAAATCAATTTTTAAGTTCAGGGAGAACAAAACCCAAAAAGGCTTCATGCCTCTCTGGAACCTGAGGTCACAGCTCATCCATCTCTAATTTTTAGCACATGTAACATTTTCATATCCGATCTCCTTACTTTCAAATGTTTTCTTCTTCTTCAGTCCATCTCCTACAGCACTACTCCCCCCCCCACACTTGCTGTCACAGTATCAAAAGCAAGATCAAATAAATGGGAAAGGAGAGAGATCCTTAGAACATGGGAAGGACGATAGGTGGATTCGTACCATTTATCTGATCCTACAGAAAAGCTTCATATTCAACTGCCAACCTGTCTGTTCAGTGCAAGAAGGAGCAAGACTGTACCTGGCATCTGTTCAGCCCCTTTCCTCGAGGCTTTAATTCTTCCATGTAAAAACTAGCACAGAGAAAAAGATAAGAACCTAAGTTACGAGGCTAAGAGTTGCAAGCTGCTACAGTTTGCTTAGAAGGTCCACCTATTTCCTGCAGCTCACCCCTCAACTCAGGGACTCCCACCAGAACCTCTGTGCCCCAGGAGTACCCACCCAAGCCTCCTACCAGCTTTCACAGCTGTCTGACATCTCTACAAAAGGTCATGCACAGGGAGATGCTTCCAATACTTTTCCCACACTGAGAGGAGCTGTGTGCTACAGGAAGCCCTGAGTTCTGTCCACGTTTGAACCATCTGCCAGCCCTTAGTCCACAGCATAGCAAGAATATAGTATATACTACAGGATTTCTTTTGGCCAACAACATAGAATCATAGAATAGAATCATAGAATCGTTTAGGTTGGAAAAGACCTTGAAGATTATCCAGTCCAACCATTAAGCTAACATTACCAAGTCCACACTAAACCAATTAAGGGTAGACTAGACTAAACCATGTCCTGAAGTGCTACATCTACCCGTTTTTTGAACGCTTCCAGGGATGGTGACTCCACCACCTCTCTGGGCAGCCTGTTCCAATGCTTGACTACATTTAAACCACCGCACTGAATGAAGTAAGCTACACCATACCTGCAACCTATCCTTTGCTGCTGGGCCCAGGGGCTGCGAATTAATTCAGTAAAGCTCAACAGCTAACACCAGTCTAAGCTTACAGGCACACATGAACTCCAGGCCATGTAGCGCTGAGTGCCCCAAAGCAGGGCTGTGGGCAGCCGTCGATGCCAGCCATCAGAAACCACCACAACAAAACACTCTAGAGTGTCCCAAAACGCGGGTATCACCCGTCTATGCCCTGTAAGCAGCACATAAAGGCTGGAAAAGCACTGCATTACCAGAAAGCTGCAGAATAAAACTTGCAATCTGAACCTCTGACCCCCTGGGAAGGACAGAGCAGCTGAACAAGGCTGTCACAAGCAACAGGTTATCAATTGCTGACCATCTGCAACTGATTCTCATGTTTGTACTCACACCTGAGAGCTTTGCTTCAAGATACTGGCTGTTCTCATAGCTCCTTATGACTATCAAGTTTAAATTAGTATCTGAGTTAAAAAAGAAGGATAAGAGTACCAGTGAAGTCATTATTTTCCCAACATAATCACATTTTCACTAGGGGTTTTTACTATCAAAATATAACAACTGTTACATAACTAGCAGTTCCATTAGCAAGTTATTTAATGACAGAAGAAAACCAAAGAATTCAAAGTTTCTAGTATTCCAGTCTCTGGTTGTGTTTTTCTCATCCAGGAGCAAAGAAACCCAGCTAGACAGAACCAGGCGCCCCAGCTTTCACTTCTGGGGAAAATTACCAACCTTCCCCTAACCAGTGCAATTTGGGACTTGGAAGCAGAAGAGGATATTCTGAAATAAGCTTCAAAAGCATGTTTAGATTAAAGTGCCCTCCCAGAGAGAGAGAGAGAGAGAGAGAGAAGAAAAATATGAACCACACATTTTATCAGCAACCTCCAGATCCCTTGCATTTCACTATCTCCCTGATGATGAATTTACTTGGCACATTAAACTGCATTCCTTACTGGGTGTGGAACAATTGCAGGCATAGTATGAAGCCTGGTAAACACTAAATAAAACGTATACATAGACTTAACTGGACAGGACTTGCATCAATTATAGCTGTAGCTTTTACAAACAGAATATAAATTACAGAAATGCCTTAGGATGTCCAAAAAAGCTTGAACAAATGAAAGAGAATAGAAGCACTGGCAATGGTGGGATAGAGATGGAAAGGAAGTACAGCATGATTCCACAGTCAATTTAAAATAAATCCATATTTTTTTTACAGAGAGATCTTCCACAACAGGAAGGAATAACTGTATCAGTAAAGATTACCATACTACATAAGAATTTTTTTTTTCCTCAGTACACATTAAGGACTGGCAAGTATAAGTAGTTCATATTGTCATTATATGTTTAAAAAAATGGCAGAAAAAGTTTCAAGTATATCCCAAACTACTCCTAGTTTATTTTTAGATCAACCAGATTTCAAGTTGACATCTTTTCAATATTCAGAAGCTATTTTGTTGAAGCCAACTTTTTAAGAACAAGAACGTATCAAGAGAAAGATACTGACTGTGCTGTATTACAATAATGCAATCCAATGAGGTTCAAAGCATAACCACATCCCATCAATGGATATTATAGCATAAATTTTCAATTAGCTGCCTTGAGTCAGCAAAGTTTTATAGAGGTTGTATCACAGTTCACTGACTTCTTTGCCAGACCTTCATAGCTCATCCTTGTTTTGCAATGCCCTGTCCTCAGCAAGAATCATTGGTAGGAGCAAGCAACTCTTCACTGTTATTTTCTAGTCCGCAGCTAAAAACATCAAGGAATAAGAGACCTCAAGATATAACAACCTTCCTGTAAACCCAAAGATTAATGTTTAGATTTGAAAAACGCCTTGTAATCAATGAAAGCCACTCGTGGATCTCAGTTTTACACCAAGAAAAGAAAAACATATATATTACACCTGGCAATGACTTAATGAGGAAAGACATGTTTAGTTAGAGATCAAGCACCTCTTCCTCTAATCTCAGTAGCATAAGCATCACATCTGAGGCTTGTTCAAATTTTGTAAAGTACCCATGGTATTCTCAGATGAAGTAACAAAACTTTTTTAAAGAAAACACTATCATCACAAAATATGGTGTTAAAAGTTTTAAAAAAGAGAACAGTTGTGCTATAACCTAGTTTTAGTAAGTATTTTATTTTTACTGTGTAATGTATTGCAATACTGACAAGGATGCAAGCTCATACAGCTTTTTTTTCTTTAATATATTATGGTGTGTGCAAGGTATTAATAACATTTCTAACAAAACAGACAAGTAAAACAGTTTGAAACACCTTTTCATCTGAAGCGTGTTTGTCTTCATCAATCTAGGTCATCAGAATCATAATGCCAATACAAAGCTTCTGTATTCAAAAATCTGGCTTCCTTATTTTTTGTGATAACTGCCTCATGTTCATCTAGCTATTTTTGGCTTGCAGACATATGTACATTACTCATATAATTTATGTGGAAGAAGCACATAATAACAAGAGCTGATTACCACCTGCAAAAGCAATACAAAAATTTTAAAGGTAATTTCCAGGAACACATATACATGATGTCAGGAGACAGCAGTCCTCAAACCAATTCTTCATTCCTCCCTCATTCCACACTGTACTACCTATATAATTCACTGAGGGTATATTCTCTATAGCTGTTCTAGACACAAATTATTACAATATATTCTAAGTGAATACATGGACTACCAGATACTTTCTAGCAGACAAATGCTTTCTGAACACATCTGTTTGGACAGTAATTGTTGTGCAAGTTGAATGAATAAAACATCTGTTTTTAAATTTCTTTTGTGTTTTTTACTGTAGTGTTTATAGCAGCTGTTATTTTTCACTTTCAAGATGCAGATAATTTATCATCTAGGTTCTCAAAATTGAACCACATGAACATTGGCATTTCTCCCAACTCCAAGTTTCATTTAAAACATTATTGTACTGACAGAACCTGTTCAACAAGTAATATTCATTCCACTCTTATACACAAGGGGCTAAGAGCTCACACTCTCATATACACGGGGCTGAGAACTTAGCTATGTTACACTAATGACATTTTTTGTGAGCTGCATGTATTTTTAATATATTTACATAGAAGAAAAAAATGCAAATGGCAAGTTAAGGTCTTGCTTTGGGAAGTTTTGAAGTTCTCAGTTTTATATCTTCCTTTCTGCTTGTCCTTCCTAGCTTTTGAATTTTTTTTTTTTTTAAATACAGTCGAAAAATTCCTGGTTGGAAAGAATGAACATATCCAAGACCATGCAGTATTTTCTTTATATATCATGCAGAAGAAAATACGATATACAAAGTAAGATTGCAAGATTAGCATGCTGGCTCACGTCCATCTCTTCTCCACCCCAGGTAGTTGAAACAAAGCTTTGCAGAAACCAGACCTTTCTTACATGCTGCATCACCTTAGGACAGTTGGAACTTTGCAGCTTTCTGTGCCAGTACTTTGCAGTCCAATAGGGTTTGCCTTGCCTTTACTCTTAGGACTATAATTTCATTGACTGAAATGAGATGTTTAAGTTGCTATGTTTGGTCTTTATCCTGACAGTTGATACACAGCCATCTTCACAACAGAGTATCTTGTCAACACTGTTTCTTAGAAACATATGTATAAAGTCCACAGAGTCCATGAGAGGGTGGTTTCATCAATATGTTGTGAGATATGCAGTGTATTAGCCATGATCCTTCTGAAGAAAGTGTATTTAGATTTGTGAGCAACAACTACTTCCAAAGACCTTTATGCATTATGTTGCTGCTTTATATATATATATATACATATATTTCTAAAAACATTGTTCTACAAAAATCCAGATCCTCATAGTTTAATCAGAAATGAAGAAAGAGTACTTATAACCATTAACGAGAAAACAGTTTCATCACCACATATGCTTGAATTCCCACATAAACAATATTGTGTTTAAAAGGGCAAGCGTACGTCTGGCACGTTAATATATATCCAGGTGGACACTGTCAGTAGCTTCCTCTGGCTGCTATTCACATCAGTCATCTACTAGCCTGAAATGAGCTCTCCTACAGAAGGTGGCAGAGGAAAGCAAGCAGAACCAAAAAAAATCCTCACTGCACTACCCATTCTGCAATTTAAAAAATTGTAATTTCCTCTCTACTTCTCATGTGCCATTCTTAACGGCAGTATTAAAATTAATAAATAAGAGCAGATTATCTCACTTGGGTTTCCAAGACTTTATTCTGAATTCCTGTTATATGATTTCCAGACTTCCTTCTTTTTTTTTTAAAGTGGTAAAGGTCTATCGTTGTGCTGTCTTCAGTTCAGTATGTACTTCTTTCTCTCTTCCATTTTTTCCCTTTCCACGGCTCCCTTTCCCTCCATCAGTCCTCCTCCAGAGGCTTTAACTCCTTTTCTAAACCTCTCCCACCATTCTACATCTCTTCTTTCCTCCCTTGTTCTATTGCCAAACTACCCTTTCCTTGCACTTGCATAATAAAAATAAGGTCAAGGTCAAGTTTGACACATGAACCCAACAGTCATAAAATCAAAGCCTAGTAACCAGGTAAGATTACTCACAGGTACTAACAGGCATTAGAAGAAGAAAAAAGAAAAAAAGAAAAGAAAAAAAAAAACACCACAAAACCCACACTACACCTTATGGTGTGGAAGGCAAACCTTCCAGCTCAGAGAGAGAGAGAGAGAGAGAAATCTCTTTATTCCATTTTCAAGAGCAGGAGTTTCTATAAAAAAGCTTACTGTGATAAGGCACCAAAAAAAAAAAACACCCCACCTTCAGGAGAGGTTTTTGTGCCCGTGCAAAATGCCCAAATGTTTGGAGCAATGAATAACACATTTTTTGCTTCTCCATCTTGCCTACACTGTGGTATCTTTATCACGACCAAGTTCATTACCTACCTCCTACCACCATGATAAGAGCAGTATGGAGAAAAGTGATACAACTCTTCTTCAATTCCCTGCCAGCTCCAAATAACAGCAACAGACAAGAAACGGGCCATTTCCCCTCTTCCCCCCTCCTTTTTTTTTTAAATGTTATGAATTTAAGGAGAATAATAGCAGAATGCCTGGTCTTGCCTGCACTAGCTTAAGCTAGTCTCCTTTTACGGGAAAGGGTTTCTCTATATTCCAAAGGTAGAAAAACACACACACCTCTCTCCTGGTGAGGCTAAACATACTACTCTGACTCCAGTGCATAGATTTTCGCACAGTGTGTATGTGTCCCTTACATAAAAGCATCAACCTATCTCAATTAAAGATGTAGCAACCAATATAGCTGTAAGTGGCAGTGTGGTTCACAATTCTGTACATAAGTTAAACGCAGAAGCTTTATCGACACAGAGCCCCAACTTAGATTTATGCACTTCCTCTAACTTCTAAATATACTGCTGAATGACCTAGACAAGTTGTCCCATCACAATTCTTAACTGTGCTCCAAGTCCATTCTCAATCAAATCAAATAATCATTATTGACTTACATTATAAAAAATCTTGGGAACCTGATGAAAGGCACTTTATATAAGGTGCAACTCATACTGCAACAGGTAATCTCTAAAAGGCTGTACGGTTGAAGCAAAGCCATTTCCCAGGTCACTGAGAAATATGTACTTGATGTATGAACTTGTAGTAGTAACTTATTCAAAACCACACAAAAACATTAATTTAGGGATTTCAACTTACAACCATCCAACTGATAGCCTAAGGTCTTTTCACTCAAATACCTTAAGGCACCTGCAAATGCTGTACAACACTCGAGTGGGTGCACTGGACTAAGAGATACACAACAGCAACCACATTTAGCCTGTGGAAGGGTCCTGAAACAAGCACCAAGCATACCGCAATTAATAGTACATATCAGCATAGTCCAGTCTTTCATTTTGAAGAACAGTACTCCAAATTTTAAACTAATTTTATCAGAAAGATACTACCAACAAAATTGTTAGGTTTCACCAAGCATATAGTGAATGATTAAGAACGCTAAAGTTCGTCAATACTTGGTGCATCCAGCTCCTTTCCACCAAAACCAATGGGAAAGCTCTCAAACTGAAGGAAACTACACTGTGCAAACATTTTAAAAAGTGTAAATGCAACCAGACCAGTTAATTGCATAAGCCTTTCAGCCTATCCAATGCTCAATAAAATAACACAACAGCTGATACAGTACATTTTTAAACAAAAGATATTTAAAGCAAGGTTTTGATATCACAAGTTTGCTTTATAATATTAACAGCATTGAAGCAATGTTCTAATGCAGGCAGCACTGACTTTTAAGTACAATACAAAATGTACAAGACACATTAAAAGCATTGAAAAACAGTTAAAAGATGGAGCCAATCTCAAGATATAACTAAATGAGGATCTTTGAGCAAATGTATTTCTAATAGGGTTCCTTGGCAATCAGATCTCGGCTTTGGAGTGCTTAGCAATGACCTAAATGGAAAAAAAAATTTCCATAAAGATTGCTGATGACATGAAAACAAGCTATCATCAGCAAACAACGTGCATTCCAACACTGTCAAAATAAAATCATACATCTAGTCACAAAAAAAGTCATAATTACAATATAGAGGGTTTACCTGGAAAAGCACTGACTCATAGAAATTCAGGGTAAGGAAAATCTACTGATTGTTTTGTCCAAGTAATTCTTCCAACTAATAATCAGTTTCCTCAACTATATTTTAAAATTATTGTCTTCTGTAAAAAATAATTAACTACTATTTTTACCCCCTCAAAAACAGGGCATGCACACACCATGAGAAAGCCCAAGAAGCATCACTGGGAATATGCAAAAACATGCTAACCACGGAGAGAGCATACTGCAGGGAGGCAGCTGCCATGGCACTCCTTTTCATCACCTCCCCATCCAAAAAAGGATAGTTAAGTGCTACTCTTCATTTTGACACTTCTGGCACTCATTTTGGTAGTACTATGCCATATGTTACTGGATCAAGAGGTATACTGAATACCCAGAGAAAACGGCCTAGCAAGCACCAGGGTGTTGCGCCACTGACAGCTTAAGCAAAGCAAGTAGGAAATAACAAGAACGTGGGTATGAAGATACCTGTCTGGAGAACCCAGGCAGCACCAGGGAACACGAGGTCTCAGTGTTGTGTGTAATTAGACTAACAGTTAAACTTACAAGGCAAAATTAACAACCTAGTTTTCAAAAAAACAATCATGGAGACCTAAAGAGCTAATGGTCTTTGAACTTTTTAAGCAGGCAATGTGTTGGAGGAAATGGAATGCATTATCCCTGTATTAGATCCCCAGTGCAACCACAACTGAAACTGCACACAGTTCTGGAGTCCACATGTGAAGAAAAACATTGAAATACCAAATAATAATCAGAACTACCATAAATTATTAAAATTACTGGGAGATCTGACTTGCAGCAAGAAAACTCCATTGGTCTAGATACTCCAAATACAGACAAAAGATAACCTAGCCTGCCCAAAAAGACTGCACATAAAAATTAAATTTGATAAGAGGTATCTTCAGTCTCATACACAACCACCATAATGAGATTCAGTGAAAAGTCAAAGGCTGACATATTAAGAACAACAGGCAATTTTTTAAGTAGTGTTTAAAACTGGGCAAATCATTCCCACAGCTATGGTGAAGAATCTTCTATCACTGGAAGAAAAATTTTCAGATACATATCCAAAGAGAAGCACAAGTCTAGGTGGAACAGAAACCATGACAAATTCTATGGTTTGCGCTACAGAACTGGGTAGTTAAGGACCTACATTCTCCAACTTTAAATCACCTACTAATTAAATGCCATCTTGGAAGGACAGGTGCAGTAGCATTTAGACAGCTGTTTACTGAAACATTTTTATATGCAACAGTTAAATAATAAGCAAACTTTGCCTCCCTGGATTAGGTTCCAAAAAGTAATCAGACATCTCAGTAAGATATCCACAAAAGCCTACAAGATCTAAAGCACAATGCCAAGACACTTGAAAATAAAGTTGTGGAAGTGTATTAGGACCAAAGAAACAAACTCAGCATTTTTAGTTGAGCCAAATGCAATACTTTTTATTTCATCATTCATTATAATACATATTTAGCAAATGTGATTTTACAATAAAAACCAATAGTTATGGCAGGTTTTAGCAGCCTTTTCACTTAGAAGGTTCAGCCTTTTAAATACATCATAAAGAACAAAGTAAGAATATTAGGAGAAGCTAAAGCCCAAATACATTCTTCTTATTAAACAATTGTTTTGAAGTATAAAATGACTGGGGAAATCTTTCGAATACTTTTCTTATAGACTCATAAAAAGACTCCGGGCACATTACTTAGTTTAACAGCTTATTGTCACTTCTCCTACATGAACAAAATCCATATTCATAAACTGGTGGGTTTTTTTAAATGAGCCAACAAGTGCATGTGTGCTCCCTCTAACCACATTTATCATTGCATTGCTAAGCACAGAAATCACCATTCAAAAAGCCAGCAGCAAAATGAGCTACTAATAACAAAACCCAGATAAGGGTAAGTAAGTGCTTCAGCGTTAGTGCCAACTGCCACTTCTTTTCACTGTCTGAAAGCTAAGCGTGACATCTGGGTGAAAGGAAGACCACGCTCTATTTTGCCTGTCACTTCATTCCCTCTGGTACAAGACTGCTGCTCAGCTCTGAAGTGCACTTGCAAATCCCAAATAGACTGCCTGAGTGAAAATGCCCGGGTCTCATTTGTGCACAGATTTCCAATGACAGAAGAAAGAGAGAAGGCTGCACCTTCAGCTTCTTAAATCAGAGACTCCCCCTTCCCAAACTCTGCAAATAAATCCTGGTAGGTATTACAACACTACACAAAGCCCCGTATAGATACACCAGAAACACACTAAGGTGACAAGATACACAGTGGAGGGGTTAGTGTTAATCTGATTCTAGGAAGAACACAAAAAATTCCCATTTTAGCAAACTTCACAAACATTAAACAAACACATGGTTATTTTCTCCTCCTCAGATAGTGTCTACTGTTAGCATCCTGACAGTACAGTTTATTCTATACTAAAAAAACAGTCTATTTCTCTAGGACAGAATTCCCTCCCAGCAGCTATCTACATTGGTATACCGATACAACTATAGTCATATAGTTTGCTCAGTAACCATCTACTCTTTTTTTTTTTTTTTTTTTTTTTACACTGGAAAAAGACCACAATTCATTGCTAGAGCAACTTGACTGGTACCACTGAAGAATTAGCAACTACTAGAGGTGTTAACTACCCCAAAGCTCCACAAGCAGATGTGTCAATCCCAAAATCCTGCAAAGATGGGCTAGCTAATTCAGAAGGAGGGAGAGGGGATTATTACTGGGTTTGAAGTACCTTCATCAATTCCCCTTCTAAGAAGTCACAATCTTTCTCCAGAATATATATAAAATTAAAAAAAAAAAAAAAACCCAAAAAAAAAGTTACATGCAGATTTTTGTAGCTGCTGTAGCACAAAACAGCGCTGACACATTTTGTCGACATACTTAGAAAACAACCCTCCTGTAACAGCTATGGTCAGAGCAGCATAACCTCTGGGAGCCAAAGAAGTCAGCCCCTACAGTAGCACTGAAGTCTGCTGGTCCTTCTGGCAGTATCCTAGCTGCTGTTTGGGACACTGGAAATAAGGAAGGGTCTTTCTGTGGTGACAGCAGTCAGATTGCAACTGTTCTCTGCAACTACACAAGCAAAGAGACCACACTACAGCATTGTGAAGCCTGGTAAAGAGACTGAGTGCAAAAAAAAACCCAAATTGCCCCGAAGTATACTTTCTGTTGACATCCAAGGAATGCAGCTAACCCACAAAAGAAGTCTGGTGGTGCTCAAGCACAAGTTCATTGGGCACGGTTCATGCAGACTGGTAACACAAATGTATTTCTCAACTTACAGAGGAAACAGGAATAGGCCAAAGTAATGCTTTGGATAACACCTGGGCTATAGAATAATTTACACAGAGCAGTGTGGCTCAGAAAAGCAACAACAACATCCATCAGCTGGGGCTCCATTTGTTGTTGTTACAAATCCAAATTTAAGCCCCAGCCCAAATGCAGATGATCCAGGGGCTTATACATGCTTGCAGGACAAAACCCTATAAGCACAAGTACTAAAAACATTTTCAAGGAAAAAGCGGGGAGAGGGAGGCAGACCACAAGTGAATTTCACACTACCTTGGGCAAATGGAGCTTTAAGACTTTTTACAACATTTTACTGATCTATTCAAAAACAGGATAACAATGCCACAGGCAATAAATATTTCATTAATATCAAATTAACTCATGCAAAATGGATTTTGCATGAGACGATTCTACAGAGGCATATTTGTCCGTCAAACCCACACAACTCCCTTCTAAAATACAAGCTACTACTCTCCCATACACACAGGACAAGTAAATCCCAATAGAAATGTTTCATAACAGTCCTTCAAATCTGACAACATAATTATTTGTAATTTCATAGTAAAGACAGTCAGATGCCCAGATGTCTTAGGCCAGACACAAGTGTTCTTAGATCAAAGTGTCTGTGGTTTAGATTAAGTTCTGCTCTCTGCATTCATACCTGTGTAAATCCAGAGAAAGTTACAGACTTTAGTGGAGACACTCTAGATGCCCAGCCCCCTTAACATCTTTCTTACAAAACAAACCACCTCAAAACAACCAAACAAAAAAAGCAGTGTTTCCTTCTGCTTGCTACAAAGGTGAAGAAGAACCTCACTCATTTCCAAATCACATTGTTCCTGAACCTGCTAGAGCAGAATAGATTTCTTTAGTAATAGACAACAAATCCTCAGAAATTCTTAAAACAAGAAGTGATGCAGCTCTCCAGACTGACTGAACTTGAGGCCTTCAATTACTTCAGTTAATGCTTATAAATGCAGCATTATGCTTCAGTATTCATACTTGGTTGCCTCATCCAAAATAAGACTGTCTTGCATACACCTGCTAAAGGACAACTGATAAAAAAGTGACACTAATTTATTATAATTCAGGTGACAATAATTTCTTTGGACTTGTAGAGGCTACTCTGCACATAAGTGTTGGATAACCTAGGAAAGCCTTTCAACTTCAATACCACATGGCATAAGCTAACATTAAATATTTAAATTATTTAGGCTAATGAATAAAGAGCTTTATAGAAGAACATTCCAAATCCATGAGCACTGAACTCCATCAGTTCTTGCTTTATTTTTCCATTTTATTTATATTCACACCATCTGGCTGTATTGATCATGCGATTAAACAATCTTGTGTTTTTTCAGATTAAGTAAATTCAAAACTAATTTGTGTGATCATTCAGTACCACATACACTCTTGACTGATTTGCAGGTGCCAGCTATGAAGTCACTTACCAAATCTTATAGACTGAGCTCCAGTTCACAGAAAACACACTCCACGACAAATATTCAGAAGGCCAAGTGGACAACCAAGCTCAAACCCACAGATCACTACTCATTTATTGGACGTTATAAGACAACCAACTTTTGTAAGCCTCAAGTTTCAACTGTTCTGTTTAGAACTTGTATCAGTTTCCCCATCCCAAACAACTGATACATACATCGACAGAACGAAATAACTGAAGAAACTAAAGTTACTTAGCGTAAGAGCTCTGTGTCATCACAAACCACCTGCTCAAACAGCCAGATTTACAGAAAATAAAATTGGCAATTGACAAAGCATGATAAAGCAGCATTAAAAAAGACTGCTAAAAATAAATGGACATACATTTCCAAGTGCTATGGTAGAATTGTTTAAGTGACATTTACCTTTTTTCCCCTGATGTGTTCAGATAAAAGTTTCTTGGACATACACAAATCATACATGCTATTTCAAGCTGTCAGCCTTATCAAAGATTTAATCTGTTCCCAAACACAACAAACAGGCAGTTCCAGACCCAAAGATTTATAAGCAAAAAGCTCTATTTTGTAATTTCATCAGATTACATGGAAGTGACCCTTAAAATCACTCACAGTGAAAGTTACCATTTCTACAAAAAGAGATGGAGGTGTCGGGGGGAAAGAAAAGAGGGGAAGGGTGGGCTTTTAATTTTTAGTCATGGATTTTAGTCCTACATTTTAGGTATCAAAATGCACTTATTTGGTTATTAATCAAAACAACAGGAGGACTACACAAATCAACAAACAGAAGTCCAATGTGAATCTAGCACAGAATTGCAGTAACCAAATGACAGTGAAGGGCCTTCTCTATGTCTACACTGAAGCAGTCTAGTTTTATGGAGATGAGTGTGTATTCAAATCATACCAGACATATTCATTATCACTCATAGCTGGTGCACCTATGCGTGCCCTCCAGTGTATGGAATCAGACCAGCTCCTGAAACTTTTCAGAATGTATCGCTACAGGACTCCTACCACCGAGCTAGTCCCACACGAGTCAGCATCATAGGATCATCAGCACTTCTGCAATTTAACTCTGTCACTTATAAATACTTTAAAGTTACTGTCAGAAAACCAAGGACCCAGCCATTTCCATGTTCCTACTGCTTGGGATCACTTAATATAAGCAACAGCAAGTTTTGGTAGGTTTGGGTTTGGTTTGGGTTTTTTTTAAAGGTTTGTGCAGAGGTTTATAACTAGTCGTATAAATGTTCTCTCTGTAGCATTTGCTTCTCTTTAAAACCATCACTGTGATGCCTTACGTTAAAAAGTCAAGTTTTAGATACTCATCCTCATCCATCCACTAAGAGGACAAAGTTTAATAAGGAGAAGTAAAACACTAATAAGAAATCTTTTCTCTTGATTTCAACAGATCCCAATACAGCATTATTAATTCTGCTGTCTGGCTTCAACTCTGTAGAAAATTTTGCACTGAGACGCTAGAGTCAAAACCAGACCTTCCCCCGGACTTCCACAGATGCACATCAGCCTGTCCACACCCAACAAATTGCAGGACCAGGGCCTGTCACCGTATCAGCATAAATTAGGACTTGTCAAACAGGAAGGGCATAGCCACAGAAGAGATCTTATTAAACACACAGGTAACCGTTTCCTCCGTCCTACCCCGTAGCAAAAAAAAAAATAATAATCACAAGCGTGGCATTTTCTTCCCATTTATTTTGCGAGGCTCTCACCCAGGTTTTTTTTTTTTTTCTTTAGTTATCCGAGATAACTCCACAGAAGAGGACTAACGTGATAGAAAAGGAACTTAAAAGCAGAACAGCATGTGCGGCGTTCCTCCTCCCCTGCCCCCGCCCGCACCTGCGGCGGCAGCGCCGGGGCCACCGCTCCGGCCGCGCCGCCCTGCGCCCGCCGACCCAAGCACCGGGCCGCCCCTCCGCGCCGCCCTTACGCCCAGCTGCTCCTTCGGCCGGGAACACAAGTAAAACAAAAGGCAGGACAGCGGGCGCGGAGGGGAAAGGAGCCCGGCCTCGGGCAGGGCTGGCGGCACAGCCCGGCCTACCTGGCGGCAGGGGTCGGGGCGGGGCGCCGGCAGCGGCTGCCCGGACACCATCTTGGGGGCGGCTGGGGGCGAGGAGCGGCGCCCGCGGGGGGAGGAGGCGGCCCCAGAGCGCCGCCGGGGGCCGGCCCGGCGGTTTACCTGCTCTGCCAGCCCTGCAGGAGGTTGGTGTATTTGCTGAGCGTCCCTTCCAGCACCGGCTCCCGCCGCCTGCCGCCGCCGGGCGCCTGCGCGCCCCCCGGGCTGGCCGCCGCCGAGCCGGGGCTGCTGCTGCTGCCGCCGCCGCCGCCGGCCCCCCCGCCTCCATCCAGCCTCCCCGCGGCCGCCGCCCGGACCGGCAGCCCGCGGCTGGCGGAGGAGGACGAGGGAGACGAGCCCGCCGACGTGGGGCGGCTGCTGCTGCGGCTGCTGCTGTTGCTGCCGCCGCCCTCGCTCGCCGCCGCCGCCACCTTCTCCATGGAGCCCCGCGGCGGAGGCTGCCAGCCCGCTCCGGCCGCGGCTGCCGCCCGTGCCCGGCAAAGCCCTGACTCACAGGCGGCGCGGAGAGGGGCGGCGCCCGAGGGAGAAGGGGCCGGGCCGCGCCGGGCGAGGGAACCGCCGCGCCGCCTCCTCGCCAGCTGCTGAGGGGAGCCGCGCGGGGCCCTGGGCGTGGGCGGGTGCCACGCACGCACGCACGCAGGCAGGCACGGAGGCGCCGAGCGAAGCGGGAAAGGCGGGACGCGCGGAGTGCGCGGTGCGGTGCGGTGCGGTGCAGCGAGGTGGCACGCGGCCGTGCCCGCGCGGGCCCGCAGGCCGGTGACACTGGGAGAAGATGAGAGTGGCGGGGAGGGCGGCGAGCCCAGCACGCGGGGCCGGGCAGGCACCGGCCCCGTCCCTCACAGGCCTCACGCGGACCCCGCATGACGCGCACGCGTGTGAGGAAAGCAGCGGCCCTACGCAGGGTGTGCACGCCAAAATGCCACCAGCGAGGAGGATGCCCAGGCTGTAAAGCGTGTGGCTGACGCTCTCAGAAGCTCACCAGAGCGCGAAGCATAGCGCCCAGAGGGGGTTTCTTGGAACACAGTGGTGCGCGTCGCTGCCCGTCACCGCGGAGCGTGACACCGAGGAGACGGCTGCCCATGGTGTAGCGCAGCAGCAACGCAGAGCAGCGCCCGCACCCACTGAAAAACGGAGAGGTAGGCGGTGTGCCCAGCAATCAGGAACACAGCACTCTTGCCCAACACACAGCATATACTGCTGCACGTAATGTATATCAGCATACCATCTCAGCATATACTGCTGCGCATAATGTATATCACCATACCATATCAGTCGTAGCATTCATCCGGACTTTGCAAAATATATTATTGTGGGTTAAGTCACATCTCCTGAAAGCAGAGGATGTAACCTCAAGATCACCGTAAAAAGCTAAGCACGTCCTTGTGCGGTCAGCTCGGTACAAGGCTGTGTGTTTGCTACGTACCCTCAAATCATTTCTATGGCCATCCTTGCTGCGTTAGCCAAGTGCCTCGGTTTGGTTCCAATATGTATCTTCACAGCACGCCAGAGATGTAGTTATTCTTGTTGGCATTTTATAATTGGAGACCTGACATATAGAGGAGCTCAGAGAGTCTATGACAAAATGTGAACTGAGCTTAGCTCCCGTGCTTTAACCCTGTGGAAAGTTTTACAGTCTTGTGTACCAGAGATTCTTTGAGTGTACTGAGTATCACGTGCCCTCTGTGTTCTGCACCTCAGAAGATACTCAAGCCATCTGAATCCACGTACCATTAGAGGTCTACATTCCCCATGTAAATAGAGAGGAGGGATCCTAACTTAGATTTTCCCAGTTTTCTCTCTGGAAAATCCTACCATATGTGTTGTAGTTGGGTAGCTGAAATGTTGGGCAACCCGATCCTGAATTTTGGGTGGTTAAACTTCTCATGTTGTAGCTAAATACTGAGGCATTGCAGTCTGGAAAACTTGGATTTTAATTTCATGTTTCATTGGCGGAACATTTAATGCACATCTCTTGCAGTACAAAGATTATGAACTCAGTTATTTTTTAAAACAAAATATTTTAGAGTAACTACATTTCCAAGTCAGAGCTATTACTTAAGATGTTAATGTAAAATTCCCCAATCATTGTTTACTATGGGAAAAAACTCAATGACCACAATCTGAAAACCCTCATTCTCAGGCTCAACTCCACTACTTCTCATGACCACAGGTTTCAGAAGACATTGGAATGAACAAGGCATGCTCCTTCAGGAAGCTCAGACCTTGCTTGCTGGAGATAAGGAGGAGACCCCTGCATTTGTCCTCATAATCAGTTACAATGACAGCCCAGAACAGTGAAACAAAATGCTTTAATGAAATAACAGTGTCATCATATCAGCCACTGCAACGCATTACCTATATATGTTCTACATTATAGGTAATGAATGTGATTGTTTTCTGCCTTCCACAGAATTTATTGGAAGAGAATTATGTCAGGAAAAGAAACCGCCTTACACAGGTATAGAGAAGCCTCCCCATACCTTTCTATGCAGTAAGACCCAAGTAACAATGGTGTGCTCATCAGGGAGTTTCTCAAATGAAAGCAACAACAGGCTCTAAGTATATTATGTTCCCAGGAGAATTTCACAAAATCCCAAAACATTCTTCACTGCTGCTAGAAGGATTACTGTGATGTGCTAACATAGGAAGTCCTCTTACAGGTTATAAACTAGTTAACAGATGGGAAACAAAACAGAGGAATAAATGGCCACTTTTCAAACAGAGGAAAACTGCTACTCTGAGTTGGGATCTATGTTACTTGGTATCTTCTTAAATCAGAATCCCTTCATTCGTTCGCTCATAGTTAAAACTAGAATCAAGTGCAAAAAACAGCAGAAGGATCTCACAGTAGTGACTAAATCACTGATAAAATGGCAACTAAAATTCAATGTTTCTAAAAAACAAAGTATAAAGCACATGGGGAGAAAACAGCTTTTACTATGCATGCATAATGATGATCTATAAATTAGCTATACCCTCTCAGGAAAGAGATCTCAGAGTCATTTTAAATAGCCCTCTCTGAAAACCCCATCTCGGTGTTCAAGGGTAATCAAGCAAACAGCTGTGATGAGCTCATTAGGAAAACAGAAATAACAGCATGTTGCTATATAAATCGACAGTACAGCCAGTGTCTATGCTCTGCATTTGTAATATTCCTTCAAAAAGGACAGAGTAAAACGAGAAAAGGTATGAACTCCAGCTTTTCTATGAGGAGAGAGCTAACTGAACAGGGTTTTCAGTTGGAAGAGACACCACCAATGTACAAAACAGTATTCAGGTTAATAAGAATGATTCTTCACTGTTTCTCATGGAACAAGAACTATGGAGCAGCTGGTTTAAAACAAGCACAAGAAAATACATTTTCACATGATTTGTACTTGTAAAACTCATTGTTACAAGATGGTTTTGGATGCCAAACATCTAGAAAGATTGAAAAAGCAATTGTTTTTGAAGAACCTTGAAACAAGGTTGACCAAAGTGTTTTAAATCTATTCAAAGTTCGGAAAGGCCCTAAACTTCTGCCTCCTTGAAGACTGTTTATTTTATTGATGAAATAATCCCTGCCCTGTTCTTGAGTCTTTCTCTAAACACCTACTAGTGGAAGGAATAAAGTACTGGACTAGATAGACCTTTGGTTTAACCTGTGGTGCAGCTTTTCATGCACTGAGGATTCCTTCCCCTTGGTTAACCAAAGGTCCTTTTGAGTCAAACATTGGCACTCTGTGCAGCTTTTAGGTTGTATTTAAGCAGAAGAATATGTAATTCTTCTCATCCCTTTTCCCTTCCCAGTATGTACATACTGTGGCAAAAAACAGAGCTGGACAACCTTTCATGGCAATCTTGATATCAGTGAGCCCCTATCTTCATTTATTTTAAGTTATTCATGTTCTTCAAAATGACTGAACCTGGGTTTTGGGGGGGGGGGGTTTATTAGCTAATGGTCTGTCCCAGTAGAGCTAGACTTCAGGGTAATACTGACTTAGCCTGATGCAATACTGCATGATGTATGCTTTGTTACAAGTATTCTTAATTAGCTATTTATTAACAGCAACCTGCCTAATGAAGGTTCTCACTGTTTCCAAGGTAACACAGCTGCTGCGTTACGGTCCTCCTTTAGAATGTTACTTTCACTCTCTGATCAAACCAAAATTTTGCCTCTTTCATTAAGTATCCAAAAGAATCAAAATAACTCATTATTTATCCCACCTTTTAGAAAGCAAAACATCTGGTAAGATAACAAATTCAATACCCTTGTCAGGAAACAGAGACATTTCTCCATCCTTTGCTAAGCTACACAGTGTTAGCTTCTAGAACAATGTCAGCTCATAATCCGTTCGCCAATTTCTGTTTCCTGGTCATCTTGATTTGGGTTTCTATACCTTTTTAAGGCTCCCCTAGCAAACGGTTTTCTAGAATTACTTTCCAATTTCTTTTTCCACCTCCTCCCGCCACCAGATTTCCACTCAACTTGTTACCATCATAATCATATGGAGTAATTTAACTATATGGTCTACAGAAGCTAATTCTGCCCAGTCTACATTCAAGCATTGAACCTATTCCACGGAAATGCCCCAAGGCTTGCACAGTTGTACCGTCTCCTCCTTCTTGCCCTACAGAGCCCTCCTGAGACACTGCTTCATTTCGCATGAGCTTTGGAGACTAAAGCCATCTGTCATTAAACTGCAGGCGATACCTAGGGCAAAAACATACCACTGTGCACCTCTATCACCACTACCTATAGACATCAGCACTGGAATGACTCAGATACAATCCCTAAAGTTCAGTTCATGCCACAGTCACACCTGCACCAATCCTGCTCTCACTCATGCTTCCCCAGTTGTCCACGCAACTGCCAGAGAGTGAATGCAGCAGGCGGAACAGTGCACAGCAGCAGCATGTCCTCCGGTCCTTCCTCAGATCCAGTTCCATAGGTTCCTGGACCTGAAGGTCTAAAAGAATCAGTGACCCCTCCAATCTGGCCTTTTTCATAACACAGTACAAGAATAGTAATACGATGTTCTATCTTATATAATGGTTTCACTTAGATTTAACCAGCGTCGAAATGCTTCTGACTGGACGATTTCAAGAACATAGAGAAGCTACCATTAACTTTGCAGTCTGCCAATTTTAGCATTAGCTTTGCTGAATCAGTATGCATCTTATCTTCTGTCGTGGTTTAACCCCAGCCAGCAACTAAGCACCACACAGCCGCTCACTCCCTCCCCCTGCCCTGGTGGGATCGGGGAGAGAATCAGAGGAGTAAGAGTGAGAAACACTCCTGGGTTGAGATAAGAACAGTTTAATAATTGAAATAAAGTAAAGTAAAATAGTAGTAGTAATAATAACAATATAATAATAATAGTAATAGAATAATAATATACAAAGCAAGTGATGCACAATGCAATTGCTCACCACCCGCTGACCGATACTCAGACAGCTCCCGAGCAGCGATCGCTGCTCCCCGGCCACCCCCCCCCCAGTTTATATACTGAGCATGATGCCATATGGTATGGAATAGCCCTTTGGTCAGTTTGGATCAACTATTCTGGCTGTGCCCCCTCCCAGCTTCTTGTGCACCTGGCAGAGCATGGGAAGCTGAAAAGTCCTTGACTAGCATAAGCAGTACTTAGCAACAACTAAGCCATCAGCGTGTTATCAGCATTCTTCTCCTACTAAATCCAAAACACACCACTATGCCTGCTACTAGGAAGAAAATTAACTCTATCCCACCCAAAACCTTCTCTCCCTGGTGCCTGTAAGCCTGCAACGTATGCTAAACATGCTTCTTTGCCCCACTTCATCCTGCTGTCAGCAGCTTCTCATCCAAGTTTCTCATCCACCAGCATAACCATCCTCCTAAACCTCACTTAACCTAAAGCTAGCGACAGGGAAACAGTCAGGAGAGACACGGTGTACGGCAAAAGTACCCAGACTACCTTTGCTGCCAGGAACAGTCAAGGCCAGGAAACAGAGACTTGCATGCAGCATAATTTACTCTACCACAGGGCATTGCACATTCATTTGGACTGAGGTTTGTGCTGCCACAGCTAGACTCTCATAGCTTGTTTACTCAGCTACAGTGCATAGCTCTGTAATTTGCAGGTTAGACCAGTTGAAACAAAACTTGATCAAATTGTCTGAGCCTCTGGAATACAAACTTTGGGATGGTTAGCTGGACAGAATACTAGTTTATATTATGTGTATTATATATATTTGCATTGTATGTCATCAAACATGCATCAGGAAGTGATGTGTACGACAACCGTGATGAAAGGTATTTTCTGCATAGCTAGAATCAACCCTTTGAACTGCAACTGGAAACAAATAGGAAGCCAGTACATAAAGAAACTAAGCGAGCATAAATATCACTGACACTTTATATTGTGTATTTTAGCTAGTGGGAATGGCCTTATTCTGTGTTAGCTAATGTTTGGACAGTTGTTATAGGTAGTCACAAATACAGTTCTTTAAAAGAGATTCATTCATACACAGAGGCCAGAAGAAAACACTGAGATTATCTAGCATAACCTGCCGGATAACAGAAACCCTTTTTGGTTTGATGTGGGATTACAGATAAATGTCGATATACCAAATCTTAACAGCGTGCAGGCATTTTTACCCACTGTTCTTCTAGCTCTGTAGTTAAACATTTAGAGATTTAAAAAGTACCGTAGCTCACTAAGGGTCAAATTCAGATTCAAGACCAGGCTGAGTTTACTCAGTGCCACTCTTCTGTATCATATCTCAAGCCAGTGCTCAAGCTCTCTTTTATTCCCCTTTTTGGAGACCTGAGTGGTTCCAGTGGAATCTGCCAGATTTCAACATTTATTATTCATAAGGCCTGAGGCTGTATGTCACTGTAAAAACACCCAGCTTAGTGTCCATCCACTTTCTAATTGAAATATCTATGCAGCTGTAATCTTATGCCTGATTTGAAAAACCACTTTTACATCCTAATAGTATTGTTATAGAGCACTTATACTGCAGAATGTGTATCTATTGATAATATAATGCTAGCTTATGCCACTTGGGCTCTGATCTCATATTCCACCAACAGCGATTTGTATGGTTGTTTGATAATAGCATGCAGTATCTTATAGCTTAAGAACCAGTCTCATCCAAATTGGACCAGTCTCTAATCCCCTTATTCACCCACAGCAGAGCTGTATTTTACTCACATCATCTTTAAAAATACTATTCAGGTAGTGTTAGAATCCACCACACAATGGGATGACAGTTTAAAAAAAAAAAAAAAGGAAAAAACTATGTGCTAGAAATTAAAAACAAAACACAAACATTTAAGACTTTTTGGCACTGAGAAAGGGAGAAAAATTCAGTTAATAAAACTTTCTAACAACTAATTATGCAGAAAGTACTTTAGATTACTAATTTCAGAATCCATTCTGCAAGCAGTTTCATCTACAGAAAACTAATGGAAGCAAATACAAGTTTCTAATGCAACACGACTGACTCCTTTTATACCTACAAATCTGCATAAAAAATACTTATAGGTATTTCAATATGTGTGATTGAAATACGTAGACATGACAAAAGACAGAGTATATTTGAAACACTTTCTGAAACTGTGGAACCTCGTATTAAAACAAGCATAACGTTCACTCCCTTTTTCATGACAATGTTTTAAAGCTGGGCAGATTATAGAAATTTCCTATTTTTTATGAGTAATGACACAAAATGCAAGAACCTTAGAGCAAATCACAATACCTATATTTTAACTGCTTTTTACTATGAAAATAAATCTCTTGTAAATTCAGTAAACTACTGGAATATATTTTGCCATTCAGTTCTAAATTTTAGCTCTCGCCAATAAAACCAGTCAATAAGTGTGTAAAAGGCAGTAAGACTTGGGGTTTTTTTTACAGTTTGGGGGTTTATAGTCTTGGGGGTTATAGTTTGATTAACTAGAATGTGTGATGTGTGCAATTATCCCAAGCTAGGGATGACAAGGATGATGTTTGCCAAGGTTCACCACTGAGTGATTTTAATTTGGCTGATAACAGACAAATTATAATAGCTTGTGAAAAACACGAGCCAAAAATTTCTTACATGTTACAATAAGTAAGATTATTTAAAAAAAAAAAAAAGATGTAAAAGGAGTGTGCTGCATATTGCCTAATTTGTGCAAATGCTGGGCTAATTCTTTTGTGGTCTGCAGTTTTAATGCTGATGTAACAGATAGGCAACATTATGTTCAGCAGGACCCCACAGCACAGAATTGACTGTTATCTTCACTGATTCTGAAGAACAGTAGAAACTGAGGTTGATAAAAGCCTGACAAGGTCATTTATCTAATCCTCTTGATTGCTGGACAGAAAGAGACAGCCATATTTTTTTCTCCCTCTTCTCCAGTGAATTTGCTTGCAATGCTTGCTGTCTCGTATCACACTCAGCCTTGACAGGAGCATCCAGTGGAGATAACCTCAAATATGCAAAGAGCTGAATTATGATTCCATCTTTCTGTTTTCTAAAACTCAGCTGTCATTGTTGATCTTTGACTTTTGAGAGCCTATTCTGCAAAACTGAATGTGCATTCATACATGGCTTGATAGGAGAGTATTTGCCGTGATTTCAAAGGTAGAAACAAATGTTAATTTTTTAGAATAAGCAAGTTCAGGAAGCTGCCATTTTTCAGTTTAACTTTTCCTGTCCTTGGTCTTTTCCATAGAGGATGCCTGAACAGGCGCTCCATAGCTGCAGTTTCACAAATGCAGACAATCTAAACTCTGAGCTCTGCCAGCTTCAATCAAGCATAAACTTCCCCCTACTATGGTGATACTGTGTTACAGCCTAAAAATAGGGCTATGCTTTCCGAAAATGAGATAGCATTGAAGTTATGAGAGTTGATAAAACAGATTCCAGACACTAACAACCAGAAATGACAATAAGAGGAAGAATCCAGGGGTTTGCACACACAGACGATTTTATTCCTTCTTTATAAGATACACAGAAGACTGGAGAAATTTGTTTAAATTTTTTCTGACATCCTGTTTGTGTGAAATGAAGAAGGTATGTCTAATCTTACTATCCTGTTGGGGAAAAATAGAGACCAGTTCTGAGAGACCTTGAAATCCTGATCAGGAGAGGTCAACCTCTAACTAACAAGACAGGCATTGGATCTCTAAAAAAACATCTTCTCACAAATATTTGAAAATGTAATCAGAAATAAAAATTTAAGCAAACAATATAACAAAGCTTTGAAGGGTCTCCATAAGAACTGTCCCCATCCAAATTAGGCTTCACTGAATCTGATGTCAGATTTCAAAATTCTGTAAGTTCTCCACATAATTTTCAAAACATTTCACAAAAAACAAATAGAAAGGATCTGAGGTTTTACTATAAATATCAAATGGAACAGGAAAGGTCTTCAAAAGATCACACACCTCCTTTTTTTTAGAAGACTGCTTGAACAAAATCATCATCTAAAAGCTATAAATAAACTCGTACAGAGCAAGTGCTTCATAAACTGGAATAGGATCTTATTATGGAAAAATACAGCCCATATACTAATTTAATCTGATCCCAGATTCCGTCATGTTAGAAATCAAATTCATACTGCTTTTAGTAGAGAAGGGCATAGAATTCTATTGCTGACAGGGAAAAACGGGGCTTACAGGTTTTAGATTTTTTTCTTTGCTAACAATGAGGACTGTCACACCACACTCGGAGCACCAGCAAGGTCTCTGGCAGTTACTGTCGCCTTATTTTGCCAGCGAGATCTGTTCTAACCAAGTTTAGACAACACTTTGATAGCAACACAAGCGGCTGGTCTACTGTAGAATTCCCAGTGGAGGTGGAGCTGCTCCAGTGTCAGCCTAAGAGTGTAATGGGGAGTTTGCCAAAAAAGGCTAGGCTAGATGCAGTCTTCGGAGGCTGCACATAAACCACACATGTCAAAATCCCAGCAGTTAACTGCCAGGAAGCTTATAACCCAGGGAGAAATAGAAGACAAGTCTCGTGACGTAACCACAAGATTTTCTCACTCTCATAGAGCTTCAGAAGGAAAACTGATGTTTGATGATGCAGTGCAGCAGAAATAAGTCAGAGGTCGTCAACCACAGCCAGAGATAACAAAGTGTTTCAGGGTAATTTGAATCTTAGGAAAATATTACAAAGGGAAATAGATCTAAGCAAGCCATCACAAGCCATCGCACAAGGAACAAGAAGGGTTTAAGGGGAAAAAAAGCTTTCTCTGCATGAAAGTCAACTGATGCCCTGATGCCACAGGTTTTAAGATTATTTTCCTTTAGTTTAGTACTTTTGAGGGGAAAATACCACTCCTATCTACACAAATTTTATGCATAACACTTCTGACACATTCCTTGCGCTCAAGTAATTTTCTTCACAGAGGATAGGAACTGTGTTTAGGTATTCAGAGGTACTAATGGCCTTATTAATTAATAAATACACAGAAGAAATACACAAAGCAATTTCTTTCCACTTTGTTTTTTCCTAACATTTCCCTAGTGTAAAATTAGCACAGTTCTCAAAAGTGGAAATTCTATGAAGTTGTTTAAATGCAGTACAGGTCCTCAGGCTTGAGTCTTGCTAAAAGAAAAAAATAAAAGTGAAGGGAAGGTAGAAAACCACTCTTGCATCAGCCTCTTTCTCAGGAAAATTCTCCACTTTATTTCAAGTCAAGAGAGCAAAGGTTACCAACTTCTTTTTCTTTGGCTAAGAGCAGTTTGCTTCAATTTGGACTGGGGAGGTAAAAAAAACCCAGCAAGCAATATACAGTATCAGTTTACAAAAAAGGGATGAATATCCATTTGTAACATAGAACCAAAGCAGCACATTTTTCATTTACAATCTGTAGCACAATGCAATTGATGTTTCTTCCTTGGAGAATAAAGTTATTTTCTTCTCACTAATGCTGTTCTTAGCTACCCAGGAATGCACACAGGGAAGGACTGACCAGGAAGCATGTACCTTCCTGTTTCACTGGCTTCTGAACTTCCCCTACATTCCCTGTACTGTTAGTGGCACCCTTTGTGAAAAGCTGCACCTCTGAGAAATTTGTGCTATATACTAGAGAAGATCAAGAAATTCAAGCCCCAAAGCACTTAATGTAGTTGATCTCTGCTATGCATCCTGTGTCCCAGAGTCTACTTAATGTCGCATAACATCATAAATAAAATTAAAATACATATCCTAAGGGCTCAGTCACAGCTCTAACTCTCTAGAAATACAGCAGACAATGGAAGGAAGTCCAAACACTGTTATACTGTGTATACAAAAGCAATAGGTATCATTAGAAGAAAAAATGACATTGAGAAGGTTGCCTCTTTACGGTGGCTGGTGCTGAAATGCATGGTACGTTTAGGCATCTCCTGTTAATACAGGTCAAAGGAGGCAGTGAAACTGCAGCATAGAAATGCAAGAAGTACAATAGCTGTGCCATAAAATGAAACACAAAAATGTGGTTTTATCTAGGGTAAAAGATTACATTAGAAGTATCTGTGGCTGAATGAAAACTGAAGAATCAAATTTGTTTTCTCATGAGGGAAAAGAATATTGAAATCTAGGACACAACTAAAAAGCTTCAGAAAACACTTAAAAGACTGGCAGATTTAGAATTAATCTGGGCACATTATTTAGATTTATCTCAAGATCTACTCAGTCCAGAACAAGGCTTCTAGCAGATGGATGGTGGTCTAATTCAGCAGACATGACTGAAAATTCAAAATGCCAGTAAAAAGGGCAACTCAGGTATGAAGTTCACATCCGCAGGGTAATAAGGAATATGCATACAAAGCTCAAAATCAAAGTCAAGCAAAATAACACAAGAAGCCTTACATTCTGTGATAGCCAGCACAATCTAGGAAAACATGTAGATTGTAGAAAGAGAAGCAAAAAATCTAATACATTATGTCATTTTGCAAGGGTACACTAGCAGAGTGCACAACATCAAAAAGGAGATGATGAGGGCCTCATTAAGTGTGATTAATTCCTCACAGGAGTTGTACCAGGAGATGAATGGACTGTCAGCTAGAAAGCAAATGGGAAATGTATTGCTTTGTGCACCAGTGTCCAGCTTAAAACTAATGTATTGCCAGAACCGCAGAGTTTCTAATAAAATGTCCCTAATAATAGAAGATAAGCAATAGGACCTAGATCTCACAGTGGTTAGCTTTTCCCACAGACGTAATATATTAATTAGGCTATATTTCTACAAATTGTAACAGTGTCAAAGGAAAAAAAGCCCAACTTTTGGATTAAAAGTAGCTAACATCTTTGGTCTTACTAAGGAGGCCACACTCAGAGGCAAAGGGAAAGCAAAATAATTCAGGTTATTATGAAGACATCTTCCTAGAGAATATAGAAGTCCTCACAGAGTATAGGAAAGAGCTGGAGAAGATCAAGCACTTCACATTTCGTGCCTTCAGGAAAGTTCTGTTTGGCCTAACATAGCATGAGAAGATAATCCAAACACATTATTTTGGGAGTCACAGAGCAAACAGAAGAACCAAAAGAGCAAGCGCACTTAAACATCATCGAAAAAGTATTCCACTTAGGCATGGATTCCAAAGAGTTCAGCAAATATTTAAAAAGGGAACGTGTTCCATTTCCTCAAAGGGAAGGAACACTCAGGGAACATGGCTGATGCCAAGGATTTTTGTTCACTGAATGCATTCTCAAAATCTTCCAGATATATCTGCAATAGCCTATCCTGAAAAGCTTATTTATTTCACTTTTCCCTTTGAGAAAAGACTAAATCATATTTTTATTTAATCCAATATTCTAATACAATCTCCAAGGTTTAAAGGTGCAAGAAAGTGCCCAGCTAATGTGGTAATTAATGACTACAAAGTCAATTTTCCATTTCACTATAATTTGGACAGCTCACACACATCAGAAGACTTCTAATTGTGTTACCGATGATGAATTTTGAATGGTCAAAGCATGCATGTGTTGTGCATATTTTAGTGCCTTCCAGGCCAACACACTAAACAATTAAAAACTTTGAAATAAATATTCCCGCAAACTTGAAAGCTAAGTCATAAACTACACTACTAAGTTCACTGTTATTACAGCAGATTAACTAGTCATGCAATAAAGTTTATCGGTACACAAAGACAGACAATGCATCATCTCCACTAGCAGCAACTATGAAGATCTCAATCTCCAAGAGTACTGATAATATTTCTTCTGAAAGATGCAGCAAGTTTTATAGCAGTTGAAAAAATAAATACAAATGAGAAGAGGCTTCATGATCTACAGTGTTAAGTTACTCTTCAGTCCAAATGTTTTTTACACTATCCTGGTACCCATTCTTACCTACTAGGTATAAACTAGAATATCAGAGCAGAGGAGACAGGTCTGCAGAGATGGGAATAACTATAGGGAGGATAGTCTCTTTGTGTTAATAATTGTAAAGAATTTCCTCTTTAACCAAATGAATACAAATTAGACTATCAAACAGTGCTAGAGTCTCTCCTCTACATAAAAAGACAGCTAATTTTTTTGAGACTAGTTTGTGGCATGCTGTTGACTCTCAGAGTTGATTTATGTAAATCAAAGTGGATTTATCCCTTGTGCATATTCAAAATTAAAAACTTCTACTGAGAGATATCCACTGATATTTACTGATATCTGGTGATATGTATCTACTGATATTTTCTGGATTTTATTCCTATCAGTAGTGACCAAAACTCAACTCTTCTTCACCCTGTTTCTTAATCAACATGTTTGCATCTTATACTTCTATCATTTATGGCTGCACAACCCTATCCACAGCAACCAAGTTGCATGAGCTTTGGGGATGAATACTTCAGGCTCTAGAACATTATTTTCTGTCTGAATACCACATTAATGCACATAAGCATTACAAACAATGAAGTTTTTCTATCCAAAATTAAAGAAAATCAAAAATAGTGATGAAATTGTTAACATCACCATAGTTCATCATTATTTTTCTAAAAACTTGCAGGGATATTTTTTTTTTTCCCTGTTGCTTCTCCCACACCCAAGTAACCAACTGAAGGAATTCGGAAGCTCTTGTGGAAAGGCCTCTTGCACAGAGACCTAAGCTAGCTGCTAAAACCAATGAAGCTATCTATAAACTACAGATTTTTAGTTTTGCTATGAAGAACATCCCAGTCTTTTTTAAACATAAAGGCTGGAGACACAAATTAGGTCCAAAGTGGGAAATTAATTCAAGTAATTTACTAATTTTAAGAATTGTAATAAAAATTGATGTTAACTGCTGTAAACTTCATTTTGTGCCACATCTGGTTAAGAAACATTCAGTCTAATGCGTCCTTTGTCTCCATCTCGGTCTTTTGCTCAGTCAGTTTGCATACAAACTCTGTAAACCAATGAAGCCCCCATAAGTTTGAACTTTAGCTGCATGGGACAGGATTTATTGTCGGGAAACAGCAACTCCCTCTAGTGCCAAAGGAGCTTCCTCATTCATAGCACACTAAATTAATCTCCAGTGAAAGTCATTCTTTGCTGATTAATATCATGTTCTTGTTATAAAGTTGCGATCAGCAGTCTTTTCTTCTGTTACCGGGGTTTGTTGTATCTGCTAACACAAGTGTTAACAGGCACTAAAATTTAATAGAAAAAAACATTTCTGTGCTTGCAAATGAGGACACTGTTGGGCATTGGTGATTTTTTCTTTGAAACCAATTGCTTAAGTACACTGAAAAGCTTTGGTTTACATACTCTGACCCTATCAGACTGGCACTAAAGCTGGCTAGCTGCCATCTTTGAAAGCTGTTTCAGAACCCCCTGGCCTTTCACAATTTATTGCAAGTGTATGATTTCCAACTAAACAAAAACATTGAAGTCTGTCACAGTAACTCTGGATGCTAAATTTGTCCTAGGTGTTGATACTTGGGAGGTTAATATGCATAGACTCTACCACAGAATAACAAAACAGAAAGTTGGAACACCCTCATGGGAGTTTTTATCCTCTGCAGATAAGATAAATAAAGCCCTATGCCCTTGAGTTACAAACTAGCTGTGGCAGATCAGTTCCACGGGGGACATTCCATGCTGGCTTGGTATGCTGATAACAGGGTTGGGATGCTGCTGGTACTATTAAGACTGCACATACTGTACACGGAGGTTACTGAGATTGTCACACTCGATGCAGAGAGGCTTTGCACACATTAGGATTGCACAGCTTGCATTGTTTTCTGATGCACAGCAACAGAACAGGACGAATGTAAGTGGTAAAGGCAAAAAACCAGCCCACTGCTGGTGAGAAATAAGATTGCATCTCAGTAAAGGGGACCAGAGGCAGCAGGGAAGCTGTCCTACCTGCATCACAGGGAGGTGACTAGCTTGCAATGTCTACCCTCCATCCTGAAGATACACTAAGCACTATGGGTGGAAAAGAATAGGAAATGGGATTTATAGAAAAGATCTCACTAGAAACTCCTGTTACGATGCTCTAAAACTTAGATAATGGTCTGATGTCCAAAAATATGCACTTAAACCTTTATAGGATCACTTATTATGACCTATTCTCTAGAAAGAGGATGAACACCAGCTGCTCTGCTGCCTTAAGGTCAGAAGCTGAGGTACAAACTGCCATTCCTGTAGTGTATGTGATGGCCACTTACAAAGCAGACAAGCACAGGGCAATATACACGCCCTGTGCAGATCCATAGCAGCAAGGTATGTCTCTGTATGTTGCAATGTGGCACAGTTCTGTACAGTACAGAAGCTAAAATAGCACAAAGTCAGCATACAGAGAATTAGGGTCTCTACAGTGCAGATAGAAGGGGTGAAGACAGTGGGGCCAAGAAATTACATGTCTATCCCAGCGCAACTACCAAGTACAATTTGGCTTTCTTACTCCTGTAGCCTATACTTTTTTTTTTCCTTGGATCACTGGCACGCTGTGAGTCCCACATAGTAGAACTCCTGCAGACTGTATGGTTTTACACAACTGATATCCCACCCACAACCTGGTCTTCATCAACAACCAGCTTGACTTGGTACTTAGTTCAAAGGCGTGCAAACTTCCTTCCTGCTATAAAGAACCGCCCATTATGAGAATGTTACCTGAGATTTAACTAAGTAACCAGCCTGACTGCCCAGGTAGAGCCATGGCATAAGGTGATTCTTTTAAGTCTCCCAAGAATCTCTTAAGGCAGCGTTTCTACGCCTATTACATATTTTGTGGCTAATGAAACATAGGCTGGCATAGTTGCTGGAGTTTTTACGTTTTGCATGAAGAGTTAGTAAGCTGCTTTTTACTAAATACCATATTAGTTTTTCTTGGCATGTAGAGTGTATTTTTAAGATATAACATGTTACAGATACAGATTTTGTTTATCGTACCGGATTTATTTTTAATATGATCTCACATAATAATAGTGATTTGCTCCAATTCTACAGCAAGGGAATAAGGTGTTTTCACTTCCAGTCTTAAATAGTTTTGTAATCCGGAATAATTTGCCCTTTGTACATACCTTCCTTGTATGAGTGGGTCATGTATTAATTGTTACTTCTTATGGCCCTAGTCCCTAATCCTGCATAACTTTACTCAAATAAACTGGCTCTGTGGCTGCTCAACTGAGTGAAGTTAGACAGGAACACAAGTAAATTGCCTTTCTGTGTAGCTGATCTTTGTCCTCTTGTTAGTCTGGCTCCTGCTCTCAGCAATGCAGGATCAGTACAGGTGCATCCACATAACTAAGAAAACAGTTATGAATTTGCTGTGCTAAAAGTGAATCTTATATAAGCCTGCATAGTTACAGTTTTTAAAGCTAGTGTAGAAAAACATTTCTAGCTTTAGCTGTCAGGAAACAGCAAGAATGAGCTGCTCAGCAAAGGAAGGTGAGCCAAGAGGACAAGCCAGGGTGGCAAGCAGATGGGAGCAATGCCCTTCTTAACAAGGGTGTACTCCCACACTACCTAAGCAGGAAGAGCAAAGCAGGTCCAGTGACAGTTACCAGGTTCGGCCAAAAGTCCACTGCTGGCCAGACAACTCTGCAGACACCTGGCAGGTCCAAGGTCAACCCCAGGAGACAAGTCAGGAAGGCAAGACCAGGGTTGGCAATGTACAAGGCCAGGCATTGCATACATGCAACATAGTTCAGGCAGGAACCGACATTGGCCTGAGCCAATGGATGGAGTGTGCATGGATGTAAATGTTCATCCTGGTCCCATCTGATGTTTCTCAAAGCTCTTTTTCATGACCTAGCTGTTTCCAGAGCAGTCTCATCCAACGTTACACAGCTGTGCCACACCATAGCTGCCTGTGAACAGAGGCAGCCAAAGCCTGGGAGATGGGGAAGGGGTTCCAGAAGAGGCTTGCAGATAAAGATGGTTACAGCCTGGTCAAGGCAACTAGAGCCTGTGGGCTCACCGAGGGCCCCGATAGCAGCTTAGTTAAAATGTTTTGTAAAAGCTTTTTAGCTATTCATTTCCATTTAAAAATGGAGTACCCTTCTCACATTTCTTACTCTCCTTGCTACATGAAATGTTCACAAGCCCATACACACTGAGGCTCACATTTTGCTTAAAATGAACCAACAGTTACTTTCTGATTTTAGTACTTTACATTGACTGTTTCACAGTCAATTTATGTTGTTCATTGTTTCACAATGTTTACATTGCAAAAAATGTGTTCCATGGTTCTCAGTTCAGTTTCTCTTGATAGACAAGAACAGTTCACTCATTTGTTCCAAAAAATGACAATGACATGTAATCAAATTTGAATGCAACAAAAAAATCAATTATGGAACTGCATACAATTTCACATAGTCTATGTCAATAAAAGCTATTAAACAGTAACAAACTGACTTTCAGACATAGCTACCAAGAGCATGAGCTAAGCATATAATTGATCTAGCAGGAATTCCTGGGCACAATTATTTCTAAAAATCAGTCAATACATCTTTTTACAATAACTTTATCTGAATGTTTTCTTCAGACTGCATAAGACTGAATATCTGATACATGAAGAGAAATGAAGGCATATGTATCAAGGTCAACATTCACTAATGTTAATGGAACTGCCTTCACTGTCTCAATCCTTATTTTGGAAATCCCAAACTTCACATCTTGTGTTACTAAAAACTTGTAGTGAAAGTACTGGGGCTGTCTTTCCAGAAACTTTCAATCTGGAAGTGCAGCTGTGTGCCGGTTAAAATTCATTCTAGATGTAGTAAAAGTCACCGGAGCACAGTAGAAAGAGTCTATAAGTGATCTATCCTGATTCCAGATCACTGGACGGTCCATCAGATTCCATTATGGATGAGAGAACTGTGTGGTCACTTAGCTGTGCTTCCCATCATGAGAATGTTGGTTACATCCATGAACTTCTGATTCCATAATTCAATTGCCATGACAGTCATTTTACATCTTGACCAGCTAGAAATAGTTTTCACTTCAAGTCCAGACACTTCTTTACTATCAGATCCTTCACTGCAAAAATGTATTGGTGCCAAGTGCCACTCCAGAGTCGCCCAGTGTCAGCATGATGCTAGCAACACAGCACTGTACCTAACAATCCAAGAAACCAGTAGTAGTAAAGAGCAATGCTAAGAAAATCTGGACTATTGCTTGTGAAGAGCTTGCAAGCCCACTCAAAAACCTTTTTTGACTAATAACTTTGCCAAAATTTTATGTATTTGGAATTGGGATGAACAGTACATAATTCCAATTCACTCCTCCTAAACCTCAATTATACTCTGTGTGTGCTTGATAATAACCCTGTGTAGCTATAGCCCCATAGATCAGGGCTGCACAGTAGTGGGAGGCTCATTTTAGAGTTTTGTAAGAGATCCGGTCACTGCAGTGTCTGGAAGGCAAAGCAACTATGCGAGCAAGAGTTATCCGCAAAGCAGAACTCAGTGATGAGAGCGGAATGTAGGTGCAATAAGCACCAGAGCGGAGGCACTAGTTAGTCTCTAGCAGCTGCAAGGGTCACATCAGAGATGCTGATCTATGCTTTGCAAATTGAATGCTTTATCAAAGCTGACCTGTTAAACAGCAGGGAACTAGGCCTACATTCTTACACCATCACCATTCTCCTAACTGCCAAAGACAAAGGTCTTTGTTATTGTTTGCTTTGTGGAAGAAAGGTTAGAAAGAAGGCATTCCCTGCATGCCATGAGAATGGTTCAGTGAGTAAGGTGAGATGAAGACTACTTCAACTTCAAGAAGATAAGAATGGAAGGTAGAAAAGAAAGGAATTATTTGAGGCCATCTGCCTTTCAAAAAAAGGAAAAAAAAATCCACATAGGTAGAGCAAAGTTTGCCTTTATTTTTTCTTTTGTAAGGAATATCTTTTAATACTGTTTTTATATAGGACAGAGCAATGACAGGCAATTCTGCTGAAAATAGTTCTCCGCTGCCTAAAGATTGTAGGCAAGAACATTTACCTGACAGACACCCGTATTTCCCCAAATCAGTTTTGTGTATTGCTCTCAGCCCACATAATTCTTTCTCTGTTTTATATTTAGACTCTATATTCCAGAATACAAATCTAATAGCACTAAATTGCTTAGTCAGACATTTGACTTCTTACGCTATGGGCTGAGACAGTTGTTCAACAAACACTTTATGCTAGAAAAAGCAGATAAACACAGCTAATTCTCCTATTTGATTTTCTGCATGGACTGCACAAACAAGAACTTGTGTGTCAACACGAGGTGGGGGAAGAAAGTGCAGAAATGGGAATGAGGAACTGGGGGAGGATGGCCTTTTTACTGACCCAAAAGGTTTATCATCCTATGACCTTAAGTAATAATGATGTAACGCAAAAGCTTAATGGAATAATTTGTAACAAATTACCATCAGTAATAGGTTACCTGAAAGAAGTACACCATGTTGATCAGGCAGAGGAAAAAACAGTACCAGCAGAATCTGTAAGATACAGAGAGGAAGTCTTTATAAAGCTAAAATAAGACATTTATGTTCCAGATTTCTCCTTATCTATTAAGCTTTATAATTTGTGCTTGACCTAGGTTCCCAGCTAGATGAAAATTGTGTTTATCTTGTAAGGCCTGTCAAAATGCAATATGATCTCCAAGCAAAGCTGCAAATACTCTTTCTTCTTTGAGAACAGACAGGTGATATATTTGGAAGACTGACTTATTTTGAAGGTGCCTGTCAACCTTGCATGAGGTGGGTAGTTCTCAAAAAATAAAGTGAGTACATTTGCCTCAATGTAAGGAAAAGTAAAACAGCTTTTAACCCTCAAAACACCTTCCTTTCCTCATAAACTTTTTATCCTGAAAAGTGCAGAATAGTCAGACAAAGTAGAGCAGGACTGGGAAGTCTGAGGTGAGAATGGGCATAAATTAGAAACATTTGAATAAAGGAGTGGAGAGCTGACAAAATAAGCACAGATCAGAGGTGGGAAAACAGGTTATGTGAAGAAAGGATGAGGAGGAATAGGGAGTGGAGTTGAAGGGGAGGAAGTCTGAGCGGGAGGAAAGGTAAAATGTTTGTGCCTTTTAGCATTTCCTGCCCTTAATATGCATTTCTTTTTGGGGGACTTTAAAGCTACCCAGCAGTCACTGGGAATAAAAACCCCAAAACTAAAAGCCAAACCTAACTCCTTCCCATTCTGTACACCTTCAAAAAGTCGAAGACTGGGACATGAAGAGCACTTTCTTAATTCTATTATTCAGTTACATCTATGTTTGTTTAATTTAGGCAGAACCACATCCTCATGTCTGTCTTTAAGATGCTTTAGAAACTGAGGTGTCTTATGAAAATATTATTATATCTTAGTCTTCTTCCATTTGAGGTCATCTACTCAGAGAGGCTGAGCTGCGCTACCTAATCCGTATCCATAGTTAAGCTAAAGAATTTACACTACTAAAGAAGTCACACAGTTTTGCCAGTCCCACGCTCACACAATAGTATGTATGTAAAAGAAATTCCTACAGCAGAATTTAGAACTACTCAAGATGTGTTTCAAGACCTTAATATGTTTCAGTGCAATAATTACCTAATTATATATAAATCAGATTCCTATCTTTTATACAGAACGCTAAGAATAAAATGAAAGGAAACTGTTATTTAATGCTTTTAAATGTATCCTAAAAAACATGGTTTTGATAATAATCTATTCAATGAGAAAATTGGCATATTAAATGGAAATTTTCCAACTAGGTAATCAGGATCGTTTTCAGAAATTTGCAATTAGAGCTAAATATTTTAAACTATTGTAGATCTCCTGTATTTTCTAGTCGCCAGATGTTTCTGCTTTGTACAGGACTCTTTGCAGTTGTAGCTTAGCACTGACATATCTTATTATCTCTGGGTACTGAGTTTTGAAAGGAGCTTGTCAGGTTTTGATAAATGCTTGGATGTCAGGCAAATAGAGAACTTCCTAGAAAAAGTGGAACAGTAAAAGTGTCTGTTTGCAATGGTACTGGTAGGCCTCTGCAATGTAATTCTGTAATACATCTGTGGAGTCTTCAAGATGAATATGTGTTTATATTTTGGCTGATAACAGAGTTTGTATAAACTTGAACTGTTTAACTAGACTGCAGTTTAGTTCATGGTGAAGGTGTATGTTAAAGTTCAGGTTGCAGGCTGCCAGTATGACAATGACAATTCTGTGTAAAACACAGAAGTAGACACACAGCCTCGTAAAATGCTGCAGGCTGATGGACCATAGCCTTCTAGACTGTTGAAGAACTGTCAGCTTTATGAGAAAATCTATAAAAATTATAATTAGTCTGTATTGTTTATATTTCCCATTTAGCTTAATAAAGACATTTATCTTTTCTGTCTAGATCATCAAAATGATCCTGAAGTGCTTACACTAAGTATGTACTTTTTGCATGGTTTTCATTCCCCTGTTTCATTAGGTATTTAGACTCTGGTCACTTGTGTCCTTTTTCAATTTTATAGGACTACCCCTTCCCCAGTCCCTCAAAAGGGGAAGGCTGCATATTCTCAACCCCGGTCTCTGGATGCTTAAGGCAAGCACAAGCAAAACACTCCCTCCCAGGACTCAAATAATGATGAGATGAAGGTTTTCTCCACATTAGGAAACGCTACCAGTGGAAATGAAGATACTAGTGCAAACAGACTGGATTGATGCATGTTTGGTTTTTTTTTTTTCCCCCCTCCCTCCTAGTTTATTTTAATGTGATAGCAAACCGGCAGTGGGGTAAATGAAAACCCCACTTTTAGACAAGGAGAACACCAGGTAGCAGTTCACACCACTTCAGTTACGATGTCCCAAAAGGCAACTAAGCTGGTGCAACTTTTCCTCTCATGTAAGCCTCTAATTGAAGAAGGATTTCAGGAACAGGATTTCAGGCCCCTTGCAAGCCACTTAGAAAAGGTACAAGAGGAGAAGTTTGCCACAGCTCCCTGTAATTAAAAGCTTAAAAGGGTAGTGTCTTGATAGATGGTTTATTCTAATAAAGAGAGGGGGGGCACCATCTTTGTACAGAGGCAAGAGCATTGTGTTTGAGTTTTTCCAGGTTGTTATTAAATACAGCTGAAGGTGTCAGTAGAAATACACCTTTGACAAAAAAAGTTTATCACAGACGACTCAAAACCACCTTACCAAAGCAAACAGATAATCTGCATTTTTTTTTTTTTTCCCCCCCTGGAGAAGCATGGGGGATGGAGAACAACATGATTTTGGCTAAAGGCTGAGGGGAAAGCAATATTTGAAAAATACTCGTATTTCTCTCACTAAGATTCCCATCGTCCTCCCCGCCGGAGCCTGACCTGCTTTATTACTCGATACATTGGTTCCTCCACATCTGGGCCCTTCACAGACTTACTCCCAAGCTATTCAGCGCCGCTCAGGCACTAGGAGAGAGCAAAAGAGTTTTGTCGTGACACGTATGACTGAAATGTGTGGTGTTAGTTGAGTAGAAAAGGGTGACAATAAGGATACGGCACAGTGCCGGCGGGACGGGGCTGCCAGTTTGGGTCGAGGGGCTGCCGCCATGGAGGGCGAGGCTAATGGCAACGGCCCGGGCCGTTGCCATTAGCCTCGCCCTCCATGGCGGCAGCCCCTCGACCCCTCCACAGAGCCGGCGAGGGTGAGAGAATGAGCAAAGCGTGGCGGAACTACACTTCCCGGCAAGCCGCAGGGGCGGAGGGAGGTGAAAGCGATCCCCTGACGGCGGAGGCGGGGGAAGCGTGAGGCGGTCGCCTCAGGGAGCCCATCGCCGCGGCCATTGGCGGGGCGCGGGTGGCGCCGCCATGGCGCTTTCCGCGGCGCCCCTCAAGGTCTGCATCGTGGGTTCGGGCAACTGGTGAGTTGCGGCGGCTCCTGAGAGGGCTGACACCTCAGCGGGGGCCCCGGCCTGACCTCCCCTACGGCTGTGCCTGCCCGGGCCTTTGCTGTCGCTTCCCGCCCAGCGCCGTGGCCGCGCTCCCCTCAGGGGTGGCGGCGGTGAGGGCAGCCGCGCCCCGGAGGCGACGGCCCCGGTGCTGGCGGTGAAGGGCGATGTCTCCGGCAGCTGCCGGCGGAGCTTGGGCTGCGGCGGGCTTTTGGGCGAGCTTGTGCTGTACCGGGTGGGCTTCTCCAGCCCTCGGTCTCCCTCGGAGGCGGAGGTACCGCCCTGAAGTAACCGGAGGGAGAAGCGGCAGAACCGAGCGCCCTGTTTTGGCGTGCTTCTAGGCACCCATCTGTTCTGTGAAGAAGTTATTTTAGGATATTTTTAACCTGGTATTTGTTGTGTGGTTTGTCCGATATCAGGTGACGTAGACGTTAAAGATACTGAACTTTTTTTTTTTTTTTCCCCCAAGCAGGTCATTGCTAACTAAGCGCTGCCTTCTATAACAAGTTTACTTCTGTCCAAAAGTGTTGTTCAGTGTTTCCTACCTGTTTTCGGGGTTTCCTATGTTAGCTATGTTCCAAGGTAGTTCAAAGAAGAGTTGCGAGACGCCAGGTTATTTGCAATACCTTTTCTTTTTCACATTGATTTTGCTGAGGTACACTGAAGGCTTGAGACAAGGTTTTGTTGCTGCATCTATCACTAGCTTATAATTACACTTAAATAAACTTAATGTTGTGTCCACTGAAAGCAATATATTTACTAATCATTTTTCTAAGAGGAGCGTCATGTTAATAATCCTTTGGCTTGCTTCTTCAATTTCTCTACCGTTCCTGATCACTGTTTTTACCCTGGATCCCTACTTAACCATTAATAAGTAAAATATGTTATATAAATATGTCTTCACAGTTTGTCGCTTTAGTTACTAATGCTAAGCATACATTGTTTCCGATAACATTCTGTTTTTTAAGACTCCATCTAAATTCAGAGGAGTTTGGTGTAGAGCAAGGTACTGCAGTTTATTAAAACTTTCGTCAAGGCTATCTTAGACTTGTTGCTCACCCCCTGCCCCCTCTCTGCAATTGGCTTTTGAGGCTGTTTTGCATAGTTAAAAATATCAGCAACTGCCAAGTTGTGGCTTTCTTTGTGATGGTTTGTTAAGAGAATGGCTGACATTTCAGTGCTGCGTCTCTTGCTTTCCTTGCACTAGCTTGTTATATGAATGGGAAGATACTGTGCACTGCAGTATATCTCAGAAGGAAATTACGTAGTTAGACCTATCAATCTTTTATTGGGTATTGTTGCCGTTCTTCCACACTCAAAATCTAGCAAAAAGTTTTACAGAAAGTTTGACTGCATTTATATTTGATTCACTGTGAAGCACACTCGCGGAAGTTACCCACTAGCAAAAACCACCTGCATATATATATTTTGTTTTCACCTCATTGGATTAGTTTCATAACAAGAAAAGCTCTTGCTTGACAGGCTGGATATTTGGGTGGCAAAATACCTGTATCTGCAATGGTGAGAGAAAGAGATAATGCTGTTAACGGGCATCAGCTTTTTTCTTTCTTTTGGGGATAAATGTATTAAAATAACTGATAGTTTATTTCATATTTGATAGCAGCGTGGCTTTTTTTTTTTTTTTGTAACAGGAAAGCAGAAACCAAAGTAATCAAAAATTTTAAATTGCAGATGATTTCATGTGCAACAGCTCTCCCATCCCCCTTCCCCCCTCCCTCCAAATGTTTCTGAAAACAGTAATTCTTGGAGAGTTAGGTGATTTCTTCCTCAGAGTCCAAGGGATGACAGACACCAAATCCTGACTGCAAAGAGCACTGTGATGCAGTAACATATGCAACCATTGAACTAAATAGGACTTAATTTGAATTGTGTACCTGTGTGCATGTAAGTGCCTTTTTGTACTGGGGCCTGTGGTCCTTCATAGGTGGAAGTAAAAAAGTGGAAGTATTTAGTACTCAAAAGCAGGTAAATAGAAATTGAAGCACTTATATGCATCTTATCATTGATATTTTGGGGTTATGTATTTTTGAAGCCCAGATTACTGGAGTGTGTGACTGGTGTTGCCTAAAGTGTAAGCATGTAAGTAGTTGAAGTGAATGGGGTTTGGCATCTTTAGCTGTTTGGATACTTGTGGGGTTTTGGGGTTCTGTGTGAGATGATCCTGTCCCACAAGTGCCAGTAACGGTATGGATTTCTTTGCCTTCTCACAGTCCTTTAGCCTATACCAGCGATTAAAAAAGCCAGTAAAGGAGCTTGGCACGACAGTGACCGTTTAGAAGGGTTGAAGCAATCAACTTGGATGATAAACTACTTCCAGTCAGACTTGTTTGGTCGGTTTGCTAGGGGCAAGGTCACCTTAACAGTGAATTTGACTTGGCAAGGGTCACTCGACACCTGATGGACAGATGGCTCACAAGGCACCAAAGAGCAGTAGCTGTGCCTTTTGCTGGCCTTCCCCATTTAGGGTTGCTCAGCTGGCAGATAAATGATGGTATTAGGCGCTTTAAGATAGGGGATAAAATAAGCTTTCTTGAATGTGAGGAGAGTACACCTTGGGAATATGCTTTGGAGCCTCAGGATTCAAGGACAGTGCCCAGATTCAGTTAAAATGCTGCCTCGAACACGTACTATAGCCTGCTTTTCTGATAACACTTCCAGGGCAGGTTAACAAGGTGTGCACGGCCAGAGCTTACCCCTGTCTCTTTTGCTAGAACCAGTTGTTAATTAATCTGATTGCCCAACTTGAACAGAAACTGTAGAGTTTGGGAAGTTACCAGGACAGAGGTGTTCGTGTGGTTAGGACCTTGCCATAGAAAAATGGGAGGTAAAACTTGTGGTTTAACTGAGGTGATTTTACAGGGACAAGTGGTGGAGCTAGAGTTAATGGTATTATTTGCACTTGCGTATTGTGACTTCTGCTGATGCTGGTATCAGGACATGTTTAGGAGTTTCTGGGTTTTGTACTTTACTTGGAAAGTGATGGGGGGAAAGCAGACTAACAGTGGTACACTGTAACAGTGAAGGGCAGGAGACAAAATGGGTGGTCTTGCTCAGTGGGCATCAGATACAGTTCTTCAGAAGGGTTAAATAAGCGTATGTGATTGTATTTGGGCATACCTTTGATAGTCATTGCAAGGAAGAGAACTGCTGTTTGGCATGCAACGACCTTGTGTTACTTGAATAGCATTAACCATCCCTCAGAGCATGTCAGGGTTAAGGTTTATGAAGGAGTCTTTCACTGTGGTTTTTCTTGTGTAACTGAGCTGCTGCAGGCACCAAGTCTTGTAACCTAGCTCACACTAGAATTGTGATTGCTAGGAATAAATTGGCAAGAATTCCCATTCCTTTGCTTTGCGATGTGTCAGGAGTATACAAGACGAGCCAGATGTTCCAGTAAATTATTTCAGAGTACACACTGGGGAGTATTAGGGCACAGAAGAGAATATAGGCTTGCTTGTTGGATTAACAGGTGTGGGAGGTTGGTATTTCACCTTGCATAGAGCAATCTTCGTCTCCATGTCAGTTGTTTGACCTTGCGTAATTCAGTCCTACAACAGTTGTTGCAACGTAACAGGAAATGAGGAACCAGAGAAGCCAGTCAGGAGAATCTTCTTGAATTCAGGAACTAAGACTAGGCGAATCTTCACTTTTTTAATACTACATTTAAAGGCTGAAAAAAAGACAGGTAAGGCATTTAAATGTTAAATAGTAATGGAATGAATGTCTCACTCAAGTAGTACACGCTGCCAAACTTTATGCTGGCAAACTGAAAAGTCCAGTTAGACAGTTGCTGGATCAGTTATTTCTGTCTTTATCAACACTAAGCACACAGAATGTGTAGTGAAGTTCAAAACTGAAGACAGTGATTTACCAGGATCCAGACTTTATATATAAATCTGCAGTAGTAAATGTGCTTTTGTTCAAGGAACACAAAGCACTTTCTGAGGAACACATACCTGTGTTGTGTTGAATGTGATTCATGCTGTTTGTGTGGATCTGAAATTTGGGGGTTGAGCTGGTGAGTTGTCTACCACTGCAGCGGAAACCACTCTGTGTGCGTGCAGATCTAGAATATGAGCTTGATAAGAGGTGGCTGACAGTTGTGGCTTCTGTATCACCTCCTGAACCCAGGGGACTTTGTAATGTGTGAAGTGCTGTTAGAAAAATAAATTCCAGTCTTTGAAGACATACAGTTTTATGGTTTAACTGAAGAAGGTCTACTTAGGATACTATAATTTTTTCTGCCACTACTTAGAAAGTGACCTTAGGCCTGTGATAGCTCACATCTTTAATATAGCACAATGAGTTGTGCCATATTAAAAGCTCTTGGAGCAGAATCAATCTGTTTGGTTTAGTTGCCAGCTATGAGTTTATTACAAGCAATGTCCATAAAAAATTTAGGGGAGTGTGTGAGTATAACTAGATTTGTAAAGTTGAAGTGTTCTTACCTCCTAATAAAGTGTGCAGTTTACACACACACGCACACACATATGTAAGCCTTAGGTTGGTGACTCTTTGTAGTTTTTTTGCATCTTTCTAAATTTTTTTTTTGTCTGCTTAGTAGCTTATCAGTAATTATGAAGCCGCCTTCTTGTCCCAGGAAAGGAAGTTAGGTTAACAGGCTTTATGAAATGGCATCTTTTTCTTCCATGTAGCATTCAGGCTAGGAATGGAAGGGAAGGTTGTGTTTGTTCCTCTTCTTTTCTGTAGCTTCAGTAATTCTGATTAATTTCATTGCTGCTTAGACATCTGAGTGGTAAAATTGATCACCATCCTACAGGTTTCACTGTGTGCTGTTCTTGGGGAGAAAATGAGGCTAAACGTAATGGAATTACCTGCCTGCAAATTCAGAGGATGCTGTTGCAATAGTTAGATTCTGTGAGGTTGGCAGCATAGCCATAAAGCTTACAACTTATGCAAGATGTAAATGCTTCTTGGCTTTATATGCATATCAGTATTGTACAGCAATTGGTGGGTCAGTCATCTTAGCGAAGAAAGTTTCTTGTTTCTTAAAGCTGAAAATGGTCCAGTTTTTAAAATTAAATGTCACTTTACCACTGCTTTGAAGATATAATCCATTTGATTTTTGGAAATAGAACCCAAACTCTCACTGGATAGCCAATAATCAGACAAATAAGGATGTTTTCAGTAAATACTTCAGTCCAACCTACTCTAGATATATTTATTTGAGAGAAAGTAGCAGATGTGAATGACTGGTGTATTTTTCCACTTGTTTTACTAGATCAAAAATGCTACATAGTAACTGGTCCAATAATCTGTGAATTTCCATTTATTTAAAAGACAGTCTCTTTCTTCTAGAGCAAAATCATAATTTTTTTAGAATATTTTTTTCTTCTTTCCTGCAGGGGTTCTGCGGTTGCCAAAATAATAGGCAATAATGTCAAAAAATTGCAAAAGTTTGCTTCCACAGTGAAGATGTGGGTCTTCGAGGAGAATATTAATGGGAAAAAACTGACAGATATCATCAATAACGAACATGAAAATGTAAAATACCTCCCCGGATACAAGCTGCCAGATAATGTGGTAAGGCTCAGAAGCTAAATTCTAGTTACGGAGTACAGGGAATGTTGCTCATGCTGTGACTGGAGGTAGAAATTTGTTTTGTTAACAACTTTAGGGTTTATAATATTTCAAACTGTATGCTATTTTACTGATGAAATCAGAGACTTGAACAAGTAAAAATTATACAATTATGCAGGTAGGTAAATCAATGCACTGTACTATCTTTTCCTTTTTCTTTTTTTTTTTTTCCTCTCTCTTTATGTTACTTCAGCTTCTGTATAGGGTAGTAAATGTGAAAACCAGGGCAAGACTAATGTAACATGATGGTGGGTGGGCTGGTGGTGACTCTTGCCCCAAAAACATTATAGGAAGAGACTGCAGCAGCTGGCAATTCAGTAGAGATTTTGGGCAGAAAAAACACAGGAATTGCCGCACATGCAGTTTTCTCTTTAGCAGTAATGCTGAAATCCCATTTTCCTAGCCTTTGTCAAGTGTGGTGTTTCTGCTGTCCACTACCTGCTCGTTCAAGTTTGTTCTCTTTATCAGTAGGTTCAGCTTATTGCTACATTTTAAGCCTGAGCGTTATTTTAAGATGGTCATCAAGTGTTAGGAAAGGTGGAATCTGGCAAGTGACTTCAAAGTAGGTCACCTTAGAATCATAGACTCGTTTAGGTTGGAAAAGACCTTTAAGGTCATCCAGTCCAACCATTAACCTAACACTACCAAGTCCACCACTAAACCAATTAAGGGTAGAGTAGTAATTTCATGTTTCCTGGCTTGGTGGCTGGATTATTTTTTAATGAAAGTAAAAACTAGGAATCATTAAGGTTGGAAAGGATCCCTAAGATCATCAGTTCAACCATCAACCCAACACCACCATGCCCACTAAACCATGTCCCAAAGTGCCACGTCTGCGCCTGTTTTTGAACACTGCCAGGGATGGTGACTCCACCATCTCTCTGGGCAGCCTGTTCCAATGCTTGACCACTCTTTCTGTGAAGAAATTTTTCCTAATATCCAACCTAAACCTCCCCTGGCGCAGATTGAGCCCATTTCCTCTTGTCCTATCGCTAACTACTTGGGAGAAGAGACCAACACCCACCTCACTACAACCTCCTTTCAGGTAGTTGTAGAGAGCGATAAGGTCTCCCCTCAGCCTCCTCTTCTCCAGACTAAACAATCCCAGTTCCCTCAGCCGTTCCTCATAAGACCTGTGCTCCAGACCCTTCACCAGCTTCTTTGCCCTTCTCTGGACACCTTCTTAAAGGGTAAACAAAATCTGTGAGTACAGAGAAAGAGAATATAAACCAGTAGGTGTAAGAGGCCTGGAGAACAAATTCAAGTGTATAAGGAACTTAAGTAAAGAAACTACTTTTCTGCATGCAATAATTTATCAAAAATTGAGATTATTTTGTCAAAGAGAAGGCAGCTTTTTATTTTATATTTTCTTATTCAAAGTACTTGTTTGAATGTTATGGAACATTTTGAATTTTAGTTGCACTAACCATGCTGGTGGCTGTGAAGATGCCCCTTTCAAGACATAAAATAGCTTGTTTGAAAGCTTAAATTCTTTTGCTTTTCTGGGAAGTTTATGTTACTGCTTATTTTCAATGATGAAACACAGTAGTTTGTAGCATTCACTATAAGACCAAAATGTGCTTTCACTTACCAGATAACACTTGTGTATAGTGTTAATTCTAGGAAGTTATGTGGCCTTTCTTTCCCATAACTACACAGGTTGCTGTCCCAAACCTTAATGAAGCTGTACAGGATGCAGACTTGCTGATTTTTGTCATTCCTCATCAGTTCATTCATAAAGTCTGCGATGAAATCACAGGACGAATACCCAAGAATGCACTCGGTATAACTCTCATAAAGGTATAATAAATACTATGCATTGCGTAATAAATACTGTGCATTAATAACTGAGAATGTGTCATGGAATCTTCTAAAACAAGATGGCTTGCTATTTTGATATGAGAAGAATTTTTGCATTAGTCACTTGATTGTTCCATTAAAACTTTGTAGAGGCAAGATTGGAATTTGTCTCAGTCATTAGTGGATTGTTATGCGGTGTTTTGTTTTAGGCTAATGCTTGCAGGAAGAGGAAAATGATGCTGTTCACAGGACTTTTGAAAAGAAAGAGGGAGTGAATATGTTTTGCACCATCAAGCTGACCAATCTTTTATTTGTTGTTTCCAAACACATCATTAGATGAAGAACAGAGAACAAGCATAATGCTTTGATTGTTAACGCACATCCCACACACTGAGTTGATCATTTTAAGAACTGCTGAGAGAATTTCATGTGACTGAGAGGATAGTGCTCTTGAGCATGTCAAATATTATGTTGCAAGCAACAAGAGGGTGTTCAGCATGGCCCAAAAAGACAGTTTGAGCATAGGAAATAGGAGGGTGCAGAGGTGTAGGAAGTGTTCACTGGAGTGTTTGTAGTTTTGGTGGCAGGAGAAATCTTAAATGTGGATGGGCTTCTCCACCGCGCCCCTCCGTGTGTGTTTAGCTGCAAAGAATAAGCTATTCCCACAAGGTTTGGCAGATTCTGGTTTGTTGTTGCTGTGTACTTAGTTAAGAGTAGGCCATTTTCTCAGCACACGTTCCCTTGTTTACTATCATTTCTGGAAAATGATACATTTATGGATCTGTGCTTAAAAAGAACAAAACCCCACTATCACTACTTACTGCAAGCTTGTCTCTTTAGTTTGGCTAACCAAGCCCATCAAATCTTTATTTTTGTCAGTGCTGACCTGATACATTGCTGAGATGTATGAAATAGTGATGCTTCCCAAGTGCTCTTGCTGCATTTTGTAGAAAAACTTTTCATATTGTAGAAGGATAAAATAAGGCAGTGTTAAAAGAGCTGAATGCATAGTATCGAAACCATACAACTGTCCTAGATGCCCTTAAGTTTATTGCTTTGAAGTTGTCCGTTTATACTTCTTTCTTCCGTAAGCTCAAGATAAACTTTATTCTCCTTTAATTTGCTAAATGTGATTTATGTTCTTATGTCCTTAGTGATAGGAATAGCTCTAATAAAATCAGTGGAGTAAATGAGGATTTATGTCAGCATATCTGAAGTCAGAGTCTGGGTTTATATTCCCTTGGGATTACCGCTCTGGGTATTGATTACCAGTGCCTTAATGGAGTGTTGATTAATGGCTATGTTAAAAAAAAAGGGGGGGGGGGGGAGGATACTTCTTAAAAAAAAAAATCCAAACCCCAAACAAACAAAAAAACCCCAACAAAACAAAAAGCCCATACTTAGTGTAGCGTAAGTAAAATAGTGACACCTGCCATGCAAAGCAGAGCTGATTACTAGGCAGCTTCCCACTGTCACGTTGAGACACCGCATCAGTAGGTGGTCTTTCGAAAGAAATGGTGTGATGCCCCTTTTAATTGGTTTGCAGGAGAATGCAAAGTACGTTAGCTTTTATGAAAAGGCATAACTGTGCATCATTAAAAATATCATTCATTAAGAAGAAAGGGCAGAGATTGAACACAACAGTGAAACTAGTAGAGGCAGGAATGCATTCTTTCCTCTACTTTTGCAGCTTCTTTATGCATCCTGTTTTCATCAAAGTCGTATTTTTAGTGGTCTCATTATGCTCAACACTAATGCTATTAAAGTAGCTTGTGTTAACTTTGGCAGTTAAAGTGCAGTTCTGCTCTGAAAAATATCTTTAGTGGGACATCTTGTTTCTGTGCTTTCTAAATTGCTTGGCAAGTTAGCAGTGTGTCATCTTTTAGTCTTTTTTTTTCTTTTCTTTTTTTTTTCTTTTTTTGACCAACTCATCATCAAGCAGAGCCTAACATCTGATAATAAATCAGTCTTTGCACCAAAAACGTTTGTCTGCTGGTTAATCTGTGTTCCCATTGAAACATTTGCAGCTGTGTTGCTTATCACTTTATCTATGAAAACCTAACAAATCATTGTGTTGGCAGGGGGAGGAACTGTATACAACTTATGATGCAGTACAGCAGCGAGCATGGGAAATAGGATAGGTGGAGGTCACTCAAGATAACTCTTCAGGCAGCCTCAACATCAATCTCATTTTCATCTACCCATATACAGGCCTGAGGGATTGCTAGGGCGCAAGTGATAAGACCACAGAATCGGACTTGCATTGTGTGGGGATCATTGCTGCCCAGTGGAAATTTCCATGTTTGAGCCTTGGTTTTTGGGTGAGGGAGGGGTGTTTGTTTTTTCTCCTGTCATCTTGTCATTCAGTATTGGATTTAACTCTGCAAGAAACGTGCAGCTCTCTTTGACTTTGTCAGAAGTTGCATCTGTTTCATAGCGGGGCTGAATTTGGCACTAAGCCTCTCTGATCTCCTTTCACTTGGATGAATAATTGTTGTGTACATATTCACATTTTTGGAGTTGTTCCCAATCTGTGCATGCTTTTCTGTTTATTAATTGCCTGCTTAGGAGGAGGGGCCTTACAGTTATTTTGTGGGGACATTTGACACTGTGAGGGAAAAATACAACGTGTATGTGTGCTTGCTTTCAGATTCTTTCTGTATGGCTCATTAAAGATGAGAAAGCAGAGCTGTGCATTAAGTGATACAGATTGAAAAATAATGCAGAAATGCGAGCACTGTTGTCTATAGTTTAATTAGATGGTTTTATACAGGCATTCTGCATGTCTCTTGATTGCACCGCATTATTTAAGGAATAGCACCTGTGGTCTGTGGACATGTAAATTACTGCCTGCCTGAAATGTCACTACTGGCAACATACAAGTGTGTGTGTGTGTGTATATGTGTATCTGGAAGTAGTAGAGGATCACAATGCCTTTTTGTCTTTAAGTCATAGTTCAAAATTACCAATCCCCAAAGGTACCAAATCTCCAACATTAAAAATAGTACTGTATAAAAGGTTACTGTGGGAAGGAAAGACCATTTCAGTACCTTCTCTGCCATGCCCCTGTTCTAAAAACCCAAAAGGAGTCTGTATTTAGCAGGCTAGGAAAAAAGAGTTTTGTGAGAAGAAAGTGGTCTCATTTGGAGTTCTTGGTTCAGGCAATTCAGGGTAGCAGGCTCTCTTCTCCATTGCAGCATTAACCTTTGGGGTGATCTTTTCTAAGGTGCTATTTCTGCCCCTACTTTCGGGCTTTGTAAAGAGTGCATCATAAATACAGATTAAAAATATCCTTAGAAGTTAAATTATTCTCAGTTGTTCAGCTTTCTACATATCTGTGAATGGCTGTTCCATTTGTAGTAGTATTCAAAATGATTAAACTGGGTTTCTACTAGTAAACCGTTGTTGGTATTATACACAAGGGAATCTGATATTCCAGTTCAGATACCTCCTCACAAAACAAGTTATTGGGATGCCATTTTGTGAGTTTTGGTGCAATTTCAAATCCAAGTGCAGGCCTGATTCACAACTGATGGTTTGGTGATGCTTCACTGGTTTTAGTAAGGCTACACTGATAATAAGCAGCTGAGATTCTGAACTAACAAAGCTGAATATTTAGCACTTCTTAGAATCACGTCCTTGAGTGTGGAATAAAAACTGTTACCATCATCTAGAGTTTAGTCCTAATTCTTAAGGTGCTACCTCCTATGAAAAGAAAACAGCTTGGAGAGGTCACAACAATAGCAGAAGTTTCACCGGTAGAAAGTCTGTCACCTTTAGTCTCTATCTGAATAGGCCTTGTTGCAGTTCTCACCCTCATGGACAAGACTAATTGTGATGTGCTTTCTTCTCTACTGTGTCTAATGAATGACTTTTTAGTAATTCCATTTAATGTTGGCTGCAGGGAATAGATGAAGGCCCGGAGGGACTCAAACTGATCTCTGACATTATTCGAGAGAAGATGGGAATAGACATCAGTGTGCTGATGGGAGCTAACATTGCCAATGAGGTGGCAGCAGAGAAATTCTGTGAAACCACAATAGGTACTGTTCCAACTAATAAGAATGTTTAAAACATGCTCCTGTCCTCACAGTTGCACACCAAATAGCTCAAATTTTATCTTTTTCAACATTAGCTGGCTGTTATCAGAAATTGTTGGGTTCTTCTTATTTTGATATTCAATTTCCTAGGATGTTTACACTTCCAAAAGTACTAGGGCAATACTGGGAATAGAGGGAGAAGGAGCAGTCCCATTTTACCTAGTCTGACTAGAGTTGTGACCTTAGCAGGTGAAATACTAAGCATGCTTTTTATCACCCTCCACATAACAAACTGCCTTATTTTATTACTGTGCTTAAGATTTTTTTTGGGTCTGCATGGCTTTATATGGATAAATGATTATATATTCTGTACTCCAGCTCAGGTGTTATGGTCACAGATGGTACCTTTATGCATGTTTGGGTTTGTTTGTTTGTTTTTTTTAAGGTATCAATATCTTGTTTTAATTTCTCAAAATAATTAGTTCCCCCAAAAGCTAGACAGGGTTTTAGTTCTGTGTTGATGTCTGTGCACCTTTGCAGCACAAAGTGCCTAGTCTTGAATTTCACAGTGTCTAGATAGGTGTATGTGTGTGTGTATATGCATACAGGTAGTCATACATAATAGCACAGAGTTCATGTTATTTTTTCAGTGTTAATTTTTACAGTTTTGTGCATTTTTAGCTTTGTAACTTCCCATTAACAGCTTTTGCATTCAACTTATTTTTGAATGGTTGAATTACCTCTTAGTGCTTAGAAACATTTGTCAGTAGCAGCATGCTCAACTAATAAAACATCCTTGACATACCTTTATCAGTAGGTATTTTTCTGGAATGCAGGCCTTAAAAAAAAAACTGGTAGAATTGCACCTGCTATATTTTTAATTCACCTTTGTTTTATTATTAACTGTTCTTTTTAAAGAGAATGATCAAAACGAGCGAGTATAGAGATTTAATGGAATTGTTATTTAGAATCTGTTGCTGAGCAGACAATGGATTATGAAGTCCAGAGTAACTCAGTGCAGAGCTTTTAAGTGTGATGTAGACATGTCCTTAGTCACTTAAAACAGGAGTCTGTTTAGGATGAAGATAGAACAACCTTATCTCTGCTTTTAAGTATTTTGACTTGCACAGGAAAGGCTAAATAACACCCACATAAATTATTCATTTTTTAGCCTTCCTTTCTCTCTCTCAACAGGCAGCAAAATCTTGGAAAATGGCCTTCTCTTCAAAGAACTCCTGCAGACTCCAAACTTCCGAATAACTGTAGTAGACGATGCAGATACAGTTGAGCTTTGTGGTGCTCTGAAGGTAAGATTAACAGGCTGCGGCTGGTACACAGATGGAACAATGATCCTTGTAGAGAAAAGAGGGTATTTTCATTTAGAATATTGTGCTTTATATAATATATAAAACTGCTGCATAACATTTCTGGAAGAACCAGATGGGAAATTAGGGAGCAGCAAGTTCTGAGAGTTGGCTTTTAGACCCTTGTCTCACCATCTCCCAAGTTCTCTTTCTACATCTTTCACTTAGCTTACACAGTCACGAAACAAGTGTTGATTTTCATCTAACTGGTCAACATATTTCTAAATCCATTTTAGTTCCCTTTTTCTTTTTGCAAAAGTGTGTTCACAAAAAGAAAGGGAGAAAGAAGTTGGCATTAATCCTTTGTGTCTGTTGACAAAACTGTTCCCCTCTTCATTGACTTACACAATGTAAGCACTCTTCATGTTTTGTATTTTGTGGACATGCACTGCATAAGGTTTGTGTGGATAACCACATACAAAAATGGCCTGAATAGGAAAAAAGTTATTTCGGACAGTTACTCATCTGGAGGTTTTTTTGGTAACAAAATTGATGCTGACAGGAAGCAAAGGCTAGCTTAAACATATTCTTACTGCTGTTTTTTTCAGGTTAATTTACAGGCCATTTGTGAAAGGAAGGCATCAGTCGCTTGGCACCCTGGCCAATAGTACTGTAGTTCACATTATCTGATATCTATCGTGGAAGCATTTCTGATGGGTGTAGTGGTTTAGTAGATAATTTGGCTTACTTTTTTATTTTTTATGTTTTGGATAATTATTTTGTATTGCTTTGTTTTCTCTGTTGAAATTATGTCTAAACTATACCATTCACCTGCAAAGCTACCAAGCCAAGGAATGGTGTCTTTAACCTAAGGAGTTCTGATGCCTGCTCAGTGGGAAATAGATTGATAGCTATAATAACGTAATTTTTGGCATACTGGTTTTCTTGATAATTTTGTCTTGAGAGCTGTCATACTGGAAGCCCCAAGAAGGAGGTGGTCATGGGTCTGTGCACTGGGCTAATGGGATACACTTTGGTGTAACATGCTTTGGAGTTCCTGTATTAATAGCAATTTCTCAAGATTGTGAACCTTGTAATTTGGCTCCACAGCTATTGCTTTAAAATGCTGTGGTGATGTGGGAGGTTAGCAGGAAAGAAATGCCTGTGTATAGACCCATGAAATTAGTCAAAAAGTTTTAAAAATTTATTTTTCTTTGAAATCTGCTCAACCTGATGTTTTCTGGCTAGCTTAAATTCTCGATTGATAGAGGAGTTCTGTCCCGGATAATTTTTATTCCAGACAAATCTCATGAAACGGTGCTAGAGATGTGCATGCCCATCAAACCAAGCAGCTAGTCAGCAGACACTGAAACTCCACTGTAAAGGTCCAAGTCAGGCAAGATACCAGTATCTCTTTGGAAGCGCAGAAGAATTTAAATAAATTGTTCTTCTTGACAGGGAAAGATACTGAGGGTGAAACTTGTGTATTTTCTTTGTAGCCTTGTTTTGTTCCTCCCTCCTGCTTCATTATTCATCGTGCACCCTGCAGACTGAACTCTCTAGTTGCATTTCTAAAAAGCTGTATATATTCTGTGTGCTCTGGTCATTTGGTTTTGATTGCAGTATATTTTGTTAACTGCGTTGAGACTTCTGAAGAAATGCATGGTTTGAGCTCTAAACAAAAAGCAAATTAAGGATAGATTAACTTGTTTAAAAACACTATGGATTTCTTGCCTGATTAAAAGGCATGAACTGGTATAAAGTGGCATAGATCAGCCATGCTAGTATAGGTAATGTTTTTTAACATACAACTCTTCATTAATCTCAAAGAAAATTTTATTAAAATCATATTTTTAAAAATAATTTTTCATTTAAAACACTTTCTCATTTAATCATAAATCTTGACAGCATGTAAATAATTTCCTGAGCTGTTTTTAAATCTAACATTGCAAAATTTTATTAATGCATTGGGAACACACCTCTGAAAGAAAATTAAGAAGTGAAGATTAAACAGATGGGTATGTTTTTATTGCCTGTGCAAAGCAAAATGCAAAGCTCAGATGTGAATAGTGAAATGTAAACTTGGCTTTTTTTCTTCTTACTAGGAGAATTGTTTGCTAAGGGTAAGAACAAGCACTTTGGTTTTTTATGATTAATCTGATAATCTTTGTAATAAAAAATGTGAAAAATGAGCATCTTTTCATGTGATTGTTTTTAGGGAAAAATCTAAAGTGTAGGTTCTGTCAGCTGACAGTTACTTTATCAAGCTTGGAAAGTTACTTCATGAAAAAATAGTAAAGATTAGCATTATTTAACTTGCTGAAAGGAGGAAATTCCTATTTCAGAAGATCACAGTGTCGTGCTGTGTGAAGAGATGGGTATGAAAAGAGAGGTTCTACTCTCTTTCTGTAGCAGTGCCAATTCAAAATGTCAGCAGTGTCACTGCAAACTACAGCTCAGGGGACAGAAGTAAGCAGGCACACATGCCAGTCCAGACTGTCGTCTTGGATGTGGAAATAGTAAAAGCAACTCCTGTATTGGTATGTAAAGGATGAGAAATACTACACTATGAGAAATAGTATATTCACCCAGCTTCTGCATTTTTCTATAAACACCAGCTTGGAAAAAGGAGACTTTTCTGGTATTTCTGGCATAATAGACTAGATCTTGTTAAAAGTCTGTACTTACCTCACTCTTTATTTCTGCAAGCCTTTCTAAGCAGGGAAGATTTTCAATGTGGATGGTTGCCCAAAGGTTGGGAAAGAATACAAAAGGGTGACAGAGAGTGGTCTGAGCACAGCTTTCCCTTACAGTAACGATAATTTTAGGTTTGAAATGTGCTTTTTGAAGCATATTTGAATTCAGACTGTAATAAGAGGTATTGCAGCTGGGTGATCATGAAAGAACGTGCTTGATTGCTATTTATATACATATATATGCATATATATAAAAAATAACCACTTCATTTACTGTATTTATTTTTTGTGACAATGGGCTGATGGAGATGGACTGAAGTATAGAAATCAGTGCAGTGGAACTGCAGTCTTGCGTCAGCTTGGAGACTGGCTGAATAGGCAATGGCAGTCACTTCACAAAATCTGATGATACTGAGGAAGAACAGCTGTCTATAGTAACTTGTTGGCTATAGGAACAAAAAGTGCTTGGCATGTTCTTCTCTATCAGGCTATTTTTCTTTCGAGGACTGAAGCACATTTCACATTTACTTGTTGACCTTTTCTAAGGGTTGAGGTCAGAAATTAGCAAACTTCAAATTTGGATAGTTCCGTTTCAAGGTGTCCAGTTGGCTTTACAGGCAGCCTGACCCAAGGCCACCTACACGTTCTGGCTGCCACTTGCCAGACAATGAAGGGGCCTTCCTAGGGAGTGCTTGAAGGTTATGACACCACTGTAAGAGTAGTACGTGCAGCTATGCATACATATGGATGTGCTTCTGGATGCTGATGAATGTGAAACTGCAGGGTAGCACAGACCCCAGGTTATCACCTCTGAGGCGTCCTTAGAGTCCTTAGAGCCTGTGCCAGCATGTGGTCTTACAATCAAGCAGCGCAGACATGAGGCAGGACTGAGCTGGTGTGTGAACCTAGCAGCATACTTGAGAGGCAATATAAACATCAGTAGCTGCATTCTTGGGTGTAAACTGTACTGGAATCACTTAGTGTAGTGGTGACAGGGGTGAATGTGAAGGAAGGAGAAGTGAGAATCTAGTCTCTGGATATGGCAAAATGGCTGTGCTCCAGCTGCCCGAGTATTTGTTCAGGGATCTGGAGAGTTAAACACCCTCAAGTGGCAGCAGCCAAGGACTGAGACAGAGGTGACAGTTGCTGTAGGAAGGAGAAGGAGCAGCAGCTGTGGTTGCCTTTCAGGTTGCTTCAGGCCCATCTCTAAATCTTACGGCTCCAGCTTAGCTTTAAGCAAAGAAGTAAGGAGCGTAACAATGATTTATTGTTTACCAGGTTATGAAACCCAGCATTATTATTTACAAAGGTGGTCCTGCAAAGTGTGTTTATGGCAGTCAGTGTTGGATAGTCAGTCTAGGTAGTGTAGAAGTTGATTGTGGTCATCACTCTTTCCTGAGATTGAGTGGAAATGAAATCCATTATTTACATTCAAGTTTGCCAGGAGCAAACAAGCAGTTTAAGCTTAACCTCTCTGACAGTCCTGCTGATCCTGTCTTTGATTTGTTGAGTCTTCATTTGACCTCTCTCAGCCATGATGTGAAGCAAGGAGCTTCTCCAAGTTCATGTGTAAGTAAGAGAGAAAGCAGGCTGTGCTGAGCTGTGATACTACCTCAAGGAAGGCTGGATGTTCTGGGTGAATTAACATTTCTGCTTCTCCAATGATCTATTTAATTATGGAGAGGTAATGGTTGCCTCAGAAATGCCCTCTGAAGCTGTCTTCATGAGCACTTCACAAACTTACTGTAAACAGAGTAGGACTGTAAATTGGATATTTCTGAGCACTGACTGTGTAAGCGAACAATCTGTCAGCAAAGTCTGTAGACTTGTTAACCTTGGTTCCTTGGTCATCTATTGACCTTGCATTTGTGACCTCTGGCAGGTCTGCAGCAGATCATGTGCAAGTAAAAGACACTTTTTTTCATTCGCTCTGACACATACTGTGAGCAATGCCTGGCATCAACATTTCTTTTCTGGAGTATAGCTTCACTATCCGGTGATAAAATAACTGAGTCCAGTCCTTGCTTATGTTTTAGAATAACTAGGACTAACACCAGCTTCTGGATACCAGACCAGCTAAAGACTCACCTGTTAGTGCAAAGCATTTTAGTAGCTTAAAACCATATGCAATATAAAAACACCCTGTACATCTTGCTTACAGCATGCATGCTTTAATGTAAAAAGCTGTTAATGCCAAGATGGGGAAGTGTGTTTGCCCAAGCGTGAAGTGGGTTTGAGAGCTCCGAATCACTCAGGCCCAGAGGAACACTATGTTGCAGTTATTTTGGGGTGGTTGTGGCAGTATTTTTGAACCTCTGGAACAACAGGTTTGTCTGTAGGCTAAAATCATCCTTGCTTATTGGGCTGTCAGACCCCCATGTTGTGTATGCAAATACAGTCAGTCTTTGAGGTCATGGAAATGTGGGCTCTCTCCTCTTGCACAGATGTATACCCATTGCATTTGCAGGAACTCTTGTAACTTCAGGTGTAGGCTTTGGCAGTGGCAGTGTTCAGGATCAACCATATCAGATACAGAAAGATGTTTTGGCCAGGTAGATACGTGATTCTCCCCCCGCCCCAGTCTGCTTCTCAGAGGATCACTATAGTGTTAGTGCCACTAGGCTCTTGTGTGTTAGTTTGTGTTTTGCATATGCATCTTCCTGAAACAAACTTGACTTAGTGCCTACACTCAGAGATTTCAAGTACCAAGCTGCCTGTTTTGGTCTTGTTTTGGACAGAAAGATGACTCAGTCCCAAGTTTTGTGAGATTTTTTTGTTGTTTTGTTTTTAAAAGGAATGGCTCATCTTTCACTAAGGTGTAACTTCCAGTGTGGTGTAATTCAGTTCTCTACAGAATATTAGACACGAGAGAGTTGTCATAGATTCTTCAAGGATTTAAATGAAACCAGATGGTAGAGCTTGTAAATTCATAGTTGTGGCCTGAGGGTTATGTAGACTAGGGTATAACAGTCTCCTAGATGTGGGTGTGTGTTCTAGAGCATGATCAGTTGCAAACTCATTATTTGCAAACTATGTGTAAGAACATACAATGGGGATATTGTACAAACGAGGAGCTTAGTGTTTCAGTGTTAGACTCACAGCTTCTCCCCTACCCCATCTCCTCAGAAGCAACTAGTCTTGGTGTGACTTGCTTAGAGCAGTATTTCTGTTGCTCCAAAGACAAACATTGCAAAAGGTAAAAGTAGACAACAAAATGCCATAGGCCAAATCATACTGTAAATTATAATCAAGTAGCTGCTTCAGAGTGGAAAGGAAAGTCAAAGCAGGCAAAACTGGAGGGAAGGGGAAGCTTTAGTACTGGAGTGTTGAAGAAGTATGTGGAAAAAGCCTAGAGGTTGTTCAAAAATGTTTTTGTTTTTAGCCGAGTGCTAAACACTTGCAGACTTCACTTATGTGGAGATTCCATTTAAATGGCCTATCCTGCCTGAAGACTTCTTAAATACCTGTTTGACTTCCTCTTGCTTTGCCAGCAAATGAACAAATCTTGGAGGTTGGTCTGGGAGAGGCATCTGATGAAAACATACCCTGACTGAATAATCACAGCCAAGATTTAAGCCAAGATAATCTAAAGCACCAGCTTTAAAAGTCTAATCGTCTTTTGCTAGTCCAGGTCTGATGGCGAGATATGTCTGCAATTTTTAAGGTCACCTTTAGACCTCAGCTAGCTGCTCAAAAAGCAGTGACTCGTCTTCTGACTTTGATTGAGAGTTGCCTAGACGTGACAGGCCACACAGCACTGCAGCTTCGGTTCTGTGCTGGTTTTGGCTGGGACAGAGTTAATTTTCTTCATAGTAGCTAGTATGGGGCTCTGTTTTGGATTTGTGCAGAAAGCAGTGATGATAATACAGGGATGTTTTTGTTACTGCTGAGCAGTGCTTACACAGTGTCAGGGCCTTTTCTGCCTCTTAGACCACGCCACCAGTGAGTAGGCTGGGGGTGCACAAGAAGTTGGGAGGGGACACAGCTGGGACAGCTGACCCCAACTGACCAAAGGGATATCCCACACCATATGACATCATGCTCAGCATACAAGGCTGGGGAAAGAAGAAGGAAGGGGGGGACATTTGGAGTGATGGCATTTGTCTTCCCAAGTAACTGTTACACGTGATGGAGCCCTGCTTTCCTGGAGATGCCTGCCGACAGGAAGTAGCGAATGAATTCTGTTTTGCTTTGCTTGCCTGTGAGGCTTTTGCTTTACTTACTAAACTGTCTTTATTTCAGCCCACGAGTTTTCTCACTTTTACCCTTCTGATTCTCTCCCCCATCACACTGCAGGGGAGTGCGCAAGTGGCTGTGTGGTGCTTAATTGCCAGCTGGGGTCGAACCACATCAGGTTCTTACAGTTCAAAAACCAAAACCAAACTGGCGGTTAATCAGCTTGTTGCTTTCATTAGCAACTTCTGACTGTTGCTGTTTCTTCAGCAACAGCTGAAGTTGGTTTGGGTTTTTTCCCTGCATTGGGTGCTACATTAGGTGCCGTAATGTTCTTTCTCCTGTGGTTTCTGTTGAGGTCACTGCTGCTGTTGTTGCATGCAGAAAGGTATTACTACATCTATTGCTTCCTTGTTTGCTTTATCATTTTGTCAGAATGCCATCTCTTTTGGAGTGTTTTGGCTTTTGGTAGGGTGGGGTGGTTTTTTTGGTAGGAGCAAACTAACCATGGCTAGTCTCTGACTCCCAGGCCAGAAAATAGCTTCTATATTCACTTCACTCAAACGTGTCTCAACTAATCTCTATGTTTGTAAACCAAATAAGGGACTTGATAGCTGATTGTTCACAAAGAAATAGTACATTGTTTGTAGAAGGCTATCACCAGGTCTAAGGGAAAAAAAAAAAAAACAACTAGCTTTGGTCACTCTAGCTTTACCCCCACCTCAGGACAGGAACAGCTCAATCTGGATAAAACCTTGTTTAGGTGTGGGGTAACCTGTTTGTTCTTGAAGATAGTCAATAATAATAGTTCCACAGCCTCCAGGGCAACTTGTTCCAGAACTTTAACTATGCTTTTATCCTTGGAAGTACTGAGTAATGTAAGACTTGTCTTTTTTTTTTTTTTTTTTTTTTTTTTTTTGAGGTTATCCCATAAACCCCAAAACAAAACAAAAAGCAACAACAAAAAAAAAAAAACCCAAAACAACAACCTAGTCTTAGATTAATAAAGTATTTGCAGTTCTTAAGGACACCTACACTCTGTCTTTTGGTGTCTTCTAGGATTTTGTAAGCAGTAATTGACTCATTTCCCATTTGTTTTTTCTCTTCTCATTAGAATATAGTGGCAGTAGGAGCTGGGTTCTGTGATGGCCTTTGCTGTGGTGACAATACCAAAGCTGCTGTTATTCGCCTTGGCCTAATGGAGATGATTGCCTTTGCCAGAATTTTTTGCAAAGGACAGGTGTCTACTGCCACTTTCCTGGAGAGCTGCGGAGTTGCTGATCTCATCACAACATGTTACGGTGGCCGGAATCGACGTGTAGCAGAAGCGTTCGTTAAAACTGGAAAGGTACCTTATTCACTGGGTGAAATCCAGTGTTGCAAGTGCTAGCACTCCTGGTTTGTTGGAGTAATAGTACAGTTATCTGAGATGCGCTAGCTGTACAGAGTGAATACCCTACTCTTTCCTCTCATTTTTGAGTGTGTTACAAGGTTAGAATGAGTGTAAAGGTGTTAAAAAGGAGGGGTGATTAAAAAAAAAAGCTGGAGCGATAAGACATTGGGAGATGGAGGTTTAAGAAGGAGAATATTTACAGACAAGAATATAGGAGAATATTATATACACTTACTCAAGTACACTTTTGAGAAAGGAAAAACACTCAGTAACATCTTTTTTTTTCCATCCAGATGATGTTGTGAGGCTTATGAAAACTTTATCATAGCTCACCTTTTCTTCCTTCCCCCTGCCTCTGTTTTTTAGTCTATTGAAGAATTGGAGCAAGAAATGTTGAATGGTCAGAAACTGCAAGGACCACAGACTTCTGCAGAAGTGTATCGCATCCTCAAGCAGAAAGGAATGCTGGAAAAGTAAGTAAGAACAGATAAAGCAAATTCCACATATCCCTTTTTTATCTCCATAACTCTTTTTGCATTTTTAGTCTTGTATCTTCATGAAGGTAATAGCCAAAAAGAAAATCACTGTAATAAGAGTAGCTTAATCCCCAGTTGAAAATCACCTATGTCTGTCTCTGCAGTGTACAGTAATTAAGCTAACTGCAGAAAAAAAAATCTAATTAATATGTTGGCTTCAGTCTTTGCTGTTTACGATTCCCTAAATGAGACAGGATGCTGTGTTTGGGGGTTTTGTTTGGTTGTTTTTTTCCCTGTTCTATCTTACAACAAATAGAGTGCATTAATAGAAGATTTTGGGTTGTGTTTTTAATGCAAGATACGAAAACGGAGAGTTCCTAATTTGTTTGGTATACCAACATGTATGTGTCAGTTCTTCATAAAAGGTCCCATTGAACAAGGCTTCTGAAAGCAACTTCAAAGTGTTTTTCGAAAACTGTTGCTACTGCTTTAAAACATAAAACACAGGAAAACAGCCATGGTTTCAAAGTGAAGAGGTTAAGAGTCTAGTAAGAGTAAAATTTCATACTCTCATCCTACAAAAAGACTCCCAAGGCTATGTAGAAATACGCAAAGTCAAAGCTCAGTAGAAGAGCCTTGGTAGCAGGGTTGATGCCTATTGGTATTTACGGTGCAATTCGTTTTTTCATTTCAACAGTTGTAGAACTAGCCCTCTTAATGTGCTCAGACATAAGATGCGTTAGGAGTTTGCTGGCCATGAGCCTGCAGTCAGCCTTGATTCTGCTTTCCCGGTGTGAAGTGTGGCAGACCTGTGCACAGCAGAGTAATGTTCTCTGTGATGAACAGCAAGACTTATGTATCAAGGTGTGGTTTGTGTAGTGGTACTTCTTCACTGAGAAGTAACTGGCAGTACTGTATCTAAAGCTGTGTGAAACTCGCTTTTGCTTCAGAACGTTCATGTGTTTTGTGGCTGCCTCCAGTAAAACCTCACGTAGGCATAACAAATTTTATTTTAGTACCTACATTTAAATTTTTATGGTAAAAGCAAATTCAGGCCCCCCCCCAGCCCAATATATTATACAAAATGAGTGATAAGTGAGGCATGTTACACATTTGCATTTATTAAATTTTTTTTCTGTGTATTTCCTGGTAAGGGTTTTGCAACCTAAACAGTGTAGCATTGGATTTGAAAGAGCAGCTATGTGGCTATATGCTAATTTTGGTTCCACCGATGAAATAAAACCAAAACTCAAGTCAGTTGGATTGACCTGAAATAGTCTTTGCTATTGCTGCTATTTTTGTCTTGTTCTCCACAAAAATAAACCTAAAGAAATGAACGCACATTCATAGCAAGACATTAAAATGTTTCCAATAATTCAAAATGTAGCATTTCATTTTTGAGCACTTCTAATAAAAGCCATGGAAACAATGGACTAAATTCACAAGCATGTCCATTCCCCCACTTGCCCCCCCGCCAGTAATGCAAAGTATTGCATTCAGCCCAGTACAAATCTTGTATCTGCCCCTGAGAGTGCAGTAGTCACCATGCTCTAATGGTACTCCTGAGTGGCTCATGGCTTCTCTTGTGACCTCCGGTTCACTCTGAGGAGTCTAGTTCAGAGCTCTGTGGTGATACCAGAGTTATCTCAGCATAACACATGCTAGCAGACGGTATGGGCAAACATATATGGTGCTCAGTACTGGTTGGGGGTTCTGCTTAATGCTGCATTTGTGCATTACAGATAAAGCTTTAGAGTGACTGATGGGACCACTTTCCTGAGGAGAAAGTCCTAGTCCAGATGTATTCTGAATCACTCGGAAACTAGCTATTTCACCATCTCTAACACTCCTGATTTATTATTTCAGTCAAAATAACATAGTGTGTTTGGTCAAAATTTATCAATATAAAAGGCCATACTGAAATGGCATATTTATTCTGGTGAACAGGTAATTAGTCCCTAAAATTCACCAGGCTCTGTATAAAGATGGGACTTGTCTGGCTGTCACTGTCCAGGAAGGCAAATATAAATTTCTGTAAAGCATCTTGGCTGTAACAAGCCTCCAGATTATCAGAGAAGCCTGAATAATTTGAGGGTTGTTGGAAATGTGGCCAATTTAGAAACAAAAAGAAAGAAGAGGTAGAATTTAGTGTCTCAAAATCCACATTTAATTTTCGACTCTATTAAAAACTTGACCTTCAATTTCTTCTTGGGTCTCTTTGTGTCATATTCTGCAATTGTGTTCTCAAATTATTGCTCAGAGATAATGCATAACTGATATGCCAGTCATCCTTTTTAACCATAGAAGTGTACTGCTATAAGAATGTCAAGGAAAGATGCGAGTGTTTTTAATTTTTTAATTTTTCACATCACTTAATGGTTGTGCCATACATAATGAATGTTGCAGGCTCCATTATAGCTAGCTAGGCTTTTGAGAGTGACTCACTTTAGAGATGCATGTAGGTTCTGTATTTATCCAGCGCTTTTCAGTCCAGTGTTAGCATATGACAAATACTAAAAGAAATTGATTTTTCAGTCTCCCTCTTTCCCCTCCCTCTCCTCACCCCATTTTATTTCTTTCATTTAAGAAAATGTTACAGAATAAACTTAATGCTGTATTTGCTTTCCCCACCCTGTTTCCTCAGATTTCCACTCTTCACTGCTGTGTATCAAATCTGCTACGAAGGGAAGCCTGTCAGAGAGATGATATCCTGCCTTCAGAGTCATCCAGAGCACATATAAAATCAATCGGGCCATCGTACTAATGCAGCTTTCTGCCTTTCAAATTTATATCTGGGTTATGTCAAGTGGATGTATCATTAAGCTTCGTTCAAAGCTGCTCACTAGGCAACAGCAGCAACATGAATGTCTCTGAATAGGTATTGTTTTTTGGTTTACAGCCTAGTTTGACATAGCATGCAGTGTTGGCTTGGTGATTGTCATTTTACTGGCTAAAATAGAACCGTTTTAAGATGCGCAATGCAAAAATTGCACTACGTATCTAGTGTATATACACAAGTGTACTTTGTGTGTGTTCCTACACCATAAAACACAATGTTCTGTTGTCTCTTATTACGACCTAGTCCAAAATCCACTGGACACCGTGGGAAGAGTCCCACTGGTTTTGATGGAGACTGAATCAAGCTTGTAACCTTGAAATATTAGGAGTCTTTCTATTAGAACTTGGTTTTAGTCTGCATACACATTGGAATTTTAACATTTTTCATGTTTATGATCATATTAATTTAGGCAATATTAATGCAAAACAAGTGGTAGCAGTTATTCAGGGGGCTACAGGGATATTTTAATGAACTCTGGTAAAGAATATTTTGATTTTTGAAAGTCTTTAAAACTGTCAGACTCTTTTGAAACCAATTTCTAAGTGAATTTAAAGTTTTTAATTACGCTGTTTTAAAGGGAATGTGCTAGAGGGGGATTATTACCTCCCCTTCTGTTTTTTAATCCTTGCATTTTTGTATTTCTCCATTTCTTCCTTGCTGTTCCCAAGAGGTAGGCTTTTCTAGAATCCCATTCCCCCAAATAAGTGGGAAATGTTGCCCTGGGGAGTCTGAACCCTGGAGCTGAGGGTTCATTTTAGTGTTGTACCTGTGGTCGTTCTTCACTGGTGGTGTTTGGTGGGTGGGGAAGGATACTCTTGGGTATCCACTGCTCAAAATTGTCATGCTGTGTTTCTAGCTTAACCATCAGCTGTAAAGTGTTGCACTCCACAAAACACTCCAGGGAATGTTTGGGGAATTCCCTGGTGGATCATGCGTGTGTTGTCAAAAGGGTTATGTGCCAGCATGCTGACTGCATTCATTTCAGTGCCTGCCAGTGACTGACATGTCAACTGCACTGTAGTCTTGAACCAGCCTCCCCAGAGAAATGGTGAATTCTGAAGTTACTCTTTCACTGGACAAAACTTTAATGGGTGCTGCATCAAGTCCTTTATGACCAATCTCCCAGAAAGCTTCTCAAAGGCATCTGTCTCTTTTATTCCCCAGGTATCTCAACGAGGTTTTTCAGACAGCTTAGCTTTATCATAAAGGTTAATTTTATTTGTTATTGGAAAATTGGTGATTTTATGGAGTTTGGGGGTGGGGTTGGCTTGGTTGGGATTTTTTAATTTTATTTTTTTAAGTAGGTTGATGCAAGAGAAGATAGATAAATGGAATCTGTCTTGCTTTTCTTGTATACTAAACTGTAATTTTTTTTGGTAAAATATATGCTAGGTACATAAAGAGTGGACTCATTCTTGCAGCTGGGAGACGAGGGTTAGCATCGAGTTTTACAGAGCTCAACAAGAATGCCCATCCACTCTAAATATCCACTCCAAACCTCTAAGCAGTATAAGAACTGTTGTTCACTGTTCTCCGTGATGTTTTTAGACCAGAAATCATGAGCACAAACCCATCCTGAAGCTTTAAGCTGTCATTCAAAACTTCCTAAAACAAAGGGGATGCCTGGGAATAATTGTCATACTTAAGTAGCCTGGATTACTCTGAAATAGGTCAGCATTGTACAGACAGGAAGATGCTTCAGCTCAGGGGTACCATTTCTTGTGCTCCTACGATGTTTTGCATTAATTTTCGGAAGATCTCTTGAATGTCATCAGATATTCACAGTTGTGAAAAGTTATTTTGCCTTATTTCTGATTTAGTGCTAAATATAACAGGTAATGGCCAGAAGTGAAGTAACATCAGATGTTTGTGGCAATTGAGGAAATCACTGGTAGAGCTGACTTGGGGTAAGCACTCTGCTTAGACAATTCAAAGGATGTTTTAAGATCGGAAGCACTAACGCACACATAGAGCATACACTCCTCATTACTGCATAACTTTCAGTATGTCTGCTTATGCTTTGTGGTTTTTTTTTTTAATACCAAGCTGATTGGCTTTGCCTTTATATGTGTATATATACATATATATATAAACCTCTTTTTACATGCAGTATGTAGAACAGTAGCATTTTGTAAGATACACAAAGGGCTATATGAGCTAAATGTGGTAAATTAATATATATTTTAAGATTATTTCTTTATTATTCCAGTATTACTTGTACCACTGAAACCCCAGAATCTTAATTGTTCTTGTTTTGTACAGAAGCCTATTCTACGGCAAATCCAGAGAAGTGGTTTTTATGGAATTCTTTCTTCCAGTCTGTAATGATATTCTTGTTCTTTTCAGACAAAAAGTGAGGTTTCAGTAACTAAAATAATTTATTTAGATTTCTATAGATATCTCACCATTTGTATTTGCTTTTCAGTGCTTGAGAACATTCAGCTTGGCACTAGATATTTTTCCTCCACTAATATTTACTGCTCATAAAAAGACTGTGATATGATACTGGAACTGAATGAGTAGAATCCTGTTCTACAAACACTGTTTTGCCTAGTACTGCGATAGTCTTTCTGAAAACATTAACCTCTGTGTAAGGTTTTTGCATACAAGGTAGTAAATTTGTAACTAATTCTTCATTTATGAACATTAATTACTAAGGAAGGCATTATCTTCTAATGATACATACTGCCCTAGACATATGACTGATTTTTGTTTAAAGATTGTGAATATATACCCATTTGAAGAGTTAGTACAAATAAACATTTTTGTCTTGGTAATCACTTTGGTTTCTGTTGTCTCATTTCACGTGGCTTGTGATTAATATTTTATTTTCACTTGATGGAATGTAGGTTTATATGGATATGGTATGTAATGATAGATATGCGATTGCCATGCAAGAACTTAAATTTTAAAACGAGCTACTTGACATCCAGATGTCAGCATTTTTATTCCTATCCATTAGTGAAACAATTTCAATGAAAATAGTGTCTTTGACCTCTGAAGGAGGTTCTTGTCTTCAGTTGCTGTGTGAGCCACCGGAGGGCACTGGTGGGTAAGTGACCAATTCCACCTGCTCCGCAGTTGCTTTTCTTCACATTTATTTCTGAATTTCCTTAGGTTCCTGTATGACTGCGGCTGTCTCACACTGTGTTCCTTGTATGTGGAGATGGTTATAGTTCAGCACCACATGCATGTGTTGTAGATCCACTGGAAGTGAGAGAACGAGCTTGCTGTTAAACACCCAACACCTTATTACCTCTGCCCAAAGCCCTGTCTTGCCCGTTGTCCAAGACCCTCCCAGTACAGGGCAACAGTCACTGCCTCAGCTCTTGGACGATACAGTCTGCGAGATCTTTCGGCATCGCTTGGGGTCCTGTAACGATGCAACGGGAACAAGCATTGCTGGATGCACTTGAAGTTGCAAGAGCCTGGAAAATGATACGAGCACGTTGTGCTCAGTTTTGTCAGTTTTTATATCAGCTAAAGGGGTGGGAAGTGTCACGAGTGTTTAAGGAAAGGAAGGTCTACTACTTAGTTGTGGGGCACCATACTGTAAACAAAGTATGGGTTTTTTGGTGAACAGAATAATGCACTGTCTACCTGAAAGCCTCAAAGCATTTCATAAAAGGAGAGCAATGTCCTAATTCCTCATTTACAAATAGGGATACTGAGACAGGTGAAGGTGGTTGCCCAGCAAACCTGTGACAGGATGCATTTATTCCTAATTTTAAGCCAGAGTTTTGGCCCTTAGGTCATTTCTCGTACTTTTAGCTCCAAAGTGTATTTATTTTAAGGGTGCATGAAATCAACTAGTAGAATAAATATGTAGGTATCTAAAACATACTGTCCAAAGGGCCTTTAATTCTAGTAAGTCAACAACAACAGGAAAGTAAAAACCATCACAAGAGAATTAGGATGGATATGTTTCTTTCATATGAGCATTATCTTCCGAAGGGGCGGTGCTTTCTCACTAAATCAGTGCTTGCAGGCTGGGTGGCTTTGAACCTCTGGCTGTGAATAACACCCAGGCTGGCCCTGAGATAGGGGAAGCGTGGCAGGCAAGAATTCAGTTTCCAGCGGCCTGTGCTGATGCTGCTTCATAATGCTCCCACCCTGCACTTCATTGTAAGGCTGGAGTCGTGTGAATGAAGTACATAGGTATCACAGAGGCTGCTTAATGCTGAAATAAAACGGTGTCCCAGAACACGTAGCACTTCGTATTATTAGAAAGTGTAAAACTATTTTCTCTTCTGCCTGTCTCCTGGCTGCAACGAGTTTTCTGCTGTGCTTTGCCATGAGCTGATAGCAATCTGAGCACTAAAAGGTAACACTTCTATTTTGAATAATGGATGAGAAGAGTATCTGCCTGCAATCCCAGCATGTGCCAAGGAGAGGTGTTTGGCATTCAGATTAAATAAACCTAGTTCTCTTATCAGTCTGTTCTAACTTGATTTCAGATTCCTGCCAATATGCTTTGGGTAGGGACTTTCAGGTACCGTTGATCTATCAGTCTAGTTCTGCTCTTACTGAAAGCAACTGCAGAACTGGATTTTAAGAGAACAGTAGTAGAGTGATACCCAGAAGAATGGTATCTCTGTCAGAGTTCCCCGCGTCTAAACTGAATTTACCTATTTGTTGTATTTACCTATTACCTACAGTATCTGTTTGAGAGAGATGTTGTGAAGGGTAATTGTAGGGAGCATTGGGAACCGTATGTGGATTATTTCAGTAAGTTACTAGAAACAGCATGAATTACTGCTTTTAAATGTATGTCCTTCTTGTAACTCATGTAACTGAAGGAATTAGTGAATAATAAATAAAGGACAGCTCTGACCTGTGAGCAGTCTGGATTGTTTAGGTGGGGTAACTGCCAAAGTCTGCTCAGTATAATCCATACTGCACTGTGATGTTAGCGCTGCTTCTTGTCGCTGCACTGTGTTTCGTTTTCTCAGCTGGATGGGAGTCATTTAGTGTCTTTCACCCTACAGCTTTTTTTCATATCTGTTCCAGCTTCCCTCTCGTCTTTATGTAGCTGCACTTGTATGTATTGTTTTGTAGCAAACCTTTACAAGGGTTCTTTATACCAGAAGGTGTATGTGTGTACATGCACACGCATATGCTCATCTACCCAGGTAAACCCCTACCTACCTTTTATTGAACCTTTGTGTGCACAAGTAAGCCTTGTAAGGGACTGGGAATTTTGCACAGGCTTTTAGCGAGGCCACCAAGAGGACTGATTTTCAGCTGCCTTTGCACCAGCTGTGTCCATCCATTCATTTAAAGCTGCTTGGTTGTGAAGCTAGTGCATAGATCTCTTCCAGACCATCCTACAGTCTCTGGGATGGCAGTAAGTCAGCTTGAGTTAATTGAAAACATTGCTGCTATTTTAGGGGAACAGTATCACACCTATACTACCAGTCATTGAAGCTCTGAAATGCCACGTTTGTGAAAAATTGTGCATAAACCATGTTTAGGTGAAAATAATAATGACATTATTGAACTAGTTTGCCCTTTCTTTCTCCAAATCCAGGTTCATTATAAACCCCATTTTAAAAATTGCAAACTACCGCATCACATTCTTGTCACAGAAACATCGTTCAGCTCTCAGTGTGATAGATTCTTTCTGAATAGTTTGTTTTGAGAACTTAGTGAATACCTTTCAGTTTGATTACTGAGCACAGGCATGTGGTGGGCTCAGAAAGTACAGCCTTGGGGTTTTTTTAGTTCGCTTTTCTGCCTTTTGAAGGCTGGAGAGAACGGGAAAGCAAGCCAAATCTGTTAGCAAGCACTGGCTGAGTTCCTGATCTATGTAAATAGTAATATAGAGACATTTATGAAGCATTAGCTAGTATTTAAAATGCAAACTTCAAACACAAAAAACTTGCATCACAGCTTCTCAGTAAATGTAAGCCATTTTTTTAACATGCTATTCTTTATTGTGGTACCTACTCCCTATATTGTTGCATCAAGGATAAACCAATATGTATTGATACATGATTCTGAAGGTTCAAAATACTCGCTTGAAAGCATTTTAGCAAAGTGAGCTCAAACCAAGCTGCTCTGTATGGTGATAGCTGAGCAGAGACAGCCTTGGCTGTGTCTGTGCTTTGGATTAAAGCCCAGTTTTTGTACAAGTGTTTTTACTGCTGTATTTAAACCCAGTTTAGGGATTTTTCTAATTTCCACTTACTGTGCAGAGTTGCATTTGTTGCATTTGAATGTGACAGAGATGCTTTGGTTTTGGTTTTGTTTTTTCAATGCGGACTTCATCAGCATAATTTTCTCCAAGCTTCAAGTTAGGTGGTAATTGCAGTAGCACTTAGTCATGCCAGTCTTCCCTTGTCTGTGTTTAGTCTTTTCCCCTGGTTTTCTTCATCTGCATTTTTTTTCAGGCTGTAGGCTACTACAGAGAAGGAATATAGGGAATAAGGAATAACCTTTCATTATTCCCACAGCTTTAACCAGCATGGCAAAAAAAGATCAGCATACTGCCGTCTGCATTTAGCCTTGTCTTATGTTTGTTGCCCAGTAGAGAGGTTAAGTGAGGAATAAGGTCTTCCAAACTTTCATACTGTTGGGTTTAATCCTTCTGCCACTTGCATCTTTATTCATATATTCACTGTTTTAAAACAGCAGAAGCTCAAGTTTTTCTTCATGGTATTCCCTGGTGCAGTTGCTCAGGCAGCTTTAAGTCTCTAGAATGTGTAATCACACCAAAATCTTGGTAGCTAGCAGTGATCTTCTTCGCCCAGCCAGGCTCCTTAAACTTTGTAACAAAAGCTGCTTAATTTGACTCTAGTGTATTCCTACTCTAGAGCCACAGTATCCTCCTACACTTATGTGTACTGTACTTCATTACCATACTCATTCAAATAATACTTTTTTTCCTCAGAAATTTTGTCTCCAACTTGTACATGACTATATATTATTCACAGATATATTCTAAAACTTGTAATTCGGCTGCTTATGATCATTTGGCAGAGGAATGTGCAGTTAGCCAGTGTGACAATTTCCAGGTCTGGCTTTTCTTCTAAAATACAACGTGGTTGGCTTGACAGTGCTGGGCACTGCTGAGCAGCAGAGGTGTTTCCTAGCAGGCACAATTAGCTTTCTGAAAGCAATCAGATTAGAAATGAGAGAAGGGCGTGGAATGAGGTTGGATTGCCCACCCTACAGGTAAATCGTTTTAAGTGTAACTTGTATATACTATGTGTGGAGGAGAGAGGGAATGGAATTCAGAATATTGCACTTGGAGAATATGGAGTGAGACCGAGTCAGTTTTAACCAGTGCAAGAGCTGGTAATGCCAGAACATGCACTAAAATACAGGAGGAGTGAAGACAAAGCTGTTGAGAGTTAATTCAAGCCCCTTTTGTCCTGTCATCCTGTACCAGGCATGGTTTCATGGTAACAGCTTAGTGCAGCAATGTTCTCTTCAAAACTAAAATATGGGAAATGTCTCCTCAGAGAACTTAGCAGTTGCTCAAGTGCAAGAGAGATTTCACAAGCACACTTGGTATTATCAAAATGCACTGAGATGTAACAATTGCTGTTGAAGTTCCCCCTCCCTTCCATGTATCACTCTCCAAGAAAGATACGGGAAACTCTTGAGATGAGAAAAATACGCTGTTCATGCACTCCAGACAGGTTACACAGAGGAAATATGGACTCTACTCACTTTGCAGTGGGATCATGAGAGTTCAGAAAAATGCAGAAATTGTCACGAGAAAGCCTGGCAAGAGGTGGTCAGAGAAACACTTGCAACCTCCTTGGGGTAAAGACCCCCATTCTTTCCTGCACACGCTGCATTTAACAAGTGAGAAATAATCAGAAGTGTTGTCTACCTCTTCATCAGTTTGTGATTTTTCTCAGAGCTAAACTAAGCAGGATAAGGTCTGACTAAGTAGTGAGAGATAGGCCCTCAAAGCAAAGCTCCTCAAAGTGTTCTTCCTGAAATTCTGAGGGAAATTTTCTTCCTTCTCTCTTGCAATTGCAGAGCTAGAAGTGAGAGCCCTAGTAATAGCAAGGTATCCATAACCCTGGCTATTAAAGTTTTTATGTGATCTTAACAAGCAAATAATTATAATGCTATTAGCAGCTGTAGCCTGGTGTTACCAGAGGTTGAGGTTAAATGATAGACATTGAGCAAGAACACTCCAGGGACACTCCGGTCTCCTGGTGCATTTTTATCTGTCTAAAATAGGTCCTGACCCACAAGTGGGCTGGAAATCTTGCTGGTTCCTTCCACCTGAGAACTTGTGTGTTTCATACAAGCTCTTCACTAGCACAAAGCCAGCATCACTGGTTTTCTTATTGCTACTGTAATCAGTCCTAAAGTGAAGAGTAGGGGACTTGGTTACATGACTTGTGAATTATCAAATATTATGGTGATGGGGGCACGAGGAGCACTTCTGTCAGTGATCGCATTTAGACAGAACCCGTCATGTCAGCATGTGGGCTGTGTCAGGGGAGCATCCAAGGAGTGGTAAGCAAATACCAGGGGGTTTAAACATCTATGCTCTTCTAACGTTGGTACAATAATTAGGTCCAGACTGGATGGACAGATTTTTTTAGGAAATAGGGTGGAAAGGCCTGGTATGAGAAAATTTGAGAAGCACAGCTCCAGGTACCTTGTTTTAATTACTGAATTGGACTAGACTGATTTAAAACTCATAATGACTGGGAACTCTGTACCAGGTCATCAGGCCTTGGATGAGTCCCTCTTGAATGCATCACTAAAAATGATAATGAGGTTTATTGTTGCAGAAGCTGTAGGCTAAATTAGCAGGGAACTTAAACTATTTAAGGCAGCCTGCTTGAGTCAGGATGAAAGCATTTCAGCTGGGCTATTACAAGGAAGTTCCTGGGACTGCTGACTGAGCATGTCCTAAAGAACAGGCAACTTCATTCCCTGGAACTGCTTGCTCCGTGTGTTAAATTCATGTTTTAAAAAAGGAGATGCATGCACATGCACAGATAGCACGTGAACAGGGAAAATGCTTAATTTTCACGTCTGCTTTCAGTTCTGAAGTATTAGTGTTAACACAGGATTTATCTCTATTCAATGCAGTTTTCTTGGACTTACCCAGTCACAAGTCTTTGCATAGCTAGATAGTTTTGGAAAGATTATTTTGCTTTCAAAAGCATTCTCTGTCTTGAGATGATTAGTAAAATATATTGAAATCCAGTAGGCAGATCTCAGGAAAGAGCTGATCTTCATATGCATTTTAATATGGATTTGGGGTGTTTGGGGTTGGTGGTGGTTTGGGTTGGCAATTTTTTTATTTTCTGTACTGCCTTTGAGCAAACACAGCCTAGTGCATCTGCTTTGGTCCAGTATTGTTGACCGATTAGAATGTGATGATGGCTTTTTTTTAGCACAACTTATGTCAGGGGACTCACTACCACACACAGAGGATAAGGGCTGCTTCTCTGTGTAGTGCTAATGGAGAGACTACACCTTGTGCTGTCACTCATCTTATGCGATTAGAATGTGATGATGGCTTTTTTTTAGCACAACTTATGTCAGGGGACTCACTACCACACACAGAGGATAAGGGCTGCTTCTCTGTGTAGTGCTAATGGAGAGACTACACCTTGTGCTGTCACTCATCTTATGGCTCACGCTTGCTAAAAGTTATTTTCAATCATCACATTAATGAAATACTCTGAAATAATGGTTTTGGTTTTTAAGACAGGGATACATACAGAGCAAGTATGTGGGGGATGTAGTTCTCCAAGTCCTGCCTCTTCTTCACGTCCCCAAATTTGGAGGTGAACTATATCACTCGCACTCAGGTGAGGTAGACTGCGGGCTTGCAAATATCGCAGTGTTGTTTATTGCTATTTATGAAGATAATTTATTAAATCCTGCATTTCAGCACTGATGAACTTAAGTAATCCCCTTACTCGTATTTCTCTTACTTGTGAATTACATCAAGAAATCCTTCACTAGTGAATTCAGCCACCCCATAAAAGTAGGCTTCTAGCACAAGAGGGATGCTTGTATGCAAGACATAATCTCAGATTTCATCAAAGTAACACCTGGTTTGAATATAGCCTTGCTAACTTTGATGTTTTTCCTTGTACTGCCTGCTTGAACAATGAATCATGAAAATATGACCTCCCCGATTAGTACTTCATTGAAATGGTAATCATAACATCACTTAAAAAGAAAGCACAGCAGTTTGATGCATGACCTTCACTTGCACACACTGATACAGCTCGCTTCCCGAGCCTCTGATTGAATCCTTGTGAGGAAGGCAAGTAAGAAATTATTTGATTGGTGTATTCAGAGAACCACACTGCTTTTGTAAAATCATATGTTTGATATATTTAGTTACTACTTTTTTAAAAAAAAAAAAAAAATTCTGGGTCTAGGAGACATTCTTTTAATTATATAGCTGTGTCTGTGTATGTATGTGTGTGTGTATACGTGTATTTTTATATACATATATAAAAACAGTTTTCTGATGTGCTGAGGAGATGAAGGTTAAGCTATCACACTACCTGTCCTCATCTTCCTTCATAGTCTTTTAACCTATTGGTCGATTCCAGCTGAACATGACAAAGTGGAACAGTACCAAAATTCTTGTAAATGCCAAGAAAACGTGCTAACTGAGGATACCGTCTTAGTAGAAAAAGGCTACATGGAGTAGATTGATGTTAAAAATGCCCCCGCTGCAGCGAGTACTTCCAATGGAGTCTGAACTTGCTTGAACACTAAGGTGAGCCAACCTCAAAGTTCATAGGAAACAAAGCTTTTTAATTGTGGGTCTCATGGGGACATCTGTGTGATAACAAATCTCATGTCAGAATTGTCTCATAGTTAGCATTAAGCCGGACATTCACAAATATATGATGGTCTTAATTCAACTCAGTATTAGTAATTAGAGCTCCATCTATCTCAGAGCATCCTCTACTTCAAATCTAATACTTCAAACCACAGGGCTGTGCCAATTCACATAATTTAAATACCTAGGTAATGAGGTTGCCCTCAGTAGAAAGGCTGTATTTTAGCTGCACTACGAGCATTTAGTAAAATCCTTCTTGGTATGTTTTTCTTATGGTTCAAAAAGCTTAGATAGCCTAACTCCTATCAGCTCTTCTCCCAATCTCCTAAAATCCCCAAATGAAAACCTTCCTTTCTTCTGAAATTCTCTTCTCCCTCACTGATCTAGCAAAGAAGTATTATCCGTGCTCAGTAGCTAGTTAGCAGGGTGATAAATGACTTGACAGGATAAGCTTTCTCAAGACATGTCATAAATGGGATAAGCTTTTGTTCTGAGGAAATCCCAGTCCCTCCAAAAGGCAGCCCATCATCCATCCCCTGACTGCTCTATAGTCTGATACCGTGCACCATTCTCACACAGCCCAAAGCCTGTAATTTTCAAAGCAGACTAAGTGAATTGAGAAATTTAACAAAATTTGGCTTTCCGATTCATTTAAAAATCCCAGCAGGTTTTGCTAGACCAGCAACAGACAACACACCCCGTTCCCCATAAATACATGCAGCCATAACAGAAAAATCATTCTCTCTTCTATTTATCCCTGGTTTCTCCAGGCTCTTACTTCTCTTGCAATAGTTGTTTTCAGGAACCTAGAACCAAAGAATGCACTAATGCAGCTATTTTTTCATGCACTGACACAAGACTTACCAGATATCAGCAGCTTTGTGTGCTGGTTTTGTGCGTATCTGTAACACTAATGCTGTGAAAGCATCCAGTAACTATTTATAGTCATGAGCAGTGTTCTGTATATTCTAAAACACTGGTGCCTGCACCTCTGCGTCCTGCTTCGCGTTGAACTTGACTGTGTTTTGTGCTAGGGAGATTTGTTTCTTTGTTTTTGTTTTGTTTCAGGGCTAAGACTGTTCTATGAATACAAATAATAGGGTCATTTTGTTCCTTGTGTTCATAGTAGTCTTTTGGCATTGGTCTACTTGCAAACATAAATTGCCGATTTGAAAATACTGACGCCATATCGCTCAGTCACTTGGAGATTTCAGACCATTACGTGGTATAATGTGTTCCTCTGTTAACATTTTGCTCTCCTTCTGTTAATGGATAGATGTCAAATGTCTCTATCCCTTACTAACAGAACGCGTGTGCAAACCAGCATGAGAAGCCGTAAAACATCTGCCTGCATTTCTCTGCCTTCTCCTTCCACTGTTGTGTTCTCCAAGACGTAGGTCAGTGCCCTGCTAGGCTCCCCGTTCTCCTCTCCTGGACTTCAGCCCCTACGACAGAGCACATACACTGGCACCTCGCCCCAGCCAGCTGCCACCTTTCTCAGCAGATCCTGCAGTCAGCTCAGTGGCCTTTTTTCTTTCTCTGGATGAGGATTTTCCACCCGTAAACCTTGCAGGCCACGTGCATAAAATTGATTCTCCCCCCTACAGCACTTTCATTACCCAACTATTGGCCAGGCACAGCCCAGCCAGCGAGATTCATGAGATCTTTTATTCTGCTACCGCTCCAGGACAAGGAGGTGATGTGTTGGGCACTGGTACTGCATGTATATTGTACAGCTGGGTGACTAGAGCATTAACAAGATTGTAGCTTTATGGAATTATCTGGAATTTATTTCTGTGGTTTCTCAAATCGCTGGGGTCATCTCTCGTCATGTTCTGTATAATACAGACCACAAAATTTGTCAACGTGAGCTTGGTAAAGAGTATATTTTAAATAAATCCATAGCTTTGAATTATAGATTTAAAATGATGGAGAGTCTCCTGCTTTACTTAATAAATTATTCAAATAGCTAATTATGCTGTATTAAAAAGATATGTTAAAAAACCCCAGACAACAAAGATGCTTTCTTTTCAGCCTGAATTTGTCCAGCTTCAGCTTCCAGCCACGGTACCTGGTTAGGTTTTTGCCTGCCAGCTACTGGATGTCTTCTCTCTGTATATATATGCACACAGCCAGCTCAAGTCACCTCCTAATAATTTAGCATAATATAAGGCGCACTTGAGGTGTCAGGCATGTTTCAGGGTGCTGTACCAACCACAGCAGAGCAAGATAGCCGTCTGTTAATAAAGCCTGCAAGCAAGCTGATGACGGAAGTTATGAGGCGGCTGTAAACTCTCTCCCTAAACATGGGTGATGCTGTGATGAAACCACAGTGGAATTGTCCAGTCTTTCATTAATTATCTAAAACCAAACATGGCATTGACAATTGTTGAAGGTGATCTTTTCCTCCAGCTGTTTTGCACTGGGCTTGGGTGCTGTATAAACATTACCTGCTGTGATTTACATAAACATTTAGGCAAGCATCATCCTTAAGGAGTAGGAAACATGCACGTCTTCAGTGGCAACGTTTATATTCTCAAGTACTGTAATCACTAGTAGGTGTTTGTACCATAGTAATATTTAAAGGTCTACGGAGAGCTGATGACCCCAATGAAAGTATTTATGAGTGTGCCTCAAGGACAGCCTGTCTGGACACGCTCGGGGCAGAATAAGCTCATTCCTCACATAACGTGACACCGGACACTATAGAGTATTCAGGTGACTCGTGATTTGCACGTGCAAGAAGGCATGGCCACCAGCTGCACTTGGAGCTGTGCTTGCAGGCTCACTGTAAAGACAGACAGCTGAGGGCAGCTGAGAAGCAGCCTGTGAAATACAATATGGGCATACTCTCGAAGGTGCATTACAGATCTGAGGTCCCTGACCCCGAAGTACGAAAACCACAACTCCCATTCTGACAAGATTTCTACATAGACTTCACACTTGTCACTACAACCTCTTCTCTTAATTTGAGTTGATGTGCTCTCTGCCCTGAAGTTAAGCATATGTGTACAGCGTACCGGGATGTTTTTCTAAGTACAAATCAGGTCTGGAGGAAGTAAGCAATTTTTCCTCAGCACAGTATCTAAGACACAGTTGAGTTTCGGGGCTGGGAGGGATTTTTAGATTCCCAGAGCAGATAAAACAGCTGGTGAAAGGCTAATGCAAAGAAAATACATGGCTTATGTACTTTATGATTTCTTTTCTTAACACAGGCTCTACCACCAGTTTACTTAGTGTCATGATAATGGGTTTCAAAACTGGGAAAAAAAAAATCTTAAATATTACAGTTCACAGCATGGAGTTAATTCTCTGTATGGCACTGTGTATGTTCTAAGACAGCTTTTTGGCAGGTACAATGTCTGTGTGTCTACGGTCAGGCCTTTGGCCGTATAATTCAAGTAAACCATGTAAAGAAAGAAATATTTGCGAGAAAAGGAGTACAGACTATAAACAGCTAAATTTTTCATTTTCCAGCATTAGGGTAGTAACTATGTATCTGATGATCAAATCCCATGTACTGTCATTACTCGGACTGTAGTTTCAGTTGGTATTGATTTTATGTTCATTAATTTTGGGGTGCCCAAGCTGCAAAACCAAACGAGCCTCATGTTCAGTAACCCCATGTAAAAACACAGATCCTCTACAGAATTGCAGAATAATAGCCATTTTGAAAATATGGGCATCTCATCTATTCTCTCTCTGTTGCAGCAACATTAGAAGATCCAAGTATCTCAATCATGAAAACCATCTTTACTTTGCAAAATACCAGTTCATACACAGAGTCTTTTGACTTGATTGATCATTAGGCATGCCTATAGTACATGTCACTACCAAAGTACAAATCAAGTATTTCTGGTTTGGGTTAGTATAAATCAGCTTTTCCATAGAGCTGTAAGCTGCCAAAGAGTACTATATGTTATTAATTACTTAAATACGTTTGTAGCTCAAAGCCTACACGTTGCTGATTCCAAAAAGCCATTATATTCCAAACATTTCTTGATTTAATGCTAACTAAAAATATCTCATCCTCAGATTAGCACAGTGGGATGTCAAGGGTGAGAATACTTGTCCTGGACATCCGACACGAAACCATGTTGCTTACGTATGACCTGGGTTCCACGGAAAGTACAATTCCTTTCTTGCCCTCTTCAGAATAAGCTCTCTCAGATTTTTTAGATCACTCCTAGGTGGTTTAAAAACAGTAAGTTTTTGTTGTTGACTGAAATCTGCTGATGACCAGTGAAAAATCTCAATCACCTTTCCTTTTATATTTTTATTTGTTTTACTTACCTAAAAAAAAGTCTGAATAACTTTGACATTTGAAAATTCTAGTATTTGGGAGGGGGGAAGGGAAGCTGTATTTCAAAAACAGAAAACCAGTTCAGGAAATTCCAGTCAGCTCCGCTCTTTGGGCCTGTGAGTCTACTTTAATTAGCACTTCCAGTTGGCCAGATTGTTGCTAAGAAGGTAGTTCTAGAGAGCTCAATCAGTAATCTCAAAAATGTTGATACCTCAGGATTTGAGAACCAAACCAGCTTAAATGGAAGGATCTGTAAATTAGATATCGAGGCATTCAGGAATAAGCCCTTTACTTAGAAACCTGATAATACTTGTATCAGCTATTTTGCTTTTACTAAATCATTTACGTTGAAAGGCTTCACCAAATTACATATTTTTTTTCTAATCACAGGTTACTTCATTATAGTAGTTGACAAACAGAGGTTACAATCTTGACTGGTGTTTAAAAGCCTCACCAATCCTTCCCTTGAAAGGTTAATTTAAAATACAGAAAACGGGCCACCTTCTTCTCTCTTGGTAGTTCTGTAATAAAAGGTTGATTGTTCAAGCAGCAGCATTCAATTATTTTGCTTCTGATGCTATCTACATGTAAAAAAATCTAGCTAAGCTCAGATGGTCCCTGCAGGCTTTCCCGTTCTAGCCTTCGGTGCAAGGATGCAAAACAAAAAAGTAGAGCCTCACAGTTAACATTCAAAATGTAGGCTATTATGTTGTCAAGTTAAAGAATGAAATTTGCTTCCTGGAATATCAGTGATACAGCTCCTGGAGTGTTTGCCCTTTTTTTAGTGACACATTCTTCGAGTATGTTTGCCAGAGAAAAATGTGCTAAGTAAGGAAGTCAGTGGCAGCCAGCGTTCAGAGAAGTTGCCCAGAAATTTAGCCATCCAGTTCTTGTTGAATTAGTCATGATACTAGAGCTCTACAACATTGAAAACTTATGCTATATTAATAGATTTAATATAGTTGAAACAGAAAACAAATGTTTCACTGTGTTTTTCGTTTTACTTTTTTTTTTTTCCACAGGATGTGGGATGCTGAAATGATAGATGTGCAGACGAAAAGCAATGAAATTTATTGTTCTGATTGTGATGGTTGAAAGAGAAACAACATTGACCTCCAGAAGTTTAGGGAGAAAAATAAATACAGAGTTTTAGCATTATGCATCAAAACTGAGACCACTGAATAATGTCCTGGAAACACAGTGAGAATATACATCCAGTGTAACATAAATCAGCTCTCAGAAGGAAAGTGCCGTGAATGACGCAAACCATTTTGAAATGTGTGTTAATTTTGCTATTGGCATGAATTTTAGCCCCACATTTACTTACTTTTACTTACTGATCTTCAATGGGAAACTGAAAAGACAAGAGTCTCTCAGAGGAGAAAATCAATGCTGTTACAACGGATCCTCACGAACAGCAATGGGGGCATCTCAAAGCAGCTCTGGCATTGGAAGGAAGCTTGGCAGTGCTGAACAATCAGATAAAGCACTTTTTATTTGCAAGCCAGCTGAAGCAGGTCTCTAAACAGACCAGTGCACAGATGTGTTCTGTTCCTTTAAAATCTCAGCTCTTATTTAAGAGAAGGGGATAAAATAGGAACACAACCAATACAGAAATGCTGCTAACTCCATAAAAAATGATGGTTTTGCCAAAAAGTGTAAAATTCCTTGCTCATGATTGAGACGTCCTGTTAAATGGTTTGAGTGTGTGGTTTGCTAATGGTCTTTTTTTTTTTTTCTCTCTCACAAAGAAATTATTCATATCATATATGTATATCATACCATGCTGAGTGGCTGGCATCTCATTCTGATGACCTCCAGTTCACGTTTGCAAAACTCTGCCACATTTCTTTTGCCATCTTAAATAAAAAAGCCACCAGTGCCTATGAGTACATGGAGGCTCCACAGAGCCCGAGCCAAGACACACATTCCAAGAAGCCCACGGAGCCTGTGCTGTGACATGCTCACGCTGTGAGCAGAGGCACAATCATGCATGAGAACCAGTTCCTTTGGGTAATTCACGTTTCCCGTATTTCTGGGAGAAACCCTGCCACCCTCCTCCTCCCTCCCCAGCTGATTCAATCCCTTGCTGAAAGGTAATACTGCAAAATCCATCCTTTGTTAGCCAGTAGGAGAGCAGCAGTAAACAATTCGAGCACAATAGCCACCAGACATATGGAAAACCATTTTTACTGAGCTGCCGCATGCAAATGCTTTGCTAACGAGAATTCCTGAACATTGAAAAGAACTATAACCTGTTTGCTTGTTGTTGAAACACCATACTTTTTGTGGAATGGAAGATCACTTTAGAAGCTCTTAAATGACGCAGAAACGATTTTTCTTTTTTTTTAAGGCAACACTTTAGACTGGAAAAGTACTAAAAAATATAGGTTAGGGAACAGCTCGACACTGTCAGGTAGTAGGCCAATAATGACCTCATACTTTCCACTTCCAGTGACTTTCATGGCTTTTAAAAAGTCTTTTGTATCATGGAGACTCATGGTTGTTTGGCAGATCCCAGCGAAATCCGCATTTCCAGCTGTGAGAGGGCTGTGGTATCTCTTAACGTCTTGTTCCCTGCCGGTGGTGCTTCGCGGTGGTTCCTCTCCCTACAGCGTGCCGCTGACGAGCGATGGCAGCCAGCGGGGATGACAACCCGCAGAGCTGGCAGCTCTCCTGTCCACATTCGCTGCCCATGGAGCCAGGGGCGACAGTCTAAATGGACGACGATGGCAGGCGGCTGGGGTTGGACCCCCCAAACCGTGCTCACCCATGAGGCTACGGCACGACTTCCCGCGCTGTGTTTTACAGAGAACGGCGCTGGCTCAGCTCGGCTGCTCGGGCGCGCTGGAAGCAGACGTGGTCCCAAGGCCTCTGCGTGTACAAAAGTCCGGGAGGTCAGGGGATGGTTTCAGAGGGGCCCCGCGCTGCCCCCTCAGAGAGCCCTTCCCTAGCGCTGGGGATCCCTCGCACCACCAACCCCGGGCCTGGGTCCCCCATAGGACGAGAGGAAATGGGCTCAAGCCGCGCCAGGGGAGGTTTAGATTGGATATTAGGAAAAATTTCTTTACGGAAAGGGTGGTCAAGCATTGGAACAGGCTGCCCAGAGAGGTGGTGGAGTCACCATCCCTGGAAGCGTTCAAAAAACGGGTAGATGTGGCACTTTGGGACATGGTTTAGTCTAGTCCGCCCTTGATTGGTTTAGTGTGGACTTGGTAGTGTAGGTTAATGGTTGGACTGGATGACCTTAAAGGTCTTTTCCAACCTAAACGATTCTATGATTCTATGCCGGCCTTGGCGGCCGGTCCCCAGCACCCCCCGCAGCGGGCAGCCTCCCGCCCCCTGAGGCGGCTGCCCCGCTCCCGCCCTGGGGCAGCTCCGGGAGGGCTGGGCGGCCCCCCGGGCGGGCGGCACCCCACCGGACCCGCCTCTCCGCCCGGGGCCGGGCGCCCAGCAGCCTCCCCGCCGCGCTGAGGCGAGGGGCTGCCCGCGGCGCCGGGGCCACACAAAGCGGTGCGGCGGCGGCGCCTTTCCCGCCGCCCGTCAGGCGGCAGCCGGCCCTGCCTCCGCCCCGCCGCCGGGTCGGGGCCGGCCGGGAGGCGCAGGGGCAGCCCCGCGGCGCCGACGATGGAGCCGCCGGTGCCGCCGCCTCAGGAGCAACCGCCGCGCTCTCGCTCCCACACGGTCACCACCACCAGCAGCTCCTTCACCGCCAACCTGTCGGCCAGCTCCAGCACCCTCGCCTACGACAGGGAGTTCCTGCGGACCCTGCCCGGGCTCCTCATGGTGACCGAGATCGTGAGTGAGCCCGGGGCGGGCGGCGGCCATGGAGGAGCCGGGCCGGGGGGTGCGCGGAGGGGCGGGGGGGGGGAGCGCCGGCCCGGCACAGGGCGCTCAGCGGGTTTTCGGGGCAGCGCTGCGGAGAGTTCCCGCCGTGGTTTGGAGGTTGGGCTCTTTCCCCTCAGTTCAGCACCTGATGCGGCTTCGGAGCGGGCAGGTGAAGCGGAGGGAGGGGACGGCTTGGAAACAAGGGCGGCTTTACCGGGGGGGGCACAGCGCTCCCGCCTCGAAACCACCGACAAACGCGAGGCTGCTGCAGGGCACGTGCAGGCTGTTCTGGTCTCCGGCAGCGTTTGCGGAATCATCGCCTCTCGTAGCGGAAAAAAATGAGCTTTGGCAGATCGGGAACTGATTTTTGGAGGCTTTTCTTTTAACGGCATCGGTTGTATACGCTTCGTACTTGATAGCGCACCGGTAACCGTGACGTGAGAGTTGAGGAGGCAACTTATCTTCGTTTTGCAGGTCAATAAAAAACATTTCCTTATGCTTAGTGATTAGCTACACCTGTGCAGAGCGGGATAGGAACTAACGCCTTTTGGGTTTGGGGAGTGATTTTACTTTTTGCCGGTCCTTTCTAAGCTGTAAATGAACGTACAGATGGCCAGGCAACGTGGGGTTTAGCCACTTGCCTTAGCGGTAGGCAGCGAACAACGCAGCGCTGAGATGTCTCTGCAGGCCTGCCTGCTCCCAGTGTGTTAAGCAATAGATACTCAGCATCTCCGCTCAAAAATAATGCGTTTCTTTTAAGTCTGCTCATCTACGCTATTAATAGTTAAGGAACTTAAAAGAGCTGGTTGCCCCAACTAATTTTTTCAGTTTCCTGTGTGATGTTTTTGCTTTGATGGCGCTTGAAGGATTAACTTATCTGACCAGATTAATTTCCAAGGCTTGAAAACATTGCGCTTCACCAGAGCAGTGGAATGACTGTTGGCTTTGCTGACTTCAAAGTTAAAATAACCAAGCGAAGCTTCGGGCTGACGTGCAGTGTAGGGCCTCTGGCAGGAACGGTGCCGTCAGTCGGAGAGAGGATGCGCGTTACAAGATGCCAGCTGCCATGTGGGCAAGTAGCGGTGAGGATGTGAAGTCAGAGCCTGCTGCCAGCTGGTACCTTGTGTGCCGGCATGGTTGGGAATTTTGGCAATCTTTAGTAGGCAGGTGATTGTAGGCTTGTTTCGGTTGTTAAATACAGGGGATGCTTCACTGTCAAAGTTGTGGTAGATCTGCGAATAAAGAAGTCTTAGTTTTTGAAAGAAAAGCTGCTTTCTTTTCCACTCTTCTTCAGTTACTAATTACAACAGAATTACGAACCTTTCGTGTACTTTATCTGAAGAGTGATCCCACTGTAGATTGTTAGAGAGGTGCCCAAGGCTTCTCCCAAGCCCTGCTGGAATGTTATATATTCAGCCTGACTACGAACACTGCATCAGCTGCACTTACATTGAGCTACATGGCCACAGGGCATGGACAGTCTCTTGCTTACTCTTTGTTGGAAGTGTGCTTTCTAGTTTGTGTTGACAGGTGATGATATTTGTGTAGCTTACCTTTCTAAACAGAGTGATGATGGTTTTTAGGGGCACTTTGTTTCCTATCAGCCATTCCTGAGTCCTGGAATAAATATAAAATGATTCTTCAGCAACCGTTTTGAGACGCTTGAGTCCATTAATATTGACATGTAGAGCCAGCTTTGGTTTAAGTTTCATAAGTACTTGAGAACACATTTACCAGCTTCAGAAAGAACCTCAATGCTACCTGACTTTGTAGGCTAGCGTAGAGTTGTGTCTGCACTACAGGCTTCCACGTATGTATTTTTATTGATCAACAGTGTGAAGATGTGCAGTTCCTGGCCAACTCAAAGGAGGTGGTTTGTGTTGATGTATTTGAGAGAATTTTTAATACAAAGTTGAAAGCAATAAGGTAGGACCTGCAGAAGTAGAGTATTGCTAGATACTGCCCTTGAGGAAATACTTCTGGTTCTTAACCCCACTTATTTTAAAGCAGGTAGAGTAGCTGTTCTTCTGTGAAATTAAAGGAAAAGAAAAAACATATTGGTGAATAACTTGATATGGAATTAACTGAAATAAAACCAGTTATTAAAATCAAATAAATGAGTTTGTGTGTGTGTGCGTGTATACGTTTGGCACTGGGTTTTGGTCAAACCTTTTCTACCAGTTCTGTATGTTCTTTTTTTTTCTGAGAGAAAATGTGCTTTAAGAGAGCATGACCAGCTTTACACAAGATCTCTATTTCAAAATGGGCTGTGCATATTCAGCAGTAATAGAGTTGTGTACCCTAAACCAGTCAGTTCCTGCCTGCTCTCATCATCCTATATATATGAAAGTTGTGGCTTGCCTGCACAGATTGGCTCTTCAGGATGTTTCTGACCCTGAGTACTGATCCCTCCCAGCTCACAGCACAATCCTTCTGCTAAGGATTTGCAAACCTGTAAATGGGACGAACTCTTATGTGTGTCTGTATTTCAGTCTCAGGAGTTTGCAGCCTGATAGATCCTTTTCAGTCTAAGCACCAAGCTCTGAAGTGCAGCAGCTGTGGTAAGAGCATACTTTTGCTTATGCTGCCCCTGCTCTGGAGACACCTGCAAGACGGATGGGAAAGAGGACTGGTTTTCGTAATATCTGTTACAACTGCAGCTACTCATCTGCCAGACTGTGTGTTCGTTAGGATACTATGTTAAAGCTAAGCTAGGGGTGTTAAACAACTGTGCTAAATGTTCTGAGAGTTTGCACTGTGGGGCTGCATAAATATTTGATTATTGCCGCTGTCAGTCAGTGACATGCATGCAGCAAGAGGAGTGCAGTCTGTGACTCCTGGCTCTGAAACTAGAGCTATCTTCTCTGTATAGGCAAAGGGCAAATCTGTGTTATTCTTTAACCAAAGAGAATGGAAAAGTGCAAAGTTACCACAGAATTTAGATCTTTCAGTCCCTTATATGAAGGATCTTGATCAGGTTTTGCTCTTACCTCCCTAATTTGGATACTGTGAAGATGACTTAACTGCTGCATGGATTTCCGCATGTGCTGGTAACTAGCCTGCTTCTGCACTGAGGCTGTGGTTTAATGGCACAGTAAATTCAGCTTAACGGTTCCTACTAAGAGATTCTTTGCAATGCTGCAAAACGCTGGTCTGCTATTAACTCAGTCTGCTGTTTCCGATTTGTTCAAAATGAGTTAGCTTTATAAAGACAAGTTTTATGATGGATCAGGTATTATTGTCCTTTACTCAGCTGCTTTAAAGCAAGTTTAAATCTGGGATGAGGTTGACTGTGCCTATTCAGCTGTAATGGAGTCATGTACCCAAACCTGGTTCAGCTTAATTTTGTAATGCCATTTGGTCTAGCACTGCACGCATCTGGTATGAAAGAACACAGAACTGCCTGAAGTATAGGCTGAATTACCTGGTGCTGACAGATTTCCATTGCCTTCTACATCTGCCTCCATGACCAGAGAGCGTGCAGGGTTTCCTGTCACTTACTGGGAAAGAACTGAGGTCAGTTTATTTCAGTGCAAAGAGCAAAATAGAAAATGCCACTGGATTTCTGGGAGAGGTCTTTGGGAACTGGCATAAAACACAGCTTTGGTGTGTGGGAGCTTATCCAAATTACTTGTATACAGAAGTAATGATGCTTGCTGAACAGGGTAGAGGCTTCTGACTCGGGAGACTTGGATTCACTGGCCTCAGTTGGCCAGTGACTACTGACAATGAATTTATCTGCAACTCTCTAAGTTCTCTGAATGACTTCTCCATTCATGGAATATGGACACAAATCTTTGTAAGGCACACTGAGAGCTGTTGGTGGAAAATAATATATAAGACGTAAGTGGTGTTACATAAAGTCTTTAATTCAGATGTTGATCACCTGAGTTGACACTGCAGTAAAAATATATCCTGCAGAAGATAATTGATACTTATTCTTATAGTGTAGCGCACCCCCCAAGGAGGATTTATATTTTTAAAAGAAGCAAGTACAGCAATTTCCAGAGATGTCTTTTGAGTGTTTCTTTCCTGTACAATGATGGCCCAGAAAGTCTATATATTTGTCTTCCTGGGAATTTTATGGCCAGGATAAATGATGGCTAGTGGTACCTTCTCAGACCTTTAAATCAGCTTCTGAAGTCAAGCATTATGGATCACTCTGCAGAAGTGGAGAGTTTTGTGGTTACTATGGATGTAGTTATAAAAATATTTACTTTCTAGCAGAATGACATTGATTCCTTCAGATTGTTGCTTCACACCAGTATGTTGCTAGATACAGTCTCCCGTAAAACTTGCCCTACTAATTTTAAGGCTTGTAATGCTATTTCTCCTTAACAAAAACACATACTACATAGCTTGGAAAGGTTTGGAAGGTTGTTATGCTGCTGCTGCAAGTGAAAGCTTATGATGGTGTAAACTTTAATTGATGATCTCTAAAGGCACCTTCCAACCCAAAGCATTCTGTGATTCTATGATTCTAAGACTTTCTCTTCTATCAGGAACTGTAGAGATTTTTTTCTGGTTTGTATTTGTGGTTTGTTTTTTTTTTTCCTTCTTATAATGCATTTTTTACTCCAGTCATAGCATGTCTGCCTGCATGTAGCTGACAACACTGAGGCACCTTCTGATGTGTTGAACAAGTGCTTTGCCTAGAGGAGGTGTACATAAGCATGGTCTTAAAACAGTTCACTCTGAATTACTGAGTGAAAAGAAGTATCCTGTACTAGTCAGTCACTTCATCCAGTAGCTTTGTCTTCCTGTGCATGAATAAGAAAATGCACAATATAAAGTCTAAGCTCTCTCCTTTGGTCTTAACCAGACAAAACTCTCACTGAAGGCAGGTTTCTGTTCTCCCTTTTTTAGGTGCTGCTGTTCCATCACTGACCTTTAGTGTAACTGTCCTTAGTGTAGTGGATATACACACATCTATACAATTTCCATCTTCCTCTAGGATCATATTATTGTTTAAAGTTCTGTTTCCTTAAAGGTCTTTGGTTTCCTGGTCAAGATCAGGGTGTTTCCTTGGGAAGAGAGATCTGTTAGGGGGTGTGGTGGACTGACCCTGGCTGGATGCCCAGTGCCAACCAAAGCCGCTCTATCACTCCCCTTCTCAACTGGACAGGGGAGAGAAAACATAACGAAAAGCTTGTGCGTCAAGATAACGACAATGAGAGGTCACTCAGCAATTGCTGTCATGGGCAAAACAGGCTTGACTCGGGGAAAATCAGTTTAATTTATTACCAGTCAAATCAGAGTAGGAAAATGAGAAATAAAAACTAAATCTTAAAACACCTTTCCCCACCCCTCCCTTCTTCCTGGGCTCAACTTCACTCCTGATTTTCTCTACATCCTCCCCCCGAGTGGTACAGGGGGATGGGGAATGGGGGTTGCAGTCAGTTCATCTCACGTTGTCTCTGCCGCTCCTTCCTCTTCAGGGGCGGACTCCTCACACTCTTCCCCTGCTCCAGCATGGGGTCCCTCCCATGGTAGACAGTCCTCCATGAAATTCTCCAGCGTGGGTCCTTCCCATGGGCTACAGTTCTTCACGAACTGCTCCAACATGGGTCCCTTCCACAGGGTGCAGTCCTTCAGGAGCAGACTGCTCTAGTGTGGGTCCCCCACGGGGTCACAAGTCCTGCCAGCAAACCTGCTCCAGCGTGGGCTCCTCTCTCTCCATGGGTCCACAGGTCCTGCCAGGAGCCTGCTCCAGGGTGGGCTTCCCGCAGGATCACAGCCTCCTTCAGGCACATCCACCTGCTCTGGTATGGGGTCCTCCCCAGGCTGCAGGTGGATATCTGCTCCACCATGGACCTCCATGGGCTGCAGGGTCACAGCCTGCCTCACCATGGTCTTCACCATGGGCTGCAGGGGAATCTCTGCTCTGGTGCCTGGAGCACCTCCTCCCCTCCTTCTTCACTGACCTTGGTGTCTGCAGAGTTGTTCCTCTCACGTATTCTCACTCCAGCTGCAGTTTTTGTGTCCCTTTTTTTTTTTCTCCTTCTTAAATATGTTATCTCAGAGGTGCTACCACCATTGCTAATTGGCTTGGCCTGGGCCAGTGGTGTGTCCATCTTGGAAGCCAGCTGGCATTGGCTCTGTTGGACATAGGGGAAGCTTCTAGTAGCTTCTCACAGAAGCTAGCCCTGTAGTCCACCCTGCTACCAAAACCTTGCCACGCAAATCCAATATGGGGGGGCATAAGAAAATAGAAGGTTTGGAAAGTGTTGTCTGGAATGTGCTCCAAGTGCAGATAGAAACAGTAGTAGGACTGACATGGTAAGAGGGTGAAAATGCCTCTCAAACTGAATGTTGATATTTTACAAAAGGTCAAAAATGCAAAATATTCTCAATACCTCAGGGTTAAGTTAGAATATGTATGAAATGTCATTATGTCTTCATGAGAAGAATGCTTTAAAGACATAGTTAAACATCAACTTTGTTCTTGGGTGGATAGTGAATAGAATACAATTCCTTCTCCCTCACCCCTCCCAAACTCTAGAAAACAATTTCTTTCTTTTGTACCTACAAAAATTCTTATGCAACCCAAAGCTAGTCTTAAATAATCTTTTGTGGCCTCCAGTAGCCTGTGTCTGTATGTTGGTGAAATGTGCAGTCCTCCCATTATTCTGAATGGAATAGGTACCGCTTCCTAGGCGTTCAGCTTTAGCATGGTGCTGTGGCTGGGTGTGTGACTCATGAGGATGGGTGCTGAGGCTAAAACCATCGTGGTCTGAGGGCAAAGGTTGATGATACAGTTGGAAAGGGATTGGGACTGCATTCCTGAAAACTGCCTTTTTCCAGTTATGCTAGCCGGTCCAATAAAAATCTTCATGGAAGCTATGGAAGACGTTTTCCGCCCCTGCCTTCCCCACCAAGTTCCACATCCTTGGGTAATTGTACTATGGGAACCGAGTTGCCTGTGAAGACAGTGGTATTGCCAGATACAGAAAATGATGGGCATACTTGATGCTGTGTTTTGTCCTAAAATGAATACAAATCCTGGATGTGCCTGTCTCTCTTTTCTCTGTGATTGTTGTGGGTTGTTTTTTTTTTTTTTTCCTCCCCTCATGTTATATTCTTTTTTCCCTCTTTCTGCACTGGGATTCCTGCCTTCTCCTTGGAATGATTTATTACACACTGTTAAAACCTCAAATTAGACATCTTAAAGTAGTGTATGGCTATCTAAAAAAGTTTTCCTTGCCACATATGGTGAAGAGGTATATTTGCTGGCAGCTTAATAAGAATGCGAGTAGGGAAAGGATGAAGACAAAAAGGTTTCTTGACTGAGTCACACAGAGGACTCTTACAAAATCATAAATGGCCCACAAGTTTCTGACTCAGTCTTAACCATTAACGAAATGCTGCTTCTACAGCAAGAGCAGATGCCTTTTGCTCCCTGCCCTAGGATGCTGGGAGCGCTGCTGCATACCTGCGGAGCCTGCGGATGTGTCTGCTCTGTCCTATGTCCTGCACTGACTGCGTAGCAGCAACAGGCAGGGTTAGAGCAGCGGTGGCTCAAGGATTCTTCTTAAAAACTGAATTCTCAAAACCACAGAAAAATTCTCTTAGGGACTCTGAGCCCTTCTGAATGGGAAGCATAGCAGGAATTATAATGTGCTGCCCTTGTTTGGTGAGTGCCTTCTCATTCAGCCTGCTGTTCTTTCCTGTTCTCTCCTGGGAATAATAGTGGCATATAGTCAGTTTCTAATGGTTCTGCTTTTTTTTATATATATATATGTGTGTGTGTGTATGTACTTTTTTAGCTTTGTTTTTCTTTTGGATAAAGTATGTATTGTAACAGTGTGATATTTCTGCACTTGTTCCCATTTCAATTCCAGGAAAGCAATAGAAAGCGTGTCCTTGCAGAGAGGACCAAGCCCTCTTTTCTAGGGTCAAACAGCAAATAGATTTTAGTGTCCATCAGACCTTTGGCAAGGTAGTTCTGCTTATGTGGCCTGAGCCAGTTTCCGTGAAAGCTGCTGGCACTGATTCACCTTGCCTCTAAAAGGAGCAGCTCAGGTATAAGACTGGTAAAACTCCAGCGAAGGAGGGAGTGAGTAAGGAAAGAATCAAGTCACTGCTCTGAGTGGGAGCTGGGTCTGGTCCAAGGAAGGCTTGGTGTTAAGCTTATGTCAGTGAACTGAAAGAGGCTGGGGTCTTGGTTCCACATTTATTAATACTGGATCCAGGCTTTGCCAGATCACTTCACTACACAGCCTTGGATCAGTCCTGGGTGTGACTGCATTTTTGCCCAGTTAGAGCACAACATTGACTGTTTGCAGTTTGTTTCTGCAAGGTATGGGTGTGCAGATGAGGCTGGTGCAACCACAAGTTTGTTGAGACAAAAATCTTCAAAGTAAAACAAAACGAATTTCAACAAATTGGTATTAGAGGGGAGCTGTCCCAACAGTTTGTTCTGAGCAGCCACAATGTTTCTGGTCCAATATGAGATGCGCTAAAGTCAGATTTTGTAGAACTGAGGTGAACTAAGTAAGTATGGTAGTAATCAGCAAGATGTTGTCAGTCTTTGGATATATCATAATCTAGTTACAAAGAATAAATACATTGAAAAATGCTAGGTAGGACTGGAAAGAGGCTATGTGGGCAAAGCAGCTTCTCTGATCATACTCGGGTAATTGTTGCTTGTGTTTAGCTGATGGCCTGATGTGCACAACTTGAAAGGAAGCATGTCAAGAACCTCTGCTTCATACCTGAAAACAAGACTGGTTTGTATCATCAGCTTTAAATGTGACTGCTATGTCCAGGCATGGATTTAAATATATTAAAGGTGACACTGTTTTGCACAGACTCCATTTATTTAGCCTGGAAGCTGTACAGCCACTAACAGCGTCCCCTTTTTTGTTCCTTTGTATGTGTGTATAGTGATTACATGAAAGAGTCCCTTTAATATGTATTTTAGCATCTGTTCTCTTCATTCAACAGTAGTGCTATTCCCAAGGCTGCAGCTCCTGCAACAGGTAATAGCTGAACATGGCAGCACAGTTTTGGGAGGAGTATGGGGAACCACAGGAGAAATTTAAAAATGGAGACACAGAGTGGCAGGCAGGAATTAAGCATCGGGGGACAGGGGAACTGGCAAAAAAAGCCTGCAGTGTATCTTTAAAATGACACTTCAACTAATAAAATCAGCCTTGGTTGTCTCCAACCGGAGACAGGTGGTGTAGGGCAGACTGACAAGGGTCAGGTGAGGGGAGGGTGAATCCATGGTTGGATGCCTGCTAGTACTGCTGTAGATTGGAAAGCATAAACAAATGTGCAATTGTCCTCTACAGGCTCAGACCACAACTATGATACGTGCTGGGGAGGGTGGTGCTTTTATTCAATCCTTTGAGGGAAAAAAAACACCCAAAAATGACAGCACCTGCACTGATTTGGTTTTAGTTTAATTTCTAAACCATGATGTACCTCGCTGCCAGTAACATCATATGCTGTTTCAAAGAGCTTGCATGTGTATAGGCACATATAAAACAATTAAAAAATATTATTATAGCTGAAGGTCTTGGAAATTAAGAAGCGCCAGAATTGATGTTCACCCTGGCAGTGTTGGTTTGGTATTGGATTGTGCGCAGACACTGGAATCCGGTCAAAACCTGCGCAATCATGTTATTTTTATCAAGAAACTTCTGTCACGGTCACTGCACAGGAGGGTTTTTCTGGGAGTTACTGGGATATTGTGCATACAGCACTGCAGGAAGACGTCATGAATAAGGAAAGGGATCATTCAAAGAGAAGGGATGGTCTCCTGGCTAATTGCTTCCTTGGAAAATCTGATTTTTATTTTCTGCTTGCACTGCAGTGTTCCTATGGGATGCTCAATAGGGCAAGTAAGCCTGGCATTTCAGTGTGCTCGCTTTTCTCCTTGTTTTCTAGATCCCTGACTTTGGGTCTGAGATGCACAAGAAATGATTATTCGCAGTTGTAGCTGAAGTCAGTAGGAGCTATGTTCTGAAGAGGCAAAATGCAGTCCATGTTAAGTGCTGTGGGGGAAAAAAGAGTTTTCCAGTGAAATTTGGCAAGAAGTACTTTGGATCTTAATTCTAGTGCACTGTCTGTAAAATTGGGATACCATACTTCTTTATCTCACAGAGATGTGTTTAATAGTTTACTAATGACCTGTGAGATAATTCAGATAACAAAGTATTTTTAAAGAGCCCATGTGGATACAAAGCCCTGAGTTGCTCTCTGGGAACAAGTCTGCAGGCCACACAAGTAAACAAGGAGAAAGAAAAATAGTGGAAGGCATTCCTTCCGAAGAAGGCTCTCCCTTCTGTTACTGCACGCAGGTGGTGTTGTGGAGAAGGCGAAAGTACATGGTCATGTAATTACAGACTATACTGTAATGTATACTTAACTAATGATAGAATTAAGATGTATGAAGAACTTTATTTCCAGCATTGTTGCATACTTAATGGAAAGTATTTCAACATATGTTTGTGCCTGTCTCTCTCATGTGCACTTTTCTGCTTGTTGCACGTCGTATCCTTCCAGCTCTTTTAGTTGTGGCTTTTTTTCTTTTTTTTTTTTTGTCCCTTCATTCCTTCAAGCCTTCCTTGCCCAGCAGCTCAGGGGAACTTGCTGAAGGCCTGTTTTGCGTGATCTTCATCCAGACTGCTCTTCTTCAGGCTTGACACAGATAATCAACATAGAAGAATAAGAATTTGGCAAAATGGGGTCTTATGAGAAGGAGGTGTGAGGCAACTGAAAGAACAGGCTCTGCTCAGTATGAGACATCCATCTTTAATGGTTTCATAAAGCTTCAGGTGGACAAAACTGTGGAAAAATACTGTAGTATTTTAGAGGAATATTAGAAATGCTTAGAGTGATACAGTGATTTAGGAGGTTATTGGTGAATATTGTGACATGTTTGGTTCTTGCATTGTGGCAGGTGCTTTCTTTTAAATAAACATGCTTTTTGCTGAGCCATAGGCATAGACCAGGTTGGACAGACTTGTTTTTTGTCAGACCTACCACTATCTTGTGATGACCTCAATGAAAGATTTTAGAAGGCGGCTGAAAAGTTCTTCAATATGAGAAATTCAGGATACATAGTAAAGCAGGATCTCTGTTGGGATTTCTGATTTATATTTTGAAGCCTTGCCGTGTACATAAGCCATATTCATTGAACTGTGCAATACAATTAAAAGTTATTTACTATTGTGGATTGCTGCTTGACCTCCAAGATGAAAATATTTCTCCTTCCCTGTGGTATTACTAAGATACAGCACAGTACAAATGAATACAGTATTGGTGTTCTTTTTTCTTCTCTAAAGGCATAGGAGTGTGGCTAATGTCAGAGTCTGGATGCCATATAAAATGCCTACTGGACAGAAAGATAGTTGTAATTGAGAAACTACTATATTTAGTTTTGGAAAATCACAATCCTTATTTTACTGTTTTGAGCAGATTCTTGCATTAATGAGATGACTTTAAAAGGCAGCGTGCAAGAGGAAAGTAATGACGTACTTGAAGAGATGGGTTCTCTTGTGGTGTGTTTTCATTTTGAATTATGACCTCCATCTGAAGATGTCTAAAACCAGTTTGAACATATTACACAGGTTCTATAGAACTATAATGGAATGATGAGACTTACCAAGAGTGGAATAATGATAAACAACTTCTTATGTTACTAGTTACATCTTCATTGTTCCATTCGGTGTATTTAAAGGATTTTCCCTGTTTATCTTAGCAAAAAGGGTAAAATTCCTTAGCCAGGAGAAGAAAAAATAAAAAAAAAATGTTTCCAAACATTTTGTTCAAACTTGGGATTTCTTTCTAGACTTTGGCAATCATGAAATATGACCAGACACTTATATAAAGAACTTGACATTCTCTTTGTCCAGTAACAGAAGACTATCTAGGAAATGTTTGCCTGAAGTAAGCAAGTCAAGATAATGTGTTAAAGGTGAGATGGGGTCTCTTAGAAAGTGTTTCACCAAGTCAAGTTAAAATTAAACAGAGTACACAGCAATAAATGAAATGGAATTCTCTAAGCTTGGTTACATCTAATTTTTACTTTCTTATTAAGCTGAACAGTGCAATGCTAGCCTCAAAAAAGCCCCGAACTCAAACAAACCCACATCTGAAGTAATTTTCACTTTAAAAACTGAGCTTTGTTTGAAAATGCCTCTTCAATTTAGGTGTCGGTTTAAAAAAAGGGTGGAGAAGCACATTTTAAAAGAACACATAATTTTGACTTGTGGTGGTTGTTGTTTCTGTAAGATTACATAGGCAATGTACACAAACAAGATGACGACCCTGAGGAGAGGTGCAAATAGAGTCCAGATGAGTTGATGGGAACAAAATCAGACTAAGCTCTAATGTACACAGACGGTATTGTTACGAAGAAAAGGTTATAATGAATCAGTTCTTGTTGCTGTTAAAACCTGTTGCAAATGTCCCATCGACTTCAGTCATCCCGACATATCTGCACATGAAATAAAAAGAACATGAAAGCCTACCTAACACACATGCTAATCAGCGCTTATATTGTTTGTTGGGCTCCTAAAGATCAGCAGCTCCTTTCCGATAGTCGTTTCCTACCCACTTGTTAGCATTTGGTAAAAGGGCGGCTCTGTTGTTCCTTCCTTTCAGTGCTGTATGCTCAGAAGCCTTCCCCATTTGTTTCATTTGCCAGCTCTATGAATTAGTCTAATAAAAGAGATCACCTCCCTTAAGACCTTTCCTCTCGGATACCCCTGTGTGGAGTACTTGCTGTCAAATTAGACTGAGATTAGGAGGAACATAATTAACACTTTTTACCTTTTTTTTTCCTGTCGACCTACTCTGTTAAAACTGATTTCGGGAAAATTAAAGGCATTTAAAGGCAAACCTACTTGTTACCAAGATTCCCCCCAATGTGCTACCAGTTTGTTTGCCTGTGTGATACGTGCCATTTCTTTGGCTTGAACAGAGTAGCTGATAGATGATAAAAGGGGAAGCTGTGCAGATGCATTCCTCAGACATGCCCTTTTATAACCCAAATGTCTAATATACGTATTTTTTTAAAGCCCCCTATAGTCATGTATCCCACAGTACAAGTAGGTATCTTACTTCGTGGTGAAGCATTAGTTGTTTTGTTACATCCGCATCACTGTAACCTCATGATACTATTAAATCCTAGATGTCAAAACAGCTCAACATCACAAATGTCAATCTAAAAATGTTTCTTCAGTCCAACAAATGAGTGTGTGCTATGGCTTTCATGCCTTATCACTGGATTATCAAATGACATATGCCTTCTCCTGTATCAAAGGCAAATCTCTATGCATGCTGTGTTCTTCCTTTTCCCTTTGTGTGAACTAGCAAAGCTCCCAGCTAGTGGTGTCTTTCAGTGGCCTAATTCCTTTCTGCTTTCTTGGTTTTACTTGTTAAGACCTGTAATATTGTCGGCAGTAGGAGGTTACATTACATACCTCTCTGTTTGTGCACGGCTCATGATAGCGAGCTGAGTGTTCAGTGTGTGTGGATTTGAGCATTTTGATATAGGAATAGTTGGTAGCTTGAAGAAAGGGGTACCTGCAAAATACTACTTTTGTAGTTAGATTTTTTTTTAGTCCTCTAAAGAATTTTCCCTTTTTGATCTTAATTTTCCCCTCTTTGATTTGAAACTAGTAATACCATGCTTTGGAGGGAAAATGTACTAAATATCTCTGACTGCACACAGACTTTTTAAACAAAAAGCCACCATAGATGGCCTTCCCTTCCCCCCCTCAGTGGGAAAACAGGAACTCCAAGCAGGGAGTTAAATAGCTGAAATACTGAACAAAGAGTGTTTGAACAAAGACTGGTAACACCTCTTTATTGTATCTGCCCTATTGTCATTCTAGGGAAGAAAATACTGGGCAGAAGAAAGCTGTGATCCAAATCTGAGGGTGGAAGTTAGCTAAGTACATATAATTTAGTTGGTTGTGTATATTGGGGATGGTGTAATATAAACAGAACTACAGGAAAAGGCTTGGGTTTTTCAGAAGAACCACTTGGGTGGGAAGGGAGCCTGCTGCCAGAGCAGAGCATACCCTCAGCCTGTAATCCCTCAGCTGCCTGGCTTTTGTGACCTTACCTAGAGCTCTCGTCCATATAACTTTGGCGAGTGTGCTGCATCACCTGCTGCTAATAAATTGCAAGTCATATACAGATATTCTTTGACAAAGTCGGTTGCTGCATTTTTTTAGTATTTGAATATTGGTACTGCCAGCTGCCTGCCGGGTCAGGTCATAGCCGCCTCCGTTGAACCAACAGCTGGCCCAGCCACGGTTCCCGTCACCTTAAACCATGATGAACTGTGACTTAAGCAGAGGTGGCTGACTGGTAAGCAGTTGCAAATTTGGTGCTGCAGGTTGACAAGGTGACTGCCCTCTAGTATCTGCCAATGGCTGATGGTGTAGTAGCCTCATCCTCTCTCTTCACAATTTAGTCTATGCCTATGCATGAGACCATGCCCTGAGACAGAGCCGGTGTCCTGATCTGCTGACTCAGCTTTTGTAATGCGGGGGATGGTGGAGGTTGGATGGGATGGAGAGCAAGCAGTGCTTATATTTTAGACAATATTTTGATCTCATGCTGAGGAGATTTGCCTGAATTTTAGGACAAAATTCTAACCTGTGCTAGGACTGTGGGCACACTTTGCTAGATAAGGGGCCTGTTGTGATAGGACAAGGCGTAATGGTTTTAAACTAAAAGAGGGTAGATTTAGATTAGATATAAAGAAAAAATTTTTTACAATGAGGGTGGTAAAACATGGGAACAAGTTGCCCAAAGAGGTGGTAGATGCCCCATCCCTGGAAACATTCAAGGTCAGGTTGGACAGGGCTCTGAGCAGCCTGATTTAGTTGAAGATGTCCCTGCTCATTGCAGGCGGGTTGGACTAGATGACCTTTAAAGGTCCCTTCCAACCCAAACTATTCTATGATTCTATGATCTGTTTGGGGGTTGTACCAGTTTTCAGGCTGACAACATGCTCGTCTCTCAAAGGAAAGTGCTACACCTGCAGAGGAGCTACAAGGAGACTGTTTGGGGAATACCTTTCCACTATGAAGTGTGATGGCTCTAAACACTTCTCTTTCAGGCGTGGGAGATCTACTAATCCATAGTAATCCCTGTAGTTTGCAACTGTTCTGACATCTGTGAACCGTATTGGAAAATCAGATTGAGAGAGAGAAGTGGAATTGAGTATGCTTGAAAACCCAAAATCTATTAGCTGTATTGTGGGGACAGTGAAGTGTAAGCGCATGCAGTGGGAGCAGCAGCTAAGAAGCACTTGTTCCTGCTCATTTCTTGACTTTTCTGTGTTTCTGTATTACAGGAGGCAAATATGGAAGTTCTGATTTCAGGCTGGTAGCTCTTAAGCGCAGACAGCTGAAAAGGTCTGCATGCCTTGCTGTTCACTGCAGTTCACAGTTCAGCATATGGTGATAACCCAAACCAGTGATTTGTTTACCTCAGATACACTGGGCAGTAGAGTGCGGTAATTCAGGAGCAGCTTTGCATGCAGTCACCCTTGCAGGGCAGCAACCTCTGGCAGAAAAGCTGAGCAGACATCTGAGGGACATCAAATCATTTCTGCTCACTTATTTAAATCTGAATAAGCCAATGTCTTCAGGCCCTGAATTTTTTTTTTTTCTTGATTGGAGACTTTTTTCCCCTTGCACTAGAAAGCTGAAAGTTGTGGCCAGTTGTTCTGTTCTTTGTTTACACAAGGCCCATTGAAGCTATTGGAGAACATTATACTCTGCCTCACACACAAGCATAAACACTTAATTTATTACTTTGGTAGTTTGAATTTCAAGTGTCAGCTTTCCTATGGAGCTTTTTACTTTGTTCTTTTATGCTGCATGCACCACTTGAGTATTTATTATGGAGAGCAGACGGGCTGTGGGAAGTCCTTCAGGCTTGTGGACTTTTTTCCTTCAGAACCTTAAAAATAAAGTTATGGAGCATGCTAACAAGGACTTCTTGAAAAGCATGACTGATCCACAGTGTCTTTTTACATGTTTGTCCAATTAATTTTCTTCCTTTGGCACTAATATTTTCACTTGCATATAATTCTTCATCTTAAAGTTGCTCTTGTACTCTAAACTTCTCTGCAAACATTAATTGTGGGACAGTGGTAACAACTCTTAAATAGGTCTCTATTGAAAACTTAATTCTGGATTTGTCCTGTTCCTGATTCCTTCAAAGTAAACTCTTTCTACTACTACCATGAAAAAAAAAAAAAGAAAAAAAGGAGGGGGGAGGGGAAGCATAGCTTGTTGTCAGAAGCAATGTTAGTATTTGTGATTATCTCTCGTTCAGTCGTCTTGTCAACGATTTTAAATAGGGCTCCTATTACGACGTTATCTTTGATATATCAGTGACAGATGGAGATTTCAGAAAAGGAAACTGGCCAGACAAATTCAGATGAGAAGTGTGGCTGAGGTTTTTCAACAATGAGAGTAACAGGCATTATGGCGGCTTATTTAGAGACAAGATGAATCTTATTGCAATGTCTATGCCAAGACGTCATCTCTTTCTAAAAAGCATGTTGTAGGTTGAAATCTTTATACTATTGCACACATGGCCAAAATGGTCCTTTCTGACCGTGAAGTCTGTGCCTCCAGAAAAGCATATGCAAATGTTAAATATTTATAGGCATGCTGTTCTATGTTCTTAATGCAAAATGTATTCAGGAAAGAAAACACTTTTGCCAGAGAAGGAAAAAGATTTTTCAATGAGGCACTTCTACAACATGTGGATCAGTCTTTGTAAAATCCTTAATCTTTACCTAAAAACATGGATAATGGTTCCTGGGGTTGGACCGTTATATTTGGGACTCGATACAGAAATAGTCAAGAGGTACAGTAAGCTTCTAAATAGGCAGACAACAACAGATCTGGATGCAGACTTATTCTCTCGTGTCTTCCATTTGTCAGGCAAACGGAACCATTACAACTTTTGGTGACTAGAGGATTTTTGTCTTGCAGCAAGCAAAAACTCTGTATTGCAAGGCACTGATTTCTGTGGTGTTCAGCTGGAAATGAAAAGATACTTTCATTCTAAAAATTAAAAAATAAATTTTTTTGAATGAGCGGTTAATGTTTTCCTCATGTTTAAATGGATGTAGAATGCAGCAATAGCCTTTCTTAGCAGATACTGTCTTTGATTTTTTCCATCACATCATATCTGGCTTTATGACTGTGTATCCTAACTATAGGGCAAAATAAAAGTTACTCCTAAAGAAGTAATAAGTTTTCTATTTTAATGTAACAGCTAAGATTTGTGAAACAATGCTGTGCGTCTGCTAATAATAGGCATCTCTATTTACATGGCCTAACAGGAAGATGGAGATGTAAAAATAGCAACAAAGAGCCAGTGACATTATTAATAAAGCAGCTGTATACAGCATTGTTCTCTTGAAGAACATAGACACCATTTAAACAAAGTGGACTACATAAATAATGTCATAATTCATAAGTAACCATTGTTAAGAATTCTCTTTTAAAAATAGTTCACCTTATTAATGTACAAACGATTGCAGAATGACTTTGTGAGTGTGTGTCTTTTACATGTACACATGCACCAAATGTTAAAAGTAACTTACACAAATCACTGCCATTTATTGAGAAGCTGATATTTTTCTACCCTCAGGAACTGTATTCCTTCAGGGAACATAGAAGAAAGGAAGATGGGAGGAAGGAGTGCTATAAAACTTCTTCCAAAGGAAAAGTTTGCATGTAGATAGAAGAGGCAAGATCAAGGTAGATGAACATGTAGTTAACTCAAACCTCTTTTCACTTACATGAATTTATTAGAACAAAAGAACAAACCCTTCCTACCATCGTGTTCCATTAAGAAACAATGGTATTTGTAGTAATAAAAATAATAATAAATAGCCACATTGGGAAGACACTTTCAGCCAGACACATATGGCCCTATATCTTTTGAGCTCTGAATCCACTTCTGAGCTTTTCCAGTTCAAATAATTAAAAAAAAAAGTAGAAAGAGATTACTGAGTTAGAGATTACTGAAGCTAATAGTCTTTTGTTTCTAATTTTTCTGTGCAAGGGGAATCGTTTCCTCACAATGCACTTCCAAAAGTATCAAAGACAACCATGTATTCAGTGTACACAGCAGGTTAAACCTGCGTGCTCACAGTTTGTATGTGTGCTTATAAAGGAGAAATTTTATTCAGAGCACAAGGGCTATACCATGGTCTTACCTCCAGAAATACGTCTCTGCTACTTGACTTGAAAGCCTATGGTCCTTCTCAGAAAAATGCCCATATATTTGTGAACCAGTCGCTACATTTGCACAAACAAAAGGTAGTGTCTTAAGCTTGTCATCTGCCCCACCCAAGAACAGTCCCCATCCCGTCCCGTCCCGTCCGGTCCGTCCCGTCCCCGCCCCCAAACCAAAAACTGGGAGAGGGCAGACCCTATCCCACAGTGAAACTGCAGCTGCACTCCTGAAACCCTTTCTGTCTTGACAAGAGTTACGAAATTCATCATCCATAGAAATTCTTGTTAAATGTGAGGAAATTTCTTCCTTTGTCTAAATCTTGGCTTCAAATCTCAGCATAAGAATTCAAAAAGCCTGCCAGTATGGTTTTCCTTTTTTTTTTTTTAATTTAAATTGCAACAAAGAAGCACTGCAAGCCCTTTTAAGTCCTTCCACCAAGTAGTTGAAGTTCCCTACTAATATGAGCTCTCAAATCTGCACGTAATTTTGTAATATGAAGACGTTTTAAAATTTAAATCAATGAAATCATATGGCATTGTATGAATTTGATCATAGGGTTTAGTACAAATCAACTCAATGAATTACTACTGCATCTCATCTGGGTCATATAGGATATATTTTTGCTTCTGTACTGCCTGTACAAGTACAGGACTGTTTAAAGGACCAACTTGTGAATGTTACTTCTCAAAGAAATCAGCTACAACTTCTGCTTAGAACTCCAAAATTCATTAATATTTGAATGTTAAATACAAAACCATTTAACATTGAAGTTTCACCTGTCTTGATGATTTATAACCAGGGGTTTAAAAAGAAAAAATTATCGGAGTATGGAATTTATGTGCTATTTTTAAAACTGAAGGTGTTTGTACCAAATCTTCAAGTTTTTTCCAACAAACCCTACCTCTGGGGGCTGCACAGAAGCAAATGCTAGGAAATAAAGAAATATGTATCCTGTGCCATGTGTGTCTCTGTGTGACTATTTTGCTTTGTAACTGTCTGCTTTAAAATGCATACTTGAAAGCAGCATTAAGTGAAAATTTCCTGAGAAAGTAACTGAAAAGGCAGATTATTTTGTGTTTGGATCTAATATACTATTACTTTACATTTTCCTTTCTCTGCTGCTGAAGAGCAAAGTGTAGCAGGAATTCCAGTGAGTAATTCCCAGCTCCATGATACTGTGGCGTTTCCTGTAGCAGTATCACTTCTCCCAACTCTGTCAGAAAACTGTGGAGACAGCGAATTTGAAATGAACATCGTTGCTGCACAGTAGCAAGGTGTTTATTTTTGGGAAATGCTAGGTGGTGGGAGTAATCCTTGCCGCAACCAAGCCTTGCTGAAGTGGAAGGAAAAGGGAGCAGCAGTGTTCCTTTTATTCGCATCCCTCATGAGTGCTAGATAAGAGGCCAGGCAGTCTCCTTGCGCTGAGGTCACATTTAGAGATTAAGTGCTGTGGAGGTCATTGCCTTCCAACTATTTCACCAGGTTCCCTTCCGGAGAGGTAAGTAAGTGCTTTTTAGGACAGGCTGTTTGTCTTGGTGGTGTTTTGCACCACCCCTCTTTATTTTTACATTAAACTGTGGCCCCGATGGAGCCGCTGATAGCCGTAACCAGTGCGTTCCCAGTCAGCTGCAGCAGCTCTGAGGCTGGTTGCAGGTCTTTCTCCTGACTGACCGAGGACAGGCCCACCGCACTGTATAGTGCGTAAAGGTACTTTTGTCAGATAATAGAACACTATGGGCAAAGATGAGGCTGTGTCTTCTGCTGTGGCTATGTAGATAAAATGATGGCTAGCACTGTGTTAGCAAGAGTGTGTAAGTTAATATATGCGCAGTGCACAGTAACTTGTATAAATGTCTCTTGTGTGTGCAGATCCTCAGGCAAAACATGAGCGTTAAGTTAGAATTTACAGGCATCAGTAAACAGTAGTGTGCTCCTGAATGCAGACCTCAAAAACCTTAAAGCATTTAATGTGGAAAGTGCCCTGGGACAAGGACCAATCTTTATGCTTTGTACACATTTTAATGACCTGTTAATGATCAACCACTGCTCTGCCAAGAAGATAGATTTTATGTTAATATAATTCAAGCCCGTTTCTTCACCATTGCTTGAGATTATTCCTCGTAATTCTACTTTAGAAACAAATAGTATATTGATGTGGCATGTAGTCATCCCACCCTATTCTATTAACACTTGCAGCTTCCAGTACTTGGTTGCCAGGGTCTCCTGCAAGGAAAGTAAGGCAAATTAAAACCAGGAGTTAGTAGTGGTAGTTGTAATGGATCTGGTCAGTGGTCTGTTTAGTCCAGTATTCAGTCTCTGATAATGACTGATACTGAAAACTTAGGGAGGAGTGTAAGGAGGAGGACATATGACAAGATCCTTCTCGCTACAGTTTTCTAGCTTCTAGCAAACTGCACATTTACAAATTTCCAGAGCTGAAGGTTCCATCTTGACTATTGTGTATATAGGTATTATATACAGACAGGGCTGACCTGTCTCCCAGGAGTGTGTATGATGTTTCCTGTGGCAATAAATTCTGTAATTTGGTTATGTTGGGAGTTTTTTTCTTTCTCCCCCCCGCAATACCACTTCCTTCTGTTTGTTTTTCAACTTTCTGCCTAATAATTTAGCTGGATGCTTCTTGTGTTGCGAGTCCTAATCTAGTCCTTGTTCCTTTCTTTATGCCACCCACCATTCTGCAGACTTCTGTCATATCCTCCTTCAGTCTTCAATAGAAAATTGGACTCACCTCTTTTCCAACCTTAACTTTCTTTTCTTGCAGGAGCCATTCTCTGTGCCTTGCATAATCCAACTGAATCATTTCAGAAATGGGAGAGAGGAATGAACAGAACATACTCAATGCATGGGTACACCATTGATTCATAAAGCACTGTGATATGTTCTGTTTGGTGGAGTTTTTTATTATTTTATTCCTTTCCTAACAGTTTCTAATCTTCTGTTGTGACATTTTTGATCACATGGAACAAAATTTACAACCTAAGTACAGTCTTATTTCTTGTTTCCCTTCTGAATATCCACTACCCTACCTCTAGTTACTTTTTCAGCCAAAATTTCCCGAGGAACTGTAAGAAATATACTCTCTTGTGGTGATTTCACAATTTTGATGGGAGATGGGACAGTCTGTGTTTTCCAGAAGACATCTCTTGCTTTTTTAATTTAAGCGACCTCCTTTTGGTCTGTGTTAGTGGTCTCACACATTCCATGCATGTTTCTCAGGTGAAGCAATGTTTGAGCATTGTAATACGCTGCTGGGATGGACAGTATGGTTTCCTTACTCTCTCCCACACCTGAGTAATTTTTCTCAGCTGTCAGTTGCAGTGAGCTGGAGCACGGTATCACAGGTGACTCCTCACGCATGAGCTGTAGCGCAGTCAGTAGAGTCAACAGTGGAGGCTAGAGAAGGAGTACATTTGTGATTTATTCATTTTTGTAGGCAGTAGACTCATTAAGGTAACATGAAATTGGGGTGTGCTACTGCGTTTTGCTCAGGTACTATTGGCTTTGTGCCTGGGCAGCACTGCAGTATTGTAATACCCGTTCTGATGAGAAAAATAAGCTTCCTGCTTGCATGCCAGCCACTAACTGCCTCCCTCTCTGTGCTCTTCCCAATGAGACTTTATAGTTTCTTGGGTACTCCTGCAAGCTGGCTCTGCCTCTCAGTGAGAATCCTTTTGTAAGTGCAAGCCAATACCCTTATTTATGCATGCCGTGGCCATTCAGTACCTCCTCGCTACACGGCTGATCTGGATAATGAGCGTCACGGTCTGAACATCAGGACTAGCCCTTCTTTACTGGTTCAGGTGCGGGGAGGTCTGGTCCTCAGGTTTTTAGGTGAAGATGCTCTTGGACTCTTTGCTGGGGAATTGGGGTAAGCGTGGGAGGACTTCCCTGCTCCGTGGAGCTATGGGAGAGGCACTGGAGGTCCGTCAGCTGTTGAAGGGCTTGGTCTGAATTCTCACACCAGAATAGGTGTGCTCCCTATTGAATGAAGTGTCTGCCAGCAGGCCTTGACCCATTTCAGGCCTGGGTCAGGAGGTTTTTCTGTGTGACTTGTAATACGATTTGGACTAAACTCTTGAGTAAGAGAGTTCTGGAGCATATTTTGGCACATGCTGCTTCCAGTAGTTTTCTTTCTTAGGAAATCTATCCTAAACAACCACTTGGGGCGGGGGGGTGGGGGGGGGGTGGGGTGGGAGTTCTCTCAAGTGATGGTTAGTATTGCCAGTATTTTGAGCTCTCACGTTTGGTCTGTGGTGAGGGGTGCTTGCTGGTGCTGCCACAGAGCCAAGAGCATGACAGAAAGTTTGAAGACTTGTGGCAAGATTCCACACTGAAACTGGTTGCTTGAAAATAACTTAAAAGGTATTCAGACATTTTTTTAGAAATTCTGTGAAAGTAGAAGAGACTGAATTTTGCATGGTTTTATTATGAATAGAAACGTTTTCAAAGGTAGGAGAGACTTGAGATCTGTAGCTGCTACTCATTTTGACACTGAGTTGTACTGTGTAAATGATAAAATACTTCATTGGTACGTCCATTATGAGCACTGGCATGCTTCTGCGAGCACTGTGGATTTTTTAATTTTGCTAGGAAGGCAAAGCCCTGAAAAGTCTCAGCAAAACCACTAGCCTTTTCTTTTCTTTGGAGTACAACCTGCAAAAACATGCAGAATTCAAAGGATTTTTTTTTTTCCTGTGTCTATGTAGAGCCCAGGTTGTCTTCTGCAGGACTGTCTCACCAGAAGACAGTCCAGGTGAATCACAAAGCTTTTGTCCACTGAGCAGCTCTTAGCAAAATAAATGCTTTGAACTGCTGATGACACCCAATGCTTATGGAGGAGATGTGGTATACAGTGTTGTCAGTAATGAGGAGGGGGACGGTAGTGATTGGCTGATGTCAACTCATTGTAATGTTTTGTGTTAAAGTGTTTGAGACTGGGAAAGAGAAGCAGTAGGCTAAGGCAATGTATTGTATTGGGTTTTTTAATTTTGTTTTTGTTTGTTTTTGGTGGGGTTTGTTTTGGTTTTGGGTTTTCATTTGGGTTATTTTTTTTTAAAGTAAAACAAATAAATTATCCTTATTTTGAGTAGTTTGTGGATAAACCCACATTTGATTTTCCTGTTGTACCCAATACAGAAGTGAACCTATCAAAGTTGCTTTGTGCAGACGCTCTAACTTAGCATAACCCTTGTGAAAGATTTCCCTATATATATCGCTGATTTCAAGCGTTCTCTTTCAGTCTGCAGGGGTTTGGCACTGTATGCAAGTTGCCCCTTTGCTGTTTCTGCTGGGCATCCGAAGCCTGCACAAGTGCCCGCTTCTAAAGCGTTTTTCTTAAAAAAAACAAAAGCAATGATTGTGCTCTCTCTAGTGGCAGAAGGCAAAATTGTTGTATGTCACTTTCTAGATCGTGTGTGAGAGCACAAAACCTCCCGATTTAAAGACGTTATTTAAGTGCAGTGCAAATATTTACTCCATTTAGCCATAGCTGGAAGGAAAAAAAAAAATTATTCTGCACCTGTCAAATATATGTCAAGTCTGCCTGTTCTTACGACTGACTGTCCTGGGCATGTCTTACTGGAACAATAGAGGAGGAATGCCCTTTTTTTCTCCCTCTTTTTTCCTCTTTAAATAACTTCCCTCCCCACCCCCTGGATATTTTGATTCACAGTATAAGATCCTGCATTTTGGTGTGTGATCCATGTCATGACAGGTTTGGAAGAATGTTTGTTAATCTTACCAAATGCTTACAAACACCCAAGGGGTGGTTGACTAATTAACATCAAGTAAGGGGAGCCCCTATAGTGTTGAACTGCTGGTCTGGCTGCCCTTAGGGATCCTTGCTTACCCTCTTAGTGCCTGATGAAAAGCATCCCCAACCTTGTCTTCCCAAGGGCCGTGAAAGGTGAGATAAGAAACTAGGGAGCAGGCATGAGAAATGCGTGTGCTCTCCCAGCCCACAGGAGAGTCCCTGGGGTCTTTTTGCTTGCAGAGAGTAGCCAAGGGAAGAAAAGGATGGAGACATTCATAGGCTGCTTGTCCTGCTGCTGAGGTAGCTCCTAACTTGTGATTTAGTAGTGAAATAATGACGTGCAATAATTTAGAATGATCTCTCTTTCTTCTAGCCATAAATCTCTGTTCTTGGGAAGGAGAGGCAAGATGTCTTGCTTTCTACTTGCTGGATTCTGTCCATGTTTGGGTGGCTTGAATACAGGAGACAACTGTTGCTGCAAATGCACAACTCTTCTAGTCTCCTTCTACCATCATTTCCGTCTGTGCCAGTAGCAACTCTGTATAAATCCTGCAATACTTATGCATACAGAGAATTGAAATGGTCCTAGGAAGCACCTCTAGGATAAAGACTAGGAAAAACTTCTGGCAGACATGCCAAATAGTTTTTCTCTGTGTCAGTTCTACTGCAATGAGACTTCTTTTTCCTTTGAAAGGGATGCATAAACATTTTTAACTGTGTTGCTGAGTTAACCAGTCAAGATGAATGCTGCAGAATTTGTAACGCTAGCATCACTGGAGAGGAGTCACTACATCATAGGCTTTTTAAATACAGTTTGCAAGTACGAATTCAGTTCTGCAGTTTTTAAGCTGCTTCAAAAAGCAAAACTGGGTACACAGATTCAAGCTCACACCTGCTTTCATACCTGCTGACTTGTACCAGCGACATGAGACAAGATGTGTCTCATCTACTAGGCAACAAAGCCTTTATTTTTTTTTTAAGTGACTAAATAGTCCAATACTTTTGAAGTTCTCAGCACTGCAGGAAAATTATGGCACTTACTTAAGGGTTTGAATATGCAATCAAGCATCTAATTTTAAACCTGCACACTCAATAATATTGGACTTTGCTACAAAGTTATTTCCTTTTTATGGTATCTGCCAGCTGCTGAAGTATGCATTAGTACATTTGACATATTAATGCATTCTAGTAATGGAGGTACCTGATCAAGCAGCAGCCAAATGACCACAAAATAGATGTCCGAGGTGAAATCAGAGACTGCAATAAACAAGGGAAAAAAACACTTGCATTTATCATGTACTGACGAGTGAAGTCCATGTCTCCCATCTGACTTGAAAAACTGGACCCAGTTGGTGGAGCCCTCATAGTCTTAGGACCCAGCATCCCCTCTCATCAACTCCCACATGCATTGTTTTCTTCAGTCTTCTTGATGGTTTTCCTCCCTTTCTCAGAGTCATTTTTGACAGGATTGTAGTAGTATGTTCCTGTAATTCTAAATAAGCATATTCTGACTTGCTCATAAATTAAAATCAAATACTTAGCTCTTACTGACACACTGTAGCATACCTGGTTATAACGAGAACAGGCCTTTCCCAGTTACTGAGAGGAGCTTTCTCCCTTGTCTTTCAGCTGGTCTGAAGCAGTGAAGGTAGCTGTGTACTGTCTGTGCACACTGAATTACTGTGGGCACTCCCCAGGTATTGCAGTTGCTGGTCTTTGCTTTACGGTATCGCATCCCTATCACTCACTTGCCAGATTCTGTACACTAGATGCTTATTGAGATGGCATTTGAATATAGTCCAGTTATTCCCAGTGGGGAGGTTTGTTATCGAATCAGCAGGAAAAGCGGCATTTTCGGCTTCAGCGGGTGCACAAGTGTCATCCAGTTTGTACTTATCTGTTGAACAGCAAATGTATAATGTAAGGGACAGTCAGAATATTACGAGACAGGCTTTTAACACTGCAGAAGCTATCTCAGTATTTAACATGCTGAGAAGACAAGGTAATCGCGAAAGACTTGTCTAGATGTCTATGTTCCTTTGACTCCTTAGGTATTTTGTAGATGCTGACGGCCAGTGTGAACTTTAAATCAATTTATTGCGTATGTTTACCTATGCAGTAAAACCATTTGCTGTATCATTTAACGACACACAGAGTGAATTGTTGACCATGAGCTGATCTGACCTTTTCAGCTCCAGTAATATGCAGTAAGAGTATCTGGATCTCACTGAAAATGTCAGATGCATTCTAATATGCAACCCATCAAAGTTACGATGCATACAAACCAAGAACTGGTTAAGAATATAAAACTGTAACATCCGTGGTGCATCTCAATTGCTTAGATAAATTGTTCTGCCATCAATACGGGCCAGCTAAAAACATGCATTAAAAGCAATTCTTTGGAATACATGTGAGTTGTACAGCCACTTAGATATTAAAATGATCTTGAAAGCGGGGTGATAATACCAGGTTAGAATATTGCTGGAAAAAACAGTGACCAGTGAGAATACCAGTGCTCTACTTAATGTCTTGCTAGCTTCGTTGTGTGGTAATGTAAGATTAGTGGTCTCATGTAACCTCAAAATTTTCCTTTTTAATTTTAATAATTTGCTGCTTGTGAAGTTTTTACTCTTTCCAGAAATAATCCATTATATAAGCTGAGGTGTACTTATCAGTCTTACTTGTGTTGAATCTAGTATTAAGCATTTTTCACAGTCTTGTGCTTTTTTATGAAAAAGTCTACTTCTATTTTTAAAAGCTTTCTAAAAAACAATGCTGTTGTCGGTCGGTTATGGTGTTTAATGATGTTTAATTTCTTTGTTTTCTTCGTCTCATCTTCGAAGTTTCTGTTCTTGGTATTTTACTAGATATTCAGATCTAGGATAAATCTGTTTTTAGTAATTATTGAGGAACCATGAGACCAATTATTCATTGGTATAATTTCTGGATGATGAATTTAAATTTGGATTAAAGTGGATGGGCACAATGAAAAGCAACTTTGTATCCTAAGAAAATGGTATTTTGTTAGCTAAACAGTCTCAAGATTGTTTAATCTTAAAGCAGTTGTTACACTAAAATTAATTTGGTTTTTAATCTAATCATGGGTAGTTCGTGCAATTTGAGGCATTATTAACTGAATTGCTACTATTAGTAAAATGTTGTTGGAACTAGAATTAAAATGAACTATGGGAAGCATTGCTGAACGGATAACTTCGCATTAAGAGTAGTGTGTATTTTAAACTACCCAGTTAATGCTATTTGAACTGTTCTCGTGAGGCAATGCTGCCCTCCCCTGGTAAGCTACGGAAAGTAGGAATTTTTATCCCAGTCCGAGCAAGCTCTAGGGCTTCCTATTAAAGAGAAATAGCTGAATTGGTGAAAACGGTGGAAAAAAATGTTCTTTAAAAGACCGTTATGTGCCTTCTCTATTACAAGACCGGGAAAAAAAAAAAAAAAAAGGTGGAACACAATTTGTGCAGTGCTTTTATGTATGCGTGGTGCAGATGTGGCTGAATGTACAAATAATATACAGGAATATACTTTGAACACACAAGTCAAAAAAATGAGGGCTGAATTAAATTTGCATGGCAATTTGGAAGATGTATTAAGACAAAATAAACAGATACCAGGTAGCTACTGAAAGTTAGCAGGACCAGTTACAATAAACTTTTGTTTAATAGTATAGTTTTGTCTTGTATATAGTGTTTAGAGATTTATCATTAACGTTTGCATGTTCAGTTCTGCAAAAGAAAAGTAAATGGGACCATGGCCAACAACTTGCACGGGAATAGGATTAGCTCTTGTGCAAATGAAGCTATAGCAAAACTGTCATCTTCTGTCAGGGGCTATTGGTTACAAAGATACTACACCACCGTAGGCTCAGGAAGTCCCTCCACTGCACACTCCTGAGAGCTGAGGAAGGTAGTCCAAGGAAATATTACTATTGCATCATCTATTCTGAATATATTTCTTCAGACATTTGTTATTAACTACTGCTAGGCAGTTTCACCATAGTCCAGATAGCAGAAAGAGATGAGTTCTTGTTTCAAATACAAGAACTTTAGTTCCCACATCTGACTCCAGTAAAGAGTGTGTGGTGGGGTTTGGGGTTTTTTTGTTTGTTTTTAAAGTATAAAATATCCCTTTCTTTTTATAATTAAGATTTTTCTAATTGCTGGACAACTTGCAAAACACACAACTTTTCTTCCTGTGGCATATGACTTCGGTTTTGTTTGCTTCTCATCCTTCTTAATGCATTGGAGATCACCTAACACTAGAGAAAACTGGAGAGAGTATGTTAAAATCTCTGGTTCGTGTATTTGTTCATGTCTTCAATGTGAACAGATTGCCAGATTCAGGATCAGGAGGGAGTTATTTTCCGCAGACTGGTTTGCTTGAGCACTTTGCTAGAGTGTGAGTTCTTGTCTACTACTTAGGGTCAGGGCACTTGGGAGATCTTTTTAAGAACTGTGGAATATAACAACATTCCCAACCTGACATGCTCTGGTCCAACATCATGTTACAGTGGTGGTGGCTGTTGATATTTTACTGCTACCTTTTATAATAAGGTCCTAGCAGTTGTTTTGTGTCTGTGGTGCCGGCCAGTCCACAGAGCAGGTGTGAACTGTTTTGAACTAGACCCCAGCTACTCAGTTACCTGTGACTGTGGCAGATGGGACCTGAAGATCCCAGTGGTCCTTCACAGGCTTCTGTTTCTAAAGTGACTTTGCTAACTGCAAAATAGTGGTATTTACCTTCATGCATGCAAGCTAGTAGGCTATAAAAAGCAATCCTTTTAAGAGCTAGCTGTAAAACCACTGCAAGTATGGCTCCACAATAGTTAAAAGTGAGCTAAACCAACACCAAGACCCCTCGTTCTGCCTTTCCCTTTGTGACACGCTGCCACAGCAAAACCAGTTTTATATGTTCTTTTTTGTTAGATTAGTATTCTGTCAGTGTAGCATCCCAACTCAGCTCATCAAATGGTTATGTGAATGGCAGTGGTGTTGTCCCTTGACCTAGAACAACTGTATGAGGCCTAAGACTGTGTAACAGTTTTCTTTCTTCTCCATAACTTTTGCAGGTATTGGGGCTGCTGGTGTGGACCCTGATTGCTGGAACAGAATACTTTCTATATCCAGCCTTTGGCTGGGTGATGTTTGTAGCTGTGTTTTACTGGGTTCTCACCATCTTCTTTCTGATCATCTACATGACAATGACCTACACCAGGATCCCCCAGGTGCCATGGACGACGGTGGTAAATACACTCATTCTTTGTTGTTTCAGGTTTGCTGGGTTATGAAGAGAATAAAATATTGATGCATTCTATGGGTGTAGTTAGCCAACTATACTTGTGCTTTTTGCAGGTTTTTCCCTTATTACTGTGTGGCTGTGTACCTGCAGTGTTTAACCTTCATACTACCTGGACGCTTTTAAAACACTTTTCCTATGATGTTTCACCATTTTGTCTAGCAGTCGATGTAGTGACTTGATTTCACACACACACATGTGCATGTGACTGATACTTATGCACAGTGGCCTCTTTTTCTCCCTGTCGTGATTACATCCCATGAAGAATGAGTCTGTTGCTGCCTCTGAGCTAACAGACCTGGCCATATGGCATAAACAGCAGAAATCCCTACTTGAGTCAACACCATGAATTGGAAGTGGGACCCTGGCTTAAAACATGAGTCTTCCTCTGCTAAAGTAAAATCAAAGGTGGTTCAGAGGTAGCAACAGTCTGACAATCCATATATGGCCTACTGTGAAAATGGTGCTGAAAATTAGTGTTATATATATGTAAAATACGTGCCATGTAATCCTTTGCTTTTAGCTCAAGACTTAATGCAAATCAGATAAACAGCTAATGTAATTACTGAAAAATTTCACAGGCTCTTAAAATTCAGATCCAGTTTTTGTGGTTTGAACAAACCTGGCTAGCTGTACATCTCAACAGTTTATTTTTACATGATTTTCGTAACAGGCTGGTGTTCAGAGTAATAGATCCCACAAGTCATTGGCATCTCAGCCAACTGGCTATTTGTGACCCATCCAAGAATTATTATAAATTTTAGCTTTGCATGTGTCTGATGCTGTTTTTTTTTTTTAACTAGCTAAAGATTATTGACTAGAATTCTGTTAATTTTATGATAAAATATATTTGATTTCTGTGTTGCAAACAGCTTGTTATCAGCTATATTGTGTACATGACTAAAACTGAATACTCTCTTCTTTTCATCTTCCCATTTGCTGCTGTAATAAATAGCCAGCTATAGCAATTACTAATAAGAACAACCAGGATTATGTTCAGATAGCTTTTCTGTTTTCAAGTTTCATGACCAGCAATTACCATTAAGGCTATAACACTGCTATAGAAATGTTGGATTATTTCAATTACAGCAGTAATGTGTTTGGGTACATTTAAAGGTGTGGGCATTTTTTCTTTCCCCATTGCATTAGATGTAAGTAAAGTACATTCAAAGGGAAAGCATCTTTGTATGCATTTAGATACAGCTTTAGTCATTACCCCTCTTTCATCAGTTTAATGCTATTATCAGACAACAGCTTCACATAAATGAGTTGCCCCTGATCCATGTGGTAGACAAGCTGAAGTATTTGATTTGTTTCTACTTCATATTGAGTGTATTTCTTGCTCTGAGTTCCAAACGTATTGTAGATAAGATCACATAAATGTAGGTCCAAAAGGTAGTCTCCTTTTATAGTAAAGGGTAATATGAAGAGAAAATAAATGCAAAATAAATAAAAGATGCTTGCATCCCAGCTTGTTTTGCCCTAGGGTATTGAAAGAGCTGTTGCGAACAGCCTTTGAATTGGACCTCTGCCACTCCTGGCTGGCCAAGAGGAACGTTGGGTCTCTTTTCAGAGAAGTGTTGTTAATGTCTTCAGTCAAGAGAGCATGACATACACCTTTTTGAGAGACACACATCTTTTTGAGTGACACACACCTTTTTGAGTGAGTGAGTTTACGCCCACCTTCCCCTTATTCTCTGAACTATCCTGAATTTCAGTCTCTGCTAGTTACTGCTCTGCCTCCTTAGGCAACAGTTAGCTCAAACTGTGCCTATTGTATGCAGTATCCAAAATTACATCTGGACTTCTCTGTCATAAATCCATTTTTTGCAGGTTAAGCACATTACCAAATTGCTTAAGATGCAGTTACTTTTACTGCAAATTAACCCAAAGGACGTGCTTCAAAACTGACTCTCCTTAATAGTGCAAATTCTTTGCTAAAACAATCAATGGAAGCTTTTAAAATCTGGTAAATTTGAATTTAAGAAGCAGATGGTAATTTAGTGTGAACCATTTGGGTTGAGTAATATATTGGCAGTAAAGGCCCAATCAGCTTGCACTGCATTCCATCTTCCCCAACAGTGTTATTTCCCAGAGCAGCACTTCTCAAAAATTCTGTGCTTTTTTTCTTTTCTACATGACAAGATATTGCAGGGATTTGTAGCTTTCCAGGGTAATTGAGTCTTTTTGGAATGGGAAATCTAAAAATAACAACAACAAATACTCTAGGCAATCAAATTTGGAGTTTGAAAATCCGTGCTTTACAGAAGTTCACTTGAACCTGCCAATTGTTGGCATCTTATCCTAAAATTGACAGTTTGATTTATTACCATAATGCCCAGATAAAACAAGAGAGGTGAGATCTGTGGATAGGGATAATGCCTTTTATTAGATCAACTGATATAGGTGAGATAAACCCCACTCATTTATAAGTGTATGAATCAAAACTCAAGTGCCAGGCCTTGGACTCCATCTGCGTGCTGAGGCACTGCCCACAGTTCCCTGTGGAAAGGTGGGTAACTGCCTCTTTTCCAAACATCCTGAAGTTGCAAGGACTTAGGAACCACAGGAGGACATGCATGCCCTTCAGCCTGCTCTGAAAACTGTAAGAAGGCTTTTTGCATGAGAAGTCTCATATAGGCAGTGGTGACCTGAAGACTGACGTGTTGACGGATGACAGCACAGCATACTGCTCTCTGGAGGGGCCTGCAGTTGCGAAAGCACGTGTTTGGGGAATGGCTTCCCTTCAGAAAGCTTTGAACCCTGAGTGGGCCAGACTCTACCGAGTCTGAAGTAAACTCTGCCAGAACCAAACGTCATGTGAGATTGATGTTATCTGCCTTGCTTCTTTCTTAGTAATGAACATAGGTACCCCGAGATATTAGCTCTGCTCCTTGGAAGAGAAAATGCAACATCTGCCATGGGTGGGTCTTGATGACCCATGTCGTCCATTCAGACTGTTCTCCTCCTTGGTTTTATCTATTTCTTTCTCCTCTCAAAAACAGGCAGTAGGGGAAGGTACTGAAAGGTGGAAGAATATGACTGAAAAAATTACACCCTCTTTATTTCCTTCAGAAGTGGAGAAAACAAAGTTTTGGAAGCTTTATAAATATTCTTCATATGCCACGAGTTATTGATTCCTACCGTGTATGTTTGTGTAGATTAGAAATGTAACTGAATTGCAGTTTTGTTTCTTTTCTTTTTCAGGTAGTGTCATATTCTTACTGCCTAACACTTAGATTGTGATAACCAAACTTTGTCCTTATTTTCAATTCTGGAAAATCACAGTACACCAGCTTTAAGACTCTTCTGGATTTAGTGTGATGGAGAGAACAGTTTGTCCAAAATGTGCTTTAATGTTTATCCATCTTCAAAATAAGCAGTTAAATTTTAATCTTACAGATAGAAACTTGGAAGAAGGTAAAAATAGTTAAGAATCACATTTCTTGTGTACATTGCATGTGTACATTTATATTTCAGAGGAGAGTTTTGTAATGTTGGAATAGAAAATGGTAACAAATGCATGTGCATATTAATTACTTATGTTGTTTGGCTTTCCAACAGGGTCTGTGCTTTAATGGAAGTGCCTTCATTTTGTACCTCATTGCTGCCATTGTAGATGCATCTTCAGTTACCAAAGAACTGGACAGTCACAATTACAACAGCTGGGCAGCTTCTTCAGTGAGTTCACTTTTTGTTTAAATAAAGTTATATCAAAAGAAGGCTCGCTGGAAGAGCACGTTGAAATGCATGCATTCTGGATTTTGAAAAGCTGCAGACTGTTGCTCACGCACAAAACCTATAGGTAGCTGTAATTTAGTTCATAGTTTTTGGAGGTGACTAGAAATTCCACCAGGAGATGTCAGTCACATCAGAAAAGGCTGTAATGTTTTTAAGATCATACTGCTTTTCCCCTCTCCTGCCCCCATTTATTACTAGCGCTCTGGCAGAGGTTATAGCCTGCACATCAGAGCAGACAAAACAGATTGGGTGAGTCACCAAGTCACCTCAATGCACTTGGACAACTTCAAAAGCAGTTTAAACTAACTCAGCTAACTTTGCACGTATGTGGATAAGGTGCATTCAGCTTTTTGTGGGCTGAGCCATATACACAGCACCTTTGGGAAGGTCCTGAAGTGGTATTGCTGTTTCTACAGTGATCTTCCTGTTACAGCCTCAAGTTTTGATAATCTTTCTTCTGAGTTGGGTGGGCGATACCTGAAAAATCATGTAACTTCCCAGTGTTTTAAAATGGATGCAAATCATTAATGATTCTGACATTACTGTCTTACTGCTTAGATTTGGAAATCCAAAGCAGTCGGTCAATGTGGGTAAAAAGCAACTTTTTTTTTAAAGAGTCTTGTCACTTTCCGAGTAGGTGAACGTATTCTTTAGCTAAGTTAAAGGAGTTGTAAAAGAACTTTTTGCATGTTGTGGCAACAGTAGTCAAATTCAATTGTATAGAGTAATTCCGAATTACAGCTACTTCGCTGACTGTTCATGCTTCTGCAGTTGTCCTTTCTGGACTATTCACAAATCCTGTCTTCTGTCTGAAGCTTTTTGTATACGGCCATGAACTTGTATACGGGCAGAGACTTGACCACCTGCTCTCTTTTTGTCCTGGGAATTGGATAACTACGTCCCCGTCACTTCAGTGACGTTCAGGGTCTTCTCCCCTTGGCAGTTCCTAACTATTGATCTGTTACTCAGCCACTGCTGTTGACAGGAACTTGCCTGCTGCTAGGTAAGCTTCCATGCTGATTCAGGTTTTATACAAAATGCATGAATGCTCAGTGTCTCATGGGATGTTTGGAATCTCTTCTAATACCTCCTAATAGTGTTTATCTAATACACTGTCTAAATAAACTATTAAATGTAGATTCTTGCTTTCTGAACCTATTAAGGGTTTCATGGATGGATGTTTGTGAGAATTTAGCAAATCATCTATCCCCAACAGTCATTCTCTGTTAGAAAGATTTTGGACAGAGCTTTTATTTCATAAGAAACAGAATTATTGGAAAAGAAGAATGCTACAATTTTCTATTGTATTAATATTTTACATAATCATCTATATTTACATCAACATCAGGTTTTGGTGCCACAGATTAAATTCACATTAGACAAGACTCACCGAGAGCATTCTGTTGGAGGGCTTAGATTTGCTGCCTGTATGCATGCGTAGTAGTGCCCTGCTCTCAGAGATGAAGTGCCTGCCCAGGCCAATGATGGTACATAAGCAAGAAACATTGGTAGAATGCTAAAATATTTAGGCTGGAAGGGACATCTGGAGGTTTTCTGGTCCAACTCTCTCCCCCATTAAAGCAGGGCTAACCCTTAGCAGGCTACCAGGGCCTTGTCCGCTTGAGTTTTGAGTATTTCCAAGCATGGCTATTCCACAATGCCTCTGGGCCTCTGTTGCCATGTTTGATTACTCTCATTGTGATTTTTTTTTTTTTCCCTAGTATCTAACTGAAATTTCCCTTCTCATAAGTTGCGTTTGTTCCCTCTTGTCCTATCACTGTTCACCTCCAAGAAAAGTAGTGTTAATCCTATTTGCAGTGTCAGCTTTATTTGGTTCAGTTACCAGCACAAAACATTCTGGTCTTATCATAAGACCATTTTGAACATTGTCTATTTTGAACAACATGCAGTGATTAACAGGAATTTAACCACTGGCACTGAATTGGACTTCATCAGTACAACTGAAATAGTTCACAGCTGTTCTTTAGTTTCTGTGTGCATATGCTGCAAGGACTGCAGAAGCAACACCACTGATACTGTGTAGTTTTAATCTTTAACCATAAAATAAAGCCTGCTACAGAGGGTTTATTCTGTAATCAGTTTCTGACAGAGCAGTGGTATCTCAGTGTGGTTGCTGTCACTACTTGCACTGAGGAATACTTTTATTCATCAGTAGAGACCGTCTGGAATTGGTAACCTCATCGGTACTGCTGTTTGACAACATGTCTGGGCCTGCATTTGCATCCAAGTTTTCTCTGTGAACAAGCTATTTTGATGCACAGTGTGCCATACTGAGGTACAGGTGGGCTGTAGGCAATTCCTGGAACATAGCAGCAGTGCAGGAGTGTTAGCTTGAGCTCACACCGTCCCATGGACTATCCCTCAGTCTTTACCAGCAATTGATGTTCCAACCAGTGAGTACAGGGTTGGTGGGAGTCCAATCTATAAGATCCATACTGAGGCAGCATAATTTGGAGATGAGAGTTGAAATACGCCATGTTTTGTCTGCTTCTAGGCCCATATTTCTATGCATAATATAAGCTTGCTTACACAGTGTTGACTGTGATGGCCACAAAAGTACAAGGTGAAGGAGTGCCATTTTAGTCAGCCTGCTATTTCTCCTTTTTCCAAATCTCATAGCTGCTTTTTTCATAGAAATTACAGCGCTCTCAAATATATTTTTTTTCCTAATATATTTTTTCCCCCTCTCTCTACAGTTCTTTGCCTTCGTGGTTACCTCCTGCTATGCTGGAAATGCGTATTTTAGCTTTATATCTTGGCGATCACGAACTTTGCAGTAAATATTTTGTTAAAATGAATTCTGTAGTATAAAATATCGTGAGGATTATACTCTTTTGACAAAAGCTTGGAAGAGGAATGAGGTCTTTTTGAACATTTCTGCTAGAACTGACACTATATTTTAAGCTGAGATTAAAATGATTATTTATAATACAATACCATCTTTAGAGACATCTAACACTGACTTTGTACTTTATAATAAAATTTCATACTGCTTATTTTAAAATTAACATGGTATTTTTCTAGACATTGTATAGCTGTTATTACTAAAGCTTTAATAAATCTTAACTGAATGTGCAAATTTTGTAAATGTAACTTTTTTAATGTTATAGGTATACTTTTGATACTGAATGCTACAAATCAAAACTGGTTGATACTGTCCGTTATTATGTATAAGAAGTGACATTGTGCAGAAAAAAAACATCCCAAACTGTAAAAATAAATAAATTAATAAATAATTGACCCAACTGTGCATGTTTTGTAAATTGGGAGTAGAAGGTTGCTTTTTAAATTTCTTTTTCAGAGTAAAATATATACTGCTAAGAATTCTGATGATCCTGCCAGTTTGCATATTCTCACAATCATGAGATTGCTTTTGGAACCTGTTACTGTAGGCCTGAAGCTCACTGAATGTTGCACCTGAAACACATTATCTTAACAGGTTTCTCAAATCCAGCAGGCTCCAAGGCATAAGTCTAGACAACAGTCCCTTAGTGTTCAGTGTTTAACCTACTGAGAATATCACAAAACACCTATTTAAGGTAATACATTTTGTTTCTCAGGGGACTGTGTTTTTCTCTTTTCTCCTCAGATTAGGGCTTTAATCTGTCCCAATTAAAATCTGGGCTTCTAAATCCTATTAAATGATGTAAAGATTAAATCCGTAGAAGAATTGTCATGACACCAGTCTTAGAAACAAAGAATTTCCTCCCTCCTTTCCCGTCTACTGGATTATCTGTGAGTTGTTAGTTTAACAAATGAAGTTTTTAATTTGACGCTCATATTTAAATATCTGTGAGTCAAGCAGAAGTATGACAGGAGATTATGACTTTCAAAACAGATACCTCTGAAAATGACTTTCAAATACAAATTACCTAAGGAATTTTTTCCAGGAATTATGTGGAGAGTGTAAGGTCATGATTATTTTATGATAGTATTTAAAGTTTTCCTCATTTAAAACTACTGGTAAATCTTTTATTCCTGGATTGAGAAGATCTGGACTCTCCTCCAGTCTTCAAAAACTTAGTTGGACGATTATATATGGTGGTAGAGAAAACTTACTGCTTAAAAAAACTTATTTCTCCCTGTAACTAAATGGTGTGTGCTTACTTATGTGCATGCCCTCTTACATGTATGCCCTGCAGCAAAGAAGATTTATCAGCAGCCAGCTAATTCTGTTCTCGATCACATTGTTTTGTTCTTTATTATCTGTCGGAGTCACAGGATTTCAGTGTAAGGGAAGCCAAGATATTATTTAAAAACCTATATTTGTCTGCAGATTGCATCTGGCCTGTACAACAAAGGTCAGGCTGTCTGCTGCTTGCTAAAATTATCCAGTTGTGAGAAGGAAGAAGGGCTACCAACTATGCATTTTATCTAGACAGATAAAATGTGTCATTGAAATCCCATATGCTCTTTTCCATTTGGAAAAAAATCAAAGGCATAAAAATGATCCAAATGTCAACTGATAAAATGTGACTGGAAATATAGCCAGAATTAAAATCTCATTGGTGATTTCTCATCAGTAAAAATGCTTTTGTAGTAATAGAAATTATTTCTTAAATGATATTTGATGTACCTATCTTAAGTCCAAAGAAAGTGACTGTGTTTGCACAAATGTTTCATGATTCTGTGATAACTGCGATGGTCTGGTCTAAAGTCATAACCCAGACAACATTTGTGGATAGAGGTAGTAAGAGGGAGTAATGTGTTTCATCCCATTTACCAAAAACTGTCACGGAAACTGTGTTACATGTCAGAATAAACCCATTAATGAAGGACAAAACTATGCTATTACCAGATAAGGAACAATTCTGGCAAAATATCTACCACCTCCCTGAGTCTTCAGTGCTGATGCTCAAGGGAAGGTGTGTGGAATGTCTTCCAAAGGCAAATCTGTGAGTTGAATCCTTAATTCCAAATTTTAAAAAATACGTGCTAGGCAGAAATTTGCTTTATGCTTGGCCTTGCTTTTTTCACAAATGATGGCTTATCGGCCTTGCTCTTTCATTTTAGAAGGATAATTATCTTACTTCCCATGCTCTTTCTCATCTGTCTCATTTCTCAGCTGTTCCCCAGGTACCAACTATTTTTCAAGTGTTCTGAATATCTAGTTAAAATTGGAGGAATCAGTACAAGCTGAAAATTACTTCTGAAGTTTGCTCCTCCTATTTCAGGCCCAAAGAAAGGCATAAGCACCCAAAAGGTTGTCTGTTTCTTCCAGCGCATTAGTCTTAAATAACTGATTTGCAAACTATGACTTACACCTTTGTGTATTCTAATATTGATAAAGAAGATAAGCGAGCTGTGGTTTATCATCTAACAAAACAAGATTAGTAGCTGCAGGCATTGCTTAGTGTTCATAAGATTGAAAGAAACTTTATTTAAAAGAACAACATGATGAAATCATTAGTGAAATTCTTAATACAGATATTTAGAAGAATAAACAAAATGCTAATCAACTTGCAACATGAAGGTATTTATAAATAACTTGTTCCAGACAAACAGTCTCTCTGAAAAATCTAAGTGACCCACGTACATAAGGATACTTGATGTCAACTTATGGCCATTAAATCTCATTTATCAAGTTGTCGGGACCTCTCATCATCATCATCATACATGATGCACTTAACAAGATGAAGTAAATAGCATGAGAACTGTAATAAAAACTTCAAATTCAGCAATGTATTAGACTGACTTTGTGCCAGTGGTTTACAGAAGACGCCTGTATTTCTGAGTAGAAAATATGACTGTTATTCTACTTGTATTAATTTAAAGGTATTTGTATTTCACTGGGCTGAATTCAGATCAGCAGAGCACCAACCGTATACAAAGTTTAAAAAAGAAGTTAAGAGCTAAAGAAGCTGAATCAGCGGGTAAGACAGATATATTTCTGAATGGGAAGTACGGAAGTTACTAGAACCTTCCTCCACAGAAGGAACTTTATAGGAAGAAGCCTATAAATGTGCATGCTTCTGAACTTGGAATTGTAAGAAGAAAAGAGGGGGAAAAAACCCAGCTGTTTTTAAAAAAAAAAAAAGCTCTTTTTCAGCAGCTAGCATTTTAATCTTGTGTAGATTGGCAATGTTGTAGCTTAGATATCTAATGAAATGAGATAAAATTTGGTGGGACAGGCAATATATTCTATTAAGCCAGCTAGTAGTTGCAATAAAAGCCCAAAACTATGTACTGCTTAGTCTATTACAGACCATTGCCTACACTGGCAAACCCTGTCTTGCTCATGTAAATAACTTAGGCTAGCCCCTTATTTGTGTTGGAGATCATCTGAACTTACCTGTCTTCCCTCCTAAAACAATTTTAGTTGCTGAAGGAGCTATTAAATACTAACTATGAACAGAATGTGCATCCCAAGTGCAGAACAGAGCAGCAGCAGATGGAGTTACTACTCTAATGAGTACAAAAGCAGCATAAGCCCAGCTTGGAGGCCGCTATTACCTCACTTGTCAGAAAGCAAAACAAGTTATTTTTAAACTTGAGGAAATATATAGTTTCCTTTGCCGAGTTTTGTTAGTATCCCCGCATGATTTAATTCAAACGTTTGGACAGTCGGTACAGTCTTGCCTGTGGCTGCCCATTTAATGCAAATGTTTTATCTTTTACGAGAACACGAATCGGAAGGTTGGTTGTTTTTTTTTTTTTTTTGGCGAGAATAAGCGTTGTGTGGGAAGATACTGTTTACAGCTGTACCTCCACTGCGAAGCACCGGAGCAGCTCCCCTCCAAGAACATCGCTGGCAAACTTTTGACACGCCGAGGGGTCTTTTACCGTTCGAGTAAAACTGCTAGCCGCTGCGGCGGCCGGTGCAGTGCGGGGCTCCCCTGCCGGGACCCCACAAGGTACAATGAGGCGTCCCTCTCCCTGCTTGGAAACGTTCTCCTCGGCCTCCATTTTCATGTAACCCAGCTGCAAGAGGGGGACGGCCGGGCGTCCCGCCACGGCTGCCGGCCCGGAAAGGTGCTGGGGGAGTGCCGGCTCGGGGCCGCGGCACGGCCACCCTTTAGCCCGCCCGAGCGGGGCTCCTGCGCCCGGCCGCCTCCCGGCTTCTCCGCCGCCTCCCGGCTCATTCCCCCTGCGCGGGGGGGGAAACCCCCGCGGCTTCTCCTCGCCCGCCCCCTCCGCGGCCCCCGCCCCGCGGCCGCGCCAGCCGGGGAGCGAGGGCGGGCGGGGAGGCGCCGCGTTCCGCCCGGCCCCTGGCAGCCCCGGGTCGCCGCCCGCCCCTCGCCGTCCCGCCCCACCCCGCCCCGCCCCGTCCCGTCCCGTACCGCTGTCCCGGGCCGGGCGGCGGCGAGGGGAGCACGGGAGGGAGCCATGTCTCACGGGGCGCGAGTGATCCGCACCGGGGTGAGCAGCGGGGGGGCCGCGGCCCCGCCGGCCGCCACCGCCTCCTCCTCGGCGGGCTCGGACGCGGAGCTCATGGACGGCGCCTATTTCCGCTCCTGCGCCGGCATGCTGAAGGTGGCCCAGATGGTAAGGGGCGAGCGGGGCGGGGGGCGGCCGTTGGTGGGGCCGTTGGGGCCGTTGGGACCGTTGTTGGGACCCTCGGCCGCCGCGGGCGCGGCAGTCAGCCCTGCTGGGTGTTTCTTTTGGCGACGGGTCTGGAGAGCGTCGTCCAGGGGTGCCGGGGGCGCGGCTCGTTGCCATTCTGGCCTCTGAGGTGTCAGTCCTCGGCTCTCGCAGCGAGAAGGGAAGTCCAGGTTCCTCTGGCAAAGCGAAGTGTTGCGTGTGGGCTGTCAGAAGCTGCCTTTGCGTTCTCCGAAGGTGCCGACGCGCCCTCCTCTTCAGGCACATGTGCGTGAGCCTGGGGTAACGCTACTCGCTCGAAGTACGGCGCGGTGTTACCTTGAGAATGGTAGCTAATGGCAACAGTTAGTATTAACAGCCTTTTGCCGTTAATAATAACAGTAACACCGTGACGCGAAGGTACGTCATGCTCCAGTGGGACATCTCATTCCTTAGCCATCATCTTGAAGGGATCAGGGTTCCATAAGGGTGATCGTGTGGGAGGATTCACCTCCTCTGTCGCCGCTCGGCTCAGCGTTAGGAGAAAGGCACGCTGCTGGGAGGTGATCCAACCCATCTGTATGAGACACTGATGTTAGGCCAAGAGGAATCACCTCCACAGGCCGTGGAGGGAGTTTGGGCTTAGCTGTACAACTTTTCAATAAGATGCAAGATGAGTCTCACACCTTGCACTTTCAGGTTCTTGCACGAAGCACATCACTTCTCATCCAGTTACAACACAACTTTTTCTAAAAGATACAGATATATTTGACTTTCAGATCTCACTTGACAATGGGTTTATTTGAATTCTTGACAAGCTGTTCCAATGACTAGCTCCTGTGGGTGTTATGTATTCATGTATTAATGAAGGTAAGGTTTTGGGAGAAAGTGGGGCTGAGTGCCAGCGCCAGCAGTGGGCTGGTAAGGGTGGGCGCCACGGCTGAGCCTGCTAGTCCAGCTGGCTCCCTGCCCTGTCTGCTGGAGACCTCCAGGCAGCGACCCAGGGAAGGACCTGGGAGATGTATGGCTGAAAAGCAGGAACTCAAATGGATAGCGGAGCGCTGCCAGGATTTGAGCTGATGCCTTAACTTGACTCGGTGCAGGAAATTTTCCTCCATCCCGATGTGGAGAGGATTAACAGATGGATAAGCTCTTTCACACTTCTGTGGCACATAACTCTCCGTGGAGTGATATGTCAGCTTAATTCCAGTAATGTCAGTGAATAATGGCTAGGAAAGAGCATGGAAGACAACACGTAGCAATACCTTCTCACATACGTTCTCATCCTGCAAAAACTCGTACCTTGACAACATTTTTATGCTGGAGTTATTGCCTTCATTTTTTATAAACCCCAATGCCTTTTTTTTCCCCCTGCCTTTATTTGTCTAGTCTTTTTTTTGAACTTGTGTAAGTTATTAGCATCCAGAGTCTAAATTGACATTAGTAGTTAGGAATCATTTTGTTCTAGGTTACTGTGGAGTAATATCAAGTCCTAAAGTTTCTTTTTAAAAAGCACCCAGTTTCTTCCAGTTCATTAATAGCCATCAGCTGCCCTTAGAAATGAGCCTCAGTAGCAAGAGACATAATTTAATGTGACGGGGCATGGCTACCTGCACCTGCTGAGCACTTGTGCTGCGCTCGTGAGACCTCAGAGTTGTCCCTCACTATGAATCCTGTTAGGTAGGAATACAAACAGTTGCCTGCTGCTTTCTCTTCGCTTGGGTTGTTCCCAAACCATTGTGTGGAGCTGGAGTATCTTTTCAGGAGTCAAATGACATTCTTGTGAGCGTGTGTCTACATTGCAAATGAACCTGCAGTCCTAAAACAGTAGACTTGTGCTTTGCTGGTTAGTTAAAAGTCTATTTATGCTTTTGCTTTCACCACTGTGGAAAGAACAGTTCCTTTTATAGACTAGTAGAAATACCTAGTTCTCTGCCCTCCGTCTTGCTGTGGTGCCACTACAGCTATGACATAGGACTCTTGCAGCTAGCACAGCTTAGCATGCTTGTTTGTGTTGAAATTTCAGGTTTTGGTGCACATACGCTGTGTGTATACTTTACATGTTTTTATGTAATACTTCACATACTTTACATAAAGTAGCATTTTATCAATGCTGTTCAATATCAAATTCATGAGAATTTAAGCTAGTGGCTTTCTGCAGTGACTTTAACAGAAGTTAAAATAATGTAAATTAGTTCCCCTTAGCACTCCTTCAGCTTCACCTCCTTATGTTTTTCTGCTTTCCAGCTTGCCTGTAAATAACATCAGTAGGAGTTACCTCAGGTATCCAAGGAACTTTGGGCAAATTAACTTCTTTTAATATGGTATCACCATAGTGTCATCTTCTCAAGTAATTCCCTAAGAAAACTCAATGTTTGTGCTGTGGTATGTAGAAATAACCAGGATAGGTTAGTTCTAGATTAACTCCTGCACCCAGTAAAATATGGAGAGCTAAATATTTTCGCAACGCTCCTTTATCTCTTCTCAGACAGTATTCCACTGTATCCATTGGCATTCAGTTCTTCTAGTACAAAGTGTTTGCAGTATCTTTCTTTGAAAATAATTCTTTATGCTAAATCTATAAATGTTCCTGCATTAGTGTTAATGTGGCTGGTGGGACTGCGGTCTTACTGAGAAGGAGAACCATTATGCTGGCAGAGGACAAAGGTAAGGTCTTTTGGGTTAGACATATATCACACTAAATTGTGTACTGGGCCTCTGAATGGTTATGGTTATGAAGAGGGAACATTACTGTTTCCATTTTCTCTTTCTTCATCAGTCCCATTTTCCAAGAAGTAAATATGAGAGGGAACAAGAAAGAAACATTTCATCATTTACTGTAATGTTAAGGGCTGTTTGCAGTGCTTGCAAGCTAGGAAAAAAATTGATTGTATGTATATGTGCATGAAATAATTCTAATAGATGACAACGATATGGTATGGAAATTATACAAAGGAAATAGAAGATAATGTTACAGCTGTTCTTCTGTAAGAAAGATCATAATGCAAGGATTAAAACTCGGCAATCTTGGACAAGATGAACATTGTGCAGCAATCTGATGATTTCTGAATTGTTGCTTATGTCTAAATGTTACCAGTGCTTTCTCTTCCAATTCTGGGTGCTGTGGTGTCTAGCATAGAATAAAATCAGGAAGTAAAAAATGTGGCTTTTGCCTGTAAATGTACACAAATTCCTTTACTTTTTTGCTAGATAATTTCTTTAACCTTGCAGAATGATTATAGCTTTGAAAAGATAATGCATTTTATGCATTGAGTTCCTGGCTTTCTAATGCTTAGGGAATGGTCTGTAAATATTTTGAAAATAAAATGGAGGAGAAAACATAGTTCTGTGACTTGTGTATTTTACATGGCAGTAAGACAGTTTGAAAGCTGGTTTTCATGCGTGAGTTTTACTAATGTTAGTAGGGGCTCCATTTTCAAAATCTGGTCTGCATTGATGCTCTGATTTAACAGGGAGTTATCTTCAACATCTAACGCACTTCAACTGGTGTAACTTGATGGTGATTAATGTAGCTTTTGCTTTTTCTTTTCTTCTTTTTTTTTCCTTCCTTTTTTTTTTTTTTTTTTATTTGCAGTTTTGCCAAGATCTCTTATATTCATGGGTATACATGCAGGATCCCACTGTGGCCACCTTGGTTCTGTAGCAGCAGTGTACTAAGTGAGTGTGTGAGTGGGTGTGTATCAGTGTGCACAGTACACTTATACCAAAGAAGATAAATAACTTGAATTTTAGCCAGCTTGGCAAAATTGACACATGTGGCAATCTTCAGTATGCCACACTAACTCTGCTGGTTTGTTTGAAGCACATTTGCTCTGTGTCGGTGCTGCTGCTGGCTTGTTTTATTGTAAGACTTTCTAGGAACCTATGCTACTTAGCTTGGCAAGTTCTCAGTAGATGGATTCTTGGAAGCCTTTTGAGGCGTCCTGTGCCACTAGAGATGGCGGTATGAATTTGCAGCCATATTGCCATCAGGGTGGCTCAAGTGGCAGTGTTCATAGATTGAAACAAGTCTGATTCAGCTGAATTTCTTGTGGAGCCCCTATGTGCCTTTTATACTTTTACAGCTGAAGTCTGGAGGATGCCACAGACACTGTATTGGACTAGGTCCTGCTTTCAGCACAGCCCATGTTTGATAGTGGAGCCTATCCCACCTCCTTAGGCAGTTGGCTGGTAGGAATGGCTGTGATTGTAGCACCTGTCCAAAGTGTCTGATGCAGAGATTTGCAAGAGTGTGACCAGTAGAGACTGAAGAGAGAAAAGAAGTGTTGAGAGCTTACATGTAGAAGGAGAGCCATCACGGCACAGCACATGGTTGTGGGGGTCTCTCAGCCTTGTTTCTGGACTCTGAGAGGTGCAGAGGTGGCCCATGGCCTTTTGTGCCTCTTTCACCTCCTTCAGGTTGGGCCAAGATGATTTTGACCACAGTTCAGACTGAAGGCGATTATTCCCACAATAACACTCTTGTTACTGAGAGGACAATAGTTCTGTCACAGTAAATGCAGCCTCAGAATACAGGGTGTTTTAAGCTAAAAAAGTGCTGATTCTTTCAGCTCAATATGAACCAGGAAAGAGCAGTTTCACCAGACAGAAAAGAAAAAAAATCAAAATTATCTTCTCAAGGCTGAAGAAAAAACTTATGAACAATTGCCAGGTGAAAAAGGATCAACTCAATAAAAGTTGACTTAACAACATCATTTTAACTTGTTAAAAGTGCTAAGGAAATAGTTAAAGCTTTTCTGATGAGTATCTGTTTAATTTCAAAACTATGTCTTGACAAAAGCAATTACATACTTGATAAGTGAGTGGCCAACAAGACAGTCTGTAATTCTGAGTGACTTTGAAGTGTGCTGAAACCTCTTTGAGTTATTCAAATACTAACCTACAGTTGAATAATACTACTCAAGGGAATATTAGTACGTCTAACACTGAAAGCTAGAAAATGCTGGTAGTTAGGTTGCTGGAGCCAAGCTCAATTTCTGAATGTGTTGGATATCAGACAAATTTACTGGGGAGCTAAATTCAGAAGAAGTTAAAATATGAAAAGAAAGCAAAATCTGCTAGTGGAAGAAAACAATTCATAATCAAAGCCATTGATACAGGAAAACGAAATTCACAAAAGCAGATGATGCTTGGAATGATTTGAGAGCTACTCAATCTTCTAACTTGATCTTGAGCCTGAAACGTCTTTCTGCCCATGGAGGTGATTGAAGTAAAACATCTAATCTTTTGCAGCAGCATGTCAGTGATGTGTGATTTTGCCTGTATGGTAATAATGCTGCTCAGACAGAAGAGAGGGATTCTGGTGATATGCAGAGATGCTGAGACTGTAAGCCTGTCTCTGGGTCCTGTGTAGACTGCACTTTCAACTTTCCCCTACTATCACTCTGTCTATAGTTCTTCCAAAGGAAAATAATAGCCAGAAGTGAAAGCTGCTGGATGCTAACCTACAAAACTTAGATTCAAACAGTTCTGTGTTCTGCTTGACTTTTCATCTGGCTGATAACAGAAAACATGAAGAACAATGCTGTAATAGCTATCAGTGATGTCACGACATATTATACAAAAAGTCTTATTTTGAGGCATGCGGGAGGCATTTTATGTTTGCAAAGAAAATAATAATTGAGGAAAACCATCCCAAGAATGTGCAGGTGTCTTCAGTCTGCAACTATGTGATAAACTACTGGCTAAGCAATAAGAAATGGGACATGTTTTTTAGCAGCAAAGTTATTTTCAGGCCAGGGTCAGAGCTATGTGTTGTAGCTGCTAATTATTTTTGTTGTTCTGCTAGAAGCTGCAGTAAAAGGACCTTGCTTGGCATGCTGAGCAAAGAGAGAAAAAAATTATCTAAGTCTTAGATGGCTCCAAAGTAAGCAGGAGCACTTGAGTGAGGAATGTCCAAGCCTAGTAATTAAAACCAACAGGTCTGGGAAGTCCTGTTATTTCCACTCTGAGATCACTGAAACAGGCTGGCTTGGATATTTTTTCCATGCCTCTGCTCTAGGTGGCCATTTTACAATTTTTGCCCAGGTATTTGCATAAGAGCTGGGAGCAAACTGTGTTCTCAGTGTGTTAACCAAGGAGTGCTTGGTGGTGGTAGGCTGACACAGTTCTATTTGATGAGACAAAACTTCACAAGCAACACCCTTTTAGGAATTTTCCCTTTCTGTCTGACCTCCATGCAGCCATTCTCAGCTGCAGTGATGCAGCTGTTCACAAGGTTATGCGGTAAACCAAGCCAGGGAACTGATGTAGCTTTACTTCAGCTCTCCTTTGGTTTTCTTTTTTCCATAAGAGTTTTTAGAGGACAGTGCAGCCATAGAGACTACTGTCAGCAAGAGCAAGTGTCTGGCATATAAGGGCAGGAACTACATAAGCCTCAAGTGGTTGCATGTGCTTCAAAGCACAAGCTGAGAATGTAGTCCTTTTTCTATTGGGGAGGGGAAGGTTTTGTACCATCTCTTTTAATTTCCATCTCCTTCAGCAAAAAAGAAACTAGTAATTTTTCTGATGCTGAAACTGCTCTAGAAGGCTAAAAAATCAACTGCAGTACATTTTGTAAAAAGACAATTATAGTCATTGTTAAACACTAGGGAATCTCTGTTCTGAATGTGTCAGTGAATGTTTCATTTGTATCCTAAAAGAGGCTTCCTAAAAGCACAAAGTTGGAGCTACCTTTCATTGCTCATTTGACCCATCCATTAGGATTAGTTGCAATACATTTGTTAGCAACCTGAGAGCATGTAGTGCTCTTTGTATAGACATGATTGAACAAAGGTTAGCAAATACATTTTCTGAAACACAAAAAAAGGAAATGAAGCCTAGAAATTTACCACATCACCTGAGATGTGTTTAATATGCTTGAAAGAGCAGAGTGAAGTATTGGCAGTGATTTCCTGGCACATTTGTTTTACATGAAGTTAGATTTGCAAACGCCATTTAAAAATCTTAATCCGGTGTACATGGTGTCCGTGGATAATAAGATGTGGTGAAAAGCATGGGTTCTTACTGCTCTGTGACTTCCCTTTAAGACGTGCAAGTGCAATGTATTCCATCTTCACTGTCCTTGGAGATGGTGTCCCTTTGAATGTCCTCCTCTCTTGCCACAGAGAAACAGAAACAGGGGATCTGTTCTTTCCAAGAGTGGTCTCCATCTGCACGGAGCCTATAAATGATAAAGAGCATCTTGCCAAGCGTCCTTCACTGGGTTCGAGGGCTGTAGATGCTGGAACAATTTGTTGTGTCTCAATTGTGATCCAGTAAAGCCGTGGCCATACCTCAGCGAGGGCAGCATACCTGACCATGAAGCTCTGTTAGGTACCTGCTCTGCATTACCGGGGTAATGCGGTATTGTCCCCCAAAGCCAGACAGTGTTTGCCTACTATGAGTAAGTGTCTCCTCCGCTCCCCTCCCTGGGGAGTCCTTGTGAGGTATGCGCTCGGTACTGCGGCCGAGTTGTCTCCTTTGTGCTATTGTCACATCATGTGCTCTGTGGCCTTGTCCTCCTGTTTTGTGGTGAGATGTAAAGTATACAGCAGCCAGAAATTGCTGCTTTCTGTACGTAGAGATCAAACTCTAAAATTGCTGTGATTTCTTTTCACCCACCTGTGAGCTTCCTCTTTTTTGCATAACTCAGATTCTTAAGGGATCATCACAGCTGAAACAACTCCCTGCACTGCAATGCTGGTAATTTGATGAATGTAATGGCAAGTACAGATGTGTCTGGCTGGTCAAAGCTAGATGACTGCAGCTTTCAAAGCCAAAGCAAATTTGGCTGCTTTCTTGCAACAATAGCAGCAGCTGCAGTGCTTATAGCTTCCACTCCTGCTCACAGCTTCCCTTAAGGAAAATGGAAATGCAATGATGACAAACAAGATTGAGAAGCTGCTTCAAGAGGGGATTTTCTCAGAATGTTTTTGGTGGTTTGTTGTTGGGTTTTTTTGTTTTAAAAATGCCATTAGTGAGTTCAAGAAATAAGTACTGACTGCTGGGAGAGAAGTATGCTGTTAACCTGAGATGACCAGCAGCAGCTGCAGAATACAGAACGACTTAGCATACTTTCCTGCAAGTCTGTAATCAAGCTCTGGGAAGGCCACTTCAAGAGCTCTCTCATCTGTTTGGGAAAAATACAGTCCCCAGTTGCTGCTTGTCACCTGCTGGCTAATTGAGCATTTTGTAGATTGCTTTAGTAAAGCTTCATAGTAGACATGGGAGAGCTATCCCAGCATGTTTCAGAGGCCCACCAGTCTCCAGGCGGTCACTGAAAGCTGTCAGCTGCCACAGTGCCACTGGGCAATCTCATCTATTCTTATTTTTCCCCTCTCATTCGTCGCCCTTCACTTCTCTGGCACCTTGCCAAGCATCAAGTGTTTGTACTTAGAAAAGGTCATTCTTTTGGGTGCTGAGGCCCGGTCTGATACAGCAGCCAGGCTGTGATGATGCCGGTTCATCTGGAAATTGTCACGATGTTAGCATTTTTGGGAACTGTCACCTGTTTTTTCCTGACAAAAATTACCATGTGCCAGCACAGCTAACAACGTGGACTTTGGTGATGTGAGCAGGTCCTCCTCTTGTTTGAGGAGACCTTGCTCAAGGCTCCGCCGCCACAGCTAACAAAGCCTTTGCTGGAGATGACAGATACGAACTTTTTAACTGCTGTCTGTGCGACTGCCAGATGTCAGTGTGGTGTTCTCTGGGGCAGGGAGAGTTATGGCAGGTGTTAACTGAAGATTTGAATCAGTCAAGCAGTAAATGCCTCAGACAATGAGAATGGGTTGTGTTGTGAGCAGCATCTGTAAAGGCTGAGTGATGAACTGATTGCTTGCTGAAGGTTAGCAGGCATAGTCACTGAGACTTCACTGAGCGGTTCTCAAGGTATTCCTTATCTCAGTAACAACTTTCAGGAAGACGAGATTGCATATGTTTTTTAGTTTTTGTGCATCTAGTTTGATAAGTTACTAGAATGATTGTTGCCATGAGGTACTGGTTTTGTGTTACGTGTTCCTATTTGAGTTTTAAGTAGCTGTATGCTGTCAGGTATGTATTGGATATCCAGGTCAAGGGGAAAACTTTGCAACTTGCTGTGCAGTTTGTGGGTGTTTGTTAATAATAAACACTGTACACAGTGGGCTTCAAGCAGCCAGCCAGTCTGAGCCAGGCTTGGCTGGTCAGCCAACGTGGGCTCTTTCTCTGTAGGTGGTATTGCCATGCATGGTTGGTAAATCCATTTTTAGACAGCCATGAACTTGATCTACAAGAGCTCTATAGCTCACAAGTAAGGATTAAGCTCTTTCTATATTGTATATTACTGACAGTATGGGACTTTATTGACTATTTAAAGGGCAAACAATACAAATAACCCAAACAATATATCTAAGAATGGTTCCAGAGCAGTGGTTTCAGAGGTGCCTTGTTCCTACAAGGAGCTCTTCTTCCTAGCCGACTAAAAGGAAGTATGGCAGGTGAGGTGGGTGATCTCCTGCCCCCAAGGAGGGCTCCCCCTCTAGACCCAGGGTTGGTGGATGCAAAAGCAGGAACAGCCTCAAAAGACAAAGTTCTCCAGCAATGTTGACATACCTTAGGTGTCTTTGTACCTCCATGAGCATGAATATTCCTGTACATCATTGTTGGATTCCTTTCTGCCATTGAGAGCCACTTTTCTGCCATTCCTTAAGACAGCTCAAACGTCTTAATTTTTAGGTTCTACCAAAACCACTTTTGTTGGCCTACAGTTCTCTTCTCCTAGTCCTTTTCTTTTTCTTGCCTCAGAAGCACCTTGTGTGCTTGAGGCAGTCTTTCTCCATTTACACAAACCTAACCACACTGTGGACTGTCTTCTCCTGCCATTCTGTCTGACTCTCGGGTTTACCAGACCAAGAGAGCAGTTAACATGTCTCTCCAGGAGGATCTAGATGTTGGAAGTGCTTGCCTTGCAGAGGAGAGAAGTAACAATCATGGCTTGCTGTGCCATTTCTGAATCTGCAGAGATGTGGTCATATTAATCCCTACATTTTTGGTTGCTATCACCAGATCCTCCACTTTTTGTAAGTCTCTTAAAATGTTTTTTTTACTTCCTATAATCTTCTGACTTGTGATATAGGGATTCTCCCTACCATGCAAGGGATAGATGGTCTTCTACAGTGGAATGAATTACAGCAGGAGCCACATGCATGCATGCTTTTTGCAGCAATCAGGTAGTATTTTTCTAAACGGGTGATTGGCTTGGTGGTGTGGGACATAGGTTCCCAGTGAGCACCACAACTAGGACCTTACCTGGGAGGAGGGCAGAGAGCACAGGCTGAGCCAGTGACTGTATCTGTTCATCTGCAGGGAAAACCAATTATAGAGGATGTGTCCCTGCTCTTACCTGAAACAGCAGGTTCATCTGTGCTTTGGGGATTATGACTTGATGTGAGATGGGAGAGACCCCTGGAGTGGGTGGCAGGCTAGCTGTTACATGGGGGCTGTTGCCTGCACAGAGAAGTAATCCCTTATTAATAGATGGGCAAGCTATGTGCTTGCAAAGTATTGGGATCTCCTGGCTTTGTCCAGAGTAGTATCTTCAGTCATTGCAGGTGTCTAGAAAGACATGAGCATCTCTTTGAGAGCTGGAGGGAAAGCAGCTGTGTTTCCCAGAGTTAAAACCCTGTTAGGGCATTTGCTGTATTTAAAACTCTGTTCTGTCGTGGTTTAGCCCCAGCCAGCAACTAAGCACCACGCAGCCGCTCGCTCACTCCCCCTACCCCGATGGGATGGGGGAGAGAATCGGAGGAGTAAGAGTGAAAAACACTCCTGGGTTGAGATAAGAACAGTTTAATAATTGAAATAAAGTAAAATAGTAATGCTAATAATAACAATATAATAATGATAATAACAATAATAATATACAAAGCAAGTGATGCACAATGCAATTGCTCACCACCCACCGACCGATACCCAGACAGCTCCCGAGCAGCGATTGCTGCTCCCCGGCCAACCCCCCCCAGTTTATATACTGAGCATGACGCCATATGGTATGGAATAGCCCTTTGGCCAGTTTGGATCAACTATTCTGGCTGTGCCCCCTCCCAGTTTCTTGTGTACCTGGCAGAGCATGGGAAACTGAAAAGTCCTTGACTAGCATAAGCAGTGCTCAGCAGCAACTAAAAACATCAGCGTGTTATCAGCATTCTTCTCCTACTAAATCCAAAACACAGCACTATGCCTGCTACTAGGAAGAAAATTAACTCTATCCCAGCCGAAACCTATCCTTTGCAGACATGTGAACAGTCAGCTGTGCCAGTAATACTGTTTTGCAATGAGTTTTATTTATTTTGGGAATTGTTTGTGACTTGAATATGGCACTTCCGCAACGTTACTCAATTATCACTTGCATTGCTGCAGTATTTTGAGTGTTGTGTGTGCATCTTTTATGTAGATTGGAAAAGACTTACTGATAGTGCTTTTACAGTTGAAATGTTTCAAATTTAAGTTGATTTTTAAAACAAAACTGTTAATATTGGAGAGGAAAAAAAAATTATGAGGTGGTTGTTGGTAACAAACTTGTATTGTGGGTTTTTTTTTAACTAATTCACTGCCTGATGAGAATATAGCATACTCTTTGCCATATAACTGTAAAGTCCTCAGCTTTCAGTTAATAACGTACAGGATTTTATGGTGTCTTTCACTGTGGTGCAGTGGTGGTGCAGGCAGCTGTGGGGATTGAGGCAGGGAGCTAGTTAAGCTGGCAGTGGTGGGATTGAAGTATTGCATACACTGTGATCAGTGGTAGGCAGGACTTACTTGTAGCTAGTCATTACAAAGAATTGCCTTTTTAATGATTGTGGCTAACACCCTGTAACAAGGGCTCTTTAATAATGTCATTCAGATGCTGGTTCTGTGATTACCCCACATCCTTTTCTACCACTGAGGCCTGTGTCTGAGCAGATAGATAACTTGTTATTAATAAAGAATACCACTTGCTTGTACTTAGGATTGTCCTCTTATCTGAGTTGTAGAGGGTCTGAATAAGATTATTTTGTCTTTTCTCACCCTCCCACCATTTTTATCTTCAATAAATAGCCTGTGGATGGGGGTACACAAGAGAAGTCACTTATCAGAGGCCAGGCAGCCTCCTTATTTTAGCAAAGCAGCCAGACAAGAAGGAAATCTGCCCAGACACAGGGGCTGAGAGATTATTGTGCAACCAAAGACTGACTGCTTCACAGAACCATGCACTTGAAGGCAGCTGATTTCATCTGTTGTTAGGGAAGTTTTAAATGGAACGGGTTTTTTATCTTCTTTTTCTAGCAGGGGTTTGGCTATTCCAGCTCACGTTTCCAGCACCACCCTGGAAGAAGGAAATCTTGATTATAGCAGTAGTCAACGTTGTTGCTTAAATTGGCTGAACCAGTCTTGCGTGAACTACAATTGTAACCTTGGCCTGCTCTTTGCTCATCTTTCTGTTTTGCGAAGCTGTTCAAAAAAATTGTTTTATTCTGTCCAGAAATATGTACTTAATAATATATGGGTGTTGCTTCACTGTGTTGAGGTGTAACATTCGGAAATGTACAGCTGCAGTCCGTGACTTATTTCCAGGGCATGGTTATCCCGATTGGCTCACTTAGGGATGGAAAATTGCACTTACTATCTTGGCTGGTGTCAGAAGCTGGAAACTTTGACTTTTTTTCATTCAAATACAAAAAGCATTTAGCTCTTATTATATTGTTTTTTCAAAAAGGCTGTGATAAAACTGGGTATGAGTCAGTGCTGTCCTTTGCTCCAAATCTGTAGACAGACGGTTCCTGTACTATTGCTTGCACTAGAACTTAGGTAAGTTTTAAGAGACTGAACATCAACCAGCTTTTATCAATTTTATGGGTAGTTCTCAGGGTCATCCTCTTTTCAGATTCAGGAGGAGGGATGTTAAAGCAGTACAAAGGTTCATCAGTGCTCCAGCAAGTGCAACGGAGAAGCTTTCCTCTCAGTGCTGTTTTACAGCATCCAGGGAAAAAAAAGCTGTTTCTGTCTTCTAGAAGGCTAAATTGTCAGAGAAGGATGGAAAGGAAAAGCACTTTCAGGTATTGCCAGCTACCAGCTGAAGACTGGTAAACCAGAGCTGCTGCCTGCAGTCTTTGTACAGGTGTAGTACTGTGCTGAATCCTGTCCCTGACCTTTTTCCCCTGAATGGTGCTAATTTTTAGTTAGCTAATTGCACATGATAATGTGTGTATCACAGTATTGTGGTAAATCTTTGAGATAAGAGTTACAGTGTTTCTCTAGAACTGGGTACCTTGAGGCAATTTTGCTTCCTATCAACATTATCTTTCCTCCCTGCAGTTTAGTTGGCATTTCACCTCTTATTTCTGTATAGAAAAAAACCCCTATTATCCATAGTTAAAAGTTCCACAGTAAGCAGTTTCAGCCTGTCAGTTCAGCATATGATCATGGGATTTGCAAAAACCATGTTCAGTTCCTTTCTGCAGTGAAGGTTTTTAATATTGTTCTTTGTACTGCTACAGAAGGTACAAGTCCCAGGCAAGGAGTAGGCCACTTGCAGTGAGTTAACCCCAGCCAGCAGCCAAACAGCCACCCTGCCTCTCACTCACTCCCCTCTCCTGCAGGATGGGGAGAAAATAGAGGAAGGCAAAAAGACCCATGGATCGAGATAGTGACAGTTTTATAAGGAAAGCAAAAGCTGCACACACAAGCAAAGCAAAAGGAGGATTTCATTCACTACTCCCCATCAGCAGGCAGATGTTTAGCCACTTCCTGGAAAGCAGGACCTCAGCATGTGTAATGGTTGCTTGGGAAGACAAATGCCATAACTAGGAACACTTCTCCTCATACCTCCTTTTCTTGAGCTTCTGTTGCTGAACACGACATCATGTGGTCTCCCTTTGGTCAGTTGGAGCCAGCTGTCCTGTATATTCCCAACGTCTTGCCCACTTGTAAGCCTGCTTGCTTTGGAGTGAGGGGAGGGAGAAGAGAAAAAGAAAGCCTTGCTTCTGTGCAAGCACTGTTCAGCAGCAGCCAAAAGATCGATGTGTTATCAACACTGTTTTAACCACAAATGCAAAGCGCAGCACCATATGAGTGTGAAGGCCGTTAAGTCTATCACAGCCACACCCAGTACCTCACCACTGTATGGGGTGTTGTACAGGCACAGTGGGAAAGGATAACCCTTACTTCACAGTCATTAATAGAATTGTGAAAGAACAGCTGGATATGGGCAAGTGATAATGTGCGGTACAGAACAGTTAGGAATGGTCAAGAAGATGTATAGTAGCCTTAGTGGCTAACCTAGTGGCTTTCTATGAAGGAGTGACTGCATCAGTGGACAAGGGAAAAGCAACAGATGTCATCTATCTGGACTTCTGTAAAGCCTTCAGCACAGTCCCCCACAACATCCTTCTCTCTAAATTGGGGAGATATGGATTTGATGGGTGGACTGTTCGGTGGATAAGGAATTGGTTGGATGGTCGCATCCAGAGGGTAGTGGTCAACAGCTCAGTGTCCAAATGGAGACCGGTGACAAGTAGTGTCTCTCAAGGGTCCGTCCATACTGGGACCAGTACTGTTTAACATCTTCATCAATGACATAGTGGGATCGAGTGCATCCTCAGCAAGTTTGCAGATGACACCAAGCTGAGTGGTGCAGTTGACACACCAGAAGGACAAGATGTCATCCAAAGGGACCTGGACAAGCTGGAGAGGTGGGCTTGTGTGAACCTCATGAGGCTCAACAAGGCCAAGTGCAAGGTCCTGCACCTGGGACAGGGCAACCCCCAATATCAGTACAGGCTGGGGGATGAAGGGATTGAGAGCAGCCCTGCGGAGAAGGACTTGGGGGTACTGGTGGCTGAAAAGCTGGACATGAGCTGGCAATGTGTGCTTGCAGCCCAGAAAGGCAACCAAATCCTGGGCTGCATCAAAAGAAGTGTGGCCAGCAGGTCGAGGGAGGTGATTCTGCCTCTCTACTCTGCTCTGGTGAGACCTCATCTGGAGTACTGCATCCAGCTCTGGGGCCCTCAGCATAAGAAGGACATGGAACTGTTGGAGCAGGTCCAGAAGAGGGCCACAAAAATGATCTGAGGGTTGGAGCACCTCTCCTATGAGGCCAGGCTGAGAGAGTTGGGGTTGTTCAGCCTGGAGAAGAGAAGGCTGCAAGGAAACCTTATTGTGGCCTTTCAGTACTTAAAGGGGGCCTATAGAAAAGATGGGGACAATCTTTTTAGCAAGGCCTGTTGTGACAGGACAAGGAGTAATGGTTTTAAACTAAAGGAGGATAGATTTAGACTGGATATATTGACTGGATATATTTACTGGATATATACTGAAGAAATTTTTTACAATGAGGGTGGTCAAGCACTGGAACAGGTTGCCCAGAGAGGTAGTGGAGGCCCCATCCCTGGCAACATTCAAGGTCAGGTTGGATGGGGCTCTGAGCAACCTGATCTAGTTAAAGCTGTCCCTGCTCCCTGCAGGGGGGTTGGGCTAGATGATCTCTAAAGGTGCCTTCCAACCCAAAGCATTCTATGATTCTTAGCATTAAGATTATGCTTCCAGTTAGAAAAGTTTATTTGCAATGTCTTGTGCGTGGTGGTTTTTTTGCAACACATGATACTAAAGTCTACTCTAAGTAAGTAATATAATGGCAACAAATCAACGAAAAAGCAATCCCCAAAAGACCAACCTTTCCCTAGTCTTTAACTTGTTCTGTGGCTTCCTCTGCAGATGTTTTAGGGTCATTCCTACACATATTTTCACCCATGTTTGTCTGTTACATCTCTGTGATCTGTTGATTGCTGGTTTGGGTGTTTTTGAGGGGAGGGGCTGTGGGTTGATGTTGGTTTGGTTTTTTGGGGTTTTTTTTTTTTTTTTTAGTGGGCATCTATTCTCATTCACACTATGAAGGAAAACAGTCATCTTGACCTAGAGGTTTGTTAGTCATGCTCAACATTTTTGCCTTATTTTACACATCTAAAGTGTTTTGAAGGTGAAAACCTTTAGCATAATGCATGTGAAGTCTTTATGAGCCCTCATTTGGTGAATGGGGGAGCTGAAGCAGCGAAATACATGATTTGCTGAAGTTCAGACTGTAAGATGGTTACAAAACTGGGATCAGAATTCAAGAGCGAGTGACATTCAATTCCAGTGTGCATTTGCCCTGGGAGTAATTGGAAGCTGGATCTTCCTTCTCTATATAACCTCTTCATAATTCAAAGGTGTGATTCCTCTCCTTTCCTTAAGAATGTGTTGAGTTTTCCTGCAGTGGAAGATTGACTTCCTTGAAGTCTTGGTATGCATTTTCCTTGGTTTTTAGTGAGTGTAGTCAGTGACCAGTGAGCTTTAGATGCTTGTTCTTTGACACGGACAAGAAGAAATAGGGAGGAAAACAGCTGATTTTTAAAAAGGAACAGCATTTCCAGGGAACACTTCAAGTAGCATTTTATAGCACAGGGGAAGAGAATTTATCACTCTGTCTAGTCCTTCCCTATACTTTCTAGGCTGAGAGGTACAGAAGGAAAGTGTGCCATTCTGCACAGGTTGATGTAATCTGTGTGCGCAGGAAGGAAGATCCAGGGCACTACAGGTTGGTCAGCCTCACCTCAGGCCCTGGGAAGGCGATGAAGAAAATCCTCATGGAAAGCACTTCCAAGCACGTAAAGGACAAGAAGGTGATCAGGAGTAGTCAGCATAGATTTACAGAGGGAAAATCATGCTTGACCAGCCTTACTGCCTTCTATAATGAGGTGACTAGCTTGATGGTCAAGGGGAGAGTGGTGGATGTTGTTTACCTTGATCTTAGTAAGGTTATGGTCTCCCATAACATCCTCGTAGACAAGCTGACAGGGTATGGCTTAGGTAAATGGGCAGTGAGGTGGATTAAAAACTGTCTGAATGGCCAGGCCTAGAGGGTTGTGGTACAAGGTGCTTGGAGGCCAGTCACTAAGCGGTATAGCCCACGGGTCAGTACTCGGGCCAGTACTGTTCAACATCTTCATTAATGACCTGGATGATGGGGCAGAGTGCACCCTCAGCAAGTTTGTAGGTGATAAAAAAACTGGGAGGAGTGGCTGGATGAGCTGGACGGTTGTGCCGCCATGGAGAAGGGACCATGACAGGCTGAACAGAGAGGAATCTCATTCAGCTCAACACAGGGAAATGCAAAGTCCTGCATCCAGGGATATCTGAGGGTAAACCCCTGCACCAGTACAGGCTGGGGGCCAACTGGCTGGAAAGTAGTTCTGCAGAGAAGGCCTTGGGATCTTGGTGGACAGCAGGCTGACCATGAGCCAGCCATGCACCCTCGTGGCAAAGGCGGCCAACAGCATCCTGGGGTGCATTAGGAAGAGTGTTGCCAGCAGATTGGGATCCTTCCCCTCTACTTGACACAGGTGAGGCCACATCTGCAGTGCTGTGTGCAGTTCTGGGCTCCGCAGTGGAAGAGAGATATGGGCTTACTGGAGTGAGTGAGTCCGTCACAGGTCCACAAAGATGATGAAGGTTCTGGAGCATCCTTCACGTGAGGAGAAGCTGAGAGAGCTGGGGCTGTTCAGCCTGTAGAAGAGAAGGCTCAGGGGGATCTTATCAATGTATATCAGTACCCAATGGGAGGAAGTGAAGAACAAGGAGCCAGATTCTTCTCAGTAGTGCCCAGTGACAAGACAAGAGGCAGTGGACACATGAAAGTCAATCTGAACATCAGAAAATGCTTTTTTGCTGTGAAGATAGTTGAATACTGGCACAGGTTGCCCAGAGAGGTTGTAGAGTCTCCATCCTTGGAGATATTCAAAACCTAGCTGGACACGGTCCTGGGCAGCCTGTTTGAGTAGGGGGGTTGAACAAGATGACCTCCAGAGGCCCCTTCAAACCTCCACCATTCTCTGATTCTGTGATCCTTGCTGTGAGCACGAGACATATAACTGGATCACACCTTATATTTCCTGCATGGCTGGGACACATGTTGTGCTGCTGCAGCCCCTCTCTCACCCACCAGCCCTGGGTGTGGCTGGTCAGCCTGGCCCATGCCATACCACATGGAGCGAGTGGTGTTATAGCACAGGGGGAAAAGGGTCTTGAGCCTTGCCCTGATCACCAGAGCATAACATCTGGCCCATGTTTGTTGTGAAGATCAGATCTCCTAGCCCATCCCACCTCCCTTTAACATCCTGGAAAGATCTGTACTTGTTCATCCTTTTTTAGGGGCCATGAGTTGGCTTTTGATGGAAGACCGTATCAGGAAAGAGCAAATTATGTTTCATTTTTGGTAGAGCTGTGCTCACTTCAAATCAGAATGGAGTTTAGGCTTGGGAGCTTATGTCAGTGCTATTCAAGAGCCAACATTTTCCGCAGACACGTTGCAGAGGATGTGTTGCCTTGTCCCCAGCTCAAAATAGAGACGAGAATGCAGACTCTTACCATCTTTCTTTTATAATGTCTGTTCTGTCTGGTAAGGTGTTGAGTGCCTCCTGGCAATTGCTGACTCCTTTAGTTCATGTTGGCTTCACTGAGAGATAGTTCCTGATACATACCAGTGTTCTAAACACGCTTCATGACTCACTTCAAATATCTGGTCCAATGGAAAGTCAAGAAGTGGATTAGTTTAAGCTGATCAACTTCTGCAAAACAGAATAAATACAGAACTTTACTGAAATCCAAAATTCCCTCCTTGGAGTTGATTGATGTATATGTCCTTTGTTCTGCTTTTCAGAAACCAGAAAGCACTTAAATATTAGTGTCCTGCAATGCGTCCCCCCACCCCTTTTGTAATGCAGGTTGAAGCCTGGATGTATTTTGTGGAGCATATTGAAATCTTCTAATGAAACTGACCATCATTTGACCTGTACTTCTGGTCTGACGGGCTTGCTGGCTATGGGTTACACGTCTGCTGCTCTCACAACCTGTGAAATACTATATTGAAATGGAAACAGCAGTGCTGTAATTTTTTTGTGCCTCTAATTTTTATTTTCAAGATGTATTAACCTACTTCCCTGAGCACAGATGCATAAAGAACACTCGTAACATTTGATCATTTTATTGCTTTGCCATTCATTTCTCTCTCTCTCTGTGCCACAGACTAACTTCTAAGATATATGTTGAGCTATATCCTGGACAGTTATGTATTAATCATTTTATCACTCAATTTCAAGTTCTCTGGAAACAGGGATTACAGGAGGGAAAAAAGATACAGTCATCACCCCGTATACCATGGTAAACTGGTATCTTGTGAAGGAACTTTGGTATTTGTCACTTTTAAAGGAAAACAATATTATGTGGCTCTATTTCCTGTATTTGTTAGCATTCTTTTTCAACAGGTGAGTTTTAAACTCTGACTGTACCTGCTAGCCATCCAGGCAATATAGTGTGGCAAACATGGTATAGCTTTATATAAAGTTGTTGTTATTGTCCCATTTGCACTTGTCCTGTGAAGTAGCATTATGAGTCTCCAATCAGAGAACCCTCTTTAGAAACTGCATGTAAATCTAATGTTGTGAAATTAATGCTAAGAAAGGAAATCTTTGAAAGAAATATCTCTTGCCACACAGTGATTTCTTCCTACCTATATGCCGAGGCACATCTAATATCAAAGGAGGGAGAATCTTTTTGTTTTGTTTTTGTTTTGTTTTGTAATTGTTTTAATTGTGAAGTACACTTGAAATGGAAAGCATGTTTGTTCAAATCCACCTTTCTACCCTGTTCTTAGGAGCTGAGCAGCTTCTTCACTGACTGGTTGGTACCTTGTATCTTCTTATTTCTGAGGAATATGACACCTCAGATGAATTTCCTGATCTTGTCCTTGGATGGCTCACATTCTTGTTTATGCTTCTTCTTAGATTTTTAGACCTTCTAACTGAAAAAAATCCCCAAACCCACCCTTTTATGCTTCCCTGAAGATGAAAGAACTAGGTCTGATTTAAACTAAGGTTTTTTTACCAGTGCATCTTATTATTTGGATGGTGGTTGTACTTCAAGTATCCAGTCCTTCTTATCCTTTGTACACAGTAAAAAAGTTGATAAAGTTAATGGTTCAAGCATGAAATGAGCCAACAGACAGATTTCTTACTTCTGTGAATTAGTGCTTCCTTCTTGATTTGTGCAGTGTAATTGAAACCAAAAACTGATTATTGTGAAGGCACCTGAATCAGGGAGACCTCTTTTAGCCTTTGGTGGTTAGAGAAGTGTTGTCCTCATCCCACCTTTATCCAAGAGCAAGATTCAATGCTTGCCATGACTTCTTTTTGAGTCTTACTATAGAATGAAATTTCATTAAATTTAACTTTCATTTTCTCATCAAAATAATAGCTGTGTCTTGTATCACTTCAAGCGTTCTAGATTATAGGGTAGATGACCTGCTGGTCTTCTGATTGTTGAAGTTATTCAACAGCTAAGTCACAGATGACTCTTTGTTTAACTGATGTTAAGATTCAAGGAACTGAGATGGATATTCTGTGGCAGCCTGAGCCAGTGTGGTTACTGGCTGCTGCCACCCTACCTGCTCAGTCTTTCCTGTCCTTTCCCTTGGAGTCCTAGCTTCTCCCTCACACTTGATTGCTCACCTGATCCTGCCTTGTCTGATGGCAGAGTCAGAGTAAAGCTATTTGCTTTTTTTAGTAGCTGGCTTTTCTGCTGGCTTAGTACACTGAGGTGGCTCAGCACATATGAGTAGAGGAGCCAGTACATGACAGGGAATGAAATCAGGGTGAGAAGGAGAGGATGGCAAAAGCCATGGCCCCTTATGGAACCACAGCTTAATGTAGACCTGGTGTATGTAGACATAGATGGGACAAAGCTTCATTAAAATTACCTCAGAATTGAAGAGCTGGGCCAGAAGTCTTTAAATGCTGAACTGCAGAGAGCATTGCTTTGTTGTCTTCTAAGAAATGTAGCATCTCAGAAAGCTCTGCCATGCACAAGATGCAAGACTTTGTGCATTTAGGGTTCCCCAGTGGCTGGGCTGTGAGATCCAGAGAACAGGCATGGTACAGACAGAAGCACTAAACATGCAGGATGCTGCTATGATGTTACACTCCCAAACCAGAGGGCAGGAACATAGTTGGGGAGACAGGGACTAAGCAATACCATGCATTTTCAAAGGCATGTGTCACCTCCATTCTTGAGAAGCATTGAGCATGATCCAGCCCTGCACCTCAAAGTCCTGTCTTCCCTACCCTATATTTATTTCAAAGGTGGGAGGACATGTAGGCTTACTGTAGTGCAGAAGCCTGTTACTGGCTTGGACTGAGCATCACTTACAATGCTAATACAAACTACTTGGACTACCACAGTACACATAATGGAGCTGGACCAGATCTAACAATAGCTTAGCCACTTGTGTGGGAAAGGATCCTAGACCACTGACTTTTCTCTTTGGAGCCACCTTTTTGAGGTGGTTCACTGTCACAATATTGGTGTGGCTTTTCAGATGGAGTTTGGCTAAGGTGCAAGTTCTTGTGAACTTTTTATGTGTGTATAGGGCTTTTGGTTGCACTTGAAAAGATGTGTATGTCTGCTTAGAACTGAGCAAGTGAAACTCCATTAAAACTGCAGCAGGAAGCATCTAAGCTATGTTGTTAAGGAAATTATTCTCATAATGGATGCTGCTGGTTAGGAGTTTGGAAGATGAGTGTGCAGGAAAGGATGGTGCAGTCTTGAAACGCTGGCTTCTTCAGATAGTTTTTGGTTTGTTTTTTTTTTTTAATGTCTTGGAGAAACACTTAAAATGTGACTCATTACTGCTCCTGGTTGACTTTGGATGAACTAAAAATCACAGTGGCTGAAAGCATGCATTGACAAAGTCTGTAATAAGAAAATATTTGGGTACACCCTCGTTAGATTTATTTTTGTCACCTAGGCTAGGCAGGCTGGTAGAAGCAGCAAGATTAGTAAAATAAACAAGTAGCTTTAGATTAAAAAAATAAAATAGCTCTTGTCCTTTGCAAGCCTACAACTGAAAGAAGTTGTACAATAATGCTTTATAGTTTTATGTGACAGTGTTAACATATTAAAGTTTTATAACTATTGTATTGGGGGTGGGGTGAATTAATCAGTTCCTCCAAATATTTATATTATTTGCTATGATATGACCTTATAGCCTGCTAATACTCCTGTTCTGTAGGTGGTAGAAAAGGAAGGGTAAAACTGTTAGCTCAGTTGCAGACAGGTCCTCCGATTTTGCATGTGAGAACTCTCACTAAATGGAAGTAAAGGCACACGCGTTCGTGGGCACCTGCATTTTTACAGCTTTCAGTGATTTCCTTCTGAAAGTCCGTGTGCTTTAGATGCTTCGGTTGCTGGTGCAACTCCAGGCATTCAGTGCCTCTTCTCTATTTGACACCTCTTGTGTTGTACTTAGAGACTTCTTTGGGTTGGATTCTTCAGGCTGAAACTGCTGCTTTCCTTCTAGCAGTTGTCTCTTTCCCCATTCTGAATTGTTGTTTTAGCTCATTTAACAGCAAATTTTAAAACATTATTACCATGCTCATTACTTTGTCCTCCGTTTTGTTGGGACCATCCAATTTACGTTAGACATTTGTCTCCTGTTTCTGAGTGCCATTTTTTTGTGTTTAAAATCATCTTCATGGCCCTCTGAGCACCATCGTAAAAATCTTTAACGTGTCTTTTATCTTTCAGATCTCACTGCTGGTTGCATTCATCAGTGTAAATAATTCTCCGTGGACGGATCACAGTGCATACAGCTACTTTCAAATTGTCACCATGTGCGACTTGGTTATGATTTTGTTCTTCTACATTATCCACATTTTCAGAATCTACAGGAAGCTCACTTGTGTTAGCTGGCCACTTGCAGTAAGTCTGTGTTCCTTGCCTCTCCTGTGGGTTGATGTCTTGATTACTTAGTCCATTTTCTTATGCTATCACACAATGATAGGCTGTCTTTCACATACTTCTTTTTTGCCTTGTATATAGATCCTTTTGTTGCTTTTGTTATTAGTATTCAGTTCAGTAGATGCTGTACTTGTAATTTTTTTAGCTGATTTGGATCTGATCCTGCCCTCCTTTACACAGATATAAATCCAGATTTACTCCAGGGAAGGCAATAGTGTTATTCTGAGACAATTGAAAAGAAGCTACTGATTATCAAGCCTTTAGTAGATGGGTCCTAGCTCAGGTCATTTATAGCAGCTAATGGATTGCTAGATTACCAAATCATAGGATCAGAATTCATGTACTACATCCTGTCCCAAAATAAAGTCTGCTAGTGCTATTTAAGTCAAATGTGTCTCTTTTTGGTATGGCTTTAGGTAACTTAATAACAAGAAATAGGAGCCTCAGCCTGATTGCCATAGCCTGGCCATTCCTGGGATATCCTGCAGGATGTTCCTGCCTCATTCCCACATTGCCCCGGCACATCCATCTCTTATATCCTAGCAGAGGACTAACAAGCAGCACAGAAATTGCGAGACCTGAACTTCCTCAGTAGCTTTGGGTCAGGTCAGCTAACAGAAGAGTCCTGTGTCCTAGTGTGGGATGATGGATTTTAATAACCTCTTAGAACATGTCCGCCTTACGCATAGTGACATGTTCGTTCCACAGAGGAAAGACCAAAGAGGTGGGGAAAGCCAACTGGAGAGCTACAGAGGGATTTTAAAATCCAAGAAGTTGTTGGATGGCGTTTAGTGGAAACTATGTAAGTAGTTTACAGATCTAAGATAACAGTTTGTCCATCCATCCACTTCTAACCAGAGAGAAAAATTTAATTTTCTTTTTCTTTTTAGCTGAAGAATATGGTTAGACTTGCGCCCCTTTTTATTTTTTCAAATGTGTGCCACCACTATCTGTCTCTAGAAAGTACTCCTTTCTCTAGAGATAATACAGGTGCAGGAATTGAAATACAGGATTGAAATAAGCTAATAAGTGACAGTTTTGCAAAGCAGCGTTTAATGTGTGTATTGCTGTAACAGGACTATGCCATTTTGACCTCTGCATAGGCTGCTTTTGTTTTTTGTTGCGTGTTTAATCATTCCTAAATGTTCCAGGGTCACTAGTGAGTTTAAGGCACTGCAGTTTGTGGCTGCTCAGCTTCAGATAGCTTTATGGGATGTGATTCTTGAACATTGCTGTTCTTTTACAGCCAATCTCCTTTTCAGTCACATACTTAAGTATCTTCAGAACAGAATAGGAAGACCTGTAAGAGACTTTGGGAAACTACAGCTAGTGTTTGGCTGAGTTTCCTGGCAGGATCTCTACGTTGCAATCAGGGGTGTGATTTGCAGTCAGTAAAGTTGCAGTGGTTCAAGAAATTGTCAGCACTGACACCTTTTAAAGCTGCGAAGTATTTCTCCAGAGGGGCACTCTCCTGGCGCTGCCAGGGGCTGGTTGTCCACCTAGTTTAGCCTTTGATGATTCCTTTGCACCTTTGCCCATCCCTTGGATTCCTCTAAAGTAGTGGCCTGTGTACATTGCTTTATTTAGTGTCTCTAAGGAGGCAATGGCATGCCTCATTTGCCTGCCGCATTGTGGACTAGCCAGAGAAGCTTCCTTATGGAAGTAATTTATTCTAGCAAAAGGAAGGGTTGAGATCTTGATTATCCGAAACAAGGTTACAAATGAGGAAAGTAAGTTGCAGTCTCAGAGCCTACTTTATGGCAAAGATCCTCATCAGCTGTTTATAAACACAGTGGGAAACTGTGGTATGGTATGATAGACTATTTCTCTTCTGGGATTTCCTTGAACAATTTCCTTTTGGGACTATATTCTCTCTCCTTTGATTTGAGACGGAATCTCTTGTCTCCCTTATAATGGCATTTGCTTGGCTCGTGCTGGTAGTGCAATGCAGATCAAGTAAGCAGATACCCTCCTGCCCACCCCACCATGCAGAAGAAACAACCCACATTCAGTTTGCAAACACCCATATGGTTGCCATAAGCTTTGTGAGGATTCAAAATCTAAATTCACAGATAACCCCTGCTTATAACAAGGTAAAATTGAGTCCTGGACTGATACTCGTCACACTAGAGAGGAGCTTAAATGTGGTGCCTCAGTGCTCTCAGAAAAATCTGTGGCATCATGTTTTACTGCAGGACAGCTGCAGCCACCCTTACAGACTTAGCAGCCTGGGTGTTGGTTATGTGCCTGCATAGTTGTGCTTTTTGTGGTTTCCCTCCTGTTTCCAGTTCTGGTTGATGCAAATTGTTAGTAAATCCAGCAGTAGATCCACTGCTTACCTTCTAAGAGTATCAGAAGTAGGAGCATTTGGTTTTCCACTTAGGCCATTTGCTGCTATTTATTGCCATTTCATATAGGCTAGAGAAATATGCCCTTAAGGCTTCTTCCTTCCTCCAGAACTGTTTCTTTAAGTAGGGTGCATACTTGATGCAATAAAGATACACGTTTTACCCTCAGTAATGTACCATGTTGCATTGAAAGGATTGCATCCATACCCAGTAAGTAGATTTTGTTCCGGTGATATTAGTAGAAAGATTGGCCCTCTCTCCTTTTTTGAACAGAAAGTTAGGTATGGTACAAAATCCACTCATGAGGTGTTTTTTTCTCTTCTTTTTTTTTAAGGGTTTTTTTGGGGGTTTTTTTTTGGTCTTTTGACTGGTGTTTTGTCCTCTGGGTTTGAGTAACCTCTGCCAACTTGTTTTCATTCTGAGGCATATCAAAATGTTTTCCTGATAAGTTTCCCTTCTGATGCAGACTGTGCTTGTCTTTACAGGAGTTTCTTCATTATTTAATCGGTACAATTCTGCTTCTCATTGCATCGATTATAGCAGCGTCCAAGAGTTACAATTTGACTGGACTTCTGGCTGGAGCGGTAAGACTGTGTTTATTAGTCTTGACACTTTTTTAATTGCAATGTATGTTAAGTAGGGCATTGGAAATCTATTACTTGTAACTTTATTTTTTTACAGACTTGCCGTGCTTGTGTCTTGGTTGCGTGAACTACCCTCTAGCTCATGTCAGTGAATGTTTTGTAACACAATGCCAACAAAAATATTTTGTTGCGAGACTCCAGGCTCACCCCTAAAGTGGGTATTTGTCCTGTCAGAGAGCTGAAACGAAAGGCTCCTGCTTTAACTCATAGGAACTAATGGGTTTAGGGGAAGAATTAAGAAAATTCAGTTTTGACAAATGGCTGTTGTAGCAGCTAGAAGCTAAAGGGTTTCACTGCATTCTTTGGCTTTTGATGCCTCCTGCTCCTGAACAGAGCCCTGTTCAAGATAATTTCCTCTGAGCTAAAACCCACTGAGGTCCTGGGCTGACTTACCAGAAGGTACTCTCTGCCTCTGTGGGCTGGAGGGCTTTATAGAAGCATGACTTCTGAGTGTGGGCAACAGTATTTTCACAGGAGCAGGACCTGAAATGCAACTCCAGAATAAAGAATTACTTTCAGAAACTTAGTCCTGATGATGCAAATGGACTGGAAGACTTATTTGACTTGTTTATTTGGCAGATGGCAGGGAAAGACTTGTTTGAATGGGGCAGTACAAGAACAGTAATCAGAAGTGTTAGAGAAAGTCTTTTCTTTGTTGCAGAATCCTAGTGAGAAAGTCTAGAAGGTGAGACTCTATGCTGCTGTCCAGCTTTTTCTCCCCCCGCATGTATATGACTCTCAGTCTATCTTTCATTGTTTTGGCAAGACATAAGCTGCTATTATAGTACAGAAACTTTTTTTCTTTAGTATGTTGGCAGAATGGAGTGAGAAATCACTTTTTTGAGTCTGTTAACGTCATAAAATATGTAGCTGGATATACAAGAATGTCCGTACATTCATGGTATATGTGTCATCTCATGTTATGTATTTGTGGTTTGTTTGTTTTCTCATCCAGACTTTCGGGTTCCTAGCTACGATCCTTTGTGTTTTAAGCATATGGTCATCCTACAAGGTTTCGTGCATCATGCAGTCATCAGGTAAGTATCATGGCTTAGTAACTGCCAGAGTACTTCCCAAAATGAATATTTATATTTTCTGCCACAGGGCTGTGTCTACCTAGAAGTATTTATTAATGTCCTGTTCCTTGTTACTCAAAATTACTCACAAAGCAATAATTCCATATTTTCTGTCAACACAGACATATCACAGCTACTGACAGCTGTTAACAAGTAACTACAAGAGCAAAATAACTTGCTTCTAGCAATATTGAAAGTATCAGTGCTTTCTTTTCTCCCTCCCCCACCCCCTACCAAAAGAAGGTTTCCTGTGTGTTACTTAATCAAGTATTAAGAATTTGTTTGCGGCAATGCAAGTGACACTGTCTTCCTTTTCAAAGATGATTCTGTATGACTCCGTCATCTCTGCAAGACGCCTGCCTTACAAAATAGAATACCAAAGAGGAGCGTCCACTACTGAGAAGAGAACGTGGGTATTTTGTTACTAGCCTGGACAGCCGGTAGCTTTTGAAGATCTACTTGAATGCCTATGCAAAACAATGTTGTGAACCAAAGGTTTTTTGCTTCCCCCACTTCCTCCCCGCCCCCTGAAGTTTATAATGGAGAACCTGCTTTTTATGAGCTTTACAGAGAAAAAGAACTTCCGTCTCACAAGCTGGGCTGTGGTCATTTCCAGCTATTTGCAATAAGTGCATGTAAAACTCATTTGGAGAGTCATGTGGTTCTCCTTTCAGAGGGATGGAAAAATTGCATCTGATTTCTTCCATCTGTTTACAGAAGGGAAATCCTGCAAATTCCTACCTGATTCTTAACTTCCAAGGATGATTTGTTTAACAAAGGAACTGTTACAAACTGATTTGTACCTGGATAAGCTGACCCAAGTCTTTGTTACCTCTTTCTGTCAGAACTGTGGACTTTTTCTAGTATCGGCTCAGCCAGCATCAAAAATTATGAACTGCAACTTGAATACATCACTGCAAACACTCCCTCCTAGCCTCAACCGTACATGATGAAATCAGGTTTTTTCTCCATGAATTTTTACAGGCTATTAACAATCAAAGATTATTCTTAAAAACTTTCCTCTGCCAAATACAGGAAAATACATACCCAAGAATACATGTTTAATGTTTTGTGGGAGCTTTTCTTTTGCTTTTCACAAATACTCATTTGTGAAATGGGTATTTGTAACACCTGTTCTGTAGAAAATTTCTGTGCATTTCCTATAAATTATTCTCTTTGCGGTCTGTGTTTATGGAAAGCCCATTGTGAATGGAGCAATGTGCTGCTTTCTCTCTCTTACATGTGGTTTGTCCCTTCCTCTGCCTCTGCTGGGGTCCATACTTTTGGAGACTCTGGCCAGAGCCTGGACAGGCAGAACAGCTCAGTTTTGTCCAACCTGGTATTGTCATGAAGTTCTATGTAACTTTGAGGCTGAGGCAATGCATTCTTGGCACCTTTGTCTTTCTCTCCTTTTGCAGTCCCTCTCTGGTGAGCTGGAAATTCTTTGCAGGAAAAAGGGAAGCACAGACCCTTCCTCCTTGGTTCTTCCCCTTCTATGTCTAGCTGTGATGTAGAACTTGTACTTACAAGTTGGTGTCTTCTGTCAGGACAACTGCATGATGGTGCAGCGGGTTTCTGCAAAGAGTAGGATTTATACAGTTTACCAGGTCCAATCTGGAGGAAAAAACATTTTCTGGCCTGCTATGCATTTTTCTATTTGTTTGAAATTCTGCGTCAATACTGCTAAGTAATTTAATGGTCCTCTCAAAAAATTCTTTCTGTGCCTCATAGCAGGTCATCATACATTGCCATTCGTTGCCACTTTATTTTTTTCTCTCATCCTAATATACGTATCTTTACTTTGATTTTTTTTTTTTTTAAGTCTTTGACAAGAGAGATTGGCCAACTGCTGAAGTGTCAAAAATTTTGAGTAAGTAAATGAAAATAACTGAGCAGATAACCTGGAAAGGTAGAAATCCCCCTCCTCATGGTGCACAGTTTCTGTCATTCTTCTTGCTGTTCCTTTTCCTAAGTGCCCTATTTACAGCAACATAGAGCAGGAAACAATTTGAAAGCACAAAAGTCTGCTGTTTGTGGATGAAGATACATATATTTAGTGCAAGATAAACTGCCTTGACATTAATGTAGAGGATTATTCAAATAAAATTATATAACAGGCAGCTATAATGTTATTAATTTCATATTGACTATTTTTTTATTTCTTTACAATTCCAGCTTTGGCCTGGTTTTCTGCCCCATGCCTTCAGATGACATATTTTGTGTTTGGTCAGAAATGGGTCACTTTTCTTCTTTTTAACAACCTGAATTGAGCATGCCTCAAACACTCTCCGGCTTAAAAAAACAGACATCCTTCTCAGCTAGAAATCCACTGTCAGTAGAGTCAGTGATAGTTCAGGCTTCCTTGCCCTGCCAGCACAGGATCGGTCCAAAGGACATATATGACAAGGGACTTAATTCTGGGCACTTTGAATGAAAATGCCTGCAGAAGAAGGTACACACACACACACGTGTACACACACATATATCTATATATGTATTTTTTGCAATAGGGGTGCTTGATCAACAGTTTTCCTGCCAAGACTGACTTAACTACTGTTTTTGGAAACCAGCGCTCTGACTTTAATTTGGACTAACATGGTAGATATTTAAGGATACAACCTCTTCTGTTCCCCCAGAGGAAAGAGAAATGCTCTATTTCTCCTTCACCTCCTGAGATATCACCTCAGATAGATAGTAGGCACCTTCCTACAAGCTTTAACCCCTCTGGGTAATCCTGTGGGAAACCAATGTTCTGCTGCACGCAGCGTGAATGCAGCTGAGACCTCAGCGCTGTGGTGGCAGTGGGGAGAAGCACCTGCTAAGTATTGGGGCTGGAGCCTGAACTTGCTCTGAGGAAAAGGCTGTTTCCACTCTCTGCTGGAATCGTGCCCCCTCTCCTGGCACTACACTAGCATCTTTTTTTAAGCCTCCCACATCACTCTCTCACTTGTCACCATGGGGGGAAAAAAAATTAGGGGGAATTTCATGCAGTCTGACAACCAAAGAATTTCAGAACTATATTCTGTGATCATCAAAAGAATATGTTTTGCTGCAAGTGCACTTGTTTATACTGGACCAAGAGAAGCAAATTACAAGTTCCCTTTTGTTTTTTGTGCGTATCGACAGGTCTAAGGTATACTTGCAGCTTTTGCTGTTAGACAGTGCTGGGTCCATAGACCCACCAGGTGCTCTTAATGCAGGATGCTTTCAGGCTGGCAAACTGACATCTCTGCTGCCAAAGCTTCCTCTCTTCCCCCAAATCCTCCTTGTGAAACATGTCTACCAAGAAAAGCACAGGTTTTGCTGGTATCACCAGCTCTACTGGGGGTCTTTGAATGACAGCTCTGTCTGGCAGGGACTTTGGCACCTCACTACTGCAGCTCTGCCAGTAAAAGTGTTTTAAGTTTCCTTCAGTGTCAGCCTGGTTCCAAAAGTTCCATCTGTCTGCAACTTTGTCAAATATGGGATTCCAGCTGTTTTAGAAATAAACTATGTTTGCTATTTGGATGATGTAACGGCTTTGAGAATCAGGTTGTTGTCTTGCTCATTTTTTTCCTTCCTCTACTAGAGCAGTGACTTCTTCTCTGGGGAGTATCGGAATACATCCTGTAACTGGAGGACAAGAGGTAGGAACCACAGAAAAAAACTGTTCCCCTGCTGTTGTGTTTTGGTCTCTGACTGTCCCACCCAAAAGTTGTCCATCCTCTTCAGCTCCAAAATGTATATCCTTTGAGCCAACACAGGTAGAGTTTGGGGCTCAGTTTTACTGAGTATTAAAATATAAATGTTGGGAGAAGAAAATAGGTAGTACAAACTGTTTCATACTGCAAAATAACACCCTGGTGTTTGAGCTCTGGGGGCCTGAGATAATTTAGAGAGTGAATAGTGCTTGTGTCGGGTAGAAACTATGAAGGTGAGAATGAGAAACGAAACTTTTAAAGAAAGAGGAAGAGTGGTGCTGAAAAGCATGAGGACCACAGTGCTGGATGAAGACACTGCAGGTTATGTGACAACTTGCACACTTCTTACGTTGCTCTGAAATGGTTGTGTTTTGCATTGTGTGAACTACGAAGGAATGGGTTCTTTGTTCCTAAAAGGCTTTGGGAACAAATCACTATGCAGGGGATAGCAGGACATGGATAGGATAATGATAACTTTTAATGAAGGGGTGGCGGGGGGGGATTGGGTTGAGTGATGCTGCAGGGAAAAGGACTGGGAGCTTATTAGGACAAAAAGGAGCAGGAGACAAGGAAGAGCAGGTGCCAACATTAGTAGAAAGCTTATGAGAGGAGGCACTAATATGAGCACATTATGCACTAATAGAAATGCTGGCAGATATCAACAGTTTCTGTCTGTGTCAGTACTTACAGGGCAGACCTGCCTGGAGTGATAGAAAAGTCTCTCTCCTGCTTGCCTGCTACATACACTTCATACCCTGTCTCTGGGATTTTCATGTTCTGCTAAAGCTGCGGGAGGACGCACTAAACCTGACCCAGAGGCTGTGGAACATGGCATCAAGTTGCTGCACGTTCTGCCCCGTTTAAATTAAATTGCTCAGGGCTCCACTGTTCTTAGAGACAGCATGGAGCAAAATGCTGCTGCTGAGCGTGAGAGGCTGTGTGCTGGCCAGTGGCCTTGGCTGTCCCTCCGGCGAGGGGCAGAAGTACCAACCTGCTTTTAGACCAAGCATCATGTGAAAGCCAAGGAAAGCTGGAGTTACCTATCGCTGGGCCCTACTGATGAGCTTGACGCTGGGCCGGTACCCAGGAGGTGCTGCTGGTTGTGCGAGATGGGGAGAAGCATGTACCAGGGAAAGGTTCTGTGGGAGGCCCACATCGTGTTCTTCCTGCCTGCAGAGATTTACACCCAGGTGGCAGGAGAGAGCCCTCGCCACAAAGCTCTAGGGTATTCTTAAGCAACCCTCCTGTTTAGGCTGTTTCAGTTTTCAGACTGGAGCACATGTGCAGGTGCCATGCCCTTGGCTTACCTTTCGCTCCTCTGCAGATGCACAGGGCTGCACACTTGCGAGGCCAGCCCGCTGGGAACAGGCAGCTCTTGTTTTCGGTCCCTGGTCCCAGGGCTTGTTTAACCCTACATGGAAGCAGGTTGGAAAGTCACACTGGTGCTTGTCATCTTCCTCTCCTGGAGAAGGATGATTACTTTTTTCCAGCACAACGGCAGCTGGAAAACAGGAAAAGCAGTAAGTGCTGTTGGCTGCTCCTTCCTATGCCTGTCACTTCTAGAGGTCACTGATTACCCACAGCTGGTTACTCCAGAGTTTGCTTCTGTTCTGCCTGTCCCTGCACCTAGAGTCTGTCAGCCTCAGCTAGTCCCCTGGGTCAGCACTGTGGTTTCTCACAGCCAGTAAGTATGCGCCGTTGTTTCTCACTAGGGACTGACCAGTATACAGTGGGTTCCCACCATCCAGGAGCTTGTGTCCAAAAAAAAAAAAAAAAAGCCAATATTTATAAACAACTGATGATTTATCCTCTTATTATCTCATATCTGCACTGGTTTACTGGGTTAATGACTTGCGAATTTATTGAGTATCAAGTGCACTCTCATCACCTGCCTGTACCAGCCCCTCTGCCTTGGGGCAGTTGGGGAGGGGGGAAAAAAAAAAAAAAATCTGTCTGCTTTTTGCCTTCTGCCAAACTTCTGTCTGAGCTGCTCTGACAGTGAAATTGAAGCTGTCTGGCCATGCCCAGAAGCAGCACTTTACACAGGTAGGAAGCTTGAAAGTTAGGAAAAAAAAAAAAAGAAGTAAAAAGAGTTGCAGCACTACAGGAGTTTCCTGCCTCAAGGGTGAGGTAGCTGCCAAGACAAGCGGTTGGTTTTACATGGAGGCAGACTTTAGATACTGAAATCTTTGGCATTATTCTGGCTTAGTGCTGTGCAAGCTTGGCTTTAAGCAGCCAGTGTTGGCGTAGCCAAAGGCATGATATTGTGGCTGCTTGTTATGTGCAGGGAAGGGGGAGAGCGGGGCGGGGGGGGCAGTAGGATGATAGTGAGGTTTCATAACAAGGAAGCTGAGAGGGACATTGCCTTTTGCGGGGGTGGTGGTGGTGGGGAATAAGGAGGGCAGAGCTAGAAAAGAAAGTGCAGCTGTGGAAGCTGCAGAAGCTGCAAGGGGCCACTGCAGAGTAGTGGTTCTACCCGCCATTTCCTGAGTGAGCAGCTCAGAACAGTGCTGGTACTCGGGTTAATGTTTTCATCTCTTCCTGAACATATGACCTCCAGCAGCACCTGTTTTTTGCATATTGCTGAACTACAGCTTTACAGAAAGGTGCATAAGATAAATATTTTCAAAAGCAGTTTTGTCACTGGGTAAGTGCTAGCTGGCTCTTAGGTGAGACTTAGCTTGGAGCAGAGTATGTTCTTCAAAGCACTAGCCAGCCATGAAGGCCAGAGCTTTTGAAGCAGAAGAAAGGATTAGGATTAGACAAAATTACTTCAATTAAACTGCATTTTTTTGTGGATCCTGGCTTGAACTGAGTTAAATTGAAAATGCACAAAGCAACCATTAGAAAGGAATAAACTGCAACCTCTAAAGCATTAGCAAGAGTGCTGTTTAACATCTTAATCCGTGACATAGTGGGATCGAGTGCATCCTCAGCAAGTTTGCAGATGACACCAAGCTGAGTGGTGCAGTTGACACACCAGAAGGACAAGATGTCATCCAAAGGGACCTGGACAAGCTGGAGAGGTGGGCTTGTGTGAACCTCATGAGGTTCAACAAGGCCAAGTGCAAGGTCCTGCACCTGGGACGGGGCAACCCCAGATATCAGTACAGGCTGGGGGATGAAGGGATTGAGAGCAGCCCTGCGGAGAAGGACTTGGGGGTACTGGTGGATGAAAAGCTGGACATGAGCCAAAAATGTGCGCTTGCAGCCCAGAAAGGCAACCAAATCCTGGGCTGCATCAAAAGAAGCGTGGCCAGCAGGTCGAGGGAGGTGATTCTGCCCCTCTACTCTGCTCTGGTGAGACCTCATCTGGAGTACTGCATCCAGCTCTGGGGCCCTCAGCATAAGAAGGACATGGAACTGTTGGAGCAGGTCCAGAAGAGGGCCACAAAAATGATCTGAGGGTTGGAGCACCTCTCCTATGAGGCCAGGCTGAGAGAGTTGGGGTTGTTTAGCCTGGAGAAGAGAAGGCTGCAAGGAAACCTTATTGTGGCCTTTCAGTACTTAAAGGGGGCCTATAGAAAAGATGGGGACAATCTTTTTAGCAAGGCCTGTTGTGACAGGACAAGGAATAATGGATTTAAACTAAAGAAGAATAGATTTAGACTGGATATAAGGAAGAAACTTTTTACAATGAGGGTGGTCAAGCACTGGAACAGGTTGCTCAGAGAGGTGGTAGAGGCCCCATCCCTGGCAACATTCAAGGTCAGGTTGGATGGGGCTCTGAGCAGCCTGATCTAGTTAAAGCTGTCCCTGCTCCCTGCAGGGGGGTTGGGCTAGATGACCTCTAAATGTCCCTTCCAACCCAAAGCATTCTATGATTCTATAAGAGCAGCAGTCCTGCCCTCCTCACTGTGAAAGGAAATTCAGCTAGCAGTGTGCAGTAACACAGGAAGGCAGAGGTGCCCAGGTGCCAACACTCAGTGCTACAAAGCCCCCAGGTTACTCTGGTCCTAAAACGATTTCAGCCCTACCTGGAGCACAGAGGCACTGCCCCATACATCACCTCCGGAGCCCCTCTCACCTGTGACTCCAGAGAGGTGTGCCCACAGGCTGGGACTGTGCAAAGGTAGACAGGCAGCTGTGTGGCAAACCAAGCACCTGGGGAAAAGAGGGACTAAATAGCACAGAAGAAAAAGAACAAACTGAGTGCTCTGTGCTTTGCATGTGTGGGTAGATGTAGAAAAAAAAAAAAGTAATGTGGGGTGGTGAAGGAAACACCTGCATGTTTCTGTGGCTGATGAAGGGGCTACCAGAAAGACAACAAGAATACGCCAGCTTTTGAAGTGTGGATGACGGGAGGGGCTGCGTGTGTATGATGTGATAGGTCAAGCAGTGTGGTGGGGCATTTCTTCCCACGGGAGTGAATATCCCCAAGCCACTAATGTAGAATCATTGCTAAATTAAGTATATCTGAATCGCTTGTTCTTTTCTTAGATGTTTGCACTTGTGCAGAAAGAGCAACAGCAGACAAGCAGCCCTCTTGGCGTAGGAGGAATTGCAGCAAGCCTCTAGAAACCTTTGGGGTGGGGGGGGGGGACCCACAGGTGTAGACTTAGAGGCACCTAACCCTTAGGCATACAAGGACAGACTAGGAAATTAAGCGACGTCACTCATCCTGCACCTACTTTTACAGCCCAAAGAGTAAATACCATTCTCCCAGGGAAAACCACAGTATGTCTGGGAGGCTATTTGCATGGGACTAGGCTTGATACCCAGCCATTCTCCCTTGTGTATTCAGTGAAGAAAGACAAGGGCAAGAGTGAATCACAGCAGCAGTGACTCAGTGCAGGAGTTACCCTTCCCCCCTGATTCACCCTCTAGACTGCCTCTTCCTCCATCAGCAACTGGGGGAGCTTGGCCTCCCCGCTGGAACATCCCAGGGTAGGGCTGAGGAGATACCCCAGCCCCACATGGACAAGTAAAAGGGGTAACACCCACCTCTTAATTCCAACACTTGCATCTCAGCACTTAACAGAGCTAATGCGATAGCTGGGTGGATGGGAAGAGACCAGCCTAGGAGTTGCGTATCACCTCAAAGCCTGTAGCTAGCCAAAAGCATCCATTTGCAGCTTCCTTTTATTATATCTGCTAGCCAGCTGTGATGGTAGGGTATGATTCCCCCTCCCTTGCCCAGTACAGCCCTGCCAGCCCACACAATTACACTGACAAACACAACTGTCTTTTATTGAGATTATTCAGGGTTGTATGAGGTGGGCCAGTGCTGGTGGCTTTGTACCACCACAAGCAGGAATCACAGCTCTGCTGGTAAAATAGCTCCTTTTAAATCAGAAATGCTTTGTCCGTCTAGCACAGTCTACTGTTATTTCTACATCTGTAAATCACTCTTAACATAAAACTTAATGATCTGCGTCCCCCTTTTTCATGAACCCCAGCCAAACAAGAGCACAATGCTGCAGCTGTAGCTATTAAGCTACGGTGGCAGCAAAGCACTCCGTTAATACCTCATGCTCAGCAGTTTGTGATGCATGAGAGCTGAATAATTATGCCCTTGTTACCCTCAAATGAGAGGCACAATTGCCAGAAACAAGCATTTACAATTAAAAAAACTGTATCAAGTCAAGGACAACATTTGTTCATTCATAAAACAAGCCTTTCTGAGCAAGAGGACTACGAGGCAGCAAACAGGCTTACATTAACGAGACAGTTTTTTCTAGAGCTGTATCATACCCCCTCAGATGATAGACCTCCATAGCCACTTTATCCCAGCTCTTTTGAGAAACCAGCAGGCAGAACTTTAGTCAAAGCTCTTGTTGCTCTAAATCGCGCTGATAGGGAGGTTTAGTTTAGATTTGAGGGACAGGAACGGGAAGCAGGGCTTTAACAACGTGCATATCAATAACCAGTGATCTGCAGCCTTTGAACTGAGCAGACAGGCACAGGAGAGTGAAAATGAGTGTTAACAATAAAAATAGAGATGGTGAGAGTCTGTCCTCCTTTCTGAGGATGCCTTGTTGCTCGCACCAGGGTAGCAGCTCCGCATCTTTGGTTACTGGTGTGCAGAGAGCACAGAACAATTAAGTAACTGTTCCTTCTTTACCTACAGCTCAACATGAACAGGGATTTCAGAATTGAATCACGTCTGCACTGATATTTTTGGAAGAGTGACAGCTGGTGCAAAGGAAGTAGTTAAAAGGAGGGCTGTAGTGCAGACAGACTTGCATTATTTTGAGCAACATTCCACCATTCTCTAAGCAAGGGTAGGGCATATGGTAATAAAAAACTTGTCATGCTTTTGTCTTACGATATTATGCTTTCAGTACGTCCAAGTGAGCACTAAAAAAAAAAAAAAAAAAAAAAAAAAAAGCGCTCTGAAGTACACCCCAAACTTAGCACTGCAGAATACTACATGCTTTCACGCAGCACATCTAGCAACAGATACCTGACTGGATATTTGCTGTGTGCTGTCCTCATCTGGCTGCACATGAGTCATGCTACAGAAGAATGTGCTTGTGTTGTCACCTCCTTGTGAAGCCCTGACTCTCACCTCGGGAGCTGCCAACTTCAAAACAGCCAAGTCTGTGTTATTTTCCCAGTCCTGTTCTAATATTCAGCCAAGAGATAATAGGTCATAAGAAACAAACTGAGTGATCAGGACACACGGGCTGGTCAAAGCAAGTTTCCCTGGAGTGCCTGGGGAGGACGGGAATTGCAAGGAGCCCTGCCTGGCATGCATTTCAGCTATGTTTGCCAACATTTCTGTTTGTGGACCCTGACATTTTTCCAGCATGCATAATTTGCATTTTTTTGATTACAAGCTTCTTTCATTTCACTTCCCAAGAGTCCAGGAAATGCTCAGGCACTCCCCATTCCTTTCTTCTCCCACCTATGAGCCACAGAACTTTCATCGAAAACCACAGTGTAGTACTGACCACAAGAATCTTCCAAGCTGCAGTACAGTGTTATAGGTGCAAATGTAGTCATGCAGCTGAAGCTTGACTTTGTAATAAAAAGGAATTTTCAAAAACATTTCTTGACAGGTTACAAAACAAAAGGAATAAAAGTAAAACTCTTTCAAACTGGTTAGGTAAAGTATCTCCTTGAGACAATATTGATTATATTATCAAAAGATAATATCAAAAGATTATATTATCAAAAAAACTTCGGGCTACATTTTGAGAAATAAGAAAATGTTTGGAAACAGTATCACTAAAATTCACAGTTCAATTTATAGTCACAGTGATAAAAGTGGGCAAGGGGGCTGCAACTCCTGTGAAAAAGGTGGGAAGAGGGCAAAGTCCTCCAGACCAAGTAATTTCAATCACAGGATCATCTTTGCCCTCTTGTGGGCAAACTTCTCTCCTGCAGCTTCTCAGCAGATTCCTGTGCAGACAACTGCACCGTTTGGACGGCACGAACAGAATGCAAAAAACATTGCTGGCCTTCCTTGTGCTTCCTTTAGCAGGCAAAGAATAGCAATTCTGAACTCAAAGAAAAGTCAAACCCAAACCCCAGCCAAAGAGTTAACCTTGCTTGGTTCCTGCATGACAGCACGAAGGAGGCTGTGGGACAACGCAGGTGGCCGGTTGTGCTCCTCGCCGTAAGGAGAAAGCCCACCTGAAAGCAAGGAATGACTGTAACACGCCTCAAACAAGGACGGATGCACAAGACAGCAGCGACCAGGTGGTGCCTGTGCACTCAACAAAGCCAAGGTGCCGACCGCCAGCCTCTATTCTGCCCTGCTGCGCTATTCCGAGCATTTACAGTAAGATAACTTGGATTATGTTCCCAAGAAAGGAGTTGTCAGTTCTCACAATAACAGGACTTGAACTGTGTGGTCGTGCTCCAAATTATTAAACCTTTATTAATCTTAGGACTTCCGAGTTACTTTCTCATGCTGTGTAAATCCACCACTGATGTATCGTTTTAATATAAAATTTTGCCTCCATTGTTTTCTTGTATCTAGTTTTCAAATGTAATTAAAAGCATTAGAGACCTTTTTCCCTTATGAATCCTTATGGTTGCACTCATCTCTGGCAACTTCATCGAAGAGACAATTTCACCTTTAACGTTAAGATATAGAGAAAAATATCCCATGGCATTCCAATTTCGGTGCCGATGATGAAGAAAGTGCCATTGTCCTCCTGTTCACAAGATTGCCAGCAGGTAATAAGCAATCTGTAGGATTATGAAACAAAAAAAGCTACCCTGCCAGAAAGCATGCAGGTTTATTTCCTTTTCCTTCTCCCCTACCGCTGACAATCAAACATTTTTAAAGGATCCAGCAGCTCCCCCTCAACCAAGTAACTCAGTCAACTGCATTTTTCTACCACAGAAGAAATTATTTGCTCTTAACACCTTTTGCTAGTTTGTGCTCCTTCCTTTAATGAGTCTGCCACTTAATTTTTTTCAGCTTCAGCTGATCAAGACAATAGGAAAGCAGCACTTGAATTACGCTTGTCACAGTAACATACAGGCCATGGTAGGTCTATAGGTATGGTACACCATAGGTAGACCAAAGGCTATTGCAAACTAGCTTGGTTGGACCCTGTGGTATGAGGCAATACTGACCTTATCGGACCTTTCCTCCTGGAAACCTGCAGTGAGAATATCCAGCTTTGCAAGCTGGACCCTCTTGAGGCAAACACAATGCAAGCTCTTTCCTCCAAACCAGGAACAAAGAATGATGTTATTTCCTATGGTTGGCTTTGGGAGAACCACACAGCGACACCAAATCATAGCAGCAGAAACGAGGAACATTTAAGTTATTTACTAATATTTTATTTAAAAAATGATTAAAAAATATTTTAGAATGTTAAGACCAAAAAAAGCATAATACATTAAAAAAGACCACAGGTTTAGAATGGAAAAATATTTAAGCATTTCAAAGTTGTTTAAATGGAAATTCAAGGCAACACTGGCAACAAAACTGTGTAAAATTTTTATTTTTTATATATATAAAACTACTGTGTTATCATCCTGATTTAATAATCATTAAAAGTCACTTAAATTCTGAAAGGTATTAGAAGTGAGAGATAGATCTGAACAGCGTAAAATTTACTATCTAGAGATCTACTTATGTTTACAGCAATAGACTGAAACACAAATGAATTTCCATTTTAACAGCACTACCAGCATCTTGATTCGTTACAATTTTATGTAACCTTTCAAAAAATTCACAAAGTATTTCTTTCCCTTCAGTACAGAAAGCTTGGTATTTTTATTGCACATATTGCACAAATTTGAACACAGATCACCATGATGGCCATTATGCAAAAACAGATTGGGCAGAGCTCTGAGAATTGTGTGAGATAACTCACTGCTTTTTCAAGTTGGAGGGTGCAAAGGTAGAACTCAATCCTAACAGACCACAACCCTTCCCTGCTATTTTTAAGCGCAGAGTGCAAGCAGTAAGGCACAATTCCTCTGCATATTTAGAACGAAAAGGGCACTGATAACATTGTGATTTTAATGTGGGCTAAATGCCAAACACAAAAATTAACATTCACAATCTACGTAATGCATGCGCAGATTTTCAAAACAGAAACTCACAGTCCAGCCACTTAACAAGTCCTCACATGTCCTGGAGAATCCTCTGCACTGATTCTCAAGGCACTGTAAGCAAAGCCTGAAAGTGGGTGCAGAGCCTTTAAGTATTTTTTGGACAGGCTCAACTGGAAAAGATGAAAGCTTATAATGCGTCTGAGCAGGCTCGAAACACCACTGCTGAGCACCGTGGTGAAGAAGGGAGAAGACAATCTGCAGGTAGACGTACTGGGCCAGTTGCTTCTTTCCGCAGGTTTTACTGCCAGTTAAGATTGTACAAAGATGGTTACTTTGCAAACAGATGAAGAAATTTAAGACAGTTGCTTGTAACAGCACCTCTGCCAGAGCTCCCACTGCTCTCCTGAACAATCCCTAATCCACGTCAGTCAAAATCAGCCAACTTCATGTAAGCAATTTAAATAGCTGGTTTAAATAAAGCAGGCTGATTTCATCAGAAGCAGGCTGGGAAACAAGCGTCGCTTTGCTGACAGAGCACGGGAGGGGTGAGAGACATCCAGCCACACGCGCAGAGCTCCTGCAAAAACAGATGCTTAATCCAGCTCCAACGCCATTCTCTGGGATCAGTCTAATTAAAACACAAGACACGCAAAGCCTGGATCTGACACCAGAAGCATCAGAGGGGGCATGTCAAGGCTGCAGGAGACCAGTCTGCTCAGCCATGGCAGCCAGCAAGTCTCTCCCCCACCTAGCCTGCGAGGGCAGAGGAGCTAGGAGGGGCACACACCGGCCCCTTTATCTTAGGAAGCTGATAAAGCAGGAAAGGAAACAACCTCACAGAAGCAGAAGACAGCATACACACTAGCAAACCTGCTTCTCAACTATTTTAAAACAGGACAAAAAAGACCCCTTATACTTAGAAGCCGAGGATTAGTAGTACCACCATGCAGAAACTGCTTTGTTAGCAACAACTGGTTTGGAAGCAACAATTTAGCAATTGCCTTAAACCTATAACCAAGATGTGGCTTGTCTGCTTGTAGTATTTAACTACTATGTGACAGATTAATGCCAGCTAAACAGTATCTGGAATGGAGCAGTGTGTGTTGTTGTAAGAATAGCAGGACTCTTCCTGTTAGCAAGCTCCTGTGACATATGGGAAAACAACTAGCCAGTTTCCCAAAGACTACCGTTTGTCGTTTTCATTAGCTGACGGCAACGCTTGCATCCCTTTCAGTCAGAGATGGAATCTGATGCTCAAATCTATACATGGATCAGTCAGTTGGTGAGAGAATGGGTATAAACTACCTACTTGGAACAGCTGAGATGAAAACGAAAAACATGTCAAAACCCCCTCACTCTAACAACCCAAACCGCACCAGGGGTGCCAGCATGTATGCAGTAAGAGAGTCCATCAAACCGTTCTGCAGAGGTTGGCAGTATTTGTTTCAAAAGGCCTAAGAGATCATGGGAGTTAGGAGACCTCAGTCAGCCACCTTCTTCTGACACCAACTCCTTGTGGCACCTTTTCATAAAAATACCTTGCTGTGTATTTCAGTTTCTGTGTCAAGTATCAGCAGTGGGTATCATAGATAGGGAGGCCAAGGCAGAGAGATGACTTTACAGATCCCTTTCAGTACCAGTATCTCCAGTTGAGGAATGGACACCAATAACAAAGCACTTAGGTGGGGAAAAGTCTACAGAAAAAGCAACCAAAACCCAGAACTCTCTTCATATATTTTCAAGCTAAGAAAAATTACCAGAAAAATTACCTCAAGATAAAAGTCCCATCATGGTGCTGCATTGCTTAATAAAGCAGCATAGTGCTACTCTTTACACTGTATTTACAGCTTTTAATTATAGATCAAGATTTAGAGACTACAGACATTTTGATGTGAAAAGAAATTCAGAAGTATCCCAGGTAATAAAACCCAAAAAAACTCCCTTAGAATGTTAATCATACTTTGGGGATTGTGTCCATATCTAAGACACTGCAAAGCATAGCAGAGAGATTTCTCATTAAGGCAAGTTTCATATCACCAGTAACACCACTTAGAAACAAAACATCTCTAATCTACCCAGTTTTCAGACAGCTACAGCAAGCTCTGTACACCCAGACTGAGATCAGGTTTTAGTGCAAATGGACACCAATAAATACAAGGAAAAAAAAAAAAAAAAAAGACAGTCCAAAGAGCATTTCTTCTTCACAAAGCAGGAAATTCTATGAAAGAAAGTACGTATTTTATGCATAGCTCAAACCAAGCTACAGCTTGAACTTCACACCACCTGCAAAATGTTACATCCTCCAAGCAAAGTGTAGTGTTAGGCTTAACTCTCAGAGCTTAGAGAGAGAACATCACAAACTCGTATTCATCAGAAAGTGGCAGCACTGGGAAAAAGAAAAAAAAAAACAAACCCAACTTTGACCTTCTTTCACAGTCCTTTGTCTTACAACAGCTTCCTCATCCTTTTCCAGATACAGCTTGCTTAGCCAGTTTCTGGAGGGCTTAGTCTCCATGCTGCCACAAACGGTTACAGGACTAGAAATTTGTCAAGAGTAGGGTATTGATGAAATGGAGTTAATGCCTGGAAGACATGGCAAATGTCACGAGCACTCAAACAAGAATTGGTTTTGCATAATCAGCTTTTTCTCATTGGCTTTGGTATTTTGGAACATCTCCTGACTTAGAGCAATTTGCCCTACTTGTGAAGGCTTTCCTCTTAAGTGAGGCCTAGCAGTTTTGCTTCTACCTCAGACAACTGAAAAATGCCTTTTCACCACTTCATTTCTTTTACAGCCATCAACATCTGGTCTGATAATGTCCATCACTTGTCTGATATGTGTTGCATCAGTAGTGTTTCTTGCAGTCCTACAGCCTGTCGCTTTTAAGACAAATCAAGGGTACAAGTGCTTATTTACCTGATTACCAGCTGACCTAGTCAGCAGCAAGAAGTCTCAAGCTAGTGCCATATTTATAAACAAGGAAAATGGTGGGGTCCATAACCATTCTGGCAAAACTTAACCATTTACTACACATGAACAAGCTGCATATGGTATTAACCTTGCAAGTAATATTCACCAGGATAGTACCATCGTGCTGTAACGTTTTTCCCGTTGATGTTCAGATTGCCACTTTTTTGGGGTCATTCGTGAAAATATTTATTCTTCATCTTTTTTCCTCACACAGCTGGCTTTTCAAGTTTCTTCCTGCAACTTTCATAGCTTTTGAAACAATCTGAAAGAAGATTCTGGCATACAAGTCCAAACTTTGATGACCATGGGGTGCAAACCGTCTCCTTAATATACCATTACATTACCCTCCCCATAAAGCCCCTACACTCGCTATTCCATTAAACTGATCTCCACAGACAGAACTGGGACATACAAATAGTAAAAACAAAACAAAGCTCCTTATGTAAAGATAACCGTTTCTGTAAGGCTCCAGTTAGGTATCCCTTATACATTTAGTCCAACCAGTAAGTACAAGGATCAATTCCGCTGTACTAATTTCTAACTTGTAACAGAAGTATCTGGTCCATTTATACATAAAATATCTTTAGGATATAGCTCAGAATTGATGCGTCACACATTAACCTTTATTAGTCACCTCTGTCAAAAATCAAATCAGCACACTGTTGTCCTTAAGTTATTCTATTTAGAAACAATTTTTTTTAGTGTATGTCACCTGGACAGGTGGCAGGACCAGTTGTTAAGCAGGGCCAGTTACCTTAGAACATGATGCTCAAGATGCCGTTACTTGACCTAAGGATCTCTAAAAATTTGTGATGAGCAATGCATACAAAATTGATTAGAAGAGACAGAAGTTGTTGCCTACAGTGCACTGAAAGTTCATTTTAGTTTGCTCCATTAAAAAAAAAAGAGAAATAATTCCAGAAAGTTAGCTTTGTTTATTCAGTGGCTGATTTTCTGTGACGCTCTGAGTGTTGCCAGGATTTTCAGAGTGTCCGTTGACGTTTTGTTTCTGGCTGTGAAAAAACTCTATAGTAACTTCAGCTAAGAATGCAACACTTGCAAGAAATCCAAACACCTGTGAAAGTGAAAGGAATATATGATTTTTAAATGTACAAACATTAACAGTATTCTAACATTGTTTGGAGAGATTTGCTGGACTATATACATATGTTAATAATGCTTACATACTAAGATTACAGTCCTCCTTAAATCGGTGGTTCCATTTAAATTAGGAAAGGATCAGAAATCATTATTCTAGCACATTTAATGCAGAAGTTTTTACAGTTCTCATTCTCTTAATCAAGCTTGAACCGTACAATATATTCTAAATAGCCCTTAATAGTAAAAATATATTTATTTTATTGCAAAAATTAAGTTCTTAAAGAAGCATGGCATTGGTGGTATAGCAGAGTATTTATCAAAGAGATAGCTGCTGATTCAAGGGACTACGCGATGAACAGTGAAACATGGAGGGTGAAGGGAGATAAGATCTGCAGAGCCTAAGCAAGTCCTTACTGGGTCAGCAAGGGGGGATGAAATGACACTTTGTTAATGGCATTTCATTATTAGTCATGGCATGAGAGTGATAAGGAGAAGGTTGGTTTCAGCAGCTTCTTTCAAACAAGGGAACACATGCATTATTCTAACTTTTACCTAAATTTTACACAACTGGTTTGCCCCAAAGCAATTTGACACTAGTAAGTCTTAAATCACAACAGTTTTTGTTTTTCCAGCACCAGGAAAAAAAAAAACTGAAAGACTTCATACTCAAACCATTAGGTTTGAATATGTCAATATCATAGAAGATGACACACAAAAGTGTGCATCTCTAATAGCTCCTGCTGCCTGTTGAACAGAATTATTTTACTTTCTTTTCTAACTCATTTTTTCTCATTCAAGAATAGAATCAAAATTTCATCTTTTAAACTCACATATTCACAATTCCAAGGTTATTCTAAAGAAATGACAAATGAGTGAGGAATTATGACATCCACAGCATCCCAAAGCCTCTTCAGTGTTCCCTGGGAGATGCATGCCCTGTTACCCTTCTCACTATTTCTGTCACTGAGGAAACTGCTGCTCTTACTGCAGCCTTTGCAAGTCACCATTCTCCACATATGCTTTATAACGCCTGGCAAAAGACATGGTTTCTTGCTGACTTTGCGAGGGGGTGGCATTACGAAAGGACAATTGAGGAAAAAAGTAGGCATTTCAGAGAGAGGGTACCAGAGAACCAGGGAAGCTGTGAGAGAGGACAACGTCGAAACGGTGACAGATGACAGGGAGTAACACGGAGCCAAGGCAGTGAAGTCTGAGGAACCCAGAAGCAAGCCGCGAACGCTGGGGAGCTGCAAGTACACGCAGAGCTTTCCAGCAATCCTGAGAAATGCCTGCTCTTTGGATTTTCTACGGTAAGTTTCTGGAAGGTCTGAAATAGCTAATTCCTCCTGAAACATCGCAATGCACTGAATTCTGTTCCATGCCCAGTTTCTTCCCTGCAAATTAGGTGAGGTTTAGCGGGCAGAGAAATTAACATACAAGATAAATGCAAAGTAATATTATGTAATTTTAAGACTTACACATGCAGCTGTTTCAGCAACAGACCCAGAGCTGGTCACAGCAAGCACTATTGATGCTAACAGAAAAAAGACTCCTATGACTGCCACGGTCCAAAATTTCTGCAAATATAAAAAAATTAATGTTATAGAATTGTAGACATACTACCTGAAAAAGAACAAGCATCATAACAGCAGCTGAGTTAATCTGCCAGTGAATTTATGCTTTGAAATGTTGATGCTAATGGCAGCTTCAGAAAATGCATTTTACAGCTATATTCCAAAAACATTCAACATTATCAACTATTTAAAACAGCCTGCATTACATACTCCCCTGCTTTTGCCATCTTTAAGTATTTCATTCATTTCATCTAACTTCTTTCACAATCGAATTCAGGCTCAGGTCAACCATGCTAGAATTGTTCCCTATGTAAAGCATCTAGGAAACCAGAAACCTGTAAGTAAATGTGCTCATTCAAATCTCTTACTACACTCCCTTATGCGTACATTCACATAAAAAAACCCTACTGTTTGCTCTGAAGACAAAGAGGAAGGGACGCTCATAAGACAGTATAATATTCTTACTGACTTTAAAGAGCAACTTTGTGCCACTGCTTTATCTTCTGAAATATAAAAGCATGAACTGTAACAAGTATGATTATTACCAAAAAGGAGGTAGGTTACACCCAGTAGGAAAACAGATGGGGTAAACAGGCAAGTTACAAATATCATGCTGGCAGTAAACTGTGTTCTGTATACGTACATGTATACGATGACTACGCAGTAGTATTAGTCTGCATGAAAGACTTTCACACAAGTCCTAAAATCCTGCAGGTAACCAACATGACAATTTTGGAAAAGTTGTCAATATGAAAGCGATTCTCAAAGTTAACTCATTTTTTAACTATAAGCTACTTTAATCTACCCTTTAAATAGAGAAGAAAAGGAGATTCATTCCGCATAGCCTTTTTACTCCACAGTAGTCTTTAAGCACTTAGAAGAAATGGTTTGTTTAAAAGAAAAAAAAAAATTTCCTTACCACTATCTTTATTTTATCTTCCCCAAGTGTTTCATATACATCAGTACAATACACACACAGGATCAGGAGGCTCAAAAGAAAGGCACTGCAGCTTGTGAATTCAAAGAAGTAAAGTCCACCACACTTGACACAATCCTCCACAATTTCTTCACAAATAAGAGCCAGAAGAGAGAGAATCTGCAAACAAATAACATGCTTGAGTTGGATCAAGTCTCTAGTATCTTCAGCAAATAGACATCTCTGATATAAACATTAATAGAGACAGCTGTAAGGAAAATCCTCAGTCCACAATGAACCTGGTAAAATTCTGCACAATTTTCTTACAGGCAGAAATAATTATATAGTAACACAGTTTACACTTGCTGTTAAAGCTGGTCAATAAACTACACTCATGTAAGCTAAGCACACACCACCAAATACAGGCTTCTTGATTAGACAGTCAAGATTCCCGATTTGTGGGTTTGTGCAGCGTGGCGAGCACACATCCCGCTCAGAACAAGCAAAAATGCTATTGCTTGCTACTTACAGCTGCACTTCATTTTAAATGCATTTGGGGTCAGGGTGGAGGGGGAAACTGGATGGCATTGACGGAGTCAGCTACCTCCCTGAAAGTTTACAGCTGACATTACCTCCCTTGATAAACTTCAGAGAAAGCACACGTAGCTAATAGCTCACATGCTTATGACCCAGTAATGACAGAAGCACAGCTGTACCTGTAGGAACCAAAACTTTATGTTTAAGCTATGTTGGACAGTGTTTAATCTATGCAGAAGCTTATGTTCACCCTCCTACCACAGTATGTTTTGAGGAAGGAACTCGAGTTAATTCCTGTACAGTCACCATACATCTACTGCTAGATCTTCTATTATTCTATTGTACCAGAAAGAATATTGCTTTATTTAAAGTTCTCTGATTTTGGCCACTTTTCATCCCATAAAGTTGCACAGGATTATAGATCCTTGTAGTAAGGAGTTCACCAAATTAAAACAAAACCCTTAGTAGGAATCGGACTCAGTCATAAAATTGAGACTGATATAAGGATGATGATCCTATTTTTAATAAGAGTATACGGGCAATAATGAGACTGATAGTTCTCCTTTAAAAAAAAAAAAAGCCCCAAATTCTAAAATTCAGAATTGTTATTTTCCAGTTATTAGCAACTGCAGATGCTTCATCTGGACCTTACTCTTGGAAAACAACCACCAGCCTTCGGTTTCAGTTTTCTGACAGTAAAAATAAGAACAGCAATTTAGCACATGGGAACTGTAAATTCCCCCCGCTATGCCAGACCTCAGAAGGGCACTACAAAGCATCGTGTTTTGGACGTCCTGCAATCCTATAAAGTAAACAGGATCTCAGAAAGCGAAAGAACCCGAGCTGGGAAACTGCAGTATTACTATCAGGTCTACACATACTTCCCTCCCCTCCCGCAGCAGCTGGCAAGGCAAACTTCTCAGCAGCCCTCGCACCTACAACAGTGACTACAATGGCTGGCTGAGGAATGTTTTGAACTCTGAACTGCCAATTTTTAAGGCTTCCCCCCCCCCCTACCCCCTGCATTTCAAAAGATTTGCTTACAGCTGCGTCCAATGACTTTCAATTTCACATTTTTCACACGGTCAGCTGAAGTGTGAGATACGTTTTCACGTATAGTTCTAGCTCTTAGTGTCAGCACTGAAAACTGAATGCTGTCACTTTCACCTGGGATGAAACAACAGAAAGGAAATAAACCTGCCCTTAAAAGAATTTATAAGCCCAGATAACCATAATATGATCTAAATAACTGAAAAAACCCTCTCCACTGAGTGTAAAAAAGAAAGAAACAAAAATCCCACTCAAAGAGTGGCTATAAAGGGTTCAGTGTCAAATAAATGAGATTTACCAAGTGGAGTCCTATATGGGACTTGTCCAAGTCAATATTCAATTTTTTATTAATAAACTGAATAACAAAACAAAGTACATCATTAAAAAAGCTTTGGCTTGAAGAACTTTGATTAAAGTAGCGTATCAGCAGCACATTTATAAGCTGCCAGCGAGTTCTGCTTGGGTTTCTTAACTTGCTTCTTGATATCACTATGATATCACTTGTCCTACTACAAAAAAAGAACAGTTTTAAATACCACTAAAAGAGTAGTTCCTAACTTCAGTTTATATAGTTACAGCTATATAACATCGCAAGAAGTTTTTTCTATTAGCCAGAAGATTATCGTCTCTATTAATCTGCATTTTAGTAACATCCCACTATTAGATACAGTATAAATACATGAGCCGCTTTAAAAAGCCGAGCGATTCCACATTTCATTCACTTTCCCAAGAACTGTTCTGCCAGAGATCCACTTGCGTCTGTCAGCGTTAGTCCTGGGATGAGTGCGGAGCTCTACAGGCTTAGACAAAGCAGCCAGAGCTCCTTCTGTTTTGTTTTTATATCTGCCTCCTCCACATTGATCCCATGGAGAATCCCTAGCAGTCGACACCCAGAATATCACTACTGCTTTTGTTTGAGCCATCAACAGCAAGTGGAGAGGGGCAGCTCAGTAGTTCCTCATTTTCTTGAGAGCCAAACCTTCCGGGCAGAGTTTCTTTCACCCTGAAGCCCAGGGTAACACCTGAAGACAAAAGCAGGCAGCCACCGCCGCCTTCCTTCCCTCTCACCCAGAGCCCGGCTCCGCTGCAGACGCAGCGGCCGGTGTTGGGGAGGCAGAGCTCACCCGGCCGGGGGGCCAGGGCACGGCTGAGAGCACGCAGGGGCTGCGGAGAGGTGCACGGGGACACAGGCAGGCTGGCACCAGGCTCGCTGGCTCCTGCAGGAAAATCCACACCTCGCCGTATGCGCGCACTGCTTGCTTTCCTGGGTGCTGCAAAGGAAAAAGCATCGTTGGAGATGCTCCTGCAGGAAAATCCACACCTCGCCGTATGCGCGCACTGCTTGCTTTCCTGGGTGCTGCAAAGGAAAAAGCATCGTTGGAGATGCTCCTGCAGGAAAATCCACACCTCGCCGTATGCGCGCACTACTTGCTTTGCTGGGTGCTGTAAAGGAAAAAGCATCGTTGGAGATGCCGTTTTCAACTTTTTCTGGTTTGTGTTTGGTTTTTTTTTTTTTTAATTATTAGTCCTATCTGTCCCTACGTACACCAGAAATTAAACATCTTCATCTGTCCTTTACCAGCAAGAAGTTATTCACTGATACTGACATTACTGTTGGAAGCTTCTACACAACTGTCAGGTTCCCAGATTTAGTAAACGAAAGGCTACAAAAGAATGCTCCGACAATAAAGCAGATCAATTAACTTTCCAACAGGCCTGTGAAAATGCTCAGCAGCAGTATTCCCAGTACAAAATCTTCTGGTTCAGATGGGTGCACATATTAATTCTGTAGGTCTCCACAATTAGGGCTGCTATAGGAAGTGAACAGCTCAGAAAGAGAGCAGATGTTTAAGACTGAATTACAATATTCCTTTGCAGTTAGGGCATTTTCGTTAAACAATAGTCGACGACAAGTATTTCTGCTTTAGCTGAGAATTCGTTTCTACCTCAACCTTGGCACAATATGTGCTGTGCCATTTACCTTTGTGCAGAATTTGAATCAGTCGTGGACTAACAAAAACATTCCACCTACATAAAAAAATTAAAAAAAAAAATCTAGAAAACCTTGCAATAAGCATGCCTCCCAGCATCCTTTTAGCAGTCACATTTTCCTTATTTCATTTTCCCAAAAAGCTTTAATAAGGCAAAGATTACAATGTATGCCGTTATTAATCAGAAGAAAAGCATTTCTAAGGTTTAGAAACTACTTTTCTGCAGGTGATTTCACAGTATTTTGTAAAATACTTGATCACTTCTATAATGAAGACAGCTGATTTTCTGAGCGCAATACCCCGTTTAGCAATCCACACCAGGGATTATCACAGTGCATAATCCCAGTAACAACTCACAATCACTACTGTAACACAAGGCTAATAGATGTTAGTGACCATCGCCGGCATTTCCAAAAATCAACGCTTTCCCAAAACACGAACATTTCTCTTACTGGAGATACTAAGGCTTCCACCTTCACTAACTTCTGGGGCTTGTTCAAAGGGTTTTGACCAAGAGCACCAAGATCTGTGCATTTTGGTAAAGGGGAAACAAAATGGGGGGAAAAAACCTGCTGGAAATTAGGAGGGAGAATGACTATTAATTCCATTTTTTTCTTCCTCTTGTTGAAGGACAGGTACAGGCCATAAACTGCTAATTCTTTAGGAGCGTATCTAGCAGCTACTCATCCTGTTTAGGATAATCATAATTTTCCTTTCTCCTTTCCTAGAAAGCTTTTTAAATAATGCCTCTGTTCAGGTAAACAGTTTAAGACTTTGGTACACCAGTAAATTTGCGTATGTAACAGTTTATTTTAGTTGGTGAAACTATTTATATAAATGATCTGCTTGTCTGGGAGCAACAGCCAGCAGATCTTACTTTATTAATCTCCAGTAGATGAAGTAAAAGTTTATGTCCTATTACATTTATTTAAAGCACTCTTGGGTGTGATTTTTTTTTAAACGCTCTTAGAAAACATTATTTTTGGCAGTGTTACTGTTACCTTTGCCAGCGCTCAAGAATCTTATGTTTATGGTTGCAGGGTTTTTTTGACTGCCTGCAAGACAAAAGTTTAAAATCCCAACGTCCTCTTTTCTGCAATGGTGAAGTAACAAGAAAGGGTTGGAAACCACCTACAATTCCCGTGAGTATGAGACATCTGACTAAAAAGCCACTTTGTTGGCTGGAAAATGTACCCTGACACACATTTACAGTCAGCTGCCCTTTTCCACTCTTGGTTTCACTACCTCCCCGCCAGTACTTACGAATGATGCTCCTCGCGTCATGATCAGCAGTCGCACTGGCACATGTAGCGAGCCGAGCACAGAACAAACACGAGTCTGAAGCAGGTGCCCGACCGCTGAATGCCTTCAGGAATAACGTTACACGTAGCAAAAAAGCAAGCAGAACATAAGCCTTGTATTTCCTGGCGGGCACAGGACTGCCCAGCACAAAACGACGCGCTGCGATGTCTTGTACAACAGGTCACCATCGACACCGCACGTTCCTGGTGCAATTTTCTACCACGAACCGCGGCAGAAATGAGCGCCCCGATTTTAACGTGGACAGCACGGCGTGATGAGCTTACAGATGAGCTGCAGGGGCGGCAGGAGAGGGAGGTCTGGATCTGATGGCCCAGCAAGCCCTTCCCAGTTCTACTGCCCTATCCTGAGGTTCAACCAAAGGCTGCTACCGCCTGTTTTCACCCACTGTGGCCCTCAGAAGAAAATACTAAGTTCCCTGTGAGGCTTCCCTCTGATTTTAAGCCGTAATGACAGCAGGCAGCTGAACCGCGCCGGCTGCGGCACCGAACCTCGGTCGCTCGCAACCCTCAGATGTCACCACCTGCTCCCGTAGCTAGAACATGAAAAAGCAACAAGCCTGTTACTTCCCCACCATAAAATAACCTGAACCTGGAGAGACGGCGGCACTGTAAGACACCATGCCCGCTTGCCACCCGAGTCACAAGGCTGAGCAGCTTTAGTGACCAACAGCAAAGGCGCCCTTTGCCTCTGCTACACCTGGAGCCAGGCCTTCTGGCGCGGCCAGCCCTCTCCTGACCGCCAGAAGCAATCCCCCCGAAGCCTGTGTACGGCCGCCTCCCCCCAGCCTGCGCTTTGCCAGCGAAAAGTTTAATTTTTAAGCGGCGGGGGGGGCTGTCCGACAGCCGGAGGTCACCACAGCACGCTTGTTTCTACACCAAAGCTGCCTTTTGGCATGCGGGGACACCTGCGGAGCAGGCGGGCGGCAGCGGCCGACGGGGCGGGAGCGGGGCCCGCTGCTCCCCCCCCGCTCCCGCCGCCGCCCTCAGCCGCGCACACCGGGGCGCGGCCACCGCGCTGGGACCTGCGGCCTCCCCCGCCGCCTCCAGGCGGCCGCGCTGCCCGCCGGGGCCGGCTCGGCGCAAGGCCCGGCCCGGCCGCGGGGGACGCGGCGGTCTGTCGGTCGGTCGGTTGGTCGGTCAGCAACGGCCCGCCGGCGGGCGGCAACGGCCGCCCTGGCCGCGCTCCCCGCCCGGCGCCGCGCCGAGGGGCGGCGGGAGGGGCAGGCAGGGGACTCACCACTTGGAGCGCTTTGCTCAGCAGCCGCCATCCCCGCAGGCGCCGCAGGGTGCAGCCGAAGGGGCGGCGGGGCGACTTGGCCTGCGGCTCGGTGGTGCTGTTGTAGACGCCGCCGTTCTCCATGGCCGCGCCGCCGCCGGCTGCCAGCTGGGGGAAAAGCGAAAGCAAAAGGGCGGCGGCGGCGAGAGGGGCGGGGAAGGAAGGTGAAGGAGAAGGGGAAGGCGAAGAAGGGGAAGGCGGCGGCCCGCCCAGGCCCCGGCGGGACAAAGGCGCTTCCTGCGGCCTGCGCCATCGCCACGCCCGGCGGGAGGGGAGCGGGGGGAGCGGGGGTCGCGGGGGTCGCCTCAGGCCTGGGGCCCCTCTCGGGTGCGTAAGGGGTGCTTACTAAGAAGAGTTCACAAGATTATTTACTTCCCTGTCGTCACGCGAGATGACGCTATCAGAAGGATTTTTTTTAAGCCAAAGTTTTCCCTGCTTACATTCCTTTTGCCAGTGAGAGAAAACACTGGTATTCCCGAGTCTCTGCTACTACGCTTCCATGCCTTTGCCCAGATCAACTTTTAAAAGAAGCTACAGCTTTCGGTGCCTACCTAAGAGTAGATCGGGCCCATTGTATCTACGCAAAGGTGTGTTACACTCACTTTTCTATTCCTAACGCATTGTCCACAGAACTATTGCGGTCCTTCGTAGTCAAGTTCAGATAGACTTCACTTAAATTCAGTCAGATACAATCTGCTGATAGAAAAGACGGCGATTTGCTTTCTTAACCTTCGCTTTATAGGTGCCTAGGGAACAGAGCAGGCTGTTCGGACGCCGCTCCTCTCCCAGAACAGTGAAGTGGAAGGATGCCTGCTGCAGTGACCCGTGAGGTACCTGCTGTTTTTAACGCCGCCAAGGGCCACCGTTAACTGGACAGATGGAGTCGTATGGGCCAGGCGAGAGCAGTCGGGCCACGCTCCGTGCTGAGCGCGTACCAGCAGGCCGCACGCGTGAGCTGTCCCCGGTAAGACGACGCAAGGCAGGGGAACGCGCGGGGTCCCCAGGCAGGATGGTACAGACTTGTCCGTGCCATAAACAACGTTCGGCTGCAGGACGTGGCTTGAGAGGCAAATGAGTAGGGCAAGTCCCGTAATTCCCAAGGCATGGGAGTTTCCGCTAAAACAAGTAAGGTATCGCTGTGGGTGTGCCCTAGCTCCTGCCCGGGGTTGGGATGAGTCTGACATAGCACTGCTGGCGGCATCCCAGACTGCAGGACTGAGCAGGTAGGTGTAGTCAGTACATTTACTGTTGCCACCTACGAGTCCCCAGTGCCTTCATTACCTTTTTTTCATACTAGTACACGATAAATGAGATTACATTACAGAGGCTGGCATCTCTGGGCGTCTCTGTTCTGAAGGAAATTCCCTTTTTGTTTTGTTTTCTTCCTTGATCTCAAAACTGGCTGAATAACTCCAAAGCCACAAAGCGTGTGACTAGGCTATGCTGTGGTCTGAGGGAGACGGGACTTAACGGAGATAGAAGCAATTGTCAGTTCTTTTAAGGCGTTCGGTAGCATCTAAGGCTATTTTGTAGTTGTTCCCTTTTGAATCTTTACCAGCGTCTTAATGCAGCATTACTAGATTGTGAACACAGATGTTAGCATTGAAGATGACTATCTTGAGGAGAGACTGCTTTACAAGGAGTCACGGAAACACAAGACAAGCCTACAAAAGATAAAATATATGGCAACCTTTTTCTAGTTACTGCTGTCCTATTTAAGAGTTGCTTTTCCTGTTCAGGCCTTCTCCAGGAAATATATAGCAGTGATGCATGAATTCTAAAGGCTAGCTTGCCATTTGAAGCCTAACTTATTTAGGCCACTTTTTTATTTATTTAACTAGAAGGAGGTGCAGGAAAAGCAAAACAACAGCAAAGCTACAGGAACTGTAAGACCATGTGATAGAGAAGGAATGAAAACTGGACAACAGCATAGGACCCGACAGCTTAAAAATACTTCAAGCATTATGTTAAAGCATACAAATGCTGCTGTTCACACAAACTGCAGGTATTCTTCACCCTTTTCATCAGCACTGTCTTTCAAGTACAGTATCTCTCCTTTAAAGAGGGAATGAAAATCAAAGCAAGTTACGATAAATAACAAGCCTGTGTAATGCAAAGAACTGTAATTAGCTGGCTGTGATGTAATGGAAATCCCATTCCAGATGTACATCTAGTCATTTCCTTCTGTTTGCGTGCTACACCTGATGGAGTTCTCTTAAAAGAGAAGTCTTTCTTACCTCCCGCCCCCAGGGCCTGCGCTGGAATGGCAGGACCAGAGCTACAGGACACGGCGGCAGAGAAGCAGCCCTGGAGTCAGATCCTGAGCTACGGTAGCACCTCCAGTCAGCCAGGCAGGGAGCGGGAGATCGGTGGAAGCAGGTCAGCGATGAGCGACCCAGTTTTCTCCCTCGTTACATCTTCAGCAAAGATAGCCACCATAGTGGCCAAAAAGCAATACCAATTAAGTTGAGAAAGCCACCTCATTACGGGAGATTACACAGTTACCACTCCTCGCCACTGATGTTGAAATAATTTACAGAAAGAAAAGTGTGACTGGAGTTCCTTGAAGCAGTTGAGCAAATGCCAGCCACTGGAATAAGGTGAATGCAGGCCAGGGTTGTGTCACTTTTCATAAAGTGACACCCCAGTGGCTCTTTGGCATTAGCTTTGTGCTGCGTCACAGTATGACGCCAAAGCGCAAGTCCCTCGTGCTCGGAATTGGCAGCAGGGCTCCACTGACCTCACAAATGAGTATTCTCCTTTTCCCATGTTCATACATGCAGTTGTGGGGTTTTTTTTTGCTTTTCTTCTCGGAGGGTGAGGGAGAAGGCAGTAGAGGAACGGGAAAGTGGCTTAAAAGCCCAAACCACTGAAGGAGGTGGCCTCTGTTTCCTTTGAAGGGTGGTGAGGTTTATTGCTACTGCACAATTTGGGGAGCTCCACTGAAGTCAGCCAGGCGGAGGCACGGCTCTCTCCCTGGTCTCGGTTCTGGTGTTCCCACATGGGCACCTCAGCAGCTTTTGTTTGTGACTCTAGCCCCGTGTATTACATGAAGTAAATATGGGATGCCTAGCTAGCAAATGGAATATTCCAAGTACTGCGACAAAGAGCTCAGGAAAGACTTGAATGTGTTGCCTCTGCTGAAGATTCTTCAGCTCTTGAGGCTCTAATTTTGGGCTCAGTATTGCAACTGAACTTCACAAACCCCGATCACCATACTAACGTGGTAGAATGTGTGATTTCTAAACAGCTGAAGATGAAGAATTAGCATTTTTAACAGCTATTTCTGAGTATCCCTTATGGCACAAGAGAAAAAAACCCTCAGTTCTCCACATTTCCCAAATGCAGGGTTAGGCCAACTCTTGTCAGTGGTTTTCTGCATGGCACAGAGAAGCACAAAGCCGTGAGGTAGCTGACAGACAACGGTTTGCAGCTGCCCTACTGCAAATTAAGTTTGCTCCCCAAGAAGAGACTGCAGCCCAACGGGCCAGTACTTGCATTTTAGATGTATCACTAGAAATTTAAGGTCAGCATAGTATGGTAGCTAGTCCATATAACCTAAAAGTCACATGCACATTTCAGAGACTGCCATTTTCAGCTGAAAAATAGGAACTGTCTGGAAATAAAGTGGCCATTTAACTCAAAATTTTCAAGTTTAAATTCTGCAGAACAGCTTTATTACAATCAGTATACTCAAAGAACTGATGTAGGAACATGGTAGAGAGAAGGAGGAAGAGATTTGTAAAATTACCCCAGAACAGTTTCATTTGAAGCAAATCAGTTCCTTTTCTCACAGGGAACTAGCCCTGAAAGTCTAAAGGAATTTATTTGGTTTATTTATTTTGTAGTGTTTTTGCAGTATTCATACTGCAAAGCATTTAAAAAGCGTTAGTTGTTCTTTATCAAAAAATCATCCCCTGTAGTTCTTGTATTACCCCTTTGCTTTCTGCATCTTGTGTGCTGGACTGAAACTTTCTACCAAATGATGCTGAAGTATTAAAGACAACACAAGAGTGATTAGAAGCAAGATTAAAGTTATTCATGCTGTTATTCTTTTTAAAATTGGGCTCATCACCCATCTACAGCTTAGGGCACGAAGGCACAATAAAGGATTATGCAGAAGTATCATTGCCAAATGAGCTCCATTGCTTTACCCACTTTCTTTCTTACATAGTTTTGGCGCTCTGACTTGATGGGGAAGGAGGGAGGACAGGGAGAAGGACTGACTGGCGCTACATTTTGTGAAAAGGGTCTTCTGTCACAGAGACTCCTTTTGCACGACAGCTCGGGTAAACCCCACCTTAATCGTCTACTCCCATCCAAGCAGTAGTCAGGGGAATTGCAACTCAAGAGGACAAAGCGACCAGCCCAGTAGGCTTGGTCCCATCAGAGGGAAACAAGAAGCCCAAGCCATCAGGTTACACAGAAACACACTCTCAGGTGTTTTCTTTTTGTGGTAAAGATACCTTAAGGTCTTATTTTAGTGTCATTTGAACTTTAAGGAGGGAAGCAGGCTACTTACAGAATGGAAAGGGAGAAAGCCTTTTTGTAAATAATAATTTGTAAATAATAATTAAAAAACAAAACCAAAGAGCTATCAGGGTTTAGGGAAGAAGAAATACATTTAGAAGTGTTAAATATGCAGAAGTGACACTTTGCCAATTTTGTTTTAAGAAGTGAAATTATAATGAGTCATTAGTATGGTCTTCCCCTGTCCCAGCTTCCACAAAAAAAGGGGCACCTAGTGCAATAGTTCTTAATATATTAGATGTCTAGTTTTCCAGCTTTGGAAAGGGTGGTGAGCTTTGACAGATGCTCACGTGAACTAATTAAAGATCGCAGGAGCTAAAGTTTTCTTTCGAAAACCTGGACAGTACCAACTAGTTTGAGACATTGTCCTAAAAACCAAAGTTTCACCCTGCCAACACAATACCACTGCAGCTGTACGAGGAAGCATACTGGTGATGATACAAGCAGGACCCCTTCTCTCCAGCACATTTCAAATTCTGTTTCAAGAAGTTTATGTACAGAATCTAGAGAACTGTTCTAATACTGAAGCTTAATTTTTTTTCTTCAAGACACAATTTATTCTATACAGCTGTTCATCAGCAGGTCATGCATTTCCCCATGTGCCACCTTTACTGAATCGCTGCCATAAGCAAAATCTTAAGGACTCCAGTTTGAACAATTGATCCACACTTAAGAATCTCTACTGAGGCTTGTCAGTCCACAATTCAATATTCCGAGAAAATTTTAATAAGTATGCTTAACTTCAGGGAGTTCAGCCTGCAACAAAATGTATATTGTTCTTAAGTAAATTTAGATATTTTGAAAATATGGAGGTAATTCACTAGAACCACTAGAGTTCAGGAACTGGAGGAAAGAGTACTGCCATGTTCCAAATAAAGAGGATTTACCCCCTCTTCTTCAGTGTTGCAGACATTTTCTAAATAGTCAGAGAAATTAACATAAGACTTGTTGATTTAAAAAAACTGAAAAACCTGAAGGCATTAAAGAAGACTCTTGGCAATCATTTGATCAGGATATACTTTTTACACTTACTATTCTGTGGCTACCAGTAGAAAGCAACCACAAACTTGAAACAAGACAGTAAAGTGATGCTCAACATTTTGCATACTGGAAGCTTAAGTAAAGTCCTAAGCTCGGTCAACTACTTCTTGGACAATATATTGGAGACATCAGCAGGATCCTTAGTGTAACTAGCATGCCTTTAAAACACATTACAGCAGAAACCACCCAGGTCAGATAAGCTAGTTTTACTCCTAGGAACAAACACTGCAGACTTACCCACTTCCTTCCAGAAACAATGTTTTAAGGAAGTTTAAATATCTACCAGGGATATTATTCACTGAGAGGTAAAATATAAAAGCATGTTTTACGATGTTTCACACCACTTCCTTAGATTTAACAGTAAACAAACAAGAACACCATGGCTTCAGTGAAAGTTACTTAAATTTGAATGCAGAGAATACTTTATTAACTGATTACAGTTTTGATGACCAATTTTAAACCGTAACTAATGTGGGAAACATAGTGGGGGACATTAAGGCCAAGCCATATATATAGACAAATCTGGATACTGATAATCTGTACATTTAACCTCTGCTTTTTCTTTATACATCTTTGATTCAGTGTCTGAAATTAATCAAAGAGAAAAACAAAAAAAAAAAACCTGGCCACTAATTTAGTCTTATATCTGGAATGAATTTTCACATGGGCTTTTGAATGCAGTGTAAATCTCAGAGATCAAACAGATTTTTTTTAACCATGCTCCAAATGAAGTGTTCAAGTGTAACTGGAGTTTGTTGTCATAGTTTTGAGCAATTAATTTTCTCTTCCAAAAACTACTAGTAGTTCTCTCCCTTAGAGGTTAATCTATTTAAGATGGTATTAAACTTGCCAAACAGGTTGGGAAATAATATAAATTAAGTGCCTGTGGTGTGTATCAGTTTTTCTGCTCTAAGCAACCCCTATCACTTAAGTGGACATACTTGCAATTTTACAGAATTACACTGACTTTTCCACAAAACCCTGAAAAAAATTGATTTACTATTCTTGCACTGTGAACGGTACTCCTACGTGATGTGATAACCATTTTCCATCTGTACAGCTCCCTTTTGTAAAGTTGGGCAACACATATGAAAGAAAGACAGACATCAACTGTTTGTGTTCTGAAAGATATTTCAGTTCTTTAGTTCCAGTCACTGAAGGAAGAGGCAGAGGCAAGTTTGAATTATCCCAGAAAAACTGAACAATTGGTTTTATTTGGTGCCTTCAAGATGCTTCACCTTCTGTGGGAGATGTAGGTGTTGTAGGAGAGACCATTTCAGGTTTTCGTGAAATTCTGTCCAATTCTGCCTGAACATCTGTTAAAACTGGCTTCTGACCTACAAAAGAAATGCGTATCATTCAGTCACAGTTTTGGGAAAGCATACAGTATCTTTCATTTTCAAGAAACACCTGTCAAACTGAACAAAAAAGCAAAACCCACATAGTTTTTGCATCAGACAAATCCTAAAAATTGTTACTGCACACTGAGTGCAGAGTAAAGGCATAAGGCCAAAACCCAAAAGAAACAGAAAAGAAACAGCAGAAAGTCACATCCTTCCGTATTTCCAATTTCTCAAAGCAACTTACATAATTATATATGAATTGTCAGTATATAAAGAGTTAATGTAAAATACAGAAAAGTCTAGTAAGGATAGCAGTTATGAATACTTCTACACAATTTTCTGCATCATATGTATTTTAAATAATTCTAAATGTAAATCGGGGGCTTCACCACAGACCAGTGAATTCTGTTCTACATACTTGGTCAGCATAAACCTGACACTGCTCGCTGCTCATGGGTGCACGCAGACCTGCAAATGGCAAATCCCTTTCTCTCCTCACCCGCTTACCTCCTCCCTAACTTGGGATGGCACAAACATTTGTGCAGTCACACCTAGACCTGATCCAAGCTTAACACACACCATTTTTTCCCCATCATTTTACCCTACTTCCCAGTCTAGGTTTCTATCTTGCCATATCCTATCACAAGAATGCAGAAGACAACATGGGAAAAGGCAGGGCAGGACATTACAGTCTTAACACTATGGTAAGTGTGCACAGCATCTCGGGCTGTAAAGGAAAATTCTGACACAATGTAGTTTTAGCAGTGTCCCAGCATCCTTTCTCAAGATGCAAATTAACAGGAACTATCCACAAAGCTAATTTTTGCCAGATGGACTGTGCTGCTCTTCAAATCATTTAAAGCAAGCTACCACCGTATCCAAATCAAAGCAGCTAATATTGCAACTAATAAGCAGAAGAATTTTCCCTTAGCTGCTAGGGGGAAAAGTAATTCTAAAACCCCAAACTACTGTCTTAACAGCCAATTTTCAGATTTGACAAGTGACCGTAATAGATAACACTAAGCACAAGACAGGAAATACTGAGGAAGGTGAAGAGGCTACATCTAAGCATACATTTTTATTGATGGTAATTCCTTGAAAACCTATAAACTGGCTACACCCTAACACTTCATTTGTTGCACAGTAGCAAGTTTCTGAGAACATTTTTTCTCCTTAGTAGTTTAATTCTGTTCTTGAAGTTTCTGCCGTGGCTTCAGACACACCACTTTTCTGGAGCACTGCCTCCATCTACCTGGCATCACTCAAACCCACTGGCAACCACTCCCCAGAGGATTTTTCAGCAGGTGCCCCCTGCATCTCATATGGCATCAGCTGCATTTGGCTGAACAATCTCCATATGCTGTTCAGAGCAGTGCTGCTGATTTTGCCTGCAGCAGATTAGGAAGTACTCATAAACTTTGCTCAGCCAACTGAGCTTTGCAAAAAAAGGGAAGTGCACACACGTAGAAAAAAAATTTCAGGGTCAGTCTACACAAAATATTAGCGGGAAGGGAGGTGTTTTTTCCTCTTACTATATAAATGTAAGCACTAATGTCAAGTACCAATGAAACACCAGCATTCTCACTTAAGTGCAGCATTACTAATCTCTGGGCAAGGGGGGAGGGAAGATGTCTGTATATGTATGTTCTTAAGTAATACTGAAACATTTTAATCTGGAATAGCAAGAAGCATCAGAGTAGTCTTGCATCTAGATTTAGAGCAGTCGCTATTAGACATTTTTAAACAAATATGAATTACTAATCATATCATATAAAAAAGGCTATCAACAGAAAATACATAAGTAGATTTATAGACTGTCACCAAACTCAAACAACCAAAACCTTCATCACATCAGACCTAGATCACTAGCAAAAGACAATTTAAAGTAATTTTAACAGACAGTATTGTTTAAAAAAAAAAATCAACCTGAAGTTAAGTCCAAATATATATGAATAATATTAAAAATGGCTCATAGCATAAGCCATTTATTGGGATGGTGGGGAACAAAAGAAAAATGAAGTAGTCATGTGGACACAATTCACGCTTAAACAGCTACATGAAATGTTTTTCTTTGATCCTCTGAGAGTCATAAAAAGGTAATACTGACCTGCTGTGAAAACAAAAGCAAAAACCACATCCAATAAAACATCAGTTTAGTTAGGCACGTTAGTAGTGTTCATACTTTTGATAAACTATACTAATAGGAATGATCCCCCACTCACAATTCAGATCGAGTTGATCTTTTATCATTAATCATACCTGACTTTTTTGCTGATGGTGGCAAGTTGCTGCCAGCACTTCCTGTGCCGCCGCCTCCTGGACTGCCACCAACACTGCCAGGGCCACCAGGGGAACCAGTTTTCTTGCTCAGGAGACTATTGAAGAAGTTAGCCAGGACTCCTTCGCTAGTAGCTCCAGCTACAAGGGGAGGGGAAAAAACCACAACACAAAACCAAAACAAACAGGTTTTCTAAGTAAATACTGATTTTGTGCATTAGTCAATCCAAATAAGTGTATTAAAGAAAGCAGACAAAGCAGCTATTTTACTTCCCCAACCGTATTTGTGCCCTTGTAAGAAAAGGTACCTTTCATATTAGGATCAATTTTTTTTGACCCAGTAGGGATAGGTGTAACACTGGCAACGTTTGATGTTACGGATCTATTTGGTGTCCTAGGAGATCCTCCAGGAACTCTTGGGGAGGCATCCTATGCCAAAAAAAAAAAGAAAAAAAAAGAAAAAAAAAAAGAAAAATTCCAAAGCTGAACTAGTCATCTTCTACAGAATTAAATCATGCACTGTAAAGTACATGAAATGAAGCCTTTTGTTCTCACAGCTCCTAATCTTTTTTATTTCATAATGTAGTATCCCATGCAACATGACACAGAATTAGATTTTGATGATTGTGTACAAGGTTTTTTTACACTTATATAACATTCTTACAAATATTATCTTTTCATGTTATGTCAATGAGAAACTTGAAAATCTTGTTACTCAGCAGTGCCTCTGACTGTAATGAAAACTGCACTGATTAGATCATAGAGGAACTACACCAAATTTCTTGGAAAGACGCCACATACCACCAATCCTGGGGAAAGGACTAAATGCAGCCCAGGAGAGAAAAAAAAGCATTATTTATTACTTCAAGGATAGCAAGTCATGTTTCTGCAGAATTGCAATTCATCTAAAAAGGTAAAACTACCTTTATAGGATCACATGCTCCCCATTAAACTTGTGTTACCTTTTAGTTATTTATTTGTACTTTTAATGTCAATTATGTCATAGTTTTCATTTGACCTTAATTTTATGCCAGAGTCTTAATATTCCTAGAGAGATGGTGCCAAATTTAGGATACAAAACTCACCAAGGCAATTCAGCCAACATAGTTTGCTTCCTGTCACACTCTTAGGACAGGAAGGGCAGTCAACGAACTGCTTAAAAGCATTCGAACATATGAAAAGTAAAGCCATGACATTTAGCCCTTGCTGTCAATACAAGTTGTCATGACTAGCTGTGAAGAAGTGTCATAATTTTAGAGCAGCATATGATACAGACTTTAAACACTATGTAGTTTAAAAAAATATTAGATCAAAGAGTATTTGACAGTGCAATTAAAACAAGCAACCCTCTGAATATATGAAAGTGAATCATATTCCAGTGATGATATTTAAAATTTTTGTTACTAACCACTGGCCTTCCTGCAGCAGTAGGTGGTTGTTTCGCCAACTGTGACTGCAAAAAAACCAAAACACCCATGTAGTGTTAGATATTACAGTAACTAAGACTACAAACCCAAATTTGTATTGAGAATATTGTTAAATGAAACACTGGCTGCTTGTTTTATAGACAGAAAATTACCTGCTGCTTCATAAGAAACACTTGGTCATCTTCTGCTACAATTTCTTTTTCATGAACAAACTGCAATACAAAAACATTAACATGATTTTCACTAAAAGAAAGAAATGTATTTCCTTTTATGCTTTCCCGTGAATATGAGCAAGGCATTCAGCAATGAAGTAAACGTGTAAAGTACTATGATGACTGCAGACCACATTTTCTGTTTTTAAGACCGCTACCTCATGATTCCATTTAAACTAAATTAGTAAATGAAATAGATCTGTGGCTGTAAGAAATGTTCTCAGATGCACACACTCTGCAGCATGCTTGCATGTCTGTTAACTTACTGAGGCCCAACCTTGGTATTATTTTATAGGTAACTATGGCAAAAGTGACTCTGCACCTGTGCTGCATCAGACTTATAGATGAACTGGACAGAGACATCTTAGATCCCAGGTCTATGCATCAAATCACAAGCACTCTCCCTCCAAATAAGCTCACCACAAAAACTGTGCCAAAAGAAGCATGGCAAACATCAATATCAAAGTTTACAATCCAGGCCTATAGTTTATAAAAACATGCAAAAAAAAAAAACCAACCCAACACCCTGTCAGTTATATTTTCCTTGGACACTTACAATTTAATATACTACTATATATATGTGTGTTGATTTTTTCCCTAAGGATTGCAGAAGGGACATAGTATTAGTTTTCTCAGCTAAAATAATTCACACTTAGAAATATGATAAGTCCCAAATTCTTAGCTTTGTTAGAAAGCCATAAAAATATTTGCCTTGGTAACTTTTGTACGCATGGGGCCCACTGCTGCTGGCATTTGTTCAACAGTCCCACATGTGTTTTCAGGTGGTTCTTTCAAAACCTTTTGTTAAATAGTATAAGAGAGAAAATACAGTGAATATACGTAGAACCCTTTTTCACCTGTTTGTTTTTGATTTTATACTGTCTCAAGCTTTCTTTTACTTTTGGAGTAAGTACTTTTTACTTTGGAGTATTGGAGTACTTTTAAGTTACTTTAAGTTACTTTAAGTTAATGTTTACTTTTAAGTACTCCAATAGCGACAGAAAGCATTATGAAGTTATGAGCAACTCAGAGAAAAATGGAGTGTTCTTAAAAAATACTAAATCAACCTGACCAACAGTTAAATGACACTTAGACTTTTCAATACTAAGTATGTATTAAAAGCAAAGCAAGTGTATTTGTAGTACTCAACAACGTAACAGCGGCAGAAAAAACCCAGTGTAAGCTGCAGAAGAGCTATACAGAACTATACAGAAGCTATACAGAAAATCCATAATGATTTTTTGATAACTGAAGAACTGTAAGAACAAAATAAAAAGACAAAATAAGAAAAAAACCACATGGTTTATCACACTCATGATAAACTGGAAGCAAAGTCTCAAAGAGAAACAGTCGAAAAACTGACAGGTAAATAATTAGATAAGAAGTTGAATGCCAAAACATTTCAATTTACCTTTCTAACTGGTGGTTTTGTTATGATATCTTCAAAACTGTCTTCTGCTTTTAGCGTCTGAAAGTTCTCGTGCAATATTCCTATCTTCTTGTCATTATCCCAACCTGCAGGACTAGATAAAGGATTATTTGGCTTTAAATTCTATTGTTACTTCAGGTTATTCTTATATGCAGTCCTGAACTGCACAGAACTGAAAGGCAGGAAAGTTGTCATAGTGCCCATTCTGCTGTGCAAGCTAGTTATTGACTGGTACAACTAGTTAGAGATTGTTTCACCGTAACAGAAAAGAGCAAAATCTCTGGGTTTAACATTTCTCTTTGGGGCAGCGAGTGTTTGCAGTCTCAATCCGTTGGCACTTGCCAAACTCCAACCGATGAGAATGTTAAACAGAACTTCAAAAAGCATAAACAAAAAAGGCTCTAAATGCTGTTTCACAGTCTTTGCACAAACACATTTTGTAGTCATATAGATTTACGAATGCAGGTAACTTACATAAATACTGCATCTTTTTCCACAACAACAGCCGGAACATTGAAAGGAAATCCATACAACTTCTGGACTATGTATTTATACACTAAGTCAATGTTTTTGTTCTCCTTTACTGAAGTGTAAATAAGTGCTGCCCCATCTGAATAAACTTGTTAAAGAAAACTCAGTTTAGTGGTTAGTAAGAGATACTAGTGACCCTTTTTTGTTAGTTTAAAGGTTATCTACTTTGCAGAATTTAGAGGGGGAATACAAAATTAAACAGGTCAAAATTCCAACACTTAATTTTTGAAATCAGCTATTTAGCAATTTAAATCTTTCTTTCTGCATTTGTTTTAGGCCAACTCAGCTATTGCTTTTAGAGTAAAGTACAGGCTCTCCTCACTTTCAAAGCCTGCAATACCAATGGTTTTACTATGTTGCCTTCAAAACTGCCTTCTGCTTTTAGTGAACAAAAACTTCATGCCATATCCTTGTATCTTGTCATGATCACATCCTGCAACATAGACACTACAGCACTAACACTAGTAGCCTCAAAAATGCCCAAGATCTTTTACTTCCCCACCTGGGTTTTTAAATTAGGGGAGCAAGTTCTTACATTACACAGTGATCTGCTTTTGAACAGACTGAAGGCAAATGAGTTGTGCTGTGTATCAGTTCTTAAAAGACCAAAAAGAGTGCTTAGTATTCCAGCATGGTTCAGTATCAAATTAACACAGTGTATACACAGGATTAATGAAAGCAGCCACGGAATTTTGAGTATTTTTTACTTTGCAATTATAAAAATGCCAAATCCCCTAATTTATTTCTACATGCATGGAATTCAAGTTCTAGAAGAAAGTTACATAATGGGATCAGATTCCCATTCAGTGAAGTTTAGAATAGAATTTCAAGTTGTACATGGCACATACAATCACAGAGACTAACTCCTACTAGTCTTTCATAGTCTTCCTCCATCTACAAGGCTTGTTACAATTACCCATAATTCCATTTTTTAAAAATTAGGTCCTGGAAGCCTTTTGAAGGAAGTGCCATGTTGGTAGTCAACTGAGGTCTCAGGTTCTTGAACTAGTTTTTCCATCTGTTAACTGCTGTCTCTCCAATAGCATTTAAACTTCCCTTTACCACAGCATAAATGATGATGACACAATGTAGGCATATTACTGGCATCTGAAATCTAGATCTCAGCATGTCTATTTGACTAAACAACACGAAACAGTATTTTATATGCTTCTTTTTTTTAAAAAAAAAAAGTAGTTTAAAAATAATAATTGCACAGTGACAGCTTATGTGCATTGTCTCTGTACCAACACAAGAGCAGCCAGTGGATCTTTCCTACAGCAATTCACACTTCTCTCCTTCCCTCATCACTTCATCCTGTGGAATTACTGAACAGACTGCATATTTGGGTCAAAAAGAATAACATGCCTTATGTGCATCTGAAACAAGATCATACTTAAATGAATTATCTTGTTATTGTTTTAGGGATCTTGTCAGCTAAGATGTGCCGATTTGCAAACTGACTCCTAAATACGGAAATGAAGGCAAGTAAAGAAATTAATGGTAAGGGGACATGCTAGACTCTTGCAGCTCTGTTAAAAAAAACAAACAAACAAACCAAAAACCAAACCACCATGAAAACAGAAACATTTAACTCAACATTGTCTTAGGGGGTAGCTGAAGCAGACTGCCAGCTACAGTAAAGGAGTTACATACTACTTTGGTACAGATGCACATATTCTTTTAAGCTGGTCATAATTAATGCAAAGATTTGAGTCAGTATCATCTTTACGATGTGTTAAAGGATACATTGTAAGCAAAACCGTCTGATATGTGACTGAATGAAGTCGAAGTGTTCATCTCTGTAGTCATGCTCTTTTTCTAGAACACTGATGGCATCACACTGTCAAGATAAACACAAAATTAATATGCCACTTTCAGTTATCTGCTGAAATAGCAGTGCTGCTACACGTCCAGTTCACAACTAGGCAAGGGGGATGGAGTGGGGTAGGTGGTGCAGAGAAAAACAAAAACCTGCTGAGATAGTTTAGAAACATAATGGAAGACAATTTTTTAAAAATAACATATAACTTGATGCGCAGGTACTGTGGTCAGCATTAACTTGGGAGTTAAACTGATTGCCGTCTTTCATTCACTCCCCCTCCCTCCCTCCAATGCAAACTCAAACTCTCTTTTGAAGACTGACCCACTGAATGACACCACCATTTTCTGCACAATGTGTTTACTGGGGGTGGGGGGGTGTTTGTTTGTTTTTCTAAACACACTGTGGTTTTACAGGACAGTGGGTTTTATGCAGTTATTGACTAGCCCTTTGCAAAGGGAGGCAAAAACAAGGAATGTGGAAGCAGAAAAAAAAAGGGGGGGAGGGGGAAGTGGGGAGAAGAATAACAGAGCGCTAGCAGGTGAGAATAAAGGTGCTTTTTAAATGAGAAGGTTAGCCTACCAGTGAAGGAACAGCATAAGCATCAAACAAAAGGTTTATTCTTTCACTGTGGGCCAGCAGAGGCTGCAGATGCAGTATGCTTAATGCCAATGAGAACTGAAGAGCCAGGAAGAAAAAAAACCAAAACCCCCCAAAAAACCCAAACAAAAAACAGCCACAAGAGAACCACACCGTTTTTTCTTTAGACTAAGAATATGGTTACATATCTAACAGAGACCAAAACAGATCACAGAAACACCCTAAGAACTGAGGAAAGTTAAGAGACCAGCACTTCACTAACTAGAACCCGTAAATATATTAATCTTCATAAAAAGATCAGAAATATTAAAAAAACTCAAACCCTACCAAAACACTATTTGCAAAATAAGGAGGACTATGAAGGTCAAGGGGAATTCTAGTTGCTTACTGACTAGCTCGCTTCTATGAGCGAAACCAGGTCTGAGGTATTCCTCAATTCCTTGAAAACTGGTATAACTAAAGGAAAAACTACCCCCAAACTACATGCAGTCAGGGCTTGCAGAAAATAACCAACCTTCAACATTAAACATTTTTAAAGAATTCTTATCAAAGGTATTCAGAATGACTTAAGAACCATGTGCTCCCCACCCCGAATCCACAATTGACAAGAGTTGCTTAAATAAAACATACAAAAAACCTAAAATGTGAAACAAACCTTTGTACAAACTACTACTACTGGAATGCCTAAGTTACATGTTAGTGTATCTGCACCCAGGGGTAAAATCACACTGTCATCTTTGTCTTCCTGTAATGAAGTATTTCTTCTCTGTGGAGAAGCTGGAAAATCCTCGCCTGGTTCTATATATTCCTGGAAGTCTCTTACCACTGAAAGTAAAAAAAGTTATATTAAAAGATCAGCTCCTTTATTATTTCAACAATGATTTCCTCTGCCATTGATCTCTAGCACTGTTGATTGTATAGTACTTCTGCTTCTTTATGTTGAAAAAAATTCAGCATGCACCAAGTGCTGACTATTTGTTTGCTCTGTGCAGCACAAGAGAGAACTAGTAAGTCTGAGATCTGCTTTATCAGCAGCCAGAATATGATCAGATGAAACTGTCCATAGGGACAGCATTAACTCATTTTTATTTTATCATTGTGGAACCACTAGGCAGTTACTATTAACTATTATTGTTTGATACATTTCCTAAAGGACATAAGACGACGACTTGGCAAAATTAATGGAACAATTTGCTAGAATAAACACAATTAAGCCTTACACATATTGTTTAGAACCTGGTGTATGGTAGCAGCTACCTAAACCCCCTTTTTCCACACTTCTCTCTCTCTGTACAGTGAATCTGCAGTAGTAATAAGCAAAAAGAATAGAATACACAAACATTAGTTATTAACTAGCTTTATAATTTAGTAGCATATTAAATATTTGGTATGCTTTTGCAATAGATCAGATACTACTTTAAAATTTAGCAAGAAGGGTAAGTCAGAATATAGCAAGAATTAGGAAAAAAAGATAAAAGTTACAAGTGTAACTCTCTTGTCAGGTCCCAATGCATATGCCCTCTAATTACACGGTCACTTACTAGTCCTACAGTCAGGCATGCAGTATTATGCCTAATATGCCTAAAATGTCTGTACCTTTCACATCACATGTCCTGTTTCACACAGCAGAAACAGGATTCTACCAAACCCCACCACTGATTACTTTTCCATGAGTAGCACATCCTGATTCAGAAAAGAAACCCCAACAAAATCCAAAAAACCAGGCAGCAAGACAATTCAGCTGCATCACGCACACGAGCGGCTAACTACTACAGTACATTCTCACTGCTTTGTCCTGATTTATGTTAATCCACCGCTACCTTCACTAAACTGACTGAAGCCCTCCGAGTTCATACCTGGAAGAGCATGAGTTGAATTTAACAGAGCAAGACTTATTTCAACACCCTAGAGAAAGAGATGTATTAGGCCAAGATTATTCAACTTTTCTACAGATCTTGGGGTTCACAATAACAAAAAGCACATGCAAAGATTATCATCTCTACTGAACAGTCAACTCCGGCTCTTATTCAGGGAATGCTGCTACTTCTGTCTGGTCTGAGAGCTGCTGAGAGCCTCCCAAACTGACCGTTGTTTTAAACCCAGAGTTCTCACCAAGATACACCAGCCACTCAAGGGAATCTTTCCTACACAGCATCCTGTCTGTTCTGGGATAATTGCATGCAAAAATAAAAATCACACTACTCGAGTGCTAGAAGTCCTCCAGTGGATTCCTAAAATTCCCATTGTACGACCATGACATACTAGTCTTTACACAAGTACAGAAAACAGTAAAAAGGAGGACTGATGTAGTATACCACAGCTCAAGGACTGTAGAATACAATCTCAGGTCTTCCTTAGAGACACAATTAAAATGATGAGGCCACAAGGCTTCATTAGACACAGCTGAATTCAGTAACAGGAAGAACTATTCCAAGCCTTCACACACAGCTGCTATGTATCCCCTAACACCTTCCCATACCAGTTTTAGTCCTCACAGGGTCTGTCTTTGAGTGGAGTTAGGTTGCTAGAACTGGAAGACAAACACAGCAGCACGCCTCCAGAAAACTACACACACATGCACAAACCCTTGGTAGTCCTCTTAGCAAATTAAATCAGCTCACGGGAGCCTCTCAGGAGCACTGAGCCTGACACAAGAATAAAGTAAGACCGTGTAGCCAAAAGCCAGGCAAGCAAGATTCTTCCCTCCTCCTTTTGGCAGCGTCAAGCTGCTGCCCGCCTAGCAATGCATGAAGCCACATCACAGGAGGTTCAAAACGAAACCAGCCTCCAGTCATATCTGGATTGTGTCCAGGGCTTCTATTATACCCAACATGTAGGCCATCAATACCTATAAGAAATAGACCAGATGATAAAAGAACAAGAGAGCAGACAAAACTTTTAATGGGTAGCTGCTTTTTTTGAGTCACTTCATCACTTAAGTTTTCTGGATTTTGTTAGAGTTTCATTATTTTCTTCACTCAGTAAAGAAGCAAAACTATCAGCCTACACATTTTTGATAACAAAGGTATCGTGTCCTTACTACTTTCATCCAGTAAAGTCCTATCCTGAAAGTGTTTGGAGGGGTGTTTAACACCCCACACCCACCCCCCCAACACCCACCTCTCCCCTGCCCCCAACACCACCCCCTGAAAACCAAACCAAACCAAAACCCACACCCAAGAGAGCTCAGCTCCTCCTTCCTAAACAAGTTCTTGCAGAAGATACGATTCTCAAGGATGATACTTCCCTTAGAAGAATCTCTCTCTTAAGAAAGAAAACAAGCGCGCGCCCCCCCCCCCCCCCCCCGCCCCCATTCCACAGTATCTACAACTGTCACCTTACGGGCTTCTTTATCACAGTATGGCTACAACCTGCATTTCTGAAAAAGCTATTCAGCAATCCAGCAGTCAGTTGCTTAAGAACATACCAATTCCAGAGAGCAACTTCAGACTTACAAAGTTTAATCACACTATTTGATCTTAACACACAGCTTTCTCAAATGTTCTTTCTTGTAGTAATTCACCAAGAGGTAATAGGAAAGACTCATGTTTTAGTACCCCAAGGGAAATACAGTGGCTACCCAAAAGTAATATAGAGCTATGATGTTAGTGAGTTCAGTCAGATAGTTTAAGGAATCCCGCAAAGTCTCTTGTGTTCTGCATGTTTAAAACTAAAAAGACACTGATAGAGCTGTATTATATCCATGCCAAAACAAACATATAGCTGCATTAGTGTCAACAGTAATTATGATAAAACTCTTCAAGTAGAAAGGGCCCAGACATTACCATGCTGTCATGAAACCTTTCAACATCTACACTTTTGGTAGGCAGGGAACAGATCCCAAATTCTCTAGACTGACTAATTACAGGAACAGTTAAGAAGCTGATGCAGTGATTTGCCTTTAAAAAAAATAAAAAAAAAATTTGAAAGCTAGGAAGTTTTTTCACTTGGGAAAATCTTATCTAGAAAAATCTGTAAGAAGCAAGATTGTAAATTCAACCCAGCTGTGTTCATTCTGAAAGCTCCCCCCCACCTTAAGGTAGTTGTTAGAAATACTAGTATTTTTCATATAGCTACTTGAGACTTGTCTGAAGCTTGACTTGCTTGCTAACTCCTAATTTTAAGTAACATTTCCAAAGAATGAAAAAGACTGCAATGGAGAGATTAAATGGTGCAGAAAGCATTAAGCATATTTGATTTGAATGGATTCCTATATATTTGCAGAATACTCACACTTTTGCTCCATTTCTTTCATTTCTTCAGGAGGAATTTTTAACTTGTCAATATGTTCTCTTACAACACTTGCCCATTTTTGTAAAGAATCCAGTGCAGTCCAAGGCCTAGACATGTCTACTACCAACATAATTAGAGTGTCTTTTAGAGAGTTTGCCTCCATTGCAAATTTAAGAAGACCTTTGTGATACAGGTCACCATCCAAAATCCATACATTACATCTTGTTTGGTCTACAAAAAAAGGACAAACATTTTATGAGACTTACTCGAAACAGTCCACTGCATAATGGCTACTAATCTTCTTTAGACACGTAAAATACAAGGAAGAAAGCAGATGACATGTTTTATCAATTGAACATACTAACAACACAGCAAACTGCAGCTTGTGGAGACCTCCCTCCTCTTCCAAACCCTGATGTTTAATGGCTGATCACTGAAGATCTTAAATACATTACCTGAAAGTGAGAATCCAGATCTAGCACTCAACATTTCCAAAATTACTGTTCACTATTTTAGAGAGGGAAAACGTTTTCTTCAAGGTGCAACTTAGAAGGGGGCAGAATTTGGTGAATTCAGCCATCCCTTTTCAGTCCTTGGTCTGCTCAGCTCTCAAGGACTGCCTACTCCCCTTCAAAACTTCAATGTGATATGCCTACATAACCCTTAAAGAACGGAATGTACCATGGTCCTTCAGAAAACTGGAGCAGAACTGCAAGTTTTTAATGATTTAGATGGAGTTATCAGGCAAGAAAGTTATTCTTCAGATTTGCCAAAGGACAATCACCATACAAATGGAGCATCCCACTGCTTTTTCTTCCCCCAAAACACCATACTCCGATACTCAGAGACACTTATGCAGTAAATGAAGAACTGGTGATTCCAAATTAGACAGCTTAATATAATTACATTTTGCCTTCAGGCAAGTTTTTATTACTCGCTACAGAAGTTCCAAGGAAGACATTTAGACCAAACTCCCAATCCTCTTAAGCCTGGTCAAGTCATCTTTGAGACCAATAGCCAGACATGGAAGTCAAGCAAGCAGATAATTTCAGGAAAAAAAAAAGGGAGGGGCCAACTTCTGGTTCTCCTTCTATCTGTATTTGTTCTTATAACATGGACAGGAGTTCCCGTTTTCCCCCACAGCTCCCAGTATGTCTTTATTCACACCCCACTTCCTCTAAGTATTGCCTCTAGATAATTCATGGCACCTCTACAGTGCCTGTCATACTCCTTCCCTTCTTCCCCTATATATAAGCATCAATTATCCATTCCCTAACTGCAGGTGTTTGGGGTCTGGATCTTAAACATCTTTTTTTACCTTCTAGCCATAAGACAACTCAAGCCAGTTGAAACACAGCTTCTACTTTACTTTCTCCTTCCTTCAAATTTTTGGGTTGGTGGTTTGGGTTTTTTTTGTTGTTGTTTGTTTTTAAAATCTCCTTTAGCACTGTGCACATTTTCCTACCCATCAATACATGATATGTAGTCTTGCAGATTCTGATACCACCAAGACAAAGGTTTCTCTGTATGTTCAAAAAGATAAATACTTGCTACAGTAACTGAGATGCAAGATAAGAGCCTAGGCACCTTTTCCTCTAGGCCTGAGGAATGCACTTTTGCCTACCATCCATTCAGAATGTTGCAGCTAAGACTGTTTCCCTGGTCTTTTCCTTTCAGCCTTTTCTTTTGACTGGTTCTTCTCCTCCTCTACCACTTAAGTGATCATTCATGGTATCTACTAAAGGAATTACACTGAGAAACTTCCTCATGATACAAATCCCTCATGGCCTAAGCTGGAGTCCTGCAAATTATAAAAAAAGAAAAATATCCCACTGTCATTCCAAATATCACACCACTGAACCACTGCTTTCAGACTGGTTTAAGATATTATAAAAAACACAAACTTACCATCTCGATCTTCATCATGCACATTTAAATACAAATACTCCATTCCTCTTCCTTTTTTGTATTCCTCTATTCCTTGAATTTTTCCTATTAAGCTAGTTTTACCTGCTCCATCTTCACCTGGAAAGACAGAAGTTAGATACCACTCAATCTTTAATCACAGTTACATATTAAAAACTACCTGGGGCAAGAAGGAAACCATATACCAACAGAGTGACTGAGCTATAAAAGTTTTGAAATATAGCAGGCTTTGCCCAACTGATCCATCTGTTCAAAGTGCATGCCTCAGCTTCAAATCTTATTTCTAATTACTGATAAATGCAATTATGCCACTAACTAACCTATCTGAAATAGGCTCTTTTACGTATCTTTTTAAAGATGCCTTAAGGAGTAGTTAAACACCTCAAACAATTTCAGTCTTTCAACTGCAACCAAAGTGTTAACAAAGTCTAAAGTAGAGTTCAAGTCACAGTAAGCTCATCTTACAATCAGAAGAATACTATTTAGAACTCTCACATCAAATGGCACACAACACCAGGCTCAGTAAGGCAGACCTGTTTCCTTAGCTTTGGGGCTAAGAATGGTTTGGTTTCTTTGAATCTTTTCTCTGTTACAGGTCTAAAGAAACCTTAAGGAGAGGCAACGAACAGTAAGCCCATTGCCTTACAACACACATATGGTTGGGTACACACACAGTGACAAGCCTGCAACCCAGATCCATTCACTCCTACTCTCCCCTGCTCTCCCCTCCAAAGGGAGCTCAGATAACCAGTGAACCTCACAGCATAAGCACAGTGTAACCACCTCAACTACTTCCAGAGATTCTTCTTGAGAAGCTTCTATTTCTAACCGTATGTCCCAGAACTGGAAAACTTCATGTGCAGGTTTTCCAGTTTGAAAGAGTAACCAAGCTGAATTTGGACACGAAGCAGGGTTTTGCCACTCTAATTTGGCAGTACGATGGGCACATAACAGTTAGACATTAGAAAATTCTTGGAACTCACTCACAAGTTATAAAATTAAGATTAAAACCAGGTTCCTAAGAAGTACTTTATCAGTTTTGTATCAAGCAGAATGTTTTTCTTTTTTCCCCAAGGCTCTCCTTTACATGGAGAGTATAAACACTTGCTTTTAACTACATAACAAAGAAAAGAGTTAAAGGACAGTAATTTTCACTGCTAAACGCAATGATGTTTTCCCTTTAAAGGGAACTGACCATGATCTTATAGACATTATGGCTACATTAAAAAGACTACAGATATAACCACAGAAAAGAGTAGAAGAATCATACTTTGATAACTGATTTGAATTTACTCAAGATATCTTTCCCAAGATTACTGCATGAAGTCTGCAATTTAAGAGTTCAGCTTTAGGTTCAGATTTCACTAATAGTCTAGAAGCTACCAGAAAGTATAAGATTGCTTACTCTAAGTAGCCCAGGGGATTTTACTCAATGGAATGAAAAGGGGGAGGGGGAGAGGACCGAACTGAAGTTTAAGATCCAGTGAAGTGTAGAAAAGTTAAGTGAAAAATGAAGTTGTATCAGCTTAACTTTTTCCAACATTCAAGAGTTTGCTTGCTAGGTCCTTAATTTTATTAAATCAAGACGTACATAAGAAAACAATTATAGCTGTGCTTTCCAATGTTTATTTAAAATTAGCTATTTTCTATTCATACACCAAGTTCTTCCTCTTCTTGTGAGGATATTCTTTTCTTTAAAAGTTCTGCCCAAGAAGCGTTCAGGCTTCTTTACCAGAGATGAATTACAACTCCTCCTCTGCCCTCACCCAAGTACTTATCGAAGCTTCTTAAATTTGTCATCCACAAATATTAAGAAGCTGCTGCACTGACATGTTATGCTGCTGAAGTTGCTATTACTTTTGCCAACAATTTCTGTATGATTCATTCTGTTATTTTACCTTTTTGAACAGGCAGCTTCAATTTATTTGTGCCAGCAGAAGGCTCAAAAGGTAAGACAAAACAAGACTTGTTACTCCTTTTAAAGAGGGGATGCACTTAGCTTTCCTAGTTTCTCAGAACAGCTGACCTCTAAGTTCTCTTGCATACTAGCTTGTTTTACATTGGTGGCAATAAAGATTACAACTTGTTTGCATTGGGAAAGTTTAGCATCTTCTGCAAAATACATCTGCCAGTTCTTAACAAAAGTGGCTGCAACTTCAGTCTAAGAAACATCTGTGGTTATAGAGTTCTAAACATGACAAAAGATACACTTAAGCAGTCTAAACTAAAACATACTTATACAAATGCTAATATCTATGCAACTTCATTGTTTGAAAGTGCCCATGATAAACAATACAGGCAAACTTGAAATATACATCCCAGAAGCCCTGCATCATGGCTGTGTGTTGTGATTTCCTCCCCACCCCCGTATTTCCAAATGCCTGAAGTAGACTGAAGTTCAGTACAGTTAAGGTAACGTCTTATGGCAAAATAAGAGCTGGAATTTTATTTTCCCTCCTTAAGTTTTCAGTAATTATCTACAGCGCTTACACAGAAAGAAATGTTATCAGTACAGCATGATACAAGTTGATTTGATGTAAAATTAGTACCTTTGGACACATATGTATACACAGTAGTCATTTCAGCCTTCCAGTATGGAATTAGTTAATTTTAATCTGTTTGTGAAGATGATTCTCTGCTCCCTGCTCCTTAGCAAACATCCACCCATTTCAGAACACCAGGATCAGGTAGGTGGATCACTGATGTATATAACTGTATCACACAAGTTACTGCATGCAGAGAGCAGTGCTCATCATTCACTAGAAAGCCAAAATGATGTGTCAGTGGAGTTTGAAGGGTTTGGTACTACTTTCATTAATTACTCAGGTAAATGAAGAGATTAGTACAGTTTGCAGATGATAGAGGAGAAACCAAAAGATCTGTGGAGAAAAGGGTTAGAAGCAATACTGACAAGTGGTCCAAAGCAAGTTAGCAATGCATAAACCAAGTAGTCTACAAATTGGACAACTCACTTGTAAGGGTGCAAGATAGCTGCCTAGCCAAATGTGCCCTACTCCACAGGAGATCCAGAGTTCTCAACAGATTTAAGCCAAATTAGTCAGTATTATGGAAAAAGCTGTCAGAAAGTAAAACCAGGACCATTGTATATGACATATGGACTTCCTCCTTTTTGTGCACACAATTCATCATAAAACATTAGGAAAAGATGACTGCCTTGGCCAAGACAACATGCTAAGACTTGAGGTTTCATCTGTCTCTACTTTCTATTTTTAGTATGTTGCATACACCTTTTAAAATTGTGACAACTGCAAATGTGTTTGTATTCTTGTTATTAATTTATTTTTTCCAACCCAAAGTCTTCAATATAAAACACCTGAAGAGTCAACACATTTTGAATATATCGAGTTATGCTGGAAAGAGCAGAAGTATAATTTTGCTTTGTAGTTACTCTTCAGCAAGAATATCAAAATACAAATCAATCTTAAACCAGTGCTTATCTAAAACTCCTAAATAGTTATTACAAATCTCATTAGCAAATTAATTCTAAGTGCATGCAATGCTAGCTTTTAAGACTTCTCAAAACTCAAACATCTTCTTGTAATGCCTTTAGTACGTATGTATAGAAGCTTCTCTACCAGAGAAGGGGGGAAATACTTGTGACAAAATTAAAGTCTATTAAGCTACTTTAGGTTTGATGGATAATGTACAGAATAGTAATGCAAGTACTACCAGGGACATATATTTAAGTATGTGCTTTTTTAAAGAACAATTTCTCAATAACAATATATATTTATACACACACTATATGGCATTTGAAATTACAAACCCGAAGACATTTAGGCATATTTATCTTTTTTGTTGTCTCTGGAGATCTCTGAAGTATATGAAAAAGTAATGCTGCTTAGTTTCAGACAAAAGGGAAATGTCATATTCCTCAGAGGTAAACATCATTGCATATTAGTATTATGAAACAGAATTTTTTTTTTTAAGTGCTGCTGAAGCAGCATATAAAACAGAGCCTCATGTACCTTCAGAGTCACCATCATCCTCCTCTTCCCTCCAAAATTTTGAGATGGAAAATCCTTTAGCTGCTTCTTTATTTCTAACTGTGTGATAATCACATTAACAATTGACTTCTGTACATAAGCTCACAGAGCAAAACGTTTCCGACACACTATTCTCGATATAGAATTGCAAGGTAAAAAAAATCAAGCAGATTGTTGCAAATTTAAGATTTTGCATCCGCTTTTTGCAAGTAACATAAAAGGTCCTCCTTTTCCAGAGTAAATTCTAAAGAACTAAAATGCTCCATTACATCACTTACACATCAATACTACAGTGAGGAAACAGAAGTGATGCTGCCAGCAAGCAGTGCTATACACCAAAGGTGAACACAAGTAAAAGAGAGACAATGGATTTCATTTTGCAGAAAAGCCAGGCTAGGAGGCAGTTGAAACAAAGCCAAACCAATCTGCTTACACACGGTATTTCACCATCTTGTTAACAAAATGGAAAGTTATACTCATCTAAACAAAAGCCGTTTCATTATTATCCCCACACTGCTACACTTCACTCCTCTGACGAGCTCCTCAGGTTTGGGGTTGTGCTCCTCAAAGCTTCTCTGTCCAAGGTGCTACTATGTCTACAAAACAGAATTTGATGATCATCCTTCTTGTTCCTGCCCTCAAAGATACAGGAAGCCATAATACAAAACCCTGCCCAGCCTCCTCCCTTCTCGCTACTCCAGGCAAAAAGTATGTTTACTGAGCAGAAAATGGAGTATCACTAAATGTTCTGTTACCATGCAGAATTTAGCAGAATGGACGTCCACAGATAGGAAGGATGGACAATGAGGTGAATGAATCACCTTCTGTGAATACAGGCAAGCAAGCAGTTGTCTATGAACTGCTAGTTAAACTGTTCAGCCATAAACTATCACGTTACGGATAACTTCGGCTCTCTATTACAGACCTTCTCTAAACTTTCAATTAAATATTTTAAAATTAAGAATATTTACTACTCGTGCTATTTCCTCATTTCTTTCAGTTTAGAAAATGAAAACAGAAGTAGATTTTCACTTAAGATATTTCTTACTTCTCACAGAAGTCTGTACATGGAAGAGCAAACAATGTGTTATATCCAGGTCAGACATGACTGTTGACTTTTTATTTAAAGTGTTTCTCCACTGTAAAGTATCAAGTGTGTTTAAAATATGGCAAGGCAAAGAACCAAGAGGTGAATGTTTCTTCCGTGTCGTCAATATTGTTGGTCTGCCCAACTTCCATCCAGGGCTCTGATTTTTTCAATAGCTCTTTGAAAAGCCCTGGATGCACTTCATTGTGTATAATCTATAATCCTACTGGTTTCTTGACAGTTTTTTTGCTTGCTTTTTAAAACCATCAATTAAAATTCAGCTTGATATTGGAATTATACAACTCATCTCTTAAAAAATATGTTCAAGCAAGGCCAAGCAAAACTAAGGATAAGGGTCCTAATTAACCCCTTCCGTCCCCCAAAAAGGCATATTTCTGTGAACTAGCTTTATACTTTTTACAAAACAAAGACAGCTTCCGGGTAGAACAATTCACAACATCTAATATTTCTAACATAAAATATTGAATATTTTTATTAATAGAAAAAAAAACTCACCTCACTTAAATACGATAGAACAAAGTCATCAAACCCAAACTTGAGTTATCAAACAGGGCAAAGATGCCTTCTCAGAATCACACAGCAATCTCTATTCCACACCACGTGGAATGTCTGACTCCTAATACAGTGGAGTGGAGACACAACAGTCATCTTCCTACTAGAACCAAGCGCATGTGTACTATAGCTGTTTTCAAGATAAAACACTTCTCACAAGCTAATAACTGCCTTTTCCACAGCCACATATTAGTGAAAGAGACTTGTTTACACATACTATAGTAATTGAAGAACGCCTTTTGCAGAACAAGACCAAAATAATCAGAGTAGGCCAAATTTAGTTTGCTTTCAGAGAACTGAAGAATGAAATTAATTATGCTGATGTGATCCTTCTCTAGAATCCCTCAAAGCAACATGGAAGTTCACAATAAGTAGGTCATATCAAGTCTTCAAATAATTTGCCACTAAATCATAATTTACTCTTTGGACAAAAAACTCCTCCTCCTCTAAGTTTATTTTACTCCACCAGATAAGCCTTTCCCCTCATATATGAGTCATTTGGTATCTTTGTGGCACTGAAAAATTAAATAACTTTTCTGAGGAGCACCTTAATTACATTTCTGCATTACACCATGATAGAAAGCAGACTGTAGCCAACTGTTCCAGCATGCCTTTTGTTTGTCAAATCCTGCATCACAAGAACACACAGCCTGACTGTGGAAACAGGTACAGCAGTCACAGGGTTACACATGCGTGGAGAAACTCACAGAGAAGGCCAGATATTGCAGAGAATTCTATAGTGAATATGAACAGCATATATCTCTAATGCAAGCCTTCTCCTTTAACACAGGAGTAAGTCAGCTAGCGTATTTTACCCAGGTTCACTACCAAAATAGAATAATCCCATGTTACTATCAAAGGGACATCTTTATCAGTACTCCTGCCACTAACCTGCCTGGAGAACACAGAAGCACAATTCCTTTCACTGTTCTTCACCTTTGGAGTTATTTCAGAGATAGATCCAGTAATCAGCAGCACCTCTGGCAAAGCAGAGACAAATTAAAATAATGCAATTCAGGGATTTCAGAACTTCCAATGACGTTCTAAGTAAGTTTTACTACACATCCATGTACTTCTGACTTTTTGGAAAGGGACTATAGCAGGAAGGACACTACGAAGTAGTACTACTTAGTTCTAAAAAAAAAAAAAAAAGTAGCTGCAAAACAAGCAATTAGAATTTTATCTAGGTTAATGCCCCATCAAAACTTTAGAAGTACAACTCTGCTGATTGAAACAAAACTTGGCTATATTTGGAAGGCTTTCATCACCTGTAGAAGGTGAAGAAGTCGCAAGAAGGGGAGGAAAAGAAGCTATCTGACTTAATTTCTGCAGTACTAGAGAATTAAGAAGCATTTGAGATGAACAATATGGACCGTATCAACAAGCAGTATTCCATCAGCTGTAATGACAAAATGATCACAGTGAAATTTTCAGCTATTTGACTAGGAAAAAATAAAGAGGAAAAGTAATTTTTATAGTGTTGAGTACAAATTTAAGTAAGCAGATTTTATATTTATTTTATATACTCTCATGACAATTTGCTGTATCAGAACTTAATTTTGAAGTTCATTATATTCCATGGGTCCGCTAAAAGAAAGTAGCAAGCTAAAACTGCTCTTCAAGATGTACCATTTTCTACAATAACAGCCATTCCCAATACATGTATGTACACATGGAAAAGTGTACCTGTAAATTAGCTGTAGGCTGTGGAAACTTCTTCTCAAGCATCCCGACAGCCACTGGACAGGAGCAGAGCTCAAAGATTCAAACAAACAGGCCTGGCCCTGAAAAGTGAGATGCCTGGCGTAAAGAGAAAATGTGGACACAAGGCAGTTGAACACTCACTGCCCACTGAACTCAAAGCCTTTATCACCAAGTGGGGTAAAATGCATAAAGAAAACCAAAATGCTAGTGTTTCAGTAGCAGTGTTACGTGTGCAATACAGACACTTGGAGTCAGGTGTACATGTGTCACTGGATGATTTGACATCATTAGAATTGCAGGCAAAGAATCTACTACGCTTCAGAGACAGAGGAATGTATGAAATGCAAAGCCAGATAGAATGTAACTATTCAGTTCACTTGCAAGCTGGGAGCCTGTTTTCTTGTGCATCCTGGAACAACTTTGAACATTACTGCTTGAATGCATGCTGTAGTTTATTGGATAAGTGATTAGTTCAGGTCTCTGAATCCAAGCCTTCACACATTCTATAGCACTATGGATTCCATCCATAACCTGCAATGGTGACTTCTTAGCTGCTCCCTCTATTCCAGCTGCTGGTTCAGATACAATTGTATCAGGAAGGGAATGAACAAAAGAGCTCCCAGTTACAAGCATCAGTTTTCTCATCACGCTTAACAAAAAGCATCTCCTCTGATCAGCTATCTTTATTACACAAGTGAGCAGAAGAGACAGTCCAGGAGAAAAAAAGAAAAAAAAAAAAAACCTCCCAACAACATACTCCTTTGGCTATCTGCAAAAAGTATCTAGAAATGTCACCGAGAGCACCCAATTTCCTTAAGAAAGGAGGGCCATCTTATGTTTTCTGCTGGTATAGTTTACTAAATGAGGTATGGTCACTATGACAGAACTGCCTAGGAATCAGAGCATACTTATTTGCCTCACAGAAAAGTTTAGGAAAGCCTGCATTTTTATTATTTGTTCATACCAGAACAGAAAAATGCTTTTATACTACATGCAGTGCCAATCAAAGTCTTCACAGAAGACTAGTTATTGAAAAAACATCTGCAAGTGAAACAATTTTGGAACAGTAAAACTATAAGTTAATTAATTTTTTTGGCTGATTTTGAGCAGAGAATTACCAGTAGTGTATGTTAACCTTCACTTCACAAAACTATGTGACATATCTAGAGATTAACATTTGGCGTTCCAGTTTCCTTTAGTTATTTCTGTGATGTCTTGAACTGCTTTCCAGGTTCTTAAAAACGAGATGTTAACATAGTTAAAAATAAACACAGAAATAGCAGAATTAGCATGCCAGACGCAGCCAGGTTCCCAGAACAACCAGGCATACAAGTACATGCAGTGTTTGAAAAATATAAATGCTGTAGGCAAATAAGAAAACTTGTCCTAGCGAACAAAAGAACACTAAGTGGTGGATTTGTCTGGTTGGTTTTTCTGTGGGGTTTTGGGGAGGGTGATGCTGTTGAAGGCTTAGGGGATTTTTTTTTTTTCTTTTTAAATGCAATTTGTATTGAAAATAAGCATTCTGTTTTCACTAGATAACATGTTTCAGCTGGGAAGTTTTGACCAATATAACTGTTTATACTGCAAATATTTGCCTACAACAAGATGAGTGAAAACCATCAAGACCCTGGTCAGCTTTACAACTCCTGCTTAAAAGTATTGAAAGAATGATGAAACTGAAAATAGTCCTGGCAAGAAGCAATCTGTATTAACAACAAAAGCTAGTACAAAACTATCTAAAGGAACAAAGGTTAAAAATAGAAGAAATGTGAGATAACAGAGAAATTGTAAACACACAGCTCAAGAACATAAAGAGACAGAACTTCACATACTGAATCTGTCCAATACAGAACACATAAGACCTCTCCTCTTCCCATGCCAGTGTGCTTCAGGAGCAGCATCATGACTTGCAAGTGAACAGCAAAGTGTAATAAATGGATTAGGTATTCTCCCAAAGAACGTGTCCATGGTCCTTATTGGCCAGTCCTCAGATCTGATGCTCTTTTTCCTAAATACATGCCAAACTGTTTTTTTTTTTTTTTTTTTCCTTGGACCACGGCCTTCTAGAAAACATAATTCCTAAGAAAGAACTAGAATTTCTTCTACAAATCTGCACATCTTTTAAAAAATGCATCAGTCAAAAAAGAAAAAAAAAAAAGGTGTTATATTAAGTCATTCTATAAGCTCTACATAAACAGGTAAAAAGAAAATTTCTACACAACAGATTAAACATCACAAACTAAATGAGCATTTGGAAACATTCTACGGTGCCCCCTCTAGTTCTGAAGGAAGCACAGTTATTGACTACTAAGGATTGCCTGACTACAGAGAGAGCAGAAGAAACAAGAGTGTAATCCTCTTGACCAGGATCACAGCTTGAAGAAGAATCTTCCAACTTCAACAAGGACAATCATCCAATTTAGTTTCAAAATATCACATAAAAAGTTGTCAATCATTATGAAATCTTTCCTTTCTTTAACATCAATAGAACTTTCAATCTCAATATCCTACTTAACTACATAACATAAAAAGCAACAAATGAAAGGGTAGTAAGTCTTGTAACAGGTTCACTAGACCAGCCCATCATCCTGCCACAGTTTTCTCCTTCATAGTCAAAGTCACCACTCAGCTTATCAAAACAGGAAGAAAAGGGTTACAGTGATTGCTTTGGTATTATGGAGGGAAAAACCTAACTTGAAAAACCTCAGAAGAGTACAAACCACAAGACTACACAGAATCATAGGGTGCAGAGAATATACATAAATATCTTTACTAGCTTTTAACCATGTTTCCAAATAGTAACACACAGTTCTTTCTGGGGACAGGGAGGTTGGCAAAGGAGGGAAGCAGCAGCTAGTTAACAAATCCATCCACGTATATTCATTAAATTCTTAACTGGTAGTAGTATTTAATAGCCTTTCAGCCACACCCCCCCACCCTAATAACAGTAATAGTAATAATATATATACACACACATTTGAGAGCATCCATTTCTTCCTCTCCCCCATCAAGCATTTAATTTTGCTTGGCATATCATTTTTCTTCTTTCCCTCAACACTGAAAAAATAGCCTGGTCTCTCATTATCTCCCTATCAAAGTCCCAACTCCGCGACTCTTAATCCTTGCCAAACGCCAGGTTGGACTAACGCACCGGGTGGAGATAACAGAACACAACGAAAGCCAGCAGCAGTAAACGATGCTGCTGCACAACTTGCTGGTGATACCGCTGCTGACAAGCTCAGTGCGTGTGGGCAGGACACAACCAACCCGCCCATAGAGCCTACCCCGCCCTCCGGCCAACAGGGAGCAGCCGTCATTGATACCGTACGGGCCACGGCAGCAATTTTTGTGTTTGTATGACACACCGTAAGGACCAGCAAGCAGCACTGGCTGCACGAACGAGGGACGTTTCAGAAAAGGTCGAAGGACCCGCACGCACCCCGAAGTCAACACTCGAGAAAGACAATAAAAACCACCCTTCTAAACCATCTCTACCTAAGGAACTAGGGTGGGGGAAGGATAGTCAGGGTGTTAGGGCCAGGCACCTACGATGAGTGGGATATCTAAAGCATCCCTGGGTACTGGATAACCAAAACGAAGCAAAAACGTGCAAAGAAAGAAGCGAGAGGGTTAAGCCAGCACCTTGCCACCGTCAAACCGTCCCCCGCCCGCTCCCTCCCTTCGGGCCCTAAATAAGAGACGCTGCAGACACCCAGGAGAGGGTTAAGGAGCCAGCCAGCGTGGGGCAGGGAGGGGAAGGGGCCCAGGATGCTTTTCTCACCCAGGAGGAGGACGTTCTTCCCCGAAGGCAGCTTAGAGCGGGACCGCGTGGACACCTCGCTGAGGATGCAGGACCTGGCGCGGAGAGACGACAGCGCTTAGGAGGGGGCCCCCCACCCTCGCCACCCCCTGCGGGGGAGAAGGCATGGGGGGGGGGGGGGGGCAGGGCAGGAGTTGCCACCGCTAAGGGGAGGAGCCCCCCGCCCCCCCTTAGCTCACTGACGGAGAGGGACCGAACGCCGGGAGGGGGGGATTAGCCAGCCCCTCCCCGCCTCCCCCCCCCGCCTCCCCCTCAGGGCAAGGAGCCGCTGTGAGGGCGGTAACGGCCGGCGCGCGCCCCGGTCCCCGGCCGCGGGGCGGGGCGGGCGGTTACCAGAGGTTCTGCCCATCGTCCTCATCGCCGCCTGCCCGCAGCTCCGCGTTGTTGTTGGTCGTGGCCGTAGCGGCGGACGAAGGAGAAGCAAAAGAGGCAGCCGAACCGAGCCCGGACGAAGAGGAACCGAAGGAACCGGCCCTCCCCACCGTCGCCGCCATCTTCGCTGCCTCCTTCCCTGCCCCGCCGCCTCCCTGAGACGCGAAGCGGGCGGCGGCGGCGCGGCGGCTGACAGGAACCCGGATGTCGGGAGGCCGGGGGGCGGGGCCCGGGGCGGGCGCTTCCCCCCTCAGCCGCTCCCTCTGAGGGCGTCGCGCCTGCCTCCCCGCAGCGAGGGCCCGCGGGGGACGCAGGCCCCCGCCGTCCCCTCAGGTCTTTATCAGCCACCCCGGGAGAGGAGAGGAGAGGGAGGCCGTGAGTGGGGGAGCCTTTCCTTCGGCCTGTCTCCAGTGCAGGTCCCAGCCCCGCAGGCAGGGCCACCCCGGTGAAGTGAGGCGAAGCGGCCGTCGTCTGCCCTTGTGCCGGTTACTGCTGCGAGGTGTTGCTGCGGGGCAGGGAGCTGCTGCTGTGTGCCGAGTGCCGTTTGCTCCCCAGCTAGCCCCAGCCCTGAAGGAAGCACCTTGCGTCCAAGAAAAGTAAGTGCGGCTAGGGGTGAGGCGTGCCTTTTTGGGGGGACTTGGTGGTCTTACCTTCTCCAAGAGGCCTGTCCGTGACATGTTCTTCTCTCATAAGTATCGCTTTAGAGTTGGAAAAAAAATGGGTCAAATCACCATCATTTTCACAACTCAACTCTTGCTAGAAGTCCCAGAAGAAACAAGCAAGCATGGCAACGCTTTTCCCTCAATTTAGAGGTAACATGTTTGCTAGAGTAATGCATGAACGACTTTAAATTCCATAAAAATTTGATGGATGAGTTTTGTCCATTCGATTCAGGAAAAACTCAACACAGGATGTTTCCTTCTGTGCCTCTCTTGAGCAAAGGATGCACGTTCCCAGAGCCTCTGTGTATATATATATGTATGGCAAGGTAGTGGCAATATTAGCAACTTATGTATGTCAGCAGTTTGCACTTAAGTTTTTTCTTGCTGCTGTGCTTCATTTTTATTTTTCCCAGAAAAGACTGCTTTTTAACCGGTATTTCAAAATAGGAAAAAAACGGTCCTTTTTTTTAATCTGTGTGTTTCTCTCAGTGGCTTTCTGTTGCTTTGCAACCCAAACTGTGGACATTCATTTCATATATTGTTTTAGTAGAGATCAGGTGTTGGAACTTGCAGGTCACCATTCATGAACGTAAATTGTAAAAGTACTCATCATAACAGATGCACAGTTATTGGTCAGAAATATTTTGTTGTGGACAGAATGCTGATGCAGAAAACTGGCAAAGTCTGGTAGAGGTGTGTCATCCAGTAGACAGTGACCACTAAATACAGGAATGCAGCCACCAAGAAAAAACACTTGCTGCATGACCCTAAGTTTTCCCAAGACAGCAGAGCAAATTAGCTTCCCACAGTTGAAAGAAGGAGTTTGTGCTCCCGCCTCTTTCCATGTGGCCTCCTGTGAATTCCCTCCTTCTGTTATCTCTGGTTTTTGTCACTGTTGGGTCAACGGATTTAAATCACTAAAATAGCAGAAAATTGATTACTAGAATGGCAGAAGAACTCTTCCAATTTAGTGAGTGGAATCAGCTTGTGGAAAGGGTTTGACAAGTGGCAGAGTCAGAACAAAGGGTGGGGAACAGAACTGACTAGAGAGTAAGGAGAGAAGGAAGAGCAGAAGGAAGAAGGAATTTGAATTTGGAGAGCAGTGGGATGGGAATGTCCTTTCAGTGACAGTGAGCAGTTAGGTTGGCTCAGCTGCAGGTCAAGTTGCAGTTCTAAGAGAAAGGAAAAAACCAAACAAAAAAACCCCAACAGATTCTATAATACATTTCCTAACTGAAACAAATTCCAAGAATTCCAACTTTAGCTACCTACTTTAATCAAAAGGGATAACATTGGTCTTAACACAATTTGACAAATAGATTGCTATTTATGCAAGTGTGTGGTCTTGAGATTTTTGTGAAGCTTTACTAAAAAGTGGAAAATCTCTAAAATGCAATGAATTAGCTTTTAACACCACACTCACAAAGGCACTGAAAATAACGAGAGTTCTAAGCTACTTCATATTACTCAGTATTTTAAGTGGTGTTCCATATAATATTGTTTGCATGTGAACTATATTTAATTGAGGTATGTAAATGATATTCCCCTAGCACGTCTTTGAAACCAGAATGTCTATGAGAGCAAGTAATATGTAAATATGTGAAAGTAGTAGAAAATAAAAGGCTACATGGAAGAATGATAATAAGAGCATATTGCTTTGTGCTGAGTAGGGAACATATTGGTGTTGAGAAAAGACAGTACAATTTTCCTGCTCTTCTGCTTTTATAGAGGCTAATGTTGCTCGCTTGGGGAAAAAAAAAAAAAACCACCAAAACCCTGGTGATTGTAAATCTACCGAAGATTATCCACAGTGAAAGAGAGACCACCTCTTTTCTTTCTCCCCTCCTCCTTCCCCTGACATCCATTCACTCTGGAGTCTTTTTAAGGTGGCTTTCACTGTCTCATCCTCTTGTAATGGAGGATTTTGCTGTGTGCCTTTGAAAGAAACGTATACAATCAGAATTCTCTGAGGATTGGCTTACCAGATTGTCACACTTGACAGTTCTGGTGGTGGTTGTGTGGTATATTTGCTACCTTTACTAGAAGCAATCCCTCCCTCCTGTTCTGCCTCCTCTCCATTTTATTTCTCTCTCAGGAGCTGCAGAGGAAAAGGTGAAAATGGAAGTGCTTGGTCATCATACTCTCAGGTTAGATTACAAAAAAAAATCAAGACAGAAGAAAAATGTTGAGACAATCAAGTCTTCATCAGCTGTGCAGTGTGCTAGTACAGTATCTCAAATTATTCATAGAGTTAGGTGTGTAGCATGGTAAGAAGAGGAAATTTAGGAAAAGCCTGTAATGAAGATGAAGCAACCATAGAAAAGCAGGGGAAGAAATCAATAAGGCATTATTTCCTTTCCTCCCCTGTAAAGTAAGTTTCTTTCTGGCAAAATGATCTTGTGAATTTATGGGAACAATCATTCCATGCAGCCTTTTCTGAAAGGTAACTGTGAACAGGAACTGATGTTAATGATGCCCAGCAAACATGAAAGCCTCATTTTCTCCTACCTCACCCAACCTGTACCTATTTATCCAGGCACATTAAATATAAGGTCTTCCCGGACTACCAAATTGTAAGTTTTAAAGTTATAAGTTTAAAGTATGCTTTCTTACTTGAAACTACCATTCTGATTTGATAGTAGCTGACACTCAGTCACTGTTGCTCTTGCAGAGGTAGGTATGACAATACAAGACATACGAAGATAATGAAGAATCAGGTCCATCAACTATGAGAAATAACATCGTTTCAGCTTTTGATTGTTAGCAACAGTTTTAACTTGAAAAAGTATTGCCAATGGCTTCACTACATGCATATGTAAGGGCAAACTAGGACAGCATTGCATTGGCAAAGTAACATCATTTCCTAATACAGGCATGATCTGCGTCCCTCTGTGAGCTGCCCTGGGGTGATGCCAAAGTGCAGACCCTGAGAGGGAGCCAGTTGTGTAGCTGTGAGCTAGCTATGCCGTGCTGACCAAGGAGGGACCAGCAGGGAAAGACACCTCTGATGCGCAGCTGGTTAGCGATCGCAGGAATGGAGTCTTGGTTTCTCTCATGTTGTGTGCCTTTTTGGTTTCTGATGTGCTTTGATTGTTCTGTACCCCTCTGCTTGTTCTTAACATAGGGTTCCTTGTTGGCTCTCTCTCTTCACATAAAAACTTTTGTCTGAGTTAGCATTGTATGAAATCCAAAAAGTAATGGGCCGGCTTTTCTCTCTGCATGTATTGTCAGTGGCCAAATACTATAAAATTGGTTGCAAATTTAGAAGGCATTTTTTTCATAAGCCTACGGAAATGAATTGTTATAGTTCAATTACATTTAAAAGATCCATTTTGGGTTGTTAGAGAAATCTTGCCTTTAAGGCAAAATTGGCTTCTTAGCAATGTCGACCTTGTTGTTGAAACTGAAATTGTAAAGGTCACAGTGCTGAATACATACTAGTAGTTCACTGTACAGAAAGCATCTCTTTGAAAAGGCAGCAATAAAGAAGCAGAATACATAGAATTTTCAACAAGACGTTTTGTTGCCTTTGGCTGTAGTTTATTAAAAAGTACAAAACTAAACCTTAAAAAGAGAAAGATAAGTGTGATTTGCCATTATTTGTTGATCTGAATTTGTGAGCAATTAATATTCAGAAAGCAGTTGTGAAGATGGTAATGATTTTTGAAAGTGCCTTTTTTGTAGTATTAACAGCTAGTCACCTGAAACTTCATCTTGAAAGTGAATTACTTATTATTTTCTTGTTTACAATGCTCCAGTTATTTTGTCAGGAAATGAAAAAATACTGTATGACTTAGCTGAATGGTTGGCAATAGCACAAATTGCAAATGGATAACATTGACACAGAATTAATATTTCAATCTGTATGCTGAAATTTGTTAATATAAACTGTATGGATAATACTTAAGAATAACAAACACATCCCAGGAGAATTAATGGGATGAATCCATAAGAAATATTAGACTATGACCAGTTTTGCGTGTCACATTTCTGTTTTTCATTTGACCAAGTATAAGTCTTGTTATTCATCCAATGATTTTTTTTTTTTTGCTGGTTGGTAATATAAGCTCTGCAGACCATGCAGCAATATACCACTTCTAAATTTATTTTCTACATACTGCACTGTAAATTTCTAAGAATGTGCAGGGCTAACTAATATTATGAAGCAGAGTATTATGGCCCAGTGCAAAGGAGACAAAGACTGTTTTATTTCACAGACACAGTGTTTTATTTCTTTAATCTAAATTTGTTACCATTCTGCAGCAGATGCAGCAGAGCACCTCAGACGTATGTTTAAGTACACGCTTAAATTCGCTTAGAATCAATGGGATTTAAAATGTGCTTTACGTGCCTGGCTGATGATTAAAAACGTGTGCTTGCTGTGCATTTATAGAAGATAACTGTGCAGGATCTGATCAGCCAAGAGCTGCATGCCCTTACTTTCCATTAGGAGACCAGGTATATTCCCTCTCAAGGCACCTTTACCTCCTTCAGGGCCACACGATGTAAGTATGATTGTTCCTTTGGTCCGAGCAGGATTGTTTCTTCAAAGAGCAAAATGTCTTCATGATTTTTATTTTTAATTCAGAAAAAAATATATACAAATGAATAATTTCTGCCATTACTGTAAAGACAGTCAGCAGCAGGTACTTCCTTGTACATTATTTACAATTCTGCTCCTTTAGTCAGTTCTTTACCTCAGGGAGCTGAGTGACTGCTTCTCAAGTAGCTGGTTTGCTTTATACTGGGTTTTCGATTGTCAGATGGCATGGCTACTTGGATGGGTTACCATAAAACAAGGAAGGATGTGTGTTTTGGTGCGGTAGCTACTTCATGCATGTTGTCTCAAGGTATCTGTGAAGAAATTTGTATTTGCTCTATCTTCAGCAGGAACATGGTAAGATATCCTCCATTTACTGCAAAATAAGAGTGTTCATAGAGACAACTGCTGCAAAATAGCTAAAAAAGTGTAAACCTGTACTCAGTCTACCTTGCAAAAGTTTATGTAAACGTGCTCTTCTAAGTAGGGGTTGCCAAACTGTCACCTAACTGCTCTGTTGTGTGGTTGGAGAATCTCTCATCTACAGGACTTCATTTCTAATTGGTTGTTTCCCTCTGGCCCAGTCCTTGGGTGGTATTTCCAAAACTATTTATAAAAACTTTAAAAGGGACTAATGTTTCAAAATTTGGATTCCTCCTGTGAAGACACTGTGCATTTTTAGCTGCCACCTAAGTAAGCATTCTGGAGTGCTTAGCTTGGAAAAAAAATATTCTAGTTATGTGAGTATTGTATTAAATATATTGGGTTTACGTTTTCATCATTTCAGAGTGGCTTAATGATCTTGAGACCCACTCCCATTTTATTCTGCCTCTGCACAGGAGAGATTACTTGTTTTGTTACTTGCCAAAAGACATGTCTATTTTCAGTTTGCTGTCTGTTAAAAAGCAAAAACTTTGGAATATGTTTTATTTATTTACACGAACCGATGTGATTCCCTCCATTTTTCCCTTTAAAAGTCTAGTTGTTGAAGGTCTACAGAGTTCAGAAATATATATATGCACACTCCCTTAAACTACTGGGTTAGAAATTGCTATTTTAACTAAGTGATATGTTGTTTCATGTGTTGGAGGAAGATATTCTTTTCCATATTTTTCTTTCTGTGAATTGTGAATAATACCTCTATAAGGACGATGTCCTTTTCAACAAAACTGCCTGTTAAAATCATCCTCATTCTCAGAACTGTGTAAATGGATGACTTTGGTTAGTATAATCAAGTTATGAATGTAAGACTAACCTGTACTCTACTCTCTGTGAACTGATAGAAAAATATAGCTCAAACAGAAAATAAACAAAAATTGGCAATATGGAGAATTGCCTTAGAATAGCCTCACAGTATCTTAGGATTTTTTTTTTTTTTTTACAAAAAAGTTATTAATGTGATGAGAGGGGAAATACTGGCAGTAAGAGTTCTCACTTGAAAGCAAACCTTAAAGAAATAATATATTCAGTAAACAGAATTATGAATGTTCTTTAGAGTAGAAGGAGGCCTGGTGGTTTTGGGTTTTTTTGGCTTTTATTTAAGTCCTGAAGAAATCTATCCTTATGTTGTATTAAGAAAATGTTATGTGCAAAACCAATTAGATTAGAACTGCACCCAGAGTGCCAAGAAGATTTATTGTCCAGACACATTTTTAACGTATAAGGCAACATTTAAAAAGTAAGGGGGGGGAAGGGGAAATCAAGTAATGAGTGGAGAAGTCAGATCTCAGCACCAGGCATTTGTAGCTGTCCTTGAGATAAACAGAGTAGTGGGACAGGGCCATGTGATGGCCCTTTGCCTGACTGGCTAAGAATAAACACTGTACACACTTCATATGCATCTCTCCCTTTAATGTGTGGGAGGACAGAAAAATCTACACAGGAACAGATGCTCCGCTCTTGTCCCTTTCACAGCACCCTCCCAGGTTCTTATCCCTGCACTTCACTCAGTGAAGCTACCTCAGGTGAAAGGCCTCTGTTTAATTCTTAATCCCTATATGATGGGAGCAGGTCTATGGATGTAGCTGAGGATTAACTGGTCTTTTAAAAGAATGTTAATTTTATCTGCATTTAAAAGTATGTGATTCAGGCTTTTATATAAAAATAAAATAAAAAAAACCCCAGAATATTTTATAGATTTATTTACTCACAATAGAAGAATAAAACTTGCACCTCATGGCTAATAAAAACAATTTCTCATTACTTTGAGAAGAATCTTGCCAGTTCAAAGAAAAGGATCAAATCTTACTTCAAGGAAGTACTGTGCTATGAAACTGATTCATAGCAAGAATACCCGAGTGAGTAGAAATATCAAAGAAAATAAAGGAAAGAAAGATTCTTGGTTTATTCAACATGGCATATTTTATAAGAAATTCAGATTTCCTTGTCAAAAAAGTGTTTATTGATAGTTGTCCAGCATTCTGTTTCTCATTGGGGGTTGCTGGGTTTGGTTGAATTTTTTTCTCCAAATTCTTTGCAAACTGCCAATTTAGGATCTGTCTTTAAAATGATGATTTATGGTGGAAACTTGCTGAGCCTTGACTGTAGGAATACAGTAAAAGTATTTTAGCTAGGTACTCTGAAGGTTTTGAAATGAGTATTGATGTTTATTAATGCAATGTTCCGTGTTTTGGAAAGAGATTAACAGTGACACTTCAGCTGAAGAATTTGCCTGGTTCGCATCGCGTTACATTCAGATTGCATTTGAAATCTCCGCTTGCTTTGGTTTGCCTTCAGCATTTTGAATGTCTGTCCAGTCAGGAACGTTAAGGGCTTGTTGCATAGTTATAGGGATTCAGTGGTGGTGAGGTACGTCATGGGGCCAATTCTTCCCTTGACTTGAACTAAATCAAGTGAAACCCCTCTTAAGCCAGAGGTATTGCAGCAACGCAAAATGAGTGTGAAAGGATAGTCAAGCACAGAGACTTTCTGCAGGCTGTTTCCTCTTACTCATTTATTGCTTCAACATGTGAGGAACACAGAAGCCAGGTGCAGTGCCAATAGGACGTCTGTCATGATGGCAGAAAGGGGATGAGGAAGTACCACTGCCCTGCTTCCTCTGCTAAGCAAATACAGATCTCTAATTACATAGTCTGATTTCAGATATGCGTTATAGATTTCCAAAATATATGTTAAACCCTGCGAGTTGTAACCGTTACAAATTACTTTAAAATAAACATTTTGTGGTTTCATATTGTGGTAAATACACATAGTCTGCATATTCGACTTTCATAATATTTTGCCTAGCTTTCATATGAATAAATGTGCATATACAGCTATTACTGTTATGTGGTTATGTTCAATAGCTAAATTTAAATTTGTGTGGAAGGCCACACATTGTTAAAAAAATCTCCATTTTAAATGTTTTTCAGTATGTCCTTTCTCCTAATCCACTGTGTCTTTCGTAGCCCTTTTCTTCTCACCATTTCTAATTCATCTCTAAAACATGAACGCCTCTCATCCACCAAGTCACTCTGGGCCATTAGGGTCTGTCGTGGTTTAACCGCAGCCAGCAGCTAAGTACCACACAGCTGCTCGCTCACTCCCCCCACTGCGGGCTGGAGGGAAGAGAATTGGAAGGGTAAAACTGAGAAAACTCGTGGGTTGAGATAAAGACAGTTTAATAGGTAAAGCAAAAGCACGCAAGCAAAACAAGGAATTCATTCACTACTTCCCATCGGCAGGCAGGTGTTCAGCCATCTCCAGGAAAGCAGGGCTCCATCATGCGTAACAGTTACTTGGGAAGACAGATGCCATCGCTCCAAATGTCCCCCACTTCCTTCTTCTTCCCCCAGCTTTTGTTGCTGAGCATGATGCCATGTGGTATGGGATATCCCTTTGGTTAGTTGGGGTCAGCTGTCCCAGCTGTGTCACCTCCCGGCTTCTTGTGCACCCCCAGCCCACTCACCGGTGGGGTGGGGTGAGAAGCAGAAAAGGCCTTGACTCTGTGTAAGCACTGCTCAGCAGTAACTGAAACATCCCTGTATTATCATCACTGTTTTCAGCACAAATCCAAAACATAACCCCATACTAGCTACTATGAAGAAAATTAACTCTTTCCCTGCCAAAACCAGCACGGGGTCCTGGAGCCTTCTCATGTGTTCTTTGCTTTGTGATAAAGCTCGTCCTACGTCCCTGTGTTTTGGAGCCCTTTTCTGCCCTCAAATCCTTTTTTAAGATTTATGTTGATATTTGTGCTGGTCTTCCCTTCGTGCTTGTGTCTGGATAGAGTCCACTGTCCAAGCAATTACTCTCATTCCTGCTCCTAGACCCCTGCCCTTCCTCAATTCAGAAAAAGCACTAACTAATATGACAGTGAAGCATTCAGTCAGATAAGTGGTAGACTTCCTGAAACTGTGTTCTCTGCGCAGTGTCTGCTAGTAAGAGTGACTCGCAGTAACAAATCTGCAGTGTGGAACAGAGCCAGAGAAACCATGAAGAATGAAAGATGTCCAGGCTAGCTTAGCAAATTGGATTGTATAGGGGAAAAACTGGAATGTGTGAGAAACCGAGATAGACTGTTCTTAAAAAAAAAAAAAAAAAAAAAAAGGTGCGGAACCATTGTCAAGTGTTCTGTCAATCTTCATTTCCTACTGTTTTAACTGCATTTCTTCCCTTTCAGGCATCTCTTAGGGACTTGGTGATGAAGATACCAGATATCTGCCACTACTGTATTAAGGAGATGTTTCTTCCAAAATGTTAAGTGATGTCATTCTCGTAATAGAATTGTCACTAAGCTTCAGAGTCATCATGGTGACTCATAGGGCTAAGCATTCCAGCAAAGCTGTCAGTGCAAACTCTGAAAATCTTTTCAGTTTGCATGTCAAAGATTATCATAGACTTTAATATGTATGAAAAAAATGAGAGTCTGTTCCATGGAAGTTCTGCATTCCAGAAAGGCAAATCAGTACAGAGTCAGTGAGGAGAAAAGAGTATGGTGATCCATGGGATTAGAAGTGTACAGGGTGAGATTAGGAACATAATTACGCTACACAGTGAAGTATGGTATAGAAGTAATTGATCTAGCCACCACTAAACTATTTCCAGAAGTTAATTAGTACAGCCACATTAGTTTGGCGCTGAATACATGTTGAGGAAGACTGGCTGTCTTGGTGACAGGGCGCATGGGTTTGAAAGGAATGTACTAACGTATCTATACAGCTCTTAGAACCAGGGGCGTGCGGGTGTAGAGCGTCCGCAGTGTGCTGCACTGACTGGCATGGTGTCCCAATCAGCTTGAACCTCTTCACGTTGCGTACCATGTTGCAAGATAGATGTGCTGTAAAAGAGCTTGACTTGATCAGCCAGGCAAAATGGGTATTAACAGAAGATATGAATTCTTTCTCTGAATGTGCCACCAGAGAGGTAAAGCTCTGTTTAAACTAAGGGACAGTGTTAGTAGAAGAGCATAAGTCATTGACTGACCAGGAGGAATACACTGAGTTTAAAAATCAAAAAGAATCTTCTGCCAGGGCAGAGACGCTTTGAGACTGCCATCTGATCGAGTAGTTAAAAAGGGAATTTGGTCAGTTTGTGAAAGAAATTAAGTGATAAGACTGCAAGTGTAAGAGTGGATCATTTGCAGTGATTTGGGAGTTCCCTTCTAAGTCCTATGTTCCTATGTCTCACAGTTCTGTTCAAGTGGCAGAGTCAACAATAAATTCCACTATTGAATAATCAGGGAAGAGCAGGGTCCTAATTAAAACCTTGTGGAGTAATAATCTGCTCTTATCTTTGTACATATATTTCAACTGTTGTATATATATCTCAGTTAACAGAGTTGAGGGGTGAAAGGAGTGGGTTCTCTGGTAGCCAGAGTATATAACCTTAAAAATGTGTATGGAATTAGGCTTCTTCAATTGTACAGTTAATGAAACAATTTTGTTTAATCTTGATTCTTTTTAAATAACAGTGATAGAACCAGGGACTTGAGAACTGCTGAATTCAGCCAGATGAAAAGTCCACCTAACCTAGCATCCTGTCTCAGTAAGTAGATATTTATGGAAAAACTGTACAGAGGCAGTCATGCTTACAGTGATTTTTCCATCATGCTCTTCTAGCCTTCAGTGGCTAGGAGACTCTTTTGTTTAATAGTTACTGCTGACCTACTGAATAGAACTGCTGAATTCATGAAGTCATGATTTTTTTGATCCATCTACAGTTTGGGCCTCACATTCTCTAATGAAAATGATTTATTAGTTTATTATTACAAAAAAATGTGCATGCCTTCCAATATTTATATTATGAAAACTAGTGAATAACTGTTCCCAGCTCACCGTTTTTATTCAATTCATGACTGAATACATCTCTATCATATCCTTCTTCAGATATTTTTCTAATTCTACCATAACTTTCTTGACAATGGAATGACTGAAACTGCATATAGTATTCATAATGGGTCTGTGGCCTGAATGCATACAGGGCAGACTTTTCATGTTTGTTCCCTGTTAATTTTTAAATAATTCCTAAGTTTCTGTTTGTTTCTTTAAGCACCAGATGTTTTCAAACTTCTTGCCTGGTGTTACTAACACCCCATGTGTATATGTGTATTTACTCTTCCTTTCTTGATGTGCATTACACTTACTGACACCAAATAGCCTCTGGCATTTCATCACCCATTCAGTATTGAACCATCCGCTGAAGCTTTTCATAGCCAGCTTTAGATTTCCTCAGCTTAATAGTTTTGTGTCATCTGACTTTTTTCTTTGCCTTATTATGTGTGTACTTTTCCACATCTTTTATGAATATACTGAAGGGCCCAGATCTCTCAGTTGAGCCTATGTTAGTGAATCCTGATACTTTCTTAGTGTGAATATTTCTTTATGAAGAAAAGAATACAAGCAATATAAAATATGACCTATAAAAATCACTCATCCTTTTTTTCTTCTTCCTAAATGAATTTTTACCATTTTAGTTTCATTGTTTATTTATTGCATAAATAAATGCATTTTTAATTCATTTTCATGATGTAGTTCTGCTTTTCAAAGGATTCATAGGATAATGGGAAAACAAGACAACAGAAATGCAGTGCTATTTGATGATTTAATTATCACACATGTTGAGTTTAATGGCTCTAATTAACATCTTTATTTCATCAGAGTATGGGATTCTGGCACATACCGATGATTGTCAGGAAAAAGTATATAACAGAAACTGTTTTTTATTTTTTGAATGTTAGCATGTAAAGGTTGTCTCTGACTGTCTACAATCTTTTATTGGCTTAATCCACTATGCTTACTTATTAAGCTATGAATACCTGCAAATCCTTTAAAGGATTAACTGTATCTGCCTGCTAAGCTTTCCGAGGCAGTTAAAAATAACTGCAGGCTGATTCTACTGACACACTAAAAATTGGACCTACTCTACATTTTATGTTTTATTTGCTGCTGCTTTGACAGATGTAATACAGTCTGGAGGTAGTTAAACCCTCTATGAAGATTCAGATTGACCAAGTGCTCTCAAAACCCGTGTTATAACTAGCAGCTGTTTTCCCTTACAGCCCATAGAGAATCAGCATTTGCTTTATCTCATGAAAAATGCCAGTGACCAAGGACAATAAGGTGGAAAAAGAAATTCAGCTTAATACCAATGCATGTAATAAAGGTATCCTTTTCTGTAGAAAAGGCCATGACTTGCACAAGGTAGTCTGACCAGTTCCTGCAGTGCAGTCCTTTATGTATATATGGCTTTTGCTAGCTGCAGTCATTGACTTCAGAAAATGTGGATCTTTTCCACATTTACAGAATTGTTGTGATATTCTAATACAGTATGAGCATGTACGCTGGATGCTGCTAGATATTATTAGGAAGGGAGCCAAACAGATGAGATTCACAATAGTGGAAGCTTTACAAGGAACGCACTGTTTCTCTTGGTGCTCCAGATGTGTACTGACTACCTCTACACTCTATTATTCCTGCTGGCTATGAGGGAAGAAGAGTTGGCCTTCACCTTCTTCCTTGGTCAAAGAAGTTAAATTGAGGAATATATAAAATTAAAACTTTGAGACAAGGCTTTTCACTTTTCATTCTGGTTTGCCAGGTATTTTCTCTCTGAAGTCTTGTACTGGTACAACAGAAATTCCAGGTTGCAAAAGAGTATCTGTACATTTATTTTCTTGGTATCCATACATGGTATTTTCTTGTGGGCAAAGGACAGAATGTCTGATGTGCATCCTTCTTTGCTACGGTGACTCCTACCTTCCTTAACGGATTCTTTATGTTCCTGCAAAAAAGCAGAAGTTAGAGTGTACATAATAGCTGAAACTGGTTCTAGCAGTTTTAAGAGCTGAAGGAACGTAACATGGCATAAAGCTATTTTGCTCCCAAGTGATAGGCCTCAAGTTAAAAACACTTAGGTGGGTGTATGAATCCTGCATTTGTTCTGAGATGATGAAGGAGGAATATTGAAGACCAAATGTGGTGAGATGTAGGTACTCATATGGAGCAGCTCTGTCAGCATTCCTTGTAATGAACTCCTGACTGTAAAGCAATACGTACTTGGGTCATGGCTTGCCAGCCACCTGGTCAGAGTGTAAAGCGTTGACGCAAGTGCAGAAGAAAAGTTGGATTCATCAGTGTGGATTCAACCTTCAGTCCCAAAATAATGTTTTATACAGAAAGGCTGCTAAACTTCTTTAGAATTTAGCTACTCCAAGAGCTAAGTAGTTGTTACTTAATTACTTATGGTGTTTGGCGATGGAAGGGCTGTAGATTTTCCTGCTCTTCTAAATATGTAAGCAAACTCTGCGCAGTTTAAGCTGAGGGTTCTAGCTCGGATACAATAAGCAATATAACTCCATTAACATTAATATGTGCTACTTTATGTCTAAAATACTTTTGGAGACTGATTAAAGTTTGTGCTGAGGCAACTTCATACTGAGCTAAACCAGGAGATCACATTATCCTTTTTACTAGTTCTAGCTAAGGGAAGTAAACAAAAACTTGGGAGAGTGATAACATTTGAAACCATTTTTGTAGTCAATGTCTGCCCATGCATGGCCCTAGCCTACCTGAGGAAGTGCCACAGTTAAGCAGATACGTTGCTTGTGATATTTCAGCAATGTCTCTTGGAACTAGATGCAGAATTTCTACAGTACACTGTATTGCACTATGCAGGCAATAGATGACAGACTTACCAGGTAGATTATATGGTTCTACTTATTTCTATGGTAATTTTTCTAATTAGGCATATATTGCTTCATGTGTGTTTTTATCTGAACTTCATGAAAAACTGTCAGGTGAAATTTTACTCTACATGTATTTTGGAGAGAGAAAATGGACTTTTACAAAATGGACTTCCTGATAGAAACTATTTAGTACTTTGGTATGAATAGAAACTAGCTTTCCTGTATTTTAAATAAGAAATCTTGCGGAACCCAAGCTTGTCAGATTTTTGCCAGAAACTTGCTGGTTCCCTGCCAGCTTATCTACCCATCCGCTTGGCAGGTTGCCCAGCCTTCCAAAAGCTGCAGCTGCCTCTGCGTCAAGGCTGGCAGCACTTCCAGAGCTGCAGGTCCCAGCGTGGGTGGCCAGATGGACTTCCTCTCAGGTACCACCCAAAGGGTCCCCATCGTCGTGGGGTGATGTGCTGTGCAGACAGCCTCCCGGCAGGGTGGTAGGCTAAAGAGCTTTCAGGTCTGGAGATGTTTTATCTTTAGTAGTTTTCTAAGAAATTGTTTTATAAGTGGACATTCTATTCCTGTCGCTAAGGAAAACCTTGTATCTGAAAAGAGGGATGTATGCATTTAACACATCGCTTTGTAGCAGTCCTGCTTCCAAGGTTCACGTAGAAATGACTCAAAACGCAACAGCACGTCTAGAGAAATGCTGCTTTTTAAGTTGGAATTTGGCTTCTCCCAGAGCATTGGGTTTTGTTGGGGTTTGGGGTTTTCTTTTTATGTTAATAGACGTTCTTGTTTCTCCTACAAATATCTAATCTTATTTTAGATTCAACCAGACCCCAGCAATATCTTGTGGACTAACATGCAATTTTTTAATCAGTTAGATATTCATGGTAGTTAATACACCCTTGGTATTAATAATGTATTGTGGAAGCATTGTAATAATAAATAAAAGCTGATAAGCTTTATGTTGATGTATATGTACATGGTTGTTGACCTTAACAGTTTTTCTCCTATCTTTTTAGTGCTGAGAACAGTACAATTTAATAGCATAGAGCAATGCTAGTGAAATTTTGGGGATTGTAACTCTTCACATTTGTACAAAAGTAAGTGCTAACCATTACGCAGACAGGTTAATAAATAATAGAAGCACACAAAGCAATTTTGCTTTCTTTTGATGATTATTCTTTAACAGTTCACTGGATTTTAAATAGCTTGTTAGAAAACTTATCTTTCCTAGCAGAGCTCTACTCCAAAAATAAATTAATTCCACAATAGTAGGCATGGTTGGAGAAGAACTTCTTTTTCTGCTCCAGCTATTGCTTGTAGATTGCTACTAGATGCCATACAAATAAATAAATCTCTATTGTACTGAAGTTAAATAATGATATTGAAAGAGACATATGAATGTAATGAAGCAACTGTGAAATGCCAAATATTTTATAGACTGTTGCCTGGAGATTATACTTTTTTTTATAATTACCCTCAAGGAAATTTAATGAAGAATTTTTAATTAACATAATACACTAGAGCTTAAGATAATTAATGCTTCGTATCATTAATTTGTCAAATAGAAACTAATGCTATAAAAGATGACATTCTGGTAGATTTTCTCCAGCTTAGTAACTTTTCAGCAACTTTACTTAGTAACTTTACTTCATACCTTGCCCCACTAAAATTAGTAAGTCCATTCCTGAAGTTCCTAGTTGGATAGAATAATGGTTTCAGAATCTAGTGGATAATCTTTTTCTTTAGACAGTATTATCTACCGGTGCAAGAACTGAAGAACCAAATGTTGCCTTCTTTGATTGGACCAATGGCTCATCAAAATCAGTATGAATGATGGAAGCACTATAATTAAAAAAAAAACCCAAACCCTCTCCTCTGTCTCAGATAGTACAGTATGTTGGGGTGGAGAAGGTTGGCTTTGTTGTGCATTTAGCAGATGGTCCCAATGAGCTGTCCAAAATGAAACCAAACTTGATTGATTTGGCTCTGTGCTACACCATCTCTATGTGTATTGAAAGCATTGGAGCTATGCTAATAATAAAATTAGAATGAAATACAGATAAGTTGTATACACTGCTTCTTGCTGAAAGGATGACAAGTAGTGTCTCTTTGATTTTATTATTCTTTTGCACCAGCTAATATAAAAATTTTGCTAACGTTCTTCACAACATTTACAGTTTAAAAGTAGTTGCCTAACTCTATTTCTGCTTACAAACTTAATAACAACATGCTTACATAAAATAGACTATGATGGTCATATCTTCAGCTACATACTGGCATAGCTCCAACTGCATAGCTGATGACTTCATGAGGATTTAGATACAAACTTAAAGTTAAGCCTGTGCTTAGCTGCTTTGTCAATCTCTCTCTCCCTCTCTCGTTGCTCTTAATGTCATATAAAATCTATGAAATTTAGCTCATGCCGACATATGAACGAATGTTCAGCTATTTCTATACATTCTTTGTACCCAAAACCGTGGTTGATTTGTTCCAAGCCCAAAGAAAAGGCACTATCCACTGTGACTTCCATAGTAGTATGGTCTCGGTGTGAGTGTGTGTGTGTGCTCTGGGTGTTGAGTGTGTGTGTATCTATTCTCAAAGGTGATGTGTGGGCCTAGTGTCTAACGCAAACTTCTGTAATCAGATAGACTGCATTTCAGAATAAATCCTTTCTAGTGAATCTGCTCCCAAACTCATGCTTTTTGCAGTAGATGTAAATAAATCATAGAATCATAGAAGTCCTCATCAATGAAGTCCTCCTCTTCTGTGGCTTTTGATTTAAATCACTTGATGTTTATCACAGTTATTGATACCTCTTTTTCATTGTATTTTAAAACATTTACAGCAAAATAATACATTAGTAACAGTAGCAAAGATTTAGAAAGTGAATTTCACAAGAGCTATTTTGTAGCCTGAGAGTGTCATCTCCTATACAAAACATAAAAGTTATTACACAAAGGGAAGTATAATAAAATTACGGCTGTAGGCAGTGGCTTTAATACACAGTATAGGTTTTTCTAATACTTAGTAAACTAATAGATTTTACCAGAAGTGTAACCTCGTATTTCTGTGATTTATGTGCATTCTTCCCCAACATAGCATTCATCTACAATAAGATTTAGCTGGGCATTTATGCCTGACCAAACTAATGAGTGTGATACTAGACTCTCTAGAGAGCTATGGATATATTTAAATAAAAAGATTTGTAAGTGCTCTAATTATCTTGATAAATCAGGAGCTAAGTGACAATATTGGCATAGATTAGAATAAAAAAATACGTTAAGCACACATTTCCTTAAATTTTAGTTCCTAAAAATTTTGACTGCATGTCCATGTATCTTTTCATATTTTTAGTATTTGCTAGGTATACTGTAGTTTCCCCTGGCATATGTGCCCTGTAAGGCAAGGGAGATAAACATCTGACCATGTCACAAATCCAATTAACTCTGACAAGGCTAGTAAAGTCAAGTGAATAACAAAGCAATGCTGTCTGGAAGCAGCTTTGTGTTTTATATCGTACTGGAGATGGTAGGACACCAGCTGGACAAAGCAAAAATACTCCAGGCAGCTGAATTTTCTGCATCCGCTAAGGCCATCTTATACCCTGACCAGGTCACAGCACTATAGCATTTTCAAGTGTCAGATCTCATCTCTTCACTGTTTCTAAGCAGTGGAGGGGAAGAGGGAAGCATTCCCCTCACAGAATGTAAAATGTGTGCTAATGTCGTTACAAGGTAATGCAGTGAAGCAGAAACCGCAGTTAACATCACACAGCCTCTCCTCAAGCACCACTACCATGTTTAGTTATGATAATAACCTTCACTAGGTTTCAGTGCAACAATCTTCGGGCAGAAATTCTGGTGATTGTCTAATCCCAGGACCTATGCATATTAAAAGTAGCTTTCCTTTTTCTAGCTCTTGACACATGTAGTTACCCTGTGTCCCATTTAATGAAACGAAACGATTAAATGATTGCTTCACTGGTCTGCTGCATTTGTTCACGCTTGAGACTCAAAAATGTGGGTGAATTTCTCATCTCGAGTGTAGCAGTGTCAATCTAGTGATACTCCTTTGGCAAAATTATTTTGGATTTATCTTGAGAGGAGAATCCATTCCCTGACCTTCTGACTAGAAATCTAAATTCTTCACTGCATGTTTTCGCATAGAAAGGAAATACATACTCCATTGACTTTATCTATGTAACTCAAACAACACTGTATTACACTTGGAAGTTTTACGGCTTTGTCTCTCTTCTCACTCAAACCTATTTCAGAATCATGCAGTACCCTTAAGTAAAATGCTCACTTTCCATCTACACTTGAGTAATGGAAGAAACTTTAGACCCATCAAGTATTACACAATATTCACTATTATTACTGTTAATTGTCGACATTATTGGTAGCTCTTAATAACCTACTTTTCTAGTTGCCAGAATAGTCAAACGTACAGTTTATCAGCTCTGATATGGGCCCTAAAACTGGAACAAACAGCTGTCCTCAACTTAGGGATAGAGGAAGGAATATTTCTTTGGGAAATAACATGAGAATTGCGGTTAGCTCATATCTCACAGCTAGTTTGCAGCTGCCTAGCGTTGGAAATTTCCCAGCGCTTTTCTAATATTTCTATTTCATTGAAACTAAAATGATATTAACATCAGCAAAAATTTCCAAAGGGAGATTTCTCAGGTTTAGAATGGGATTTCTGGTCTAGAAACCAGAAACAAATACATACAATGACTCAGTGGTTAGGTTATTAAATTATTAGATTTGGAGTAGGGAGCTGAAACTGCTTCCCCTCTCCTAATTCCATGTTTACATGCGCTGCATTTTTTTAACCTTTTCGCCCTGCAACTTGAAGAGATTGGAGTTTTATTCTCACATAGAGGCCCAAAATAGTAAAAACTTCAGAAAGTCTGTAGTGCCTGTTTTCTCGTTAAACTTAGCGTTGGTCCCATCTTTCCTGACACTAAGAATTTAACATGGGGTGAGATGGGTAAATTTATTTTAACTGTCAGGATGGTCTCTGAGGTCATGGAAAGGAGCAAGGAAAGAATAAGTAATGTGCGAGACTGCTTCTACAGAAAATTAAGAATTAAACATATCCTCATGCTTCTACATTTTTCTGACTGCACTGAAACTTGGTCTTCTTGCTACAACTTTGGACATAAATAGAATTTAGCAAATGGATATATCTTGTAGATGCAGCACAGGCATATGCTGGCATATGATTACCGTATGTCAGTCCGCAGTGATTCTCTAGCTCCTGAGACATGTTTCATTCTTTAAATAGCTTTCCATCTTTTTAACATTTTGGAACACGTGATTATTTTCATTATGCTTGTTTGCTCCTTCCTTTGAAGCCACATGCATTTACAACTGACTTAGATTAGGCAGAAAGGACTGATAGAGAGAAGCTAAAACAGCTTTCAGAGACTACTACTACAGTCAAATGTATTTGGAACTTGAAAGGCCAACATGAACTATTGAAACAAAATCTCTATTGATCTTTATAAGTAAAGAAAACATCATAAAGATTGGGATTTTTGTCCTGGATTCATCCAGGATCATATACAATATTTTATTCCTGGTATGTGACACAGCAAGTTAAAATTTAATACAGAAAAAGAGAAAACCTTTGTATTTAATAATGTATCGTTAAATACTGAGGTTTTGACTTGAACTGGAGACCACCTGAGTCAGAACCTTATAGTCTCACACAGAGAACAATGGTAGCTGCCAACAAGGTATTTCCTGTTGGTTTTCACAACAAACAAATAAAAAAAAAAAAGGATATCTTCATATGATCTGCAGATGTGCAGTATGAAAGCATTTACATTTAAGTTTTACAGATGCCTACTATTTTAGGCAAATAATAGATAAACAAACCTTCTATCTCTTAACAAACCAACTCCATCAGAATAGTCTTAACATCTTTCAGCAAATTATGTGACTCATAAAATACACTCAATCTTATGTTCTTAAGTTCCTAAAACTTTTGGAGGAAAAAATACTTTAAATTTACTTAAATGCCTGTAAGAACTTTAAAAAAAAAGGAAGCAGAATGAGAACATACACAAAGATTCTACTGCACTATGTGAAGGTAGAGAAACTGTACTGAACACATTCTTTGGCTTTTGCAACATCTCGTATAGGCTTTATCAGCTAAATACCTCATTGGTATCTTTAGTGGAAAAAGAATTGCTTTATACTTCTTGAGAGAGAAACCATTTCTTTCTGAATGTCTGGAGAAATGCTGAGAATAATAACTACCATAAACAAGTAATTAGTAAGAATTTACTTATGTTTTCTTCTCCGATTTATAGATTATTCCTGCCTGGAGACATAACATAATTTCTGAATAAACTCCAGCTTCCTAACTGTTGCAATACTAAGGACATCAAGCGTTAGACTTCCCTACAAAGGGTATGTATCAGCTTAGGCTGGCATGGGAAGAATTCTTAAGACTGGGCTGAAAGAACCAGTGTTTGTTTACTCAAAGCCTCTGATTTGGCACAGGTACATTTGCTTTCTATTTCTGCATCTCAGAAGGGGTCAAAGTGCTCTGCAATGTAGAAGGGCATAAAGTAGTGCTTGACACATTGGACATAAGCACATACATCATGCAGACATCCTACTGTTATGAATGAATCAGTTCCTGCTTGTGCTAAAAGGCACTGATGTAACAAAATTGTTTTAGAAACCTGATCCTTTTGCTCTTAACTGTGCAACACTGGGAATTTTGCAGTTCTGTAAATTAAGGATTGGGCCTTAGTAGACCTCTGTTGAAATAAAGGCTTTTCTGTCTGATCATTTAAGTAGAACTCAAAGTTCCGTAAGCTTTAGGTGGGCCTTCTCTACAGGGAAGTAAACAATGCAAAATGTCTGGTGATATGCGTGTGGTTTTCCTTCCACAACTGCCTTGATTTCCAGTGTAATTGTAGTTGGGTGCACAGATTTCTTCTGGATGACACCAGAAGGGAAAAATGACAAAGATTATATAAAACAATTTTTTGTTTCTTATCCTAGGAAAGTCTTAAAAAAATGCTAAAACATAGCACAATTTGGGTGATCCCTGGATTTAAATACATTAACAGAAAAAGATAGTGGAGCTATCATGAGAGCCAAAGGGAGAGAAAATACATACCAATACCATATACCAGCAAAATCTGAGCAGATGTAGAATGAGGGAAGGGGCAGGTATGTGATGCCATGAAGGAGTTATTTGTCAGGTACTATAATGTGAGGAAAAGATGAGTGCTTCTTTTCAAAAGGGGAATCAGAAATTTATTGAGGATATTGTGGCATCATTCCTCCAAACTCCTTATGCTCCATTGTTCTCTATGTTTCTCAGTGGTACCCCCCTGCACCCAGAAGTTTTGCACCTGCTGCTTCTCTTTCCGCATCCCAGTGTTGATGAGGTCCTATCTGTCTAAGCTTGTCTCCCAGGCTCAGCATCTCTTATTTGACTGTCAGCAAAGCTGTCACAGTGGTAAGCACTACCAGAAAGATAATTCTGCCTCTCTTTTCTTTGTCTGTGAAGCAAGGTGTAAGAAGAGCTTACTCAAGGTATTTTCCTGGCACTGCTGCTGTGGTTGCAGGGTGAAGGCTAATGTTCCTCCCCTGCACCACCAAGCAATGGATGTTCCAGCATCAGAGTGAAGAACAGAATCTGAAACAAGTAAAACAGTGTCACTCAGAAACTGCAGGAGTGACAAAAATTGGAGGGCTTCCTTCTGCCTGTGAAGTTTTTATGTAGACAGTGGAGGGTGGTGTGAACCATCTGCATGAGACAGGTGAAAGGGGAACTTGTTGATTCCTAGAAGTCCCATGGTTGAGGAAGTAAAGTTTTGTGATATAGCTTTACTTCAGGGAGTTTCAAAATGTGTAATGGAGATGTGTGGTACTGGCCCAGTCCCCACCAGATGCAAAACAATATACTGGAGATGTGAGGAACCTCAGCACCAGCTGTTCATAGTTGTCAATCTACTCCTGCTGCTCCAAGTGAACTGCTGAAGTAAACACAGCCTATGCTGTTTTATTTGCTGCTCACAGACAGAATAAAAAGTGTAACAGTTTGTGATGCACCATAATTTTCCAGGAAAAATACATTCCATAGCATCCTGAAAGCAAAAATACTGTATTTAAATGAGATTCACAGCAGTATATTTTATTGACTTTGAGAGGCAGATTCAGAAAAAGAGGATTATCAAGCTGAGACTAATAGCTGCATTCAACATACGCAAATTTACACTAGTTTACATTCTAAATAAGAACTCCAGTAGGGGGAAAAAATAGTACTTAAGCATGCCTTACTTTATTAGATAGTGCCACCTAGGGGTTAAAAGCTTTTAAGCTTTAGAGTGGCAGAGGATAAGAAGCCCTATTAATAGCAGCGAAAGTATTTCTTACATTAAATCATTTGTATTTTGGAATTTACTAGGCGAAGAAAGTGTTGCCGAGATTTCCATACTGTTGTGTCTGGCAAAAGAATTGTAACTCTCACAGTTCCCTTTGGAGCTGGCCATACTCTTCTCTCTCTCTCTTCCATAGTCTGGCAGTGATCAGGGATGTCGCAAGTCCTGATTTTCTCCTCTACTCGCCAGGTCTTGCTCATATGATCAGTGAGGAGGTTATCTACATCTACTGCTGCAAGGCCGGGTAGGAGATTGCTGTCTTGCTGGTTTTGAGTCTGCAAGAACTTAAAATAGAACCTTGAAAAGTTTGCTTCCTGGCCTACTTAACCTAGTCTACTAAAGGGAGGTACTGTACAAGGGAGGAATGAGATGCTGAGACTACTCCCTGTGAGCAGATATACTTTATTCCTCCTGAAATTCCCCCACCCCCACGCCTTGCACATTACAAATTACAGTTGGCTCCTTTTGGCTTCTTTTGATGTAGCCTAGAAATGCACAAAAGAAACATAGAGTCATAGAAACCTAGAAAACTCTGTCCATCTCTGTACACATTTGTTTTTCCAAACTGAGTTTTGGGCTAAAAGCCTGAATTGTGGTCAATTCTTTCCTGAAAAAACAGAACTCCAGGAGAGGTAATATTTTAGAAGTGGTTTTTTCACACACTTTTTTTTATTCTCTCAAACAGTGTTTGATTTTATTCTGTATCTTCCACAGCAGGTGGCGTACCTGCCTCACTGAGACCAGAGACCCTGTCTGTGATCTGCTCACTTGGCAAGCTCTGCTATACCTCAGGCAGAATGCAAATTACACATGCATGTAGTAAAGAAACTCTCTCCACTCTCCTGAGAGGAAGGTAGTGGTGCTATCACAATGTCACAATGTTTTTCAAGGAAAAATGGCAATGACATTTTTGATTGCATGACTGTATGCCTGAACTGTAATGCTAATGAAGAGCATGTGTCTCTTCCTTCAGTATTCTCCAAACACATAAGCAGTTAAGATTTGGTTATTAATAAGAAGGGGGGAAAAGACCAGGTTTTATTTGTGTTAAGTTCCTTTTTAAACTCATCCATACTGAAAAAAAAAAGGACAGCTGACAAAAATTGCTTTGTCTGTGCCTTAGAAATGGAAAGAAAAATATTTTGAAACTACAAGCCACAAACATGGCAAAATGATGCTGCAAGATATACCAAAGATTGCTGTAAGCACCCCTCAGGTAAACAAGCCCTGTGGTAACTTCATAGCATGATGGATAAAGCAAACTCTTACAATTGTCCTCTAGATGTCATGATGTAGAAGAGAAGCTGGATACCAGGGCTGCCATACTTGAAGCTGAATGAGCTTTGACAAGATTGTTAACGAGAAGCTACAGTAGGGAATAGTAAATTCATTCTGGTGCCCATTTTGATGCAGCATGCTCCGGAACAAGCAGACTACTGCTTAGATACTGGCGATAAACACTGTACCAAGCCTGAGAGAGAGGGAGATGTGCATCCACATCAGGTCCACATTAGGCATTCTTGCTCTGTCACTCTGGGTGGATTTTTGGTGACTTTCTTGTTTTGATAGAAGTCAGAGAGAATATGCAGTTACATTAGTAGTGCAGTCCTTTTGCCTTTATAAGTTCTGTTGCTTACCAAAACAGCATGTTTTTTACATATACATATGTGTATGTATGTGTATATAAATATACATATTAATAAATAATATGCCAGCCAAATAAATAATACACCATTTATAGACACATATAAATAAATAAGTACACTTGTAAATATATACACATTAGGAGGGCTTGCTATTACAACTTTATTGGCAGATGCTTTCTAATACAGATACAGCCTAATGGTCTGGGCCAGCAGCTATTTCTTAAAAAAAAAAAAAAAACAAAAACCAAAAAACCCACCAACCAATTCAGAGACTTGGAATAAGATACTTACGAATAAGGATTGCAGGATTCTCTCATATGTATTTGTATGTCTAAAAGAAAGTCTGAAGATCAGTTTAGTGAAGAGGAAGTGGTGATTAATAGAAGTCATTAAACATAATTTGGAATATTCAGAATTTCAATTACAACATTAAAAAAGTCATGCTTTTCTTGAAATTCCTGAAACGTTTTCAGAATCTTTCATTTTACAGGGCCTGGCTCATTAAAAGCTGTGGTATCTAAAAGCCTGTTTCTTTCTTTCCAACTGTATCCCTCTGTTAAACAAAGTATCACCTTTTCTTACAAACCGTACTGCTCTGAGGTGCCCGACAGCAGTTAGGGAAAACATCGTAGCTGGAGGCCTACCACAAGAAGACTAGTCAAAAATCCTGCTTCCGCTAAATCACTTTTGCCATCGACTTCCCCAAGGACAAATTTCATCCTCAAATCTGGTCTTTCTTCACAAATGTTCTCTGCCTGGCAACAAGGTCAAAATCATGTAATGCACAATCTGTTAATCAGGATTGGGTGTATCCACACTTACTGTCATAAGTGGAAAAACAAGTTGATGTTTAACAGGAATAAATGAGGAGGGGGGAGTGTCTTGGAGAACCACATCTGGAGAAATAATCCAAGAAAGTGTTCCCCTATTAACAGACAACCAAATTATGGAAGCAGCACCTTACAGGAACCCCACTGTGACACACAGGAAGCACACAGAGAGCACGATGATGAAAACTCACGTTCGCGGAATGGCAAGGGTAACTGTCCCTGTGCCTCAGGAGCTTGGCTCCAAGGGACGGGAACACAGGGAGCCTTTTCGGTGCCTGAGATGGGACACCCCCAGGGCCCCTTCTCCTAAGCTCATCCCACCTCCCACTGCGTATAACAACGGGGGTTCAAAAGCAGAGGTGGCTCCTCTGGACTCCTCCACAAAGCCCCCAGCCGAGAGTCGGAAAAATATATGGCTGCCGAGCCTACAAGGATACATCTTAGGGAAGGTGGACACTTAAATGCTATATATAGTATATCCAAGTCATAAACTTTTAAGAATCTTTACTATTCGTAACGCTGCAAATGTCATTTATCCTATGTATGGTACTTCAATGACAAAGATAACGAGGACAATAACAAATGCTAATTTTCAGCCTGGTGAGGGTTACTTCCCCCCCCAGCACACTGAATTCCAGGGACCCTCCAAACTTGCGGTGTGGAGCTGGGCTCCCCCGCCTCTCCTGGGGGGACGGAGCTGGCGCTCAGGCATCCATTTAGGAAGGAATTCAAGGTGCAGAGACGAGGCCACCTTATTGGCCTTCGTTACGACGGTGATGAGCACCTCAACAACGCTTCAGACGGTCAGGCTGACAACCCACATAAACTAGGGAATATTTCGAAGGTGTGCTCGTCACCAACAGGTGACACCTGAAGGAAGCCCCGCGGTCACCGCTCCCGGCGCTGGCGGCTCCGGAGGGGCTCCCGGCGCGCCTGGACCGGGCAGAAAAGACAAAAGACGTTCGAGAGCAGCGGCCGACACCTGCCAATCAATTCGGTGCCGCCGAAGAACCAGAAAGCGCCTACACCGAAACGGCCCGCACCCTTCCGCCAGCCCCCAACATGGCGGCCCTCGGGGCGGGACGCAACGCGCATGCGCCTCCCTGCCCTCAGTCCCCTCCCCCCCCCGCCCCTCTTCCCCGGCGGGAGGCGCCGCGGCGTCCTGACGTCATATGCGTGATCCCCCGGCAACGGCCGGACGTCGCGAGGCTGCCGGGAACCCGGAAGCGGCGGGCGAATAGGAGCGAGTGGCGCAGTTAGCGGGGCGGGTTCGGCGCGCGGAGGGCGGCGGCGGAGGCAAAGTAGTCCCGGGGGGCAGCGGCCGGTTGGCGGTGGTGCGGTCAGCGCTCGGCGCGGCGGGGGGGGAGCCTCGGCCTTATCGGCGGGCTGGGACTGCGCGGCCGCAGCGGGGGAGATGGCGGCGGACAAGGCTGCGGGTGAGTGTGAGGGGAGGCGCCGCCGGGCGCTGTGACCGCCTCGGGCCTGGGCCGCCTGGTGCGGAAGGATACGCTGCCGCGCGGGGGGCGGCGAGTGCCGGTACGTCCCGGGCGGAAGGAGAAACGGCCACCTGGGCCGCTCTGCGCTGTTTCCTTCCGCCGAGGAAGCAGTGTCCCTGCGGCGGCAGGGCTGCCGGCAGCCGAGGTGGCCGGTGTGAGGTGCTGGCGAGGCCCGGCCGCCTGTGGGCCTCTGTCCTGGGCTGTGTGGGGACGGCGCCCTCCGAGCCCTCAGCGAGGGGCTGAGCTCTTGCACCCCACTGGCCTGGAAGGGCTCGGTGGGGAGGGCGTTACGGAGTAATAATAAACCGCCCAGAGCCGAGCGGTTATTACCGCTTCAGAAGTTGCGCTTCTGGGTTAATTTGTTGAACTGGGGAGACTTGAACGCTTCGTGTTGCTACTTAATCTCTGGCGTTCAGCCCCATTCCCTCTGAGCTGCCGCTTTGGTTTCAGGCAATGAGCGGGTCTCTCCTAAACTCGGGCCTGAAAAGACACTGCAGAGAGAAATCACAGAGATTAAAAAGTAAATCATCTTCTGGTAAACACCCGAAATAAATCTCGAGTACAGTTGCTGTGTAACTCGTTAGCATTGATAAGCTACTGCTTTGCTACTGACTCGTCCATCTCCCATGAGACTGCCCCTCATGCAAGAAGTCCTCTTTGCAGGAGCGGTCCTTCCCTCAGGTGGCAGCTCAGTGGGGATGGAGAAGAGGGCGATGGGGAGGAAAGCCAAAGGGATCTACTTGCGTTCTTCATTTGCTTCAGTTGGCTTTATGTGGTGGCAGCGTTATTTAAAATCGCCTCAAGCATTTTTTTCTCTGGATGCTAAATATGAAACTCCTCAGTATCTGAAAGCGATTGTGGGAAAAATTAGTGTACTGTACTGAGCAATATGTACTAAACTATCCTGTGCTTATTTGTAAGCACTGTAAGCATCTTTTAAACCACAAGAAAAAAAAATTGGCATTAAGTTTTTTTTATATTTTTTTGTTCTTGGAAGTGTTGAAGGAACTTTTTCAGTTGTACTCGCTTAAAAGAAAAGTATATGCCCAAATGAGTCAAAGACATGAGCTATGGTGTAAGGCACTCTACATACTGTACTTGCTCATAGCAGTGAGTTACAAATAACTTTCCACTGAAAAGTGTTTTCTTTTTATTGTACAGCATTGAAGAAGTCTATTATGTTTATACTAGTAGTGCAGTGCTTCATAGAAAAATGTAGTCTTGGTGCCACAAACTGTCATTACGTTATAAAGGCTGAATGCTCTGGCTGGTCTTCCTACCCTTCAGAATGCTTTTGGAGCAAGAGTCATGTGATAGATTCTTCCCCTTCCAAGGAAAAAATTATCCCCCTGCCTGTAGAGTTTGAAAATAAAAAAATAATTCCAGAGATGCTCTCGTATTCAACAGCACAGTTCATGCAAGATGTAACTTACAGGGCCTAGGGACAAGAGAGCTCAGGAACAGCAGTCCTTGGAGATATGGAGAACAGGTGTGAGAAGGATAATGATTGCAGTCGCTCTCCAGGTGTCTTTGGATATGTGTATGTGGGAGATGTGGCTTCTTGTTGCTTATATGATGTTGTGGCAGCAGGCCGATGAGGAGAGCAATCTCCCTTTTCAGGTGGCAGTCTCATGCTTTTCCTTGTTCTCCTCTCATAGAGCCGGTTTTCCCAAAGTTCTGCTGTCCACCGTGATGTAACTTCTCCAGTAGGAACAGCTGCCTGCTTGGGCAAAGCAAACAAGCCTCTGCGACAGTGTTTCTGCTGCTGAGCCCCAGGATTGCTAACTAGGAAGATAATTTCCTGACTTGCTTCTTTAACTTCAAACTCAGTGCCGCAGCTGCCTCCAGATCAAAATCTGAGCAGCTGATTTTTACATCCTTTTCCAGGTTGCCCCTTTTGCCCCTCATCACTAGCCTGACAAGTATTAGTTTTAGAGTTGCTCTGTACTGGTGAAAGTTGGACAAAATGAAAGGTTAAACAAACAGGTCTATATGTAAATGCAATTTACAGAGATAAATTGAGTCCTGTCATTTGTAAAGCAGAGAAATCTGCACTGTTTCAGATATTTCAGCTGATAATTGCAGCTACTGTACGGATAGGAGCATGCCAGTAGTGACTGGTGTGTTGTGTGTTACCCACACTGCATGCTTTTGCAAAGAGCTCTAGATGACCAGATCTGAGTGAGCAAGTGAAGGCTCTTATGTTTTGCCAGGGAACAATGCACCTACCTGTTTCATTTTCAAATGCCTCAAGAAATATGGAAATAATAGTTTCATTTGCAAGCACTTGATAGCCATTTGCAGCCAAGAGTGCTTTTCTCCTCCCCCCATTTAAGTGTAATTGAAGGGTTCTTTTCAATATCTTGGGCCACCCAGCTTTTAGGTGACTCCTGTCTGTGAGATCTCTTGATAATAAAGATCAGCTGAAGCAGTAGATCCTGGTCTAAACAAGAATGGCAGGATTACAGTAGATTAGAAGGACGTTCAGCTCTTTAACAGGTTTCAAGTGTGTTTGGGCAAAAAGGGTAGAGAGTAGCCAAAGTATTTTGGTGGTTCCCGTCCCCCCCCCCGGTCTCCCCCCCGCCCCCCCGCCAAAGGAAAGAGCTGTGCTGTGAACTACACCAGCTGGACTTTAGTTTTATTCTTTCTTGATAAGCTTCCTGTTTGGGTTTTGCAAACCTGCTTTGTTTACTGAGTCGTAGTAGGTGCAGTTGATCAGATTACAGCCATAAAACTGACTTTATAGGAGAAGGTACAGCTCTGGTTTTGCTTAAAGTGTCCCCAGTTTAATTTTGGGTTTTTTTTTAACATAACAGCAGACTTGGAGACATAGTGAAATCTGTAGACCTGTCCTGATTTTTGCCTAGGAAATACATCAAACAGCTATATAAGTGGTGCTTTTATTACACAACTTAGACAACGGTCTTTTTAGTTTATCTTTCACATAACTGAAGACATTTTACTTCAGGATTCAGACTTCCACTTTCATTTGAGATGCTTGTTTTATGAACTTGCATACAATGGCAGTAATCAGTAATGCACTCAGTAGTTGATGGCACTCTGCTAGGTAAACCTGTGTGTGAGGAACCTCTTGACCAGACCGAGCGTTATCAACTTCAAAAGTTTTAGAGTCCCAAGCCTCTGCACTATGGTTACTTTTGCTGGCATAATCTGAAAGGCATGCTGAGCAAGTAAAGCAGATAACGTAACTGTTAGCATGAAAGTTTGAGAGGAAAATGCATTTGCTTATTCGCTGCTCTTCTAGAGATCCTTGGAGGGCAATAGCTTTCTGTTCAGCTGTACAACCACAAGATTTAGAGTACGAATCAGATCTATATTTAGCTTGAAGGAGAGGTGCTTCTTGTTCCTTTCCTCTTTTGCTGCAGAACACCTTGGCACATCAAAAATTTTCTGAGCTTTTTTGTGTTTTAATTTTCTCTCTGGCCTTTCTCTTTCAAAGAAAAGGCAGTGCAAGTGGTGTTGATCAATCCATTATGCAGCCAGGTTTTATAGCAGGTGCATGCGGTTCGGTAGCCCCCTAAGGATCCATCCCTCTGGAGTACTGAAATTGCTGAATCCTGAATTTTGTCTAAATCACAGGGGCTTACTTTGTAACTTACAGGTGTAAGATTGTTGAGATTTTAAAATCTCAACTTCGTTGGCATCTTGATGCAGGATAAAAGTCACAACCAAATATTTATAGTTCTTGCTCAAATGTGTTACTGCATAGCGCAATGGAAGAGATCTCACTAACTTCCCAGCAACAAGCACAAACTATTAATAGATTATGAAGTCTGCTTTATTCCTACTGTGGATGTTAATTGATGAATCTTCTGAAGTTTGATTGCTCCTTACTGTTGTTGTCTGTCTTGTCATACTTGTAAATTTTCCTAGTCAGATGATCCAGATATAATGGTGATGATGAGGAATGGATTTTGCAGGGGAGCTCACAGATGAGTGTTTTCATTTGTTCAAAGTGAAAACAAAGTTAGCAGAGTTTGCATTATATCCTTGAAATCTAGGAAGAGAAAGCAGCATTGCATTTACAAAGCCTACATAGCCCATTAAGATAACAAAATGTAGGTTAGAGCAAAGCTGCCACTGTTCAATGCAAGAAATTCTCTGCAAAAGTGGGAACCGTTGCTGGTTTATAAAGTCTTTGTTTCAAAAAGATTAAATTATTTTTGCATGTTCTAGCCATGGGTTAATTATTCTAGAAATAAGCTGTCTGGTGTGGTGGTTGTTTGGTTTTTGTTTTTTTGTCCCTATTCCCCCCCCCCCCCCCCCCCCCCCCGTTTACTTTGTTTTCAGTACAAGGAAGGGTTTGGCTGGGTTTTTTCAGCTTCTTTAACATGGAATGTCTGTACTGTAGTTTTTAATGCAACTTCACCGAATTCTTAATTACATGATGACAAAAGGGTTCAGTAGACTCCTTTCTGAAAAATATGCTCAACAGTAACTGAAAGGTAAATTGTTAGGAATTCTACGTAAATGAAATTGAAGACAATTAAACGCTCATTATATTACTAGATAAATGCTCAAAGGGGCTACCATCACAATTGCTATGTGCTGTTCTTGTTGTTTTAATCTGGAAAAAGATATGGTAGAACTGGAGAAGATCCTGGGGAAAAAAAATGCGTGAGGAAGATGCAGAATAAACTGTTCCTGCTCACCTTGGAGGAGAGCTGGTTAACGAAAGATCTGTAAGATCAGGAGTGAGGCTGAAAAAGTGAATAGGTAGCATTTGCTCATGTCTTGCAGTGTAATCACTAGATAGCATTTGGTGGAGTACATTGAAGAGTACAAAAGTATAAAGAGTTTAAAAAATAAAATTATCAGGTCTGTCAGTGATTATTAACAATGATGGTTCGATTGCAGCCTCATATTTAGGGCGACTTTTTCTTCCAAAGCAGGGAGCTCGGTGGAAGTTCCAGTGTTTGCTCTGGATTTTTATGTTGTTCCCTAAAGCATCCCTTGCATGCTGTTTAGGAAGAAGCATACAGGACGCATGGGTTTTTCATGAAACCTAGGGTGGTACTTATTTTATGACGTGTGGCCTTCACTGCTAATTTTTTTGCAAATAAAGCCAATCTTAGCGATTTCTCTTTAAAGCTGTAGCCATACGCAAGTGTCTGCATTGTCAGTTAACCTACAGGACTTTGGTTATTGATTGAGCACAGTAATTTAGCTAGGATTATTACATTTACATTTTATGGAGAGGAATTCAGTAGGAGTATAGGCTAACTTGAGATGTTTTAGTGTAGTAGGGAGACAGTGCTACAGTTACCTGGGAAGTTGTGCTGGCAGGAGGATCTTGAGTACTGGAAGAAACAAAATTTTTAAGCTGAATAGCTGTCATCACACTTGCAAACTTTCTTGTAATCTTCTGTCTGCTTTACAGATCAAGGTACCGAGAAACATGAAGGAGCAGGCACTTCTGGGATTACTGATCAGGAAAAGGAATTGTCGAGCAGTGCGTTACAAGCTTTTCTGGTAAGACAAAGCAAAACTGAGACTCCTAATTTACCACATAACTGCTAAACGGGCTTGTATAATTATTTTTCCTGTTTTCGTAGCACAGTTGCAAAGGTATTAACGGGATATTATATCGAAAGTAGCACTGGTTTTATTATAAAGCCAGCACATGCATTTTCTGTCTTCTGTGGTGTGAGAAGACTGAAGGGGATACTTGAATGAAGTGTGCAAGAGCGCATTTAATCTTGGTGCTCAAAACTTAGTAGCCTTAAAAGCTGTATAACAAGTTAATTAGAAGAAGCAGGCTGCTATTCTGTACCAGCATTGGAAATGCATGATCTCTCTGAATAATTAATTGCTCCAAGCTAAAAATGTTGTATTAAAGGGTTTAAAGGAGCCATGCGTATTAAAAAACAGCAACCAAACAAACGTTTTTTGTTTTAGCATCTTGCTATATTCTTTCACAAAAAGCATCATATACGGTTCTGTCACTTTGCGTCAAAACACATTCTTCAACACGTAATACCTACAGGCAATCTTAGCAACCTGTTTTGTGTTTCTTGGAAGATTTTTTTTTATGTGTTAAAATTCAGGTACCACATCTTTCAGTTTACTCCTTTGTATTGTCTCCTAATTTTATTTAGCGTAGGAAATGACAGGAAGTATACAACAATTGAAAGGAAAAGCAATTATCTCTATCTCTACAGTGCCTTGCATAATTCCGTTTTGGATGTGTTAAATAGATCGGGAGAAGAATTTAAATACTGTGTTTTGAGATTCCTGTTTGCATGTTTCACTCATTACTTTTATTTTATCTGGAGTCTTGCTACATGAAGTGCATGTAGTTGGTCCTTAAACTGACTACAGCTGATGTTTTTCACTGATGTCGTCTTGAGTGCTTTCTAGCTCAATTGTTCTTTTTCCATAACTTTTTGCTTATTGACATTTGATCCCAAGAACTGAAGGCATAGGAAAGGGTTGCCTGTTTTCCACCTTGCCCACAGACCTACATGCCTAAAATACTTTTGATCTGTTGACAGCTTCATCTTTAATTTTATACTGGTCCAGTGTATCTTGTTTATCTCTTTTTTCTTGCTTTAAGAACTCCCTAAGTTTGTGATGTTGTGAGGTGGTGACAGATGTCAGAATTAATCTGGTGCCTTGTTTACTAATTTTGCTTGCCATTGAGTTGCTCTAAATAGCTTTGTGGACTGCCTTGCATGCTTTTATCATACTGCACTTCCAATTTCTGTCTTTGATAGAATTACTATAAAATTGTATATTATATTCTAGAGCCTGTCTAATAGAGTAGAGTTAAAGGGACTGTTGGCTGAGGAAAAACATCACAAAACAAGCTGAGTATTTAAGGGGTTCAAGGTTTTTAGTCCAACCATGGCTAGAAGCCATGCTGCTGTGATCTGAAAGCTAATCCTGTTGAAGAGAAGCTCTGAGTGTGAACACATAAAGAAAATCATTGGGATATGAACGGTCTCAGTTGAAGAACGTGCCAGCAGTTGAGTTGCAAGTCCCTGTGTTTATGCACATGATCACTAGGCAATCCATGCTGTTGATACTCAGAGTTGTGGAAATACTGCGGGTCAATGTGCTGCTACATCTCTCTCTGTATGTTGTATAACTGTGCTTTTGCAGGAGACTGAAGGGACTGGGATGGTTCTGTTGAGAGTAGCCGCAGAATGGCAGCTTTCTCAGGAAGAGCAGAAGGACCACAGAGCCTTTCTCTGTTGTAATTCTTCACTTAATAGAGGAAGTTAGGCAGGAGCCCAGGAGAAGCTCCATGGAACAGCACTTAAAAAGGAGGAGGAAGTGGAGAGTGGTCGTGGTACTCAAGAGCACAGCTTTTGATTGTGAAGCGTTGACAGAGATGGAAACGAATCTGCTTATCTGACTGACCAGATTGGAAGTAACCCTTCTACGGAAGAGGTGATTATTCCTGTATAGGAATTGAACAGTAGAGACTGAAGGATCCTTTAGGCTTAACATAGTTGAAAGAGTCTGGAGTTCTCTTTCATTCCTTGATGCCACTAAATTCCTCCTGCACAAGCACAGAAAAGACTAAAACTGAAAACAGAAAGAGGTGAGCCTGTCTGAAGTCCTTGCCTATTCCTGAGGTCAAAGAAAGGGATTTCTTGATTAAATCGCACCTAGGAGGAGCATCATGCTTGGGTCCTAGTTTCTGTTTAAGCATGCCTAGATGATTGAATGCTTCATTCAACAGCTAAAACTTGTAAATATGTTATTTAAACCTGTACTGGGAAAGTGATACCCTCTTTTAAATCTGTCTTAAGCTGACTTCCACAGACTAAATTGTACCTCGCAATCTCTCCAGATGAAGTGAAGAATGAACGTAAAATGACAGGCTGGGACTTATGTAAGCCACTGCAGCCGCTCAGTGTACGTGTGATGGGGAAAGATTACGAAAGCTAAGGAAATAAAGAATCTTGAAACTCAAAATAATACGATGAAGAGAAATTAGAATAACTTTTTATGGAAACATCTGTTTATAGTAATCGACTACTCCATTTGTCCTTCCTCCACAATTCTTTTTGAGGTTTGGATATGACCTCAACTTTCAGACTTACTTCTCATACATATTAATCTGCATAAGTAATGAAGTATGTGTGTAGACATTTAGTTCGCTTCACTTACTGTTGATAAAGGAAATACTACTTTGCTCTCTAAACTTACAGAGGATACTTTCATTAAAATTTAGTAGCCTGCTAGTTAAAACTTTGTATCTTCTAATGCATGTTTCCGGTATGTGTGCAATTTCCAGGCTGGAAACTATGATGCTTGTTTACAACACCTAAATACCCTTCAAGACATAAACAAAGATGACTACAAAATAACTTTGAATACTGCTGTTGCGGAGTTCTGTAAAAGTAACCAGACTACAACAGACAATTTGAGACAAACCCTTAACCAGCTGAAGAATCAGGTAATGCAAATGGGACTTGATTTTGAGTACTGTTAATGGTGCTGAGATCTTCCAGTGAAAAAGGAATAAAACTTCTGCCCCTTGTCCCCTAGATTTAATAAAGGAGTAAGAAAGTAATGTTACTTTTAAACCTCTGAGTCTGTTTAATCATTTAGGACAACTTTTTATAGTTATGTTTTTAGTTATTGTTGAAATTGATCTGAAGCTCAAAGGTTTCAGAGATTATAACTGTAGAAAGACCTGCTATGTTCTTTCAATAGAAAGTTCCTTAACCTGAAATAGTTTGTGAAATAATAAAAAAGTGAGAATGTTACTTTACTACTCAATTGATGGCTTTCTCAATTGTAAATTTTTTGTTGGATTTATGTTGAACAACAATAAAGTTTATTAGCTTATAACTCTTACTGACCTGTCTTTAGACAGATTAATACCTTTGGATTACTTTTTTAAAATACTTGACACTTTTAAAAATCATAGGTATTGAAAGTTTAATGAAATGAGTGGGTTTTTTTTTTTTCAGGTTCACTCTGCTGTTGAAGAAATGGATGGTGTAGATGATGTTGAAAATAGTATGCTGTACTACAATCAAGCTGTTATTTTGTATCATCTGCGTCAGTATACTGAAGCTATATCAGTTGGGGAGAAGCTGTACCAGTTTGTAGAGCCTTTTGGTATGTAGACAGAAAGAAGAGTCTTGTTCATGCAGTAACTAGAGAAAGATTATTCAGACTTTCTCACTGTCAGACAAATTATTTGTAAATTGCCTAATATGGTTCTAAAAAAGTAGGTAGGCTTTGGAATGAAGAATATGTTTTACTTATATCAAGGCCAACAATTGAATTTGGGGGGAAGGTACTTCAGAGACATTTAGCAGACAAGTATAATGAAACCGAAATGGATTTTTGACAACTTTAAAAGGCATTTATGTAAATAATACGTACAAGCTAATTAAATTATTTAAAATCTAGTTATTTTGAGTCATCATCCAACTTCATGGGTGGGTGTGTATTTGTCAGGGCACTCACATTTTTAAATACCTGCATTAGGTCATACATAATTGTATGTGCTCATGTCTGAGTATAAAGTCTTGAGCTTTTATGAGCTGTGGCATCCTGTGTAGTGGAATTGCCTTACTTGTATGAAATAACTTCATAATCCTTGTTGAATTTTAGGGGAGACAAGGCTGAAGAATGTATAGGTGTATGTGACTCTATAAATTAAGTAAATGCTACTGTGTTTCTCCATCAATTCCTCCCAGTTTTCAATATGCTTATTTGGGACTTACCTCTGCTTGGCTGCCTTCACAGAGTATGTTTGTATGGAATCCTGTCAAATTCTGTGGGGTTCTACATATAATTAATTTTTTTCTTCAGTCATGTTTGGAAAGATTGGTATTAGAGCTGTAAAATCACTTTTACTTCTTTGCTTTATACAGAAGAGAAGTTTGCCCAGGCTGTGTGCTTCTTGCTTGTAGACTTATACTTGCTAACTTACCAAGCTGAGAAAGCCTTGCATCTGCTTGCTGTTCTGGAAAAAATGATTTCACAGGGCAACAATAACAGCAAGAATGGGAAAAATGAGGTAAGCTTAAAATCATGTGAATGCCACTAAGTGTTTACCAGAAGTAAGCTTTAACTCAATTCAGAATTACTTATTTTAAAATACTTTGGAATTATAACTGTGTTACATCACCTGTAACTTCAGACAGCAACTTATACGTGTTAGTAGCTGAGTTAATTGTATACAGCAGCTGTTTATTCCCTCTCTGCCACCCTTTTCTCTTACTACCAGGGAGCTAAGAAGTATTTCTTAAGTCACAGACTTGTATTGGAAAGATGGTTGTCTTCAGGGTCAAATATACATAGTTCTCCTTGTTTCTCTTGGATTATGACCATATGAGACCCTAAGTTTGAAAGGGAAGTTGGTGTCAGAGAGGAATTGCAATTGCGTACTGTAGTATGGAAAATCAAACATCTTTTTTACATAGTATCTGAAAGTATGAGATATGCTTTCAAATTAAGTCTTTTGTATGTGTCTTTTGGAAAAATCAGTAGAATGAGTAGTGGCTTGGAAGTGAAAAGAGGACACTTCTGTCTTTTCCTGTTGATGGAATGTCATGCTTAAGAGAAAACACTTTATCTTTAGGTATCTAGTAATTCTACTGAAACAAATATTAGAGAGAGGCTCTAGAATGTGCATATCATCCTTCTGGGTAAAAGAATTCTTAAAATACCTCAACCGCAGAGCAACATAGCGTAACACTACGTTACGTAATGTTAATAGAATTGTGCTTTTCATAGGCTGGTGTGGTTGTTCTTAGATTTTGATTGTTAAGCTCAAGTTACAGTATTTGGTGGGATGTGTATTTTTTGAGTATTAAATACTTATTTTTCTTCTTCGTGTGAGATTGATAAAAATAGCTTATGAAAGAGTCTGTAAACTTAAATGTGACTATTAGTAACAATTCCTTTTTTTTGTTTGTTTGTTTGACAGTCAGGTAATAATACAAATAAAGAATCCTCAAATCAAAAAGCTGAAAGTGGAGCTTTAATAGAAGTTGCTAAATCTAAGATACATCAGGTAAGTGTCTGCATATGACTTATACAAGAACATCCGTGCAAGTTTTTCTTAAAACCAAGTGCCATCTACTTCAAATCTAGCTCAGCATGAACTGTGATAACTTTGTCTCTCCTTGAATTTCATTTTGTAAAACCAAAGAACTAAGTCTTCCTTTGTAAGATCCATGTATGGGCAAAAACTGACCTAACACAAGAACAGTCTAAATCAGCTGAGGCTTTATTTCACTGTACTGTTCTGTGGAAAAAATATGTGAAGAAACAAAATGCTTCTCTATCAGCATTCACTTATTGGTGTTTTCAGTTTCATAGGTAAATGTCTGGGATTAAGAGGTTAGATTATTTTAATTAGTTTGTCATTTTAAGTGCTAGTGTTTCAGTGTTTGGATATAGAGTAGCTGTTGACCATTGAACAAAATGTACATCTGCTTGCTGTAAATATGAAGCCTATAAATTTGTTGTTGAAAGTCTGAATAGATTTTCTCTTTTAGGAAGTCTTTTTGATCAGCTTTTAATACCTATTTTGAAGATGTATATAAATACTCTGTAATAAATCTCCAGATATGGTTCATCTTGCAAACCTGCACAAGTTATTGTTTTTTATTTAACAAATTTAATTTTTTAACAGTATAAAGTGAGAGCCTATATCCAGATGAAGTCACTAAAAGCATGCAAAAGGGAGATCAAGTCTGTTATGAATACAGCTGGGAATGTAAGTATTCTTAAGGCTATTGTTCTTCTAATCTAGATCTGTCTTCTATCTTAACACTGAATTTGCTAATTTTCTTTACAAAGAAAGGTCTTACTGAGGTTGAATGTCTGAAATAATGCTTTATGTAGTTGGCTGGGTTTGTGATCTCTTTTCTGCAAGTGTGATTAATGTAGAATTTTCTTATTTGTGCTGTTTTCAGTTGCTCAGAAAAACGCACTTTATTGTTAATGATACCAAAACAGGGTCAGTTTGCTTTATAATTTAAGCAGTGCAAAACAAATTTTAGTTTAGTATAAATGTTATGGGAATTACAAACTTCTGCTGTCATTGCTGGCTTAAACCAGTTCATAAAAGATTAATTCTGGGGTACTCAGTTTTTTGGTTTTTTTTTTCTTTTTGTTGGAGTTTTTTGGCGGCTTACCTCTTGCTAGAAAGCAGTTTCTTTTTTTTATATAGAAGTTCTCAACCCAGAATTACATCCACCATCCCAGATAAATTCTACATTAACTGAGGAGCAGGGAATGGTAGGAGAGCAATTCCCTTCTGTTGCCAGTCTCAACAGCTGCTAGTTTGACAGAAATCCTTCTGGATCCTGAGGTCTCTGTTGGCAGACCAGGACGATCACAGCCCAGGAGGAAGCTGTTGAACTCCACAGGGAGGGAAGCGTGGGGAGGAGTGTAGTAGAAGACAGGTTCGAGAAAGATCCTCTCAGAAAGATGCTCTGTGCTTAGCCATTGTCATGACAGAGTTCTCTAGCATAATGCTGGATTTTTAGAGTAGTAACAAAAAATATGTATAGTTTTGTAGTTCGGAGGAGGTGAGTGTTAATCACGTGCTCAACAACGAAAAGCTACTTCATGAAAATATTAAGGCCTAAGCCTGTGTATTTTTAAAATGGCAGCGGGGGCAAGCTGTTTGTGGAGTGATTTAACACTAGCAGTAGAAATCATGAAACGAGATAATTCACTGTTGTTTTCTTCTTCACAGTCAGCTCCTTCTCTCTTTCTTAAAAGCAATTTTGAATATTTGAGGGGCAATTATCGTAAAGCGGTGAAACTTCTAAACAGTGCAAACATTGCTGAACACCCAGGCTTCATGAAAACAGGTAAAGTAGAAAACCTTAATCCTGCAAGTATGTAAATGTGTAGTATAATAGGGCTACTCACAGATATTGATTTTAAGCATATTAATGATTACTTAAGCGAGTAGGCCCTGAATGTCATGGGTTTATATGCTGGATACGTTTTCATCTTTCTTGTTGTGCTCCTTCATGTAACACTGTTGTGTTTTTCATTGAACATTCTTCTAGACAGTGCAGTGGTTGTCTAAGAAAATGGATTTGTGACAGTGTAAATGTAATATTTGTAAGGCTTATATTTGGGTCTCTAAAGACATGAAACAAAAGGCAACGTACTAGATCTAGAAATGAGACTTCAGATTGTACTTGGAGAGGAGACTATAGCAGTTGTAATGATTATTGTGGGGGAAACACAAATGTTTCATGAAGTGTAGAGGTTTGACTTCTATTGTATGCCATTTTAAGTTACTTCTATATCTAGAAAGTATCTATGTGTACACATGCACAGAGATACAACAGCTTCTAAATGGGTATACTTCTTTAGATAGAAAAGTTTTTTATATACTATAAATATATACACTCACTGTATAGGATATTATTTAAATATATTTGAGGTTTTAGTTGACTGTTTAAAACATCAGTTGAAAAATCTGGAGAGAAAGCTGTGTCTTGTGTCAGCAGAGAGTTAGGATTTCAAAAAATACTTGACTGTAAAACTACTGAATTTCTTTATTACTTTGTTTAATGCTGCTTTTGTGATAGTACTCAATTTTTTGTGCTGCAAGATAATATATCTAGTAGATATTGCTGCATGGATTGCAATTAGATTATAGAAGCTGCAGAGTTGGCCCTGGGAATCACAAGACTGAGTAAATTTTGTAAACTTCTGTATTTACACATAAATTTAATGGAAAACATTAAAAACATTTGCTATAATGTCTGGGGAGGAGTGGCTGGAAAGCTGCCTGGCCGAAAAGGACCTGGGGGTGTTGGTAGATAGCCGGCTGAACATGAGCCAGCAGTGTGCCCAGCTGGCCAAGGAGGCCAACGGCATCCTGGCTTGTATCAGGAATAGTGTGGCCAGCAGGAGCAGGGAAGTGATTGTCCCCCTGTACTCGGCGCTGATGAGGCCGCACCTGGAATACTGTGTCCAGTTTTGGGCCCCATCACTACAAGAAAGACATTGAGGTGCTGGAGTGTGTCCAGAGAAGGGCAACGAAGCTGGTGAAGGGTCTGGAGCACAGGCCTTATGAGGAACGGCTGAGGGAACTGGGGTTGTTTAGCCCGGAGAAGAGGAGGCTGAGGGGAGACCTTGTCGCTCTCTACAACTACCTGAAAGGAGGTTGTAGTGAGGTGGGTGTTGGTCTCTTCTCCCAAGTAGCTAGCGATAGGACGAGAGGAAATGGGCTCAATCTGCGCCAGGGGAGGTTTAGGTTGGAAATTAGGAAAAATTTCTTTATGGAAAGGGTGGTCAAGAATTGGAACAGGCTGCCCAGAGAGGTGGTGGAGTCACCATCCCTGGAAGTGTTCAAAAAACGGGTAGATGTGGCACTTTGGGACATGGTTTAGTCTAGTCTACCCTTGATTGGTTTAGTGTGGACTTGGTAGTGTAGGTTAATGGTTGGACTGGATGATCTTAAAGGTCTTTTCCAACCTAAATGATTCTATGATTCTATTCTGGCATATTTGGACACTTCTTTTAGAATTTACTGTAACTTATCTTTTTGACAGTTTTTATGTTTTAAAGTTCTTCTTATAACTTAACACTTCCTGGAATGTTTTATTTTCATATAACTATTTTGCATTAGCTTTTTTGCACAGTACAATGTTCACTTAATAGTCTTCCTAGGTTAATTTGTTAATGGTCTGTTTCTTGGTTGTTTGGATTTTTAGGGTGTGTTTTACTTTTTTTTTTAATCACTGGTAACCCTGTAAATCTTCAATTACAGATAAGTCAAAAGTTTAATTTTCTGTCCTTTATTAATTAGAAGAACCTTTTTATAGTGTTACCTGAACATGATATATTTAGGAAAAAAAGTGTATTTCCTGCTTGTGTGGTTAGGCTGACATATTTGCTTATTTTATAAAAAATAGGTAAGTAATATCATTCAAGAATTTCCTTTTTTACAAGAGCCATCTGTTAAAAAATATGAAGTACTTGCATGCTAAATGCTACAAAAACTTCCAGGTGAATTTACTTCAACTTGCAGTCTGATAAATTTGCTTTATACCTGGCTCTCCTAGAATATGGTGCATAAGATCTGGAAATCTGTGGCTGCTTATATACAGGTCATTTCAGGTCAACTGTCCAAGAGAACTAGGGTGGTATACAGAAATTCAGGTTATTAGAATGCTTGTGAGGCAGGGATGTAAATGCATAATCCACGAACATCTCGCTGAAGAACACTTCAATAAACTACCATAATACGCTGACCTGTGAGAGAGTGGTGGGAGCATTTTGTGGGCCCAGTGACATTTTTTTGGTTTACAAAAATGGTCTTTTGCTTTTCTCTCAGGTGAATGCTTAAGGTGTATGTTCTGGAACAACCTTGGCTGCATCCACTTTGCAATGGGAAAGCACAATTTAGGAATTTTTTACTTCAAAAAAGCCTTGCAAGAAAACGATAATGCATGTGCACAGCTAGGAACGGGTAGCTCAGATCCAGGTAAGACTTTTAAGAGACGAAAATAGATGGTGGAAGAGGGGTGGGCAAATCAAGAAAACAGAGGATAGCAGATTTCAGTAATTATCAGCAAAATTCCTGTTTCACCTCTTGGCAGAGGACAGGATAAAGAGGGTGAGAAGTTTGATTATAACTTTATTTTAGAGTACAGTTGCTGTTGCCAGAAACAGATGATTATGAAATACCTTCTTTTTTTGCTGTTCTCTTTGACATGCCATGGGGGTGGGGCAATGAATTCTCTCTCGTTTATAGTCTTTGACCATTAGATGTGACAAAAGGAAAGCTTCTGTAGCCCATTATGTATCATTAAAGATGTTAGTTATAGTCGTGCTGACAGTATGTAGAGTTATCAGGACTTAAAGGATGTGTTTTGGTTTGGTGTTTTTTTGTTGGTTTTTATTTGTTTTTTTTTTAACTTGGAAGATCTAGAAAATGTGGAGTGCAATACCGTTAAATTAGCATTTGGAAGATGGTATATTTCTCAAACTTTCTTACTGAACAATTCCCAGACTTGTATGGGAAATGTTCATCTATTGTTTAGTTTTATGGTTAGTTTTATGCATCTGCTTTTGTAAGTATACCAAAGGACAAGAAAATAAATGTTCTAATAAGTTCTCTTACTTTGGTTAGTAATGCTTAAGTTTTTCTTCTCTTCCAAGTGAATGATTTCACAGGTGAAGTGATAACTTTTTAATTTCTTGTTTTCTTTAAAATCTCATTACTATCACACATTTTATTGTTTTTCCTGTTCCTCCCTGGCCCTGTACCTAAGTGCAGTCTTAGATACCAGTGTGAAGACAGAAAATGTTTTGTGCTTGTTAACAGCGAAGTGTTTTTCTTCTGGAATTTATGAGAGTAACAAAGATGTGTATTCTCATGAATCGGGACTTCAGTAGTATTATATAACATTCAACTTGAGTGGCAAGGAACATAAGTGGTTCACATTTAATGTACTTCAACCCTTATTAAGAATACAATTTATTTGTCTTTGGTATCAGCTTTGATGTGGACGGAATTTATTTACAGAGGGAGGCTAGTGAATTTCTGTGATGAAGGGGTTTTTTGATAGTTTTTGAGGGTTTCCCACAGCTTCCCTCCTCTTCTCAGAGTTATGTTTTCAGCTCTCCTGACCTGCACATCCAATATTATGTTATCCTTTTCTGCAGGTAAAAAATTTTCAGGGAGACCCATGTGTACACTACTGACTAACAAACGGTATGAGTTACTCTACAATTGTGGAATTCAGCTCTTGCATATTGGGAGACCCTTAGCTGCCTTTGAATGCCTGATTGAGGCAGTCCAGGTTTATCACTCAAACCCTCGTCTTTGGCTGAGAATAGCAGAATGCTGCATTGCTGCCAATAAGGGGGTAAGTAGATTTACAAATTCCTTATTTTGATTGTAGTTATGAAATGCATCTGATCACAAAAGGAAGAAATGATGCCTTGAGTTGAGCTATACATTTTAAAGGCCTTATATTGCAACACCTCTGTGTAAGTCCAGATTCATTCTTTTTATGTGTATGTGTGTTTGCATGTTTAATCTGAAGCTGCAGTAGGTGGAGGAAAACTACCATAGAAACAGTGTCTTGAGACCCAGTCTTTAATTGACTTTTCTAAGATCAGAAGAAGAATTTGAGTAGTCTCTTCAAAAGATTGGCATGAGAAAGCACCTAAGTGGCTGCTGTAGCAAAAAGTTACAAGTTTTTTGCTGGAGAGACTAGTTAAACATGATTTTGTTTTGGCAATTTACCATCACACCCCTTTGGCATTCCATCTCATAATCTGAATGGGTAATCCTGTATTGGTTTGAAGCACATTAGATTTTGCTAAGTCACCTGATGGTTTACATTACTTTGTCTTGAAATAATTTTAGAAATAGAAGGATATTATTTGGAGAGAAATTTGTATTATTCTCTGGTGAGGCATCACTTCTGGAAGCAATATGTTCTTTCTGTAGTGAATGCTCTCTATTTAAAATGTAGATACTAACATTAACAGTTTGACCTACTATTTATAGATATTTTATGATGCCTCAGCTTTCCACACTCATTTCGTATTCATAGAAAAATCTTGGGGTTTATGTTTTTTTATATATATGGATGCATATATATGGTATATATTAAAACCAACCAACCAAAAAACCCTCACAGGTAATTCTGTCTCTCTTGTGTGAATGGAGGAATTAAACTTGTGTAAGATCTTTTCTCTGTACTAAGTTTTGTACTTTCAAGAATTTCTATTACTGGATTATAGAAACAGCAAGATGAGATTGGAGTCTGTGACCAATTCTAGTAACCAAGGAAAGAAAATTTTCATGGCTACCCTTCCAGGTTTGATGTTAGCGTTGAGGCTTGATGCACAGAAACAACTGTGATAGCTTTTGTTGCTGATGCTTTGAGGAGGAAGGGGTTTTTCTTCTTTTGGGAAATTTATTGACTGGATTTTTATGTTTATACTCTAGGAATTACATTACAGCCTCTGAAACGATGAGTTTCTATGTTAAGTTTTAGCTGGAGTAGTAGGGGAAAACATAAAACTATCCAGTAGATATTCTTTGTCTCTATCTAGCTAGATACTAATGCGTAAAAGATATGACTGAAAGTATGTTGCTGCTGTTTTAGCAGATAGTAAGATTAGTTTTTTGATGTTTTCATGAATATGGTTATTGGATCAGACTGGTGAATAATCTTGTTTAAAAAAAAAAAAAAAGCACTATATCCTAGAACTTTATTGGAAGATGCAAAGACTCTTGTAGAGGACTACTAAAAGTATTTGGCTAAAGAGAAGCTTCCTTCCTGGGATGTTCTGAATTATTTACAGTTTTCTTGATGTACAAGTAATATAAACTTAAACGCTTCTTGTTTAATTCTGTCTACTGTAAATCCACTGTCCTAATTCAGATGTGGCTTCATTTTATGGGACTAAGCTGGATGTAGGTAACAAGATATGCTCTGATTTCCATTGAAATCTTTGCCTGCGTTCTTCCTTCTCAGCCAGCCAAAACTCATCTGAAGTTTCATTATTTTCTCACTCTGCTGCTGCTGGAGGTTGAGAGGGGTGAGACTGTAGTGTGGCTACCAGAAAAGTGGCATAGGCTGAGGAAGCAGAGATCAACCTTCTCCATCTGAAGCTGTTATGATCACAGCTGCTGGGGAACTGAATCCCTTCCACTGGCAAAGTCTGTGGAAACCTGCTGATAGTGGACATACTGCATGCCCTCTGGGGCATCTTGGTTTCAACCTGTTGATCCATGTCTGTTTAGGATAAGCCCGTATGTTAAAATTCAAATGGGTAGTGGGGACAGGGATCATTCATTCTTTTGAGTAGAAAACTGCACCAAAATAGTATGTCTGTGAAATTAGAGGTACTGTGCTTGATTCCCTGTGAAACTGTAATTCACCCATCATGTGTGGGCATGACGATGTAATCTGTAATTGCATGATCCCATGCAGGTATTTCCATAGTATGCCCATTTCACTCAGTGCACAGGATGGGTGGGATTAATTGAACAAACAGCTATATTCACTCTATTTTTCCCCCCCCTTCTGAATTCTTTGTTTTCCCTCTCTGGATGGTCTCTGCACCTTTATTTACTGCACACTATCCAAATCCTTCTAAATACAAAAATTCATAACTTTTCCCTTGGGAATTTCAGTGGTGCTCATTATTTTGGTGTCTCTCTTTCAGAACACTTAAGATATTCACAGCTTTATACGAGAGGTTTGCTTATATCCCCATTTCACAGGCACAACATTGAAGCTTCAAGAGTGTTGGGTCAAAAACGCACTGACTTTGTGTGTGTGCTAGCTATTGTCAGATACTTCTGAGTACTTAGGCTTGTAAACCCCAGCGAGTGCGGGAAGAACAGCTTTCTTCATACTGATTTTGCAAGTTACAAGTCAACACATAGATAAAGAAGACACAGCTGATCATCTCCAGTGGAAAGCTGGATATGGAAGGCTGGATTAGCATAGGTTTTGTGGAAAAAAAACAAAGGTAGGATTCTGTTTACAAGGACAGTGTTTAGCACCCTGGAAAAGGGAAATACAGACCCTTTTGGGGCACTTCTTTTTTCACTGTAGACTAGCCAAAGCAGTAGATCATGCCAGGCTCCTGAAGCCTAGCTTCCTTTCTCCTACAGTTGTGATGTTGTGTGGTGTGCCAGAGAGTTTGAATGTGTGTCACAAAACCAACTTGTTGCTTCCTAAATTTGCAATCTCACGAGAAAAAAATTAACTCTGGATGCTGTTAATATTAAAGGCAAAGGGGAAGTGTCTTTTAAATTATAAGATAGATTTGCAATGTGACAAGTAAGGCCCTAAAATCAATAGTGTATTTAATCTGACCTTGTAACTCAATTTGCAATAATATTCCTTGGTATCTAAGTATGGATTCATATTTATGCTCTGAACACCATACAGAAAAGTAGTTTCACTGAAGCTAACTTTCACCTGCTTTAGTATTTTAGTTTATAAAGTATAGAAGGAAGATGATTCCCTTTCTGCAGTTCTTTAATGCATTTTTTTAAATATATTCTTTGTATCCGAACTATCTGTATGTGTGGGGTTTTTTCCTATTTGACAGTAACTGCCACTATAATGTCAATATTCGTCTTCACAATAGATTGTGATAAATTTTCTGAAAAGTGATATTTAAAATACAGATCTAGGATAAATTTTTCATTACAACTGCAACTCTTTGTCAGTTATCAACAAAGTTGTTAAGATGGCTTATGGTAAAACAAACAAACCCAGTGAATATGGTGTAGAGATAATTCTTAGGACGGATGTTTAGGGTGCTTTAAGTTTGTTTGACCCCCACAATGTCTGCATACTCAAAAAATCTGTTAAATTAATGTAACTCTGCATATGTTGCAGTTCAGCTTCATGTTCCCCATGGGATGGTTTGAGAGCAGCACTCAGAGAGTGTTTTTCAATGCTGTGTAAGCAGGGAGAGAAGATGACAAGCGTTACAGTGCCAATTCTGAATATTATTTGGCTGATAATATGATTTCTTTTTAGATATCCTAGCAGTTCTTTTAATACTACTTGGTTCATTGTTCTTTTGCTTTCAAAATGGAGGAGAAACTAGGTCAGTAGGCTATCAGACAAGCTGTCAGAACTAATCTGTGGTTACACTGTGTGCAGTAAAATCCCTCTGCAACACAAAAAGAATAGAAGGTGTCTGATCCTTCATGGTACTTAAGATTTAAAACTGTATCCATCTAAACTATTAATTCTTACATTTTAGCAGGTGTAAAGTTGTCTTCCAGCTTTCACTTATTGTGTCAAGCTCTCATTCAACAGCCTTGATATTTTAGTCTTTTTTTTTTTTCCCCTTTTAGACTTCAGAACAAGAGACTAAAGGTCTTCCCAGCAAAAAAGGAATTGTGCAATCTATAGTAGGTCAAGGCTACCACCGTAAGATAGTCCTAGCATCCCAGTCAATACAGAATGTCGTTTATAAGTAAGTATGTTTTCCATGGGCTCTTTATTTTGTTGGTATAGCTTTGTTAAGGGTATGTATCTGTTTATCAGGAGGTTTTAAAACTGTCATGGAATAACTGTTCATTTTGGAATTTTTAATGTAGTGAAGAGAGGCATGCTAAAATGCTTGATGAACTACTTAAACATCGTTTGGATGCCTCGCCTGTGGTGGCCAGCAGAGGGCTTAACTGTGTATTCATTGTAACTAAGGTGGCTGTTAAAGCTTAAAATTGATTTATCTGAAATTTATATTTCCAGTTAGCTAAATCTGCCTTCTTTTTCTTACTTAAAAAATATTTTCAGTAATCCACTTTTTCTAAAGTGCAGGAAGAATCTTTTTGCTCTGTCATAAAACTTCGGGAAGTAAAGTCAAGAAAAACAGGAGAACTTCTTGTAACTATTTAGTTGAATCTGCTCACTCTATTTGGGCATAGTGGTGTGTTATCTGTATATAAGAATAGCAAGATAAATACGTCTTCATAAATTAAATGTGTTATATTAAAACATGATTTAACTTTTTTTGGATAAAACTCTCTCTGCATTCAGATCTTTCTGGATCTCTGCTTTTATTTTTTAATTTAGTAGGGTTTCTACTCACTGGCTAACTTCTGTGTCTCTTTAAGTGATGGGCAGTCCTCAGCAATACCTGTAGCCAGTATGGAATTTGCAGCGATTTGTCTAAGAAATGCCTTGCTGCTGCTGCCAGAAGATCAGCAGGAGCCAAAGCAGGAAAATGGATCTAAAACTAGTAATCAGCTGGGGGGAAATACAGAAAGCAGTGAAAGCAGTGAAGCATGCAGGTAAACAGAATTGCGTATAAACCTTTCTTTTTGTCCAGAGTTACTCTGGGCTGACAGTCTTTGTCTGCTACCTATCCTGTTTGGCCAGCAGAAAAAAAAACCGAATTTGTAAATTCTTAGCAGTGTTGGGATATCCAAGGAAATTGTTTAGCTGCTCGTTGGTTTAATTGCTGATATGCTAATTTAAGAATAAAATACTGAGCTCATTCCTACCATTCCTAACAGCTTTAATAAATTAGACAATGAAATTCTTTTTTCACTGGCCATCTTTTTTTCTGTGTTGAAAATGTTATGTTTTCCCACACCCTCCCACCATGCATATTGGTATTTCTCTAATTGTAAGTGAAGTTTCACGTGTTGCAGTGATTTTGTGTGTGTGTGCGCATGTACCATGTACTTGATTGAATATATAAATGTCTAGCAGCTTAGTTGTAAACATTTCCCCATTATCACATTTGACATTCATCAGCCTTAGTATGCTTTGTTGTGTTTGTTTGAGACTAGAAATGGGAAACTGGATTTAGAAGATAAGTAGGAAAGCAGCATGGAGCTATTGCTTAATAAATTACATTTTACATAAAAGAGTTTAAGAAAAATCTCTCTTTTTTTCTTTCTCCTTAAAGCTTCAGTAAAAGTAACTTGTAGACAACATATGTCAAATGTTAAATAGCAGGAAGGTGTGTTAATTTTTTGTTGATCCTGACACTTTCCAAACTTCCTTTTGAAGAGTAACTTTGTTGGACACACTCTGTATTTTCATTAATGACCATTTTGAGAAGGGAAGAGTTACAATAACTAATCTGTAAAGAAGTGGCTATGTTAGAACTTGAACTACTTAGAGTAATGAAAAAACACAATGTTTTTGTCAGACCTAAGTACAGGTAAATTTTAAGAAGATAAGATCCATTTGTCACATGGCAGGATTTACTGCACATATCCTGTGTTGCGTAGGCACAAGGTGCATCTCCATATATTCTGAGGTTGCCTGGGGATAGACTAGGACTGGGAGTTGGTGACTGCTACTGTTACGACAATATTTGAAGGCTGTTCTCTGTAACCCTTTTCTTCCTAATGACAATCCTTCCTGCAAAGTGACCAAATGATTTATAAACTTTGCGGGGGAGGGAGGTGTTTCCTTTTTGCTTACTGAGGTTGGAGGTTGTGAACTAACTTCCCCTGGCAAGCTGTATGCAGCCCATTGAGATGAAGCTCCTCTGGTTAAATGAGGCTTCAATTTTAAGCTTATGGGGCCCACTGAGTGGCAGTGATGAAAACAAAATGGTGGCCCTTACTCAGGTGAGACCTCCTTTTTTGTTTTGTTTTTGATGGTCTTTTTTTGTTTGTTTTTGTAGAAGTGAGGAAAAGAAAACATTCCCTGTATGGGAAGATCCTTTACTATCTTCTGCTTTCAAAACCAGATGCTTCTTCAGCTTAAAAAAAAAATTTAAAAAGGCTCCCTCATATCTCCCAGTGGTCATTGCCAATTTCGAAATATCCAGCAACAAAGCAGGCTATTCTTGAATTTGTGTGTGTCACATTCTGAAAGGTTCTTCAAGGATTTGTTCCTTCTGATAAGGGACCCTCTGCAAGAGAACAGTAAAAGATATAAGGCATTTGAAGAAAGTCACACTAATTGAACAGGAAGGTTTTGAAGCAAATCCCACTAATTGAGCAGGCTGACTGGGAGACAGATTCTTCTGTTATTCACACGAAAACAGTGAATACTTTTGATTAAGGGTATTTTTTTTAATCTATTTTTTTGGCAAAGGCATGAGGTTTATACACTACAACGGTGCAGAGTACAGGTTTCCTTGGAGTCTGCTATCTGTTTTGAAGGTCTAAGTTGGAGTAATCTTACCTGCTTGTAATAAACAGATACGAAACTACATCAATTAAAAAGTTGTTCTTAGGTGGACAGACTCAGTTTCAATTCCGATTTTTTTTTCAATCTGTTTTTTCTAAACATTAGTGTGTCTTTCTGCCAAGGTGTGGCTGTTAACCTTCTCTTCAATTCTCATTCCAGAAGGAGGTTGTCTTTCAGCTTACTGGAGAGCAAAGTTGCATACCTTTTAAGTAGACTGAATACTTGCTCCCCCAAAAAAGCTAAGCATAACTTTAAGAAAGTGGAATTTTATTTAAGGGGGGGGGGGGGGAAAGACATTTTGAAATAATAATAACGGGCAGCTAGAAGTCTAAAGGAAGCCATAGCACTTTGTGGATTATCTTTCTAGAATATTTATGTAATTGGTTTTTAAGATGTCTAGGGAGAGATCTAGTTCACTGCTTTTCTTACAGGCTAAAAGAAGAGAGGCTACAAATGCAGTGAGTTCTGCATCTCTCCAGTTTAAAGTTCTTGTCCCACACCGAACTTCAAAAATAGCTTGAGGCTGTGGAGAATGGCATGGGTTGTTCGGTCCATCAGTCAAATCCTTCCCAGCAAATGTCCCCCTTCTTCCTTCTCAGATAGAATGGTTAGGATAAGAGCATGTGCCTCAATTTCTGCATAGCTTCATTTCCATGGTTTTTAGGTTATAGAATTTTTGCTGTCCTTTTAAATGGAGTGAATAAATATCAATGCTTATTACACTGAGGATTTTTAATTAATTATTTATAGTCACTCCCTATAATTAATACACTGTTTTTATTCTAGCAATAAAAGTCATGAAGGGGATAAATTCATTGCAGCTCCACCTTCTTCACCTTTGAAGAAACAGGAATTAGAAAACTTAAGGCAAGTAAATAATACAAAATATTCACCACTAAATGAGCCCCCTCTTAAACTGTGCTATGATTCTGGAGTCATTGCTAGCTTATTTTTTGTAGGCACTTGCAGCATTGAATTGTAGCTGTTAATCTAAGGATGCCTTTTTTCAAATGCGTGTGTTTCCTTTCTTCTGGGCTTTGACTCCGAACAAGTAGAAATCATCCAGAATTTCAATTCAGAAGGTAGATCAGTTTGTATTGGATCCCACTGTTATAGGCTTGGCATTATATATTGGGCAAAACTAAAAAAATCAAGTCACCTAATGACAAAGCTAAAAACCTGACAATGGCTATCGTGACTGGTGGAAGGGGTGGAAATGACTGTACAGTACCTTTTTCCTTTCAAAGCCTTGGTAAGGCTAGTTTGGAATTCAGACCACACAACATTATATGCTTGTTGGATGGAAAAAGAAATGAAGGTGGTAAAAGCAGCTATGCTGCTGTCAAATAAGAACAGTGCTCCTTTCAGCAGAAGTGAATCCATAGTTTGCATAAAATAGAAAAATTGCCTCTTTCCAGGCATTTGACTTCTTCACTGTGGAAGAACATAGGTAGAATTTGACTGTAGACTTTTTCATGTTCTCAAAGATCCTTAAACTACTTGTTCAGCAGTCTGAGTGCTCTCCAAACAGAGTAACTCCCATGTGTCTAAATAAGTACTGTGTTATCTGGAACCTCTTTACTTTTCCCCAACAAGATTATCATTTGCTTGCAATGTTAATTATTTCAGGTGGCTGCCAGCCCATTGAAATTCTCTCTCACTATAAAGCTTGCACCTGTTTAGAAAAAAAGAAATCTGTTTTAAGTTTCCATTATGGACAAAGCATACAGTAATTTCCCACTTAAACTCTTGGGTAAACACTCTGTTCCAGCCTAACCCCAGGTAACCTGTGTTTTTATAATGACCAGCTTAACCTTTACTTTGCTCCACTACGTGTAGCAAATCTACTTGTATTCGTTTAAAAGCAATTTAGCAGGAATCTGTGAGGAGACATTACTGAGACCTTGATTATTTATTCTGAAGTGGTACAAGACTATGCTACTCAAAATAGAAAGCACTGGATTAAAAACAGTGATGTGGGTTCGTTGTGCATTGTTTTTTCTTTTTTCTTTTTTTTTTCTCCTGGCTGTTGAAAATGTGGTTGCCACATGTCAAAATTACATGGTGTCACATTGTGATTTTTTTTTTTCTTTTTTTAAAATACATAGTCTTTTCTTTCACAATCAGCTGTTGTTATCTACTGATGAAACCTGACAACATGTCAGGAAAAACTTACCAGTTTAGCAAGAATTACATCATATAAGGAAAGGAAAGGCATTGATTTATTTTTTTGCAATACTTGCTTTGGTGGTTAAATCCAGAGGACTAGACATCCCTAGAGTGTGATTTGGCTAAAATGATTTCTAGGTTTCTGCAGATAGCTGTGAAAAGCAAAATATGTTACACTCAAATGTTAGTATATTCCTGTAGTCTTGCTCATTAAGGAGCTAAGTGAGAAAATTAAAATTCTTGTCTAGTCAGGGAAAATTAAGAAAAAATTCTGAATGGCAAGGATTATCCTGAGGAAGAGGTGACTATTCAATTCAGTTTTTCCCTGTTAAGTCACTGGATTGAAAAACCTCTACTGCTTCTAGAACTGAAACAGGCAAGTTAAATGCTTTTTTTGCATGATTTTGTACAGTTGCACATCCTAATAAGAGTTAAAAATGACTGACTGATTTTGCCCCTAAATAGTTCTTAAAAATACCATCTAGAAAAGGCTTATGTGTCATATGTACTGCTTGGTACTTGTGCACAAATTAGTTGAACAGACTATTCTCATAATAAGCAGTAATTCAACTGCAAGGTCTTAAAGGCAACAAGCAGAAGGCTGAGGACACCAAATGTTGCTAAGAATTTATGCATAGGAAGTAGAAACTCCAGATTTTTTTTTTCTTCTGAGTTTCTTCTAAATAATTCTGCTCCTTACTTCTCACCCTCTGAGAGGCCAATTCCCCTGCTCTGCTCTCAGCCTGTGGTATGTCTCACCATGCCAGAACAACCCAATGCTGTTAGGATACATGAAGAGTAAAAGGAGTTCTGGTAGACCACAGTACTACATTTGGAAAATTTTGTGGATTTTATTGTAAAAGTTGAAATGGATAGCAACAGACCTTGTTGTAGCCTTTTTCTCCCTAGATTGAACAACTTTGAAAATGTTAATTCCCCTTCAAAGCAGCTAGAGATAAAAGAATAGTTTGATCAGCCACTTTGTCCTGCATAGACTTGAACTGCAAGCCCTTGCTATAATGTGTGATCCAATTTTACCCTTTTTTCTTTCTTTTGACTCATCAGTTGGCCATCTCCAGTCCATCGTAATGCTTTATTTTATTTACTCGTGTATCTTTGAAGTGTGCATACCGTAGTATTGTATGTGGTATTCCAGGAGCATCACTGACACTGCTAATAATTTCACAGGTAATACTGTAGGGCCCACCATTGCTCACCAGTATACCTTGCCTCTTCTCCACAACTACCCGGTGCTGTGCTGCCTCATTTGTCTAAAGATTGCAGTGGTCTGTTTGGCCCTGTCATGGTGCTGGGAGCTCACAATGACCATCATCCCTAGCTGCCTCACTCTCTTCTTCCTCACTGTCAGCCACTGCGTAGTTCTCCCCCATCTCCCCTTTGCCGGTGCTGAATTTCCCCATTGAGTAAGCACCATCTGCATTCTGTATTTCTTAATATTTTCATTTGTTTTGTATGCATTAAAAGATAAAAAGTAGCACAATAGTAGAGATAAACTATCTTAGTTAGCTTTCTAAACTATTTCAGATTAGTGATGTTCTCCAAATGGTTTAGAAGTGCCATTTTTTGTGCCTTTGTAGTAAGTTTTGAAGAACTGGATTTGCTCTGGCTTGCCCTTTGCCTGAGAAATAAGCCAAGTCAGATGTGGAGTTTGGGTTCTGTAAACTAGCAGTTGGTGTGGGCTGACAAATCTTGTTGCCTAGACCTACACAAGAGGCTGTTTGACATGATCTGGCAGTTTAAAAAAACATTTTTCTTTTTCCTAGTGCAAAGGCAGCTTTATTTAGGGCATGCAGAGGCTCAGTGATGCTGGAAGTCTGCCGTGCTCAAAGGCGACCTGTGGAGTTTTGTCAGAATCCTGACTGGGGTGAAAAACTAGTTTGTCTTTTCCCTTGTGGTGCAATTCTTCTGCTCCGGTTAGCTGTCAGCTCTCTTGAGTGTTCGGTTTAACCAGCTCAACAATGGATCCAAGTGTGCAAGAACAGTACTGCAGGGAAGTAAACCTGAATATTTTCCTCCTCTTTAGATGGCTGTTGCTGAAGAATCTTTGCCAGCTCTTACATGGCTTAAACATTGACGAGTCCTTAGAGCAGAGGAGTAGGTTTCAGTTTTGCTGGATTACCTATTGTGTAACTGGAGTGCATCTTGTGTTGGAGTTTACACTTCCAGAAATAAAAACAGGCTTTAAAAAAGTTGTGGGAAATAGAAGGCACATATTGACGTAAGGGGCAGTAGCAGCCAACTCTGCAGGCTTTGACTTGTGTCTAAGGGTATTTAGCTGGTGATGCTTAGCATCTCTGCTGGTTTAAAAGCTGTGCTTCCTTGAGGCAAAGACAAAAAGAGGCTAGTTAGAAGCAGGCTGTTATTACAGAGGCTTTGGGTTTGTGGGGGTTTTTTTCCCCACCCCGTTCCCTCCCCCTCCCCAGTCACAACCTTTCAGAAATATTTTAGGTTTGGGACTTGAGCTGGGGAAGCTTTCCTCTCCCTCTCTCAGGCTTTTGTATGTGTTCAGATTTGATGTGACATCTGGGCACGGTGGAGAGGAAGTGGGGGGTAGGGAGAAACACTGGAGAAGTTTCTTATCCTGCTTGTGCATAATTAAGGAGCATGCCTCCTGGGAAAGAGGAATAAAGGCACCCCAGGTCCTGCCACGAATTACATGACTTACTGCTGGACTGAAAGTGGGCTTGACAGTTGCCAGAAGGTTGGCACGGTAATAGCCCACCTACCGGCGGGAGAGTCGAACGCTCTCCTCCCATCGCTCCCAATGTGAGACCCCACTAAGAGGGTCCGCTCTTCCTCCCTGGAGAAGGACAGAGTCCACGCTCACAGCAAGGCATCGCGGGCAGAGGCTTGTGCCCAGAGGACAAGGCAGCCGGCGCTGAATGATGTCTTACATAGTGGAAAATATCCCCAAGTGCTGTGTTTGAGGGGGGAGGGAGGGGAGAAGTTATTACAAAGTGTGAAGCTTGGCCTAATGATGGCATCCTGGCGTGGGGTTATTGTTTGAAGATGGAAAATGCGAGTAGTTCAGATTTCATTACAGGAACTGTCAGAGATTTTGTGGTTTTGGAAAGATAAGAAAGTCTGTGACAGCAACAAAATACCACATATCAATCAGAGTCTTGGCAGCACATTACAGCTCTCAGTTGAACACAAAACTGGAAATGCCAAATTCTCCAGTGTTTATTGTCTCCCTGTGTGCAAACATTGTACAGTATAAGAGTGAAATATGTTACAACTTAATTGATTGCTACTATGTGTTTGTAGATTGTATGTTATAGAAATCTACAAATCTGCTACTCTTTGCTGCAGCAGAAGGGGAGGGCGGGGAAGTACAAATGAGAGTGCAAGGCAAAAAGAATGAAAAGAGGGTGAGAAAGGGAGACTGTCCATGAGAAAAATGACACATGTGGTGAGGTTCATCTTTTTTGAATCTGTTATTTGTGGTCCAAATTGCAAAAAATCTTACTGAGCACACCATGATGGTCCTTGGTTTTTACTGGTAGAACACAATGTATATGTCTCCTAATTCAGAGAATACAATTGAGGCCATAGATAATGAAACGCTAGCTCCTTTACTTCATAGTTTGACACAAAGACATTATTGAAGTTTATGATTTATTTCTTCAGCATTTAACAAGAAAGAAATTTAACAGCTGCATTTGGAATCACAGAATTCTCTATTTAACATATTGGCTTCCTTCCCCCCTTTTTCATTTTTTCTTTTTTTTTTTTTTTTTTTCCCTCCAGGTGCTCAATACTTGCGTGTAGTGCTTACGTGGCTCTGGCTTTGGGTGATAACCTTATGGCATTGAATCACGCAGATAAACTTCTTCAGCAACCAAAGCTGTCGGGGTCTCTTAAGTAAGTCTGATGTGCTCATTTCTTCTTTCTCAGCCCTGCTTTTTGCTGGAGAGTTCTGAGTTGAAGCTTCCAATGTCTGTAGCTGCTTGCCAATTCTGTATCTGGTGCAAAGAATTGCTTGGCCTGCTCCTGTTCATGTTGAAGCCCTGACTAAATGTTCATTGACACGCAGGAACGCGAGTCCCCTCGTTTGTGTACGAATTCCGTGTAATTCGGAATCTATCACTGCTTTTGTTGCTATTTGTTAATCTCCAGCTATGGGTCCCATGCAGTGGCAGGACTGTTAGCTCTCTGTCCTGATTCACTGCGGGGCTGCACGTGCTCGTGTTGGCACAGGACGAGGGGCAGGAATGAGCAGCAGGGGGTGGACGACATCAGCCCCAGCCAGCGTGCCGCTGAAAGCTCGCTTATGAAACTATAGCCTCGGAGGGGAAGGTTTGCTCAGTCAGTAGGGTACCAGATCTTGGGTATACAGGACTGTCGCTTCACCTGCTACTGTTGCTTATATAGGTTCCATTCTTCGGTTTCTCTTTTTCAGTTCTTATTTGGCACTGTATTTTGGGGAAAAATATTCAAACCTAATTCTGTTTCTACCCACCAGTTCTCATACATCTCTGCAAATTCAAAAAAGGCAGCTTTAGCCCCATCCTTCTGACCTCATTTGTGCATTTTATTCCTATGTCATACCCAGGATAAAATATAGCAGAGGTTTTTATGGTAGTAATAGTATTTTTCAAAACTGGTGATGTACTTGTGGAAAGCAAGCTAACTTGTGCTTATTTTTATATGCTGGCAGCATACTCTGAAATGGTCCATGCCAATTAAATTCTTTGGCTTCCATGCTTCAAACTGCTGCAGAAGCTCATCTTTTTGCACAGTCATTGTATAAGTAAGATACTAGAGGAGTTTGTAAGGTAACACACAGTTTTGTGGAGGCAGTGTTACCATTCTGTAATGCAAGAAATGCTAGATGACAGGTTTTTTTGCAAAGACGGAGTACCATATATCTTCGTCCCAGGAAACTAGGCTTTTGTGCAGATTAGGAATATTGAACTGTTCCTGTTTTCTTAAGTGAAATAAATTGCATGAGAAAGTTACGTTTGCTGTATCGGATCTAAGTTGCAGAAGTTATTTGGGATGATTGACTCATATTTTACTGATGTTTTGTAATTCATTACAACCAACTATACAGTCAGTTTGAAGTGTACTGTATACAGCTACATAGAACAAGCGTGAACTTTTTTGCTCAACTTTGTGTTTCAGATTAAATATTTGCAAGCTAACTATGCTCTCAATCGACAGGATTCCCTCTGTTCCAAAGTTGAAAAGGAAAGCTGCTGATTAGCTGAGCTGAACTACAAGTGTCAAACATCAGACTTGCTTAATTATTTTGCAAAACCTGCAGTTGGAAAGGCGATTGTGCCCCATGGACAGGCCTGTATAGTTGCTGTCCTTAGAAATGCAGTTATCTTACAGAATTAGCTTGATTTATATTGAATGTAAAGTCACTTAACACCTCAAATTATAGATGGATCCGTATCTTGGGGTGTTTTTGTAAGGATTCCTTTTTTAATTCTCTGAGATAAAAAGCCGTACCAAGATAACGTATTTCTGGAATGGCAATTCCTGTGCATGAATGGTCGTTACTCAGGTGCAGATTTCTTCACAACATTAGAGCCTAAAAGCAGTGAATGGTAGAACTGGGTATGATGACAGTACTTTATAAGCAAGGTAACTTTCACGCAAGTGTTTCAAGTATTAGTATTCGCGTGCTCACATTAAAAGCTGCATTCAGTTTGTTTTACATAACAAATTGTGGGGGTTGTTATGCTGACGTTTGTACCTAATCCTTTGCTGTTGTAGGTTTCTTGGGCATTTGTATGCAGCAGAAGCTCTCATCTCTCTGGACAGAATATCCGACGCGATCACTCACTTGAACCCCGAGAACGTCACTGATGTTTCCCTTGGGATCTCTTCAAATGAGCAGGATCAAGGTTAATGAATACACACTTCATTAGAACTGGTTATGCTTCCAGCTGCCTTCTTGCTGTAACTTTCTATATACAAATATAATGATGACTAAGACATCTTGTTTTAAGACTGTAGGTTGTTGGGGGGGGGGGGTGTGTGTTTGTGTTTTTGTTGTTGTGTTTTTGTTTTCCTGGCTTTAGTTCCTACTTTGTGTTTGGTTTGTCTTTTGCATGTTTGTCATTCCTTTGAAGCAGCTAATTCCTTAACGTAAATAGAACTGTATATGGTAGTGTTCTGGCTTGTTTGAAGGTAACTTTTGAAAGCTGCTTTTCTCAAATGTGCAATTGTGGTTAAATTTAGGGTTCATACCTTCTTTTCCAGCTTTTTAGTCTCTAAACCAGGCTTTGGAGTACCAGTGAAGTCTACTTACTGCATTTAGTGGGACATAGGAGTTGGGAGAACTTAGTTAATCTGTATCTTAATCTTCTTGCAGTGCTTCCAGTTCAGAGTGTGTATTCTGTTACAGAAAAATACTTCAGAGCCCATCTGTATAGTTAAGTCTATAGCAGCTCTGATAGCAGTGTCATGTCTGCAGTTTAAACTTCACTGTACTCATCTGCAAATCTAAAAGCAAAACATTAAAGATAGGAAGTCTTAAGTGGCATAAACTCTTGAGCAAACTGATATGTTTTCCCTCTTTAATGTCAGACCACAAAGAAAGAAGCAAATTTGTATCTTTTAAAGCTTATTACAAAATAATACAAAAAGCTCATGGAACATGATGGTTTTGTGGGGTTTTTTTTCTTTGTAGGATCTGACAAAGGAGAAAATGAGGCGATGGAATCTTGTAAGTACCAGCCACCATATTCAGCAGACTACAGGAACTTACTTAGCCAATTTGGAATAAAAGTGTAAGAAAAAAAGATTTTATTTTTTTTTTTTTTATTGCAGCTGGCAAGCAAACCCCACAGTGTTATCCTAGTTCGGTCACATCTGCACGAACAATGATGTTGTTTAACCTTGGAAGTGCTTATTGCTTGAGGAGTGAATATGATAAAGCTCGAAAGTGTCTTCATCAGGTATGGAAAATAATCTCAAGACAGCTTTAGGGACAAATGTACTTCCTTCAAAGTGCCATTTAGATCACAGCAAATCCAGGTGATTTCATAGCCCAGGCTTATTTGCAGACTTTGCTGAGATAGCAGCTCTATTCTGTCTTTATGAACCAACCTATATTAGTAACATGAAATAAAGAAATTCTAAATTTCTTACTTGTGCAAACAGTTCAGTACCACTATGTGAAGCATTTTTTTTTCCTAGATCATATCAAAATAGTGGAATATGACTAGGAAGCCATTTCACTTTTTCTAATTTTTTTTTTTTTTTAAATGGTCCAATAGTAGTTGTTATATTTCAGAGGAGAAAGTTCTTGAGGGCCTTGAGTTTACTTCTCTGGGCCTTGAGTTTACTTCTCTCTAATCAGTTAACTCTCCGTCTAGGCTGACTTTAGGGCTGTGAGAACAAACTACAGTTCTGCTGGAGGTATGTTTCTTGCCTGGCTCTTGCCCCAGGAATTCTCAAGTACCACTTTTGAAGTTTTCCATCTTCACTTAGCCTGTGTCATTTGGTCCTTCTTACGGCTGGCACCGATCTCTTTCAATGATGATATGTTTGTCTCTTTGCAGCCATTCCTGTCTGTCAGGAAGACTAATCAAATGCATTGTCGATCTGCAAACTGAAACAGCAGTGTTCCAAATTACTTCATAGTAATTGTATAGGTGAACAGGTTCAACTTCTGTGAAGTTCTCAACCACTTAAGGCAGTTGTCTTGCACTTTTTCCTCCTGAGGCCTCTTAGGATTGGGCAGGTGTCTGTGCTTGGGCTCCGTAGCGCATGTGTAAAGCCCAAAGGAGTGTAAAGGCATCTGTGGATATAAAGTATAGTAGGCCTCTGCATCTACAATAAATCCAGTGCTTTTGGGAAGCCTCACACATTAATTATTTTGTATGCACACGTTAATTATTCTGTGTGTGGAGTTACACTGTAGGAGGGGAAGCAACAGGGAGCGCATATCCTTCGCCGAAACGGGATGCATGGTTCCCATGGCTAGATGGCCCCCACTGAGTGACAGAATAAAGGCCAAAAAAGTATTACAAGGTGTTTAAGTTAAGAGTGAGATTCTAGGTTTATTGCTGAAATGCTGAGACATTTGAGATAACTGCTGACAACTTCTTGTTAAGGTAGTAGCCTTCTTGTAAGGTTTTACCTTTAAAATTGGATAAATACTAGTTGTCCATTCTGAAGAGCACCTGAGAGAGACTTCCTAAAACAACAAAACTTACATGGTGGTTCAGAGTTCCTGAGCCAGAGTGGTAGCGCAGGGCAGGGCTAGTGTGTTTTAAGAGACTAACCTTTGCATGAAGGGAGAAAGCAGGGATTGATGAACGGGGTATTTCAGAACTTGGCTGTGGTGGGTTTTATGGGGTGGGTTTTTTTTTTTTTTTTTGTTTGTTTGAGTGGTGTCCATCCTCCCCCCTTACTTTCTCCACTCCTTTCCCACTAAGATTTAAAAGCGCAGAGGGCCTTTGTGTTTGAACTGAGAAGCAGAGTCTGGTGATACGTGGTGTGACTCTGGGTGTAGGAGCTGGTGAGACAGACAGCAGGGACCTGTCTGGGATGTCTGGAGGCAGTTCTGTAGAGCTGTGTTGTTCTGGAGGCTCTCAACTCAGGACGCCTGTCAGGTGGAGCACAGGGACCTTCAGGCCAAATTAAATTAGTGGTGTGTACCCAGTGTGCTCTAGATCAAGAGTAGGGAGTTGCATCCGGAGCCAACGTAAAAGACAGCTTCATTGACTTCATAGCTGAAAAATATTTGTATATGGAAAGCTAATGAATGATTCTTGTGAACTTTGTATTCTGAACTTTTGAGCAGTGGAGGTTGCCTTGTTCACCTCTCATCTCACCAGGAAAACACAGTAGATTGGTCCAAGAATTACAGACTCATATTAACATAAGTATACAGCAGATGGTGCGGCTAATCGGTGTGAAACTATCTTGCAAGGCAGATAATCTTTCTGTCTCTACTTGCATGCATAAACCTAAAAGTGTATTAGTTTCAAAAAAATCTTATCTTAGTTTATCAATTGTTACTTGTTTTTGTTAGCTAAGGTGATGGGAACAGTCTTGTCAAGAGGTGCTTTCTTCGAGCTAGATGTTTCTCTTAAGCACTTTCTCTCCCTACCCCTTTCTTCTTTTTCAATAAGGCTGCTTCACTGATCCACCCCAAAGAGATCCCTCCAGAGGCTATTCTGCTGGCTGTATATCTTGAATTACAGAATGGTAAGGAATGGAATTTTTTTCCCAACATTAAACCCCCTAATTTAATAGGTAAGCTGCAACATTGAATGTAACTTGATATTTTTAACATTTTTGATTTTTTACTTTTTTACAGCTAGCCCTCGTAGGCAAAATGTTAAAACAAATTTTTAAGTTTTGAAAAGTTCTGTTGACCTAGATTTGGGATACAAGGGGAGGAGGGCAGTAGTCATCATTCCTAGTCTTTATATAGAGACTTGTGCCACGATTTCGAATGACACCCTTTAGGCTGCGTCTCCATTTTACACTGCTATGGATCCATGTATCCGCACCTTCATTTCCGTTGTTTATTGCGATCCTGTTCTTACACACTCCAGACTTCCTAAACATTCATCTTCTGAGCTGAAATCTTCTATACTTTGTGCAGAAATCAGCAGACTTGGATAGGCTCAGTAAAACCCTTGATAAGGTTTATAGCATAAAGAGGGCTTGAAAGGCGCTTCATTAAGAGACAGCTGCAATCCAGGTCTCCCAAAGAAGCCATGTCAAGGGCTGTGTAGCAAGTACTGTAACAAAGCCTGTAATATTGGTAACTCCCTCTTCCAAAATCCTTCCTTCTGAAGGTTCACTGTGTTTGCATGGGGAAAAAACCCTACATAATGGGGAAACTGGAAGGATTGCACTGAACTTAGTGGGTTTTCTCCTACGATTTTACAGGTTTAATTTTTAGCAAAGAATAATTTTTCCATTTGTATTGGTATTTATTTGGTGGGCCGTGCATACAATTGAAAATTAGCTTTCTTGTTTTAAAAACATGTTGTATATACACCCTTGACATTTGCATTACTGTCTGTAATGTCACATTGTGAGGGCATTTTGTGTGAGGTTTAGAGTCTCACTATGCGGATGGGGGAGAGAAGAGGTGCCCTTCAGCAATTTAGAAGGTGCTCTGGCATTTTCCAGCTCTGAGATAAAAGCTCAATGTCTCCAGCTAAGGGTAGGTAGAATCAAGCAATACTGTTGTTTCACATTTACTTTTATCTACTACTTTTAATGGCCGTGTCAGCATTTCACTGAATATGAAGACCGCTAGTGTACGTGGCCTGGGCCTAGGGCTGGCTTGTCAGCCCTGTTCTGGGAACAGTCATTTCTAAATCATACAAAGGTACTTTTTTTTTTTCTGTTTTTTTTTTTAATCAAAAGTTGTCTTGTAGGTAACACCCAGCTGGCACTACAGATCATCAAGAGAAACCAGCTTCTTCCTTCTGTGAAAACACTTTCCGACATGCGGAAGAAGCCTGTTTTTCAGCCGGTCCACTCAATCCAGCCCATTCAGATGCCAGCTTTCACCACTGTTCAAAGGAAGTGAGATTGCGCTTCAACCTGCTGCTGCCCTGCCCATGAGGGCTTGGGATTTTGTATATTTTTTTTAACCTAGGACATCTGCATACCCCAATTGCTGGAGTGTGTTCATTTATGTAAATTTTTAATAAAACACATGAACAAAAATGCATGCTTGGAGGTGTTTGTAAAGGTTATTTCATAAAGGAGGAGAGGTTGGTACCTGTTTTCAATGTGAGTGGCTATTTACTTGCAAAAAAGAAGTGGTTAACCAAGTTGTAATTCAACACTGTTGGAGATAATATATGGGAGGGAAGTGACTGGAAGGAGAATACAATTTACCTGAACTGAAGTCCTGCTGAAATAGCAGTTCAGCTGTTGAGCAGTGTTGGGTCTATGGCTGCTGTGTTTTGACATAAGAGCCATGGTTTTGTATTCCTCAAAGAGGTGGCTTTTGTCAAACTTTGCTGTGTTGATGTAGCTATAGTGCACCACCCTGCAGCAGCTGGGAATTTGGTCCTTGCTGTAGCTGAAGCTGCTCCTTCAGGTGTAGGGATGGGGGTATGGGTGCCCCTTATTATGTTAAGTGCAAATACCATGTGCCCAGCGTTAGCAGTGTCTTTCAAATCATCTTTCCTCCTTAAAACTAGCAGCTGTGCTGCAGGCCTGAAAGGGTTAGCAGGGCACAGGAGCCAAGAGGTTGTGGTGTAGGGACAAAGTAATGCCCTCAACATTGCACTGCAGTATTAGTGACAGCATTAGTTTGTACATCATTAGTATAAGCCACCCTTGTGAAAAAAACAAACAAACAAACCAACCAGGCTGTGCCCCTTTTTGAGTGTGTGTGGGCAAGATGGCAGAGGCTTAGTGTGAGGGAGCGGGTGCTGATTCTTGTGAGCAGGGTGCAAAATCCAAAAGGCCATTTGCCAAAACCAGGAAAAGCATAAGAGCTGACTGGAGAGCAAGGCCAAAACCTGGTACAGCTGCTAAACCTTTGTCAGTGCAGCAAGGCAGGGGGCTGAAGGGGGCGGGTAGGTTGTAGGGCGATGGTTGCGGCAGGCAGTGGGTGCTCTGAAGGGACCGTGGCTGGGGAATGCTCTTGCTTTAGCTGGATGGGGGTTTGTGTTGGGTGAGGTTGGTTGTTTTCTTCTCCCTGCTTTTCCTTTGTCCTAAAGGAAGGTATAAGGGTGCAGATTCAGCATTAAATTGCCTGGCTGTAAGAAAAAGGGTATGGTTTGTGGGTGTGGTTTTTTTTGTTTTTTTTTTTTTTAAAATGCAGTTTCCACTTTAGAGGAACACCTCTTGCTTTCAAAAACTTTTGCTCAAACCAAGAGGCTGTAGGAGTGCAGCACAAGCAAGGAGCCTCTGGTTACTTATTGCGAGTATAGGAGAAGGGTTGAGCTATCCTGCCTTGGGACTTAATCCAGGCATAAGATAATCAAGCCCAGCATGGAACATTGCATCTCTCCTCGCTTCCCCTCCCTGGCTGTTTTGTGTCATTTCAGCTACTCTGAGACTTTGCCCAGATAATCTCCAGGGGCGAGCTGGGATAATGCCTTATCTTCCTGTGCTGCTGGCATTGTACTTTGGCCTCCAGCCCACCACCAGGAAGGTCACACTTCCACGTGGCCACCTGGGGTGCAGGTCCTGCTCTCAGCAACTTGAGCTTTAGGTAGTGTAGATGGCCCAGGTTTGCCCCCAAGAGCTTGAAGAAATGAGCCACAACCAACAGACTCAAAATAGTAAGTTTATTAAACAATGTGCAAGTTGTAGAATGAGTACAAGCATGTGTCCCCTCAGCAGGAAGCTAGCCATCAAGAAAGCTTGAGAACTGCTACTAGCCCTTGGCTGCAAGGTAGCTGGCTTTGCTACTTTTCAAGGCCTCTGGAGTAACGTCCAAGTAGCTGACTTTTTCAGTAACTTTTCTAGCGCTGTAGGAGGTGGGATGGACTCTGTCTTCAGGTAAGGGCAAACAGTTTAGAAGTGTTAGGAATTTAAAAAAAAAAAAAAAAAATCAGGAAGAAGGGTGTCGAGGTTACCTTTCTGAAAGAAAGGGGAGCTGATACATCCCTCAAGTCTAAAGTAGATTGACTGATTAAATACAAAAAGGTTAAGGATACTCGCTGTGTGGTCCCGAGCCCTGAATAGAGAAGATTCTTCTCTGCCCTTCCCCGCCCCCCGCGGAATGCGGGGCATTGACATGCAAAAGATGCCCCTGCCCCCCCGTCAGCCCTGCCCAGCTCCCCCCGGAGGCACCCAGCGCTCCCCTCGGGGCTCCACGAAGGACGCGGTCCTTGTTCCCCAGATACCACGCATCCTCCCACGGCTGCATTTGCATGTGAGCAGAAGCGTTCAGCCCCAGCTCCCACCTAACAATGGCTGCTCTTCTGCCCTAAGGCGGCTGCATTGACCACAGCAGCTCCGGGATCCCCCACCACCCCGCCTGTAGCACTGCTGCTTGAAGAGAATAGAATCAAATCATTAAGGTTGGACAAGTCCTCCAAGATCATCAACCCAACCATCAACCCAACGCCACCATGCCTACTAAAACATGTCCCCAGCTTCCACATCTATAACACCTCCAGGGATGGTGACTCCACCTCCTCTCTGGGCAGCCTCTTCCAATGCTTGACCACTCTTTCAGTAAAGAAATTTTTCCTAATATCCAATTTAACACCCCCCCCCCCCCCCGCCCCCAATGCAACTTGTGGCCATTTCCTCTCATCCTTTTGTTAGTTACTTGGGAGAAGAGACCAACACCCACCTCACTACACCCTCCTTTCACAGGGTGAGAGGTGGTGACTGTCAGCTAGTGGGTTTTGTAATTTTACCACTAACAAAGTGGAAAAATAAGTATCCGAACACATCTAGGAGGGGAGCAGTCAAGGACCTGTCTCCCTCTCCAGCACTGGCATAGAGTCACAGTCCACTTTTGCCTTCTCCCTTGGTTGTGCTTAGGCTCCAATAGTAACGAAGTGAAGGTCAAGTAGAACCACAAGCTGTCTTGTAAAAGCAGTGGGAGGAGGAGCAGCAGCACAGGCTGGGCTGTGTGTTAAGTTGGTAAAGTCAATAATGTTTACTGTTTTGGTTTGTCGCTCTCCTCCTGCCCTCCCCTTGCCTCCAGGGTCTCACCCTGCAGTCAGGTTACACTCCCATTCCCCCCAAGCACAGTAAGTAGATCGATCCCTGTTGCTATCTCAGCCTCCCTGCCTGCATGCTGCCATGGGCTCAGACCTAAAGGTTTTGGCAAGAAAGTGGGTAACTGTGACCATGGCCACGGTGCAAGAACCATGCAGTATTTGTTCAGCAGTGTCTAGAGCCATCTCCTGAGCTTCCAGGTCCTGGCTGTCTTCAGGGAGAGAGCACAGAGAAACCAAGGGAATGCGGACAGAGTTACCACACAAAGCTGGCCAAGCTGATAGTCTTGAAACACACCTGAGCAGCCTTTTCCCCCCTCCTTCACAGGGTCTTCTCCCTTCCTCCTTTCAATTTGAAGTGATCTCCATACTGCTGACATGTTGCCAGCTGCTCCAGGAGGAAGAAAGAGTGATGGTCAAGGATTTGGATGGACAGAGCACAGCATGGTGCTGAGCAGTCCTACAGCTGTACACAGCGGGGGCCAGAAAGCTTCTCAGCTTTGAAGAGCTACTGCAGTCAGCACTTTCAGAGACTGGAATCCACCTCTGCTTCTACCCATGCTGGGAATTCTGTCAGTAGCCTTAATTCCCAAACTTTACTCGCTGAAGAGCATCTCCTCATGCTCACCATTTCTTTTCAAACCTTTTCCACAGTTTTAAGGAAAAAGAGCACTTTTTCTGCTTACCCAACTTACATTGGCAGTCTGTTCTGCAAGATGCCAGTTACACCATTCAATCTTCTGGTGGCTTTGCTTTACACTACCCACTCAGAAAAACCATTACTTTCACCATTGCAAAGGTGAAGAAATGGAAACCTAGAAATGGACCTAACAAGGTTAAACCAGGAACTTTCTGGTAAAATACTGGAAAAACTGCATGGAGTACAGGTGGTGAGTCCAATATCAAAGCCATTTCCTCCAGCTGTGACAGCAACACTTTTTTTTTTTTTTTCCAAATAGACCAGACATCTAAGAGTTTGACACTGCATCAAATTTTTTTTAAAAAAAAACAAAAACCCACACTTCTCTCCATAGCACCCCAACGTCTCTCCTCTCTCCTGTCAAAGCAGATGCCTCTGGTTAGAAAGTTTTCAGTAGTCATCACCTGGAGGCAGCCAGGTTCAAATTCAAGCAAGAGCTTTTTCTTTTTTTGCATCCTGACAAAAAAGGCGGCTTTGGCTGGGTAATACAGAAACACACATACACAGATTTGCCATGAAAAAAAAACTCCTCACATTTATTTGATTAAACAAAAATAAAATAAACTGCATAGGAACATTTTAAAGTCCAGAGAGACACTGACTTTGTTTTAAGGCTGCCAGTAGCTGATACATCGTCTCCTTGCTACATCCTTCAGCCTTCCCTATGGACCACAAAGATACATTCAGAAGCCTCTGTTAACACAAGGGTTCTAACATTTTGCTCACTTATTCTACGTAAAAGGTTGCACATAACCTGTCATGCTTTCTTCTCTGTGGTACTCAACATCTGACATCTAAAAATGTCACTTTTTGTCCAAGTAGAAATGTGATGCCCTTTTTGGAGCATGGAAGTTCTTGTCACAGCCTGGTTCAGTATCAGTTAGATATAAAAGCTCTGAGCAGCTCATTAAAAGCAGAGCACTGTCTGTCCTGCTGAGATGTTTTTATTATTATTAGGAGAGCAGCATGATTAATCACTAAAGAAGAGGAGAAACAACTGCAACAGAAGAGGAAACTACAAAACCAAACAACTCAAGATGCCCAACACCCAAGGACTGACAAAATCATTCTGGACCTGATGCAAACCTGCACCAAGGCAACGCTACTTATACACTGGTAATGAATTCTTATAAGATAGGGCCGTACATCTACAGTCAATTAAATGAGGGGAGAAAAATTCACATTTGTGACACTGGTTTCATGTGGACAGCCTCCATTTTGTTCAAGGCTTCCGATTTCTACTTGACTTAAATTGCAGCTGTGTGTTCAACACCCTCACTACTCCAGCAAATCGTGCACGAACCAAGCAGCGCATGACAGGTAATGCACAGTACAAACAAGAGTCACATACAGTAAGAAACCCCCACCAACTCAGGTGACTACGCACACCTTACAAACTAGTTAAAAACCTTTTAGTCATTTTTAGATAAGAAACTAAAAACAAAACCCAGAAACAGACATCTCTCCCTCTGAAGGAAAAACTACTACATTGTCTGAAAAGTACTCTACAAACCTATAAAAGGACTTTTTTTTTTTTTAAACTAGTCTGGTAGTTCAAAAGGAAGTTAATTAACTACATCGCTACACAGACACTTAACATTCAGTCAGTAAGGCTCTACGAAAAGAGCTTAAAAAAAAATTATCTACCTGAGTTTGTAAGTTGATACAATCATTAATAGAAGGTCTAAGACCATGCAGGTACACAAAGCATTTTTAGAACCATTATTGGTTAAACAATGATGGAAAGAGATGCCAGTCTGGCTCGTTAACCCGTAAGATCACTTAGAGACATCAATGTACATTTTCCACCATAACATTTACCAAACCCAACACGGCCTATCATTATTAGGGGTCTCCTGTACCCACTTCTGTCACCCCCTAATATGAGCAGGGGAGGAAAAAAAGACTTTTTTTTTTTTCAATATAGTAATCTGAAAATGTGCTTCTGCAACTTTACTCCACAGGTAAAACAAGGGGCATGTTGCATGTCACTTAAGTTGCATAAAACCCCAACATACTGGTTTTAAACTGCCTCTCCTGCGAATGTCTAAACCTAAACTGCCCTCCAGGAATAGGAACTTGGTTGCTTTGTCATGGTGGAAAAAATCCCATTGAGTCAAGAAAGCTACTAATACAATCACCAAGTCAAAAAAAAAATCAGGATCTTATTCCCTTCAAGCTTTCGGTATAGCATTGTGTTTACATCAATCATAACATTAGTCTTTCCAAACAGGACATATTTGTAGGCATGCATAAGTTTTTCTCTTGTAGAGAGAAGACCTAAAGGTCTTACGGACATAAGAACACTGCAAATGAACATGAAGTATGTCATGTCAGCTAGTAGTGTCATAATACTGAAAAAAGTTTACAATGCCATACTTCGTAGTGAAAACAGAAAAAACTCAAAAGTGTTTCGGGTATCTCAGTCCAGTTTGCCTGAACATTTGGTTTTATTTACAGATTTTTCTAGCAAGGACAGCTTAATATTTCCATGGGCAGGCAGCAAAACCAAAAGCTAACAAAAGCAAGCAGTCACCACATTGTACACACTTACTATCTCTGTTTCAATTAGAATGCTTGTCCAACAGGCAGGATGAATCCTTCCCCCAGGCAGATTCTCAATTATTTCTCAAACCTGTCTGATGCTAAATTGAGGTAGATGATTTACTTCTGCAAAATGAGGTAGAACTTCAAGAAGATAGTGGCATCTCTAGTTGTGCATTTTGTACCACAGCAAACTGGGTTTCAAACTCCCGAGGACTCAAAGACCAAAGGTACAATATTTGTCTAACGCAAGTACCAGTGTTCATTTTTTATACAGCTCCAAACTGTTTGTCTAAATATCTCTACTTTTAAATACCCTATTACCTTTTGGCACCATTTGGCTTACACTCCTTTAAAAAAATAAACAAAACACTTTGGCACAATTTTTTTTTTTTTTTTTTAAAAACCAGAACTGAACAAAGAAATCTTATGATCAAAGTTATGGCAAGATAAGCCTGCTCTCTTCAGAAAGTAATTTTGGTTTAACTGTAACATAACAGACTGGGCCCATTTTCTTGCAATTCCAAGGGAATGCCACATCCAAGTGCCTTGTTCTTTCTCTCAACTTGGTTATGTCTGGCCCCAATATGCACTAGTTTTCAGGTGTTGTCATCCTTCCCTTGCTTTCTTTACAAGTGTAAGGTTTATGGGCTTCCTTAAATAAGTTATATGTAAAAGGTACTAAATAAAAAGGAGTGAATTATCTGAAGGACCTGCATTATCAAGTACTGAGTCTGCTTCAGTTTGCTACTGAAGTTCCTGCTTAAATAGTTCTGAGAAAGGACAAGATTGCTTCATAGGCTGAACCCAAACCAGCCATACTGACTGCCGATAATATTTGTCAAGCAAAAAGTTTACTGAGAGCCACTGGTGTAACCTGGCATAGCAAAATTCCTTTGGGAGTTCTAGTAGACAGGTCTGTCACCCACATCTGTTGTTCCCCAATGTCAGAGCTAAGAGAAAGAGGCACAAGCTCACCTCACCCTTCTCCAGGCTGTTTCTACTAGTTCAGAAGATCACTCTGAATGCTTGTTCAGTTTGCAATCCACCTTCAAAGCCCTGCTTTTTCTCTCTGCACGGTGTGTATTATGATACTGGGGCATTAACCTGAGAATATGCATAGCCTGAGAACATGCATGGAAAAAAGAGAGGAAGGTTTGAATCTCATTTAAGTATTACTTTTCAAAAGCCCCTATGGGGCATCTGATGTTGGCCTTGTATATTATCACGACTTATTTTCATTGCATATAAAACACTCCATTTTATAAGCTACACTACCACTTTTCAATGAGACCAAGTGTGCTTAGCACTATCTATGACAAAGATAAGGAATTATTTTGGGTAGCTAAACAGTAGTGTTTTTAAAACGAAAAAGCTCCCCAACAGGTGAGGTCAAACATTTGAGGTCTGGTTTGTAAGCAAATCCCACTGAATTAGACAGCATGAAAGAGTTAAAGTCGTTCCTCTTCCTGACAGAGCTGGACTGGGGGTTTGTGCAACGGCTCCATACAAAATAGCAAAGGGCAACTTCAGTGTCTGTCACCTTCTACAGGGCGCAGGCTGGAGAGGGGCAAAAAGGTTTCTGCAGTTCAACACAATCCTGAATGCACACTTAACTTTTTTTTTAATGCCTGGAAAACAACTCCCTTCTAGTCCTAGAGAAGGGCTAGGAAGAAAACCCAACAAGCATTAAAGCACAAGAGCATTTCTAGCATACTCCAACACCATCAGCCACTCTGGTCAAGATATTAAGAGACCTGGCATTTTTAAGACATGGTAGGATAAATGCAAGGACACTGCAAACTAAACATTAAAGCTTTTTAAACCAGTTTTCTTTGGTATCTAGATCTTGCAGGCTATTAGTTTTCACAGCCCAAGTTGCAAATAATTCCTGGACTGAATAACACAAGACACATGGACATCTGTTGCAACTGTAAGGCCACCCCCAAGAAGGGAGGCATGTATGCAAGCAGAACTTGAAAAAGTTGAAGGTAAACTATCTTTCTCTCATACCCATATTTTGAGTGGCCACACAAATTTAATGACAGACATCTGTATAAAAGATTATCCTTTAAAGACTATTTTTAAACCATGCTATCCTAAGATTAAGCCTAACTGAAACACACTGCTTTGAAGAGTTTGCTTCCTTGAGGCTTTGGCTGAAAGGCAGCACAGTTATTTAATCTTATTTAATGTAGGTGTTTTTCCTCACCCTTCTTTCAAAAGCGGTTTTGCCATCTCATGAACCTGTCTGTCTCTTTCTAGTCCTTTAGTTTAAGCCTCCTCTAAGTGGCAGCCATCTGTCTGCACACATCATCAGGATTTCTACAAAACCCAGAAAGTTAATGCTCCTTGGAGGGGAAAAGCAGCAAGAAGGAAAGTGCACCTTGTGATTTCTCACAAACTTGTAGAGAGCCTCTCAATCTCAGGTCACTTTTGTGCATGGTGGCTGACAGGGAGATGAACCCTTTCCTTGGAGGATGGTTAAGGCTCTTCAGACTTTTTGGTAATAACCACGTTTATGTTTCAGGGATCTTCTCTTGCAAACAGTAAGGTAAATCCCATGGCATTTCCAAGCCCAAGAATATGATATCTGAATTTTTCCATCACAGAGACAGAAAAGCCCTCTGCTCCCTACTTTAACCATTCTTCTTTGCCACCAAAGGCCTTATCCAAAGGGTGAAGCAACAGCTCTGTAGAGACCATATCTGCATTAACAGCTAAACTGGAATGCAAGAAAAGAATAAAATGAAATGCTTCCAGGGAATCAAAGTCACATTTTGCTAGAGAGATCTCTTTTCTCCCCAAAAGCTTCCACTTCTCAGAAAAGCTTTTTTTTTTTTTAATCCCCAAAAGGGCTAACTTCCCCCTGCCTCCAAGCTTTTAAGGATCATATAAATTTATTTTACACAGAATTCTTTGGTACTGCCATGGAAAAAAGCAGCAAAGTTTCATCTTGATGCAGCTTGCCTTACACTGGTATTTGTAACCTTTCACTTGGATCTGTAGCAGGAGATAGAGCCACAGGCCCACCCCACCCTAAAAACTACGGTAAACCTTCCCAAATTTTTCAGTCCAGCTCTTTAGGGAAGCCAGAAGATGAAAAAAAAATTTTGTCACCGATAGGGTTATTGCAATCCTCTTTAAACACAAAAGACTGTCGACTTCTCCAAAACGCACCCTGAATCTCCAAAGCTGTGCTTATTTCTTAGTTTTGGAAAAAGGTACCACTTCTGTTCTAACAAAGCCATCAAACGCTATTCCCTTAAAGTCTCCCTCTATGGGGAGGGGCAAAAAAAAAAAAAGCAGTAATTTCACAAGAAAGTAAATCAAAAGGGTTTGATTTTCCCTGTTTCAATGCTCCTTGTAACCTCTTCTGTTTTCCAGATTAGGTACACTGATAAAAAAAACAGTAACTTTTTTAAAACTAATTTAGCTTTCAGGTGAAAGGTAAAAAGAAATACTCAATGACAGGATACATTAAAGGAAGTCTTGCTTTTTATCTAAGCTTTACAACAACCGCACTAAGCCACTAAAATGAACAATTTGGTTTAAACTTAAAGAATTTTTGTGCATTTTCATCAGCTTCAATTTGTGCTGTTGGATTACTGTGTTTCAGAAAAAATACACAGAAATGCCAAAAAGATGCAAACTTGCTCTTCCCGGCAAGTGAATCCCACTCACTTTCGCAAAACGTTCAAAGTCGTCTGGGAACAAGACACTGTGCTCACCAGTAAATCAAACACATTGAGGTATAAAAAGGAGAACAGGAAAAAGTTCTCTGCTGCAGCAGCAATTCAAAAAACAAAAGTCCCCCCTCCCATGTCCCCACCCACAGAACTGCAGTATGGTCAAGAACACAAATTCTCTACAAACACCTACTACCATTTTCTCCATTAAAAAAGTTATAGAGCCTTTTTTTGGCTTAGTCTACAGAACTCACCACACAAACCACCTAATGTGCACAGCAACACTTGTTTGTGCATGAAACCCCATCGGGGGGAAGAGGTAAAACGTTCTGAACTGTGAGTGTGTGGGGACAGGGAAGGGGCGAGAAACCGGGGAGGGAAGGGAGGACAATGAGGTAGATAGAATTTAACTTTACAGGCTCACTCCCTGCAGAAAAGATAAGTACATTCATCTGTAAAAAAATTAAAGATGAGGTAGGTTTGAATTAACGTTGTATTTTTTCATTTTCTCTTAGAAGAATTTCCCTGAGACAGTTTCTTCCTAATTCAAACACAGATTAGAAGACGAGAATTCGATTGTTTCCAAAGTCGACCACAACAATCATGCCATCAGGGGTGACGGCTATACCTGAAGGACGGTCCATCTGACCAAAGCCGCTTCCCTGAGTGCCAAACTTGCATAAAAAGCTACCATTTGACTCGAATATCTGCACCCGGTGGTTCCTGGAATCGGCCACAATGATGCGCCCCTCTTGATCCACCGCCACTCCCTGCGGGCGCAGGAACTGGCCGTTCCCGGTGCCCTCAGAGCCCAGAAAGCGTGCTGACTGGCAATCTGGATGGATGACCAGTAGGCGATGGTTGTTGAAGTCTGTCACTACCAAGTGGCCCTCGTGATTGAAAGTCACACCTCTGGGGGAATCAAAGTGCTTCCAGAGTGCCCCTTCGAAGCCATACTTGTTAAGAAACACACCATCGGGCCCAAACAGCTGAACACGATGGTTCCTTGTGTCAGAGACCAGGATCTTGCCCTCTGCGTTGACAGCCACATCCCATGGGTAATTGAATTGCCCGTTCTTTGTTCCTTTCTCCCCAAACTTCAGAATGAACTGCCCCTCAAATGTGAAGATCTGGATGCGATGATTGTCCTTGTCAGCCACAACGATCCTACGCGAGATGTCACAGGCCACGCCGGCAGGACGATCAAACTGGCCCGGCCGGGAGCCCAGCGTGCCAAACTTGTGATGGAAGGTGCCGCACGGTTTGAACACCTGGATGCGGTTATTACTGCGGTCAGCAACAATGATGTAGCCTTCTTTGTCAACACTAACCCCCCAGGGGCGGCAGAGCTTGCCGTCGCTGTCTCCCTCGCTGCCAAAGGAGAGCCCAGGCAGCCCAATGCCTATGTAGCTGCGCCCAGATTTCACCACAACTTTGAAGGGGCTGTTTTCAATGTGTTGGTTGCACATCATCACGGATACCAGGTGCTCTCCCTCTAGCTGTGGACGGTAGCTGACCAGGTAGGTCCCATTCTGCTGATCACTGACGTCTGCCCCGAAAAGGTTTCCATCCGGGCCCATCACCACTGCAGAGATCATGTCACCGCCTGAAAGGCGAGGCTCACCATCGTGGTCATAGCCTATCACTGTGAAAGAGGCCACTTTGCCCTGCAGTGCACGCTTGAGGCCTTCCCCGGTGGCTTTGGTCAGAGGAGCAAAAGCACCACTGCTGACAAAGCCCATTGATTTAATGGCCATATACAATGCCTGGTCTGGGGGAGTGAACATGATCCTGTCATCTTCCTGTGGCTGGAGAAGGCCTCTCACATTCTTCAGCTCCTGCACCTGAGCCAGCATGCGGTCCCGAGCCAGAAGAATATCCATGGTACGACCCTCCTCCAGGACCTGCTGAACAGCACTAATGGTGTTGTCCAGCTTATTTAGGTTCTGACGTAACTTTTCGACTTGCAAGTAGAGTGACTTAGCCTTGACTTGACGAATCTTTTCCACCTTGGAGGGGACGGGGAGGGGGGAGAGAAAAGCACACTTACATCAGGAAAGACAACCCATAACACAAACATTTCCCAGTGTCACTCTTCCACATAAAAACTGGTTGTGCAGTTGTTGCAGCATGTTGACACAGAACTGCAGAACAAGCCTCTAAAAGCCATGAAGTAGAGAAGCAGAAATGAGGAAAAGTAATTATTTATTCAAATTCAGGATTATTATTCTCTCCTATCCTCCAGCCAAAATCATACATGCTTACTCTGCAGATCTGCTGCATCAGAGTGCCATTTGAAAGGAAGAGTCACTTGCTTACCAATAATGATTTGCATCCTCAAATGTTACTCTGTTTTCTAGTCACAAGGTACTTGGCAGATCATCCGAAGGTACGCCTTATTTAGACTCCAGGGAGGACAGACGTTACTGCAGGCTCTCAAGAAAGAGCAGAGGCTGAGGCTTTTCTAACCAGAACTGAGACCAATTTCAGAAGCTAAGCTGTTATCACACAAAGCTGAGGCTAGGAGTCAGCGTCAGCTAATGCACATGGGCTCTTGCCATTCTCCTGCCTGCCAGAACTGTTTTCATGTGACTGGATAATACCAGACATCTATCCCCAGGGATTTTTAGGATCCAATTATTTTAATATTTTCTTGCAAATACTGGCAGTCATGCTGAGCTACTGCTTTACAACTGGATGCTTTATAATGTCACTTCAAATGACACAGAAGGTTGCTGCCAGTCCCTGCTTGGGGGACTGAAGCTCAAGCAAAAATGGTTTGTTTGTAACTACTTTATATAAGCCTGTGTTTATCTTTACTTGTGAAAGATCACTTTAGACCATCTGCCAAAGACACCTGTCTTAATGAAACATGAAATTGCTTTATTGTTGCAAAAATACATTTCCTTATGTCTTGATACCTGCTTGGCTGCAGAACAATACCAGCAATGTATTTTAATGAGGGACAATTCACTGTCTGAAGACTCCTTGGTTATACACCGACTAGATAACAGATGTACAGATATGCTATATTTCATCTAAAGTTAAGGCATGCAGCTTTTACCAGACTGTTAAAAAAGTCATAGATGCTTCCTCCAATAACTTTACAAAAGAGATTACTAATCTGAGATCCCTGCTTAATCCTTGGCCTCAGGTTTGGTACCCAAAATTATTCACTAACACACTTCACATGAGGGCTTAATACACTCAGCTTTTTTTGCTAGAATGATTTACCACCACCACCAAGTTTCCTTCTTAAAGTAATGCTTTATAACCTGAAGAGAACTTGCTCTCAGTGCAGACATTCCAATAAAGTGCATTTATGCAGCCTCTTGGGATACAAATGTCTTAGGGGCAGCTCTTACTTCTCCTGTACTAGGAATACCTCAAAAAAGAAGGCTGCCAAGCTTCTTCGGGAAGGCTAACAGTGGAAAGCGAACTCATCTCCCTCAATCCAAATACCTCAGGAAAAGCAGCATTAGAAGTACAGTAACTATATGAAGTGCATTTTTAATCTTGCCACTGACACCTATAAAAGAACTACAGAAACCCCAAACTTCTCTTTTAGGGGAATAGTCTTACTGTAGCTAGAGTCATTCCATACAACAAACTCTTACCAGAGCGGTCATTTTGCTGGCAACAAGTATTAAATCAGAAAATTACTGTTCCAATCAGTGTTGATGGAGAAGAAGCAGGGGAGAAGTACTTTAGCAGTCTGACACTACTTCTTGGCAGCATGTGCATTGCCAGCCACATGTATGTGCCATCCTGCCTGGCTCAGCTAGTATAGGCAGCAGCCACACAGCACCTGGCTTCCTGCCACACTGTCTGGTGTGACTGCATATTATAGGACCATTCTCAATTTACTCCTAATCTCTTCCCATCTTGACCACACATTTTGCTCCCCTATACCAATACTAGCAATCATGTGGTCATAGGACAAGTCAGTTTGACTCACTGATCTAAAAAGACCTAATCCAACAGCAGAGAGTGGGTTTCTGCTCAATTCCACAAGTAGGACCCAAAGGGCCAATCCAAACTAATTTGTGCTAAACAAGCAGAGGAGAGCCATGACCACTAAATTACCTTTCCAGAATAAGAAACTTTGCTGTTACTTCCTTTCCTCCTCTCAAAATACCACACATGCATCGTGGCTGAAGTGAGTGCGGGAGTTTGGGATTGTGCAGATACTCTTGCTGGAGAGTATTCTTTTCTTCTACTAGTAAAAAAAAAAGATCAGAGGGACACTACCTTGATTGAGGGTAAAATAAGTTTTTAGGTGTGGGGACAATGAAAGTTAGTCTTGCAGAATTTCTACTAGTCTTTCTAAAAAAGGGCACTGCACATACAGCTTTGCTCCTTTCCTTATGAGAAGTGGCTCATGTAAGGAAACCCATATACTAGATACCTACTACAGCAACGTATTAAAGAGGTTTTAAAGACATTCTTTAAACAAGGTGTTTAAAGGTGATCTCTCTTTTCCTGTCAATACCAAGATGTGAGGCACAGCTGCTGACCCAGCAGGGGGAGTGCCCACCCTATTTGTGGGGCTGAGCTTGTGCAAGGATACCACAGTCCCTACAAAAACCCAACCAGTTTCGCAGATTAAGAGATACCTTCAGCAGAAAACCAAATCTGGGCCAAAATCCAGCATCCTGCTACCTACAGAAAAGTGAGTTCACAGTACACTGTAGTGTTTCAATTCAGTGTTCCTTGGGAGGGTATCAGAATCTGGCCATGTACTAGTTAAAAAGCATGTTTTCTGTTTGGAAAGGCACTTGTCAGCAGTTCAAACCACAAATTTAAGGTGCATACCTTCCAAAGCAGCTCACACTCCCGCTCTTCCAAGGCCTTCTTATGTCTAGTAGTCACTGCTTTGACTTCAGACTGTACCACCTTCGCTTTCATCTCAACCTGCTCTGCCACAGCCTGGGCCTGTTCAATACTCAGCTGGAGAGAAAAAGAGACAAAATGCACTTAGGGTTCAACCAAACCAATTAGAAATGCATCAGAGAATTGCTGCTTACATTTCACTATGCCTTCGTGTGAAGGCATAAAGTGCCAACTCTTGGTTTTTCACCAGGCCTTTGCCCATTTCATACATCAGAGACTGAAAACTGACATAATTTTTTAAAATACATCTATTACATGGAGTTTATGCCTTCATTGTACCAAGCACCAACACCACAGGACTAAATTCCCTGTGCAATTCCGGCAAGCAGCTAGAGTGAACTCAAACAAGAGACTCACACCGAAAGTCATGCTCGTGTTTTCCGACATATAGAGAACCCAGTTTGTCTTGTCCCTCAAAATGGTTCAGACTGTTATGGTGTGATGGTTCTGCCTCTCATAAGAAATGACACTAGGGAACAGGCTGTTTTATCTGTGCATCTGAGCTGCACAGAAATACCCCTAACAGAATGTGAAGTTAATTAATTTTAAAAGAAAGAACAAAGATTAGATGGTTATTATTAGAAAACATTCATATAGTTATTCACACCTTGGAGAGACACCAAATTCTTTCCCATATAACCTTGTAATACTAGTATTTTAAAAACATTCTGGAGTAGTATTCTGCAAATACACAGAATGCATCTGGAAGGAACATGTCTTTTTTTCCCCTCAAAGAAAGAACTGTTTTCTTGAAAAGAAGTCCTTCCCAAACTGCTCCCAGTTTCACAAAATATTACAGAAAAGGGTATAAAACCAAACAAGATAGAGAGCAGGCAAATCTGAAGGATCACAGTTCCCAATGGAAAAGGTTCAATAACATCTGTTAACTGAATCTTTTCAACACGTTTGTCATACAGTGAACCAGCATTAACATGCAGATGAGGTTGTGAGCCTCTAAGAGGTTAAAAAGATACTAGTTTATTAGCTACAAAATTCTAGAACAAAATGATGGTATGTGAAGGTATTTAGCCTAGAAAAGAGAAAGCTCAGGGGGGTATCTTACCAATGTATACAAATACCTGAAGGGAGGGTGCTAAGAGGACAGAGCCAGGCTTTTTCCAGGGGTGCCCAGAGGCAACAGGCATAAACTGAAACACAGGAGGTTCCCCCTGAACATCAGGAAACACTTTTTTTCACTGTGAGGGTGGCCGAGCACTGGCACAGGTTGCCCAGAGAGGTTATGGAGGTTCCATCTTTGGAGATATTCAAAAGCCATCTGGACATGGTCCTGGGCAACTGGCTCTAGGTGGCCCTGCTTGAGGAGGGGGGTTGCACAAGATGACCTCCAGAGGTCCCTTGCAACTTCAACCATCCTGTGATTCTGTGACTGTACCACCACACGTTTACTTTTTTCTCTTTTCATATGCTTGGCACACCACAGTATTTTATTACTCGAATTTTAATATTAAGCAACATACGTAAGACATCTAAACCCCTACCAACATACTACATGTGACTGTAGCAGCTCAACAAGTTGTTGACAGCTGAGAATGTAACTCAAACTCACCTTTGTTTTCCATGGTACATACCAAAAGCCATGGAAATAGCCATGGGTATTTGTATTTAAATACAACATTTTAGATAGACTTTACAACACCTTCCCCTCACTCTGGTCTTAGTAACTGGTCCGTTTCAGAACTTGAGCTGTTTCAGACTAGGTAGCCAGGGAACGCTCTGGCAGAAAACATCTTTAATCTTGAGAAATGCATGCTTGATAAAATGGGCAAAAATGTTATTTAAAGACTTTATTGTACATTCAGGGCCTTATGGAAAATATCCTTGGTTTAATTGTCTATATGAGTATGTACCAATCTAAGAACCACCTGATGCAACAATCTATGAACTACGCAATGCGATCCAGCTTTGTCTAGAAAGTCAGACAGGGCTTTTTGTTATCTTTCTTCACAGATTTAGTTCTTAGCATTTTCAAAGTCTGGTCTGGCAAGTTCAACAGCACCTATGCCAACAACAGGAATGCTAAAACATAAAAACAGAAGTGTACTGTTACTTGGACATTTTCATCCCGGGTAGTTATTTTAAGACAACTAGTTTGAATTAGATGTATTCTTCCAGGTCACGTAGGAGTAGAGAACTAAAAGGAAAAGGAAAACTAACTTGGCCAAGTGATTAATCTCTGGAGACATGAAGACAACCCTGAGTAGGTAAGACAAGGCAATGTTTCTGATCTTTATTCCCAAGTAGTCTCTTGCAAACTGGCAGAGTAGAATAGGAGTGCTACTTGACAGCCCCCCTGCAACACAGAGCATGCCTTTCAGCTGTTCCTCTTTCACGCAACTCCCAGGTCAGAGTCACCTTCCCTACATTTTTAACAGGGAATGTCCTCAAACTCATGGACAGCCTAAATATCCCCATCCCACTGGAGGCAGTCCTGACCTGACTTCACACAAAGCTTCTGTGTGACAAGTTTGACACAACACTTCAAGTTGACAGAAAGTGAAAAACTCATGACAATCAGCAAAGCAGACATGAAGTTACAACTGGCTACAGATTACGGCTTCATGAAAGCCAGTAAGTCTCAGTCCTAGCTGTCAGAGTCCACATGTAAGAATACTGTGCCTCTATCATCTCTACTTTGCCTTTCAAATACAGAACCAGCTTCTACTGTAGGGAAAAGGTATGTATTTCTTCCAAAACAGACCTGAATTCTTGAAAACCTATTTCTCTTTGCAAGAGGTGTGTATCTCCTTGAGGAGCATTAGGGAAGCTATGCTATCCACTTATATTCCAATTCTAGCAAGCATGTCTGTGAAAGCAGGAAAGTCTTGGTTTACTTGCTTGAGCTTTTTGTACAGCAGTACCCATTAGGACAGTGATCTGTGTTTCCTCATATCGTACAGCTAAGAGCAATCTCAACTTCCCTCACAATTCTTCACCAAAACCAGAGTCCACCATTCAAGAACTCCAACATAGCAGGAGAGGTATTAATTCCCTGCAGATGCTGTGATCTTTTATCCGTAGGAACCAGTTATGGTAGGGCAAGTAACTGTACTCAATAGCACAAGGTTGTCTACCAACAACTCATGTCATCATCTAGATTTATTTTTACTTGCCTGAGTCTGAACAGCTCACATTAGTGAAGGATGCCCAAAACACTAAGGCTCTAATACTGTCCAGGATATTAGCAGTTTTGGTCAAATTCACATGATCCTGCACTCTGCCAAAGCAGGCTAGAACAGCCTAGGAAGGCTGATCAACATCAAGCACACAGCAGCAGGCAGTGGTATGGTGGGGAGGGAACAGCAATAGGCAAGTTATCTATCTGAAGCAAAAGCCAAGAGCTTTAAGTACAACTTTTGGGAGCCTTCTTTACATGGAAATCCCTTGTTCTCTTTGATTACTGTAAGATATCACAGCTCTGCCATGATAACTCTCTCCTGCTGTTCTGCAGGCATTTCCTGTGCAGAACTTGTCTTCAGAGAGGTCAACTTTTTAGGAAACATGTTAAGCAGCAGCATTTCTTGTTCTGGTCAGGCACCACACAATCTTTTTAACAACAAATCCTTTTAAAGAAAAGCAGCTTTTATGATGCACTCTCCTCACAGTATGTCATAATTATTCCAGTGCTAGTGAATGAGATGGTCAGCCAGTTCACATGCTTGGAAAACAGAAGACAAGGCCTGTGTAGAGCAGAGAATCACATTGGGTTACTGAATTTGAGATGGATAACGACTGTTTTGTTTCCTGCTGTTGGCTGATACAGTAAATCGCCTATTTGCGGCTGTACCTATTCACTCGTGACTTCCCAGGGGCCTAAAGATGGCCAATACACTCCCCATTCTATTAGAGATGTCACCAGTGCCTTGTGTTTAAAGAAAAAAACCCACAAAACACCAAAACAAAACAAACAAAAAAAGACTTTGCAATGTGTCTTGTCAACTTTAGGGTTGAAACTGGTACTTCAAATTCCTCAGAGTGAAATTTAAGTAATGACAGTGTTTGTGCAGGTAATATGTTCCAGAGGGCCACAAAAAAAGGAAACCTTGCAAACAGAGCTTCCGGTGGGGCAGACAAGCATGTTTTCATGAAGGAAAGCAATGCAGACATCCATCGCTAGCTATTGCTACCAGCACATTTCAGAATTTCTTACTCTTCTCGATAAACCTACCCAAATAGCAACAAGCAACATTCAAAACACACACTTTAGCACAAGAGGACAATGGCATGCAGTAATGCCTGTACTTTCAGACTTGAAACATTAAATGTGCAGGTCTCAAGTTTTTATTCTCTGGACATTTTGTACAAACCAAAAAGGCTACTTGTTATCACCTCAAGGTAACTATTCCTAAAATTCATACAGCATCTTCCATCTTACTAGACCTAGCTCTGCACAAACACACCTTTACATAAAGTGTCACTGGCACCCAGTGCCTACATACAACATGTTAAACCAAACACTCCTTTCCAGGATAAGACATCAGACCAGGGCATGCCTGGCCAGTTCCTACATGCTCCAGCCAGTTTTGAGTAAAAGGCAAAGAGCAAAGTCATGCTGGACCCCAGGCGTCCTTTGCGAGCCCCCTTTAGGTGGGCACTTCTGTGAGCTCCCCTTTAGCTACATTTAACCACCTGGGGGGAAAAAAAAACCCACCACCAAAACAAAACACCTAGTGATGAGCTTGCTACAGTGGCTCTGACATGGCAACTGATGCTACAAACACAAAGCTATGAAGAAACCAACTGCAAGAGCCAGAAGTAGCAAAGTAATATCATAGAACTTGGCTGCACTTCCGGATATCTGGGTTAACTACAGAGGGGCCCAAATCAGGATTTGCCATTTTGTAGACTGGCACTTCTCAGCCACTTTTTACAAGTCCTGTCTTCTAGTGGACATTAAGAACTGGAGCCTCAAGTTAACAAAAAGCTTTCCCCAATTTAATCTTTACTTAAATATTCCTATGGAATATTTAAATGTAACGTTCTAGAAATAGCACTACTCCAAGTTTTCACTAGTGTTGCTTTTTTAAATGAAAGATTATGATCAGAAGCATACAACATTCCAGGAGAAAGAAAAACCATTACAAAGCATGTGCTCTGATGGGCTACAAACAAGAAATGCAGAGCTACTGTAAAGGTGCTGATTGCTTCACTGCATGGTTTCCACAGTCCAATACCCCAATTAAAATCAGTATGTCCAGAGTTATGTCCACACAGCTATTTGAAGAGGCTAACTTATGTCTCAAAACCAGCAGAGACTGTTAATCCAGATGCTAAACCATGTTAGATTATATAATTTCTGTTCAGAAAATTATCCATTTGAACAAACTGCAGCACAACACACCACATGAAAAGGTGCATAAAGGCTGCTTATAGTAACTGTATTGCAACCCATCAACACTAGCTTGCCTGAGCATTTTTGAAAAGGTCCTTAGGATTTTTAATTCTATCCATCCAAAGATAGGAGGGACATATAATTTTTCAGGCATTAATTCCAATATTTAAGTTTGCTGGTCTAAGTTTTCCAATGAAGGTGCAAACCTCTGGATAGAAAATTCAAACTTGAAAGCAAGCTTTGTTTTCTTCAGAGGAATCCTTCAGTGTTTCAGGGGTGAATGGACCACAGGTAATGACTAAAGAACCTTAAATACACACCTCCCTACCTCAATATGGAGGATTTACACTTAAACACTAAAGGATTTTAAGATGAAGTTAATCCTACTGGTGGGGTGGGAGAGGAGAAGCTTTGAGATGCATATTTTCTGGCAAACCCTCTCTAGCTTTTAAAAGCACATTAAATACAAAAAACTCAAGGAAATCTTTCCTTATATCTCAAGTTAGCCCTCTTCCACCAAATGCTAAAGGTGTTCCATCCATAGGTTTTTTTTTCAGTTGCTTATGGTAACAAAAAGATACAGCAGGCTTGTTTCAAAGAACTTTTCCAGTTACTTATCACTGTTTCAGAGCAGGCTAAAACAACCAGGACATAACAGCCAGCTTTCTCCAGCATCAAGAACTGGATATAAACTCCCTAATGTTCTTATACTAGAAAAATTAATTGGAAGATCCTATACAAACTATAGTTACAGTAAAGATACTGGGATTAATAGGCTTAGCAGTGGCTTTGCTGTAATATTAGTGCAGCTATAGCACAAATCACAGTAGTTGGGCCAATTTAAAGGTTTCAGCCTAAAAAGTGTAAAACACTAAAAAATTCTCACTTAAAGAAAAATTCTCACATAAAGAGAATTTTAAAAGAAACTTTGATGGAGGGAGGGCTAGAGGCCAGGTTAACTCATGTCAGAAACCGACAATCACTTTGGTTTGTACTGCAAGAACAGACTTTTTGCCTAAAGTTTTAGGCAGAACAGTAGTTTGGACAGTGACGCATGTCAAATCCATCCTTCCCTTTAGCCATCTGTTCATATGTTACACTAAGGAACTCACTAAAACACAACACAAAACAATAACTAGAAGTACACCGAAATTCATCCTCTGTTGATATAAATACTAGATTTAGAAAAGCACAATTGACTCCATTTTGTTTACAAAGCTTCATTTCAGATTCTCAAACCTGCAAGCCTGACTTCAAAGCCACACACAAGGGTGCCGTCATGACGTACCTTGATGTGACAACCCCAGAACAATCCCTTGCAGCACAGCATGCCATCCTTCTCGGGTATTGACCTCCTGGCAGCACAGATCCATATGGCAACCCACAGGGAGGCTTCCACTGAAGGGCAGAGGCTCAAGGCAACAGATCAGCTTCCTCCTCTGGCTGGCCAAGTTTCTTACAGTACCCCCCTCCCCAGAATAAAAGCATTAGTCTACTTCATACCACCTCCTCCACAATTTGGGAGAGGAGAGGCCTTGCCTTAATGGCTGACCTGCCTTACCACCAACTCCTAAGCCTTTCACGCTGGTAGATACAAGAGCCCCTCCACGTTTTGCACATGACTGGTCTCACTGCATTAATTTAAATATGGAAGCCTGCACTGTCAAACATCTCAGCAAAACCAGCTATAGGCTCAGCTAGGAAAGAATTTGTTTGTTTTCCAGTAAAACCACTTTTAAGACAACTGACATGAACAGATCAAATTGTATTTTAACATGTTCACCTGGAAATTGACCCTAAATGGGAATAAGCACTCAAGGCTTTACTATTACGCAAGTGCATTAGATTACACACACACACATACATACATATATACAATTACACATGTATAGTTGTATTTTAAGAACATGACATTTTGAAGAAGCCATCTATCTTTCATCATAACAGATTTACGTTCAGTTTGTGGCCCAGTCCTTGGAAAAAATTCTGCAAGAAGGCAGCTAAGCGTGCACTTCCGTGAGGTAAAACAAGGCAGCAGGTCAAGCTCCCCCATAGAGAAAAACAGCAGTCTTGCCTCCCCCCACCCAATTTAATCCAGTTTCAACTTTGGCTTTCATATCACCCTGTGAATTAATTTAAGTCTCTGAAAAGGCTAGAAAAGCATCCCAGCAAGGAGCATAGCTTTCCAGTGAGACAAGAAAGAGGTCCAACAAGCAACAGAGTTGGGTGTTTCTGCTCCGTTCCCTGGCACCATTGACAGTCCTTGTAGCACTGCAGTGAACCAGCCAGGGGGCTGACCCAGCCAAAAAGTAATCCTACAGAAGAAAGGTTACCCTTTCAGCTGGATCAGCTCACCACTCAGACACACAAGCACAAGTTCTGTGTTAGGGACAGGCGTAGAAATGTGTGATCCAGGCCAGGACCAGTGCAGCACAGGGAAGCAGGGGGAGCTTTCCATTGCTGCAGAACCCCACTGACAAAAAAAACCAAGCCTCTTGCTGCCAGGATTACTATTTCTTACAGAGAACTTCAACTCCTTTGAAAAGTGAGGTTTGGACTTTTCAGGAGTGACAGACTAGATCAGGCTTCAGTGGATCAAGAGGCTGAAATGTATCCCAAGTCACAGCATTTTATTTTTTTTTTTAAAGTCTGAAAAACAATCTTTCCTCCAAAGCCGCAGGAAGAGTTTAAATAAACATTTCTTTCCTAAAAGCCTTCAACTTTGGTTAACCAGATACTCTCCAGCCAGTTGACTCATGGCTTGATTTCCTCTCTCCTGCAACACCCTTCAAATTCCACCTTTTCCCCTTTACTCTCAGCTACCCCTCCTCATTCATCCTCAACATCTCATGTCAGAGCGCTATATCACTTTCAGAGCTTATTAAGAAAGAGTTACTAGTAACAGCAGTATGAATCAGTCCCACTAAGAAGTGTTACTGCCCCATATTACTTTTCAAGCCTCACAGAGCTTCAGTCTATGTTCCTCATATTGCAGTACTGGCATTTAAATCCCTGCTGACCGTTTTCAAATTTTAACAAAAGCACTCAAGCCAATTTCTTTTAATTTAGAGGCCAGTTACTTTAGAGTTTGTTTTGAATTCATGCTGGCATGCTGTCTCCTCCCTAGGATAAATATATAGCTTCACAGCCCTATCATCCCAAGAACAAGGAAAGCTCTGCACCATGAAAACTTTCTTATGCAGCAGGCTTGCCACATCAACCTTTAAGTCAAGCACCCCTGCTTTTAACTGCACCACGTGCTCTTGTAGCTGTTGTTGATGTTGCTTAGGTAGCAGTTGTCTTGAGTTGTACAGTCTTCCCATTCCTGCATATGCACACACAGATTACCACCACCTCAACTTTATCACTGATCTGCTTGCTCACTACACCCTTTTTCTGTACAGCAGTCCAGATTAAAAAGCCCACTAAACTAATAAGACAACTCAGTTCTTGAAAAGCATGCTTCATTTTACAGAATCTTTGCACAGGCTGCCCAGTCAAACACTTCCAAAACCTGGATGGGCTGCAGCTAGACCAGGCAAAATATACAAATTAAGTTCAGTTGAGCTGCTTATTCAAGTTACATGAGCATAGCCAGTACCACCCACCCTTTATCTGTACCATCATAAAGTAGTCAGCTCACCACAGTGGCAGGAGCCTCCAACATAGAAGCAGAAAGAAAATGGAGGAGGAATAAGCAAAGTAAACCCAGTAGGAAGCAAGCAGGCACAAAAGCATTCATGCAATAGCAGTAGAGTGGTACTCAATGATATTCTGCTAGTTTCTACTCTAAGAATCAGTCCCTTCTTAGATGACTTATCTGCACCAGTTAGATGATTAAGAGCCCTGGAGGTCAAAAGCAGTAATTTAATTACTAACAGACAAGCCCTTGTCTAGGACAGCCTGAAGAAATTCAGAACACTGCACCAGTGAGGTTCTTTAAGCTAGTATAATCCCTTTCTTCTTGCTCATTTTGGGGACATGCTAAATGTTTCAGTATGGATACTGTTGAAGAGCCTTATGATTCAATTTAAAACAAATCCTGGAAGGAGCGAAGGTTTGCAGGATTCTGTCTTAAGATGGAGTTTTAAATTAGCCATCCAGCTCCAAAAACTGAACAGCAAACAGAAGAGCAAACACCAAGTTAACATCACAAGCTAAAGGGAGACATAAACAACAGTTTAATACCTAGACCATCATAATACTCATTATTTCATTCCAGAGGTGCAAAAGGAGGGAAAAGTTAGCTGCTCCTGTCCCACTGAACAAGCTTACTTAAAAGAGTTATAGCTATCCGACAGGCTAGAAGTTACGGCTTATTCTCACCAACCAGTGAAGCAGAAAAATTGTCACATCACAGAAAGGAATCCAACTTCAAAACAGCCAGTCCCCAAGACACACAAGCCCTACATCTAGTAACCTGCCCAGAATACACAGGACTTCCATAGTGCTGCAGAAAACTGAGCTAGAAGAGACTGAAGGAGTGGTCACTGCCAACAACAATGGAAGGACAGATTTAACAGATTTTATTTAGTAAGAAAATTTAAGAGAGACCCACTCAAATCCTCATCTACTAGAAACAAGCAATGATGGGTGGACAACAGGTTTGTTTGGGTTTTTAAATTATTGTTTGTACCGTGCATGTGCCAGGAAAGCACACCCAATTCAGAAAGTTTACTTCCTATACATGGCATTTACCAACGTTTACTCAAAAAATCTTACTAGTTAAATCACACAGAAGTGTCCAGTTTCAGAATATCCAGCTCAAATTTGAGGCTAACAAAATGAGAAGATGGCAGCACGGAGCATAGCTTCCCACGATGCCTTCCCCATCCAAAGTCTCTTTATACAGGCAGAACTACTGCTTAATATCATATAACAGTTACTGCCAGATTATTATTCAGCAAAAGTAACTATCTACATAACCCTGCATGTTACTTCCCTATATAAATTTCTCCTGTAGTTTGAAGCACTGTACTACCTTCCTTCCAGTCCTTGCCTGGTATTTGTATTTGCATTATAAAACACAGCTGAAGTAGAATGCAGTAATAGGCAGTTATAGTATGCATCTGTGTGTGCAGAGTAATCCTTGTATGGAGATGGCTCCAGATCCTTCACACAGGCAGGTTAGAAGTTTCACACTAATCCAACAGCTGATTAGTATTTTATATGTCATGGCAACCCTGAAGACATAACCAGAGTCGTAGGTAGTTACAGTGCTAGATACTGTACACAAATGAAAGACAGCTGAAAATAAGTCTCAGTTGTAAAAACAAAGCCAGGCTTCGCACTCCTATACAAGATCAGAACTTTCTTCAAAATGCTTCACGCTCAAGTGCATTTCTACAGAGCTTCATATATATTGTGATTTACATGACAGGATTATGCTGCCAGAATGCAAAATTCATATAACAGCACTTTGTTTTCAGCTCCACAGCCACTTCTGTCAGAGATCCGAGAGAACAGAAGGGGTGAGAAGACTTGACAGCAGAAGCAGAGAGCTTTTTGCCTCGACACATTGCCCTGTAACAGACAAGCTGTGGGGGAAAGAAGGGGCGGGAGGGTGTGGGAATAAAGTACTCAAGTGAGTATCTTACTTGAATAGCCTGTCGTCCTTGCTGAGCATCTGCCAGGAGCTGAATGGTGAGAGTCCTGGAGTCCTGGAGGGCATCTTGGAGGTAGATAAAGCTGTGACCCACATGTCGTCCCATGGTACATTCCCGACATATGGGGACAGAACAGGTATCACAGTAGAAATGCAGTACCTAGAGGGAAAAAAAAAAATCTCCATCACCATCTAATGAAGAATTAAAGAGAAAATAGTGCCAGAATGAAAAAAAAATCCAACAGCTCAACTATAAAGGGGATGGTTAGAGGTAGTAGCAATAGGCAAAGACTTCACAATAGTTTCTCCACAGAGGAAGAGCTATCCCTCCCAGTAAGTTCCAAATCATACTCTCTAACAGTTGGATGGAAGTGTCATTGTTTTCTTTGCAATACAATACTAGGAAGAGTGTCCACATCAGCTCCTCTTAAGAGCGGAAACCATCTGCCAACACTTGCAGATTGGAGATGTCATCTATAGCAAGTTTCAGGTAAAGACTTTTCCTGCATACAAACACCACATTCCCTTAAGTGGGTCATTTAATAATCACTGCACTGAAGAACTGCAGCACCAGCACACCCACCTCCCAGAAGGCGAAAACAAAGTATGCATGCCTGAGAACCATCCTCTGTTTTTGTTTTTTCAAAATATGCAAGTCTCTATGTTCAGAGTAGTGACAATATTAGGCAAGACTCCCTTCTGCCACTTCCAAAAGCAAAGCAAAAAAAACCTTTGCTATGACGTAGTGTTTCCATGCTAGTGATGCTCAGAGATGCTTGAGTTGGAGGAGAACAAGACTGAAACATTAGCATGCCCATCAGAGTATTTGAATGCTAAAGTGAACTGTGGGTAACCACTAAAACCCCATTCTATTCACAAAGCACTTAAAAACCCTATAGTCAAATCACAATGAAAGTCTTACACAAGATGTTAGCCTAGGAAGTTGGATCCATTCATCAGCCATAACTGTTCCCATTCCACCCAGTAGAGGGAAGCAGCACACAGAAATAGCATCTTCCATGGGAGTGTGTTTTCTCGGAGGCAAGCAGAAATCAGCTGGTTTGTTTTCGAAGACACAAGTGAAGGAGCACAACATTTCAACACAAGAAAGTTCTGTATTCAGAGCCTTGCTCTTAGCTATATACACTATTTTTGTTAGAGTGTAATGTTAGAAAAATCTAGATTACCACAGAAGTCAGAAATCCACTATACAATGGCAAACAAGGCTCCATAGTACAATTTTTCCATCACCAGCTATTTGAAATCTACCTCAGAAAGGAGCAAGAGCAGAACAAAGATTGGACAAGTGTTTGATATGCCTGTCTTCTCACAGCTGTCATCCAGCCACTGCTGATTCCAGCTAACAGTTTGTGGTATGGTGCATAACATCCCCCTTTCCCTTCTCCCTCAAAAGGAAGGGGGAGAACAGGACAGGTGATTCCCTCAGATTGCCTGTGCTGCATAAAGTGACATTTTAAGCTCCTATAAGCACAACAGCTGAAGTGGTATATGGATTAATTTCTCAAAGGGGTATGTGTATGTTTGTGCACACATGTCAGCTTTTACTAAAACTTTTTTTTTTTTAAGTTTTGCTGTGGGGAAACTGGAACAGACTGTTATGGTTTGCTTCTGTTCAAATACTAAACCCTCAAGCAGTGTCTCAGATCCTCTCTTTTGTAAGTAAAAAGCTGCCTTGGCTCTGAAATGCATTATTCAAATGCATCATCTTCCTCAACTCCTTGTCTTTACGCTGTGGTTGTCTAAATCTGTATACAATGTTCACTTGCTCATGCAGTTCTGCAATTTTGCTGTTGAAATTACAGGGAATGTTTATTACATGTTGCTGAATGACTCCACTTAAACAACTGAGAAGTTGAGAGAATGAAAACCAAGACAGGCTATCAAGTTAAGTCATATGAATCTGATATACTTTAAAAACATACAGCAGGGATTTGGGGCCTCAATCAAGCAGAGCAGCTGAAAGGAAAATGGTGACCATATGAACAGAAGTCCAGAAGAAAGTTAAATCTGTTATTAGTCCTCCAAAATAGTCAATACCAGAAGCAAAAGCTTGGTAAAACACCACAGATCAGTCCTGACACCCAAGCACTCCTGCTGCAAGGCAACAGCATCCAGTGGGAAAGAGTCATCCAGCCGTTCAAACCAAAGAGAAACTAAATTTAAGCTGTTCAGTTGCCTCTTGCCACCCACCGCAATGTGGTGGAAAACATCATTCCAGAGTTTAGAATGAGGAGAGACACGAGCCATAATCTCATTTCAGAAATATGCAGATTGCGTAGGACATGGCAGGGGAAAAGTCTTTTGGGTAAACACTACAAAGCCATTGGTAAAACCTCATATTTGTTTCTTAGTCAACAAAATGATGAAAACCACCTAGATTTAACGTCTGAGAGCGACAGAGTTAACAGGCTTGGGTGAAGAGAAGGGGAGGAAGTAGACAGCAATGGACTGATCTCCATCATTACACATTTAAAATAGTTACCTTAAATACACACATGAGAAAGCACAAATGCATAATCCCTACTGCTCTCAGTGTGGAACCGAGCTAGTCACCAGAAGCGAATGGGAAGAGTCAGCCAGCTTCAAGATGAACTAGGAACGCTTCCCAGGAACTCCCTCCTGGACACACAGACTAACTTGGCAGAGGTACAAGAAGGGCAGTTCTCCTGTAGTCACTCTCATACTCATCGTCAGGAGCACTCAACAGGCTGTACATCAGCTCTACCAAGCACTAGAACTGCAATCCCCAAGAATTAAACTGGAAAGTACCCAGGTGTGCAGGGTGCAACAGCAAGGGGGATTTGTGCCAGCCAGGCTAATGGAGCTTGGAGCATAGCATCAGCTTGCCTGCGCTTGCAACCACAACCAGGCATTTACTGTTAAGCTGACGCCTGCTCACATCCCAGTCCCTAGGTCATGGCCATAAAGGTCACGTATTGCTGGATTAATTTTCTATCCCAGTTTCTAAATAGAAGGGGAGAAAATAAACTAAAAAACTCCACTGAAACAAGCAATCCCCTGCAAAAAACTCATACCAACAATATACGTCCTGCTCAAGTAGGACAATACAAGAGTGTGTTCTCAATTCAGATTTGAAGCACTTGTAGCATACCTAAAAGACTGGCAGAGCCTCCCTTTCTTTCAATCTCAGCAATGTGGAAAAAGGCCACCCAAAATTTCAGTTGCACTATTAATATAGCAGCATACTGCTCCTTCTATGCTCATTATATGACAAATAACAAGACTGGTCTTGAAATGTGGACAGGCAGGAGTAGTGGGAAGGAAGGGAAGAGTAATACTAAGTCTTCCATAACAGAGGTCATCTTATGATGCTCGGCTTAAAAAAAAAAAAACAAACCACGAAAAAACCCCAAACAACAAAACCAAAACACAGTACTTAGAGGAAAGTCCCAAAACTTAACACCCCCCCCCCCCACCTCATCTGAAGGGGCAGAGATGATACAGTCAAAAGATCCATCAAGCTGTAAATTAACTATTGTCCTGTTAATTTCAGTATTTTCCTGAATGTATGGAAAACTTTTATAAGCAAAAACCTTCAAACATGCTGTTTTTTCTAAAACACACAAGTGTTCTGATAGGCAGCAAGGAAAGAGAAAAATGAGAAGCAAGCAGAGACAGTTTTCTCCTTTCAAAGAAATTCAGGAATTGTGTAAATTGCATTTAATGAATTGTTTGTTTCTGTAGTAATTAAGTAATTAAGTAAAAATACAATTGTTCTAAGATAAAAACTGGTGCCTTTCCAACACCCATTTTGGTAACTATCTAGTAGTAAGGGGAAAAAATTCATAAGATGAGTAGTTTGGTTCGGGGTTTTTTGGTTTGGTTTTTTTTTTTTTTTTAAAGAACTGCTTCACTACATTAATTAGTATTTTAGAATTTCCATGAAAATTAAATGAAGAGACAAGTCAGAAGCAAGAGGGGAATAGTTTTAGAGATAGTTAAAAGTGATTTATTTTAAAATAAATCAGCTATGGGTTGATTATTTCCCAAACAGGAAATATTTCCTGAATTGGTGGCATACAATTTTAGACACAAAACAATAAAGGGAGCCTACTTCAATTTAAACAGAATCAGTGAACCATATTACAGGGCTATTCATCTTTTACAGCCACAGCAACCCAAGAAATACAACAGCAAGGCCATAAATGTGATTGCTTCAGGAAAGGCTGTACAGTGCACCGTAAAAACATTTTACAACAGCAGGAATTCCTGGGTGTCGCTCTCCCCATTTTTTGGTCCATCTGCTTTCAAAGGGGGCAGGGGGATGGGCGGAGATGTTGTTAGACGTCCCCTGGGACTGCACAGCAATCAATCATCATCTGATGAATGGCCACTAAAGTTAAACCCTGACCCCACTCCACAATTCCCACACCAGCGCTCCTCTCCTTACTGCTGACCAGCTTCCAGCGTGCCCCCCCACCTTCCAGCCCTCACCAAAATTTCCCAAATACCAAGCCCAGACAAAAGCAATGGAATGTAGTAGGCACCATGACAGAGGAAAATTCAGCAGAAACAGCAGTTGAAGAGGCTTAATCTCAACCTGCGTTTAAACAAATGTTCCTTCAGCAATACTCACAGTGCCCTTCTCCTCCCAGCTTGCAAACACTTGATTTCTCTCATTTCAGAGCACATTTAAGAGCATACATGCACACAGTTGTCAAAAAAACATGTGGAATCTAACCATGTTTAAGCATTTGTTTTCTGTCATTACATTTCAGTGTCTTGCAATGCTTTTATTTAAGCCTACAGCATTAAGATTTTGTACAAGACAGCAACACATAAAGTCACATTATTTTAAAATATAAGTCTGATGCTCAAAAGCTACCCTGTAGTCTTGACCAACAATAAAAAAAAATCTACAGACAAAACAGTAGCCTCTTAGTTTCTGTTTTTCCAAAAGTTTCAGTATGGCATTTGTAAGTGAACTTTTATGACCAAAAAAAAAATCATACTTACCATAGTCAGTCTAAAGTTTTCCATTACTAAAGGTGTTTTATTATCTAGTTCCCTTGACAATAACTCAAACACCAGTGGCTTTGTTAAGTAGTGTGTAACACTTGGATGACTATGAATTTAGTATAAACTAATTTTCCAGTGAATTTTGGTCCTCCTCCCTCAGCACTGTGTTTTGTTTGTTTTGCACTACCCCGCCCCAAACTGGAGAAAAAGCTGCTTCTCTGCATCATGCATGCAGCAGTTGTTTCTTTTTTTTTTTTTTAAACACCATGTAAATACACCACCCAGGATGACTGGTTCAGAGTTTGGTGCAGATAATTGTTGCAAGTTTAAGTGGAAAGGGGTAATATTTTTACTCTGTAGGAAGCTGGTCCTTCGTTTCCATTTTAATAGCAATTTGTGAAAATTAACTTGTTTCACACCATGATCAGAGTTTGAGGAACGTTAACTTCTGCACTGATATAACTCTTGAAATTTAAATACAAAATATGAAGACTGAAGATATGAGCAAGCCATGTGATTCACACCAGAACTACAAGCTACTTCCCAGTATATCTGAAACATTTTTTTTTCCAGAGATACTTAAAAACCTCATGTTTCTGTGTACCAGTTAATGATTGAATTACTCTTAGAATCTGTATTTTGACTTAATGCTCTGGTGTAAAAGAGACTGGCTTAACACCACTTTTCCTCACTGTATCCAGTGGTAATGGGAGATGGTCTACCAACTCCAGAAGATCTCCACAGCAGACAAAAGAATTACTTTTCAAATTCGGGTCAATATTCTAATTATAAAATTTCTACAAGAATATGGGCACCTTGAAGCATTACAGCCCATGCAACATAGGGCATGCGGTGTGCACAGAAAGTTCTACCAAGTGGGATTACTAAAACCACTTTGCTATTTATTACCTACCTTTGCCACTTGGATGAACAGAGATGGGTTTTGGTCCATTTATAAGTTAATCAAGTGCAAGAGGATCATTCAGTCCAGCTGTTAAATTCAGCTTGATTTCCTTACCCCACATGGAATAATAAAAGCCCAGCTACCAGATGACTTTAAGACTCATGCAAGTCTGTTTGTAGGAAATAAAGCTGTAGTTCCACATGCTTTTTTTTTTTCTTCCCCCCCAGCACTAGTGTTAATACCCTCCCTTCCCCAGATGCTCCAGTGGGTTCTGTTCCTTGCTCCAGTTTCTCAGTCACACAGGCCCAGCACATGAGGGGGAAGGAAACTCACTTATAAAACCCCCAATCTAACCAGCACTGCTCCCAGTATGAACCACACACAGTGCAACGCTGTCATTTTGTTCCACAATTAAACTGACAGCCACTCTAAGAGGAAGCCCTACACCTCCCGCCTTCCTCCTTTCCTCCCCCCCTTCACTGCTCCTCCAGTCTCAGTGTAGACATTTGGGGATCTTTACAAAGAGCAGAAAAATAATTTTAGGAAATGGTTTATTCAATCAGCTGATCCTGGGATCAGAATAGCAGTAGGGCCAGCACAAGGGAGGAAGAAGTCTCCACATCCTTAGTTATGGGTTCATCTGATGACAACTATCTATTAAAGATCAGCTGAGCTACAGTGCTAAGCCACATGGTTCAGTTCTGGTACTTCGCCAACATCACAGCTGGAAGTCAGTGTAAATCTTCTCACTGATAGCATTCATCTCAAGTTCTAACTGGAAGAACAGTATATCTAACCGGAGACTGGAGTTGAGTCTGGTAAGTTAAACAGGCTGTTAAACCAAACAGACTACCATACTCTTAAAATTCTTGATGTTTACCTTCTTCAATCCTGCTGTGATGTCATGAAGTCAGTAAAAACAGCTGCGTATTTGAGGGAGTGGTGACCTGACAGCTTAAAAACAAAGGGTTTTTGGAAGGCACATAGTTCCATTAATCAAGTTCAGAAAACCCAGTGAGTATTAACAGTCAGCTGGGAGTGGAGCAGAGCCCATTTAAGTTGTCTTTACCAATGCAGACAGCATTTGCAAATTCAAAAGGACTTGAAGTGACAATCAAGATCCCCTTCACTCTGAAGGCCACATCATCACTGTTGATGGTGCGACAACAGGCTGCAAACTGGGGCTAGGAGACAGGAAGTCACACCTTTGACAAAGCTGGTTTAAGGATCTGCTGGCTCCAGCATACCATAAAATGGCATCCTCTGTGTGTTGAGTTAAAATCGTGTAAGTTAAACTTCACGTGATGACTGTAGCTCCTGGTTATAGCCACCCACCTGAAGCCCTGGAACCGCAGCATCCCAAGCATTCCTTTGCCAGCTGCAGTATCCCCCTGTTCATCCACTATGGAGGGAGCACTACACCACTCACCTGGAATATGCCCAGCATTTGAAGATTAACCTCTCATCAGCTAGCTTTCCAAAAGCTCTTGGGTGCAAGGTAACTTGGCCAGCTGATCTAACATACTACCTCAAAGATTCCCAATACTGATGGGCTGGAAAGAACATCTCACATCCACCTTAACTCATCGCTCCAACTCTTCCTAAACAGGGATAAGCAAGGCTTAATATTCTTCTAATATTAATTATACCTGTGCCACCTCAGTATTATCCCACAGTGGGCTATCATTTAATTACTGCATAATGGTAAGTCTACATTCCGCAATTTTCTTCTAAAGAAATTGTTTGGGGTAAGAAATCTGCATTTCTTTTTGTTTTAAAAGTCACAGTATCTGCTTCAGCGCTAAAGCAGGTAAAGTAGCCAGTTTATGGAAAGATGCAATAGTATCAGTAGCTAGTAGATTACTTAGCCAGTGATAAGTCAGCTCTTTTACAGATTTCAATAGGGGAGACCAGCCTGTGCTTCAACATGCAACTCATTAGCTGTTTAAATGCAGCTTCTGTGCCAAATCTACATGACACGAGTAGCAGCAGGGTGGTCTTGGCACAGGGGACAGTGGGTGGATCTAAATATTCAACAGTTCAAGCAAGCAAGCTAATAGCCTGCTGTGGAAGCAGACATTAGAGTGGGTCAGGACCCGGTTCCACTTTCAAGCCCATCTGTCCAAGTCACTGCTGTACGTCCCTGCAAATCCTTCACTGAGCCTCCCTAACTCTTCAGCTCTCTGAAAAGCTAGATTGTCTTACATAGTTCTCAGCCAAAGCTCGGCCATGATTTCAGTGGTGCTGGAAATCGCAATGGGTTGACAACCGCTTTGCTATTGCACATGGCATTTTGTTTCTTAGAGACAACCAACAAACTTCAGCATCTCTACAAACTCTTTACAAAACACATTTTCCCTTTTCCTGCACAGCTCAGCATTAGAGCTTTTGAAAGTTTTCCTTCTATGCACAAGAAGGGTTAGAATAGGAGTCAAGGTACACTCAAGGCTCCTGCATCCTGCTCTGTGACTAACATCAGTATAGGCCTTGCCTCCCAAAATCTATATTCCTCAACCCTGCGCTGTTCCTACACCACTGCAGAGAACACTACCTCCATTCAGGTCCTTGGCAACTGTTGACCTTCACATGGAAAGCTGACAGCAAGGATGCTATTACATACATTGCAAACAAGCAGCTAGAAAACATTTTTGTCTCTTAATATACTAGAAACAAACCTTATTCCTTTTGATTTGAATGGGGAAACGGAGCGGGAAGAGAAACAAACACTTAAGTTCCCAGATTTCACTCAAGGGCCAAGCTAGTCCTCATGCTGAAGACAAGCCAATTGTGAAACAACGTCTTAAGCTGATGGGCTGTGTGCCGTTCGCCAGAGCGGTTTCCTGACCCCAGCACAAACAGGTCTTTTGTAGGATTAATTTTCTTATAGAGCTAGTCTGTACTCAAACCACCACTACCTAAGAGAATTTACTTTGGTGCAACAGATTCCCATTAATATTTTTAGAGAGCTTCTCTGGGAGGTCAGAAAGCCTATCAAGCTAGACATCTTAAATTCATAATGTTCAATTATTAGGGAAAAAAAGAGTACAAGCAGAAAGAACACATTTATCCAGAGAAACTGTGGCTTTACCTATTTTAACTCTGTGATAGGTTCTACCTCAGTTTTTTGTTTTGTGTGGGGTTTTTGGGTTGGTGTCCTTGTGGGGGGGGGTTCCTCCTTTTGTTTTAAGCAGCACTAGAAATCCTGGTTCAGAAAAATACTCTTTAGAACATGAGTTTGCACTTACTTTTTCACAGTGTAATGCTTCAATTACATCATCTAGTACTTATTTGTTACAAGGAAAAAGATTGGGAGTGCACATTTGAAAACTCCCAGTTTAACCACCATGTGAATTTAACCTGCAATTCAAGCCGCATTAGCTAGAGAATACTAGAAAACTAAGCAATTATGAATTCTGAGCCCACTTTGCAGCTTTATCGTCTAGTTGTTCCCCCTTGCTTGTGTGGACTTACTGCCAATAATAGGGGAAGAACACAAGAACCCAGAGTCAAAACAACAAGTAGAGTGCTCAAAAGTAATAAATTTTCAATAAAGCCATTTCTATATGGAAGTGCCATTAATACAAAACCAGAACTAGGAGGTAGGTTGACATCTTTAATTTCTATCTTCAAGTGCATACTCTATTTGGGTGAGGTTTGTCTCTGAACTGATTATTTGTTTAAAATCATTTTAATAACATTACATAATCTCTACAGAATTAAAAAAGTAACTCTCTATACCTTTTAGAAAAAGGAACATTTGTTTGTGTTAGGATGAAGGGGAAAATGCATCAACTTTTAGACTTACAAATCTCAAAGCCCTATTAACAAAGAAGGTTGTTAACACACATTTAGCAAAATGAAGCAATTCAAATGTCCAACACCACCACTACTAGACTCTGGTAATTCCAGTTTGTGTAATAGCCTGGTAAGTAAATCAGTCCACATACTTGTACAAGACACTGTGTGTCCTGTGTCCTCCCCCTGCCCGCCCCCCCCCCCCCCCCCCCCATTTCCAATATCAGGTCTTCAGAGATTTACCTAGTATTATGCAAGCTAATATCACTAAAGAGATAGCAATTACTGAAGGGATTAGGCTGCTTGCAATGACTCCTTGTGGTAAGACTTGGACTCTTGCATATGCAAAAAAAATTAAATACCTCTATCAATTTAAATTTAGAAACAGAACCATAGTGAACCTACGGCAGTTTAAACTATGTGGAGTAAAAGCAAGGAACAGCAACATAAATTCATGCATTAGGGCATAAGCTGATCACCTGGGTTATCACAGGAAAGAATTCCTCCTTCCCCACACATTTTCTCAGTGGGGAAACTGCCCAGTTGGCCAAGCATGTGAGGCAGACAGGGGAAGGGGGAAAAGTGTCATCCTTCTCTCCTCCGCCCACCACCCCAGCATTAGGCATTGGCTACTACTGCAGCCTGGACGTCTGATGGGAAGAGCAGAGTTCTACTGTTCCTCCCCCTTCTGCTTTGCACCTCTTCTGCCTTCAGAGGAAGGCTGTAACAGGAACAGCCATGGTACTGAACCCCCACAGCAGGAGCTGGTGGTTTGGTGTTTTGGTTTTTTTTTTTTTTTCCCCCTTCTTTAATTGTAAAACAATCCATGCCTATTAAACAAGTCCAGTTACCACCAGTGCCATATGCACATCAAACTCAGGTCTAAGTGAGTATGACCAACTATAGCTTTTTATTAGGAAATACAGGCAAGACTGTTGTCTGGGAAAACTGACATATAAACCCATTCTAAGTGTTTTATACCACAGTGTTTTTAGTTACTGCTTATGTGGAACAGGTTTTGTGGAAAGCACAAAGGCAGCACTGAATGGGCCGGGTCTGTTCTTTACCGTCCCTGCTCCTCTTGCCTTACTCTGTTCCAAACATTATTTTTACAACTATATACCCACATACCAAGTCCTTACAAAATAAGGCCTTTGAAGGAACTTCTCTTGACTGAAACCCCAAAATGACTAACATGAACATTTGGAAGGTATCTTTTCAAAAAGCATTCAAGCTCTCCCTCTATGCCATCATCCTCTCAAATGCTCATACCCAAAAATACGCAAGTGTAAAACTTTTACTAGCTGAAGTACACATGTTTCAGAGCAGGAAGAAAAATTACAACATGTTGAGGTTTCAGTTGGGATTCCTCATAAATGAGGAATCTTAATTAAGCAAAACCAAATTTGGACTGCATTGAAAGAAAAAAAAAAATTGCTTTGCTCCAGACCCAGGCAGTAGTTTCTAAAGCATATTATATATACGCTGTATCAGGGTTCCTCAGCTAACACCATCAAATCGTACCATCCATGAATAATTATTATCTGCTCCCAGCATAGGACTTGGCATATACACTAGAGTATCTTATTCAGAGAAACAATGTTGTCCTTGAGGATCAAAGCTTTGCTGCTTGTAGTAGAATGCCAGACTAAATTTGTCAGATTAATACGCTTGTTACAACTCCTCTTAATTTTAAGGAGGATTATACAGTCATGTTTTATGAAAGACTCCTCATGAAAGTGTTATCCTATGGGTGCTAGTGCACTATTACTTCCAACTGAACTGTAGTATTTAATGTTTGTTTTGGAAGACCTAGATGTCTTAACAGCCACAGGGCATTTCAATAATCATATAACAAACATTACTGCAGGTTACTCTTTAATCCCTTGCAAGTGAATGAGTAAATTCTTGTCCATCTATCATATAATGACACAGCTCTGGAGTTACTGCCAAAAAGGTACTGTAAATCATAGAAATATCTTAAGACTAAGGAGATCTGTTCTGGGAAGTCAGAAGTGTTACTCAGAATAATTTTTTTCTCCATCACTATAGAACAGTAAGAACAACAGATAAACCTTTGTTTATAAGCCATTAACACAAAATTAGAGACATTTTTATTTCTATCTGAAGATTTAAGACAAGTCCTGATGGACAATTTAAGTATGTCTGGTTTGGGGGGTTTTTTTGGTTTTGTTTTTTTTTGGTTGGTTGGTTTGGTTTGTGTTTTTTTCCCTTTATATCTCTCTTTGCCTCACTGGCAACAGAGCAGAAGCAAGACCTCAGAAGTATCAGAGCTCTAAATTAATCACTTACCTGCCCCACACGTACTTCCAAATTGGTGAAATACAGGTACAAGGAAGTTTGAAGCCTGTGTCTCCCCCACCCTGACAAAGTGGTGTGTTTTACGAGCGTGCTGCCACCCCCCCCCGCCCCAACTTTCCACCTTTCTGTCATAGATTTAAGTGCAGCACAGTGCCTTCCTGTAACAGCCTAATAATATAATTTTCCTCATGGAGAGGACTTAAGATTGCTTTCCTTTTGAATTTGGGAGAGGTGGGAAGAGATAGGCATTCCAGGATGAATATTCAATTAAGTGAAAACTGAAGGAGAGCAGAATTACTGCTCCTTCAAACTGCAATGTAGATTTGATGTGCTTACAGACAATGACTAAGAAACACTAATAACCGGAGTTTGTCATTTGGCCATAGACACCATTATTGAGTAGTAGGTTCAGTTTTGGGAGAGTAAGGACAATGTTCCATCCCAGTCAAGGTTTAAGTTATGATTGATACACACACTCTACATTTAATCCATTCCATGGGGCTCCCATGGATCACGTATATAGTGTATGCATTCATACTGCCACCAAATAAATTCTGTTTAGAGCATTATGGTTTTGGTCTAACCAAACTACAGTGGTTTGGTGCCACCCTGTCACGGTTCACTGATATATTTCAAGGAACTTTTAAGAATTTGAAAGCATTCTGGATTTTTAAAATGCTTAAATCCTTTGAATCCTTCATCAAAAGCACCAGCCTTTTCAACAGTGGTATCAACCGTTCCACACAACGCTAGCTTTAGATTGCTTCTGTATTATGCAGGCAAGTTACCTTACCCCAAACTTTAACTGTAGCCTTGTTTAAGCTTTAAATCAGGGTAAGTGTAAATATAGCAGGCTTGCTCAGTCATCAGTGAAGGGAAGAAAAGCTATCCAGGCTGAACGAGAGGGGAAGAGCCAAGTGTGACTCACTTTACCAAAGGAAGAAGGGAGAAGGGATGGCTAAGATTAAATCCTTGCCCAATTCTTGAAGAGAAAAATACGCACTAGTCTTACTATCCAAAAAGCTATTTTATGATAAAATCCACACTGCCTTGTTATGTGTAATACAATGCTAAGGAAGAGACCATTCTTACAGTAAAAGCATGTGAAAGCACACCATGAACATCTACATTAGAAATACGCTATTTCTGACAAGCACCAGCAGGAGTTTGACTGCAGTTTAGGTACGTCAATTCACCAAAAGGCCAGGTTTACACAAGGTATGGTGTGTTGTTTCCCTGCTCCAAGGAAGCAGGTAAGCAAGGCAGAAGAAATTTTATTATCTTTGCACAATCAGCAGCAAGTTTTTATTAACACTCCTGTGTTATAACGAACACACTAGGCCGTGATCATTCGTTTTTTATGTATTGCCAAACTAGTCCTACATGTCCCCTGCCTGTTAAGAAGAAAGTTTGAGGAGGTCATAGAGTAGATTTATTCTCTCTAGAGAAAAAGACTTTCCGCAATCCAGGCAGAAGAACAAAACATGTTTAACCAGATTTCCAAGCACAAGACAATTAACCTATTGAGTCAAGTCTGCTCTGTCAGACTTTCAAGGAAGCTACCTGCCTGCCTCTAGAACATTCTTTTATGTAGCATTTTCTAGCACAGAAACTCCCAAAGACAATATGCTGAATTAAAAAAAAAAGAGGAAGGCTAGGCTTTTGGACAGTGTTGTCATGCGGTTTTCAGCAACTGTGTGCACAGTGCCAAGCACTCTGCTGTCATTCCTAAGTTACTAAGCTAATTTATTCTAAGACACATATGGCTTATTGGGACAGTGTAATAGGTGTGTGATCAGAAGCACAGGGAAGAACTAAAACTTCGTAAGTTAACACAATAAGGATTTTACGAAAAGCTACATCTCTACCTTTGTCCTCTACCAAAAGGTTAAATTGCTGCACCCCACATACCACCTTTGCTATCAAAGCAGAGCAGCTTTAAGAGCCACACACAGGCAAGTACCTCTGGTAGCTTACTACCAAGACAGACCTACTGCATCAGGAACATCGCTTCCTGTAACTCTGCTTTCAAGTAATAACCAGACCCACTGATTCACTTAAGATTTAATGAGATTACAGCTTGAGGTGATTTGACTGGAGACCATAAAAGTTTTAGGAGCCCATCTGCTCTGCAAAACCAACCTCTCGTACAAGCCTGGGTATGAGCTGACCTTTGAGAGTTGCAGTGTAGTTCAGGCAAGAATCAAGTCCGATTGGTACTCCCGATGGGCAGACAGAGCAGACAAAACGAGAGATTTGCACTTTCGGGCTAAGAGGAGTTTCCATATGCATCAGTACTCAAGGGGGAGTTTCCCTATGCATCAGTACTCAAGGGGAATCTTTCCAAACAATCAGCAGTCTTTTCATTAAGAAAAGGCTAGCCACCTTAGGGTGCTTTCCCCACCATTATCACACCATTAGTAGCAAATTGGAACTGTACTGGCAATGGTTGCAAAATTACCATTGCGGAAAAACCTAATGCAATATTCACCTTCTATATACACCAAAAATCGATGACAAAATACTCCTGCTCAAATGTTGCAGCCCTTTAAAAAAGGAACTTCCTAATCACCCTAAAAGGGTAAGTCACCACTGCTTTCCACCCCACTTTACACTTCTATCCCCCCACCAATAGCAAGCATTTTCAAGAACCAACTGGTTACTCTTTTCTGACATCTCCCAGTATTAGGATCAAACATTGACTTTTCTTCCAGTAAAAAAAAAGAAATACAGATTTGAAGAGATTGAGGGCAGAAGGGGAAAGAGCTACTGTTTTTACTCTGTTACTTTTTTACAGACCTGTAAAAAAAAAGCAGCATTTCAGCAAGACTGCCATTAAAATACTTTAAGTCTAGATGTAAACTCTGGACAAACATTTACATTTTGTTATTCTAAACCTGACCTTGTTAGCTGTAGAAGAGTCAGTCACACTGGACAGCTGTATGTTGTAGCATAAAAAAAATTTAGGTGCTGTTATTTTTCCTTCCCCTTGTAGGCTGAGATGTTTTGTTGTTTTGTTCTCACTTCAGTAACAGGCCTCAATATGCAAGTTACATCTGGAAACAGACAAAAGCCAACTGCCCAGCAGTATTGGAAAATTAAAACATTGGGTCAGACTCAAACAGACTAGGAAGCCAAAGGTCAAAGCAGCATTAAATCATTAGTTTCCCAGCTGCCACCAAGGCATGGAGTTGACCTTTGATTTTGTAAGAAGTGGTCCAAGCAATTTTCTGGTGGCAATATGGGCAATCTGGCACAGTGGAATATTATCCTTGAAAGGGGCGGGTGGGAGGGAAGGAGGAGTTTAAGGTCTTGCAGGCAAAGATCAAACTAACTCTTTAATCTCTCCAGACCAAAATTTGCACTGTGAAGCTGTAAGTGCAAATAATGAATATGAAATTATCAAGCTTTAAAGCAAAGACACTCAATCATTTGAACCATTCAGGTAGCTTTTATTCACCTAGCAGGGAGAGCAGAATTTAATAAAGTAGAATACAAGAACATAATGAATGCACTTTAGAGAATACTAGAATATTGTATTTCTTTCCTTGAATGATTTAAGTTTTCAGAAATTACAGTTGAAAGCAGTTTACTTAGTTGCGTATTTTTTAAAACAATACATCTGAGACCGAGATCATACTTCTTCAGACTGAGAAGGACCAGAACACTGCACTTAGTCTATTTGTATCCCCATTAATGATTTTTTTTTTTCCCCATAGCTGAAGTAGCAAAGACAGAAAGCAAAGGCCAGTTTCTTATTTTGTCTTTCTCTAGCCTCCATGATCTTAAGTTTCAGCTGCTACTGCCCTCTGGTAATAGTTCCCGACTGGTCCTTGTAAACTGTCCTGCTGAATGTCTGCGTTGTACGTGCCGAGTTCTGGTCTGGCTGCTTCCAAGTTCCTAGAAAGGGGTTGGTTTTACTGCTGCTTGGCAAAGAGCAGCACAAGTATCAAAGGGATTTCCGATGCAACCAAGGTACATTTGAAGAGCATGTTCGATCCTCCATTAGCAGCTGAGCACATGCACACACATGCAAAAGCAGTTTGCATGCAGTCAGCTGTTAAGAGATTTCTGTGTGTACTTAAGACATTTCTATGCATATTTTTTAAGCAATTTCAAGCAGTTTCCTTAGTCTAAATGGGTCACCCAGCCCACACTTTATTGTGAGGGCACTTAAAAAAATTAAAAGCTATTGCTTTCCTATGCATTTTAGAGAGCAGCAAGTTGTCCAAAGAGAACATAAAGAGCCCCCTCCTCACCCTATGCCCCAGTGTTCCAGGATTAGTCACTACCAGCTCTTCATGTGAGAAACTAAGAGTCACAGTAGTGACTTCAGGCATGGACTGAGTCATATACCCACAACCCTAATGATGCGGAGGGGGGCAAAGGAGGAGTAGTATTTTCAGAAAGGTGCATTTAGGCTTTAAAGGCTTGAGTAAAAATACATCCCTGTGCCGCTAGCCACCTGATGTGTTGTGGGGTTTTTTTTATTTAAAAAAAAAATCAGTATTTTCACTGGCAAGGTGAAAAGCACACCACCCTTAAATACCTTAGCAAGTAAGGATGAGCAGAACAACCTCTCTTCCCACACTCTTTCTAGGAAAGGTTCAAGATCACACAGCCAATACAACACATTCTGAACATACAGACTGTTATATACAGGTCACAGAGCTAACCCAGAAAGCAAGACACCTCCCTCCAGAGAGCCTAATGTTATAATGCTCAAACCAGTGAAAGAATATTTAAGTCTGCTTTAATAACAAATACTACGAAACAGAACACTGAAAAACCACACTGGTAATTTCCTAGAGGAAGCAACTTTCAAAGTTCATCCAGTCAGCAAATTAAGAGATACAGATAGGCAGTTGACCTTAATCCTTTCTGCAGGAACCCAATTCAGGTAGCATGAAGGTGCAAAACAAGTAACCAGAAGCCTCTTATTACAGAGGCTTGGAAAACACATAATTCCTCATCAAGACCTTTCAGAGAAAAAAATAACTGATTTTTTGCTTGGTTAGTATTCTGGTTTACTCACATTAGCACAAGCTCAAATTCATTACTGAGACAGCATGGAAGTGTTACCCTCACTTCAGGCAGCCTGCATGTGCCCACTGTTTCCTAGATAGAGGATAGGTTCTACCACTGCAAATTTCCATCCAAGAGAGAAAGACCAAAGCTTGCATCAGGTCTGCAGGCTACAACTTAACTCTTACAGTTGTTGCTGCACTACCTTCCATGGTCCCGAGAGGGATGTAAGATGTACAAAGCTAAAAAGAGGCCTTGCTAAACATAGCTATTCCTCACATTTCTAGTTTAAAAAAATAGTTTTCATATAAACAGGCCAGTCACCAAATGACATTGGTTTTGGACTGGATAATAAGGCTATTTCTGGAATTAGTATTCTGGAATTGGATACTACACAGCTTCTGCCACAAAAACTTATGAAATCCAGCTACTCAGATACTGTCTTTCCTCAAGGGATAGTTCTGTTTATTGCTTGAGCTAGGAATAAGACAAGACTATGACCTAGAGCTCTTCAGGTGTTCAAGTATACTCTCTGGACCATTAACCAGCAGCCAAATGCTGGACCAACACAACAGCTAATTTGCTCTTCAACAGAAGATGGCATGGGAGTGGAACAAGATGGGAGTCATCCAGGTGACTGACTAGCCTTGATCTTGCCTCAGCTCTATTCTGGCTGCCATGTGAAACTGAAAAATACCTTCTCTGCTTATACTAGAAAATAGTATTTTCCATTACACCTCCATTCTCATCTCTGTAAATGGACTAGAGGCAGGACTTCAAGCTACAGTAGAAGAAATACACCCTAAAACTTAAAACCATTCACAAGAAACTCTGAGAGAATCACTAATGTAATTATTTTTGCAGGCATCCAGTCTCGGTGATGAAATCCTATGTATGCCCACACAGCTGAAGTTTCAGAAATAAATCAATAGACCTTTTTTTTAATTGAATAGGGTAGTAACTGCCAATACAGTCCATCAAGATAACACATGAAAAGGGTAGAGTGTTATGCAACTATCCCTCACCACACCCCAACTGAAGGGGCCCATTTGATATCACCTAATGACAGTAAGCGACCTTGTAGCCTTCTACAATGAAGGTTAGGGAGAAGGAAGACAAACCTTTAGGAGTTAGACCACGGACAACCAAGAGGCCCCTTTCTGTGACTGCATGTTCCTCCTTCATCTTTGCTACTGTGTCTCTTATCACCAGAGCCAGATGCTAGGGGAGCTGGTGGAGAGCACAACAGCCAGCAGCAGAAGCCAGGGACAACAGCCTGAGATGTTCGGGTGTGGTGGCCAACAGCAGCTAAAAACAACTACTTAATGCAAAGTCTTGGGCACAGCTGAAAGCACCCCCACCCCACAGCACCTTCTGAGAAGAAAAGCAGGAAAGACACATGGCTCCCCAAACCTAGCCCCAGACCTCCCATGTGTAGTGCCAGAGCTATCAGCCTGAAACCTCCCTTCAGTGCAGGTGGTTTGTTTTAGTTTGTCTATTACCAAAGCAGGCAACAGTCCCACTTCCATCTCCACAGACATGTTCTTGTGGAAGACCCTCCTGCCTCCAATTCCTTTGTGATGCACACAAAGCAACAAAAAAGGGTGTTTTTTGTGATGTGGTCTTTTTGCTCGGTCCTAATGTGCTACTCTGGGAAGTGAGAAGACATTACCAGCCATCATAGTTCTCTTACTGGGAGGATGAGGATGATCCCATAACCCTACCTCAGGGCAGGAAACAAAATGGAATTTGGAGATTCCTCCAAAACAAGTAGTTAACAAAAGCTAATAACCCCCACCATTTCAAGAACAATGGGCTATTGTGTCTCAATCTCAGACTCCATGGGCTTAGTGGATGGGCTTCCTAGTCAGCTCTCTCACTCCATGGGAGTACAAGTTTCACTAGAGGCAGAGCTTCCAATCTGTTTGCTTTGGTAGGAAAACCACCTCCAGTTTTACTTTCCAGCTCACAGTCTACTTCTAGCCTTGTCATTTCTGCTATTCAGAAGTGAGTGTTCAGGTCTGTGCCTTGTCAGTCACATGGCTCAGTTCCCTTTAGAGCCATTCCGAGCCTGAACTGGGGTGCAAAGATGAATCCACAGGTAGCCCAGAGTAGCATAAAGTGCTCCTGGGAACAGGTACAGATATCTAGCATTCCTCTGATCAAGCAAGGCCATGAACCTAGAACAGCTTATCAGCCAGTATCACTCTGTTCAGAGACACAAGGCAGGTTAAATGATTTATTTCCAGGAGATGTTAAGCCCTACTGCTAGTTTCTTTCCTCCTCAGAGAAAAGCAAGGACCAAGAGTGGAAGACTACCTCTAACAAGCAGCCTCACAGAAAGAGGTTCTACAAGAAGAGGAAACAGGCCTTTGCTTTTATACCATTGGCTTTCTTTAGCTCAACTTCCACCCTTGGAGCTGCTGTTAACACCTTAGAAAAGGAAGCACAAACCACAGCAGCCTTCTCAAAGGCCAGATTATGCTTGGACACAGTGGGTCAGAACAACTAGCCCAGGCAGAAGTGAAATTTGAAGTCTAGAGAGGTCTGCTCCTGGGAAGTTTGGCTGAGGTCTCTCCTGGGAAGTTTGGTTTAGCTGCCATCCACAGGCAGCAGGAGAATACAGGGACCCATGGGTGATTTGAACAGAACAAGTATTCCTTTCTGCTACTGATATAATCTGGGACTGGCTGGCAGCAGACCCTTGTACCTTAAGGTCAACAGCTCCCTTAAAGGCACAACAAAGATGATGTCAGTAAAGACAAACAGAGTTTTCTGTATTAGGAAGTACCCTGTATGATCTCAAATACCTTCCTCTGCTGGCATTAAAAAAAAAAAGAGGGGAAATTAAGTCACATGCAGTATTCTTGATGCTGCCTTACCTATGATGGAAATACTGCAGATCAAGAAGATTAATATAGTGCTCTAATCTGGTAGATCAGTAGCTGAAAGCCTCAGCTAGGTGAAGCTTTAAATGTGACCTTTATAAGCAAAGCTGATCTTGCAGGAAGTTGCATGCTCAAAAAAAAAGTAATTCCAGTGAAACAGAGGCACTCAAGATGCTTGAGATCTGGAGCTAATACATACCAGGAAGGGATTTCTTTTCTTGGTAGAAGGGAGGAGTCAAGAAGAAAAGAGGAAAAAAGCTTACTAAGAATGTTAACAGCAGACATTATATCCAATTTCTTTGCATTCCTTCCCCCCTCCTTTTCCTCCCATTTTTAAAAAACAGGAGCAAACTTGCGAGTTAAGGATTCTGATCAATGCAACATGTTAGGAAAAGAGAGCAGGAGGTCAAGAGGAAATGATTAATCCTGTGCAGAAGACTGGCAGGATGGGTCCTGGAACGGCTTACCAGAACAATGCCCCCACTAATAAGCAGGTCAAAAGACCCTTACAGTGAACAGAAGCCCCAGTTACACTGTACATTAATATTCTTCCCTTAACCCAAAGTTACATTTGTTCAATAAAGCCAGATTCAAAAAAACAAGTGTTGAATTAGAAGACAGGTGAAAAGTTGTAGCACCAGACACAAGCAGCAAATCTGAAAGATAAAGGATTAACACTTTAAGAGTTGTTAAGTTGTAAGAGCTCCATTCTAAGATAGTATTTGCAGAAGGCTTCAGTAAACTGAGGAACGAGGGAAGAACCCACTATTAAGATTTCAGCTGTAATACTGAGTTCATGTTCAGCTCATGCAGTGGACCAATGCCCCTTCTTGATAAAGGCTGCTCTTCAGTTAGCGGCATGGTTTAATGTGCTGAAGAAAAAAAAGAGCAAGCAAACTCACTGCAGGCAATACTTTGGACTTGAAGGTGCATGTGGTTCAAGGTTTACTGTAAGAGATAGCTATTTAGTGCTATGGTTTCATGGCATCAAACAGAAGCAATGCAATCCCAAGGGATTCTCAGCTTCAGGTAATTATCCCAATCCCACACCATTTCTCCTCTCTAGTTCAGCCAGCATTACAAGTCCCCAGGACTGCACTGTGGAAGCAGTCTGGGGAAGTCAGCTCTACTTCCAAATAGATTACAAACTTATATAAAGCATTTATCAATCCTATGATGCAGCATGCAGTACTACCTCAGAGATTTGTGCTTGCAAATATGCAGCGGGGGTTTCACAACTGCTTCAAGGCTGACCCAAAGCAAACCCTCTCATTAAGGGACCACCACCCCATCAGCATCCCCCCAGTTTAGTCAACTCTCTCACGCAAGCATTAGCACCTTGTAGCGCCATCAGAGAACTGATCTGGCTGAAGACTACCCTGAACTTGTCCATAAAGAATCAAGTTGCTCACAAGTCAGCTCAGTTCCTTAGTATGGCTTGTTGCACCGATGTTGGGGAAGCGATAGGAACGCTACTACAGGTGTAAAGGCTGGTACCGATGTAAAAGCAAGTGGTGGGAACAGCCAGCCAGAGAGCAAGAGGGGCCAGCCTGCCCCTCCTCCCCGCAGCAGCATGCACTTCGCTCGCTGGGGCCACTGCAGAACCACAGCCTGAAGGAGCAAAGTGGTGGGGAGGGAACGCCCTCCGGCAGCATTGCTGATTGCCTTTGTATCAGCAAACAGCCTCCATTTTGAGGAGCTAGAGGCATTCAGGGCAGACTGGAGAGGCCAAACATCAGCTTCCAATGACTAGGAATAAAAATGGCAGATTCGTATTAGCGCTTTCCAAAACAGGCTATCTTTAATGCCCGCAGCGTTCCCCCCAGTCATATGCTGCTTCTCAGTATAGTGAACATTTATCTTTCAGGTCCACCTCCCCAGTAACCTGGGCGTTAAGCCCCCCTTCCCACCCCATGCCAGAGGAAGAGGGCTGCACGCAGAGGAATGGGCCAAGTGCACGATTTTTGCAGCAAGACCAGTCCTCGCAGCATGATCTTGGGAAGTCAGAAACTCAGAATCTCTCAGCTTTTACTAAATTGAAAAATGAAACAGAGGGCTAATCATTTTAGTGTATTACTCTGCATCCCCCACCCCCATTTTTCTGCAGGGGAAAGGCACAGACTGTAAAACAGCACACAGGTTTCAAAATAGGGAAGGCTTTGGCATTAGGAGGTCATTTCAGCCAGGGAAATCCACACCTCTCAAGAGCACTCTGAAGACAAAGCTACAGTTTACTTGCAAGCGTGTTTGGACTCAGTGGGCTCCACAGCTCTTTTGGTTAAGACAAAATTCAGCTAGTGTACATGTCAGTTTATGCCAGCACTTAAATCCCACCAGTACAGGCACAGTTAAGCAGGCACAGCCTATTCCAGTTTGTGACCTCTTCCAGGTCTGCTGAAAATCAACAGATGTTTAGGCCACTAATTTTTATTAAATCAGTGAATGAAATTGAAATTTACCCCTTTAAGTCCGGAAGAAATTGAGTCAGAGTTATTAAATTCACTTTTTGCAAATACATTTCCCTATTTAATCCACACTTTCATAGGGAAACACATTTTAAAAGCATTCCTCTAGTTTCAGGCCTAAGCTACAAGTTCTACAACATGTAGTAAGAGAGACTACCTTGAGGTAGAGACTATCCTTCTAACGCATCCTAGACACACGCTTCAGAATCTTTGTTCCCCAACACAAGCCAAAGCAGCCACAGAGCTGGGTTAGGTTATGCATCTCTGCACAAAATCACACGCCAGTTTTCAGCAAGACATGGTTAATGAAAGCTAAAGCTCCTGCGAGCTGACCAGGTTAATTTCTGCACCCCGTGCACAAATACACAGGACAACCCTGTGGCTGGTTCAACATGCCAAATACAAGGATGTTAAAAAGCCAAATAATTGTTATCTGAAGCTCAGTGCACGTGCTGAGTTCAGTGCAAACATCCATTTTGCTCTGCCTCCCCACACAAAAGCTGGGAAAGTGGATTCCAAAGTTCAAGCACTGTTACTACAGGGGAAATGCTGAAATACAACCCAGAGTCTCACTCTAGCAATGTTTCCACACAATTGGGAGGATCAAGTTCTTGGACACCTCTAACCAGTAACATGCAAACTATTTCGGCTGCATCTCCTAAGCCTACATATTTTGTCCTTATTGCATGACTCTAAAACATCACAAGGAACAATAACATAAAGCTCATACATCTATAGCCATTCACTGCAGTATAAGCCTATTTAAAAAATGAAATGGCTAATAAGTTCTTGAACAGATAAAAGTAGTAGTAACCATTGTTTAAACAAGGGGGGTAAGATGAGTTCTTAGAAAACCTATTTCTTCCGCTGTTATTTGTCTCTCCTCTGTTCCCTGCAGTTCATTATAATACACATTATCCAGGGTGGGGGGTGGTAAAGGGACTGCTAACCAAAAGCTAGCACCTCAGAACAGCCAGACACACACAGGTTGTGATGTAAATGCATGAGAACATGCTGATGTTTTAAGACAGTCTCCTCCTATTTTGTGTGTAACAAGATACTGTCACAAGGGCAAACCCATTTCAAGTATAGCTGAATTTTATCAACAGGATCAAGTCACACTGCTCCCCATCCCCCACCCCCACCCCCCTCCCCGCAAGCTGATTTAAAAAACAGAACCACTGCCCCACAAGATTGTAACACCATTCTTGACTGGCATAGATTGTTATTGTCCCAGCCTTCACCCTGCACTTAAATAGCAGAAAATTCACCCAAAATAGGAACTACACTGTCCTCTATCTGCCCCACATAATTACTCTTTCCTTGACAGTCACCATCTTTTACACCACAATCCCACAAAACATCAAGCACTGTTCAGACCCAAAATCAGTTTTTAATGCTGTCCCTTTTAATGCAAGTACAAAAGCCCAGCCTGCTGTCAATGCAAGCATTTTATGAAGTTGCAAACCTCCAAATTCCACCCAGAACAACACTATCCTCTTTGAAACTTTTCCCAATGGCTGTCTCAAAGAAAGAGCCCATAAAAACCAGTTTATTTCATCAAACTGGAAGTTGTACAAGGGGAAACAGTCCTGTGAACACCACCATATTTAACTCATTAGACTTTTCAAATGTTTTGGAGTTTGACCATTTCAGAGAGGGAGGGAAGAGGAGGCATTTACCAGCCCTAGCCATGATTGATTTAAAAACAGTTTAGGGAAACAGGCAGAAGCAAGTGCAGGGCTTCCTTTCAAATTTGAAAAGAAACATATCTTGTTGGCCCTCCGGTCACATTCTGTGCTGTTTTTCCTTAGGACCATCTAAACAAGACAGATGTAGCCAGTATCCAGGCAGCAGCTGAAGCCTGAGCACTAGAAAGGCACTCTGGGGTGGGGGATGGAAGGGAAAAGAGGGAGAAGAGAAGAGGAAGCCATTTGGCTATAAAAAGGATCTTTCTTTCCTGTTGAAACGCAATGGTAAAGAGTGTCAAAATGGCTTAAGGGTGGGGAGGTCAAACATGTTTTGAGATGTTAAAAACTCTTAAGCTTTGTCAAAGACTGGAAAAAAAATCTTACGGTAGGTTTTTGTTCTTCCTTTCAAAATACTTAGCCATCATAATAGGTGCAAGCAATTCTGAAATTTCCATTATCTGTTCACTTTTATCACAAATTACCCAGAACTACTCAGTTAATATTTTATCCTAATGAATCTGCTACTACAAAAACACTTCTGAAAATTACTGTTTTCCAGTAATTTTCAGGCACATTGTATTTGCCAATCCTTCCTCCCTCCAGCAAGCCTCCATTTTAAAAATCAGTCACTACTGTTTATACATATGACTGACTCTGCAGTAATAAGGATGCTGGAAAATAGACACAAAATAGCAGTTTTATTAATGACAGCATCAGCACAATACACTTTTAATCTGTATGCCATCAAAACTAAACACAACAGGGTGTTTCTTGCTGCTAAACAAAAATATTTTAGGAACCTCTGGGACTGTCATATTACTTGCCATTTAAATCCAAGAATGAAATTTCAGAGCTCTTCTAAACCTTATGATTCACAAAGCTAGAAAACTAATGGTGCTTACAGAAAGTCAAGATGTGAGAGAAGGCTTAGTAAAGCTTGTATAGTATCTTTCACCCTGTTCTATTTCCTCACTCTAAAGCATGCAAAAAGGAAGCATATAGCTTGCACAGTGAAACCTTATTTGCTATGGCTACAGTATGTCTTTAGCAACTCCAGCTTATTTTCTAGTTTGTACTGCAGTCATACAAGAGCCAAGTCCTCTTTTTTAACTCAGCATAAAGAATGTAGTGATATGAAATAAGAGCCACTGGAGCATAGACTGGCACCCCAGACCCCGACCCCCCCCCCCCCCCCCCCCCCCTCCTACTGATGAGGAAGCCAGGCTCATCCTTGATCTCTCTCAGGCCAGTCACTTAGGTTCTGCTCTATAAAGTTGAACAGCTCCCACAAGAGACTCCAAACCACCATCCCAGAAGTTAGACTTGAAAGTTCATTCCTAGGAAATTGGATTTACACCTGCCTCATCTTCGAGAGCTGCATACAATAGGGATACAGAGCAAAGCCACTTCTCCACCATGACCTCCCACCCCACCACTTGAAGGGGCTTGGGTAGGGGGTCTAAGAAGGAGACTACCTTTGGGAAGGGGTTTTGAGCTGCAGCTTCTGAACAGATGCTGGAAACCCAGATCTTCTATCCTCATCGTGGAGCTTAAGTTACACATCACGAAATTAATTCCATTTGCTAATATAGAAGTCAGGATGTTACTAGCATCCTGACAATCCCACTCAACCACTGAAGTCCTCTCATGTTCTATAAGCACCTTGTCTCTGTCTCAAGTTTCTGCATTCCACTAAAACTTGCTGCTTGGGGTGGGGATTGTACTACAGCCCTTTGGGATTCTATATGGTGTTACTGCTTTGCACCAGAGCTGCTCTGGTGGTAGTCCTCAGAAGTGGGAAGTCAGACTTCTCTCTCATTTGGGCAGGTTTTAAGCAGGAAGCCTTCCCAGCACCCCATTGGGATTGGCTTGGTAGAGTAAGAGCCAGCATCAGGGGTGTGCCTCAAGGCCGTTTCATATTTGGCAGGTTGACTAGGCTGAAGAAATCACCCTTCTCTATGCATTCTCAGGAATAAGGTTCACTGCGCAACCAGACAAACACTTGGCCGGCACAACAATGGATGTTTATAGGAAAAGACAAGGCTGCTTACAGCAAGAAAAGGCATTCGGATAGAAGCATAACTTCCCCTGCAATTGGGAAGTGTTCTGGAATTAAGCGTTAATTATTATAGTCCCACACAATATAAGTAATACTGAAGCTGCAATATTTTAAACAAGTCCTCAAGCCAGCTTCACTAAAACTGCTATCAGAAACATGGTCAGAACCTAACATGACCCTCTTCCCACAACTCTGCAGAATTCAGAGTTCAGTATTTGATCAACATTGTTTATTTAAATTTGGTCAAAACTAAGATCAGTAGGAAATACTTTGTCAATCCCTTTTTAGGACATAAAGGCTGAATCCCCTTCTGCCAGACATTACTTTCAGATGCTAGCACTGTTGCTAAATTGTGTGGTCAGCTAATCCCAGCAAGGACAGAAGCCCATCTTAGCCTACTATGTTTTTAAGGGAGGTATACAGAGAGGTGGGTCAGAAAGAGTTGAGTCACTGAACCAAGTTGTACCCCTTCTTCCTTTTGTTCCAGGGTAGAATCAGTAAATGATTAAGACTTCCATACAAAAACTCAAGTCTACAGCATGTGGTAAGACTTTTACCACACAACCACCTGGTTATTTTCTGATGCTGTGTTTCTGAATATCACAAGAAACTAGAAAAAGTGTTTTTAAAAAGGTCAGGACAATGAATAGCCAAGAGGTGGCAGTGTTTCTATCTGGTAAACAAGAAAAATACTAGTTGTTTATAGAATTCTAGTAGGGTATGAAGTCCAGTGGCAAGAAGCAAGATTTTAAACAGCTCCTCTCTCCCTTTCAGCTGCAGCCCAGTTAAACTTAATAGCCTCTTCGGGTGCTACATCCAGTTCTTGGTTAAAGCAATTGCTTTAAGCAGCAATAGTAGTATACTACTACAAACATGCACATTAATAGTAATTAGATGCTTCTAAACAAGAAGGTGGTAATAGTTTAGTAGGCTCCAATAAATGAAAGCATTCTAAGAGATTGTCTATGCAGTTATTTTTATTCTAAAGCTGAGGATTCTTTGTCAAGTTAAAATAAGATTTTAGCTTTTTCAATTTGACTTAGACTTACAAAAAAGGAAGAGTAACTGTATAAATCAGGACTTATATTTCACTTGGCATTTAAGCTAGCCTAAGGAAATCCCAAGACTGCCTCACCTCTGAATTTTTAACATGGTTATTGAACACTGGAAGATGAAGTTTCAGTTCACATGTTCAGTGCAAAGGTCACAAGCTCTGCAAGACCATGATCAGAAACATTCCAGGGCAGTGTTGCTTAATTCATGGCAACAGCTTTATTTAACAAAAGCACTCAAGGAATGGTTTCCCTCCGTAACTCCATATGGGATCAAACATGAAACAAGTCAGCTTATTCCAAGAAGTGGCTTCTTTGACCACATGAGAGCTGGGCGTTTTGAGAATTTGTTTAGCTGGTTTTCTTTTTGTCTGCTTAAACTTTGATTTATAAAGATCTTTCATTCTAAAAGCATTTCTACCTAGTTGTAGCAGAAAAAGAGCCATGGCATACATATTTGGCAGAAATATCTACCCTGCTTAGAGAAAAACAGATGCATGAAATGGGGAAAAAACAACCCACACACCATGATACTCTGACTCTCACCAATTTAGGAGAGTGTCTTTCAACAACAGTCATTTGCTCCTAAGGAACTGCTGGCAGCAGTTTGCCTGGGTCAGACAGGGGTCTCTGAAGAAGAGTTTCCTTTCTTAGATCACAAACAGAGTATTTTATCTCTTTTCACATCATGCTGCTCAAAACCATGTGCTACTTCATTAGAATATGTGTATCTAAAACAAGTTACTAGATTTACAGCTGCGGAAGTCACCTTGGATTATTTCCTCCTACTTCCCTCCTTAGGGCAAGGGACTATATAACTGTCTATCAAAGTACCTCTGCCACAGGAGCCAAATGGAAAATTGCCAATCTATTTCCAAAATGAGAATCCACTAATACAGATGGCAACTATTTCTTTACACACACACCTTAGGAAAATTCATACCAGCAAGCTTTGCAGTAAAACCATAATCCACAACATAGAATGAGATAATTGTTCTCAAAGCAAGGAATAAGCCAAATTCTGTCAGATCCCCAGGAACAGACAACACTAGAATAGAGTTATAATGAGCATATATTCATTATCGTGAGTAGTCAGTTTTTCCATCCCAAGAAGTTAACACTGTTCTCTCATATGCTGAGGAATACCTGGAGGAGTAAACAAGATTTCCAAGACAGCATACCAATTCAGTGAGTCTCTCACCTGCTGGTAGCATATTCAGATGGCACATACTAATCTCAGCTGGGAGGTATCGCTATTCTATTTTGTTTATTTTGGTGTTTGTTTTAACATGCAACACTTCCTCTTTCCAGTCTATCCCCTAGCTTATGGGAAGTGTTTCCTTTTGTTTCTTCCTTCAATAGGATTAAAATTAATTTAAACTTCAAACAAAAACATTGATGAAAATACTGTCTTCTCCTCTAGCCAAGATGATATTAGATTTCATGCATTATATGGTATTTTCAGTTGAGACTTTTTTCTGTTGCTCATATTAGAAAACTAATGTTAAAGAATATAAGACAGGACATCTTCAAGGCTTCCCCATGATAATTTTAGATATAAATTAAAATGGAAGAACACTTTGTGGACCAGTTACTCTAGAACTATATACTGTAGAGCTTTCCGGTTTTTTTTCCCCGAAACAGCTGTATCGAACATTGGTGAAGACAAAACAGCAGTTCTGACAGGATACTGGTTCAATACATTATTCCTAGATTGATTAACTGTCAAGATTTATCTTTCATTTAGTAAAAAATAAGTCAGTCTTATTATGCTAGCCAAACCCTCATAAATACTATATACAAACGATGTTTCTATAGGTATACTGACAATATATAATGAAGATAAATAGCAACAGAAGTAGCAACAGAAAAAGTATATTACTAAACAGCTGAGAGGAATGAACACATGCTCCATGTTTAGACAGTGACTTGCACTAGCAAAAAAGACAATTTAAAAGCGAGATGTTTAGTCACAAGAATGCTTTGTAATAGGAAGCAGAACTATGGCTTTAACCAAAAGTTCATTCAAAGTGTCGAAGTTATTTAACTCCCTTTCAAAGTTTGGGTTGTTAGATTTAAGGCAGAGCTGGGGAAGGAGAAGAGGTGAACAGGTTTGGACAAGAGAAAGGGAACCAGTACTTTTTCTCCTTCTTCCCTACAGCATCTTCAGCTGCAGGGTTTTGCTACCTCCATTGTCTAATCATTTCAGCCTGCCTGGCATTGTCTTCCTTCCTCTTAGATTTGATCCAATTCACCCTGTTACTTGTTGCTAATCAATGTGTGAAGGGATCAGATACTGAACACAGACTGTCTGAAGGAGGCTGAAGCAGAAAAAGAAATGCAGATTTAGATGACACAGGATACCTGTGCCAAGGCTAGTGAGGCCAACTAGCTTGGTTTTGTGTAAGCCACCTTGCTTTGCCTGCATATCAAACACTGTATCACTTCCCTCCCTCCATAATGAACACAGCTTTTCATGCCTGGACCCCACACCAAGGGGTTGCATCAGTGTGAGCTCCTTGGCAGCCCTGTTTTGCTGAATGACATAGGCTGGCATTAAGAATAGATTGCAGAAGTGACATCTTATACAGAATGAAAATGCTAACCTCGAATTGTATTTACAAGGATGTTACTTGAGAAAGGCATAACTTCTCTGTAAGGAACTGGTGGCCGAATGGGCCAGCTGAGTAAGTCATCCACATAAAGTTTCTGTGGCTAGATGAGCCAATCAGAAACCAATGAAAACAAAGCTAATGAGTAGTTTAACACCCTAAATGACTTCTACAGCAACTATCAGAATTATGGTCCTTTCTGTAGATAAATACAACTCAATTGCTGTGCAGCATCTCGGGACTGATACACAAAAGTGAAGCTATAACTGAAAGAACGGTTCAAGGTTATTTTTTGCTCCAGTTTGTAAAAGTAAGCTTAATGTTAACACCTGCACTTTTAAATTAAGGCTCTCCCATTTCTACTCTCAATGTAGAAAGTTTTTTTTGGCATTGTTGCCAAGAGACCAAGATGGGAACACTAGTAAATACTGTCAGTAAGCACGTACTACTTGAACTCACTTCACTGACTCAGAGGCATAGGAAAAGTAATGAAAGAACTGACAAGGAAGCATCCAGGTGAAAGAAGAGCCTTTGGATCTAAGCCAAGCCCGAGTGTATAGTATGCCACTACAAGCTTAAGTGGCCACCCAGAGAACCCAACTACTCCAGTCTTTGCAGAGACATGCTGAACTTACCTATATCCAGTCAATGCCAAAGGCTCATGCAAGGGGAAATAAATGCATACATTATGTTAATTTTAACTGCAGCGCTTTAGAACTTCCAGCAGAATCTCTCTAGTAGTTCTCTGGAAAGCCCATCTTTCTGGATCATAAAGAAGTTTTAATTGTAACTAGCAGCATCACATGCAATCAAAGCCTACAGTTGGCTCCCTGAAAATATTATTTCAGGAGTAAGCCACTTTGAATGGAAGCCCACACACACACCTTCAAGCTCACATGAACATTGCCCAAGAGGTTTTCCACTTGTCTTTGGTACAGAGACAAAAGACATTAGGCTGGCCTGACATAGCTGCTACTGTTTAGAGAGTAACAGTTCAGATTCAGAGGTACTTCCTAAACTACTTTTTGACAAGATGCAAAGATGGGATAACATCACCTTTGCCAGAAAGACAGTAACATGAAGATAAAATCATGTTTGTTTTGACAAGTCACAATTGTCTAAAATTTATCCCATTGAGTATATCAAATTTGTATGCATTTGTATGCAGTCTGTCACTGGAAAGAGCCCCTCTCACGAGTGGCCTAAAGGTTTGGAGTAGACAGCCCTCCAGCAGCATGCCAGCTATGTGGAGGAAGTCAGCTCAAGAGCCTCCAGCTTGCTTCCACTCACACCAGCCTGCTTCGACTGACCACTAACCTCCATACTAACCATCTCACCCACAACCATAGAGTGTAACTCAAGTAAGGGAGCCATGCTTCAGCAACAGAAAGCTCAAGGGTCATACATTAGTTATCTCTGCTCTAGTAAGAGGCTCAGAGTCCTTGAGAAAATAACTAATGCTAGAAGAGAGCAACAGCTACCACAAAACAGTATCGTCAATTAAAATACGCACCTAGAATGGAGAAGGCAGACAACACCTTCACTCTAAGAAAGCATGTTCTGTTACCTTTTGGGACACTGTCAACAGCCACCATTTATAACCCTAATCTAATTCCTAATTCTGATCTTATCAATGCATCCATGATATTCAGGGCAGGGGGAGATTACACCCTCCACCCCCCCTCTTACAACTGTATTAAGTACAAGAGGGGAGGCAGCAAGAAGAGTATTACATCTTCCCCACCACCACTGTATTAATTACAAGAGCAGCACTGGGAAGACTGGGACCCGAGTATTCCAGTAATTCTTTTGTATTTCGTCCTCTCCAATTCCCTAAGGTTTTGTTGTTGTTAGTTTGGTTGCTATTTCTTTCAGGGTAGAATACACTCCAGACCACTGCCTGACTTTTCCAGTTCTGAGGTTTTTTTTATTTCTTTTTAAACAGTCCCCACCCTCTTCCCAAAATATTTGCCCATCCATTTAAAAGCCTTTAAATAAAAGTTGACACCAAATGCATTCATTGTGTTGGGACATCACTGCCACATTACAGCTGCATCTACCAGTAACTAAGAGGGAGGGAAGTTGTATTTGCCATTTGTTCAGTCTAGTGTTCAGTCAATTCAATATAATTCAATAGAGAATTTCGTTATCGGCACAATAGTTTCTATAAGTTGCAAGCACTTCAGTGGGAGAATCACAATTGTCATCTTCCCCTACAAAAAACCATTGTTCTCTGAAGGGAGACAGTTCTCAACAACTTTGGCTGGCATGCTTATCAGTTGTCAATTAAAGAAACTCTGATTTCCAATTTGCTCATCTGGCCACAAAAACTGTGTTTAGGACACTCAGCCAGCTCATTTGGCAACCAGTTTCTTACAGAGAAGTCATGCCATTCTCAAGTAACATCCTTGTATGGATCAAGTATTCCTGAAATTTGAGTGACTTTGTCTAGCAGCCTGCAGACCCCCTTCACGCTCCAACTTCAATGTATTAAATCTCCAGTGCCTTTGGGCACACCATATATAGCAGTGGGGGCGGGGTGTGCTGCAGGGGGGTGAAATTTAACTCTTCACCAGCATTGCTTTTAAAGGAAAAAGAAGGCTTGGAGGCATGGTGATTCTTTCCATTCTCTTACCAAGTTTCCCCTCAAAGGAACTGACTGACTGCCTCCCATATACACGCACTTACTAAACCATTTTAGAACGATATAGTTGACTTCCAAACCACAGTAAGACACAGCAATAGCAAGCCCCTCGAAGCTACCTGATCTTTATCTCTTGCACCCTCAATCACCTGACATGGCATTACTCAAGGTTACAGGAGATCAGGAATAGTAACCTTGTCAGGCAACAGGGACCAGTACCGACTAGTTCACTGGCAATTCGCAGACCACGCTACCAACCCTCATACATGAGAGCAGCATTCTCTAGTCCCTCGACACAGCACTAGGTTGGATTACAAAGCTTAAAGGCATCCATAATACAGACAGCTTTCAAGCTTTGCTTGCACCAAAGATTTAAAGCTAGGGATTTTTACATTGTACACTTAACTGTCTGACTGTGAATGGTGTGAGTAGTAAGAACCACTGAAGTGAAGGGGGAGGGAAAAGGGGAGGATTTGAAGTTTGATAGCTGACATTTTCCCCTAAGTAATAGTTTGCCTTTTGTTAACCAAGAGCAGCTGAACAAAAGGCTGTATAAAATGAGTCTTCTAGCATATGCTTGCCACTCTGGTCAGTGAGTACCTAAACATACCAACAAACCCCACAAAACCCAAGACAACCTGGGACAAGGGAAAGATACAGCAACAAGCTCTAACATTACCATCCAAGAATCCTGTTGAAGTTTGATTTCTGATCTCAGGTCCCTGCCAGCCTTGATTAAAAGGAGATGGTAATTTATAACAACACTGGCTATCCACAAAATGTATGTGACAGGCATGTAATACAAGCAAACAACTAGAAAAGATAACGTATAGCTAACTTGACAAAATACCTTTAAATATTTTGGTTATGCATGGAAACCAATATTAAAAAGGGAAAACGATGCAACGCAAGTTCAGCTATTGCCTTTAGCTCACTGAAGGACTCTTCTACCCCAAAAGCACCGAGATCCAAGGGCAGGCAGTTGCTATTTTGACAGTCCTGGAAAGTACTGGTACTGAGGGCAGCCTTGGTGATTACTCGTATGATCTTCACTGAGATCACACCATGGTAACCAAAAGGAGCAAGACATAACTACTGAGGTAACAAAAGGAGGACAGCAGCCTTTGATTGGTTTATCTGTTCATTTCCAAAACAAGCTTAAGATATTTCATGTTTCTTTGTTCAGTAGAGACCATTTCCACTATAGCCTTGAAGACATATCTCACCATCCCCAAATTTTTAAATATTCAACTCTGAAAAGTGACTTTCACCCATTGCTAGTGAGACAAGTTTAAAGATTTCCTCAAGTTGCCTACCTACTGCTGAAGGTAAGCCATTTTCTCCAAATCAGCACCAATGCAGAGGCATAGCACAAAGTACACAGAATCATGAAACAGTAAGCTTCTCATTTAAAGTTTCCAGTTCAAGTCTTAGTCACTTCAAAAATATTTCACCTACATACGCAGGAAAACTGCTGACCAGACATCATCCTATCCAACAAGCTCATCATCTGAGGTTTTAGAAATGCATGTTATACACTCAAGTGAAATAACAGGACTGGAGCTCTTATTTCTTACAGCTGAACATGTAACTGAATTAATTCTTGTGAGGAAGTGTCAGTATTGCACACATATCCAAGAGGCAGCACAGTAGGACAACAATGAACATGTATTCGTGAGCCTCATCTGTGGGTACTGAGTTTTACTCCTTTTCATATGAAACAGCTAGAGCATTCAAAGCTGGTCAGCATTTTTAGTTTCTAAGTAAGATTATTAGCTACAGACTCCATAGCTGAAATTTTTGTTATTTTGTTGAGCATTGATGAAGAGGAAGAAAGAAGTAGCTTAGAGTCAAAAGAACTTTAGGAAAGAAGTACTACTCCTTTATTAGCCACATACAATTTCTCCTCTTTAAGATGTGAGGGGGGAAGGGGAAGAGAAAAAATTGTCTGAAGTGATATTGCATAGTGAAGAAGCTTTTGAACTCAAGTTAGAAAACAGCAGATAGTATTGCTCAATTCTTTAACGTGTTTTTGTTCTATTCCTGTGACTTTCAAAATCGATTTCGATGTACAGGCATAACTTGTTAGATAAGAGGACCAAACCCATCTTACCCACACAGCCCTTCAACAAGCACAGCCAGAAAAAGTAGAAAGCAGCCCATGGAAGGAGCTGCAGCTCAGCCCATGACGAGAACAGCTAAAACAAGGACATACGCCTAATGTATTTTAGGATCAGGGACATCCATTCATTACATTAACCCATACTTGCATTGCCAAGCAATAGTCTCATTCCCATCCAGTATTTCTACACTTTAAGACTCAGAATGATAGGGTAAAAGCATTACTAAAAGTTATGTACTACATAATTATGATCCAAGATTATATTTGTAACTGCTGTATTGAAAGTGGATTACAGCTAAAGACAATAAACCCCTTCTGTGAAATCTTATCTGTGGTAACATTAGTCTTGCATTTGGTGCATTGTTCATACAGCTTAAGATCTGTGCTCTCAACTCATCATGATTCTTTGTCTGATGGAAAGACACCAACAATTTTGCAGGAAGGAAGGGAGGAGAACTAGGAAAAGACAGGGTCAAGACAGTATTGAAAGCAGAATGATACCTTCTTAACTTGAAAACAGAGGAACTAGGTAGTTTTCCTCTAAGGAAGCATGGTCTAGCAAGCATGTTTACATGCTCTGAAGATTTAGCTGAAAGGAGCAACTCCTACACATGATGCAAGATTTCTTCACTGAATCAAAGCAGAATTCAATCAGACTCTCCAGGTTATGAGAGACACTTCAAGACATCAGTTTTAGCAAAACTGAAGTTAAAGAAAATTAAGTTCTCAGTATACAGTAGACTAGTTCCATGCCTACATATTTTATGCACATCTCTAGTCCTATTTTCTCAAGAAAGTTATTATAACCTCAGAAGTCTGTGCTGCAGCCTGCAAGTTTCTACTGTATTGATCCTGTTGGTTTTTCAAAGATGTTCTCAAAGTAAAAACAGTCCATGGAAGTTGCCTGAACAGACAAGGCATTTCTGTTTCTTCCAATTTTTACTCATTGGAAACTATCTGAAGTCATGTTTAATTAGGCCAGTAGTGTAATGATATCGGATTATCACCAGGAAAAAAAACCAAACCGCTTTGCAATATTTACCCTAAAATGTTCGGTATGGCTTTAAAGCTGTTTCAAGCCCAGCAAAGTTCTCATTCCAAAGAAAAGCAGTTAAATAAAATACTTTTACATACAGAGAAGAGCCAGGAACTAAAGGTATGCTGGGGAAGGGGTAGCTGAAAAGAAAGTAAGGCACAGTAATCTAAGAGGTGACCTGTTTAGCACCAGATATCTGAACATTATTTTAAGTGAAAAAAGTGTGAAATTAGAGTTTATTAAAACCCTTTGTCATTCCAAAGATGTTAAGTCCACGTTACATAGACCATGTATGAACAAGATACCTCACTGCCCTGCTTTCTTCACCAGGAAAAAGTTAGAAAGGAAAACACAACTGTCAAACTGAATCAGACATACCTGCATATGCATTTGATATCAGAAGAGAGAAAACACAGTATGATAAATGAAGGGTGCATCAGTATAAAGAAGTATATGCACAGTTTCTTACATATACTGAAATTACATATTTCTCTAGCTCACGTGCACATTCTCTTATAAAGCTAAAGCTATAGCAGCCACAACAGCTGCAACACCATGAAATACTACGTATTAAGACTGGTGCCTCCAGGATGCACTCCTAAAAGTTTGATCATTTTGTTAGGAGGTAAAGAACCCTAACCATTAGAAAAAGCCTGCATCACATTTGTATTGCTTACTGCAGTTTCATATAAATAGCCCTTAAGCAAGGAGACACAGAAGTGGGGACACAGGCATATTCCCTTTGTGTTAGCCACTGTTTTGGTGAGATAAGTGGGCAGACAGTGTTAAGAGCACCATGGAGTAAAGCTCGGTATTTGGCAGTGATGGCAAGCCATTACACAAAAGAGACCATATCTAATCTACCCTTCCTTCCTAGCCACACTATTCCTCCTTTTCCCTCATACCAGTTCAGTTTGTGCCAGATTCCTCTGCAATTCAGATAAGCTTATACCAGTGCTAGAAGAAGGAGGGGAAAGAAGTTTTCTACCATGTTAAGCGAGGTAAATTGGCTCACAGAATCATCTCCTGTGTGCATAAAACCAAGGCTGGAGAGAACAGAGGAGGAAGTGAGATGCCCTTCTTTGAGCAGCCATGGGATGTTAAGACAGCTCACTCCCTACTGTGAAACCAGAGCTTTACCCTACATTAGAGCAGCTTAGGTATAAATTCAATCAGCAAATTTAGCCAAGGTACCAGATAAGTAGCTTTCAGTTCAGCTGACAGTTATGTGTTTGAATGCCTTCCCCTATACATACACAAGCCTTCAAAAGTTGCATCTTTTATAGTCTGCAAGACAAAATAAGAAGCGTGGGGGTTTTTTGTAGTCTAAAAAGACAATAAATTCAGGATATGCAACTCCAGAATTCAATCTAGCAATCTAATTTTAGCCAGTCTTGTCCACATGCACTGATACCCCCATGAGCCATTTCAACTCACTAAACTAGCAAGAAGCTTCTGAGTTTGTGAATTAATCTGATCAATGAAGAATCTGACTAAAGCCAGAAGTGATCCAAGAAGGAAAGAACAGTGTGGCTAAGGGCAAGGGGAGAAAACTTTAAGTCCTTTCTTGCAGTGGGGAGGAGCTGTGGTGCTTACCAGGTTTTGCATTGTAGCCTGTGAACCACTTCCAAAATGGAATCTGTAAAGCAGTGAGAACTAAGGGGTCACAGACCATTAAGTTGACTGAATCTGGCAACTCTGCACTTTCCCTAGAAAGTGTTAGAAGTCTGCTATTGAAGTGTTTTGACCATCCGCCACTGTTATCGCCAAGTGATACTAAAGCATGTAGCAGCTGAGAGTTGGCATAAAGGAAACCCCACATTATTTAACCTAAGACTTATGGCCTTTCCAATTTTCTGCAACAGCGAAGTAATTTGAATCCAGGTAGTTTATCCATGCAAGCCAAGTATCTTCCAGCTGTTCCAGCATTTTCTAATCATCTAGCTTGGTTTGTAGCCTATTATTGAGAATTCTATGAGAAGAAAAATAGAGGTGCTCTTTCAGTCCGAGAGGTGAAACAATCAAGCACACTTTGACATATCAGTTAGCATATTTGATTTAATTATGGGTAAGACTAAGGTAAAACCTTTTTCAAGTTTAAAGTCCTGTTCTAGTGGCTTTTATGACAACAACATCTAGTTACTACTGTAATGTTAATAATCCTATCCATGCAACAAACATGGTCACACAGAAGAAAATGTTCAGGGTTGCAACACAAATATTGCTACATTTGTAGAATGCTTTGAAGCATCTGACAGATTAAGCATTTCCCTTGCTGCCCTGATAGCATTTTACATCAGACAGCAAGGTTCCAAGTGGTAAGCAACCATACTGGGTTTCAACAGCAGCTCTGTGACAAAGAAAGGTTGGCTTTTGCTTTTTTGCAAGATTAGTTTACATTCCTTTCATGCATTGTTGCAGTATTTGCAGGCACTCTCCACCCTGAAAGCAGTGCCCACTTTCTTGCCACTACAGTAACAGTCAATATTCCCTGTTAAGTTGTCAGTGACTGCATGTACTCATAGCACACAACAGGTTACTGTTGTTTTACAGGAGTCAACAGCTCACCTGAGAACAGAACCAACTGAACTAAAAAGAGACTGCTCCAGATGTCCCGGTAAAGAGCCAAAATCTCCATTTCTCTGCACTGAAGAGGATGAGCAACTACATTGATCTTGTCTTGCAAATGCTTATCTGTAGTCTTGTTTTGAGATGTGGAACACCCAGTAAGTAACCACCCACAGAGCTATTTCCCTCCTCACTAGAGGGACTCTCAAAATGGGGGTGGAAGGAGGAAAAGTTATATGGAACAGACAGTGATTTCCAGGAGAAGGGATCAAAATACCAGAGAGAAACAGAACCAAAAGGTAACAAGTGAAGTTGTGATGTTGGAAGGACAGGAGTATCGTGTTCTAGGCAAGGAGGTAGAAAATAAGGGAGCCAGCTGCTTTGGCTCAGAAAAGCCTGAGGGACAGGGTCAAACTCCTTGTAACTCATCTCAAACAGGGTGAGGAGGATACATCCTAGGGAAGGAGAACTCCACATCAGAGAGAACTACTATTCTAGCAGCTTACAGATGAGAGCTGCCTGTGCTCAAACTTACCTGCACGACATTAGTCTGAGGGAATATCCTGCTCTGTCACCAGCTTTTCCCACTTACATCCTGAGCAGAACCAGAGTTTATAACTGCTAATATTAAGTTTTCAAACTGCCATTCCAGCCTCGCATTTTAGGTTTGTTTTTACACTATTAGACAGCCAAACAAAGTACTTAGTGCATCACTTAAAGTACTCTCTTGGAAGGCTGCCTGTCTATTATCGTTCCTTTTATGAGGCTGTAAATAGCATTCTTCGAATTAAACAAGCAATAACCCTCACAGTTTTGCAGCCACCCTTTCTCAAAAAAATTGTACAGCTCGCCCACATTTTTAGTGAAAGTGAGAAAGATTTATAGTATAAACTGTTCCCAACAGTCACAGTCTCTCACAAACATTTCCCCTTGATTGAATAATAAATACTTGCAAATACTGATCAGGCACACCCACATTAAGGAACCACCAAAACTCACTAATCAAGAACAGTAGCAGATCATTAATTCACAGAATAAAAGCCTTTCTCAACAGGAGCTGAAGGCTTGAAAATGCTCACTTGTTTTAAAACAATTTCTAGGTCTACAGGACACAAGGACACCCAAAACCAATCCTAAGAGACATGTACACTTTATGTACTCTTTTCAAAGCACACTGTTGAAACTAAAACATTAGTTATGTAAAACAAATTAAAAAGCTTTTTTATAAGTTACTTCTAGAAGAGCTGTTTGGTTTAAGCAAGGCTAGAATATCTTTCTTCCCTTTGCAATTTAAGCTTGTAAGTCTACGAAATACCTTGGAGCTCCTGTCCCAGCTACTCTTCACCAAGTGGTGGTGAATACGTCTTCTTTAGAAGTTGGATACTCTACACTACGGCCAACAGCCCTCCATTGTTTCATTTTACACACTTCAACAAAAAGCTTTATGATACTGAGAACAAGAACTAGAAGCTTTCTAGCCCATACCACAAGTCCAAAGTTATACTCCAAAATGAAGGCAGAAACACAGCTTTTTTAGCTTATTAAGAACACCATGCTTCATTTTATTCTGGCATTCAGTATTACATATGTTCTTTAGGAAACCCACTAGCAGTAAGATACTTAGATACCACAAAAAGCTGTAAGCAGCCCAGCTGCCAGTAAGGCAGGTTTTTTTTTTTTTTCTTTAAACCTCCTTGCCCCTCAAGCACACCCTACCCCCCCAATGTCATTTTAAGGTTTTTCTTTTTCCACAAAATACCTACTTGCTCTGACACTAGCAACTTTAAGAAATGAGAAAAGCTCTTCCAGAGCTTTCCAGAAATTTTAAGGGTACAGTAGCGTTAGAGGAGATAGAAAAAGCATCCTTGCAAACTGAAGACAAAGGCATCACCACATTTCACTAGGCTAAACGCCTTCACGTATCAGTGAAGCAAGCATCCACAGAAAACTCTTGTACTACCCCATCCTCAGGAGGGCTTTTCCCCTGAAGCGGTTTGTTGTGTTGTCTGATTTCATACGGGGAGAAAACTACCTCCAGCACTGAAGTTACTGGAAAATTCCAGCAGAATCCCCCGTGTTGACCCCCAGAGCAGAAAGGGGGTGGGGGACAGCAGACCGCCATTTTCCAGTTTCAGCTGAAAAAAAAAAATCAAGTTTCAAACTATCACAGCAAGAAACTATGTCCCAATGAAACTTAAGACACTTCAGTGCATTTTGAAGAGGCCGCAGCCTCTTTTAGGTGCGTGAAACAATACTTAGGATCATCAGAAACAAAGCTTGCAAGCAAAGTGTTTTAAATGAAGACCAAGTTGCCGGGTTTATGTATCAGTAAAGTTCTCATTTGCACCACAGAGGCAGGTAAAATGTTAATCAAGAGCAAGAGATGTAGCTGGTATAGGCAAGGGTGAACATCTTTCCTAACTTTGACTGCCTTCAATTAAAAAAAAAAAAGGGGGGGGGGGGGGAGTCCTTTCCTCGGTTACAGTTATCTTCCCTCCCTGTTTATTCGTTTCCTCTTTCCTCGATGGGTTACACGCCGAACGAACGCGGCACAAAGCAGGTTCCACGAAGTAATTTAACTTCGCCAATGTAACGCCTCAGAAACATCCGAGGGCTCGGGGGACTCCAGACTTTCTTCCTCTCCTGCACGATCTCCGCGCCTCTCGCTACCCCTCGCTACGCGCCCAAGCCCGCTCCCTCGGCAAAAGGGCAGCGGCCGCAGCAGCCCCGACGCCCCCGGCCGCACCGACGGCCGCCTCCGGGAGAGCGGCTCCCGCACCTCGCAGCGCCCCCCTCCCCCCCCCCGCCCTCCTCACCTCCTCCTCCTCCCGGGCGGTGCGCCGGGGGACGCCGCCGCCTCGCCGCACGCCCTCCCCCGGGCTCCCCTCAGGCTAATGTCGGTCCGCGGCTCCCGCTCGGCCCACCCCCGGCCCCCAGCGCCTCGGCGGGCGGAGGAAGCGCCGCGGCCGGTGCCCGCCGCCCGCCCGCCCGCCCCTCAGGGCCGGCCCGGCCGCCGCCAGGGTGCGAGGCGGGCGGGGGCCCTCTGGCGCCGGCCCGGGGCGGGGAGCGCGGCCGCCCCCTCCCGCGTCGCGCCGCGCCCCCGCTCACCTCGTCGTCGTGGTGCTGGCAGTAGCTGGCCCGGTCGGGGAAGACGGAGAGGATGTTGTAGGGCGAGGCGGGGTAGGGCGGGCTGAGGGCGAGCGGCGCGGCGGGGCCGGCGGCGGCGGCGGGGCCGGGGGCGGCGGCGGCGGCGAAGCGCTCGATGAAGTGGTCCTTGGTGAGGCGGACGCGCTGGTGCGCCCGCACGCAGTTGTCGCACAGGTGCTCCTGGCAGTCGAGGCAGCGGGAGCTGGCGGCGTTGCCCTCGTCGCAGGAGCTGCAGCGGGGCTCGCCCTGCCGGCTGTGGGGCCGCCGCAGCAGGAGCGCCGCCGAGCCGCCGCCGCCGCCCGAGGAGGAGGAGGAGGACGTCGAGGAGGGCGCGGCCGAGGCGGCGGCGGCGGGCGAGGAGCCGGCGGCGCGGTGCGGCGGCGGCGGGCGGCCGTGGTGGCGGTTGTTGCCGCCGCCGCCGCCGCCTCCTCCTCCTCCCCCCGCGCCGGAGCCGGCGGCGGGGCCGGCCCCGGCGGCGCGTCCGTTCTTCTGCTCCTCGGCGGCGGCGGCCACGACGACGACGTCCAGCAGGTTGCTGAGGAGGAAGTTGGAGGAGGGCAGCGCGTCCATGCCCGAGGGCTCCGAGATCACCACCTTCTGGTCGCAGATGGGGCAGCGCAGCTTGAGCGCGTCCCCCGCGCCGGGGTGCCGCTGCGCCTCCAGGCACTGGCGGCAGAAGGCGTGCAGGCAGGGCAGGACGTGGAGCCGCCGCGGCGGGCCCCCGCAGGAGGAGCCGCCGCCGCCGCCCCCGGAGGAGCTGGAGGTCTGCGAGGAGGACGAGGAGGTGGAGGAGTTGGAGGAGAGGGGAGCCGGCGAGCCGCACATCTCCTTGCACAGCGGGCAGATCTGAAAGTCGGACTCGGGGAACGAAGCCATTTGCGATGGGCTCGACTCCCCGATGGGGAGGGTTAAAAAAAACCAAAAAACAACAACAAAGTATCCCCTCCCTCACAAGGAGGAAAAAAAAAAAAAAAAAAAGACGTGCGGGCAGAAAAAAAAAAAACAGAGACGGGGGGCGTTTGGAGAGGCGCGGGGAGAAGGTAGTTCTGCAAGCGGCTTACGAGCAAGCTGGCATCGATCAGTAGTTTTGCCAAGTGGGATCGATCGGCCGGTTTTGCAAATACGGCGTCATCGATCCGGCGGTCTGCAGGGAGCTGGGTCCTCGCCTCGTACCTCGCTGCCGCCGCTGCCGGGCTCGCTGCTGCGGGGGGGAGTATTTTTGGTATCAAGGTGTAGCTGTCCCGTTCTCTCTCAGCAAATGGATCCTCTCTTCCCTCACATGTACTTAGCCCCCGATCCCCCGTTGCATTAGACAAATTGTATCGATTCCCAGACCGGTCGATACCTCACACAGTCTTCTCATTTCCCCCTTGGGTCAGCAGTTTGACAACGTGGTTTGGTTACTTGTCTTCTTCCTAAACAGAAAGTGCATGGGCGCCAATCGCCCGATCCCCACCGCGTCCGGCGGGGACCGGACCTCTGTCCGCCGGGGCTCGGCTCCGGTTCCCACGGCCGCAGGACGGGGTCGGGGCGCCGGGGCGGCAGTGCAAGTCCCTCTTGGCCGGGCGGGGGGCAGCAGGGCTTTAACTCAAGTTTCGCTCTTTCTTCTTGGGGCGTTGGGCTTTTTCCTCTTTTCCTTTAAACCTGTGCTTGTCGGGGGGGAAGGGGAAATTTCGTTTCAGTTCCCCCCGCCACTTTTGCAATCCAGAGCAGCTCTAGGAGAGAGAGAGGCACTGAAACACAGTGGCCAGGCAGACTTCTCCGGCTCCAGTCCTCCCCCGCCGACGCCTGCTCCACCACCGCATGACTTGGGGGTGGGGATGGAGGGCGGCGTTGGTGCCCACCCCACCGGCAGAGACTCACGCTGGCGGGACGCGGAGGAGGAGGAGGAGATGGGAAAGGAAGAAGAAAAAGGGGCTCCGCGGACGGCTGCCGGAGAGCAAAAGCCCCTCTCGCCCTCTCGGAGCCCCGGCTCCCGCCTTCCTTCCAGCGGGGCTCCCCCGCGGGGGGCAGCGCCGAGCCCGCAGCGGCCCCGCCACACGCGGTGCGGTGCCCGGCGGCTGCGGGGGCTCTCCCGGCCGGGCCGGGCCGCTCAGCGCCGCGGGCTCGGCGCGGCTCGCACAGGCTGCGGCCGGGCAGAGGAGCAGCGGCAGGTCCCCGCCGGCCGCCCTGAATTATTCATGGGGGGTGTATTATATTCGCTCGCACAAATTGGAGCCGCTGTGCAATGCTATCCGAGAGCGCTACGCTCGCCCCCTCCTCCTCCTCCTCTCCGGTTCTCGCTCGCTCTGAGCCCCTGCAGCGCCTAGGATCACATTTCCTTTGTCATCTCGCCTCTTCGCGTGGTGTTTTATTGAGAAAACAAAAATAATATAAAACCCGAAGGAGGGCGGGGGGGGGGGGAGGGAAAAAAAGCAGCAACAACCAAAACGCCCGCCCTCCCCCGCGATCCGCCAAGCCGGAGCCCACCGGCCCCGGGGAGTGAATTAGCAGGAATTACTCACTGATGCGGCAGCACCGTCCCGGGCGGCGTGGGATCCAGGCAGAGCCATCGCGCCGGGCGCCTTCCCCCTTGCCTGGCGGGGTGCGGAGGGGCAGAGCCGGGCGGCCCGGCCCTTCGGGGGGTGCTGGGGCGGGGGGAGCGGGGGGGGAGGCTCAGGGCGGGGGGCAGCGCATGGCCCGCCGCGGCTGGGCTCGGCGCGGCCCGCAGGGCTGGCGGCGGCGCTGGCTCCGGCTCCGGCCCCGCTGCGGCCGCCGGCACTGGGGCGGCGCGGCGTGCGGGAGCCTTTTAAGCTCCGACGGCGCGGGCTGACTTCCGCCCGGCTGCGGGGGGCGGCCGGGGGGCGGCGGCGGCGGGCAGGAAACATTCGCCCTCCTCCTGCCCGACCTGCCCCCATCCGCCCGCGGCCACCCCCCACCCCCCCGCGATTTGTTAATATCGCTGGTTCCAACCCCCCACCCCCCCCCCCAACCCCCTTCGCGCTTCGGCTCAGCCGCTTGCCACCCCCCCACCCCCCTGCTACCCTTTTTGGGTTTGAGATGCGAGCGGGGAAGGAGCTCCGGGGCCGTTCTTTGAAAGCATCGGGGCGTTAATGCGGCTTTAAACATTAAGGCACTCGATTAATTGTTTTCTTACGCCCGGCCGCGGGGTGAGCTCCGGCTCCTTTCCGCGCCGTTGCGGTCGCTGCCGTGCCCGGGAGGGCGAGCCCGAGCTTTGCTGCTAGCCAGGGGCAGGCGTTTCCTCTCCTTTAAACTGACGCGATGAAGTTAGCAAAAATTAGCGGCGATGCCATTTGCGCCGCGACCGAACTCTCGCTAAAACCGCGACGATTATTTTGTTTTAATGAAACGCCTCGCGACCAGCGACTGCTAAAGGGAAAGTTTCAGCTGCAGCACGACCGAGCGGCCACCCTCTCCTTTTAGTGGGGCTTGTACCAGCAAGGGAGGACGCATGGCATTTTACCCTTAACAAGGGAACTGGAAATGCTGAAAAGTTTGAAAACGTGAAACCGGCTCGGGGATTGGAAAGCCGAAGAAATAGGAAAAGGAGTACGAATTGGAAAAGGTATCTGCAGGATTGTGAACGAAAGCATTGGTAAATAAGCAAAATAAACTCAAAACAAATTAGTGTTAACTAATGGTAATAAATTTTCAAAAACACCACAGAAAAGGAAAACGGGCCGTTAAAATGAATTGAACGATGTTCCTCCTCTGTTTAGGCCTTAGACGTACAAACAACTAACGCTATTTGGGCCTTAGACACGCAAATAACACTAACTTACATTGGCTACTTAAAAATAAAAATGTCTTTTGTCTTTTGCTGACAGGCACGAAGCACAGCGACGAGCCATGCCTGTGAGGCTCTCTCGCCAAAAGCCCTGCAGAGAACTGAGGAACTGAAGAGCGCTACCGTCCTCATGCAAGATCGAGCAACGGGAATCGCTGATGAAGTCCATGGGGCAACAAACGTGCATGAAGTTGTAAACAAGCATGAATATTTATTATGCCCCTCAGTAGTATATTCAGCTGGGAACTTGCCTTATGTATCGCTAAAGGATTTGGCTCGGGGGCTGTGTCCTTTATATTACGTATCCATATGTTCACATTTGAGCACGCAGGTGAAACCCACCACGGCTTTGACTAGCAGAGGTCAAAAAATCATCGAGCCTTGCCTCCGCTCTGTTCGTCTGGCCTGTGGTTGCCGCAGAGGGTTATGATGCTGTAGAGCTTGTCCTTTTCCAGATGAAGCCAGTTAGTTGTGAAGAACGGTAAACTCCCCAAACAACAAACGCGCAGTTGGTCTCTTTGGGTTTCCCAGATAACGCTTTCCACTAACTCCCTCAGTAGAAACCGTCATCTTTTGCGTTCAGAAATATTTTAATTGGGCAGAAATTCCCAGATGCATGTCTCCAGGCGTATCTGACACCCCTGCCTTCCTCAGTGACAGCTGTTTGCTTTCCAGCTAACCGGCTGAAGAGGGGAATTCTGCGCGTCCATGCTTCAAATGGCTCTAACGGGTTCACCAGGCTACCTATACGCTGCGGAAGGTCCTTTTCGCTGACAGGATCCACTGTGTTTGTGCCAAAGCTCCCGAACCTCGTTTACAGCTTACACCCTCCCTGAGCTTGTAAAAGGCTATAAGCAATTCACTGTCCCTGAACAGTGGGGTCCTTATTCCCCAGCTGTCATCCTCGTATTTGAGCACCTCTGTCTTTCTAAATCAAAGTCCTTCTTTTCTTCTCCCTCCACCACCACCGAAGGAATGCCACATTTCGAGGCTTCCCCTGATTATGGATGGCTTTCTGTCTTCGTTATGAAAAACGCTGAAATAAAGCTAAAGGGAATACGCCAATATTACACTCTGAAACATTAGCTGCTGGAGCATTTGTGTCCTCAACTACATGGCAGATAGCACCGTGCATTTTTCTGCTTAGTGTATTGACTCGACGGTTTTCGATCCAATTAACTTGTTCTGCTATAAAAAAAACCCCTCAGCTCTCCTCAGATACAGCAAGGCCTCAATATATTTCATTTGTTTTCTAAGCCGACAAACACGTGGGTGAATAACAGCGCGAGGGCGATAGGTGAAGTACGAGAGGCTTCTGGTTCCTCGGCAGACAGCAGGATGAGAACTTATTTTTATGATTTTTCCCTGGGAAGCTAGTGCTTCGCGCTTACCCTTTTTGTTTCTTAAAAACAAAAGAACAATAGCTATCCTGGTTAGCGGGGCTATTGTCCCTCTGTGCCAAATAAATGAAATCTTACTGCTTACGTGAGCGTCTGAGGCATTTCTCTGCATTCTGCTCGTTCTCCTTTGTGTCGCTCTGCTGAGGTTTCTCGCATTTATTCCCTTCTCTCCAGTACTTTTCACACCCGTTTCTCTCATCTTTCTTTTGTCCTCCATTCATACGCTGTTGCTGGTCTGAATTTGAAACAGTGTAGTGTGTACTAAAGGCAAGCCCATCATTTAAACTGTGTTGAAATCATAACTGTGTCAAGATCACATCAGAACTGTGTTAAAACATTAACCGTTAAAAGATTCTAACAATGCTAAAATCTCGGCATGACTGGCCAGATCTTCAGACACCTAACGAGCATCAAAATAGCTCTGAAGATATGGGCCAACTTCCACCTAGTTGGAAAATCTCTATTTGGCAACATTTGTCTGTCCTTGACTAACTGCCCAGCCACTGCAGCTAAACTATGCATTAAAAATACATAATATTTTTTTTCCTTTCCCCCCTTTTATTTCGGTGTAAAATAGGACATTGGGGCAGAAGGCCGCACCTGAGTCATTCTCTAGCATCTGTCAGGATGTGCTTTCCACTGCCCGTACTTGGAAGCTTCATTTGCTTGAAGGAAAGCATCTGCTTTCCACCAGCAGCACTACAGCACAAACAGAACGGTGTTCCTGCCAAAAGCAATACAGCTGGAAAAGCCAGGGGTCTGGAGGTTAAAAGCTTTGTTAAATAGAACCAGGTACAGTAATTGTGGGTTTGGGGATATTTTACTGTAATTTTAGAGGCAAACATTCACATAAGGAGCTCTCCCCTATACCACCTGTGTGAAACGGTCCAGCAGCCTGATACTGCTTGCCCTGCGCTAAGGCAGTGTGCAAGCTCAAAGCTCAGCAGAGCTTGTGAACAGAAGTAGCCGAGTAGCTGGTGCAAGTCCCTGAACGTGCACAGGTAATAATAAACGTATAGGGCTGAACTTCTGTGGTCATTGTTACTGTTTCACGCCTCAGCACCAGGAAAACGTTTCCATCTCCAGTATTGCTATACCAAAGAGGTCCGCAGACATAAAAAGCCAGGACAGTGGTTCATTGCTTCAAGTTCTGCATGATATTTTCTAGGGATTATAAAGACCTAAACCTCTCCCTGTCCTGGTGGCCCCGAGAATCCCCTTCCTTCTTTATTTGTTAACAGTTACAAAGAGGCAAGAGGCACAGCATTGCATTCTGCTTGGATCTTTGCCTTCCACGGTCAAGAATCCGACTAGTAAATCAATGTGTGAAGGGAGCGCTTCCAACAGGTCCATCCACAGGGAAGGGCTTCAGCAAGACCTTGATGCTGGCGTAATCTTTGGGGATTTCACATTTGTCCAATAGTCCCAGATAAATGAAAGAGGAAGGTTTTGCTGCTGCTTTTTAGCTCGCTGTTATCAACTTATTCATTACACTCACAGGAATATCCATCTTTTTTTTGGCTTTCACCACGACTGTACTCCATAGACAACTGTGCCACTTAAGTCCAGCCACTTTAGCGCTGATTTGTGCTTTTTTTCCCCCCTTTCCTCATTTTTCCTCTTGCAAGCACAAACTTCTAAATTTGCCTCAGATTCCAAATTTGCCATGCCTGCTCTTGCATACTGACTCTCGTTCAACCGTATATCTGTCATTGGATCCATTAGTAAGTACAGTAGTAAGTTCAACTTTCTGCATGTGTTGCTGAGCTTCCTGTATGGTATGCTGGATCTTGAGCGGCGTGGAGGGTTGGGGAGCAAAGAAGTGGTAAGTGTTGTCCCCATGGTATAAATCATTGGGAACTGGCTTGCTCAGCATATTAATTCAAGCTCTTGACACCCCCTCCTCCACCCATCCATCTCCCCTACAGCAGGGTCACCTTGAGTTTAAAGATGTGCTTGTTAGGATGCGATGGGATCTGGAGGAGAAGAGAGATAGCCTCCCCTATACACGTGTGAGTGAAATCTACAGATCTTGGTGGTGTGCAACTTTGCATCTTTACACCTTTCAAGGGCTGGCTTTGGGAAGCAGGGACCTTGCACTCAAACAGCTGACATTACTTTTAACCCCAGAGACATGACGAGGTTTAGGGATCGATCCTCTATTCTCCAGTCCCAGAGAGAGGTAAACCCCTACTGTCTTCCCTTACAGCACGGAGCTCTGCAGGCAACTGAGGCAAAGGTGTCATTTTTGGATGTGCTAAAGGAAGGGGTTTTTTTCACTTATATTGATAGAGTCTCCCAGAGCACCTTTTCTGCTTAAGCCTCGCTCTAGCTCTCCTACTACTTGGTATGCATCTGAGAGGAAACTAAATGACCTTTCCTTTCTTTTTTTCCTGTGCATCCTCATTAATTCCTTCTTCCTTTCAGAAATTCTGGCTGAAAATCATCCATTTCTAACCACATAGTGGGATTTAGCGTCACAAGGACTTTTAGCACCTTTACCTCCCAATGACTGCATCTCTAAAACGAGTTTCCTCTTCTCAAATCTCTCTCTATTCACCATCTGTTCAACCAGATCTCTTGTTAGACTAAGTACCTGTGTTGGCCTTAATCTCCAATGATGACAGTGCAACTATTGCCCCCCAGGATGGGCTCAAGGCCAGAGGATGCAAATGTCTGTTCTTCTCACCCTGACTCTGCTCTAACCCTGTCACAGCTTTCAAATGTCATGCCTACTATTAAGAATGGTCTAAATCCAGGCTTTGGCCCACAAGGGAGTGACTTCATTGTCTGGATGTTGGACTTCACAAAACACGTGCAAAAAGCGATGCTGGAGTAGCATTAAAGGCTCTCAAACTCACCTTCAGTGAAATCTCCCATCATATCACTTTTCCCTTCAGGAAAAGCTTGGCAGAATAGCCGTGTCTTGTAACCATGCTCTGCAGGTCAAGAAATGCAAGCTCTGAGCAGCTGGAGGTAGAAAGCAGGTGCCAACATTATGGGCTAATAATTGCAAATGTTTTGTTATTAGCCTCCTGTTTCCTGACACTGCTGCTGCTCCGATACCTCACTTCGCATTTATCCTCTCCACACAGTTAACTCGGCTGTAACTCAAAAGTCCGCTCTACCTTCATTCTTGTTCACATCTGCAAGATCCTTTTACTCAGCTGGGGGAGTGCTTTTAACTGCAAGAGGTGGTATATGCTAACACTTAAGGGAGAATGGCTTGTCAGCTGCTAATGCTTCCACACAGCTGTGTAAACTCTGGGCGCAGGCAGCTGTTCCCCTCCAGATCTGGCTGCAGGAGCTGGGAAGCCTGGCACCCTCAGCTATTCATTACCAGCACCCAGTTCAGCCCCTAAACCGGGACGTGTGAGTGTCCCCTAACACGCTGCAGCACCGTGATGGCTGACCTTGTGCTGGGAAGGGTGAAGCGCTCGTGTAGCCTCTTCAGAGGGACACTAGTATCTTCCATCTCTTTGGCTGATTGCAAAGAGACTTCATCTATGTCTGAAGGCTATCTGCGTCCAAGTGCTGCCCATCCCCTTCTGCCTCCTCGTCATTCCCTGGGGGACCGGGACAGACTGCTTCTCCCTCAGGGCCACGCAATGTAATTCCCTGAGCATCGGCAAACCGTGACCCTCGGAAAGCGGCATGTGCCCTCAGATCATTTTGTGTTACATGCAGCACTAATCCTGACCCGCATTCAGGTGTGGCTCTCTCCCGCAGCTGCTCTGATCAAGGTCAGTTCCAGAGGTATAAATTGAAAGCTGAGAGGGAAAAGTGGAGGTATTTCTGCATTGTCCTTTGCAGGAAACAGGCTTTGAGCTAATCTGGACCTGAAACGTTTAGGGTTTTATATGTTGAAACCGACACTGGTCAGGGACAGTACATGCAAAGGGAATACACTCCTTTACGAGAGCAAATGAATAAGCAAGTAGCAATGCAGGGTGATAATCAAAGTTTCTGGTTCATGCGAGTATTGTGGTTATAATTGCATTTCCTATAGGGAAAGCTGTAAGATGGACTCAGAGGAAGTTTTTGCTACCTTGCATCATACGATTCTTCCAGACTCAGGTTACAGGACGAGGCTGTTGCGTGCTCGCAGGACGTGCAAGAGGTTGGAGTCTCAGATCCCAGCTTCTCTGCAAAGTCTCTGGGAACATGAAATGACCCATGAAGAGGCCTTTCCCCTCCTCACTGCTCTGCCAGGGAGCCAGGAAGGGAGAAGCTCTTGCCTGGGCAGCTCTCCCCAGCAGTGGGAGCAGGCGGCTGTCTCCTCTCCTACGTGGGACCCTGATGACATCCCTATGGTCCTTTGTAAAAGTGGACTTACAGAAGCAGCCCATCACTCATGCCACAGTCCAAAGCCCGTCTGGCATGCCGCTGTGAAAACACGTGGCTGAAACCCTTTGGGTGAGAGCCTCCTCCCAGAAAATGCACCCCGGGGAGCCACGTGTTTCTCAAAGGCTATTAAACGCCCCTTTGCAGCGTGCCTCCTCTCTGTGCACAGAAGGGCCCTGCGTCTGCTGGTATAAATCCTTCCCAGTATACCTCCACCACAGGAGCTATAAATAGGCTGGGGGATAAGACAAAGGGAAGCTTTCTTAAAATGGAGGATACCATGGGTACTGTTTGCAGGAGCAGGAACTTTAAAGTGAAGGCAGGGATTTGGGGAAATTTTAAAGCTGTTGAGCCAGAACACCAGGGTTTGGCTGATGCTGTAGGTCTTGAAGAGGGGAATGCTGTCACTCTGAGGATCTTTTCCCTTTTTTGCTTTACTAAAGCAGGGTGTTGTCTCCCCTTTCAAATAAAACCCATGTACATTTACGATGATGGATGGCTGCTGGGAAGAGAAGTTTGTGTATCTTCTGTTTGCTAGCCGCAGAGCAGTGGAGTTGCGTTGAGCCTGACAGCCCCTTTTGTGAACCACTGCCTGGCAGTACAGATGCTCATTTGTTTAAATAAAAGCAGCCAAGGGGCTTGTGTGGTCTCCGCAGTGCAGACCCTACCCTTCCTCGGTGTTTCACAGCTACCAGCCTTTGGATGCTACCGCAAGCTGGAGAAGTAAAAATAAGGAAGGAGGGAGCAAGCTTCAGGAAGCCGAATCAAATGGCGGTAGCAGCATCTCAGGAAGCTCGCCCAAGGTGGTGGGGTGCAGGGCAGGTGAAGAAGATCAGAAGCGTAGGAAATCAGGGAAACAGATGTGGCTGTGCCAGGCTTCAGGGAGGCAGCTCCTGAGATGCGGGGCCGGCATTCCCATGCGTTCCCATCTGGCGGTGAAGGAAATTATGTAAAGTGGAGGGGCCAGGGGCCCCCTTTCTTTTTTTTTCTTCCAATTCTTTTCTCCCCTCACTTCCCATGATGCAATTAAACAGCCATTGCTGACATCATCATGTATGCACGCTGAATGCAGCCATTGTGTCTCGGCTGCGGTGCTGTACTATATATAGATTAGTTGCCAATCTCTGCTATGTATCAGCAGGGAAGACACCCAAGGAATTAAGTGAGCAGTTGCACTGTAGGACTCCTGGCTTTTGTCCTCTGGCCTCAAGACACGATGGACTATACAGTGAAACTAGAAGTAATCAAAGATAAGTGATTTGGAGACCGAGCCAGGAAACTTTTGAAGGATTGATTTTCATCAGTGGTAGGAAAGCAGCCTTCTAGGTTGTGATGCACGAAGCAGAAAGACAGTTTTGACCCACCCGTGTTGCTAGCCTCTTTTACGTAAAAATAAATGGTTAGTCAGTAATCTCCCCTCACCAGTCTCTATGCCAGGCAACATTAAATAACTGCAGATCCTGCTTTCTTGGCCTTAGGTAGATGGAGGAAAAACATCCATCTGGCAATTGTGGTTTTGCCCTTCTGGGCACTTGAAGGGACAGAGTCAGTGCCCTCCCCTCTCGGGGTGGTAAATGCACCCCGCAATCCACTGTGCAGAGACCAAGCAGGGCAGCCAGTGCCCATCTTCCCACTGCCAGTGGCATGAGAGGGTGAGCATCTGGGGAGGACCGCTGCTACATCTGCCACCACCACATACCAGGGAATCTCTTCCACACTGAGCCTGTTCAAGTGATCTTGCCAGCACTAGGTTAGGAAAATTTGGTCTTCTGCATTTCCAATGGCAGGATTTTCTTTTGCAGCAAGACAGCTCAGTTAGCCCCTTCTCCCTCCCACCCAGCCCTTTGGCAGGAGGTGACAGGAGGTGGCTGAGCCAATCTAACAGCTCAACACTTCAGAAAGGGGCAAGTCCCGCTCCTTCCCTCTAGCTCCTGCTCTTTGCTGCTCGTCTCCGGACACCCCAGGCAGCTGACAGCAGGGGCTGATGAGTTCTCGAGCAGAGGAGGTGGTGGGACCAGGGAGCTGGACGAGCAGGAGAGGGTTGGGGTCCTTGGAGGTAAGCAAACCCTCCCTGTTCAGCAGCAAGCTGTTAGATTGACTCAGACAACAGACAATTTGAGGGTGTAAATTGACCCTGAAAGAAAAGCTTTGATGTCAGAGGCTTTTTTCTTTCTTGTTGACTTCACTCCAGGCCAAATTCCAACTAAACTGTGGCCACTAGCATCTTTCTCAATCATTTCATGAAGTCCCATACCAAGGTGATGAGACCGCAGTGTTGCCGCGGCCCCAGGCACTCACCTTCCTGCCCTTATGCTGCCCTTGGGCCAGCCACAGCGTCTCTGTTCCTAAGAGGTGTTCAGGTCTTCACTCAGTAAATGGTACTTTTTGTTGCTCTGGCTCCTGCTAGGCATTTAAGAAGCAGCCAAGTAAAAATGTTTATTTCTTGTAGTCCCTGCAAGAGTGGCTGTTGCACTGCTAGCAGGCAGAAAAAATGCTACCAGGGTGGTTTTGAAAATCCTCAGGGATGGAGGTCCCCCAGCCTCTCTGTGCCGCTGCTCTGGAGTCTGACCCACCTCTCATAACAAAGGTTTTTCCTTATGTCCAGGTAGGATTTCCCTCCTGCAGCTCATGACTGCTGCCTCTTGTCCTTCCAGTCTACTTCCAGTAAATAAACCCAGTTCCCTTAGCTTTTCTTCACACATCACGCACCAGTCCTCTAACCATCTTAGTGACCCTCTGCTGCACTTTCTTCAGTATATTTATATCTTTCTTGCACCGGGAACCCCAAACTGGACACAATACCCCAGGTGCAGTCTCACTACTGCTGAAAACAGGGGAAGGATCGCTTCCCTCAACCTGCTGGTTATGCACTTGCTGATCCAACCCAATCTGGAGTTAGCCTTCATCCCTGTGGGAGTATGCTACTGGCTCATGTTCAACCCATTGCTCACTTGGGACCCCCAGGTCCTTTTCTGCAGAGCTGCTGCCCAGGCAGTAGGTCCCCACTGTTGCAGGGTGCTATCCCAGGCAAGGTGCAGGATTTTGCATTTGTCCTTGTTGAAATTCATGAGGTCCCTGTTGTCCCATTTCCCCAGCTGTCCATGTCCCTCTGAACGGCAGCCCTGCCTTTAAAAGTAATGATCTCCTAATGGTTTGACATTGTCTGTGAACTTGCTGAGGATGTGTTACCTCCCTTTGTGCAGATTATGGGTGATATTGGTGTAAACTAGTTCAGGCCCCAGTATTGACCCCAAAGCTCATAACTGACTGCTTGATGGACTCTGAATCCATGACCACTCCCGCTGGAGCCTGAGCAGGCAACCAGTTTTTCACCCACTTTCTAGTCCATCCATGCAGCCCATACTGCCTCAGTTTGGCTACAAGGATGTTATGGGAGGATGTTATGTGATGAAAGCCTTGCTAAAGCTGAGGAAAGCAACATCCACTGCCCTCCTTGCTGCTGCAGAGTGGGACGCTTATTCCATCACAAGGACAGGCAGGCTGGTCAGGCACACTTTGCTCTTGGAGAACCCCTTGGATGCTGGCTATTCCCAGTCATCTCCTGCCCTTCGTGGTGTGGACACAGAGTCCCTCAGAACTTGCTTCATAATTTTCCCAGGCACTGAGTTGACTCTGACCAGCTGGTCCTTCCCCAGATTCTCCTTTCTGCTTTTTTTTGAAGGCAGGCATCTTTCTCCAGTCATCAGGGACCTCTCCTGGTTGCTATGACCTTCCAGAGATGAGAGAGTGTGGCCCCACAGTGACATTGGCCATCACCCTCAGCACCCTCAGGTGCATCCCCTCTGGTGCCATGGACTTCTGTGTATGCAGCTGACCTCTGTGGTCCCTAGCTTGACCCTCCTGTGGTGTGGAGAGTACCCGTCTCCCTTAGTCTGTGAAACTTGCCAGTAAAAGTGAGGCAGAGAAGGCACTGAATGGGGCTTTTCCAAGTCCATTGTCAGGTGTCAGCTAGGTAGGGTGCTGTGTGCCAGGGCACATCACAGCTTGGTGGGGTTGGTGCCTGCCCCCATATGCAAGCCAGAAAATTAGATGTCACTTAAAATACAGAGCAGCTCATTACAGTTCTTGCCTGACCAGCTGAACTCTGCACCAGCTAATTCATTACATGGGTGTACCCCTGGCACCCAGCCCCCTCTTACTGTCTGCACCTGATGGCAGGGGACAGCAGAGTGGTCCCCAGCATAACTCCAAGTTATTCAGCATGTTTCTAAGTCTGGATTTGGGACATATTAATGCCCTTCACCAGCAGTGGTGTGTGTGCACGTGTATTGCATTTTCCATCATGGCCAGGTGTGCTTTGCAAGCAGAGAGCAGGAACAATATCATGTTTTATGTCTCACCAACCAAATCCAAACAGGATAGTACATGAGCTGACGCTAACGGCAGACCTCAAATCGGGCATCGATCGGCAGATCAAACACAGACCTGGTTGAAGCTGATGGATGTACGAAGTAGCCTTTGAGTAAGATAAAAGGAGCAAGTGAAGATCCCTGTGCAGCTACAATTGCAGAAGCCACCACTCACGGGATCAGAGCAAGCATTACACAGCCTGAAAAACGGCAGCCCAGCAAAGCCCCAGACACTGCTTACGGGGGACGACACAGGACAGTGACACTTAATGACTGCAATTCAAATTGCAGAACTTTTGCAGTTTGACCAATGACCAATCCATGGTGTTACAGTCTATTTTTCAAACAATTGAAAAAATCACTGTATTGGGTTTACAGATGTTCCTCAAGTGGAAAAAGAAGACATTATCCTACACCATTGCTGCAGCTAGTAGCCTGATGTGTTTCCATTTCTGCTTGTACTTGTTAGTCCTTTTAATTGCATATATATTGCAGAGTGAATGAGAGGCACAAATTTGGATCTGAGAATCTGGTTCAGTTTAAGCCCTTCTGATGTGGCTATCTTCACTAGTAAAAACAAAGGCAACATCAGAGCACACGGAAAATACCATGTGATTTCTGGAGGTACAAGGGAATGCTTTGTATCTCCTGGATGCAAACAGTATTTCTACTTGGTAATAGCTATGCTGGAACCGATTGTCTTTCAGTCATTGTCTTTTTAAATCCCAGATATGGATTGTCTTTCAGTCATTGTCTTTTTAAATCCCAGATATGGAAAACGTGTAATTTTTTAATTGATTTTTTATCTTTTCTTGATATAGCTTGATAGAGCACCCTAAAAGCTTCCACCTAACTGGGTAATTACATTTTGGTTTTAAGACAGAAATGTTTTAAACTTCCTGTAATGTTAAATACCTCCCAAAGATACTTTGAATATTGGTCAAAAGCATGGCCAGGGGGATGGTTGACTGCATGACTGTCAAAACAAAACTCCCAGAGCACTGAGCACCCCTAGGAAACCAGGCATCTCAGGAAAATTAAAACACTCAACCCCGACAGCAGGAGCTGAGACCTGAGGCAGCATCTGCCCTGCCTTGACTGCCCTTGGGGACCTTGCCACCTTGGCCCTGGCAGGTAGCCGCTCTGAACTTAATTCATATATTTGTCTTTTAAGATGAAGTTTTGTTAGACTTTTATTCTCTGAGTGCACAGATCTAAAAGTTAGGAGAAAAATGGGTAAAAAATGTAGTTCCTCAGCAGCGAAACGGAAAAGCGCTACCTTTTCGCAAAGCCCAAAGTGCTGATTCTCTCCTGACATGGTAGACCAAGGGTGTCTCCAAAACCTGTAAATAGTTATCTGATCCCAGCAACAGTGATCTGCAAAGCTATGAAGCCATCTCTGCTTTTCAGGTTTCTGATGCAAACGCCTTGCATAATACCTCAAGCTTCCAGGTATAGGAACCACAGCCAGCCCATAAAACTGAATGTGTATCTTATCCACCTTGAGGCCAAAATAGCCTGACCTTTAGATGATCTTTGGAAGATGATGAATAATGTATTGCATCTCCCAGAAGGCTGATTTCTGCCCATACAGTAACTGACAGTTTTCCTGACATCAACCAACTGTGTCAGCTTGTATCTTTTCAAAAAAGGTTCTGGGGTTATTGAAAGGAAAAACCTGTAAGGTGGAGGAAGGACCGCTTCAAAAAGAAGTCAAAGATTATTGCAACCATCAAATGGGAGTGACTCTTGGGAAAGCCCTGCTGTTACACAGTGCCTGCAAGGTTGGGATTCTCCTGAGCACAATAAAATCTGTCCAAGGAGAAACATCAGCAGGGCTGGAGGGAGACAGCAGGAATGGAGGGCTAGGAAAGCACTTCTGAGGAGTTAATTAGTGTTGCATTGGTGTTTGTGGGTGAGCAGACCTGTGAGCAAGGGCATATACTTAGGAGATCATTTAGGAATTCCCAAAGAAGCTCTCTTCATTGGCAAATGGCAGCACCGAGCCAGCATTGACACACATACTAGCTGCTATGAGAGATAATTTAGATGTCGCTCATTACAGAAAAGGCATTGCAGAAAAAAGTCCAAGCCCTTTGGTTCAAAGAAATCTCCAGGACCACCTCAGCCTAGCTGCCTGCCATCTCCAGCTGTTTCCCGCTGGGCTGGAGCTGTCTCCAGGAGCCCAGGGGTCCCTGGGACCTGCTGGGTCTCGGCAAAAGCGAGGGGACTTCCCGCAGGTTGTGGACCAGCGCCCTACCATGCAAGGAAAGGCTTGTTCCCCTCTGCACTCCCTTCTCCCACGGTTGCCATTAAAAAAGCCCAGAAACAGCAGCTCCCTGTCAAGAGTCCCCAGAGTGACTTTTAGGTTCAGAGGGAGTTTTCAAAGTGATTTAATGCATAGAAGTTAACACCTGTTTCCGGATGGGTAAAGCTCCTAAGCCCCGCTTTGGTGCTTTTGAAAATGCTGTGCCATGCCAATTAGCCGCAGACGTGTTTGCAGGGTAAGAGCGATGCTGCTTTTTCCCCTTTTTCCCCTGTTTCCCCTGCTTCTCAGGGCTAGACCAGTTCCTGGGAGCAAGCCCTGCAGAACGCCCGAGCTCTTGCCCTCAAAGCACAGCGCAGATGCCGTGGCAGCAGGAATGGGCTGCACTTCCTTCTGGTGTAGTTTTTGCGCAGTGTGGCCCTTTGGCGCTCTGTCCTGCTCCCCTTGCCATCCTTCTTGGTGCTTGCCGCTGCTCCAGTGCGCTGTCTGCCTGTTTGCTCTAGCCCGGTGCTCGCTAGCAAGGCTGGGGTCATCTAAAACACTTTTAATAATGGAGTGGCCGCTATTAAATGAAAATACAGCTCTTAAATGAAAATACATATTTAGATACGGCAAATGCCTTGGCTAAAGGGCCTTTGGGGAACAGCTAAGTTGCAGGGAACCACATTTTCTGCCAGCATAACTTCACTGGAGCCGATGCAACATCTTCTCCTAAAAAAGCCTGCGTGCAGGGGATTGTATCCATCAGCAGGACTGGAACTAATTGGAAATAACAGCGCAGACTCCTTTTAAAACATAATAAAAGGAGTGCTTCTCTATGACTTATTACATATTCCTTATGCCTAAGCTGACAGCACTTGTGTTGCTTACATGGTTTGCTCAATTACATTCTTAAGCACTTGTATGATTTTAAGCACCTGGAGAGCTTGGCTGGCTTCACTGGTGTTTAACGTGATGTCGGGGTTATGCTGCAGATATATGCTACAGTCTAACCTGGTAAAACTACTGGTTTTGACTCAAGGGTGTTTGGTCTCTTATTTCGCTTGGGGTTTTATCTTCTGAGGTGGTTCTCTGAACTAAGCGTTGCTCCAAGCTCTTCTCCGTGCCTTTGGAAGATAACATCCGTCTTGTTGGGACTTGCTGCTTAAACTGCATGGGAACGAAGGGCCATTTGACTCGCCAGCCTGCCTTAGACCTGCTGCGATCCTTTAGCACATTGGGTGACAAAGCAGGAGCTGTGGCTTCCAGGCTCTGTGCTGCTCTGCAGGAGGAAAGCAGGGACAAGGGAGACAGCAATTCAGTGTCTCGTCACTGAGGGCAGTGGGTAGGAGAACGTCTCCAGAAACATGTCTCTGAACGTACTGAACATTTATGGGAGAAGATTGCAGAACGTGGTTCCCCCTGTTCCTCTGACCGGCAGGTCTGTGCTCGCACCCCCCGAGGTTGGGGGGGGCTCCTGTTGCTCCCCTGCAGGCTGCATCCACCTGGCTGAGCTCTGGCTGGGGCAAAGCCCCCTCCTGGGGAGGGGTGGGATGGGCACGAAGCCTTTCTCAGCCGCTCTTCAGCCAGCATCTTCTATCACAAGGAAAGATGACAAATTGTTTGTTAAATTATTTAAGATATTACTGACTGGTTATGAATTATTAAAGTGTTTATTACTTACCATTTGGATGGCAACTCGGCGCAGAAAATCGCAAGCCTTCAAGAAACCCGAGGCCAGCCGTGGCTTGCCAGACATGCTGGGGACTCGGGAGCGAGCCGAGGTGGTGGGCGCAGCAGCATCTGGCGTGAGAAAAGGCACGGCTGGAGCCTGGAGCGTGTTGCAGCCTGCGCTGCTGCAGATGGCTTTGCCACTGGTGCTGCAGTCCCACAGCCTCCTGCCACTCCCCCCAACTCTATTTTTATTTAATATTTACATGATGGCAGTGCTAGGAGCCAGGAACCCCTTTCTACTATGCACTATATGAACATACCACAGAGACAATCCATGTCCCAATGGTTTGCTCCCTATTACTGCAATTTTCTTATTAATTAAACTATCTTTAGGTAAGAGATGACAGCGCTAAAGCAAGAATATGCTAATTCTCATCAGCAAATGCATACGTTTGTTTTATGCGTTTGCTCTGTTGACAATATTTGAAGTTTTTTATACCGGCCCCTTTTCCCTCCTTTCCAGCCTTCCCCATGTTTGGAGTTTTTGCTTTCTCTTTTCATTTTCCCATTCCTTGAAACTGTAATCATGTGCTGATCATTAGGACTTCTGTTCAATGCATACTTATCCTTTGTGGTCACCATTCAAGAGTTGGAGATTAGTGATCAAAGAAAGAGTGTACCTTATCTTCCAATGTTATTTTGAGAAAGACAAAGCAAGGAGATAAAAGTAGCCCGTTTGGACATGCAGCTCTGCTTAACAATACCTCCACATCAGTGTGAGACAGTCAGGATTGGGCATGTCGTTAAAATATAACTTGTTGCAGAAAAAAAAATTCTGCGAATGAGTTCTGACTACATAACACGGCTACTAAAAAATGAGAAGAGGTTCACAATTCCACTTTTGGCCGAGCGAGGTGAGTTTGATTTGCAGGCGTACATACATCATGGCATCCAGCATCCACAGGGTAGTCAGCGATTGCTGGATATCTCTGAAAGTGTTTGTGAATACAGTCAGCTGAATATGTTTGTCCTTGAAACGCACTGTTTCTTATTTAGTATCCTGTGTTCATTTTTCCTCCCTTGCAAACATTTCAGTCATTCAGCCCAGGAACTGATTAAACCACCCAGTAAACACAGTACAGATGTCAAAGTGAAAAATTCACAAGCTATTCATAACAAGCCATCTGCTGAAAATAATTTGTCTAAACTATTTGGGGAAAATTTACGAAGTAATGAAAATGCTCAGAGATGTTTGGGAAGATTCTAATTACCAAAAATCGAGAGAAGGCCTAATGGTATGTTTTGGATACAACTGAAGTCTTTACAGCTCGTCGCAGGATTTGGAAAAATAAATGCTCTTTGGCCTTCCGTGCTAAGTACTGGCTGCTCAATTTTGAAGCATGTAAACCTGTTTCATGTTCATGATTACCCTACAAGAACGAGCAGTTTGGGGGTAGTCTGTGGTCTGATTTATATTCCCAGGGCGATAAATGGCTGAACTCCCACTCAGGATATATTTGGACTATATCGGAAATCTGACCTTCAGAAATTCATACCACCAAAACAATAACATATAGTTTTGCTCAAGAAAAAGCATACCTAACCTTCAACAATTTTTCATTCAGGTAAAGCATTGTTTCTTTGGCTGTTCAACCCATTTTGCTAGTGCCGTATCCCGGTTTTCAGAGCTCCTGCTGAGTCCTGGAGATGGGCTCTTTCATCTGCCGTGGCTCCAGGAGCACGTTTCTCCATTCTCTGCATCTCTTCTTTACTTTGGTTTACAGGCTGGTGTGTTGACAGACACCTGAGCTGGCTAAAGTGGTTTTTGTGTGTGAAATGCAGATTCAGGCCCCTGGGAGATGTATTTGCCAGTAGATCAGAGATCTCACCTTTAAACCACAAGCAATTTCCTGAAGAAGGCTTAAAGTGAAATAAGAAAGAAGGGAAAAAAATTAGTATCTTCAGGGGACATTTTCCAGCACATCACTTAAATCAACCTCCCCAGCATACAGGCTGAGAAAAGGTTAATCCTGCAGCATCTAAAATCCCATACAATCCACACTCCCTCAATATACATATTTCCAGGAGGAATTCCTCTGGCTGAGCGTAGTTGGCAGCCACACAGAAAGGTATCTCAGAGCTTAAAGGCCACAAGTCAGTGGAGATCTAGGGCCATCAATCTCCAGTGGATATAAAAGTCACACAGGGACGTTGCTGCTGTGCACATGTGGGACGGGGGCTTTCTTTTGTGGGGGGACCACGTGGACCAAAGCTTTTGACGAAAGCCCACACCAAGAGCTAGCTGTCAGAGCTTTCACTCTGGGATTAATGGGCCTGGGGTCAAAGAGATAGGTACCTAGGTAGGCACCTAATGAATTTTTCAGTGGATGTTACATATGAAGTCTGTACTTACTGAGTCATTCCCATGTCCCGTTTCTTCTTTTCTTTGGAAACTGTCAGTGTAAGTATTCTAAATAGACTGAAATGTCCATGAGCACAGCCGGTTGCCAGACTTCACCAATGATGAACACGGGAAAAATTGATGTTTGCAGCAAGAACTTGCTTCTCATTTTTAAGTGACTTCTGATATTGAAGTCCCAATTACGTACCTTAAAATAGAGATGAGCTAATGCGTTGTCCAGCTGCTCTTGCCACTATCCTGTGTTTGTTGATAGTTGCCCGTCTGCTCTTTGCCAGCTTAAAAATAAACATCCACAAGTAATATGAAAAGATGTTACTTTGGAGTATTATCCTGATGCTACACAATTCAGTGTTTTCCATCTAAAAGTTCATTCCATTCAATAAAAACCACGAAAAAACATGGTAGCTAGTGTTACCAGAGGGACAAAATGAACTCACTTTACAAAAACATGCCATAAAATGTTGCTGCCCAATTAGGAGCTTTAAAACCTGCATTAGCCTACTTCTTTTGCTCTTTTGCCTTTTATTAGCGTAATCTGACGGTCAGATCCACAAAGATAGTTGAGAGTCAGAGTCTCATTGAATCCAATGGGAGTAAAGCACCTAAATACTGTTCTAAAAGCATAGTCTGAGGGTCTCCAGCTTTGCATTGTGCATCACCCCAATAGGGCTACGGCACATGGTTTGACTCTTACGCCTGGCCGGCGTTGCCTAGTGCCATTGCCTGCGTTTTCGATGGGAAATGATGGGGAAACGATGGGGAAACGATGGGGAAACGATGGGGAAACGGGAACCACCGCCACAGGTCTTTGGGCAGAGCCACCTGCACCTTTCCCCGGCGGTGGGGCTGGGAGATCACGGCCCCCACCGGGGTGCAGCTCAGTGACTGCAGAGCACTCAGGCTCGTTTAGGAGGCAGAAATGAGGCGTAGGCACGGAAAGCACAAGGTGTGAACCCGGCGATGCTCTCGATGCCTACCCGCATCGCAAGGGCTTGTCCGTGCGCCCTGCCGGGGGTCACCTGAGGAAGCCATCCCAGAGCAGAGCTGACTCTGAGGCCCCATGCCAAAAAAAGTAGCCCTGAGCTGATGTTCCTACAAAGAGATCGGGGATAGATGCCGGAGAAGAGGTTTGCTTCAGAGGATGTGGGCTCCTAGGGCAGAAAGCCGAGCATGCTGTGTGGTGGTGGTGGTGGCGGGGAGACAGCTCTACTCCTGGTAGCAACCTCAGTGCAACTGAGATTTCCATGTTGGGGTTAAAGTAGCTTCTAACCTCGCGGCTGCTTTTGTGCCCACCTCGCCAGCTTTGCTTGCTGAGGTGGAGGCGGGCGCGAAGCCGGAGGGCGGGATGGGCTCCCCCAGCCCGCCGGGCAGCGGCTCCCGGCGGCTCCCTCCTCGGCGGCCCTTTCGGCGGGATTTGGCAGGACAAGAGTGGCACCCAGCGGCTGGTGCCTCCATCACAGGGGTGATCCCCTCGCCCCGGCCCCGGGCTGCGGAGAGGGGGCCGGTGGCCAGCGCTGCCCGGGCTCGGCTCCGCGGGGAGCGGGACAGCGCCGGGCGGGAGCTGGGTCTGCAGCCCAGGACTCCCAGCCTTGGGAAGGACTTGTAAACGGATTTTTTTTTTTTTTTTTTTTTTTTTTTAATATAAAAGAAACCCACAAGAAAGACTGGCAGGAAGCTGGAGGGAAGGTCTGGGTTTGCTGCTGCTGTGCCAGGAGAAAGAAAGGGAGCTACGCGCTTTGGGACCTTTTCCTTGCTATTACAAATACCAGAGAGCAGGGTTTCTCCACCCACCAGTTTTGTCCCGAGGGAGTCCTCCCAAGATGGGGACAGCGGTGCTCCAGGGCTGGATTGCATGAGGCAAACCTCAGCTTTCTCTGCCAGCGAGAGAAATGGAAGAGGAGATGAAAATCTGCCAGATTTAACTCCAATCCCAGTCAGTGGCATTTGGCAGGAGTTGCTGAGCCTGCCAGAGCGCCTGGGTTGGGAGTACTCCACTTAAGAACAGATTTTTGGCAAAAAGCATTTAATCTATTGCCTTAGAGTAACCAAGACCACATTAATCGTGCCTAGCAAGTAATGGTCTGCGTGCTCGTGTGAACCAGCCCCAAAGCCCCCAGCAAGCAGGGGCGGTGTCTGCTGTAGATGGGGAAAGCAGCTGGAGCAAAACAGCCGTGGGACCCCATGGGCCACCAAACTCAGCCCAGAGAGAGCAAACTGGAGAGCGGGAGGCAGCCTGTCACTCATCTTCCTCCTCCAGGTCTGATCCAGAAGACAGCTCCAACAGAAATGGTGCCAGGCTCTGCTGGTTCTGGAGCTGCAGCTCCAGCTGAACTCCTAGGGTGAGCTAATCTTAACCCTACCCCTGTTTAGGGTGTTGAACATTGTTGTCTTTGTAAGAAGAGACTGTTGATAAGGATGATCCAACTGTGGTTTTGGAAATGTGCTAAATAAATGGTGCTCAGATGGCTGCATTTCAATAGAAGTGGAGTTTAGTGGAAACTATTTTAAGAAAAAAAAAAAAAATTTATTATTGTTTTTAATCTTTTTAGCATGATTACAGACCAGGCAGACAATCTACGTTTCTTGTGGTATGAAAGAATCTTCCTAAATGAATAAAATATGGGATATGCTGGAGCTCAGCTTAAACCTAGAAAAAAGAGAGCTTAAAACTAGGGGGGAAAAAAAACCCTAGAAAAAAGAGAACAGAAAAAAGCAGAGAGAACACAGGCAAGTCCCTGTCTCAGCTCTCATTGCCATCTGAGAATTCGTGGTTGGGATCCTATGAAAGAACAACCCCTGGTGGGACAAGAATTAAAATTAGAAGAAGAAGAAAAAAATAAAATACAAAGTGACCCATGAAACCTAGCCCAGAAAGAAGGAGGGCTGCCAGAGGAAATGAAGTTAAGGATATGTTTGGAGGGAGTTTGTTTTCTCAAAGCCTTCCATTTCACTGCAGCCAATTCAAAACGAGGGTTGTGTTTCAGCAGCAGCAGTTGTAGGAGTGCAGAGGGGAGCCTGCTGCCTTGGCGTCTGCCAGCATGCTTCGCACAGACTTGTTTCTGGGACCGGACTCAGAAGCTGCTCCTGGGACTGGACCCAGAGGAAAAGCTGCCCTTTTGCTCCTGCGGGCAGAGCGACGCTGCGCAGGGGCAGGCAGAGGCAGGGAAGGTGTCTCTTAGCCTGGCTGCGGAAAACCATGTGAGTTTGTTGCTCCCTGCCCAGCAGGTTTCCCTGCTTGCAGAAATGGTCAGCAGTGATGCAGGCCAGTGCCTACCAACACGGTGATTTGAGGAACCGAACCAGATTTCCAGATTTTGTGTGCAGAGGAGCTAGTGCCATGCCATTAAACCCTTTCATGTAATAAACGCTCGAGGAGTCTTCTTGCCGTCATCAGCTCAGCTGCTTCCCTCCCAGATTAATGGCCTCACAAATGTGCCCATTAGCTTATTTAATTTGCTCTTTGCCTTCATTATAAAGACAGCAAATCACCAAAGAACACATTTCTTTTTCAGGAGAATTTACCTATTCAGCTCACTCGTTGTCTTGAAAACATCTCTGGCGGTCACCTGAGGAAGCCATCCCAGAGCAGAGCTGACTCTGAGGCCCCATGCCAAAAAAAGTAGCCCTGAGCTGATGTTCCTACAAAGAGATCGGGGATAGATGCCGGAGAAGAGGTTTGCTTCAGAGGATGTGGGCTCCTAGGGCAGAAAGCCGAGCATGCTGTGTGGTGGTGGTGGTGGTGGGGAGACAGCTCTACTCCTGGTAGCAACCTCAGTGCAACTGAGATTTCCATGTTGTGGTTAAAGTAGCTTCTAACCTCGCGGCGAAGTGTTTGTCAAGCAATGCCCTGGCTGCCTATTGCCTGCCTCTCCTAAACACAGCAACGGGAGGGGCAGGATGTCAAAAAGTTTTTTGGCAACTTCAGTGAAAATTTCACTCCTGCAAGCATACCTGGCCGCGCAATCCACTCCGTTCCCCCAGGCTGGATGTTCTCCAAAGCCTGGGGAGTCACAAACTGCTAACAGCAGCACTTTACGTCTCAAAGTGCTTCTCCAAGTGGGCCACATCTGGGCTGCCCTCCACCTCCAGGCACGGTCTGGATGCCCATCGCAGACCTGCTCTCCTCAGGGCAATCCCGCTCCAGCCAGCGCAGCCTCACTCCTCCGCACTCCTCCAGCTCCAGCCCTCCTCGGGGGTGTGACGGGTTTCCATGATGTCCAGTGATGTCAGCTGGAGGTTGGTGACATCATTAAGCAAACGTTTCAAGGGATCGTTTAAATAAATTACGTGGAAGTTTCTGCTTAGCAAGGATCTTTACACTTGAAATGCTAGTGCTAACTGTGTCTGAAAATAGCAGTGTGGATGGGGAAAAATAAATTACACTGTCAAAAGGCGAGCTGAGTAAATGCTGCAGCGGGGAGGTTTCAAGTTCATTAGCCCTTTACAAAGTCACACTTATACCGAATCAAATAGCAAAATATCTCCAGCGAAGGGGTGCAATCCTGCCATCATGGTTCAGGGACGGAAGAGCCTGGTTGTCCCTCACCACAGTGCAGGTGCATGGGTGCTGAGCCGCACTTCGGAGCACAATGTCTAACTGCACGTCATGGCTGAGGACACTTTAGTGCTTTCTGTCAACACCCTAGCACTGAGCTAGGAAGTAATATGTGCTTCTAGTGATGTGATCCCTCAGATGACATTTTAAATCAAGCTTCTGTCTGCGGGGAGGCATGAAAGATCCCATGACACCATTTTTATTTCAAGAAGAATAAAGGCATTCATCTCCGCAACATTGGCGAGATTCACTGCCTTATCCCAATAGGGCATCTTCACATAAACAGCTGAATGAAACTGAAGTCTGGAATAGCAGTCAGGGGTAGGGAACTCAGGCCTGAAACTCAGGAACTAATTTTGCTTCTTCACTAAAACTATCTGTGTTTTATTTCTCTGAAGGAGGGTAGCCGGCAGTTTGTAGTATGGCTTCCAAATAATGGTACCGTTTTCCCTCGCACTCCAGAGTAATTTTTATTTAAATGCTGATGGCTGGTATTTATGTTTTCAAGCCCAGTTGTGGCCAGGAGTGTGAGAAGAAAACCAAAAGCAAGCTCCAAACCCTATTTTCAAGGAATCTGGCCAAGCTGTGGAGGTCAAATTGCAGTTTAAAGCTTTAAAAAGCAGTTTTAGTTCTAAAAGGAGAAAGATTGCACCAAGGCAGCCAAAAGACGAATGGTGATAACAATTTTAATACCAGTGAAGACAGCTGATTTTTATTAAGCCTTTTCTCTCGAGAGAGACAGCAGCCCTTATAAGGTCCACAGCTCTGCCATGGTGGAGCTCCTCATGACCATTAATAGTCACGACCCTCCCAAAAGCTGTGCGAGCTTTGAAAACATTATCCCCATTTTACGGATGTGGGACTGTGGCCCAGGACTCAGCCCAGGACCTCCCCGAGGGCACTCAGCAATCCTGCGCTTGAGCCAGTTCCCACACTTGTGGGAGTCACTCCTGTGTCCTGCTCACCTTCCTTGCCCTGTGCAAGTGTCCTCCAGGCTGAACCTCACCCCCTGCCCCTTGGGCTGATCCGAGCCCACAGACAGATGTTTATTCCCTGGTAAAGACTGGCCCAGACACTTTGTGCAAAGGGCAGAAGAACCGGAAAGCTGCTTTGGCCAGGCTGATTTCATTCTCCGAGCAGCAGAAAATAAAGACAGGGAGGAAAAAAAAAATCAGTGTGAAGGGTAGAAAGCAAAGTCAATGAAGGATATAGATATGTGTACTCACCACAGCCTATGGTGTACTTAAATAACGTAGCAAGGATTTTAAAAATCCAATCTTGATCCTTTTATTTTAAAAGTAAGTGTCACTTGTGAATATACGTCTGGAGTTAATAATTTTGTGCTATATTTAGGTCTTTGATTTGTTTATGCATTTTGAAAGTTGCTTCAGCCTCAGTGGGTCTAACAACACAAGAGGACAGGGAAAGGCGAAGCACGTTATTCTTGTATCTTTTCTCTTTTTTAGGTTTTGCATCAGTTTGACTCATTTTTTTTCAGGTCAGTTTATATTACTGTTAGTTTGGATCTGAGCGTGTGCTTCACCACATTATAAAGATCCAAAGACGGAAAGGCACAATTCACAGATCATTGCTACTTTATAAGCATACATTTAAGAACCACTTTGAATTTTTTTCATCTCACCTTTTCACAGACTCAACAATTTCTCTTGTCCTTGGCAGCAACTGGGGATAAAATGTCTAGATGAACTGCTTACAACATGACCTGGCCTATTCCCCTCATGGGACAGGACTTCCTTGCCTTTCTCTCTGCCTGCCCTTTGCAGGGATTTCAATAGAGCATCCGTGTTTCTCCTGGCCCCCAGCAGTTCAAACTACTGGGGTAAGGGGAGCGCTCTGCTCCATGCAACCATTTCTCCCTCCTCCCAAGAAACTCTACTGGAGAGACACAGAGGTTTAGCATCTCCCACCTGGCACCAGAGATGATGATGTGAAATGCCCCCTCTCCTTTTGTACAGAAAGCTGCATCCCTCCCTCCCCAGCTCTGGGGCGATTCCTGAGGAGCAGAAATCCAACCCTGGGGCGTCCATCCCACAGAAACCGTACCTTGCTGGAGGCAAGCACTGCAGATGGCTGCAGCTGCTCGAGCCAACTGGGATGGCAGCCGCCGGTCCCCCCCAGCACCAGCCCCGCAGCTCAGGTGTCCTCAGGAAGGAGAGAATTAGTGAGGACTTTAATGCTGGATTAGGCTGCCCCAAGTTTTCCCTTTCTCTCCTGCCACCAGCTCAGCCCGTGGAAGCGAGCAGGCGGTCTCCGGTGTGGGTTACAGCCTGGGACTGTCCCTCAGGGTGGCCACGTCCTCTCCTTGACCCGCAACCCCGCTGCCTCTCCAAGCAGCTTGAGGGGGCCGATGCCTGGGGGTGCGCCCCAGGACGCCCTGAGGGCACGGGGACGGGAGCTCCTTGGGGTTACGGCTCACAACCCGCCCTGTCCTCTGCTGTGCAAAGCTGGGGGCCAAAATGGAGCATTTTGCAAAGTGGTCCTCCCTGCTCCATCTGCATGGTGAACATTAACTGGATCCCAGGAGCCCATTTTATTCAAAAACTGTCCACCAGACCATGGGTAGAGGCTCCCACGCAGACAAAATATTCTTTCCTATGCTTTTAGGCATTTCCCTTCTCCACAAAACCTTTGGGATGTTCAACCAAGCTGCAGCCATCCCGGCAAACCTTAATGGCCCTTTAGCCCCGGAGGACTGAGCAACACAACGTTGTGGCCTTGCTTTCACACCGCAGAGGAGTACGTACCATTCCTCCTGTGGTCAGAGTTGCAATCATTAATGTAACCACTAGGAAACTGGAGTTGACATGACTTGTTGAGTGGTATTTGGTAGGCTTCCTGGCTGGATTTAGATAGCCTGGCAGGCTGCCCTTCCACAGCAGTCATGTAGAAAGCCGCGCAGAAGATCTGGCTATTGCGATAATGCCATCTTTCTGAAAAGCCTGTTCAGTGGCTGAATGAGCTCATGTGGATTCAGGACAAAAGTGCCATAATCATGCATTGCAGAAATAAGAATTAAAAAAGATCTCATATATGATTTTTCCCTGGGACTTCCAGATTTATCCAAACCACTGTGTGCCGAAAGCCAGGAGCATGTATAAGGAGGTCAGTTTGCATTTACCCCATTTCTCATCTTTCCTTGAACATCTGCTACTCGTTGTTGCTAGAGGGAGGTTTGGGGTGAGGAGGCACACCAGATCTGACCCACTGTTGCCTTTCTTTTACTTTCTGCTACGTATTATTAATTTTTTAACCCCAGTTGACTTTGAACAGCTCAGCAAGGCTCGTCCGCCACCCTCCCTTGGGCACCGCTCTGCACCTTCTGAGAATGCCCAGCTGAGAAGTTTTCCTTCTGATAATTAATCAGCATTTCCCAAAGGGTAATTAAAAAGCTTTTGTTAAAATATGTCAGGTCTGTCTTGCTGGTTTGGACACACCTTGGAGGCATCAGTTTGCTGCACTGCAGATTACAAATGTGTCCATGTCAAATGGCCAGAGCATGATGACCCTGCTTTTGGTCTCAATTTTACCAAAGGTGCTGGGTCCTGAGGAATGATACCTCGAGAGAGCAGATTCCTCTACTGATTATACAGCCTCAGGTAACCAGTGGTGTCCTCTGGGTACCTGTCATTAGCAGAGATAATCCCACTTCTGCAGACTCATTCTAAGCCAAATAGCAAAGCAGCAGAAAGAAATGTGAGCTCCATGTTTCAGAAGTATCATGCTTCTCTCATCAAGCGTTGGGAAGAGTTACCCATGCAAAATGGGTATTTCTCCCTGGTTCCTCTCTTAAGCACAGTTCACTACCAGATCCTTTCCAGCCTCCAACCAGTGGTCCAACACGAGGAACTAAGTACACCAAGTCCCATTTTAATTTGCTTAGCAAAGGTCTGCATACATGAGAAAGCCATATGGCCTTCAGGAGGGCGTTAAAACATGGCCAAACTACCTGTGCGGGTATTGCCGCTTGGTAACTGCTCATGGACATGCCTCATATACCCCCCCAGGGAGAAAACCAATCTAGCCAGGGACTGGGAAGAATGATACCTTATATTTGCTATGGGCAAAACCAGGCATAGAGGGATTAGCAGCGTGATTGACAAGCCAGGAGGAATTCAACTGGCGACTGCTCTTTGTGTGGACACAACCTTGGAAGACAAACCTCTGGCCCCGGAGGTTTGCTTTTAATTTGCTGCTCTACAAGTGCAAACCATTCAGTAGGGAAACTGCACCCAGGCTGATGACTCCTGACCCTCCTGCTCGAGGTGCGAGGCAGCAAAGGCCCAAAAATCATGGCTGCAACACATCAACTAATTGAACTCCCTTTGCCATGGCAATGGCCGTACTCTGTGCAGCACCACTCGGCTGCTGGGATATGAAGTTTCTCAAGGACAGCTGATGCAAAACTCATAGCTTGGGAAGCTGGTGCAGCTTAAGGAGTTCATACCAAAATGGCATGAGGAATCAGTGCTTTTCAGAAGAAATATTTTGAAGTGAGCCAAATTCTCCTTTAGCCAGTGTGATTTATCCCTCGATATTTTCAGTCTTGTCTAAACCAGGCTTCTCTCAGGAAGTTTTCATTTCCAACACACATTTTCCTTCATAGGACAACTAAGAGGAGGTGGGACAGTCTCTTGGTACAGGCCCTGGGCTGAGCTACAGGGTACACCAAGTCAATACATAGCTCAGACCACAGACCCTGTCTGCATGTAATTGTGCCACTTGGAGCAGAAATTCAAAGCAGACGGGGCACAAGCGTGTTGGGCTTCTGTTGAATATGTCAGAAGCCCTGACACAGGATTTACACCGGTGCATGCTGTGGGCACGTGCTCCGTATACCAGAACCCACTGCACTGCATGCTGCCATGTTCTTGGTCCCCTACCATACGCTCTGCAATGCTGCTTTGCTTGTGGGTAAACACCTGAGGGTCTGGCCGAGGTTAGCCAATGCTGTGGAAAAAAACCTTGAGGAAAACATCTGGAGCTCGGCTTGTCAGCGCAGCTCTTCATCTGCCTGGAGAGGTCATGTCGTGCATCACGAGGTTTGGGTCCAGCCTCCTCAGGTAGGCTCGGTGCCTGTGTTCAAGCTGCTCAAGATGCTCAGCTAAGGTGGACGTAGAGGGACATTTTCCTTGCACAAGCAAGCCAGCTTTTGGGAAAAGTTTTCATCAAATTTCAGGAGAAGTGGCACTCTATGCTCATACAAATTCATAGATTTTTTTTTTTTTTTTTTTTGGACCAGACACGAGGTAATCCTGTGACTCCCAGCACTGACACAGCCCCACGCACTTCGGCAGTCATGTGGCAAACAAGATGCAGTTTTGTGGATGCCCCTGCCAACTCCGGTGGGAAGAGTGAGCCTGTGACAGCCCCTGCAGCTCAGTAAGAGCAAGATTTTGATCCCTAAAATAGCATTCCCCGCTCACCAGAGGCGTGGGGCTGCTGTGCCAGGGTGTGCTAAGCCAGCACATTCAGTGCTCAAGGCCATAAAACCAGTCATCAAAGTCTTTGGGGCGCTGCTGTCCCTGGGGGTTCCCAGGAGCATGTGGGGTCTTGCTACCGATGTTCTGGTCAGCTGAGGCACAGTCTGTGGGAGCCCTGGGGGAACAGCACCCCCTGAGCCCCCACATTCTTCCCTGGGACTGCATGCGGTCTGGCACCGAGTGGTTTTATTTCTGATGTCCCAGAGGTGGATCTGGGGGAGCAAGGGAAAAGAGCATTGGCATCTGTAGTTCTACCAAGAATCCATTGGTATGAAGAATAAAAAAAAAATAATCAATGGATCCTATTTTACAAACCTCAGGTCAAGAGGGTGCAAGTGCATTAAACCTGTGGTCTCAAAACACCGCCTTGCCTTTCCTCCGCCAGGTCATGTAGGATGTTTCAGAGACGAAGGCACACACACACATCTTTCTGGGCCCCGAGCAGGGGTACCTGCTGCCTGGAGACACCTTATAGGTCTGAGGATGCCCGTGGCCATGTGGACTTTCTTGCGCTTAACCAGGAGCGCTAAGGGCTTGTGCAACACCCGTCGTCTCCAGGTACCACTTGGCACCACCAGCCGGGCTGAGACAGCCTCCTACAGAAACTTTTTCATCAGTCTGCATGGCAGATCCCATCTGGGACAGGGAAACTTCCTACGTTGAGGGCTTGGTTTTATTTTTTTTAAAGCAGCTCTTTGATTTATTTGCTGAGCTAAAGTTTTTTTAAGGATCCTGAGGCAAATCCCACCTCGGATGGCGGATCCTGGTATTGCAGATGAAGCAAATAACCAGTAAAATGACATGCACCAGCTTTTCCACGCATCATTATGAAGGAAGGCATGTGCCCAGAATAGATTTAAAATGTACAGAAGCAGAAAAATGCAGAAGTAATGAACATTTTAAAGCAGAGAATATGCCCGTTTAGTAGATATTTCTTCTTTTGTAAAGAAAAAGCGGTATTATTCTGAATATACCTTTTCAGAGTGATTTTCTAGTATTAACATTTTGGTTTTTAAACAAGTATCAACTATATTGTTGATATATGATCTGTATATTGGTATACTGATATATTGATCTATTGCATCAATATAATAAAAATATTTAGTTGAAAAGCAGAACAAATCAATCCTGTGCTCATCAGCCACAAATTACCAGCTTCTTTGCTGTTTTTAATTCTTGTTTTCCACTGCCTCTTCTTATACAAGAGAACTGGTTTATTTACTTATTTTCGTGATGAACTTATGCAGAACTTCGGTCAGCTTTAGCACAATGGCGGGAGAGGATGTGGGCAGCTGTCTAGGATGTAAAAGTGGAGCTGAGGCCTTGGCAGGGGAAAAGGGGTTTGTGCGGGGAGCTGAGCCCTGGCAGGAGCAAGCAAAAGGGGAAATTTGGCGAGACCCCCATGCATCTGTCCAGGACCCTATATGCTGGCAGGCTGGCTTGTGCAAAGTGTGCACACGGCTACTCACTGCTCCTGGAAAAAGGTTATTTTCTGTACAACAGCCACCACCTCCCCATGTGCAATGGCTATTTTGGGCAAGGTTGGGTGGACTGGTATGGAGACAACTGGCTTTGAAATCCTCCACTGTGCTTTATAAGGAAGGATCCCAGGTATGTAGGATGCAGGAGGAGGGCTGAGGCGCAGGCAAGCAAGGGGGAAGCACTGGGAACACGGCAGCTGGAGCTTTTTTGGATAAAAGCAGGGCTGAAGGACAAAGCGAGGGGACAGCAAAGTGCTGAAGACAAGAGTGCTACAGTGCTGAATATTTCAAGTGGTTAGAATAACCGTTCACACCTCAGAAATGTTGAGGCTTATTTAATATGTAATTTTTTTGCCCTCTTGCCCTGCAGCCCTGGAAAGGAAGGAACAGCAACGCTTTGCATGCCCGGCAGAGAGCAAGGGGCTCTCCTCCCACACCGATGCTGTGTGGCATCCCCAGAAACCCAGACATCCCCCCTGCCCTTCTGCAGAGGACATGCGTTATCGGAGCTTTGCCCGCAGCAATCACACTTCACCAGCTCCTGCATCTGCAGGCACCAGCCAGGATGCGGTGCAGATTTTGTGTGCCCCTGGGATGCACTGAGCTGAAAGCACCCAAGGATTGCTTTTGCTGTGCTATTACATTCCTCTGCTGCAATAAAAATCAAGCCAGCGAGTAAAATGCTCCCAATAGGAAACACGAAGATCTGCAAATGGAAAACACAGGAAAAGTTTTTGTTACCGTGCCAGCCTGGTACACACTGATAAGTGGTAAAATATGGTGTCTTCTGCTGAAGCTTTCATAAATGCAGACTACTGGGGCAGACTCACTGCTGGTGGAGTCTGAGGATGGTCGATGTGGCCCTTTGGTTGGACCCGGAGGGTGGGCTGTGTGCTCCTCGCTGCACCAAAAGGAAAGAGAAGGCAAAGCGTGAGTCCTGACTCATACCTGCACAGAGCACCTACGCACTAAAAACGATTATCCAAAATTTTCAGATGGTATTTGAGCAGGGGAAAGGAAAGGAGGATGGAAGGATTTCTCACTAGCTGGGAAAAATGAGACTATAATTGCAAAGACACTGTATCCTCTGCCTTCCCCGCTCCGGGTCTTGAGTTCCCAGCATGAAATGTGCCACGTTATTCTACTATGATTTGAACAAAATCAGACGGAGCAGTGTGACCATGTGGGCTGCCCGTAGAGTCATAGAATCATGGAATTGTTTAGGTTGGAAAAGACCTTTAAGATCATCCAGTCCAACCATTAACCTAACGCTACCAAGTCCACCACTAAACCAGTTAGGGGTAGAGTAGCAATTTCGTGTTTCCTGGCTTGGTGGCTGGGATATTTTTTAATGAAAGTAAAACTAGAACAGAATCATTAAGGTTGGAAAGGACCTACCTCTAAGATCATCAGTCCAACCATCAACCCAACACCACCATGCCTACTAAACATGGAAGCCCAATGCTTGTGGGTTCGCGAAGGGAAAACGCTGGGTGCCTCCCTGCACCCACCTGGCATGGAGCAGGGCTCAAGCACCCCAAAATCAATGTGGCTCTGGCAGGAGCCCCAGCGGAGCAGGTTGGCCCCATGAGGCGACTGCAGCAAGGAGCCGGGGATGGAGCCCCAGGCGAGGAAGGAGCCGGTCACAGGCAACAGGAAGGTGGACGGGGAGGGATAAGAAGGAAGAACCCCCCGACCAGAGGCCACAGCTGATGGCCATGCCCAGGGCGCACGCCCCGGCTGCTTCTGGTCCGGAAACGCCGGCGGGAGGCCCAGCAAAGGTGAGCCACGCAGGGAGAAAAGCAGCCTCAGAGCATGTCTAAGGTCATGACACTCGACCTTTTCATTTCTTTTCCTCTTTGAAACCTGATTACATCTATTTTTAGGCCCGTGCTTGGGGAAGGAGGGGGGGCAGGGGTGGCCCAACCCTGCCTATAGCGTGGCTCTGCTGCTTTCCCTCCCCTGAGTGTGCCCCTGTTTGCACATCGCAGCAATAGTCCCACGTGCCCGTGCACGCTCCGAGTCCCTGAGCAAGCTGGGTTTGGTACCGGGGGTGTTTTCACCACCCCCAAAACCCCTGGAGACCGATGTCCGCCCCATCTGCTGGGCGTGTGCGGGGAGAAGGAGCACGTGCCGCAGCTCGTTCGGACAGGGAGCGCCACTCGGCTGCGAGCAGCTTCCAAGGGGATTCGCTCTGGGTGGCGGGGGGAAAGACAAGGGCTGGTGCAAAGGAGTGCAGCCACTTCCAGATGTTTGTTCCGTATGGAGAGAACCCTGTGTGCGCTGCTGGAGAGCGAGGGACTGCTGGGAAGGTACCCGAGCAGAGAAGGGACCTGGGGGTGCCAGAGGCAAAACACAGAAATCATCAATTTAGAGACTGATCATTGCAAACCGGCATAGGCTCTGGGGTTTTTCCATTTAAGATGGGCAAAATCACACTTGCAGAAATAAGGAAAAGGGGGTGAAATAATCATGGGTGGTCATAGCAAAGCTGGCTCCCAAGACAACACCCCCTTCACCAAGCATAATGTCTATTTTATTTTACTTCATTTTATTTTAGCTTAGCTGAGCAATAAGAAAATAACAAAAAACCCCTGTAACCTTCTGGCAGACTATTTTGCCAGGCAGACACTGGTTTTCTCCCACTCCAGCTACCTGACTGCCAGGAGGGCAAAAGGGGAAAGCCGGGAGCTGAGCAAGGCCTATCAGCATGGGGGGTGTCCCCAGGTGGGGCTGGGCTCTCCCTGCCCTCCCCGGGGGCAGCAGCGGGGGCTGCCAGGACCTGCTGAGGGGGTGTTGCTTCACCCAGTACGAGTTTTGCATCCTGCCTTTCCCACAGCTCTGGCCAAAAGCAAGCCGGGACCGCTGCCGGTGGGAATGAGGGGTGGGGGCTCTCCGGTGCTTTGTGCTGGTTTATACATAGGTGTTTTGAAAAAAATAATGCTGAAGGCTACTTTGGTGACAGTGGCTGGGAGAGGAGGGACTTGGATCCCTAGGAATCAGTCCCCGTGACCACCAGCATGCAGCTTTTCAGGGGGATGCAAGATCACACCCTAAAAGGACCCTTCAAAACCTAAGAAAGTGCTGCTTGGCCTTGCTGACATGGCAGAGTCTCTCTCTTTCTCCCTCTTTATTTTAAAGCACAGGTTATCCTGTCCACCCAAGGCCTGACTTGTTTCACATCACCCATGCAGCAACCTCTCTCAAACACCTTCAACAACAACAAAAAAATATTGGGGCTCTGTATGCTAATATGATATTTACATGTTATTTCATATACCCCTAACACACACAGACACACACAGAGCTTTCTGCTTCATGGGTTTTTTTTTTTTTTTTAAAGGCCCAGGGTATGGTCAACCAATTCTCTTGGCTGCTTAGCAACAGGCAATTGAGACTGCCTATCAATTCTCAGTTTATAATAACCTGAGGCAGACCTAGATTTTTGTTTTCCCTTGAGCTTTTGTCTTCCCTTCCCTCTATAATAAATACCAGAAATGTAGGGGCAGCGTGTGTCAGAAATCCCCCGGTGGAATATCTTTCTTTGTGCTGGCGGGGCTGCTCCTCTGGCAGGACAGAGCTCCAGGTCTTACACACCCTCCTCCCCTTTGTTCACACATTTGAGAGATTCATTTTGCATTAGGCCACACCTCACAGTAGATGTATCTTTAAAATAGGTAAGGTAAAAATAGACATTTTCTGTTTCGTATTAAAAAAGAAGATCCAAAGAGTTCACCTGGCCAGACAGACTGAATGCAACCCTCAAGATATAAAAATAACCTGGATATTTCTGTCTTTGAATGTGCTATAAAAAAAAGACAACGTAATTCATTTTACCAGCTAATGGAACCCTAAATAGCACGTCCTGCGCTGCAACTTAAGGGGTGGGAGCCGAGGGGCCGGGCCATGCTCCCGGGGGGACGCGGCGGTGGCAGCGCAGGAACAGTGCTGGGAGCACGTTGGGTGCTGTGCCCTGGCGCGCGCCGGGGAGCTGCTGCCTCGCGTTTGGGGAAGGCAGCACGCGGCGGTGATGGAGAGGTGGGCGTTCAGCCCGTTCTGAACGGTGCCTGATGGGCAGCGGAGAAGCGTGGCGGCATCTCTACCGCCAGCTTTGCTGCTACACCACGCGTTCTCTGAAACCCTTTTGTCCTCCTCTAGTAGCACCTTAGGGATGCTGCTTGCTGGCTGTCACTGCCCTTAGGAAGGAAAAGCAACCTGTAAGGCCTGGAGTTAAGGCAAACGTATGGAGATAAAGTGTGAGCAAATGGGGGGAGCCTGCTCACCCCCTCTGCCCCATGAGCAGCCCCGTCCCCAGAGCTTGGGGCAGCCTCAGGCTGGTGGGGACTGTGTGGTCTTTTCAGGTGTGACGCCTCCATACCGGGATGCTACAATTCTCATAGTTATCCCGTACCAAACCTAAGCATTGCCATTATAAGAAGCGTTTCCAGGAGACTGACACACGGTTTTTACAAGCGGGGAGGAGGAGCCCAGCCACCCTGCATGCCCTTGATCACCCTAGCAAGGGACTGGCATCCCTGGTGCTGGTCCACAGCCCTCGGCTTCATCAGGGCCGCAGCTCTCCTGCTCCCACAGTGTGGTGCAAAGTAGCTGCCTGCAGCCCTCCTGCCAGCAGCTGCCTGCAGTCGCGCTGCACTGCCTGCCCGTGCTGGCCCTTGCCCCATCTCCAGGCAGCCTCCACCTCTCCTGGTTGAGCTCCCCACAGAGGACGAGCGTTTTTGCCCATGTGGGGAGTCCTGGCTCTGGGTGAGAGGTGTTCTGGTTTTGGCTGGGATAGAGTTAATTTTCTTCCTAGTAGCTGGCATAGTGCTGTGTTTTGGATTTAGCATGAGAATAATGCTGATAACACATTGATGTTCTAGTTGTTGCTAAGTACTGCTTACTGTAGTCAAGGACTTTTCAGCTTCCCATGCTCTGCCAGGTGCACAAGAAGCTGGGAGGGGGCACAGCCAGGACAGTTGACCCAAACTGGCCAAAGGGCTATTCCATACCATATGATGTCATGCTCAGTATATAAAATGGGGGGAGTTGGCCCGGGGGCAGAGATTGCTGCTCAGGGACTGGCTGGGTATCGGTCAGCAGGTGGTGAACAATTGCATTGTGCATCATTTGCTTTGTATATTATTATTATTACTACTATTATATTGTTATTATTACTACTACTACTATTTTACTTTATTTCAATTATTAAACTGTTCTTCTCTCAACCCAGGAGTTTTTCCTCACTCTTCCTATTCTCTCCCCTATCCCATCGGGGTAGGGGGAGCAAGTGAGCAGCTGTGTGGTGCTTAGTTGCTGGCTGGGGCTAAACCATGACAGAGGTTTCACACCAGCCAGCCCCTTGCCCCAACAAGACATACCTGCTCACTGCAGGTCCCCGGGCTCCCGTGCTCCCCAGGCATCGCTGGCCCATGACCCTCAGCAGCAGACCTAACATCAGATGCAGCATCCGAATTGCAGATGACCAATGTGACCAGCAAGCAGCACTGTCCCTCACAGCCAGGCTGTCTGAAGGGGACCTGCAAACAAACCGCTGCAGGGATGACTGAAACGCTCTCCTTTCGCTGAGGTCTCCACAAGTCCTGCAGACAGACTCTGATCCTTACCTGGTCTCCACCGTATGTACGTCACAGGACCAAGTGCTGTTTCTCCCCAGAGCTCATGACCTGAATGATGGTCAGAAACCGCCAGCAATGCCTTTGCTTTCTTGATCTTTCTGTGCAGATCAACAGGTCCTTCAGATGCTGGTTCATGCTGTTCCTGGAGGTGGCAGAGATGGTGGAGACTGGGAAATCCAATAATATGCATGAATCTCCTCCTGCAAGGATCAGCCTGAAGGATCATCAAAACCTTCCCCTTGCAGCAAGAATGGAGGTGATGCCCGGGAAGGACTGGGGGTCCCCACAGTCCCAACACAGCCTGTGTACTCACAGCCCTTCCCTCCAGCTCTGGGCTGGAGCCTGCTGAAATGTTCTGAGCTGCCGTATCACATAATACCACCACTCATCTTTTGTTTGCTGGAAATTTAGCAGAGGATCCAGCTATTTAAAAATCAGAAGGCCTGGAAACGAATCATAGGCAGGGTATAGATGGGGACTGGCCTAGGTGTTCACTCAGCCCAAGGGCCCTGTTGTCCCCACAGAGACTGCTCAGCAGCTTTCCTCACCTTGAGTGATAGGAGCATGCTGCATGCACCCGTCGCCCCAGTTGCATGGCTTTGTAAGGTACGATTAGCAAATAAGTACACACATATTCATGCATACCTGGAATATAAAGGCACATCTGGAAAATGTACGTGTGGAAAAGCAGTACTTTGGATGCTCCACTTGGTCTAAAAATGATGTTTTTATCTCAAAATGGCTAATGAATTAGTCACAAGTAAAGCAAGTACAGGAACTATCATTAGCAGGACATTTACCATCCCAGGAGGTAATGAGTGCCCCTATACAAAGGGCAAGAATTTCTAAAGCTGAAAGGGACAGAATCTTCCCAGGAAGATTAAAAACTCCTTCCCAATTTAAAAAGATGCACATGTGAGGTGGTGGTGGGGGTTGTCTTGCATCATACCAATGTCAAATATGAATCTGGCTTATCAAAGAAAATATGGGTCCAGAAAACCAGAGCTTCTCCCAGCAAAAATCTACCTAAGCAAGTTAACCAGGAACCACATCAGCATTACCTCTAGTGGGTCAAGGTCCCCCCCCGGCTGCTGGGGCAGGCTGCACCCTGCCACTGAGCCACCTCCTGCCTTTGCATCGATGAAGACAGCGGTTGACCAGCTCCTGCAAACCAATGCCACCAGTCGCTCACCCTCCAGGTCACACATGTGCCTCTGGGAAAGGAACGGGTGCTGGCACTCAACAGCAGGGCTGCAGCTAAGCTGGTTTTGGAGGTATCAGCAAGCAAATACCCAGAGCAGACACAAAGGGAAAGGGCTGGGTTCAGTGTTTGGCTACTGCGAGCTCTTCTGCCCACAGAAGCAGCGCATCACTGGGAACGCAAGCGGCCAGCACCTTTCTCTGAGAGGAATCCTGCAGGAAAGCCACATCTCCGCACGATGAAAATGCAGAGTCAAGTGACGGCCAAGGTTTCCAACACCAGTGCCTGCCTTTGCAGAAGGGGTTCGCCAGTGTGAAGTTTGTGGTACGGTATTCTCTTCTGAACCTTCTTACAGTGGGAGGGAAAAGTCACATTGCTTTTGTTCAAAGTTCAGTTAAAATTGTGTGCAAAATTGTACCAATCTATCTTCTCCCTACGTACCTCTCCCTGTGCTCTGCCATTCTGTTAGGGCAGAAAAATTACAGAAGAAAGCAAGCTCTATCCTTCAAAATAAAATGTTAAGATTCCCCCCCCCCCCCAAAATCTGTGCCTTTGACCTGTTCATAGCAGGAATTAAAAATCCACAAAAAGAAATCCAGGATGCTTGATGCACTATTGTTTGAACAGCGATTTCTGGATGCAAAACATCCAACGGAGATTACAGAAACACCGAACTCCAATGCAATCCTTTAGGAATGGGGAAATATTTTAACACACATCAGCTGTGGTGTAAATCAGAAACAGCTTCACTGAAGCCACACAAGAGCTTGTCATCACAAAAGTGATAGCATCATAAGTGTACATTTAACTTACGGTTACTCTGGTGCAATTCTCCACTGGGAACTCACTTCTGGAACAGTTAATATACTTTTTAAAGTTTACTTATGGCTAAGACTACATGTTTAAGGAAATACAACAACAAAAAAGAAAATGAAATACTGGAACAAGTATCCACACAAGAGGTTACACTATATTAACCACCCTGAATTCAACTCTGGCTCTCAAACTGGTGACATTTTCCCAGATACACCCTTCCCATAAATGGATGTACATTTGTGCAACTGTACATCTGGTGCCTGGGGTGGAATGAGACCCTTTCCCAGAGCGAGGATGCAGTGCTGGCAGCTCCATAATTAAGCAGTTTCTTTGAGGAAAACAGGTTTGCTTTATAAAAAAAAAACAAACCAAACCCAAAAAAACAATCGGCAACAACTACGAAGTCCAAACCAGAATAACATCGAAGATAGAAGAAACGTAATGGGGAGTGCAAACTGCTGAGAAAACGGCTCTAGTGTACAAGAAAATTATCCATACTGATGCTCTGTAATTTGTGTGTTAAACTATTATGCTCGCACATGGTGATATATTAAAATTCTTGTTGGCAAAATGTCCATTCAAAATTAAATGATGCTTTAGCCTCACCCCCAGGATTTCTCTCATACCAAGTCATGTTTGTAATAAACTTTATTAAATGCGATAAAATATTACACAGTTCAAACAGAGAAATCCAACAGGGAAATCATGTCCATTTCTGTTAAACGAAGTAGCAGGGCTTTGTTGCTGGCATTAGGAGAACAGCTTTGAGCTTCGCTAGAGAGATGTTCTAGAAAATCCCCATAGTTCTTAATGAATAATTGAAGACAATATATAAGCGAGACGCTTGTTTGCTACCTCCAGAGTTGGATCCTAGAGGACCATTAAATTAATTTTTAATAACGTATGCTATGGTTAAAGTTATGGGACAAAAAATTTCACTCTAAATATGCTCATCATATAAAGAATAATCCCAAGGTTATAACCTGGGTAGCAGGAGGTTTACAATGACTATTAAAGCAGAAAGAGAAACATTAGGAGAGCTTACAGCTCCTCCAATTTGTTTTTCACATATCATTTGTTTACGCCTCTTACCTAAAGACATATTCCATGACTTTAACAGTGCACCATGATGACAATGCTGAAATTCTCCAGCGCAGTTCTCCTCACTTACACGGTCACTTTTTTCCACCCCCAGAAGCTAGGAATTGTGCAGGCCTTTCAAGTGTGCAGGGTCTGTGCAAGATCCTATCCATTTTAGTTATTTATCACACGTGGTCAGTGAGGAGGCAGTTTCTGCTAGTGCCTCAGGGTGATGCTGAAAATGTGTCACAAATTCATTATCCAAGAAGAATTCAGTGTAAGTTGTCTGCAAAATAAATGTGTACAGAACAAACTAATCATTAGGAAATCCATCCCATTTTAAGTAATTGCCAACTGCACCTAGGCTTCCATTAATCGCTGCATAATAGTGTTTCACCTAATACTAACTCTGTCCTCAAGAAAGGCTGGTTTATCTTTGGAACAAATGAACATAACAGAAGAAGGTAACAGCAAAAGAATGACAAAACCAGCACAAACTTTTAACAAAAAAAGAACAGAGGGGTTACCAAATATCCCGTGCCACGGATGACTTGGTATTAGTATAAAATCTTTACAGACTACCACCGAGATGAGCAGATGCTAGAACATATTTGAATGCAGGTAGCGTAGCGTACCTTTTGTGATGCTATGATGGAGCACGAGGGTTTAAGACACAGAGTGACAGCCTGTACCCAGTGAAGCTTTTATTTCGTAAGAGCAGAAAGCAGTTTTGGAAGTCCCCATTTGTAATTTCTTGACAAACTCTTTGTCACCATTGCAGCCAATGGTCCATGTTCATTCAAGGTGGAGAAGCCTTTGCCCAACAGCACTACTGCTTGAGATGACAAATGGAGGAGAGGAAGAAGGAAGACAGAGATGTGCTCAACACCCAACCCCTTCGCACTGTCTTCTTAATGACTTTTGAACACAGACATTTACAATAAACCGGTCTATCATTTGTACCTACCAAGAATGAGACGAAGGAGAAATTCAGGACACATACCTAGCCAGAACGGCAGTCCTTTTCTCCCAAAGGAACTTCTATGCCAACCAGCTATGCAGACATACTACACTCACTCTGCAGCCTCATACAGCTTTACTTGGATAAGAGAGTACCTTTTCAAAAGTGATCTTTTAAATTAAGACATAATTAAATTTCAAGGCTTCTAAGAGAGACCTGTGAGTTGAGAAGGTCTGTTAGGACTTGTTGAAGCCATCTGAAGATACCTACAAAGGCAGTAAGGTCTCCATGGCTTTCAAAGGGCTGCCACCCAGGTAGTGATACGCTACTAAATTATACCTAGAAATCTCAGCTGGAGCCTGCTCTAAAGATCTGCCATTCAGTGCTGGCCATGACAAACTGCATTAGGAAGGAGGTGGGCAAAAACTGTAAGTGCCAAGCTGCAGCAATCCCAGACTTTGTTGTTCCTTTTCCTCATTTTTAGACCAGAGCATAAATTGTAGATGAAATGTGGTTCCTGCCAGAAGATTACAGTTATGGTTTCCATATGCAGCAGACATGGAAAGAATCATACAGTAGTGAGAAAGATATATATAAAGAGAGAATTTTTTTTTTAAGTCCTGATCTTGGCCAGGAGGCTTCACACCTGCAGGGCCTTTTGTCCCAGCTACTTTTCACCACCTCAGAATCGAAATAGGGGATCTTGGGCTTCAGCACAGATTTCTGGCTAAAAACCAGAATGCATGTACATGCACCAATTTATAGCACAGCTTGTTTTCCCTCCAATGTCTGTCATAGCGGGACACCAAAGACCCGAGCAGTGAAAACACATTTGCAACCATACAGGCTTTTAAATTCTGATTCATTAATTGGATTTTTTTGGTGGTAATACAGAGTGCAAGGGTCACAGCTATTCCAGGCATCATACAAATACTGATCAAGACAAGATTCCCTGTTGCTAAAACCTTTGTGAACAGGTTAGTCACATTTAGATTAATGCTTTGTGACCTTTGGAGAAAGGTCTCACAAGCTCAAAGATTAAACAGAGAGGAATGTGCATCTGTTCATGTAATACACCAACGGCCCGGTGTTTAAATATCACCTGGCTAGAGGGATTGTCCGCTTTGAAGACAGCAGCATCATTCTCCAGGAATCTTCCCTTATCTGAAATGTGCAAAACCGCACCAGAGAATTTGCTTGTAACACCAGGAGGTGTTACTCTCTCAACACCCCTACAAAATACAGTAGCAGTTTCTGAAAGGCCATTCCTCACTTTTGTTTGGTTTGGTTTTGGGTTTTTTTGTTTTTTCTTTTTTTAAAAAGAGCAGGGCTCCTCAGGCCACCCCACCAGAGAGGTTGCTGGGATCAGATATCCTCCCGCGGGGCTGCGTAGGCAGTCCTGATGGAGACAGCATTGACTCACCTTTGGTAGCTCTGCTTCTCTGAGCCATCACCACCTTCACAGATCCCTGCTAGCAGGGTGAGCCCCAAATCACGCGGGTTCTGTACAGTGCTGCCCTGGCTGCAGATTGGTGAGAGAAATCAAATTAAAGTTAGATGTAATGCTCCTTGTTAAGTACTTTTTAGTAATTTTAATTAAGTGTGAAATTGAGGGATTTGCATTTACTCTTAAATTTTTTTTTTTTTGAGCATTGTGTGATTGTGTACAAGTTACAGCTCTATCTTGATGGACTGTCTGAAATCAACGCAAGCTGAAAACGGGAGTTACCCATGCCCTTGGATTATAACACAAGCAGGATTCAAAAACTCAGCCTACAGCTATGACCCACTGACTCAATGAACTTGAAACATCCCATTAAAAAACACCAACCCGAACAAGAGGTTCCCAGGAGTATGACAAACTGATGGGTAAAATAATGTGTGGGTTGGACAAAGCACTATCAAGGAAACACCTTGATCTTGAACTGTGGCCACCAGATCACAGAGCAGTCTTGAGGGAGGACATCAGGTTCTCATCCGATTGCTGCTTTTAGTAAATGGTCCCAGAATATCCCATTACAGAGAGAGGGTGCACACAGCTACCACAGGCATTAGCTGACTGCTCAACTATGCCCCTGCAACATATAAAAATCAAATGACAAAGCAGATGATTAAAGAGAAACAATCAAAAAGAAATTAAAGCTCACTGGTATCTTAAGCTACATCAAATTGCCTTTTGTTCTCCTGAGCAGCTAGGTAGGGATGTTGGAATTAAATTAAGAAGAGTATTATAACCCTGCTCTTTTTATCTAACCTTGATGTTAAACACCATTTCATGTTGTCGTTGCAGCCGTTATATTTGGCACAAACTCTGGTCACTCTCACTTTTCCGAAATCTTATTCCCTATTAAAATCCAAGGGAAGTTTACAAGGAGGTTAAGCAGCTCAATTTAAGGCATGTTTGGGCGGGGGGTGGCGTGTGTGTGTCTGTAGTTAGCACCATCCACAGCATAGATGGGGCCGATTTAAACCTGCGTTCTTCTGGTAAACATGTTAGGAAAAGCAAAAGGGCTAAAGAAAATATTTAAACTTGCTAAAATATGGAGCCACACAATAACCAAAAGCTATGGAAATAGAAGATCACAGGAAATACACTTTCAGAATATAAAAGCTGGCAAGAAAATATTAAATTTCAGCTCTACTAAATAAAATACCTTCAAAAGCTTTTTTGTTTTAAAGACATCACTGAGATCGTAATCAATCAGTCTGGCTACTTAGACACACAGCACCCCATTGGAAGATTTAGCAAAAATGAAGTACTGAATTATTCAGCATTTAAGCAATCCTATAAGGAATATGTAGCTGAAAAGGACAAACTGCAAAACAAGATTATTCTCCTGTTACTTCAGTATATACTGCAGTTTTAACAGGGCCTTCCAGGGAGATATCTAAACATTTTTTCCACACACAGAGTAGAGATCCCAGCTTTTAAACTTGTATTTTTAAGTCAAATTATTCTAGTATTTACATGCAACAGAAAAGCATGATCTCCATCTCTGAACTTTTTAAATTAATATTTTTACTGTATTTACAGCTATGTTTTCTCTTTCTCAGCTAGGCTGCCTTTTTTTTTTTTTTAAACTGCTCTGCTCTGTATACTGTTAAGCTTATAAAGACATACTAGGGAAGTCTCATCTTTGGATACATATACTATACACTTACAGTACATGCACATGTCCACGGGATCACAGAGATAATCCTGTTCAGACAAATACTATATAATCTCAGAAAGACAAATTTAAATCAATAAGCTTTAAAATTTCACAGTTTCCTCAGAAAGTTTTTTTTAGTGGCAATGTACACAAACTAGATGAGATTTATGTTTTCCATGAAAAGTTCTGATGAATTTTGGATATGCTTTGATACATCGGCTCAAATCTGCTGAAAGATTTTCCCTTTTTAAGTCTTTCTCAAGATACCTTATCAACATTTTGAATGTCTTAAAAAACATGAATACAAGCCTATCAGTCCCTGAGACTGTATCACAGCAGCTAATAGCCAAAAGAACAATGACAAAATGGGCATTATTTCACACAATTCCATACAATTTTCATATACAGCTCTAAGAATAAAAATCATGTATCAAGCTGTTAAAACACAGGCAGGAGCCTGTAACACTGGAATTCATACAGTACTGATACTGTAAAACGTTACACTGACACCTGACAAAATGGAAACTGTTTGCCAATGCATGCACCTCAAGGTCACAGTATTAAACAGCACCAAAATAACTCATTAAGGTGATAAATTTTGTCTTAAGTCCCCATCTCTTTCCTTCTAGCATTGAATCCAGCATTGAATTTCCTTCTGGCAGCTGCACTAAAATACTAAACCATCCTCAGAGGCTGAATGACACAATCTGGGCATCACAGCTTATTGACTCCTGACGGATGACCAGCACACGTTTCAAGTGTTTGATCACTGGTAGGGATTCTGACTTATCTTTCAAATGTTTGTTTTAAATTTCTAAACAGGAGGAGAAAAACTAAAATCTAAGCCAAACAATAATGATTAAAACAGGAAGACATCAACTCCACCTAATTTAATATTAGGATTTGTTTTTCAAGAGAACACTTTTTGAAACTTCATACCAAGCATGTTTTTTTCATTGTTGGCCACAGAGCAAGCAGGAATTCTGTACTGAATAAAACCACAGCAGACATTAATATTCATTCAAATCAATTTCCACAAGAGCTGACAGCACAGTCTGTTGAACAGAATTTAAGGTGTTTAAGTTTAAAAACAGACAAAAGTTTCAAATCATTGTCCATTTCCACCCTGCCATTGTGACAAGAGGTTTTCAGAGTTCTAAACCCTTTTTTTCCCACCTCATTAAAATGTTGGAAAACGAAACATAATTCTGACAGATTTAGCCCATATGCACCTACCTAAATGGACAATTCTCTGTTACTTTTGGGAAAGTCTACAAAATAAGTCAAACTTGTTAAAATAAATACCTACAACATGCACCTTAAGTTTATCCTTTTGTTTTTTCCACTGCTTTTCTAAATATGTTAAAAAATGTTGGGAGGCTCATACATTTGTAAAGTCAACTCGACCATTCTCCAGTAAAACTGATTTACAGAAAGTGCACTACAAAATAACTCTGTTAAGACCCAGACCTTACTGTGCTGAATTACTGACCCTATACACAACCTTGATTTTTATATTGCTCAACTTTTGAGCAGCTTTAGAGATCAGATCAGAAGTCAGGAAAACAAAACCCAAAACCTAACAGAAAAGGGAAGGACCACCCCCACGGCACCTGAGCTGACTACCTCTCTGGTGGGATAGCAGCAGGACTGGAACTCTTTGGCTTATTGCACAGACCCAAGACCCCAGCCTGCAGATAACCATCAGAAAAGCAGGCTGCCATGCCACCCTTTGAGGGCTGGCATGTTTTGCCAGAGGATTTTGGCTACTTCAGTGAGAATCTTCATCTCTATCCCAGACTGAGAATGTTTAACAGCAAGTATTTTCACTGCTTCCACATTTAAACTCAGTCCCGTTCCCTCTTGCCTGCCCTTGCCTACTCCAATCCCTATTCCAGATCAGGGTCTCCACTCTCCCATTTTACTTGCGGAAACATCCCATGCTCTATTTCATAAAGGCTCTTTACAGCTTATGTCTCCTCCTCCAGCCAGTTCTAGTCGTCTTCTCCATGCTGCAGAGAAGGTCCCTAGGTCTAGTCACTGCTTTCTGTGACATTAGCATCAGTCCTCACAGAATAGCATCAGGCTCTTGACTGAGTCTATTCACCTTCCCTCAGACTTTTTTTATCTCCTCTACAGTCAAACTGGACAGCTACTTCTTGCCTGAAGACCTGTAACAGGTCATTCAATTCAAGCAAGAAAAGAAAAAAAAGTTACCACACTCAGCTTTTATTCCTGAAGACACCCTGCTTTCAAATAGCTGCTACAGGGAATATTGCTGGGCTACAACTGACAGGACTGGCTCACTTGCTTAGCACAACAGGGACACGGGCAGTATCATCAATGCTAGATGGAGCGAGGGGAAGTAATGTGCAATGGAAGTTAACTACTCAGAAGAAACTATCAACTGATCTCCAGAACCTATACAGGAACTGTTAGTAATTCGGCTGAATTAAAGGCCTGAGAAAGTCACAGCTTCTGTCTCAACATTTTAAACCAGACATGTTTGAGATCACAGTGCAGGTTTTTGTTTTAAGTTGGGCAACATAATAAACAACTTGGCACTGAGCCTTTTAACAGGAGAAAACAGAAAACCACAATTTCCCTGCTTAATACAAAACCAAGGCAAGTAAACATTTGACAACTCCTTTTTTTTTTTTCTTTTTGCCAGTTGTTATAGGTGAATCAAGTCCAGAAACGTTAAGCAGTTGGCTCTTCTCAAAAGATATTTTGCAAAGTAGTAACCCAAATACAAAATGCATCTTGGCATGTATTACAATAAAAAAGTGTTGACATACATTCACACTTTCTTTTTTTTTTTTTCAAGGAATAAAGTACCAGGAAAGATCCACGTTTGCCTTACTGCAAACTCCTTGCTCTCACTGAGAAATACTTACCCTTGCAGACAATCCCACCAAATCAATACTTCCTTTCCTTAGATGTCACATTAAACTACTCGGGTTTTAAGTGTTGTGAATGGGATTTGCAATCTGTTACAGTGTACGTAAAAGAGGATTGTCTGTATTTGTGGAGCAAATGCCAGAAAACAAAAAGAGAATGACATCTCCTTTAAATAACTGCAGACAGTACAACTGGCATATTTTGAAATTCTAAGGCAACAATATTGGACCAGCATATGAAACTCTACTGTAGAGACCAAGTTAATGTACTGCTTTCTTCTACAAAGTAGAAATACTCTGATGTTTTTTCCCTTGTCTTTTTTTTTAAATTCAGTAATAGGTAGCAATATGAAATGCCAATACTGCCACCAGAGAAGTTACGTACTCCACTTCTGCATTCAATGAATCCCTTAAGATAACTTGTAATGTCTGGTTTGAGTAGTACGCTCTTTAAGATGATCTATCTGGCAATATTCATGTATATGAAAAATACACATGCACATTTTTGCAGACTTGCCATTTAATGTATTTTCATAATTCACTACAAAAATGCGGTTTCACAACTGCTACCATACACTGGGACTCCTACAGTAGTATGGAGAATGTACAGGTGTTTTTCCCAGAAGTGGCAATACTGCGCATTGTGCAAATTGTCTAGGACTCCAATCCTTTTTGAGCCACAGTTAGAAGAAAATTTGTGGGCTCAATACTGATATCAAAATACAGATTTAAATAATTTACTCTTAAAAACATTCATATTTATAGCCTCTTACAGAAAATAAACAATTCATCTGATTATCAGATATGTCCTCAGTTTTTCCAGTTCCAAGGTATACACAAGTCTCCATCCTGCAGCACAGAGTAGAAATGCGAAATGCAAAGGTGCATGCCTTGTAGGTATGGCAACGATTCTTCTAGCAGTCGCTTACAACAATCTATCATCTGTGCACTGGAAACACTGGGCTCCTTATACAGCCGATCCAAAGAAAATTTTTCAGTGGAAGTATCGATTAGCTCTTTTTCTGTAATCATCATCCTAGCAAATGAAGACAACATACAGTGACAAAATTAGAACTTAATCTCTTAAAAAAACCCTTGAAATAAGTATATTTGTAGGTTATATGCATGTAAACAAAGGTGTCACTTCACATGTGGTACAGCTGAGATTTTTGTGCACGTTGATATCCATGTCTACCTCAGAGGCTAGACTGAACATGCTTCCATGATTATGGGCAACAGCATGCCTACAGAGTCACATATGAAAGCCTGCACCATGACATTTTTTTGCTCACCAGGTAACGGGAAAAAATACCAAAATAAAAATCCTATGAGTCTCCATTTTTAATGTAAGGGATGAAAGTACTTAAATAACCTTGGAAGTGTAAACTTTAAGAATAATGTCATGTTACTAACTACTCTGTTGTCTTAACTAAGAACAGTACTCTGCAGGTCATCAAAACCAATGGATGACAGGTACAGTCACCTGATGCATATTAAACGTGTTAATAATTTAACTAATTGCAGAAGTATATGGATTCGGTTGGACTCTATGATCTTAAAGGTATTTTCGAACCTAAATGCTTCTATGAATATTGAATTCATAGCTTGCAGATGGTTTTTGCCATTCACCCCAAAGAGTGGTAAGGTATCACCTGGCAAACTCAAGCTACTCAGAAATAAAGTTAATATGCAGAATTAATTAAGAGTCACTGGAATTGTGACTGATCATCTAATGCAGAGACAGTTCAGGTTCAGCAAGCCCTACTAGCTCAGGCAGTGTGCCACGTTAACACAGCTATACTTCCAGAGCCAGCTTGGTTATGGAAACAGCACCATTGCTGCCCTGCAACACAGACCCTGTGCTGAACAGGGGAGGAGCTACTAAGCAGCAGCACATTTGCAGAGCCACTGGGACATGAATCAGCCCAAGCTGAGCACAGACACAGCTACTGAGACCATTTGACCCACATGAAAACATCACCATAGGGGCTCAACACCACTCTCTCCAGAGCTCAGTATGGGATCTCTATGTACTTGCATGGCACTACGCTCTGCTGAGGCGCTTGGATCGCTGTATGAGAGCCCAGCCCAGCTCCAGCAGTCAGGGATGAACTGAGCTGGTGAGTTGACCTGGAGCAAGCCTGCCCTCTCTACTGACCATATCCACGCCACCCCCCGAGCACATTCTCTAATACCCCAGCACCAAGCTTTCCTGTTCTGTGAAACCTCAGGCTCCCTTGAAGGATATAAAGTTAGCTGCCCATAGTGAGAACTGCAGGTTTATTTTTAGTCACTTCCGCAAGGAGGCTTACACCTCTATCACAATACAAAACTGATACTTCACAGAAGCAAGGGAAGGAGAAGTGGATTGATACTAAACCCTGCATTAGAAGACGACTGACATGATCCATACAAATAAGACAATTTTCTAGAGCAGCAGTGTTTGAATGCCCCAGTGCATCAGGTCATACAGAATTCCAGCTACGCTATGCTATTTACTCCATGTAAAACATTCGTCTGCACATGCAAAGTAAATCCAGTACATCTCAAAATATTTTCCTTTATCTCCCTTTAACAACCACAGGAGGCAAAGGAAAATCCAAGTACAGAATGGGTTCTGTTCAAGGAAGCACTAAGTGGAAAAGGAGTTTTCAGCTTCAATAAAAAGACAACTAAGGGGAAATATGATATATCCACAAGAAAAAGTAGAGATGATAAATACAGAATGATTATTTTGTATTTCCTACAGCACAAGAACAAGAGAATGACAAATGAAATCATCAGGCCATGGGTCTATAAAACAAAAAACACCTCTTCCCTCCTTCATATACACATGCTAATATGTAATTCAAGTGTGCAATTTGCTGCGAGGGGATATTCTGGAGCCACAAAGTGTAAACCGGCTCAAAAAATAATTAGACAATTAAGAGGGGGGGAAAAAAAACAAGATCTATTGAACACTCTTAACATAAGATAATGTTTCCAGCTACAAGTATATTCTCAAGAGCAGTCAGTCAGAAACTGGGAAGGAGTACTGAATAAAAAACTCCCACCCCATTTTTTGCCCCATTCATACAGTCTTTCCATAAGCTAATGGATGATGGGGACAGACCTTCGATATGATCTGGTGTAGTTGTTCTTTACTATTTTATACAAACCAGTAATCATTCAACACACAACAGAAGAGCCGAGATATGTAGCTTGACTCCCACATTCTTACAACACAGCTGCTTATACTCTTGAGGGGAGCCCCACATTTTTCCTGGATTAGTGTCTTTATAATGTGGGGTAGTGTGAGGTTTTTTGGAGAGCGAGTTACCCAGATGCAAATGCATACATTTGCTACAACATCCTTCCCAAACTCTACAGACAATACTTTCCCAGCTGTCACGTATCAACAGCTACATAGAGAGCTATTCAGCAGTTATAACTTATATGGCAAAAATAATCTAACTTCAAAGCTGGACTAGGGTTACAGAAAGATTCCAACAAACCTCTGTGTTTTACCAAATTCCATCTCCAAAATATATCCTCCCAAGTAATCAGGTCTTAACAAGAGCTAAAACCACAAAGCCTTCAGTAGGACTCATGCCTAAAATAACCTTCACAAAAAAAAAATCTGGATCTATATACATCATGTATAAAATCATGACAGTGTGATGATACTTCAACAATTCATTAAAAGCTTTACAAAGCAGAAAAATAAACTTGCAGTAACAACCTCTAAAAGGACAGTAACACCCAGTTACCTACCACAGTATTTTATTAAAATCAAATCAGTATCTCTACTTCATGTTCTTAATCCTCAAAGACACATACAAGGTCAAGAACAAAATTTACAGTTCTGATGGATATTACAAGTCATGGACTTAATATTAAGCATGGTACTATGACTCACTGTTGTCATCTCTCTCATCTCACTTGCATCTCTGAAAGAGTACCAAGGAGGTATTTCTCTCATCATTCTATCCCAATTTTTTTTCTTTGCCTTGTTAGGTGCTAACTACTCCTTTCCACAACTAACTGACAAACAACTAGAAATAATAATTCTGTAGTCGGTCTCAGTTATTTTGTATTTAGAGTTTACTGCTTTCTTGTCAAAATGTAAGTAACATAGATAGAAGTTTGTCGCTTGTTCAATAAAAAGGTCTCTTCCTTAAAAAGACCCCACCTCTTCTTTGGGGAAGTAATTGTAAAAAAATTACGTAATTTTGTCTTGTAAGCAAAGATCTTTTATTTCTGAGTAAAGTACAACTGTTTCTACAACATGAAGGATGGGTATTTTCTAACAGTTGTTTGTGTTCACTGAACACTGAAATTTTTGACTTAGTAAAGCTGATGGGTGAAGTTCTGTTTTATAAACAGAAGGTTTTTTTTTCCACCAGATGAGCATGAATACATTCTTCAAAGTTCTCCTCCTACTACAAATAAAACATATGACATGCAAAGATTTTAACGAGCTAAGTGTATCGAGTCACATGAACACTTACTCCTCCTTCCTTTTCAGATTCTCTCTTGCTTCCTGCGCTTTGGCAAAAATAAACCATTGAAGGGTTGCTGGATCACACACCGTTGGGATTGTAAAGTGTCCAGATTCATGTAAGCTTGGTGCATATCTGTCACTAATGAAATATGACGGAAGCAAAAAACAAGGTACATTTTTTTTTATGCAAGTATTTACATGAATTACTTTCAGAATGAATTCTGAAGATAAAAGAATATCAATTAATCACAATCAGAATAATTGGTAAAAAATTAATCAAGTTTGGTTCATGAGAATACAGAAGCATCATAGATAAAGCTTTTTTAAAATTACATTTCAAAAGCAATTGTCAACAATACTCAAAAAATATAAACAGCAGCACCATCATACACAGCTGAGTGTTGACCTGACAGCACAAAACCTTTAATTTAACCCAGCACAACACTGTAAGATAAAGACAGAATCGTGACTCTAACATGAATGAAATTAAGCAGGTTTTCTTCAATCTGATTCCTTCTTAACCCATAAAATGCACTTAAAAACATTAGAAACAAAGACTTTGACATAATGAAAATCTGAGATTAGTTTTCTTAGTGAGAGCAATGATCAGTGTAACACACACAAAAAAACCAGAAAAGAGTAAAAGCTCCAAAAGGGAGAAACCTTTCCTGCAGATACCTACCTTTCCAGAATCATTTGCAAGCCTCGCAGACTGCGAGGATGAAAAGGTAGTCTACTGTCACGTAATTTATTATAGAAAGAGTCCAGAGTCTCATAGTACTCTTCTAGAGTCAACAGGGGTTGCAGTTCTTCAATATATATTACTTGTATGCCTCCCAGAAGTTGGCTTATCCGATCTTCCAAGAACAGCAGCCTTTTTTGAAGTTTATAATAATTTGGCAATCTCTCAAAAATCTGTGCACACACACAAACATTACCCATGTTACAAAGCATAAAACTTAATTTTAAGAAATGAAAAAAATAACAAGAAATTAAAAAAGAAGAGACATTTAACAATGCAAACATGGAACCCAAGGAGCGGGGGGAATCAAAGAACACCAAAAATCAGAAATATCAAGTATATACATTTTGGGGCAAGATATAATGGAGTAAGCTCTTAAGTATTTTCAGTATTTATACTATAAAGGCACCAAAAGGCCATAACAAGACTAATGGATGTCCTTTCTCTCTATATACAGAAATTAATAGTCCCAGATTAAAAAAAAAAAAATTATAATCTGAGGCCTACATAAAATGTTTATCACCATGGTTATAGTGGTAGAGCTGTTCCACAGTCAGAAGTGGTTTTGCCAGCCTAATTGATACCAATTCTCAAAAAAGCAAAGTCTCTGTTGCTGGAACTAGTTCTTTCCAAGGGCTTGGATGATAACCTAGCTTGTCTTGAGTCTGAAGGGAGAGGAGAAAGGAGGAAGGTACGAGATCTCTAATCTACAAAACCTGTACCAGGAAAGGTTAAGAAGCAATCAGACTTGTGAGTCGAGACATAGAAGGTCTGATAGGGAGAAAGAAGGCTGGAACAGGGCAACAAGTGAAAAGGGAAAGTCTGTAGTAGTAGTCACTACTTACCATCTACCCAGTTATTACTATAACATCGTTTTCCATACAAAAAAAAAGTACTGCTACTGGAACAAGTCAAGTGATTTCAGAATAACCTCTTTAGAAACCCAAGAGAGTAGGAGAATCAGAACAAGCTTTTGGGACAATAAAATCCATTGGTTCAGCATTTACATTTGTAAATGTAAGAAAAACTGCAAAAATCCTCTAAATATTGTACCTCTGACCAAACATTCTACACAATGACTTGGACACTATTCTACTGCTTCCTTTTTCTAATAATTAGCAACAGAAGTAACAGCACTTCAGACTGCTTTCTAAAACAGGTTAGAACTGGACAAAAATTCTGCTCTCTAAGAACCAAGCAGCTAATCAACCTCACGAAGATTTTCACTGACTTGTTCTGTGTATCATTTAACATGATCTCCAGTGCACTTATAAAATAAGAGGCCTTTGATTTCAGGTTCAAATACATACCTCTCCTTTGTCTTCCGAAGGAAATACCATCACCACAACTAACTACGCACATTGCCCCATCTGCACAATACTTTGTGCAGATATATGACCCCTTCAGAAAACCCAGTAGCTTAAAATATAAGTTCTCACCAGCTTTTCAGTAAGCCTAGCAGGTTTGGTTTTGCAGTTATCAAATGCATTTGTGAAAAGAACTAGAGCTCCCTTGTCACAGAAGACTTATGCTCATCTTTGAATCAATACTATATGAGCATATATGAAACAAGCAACAGGAAAAGGTTAGAAAGAGGAAGCAATTCTCTTTTCAAGGAAGACTTTATTTCAGTATTAATAAGAACACTTTTATTCCAATGACTATCAACACTCTCAAATATCAGAGTAGAAGGCTTTGCATTAAATTCTAGTTTCTCAGTTTAAGCTCTTTGTAAATCATTCACATTAACAAGCTATGGTTTGTTTTCTCCCTCAGTGAAACATAGATAGGCAAAAATTCAAACAACCACCAGAGAAAGTTTTGGATTGAGTGCTAAATTTTCATATTATTCATTGATAGGAATACAGAAATAGAATATTCTGATATTCTAGCTGGGTGAAATTCCCAACTATGAAATTCCACCAATCACCTCCTTTTCAAAGAAATGTTCTTGATGGAACTTTCAATAACATTTCAGCAACCAAGATTCAAGAAAAATTCCTTAAGGGACATGCTGATATCCCTACAGTTGTGGTCCTTTGCATATAACACTTTATCATTTAGGATGCCAGAAAACTTGTCAACTCTGAACTTTAGACAAGCAGCAGCAGAATTCGCATAGTCACTAAAGATAAATTTCTGCAACATCCACATTATCTGCCTAAAAGAACAAAGTGGAGTGACATGGTTGGTTAGCAGCCATTGACTGAAATGATCACAACTCCCTTAAAGTCCCATTTTTACAAAAAATCTGAATAAAATTCCTAAATTCTTCATGGAAATGAGCTCTTTATGGATTGTGAAATATTCTGCCAGTGCTCATTGCATAGACTGGAACACTGCATAACAAATTTGTTTTCTTTATATCTAATCAGGGATAGGACCGATTTGTTAGTGAAAGCAGCAGTAAAGATCTGACAAAGATTGTTGTTAGTAACAGTGTATCACAGGCTTAAATTTAGAATGCAATGTACACAGTTATGCTAAATGTAGCAGCTATGTGTTTGCTTTAAATTACTCATCAGTTATCTACACCAATTCATATTTTGGTTATAAACAATATAAAAAGGATGTCATAACAAGAGGCATTATAATTTACTTTGAAATCTTCTTACTTTGGTCCAGTGATGGTGAACATCCATGGTCCCGAGCATTACGTGGCCTGCTGCACTCATACCTGAACGGTCTGTAAATACCACTGTGCGTCCTAAAGATTGAACAAAGCTCTTTACTAGTTTGGGTTATTGCAATTATTCCCACAATTATTTAAGGCTTAACTATGCTACTAACATGTCACAAGCAACACATTTCTGCAGCACAAACACACATGAGTAGGTGCTTTCATTATTCTCAAAATTTGAAAGACTGATTCTTGAAAAACTCCAATTCAAGAACATTCACCTTCTCCCTGTTTAAACTTGACAGATTTTTAGTTAACTGGACTTTTTTCTTACAAAGACTATTTTTAAAATAAGAGAAAAACTCAGCAGACAGCATATTCAAAGAATCTGTACAAGTCATGTACGCAGTAGGAAATACGTAGAATCAGAATCGTTTAGGTTGGAAAAGACCTTTAAGATCATCAAGTCCAACCTATATGCTATAATATGCTATATGCTTAAAGTACATATAAACAAGGTAAAGGTAGGTCAATGAACTATTATCACAGCCATTCAACATTACTTCCACTGAACTCTCTGCAATGTGCAAGCTGTAAGAAATACGTTCACATTAGTTTTTTGCTCTTTTTTTAAAGAAAGAATAGAGACAACATAAAAGGATAATGCTAGTTTACTTTTGGGGGGACAAATCAGTTTTGAGTCTGAGCATTGTTCTTTAAGTGAAGTACAAAGATCCTCAATAATTCTTTAGGGTAAAAGTGCAGGCAACTATTTATCAAAATAAGCTTCCACAAAAGTCTTCAGGTGTGATGTGTTAATCTACAAGACAAGGCTTAAATGGAAGCTCTTGCTCTCAGAAATCAGTTTTCCAAAATCCTTAAGAAAGAGCAATACTGACTTTAAGGTATCTAGTCCATCCTTGTACCCCAAGGCAAGATCAACTGTACCTGTATAATTACTGACAGGCATTTGTCCAGTATATTATTAAAGATCTTCAAAGATGGAAATTACAACAGGTTCACAAGACAGACTTCTGCACTTTAAATCCTTAGCATGCTTAGGTAAAGAAACTGATTTGAAACCTGATACAATTTAAAACTACTACTTATTGTCCTACCCACTCTGTCTTTTGACTAAGGACTAGGAGAACCCTCAAATGAAAGCCACTCAAAACCGAGCATCTGCAGACTGGCATAAAATGTGGAGTTACAATTAGAGCAAACAGCTACTGCCATGGGTCAAACAGCTGTATGAGAAGAATGGTAGGTCAGGTTTACAGAATATTTGAGTTTTTCCTGAGAAAATACAGACTTTAATATAGGTATTTCAAGGAACATGCATGATAAGAGAATACAATACTATTTTAAAGGTACCCTAGTAAGTCCTCCTTGTATTGATTCTTTAGAGAACAACTCACATTTTTGTGTTGAATCTACCACGGGTAACAATCTATTGCTACCTCCACCCTTTCAGAGGTTCAGTCTGGATTTTTTACTTTCATTGTTAGTACTAAGTCTAGTGCCTTCAACTCACTCGGTTTGCATTTATTAAGAAGTAAAACAGAAGCTGAGTGTAGCAAATACACTATAAGGAAAGGTGACTTTAAAAAATACCCAGGTAAGTTCTCACCAGCTTTTCAGTAAGCCTAGCAGGTTTGGTTTTGCAGTTATCAAATGCATTTGTGAAAAGAACTAGAGCTCCCTTGTCACAGAAGACTCCTGCTCATCTTTGAATCAATACTATATTAGCATATATGAAACAAGCAACAGAAATACCTTTAACATTCTTTAATACTTCAGGTCTCTGTTGGACTAAGCGACCTAGACTGTGTAGTTGGCTACAGCGGTGAGCAATACCCCAGCTTCTTTGCCACCTAAATAAAAATATAATTGAAAGCATTTAATTCTCAACAATATTAAAAAAAAACAATCAAAAAACCACAGAAGTTGAGATGCAGCTGAAAGCCCTATAACACAAACAACTCCAACAAAATAGCACTCCAACAGTAATAAAAGCAAAGGCCTACTGAACAGCTGTCCATGTCATATGTTACTTGAACAGATAAAAAGCCTAAATAAAATCTCACTGTCTTTCTTAAAGTGAGTGCCAAAAAAAAAAAAAAAAAGGGAATACAACCAGATACAGGAAAAATAAATATAAAACCTGGTAGACAGAACTCAACTTGCAAATCTTTCCCAATAAGAAGGGGGTTAGTAAGTAAACAGCAACAGACAATCCATTATTTGGTTCAGTCAGGTGGCATGCAGCTTGTTTGTACACTGTGTAATGTTTGTCTAGAGGAGCAAATACTGTATATAAGGACATTGTCTCTTCTCCCCCCTCCTTTGAGTTCCTAACCCAAAACATTACTGTGATTCCAGTGGTAAGTTGCTATATATATATATATATATATATTTAAATATTTTATAGTGGAATAATTTTTGTTAAACTATACAGGAGCCAGGTGTTACATTGGTGACTTTAATATACATAGTTTTGACATCTCTTCCACTACAGGCAGATCAGACAAACTCCTAACTAAATTTCAAAAAGCCTTTAAATTGTAAAGTTGTCCCAGTGTATTGAAAAATTACATCCTTTTACAAACTTCTAGCTGATATAAAACTGTCTCAAAATGGGAAATTACCATTCCCTTACCGTACTGGGTCTGCCTGGCATGGAGTTAATTTTCTTCATAGCACCCCTGTGTTTTGTATTTTTTACTAAAACAGTGTTGATAACACACTGGTGTTTTGGCTACTGTGCAGTGCTGGCACAGTGTCCAGGTTTTCGCTTTTTCTTCCCTCTCTGCCCCCTTCCATCAGTGAGTAGGCTGGGGTGGGCAAGAAGCTGGGAGGGGACACAGCCAGGACAGGTGATTCCAACTGACCAAAGGGATATTCCAGACCATGTGATGTCATGCTCAGGGAAAGGAGGAGGAAGTGGGGACCCTCACAGTTGTGGCCTCTGTCCTCCCAAGCAAGCATTACACATGCTGAGGCTCTGCTTTCCAGAAGGGGCTAAACACCTGCCTGCTGAAGAAGAATTCCTCCTTTTGCTTTGCTTGAACGCACAGCTTTGCTTCACTTCACCTATTAAACTTCTACCTTGACCTATGAGTTTTCTTGCTTTTGCTCTTCCTATTCTCTTCCTCCCATCCTGCTGGGGGTATGTGAGCGAGCAGCTGTGTGGGTGCTTAGCTGCTGGCTGGGGTCAACCCACACCATCTGATTTAGGGAAACCTAACTGGCAAAAAACTGCTCTTTGGGATGCAGAGAACAGCACTACGCCACAGCACTTAACAATGCAAGTCATTCTAATAACTATTTACTGTTACCTAGCTATATCACTTTGCTTTCAGTAGCACCAGACAGAAATGCAAAAAGGTGGCTTATAGATCCTGCCTCCTCTTCAGCTGTCCTAAACTGATACATGAAATAAAGCCAATGGCCCTGTTTTTTCAAACCTATGTGAACACTAGCATTAGGCTGCAGGATCACAAGTAGTAGTTTCCTATTACAATACTGGCTTGTCAATTTTCTGACACTCACATTCTTTTCTGAATTATGACAATATAGCTCTTGGAAGGTTAACAACTCTTCATGGAACACAATAGTTTTAGTGTATTTTAAAAGCAGAGACTATAAGAAAGTTACATACAAGCCATGAATAAAACCAAACCTACGCATTTAGTACTGAAGACTGTTTCAGAAACTTAAAAACCCCCACCACATCACAGTTGCAGAGGATTAGAAATTGTATTCAAAAAAACTGGCTTCAGCTTAAAGGAAGCCAGGGTCTTTTACAGTGTGAAGGGAACAAAAGCATGATTTCAGAAGCTCCAACTCCCTCTTTCCTGGTTAAAAGAACTTAACAGACTAGTCCTTGAAATAATCCCCCAAAGTTTATTCTTCCATTGTTGAACACCCTCACTGCCATTTTCTCATCCTAAATATTGCACTTCAGAATATCCTCATTCGAAGGCACAAAGTTTAAAAAAGGATCATAAATTATTTTCTGGAAAATATTATGAAGAATCAAGATCACCAACTGTACTCAGCCCTTTCAAGCAAACAAATAGCCTCCTCCTCTGGAGTGTGCGAAACAAGACAACTAGAAAGAACAACATTTTTACTAAGCCTTCCCAGGATGTCAGCATGTACCACATGCAAAGTTTCATTTCACTGCCAAGCTAGTTACCTTTGTAGATATTCACTTGAATTCAGGAAGACCAATTTTATCCAGCAAAACACCCAAACTAAAGCATACACACAGCTCCTATTTCAAGTGCTTATGTGTTTGCCTCAACTGGAGCCTACGTTACTAAATTACAAATACCAGGTGTTTTTGACCAGATTGTAACAGGAAAACTTCTGTCCCAAAGGAATTCTTCTAGAACATTTTTCTTTCTAGAAAAGTATTATTCAGTGCAATAACACTTTTACATATATGAAACATCGCTGTTTGGCTGGAATAAGCCATTAAAGCTCATGGCATAGTATTATACACCACTTCCTTGCTTTTACTGTCTTAACACAAGTCCAACTGATCTAATTTATTACCTGATATCCGAGAGCTGGAGTTGATGAGAGAGTTCAAATTTTAAACGTTCTAGTTCTTTTCTAAGTGGCAAACTCTTTTTCAGCTTTTTTACCGCACTTGCTTCATTATCATCTAGCCAGGATCTGAAAGAAGAGGAGGAAAAAACCCAACAGTAGAGGCATGCTGCATTATCTTTCATGCAAACAGTACAACTAACTGAATTCTTACTGTTAACATTAACATTTTAAGTTACCAGGCAAAGGGATTTTTTTAAAAGTAGAGGACAGAAACTGAAATTGCTAAATGCTTCACCTTAAGATACCTACAAAGGAAAACCTGGTGCTTAATGTCTTTGGGGGGTGGGACTAGGGAATCAAATTGAACCAAAAGACACTGATGGTGTTACAACTGTAAGACTTAAGAGGTGTGAAAGGTGTAGAGCAGCACATTAGTGTGATTTAGGGGAGCAGCTTCAGAACTTAGTGCTTTAATGAAAGAAGTTACCACATCTGCCTTTTAAAAAAAAAAACCAAAACAAAACACCAAAGTGATCATAGTAGGCTATTACATAAAGGAGGTGGTACTAAAGGGCTAAGTTAGGTAACTCTTACAGAGCTGGGATGAACACACATTAAGCAGGTCAAGTTTTACAGTTCTTTTGCCAATAATCACAACCAGGCAAACCTGACTCATGGAGTACATCTAAAACTTTCAACAAATGTATCATTCTATGTCTAGGAAAAAGCTACTCTTTAAGAGATTTAGCCTTTGTTCATAGCATAAGCTTATTTTAATACTCTTTATTTTTACAAATACTTCCATTACTGCGTTCTAAGTGAAAAAAATTCAAACTCGGAAGCAAAAAGAGAGGCTCAATGCCAAATGGCTAGGTATTAAAACCAGACTGTTAATATGTAACTGTTTGTGGCCTTTCTTGTAAATGTGTAAAAATACTCTCCAGTACGTTAAATCTCCGTTAAGTGTTTTACAGTAGCATATATTATAGTATTTTTATTTGCGAGGTGCTAGGCAGGATTAGGGGCATTCTCTCCTCTGAAGATACTACCACCACAGTTCTGCATTTATTTCAAATGGCACCTAAGTTTCATCGTTACAAAAGGTTTTTCAAGGCAGTATTCTTCAACCTTCCCCAAAATGAGCACATACAGATTTTATAAACAACCAACTTCTAATACACAACATGCTGCATTTAATGCAAATTCAGTATTTGTAATTGCCTCAATTTAAATATTAAGGTATGGTATGCTGAGCAACAAATCAGAAGCACAACACTAAGATATCTGACAAATTAAAACATTCTAACCTTAGTTTTCATGTATTATCTCCCATCCCAGCCCCAACAGAATGTGATCAGGAAATACTAACAGTAAAGTTAAAACTATATGGATATTGTGTTACAGAAGTCCTGGAAGGGGTAAGGAGCTATTTGGAGCAAGTGGAACCCCTGCCACCTCCTGAACCACCCCCAATATTCCACAAAACTGAAAAACTAGATCAACCAAAACTAGATTGACCAAACATGAATGCTGGGCAAAAAGACAAGAATGCCTTAGCTTAGCTGGCACTAGAGTTATCTCCCAGGAGCTCATCTGAACTCTCTTTAACTATTAAAAGTGTGACACAATTACATGTTGGACAATAAAGTTTTGTATTATTCAGAATGTTTATTGATTGTCTTAAAAAAACCTCAGCATTAGAATAAGACCAATTTAGGTTACAAAATATCAGTTAAATAAAAGCCTTACATACATTAAAGTTGTTTCCACTCTCTGTGCTTGTTCTAGTTCCTCCTCAGGATCCTTGAATCCAGTAAATGAATAATAAGTCTTATCCCATTTGATAGGTCTGTTCACTGTGCTTTTTGCTTCCTTGTGGGGCTGAGAGTTCACGTTCAAACTTTGAATATGCTCCGTAGATAAACTGCAGGAGTTGAGAATATCTAATACTGTGCTCAGGAGATCCCTAGTATGTAATGTAAAACTGACTGCTCGAAACCCTATAAAATACAAGGCCCACAAAATCAGTATTATTTAATTAAAATGATTTAAAATGCATTCACATTTCTCTCTCATCTTACAAGAACCCAAACAAGGCATACATAGTTGGAAATTATTATGATATTGTTATTTCAATACTCACGGCAAAATTCACGTACAGTTTAACCTTTAAAACTGTTCTGTGTCCAAAAATATAAATAGGGCTCTTTTAACTATCTGAATCACTGAACAAATTGGAAACCCAGCTACAGATGCAGCATAACCCAAAAAAGGATGCTGTTGCTTTAGCAGTGGCAGTTTTGTCCAACAGCTCTACACAATTCACGTTATTACTGATTATCACTTTGGATATAATTTACTGTAGAAATGCAGTACTACAACAGCTCTTCACAGGCTATGAACAGAAGCTTCAGCACGAAACGTTACACTTGCACACTGGCTAAAACTAAGTCCCATCACTTAGCTATTGGGCCTAATAGCCCCATTAGAAAGCAAGCAAGCATTAAACTCAAGTGCAGAACACAGCTGCCAGTTCCACTGTTATTTTAAGTAGATAGGACATAACACTACTATTTTCTTGAAAAACAGTATGATTTTGTTTTCTAGCACTAGAGCGCCTCACAGTTTGCTCAAGTGTTTTGACTAGCAGGATACAGAACATAAAACTCATCTGTTAGATAAGACGTATTGGTACATCAGAGACAAGTACGTAGAATCAAATTAATCAAAACCAATAGTCCAAACTCAGGAATATTTTCTGTAGTCTCAAGGCTAAAAGACGTGGTAAATTGAAGCTTTAGATATTATACAACTTCTGCTTACAGAGTAAGTTCTTACTGATCCTACAAGCACCCAGACATTGTGTACTATACATTATCTGCAATGAAAACAAGAACTGTTGTTCCAGTTAAACATAACAACAGTATTAAAAGCAGAACTACCATTTACATCATACAGACATTTTACTTCCTCATACTGTAACTTGACCTCAACTTTGTAATTTCTCATTCTTTCCATGCTTTTTAAAGCTTAAGATGTTTAATTACTTGGGATGGTCCTAGCTGTCTGATTTAATACATATTTTCATGGTTTGACAGGATTTTATTCAGTTGAAAAGTCAGTGTGACTGCACAAAGCTAAGTAATGGTCTGAAAGAATTTAAATACAGGAAGATACATTCTGCACAATATAAAAGCACCTGAAGCACTGAAGGATTCTTGAACATTAGAAGAGTTTGGTTCTCTTTCTCTTACATAAAAAGTAAGCTGAGTTGGCTTAAAGGAGCGAAATCCTGGTTTCTGTAGGTTCTCCAAGTAGCCGTTTAACCTCTTCAGAGAGTTTTCATTTACTTCCTGTTTAAAAAAAGAAAAAAAACCCCACATTACAGATGATGAATTTGGCCATTTTTCATCTAAACCTTTTTAATCTTATATGAAGAATTAGTTTTTACAAACTGCCAGCTGCTCCTAACAAGTAGTGATAAAGTTGAAATTCTGAGCATAAATGGAAATTATCTTGCATGAATAAACTGTATGATGTACATACTCGCACATTCTTGTACATTCCAAAACACTGCTCTTAAGGCTTTCAAGCTTAAAGAAATCCATTGACTCAAACATAATGCACAGCATTTCAAAGCGATAAAGTAGTATCTATTATAAATTAGACTGGAAGGGTATTTTCTTTGTAACAATTAAACAGAAAATATGACTAATAAATAATGGATGTTTAAGGGATCTATCCTTGTTAAAAATAAAGAAAGTGCATCTTTTTGTTTTCTGGTAATAACCACATTCAACTCCAATACTACTTTTGTTGCTCTGACAGCAGGAAAACCAGAAAATTTCCATCCTTGATACAGGATACATTTACAAAGAAAGCACACTAAAAGATTTTTACCCTCTCTTTGGGATGCTGGCCAAAGAAATCTGGATGCACAGCAAAATAGAAAGGTCTGAGAGCATTGATGGCATCAGCTCCTGACAAAGTTCTTGACTGAAGAATGCATTGTAGCGATATCTTCTCCAGACATAACCTAATAAAGTAACAAAATGTTTATGTACGATGCAACCAATCAAGTGACAAACTGATATAAATTACATTAGAGTGTGACAGAATGGAGTAAACATTCACAGTTGCAAATATAACCATTTAAAACTAGTATTAAAGTCCGAATGCTGGATTTTTCCCCTTGGGATTCACAAAGGTGTATTTATATGGAGCAAATCCAACAGGTTCAAGAGATGGTGGATGCTAATGGCTGATTAAAGACTTGTAAATAAGTACAGTAACTTTTTCCTCTACTTTCTCAAAGCAGGCTCAAATAAAAATTCCCCAGTCAAGTAGTTTGAATGATAAAGACTGGCTTTAGTGGTATTTTTTGTAGCTATTGCTGAAGCTGCTCTTAAGAGCCAACCCTTACATACTTTTGAACCTCCAAGTTAAAAAGTCAAACCCAATACTTTTCAAGCAGTGCCAAAAGAATATTAAGTTTTACCCAGGAGTAATAATCACAATTTAATCAACAGAAGTTCTGCATTAGTTTCTGAGGTCCACATACTTGTGCCCATTTAAAAAAAAAAATAAAAAAAAAATCTACTTTCCCAAACATACTCTTTTATAGAAGACATCAAGTAAAAAGACAGTACTATTTTGCCCTTTGATCTTCACTGAAAAAGAAGAAAATGAGGACTAAAAGAAACTGGAGCACAAGTGTTATGAGGAGCGGCTGAGGGAACTGGGGTTGTTTAGCCTGGAGAAGAGGAGGCTGAGGGGAGACCTTATCGCTCTCTACAACTACCTGAAAGGAGGTTGTAGTGAGGTGGGTGTTGGTCTCTTCTCCCATGTAGTCAGCGATAGGACGAGAGGAAATGGGCTTAAGCTGCGCCAGGGGAGGTTTAGGTTGGAAATTAGGAAAAATTTCTTTACGGAAAGGGTGGTCAAGAATTGGAACAGGCTGCCCAGAGAGGTGGTGGAGTCACCATCCCTGGAAGTGTTCAAAAAACGGGTAGATGTGGCACTTGGGGACATGGTTTAGTCTAGTCTACCCTTAACTGGTTTAGTGTGAACTTGGTAATGTTAGGTTAATGGTTGGACTGGATGATCTTAAAGGTCTTTTCCAACCTAAACAATTCTATGATTAGTGGTAGGAAAAGAAGATTGTTTCACCTAAGATCAGAAGGAGAAGTTAAGTTGAAGAAGTTCTAGGAAGTCCAGGAAGTGCAAAAGATCGAACACCTCCAATTATGCATAAATTAAACAACAGTTCTGCAAAAAGCACAGTTGTGTAACAGAAGACTGAAGTGGAAGGAAACACAAGTTCTAAATTAAAGACCACGAAAATTTCCTGCCATAGCTCAAAGCTAAGGTTCAGGTTAGCAAACTGATTACCAAGAGACAGTCTATATAAAAACAGGAAGAAAATGTGAATTGGTAAATATTTATATCAGATTTCTCCTTTAGCTGATTTCACAGGCTAACAAATTCAACGGACCAAGCATTTTCTCTGTGATTAACGCTCATTTTAGTTTGCAACTCAGAAGGATAGGGATTCTGCTCTGTTAAGCAATACAATGCTGTTTCACTCCTCACAGTATCATTCATCCAAACTGCAAGCCCCAAATAGGAAAATATATGGCAGACTGGAGGCAAAGCTGCTTCCAATTCACATAAAACTAATAACTTAATTAATAATAGTAAGCAAGACTCTTCTACAAAGAGGTATTTGTCCAGCATCCTAGACCAAATAATTGTCCGGGACACAGAAACATGTGAGGTGAGACTATTTCCTGACTGCTTTCATGAACTGGGGGGTACTGGACACCAACCCCAAATCTGTGCTCAGACAATAAGCAGCATTTTTTCATTTTGGCAAATGGTAAATGGCAACAGTTGAGTTGTCAAGCAGATGCAATGACCCTTACTTCACCTTTCTTCTGTAAACCTTTCCAGCTCTTCAATTAGAAACATGAAAGCAGTTAAAGCTAATGTTTTCTGCCTAAGAGGCAGGCAAATATTTAATTAGTAGGTCTTAAAAGTCAGCTTGCTGAAAACAGGAGACATTTTTGTAGAAAAGTGGAATAGAAAATCTGTAACATAAGACGACTGATGGAATTTCAAACTGTTATGACTGAAGCCATTTTTCAGGGATGTGGATTAAATGGAAGATTAAAAAAGACAAAATGTATTACTGGCAAACACTTCTACCTCCTTGCTGGCTGCATCTGAGAAAGACTCTAAGACTAGTCATCACTCTAGCCCATAATCATACACAAAATAGCAGGGGATGGTGAAGTACCACAGCAATATCGTGTTTTTATGGAGAGCAAAAGCTCCCAATGACAAGTACATGCCAGAGTTGCTCAGTGATGTAGGAAAAAAACCTCTACCTGACCTGGCAAGAAAGGAAGCAAAGCACACTGGATAAAAGTCCACTTGGTCATATGCTTTACCATTTTCTATCTGGAAACATCAAAATAGTTGTCTTGCTGAGGAAAAGAATAGTAGAAATTTTCTTTTTTTTCTTCGTAGCAAGTGGAGACAAAGCAGTAAAAAGGAAAAAAAATCTTTCCAGCAAGGGGGGGGGGAAGTAAATTAACCAGCTACCTATCTGATAGCAGTTTTGATTAACAACCATGCAAGAAACCCACATCCTCCTAGACCCAGCTGCTAAGAGGAAGTAAGGAGCTCAGTTCTGTCTTCACCTTATTCACACACCATTTCCCACATCCACTCTCGAGCTACATCGCATGCTGTTTCCAGTAGTTAGGAAAAAAGTTCCAACATACCTGGAACCTATTAATCATACTTCCAAGTTTATTAATCATAAACTTCCATCTGGTATTCTACAAGAAAAATGGCCAAGTATGGTTAACTTCAGTTCCCTTGTTTTGTATCTAAACAACACTGTCATGCTAGTAGGAAGGCTCAGGATTCCAGCCAAAAGTCTATTTTGAACTTGCTTAAAAGAGAAACGCTCAAAGGCCAAAATTAGTCTGCGTGACAGAAGGAAGAATTCATTCACTGAAGGTGAAAGACAGAACTCTGAGGCATCCTTCAAGTGAAGTGACAAAATAAATGAATTAAAATGAATTTAGAGAGAGAAAATGCAAGAAAGATGCTTATGGCTTCGCTCACAAGGAGCAAGGATTGTCCCAAGAACTTCATTCAGATTTGAAGAGCAGAGAAAGGCTTCATGTTAAAATCAAGGTCACAACCACTTTAAGGACAGCCGCCTCCACTTCATGAAAGATATGAAACACAATCTCTACTAGAACACATTATGCAATCGTACTCCAGGACAGATTTAATTTATTGATTAAATAATTGCCTCCAGCCTTCTTTTTACTTTTTCCCCCACAGCTCTCTGAAGTCTAACTTTTTGGCTTATAGCTTTGGCACTGAAAAGCTTTGTTAAATTAAGCTCATTACTACAGATATACTCGCTCAATTTGAAACACTGAGCTTTAATAACTCAATAATACAGTAATATATTGGATATCATATTCAGATTTGGACTACCACTTTCTCATAATTAAGCTATTTTAAAACCCTTGTTTTGTTGAGAGCCTTTTTAATATCTCACTCAAGGACAAGCATATGGCTTTTGGGGATTTTCAACTGTGGATGCTCTGCTGAAAGCTTCAAGCTGTAAAGATGAGAAAGCCAAAGAAATAAGCACTAAACAAAAATACCAAGCCAGTTTCACGTATATGCAAGTCATAAACAAACGCTTAAACACATGCTAAAGGTCAATTAGGTCATCAACATGCCATACCTTCTCACGGCTCTCAAGCAGCAAAACATTTCAGCAACTCAATGGTCAAGCTAACTTTCAGCCATCCACTAACTCACTGAAAAAAAAAAAATTTAAAAAATCCTGTTTAGTAATGGACATAAGAATTTCCCTGTTACTTATCAGTGCATTCTCCAAATCCTGGGTGATAACTTTTAATACAAATACAAGTAATACAAAATTGAGAAATCACATGTAAACCCCGAAGTTTTACATAAGAATGTTTTTGGTTTCCTCTACAAACATCAAGTCTTACAAATGTTGAGTTGTTACCGTATTTTGATTTGAAGATGAGTATTCAGATGTTCCAGTTAGGGAAAAAAACCCTAAAAAATCATTCACTGAAAATGTTTCCCACTCTTCCCAATGTTCAGTTTTTGTCTTAAGTATAGAAACAAAAAAATAGAAGCTTTCTTTAAGCACTAACCCGTACCAGCTTGTGGAATTCCACATAAATTTTTACTCTGCTAAGTCCAAAACTTTCAAACGAATGACAATACTTGAAAATTTATATGCCAACTATTTTACGGGGGCACAACACAAAACCAAAGGGAAAGACAGTGTCATACAAAAATGCCTGGAAATCTTTATAAAAAGTTTGCTGGCATTCATAAAAACGAATCAGCAATTTTTACCAGTAATTTCTGCTCTATGCAACTGTAATTGAGCATTTTCCAACAGAAGATAAATCACTTAGCATGTCAGAGTGCGAACATATACCTAATTATTAGGGATTATGAGGGAAGCTCCCTATTGGCAATGTTTTCTCAGATGTTTTCATGCACTTTTTTTTTTTAAATATACTTTTCTTTGCACTTTTCTAAAATAACATGATCCCACTAAGCATGCCATTTTAAAGCACCTGGGATGAGCAGTTATCAGAAAAATACCATCCCTGTTCCAATAAAGCATGACAGTTCCTATAACTACTTTGCAAAACACCTGAAGTTTTAGAAGTGCATCTTACAAATATACTTAACTAAGAATATAAATTGTTTACCAAATATTTCACTAGAGGTGAACAGGGTGAGAAAAGAACACACTGAGCTAGAATATCCCCAAAATACTTTAAAATTTTTGTCTTCCGATTTTCAACTAGGTGGGCGAAACAGTAATAATTTCATTTTTAGTGTCCCTAACAACAGTCCTAATCATAAACTAACTTAAACACATTAGCAAGCTCTTTAGTAATAAATTTTTTTCTCTCTGTAATTTTAGCTTCAGGGATTTGGACAGAGGATAGAAAAAAACCTAAGAATCTCACTAATCTGTGGTGACACTTTATATAACCAGACAAAAGCATCATTGATTCTTGTTTTAAATGCTCTGTTAGCCGCTTAGAAATTGTTACATTGCTTACGTTAAAAAATAAAAACTCCCGGGTTTGAGTAAGTTTCACCTGCACCCCACCTCAAAGACATGCTTGCTAACACAAAACAAAATATCAAGTTGCAGTCATTTTGCAAAAGCCTTTGGAAACACGACACTGCGTGCTAACTACCTCACCACTCAAACCGAGATTATCCGTTTCAGCTGTTTACCTGCGCTTGACCCTTAGGGCAGTATGAAGAAAACAGTGTGAAAATAAACAAGACGACAGTGCAAAGCAGCTTTGGTGAAACTGATTGACGCGCTGCTTGGAAGAAAAGAAGCTCTAGCGATCCAACCGCTAGCAGTTTTAACTCCTCCAAGCAGAGCCCTGACAGAATTCCGTCCCGACTAAGAGGCAAATGCCGCCTGCCTGCCGGCAGCAGCTGCCGACGCGACCGCCCCGGGCCGCACGCTGCGCCCAGGCGGCTGCCTCGGGACTCAGCTACCGGCGATCGGCGGCAGCGAGGCGCGGTCCAAGGGCCGGCGCCTGCCGCCCGGCTCCCCCAAGGCGGCCTGCCGAGGCCCCGCCGCCGCAGGAGCCGAGCGAGGCGGCCCCGCCGCCCACCTGCCGGGCCCCCAACCGCCGCCAACGGCCGCCCCGCCCGCACGGACCCGCCGCGGGCCGGCTCCGCCACGGCGGCGGAGGAGCTGCCCCTCGCCCGGACCCCGCCACCCGCCCCGCCGGCGGGGGCCGGCAGCAGAGCGCGGCCCGGTTTCAGTGCAGCCCACCCCCGCCCCCTGACCGGGCTCTGCCTCGCACCGGCCGCCGACGCTAGCGACGGCCGAGCCGGCCCCCCCGCGGGTGGGGGGGGGACCGCGGCCTCCCCCGCCTCCTTCCCTCCCTCCGCGGGGGGAGGGGGGGGGGCGCGGCCTCCCCCGCCTCCTTCCCTCCCCTCTCCCCGGTGCCGCCGCGAGGCCCCCGGCCCGGCCCCCCTTACCGCCAGGGCCGGACAGCGCCCGCCGGGGCTCGGCCCCCATCGCCTGGCACGGCCAGCCCCACCGACGGCCCGGGAGGCGGCGGGAGGGGGCGGGGTTGGGGCAGCGCCGCGCCGGGCGAGGGAAAATCCCGGCGGGGCTGGGGGGACGGCGCGCGCCTGCGCCCCCTGCCCCGGCGGCTGCCTCGCGAGCGGCCGCTCCGCCGCCCCCTCCCCCCCCCCAGCTCCGCCACCGCGTCCCGCCCCCGGCGCTCACGTAGCGGCCGCGCGCCCTCCCCCGCGCAGGCGCGCGGCACCGCCCCCGCGCGCAGGCCGTCCCTCAGGGCCCGCCACCGGCTCCCTCCCCCGCCCCGGGCGCTCTGGGTCGGGGGCGAAAATGGCGTCCGGGGGTGGGGTGGGGTGGGGGCTGCGGTGGCCGGCGGGCCCAAAATGCTCCGCGTGGGGGAGCGGAGGGTTCGGTGAAGCGAAGGCTTAATGGCCGCTGATTTGACGGCGGAGGTGTTGCTGCTGCCCTTGGTTACAAACTGCGCCCCATCCCGTAAATGGGAATGACGATACCGCAGCCGCTCCTCAAGGGCCTGCCACGCAAGATGCGGAGAAGCGGCCCCTTTTCGTGTCAGTGACTGCCGCTTCTGACAGCAGCGTACGTCCGCACTTGTCACCTGGGGACACAGAAGGGAAATCCCCGACGCAAGAAGCCGCTGCTCTTTCGCAAAGAGGAGGGAAGGGGTTACCCAGGCACCCGCCTGCGCTTCACGCTTCCTTTGTTCTGCAGGAAGAAAACGCCGAACGGGCACAGAAGCAACCCTGCGCTCTGCAGTCCCGAGGGGAAAAGCAAAAGCTGTTTCCCTGCACTTACTCACGCTCGATGTATACGTCCATTTATACATCTATTTTTCTTCCGAGGCACTTGGTGTCAAGAAGCAGCTGATGCAGGGACGCGCAACCTCAGAGGGAAGGTGTCTATTGCTGACGAGTTTCAGAACAAAGAGAGATGAACTGTTAAGACATTGGAGTTATTTGCATAGAATCTATTGCATTTCCAGGCAGAAAAGGTTAAAAAGAGGACTGACAAGGTTTAGGAACTATCTGTAGTTCACTGAAGCCTTAAATCAAGTTAACACTCTCACAACCCTTGGGGGATTTGCATAATTTCCATAACGCGCAGCATGTTTTTTGCCTCCTGATAGAAGCCATCAGTTATGTAAGCAAATTGGTTGCATAATTATGCAGATGGAAAAAGAAATTTAATTGATTCAACATAAAAATGTGCTGTTCATTTCACCCGGGATTTCTTTTAACTCAGTGAGGAATAAAATAAATTGGGAGAGGTAATCAGCAGGTGACAGTGGCCGATACCAGCTCCATGGCGTAGGGTACCCATTTTCAAAGAGCCAGAGCAGCCCACCCCCCTGAGCACAGGAATGAATTCCTACTTTTTAGCTAAAGGTCTCAACACTTATTGCTTACAAATATCACCACAATATCACATGGCAGTAGCACTGTGGCTTTATCTGGTCTCGTTATTCTCTTATCAGTTCCCAGGATACATCCCACTGGCTCAGCAAGAATGGCACAGACATTTCCGAATGGAAAGCTTGTTTTATACCAGACAAAATTAACATCCGAAGAAGTCTGTATTTTGACTACCTCTTGTCCCCTAACAGAAGGAAAATTTTAAGCATCGCAATAAAGTTGCTAAAAGCAGCAACTGAGCTGTTTTCTCCTCGCTCCTTTGTTTCCGTTCTGGTCCTCAGTCTGCAGATGGTCAAAAAGTGGCACCAGTTTCTCTGGTCCCATCACACGCAACGGCACCGAAGCTCTGAGGCCAATAATGTCAGCATTAATTTTTTATACTAGTCATCATACTAGTCATTTTAGAAAAGAGTTACGCATAATTTCAGTTAAGACTGAAAATGCCAAATAAACCCCACAAAGATGCAAGATGCATCCTGGAGAATGTGAAAGGACAAAAATGTGAACTAGTAATTGCTCTTAATGTGGCTGTACTTTACTAAGCTGAGGAGTATGGCATTAAGATTTTGGTAATTAAAAGTTTGATTACTACACCAGGGACATTAATTTTACTATTTCTCCTCATGTGAAACTCTCACTAACATCCATTAGAATTCTTCAGCGAATTGAGCACAACCATAGGCCTAGCTGTAGCCTCCGCTCGAGTCTGTAGTTAAAACTGGAAGCTGGCCATGTCCACAGCTGGGAGTTTCAGCCCAATTTATTCATGAGCATTTGCTACATTATGTGCTATGGCGTGGTGAAAAACCTGCATAGTCTGACTGATTTCACACATTCTTAACCTCCTCATGCAGCATATCATACTTCAGATTCTTCTACTAGTTATATTAAACTCTCCACATCTACTTTGCCATTTGCCTATCCTCCTGCATACCTAAGAATATTAATTACAGGGATCTGAACAGAATTAAATAATTTAATGACAATACTGACTCACAGATATTTTGGATACTTCATATAAAGAATAAAAAAAAGTTTATTAACATCTTAACAACTCCAAAATGATCCCTCCAATTGCTCTTTATAAAACATTGTAAAATTATCAAGCTTCTATTTCCAGCTTCTCACCTCCATCCCCGATGTAGGTTAAGAAACTCTCAAAACTACCAATGCTTTGAAATAAAATTGTGGTTAAGTCTTCCAAACAAGATTATTCTGTTTTAGTAACAAGAAACTGTCCATACCTAACAAAAGTAATCTTTCCAAGAGTGTACCTTGTCATCAGTGAAAACCAAACAAAGATTTTCACAAAGGGGATTTCACATGCATCTAACAACATACTGAAGCAGCACAGCATTGTCCAGACCTAGCTACTGAGCACAGCACAGACAGGTTTTTTTTCACATTTTTCTGTCTGCAAACAGAAATTTTCCTATATGAAAAATTAAATATATCAAACGAGTTGCTTAATCTCAAACAGTAGTTCTTTCAGCTACTAAGAAACAGTAACTTATACCTGGGGAAAAGCAAAAATATGGATATTGTCTACTGAGTGGCTGGCTCTGCAAAACTGCATTGTCTCTGTTGTAATTTACTTTATTCTTTGCAACACTTTTTCATCTTTCCAGGCTCGTTTCCATTCCACACTGGAGTTCTGTCCTGTTTAGCACATGGAATTTCTATCAACCTTCAAATCAAAGGTTGCTCAAGAAACTTTTCTGGCAATTTGATGCACATCAAAACGACCAGATGTGTAGGGTATTTCAAGTGGACCCAGAGAGTACAAAAATGTGAATACAGGACTTACTTAAATTGCCTACTGGTTTATCATGGCGATAGGGAGAAACACTGTATTGACAGAAACACCAGATGCACCAGTTGTAACAAAACTTCCGAGCAATGATGTGGGCAGCTTGCTTTGCTTGTTAATGTAAGACATGACTGAGATTGCATCCTATCAGCTGAAGATGATACTCAGGAGATGGAACCAAAACATTGCACAAATTTTACACAGTTCCAAGTTAAGCTAGAAGGTCAATGATTAACCCCTGTCTGAAAAATAAAGCAATATTTGGAATTTTTTTCTGGAGATGATCTAAATGAAAATTCAAGGATGCCGATAATGGAAAAAATAATGCTGTCCCTAGAACATCCCAAGCTTTGAAGTCATACAGATTACTAAAAGAATTTTGTCCTTCTGCATCTCTCAAACACAGTATTAGCCACATCTGGTACCGCTTACAGAAATGTGGGATTTAGCTGAGGTTCAGATAGCCTCTGTCTAATTCCAAGGGAGATTAAGCTACAAAGAATCTTACAAAAAGTAATTAGCAAAAATTACTTAGTTTCTCACAGTTTTAGTTTGCTGAAACCTTCCAAAATTGCTCTTGCCACTAATGCTGGAGTGGCTGGAAGAATGTCAGTTTAGACACCTCACCCGAAACCTGATCACTTCTTATCCAGTCTTTCAGCTACTGAGTTTGACCAGGTGGATAGCCTTACAAATGGCAGAGCCATCTTGCTGAACACCAAGCGGTGGTACCCAAAGTCTGTTTGAACTACAGACAACTGTTCTTCAAGAGAAATTCTGAGGTAAGGGGCTTTTAAAGAAATGCCATTTGATTGTTAGTACTGAATCTACCATTTTTTAGAAGGAAAGCAGATGAGATCCCTACAGAAGAATGACACCCTGAGAAAACACAACAGCCTCTATCCTTGCATTTTTCTGTACAGGTGGCACAGGAGGAAGGCAGTGGTCTTGGTGGTCATCAGATTCAATCCTCTCTTCCAGTAGCAACTCCCAGACAGACTGGATGAGCAGTGGTATAGAAAAGGGTCAGGATCTGACCCTGAAAAGGGTCAGGAATCTAACAACTATCAATCAGATTAATGACATCAGATTAATGGCATGAACCTCAAGACTAGAGTGGCAACCCCCCCAAACAAAAAAACCACTGACATCCTTCCAAAACCCTCCACAACTGTCCAGCACTAAGATCATGATGGCTTTCATGATTCAGAGTAGCAAAGGACACCTGAAGTAATGCTGCCGGAACTGGGAAGAGATGCATGCTGCCCCAAAGGAGGAAAAGATTTTTCAAACATTGAGGGCTTACGCCACCTTCTTGATCTCACTTACAATGGAACAGCCTTAAAAAAAAAAACAAAAAACAAAACTTTTATATCCAAGAGAGCAGAAATGTTCAGCACAAAAAGCTCTAAAGGGGCCGGAGAACAGGACCAAAAGAGCTGTATTATTGGCATGTTTCTGAGGGTTGGTACTGGAGATCTAAACTAACACTAGAGAATTGGGGAGCTCAGCAAGTATCAACTTTGACAGAGGTCCCATTGATTTGCCATGAGAGTTTTCTGATATGAAATGTTTGGTTCTTCTTAGTCAGGCTGCAGATCAGTAGATGAAGTGTGACTTAAGCAATTCATGCTCCAAATCTGATTCAGGATTTGCAGGTGAAAAAAGAATTCCTGACAAATCAGGAATGCTAGAACCAGCTTGCTAGAAGCCTCCATCTCATCATGCAGTTGGCAGAAACTAAAAAATGGGCAAAACCACTTCCCTCTAAGAGCACAATCAAGGGAGAAAGCAAGTTTTCCTTTCCAGTGGAAGTATGCATATATACAAATGTGAAGCCATGTACAAGTTATTATCAAGACACAACTAAACCTTCAGCTGTGAGCAACTTCTGTAGACTCTCTCAGTTCTGTGAAGGAAGGTATCCTAAGCCAGGCATGTCTCAAGTGAGTTTGAAGTTATTTTATTCTCAGTGCTTTTTGCTGGGTTTTTGGAGTAAGGAAATTAATATCTAAGGGGCACAGATGGGACAATATCCTCACAAGATACCATGAGGAAGACAAAAGGAAACATGTATTACTTCTACAGACTATGAAGCAGTGTGGAAAACGTCTCACTCAAGAACAGTAGATACACTCAATCAATGCACTTACATACTGTCACCTGCTGGGAGAAGAGTAACAGTTAGTGCTCGATTCTCCATAAAAAAGGAGAATGTAGGTTCTGAGGCTGCAGCTTCCTCATTATCTAATGATGCTATTACAAAACATCTATGTAAGTCAGTGTGACAATCTATATAGTTAAGGAAAAAATTACTCTCTGTGCTACTATCTGCATTGTCATCAATGTAAGTATTTAAAAACACAACTTGAGTTTGAAGCCTTGCTGTAAATCAGTAAGGCGCAGTCTGAACACAGTGGGAACTGCCTTTATTAATTTGTATTACTTTCAACAATGATTGCTTTAACCATTAAAAAACAAAAGTCTTCACTATTTAATGACTACTGAAACAGCCAGACCTTTGCAGCCCATTTCATATTCTCCTGAAGCCATTTTAGAGCAGATGTAAACTCCAAGCTGTAAACTTCTTCCATGTTAACATTCATTGTCATATGCTTAAGAAAAAGCTTTGGATCAGATACACGAGCAGCCAGGATCAATCTCTCCACTGCCGCTTGATAGTCACTGTTATTCTGAACTGTCTGCTCTTCACATCTGCAAGTGATTTTTCACAAATACAAAATTAGGTACCATACAGGCCCTGTGTCACTTGCCTGACGCTTTATACTGGCAACAACATCACAAAAACATTAAAATAATGCCTTGTGTTCCCTTCACTTATAATAGATTATGTGAGTTTCTAGACAAATTTTAGCTGATTATTCTGAAGAATTAAAAAGTTGGAAAAAGTGTATTTTTAACATATTTTACTGTGATGAAAAGTAATAGGATTTAACACCAGTGCAAAGTAGGTCTCAAATATTCACAGCATGTTTCATGAAGAAATGTTCGACTGTGGGCTGCAAAATTCAATAAAGGAATGTAAACCATTTTATGAACTGGAAATAGCAAGAATTCATGTACATGCTTGCATCCAAAAGCATTGCTCATTTTTGGCACGTAATCACTTCTGGAATAAGGAGGTGCCTAAGTGACATGCCTACATTTTTGCAAGAGTAGAATTTACCTGTTAAGCAAACAAGCAGAGGTACAATAGCATGCACATGAAAACAAGAGATAAAAAACGTCTCATTTATCAAAAGAATAAAATTAAGAGATGCATTCCTTGGGAAGGGTAGAGGTGAAGGAAGACAGAGTACTCAAGTTTGAGATGCCCCTGTTCATCCTTCTTAACAAATGCAGCATTTCTACGCAGTTTCACATTTTGATGCTGAGCCAGTCAGTGTCAGAGAAAATGGGGTATTGAAAAATAAATTACAGGTATAATCTAGTGACAGTGGTTGGTGGTTTACTGACAAAGGAAAAAGCAACAAAACACATTTTTATCTGAAGGTATTAAGTCTCACAGAAAGGGGGAAAAACTCTAACAAATTTAATATTGAGATATCTCCTATAAAGAGACTCAAGTAAAATGGCTTCATGCACTTTGCAAAAAACAGCCAAGAAATGTTAGAGTTGCTTTCTAAAAGCAACTGTGCCCTTCTACTCCACTGCTTAACCACAAGAATCTATACACCAAGATATCAAGCTGTCCTGTTTTTGAAAACACAGTACACTCTCAGCGTGGTAGACACATTCAGTTAGGGAACACAGGCCAGAAGCACTCTGGAACAATTACTTTTCTGCTACACACATGTAAAAATAATACCCCCCCCCCCCAAATATTTACTGTTCTATAACCAGTTTAGAAACAAGGATTAAAAACAACTTTAAAACCAACCATTCTCTTTCCCAGTCAATGGAAAATAAGAGCTCTCATTAATTACATGATCACATGGATAAATACAATCAAAATGGTACATATCTGACAACAAACCTTTTCAGTATTATTTGAAGAGTCTGAGTAGCAGCCATTGGACTTTGAATATCACTGGCATTTGAAACAAGAAATATTTCAATGGCCAAAAGCATCTCAACCTCAGACAGGTAAGATGGAATCGTCAAAAGTTTGTGATATAAATTTCCGTGCTGTGGTGGGTAGCAACCCAATGATAAAGCACCTGAGGGTAAATGCAGAAACATAAGGATTACCAATTAGGATTACCAATACTGAACATAGCTCTGTTTTCTTCAGTATGTGGCTAAGAATGTGGGAAAAAAAACCCCAAACGCTTAATGGATTTTACTATTTCACCTGTGAAATGGCCGGATTTGAGAACACAGCAAATAGTATTCACTCATAATATTCCCTGTTGTAAAATGTTATTTTTATCAATGAATATTATCAGCGATGATTAAAAAGCTCTTTCAGAAATCCGGGGACTCCCAAGTGCGTAGTAACACAAGGACAATTCAGGACAGGTCGGACAGAAGCTTTAACAACTATGATCACAGTGAGAGGACATTTGAACAGCACCTCCCCTTTTGCTCCCCTGTCCTCTGCCAAGTGGTCCCAGAGACCCAACCTACATAGCATTTCAGAAAAAAAAAGAAAAAAGGAAAAAAAAAAAAAAAAAGGAAACAAGGAAACAAGGAAACAGGGGAAAAAAAGGGAAAAGGGAAAAGGGAAAAGGGAAAAGGAAGAAAAAAGGAAAAAAAAGGAAGAAAAAAGGAAAAAAAAAGGAAAAAAGGAAAAAAAAAAAAAAAAAGGAAAAAAAAGAAAAAAAAAAGGAAAAAAAGGAAAAAAAAGGAAAAAAAGGAAAAAAGGGAAAAAAGGGAAAAAAGGGAAAAAAGGGAAAAAAGGGAAAAAAGGGAAAAAAGGGAAAAAAGGGAAAAAAGGGAAAAAAAAGGAAAAAAAGGAAAAAAGGAAAAAAAAGGAAAAAAAAGGAAAAAAAAAGGAAAAAAAAGGAAAAAAAAGGAAAAAAAAGGAAAAAAAGGAAAAAAAAGGAAAAAAAGGAAAAAAAAGAAAAAAAAGGAAAAAAAAGGAAAAAAAAGGAAAAAAAGGAAAAAAGGAAAAAAGGAAAAAAGGAAAAAAAAGGAAAAAAAGGAAAAAAGGAAAAAAAAGGAAAAAAGGAAAAAAGGAAAAAAGGAAAAAAGGAAAAAAGAAAAAAAAGAAAAAAGAAAAAAGGAAAAAAAAGGAAAAAAAAGAAAAAAAGAAAAAAAGGAAAAAAGGAAAAAAGGAAAAAAGGAAAAAAAAGGAAAAAAAGGAAAAAAGGAAAAAAAGGAAAAAAAAGAAAAAAAAGAAAAAAAGGAAAAAAAGGAAAAAAAAGGAAAAAAAAAAGGAAAAAAAGGAAAAAAAAGGAAAAAAAAAGGAAAAAAAGGAAAAAAAGGAAAAAAAAAAAAGAAAAAAGGCGGCGAGGGAAAACAATCACTTCAATGTCAACAAAGCCAAGTATCCATCCCAGGAGGGATGGACTCCTTAAGTAGCTTGCTAACCACCACAATTCTGAGACAGAATCAAACAGGAAATAATGTGACAATACAGAGAGATGGCTCTTGGTGGACCCTGTCAGAGTGGCTCACCCAGTATCATCTTCGCTCAGAAGTGGGGAGTTGAAAACAATCAGAGACTGTTAGCTTTTAGTTGAAAGGAATTTTCTTTTAGTTAGGATAAACTTCTTAGCCAGACCTCTCAAATATTAAATATTAATAATTTTACCACCACAGCTCTAAACAGAAGCATAAAGAACTCTAATTTGCCTAAATGAAAAAGTGAAGATGATGCACTTTTTAACCATTCCAGGGTTCACATTTTTGAAATTCTGAAACTGAATGTAAAAAATTAATTTTATCAGAATTACATTTATTTCATGCGAGGTAGTATGCACTGATTCCTATTTTCAACTGTCACTATTTCCCAATAAACATTTTGGTTACAAATAAATTTCTGATAGTGACACAGAAAGTACTGTTTTTTTCTTAAAAAGTGTACTCTTACCCATTTCTACCCAACATACTGAGCTGTTATGAGCATATGTTATCCAAAGAACGAAAGGGAAGGATACTGCTTAAGAAGCAACTTACTTTTGTAGTAGGTCCTAGCTTTAGACCACAAAGAACTTCTTCCCAAAGCTGTGATTAATCCTCTAAGTAAAGAAAAATCAATAGCTATGTTTTTTGAAAGCATGAAGTCTACTGCAGAAGATGAGATCCCAAGGTTCTTGCTCTCAAAACAGGCATTTATCAGCTTGTTAAAAAGGCAGCTGTACTGAGAAACATCTACAGTATCTGAAATGAAATTAAGAATATGAACCACTGAATTAAGTCAAACGCAAATCTAATTGAAGAAATGCTTCTCAATCAGTACCTAAATCAGGACTTTTGCTTCCATCAGCAATATGGAACAAGGTTGAGATAACTTATGATAATGCTTTATTCATCAAAAGTCTTTTCATACAGCCAGTTCATTCATGTTGTGAAAAAGAAGCATTAATTTGTAAAGTTAGAATTTGCTGCCAAAACCAATAGCATCAGATAAAAATATATGCACTTGCCCAAGCCTATAAATACAATCTTCACCTGATCTCTCAGACGTAGAATTTACACCAATAAAAATCACCTTGGTGCTTCCAAGTTCTGTTCTACTCTTACTCTGAACTGTCCCCTTCTTGTCAGGACTGAGCAGCCTTGTATCCACCTCGCGCCTCAAAGGACTAGATTCTTTCAGGATTCTCTAAGTAGATCGTCTTCCAACTAAGCTCTCTTAACATACCTAAGAGCACACACTGGCAATAGGACTGAGACCTACATGCAGAAATCAGCTGAGGTTTCCTCAGTGGAGCCTAAGTAACTGTGCATCTCATCCTGAAGTACACATCCAAAATTTGTCAGACAAATTGAGCCCAAAAGAGCACTCAGTTCTTAACATGGTACGTAAAAGCAGCCTAGGTTAGCTAGCTCAGTTATAGAAAAAAACAATGCATTCATCTGAAGTTAAGATAAAATGAATTGCCCCAATGATATCCCTATTTTATCTTATTGTATAGACTGTGTAAGATCCTTAAAAATTTAGTGGGTCTTTCCTGTTGCCCTGTGTAATTGAGCCAACTGGAAAAAGAGGACAGGTGTACAAACTCTGTGCATGTACGTGCATGTGTGTGTACAGTAAGAGCTGCAGAGTACAATATATACTTTAACTGACATTACGCTCTTTGAAGAAAAAAACATGGGCTTGTCTAAAACCATCTTATTTCTTCAACAAATTTTAGCCGGAAAACAAACAAAAAGAACAGTACAGAATCATCTGTTAAATTTGTAGCTCTTAACACAGTACCTCTTTCTTTACTTACCAGAATGATTTTGAAAACCTGGTAAGTTCTGCAGAACTTCAAATGCCTGCCTGTATAAACTCTTCCCCAAGTATTTGTGCACTAGTGTACATAACAGATTATGTCGACTGAGTATGTCCATTTTATCACAGGGCCACAACGGTGCATTTGTGGTCCACTCTGACTCTGTGGCAAACAACAGTGCAGTGTTATTTCTACGAACCGAAACTGCTGGATGCTGAGACTCTTGGCCATTAAGAATATACTGTAAACTGTAGCAGAAAACAAATTTCAGAGTTTCACAAAAAATGGAGTTCTAGTTATTAATAACTTGTTCCCTATCACCAATCCTTCTCAGACAGGTTCTCTGAGCCTTTATATTGTAAATAACCCCTGTTATTAAATATCACTGTAGTAAAATGGGCTGTCAGTGGCATATATAAATATGTGTATATCTACGTACATATATAAAATCAAATAGCAAATTTCAGATCCTCAGTATTACTTTATAGAGTACCTTTTATTCTTCTTTATACTTCTGAGTTTCTTCTCTTTTCACCAGATCAGAATTCCAAAAAGCCACTAATTATGTGTTATTTAATTGCAGAAATATGGTACTATTCTAAAGCTATTTTACTAAATGTGGATACTGTGAGGATTAAAGAAATGCTACATTGACCCAAGCCTGAAAATTTTTAGACACTGAATGTCACCTGGCTCAAAGAAACTACATGGGGCAGGGTCACTTTGCAAGCTGTACCCCTCCCTTACTATGACAGGCTCTTGAGTAGAAAGGTGCTCATGGCAGACTACTGTGAAAACTTCTGAAAAAAATTTCGTATTAGTCATGATAATTCTTACACGTATCAAGAAGAATACTAATCAGTAAGATGGATCACATTTAATTTTTGTTGTCCCAGTATTATTAACTTTATTTAATAACACAGACCAGCTTGTAACTTTTATCTCAGATCTGTCATAGAAGGTGACTGTTCAAATTTAAGCCAAAACTCAGTTTTTATAACACAAGCTTACCTCTCAATACCCATGTTGCTCCATCCAAACTTCCAGTTTTAAGAAAAATTTCTGCAGCTTTATTAACAATTTGACATCTTGATGCAAACCTTTCTGCACCTGTAACTCCTTTCAAGACTGTAAAATGTATCTGTAGCTCATGCAATTTATCCAAAACCTTCCTTCCCTAGCATAAGAGGGAGAAGGGAAAAGGGGGAAGGTCAGAGAAAGCAATGATATCAGTGAACACGGAGTATATTTACACAAAATACAGCAGATTTAATTCAGTGATACAGATTTATAGGTATCAGTTTAGTTATCCAAACTGAGTTGGGAAAAAAAAAAAGTATAGTAAAATTTCTAATAGTAAGTTTTTTTGACTGTGTAGGCAAAAAACCCCCACCAACCCATTGCTGAACAGTTCCCAGCACACTATCCCCCATAACATTATTTCTACTATGTAATGTTCCTATATGGTATTTTTAATACACTTTGTAATTAATTTGTCTTTGCTTACTTTGGTATATTAATATTTTTTACTCTTCTGATTCCACTCAGCACTACACAACCTATAAAATTCTAAAAAGATCATACAGAGAGTTTTCATTTTGCAGCAAAGGCATAATTGTTAAACTGAAATAATTACTCCAGCATAAGCCAAAGAAAACACTGATAGTTGTACCCAGCAGGACAGTAAGCTGGAAAAAGTTGGGCCTATCTGGCCAACAGCATAACAAACAACAACTTTATCATCATATTCCAGGTTGATATTTAGACTGGTCTCCTACAGAAGCTTCCTCTTAACAACTTTTTGGTCAGCCTTTTCAGTCAAAGATGGAAGAAAGGTAGCAGTCTCAAAGATAATTAAGATCTGACCAATCTAAAAAGATGATGATTGAGTCAAAGTGGGATATCAAATTAATGTCCCCAGCAAGGCAAGGACAGGCAGGATTGAGCACTTGTCCCGTCTGGCTGCACCCTGCTGGTCAAGCAACACAAACGAAACTCCAAACTAGACATGTTTCAGCTCTGGCTTAGTGGGTGCACCAATGAAGAGGTGGCTTTTTAAAAATCGTGGTCATATGTGTGCACACATTGTGGTGGTGGAACAAGGGTTGTGGAGGTAGAGGGAAAGGGACATTTAGGAGAACAGAGAAGTTGACAGAAAATGAAACATACTTATTAAGCAGCTCATTTTTGGAAAATGCTTTATGCATATGCACATACATACTGTGGACTGGCATATACTTAAAATTGGAGACTTTTGAAGGCCTACAGGTATCTGCAATGGTTTATCTCAGCATAAGCCAAAAAAGAATACTAACTACATCATTGCAGTTAACGTTTAAGGTGTAAAGAACCCATTCAACTGTAATGTACGTGGCTGAAGGGAAAAAATAAATACCAGAAAGACTCGTGAAATTTTGACAGCAAAATAGAAACTTGCAGTCTAAGTGCAAACCAGAAACAAAATTAAGGAGGATCTGCATCTGTTCCATCCTTCTAGCAAAAGGAAGGGCCACTAAGAAGTGGGTCTTTATAGAAAGATGGAAAGCATCCAGCTATAAGCACAAATGATCTATAAAGGAAGGGCACCCAATTAAAATGCAGTTCTGGAATAAGAGCCTTAATTGGACAAGAGCCTCTGACCAATCATCTGACGTAATAAAAAGTTGGGTAAAAATAAACCATAGCAAAGTCCTTCAAGACAGGAAACAGTTGAAATGGGAAGTGGATGAAATAGTTGCCCAAGGAATGTTAATGTTGCAGGATTCTCTACAAGTAAGTATCCAGAGAGTAGTCTAGTGTTGCTTGAAGAGCTGTCTCCATGGAAGACCTATTCACATGTTTCAAATCTGCGTGTTTTGTTGAAGTACTTCTGTTTTATGGACTTTCCTTAGCTCTTACAAAGAATATTCTCTTCAGGACCAAGAGGCATACATAATTTACTCCCAAGAGCCACCAAGAATCAAAGCTATGCGATAAAGAGGTTTGATGTTCATGAAGGGAAAGTGATCTGAAAAGCACATCTAGAGTTTTAGGCAGTCCAACATATTCATAAAATGGCATAGGGCATGTCCTAAAGCTAAAATGACTTTGGGCACAGCAGGAAGAACAAATCCACTGCTATCTTATTTTCTGTACCACTTTTTGGAAGAAACAAGATATGGGATCAAGCAGATACTAGCCTGTAACCACAGCATTAGGGACTTATCTGATAAATATAATGGAGTGAAACTGGTCGGAGAGAGGTAGGAATGCCAGTTCTAATTCATCCCTGAAGCAGAGATCAGTTTGGGATCTGCCAGTTCTGATAAAAATAATTCAGAGCACAGCTTCATTCACACTCCCATATGGTCAACACAGGTTCTCCACAAGGCTGTTTGAGGATCTTGGTGAGCAGTCTGTTGAGAGGTGGGTCTGGTACCTAAACACAACATTCTCAAAGAAGCAATGATCTTTTGCTCTATACATGAAAAAAAATCATAGTATTGTAAGAACTGTCTACTTTTAGTAGCTCCTGTTATACAAGAGAAACACTACACATGCTTTTGACACCTTGCACCTCTGAAATTAGGACATGAAGATGAACCTCCTTGGAATATCACAGGCCCTGCAACCCAAATATCAGGATCTCCCTTAAGATGGATCTGGAAAGCAGCTAAAATGCATGACGGCATTTCCCTACAAACACTGAGTATATGCTGTCTCTGCTGAAGATGACAGCCAAACCCCAAGCCAAACTAAGCTCTTCAATGGGCATGTGAGCACTCACCACTCCTCAATGCCAAAAATTTAGACTACCTCTTCTATGTCCAGGAATATTTTAACTGTTCTAACTGCTGAGTTTTGTGGAACAAAAATGCTTCAAAAAGTTCTAGTCTAGGTTGACCCTGGAAACAGACTGAGCAGTGCATAGGTTTTACATACCAGAATTCCTGAAGGTTATCCCCTAGAGACAATAATACAAAAGACATTTTAATCCTTTGATGCAAACTAGAAGGGGTTCCTTGACGATAGTTCACAAAAAACCCCAAGAGACAAAAGGGGACAAGGGGAGTGTTTGCTTTTGTTCATAACAATACATGCTGGAAATCATCTTGTATGGGATGAGGAACATCCCAGTACAGCTAATTATTAGTTGTAAGGATCTGGCCCATTGACACCAAGGTAAGTTCAGAATGTGATCACTGACCAAAATACTCTCCAAAATCATCAGTTCTTTATATAATTTCTTATGTTGTCACTGGCCATGTTGCACTGTATAGGATATCCAGCTTGGTGTACACTGCTTCCTTCCAGGAAGAAAAAGATGAATTTAACATTGACACTTGCTGCAGTGAACTTATGATCAATACTGCATGAGCCCTAAAGAGTGTAAAACATCCAGTGAGAGGTCTAGTCTCTTAACCCTGGCCCTTTGTAATGTTTGACAGCAAAGAAAGTATTGTAAAGGGTATTTCTTTGTGGGGTCCGAGTCTTTGCAAGATTCACAGAACTCAGAACCCTAGGTTCAATGGAAGGAAAGCACTTCTAGTGACATCCTGGGGAATGAGCAGTTCACCAAGTGCAGCAGCAGCCTTGCTATGCTTCTCTTCTATCTTCCTGGCCTTATCCATTCCATTTGAGGTCAGGTTCAGAAGTGTCAGTGCAGGAAAGGGCCCACTGAAACTTCTGTAAATATTGCACGAGTTGGGAGTTCTTAGAATACAGCAGTATTGCCAGACAGAAGAAAGTGGCACTTCTGGGAAACAATCCCATCAGACCTCACCCCAGAATCTCAGGAAGACCTGTCTCCTAATCCAGATTCATCCTTAGCTCAGAAAAGTCAAAAGCTGAACCTGAATAATCAAGTTTCTAGGTTGCAAGACAAAGTTATGATGGGCTCTATAGAAGACTACTGCTCAGAAAGGCACAATAAAATGCTTTGATCCAGCTGGACAATTAAGAAGTACTAAGATGGTGGGGAGGCAGGTGGCACACCTAACCATTCAACTAGAGAAACACAGTTTAACATCTAGAAAAGAAATGACTCATTCTCTTTCTTCCCACCAGGTTCCTATAGTCCAGTATACCTTTATCCACTGCAATAGTTTGTGATAAGAATACATTACACTTATCCCAATCCTTCCAATGAAAATTCTGTCTGCTTCATTATGTTGTGATTTTTTTATTACTGGAAAGAAAAAAAATAATTTTAATTTTACATGTAAATGCAGTTTTAAAGAAATTACACACTTGAAAAAACACGGTCATTGTGAAAATATAAAATATACTTTCTGAAATATTTGCCATTAAAGTTTATTCAGGCACTACTTCATAGTAGTCTAGTTTATCCATAAAATGCTTAGACACCTAATGGCATAAATCAGTAACATCATTATTTGTAAAGTAAGCTTTGCATTTTCTGGCACCATGAAGAAATGTTGGCAATTACAGAACTGAGCAATTACAAGTTTTTCTAACCATATTATACAACTGCTTTGGAAGCACTGCTGGTCTTCTAGAGCAGTGGTCTCCAAAGTGGGGTGTGAGCACAACAATCCATTCAGGTGTGGGAAGAAAATATTTTTTTGTACCATTAAAAATAATAAATAAAATATTTTAAAAAGTAGTGTTTATTTCTTCTTTATCTCATCTTTTTAATTTCTATTTTTCTGTACATTTTACAATGTACTTAATATATTAGTGCAGTAGTACATGTATGTAATTTATAGAGAAATAAGTAAATTGGGGGTGAGTGTTTAAAAATTTTTTGCTGGTAGAGGTGCCTATCAGTTCGGAGACCACTGCTCTAGGGAAGACAATGCTCCAAGCCCCACCAAAATCTTCTGTCTGTCACAACTGGAAGCTGTGATAGCTGTTTTATAATATGAAAGTCTGTGGTCAGAAAGGTGATGTCACATATCTGGAATAAAAATTCATCATGTTTTAGTAGTTAATACAGGTTGAAAAAGATCTGAGTCATCCATCACAAAACACTTTAATAACCTGCTGACACTTCACTGAGGCTCAGTTTTCTGCAAACTTATTAGGAAGAATGCTACAGATATGTAAATGAAGGGGCATAGGGAGGAAAGGGGTAAGAAAACCTGCCAGAGCTATTAAGAAATTAGGTGTTTTGTGGACCCAGCCCTTGCAGAAATTCTTGGTTCTTTAGAGAATAAAATAGTTCTGAAAATGTAAATTACCAAAAAAAGTACAAGTGATATATATGATGTAACCCTGCTCCATGTGTTTTGAAATATACAAATACATATAGCTGTATTTACAGCTCTAAAGTTTATTTATGCTGTTAAGACTGTGACAACTCACATGACAATATTTAAATATGTTTGCCTTTGTCCTGCGAATAGGACATTCTTATTAAAAGACCACCAATTTTGGTTTCTCTTCTTGATTTCACAAAGCTCAAATGTTCTTCTTTCAGAACTTTCTCTGACTTTAAGTGGAAGCACTGTAGATTTTACTTCTACTAGAAAATGGCTTCTATTGAGCATTTTAGCTGATTGTATTTGCACCTCAAGAAATTCTGAATATTGTAACATATAAAATTAACCAATATTCAGAAAACAGTATATGAATTTGGTTTTTTACCTCTTTTAAAAACTCTACAAAGAATAGGGATGAACAAAAAGCATTTTTTGCATCTTAATTTTACCTGCATCAGCAAAATCACAAAAAGGAACTCCTGGTCTGTCTGCCTTACAATCTCTGGCTAGTATTTCAGCAATACATAAAGACAATTTCTGAAGATCATCAAAATGTTCACATCCAATTCTCGCATTCACATACAAAGCTCCCAGCTTAGTCCAATCACTTTTTTCCTTGCAATGCTGGGAAGAAGGCAAAGGATAAATATAAGTGAACCTGCTTCCAGAATACCAAACAGAAAATACACTGGAATTCAAGAGATACACATGGGATAGACTTAAAGCAGAAAAAAGATGCAGATGAAACACTACTGCCAAGAATCTCCATGTTCAATATGGCACAGTTACATACTGCCTAACTTGCATGGACTGCTAATCAGTTTTGTCCCTCAAGAAACCAAAATCCTTTTTCCATTTATGTCATGACCCCAAATGGGGAAGCTCATTACTTATTCATCCTATTTAAGAACTGGCATTCATCCAATATTTTACTCTTTTTTTTTCCCCCCCCCCCCCCCCACAATGCATGCCAAATTGATTGTTAGTTTCTATATGAATTAGTCTTTTGCTTGCCAGATCATTTGATGACTTTGGTGTTAAAGCATTAAAAAATAAATCAGTCCTGGTTCTTCCCTTCTTAAATTTTGGTCTCAGGATCTGTGCAGTCAGCATGATAATATGTAAACTGTATTATAATTGTGCACAGTAAGTAAATTGCCTTTGAATATGAAAGATGCAAGTGTCCAATTAAAGAATTTTTTATAGTATTTCCTTATTCTTTAAAATACCTTCTTAGTGCTGCCAATTACAGCCTTTTACAACTGTACCTTTTTATACCAGATATGAATTCTACCTGCTATGTAAAACAATTTCTTTGGTGAGGAATGATGTACCACCACCAATTACAAGCACGACAAATGTAAGGCATAGGAAATAACTGCTTAAAATTATAAAATCTTTGAATTAGATGCAAAACCAAGATAAAAACTGTAACTATGTAAATGTAAATTAAATTACTGACATCACAGAAAAGCCAAAGACAGTTTTCCCCTGCACGTTCATCTTTCCCAAACATGGCTCTGTTATCATCATCTCAATATACTTAATAATAAAGCCCACTAAATTTAAATGATATAGAAATGACTATTGTATGTTTAAAAGAAGTAATGGTTTAAGTATTCCAACAGGCTTAAAGAATGCACATACTGTACCTGAATTTCAGCCACTGCCAAGTTGAAGTCAAAAACCCAGTTCTTTTCAAGATGTCTTTCCTGAAATCTTCCATAAGAAAAAAATATTAATACTTGATTTTAACACATCCTATGGAACTATGCACTAGCAAAAGGTGATCAACAAATTATCATGTATGAACTAAAAACTGATGTGATTTTTGATCCTATTTACTAGTCACTATGCAAACTGGACACCAAAAACCACACACGTTTACAATCATGCCAAGGGAAGTCAGTACATGTATTAAGCAAATAATTGAGCAGAGCTATTTTCACAGAAAATACTCCCTTGTTTCAGTAGAAATGTAACTGGAAAGGTATTAATAAGACTTGCAATCCATTAAGTAAATGCAGAACTGTATTGTACGTATTTCTGACATAGAGGTGAAAAAAAAAGTTAATTACATGAAAGCAAGTGCTATTCAGCTTCAAATACCTAGGAGCATACGATTTTATTCTGATGCCACCACTGAAACAGTGGATACATCTACCCAGTGCGATGCTGTCATGTAGAAATACATAACCTACACATCAATGAGCTAACACATGTAGTTGAAGTAGCACAGCTGCTCAGTCTTCATAGATACAGGCTGTTTTCTCAGTTTGTGCTGAAAACACACACATACTGAGGCAACCTGGAAGGGGTCATTCCTTTTGTGGCTAAGATTCCTGATCTGAAAAGTGATATAATTTACCTCCAACATGTGTGGTAAGTTGCACTGGTAAAAGACCAAGATCCGTGGCTGAAAGGTACTCTACAGGAAAAGTATGAAAAGCAGCAAATAATTTCTACAGTGCTTTCACTTGAAACAGTGATGGCTTGTTTTCACACAGTAGATGCTGCATATTTGGTCTCCTCTAAGAATCAAAGGTTGCTTTATGAATCGCAAATTTAGCTTCTCAACTTGTGTGTACGTGTACGATGCAGAGGATACAAAAACCAAAAAAGGATCACGATCTTGTGCAAGTGATGGGGAGACATCAACTGTTTTGGAACAGATTTGGGCTGTGATTTCACATTTTCCTCAGCATAATCCAGCAGTACTTAAAAAATGACCCTCCTCCCTAGTTGTATCGGCACAAGTGTTTATGCAGTCACACAGTACATGAAACTAGAAAATTACTTCAGGTTATAACTAATCCTCGTATTGCCTAGAAGGGTTGTTTATTGCAGAAGTACTGTTTGCTTATGCAGGCCTAAATGATATATTAAACCATGTTGTTTCTAATTTGACTACAGTTATATAAACTTGTAGCGCAGCTGGGAACAGATTGTACAATGATGATCAATATGGAAAAAACCTAATCGTAACTGTGGTCAGAATCTAAGTTTTGACCTATCAATCCTTGATTTTGGAAGCACAGTAGCTTGACAGCACTTTAAAACACAATTAGGCATGATATCATAGTATTTTCATCCAAAACGCTAAATTTGCATTTTCTAATTGCCTTTTAATGTTTTTACATAAATTTATAAAAATAGAACCTGAAGAAGGGACTAGACAGATATAACTATAAAATAGCTCCTTAAAGACATACCTGGATTTTATGTTCAAAACAGTATTTATTTCCTGACTGGAAACTTGCAATTGGTGAAGGAACTTAATGATATAGTCAAAATGTTCAAACTCAAGCAACATACCAGCATCAATGAGCTGTAATATCAAACAGGGTGAAGAAAAGTAAGCATACAAAAAATTGTGATCCAGAGGCAAGTGGCAAGCAACAGTGGGAAAAACACGTCACAGTTAGTCTCAGTCAACAAAAAGGGATAAATGGAAACCTGTACCATAAATTCAGCTAGTCACAATATAACTTTAAAAAAATAGTACTGAAATAATATTAAAGTGATCTGTTTGAGTTTTAAAACAGGCAAGGTATTTCAGAAATTCCAACAAGGAGCAGTAGTACAATCAAACTCATACCTTACAAAAGGTACTGATTAATGTAGGCACAGCGTCTCTTATATGCAAAGAAGCCACATGCTCAAAAACTTTCAGAAGCACATCTACAGCTGGCTAATTTAGACAAAAAAGCACAATCAGTTTTGCAACTCTGTTCAATTAGACAGCTTAGAGTTTTTATAATAGGAACTTTTGAATTGCTTTTTTTTCCCCCCAAGATTTGACTACCAAAGTAAAAACAAACTTATTACTACAAATGGCATAGTACTCAAAAAACTAAGAAACTATGGATCAAAAGATTTTAAAAATATTACAAGGTCACCTACCAGTGTATTGATTTGTACAGTGACATTCAGTATCTGAAATACTTCCTGCAACAAACACCTCTTGAGCAAAGAAATGAGAAGATCATTCAGGACTTGAGAAGCAAAAGCCACACCAGGAGTAACTTCTCTGTAATATTTCACAAATATTTGGACTGGAAAAGCAAGTACATTAATTTCACTTTGGGGTAACTGATGCTATTTAAACAAGTTACTTCCTTAAATTTTAAATGCAGTGTAACAACCCTTAATTATCCAGGATATTATGGGACAGGGATATGGAGAAAAATGGGTGAAAGGATCCAGTTTGAATACAGTGTTAACCTTACTAGACCCAGACCGACTATTCTGAAATATCTCATGTCATTAAGCTGAACACCATAAGCCCTGTAGGTTCCAAGAAAGCTTAGCTGATTTGGTGCAACACAAGAAAACACACAAAACCAGGTTAGATTTGGTAGGCGCATCAAGGTAGTAAGGCTTTTCCAGACATGAAGCTCTAGGAAGTGAAGTGCAGTGTTATCATGGTGGATCGTCTTACAACCTGTTCCAATGCTAGCCTCAACAGACACATACTGTAGCCTGCTGGTACCCAGTGTTACCTGCATTACAATGCTCTGTATTTTGGCATGGGAACATTACTACACAGGGTGCAACTGGATCCCACGTTCACATTGTGCTACATTCCAATAAGCTTTCAAAAACTTAAGACTGTTTAGGACAGGTACAAAAGGAATGACACTGCAGAGTAAAATTCAGCCCTTTCTGACTGAACTCAAAAGCTCAGATGCATCTGAATCAACATCATAATTGTTTGCATATATGGTAACGTGAAAAGACTAAACTAAAGCTGTTTGGGTGTTTGCAACAGCACTTCACTTCAAGAGCTTAATTCTAAAGTTTTTGGATTTGTGATGTTTGGTTAGCGTGCTCAGAAGTGCCTTAACAAAATTTTGGTTCTGTTAAACCTCTCCCCTGCCCCAGTTACTCATTTCTACTCTCAAGTCTAGTTCCATTCAGGCTAAGTTCATTTTCCGTGGAAGTCAGATTTACAACAACCTCCTGAGATAACTGTGTATCTAAATACCTAGCCTCAGTAGGAAATTGGAACATGAAAACACATGGATTGGATGTATTCCTTTGAAATCAGAACTTCTTATTCACTGTTGAAGTGGCACCCATTTCCCTCCTGACAGCTTATTCAATTTGCTGTAAACAAGCTAAGTATCAAAGATACATCAAAAGCTACTACTGTATCATACCTGCACGTTTTAGAAGGCCTGATTCTTTGATACTAATGTATGTCCTAAGTATTGCCATGCAAATCTAGAAAAAGAAGAAAAAAAATCCATAGTAAAATGTTACCTCAGTTTATGCCAAACAAAAGAACTACCCACAAATACGAGTTCTAGAGGGAAATGAGCTTTACATTGCTTCTATTTAACCCACACATACTGACAAATGGTATAAGAAGGTAATTGTGTCTGTAGGCAAAGGCACTGTCAAAAGGACAGCAAATCAAATAGAAAAAAATGTAGATTAAATGTTTGGGAAAGGAGCTGCTGGGACCACAACTGCACGCATGTCTGTGTATATAACAGCAAACAATAAAAAAAGGATTTGAAAATGTAGTTACTTTGGAATTAGTATAAATGTGGCAGACTGTAAACAAACAGAGAAAGGGAAGCAAAAAGGTGAAAGTGAAAACATGATAAACAAAAATTACATCAATGTACCAACTAAGAAGTCAAAAAATCATCTAGAAATGAAATTGGTAACACTAATCATCACAAAGAATTGCTTATAAAGACACAGAAGAAAAAACTCAGAACTAACTCGACTTAATGAACCATTTTACCCCAGACCAACTTGAAAAAAAATCCACACCTAGATATTTTAATATGTTATCTGGTATTGGAACATCCTTGTCTTAACATCTTAAGCTGTCAGCTTTGTGATACTTACACATCTCTTGTGATACTTACTCCATCTCTGCAGATGAAGGAATGAAGACTACTGAGATTAAATCTTAGAATTCCAAGTTAGGAAAAAAACCACCCACCCTTTCAGACACCTTTGTCACTTATGGAACATTTACAGTCTTTCTGCACAACAACGTAAATGGGTCACTATTTAATACTATTTTGTGAAATAATGAAAAATCAAGAGATAGAAAACACCCTAAAGCAGTAGTCATGCTATTACAGAATTGAATCAGGTTTATTTTCACATGCAACTTCAAAATTAGACAGGATCCACTCATGGATTTTGCTACACAGCAAATGAATTATCACCAAAGCAGAAGATACTGGCTTGTGGCCAAGATAGCTTTCTTTTTTTAAAACAATCATTAACCTGCTCAGATCATCAAGTCAAAGAACAGAAAAATTGTACATGTAAGTGTGTTGAACAGAAATAAAGCTTATTGGTTTTATTTTGAAAATGTCATAATGTTGTTGAACTATAGTCTAAGATATACCTTTCAGAAAATCATGTAGAATCTTTGATCATTAATATATATGCAGTGTCACTTGGCAATGGGTTAACTCATTTAATCCAAGTCTACAATCCCAGGTGGCTGAGGGCATTTCCAAAACAAACTTTCGCACATGCTTACAGTATGTAAATTAGTTTGCTTTCTTTTGGAATCTGTTTTCCTCCTCCTTTGGACTGACTGCCAAAAAAAGCCAAGATTGCATCTGGAGCTCTGACTGTTCCAAGTATTAGTGAAATTGCTCGGAAAATCCAGTTGTAGTAGTATTTAATCATGGGACATGTTACATTACATTCATAAAAGAAACTAAATGTGTTATTCATTTACAGCTTCTAGGAGGCTTCAGTTGATTTAGTCATTTCAATTTTAAAAGGTGTAACTGAACCTACAGACCATGTAAAAATGTGAGAATCTCTAAATTTCGAGATAACCATAATAGTTTTCAAATGAAGGTACGAGAGACACAATTCCCATTTTCAAAAGGTAGTAGAGATCACACTATTCTATCACCTATCAGTTGATTCCACAACTCATTTAACATGACAATTTAATGAAAACCATAACAAAGGGCTGTGTATCTCATACAAGCAACCTGCTGTCCAGTAAAACACTGTTCTACTACAGTAACACACAGGTGCTTAAATCAGAACAAGCACCATAATTTATTAAATCCTTCAGCATCTCCCAGTCAGTGTGCACTCTGACTTTTAGTAAGGGGGAAAACCCCATGCTGCAGCCCTTTGCTCAGTGAGATCAAAGACAGGATCCTTTTTACGAGAGAGTCTGTTTATGAACCCTGTGGGATCTTTGAGACATACACTCCATATTAAATGTGGCTGAAACTGAACAACAGGTTCAAAAAGTATTTAAAGGTGGTTAGAGACAGTAATAAAAGGAGAGTGCAACTTTAAGTCTCATTTCTTTAGGAAGCCAAATTAAAAAATCCCCCAAAAACAAACACAACAGAAGCATATATCCAAGGCCCTGAAGTTGCAAGACTACATTAATGAAAACAGAAATCTCCCTGTTTTATATCCTGTTTGTTTCCAGTTAGAGGTTCATAGGATCAAGGAAAAACAGAGTAAGAAGTCACAAAAAGTAAACATTCTTCAGTGGATACAAGTCTAGAAATGTTAATGAGTAAGGTGCACAAAGCTAAAATAAAATCAGAGAAATACAGTTTGCATAAGGACATGTTTTCAAACCACTTATTTAACTGCGCAATTATTATCTATGCTACAGTCTGAAGTGTCATTCAAGCCAAACCAAATTTCCTGTAATTTAAATGTATGCTCACTGTCTCTTGTCCTTTCACTGGGCACCACTGAGAAGAGTCCAGCTTCATCTTCTTTGCCCGCCCCCCCCCCCCCCCCCCCCCCCCCAGCCCTTAACATACTGATACATTGTTAAGATCCCACCCTTTAAATACTTTGGGGACTATTTAAAACAGTCTTAAATAGTTTTGTTTACTTTGCTTAATACAAGAGATTTCACTGTTTGAAATTAAAGGCATCTTTTAAAAAAACATAAAACCTGGTAACTTGTAGAACTTGCTGAGCTCAAGAGTATGCTAATTTTCAAAACATATGTTTTTATTAATTAAATCACTGCTGCGTTGTGTGATCAACCATAACCGTGAAGAGTGTTAAATCCTAGTACATTGTGCCTTAAAGCATCAACCAGTTACTTAATGAAAAGGAAGGAATATCTATTATGGGGAAAGGTATTTATCTTCAAAAATTCTGGTAACAATCATCACTGAAAACACAGTGCTAAGCAAGTGGACTACCAGTCTGCATAAAGGATCCTAAAGAGATTTACTTTCCTTGCATTTGACTAGATGACTTTGTTACCTGTCTTCCATCTATGTACTTTGGTGCCACCATGAGGTGCTTGGCCTATTATCATTTCTAAATGCACAGTTCTAAAAAAAATAAATACACAAACACACAAACCCCAAAGTATACTTCCAGACTACCAAGAAAGTTAGGCTAGGTTTGGTGTGCAGAACAGTAAGTGTACTGGAGTGCTGCACCACAAGTAAAATCAAATGGAATGGATTTTTAATAGTTTTAGGAAAATAATTTAATGTTTAATGTGTCTGTATATAATGAAGCACTACAAACCATGATAATTCGTACAAACTAGCTGAAAATTACTGACATTCACTAGAGCCTGCCAAAGATACTTCACAATTGAGGAAAAGGGAAAACATCCGATACAGAATTACTCTCAATGATCTCAGTATTTTTAAGCTGTCATATAAATTTTCAAAGGGGTTAAAAAGCATTAGGGAAAAAAAGAAAAAAGCTCTTTTTTGAGACATAAAAATGAAAAGAGAAAACATTAAGAAAAATAAAACCAAATTACACTGATGTATTTTAAAAACTCTGACACAGTATATTTAAGATATCAAGGAAATGAATAAGCTCCTTTAGATGCTACCTTTTTTTTTTTAGCATTTATGTCTAATAGGTTCATTACAAGGTATTCTCTACATTTTGATTCTGTAATTTCTTACTTACTGACACTGATGATAAAATTGTACTCATACCAAGAAGGTGGTAGATGAGAAATAAATCTTGTAAGACCTGATGAGGACAAGTTTAGGCATTTGTCTTTGTTTAGTTGTTTTAATGGTTTTGTTTGCTTCCACGTGACTTGTAGAACCACCTAAGTCTTGGTTTCATACAGCCAATTCCAAAATTATTACATGACAGCAGAATTAGCTTGCCTTGCACAGTGCTTGGAAGTATTACAGACTCATAATTTCTTTGTTAAATGGTCTGAAAACACATCTACTTTGCCCACCACTGGAAAAGCATTTTTGCTTGCAAATATTATGAGAATTGTTGCTCCATTTAAGGAGATTACAGCATCTTTAAACAAACATGCCCCTGTTGCACAGAACTGGCAGAAAGTAATACACTATAGATGGCTTTTGACTTTAAGAATACATACAAAATCTGGGTTTGCTTACAGGTCTCCAATGCTTGGGATAGGAATATCTCAGAATCTCCCCATTCTACTACTATATATTCATACAGCCTAATTCTTGCTCTTTTGCTGATGTCTGTTCTCTTAAAAAGTCTACTAGTTCAAAATTCTACCATTTTTTTAAAACCCTTGAGAGGAAGAATTTCTGAACATTTCTTTGATCCATCAATCTCTGAAATTTACTCCCTTTCCATATATAAATGAACAAAGGAGATGTTTTGCATTTGAAAAGTGTTCACACTTACAATCCGTTCCTTGCTTCAATAAATCTCTTTACCTTTTCATCCCCTTGCTCAGGAACATGCCAAAACCAACATTTTGCTCTTTCACACCCACGCAAAGTCATGAAATAAAATCTGCAATATTTACGGGGCAATTCAATCATCTCGAGGATCCGCTGGACTGAATGAGAAGCCTAAAATAAATCAAAATTAAAACAAACAGAAAAAACCCGACAGATAATATTTTTTGAAAGCAAACGTGCTCATTTTTTGAGAATTTCAAAATACCTACAAATTATGAACAAAAGCAAAAAATATGTGATCTACAATTAAACCTTTGAAACAACCTTCATCTCTATTCTGTATTTGCAGCATTTCAAACCAGACCAAGATCAATCCCTCGTCATGTCATGCTAGTGTCTAACACAACAAAAATCTGTCTTGAAGACCACAGACAGAAAGAATGCAAGAACTGCTAAATGAGATGGACAATGAGTAGAGAGGAGGAAGAAAGGTGACAAACTCCTGCATGGCTCTGGATAACAGTCTGAGAATTCTGGGGCATCAATTTCCTTTACCCTTTTTCAGCGCCCAGCATAATGGATAATGCAGTCTGTCTTAAACATGTGAAACCTTGTCTGATTTGCAGGTCCACAAAAACAATAAAGCAAAAAGCATTATTTGATTTTGCTTAAGTTGGAAATAGAAATCAACAAAGCTCCACTGTGAATAGCTGTCCCCTCATCATTGACTTTGTTCTCAGAAATTGTATTTACTCAGTGATAACATCTTTAGAGGAGCAGAAACATAAACATACACAGATTCATAATTTCTGACTAGATATATGGAGAATTGTCTGAATATCCAAACAAAATTAGTGCCAAAGGATCGGAAATCATTAAGGCTTTAACAACTTACAGTTGCATTTTTTTCCATCTTCCATGGCTCAAAATCTCCATAATTTTGCAATGGCAGTAAAGGACTTTTTCCTGAAAATCTGTAATCTAAAAATTAGAATGTGGGCAATAAATGGATCATGTAATAAAACCAATCATACTGAAACCACTCTCATTTATCTTATTTTCCTTCATATTTATAGTTCAAGTTATAGCAATGATTAATGAAAATCTGATTAATACAACCTAAAGCCAGTAATTTAAGCTACAGTTTTCTTAACTATCCTAAAACTGAGACTTACACAAACTTCAAGAGTAACCACATTTAAATTAAAAACTTCACTACTTTATCCAAGGTTTCTAATCTAACTTACAGAGATGAGAAAAGACATGGAATAAAAATATCCAGAGGTTTTAATTTCAAAAGGAAAAAAACCCCCACTTTATCTGTAATCTTTGCATTTCCACATCGCTAGCCATAAATTTAAACTGTTTTTCCAGAACTGAAATAAAACCTTTCATACTCCATGTTTTAAGCAGTGCAATATCAAGCTTAAGTCCAATGTAAGTTACTGGTTTCTTAACCATGAAACTTGGTTTTAGAACTTTAATTATTATTGGTAACAGACTTCTTTCTCTGAAAAATGAATAAAGTTAACGGAAGATAAAAGTTGAAATTTTCAATTCCATATCTGAAGAGACATAAGACCGTTTGAATGCCTTGCTTTCTAGGGTTCCCATCAGGCACCTTGAAAGAACTGGGTATTCAAGAGGCAGAGTGCTTAGCTCTTTCTGACAAACTATAGTTACTAAAGAGCATCCAATAATGATGCATGTTCTACTAGGGACTTGCACTAGGTACATGGTTCTTAGTCTTTCTAAACAGAGAGGACTATCACAGGATAGGAAGGAGAAACAGAATGTAGAACAATTAAATATCTAAATGTTACATACTGTCACAGTTGCGTAATTTTGTCCAGTGATGGTGGGCAATTTGGTAAGTTCAGTACTGGGTAAATTTAGTGACAGGAAAAAGGCTGAGAAAATGGTCAACCACTAGCTGCAGAAAAATGCCACCGGGAACCTGAGCTCAGAAGTCCTTCCTCCAGATTCTTGCCATCCCCACAACAAAGAGTTTCTGACCAGGTCCTTTGAACAGTTTGTACTCTCCTTGCTGACTGTATGTCAAATTCATAGGGGAGCAGGCACTAAAGCAAAATAGCCAATCCTGCCTACACAGTTCTGGGGAAAAAAAGGCTATTTTGTCCTCTCCTAGCACAGAAACTCTAGCTTTGCCAACCATTTCAAATGATTTTAAGAAAGAAGATTTAGAAGAACTCTTCAGAAGGTGTACACACTTTTAAGGACAAAGACATGTGCAATTTCAAAGTACCGTAGCCTATAGATGTATTTCACAGTTGCTTTTTATACAATCTATGTTTCTTGCACTTCCTGCAAATATTGTTAAATGACATGATGATAAAATCGTTCTACAAGCTCAGACCAGCAGTATAATTTGAAACTAAGCAAGAACCTCTGCCACTGATCTCAATTCAGGAAATCCATGTTTATAAACATCCACATTAACCAATAATTCTAAAAACATTAATTCCCAAAACAGCTGTTGCAAAGAAACAGAACGCAGTATCTATCCATAAGTAATCAATTCCTGTTTTTCTCTATTTTGTATGCCAAATAAAACTATGCATTCATTTAAGGCTGAAAGTCAGAGCTGTTATGTGCAGAGAAAAAGAGAAGGAAACTTTGACTATGGTTCCATTACATTATTGGGGTTGTTCAGCCTGGAGAAGAGAAGGCTGCAAGGAAACCTTATTGCGGCCTTCCAGTACTTAAAGGGGGCCTACAGGAAGGATGGGGAGAATCTTTTTAGCAAGGCCTGTTGTGACAGAACAAGGAATAACGGATTTAAACTAAAGAAGAATAGATTTAGACTGGATATAAGAAAGAAATTGTTTACAATGAGGGTGGTCAAGCACTGGAACAGGTTGCCCAGAGAGGGAGTGGAGACCCCATCCCTGGCAACATTAAAGGTCAGGTTGGATGGGGCTCTGAGCAGCCTGATCTAGTTAAAGCTGTCCCTGCTCACTGCAGAGGCGTTGGGCTAGATGACCTCTAAAGGTGCCTTCCAACTCAAAGCATTCTATGATTCTATGATTATAATTTCTCTGGTAGCAGAGACACTTAAGAGGTACCTGTCCCAGGTGCAAAATATACCAAGTCAAAATGACATGCTCCTTATCAAATCTAGATCATCTCCTTGATCCAGTCTAGTGAATGCCTCAGAAACATTTGAATTGGCATAAACAACAAAGTTTGGACCTTTGACAAGGTGGGCAAATCCCTTAGCCAAGTTTTGCTGACAGATAAAAACCAACCAAGAAAATCTGCAGTCCTGTTCTCTGACCACAAATAAAGAAAAACAAGTTATTTGCCAATAACATGGCTCAAACACACTGTGTCAAAATACTAAGAATGCAGGCATTGCTGTACTACTGAAGTATCTGAGAACCATAAATACCAAGATAGAATGATTGCTATTTGACCCTACCAAATAGGATTCTGCTAAAAAACCTAACCCAACCCAAAAAACCCTACTAACCTATCATATGAGAGCTTGCATTTTTGCTTCTATATATGCAAGCTAAAACAAATTCCAGCCAATGCCTTTAGGAATTGAACAAATTCCTTAAGATTTTATATGTAAATAAAACACAAACACATGTAAAAATAAATTCTGGAGGGTTCACCAATACAGCATACGATACCATTTTTCTGGGGTTTCATCACTGTAGCTTCACTGAGGACATTTACTTTCGGGGGATGCAATGGCAATCCTGATAGCAATTCACAGCTCACAAGATCTTTGCATTTACAGTCACTGTTGAGTCTTAAAGAAACAAAAGTTTGTTTAACCAAATTAAACAGGTGCTTCTCCCATATACAAAATGCCTACAAAGGGGGATTAAGTGCATAGAAGATGAGAATTTCTTCAACAATTCACACAACAATTAAAAACTTGCTGTAAATTTAAATAGCTAGCAGTCCCAACAACTTTATTTTCATTACTCTCATTGCCTGGTCCAATCTGATTATGATCTTAGCTGAGATTATTCTGTCCTAAAGTGTAATTATATGAAATTCAACAAATAAGTAAAAAAGGCACCCGTGAACCACTTCTATTTTTTTTTTCCCCACTATGCTGACAGGAAGACTGAGATGATTTCTGTCACCCTTTAAGAAGCATCTACTTTTCAGTAGTCTGTTATGTAATATCTGCCAAAGAAGTAATCCACAAAGCTTTTGAAATTACACTTGAAGAGCCAACTGTTCTTTCCTAATAACTGACTCTACTCGGCAGAAGATTTAGGTGATTTCAAAGGGAACTCCAATTAAAGACTGTTCTGCCTTTAACTATTGCCAAATGTGTACATGCCAGATAATTAAACTACTAAAATGTGATGTTTTCCAAAACAAGCTACAAATATTGCTAGCAAAACACTTAGTGATCTCTTTCTTATTTGTAAATAAAGCCACAGAAGAAAACAATCCCCTTTCATGAGATCTTCCTCCCCTCCCCCCTTCAATTAAGAATCTAGGTTCAGTACAAAGGACATTTCAGCCTGCTTGCTGTTTGGAGACAGAAATAGGCCTGCTATCCCCTATGAGGGGCACATTCTAGCTATTTAATACTTCTCATACCCAGGACAATTCAAATCTTTCCTAAAGTGCAGGCTGTTTTTAACACAGTTTGAAATAAAAATGCTATGGCAGAGAAGAATAAATTCTATCTATAAACCCAAATTCTTCAATATTAATATCTTCTCTAGGCAATGTATTGTACTGGTCTCAGAGGAAAAAAATCTGCAGATCTAGTTACTCAGAATTTTCAAGTTGCCATGTAAAATATTTTTTATGCTTCTTGGCGGTGTCAGCCTCGGATCTGACACAACAGGATTTTCACAGCAGCTTCCCTTCAGGGTAACAATCTCAGCTCTCTTTTTAACCTAGATGGGAAACTACACACAATTTTGCCAGGAACTGTAAACTATATAGCTCTACAATCAATTTCTTTTTTTAAGTAACAGCATCCCTAGAAGCAGAGTTTGCCAAGTAAGAGCATGTTTTCTTCTAGATGAAACTTTGCAATGGTAACATTTTTGAGTAAAACTAGAGAAAATAGTTTTGACTCCAAATGAAGGAGTAAATGCCTCTTCTCTAACCGCAGAGAGTGCTGCATTTCAACTAAGGAAGTGAAGTAATGCAGTATCACTTGTGCAAAGGTATTTTATCCAGCATAATCTACTTATTCTATAGCGTAAAAACCTACTTATGCTACTAAGGTAAATTTAAATGGTTATTTTACCAGGAGGAGGAGCTTGGAGCTCTCTAGTGGATTAATGAAAAGATGCAATATTCTCCATTTAACAGACTTCTGGTACACTTCAAGTCTGTCACAGAAATGCGACTGGTACTGGAAAAAAGCAATACCCTCCGCTATGCCAGCTCAGGTTTCTTGATTATTGTGAAAATGACTCTGAAATATCTGTTATTTTTCTTCTAATTACTTAAGTATTCCATCAGTTAAGTATACTTTTTCTAAAAAGTCTTATTCTGCTTCATTTTTGGGCTGATGTCGAATGAAAGTTTCTAAGTCTGACACTTTAAGTCATATGTACAATAAACACTGTAAGCACAGCCTGAAGCTAGCAGAACAGTAGAGCATGTGCCTAACTCCACATGCCATGTTTTTAAGCGCCGCCTTCTACTGCTGTTCAAATATCTGTCAGCCTGAATTTGAATGAGATCTTTCAATTCTTTCATCAGTTTAGAAAGTCCAAAGAGGCAGAAAAGAAAGCTGTAAGTTTCACTGTTTTTTTGTTTTTTTTAAAGTTCTGGTAAATGCTATTGTGGCTGGAAATTTATCTTATGCTATACTCACATTGAGATGCCAAGGTGAGACACTGGCATAAAGTGGATATATTTCGTCAGCACCCAGAGGACAAAATAACCTCTATTGTCCCGTCAGGATATGATGACACTTGTCTTGTACTTTGCACAGTGAAATTATATTATTTCACATATTTATTTTCTTCATCACATAGTCACAGTAACATAGAAAAACTGAATTAAAATGGTGATGGTGTTTCAGTAAAAACATCACATTTCATTTGTACAGTAACTGGGGAACATCACAGGTTACATGAAGGACACAGTATACATACCTTTTTGCAGCGTCACCCTTTTTTTCTTGTTTAACATCAGGCACTCCATCTGCAAACCTGAACTGTGAAGATATTTAAAATGTACTTTCAGATACAGCAAAGCACTACTAAGCCTGTTACACTTTACACTACAGACTTAAAACTGTTAGTGATTGTTGGAAGGTGTGATAATACAGTCTTGACTGTAAAAACTGTAATTTGGACTGTAGGGTTACTCTTACACCATCTTTTTAAATGGACACACTGCCATTATACTCTGTGATCTTTAAAATACGGATTTTTAACTGGAAAAAAGGTGACATGATTGTCTTCGCCTCTCTTTGCTCCCACTGATAATCCCAGCAATTTTTAGGCCCACTGCCCAATTTTAACTGTGCCTGACAGATGTGTAGAAACCCACAAAAGACATTCTATCAAGTTTAATGAAAATTTAAAGCTGTACTGAAGAGAAATCTAAGGCTTTTGCTCAGCTGTACACCATGGTGTATAGGTAAAAAATCCCCAAAGATATGGAGAAAAAAGACAGCACCTAACATATTTGGGGGTGAGAATTTGAAAGGACTGATACTGAATAAAGTCACAGAATCCCGGCTTGGTTTTGCCCACTATTCATGAAGTAACTTGAATTTCCCATTATATCACAAATTTACGATAGCCAAAGAATTAGAGATGGATATGCTCTCCTCAGATTTCCAAACTTCATTTTACCAGTTCCCCAAATATTTTTAGGGTTTTCTCCATGGTTAGTTTTTGTCCTTCTCACGGCACTAGTAGTTGGAAAAGCCATCCAAAAACCAAAACCCCCCAATCACCCTAAACGATAAAATACTTGCAACAAGTGTTCTGCCATTCCACTCCCTCCCCAGGTCTGCACAGCTAGTTTTCCATCCGCATACAGGAATAGGTTTAGGGCTGTAGCATGTATTTTGTGGCTTAAGTTTGGTCAAGCTTGAGGTTTGGGTGAAATTAGTTGTACACCTTTACTGTTGTCCAACACAGCACAGAAAAGCAAACATTAGGACACTGATTTTATAAAGCCACAACACAATGAAGTAGTCCAACTGGGACTGACCTGGCAATATTGCAACAAGTACACCACCTCCAGTAACCTATACTATGTGACAGACCCTTTTATCCTCTCTAAGAGGTCAGGGAACAAAATGGTGCTCTTCACTTTGTGAATCACATGTTAGCAGCCCCAATTCCATCTGCTGAAGGAAATGTTTCTATTCTGTTTTTAAATAATGATTCTGCCAGGGAAACTGATTCCCTACTGTCTGATTACCTTACCAGTTACTTACCAGTTTTTAGCCATGTGAATTTTACAGTTTAACTTATCCAGTTAAAACCATTATCCACTCTTGCAGTAGTGGAAAACAGTAAATGCTATCAGCAGCTATGTCTGAGTGGCAGAGAGATGTAAATTCCAATCCATTATCAAAGAAGTAAATAGTATAAAACTTCAGCAAGTCTTAAAAGACCTAGACTTACTATCTAGAGGAAGGAGGACAGAAAGGGTAGAAAGGTCAGATAAAGTCAGTGAGCATGAAAATGGCTTAACGTTCCCTCTGAACTGCCAGGAAGTCAGTATGTTAATGTAATGGCCTGTCTGCCCAAGTAATGAGCCACAGAAGGATCCTCCTCGGATGTACGATGGCTGTGCAACTCCCTAGCTTTCCAACACCACCCCATCCTTCTGAGACTGTGTGATGAGAAGCATTTAACACCAGCTTTTAAAACTAGGTATGTTATGTAAAAATGTCACATATGCACAGCAGTAGTCTTAGGTGTTCACTGGAACAGTAATTTTCATACAACTGGTAATACAGAACTACTGTAACAACTGATATAACAGTACCTTGTTTCATTTCAAATTTGAAGATGAATTATTAGTGACAAGGTAAAAAGAACAAGTTCTGTCAAGCAAAACTTACATTGTCAATAGCACAATAATCTGTGAAATGCAAATATTCCTTTTATTACAGGAAATTAAAAATGTTGTTGATAAAACAGTACTAGTAATTAAAATTATCCAATTACATGGACTGTAATTTCTTAAACTATTTAGTGACAGAAAGCATGATTTCTCAGTACCTTTTCATCCACGTCAAAACTCTTTAAAAGCTTATCTAGTTCTCTCAGTTGCCCATCTTCAAGAAAGGCCTTGGTAACACCTCCCAAAGGACTGCTTCCTCTGGAGGAGTTGTAGGTTTTAATATCTTTAGCTGAAAATGTATAAACACATTACTTTATGTGTTTCCCATGCTACGAGACAACAAAACTTTTATTTCCTAAATATTAAAAGCCTTAATATTAATGACATTTAAGAACTCCTAGGACTTTCTAAATGTGAAATTTATATGTAAAATTTTTTCACCTTTAAAGCATGAACCATTTCAAATAAAGATTAAACTGAATCTGCAATTAAAATTCTATCCAAGATGTATGTTCTGTAATAGTCCCTGTAGAACAGGACAACAGGTTTATTTATATAATATTGAATTCAGTATTTTAGAAATAAATTCAGTTAAGCTTCATCATTAAAACACAGCCAAAGTTATGTATGGTAATTTGCTAAGCAAATGGAGACTTAGTCTTCGCTGGAGAAGGGGCTAAGTTAATCGTAATGACATGATGCAATCCTGAACTAAATATAGATAGCTCTGAGAAACTCTGAATTCCCGTAATACAGTAAACTCAATGAGAATTCAGTGTCAGGAAATTTCAGCACCTTTTGCAGATGCCACAGGAAATGAACAGAACACCTGACTGCAGCTTTCTGAAGCAGCTGCTCAGGCACAATAGCAAAGCTCTGCATAGAAGAGAAATTCACTATTTCATTGGATCACATGAATGAATTTCAACTGCACTGCATTGTCCAGATATCATATCATTATTGGAAAGGCTTTTATCTTACAGTCACTGATCTCTATATGATCATCAGTACAAGACACATCTGCTTGAATACAACATAGATTTCCACTTGAAAGATGAAGCGGATTGATGTCATCCAGAATACCTTAACAGTAGTATTTGTTGCCTTTCTTAGACTGTGAAGCCACTGAGACAAGCCACTGTGACCTCACTACACAAGACAAGACACCAAAGCAGTAATATGTATTTCTAAAGAAATACGGAAATTGTCAGTAATTACCAAAACCAGACGACACCTTTCTTTTGTTCTGTCTTTTTAAAAAGTCATACATCAAACATAAGTTACCATTGTGCATATTAATCTAAGAGCGTGATGCAATCCTCAGTTTCTCAGATCTAGGAAGAAGGACCTACTTAAACCTTTTTCTTTATTTTAAGCACCACAAAAAGACCCAAAGACTTTTAGCCTCAAACTTTGTTAGAACATGAAGTAAAACAACAAACAGTCTACAAAAATGCAGAAATTACTAAATAGTACAGGACTTGCCCCCAGGTTTGGTTTCAATCACCTCAGTACTGCAGATGCCATCGCACAGGCCCCTCTGGCTCTTTGTATCACCAGAGGCCTAACTGTGTACCTCCTCCCTACTCCTCCTCAGGGAACTTGTGCCTATTTCTTGGTGTCTGAACTCTTAAACCCTCATTACCTTTTGCCTTCTAATCACTGAAGCCTGAAACTTTCTCTCCCCAAACAGTCACTATTCACACCTTTTTCTCCACGAGGCTACATCTGCCCAAACCACTCACTCTTTCTACATGAACATAACACATTAATATGAAAAAACAGCATAAGAGGTACTGTCACAGACACTTTTCAAGCCTGCAGCAAATTCAACACATAATGGCAGAGTGACAGATTACTGACACCAGAAAGGGAAACACCGAGAACCTTCAAAACCAGTCTCAGCACTCTGTGCCTTCTCCAGTGTGTCAGTAACGTGCTTCTGTTCAAAGTCAAAATCCTGTTCCTCCAACCTATCTAAGAGAAACTTCCACAACAGATATACCTTGCATAGTAGGTCTGTACGCAAGCTGTAGAAAACAAAACAAATCACTTTCAGATGCTGCCTAGTTGGACTGTTCTGCTTAAAATAGGAAGAAAAAACCATTAAGTCAGAAGTATCCTTCTCTAAAAAAAAGTTAAGCATCCTTAAAAAAAAAAAAAAAAAGGTTTGTCAGAGGAATGGGCATAGCATCTGCAAAAACCAAAAGGACAACCTGGGAAAACACGTATTATAAAACTGTCTGCTGATGAACAACTTGGTTGTTCTCTTGAACAACCAAATGAGATTATGAGTCAGACTCCAAAGCAGTAGCACGGTACTCAGTGTCCTACTATCATCTCATCAACTAACAGAACCCCTTCCCTAAAATATCAGAGAGATGTCAAAAAAACCCACAACCAAAGCAAAACAAAAAACCCCAGTACTGCCAACAGACAAGTACTACACAGAAGTAGATATTCCTTGTAAGGGTCAGGTTCGTACCATTTCAAAAGACATCCATTTTATATGCATTAGGAAACAAATCACTGTTACAATAGAAAGATATTAGTGAACTGACACATTCTCATTTTATGTGGAAAGTGGAAAGCCTAGGTTTTGCCACTGAACATCTCGGTGGTTACTTTCTTCTCTTGATTACGCATTCAAAAATCTCCAAAGACTCTTACCTTTTAGCACCCAATCACAGGAATTTTCAGTATCATTTGACGTTCCTGATTCTTGTATGGTAATGTGTCTGTTTTGAACAAAAAGTGTATTTAAGATTTCCATCTTGCACAAAAGCAGAATTAATCTAACCAGTTACATAAATTAAAGTTCTCAGTAATACTGTTATCTAAGGACAGAATCCTTATGTACAACACACTGTTGTAAGACTGTTCTTAACTCACTCTTTTGGCTTTCTTATGTCCATCCCTACAGATATACACCTAAACATGTGAAGTAAAACCAAGACATTTCAAATCCCAGAATTTGTCAGTAAAAGCTCATTATCTCATTTCACCTTTGCCTAAAATACTGAGAAGGGAAATCTCCTCTGTATAGCAAATTATGGAAATACTGTGCTAATGAGCCAATTCATCAGTTTCTACAAACTGTGATTTATAGTAATTTTATATTCAAGACAATTTGCACAACAATGAATCTCAAAGACAGTAACAAAAACATTTGTTCATAGAAAGATACTTACTTCACCTATTTTAAAGATAAGTTGGAAAAAAACCTATTTCTCCTTAAAAAAAGCCTAGAAGGTAAAAATACATATTAAAATATTGTATACAGATTATCTAAAACAACGACATCATCATCACAGATTTTGGAAGCTCATACTTGATGAATGACACCAAGTATAATGACAGCAGGCTGCCTAGTAAAACGGAACAATGAAAATTTGCAACAACTTAGTGGAAATGAAAAAGTTCCCCAGTATGCGTAACTTGGAACTATACAAACCTTCAGGCACAGATACCTATGTATATACACGAGATACATTACGAAGTGGAGTTTAATAAGTTACAGCAAGTTTGCAGAGATGAGAGGGATTGTTATTAGAGGCAGGCTCTCTGTAGGCTTAGTTCCTCTCTCCCCCACATTTTATGTGAAATGCAAAGTCTGATTTTGCCTACAATAGTTGACTGACTTTCTTGTAAAATTGCAGTGCAGACAGTTCCACAAAGCTGTCATCTCCATACACATTGCTTAAAACTGAAAATATTTAATAGCATCAAGAGACTGAAATCTTCATATTCCAGTCAAAAGCCAATTCCAAATCTTTACCAGATTCTGCTAATTGTGTAGTGTGAAATAGTTACAGAAGCACTTTATAAATTCTTGTAAAGAAGGTGCCTAAAACACATACAGAAAACTACATTTATTACAGTACTTGGCATTTGCTGACCAGCCTGACAAATCTAGGAGCACTGACAGAACCAGAAGAAGTCAACACATTTTACAGATCTAGAAATGGAGACAGACTAGACCATGTCAGAATGTGGGATGCTCTTGCATGATGCTGCTGATTAAGTTTAAACAAATGTCTCTTTACAGCACAAGTTACACAAACCACAGTGTTCAGTTTGTTATTTTGCATATGAAAAATGGATTCAAGTTTAGGCTTTTTATTCAAAAGGAAAACAGTAAAATGCAGAAGTCTCCTAAGAGCAAGAATGGCTGCTGATGTTCTTTCAAAGGTATCCACTGAACCTACTAGTTCTGTTGGGAAGAAAAGACATACTGGATGCTAATTAGAGTTAAGTGCCTAGATTCCCTACATGAGAGGAAAGAAATACCTCAGATGATTGATTAAAAAACCTGCACTGTTGGGACTCACTTAGGGGAAGGCAATAGAAAATGGCAAACAAGCATATGTGAAAACTGAGTTTCACTGCCCCATTCAGGCTGCAGGTCCAGAATCCTTTCCTGATGACTGGCAACTAATGCCTGGAAATGACCAGCACTCACTCTTCTCTCCTTAAAACGCAACCACCAGAGGAATAACCAGTCCTACTCATCCTAAAGGTCAGAGCACGCTAACTGAATCAAACCATTTAGGACATAACAGAGCCTTTTCTGAATCTTCCTGGATTAAGAGACAGGACCTGCTTGCCCTACTTAAACCTACTTGTTCAGAGACATCAGTTCTGGGCACATGCACAAGCACAATTACAGTAGTTAGACAACTTTAAGTCAGAGATATGAAGCAATGTTAGGTGCCTCTTTGGTTGTTGGGTGCTTTGTTAGTTTGTGTAAAAAAACCCCAAAACAAAACCAAAAAAACAAAACCAAAACCCAAGCCTTATTTGAATTTTGGACCCCAATCACTGTTGTGACCAGTATGTTCTGCTTTTGAAGGACACGTGCTCTCATAATCTGAATTTTGGAAGCCAAAAATTATTATCCTTGGATTTTCATAACTAAAAACACCCCTCCAGCTTTTAAGGTCACAGTCAGTCAAAGGTGAAAAGTGTCACTGGCTAAACACATCTTGGTGTTTTAAATTCAAAGCTCAAACAAAATGGAGCCACACTAATAGTTACACATCCACAGTAGCTAAGAGTTACCATTGAACACTTGTCAGTTACCGACTCAACCTGGTACATCCTCCACTGTTTCAGTGCTTTGGTTTCACAATGAAACTTGAATGAAAAGTATTATTTCATTACAGCAACTGTCATTTTGACAAGCTGCTAGATCTCAGATTTTTGTAGTTGGAAGAACACCACAAATTACGGTACCAATCATTTCCTTTACAATTACAATTTAAATGCTATTAAACTCATAAGTAACACTCAACACATTTTAAAAAGCTTTTTAACAACCCAGCTATTCTTTCAGAATAACTTGCTGCTAGAGAAATACAGTTCTTACTGCTCTGTACCAATGCCAGACTAAAATACCAGTACACAAGATGTAATGTACTGAAACCCATCTCCATGCATACACTAAAACAGTTTCAGCAAAGATCCAGATTCTTTCTACCATCATCTGCCTGCTCTTATAAATCTGACGGGAAATCATAACAAAAGCTATGTATTGATACACCTAAAGAAAACATTCAGCAACAACCACCACGTGCAGCCATTAAATGCCTGCATTGCTCTTCTACCTAAAATCACCTAGATTACACTCATCTAGACTGTAATGGCTAACATTAACCAAATGTTAAACAAAACATGCATATAAACTAATATTTATACAAGTTAGAGACAGCTTACAATAGTGCAGTTCTGACTTGCTGTTCTACATGGACTGAAGTGGCATTACAAACTAACATTGCAACGAAGCAAAACCAAGTATGCATAAAATAAGAAGCCAAACAAGAAAACATAGACGATACTCTAGAATATCTCTAAACGGGAAAAAAAAAAAAGGACATTAAGAGAAACAATACGTTATTTTAAAATATGTAGCACAATGTGAGCATAACTCTACCAGCATAACAACTTTTTTTTGGTTGGCCAAAACCAAAGTTGAAGTCCGAGCTGTATCTGGTAAATATTAACAAAATAAAAACCAACAGTATGAACTGGCCATTATCTGGTATTATGTGGTGATATCACAAGCTACCTGATAAAACTGTGGTAAGCTCTATTGCCTTATTTTAATATTCTTATATTCAGTTCATTAATAAGTTCCTGGCTCTTACCAACTACGATTAGCCACCATCTAATGATCTTTGCATCAAATTATGGAAGGTAAAAAGCAAAACCGGACAATTTTGCCTGCTTCTTTAACAAATTAAGGGGAAATTCTAAGAAGTTAGAACCATGCATTTTTATTTTCCTTGGCTGATGGCAAGCAAATTCAGCAGATACCAGGAAGAAAGCTGAAATACGGCTTTCAACAAGTTCAGTTTTCATCTATCTAATGGTTGTGATAATGTTACCCTAACTCAATGTCATTACTAATTAAAGGGAATATCTGTCCTCCCTACAAAGTACTTACAAGATCCAGTAAAATTTTCAGTTAGTATTTATATAAATAGCAAACTTCACTGCCATAACCAATACATGAGTGTAAAGGGCTCAGAAGTTCTGGTCTTCCATTCTGTGCAACAGCTGTCTGAACAGTCAGTTGGAAACCGTCTCTGAACAGCCATTATTACCCTGGGATAATAAACAGCGAATACTCATTCTTTTATACAGTGTATATAAGATATAAACTGTCCACAAAATGAATACTCATTCTAATAAATTTACTATGATACAGCCTAGCTGCTTCTTTAGAAGTTGGATGCTCCTACTAAAGACCTGCCCTGTTCTTCAGAGGCCTGTTTTGGCAGAAGTTTTATTGTATTAACATCTAAAAGTTTCATATTCTCATGTCTAAAAACCTGTTCAGTACCTCAAAGATGATTTGTTTCCTCTTTTGCACATGGGTTTAATGAAGGGGAAAAGGATAAGGAGAGCAAAGAGTAAAAAAAAAAAGGAATGCAACTATAAGATGGTACAATGTTGAAAATAATTAAAACATTATTTAAAATAAGGATAACATAAAGCCACCCAGAAAGAGCAGAGGAATAAAATTAAAACACCCTTTCAATAAAAAACCTGATCTTTAGAGGAAAATCTTGTACTATTTCTAGCTAAGCTTTATGTTTTTCTTCGTGAGATGAAAAATTTAAACTTAAAACTCATTTATCAAACACAAGTATCAAAGCTTAGTGAGAAAACAGACTGGACATTTGACGAGTTCCCATGAAGGACTACTACTTCTTTTACAGAAGTTTGTTTCTACTTTAAACTTCTCTTTCCCCTTCAGTGACTTTTATTATCATCTCAAAACACAGAAAAACATTAAAGCCTAGTAATTTACACCAGGGAACTGCTGAATGAAGATGCAGGATCATAAACATCTATAACATCTTAGCCAAATTACAGATTTGAAAACTATTCACAGGTCCGGGGATAGGAGAAAAGCAAGGAAGGAGAATGGCAGAATGGAGTATTACTGTGAAGACAACCATGTACTCATACAGACCCAGCAAAAGAATAAGCTACACCTAGAAAGTAAAAAATATTTCTAAGTATTATACCACTTTACCACTAAAAAACTACCCTCAAAGGGGTACGTACTATCTCAAATCAAGTCAGATATTTTAAAATATTAAGTTCTTTATTAAGAGTATTACTCTTAATTAGCTTTGTTTATACTTTCATATTTCATTTCACTTGGTCTAAACCAATTCTTTAAGACTATATTTTCCTTTGATTCAGAATTTATCCTAGTTCTTACGAAGAACAAATTAATGTATTTGCATTCAGAATACTGTCATACCTCAATCAAATTTTGACACTTAAAATCAACCCAGAAATTACTGAAATTCTGTAAGGAAGCCTGACCACTACAACCAAAGTATACTGATATGAGAACAAACTACTTAGGATTACTGTAATAAAAATAATAATATGCATACCTAAAATTATCACCTACTGAATCTCTCTTTTCTGAGATAACAGGATACTCAGGCTTAAGATCCTGCTTTCTGTCTTTAATGCAGATGTTAGTATAGGATGCCTTCACAGGACAACTTTCACAGTCTGCAAGTGCAAGCTCCTCTTCATTATTGGTTCCAAAAAGGTCAGGGTCATCCTGAATCACATCAATGACAAGAGCATCTTCTTTGTAAGCTTCAAGAACATCTGGAACATTTTGACTTTTGTGTTGTGAAAGATTCCCTCTTGATTTGCTATCATCATTTATTTCTAATGCAATAGGGTGGTCAACTGCATTCCAAGAATGATCAGGAAAATCAGATTTTAGTACATGTTCAGTACCATGGAAATCAGGCACAGATGACTCTAGCTGTCCATCAAGAAAAGGATGTGGATATAAAGAAAAATGTTCAGGGAGTGCAGACACCTCATTTGAAAGGTTTTCAGAGCCATTACGCTGAAAGTCCTTACAGTTGATCTCATCTGCTTTTTTCTTTACGGAAGCTGTAGACATAGCATCACTCATGACAGGAAGAGGCTGCTGCTTGGAATTTACCAAAAAATTCTCTCCACCTGTTTTCTGCCTTCTTGAAACACTAGTGCTGCCAAGAAGCTCTAGTGGACTACAGGTCTTTCTTTCAAATGAATGGACAGATTCCAGTTTCCTGGATTCAGGTTTGTTTCTGCATAAAGGAATTTTGAATTTTGTCAGGTTTCCAGCGTTTGATACTTTCATTGGCTTTAAATCACAAAATGTCTGGTTCACTACTGATGCTTTATGGCTGAACTTTCTTCTGTTTTTGTTACCTGTAGATGTACTACTCTGGACTGTCACAGTCAGGTTTCTTTTTGTTATAGCTCCTTTATTTTTATCTTTTTGTTTTGTTGTAAAATTCAAGGTTGCTTTGACTTCTTGCACATCATCATGGCTAAAAGCCACAGCACTTCTATCCATATTAACTGGTGATTCCATATTTTCATTGCTCATTCTCGAAGTCTCATAAATATCCATGGGAGAGGATTCTGGTGTTTCAAGTGAAGTCAGACATTCAGTATTTGGATCCATTATTTTATGTGTAGATTCTTTGTTAATTTCTGCCAATGATGTATGCAAACCCAACCGTCTCAAATTCCCAGTCACAGCACTGTTTCCTACAGCTTCAACACTGCTTTTATCAGAGGATTCCTCGAAGGCAGCCCTCAAAAGTCTTTTTCCTTCTGAGATGGACCCATGATTTTTATGAACCCACTCAGAAGTCCTGGCACAAGATTCAAAAGGCCAAACATTTTTACCAGTCATAGGTACTGTTCTTTGACAGGTAAACTGCTGCAATTTCTTACTAACTTTCTTCAATTTTTCATGTGTCTTGCTTTTGTGACAATTGGAATCATCATGGACCTGAGCTAGCACTCTCAGGCTACCCAAGGCAGCAGAATGATGTGCCACACTGTTTGAATTTTCTCCTTTTCCAGTTACAGAGAGCCTCAATGTCTTCTCAAAGCCATCTTCAAATGAAAGTAATTTGGTACTGTTCTTTCTCCAGACTGATGTGTTTTGTGCTTCATGAGTATTTTTTCCTACATGAAGATTTGAGGTATGATCACATGAAGCTGACAGAGTAATTTCGTTATGCTTTCGTCCTAAAACTGCAAAGGAGCTTGACATGGCAACTGCTGCTTCTTTTTGTAACTCAGACTCACTGCATTCATTAGCCATGTCTGTGGAAATATTCTGCACTGCTGATTTCTCAGTGATTTTCATCTTTTTTCTAGGCTTTCTACCAATATTGCACCTTTTTCCCTTTAAACACTTATTGTTTTCACTCTGACAGCATGAAAAAAATCCTTCTTTGTTTTGAGTTTTTTCGTTATTAAACAATAAACCACCTTTTATGGGTGATCTCTCATTTTGCATTCTACTAGTGCTGCAATTCATATCACTCTGTTCAACAGTACCACCAGGAAAAACATGCTTCCTTTTATCCCGGGCTACATGGAAGAATCCACTTAATTTATAACTGCTGGTAGTTCCACTAGCTGAAGACTTCACGAATGTATTGATGTAACTACAGGCCTCTAATCTCACAAATGGATTCTTTTCTGTTGCACAGAGCAAGCCATTACAACGGCTCAGGGCATTTCTGCAATGTTCAGCATCACATTTTGCAGATACATTTCTCACGTTTTCAGCTACAGTCACACTAAAACTTTGCAAGCACTTGATTTGATCAATTCTGGGTTTCCTTTTTTTATACTGCACACCAGACTTTTTTGTTACAGGATGGCATAGAAAGCTCTTGCTCTGAGTCCCACCTAAAGTAGGAGATTCAGAGTAGTGAGGTTCCTTTTCCTTGGAATCTTCTGATCTCTTTTGATTTGTCTTAAGCTTCTTCACAGCCTGTGTACTGGAGTCATGCTCAAGTGCTTTCCATTTTTCCTTTGCTGATTAAAAAACAAAGCAGTGTCATTAAAGAATACGCTAAGGGAAAAGACTATCCTATTGCAATATTTTATAAAGAGAACAAAAAACATTCTAGGCTACTAAAGAACATGATACTGTGTAAGGCTAAAACATTTCTGTGAAGTTTTACCTTTTTTTTTTTAAATGAGCACTGTTAGCACACTTACAGTAACAAATGATGTTTTGTTTTCAGAAATAAATGCAAAGATGAACAGAATCTTAGGGTTTCATATGGACAGTAGAAGTTGTGTATTTAAAACACAGGTGAAAATCAAATCGGAGCAAGTCTGGCAAGAAAATGCAGATGCTGTTTGCACACTCAGCCTTAAAATCTTTTGTTTACACAGTAGATTCTCTGTAATAGGAAAGCTTGTTCATAAGAATATAGTAATTTATTTCAGATACATAGTCCAACCAAATGTATCAGACTGTTCAAGAAGATTCAGGAAAACTGCAGTACTTGCATTTTTATGAAGTACTACTTTTTATTTAAAAGCAAATACAGATTATGTAAAAAACTGTACATCTGAAAGTTTCGTCTGGAGAACGGACTCAAGAATGTACTATAAAATGCTGGGGTTTTTTTAGATTTCAAAGTTTTTAGTTTTCAAAGTAAGATACAATTTTAATACCTCAGTTTTTCAGAATATGGTTTCTAGATAAAATATTTAGTAATAATAACCTACAGCAAATATTTGTCATTTAAATGTACCCACTTTGGAAGTAAAAGAAATGTCTTTTAGACAATTGTCCTGAAAAAAATGAGACTTTTAAAAATCCTCTTTCAAAATTGTTCCAGTTTGATACAACAATCTCTTAAAACACCAAAATACAATCTTTGTTTCTACATCTTTTACTATTTTGCAGAGAACAGCAACTAAAAAGCAAAAAGTTCTGAAAACAAAAACCAGCACCCTATAAAGGCAAGCACTAAAACAAGACAGCATGATACATATTCAAAAATAATCAAATAATATACAGATGAATGAAGAATTGACTACCTTTTTTTTTGGCTTTGTTGAAACTATTGCCTCCTTTTCTGCTTGACCTATGCATAAATGAACTGACCACTTTTGAGGGACAAAACAAAAAATAAAAATCTCTTACTCGAGGCCTCTTGCTGCAGATACCCCTTCCTCCCCCCACCCCACCCAAAAGGGTATCTGGTCTCCTCTCTGTGCTAAAAAATTGCTTTTCTCCTTCAAGAAAAGCCTTTGCTCTTCCTAAAAAGCTGTCTTCTTCCAAGACTGGTGTTCACAGTACCGTAAAGCAGACCCTAGCTCTTATCTCTACACTTCTTGAGCTAAGTCAGCAGCCACACACTAAGAGTCACTTTGAGATAGGGTACAGGCCACTCTTTCCTGCCCCCACGACTTTATCCCACACAGACACATCTGCAAAATAAAAATTACTTCCCATTTTTTCACTTTTTAATGGGGTCTTACTGCAGCACCAACCCCTCATCGTGGGAGCCCAAATTCTGCACCTGTACGTCTGCAATGGGGCACAAGCGCTTACCACTTTCCCCCAGGCTGTCTGCTCCTTTCTGAAGGTTTGAGCTCTGCTGCTCTTCTTTCACGCAATGCTTGTGCATCTTTCCTCTGGCTGTTGGTTGTCCTTGGCCGCTTAGACCCTGTAGCCGCTGTGACACCAGTGCGTTTCTGTCCCTCTTCCTCAGACTAACAGCTCCTTTCCTGGACTTTGGGCACTGCGTATGCAGTTCTAGCATGGCAGATGTACCCCTCTCTCTGGGACCTTGTAGTTTTGGTTTCATGAAAGATGTCCCGCCTTTCTTGCTCAAGCATCTCTTTCTTTTCTCCTGTGTCCCTGGCTTTCTTGATCCAACTAAAGAACACCCATCCAACTTCTCTGGCATATCTACCTCTTCCTGAGGTTTTGGTTCAGACGACGATTCCCGAGTCCCCAAATTCTTCTTAAGATCCGGGATTTGCACCTTTAGTATCGTTATGGAGTCAGTGCTTTTCATTTCAGTGCTACATGTGCCCTTTCTGGGTTGCAGCACCTCTGGTTCTGGCAAAGAAGAAATGCCACGTCTCTCTGTGCTCTCAATTTCCTCCTCTGAGGATGGGATTTGTAATTTTATTTCCATGAAGGAATATTTATCTTTTTTCCCTGAGCTCCCTGAACTCTCCTGGAAACCTGAGAGGTTCAGTCCTTCTGAGCTATGTTCTTTCCTTCCAATCCCTGCTGAGAATTTATTTTGCAAAGTAGTTCCTGAGAGAAATAGCTGTTGACCTTGTCCTGTCCCTCTCCTTACAGTCTCATCCCAGCACAGTGCTGCAGCCGTAGTCGCCGCCTGCCAATCTTCACATACAGCAGTATCTGAAATCGGCAGAGCTACACCCTTGCTGCGTCTGGCAGCCCTCCTGCACTGTATCCCCTTGTATTTTCTACCTGGGAATCTCTGGCTACTCTTACCTTGCTCCTTCTGCATGGGCACAAGAGGAGCAAATTGCTCACAGGAAAGGCTGGAGAGCATGGCAGGTTGCAGACAGGAAGATAAGGTCTGCTCAGGCTTTCTCTTTGGTGCCAGGGGAGGACTCTGCTTGACTACCAACTTTTTCCCTGGCTCACGTCCTACCCTCGCACCCAGAGAGCTTGGGCCGGTGACCATGCTGTCAGCCCACTTCACGTCGCTAGCAGTTACCACTTTCCCTGACCTTAACTGCGGCATCATAGGAGCCTAGAGACAGCAACAAAACCCACCAAATCCACTCATCAGTGCACCTTTAATGACATCCCAGCTAGCCCGGCACCCAAGGCGGGCACAGGCCCTACCAGGAGGGGAGCACACCTGAGCTACCGCCTCAGGGGTCACCCCGGGGGAGCCCAGCCTGGCAAAAAGCAAGCCCAGGGCGCCTGGAGAAAGCCCACGGCCACCAGCGAGCCCCCACCGCCGCCCCCCCAGCCCGGGGCAGCCCCTCACCGCGGCGGGGGGAAGAGGAAGCAGCCCCGCACCTCGCCCGCCTCAAGGACGGCGCCGCGGCCGCCCATGCCACGCAGCCCGCCGCCTCCCGCGCCACCCCGGCCACCACCGGGCCACCCGCCCTCTCCCCGTCCGTCGTCCACCGATCCGGCCCTCGACGCTTCGGCCGAGCCCCGCCTGCCCGCAAGGCGCCGCTCGCAGAGAGAAGCAAGTGCCCGCCGCCGCAGGTAATGGCGGCGCGGCCGGCGCAGGCGCAGGCGCAGGGCGGGAGGCGGCCCAGGGCGGCGGCGTGAGGGCGGCGGCGTGAGGGAGGCTCCGAGGCGGGGCGGGGCGGAGCGGAGCGGCGGGGCCCTGGGCGACCGGACCCTGCGCGGCCGGGCGAGCCGACACTCACGGGCGGGGGGAGAGGAGGGGCGGCCGCGGTGCTGCGCTCGTCCTCTTGCTGGGTCAACGGTGCCCCCTTCATGGCGGAAGCCCCTCTCCTGAGGCGGGGCCGAGCACCGGGGTGGCAAAGGCCGCTCCTCTGGGCGGGTGCCGGTTTCTTGGTTTCGGCTGAGGAGCCTTCGTGCTGCTCCCTTGTTGCCCGAAGCCCCGTGCCAGGGTGAGAGGCCACCAGGCCTTGCTGCAGCCATGGCCATGGGCTCAGGGGTGGCCCAAGGTACCAGGGTCCTGCGTGGAAATACCAAATCCTGCGTGGAAATGCCAAACCCTGCGCAGCGCCAAATGGCGGCGAATGTTCAACTCGCCCAGAGCTGAGAGTTGGGTAGAAAAAAAACCCCAGACTGCCCGACTCACCAGTTTCTTCAGGTGTTTCATCCACCTCAGTGAAGCAGCCTTACCTGCTTTGTCTGCAGCACTTCAGAAGCTCTCCAAAACTGAGGGGTGATGCGCTTGTTTGCGTAACTGTAGCTTGCATAAACTTTGTATTTCAAATAACACAGCGTCTCAGGACTGGAGTTAGGGAAAAAATAGCTCAAATAGTTAGACTATATAGTCGGAAAACAGCCAGAGTTGGTGTTCGGGCTTCGAAAGTGGTAGTTCCAACACAAATGGAGGACATGAAAGCTTGCGGACCGTTCACTGCGTGGTAACGCAAACACGTAGAAGTTAGCTTACAAAAACAATGCGGTACAAAGATTGAGTCTAAATGAGGAGTGCTATGAAAATCACAAATGCTAAAACTTAAGAATGTGACACTTTAATGCCAGCAATGCGATCCGCAAAATTGCACGTGGTTGATAAATGATTGTGTCCTACAGGCGGTCCCTTTCTGTTCACAGGTGGTCTTTGAGGGATGAAGTGCCTTATTCAAATTCATTTCACCCAGACTTAGTGCTTGGTGGTGTTCACATTTCATGCGTCCTAGTTTGAGACCCATGCACAGAAATAAAGCTTTTTGTGTCACTACTTTCTACAAGTGCAGTACTGTGGATATAAAAGAGTAGTTGAAGAGTAAAGGCATATTTTACCAACTGACGTTGGCTCACTATGTGACCTCAGCTCATGTTACTCGCTTTGTCTCTCCATCTACAGGTAGAGATAATACATTGCTGTCCAAATAAAGACAGAGAACACTGGATTTTCAGCAAAAGCTTTCCATAGATGAGGAAAGAACAGGCAGGCTGGGAAGCCATTCACTTCCTTTTGCTTATCATCTTCTTAGGTTGCGCGTATGTGCTTAAGTACAACAAAAAAGCCAGCAAGTGGCTAACTAAAGCTAATAGAAGCAAAAAGTACAGGTTTCTTAGGCAGTTCCTCCCCTGGCTCAGTATTGTGCTTCAGGTCCTTGGGACAGAAAGGACCCAGTAAAAGGGAGTTAACGGCACAGCATTTATCATCGTCAGTGTTCTGCAAGGCTAGTATTACATAAAACATTCAGCTCTGGCAAAATTTAACCTTCTCCAGTTCAAATATAACCTTCTCCAGTGGGTAACACAGTCTTTTAAGTTTGATAACAAGGGAAGAAAGAAAAAGACACGCTGAAAAGCAGTAGTAAAGGAAATCTGGAAGAGCAGCGTATGAATTATCTTACCTCTCTCCAGTATAATTTTTAAGATTTGAGTATTTAGTCAGTTATTTACAATGATGAGAACTCTACTCAGACCAGATTTTTATGAAAAGAATAAAAAATGTACTTGAAATGAATACTAATTAAAGATATTCTTCATGAAAGTCCTTTGAAAAAAGGGCTAGAGCCTCAGAAAGGACACTTGGAAGCAGCTGTGGATTATGTTAAAAAACATTGCATTCAGTTCACAATACTGCTAGAAAGAGGTAGTATAAACATTGTCTTGCAAAGTGGATCAATTTGACCATCTTTTAAAAATACTTGAAAAAAGAGAGAATTTTAATACACAGACATGTTATTTAAAGAAATTCTGTGTCAAGTGTGTATTAAAACTGTAGGTTATTAAAGTGGAAATAACTTTAAAAAATCATATAAACAGCTTAAGGGGAAAAAATGAGTTCTTTTCACATTCCAACAACATTTGAATTAGTAATACTACAAGGAAATGCTTAAACTTTATTTTAAAATTATATCTTGTTTGGAAATAAAGATAAATGCTTGTTTCTCTTGAGTTTTGTAAGTCCTGTATCTCAATGCCATATCTAAATTTTAGAACTAATTCAACCTTTGCTGATCTGTTGCTTTGTTTCACTGGCTTCTTGTTCATCCTAGACACTTAAACACAGTAATAGAAATATGAGGTACCGAGTGTCTGAAAGTAAAAAGGGAATCCTGGTGCCTAAACCCTTTTTTTTTCAGAATAACCAGTACACTCAGAGATGCCTGGCAATTTCCAAGAGGGAAAAAGGAACTTGTGTGACTACGTTTATGTAAAGTCCATGAAATTATTATTTCTTTCTTCTCTCAGAGGAGTAAGTGTGTGCACTTAGCCCCCCAGCTAATGTTGTTTACATTGCTACTGTGGAGAAATTGTGGCTGCAGATCTAACAATGAGACATTTGAGTAACCTTCCAAAAGATTTTGAAGGGCTGAAATTTATAAACACATAAACGAGCTACATAAATGAGCAAATCATATAAATGTTTTACTGGGCTGTATTTTAGACTTTGCTAATACACTCACCTAGCAACGGGAATTAAGTCTTCTTTTTTAGCTAGGGAACCGAAAAGAATTAACTTGAAAATGAATTGGGTTTTTTGTGAGGCAATGTGAAAAATGTCCCCCTGGACCACTTCTTTTTGCACTGCTTACATCTTCATGCTTGGCTGAGGGATAGACTTGTTATCTCTAGCAAACCTTAGTGGAAAGAGTTTGGCTGTGCTGTAATAACTGAGACTGAGCTCTGAAGAATACGCGTAGTCTGTTACATTCTTAAAACACACCGAATTAATTCCTTAAATAATACAGCTGAAAAGAAAGAGGGAAGAGTTTTAGTCCCGTATGTCTAAGAAAGTATCCTTTTATAACCTCAAGGATTTATTTATTAACAGTTCTGAGCTATTGGTTTTGCAAAGGTAGCACCCAAAGATAGTAATCAGATACGATTTTTAAGTAATTTCTTTACCCCCTGCCTTCCGTTAAAATGCATGGGTGTTTTGGAAATAGGTGCATTGCTAATCTGTTGAACTAAGGAGTTTTGTCTCAAGCCATTCATGTATATCCCTCTAAAACTGCCTTTGCTTTCCATTCCCAGGCACTTAATGCAGGAGCCGCCTTTGACATGACGTCTAATGAGAATCATGCTAACTGCCCTTGTTAGGCTTGAGGTACAAGGTACACGTTTGACTCATGTCCTTGGTAGCTCAAGTGTATAGGTGTTGATCCAGTTTATACTAACAGCTGTTTGTCTGCTTGTCTACCCTGACAATGTGAACTCAGTTAGACAAGGGCCACTATGGTGTTGAGAGCAGAGGTACCGCAGTGGAAATACGTGATCTGTTTTATGAAGTAGCTGAGTGATTACACTACAAGGCATCATGATGATAGACTAGGTGAATCTTGTGAGTAGCTAGGTATTTCAACCTTTATTTTGGTGTCTGTTTTTATTATAGAGCTGTACAGGGTAGATTAAAGTAACTTCATTTTCCACCAGTTTAAAATGAGACGTTGGAGGAAAAAGGACAGCTGGTGTATTTCATAATGAACCATCTGGCATTTCTTGGTAGATCCTCTGATTCCTAATTTACTACTGAATTGTGACAGCATGAAAATCAAAATTATTGATTGTGTGGAATCAGTGTTTCCCTCTGGCAGATTTTATGCTCCTTCAGTTTCTGTCAAAGGATAGTCATAGGAGGGATAAGGACCTCTCACACTGAGCTTTGCAAAGCTTTGAAAGTCATCTATACCGTTTGCCTTTTTTTTGGTAATCATGCTACTTGACATTTATTCTGGAAGACTGACTTTCCAGATGATCACATCTGATCTGAACGTTACAGAAAGTGGCACTAACCGGTTTTAAGGTTCCACGAGGGAACTCCTGTGTGAGATTCATATTCTGTTTTATTCCCTTTCATTTACGGCTCTTTTAAACTTCCACTGCTAGGAGTTTAAGAAGTAAATGAACTAGCTAGCTGGAATTTGAGATTCAAAAAATACAGATGCAGTAGAGGATTAACTAGTCAAATAGGAGGCTACACAGTCAGTCTCAATTTATTTTAAAATTCTCTAAATAAAGCATATCTTTCCTTTAACTAGATAGTACATAACCATGTACCTACCACTAAATCTGCCTTTAGAATCAACATCTTTTAGTGGCTGGATGAAAAAGATGTTGGACTTATGAGGAAAGCATCTGCACACCAGCAAGTACATGACACCTCCATCTTGCTGCCAAAAAGGATTATGAAATGTGATCTCTAAATCAGAAATTTAAAAAAAAGAAAGGAAAAGAGGAAATGGAAGTTGAGTAAGTCAGAGCTAGAAAAGGCATAGGAGTAGAGATGCTAGTCGTGGGGTAGGGCATAGACAGAGTGTAATAAAACAGTAGATAAACAGGGAAAACAGTGCTAGACAGAAATCAGACAAAAAAATCGGCAAATTGCTTCAGAAAATCACCCTTAAAAAAGACAGGAGAGGTGAAGACAAAACACAGTAATGGGAAACTTCTCTGTGGTTCAGACTGACTGAAGAAACAGTGAAGGATTGTCTTCAGCAGTGCTCCTAGGAAAAGTAGAGAGTGCCTTGAACTTTGCATGGTGACAGTGATCAATCACAAACTAGAATCCAAATGTGAATCCTAATTAATGTTGCTGTTGGGCATTGAACAGTGACTGGCTCCTAGGTTCAATTTCTTGTGCTATGGTCATCCATTAAGGCCTTACATCTCTCTCTGCTTAATAATGTCAAGGTGGCTGGCATACAAAGTGTGGAGCCTCAGAATAACTTGCTGTGTCTTTTCTTCCTTGGGTGATTCATCCATATGCATCAGATCACTCCACATTCCCCAGTATATTATATAGTTTGCATATATAGTTTTGAACCTGAGGAGTGTATTTGCAGTTACTGTATGTTTTCAGAACTTGAATGTGAGTTTTTTGAGCTGCAGATCTAGGAAACAACTGCTGCTTACCTTTTTTTTTTTTCTTTTGAGACAGTATTACCCTTTAGCAATGAAAGTACCTTTTACAGTTGATTAAATATAATTGTTTCAGCCATGCTGACTGTATTGAGCAATGGCCTGACTATAAAGCTTCCCCTAACCAAAGCAGCATACAACCATTTAAAAACATATGCTGACTTTACCACTGAACATTTTCTCACTGGCATATCCAGGGTAATCTATGGGAAGAGTTTTGACATTATTGGTTCATGTGTGCAACAAATTGCTGTGTAGGGAAGGGGAGAGGAGACCAGAGATTTACCTACTTTTGCATTCATCTGCTTACTTCCTCATATGTAATTAATGATGCTATTTGAAAACAACAGAAAATGATCTTCAGATAAACCAGGCACATACTAGGTGCTGTAATGAGGGTTTGAGGTAAAATTCATTGATGCTAAGTCAAAGCAAGGCACCCATTCAGCAAGGAGTTGCATCCAGCATAAATTCTTCAGTTAATATCGACATCACTTGCATATCTTCATACTTTGATGAGCTGAGTGGCTGGGTCATAACCTCTTAAGTGGTATCTCAGCTACTTGTATTCTGCGTATGAGAAGACAGGTTCATTTAAAACTAAATACTCCTTGCCTGTATGCTCTGCTGCTTAACCAGCATTTGGGGACAGATAATTTCTTTTTCATCTCTTCACCTAGATAAATATTTTTCTAATCAGCAAGAGGATTGTTGATGTGTTTGTGATGGCCCAGGTTCCATCTGCAAGAGTCTCCAGTATTCTGCTTGGCTGTCATCCGGTGGGTCAGACTGAGCATGTAAGTAATTATGGAAAGTGTTGTTTCCGGAGTCAATGTCCCACAAACAGCAACTCTGTGACTGCAGAGAGCTGATCAGAATGTCTCTGTACCTGTCAGGTGCAGACAAATATGTAATTACTGAAGAAACGAGATGTTTCACTGTTAAAGGAGGAATTATTTCCTGGACTGCCCTTCAGCCTTGCTGCTTTCTAGAGCGATTCCTTTGATTCTAAATAAAGAAAAACTCCTTTAAGGATATAATACTCACAACAGCTCTGAAACCCCATTATGAGTCATGACTCCACTGTAGGCTTTCTGCATAATATTACTATTACTATTACATTGGTAGAAACCTAAAGTGAGTAATTACATTCCTGGTGCACAGGCCACTCAGCAGAGGACGGCTGAATGAGCCATCTCAAGTGCTAGTTTCATGAAGACTTTCTGAGCAGAGACTGTACATGGATGGTTTAAAGACTTTTATTCATTATGATAATTAAAACTGTGGTTTCACTGCTTATTTGGCATGTTGCTCAACATGAGAATTGGAGTGCTTTGCATTAATCATATTGTGATGATCAGGTGAGAAGTGAGGTTACACATTCGCATGGCGTAGGGTACAGAAATCAAGAAGTGTAGGTCTTCTCTGATGTTACTGTATCTGTGCAGCAGTACCTTCCTTGCACCTCGGGAGCCTCTCTTTCAAAAGCTTACTCACCTGTAATAAGGCTGGCAATAAGTGATAATTCTCAGTTAATAGCAATGTTGTTGTCACTGTTCAGCAGACAAGTCAGAACAGCAAGGTAGTCTATTTCCTTCTTGGCTGCAATGATGGTGTTGCACTCACTGTTTGTGTGCCTGCTTATGTCAGTCATTCCTTCCTGGCCTCTGAGTAAGTATCAAACATTGGGCAATTCTGTCTAAATTTGACTGTGATGGGATAGAGACCACAGAGCTATTAAGTTCCTGCATATTTCACGAAGGTGGACATCCATGTAGATGAGAAATCATCCGTGGAAAGAAAGGCTAACCCTTTATTAAACATCACAGAATCCACAGAAAAGAGAGATGTCAGATACCAGGTCTTGTCCTACTGCTTACAGAGCTACTGATTATAAGCTCTTGAACAGGGTTTCAGGCAGGACTTCCTGTCAGGGGACATCTTGCTTATAAGAAGACCTGCTGGAGGGGAGCGAGCTTCCATGGGAATTACACTTGCTAGCAGAGCTTCATGACCAAAAGGCCCTAAATGTTGTTCTTGAGGGGTTCCTAAAGCTGGGGCACACAGGCTAGTAGCTGCAAAGCAGTATTAATCTGTATGTGGATTAGTATGTTTCCATATGTGACACATCTGAATGGTTTTTAAGAACTGTTCTAATAAATGAACCTCTTCCTTGGTCAATGTGAATTTACAGCAAAATCATTTTTATGTATAGTTTATGCTGTGTAATAGAGCTATAAATAAATGTAAATAAACGATATCTTTATTTACATTAAAAGCATATAGGTTGCTCTTGTAAATATGCAAATAGTATTTATCTTTGCAGCCTATGTTTGAGTTTCCTATTCTGTTTTGAACCTTGAAAAGAGCCAGGGAGTAATTGGTATTCGTTTTGCATGCTCAACAGTCTGAAAAGAGACAAGTGAAATCAGTCAATTGTCTTATGTGGGCTAAGAATGATGCCTTCAGGGATTCAGGTGATCAGGGCTAGGTGAATGCTGAAGCCTCTACCTGTGGTGCAGGATACACTTGGTGCCTTGTCTTTTCCCCACCATCCCGTAACATTTACATTTCATCTTCAGGTAGTGGTCGGTCACATAAATCTACATTGTGGTCTTCCACGGGGGTATTACCTTGTTGTTCCTGGCCATTGAGGAAATTAAATAACCAAAGACAAATAATTTTTCAAATCAGGAATCTGTTTGGATATTTTTAACTAACATCTTTCCTTTGGTGCAGTTACAGACTTCTGTGGATACAATATGTTCCCTTACTTTATAGGCTGTATTTGTTAAAACAGAAAGATGAATTAACAAATTGCTGCCTCATTAAAAAAGTCAGGCACCATGTACAGCATTTATTTTTGATGCTGCTTTTTCAGAGACCTGTTTTCTGATACCCTCATCCTCCTCTTCTCTTTGCCTAAATAAAAGTTGTCCGTGGAGTGAGATGGGAAGGAGGTTATTGTAAGTAGTTCAGGGTCTGCACTGAGTCCTTACATTCGCTTTGGAATTTGTCAGTGCAGCTGGATGTACCACACTGCCAAGAGGCTATGCATGGGGTCGTATAGAGCTCTGTGGTGGGGTTTTTTGGTATTGCTTAGCTCCAGAGAAATAGCAATGAAATGGTGTCTTGCAGGGCCCTGCTTGATCTCTTAGTAAAACACCCTTGCACTCCGGTATGCCCTTTTGTCCCCAGCAGTCCTGAGCAGCGAATGCTAGGCAGAGACTGTAATTTCAGTTGGATTCAACTAGATATTATTAGCAGGACAAAACCCAACACAAGTGTTGCTAAAATGTAAAAATGAGGCAGGACCCTCCGGCACCTGTTTCTGGCAGGCACAGCCCTCCGGTGCTAGGCTGGGGGCTGCTAGGAAGCTCTGCTCTCGCTTCTGCAGAGTGCTGGCCTCGGGCTTTGAAGCCTTAGCCAGTGTCTTACCTGACCCTTCATTTTGAATGAGTGCCCACATTCCTGGCATTTGACCATGTTTTGCTCTCAATAAAGTGATGTAAGGATTTAAAGATGACCTGAAAGCTATTTGAAATCAATGGCTAGCCAACAATTTCCCTGACACCTATGTCTTCCTCTTTGATATCCAAGTAGATGCTAAGGGCATACCCCAGTGTGAATGAAAACTAGCATTCATACAACAAATCCTTCCATGCCAGAACCGGTATGCTTGAACCCTCACCTTGGGTTTTGTACCTGTTGTTCTCTTCCAGAGTGACAGCTAACCTCCTCAACCAGTGCGTGCTGGCCCCCTGAGCTGGAGTTTGTGCTCTGCCACCATGGCCAGACTTTGCACATACGAACCTCTGTGTTTTGGGAGAAGAGGAAAAAGGAGAAGCAGGAGACTTTGGAGAGAGAAATACTGGCATACTCTGTGAGGAGACTGCCATTTGTTTTTCTTCCTCTGCTTGCTGCACCACCATGCATAAAGGCTTCAAGCTATATAATATGAATTAGTGCATAGCCTATGTGAAATAAAAGCAAACTAAAACAGCACGCCTCATTAGTCGGGTGGAGATTCAGAGATACTGTTCTGAAAAGGAATTATATGCACTGCAGTAGTATTCACTAGAATGCACAACCTATACATTTTTATTATCCCCTCTCATATAACCCCTCATTTATGTCATCCTTTTGGGGAGACTTGCCATTTACACTGCAGGCTTTTGGGTCAGGGACCATTATTCCGGGTGTCTTTGACTCGCAGAGTGAGGCACCAGCTGGCAGAGCCTGCAAGTTGCCGCTGTGCCCTGTACACGTGAGATAACAGCAATAATGTTTGCAGGGGCAACTGAATGAAGAATTTTATCATATATGGCCTTTAAATATTGACTAATTGATTTAGCACTTGAAAAATATTTGGGGCTTGTGGATTTGTCTACTAAAACTGCAAATAGCTACTGCTAGCAGTCTCCAGCTGGATTTGGAGAACACTGTTGGTCACAGTGACCTTCCCTCCTGTTCATTTTTTGTTACTAAAAGTAGTTGGAAAAAAGAATTTATCAGAAATGTCATTCAGATTATTCAAACTATAGTAATCTTCATGTTAAAATGTACCCTTTGTGAAATGAAACAATTTTTTATGAGGAGAAAACTAAACTATATTGAATTAAGGTGCCAGAGGTTGTTACAGCTAGGTATTTATATAGATTTATATGCTTAATTTTCACTGCTATTTTATGAAATTCTCATGATAGAAATTGTTTTCCAGAATCAAAGAATGTTTTCAGAAAAATGTAGGTTGTGGGTAGTAGATTGGATTTTTCAGGAGTGAATGACTGCTCTGCTTGCAAATAGCATCATGGGGCAAATGACACAGCGGCATAGTGAATTTGCAAAACTGTAGGTAGATAGTGATGAAAACCTAGTAATATTTTATACGTTAATAACTGTAAACAGGAAGCGTTTACTTGAAAAACATAATGGATGGCCCTTTCTTGATTGCTAATCTATGATTATATTCTCAGTGGATAAAAAGTTAGTTCTCGCTGAAAGTCTGAACACACAAGCAGATTTGCCTGTGCTAACTCAGTCCACTGGGATTACCAATAGGAGTAGAAAAGAGTTGCTTTAACAAACTGGATGAATTGGCTGTCCTAAGTGCATCTGGTCTCTAAATCTCTGATATATTTTGTCATCTTGAACCACTTTATGGCATGCACAACTGGTTAGCTGATACGGAATAATGCCTACAACTCCATCAGGCGTTCCTGGGCGTCTTTCCTATATCTTTTACTCAATGTAAAGTTTATACCTTAAGATAATATAATTTAGTTCAACTCACTCTTACTTACGTCTTACTAAGGGATCCTTAGCTCTGGCAAGTTTTGCGTTGCTTTTAAAGGAGATGCAAGAATTAAGGTTTTGCCAAAAAAGCCCCACCCCAAAACTGCAAAACTCTCAGGAGTATCACTGAATAGAGTATTTCCTTCTGCAAGCAAAACGTTTGGACATTTTTCAGTAAAGTCTTTCTGGCCCTGCCTGTGCCACACAGTGGGATGGGGCAAGGAGATCCCTGAGGAAGGACAAATCAAGGTATTTCCCGCAACCACAGCAGTACGTCTGTCTCAGTGTGTTGCCCATACCCCTAACCAGCCCTTCTGAGGTTGCAGAAATTCTGTCCTGGAGTACCCTTTCAGGGTGAAAGCTTTCTGATTTCCATCAAAGTTTCAGACTCCTCCAATGGATGTTTTTCTGAGCAGAAAAAAAATTCTGAGGGAAAAAAAAGAGCCTGCCAAAATTTTCCAGCTGGCTCTTGCTGTTAATGTGGGGAGGATGCATGGTGTTTTTCATAGCTAATAAAGATGTTGATGTCCTACTTTATGATGAAGCTTAGTTTTGACTGTGGAAATGTTACTAATTCTTCCACAGATTTAACGCTGGCAAAATAACATCATCAGTGCTATGCTCACTGGCTTAGATCTCTCACCTAACAGTGCCTTCTGCTAAATTAACCCTCTCCTTTTCTGTCTCACTTTTGAATGTCTGAAACCAGTCTCCTTGGAAGGGTTGAACACCCAAAAACATTGCTCAGTCCAGGGGGCCCTGCCTCAGGTTCCTGGCTTCATTTTGGCATCACTACGCTGTCCCAGTCTCTTGAAAGTGCCTGCCTGTGAAGTTAGCCCGCAGAGATTAGAGGCCATCGTATCAAAATGACTTCTTGGATGGGACCTTAAAATGCAAACTTTCTGCAGGCCGTACCGTGCTTTTTGCCAAGTCCTCCGAGCTGCCAATTGCTCAAGTAACAATCTGATTAACTTGCAGTGATTAATCACTTCATCTTTGCTGAAAAGAAGGGCAAAGAACCAGAGAGGTGGAAATTTTCAGGGCGTCTTGTGTTTAGGAAGACGGATGGTGACAAACGCTGGTGCTGGAAAGATTTGTCCAAAGCGTGTGTGTTCCCAGCAGATGGTGCTGCACTGGTGGCCATGAGCGAGGGATGTGTCTAGGACTGCTCCTCGTCCTGGTACCAGCTCTTGGCCAGCACTTTGGGATGGATCCAACTTGAGATGCAACATTTATTGAGGGAAAGGGATGCCGAGGACACTGGAAATTGCCACCATGCAATGTGGAAGTGGTCTGTTTACACATATGCGTAGGTGCTGCACAATCTATATTTCCCCTTGCAGCGTTTTGTTATGTTTGCATTAATCTTTAGTTCATTTGCACTATTGGCTTTGTATTGTATTGCCTCGAGGTTTGCATAATTAGTGTAAATATACAGCCTACTTCTGGGGCTAGAAATAATGTGCACCCTCATTTCGTTAATACTCTTAGATGGGCCAAGGCTGTGCTCTTCTTCCATTCTTAAAGAATTATTGAGCCTTTTGGTAAAAAAAGAAAAAAAAAATCTTTGGATCACCTCATACTCTGCTATTTTGGAGTGACTTGTAAATGTGAAAAGCACTTAGCAGTTAGGTAAGCAAAACTGCAATTTTTGTATTTGTTTTATAAAATCACATTTTTGCTATTGTAATCCGTAAGCACTGTACTCAGGAACTGTCACTAAAAAATGTGAGTGCTCACTAGGTTCTGGCTTGCGTTTCTCCGACAGGAAGACACTGGCAGCAGTCAGGAACAATTTTGCTGATGTCCTCCTGCCTTATGGAGGACCAGTTGCCCGTGGCCCACAGAGTGACTAATAGGGGATCAAGGTTCCTGAGAAATGGGGAAGGGACCCTATAAAGTGACCTCACTGCTGGTAAGGCCAGCCTTAGCAATAGTAGTTTTTTAATACTAAATTCTTCCCGCAGAATTCTTCTAATTATCTCTGAGCAGACAAACTTTTTAGGGCAGCCTTCATATCACTGGCATATTTTGTGCCTCATCTAAACACATTTCATAGTGCTTAAATGCTGTATTGTAAGTATGTGGGAGGAACACAAAGTATATGCTATGGATTACCCTGTGCTTTGAAATACCACCTGATTTTTAAAGACCTTATTACAAAGGTCTTAGTAACAATATATTAGAACTCTTAACATTATTTAGTAGGAAATTTTTAACCCTGGTGTCAAAAGACTTATCAATGTTGAATGTAATCAAGTAGAATGAGCATATAAGAAATCTTCACAAGCAACACAACAAAGGAGCTCAATGTTGTTTGCCTTGCAAGGCCATGGCCTTTTCATCACGTTGACTGCGCAGATATAGCAGGGCTTGCAGTATTTTCTTCCCTGCCTTTGCGATTATCACTAAGCAACTGGCCCCTCACTGTTTCTCTGCTCAGAACTGGTTTAGAGAGATTTGCATCATTTCAAACTTTTTCTTTTTTAGAAACTGTATCACAAATTAATGGACTAAAAGGAAAGTGCCTTGGATGAGTGACATTTCTTTGTTGAAGAATTATGGATTACATTATCTTCTCCAGCCCTCTATGGAGACAATATGAAAAGTGTCTCCGCAGCCCCCACAGCATCCTACTGCTGCTGAAATCTTGTGGTTTTGGAGAAGGTGAATTTTGGAGGTGCCTACAAACAGTATACTAAATGTATGTGCTTGCACATAGATGTCCTAGTTCAGTAGTTGAGTAAATCACATGCTGTCAATGCAATTCAGATGGTTTGCTACACTGCAGCACAAGACACAAGATATTTCTATGCAGAGATCCAATTTATATAAGCTGTTTCCCCTATGAAGATGAAATCTACTGCAAAAAATCTTTCCCTACTGCTTCTTGTAGGTCATTTCCTGGGAGAGGGGAGCTCTCTATAATCACAGAGGTTGAACTGGGCTGGTACGTAACCAACCAATATACCTTCCTGGCCCACTCCCAACATGTGTTGCAGACACTGGCACATCACACATTAGCTATGGGAGAAATAATTTTTAGAGAATAGCTTTTTCCAAGATGACAAGCACTGAAAAACTGCATCACAGATTGTTTAAGATATCATCTGAGTAAAGCTTTTTGTTAGCCTCAATTTAGTATCAACAGAGAGACACGAGAAAAGGATGTCCTGGAGATTTTCCAGTGCAGACTTCGTCCCTTTTTATTCCACCATGAAATGAAGACATCCCACACATTTCTGATACAGGAAACATTGAGATGCTTTATAGCAAAGCAGCAAGATGCAAAAATTTATGTGCAACACTATCATTAGGAAATGACATACATGTCGTGTTTATAAAATGGCTGTTGCTGACATGAGTTACCTGGTTAGTTCCTGGGTGAAGCTGACCACCTTCAGTGTCAAATATCCTCAGGGAACAAAGGAAAATCAAGTGACTCTCAGCTCCTCCTTTTTTTGTGCTTTAAACCACTTCTGAATGTCATGGAAATATGGGTTGATGTGTAGCAAAAGTCTGTATTTTTAATTCAGGTTTTAATTCCATAAATTATCAGGATTTTCTGTTCATCCTTATAGCGGACTTTCATTAGTAAATAGTAGGAAATGATCTGAGAAACTCCATTGCTTGATGCAGATGATTATGGTGAATTAATCGCTGGTTCAGAATTCCCCCACTATGATTAAAGTTGCAGAGAGCCTGATGGAACAGTTATGGGACACTGCTTTTCTTCAAGATTAGTTGTCTTTCACTAAAGACTAGTTTTACAACTTCTGGTATTGGATGTTTCATTTGAAGAAACCTCATTTTTCCATGTGGATGAGAGCCATTCTGCTCTCTCCATTGAGACTGTATGGAAGGGGAGGCATACTGTCTTGTGAAAGACAGTATGAAAAATCCTATTTCTGGACTACAGGCGTAATAGGAAATGCTATTCCCACACTCCGCAGAAACACCAGGGAAAGCATGGTCCTGCCCCAGACAATCAAACCTTTAATCATAAGGCTAATGATGATTTATTGCAGCCTACAATGTGATTTTTTTTTTCCCGTGGCGCTTACTCAGAACAGCCAGGTCTCTCCCCTTTCCCTCTTGCCATTCCCTGTGCATGGCATACGCAGTGGACTAAGGTAGCTGCGCTCATGCCTGGAGTCGCAAAACTTCCCCTTACAGCAGCGCAGCATGCTACCATTTATTTTTAATTGCTCCCCACCGTGTAGGCCAATTAAGGATGAAGCCAGCAGGGCAAGGATCACTGGCAAAGCCTTTGAAGGGAGCAGACCCAGCATTTGCTTCGCCGGAAGGCTGCCATTCACACATTTGTGCAAGAATGCAAACAATTGGGCTCACTCGGTGGGATCAAGTGCTATCTAGTTCAGTCTGAACCACTTTCTAGTGCAGATGGCAGTGAGAGTGGCAGCACCACTGAATATTATCCCCGGGGTTAGAAACTTTCCAAATGAGATTTACATTTGTGACCCTCCCCGTTTCAGCAGGAAACACCTGCTAAAGCAGCTTTAGGAAATGCCTCTCATTAGCAGCTTCTGTTTGAGCTCAGGTTTTCGTAGCCATTGGAGTTCAGCAGGCTTAAGAACTTGATCTTTTGAAAATATGAAAGGGAAAATATTAGAGGACAGTAGGTATAGGCTCCATTTTTGGCTCATGTTTCCTGCTACCTTAATTATTCCTTTAAAATCCTCTTTTGACACATTTATTTTCCTAGCTTTTGAACCTCCCAGAAAAGAGGGTTGCTGGGTATGCTAAATAGCTTGGTCATTTCCAGGAAATCCTGGATGGAGCGTTTGCTGGGTAGATTGGAATTAACAACCAAATATTTTAGATGCTTTCGGAAAGGAATGAGTCTGCAAATTTAGTCAGCAGTGTTGTGAGCGGTCTGTGCTTTACTGCTTCTGTGGAAGACAGCTGGCATTTCTTTCCCGTTTCAATCAGAACTGGGAAATGTCAGTAGATAAAACCAAAAGGTAGTGAGGAAAAGTAGGAAAGCAAAATGGAATAAACCCAGTTTTATCCTGGGAAAGGTTTTGCACTGACTCATTCCAGGATGACTCACTCTTTCTGCAGCGGGCTTGGATGAACTGCGGGCTGTGGCTCACACGTCGGCGTCGTGTCTGCTCAGCGTTAGGGACACACAGGCTTGGGCTCAGGAGAGGTTTGGGGTCTCCTGTTGGAACGCCCATCATGCGGATGAATTTTAGTCAAAGCAAGCCCTAATTCTGGCTTTGTTCTTCTTCCGTCCATTGCACGAGGAACATGCTGGTGTTTCTGTGAGTCAGAGCCCCAGGGAAGCCTCCCAGTTACACACTGGTCATGATGGTGAAGGCAGCTGGTGCAGCCAGTCTTTCTGGTTAGTGATGCTGTCCTTCCCTGCTGTTTGTCTGCCAATCTCAGTGATGCCAATTCTACAGTTTTCAACCTTTTTTTAAAAAAAAATGTATTTAATTCGTAAATCCCTTAGTTTTTCCAGTGGAGATGAAGAGCCTATATGAGAAACCTTAGTTTATTAACAACTAGCCTTTTGTGAATCGCTTAAAAATTCTGGCCACAGCTCATATCTGCACACAGGGATCTTTTCTAGACAAAGATAGTCTCGAAAATACTGATTACACCTCTTGCCTGGGCATTCGTTTAGTCAGTCATCTGTCTGGGGCAGCCCTGTATGTCTAAAAGGAATGATGTCAGGTTTTAGATGCTATTCTTTATACAGCAGTAATGGAAAATGATGCAGCTGAATCGAGACTGCAATTCCATCGCGTGTAGGCAGGTTTAATGTCACATGTATGCCATGTAGCCTGATTTCGCATGTTATAGGAAACAGACGCTCTCTGGCTTGTCTGTAAATTGGATTTTCCCTGCAGAAACTCCTGCAAATGCCTGTGAGGCAGAAGGCCAGTGTGGCTTGGGTTATTCCCAGGTGCTCCCCACCTCCCTGGGCCCCCGCAGTGCATCTCCCTCCCCTGCTCCCTGAGCTGCACCGCCAGCACAGTAACTGCAGCCCAGCCAGCGGAAAAGAAGAGGAATTTCCTGACACACGCCGAGCCCCGAGCTGCCGAGCTCTCGCTGGCGCAGCTCTGCGAGGAAATGTTGATGCTGCAGATGACAGAGGGACCGGCACGCCTCTACTGCTAAAAAAAATGGAGCTTCTGGGGTTACTTTTGTTCTGGTCCTGGTTTATCTCTCGCTGTGTGACTGCTTTTTAAAATTTCCCTGCATGTAGACTTCTGGCGACGCTGCAGCTTTCTGTGCCACATGAAGTCATTGTGAGGATCAGTTATTGATGGCTGTTAAAACAAGCTAGCTATTAACGTTACTAAGGGTATTTTTTTTGTTACATTAAATGTATTTCAGCAGTACTGTAAAATTTTAATTAAATTTTATCCTTTGTGACACCAAGAAAAGCACTGTTATTTTACAAAATGTTCACATCTCTGACGGGTGTAATTTTGTCCTCATTTTTAAGCAGCTAATCATTCTATACAAAATATGTATAAAACGAATTGCTGCATTTGTTTTTTCCTTTAGATAACTGTAACATTGCTATATTATAAAGATGGAAATTCTCAAACAGTCTTTTCCAGAAAGAAATGCAGCTTCTTAAAACTGTATAAATAATATCCGAAAGGAGATGTATTTGTGCTCTCCTGATAATGGAATAATATGGTGCCCATGTGTATTTTAATCTGGCATTCGGTGATTGTGCAGCACGGTGATACAACAGTCTTCAGATTTCAGAGCCTGGATTCAGCAGTAGATGCAAAATTGTTTTCAACGTGGTAGAGAATTGTAGTGAGGGAAGAGACAAAGCTGTTCAGTGTTAGACAAGGGTTTATCTCTCTGATTGCCAGCAGTGTATGTTTTGTAAGTTAGGGTATGACTGAGTATCTGTTTATATGGCTATTATAGAAATATATGTGTGTGTGTTTGGAATGTGATTTTTCACAAGCAAGCTGGATGTGCACTCCTGCATGTAGTTAATCATTTTACTATGATGCTTATATCATGAAAGCTCAACAATTGTGTTACAAAGAAACCCAATATTATGATCGTTTGTCTTGTTTTCACCATGATTGATAAATTCTTGGTGCATCAATACATCAAAAGCAAGCTTATATACTAAAATAGGAGCCTGTCATATCAGAGGAAAACAAAAACATTAAAGGAAACTGCTAACTTATATTCACGAGCACCTATCAGCATTTAATTAGACAGCATCCAATTCAGACCAAAAGCCATATCCTGCCTTGTATCGACTATGTTATCTCAGACTGGGGATTTTACTTGTTATATTTGCTTCCCATGTTCTTGCAGTCAGAAAGTCTTTGAAAGAAAACTTTGTTCTGATTTCTTACTGAGATGAGAATCACGTTTCAGTCGACAGTGAGTAGCTGGGTCTGCAGTTGCTGCAGTAGTTTGGGTATTTTTAGTAAGAGAAAAAAGCTTGTGTCTGTGGTCTGGAAAGTGTTCTATTCCTTCTCCATAGCCTGAATATTTGTTAGAGCAGCTGAAATGAGAAGGCAGAAGAGTCAGCCTACCATGACTGTCCATGCTGATAAAATGGCATGCAGAAGCCACACTAGGTGCTGGAGGCATTAGGCATTGCACCCATAATGACTGAGACACCACTTGCTGGGGAGGGAGGAGTACAGGCAGGGATCGGCAGGCAGAGAGGATCGCCAAGCTGCAGCAAAGCAGGCACAGATGGAAAGGACAATCAGACTTTGGAAACGACTGATGGGAAGAAAAGATGGCTTTAGCTGAAATTGTGAGTTGAGACCCTGAGGACCTGAGTTCAGTATTTACTTTGGCTTGGGCTCCCTGTGTCAGTGGGTAAAACACATTCAGTATTTCTGTCTTTCAGTCACCCATGGACACCTGAGAGGTAGCAGTGTATCTGCATGCAATACAAAATGGATGAGGAGTTACCTGTAGTTGCAAATACAAGTCAAGGAGCCCCTCAAGACCATCTCTCCTTAAGAGAGATGTAGAAAGCCTTTTGGGCAACAAGCTCCAAACGCCACAGTGTAGTTCTTTGTTTAGAGGTATTTCCCTGGGCATTTCCCCAGCAGGATTCTGGCCAGTTTATGCCTCTACCACCTTTCCCAGAAGCTGTCTGTTGCTTTCAAAAGAGAGGTTTGTCCTGCCCAGGCACAAATATTTGCCTTTCAGTTTTCATCTGATTTCAGTATATGGGCAACACCCACTATTCAAGAAATGTATGTTTTCTGTTGCTAGAGGGATTGCTTTTCTTTCCCCTATTGACATCAATCACAGAAGCAAACATCTTCCTGACCCTGTGCTTGGGTTATGAAGCTGCAAAACCAGCACTGCAAAGGAGCTAAGCCTGTGTTGACTCAAACAACCAGAAGGGCAGTCTTCCCACCTCTGTTTTGAATCTATACTGAGGGGAGAGAGCACAAACCTGGAATTACTGCATCTCAGCAAGTACCTGGAATAGCACAAATGAGGACGTGTGTTTTGGAGGGGGTCTGGACACCTAAAGCTCCAGTTTGTTTGAGATGTTTGGATCTTTTGCAGTCACGCTGAGAAGCAGTTGTACAAGGGATGGGCTCATGTCAATGGTATGCTACAAGAACAGTCCTATAAGACTTTTTTGTCTGTGTATTTCAAATCCCCACTTTTATGATTTAAAGACTAAAATTACAAATTACTCTCAAAAATCATTATACTCAAAATGTTAGCAATAATTACTTTTTTACCAAAATTATGGTGCATTTTATTCTCCTAGTGTAGCCTAGTGTCTGTCTTATTAGCCCAAATTTGCATTTGATGAAACTGCATGCCATGGATTTTGTCACCAATTATCATTCTTTTCAAGGGAGGATGTTTGTGATTTGGGCTGAAATATGCTAATTACTGAAAACCATCGACACGTGAAGAACTCAGTATTTCAGCCTACTCCACATACCACCAAGAGCAGTGAATGTGAAATACCACCTGTCAAGCACTTGCAGCAGATACGGTATACATTCTGCGGCGTCCTATGGAGTAAGAGAGATGTGGGAAATAAAAGTGCTGGAGGATGCGATGCTATTGCTTGCCTCTGCGATTTGTACACGGAGCAGCCCGGCAGCATGGCGTGGCAGGAATTCCTCAGCTGAGTGCGAAAGGCAGCATCGCAGCAAGCTGCTGAGCTCGGTAATGCTTCCCATACCAAAGGGGAAAAAGTTTGCCTGGGGATTTTTTTGTCTCTTTAAAAATCCATACTTGCAAACCAGCAACTTACACACAAGAATAACACTGAGGATTATTTTGAAAGTGCTTTAAAAAGATTGCAAGAGAAGGGGACTGCTGATTGTTCAGAGCAACGCAAAGCTGTTGCTGCCTATTCATTTCATTCATCCTAAATACCCAGTCACAGTTTAATTCCTAGATGTACTGTATGCCCTTTCGTATATAATCAGCCTAATTTGTCTTCAGCTGCAAGCAAGTGAACCAAGATTCATTTAGTTAAGCAAGCTAAGCAAAAACATTCTTTGCTCACAGATGGGTAAGCCAGCCGATATCTTAAGATAAATGAAGGGAATTTTGTTTTCTTTTCTTAGCTACTGTAAGGAATCCTGTGGACAGAAGAATGACAAAACAAATTCTGTCCCTCCGTGTTTTTAATTAGTTAAACAGGGAAAGACTAATAGATCTCATCCTGGAACCTGGAATCCTAATTTGCAATATTGGACATTGTTTTGACTTCAACTGGCACTTTTAACAAATAGACTTTTTCACTAGAGGTTTTCAGAAACACTGCATGTAATATTAGATGAGAGGTACTTAATTAATGTAGGAAAGCGCCAACAAACTATCAGCCAGCACTGACTTGTCTTGGATTTGAAATAAAAGGTATTTGCTCTGTGCTGCCTGCCTAGCAATTACCATTAAACGTGTGGATTTAGGCCAATTCTTAATGAAAAAGGGTCCAGCTCACAACAAATGTCACCCATGTTGTCTTGGGTTACGCTGATAGTGTGGTGAATGAATCAAACAAACTGCAAGCATTAAATCTGGCTGGCCCTACCGCAACTGGGGGAAGGCAGAGATTGGCTATGACCCCCCTTATCCTTGTGCCCTGTCTAAGGGCACAAGGCAATAGTCAAATCTGTCCATCACACCTCTCTCCCAGAATGCTAAAAGATTTGCAAAATAGCTGCAACAGGACATCGCGTTGTCAAAACAGAATGTATGCAGAGAAAAGTGCTGAAAATTTAAACCCTTTTAATCCTGGCGATCATGCTGAATAGTAGCAGGACTTGCTACTAAAAGATCTGTACAACCATTTTTCAGGTATATCCTTCCTCCTGACCACATGCAGGTGAAAGCAGACAGGGAGGGGAGAAAAGTTCACCTTCCTGGGCTCTGTCATTTTCTTGGTAGAGGAGCAAAGTTCAGGACAAGTTGCAAGCGTCTCAGCCCTGCATCTCCGTGTTGCGCCCTCACAGGGTCAGAGAAGAAGTGAGCATGAACAACTCTTGCTGCTCATCTCCATCTGCCCAGGAGAAATCCAAGAAGGTGCAGGAGCAAGGGAGGACATGTCCCGTTCTGCCCTCTGGCACCAAGGGGGCAGTGACCTCCTTTAACTCCGGCTGGAGGGGAAAGAGGCACAGTTTGCTCTACAGCCAGTGAAGGAGACTTGCAGTGAAAGAGGTTAGTTTAGGAAAGAGGAGACTAGATCTCCCCAAGGCTAAATAGGGAACCCGAAATTGTAAAAAACACAGAAATCCTGCCAGCCCTTGGTGAAAGGGTTTTCCTCATTAGAGGGCAGGGTGGTTGCCTTGGGACCGGTAAGAAACGAGGGAGCTGGATCCCCCTTTTCTGTCTCCCACTCCCTATTGTCATGATTTCCACCATGAAGGTCCACTCCCTGATTTCTCACCTGTGTATGCCCAATGGGCAGCAGGGAGCAGGTTGGCAGCTCCTATGAGCTTCAACATACAGCAGAGGTAAAAATCTACCAGTTCCCCAGCCTAAGGTCTCACGTCATCATCATTACCTTCCTTCTCTTCTTTTTGAACAGTTTCTGCATGGCAGCTTAAGGTAAGGATCTTCTCCGCCACTGTCCTACCATCTTTCCCCTGTCCTCTCCCTGTCTCCACTTGCTCTTGGCCAATCTCTACAAGAGACACTTTGTGCACGTGCATAGGTATTTTTCTAATTCCAGTGCTGTGCAAAATAGATTTTAACCCTGCCTTGGGCCAGGTCTTCACATGCCCTACCGGTGGATAGAGCCTCCATTTCAAGCTCCAGGTCTTTGAGCTCCTCTTGGAGCACCCAAAAGCCAAAGGGTGCCCTGTGTATTCCTTCCGTCCAAAACACCAGCACTACTCAAGCCTGCTTGGAAGGGAATTCAAGGAGGTAGCAGTGGGCTGGCAGTGCACACCCCGAGAGCCAGTGCGGGGAAGCTTGGCCCCAGCTCCCTGAGCAGTGACTTGTGCGGCAGTTGCATCATTCTGGTCTGGCTGTTCGGTAGGACCGCTGCCTCTTTTTCTTGTCTCTCTTTTGTCTTTGTTTGTGTGATAACCACTGAAGTTTTCTGTCGAGTCACATCACTGGCCCCAAATGAGAGGAAAGTGAACTACGAGTTTCTGCTTTGGGATGCAAAAGGCAGCTTCTGGCTCCTTGCAAGTCATTCTCACTATGCTTCTGTAGCTACCCTCTGAAATCTAGAGGTCTTGTCAATAGAAAGTTAGTGTCCTAGGAATAACAGTGGGTGATTAGTGTTTCCCTTTCTCCCATCTGTTTCTTGGGATATCAGGTTGCTCTGAGTCAGGTGGGCTCTTGCAGAAGAAGTTGAGAGAGTCCACCTTGCATGCAGTCCATGGGAATTGTCCAGGCTCGCCCTGAAGCATAGAGGTATCTGCTTGGAAGAGAAATTCTGTTTAGATAACTTGTTATTTCTTGAGGTTAGCCGGGCACAGCAGCCAAATGAGGATTTTCCTGCCATAATCTTCAGAGCACAAGTGTGGAATAAGCTGCAGTTGTCTGGGAAGGGGCGATCATAGTTTGCACTGGCTACTTATCAGTGTAATCGCACCTTCAGTCTCGCAGCCCTCAGCTTTTCTGTGGTAGTGGTGCTCAGCAAGCCTTTCTCTTCCCAACCAACTTCAGATGCACTGACGGAGCAACCTTCGTTACCCACCCACAGCACTGGTTGCCTTCCATTAATCCCCTCTGCCCCCCTGCCATTTGGATGGGCAAACTGCTGTTCTTTCCGTTATTACCTTTTTTTTTTTTTTTTTTTTCAAAAAAGCAATCAAACACGTAATATATCGAATGACTTTTTCAGCTACCTGGTTGTGTGTGTAATTGAAGGAAGTGGCTAATTTTTGAGCACAGTGGGTTATTCACAGCACTAAAATTAGTTTTGCTTTTGTTAGACCAGAGATCCATTTGCCGCTAATACCGTTAAGGCACAAACCAGTATTTATATGAGGGATGAAAAATGCATTGATTGACCAAAACCTTCTGTGCCACTGAACACTGTGCAGCGATCTAACTAGCGGTGAAACAAATAACTTATCACAGCATTGGAATTACATGCACGTAGCGGGAAATTCTCTTTTTTTTTGTTCACAAAAGGACTTGATCACATGCCATTATTCAGAGAGTAGCTGAAATCTCTGCAGGCCTTTGCTCTGTAATCTAAAAAGCCCTTTGCTTTTTACTATCGTAGGCTTTGGCAGCTACAAGAAAATGCAAAATGATGGCTGTGCTTGTATCGATTATCATCCTAATTCTGCTTCCAGTGAAGTCCATCACAAACCTGCCACAGCCTCCTGTGGCAATTACTTTAATACAAATTTACTTACTTGACACTTGAAATTCTGCATTCTTGCTGCAGTTATGCTGTGAGCAGCATTAAATTAACTGACTCCCAGAAAAAGGCTCTTGCTCACCTATACTCCTATTTTCTGCTGGAGGAGTGACAGCCTCCTGCCTGGAGCGGGTCCTGTAGCAGCGCAGGACTTTTTTCCACTTCCCCATGTCACCTGTGAGATTCCTCCGATGTACTATGTCTTTGTGATGGATGTGCTGCCCGCTGGCAATTGCTCATTTTGATGCTCTGTGTGACGTCTCTGCTTCACGTCTGACTCCTTATCTCGTTATTTATTTTATGACCTCTCTACCTATTCTGATCTTCAGTCACTCCAAATTCTCTTTTCTGCCTACTTCTCCTGCTCAGTTTGCTCAGTTAGCGGCCCTGAGTCTGGTTTTTGGGTCACAAGGAATGAACAGGCTCTGGCTGAATGCCTCCTTCTTCAGGTGGAGAAGAAGGTGACATCTTTTAATAGTTCTAAAGTAGTTCAGTGCCTTTGATCAGTTCTTTGCATTGTCTGAATGCAGTATGTATAACCATTTAGCTCTGCAAATAAGGCACCTTCAGCAATAGCTTTAATTCAGTCTGCACAAGAGGAGGTAACAAGGCCATGGGTTTATCCAGAGTCTATTTTAGGTTTGTGGGTTGGGTGGAGAAACAAAAATTGAGCAGTTTCTACCATCTCTTTAGGAGGTGCAATGTAAACCTGGACAACCCTGATGCTGCGTTATGCAGAGGAGCCAGCACAGAGGAAGGTTCACCCCCTTCCAGCTGCTCTATCAGTGTCTGCCTGGAGCAAAGCCTCTTGACAATAATGCTTGAATTACCTGCTTCTGCTGTGAGCCTGGGCAAGGTTAGGACCCTGATTTAACCTCATATTAGATCCTAGGTGCCTCTATGCACCCACTTTTTGCACACTGGAATTGGCAACCTATGCTACTTAAAAACTGGCTGCTACTTCTGCATGCAGTTCACCAGCTGCCTGTCAGTGCGACATTCAGATTCTGCAGAGAGCTGCGAAGGGAAGAGGCAGAGCAATGTATCATAGCTGACTTGGTTTTCCTTTCAGAGAAATCTCTCTGCCCTAAAAGAACTGGAACGCTTCAAAGCATCATTTACAAATGTTAATATGGAGAATGCTGGGTACCGAGCGGGTGCAGGCATCCAGCTAAGTCTTTAAAAAATATCTGTCCCAAAAGTGGAGAAGTCTCGGATTTGCATTTTAATATCCACTCTATTTCACTTCTGACCTGTTGCAAATAAATAAATACGTTAAACATCTCCAGCCAAATATTAGCAAGTTATGCGTAGCCCTGCAAAATCTTAGAGACTCCATGACTGGTTCAGGGGAGGACTGTGCAAGCCCAGCTGGTAAGACTGTTCAAACTGTGACCTTGCAATGGGCCTCTGGTTCCCTGGGTCAAGTCTGTACCACACAGGCTTGGTAGACATAACCAAAGATGAGGACTGTTCATATAGCTGATCTTTTCATGGCCCACACATGAATGGACATGATCCCATACATCAAAGCTCCAATGGTCCTCTCCACAGAAATCCTCTGTACTCTCTCACACCAATAGGATGTGGCTATACTCCATATAATTCTTTTTCCTTTTGCTGAAGAAGTTGTGAACCAGAGCTGAGGTGATTGCATTGACTTCTGGGAGCTTCCTGAGTGACTGGAGCGAAGAGCAAGGCTTGGGAGGAGTTTAGAAATTATACTCGCACTGAGACTTTACTCCACCACATCTCCTCCAGCCTGGGAACAAAGACCACTGGCTAGTTAGGCTGCAGGCAGCTCTGTAGTAGGAGTTGTGCTAAAACCCAATTTAAACAGGGACAACACAGGGCATAATTTGCACCAAACTGTTTTTATCTCCTGTGATGGTAGACTCAATCATCCTGCAAAACACAGCTTCCAACTTTGCAGGTTCAGAAGCAGAGCCCCATGAAGACCCAGAATACAGCTGGTTTGCACCCTGGACTGGTCCTGCCGTCTGTTACACCAGTGCACGCTGACATGCACTTCGTTGTAGTCTATGCAAACTAACCTAGGGGTGTCTTTTCCTTCCTATTCCCTTATTCTGCCCTTGCAGGTGATCAAACACACGTATTCATTTGATGAGACACTGCTTAAATCTGACAGGAGAAAGAGCTTGAGAGTAGGTACCAGCCTTACTGGGGCAAGTTACAGGCAGCTTCTGGTTGGTGGCTGAGCCCTGGAGACTGCAGGAGGGTTATGATGACACGCCGTAGGACTCCGTCCCTGCAGACAACCAGGGAAAGAGGAGGGGTGTGCACGTGGATGTATGAAACTCGGTGCCTCCATGATCAGGCTGGGGAGTTTTTCATGGGGATGTGTGGCTAAGAAGTTGTACTGAATCCATCCGTGCTTACATCTGTTGCAAATGAGTGACTGTACGAAGCACTCGGTGAAATATAAGCCCTGACTTTTTTTCCCCACCCATCATGAAATAAAATTAAGGAAGTGGCAAAAGACACCAGCTGAAATACCATGGAAAAGACATGGCAACTGGCTGCCTGCACTGAGGAACAAGGCAAGGGGCCAAGGCCGCATGGGCTTATAGGAGCACAGGAACAGTTCCCGTTCAGCTGAGATGTCTACAGGCTTGCAGTTGAGCACTGTAGAAACTATGGATGCTACTGTGGTGGTTTGCTAGGCAGCACATTTTATTCCTCTCTGAAAATGGCTACAGAATTCACTCTTACCTGGCAACTGAGCGTAGGCAGGGAATTTAGTTTGAGAGAACAAACTCCTGGTTGTGAGTTTTCCCCCCCTCCCAAAGCAGCGTGCTTGAGGACCAGTGTCGCAGCCCTCTCTTCCCCAAAGCTCAGGCACTGACTTGTCCACAGAGGCTGAGGCTGGAAGCGCAGCTGATCATCTGTTGAGTCTGCAGAAACTTTTTGTGGTTGGGACTTTTGGGTTTTGTTCAGCTGACAAACAGGAGTTATTTGAAACTCATTTGCATTGCAAGCGTGCATTAAAATGCATGAGGCATGTAACGCTGGGGCTGGTGGAAGAAAAATGCGTGCAATTTGTGGAAACTGTGGATTGTTATGACTCCTGAATTGGCATATTTATATGCTTCATTGTTCTTAGATTTGGGATTTTCTGTTTGTCAAATCTAGCGTGTGTGACATACATACCATGACAGACTTTCCTTCATTTTTCTTTCACTGAAGACCTTTCAATGCAACCAATGTCATAGCATTGTTTTTTAAAGAAATGATTACTGGGTGGTAGGCTAGATGACCCAAGAGAGAACCCATCCAGCCTGAATCATTCTTTTCCAGGAATACACTTGCCAAGCTAAGATATTTCTTGAGAATTCATCGCACTACAAATCACAGTTGGGGAATGAATACAAATCCTGTGTGATGTCTCCGAGACAGAATTTTTAATCCTCCTTTCTCAGTTGTCTAAACGCAGTAAAATTGAAGGCAAGATTAAGACCTGTTATGCAAAGGATCAAAAAATGTTTCTTGAGACATAACATTAAGAGGTGCTTTTTGATTTGGGGATCCCAAATGTTTTCCAGCAGAGGTGCAGAGCCCTTTGGAAATGTAATATATGCAGACATGTACTGAATAACAGGCAAGCTCATTTATCTTAGTCCTCTTTTGCATGACACTTGGAGAAACTTCATAGATCATGCAAAAGCTTCAGACTCTTGCAGGTGGAAAAATCACTGATGTTAAGAGAACAGATTTTAAACTCTTAACCACTTCTCATATGGTGCTGTATGGGACCAAGAAGTCATAATATGTCATAGCATGTAAGACATTATGTCACCGAATATATAAACTGCATTTCTTCTAGTCTAACAAATACAGAAGTGAAGGTTATGAGAATATATCACAAGTTGGATATTCCCACATAAACATGATAGATATTACTTCTCTGTTTGTTAGATGCATTCAGCATTCCTCTCAGGGTACAGATTTACTAGACAAGGTCTTTTTGATCCCCAGAATGATGCAGAGCAGCCTCACCATTACCTCCATGAGCTCTGCAGACCTCCACTGAGCCTGTTGCAAGTCACCTGGGTCATTGTCAAGACTCAAACCACAGGCCATGAGGTGGCTTACAATGCACGTCTCTAGTGCCGTACAGAGAACAAGCTTATTGGCAGCATGAGCGAAGCGTCAGTGGAAAAGAAGAAAGGAATTTAACATCTTGGAGTTTTTATTTTACAGGCAACGGGATAAGCTGCCAAAGAAAGGATTGGTTGACCACTGCTGGTGCTGTCTAATGCTGGACTTGGACTTCAGTAGCCAGGAATACGGTAGGTGCAGTGGAGCTGCGGATGGATGGGGAAAAGGGGGAGCCAGGGAAGTCCCTTTTGTTCAGAGCTGCACTGAGTGAATGGCCAGGAAAGCTGGCATCCTCTGGCATGACAGAGGTGGTGACAGAAAAGCCCTATTTCTCATGAGGGATAATACAAAGAGAAATTGTACCGCTTCAGGCAAGAACAAGCTATCCCTGAAAAAAACAGGGAAAAATACAGTATATTTTTAATGTTTGTGTGGCACTTTGAAGCAGGAAATTGTTATGAGTGCTAAATATTATGTTCCCTAATGTGTAAAACGGTGACTAATACTATTACATTCTGTCATACAGAAGCCCTTGGGATGCAAATTCAAAAAGCCACAATAAATAACCATAGAAAAAAAAGGAGGAGGAGGAGAACAAAACCCCTCTTCCCATTTCAGTGCGAACGTGCTGATTGACAGCAGACTTGCAGAGACATTTCTCCTCCCTGCTCAGGCTGCAGAGCCCAGACCCAGTGCAGGGAGAAGAGGGATGCTTGCTGAAGGGGTGGTGAGAACATGGGTCCGGCCGGCTGCCGTCTCGCAGAGCAGCCGTGGATGGGCACTGCCCGACAGCAGGTACCCTCAGTCTGTGCAGAACCAATGGTTACAGATCTGACTCCTTTCCCCTCATCCCTTTCAAACCAGTGAACATAAGCAGCCGCGCTGCCTGAGCCGTACGCCTCTGAGCCATTAACGCAAAGCTCTCGGTGGCTTTTTGAGAGCCCATCAGCAGCTTTTCCTACAATAGCTCTGCTTCAAAACTGCTGCTTGGGGAAAGTGGCATCTCGCTGCCACCCACTCTCCCGACTCCCGCTGGACACCGCCAGCGCTCTGCAGTCAAGGATACGGCCCTCCTTCCTCCTACACTTTGCCTGCATTAATTTTTTTTTCCCTGAGTTTTTGCATCATTTGTGTGTGCCGTTGTCAAATGAAATTACTGATCGGTAATCAGTAAGAATGGGGGGAAGCAGGATTATGCCTGACCAGATTGCTTGCTGCAGTGAGAGGGCCGCCTCGGTGGCTGGGGGGACGGTGGCAGGTGCCATTTGTCCCCACTGTAGCAGGGTTTTTGCCACAATATCCCATAGTATCCTTGTAGCCAAACTGGTAAGATGTGGTTTTGTTCTTAGGGCGTCAATTCTGGGGCTGGCACAGTTTAATGTTTTTGCCAGTGAGCTGGGCAAGGGGACAGAGAACACCTGCCACAAGTTCCCAATGGCATTCTGGCAGCTGTCAATCTTTACAGGTTCTGCCACAGAGACAGTCCCAGCTCAGCCACCTCTGATGCCTGGCACTGCTGGTGATGCCTTGCCGAAGCCCCAAACCGGTCGCAGCCACGGACGTCCCTGCAGGTCCCACTGGTCACTGCTGCCAGCTCCGCAGAGGGGCAGGGTGCTGGAGGCAACACGCGGTGGGAAAACCCCACCCAGTTAAGAGAGAAAAAAACCCATGGGATTGTTTCCCTAAACGCAGATATAATAAGTGGAGCTTGATGAAATGTGCTGGGTGAGTGCGTCTTGCGTGCGGCTGTTTCTAAGGGAGTGATTTTTTTCTTTTTGCTTTTAATTAGCCAGGCTTAAATTAGCAGCATCTACTGTTGATATTCCTCTGTGAACAGCTAGAACACTTTCAATCAGGAGCCTTATTAACATGCAAAAAAGTGATTTGTTTTGATTTCAATCTGGAAGGGTCCCCCCCCCGCCTCAAGTTTCCATTTCGGTATCTTCTGCTCTAAATGAAGGTGAAATTACTGTGTTGTGGCCATATAAGAGAGCTTGGGTTAGCTGGGGAAAGAGGAAAGACTTGATGGAGAGTTTCAGAAACTCCCATCTGGGTTGGTATTTGTTCTGCTGTATTTTACTATGCTGAAACAACACCCTGCCGGGGGATAGCGGGAGACTCACCCAGGCTGCTGTGCTCCCTCACAGGGTAATTAAAATGAACACGGTACAACTTTTTTTGCTTCCCAAAGGCACTGGGACTCTTCTTGGCTATCTTCTCCCCTCCCAACCTACAGTTTTGGACAGGAGGAAAGTACAAGTTTTTTTATTCCTTAATTCCTGAATCAATTCACCAGTATATTTGTATTCTTATATTCATACTGCAGATGACTGATGCTGGTTTGTGCATGGAAACATGGCCCCAACGAGCCTCACACATGGCAGAGGGTTTCGTTTGGTCTTGCTAAGAACATCAGGTCCAAGGTCTGTTTCCTTGCTATGAGGTTTTTGGGCTGATGTGGCAGCAATCTTAATTTCTTCACTTCTCTCATATGAAAGTCTTTGGAGAGGTGAGGACATCGATATTGAAACTGGGCCAAAATGGCAATGCGGGTGGTTGAGACCCAGTTAGGGACTGTAGAGCATCAGAGGTCTCCTCCCCACCTTGCAACAGGGCAGTGGAATTTCATCAGCATCCTTGTAAGCTCTGTCCCTGTCTGTAGACCATGAGTTCTTTAAATCCGTTTCTGTGAGACAGAATGGGGATGGTCGGGGCCTTTTATTATTACTTTTTATTATTACAAGTGTTTAGAAAACCCTGCTGTGTGTCATAACCCCACTACATTATGTGCAATGCATATATGGAGAAAGCTGGGGAAATGCTGAAAGAAAATCTGAAAGCGGACAAATTTCTCGGCCTTTTAAGCCCCCTTGGCACAGCAGGAGTGGCAGGAGGAGAGAGCTGTGCCTGCCCACCCTACACCCTTGCAGAAGACACTCAGGGCACCCAGACCTTTGCTGCTGCGCTGTGGGGGGAGGCTGGTGTGGGCAGAAATTTTGCTCTCCCCCACTTAATGCTAATTTTTATAGGAAAAAATTCATTTTGAAGTGGTTTAGATTCTGCCCCCCCACCCCCCCCACCCCGAGAAAATCCTGGAGTTTGTCACTGTTAATCTGGGTTATGTTCAATAACAGAGTGTCTGACTTTTTCAATTAAACTGTTTCCAAATATGGATTTTTCATTCCGTGAACGTATGGGGAAAATTGAATTTTTTTCCTGACCAGATCTAACTATGAGACTCGGTGGATTCCATTCATGTGCTTAAATTAGAAGAAGAGACCTGATTCTTCAGATGTAGGTTAAACTGATTGATGTCGCGGTTTGAACCAAGCAGATTGTGAAAAGCAGTGATTTACACAGCATAAATCATCTGGTTGGGCACTATTTGCCTTGGGCTTCTTGTGTAATTACAAGTGTTGAGTAACAGGAGCATCTCATGCCCTATCTGGTGTTCATACCACCTCCCCAACCAGGTACACCTCCCACATGGGGACGTGGGGATATAAACTCAGGAAGAGAAAGGAATTTATCCCATAGTAGAGTGAGAAGAGGACCTTAGCCAGGGATAAGCTCCCCATACTCCTCAAGCAAGGGGTGATGCCTTCAGCTGGGGAGGTGCCTGCGAGGCCACAAGCCAGGCAGAAAGTCAGTCACCAAAGTGAGGTTTTGAGCAACCTGGAGACTGGACTGATGGGGCAGACTGATGGACTGCCAGACAGATGGACAGAGGCTGTGGGACCAGCATGCAGAGAGCGTGCTGGGGTGCTACAGCCCTGGCTGCGGTCTGTGGTCAGGCATCACGTCATCTTCAAAAAGCCTGTGAAGAAAGGGACTTGGGTTCCCAAATATTGCCCTCAAAAGGAAGAGTCTTGTGACTGAGGGGGATAACAGCAGTGCCTCTGAATGACATTTGCTTCTGCGGGTTGGAAGGACAGACTTTTAATGTGTGTTTTCAGCGTGCCTTTCTTTGACTGCAATTCCTCCTGTCTCCAGGGAATTGGAGTCCTGTGTGTCCCCGGAAATTAAAACAAAAACTGGCTTCAGTGGTATTTCCTGAAATGCGTTTTCATCTCATTGAATCTGTCCTAACAGCAGCCCCGAAGCATCCAAGATTTCATTTTCATCTAGTAGTGATCAAAAGCAACATCAGCAAGGAATAAATACACAAAGCCGTGCTGCAGGGATATTAATTCACATGACAAGGCAGTGCAGTTTGCTTTATTAAAAAAGAAAGCTCATGTGAGGATTTTCTCAGTCACTGAGTGTTTCAGTCACTATGAAACATCTGTATTTTGCAATCTGGTATTTTTCTGGGTCTTGGCTTTGAGGGAGTAAGTCTTCAGCTCCTGTGAATGAAGCTGCAGCCCCAGTGAAGGTGCATGAATTCGTGACATGCCTGGGACACGGGCAGCCAAGGGCAGGGAGCTCGGCTGCACTGTGCCAGAGGCATCGGTGTTAACAGTTGGAAAGCTGCTTGTTCATCCTGGCAGGGACAGGGAGGCTTTTTGGTGAACATCTCCCTTTTCCCCAGCACAAATATAACTACTTTGTTTACAAAGGCACCCCCCCCACCCCTCAACTCCAGTTTTGGACCCCCCACTGCAAGAAGGACATTGAGGTGCTGGTGTGTCCAAAGAAGGGCAATGAAGCTGGTGAAGGGTCTGGAGCACAGGTCTTATGAGGAGCAGCTGAGGGATCTGGGGTTGTTTAGTCTGGAGAAGAGGAGGCTGAGGGGAGACCTTATCGCTCTCTACAACTACCTGAAAGGAGCTTGTAGTGAGGTGGGTGTTGGTCTCTTCTCCCAAGTAGCTAGCGATAGGACGAGAGGAAATGGGCTCAAGCTGCGCCAGGGGAGGTTTAGATTGGAAATTAGGAAAAATTTCTTCACGGAAAGGGTAGTCAAGCATTGGAACAGGCTGCCCAGAGAGGTGGTGGAGTCACCATCCCTGGAAGCATTCAAAAAACGGGTAGATGTGGCACTTGGGGACATGGTTTAGTCTAGTCTACCCTTAACTGGTTTAGTGTGAACTTGGCAATGTTATGTTAATGGTTGGACTGGATGATCTTAAAGGTCTTTTCCAACCTAAACAATTCTATGATTCTATGACTGAAATAGACCCTGACTCGGGTTTGTGGGTAGCAAAATTCAGTCCTACCTACTCTTTGCTTTGCAATGCTGCCTGAAACAGCATTTTAATTTCATATTAGTTGTTTGCAAAAGAGGAAGCCCAATTAAAGAGACGAAAAGGAAATCCGTTAATGGCACTTTTCATGAGGAACCCCACAATAACAAAGCAGCATGCATGCGAGCATGGAAGGTGAGAGATGCTGAGCCTTACTGTGCCTGTCAGCTTGGCTTTTGCATGCAGGGGAAAGAGAACAAAATTTACAAGGCTGCTACTCTCTGAAGTGCTACATGCACTGCTGGCAAGCCCGGGAAAGAAACAAAGACAACCATTCAAAATAATTGAAGAACATCTGTAGTACTAAGTGGATGCTCTGAGAAAATAAACCCATCAGATTTAGATTTTTAAAGGGTTCAAGGGTGAAATGAAATACTATTTCCTTAAACATAAAAAGCACTTTTGGAATAACAACCCCTTAAAAATAAAAAAATCTCACAAGACATTACAGCCCAGCATTTCAGCTTTGATAGACTTTGCTCTTTTTTTTTCCCCAGTGCTGAGCACAGTGTTTTATTAAGATTATAAAATTAGGCCTTTCAGCAATTCTAATGGGGTATTTTTGGGGGTAAACTAGGGTAAATTCCCATTTTCAATAGTAGTATGCAAGTAGGAGAAAGGATCTGGAACGCACCAGAAAGCTCCCCAGGCGTACCCACAGACTGCAAGGGTCTCCCATTTTGGGGGCTACCCCAAAACCCAGCAGGCTGCTGTTTTTCCAGCTCAGCAGCCAGAACTGGGATTGACATGTACACGAACCATAGGCGCTTACTTAAGAATAACACTCCCACAAATTTAAACCCCATATTGAACTATTTATTTTGTGCATTCACCATTCACTGCGGCACATGCTAACATCAAGTACTTCTAACTGCTGAAGGGAGCAAACAGAAATTGCTTCCATCACCTGAAGCTGACGGTCGGCTATTCAGCCTGCGATCCACCCCACGAGCTGACACCATCGGGCTCCCTAATGGCAAGCAGGAGTGCTTCATTTTCAGCAGCAGTGCTACATTATGGCATGCATTAAGTTGCTTGGAAATCACTTTAGAAAAGCATAAGGTGTGATGGATTCAAGTTAGAAACAGGGAGTACAACAAATGCCCCAAAGATACTCTGAAGTGTGATGTTCCCAAGAAATTCTTTAACAAAGGGAACTGAAAATGGCCTGTCTCCACATACCATACTCAGAGAAGCATGGCGATAGTCTCTCAGGTCACCTGCCAGCAGATATTAAGCATTAACCTATTTCAAATGTTATGTGTATTTACTGATGGAAGCTGAATAGGTCAAATGGGTTTCTGGTTGACAATAAAACATGAAAGGCGTTTTGTTCTATATATGAATAGCTGCTCATGTAAATCGGTGTGTGTGTGCAAGGGTTATTGGGACTATTTCATTGTTGCCTCCTGTTTCTAAAGAATTGTGTATTTTACCCCATGAAACAGACCCTGGTGTGAAAGGTATCAAGCTTCAAAACAAGGTTATAATGAATGATGAGACTACAACACAGAGCACATGGTTTGTGTTAGCAGAGAACACATTTAATAAAACAGACTTCTTGCATGTTGGGTTGACAAATTCATACTCCCCCTTGCCGTAGCACCTGAACTAGAAACATGGCCTTGCTTTTCCTCTAATCAATGAAAAAACCCCAATGCTAGCCTGCATCAACAGGTTGCCCTCTCCTAATGTACGAGTGAGCCTCCCATACATCTCTTAACATCGTTCATGGTGTTGGTTGTAGACTTTTTGCTATGAAAGGAATTCAGGGTTTCTTCTGTAGGAAGCCCACCTGAACAAAAAGATTAGGATGGGTCTAATGTAACCACCTTTGTCTCTTTTCATGTGCAATTCCAGCTGTCCCATGATATTTCTGATCTTGTGTATAACCTGACTCTACCCTACGTCTGTCTCTCTGCCAGCAATCATACATCCAGGATGGGATTTAAGTAATTTTTACTGCCGGCTTCAATCAGATGAGTTAGGATAACAAAGAAAACTTTCAAAAAATCCCTCATCAGTTCTATGTTACCTTGGTTGTTTGCTCTCTGCATTTTTCCACTCTTTTCTTTAGACATATCCAGTGTTTTATGTCATACGAGCAAATAGCCAGCCAACACCTAAGAGCATACAGGCAATCTATCTTGCAGGGTGGGAGCAAGGGAAAACCCACCAGAGTTGAGAAAACCCACCAGAGAAAACACCATCCTGAATCCAAGAGCAGATGGCTGCTTTCAGAGATCAAAACTGAACAGCATTTCAGTTTGAATTATGGGATTGTATACAGCCATCAGCTTTGTGCTGACCTCCATGAACACAACCTGGTTTCGGGTGGAAAGCACTCTGCTGTAACCCGCTCCCCTCAAACTAACATCACACTGGTATTCGGGAGGAGGCAGGGAAGAGCTTGGATTTCAGACCTGAAACACATGGCACATGTTACAGGGTCGCTCCGGATAGGGTGGGTTTGAGTGTGCTTTGCTGCCCCTCTACACCTAGTAATTTATGAGGGGTTGCTTAAGCAATGCAAAAATCAAACATTTTCTGTATTTTAAGGACAGCAGCTGTTGGTACGACTTCTGGACAACCCCAATGTTTATTTTTGGTGTTTTTCCATTCATTACAACACACCTAGGGCTGTTTCAGTGTTATTTCTAAGGAGTCTGCCTTCTTTCCTGGTATATACAGCATCTTTTACAGATAACATGTCTATATGTCTAGATAGGAAAGGGATCAGGACAAGTCATAGGCAAGGACAACAGACACGACTATCAGGGTGAACTACACATGGAGCATACAGAGACTGGGTTTTTTTCATTATTTTCCATGGCTTAATAAAAGTTACCTGTTCCTTAACATTCACATGGCATGCAAAACAGGCAGTGACCGCGTGGCTGACAGCACTGCCCTGTGCCTGCTGGAGCACCGCTCTGCACTGCACAGCAAGGCAGGGGCTCGGGGCCAGACCCACAGAGATATTTAGGGGCCTAACTTCTATTTCAGACTTCAGTGGGAGGCTGGTGCCTAAATAGGAGTTGAGCACCTGATTACCTTTGCAGGTCTGGGCTTGGGCGGAGGCAACCAGGAGGTGCTCCACGTCCCCTGTCCCCTGCCTGCCCGCGGGAACCTCCGGTCCTCTCCAGCCGGCGGTCGAACCATGGTGCGGTGCGACCCTGGTGTTGTGAAGTAGCCGTTCTCCGACTGGTGACGGCCTGATTCACAACACCAGCTGCTGCACGGCACCCAAGGGTGCTCCCTGCCGCCGGGCTCCTCCATGCTCTGCCCTCCTCCGGGGTCCATCTTCCATCCCGCTGTGTGCTGGAAAGCAAAGTGACAGGGTTAGGTCCATCGATCCCATGGGTTATATACCCCTGCCTGTTTAAAATATGAAAGTGTGAAGGGTGTATGCCTCCAAGGAAAAAAAAAATAAAGAAATAAAACCGGCAAACTGGCTCTGCACTGCTTTGCAGAGGTGGGCACTGCAGCACAATGCCGGTAACGTGTAGAGCTGCGCTCCTGCTATTCATTTCCTGCGCTCATCTCTGGAGGGATGGAGGCTTGCAGGCAGGGGAAGCAACCTAGAAACTCAGCCAAGCCCTCAGAGACACAGGAGAAACAGGATGCTTTTTCACAGATCCCAGGGCATTGTCAGGAGGAGAGCGGTGTCCCAGGGACTGCGTGGCTTCCTGAGCGCGATGCCACCATTAACCCTCACGCCCGCACCCTGTCTGCTCCTCCGAGGTGGGCGAGACACCAGCGCGTCCGCGGTCTGTTCCTAGAAGTTGCCCGGTGTGTTAGCCTTCAGGAAGGTGCCCCCACCCTACAGAAGTCCTGCTGGGACCCATGAATTTCCCAGTACGCAGCCCCCCATTCCCCTCCAACGCCCATCCCTCAGGAGCTCGCAGAAGCTGAGGGACACAACACATTGCTGACCAGGAAAGCTGATCTTCTTTTAAAACCACACAGGGAGTTACAGATTCTGGGGCTTTTGTATTGCTCAAGGGAAAACAATCTGCCTCGCCTAAGTAGGGCTGACGCTGGTGAGCACGCTGACCATCGTAGCCGGCACGCAGCGTGTATCTCAGGCAGTACGAGAGCTCAGTGTTGCAATGCTGCAGCACTACAGGAATGGCCTTGGGGAGAGCATGGGTCTAGGTGGTCCTGCAGCTTTTCAAGCAGACAAAAAAAATGTAGAAACAGACATGCGCTTCTCCCTGATTTCCCTCAAAATGCTGCATGGGTGGTACAATGACTTGCTTGACATGGTCGGGTTGTGCTTAAGGGGTTACCAACAATTCCTTATTGGGCTAATTCGTCTAGGCACATGCGAAAAGTAAGTAAATAATAAGTTTCATCCTGTGTATTACAGACTTCCCTCAGCAACCAAAATCCAAAAGAAAGCAGAGTTTCTGTGAATCAGCTCGGGACTACCCCTGGGATGAGGACCCATTGCAGGAGTCCTTAAACAAACCGGACAGAAAGAAAGCAATGTGAAGCCTAGCAAACCTCCAGGGAGAAACTGCTGGTTTTAAATAGTTCTCCTGAAATGGGTTAGATGTGGAGGCAAAACTTCCGACCCTACTGACGAAGGAAACGTCCCCCCTCATCCATGCCCACGGCCCAATTTAATCCAAAGGAAACTTCATGCATTGTCCTTCCCCTGCAGAGAAGGCAGACGTGGTCGTGTGTAGTCCCTGGGCAGAAGAGCGATTAACATATGCACTAACAGAAGATATCCCAGAGAGACACGTTATGCAATTTAGTCGCTGTAGGAAATGGAGCTAAATTTCTTGACACCTGCTCATGTGTGCATGCTTGTAAAGTCTCAGTCATGTTGTACTAACAGAGCTTTTATTTCAAGAGCAGTTTCTGGAATTTTAACACCTTGAAAAAAACCAATGTATTTATATTTTATGTGTATCTATTATTCAGCCTTCAACCCTGAAAGGAAGAGCCTGAAAGCTGAACTTGTGTTGTGGCTGGTGCTGATCAATGGTGACATGATAATGCCGGATGAAGGTGAATCGTCTCCCCTGAGCAGATCTTTCACCGCGTGCGGTGGCACTGAGCACACTTGACGAAGCACATTGTGTCACACACAGTGTAATGCCAAATACTTTTTGTACTTTCTCTGTTCCCTGGGAACACTAAAGTCTGCCACTAGTACTGTGGGTGGGAAAAGAAAAACAAATGATACGAGCCTTTTTCAAGGTTGTTTAAATCCTTTTGAAACCTTTCATGCAATCTGCACTGAAGTATATCAGACTACTTAAAAAAAGCAGGCTACTGTATATGCATTGCTCGCTTCCCAAAGAAGCCGATTTAAAAGCCTTTTCAAGTAAAAACCAGTATTATATGTTGTACAAATGAGAAATGAACACTTAATCTGAGACTTTCTCTCCCCTTAATGTACCTGAGATGGAGGTTGGTTTTCTGCTTCTTTACCCCCTCGGTCAAATAGTCCGACATAGTCTTAGAGTACGTCTGAGCTGAAATTTTAATATTCTCCCATTCTTATTTAGTATGATTTTATTCACTTATCTCTCAGCAGTAGGTTTCACGTTCTTTAACGCCACATGGTTTGAAAGCTTTCTTATGATTTCAGCTAGGTTACGCACATGTAAGTGTACAATCTCCTAAACAGCAGAGTAACCGGCAGCTAGGGAACTGCGTTCCCCCATGCTGTCCAGCTGGCTGGGTCTAGAAGCCCTGAGGAAAACCACCAAAACCAAGTATTTACGTTAGGACGACACTAGTGCATTAGGAGAAGAATGTAATCTCCTATAAATAGGAAAATAAACTTCTCAGGTTGGGGAAAAAAAAAACCAACACAAAAAAACCCAGAAACACAGATGATCCTACCTAGGAATTAGCTTTTTTTTTTTTTTTTTTTTGTATATTTAGAAACAGGAAAGTGTAACGAGAAACTGTGCCAACAAGCTGGTTTTTGTACACTGGGTTTCCGGGGCAGCAAGCAGGACTTGGGCATGGGGTCAGCACAGGACTCGGGACATCAACTGCAACCCCACCCCACAAGGTTATTACCACCCTTAATATCCCATGCAAATAGATTTCCTTGCTTTGGTCACAGCAGTCTATTAATTCAGCCCTCTTGTCTGGTACATCTTTATCCTCTGCAGGTTAATCCTGCCAAATTCCTTTGCTGTAGTACATGTCACACAGCATATAATATCCAACAATGCAATTTTGCTAATCCTGTTTTATCAGCTTTGTTACCCTGTCTGGTCAATCCAATAGCAAAAAACTGCACATAAGGTTTTTGCCAAGACCTCCCCCTCTTTTGCCCACCCCCCACCCCCCCTTTGTATGGTTTCAATTAAATGGTTTGAGAGCAGAACATAGCGTTTGGATATCCGCCAATGTCCTTCAGAAGCAGAATGTCAAGGCACTCAATTATATAGGTCTCCCAACTCTTTCAGGCGCCCCACCTACCCAGTCAGCTGAATTTACTAAATGGAAGTGTAAAAAATCAGCTCAAATCTCTTTTTAAAACACTCTCCACGCATTAAGGACTTGAAGATGGCTGAATAGCGATATATTTATCGCCCATTATCTTACTAAAAGATTAAACAAATGAGTAAAGACTGTCTCATTAACAGTTCTTTGTTGTCTTGTTTACTGTTTAGTGGACTCATTAACATTAATTATTAGAAGAGGAACATCAATTATTGCAATAACCTTTGTCAAGCCTAGCAAACTGACTGCTGAACAGCAAAGGGATCCATGTTTATCGGGCAGGATTTGCATGGACAGAAAGCAGGAAAAGAAAAGACCCCCCGAAATCCTCGACGTTGCTCTGCGGCAGCAGAGATCCGGCGTCGCTTGTTAGTTCTGGCATCAGCGGAGCATCCTCTAGGCAGAGAATGAAAGGGTAAGTAAATTCTGAGCTTAACTCCGCAAGACTTGCTTACGCAGCTCTAAGTGGCGAGATGTGAACAAAAGGATCCCTACTTCCTCTGGCGCTCGCCAGGCTGTATTTATTACACTAATTATTTTAACGCAGGGAACAGCCCTTTCTCTCCCCCATCATCAGCGCAGTGCATATGCTTGTATAAACACAATGCAGACTGCAGCATCGGTTTTGGGAGTCTCCATCAACACGCTGCTAGAGCTGACTGCTTTCCTGCCTGGGGTGAAGGGCATTTTTACACTGTTACGAGATATTATGGCTTGGGCTCCCCCCCACTCCTCCTCGTCCTCCAGCTCCCTCTGATTTCTCTTTTCCTTTTGAGAAAACCAATCCCAGGTGGAGTTCTCCTCCTCTGCCTGAGCAGATATTCAATGTTGTATCGGTATTTTAAACACACCATATATTTCAGCAGCTCTGGCAGGAGTTAAAGATCAGCAGTAGCACATCCATTATTTCAAATACTGTGAGGAAGAAGGCTGAGTCACTAAGCTGGCTCCGTCACCTCTGACACCGCTTCTCAGCCTAAACACAAGTGCCAGCCTGTGCCCAAGAACGAAACAAACCTTTTCAGAAGGACCCTGAGCCAAATCCAGAGTCTGTAAGATTATATTTATATACAAATAGAAACAAGGGCAGCTAAAGCGCCGCACGTTCTGCAGATGCTCCCACAACTACACGCTGCGAGCCACTGAGAACGAATACGCAGATCGCTCCTTACGCCAGCCGGGTTTTAAACAAAAAACCCCTTGCAATTTCTGAAAAGCTGCCCTGCAACAGCCGCCCCACGCTCGGCATCACCAGGAGCCATCCCCCTCGCCCCACGGCCCCACCAGCACGGTCCACCAACACCTTCCCCTTGCTGCCCCTTGCAGTGCATCGGCTCTGCCTGGGTCTCCCCCCTAATTAAAATGTGAAACAATTAAGCTGTTTGCTAAATTAGCGATTCTGGCCCTACAGCCTCCTGGCCGGAGAGAGGTCCGCAGAGATGGCGTAGCCTGTTACCTCGGCATGAATTTGTGCTGACAGGACAGTCCATCCGTCTTCCCGTCTTTAGACAGCTGTGCTTACCTAGCAGAATGTAAACATCTCTGAACTTTGCTTACTGGATAAAAGGAAGCATTAGTTTCCTATTGCATTTCCTCCTACAAGATCAATCATACACACGGGCTAGCCACAGCATCCCTATGTTTGTAATTAATCTCGTAAAGGAAGTACATCTCCTCTCAATCGATTGCTATATTTGTATGCAGCCTTCCTGCATGAGAGGGGGGTAGAAGAAAAGAAAAGCTGGTAGCAGAATAATAATCAGCTGATCCCTTAATAAAAGCTGGTACGTGCTATATATGCACAGCAAGATGCTTTTTTAGTGAACTGATTCTCTGTTGGAAAAATCACCTTGTAATCAATGTTGATCATTAACACTGGGGACTTCAGGATTGCTTTTAGATGTCCTGATAGCGGGACTTTGTTTCATCACGGTGAAATTCAAAAGGATTTTCTGGCTTTTTTCTGATGTTCACACCAAAACAATACATGTGTACTTCAACATAATCTTCCAGATGCTTTACTGTCTCTTGCCAAGTGTTACCACCACGCGGTTTGTACGCTGCCCTGTTTGCGCATAGGAGACTCCTTCCCACCAACATGTGTGTTCACGAAGGATGTCTCGTTCACATTTTCCTTACTGTGTATGGGAATGTTTAAAATCCAGACTAAGGAAATATTTGTTAAAAAACAAACCAAAACCCCCAGACCGCAACCTGCTAGATCATGTACTTCATGAAGAACCATTTCTTGCCCACTCAGGGAAAGAGGTATGTGCAAAGTTACTGCCCTTCTCAGGCCGCCCGAGACTCAAAGCGGTGGGCAGAGGGACTCAAACACAGAGTGCTTAAAAAACAAATGGGAAAGCGAGCGCCCTTCAGCAGTTCCTAGGACCCAGGCCTGACTCTTGCTACTGTTTTCGATCTGTCCGTTTCATTGCACAAAATGCATTGAGCTCACTGACATTTGCATTAGGCCAGCGTATTCTTTATAATGAGAAAATAAATAGTCTCCGAGACATGTTTAAATGAAACGTACACTTCTGATAGGCACCGTACGAGTCTAGGATGTCACTGCCCATTTTGATTTAAAGGAATAATATGAAGATTTGCTTGCTGAATGCAATATTGAGACAAATCAGAGCCTTTCCCCCGTTATCCGAGTAACGGCAGGACAGGGCTGCTACCATTCATGACAGAGTTCCCTTTGTGGTACTTCACACAACCTGCTTTACAGGCTTGGAGATTAGGGCCTAAAGCTTATATGATCAAATATTCAGAAGTATTGAACTGTACATGTCTGAGAGGAGGGAAAAAAAAAAAACCCGTACGTTTTAGGAAACTGATATACAACAATAGAGAACTGTGCAACTAAAACAGCACTTTAAAATAAAATGCGAGCGTGGTATTATCTACCCGATTGCCAACACTACAGCCACATCAGCAGGGCCTGTGAAGATCTGGAAGCATCCTGCCCACCAGCATCCTACCGCTGGAGCAGGTAATGATGTGGTCCTTGCTAAATGCTCTCCTGTGGTACGGCCTCTTCAGGGACAGAGGCTGATCATTTTTATTTTGTACTGTTCCTTTTTAATTTAAACATCTTTTAGCTCTAGAGAAATTAAAGTTTTGCCTCAAAGGAAAAAAGATCTCAAATATACACAAAAGAATTAAGTGTACCATTTTCTTTCAGTATACTTAAATAAGGCAACCTTCACTAGATACATATACGATTTTCATAAAGAACCGGATGCCAACGCCTTCATTGTAGAAACCCTTTATCGGAAAATACTCACATCTATGTGATAACGAGCTGGCTCTCATCTGAGAAATCCATGGCCCGTTACCAGATTGCCCGTTCATTGTTTAGAAGAATTACCAGCAAAACCAAGTGACAAATCACTGGTCTGAATCTTTCCACCTCAATTCACCCACTCCCTGTGCGACAGAGGTACAGCCCCTGGACCGATGGTGCTGGCACCTAACCCGAAATGATAGAGGCTTCAGGAAGAGCATTGGGGTGCCCAGCTCCTCACCTTTTCCTCCCTCCTCCCCACAGCCCTGGAGTGCAGCAGAGGGACAGGAATTTGCCCGAACACGTGCAAGGCCATCAAGCGCTTGTGCATCCCTCACCACTGGCACGGAGATTTTTGCAGCTGTGAGGTGGGCAGAGGTTCACACGCCTGCATCACCCTTGGGATTCCTCCCCTGTGCCCCTCCTTTACCACGGAAGCCCTGGATGAAAAGCGTAAAGGTGCAGCAACTCAGTAAGCACCACCTCACCTCTCCTGCCTTTTGTAACCCACCGCTACTGAGCATCATTCTCACTGATGGAGGAGGGAGCAGCTCCCCACTTTTCCTGCTTTGCTCAGTCCCTGGGTTTTGACACTCCAGGGTGAAAAAAACCCTGAGCTGCTCTCTTTCTGCCACCCTCTCTTAAAAGATGCTGTTTGCATACACTGATCGCAAAAACTAAGGCGCTCTTCAAACATCCAGTTTTTGATAAGGTGCAGAGAAGATACGGCCCGGCCACAAGCCACTGGCAATATAAAATACAAATGTAGTAAGTATTCAACTAAAGGGCAAACGGTAAGCCCAGGGCTGGGTATTGAGTGTTAACCTACACTTCCTCTCTGCGCCTGTTTAACAGGGGACTTCAAGACACTTGGCTGACTTGGAAGTTTTGATGCCTCGCCAATTGCCTTCAGGCTGCAAATCTTAGAAGATGAGATTTTCCTGTGGCATTTTGACTTTTCTGGCTGAAACCCTGAGAGCTCAGAGGAGCAGAATGGAGGTGAAAGTAACCCATTAAAAACGATAGTACACTCGCTGCATGTTCTGAGTAAAACTTGCATGGAGTGAAGAAGAAAGGGAATTTTCTTATTCGTATTTCCTCCATATCTGTGTGACCATCGCTGTCCTTTGCTCCTACGTGTACCGCTCTCAAGTCTGGAAGACCAATATATGCAAACCTTTCTTCAGGCTGCAATTACTTTCTCAATCTTGATGACTGAGGAGAGAGTCCTTCTCCTCATCTCTCTGCTTTAATAAAATTAAAGACTAATATTAATGCTATCTCCTCCCTCCTGCCCTCAGCCAAACGCCACAGGTACCTTCAGCTCTTGTCCACTATACCTTTAACAGTCAAGCCATAGTCCGGGGATAGGGCGAGCTCACATAACACGATGGCCAGGTTAACAGAAGGTCTAATAAAGCTGCAGGAATTTGAGATTTTCTTCAGTGTTGTGGCACGGTGCCTCTCCTAAGGGAACACTGCTGCAGTCTTCAGTGGATGGGAAGGATATTCAGCATTTGGGACAGGACCTCAGAGATCAGCAAGGATATCGTAGGTCAGGATGGAGACGCACCAGCAGAGTTGAGTGGGCAAGGTTTGCACAGTGTACCATTTCTCCCTCCAGTCAGAGATACCAGCTGTCCATTACCATATGTGCAAGAGGACAACATATATGCATCAAAAGACTTAAATCAGAAAATCGGGTCTGTGACCTTATACAAATATAGAGGCTTTGATTTTTTAGCAAAGGGGGTTAGACACGGTGGACACAGTAGAGCCTTACATGGATAAAAGGATGGGAAGCACGTTCTTTACACACTTTCAAATCAAATTATGCTGACATCAGAAATATCAGAAAAGTTGATCAGGGGCCTGACAGTGCTCCTTCTCAGGAAAAAAAGACCTCCAACTCCTCCAAATTCTATCTGCTGTTTGTTATGCTTCTTTTACAAGAGGCTACCCTTCTGTTCCCAGACCTACAGAGGTTGGAGACACACATTTCCCAAAGCAGGCAGGAAGACAATAACAATTAACAGAATTATTCAGTTCTGTTGAAGCCAGATAAAAACCACGATCAGCATAAGAATTCAAAATTATATCCCTAATGAAATGTAGTTTCTGGTCCAAGCTATTTTTTCCTAAATGCGCCCCCCCCCCCCCCCCCAAACCCACAAAACCAACCAACCAACCACCCACCCAAAAAAAACCCCAACCCCAACCCCAAAACATCCCTGAACAAACAAAACAAAAAAGCAGCCCAAAGCAGCTATTACAGATAAGTATGCAAGAGCTTCCCTTTCCTTTGCAGAGACCACACTGCAACCTATGTTAGTGCAAGCCAGCTGCACAAAGCCAGCCCCTCTTTTGTTACCAAACCAGTGAAGAAACATGAATCAAAGAGCAAATACTTCAGAGATTTCCCATTAAAGCTGCAAACTTGACAGAGAATCACATATGGTCAGTCATACCACAAACGCAAAGCCACAGTCCTAAATCCAGCTGGTCTCCTTTATCACAACAGGATGCGTCTGTCTAGCAGTAGTCACCGAAAGAATCTAGGGTCTGGAAGATAACAAGTTGGAAGGAGGCATGTTCGAGGATTTCAGCTTAATTAATAGCAATGGATTTTATTATCCTCTGCCTCCAGTTTTGCTCTTAGTTCTTTTTCAGAGTTGCTCTCCATTAATGAAGAGAATATAAGCAGGGAAGCTAAGCATAAGAGAGTTCAATCATTTAAAAAAACCCAAAACACCAAAACCACCAGGTATTTGGGATTCTTACTACACAGTGTTCATGTCTCTACACGCGTGTGTGTTATTATGGCACTAATCTGTTTAACATAGACAAGCACAAGTATCTGAAGATGAGAATCTGTACCTAAAGACATAGCTGACAAAACATACTCACATGTGCAAATGGGATGCTCGGGAATGAAGCTAAACTCAGATTATTTGCACAAATTAAGGTGTTTTTTTTTTTTTCTTCCCCAGCAGAGCTGACAATAAAAGTACTCCTGTCATCATCACAGCCTCCTGCAATGTTAACACTGAATTTTTCTCTGTGTGTGCATGTGTGCAGGCAGCTTTTGTTAGCGTTTGTCTACAAAATTATAATAGGTGTCTTTCCTTGTGCACCGGCTTGTGTGATAGCAGTTTAAAAGACAAAACCAAGCCCTGTTTTTAATATAGTGTTATCAGAGGCATCTCCCTTGGGGAGGTGTTACGGCCATCTAGCAGACACCTAGATGAGATATGCGCTTCTTTGGAGAGATATTGCCACAAAGCATTTGAGAGAAAGAATGGATGCTTGGTTAATAGATGCGCATAATTACTAATTCTGCGATGCTCCTTAATGGGAGATTTTGACAGGCAGTTTTGAGAGGTATCACAAAGACATGCAATAGTGCTGCTGAGTTTGCGACTCCTTCCCCTGAAATCCTCCAAGCTTAACTTTTATTAGCTATAATTTTTCCTTTTCCACCTTCAACAAACATTTTGTGATCCCAGCCCACCACTGCCCTCCCCTCCCGAAGCAGCATGTCAGAACAGAAACGCGCATCCCGATTTCCCTCGCCTGCACGCGCCGGGCACAAGCGCTGCATCACAACCGAGCAGAGATGCTTCTAGCGGAGGGGAGCGCTGTTCCTGTTGGGAGAGAGGTTAATGTAAAGAGGGCACCACAGAAATGAAATGGAGTTGCCCGTATGGAAAACCAATTCCTACCTAAGGTGGAAAATTTAAGGGGAGATGGGGTGTTGCCACAGAAATATACCTTGGGAGGCCAATCACCCTAACTCAGAAAAGTATGAAAGTACGGAGGACCATGTTTTGCTCTCAGTGTCGGAGCTGCAAAACCATACATACCAGTCGGGTGTAATGGAGAAGACCTCAAACTCAGAGGCGAGTAACTGGCCGTATTTCCCTCTGCCTTTCCTCTGCATCCCTGCACACCAGCACAGCTGAGGGGGAGATTTCTGATTCTTGCTATTCCTGTCCCGGGGAGGCAGGGTGGCCTGATTCACCGCTCAGCTGGTTTTGCTCCTGTGATTTCAGGGGATGGCCTAGATGTGCTGCAAGGAATTAACCCCTCACCCTCCTTCCCACACTCGCTGTTTTGTTGTGAAGTGTAATATCAAAAGAAACCACTACGATGACACATATTGCTGTGAGCGAGAACCGTCGGCACAAAGCGCAAAATGTCCAAGCCCTGCTTGCAGACCGTTTTGACTGATTTAAAGCAGTGTACATTTTGGCTTTTGTCCCTGTCTTTCCTTCGCATTTCCATCACACCTGGCCACCCTTGCAGGAGGTGATCCTTCTTGCTAAAATCCCTCATTTACCGCACTGTCCATCCCAACACCAAAGCATCCCCGTGCTTTGAGCAAGCAACCCAGGAGCTCCCGTCTTAACCGAGCAAAAGGTGACTTTGACAAAGCTCGGGAGGCCGTGCGGGTGACAGGTTAATGTGAACCATTTTTGAAGGTGAAACGGAGGCGTTGAGATCTGAGGGCAGCAAGCGGCACTCTCCCAACCGCGGTTCATGACGGAAAAGGCCACTGAGTGTCTGCAGCGTATTGGGAGCCCTGTCATGCATTACAAAAATATTTTGAAAGGTTTCATAAACAAATCCAAAGGAGGTTATTAAGTTTGCCATTCTGTGTACAGAAGGCATGAAAAAATTGTTGTGAATCGGGTAAGTAAATAGAAGTCTAACTGCAAATACTAAAACTACATAAATAATACAAGAATGATGACTAGATTGCTGTATTTTGAGTGGATTTGAGGCAGATGTGAAACAGGTGGTAATTATTTGCTACAGAGTAACTGCAATTTACTTGAATTAACTGCATAATACATTTTGGCCACAAATCCTTTTATTAACGCAATGTTTTCTGAACTTCTTTAGGGGAAAAAAAATTAGTACCGTATCAAGTTGCATTTTACCGTGGCACTTGCATTTTTTTATCCTCAATAAAATACAAATGCTCCGGCAGACCTCTGAGGTCGGGCAAGCTGCCAGGGTGGCCAAGACCAGGAGCTCCAGGCAGAAAATGAGCACCGGCTCCACGCAAGAGCTCCCTTCCCGCTGGTATCACCCCAAACGCCAACACAGAGGACCACGCCACGTCTCGGGCTGCTGCGCCCAGAAATTTCAGCCCGGGCATCTCCATGGGCCGTGCAATGGGCTTGCAGGGTAACTCCTGCGGCTCTATTTCTCAGCCACGGACATACCTACTACATCTCTCCTCGTTTCAGGCACGTAAACTAATTACAACGATGTTCCAGTGGAAACTTCCTCTTTGATTTGGCATGCTATTCTTTCAGCACACAATGATGAAAAATCTTAATTTGCTTCAGACGAGCCTGTTAGCTGTATTAATAAATTACAATGCCGAAAATAAGAATAGCAGCGCCTGAAACTCCACCAGCAAAAAAAGCATTAAGCAAAAGGTATTAAAACTACAGTGCAAGGCATGTATTTGCTATTTTTAGCTTTTTACCCTACAGGATGATAATCCTAAAGTGGAATGAAAAACGTGCTGAATCACTACATCTAAAAAAATGTATTCTTCTTCAAGCAAAATGTACCAGCCATGTAAAACTGAATCCGAGTGCTTTTCGCCCTACATTAAAATACTTATTGAACTGAAAGAGATTAAGGAATACCTGAGACTTTCCCAAATGCATGGTTCAGAGGAGCAGGGAATTAAATTGGAATTCATGTACTCGGAAGGTGGTATTCAAATTGTTTTGCGAAAGGAGCGCTCTATCTGTTTTGATAACCCAACGCACCGTGACCGCTTCAGAATACATGTATTACATGAATATCGGATCCCGTACCGCCTACCTTATTCAGGAGTAAGGGCAAGAGAGCGGACTTCGGCGACGCTAGTCACACACATAGGATTTAGTCCTGCAAATCCTTCATCCGCTGGCGACGCTGATAAAATTGTGGGGGGAAAAAAGCAGATCCTCGCCGTAATTTGCAAAAGTCTTGTGTATGAAACTTGTCAAATGCACAGGCAACGTGCATAAACAGAGCAAGCCTCTAAAAAATGCAGACAAATGCTAAATTTTTGAAGACGTATTTTTAAAACAGGAGGCATATTTTATCAGCTAAAGAATTATTTTTAGAGAAACTAAACATGTCAGGTTCCTACCTTGCTTGACGAAACAGTGCTATGGTACCATATGGCAATTTCTACCAATGTTGGCAATAATATCTTTTTTTAAAGAATATCCTTTTTCCTCTCAACAAGCTTTACAGATGAGTATAGGGAAAAAAACACATTTGAATTAAGCAGATGCTTATGACATTCCCCCTGGCAATATAATGTGATTTATTGAGTTATACTGCAGTCTTCAGCTTTTTAACCAGATTAAGGCTGAAAAGAAGCCGGCAACTAAAACATTTTTCCATTTTTATTTATATTATATTTAGTTATGTTATATTTTTAGTTAAATAAACTTGTGGAAGAGTACAGAATCTACAAGACCTAATGGCCCGGATACGTAATTAATCAGATTTGAAAAGCAAGGACCATTTATCTACATAAAACAGATAGAATCTATTCTATTAAGCTAACCCATTCAAATCACAAACCTGACTGCTGCTATTGAGAATATTTTGCTTGGCAAAGGTCCTAAAGGTTCTAAAATTATGTATGCTATTTTTATTTCCTCCTTGGATTGGATTAGTTACTAAGCAACTGAAGAGTTCAGTTCTGTTGGTTAACAGACATACTGTATTTCATAAAATCGGTTACTATATAGAACCTAAGTGCCCGTGAAGAAAAGATAGTACAGTGGCCTTTTGGAGGCTATTCGCTTGCGAACGCTTTTGTACAACCAACTGTCCTGGCTTACATTTTAAATGCACATAATTACTTTCTAGATTGCAAGGTTTTTCAAAGTTTTATCTCTAGGTTATATTTTTAAGAAAAGAGGGATCTCTAAATCAGCATCCTCCCTGACAAGGGAATTTGATCACTTTTATTTTCTAAAGATGCCGCTAATCAAATCGGAGCTATGTCATCAGTGTAATGCTTGCTCTTCGGTGCATTAAACAGAAATAGGACACAGTTTAATATAAAAAAGGTAAGCGGCAGGGAAGATAAAGAAGATGCCCTGAAATAGCTCTCACTCCCAAAAATGGACAAGAATTCTGCCATAAAGGCAGAATACCAGTAACATCCTTTAAGTCATATCCAAAAGTCCTACCTCTATCTGATCTATTGCTATCACTTGTAATTATATATGTTCTTTGTATGGCCATACTGGTGAGGAAAAAATACTTCAAGCCTCTCAAGGACTGTGAAATGTACTGCTTAGTGATGCTGAAGCCCTATAAAGGCTCCACTGTGCGCCAAGGTGTACCACTTCACAAACTATCTGCCAAGCCCACCTTAAATAGAGTAAAATGTGGAGCTGATGGGCAGTTTGATGATTGATTCCTTTGCCTTGGGTGCTTCTTGGTAACTTCAGACTCTATCAGCTCAACCCAACCTCCTCCTCTTGCAGACTCACTCTTGTGTAAAGGTGATGTTATTTCCAACCCTCCCCTCCCCTTTTGGTTTGTTTTGTGGGGTTTCTGTTTTGTTTTTGTTTTAACCACAGATGAAACCTCTGACACCTAGGAGGAATGAAATACTCACTTTTACATAAGGTTACTCTAAAACAGGCCCTGGGAGAATGTGTACCACCAGACATACCTCACACCTTTTTAGAAATAAAAGGTCGTGCCTAGATAAGTTAGCCCCCCCACCCCCTCTGAGCCAGCTGATTGCCACTTTTCCGCACCGATGGGTTGGTGTGGCTGTGGTTCACAAAGGTGCTCAGACACTCCTCAGCCAGGCAGAGCCCAGGGATGCTTCTGGGCTGGACGTGAAGAGCACACACTTGTGTAGCCAGCTGCCACATCAAGCATCTTCCCTGCTCATGTGCGGTTCGGTCAGGTGAACCGCCTTCCTTTCCAGCCTACAAGAAAAAAAAGCCTGTTACGGCTGGCAAGGCATTTCTGAGCTCAGGATGTGTCAAGCACGCAACTTTGCTTGCTTAGCTGTGATGCAGCAAGGAAAAGCCAAGCTGAAGCAAAGGGGCTGCCTGGCAGGGCTTCTCTTCCCTGCGAAAATCATTAGGAAATACCCGGTTAGCAGAGGGACAAAGAGAGATGCTGGAGTGCGTATCAGTCCCGCAGCTGCCTGTGCCACCCGTTTCTTCTAGGCAATGTATGTAAGCTCATACCCATAAATAGGCACTACTGGATGATGACAGAAGTAATTGGAAATGCTTAAAGCAGCTACTCCATAAATCATTTGCATTCACTGGGTTCCACCTGGGCCCTCGCTGTACTCTCCTTCCCCTGCTTGCTTTGACAGGCGGTGCACAAAATGGGTCACTTTCTGCTCCCTTCAATATTTTATCACTAAAAAAGGAAAAGCGAAAGGTCAGTGTTCAAAGGGATTCCTTGTCCACATCTCTGCGCAACTTCAGCAATCTGGGTAATCTCAGGAGCAGACCTTTCAAGATGCACACAAGACCTCTGACAAAATCGCTGCCCCGCTATCACAGTGCTTCCTCCTGTGTGGCTCCTTGCTGTCTCAAGGCTAACGTGCACACAAAAAAAAAAATCTACTTGTAGATGCTAAAGCTGACCCACAGCATGTAGTGCACTATTCTGGAAACTAGTTCAGGCAATTCAGCCCCTTCTTTCAACTACAGTCTATTCTTTAAGCATCACTCTTCTACAAGTTTTAAATAAAGCAACACTTAAAGAACCATTAGCAATGCTTAAAGAATGCCTACATAGGTACCAGGCCACCTGAGCGCAAAACAAAAACGACTCTACCTTCCTGCAAACTAAGCAGCAGCACACTTGTGCTCAAACCTACTCCCTTCAGAACCACAATCACTGCAAAAGCCAAGACTGCTACCTGAAACCTGACAAATGAGCTATTTCAAAATCAAAGGGAAGCAGAAAAAAATCCATGGTTGTGATGCCTCTCACCTCTGCACTCGGGCCAGTTGCAGGGAGAGTGAAATTTCGATCACTTCTGTGGTCCCATGTAAGCCCAAAGCAGTCAGGGCTTTATCAGTGTAAGCCAACGCTACAAATGCCATCAGGAGCACTGATGTCTTTTTTCAGTGAGGTACTGCACCACAAGATAGACTGCTGTGTGACCCAAACCAGACACATGGCAAGTCAACGCAAATTTAATTCAAATACTAGGAATGTCCTGGCTTTTCCACCAGGAATTCCTGTGGGGTCACCCTGAGTCAGCTGGGAGGGGGACAGCAGAGAGAGAAGATCCTACAAGGTTGGTGCTGGGGAAGATGGGGAAGGAGGGTGAGCAGTGTCTCAGCACCTGCAAAACCAGTGTAGTCATTTTGAATGATGTTTAAATACCAATGTTGAATAGTGACATGAACAAAATGTACTGGAAAACATGAAGCATGTAAAAATCAATGGGGAAAGTATGAGATGCTGATCTGCAGTTCCAGTAAAGAAAAGTCAGCATTGCTAGTAGACACGCTATGCTGTGAAACCTCAGAAGTAAGCCAGTACCCTAACACAAAGCAAAGCACAACGCCAGTCCTTAGCTAGCTTTTCGACGGTCAGCTTCTCTTGCTTCCCCAAACCCTTGCCTTAACATGCACCAACACAGCAGTTCCACTGAGCCCGTGATGGTCAAGCAAAGTTAACGCGATTGCAGGTATAGGCCCTGTTAGACCCAAGAAATAATAGCAGAACCAATGTTTCAACACCAGGATTGCCACTCTGCAAACTAACTGTTGTGCCATCTCTCATAAACCCACAAGAACACCAGAAGAAGGCTCTTCAGAGATGCCTCTTATTGGATGCAATCCTGAAAAATCTCTGAGCAAGGCCGACTAGGAGGTCTTCATTTTTTGGCATGTGCATGGACCTCCTGACTTTAGCAGGACTGGTCACACCCAGGTCTACAGCTGAGCTTTCAAAAACTACTTATGTTGAAGAAAAGAAATGAAACAAGGAGGGTACACCTTACCAAGGAAGGAATTCTAATACAAATGCCTCACCAAGCGTGAACTCTTCTAGAACTTCAATTTATTTTCCAGTACAAGTCTGTACCTCTGCAGCCTGCTGCTGTGGGGTGCTATGCATCAGTGACTCCTAAGACTTCCCTGCACCAGGGTATCATCAGCTGTTTCCACGCAGTAGCTTCGCCCTTGCAGCTCTAGCTCTAACTGCCCAAAACTGTAATAGTCATACTGCACTACACAGGAACACAAATTGGATTTTTTCTTTTTGAAGCTAATCCATTTCCAAAACCATACCCATGCAAGCCAGGCTGCTGATTTAAATGGAAGTACTTGCAGGTTTGCAGAATCAGGTCACCGGGAAGAAAAAAAAAAAAAAAAAAAAAAATCCTGTTTTGTAATGCCTGAAGACGGTACGTGTGGGAGAGATGGGGTTTCTTTTCTAAGAAAAGGAATACACAGTGAAACTCAAGGAAAATGAAGGCTCGCTTCTGAACTGAGACAAACTGCTGTCTTACTGGCACAAGTAAATTAAAGGTGAAGGCTTTGTCAGGAGCTGTGTGCTGCAGAAGACAGCTAGAGAAGAAGAATTTAAGATTTCTGGGACAGGAAGAGTCACAAGAGATGAACATTGCATGATTTAATTATCCAACTGGAGGGATAAATTAAGCTTTTGACTTGGAGCTGCATATAAAGAGAGCAATTAGACTTCTCTAAGAAAATTAGCATATGGTTTAAGAAGGGAGTAATAGTTTAAAATGCAAGTATGAAATTGTTACTTATATGCATGGTAATAGATCTGTACGCTAGACGTACTGAACTAGATGCTCCACTGTTTTATATCAGTGCCACTTTTCCAAAGCCAAAAGACCTTGAGCTGGTTTGCACCATCAGAAGATCTGCCCCAATGAGTCCATTTTCAGTGTGGACACAGCCTCCACCTTTCGCTGAGGTTTTCTCCATTTCTAAATCCACACCGCTGCTACGTATCTTGGATATGTATTATTCATAGATTATTAATCCACTTAAAATCGGTATGGGCTGTGAAACTGCTCTTGAAATGGTCTGCATATACGTATACATGCTTAGCTTGGGTTCAAGTTTTCATGATCAATTTTTGTATAATAGTACACAGTATGATTAATCCACTCTTCCTCCTATTAGGGAATTTAAAAAATAAAATAAAATAAAATAAAATAATAAAATAAAAAGTGTTTATACTCTAGCCTCCATTGGCACTGCATTAAACAACTCCAATGAGATGAAGTGCTAAACTTCCAAAAAAACTCAAAACCATCTCGATCAAGCTTCAGTTTTTCCAAGAGGGTAAATCAGTATGAGTCCTTTGACCGATCTATTCTAGCTAGGGAACAAGCCCTAAATAATTACAAAAATACTTAGTAATAGATTTAAGGCTTAAATTAAGTGATTTTCCAGATCAGGAGTATATATAAGCTTATTCTCTATACTGTGCACCAACTTTCAATAAACTATGCCCTTTGTTTGGAAACGTACCAAAAATTATTGAGAGATCTCATGAGTACAGAGGCAAGCACTTTTGACCCTGTGTAAGATTTTGTTATGGTATCCTTATTTGAACAAGTAACAATTCTGAGGAAGTCAATGTTTGCTCTGCTATCGTATTTCTATCTAGCAGCGCTTTCCAGAGTGAAGAAATTGCTCTATCATGCGTGCAGAAGCACTTGGCTTGCACATAAAAAGTCCCCAGAGGGTTAAAAAAAACCCAACACTTTTTGAAACCCTATCAACATGCACACAAATTGCACACCAAAGAACTGGCTAGTATAAATTTGAATGCATTTAATGCCCAAGTGAGGAGCAAGACAGTAACTCTGAAGCAACAGTCTCTGCTTTTTTGTGTAACTTGCTGTCCAACAAAATGCTTAAAAGAGTAATCACTTTCCATTCATGATCTTTTACCATACACTTTTATGGTCAGATAATTAACTTCTCTAATTAAAAAAAAAAAAAATCAGTGCAGGTTTTAGTGTGTTAATATAAGCACACATTCGTTTAATTTGCCACTGAACAGATTCACACGGCTCTGAAAGCCATGGGATCTCAATGGTAAAAACCTAATGTGATTTGACCTCTTTTATACAGAAAATGGGCTGATGGAAAGAAGATATAACATTTGCAGCTTTACACATTTCTTATATTTGCTAAGTTTTTATTACTAGCAGTACTGGAGGGGAAAACATTAAGAGTAAACACGCAGGTGAAAGTATCACTGTATTGGCCACCAGTTTGGAACTTGATCTTGTACATAAATTCTCACTATAACACAGCACCAAAAATGACTAGGATGTAGGTTCACAGTGGAAAATAGCAGCTCTCCCTTTTGTTAGTCAGATAGCTTGACTTACTCCAAGCTGAATTTCAGCTATGAACAGTTTTGAAAGTTTAACGGCAGTAAGCATCACAATGACTGAGGTCACTGTGGAAAAGCTTCCTCGGTGGACGTCAACTGCTGGGGCACCACTGACATCAATGGAATCACTGACACGGTCCTCACCTGCTCCCAGGGGACAGCGCAGGCAGGAGCAAACGCGTGCTCAGGCTGCAGCTCTCATGCACGCACCCCAAAAAGCCTGGCGCCATCGGGAGCCGACCTCTTCACCCACACGCTGCGCCGGTGCTCCCCCCACAGAACAGACCACCCACTAATGGGCAGGAGCCGGTCTTTAGGACTCGGTATATTTGTGCTTTTCCATTTCTGTGCTGACACTTACTGTGTGGATGTCTTGAATGAAACACTCAGGTGGTTTGGTGGTTTTTTTTTTCTTCTTTTTTTCCTTTTTCTTTATCTGTGCAAATCCTTGAAAGTGCTGCTTTGTCCCTATTCAGAGCTGCCCTTTGGGAGCGGCTCTTTGTAACAGCTGCTCAAAATGACAGGTGAATATTTATCTCTGTGTGGTTTAGGTGTGCAACTGCCTTTGTCTCCCACTCTGCAGGTCGAGTTCATATGGTCCAGGCAGCTCTTCCGAGGAAGCTGTTAGAGAAAGGCAGGGAGCGGGCCGTGGCTGCCAGATGGCTACGTATCTATCTCCCACTCCCTGGTGCCACCCCATCATGCAGCATCAACTGTGAGCTCCAGTGGGAAATTACTTCTCTCCCTTGCTTCTACTCAGGGAAGTTTCCACTCCACATTGTAAGTTTATGGCTATGCATCACCAGATAAGCCCCGAGAAGGTGGAAGACAGCCACGCTGATGTTAAGTGACTTGGTCAGCGTCAAACGGCAGCCAGCAGCAGCGTGCATGGGTATTGGAAGTTGGGGAGCGGGTTTGCAAAGCCCACACCATGGTCAGTAATGCCATCTAACAAGGCATTCCTGGCAGAGGTGGAGCTGTATCAGATTTCCTCTTTTGCAGCTACATTTGCTAGTTTAAAGTTTTGCATATACTTCTGAAAGTGAGAGCATGGTGAGGAGTCACTTGAGTATTCAATGCCTTGGTTTTTTGCTGTCTACCACCACCAATAGCAGCCCATACAGAAGCCTACTCAGGCTTAACTATTTGGCAAATCACAAATCACATTATTTCCGCGAGGAAACAAAATGACCTCCCCTGCTGCCATGTTCAGGACAGCAGGCTGAGTACTAAGTATCATGGATATAATTTAGCAAATACAGGTTGTAAATACTTATTTAATACAGTATTTTTATAATACACTTGCCCAAGCCTTTTTTTTGTGTAACACAGTTGGGTACCAAGGTCTTACAGGGGGAAACATCTCCCGGGCAATCCTCTACCTTCCCGTATGTGCTGGTCATAAGGGAGGAACTAGCACAGGCATGAAATATATTAATGCAGATCTTATAAAGGCTAGTTTTGGAGGTTTATGAAAAACTACATATTCTTTTGAACAATTAGTTCTGGCAGCAAGCCCTTTAATCCAATAAACCCTCATTATGTCAATAACAGACCTCACGCAACATGCAAATCGTACAGCTCCTGTAAAGCAGCCTGCGTGAGGGTGAATTAGCTGTCAAGAATGCAGGTCTGGGCTGATATTATCCCCCGTGCAAAGGCAAGGGATTCACACCGAGTCAGAATTCTCTCTTACAACATCCACGGGCTCAGAGCTCACTGCAGAAAACAGGACACCCTCTCCCGACTTCAACAGGCCTCATGAAAAGCACCCTAAACGGGGCTTCTTTCCAGTCTTGGGCTACCCAGCCAAAGTCATTCACCATATCCTACTAATGGGCAAGGAAGAGCCTCTGCTGTTGCAATAACAGAAATGACTACTTGACCCAAGAACGATGACCTCCAAGTGAGTTTCCAACCAAAATGTCCTTAGACAAGTAGCCTCCTATGTTATAGGGGCTACACCCAGTGAGCAATGAGAGTTGCGGAACTCCGGCTTCTTCGTCAGACCTCTGGTGCCAGAGGTAAGAGAAAAATGAAGGCTAAGGGAACACAAAATTTGTGAGCTCCAAATCCCCATGCTTCAGAGGGATATAAGGGGAGACGCTGTCCCTGTTAAAAACAGAGCACTGTGTGCAGAAATGAACCTAAGCCAATGCCCTGCTATCTCCCAAAACAAATCAGCTGCCACAAAAATGCAGAGAAACACTGTGCAGATTTTTTTTTAAAATTGAAAAATAAAAAGGAAGGATACTGCTATTGTGCTTTGGAATTTTATGATCTGTTGACCCTAGCGTCAACTCCCTGCCTGGTCAACATTAGTGAGAAGGGCCGAGGAGGTATTTCCAGGGGTTCAGGGATTGTTTTGCTTCAAATGCATTTTTGTTTGCTTTGCTTTTTCTTGGCAGCAGCCCCTAAAAGCCAAAGGGCCCCACAGCATCCCCAAAGCCCATTGGGACCATTTGTACATGACATCTGCTCCAGAGAGGTCAGAGCCGAGACCAGCGCAGTGGCCACTGCTTCTGGTCACCCCTTTGACTTTTAACGCACCTTACACCTAGTGAACCCCCTTCACTTTTGCTTTCCAACACGTTCCCTCTTGCCCTGGTTCACGAGCCTCTCCCCTCATTGCACCAGATTCAGCCATGCAGAGGTAAAGACTCTGATTTGCTGTGCAGAAGCTAGAGCAAGATGGAGAGGGGAGAAAAAAAAAAAAAAAAAGGCACAAAAGCACCAGTTATGGAGCAATTCAGTGTTTTTACTGCCACCCCCCACACCCCCCCCAGCTCCAGGCATCAACTCCAGTCAATTCCACCCAGACAATAAAGCCATTTATCACTTGAGGACCCGCACAGGTTCGATACCTGATGTAAAGCAGATGATTGCTTCCATTGATTCAGATGAAATATCCAAGCAGCACTGAGGCTGGCCGTGGCTAGAGCGCATGCACAATTTGTGATGGTTTAATAAATAAACCATTGATTACAAAATGGAGCCTGATAAATCCTGACGGGGCAGATCTGCAGCTGTACCTCTCCTCTGACTCCTATAATTAATGGCTTAGTACTGTGCTACTGTTAAGTGAGGACCAGCTCATCTAGAAGCAATAGCACATGTTAGCGACATTTATGCAAACGTGCATAATTACTGCACCCGGCATAACTGACAAGGTCACTCCTTGTTTTGGTTGAGATTTTGTCGGTGGAGACCGTCGGCGTTGGCTCGGGATGTCTTGCCACAAGACAAACTATTTCTAATGCCAGGGCTTCAGCTGCCTGAGAGGGTGATACCAGGGCAGGGAGGCAGGAGACAAATCCCCCAGCAAACGGGGAGATCAGCCCTCAAGTCAAGCAACCCCCAAGAAGATGCTGAATGAGAGATGTGGGGACTGACTGGGCTCTGGATGGTGTGCAGGCTGGGAAAGGGACCATCCCGCTCCTGGTCACAGGTTTTAAAAAAAAAAAAACACAAACTTCATGTAAAACACCCCTTGACAAACAACATCTTGCAAACCTGAGAGATCTGGACAACACCACCTCATACAGTCCCATTCTCCTAAGCAACACAACTACAGCCTTGTCATGAACAGTTGTTTAAATGACCTATTTTTTTTCTTGAAGCAGCTCTGGATTTAGAAGATTGCAACCAGCCCATGAGCCTTGCTGATACGTGAGAGAGGAAACACGAGCCGAATCAAATGGCATTCATCTGTCCGTGCAAATACTCCTCCCGTAACTGTGATGCACAGCCCCAGAGCTCAGCTATTACTCAGACATCTTCAGCCACAGTCCCCAGAATTACCAGCTTTTGCTTACATCTTCATGGATGACATCAAGAGAGAAGTATTACATCTTTCTGTAACTGATACATATGCTCTTCCAAGAATGTATTTAGGTACCAAGCCGGGCTAATATATATCCAATTACCAGTGAAATTGCTTTACTATTTACTAACCTATTAGACTCTCCAGTCAAAGGAAGGTGCCAAGTATCAGAGACACCTAATACAATAGCCAACCATGAGACTCATATTTAACTTTATAGTATTTTAACAAGGTTGCTGATGACATTCTTATGGTTTCAAGGCAAAAAAACCCAGATCCTTAAAACACAAATATATTGCAGAAGAAACTGGCAGAGAGAGGAGAGGAAGGAGAAAACATTTGTCTTAAACTTTTGACTCCCTCCAGGCTGACTAGAGACAGAAATAGATACATGATTTAAAAAACCCACTCGATTTTATCATGGTAAATTCTTGCAATTTGAAGACGTGACTTTTCCCATTTCAATTTGAATGGAAAATGAGCTTTCCTTGGAAACATATGCGTAGATCTACAAAATACGCTAAATAACATGGGGGGTATTATTAAGTAATGTCCATTAGAAAGTACTCATCTGAGTTAACTCTGTTTCGCAAATGAAATAAAGTGCAACAATAAATAATGGCTAATGTGTAATTCCATGTAAAGTCAGGACCAATCTTTTCTTTCATTAAACTTGGTACAGTGTATGTGCTATGCATGTTTAATACCTTTAAATAATTTTGGAGAAATAATACAGACTAAGACTGACAGGAAATAGTCTAAGCTCCTAATTTTAAGAAACAGCCTAGAAATGAAATTTCAGGAGGATATAACTTCTTGATTAAAGGCAAATTGTTGTTGTCACACCCCCCAAAAATTGTAGTATCATATCTTATTGCTCTAATTTATTACATTTATTACTATAATTTAGCAGAGTACCACAAAGACTACAACCAAAGAATCACAGCCCAGGATCTCACCATGCTATGTTCTGCCCAGCCACTGCAGAATAAACAACAATCTACAATTTGAGATATTAAAGCAAAAAATGGCTCCTCTTGTAAGCATGCATCAACTTCTGATTTCTGACAGCCAGCAAGAGCAAATGCATTTCCGACTCTTTCCATTTTCTTGCTGGATGGTTCTTAAACATCTCTCTCCCCGCTCCCCGCCTGTCACTTCTGACCCTTATTTCCCGCACACAGTTATTTCTGTCCTTCCCATGAATCTGATGTGCCTGATAGACCAGGCATGCAGGATGCTGATTAGCACCATCGGCTTTAAAGTTTCCTTAACCCATTTCTCAGGTAATCTCATACAAATGCCTATCTACAGCCGGCACATGTGGCAGAGATGCAGTAGCTCACCTTGTACTCCAGAAACACCTGCAATAAATCAGAGAAAAGCTCTTAGACCAGGTGTTGAAAGGCAGGGGTGTAAGAGCTTGGCTGAAGCTGGAGCTTGAACTCAAATCCCACCGTGTGCTTGTAACTCTTCCCTGCAAACTCATCGTGGTGAAGGGTGGTAGTGGATCCACGGAGGGGAAATAAAAGGCAGAGCATAACGTGTGAGCTTACGCCAACAGATAGTAATGCAAATGAATAACTCTACTCGCACGAGCAATCTCCATAAATCCCGAATCATGTTTGTGTTCAAATACTTCCTCCCACGGCCGCAAAATGTGTGAGGAGGCTGAAAGAGAGTCATCTGCAAGTACAAGGATTCACGCCACTTAAAGCCGTCCTTCTTAAAACCAAATTGTACGCATTTACCAAAGGAGTGTACAAGCAACCTCATCCGTCTCCCTTCCTTCAGTCAATGCAAGGAGAGACCAAGCTGCTCCAGAGCAGACTAAAAAGGACATGGTTTTTCAGCTAAGGGAGCTGAAACAGCTTCCACTTCCACTTGGGGGATTCACTGCAGAAAATACCTAGTTTAAATCACATTTTATAGCTTGTGTCACACCAACTAAATAATTTAATAGTCCCTTCTGGCTTTAAAAATCTCTTAGTTAGGGAAACCTACCTATTGCACAACAGGTGGTAAATCCCTCTGCCAAAAGAAGAGTAAACTTGGCCTTGAAAAACAGGTTTTTTTAAAAAAACAATCAACCAAAGCCCCATGTAAGCCAGTGGGTAAGAGGTTTATATTGTTATGAAAGAAATCAGATGAATTACGGTAAAATCTTCAAGCCTGGCACTTTTGATCAGTCCGTACTAAGCTCTAAAAGACTACATAAAAAACCATCTCTTGCCATAAGACACCAGTGTATTTGAAGAGGAAGTCATACATAAAGAGGAACAGATTACAGTATGAATCCAATTTAACTCTACTAAAAGCTAGAAATACTTAATCTACCACAGTGTTTCAGAAACTGAACCCTAAACATGAAAAATCCATCCATTAGGCAGCACCCTGGGCTAGAGAGACCGTATCAGGTTCAGCAGAGAAAAAAAAAAAAAGAAAGAAAGAATAAAGAAAAAGAAGCTGTGGCAGCCTGTTCCTCTCAACCCAAAGGGGACTAGGATCTTTTAAAAAGGCATAACTGCACTTAGCCTCTGCTTAGGGGACTTATACAGCAACTAGATATCAATGAAGTAATGGATTTTATGGGTTCCAACTCCACAGCGTCCTTAAGCAGGATTACTTGCGTGCACGAAGTTAGGAATTTATCTATTTGTACTCTGCATGCAAAATCAGCGCCATATGTATTATTCTCCCCCAAACTGGTGTTTGCACATGACACCCCTCCGGAGAAGCAGACATCTTTGAAGATGAACCGCTGAGCCACAGCCTCGCATTTCACGGCCAGAACAGCACCTCTGAAGCCCCTTGGACTTTTCCCTCGGAGGACAAGCAGCACAAGGCAGGTTTCCTGCACAGAAATGGACACAGGACTCGGAGATACCACTGAAAAAAAAGCCCCGTGATCTTTAAGGACCTGCGTGATGCTCGGCGCTTGGTCCTGGTTAGGTCCCAAGTACAGCACTTCCGACAGCGCACCAGACTGTTAGCTCAGGGGCTCCTTAGGAAGGCGCAAACTTGCTTGGGGTTTTTTTTTGAGTGTTAGGTAGCACCCTTGATATTCGCAGTGATTTCATTGATTAATTAATCCGCGAAGTCTGCGGCAGCTTCAGCGCGAGGCGGTATGATGGAGCGCTCAGGAGGAGGGCACTTGGGGACCCCCCCAGAGCTGGTGGCAGGGGTGGGACATGGGGGGTACACGTTGGGGACCCCCCTGGGGCTGTCATTGGGGATGGGACATGGGGGGGACACTTGGGGACCGCCCCAGAGCTGCCACTGGGGATGTGGCTCGATGGGGACACATTGGGGACCCCCCCAGCGCTGCCACTGGGGATGTGGCTCCAACCCCGACGGGCACGTCTCAGTCAGAAGAGTCCTCTGCCCAAAGGATGGTGGCTGCTGCACCACCACGCTGTTGCGTGAGGGTACACACCTCTTCCAAACGCTTGTATCTTGATAAAGTTTTCTCTGCCTGATTGATCCAGCCCCTCCCCCCCCCCCCCCCAAAAGACGACCGGGGAAACTTCTGGCCCTTAGGGGAAGAAGCCACAGTTTCCCCTTTAAAAGCAAACCAAGGATAGGAAATTCAGTAAAGCATAGAACAACTGAGCAAATGAACTACTTAGAGCGACTTTTTTCTTTCTGCTCTATAGCACAGACACAAATGCATACACGTTGTATATACCTTCCCCCCAGTTTTCAAATAGGGAACACTTCTGGTTTTCTTCTGCACACACAACACCTCTCCACCAGATCTTGCTCTAATATTCTGAATTTCTTAGCAGTTTCAAATCTAATTTAAAAAAAAAATTAAAAAAATCTACTGAGCAGAGAGATGTTCTCCTCTTTTTTACTGCCACATCTTTCCATCTCGTTACTGGTTTCAGGTGCAAAGTGTGCAACACCCAGGGAACCAGTGACAGATTTCAGGGCTAGCCCCTGATGCCCGTGCAGTGTTTCAGACTAGCACTTTGGGACCAATATAACTAACTGGGAGGTTCACAGTTTTCCAAATGAACACAGAATAACGGCTTCTCCTTTTTCATCTGGACCCAGCAGCAGAAGGCATCCAGCTTCTGAGGAAAGGTAATATAAGTGCTCCCAATCAGTAACAGCAGAGCTTTCTAAACAGCTTTTCTATAAAGCCATATACAGCATAGAGCTAAATAAATTCTTTTTTTAGTCCTCAATTGAAGTGACCTGCATAACTTAAAATGCAGCTTTATTATCTAATAAAACCTTCCATCGCACGGAATCGCCCTGTGCGTTCATGCACACAGAGATAAAACGCGTGTGTGCGCACATGGACGCGCGCACACACGCAGCCCTATCGCATATCCTTGCGTTTCACCATCTGGCATCGTTCTAGGGATTAATAAAAACAAAGTTAGGTTTAAAATACCACATACACACCCAGGGAAGGAGAATTCTTACAGGAGGTTTTAAACAACCTACGTGGAGGTGCTATGAGAAATACAAGGCAAGCCGGCCAAGAGGGCGAGCGCCCGTTAGGAACAGAAAACGCACGTTTATCAAATTGGCGGACCCCAAAAGTTACAACTATATGCGTTTTATGTAGCGTAAGTAAGTTGCAAACCAGTACGATTGATTAAAGCTTGTTCGAGTGTAGAGGAATTGAAATATGACAAATGCTAATGCGACAGAGAAATGTCAAAATAGATGAGGAATTACACATGCCAGCGACTGAACAAAACTAGCTGAGATTAAGTCAGAGACAAAGATGAAATGCCAGATTGCCTAAAGCTAATTATCTGGACAATTAATGGAATGCCTGCAACTCATTTTGATTATTAAGAGCACAGTCTATTGGAAAAAGGACAAAGCTATTTGCAAAAGTCTACACTGATTTCCTCAAAGAGCATGCTGGCAATGAAGTGGAAGAAATTCTTACCCTGGAGATCACTAAGCCAGCTGCTAAACTATGGTACAGCCATGTCACCTGGTACCAAAATCATACCGATCCCTTCCTTGGGCTGTCACTGGTGTCAAAATTCAATGCACATCTCATTTCCCAAGCCGATAATTTGACAGGGATCCTAGATAAGGAAAAACATTTGTGTGTCTTCGATGCTACAAAGCAAGACACATACAACTAGGTATTTCTATACCTCGACCTGCCAGATATTAAATTGAACTTCCTCCTGTTCTTCCTTAATTTTATCATGCACCGTTTTTCAGGAAATTCCTACATTTATTCTATATTTATACACTTGAGAGCTAAACGTGGTTCCCAGATAAATTCTGTACGTGATGACACTTCTTAAACTGGCCACAGACCAGCCAGATGCAAATACCTACTCACTCAGTTAATATGAGAAAATATAAAGATGTTTTATAAAAATATTTCACTTCTTAAAAAAAAAAAGAAAAAAAAAAAAGAAAAAAAGGCTAATCCCAAATACATAGATGCCACCTATGGAAAGTTATCTGAGCCCGTTTCTACATTACTGGTACAGGACTATGTTAGTATCTGGAATGAGAAATACCCATCAGGCTTCTCTTCTAAATGCACATTTGTGACAGCAACAAGCATGGGGGCCATGTCCTTTTGAAGACACAGTACCACATTTTAGATTTCCCCCCTCCTCTAGTGACATCCTGGGAAATATGTATGCATTCACCACTGCCATTAAGCATCACATCTAGCAGCCACAAGCCACTTTACCCGAGAGAGCAGAGTAGAAATAGATGTGACCCAACCCTGGCATTTCTCCAAACGGTTTCCCCCGCCGACGGTCCCTTCAAATATCAGATGTAAATCAGAGCACCTCTCTCGACTGAGCAAAGGCCCGTAGTGCAAACACCCAAGCACAAGCTCTGCTAGAACTGGGAGGGCGAGCGGCACGGCCACAGCAGGCTCTGCTCATCAGCCAGCTCAGACCCACCAGGAAAACTCCTGGGGCTAGATTTATTCATTTGGGCTCTGGCATGGACTGATGTAGTTATGCTGCTTTCAGCACTTAGCTAACACCTTTGCACTGCACATATATTCATTCTGGAGGTTTTCACATCATTTAACAGCTCAAGATGTAGGAATTTCCAGAGTTGCCTTGATCCTCAATTGAGGATGTGTTTCAGCATAGGGATCAAAAAGTCAAGCTGTTCCTGCTTCTTGTTTAAATTCAGCATTGTTCCCTTAAAAAGCGAGGGCCTACAAGACAGCACTCGCTACAGAACAGATCGCAATCCACTGTGTTCTTCTTGGGACAGACCCTTTGCCAGGTTGACATCAGTTTAACACGCCGTGCGGAGATTAAAACTGGTTTTACAAACACAATTCCCAAACAGTCACTGGATTTTAGCCGAGAGGAAGGCAGCCAGCTTTGCAGCAGGGAAACCAACTTCAAACAGGCATACTAGGAGGGAGCCTGTGCCTTCAAAACATATTTTACCCATCCTTGGATGACAGAGATAAGACGACGCATTGGGGAAGCTGTACTTCCTATTTGACTCTCTGCACAAGAAGGGCTGGAACAGGGACCGACATTTAAGGTTTTAGAGCTGATGTACCACCTCAGCAAAAACCTGTTTGGTGAGCAAACACAGCTTTGCTGATGTGGCACCGGGCACCAATCTAAATCCCAGACCAAAGCAATTTTAGTAAAACCCCAGTGGATTTACAAACATGAAGAATACATCGCACATTATCTGAGAGCAACAGCCTTATGCCCCTGCTCCCTGTGAAACCCCGGCTCCCAAACGCAGTGGCCACGGCAGTTCAGAGAGGGGTCGCAAGCAGGATGGATGGTCACCTTGTTTCATCTCATACTGTTGCTAGAACTCAGGCCACACTCAATTACCACCTACAAGTAGGGTTACAAGCAGAAAATACTTGTGATCCACGGGCTTAAAAGGTATTTTCTTCACCAACATGAACAGTACCCCAAATGCTTTTGGTCATTTGTTAAATATTAGGACACTTTTCAAAACATTTTATCTTGCTAAGAGTTAAGGGTTTTCCAGGCCCTTAGGGAAAAAATATTAATAGTTCATCTTTAAGACGGGCCAAATTTCTCTTTTTGGCCATTTTAACTCATTTTCAGCTTCTGAGATGGTGATTAACATCTTGGTCAGAAATGTAAGCATAAACAAAAACTCAGTACATCAGGTCATACCGGTATTCAAAAAATGTGCTTATTCTGTTTTCAGCTTTTATTTTGGTTTGCCAAAACAAAGAAACCAGCTGTTTCCCCGGGAAGAGTTGATAGACACACTGATTTTTCAAAACACAAATATGACGGAGGCTGGTGCAAAACCAGACATACACAACAAAGCCACAGCACTCTGTCCTGCAGGCTGAAGTCAAGGCAAGGAGGTGTGGAACAAAGTGCACCGCAGTGTTTTAAGGGGGAAAAAACCCAAAAGCTGATAGGTCTAGCTCAGCTGCTGGAGTAATGTTTTCTGACCTTTGCTCACAAAAGATGATTTAAGGCTCTGAAAGATTCCCCCCGTGCCCGCCCAAACCAGCATGTCAGAATAATGCACGCTTCTGCTGTCGCCATGGAAGACACGGGAATTTTGTGCCAATCCATTACGCTGATGCCACTGTCCACCCAGTATCTACCACGCCTGTGCTTTTAAAAGGTTGAAAAAACTTTTGGTTTTGTGAAAGGATGTTTTTTCCTTTATCTCAGCCTTAAAAATAGTGGGAAATTTATACAATCTGTATCCATACTTGGAGAGGCAATGCAGGGGGAAGCATCATTGCTGGACTCCAAATTTCTTCACAGGCTTGACAAAAGCCATTGCAAAACACCAGTGAGCACAAGCTGAGTGTTGCCGTGTGCTTTGATTCCCCTCGTACCGAACAGAGGTTAAAAGACTTCTGCACTACAATACATCCATCTCAAGCACAGATGCAAAAGATCATAGAATCATAGAATCATTTAGGTTGGAAAAGACCTTTAAGATCATTGAGTCCAACTGTTAAACTAACACTGCCAAGTACACCACTAAACCATATCCCTAAGCATCTACACATCTACAGGTCTTTTAAAGACCTCCAGAGATGGTGATTCAACCCTCGGCAGCCTGTTCCAATGCCTGACAACCCTTTTGGGGAAGACATTTCTCCTAAGATCCAATCTAAACTTCCCCTGGTGCAACTTGAGGCCATTTCCTCTTGTCCTATCGCTTGTTACTTGGGAGAAGAGGCCCACACCCGTCTCTCTACAACCTCCTTTCAGGTAGTTGTAGAGAGCGATAAGGTCTCCCCTCAGCCTCCTTTTCTCCAGGCTAAACAACCCCAGTTCCCTCAGCTGCTCCTCATAAGGCCTGTGCTCCAGACCCTTCACCAGCTTTGTAGCCCTTCTTTGGATGCGCTCCAGCACCTCAACATCCTTCTTGAAGTAAGGGGCCCAAATCTGAACACAGTATTCGTGGTGCAGCCTTGCCAGTGCCGAGTACAGGGGGACGATCACTTCCCTAGTCCTGCTGGCCACACTATGTCTGATAGAAGCCAAGACACTATTGGCCTTCTTGGCCACCTGGCACACTGCTGGATCATATTCAGCTGGCTCTCAACCAACACCCCCAGGTACTTTTCGGCCAGGCAGCTTTCCAGCCACTCTTCCCCAAGCCTGTAACGTTGCATGGCGTTGTTGTGATCCAAGTGCAGGACCCAGCACTTGGTCTTGTTGAACCTCATACAATCGGCCTTGGCCCATCAATCCAGCCTGTCCAGATCCCTCTGCAGAGCCTTCCTACCCTCAAGCAGACCAACACTCCTGCCCAACTTGGTGTTGCCTGCAGACCTACTGAAGGTACACTCGATCCCCTCGTCCAGATCATCGACAAAGATATTGAACAGAACTGGCCCCAATACTGAGCCCTGGGGAACACCATTTGTGACCAGCTGCCAACTGGATTTAACCCCATTCACCACAGCTCTTTGGACCTGGCCATCCAGCCAGTTTTTTACCCAGCAAAGAATACACCTGTCCAAGCTATGAGCAGCCAGTTTCTCCAGGAGAATGCTGTGGGAAACCTTGTCAAAGGCTTTACTAAAGTCTAAGTAGACAACATCCACAGTCTTTCCCTTATCCACTGAGTGGGTCACCCTGTCATAGAAGGAGATCAGGTTAGTCAAGCAGGACCAGCCTTTCATAAACCCATGCTGACTGGGCCTGATCACCTGGTTGTCCTGTACGTGCCGTGTGATGGCACTCAAGGTGATCTGCTCCATGACCTTCCCCGGCACCAAGGTCAGACTGACAGGCCTGTAGTTCCCTGGATTCTCCTTCTGGCCCTTCCTGTAGATGGGCGTCACATTTGCTAATCTCCAGTCAACTGGGACCTCCCTGGAATTTTGCAAGATCTTGCAAGACTGAGGCTTTGGTAAAGCAACAATTCTGTATTTAAACTATGATTTGTTAGGACAAAGTTTTCCTGAAGAATCCTGCACAGCAGCTGTTCCCAGCGAGCTCAGTACAAGCCAGAGTGCTCATTTTATCCTACCTTTTCATAGCCTTAAAAAAACATGGCAGCTCTCTCTATTTGACTACATTTTTCATGTCAGGTGAGTTTTTTCCATTATGAAGAATAACCTGTATTCTCCTAAGCCCCATAGATCTTAACCAGAGGAAGAGATGATACACAAGGGGAGGTTCCCCCTTTTCTAAAAACTCTGCCAGGGTGGACTTCAGAAAACATGAACATTTTTAGACAGGGAACATTATAAACCTCCAAATAAGGGGAGAGAGATTTTAAAAAATACATGCGTGCACATATTTGATTTAAATGATGAAATCCTACTCATGGAAATAAATAAGGTATATATACAAGAGGTGGCCCAAATGATAGCCCTGTTGTCCCATTAATCATATTTATTGCAAAAGTCTAATAATGTTATCTTTGGTCCCAGCTTCACCAGCCTGTAATTTAACCCAAGCACCTTTTTCAGCATGAGAATCGGGTACTAACGCTGCCTCTTTCAACCTCTTTTGTGCTTCTAAATTAGAAAACCCAAATGTCATTTTTCTTCAGATATGAAACACAGTCAAGGTCACTGTAAAATAAAAGAGCAATTAACTTCACAAGCAAACTGTTGTACAGGAGTGAAATATAGCACCTGAAAAAGTGGCTAAAAACTAAAAAATATTCCTACAAGTGACATCCTTTGTTCAGCCAAAAATGACAGAGTGCAACTCCAGAGATTCCTGTCACATTGGAAAAAAAAAAAAAATCATGGAAGATATTCCCCCACACACACTAATTTGTTTGCTGGGCTTTTACTGCTGCAAGGTAGGAAGGCTTGCTGTTTTGGTAGCTCCGACACTGGAAAGCCATCTCTGTCTCCCCCCATCTACCCTCCCCTAAATGAGCCCTAAACAGCTAATAAATATTAGCACAGAATTTCTCATTGTGTTTCCTCTATCAGTTAAATGACAAAAGTTTTATGAATTCTCTGAGTAAAATTCAGGATGGAGCTGCCCCATCTGAAAAGACAAAGAGAAAGCTAACATTAAGGGTTTGGAGTTGATAAGTATTTTAAAATACAAAATTATCTCAGCTCTGACCCTTCTCTAAAATCAGCCAAGATTTTGTAACTCGTTAAAATTAAATGCGTTATCAACACACAACTGACTGTGCAACCCAGCAAAGATAAATTATCTCATTATTACCACAGAAATCAGATGAGGCGTGCATAGTAAGCGACATATTAAATGCAATTATAAAACCCTACTGAAGTGATGTTAGTGACCTGACACATGACAAAAAAACCCAACGAGGCAATGCAGAATTGAGGCTGGAAGATGCGCTGGTATTATTTCTATGCAGCGTACATCAGATACACAAATACTACTTAGCCATCAGTACAAATCCCATAATCAAAAGCGTTGGAAAAATGTAAGAAATTATTAACATGCAAAGAAGGGGTTATCTTCAAGAGAAGCAGAGCTACCCCTAACACAGCGATGTGCAATTGCCAGGATGGGGTCAACAGGTTTGAGAGCTACCTTCCTGCATCGCCCGCCTCCATCCCCACAAGCACACGGTGCCTATCAGTTGCCACAGACACAGGCACGTTCCCACATTTCATACCTGCAGTGATAATTTTCCCCTATGAACCATCATAAAAACAAAGAAGGAGGGAACCACCTGGCTCAAAGAGACCACAGGGGGCCCCCACCCATCCCCTTGCCCTGTTGGCAATACCAGTGACCTAGACCCTTCCTGACCAGTATGTATCCAGCTCTCCTTGAACCTCCTGGTGCTGAAGACCCCAGGACTATCACAAGCAGACTCTTGGTTGCTTCTCTCTTCTCTGTTGCAGAGTTTTTCCTTAAAATCTAACCTACATTTTCCTTGCTGCAACTTACTGCTCTTTATCCAACTTGCAGCAGACGGCTCACAGGCTACTCCCCTCTCTCCAGCAGGCTTTTACACCTTCCAGGGTCGCACAGCCTAGCCAAAGAGACCTGATGACAGCTGGCATTAGTTCAACTTGCCGTCCTACATCCTATTTTCTACATTCCTCATCATTCTTGTTATTAACCTTTGCCCCGCCCTTATATTTTTCTCAAAGTGCTGTGCCCCAAAGTAGACATACAAATGCTCTAGCTGAGTCCTTATCGGTACCAGCTACCTCAGAAGGATTAATTCATATGTCATACATGCAACACTGTTCAGATCCAGCAAGTTGTCATCTTGCAACAGTATGTCACTGTCAACTTGCGTCTGGTTTGACGTTTTCTAACTTTCAGACTAGGGAAGAGACACCCCTTAGGAGTCGTCCCCTGCTCGGACAGCGAATTGTCGCTGCCTAAATGCCACCCTTTTCACTTGTCCTGTGGAACTGCACCCTGCATGAGAGCATGGTCCGCAGTGAAGGCCAAGTACTGATGGCTTCAGGAAGAATGTGGTAGGGCCACCTCACCCACAGGGGCTGCTCCGAAGGACTGCTTAACTCCATCTTTCACCATCAGCCTCTCGCTCCATCCTTGCCAGGCATGGCAAGCACAGCTGGGAGGCAAATGAGCAGCCCGGCCCCCAAACCTGACCCCCAGCTGCTGACTTGAAACAACCCAGCAAGCGTTCACAACAAAGCGACCGCTCCCCACTGAGCAGCTTGGCACCTCCCCAGGAACCAGAAAATGAGAGACCTACGCAACTTGGTCTCAGCTTGAGGCAGAAACTCTGTGGAGCAGTCAGGAATGGCTCTTCCTGAAACACAACCTTGATAGCTGGCAAAAAGGATTTTCTTTTCTTTTTATTTTTATTTTTTTTCTTCCTTCTGACTTGCATCTGACTTTTACAGCGGACGTGGAAAGCAAACCCTTCCTCAGGCCACAGTGCTGAGGGAGTCTGTAGCAAAACAGTTCTCTGCTATATCTCATACCTGAAACACGATTGCTGAATGGGACTTCAGTAATGTGAAATCTTAGAAAAAGGAATCAAAAACTCTGTTCAGTTTGATAAAATGAGGTCGTATCAACATACACTTGTATCTGATTCAAACGCATCGGCTTTTCACTTTTGCGGTATATTTTGTCACTGGTTGAGAGCCTCATTTTTATAGGGAAGAAGACGAGAGGCTCCTGCACCTGCAGTAGGCAGTGGTCCAAATGAGACCGGGCACTGCTATGGAGCTCCCTGCTGTCTTCCTCCACTCGCCAACCACGTCGTGTAAAAGAGGGGTGAAAAGGTGTGAAAAACTGTTGTACTCCTACTTCAGATTGCTAGGAAAGGAGAAACACAAACACGTACTTTTTACGTGCCGTTGTCAGAGGATCCAGGGATTTTGTTCACTTATTGACATCAGTCAGCTTAAAATGCTTTCCCTCCTCTTAATGCAACTTTCTGCTGCTATTGGCGCCCTTGTGAGTGGCACTGGTAGGTGTCAGATGTGGAAACAACCATGCCAGGGAGACAGTGAGCGCGCAACCATTATCTGAACATATTGTTTCATTCCACAATAAAGTAAGTTGTGCTGTTCCCAGAGAATTACTCTTTATCAGTCACTTTACTCAACAAGACAGGCCAATACAATTTCTGCTCTTTTTCTTTCTCTGTACAGTTAATTTTTGTTCCTCCTGGAGGTTAGGAAACAAGTTACAAATTGACTGGTTTGAATCCTCAACACACAGAGGGGTAATACCGTTTAACTGCAGGTACGTTGCTGGGATGAGGTTCTCCATTTTAACACGTTCACTTTAACCATAAAATTAATTACTTTGTGACACTAATAAACAGAGATAACCAATAGAGATAACTGCACTTTCATTTAAGTGTATGTTAAGATGCAAAAATGGCATAGAGTAAAAAGATATGAGCACGTTCAGTTCTGTTTGTGGGCAGTGTCCAAATCCTTGGGTTTTAACTTTGAAAAGATAAAAAGTTTAATTGGATTAATTTGGTGGTCTACTTACATTATCCAGTAGGGATATTTTGAGCCATTACAGAATGTCTCTTGTGTTGCCCGAGATACAAGCCAATGAAATCGAGATGAGGATTTGTTATTGGCCGGAACCAATTATTTCTGCTGGGAGAAAAGATCAATTTGCGATAAGAATTAGAATGAAATAACAGGGTAAGAAGTTGAGAAGTTTTGACCTTACAATAAGTTAAAGTTTTCCTTGGAAAAATTTAGATACAGCCTTTATTTTACACTCTTCTACATGGGAAACTAGGGTAAGAACAAAAAGGCTGTTTTCAGTGTCCAGGTTGTTTGCCCTTTCTTGCTCAACAGAAAACACCAACAAATTAATTCTCCCTGTTCTGCATGCCACACATTAATCTTTCAAGTCTGAATGTCAGCTACCAGAGCTACTATATGCTAGCAGGAACTACTCACAGTCTATTCATTGATGGAAAGGGAAAACTGCCAAAAAACGTTAGTAAAGAAGTCTTGAAACAGCAGGGGTTGAACTTATCTGCCTGTTTGTCCATAGGAATGTCAAATACCCTTTCCTCAGAGTTTACGGGGGGACTCGCATCTCACGGACCCCGTTGGATGCGAGCTCCTGCAGAAGCGCTGCCTCGCTGAGACTTCTGCCCATCTATTCCCAGACTCTCCCGTAACCTTACGGCTGTCACCTTTAATTACCCTAGGGAGATGATCAGCCAGAGGCTGATATTAAAACCGCATAAACTCTTCTACCCCAAAGGATATCCCTTACCGGCTTCTACTTTTTCCCTGCTTTTGTTCCACACAGAGCGAACATCATCTTTTCTTAAAAAATAACATCTAGGTGCTTGTTAAGTGACACTTGGAGCTGTTTTTAGCAAAGACTGCTAACTTCTCAGGTTCACAACCCTCCCGCACCCTGTGATTCCTGCACGCAAAGGCAGCAAATGATGTTTGGTTTCACACATAGCATGGATCCAGCCCTCGAACACAAAGACAATGTCTGTTACTTCCCACGAGATCCCCCCAGACTCAGCACATGTAACATTTCCTCAGCTCAATCACCCACAAGTTTCTAACAAGATTTTAGCTTTTTTAGTTCTCTTCAGTCTGCGAAAAGTCAGTCTGATCGTCGCTCTCACATTCATTTTGCACTGATTCTGCTCTGTTTTCCAGGCTATTGAGTTTCGTTCCCTTCTTGCTCGGCCCCCTTTAATCTTCTCTGAGCTCTTGGGGATGGCTCCACTGCAGAGGCTCCTCACGCTGCGCTAAATTGGGGGACAGATAACAGAGTCCGTGGGTGGTCACAGGGTTGGGTCAAGCCCTCACCTCTGCAGCTATAGAAATTTTAATACTAATACATCCCTTCTGACTGCGAGCTAAGATAACAGAAGATGAGAACTGGGTGCGAAGGGGCACTTTGTCTCCAGCTGCATTTCAGCTTTGGAGAGTGATGGCAGAGTGGGATACCGTTTGCAATAACCCTGTTGGATTTAAGATAGCGACTTTATTATAATTTTAAACATCTTTTAATTAAGAAATTCTTTCACAAGCCACCGTCAGCGGTGGTTTCCATGGATGCTGCTATCGGATATTGCAGAGCACAAAGCAGGGCTGCAGCAGCAGGGGGAGGGGGAGGCCATACACCGTGCTGATGGGGAGAGGGACCATCGCTGCCCACCGGGACCCTGGCCAAAGGGGCAGAGTTAAGGCTGCTTTCACGGCCCTCTCCCCTCGGCAGGGATCACCTCCCAGGAAGGTATCAGGAGAGCGGCGCTGGATGGAATTGTGCCTCCCCCATCCACCCGCTGCCAGTCCCACCAGGTCCTCCAGTAGCCCCGCGGGTGCGAGATCAGGTCTGCACCTCCTGCGGGGAGGACAGCCACGTTCAGCCCCGCTCTACACCCGAGGAACGTCCCTGTAGCTCTTTCATACCAGAATGGGTATGGGCTTTAATTTGTTCATCTCCAACGTTCAATCAAACAATCTCCAGTAGGTCGACTTTCTGATGGGAACTAAAGGCGATTCTTTAATTAGATTTAAGAACTGCAACACTTGAAGTTAAATCATGCTTAGAAAGATGAAAATTGAAAAATGATAACTAATGGGATTTACAGATGATTTCCTTTAAAAGTCAGAAGTTATTATTACACACATGTACCCCAAGGACCTTTCCATAGCTGTTAAAAATATTCCTCTTAACAGCAGACAATGAGAATATATCCACTTATATGGAAAGATGAACAACAAAGCTTCTGCTAAGACATTTTTTAATAAAAGTAAAGATTTCCAATTATAGACTAGAGCCTGCAGTCCCTTCCACCTCCTCCTCCACTTCAGATTCTGTACTTCTTTTGCAACTGAAAATGATGTCACGGCTAGGTAACATGGGGGCCACATGCCTGGGTTCTGACCCAAGCGATGTTGATGAAGCCAGCTGTAAAAGGGGACATCGAATCCTAGCTCAGCAGCATGTTAGTGAAAACACATTTTCAAATATCTGTCCTATTGCAAAGTAGTATTTCAACCCAAATTCAATACTGTTTAAAAAACTTACGTCCTTAACACGTTACCAAAAAAGCCAGGTAGCATATTTTTAGCTATCTTTCACATCGTTGTGGATTTCTTCAGCAATGCTAATGATTCACAGAAATTATTGCTTGTGGTTTAACATTACACCAAAAGGGGTAATGATAGTTTCAGGGGTTTTCCCCTGTAAATCCAAGCACTGTCTTTTGCATCACATTCATCTCTTCTGACACAGCCCCACGGTCAACTGAAAAAATCCCTAAAAACTTCAAAAGGAGCAGACACAGACTCTAAATCTGCTTCATAAGAAAGATCTGTTTCCTTAATTAGCGTATAAAAATTGAACCTGTGAAGATATTCTGGCTGTAATGCAAGCGCTGCCTAATGCACACGGCTTTTTGTGCTTGTGTGTCTTTGCTTGCTCGGGTAAGTTAACCACTGTAAGATCCTGCTTGTTTCCCACCTCTGGTTTGTGGAAGTCCACTGCCACTGCAAAGGACTGAACTACACAGTCAAACAAAGGTATCAAGTGCCAGCATCCACACCGGTGCCAGAACTCGCAAACACACTTCTCTGTGTATGCTTTGCTTAAGTTCAGGGCTCATCCTTTTGCAAGTGTCACGTGGAAACTGCTGTGGATGTGGCTAAATCAGGTAGGAATCCTTCACTATAGTACGTTATCACATGTCAATAATGTGAGTAACATTTTTGTACATCTGAACAAATTACCGTGTCTCTTAGAGGGGTCCCAAAAGTGTTCTGAAGGCAAGTATTTTAGATTTTCCTTCAAATGTTCATTGATAACAACATTTACCATGAATTTTGTGGTCTTACTTGCTCACTAAAGGAATCAGCAACAAATCCAAAAGGAGACAGAATTCCGTTCTGAATCTAAAGACCAAAATGAAAGTGAGGAGCATGTTTGATGACATAAATATAGTATGGTACGATATAATAAGTATACTGGGACAAGACAGAAGGAAGACAAATAGCTATCGCTTTTCACACAGATTGTGTTATGAAATGTCCTACAGAACTGGTAAAGATAAAAAAAAAGTGTGATGACAACTGAGCATCTTTTACCTAGCAAAGTACAATTCAAAGTACAATTCTTGCACTTTGCTAGAAACTAAAAGTCACCCAGGTGCACGGCAGGTGTTTGGTGGCTCATCGTATGGAGCAGGATGATTACTGGTCTTGCCAGGAATGGGTGCCCCTGCCCCTAAAACTGCTGGCAACCTTGGCAGGCAAGCCAAAGACTGCTTGTTTTGAGACAAAATCCTTGTCCCTTCAGTCTCTTTAGACCACGACAGACTAGAAGCAACCAGCGTGGCTTCCCTGTCCCCTTAGCAGAGGAAGATACCAAAATCCTACCACTGTTCTCCTGCAGGCGCCTTTTTCCAGTCCTACATTTATTTCCAAGAAGAACCTAGAAGTTTGACATTGCAGCACCAGAACAAATGCAGCCGGGGTTTGCCAGGCAGGAAAGGTTAGGTATTTCACCAGCTCAATGTTCCTGGGTCAACTGGTAGAGGGAAAACTGCCTGCTCAGGAGCTGCAAAACCCTGTCACAGCTTTCCTTTTATACACGTGAATGTGCTGAATCATTAAAAAAAAAGTCTTGCTTGACTAGGTAAGGCAGTATTTGAAGGTTCTGGAGAAGACATTATTTGGAAGTTGGAATACATACAATAATTAGCGGTAGCGTTGTGATGCACAATGTGATTTACAAACTGATATCATGCCAATGCCACTTCAGCCCCAGGAAGAATGCCTTTGTGGCTACCTAGCTATGAGAAAAGCTTATCCATCTACTCTCCTGAAAACCCAATAGTCTGCTGTGTAGCAGGGACTCTCTTGGAGTGCGTTCTTTTCATTCGTAGACTCTGATAGGGATGCTCTATCAGTATTTTTATGTTTATCCCAAATTATGAATGTTTTCAAATCACGAACAGTGTTAAAAAGCTTTCTTGCTTTTTCTGGCAGCCTGCAGTGCAAAAATGTTAACTCAGGAGTTTATTCTACAATGGATTATAAATGACATTTAGTGACATGATGGATACATCCTGGCTTTGCAGTATAAAGATGATCTCAGAGTACAAGCCTTATTCCTTGTTTCACTAATACGCTGCACACAGATCAGTGTTGTCAGCAGTCTGTCTTCAGTATTTTGATTAATAATGTTAACGTGGTTTTCTAAATTGAGCTGTTGTTCACATTTGTGAGCATATTTATGCTAATAGTGTTTTTTTTAAAATTTAAACATTTATGAAAGCATTACTTTGAGACCAACAGGCTTAGTTTCATAGGTTATGTTGTTCCAAAATGAAGGCAAGATTATATGCATCAAAAATTACAACTTGGCTTTCTTTTGTTTTTAACTGAGCAAATATCTTCCGGAGATTATTTTAAATCTTACCCTATTCTCCAGTTCGCATGTCTGTAGTGAGATTTTTCTTAAAACATACAAATAAGAAGTCATTGAACTCTCCTGTTGACATGAGGTCAGAGAAGGTATGGATTTCCCAACCAAGAACTGGTCTAATTTGGGGGATTTTTTGCAATATGCTTCGAATGAAGCACTTTCAGACTAATGACATCTAATGAACAAGGAGCATGCCTTTTGGCTAACGTGTTTTCATTCGATACCCAAAATGTGGGATATGCAGACAGATGCAGCGATAACTTTCAGCCCTTGTGAATAAACAGGGTTAAAGGCACAAGTCAGGACAGGCTTCCCAGTTCAACAGGGAGACTAACATAGGAAAACACTGTAAATGTGTTTAAGATTGACAGCTCATGTGAGATCAGCCTAAGAAGCCCTAAAAAGACCATACTGGTGGTATCTACGCTCCCCATTAAGCAAAGATCTGATTCCTTTCCAATCCAAGACCTGACTCATGACATCAGACTGCAGTCTTTGTATGGCCACAGTGAGGGCAATATTACTTTCTATGCTCACTAATTGCAGAAATTGCTCTCCAGCTTCAGGCATCCAAAGGACATGATTCACAGCGTTAGCAGGAAATGATGGGGCTGTGCAGCAGAAGGAAGGGCGACGCAAAGCCTCGGAGTAAGAGGACCGAGGGCCATGGGGATGGCTCGACTGTGAGGTTCTGGCACATCAAAGACGAGCCATGCTTTTATACATACGGACAGGAAAAGGAAGTTCCATCGCTCACCAACCAACACCCAAAATTGTCAGTTATCTCAGTTGTCCCACAGAGAAAGAGAAAAATGTATTTTTGAGCTGATTTTAATTAATAGTTTTGCAAGTCTACACTTTTTTGTTTCTATAGTCCTTAAGAACAGAACCCAACAACTTTTCTGGAAGGCTGCAGACCCAGGATGAACCATGTGTGAAAAACCTGACACTTTTCCTCAAACAAAAAAAAAAAGGAATGTAGAAACTGTATGAAACACAGTCCTACTTTCTTCTCCCACTGAGCAGCAACCAACCACTCAAATCACTAAAGAAAACAATCTGCAATTTTCCTCTAGGTGAAGAGTGTAGTGGGTTTTGATACATACACAACTAACTGCAGCTTTCCATGAGTACAATTAATATCTCTAATGCAGCTAACAAAAGAAAACCTTTTTAAAAATGTAAAGCTGAAAAAAGGGATCTAAAGCTGAGCAAGCACAGAGAGGAACAAAACGCAAATGCGGCTCCAACGCTTAAGGCAACCTACACGCACATCATCTATAGATCAGTCTCTTGCTAGGAAATGCTTTTATATGGATCATTATCTTCACACGATACCTATGCACTCCAGAAGCATTCAAGTGACCACATTATGCACGGCTCAGCAAACCACTTCCATGCGCACGTGGGTAGCTTTAAAGAATCCTGAAATTATGTCAACAAGATGGAGAAATGGGGGCTTCCCGTCTAGGGAGAAAAAGAATAGCAGAGAGCACATACAGAGGGCTGGGCTTGTCCCATCCATTGTGTTGGACATAAAAAGCAAGACTTGCAGATGAAGTTAAAATTATCATTTTGACTCAGAGGACAGATATAGAAAACATCAACGCTGCCTGTATGTGAAAGATTTCATAACCACCTTCGCTGTGCGGCTCAGTTTGTATAGGGAGAAGCTGGGAGAAGGCAGCAAGAAGAAAACAATAAAAGACTTCAGCATAGGTGTGGGAAGGGGGAGATGGATGTACAAGCAAATTGCTTTGCAAAATTTGCCGGTGATGGTTGGGGCCGAAACAGGAATTTCTGAGCTCTGCAGAGCAGCAAAGCTTGGGAAGCACAGCAGATCCCTGAATTAAAAAAAAGACATGAACTTTACTAGACGTCGCCCAGTCGTGCCCCTGTACAGCTCCTTGTTGTTTAACATGAGTGGCACAGCGTGCCCAACTGGCCCAAGAGCCGGCTGGACCACCTTGCTGCTGCCCACCCCTCATTGCTGACTTGCAGCCTGGAGAACAGGGCTACCAACAGCAGCCCTGGGGTCCTCTCTGAAGGGGCTCCAGGTGCCCCAGACAGCCCCACCGAAGTACCCAGGCACTGTGTCATGGTCAGACAGGGAACACTTTGCCACTTGAGCAAATTCAGAAATCCTGGAATTAAGCCCCAAACGCACTCCTATGTTACTAATCTCTGCCTCTCCAGTATTTTTAAACTGTATTTAAGGAAACCCTTTAGAGGGACTCCTCAAGCCCGCGCCTGCACAGCACACGGCCGGGGATGGGGACCGGCTCCACGCTGTCACAGGGAACTGGTTCCTGCTTCCCACTGATAAGGAAACACACTATACATTATTCTCCTTTTACAATATCATATAAAACCTTAATTACAACCTCATGCCTCCACAACAAACGCATCACACATTTAACTCATGCACAAATGTCAGCCCTCAACAATTTTTTTTAATGTGGCTGAGTTTGTAATTAAGGGTTTGCATTATTCAGCAAGTGAAGTATTAGGGCATGACCACAGAGCCCAGCTCTACTGCTATTTCCTACGGGATTTTCTCAGATATAAGCAAAACCGGGACAACCGACCAGATACATTAAGTAGATCATCTGCATGGTCAGAGGTTTTACAGAGCTACAGCTGGAACAAAAAACCCTTTGCGAGCCCCGATCAATGGAAATAACCAGAAAAGCACTTCATTTGAACACCAAGCAGATGTTCCAGTCCAGGTGACCATTAATCCATGTGCTTCTCCCTCTCTTTCTTCATGTCATTTTAAAGATAGACTTATCTTTCTTCTTTTTACAGATATTTAAAAAACCTAAACAAATACTTAAGCAGGATCCTTGGTAGTAGTGCTTAAAACTGAGGTTTTTCGGGTTTTTTGTTTTTTTAATTGGATAACAGAGGCATACAGTACCGGGTTTACACCTGTCAGTCACTCAGCCAACAGTAGCCTTTCATTGTCCAAACACAGGTCAGTCCTGAAAATAGAAACTCAAAATCTTCTTCAAAATTCACAAGAGCCTTCTGCTGGGTTGGTGGTCACTTCTAGGTGTTCTTATCTCTCAGACAGTCCCACATGTGAACTTTGCTGTTATCTAATGATCTTTTCTAGGAACACACAGAAACAGAGCTGCATGCAAAATCCTCCTTAGATTTAAGTTCAAGCGATGAACACACCATGTCTACCTAACAGCACACAACTAAACTAATGGCTGCTGATCCACTACAATGTTAAACCATGCTATAAACTTCCATATTTTTGGCTCTTCTTGAACTACATTCCCTTGACTTCAGGATAGCAAACAAATTTCCAGGCATTAGCAGATAGTAATAATCCTTCCAGCTGTTCCAAACTTTACAGCAATCAGCTTTTATCAAACTGAAAGGAAAGCTGGATTCACCAGAACACAGGTAATACGGGCTGCTATAAATTTGTGCGACATAGTGTCACAATTTTGTGGTGGAAACTGGAGAGAAGAGTCTTACATTAGAACATGAAATAAATTCACTGATTAGGCAAGAAAAACATTTCAAATAAAGTAGGACACACAGAATAGGTTATTTGCTCCTTTTCACCTGAACATAACCATTAAACAATTTTTAAATTACAAAGTTATCATAGTTAATGGTCTCCCGGAAGATCACACGACAACAATGAATAGACTCTGCATCACACACAACTACACTAAACGTGACTATTACTCTTGGATAATTAGCCTCAGAGCTGCAACATATTAGATGAACGTAGGTAGTGTCATTGGATAGGTGTGCAACAAGACATACTGCCCTGGTTAATCACATACGATTTCACCCTGTCATATCCAAAGCACTAAGGAGAAGGAGGTTTTGGAGTGTTTATATAGAAAATATTAGATTATGAATAAAACACTTTGCCATCAGCAATGGCAGTGAAGCAGGCAATGTTCAATGTCAGAATTTAAGACCACAAAAGCCATAAAGTGCAAAAAAGTCCCATTTTCAAAACCAAGTAATTGGATTAAACCAAATCTATAGTAAATATCTCTTTTATAGATTTTATCTCATGTAATCATGAGAACGACAGACAAGAATCTCTGATTTTTAGGATTGACAGACTTATCACAGGCTTAATTTCAACGAGCCTAGCAGAAAGGAAATACAGCGGGAATATGTAGGAAAAATAATTAAAGTGTAAATGTTCTTTTTGTGTAAAAAATACCAAGCAAGAAAATGTATTTAAGATCTGGATATGAAGCTAAGTTATTGCACAAATGGCTGGGTACACTGAAAGAAGCTGGATACGTGTTGTATTGCAGTACAGGCTCTGTACAGACACGGGCATTCCTTCAAGTTACTTAGAAGATATTGGATAGAAGTCCAATCAATGATTGAAAGATTGGAAGCAAAAGGGAAGCACAGGCCAATTTAATTAGGTTCCTACCCAGACTTATGACATATATTACAGCAGAATTTATCATCCAAACTGACCAAGGCTCCATTGTCCAGGGAACAGACTGAGAAAGTGCAAGCCTGTATCGCAAGGGCCTTCAAAGGTAAGACTTCGCAGGTGAAGAGAACAGAATAAGACGACAGCGGTCATGGTTATTTCTAGTCAATCAGAAGAGACAATGACAGGACTCCATCTGCTTAGCTACAACCCATGTTGCACTTCCTACACGACAAACAAACCAGAAATTCTGCACTGAATCTTTTGGGAAGTGGTACCCCAATCATGGTGATCTACCAAGATGAGAGGTTAGTTAAACCATCTCTTTCACAATTAGAGTTATTCTGCATCTATATTCTTCTGCATGATTATAAACTTAGGTGAAACAATCATAGAATGCTTTGGGTTGGAAGGGACCTTCAGAGGTCATCTAGCCCAACCCCCCTGCAGTGAGCTGGAACATCTTTAACTAGATCAGGGTGCTCAGAGCCCCGTCCAACCTGACCTTGAATGTTTCTAGGGATGGGGCCTCCACTACCTCTCTGGGCAACCTGTTCCAGTGCTTGACCACCCTCATTGTAAAAAATTTCTTCCCTATATCCAGTCTAAATCTACTCTCCTTTAGTTTAAAACCATTACTCATCGGTCTCCCCAGGTGCCTCTGCACAATAGGTATAAGGCTCTAGATGTGGAGGACCCATCGCTGCATCAAAAGAAGCATGACCAGCAGGTCAAGGGAGGTGATTCTGCCCCTCTACTCTACTCTGGTACGACCTCACCTGGAGTACTGCGTCCAGCTCTGGAGCTCTCAGCATAAGAAGGACATGGAACTGTTGGAGTGGGTCCAGAAGAGGGCCACCAAAATGATCCGAGGGCTGGAACACCTCTCTTACGAGGACAGACTGGGAGAGTTGGGGTTGTTCAGCCTGGAGAAGAGAAGGCTGCGGGGAGACCTTATTGCAGCCTTTCAGTACTTAAAGAGGGCCTACAGGAAGGATGGGGGCAATCTTCTTAGCAAGGCCTGTTGTGACAGGACAAGGAATAATGGTTTTAAACTAAAGAAGAATAGATTTAGACTAGACATAAGAAAGAAGTTTTTTACAACGAGGGTGGTGAAGCACTGGAACAGGTTGCCCAGAGAGGGAGTGGAGGGCCCTATGCCTAGAAATATTCAAGGTCAGGTTGGATGGGGCTCTGAGCACCCTGATCTGGTTAAAGCTGTCCCTGCTCACTGCAGGGGGGTTGGGCTAGATGACCTCTGAAGGTCCCTTCCAACCCAAAGCATTCTATGATTCTATGATCCATCTACACCAGAGTCGCCGCCAAGACCAGAAAGACCTACCCCCCATATTACTACCATCTCCACAAGGAAAAAAAGACGGGTCATAGTTGTAGGAGACTCCCTTCTGAGTGGATCGGAGGGTCCAATATGCTGGGCAGACTTTCCTCTTAGGGAAGTCTGCTGCCTCCCAGGAGTCTGGGTTAGAGATATCACTGTAAAACAATCATTAAAAAAAAGCAAGTTTCACCCAAACTATGCGATTTCCCTCAACAGAAAGATTGCCTATAGTCATTGGCTCTTGATTAGGGGATACTTTTAGAGATTGCCTTCATAGACTGCTGGGAATGAAGCCTACCAGGACATGAGCTCCAAAAATAGTATTGGCCTATACTATTGAGGCTAACACAACCTTCAAGATCTAAAGCGGGGCTTAGTGAATACTTGCATAATACTTTGCAGAGAAGATCACTATCTACATCTGGTATCAGCCTGGGAGTCAGAGAACTACATGGGACCAGGGATGTAGACTGTGGCAAGAACTGCCCCTCTCTAGATACCAAGTACTTGAAACTGTTATCCTTTGAAAGCTACACCAAAATCAAAAACATGTAGTCCACTGCTGAGGAGAAAAAAGAAAGGATGCTGCACTGTTGATGCGCTTTTACCATACGCTCAGACCACTGAAGCCATTGCTTCATAGGCTTTACCATTAGCATTGGCAGTCTTTTTCTTCTTCCTTGCCTTGCTAAACATTACTGATATCTAATCAAGAACTGTTTCTCAATAAATCTTTTAATTCTGAATAGGTTAACAGAAATCCATGGGTTTCTGTTGACAGAAATGCCATTGCTGCATATTGTCAGTGCAGGAACCCTACTGAGCAGCAGCAAGTCTGACCATCCACACCCCTGCAACTGGAGAGAAGGGATACGTCACGCTTGCCAGAAATACATTGGTCTATGAGCATTATACCACAGCAACAATTGAAAAAGCCATGATCAACATTCTCCCTAAAAATAAGGCAATTCAGAAATGTCACTTCCGTTGTCACAGTTGATGTCATTGAAGTGTCACTTGGAGTTAATATTAGCCTAATCAAGCCAATTATAGAGTACTTATAGTATTTAATAGGCTCTTCGATTTGACTTTTGATACAAAAATTTGCATATTCCTAGATGTTTTATGAATTTAAAATGGTTCAAAGTTCAACTCCAACAGAGCAAGAAGCTTGCAAGACGTTCAGAAAAAAACCCTGCTGTTCAAGCAGAAAATGATGTGTCGCCTTGCCAGCCGCAGTGGGCTTTTAGCACGGCTTTTGGCAGTGACTCAACACAAATGCAAGACTTGAGCCCTCTCTCACCAGGCACCGAGCACTTCCAGCCCCTTCACTGGGGGCCATGGTCTCACGAAGGATCGGGCTCTGCTGCTTGATTTCAGAGGTAGCAAAGGGTCACGGACAAAGAATGCCAATGCATGGAGATGCTCAGGCACAGAGACACGTTCTTCACTCGAGAGGTACTCCAGCTCCTGGTTTGGCCATGCAACCATGACCACTTGGTTGCATGCTGCAGTCCCTGTTCATCTAGTGCTGGAGATTAGGTTTGCCTGAAAACCCCCATGCTGCCACTCGGGAGTCAGAAGAGGTACTTCAACACTCCCACTCATCTGCTGCAGAAGCAAAACTGGGCAGAAATTTTTCTGTGGCACCCATTTTCTCCATTCTTTAGTACAGAGGCTAATGAAGAGTTTCATGTACACATACTTGTCATGCACAGTACTTCTCCCTATGTGGTGTTCATTGTCTAAACACAAAGAAGATACGTTGACTCTCACAGAAATTAAGTGCTGGGGCATAAAACAAGCAGGAGGGAGGGACAATGAGGTTATTCCCTCAAGGAAGAAACCGTACCTTTGGGATAACAGGTGCCCTTGAGGGAAGGTCAGAGCAAAGCAGCTACTGTGTCAGGAAAGTGACTTTGCCTTTTAATAAAATGCAATTTACTAAATGCGGACATGGAAGGCAAGTTGGTAGGAAGTCATATTTTCTTAACTCCTTCAACCCCCAAAATCAGTGCTCCCCCTCCCATCAGAGCACCAAGAGCAGAGGCCTAGAAAGGGATGGAGACGAGGGGCTCTACCCAAAGCATCGTCCCCAACCCTTTTCCACACACAGCCCAGCGCTCACCTCTCCTGCAGAGGCCAAGGCTGTGCCCCGCGGCCAATGTGGGGGTCCCTGCCTCTCCCTCCTTCAGGTCAGGCTGCTTACAACATGCCAGTCACCTTCAAACCTCTTACGAGCAACAAACAGGCATGATGTGCGGAAGGGGAACTCATCATTTCAGCAACGAGAAAGAAAAAAAAAAAAAAGCACTACCTTGGCAGTTTTGTTTTATTTTAAAAGGGACGGGTGCTTGGAATATTTGCAGCAGTCCTCAGGGAGACGAATGAATGGTTTGCCCACGGATAAAGTGGAAAAGGGTGTATGATAGACATTTATCACTTGCACATTTATAAGCCACGTGCGGTTTATAGCATAATTAATCAGTAGTTGTCTCCTATTCGGTACACAAATACAGCCTCCTGTCTTTCCAGGCACATTTGATAAAGAACTAATTTATATCCTTCTGCGATCCAAATAATCTCCCTGATGGAAGATTCTGGGAGAAGTCATTCGAATTCCCGCACATGGAAACTGAAAGGGTATTTGAAGCGCTGTCCCTGCGCATCCATGGTACCTGCCTGCTGAGTCCCTGTGGACTCCGAGGAGCATTCGCAGCCGCTCTGCCACAAGCACAAAGCCACACAGAAATAGAAATATATGTACGATTGTGTATATCCAACTTGAACAAAACAGGGAGATGGGGAACATTATACTCTCAGAGGATCACTGCTGCTCTTCAGCTCTCACCACCAATACTACCTCCATCTTTTTGTACTCAGTCACGACTCTTAAGAGAGTATGAAATGAGAGTCACAATCCAGAGAAGAATGGGCCCCTCCTTTTGAGGTCAGTTAATCAGAAGTCAGGAGACACAGAAACATGTATTTATGAAAAGCAAATACAATACATAAATTGGAGGATTTTTCCCCTGCAAATAATCTCACTTGTGTCACATACAGGAAAAAAAGTATTCAGCTCGATGTAGGTCCCCTCTTCATAATTATAACTTGCCACATTTTCATGATTTCTTACTCTATATTTACTATTCTGTTTTGCTGCTGTACAGTTTCCTCTATTGCAATCAGCGTGGGTGTCTGGGGTGTGAGCTGTTAGATTTCTGCTCCTCCCCTCACATCAACACGCTGGAGGTTATCATAAGCAGCTACAGTAAGGATCCTGGTTAGAGGTTTGCAAGCTCTCACACAAAAACATAAGAGGGTCGCTGGAAGGAAGAATTTTTTTCCCCCTTAACGAAGTTCAAGGAACATGTACATATGATTTAATGGGAATAAATTAAAAAAAAAAATGTGCAAATTATTTCTGCGTTTGTAAGCAAGACACAATGTAGTGAAGCATCCAGTGAAACACTGTTCTTTAAAATTCAGTTAGAGGAGAACTCACTGGACTTAGAAAAAGCCAAGAGTACGCCTCATGCAGAAGGGCTACGCCTACCTAAAGAAAAGGAAAAAAAATATTCCTCACATTTTAGATGTATCCTTTCTCTCAACATGTTAATAAAAAGGAAAAAAGAGATAATTTTTAAAGAAGAAGAGCTACATATTTTTATATACTGCTCTATGCAACCCATAATTGATCCTGCTTTGCAGACAATCACTTAAAGGTTAAATTTTCCAAAACTTAAAATATATGATTATAATTTTGTCCGAGCAGTCTTCAGAAGAGGCCCAATCACAGCTTGTCATGTAAAGCAGCCCCATATCACCTTCTACTTTGTTCCCTGCTCATGGATGCCTCACAAAGCATTTCCATTTTACACAAGGGCGCACCCGAAGTTCAGATAAAAAGGAATCCTGCAATTGTTCTTCTTTATTTAGAAGGCATTAAACACACACAACAACACAGGATAAAAATCCGTTGTTCTTTAAGGAGCATTAAGGAGGAGCAATGCCTGCAGCTTATGTATTTTTGTGTGTATTTTATCTGCAAAATACCGGCACACAGGCATTCCTCAAAGAGCCTATGTAAATTTTATCAGGGGATCATCTCTAATCCCTCCAACATTTCATCTCTGCCTTCAGCAACTAATGAGTTAAAGATGATAAATACCATTAACAAAGGAAAGAGGATCTTTCCTTTGTTTCCCAAAGAATGCGGAAGCCTGACTTCTAGTAATATATTTTTATATTCAGCGAAGTTCTTTAAGTGGACAATTTTGCTCCTGGCTTTGTTTATTATTCTACCTTAAAAAAAAAATGTTTTGATCATCCAGAGGGCAAACATAGTATAAAAGTCATTAAAATTACTGTTTCCTATTACTGATTGTATCTCCGTGTGTATTTTCGCCTTACAGGAAAATAAGGGAAAAATGTACACTAAGGACGCCCAACACAACAAAATTCATACAGTCTGTCTTCATTTCACAGAGAAACTCTTACGGGGGCAAAGAAGAATTATATATAATTTCAACCGTAATTAGTCATTAAATACTAAAACACCAAATATTAGGTATCTGAGCTGCATTTCAGATGGAAAATTTGCCATTGATAATCCGAAAGGGGCCCAAATAAGTGACTGATGCCACCAAAAAAAAAAAAAAAAAAGGTTTCAGGTTTATTGGTTTTGTTTTAACAAACAATAGGTAAACTGCAAAACATACAGCTCAGTCCCACAATCTCTCCTTATGCTGGTTAATGTTTAGGTCTTCAATTTATTCTGAAGGGATTATTTTACAGAGCCAGGAGAAAAGGAATCATTATGCACTAACGGCAGTCCTAGCTTCACACACTGATTTCATAAAAAAGGGCTAAATAATACAAATATTGTGTAAATTCACAACAGAGTTTACCAAACAGATTATAAGTTAGCAAAATATCAACAAAAAACATTGACTGAAGTATATAATGAAAAATACGTAGTATTTTATTGTTCTGTTGAACCTGTCAGTTATGAGCCTTATTGACCTCTTCTGTAATGAGGGGCAAATGTTCTGTATTATGCAGCAGACCAAATTCCCAGAAGTAACAGACAGCAAGTTTTCCCAAGAAAAATGGCTCTATTTCAGAAAGTTATTTGCAAATGTACTTGTTTTAAAGTTACACACATTTAGTTACTTAATTTAGATGTTTCGTAAAATCCGCGCATTTGTATTTGAAGTCTCTCAGATACTAGCATTACTCTGGAATTCTACTAGAAAGATAGAGAGGAACAATCAATACATTAAAAAAATACAACTATCTGCAAGTATAGCCTGGATCTAATGAAAGAGAAAATAATACAATGTTTTATAAAAAAGGGCAGTTTGGCTTTTAAGTCTTTTCTTCCCCTCAGGTTCTACATACAATTTTTTTATTCATTATTTTTTGTCTTTTGGATTTGGACACTATTAGAGAAAGAAAACATTTGAGGAACAAACGTTATAAATATTTATGCTTTTAAAATATGCCAGGTGGTCAAGTTACTAACATGTCCATTCACACCCCAATTTAACACAGGTCTGGCAGCGATCACACAGTACCATTTTAAGTGAAGCGCCTGGTATATCGGTGCGCATTCACAAGGACAGGCGAGCTGATACACAGTGTCTCAGTGTATAGAAAGAAGCCACAGTGCAGTACCCTTGCTGTACAGCAAGGGTTTTTAAGCATGTGATAAGTCAGAGGCAAATTTTTAAGTTTTCAGTGAATTTGGGGAAGAGTAATGTCCATCCACCCTATCCTGAAGGCTCCCTGCTGGAACCCCATAGACTGGCTTAGCAGCACCTCCAAAAAAAAAAAAAAAAACCAACCCTGCTCGTGCTCCTGTTGTTTCTTAACTGATGTATCTTTATCATTCTGAAAAGACAGATGCAACCTGAGTCTCAGCTGAGGGTATTACAGTAGGATATACACCAGAAATTATTCTTCCCTACATGATACAGTATTCCTCGCAGTGAGAGACTAATGGACATCTGCATACATAGTAATGAAAGAATAAAAGGGGTGGAGAAATAACTATTCTGTCTGTTCCTTTCCAAGGAGTTACATTACCTTTCTGCACATTCCTAAACTTTTAGCAGTAATACACAGCTGGTGTAACCAGCTGAAAAGGATCTGGAGCGGATACCAAGATTTTTTTTCCCCCCCTCACATCTGTGACAAGCTAGCAAAAGTGCATACTTCTACATTTAAACGCATACAGCAAGACTGTATTGCAATACAAGTGCATACAAGGACAGCCATTCACATCTCGTATTTGACTGAAGGGAATCCTAAACCTGTATGATGTGAATACATCTGATACGGTACCGATTACAAAGACTTTTTGCCATACACTATGACCACTAACATTTTATCGCTACTTTTGCGGAGTAATCGGCAATTAAAGAAATAGCATAAAAAAAAAAAGAAATATTTTAAGTCCTTCTGCTATACCCCACCCTCTCCGAGTTAAACGCAGACAGCTATAGAAAGAACATGCAGCGCTATCTATTCAGAGGCAGCACTGTGAATATATTCAATTAAAACTGAGAAGTGTAGTCTTGAAAAAGGGGATACGGCAACTACATTTCCCACCGGGGGGCTAGACCTCACCTCAAGCGATACACTACATGCTCTTGCAAGCTGCAGTATTTCTTCCTTCCCATGAAAAAAAAAAAAAACCTACGACTGCAAAGAGGTAGAAACCCTTACCTTAATTTCTTTTGCAAAAAAAAAAAAAACCCCAACAACAGAGCCCAGCTCCACCACCTTGAACAGAAAACGCATCTAAGACGACAGCGCCGAGAGCGAGCGAGCCGGCAGGCAGCACGGAGGCAGGGGCGACTGCTCGTGCCCCTTTTTCCGGCAGCAGGCATGACAATGCGCGAACACCCCCTCCACATCGCAGCAGGCAACTGTAGCCAGGAGACAGAGGTGCTTAAATTAGAAAACCGCTGCCAGAGGAAATAAACGGGAACCACAGCGACCCCCTCGACCCCAGCAGCTATCAAATCCGGGAAGATATAGTGCACATCTGTTTTACGAGGCCCCCAGGGAGCTCCAACTCCAGCTACTTACCCTGTCTGCATTATTAATAGATGTTAATGGCTCCATTATATCAAAAAGAAGCCTCTTCCTCTTTATAATATGGAAATTCCAAGTTAAAAAAAAAAAGGCAAAAACCCCTACACACCGTAAGGCAGCAAACAGCTTCTCGGTCCTGCTAACTGCAGAACTGCACCCCCCCCCTCCACCCTGCCTTCCCCAGCCCTCCTCAATATACCAATTTGGTAGCCAAAATCGATTCAAGGCAGTAAACAACTGCAATAAAGCAAACAGGCAGACAAAGACTTCCTGCCGTAAAGGCAATTCCTGAATACACGACTTTCTTTTTAATAAGGTTCTGAAAAATTTTGGCTAGAGCATATACATGTATATTTTAACGCAAATGACGCAGTGTAAAGAACAGAATAAACCCACACCATCCGAATGTTTCTTGCTTATCTAAATACATGGTTTTATTTCTTCAGCAGAAGTTATCTGTCACCTCAAAAAGTATTATTTAGACTGACTCGATGACAGAGTATCCTCTGTCAAGCCTTTGATTTAGTTGATGAATAAAGGAATGTGATCCTAACGTATCCCTAGGCTGTGTTTTTGTTAATGCATGGATTTCCTCCGGGTCCATTCATCCTCAACGTAGGTGTACTGCAGTCACGCACCAAAGTGTCAAAAGACCTTCCACAAAAGATATTGACCTATTTTAATCTGATCCATGTATAAATGCTATGGAGCTACCACTGGGAATAAAGTGAACCAAAGATGTATTTTTAACCCCTTTATAGCACCGTACGCAGGAGGAACAATCATCGCATCAATAACAAACGTATCCTCAAAGACTGTACAAGAATGTAGTTTGCTTTAACGGGATCTCTTCCACTGATGTTAAGAGTCATGTGAAATGCGACCGCTTACTCAAAGAGCCAGGCACATCTTCTCTGCAGTTTAGTTCTGCTATCAGATAATTTTGACCAGCTTTTAAAGAAAAAATATCTAGAAATGCCAAAACGGTAGGCTTCACCTAGTCAGCTTTCACTCCACTGTACAAGATCCCGATTTTATATCAAATATAAAAACACCGCAAGGTCTCAAACCGCAAAGAAAAAACCTAGCCTTAAGGATGGCAATACCCCAGCATTAATTGCGTGATGAAATTTTTGCATATGGGGGGGGGGGGGGGAGGGCGGGGAGAGCGAACGTGTCAAGAATCACCTTCTCGTGTTGCAGATGCATGCTGCAGCTGTTTGCTGGCTTTCAACAAATGAATGAAAAGTGCCGCTAATTCTTCCAAGACAAATGTAACCGATTGGCTTTGTTGCTTGCTTGCCTCTGCGGCTTTTGAGACCACGCAAGTACGCTGCAGACGCGAAATCACAGGGTCTGGCTGTATTAACTGAATTACAGACAGCGCTGATGTGATCATCTTCATCTCTCTCTCGCGCTCTCTAATTATTTATCCAGATCAAGCCTGACTGCTGGAAAATTAGCTCTCTACAGGAGGTAACCGAGCTGAAAGGTTCTTTTTACCAAGAAATGATGGGCTGGCCTCTAGCAGTGCATACGCCAGCGTGCAGTTGTAAGGAAATGTCACAAGATGTAAATTTGCCAGTAGATTTCTCTTCCTCCCAGAAAAAGAAATAAGACATTTTTAGAAGATATGAAAACATACATATATTTATACAGGCACACAAAATAAGTAACTGTTCAAATTCCTGACCCTGAATTTAAAAGAATTTACTTAAAATGAGAAGAGAGGAGATGTATATTGGTCATATCCTCTTTTCGTTGCTTTATATGTTCACTCCTGCTTGCTTTTCTACAAACTAGTTCATAGTATTTCACTTACGCAAGGATTTCACTTCTTGCCAGCAACTGCAGAGACCAAGTTTTAGTTCTGACGCTTAGGGGGAAAAAAAAAAAAAAGACACCAACATTTTAGTCACTTAATCAAACCAACTTACAGCAGAATGAACAAAGCATTAAAAAAAGAGGATAATAGGGTTTTTTAAGCTCAAGATACTGCTTTAGCCTGTAGCAATCTAAAAGCAACTGTGAACGTATTTTTATTTTCTATTTATTTAATCTTTTTAAAAAAGAGTTATTAAACCTGTCCGACAAACAAGGGTAGGTTAAAAGGAATAGCTTTGAAATTATTTTCTGATTAGCAAGACTGTCATTATGAGTCTATTTGCTGTACTGCATGCGTATATGGATGTACACATTTTTAATACACTTTAATGCACACTTTGGTCCAATTCTAGTTGCATGTAGGCCAGTATAAATTTTAGTGCTAGAGAGCTTTAACTTACCATTTGAAGCATTAAACACACAAAACACTGACATTAAAACAATGCGGCTGTATGAAACGCAAATACGCCGAATTTGATACCGACAAGCTTTGGAAGTTAATTGTTTAAAAAGAAAAAATAAAAAGAAAGCAGCAGATTCTAGGCTGAAATCTCTTTGCTTGCTGCATTTGCAGCAGTTTCAGTATGTCAAGCCTTCCTCGATCTTTTAATTGCATTGGGTGTTATGCATGCCAGGGATGGGTGAGAATAGTTGTCAACCCACCTGACTGCAGAACAAAGAGCATTTTTTCTTCCAGCATTTGTTACTGATGCTTGAGCCACACCCTGTCGTCCCTACGGAACATGCTCTTTCTCACATTTTCCTTTTTCCTACTCACACAGAGAGACAATTTCTTCCCCATAATAAAATATTAGCCATTCTCTAGAATTACTACGTTGGGTTTCACCTTTTATTGAATCCCCTCTGGGTTTATTTCTAAAGGGAGGGAGAAGGGCTGCGGGCACAGCTGCGTTCCCCGCAGCGTGGGGAGTCCCCAAGCTGGGATGCCTCGGTACCCCGCAGCCCCGCTGCCCTTGTCCCCCTCGGGATGCTGCCAGTAGATGAGGGGCCTCACCCTGCTCGCTTGGTTGCGGGAGAGGGCACAGCCTCTGGAGCATGATTTTAGACCGGGCTGATCCTGGGATGCGAGGACAGACAAGGGAAAAAAAAACCAAACAAACAAACAAAAAAAAACCCCCCACAAATGCAAAAACAAGAGAGGAGCCCCGTGCCTGGCTCCTCTTCCCACCAGCCCCAGACACCTGCCTGTGGGGTCGAAACGCTCCGGGCTGCATTCACCCCTAATGCCGATTTGCCAAACCACGCGCTCTCCATCTTGTCCCCTCGAATCCTCCGACAGCTCGGAGTTTGCAAGGTTCAACGCCTCTCAGTCTGGGCAAGAGCCGTGGAAAGGTTGTTCCGCCGCTGCTCTGCGAAGGCCCTTCTGCCTTTCATTTCTCGCCTACGCTCCCGTTGGCGCTGCGGATCACACACAGTGCCTGGCCCCTCCAGAAACAGATACAAGAGCAAAACCCCTTGCAGGTTAGCTACACAACACCCAGAAGCATACTGTGTTTTTTGCAGATTTGTATAAACGAGGCATATTCCTGACTTGATCTATTTATAACATAAGCAAGCAACGTAAAGCGAAATGCAGACAATGCGAGAACTGGTACCTGCAAAGCAACCCACGTCCCTTTTTCTGCCTGTCAGAAACATCTCCTGCATCACCTCAATTTTCTGTTCCCACAAGTCTGGAGGCAATCAAACACCACAGCTTCTAACACTGCCCTCACCAACATTTTCATGAGGTTGAAGCAACTTGGCTGCATTTTTGGTAGCTCCATAACAGCAGGTGAGCCATAGGCATCCTTACAGCCAACAAGGCAGCCTCTGCTTTTCCTGAGGCATCAAAGTTACACACTTTCTAACCTAATGAAAGTAGCAGGAATGGGTTTTTTTTCCCCAAGTTTCAGGACAGGTGGAGTTAAGGAATGGCTTGACTTAGCCCGGATTATTTTTGCAAGCAGAAGTAGAGGGTTTACTCAGTCTTTTCTGTTTCCCAGACAGAGCACATGTGCTTTCCAATCCTAGCCCAACAGGGCAAAACAGTTTAAGAACCGGCAATGCTATGGCCTCTGTGAAGTTTGGCATAGTGCTTTTTTTGGTTTGTTTTCAAAAAGAGCTTTTGTTCAGCTGTTCTTTGGTATTTGATATGTTATCATCCACCAGCCACGCACCACCAAAGGGAAGCCGCGGTGCTCGCGGGCTATGGCTAGATTCTACGTCAAACAGCACAAAGAAACTGTTGCCACGCAAACCTTTGAGATGCAGGAAGAAATAAAACCCCTTTAACTTTTGATCACATGATTCTTGAATAACCAGCAAAGCCAGCTTTAAAAAAAAAAAACAGTCTGTATATCGCAGGACACATTAGACTACCAACTGCTGAATGTTCTCATTACTGTTTTGAAATGGGGTGTGGGTGGAGATACCTGCTGAAGATTTCTACTGCTGCTGCTGCCATTGCTGCTCATCGGGAACGCGTTTTCAGAAATCCCTGCTCCTAAGGAGCCTGAACTTGCCTCTGCGCCTCTTCTGGGACGCATCGAAGACGCGAGTTCTTGTGCCATCTGTTATTCGCAGCACCGCTGCACGGGGGTGCCAGCCTGCGACAGCACCCGGAGCTGCTGCAGGCACAGCAGCAGCCAGGGAAGAACAGCAAGGTGAGCCATGAGGGGAAGTCATCGAGACTGAGACAGCAACTGAGAAACACACGGGCAGCAGATTATGCGACGCTGATGTGACTAGGCAGGAGCTGACAGTCAACAGGAACCCCCACACACACACACTTTTCACAAGACAGCTGATTAGTGGTTTTTAAGGCACCTCGGTGGCGAAGGCAGCGCAGTACGGGAGGAGGGACTCGCACCCCAGCTCCGCAGGCTTGCTCCACTGCAAGTCGCCACACGTTTCAGCCAAGCCTTGCAAGGAATTAACGCACGATGGACGCATGCGGCACCAAGTCGGCGGCTGCTCTCCTGCAACTGCTGGTAGTGACCAGAGGTCCTGCCCGTATCACTGGGGCAGTACAGGTACCAGATGGCAGCAGAGGCTTCCCCGATGCACCTGCCCATGTAACACGCTGCACCCTGCTAGACGCCCCTTTGCACTCTGGTTTCTGATGGAAGGGTTTGCTGAATTTGCTTGTGGCCTCCAACCTCTTTTCCTAACACTGCTGGATTACCTTTTAAACTGATCAACCCTGCTCAAGGTTTAGGCAAACAGGCTTTATACAGTCACTTCAAGGTTGCTGCAAATGTACCTGAAGGAAAACTAGGCGGTCTCCGGAGCACTGACATCGCACAAGTAGACAAGCCCTAAAATAATAATAAAAAAAAAGGTAGCACAGGGTGCCAGTGCCACAGCTCTCAGTGTAAACAGGTACACAAGTGCTCAACACCTTTCTAAGAGAGGCTAATGGTGAGCCTGTGCAGTTTATCCACTGAGGTGACTTTCTTTCAGTGTAGTAGTTGTACCTGCTGAAACTAAAAGCAGAAAGCCAGCAGATTTTAATGGGAATAGAACTGAGCTAGCAAGTACCAGGACTTGTTAGTTTTTAGATTGTGAATGTGCTGTTAATCCCATTACCATTCAACCTTTGCACCCTCAAACAGGCTGTTTGTTGTCCAGCTGGACGCCAGCCTCTTGGCACACTGATGGCGAGAAGCGTGCTCTCGGGTCCCCTGCGCCCGATGCGCTCGCAAGCCCCAGCCAGCCCCCTACAGCATCCAGGGGACCCATCCGTTCCCTTTTCTGCTACATGCTGCATCTTCCCTCGCCGAAAACTCTACTCACTTCCCATTGGCTCTCCCTGGCAGGAATCTTAATCCTGGTGACCCTTCTGAATACATGCTCTCCTGCCTTCCCCACCCCCCCCATAATTCCTATCTCTAATTGTGCTCAGGCACATTGATTTACACCACTTTTCGTTCTTCGTGCAAATTTCAACTCTCTGTGCAAGTGTAAAGTTGTTGCTGTAGGTCTTTGGGGGTTGTTCCCTCCCTCCCAACCTCCTTTTCTTCCTTTGAAGTCACTTTCCTACTTAAAAAAACCCTGCCAACCCTGCAAGCTGTTTCGCGACCATAGCCAATCCTCCCGTTGCTTTGTCAGGAGCACTGGACTGTCTTTCACAGTCAGAGACAGTGATGATAAATGACAGCCTCCATAATCCAGCAAGTGATGCTGTCCAGGGGCAAAAGCCGCAGGCAGATGTGGAGCCTTCCCGCTGAGCACACCGCAGAGGGAAGAGGGCACATCACTCACAGCAGTAAATCCCATCCACGCTCCGGTTGCTCAGCTCCAAGCAGCGTCAAAGCCCCCTTTGCAGGCTATGGAGCACACAGCGCTTCCCAGTCACTTCTCTGGCCAGCAGACATTGCTTTCACTTAAAACACAAAACAAGGAAAAAAATCCCTTCCTTTCCCCCAAGGGAGGCTGCATGCAGTCCCGTACACTCCTTAATTCAGCAGGCTCCAATATTGACAGCCAGCTGGATAATGCATTAAAATGCTCAGGGGATCAAACTCTTTATCCAGGAAAGCCATCCCCATTTTTTCGAAGGAGCCCATGGTGAGCAGCTTTGGAGGAGCGGAGATTCAAACCACGCTTCTCATCTCACCCCTACAAAGGGGGTTATGAAGCAGGAGCGCCAGCCAGGAGCATGCTGCACTTCTTCCCGAAGGGTCACAAACATCTTTACAAACATTAGACCTCACACCACGCTTGCAAGAAGTCGATAAATGCCATTTCCACCACCTCACCCAATTCTTTGCTGGAAAAGCAATGCTGGAGGGAAGCTTATCTGTGTGTCCAAGGTCAGGCCTGGCATCTGTGACAGATTGAGCTGTCTTAAGTCCCTGCACACTCAGCCTTCAATCCCAGAGTTAGTCACCAAGCAGTGCCTCTAACTTTTAAAGGGCAAGCTTTGAAGGGAAATGTTTGTGGGGTTTTTTTGGTGGTGGTGGTGGGGTTTTTTTTGGTTGGTTGCTTTTTTTAACAGCCTAGCTAGAGAACCACTGGAAGATGTGATGAGGCTGTACTTCTGGAATCAGCTGCAACATCATCCTCCCCTTTGGGAGCAAGCTTTGCCGTGCCAGTGCCAGCTCCAAGCTCCTTAGGCTATGCTCATCCTCAATGGCTCTCGGGAGCAGTAACATACCAGCACTGGGGCAGGGGGAAAGCAGGGCATAACTCACAGTAAAAGTGCCTGGGTTTTGTCCAGTTTTCTGTCTGGTCCTTCCTTGGCTCACTTGGACCTGATGATCAGTCAACAGCAGGAATTTAAGATACAGCCACCAGCATCTCCACCGATACAAAACCTACCACAGCGTGCCAATAGCGTTTCCGCTGGCTTCCGGTAAACCCGCAAGTCCTCAAGGGCGACTTGCAACCAGAGCTAGTTCCAAAGCTCTAGTACCTGCTCTAGCACGGAGCGGCTGCCGATCGCCTCCAAGCAGCTGTGCGACATGAGTCACTAACTGCTAGACAGAGATTTTTCTGTCTTTAGGCTCGAGTAACCCTGTTCTGGTAAGTTATGTAACTCTGAATTGGAAAGCAGATGGTAAGAGACTCTTATGGTGCCTCTCGCAGACCCTGCTCTCAGAAGGACGCCACGCAAGGGGAAGGGGATGCACAGCCACTACGTGGCCGCCAGCGTGGCACGCCTCGGCTCAACTGCAGTCAATAGCACCGTTCCCCCTGGCTGCTGCGACGCCAGTGCCTTTTGTCTCAACCTTGCGAATATTTGTTTTAAGAGTTCTTGATGAGTCAAGCGGCTCAGGATGAAGCTGTCCATAGCACGCCCGCAAGCTGCGTGAAAACACTGAGCTCGTGCCAACAGAGCTGTTCAAGGATGAAAGAAGTGCAAGGTGCATCTCAAAGCAAAGGGCGCTCAGCTTGGCTAATGGCACCGTGAACCAGCACTGATGAAGGACTTGGGGCTGAGCTCTTGCTGCTGTAAGCACAGCCATGACAACTGGAGGCAGCCATTTTCCTGCAATATGCTCCAAAATTGCGCGTGGCGTCATTACCTTGATAGTTAACCAAAATAATAATTTACAACTTTTTCCAGTAGTGGTCTAAATCTAGACTGGATCTGTCTTCAGAAGCATTCTCATTTAACCCTGCACTTTAGTAAATCCTTAAAATAACTTATTTCTTATTTGTCAGCCTCTGAGATGAACGCTGGTTTTCACCAGGACAAAGAACAGCCAAAAACTCAGCCAGACCTATCCATCACCAGGTAGGGTCCATGAGGGGAAGGTGTGACCCATCAGGACACCAAAGAACTTGGGTCCAGCTTTGCACCTTCCTGCACATAAAGCCTGTATCATCCTCTAAGACTTGCATCCCTTCGTATGCTACCCCTTAATAGGGAAGACGGAGAAATTAAATCTATTCAGCAGGGAAAGCAGTCTTTCCTAATGAGGAAAAAAAATACCATTCTTTCCTCATCTCTGCCTTCCTTGTTCATGTTTTTCCCTCTTATGCTTTAAGAAAAATTAAATTCCAAATTTACACAAAAGTTGACGGTATATTGCTGAATCGCTAAGGACCACATTCACTACAGAGGATGAACAGCACAAGTCCACAAAAGCAACTGCTGCTTTATATCAGCTAAAGAGGTCACCATTTTTTTTTTATCTTGAGTTTGATGTTTTTGCTCTGTAAGTATAAAAATATTAAAGTGGTTCAGGCCCTTCAGCTGAAATAAAACAACAAAATCCAAGTGTCTTTTCTTGTTAGAAAGGCCAAACTTCTTCCAAAACAACCCTAATTTTAATTGATTTATATGCAAGACAAGCAGTTAAAAAAGAAAAAAAAGAACAGACTCCCAGCTATTTTGCCACACAGTAAGACCCGGGCAAACAAAACCACATTCATTATTTACCTTGGGGCAGGACCCAGAGTCCTTAACCAGGTTAAGGGCCCTATTGTGTTAATCTTTACATTAGTCCAATGTAACATGCACCATATTTAAACAAAATAATGTCAATCCCCCTTTAGTAAGGGGGCTGCGGGTGCGGGGGGAAACAACACAACACCAAACCCCTCCTCCCTACACACACAGTGCAGTATAATCTGCCACCTTCTATAAACGCTGCCATTTATCTTTTCTTTAGATGCATTGCAGGAATATTTCCATATAAGCCCTATTATAATAAAAACGACAGTGTGACAAACAGCTTTGCAAATAGGTCTGCTGCTCCAACAAAGCACAGACGCAACACACTGATTTGCAGAAATACCCCATATAATTCACAAGTGCTACTAGTTGATTTGAAATCCAGTAAATTTAGGTGGTCGCTTTATCTTCTCCATCACGATACCTACTTCCTTATACAGAGCTGAAGAAGTAGAGCATGTGCTCTACTCTTGCAACCGTTCCCCCAATCCCTTCCTTCTCCTCCCCTCCAATTTACACTGATTACAGGTTTCAAAGTCTTAGAGATTCATTTTTAAGTTCTATTTAAAATGCTGATTTTTACTTGTTTTCTTTTCATCTAGATCAATACTGCACAGATGATAAATATGTACCATTTACCATTTATACTTTTTCATCGTAGCATTGAATATCTTACATTAAGCTTAAGAAAAATCAGTTCCTGGATAGCATTTTATTTCCCCTCTTTAGCCTATTCCCTGTTTTATCTATAATACAATACATAAGCCTGACTGTGTTCTATTAACGCCGATATCCATTATAACATTCAGGTTATGCACTTAATGTGCAGCAGAAAGGACCTGTGTCTCAAAACGTTCACTGCTCATTTTAAAGTTTGTCTAATTTTATGATGATACTTCAGTGTACACATTATTCTTTGCAAAACAGTGCCCCAGTGTTAAGACATCAGCACATCGGTTTTCTATTCAGTCTTCACCGAGAGATGAGAAGCCACCATTTTCTTTTCGATACATGCAAATTAAATTGTTTGTTGCTACAGAAAGTGTAAACCACAGAATTCTGCATTTCAGTGGTGATACTGTCACCTAGCATTAAAAACAAGTATTAATTTGTAAATGAACCTCCTCAATCATGTTCAAAGGAAGTAATTAAGCATTTAATGGACTAACAAACCAGCACAAATATTAGTTTTATTATTTCCAAGGTACCTCACAACCATAAAAAAATCCCCTCACGCTGATGAGCTTCTGCATCACAACCTTCAGACTCTTGTACAACACAATGCTGAATATGTTTGGGCTTACTAGAGTCTTGCACAAGCTATACAATTTATACTGTTTCAAATTTAGCAAAACATAAATAGCCGCTTACACATATCTGGGATTATTAGACTTGATTTTACATTCTAGAGCCTTAAAAAAGTAACAGTGCCTTGCAAGTATCCTGCTTACAAAATGCTACAAATTCTTTAATAATCATGCAGTATTTTCAGCATTTAAAGAAGCTCAAATTCATTTTTCTAGCGAGAACATTTAAGAATGCCTTATCTCATTAAAATAAGGTTTTTAAACAATGCCTACATTTAACTTACCTAATGCACTAGGTTTTCTGTAATTATCTAGTAATTCCAACTATTCAGTAATACAGGAGACTTAAAGCGCAGCTTAGGAACAGCGAGATTTGTATTTTCCAGCAACCCTGTGAAACTCTGGTGAAGTTAATTCATTGCAGTGACAAGAAAGGAAACCTTAAAAACAGTCAGGCAAAGTAGTTTAGCAGCTGTATACAGGGCTTTTCTTTTGCTCGAGGCTTTAATAATTTCAAGGGGCACTATTTCACAAATAATCCTTCAAACTCTGAATAGCCATGCTGCGGTAGGAACCAAAGCAGCAAGAGTCGTGGCTCTCTAGCAATGCACAAAAAAAACCCTCCCGACATACCGGCTGGCGACTGAAAGATACATTCATTAACTTTGTTTTCCTGTCTTTTAAAAAGGTCAAGTGGGATGCTGATTGCCAGACAATCACTTTGTTTCAGACATTTTTATTAGACAAAAGGCTTACAGTTAGCACTGCATTGTGCCCCACCCAGCTGGCTGAGAATTGTCATCTTCTCACTCCATTAGGCTGTAGGGCTGTATTACAATTTTCTAATTAAGCAGCCCCTCCGATACATGTGGCTACCTTCGAAACACGCTCTCTTCTTTCCCTCCCCTCCCAAATAATCTTTTGGCAGGTCAGGCACCAGCAGGAAAAACCCGTGAATAAAACAATGAAGGAACAGGATAGTACTGACCTTTTCCTGTAATAACGTCTCACATTTCTCCCTCCCTTGCCGGTTTCTTAAACTAGGAAACCAATTCTTTAAAAATGAAGACTTACCAGAAAGGGGGGAAAAAACCCCCACACCAAAACCCCTTCTCCAAAGCACCCGCTCCCCCGCCCCCCCAAACAGGCAAGCCTATATTGGTCAATTATTTTTCCTAAAAATATTTTGAGAACAAGGCGTTTTCCACAAACACCCCCTGCATCAACCTCACTCCATCTGCATATGACATATTAAAGGTAATGGTTAAAATAAAGTGAAATAAGTATTATTGTTTCCTCTCCTTGCACCATGCATATGTATTGACACTACTACACAAATACACAGCATGTGAAAAGAATGTTAAAAACTTTACACTCATGAAATCCGAGTTAGAAGATTTTCAACAAACGTATGAATTTAACCACCTAATTTGTAAGAATAGCAAATGACAAGTTTCTCATCAAAGAATGTCACATTTAAATGCTATTTATGCGACCGATTTGAGGCAGCCGTAGCTTAACATTAAATACCAAGTACACACTATGAGAAAATACTGAAGACACTGCTGAAGTACAGAAAATATTTTCTGTTTTCAAAACAATTTGAAGTAACATCTCAGTCTCCTAGGTCTCTCAGTGTACACTCAGTTTAATTAAAAAGAACTTGTAGCCCTCACCTATCTTTTAAAACGCAAGCCTAAGACTAGCCAACAACAATATTATGTTAGCACAAGTCGAAATGGAGCATCATTTAGCATGATGTTTTAAAGGGAAAATAATCAGGTAGGACACAGTTTTCACCAGAAGGCCCAGTTCCCCCCTCCCTTAAGCATGCATTATTTCTCCCCTCCACAGCACCTTTTTAAAACCTATTTTACATCTCCAGACAGCCATCATGCATCTATGCTGTACTAAGAGTTTTCAGAAACGTGGTCTTCTTTTCAAGATAAAATGCAGGCATACTAAGAAGAATCATTACTTCTTACACTAATACGTCCCAGCATGTATTTGACAGAATCCTATTAACGCACAATTACTTAACCTGTGGTGAAATGCGGCCAACTCTTCCCTTCTGAACGGGCATTTAACACATAGATGTTTCATGCTGGTAAGACAGTTTATATTCTTATTACATTAAACCCACTATTTTCACATTAAATGAGCTGTATTTGTTACCATACCTTAGTTTTGCTTTGCGGTTTTCATCTATTCATTGACTGTTGAGTGGCATTTAATGAAATCCTTGGGGTACCTACCTTCCGACATTTCAATGGCTCAAGAAAGGCCATAACATTGCCACGAATTAATTGAAATATATCCCATTCTTTCACAGGGAATAGGTGCTGGTGATGTGAGCACTGGAAATACAGGCAAATTCTTTCCTAGTTACTATATATATATTTTTTTTTTTTTTTGTATGAAAAGCAGAGCCTTTCAGATATTACCCATGATGCCTCCCGACCAAAAACATCTGCAATATGCTATGTTCCCCGTTTGTCGCAATCAACCCGCCTCTTTAAAGAGGGGAGGAAAAGAACGTTAATCTACCAAAATCCACACGCACACAAATTTGTAGGAACACCTCTTGTACTTACACGTTGCACTGAGCCGCACGCAGGAAGGTAGCTGTGGCAGTGCCAACCATGTTGAAGACCTGCAAGACCCAGATATTTGTGAAGATGTTATTTGTTGGCTTTGTGACTTTGAACCATAAAACATCCCCTGCTTCCCCAAAACTACCTAGGATTTTGCCAGTGATGCTCTAATTTTAAATACGGTTTGTGACAGACGGAATAAGGAGAAACGTTCTAGGTATTTTAACCTCTTGATGTTACAGCTGTAATGCAAGAATGTTTAGGAAACACCTGAGATGCATGTTCATGAATAACTGTAAGGGGGAGGAAAAAAAAAAAGAAAAGAAAAAAGAAAAAAAGCAAGCTTTTACGCCATACATTTCACACCTTCCGGAGGTAATAAGCCCGCTGGGTTAGGACAAATAGTCGGACATGCAAGGTGATGTTTGAAATCAAGGTCTCCTCAGACACACTTTTTCCTTTTCTCCCTCCCAGCAGGTCGCCCCTCTCGGCTGATTTTGGGTAATTTGTCTAGTTTGCTAGAAAGCAAAAAGAACCTGTCCTGCTGCATAAAGCACGTTAACGCCTGCGCTACAAAGAGAGCTAGCGCTCTACTGCAGGAGGAGAAGGCTTGTTAAAAGGGAGCATCATCGACTACTGCCGTTTTAAACTTCTTTTAGGTTGTGGCAACCTGGATTTCTCAAAACCACTTCAGTAGAAGCAGCAGAGCAAAGGCATTTTCTGGCTGTTCCCCGCTAACGACTGCACCGAGCTACAGCTTGGTCACCGAACGACGCCTGCACGAGGGAAGCCGACCTCTCCTCCTCATCGCATACGCCCAAGTGCAGAAGCTTTACGTCGTCATCCCCGCACCGGCTTACAGCGAGACGCGCTGCATCAGCGTCAAGCCCGATTGCTCATTCCCCTCGTGCGGTCCCTAGCGAGAGGTGGGTGCGCTGGGGCGCTCCCGCAGAGCGGCCAGCGCCCGCCTTGCCAGGGGAACGGGCGGTGCCGCCGTTCTGGAACCTTCCTGCACACGCCAGCGCAGCACGCAGCACCTGCGTCCCAAAAATCTGGTGGGCTCCCGGAGAGCGGCTGCTCTTCTCAACACACTGATAATAGGAATCGGTTTTCTCATATACCGATTTTTCCCGACAAAATTTAAAAAAAAATGAATTGTGCTCCTCGTGAGGCAAATGGCAGCTAGAACGCGCTGCTTGCAGAAGTTCGGGGGGATTTTCACTGGAAAAAAAACAAGCCCAAACCACACACCCCAACAAGCGAAGCATTGCAAAAGCATTTTCCCTGCAGCTGCTGGCAGGCAGGCGAGCCTCCTGCCACCCTGCGCCGCGCAGCCCCGAGCAGGCGGTGCCGGGCGTGGGTACCGGAGCCGCTGCCTGCGGCACCCGAGGGCACCGCGGAGGGCCACCCGCGTTTCCCGTGGCAGGGTCGCCAAAATGAGCCCTCCACGCCAGCATCCTTACCGGGCCGTGGCAGCACGGGAGCGCGGTCCCCGGGCGCTTGGCTTTTTTTTTTTTTTTTTTTTTTTTTTAGTGCAACTTCCCATTTTAAGGAGTTCTAGAAACTTTCCCGAAAGAGCCCGAGGCTGCGGGAGCGCAGGTGCCGCCGCCCGCCCCCCGCGCTCCGCCGCGCCGGCACCGCTCCCCCGGGGCGGGCAGGGGGCAGCCGCCGCGCTCCCCTGCGGCACAGCCCAGGAGGACCTCCGGGGGGCGGGGGGGTCCGCGGGGCTCTACCCACAGCCGCGGGCAGCTACTTGCCGCCACCCCCCAAAACTCCGCACCCCCGCCACCCACGCCCCCCGCAACAGGTACAGCCCGGGCGAGCCCCCCGCCCCCCGGCCCCTTCCCACGGCGGCGGCAGCGCTCCCCCGCCCCCCACCGGGAGGGGAGGGGGTGTGTTTGGGGTTGGAGGGGGGGGGGGGTGCCCGGAGCCCCACGCCCGCCACCCGCGCACTCACCCCGTGGCAGCCCCGGCGCGGCGCGGCTCGCCCACCTGCCGGGGCCCGGCGCGGCGGCGGCGCCTCGCAGCCTCCCCTGCTGCAGGAGGCAGGCAGGGGCGGGGGCGGCGGGGCTGTATATACCGGGCACCCCCGCCCCCACGCGTGCTCGCGGGGCGGGGGGGGGGGGGAAGGGGGAGGGGAAGAAGAAGGGGAAAAGGCGGGGGGGGCGGTGCGCGCGCGCGCGGCGGTGACGATCAGGTGACGGGGCAGCCCCCTACACTGCGGAGCCGGGCGGGCCCCGCCGGGCGGCGGCCGCGGGGGGGGTGGGAAGCGCCGCGCCGCGCCGCGCCACGCCACGCCGTGTGCTGGACGGGCGGGGTTCTAGAACGCCGCGGGTGTGTGTGTGTGTGCGGGGGGGGGGAGGGGGCGATTGGGAACGGCTCCGTTCCAGAACGCCGGGTCCCTGAGCCCACCCCCCTCCCCGCCGCGTTTCCCTCACCCCCCCCCCCCCCCACGCGTGGCCGGCGCTGCCGTCCCGGCAGGCAGCTGCCCCCCCCACACACACACCCCCCCCCCCCCACCCGCGGGGGGACCCCCTGCAAGCGGCCGCCAGAGCCGCGGGCAAACCTGCACCCCGGGAGGTGCCGCCCTCGGGGGGTGCGGGGGGGGGGGGGCCCTGCCCTGCCTCCCCCCGGGGCTCGCTACCGATCGCTTTAATAGCGCCGCAGTGAGTGCCCCGGTGGCATCCGCGGCTCGGGCGTGTGGCGGGCTGGGGAAATTAAAATTTTTTTAAAAAATGGTGTGGCAAGGCCTTTTTGAAGCGGGCAGGTGGGTCCCGTGGGGATGTGACCGGCGCGGCGGGGAGCGAGGGGGTCTGGGGGGGGGGGGGGGGCACGCCGGGAGGAGCCGCCTCTGCACCCACGCGTTTTGCTGGCGGAGGGAGGGTGCCTGTACTTCACGCCTAGAAAGGAGTGAGTTTAATTAAAAATATTGACCCCGGCGTTATCTCTTTTTTGAAAACGCGGGAGCAAGGGGGCTGCAAAATCCCATTAAAACGGATTGGCAGCCTGCTGTAAGGATGAGCTGAAAGCCAGCGATGCTGGCTGCACCTCCGCTTCTGAAGATCAGTATTTGGTGCAGCTTCCTAAGGGGGGAGCGGGGGGGGGGAACACACCCTGCCAGGGGGACGGAATCCTGCCCTGCGCCTTGCCCCCCACCAGCTTGGCCGACATGCGGCCCCCACTGCTCCCCACCTTTGAAATCTGGTGCCTGAGATCACTGAGTTACCTAATTCAGGCTCCTGTACCCCGCTTCTGGGCAATGGAGTTGCTGCTTTTTAATGTAGCACACACCCCCTTGCCCCCGGAGAAGGCATCCCCACATTCCCTCTTGCTGGGTGCCTGCCTGTGGCAACACCGATCCCCCGATTTTGGTCAAACCAAAGCTGGGGTGCACTTTTGGGCATACCCACCTGCATCAGCGGGGCACCAAAGCACCTGCCAGGGCTCGGCAAGCGGCTGCGGGCTGAGCGATGCGCTCGCAACCCCTCTGCTCCCAGCGGGAATTTTTGGTTTAAACCAAAAAAATTCCCCATGACTCCCCAAACTGCCCCTCCACCCCCAGAAGAAAACCCAAAGCCATCCAAACGCTCCATTTGCTCCTGTTTGCCAGACCAGCCAGCGGACATCCCTGCCTGCTGGCATTTTGTCCCAGGCTTTTTTGGGGTCTGCTGATGCCAGGGGGCAGGGGTCAGGCACCGAGTGAAGCCCCAGCTCTGTGTTTGCCTGTGGCGTGGTTTTAGGGAGTTCTTGTGGAAGGAAGCACGCTGGCGCAGGGCTGCTGCTACTGGGTGGGCTTACAGCCCCCTTGGGATCCAGGCCCCTTTGGTGGCATAAAGTATGGCCACACTGATGCGCAATCTTCCCTCAAAAATCCTTAGGACAAAAGGTGTTTAACCCCATGGACGTTTCAAATTTTCGTGGAAATATTTTCTTATTATTCAACCTTTACTCATTGGTGTAGTCTCTGATGAAGAGGTACCGGAGGCGTACGCTGGGTTGGGCCTTTTCCCTGATGGAATAGGTACCCTTCACATTAGTGCATTAGCATTTTTTTCTCCTGGGAAATTCTTAAAAGTTTAACCTTGTAACTTACTATCATGTAATCGTAAAGCTGTGTTTTTGCTGCTAGAAATTTCTCATAGGAACTTGTCTTCCTGACATGATCCACTTACTGTTTTTTCCTTGACAAGCGCAGGCTTGTTTTTCAATAAAAATAAAAGCAAAGAGCTAATTCTGAAATCCTTAGTCAGACAAAGCTTGCACTGAAATCAAGGGGAGTCTTGTCTCGGTGTAAAGATTGCAGGTTCAGGATCAAAATCATTATAATAAAACATTGTCACAGGAGCAACATCTCTCACTTTGAAAATAAACATCTTTGCTCCAGTTAGGTATTTACATAGCAACAGGAGACTATTGATTTAGGAAAGCTTTCTGGCGCACAGATACTCTAAACCTTTAGTGCTACTAAGAAGCAGCAAAGCTCGGGAGGAGCAGGTTACAAAAGGAGTATAATGCAAATCTCTGCTCTCTTTTGCTCCTGACAGTACTCAGGTAAAGCCTCTGGCTCACCTTCACCTGGAACACCCCTTTGCCGGCTCTTCTCCCTGTCCCTTGGCCAGATGTTCCCAGCCAGGCTGCAGAGGTGACAAAAGTAAACATCTGCCTGTGGTGGGGACACGGGGCTTCATAGGCTGGCAAAGGCACTGAAGAACAAGGGCTGCATCCCTGCTTGAGTGTGACGCCCCTGTAGCTTCTCCCTCCTTACCCAAGGGATTCGTACAAGGGGGGCAACGGAAGTTTTGGTAATTGTAGCAAAATAAGACCCAATCTACTAATTCATCAGTAGCACAGATCAATTTGGGGGCGGGGGAAAAGAAAGCATACACAAGCAGTCTGATTCAAACAGAGGAAGATTTGTCATCTTATTTATATAAATTTCCAGAATTTCTGTTAGTAATGTAATCATACTTACGGTAGAAGAATACTTGGAGAGTTATTTTTGAACAAAAGCTTCCAAGTGGTTAAATTACATAAAACAGAAAACTGAAAGTCTTTAAGCAGTGCTAGAAAGTCTTTCTAAAGAGTCTGACTCTAATCCCAATAAATAGCAAATCTGCAAATAACATAAGGAGTTGATTACTCCTTGCAACTTATGGTATGTAAAGAAGTACTAGCTGTGTGATAGGGTACATTTCTAGGAATTAGGTTGGTGACTTCAGTGGGAAAAGAGCTGGGCCAAAAATTTGTCAAAATTATTTTTATGGGAGATGACAAAGTCTTTCCTGCTGCTTCTGCCACAGAGGTCTCCTTACAGGGTGTGTAAAGAATTAAGTGTTTTAATAAGTAATGGTCACCAGGAACCAGCCTGTTGGGCTGCTCACCGGAAGATATTTCTACTCGAACAAGAAATAGATAAACTTGAGTCCAAGAGCAAATTTTTATCCCAGGGGAATGCGAGTATGGTATTTCCTCACTAATGCAAACAAATTTTATCGTAGAAGAAGCTGTAACAACACGTCACTCAGAGAAAGCCTAAGTTGCTCAGCCTTTAATCTATTTAACATAAATAACTGCCATAACTGTGGTGAATAGAGCAGTTGATCAGAAGTCCCAGTATGGAGGCTTGGAAGTCATGGTATGAAATCTATTCATCTTACCTCCCACATCCCGAAAAATGGCAATATCCGTGCCTGATGTTCTGAGAAGTGCCAATACAGCATAACTCTGTTTAGTGGCCCATTTACGTAGAGACTAGCTCTCTGCTGAAGTGTAAAATACTGTTTTGGCACAGTTGGAAGGTACAAAAATAAGTTGCATGCACTGGATCTGTACATCAGTTTTTTACATCCTTTGAGGGCAGGCAGAGGCGGCAGTTCAGCCGTCAGGCAGCCCTCAGGACACGTTCAGAGCTGCCTTCTGATTACCCAGGCACTTCAAGCTCCTCTCCAAAAAGCAGCAGGTGAACTCTGATTTATTCGCTGTACATGAGAAGAGGGTAGGTGCTGTATTACCCCAGTTAGAAGCCCGTAAACCCCATTTACCCATTATAGTACTGTGGACTCTCGTCTCTGAGCAGAGGAGCTTGACTTGAAAAGCCTTACAAAGGGGAAGGGTGAGCTTGTGATTGTGCTGGGGGCAAGACTTTGTAGATGCAGTTTTAGTTCCTATCCTGAGCTGTGGGTACCATTGCCTTGCTGTCCCGCCAGCCGCCAGCCCTTTGTCCCTGCAATAGAGAGATAATGTTGCCTTGCTCTGCCATGTCTATTTAAGTCCTAGACGCTTGTGACTACAAACTAAGCAAACACAAAACGGGGCCCTGAGCTTAGCTGAGAGGTCAAGGCGTAACACGAATGATTTCCCAGTCTTAGTATCCATGTGGGGCCACGTGCTTGGAGTGAGAGCAGTGCTAAAAGCAGCAGACTGCAGCTCAGACCTTCAGAGGCTTGCTAGTTGTTACTGCCCCTCTGCCCAGAGAGCCTGGGGAGACAGCCCCCCCACTTCCCTCCCTCAACCCCAGAAAGGACCTTTTTTGGACCCTGTTGCAGCAGTTGTGGGTCCAGCAACCCTCTATGGGGCAGGACGTAGGAAACCCAGGAAGAGGCACCAACCCACATGTGAGCACATAGATGCAGGGTGGCCCAGGGGACATCCCCTGTCATGTCCTTTGCCCTCCATCAGGGAATGGTGGAGCTGGGGCCATTGCCCATAGCAAAGGGTCTACAAAAATTGAATTTATTATTTCTGTAGGGTGGCTGAGGTGAATTGGTTGAATCTAAGGCGTTGATACTCATCCTTTCCAATGTGACTGCCCATTCATTTAGCAGTAGGAAAGGACCAGGGAGGGACCATGACTCCCATCACCTGCTTGTAACCTTTCAGCCTTGAAACCTAGACATAGACTGCTTCTCCGGCTTTCCCATGCTGTATAGCTCTTGTTGTGAGGAAGAGCCCTTTGTACACTACCTGCCCTCCAAAATGCAAATCCCTCACTTGAAATGAGAGCAGTAGGCAGCCTGCAGACTGTGGGTGACACACACCAGAGTTTGAGAGCTCCCAATACCATAAAATGGAGTACAAGCTGGCAATGTTTGCATCTAAATCGAGCTCCCTGAACAAACATTTTGGAATTGTTCATAAACAACAGGTTCCCGTAAAGATGTGACTAATACTATTAGTCATCAGAATCGGACCTTCTGCATCGCCATAGACATCTGTGGCAAAGTTCCCGTTGACTTCAGCAGGAGCAGGTTATGTTTCTAACAGATTTACTGCCCTTACCTAACATGTCAAAAATGTCAAGGTTCATCAGAAGACCATAGTATGTGAATTGTTGTATTAATAGCAGAAGAAAAGACCGTTTTGGAACACGAGGAAGCTGACATGAGAGCGGTAATAAAAGAGTGCATTAAATGATGATGCCTCTTTTGAAAGGAAATTCACAGGCATCTGGGGCCATTGCCTTTCATATCCTGGCAATCAGGAAATTAACCTTTAACCCTTCTCTGTTGACCTCCTCTCCTTTCTCTTTTTCTGTCATTCATTCTTTTTTCCTAATGACTGGAGAAGATAGATACAGTCTATGATTTATGCTTCTGAAGGCTACAGTCTGCCTCCTTCCTATACCTTCCCAAGTGCTGCAACATCTGTGTTCATTCAACTCTTTCTAGAGTGAAAGCTTCACTCAGATTTACTTCCACCTTGTCCTTTCCAACACCTGAAGTGAATCATTTATACTTCATTTATTCCAAATCCTGTATTATTTAATTATGCCTGACCTAGGTATAAATCTTACTCCCATCTTCTGCTCTCACCTAGAGGTAGGCAAAGTACTGGAGGTGTTGGATGCATTGGATGCCCTGCGCTTCCAGGAGAGGTTGGACCCTTTGGACTTGCATAGGTTGATGCTGCACAGCTGGCACATGGAAATATACCGTAGCCACATTACAAAATTGACATCAGGAGCAAAAGTCACCTTTAACATCTATACCTGAGGGAGGGGGGTATGAGAATGACTGTATCACCTCCTGATCCCAGAGAGATCTGGCAGGTACAGCACCAGATCAGCAGGTTTCAAAAACAGTGTGAAAGCATTGTTTTAAGCACAGAAAGGTGACTATAAAGCCAACAAACAATGGTTACAATTCTTTTCAGGGCTACGATGATTGTGTACAAAATTTCTGAAATGCTGTGAGTTAGCAATATTGGCTTTATCAGGAAAGGAGCTAGGAGAGCAAGGCATGGCCTCTTGTCATGAAAAATGGAAATCCTGCCTGAATAAAGTCTGAGTAGCCTTTGCCTGCAGAGAAACTGAAAGTCCTGAGTCATCACACTGAATCGCAAGCTGCCGGCTGCAAATCCAGGCACTGAATTCCCACTTATGTGCACTGCATGTATTAGAAATGAAACTTTGCTGACACAGCTGTATTTCACCACATGCCAAAACACGAATTTCTCCTATGGTTTTCTTTTCCTTGGAGGCTTCCCCTCCCTGATGCAGGTCATGCCTATAGCGTGCACCAAGAGCTAAGTCTGGCATAACTAGTCCTCTGGCCATCATGCTCAGGGGACACATGGTGACTTGGTTCTTGCCTACACATGTGGTTTGTGGACTTTTTTCCCTGCAGAAAGCAAAGGTGGGTGGGGGAATGTAGCTGAGCTCTAGGTCTCATCCTTTTGTGAGATGTGGCTGGGGCATGTGCCTGGCAGCTCAAAAGCATTGCTCGGTCCTTGCCTTTAACCCTTGTTAAGGTCACTCTGGTACTGCTCAGCATCTCTGGAGTCCCCCTGAAGCTTTGTGGTATTTTAACCTTGAGCGATGGCTTTTCCTCCAAAGCCATCTAAGCGGTGCTTGCCCAGAGAAATTAAGACTGCGTGGGCACCGCCTGCAGTCCCTGAGGGCTGGTCTAGCTTTGCCGGTAACAAATATGCTGGGAAGAGGTGATTTTTTCAGGTTATTGAGTAGGGGTGCGCTCGGCATGATGGAACATAGGAGTCCACTTCCCCATCAGAGCTGCCCCATCAGTGCTTGTCCCCTCCTCTCATGCAGACCTGGTCAGCTCGGAGGCACCATTCAATTTATTTCCTCTGGGCTCTGTCAGAGGATTTGCTGCTGTTTGCAGAGAGCTGCTCTGAAGCATTTGGGGAGCTGTAGTTCTACCCAGCGTATTTGCCAGCCGCTCAAGGCGACTGTTTCCTCCCCTGGCTGCAGCAGCCCCAGCACACCAGGGGCGGTGGGATTTGCTTTTTAATCGGTGCTCCCATCCCTATGTGGACTGCACCAGTGGCACATATGCGTGGGAGGAAAGCATGCCCTTTGCCTGGCCTCCCGCTCCATCTGCGACCGGGAGTGCTCGAGGGACGGCGTGTCAAGGAGCCGGTAATAGAAATAAATGAAGGCAAACCCCCCTCCTATTGTCCACGGAGGCTATTTTTGGTGGAACTATTTTAAGGGTTGTTCTCCTGGCATTCCACATCCTGACATTTCAGCACATTTGCCTCACCTACTGTCTGCCTTAATGGGTTTTCAGCTACAGATCATCCCTATCAAGCCACTGCAGCGATTCTTTACGCCCTATCTGTGTTGTACACACAGTGTCATCAGCACCTTTTATTTATAAAACAATAACTCCAGGAATAAAAGGGGCGTTTCCACTCTCCCCCTGCCACCAGCGCTTAAGAGCTACAGCATCATTTTAGTATTCACTGTACGATGCCTTAGTCGAGCAAAACACACTTTGTGCAGAAGCTGTTTAATAAATAAAATAAAAACGTGCTCCAAAGTGACCCACATGGCAGGGGTAATTTAGTATGCTGCTCTTCATGCTTTCTCTCTTACTTCTGCTGTTTACAGATATTTTTTTTCTCATCTGTTTGCACAGGGAATAGATGCTGACGTTGTCCTTTTCATGAATAAATCTCTTTTCAGTATGTTGGCCAGCACAATAAAAAAATTATCAAACAAATTAGAGCCTGAACCTGCAACCTTTTCTCATGAAAGGAAAACCTGTTCCTGGGCCAGCTCCCTGGCTTGCAAGGGGCTTTTTCTGTAGGAAGCACTGCTCACATGAGTTACACGTACAAGGTCTCAGGATTTTTGTGCTGCAGAACTTGACTATCAGCCAAAGCTGGAGGCGGCTCAGCAAAGGGAATACAGGTGGGTGTCAGAGACCAGTCTCAATTTCCTTTTCCTCTGCCACCTGGCATTGGAGGGGCCCTTCGTTGGAGGGGCCAAAGCTTGCTGTAGTTTATACCATGGCATAAGGTCTTGGTGGTATGATTTGCCTCCAAAGCAAGAATTCTGTTTATGGTAGCTCTTCCAGCAGGAGAATTAGGGAGCACCAGCTGAAATCTTAAGGAGGACATTCAATGCAAAGAGGGGGAGATGCTTTTCACGCAGCCTACAGGTGCACTGAGGAACCTGTTATGTCAGGACATGGTGCCTTCGAAATTACGTGGATTGCAAAGTAGATTGATGGTAAGAAGCCCCCACAAAGGCTGTTAAATATGAAGGCAACACCTCAGCCTCAGGTACCTTCCAAGCTGTCGGTATCTGGAGGCTGAGTGTATCTCACAGAGAAGCGCTACCCTACATCACTGGTCTGCCATTAGCCATGTGGAACTTCCTCTGACCTGTTGTGTCTGTCCTCATGTTCAGAGCTAACATCAACAATTTCCAACTCCAAGTTACAGTATTTTCCCTTGGCTACATCCAGTAGGCAAATGATGAGAAATGGTCAGGACGTGGCCCACCTTGCCCCAACTGCTGTACGTTAAGCTTCCCTCTTCCCTCCTGCCTTCAGTGGGAGAGGAGTTGTACCCATCCTTGTGCAGGAGTGGAGGGACCAGCACAACACAGATACTTATGACCTGCATCCTCACCAGCTCAGCTGGAAGCGGATGCCCTGGCCAGACCAACCAGCCTGGCTCAGAAATGCCACCCAGCTTCAGCCAGGGGTTTTTATGTATAGAACAGGAGGTTGTATGGGACAACGTCTGAGAGGCAGCAGAGACCTGCAGCTGAGGTTGTCCCTAGCACATGCCTGCTGCCGGGCAGTGCAGGGGATCCCCAAGCGGGCTTGTAGTAAGTGCAAAGCATCCTTCCCTGTGCAGAAGAGGTGCCTTCTCTGGGGTTTCAGCCCACAGAGCATCCACGGGACATCTGTTGCCTTGCACCCCGGCTCTGGCACACCTTTTGCCAGGTTCCTTCTCAGCATGGTGAGAAACAGCTTCAGCTTTCTCAGCCTTTTGGAAGGGGAAAATTGTGTTCCTAGACGTGGTTCCCAGTTCACAGGGTTGTGGACACTGGCTGCCCAAAGGCGGAAATAACAGAATAGAAAATATGTGTACAAAGAACTATTTTTGTTAATGGCTGAAGGGTATTAGGTGCAATAATAAAGAATTAAAAATTAGTATGACTAGCCCAGGCTCTCAGCAGCCCCGGCTCCCACTGTGCTGAAAATGGTATCAGTGTAAGTCTTTTATGTGCTGGAGCCTACAAGGTAAGCAAAACTCTTTTTGGTATCTTCCTTCACTCAAGCAAGAATAGTCAATAAGGCCTTTGTGTTGTGCCTGGCGAGGAAATGAGAAAAACAACTGCAACTTCGGCCAAGGAAAGCCTTGAAAGGGTAAAGATGATAGGATTTCAACTAAGCAGCAGAAATGCACTTTGGTATGAATAACTTTATAGCCTAATATGCTAATGTATGCAGCAAACATGGTGCTGCCAGCTAGAATCATAGAATCATAGAACCATAGAATGCTTTGGGTTGGAAGGCACCTTTAGAGGTCATCTAGCCCAATGCCCCTGCAGGGACCAGGGAGAGCTTTAACTAGATCAGGGTGCCCAGAGCCCCATCCAACCTGACCTCGAATGTTGCCAGGGATGGGGCCTCTACCACCTCTCTGGGCAACCTGTTCCAGTGCTTCACCACCCTCATTGTAAAAAATTTCTTCCTTATATCCAGTCTAAATCTACCCTCCTTTAGTTTAAATCCATTACTCCTTGTCCTGTCAGAACAGGCCTTGCTAAAAAGATTGTCTCCATCTTTCCTGTAGGCCCCCTTTAAGTACTGGAAGGCCGCAATAAGGTCTCCCTGCAGCCTTCTCTTCTCCAGGCTGAACAACCCCAACTCCCTCAGCCTGGCCTCATAGGAGAGGTGCTCCAGCCCTTGGATCATTTATTTAAGCTAGTGTTTGACGAGTGCATCCAACAGCAGCAACCAGCTTGTGGACACAAGTTTTGACATGTATTGGTGGTTGGTAGAGTTTTAAAGGGTAACCAAGTAAACACCAGCAGAAGTCCTACAAAATAATGCTAGTTTTATAGAGCCAGAGACATAAGGTGGATGATTTCATAGAAAACAGGGGAATAAAACCCACAAGGCAATAATTCAAACAGTCGCAGCTGTCTGGATGTATGTTAGAAGGGGAGGATAATTGCAGAGATATTTCTGCAGATACCCAAAATGCAAACAAAAAGAAGAGACTCCTGCCTTCTGCATTGCTGCCAAAGGTCTTCAAGTACTTTATCGCTCTCTACAACTACCTGAAAGGAGGTAGTAGTGAGGTGGGTGTTGGGCTTTTCTCCCAAGTAGTTAGCGATGGGACAAGAGGAAATGGGCTCAAGCTGCACCAGGGGAGGTGCTTTCATTAAAAATAATCCAGCCACCAAGCCAGGAAACACAAAATTGCTGCTTAATTGGTTTAGTGGTGGATTTGGTAATGTTAGGTTAATGGTTGGACTAGATGATCTTAAAGGTCTTTTCCAACCTAAACGATTCTATGATTCTATGACTGAAGTCCAGAAACAGAGTCATCAGACCCGCCCTGTATAGGACAGAAACAAGCCCCCAGAAGTGACTTGCCATCCAGAAAATCCTGTCGTCTTCCTCTGCAGGGGCAACCAGGCCCCCTAAGAGAACAAAGGAGGTTAGTCTTGGTGGTTGTGTCCAAGGCCAGAAAGTTAATCTCATTTCTTCTTGCTTCCTCTGCCCCTCTGTGTAACACACCTATCTCTGTACGAAGCACAGGATGTTCATGTTTGCCTGAAGCATATCTTTCAGAAAGACTTTAATAATTCATTGAAATAATTAAGAGTGAAGAAATCCATAACTTTCTGTGGCAGTTTGCTCCCAGTGCCCATCAACCCTCATGCTAAAAGTGCGTGTCAGGTTTCCGATTTGAACGGGTCCGAGCTCACCATCCAGTCTTTGATACTTGCTGTCCCTTTCTTCCATGAGGTTAAAAGAGCTCTTTAATACTCAATATTTTTCCTTCCTTAGAGTGTTTATCTGCTGTCTATCAAATCATTCCTTGCTCTTCTTTCTGATGAGCTAAACAGATTGAACTCCCAGCCTTTCACCAGAGAATAGCTCTCTGGTTGTCCAGTTGGTTTGGGGCTCTCTTCTTTATGTGCTTGCTGACTTTTTCCAACTACTTCTGATAATATGGATGTCAGAATTCTATTCCCAGTTTGGTTTGCCCAGTGCTGCATACAGATGTGCTTAGTTACTTTTTTTTTTATTAAAAAGGCCCTTTTTCCTTAGCTATTGGGGTCCCTGGATTTCTCTGAAGGACCCATTCCAGGCCGCAGACCTCTCTTTTCTAGGAGCAACCAGCATTTGCTGCTTCTAGATGTGTTTGGTTTATGTTACTGAAATGGACCCTCCAGTCCAAGCCATCTGGACTGCCCCATGCGTACCCACATGTTATTTGTCCCCCTGACCATTTTAGTGTCATCGGTGAAGCATGGTATACATGAGGGCAGCCCAGGGAAATGTGGCTGGGGTGGTACACTCTGTGCAGGACTTCAGCAAGGGAGGGTCGCAAGGGCTAAATGTGCCTCCGTCTGATCCCACAATCAAGGGATCCCAAGTATCCCAGGTGGCTTGTGTTCAGTGTAGGGGTGGTCAATGCCTCCACAGCCAAAATGTGTCAAATAGCCAGAGGCTTTTTTTGAAGGAAGGACGGGGTTGCAGGTTATTTTGGCTTGCTGTCTGGTTTTGAGCTGCCTGCATCAATACTCTGCCCTGATTGGCTAGGAGGCTGACCCGAACAGTTTTGATAAAAGAGCACTTAGTAGGAATGACACTTCTGCTTGAGTTTTGGCCCTCTGAAGCCAGGATACGGACATGCCTCAAGGAGGGCCTCCGCTCATCTGTCCTGTACTTACCCAGAGGATGTGTCAGCCCTGTCACCCATCTGATCTCACTGCACCTTACCTTGCACTGCTTGTCCCCATGGCCATCACATCTTTTTCAGGGTACAGAACCCTCCTCCTCAGATTTTTGGGCTGGCTCACCCAGTCTTTGCTGCGAGGCCAGTTCAGTGAGTTGTTCTGGCACTTACTTAATCTTGGCCACGTTTTATTTTAACGTCTGTTATATTGTGTGAGGGGTTACTGGGGGGCATAGATATAACGGCTTTTTTTTTTAATTCCCTTTCTCCTACACATGAGACTAGCCAGCATTCACAAAGTGCATGAATAGCCAGAGCAGAATTGAGCACAGACAGCGTTGCACCGTGTCCACATCACCCAGGGAAAGATCTCTTTGAACAAACATGGTTTCCTGGAAGTCTAGAGGGACCTTGCGGGACTGGTGGATTCAGAGCCGGTTTAGGTCTTTGGGTCTCAGGGAAATAATTGGGAGTGTGGCTTGGGATCACAGCTGGAGAGTGCAGCTCTTTTCAGGAAAAGAGGAATAGTTTGCTTTGTGGATAACCACAGGAGATAATGAGGTAACAAGCTTTGAGAAATTTGGTGCTGAAAGCTTTTCAAATTCCATTAATTTGCACCAAGACATCTCTTCCAACATCCAGGAGATGATTTGCGGGAACATGCTGGTGATTACACAATCAATGAAGGCCGCACATGAAGCAAAATCTTTGCCAGTGCCATTAGGGATAATGGCATTAGGGATAAATCCCGAGCAGCGCTAATTACTCAGTGTTTAATAGGCCTGGTTATGCACGCTGCCAAAAAAGTAGTGAATGTGAGTACCTGGAAGGAAGGACTTCTCTTAATGATGATTTTGTTCTTGTATCATCATCATGCATTTGGTTGCAAAGGAGCTGTGTGTGCTGTTTATTTCCCCAAACTGATGTACAAAAGGAATAAATAAAGCTCAGTGAGCTGAAGTGAGGAAAGATGGGCAAGTTGATAAATCACAAAGTCATTAAGAGTGGGGAGCATATTTTTTATTGGACTGTGAAATGTACAGGAAGCCACTGAACATTTCTGCACACAGGGATGAGTCCAGTCACATGCATGTTAAAAGATGAGGCACTGCATTTTGAAGATTAATATTTAGTGAGTGGGCATCATAAAAGAAGAGTTTCCAGGAGTCAAAACTAAAGGCTGTGAAGAAGTAATTACTTGCTTTGACCACAGACTTCGCAATGGAGCAGGCTGGTCTCCATACTCGGTGCCGTTTGCCGGCTCACTCATTTGTTGGGTTGTGGTGGCGTGGAGCCATGGAGGAGCAGGACAGCACTTTAGGACAGCCTTGATTGCTTCGCTTGCTCCAGCTGAGTGAGACGAAGCGATGGAGAAGAAGGTGGTGAGAGGAGTCTCAGTCCCCAATTCCAGAAAAGGAGAGAGTCCCTCACAGATGGATTAAGGTAGGGTAGGTAAACAAGAAACAGAGTGTCCTTCCCAAATCCTCCCCCAAGGATTACAGGTACAGCAGAGCAAAGGAAGGAGGCAATCAGGAAGGTGGTGGCGGCCGTCCTTACCCTGTTTATCAGGTAAGTGGGTTACCATGCCTGGTGGAAGCAATAATGCAGCCCGTAGAGCATCTGGGTCCTCGAGAGAAACCGGTGTGCGCAGTTCACACAGGGACCAGTGACACATGGGTGTGCAGCTTGTTAAAAAGAAATTGAAAGCAACAGCCAAGAGGGTAAAATGCTTGCAGGTGGTGAGGAGGTTATCTGAAAAGGCACGTTACTACCAGGTCATAGTAAAGGTATTTCCATTTATCAGAAAATATTTTAGAAAGAAAGTAAAACAGGCACAAGGTACGCAGCTGGATAAAGAAAGCTGTCAAAGATGGTCTTGAGAAGTGTAGGTTGTGTCCAAAACAGGGAAAGCAGAAGAGCACGAGCTCTGCAATCAGATGCAAAACTACAGTAAAAGAAGTCAAAATGGATTTTGTGGAATAATTTACTAAAAGGCATAAAACCCAATAATAAACCCTTTTCCAACTACATCAGGTGGAGGCCACTTACAGCAAACACGTAGGGCCAACAGATGACCATATGCTGGTGTTCACTGGAGGGGAGCCACAGGAAGCTTCCCACGCCACAGCATTTTCCTGCTGGGGATGAGTGAGAAACTACCTCAGATTGAACTGTCAGAAGAGGAGGTTTTAGAGCAAGTTGATGAAATGAATAGCAACAAATCACTGGCTCCAGCTGGGGTTCACCCTGGGCTCCTGAGGAGACTCAATTACAAGACTGCTGAACTACCATCTGAGATGTGTAACCCCTGCCTTCCATCAGTCATACGCCAGGAAATGGAGGTGGTAAATAGGATACTCTTTTTAAAAAAAAGAGCTCTGGGAAACCACAGTCTTGTCTGTCTGCCTTCCATAGCAAGCAAATTGTCAGGCAGAGCGATGAAAAAAGACCGGGAAGATAGTTTGGATTGATACCGGAGGGATGCGCTGCATTGCAGGTCTGTTAAGTCCTTCAGAAGAGCCAGTGCATCTGTGGATGAGGATGACCCTCTGGACACGGTGTATTTGGCTTCCCCAAAAGCTGATGACAGGTCTTTCACCAAACTCTCTGCTTAGTGTTTAAGAAAGCACACAGATGTGTCTCTGTAGCAGTAGTTTGGACAACATGCACCGAGCTTTGTTCTCACCCTCATGTGTGAGCTGGACCGAGCTCTGCAGGGGCTGGGGGAGAGGAGAGTTACCTGCCCTGTGGCTCCCACGTGCCCCACTTGGGGTTCGTACTTGTAGGTCAAACCTTACCATCTCTTGGGTCTCCTACTGGGGCTGTGGAGTCAGTAAATATCATCATCATCTTCGTCACTGATGGAGTGCCTTAGCTTTAGCATGGACCCCATAGTGCTATGTGATGTACAGAGACAATAATAAAGAAAAAAGTGTGGGTTTGCACCCAGATTTTGCAGTCTAAGAAAATAAGCAGTAGAGGCATACAAATAGTATCCAAGAGTGGATTTGGTTCTTCTGTGAGGGGTGGTTTCATGTCTTGGCTGTTCCAGAGCACACCACCACGACTAATGATTGGGTCGAAAGCCCTTTCAAGCCCACGTTGTTCTCTGCAGCACTGCTGCCTGACCGCCTTTTTGCTTGTACAGTGGATTATTCCTACTTTGTTCTTGTATTTATTGGATTGCATCTCCTGCTGGAGAAAGGATCCCAGGTTCACTGAGACCATTTTGAACTCTAATCTCAACTTGTGGCCTACTTGTAAACCCATTTAGTTTGGGCTTATCTGCAAGTAAAATAAATGTCTAAGTTATTCATGAAAATATGAGGAATTCCCATTTTTGAGCTGACAGCCTGGCTGCTGTGCCCTGAATGGGCTGTACTGGCAAGGAAACTTGGAACAGTTCTTTGTTGGGATTTGTTTGCTCCTGTTTGCTAATTAGAGTGAAAGCCCTTTGCTTGAGGTTATAGAATCAGCTGATAACTTGTTTATGGGGTTTAAAAAGATTAAATCAAACAAGGAAGCTGCTGGATGTACATTTAAAACTAAACTTCTGGTTTTGCCTTTCAACAGCAGTGGTATATAATGTGATGATTAAAATGGAAGATGAGAAAATACATTGCTTTGAAAGATTTAATCAGTTATTTCCACAGGAGCATGTCAGGGAATCAAGGACACTTGATTTCCCTTCATTGTTCTGCATAACTGAATATATTTGGATCATTATATCTGAATAATCAGAATAACATTCTTAAAAACAAAAAAGGAGTAGTGATAGCAGCATACGATTAAGCGTGGTTTGTTCCGAATCTTCTGGAAAATCAGTTTTAACAATTTTCAGAGTTCTTTTTCCCATTGATGAACCGGGGATTTACATGACTAATATCTATTAACACATGTAAATACCCCTTGCCTCAATGGGAACTGACAATGGGAAAATAAATCCTGCCTGCAGCCCATTCTGTCATATGAATCGAGCCTATGAATGGTACGGTTTCGTGGTGGGGTATCGGCTGGGGTGGGAAACACAGCCAACGTTCATATAATAGGTTTTCATCTCTGAAGGCAAATGTCAACATCAATTTACCTCCAGGATAAGTGAGACCTCCTGAGGGATCGCAGCCCTGTGTGGAGGGGTCACAGCATGAATCCATTGCCCACATTTTAGCAGACATGAGAGCGGGCTGGCAGGCACACAGGGAAAGGCCAAGGAGTGTGGGAGTGGGATATGGTCCAAATCAGGATATTTCCTGAACGTGGAAGAGGGAGGTTCAGTGACTGGAAATGAAGTTCGCTGGCCTGGGCACCAGGGGACAGTTGTAAATAAGTTTCAGTAGCTGTTTTCTCTGATAATAAAGCAAAACATGTAAACACATTCTAGACGACCATCCATCAGAAAGACATTTTACATCACATAAGTTTTATGAATATTAGATAATGGAGGAATGTAACAAATAGTCATTTTTGTCTCTCTCTTGAATACCAAATAACAGTTATTAGTATCTGTCAAATAAATAATGTGAATAATTTAACAAGACATCACTATTGTGCAAGAAATGATATCCCATTCTATTAAGCGTTGGAGTCAGTTATAGTGTGAAGATAATAAATACATGGCGTAGCTACAGCAATTATGTCCTAGAAATCTGCTTCAAGTGGTGCACTGCTTTAAGAAAAGCAAAGCATTATGACTCTCCGCACGCCACACAAATGAAAGGTTAGAATGCACAATACATGCTAAATCTTCGGCTCATGTCAACTGGTGCGGCTCCAGCTGTTTCAGCTGTGGTCTGTATACGGTGGCCTTCTGTATATGGTGATTACATTTGCGCACACCTTCTTAGCTCCATCTCCTTAATAAAAGTGTACATGACCTTATCATGTCAATTTGCCCTCTCTGCTAACTTTTGAACCTTTTCCAGCAAAATCTGCCAGAGGTCTTGCAGGTAGGTTCTACAAATCTGCGTGAAGATAGGGGACTAGGAAGGGAAGAGGGATCCTGTCAATGAAACCAGCATCTGTCCATGCCTTGTGTCTACAGGAAATCCAACTTAACACTTGTAAAAAAGAAAGGAATAAGGTGACATATTAGATTAAAAGGATTTCAGTGATCAGTTTGAGGCAACGCTCCTGGAAGGTGTTGGCCTCCTGCTGCAAAACAGGTCACACTCACTGGCTCACGGGCTCAGGATTGCATATCAAATCATTGACAACTATTTCATTGATCGTTCCAGATTCCTGCTTGTGGCAAAGTATTTAATCAATCAAAATTTCTTGGAAAATGTTATTATTTAAAATTACTATTTAGGACTACAGAAGTTATTCTAATTACAGAAGGCATCAGGGTCATTACCGTTTATTGAAAAGACCTAGTATTTTCTGTGATAAAACATTCCTTTCTGAATATATGAAACTATTAGGTATTTGCATTAAAGTTTTCTATGCTGGATGTTTACTGCTCACTGATTTTTTTCACAGAATGAAGCTGGGGAAAAACATGTATCTCCCAGCTGAAATTTGAAAGCTTCAAGGTAGGGGCTGGCAATTCTTCTGCAGCCAAGACCCTGTGTCAAGGACATGCTTTTTGCCATCCCCATCCCAGACTTGTTTAAAGTACAAGAATATGAAAACGAAAACCTTTGTGGGCTGCATCTGCTTATTAACTACTTGTTCTACTGAACGGCCAAAAATCTCCCCGGGGACCAACCTCACACAACGTGCTGCAATGCCACCTCCTGTCTCCAGGACCTCAGTGACTGCAGTACACATGTTCAGAGCACCTGAGGATGCCCAAGCCCAGGGCCACTGGTGGTGAAGGACTTCACCTGACACTTAGCTGCAGTGCCTGCATAAATGGGGTGAAAAGGGGTCAGTGTCTCCCTGCAGCTTTGGTCCTGCTGCTGGCCCCCAAGGAAGAGGGACAGGCACCCAGAGCTTGCAATGGACTCCCAAATCCATGACTTCTGCTGTTCCTCAGGTATGTGCATCATCCATGAACCTCACCTGTCTCATCCTCTTCTATTTCTGGTCCACAAAAGCTTACCACTGTTATCAGTTACTTGGATGGCTCCAGTGTCACAGGTTTATGCTGTGAATATAGAAGTTCCCACCAACCCAAATGAACAACATGGATGTTATCTGATGCTAAATGATGGGATTAATTTTTTGACAACTTTCTTAGAAAAAGAATGCAGAAGACTACATGAAAAAGCTACTGACTTAAAGCTGATGAAGGAAAAGCCTCAAACATTGAAAGCTGCCAGAACTAAGGCAGTCCGGGCAGCTCGGATTCTGTTGGACATCTACAGCATCTCACAGCCAAACTGTATTCTCTAAAGGACAACTGGGTTGTAGAATGCAATGGGTTGGCATTGTGCACAGCCTGGGTTTGCTTCTGGACTGAATTGGAGCTGTGGAGCAAGTTGAGCAGTTCTCTGCATCTCATTTCTTACATCAGCTGGAGCATGGGTTGCACATGCGACATGGTGCTGTGGGCAGAGAAAGGCTTCTTCTACAGTGCAGCCGAATCTCCACCTGGGATCTCACCCTAGCCTTTTTACTGCCACAAAATCCCTTTGTGATGGTGGAAAGCCGCAGGAACCAAGCTTTTCAGAGATGGCAATTTGCATGTTGTGGTACCCAGCTCGAAATCTCGGGATTGGGCTTGCAGGAGTACTTGGCATGCACAGTCACATCTGAAATCAATAGAAGCTATTTGCTGAGTGTATGAAGTGCTGTAGAAAATATGATGTACTATGAAACGATAAGCCTTAGGTATTTCAAACCTTCCACCCTGAATTAGTGGGTAGTTTGGACCATATGCTCAGTGTGTCTTGGTTCTCTATGTGTAACCGTCTCTACTGATAGCTCATCTCACCAGAAGCACCGTGGGACTAAGTTAAATGTGAAACACTGATACCACACGCTGCAGCAAAGCCCAGGAAAGATGAATAATTCTGCTTTCAGAGCAGGGTGTGAACAGTGTGCAGTAAATGAGACAGTCATGCGTTGATGATGAGGATGAGCAGGATTTTGAGGAGCAATTAGTGAGGGAGGGGTCAAGTAGAAAAAAACCGGTAGTATAGTGAGCTAATTAAAGATGTTTCATAATCCACATGCCCATAGGAAGCGGTAACAATTGCTCAGACAACCATGCAAAATTAAGCACTCATTTAGGAGATCTTACGTAATACTCTTCACCAATTGCTTTGGTATTTGCAGAACTGAGGTCTGAGCACATCTCCTTGGTCTAAGATAATATGATTGCATCAATGTTGATATTCTATATCAGACAAAAATGTGACATTTGTGTTTTGAAGGGCATCAAGGCACGAATACCGCCTCTGCCAGCCAATGCTAGATAGCCTCCTGCAACTACTATTTCAAACATAGTTTAATGATGTGGAAATGGGGAAAACCCTAAAACACACCATACAAAACCATGCCAAAAGTCTGTGGAAGGGTGTTGCTGTTTTACAGAGATGCTGTTTGCCTACAGATGATTTTAGTTCATTATTCAGCTCCTTTTGTTCTCCTTATACAACCTGGACTTTCATTAAATGTAATTGAAAAAAAGTAAAAAAAGGAAAACTAAATAAAGAGAAAAAGAATAAAAAGGAGCACTGTATGGATGTCTTTACTGAGATATGGTGGGGCTGAGAAGCTTTCCTTCCCGGTCAGAATTTCTGGTGGATTTGCCTACTGTTTTGAGAACATGAAAAAATGAGGCCCATGTGAAAACCTCTACCAAATTAAAATTTTCAGCTCAGTTTTCAGAGGCATAAAGTAGTTGCCAGCTGAAGGTCTGTCTCCAGTAAGATATTGATTCCATCTAGTAAAGGAGGATACAAGCCTGGTAAGGCTGATGAAGCTGTTGATTTCCATTCTCGTATCAGCTCTTGCCCCAAATAGTGGCACATTGCAGAAATGTTATTTGACAAAATAATGTTTTCCGATATCTGCTCCAAATACACAAAATGCAAATTATTTTGAAAGAGATTAATAGTGTGTTGAGAAGCACCATTCAATTAAATAATTGGTTGTGAGCATCTTTTCTTATTAAAATGAAGCAATTGTAAATAACAAAATGATATTTAAATGAAATAGTATGTAAGGGGAGTAAGAAAGATTTGCAAGAAACATTTGTAATTGCATTATCTCTAAGTAGAAAATTTATAAATTATAATGAATAATACAAATGTATCCTGATATAAAATGGAAATGTTTGATCAAGAGGCTGAATACATAAGGATTAAGTTCTTTTTATTGAGGAAGTTTCTCCTGGCTGTATGCAATATTCGTAAAATATGTTAAAAGTTTATAAACAGAAAAGATATTTGTTAAAATATGAATTTAGTAAGGAAGGTGTATTTTAAATATTTAATGAAACAATTATGCTGTAGTAACAGTATGTTCTTTATTTCTCAGATTAAAAATTCACAGGGATTTTTATCCCTCCCATCTTTATTTGACATAGCTTTTATTAGAGTGATTGTCTATACATTTTCAGAAACAGCTGAAGAATACTAATTATTTGCATATACATTTTAGAATACCTGCAGTTTGTGCTTAAAATGTATTATATACATATACATAATATCTCAGTATTTATTACCCAAATAGTCTTCACACTCTAAGACTCTGTAACTGGGAATATAGCATGTAAACTGGCTGCTGCTTACATGTACCTGTGATGAAAATGGCAGGCTACGTGAGGGCTGGAGAGGTGGGAAATGGCCAGCAGGTGAGGAGCAGCGGTGGTTGCCAAGGCTAGAGGACACCAGCTCTGCTCATTGCATTACCTCCCAGTGCTTGCCAGTACCCAAGGCCAGGTTGTTAGATGAAATTGGGCAGTACTTCATCTAGACAATATAGAAAAATCTTTCCCTCCCCTCCAACCAGCGACGTTTCCTTGTAGACCAACCTCTGGCTGCTGAGAGGTAGGTCCTGGAGCATGGGGGTTTACCTTCCAGGGCAGGTTGGTCAGTGATTAAAGCAAAAACCGTGTCATTCTGAAAATTGCCGTCATTTAAAATGCGGGTCTAACTAACTTTTTCTGGACCTGTATGAAACTCAGTGACCCTTGACACTGCCCTCCGGCACAAAGCCCCACAAATTAGTTGCCTGCAGTGAAGCGATCCACTGGGAACTGCTTTGAAAATACCTCCATGAAACCTTTTTGTTCTCTTCTCTCACCCTTTTTATCTTTGGGGGAATTTTTTCACTATTTGCAGTATTTTCACTTCTGTAAGTATTCCCTACAGAAAATGTGGGCTTTGTTACAAAAAGGGCCTTGGTGGAGAGGCCAGCAAGCTCGATCCCTGCACAGCCTGGGAGGAGGGTTGGTGGGGGGCTGCACCTACGCGTGGGGAGAGGGACCACCGTGGCGGTGGCTGTGGGAAGCCGGGGACCTCCGCACCCACCAGACAACACAGGGAAGCCCTGGAGGGAAGCTGCAGGTTGCCTGCAGGCAAGAGCAAATGGGGCAGGGCTGTCTGTCCATCCAGGTCGCCTGAGTTAGGGCTGCTCTGAGCTGTGGGTTTGAGGGACGTGGATCTGCAAAGCCACCTCTGCTGTGCTTTGCAAAAAGACACCATGAACAGTCAAATTAAGACTCACAGGAGGTGCGTTTTTTAGATTTAAGAAAGCGGACGCAAAGCCTGTCCTGCTGCAGACCTCCCCTGTGCCTTTGGGGTAGTTAACTGAGCTTTGCTTTTGCATTGGGTGGGTTGAAGACATAGAATAGAATCATAGAATCATAGAATCGTTTAGGTTGGAAAAGACCTTTAGGATCATCCAGTCCAACCATTAACCTACACTACCAAGTCTACTCTAAGCCAATCAAGGGTAGACTAGACTAAAAGACATGACGCGAAATATCTTCTCTGGCTGAACTTTCAGAGGTTGCCCAAGCTGAATAGGTGCCAAGGTGTTTCTGAAGTTAAGTTTCTCACCATAGAAGCCACCCAGAAGCCAACAGGGAGCCAGTGCGGCTTTCTGTAGTACAGACACTGCTTACAGCAAAGGACACTTACCACCAAGTGCTGCACCAGCTTAACCAGCTAACCAGATTTAAGATGAACCATCACGCGAAGCATAGCAGCCCATGCACCGGCACAGAGGTACAATCATGAAACGGAAAAGGAATGGTCACAATCTCCTGGCTATTTGCAGCCTGGAGAATGAAAAGCTGTTCTGACTGCTAATGGCTGCTGATCATCTTTTAACTTGTGGAAACTTCTCTGCCCCTTAGGTTGCAAACCCAAAGAAGGGCAAGGATTGATACCAACAGGTTTAGTATCTTTGTGACTTTTCCACCAATATCTAAGTGATACCACCAGAGAAGTTAGAAGCTCAGAACTGCAGGGACATCTTGCAAAGAAGCTTTTAGAGAACGATTTAATACATCATCACCCACGTCAAGCACTACTGCGGACCTTCATGTAGGACTTACCCAAAGGTGGTGAAAACATCCTGTGAAACGGAGACAGGAACTTGGCGTTCAAAGGTCAAATTTACTGATAACTTCACAAAGATGTTTCTACATTTCCCTTTGCCCAAGATACCAACGTAATACTTGCGAGGAAACTGTTTTGGAAAATGGCTCTCTGGAGCACTACTATGCTGCTCTGTGCTCCGGAGTGTAACAAGGCAGAGCTCACATCTCATTTCAGGCAATGTTTTTCTCATAAGAGAACTGATCCCAGATCAGCTCTGAAGACAGCAAAGTGCTACATGTAGCCATTTATTATTTTTAGCCACAGAAAAAAAAAATGATAAGCTAAGTGGTTTAATTGGTGTAAGACTCATTGCTTAAGCAGCAGGCTTTATCCCACGATCAATTTAAAGACAAAGAAAGAAAATTCTACCAAAGCAGAGCCTAACCTGGGTACTGATAGAGCACTGTCAGCATCTGCAGTAAATGACTCGGAGTCTGACAACTGAATTTATTAGAAAGAAGGATCTGGGCTCCGATGGATTCAGTCTTGCTGAAAAATTAATGGATTTGTAAGTCTCCTTTGAGATTTTTGAAACATTAATACCTATTTTTATTTGTATTACCTTGATTTTAATGATTATACTCTTACATGTGAACTGTACATAAATATCGACCTTGTCAGATGTCTGCTCCCTCCGCTGGTGGAAGGACCCTGACAGCTCCCTCTGCTCTACATTTTCTGCTGGACAGGGAGAGAGTGTCTAGCTGATGTAACCATATTTTTGCTCCATTCATACAATTAGTTTAAGAATATTTTTATAGAATAATTATCTGAACGTAGCGTAATTTGATGGAGGAGTGCTTTTTAAAATCAGATGAGTTGAGCACGAAATGTCATTTGCGCTAATCTGTCTGAAACTAGGAAAGTGTGAAATGTGCTGTAGGAAGGAATTATCTTTTCTGCAATATTACAGGCCAGGAAAAAAAAAATCTGTTTATTACACATAATAAAATGTATTTATAACAAAACCTTAACTTAATCTCACTCGTTTCTGGCTAAGTTAATGTATTATTAATTGTGCATTTTTGGATATAATTTGGGGGGGAGGGGGGCGAACTATCTCTAGCACTGCAGCCACTTAACTGTAACGATCACATTTTCTTTTTAATAGAGTAAGTTAATTTTTAAAGTGATCTACAGAGGAACAGATGGGGGAACAAATTCTCTATGGGTAACTCCTGCTACACTGACACTCAGAGCGCGACGCGGTGCCTCGTGCCAGGCGCATCTACCTTGCAGTCCTTCCTCCCCTTGTTCTCCTGTTATCTTACGTCTGGTGACCAGAAATGGAAAAGCAGCCTCTGAAGGTAAGAATTCCTCTGGCATTTGAGCTAGCCTTGCGTTGCAATCTGCTTCATAAACAAACTCCTTGCAGGGCTGCATCATCCTGCAGCGGGGTCCCATCTTAGGGGTTTTTCTGTACAACTGTAAGCACGATATGCCTCCAGCAGCAAGGGAGGAACATGGGTGCAAAGAGAAAGCCGGGAGAGGAGTCCCTGACCCACTGATCACAGTGAAAAACACTAGAATAATTAAATGCTGCCTCATCCTCTATTTTTTTTCCCTGCTGGCATGTGAACTCTTGCTACGCAGGAAGCAAATACCCCACTGACTTCAGTTAAACTGGGAGTTCACTCCGGATTGCATCATCCTCATATTTTCTCATTAATTATTGCTCCACCGCTTTATCTGTAAAAGAAAAGACCAGCAACACATCAATCATAAAGCAGACTTGAACTGTGGCTTTTCCACGTCCTGTGATTTTGGAAGGACGTCTCAGGCAAGGGGGACTCGGAGGCTGGAGGCTGCTCCAGCGCATGGTCTGAGGGGCTCCCTGTGCTCCTGCAGTGTGCCCCGTCCTCCTCTCCTCCCCATGCACACACCCAAAGGGGCTGGGTATTGACACCCAATATTTTTAATCCAGATTTTTTAGCTGGAAAGTGTGCTTTCAGGTTACCAGCGAGAGTATGGTGTTAGTTCAGGCAGCTGATACAGAGCCACCGCGGGGAATAATCCCACCACCGCAGAAGGAACTGACTTGGGTGGCTGATGCTCCTCTAGGGTGCCAGATCTGCACTAGAAGAGAAAGAAGAGTCCTGTAATGTACAATTAAAAAATCTTTAATAATGGTAGTTAAAGCAGAGCAAACAGGACATATATTTTTCTTTAAAATATTGCCTACATCTGCTCCCAACCCCTGAACCTCAGCACCACCCTCCTAGAGTATGCAGAAGCTGAACATCAATGCAGAAGATAAATGCACCTTAGCCTGTAGTTCACAATGGTGGGAAGCATTTTTAACCCTTCTATTAAAGTGATTTACATAATAGATAGAGCTGATTTTGAATTTAGATGTGCAGGAGATTGAGGGGAAAAAATAAACCTTAGTAAAAGCTGATGTGTTTTAATTTTCAAAGAATGAAGTTATCGTCTATTGTATCCATTACTAATGACAGTAATGTTGTGTTTATCTGACAAATTTGGCTCCAGACCTTCGAAACAAGCAATGAGGTGCCCCAGAGCTGTGCCACGGTAGCGCTGTATCTGCCTGAGCTCAGAGAAGGATAGGTAGTGCCAGGAGCTGGTGGGGAACAACACACCAGGAAGGCAGGCCACCGCCTGGAAAAAAGCCCCTGTGATACCCGACAGTGTGTGCACACACGTCATCCCTCTGCTACCGGACAGGGTTTTGCAAGATGTAGCTCACAGAGACAAGAGATGACAGGGTGCTGTGAGGCATCAGCGACGTTTCGGGGAAGATGTCTCAGGAGACAAGTATTAGCGTGACAGCTGCTGACGCGCTCGGCCCCTGCTGCCAGCGATGCCCCAGTGGCATGGGTACCACGCAGGGTGTCTCCCAGCGAGGATGCCGGCCATGTCCCCGGCTCCCTGGGCTTCCTGTGTCCCCCACAGCAGCTTTGCCACAAGCAGCAGCATTTCTCCATCCGATCAGGCCCATCCCCAGCTGCCAAGAGCCACTGCTGATGCTCCTCGATGAGGTACGTGAGCCATGGGGTGTATTTATACGTCTGCTCCTTTGGGACTGAAAATCAAGGATCCTGAGTTGAAGCCTCATCTTTAAACCAGCACCTCCAAAGCTGCCCATGTCTGTAGGTGCAGCAGGCTGGGTTTGACTCAAATGTGCTTTTTTCCCCCTAATCAGGGAAGTTTCAAGAGGTCTGTTTCGCCTCTGAAACCACACAGTCCAAGCAAAACTGAAACACCCTCTCCAGAAAAAATGCAGTTATCTGAGCATTTTAGAGTTATGCTAAGAATTTTAGACTTGTGCTGGGAGTCTGTTTCAATTTTGTCTGTATTTTAAGAAGCTTTTTGGATGAGCCTACCTCCTGCTGACTATCCCCCTCGGTCCTCAACAGCCACCCATGCATTCATGCAACTGCGTGCAAGAAGGTGCAGTACATGCCTTGGTTTGTTTTCACAGCATGTTATGGCCCAGAAATGGTTGGGCCAGACTTCCAAGTACCTGAGATGAACTCACCTCAAAAAGACCACTATATCTGAGGACATGGAGATTTTAAAGACCAGATTTGCTGCTAGCTGTCTCCCGGCTCCCTGGGCCTCCAGCAGAGCTGGTTTGCCTTTTGGCTGAGCTGAGGAGCACTTTTTAAGGTAAACCATGCTAAATGGCCCATATCTACATAGATTAGAAATTATTCACTCTGTCAGGAAAGGAATCCTTTAAAGCAATTGCAAATAGCTTCAGTGGGCAATGCCTGTCATGGCATTGCATTAGATTGCATTTTATATGTGACTGATCGATATGTTTGTGTATATAAGTATGTAAAGCCACATCAGTTCTTAGCAAATGCAATATTCATGGAAGTGTGGTGTCATGGGCATCTCTCCCCATCTCCCCACGGCCAGAGCAAAGTCTGCGGTAAATGCAGGACAGGTAATCTCATGCCTTGCACCTTGGCCATCCTGTAGTGATGATCCAGGAACAGAACAGGAAGAGACTGATAAGTTCAATTTCTGATGGTTTGGCAGAAACTTTGCACCACTCCTCCAATGTATCACTAAACCATTTTAAAAATGCAATTTAGTTGGTCCAGTTCCCAACAGAAAAAACAATTTCCAGCCCCTACCGATTGTGTCTCACTTATCCTTCAGGAACCAGCTATGGGGCTTAAAGAGTGAACCCACATTACAGGCGCCAAATCTCTTAGTTTATCATTAAGTTGATAATACACTTCACCCTCATTACTATTCTATCATTAGGATCTGAGTGGTTTGAGTGTTTGACTAAGTGGCTGTTTTTTCTTCTCAGAGGTATATGAGATGCTGCCTCTCAGCAAGGTGTCCTGAAAACCTTTTCTTAATGAACAAGTGATTAAAAGGCTTAAGTGCATGCAAGCATCCAAAACACAAGCTGCATTATCACAGAACAAGCCAGAAATAGGCTAACCCTCAGCACCACTGAGAGCGCAGAGGTCCTTCACTCAGATGCTCTTGACGCTCTCTTGTTTTGTCTCAGTGGTAGCTGCTGGGCAGGGTCCTGTGGGCAAGCCATGCTGTGGCCCAGTCTCCATCATGGACGGCTGGCTTGTCCTCTGCCATGCACACCAAAGCCATCCCAGGGCAGACCTGGCTTTTCCCTTGTTCCTGTACACACCCCCATTTCTGGTCTCAAGCAGCTCAGGAGCACACTGTGAGCGTCCTGCTCCTAGCAAGGCTGCGTCTCCTTTGAGTTGGCTGCCAGGAAAAGCACAGCCAGCAAGTGACAATGAGACAGTCAGAGTCCTCGGTGGTTTGTACTTCTGTGCTATCTTTCACCGGGTCAGATTTTAATCATTCATGTGGATAAGATAACACCCGGGCTGCAGCAGTCAGCATCCCTTCCCAAGGAGTGGAGATGGCTGCGGCAAATGAAAGCATATCCCCTCTGGAAGGAAACACAACATCCCTGGAGTGAAACCCTGGTCCTTCAGAAATCAGGGGAAGTTTAGGCAGTGGTTGCAGCAGAGATCAAATTTCACTTCATATGAAGAGGAAGACTCCGGTGAAGCAATGGCGGGTGTTTAACACACCATGCCAGGACCTCCAGGACCTCAGCATAGCACCGGTGCCAATGCTGTGTGTCTGGTCAGGGTCCTTCTGGTGGCACAGGCTACTTATTCTCTGAATGAAGAAAGGTGGGGAGATAAAAATAAAACCCGCTCCCTGACATCTGGTAGAAATTTCTCTTCCATTTGTTTCTATTTCTGCCCTCTTCTCATTTGTTCCAGTAACTGAAACAGCAGCATGAGCTGACACTATCTGTCATTACCCACATCATTTTTGGTGACACTGGTTCAATTAACTGCCCTCACAGATGTCTTCATGCTCCTGAGAATGAAGTTTCATTTCCCCAGCCCCGGAGATGCTGTCTGTGGGGATGGGGTCAGCTTTGCTGCCTCTGCTGCCATGGCATCCTGTGGAGTTGTCTGGCTGGTGTGTTGTGTGGCGGCTCCATCATCCCCTATTTCTTGCAGACCCCAAAAGACATGGGTACCAGGTGCCCGTACCATCTCCAGCGTCGTGTCTGAGTTTCACTGCTACTGAGTAAATTAAACCTCTGGTCTGGTCTTCCCAGAGGCTGATACCCTGTGATAGTTTTCCTCTTGTTAAGCTGTTGTAATAGCCTTGCTCAGAAGTATCTTTGATGAGGCTGTCTGGGCTGGGATCCTTGGTGATGGCTGGGTCTGCCCAGAGCTGCCAGTGCGGAGGCAGGGCAGCCACGGCGTCTAAGACATGAGGAAGAGCCATCCTCCTCTTGGTACCATGACCTGGAGAAGAGCTGCCTGGTTTGCCTCTGTTTCTCTGTTGGACAGTCGTATTCTGGAGCGTCTTGTTTATTGCAGTTCTCTTTAGTGACCAGAATTCAGCATCCTTAGTTTTTATTTAGATTGTGGTTTCTATATAGATAACATCTCAGCACTTATGATGAAGTTGTTGTTAAGGGCTATGTATTAGTTTCCAGTGCTTCCTATTTTGTCCCAAAGGCACCTCTTCTCCTTCGAGTCATTTAAGACACCTGGGGAAAGGAACATTTTGCATTTGCAGACACTGGGTTATGACCTTGCTTCAACTGAAGAAGACTTTTGACAGAAGGAGAGGTTAGTATAATCCAGGTTGTAATAAACTTATCCAGTCCCAGACCTTAGTTAACATCTCATTCCTCTTCTTCTGAAGAGAAGAGGCAGTACAACTGATCTCATACACCTTGCCCAGGGCTGCGGGCACAGCGCTGATTCACTGGAGAGCAGGGAATCCAGGAGAAATACTTTATTAACTTCTCGCCCTGCTGGTAGTCTGGGTAAGGTGGGGAGGGGGGGAAATGGAGGCTTGGAATTAAAAGTCTGATAACTTGCCAGGGAGATGATGACAAAAATCAAAAGGGAAAGCACATTTTATTTGCAAAGTTCAAGAAGGGTATTACAATCAAGAAGAGGAAAGCAAATTGAAGCATTAAAAATAAAGCACTTGATAGGAGCTCTTTGAAAGGGTGGCTAAAAAGTGTTTCACTCAAAACTCTCTCATGACACCACCATTTTCCCCCCTCCCCCTCATTTCGCCTGCCATGTCACATCAATTAATTGGATTACAGCTGTTTGCGACACCAGCGCGGCTGCAGCCATGGTGCTGCTGAGTGCAGGCGGTTTCAGGCTGTGCGGGAAGGGTTATTCTGACCTCTGATCCCTGAAACCAGCTTGCCGGTCCCTGACCCTGTGCTGAGCTGTGTGTCGCAATAAGGTTTATGTCACAAGTGAGGAAGGTTAAGCCACCGGGGAAGGCCCCTTAAATATTGAATTTTATAGCACTGATCTTTCAAGAGCCGAGAACTTTGTCTCCTTCCTTCTGGGATGGTCCGACCCAAAACAGTGGTGATGGGCTGGGGGCAGCTGAACCCTCTGCTTAGTCCAGCGTGGAGGTGGGGAGCTGGCAGAGAAAAACACAACTTTAGCTCAAGCCTGGCTTTTGTGTTCATCGTTGTTTCCTTGTGCATACAGGGAGCTCGGGGACCCTGTGCCAGAGCCCGGGAGCAGATGTGCTGCCACCACTGCCACCACCACTGCCCCAATTCCCCTTCTCACTGCACCCCAGGGGAACCACCAGCACCATCGGCTGTTTCACACTCCTACAGGCAGGCTTAGCTAGCAGGACAAAGGCAGGCATTTTATTAAAGGCCAGGTTTATTCAAAAAAGGTGTAACCTTAGCTCTGGACACAAGAAATTCCAGCAGGACGTAGCTGGAAAATGCCCCCAGGTCAGGAGTAGACACCTCTGGGAGGAGGAGAGAAAACCCAACACCTTGCAAGTCTGCTGGTGTTTGTACAAAAATATCCGTCTCTTGGCACAACACCAGAAATCTCCTCCTTCCCAGCCCAGGGCCCTCTCTGAAAGCTTTAACTGGTGACACCTCAGGTACTTTGGGGTTTCTATTTAAAACCTAAAAACAATTTTATGACTCAGCTTCAGAGGAAAGGGGGAATGTCCTGTGAGAAAGGTGGGCTCTCTCCACCATGAATGCTTTTATAATCATCCACTACCTTTTGATGAAGACAGTGATACTGTATTTACATATATATACATTTTTACATATATATATATATATATATATATTTACTTCCAATCCATCAGGCTGCTGTTTGGGTACCACTGCTGCGTACAGCTGGCATGGCAGTACCGACACGAGGCAGAAGTGAGCTACCTGGTACAGTTTTAGTCAAGTAATACTCCAGCCCTGCCTGTGTTTTAGTTGCTGAGCCTGAACGCTGTGAGGGCAGGGATGCCAGGCCAGGCCATGCTCTATTTAGCTTGGTCTCAGAGTGGAGAATAGGAGAGGCCTTGGGAAGAGATGGGAGCAGGGTGCATGCCGCTGGTGCTCTCCCATGGCCATGAACCCACGTCCGGCACTTTGCCATCAGAGACTTTCCAGGGAGATTGCAAACTCTCCGAAACTCGTCCCTTCTTGCAGAAGGAGGCCAAGGAAGAGCCAGGACTTTAAATAGTCATCATAAACATCAGCCGGACCAATTCTTAAATGTAAGGTGCATTTCTTCAAAAGCCTAGGATAAATATTTCTTCTGATATTAGAATTAACCAGATAGGCTGAGATAAAAAACCCTCAAACAAATACAATGCATCAAATTGCATTGCATCAAATCACCCCCGCTCACCAGATACCCACCAGAACTGCGTGGATGGCAGGTCAAATTGCACAGGCAGGTCACCTGAGCTCAACAAGAGCATAGCAGGGCTCAGAAAGGTTCAGGAGAAAATAAGCAAGAAAGGCTAAAGCAGGAAACAGCTTCTCTGCAAGGAAGAGACACAGCAAAGCTGGACTCTGCCACCAGTAAGGGACACAAAAGGACCATGGGGAGGGCAGGAGATGCAGGAACAGTGGGGAAAGGGTGCATGGGGGGGCCATTACTCACCCTTCCAGGTCTTGTGAAAGAAAACTATGGAATCATCAGACTGAAAATTACCAGTCTTGAAAGAAAATTAAATATTTAGAGATCAGATTAATGAAAATTAAATGCGTAACACCCCCCAAAAAAAAACCCAACCCACACCTTTTTTAACCAAATGTTCTATGAATTTAAAGAATTTGTTAGCACAAGGTGATGCAGAACCCAAAACCACAAGTGAATTAAATAACATGTTTAAATAAATATACAGCAAATAGATCCAGGAATGCTATGCCTGAATGCAACCTTTGACTCAGGAAATCCCTCACTTAGTAGGTGCTGGAGGTCTAAAAAAGTGCTAGAAGGAGATCACGCTGGACACGTTTGTTTCTGTCTGTCCTTTCTCTACGCCTCTTGCTTGCCACTGGAAGCAAGATGCTGCACTGGGACATCCCTTAGCAGAGTAAACTCTAAGTTCTTGTGCTATACTAAAAATTTCCATTGATTTTAAGGGTCTTAATTTTTTTAGTGATGCAAAGAGACCTGTTGACTTAGTTTTGACCAGTGCAGGGAATGCAAGGGCTGGCAGTAGGGCAGGAGGAGGTGACACCGGTCAGGGTGGGACGCGGGGGTCAGGATGGTGTTTTCCTTTGTGGTCTTCAGCCTCTGGGATGGGCAGGCTAGGACATATCTGCTAGGGGTAGCCGGGAAAGGGGGACAATGCTTCTTTGAGCCTGCCACCAAAACAAGCACCTAAAAGCCATGTTTTCTAGAATCCCAGGCTGATATGACCTTGCTGGATCCTGTTAGGATGAGTAGCCCCTGGGAGGCACACGGTGCGAAGCTACACCTACTGTCCTGGCTACTCCTTCTCAAGTCAGGTAGGTTTTGGTCTCCCTACAAGAGCCATTCATAACCGTAGTTAATGGCCAGAAAAAACAGGGGAGGAAATGCATGGTCTTATAAAGGACTTTATAGCTCAAGAGAATGGGATTAGTCCTAAAGTAAAAGCTTTATGAATACTTCACTGGTTTGGTTGATATTGTTTTCCTGTACATTTCCTGTTTTTTTTTTTGGTTAGTATTTAGTTTTAATAGAAATAAACAAGCCAAAGTGTTTGCTTGTTTAGTAGAATGGCAAATTGGCAGGTTTTTACCTGGTTCTGGGAGCCTAGACACTAATCTTGGAAAACTGGTGATGGCCTGAGACTGTACCTAAGACATCCTGGCAAACTGGAGTCTTAATAACTTTGTCCAATATTTTTGTATTTATTTTTGTTTTATTTTTTGTGTTAAATTTGTAGGGGTAACATGAATTACTAGAGTTCATATAGCAAATTTTGAGGAGACAGCTGAGCATCCTCTTGCTGTGTTTCAGTCCAAGGGTGTCTTCATAAGCTTTTATAACTTTCTTCTATTGTGTGAGAAGTTCCGGAATGCCTTTTTATGCTGACAAGCAGAAAAGAAGCACTGCCGAAACGCATGCTAAAAAGGGACTTTCCTTTCTACTGCCCACATTTCTCCCCTTTGGCATTCATGCTGAGGTTTGGTGTTCACTGCCTACACCAAAAAGTCAACATTTATAAAGAGATGCTAATGCAAAAGTTAAAGTCAATGCTGATGTAGAAGTTACTATAAAAGCCAGAACAAGCCGACTGGATGGCAACGCACCGGTTATGGCTGCTCTGGGGGGTGAGGACCCACTGTCTGTCTGCCATGGGTGCCGTTCGCCCATGCCCTGCAGCACAGCAGCTCTCAGCTCAGCTCCTCCTCATCTGTCCCGGGCACAAGGCGCCCTGAGCCACCTGATTTAGTGCTTGGAGAAGGGCTGGTCGCTAATGCGAATGCCCATCGGTCATGTACCGTGCAGGCAACTTATCTCCTACCTCTCCTTTGTGGCCCCACGCCTTGCAGAGAGCCAGCGTTTAAATACCCCAGTCAAGGTGCCCTCCACTGCAGAGGGGGTCCCCTGGCCTTCTGTGGGGGTGTGGGCAGTTACATCCTCCCGCTGATGCTGAGGAAGCACTTGGCAGAGCGTGTGCATGAGAGCGAGATGCACGTGCACACACACATGCACACGTACACATGCACAGATATGCACACACATGTGCATGCACACATGCACTCCTCCGACTTCAAGACATTAGTGATGAGCGTGCAGGGGGAGGCAGACAGCAAGGGGCATGCTTAGGTTTTTAAATTAGCCTGAGCAAAGACAAAACTGTGGCTCCCCTACATGCCACAGGGAATTTCTGATGTGCTCGGGCAAACCTCCGTGGCTGGAAAATGCATCTGGCCCCATGGCGCGGGAGGAAATTGGAGGCAAAGCCCCTGTGCCCAGCACATGCTTCTGTGCAAGCATGGGCACACTGTCTCACTGCAGCTAGCAGGCAGGCTCTTGGGCTCGCCATGTTGCTTGTACACCAGGGCTTTGCCTAAACGAATGTAAATACGAAGCAGGGGATTTGGGAGAGACCTGGTGCAGGAAACTAACAGCAAAGCAAGGAAAAGCAATTGATATGGTGTGAGATAAAATGAAGAATGGAAGGGCTGTGGGGTAGCAGCAGCCTTATCGGGTTTTTTTAGCCTCAATCTAATTAAAAGAGATACATAATTAAAATGAAGCAATTAACCATTTTGTAATTAAATACAAAAATAATTAAGTTGAAATTGAACATGATAACATCCAATTGTCAGGACAGGATTTACTTGTACTTTAATCTGATGAATTATTTTCATTGTTCTACTGATTGCATTCCTGCAGAAAGAAATCGGTTCTTTCTGCAACAGGGGACACAGGCTGTTATTCCATGTCCTTTGGGCTTATGGGAACCTGAACTATGATACAATGTGTATGTGGACCGTGATTCCACGTTTCCACAGAAAGGGCTGCATTTTTGCCAGTGCACCGAGGATTTCATGTTATAAGCTACGTTTTCCATCATACTTGTTTGCAACGATTTGGTCCATGTGAAATGTAAAGCACTTTGCTTAAGCACTGGTTTTGTTGCTGCATGAATGGTGATGCTTTGTATAGAATTTCAGGCCAGAAGAAATAAGTACATGGACATGAAGTCCATTGCAGTGTAGTAAGTGAAGGAACCAATTTACAACCAATTTTGACAGGTAGACCCTGATCTATCGATGTTTATGAACCTGCTTCTGTTTCACTGTCTTTATGTGTAAGGTGTTTATGTGCTTTGTTAGATAAGGGCATTAAAAAGTGGGGTTACAATTTCCCAGGTTAAGAGTAGGTCACTTATTCTGATGCCTTTGCAGAGGTTTGAGTATGTGGGTTTAGACTTCCCACCTTGAGTGGGGGATCAGAAGTCTTTTCCTCTTTCTCCGCACCAGCAGTGACAACTCAGTATCGCTCATCTCAGAACAAGGGCATGTCTTGGTGCCTTGCTTGTCTTCAGTGGAGCTGCGGTGATTTATGAAATAACTGAAGTCATCTGGGCAAAACACAACAAAGAACAGTTAGAAATACTGTAAGGATGGAGATCCATCTTTCATTTGGACATTTGCAGCTAACAAATTTCTTGCTGGTGTGGGGATTTAGGACATGAGTAGTGTCCTTTGTTGCTCTTTACTTGAAGCACATTGCTATTTGTGTAGCTTTTGGTCTTCTGTACTACAAGTCTTGTGCTTGCAACAGTGGCAGAGTGAGCCTTGTCCTATGTGAATATATATCACAAGTTCAGTGGACTCTTTCAGATGAAGGATCTGTTGCAAGCAGCTGCCTGTAACTGAGGGGAATGGCGACCTGTGGACCTTTTTGCAGTCTCAGTTCTGCACTTGGAAAAAAAAAAAAATACAAGTGCGGATTTATGTGTGAAAAGAGTCCTCTCAGTTAAGATCACAGGAACTGCCAATTTTTTCAGCCTCGTTGGAGATGGGATACTGGGCAAGCCTCAAAGAGAGGCACAAGAAAACCAAGGCAGGCAGATGTTGAATGATGTTGAATAATGTCTTGCTGCTGCTCACATAGTTCTCTAATACACAGACTGGTGTAGTGCACAAAAAACCAGTTTAGTACCTATTCCAGAACCTGTTGTCCAATTTAAGGAGCAAAATCAATGGTGGGGGGTAATTAATAGGAAATCTGTACTGCAGAGAGAAACCCAGCTGTGATAATGGATATAAAAAGAAGTATGGTAGCGGAGAGTCGTATAGCTCAGAAAATACCTATCATATAGTAAATGTCATCTCATTGTTCAAGAAAATGATGGTCCTCCCTCACAAGGCTGAAAATATGATGCTAAATTCACTTATAGATGCCTCAGTAATACTGGTAAGATGGCAGAGAGGGAAAAACTCATAAATGAGAAACAGAGAGAAGGTTGAACAAGCTGATTTATGGGGAAAGATTAAAGTAACTAAACACACATCACTCAGCTAAATGACATCTTGGGGGAACATAATTGCTGACTCCAAGGACTTGAAGGATTGGGCACCAAGGAGTGAGAATAATCCCCAGGGCCACGCAAGGCTGGGAGCTATATTATGGGAAGAAATGGATGAAACTGGACAAAAGAAAATTTGGGTGAAGGCATGTGAAATGGTTCCTTACTGAGAGATTTCTTGAACTGTGAAATCCTCTCCTAAGAGGACCAGTGAAATCTTGGGTTATTTTGCACTAGACTAGGAAAGCACTTGAAAATACACTAAAAGGCACAAATCTGCTTCCGCAGTGGGTGCACTGGGTAAGTTGTAGCTCCTCCGTGTCTAAATACTATGGCTTTATTTTTTCTTTATCAAAGCTCCACTATCTGTCCCTCTTCCATAGCGTCTGCCTGCAACCCTTTGGTCCTCTGCATTCGGCATCATTCACGGCCCCAGCCCTGTCAAGCCCCGTGCTCTGATACAGCAGATTCTCCGAGCTGAGTCACACCTCAAAGGGAGCCGATGCCACACCGTGACGAGACAACTTCTCTGCTTTGTACCCTGCAAGAAGAAGTGTCCCTCGCTAATTATCTAGCACCTCTTGTCTTTCACGTAGTTCTGCTGGCAGCAGCAGAAGATGTAGCGGTCTGTTGGCACACGCCGACGGAGCCAGCCCTGGGTGACAGCCAGTTGCACACATGCAGCAACAAGAACAAACCTCTTGACCTTCACTTCCAAAGACATGGACCTCTGCTGAAGGACCCGCCTGGTTAGCTAGTCCACAGTATTTTGAGGAGTTAATGCACGCAATTTAGTAAAGGGTAGCAAAGTGAATAAATAAGCTTTATTACCAGTGACATCAGATTGCAGAGTCATTTCAGGCACATTGTAATACTCAGAACACAAATCGATCCAGGGCGTAAAGTTTCTCAAGAGGCAATGGTTAAAAAAATCTTTCAAAATCAGAACAGAACAAGGGTGGTGGGACTGCCTTTTGTGCTAGAGAAAAAATACAGGGGTCCAGACTTTGTCCCATTATTCATCTGATTTTTTTGATGGCAACTAAGCAGAGCTGGACTGGTCATCCTTCTCTCTGGCAAGCTAAGAAACCCCACAGAGACAACTTCACAACTGTTATCTGAGGACAGCTGGTTCCCAAGCCCACCACACATCCCACCAGCTGGGGGTGGGTGCAAGGGAAGGGGTTAGGGGGGCGAGTTAGACTGTGCCCACGCTGAGATCCATCCCAGCTCCCCTGCTGGGGCTGTGCCGCTGGTGCAGGTCAGGCCAGCCCCTACCTTGCGCTGGTGACAAGGACAGGAACAAGATGTGCCATCAGACCGAGGCAGGCAGAGGCTGTTTGCTGCTCTAATCTTTAGGTGGGTGTAGAAATTGTTCATTGCCTTAATCTGCACTAGGTGACGAAGAACAGCCAGGCAGTGATTTTTACTTTGCCCTTTCTGTCTGGGTTTTCCTGCTTCTAAATTTTTTACATGAAAAAGGAGGAGATGGGGCAGAATGAAAACAATGTCAGCATCAAAAGGATGATAGTCTCTGCGTGGATGTCTACTTTTTGCACTCTAACAGGGTGACACTTGCATCAGTCGATGTTTGCAATGCCCAAGAGCGCCTGTTACCAGCAGCCAGGATCCTCTTGACTGGCTGAGAAGAAAGCAGCAGCATAAATGTGTCAATAGAGCACCAGCGATTTGTCAAGCGGTTATAATGCACTAATCAGGGGGGTGGAGGGGAGAAAACCCTGCCAAGACTCAGCCAGCTCAAAGGGAGCCGCTGCTAGTGCATAATGCTGGGGGTCTTTCGTCTGGGGGCAAGCCCAATAACTTCCCGGGAGTTGCTCAGAAACAAGGCAGCGCCGACTCCCCTGGCTTCACTTGCTGGCTCATGGCTGCTCAGTGCCCCCGGCCCCCGCACAGCCACCCCGTGCTGCCAAGGGACGCCACAGCCCCTGGGTGCTGGTGAGCATCAGGACAGCCCTCTGAGCTGCCCGCGGGGACACTGCCTATGGGTGTCCTCCACCTGTCTGGGCTCACCTCAGAGACCCAACAACCTCGCCTTCTAGAAGGTCAAAAGGGTTGGGCCCATTTAGAGCTGGGTTATTTGCCATGAAGTACCACTCAGCACCCGATTTCCAGAGCTTGCCTGACTTAAGAAAAAGCATTCCAGTCCTTCCGTAATACTGTCCCTGTTTTTTTGTTAATGCAGCACATTTCAGTCGAGAAAGGCACTTGAAAAGCATTGGTAGGCACAAATAAAAATATACCCATGCGGACAGGCAGCAAGGGAAGGACTACTGCAGTCATGTGCAAAGTTGGGAGATACTTCTGCAAACCAGCCCCCACGGTCCTTAAAGATGCTCATCCCCCCTGGGATTGGCAAAGAAGCCTTTGGAAAAAGAGATCTCCCCTGCATCCAGCGTTGTCTACATTCCTCTCCTCCGTGGTCAGACCAGACAGGCACAGTATTGATTCATTACTTCAGGATTTTTGAGGGGGGTGGCTGTACTGCGTATTCCCCATGCTATCTTATCATTAATGCATTAAGGAGCTGAACAAGCAATAAGGGCAAATGGACTTCAAAACACAGGGAACTGTCTCCATAGGGCTCAGACTGATTTACGGCAATTACGTCTTGGCAGCATCACCAAAGCCCATTAAGCCCCACGCCTGGCTGTAACTTGAACATCCCCCGGTTTTGAGAGGGGACTCGCCATTAGTCACCCCAGCACTGCCACGAACCCTCCTTCTCCGTGATGGAAGGCAAGATGTAAAACAATGTGGGGAGGATTAACAAAAAGTTAATAGGCTGCAGAGCACAAATTGATCCAAACTTCAGGGTCGGATACTGTTTCAGATACCAGGATGCTCTGCTGGCCTCCTTCCAAGTTCTGAGGGGAAGGGATTGGAGACGGAGCCTGGAGCCATTGCATTTGACTCAGGTTCTCCCTGTCTATCTGCTTTCTGTTTCATTACCAGAGGTGGGCTGGTTGCTCAGCTATTAATTTTCTTTCCCTGTTTTTGAATTTTTATTGCGTTTTAAAAGGTGTCTCTTTGCGACACCATTACATCGGCAGGGCAGCTGTGTACAAATCACCAAGAGAAAGCGTAGTGCCGCTGGAGCCGAGGGGATGGCTTGTGCAAAGCCCTCCGAGGGAGGATGCCACTTGCTCTGAGGGCGGAGGCGCAGGAAAGCTGGGTTTGCCATGTGCGTGCTTTGCACCCGGCGGGGGGAACTGACAGTGGGGAATATCACATCAAAAACACAGAAAAGGAGGATACTCCTGCAGCATCGGCACACCCCGGACACATAAGGAGTCTCATGACAGATCCCCATGTGGATGGACAAGGTTTTGAGGGGGGAAGGCAGTGAAATATTTCACTGCAGATACCACCAGCGCAAAAGACCTTCAGAGGAGTTAAAATTTACTCAGTGCTCCAGAAGTGTTTATGGCCCACGTAAAATTTACCAGAAAAATGTCAGATGTCAGTGGATCGTATTAAATGTAAATATTACACAACTTGCAGCCTCTGTTTCTTATTGCAGCTTGGCACGTAGCTCTCGTGGATCTCCTGTTTGAAGGGGAGTCTCTGGAGGTGCTGCTGCTCAGTGGCGGGTTTGGAAAGATTTCAGCGTGAGCTGTGCCAGCCCGCACCTCCCTCTCGCCCCCATGCCGCACTGCCGGAACGACCGACCGACGTCTCTTATGGCAGCGAGGGTGCCTGGTTCGTCAGAGAAGCCCACCAGGATATGTCTGTGACAGACACTGCTGCGACACCGATGTCCATCACCCCCAAATAGGCTGTGTCCTCGGGCGGCACCCTGGCAGGGAGAGGAGCGGGCGGCAGAGGGTGCTTTCCTGGGTCCTACCATCACTGCCTCCAGCGCCAGGGGCTGAACCAGCTGGCTCTGCCCCAGTGCGGTGGGCACCAGCGCCGGGTCTTGTCTCCTACGGGTGATGCAGGGAGGAAGGAGGGACCGTACTGGCATTGCTGCTTGCTTGGAAGAGGCTCAAGTGCACGGCGGCAATGGGATCGCGCAATCGTTAAATGCAAGCACATTTAATGAAGGGGAAGGCACTTTGTGCGGCTGTCCTGGGGGCTCGGGCAAGTCCCAGCAGGGCTGAGCACCGGCTTAGTGCAGCTTTCTCAGTCAACTTGTCCCCAATGAGAGACATCTGGCATGCTTACATTACTGCTGGACCGCTAATCTGTTTTGTTGGATGTTTCACCAATTTAACAAATGACTGCTTCTTTGGCCTGGCCTGTGGAACTCAAAGGCTGTGTTGTGCGCAGGATATGACTAAGGGCTTGGTACATCTTTTCAGCATTAAGACGTCTTGAGGAGTTATGATGCAAAGTCATATCAACGTGTGTCCGCAGCCAGGGAAAGTGAGTCAGTGTAGTGCATTGCAGCTGGTAGCAACAGATGCTGGGAAAGGACTCCGTGCCATGGAAATCAAGTTGTGTGTTGCCCTGTTGCTCACTGTGCATGTTACTCTCGTGGTACCAGCTCTTACCAAAAAAAACCACAAGGAGAAATTTTTTTTTCCTTGCTCCTTGGAACGTGTGAAGGCAAAAAAACCCAACCCCAAACACTTCTTGCTACAACATATATCATTTAGAGCTGCAGACGGTTTCAGCGTACTTTTCCCCAAAAGGATTAGCTTTCATAATACTGTTCCTGAAAATCCCTCTCCTGCAGTCTCTGGGAAGCTCACTAGTATAGCACAAGTGCTTACACAAAACACGGGAGCCTGGCCCATTCACGCTGCAAGATAAAGGTGGTTCAGAGTCACACTTCTCCTGTAAAAACCATAAATACGATTACTTTTACAGATAAAAAGATTTTCACTCTGTGCTTTAAACAGTGAGTTTACTATTTTTAAGTCAGGAGAATGCATGCTGGTATTATCTGGAAATAGCTTCTGCAAAGCAGTTTCAATTCCTGCAGGCAAGTAAACAGGGATGATCCTCAAATACAAATTATATCATGTTTTTCTCTAATACAAGAGACAAGACCTATTAACAGTTCATTCATGTGTTTTCCAGGAAGCTGAGGAATCCTGTTGATATCCTGTCATTACTGCAGAGCCACATTGCGGATTTGGCTTTGAGAACAGATACCTCTTGTGCAGACCAAAGAAACAAACTCCCTAAAACCGTATAATGAAATAAGCACGTGCAATTCCTGCTGATACTCACAACATGCCGAGGCGCCGTGTGCTTATCAGAGACCTTGGCCTTCGTGAGAACAGCAAAATGTTTAGCCATCTTCTCACTATTAAGCAGCTGAAAGATGCCCCAGCAGCTCACTGCATGTCCTGGCAGGCTTAAGCTCAAGCACATGCCACAGTTCTGCATTTGGCTTCCAAAAGAAGATTTGGAAAAAAAATGCAGAAATTTCCCGCTCAAGAAACCCCTACCAAATCTACCAAAAGTTGCTAAAATAATTTTAGGCATTATTCATGTCTTTTGATCTGGCTATATCTAAATGTGACACAGGAGAATTTCATACAGGGTTTAGGGTTTGTGTTTACCTGTAACGCTGCAAAGCCTTTCAGACTTGGGGCGTAGGAGGAACACGCTGTGAGCCCCTATGGACACCTCCATTCTCCTGACAGAGAAAGAGCATGGTTTTTCCTGTCTTGTTTGACATATGCAATAAGAACCCTTTGCTTTCAATCTGTTAAAGCAAGCGATTGCTGCAGCGGTGAAATCTCCTTGGACAGACACAGTTGAAAGGTTAGCAGTGTTTATTGATTTAATAATTCTCACATTCTTCCTCTACAGATTATCTTTCCAGAGACATTAGCAGAGGCAGAGCCCAGAAGTGCAGGAGAGCATCTTCAATATGTTAGGAAGGCAAAGGACAGGGGGGAAAGGTGATGAATTGCTCTGGTCCTGACCTATTAAGCCCCCGGTGCAGATTGGAAGATAGACTAGGAAATCCATGTACCTATTTTCTATAGGCAACGTTTATAAGGACGCTGTTTATATTGACCTTTCACACTGAGGTCATGCACCACTTCGTATTACATATTGGTTACTCAATCACTGGTGCAGACAGCAGGTAGGGAGAGACCACGGCTCAGCACCTTCTTCCCATGGGAGCTGGTGAGCTCATGGACAGGGAGGAGTCTTGCACCCTTTTCTGAATCAGGGTAAAGCGCTTTCCTAGAGGTAGAAGAGTGGGATTGCAGCCCCAGAGTACGTTGGTCTTGAGTGGCAGCAACTATCAGATGCCTGCAAACGCGCTGTGGGCTTCCCCAAACCAAACTCACCCAGCCCACTGACAGGATGAACAACTCAGCCCTACTGCTGTCTGGTTACCATGTTTTATCATTTTCAGAGCATCAGAGGGAATCAATGACAGCCCTTCATGTTCCCTTTTGTCTCCTTCAAGCAAAAAAGGGTTTGTAACGTGTGGGGAGGAAGCCCCAGTCATCTGGGAGCTGAACAACCTTGTTTGGAGCAGGCTGAGTGCCCACAGGAGAAGTTTATCGCACCTTCCAGCCAGACCATGGCAGCATCTCTTTCCATTGAGATCAGTCCAAACCAATGTGCTGATTTCCATGATTCTGCTGTATCGACTGCAAACTCCCATTCTGAGCACCCAACCCCTCCTCTTGCTGTAGGTTTGTTGTCTTTCACAACACATTGTAGCCAGTGGGTCTTCTGCCTGAGTTTCGGAGTCAGAGTGGGCCCACTCCTGAGTTGCATTCCGTACTCCCGCAGCCATGGGCGTGCTGAGACCTTTAATGGATTGCTAATTGCTCTGATTACAAGTCAAGACCGAAGAGGAATTGTTGGATGATGAGCTCCCTGGCAGACAAGAAGATACCAGTGGAACATTTTGGATGAATAATTCAGTAGGCAGGAATGGGAAATGAACAAGTCTTCTGTCTGCTAAAGGGAAGAAAAAAAAAGACCAAAGAAAAAGAGAAGGAAAGAAATCTCCCACATGAGTGAGGGCAGACCCTCTGAGCTTGGGCTTCAGCTCGCAAATGGCAGCACAGCCTGGCTTTGTACAGCGGCAGCTGAGCACCATGCGGAGCCTTTGCATGATTGCACCACACCTAGTTACAAAACACTGCAAAGCGGAATAAAACCCGCCTCTCTATAGTGACCGCTGCAACCAAGTGAGAGCTCGCAGGCTCAGGTTCTCATGTGGTGTAAATCCCTCAAAGTCTGTTCAGCTGAAAGAACATACGCTAGTCACAAGCTAGCAAGCCACGAAAGCTAGGATAGAGATTTCACTTTGGGGGAAGACATTAAAAGGTTTTTTTGCATGTGTTTTTAGTTTTGTGTCAGTAGAGTTGGAAGGTCTTAACACAAATTTGCTTCTCCAATATGAAGAGGAACTTTTTGCAAGTGTGGCTTTTTTAGTTTCCAGACCAGAGGAGGATGTGCAAGTCTTAGTGCAAGACAGGAGCATTTGCAGTGACAGCTGCCTTTATTTCAGGCACCTACTTCAATGTGCCAATAGCAATGCAAAACTTTCTTCCCATTTATGATGCTGGAGCTACAATATCTTTTTTTCTCTCTTTATAGTTTCCTGTTACTCCTCTCACCCCTATTCTGCAGTTACAAACTAGCTTAATCTCTTCACTAATGAAGGTCCACTGTCTTAATCCTATGGCGTCAACAGCAGCAAAATATTTCAACTAAAACTGCGTTCCACAAAATAGCTTTATTCATTATATTGTCTCCCTTCCTTTGCAAGAGAAGAACTCATTGAGAACAGCCATGTGAAGAATTTGCATCCAGAAGCGTGCAAATAGAAATACGCTGGTTACTCTTCTAGCGGGGAGAGAGGCAACTGCCCAAGCTATTAGAGCAAACAGCCAGGGTAGAAAGCAGGAAACAAGCGTGCCAGGAATGAAAGGCTTCAGCCCAGTATCCTGGACCATCCTTGGATCCATTCCAGATAAATTTTCCACCCTCTTGGGAGGTTTCAGTGCTGCAGGCTGTGGAGGAGCCAATTCACTTGGTTGCTGCAAAGCTGTCATGGGTAGGTGGGTCTGGACAGATGAGCTTTGGCCCTTGCTTTGGCACCGAAGCCTCAGGGCGCTGCCCGTCAGCTGCTGCTAGAGGCTCCCACAAAGCGGGGGGCAAGGGAGAAACTTTTGGTTTAGGCTCCATTTTCTCTACCAGTTCATGTGCATAACTTGGACCTTCTGCAGTCTGCTTCCTCCCTTGGAGTCAAATATGGGTGCTGGTTCATTTGTACAAACCTCATATGATTTCATTTGAGACTTGAGGTCTTAAACCCGGGACATGGGGCTTTCCATCCAACCATTATTTTTTTTCTTGGGAAAAGTAGCTCACGTGAGATTAACCTAAATTCCATGCAGTTCTTCTCACAAGCAAGTGCAAAAATAATTTCCCAGCTTCATTTACAGCTACCTCTAGAAAAGTTAAAAGCCTGCTAAGACAAAGACACCCCTCCCCCCAGTAAAGAAAGATTTGTTTTATTTGGAAGCCCATTGAATCAGTAAATTATACATTGAAATCTTTTGTGCTGAAAAGCAGCCAAGTTTGCCATTGAGTACTTTCTTAACAAAAAATAAAAGAATGGCTGCAGCAAGGTGTGTTGCAATCATTACTCTTGAGCAGAGAGGGCGGCACAGATCCCTACCCGGACGCCTTGCAGCAATGTAAAGCATGGACACAGGCATAGCATGCAACATGCAGTTGCGAGATTTTCTTTCTCTGCTCTCCTTATCCAGAGGCTGATAGGTATCACAAACACCCTGAAAGGCTGTGGCTCAATTTACCATCTCTCTTTCCAGATAGTTTTAAGCAGGCTTTTTTAAGAGGGTGATGGATAAGCTGGTAAATGTGTGCAGCTGTTCGTAGAGCTCATCTCCTGACGTCTAGTGGGATCTTAGAAGCAATAATAAAAGGAGAGGACTGAAGTCCAAAGCTTTGATGTCCACCTGCAGTAAACCCACAGTTTTCAGACGATGCAGGATTCTCACGTCTGCTTCAGTTTCAAACACTGAAAGAGCATTCGTCCTTTGTACCACACCGAGTGCTTTCACCATCGCTTGTGCTCCTTATTGCGCACTTCTATCCCCGGATATTTGTAATTTGAGCTGCTGTGCCATACTCAAAGGCTCTCCTGCAACACAGTCCCCACAGCTTGGCCCCCGTGTACTTATCAATTTATCCGTCGTGGAAGAATATGAACACTTATGGGAGCACTGTTTGCAGCCTGGAGGGCTTTGGTGAGGTTGGAGTGTGCCTCTCACTTTTGAGTGTTGGACATCCCTCCTTCGCCACTCCAGTATTATTCAGGAACCTCATTCTGCTGATTCAGCCTGAGAAGAGGACAAGGATGGAGTCAGCAAAATGTTGCAGCGTGGATTTGAAACCTTCTTTCAGATGCTTCTTCATGGTTTTTATCCCCACAATGAAATATCATAGACTCCGTAATACTTTTCCTTATGCCAAACCTTATTTCAATGTCTTAAACAGGAAATAACACTTTTTTTTTTTTTTTTTCCAGTGGAAACAATAGACACCCCCCTTCAAATGAGGCAGGACTGAAGCTTCAGACCCTAGTTTTACTTAAGATATAAACAAACTTCAGATAAAAATTCCCTTATTAAATACACCCTGTGGGATATGGCTCTAGGGTTATAGGTGACAGTCACAGGCACTGTGTCAAGCCTCTTAAACATACAATCCTTCACTGTAGTTGCATCATCTTTCACTAGTTCTGAATTTGATCGGTTTGAAAAGTGTGTGTGTGTAAGGGAGCACAAAGACTTTTTGTTGTAAAGTAACAAAATATTAAGGAGAAAGCTTATGTAAAATCTGTGCGATGCCAAAGTATTCGTGATGCAAATGAGCTTGCAAACACAGCCCATCTGCTCTGCTTCAATACTTTTCTGACAATTCAGCGCATTATTTATTTGGTTAAATCATTTTCTGACCTTCCTCTTGCCCTCCTTCCCCAAGGAAATAACCTTGACCTTTTTTCTTTGCGGAGAAGTCCTTAAGAGTGGCTTCTGAATGAAAACACATTGGAATAAGAGCAAACACCAAACATGCTATAAATGAAAGCAATTCCGTGTCAGGAGGCACCAAAGTCTTCCTAAGCATTGCAAAGAGCACTTCTGCCCCTGAGAGGAAAGGGAGACTTTGTTCTTCCAGGTGATGCAGATGGTGGGAGGAAGGATTCAGTAACAGTGGTAAATAATTTGTGGTTTCGGGTGATTTCCCCCAAATCTCTGAGGGGCTTTACGTGCTAAATCAACCCAGCCACAGCAGAAATGCTCTTCCTAAGTTGCACTGGGTAGTGGGGTATCCATTATGTGCCCCTGTTTGGGCACATCCCCTGTGCTCTTCCAGGCACGGCCGTGGCTGGCAGCACCGAGCATCGCGAGCAGCTGGACCGTGCATGCCTGTCTGGGCAAGAAAAGAAAAAAAACCCAAACTTTTAGAAGTCTCGCAGCTGCTATTGCCGATCGTGTGTGTGACTCAGAGGGTAGACTGTATGCTATAAATGGAAATGGGTTACTTACAATTTGACTGACAATGTCTTAGTTTTTGTAAGAAAAATGTCTTTTGAAGAAATACTATAGTGGGGTGGAAAGCTGTACCATATGTTCTTTGCTGCAGCTGACTTTATAATACATCTCAGCTACACTTTAAACTGTATAGCGCTGATTGCATTGTAACTCCTATGTCCTCTGCAGATAAAGTTATGGAAATATAATGATTGCACTTCAGATACATGCCAGCGCTGCCTATACTGTTTCAAATCATCAGACAAGAGAAGAGCACCTGCTTGCCTAGGCTTTCCCTGCTTGTTTACCACCTTCTGCACCACAGCGAGGGAGGCTTGCAGGTCCCCCGGGGAGAGCCACCACCAAAAATAAAAATTCATGCCTGCTAGAGCTGTGCTTTGACTGTGTAGTACCTTGTGGCAAAGGATGGATGCCTTGTGCCCTAACACAGGGCAAAATTAGTAACTGCAGCTGCTTGGGCCATTCCTTCAGAGGGCTAACTGGGGAGGGGACAGCCAGGAGAAAATTTGGATGATGCCCTCCTCCCTGAAGGAAAACAGGTCTGGAAATGATGGCCATTGCATCCCAAATTCATCTCAACATGGCTTGTCTGTTGGGAAATTCCTTGGACCACCTCCTGCCGTTCCTCCAGGAAGTGCTGACACTGCTTGCAAGAGCTTTGGTTTGGCCAGCACCCCTGCGATTACTGATGTATTAAATTTTGATATTGCAAAAAGGTTGAAGCCATCCAAAATGCTGTGGTGTGGTCTCCTGCGGTGCCTTGCTGGGTTGGAGCTAACACAGCCCTGCCTCTCTCTGTCTCTGGGTAAACAAACTGGCAAGATGTCTATCTGCACTTGAAAGCCTGGCTACATATTGACATTTGCAGGGAAAACAATTTGTCACTGTAAAGCTGTCTGTACAGGGTGAGCCACAGAAAACGGTTGAAAAATAACTTTCTCCCTGAAGATTTTGATGCAGTGTCTTTGTTGGTGATTTTACCAGCAGGCCGCCTTTGCCATTGCTTTACATATGATATTTTAATGTAGGGCTGGACTGAATGGTTGGCACTCCAGAAAGTCTGTTTGCACTACGCAGTTGGCCTCAGTCCTGGGCTGTTCAGGTGCCTCAAAGGCTTTAGCATGTCTTATGGCAGGGAAATGCTGTAAAATCATTGGGGAGTGGCAGGCATCGCAGTGTAACCTGTCCCTTAGTCCCTGTGCCTTATCCTTAGCAACCTCCTACAGCACTCACTGCTGCCCCTCTACACCCTTCGCAATAGGGCTGGGGGGGGTCCTGCATGTTGAGGCAGATCTCGGCAGCTCTCCCCCTGGCTGCTCCAACCCATCTCCCTGCCTTAATGCAATATTTTATCTTTTTCATGATACTGCATCTTGGGGACTGCGCTAACCCACACTAGCCAGGGCTGGCCAAAGTCTCAGGCAGGGCAGGTGCTCAGGTTATGTTTTTCCAGCAGCGGCCAAGGCCAGTTTTCCCAAGTCCCCCTGTGCCTCCAGCAGGTACTTGGGCGATATCCCCTGCACGGCTGGTTATAGTGGCATTAGGCACATATCATCTTGGGAATTCAAAAAGGGACCATGCCAAGGCAGAGGGCTTGATCTTTCTGTGTCCTCCTAAGCAAGGTTGCCTTGAAAGGTTATCATTTAACCCACATGCTGATTGCAAATCACTTCACATAAGACCAACAGTGAACAAACAGGAAAAAATGCAAGAGGTGATGGCTTATGCATTGAGATGTCATACACCTCCTTTATACACATATATATATATATCAGCCTGAATGCATTTTATCTACTGAATGCTTTATGGGGTGAGGAATGCATGGGCTAAAGGTTGAACGGAAAATTTAATATCACATTTAAACAGTGACTCAGTGACTTGCAGAGATAATTCCCGATACGCTGGATGGGTCAGTGCCAGAGAGGGAGTGAGTGTGACTCAGAGGTGTGGGGAAGGGTGGTGAGGGACAGGGAAGGGGCCAAGGCTGGGAGAGAGGGGATTTGAGGTTGGGAGGGTGGGTGGAGCAAGCCCCTGGAAAGCTCTGTGGGCTGGAAGGAGACTGTGGGAAGGATCTGAGGGGTAGGTGAGTGCCAGTGGCTGTGGCAGTGCATGATGAGAAGACACCTCCTGTCCTCAGCTGACGGAAGATCTCAGGAGCTCCTAAAATTCAGGGAAATGACTTTGGGAGAAAAGCAAAAATAATGTGTGTGTGGGAGGAGTGCTGGCCCTGGGGAAGGAGCCTCAGAAAAAAAAATCCCCCAACCAAAGGGTTTTGTAGGTTGACTGCATCAAAATATTAGTGGAAGTGCCACATGGTGGGAGGAGCAGGACAGGGACAAGGGCACCAGAGCCATGCCATGCCTACAGCCTCATGGTGTGCCATCCCTCGAGCAGTGGGATGGCGTTGCTGCTGCTCACGGCCTTGCCTGCGGTTTACAGCATCTGTGAGTCGGGGAGGGGAAGGTGATGCTCTTCCAAGGTTGGACTGCTGTGAACTGTAGTGTCCTGGGCATGGTCTGGGTGCTGTTGTGGCAAGACAGGAATAAAGAGTTAGGTAGTAGAGAGCCCAGACCTTGAAATGCACTTAAGGATCCTGTGGGGTCAGAGCCTGAGCTGGAAATAAGAGTTTTGGTAAAGCCAACTAAGAGATGGGACTCTGTCAGCAGGCCAGACATAAGAAGTTGATTTACAAAAAAAGGCAAGGAAACATGAAACTTGTGGTCCCAAATACTGCTAAAGATGATGCCTTACCCAGCTCAGCCACTCCAGGCTTCCCCAGGAGGCAGCTGGGAGATGGCCGGGAGGTGACCCGCGCAGTGGCCAGCCCCAGGGGATATCTACACTGGTGTCAACCACGGGGAGAGATGGACCCAAATGGACTGACAAAAGGAAATGTTCTTATGCAACAGAAGCGATCTGGAAGGAAACTGGGCATGCATGCATCCCCCTAGTGCTCACATGGCTTGGTCCTTCCACGGCACGGAAAGGAGCATGCAGGTGGAAATGATGCCAAGGGGCAGTCTGCTGCTGCCAGCGGCGTGGGAAACACAGCTCGTCTGAGTGCTGGGAGGACCCGGACTGCTCAGCAGCGGCAAGGAGTGAGCCATGAGGCCGCTTTTTGTGGCCGATGCTTCATGGTGCAATGTAAATTGGTGAATTCCTGGCAGGAAGACAGGGCATGGGATCTGAAGGAGTGAGCGCCTGTTGGCTGCTGAAGATAAAAGATGTCAGAGATCTGTTTACTTGAAGGAGTCAGTCCTTTCTGTCTCCTGTGAGGTTATTAGCTGTGATCCACTCCTGAAGTATAGTAGGTGCAATTTTATTGTAGTTTGCAAGTAATTAATGCCCATTGCTCAGTGTTTTACACAACTAGGTGCACACATTTCTTTTAATATCCCTCAGATGAAGTATGGCAGGGGAGGGTAGTCCTTACATCAGTATGCATGAAATTTCATCAAAGTACTTATACTCCTACCCCAATTTCTTTGGCAGACACGGAGGAATCACAGGATTCACCTAGGCTGGGAAAAGAAATTCCACATTACTATCAAGCAGGATACCAATGCTGTTCCAGACTGCTCTATATTATTATCCAAATATCATTTTTCTCCTTCAGTGCTTGTGCCAGCAGCAGTGTTGATGGAGCAGCCTATGGAAAGGACTGGTTCAGGTCAGCAGAGAGGTTTTGCAAACATGCTGGCAAAGGTGTTTTCCCTCCTCCTCATGCACAAAATGACAACTGAGTCTGGAATTGACTCTTTTTGGTTAAAGCATCATCTTGTAGCTCCCCAGGAAACTTGAGTATCGTGAGGAAAGGTCCCCCCCATCATTACCCTGCCCTGTGAGTTGACCCCTTACAAGCCCTGTTGCCCTGCTCCATCAGAGCAAAATCCAGAGGCATGTGTGTTCCCTACTCTCCCATCATTGAGATATCATTTAATATTAAGACTCAGAGGACCAGAGGCCTCAAAAGCAGCAAGGGAAGATTTACAGCAGAGTGGCTGTCAGTTGCTTTGGTCTAATTAAATGGCTCTTGCCTCCTTGACTCGGTTCCAGTGCAGTGGAGCTTGACTTGTTAAGCATTAGGGAAGCATCCTGGCTGCTCACTGATACTAATGCCTAAGCCCCAAAGTGTGACTGTTTGGCTGAAATAAGCTGTAAAAATCTGTCATTGCCTTCCCACCCCAATTCGTGGGCAGCCAGATGTCTCTCTTGGTGGGTGCCTGCACCTGGAACAACAGAAACAGACCCATGGGGCAAGGGGCACCATGCGTGGGCAGCTGGACGTGGGGCTAGATGCAGCTCCCGTGGGGCCATTGCCACCCTTGGACCCACTTTGTAGGTACTTCTCCTCTTCTCTGCCTCCTTTTCGGAGGGGGCAATGGGGAGCCGGTGGTGAAGACCACTCTGGAGGTGAGGACCAACCCCAGTGGTGGTCCCATGAGGTCCTCTCCCTATGATCCCATGCCCCTCAGGCAGGGGTCCTTTCTCTCTTTGCCTGGAGCCACCCTACCTCTCTTGGGGCACTTCCCAGCCCACCCTGCTGCTCTCTGAACTTCTAAACATCTGGAAGCAGAGCCAACCAAGCCGTTCACAATGAGTAACTCACCCGGCACCCTCAGCTCATTTTTTCATGTCAGTGAAATAAGGAACAGGTCATAGTTTGAGTAAATGTGTCTACTAGCCTCAGTTGCTTGAATTATTTTTGATTACAGATTATTATTTGTGTCTTGTTAGCAAATTGGCTGGTGCTAGTCGTCAGAGCACATGCCATCTAATTGGCCATTTACATCATATGTTATTCCCTCCCTTCCCTGATTGGATGAATTAAATTTTATTAAACAGCAGCCTTCTTTCTCTCTTGTTTGCAGATGATGCATGAACATTTGTAGCTACTTGGCAATTCTGTTGTGAGACAATAAAAGAGCTTTTCAAAATGCCAGGAGAGGAAATCCAGTGTGAATACTCTTGCAAATATTTACTTGTGCTCGTATTTGCAATATTTTATTGTGTAATGGATTTAATGATGCTATTTATCAAATAATTATGATTGCTCTATTTAATGAATTCCGATTTAACTGAGTAATTTCCAGAAATATCTGACAAAATTAAAAGAAAATTCCAGTGCACTAAATGCACAAGATATGGGAAACAATTATAAATAATTATATCTATACGGTGCTTAGATATTGCACAAATGTGTGTTTCACAAGTACCTTAGAGGATAGAAAACAAGCACTGAGTTACCTCAGATACGATAACAAATTAGCAAATAGTAAATTTCTGCTTCCTCAATTTGGCAGTACCGAATTAGGACACAGCGAACCAGACTTTTCACCGCAAGTGGAGCTGAGCAGAAATGAATGCACTCAAAGGCCTGTTGCTTCAAGACAGAGTTGTGATACCAGCTGTATTTTAGACAGCTGAGATGTTTTTAGAGTTTGGGGATGGTTTCACAACCAGGGCTGCCTTGTCCCCACAGCCTTCCCAGCACTGCTCTGCGGGCCCAGCCCCAATGCCGCTCAGGGAAAGAGGAAACAGGACCTGGCAGCAACATGGATGTCTAAAAGTCCCTCAGGCTTAATGCATTGTCCGACCAACTCTGGCCATGTAGCTGTGGCTGATGCTTATTCTGCCAAGACCAAGGAAGCACACACAGAGACGCTATCCCTCCCTACCTCTTTTCTGCTGTGCATTATACCTGCGAAGCTTCCAGCATCTGCAGAGATAATTTCTTCCTACCTGATATATTTTTGTTGGAAAACAAGAACTATAAGAAAATGTTAATTTCAGAGGTATTCAAGATGACATGGATGAGCATAGTGAGACCTTCCCAAGATGGGCAGCAGCTGTGTTCTTCATGCTTTTCTTTGAAGGATCTTCAAGGATGTGTTCCTGAAATACTGAAGACAAGGTCAGTCTCCAAGTCCAGTCCCTTTCCCTGGAAGCTGAGGGCTGGACATCTTCCAGTGGCCATGACCTGAAAAGCTCCATCCATATGTCTATTAAGTCACTAAGCTGAAAGTGATGGGCTGCAGAAATGCTTCAAAATCTATGATCTAGACTAGGTCTATGAAGAAGAAGCAACGAGGACACGTTCTCCGCTTAGTCTGAAGGGATGCCTAGTGAGTATCAGAGAATGGGACCATCTCCAAAACACCCGAGTTTCACAGAAATCAAACACACTCTTTCCTCAGCTGATTAAAATGGAGGTACTGCCCTTTTCCACATTGTTATTTTGACGCATAATTTGTTTGAATATGCAACACCAGACTCTATTTCCAAGTAATGCAGTAAATGTGGATTCTTGGATAGCCAAATTCCTCTTTTCTACGTCTGAAGAACCCAAATCTTCAAAGCAAGAAATATTTCCTCCAGCTGTCCATGCATGAAGTTGATTTATGACTAGTTTTCTGTTCAAACCACTGTAATTTTGTGAAATGATAGCAGTATTGATTCTACCAAGAGTTTCACTTTGCTGAAACTACCAGGGCAGAGGGACTAAACGGAGCCTTGGAGTGAATAATATAGCTTTCCACTTTATCAATTTCATCTGCTTTGCTCCCCACCTTCACTTAACAACCTACATCTCTTCTTTCCTTCCTTCTATTCCCTTTAAGGCATTGGTCTTTTGCTGTGGTTCAGAGCTATAAATGATGGAGTGTATTTTCTTACCTGGGAACTCTGAGCAGCATCAAAATACAATCTGAGCAATGAATAGACTGCTCGACATCTCCGAGTGGTTCGTGTTGCTGTGTGGGAAGCTGGATTGTGGCTCTGAAAGATATTGAATTATGGAGGTGAAAGATTTTTTTTTTTTTTTTTTGCATGGGAGAAAATATTTCTGGTTTAGTTTTTCTTAAAATAACAAGTGAGCAAAAATATTTGCTTAGAAGAACTAGGAAGTTCCTTATTCTGGGCTAGATTCTGCTCCCAGTTACATTGATAGGAATGAAGATAAGCTTTACTGAGGACAATGGAAATATCTTGGCATAAAACTGATCTGAAGACCAGTTCCACAAACAGACAAATCCTAACCTATGTAGGAAAGAAACACAGGGGATTTGGATGACATTTTTGGACCAGTAACCTCAACAATGTCTAATTTAGGGAATAAGTAAAAATTGCAGATGAACTCCTTACACATTCCATCCATACTCACTCTGTGCAGGTGTTGCTGTGTTTCCATTTCTAAAGTCAGAGTGAAAAAAAGTAGAAAATACAAATGCTTCAGTGGCACTATTAATTCAGCCATAGGCACAGCATGTATGTCAGTGTAAATCTTCTGTAGCCTAGCCAGCTACTGAAACTGCTGCTTCTGCATTTGCTTTCTCTGTACTTATTTAAAGAAAGAAATTTCAGAAAACCAGAGGGCTATAAAGGTGTTAGGAACAAATGCCACTCAGAAAAATTAAGAAAAAGCTAAATATGGTATTTTTCTGGGCATGCATACAACATAGATTTATTTTTGCAAATGGACCATCCGAGGCTCTGTAAGCACATTAGAAGTTTGAAGATTTTGAGGCAAGTGTTCAGGAAAAATCAATGGCAAATAATGCAAACAGATTTTAGCATGATCAGATAGTAGTTTGGATTCTACTGTAAGAAACAAGGTTTAAAGTAAAGGTGAGACACGCTGCATTTTGGAGAATTGCAGCGCGTTGGCAGTGGGGCTCCAGCACGGAGACGTCACTAGTCAGCACATGGGGTCAGGTTTGAAGGTGGAGGTGGGCTGCTACCTCCGTGCTGGTGCTAAATACCTCCGTGGTGGCCATGAAACCCTGCTGCCTGCAGCCCGGCCCCTTGGCCCCAGGGAGAGGGAAAGGAAGGTAATCGCTCAGCAGCTCCCGACACAGAGAAAAAACCCACATCGTGATGCAGGAGGGAGAAGGCTCCTGCTTGAGAACCAAGCCAAGCATGAAATTAATATTTCCTTTACAACAACAACAACAAAAAAAAAAAAAAAAAAAAAAAAAGAAAAAGAAAGCCTGTGACGTGGGAATAAATGCAAACTTGAGCCAAAGAGGTCTAGGATGAGCTACACTGGTAGATCCTGACACCCAACCTGCCGCCCGGGCGAAGTTCCTGTAGGTCTTGTATTCGCAGCCCCCTTGGGAAAATCTCACCTGCGAGGTGTAGGCAGGGCTCATGCAAGTCTTCAGACCCCCAGAAATGGATTAGCTCCTTCCCCCCTGGCTCTCAGCACCGCTTGCCAGGCAGCCAGGTACCGAAAACACTGCAGAAAGCTGGTGGGGCTTCAGACGGACTTTCCTGCGGACCAAAGGGCAGCAGTGGTGTGCAAGCTGTGCATCAGTGGGTATTTTTACTTTGACGGTTGGGTTTCATGAAGTCATTTGTATTTCTTCATCCCTCCATTTCCTTTAAGGAACTGCTCCAAAACATCTCATGTTTGGAACTCTCAGCACTGGGACTGATCAAAACCAGGATGTGAAAATAAAGCTCAGGCAACCCAAGAGGTATGAGATTCAATCAAAACTGCATCTTGATTAAAAATGGCACTTTTTCCCAAGTGAAAATTCTCAAGAAATTTTATTTTGTTTGTGTTTTCTCTTTTTTTTTTTTTTTTTTTTTTGACAACCACATCTCAGCACTGCCCTACCCTTCCCTCCCTTCTGCGGTTTCCCAGGGAGGAGCTCCACACCCTGAGCCCAGCCCCGCATGGCCGGCGCGTTTCTCCTGGCTGGCTTAGCGCAGGAGCGGAGATCCCCACAGCATCAGTGACGCTCCCAGGGGAGGCAAACTCTCGGTTTTGCCATCACCACCAAGTAGCTGAAGTGAAGCAAGACAGCAGCAAGGACTGGCCAACACCCTGGGTGACAAACAGAAGCAAAGCCTCCTGCCGCGGGGAAAAACCACATCCACCTGGGATGGGCACGTTTTGGAAGGCGCTGGCATGGGCAGCGGGCAGGGAAATACCCAGCATGTTGTGCACTTACTGCCTTTACCCTCCGGAATGGTGTGGGAGGAAGGAGGCAGAGATGGCCGCTCTGCAAGGGAAACAAATGACCCAGCTTTGCCCATTTTGGGCACAACATGCAAAGGAAGAAGAGCAAAATTATGGAAAATGTAGCAAACTTTTCAGTGCAAGAAAAAAAGCTAAATAAAATCCTATGGCTGTCTTGGTTTTGAAAAGCTGATGTTTGGGAAATCTGCTTGAAACCAGGCTTCACCTGCCTCTGTTCTCCTGCCTCTGCTGGGTTGAGCCGTCGCTGGTTCATGAGGTCTGACGTGCAGTGATACTGCTGCTCGGTGCATTGTCTTTTTATTTGCTCCCTGCCATCCATCCAACTTTTTAGTGACTTGGGTATACCCAAGCACAGCTCTGCTTTGAAAAGCCACGATCTCCTTGTAAGTTAGCAAGCTGCTCCTCCTCTATGCTAGGAACCCAACCTGCCTGTTTAAAAAGGCAAAATAATTCCCTTTTTTCCCTGCAACTGCTGTTTCAGAGCCAGCCCAGCAGGCACAGCAGGAGCTGGGCTCTGGCTGCTCTGCAGTATCTACTTTTCCCCAAAAATGCCGTGCTTGGAGGGGGTCTGACAGGAGGAAACAGCTGGGGTGAGGAGCGGCTCGGCGTGCTTGGGATGCCACCACGCTTTGGCCCCTTTCCCTGGCAGGCTGCCACCCCCCTCCTGCTCTCGGTGTACCCACAGGCCTTTAAATTCCCCGAAAGCCCTTTGGTTTTGGAGAAAATAAGAATTTTAAAAAAAAAAAAAAAAAAAAAAAGGCAGAGGAAAATTTCTCTTTGATTGCTGAGGAGCTGATGGCAGGACCCCTCCTCCCCGGTGAGTTTCTTTCCCTGCCGAAGCACTTAATCAGGCCGGCCCCGACGCCTCCGGCAGCTGCCCCCCGCCCCTCAGCAGCGGGTGCCCACCGAGGCGGCCTCGTGAAATCTCCTCATCACCGGCAAATGGCCCTGATGATGGCACAGCAGGCGTCGAGCGAGGCCGGCTCTTAGCGAGCGCAGAGGAGCTTCACCGGCAGTGCCGGAGCATTCCGCCCCTCACCTCTTCTGACGGGGGGGGGTGGGATGCTCCCCGGCTGCCCCGGGCAGCTCCCCCGGGCTCTGGCCGCCAGCTGCGGATGCTGAGGATGCTCAGCCCCCAGCCCTGGTGCTGGCGGCGACGGCACAGCCCAGCGCTCCCTGGTTTTGAGCGGGAGGGCTCGTAGCTCCTTGGACAGTGAGGAAACACTGGGATTTCAGAGGAAAGGAGGCATCAAGGGGCTACCTGTGGCACAAAACCACTTGACTGACCATTTTCCTAGCGTTGCACCTCCTTTTTACTTACAGCAACATGTCCAGGCAGGCACTCTCTGCTCATCCTCCGGGAAGCTGTGCTTTCATGTATCGCATCCATACAGGGCCCAATCCCTAATCTGATCCGATCTTTATGAATGAGGCTAGAAAGCACAGTTTTTGGCACAACCCTCGTGCTTTCCCCTTGGCTTCCACGAACACCAGTGCTTTCCCATGACCTGCAGTTCTCTGCCCTGGGCATCACCAGGGCTACGTGGCTGCCCTCCCAATTTTACTCAAGGTGACGTGATTACAGTCCCTGTCTCCTCTGGATAAATGTCTTCAGTTGCTCAGCAACCTCCACACCAGGATTAAATTAACTTTGATTACAATTACAGACAGCAGAAATCAGCCTGCACTGTCAGAGGAAAGCAGAGCGCGGGCTGGTTTTTTTCTGGAGGATTTTCTTCTCAAAGTGCAACTCTCGGGGGGAATCGCATCTCCCCCCTCTTTGCTTTGTGCTGAGTGTGGATGCATCCGAACCCTGACACTTTAAATGCGCAATGGGATTGAGTACAAAAGAATTGATTTATGTGTCTGAAAATATTTCCTTGCATGGGGAAGGAAAGCAGAGAGGAGGCCCAAGTGCTGAAGGCAGCTTTGCTCTTACGCCAAGGTCCCAAAACTTCCTCTGGTGAAACCGATAGGCTTGAATACAGCTACTCATCACTCCCATAGGGCCTTTGCTGTCACCTCCTCCAGGTCCTCAAATTAATATATGCAAACGTGCAGTTATTATATAGAGCTCCACAGCTCCCTGGAACAAGCTTCCTGGCTGGGGGGAGCAGCTCGAAGAACCCCCGGGCAATGAGGGAATGCAGGGGACTGACCCCACAAGGATCAGACCTACAGGGCACAAAGTGGGAGGGTCAAACGCCACTATCTGATGCTTGTGGTCTTCTCTGCCCATGCCTGGGGTAGACCTGCCCAGCTAGCAGGACACTTTCGTGGTGCCCAGTGTCTCGCCGTGTGGACTGCAGTGGGCTATGCCTGGAGCAGCAGGAGAGCCTTTGCCCGGGGTCTAGAAGACTGAGGGTTGCCTGAAGCACTGCCCATTTACCCCTGGCCTCGGGGAGGTCAGGCTGCTCTGCTCCTTGCTCTTGCACCTCTTTGTTTTCCCACCTCCTCTCAGCAGAACTGGAGCCTCTCTTTCCCCATCTTTCCCTCTTCCCTGGCTCATCACACGAGGCAGCTGAGTGCTGGCCACCACCAGCCTGCACAAGAGCTGCTGGTGTCACCCTGAAGCACCTGCTGAGCTGTTTCTTCAGGTAAGATCTTTCTTCAGGTAGGTGGAGCGGAAAACAGCACTGAGCAGTGTATCGGCGTGGGAACCAGGACTAGCAGCACCGGCGAGAAGCATGTAAGGCCCGGGTGTAGTTAAAATTGAGGTTGGCTGGCTAAATGCCTTAGTAGAGGGACAGTGTTTCTTCTTTCCCTGGATGAGGAGGAAGAGGAGGAGAAGAAGGCAGGGCAGCAGCTTTTGCTCCTCTATGCAGTCCCCTGGCCAGGAGACTTTTGCCGACTTGGTAGGTGGGTGCATCGTTTGCTGCAGGAATTGTCCAGCAGCAAATGACTGCTCCCAAGTGGGAGTGGGGAAGGAAGTGTGGAGGCTCATTACATTTAATGTAATTACTCTGGACTTACAGCTGGATATGCGACAAAGGAATTTGGCCTTCTCTCTTTCCCCCCGCCTCCCTGCTTTAATCTTCAATGATGTAAAGGTCTGGTCATACCAGCCTGTGATCCAAAGCAGCTCTCCACAGCTTCTTCTTTCACAGGGACATTCCTGGACTTCCACAGGCAGAGGTAACATGGCAGAAAAAATTATAAATAAGTCTAAAACTTGGCCAAGGCTGCTGCTGTGCAGAGGTCTGATGCAAGCAGCTCCTTCCCTGATGTTCCCTGCCAGGCAGGTCCCTGTGCTGCTGGAGCCACTGCCCTCCCAGCTCTGCCAGGGAAGGGTCAAAGCTGCTCCTTGGCCACCTGCCCATCGCCTGCACAGCTGGCATGGCCACGGAGGCCAGCAAAGGCTTCCCTTTGCCTGGGACTCACCACCGCACCTGCACCACCTGCAAAACAGGTTCGCCAGGATGTCCTGGATGCAGGGGCTTTGATCCACCCACTCCTCCCTCCCCAGTCCTCAGTTTTGCCTGCCTTGCTTACTGCTGGGGGAGATGGAGGTGGCTAAAAAGCTGTGGCAGCACTGTCCTGCACCCCTGGGCACACACCTCTCCTCAGTACCCTGTGCACCGGTGTTGCACCCCTGTCCTGGCACGGACTCCCTGGATCCTGACCTTCAGCCAGGGGCTCCCAAGGCTTGTCTGTGCAAGCCAGGATGGGGCCACCTGCTGCCTGAAGCCTTCATGGGTTACGCAGGCAGGTCCCCAGGGCTGCGGCTGTGGGCGGCTACCTGCACCCTGGGAAAGCGCATGGTCATCATCTGTCACTGCTCACAGCTGTCTTTCAGTATCTGTTTTCTCTCTCTCATGAGTGTCTTGATGTTTCCTGACACTTTCACCTTCCTCTTCCTTGGGGGCACCCAGGGGAAAGTGTCTTCCACTCACATTCCTGTTTCACCATGACGCATTTTAGTCCTGCTGCAGCCTGCTCTGACCACTTGCCTGAGTGCAGCGCGTCAGATACACCAGAGATTGCCAGGATTTGTCTTTCCTCACTGTGCATAGTCCACACCTCACAGACTTGGTCAAACAGACCACTTTGATCTTGCGATCATCCAGAAGTTTCAGGTCCACAATCACCTTTTCCTAGGGTCAGGCTGGACTTTCACTTGGCTTAAATTTGGCTTTCTTCTGTCCTCTGCTGTATTCTTTGCAAACATCTCACACGCCTATTTGTTCCAGCAGAAAATATTCTCTGTGGCTGATCTGTCTCCAGGAGTGCAATATTTATCTGTTTTGTGCTGCCATGTCTATGTTTGCTTGCATCCCTGAGCATCCTGCTTTGAACGAAGTCCCCACTGCTCCTCGTTTTCTGATGCTGGATGTAGCACAGAACACTTGGTCCTTGCAGTCTGGCCATCAACAATTTGCCACCTCCAACCCACCCTGCACCCAACCCTACTCAGTGCTTGGCAGGAGTGCCTGGAGCCTCCTGCCAGAGGGGCCAAGGCACACAGCAAGGGCGATAGGGTCAACCTTTTCTTCCTTTGACCTATCTGTGTTGTACCCTCTGTGTCCCCCTTGCGTGGGAGACATCTCCTGCTCCACGCACATGTGGAGCCACCATTACTGTGTTTTGCAGACAGGCGGTGCAGTCAGCCATAGCTCCTTCCTGGTGCTTCCTCCTGGCTGGTGATCAGGCTGTGCATCCCACTGGCACCCAATGATGCCTCATGGTAACCATCCATCTCCTCCCAGCCCCAGGCTGTTGTCTCTGTGCCAGCAATGCTCAGAGTCCCTCCTCCATGGCGGCACACATCAGAGGTAGCTGTTCTACCTGCCCCCAGCATGTCAGGGCTTAGCCATACATATCATATTCTTGACACTTCCAAGTGCAGAAGACAGACTTCTTTTCTTCTTGCTACTGGTCACCAAAGTCAACCAACTGCGTGCTACAAAAAGAGAGGTTGAGCTATTGCTTGCAAAGGCATCTCCATCTCAAGGGCTCTGTGATATCCTCATGTTGTTGCTTCGGCAGCGGTGATGGAGGCCTCCAAAACAAGATGCCCAGCTGTTCTCACTGCCCTCTTCCTTATCTCAACAGCCATAGAAACACTGTTCCCAGCCACACAATCCACACGTGTCAGCCTACAGACTCCGGTGAAGGCACTGCCTGTCCTCCATTTCCCTTTCAGGATCGAGTGTCCACGGCATCCATTTCTCCTATGCAGATAAACCCAACTTTCAGAATATGAAGGACTTTAGGTCCATTTAAATACTTGTTTGCTAACACAAAAGCAAGTGCCCCCATAATTTAATAGTCTTCTGGAAGTAATTTGATAAAAGTCCTTTGTTTCTTTTCCTCCTGTCAGCTTGCATTTGTTTAATTTGGCTGTCATGACATGAAGCGACAGATCCCATGCTCCGTTTTTACAGATAGCAAAACTCCGGGATTCTTCTTTCTGCATTGTTAGAAATTTATGTATTCTCCCCATTCACTCGTACATCACTATTGTGTCAGATTACTGACCCCCTTAAGAATAAATGCATTTTAATACAGCTGACCCAGAAACCTCCCAGAGGGGAGATAAAGTGCAGCTCTGAGAACCAGCTGAATTTGCTGTAGCTTGGAGAGGAATCAGAGAAGGGTCCGAAGCGGGCAATGGCTCAGTGCCACAGCTATTTCCTATTAACAAGCCTCCTGTCATGTCCGTATTTCCTGCTGCTCACAACAGTCTGGTCCCAGGGCCGTGTTCACTCCTCTGGGTGGGAAGGAGATGCTCGTACAGAGTTTTCTGCAACACTTTCCCAGAGATACAGATGCAGGGGAGGATCAGGCTTTATCCCTCTGCAGAGCAGGCAACAGGGCTGTCCCAGAGACCAGGGATCCTGGCGTGAGGCACGGCAGGCACCGAGGGCAGCAAAATTCAAGGACAGGTATTACTCAAGCTCAACATCTGCAAGGGCGAGAAGGCAGGGAACAAAGCTGTCTGCAGGGGCTGGGGAGGCACATTGCAAATAATGCCTTGTACTATGTTTGCCTGGCTGGCAATGTTCCTGGCACTTCTCTTTAAAGAATGTTTTTCAGAAGAAAGGAGAAACAGCAGGAAATTGCAGATTCAACGTTGTATGGAAATGTGAAGCTGCAGAATGAGGGAGAAAAAAATATCATCTTACTCTTCCTAGAAGTCTTTAGATGTTTTTCTCAAATTTCATACACAAATCTTTCTCCCTGCCCATTTTAGCAAGTTGGTTTAGACTGGTTTCTATAAAATGCATTCAAAGCCTGAAGGACTTGCTCGGTTCTAAGGATCACAGGCCAGTAATGCTTTTCTTGCTTTGAGGTTTCTGAGTTGCGTGTTTGGGCCCCTGTGGGTGTCTCCAGTTCAGAGAAAATGTCTTCAGATTATAACTGTGGTGAAGTGTTGGGGGGAAATTTGTGTCGCGTTGGATGACTCCAGTTGCCCATCATGTTATTCTAGCACCTTCCCCAAGCACCACAGGCCTTAGGTACTTAATCTCTGTGCTACAACGTAACAGTGATCAAATAAAGACCTTTTCAGGGAAAACTTCTCTTCATTTACGAACTGCATGTTGAATGTTATCCTCAAGCAGTTTATAATGGCCACATTGTTATTAGCCCTAAGAGGTTGGTCCTGCAGTGGTCCTGGCAATGACCTTGCCCCATGGGAACTGCAGATGTGGGTGGACACTACCACTCAGGAGCCTGCTCACGCCTTTGGTTTGCCACCACGTCCATCCCAGCTGTGCAGGGTGTGGGTCTGCATCCACAGGAAGGATGGAGCCCCCCACCAATGAACGTTCCCACACAGCACTGCTGAGGCCACCAGGAAGGTTCTTCACCCCAGCAGTATGCTTTGCACCCACCCTCAAAGGGACCAAACCCTCCATGGAGCTTTCCCTGTTTCCTGCACGCACAGAGGCAAGGTCCCCGCTCCCACCCGCCAGCCTGGATCCTGTGGTCATCAGCTGAAACAGGTCTCTGCTCTCACTGCCGGAGCAAGAAGTTGTGGGCGCAGCAGGTTTCACATGAGCTGGTGAAGATGTGCTTGCTGCAAAGGTGCAGGGACCAGTGCTTCTGCATGTACTGGGAGCCAGCACACCTCGTATAACCTATTAACACAGTAAGCCTTTCCCCTGTTTTATTACTGATGATCAGTGGTGTAGGCATGAATCAGAAAGCAGCTAAGTTCCTTTGCTTGATCTTCCAGGGTAGTGAAGACTGGGTAGGCTCTTCGAATCCATGTTTCCCTACCCTGAGGGGGTATGAAAGCCAAGAGAAGAAAATAGCTGAGGTTTCAGGTCTCAGGTTGATTTTGCAGCATGGGCAAAAAAAGAAAGCAAGCTTCTCCTCTTGTCTGGAGCTGAAGAACATTTGCTCTGGAAGCCCTTGAAAGAAAATAAACACAGTGCAATATGGTGTTGTTTGTACAATCAGTTTCCTGTGAAAAACTTCACTTTAAATGGTTATGGAGATCTGGATAACGTTCATCACGCATGTGAATTTAAGGACTATGCAGTAGCCAGGGTAATATTTCTACAAATGCCTAATTAGGGAATAAAGCAGGCTACAGAGAAAGATGCATTTCTGAGGGCCGCTCTCCTTCTCTCCGATACAAACAGACTCACACACATGCATATATATACATATATACTAGCGTTTATTTAGATCTAAGGCCCATTAAACAACCTGGCTTTAAGACTCATGATGAGATTAATCGGGCATGGTAATTACATGTGCTTGAAAATTACTTAGCAATTATACTTGAAGTTACCAAGAATTTCTATGATGAATTACCTTAGGATTTTAATTCTGAAAGAGGTAAGGACAAAGTTAACAGAGGTCTAGTTTGAAGACAGTCAAGCACCAGATAATTATCCTGTGCTGCTGTATATTTACCGCATGTACTGCTGCCATGAATCTTCAGACCTGTTGCAAAGTAATTATTTCTGTTTTCCATAATATGAAATTAGATCTGCACCATGGCTTGGGATTCCCTGCTCAAATCTGAGGGTATTTTTTTGTTGGTGGTCCAGAGAAGGGACCTGGCAGTCCCTCAGGTCACCAGAGGTGGCTCCTCCCATTCTCCTTTCCTTATGCACCAAGACATGGATGAAGGTGTCAGATGTTGGGCACCTATCTTGGGAATTTTCATGGAACAGGATTTTAAAAATTCTGTTTGCAGAAACCGAAACATTTAAGTTCTTTAAAAATGCAGTGTAAGGGGCCGCTGCTTGTGGCAAAGTAAGGAGAAGATGAAGAGTTGGCACACAGGAGCACACTTCTTTCATCTACAAACATCTACTCTGCGCATTAAAACCAAAGAGGCCGTAACTTTCCCTTGCTGGCATCATCCCCCCCTAGGACATACAAGGCTGTGGTCCTGGTGGGAGTTGGATGGAGCGGAGGTCTCAGCCCTACGGGGGACCAGAGGATGGTTTCAGCAGCCGGGCTTGCCACGCCGGGTCTGCAGCGGCTGCACGGGTGTCCCCAGGCATGGCGTCAGTCATCCAGTGCTCAGGCAGGGCCGGCACCCTCCTCGTGGCAAATGACAGGCAGAGCCCGGTTCATCCTTGGCAACATCACCGGGTCTTCAACGGAGTTACACAAGAGAAAAATTTCGTCTCTGGTGTACAGGCAACGGGACCAGGGGAGAGGTGGGGCTGAACGAAATCTCTGCAGCACTTAAGTTCCCAAGTAAATATCTAACTAGAGAAAAGTTTGAATTCAATAATAAATGAGCAGAATATCAGGAGACATGAGTACGGGCAAAGTCCATCTACGGCAAAGTCTTTACAGTGGGGGCATTTTTTGGCCTGCCCTCCTATTTAAGATCCTCATGTAAGTGGAAAAACCATGTGTACAACTGCTAAGGGTAGGGCATGACTTTCCTCGCTCTTGCTTGAACAATTTGGAGGCACCCATCGGCAAACCCACCCTCATCAATTCTGCATCTTCCTGAAAATGTACTTTTAAGCACCTTAATTGCATTTCAGAGATAACCCCGCAGGCAAAGTGACAGGAAGAGAAACCATATGGAGCAGTTTGGCGGTCGGGCTCTTTGTTTTAAATCAATCAAACATCTGCGGCTAATGTAGCTTTGGGCTGCTCCTCAGGAAACATTAGCCCTATTAGTCTGGGCTGGCAGGAACACAAAATAATATATTTATGGACAAAGCACATGTGCATTACTGCTGGAGAGCGAGCGGAGGAGGAGGAGGAAGAGAAGATCTGTGGTCAGCACTTTGCCTTCTCGGGAGGTCAGCTCCAACACGCAAAGAGCAGGCATGGGGGGTCCTGTCTCCTTGCTCCAGCCCAGGGCCACCCACCTCCCTGCCTGGGTGCAGCCTCAAGATCTGCTACCCCAAGCCCAGAGGGGAAAGACCACCAAAAAGAAGCTGGGTGGCTTCTTACCTTAAAGGAAATGAGGTGGGACAGTGCAGTGGGATGTGCTGCAGTCTGCAAGGGCAGCAATGAGAGAGGAGCGCTGAGTGGTGGGGCCGGCCACGGGGCTGTGTTTGGCTCCACAAAACACCACATCCCCGTAGGGCTGAGGTACCCCAGAAAGCACAGCACAGGGATCGTGATCATCACTTACAGATGGAGGCAAGGACCATACGCATGAGGGAGAAGGGTGTTACTGGGCTGAAACCACCATTTCACACCAAGGGCTACGAAAGCCACAGGTGGGCTGGTTCCCCATATAGTGTTCCCTTTTGAATCTTGACAGCTTCCAGGCAGTTCATCCCATTTTCTTCCCATGTGTTGTCTTTATGTGCTCTCACACAACAGCAGCAGTCCCAAGGAAGAGATGGGAGATGGAGAGGGTGACAAGGCTTTTTCATTTGCACTGTCATGCAGACAAACACGTGTGCATTTGCACATGCATCCATAAATGAGAGGCACAAGGACATATGTCAGCCTGCCAGCACCTCTCTAGTCCACCCATCCGTACCCCAGTTCCCTGGGAAATGGAGAACCACGACTGAGAGCAAGAAGAGCAAGAGCTTTGGGGCTGCTTTGCAGCAGGCCACTGCCCCTGTGCAGGAGGGAATTTGCACTAGAGAAAGCTTAAAAGGTGTGAAAACACTGTATATAACCTTATTTAACTCCCCAACCACAGTTTTAGGTTTCCTTGTTTCTGTTCCCTACAGGAGAAAGCTAAAAAGCCTATGACATTGAGGGAGATAATGTAGAGCATCCATATTTAAGGAAAAGTATATCATTGGCATGTTTTGATTCTGCCAAAACAAAATGTGACTCCTGAAAACACAAATAATTAATTGTTGAATTTAAGGAAAAAACCCAAACTTATTCAGAGTAAGGAGTTGTATATTAGGTAGGCTGAGACAAACCTTAACTCTTCCCCTTATTGACACTCTGAAGTAATCATATAACTATGACATTGCAACTAAGTTTTCAGTCCAGCACTAGATGAGTCTGATTTCCAAAATGTAATCTAGTTAATCCTTTTTTATTTTTTCTGATGCTATCAACACTGGACAGAGTCAGGGATCTGGGGATGCCTTAAGTGTGACTTTTGAAATTTTTAGATGTTTTATTTCATCTTTGCACTTCTTCACATTACAATGGCAGGGGTTGGGGAGAGAAGGATGGCAGCATGTGCAATTTGGGTATTCTTTCTTTAACCATGCATCCATGGATGCATTTAGCGTTAGTGTGTATGTATCAGCATGAGGAGTTTCCTCTTTTGCCCAGGTTGAAAATGTCAGATTTGCACAGTGACTGTGAAATGCAGAAAGAACACTATTATATGCAGGAAATGTAACAACTTAAATCAGGACAATACTGGTTGTATTTACATTTCTGATCTTTCACGAGCATGCTCGTCTATAAGCTCTGGCTTTCTTGCAGGGAGGCAGGGAAGATAAGGTGGTTTCACAAAGCAGAGCTCCTGAAGCAGGTAACTCAGCACACCCCGCAGACCTCCCCACTGCCGCTGCAGCTTACACCCCCTCACGTGCCCCTACATCGTCCTCCTGCCCACGTCCTCTCCCCACACCTCTTGTGCACACAAGCCCCATGCAGGCGTGCGGGTGCCCCCATACACCCCATCCTCTTGCTCCTTTCACAGCCCTTGTGCTTTTCCAAAAGATATGTCAGCCCCCAATGTTTTCAGTTGCACTAAGTCCATTCCTGGCCCAGCAAATATCCCCATTTCAAAGCAGACACATGCTTCCACACCTTCCTCTTCTCTAAGGAATGGATGAATTGTGCCAACTCATGACCCCCATTCTCCCAGGAGGAAGCACCATCCATTACGAAATGGGACAATCACTGGGACGGATGTTATTTCCTTTTCCTTTCCCAAAGGCTGACAAAGCTTTTCTCCTGCCGTGCTCAACGGCAGGAGAGAGACTCACCTACAGTCCTTTGAGAGCCTGCAAATGCAGCCTGTGTGAAATACTTTGCCCCTAAGGGAGGGCTGGAGAAACATTTACATGCTTCCTCTGGCACACTCATAAGAAGGCAGAAGTCTGAAGACTGCTGCTACGTTTATGAAAGGGCGTATTTTCCAAAGTGCTTCTAACTGAGGCAAATTATCCAATTTATTTGCAAATTATTTGAAAATCCACCCTCTACTCAAAAGTGTAAGTGCTGTAATTCTGCCAGAGATCTGCTACATCCGCACCAGTCACTCACCACCTTCTCCAAGCACAAAGAAATCGCAATTCTCAGCAGCATCCCCATCATGCAAAACACACTGGTTTGGTTTGAATTTTCCCAGCATCGTAAGCAAAAGGTTTCCTTGAGCCCCAGAGCTGAGAGGCTTCAGGAGGAAACCAAGGGATAGCTCAGCTGCAAGGACAGGGAAAGTGCTGACGATGGAGCCTCCCAGTGTGGTCAAGGGCCTCCTTGGGAGGGTGGGAAGAATAAGTAGGACATGTTTCTGGGAGGGAAAAATAGTAGAAGGGAGTTTGCTTTGAAAATAATGTGTACCTCCACCCATAGGCCACATACCATGGTGGGGGAAATACAGGAGGTAGCTGAGGTCTTGCAGCAGACCTCCCCTGAGTGTCAGCTGCCCCACGGTCCCCTTGGTGGCTCAGCAGAGCTGGGACTCAGGGAAGAGTCAATGTAATTCCAAGTTTAGTTTGTCCTGTCACCAGCTACTTGAAAGACTTCAGTGCTGGACCAATGTTTGAAGTGAAGGACATGGAAAGATAACTATGGAAGGAGAAATGAAGTCCTTTGGCGTGAATGTTTTGTTGCTGTGGGGAGAGAGAGGTTGTGGCTACCCTTGTGAGAAGCGAGAAACAACCTAGTGACCACACGTACATTTGAAGATGGTCTGATAAAACTCCAAAGTTCAGAAACAGATACAGGTGTGGGGCAGACCCGGGGGAGGGATGGGACCTCAGGGGGGTTGTCCCACTGCCTCCACAACCTTTTGGACGAGATCCATGGTGTTCTCCCTCCCAAGGAAAAAGGATGCACAGGACCTTCTCACCTCACCAAGTGAGCTTTGCTCTTTGGCCTCCAGGCTGGGCCCCATTTGGCTCTTGCCCTTTGGTTAGTTGTTCATTGACGAGGCTGCGCTTGGGCAGGCTGCAGCAACCCTTTGCAAACAGGAGGCAAGGAGCCCTGCCCAGCTCGCGTGGTGGGTCACCAGATAAGGTCGGCTGATAGTGGTTCTTTGCATCTTCACCCTGACCGGCACCACCTCTGTGAGCTTTGCAAGACCCATTGTCTGGGAACATAAAGAGTAGCCCTAACCTTCCCCCTAGGTACCAAATCAAACAGCGTTTGTTTTCTTTTGCTTTCAGCAGGTTCTGTAATTATTAACCGTGCAGAAGGTCTTAGGGTTTACTGCGCGGGTTACTGCAGAGCACCTTGCTTGGGGAAGGTGTTCTGCACAAGCCGGGGAGGGGCTTGTTCGTTCCTTGGCGTTCCTGTGAGATAAGACAGACATTGAACAATGGGAACCCAATAATCTTCCTTTTTCCCCCTTGACCATTAATTTGATTCATGGTACTTTTTGTTTGCCACTGATGAGTAATGAGCTATTTCATCTTCACTCCAGATCTATGCAGAAATGATAGGTACACGTCATGCACTGTAACAGACATATAGATTTAACCCCTTTGCCCAACAACGTGCTGCTAATAACACATGCCTTAGAAATAGTGCTGTGGTAGCAGAGGGGAGAAGTTGTTTTTTTTAAATCTTCCTTTGATTAGGGACAAACATTTTTGGAGTGACGGCCTGCCAGAAATACAGTGTTACACAAGCTCTCATCATCTAAACCAGCATCCTGGAGTAGCTAATTTTTCCCTCTCAAGGTCATTTTGTTATTATGCAATTGCACAAACAAGGCAGGGACTAACGGGGTAAAAAGACAAAGAGGGTTTTGACGCACTCCCAGGAGCACAGGGCCTTTAAGACTGGCCACTTAAGTATGTATGTTTGAAATATTCCCCCCGCTTTCTCTCAGTTTGGCCATTTTTTGTGCAGCCCCTATGCAGTCCGGGGCACAGAAGTGCCACCCAGTCCCATACGCCGAGTCCCTCAGGGTCCTGCTCTCCCTGTGCCAGGCTGGAGCCGTGTGAGGAGGGTGCTGTGGAAATATCTAAGCCTCCTTCCCACCCATCCGTAGCAAGGGCATCTTCTTTGGTCTTACCCTGAGCAGTCATAGCCAGAAACCCCCATGCCGGGCCAGCCTGGCAGTCCCTCCAGCCCCATCCCCTTTTTCCAGCAATGCCCAGTACAGCAGAGGCTTGGTGCCTTTGGCACCAGTATAGGTTAGGGACAGTGGCACCCTGGCTGGCAGGCAGCCCTCGCTCATGCCCCCCCTGACTCACCCCAAGTGTCGACAGGAGAATACATGTGCGGGTTAATAGCGGTGCCGAAACGACGATGGTTTTCCAGAGCCCTCTGGAGCTGACTCACAGGACAGAGCTGAGCCATAGATGACAGTGGGATAGAAATCAGGGCCCCGACGAGCTTCTCTGTCAATTATCTATTTATTTCGTGCACCATCTTCTCCTTCTGCCTCTTGGCAACGAGGAGAATTCATAAATGACGGTAATAAATGCGAAATGACAGCTAATCTTAATTGACCAAAGCTTCCCTCAAAAGCCTGGGTCCTGCTGGATGTCATACGCTCTAAATGTAAAAATATAAGCCAGGAAATTACACTGGTGGTTTTACATGCCTTTAATCAGGTGGGTTTTAATGCTGCCAAGCAACAAAATCAAGGTGGGATCCAGTTGTGAGTTTGGTTTTTTTTTTCCCCCCAAATGGGAACTCTGTGGTTTGGTGGGCTCACATTGCTCCTCCACCCTGCCACCTCTGTTTCCCAGACCTGCAAATTTGGGCTGTGAAGCGGCACCACTTGGTAGGGGTTTATTTTCTGCCTAATCTAACCGCATCGTTCTGGGCATCCACAACCTGCTCGGTGTAGCCACTGCGCCGAGACACAGCCGAAGTGCCTGGGAGCAGCCCTGTATTTTGCCACCAAGATTTTACGTTGGTGGGTTACTTATTTTCTCTCCACCTGTAATGTACCACATACTGCTATTTCTAAAAAATCCCACTTTTTCTCCCAGAAAATGTGTGTTAATAGCAAGATATCCCCTTACATCCCATCAGCTCCGGCACGTTTCCCTCTGGAAGCGGGTGCGGGATGCCCAGGGGCTCTTTGGGGCTAGGAGGAAGGAGGAGGAGGCCAGGCACAGCGCCAGCTACTCCGTTCAGGACAGGCAGGCAGTGCTTGGCACGCCCCTGGCAGACCTCTCTTCCCATCAGAGGGTACCCGAAAGCTGCAATATTTTTCACTGTTCCCCGCAGGAGCCATGCACCAGGGAGCTGGGGCTGCAGTGGCTGCTCCTGCTCCCACCTCAGGCTTGCAGCACCATCTCGTTCCCCAAATTTCTTGGCTGAGTGGGCAGCACCCAGGATGCTGGGGCTGGGACAAGTGAAGGATGAGGGCCAAAGGAGCAGGGAAGGCAAGGAAAGGAACCTGAAGACAACAGCATTTTTGTAGTCCCACCAGGATGCTTCTGCTTGGGGTTTCTTCCCCCCTCCCCAGCTGGGGTCGGTCCCCTCCCCGCTGCCTCCCCTGTCTGCCGTGCCAGCTCGGCTGGGGTTGTACTGCGGCACTTTCGTGAGAGCATCCCAGAGACTTCAAAACCTCCTCCTTGTCCTGGCAGAATGACTTGCAGCTTTTCCGAAAACTGGCAGGCAGCCTCCTTACTTTACCATGGGAAGAGGGTTAACCCCTTCCCTCCTTTACTCCTCTCCCTTTCCCCTGGCCCAGTGCATCGTCCTGCTGGTTTGACTGGGAACTGACTGGGAGGAAGGGCAGAGGAGGAAATAGTTTATTTTTAAGACCATTTAGCCCTCACAGCTCTGTGGCTCAGGGTGACAGGAACACAGCCTTGCACTGACAGCCTGAGGTTTCATCCCTGTGAGGCCACAAGATAAAATCATCGACATGGGATTTTGGAACAGGGCAATTATTGAGGATTTGGGGATTGGTTGATTGGCATTTAGAAGTCAGAAGAAAAGGTTTATCCTTCAGGCGCTGCAGGGAGGACCTGGTGACAACTCAAAGGGCTCCCAGCCCTGAAGGCATATTTGGAAGTTTTCCTGTTTTCTAGCTCTGTGCAAAAGCAACCTGCAGCAATCGCGCAGCAGGTATCCGGGACTCCCGCCTCCTCTTCCTAGCTTTGCCTTGGGCTTGGGGCGTGATCTTCTTCAAGAACATCCGATTTGGTTAATTTTCAAAGACGTTATTTTTTTTTTTTTTTTTTTTCACAGGAAGCTTTGCAGGTAAAAAAGTCCAATGGGTTTCAATGCACTGCAGCTGCAAACGCAGCTATCCACTGGGCTCCCTGGTTTGCACCCAGTTAACGTGGGACCTTGCGGTGCTGCCTCCGTCCCCCTCTGCCCCTAGGTTCTTCTGCACCCCCCACCTCCCCAGGGCATGCCTGGCCCCTGCCACTTATTAGGTTATTAGGGAATAACCACTCTCTGCCCCTGGCAGAGGCTGGCCCGGATGGCCAGGGGACGTGTAGTGGGAGAGGTGAGGGCTGAGGAGGAGGAAGACCAAGAGGCTGCCACAGTGAAACCCAGTAAGCTGGGATTTAAACTTTTTCCTTCTTCTTTTGCAGACATGATTCCCACTCCTGCAATGTCAAGACTTCAGATTATTGGGAGATAAATTTAGAATAGATCTGAAAAGTAATGTAGAGACCTAAAAATAGCATGTGAGCCTGTCTATCCAGTGACTGTAAAACCAGAAGGGCAGAGAAAGGAGAAAAAATGACCAGCTGGTAGGGGGAAATAGGAATAAACAATTATTAGAGGGGGCAGCCGTGACAGAGAGAAATCTTGAGCACACGTGTGCCTGATCACTAGGGTCAGGAGCCAGACAGCAAGCTATCTTAACTTGTCCCTGCATGCATTAAGAAAATATGGCCAGCTATTTTGATATTAAAATTGAGAGATGCTATTTCATGTTGCAGTGGGTAGCCCCGCACGACTGCCTGCTGCTTCTCCCTCCACACCCTGCCCTGGCTGGGAGCATCACCAGTGCCCGTAGCCCAGCGGGATGTGATCCCTGATCTTCTTTCTTTCTTTCCCTGATAAAGTCATGGGAAACACCATTTGCCCTGGATGCTGAACGAGATGCGGAGCTGGTGGGAATCAAAGAGCAAAGGGGAATTTTTTTCAGGAGTTTTGGGAAACTCAGTAAACACATATCAGCCAGTGACAGGGATTTGGCATAGCAGGGTTGGACCTGGGGACCACTGACAGCCCCTGGCACGGTAAGCCAGGCCCAGGGTGCCATCAGGAAATCCAGCCAGGAGCAAAAGGAGACAGGGATGGAGACAAGTGACAACATATGAGCAAGGTGTCCGTGCTGGGGAGAAGCCACCCGCAGCACAGGGCCACCATCCATGTTGGAGGCAGGACCAGAGGCAGGCAGCGTGTTGTAGGCAGGACCAGGTGCCCCAGCCAGAGCTGAAAGAGGTCTCCTGGTCCCCCATGAGAAAACAACCTGGTGGGATCAGGGTACTCGACCCCCATCACAGCACCAGAGCCCCTGGGGGGAGCGCGGCAGCCCCGGGGCGGCATGAGGAGGGGCCGGTGGGGGCCACAGATGTTTCCTGTGTGCTGAATGCGAGCTGCGGAGAGGAGATAAATGTTGGTGCTGTGAGCTAAGCTTCACCTCGTATCGCGCCTTGCTTTTATAACCTCTTCTTTTTAATATCCTGTTGAGACAAACAGCCTGTGCACGTGTGCTGGGGGGACCTGCCGAGCAGCTGAGTGTCTTAGAGCATCTCAGCCTGAAAGATGCTCAAACGTCCCTGTTGGGGAGCATCTTTCAGGCTGAGATGCTCTAGGAAATTCAGTATTGCAGCAAGTGCTGGGCTGCCAGACCGCTCCTGTCCTGACCTCTGCTCCCACAGAGAGACGTAATGTGGCCGCAGGGTCTGGCCAGGCACGTTGGTTCGGTGGTGACAGACCACGGAGGGCAGGGACTGCAGTGCGACAGGGAGATGATGTTACAGGCGCTGAGGTGGTCAGTCCAAGGATGGATAGGATGCCACAGGTATCTCCCACATGATCTTTTCGAATGCCACCTGGGCACTATAACGGTTTTGTTTAGCTGGAGCTGGCATGCACGAATACAGGCATTGGCTAGGTGAAACATGGCTTCACGTGTGATGGCACTGCTGGCCTGTGTCCTTAAAATGCTCCTGGCTGCAGCAACATCACCTCTCCTTCTGTACCTCCCATCACAGCCCTCTGGCCTGATGTACTTGTCCCTGCCTCAGCACAAATCTCTGTTTCTGGAGGGCGTCATTAAATGTCCAGCAGCACACGGAGTGAAGAGAGCAAGAGCTTCTCTTTTACTTACACCCTTGCCCCCTGATGACTGATGCTGGGCACACAGTGGCATTTCAATTTTCCCCTTGAACCGTGGAATCATGCCCTGTTTCTGTAACAAGTGCTTTTGGAGCAGACACGTCATCCCTCGCGTGGTTTGTCACCATGCTCCCGCCTCTGATCGGAAGGAGGGGCACAGGGGAGGGTGCGGGCGAACGCCGGGGTGTCACCTCTTCTCGCACCATCAGCACCCAGACCGGGAAGGCGGGCGCCCAGCAGCCACGTCCAGCAGCACAACGCCCACGTGGGCTTGGCTGTGGCAATGATCCCTTAAAATGTGGGATGAGCTTTCAGCCTCACAGGCTTGCCCCAGCACCCTTCCGCATCCCCGCCAGCCCCATGCTCCAGTCACGGTGGGGCCAGATCCTGCTCCCCACCATGGGCTGGTCACCGTCCTGGCTCGAGGAGCCGAGGTGAGGGAAGCAGCCTCACCTTGCCCCAGCTCCCACCATTACCAGCCCCACCAGTAAGGTCTGGTGAACTGTCCCTACCCCTCGGCAGCAGCTGGTGCAGCCCCAGTTGCCCCAGCGAGGGACTGGGCTGACTGGGAACGGCCAGGGGGGCACTTCTACTCCCCTGTCCCCAGTTATCAAACCAGGTGCTACTTTGGTGCCTCTCTCAGAAAAAAACCCTGCCTTTTAATTAAACACGTAGCTCAGATGACTCGTTTCTGTCACTTCGGGGACAACTTGTTTTTGCAGGGCATGCTAAGCCTCTCGGCTGCTTTGCCCCCATGGGGCAACGGGTCTCAGACCTTGGGTTGCCACAGCCCATCTCCACAGGGGTGGTCCCTACCTCGGGGACAGCCGGGTCTGTCCCCACCAGAGCTGCACAAACCTCAGTCCGCCCTTCCCATGTCACTCTGTCCTAACAGTGACATGCAGTGGTGGCACGCTGCAACGGAGGCCGGAGGTACCCTTGCACTCGGCCCGAGCTGCTGGTGCCAGTTACAGCACCTAACAGGTTTCTGTAGCCACATCTTTATTTTTTTTTTACTAATGGGTCAATATTATCTGCATAACGAATTTTGCTCCTGTTTTGTACGGTGTTGTTTTCTTCGAGCTCCTTTTTGTTACACCCATGCATGCACGCATGTAAGCCTAGTACAAAATTTTCTGCAGAGATGCAGCTAAGCAGCAGTAGAGTTGCTACGGCTTTTCCTAGGGCAGGGCCAGCGATGAGCTGCTGCATCTCCCGGAGCAAGCAGGGTGTATCAAGAGGCGAGGCTGGCGCAGGCTGGGGGAACCCGGCTGCCTCACCCATACCCTGTGGTCCGCGCAGCCCCCACCGCCTCCCCATCTTTGGGAGTCTCGACACTTGCCCGTGACAGATTTGGTGAAACAAAGGGAGCTTCTCCCCGGCCTCCACGGGCGGCTGCAGCCCTCCCTTCCTCCCTCCCTCCAAGCAGGCTGGCAGGGTGCAGTGCCCGTTCAGCCCTGGCAGAGCGTGCCCGTGCCCCAGCGCATACTTCTGCACTGCTTACCTGCTGCTGCTTGCAGATCAAGTAGCTAATGTCTAAGCAGTCCCATTTAAACCCACAATCAAATTACAGGAACAAAATTAGAAGCCAGACTGGAGCCACTTTAAAAGTTGCCCCTTATTTAATAATTCTGTCGCAGTTATTTTTCCTCTTATCACCATTTATTCTCATTCTGGGGCTGGTTTGTAATAACAGAAGAGGTTCATTTGTGCTCCCCCTCCTCTTTCCAATGTCTAGTCTCTCTGCGTGGGTTTAATTTCTGCCTTGTGAAAAGACATTAGGATAAATAAAACAATGATGCAGTATTACAGAGGTCTACGTTAATGGGACCACACCGCACTCACCCCTTCCACGATCCTCCCTTTCCCGTATGAAAGGGGTGAATCAAATAGACAAAACTCCTATTTCACCCCTGCCTGTACCTATAGGTATCAAACTATCAGGTGTGGAAGGAGAAATTGCAGTGCAGTGCTTTCCTTCAAGGCAGCGCCATACAGAAGCAGGAGCCCGGAGGAGGTGCCGGGGTGGTTTGGGAGCACCATCTCCCCTCTAGCGGGGTCTGCGCAGAATTGATGGAGGAAAGGAGGCGAGAGCCTCCCCTTCCCTCCCTGCTCCTGCCATCCCCCCGTGCAGCCAACAGCGCAGGCGTGGAGATATCGGGGTGGTGGGGATGCTCAGCCCCAGCTGGGAGCTGGCTTGCACTGAAGGAGCCAGGGGAAAGATTTTTGTAATTGTTTGCCTATTAATTAAAGATGTGACTCGACTAGAGGTCAGATTCATTCACCTAGCTGGATTTTCATCTGTTTCCGGGTATCGCCAGGAAAAAACATAAATGCAACTTCTCACTAACCCTTCAGTATTTTGGTAAAAAATGGTTTTAGATCCTTTTAAAAACAAATCTATAGCCATTCTACAATAGGCAAACACTGCTGTGTGGTTAATAGTTGTTGTCCCACAAACCACCGCTGAAATCTGCCAGTATTTAAAAAAAATAAAACGGTTTATGCAACATTTTGGTCACAACTGCCTCTGTGGCACACCTGAATTCTTGTTTTCTATGAAGAAGGCGTGACCCTAACTCATGGTAGGTACCAACTCAGGCGTTTGCTAGCAGGTACCATGGCAGGTGCCACACAGCCTGGAAGCTGCTACGGGATGACGCAGAGTCCCAGCACGACCTGATCCTGCCTGTGCAGAACAGCAAGTTACCCACCGGCACGGGGGCTGAAGCATGGGAGATCTCCATGGAGGGAAGCATGAGGATTTGTGGCCAGGGAGAGGCGATGCTGACTGGGGGACCTGCTGCATGCCGGGCCTCTTGCGGGGCATGGAGAGGGGCTGCAAGCTGGGCAGGAGTCAGTGCGTGGGGATGAGCCGGCTGGCAGGCTATAATTTCCTCGGTTTTCTCTGCACTTTACCTGCACCCACTGGTACTCTACGAAGTTTCTTGTAGAAACAGCCACATATTCCTGAAGGCTTCAGCTGCGAGCAGGCTAATGGCCGGTGGATTTCTTGGACACAGGTGTTTAAGATGCCCAAGAGGCTCAAAGGTTTCATCCTGCAGCTCAGGGCAGCTGAATGCAGGGAATTAAATTTGTGAGTTGGGGGCTTGCAGCAAGCAGAGGTGACAGCGGCACAGTGCTCAGGGCCTGCAAGCCTGGAAACAAGCCAGAGCCAAGGGCTGGATGGGGCTCACCATCCCACCGCTCTCAGGAGTCATCACTTCCCGCCCCATATCCCACTACCAGCATCTTCCACCTGCACATCCTTGCTAAGCAGAGTGTTTGCAGAATGGTTATTTTCCTTAACCCTGTATTTATCAAAGCACCTACTGGGGGCATTCAGGAGGCAAAACTGGCCACCAGCGCGTGGTCAAACACAGGGTCTCAGCATCCAGCAGGACAAGCTGATGGAGACTGATCTCCCTCCTGGCAGGTGCCGAAAACATGAACCTGGGGCAAACGTGAGCAGTAATCCCCTTTTTGGAGGGGGTGTTCTCGCTGGGGGATTTGCATCTACTGAGCTGTTTAGCCTTCATTTTAGGTTTGAGCTCTGAGTGAATGCAAATGTCTTTAAATAAAGTCAAAGCAGAAAGGCTGCTGGCTATCAGGCAAGCATTTAAGTATCACGAAGCTACAAAGGAAGTGATAGCCTCACCTTGCTCCACATACAGCTCCAGTCATTTACACATCAAGTAGGTGAATTCAAGAGTGCAGAAATAGACCTGTAAATATATGGAGGTTCTGCTTTTGCAGCAGTTCATTTTCAAAGTGCATCTACTTCTTAGCATACATTTGGGGTCACACTCCACCTCACAGTTCTCACCTTGCTTTCCAAAACAAGCTGTTTCAGCCTTGCTGGCTCTCCTCTACAAGTAAAGCATAAAATACAAGTAAACACCTAACTTTCAGTGTTGTCACCACTTTCATCTTGCTGCTAATTACTATCTCTCATTATGTACATAACCAAAAATGTCTAAATTTCAGTGCAGTAAGTTCCTGCTACTTGTGTTTCTTATTTTTAAGATATACATAACAAATATTTCTGTATTTTATATTTCCACATTCTACTGACCACATCCAAATCTTAAGGTAGGATATTCCTGTGATCAAAACGCAATGAGGCAAAATGGAATATAGCCAAAGGCCTCCACTCCTCTTGTAAAAGATGGATTTATGATCTTTAGTGACGAGTCATGTTATACATCTTGATTTTTCATCTTACCTCAGGCAGTCCAGCATCTCCCCCTACCTCATGCTTTGCCATCAGCTCATTTTTGACTTGCGAGAATACAGTTTCTCACAATTTCTTGAGCGCTGCAGGAGACAGCCATTCTTTAAATGTTTCCCATCCGAGTACCAGTCTGAGGGCAACAGTGTCCAGCTTGTGAAATAGCACTTGCATTCAGAGGACAAGCTTTAGTCAAAGTAGGGATACCAAAACTTTACAGTGCCCCACGTACTGTAGATTCAAGCTTGCCAGACAGCATTCCCTCTAGCTGGTGCAGCAGGCATCTTCCTTACCTTGCGAAGCCATGTTATTGGGGGGCAGCCCTAGCTAGCCCAAATAAAACTGAGCAGAAGGGAGCTTGGAGATGTAAACAGTAAACACTAGCTTGCTGCCTAGCTCCAGCACCCAGAGAGAAAGCTATAGCTAAGACAAAGATTCAATGTTTTAGGGAGGCAATGAGGAATTCATCATATGAGAAGACACTTCAGTTTAGCGCTCAGCTGGATTACAGATGCTGGCCACCTGGGGCTTTGCCATCTCCTTGCAGGCGCTCCTTCAGCAGCAGGCTACCTTCTGCTCTAGCGCAGAACTTCACACCTACTCCAGGCACGTTAGCCAGCTTCTTCTCTCTCCTTGTTTGCCAGCCCTCGCTCCCTCTATGCTCTAGGCACCCCTGAGCCTTTCCCTCACCATTTCCCTTATCCTCATCCAGAGCAAAACCAGCTCTTGAAACAAACTTGCACACACACACCCCCCCCCTTCAGCTGAATTTTGCTGTTTTCAGCCATGTCATTCATTTCTAGCTCTTACTGTTCCATGTAGCATATGTTGTCATTCCAGTTATGTTCCTCTGCTCTACGCACTGGTCCTGGAAACCTGAAGTCTCCAACCATTTTCATTTACTGCCACTATTACCAGAAAGCAGTTGCTGCACACAGCTGTGTCCTGATCTGAGCTCGCTAGTCCCACTAAAATGTGTCTCTCTCCAGTTACCTCTAGTGACTCACCCTTTGACAAGTTTCACTTGTGTTTCCTACAAAATAAATCCCCGGATGAAGGCTTCTGGCAACTTGGGTGTGCTGTCATGCTTAAACGTCGCAGGATGGGCTGGCAGTGAACTGGCCGACGTAACAGAACCCAACGAAATGACAGATAGCTGGAGGAGCCCTACGAAATGACCCATTTCAACAGCAGTTGACTAATAGCCTTAGGCTTCTGGAGGCTCACATTTTAGTGAATGCTAGCAAAACAGACAATCCTGAATATGTCTGCCCATACATTGACTCCAGATGCTTTTATTGTACTTAATCTTGTCTTACTCCCACTCAAAAAGCTGAATAACTGTGATCTGGAAGGACTGGGAATCTGAGCAACCACAATGGACCACAGAGAGTGTTTCAGACAGAGACTGTCACATCAGTTCAGCACAAACAGTTGTAGCAACCTGAAAAAGATAAGGTTTAAAAAAAAATGCCAGCACTGGTTTCATTCAAGTGAAACCAGATGATGGCATTTCTCCTGTCTGGACCCATTTTTCCAAGCTCAACGCCTACAAATTCACATTCTCCATTTCCATTTCTCAATCAGATACAAATGAGGACTTTTTTGTGATGGTTGTGAATGTTTTATTATAGAGTCTTATCAATAAATTACTTCTCTGAAAATCAGTTTTTCAGAACTAAAATCTAATCTGCCAGGGTTCAATACGTAACAAGATGAACTCAGCCATGCAAACAAAATATTACTAAGTTACTTTAATAAAATTTTATCACAACAACCTCAGGAAGAAGACTGTGTCCTGGAGACTTAGTTAATCTTGGATTTTATTAATATTTTGGATTCTTTTTGTTATGCCCTAGCCTCTGGTACAAAGCTGTCTTCATTTTCATGCTAGAATGGGACAGATCTTGGGGTGCGCTTATGCCTGTGATTCTTGTCTTATTTTATAGCGCTATAATAAAAATAGCACCATCAGCACTCAGTGCTCGCCGCAGTACATTTAAACAACTGGTCATTGCACTGAAACAGAACTCCTGGAGAAACTGAGCTTGTTCCTAGACAGTAATTGCTCAAGTCTTTCCAGTATGTGCCATTCATTTTCTGTTCAGCATCTCCTATGATGTTTATTAAAGTAACTTTATTGGGTTATGTTGCACACAATAGGATATTCAGAATTCCATCTCAACCTTCACAGCAGTATCTAATACTGCCTGGAAGATAACCAACAAACATATTCTGAGCTTGCAGCTACTTGTTGACAAATGCTTACCAGTTTCAGTTAAATTCAAGAAAACCTAACAACATTGAGACATTTGAAAATAAGCATTACCATATTTTAATACATTTTGGATGGTTTAGCTCAACTTACTAATTACTCTTGATTTCCAGGGCTTAATTACACACATTTTTTACAAAAGCAACATCATGTCTTAACATTAATCAAACATTTAAGATTTTTTTTTTTATTGTGCAAAACTTAAGCAGTACTTATTAGTACAATAAGCTGAAAAAGCAAGGGATATATAAAACAATATTCATATTCAGTGTGCAATTTTTATCCCTACTTCCATCTTTTGACGTGGAATCTAGAATTCCCATCAGTAAGTGCTATCTGAAAATACCAATAGTTTGTTTCACCTTTTGTTATTTGGAGGAGATTCAAAATACATTTTTGCATTAGGTTTTTACACACAATTAGAACAGCTGTTTTAAGTTGATAAATACAAATTAGACATTTAAAAGGGTGTAAATACATACTGAAGGCATCCACCTAAATGGTGGCATGACTGATAATTTATAGCTTATATTCAAAAATATAACTGATACTCTGATTTTCCATTTTGAACTCAAGATTTTAGCAAATATCCTGAAATTTTGTTTAAAAATTCTGGCATCTTCCAATTGAAAAAGTAATTTAATTCAATAGTTAATTTTAATTAAAATCTTTAGCTTGTTAGGTATCAAGTGCTACCAGTCAAGGCAGTCACAAAGACTGTTTGATGTTTACATAGCACCATATAGATAAATATCTCCTTCCGAAAGAGAGAGATTATATTCGGCTGGGAATATATTCAGAGTATTTCTTTAATATTTTAGGTATCTTTGCCTTCTACATCATAAATATGTGCAACAATTCCTTAATTTGAGAAAAAAATGCACAGAATCCCACTCAAGCTTTAAGACGGTGCTATCATTAATTCAAATTCTCTATGTATAAAAGTATCAAGAACTCTTCAGTAGTCAATTTAATATTCAAAAGCAGATCAATAGTTTTATGTAAACTTGTTAAAAAACAAACCACCGCATAATTTGGCTTTAAAGTGACAAAGTATTTTGCTTAATATAGTTTACTAAGCATGTGAAGAACTAACGTCAAACTACGGTTTCAAAAAGATGCAGAGACTGGATTATCTCTGATATTGAAATATTCAATTAAAATATATAATTATATAAAGAATCTCCAAGAAACAGAATTACAATTTGTTACAGTGGTATTGTTCATTCCAGTAATAATCCTTCCTATAAGGAGGCTGCTTTTAACTAAAATACACTAACCCGTTGTAGTTCCCAGTTAGAGAACATCAATATTCTTCCTCTGCCTCTCTTCCACCCTGAATTTATTAAAAAGCAGACTAGGTTTTCTACCTGAAGAAAAAGGGAATTATGCCCACTATTCAGATGGCCATTCCCTATCCCTAATCAAAATCCTGTCAACTGATCTACAATTGTTAGGTTTAGGCTAGTAACAAATCTTGCAGTAAAGTGTTAAAAGTAGACGGAGTAACTAACAAGCCATCTTCTGTATTTTAAATCACTGAAATCTACATATCAAAATACTCATGGAAGCATGAGTGCTGGTGACATCATTGACTCTCACAAACTGAGCCTTCCGTAAAAGTTGCACAGATGGAAAAAGACGCCTTGAGATAAATGGAAATAAAATCCAGCAGAAGAAAGATTTCCTAATATTGAGCCCCAATTCCTTACAAACTAACACACATATTTCAGTGATAGACACTGCTCATTATTTTGACCCTGTCCCTCCCCCAAAATCAGCTTCATAAGCTGTTATCACTCCAATTAAAAAAAAAACAAACAAAAAAACCAGCCTCTTAAAATATTGTATATGGACTTCTGGATTCCAAAAATAAAATGTATAAGGAATTTCATATTCTTGCTATGAAACACCAATTAAAAAATATGACTGTTTATAAAGAAACCAAATTGCATTTTATACATTGTATCCATACTGATACAGTTCTCTATGTTAGTGGAGAATTCAGCATCTTTAAAAGTTCATTGTGTGCAAAATTCAATTACATTTCGAAGAAAATTCCAGTTTCAAAAGTTGTATGTAATTTCATACATGACAGGCCAATGATCTAAGGACGAATCTCAAAGCTGTACAAAGTTTGCTTCAACTCTCCCTATACTACCCCAAAAAGGCACTAAGTGGTTTAAGTGTGCAAATAACTTCTTAGAAGAAACAGTGTGCAAACAGAGCCTGTTCCATTAGCTCCGCATTCTTTAGTGATTTCCTAGAGAGTATTGCTATTAAATGCTATCTACAGTATGACTTTCTAAAGAACAGAAGACAGTCAGTCCACAGAATCACAGATATCTTTCACTTTATGATTGAAGTCTTCAGGTTGATCAGCATACACATAATGACCTGCACCAAGGATAGCCTAGAGGATAAAGGTGAAGAAACAGGTCAAAATCACAAGAATGTAATAAACAAATAAATAAATACTGGGATATGTGAAGAACCTGACTTTTACACATTACCTACTTGATACATTATTACTTGAAAAGACAAATTTCAAAACTGGAACTGATCTCTTGCACCCAGGCTGTGTTAATGCAGTTAGCGCAACTGCTGGGAGGAGGTGGGATCATACAGCCTAAAAAGGACTGTAAACATAAGGAAAAACAAAAGCTTGTTTCACCCGTTGAAGGAACTTTGCTACACAAGAACAGAGGGTCAAATTACTGCTTATTTAACTGCACAACATGTTGAAAGAAACAGCATTCAAGCAGACACAAGTCACTGCAAAACAAACTTAGGAGAACATGTTTTACGTATCAAACTTCTGATTAGTCTCCTTCATTCTCCACTCAAATAGTTCTGCCAGGTTGCTCTTTAGTTCTGTAAGTGTTTGCATTAAAGAGAGAGCATCAAATAATTTATATTCTTTTATTATAAAAATGATGTGGAAGAGCCTAAAGAAGGTATTAGGATAAATGATTAAGAACTCAGAAGCTTAAATTGCTGGGGATTTTTCTAGACTTGTGGAAGCAGATTTCAACCCTCAGAATTAACGACTACTATGTTAAGCAGGGACAAGTAAAATCCAAATGATGCAATATATGGGGGGAAAACCCCACCTTTGTGACCTAGATTGTTTCACAGCAACTATGTAACAAATAACAAAATTAAAGGACTTAAGTAACCACACATAGGGTGGTTGCCCTGTTTCTACAATTTACCATTTTTTGCCAAAACTGGTGCAAAGCAAGTCATCACCATAGTGTACAAAGGTACTTGAGCTATTTTCTTTCCATTTTATAAACACTCCAACACTAATTTGTGTTTAAATCTATTTTTCCCCTCCCTCCATTAAAACACTTCCTCTTAACTCTCTAACTGAAGCCCATAAAAGTATAGCTATGTTATTGTGTTGAAAAACCCCACAAAGTAAAAATTCATTAGAAATAAACACACGTAACAAAACCCCAGAACCTCTGCGCATTTTACCAAGGATGGCGCTGCCAGTCCATGTCTCAGCCTCAGCCTCATGAGAACCCTTTCCCTCCTATGGTTTTTTGAATGCCCCTATAATTTCTACCGCTCCAATTTACCTTTTCGAATCTGTATTTGGCTTGACAAAATTTTAACCTGGAATACAATAAGGTTTTCCACAGTCCCTTCTAAAAGCCATTGACCAGACTGGAAAAATCTGCCTGAATGGTATATGCTTATCCTAGCAATCTATTGTACACTTCTTAACAGTGACTTGTTACAACTTTCTCTCTGGTTAAGCAGTTAAGCGACACTTTCAGTCTGCATATCAACATTTATGAAACCTCTTTGTGCTCCTTCACACGTGCAAACAGTTCAATAACAATGTCTTTTCTCTGAGTTCCAGCTCTGATGTCAGCTATATCAAGATGATAAAATTTTATTTGAATGAGTTGTCGTAGTATACTATCGACATCACGTACTGTACACTTCTGTCCAGATAGACCTAGACATCAGTAAGAAGACAGCTGTGTATTCAAACATTTTATCACCTCATAGCATTGTAACATATATGCATATTCAATTATCATGGCTGACTGATGTGACAATGCGTGAAGAATACTTTTAAATTTGTTTGTTTTTATAGAAATTAACAAAAATGCAGCATGCACATTCACATCAAGTTGCAAGTACACACATTTTAAATGACAGTGCCATACCTCTAAACAAGAATGTATTAGCTAGGAAGACAACACTAAGTATTTTTTTTTTTTTTTAAAGACTTAAAGACACTTACAAGAACCTAAGCAGCAGGTACAAACCACTCTCTTATCAGAGAAACAAAAGCATTATACAGACAGGTTAGAACAGTTTATGAGCGCCTCCTCACTACATCATACATGTATGCAGTATTAGGACTGCTGTGGTTTAAAACAGAGACAAAACCCCAGATACTTACCAGTGACCACAAAACTACTTGTATTAGCACATCATAGAGCAAAATATTTTGTAGAGCAGAAAAATGGCCTTGCTCAAAGATCTAATTCAGCTTCTAGTGCTACAGTAAATTTCCTTCTTACTCTGGGAACTCAATACTATTTTGTCTACGTTTTCTTTAATCTAAAACTTGTTTCCTCTCGCGCTGTTACAGAAATCAGAAGTTATTACCCCAGGGCTTTAAACCAAAGGGCGAGCATTTCTACAGATGGCATAAAAAACCCCATAGATATGATTTAAACAAATCCACAAAATAAACAAACAACTGCTTTAAAAGTCAACTTACTATTGTCTTCACGTACGAATTTGGTCTCAGAGACTGGATAGTGCTGCCAGAATTGCCATCTATACATGAACGTGCTCCATAGACCACAGTGATAGGAATGTCTCCATCCATTTGTGGAATCCGTTGCAGCATTGGCCTTTTTGCCCATCCGTAAGGAATAGTCATGTTCTTGAAAGCTGTTTCACCGCTTCAAGTCATTCAAAAGGGTAAAAAAAATTAAATTTCCATTGCATCCGCCTTTTCTCTGAATTGGAGTATCTGTGCCTTTTGGTAACACAGACTGCAATAGTACATGAGGCTGGGATTTTTATACTATTAACAAATCAAGGTTTGCATGTAATTTTCAACAGAAAGAGCCTATGTTTTTACAGTGCTGAGTGGTAAACACTTAAAAGAAAAAAATGCCTTATTTTTTAAGTTTTTTTAAGAAATTCTTTACAAATTAAACTACTGTTAACAGGTTTTTTTATTAAAAACTAGTGCCTAGACTCTCTCAGAATTAACACACAGGTAGTTTAGAAGAAATATAGAATTAGGATAGCTTTTACATTTATCAGTTTCTGGAATTCAGAAAAAGTGTAATGCTATTTTTTTCTTCAATTAATGCAATAAATGTTACGAGTTTAAAAAAAAAAATAAAGCATGCATGCTGTTGCCATAGCCATTGGAGGGAGAAGCGGGCACTCAGTAAATGAAAGACAGGCTTCAAAACATACACTGGGAAACTCATACTCACCTGGGTGACTGTACATTGCAGTGATAGATATATTCAGCCACAGTGTTATCATCAAACATGGATGAATATTTTCGCTTGAAATCTGGTCTTAAACGCTGAACAAGGCTTAATCCTGTTAAAACAGAAAACACTATTAGAGGAGAAATTAGTACAGACAACTTTATCAGATTGCCTAATGCTTTTCATTACAACCCTCCAAACACATTGCCTTTAAACTTGTGGCTAAGCTTGACAACTTCTAAACCAATGTTTTGTTTCACCACTTGCATGTCTTAGGAAAACATGATGGCATTACACCAAACAGGAATGAAATAGAAATATTCTAAAGAATTTTATGCTGCACCAGAAGAGGGGCAATTCAATCCCTGCTGAATACACACGTGGAATGTTTGAGAAGCGCCACTGCAGCAATAGAAGAAACATGCAAAGGGGACTAGAAAAAGGGCTAAGCAGAGTTATCTTTTTGCCACCAGTTTAGTCTCACATGATACCAACACGCTCCTTCTCCTTGCTCTGGCAGCACTGGGTGGGCCAAAAGTATCCCACCTTTCAGAACCAGAAGGCACTGTTGAAAAAGCTGGGCTGTTTTTCTTCCTTAGATGTAAGTCTGTGCTCTCCTTTTACAGAACAGTCTTTTTCTGAAGCTAGTTCATCTAACTACTGTTTAGTCGAAAGAACAGAAGTCTATGCTGAAAAACAGGTGTAGAAATCTTTACATGAGTATAAGACACAAGAACTGGTATAAATGAAGAGATTTAACCTAGGAAAGCTACTGTCCCCATGCTCTCTTAACAGCCAAAGTAGAGAATCAGGTCCCTTGAGGGGCCGGTTCAGGCTTTCTAAAGTTAAGCTCCTATTCTGAATCACTTCTTTAAGGAAGAAGCCTATTCTAGTTGACCAGATGGATCTTTGGGACAAGAGCCTCACCAAAGGCTAATCTTAGTCTAAGAATATTATTCATGCCTGAAGAGATAGGCTCACAGTTTACCACTTGGGTTTATCAACTGAGAATACTGTTGTTAATCTGTGCAATTATGATGATGTCACTTCTTCCCACCTGTCCCTGGCCAAAGGCCTGATCCTATTTATGTAAACCTTGTCACAGTCATCTATGCTTTTGTAACCTTGAGATTAGATGACTGCAACACACCCTTATGTATGCTTTAGATCAATTTAGAAAACTAATACAGTGCAAGAGAAAATAATTCCCTTATGAAACAGCAATTTAAGCCCTGAAGCAATGAAGATTTTGCAAATATTCTGCAATTTGCTCTGCTGCTTGTATTTTCTCTATAGAGAGTTCAATTGCTGGACTTCTGTTGTCTTCTGTCTGTATGGGGTTTTTTTTGAACACAAATGATGCAGCTGGCTTGGAGTGAGAGTACCTGGAAGAAAGAGACTAATTCTGTATCTTCCCCTGCTATCAGCATAGAGGCCACAGCAACCCCATTTCCAATAACTAAGGGACTGAAAGTTACCAAATTTTAGAACTCACTTTCCATTTTGATAAAAAGTAAACACTTTTTTTTTGTCAGTGGGTCCAATCACAAACTGTTATCCTTCCCTGGGAATTTACAGGGGAGAATGAAACAAGGAGTCAAAGCACATTGGAAAAAATTTTGGAATGAAATCACACTGGTTCATTCTCCTAATGTTTATTGAAGATACCCTCAACTGTCTGGCTGACATTTTCCATAGTGTTTATGGAAATACTAAAAGAAACACTAACATTGAAGACTGAGTTCCACAAAAAGGGTGTGGTCACAGTGACATTACAGCTGTCCTGAGGAATTTCCAGGCATTCAGCTCTAGGAATGGAATTCACAAATCCAATCTAAGCACCAAAACCCCTATTACTGTGAGCCTCCTGGGTGACTATTCCAGTTAAGTGAAGGAAAATGTGCAAACCAACTAACAGGAAACCACCCAAAGAAAAAGATCTCTCTGGATTCTGTCTCTCTCCCAGGTTTAAGCATCTGTCTGCGGGTCTGATTAAATATCCATGTGATACCATCATCATATCCCAAAGAACCTGGCTCACATTTAAGTGCCTAACTCATACTTTTGAACAAGAGCAACTGGCTTTATGGTGAGGATCAGACAGCTATGCCTGCCCAGCAGCTTAAGCACACGTGCATGTAGAAGGAAACCTGGGTTTGGTTCAGTGCCTTCATCAGGTTGGGTTTGATGCCTACACTGCAGCACAGTGTTTAAACACCCTTCTCTAAGAACTATGCTTCACCTGTCAAGAATTGCACATTAAGTTGATGACAGAAAACTTTTTTAAGGCAGGGAGTGAGAAATGGATGAAAAATTTTGAAAAGCACTGCCCTCCACAGCAACCTGTAAGTGAGGCCAAGTTGGGGATACCTTGCCAAGACAGGGTCTGTTTCTGCAGCATGATTTTGACTGCACTTACTTGTTAAGGGAGACAACTTCAGCTTTGAACTCTTCCACATGGATTGATTCATGCATGCATTTGTTATTGGATAAAAGGCATTAAATCAGTGTTTATCATTCAATATGCTTAGGTTGTTTTGTTCACAAAATTAGCATTTTACTTTAAAAAAAACCAAACTGTACAAAACATGTTGCTTGTCTGAAAAGCTAATTTTGTCACACTCCTGAAAACAATGAAATAGATCAGCATATTAAAACATATATTCGATAGAAAGAGATTTAGGAAACAGATGTGGTTTAAATGTAAACAAAGCCTAGAAATGTCATTAGTGATCTTCAGACTGAATACTAAAAATGATGAAGAGGTGAGTTAATTGTGACTTGTGAGGTGCCTGAAGAATGTATTTTTCCAAGCCTCTCCAGCAGATACTCCTGTAGTACAGAGTAACAGACAGAAAATCTCTTTCCCCTCTCAAAGGAGTACTTATAATGAATTTAAGATTTGATCACACCCTTCTTCCCACTCCCCACATAAACCAAAACCATAGTATTTTTGCTCATCCCTACCTAGTCCTAGGATTAGGGTATACAGAGTTTATCTAACATAAACAGTGCTGTTGAAGAAATGTAGAAATAGGAAGGACAGACTGCCACTGTAATGCAGGACACCAGTGAGACCCACAAAATTTGCTAGAGTAATAGGGAAATGGCTAATGGAAAGAACCCAGTTTCAATTTAGCTTCTCTAAACTCAGGCCAAAGACAAATGAGTTTATGAGAGACTACCTTCTAATGTTAACCAAATTTGGAAATCCTGTTTGTCCATCAAACTGTAGTTGCAAGGGAAACTAAATGGACTGTGACCGGAGGCAATCAGAAAAAAAACCTTTTCACATTCATGCCTCTTTGTCAGGCTTCCCCAACAGATGTCCACATAATCTGACTCACTATGACTGTAGCCTACAATAATATAATGTAGCTTTCTATAAACTATCATACTAGTATTTTTAATAGAAAGAGCTTGCCCTCCTGTCCTAAAGAGTTCATCTTTCCTCAACTCCTCCGACTTTCTCCGCCAACTCTTTTCTCTGTGGGTCATATGGGCTTGCAACAAAGCTTATTTTAATGTGGTATCTGCCCCATGTTTATGTTCAATGAAAACTAAACAGTATTTAAGAGTAGCTAAAACTCACCAAAGGGTCCTGCTATCCTCAGCCCAGCTAATGGATTAAATGGACTCAATATGGCTCCTAGGGCTTTGATCCAGATTGGAATTGGTCTTTCGTGTTCAGCATTGTCAGGCCTTTCTGGAAAACCCCATGGCTCCACTAAGATAAGATGTTTGACCCTGTTGGCAAAAAAGGTTCAGAGGTTTAGAGTACATTAACTTTCCTTTGACTGAGTATGACAGAAATACGCTATCTGTGGACTATGCAACCTGTTTTAGTCACCTCTATCATAGTGACCTTACCTAGTTTCTGATTCATCAATGGTTTTGCTTTCGATTACTAATTAGAGAGAGACTGAATTGCAACTAATCATACGTATGAACACCAGAAACTTGGAAGCTCATGTCACAATGAGAAACTCAGTATTCAATAGATACCCACTGTCATACACATTTGAGAAAAAGGCCAGTCTTGTTTCTATTCTTAAAAATAGCCTAATCTATACACTCAGTCAATATTATTTGCAGGAGCAGTTTAGTCTGAGAGAAAAGAAGATAATTGCATCTGTTCATTTAAGTGAACTTGCTAAAAGTCTGTCTTTTCCAAGCCATCTAAGATCTCTGTTCCAAGAAGAGATGCAATTTATCTGGAAAAGTAATATTTGAACTGGGAGAGGCAGAGCAAAATTAGCAGATGTTTTCTAAATTTATTGATTTTAGGTCATGAAAGAAATGTCAGAGAGACAATTTATAAAATTATTACTCAAAGGAATCTCAGTACAGAGAGCATAATAGGAGTCTCCAGCACATGCAACTATCAGTCACTTCATGCTGCGAGTCCCCCTCAAGCAAAAAATCTATTTCATCTTGGTAGATTGGAATCATCCATTTCTGTTTAATCCCATAATGACACCTACTCTACCTGTCCTAGATACTGACGATTACTGAAAAACTGACTCTTAACTATAGTTTTGCATATTTAAGGTGATTTTTCCATGCAAGCTGCATCATCTTTACCTTCTTGATAACTTCTCTTTCAAAGCCATGAGATGAGATACTTAATACAGCAAAGTTCTTAGTGCCTAAAACAATGTCAGAAATTATTCTAAGGGCTATTTCTAGACTATAATCAGTCAGGAAACAAAAAATCTGTGCTTGAAGTGAGGCACTGAAAAGGATTTACCGCGCATAGATGTTTCTTGCCTGTCAGCTCAGCCATGAGTATAACTGCACACAGCAGCAAACACCAACAGTAAGAGAGGACAGGGTAGAACTTAACTATACAAACCAAGCAGGAGAAATTACAGCAAACACATGAATAGTGTTAAGTGTTTTTTCATGTTTCCTTTCTTAATACTTTCCTTCCTATTTGGCATTTCTCCTTTTGGTAATCAAACCTAGAACATAACCCAGGATAATGGGAAGTTGACCATGAGAATCATTCCAAAAGCAATAGTCTAGAAGTTGCAATATTTGAAAATCATGACCCACCACAACCCGGGAATATTCTAAATGGGAATCTTTTTGGATTAGTAACCTCAGATGTCCCATGAACAACTTTGGTACAATGTAGTAAATTAACAGGTCATCTAAGCTTGGAGAAGCAGATCTACTTTCCTAACAATATGTATGAGTCCCTTAAACCTCTAATGCATTGTTAGATAATCTGGCTGAAAGCTATGCTATATTTATCACTTGATTCAATGCTGTCTTAAGAAACTACCAGTCAATTTGCTAATTTGATGGTGTTAGTTTTAATTTCAGAGAAACATTAATAATGTGAGAGCACAAACTGAAACACCCCCAAATTAATTAACCCGAACTTAAGCACAGTGAGGCATGAAAACAAAGTGTCTCTTTCGATGAAGTCAGCAGGGGGCAGAAACAATACCCCAGCCCACAAGGATAAGCCAGTGCCATTTATAGATAATTCAGAAAAACGGGTAAGGAACTTGTAAGCGATCCCTACAAGAAATTAACTACAGTTAGCTAAAAGCTGCTTTATGCCCCAAAGGACAACAGGTTTACATCCGTAGAGCAGAGGGCTGCATTTCTTCATTGCAATTCTGGATTTAGGCACACACCTACTTTCACACATCATTTCCAGCAGCATGTGCCAGCTGTCATCCACTTGCAAAGAAAGAGGCAAAGTATTTTAGCAAAAAAATTATATATTAATTTATTTCAAAATCTACAAATGAGAGACAAATAAATGTATATGGTATAAATTGATGTGAATATAAAAGAATAAGATGTGTTTTGTATAATATAGAATCTGCCATATGATGTGGAAAGCTAAACTTATATTCAGTTTTTCACAGGAGTCCACTCTGTGTATCTAAACAAAAGCAATGTCCTTTTTTGATACAGAATGACCTCAGTTGGCGGGATCCTAGCTCACCTGGGGCTATATAACCAGACTATATGAAAAAAAGAGAAAAATTATTAGTTTAAGGGAAAAAATGGATTAGTTGTTGGCCACAATGTGGTGCAGAAAATGCTGATGAAATACAATTACAGGACTGCTGCAGCTGGGTTGTTTTACAAAGAAGAAATATGAAGTGGCATACAGACAATTTAAACCAAACAGTCACTAAAATAATTTTTACATCATCATGCTGGCACCAGGCCGACTGCTAGCATATAGGCATAAATTACCTACAGGAATTATGTTCAGAAGTTTCAATGTTATCCATAATAATGGAAAGTTTGGCAGAAACAGGCCTATTTTCCCTTCACAAACCTATGTTTGATCAGCGATGTCAGACAACATTCACCCACAAATATGATCTTTGCTGTATTGCCTTATAACGTGGCAAGGGGGCACTGAACAAAGAGGTACAGAAAAGTACACAGAAAAGCATATTTACCATGCCTACTTATTTCTATTTACCTGGAAACAAACCATACAATTAATACTTTGGGCTTAAAATTCAGTATCAAGTTTCTTTAAATCAGCACAGCCATTAACTTAAAGATGGTCTGTAAAGAGCCTAATGAAATAAAATCTGTGTTAAAAGTCACTAGTCAAATACAGAAAAGGAATTCCTTCATTCCTTTATTTTCACATACCTTGATGGGTATTTTAATGCGTAAGCAGCAGCCAGGAATCCACCTAGGTTGTGTCCAAGTAAAATCATTTTTTCTAATCCCATCTCCTTTCTCCATTCTTCTATGGATTCCACAAACTGATTTTCTGCTTCCCGAGCATCAGTGTCAAAGTGTGGTCTACTGCTACGTCCAAATCCCAAGAGGTCAAAAGCATGAACGGTCCTGTTCTCACAGAGGTCTTCAAAATTGAGAGCCCACATTCCAACACCGCCTCCAAATCCATGCAGGAGAACAAGTGGAGTTTTATGTGAAAGGTCTGGAGAGAATGTCAGTGTCCATATTTTATTTCCATTAGATATATACACATATTGTTTATTGTATGTGCTTGCAATACCTGAAGAAAAAGTAGGAAAAAGTGATGTTGCCAGACATGCCTGATAAAATTTGAAGTACATTCTACGGAAACCACCGTTTTAAATAGGAGCTCCCTTTCAAAGGAGAGAGCCTACAATCAAATATCTAAAGAAGGGAACAATGAAAATATAATTTTAAACCTGTTTATTTCATCACAGTGTAAAAGCCATATTTAAAAACTTCTTTGATTATATCATAGAATCATAGAATGCTTTGGGTTGGAAGGGACCTTTAGAGGTCATCTAGCCCAACCCGCCTGCAGTAAGCAGGGACAGCTTTAACTAGATCATATATTTGATGTTATATTTAACATAAATTTATAGAAAATCTAGTTATATCTATAAATCTTATTAAAAACCAAAGACTTACATTTTAGCATTTTGTCTTCAGCCTCTTTAAGGTGTAGAAGTGATGTGGGACACCACGCAGGAAGCCAGCTGAATAACCATCCTAACCTAGAACAGCAATACAGAATAAAAATTTCTTGAGCAAGGTGGTAAATTTTTTGCACCATTTGATGCTTTCGAGACATTTCTTTTGCTGCTCTTCATAGAAGAGCCTATGTAAATTACAGGCCATGCAGGACAGGAGTGTGCAGTGGGAGGGAGTTCACTTTCTCCTGACTTTTATAGAAGTGGTGTCATGATCAGGGGCGTTCTTCAACCAGCACATTGTTTCTCCACTGTGTGTTCCTTACCAGAGCGTGCTGATCTATCTCCGTCTGAGCAGGCTTCTTCTGAGAACCTGAAAACATCAGCCCTCACGCCAACCCGACAAGCCTGGCAGGATGCAGAACACAACCATTGGGGTTTCTAGCCTCAAGTAAGTCTGCCTGCACACACGTTACCCTGCATGAACCTACTACTTGCAAAAAAGCAAGGAACTGTGCGCTCGCCAGCCTCACCTGAATGGATTCATACGCTAGATAAATTTAAAAAGTGAAAAATAAGCAGGTTTATTCTAGCAAAGCAAAGAACTAGGGCCTTCATTACCAACTCGGAAACAAAGTCCCAGAGCAAAACAAAACAGCAATTTCAATTCCCCCAACAGAAGCTGCTTTTCCAGCTGTCAGTTACTATCTTGGTAGTACTAGCTTGACCCTGAAAGCAGGGGGAATGACTCAGCTAGCAGCATTGCCTCACCGACAGTGCTTCAAAGGACACAGCAATTGAGTACAGCTCTTCCTGGGTGCTAATTTATCCCTTGTTTTCAAGATGGAATCCTCTTTCCCTGCCCCCCTCGCCTGTTTTTGGAGTGGCTCAGACTACTAGTGCAAAGGCTGCTACTGTAGGACCCTGGACCATTCCTTATATGAAAAAGGATAAAGTCACCAAACTCACAATCAATCTACTTTCCTTAGCACTTTTTTCCTACACTGAACTGCTTTCTAGTTAGTTACAGTATTTTCAGGACTGAATGCTGCGAGTAGTAGTTGTACAACAATTAATGTTAAAAGACTACAAGGTTACTAATGTCCAATTTTTCAGAGTGTACACAACAACGATAACAATTTACAGATCTGGCCCCCCAAGTTCTTTATCCAAAGGACCTTCTCCCCACCTTTTTAAGGGGCTGAGCTACTCCAGCTGCATAGCTACTTAAGTTTACGATACAACACGGAAGGTTTTCTGTGGATGCACAATGCAATGGCAAGCAGCACTGTTCAGATTCATAGAAACATATTAGATGGTATGAAGAAAAGAAACCCCAAACCATACCAGATCAAAAAGGATTAATCATCCAATCACCCATGCCCACTGCTATTCAGTATTGCTGACTCCTCTCAGAAACAGACTGGTGTCTGTCTGGCTGTTCTGTAAATAACCTTCCTAAACCACTGGACCGTGGGAATCGTTACAGGGGTGTACTGAGGGACCGGGAAGGGATGGTGGAATGTCCTTCCACGCCATGTCCTCATGCAATCTAAGAAATGATGGAACTCAGCATCTTACAGGAATGGGCATCCAAGTGTTTTGCTTCCACATTAATCTACGCATTTATTTAAAAGTAAGACTTTTAAGAGGTTAAAGCTGGCACCAGCCAAAAGCAGTTTCACCAGCAAATAACTGTGAAATCTGAGTTTAACAATATCACTAATTGTGTCCAATGTTATGAATTACTCTGGTAAATTATTAAACAACAGCTATGTCACCAAACTTTCTGCTAGTTATATGCTCAACTAGGCATTTTCATTCATAACTCTTAGGTCAGAAGCACAAAAAACAGTCACTATTTTCCCCAAGCCAAAACTATATGACATGTTTCTTCCTGGCAAAACCACTGATTCAGCAAAGAAACTTCTTTAAAGATTTTTTTTTTTTTTTTTTTTTTTTTCAGAAATGTATAGCTGCAACATGAAGATAGTGCAGAGATATGACCACAATGAAATAAAAATAAAATCTACAGTTCACAGTGCCGGAATTTTATTTCCCAGTCTTAGGGAGACACCTGGATACTCAGGAAAAACATTTAGAAAATTGTATCAGAATGGGAAAGTTGTGACACAGATGCCCACTCTTTCTTTTGTTAGTTATTAGTACTGTTTATAAATACCAAGATCCTCATTCAGAAAAGACATTACATGCACATAGCTTAACAAATACAGTCAGCAAGCTGAAACACTTAAAATAATGCTTGCAATTCAGTCATTCCATACTTGCTGAACTAAAAGAGCAAGTGAAGAAAGCTTTCTGTCAAAAAAAACGATCACTTTTCTGGAAAGTTATTTTAGAAAGAAAGTATTTAGTTACCTATATTCAAGACTTAATCCTTTGGTTTTCCCCCTCTCCTTCCAAAACTGATTTACCACATTGCTAGATGTTTTCCACATGTGGAGAACAATCAACAATTTAATTTATTTGAAACATTTCTCTGACAGCTTTGGAAGACTAGAGTGTGGCTGTATCATTTCTTTAGTACATCTGTGCTAAATGTGTCTTCTAAACGCACACAAAAATGTCAATTGCTTACATGGCCTATCATTTTTATTTCTGTGATATAAAGTTAAAAGAGCTATGTAATGTCACAAAAGAAGCAATGGACCTTTCAAGACAGTCTGCTCACCAGCAACGGTGATAAGATATAAAAGAATACTAAAGATTTCAGCAATAGTGTCACATTGTAATTGAGCTACCCACTGCCAGAAGAGGCAGACCCCACTCTGCTCTCATCACCCACCACTTCCCAGACACTGTTTCCATCTTTCTTTTTACAAAAAGAAAACTCAACAATGGAATCTTGTATTTGGAGTTAGGTAATCCACCAGGCTTAGCTGCTAGCTATATTAAAAAGTGTGAAATAAATCTGGCAACTGACAGGCCAAATTTCTATCATTTTTATACTGACTGTATATATGGGTGTTACACGTCAAATTACCAAGGCACGTAGCTAGTGCAATTTAACCTGTATATTCATTTGTGGCTGTGCAGTAATATAAGCCAGTGTGCACATCCACGCTGAAATAAGCAACAATCAGCAAGGCAGAGCATGCCATAGGATGCTTCCTCACATCTCCTATTTGGGGTCAGTTACACTTTTCACAGCCACCTGAAAAATTCTGGAATACAGGAGGCCAGAAAAATCAGAGGCCAGCAGGTGGGGGGCTGCTGACCCGCCAGGCATTCGAAGAAGTCCCTCTGTCTGCCAACAGACCTCCACACTTCTTGTAACACACCTGGGGCAGGAGACCAGAAGGTAAGGGAAAGCCCCAGAGACACCCACCGAACGCCCTTAGTTATGGAGAAAGTCAAGGTGATTAGTGTGAAGCTAGAAGATTAGTGAGACCATCACTAGCCTATGCCGACGACCAAATACCGTAATAAATAATGAAAACAAAAGAGACACGGGCACAGACGTCTGACAACGTGGAGCTGCCACTGCTGTGTGCAGGGGCCAAGCTGCCAGCCAGGACCTAACACGTTGGCTGGTTGGAGCAAGTGTCCTGTTTCCCTGGGTCCAAACATAAGAAAGGCTATAAATAAATAAATAAATAAGTATTTTAAAATAAATATTGATTCCTATCTTTAGACATCTAAGGAATAAAGAATAATTGAATGTTATGTAAGATGTAACTAAAGGACAATACTTCTTTTCCTTAGTTGCCTGAATGTTAATTTGAATCAAGAACTTCTTGTCACAGCACAGCTTTAACTGCCTGAAGGTAACGTTCAAAAGAACTGAGGATCAAGTAGAAGCAGGGGCATAGTGAACCTGACCCATCCATCCAGCTCCACTAATTAGGTCAAAGTGGATGAAGAACATGGCAAATGGGTAACTCTGACACTACTATTCTGTCAGCTAGATCAATCCTATTTAGCTTGGTGAGAATCGTTTACATGCAAGACAACTGACAGATCTGTAGCCAGTTACAAATTCAACATACTCCACAAAAAGCTCATGAAAGCTTAGATAATTCTGAAGAACTGAAAACATCTATTGTAACACTGAGGTACGCACGCAAACAGCTGTACAGTCTACCTGATTTCTGGCTTGTAACGTGGATTTAAAAAATGAAACTCTACCACATAAAGATGTTCAACAAATGTTCAGCAGAAGTTGCTTATAACTATCTAGGAGATATAAGTGTACATACATGGAGCCCATTCTCTCACTTTTCAAGCTTACAATTTACTTACATTAGAGTTATATGAATGCATGGCTTACAAGACTTGCTAAGCTTAACATCATTCAACAGAGGTTATTTTCCCACGTACACCACCATTGCAGAGCTAGCTGCAATAATCTCTGCAAAGCCTGTGTGGCCAAAAACCAAAATGAAAAACCTGTAAGCAACGGCACTCCGCTAAATCAGAGTAAATGAAAGCAATGCCATTTGCTACGTGACGATTTGTCAAAAATTGCTGACCCACCGAGACAGGACATGTAGAGATCTTCCTACAACACTGAATATAAAAAATGGCTTTTCCCTAAGAATTTGGAAGTTAGTAAGGTAACCAAAACTCCCAATATAGACCAAGAAACAGGTGCTGAAACATGCATCAGTGACAGAAGTGTGGAGAGTAGACTTTCCTGTCATGAGGATTATTTGGACTTAAAAATTACATCAATCGGGAAGCCAGAGCTCAGGGTATACAACAATTACACAATAACTCACAAGCAAAGGATTACGGGAATGTAACAATGCACAAGCAACAGAGCTGCATATCTGTTTTTGTCTTGCTCTCAGCAAATGAACATATTTAATATTTTTAATTGAATTTGTCAAAACAATGTGACAAACTACCAAGGTTTTAGCTAGGGAACAAGCTCAAAAACTTAAAAAGCTGAAACACTGAGTGAACTCACTGGTGAACCATTTCAAGCTTTACCCTTTACCCTTAAATCTTATTAGAATCAAGCTGATCTTTCAAAAACCCTAACCCTCCCCTCTCCTGACTCTCAGAATTAACCAATCATAGAATCGTTTAGGTTGGAAAAGACCTTTAAGACCATCCAGTCCAACCATTAACCTACACTACCAAGTCCACACTAAACCAATCAAGGGTAGACTAGACTAAACCATGTCCCAAAGTGCCACATCTACCCGTTTTTTGAACGCTTCCAGGGATGGTGACTCCACCACCTCTCTGGGCAGCCTGTTCCAATGCTTGACTACCCTTTCCGTGAAGAAATTTCTCCTAATTTCCAGCCTAAACCTCCCCTGGTGCAGCCTGAGCCATTTCCTCTCATCCTATCGCTAACTACTTGGGAGAAGAGACCAACACCCACCTCACTACAACCTCCTTTCAGGTAGTTGTAGAGAGCGATAAGGTCTCCCCTCAGCCTCCTCTTCTCTAGGCTAAACAACCCCAGTTCCCTCAGCTGCTCCTCATAAGACTTGTTCTCCAGACCCTTCACCAGCCTTGTTGCCCTTCTCTGAACACGCTCCAGCACCTCAATGTCTTTCTTGGATTGAGGGGCCCAAAACTGGACACAGTATTCCAGGTGTGGCCTCACCAGCGCCGAGTACAGGGGAACAATCACTTCCCTGCTCCTGCTGGCCACACTATTCCTGATACAAGCCAGGATGCTGTTGGCCTTCTTGGCCACCTGGGCACACTGCTGGCTCATGTTCAGCCGGCTGTCGACCAACACCCCCAGGTCCTTTTCGGCCAGGCAGCTTTCCAGCCACTCCTCCCCAAGCCTGTAGCGTTGCATGGCGTTGCTGTGACCCAAGTGCAGGACCCGGCACTTGGCCTTGTTAAACCTCATACAGTTGGCCTCAGCCCATCAGTCCAGCCTGTCCAGGTCCCTCTGCAGGGCCATCCTACCCTCCAGCAGATCAACACTCCCACCCAACTTGGTGTCGTCTGCAAACTTACTAAGGGTGCACTCAATCCCCTCATCCAGATCATCGATAAAGATATTAAAGGCTGGCCCCAAAACTGAGCCCTAGAGAACACCGCTCGTGATCAGCTGCCAACTGGACTTAACTCCATTCACCACTACTCTCTGGGCTCGGCCACCCAGCCAGTTTTTTACCCAGAGAAGACTACACCCGTCCAAGCCATGAGCTGCCAGCTTCCCAAGGAGAATATTATGGGAGACGGTGTCAAAAGCTTTGCTAAAGTCCAGGTAAATAACATCCACAGCCTTTCCCTCATCCACCAGGGGAGTCACCAGGTCATAAAAGGAGATCAGGTTGGTCAAGCAGGACCTGCCTTTCATGAACCCATGCTGGCTGGGCCTGATCCCCTGGTTGACCCGCACTTGCCTGTTGAGTTCACTCAATATGAACCTCTCCATAATCTTTCCTGGCACCGAGGTCAGGCTGACAGGCCTGTAGTTCCCCGGGTCCTTCTTTCGGCCCTTCTTGTAGATGGGCGTCAATTCCAGATATTTAGAAGGAAGGAAACAAAACCAAATTAATGCAGAGAATTTGTTGTACTGTTTCTGCCCAGCACCAGGAGGAATGGTATTGTGATGTTCAGGGCCATCCGGCTGGCATGGCGGTTATGAACATACATCAATTCGAGCTAGCCCCAAATTAAGAGAATCTTCACTACAACAGAAAAACAAGGGTAAGCTAATGGAAAGACAGCTCAGACTCTCCCACCTTGTTGCCGCATAAAGGACTGGGCTTGCAAAGAAATTCAGAACTGCCAATGTGTTGAAATCTAAATACGATAAGCATCGTAAGGCTTCCTCTTCTAAGGTCTCACATAACCCCACCACACAAAAACACTTAAGCCTTGTATTTCAGTGAAACTAGTCACATATTTAAGTGTTCTGCTGAACTGAGGTTAGAGTGCTCAGTATTTTATCAAAACAAACCCTAAATACTTAAGTATTATCATTAATCCATAAGCAACACTCAAAAGAGAATAATTAAAAGAATGGAGCAACCACCTGCAGGGAAAAGCAACTCACTCAGCCCTTTCAATTGTTATAGAAATACTAAGAATGGGCAAAACGGAAGGAGTGAAAAGGAACATCAGGTATTCCTAATGGGGCAAGATGTCAATATATCAAATTTAGGGCAAAGTGCCCATTTTAAAAGTAAAACTGTTTTACTATAATGCTCTAAGAACACATTGTAGTTAACACAGAATTTTGTATGGATGGATGCTCAAGTGAAATAACCAGAGATGCCCTTTTACCCTTTTCATTATCTTTTTTTCTTTTCTCTTAAGAGAAATAGTAGAAATAAGTCTGTTTACTGAATGTCTTCTGCGTTTTCCTCAGCATCAGCAGTAGTCTACACAAAGGTAAGTAGGGTGTGGTTTCTTCCATCGTCAACACTGCCAAGTTTTCAGAGCAAATTCTATTTTTGTTACTAAACTTCAAGTTTACAGGCAATAACATGAAACAATACAAAGCAAAAGGAACAGTCAAGGATGACACAATCAAATAGGACTTTGTGTGTCAAAATGTCAGAGAAAAGTAGCAGGTTTACATGTGGCTAATTTATGTCCATGATAGAGTTAAGTTATAATAAACTTTCCCTTTCCCATTTCATTAATGTCCTGCAACACCAAAATACTGAATGCTGTGTTTACATAACTGATTGCAAGAATTAATGCTTCTTTATTAACATTTACCAGCAACACTACCATTACAAAAAAACCTACTATTTAAGTAAAGAAAAATATTTTTCTTTCCAGCATTCACTATATCCAAGTTCCATCTTGCTCTCTATTTACTCCCAGGAGAATTCCTCTTGAATGTAGGCTGTTTAACAAATCACTGGGGGAAAAAAAAACTTTGGGGAAAAATGCAATAAACCTCTTTCAAACTAGTGTGTGAAAGAACAAGAAAACATCTTTCTAAAACTCCAGTAAATTGAAAAGTAAACTGGAGGAGATACTGAAGTGGGAACTATTTTCAAATCAAGAAAGCTTTTTATTACATATTGGAACTGTGTATCTCTGAATCAAATTTGATAACATTTTTTCTGTTTGGTAACACAATAGTAAATGACTGATAGTGATAAGAAATTTGAAACACATAAGGTAGTACCACTAAAATTAGGGTGTCACTTAATCATTGTGGATTTAATTTTATGAACAGGTTCAAGTTCTCCTATATGATTTCAGACAAGCCAGCAGTTCTCTTTAGCATTTCAACAACTGTAATAATTTAATATTTAAGAAAATTACACATTCAAGCTTGGTACTAGTTCAAAGCAGAAACCTTGCTATGAGAAGGAAAGTTGGGGTTGAGAAAGTTTTAAGGTATAGAAGCAAATAAAATACATTCTTAAAGACAAAGATAAATGCTCCTTCTGTTCAAATAATATATAAGAACATAATGGTGTTATTTTATTAATTATGAAATTAAGTAAAAACTATAAAGCAAAGCACATTTAATTGAAAATGACAGAATGCACTACTTATTAGCATGAAAGAGGACTCAAATTTCCTAATTAAATTTGGAAAGTTTAGGAAATTAGAAAAATACGTTTATCATGTGAAAGCAACATGCTCTGCATGAAACTGAGAACGAAGATGCAGCAAATAAATATATATTAGACCTAAACCTTTGACAGAAGTAGTTGACTGCAGTGTTAGTGTTAGTCTGTTAAGGAAAGCAATTTTTTAAGACGAGAAAGATAAAACACACAGAGAAGTCTGTGTGTTAGTCCAACTCTGAGAAGCACCCTACTTCTGTGTTTTTATTCCTGCTGGTGTCAGTATGCGGTAAACTGGGTGATATAATGCCTGAATCTCAGGCCATCCCCACTACCTACCAGCAGACAGATCAGATCTAAAAGCTTAGTATTCCCTCCATTTTGCCAATTCAACTATTTTGTGGCCGCTCTATCAGATTTGTGAAATGACTGAGCTTTAAAAGAAACTATGTTTTAAACCTGATAATTATGGAGACCTAGCTACAGAAAAGCCACACAGTTAACCAGCAGACCTACGGGCCAAAAAGGTGGAAAAAAAGACTAGCGAGGCGATGAGGATGGCAAGCTTTTAAGTCAGAGCTGCCACTGACAGACAGTAACACATCATCATGACCTCAGTCAGTCTGGATTTAACTGGGCAGGGATGTCTCGGGAACAAGGCTCTAGATATGGTTTCATGAGAACTTAAGAGCATAACCAATTTTAAGAGTCCTTGAAGTCCTTCCTTCCTGTACCCAAAGTGCAGCACACTCTTTAGCGCTTCAGTTTTCTGCAAATAATGAATACAGTCAGGATCATTCAAGCATACACAATCTATGTCCAGTAACTGTTATTGCAAAGGCTGTATACCCAGGGGCAGAACTTCTGCATGTACAGTAGAAGCCAGATGTGGTAACCACAACAAAAATTTGAATGAGATGTTCCTAGGAAAAAAATTAGGCTCTGGCAGTTGCAGCCAAACATCAGGAAAAGAAAAATATTCCATGTTCTGCTTCATAATCATTGCATGAAAAGACCAAAAATGTTGTAATCCTCGGGGAAAGACCTTGAGGAGCATAGTAAGGAGGCAAGACCCAGAAGCAAGAATTAGGAACATGTTATGGGAACAAAAACCCTCAATGCTTTAACAAATGTCTGTTTACCATTTTCATGATGTGACAAAGAAAAAAAATATGAAATTGCTGTGAATGGGTTAAAAAGCAAACAATTTTTTTTCGCCAGATGACATTATAACCCTGCCTATGAAGTTCTGTTTAGATGAGTTTTGAGCCAAGATGTTCCATGCAATTAGGTGTTGTGAAACTCTTGGATACTTCAGTAACATTAAAATAGAATGTTTTGAAAACCTCTGCATAACATTTCTAGGAAGTGTAATGTACATCAGCCCCATTCCAACATAAAGCCCATGATAGGTTATTGCAGAATATTGCTACACTAGGTCAGAGGTAAAAACAATGCATTCTTCATGTATTTACCGCATCTTGAACTCTGTATTCAGAACATTCAACATCAGAACTAATGTAAAAATTTAGAAGCTAATTTTATTACTGTCTCTATTTATATTAACAGGGCTACACAGGACTATTATTAATCAAAATTAACCTGAAAATGTAAATAATGAATGTGAATCCATAACCAATGAGCATTTTCTGGCTATTTCAGCGATACTCAAGTTTACTGTGTTATTTACATTCGGGCAACCTGAGCATTTGGGCAGTGGAGAGGACCTACAATTTTGCTCCCTCCCATGCTGAACCCCAGTCATCGGTACACCTTGCTGTGTACCTTGCACCACTGTGGCCCCCTCTTCATTTTCTTCTCTGTCTCCTAGTATTACCTTTCTTTTTTTTTTAATCCTTATGTATCCTTTTTATATGTTTTTGTCATTTCTTCCATCCCCTTTCCAGATAAACCCACAGGCGTCCATTTCAGGGCATGTGCTTTTTCAGTACGTACCACAAGAATGAAGTTTATCCATGGACTGTCACCCAGACCTGCAACCTGTAACGCTCATACTGCTTACAAAGTAGCTGTGTTAGCACCCAATGCGAGAAACCATTAAGCATATGTGCAATAATGAAGAAACCATGCATGCAGTCATACAGCTATTACTTATTCCTATTACTCTTAACTGCTATATAGGTTCCAAACCTGCAAACAAGGGCAGTGTCCTACCGTCCTCCAAAACATCCCAAAGTCTTCCCTACAGTCAGGCCACAAATATACTACAGAGCAGAGAACTAGTTAATTCTAACAAGCTTTCAGGAACACTGCTCCTCCCTAACTTAGAACGTGCTCTCTAACATAGAGGCATTTCCCCTTAAAAACTTTACGGTCCACTAACTGCTAATAGTAACCAGCTAAGCAAGCCCTCAATTATTTCCTTCCATCTCCTCTAGGGACCCATTATTTTATATTTCGATTTAAAAGCTAAAATCAAACACAATCTAGAGAAAAATCATATTAGCAACTACAGACCAGGTATGGAAGCATACAGAATACAGAGAGAAAGATGCAGAGGAAAGGGGGGCAGCTGCACAGTCCCACTAAAACTACTCAACCTTGTGACAGAGATCACATGTATAGCACACAGGTTAGGCACCACTGAGGGCCTGCATCCCTCTGCCTCCTCCACAGTAACTCACATCTGATAGAACTTGGCATTGCCACGGCTGTTAAGTGTTTTTACAAACAACACATTGCATTAAGAATTTGTGAAGAAAACCCTAATTAAAATAAAGAAAACGAAACTTTCCTCTTGGTGCCCTTCAGATAACTTTCTACTACTTTCATTTTATTAATCCACCTGACGTACTCCTGTTGCCCTTCAGATACTGCATAACCTCAAGCTTGCTTAAATCTTATTTGTCAGCCTTCTCACACCTACCATGAGAGGCCCGCATTTCAGACTGTCCCTGAGTTCCATCAAACAGGACAAGAACAAAACACACATGTAACAGGCACCTCTCATAAATCTGCACCATTGCCCACCCCCACTCTACCCCGCTTATCTTTTGTTTATATTCCGTAGTGTATCACACACAATTTAGATCACAACTTAAATAGGAGAGGGAGTTCACAACTTAAGTAGGAGAGGGATGTTTTAATTTTTCCATAAGGAGCCAAATAAGAACACAGATAAAAGACTATCTAAGCCACATGATTATTTCCCTTAGCTCCAAACACACTATACACAAACCCCATTTGTACTTGAGTGTGAATACACACTGAAGACGTGTGGTTTCACTGCAGATCATTAGAACAGCTTCTACGTTGTGTTCCTTTATCACAGTCACCTACAGCGACTAACAGTTACCTATGTCAAACTTCAAGAAGTGGTATTCAACATTTTGGGCTACTTAGCCTCACTGCCACTTCTTGGAAAACCTAAGAAGTGCACAACCCCTTCCATAACAGACTGTTTCGGGTACATGCCTACACTACAAATGCTTTAGATGTCAAGGAATGTAAGTAGTCTTAAAAATAGGTAAGAAGTTAAATGGGTCTAAAAAGCCATTGCATCAAATGTCCCCTTATGGAAAGGTACGATATAATTAACATGCCTTTAGTGTCAGTATGACGCTTACTAAATGAAATCAAGAAAAAAATTCTACAGTAGTCTGCTAGCACTAACATACCCCATTTCTTTTTTTTCCTCATTGCAGTACCCTTCCCTTCCTCACTTCAATATGTGAGTGGACTTTCTCAATGGCAATAGGTGCTCTTGCATCTTTTGTCACAGAATGCATTTTTACACCTGTATCTTCCCCTCCTTTCTGTAGTCTCCTATGACCCTGAGTTTTCTACTGCAACTCATTCAGAGCACCTTCCTCCTCTGCCGTTCCTCACCATGTTTTCTTGGTGTCACTTAAAATCCTCCTCTTTTACCCTCTTAACCTCATTCCAGACTGACCTCATTCCCTTACACAGCTTCACTGACTCACAAATCTCTCTTCTCCACTGACCTCTCTCCCGCTGTTCAGCTTCTCATCTGGATCTTTCAGAGCCAATGCAAACACAGACGCTCACCTTTCCTCCCATGCCCTCTTCTCTCTGGCTATCAATACAAATCATGTACAAAAACCTACCCTGAAGGAAAGTCAGAGTTGCAAATAAATACTCAAAACTTATGAAGCATGAGAATCAAAATTTCCTCAAGAAGCAATCTTAATAAACCACTATATAAAAGGGAAGAGAAAAGATGCTTTAATAATTTATCAGTTGGGAAAGTTGTTCAGATTCTCCCATAAAAGTTCAGAAAAGTCAGAGATCCTCCTGATACAGACACTGTCCCTTTTGGAGGGTCAGGTCTCTAACTGAGCCTACCAGCCCCCTAGCAGGCTCTAAAAACCTTTGAATATACCCAAATGCAAGCAATACTGGCTAATGTTTGCATTCTCCCACGACCTGTAGTCACCAACACTACGGCAACCCCACAGCTAGCTGCCCCTCTAGATTTATGACTCCACTTTAATTTCCACTGGAGCTACAACTCCCCTCACTCACAGGTTCCCTAATCCTACTTTGACAACTTTTGTAGTAGAGTCTTTGCTTGATACTTGGAAAGTTTCCACTTGACCCACACAATTAGTAGCAGACTTCCTAATGCTGCCTCTTTAACCTGCCCTACCCCCGACCAGTAACATCCTATACGTAAATTAAAAGCTACTACATAATTACTATCTTCCTCCCTCTGTTTCTCATATTTGTCGTTAAAGCCATATGGCTTTTCTTGAGCCGGATGGCTGAAAATTGAGTCAGATTTTTTTTTTTAATGGGGGATTTCTGTCATAGCAGATGACTTGGTCAGGTAATCACTGAAGGAGAGCAGGATATTCTATGGGATGTTTAGGGGAGGCAGTGGAAGCCTTCAGGCCAGACACTGAAAGTGTCTGTTCTCTAGTGATGGTATCCGTAAAAACTTACGTCCATCTACTGCATACATGAAGCATGAAGCACACACATAGCATGGGAGCGCCTGCACACCCAGTGATGGCAGCGGAAACCACAAACTTCAGTGCTGCTTCACCGAAGGCGGCAACCAGCATTTCCACAGGCCACTGGAAAGGAGCAACTGAGAGGATGCCCTGCTGCTCGAAGAGAGGGGGAGACCTTCCACAGCTCGCTGGAGCACGTTGATGTGGCCTTTCCTCCTATCATCTAATATAAGAATAAGTTTCAGAAACAGTGGAGGAGAAAACCTCTCCGCCTAGATGTGTGCAGGCTGTGGCATTCAAACGTCTAGCTGATGTTTCCTAAGGCAGTCTCCCATAGGAACCATAAAGAACTAAAAAGAACTAAAGAATTACCTGAAAAATCACAAATGTATTTACTGAATTATAAATTAAATGTATGGGATGCCCTAATTTTACTTGGTTTGTTTTTAAACCATGAAAGAAAGTCCAGGGGCCTCACTGTCACCTCATGAACAGATCTTGACCCAGGCCGTTGTCCTTTGGTGACTCCATGCCAGCAATTCTGTCATTTAATTTCCTGATAAGCTGAGGGAACTTGAAAAGTGGCAGGTAAATGCATAAATGGGTCTACCTGAAATCTAAAAATCCCCTTCACAAAGGTAAGTACATCATGTATAACTGTGGAGGACCAGTGTGAAATGGATGAAGCAAATGAAAAAAATTAACAAATAGGAAACTCTTCTCTGAATCTCTGTCCTAAGCATAAGTCGAAGAATACCCATAAGCAAGGGAATCCAAAGAACAGTCAAAACCAAGTAAAAAGAGCTAAACAGATCATCTACTTGTATATAATCACTGCTTTTTTTTTTTTTTAAACCTTTTTCCATAATGTTTGCCTGCAGTTGCCAGGTGGGAAAAGCTGAACATCACTGCTCTCCTATAGTGTTTAATCAAGCCTCTCACAGTGGCATTTAGATGAGATTCTTCCTTGTCCAGGGACAGGGCCACGACCACATTGCCATGACCATCTTTCTTCTGCCACTGGAATGAGGAGATAGCCCCTATTATATTTTGTCACCTTTCCCTCTCTCCCTTGAGTCTATGTTGCAGGAGAAGAGAGATCTTCCTGTCCTTGTATGACTTTGTGAAGAGAGGGTCTATGGCAATCAGGAAAACTGTTTGAAACAACCCTACAAACACCTGAAAACACACTCACACATACATTTGTGTGCTCATCTGAAAGTGTAATGCAAAAGGCATTAAGCACCTAAGCTAGGACTGACACAAACCTGCCAGCGAAAAAGACAAAATCAGAAAAGAGGAAGGAAATGTCCTCTAGCCTTTTCCCACATGTGCTTACCACATTGCACTTATGTCTCACTTGCTATTTAAAAATGTAAGTTGTAGGTCCCAGACCTGCTGTCCGTCGCCTCTGCTATAGAAAAGGCCCTTTGAAATAGTCTCTTTTCACAAAGAAAAGTAAGCAGGACCCTGCTTTCAGCAGTCTACCCACTCAGTTTGCCTTAAAACCCAGATGATGCAATGCGCAAAGAAAAAAACAAGGAAAAATTTTGAGTGTCCCTTCATGCTGTAATATTATGCTTTAACATACCACTATGATACACCTTTGAACCATCCTACTAACAGGCAGACTTAGGTTCTATTAAGCCTAATAAACTATTCCTCTTTTATTAATCAAACAGCTCACTTCAAAGTTATAAAAAGAATTCTGTAATACAAGCTTGAAGGATAGTACAAAAATAATTGTAATTACTGGTGTTGCAGTGTATGTTTTTACCTATTACTCCAAGCCATTATTTTGTGAGACTACAGGGTACTTACAAGCAATTTGGTGTAGGGTCATAAATGCAGAAAATTTCTGTTTTAAAGTAAGCTATTCTATTTATCTCAGAGGGGGAAAAACGCAGCATTCTGGTTTTGGGATTTTTTCCGTATACATACACATACATTTACTAGTTGCTATTACTAGTTATATTACAAGCCACAAGCAGCCCTGCTGAATCCAGAGTGAGTATAAGTGAATTCACTACTGGCAAAAGGCTTATGCTAGGCTGTTTGCCTCACAGGCAGAAGTCGGCATCTAGAACTTATGCAGAGATGGTCCAAGGCTGTGAAGAGGTTTGGAAATCATTAGCAGGTGACATGTTAACCAAGTAATCCCTTCCATGATGAAAACCAAAACATTTGTTTAGCTAATCTTCTCATTCAAAGTTGGGGCAATGTCATGAGTATCTTTCAGCTGAGATCTTGAAAGTAGCTCAGCCGCTGTTACTCTGTTTTCACCACACCTACAGAGTTACGAGATTTCAACAAACTGAGCATGTTGCGTAACAAGTTGAGTCATGCTATTTTGCTCAAAGCGATAAAGTAAACTTCATATTTATTGTTTGTATATACCTGTCACTAACAATTTAATCCAGGGTTTTGATGGCATATGGCAACTCTTCCTCTCACTGCTGCAGAGTTTTAAATCCAAAAACACTTAACACATTTCACTTGTTTATAAATTTCCCCTGTGTACCGAGCTTTGCTCAACTTGAAAAGATGAAGAAATGCTAATTTTGACTATTGTTAGAAACAGACCAATAAAAGCACTAACAGCTTGGAGCACTAACATTTCATCAAAGCTAATGTACTTTCTGAATTCACAGAAAAGAAGGATGAGATTTTCTTCTTGGAAGTCTTCAGTGAATTGGGGGGCTTAGTCTGAAAGATTTCACATCAAATGGCCTGATTGTCCAGAAGGGGGACACTGACAACGTCCTGAAAATCAACCCGCTTTAAAAGCTGTCCAGCTGAGTAAACCATGATGAGGAACTTGTCATAATCCTTTTGAAAATTTAGCCTGCGATTCCGAACCTTATGTCCAGATCATCTAGTGTTACAATCCTGCAATCCTGACAGGCTACTGAAGTTGAGGGCGCTTGGCACCGTCTCAGCAGCACTCAGCACTCCATGTGATCAAACCAGACAGCTAATACAGTTCAGGCTAATGCGCTGAATGAACATACAAACAAAACAGGTTGAGGCAGAGCTATTTTAAGACTCTTCCTTAGAAAACCCGCAAACCATCAACAAGAGGCTTTACAAATGATGTCTATTTTATGAATGTGAATGGGTCAGAAAGAACACAGAACCACGAAGGGGACTGTAGTTTCAAATGGGTAGTGTTGCAGAAGGCGGGGTGAGGGGGAAGATTATTTTAAAAAGCTATTTTAAGTTTGAGGAAAGGAGGAGAGCACAGAGTTAGAGAGTAGACAAAATTGCACAGTGCTTTGAAAGGGAAGCCTTTGAAGTTTATACTTGAAAAGAGAATGCTGTGTATATATGGTGATAAAGGCGTAACAGGGAGTTTGGAAAAGATGGATAGTCTAGTTCTGGTCAGATTGAGCTGGTAGAGCAGAAAAATATGTAAGATGAAATACCAAAGCCAGAAGTTGGAAAAAGGACTGAAAAGAGACCAAGACTGAGAATGCAGGCAGTTTTGAAAGATAACAGAACAGACATGTAATGTGACAACATGCAAAGAGTAACATCCTTGATATGAATTCACAAATGCACAGCATGATTTTCATACAAGTAGCTAAAGAATTTTAAGTGGAATTTCTCAAAATAACACAAGTTAATTATGAGAGAAGGGAGATGGAGCAGAAAAGGCAAGAAATGAGTTTTTGAGGGCCAGGCAATCAGCAATGAGATACATCACCGGATATTTAAAGGATGGAGAAATTGGAAAAATTCATGTAAACATACAAAGCACATTTACACATGTGACAGAGGGGATAAAGCACATGTATGACTAGAGCACAGCTAGATATTTTCTGATAGAGTATTTTTTGGACTAGAACCATAAAATATGGTGGAACAAACTGAGAGATAAGTGACCAGCAGATGCATTAAGTACGTTTGCTGAACAGAGTCAGAGATAGGACGACTGTATTATTCTACAGTGGGGCAAAGGAGGGCAGACAATGTATTTGGGGGTAATGGAAGGGTGTAAGAATGGGTCTGTTCTTATATATAAGAACAGGTATAAGAACAGATCTGGAAGCTGAAGTGTACAATGAGAAATAAAACATACACTGAAAGACAAGGTATGAGAAAGCATACACGAGTAAAGAGCATGTGAATTGAAGAAGAGCAGACCACTGATTAGTAACTTGGTTATTATGGAACCATTTGAATGTACACAGACAAAAGATATAGTGCGGAACTACGTAATTTCAGGCAGAAGAGTGATTAATAGCTATAATGAAGTCATATATTGAGGGTGTGAGTAAGCAGTTACAAACAAGTATTAGGGATGTATGTTAAGAACAGGGACAGGATAATTGATGCCGGAGGAGTTACTTTGGTACATGTGAATGCCTTGGGATAATGAAAGGAAAGAAAAGGTTAGTAGAGATAGCTGGGGATGCGGTAGGTATACAGGACTAGAAAAGGGAAAAGTTAGAGCAGCAGCATACAGGTTTATAATTTAAAGATGTGCTCTCATCTCCTGCTTGTATCGAGGATTACACAGAAGAATGACGATACAGTGGCAGAGAGGCTGACAACTGCGTGCTTTACATCTTGGTGAACGTATAGAACAGATGGAAAGAGAAGGTAGGATATTTGGATGGACAGGTAAAGTTGCAAAGGGACGCAAAAGCACAGGGCAGCAGTATATATACAGGCGTGTGCATACTGGACTCTGGAGTGTAAAGGAAGGGTAGGTGACAGTAAGAGCATGTACATATGTGCCAAAGCAAAGGAGACAGCGAAATGCGTACGTATACGTGTAGGCAGGTGTGCAATTACAACAGCTGGGCCAGGAACCACGAAGCTCATACACCCAGGCGAAGCAGCAGGGGCACGGCGCTTGCACCCAGCTGGTGGCAAAACCTCCCGGGAGCCCGCCCGTAGGCACCCGCGGCAGCCGCGGCTGGCAGGCGGTCTGTGCGGCCGGGAAAATGGCAGGCGGCGTGCCCGTCCGCCGAGAGAGCAGCGGGGCGCCGCGGGAGCGCAGAGGGGCAGGCGGGGCGGCCGCACCGGAGGCGCTGCGGGGCCAGGGACCCCGGCGGGCCGCCCCGGGGAGGCGGGAGCCCACCCCGGCCGCCGCCGGCCTGCTGGCAGCGCACCTGCTCGTACGGGCTGCGGCGGGGGCAGGCGGGCGAGCGAAGCCTGCAGCGGCGGGCTACGGCCCGGGCGCCTCTAGAGGCTTCCTCCCCGCGCCGAGGACACCGATGGCGGGGACGCGGGTCGTCCCGGGCCCGCTCCACTCACCCTTCGCTGGAGGTCTCCTCCTCGGCCATGGCGGCGGCGCGGCGGCCGGCAGCTGGCGGCGGAGGGGCGGCGGCCGGCAGCGCAGCGAGGGACAGCGCGACGGCGGCGGCGGCGGCACCGGCCATCACGGGCTCCTCCCTCCCTGCCGCCTGCCCGCCCGCCCCCTGCGTCATCCCGGCGGCGGCCGCGCACGCCATGGAGCGGGGCGGGCCCCGCTGCAGCCGCCGCGGCGTCGGGGTACCCCTGAGAGGGGAGGGAGGGTGCCCCGGCGCTTCCCAGCCGCTTCCCAGCCGCCCGCGGCCTTGCTGCAGCCAGGCTGCCGGGATCCCGTTTGTAGGCCCCGCGGCCCCCGGGCCCGATGCCGAGGTAGCAGCGCCCGCCGGCCGGCAGCGCCCGCCCGTGAGGAAGGGCTAAGGCTTCCCGGCCCGGCGGAAGGGGGGGTGAAGGCCCGGCGGCGGCGGGGGGCGGGGGGTGTGTGAAGGCCCGGCGGGGCTCGGCTCCGTCGCCCTCGGGAGCGGCTCTGCCCTGTGGGCCTCGCGTCTCACCGATGACTGCCTGGTGAATGAATGTACTGAGGGACATGGGCACCAGGGTACCTGCAACGAGGGGCAGCAGGCCAAGAGATCCCCAAAACAACGAGCAGGCATCCTTGAGCGTCAGAACTCCCCTTCGCTCCTCTTGTACTAGTCAGCAACGTCCACTAATTAGCGTCCCCTAAGTGAACCAGCTAATTATAACACGAAAAACACACCTCTGTTGGAAGAGCTACCCACCTCCAAAGGGAGACCCCCCCCCACCCACCGAGCACGCATAGCAATTTTAAAGGGAGCTCTGTCTTTAAATCAAAAGTAGAAATAACCAACGACTAACAAGTAGGTGTCGAAGCAAAAGCAGAAATAACCAACGACTAACAAGTAGGTGTCGAAGCAAAAGCAGAAATAACCAACGACTAACAAGTAGGTGTCGAAGCAAAAGCAGAAATAACCAACGACTAACAAGTAGGTGTCGAAGCAAAAGTAGAAATAACCAACGACTAACAACTAGGTGTTAACAGTAGGCGTAGTGACTCTGTTTAATTGTATAAATATGTGATTCAAGGATAACGGGGTGTGCTAGCTCTGTTGAATTACTGCCTAGCGCCCATCTCTGCGCAGAAATGGAATAAAGCAAATATCTCGAGTCGGTGTGTGAACTGGTTCTTGCGCACCGGGTAAAGAACCCATCTTTGGGACAACATACTGATGAGCCTGTTTCCCACTGCGTAACGTATAGTGTAACAGCTGGGGGACTGAATGCTGACTAATTACGTATCGGAGAGGTAGCAAGGCCTCCATGCCAGCACACAGCTGACAGGTAAAGTAGGAGAGGTAGCAGAACCCAAACAAAAGTCTCAGCCCCTCCACAAACAGAGGTCATTCGCCAGTTTGCTTAGCAGGGCCCACAGAGATGGCAGCAATGGTAGTCAGCACAAGGTTTCCAGGTTGGTAATTTGTGTTTGGTTTTATACAGCAAATTAGGAGCTTGGGATGCAACTTAAATATTATCTGTCCCTGAGACAATTACCAGTAGAATGCCTATTGCAATTTTCATTTTTAAGTGTTTTGAAAGACATGTGCAGCCATGTCTATGGGGAGGAGAATGCTGGAGGAAAGGGATGCGCTTGTTTTAGACAGCTTTTAGCCTCACAATGTAGGCTGTGTTATTTTTCAGCTGTGTAAGGACTGCATTGGTATTGAACAATCAACAAACCTTAACTGAAATAAAGCATCAAGGTGCAATGAGTGGAAGGAGTGGCAAGAAGTTTTTAAGTCTTGCATTTCTTCTGAATTTTGCCACTGAGCTAAAGCACTTTAGAAAAACAGATGGAAGATTGCTTACTGTTTCTTTTGGTTTCTGAAATCCTTTGATAAAAGACATAAGGTTAATTTGGTAATAGCTGAAGTTATTCTCGGCTAAAACCATTCTGCAATTTTAACAACAGTGATTGTTGAGATTACACAATCTCAGCTAAAGTTTGTTTGGCTGTGTCACAATGGTTTGGCAATCTGACATTTTTCTCTGAAGAGTGTGTTTATTTTTCATTATTGCTCTGAAAGGTTGAATGTGAATATCTATGAGTGCAAAAGTATATGATTGCTGGTACACATTTGCAATGATGCTCTCTAGAATTTGCAAAGAGCCTGAAACAATAGCTCTGAATACTATGATTTTTTTCTTCTTAATTTCAGTGGAATAGTAAGTTTAAAACCTCATAAGCAAGATTAATGCCCTACTCCTGGAACATGCAAGTGTTCAGATGCAATTATCTCTGTGATTTTAATTCAGTGGTGTTCACACAAGCACTAATTGGTTACACTTGTTTAAGAATGTAAATGTAGGAGTAGCCCACTCACCTTCAGCAGCCCCTCTTTCTCTTACTTTTCTCAGCCTTTGATAGAAATGACTCAGTTTCTTTAGAGCTGATTTGATTATGTGGATAAATCAGCTGTATTTCTGTGCACGAAGAAATGACTGCAATAATGCTGACAGAAAAAAAGAGGGTCATGCATCAGTTGGCTGATGTTATGGTGTAAATGAATGAAGGACAGCTGTATCATAATGAAAAGCAAATAGTTCAGATGAGTTTTTCCATTTTGTATTTCAGAGAACTTTTGGGGGACATTGAAAATGTCTCTCACTCTAAGGGAATGGTCCCTGTTGCTGTTTAGTCTCTCACCTCTCTATGTTGATTTTTAGTGGGACTTGCATCTGGCTCTCTTTATTGAATTAGTTTAATAACCCTCTTTAATAAGAGGGTGCTACTGTAAGCCAGAATTTTATTTTCAGATCCCATCATCTAACATAGATAAGGTTAAAATAGGGAGACTTTCTTTTCTCACAGTGATAAAACAAAATTTAAAAAAAAAACCCAAACCAACAGATGTCTGCTCACTTTGTTGTTATCCTTACACATTCCTTTGTTATACTTTTTTGGGGGCAAACATTTTTTCCTGCTAGCATTAGAAGAAAAAACAAGTTCCCTTTGCTGGGGGAAGAAAAGCAATCCAGCTGACCTCACAAATCCTCCTTGTCCTGGACTGAGATTAAAAAAAATCAATCTCCATGCTAGAGAAAAGACTCCAGATGACATTACAGAAGTTTGAGTGTCAGAACCATCTTGCTCACTCTGGATTTCACATAATAACTTTGAGACTATCTATCTTAGAGGTCAGTTCACAGTAAGTATCATTGTTCTTAGCTGTTTAAGATTTGGGGTTGTACTATTGTCTATGTCAATATTCTTCAAATACACAGAATTTCTGTATTATATGTATTACGCTTGTGATACTACTTTCGATCCAACAGAAGTAGCTACTGGTCTGCTAGAGCTTGTGACTTAATGGCAGCATGAAAAGAGCACAATAGTGTTTATCACCCATGTTTTTTGTAATGACCCACTTAGTAAGCTACTTCTCTAAACTGCATCACAAATGGCTTGCTAAAATCAGTCTGAGCAAAATCCATAGAGAAGGCTGACCAGGCCAAGTACATACAGACTGAGGGGGAAAAGGTTGTTCATGCTTGTTATTTATATGAAAGTGATAAAACTGGCAGCCTGATGAAAGGAACATCGTATGCTATGCCTATTCTGATTTGGTAGCAAAAGCTAAGATGGCACCCCAGCTCACGAACGACGGGGCTCACATTAGTTGCACCGTGTGCTGCTTCATCAAGCGTGTAGTTGACTACCATACAGCCTCTGCAGGCCCCTTGTTTCTTGCTCCCACAGAGCCTTTTCCTCTGAGTGTCTGCTCCACATGTCCTCCGAGTTTTAATTCAGGCATAACTTCCAGCTGAAAATTTGAGCCTTGCATCCCAGGTAGCCCAGGTTGAAAAGGAGAGCCACCTTATTTTGACATTTTGCAGGGACTCAGGAGAACAAGGAAGAAGCAGAATAAAACTGATTGGTTTCTGCAAATTAACTTGTTCGTGATGGCAAGAGGACCTTGAAGCTGTCATAGGATGTCCCTGGGAGCTCCTATCCATGCCTTGCTGTCACGGGAGGACTTAGCTTATCTGCCATGCTTCTTCAGGGGAGAAGCCTTACTATGTTTGTCAAATGCCTCAGGGACTGGAGCTGCAGGTGTTGGAGCTAGCTGTGGCTAAGCCTGAGCAGAAGCCCAACTAGGGCCGGCGGACTGAAGATTTACACAGCACTCAGGATGTGTAAATGAGGACATCTGTCCAGAGTCCTGTCATCTGTGTTTCTCTGGGAAGAGCTCTTGGTGTTGCTGAGGTTTGGGGGGAATCCTGACATCAGCTGAGCCTCTGCTGCCTCGTTCCAGACCTCGGTATTATGGCAGTCTGGAGCTAGATGTTTCAACCCTGGATAAGTCAGTGAAGAAAGGAAAAGTAATAACCATGTCAGTCTTTGGTAGAGTCTGCAGATTCATATTACTGTGCACTCTTAGGCCCCAGTGGTCTTCAAGGGCACTGCAGCCCACAGGCAGCTTGGTCAACTTTTTATCTGTCTTACTGCTTTGTAGACTCTGTCACAGTGCTCCCCTGCAAACTGTAGTGGCAGTGTGAGACCAATGGCAGCACGCTTGTTACGTTCCTAGTGTGACTGCTCCATGTCATCCTGTTTCTTAGACATATCTGGGTGTGGGAAAGGAGTTTAAAATCAGTATAGGTTGACCAAGAAGTGTTCAACTACGTGGAGGACCTCCTTGACATGAATTTTGCCAGCATCTTCCAACCAACATGTTTCCCGCCTCTGGTGAGCATAAGGAGGCTATTTCTACAGATACCCAAAGTCCTGGAAGCTGTCAGGGATGTTGGTGATACAGGAGACGCTTCTTGAAGCAAGGCTAGTGTCCTGCTGTGGTCCTTGTGCCTGAGGCCTGCCCTGCATAGGGAAACAATCTGTCTCAGCCTCTTGTCCTTTCACTTCCATGCTGTGCAGGAGGGCAAGCTTTCTTGTGCCACTTCCAAGACTTGTGTCTGATCCCGCTCTGGGAGCGGCTGCCTGTGGACTGGGAAACCTAGAAGACTATGGCCACGACTGTGAGGGGATGGTCCTCAAATGAATGGGTGGGGCAAATGAGCCTCTGTGAGTCTGGCACCTGAACAAAAGTGGTGCAGTTGAGGAGAGTTGTAAGAAGTTTTGCTGGTTACTTCACCAGGGTCATGTCATGTCAGCAAAATAAATAGCGGTCCTGACTGAGTTGCTGTTTACAACATCTCAGAGTGGGTTTGTATTTAGAGCTTCTACAGCACCATTTTGAAACCGCGCCCACAGCACTGTGGTAGGAACTTGTGTAACTGTGTGCAAGAGTCAGCTACGGGGAGGCCAAGAGAAGTTTAAGTGCTCCAAGAATCAGAATGCTTTGGATTGGAAGGGACCTTTAGAGGTCATCTAGCTCAACTCCCCTGCAGTGAGCAGGGACAGCTTTAACCAGATCAGGCTGCTCAGAGCCCTGTCCAAGCTGACCTTGAATGTTGCCAGGGATGGGGCCTCCACTACCTCTCTGGGCAACCTGTTCCAGTGCTTCACCACCCTCATTGTAAAAAATTTCTTTCTTATGTCTAGTCTAAATCTATTCTTTAGTTTAAATCCATTATTCCTTGTTCTGTCACAACAGGCCTTGCTAAAAAGATTCTCCCCATCCTTCCACTAGGCCCCCTTTAAGTACTGAAAGGCTGCAATAAGGTTTCCTTGCAGCCTTCTCTTCTCCAGGCTGAACAACCCCAACTCTCTCAGCCTGGCCTCATAGGAGAGGTGTTCCAGCCCTTGGATCATTTTTGTGGCCCTCTTCTGGACCCGCTCCAACAGGTTGATGTCCTTCTTGTGCTGAGGGCCCCAGAGCTGGACGCAGTGCTCCAGGTGAGGTCTCACCAGAGTAGAGTAAAGGGGCAGAATCACCTCCCTCGACCTGCTGGCCACGCTGCTTTTGATGCAGCCCAGGATATGGTTGGCTTTCAGGGCTGCAAGTGCACATTGCCGGCTCATGTCCAGCTTTTCATCCACCAGTACCCCCAAGTCCTTCTCCACAGGGCTGCTCTCAATCTCTTCATCCCCCAACCTGTACTGATACCAGGGGTTGCCCCGTCCCAGGTGCAGGACCTTGCACTAGGCCTTGTTGAAGCGAGTGAACTGCGAAGAGCAGTGCCTAGTACATCTCTATTGATGTATCAGCAACAGCTGAGGCCGTGACAGGCTGTGTCGCTAGGCTGAACTTCCACCTTGTCATACTTGGCCATTCCAGAGTACACGATGCTCATGTGATTAACCTGAACTTCCCTCCTGGATACAGGAGTGCTGGGGAGAGACAAGGTCTCATGGTTTCAGGTGGGTGGAAGGGTGCTCCCAGCCAAGGGTACTGTGACTGTGTCTGTCAGGGTCATATATGCCAGCTGTGAGAACCTGTGTCAATGAGACATTCAGCTGCACGAGACAGGGCGTGTAATCTATGCAGTGTCTCTTATGCCACGACCTTCTGTTTTCTCTTCCTCAGCTATGAATGTGATTACCTACATGAACACACAAGCTGCAGACAAGTGAGTCTTCCAGGCTTTCTGGAGAAGTCCACACGGAGCAATGAGGCTATCCTAGTTTTGATTACAACCAGTAAGACACAACTGGCCAAAAAGGTCAGGGTAAACATTAGATGAGACTGTCTGTGAAATAGCATTTAGTTAGTGATCTGCAGGACCAGAATGAGGAGTAGGATCAGCATGAACCCCATGAAATTCAGGAGGGCAGCCTTCAATGAACTTGGAGAAGAGGAAGGCAGCGGTCCCCCGGGAACCTTGTATAGCAGGTAAATGGAAAAGAAAGAGTGAATTCACAGGAGTTGCTAATATTAAGAGCATAAACACAGGTTTTCATTGTGAAGTGAAATCAGCAACTGTAGTTAGGAAACCAGCTTGGCTAAATCACTCAAACTCAAGAAACAAACCTATAGGGAAGGAAAGTGGGTTAGGCTGTTAGGGCTAAGAATGAAACAGAAGCATGTAGGAACAAAATAAAAAAGATGCAAGCATGAAATGAAATGCAACTAGCAAGCAAAATAAAAAACCCTACATCACTCTAAAAGCCCACTAATTGTGTGAGGTAGAAAGGGTTCTCTAACTGTAAAGTGAGAAAACTAAAAGGTGTCAGGAAGGCAGTACCTTCTAGACTTCACTACAAAAGATCAGTAAAATAAGGAAACTAATGCATTAGCCTCAGTTAAGAAAAGGGTGGAGTACTTAAGTCAGGTATTTTCAAATTGACCTCAAGTCTCTCTGTATCTCTGTCCTAGCATACTTAAACTCCTAGCATATTTAAAGATCTTGCTAACAGAATCTCAGCGTCAATAATCAATGTCTTTGAGAAGTTATGGATGTTAGGTAGGATAGAGGGAGGCTGTAAAGTGACAACCATGGTGAAGGGGAGGGAGGAGACAAAAGAGGCGATATAAAATTATGGATTAAGCAAAATAATTTCAATTTCTAGAAAAACAGTGAAACAAATAAATATATTTGTACACCCCTGAAAAATAAAATAGAGATGAGTAACCATCAGCAAGAAATCATGTCTCAAAAATCTGATTGCCTTTACAACAGGATGACATATCTTGTGGATAGAGGAGAGCTATAGATGTGGTATGTCTTGATTTTCAGGTACCTTTCCCTGTGATTCCCATAAGCAAATTAATAAAGCGTGTTCTACATTGAGCTACAGCTAGGTGTGTGCAAAGCTTGTTGGAACACCAGAGTAACAGGGTGGTTCTGCATCAAAATGGAAATGTGTATCAAGTTGGATTGCACAGATCCAGAATCTGGTGACCTGAGGAATGCTTGTAAAAGCGAAAATGCTTATTGAATTAATGTATGTATCAGACTGGGAAGGAGTAAGTATGCTGGAGGACAGGGACAGAATAAAAAATTATCTTCAATTAGAAATATCAAAAAAATGGGAAGCTAGTCAACCAAAACAGCTGCAGACCTCGGCAGGAATAATCAGCTGGTAGGGAAAACTGGTTAGGTAGCAGTTCTGTACAATAGTAACTCAGGCTTTGAGTAGTCACAGACTGGGTGTGAGTCAACCATGGCTTGTTACTGGAAAAAAAGATAAGTATCCTGCTGGGATATATTACAAGGATTAGAGTTTGCAAGACTTGGCAAGGAATGCTGCTTTGCTTAGCAGTTGTAAAGCTAGTTTTGGATGTTGCACGTGAAGAAGGATGTGGACCACCTGGAGAGCAACCAGAATGTCAAGGGGCCTAGAGGAAATACTGAATTATTTCAGATTGGTTAATTAGGGAAGAATAAGATGAGTAGGAGAATGACAACTGTCCACAAAACTGTGAGAAGTTACTGATGAGATGGAAATAGCCTGTTTTCTATGTCCACGATGGGCAGAAATTGCAACCAGGATATTTTAGGTTAAACATTAGGATAAACATTCTTCAAGCATAGAGGTACTGGAAAAAAAGATTGCCAGTGGTATGGTCAGGGTCTGTCATTGGGATCAAGAACAGGCTACGTACATATCGTATCCTCCATAAATAGAAATTTAGTAGGTGTAGGGGAGCTGCCTGGAGGCAGGGAGGCTGTGAATATGACTTTCTGATGACACTTCAGCCCTATATTTCTATTGTTGCTAATGTCATCAAGGCCAGCTGTGGCTGCAGAATGGACTGGGATGGGCAGGGATCCATAGAATGGTTTGGGTTGGAAGGGACCTTCAAAGGTCATCCAGTTCCACCCCCTCTGCAACGGGCAGAGACACCTTTCACTAGATCAGGTTGCTCAAAACCCTGTCCACCCTGACCTTGAACACTTCCAATGATGGGGCATCCTCAACTTCTCTGGGCAGCCTGTTCCAGTGTCTCACCAACCTCACTGTAAAAAATTTCTTCCTTGTATCCAATCTACATCTACCCTCTTTCAGTTTGAAACCGTTGCCCCTTGTCCTATCACTACAGGACTTGATAAAAATGGATCCTGTCCACCAGTACAAACATTGTCCCATCTCATGTCCTGGAATACATGCCACTCCATTTGATAGTAATTGAAGGTTTCAACCCCCAAAAATTCTCCTCATAATCCTGCTCCTAGTTAAGTTAATTTATCTGTGAAACACAGTGCAACTTCTCTGGTGTAATCCTGATCTCATCCTAACCCTGTTGGTTGTAAATAAAAACTTGTGCAATGTTTCGGAGTTTTCTTTTTTATGTAAGACTACATCTCTTTTTTTAACCTTAAAACTTATGTTGTAATACACAACTGGTCAACAATCTCCAAACATCTGCCATGGGAAGTGTCTTGTGGGTACTGTACTTCATATCTGGTAAGCTCTGAACCTGAGAATTTCCAGTCATTACTCTTGAGAAATAATTTCATACTGCAGGCTTTTTTTTTTTTGTTAAAAATATGGTTTTTAACACTTCTTTATACTTGAAATAAAAGAATAAATTCTTAATGTTTTTAACCAGATTCATAAAAATAGCTGATAGTTTTCCAGCCATGTTGAGTCCCAGTTATGTATGTATACAACATGAGTAAAGAATAATTACCTTTACTAGTAAAGTATTTTGCTTTATATGTGTGAAGAAAATATTGAAAGCAATATGTAAAGTCAGTAAGCATGTTTGGTTATAATTTTTTAATTGCTGTTTCTTCTTGTGAGAGAAATTGTTCTTTCTTTTGTTCTCTTTTGATAATAAATCATTAGGGCTCAATAAGGCAAAAAGAAATATTTGTTATTTGTACTGATTCTAGTTGGTAGGAAGTAGTAGTAGAGTGGAAAATACTTCTCTCCTTGGAGTTTGGCCTTTTTAACATCAAGATCATTTTTGTAAGGCAAAGTCAAGGTAAGTAACTGCTTAAACTCCGTTTAAAAGTACTTTTTTTTTTTCTACTTTGTAGCCCCTGTCACTGGCCAGATTCAGCCCTGCGAGTTTTTTCTTAAATTGGGGAACGCAGTGATAGAGAACCCAGTTATGTCTGTGGTGCACTGTTTTTGTTTACAAGAAATGTACACAATGTCCTATTTCCCTGAAAAGAGGAAGAATCAAACAACAGGAGGAAGATCGGCTGCTTACGGTTTGTTCTTTTGACTTTCTCTTGGTGACACACAACTGCTGCTTCTCTTGCTCTCTGTGGCTTTTTTTCTGTTTGCTTGCTGGGTGCTGATGACACATAGATACATGCTGCCATCCCAAACAATACTCAACCTTTGCATTCGCATTCAAACCACAGTGATACCCTTTATACCATGTATCTTTCTTCCTACCCCAGCCTTGTCATGCTTGTCCAGATTTCAGCCAGCATTTTTTACTGTGTCAGTTACTGCTAAATAAATGCAAATTTAGCATGATTAGATAATTCTGTTCTGAACTGCTATTTTCAGCAGTTCCCACAGAGCAAAGTCAATGGCTACTCCTAGAGACAGCAAACCTACGGAATGAGCTTATATTAAAAATTAAATATGTATTTATGTAATCATAGTGCTCAAAGTCCTGCGGTCTGTGGCAGCATGTATGCTGTATTTGTGACTTTTTTCCTTCTGGATGAAAATACGCTATCACTTCTGAGGGAAAAGGGCTCTTTCTCCCACCGGTATTTCTGACAGGACTTCAGGAGAGGGCTAGCTTTGGAACTGCTGCTTCCCACAGCAACAGAATGGTGCTGAACTGTTGCTGTGAGAGGCAGGAACCCCCGGAGCGAGCACAGCTCTTGCTGAGTCTTGAGCTAAGGAGGAGGAAAGAATGAGTGACCCGGCTGCTTGTGGAAGCAGCCCTTTCCTTTCCTGGATGCTGTGAGTCTCTTAGTTCCAGCTGAGGTCCTCATTCAGCTGTCCCGCAGCTACTATCAATTATAGCTGTATGATCTGCCTCTGTGTTGGGCAGGGAGCGCTCACAGAGTTCAGAGCTTGTCCAAAGGTGGGAAAACGTGCGGTTCAGCCGTGGAAGAAATGGCTCCTGTGAACGGCAGAGCTGGTGCATCTGAAGTTCCAGAAACTCCACTATTACAACAAATCCCATCCATGAGCGTTCAAGGATTTAACAGGATAGTCTCTGAAATGGAGTAAAAATCTTTCGTGGAGGAAGGGAGTATCATTTTTTTCCTAACTGGTTGTGGAACAGAGTTATTCTCTCAGTGTTACCACATCTGCACCTCAAGACAGCTAGCTGTCACTCACACCTTGTCGTGGTTTAGCCCCAGCCAGCAACTAAGCACCACGCAGCCGCTCGCTCACTCCCCCTACCCCGATGGGATGGGGGAGAGAATCAGAAGAGTAAGAGTGCGAAACACTCCTGGGTTGAGACAAGAACAGTTTAATAACTGAAATAAAGTAAAATAGTAATGATAATAGTAACAGTATAATAATAACAATGATATACAAAGCAAGTGATGCACAATGCAATTGCTCACCACCCGCTGACCGATACCCAGACAGTTCCCGAGCAGCGATTGCTGCTCCCTGGCCACCCCACCCCACCCCCCCCCAGTTTATATACTGAGCATGACGTCATGTGGTATGGAATAGCCCTTTGGCCAGTTTGGATCAACTATTCTGGCTGTGCCCCCTCCCAGTTTCTTGTGTACCTGGCAGAGCATGGGAAGCTGAAAAGTCCTTGACTAGCATAAGCAGTGCTCAGCAACAACTAAAAACATCAGCGTGTTATCAACATTCTTCTCCTACTAAATCCAAAACACAGCACTATGCCTGCTACTAGGAAGAAAATTAACTCTATCCCAGCCGAAACCAGGACACACCTCCAGGTAAGCTCCTTGGTGAACAAGTTCTTCAGCTGAACTGACTAGAACCAGATGGGATGCCAACAGCAGCTGTGGTCACACCTTTTCATTAAACCAAGCGTATGATTCTGTGTGATGTTGGGAAGTTTTGTCATTGACCTAGTGAAGATCAAAAGCAAATCCTAATGGCTGCCCGCAAGACCCTGTGATGTCAGTAAGTTTCATCATCGTACTTTTGTACCAACTTCTTAACACATCGTGACTTCGATCTGCATGTGCACAGAGACCCAATCAACTAGAGCTCTTATCAAGCTTCTGGGATAAAGCTGCTTTGAGTTAGTTTATGTTTCATACAAATTTAACTCCATTAATTGTCACGGAATTTCTTTTCAGTTGCACTGTTGCAACCAAGTGCAGAGCTTTTGCCTCAAATGTCTCCCAGCTTCAGAAAATGTTCTGATCAGGAATCTTTTAATTTCTTTCATTTTTCTTGATGTTGAAGTTGTTTCACTAACCCTTCTTTATCTTTGCTGCTGAATATACATTTGATTACTAAATTTAGTGCTTCTCTTCACATGACCTATTTCTTTTGAGTCTTAATGCTGTTGCTTGGATACGCTTCTCTCTTGTAAGTGAGGCACTTGGTTTCATCTGGCTTTTTTCTGTGCTTTGGGCGATACAAATGGATTGTTATTGAATATTTTTTCAGGTTTTTAAATGTATTTGGTTTGTCTGGCACCCTGGTTTCAGCAGAACTTTTGTCTTTGATTGCAGATCTGTTGTTTTATGTATAGTGTATCCTGTGTAACATTGAATAGCTTGCTATTCTTGCTTTTCTTTACAGTCGGTTACAAAAATGACACTATTATGCAGAGTAAAGGCCAATCACTACATAACTTATAGGAATACTAATATTTAGAGAGAAACAGGGAAATACTCAATTTCCTTTTTTTATGTGTACTGTAGCTGCAAGTTAATTCCTGGAGCGCCTTACATGAATTCATCTTTTTGTTTTAGTCCTGGGCTAGTAAAAGTATACAACGGGAATAAACTAAAGCATTTTAATTTGGGCTTAAGCATTCTTACTCCTGTATGGAGTTTTGCTTATACCATTTTGAAAAAGGTATAGTAGACTAGAACAAGAAAAAGTTGAAGGGAAGGGTGGCAGAGACTTTCAGAGGTAGAGAATAGCTACCATGTGTGGAGAAGTTGAATAGGTTAGAATTCTTGGCCTGGAAGAGTGATGATGGAAAGCAGCACAAGAAAAATCTTTAAAGCAATGGATGGTGTGAAAGGTAAACAAGAAGCAAGCATTCACATAATCTCACACTACAAGAATTATGAGCATCCTGTGAATCATATAACATGAAAAATCAAACATGAATGAAAAAAAAATCAGAAGGAAGTACTTTTTCACGTGACAGAAATAGTGGAACGTGATGCTGTTGGAGGCTGAGGAGCCAGTACTATAAAAAAGGGAGTAAGTAGGGTAATGGCAGGTGTCTGTTGGTTGCCATTGAAGATAGCGTCCAGATAGAAACCCCATCTCAATCCTTTTGTCACTGATTGCTGGAAGCTGAAAAACATGTACAAGAAGGTTCAGAGCATGTTGCTAGATTTTTGTATGGGTTGTATTCTGATTTAAATAACGTGCTGTCTGGCCTATGCTGCTGCATCTTCACTGCTACTTGTAACTGTGCTGACTGGATTAAAGATAGCACACATTACCTCCCTATGCTACAGGCACATCTTGATTTTGCTGTGTAGGGTGTTTCGGACATGTAGAGCAATTCTGAGAAGAAAGGGGAAACTTTTAAAGTTTATTCTTGTCAAAACATTCCATATGCTTACTGGTATGTGGCTAAATAATCACACTGATGTGAGTGTTTAATTCCGTGTATTTTCTTTGTAGGTGCACCCAAAGTTTCATTATGGTCTGTACTGCTGGAGAAATAATAGAAATCAAGGAGTTAGAATTCTGTGAAGAGAGCAGTAATTGATGGCGATGTGTTGTGGAAGCATATGCCTGAAATGAATTAAGTACTTGGACATTCCATTTATTAACAGTATTACCAAATGTTACTTACATGAAGACGTTACTGTAGGCTGTGTGAAAGAAAATTACTGCATATGCTTGTGAACAATCTGTCCTGGTTTTGTCTGGGATAGAGTTAACTTTTTTTTTTCCCTAGTAGCTAGTATAGTGCTGTGTTTTGGATTTAGTATGAGAATAATGTTGATAACACACTGATGTTTTAGTTGTTGCTGAGCAGTGCTTACGCTAGTCAAGGACTTTTCAGCTTCTTGTGCCCTGCCAGCGAGTAACGTATAGAAACATGTTCTTGATGGGTAACATCTTGTGTAAAGAACTGTTGGCTTTTGAGGCTGATGCAGAACACCGCTCTCTCAAGAAAAAGAATAAAGTGCCCACCTAACTAGAGAAGCAAAAAGCTTAAGTTGCTTAAACATAGCTGTATAATACCATTTTAGTTGCTATGTGGTATACCTCTCCTCCAGCTGTTGCTTCAGAAAGCTGCGTATCTATCATCAGTCTTGCAGTGTATCTGCCAGCCCTCTGCAGATATTTTTGATACCCAAGGGTGTGTCAAGTGGCAGTAGATGATGCAGATGATCTCTGTGAGAGGCAGCTGAAAGGTCACCCAGGGGTATCTCGCTGACACTCCTTCAGGTAACAGAAGTGTGGAGGAACCTATCTGGGGAACCAGTTCCTCACCTAGATCTGTCAGAGCACTGATGTGCAGCCCCAAAAATATAAAAGTTTATACTTTAGTTGCATGGGCTGAACTTAGTGGAGTCAATACAAATAAATTGCATTAAAAAAAATCATGTATGTGTGAGTTGTGCAAGAGCAGATTCCATATGGAACACAGTACAGTACTGGGTACATTACTTTGATTAAATTTTTACTTGATTTTGGTACCTAGTATGGAAGAAACTTTAATAAAGGTCAGTTAAATGCTAAGGTATTGTTTCTTCTGGTCTTTTAAAGAACTGTAATTTCTTTACCATTTTCCTCCTTATTAATATATGTTCAGATGCTGTTGAAATTGTCCTGTATTTAAAATAGCAAATAAATATATATGGCTTTTGAAATTAAAAAAAAACATTGGTGAACTAGCTTTATTATCCACTGCATCCTTCAGAGAGTTGAATAATGACACATAGTGAATAAATCAACAATTAAATATAACTACCCCATGACAAAAAACTAAAAAAAAAAAATTAACAAAACAACTATTACAGATCTAGACAACAAAATCCAGGAAGATATCAATATCTAGAATAATCTGCAAAATGTCCATCAATCAAAAATCATTAAAATAATATTGCATAAATAATACTACATCTTACCATAAGAGCTCTACCTTTTTTTAATCAATGTTAACATTTTTGGCAAACTTATCATGTTGTTTTTCTTAGTGTTTATCACACAACATTACTTTGTTCATACAACAAAATCCCAGGAGTATATTTAGACCTCCTGAAAGACCATTTAACTAAATGAGGCACAAATGTCTGTTGAAGGTAAAACGCCTTTCACCTTTGAATCTTAAAGTCCTCTTTAAAAATGTCAGACAGGGATCTTCTGATTACTTTGCTAATGATTAAGGAAAAAATCCAATGTATCTGATAACTCAATATTGCTTCTTATTAACAGTTCCCTAAGCAAGGGATATGGAAAACTTAAGTATATTCACAACATGTCTTTCTTCTGGCTAGATGATGCTGATATCTATAGTTTTACAGCATGCTGTGTCAGTACTGCCAAGTAGATCATTACATTCAGTGTGAGATACTGTAATTACATCATCTAATATTGCCAGTACTTATCCTAATTCTGCCATTTACCAATCTCCCCGCTTTTAAGAATGTTAAATGCCCAGAATGTCTTAGAGCAGAGTGTTTCAAACCTAGGTTAGTGTAAGTTTCAAACCTCTCTGAATTGATAAAGCCCTACGGCTGCATACATTCTCAGTGGTTTCAGAGCACACAACCATGTTAAGCAGGAACGGGCCCAGAATAGCCTGTTCTACCAGTCATTGCACAGATTCGTATTTCCAGACGCACAAAGATCCTCATTTCCAGCAGGTCCTACCTATCTGCCGTGTGGAGAACCACCTCTCTAAACACGGTTGCCATACACCACGAAGGGCAGCCTTTCAGCCCTTACCTTCAGCCATCTGTAAGTGCCTGAGGGAGTGTCTTGACTGTGTGTGTTACCGGTGCGCTTACGCTGGCGTGGCGACTGCTTGTGGACGCCTGAAACCATCTCACTGAGTCTGGAGATGGGATTTCAGTTCAGCCGAGCTGGCTTAGCAGGGACGCAGGATCAGACCTGCTTCTTACTCTCACTTTTGTCAGTAAGCTGCCAGCTTCAGAGTGACAACGTAAATGAGTGCTGGCAGTCACTTACTATTTCCCAGCATTTCCACAGGGTCCAGAAAGGCAGACAAGTTAAGTGAGAAAGAATCATAGATACCGTCGCAGGTGTGGATTTAATAAAGCAATAGAGGATTTAATCCCCCCACACCTCAACATTAGCCTTCCCCACCTAGTTCCCTGCTGTTGTACAGAGTCATGGTTTAACCTAGTAGGCAGCTAAACACCACACGGCTGTTCACTCACCCCCCACAGTGGGATGGGAGAGAGAATCGAGGAAAAAAAAGTAAGATTTGTGGGTTGAGACAAAGACAGTTTAATAGGACAGAAAAGGAAGGTAAAATAATAATAATAAAGACAAAAGAATGTACAAAATAAGGGATGCACAACGCAGTTGCTCACCACCCGCCAAACGATGCCCAGCCAGTGCCCGAGCAGCAGCCCCCCAGCCAGCTTTCCCCCAGTTTATATGCTGAGCATGACGTCATATGGTATGGAATAGCCCTTTGGGCAGTTGGTGTCGGCTGTCCTGGCTGTGCCCCCTCCCAGCTTCTTGTACATCTCCAGCCTTCTCAGTCGGTATGAGCATGAGAAGCTGAAAAGTCCCTGACTTAGTGTCAGCGCTACTTAGCAACAGCTGAAACATCAGTGTGCTATCAACATTATTCTCATACTAAATCCAAACCTCCAGCACTATACCAGCTACTAGGAAGAAAATTAACTCTATCCCAGCCGAAACCAGGACATACAGGGAACTGGTGCTATTAGTATAGCGCTGCGGCTTCTCTCAGAGTCGTCAGTCCCACGTGCCTGGGAAGCAGCTGTGGCTGCCTCTGATAGCCAAGAAAGGTACGCCTCTCTGCCGCGCTGCTGGCCCACGCCGTGGTGTGTCCCAGCCCTGGGCGCCTGCCTACCTGTCCTGGTTTTGGCTGGGATAGAGTTAATTTTCTTCCTAGTAGCAGGCATAGTGCTGTGTTTTGGATTTAGTAGGAGAAGAATGTTGATAACACGCTGATGTTTTTAGTTGCTGCTGAGCACTGCTTATGCTAGTCAAGGACTTTTCAGCTTCCCATGCTCTGCCAGGTACACAAGAAACTGGGAGGGGGCACAGCCAGAATAGTTGATCCAAACTGGCCAAAGGGCTATTCCATACCATACGATGTCATGCTCAGTATATAAACTGGGGGGGTTGGCCGGGGAGCAGCGATCGCTGCTCGGGAACTGTCTGGGTATCGGTCATCAGGTGGTGAGCAATTGCATTGTGCATCACTTGCTTTGTATATTATTAGTTATTATCATTATTATATTGTTATTATTATCATTACTATTTTACTTTATTTCAATTATTAAACTGTTCTTATCTCAGCCCAGGAGTGTTTCTCACTCTTACTCCTCCGATTCTCTCCCCCATCCCATCGGGGTAGGGGGAGTGAGCGAGCGGCTGGGTGGTGCTTAGCTGCTGGCTGGGGCTAAACCGCGACACTACCTTACGTGACTTCTGGGGGAGCGCGTTCTTGCCACGTAGCTGGATATGGCCAGGGTGTGCACCTCCAAGGCATGGCCCTACGCAGAAGAGAGAAACCTTCATTTGTCGTCTTCGTGTAGAGCCTCCGTAGAATCATAGAATCGTTTAGGTTGGAAAATCTACCCCAACACTGCAGTAACATATAAGGTGTTATGTTCCCTTGAGTTCTAAGGCCTTACATGCAATACTAGGGGGACTCACTGTGACTCACATGCAGCTTTAAATACACCGACTGACACCCCGGCTGGACTAACTGAGAGTGTCTCTACCCAGACAACTGTCACTCCCCTTAAATCTGAAGTGAACACAGACTCTTGGTTATATAACATAATACCAAAATACAATTTTATTTTTCCTGAAAAAGAAAGAAACCCCAAACGGAACTTGCATTCCGTACTCTGTTTTCAGTACATGACTTCAGATCCACCAGGAAAAAGATTTTTAAGGGGGATATTAATTGTTAATCTTTTCTTGACTTTCACTTGACTTGACATTTTATATTAAGAATGGAGAATCCTTTTTTAATTTAATGTTTTGCTTAGCTTATTTCACTGTACTACTAGCATGAAGGAGCAGTCCCTCCTGTGGCTTAAAATGGGGCAAATACTACACTCTTCTGCCATTCCATCTTGACAAGCACTGGACATCTGCTTCAGAAGGAACTAAATAAGGAGAACAGAAATAGGATTCCTGTTTTCCACCACATTGCATTTCTAATTGCTGATTGGAGATGATTTTCAGTAAAATAAAGACTTTTTAAAATTAGGTTTGATACATCTGAGTGTGCTTCAAATCAGATTATAGAATTACACACTACAGAAATAAAAGACAAATTCAATCACCTTGATAAAATCAAGGTTTTTCTGTGCAGACTTATAGTACTAAATTTCAAGTGGACCACTTGATACTAATAAAGATAATATACCAGTCTCTAATTAGTTAGAACTTATAGAAAATTTCTTTAAAATTACAATTATGTCTCTGGTATTTCTGAATGTATGACTATAGCAGACAGGTCAGGTAAAAATTTTTTAGTTTCACTGAGTGTCTTGTGTTCCCCTGAACTGCCAGAATACACCACAGATCTTTATTAGCCCACGCTCTGAACATTTGATGACAGCACTGGGACCCACATGGACTCAGATGAAAAACTGTACCAGACTTTGCATTCAAGGAACTAACTAGATACCAAAACTACATGTTGAACTAGATCAGCACACGCAGTCTTTTAACAACAGCATATGCACATCTCCTTGTTCTGTCAGTACTTTGCTTGCCAGCCCTGTAGAAGAGATCACAGCAAAAGACTTTCTCTTTTGACTCATCCAATTTTTCTTTAATAGCCAGTATTACTTTAGTGATTGCTTTGCAGTATTTCACTGATTATTTCAAATGGTACTATTTTCATGAGTTCAATATTTTATTCTTGGTGTTGTTGGTTTCTAAGGGGACAAGTTCCATAATTTTGCAACGTCCAGTGAACACATTTATATTTTGGGTAAAAAATGAAGAGTGATTTATTCAAGGCTTGCCATTTTTATTTCTGTTTTAGAGTCTTGGGTAAGTATATACCTGTATGCATCAATTGGGGATCATCCGAGAATGAAGGGGAAGCTATGTTTCTGAGAATGTAGATGTAGTATGTAAATTAGACTGACATCAGTAATAATGACAAGCTTGGGCCTTTAGAAATAGCAATTAACAGAAATAGGATATCTGTAGTTTAACGGATTTAACTAGTTTTGTCATTTTCCAAGCAATGGTGAGAACAGTCAAATGAACAGATGTACAATTCATACTAGGGCATAGTAAGTAAACAAAGAAATTATATACAGACTTGCAAATGTATCATACAACACAACAGTGTATACTGTATGAAAGGAAAACAGATCTCAGAGTCTTTAGATTTAAAACTGTTGAACAGCTGTCAAATCCATCATTGTTTTGCCAGCAGTATGCCAGTGCTACAGCCCTTGCCTAACTGGATAAGCCAATGTATTTCCCTAGAGAAATCAATTTATGACAGTTTGAAGAATCAGCCAGAAAAACTTACACAACTCATCTTTTCGTAATTAAGAGCTCCATAAAAGACCAGTTCCCAAGTTATGCTTCAAGTTACTGAAAAGTTACAGTAAAATCGACATATAAATATGTGGTATCTGCATTTTATGTAGGTACTTTCATGAAGTTGTCTGTAAGAACACATAAAATATTTCATGAAACACAATAAAAATCACCATATGCGCATCCGGTGTATTTTGGAATGGCTGATGGAATCCCTGCTCTCTGATTTTGGTTTGCCTTAAAGCCTCATGCTGTGGTTGTCCAGCAGCTGAACAGCAGCTGAATTCAGGCACAAGGGGTGAAAGACAACTGAAATCATTAACTTCTTCAGCCCTCCTACAGCCATTCCCATTCATAATGAGAGCCCTCAGAATAGGACTGTAAGGGGATTTATCACGTCGTTATCTTTGGTGAGCGTTACTTTGAAGGTAGTGGCTGAAAGGACTTTTACTGAATTCCTGAACTTGCCTCTCCCAAACCTTGGTGAAGCTCTTTCTGCTATGATCCTAATTTAGCAGCCTAGTCAAGAGTTAGCATAATCTTCCCTCAGTTCCTAAATCCAGGCACAGGTATTATTAAAACAGATCTTTGAAAAACACATTCTCCTGAAAGGCCACGTCAAATGGTGCAGTCAGGGACCTCTGTGGGGCACAGCCCCAGTCATAGCATCATGGCTACTGATTAATCCAGTCTCTGCACATTTTGTTAAAATGTTTTAAATTCTGCTATCTAGTAACTAATAGCAATTAACTAATTGACTGTGCAGTACTGTTTCTAGCCATGGACTAACAAATAAACCAAGTATGTTCTGCCCAGGTGCAATAAACTTGAATCTTGATGACTTTTAATTCACTTCATTTATAAATGATGATTAAAATCTTCTGCAGATGTTTTACTTTTTACCTGCTCCTTCTGGCTAATAATTTGAGAGTGGTTTATCTTACCTCTTCCAGGCTTAGGCAGGCTGATCTTCCTCTTTTATGCTGTTTCCATTTTGTTTGACAGAACAGGGTTTTCGGCTCTTTGATGACCTAATTTGAGAATAGATACCTGAGATAAAACTAGATCTTTCTAATCAGCTAGACACAGTGTGAAACGGAAGAGAAGTGTCTTCCTTGTACCTTACAGATTAAAATTGATCAGCTTCATTGCTCAGTGTTTATTAATCAAAGCTTCCACACTTTCACCCCAACAATGCTTGGACTGCCTGAACACACTGATGTGAAAATTGTGCCACATGTGACTCAAAAAATATTTTCCCCTCCACTTGCAGGAGGGTAAAAACATTTTAGTAATGTTTATTACACTGTTTGAAAAATCCTGTATAATCTGACCAAAACCACCACTGAAGATTGGTAAAATGTCACTGTATCTTACTCTGACAAATACACCAATTTAAATTTAATTACAAAAAATTTAATGCAATTACCATGTTAGTCTTAAACTTTAGGTGTCCCATCATCCATTTTACACTCAGACCAATATGTCATTAGCTTTTGAATTGAAAGCATATTTTACTGTTAATTGCTCCGTACTTTTATGATAACAGAATGTTCCAGTATGCCTCAAAACCTAGGTAAAGGTAAGTCTTAAGAGAATGATTACTATTATGTGCGACTTCAAATAAGAGCCAATAATCTCATTTATGTGACTATATAAAGTATGGTCATCATACCATGCATATGTCTATGTGTGTTTGAATTAATAAGGTTTGCTGTATGGAAAGGTGCTTACCTTGTGCCAGCTCTTGATCTTATCTAGCCTTTCTCTGAGCTTATTTAAATCACTAAAATAGAACAAAGCAAAAACAGCCAAAAAGGGGTAGTTTTCTGCGGAGCAAATTGAGTAGGCTCGGAGAAGGATCTGGTGAGTGCCAGAGTTGGTGCAAGTATGGGGCAGAGCCTTAGAGCTGGCAATGAGGGCACAGGGAGAAGGAAATGGTAATGGTGGACTGGGAGTGAGATCTCACCCTTTTAGTAGCAGTGAGATGCTGGATGAGCTCAGCAGCCACTGAACTATACCCAAAATGTCAGCATAGTTTAATCCAGGTGTAAAAAAGAATTTCACTTCACAGTAGGTTAATGGCTTGTTAATGTAGTTAAGTACTGTGGCAGTTATTAGTCCAGGGAGAAGAGCGTTAACCACTGAATAAAAAAAAATCCCCTGCTCTTGAAATGTTGATGGATTCTTTTTTGTCTCTCTTTTTTTTTTTGTCTGCCTTACTACAGCTTATCCATTATACTCTGGCTACAGTCTGCATTGTGACTGACAGAGACAGACCATGAAAATGCTATAATCAGCTAACAGAATCATAAGACGACTACAGTCACAAATGGATACAAGCTTGTGATTTATATTTAGCTGTAGTGATAGTGCAGCAGTTTACAATTTAGGGTGGACATACCTGATCCATCTTTAAATTAGCTAATCCTGCTAATGGAAAATGTCTAGTCACTACAATGCTGTGCTTGGCACAAGGTAATTTACTTTTTGCCGCCATGGTCAGACTGTTCCCACTGCACCAGCAGTGTATGTGTATGCAGATTACTCTGTGGACACATCCACCACCTACTTATGAATCCTATTTTCTTTTTGTGAACATGAGATTGTGTGCTAACCTTTATGTGTGGTTAGCAAAATGTGAACCTTTTAGAAAGAGAGTGTAACAGTTCAGAATTCATTGCATAGCAAGAACGTGACACCTAGTGGATAGATGACGTTGAGGAAATGTGACGGTCCCATCAGGGAATATTGGCATTCAATGACCCTATCCAGTAGAACATATGAATTTGATACCAGAAAAGACATTGATCTTGAATGGCTCTATGCACGGGGCCAAAGTAATTGGATAATGGCAAGTCTCCACTGAAAGCTCAGAATTGATGAAGGTGTCAGAGATTGTTGTAAAGTTTTTTTTTGTAAACCACTGGCAGAATGAAGATGTCAGGCCAAGGTGGCCAGAGGTCTCCTAAAAGACAGAGACCAAAGCCCATGAAGACATTCTGGATACTCATGAAATGCATTGGAAGTGGAAACTTGCAACATGCAAAACACAAGGATGAAGTGTGTCTAAAAAAATCCCTTTTGTTAAACCCACATCTGTTTTTGCCACATTATCTCTTCAGGAAATGAGAGTTTTCACAGTCAGAGATACTCAGTGGTGAATAACTATATGGTTAGGCCACTGGGAGCTGGACAAAACTGAGACACAGTTGAAGAAGTCTGACTAATACATTCTGCCCAAACTAGTTAATACAGACTGTGCTACTCCCCGCTGCAGTCTGTAGTACCTGAATTTCAAGTGTTCACATCTCTCCATTTTCTGGGATGCCCTAGTCCCTCACTGCTTTATTGGCTATAAATAATAGAAAAACTCATCACCAGAAACTGGTATTTTATACCGGCTACAGAATAGCATGCCAAACTTTTCACTGTAAAATTTACAAATGTTAAATCTGTATGTATTGCCAAATACGCTGAAAAGTGCATGTTCAATAATAGCCAGATGCTGGAGGAAGGATAAAGCTTACCCTCTGGCAGTTATTGTGTTCTGTATGGGGTCTATACATTGGCTCTAAAAAACCTCTAACGCTGGGGGCTTTTTCCTGCGGTCTGTTCCCAGTTCCAGCGGATAAGCCAAAATGAAGTTGCCTTGCGGCCAGTTGGTTTGCACCAGTCTCGCCTTACCCGGCGAGCCATTATGAATCCACTCTTAGTAGCTCAGAGCCATTTGCTGTTAGGCAACGCGGCGTGCGCCTACTCAGCGTAAACCACAGAGGCAAACACCCTGCAACTCCCAGCCGCTGCCCTTCGGACACTGAGGGCCGGTTTCTGTACTTGCTCTAGATCTGTGTGCGCTGCTCGCGTCTGTAGGTTCACCTAATTTGCAAGAAGCGCTGAAGGCCCTAATATTGTCCACAAAATATTTGAAGAACCTGGTTTAAAACGCCTTCCACGAGCCCAGCAGGGGAGAGCGCTTTGCGAGCCCGCCTTTTTCAGCCCTCCCTACTCCGCGGCCACTTTGCTCTTCTCAGCTACAAACGGACACACGGAATTACATTCTCGACAGAAACCTTGGTAGCAAAATGCAAAAGGATCCTCTTTCGCCTGTAGAAAACAATGCTGAGACATAACACTAGTCCAGGGATTTTAGCTCGAGCTCCAGAAGGGAAAGGTGCAAAAAAAAAAAAAAAAGGATGAAGCGAGAGCTCATGGTCCATAGCAGTGTGGATAAACCACTGTACTAAAAGTATTTTGAAAGCATTATGGCTGGCGGGAGGGAGGGGAGAGACGGGAGAGACGGACGACGCCAGGCCCCCCACCTGCCGCCACCGGTACAGGCCTCGCCTCCGCCGTCCCGCGCTTGCCCCGTGAGCACGCGCGCGGGGGGCGGCAGCGCCGCCTCCGGCCAATGGGAGGAGGAGACCACGCCGCGGCGGGCGGGGCCACGGGGCGGAGGGGCGTGGCCAGCGGGCGCCGGTGGGCGGGGGCACGCTGGGCCGCCCGGGGCCGCTCCTGCCGGGGCCGGCTGCCTGCGGCCGCGGCCCGCCTCCCGCCCTGCCCTGCCCTGCGGATGTGGAGCCGGCAGCCGGCGGTGAGTGGGGAGTGGGCGGCCGTCACCCAGCGGGAAGGGGCTCCCGCTGCCTGCGCCACCGCCGTGAGGGGAGGAGCCTCGGCCCTTCCCGCCCACCCCGGCCTTCCCCGCCGTGGCGCGGAGCCAGCGCCGGGCCGCCCCTCCTCACCGCCCAGGCCCCCCTCGCCCGGCGGCGTTCACGAGGATGCCGGGCCCGGGGGTGGCTCCGGGCCGGGCCTGGAAGCGGCTCAGCTGCGGGAGCCGGCCTGCTTCCGGCGCGGTGCCCGCCGCAGCTGTGGGCGCCCCTTTCCCGCCGGGGCGGGCTCCTGCCCGCTTCGTGCGGCCGCGGTGGGGTCGGGGCGGCGGCGGGGGGCGGCGGCGGCGGCGGCGGAGCGCGGCCTGGCGTGAGGGAGTGAGTCACCCGCCGGGCTGGCGGCGGGGCCGGGCCGCTCCCTCTCCCTCTCTCCGCCCCGGTCGTCCGGTACCTATAAAAGGAGAGCCAGGCGCAGCGTGGCGGCGGCGGGGTCCCCTCAAAGCGCTCCCGGCGGGGGCGCCGCTGCCGCTTCTGGCTGCCCGGGGACGCCGTGCTGCGTGGCAGCCGGGCGGCGGGCCTGCCGCTGAGCCTGCCGGCGAGCCTGCCGCTGCCCCGCACGGCCGCCGTGCGAGCCGCACCCGGGAAGGGGCTGCAGCTCCCTCTGCCCCGAGGGGTGGGCGGCCTTGGGGACCGCCCTGGGCGGCCGCCCGACGGCTTCGTGACTGGGAAGTGGCCGGGGGGGGGCTTAGAAGTTCTTTCGCCTCTGTTCCCCACGCCTCTGGGTCTGTGGTAAGGGACGCTGTAGGCATGAAAGAAGAGGCCAAGTTACACGCCACAACGCTATGCGTTGGGCTAGCTTTGTGGGGTAGGAAATCACAAAACGCAGGTGGGAAGGGTGCTTCAGCCCCTTTCTAGTTTTTAGTACTAATAAGCCTTAAGAATCACAAATCTTACTTAGTCCCCATGCCAAGCACGATGACTCTGAATAAATGATAGGAGCCAAGTTTACCGAGTTTAGTCTGCTGTTTATACAAAGGCTGTTTTCAGGAGATAACTGTTCTGTGAAGTGATATTGTTAACTAGTAATATTTAATAATTATCTCGTTCTTTTCATTTTTCAAGTTCTTTAGACATTGCGATACGCCCGTTTTGGCAGGCATTATCTTTTTTAAAAAAAATAAAACCAGTCATGGAAAGTGATGCAATAAGGTGGAGTGACTTGTCAAGACAGTGTAATCGTTCATCGACAATCGCATTTACGCTGCCTTATCCCTGATTATGTTTTCCTTTGTCTGATTCATTCTGCTTGTGCAGATTTGTATCTAAAGTGTTTTATAATACTTTATTAACCTAGTGTATTTCTTAAAGGCATACATACTTGGGTTCAGAGCTGTAAATCCAAATGCTGCAGAATTGTGTGCATGTGAACTGGCAAGTGAAAGTAACCGAAAACCCCACTGAAATTCGGCTTGCAAGCTTTTTTTTTGCCAGTCAAAAGCAAATGGACTTGTTTATTATGATATGTGTATGTTTACAGTATCACTGTATTTTGTAGAATTTATATGAAATATTGGAGATTGTGATTTCTTTGTGAATCACACAAGTATCACTGTCAGAAAAGCTGAACTGCATCCTTAGAGCAATTTACTTAGAAATTAAGTAATTTCAGTCTTTGAACGGGGCAGGGGGGGAAACTCCTTAAAGGCAGTGGGTAAAATCCTTTCTTCAGTGAAGTTAATAGCAAAAAACACACACCCCCCAAACCTTCTCCTCCATTTGAAATTCAGTAAATTCAGTCTGTGATAGGTTTTTCACTTGGGTTTTTAATGTTTTTTTTTTTTAAGCTGAGTAGATTAGTTACCAGATTTATCTTTTTATATCAACAACTCTAAGTTGCTTTATGAAGCATGATACAATGATCTCTGTAGAATCATTTATATAAAACTGGAAGGCACAATGTCAAACAAGATTTAAAGTAGCAGCTGAGGGAAGTGGGGTTGTTTAGCCTGGAGAAAGGGAGGCTGAGGGGAGATCTTATCGATCTCTAGGACTACCTGGAAGGAGGTTGTAGTGAGGTGGGTGTGGGCCTCTTCGCACAAGTAACAAGCGATAGGATGAGAGGAAACAGCCTCAAGTTGCACCAGGGGAGGTTTAGATTGGATCTTAGGAATATTTTTTTTCACCGGAAGGGTTGTCAAGCACTGGAACGAACAGGCTGCCCAGGGAAGTGGTTGAGTCCCCATCCCTGGAGGTATTTACAAGACCTGTAGATGTGGTGCTTGGGGATATGGTTTAGTGGTGGACTGGGCAGTGTTAGGTTCACAGTTGGACTAGATATCATAAGGGTCTTTTTCAACCTAAATGATTCTATAAAGGTTCACTTAGATCATTTGGATTATTTACATATAAAGATACACTGATACTCAACGCTTTGCAGCTGGACTTTGTCACAGAACACTTGGTTTATATCCTTCAACAAGTCATTTAAGTGCTTTGTGCATAATCTACATATCTATATGATGGGTGTCCTGCTCACCTACCCAGGGTGGTATAAGTTTCCTTGGTATGGTTAAAGCTTCACAACATTAACTGAGAAGGTTCCTCCTTAATGTATAATGTGTTTGCACACTTATCAGGAGAAGCTTGTTGGGTTTAGATATCTGTTTGACTAATGTTCTCTTCTGTTAATGTTTTCATTGCTGACGAATACACTGTAGGAAGTTGCAAGCTGTTGTTTTTGGTGCTAGTTTCTCCTTATTACTTTGTTTTAATTTATTTATTTGCTTTCTCATCACTAGTACTTTGCTATACATAGCAACAACAATTTTCCTACTTAGAGAGTAGGACATAAATGCCACCAAAGACTGGTAGCATCTTGCCAAGTGACAGTTGGAGAGGTTACTCAGACTGCTCTTTTCGGTAGGTCCACAGAAATGGGCACCTGCCACTTTGCTAAGCACAGACCTATGTAAGTCACTATAGTAAAGTTTTGTGTTTTTTCGATTGATACCAAATATTTTTAACGGTGGCATTTTTGTTTTGTTTTTGTACTTAGCAAGCTCTCAAAAGATGGCGGAAAGCTGGTCTTTCTTGGATACTTTTGAGCCTGACTTCAGGCCTCTGGTAGTAATTGAGCTTGCAAAAGGCACCAAAGAGGAAACCATAGAGTGGTTCACTAAGCGAATTGTGGACAAAAAAGCAAATGGAGGTGAGTACAATATGATCTTCTGTAACACTTTGAAATCAAATTGGCTGTCATCATCATATGAAGACATACAGAAAATTAGTTTTCAAGTAATTTGTGGTTTAATTATTGTTTAGCCAGTCCCACTCCACTTTGCATTTTTGAAGTTGCTTAATTTTATGTACGAGTGGAGCTTCATGCTGGTGTCATGAAAATGTGATAACTGAACCCTGTTAACCCAGTTATTAATGAAAATACCGGCTTAAGGTCATATGCCTGTTGAACTAGAATCCTTCTGTTTTTGCAGTGAAACCCTGATAACCTGTCTTTCAACATAGTTTTGCTATCAGTTTTTGTATTAATTGTGTAGAGCATGTTTCTCTTGTTGGTTATGAGAGTGTTGTAAGCCTTGCCAAAATAAAGACACATCACATCTACTATCCTGTCCACAAGATTCGGTACCATGTTGTAGAATGAAATTAAGTTAGCAGGAAGCAATTTAATCTTGATAAATTCATGTTGGATTTTAATTATCTTTTTGCTAGCTTGTAGGCTCTTAGAAAGACAATATTTCATTACTTGTTTTAGTATAGTTCCAGGAATTGAAGTTAGGCTAATTAATTTGTTCCTTAGACTTTTTTTTAACATTTTTTAGAAAGGCATTACTTATGACTGTTGTAGCTAATCTTATGGTCAGCAATATTTCCGTGGCTATTGGATTTGTGACTACAAACTTGCGTTCAGGCCTCTGTTAGAGAGTCAGGAATAAGCCAGGGATGTTTGTTTCTATTTCAAAAGCCTAGTCTCCTTAAAATGAGTGGGACTGTTTGCAGAAGCACTGATTGCTTACGTGATATGAGCATGACAGGAGTAGATCCAGACTGTCCCCATTGTTCTGGTTCACTGTCTGTGAGTGCTTCCACAGAAACAGGGCTAAATCAGTGGGTTGACCCTGCAGGATTCAGAACACCACATGTCAGGTGCTGTTGAAGCCTTAATTCTTTGTAGCCTTAATTCTTTGTGCCCTTAAAAAGATGCAGCTTCTGTGCTGCTGCTAACTAGGTCCAACATGATGGATGCTAAAATACTAGGTTTTTGAGATGTAATTTTTATGTATTCTCTTTCTTACTTTGCCTTTCTTTACTTTAAAGGTGCACAACTGCTGGTTAAACCATTGGTCACAGAAAATGGAAATGAAAATATTTATCTTGTTGGAGCTTCCCACTTAAGACTGTTGCTGGGAGCTGAGTCTGTTGGTTTGGTGAAGGAATGTAATGATAACTCCATGAGAACTTTTACATACAGCACTAGAAAAACTTTCAAAGATTTTGCAGGTAAGCAATTCTAGGGGTCTTTGTCATTGCAAATGCTGTGGCTAAAGATTATTAACAATTACACTGCTAAATCTTTCACGGTCTTTCTATTCCTTGGAATGGTAACAGTGAACAGAAATAGGAAGAACAAACCATCAAAAAATATTCATTTTTACCTATGGAAGTTCAGATCATATAATGAAATTAAATTTTTTTTTCTTTCACATGGTTTTCGCTTTTTGCTTGTGTTTTACTTTATGCTTTTGTATGCTGCAAATAGTCTTTTATTTGTATGAAAGATTTTTGTTGAAAATGAGACAAGAAAAAATAATTGATAAACATGAGTGCAGGATTAACGATCAATGTTATGAATTAACATAGCAATTTAATTTCTGTGAGCCAGTTTTGAGGCTTATTATCTTATAATTAGCTGGAGAAAATAGAAACATTTACTCTATTGGATTTACACATCAAACAGAATTAAATAATTAAATAGCGCTACAGAGCCATTCAATGGAATTTGGGCACGATTAGTGAAATCATTCCTTTTCCTCTTTTATTTGGAGGGCGTGCCAACACAGTAACATCTTCTTTTAAATGTACTACCTGTAAGGTATTTAACCCCCTACAGTGGCAGAACTCATTTTGCTCTCCAGATAAATATTGGAGTTCCAGCTTATTCTTGCTAATGCTTTTCACGTGCCTGATTTGGTGATGCCTTTCACCACATTTTCAATATAAAGGTTCTTGGGTCTGTCTGAAACAATAATAAAGTTGAGTTTTGGTGGTTTTTTGATGCCAGTTTATTCAACACTGCTGCTGTGTGTAATAACTGTTGCCGTGTCTTTTCTTTTGTGACCTTGCTTTCCTGAAATTAGGAAGACTTGAGAAGAATTGTCAGTTGCAAAGGTGCCATTTCTGTTTCTTTCATGTGTTTACATTCTTAATGCTAATCTGACTGTCATTGCTAACAGATTCTCTAGTAGCAGCTGGAACTCCAACTACTGTAAATCTCAAAGATAATTTTTGCTGTGTCTCCTGGTCTCTCTTATTTTTTTAAAACACTAATATAATTTTAGTTTTGCCCAGATCTGATTAGAGGATAAAATAGCTGACCATGCTTAGATGAGGTGAAAAGTATATAATTTACAAAAGAAACCCTGCAGCCTGTGTTGTCTTACTAATATTAATAGTTCCCCGATTTAACTGATACTATATTCTTATTCTTTGTATTATTTGTTGCTGTTTTAGCTTCTTAGTGTGTTTAGGGCCATCAAAATAATCAATTTGTCATTATCTCAAGGAAATCAGACTCTCCTTCATGATAAATTGATGGGGTTGACAATAGGTTTGTTGCTGTCGCTCTTCAAAATTTGGGATTTTTGGAAAGGTTTCTTAGTGGTTTACCTGATTTCTGTATTTTTATCAGAACTAGTTCTCAAGTGGCTTATCATTATGTTGTATGGGCAATAAAGAGCAAGATACTGTGATATTTGGTGTGAAATGCTTACTGAAAAGGAGATTTGTCCTGACATCTTACTGTCTTTTGTTATGAAAATATTTCAGGAACTGTATGGCAGAAAGGGGTGTGGAGATTCTGAGACTGGCAAATGGTGGATGCCTAAGTAAAGAGTCTTTCAGCAGGGCAAGAGTATGTAGTACTTGCTGGTATACTATCCCAGCCTCCAGCAATTAGTACTTCAGGGGTGCCTTTGTCTCTTGAGTGATTTGTTCTCTTAGTTCACCTGGGTGGTCAAAAATGCAGTGGCCAACACGTGCCAGTTAGAGAAAACTTCTTCCCAAGACATTTATTTTAAAAAGCGGAGTTTTTGGTAATAGATGTTGGTTGACAGTAATTGTCACACAACTTTTTTTTTTTTTTTTTTCTGATTCTAGTAATTTTTGATAGTTATTTGCTGCCAGGGTTATCTTCCTATGCTGCACAATTTCATATTACCTTCTTTTTGATTTAGATGACAATCACAATTTCCTTACAATGGCAGAATGTCAGTATATCATCAAACATGAACTCGAAAATTTGAGAGCTAAAGATGAAAAAATGATCCCTGGATATCCTCAGGCAAAGCTGTATCCAGGAAAATCAATTGGTAAGCGGTATAGTTTGTTGCCTGTAACTCACTGATGTAAGATAGTGTTTATAGTGAAAAAACTTAATTTTCCTGCAGTGAAGAGAAATCCTTCAGACATTAAAGTCTCACTGTTTTTAATCAACTTTGTTTTCTCACTGCTCCACAGTGATAGGTCAAGAGGCAATGGATGCACAGTGCAACAAGAGAAATTCTGAATAGATATTAACAAAACATCTTTTCACAATGATGGTAATCAAAGATGGGAACAGGGTTTTAGAGAGATTGTGGTAACTCTGTCCTAGGAGACTTTTAGATCTTGACTAGGCAAGGCCCTGAGCAGCCTGATTTAAGCTGGACCTGCTTTGAGCAGGAGGTTGGACCAGATGACTTCCAGAGGGCCTTCCAACCTGAGTCTTTCTGTGAGGCTGACTCTGGCCTTATGTTCTCTTCAGTTGGATAATATTAATGTATACTGATGTCACCCATTAATTATTTTCATAATTAGTACCAAAAATATTTGGTTTTAAAAAATTATATAATGATATGCTTGGATTGTCTCCGTATAAAAGTACTGGGATGAGTAACAGTGTTCCAGAGCTATAAAATTCACAGTACGAAGGAAGGAATTTTTGTCTCATTAATTTGATTTCTTTTATCCTCCTCTTTGCTTCAAGAGCTCTTCCTTTTCATGGGAGAATGAAGCAAGGAGAGCAAGTGCTATTTTTATGGTAGCTGGAACTAGTTCATTGGCAGAGATGCTACAGTTTGTTAGGAGAGTTTATCTTTTAATATTTGTATGTCCTTTTAATACTACTGTGTTTATTCATTAGTGTTGGTCATTGAAGAAACAGATCTGTGCATGTCAGTGGTTCAAGACATGTAAATAAATGTAGATGTCAGATGAGTTTACACTGGTAATTTTTTATATAGCTAAGGTATTTTTCTAGTTATGTCAAGTAGATGCTGATGGGAAATGGTAAAAAACTATCACACAACTTCCAGTGCCTTCCCTCTCCTGTTTTTGATTTTCTTTTTTAATATTTCTACGATTGTAATTTCCGGAGCAGTTTGTTAATTGCTTATCAACACAGGTAGTATTGCCTTCCATAACAAAGTTAAATACAAATTGTGGAATATTTAGTTTGTTTGCAATGAAGATGTGTTGTAATTTATGAATTAGTATCAAATTATAATTAAAAAATGTTTTCCCTATCTTTCCCATAATTAATACAATGGCTCTTCAGTTTAGTATTTTGGTTTTGCTATGTCAGTTTGGTTTGTTATGCCTTTCTTTGCTCAAATGCAAGAGCCAGACCTGTTCCCACAAAGCTACACGTGGTGTTTCAGTTCTGACCTGTAGTACTTTTTGTTATTCAAGCCGCAGTTGATTATATTGCGAACCTGTGGAATAGTTAATAGATGTAAAAAAGTTACTCTTTCTCTTCCAGTGGGCAGCACAGTCTTTGTAGGAATAGGTAGAACTGGTCTCTGTAATGGATAATTTTTAACTAACATGCAGACACTTTATTTGTTTTTAGAATTTAAATGCTAGATTTATTTCAAAGTAACTTTAGGCTTGCTAAGTACATAATGTAGCCTGTTTGCTTATATCAACTTCACTGTTCTTTGAAGGAGTTCTAGGTACCTTTTTTTTTCCCCCCCCTAGTGAGAAGATTATTGACCAGTGGTATTCTAATTCAGATTTTCCCGCTGCATGATAGAGAAGAGTTGAAAAAGCTCCGTCACAGCTGGTATGGCCGAGTCAAAGTTGGCTATCAACCTTTAGGTATGTGAACACTTACTCCACTACAAATAAAGTGCAGGGTTTCTTCTGGAGAAGAAACTTCTCTTCAGTTTGTGTGAGAAGACCAGGGGTCCTTCCTAATTTCTACTCCAGCATTTAGCCTCTATAGAAGTGAACTCCTGTGTGAAAGGTAAGTATTGTACAAATACTGCTGAAGGGAATGTCTCAGTCTGGGTGTGCTATCTGACATGTTTAAGATTTAAGATTTCAATACACCTTTCCATCTATTCCTTTGGTTGCTTGAAGCCAGGCAAAGTGCACTAGTCTTTTTTGGCTCTGAGCAGGCTGAAATAAATTTGTTTCCCAGGTCTGCGTATACCAGTGAGAAGCTTCAGAAGTTAGGTGTCACTCACTGTTAAAGTTTGTTTTTATGCTGAATGTTTTCCATGGCATCCTAGCCATTCATTGATAGATTCAGTTTTCAAGAATGCTAGTGTTTTGGTTGGTTTTTTTTCCCTCTGGATATCTGATGCTGATATGCTAAGTATTGAGATATTTGACTTCTCTACGATCTGAATATATATATATGTTTGTGTGTGTGTATATATATATATATAAAACATTAAAAAAATTCAAATGACCTTCTGAGTTTTTGGAGCATGGGAGAAGGAGGAACAAAAAAGCGGTAATATTCATTGTGTCATTTAGAAAAAAAAATTAGGCCAAGGGATTCATGTAAAGTCAAGTTTGATATTATACTGACATCTATGTTAAGTGTAGTCTTAATTGATTATTTTTTCTCTGCAGATGAGATACGCTGCTACTTTGGCGAAACCATTGCTCTCTACTTTGGCTTCTTAGAGTACTTCACATTTGCTTTGATTCCAATGGCTGTCATTGGGATTCCTTATTATGTGTTTGCATGGGAAGACTATGACAAATACGTGATGTTTGCCACATTCAACCTGCTCTGGTCCACTGTGATACTGGAAGTTTGGAAACGGATTTGTGCCATCATGACATACCGTTGGGGGACGCTGTTGATGAAACGACAGTTTGAAGAACCAAGATCAGGCTTCCATGGTGTCCTGGGTATTAATCCCGTCACTGGGAGGGAGGAACCAGTGTACTCAAGTATTAAGAGACAGATGCGGATTTATCTGGTGTCCTTACCATTTGTGTGCCTTTGCCTCTACTTCTCACTGCATGTGATGATGATTTACTTTGACTTGGAACAGTGGGCTCTGGATTATCATGAAGAGAATGAGTCTAACTTCAGCAGCTTGATGCTGTTTGTGCCCAGTATCATATATGCTGTTGTGATTGAAATTATGAACCGTATCTATCGGTATGCTGCTGAATTCTTAACATCATGGGGTAAGAAAGTTATTATTCCTTAAGGTTAGAATCCCAGATGTTTAGAATTTGTTTCTTTGTAGAATACGTTACTGTGAGTTCTTGTTCAATGGAATGCTAAAGAAATTTCCTGAAGTAGATTTTTACTGTGGGGTAAAAGAGATGGCCATTTTAACTTCTTACATTTATTTTGAGTGTTCCGAGACTGCAGTTTCACGTTTGGTTTAATTTGGTCCGAGTCTAGCATGCCATCAAAAGGGGTGATCCTGCCTTCCTTCTCAGCCTCTCTGCCTTTAGTGCCGAAGTCCCCCTTCCCCGGTTTAGCTCTTTGGCCGTATCAGCTGTAGTGCTGGCAAAAATGGTGAGGTGAGATCGTGAGGATGGGAGCTCAGAGGTGGGTGTCAGGAGGGACTGTCCTGGCAGCTTGCATCCACAACCTGGGTTTGCTGAATACGTCTTAGTCTGCTGATATATCTCTGCAGAGGATAGAGGCACTGAGATAATGGAACAAAAATCTAAAAACAACAACTAAATGGGAGTGTGTATGCTATATACATAACGACAGATATTTCACATCCCTATCAGAATACTTTCCTCTGGGAATGTTATAATAGATTGCCTTGTTTTCCCTGTGTGTGTTACTTATTTAACACATTGGGCCTTATGTTTGGTAACCTCACATAAGGATAGTGAAATGTTAGTATTTATCTTGAATTTTAGCACTTCTACAGACATGTGCAGTCAATTTCAGACAAAGTTAATAGATAAAGCTAATGGGAAGTTAAGTGTTTTGTGTAGCTCAATATGGCATACATTTACAGGACAGAATCCAGGTTACTAAAGCTGTAGGCCCAGAAAATTAATCTTAGGAAGGTTAAGCAAAAGGGAGATTGATGCGGAAGACAGAATAAAAAGAGGTGTCGAAGTGGGGATTGGTTATGCATGGCAAGATGATTTGCTCAGCAAATTCAACTTGACGGCAGCAATAGTAAAAGCAACCAATTTCTTCATTCGTTTATGACTGTTCAAGGGTTTTATTTAAATAATGACTTTTAAATTCATATCTAGGTTTCGATTGACTAACTTGTTTTGTTTTTTTCACTATACTGCAAGAAAAAGCCTTTATGCAAAATGCCCAGTTGTGTTGCTCAGGTAGACTAAAATGTCTTTTACAGGTAACCCAAGTGTTTTTTTAACCCAGACTTTTTTTGGCTTTAAGCTGATGTTTCATATTCAGCAGCAACAGTATTTATGTAACTCACTACACCGACAGCTTGTGCCTTTTCTGTGCTATCCAATGCATTTATGCTGCCATGCTGTGAATAGGATGAAGAGCTCATCTGGCTGTCCTACCTCCCCTACCACCTGGCATATTTTCAGCTAAGCTGACTTAAACAGCTAAACTGGCAAAGCATAGGAAACAATCTGGGGTATTTTTAAGCGCACCTCTTGTACCCATTTATCATGAGAACTGATCATTTAGTGAAAGCTAAAAGTAAAAATTGCATTCAGTCCCCCGAGTGCATCTTCCATGTGCCAGGCTCAACTTCACACGCTGTCGGAGTAGAACTCCGCTCTTCTGTCCTAAGCGAGGCCCGTAGGTGACGGTCTCTCCTTTCAGCCTTGTTGACACAGCTCATGCTAGCGTGCTGCCTCCTCATGCAGTCACTGCTTAGCCAGTGCTTTACAATCTGACAAAACAGCGAAAAGAAATGGAAATCTCCCATGCATTTCCCTGTCCTTCCCCCTCTAGTAACCAGCTTTCCTCAGACATCGCCTTCTGACAGTTTATCTTGAATGAACTGAAAATCTTAATCTTAGAATGAGTAATGCATCAGTTGAACTTCACGTACTCTAGTCTTGCTTTAGAGCTTAGGGTCTGATCTAATTCCTTGGAGATGGATGGGAATATTTCTGTGAGCATTTACTGGTTTTGAATCAAATCTGGTATTGTTATTTTTCATAAAGTATTCCAGTTAGTTTTGCATTTGTTTTCAGCCAAAGAAAAATCAATAACTAGGCACATTTTATTAAGTGTTAAGAATGATGGATGGTTTTTCTGTTATAAAACAGCTCTTCTGAGAAAGAGAGATGTAAAAGGAAAAACCTTTGCAGTAGAAAAAATACCAGAGTTGTAGCCAAAAATGTATGTCAATATTGTGCATCAGATTAGCTTTACAGGTTAAGTGAGGTACTGGTATAGTATAATTTTTTTTTGCCATAATGTGTTGCAGGAACTATTCCCCATAAACTATTAGTTAAGTAATTTTTAGCTGTGGGGAAAATGTCTGTTTGCTCTTTGTATAACAATGTCTAGTATACGATAAGTGCTTCTGCTGTTTACTGATTAATAATTTTGTTGGTATTTTAGAAAATCACAGGCTGGAATCTTCATATCAGAATCATTTAATTCTGAAGGTTTTAGTGGTAAGTATGTAGTATAAGCAGCTTTTAAAAAAAGAACTTGTCATGTGTTTTATTAGTGCTTTCCTAGCATTGCTTCACTGACCTACAGTTTTGTTCAAGGCCAAATATCAGAGTAAACAGGATTTCTGTTGTTGTTGCAGTATCTACTAGATTGTTTTAGCGCCTCTTTTTATAATGCAGGGTTGGTTTTTTTTATTTTTATTGATTTGTTCTTTCATTAGAATTCTGTATATGTAAGTTTTCCTGTTAATTGATGTGGTCGTGTCTTCAACTGGGAACTATTCCTTTCACTTTTTGCAAGATTTTGTGGTAAACCTGTATTTTAAGAAGTTCTTGTATGAACTTCCATCTATACTAACACTTAGCCAACCAGTCAGAAGAGGCTGCAGGTATATGTCCATCAGTCTGCTCCTATGCAGTGCTCCTATGCAGCTTATAGTATATACTGGTCTATTTGCTTTGTGGCCCTGAACAAGTAGCTTTTGGGTGTGCATATATGTTTGGTAGCTCTTTTAGGTGTATATCCAGATGCAGCACTGATTCTGAGGAAGTGTATGCCCAACATGCCCTTTTTTTTTTTTTTTTTTTTTTTAAAATCTGCTTAGAGGTTACTGGTAACCTCTAGAACTAAAACTCTTGTATGTGTCATTTATAGCTTTGTCTCTGCTTTTCTCAAAAAATAGCACCCTCTCTTTTTCCCTGTAGGAAATTTATGTAAAATATATAAAATGTCAAATGTAAACTCCCCAAGTTTCACTTTCAACCTATGAGTGGGTCTCTGTAATCCCCAATATTATCTATGTCGTCCATGAGCACCAGCACTGATAGCAAGTAGGAAAAATTTTCTCCTACTTCAGAGCTTGATTATGATTTTTTCAGGTACAATACTGTGATTATGTTTCATTTTAGAAGCAGGGAATATTTGTCTTGGTTGAAAACCTCTTGAAGTGATTAAACATTAAGCTCAACTAACATACATCAAGGAACAGTTGGACATATCGAGAGATACGTGTATATCCAATGCATATATTTTGATAAAGTATTTCTTTGGAAAAAAACCTGTTACCCTAAATTAAGATTAATACATCCCTTTTATTGCATCACCTGTGGGGAAACTGCCAAAAGATGAAAGTTAAGTAGAAGGTGATGTGTTTTTATTGTCCACATCTCTTTGTATACCATGCTTTTTCTAAAGCATTAAGCTTGTCAAATGAAAATCTGAGTAGGACCAATATTGAAAATGAGTTTTTTCTGACCCAAGTTTTAAAAATGGTAAAGAAAATTTTAACAGGCAGTTTATATTTGCATGTAAGCTGTTTAGTCAAGGTAACTCTTAAGTTAGATAGTATTCTGCATTTGAACTTTTTCTTGAGTACTAATAACAAATATTTCTAATTGCAGTTCAACTTCTTGAATTGTTTTGCCTCTCTCTTCTACATTGCCTTTGTGCTGGTTGATATGAAACTTTTGAGGCAGGTGAGTTCCAGGACTGTCTCAAGAATGTTCATGAATCTGGGAAAATAAAAGATTGAAGTAGGACTTTAGTTTTCAATTGTTTTTCTAAAATATATATGAAATATATTCATTGTCTAGTTAATATTTTCTTACAAATCCAGCTTCCATATTTCAGTTCCTCTAGCACAGTTGCAGAATCACAACAGAATAATGTAGAGCAATTCTTTCCCTCCATATAAATGAGGAACTGTTTTCAAATAAATTGATTATTCTCTCAGACCGCTGAAGCTGGAAAATTTCCTTTTATATTAGAAACCGGTTTTCCCTGTAGTGTTCTTAATGAGAGACTCTTGAGGATAGGAGAATGATTAAGTTTGACTACAGTGAGGAGCTGAGAATAAATAAAAGCAAAATTAATTTGTAGTTAGTATTTGAAAACAGCTTTCTGTTGTTAACATCTTTTGAACTCAAATGGATGAAAATCAGGTGTAAGGAAAATATTTTTGCTCAAAGTACAACGAACGAAAGAGCAAGAATTTCAACTTAAGAACTCTATTCCTCTAAAGAGATCTCTAGCAAAACACTTGACATACCTATACCAGACATGACATTCATGACATTTCCTATGCTTTAAGGTAAAAAGGAAGAATGAAAAAAATAGAAAAAAGTTAATTGTTTAGTTCCATTGTTGGTGTTGCTATAGGTTAAGTGTGTATCGTTATCCTTCATTGGACTTGGTGTACTGTCTCCAAGATATGTCTAGATCCACGAAATATTTAGACATCTAACTCCTATTCTGTCCTTTTCAGCACATAGCAAAGAATGGGAACTGGAGCAGCTGTACTTTTCATATGCTATTGCTAGTTTTATTAGGCTGGCCTTCTTTTGTCCTAGTATAACTACTACAGTGTTACTAGAACACACAAAATTGGAAATGATCATAGGTTTATCACAGTTCTATTAATTTTTTTTTTTTTTTTTTAAACTTAAGAGCTTGGCCACTTTGCTGATAACTTCGCAGATCCTTAATCAGTTTGCAGAATCCTTGCTTCCTTACTGGCTTCAAAAGAGACATAAGAAGAGGATGAAGAAACACACGTGTTCTCTGAAGACAGATAAGGACCTGTCATTAGCTGGACAAGTCAACCTGGAGAAAGAAATGGGCACCTACTTTGTACGTTTTACTACTGTAAAAGAGTTAAAACTTTTCTGGGATGTAGTTGGCAGAGACATCAGCTAGTGCAACCTAAAATATTCTTGGCTGTCTGGTCTAGTAGCTTATTTCCAGCTTCATCAGTTTTGGTAGTATTGTTTATACAGCTATGTGGTGCACTGGATCAAGAAGCTTATACAGTGCAGGATCCCAGCTGCACCAGCATGAAATGGTAGGAAAGAACAGCTGAATCTGGAGCTACCTAGCCCAATGTCACTGGAAGATGTATTTGTGTAATATGCCCTTAATCTCCAAGGGTAGCCTGGTGGCTACCAGGATGAGTAGCCTGTCATAGGGAAGGGGGAGGCTGTTTCTGTTTCCATTTGGTTTTGCAGTGATACTAGTTTAAACTGGCAATTGAACTGTAGCCTGAGAGAGTGCCCCCTTGTCTGGGTGGGGCCAGAAATGGAGAGGGCAGAAGAGACCAGCTCTTCAAACCAGTACCACTGCTGGAAGCTCTTGCTTCTTGAAACTACAGCTTTGGCATTCTCTGTCTTCCTAGCTCTGTTCCTGCCCACCTCCTACCCCATGCAATTTTTAATTGTATTTTATGGACTTTGTGCAATTCATTACTTGCAGTTCCAAAGGAATTGGCAAAGTAGACATTAGTATGTATGTTAAGGCCTTACAGACTGGCTGACCACTTGCTTGATCAGATGCCGCAAGCATAGTCATAAGAGGCTTAATACTGTGTGATTTATACTTTTACAGAATAAGAATTTTATGTAGATAGTGTACCTTTTATGTAAAAGTTAGCGAATAGCAGTTTGAAATTTGATATCAATACCGTATCAGATTCCTCTCTTCCTGCATAAAGTTCCATGAAGTGGGAAGAGGAAAAAGACATCCTACCTTTGCAACTGAAAAACTGTGCAAATGTTAATCTTTGCATTCCTCTGGGAAGGTTGGTATTTCCCACATTTTATATGAGGAGAGATAAATTTAGAGAGCATGGCTATGTTACAATAGAGAATACAGTAGAAGTCTCTGAGTTAGTGTTTGTCTGAACTGGTAAATCAGCACAGTCCAGCGTGGTGTCTGCAAGTAGACCAGCACAGCTCCAAAAGCTGTGTATTGGCATCAGGTGTTGATGTGCCTTACCAAATAAGCTCTACCTCTAAGACCTGAGCTGAGTTCCGCTTCTCAGCTGCCGCATACAAAGCCAGTGTGGTGTCTTCGAGTCACATTGCCCAGTGCTTCTTGGCAGAGCTGGATCAAATGTATCTGCAGCTGTTGTACCATTCTGCCCTGAATAATTTTCCATCGAGACCCAACGGGTCAATTGTAGAGTTATGACTTTACCTTGGAGGTATCCACTGCTAGTCTCAGTTTCAGTTCAACGTACTGTGTACTCAAGGCCTTAATTTTATTTTCAGTCTAAAGATTTTATTTGTGCTGTGCTTCTGAATACACAATATTAGACCACTGATTTGTTTGCACTCAGTGAGCTGTCAGCAGGCAAGAGTATTTCTAAAATTAAATCTGTCACAAGGGGGAAGCATTTGACTATGTTTAGTAACTGAGGAGTTTAGCAGGAGTCTTGACAGAATTCTGCGTTTCAGGCTCTTTTCTTTTCCTTCCTTCATTTACTCTTTAACATCTAATTCTCTTTTTTGTTTGTCCTCTTTCTCTCTCACTTTTCAAATCTCCAGCCTTTAACCCATTTTAAGATGTAAAAACATCCTGCAGTCATTTTTTTTTTTAAATTTCTGCTTCTCTCCTCTAATTTTCTCCCTGAATTTCTTTGATTCTGTTTCCTTGATGCCATAGTTTATGTGCTGCTCTTGTGGCTGACAATGGCACACTTTGAAATTCTTTAACATCCTATCAGACTGCTCTCTTCCTGCACAAAGTGTCATAAATGGAGCAGGAGAAAAAGAAACACTCCTTTTCATACTCTGCTGTTCTAAAAGTCAATAGGTACTGGACAAGGAAGTGAGAAGAAAGGTGTGAGGAAGTAGTGGGAATATTGTGCAGTTACCAGAAGGAGGAGCACAAAGGGAAGCATTGCTCCCTGCCTGCAACAGTTGTCTGAGAAAGTGATAGCAGGGACAGATATGTGACTGCTACTCTAGTGAGTGATCCAGCACAAACATCCCACCTTACTAAAATTCTGAGTTCGTACAAAACATTTCTGTGGAAAAATCTCAGTGGTTTTAAAAGTTAGGTAGCTCCTCAGGGTCTGGCCTGCAGATCAGTTTGTCAGACCCAGCTATACTATGCAACTTAAAAATGAGCTCAAGGGGCAAATGCAGCTAATGACCACGCCATGTTGATTTCTGAGCTTGCAGGCTTCTAATACCTCTCTCTGTTAGCTAGGAAAAAAGCACTAGGTGGTCAGTTTAGCAGCTATAACCAGCAAAAAAGATTGGAGAGCCATGTGTCTGATGTATGGAGCCAAAACCAATTTTACATGGTTCTTGTAATAATCTCAGTTACTGTCAAGTCTTTATTCTTAATATCTCATTTTTGAGTGAGAGGGAAATGTGTGGGTCTGGGCAAATATGATATAGCTACATCCCAGTTTATCTTCTTCACGGTATTTCACCATCCTTTGTTCACTGAGCACCTTTTCTTTAAAAATGAGTTGGTTTTGTTCTTCACTTCCATAAATAACTGCTGCAGTCATAGAAAACTATTATTAATACTACAAAACTAATATGCAAATATGCATAATAACCTACATGTGAATATTTAATCAGTATTTAAGTACCCACGTTCTTAGTTTAAAGATCAGGTGATAGATGTGTTGCTCATTTGCCAAAATAGGGCTTTTTGTTTGTGTTAATTGTTCTTTTCAGATGTCAGTGCTACATTCTGTCATTTCAGCCTTTAAGTGGGCCACTAATTCTGACTTACCCATTTTGAATTAAACAAGCAGAAGTACCAGAAGAGTTGCTCATCTACCAGCCTACCTTTCTGGTTAGGTCTTTCATGGATAGTCTGAAATACTAGGACTTTTCTTATCACAATGCTCTTAGGAGAATGTTCTGCCAGTTGAAATGCATGATGCTGTTTCCCTATCCCCCACTGTTCCTTCTGTAACTGTTCCAGTGAGATAGTCAGGAACTTGACTGGGATGAATGTGTTTATACAATTACTTCATGTAATAAGGGTAGGAAGTGTGGCTGTTGCAGAAAGTGTATTAAGCAAAAGGAAAAACCTTGGCCTCCCCTTACTAAGAGGTTTTGAGTAACTGAATAATTCCAAATTAACTGGATGGTTTTTTTTTTTTTGTTGTTTCACCAGTCATTCCAAAACAACTGATTTGGGATGCGGAAGCGTGTTTACAACTGTATTGTTAATTCTGTGTTTCTTCATGTATTTTTTTTTTTTTGTAGGTTAAAGTTGTTACTACTTTTGCTCTGTTTTTCAGGGTACTTTTGATGATTACCTGGAGTTGTTCTTACAGTTTGGCTATGTGAGTCTTTTCTCATGTGTTTATCCACTGGCAGCTGTCTTTGCAGTGTTAAACAACATCACAGAGATATATTCTGATGCCTTAAAGATGTGTAGAGTTTACAAGCGGCCATTTGCAGAACCCACAGCAAATATTGGTGTTTGGCAGGTAATTTTCATGTGTTTCTTTTTCTATTAATTTCTTTTAAAAGAGATTTCAGCAAATGTATTTAAGCTGTGTGTTTGACCCATCAGATGCTTTTAAAGTTTAGTAGGTACTTTGTTCTCTTCAATGCCTTTAGGATACTATCTATCCAACTATGGTGTTTTTTGTAGGGTTTTTGACCACATGTCTTTCAGTTGCCTTTGAAAAGAAAGCAAATCCTTCCTTTAGTCCTTGTATACATATGTATTACAGTCCTGTTGCAACTGCAACAAAGCAAAGCTGCCAGATACTGCCCTGTACTCTTTACAGCCAACATATTTTAGAAATGGTAATATTTGATGCAATCTGAGAAGCATGGAGCTCAGCAAGTGTTTAAAAAAAAAAAAGATAGGTAAGTACTTACATTCGTAAGCCATGCTTGGCTGTGTGCCCTTGTGATTACTGGTACTCAGGCTGACTAATTTTAAAATAGCCTGGATCTGTGAACAGGAGCTGGACCTTTCTGCACAACCTGAACATTGCAGTCTGTTTAAAGAATTTCATGCTAGTAGTACTGGCTTAAGGATTTTCTGTCCTCAGTTGTTTGCCCATGCAATCATGCTAGCACCAGCTCGTTTGGAGCCTGCTAAGTACGCTGCATCAGTGAACTGATTCTGACTAAAAATAACCCTGTAAAGCTCCTCCAATCCCAGAGTTTTTTCTGGAAAGAAAGAAGGCTATTAAGTCGCATCCAGAGACTTTAGCATTCTGTAATAGCAGTGGCCTGATAAGGAGTGTGAAGTAGTTGGAGTAAATTTCTAGGGGATGATCCATATTCTAGTTTTGTTTAACAGCTTTTCTAATGATATGTAATGGAGAGAAAAGGCACAATAAACTAGTGGATCATTTAATTTAGGGGGGTTGTAAATGTTGGTACCAAATGAAACAAATGGAAGAGGAGAGATAGAATCATAGAATCGTTTAGGTTGGAAAAGACCTTTAAGATCATCCAGTCCAACCATTAACCTACACTACCAAGTCCACTCTAAACCAGTCAAGGGTAGACTAGACTAAACCATGTCCCGAAGTGCCACATCTACCCATTTTTTGAACACTTCCAGGGATGGTGACTCCACCACCTCTCTGGGCAGCCTGTTCCAATTCTTGACCACCCTTTCCGTAAAGAAATTTTTCCTAATTTCCAACCTAAACCTCCCTTGGCGCAGCTTAAGCCCATTTCCTCTCATCCTGAAATCAGGAGACCTTGAATGAAACATACTGTAAAAACATGCAAACCAAGTATTCTAAGCAATGTTCATTAGACATGTACATAGGTATTAATGAAGTGGACTTACAGGAGAAGTCTTTTAATATTAAGTCATGAAAATGTGTAAATTGTAATCTGATTGCATTTTAACATCTGATGCATTTTCTTATTCCAAATCTGTGCTGCCAACATCTTGATGACATAGCTGCATTGACCAGTGGTGTGACCACCAGTTAAATGAGGTTGTGGTCATAAGTCCCAAGCATAGCTGCAGATAGATTAATAGCATTTGGTTTTGCTAGAATAGTTTGCTTCAACCTAGGGAGTAGGCTGAAAAACCATAACACTAATGGTACAGTCATGTGGGGGTTTTTTATAGTGTAGGTTTTTAACCAATAGTAGAAATACATTTGCTTTGTGAATTAAAAATAATGACTTAAAAATTTAGTTATCTGTTTCATGTGGGAAGTTAGAGCATTGACTGAAAGATTTCTGTTAAAGGAATACTGGAATTATTTTATCAGGTGAGCTGAGTCACCAGCTTGTTGTCAAGGAGAAAGCTACTTCTGCTAATTCATTGTGATAATTGCTACAATTCAATGTCAGTCTTTCTCATTCCAGAGAGGACCTTGGAGTAAGTAACCATTATATTGCAAAAGTGATTGTCATGCTGTAGTAATATTTTCAGGCATTTTGTGGGAGCTCTGTAGGCAGGAGCTTCTTAGACTTGTTCAGTTGCATGCGTTTAAGTGGAAGTCTTTCTTTCAACAAATTTCAGCTTGTGTAACTGGTTGTGATTTAAGAAAGGCATTCTGAACCATTCTTACATTTTCCTGTTACTTAACATTCAGACAGACCCTCCAAAAACAGAGTGTTGGGACTATTGGTTCCTCTAGGAGTTTTGCATTTTTTCCCTCATCCTGAAAGAAGTCTAAATTCAGGAGGACAACTGTAGATGAGAGCATAATCTTTCATGTGTTCAGATAATGAGTCATGAAGATAACAGGGATAAGGCTGCTTTCCTGTCCACTTTTTTGCTTTAGGATTATTCTAAATTTTTCAGATGGTGATCTGTAGGCGGTTACCTACGTCTAGGATGTTAATGGTCTGTAGGTAATTTCTCAAGGTCTTTACAGTACTGTGGGATTGTGGAAGAATAGTGTTTAACTTCTTCACAGAGAACATGCATACACATACACAGAGAAATCAAATTAGAGAAAAATTCAGGGTTGCCAGATGGTCTTTGTGGTATTGCAAACCTTGTTGTGGTCTTGTGCGTGCCTGTTCTTAAAGCTGATCAAGTCTGAACTGCTTGCCAAAGAAGTCTTACATCATAGAATTCAAAAGATAAAGGAAAATAAAAAGTTAAAATAATGGGCCTTCTGAGGATTTAATGAAGAGAGGTATTGTCCAGAGCAATTTGGGGACTGGTAAATTAGAGATAATGGTCATAACTATAAATATATTTGTGTTTTATTTCAGTTGGCTTTTGAAACTATGAGTGTAATATCAGTAGTCACTAATTGCATACTGATTGGAATGTCTCCTCAAGTGAATGCCCTTTTTCCAGACTCAAAAATGGACCTTATTCTGACTGTGGCATTGGTAGAGGTAAGTCTGCCTTCAAACAGTGCATGTGTTTTTCTAGCAAATAACATGAGCAACAGTGGAAATAATACCAGGAAGTAGATTTTTTTTTCCCCCCTCCATATATTAAAAGGAAATGAAGGTTTCCCTACTGAAGAAGTGTTTCCAAAGTCTTGCTTTTTGATTTCTTTTTTTTTTCCTCTGTGTTTTCATGTACTGTGAATGTTGTTGCCATACTTTTCCATACATTCGCAAGGTACTGTGTATTACTGCTTCATCTATTTAAAGAATTTAATAGTGCTATTTCAAGAAGCAAAATAACCATATTTTTGTGAACTGGATGTTTCTCTACTTGGTTTGTGACCCCAGCATATCTTATAAAGGCCTCCTACATAATCTTTATCTATGTTTCTTCTAAGCCTTATCTGAAACAAGTATGTGTGATGACTACATATACTACTGATTGTAACACCAGTTGGGTTTCATCTTTTCCCAATTCTATGTAGTAAACACTTGAGTGTCATTCCTTTTCAGGTGAGGAGGGATGACTATGGGCATCTTGTATAATAAATGAGATTGTAGGGCTTTGCTCTGATGTATCTTCCTTTCGGAGCTTTCTTGTATTGCATTGGCTTGACTTTCAACATTATGCTATTTTAGCTTTTGGGAATTGGGTTACTTTTCTTGTGGCAAAAAGTCTGGGTTGTCTGTGTGTAGTTGTTAAATTGCATCATCTTACGGAGGTGCAGCAAGAGCACATACTTTGTTGTTTTTACAGGTGTTATGGGTTATGCAATTAATTATGAGTTGCTTTCAGTTTCATTTTCCAAGCCTTAAGGTTTGCAGAGTGTCAGCTGGTTTACTGAATTGCGAGTCTACAGACAGCCTGATGTATTCTTCTGTTATTTGTGTGTAAACATTTGCATTAACCTCAGTGAGGTATTTTAATGTGAACTAATTTGGCAGTTTAAACGTAATGCTGTAGTTATTACTGGACAACATATCCAGAGAGATCATACTATGAAAACTGTATGACTAAGTGTAAGCAGTATGGATTTATGGAAGCTTAAAGAGATGGGACTATTTTTGCCTTTGCTTCCTAGGTATTTATTCCCATCTTATCTGTTTTAATGTGAAGCAGGCCTCCTGGTCTCTAGGCAGACCTCTGGGTCTTGGTAAGCCATAGGAGAATACCAGTGTTTTTCTCTCTAAATTTAAATTCTGCTTATACGCAATCCTTTAGATGACAGGAATTGCAGCATGGTAATTAGGTAGCTCTTGGAATTCCTTTTTAACAGTGTATCTCAAATTATCTGAAAATGCTGTGGAAAGGGAGATTAAGAAAATAAAGGGAAGAAAGTTTGAAGATAAAAGGTAAATTACTACTGAGGGAAGGAAAGGCAAAAATGTTGTCTTATACTGAGAAGTAACTTTGGTGAAGACTGCTGATCTATAATTAACTGCATTGTATGAAGGGACAGGTGGAGGCTAATGCTGGATGAGCCAGAGGAGAGGAAAGGCAACCATTTGGTTAAAGAAAGGTCAAGTTTTCTCTAACTGTTGTTCTTAGTTAAAAAAAAGCCCAAACCAACCCATAATGTACTTGTCAGAAAAGGTATATTTAAAACAAAGTTTTAATCACAAGTATCCAGTATGCTTGATACTTTCAAGTATGCTGGTTTGAATTTTTTTTGTGGCTGTTTTTGTGTTATTACAAACTATTTATTGTCTGAGAAAACACAAAGACACAAAACCAACATACAATTCTTAGAGTACTTTTATGCAGCATAACAAGCCATGTGATTTTTGGAATGCTGTTGGTTATAAACAATTCCAAAAAGTTCAATGTGAAATTTAAAACTTTCGCAGTCTCCTGAGGGACAGTCTTTCAGTACATTTTAAACAATATTTAACAACTTCATGGATGTGAGTTTGGTGGTTGGTGTGGGGTTGTGTTGTTTTTTTGTTTGTTTGTTTGGGTTTTTTTTTTTTTTTTAAGAGTCAGAGAATAGCTCAGGTCATACGATCTTGCAGGAAGTTTTGTAACACAAGTTATAAAGTTTCTGGAGTCCAAAAGAGTTCTTCAAAGTGAAACACATTTTATATAAAAAATTTGTTTCAAAAACTATATGAAAAGGAACACAACAAACATGATTCTCACTTCTGTTGAAGATGGTTTCCATTGTGTTGACATTTAAACATGTTCTCAGTTACAGAAATGATTTTTTTTTTTTCAGTAGTTATGTTGTACATATTTCAGGTTAAAACATTGATTACGAAAGGTAGAAAGAAGGGAAGATCACTAAATGCTGTGGGACTACGAACAGCAGCAGTATGGATTTATGGCAGTTTAATGAGATGGGGCTATTTTTGCCTTTGTTTCCTGGGTATTTATTCCCATCTTATCTGTTAAAACTGGCACTTCTCTTTTATCTGGTGCATGATGAATCAGATTAGGGAATTGATCTGGGAGAAGCTGTCTGACCCAGTTCACTGGTGAAAGGGAGCAGGGCAGAAGCAACTGTATGTGGAAGACACACGGCAGCGCTGTAGGTTTGTGCTGGATTAAATTTGTGGGACTTCTGTACCACTGAGTATTTCTCCTGTAAGTATTGTTTCATCTACAGGAAGATCCCTAAACTGAGAGAGGAGCACAAATCTCATGCATTGGCAGTATTCCTATGCACCTTTACTGTACTAATGATTAAACTGTGCATTTCAGTTGTAAAGAACAATTCAGAAACACAATACATCACTTTAAACCTCTAGGACAAACCTGGTCCATCTAAAGTATATCAGTGTCAAGGTAGCGAAAAATTCTGTTGAATGAGTTGATAAAAATGCATTTTAGATGACCTGCTGAGATTCAGAAACACACGATAGAGATGTGTTGCTTTACTTTCTGGTGTTTGCTGCAGGTGGACATGAGAATTTCATGGTGTGTTTATGCAATGTTGCCAACATCAGGCAGTGTGAAAATGTTAAGGAAGACAAGAAATTTCTTTTAGGAGGCTATGTATGCTTTCACATGTTCAGTTGATGGGGTAACCTACTTAAATCTTAGCTGTCATTAAATATTTTTATCAGGTTTAAATAATTGAGACCGCAATTGGATATTTATATACCTGTTTGATACAAAGGTAAACAGAAAAAGCACTGTTCTTGCCAAAGCCAAGCACAGGTATTAGCCGTGTCCTGATTTTTTTTTTTTTCTCAAAAAATGTGAGTGCTTTTTAAAAATAATACTAATACTCTTCAAATGGAAATATGTTTATATGGCGACATTTGACATCACTCAGTACAGATGTAATGAAGAACTGTGTGTGGTATTCTTGCAAGCATTCTGTACCCAGCCCTTACAGATTTATGCAAAATAATTTTTTTTTTTTCATTAACAACATTAACTCTACTGCTGTCTACACTTTTGGTGGGAATATGTATTGTATCAGCAAAGTAAATGCTAATTAAATAGAATAAAATATTAAGCATTTCATAATAAATAATGGTAAACATTAAAATAATGACATTTAATAATATTTTTTAAGTATTAAAACAGTAATTTTTTTTTGAACAGTTGATCTATTTTCATCAATCCAACATCTGCTTCCATGGCAACATGATTTGAACCAGGAGCAGAATCGTGACACTCTCCTCTTTTACTTATGGATGGATGCTAACTGAGTGCAGCAAGTGCAGTTTTCAAACAAAGAAGTAGGTGAAAGTCCTTAAAGCAGGAAACAATAAGCCCTTATTAACTTAATTTTAAAATAGTTATATCCCATAGTGTGTTTAGTTCTTCAGGCTCTACCACAGACACATACTTCTGGTATGAACCACAGGTGCAAAGTGGGACATTCCAAGCCCATGTCTGTGCTTGTGTGAAACTGTTCCCAGTCACCTCTGACTTCTTACACTGATTCAAACAAACTGAGGAAATGACTGAAGAAATTTGCTGAATAGTTGGGGGAGTGGGTTAAAACAAGGTGTAACCTTAATTCTGCAGTGCTGGTTTTTTTTTTTTTTTCTTTGAAAATTGTTGACAAAGAGTTTTGTTCCTGATGACTATTTCTTTTTAATTTAGACTCTCATAAATTTGAAGAATGCTAGTTAAATCAGTTTCAGGACTACTCTGAAAGTTGAGTCCAAGAATCAGTTGTATGTACAGCTCTTAGTAGAGTGGGGGGGGTGTGTGTTTTTTTTTTTTAAAAAAAAAAAAAACCACCAAAACAGTACATGCGTTGGGGTGTTTTGAAGCAATAGCTGTAAAGTACAGCTTCACATGAATGTATCCTAATCTCCAAAAGTAACTCATTGTGCATCCAGCACTCAAAGGTGGTAAACTGATGGAAAGCTTTTATGCAGAGGTGCTGTAGTCACTGTAGTATAAAAATCTTACCTTACAGTCTACAAATAGTATTTTGGGAAGAATGTAATCAGCGCTGGTATAGGTGAAAATAAGGACCTTAGCATAAGGACAGGACTAGCATATTTGTACATGTTTACATGGCTTAATAAACAATTGGGCCGTGTGGATTTGATTTCATGGAGTCCTCATAAGTATTTGAAATATATATATTCTTATGAAGCTCATGAAGATCTATATTTAAAAGTCAGTTCTGTAAGAAGTATGGAGTGGAATAAGGGAAGTAACTCTTAAGTTTTTTACTGAGGAGGAGCTGACAGTCCATTTATCAAAGGCTGGAAAGCAGGAATCATAGCTTGTTAATGAAGCTGAAAAGTTAATGGTGTTATGTTTAAAAGTGATAGCTGATCCAAAATCAAGGTGGTTGAGACTTGCCTGGTACATCTGCTTTTCTCTAGAGTTCCGTTTTATTAAGTGTATTTCTTCATCAAAGGCCTCCGGCTGTACAGTAGAAGCTCTTTGAGCTTCTGCTAAGCACTCTTAATGTAATGGTCCCAACAGTCAGTCAGCTCAGCAGTAAACTTAACAGTTGTTTCTGAAATGATGTGCTAAAGAAACTGGGAAACACTACCAGAGTCAAGCAGTTTTGATTCTAGTAGATGAGAAGGTATATTTATCATCTGGTTATAGGCATCATCGTACTTTGCTTTCTAGATAAACCTGGAAATCAGTAAGCATTGCATTCTGACTGCTGTTGAAGATCTTTTGAATCCATTCCTGAGCACAAGCAATTTTAGGTGGCTTGTTATGTCAAAATTTAAGTCTTTCCCTTTTATTTCCTTTAAAAAAAAATCCTTAAATGTTTTGCAACAGATTTCAGTGTTACCTGTTTTTTCCTGATAAAGTTGGGGGGGGTGTTATTTTTATTTTTTAAGAAACAGTACTAGTTGGCATATTTCTTAGCAATAACGTACATGACTCTGGCAGGGTGGAAGTGAGGTGTGGTTCTGCGTGGTATAGCGTTCTGCATGTGTGGAGCAAACAGCTTTATTTGTGTAGAATTCAGGAGTTTGGGATTTAGCAGATATGCAAAGTACGCTTACGTACTGGTCAACCTTACATAGTAAAGAAACTGGAAAAAAAATGGAGAAAAATAGGCTGCACCAGCAGACACAAATATATAAATCCATTGACACTAATGGAGTTATAACAGTGCAAAGTTGAAGCAAAACAGATGTGCATATAGTGATTTTCTTTTTCTAAATTATTTCGGTGTTTGTTACAGGTACTAATGTAAAATACAGTAGCTGCAGAGTTTCACATACAGAATCAGAGGGTAGTCGAGGTTGGAAGGGACCTCTGGAGATTACTCGGTCCAACCTTCTGCTGAAAGCAGGACCCTAGAATAGGTTGTCCATGTCTTTGTCATGCTAAGCTAAGACTTGAATACTTCCAGTGAGGGAAAGTCCACCACTTCTCTGGGCAACCTATTCCATTGTTTAATTGTTCTTAAGAAAAAAACCAATTCTCTTCCATATGTCAAGAAAACATTTCCTTGAACCAACTTGTGGCCCGTGGCCTCTTGTCCTTTCATTGTGCATCCTTGTGAAGAAGGCACCTCCATCTTCTCTAAAACTACCCATTAGGCGTTGGAAGACCATGATTAGATCCTCCCCACCCTCCTGAGCCTTCTGTTTTCTAAGTGGAACAAGCCCAGTTCCTTCAGCCGTTCTTCATATGTCAGGTTCTTCAATCCTGTAGTCTTGGTGGCCCTCCAGCAGGCCCTCTCCAGATTTTCAGTGTCTGTTTTCCAAGTTGCCAGTGCCACTTTTAAGGAAACAAGGAGTGCTTTTCATGTGGGCTTATCCCCTTATATCTTCCTGCTAGTTGCAGCATGTATTCTTTCTTTGCCCTCAATCTGTTTGCTCTTTAATGAGAGAAAATAATTCTGGGAGCAGTTGTACAACTCTTAACTTTCTTACTGCTGAAATTTTTTTGTCAACAGTCTCCAGGTATCTGTCTTCCCATGTGCTAATTCTTTTCTGTGGTAGTGTGTGTTTTCCATACTGATATGCATACTTATATGCATGCATATATACTACATGAGGGTGTTTTGTTTATAACCTGAGTAGTTTGTCAGTCTTCTGGTATAAATGTTACGGAGTAGTATTTAGCGGTAAATATTTGATGTGTGGTTTAAATTTATGTCTAACAGTTAAATGTATAGGAAAAATAATTGATTATTTAGCTATAATAATAAGTATTAATTAGGAAGTTATATACATAAGGCTCTCTTTCTGAAATGTTTCATGGCAAGGTACAATCCTTACTGACAGCTTTACAGTTCCTTTTTGAGAAAATACTTAGCAAGCTTATTCATCAGGTATTTTATTTTAGTGAAACAGATATCCTAGCCAAGACCTATCTATGCTTGCACTTGTAATGAAAATAGGAAAATACAGAAAGATAAATGGAAAAATGCACTTTATGTAAATTGTATAATTATTTGGTTCATTGATGTATACATACATAAAGTAATTCTGCAGCATTACTAATTCTGAATGTTAAAAAAGGTTAATCTAAGCCACTGGTGATTTCAATTAACATATTGTTTCTGTTCAAGAATACCTCTACCTCAGCTGTGAACTTATATGTAATATACACACACATAAGAAAGCATATCTAAAATTCCTCCTTTAAAAATCTGGTGTGTATGTTTTCATTTTTAATATCATACAAAATAGTGATTTTATTTTTATATTCTATGCTAGACAGGTAAGCTACTGCAGTTTGGTTTATTCCTAGATTTGCAATTGTGAGCCATAAAAATAGTTTGATATTTTAATTTCAAGCTGAAACTCTGGCAAAAATTACCAGAAGATGCTGAATAGCATTGGTATAACACTTAGTGGAAGTTTCTAAAGGTTACTGTAGTATGAAGACTTAACAAAGTTTACTGATTCTTTAGCTTACTGTTTGACAAGGTTGTAAGAGTAAAAATGAACTCAAATTTCTGCACATTTTATATATTGTAGTTTGCAAAAGATTCTTGAAATTTTAGGTTTAGTTTGAATATAAAGTTACGAAATATTTTAGATAACTTATTCTTCTGAGTAACAGGAGAAGAGATTGTTCTCAGGGTTTTTTTCTCACCTCAGTGAGAGTTCTAACCTTTCAGTTGTTGGGAGGATTTATGGATTTGTTTGTATAAAGTTTTGTAAATACTTGCCACTGAACCAGACTCCTGGGACCATATCAACGAGGTTAAAAAAAATGACAATTTTGCTGGTTGTACATTAATATGGATTATGTTTATTTCCAAAATCATAACTTATCACGGATCTTTTTATTGCCATCTACTGGTTCTTTTGAGATATTCTTTCTGATTTCGTGTAGATTTTTTGGTCACTTTGAATAGTAAAGATCAATGGCAAAAGCTTGTCAGAACGAAAACAAACATTTAAAAATTCAAAGATCTAAGTACGTTTGTAGTTGCTGGTTGAATTCTGTAGCTTTCTGCTAGTATAGAAATGAAAATGCATGTTAACATCTATCTGTTCTTAAATAGTCCAGTGGCTTTTTGAAAGTCTCAGAATTTAAAATGGCATTTGTGTGTTTTCCTATTTGTGAGTCATTTTAATTTGTTCCTCCTTATTTTCTGTTCTTTTCTCAAACCCTTCCTTTTTCATATTCTCAATTTGCTGTGTTGGAAGTTGAAGAATAATCACACAGATGAATGACTTGTGCTGTTCAAACCATGTACAAACACTGAAATGTGTTAAATATGTGGGTATGTGTAGTAATGTGTAGGGCAGCAAGAAACCACTGCATTGCATCAGGTTTTTCAACCTTGATAACTGAAATGTGTTGATATATTTTACTACTCTGTCAACCCCAACTAGAGCACTGTATTTTGACAGTAATTTTCATTCCTCACTTTAGGGTGACGCAATTCAGAATGTGACTTTTATCTTTAAATAAATACATGTCTCGGTGGTAGAGGTCAGACTTGGTGTATGAAATACAGCTTTCCTTTTTTTTTTTTTTTTTTTTTCTTTTAAACAGAATTTTTTGATCCAATTGAACTAGGAGTATGTACAAAGGAATGGCTGAGCTAGGCCAGATCATGGGTCTGTCTAGGCCAGAATCCTTTCTGCAGAGGCGGCCAAGGGAAGAGTATATTAGTATAGCCAACTATGTAGTCATGCTTCCTCAAAATTAATTCCCAGGATCTGGTGATTTGTGGTGTAAACCTTTTTAAGGACCTGTCTCATTACTGAAAATGAGCTGGCCAGAGCTGCGTATGAAAGTGTGCAATGCTTTTATACAGTGGCGTGTCCAGTTTTTCAAAAGAACTTGAATTATTTTATAGTAAAAAGCTAGTTAAGCAACTAATGTTAATATATGCTTAGCTTAATAAGTAGTTGTCGTGTGTATTGGTTTTACCCTGGATTTTTCTAGCTTTTCTTTGCTCTTTTTTCAGTTGTCTTTTCTGTGTAAGAAAGGACTTTTAATTCTAAATTGGATACTGCCAGTGTGGGTGTAACATAGTGGAGGTTAAGAAATCGGTGGTACGAGAAGCCCTCTCACTGGGAAAGAAAACCTGGGAGGTGTCTTAGTAGAAACAATGATAGCAAAAAGGGAATACTCTCTTCTTGCTGTCAGCAAGGTGTTGGTAGGAACAGGGAGCTACAAAGATATTAGGTGCTAGTTCGGTGAAAGATCTGAACTTCCAAGAAGGATCACAGCAATGCTTTAACTCATGTTGGGGTCCCTTCACTAAGAAGCAGAAATGAGTGTGTCTTCTGGGATTGTGCCGTTCCTCATGAATTTAACTTTATCTGGTAGATACTACTGCATTTTTAAACCATGCATATACTAGGAAGGTTGGATGGGGGAAATACCTTAGGAATTCTTTCTGGAAGACAGCATATTCCTTAACTATGCTGATAAGTGCTTCAGAAGTGTCAACCTGGAAAAACAGCAGGAAAGGACTGAGTAGGAATACTTTTTCTGTTCCTTCTGGGATTGTGCAAGGCTGCCAAAATGGCAAAACCTCAAAAAGGAAGATGACTAGAGAACAGAGCTTTGGAGACAATTACAAGGCATTTTAAAGAACTCTATAAGAATCAGACTTTCAGATCTCTTTAAAACCCAGTTAGCTTAACATTTCTGACAAAGAAATTTCCTTTAATATATAAATATGGTATTTCCAGCTCAAGCCTGATCAGGATGTACAGCTTCCTTGCTGGCATTTGGAAGTTGAATGGCCAGAAAAAAGCCACGTTAATATCTATTAATATTCATTGTTTACCTTCCATTTGATTAAGATTAGTAATTGTTGAATGACAAGGTAGAGTATGAACATTCAAAGCCTCCTGGCTTCACAACCATTGCAAGGTTGGCTTAGCATTTCATGAAACTGAATTATTTTGTTTTGTAAATAATGTATTAGTTTATTCAGTTAACTTATTTAAATAATTTTCTGCAAAGGTGATATCCATGGCTGCCAGCACAAGCCTGAATAATGGCATTTCCTAGAGCATAGGTAGAGCTATAGGATTCAGATACCATGTTTCCATACATCTGTGATGCAGTTTGCAGTAGTGTCTCTTTGTACCCTTCTTACTAGAAGCCTTCCTTCTCGGGGACTGTGATGTTCTTCCCATCTCCAAAGTTTTATATAGCTGCTTTGTCTAAGGTGGTATGTTTTGTTTGATTGGTTTGGTTTTTAAACTCTGTGTAGCACTGGAGGATAAATCCAATTCGTCGTTTGTATCCTCAGATGACTGAGGGTAAAAATGGGTGGCTCAGAGCAGGTAAGATAATCCGAAAGTAGAAAATGTGGGGTTTGCAGCTGCAGTTGGAAAAGAGGTGGAGAACAGGAGATGAGTAAAACTGTCTCCAAATAGCAGGAGAAAGCCAGTCATACCTGTGTTGGAGCCTCTGTATTGTCGATTAAACCCTGCTCTTCAGAGAGTCTTAATGATGTAATACTGTTGCTTGCATGTTTTCCAGTTACAAAATTGCAGAATAATTTGCTTTTATTAAAGTTTCTTTACAATAATTTATAACACTCTGGTTTGGAGTGTTAAGCCTTCTGGATCGACTTTTGTATTCGTGTTGTTGACTTTGTTACACACCTACTCAGTGTTTTAAATGTGATTAGTAGTCATTTATTGGAAACTTGCAGCATGAGTTCTTATTTTAAAATGATCTAAATTTGTTGCTATAGATTTTCCCATCCTGACCCTCTTTAGAAAAAGCTCCAAAGCATCATTTGCTTTTGAAAATCTGGGTTTGTTTAAAAAAAAAACCAAACCAAAACAAAACCCTTTGTTTTTTGTTTGCTTGCTTTGTTTTGTTTAAGTGCTGAGAACCACCTGGCACACTTAACTGAAAACTGATTTCGGAGCTTAAATTGTGCAAGGCAATGCAGTACTGGACTGAAAAGCTGTAGTATAAGGTGGTTTTTTTTTTTAATAGTCTCTGTGAAAATGTTTTATTGAATGCAGGCTGAAGATGGTCATGAGTCATGCTGTAAAGTAAATGTCAAAAGAAGAGGGGCTTAATTACTTCATTTTTGCACTGAATTTTTATCTTGTATTGGAAGGAAGTGTCAATCCAGAATGTCACTCTTCTAATCAGAAGAAATTAGTGGAGTGATGTGTAATTTTCAAAGGGATTTTTCATTAACTGTGGCAGTGTGCAAACTGCCTGGTATGCTGCTGCTTTCTATTCTAATACCTTGAACAGTCCTTTTGAAGTCATGGGAGATTTCTAATGCATGCCTATAATCGGCTAAATCTCTACAATGAATAATACGAAGGAGATACAGTTAGAAGCTGCTGAGAATTCATAAACCATAATATGTTTGATCAAGGTCAGTTTTAGTCAGCGGATTTGTCGTAAGATAAAAAGTAAGCGTGTGTGCGAGAGAGTGTGTGTGTGCGTGGTATAGGGATTACAGATAAACTCAAGTACTGCAAACTCTATATTTCAAGTTTAATAAAAGATACTCTTATATTTGATATTGATTTATCTGCATGTCAGTGTATTCTTTTTCAGAAGTTCATAACCATTGCAAATTCCAAGTGAAACTTGGTTTAAAATCTGGTGAAATGGGAATAAATAGTTTATTAGAGGAAAGGTTTAAATTTTTACTGTTATAGCTTAGCAAATAAAGTTGTTGAATTCAAGTACTTTCTTGTTCTCCTAGCTTCTAAAAGGCTTCATTTAAAAAAAAAGATGGCTATACGAGGAGTAGTTTGTAACAGATGAATTATTAATGCATCCTGAAGAATAGTATGTTGGAAAAAATTAAAGTATTAGTTTATTCTAACACTGGTTGCATTTGGTAGTCCTGCTTATTTCCTGTGTAGTTATAGAAACTGCAAGGACAAGCAGCAGAAATATAATAAGTATGTGTGACATCTTTCCAGTGGTTTTCATGCCAGTTTAACAAAATAATTCTGGGGAAAGTGTATTATGTTTTTTTAAAAGCATAGAATGTGTATATATAGCGAGGATTTGAGGGTTAACTCCTTATATATGAATAAGGAGTCCACAACCCAGACTATAGCATGTTCGTGTAAGTGCTGCATACAGGGCTCACTCCCTGTAATTACAGGAGACTAAAATTACTTTTAAATTCTGCCTGCAAACTGTCCTTTAAGAGTCAAAAGCACAGCCAGTAATGAGAATGGGATGTGGCCATATTCCTACCCGTGGAGGCAGCAGGTTGAAAAGTGACACTGGTACCATTATGTTAATAGGTTCATGAATTGGTCTTCCCTAAACTTGGATGGTCCTGTTATGGCCAAATAAAACTGACTTTGGATATGTCAGAAGGAACAAGTGGATCTGCCTTTTTAGGACTTCTAGTTTGGATTATTTTGGTGCATATCTTGAAAGCCACATGTAGCACGAAATGTAACTGCTGATTTCCCAGGTAGTATTGAGACTGCAGTTCTTTGACAACTGCATGGTCTTTGTATCAGTGCAATTGAAACTGCAAGATCTGAACTGGGTATAGGTAGAGCCTTCTACTATTTTGGTTTTCTGTTTTTATGAATCTTCCAAGTTGCTCAGGCTTTCCAAGGAACCCCAGGTGCTGTGATGGTTACACTAAGACCTTAACTACCCAGAGAAGTTAACAGTAACAGTTACTGAAGAAGAAATGTTAGGGGTGCACCTCCTCATATGGATGCTCTGTTACAGTATTAGAATAATTTTATTCTGGTACAAATCTTTAAAGTGAGAGGTTTAAAATCTACTGAGTTTTTAGTCTGTTTTCCATGTCTCCTCCCTTCCCTCCCTAACTGTTTCTGAAGGTGGAGTGAGTAACAGTAATGGCAGCTTGCTCTCCCCTTCTGCCCCCCGCAATGTAGATTAAACTTTGAGATCTGTAGTTACACAGTTTAAATAAAAAATAATTTGTATAGCAATGGATCAAAAACTGTACATTGTAAAATGTCTTCTGAAGCTGAAGTGTAAGAGTACATAGAGCTGTATGATGCATTTCTCAAATTTTAGCTAGGGAAGCTATATGCAAGAATTGCCTTTCTAATAGAAACACTGAACAGAAAGGGGGAGGGAATCCAGCTTCCTCTGCAATGTCACATTGGATTAATAATTGCAGCTGCACCTTGCTTTGCTCAGTTTCCCTCTGAAGACATCTGAGCTGCAGAGATATAGGGAGTGATAGGAGCATATCTTAGAAGCCATAAAAAGAGACAGATTCTTCTTTTGATACCACAAAGTAATTGTAGCTAATATGTAAAAAGTTGTATTGTGGCTTCTTTTTAAGTTTGTGAGAAGACTTGCAACTTTGGCTCTTTCAAACAGAAGAATCCTCCTGTCTTGTCATTTTCTGTTAGTGCGTTGTGTAGAGGTATTGCCTTGGTACAATAATACTGATGCATTTCTGCTGGTGCAAACATGTTCTTATGCATGTGTATACATTTTATAACATACAGTGATAGCTTAGATTTTTTTTTTTGCAAAAAGTCAAGACTTAAAGATAAATTCATATTAGATTTTTTGTGCATGCTACCATCTATAGCTATAAACTGTCCCTTTGTCATTTCTAGTGTGCTTTATATTACAGAATTATAGCTACATCTGGAAAATCAGTGTCGAAACTGTGGAAAGCCTGAGAGGGCTACCTAGTGTTTGGGTGTCTACCTCGGGCAAAGCTTGACTTTGTCAGGTTGGGACTCAATTGTGCGTTGTTCTCCCTCTGCTCCTGTCTATTCTGTTTTTCATCAGGAGAAAACATGGGTGGCTGTTCAAAAGCGGAGGAGCTGTGGTACAGTAACAGCTCCCCCAGTCTGGCTGATTGGGAAACGAAGATTCAAAGTGTTTTGTGGACCCTGCCCTTAAGTTTAGCTTAGCTAGCTTTTCTCCCTGCTCTGAACCAGGATCATGTAATCTTGACCAACCCCAGGAGGTATGAGGTTCCTGGCATGAGGGTTTTCAGCCTTCCAAAGTAACCTCTTCATGAACTGCCTATTCTTGTAGTTAGAAAGCTTTTAACCAGAATCTCCCAAGTGCAGGTTAAGCTGGCTAGAACTTGTAGTACAGGAAAGTAATTGGTCACTCTTCCCTTCACGATGACTTTCCAACTGCTGTGACGTTCCTGTCTTCTATTTTTAAAACTGCATGAACTCAGATCTCTCAGCTCTTCCTCACAGGTCGTTTTATTTCAAAATACTTGGTTTTGTTCTTACCAGGATTGTCTCTACTTTTTAAAATGATACCTGAAACCGCATACAAGTGTACAAGTTTTACTCCTGCTGAGTATAAAAATTTCAGGTACATCCTATGTTTTATGTGATGCTCTGTTTAGCATGTCAAAAGGTTTTTTGTCTTTTCTGCAATAACCTTGTACTGAATCTTTTGTTTTTTCTGAATTGGTGCTATACATCTTTCAATGTGTAGCTGTTTGTTTTTACTGACTCTCATCTTGTTCATTATGCCTATTTCTTTGGTTTTCCGGGATTGCTTGAGTTCTAATCATGCTCTTCAGTGCACTTGGATTTCTCCTTGCTTGGTATCATATATGCAGTTCTTAAGCAGATTTTCCTGTTCAATCACCAAAATTGTTAATGAAACTATTGAACTAGGGTCTGATCCACCACAGATCTTCGTAGGCCCCCACGGGATAGTCCTTCCAGCTTGACAGTTGCTAACAATGACTGTTGGAGGGCTTTTCTTTTCCAGTCACCTGTGTGCTTCCCTATTCAGTTATTTGATTTAGAGTGTTTTGAGAGTGACACAACTACTATCAATCTTGTCAGAGTAGTTACTTCTGTTGTTGCTTCTCAACCCACGTTTGAGGTTATATGCATTTCTGCCCTATGGTTTCATTTTTGAATGGTTTTGCAAGGAATTTCAGAAATATACATTGATTTTTAAACAAATTTGTTTTCTAGCTATCAAATTGTAACAAAATGTGTTATTCATTCTCTGCCACTGTTCTCTGAATAATAATCAATTAGTGTTCTATCAAGGCATGGGCATGTCTGTGTTAAAACATGCAGGATAGGCAAAAAATCACACAAAAAAGGTTTACGTAGGCCAAAAAGTTAATTATTTTTTGTGTTCATAGAGTTTTGTTGGTACTTGCATTTCTGAAGAAGTCTTAATTTTAAATTCTACCTGGCAAGCTGCAGGTTTATCCGGGTGAGAAAAGATAGGGGTCTATTCTGTGAGCTGGTGGTGTGCCGTGGTTTCCTACGCTTGCCTCTACTCAGAACAGAAAGTAAGTCTGAGGTGTCCTTAGGTAAGCAGTGTTTTGTGGAAGGTGATTAGTGACATCTCCCAGCACGGTCTCCTTCATTATAACAGCATGTGAGATTACAAATACACCAAGGTACTGTCAGTGAGCTCTTGAGTCATTAAAAATATAGTGAAAGCTCTGATCTGCCCAAAGACCAGATAATTCTGTTACATTAGAACTGCTGAATATGTGCAAATATGTACCAATTCAGAATGATTGAACTATGAAGCAAATTTCTTTTAGTATCTACAGTCCCTTTGGACCATTGTTCATGTAATAACAATTTGCTGGATTACTGCGTTAAAGAAAGAGGACAAGTATGTGGATGGGAGGTTTTTACCCATGCTTGCTGATCTAAGATACAGCTATTTTATTTTAAAACTAAGATAGAGTGCTAGTCTTTTGTTAAGAAATGGTAACATAATATTTAGGAATATTTGACAGTGTTAAGTCTGGCAGTGTTTGAAGCTGAGCTGCTATTTGAGATAAAATATCTGATGCATTGGCAACACTGCCAATCATAATGCAAATCACTCCTATAAACATAGGTCAGAGTTGGTGGTGTTCCTGTTTTCAGTTCACTGACTAATATTTAAAAATAGAGAATAAATATACTTAAGGAAAGGAAATGCAGTAGCTTGGAATAGAAAGAACACAAGCATTCATGTATGATTCTGGTAATCAAAGGGTTTAATTAAGTGCTAGTGCGTGGTGGAGTTTATTATATGTGTATTAGTCTACTTTTTAAAAACTAGTAAAATCTGGAGAATTCTGTGACATTATGCTAAATTGGTTTTGTGCCTTTGTTGACAGTTCTATTCTTTGATTATTGTGTTTTTAATCCCTGGATTTAATAACTAAGCCATGCACTCATGCTTAAGATAAAGTAAGCTTGTCATCTTCAATGAATAGCTTTCAGAAGAGGTTGCAGATAGGCCATTAGTGGCTAAACTTTAGTTAGGAGATACCATGAGAGTAAGATATTTATCCTGGAGAGGAGGCGCATAGAAATTCTGAATATGGTAGGTCTCATGATTATTTTACCACTAGAGGGCTTATTTGTATAAGAGTGAAAAGTGTGCTTGAGAAGGTTGCCTTGAGACAGCTTTCTGATGCTTCACACGGTCCAAGAAAAGCGGGGAAAAGTACCACATATGGAAGTGTGGCATTGAAGAGAAGGATATCGGACTACAAAGTTAAGAATATTATGAACTAGCAATTTGATACTCCTAGTTCTTCTAAGCTCAGAAAATTAAATGAGAGACTGTATCTCAATCTACAACTAGACACAGAGGCTGATTAGGAGTAAGAAAAGATTGGAGAAAATAAATGAAAATATCCCATCAAATTATGTTCTTAAAGAGTTTTGCTGTTTATTTGAGCTATGCCTAAAACACATCTTTGACAGAGCCATGCATTTTTTGACATCAGTTGCATTATCTTGGTTTCTACTTTTCTTTTACTTTCATCACAGCTGCACATTTCTTCATTTTTACAGTCCACACTAACATGCAAAATATTTCCTTGGGAATCTGCTTAGTACGGAATGTGCCTCATTCACAGCACCAATAAGAATCCCAGTGCAAGTATCCTCTTTTTTTCTGCTCATAAAGTCTGAGTTATAATGACAGAATATAACACCTTTCGGCACTTTCCAAGAGCCTCTCTTTTTTGTTTTTAAACATTGTTTGGCAGTTGCTTGGCTTGTCAGCATAGAATCTGTGGAGACAGCTTTCCTGAAAACTGCTACTGGCTTTGGGTTTTTACATGTATGTGCACTTAAAATTATATTTTTGCAAAACTGGAGTTGTTGGTCTGATTCTATTCTTTTGTTTAGAGATCCTGCACATCCTATTTAATGACGATTAAGATGTGCAGTTGTCATTCTGAGTTTTGTGTCTGTCATTAGCAAGTATGGAATCCCTAATGTAGACAGTGCAGCTTCATATTTTCTCAGTAATCTCTAGATATGTTTTGGTTTTGGTTTTTTTTATAAAAAGTACGTATGACTTGGCAAAAACCTGTTGATTATATACCAGAGTTCTTGCTGGTGCTGGTAGTAATTACACAATGGGGAGTTTAAAGGAAAATTTGACAGACTATTGGCCTTGGGGAAAAAAAAAAAAAAAAAAAATCTTTTTTAAGGCAAAATTTTGTATTTTGAAACACAAAGAAAGAGTAGTTGTCTAGTTCTTATTTCCCTCTTGTTCACTGACATTTCTTTTCCAAAAGACGCCATCTCTCTGGAATTCTAACGTTCCACACCACTACAAAACTGTATTTCTGTGCCGATAATACTTTGCTCATTTGGTATAGTGGCTAGGTATCGCAATGCTGTGACAAAACAAATGGTGGCATGTATTGGCTTTCAGCACTAACTTGGCTCTTAATAGTTGCAGATAAAGATTTGGGGTTTTTTTCCTCTTCCTGTTTCCGAACTGTTTCCCAAAACTGTAGACAACAGTGACTTCTCTCATGAGTGTCCCTGACAGCTGTGAGACCCAGATGCCAAGTTCTGGCTCCCAAGCCTTGGCCTCTTCTTTGGCTTCTTTTCTGGTCTCTTGGCTGGCTCGTCTGCTTGTTGTTGTGGCAGCTGCAGAAATGTCTCTGGAGCTGGTCGATGCAAAGCTAGCTCATTTGGATTCTGCTTTATTGTTGGTGATGCCACTTCTCTTAGACTTAGCTCAGTGAGAATTATCCATATGTTTTTAATATAGTCTAAGAGTGAGAATTCTTAAAATTCTCAAATTGCTGTGATACAAATATTGATTTTCAATTTTCTTACTGTAAATAGAAAGTGTTTGGTTCTACTTTGCTTAGAAGTAAAAACATCCTGAATATAAACACATGGCACGGAGAACAGTAATCCTCCATCCCTGGCGTTTCTGTTTGGCACTAGCTTTCTGGATAAAAAGAATGACAGTACTTTCATTGTATGAAATACTTCAGGAACTTTGTAAAAAGCAAGTATGTCTGAGACATGGTTATAAAGGCTTAAAAGGGATGTGCTTATAATTTGAAGACCAGCATGTACTGAATGTGCGTTACCTATTCATGCATTTAATACCAGTAGCTGTGTATGAAGAGAGTCTCATCTGGTTTGAAAGAGGTTCAGTAGATTTATTAGAGGGAAGGGGAGAAGCAAATGTGTGAACACTGGGTGCAGGGCAGGGTCATGTGTCTAAACCCTGTTTTAGACAACTGGAATTTATGAAAAGGAAACAAGAATTACAATATCCTCTTTCTTTTATCTCTGCAAAAAGTGAAGTTTTAATGCCCAACAAAACTGTCTATTGAAATGCAGTGTCACTGAAGTCAGACTTACACTGAGAAAATACAAGTAAATGTTTAATGATGTTAGGGGTGAAGCACTATCCATGTGTTTAGCAAAACTATAAAGCAGGACCAAAATCAGCCCTTCGATGAGGATTACATGGTTGCACATTGGCAGAGGATGTGCAGGGTTTTAAGAAAAGCTGCTGTAACTAGATAACCTCTCGGTATGTTTATCTCAATGCCTATGGTTGTATTTCAGAGCAGAAGAGACAGTTATAAATACAGAGTAGAGGAATGTAAACTGTTTCTGAGCATTTCAATAAAAAAGATGATGGGAGGAAAAAAACAGGTTTGACCTTAACTACTCACAGTATGTTATAACGTAAACATTCTTCCTCAAACCACTCCAAAATATCTGTGAAATAAACAGAGAGAGAGATTCAGAAGGGCTAATATCCCATCTTGCTGGAGGAAATGGAAAGAACATATATTCCTTGTATCAAGGTTCATCCATATAAATGACAGTTTGGGTACTGATTACAAGCTGGATTTGGGTAATTCCATATGGTTGTGTATTTTAGGGACTCACAGCATTTTGAGGTAGTCAAGGATTGATTGCATCCACCAAAAGATGTAAAATGCCAGATCCTTCTGTCTTGTGGCCACCTTATATCCCACGGGTTTGGCCACCATAGTTTATGAACCTAATTTGATTCCTGAGGAGAGTTGCCCCATCTGAAAGCTTATCTATTTGTCTGAGAGAAGAAAAGGAGCAGAATGGTGCCATAGTGGCTTGCAGGAGAAAATGTAGAACTGTAGGAATGGGTAAGAATGCAAACCAGCTCCAGTCTGCAGAAATACTAGCTCAGGAAGAACCAGACCCTGTTTAGTTGGGGTTTTCCTTCTCGCAACAGTTTCTGACACTACTGTGTACTGAGTTAATACTCCTTGCTTCTATGAACTGGAGGGAGACAGAGCTTGTCATGCTCTCAGCTTCAGCTGTTTGGAGAAAGAATTTTAAAAAAAGAAGTTCAAAATGAAATGTGTGTATGAGTCATTTCAATACTTGGGAGCTTTTTGTAGGTAAGGGAACATCAGGTGCATAAATGTGCAAAGGGTAGGAGAAAGAAAGGACTAGATCAAAGCCCTGCTGGTTGGAATTATTAAAACATTTGCATATCAGTTAATAATTTGCCACAATTCTTAAGGCATATATTAACTTTCTAAATCTCTCCAGAAATATACGCTGCAATTTACACAAGTAAATGGCTTCCATACTGTAGTAATTTTTTAATTTTTACTATTTACAGTTTAAACGTTAGTAACAAAAAACAAGAATAAATTTAATATTGTCAGTGTTAATGCCAAGATTTTACTCTAAGTGCAAAGTAAATCCAGAACTGATTTAATGTTAGTGATTTGTGTCTCTTAATGAATGTATAGTTTTGCGAGACCTTGAGTGTTAATTTCTAATGCATTGATAGTTTTCTTATTGTTAGCCAGTTGTAAATATATGTTTCCAAATAAAAATTCTGTCCCGACCCACCTCCGGATCCGAGGTTCCAGACCTTCCCCTAATAGCCGAAATCTTCATCCTCTGACTTCTGGAAATCTTTTAATGTGGTTCCAGGTTTTGAATCTCTGTGTTGGTGCATATTTGAATCTAGGTTTCAGCTCTTTCGGTGAAGACACTGAGTAGAACACTGCCTTTGTTTTGCACAGGAGAGGCCTTTTTAATGCTGGATGCCTTGAATTCTGGGCATTCTTTGAAGACTTCTCTTTTACCAGAGATACGAGGGGAATGTTACTTTGCTTAAAGGATTTTCTTGTATTTGTGCTTTTTCATGCCAGTGTTATTGCCTCCTGCTGCCTGCCAGAGAGGTATTGGCAACCACTTCCAAATGTATGCTTTCCTAACTTTATATAACCTCTTCTGTCGCTGTGTGTGTTTTGGAGGTTTTTTGGTCAGTGCTTGTTCAAGCCCTCGGTGAGCTTGAAGCTGTCCTGGCTGTGTGCTGATCTATTTTTATCTGATAATTGGTTTTCCTGCTTGAGGGATTCACACATTGTAAATGAAGGTACTGATTTGCCTTGTCCCTGCATGATGTTTTTGTTTCCTGGTGAATTGCCATGTTGCTTGGTAAAACTGGTTATTTTAGAACATTAGCTGCAGATACCTTGAATCAACTAAAGTGTAACTGAAGGAAAAAAATTAATGTAAATGCTTTGTGAATTTGATAATCACAAAGTTTAATAATTAATTACAATATGCTCTCTTGTGTGCATACAGAGGAGAATGTTCAATATAAGGATGTCTCTATTTTTTATACAAAAATAATCAATTGATATATGATATGTGTTCTTAAAATTGGTTTAAACCAAAATTAAATTTCAGTATTTGTGAGTTAGGAAACTGGAGTTGAGGTTGTTTGGTAAAAACAATGCTAAGCATTAGTCCATGAGGAAACTGGAGTTGAGGTTGTTTGGTAAAAACAATGCTAAGCATTAGTCCATGTATTGGTGGAAGGAAAATGAGGAATTGAAATTCTTCATTTATCTAACTTACATAATGGAATAAGCAGAAATATCTTACTTGGGATTTGGTCAGTTTACTGCAGCTAATGCTATCTTCCTCCCATAGAACACAACCCCTGCCCAAGGTGATCAACGTTATTGACTCATAGCTCAGGCTAGCTTCCCCTGGCAATAAGTCTATAGGCAGATTTCTTTTTCTGGATCTAGCTGCATGTTTCCACTCATGTTTTCCACTCCTTTGTCAGAGGCAACAGCCCTGCTAATCTGTTGTGAGAGTACGCCTATATCCATAACAGTCAAAAGGAGTCATTGTAAATCATACATATTTGCTTATCTAACTTGAAATGGATCAGGGGCCTATGACCTTCAAATTCTGTAAAGGTCATCTTGGAATAACTACCTTAAAAATATCCCAATACGCGTAGGAAATTACTGTAAGAAAAAGTTGGAGAAGGCTAGAATTCTGAAATACATAGAAAACGTATAGTTATCATCAAATGAGGCACTATGCAGTGCATGATCCAGGTAATCTGCATGACGTTAGTAACTGTAGGAGTTGCTGAACAGGAGCAGTGTAGTGAATTTAGCTAGCTGGTATATCTTTTCAATTAATCCAGAGAGTTGAAGTTTGTTGTTACATGGAAATAATGTGTTACAATACCCTTTCATACATAACATTATTTTGTAACTTTGTGTCAGATCTTCATATGCAACACTTTGACAATGTATTTAATTAGACATGCAGTTTGATCATGTATGTTGAATTGAAACCTCCATACATTCACTACAAAATCACTTATTTCAAATATTTGGTCAAATTAATATTCGATTACTAAAGCATTCTGTAGTTCCCCTTTCAGTATTGTGATGATATTGACATTGATAAAAATCTGTTTGTGAAAAGTTCTATGCAGATAGGACAGGATTGTGTTTGTGGTAAACAACATAGGAAAAAAAGTTCATACAGTTTTGTCTATTAATGTTTTTTCAAGCTATTTTTCCCTAACTGATAAGCTTTTATTTGCCATTTAAAATTGTGAGCACTGTGTTAAAACTCTGGCTAACTCAGTTGTGTAACAATGATATTATTCCAAAGTGGCATACTAGTGTTAGTTTGTTTAAACTGCAAAAAACCATCTGTAAGACAGATGTATATATTTTCAAGCTGATGGTTAATTAGCCAAGGTTAATAAAAAGGAGAGGTAGTATGTTTACAGCCTGTTAGCAAAGTGAAAATATAGCAAGTGGGATTGAAGAGCCACTTTATGGGACAGAGCTAATTATGAAAATGGAGTTTATAATAGGAAAGATAATTTTATAGTCCATACGTGAGTTATCTCCCTAAAATATAAATTGCCAGTATTTTTTTAGCTGTATCTTTCATCTTTTATTTTCTGAACATGTTGACTCAGTAGATTTTTTTTTTTTTTTTTTTTTTTTTGTACTTAGCATTTTCTAAGTGAATAATGCACATCCATTACTGCATTTAACACTGTTGTGCTGAGTGGTGATTGCCTACACAAACACAGGACACCTTCTCAGCGATAGGGTTAACAGAAAAAAACCCCCAACTTTATACATTCTCAATAGCAGCATTTTCTTTTTGGGAGTACTGCACAGGGGTAGTTCAACAGAAGTTTTTTAAGAAGTTTTTTAACAAGTTTTGGAAGTTCTAGTCTGTTATTTCACATTGATGACTTCTGATGTGTTACTGCATGAAAAAATGAGTCAGGCTTTGTTTGAATGGGGCTCTTCACATATTTTATTAAATCTGTTTTCATGTATGTTGTTTTGTTGTAGCAATTGTTCTTTAACTGTTTCTCATGTATGAGGAACTCTGACTTCTGCCTGAAATACTTTTGGTTCTTTCTGGATAATCATATATACTTAGAACTGTGATCCCCATTAGATAGCTAGAATATTTATCAAGAAGGTAGTGACTTGGTTTATGTTACACAGTTTGTTAGGGTACATCCAGGAATAAAGTGTCAGTATCTTTACTTTCAATGCTACGCTGCACAGGATTGTTCATGGTCTTTGCTCAGTAGAGGGGGACTTTTTTCTTTCAGTTAGAGTTACCTCATAGCTCTTTCTCCAAAATAACTTTGAAATGCAGGATGTGTAAAAAATACCTAGTTAAGTGAAAGGTACTTGTAGGATTAAGTTTTGTCACAATGCTTCTTTTTAAATAGCTTCTAATATTGGATAAATCCCAATGTTACATATATTTGTAGTTCCAAAATGAATCTTGAAATGAGAGGGAGATAAAGTTTGACTGGACAAATACCATTACCGCAAAATTTAGGCAGCTGTTAGATTTTTCTTTTTGATGATCTGGGTGTTTTTCTGAGTTTTAGCCTGAGCCAGTTAAAGTGGTACCACTATAATTATTTGGTGCGTTAATTATACCAGTATACTGCATGAACTAAAATTCTAGCAGGCCTCCAAAGTGACATAATCTGCTCTTGTACTAGAACAAAAATATCTGCAAGGAGTTATAGTGAAATAACCCTAGTTGTATGAATGTACATGTTACCCCATATTGGTGTCACTTGATTAGACAAGCTCTAAACATTTATAATAGGCGTTCCACTATCTTGGAAGTTGCCTTTTCTCCCTGCTGATTTACCAAGGTACTCAGAACTCAAAACAGTTTCTGCTTGTTTAGCCTTAGAGCTTTAAATTCTTTCTGTGTTAGCATTTTAACTGTATTCAGGAGCTAGAAGGTTTTAGAAGTTCTTAACTATCGTTTGGGAGGTGGGGATTTTAGTCCATATCAGCACTAAATTGGAAAATGTATCTGAATTCTGATAAAAGGATAATTTTTGGAGGATTTTATGGAACACACTAAATGGAGAAAAACCAACAACCCAAAACTGTTTCAGCCTAGCAGAACTGTGGAACCAGTTTTCAGAAATATTTTAATTGTAGAGTTTTTGAAAAACAAAGCTAAATTCTTAGGCTTTTTTTCTTTTATGCCTCCCCAGACATAATTGATAATTTGCATTCCTGCCTACAGATGTTTCCCTAGTGACAGGATGTTTGGTCTGCAGAAAATAAACTCAATGAAAGTTGACTTAAAATAGTTTTAACAGGTATCTGTTTATGATCAGCAATAACATAGGTGTGATGCCAGAATAAGCAAAATAATGATTTTGCTTGATGGAGAAGAGTGAGTCTGTAATGGCTTGGAGAGTCATCCAAGCACTTAAACAGTTTTTTCAGTCAATATTGAAAGCTTTTTGAATAGTGCACGCAGAACAAGACCTGTTTCATTGTTATAGACACACTGTTTTGCAATACAGTAAAACTAGGCTGCTGATCCTTTGAACTAATAACGCATTTTAAGTGAAGAAAAATGTTTTAATCCTGTGTCGAAATAGGTAGTGATCCTGCATACATTGCTGTATTATCTCAGCAGTTGGGAAAATTGCCTAAGCACAAATAAATGGTCTGACAAAGACCAGTGTTCTGTTGCATTTTCCATTTGCAGGCATGTTTTCTCCTGTTGATTAAAAGTATGTGGAAAAATGTGTAATGATGGGTTTAGGATTTGGTACAGGGGAATTAATGTATTCCTTCTCATTATCTGATGCATACTCATTTTGTGGTAAATGATAAGGTTCTTGTGAACTTATAACTCTGCTTTTATAATGCAGCTAAGATCCTATTTTAAATCCCAACTGTGGGAAGCAAACTTTGGAAAAAATATTACATAAGCAGACGGGATGTCATTTGCTCTCCTCTTCCTCTGCTTGACACTGAACTGGCTCTGCAAGTCTCCTGTGTATACTCAGGAGTATTTTGAGCCAAATTTTTCAACATTTATATCACACACAAGCAAACAAAACGGGCAAAACAACGGAGCCGGGAACCCCAGTGGGGTTAATTTAGCTGCTCTCTTCCTCTGCAGTTCAGATTTAATGTATTTATTTATTAAAGCACAGATTGGTCGTCTTATCTTAACATCTAGAAGATACTTTGAGAACAAAATCATTGTTGTGCAAGTCCATCTCTTTTTAAAGGAAGCTAATGATGAAACAGAAATGCTAGCTTTGATCAGTGCTGTCAAAGTTGTTTTGCAATAATTGCTTAAAGGTAACGTATATATTTTTAAGATACTGTTAGGATGGATCCCATGGTCGGGGATGTACTTCATCCATGCAGAGAGTAAATTTTAGGGTTAAAAAAAGCCTTTTGATGAAAACAGCTTATTTGGTTTGTTTCCCTCTAGCAGGGCTGCAAGGAATAACTGATGTGTTTTCAGTTACGTTTTTCAAAGTGTTTTATGAACAAAAAGATTAACCCAAAGATACAGATACAACCTCTGGCATGAGGAGTCCTGAAGCAGCGGTTTGCTTAGAGGTACACTATGGGAAGCTATCATTATCCACTTGTCTTTTCTGCTGCACTTTTTTCCAGGGACAGGATGTTGGATGTTTGTATGTTCTGTTCTCAAGTAACACAATAGCATTTATTTTCATAACCTTCTAAAAGTAGCTTTCACATTCTGTAATTTTAAAACTACTGTCAAATGGGTAGGGCAAAGGAAGGAGGGCTAGTTTGAGGAGACTCGGAAGGTGAGGGCGAACATACGGCTTCTCTGCCACACGCTTTCTGGGTAATTGCAGTCTGACACTGCTGTCAGCACTAACTTCTTAAGAGTCTGTTGTTTTAGACAGGGCAGGTGGCTTTTTTCATGGAGAGCTGTGCAGGCAGAACTGAAAAGTTCCACCTGTTTCAGTGAGCAGAAGCAGAGTCAAAAGAACAACAAACTTGGAGTGAAGGACAAGAAGCCAGGGGAATGGCTGCTGTGCTTCTGCAGGAACGACTGCCTTTCTCCAAGCAGTGCCATTCAGCAGAGACCAGGCACTACAGCTTTGAGAAAGCCTGAGCAGTGGTGCAAAGTGCGTGATGGGAAGGGGAGAAGGGTAGTGTACACAGTGAGATGCACCTGAGGGCAAAAGAGAGTTTGGGCTATCTGGGGAAGGGCTGGAGGTGCTTGCAGATTGTAGGATCTGAGTAGGATGTCATACAGAAGTGTTGGGTAGGAGTCCTTTCTGAAAAGGTGTGGAGTTTGTTTGCGTTTTTGTACATTTAATGCTGAATTCCTCGGAATGCATGAGGTTCCTTCTGAGATCTCAGAAAACAGGCTTTCAAGCAATTTTCTTGGTCTCCAGTATCATCATCTTGATTTCTGAACTTTGTTGGAATGGCTCTACTGCTGTTTCTTGTCAGATAGTGACAAACTGCGTTGGTGGTTATCCACCCTGTCCATACGGGCAAAAGGAGTAATTCAAGAATAGCTTGTAATAAAAGCTACACAAAGTGCTTAGAAGAATTGCTCAAAAAGAGTACTCTTTATTGTACCAGTATGTGATCAGGAGTATGCATTGGCTGCTTTTTTGGGTATATTTATTTGTGTAAAGGAATGGATGCTAAAAAAATTTAAAGGGACATGCAAATAGTCATTTGAATAGTTACAAATTGTTGTTTGGAAGATCTCTGGTGGTCTCTCCCACTTGTCTGCAGGAATATTCAATAATAGAAAAATGAATTCATGGTTATGTGTGGTAACATAATTCTCTCCCACATGTCAAAGTAGGTTTTTTATAAAAAAAAAAAAGGCTGCTTGGTGTAAATATTTTGAAGCATTAAATTGTGCTAGATACTGCCAGATGTCTACCTTACAATATGTTCTTTTTCCTGTAGTTTGACAATGATCTTATAGAAGGGGAAACTTTCAAAAATACTACATCGTTATTAAGAATACCTGTCTTAAGCAGTGGGTAAATCCTTACTGTGACCCTGTTTGGTAGCTTATGTCTGAAAGGAGATAAGTAATTACAGTGGAGTTATTCCTCTTCAGCTATTACTCTAATAAATTATGTTCCTGTGTTTTTCTCTTGTTGCTAACAACAACATAAACATGTCAGTTAATGAGGAGTCTTTATGCGTATTGGCAGTCTTGGTTTGGTTTTGAAAGGAAAAATCCACATGTAATAGTGTTAAGAGACAATAAACTGCCTTTTAGAATGCTTGATCATTCCTCCTGTACCTGCTCCTGTAGTCTCTGTAGCATGCAGTGAAATGTAAGGCAAGAAAATACATGTGGCTTTCTTGGGAATGCAGTGAAGAGAGAGGACTGGATCTGTATCAAGTGGTATTACTAGGGCTTTGAAGAGAGTGCTATAAAATACCCTTTAGCCGGAAACACGATGGCAAGGTCTGGAAAGGGAGACTGATACTGCTAAAACTTATACTCAGATAAATACACTGAAATTAATTCCAAAAAGAAATCTTTAACGTCTTATTAGGCTATCTAAAATACATTTTCTTTTAGGATAGGTGCGAATGTTAAATAGAAAATTATGGTGCTTTCATATATAAACTGAAAATTTCTAACTTTAGAGTTGCTGCCTTCCCTGTGGACAGCCCTAAAATTAATTTCATGCTTGTCTATTCTTATCAAAGCTCTGTTTACAGTAATAACTCCTTCTAATTATGCTTCATGATTTTTGTTGAACTTCTGTGTTCTCTTCTTCCTTCATGATGGAGTTGGACCTCAAACCCCTCTTGCTACTTTCCTTCCTCCCTCTGTTCCCCAAGTGACAGCTGCCTTTGTTTTTGTGGCTATTTTTGTATACAGTGCTTACATACATTAGCCTTCATACCTTATCTGACGCACAAGCTTGCTTTCCTTAAATCCATAGAGAATGATTTTAGGTACTGCTTTCTTAGTATTAGATTGTTCTGGTTAACACTTGCTCTACATATGGAATGTTGCAACAAGGGATCTGGTAGTTACCAGGGCTCTGCAACAGCAGTGCTGGCTATGGCCATATCTTGCCTAAAATTCCCATAATATTGCCACACAACTGTGTCTAGTGAAAAATGATGGAGAATGAGCTTTTGGAGTGGTAGCTTATACTGTCCATGGTGAATAGCCAAAAGGAACAAGGCCTTATAGAGTGGCATAACTTAACTACTTTAGAGTGCTTTAATTACTTTTTTGGGCAAATATACTACTATTGTCCAGACTTTCCACATTATATATTTACAAGTGTGACATAATTTGGAGTACTCACATATACTTCTGAAAAGCTCTTTGTTGTATATGTGTGACTTTTCGGTGGTTGATTTGTGCTTCAGAACAGTCTTGCTTTTTTTCTTTGGAAGCTAAAAATTAAGATCCAAATGATGTATTTATGACATCTGTTGCTCAAGTAAACAGGCACAGGATATCAGGCGGAGACTCCTGTACAGTACTTGGAGGAACAGAGAACAAAATGAATCGTTTGGTGTCTGTGTTTTGTGAACAATGCAGGGGATGATCTCTAGAAATGGCTCACTCTCCAAGCTACCAGTGAAATAGATAAGTAATAGTTTTCAGAAATGAGAAACTGTGATTTTTTTATTTCATTGTTTCTTTCTTTTTTAAACAGAAAAATAGCATATTAATTTCCTTGTCTGCTTGGTGTTCTGTGTTCTGACATGCAGTATTTGGGGTTTTGTTTTGAAAAAGGGACTAGCCAGGCAGAAAGTTGAATGAAATTAAAGACATTTGATTATTTTGTGGAAGTGTTTATATGCTTCTTATGTAACACAGCCTGCACTGTCAGCCTGGAACTTTTCTACCTTTAAGATGTATTTGGACCATTGCAACTACTGAAACTGCTGAATTGACAGATGTGGGGCTTTTAAGTTTAACTTATTTTACCAAAACAGCAATAAAACTTGAGTTTCAGTAATTACAAATGCAATTTAAACTTCATTCTGTGTATTGGAATGATGCTTTGTTGGGCTTCATGTGAGTTTTGTCTTTGTAGATGACAATTATTTTTTGCTTTAACTATGCATTAATTCAAGAAAAATTAAGAAAATTTATTGCAAGATGTGTATCTTTAGTATGAGGTCAATTGATTTAACATTCTTATCTAAATATGCTACAGTGCTTATTAAAATATAAAGTAATTCGGCATAAGAGCTGACTTATGCCTTATTAAGAGCTGCATGGCTGTTTTGCAGCTAAGTATGATTGCTTCGTCCTGTTTAAGAAGATTATCTTCTTTCTGTTCTTAAAACAGTATTATCTCTCCTGGCTAAAGATAGAAGGAGGACAATTTAAACTTCTGATGAGATAGTGTAAGGGCTGTTTGGGAGCTTAATAGAAAATTAGTTGATTTTAATTAAAAGTCAATAGAATCAAGTGCATTTACCCACTTTAATGTTACTCCTTTACCATACTGATAATTTACAGATGGATCTTATTTCAATAGGAAAAAGTGACTAATGGAGGTGACAAGAACTTCATGGATTTTTTTAATGGATTGTGGTCTGCTTTCAAAAGCAGACCAGCATTGAACCTGTCAATCTTTGTAAAGATCTGAGCATCTCTATCACACGCGCACACACAAATACAGTTACTGCAATTTAAAATCTGAATGTTTACCACTTAGCAGTTCATAAAGGAACTATGAAATAGTTTTTCCCATTCTAAATTTATCAAATGCTGGGGGTTAAAATGACTGCACTGAGCGAACATGCTTGGATAGCCTCATTCATATGTGGTATTGGAAGGCTCTGCCTATGGCTTGTGCCTGAAAGGTGGTAATCACTGTATCACCCAGCAAGGCAGTAAGAATTGCATATATTCAGCATTTCTGCACTGTGCTGCTTTTAGTGAGTTCATACGTATTTCTATCTCAAAAAAAGTTTGCATTATAGTTAAACAGGATGTTTAAAGATAGATAATAGGTAGGAAGTTTGGAAAAGGAAAATATGTAAATCAAGGTTATGTATTTACTGGAATCATCTGTGTCATGCATCCATTTTTGTTGCTATTTATTTATTATTACCTATGAATTTAAGGAAGATATCCATAGGGAAGTTCAGCTAAGGTTTTGTGGTAAGTTTTAAAGAAGGAATGGGGAATGTGGACAGATGTATGGATTGCCCTATGTGAAAATAGTGTCCTTCAAGAGAAGAAAAACCTAGACTGAATCAATGTACAGAGATGAGACTTTTGAGACATATGCATTTTTATTTTATTGAAATTAATGTTGGTAGAGGCAACAACTCCCTGTTTTGTGTCTGATAGTTAAAGTGCTTTTTTTTGTAACACTGGTAATGCTTATGCCAGATCTTAGGAACCCCGTACATAAGTTCATGGCTTAGAAGAGAGGATAAATGGTTACTAGAAAATCTAGATCCAGACCCCAAGACCTTTATACTGCCTACAGAAACCAAAGATGCACTAGAGTGCAGACAGTAGTTAAACTGGTCAAGGGAAAGCAACTAATGAAAATATCTTGTTTATCAAAATAAGTGCAATTCCACATCTGGATCTGCAGGTTGGTGATTTCTTGGAAGGAAATGGTACAGAAAATACCAGACAGTCTTATGTTCTGTGACTTCAGTGCATCTTTAAAATGCACTGCTGATCCAGATAGTCCAGTGTAAACTGTTGGGGCCATGTAACAAGTAATTTATGCATGCGTTAGATTGATTTCTTGCATTGCTAGTAGTTACATCTTATGAAGAGGTAATAAAACAACATAAATTGTTGAAGGATAAAATTAATGAACATATGGAAAATACTTGCAAGAAAAAACTGAACAGATATCTTGCAACTTTTTATAGCTGTGTAAGAAAATGATGAGTTCTAATCCAGATGGAAAAGTAGTAATACTAGTCTGTTTAAATAGTGCATAATGATTACATGGGCTAACCTCTGGAAATTTGCAATAAAAGTCTCTCCAAAGGATTGAACAGTTCCAGATGTTAAATCATTTTGCACATGTCTCCTTTTACACTGTCATTTCTATGACTGATTTATTCAATAAACCTGTTCTTGAGTTCCGAGAGAAGTATAGATGAGGAATAGCACAGAATGGCATGAACCTGGAAGTGGAGCACTGCAGAGTGCCCAGGGTGAGAGATGTAACTCTATGGCTTAATTTTCCTATTGGGCAATTATCTTTACACTTCATAGGGATACTGTGACACTTCGTATATCAAAATACTTTTAAGATGTTTAAATGATCCTCCTTCTGCTAAACCAAGAAGAATGGAAGAGAAAGGCTAAAGCTATTCTTGTGTTAATTATTTACTCCCATGAAGGTTGTTGCTAGTTACTTTCATGTTCTCAAAGTAAACATGGCAAGCCCTTTATGGTTGTGTAATGCCACTTTTAATATAGAACAGAATGTATGACTCAAACTTATCACCCGCTTCGGAAAGGAAAAGATAACTATTTCCCATAGGCATTTTAAGGAGGGTCCTTGATGGCTTTATGCAAATTCCAAGTCTTTTACAAAAAGTTTCTTTCTATGGAATAAGCTGTTCATTGAAGCAGCATTTGCAAATTATAATTTTCATTTACAGATGCTTTGTTTCCTATTCTAGATTGCTGTCAGGATCTTCAATTCATCCATGACAAGTCACATTTGTGAAGTTAAAAATAAAATACCTTCACCAATTATAGCTGCATGCAATACCACCTGAATTCTGGTAGGGAGTTCCCATCTTCACTTATCTTTTTTCCTCTCTGATTGCATATTGAGACACTTCTGTATGTCTCACGAGTTTCTCTCATTCCAAAGTAGGGAGATGTTAGTATCCTTTTCTTCTAAGTGGTTACATTTCCATTATTTTGGTTCTCAGGTCTCTTAAGCAGCTAGCTTGACCTGTTTGCCAGTTAATCCTAGAATGGGAGTATATCACTTCCCTTAATTTGGGAACTGACAAAAGAAAGGATGTCTTGTTAATCTCATGTCTTTTAAAGCATCCTAGGTGCTTATCCACTTTATAGGTGCTTATCCACTCACATTTTCCTCCTCCTTGAAAACATCCTTTATTGCATATTTTACCAACAGAAGTTCAGAAGAATATTGGGAAATGTCAGATCCCTTTGCTTGTTAAAAAGACTTTAGGGTACACCTAAATATTTATTACACAGCAGCATATTAACTGCATTAAGATATATGATATGTTAATTGTTTTCTTATGTTAGCCCTGTTAAACCCCACATATGCAATCCTTGATTTTTTTTGGTGGATGTTACTGACATATGAACAGGTGGAATTTGAGTTTAGACCATTTTCTAAGCCCCTCCAAGGTAATTTTGTCTTACAAGGGCTATATGATATCTGCTGGAGATTGACATTGTCTTGAATGGTTTGATAAATTCGTCTTCCTTTGTTACTTTTTCTTGGTATTCAGCCCCTCAGGAAAAGGTGGCTACCTATGCTCAAGTTCACAGTTCATCATATGAAGTGTTTTATCTTCTGTATGAGTGCTCGCTACAGATTTGATGTCCTTTCTTTGAAGTTCTTCTTTTCAAATGCATTGAGAAGCTTGGGTCCTTTTAGGGGGTGATAAGCAGAAACAAAACTGGACAATAAAAAAAATCCCACCACTTCCATTACTCTACAGCTGCCTATTTCAAAATAAATCTGTGAAATGTTGCTTTTGGGTGCTGTGGCATTCTTGAGGTTTGACTGAAAATATACTTCATCTGAAGAACTGGCTTTTCCCAAATTGGTGCAGCACAGGGTCAGCTGTTTTTCTTCTCTAAAAAGCAAACAAAGTTCTGCATCATCAGACTTCATTTTGTGATAACAGGATTGCTAGGTCCTGTATCTTACTGAAAAATTGATTATAAAACATAAGTGAAATACTAAACTTGTTTTGGAGTCATTTACTAGGAGAGCTTCTGAATTCTTGGCCTGTTTGTTCATTCTGCTGCTATCCCAGTGGTTCCTTTCTACTGCATCATTTTCAGTCTGTTCTCAGTGCTTCCCATGTCAGAGAAGAGACAGTTTATTTCAGTGTTAATTAGATGATACATGTGTCTTTTGAAACATAAGCAGTCTGGTTTCTAGGGGGTTTTCATTATTATTTTTATGATTCTTAACTGTTGCTTTTTTTTTTTTTATTCTTCACTTTGAAGGAAAGAAAACATAGAGTTTATACGTTTGGCTAATTCTTTAGTTAGTACTGACATGCTGATCTGTCAAGACACTTTCCGCTCATAAAATGAAGGAAAGTTCCTTTGCTACTACAGTAAAATTGCAAACATTTCTTTCACTGTTATGGAAAAACTTGCCTGAAAAAAGAAATTAGGCAGCTTTGCAGTTTTAATTTTCTGTTGCTGCTGTTTATAGAGTGTATGTAGTGAATGAGTATGTAGTATTTGGTATGTTGACATAATGGAGTTACAGTAGATTTCAAGTAAGTTAGAAGTAAAATGAGATTACTGGAAAGGAAATTGAATATCAGTGTTTTTCTTGGTTTAGTCCTCTGGGACTCAATTTCATGTGTAACACAACCTCTTAAATCAGACTTTCGGCTAAACAGAAATTCAGTGAGTATGTGATACACAGATGAATGCTTTACTGGATGTTTTCCAAAATGTCAGGTCAAATTCTTTTGAAGAAGATGTTACTTTTCCAGTTATTCTTGTTGGTTTAAAATTAGTTCTTTGCCTTATGTTGCCCAGCTTCTGTAGAATGTTGTTTTACAAGTATTGTTTATAAAGCAGTCTAAAACTTAATGGTTTGAACTGTTTATCACATTATAAACAGAGTAGACTATAAGACTAGTGATAGTAAGAACATCTTGCATGATATCAGGTTTCCTTTATAAGCTACAAGATTGCCAAATGACATTTGCACTTATGAAAGTACTATGCATGAGGGTATAGGTGTACCTTGAAAATGGGTATTTTGCATAGAATGCTTTATGGACATAAGAAATTATTGTTCAGGTAGCTGTAGTTTATTTGCTTGAATATTTCTAAAGATGCCAGGTTTTAAAGCCAGAAAACCACTCAAGTTGTCTTACCACTGGCATGACTTCCATCATGTTTTCAGTTCTCGCTTTTTAAAAACTTGAGCTTGTAGTATATTTTCTTTTTAAAAAAAAAATTGCTGAAAATTATGCACTCTTGTACACAAGTTGCAAAATTTGTGTACCTTGGTACTTTGTTTCAAGCATAAATCATCCTTGCCATTTAAGAAAAGAAAAATCACCTATTTTGCATTTGAGTACATTGAATTTCTTGTCATTCTTCTTTTTTGCCTCCTTAAGTTTAGGACCCTTCTGTTCCCTTTGATATCTCATTTGCATACTTTAATCAGATTACCCTGTAATTTTCTTCTTGGTAAATAAAAGCTTCTTTACTGTGTCACTGTGATTCTTTAATCATTCATATGTGTTTTTCTGTAAGCTTTTCCCATTTTTTAAGCATTGTTCTCGAAGCAGGGAACAGTAGATTTCCTATGCTTTTTCAGTACTAGTCTCATCAGTACCAGAGGCAAAGTAATTTCGCTTCCTGTCTTCTCCAGATTTCTTTGTTTACCAGGTCAAGTACAGTATTGCCATGCTGTCCAAGGAATAATATTCAAATGATGATTAATCAGTACTCAAATCTCTTTTCTGAGTTACTGCTTCTGAGGACAGTGATCCCCCATTCTGTACCTGATCTTTGTGAACACTTGTAGATACAGCATTTGACTTCGTTGCTGTGAAAAGTTTATTTCTTGGTTGTATGCAGTCAGTGAAGAGATGTAGTACCTTTGCATCAACATCTTGGTTTCTTTCAGAATTTATCGCTGCTTAGGCACTGTAAGTTTTTTTCCAGAAATTATTTCACTTTTCTTCCAAATAATCAACAGATGAATATTCTGTTCAGTACTGAGTGGTTATGAGATGGTTCATGTGCTGCTGCAGAAAAGGTACAACCATACTAGGCTGGTATCCTTGAGCTCTATCGGGTGTCTCATTTTTAAGCCTGTTTAATTTATATCACACTGGTGTGTGTATTTAATCAAAAGGTTCTGTAAAATAAGTCACGTGTTTTCAGAAGCTGTAAGTATACTACATCAAAATTGTTGCTTTTTATCAACCAAATTTTATAATGTCCTCAAGAACCAATATCCACTTAATGTGGTACATTTTATGCTAATGTAAGTTGATTGGCACTAATTGATTGTTAGTGGTGACAAGCACTTATGACTCAGGCATAAAACAGCCGGTGATGGTGTAAACCTTCTGTGTCGTGCTCTGTATCTGTATATCAAATCCTTCTTGAGGTAGTTTTATTTGTATACTCGTTCTTTCTGATCTTTTCTCGTTAGCATGATGTGTCATAAAAACAAACGCATTACTCAGGAATGAAGATATTCAGGAAACTTAGTTGTGATTCTGTACACATGAAAAACAAAAGGGCTCTGTTGCAGAAACAAGACCTGGCTTAATAATGAGACCACCATGATAGAGACAGTCTTCTCATCCTTCCTTTTGGGATTCATGAATTTGCATACAAGGGGGCTCTGAGATTGGGTGTGGCACATAGAGCAGGATTCTTTATTATCTATAGGTACCTTACTATTGTGATGGCCCCAAGTTTACCTTTGTAAGTATAATAGAACTGTGCTCTCCAGTGACTGTAGGACTTCGTTAAAAATTACTGATGTAGTTATTGAATGCAGAGTACTGTTGACAAGTAGTCCTTGATTTCAGTTCAAATAGTTCAGCCTCTGTTAGTATGCCATTGTATAACCTATGGCGTTTTTGGGTTTGCAATGTTGTACTTTGTATTAACTTGGAAAGATGCTTAAAACCAAGACTACATTTGTATTGAAGTGGATTATTAGAAAGTCAATAGAAACACAACAAAAACTGAAATGGCTGGAAATTGTCAGCATAAATTTATCTGTAAATGAGATCCTCTTATTTTCTCAGGTGCAGTTGAAACAATTTTACTGGGTTGTGGGGCAGGGAAAGCTTACCCCAAAGCTCCAGAAAGCAAGAAAAAAAACCCACTGTAGTTTTATCACTGTCCAGCTACCAGAATGTCAGTGTCAAATGCACCATAGTTTTGATACTCTATTTCTGTTACATGCTAATTTTTTTCAGTTTAGTTTAAAGTCCACACACTACAAGAACATGTTATTTACGGATGTGAAACCATGCCCTCTGGATATGAATTAAATATGTGACTTTGTAATACACGGGTAAATTGTAGGTTGGCCTTTTGACTCATGTTTAGAAGGAGGAAAAAAAGGATATTTTTTTTTTTTTTTTTTTCTGTCTCTTAAAAGAGATCGCTTAAGCCCTTTTCCTTTGTTGCATGGTGGGGTTTTTGCAGTAGCAGGTATATGTCCCAACATAACCAAATTCCTAGAAAAGCAACAGGCACTTCAGCATTGTTCAGAAGCTCTTATATAGTATTTTAAAGTAGTTCTAAAATTTTTAGTAGTTGTAATGGGAAATGTCTCAGGAAAGTTACTCTTTATATTGTATGGTAGATATGTTTGCTGTCAATTTCTTTCACTATGTTTCTTCACTACAGTTGCTTGTTAAAAAGATAACAAGTATGACATTGTCAATAGTTCAATTTATTCTGTGCACACAAAGCAGGACTGTCTGGAGGTAACTATTCAGTGCCCCAGTAGGCTCAGAAGCCTTGGACTAGTCTCTTTTATGACAATGAGATCAACGCTGCTGTTAAAGCTGCCGAGTGAGTTTAGGCTATAATAATGTCTGCACCATTATTTACCAGAATAATTCCAGAAGCACACTGTATGAGGTATTATTCGGTAAGGCTTTATATGTTTGGTGGGTTGCCGAATTTAAGGAAGGGGGAGTGGGAAAGCACTTGTTAAATGAAATGTCTAGACTCTTGTCTGCGGGAATCAATTGGCTCTCACCTATTTGTATATTCATAACACATATCTCTAGCATCATCATTTTTCTCAGCTGTCACTTCACGGCAACAAAGCAGGAGCAGCAGTGCCTTAGATATGGCATTTATAACTACTGGAGCAGCAAAACAAAACAAGCAGTCGTTCCCTATTGTACTGGCTTTCTTTTGTCTTTCTGAAGGAAGAAAGGGATATTCAGCTTCTTAAATATTTTTCCAAGATTAAAGTATGTAGATGTTTCTGTTCTCCTTCGGTCTGGTACGTTTTCACTTATGATTTTACACACACCTAATTTGCTTTGTTGTTTTAAAACCTGCTGCACTGTATTATTTTCTAAAGACAATAACTCTGTCTGCACTGTTTGGTTATGCAACTCCTTTCATGACCTGTATGGCTGCCAGTCAGACTTGATTGACAGTGTTTCCTCTTAGACATGTTAGACGTGGATGCACAGGAGGCACTTTTATAAATTTAAAGTACCTTCTGATGCCAGCCTGAAACTCTTTTTTTTTTTTTTTTTTAAAAAAAAAGTCCCAATAGCATTAATACAAGTCATGGTGAAGGGAAGTAAAATTGAAACAGGATTTTGAAATGTGAAGTTCTAAAATAGTTTCAGGTGACTGACACCTGTATGTACAAATGAATTCCAAAAGAACTCAGTAGATTATATCCCATATATGCAGTTCTGTAGTTGTTCCCCCCTCTTTAATGTTACAAGACTTGTATCATCAAGCATCTGTAACACTTAACGCTTTATGTAATAATTCATAAAGACTATTCTCTGTTAATAGCATGTCAAGGATATATTTTCAGAAAGCCCTAGTATGTATATTTACTTCTCCATTACAAAAGAATGAAGTAAAAGGAGATGGTAGATGCTAATTCTTATGAGGAGTATTTTGGTTTGCTGATAAACACATGATAATAATTGTAATGGAATTCTCCACTGGAATAAAAGCTCCTTTCCCTGCATCTTCCCTGAACAAAGCCCAACCCCTCTTTTCAACCAAGACTATTCCAGGAGATAGTATCATTAGCTTTTGAACTGCTTAAAAAAAAAAAAAAACCCTCTGATGAGTAGAGGGTCATACTTCTATGGCTCCAGTAATTCTTTTGTATGATCTCGCTTCCATGAAAGTCTATGAATTCTAGCTTGATTTCATCAAAGGTAAAGATTTTGATTCTGCTACCAAAAACTATCAGTGGACTGCTGCATACCATACAGGTCTTACTAATTTCAAGGATCAGGTGTAACATGAAACCTTCAGATGTAGTTTGGGATTGCAGTAGAATATCAAACACAATACAATGGAAGGATAACTATGTATATTAACATAGGGGATTTTTATAGTTAGGAAAGTCTTGGAAGGACCTCCCCCCCCCCCCCCCCCCCGCCTTTCCTATCCTTGAAATACAGAACTTCTTAGTTACTGGACTGTAAAGTGGATGTGCCCACTGTAAAGTGGGCAGTTTTTTAACTGAGAGGGCTGAGGAGCAGTGGGTGTTGTCTGGCCTATGAATTAAGCATTCCCATCTAGTGAGTGCTTGAATAGAACACCTGATCTCCTGAGTGCTGGCTGTGAGTGCCTGGCCAGCTGACTTGTATTCAAATTGGTCAGTGCTTCTGTTCTTTAAAATAAAGATTTAAAAAACCAAAACATAAAATGGAAGTATTGTTAAGAAAAAAATAAATAATCCTCATTACCCCCATTGGTAGGGTATTAATATTTGTTTGGCTTTGCTAACCTGTAATTTTGTAAAATAGACCTCATAAATGGTGATAATATATATCATGTCTAGTAGAGATGATTGGTCTTTCAGTTTGTGCTGAAGTGGCATATTGACAGTTTAACTAGCCTGATAGGAACAGTGATTTATTTGTGTGCTTCCAGAGAGGGAAAGACGACGACTTCATGAGAGGAACAGGAGGCAAAATTGGTAAGGCATATTATCTAACACAACGAAAGAGCTGATACCATTGCTTCAGGAGAGGCAGTGTCCTAGGTGCTGGCACCTAGGCTTAATTAATCCTGTTACAGAAACATACGTGATGATAAAGTGAATTACAAAAACCAGTGCGCAAAATAGTTAGGTTCTTGGTCTTCACACCTGTCAATGTTGATTTGCTATACTAGGCAACCTTAGGAGCCCAGGACTCCCATCTTTCTTGTTGGTTATCCTCCTCTTGAAAAGTGTCAGTTGCACGAACTAGCCTCACTGCCCCAGTTTCTTGAACTGAAAGGTGCAGATAATGGTTGCAAAACACCTGAATCAGTAGTGTGTACATGTGGATGGGATGTACCATGTTGGTACATTGTCAGCTCATGCTGTAATGATTTCTCACCATCTTCTGAGAAGGTTTTAAGATGAAGGTCTGGTCTTTGCTTAATTCAGATGAGCTCATTCATCTTATCCTAAATGACCAAAAGCTACTTTGTTTTCAGTAGAATGTTACCTTAAATTAATTTGCTTGAGCACAGAGGGGTTTTTTGATTTTCTTTTTTTTTCCCTCCAGTGAAGACAAGGTCAAAGGGATTGAAGTAGCTTCTAGCTATGGTATGTAGTTCTGACTTGTGCGCTATTCTTTTAAGGTGTTTGCTTTTGGGTTTTTTGGGGTTTTTTTGGTGATAAATCCGATCATAAATATCTGCAATTGTTTAAATAAGTAGGAAAGAAAATGCATCTATTCTCAGGTCCTCTGGAAGAGGATGAAAAAACTTTGCTGAATTCCCCACGGATTGGCAGAATTTAAATAGAAAGGAAAAGTCCTTTAACCAGAAAGCATTTGTTTTATGTCTCAAACTGGAGAAATAACTCAACATTGAAATGAGCAACAGACAAAATGATTCATTCTGGAATACACAGTCAAATAATCTGAGCAACATATACTCTTCCTCTACTCCCTCCCCGCTTTTTTTTTTTGAAGGAGGGGGAAAAAAGATTTAGATTGTACATGTGTTAGTGCTGTGGTATCCAGGTTACAGTAATTTATTTATAGCCGGGTTCAGAAGTTGCTTCACTGTCCTAAGATGGTTTCTTTTGTTAAGATTTGTCACTACCAAGGGAATGTGTTTAGCTTTATCATTAAAGGGGATGTACCACATAACAAAATCTTTGAGTTCTTTGTTTACCATTGAACACTGACTAAGTCTGAATAGTTTTTCAGACTTGGAAATAATTAAGTCTTATAGCTATATTCAAATAGCAAGTTAATGCTTCAAAAATCTTGCAAGTGGGAGCTTAAATTACATTTATCAAAGAAGTAGAAGGCTAGAGCAATGTAGTCTGTACACTGTGCATGTATGATTTTTTTTTTGAAAGTTCTTACTAGACTGCTGCCATAGGAGATAGTTGATTTCTACCAAATTTTACAGTAACTTTGATCTGGAAAAACTAACTGTTGTTGAGTTGTTTCTTGTTAACAGTGATAATGTGATTGTAATGAAATTTATCAGATAAGAAGTCAATAATAATGCACCAGACATGTACTTCATACACTCATCAACATTGTCCTAGAAGTTTAACAAGTAAGGGACCTTTCAAAGGTGTTGAAGCAAGCAGTACAGTACTGAAATCTTGGGAACATCAGTAAATTTTAAAGTAAAAATATCCTATTCTGTTTTTTTTAAACTTCATTAAACCCCCTTATTAAAACACTTTATAAGCAGCACAGTGAATAAGACAGAATGCTGCACATTGCTATAGTTCTTGTAAACCAGAAGATCCATGTGTGTTAAATCTGTATAGTTTCAATCTGTATATACATGGATAATTTATTTACCTTTTTAGCCTTGAGTGGTCTTTGTTCAACACTAGGTTAAGTGAGGTGGATAAAAACAAAAATATTTTTCAAGATAGTGTTTATATGTTAAGGGCTTGGTATATAGCCAGTTGTGAGTTTAGACTGGAAAAAAGCTTTCATTTACAATATGGGAACATTCTGGCTTGATCCTACAGGAAGGCTGATATTAGCTGTTTGTTTTGCATCATCTTTTTTTCTGTCGAAAGAATCACAGTTATCTTTTTGGAATTGTGTCATACTGTGTGAAGAGAGAGCCTAGACTTATTGACTGGTGTTTATTGTAGAGATTAGGACAGACAGAAAGGTGTTACTCCTTAGAACAGTGTGCTGGTTCACTGAGCTTCTATCTCATAGGAATTCTGTCACACTTGGATGAAGCCATGGTTTGATTCATGTATAGTCACCATAATCAGCATTATAGCTCTGGATTTGATCATCACCTGATGGCATGCTCATATTCCTCTGAGAGGTACCTGTCTGTAGACAAACTGAATATGCAGCCATAGTGAAGAACAAGATTTTAAAGTGGCTTTGTACTTTTTAAGGGGAGATACTTTCTGGATATTATATCCTTGAAGCTTGCATTGAGGTCACATAGAGTTGCTTGTATATATCTGTGACACTTTTATACGTTTATGATATGGGTAGGGCTATGGTTACATTGGGTTTTCTTATGGTAGGGTAGGTAGATCTTTAAAAAAATGTGTCTGTTAGGGACAGTGCATGGGTGAGAAAATAAGGTGTTTACTTCTCTAAGCTTTACCTTGTATTTTTTTCTGTGCCTATAATTGAAAACTTAAATGTTTTTATTAGCTCTTACTGTTTTTCATCATACTGAAGAATGCATACTGAAGTCTTAAAGTAACAGCTAGAATTTAATTCTTCAGTCACTTGTTAAAAGAACAGTTGTAATGTTTTTTTTTACTCTGATAATTTAATGCAGAATTGTAGATTTTTTTTTTCCCTTTGAACTTTTATGGCCCATGAAATCTTTGAATTTTTTTCTCTTATTTACAAATTTTCTTCATCCATGAATCTTACATTGCAAATGATAAATAACTTTGCAATATCATATAAACTAACTAAGAGCTCCATTTACAGAAGCAAAGTATGTGCAGTATTTCCAAATTTCGCGGAAATGGATGAGTGGGCCCGAGCCCAGAATAGGTCTTTGCTTTGACTGTAGGATCCTTCTTTTCCTCCTTCATCACAGTATCTGTCCACCAGAGCACCTGACTGGAACTACTCAAAAAGGAATTTCCACTGTGTATTGAACTTGAATGTAGGCAACATTTTTACCTGCTGTCTTCATTTTGTTCTTCTATATTTCTTTTCGTATTTTTAGATGTTTTTGTTACAGCTTAAATACAACACATTCTTGTAGGAAAGGTCCTACTGTTGCTTTCTAATCCAGTGTTCATGACCTCAGTGCTCGTTATCAGAAATTGAGCTGTGATGGGACAGAGAGGGAGTTTGGCCTAAACACAGTGTCCAAATATTTGCATAAGAAAATAATGAAATGAGAAAATAAAATACATCCATTTAAAACTATTTTACTATTTGTGTAGTGAACTTGCTGTTTTTAATTTTGGTATGAAAATTAATTTATTTCTAAATTATAATTGTTGCATTCTGCAAACACTAAATAAGATGGCAATGTAGGAGGAGTTTCATTTTCCAGCTGGATGTGTTCAGAGTTTTATTTGCATAGAGTTTCCTAGAACATAATGAAATCTTTTTTTTTCAGTGGGATCTGTGGTGTTAGGTAAGACAGAAATATTAAATTATTCCTTTCACGCTTTTTGAAGTTATTGGTAAAACCTCATGAGAACTCCTGGCCTCATTTACAAGAGTGCAATAGTATTGGCTTATTGACCTGAAGCACTTGAAATAACTGTCTTAAACATCTCACGCAGAGGCTGGATTCTCCAGCTGAACTATCTGGGTGCTGAAGTAATAATGTTATAGCTAATAATATACAAATGTTTTTAAAAAAAAAAAAAAGTGATTTGCAGTCTCAAGAAGTAGAATAGTCCTGGAATTCTTAGGACACGAGACTGATGTGCTGGGGTAATTGTGCATCCGGGTTCTTGAGAAGATATAGAGCTGTCATGAAATGGGAAACCTTAGATTTCAACATTTTAACGTAGCCTGCTCTTGTGACTTGCTGCACAGCACTGGGAAAGTGAATTAACCTCAGTCTTTCTTTTCAGCAATATAGCAGGGAGAACAATTTCGCTCTTTTATAATAGATGATATGAATAGTTTATTTTATGATGCAAGTTCTAAGTGATTTTGTAGTACTGTAATCCCTCTTCCAGTTTAAGAGATGGAGTACTATGCCACAACCTAGTAGGTAATCAAGAAACTGGCATTTGGGATTGCTGAAGGCTAATGAAGCTTAAAACATTCACATTTGACTTGTTGATGGGAAATACTAAAATGGAATTACTAATGGCCAGGGGTCTTTATCAGTAAATTGACCTAAATTTTCTGAAAAGGTATGAGACTCCTCATTTAATGTGTCACTTAAAAGCACATTTGAATAGAATAGAATTGAATCGTTTCGGTTGGAAAAGGCCTTTAAGATCATCCAGTCCAACCATTAACCTACACTACCAAGTCCACACTAAACCAATCAAGGGTAGACTAGATTAAACCATGTCCCCAAGTGCCACGTCTACCCATTTTTTGAACACTTCTAGGGATGGCGACTCCACCACCTCTCTGGGCAGCCTGTTCCAATGCTTGAGTACCCTTTCCATGAAGAAATTTTTCCTAATTTCCAACCTAAACCTCCCCTGGCACAGCTTGAGCCCATTTCCTCTTGTCCTATCGCTAACTACTTGGGAGAAGAGCCCAACACCCACCTCACTACAACCTCCTTTCAGGTAGTTGTAGAGAGCGATAAGGTCTCCCCTCAGCCTCCTCTTCTCCAGGCTAAACAACCCCAGTTCCCTCGGCCGCTCCTCATAAGGCTGTGCTCCAGACCCTTCACCAGCTTTGTTGCCCTTCTCTGGACACGCTCCAGCACCTCAATGTCTTTCTTGTATTGAGAGGCCCAAAACTGGACACAGTATTCCAGGTGTGGCCTCACCAGCGCCGAATACAGGGGCACAATCACCTCCCTGCTCCTGCTGGCCACACTATTCCTGATACAGGCCAGGAACTGGCTTGACTGCACTAGTCTGCACTGGGAGTTCGTAGAGTAGGTAGAGTAAAGGGAGGATAGGTGGAAGTGTGTGGGGATGCTGCAAGTTACCTATTTTGCTCTGGAATATCTGGACCACATCTGGCAAGAAAATTATCTCTGAACACCTACTCAGCAATTTCAGAGTACTGCTCTTACCCCAAATTCCTTTGCCTCGTCATTGTTTTTAATTAGAATGAATTGCTTGTTTTCTGGGCCTTGGTCCTGCAAAGGTGGACTTTTGTGTGTTTGCTTTTCTGTAATCTGAGTGAGTTTTCTTCAGCCGTGTAATTGAGGGGCTGCTGAACCAGTAAAACCAAGATTAAATGTTTGCTGATGGGGGACTCACTAGTGTGATGAAAGTTCACTTTTCAGCAAGAAGAGACAGTTATTTCCTCAGCAATAGAGTGGCCTGCATAGGTGGGTGATGACAAGGGAGATCCAGCAAGCCAAGTGGTCTTTATATTTTGGGAAAGTGAGTGAAGTCAGTAATTTTATTGTACATGAAGAAGTTTTTCATAATTTTATCCCAGAAGCTTCAAAACAATGCATCCTTCCTGGTTTTCTTTTGAGGTGCATGCGTGAATGTTTGGGGTGTACCAGATGGTAAGCTAGGATCTTGGCTTACAGAGCTATGACCAAAATTGTCAAGATAACATATGAATTCATATAACGACTTCACAGTTAACCACTGGTGTCCAGTTAGCAGTGCTATGATAGTGTCAGGAGCCGAAAGGCTGAATTTGACTGCATTTAGCTAAATGGAGCCATGATGTTACTGAGGTTACAGTGCTTCTGATTAATATATATGGCCTTCTGTTGCTGTTAACTATCCTTTCATTCCTAAGAGAGGGTGGTTTACTAGACTTCAGCTTCCGCCTGCCATGGAATAGCATCCTATGTCCTATGACCTAGTACTTTATTCAGATTTAAGTAACTCTTCACTGGGATATTCAGTACATTGTATAAGACTGCCTCCATTCAGTGACTGATAATATGACACCTTTTTTTTTCATCTGGAGACTTCATCAGCTGTAAAGACTGAAATTAGCATCTTCTGCAAAAACAACGACAAAAAAAGCTGTTTGTATCTTTAAATTTTAAGTTGATTTTTTCATTGCATATTTAGTAGCATTGAGAATGGTGTCTGAGTTAGTGAAGATACAGCTTTGTGTGATTTTTTTTTCCCCCCCAGCAGAAGTCAGAAATTAAGAAAAAGGTTTATCTCCTGATAATCCAGCGATCTTCAATCAGAATATAGTAATTTTAAAATGATTGACACCAAACACATCAAAACATGTATGAAGACCTTTCCTAAAATATTATCCAGTATTGTAGTCTCAACATTCTTTATCTATATAAAAATAGTTCACAAAATTTTCTCTAATATTCTGCGTTTCATATACGGGTTAAAGGTTTTCTGAAGTCTGACTTATTAAAATAGTGAACACATTATTTTTAATGCTATACGGAAGTCCCAGAGAGATCTGTGTTATAAAATGTGACCTCTGCACCGACATGAATAAACCTATTAAGTACAACAGTTTGCAGCCTAAACAGTCTAACTAATTTAGTAGTTAGCTTCAGTAATCACAACAAACTAGAAACTGTACATCGTTTTTCATATTGCATAAGCTACACTTAGACATTTTTTAATGTTTTAAAGTGACTTTTCTGCAGAAACATAGTATCATAAAAAGGTTCTGGAATATTTCTTCTACTCAAGCACTGTTGCACTTATTTCCTACTGAATTCAACTCGTGAGATTTTTTTATGGCATTTACTCTTAAATTTATATAAATTGGAAAACGTAAGTCTCCCCTAACCTTTAGCTACACGAAAGCTAATACCTGTCTGAAGCTAGTTGCCTAGGCTACTGTATGGGCAAGGGGGATATATAGGCACCTGCAGAGAGCTATTCCTGCCTTCATTTGGAATGGAAAGATTTGCCATCTGGGGATGTGTAGTCCACTAGCTTTGGCTATGCTTGATTTCTTAGATGACTAAAGGTAGATGAAAGAATCTCATATGTGAATTTTATTTACTTTTGCTCAACAAAAAAAGAAAGTCTTGATCCTACTTTGCATGTCTAGCTTTTAATTTCAGGATAATTATTAATACTGCTTGTCTGTTTCATGACCCAAATACTTGGACAAACTGTAAATACTGTGTAGACAGAACTTTTAAAATACAGGTGTCTGATTTCAAGCATCTGCATGTAGGTACAAAAGTAGCATTGACCTGATTTTCAGAACTAGAGCACCGCTGGTTGTGCCAACAAAAACACAGCATGCTGACACTTTCTCAGAAACTGGTTTTCAGCATATGATTTCTGAACTCACGTGCTGAGGTATGTGGTGATAGGGGACTGCTTTTCATTTTTAATTTCCGAAGTTACTGTCCCACCTTGATAATATTTGGTATTCTATTATATGGAGGAAGACATGTTCCACTTTTGGTTTTGTTCTGCCTCTGTGCTCAGAGCAAGAATGGAGAGGTGGTGTACAGGTTTTTTTTTTTGTCTTGTGAACTTGATAGTTAAATGAGTTTTGCAGGAAAAATGAAAGATTGCTGTTAGTGTCAAAGTCTTAAAAAGGAGCCATCAAGATGAACTTGTGTTTCACCATTCAGCAGTAATCCTTCTTTTCTAATGGTAAATCTGTGCCTTCTTGCTTGTTTGGAGTTGACAGTTAACAGCTTTGTGATTGATCAAAACTGTGGTGTTTGAAGCATGAGCTCTTGGTCTGAGTCATCACTGTACGTGGAGTGTGTGGGACCAAGGAACATGCAGGTATCTGGCTGGACTGATTTAAAATGGCCTTGCCCAGAACCAGATGAGGAATTTTATGTCAGTCCTGCTGCCTTATGCTCCTACCCGTCTTCATGCAGCACATGACCCACACTGCACACTTCCATATGTTTAGTGGGAAGGTTGCTGCTCTCAGCTGGCTTTCTTCGGCACAGAGTGAATGCTCTGCTGATGGACTATAAGTAGCAAAGGCTATTTGCACTATTTAATCTTAAGTAGAATTAGTAGGCAAGGGAATGCAAGTCTACCCCCTCATGACTGGAACCTGTTGGTAATCATTCAAGATAAGAAACAAAGCTAGTATTGTTGAAAATGCTTCTGGTCTATTTAAAAACCTTGTTTTTATAATGGAGTATTGCTCAGTTGTAAGCACTTTTGGATACAAGGGGTTACTTTTCTTTGCAGGTGAGTAGTTAAAAGCAGAATTCATAAAGTAACTACTTTGTGTAAAGGAGATCTTTTATTTAGAAAATTGTAACAAAAGTTAATACAGTTCATTGACAAATAGGTTGTCCGCTGGGAAGCATCTAATTGCATAAAAGGAAGAGATATGATGTACTACAGAGGTAATGCAGCTTATGTAGTCATGTCTCCTAGACCTGTTACTGACTAACGGTAACAACATGTGCACTGCAGATAGCAGACCTGGTTGGCATTTCTAACCTGTTAGTTGTGAAGCTATTGAACGTAGCCTTGTAACATGGGAAAAGAGAGAACGTTAAAACAAGCCCAAAGTTTTGATCAACATCATGATTTTTAATCATTCATATTTTGGAAGTTTTTATTGGCAAAATCAGATTTTGCAACTCCTTATTGCCTTATGGAAAAAAGCAAGCAATCCCTGATCTTAATACCAGTTCTCCCAGTGACACAGTCTAACCAGACTTACTTTCAGAGAGCGTACATAAATGTTGTGTGCAAAGAAAATATGTGTTAGATTTGAAGCAAATAATGGTTGTCTTTCCTTTATTCCTTTCTCCTCATTTAAGTGAGACAAGTATGTGTTCTGAAAAACAAATCCATGTGTAATGTTACAAGCAGCATTATATGTTCGGAAAATTGTATGGTTTTAAATTAACCTTTTTTACATGCTGCTGTTGTTCAAATATCTAGAAAGAGAAGACACACAACACTTGAGAACAGAATGTGAGCCATCACCCTAGGTTTCCTATTTATAGAAATTCCTTAATGGTTGAATTTTTCTAATTCTTGTAATAATCCTAGAAGCTAGGCTGTTACTATCCCCTGTTTGGAATGGGCCAGGATTGCTCTGTTGGATGCAGATGAGCGGTCCTGTGCATCAGTCTTTTGGATTACACAGAGGTGGCACATTCACTACAGGAATGGCTATATTCTCACTATAACATCATGTATAGAGAATAGAGTTGAGGGCTCTGGAGGCATAGCACCTCAGAAGCTTTGGTCCACAACAGAAGTCATTAGAGTGCATTTTTAAAGGCAGTGTGTTGAGAACTGGCTGTGCAAGTTACAGATTCATCAGAGAACCCCAGTAATTCATCCTATTAAGCATATCCTGTTGCTGACAGTGCACAAAAGTCTAGTTTTACTATGCAGCAGCAAGTTCACCTAGAGATAAGTTTGACAATATTATAAAAGTATGAAGGAGAATTGAAATTAAAATAAAGGTCAGCTGTATATATTTAGGCTTTAAAAAATAATCAAAGAACAGAAAAATTGAATAGGCCGTGTGAAGACAAGATTGCTGGCGTGGTGGGGAATAAAAAGAAGGGAAAGAAAGGAGGAGGTGAACTTTTAACCCAGCCATGGATAAATGAAATTTGTGTCCCTCAAAAGCAAAGCATTGTCAGAAGGATTACCCCTACTAACAACCAAGTATGTCCTTAATAAGATCAAGGAATCAAACCTCTGACAGAACAGGGTAACAAAGCACCCCTGTGATCAATGCAACTGTATCTTGTTCTGTAAAACTAACTGCTGTTGTATCTCCTTTGGTGTTATAACAATAAAATTAAGTAAACCTTTCCGTAATGATGTTCTTTCCTTTAGAAATCGTATTTTAGAATTCTGAAGTATGTTTTGTATTTGCTTCAGGCAACCCAAGTTGACAAAGAATCTCTCATAATTGACCTGATTTCAAAGTCGAAGTGTTCATCTTGGAAGAATAATGATGCTAAAGACTGGCTTACATCTTCAGAAGAATCTTGAGTGTCAGTAGTCCCTGAATGTTTTTGTTTTGAACCATATTACCTAATACTTTCTGTCTGTGTGAGAGAAGTTAGGCAAAAAAAGTAAATGTAACATGAAAAGATGCAAAGTTACTTAAAACAAAAAAGTCCCTTCCACACAAAACAATAATGGAAAACCTCCAAATTTCTAAGAACCTGAGCCAGGATTACATATGGTGATATACATGTGTAATGATACAGTGTTTGAAACACGGTAACTGATTTTAAAAGATCATGTAAGCAGTAAAGAAAAAAGAAATCATTGCCTGCATGAACATGTAAAACAAAACCAGAAGCAGTGCAGCATTTGGTACTTCTCTAGTTTACATTTGTCATCCCTGAAAATTCTGAAAAGGTTCCAGATGTTTTTCAGGTTTGAGGTGACAGAGTAATATGCTTGTTCACGCTGGAAGTGAGCAGAACAATATAATTTCATTGTGCATGTCTGCTGACTAGTAAAGATACTGTTTCTGGCTTGAGAGAGCTAGGTATCTGTGATGCTAAAATGATTCATCATAGAAATGGATTTTAAATTGCCATATACAGCAAAGTCACCTTGTCTAACCCAGAATCATTCAGTACTATCAAAGAAAGCTAACATTCTTCTGGGTTGAAAGAAAAATATACTCAGGTTTTTTTCTCACAATACTTTTATGTCATGCTGGAAGGTCTTACTTTTGAATACTGTTTGACTGAAATATTTTTCCTGTGTTTGAGACATACTGATATTTCTTCTCCCAGTAAAATTGCTAGATGAGATATTAGGAAAAGAGTGTGAAGTAGCAAAACTGATTTATGACCCTGTTATCTGACATGACTTTAACCTTTTAGGATTTTTGTGTGACAATTTTACTACATTAGAAGATAGTTCTTGAATTGTTAAGTACTGCCAGATCCCTCACACATTCCAGGACATGTTCTCCCATTGTATTTTTTTTAATCTGAGTATATGGGGAATATTTCTTTTATACATAAGGATGTGTGTGTTTGGATTATCAAAGAACACTTGGTCAAGGATATAAAAAAGAAAGAATCTAGGCCAAGATGTTTTAGTGATTTCTTGTCTCACGTAACAGTTATTAAAGGACTTCTAAGGAAAAAAGGCAGGGTTGCAGCAAAGTAACATTTTGAACCCTGAAAATCTTGTTCATGTTTTTGCCTGTTCACTGTGCCATTAGGTTGTTTCTAGTTGAAGATTCATGTGACTGTTGAGGGAGTCTGTTTGGATAAAAGATTTGAAGTGCTATGGTTGTCAATGATCTCACTTTTATAAACGTGTATCTTTTTAAGACAGAAATTGCATTAATTTGTCAGGACTGCATATTTTTAGAGGTGATCACCTGCCTCTGCACCCCAGGAGTTGTCGCTTTTGGAGACAGCAGGTCTTGGAAATGGTAAGCTGCCTCGTGTTGCTATTCAGGGGCAGCGAAGCTAACGGAGTGGTGGTGCATCGCAGCCGATTCCAAGGCACGCTCTGTTTGCAGCAACAGCCTTGCTCTTGTGCACCAGGCTTGCTCAGTCTTGTACGTTTGCATCCTTTCATCTTTCTCTGTGCTTCTGTCATTTTTCCTGAAGAACTCTCCTTACCCATGTTTAGCACAAAAAGGAGCAGCATTTTTGCTTCATCTAGAAGCTGAAGGAAATGCACTGTGGAATACTTTCATTTCCAGCATTTCCTTAACTCAGAGAAGAGAGAGGATCACTTTTCAGTCTGGTCATAAGGCAAATGAATAAATACAAATGGTCCCCAGATTCAGGAAATAAATATCTGCTTTTCATCAGTCTATCTGTGCAGACCCAGGACTGGTTCAAGACTCAAGGTCTGCAGGATACATATTTCTGTAATGCCATCCTTCTGGTTCCCAGCAGGGCCAATTCACTACAGCTAGGTTATTCCTGTAGTGAGGTAATGTCTCTTCACAGGTTTCTCTCATTCCCAGAATGAGTTTTGAAGCTGACACATAGTCATTTTTAGTACCATGTTACCCCTATTAATGATAAGTAGCAGACCAGTCACAGGTACAGATAATTTCTTCCTTCAGTCCCTGGACTTTTCAGATTCCCGTGATAGCATTGGTCAGCTCTGTTGAGGTTCATGTGTGAAAAGTCTCAGCTTCCCACCTGTCTCTGCTTGCGTGTTATATTATAGTTACTCAAGGAGCTGTTCAGATTTAGTCACTGGTCCAAGATCTTGTCTGACATCTCAGCATTGCCCATTTGAGATGCTTGAGGCATCTTTCAGAGCCATGTTCAGAACTGCTACTTAATTCATTTCAAATTGAAAGTGGCCTTCTCAGCTGAGATAATTTCAGCCAGAGAATGAGTCAGCTGCAGGTTTTTATGGCTGATTATTCATATGTGGTAATGTTTCATAGCAACAAAGTGATGCTGAGCCCTTGCTGCAAGTTGACTCCCAAATGGTCTCAAAATTCTAATTGAATCTGTAAGTAGTGCTTTTTTTTTTTTTTTTTTCCTTTCAGCCTTGCTATTTGTAGGGAGATGAGAAGTGCTCACTGCATGTTGCCAAAGTTGTTACACCGCTGAGATTAAACTGTTGGTTTTCTGTTCTGCCTGTAGTTCCAAAGGCCAAACTACGAAGTCTTGGAAAAAAAACCTAAGTGAATAACAGTCTTTGTTGCTGTATTATAATTTTTACTGATATTCCTTTCTCCTCATATATCAGAATTCAATTGAGAACCTCTTCCTGATTCAAATGTGATGGTTTTTGAGATGTCCCAGATGCCCACTGAATTTGTCAAGCAGTAAGCGTTGGATTATGCTGATGGAAGTCTAGTTCTGAAAAACAGTACTGCACTGATGCGGCTGTGTGTATCCCAATGCATAGGAGAGTTACTGCTTTCTAGTCTGCTTTATGTTGGGATTCACATTCTGACTCTCGTTCTCGGCTGATAGAATGACTTGATAGAGTCACTTACTGCCACTGTGGAGAACGCAGCTTGTTCTTCCTCTCTTCCACTCTCTGTTTCCTCCCACCTCTCTTCTGGAGTCCACACCTTTGGATGGGCTTTGTGTTCCTTAAGAACGTAAGCAGTTCTGGGAGTGTTTCATAGGCTGCTTTTATGTGAGTGCACAGAGAGCTAACACTGGGAGGTGTGTTATTGCTGAAAAACTCAATTGCATGCATATGACCTACAAAGGGATCTGCATTAACTACAGTATTTTGTCTCAAAAGTGAGTTTGGCTCGCACTTCAAGATTCTCTTTTTGTCAGCTTGAACAGACCAGTTACATTCCCAACAAGCTGAAGGAGGTCAGCAGCTAAGGCTAAACTCTGGGCTGTGTTCTGTTGCACAGATCTGCCATGGCCATAAAAGTTGACGTGAGAATTGCATGACCAGCTTCCAACAGCTTTGAAGAACTCTTTTATAGCAAGGGCAGGTACTGGTGTTCCAAAACAGAGAAAATCGTATGTAATTTTGTGAATTCCTATTCACAGAAAAGACAGATGAAGTGGGCTTGAGGATGTACAGGTCTTTTTTTCTTTTCTTTTTTTTTTTTTTTTTTTTTTAAAAGATACAGTTTTATGAAAGCTTTTCAGAAGTTGGCAGCATATCCAAACACCTGCTGCAATGTTTAATTAAAATACTCCAGCTGAATGGAAAGCTCTTCTTCTGACCTTTATTGAAAAGCAAAGGATTATTTGCCTTTGCGTTGTTCTGATGAAAAAAACCCTCTAGTTTTTACAGGAAAAATACAAGGTGATGAGTTTCCAGTATGAAAATTGTTAATTTAGTTTTTCCCTACAGAATTGTTTCAGATTAGCTAGTTTTATTATACCCATTTCAATTAATTTGTTTTGATTAAAGTTGCACAGGAATAGAGACAACAATTAATCTGCAGCTTACTGTGTGATATATCGCAATACCATTATTTTTCTCTGATGAGTCATGGCCGTGACATTTTGTTCGTTATTTAACATTGCCTGATTCACCTTTTGGTCCAGATTAAAATGTGCCGTGTGCTACAGAATTTACTTACAGCTTCAAAAAGGAGTAAAGCATGCCACTTACAGTAGGGTGAAAACATAGAATAAAGCTATGCATTACACTATATTTGTGAATCATTCAATGAAGATGCATTTGCAGTGTGATGAAATATTCTGTTTTGTTTTAAATGTGTTAATTCAGATACTGTTCTTACCTTGGTGTTGAGGTGAACAGATGTTTCAGCAGGAATAATGTTCTTGTGACTCAGCTTTGAAGGAGTCATAAGAGAGTTGTATGATGTAAAGCCAGGTAGCTGTGGGAGAAATAAACAAATACCTGTAAGTACAATGCGACACATAACTTGTTATTCATAGTTAATGGTAAAAAAGTAGGTGTATATCATCTTTGAAGAATAACTGGCTGAAACTTCGCTCTTAAAACTAAGCCCTAGTTACTTTTTGTGTTACTTGCTGTCAAGGCGACAGACAACATCAACATTTAAAATATTTTGAATTCTAATATAGATGCAATATCACCTTTTCCTACCATGAACTGAAGAAAAATGTCAGATTGACAAGTCTGTTAATTGTCTCACAATCTCCAGAACTAACATACAGTTTTGGGAAAACCATTGTAAGGCTTATTAAACTGTAATGGTTTTAATTTCATATGTGTACATTTTGATATTCTGGCTGAGTCTGTACAAAACTCAGTTTGGGGTTTTATACCAGTCCAGTTTGGCTTGGACTAGGACAAATAAGGTTTGGCTGAGGCAGGAGCAAAGAGTTCTCAAAATCTGTGATGCCTACAGTAGGTGACAATTTCTGTTTATCACTGAACTGACTTACAGTAGCTTCAAACCCCTGGCAGAAATAATGCTTCGTATCTCCTTGCTAATCCCAGGTCATCCAGTCGTGTAACCGAGGAGGAATTTCTGAGTCCTGACAAACAGAATTCCTTACAAGGTGTAATTACAATGACATGCGCTGTAATTTACTTGCATCTTTTTTCATAGGGAAAAATGTATGGCTTAAAGGTGGAAAGAAGTATAAGTTTTGAGGATTAATAGACAATAGCAAACTTTTTTTCCCCCTTCCTTGATGTGGAACATGAGGGCATTTTGACAATAAACTATACCTGTCAGAATGGGAGCCAATATGTAATGTTAGCAATCAGCTAAGAGGCACTTCATATGGCTTGCTATTAATCATACTGTCAATTTTAATTCCATGGGCATCCTTCTTTCCACTGTTCACTTAGAATTTATTTCAGAGCATGATCAAAGCTCTGCTGTTCATTACATTCAGCATTAGCTAATTTGGCTTTTGGCAACTTGTATCCCAGTTCCTATTAAATGCTAGCCATAAATTGAGATAAGGGTTGTGCCAAAACATTTCAGGATTATCAAATGGTAACATAGAGATGGGTACATTATCATGCTGCTTTCAACACTGTTGGGTTACTGCAAAATTAACCATTAGCAAATATTTAGAAGCTACAGGACAAATTTACATCTACAATGCTTTTTTTTTCATGTCTTTTGAATTGACTACAGGATGAAACAAATGTGAGAAAAATCGTGTCTTAGAACATTTCTGAAAGACTCATTTGTGTATGTTGGGGTTTTATAGAGACTTTTATAGAGACAGTTTTGCAAGTGTGCTGTATCATAAAATATTTTGGGTCACAGAATATGCTGTGTTTATAAAACAAGATTATTAGGGTAACTTTTTTTCCCCAAGCTGCAGTCAGTCAGAAATTTGTGTACAAGGTTGGTATCAGAGGTTCTTTTATTTAGAATTCTTGCTTTCAGCAGGTGTTCTAGAACCTGCTGAATGTTTAATTTCATGTGATAGACCTAAAAATGGCAATTTGCCTGGAGAGATGGGAGTGTGTTGCTTGGGTATGTAAATAAAACACTCTACCTTACCAACCTTTGCCCCTCTTTTCTCATGCTTCAGCATCTCAAAAAGTACTTAAAACAGTGCAGAGCAAGTCCTGAAAAAGTAATCTGAAAGTAGGCTTAAAAATACTGGTGTAAAAGATCTATAAAAAGGCTTGAACAGATATGTAAATGCTGAGAAATAAAGAACTAGTGGTTTTTGCAGCATCAAATAAGTCGGTGACAAAATTTCTATAGGTTTCCAGGCTGCTTCACATCTTAATTGCTATTGTTGGATAAAGTTATGGAGGACAGTTGGGCATCTAAAACTTTTCAGAAAGACTAATAAAACCAGATACTGCTTCAGTTCATTGTATATGATATGATATATAACAGCTGTGGTTTAAACATTAGTAAGAAATAATCTACAAATAATTAGAAAATCTGTTTTTAAAGAATATTGAGTTACTAGAAAGTATAATGGTGCCGTAAGACAAAAATGTTGTCACGACTATGCAATTGATCAGATTACTTGTGCTTTCAACTTTACTAGCATGTGCATTGGTAGAATATTTATTTATTTAACCCTGATTGCCCTTGATGACTTATGTTTAAAGTTGTATCTGGTTTAAATACTTCCTAAGGCTTTCCAAGAGCAGGACTGTTTCAGAAGTAGTACTGGCTTACTTTGCTTGCTTTCCAACAGGTCTTGCAGAGGTTTATTGAAAACAGGAGAGTACAAAAACATGTAAGGGCAGAAGGTACCAGCTCCCTCACTAGGAGATGATGTTTGCAATATTTAACTTTATTTTTTGCTTTGCTGAACCCATTGCTTTTGCAGTTACTTCCTGGAAACGTGAACAGAGAATCTGCTTCCTTAGAGATTATCTTTACTTTTTTTTTTTTTAAGCTTTCATGTTTTATATGTTAGTCTCTTGCTAAGGAGCACTGTCCTGGAATTGGCTTTTTTTCAGTAGTGATAGTTATATGAAGCAATTGTAGTATTTAGAGTAAATTTACTTCTGAAAGAAACCAATTCAGTAGTCTCGAGGCACAAGGCCAAGACTTAACTGGAAAGAGGGGTGTATCAGTGCTACTAGAGGCCAGTGCAGCTAATGTATGTAACAAAACAAACCCTGGTTCTCATGCTGCAGCTTAATACTTGTTTTCATGTTTGAAATATGCCTCAAAACTGCATATTAAGCCTGGTATCTTTTTCAGTGTAGATTTCTACTTGTGAGGTCTTATAGTGGATTGGTAATAAAATACAGACCAGGCTTTCTGCACTAATTAAAACCATTTCAGAAGTGTAAATGTAAGGAGACTCTGTGCAAGCAGGCATTCATCTCTTCAGACAGGTGAATTTAGTACATGTCACATCCTACCGCCCCCAAGAAATGAAAATATGTATTGTGATTCAGCCGTTGAATTTTAAGACCCAGATTCAGCAAATGACCTGGGCATTATTTTTTTAATCTACTTTTAAGCCCGGGCTTAAATGTTTTTCTGAACATAAATGTATTTATGGATATGCTTAAAACTAAATATAAGCTTAAACACCCTGTTGAGCGGGGCTAGATTTCACAAATGTGCTGGTATGGTCAATAGGAGACTTCAGATCTGCTCTTACCCTTCTGATGGTCTGTGAGATGTTGTGTCAGAAACGTAGCTACCAGTTTTCCTTGGGCAGCCTTTGCAGGTTTGTGTGTGTGTGTGCGCGCGTGTGTGTGCACGTGTTCATCATCTAACAGGAAGAAACAGACTTTCAGTTACAAGTTATAAATGGACTGGATAATGCTGTCTCTGCTTATGCTTTCTGACACATTTTCTAAGATGCAACTAAACAGAAGCTTATATCTCAGCCACAATTTAATGGGGCATGCTGAAACTCTCCCTGCTGGATGGGGTTTTTTCAGTTTGGAGTTTTGAGGTTTTGCATTTTTACATAAATGTCTTCCTCCTTTTAAGAAAGGAGAAAATATCTAAAAAAAAATACAGACTATTTGTAAATACATAAAAATAAGATTACTGTTGTGTTGAGATGCGTTGCATCTGTGCTCTGAAGCAGCAATGCAAAGGTTGACAGAAGGCTTACTCTGATCTAAAGAATGTGCTTGATGATGCTCCTATGAGAAAACTGCCCAAACTTGGCAAATATATAAGTTTCTGAAACATCTTTATTTCATGTGCTTTGTAGAGACGTAAAGGAGCACAGCAGGTGTAAGGGCATGAACATTTCCCCTGTACCAAGCATATTCCAGCTGAGAGCTGAGACAGACTTCACTGTGCTGGAGTGGCAAGAGGTGTTGAATCTGAGGCAGGAAGGTTGTGCTTCGGTCCTCGTGTTTCCCTGGCGTTTTGGCAGGGAGGTGGGGAAAGCTTATTCTGGCCAAAATGCCAGGAGAGAGATGGGTTATGCTGGTTTGGGGATAAATGGGATAGATGGAGCATACAGATTGGGGCAGGCATCTAGACTGTAAGTCTGTGGGAAGAGAAGACAAAGTCTCAAGCTGAACAGGAGATGTGAAGAAGCCTTGAAATAGCACCAACATGAAATAACAACCTTTTTGGCATTCCCCTTCACCCCCAGGATTTCGGCCATGTCTGTGGATAAAATGAAATTTTGAAAGGAATATCAAAGGGTTTTTTTTACGAAGGCTGATTGCATTCCCATTTTATAAAAAATCCATAATAATAGGTGGGATGTGAGGTTTTAAAAGCAGCATTTCTCAGTGTAGCAGAAGAAAGGCCCTTTTCAAAATCCCTCAGCTGTGATGATTCTGCTCCATTAGCAAGAGTCTGTAACGAAGCCAGTTCAGTCTAAAAGTAGGAAGGAAAGTTTGGTTATGCTTTCTTTTTATGTATATTGCAGAAATATTTGCTCATAAATTTATTTTATTGCTGTCTATTAAAGACAATTTAATTTAATTGAACTTCCTGAGCTTTATGGAAATTTTTCTTTGCCTGTATTACTCCCTTGACAGAATTATTTTTTACTTTCCTCCTGCATTTTTTCTACTCTCGGAAAGATGCAAGGCCCTCAAAGCTAAAAACTGTTGCCACAGAAAGAGAGAAATTTATTTTCTGGTCTGTTCTTAGTCTTTGATCTTAGCTTAGTTTAATGTCAGAATACTGTGGTCCAGAGTCCTAGCAAAGAATCTAATGATCTCCCTGCCTTCTGCTCTCACAGCAACATGATCTTGCAGTGATACTTGCCTTTACATTTGCAAAGGCATTTGGCATAGTCATTTTGCATATACCAGTAGAGAATAGAGGTTCAAAGCGATGTGTCCTTCTCAGGTGTTGGCTTTTGTGTAGGGCTTCTTACCTACGTAGAGTTAGTAACCAGTGACCATCTTGTTTCACAGTACGTACTGGTTCTAGGCTGGACTAGGTCCAGATTTCTGATGTTAATTGAAAGTTTTTATAAATATTAGATTCTAAAATAGGCTTTAGATACAAAATTTTATTAAAGTCTCCCCAAGCTAGTGTTTGGCGTGTACTTTATCAGCTAAACAGCAACACAGCTACTGCTTATGTTCTTTTTTTCTTTTCCTTTTTTTTTCAGTTGAGTAGATTTTGACAGGAATTGCTGCAGTAAGACCACTATAGAAATCAAATTAGCTGTTCAAAATTCCAGGAATTTAACCCTAATTTGCATTTTCTGTTTTAGAAGAGACAAGGTTGGGGACCCACTGCTGCAAAACACAGCTGCTGCTTCTACTCTCGTTGGTGGCTTTGCAGAACAGAATAGTTCTTCTGGCTCTCTAAGCACCTGGCACAAGACCACAAAAGAGTTTGATGGCACTGCATTTATCAAGGGGGAGAGAGTCATTGCTGTTTCTCTCCGTGCCCACTTGGCAGATTGCAAAATAGGAGGGGACTTTGCTGTTGGCATCGGAGAGCTTACAGCTTGTGTGAATGTTATCCTGGGTTTTGCTCGCAGTGAAATAGTCCTCTTGTAATCATTATGAAGGGCATGTTCTTGGAAACAACACCACTTTTTAGTGGTTGCAGTTAGAAATAATAGTTGGGTTTGTAACCTGGTTTAACAAAAACCTTCCAAAACTAAAAGAAACAAGCCTAACTCTATGAAATTTTAATAGTGGACAAATACATTTGCATTAGTTCAGTAGCAAATTTGGATAAACTTTAGTATTTTCTTTTTATAATATATTCAAACTAGCATTAATGTAACTTTATACTGCAAATGAGAGTTTTGCTGTCTATTCTGGTGATTTATACTGTACTCTTAAACTAATTATTTTTTGAAAGCAGATGGCTCCTTTTCATGGATCTGACTTGCAGGAATTATACTAAAACAAGATTAAGAAATCCGTACAGAATATGAATGATAAAATGAAGACAACCAGTCATCTCCCTACTTTTTCTTCAGTTTCTCTTGAACAACTATTTACATTTTCTTGATCAAATGACAATTCCAAAACTCAATATAAACTGTTAATAAAATTAGATACATTTTCTTTTAATGAGGTTGCATGAATCATATGACCCACATTTATAATATCTGGCAGTTACCTTCCCAATTTTATTAATACAGCTCCTAATTTGCAAATAGGAACAGCTGGAGAAGTTATCCATGGAAGGCTGTTGCTCTGATGTCTTTTTTCAGGTTCATGGGGAGTTATGAGGTGGAACTGAACTGAATTTGCTGTCTGTTAAGTTGAACCTGTTTTCTGAGATCGCAGTCTTAAGCACAGAGACATCCCACACAGTTCTGAGCACTTTATGACTGATAAAGCTTTGTTTTGATGGGAGGGAAAAGAACACAAGAAAGCTGTTCTGAGGGGTAACCAAAGGTCTGTCTAACCCAGTCATCTTTTTTTACAGTGGCCCATAGTGGATGCCTAGGAAAGAGGGTGACAGTAGGCCAAGCAAAAATAGTGACTTTCCCCATCTGTACTCCAACTTTCAAGCCCTCTATGGCTTGAAGCCTTTCTGAATCAGAGATTCTGTTTAAGGCTGTATCCTTGTGTTCACAGGCTATGAGTTGTGCTAGCATGAAGACTGACTACTTTCCTGACAAACAGTTAAGTTTGTGTCAAAGGCATTTTTCAATACATGTGGGTAATGGGTAGCCTATTGCCAGAAAAACCCATCTCTGGAATACTGCTGAACTGCTGGGCTCTGGTCAGTTGATACAACAATAAAACTCTTCGCCTGGTGAAGTAGTTAAAACACATTGCCCTTCCAAATGTATTTTAAAAAATATAGTGTTTTCCAGGATTAACTGCAGCATTTTTGTTGGTTTTATTTCTGGTTTCCCTAGATGTCTCTTCTCCTATTTCTTCCTCACCCCTATCAAAAATGGGAAAAATGCAGTCAGTCTTTGTCCTTCATAATATATTTACATTTCCTTGAAATAATTTTTATTTATTTTCTTAAAAATTGTTTGGCTTTGGAGCTACTTCGAAGTCTCTGTGTAAAGTCACTAGTATGGCTTATGTTTTCAAGGCTCTTCAGGAGGCAGTGGCTGACCAATTACAGTTCCAAAATTTGATTCTCGCTCTTTAATGTGATCAAAAAATACAATTTTTTTTTCTTCTGTTTAGCAAAGTGAGACTCTGGGCAGCTAGAAGCTACATTTTGTGATACTGAGTCTTTTTTGTAACTGAAATGTCCATTGTAACTTTTCAAATAAATACCCCTGTCCGAATCCCTCAATTTCTGCTAGTTCTGTCAGTTATTTGCCTTAAGTGTAAGATTTTACCGTAATCCTGTTACCTAGATTTGAGTTACTCCAATATCTCCTTATTTTTCTGTTTCCAAACCACAATTTTATCTGTAGATTAGTTATTCCCCTTCAACCCGTGATTCCTTATGACTCTATTCTGCATAGGAGTATTGTTTCTCTTTTTTTTTTTTATTATTGTCTTCAACATTTTACCTTTTTCCATTTAAGAGATTCCTCCAGTGCTATCTCTGAGACATCTTTTATTGTTATGTATTTCTAGCACAAACCAACATTGTTTGGTATAATTTTTTTTGCAAGAAAAGTTGGGCCATAGCAGCAGACACTGTTAACTTGGGTGGAAAAGCAAAATTTTTATGAGTGGGAGAATGTTTTACTGTTGACATTGTTCTGTTTTGGTTTTTTTAATAATGCAATATTACCCATTGCATTACACAGCAGAAATACTAATTGCTTCATTAACCTAATCTGTGTTCAGGTTTTCACTGATGATATATTAGTGTTACATTAATTTTCAGCCTTCCTTTCACCTCTTTAAATAAAGTATTATTCCTTGCACTAACAGTTTGTTTCCTAGAGCTACTAACTATTTTTCTGTAATACATTTTTAAAAACAATTTTATGTATGGCTCTTTGTTGTCGTTCTCTTACTTGTTACTACTATCCGATTTCTTTCTTTAATACTTCCTTATTTATTGGAATTGGCTTATTTACAGTTTCACTACCACTCCTATGAAGTCTGTAGTGGTTTTGATAGCTTCTTGCCCATGTAATTCTGCAATCTCAGGGATTTTTGGTCTGTTACGTTGTTATTCACATGCTCAAGTGCATCAAGATCATATAGTTCAGCAAACTATTTCAGAAAGGAGCACTGATCTGTTCCATTTTATAAAAATTCAGGGAAATTTGATAAGTAGCTTGGACATGCAATCTAAATTTAAGCATGTCTATGAGTATCATTGTGTCAGCAGAACCTAAGCATGTGCTTAAAGTTAAGCACATATATTTAAGTGTTGCCTTATATTGGTCAGGGTTTTCTCAGATAGGAGCAAGTTCCTGTGTGCAAACATGCAGCGTACTGTTAGCTCAGCCCTTGATAAAATAGGATTTAATGATTCTTGTTTAGATTATATTTATATTTTACAAAAATGAAGAAATAAAACCACTGGCTGGACAGTTTGACAGTTGTTTTTGGTGAGATGAGGGGAATGGTGCATGTTTAAGTGAAATGTAGAGACTGGTCAATGACTAGGTTAAACGGAACCTCATGCTTGTTTTCTCTTAAATAAGATTATAATCTTTTGTGATAAATTATGACTAATTTGGCATCTCGTATGTGGAATGCTTCTCCATTTCCTGGAAAGTTTCTGTTCACGAGCATGCCACTTCTTTAAAGATCGTATTTTATTATGTTCTCTTCTAATGCTTTCTCAGGAGTGCTTTTAGGTTTTCATAACTTCTGTAATACAGAAATTCTAGGTTTGTTCATATTTTTTACAATGTGCTTGTTTCATTTGTATCATGATATGCACACATGTGTGCATGTATGTATGTTATTGTATCTAATTATATGTAATTGTGTGTGTGTAATATAGGTAAAAATTTCACTACGAAACTATATGTGCTAGGTGTCATAATTTAATTTCAAAGCACCAATAATGCGTTTTAAAAGCTATTATTTTATGTGGAATCACAGGTACAAGATTGAATTAGAAATCTATAGTACATAGTGAGAGTAGGATTATTATGAAAATAAGCCAAACTATATCTATTCTATATTCAAATTATGAATGACTGTAAATAGAAAAAATATGGAGTAGCCGAGGCTTAATGTGGTTATAGTATGCTATCTGTGTTGTACGTGTCACAAGAAATAATTGTTTATACCTCTATTACTAAAATTTGGAAATAGAATTATGCTGTTCTCTCCATGCTTCAAACTCTATAGAACAATATTTTTCTTTTTACTTTTTTCCAGCACTTGCTACTAGCAATAAAGTTTATCATGGCATTTGTAATTCCGGATAAACCAAGAGATATCCAGATAAAACTAGCCAAATTGGAATTTGAATCTCTAGAGGCTCTCAAACAACAGGTAAGAGCAACTGTCATCTATAACAGTGAAAAGTGTTGGTGGCCTGAAGGAAAGATAAACTAGGGAGGTTCTGCTTTTGTTTTAGGTGGATAAATATGTAAATCCGGGGATTTTGAAATTCCTGTTTACATTATATTAAGATTAGCTAGCTAAAGCTGTTCCACCTCTGCCTCATGGGTTGCGGTGGCAGAGCTGGAGTGGCTGAGTGGAGTGTGGAACAGTCATGAGTAGTACCGTGTACAGCAGAGGGTATTAAATGAATAGAAAACACTGCCAGTTTGCTTCTACACACTGAGGTGTGAACTGTAGTGTTTCAGATACTGCTTCATTTTATGTTAATCCATCACTGCTTAAGAAGTGGAACAGAGAGCTGGAATTTTTAACCAATTAATCTGTCCTTTCAACCCACCAATATATGTGACTCAACACCAGGAAAATGGTCTTCCTTTTCAGACAGCTTGAAATTTCTGGTATGGCTAGTAATGTAGCAACTTGTAATGTCGGTTCTCCGTGTGTGTACAAACATACTTTGTTTGTGTTGTCACTTTTAAAGGACATTGGGCTCCATGAAACATAGTTTCATTCCCTGGAGCTATTTGTTGTTGCAACACTAAGATTTCTTTCATTGCTGAAATACCATCACAAATAAACAGTTAACTTAGCTCTAATATAAACAGAAATTGTAAACAGACTGAAATTTTAAAAAATGTTTTGAGAACGAGGTATATATGAAGGAAAGGTAGGGTTGCCTTATTTTCCTGTCCATACAATATTCTCATTTTATTGCATAAATAAGGTATATTTTACAATATACTTAACAGGCATTCTAAAACAATTTAGGAAAATAAAGATCTAGATTTTTCTACTGAACATTTCTGTCTTAACAAATGATTCCATAGAGAGAGTGGTGGAGATCACAAGAGGTGAAGAATCGGATTAGCTTCAGTAGGATACTGGGATTCTACAGAGCTGTTTTTGCAATGGCAGCATACTTTAGGGGAGTTTCTGACTGTACTATGCTAGATAGGATTTCTAAGTTAGCTTACATATTGGGGGGGGGGGGAACCCTCAGTATGGAGCTGCAGAGACTGGTTCACCTATTTATTGTTAGCTCAGATATTTTTACACTGCAGTACATGGTTTTACATGAACATATTCTTTCTGTGCAGGTGTAAACACCTACCATAGCTGCATGTGACAAAATGATCTCTTAATTCTCGACAAACTGAGCCTGTAAACAATACACTGCCTTTTCTAGTTAAAATCCCACAGTTTTGTGTGATGCTGGAACATCGCTACTGAGGTCAGCACTGTCTTCCATAGTCAGCCATAACAAACAAAATCCAAATTACAGTTGAATCTAATGCCTGATAGTTTTGTTTTGCCTTTCTCTATTATGTCAATGTGAAGTTACCAGGAGCTGGTCATGAATCTCACGGTTAGATAATATTAAAAGGAACACAACTACTTTTCTATTTTAGTTGTTACTTATCTGTTTTCATTTTGTAGACAGGCGAAACTAGGCCATCCACTGGAACCTTAAGCTCAAGTAAATAGTCACCTTTGGTTATAAGTGGAATACATATGGAGTCTCTTTGAATATCAGTGTGCATGTCAGCAGTTAGGACTTCATCTCCTGTCCTTGTGTCTGTGCATTCCCTACAATAATACATGCCCGATCCTGAGTTCTTCAGGGTTGTTTCATTAATTCAGTAGTGAAAAGTTAGTCTGAATTCCAATAAGAACCAGAACCCTGGCAGTTCTCACATAATACTTTGAGTCTTCCTACAGGATTGAGGAAGAATATTGGTGGGTTTTTAGGTGCCTTGGTAGGTACTTTAAACACAAGTATCTACCATCACCTTCTTAGATTTCCTCTGATTGATACTGTGCTGTGTATCCCATAGGCATACAGAGATTTGGGCGTTTTTTCTGGTGCCTTAGTTTTTTGAAAAATACCTGCATTTAAAAGTAATACACTGGCAGTGCAAAAAGATACTGCAGCATTTATTTTAGAAGCACATTTTCAAGTTCTTCCTCTCGTTGCTGAGAGTTATCATGGTAATTTAAGCTGTATATCTTTCAAGCAAAAACAACAAAATTCCCCAAAACAACTGTTTTAAAAAACAGACATAAAAGTCTGGGGCTCACATGGGATCACATGTTACAGAAAAACTGGTTTATATACTTCTGTGCAAGTATGCATCACATTCCTCTCTTGATGCTATCCAGACACGTATGCCCTTGTGTTTTACCATGTGAGCTTTTAGAGTACTGCTGGCTTGGGATGTAGCTATTAGAAGGGTATTAACACTATCAGACTCTAAACCTCTAAGATGCCAAAACCAGATTATTAAGGCTCCATATATAGTGCATGGAGAGAAAAATCTCCTAGTACAGCTGCTTTGAACAGTTGTATTGATTATGCTTGGGGTCCTTAACTTTAGACAGTGTGAGCACCTTTACATTTTCATTAATGCTAAGCTAATTGCTTTTTAACCTGGTGCAGTGGGACTGTAACTATTCTGTGTTGAAATTCATTTGAAGACTGAGTTAGTGTCTATTTGAAAGGGATGTTAGGGAATACACTGTCTCAGCTCCCTAATAGGGATGAACGATCATCATTAGAGCTTGTTAAAACCTCCTATACGGTGAAAAATGCCATAATTAAAAAAAAAAAAAAAATTTATATTGGAATTACAGTCTTGTTTTGAAGTTCTCAAACTTTAAGAAAGGATTTTAGGAAGTTCTGAAATGTTTATTTTAAACATTTCTTAACACAGTTTGTGTTAAGACTTTTGAAAGGGAGTGGACTGTCAAATGGGTTGTAATTATTTGACATATTTTGAAAATGCTTTGTTAGGATACACTTGAAGTATCAGAACAAAGTTTGTTGACATAACTCAAGACAAAATACTTTAACCTTTCTGAATCCAAATTTGGGAATGTACTACATGAGTAGACTTTCCCTGATGTTCTTCGGTGTAAAGAATGGTAGAGGAGGCTGGTTAGACTCTATTGAGGGGGGGGGGAGGGGAAGCTGGGGCAGAGAATAAATTCGTGTGACCTCTTTAATAGAGGACTAAAGAGAATATGTATCAAGATTTTTGAAAGCGGAGCAGGAGCGATTGCATTCACACTCCCTAAAGTGTTGTCAGGTTCTTTGTCACCTGGAAGGAAGCCTGGATGCTGGGCAACTAGAAGTGGGTACTGTCTGCTGATAGGGTGATGGACCCTTTTCTGGTGAGCATCGTGATCCTTCTTAGGGAGGTAGCTAGCTAGCAAAGTGGGGTGAGGTGCCCAAGACTTCCTTTGCTGCTTTGCAGTACTCTGTGCTGTTGCATCTATTTCTTGCAAGTGCAGAAGCATGCCATGCTCTTTGGTCTAGTTCCTGTTTTAAGGAAGAGAGACCAAGTGTAGGTGTGCCTGCAAGCAGCAAGGGAACAGTCAGTTAATTCTTCAGTGGTTCAGGAATCACCATAGGCGTACATGAGGATCAATGCTGTAAAACTAGTGTGAGGACACTATCTAGTATTTTTGGGGCACTGACAGTGAAAGCTACACTGATAAACATTTTAACTTCTGGACAGATCAAAGCTTAATGAATAGACAAAAGGTCCTCATGGTTGGAGATGGGTCAGCAGTCTATCCTTATAAAAGGTCTAAGTTCCAGAAACACAAGACAGCCATGGATTAAACAGCATAACTTGCATTTTGTGGACTAGATTATAGTAATGTTTTCAGGTATGGAGACCTTCCCAGTATTACCTTTTTCCAACTGAGGCAAACATCAGATTAATACCTTCTTTTTGCACTGAAACTAGACCCAGGCAAAGCAAATGAGAGACAAATCGAGGGAAAGTAATTACTCATGCAATTATTTTCTCATCATGAAATACAGAGAGTAGCAACTCCAGTATGGTGTATAACTAGTAGCCATTTTTCAAGGGAAAATAAAGTTTGAAATGGTGGGGAATGGTGTATCTTTTCACAAAGTGCAACTACCAAGACAGCATCAGCATTAGCTCTGAAAACAAAAGCTTATTGATGTAAAAATGCTTGTGTTTTTTATGGTACTTTTGCATTAAAAAAAAATCTGAATTACATAAATTGGATAAAGATGTTTTTCCTTATAGCATCTCCTCCATTATCTCAGCAGAATAAACATAGCCCTGATAGCAACAACAGAGAAATAAATTTTAGTGCAAGAGTTTGCTTTTTCAGAGGAGCAACAAGAGAAAAAAGCTGCCCTTAAGCTGGAGCAGGAATGCAGATGTGGAGGGCTATTTTTGGTTCTGTGCATCCCTTCCCAGTTCCCTCCCCACCCTCAGCCCTTACCTCTGGGGGGATCTAATCTATAAAATCCCATCATCCTTGTGCTCTAGCTTCCTTTCTTAAGGTGTTCTAGCCATTGGTGGCTAATGTCTTTTAACAGGAATGCCTTTTCCTTCTGATAAGTGAAGCCTTTCAGTGCTTCCTCTGAAGAAACGTGTCTGTTGGATATCTGGTGTCCATCTGTAAATGCTCCACCAGAAAGAGACTCCAGATGGAGAACATGCTTGTGAGCAAAGGGCCCAGTCAGCTGATTGACAGTTGTCATCCTTCCTCAACTGCCAGTGGTGAAAAGGGTCAAGGTTATCGAACACCAGCCATGAAAATATGCCTCCTTTATCCTCCCCAGTGTATTTCTTTTCCGAGCGAGATAAAGCCATGTAGTCATTCAGCCTGGCCCAAGCGGAGAAAGATCTTTTGCTCTTTCATACAGTATCTGCTATGGTGGTTGTGCCATCTGCATACAACTGCTTAGTGGTGGTGGTATATTCTGAATACCCACAAACAATTCCTTCAATTGCTTTAGAGTGAGATCTAGGTGTTTGTGAGTCAGTAGTGCTCCTTCTTAATGATTTCCAGCAGAGTAACAAGTTTTCCAAATCAACAGTAGGTGTGACATTCACTAAGGTTTCTCCAGCAATGTCATCCATTTGCTGAAAACAGGTCTTGTGTCTCAGTTCCCTCTTCAGGAAATGCAAGAAATTAAGAATGCTGTGACTGATTTCTGCATCATCTTCATTGATCAAAAGCTTCTTCAAAACATGATTGTGTGTTAATTTGCTTCTTTTCGAAAGGGATGGTGAGACAATGACAGAAAGAGGCAGGTGTCTGTCTGCCTAGGTGCAGTCATATGGAAAGTTTAAACTCTTTCTCTCTCCTTCTACAGGTACGCTGGCATGTAAAAGTTGCTGTTCTCTTCAGTAAAAACCTTCTGCTTCAAGTAATTTCAGTGCTTTAACATTGCAATTCACTGCACTGCAGAAGCTCTAATAATTGCAAAGCTTTCTGGTTTCTGACTGCAATGGCTGGACCTTGCTGTTTCCCCTAGGAATAGTACCCACTAGCACTAATCACGTCCTTTCCAGAGGTTTGAGTGTGCTGGCCCATCTGGCCCCTGTCCTGTTAGAGTTCTTAGCCTCTCTGAGAACAGCTTTCTGTAGCTCAGAGCAAAACAAAGAGATACTGCTAACTGTCTTCTGCAGTCTTCTGGGTCTTCTGCACTGGGCAACATTTATGCTTGCTGCTTGTATCTCTTCAAGGTATTTTGCAGAGATTTTCTATTTACTCACATGTCATGTGTCTCAGAATATGACCGTGGGTGTGATGGGCCAACATAGCTGCTTGAACTGGCAGTGAGCCTCAGAAATTACTCTTCTTTTTTGATGGGGAAGGAAGAGAACACAATTTTTTTTTTTTTACCATTTAACATTGGGAGAGCATGAGTCGTTAGCGCTTAACATCCTGCTTATTTATCTTGCAAAATGGGAACTGAAGACAGTTTTTATGACACTGAAACAAACTTGATGGATTGCTGCCTCATTCAGTGCTATAATTACCAGCATTAGAGGGCTCAGGAAAGGACTACCTGTAGCTTCAGGACTACCCTCAAAATGCCAGTGATAATAAAAGCAGAAGCTTGTTCCATGCTCGCTGGCAATGCTAAGCAAACACAAGGCTGCAGTCAGACAGGAGGAAAGGCAAGTAGCTGAAATGAAAAGATTTCATTCAAAGAATCAAAGATTTACAAGACAGTCAGTAGGAAAGACTGGTGAAACTGGAGCTCAATCATTGAATTTAGGTTAAAACAGAGTTAGATGAAACAAAACACTTGTTTTATGTAAAAAAACCAAACAATTTTAACATAACCTCATTTTTTTCCAGCAAAAATGTGTGGCTGCATTTTTTTTATAGGCTCTACTGGCTTGTGTAATCAGACATAACTCACAGGTGATGTTAAAATAGAACCATTACTAATCATTGTTGTTACTGTAGGCTCTTTTTTTTTAAGAGTCCAAACCTGTTAATTTAACTTTGCAAATGCAGTTTTTCCTTAGTGAATGGTCAGAATGCTTTCAACATGTCTTAATGTAACATTCACATGTATTTGGTAGCAGCAGGGATATAATGCAAGTAAAATTCATTTCATAACACAGCTTTTTAAGCATAGAAAGACTTGTACCCAGTCATAGGAGAACAGATTGTGTTCAAACATGGTTTTGCCAGTTTATTTTAAACATTAATTCCTTAATGCTGGACCTTTCTCAAGAGTGTGTTTCTGAAAATTACTTTCAGTATGAAAGTGTTAGCAAAACCAAGATAAATTATGATCCTTTAAGAAAAAAAAAGCAAAACCAAAAGCCTATTAATTTGGGAAGAAGGTTTTTGTGTCCCCATTTGTGACTTTTCAGCTGAAGGTGAGATGACACCAAGTCTGTCTGGTTTGCAGATAAGTTAAACTTTTAAATATGGAACCTTGAGAGCTGACAGTATAAATATAAACTTAAATAGATATGAGTGTAATGTGATGGTAAGTGATACTTCTGCATGCTTTTAATGGGAACAGAAACAAACAATGCACCAACTTCCCAGCAGGTGTAATTTTCTTTTCCGACAATCCATTGTTCTCTGTGACAATTGCTGGGGTAAAATTGTCCATCAAGTTATGTTTCTGTAACAACTAAGTCTCTCTGAAAAGATAACCCATTTTACCTTTCTGAAATCCTGACCTAGAGCCTGGTGGTAGAATGAACATTAATCTGTTTGGTCCTCTCTGCCTGACATCCCAGATCATTGACAAGATATGATCTCCACAAGGAAGCCTGGAGTAAGGGGATAGGATGAAAACTAGGTTAAATTTGTTCCTACTGCAAGAGTACTGCAGCTACATCAGACTTTCCTAGTTCCAGAACCCAGAGGGGATCCCAATTATATGTGAACTGGTTTGAATATGAGGGAAGAGGCTATTCCACTTCCCATACAAGTGAGTGTAAAGTGCACAGTGAAATTTCATTTCAAGAACTCTAGTAACCAGCTTTCAACAGGACATTCATGCATCTGTAGTTACAGACTTCTACATAATGGTTGCACCTGTTACTGAGAGGGTGAAGGACTAGAGCGAGAGGAAAAATGAAATCTCTTGTCTTGTTAAAATTCCTTCCGAAGAGGAGAATCCCAAAAGATTACACTTACCATGATTTGATAATGAAATTTTCTTTATAGAACTCAATAGAACTTTGTGATTAAAAAAGTAGTATTTGTTGTAAGCAGCTGTGGACTCCTACACACCTATCATGTTTTAAATATCCTTTTCCCTGTGCCACCGTAAAAGATCCCAGTGAGAACAATAAGCCTTTCAAAGAAATGCTAGTTTAATTGAAATAATTAAACTTGAGTCTGGAAAGCTTTCTCTATGAGCAGGAAGACAGCAAATAGGATACATCTCAACTTTTCAGAGGTGATGATTTTAATCAAATTTTAGATATTTAAATATTACCTGATTACACCCTCCCACCCCCCCGCTATAAAGAAAATCAACTCTTTTTTTTTTTTTTTTTTAAGGTGGCTTTTCTGTTATCTTGCCTATAGGAAGAACTCTTTCTGAGACTAGCTGGAGATCAAAAAGCAGGAACCCACAGAATTCCTGAAAAAGGGACAAAAATTTAAAAGTGGGTTCATGTCCATGTGTTGCTAGTGATGACACTTGCAGCATGACTGAGTCTTTGCACATGCTGTGCAGCCTGATCATGGTGATTCTAAGAACAAGTATTGAATATGATAAGTTGCCTGTGGAGCCACTGGGGTTTTATTCAGTTTGAATTTGAAAAAATCTGTATGCCTGCTAGTGCTGCCTTGAATACTCATACTTTTTGTTGTATGAAAAATAGCACTCTGATATGCATCTGCCATTTCAGTGAGGTGGGTAAGATGCATGCCAAGTTGGCAAGTCCTTGCAGTGTATATGGATTGACAATTTTTGTTCTGAAATGAGATGCAATTGCTTGTCTGAATAACATAAAAAGAAAAATAAGTGGTTTATATGTGTAAATTTTGTTTAAATTGCATGGTGTCCATGAAAACTTTAATACGTTATATCACTTAAGTAGCACATGCTTTTTGTATGTTAGAGTAGTCCTTATGCAAATATTTTTTCAAACTTTTGTCATGGAGTACTTTGTTAGAGGTGGTTTCATGGATCATTACTTCTTGCACTTTCAGTATCTAATTCTGTACCTTCCCCCAGCATCTAAAGAGTTGATCTAGTTGAAAATGTATTGAGAGGGATGATTTTCAAAAGACAAGATAAAAATTAGCACTTGTTGTGTTCATTCTGTATTATTTTCCCTATTTTTCATTCTGGGTTGTTGACCTGAACATGTAAGTTAGAGGTGCACTGTTTTCATGGGTAGGCCACAGCTTTTTTTATAATCACAGATATGTACAAATAAACGAGGCATAAACAGTGTCAACAGTGTATAGATAGATACAGAACATTTTTGCTTAATTCACAAGAGATATCAAAATCCCTCAGTACAGTCAAGGACTGTTGCAAAGTGAGAGAGGAGACATGCTGTACAGACACTTTGACCTGTCCCTTACTGAATTCACTCCCAGCTCTGTCTTTCCTGATGCTTTCTGCTGCAAATACAGCTTAGGATTCAATCTGATAAGGAATCTTTTATTGCAGAGACCAGTCCCTTGACCATCACAGACAGTACCCCATCCTGTATGGCTTGGATCCCTGTCGCACAAGCAGTGACAATTTGTGCGGTTAGCTTTCCAACTGCTGCTCTGCACTAGTAATGTCCATTAAGATGACTCTTTTCTGTGAACCCTTTCAGCGTTAGCAATGAATTATCTTAAAGCATTAACTTTCGTCTCCCTCATCCTCTCATCTAGTTGAGGATGGATGGAATTGTTGCTCTTTCTTCTCCAAAGCTAGACAGAGAAAGACTGCATTGCAGGGAGGTTTCAGGCTTTGAAAGCCTCTGGTGCTTGAGGTGTCTTATTGGGGACACCTGCCTGGCAGGTGGTGCAAGTGATTGACTCTTGGTCAAATTACTGTCCCCTAGGAGCCACTGAGGTCCCACAAGCTGAACAACATATGGCAGCATTTGGGTTTTGGCTTGGGGTTTTTGTGCCACTTACAATTTTCTAGAACAAATTATCAATTTATATTTCATTTACATTCTTGTAATTTATGCATGTTATCTGGCAGCTCAGTTTGGTCCACTTGCTCTCTTTTGCTGCTTCTCAAAATGTGCAATAATTCACAAATTTGTGTGTGTAGTAAAATTTGTGCTGAGGAAAACCTTCCAAGTGAACAGATGGCTGTGAACCAGCTTGGTCCAACAAAGGTGTGTTTATTTGTTTTAACTCCAGTGCATCAGAAAGCTTTTGCAAACTCTACATATGTCTGACATAGGTATATCTATTGTATCAGAACAGAGACCACCTACTTGTTCACAGATAATTAGCAAATACCTGTTTTGTGTCAACACCCATTTTCTAAGACTTGCTGTATCCATAATATAAAGAACTTTGCTATGATGTCTTAAATAATTTTTTTCTCTACCAATATCCAGACTGATACCTAGACTATGTTTAAACATGACCTTTAAGAGTGTGTGATTTCATAGAATCATAGACTGGCGTAGGCTGGAAAGCACCACTAGAGGACATCCAGTCCAGCATCCCCATGTTGAGCTAGTAGTGTAGCTGAAGCTCCTTGTAGGCTAGGAAAGGCCATATTTTTAAGATAAATACTTCCCCCAGAGTGACACTCTGTCAGAGAGGTCTGGGGGAGGGGGGGGCTTCCCTACTTGCTTTGGAAGATTAAAATAAACAAAATTCATTATTTGTTCTCTGGGACACATGGAATTGTATGTGAGCTTTTCTTTGTGAAAACATGCCGTGCATGGGTAAAAACAAAAAGCCCCACCTCTGTCACTAGTAGAGATGTAGGCGCTCTAACTCCAAATTGAATATACATGCGCAGCAGGACAGCACCGGCAAAATTTAGTCTGTGTAGTTCATAGATATTGTAAATGAGGAAAGCATTTTTGTAAATGAATTTACAAAGGAAAGTAATTCTTGTGTAACCATGGTGGAGGTATGTTGTTCAATGATGGGCACTACTTGAAAGAAATGAAACTGGTAAATGATGAAGGAATGCCGAAACTTTGATCCCTTAACTGCACATGACAGGATGTCCAGTTCCTAAGGAAGGAGCAGAGACAGCCTCTGCGTGTGAAGGGGAAGGGAGATTGAGTCCCGTTTTCACCCCATGCCAGATCAGGCAACAGGACTGTGTCCCTGTGTTGGGGCACTCTGCTGGAAGCAGGCATGGGTGTCAGTCAGAAAGAAGTCTTAACTTGCTTTTCTCTCCATTTCTTGAGTATGGCCCACCAAAGCAACCTGCTAGCTTCCTTAGGAGGGGACCCATAGCACTTGTATTCCCAAAGGTTTGCTTTTGGCCTTTTTTAATCTGGTATATAAGATTAGGAAATCGGAAACGAGCCATACTGAGAATGCAGGAGATGAAGATGGGAAAATCTGCAGAGATTAAGCTCTGATTGTTTTTCTGGCTAATGCACATTTAAGATGTGTGTATGGGAAGAAGTCTGTATCTACCATAGGTATATTTATAAGCATTTTGTTCCAGTATCAGCAGTTCTTTTAATACATATACAAATGATTCTCGAGTTACGTGACAGTCTGAACCAGCAGTTTGTGTTTGCTGCCATAATGTAGGGGAGATTATTTAGTGATATGAGTCTTGTAAGACTCAATTTATTTAGCTTGTCAAGAAAAGGGTTGAGAGATGCCTTGTTATGTTTGTATTTACTAGTGCATGGAATGATAGCGGGAGACTTTTTAACCTTCTTGATAAAAGCATAATGTGGCCCAGTGGCTGAAACTAGACATTACATAAAGTAGGCAGTTCTGTATCTGTGAAAATAAGTGAATGTTGGACCAGATTAGAAAGGGAGTGTCTCGTGGACTGTTGCGGTTTAACCCCAGCCAGCAACTAGGCACCACACAGCAGCTCGCTCACTCTCCCTGCCCTGGTGGGATGGGGGAGAGAATTGGAAGAGTAAGAGTGAGAAAACTCCTGGGTTGAGATAAGAACAGTTTAATAATTGAAATAAAGTAAAATAGTAGTAGTAATAATAACAATATAATAGTAATAATAATATACAAAGCAGGTGATACACAATGTAATCGCTCACCACCTGTCGAACGATACCCAGACAGTTCCTGAGAAGCGATTGCTGCCCCCCGGCCAACTCCCCCCAGATTATATACTGAGCATGACGCGATATGGTATGGAATAGCCCTTTGGCCAGTTTGGATCAACTATTCTGGCTGTGCCCCCTCCCAGCTTCTTGTGCACCTGGCAGAGCATGGGAAGCTGAAAAGTCCTTGACTTGTGTAAGCACTACTTAGCAACAACTAAAACATCAGCGTGTTATCAGCATTATTCTCCTACTAAATCCAAAACACAGCACTATGCCTGCTACTAGGAAGAAAATTAACTCTATCCCAGCCAAAACCAGGACAGGGACAAACCAAACTTTTATCAAAGATGGTATGCCATCTCTACCAGCAGCCGCAAACAGATGTCCAGGAAAGAGCAAGAAAGCATGGCAACTAGGTGTTGTCCTTCCTCCTAAAACTCTCCTACTTTTTAGTCATGTTTAGCTCTGATTTTTCTAAGCCAGATGCAGTTTCTTTGTATTTACTAATCTTCAGTGTTTTTCTATTCCATGGTGGTGTTCTGTCTCCCTTGGAACCATTTTTAGCTTTAGTGTCCACAGTGTCCTTCGGCAAGAAGTGCTACAGCTCATTATTCTCAGTGCTAAGGACATGGGTTGATTATTTGCAGACATCTTAATATATTCTAAATAGGTTTGGTGGAAAAAGTCTTTAGCTTTTACATATGAGAGGAGGTGTTTGGCTGAATTATCATAGAGGTCCTTTTGGCTTCTGGAATCTGTGAATTTGAGTTTCTGTAATTTTATTTTACGGGCTTTGTGGAAAACATGATGGCCTGATTTGCTTTTAGCTTGTTAATGATGCTTGCAAATTTGCTTTAAGACAATTAGTATAATCAAATCATGTGCTTCAGGGCTTTAGCTAACTCCTTTTTTCCTCTGTGTATAGATGGCCAAATAATGTGAACTGGTGCAAAGAATCCTCTTTCCTGGAGGCCAGGTTAACATTTTGCTATCACAATGAAAGCCAGACTGATTACCAAATTTGGGAAAATTCAAGTTGGCAAGGTTCTTGTAGTTTCTGGTCTTCCACTATGGTATGGTACGTGAATCAACTTACCTAATCTGTTCCTTGCTGCCATAGGTGGGGTATTAGGCACTGAGTGTACTTCCCTGTCCTTTTCTCATAGAAAATTGCTTAATCTGCCAAACACTGAAAAGTCTGAGAACTGTCAGTTTGGTGGTTGTCATTAGATGGGATACGCAGGAGTTGGTGGTGGTTGATTTCATGGCCTGTTGTGTCCTTGAAGTATGCTGAGCAGTTACACTGCAACACGGCAAGTGACATTGTTTAGTTTCTTAAAATAGCTGAGGTCATTTCTATCACTTGGGAGTGGGACACTTAAAAGTCCATCTTCCAAACTCTGTTAACTTTATAGAAGAAAAAAATATTGCATTCATGAGGAGTGGTTTTATATTGCTTAATATATTTAGTTATTTTCATGTGTGACTCATATAAAATTTTATGCCTCTAAAATTTTAATTTAATTATAAATTTCAAGTAAATACTCCATTAGTAATCAGCTATATTGGCTTTTTTATCAGAGGTATTTATGTGTAGAAGGGTCAAGCATTTGTTTCATGACAGGAGCACTCAGAAGTACTAAGAGGTTGAATCTGCTGTTTGGGATCTTCTGCGTCTCAAGGGGGGCACTTTGCTTAGGGAGTTCTGGCCAGCACCTCCATAATGCATAGCCAGACTTCTGCAGCCTGTGCTTTCTGCCTAACAGTTGAGTTACATCTTTCCTTTGTAACTACTGTATGTCTGTCTGTATTTTCTTAAAGGCATCTTTATAGTCACAATAGGCAGTTTTTTAAAAGTTCAGCTGAATATAGGCTGCTGCTTTCCCTGGAGTAGGTGCATTTAAAAGTTACTGTCTTTCTACTCATATATTGTGTGCATAATGTTTTCCAGCGAACATTAATCATACCGGGTAGCTTTGAGGGCAAAACTGTTGCACTAAGATAAACATTTGAGAGGCTGCTTTAATGCCCAAAGCCTCTTAGCTTTTTTAGGTCAAATTATCTTGTATCCTCTGACTGTGTTTCTAGGCGAGCTACTGCTAAATGCTACTTTTTTAATTCAAATTCTGTGTTGTGTTTTTGTTGACAAGGTTAAAGGGAGGATATCTCACAATTAAGGCCCCAACTTCAATGGCAAGAACGAGATAGTGGTTCTACTTTCTTACAGCTGGCACTTAAGAAGAATGCTAGTTGTATTATACTTACTATATTACCGATGCTTTTTGTATTCTGCCAGTGTCAATATAATAATACTGGTACAAAACGAGGATATTCCATTACAGCAGTGTGCTAGGAGTTAAAATTTTTGTTGACCAGAATGTACGAGCTCAAATTACTTTTAGTGATTAGAAACTTTTAGTTTTCTGAAAGACTTTATTTTACAAATACTGTTTTCTGCAAGCTATAAATAATTATAGGCAAACATGGTTGAAAAAATTAAACATTATGTACTGTATAACTATCCTAGAAAAGACAAATAGAACTGATTTTCTTAAGAGCAAAATGCCTTGTTTTTTTCCATTGATATCAGCCAAGAAAAATAACTCAATTGATAAGAATTTTTTTTCACAAGATTTCTTCAAAAGTTGTAGCTTTCTTGTTAACTAGATAAGTATTGCACAAAAAAATTTCCTTTCTCTTCCTCGTCAGTGAACACCCTCGGCTAATATTTGCCATCCACTTTATTATTATTGAGGAATGAGAAGAAACATTTGTAAAAACAGGGGTTTCTGTTGCTGTGAAACAGTGGCTGTAGTGCATGTACAATGTGATTTTTCTGAAGTTGGGTTTACTTGCAGGGGATATGCATGAAAATGTCAAAAACCAGAGAGTTCATCTGTTTCTGCCGGTAGCGAGTGTGATGCCATTAGTGTCTGTGAGCTGGGCGGGGGGGCAGGGGAGGAGGATTGTTAGTAGTTTTTTAAAATATCTCCTTAAAAGCCGGATAGCGAAAGAGTGGAAGAGGAAGAGCTGTCGGATAGTCAAATATCCAGAGATGGTTTGGCTCTCACAGTATATGGAAGTTACGTAAGGTGTATAAGCACATTGCATAAGTGCTCCCCGGTGCTCCAGGTCACCACCTGCTCTTCCAAAACCAACCACCGCCCTCCCGAAACCAGCCCAGAAGCACAGAGAGCACACTTGGAAAACAGGCATCTGCATTATTTCTGCAGCGGTGGCAGCATGTTTGTATGAGATTATGTATACAAGTATATTCGAAAGTAATAGAATGATTTGTAAGAAGAACAAAATCAAATGCCGATGAGAAATTAATTCAATTTTATTTTGACTAAGTGTGTATTGGTTTAAAAGAGCAGATCATATACAAAAGCTTGTATTGCGGTGGAGTATGTTTCAGTACTGCGTTTGATGTGGTGGAGAGTTTTTTAGGCCCAGCAGGAAGGGCCTGCTGTTTATATACCATCCAAATAAGCATTTCTTTGCATTTGAAAAAAAAAGAATAGCAGCTCAGCTTTTCCTAGCTTTTTTGATACTGCTAGTAAAATCTTCTGTAGATTTAACTGCAGTTCTCTTGCAAATAAAAGCATGGATAGTTCTCCAGGGGAAAAAAAGAAAGGTGAGGGGAAAATCTGCTGAAGCCTTTTTTAATCTATCACGGTTTAAGATCAAGACTGAAAGGTGTTTGATGATGATGAACCTTTTCCACCCTCTGAAGCACATATTAATGGTAGCAGTATGAGCTCGACTCTTCATGCTTCAGTCAGATAGCTGCAGCACCTTCTTGACAGTGTGCCAGATTTAATTTATATTGCAGGTTAAATGGTTGAAATTCCTGTATTTAGTAACTATAATAGACAACAGATGATAGCTCTACAAGATGTTCTCTTCTCCTTAAGTTATTGAAAAGGCTGTATTCAGCTTTGTGATGGAGTACTCTTTTCATCCTTCAGCCTCCTCTCAAAAACTCACTCAGAGATGGGGGAGATGGCAGAATACCTTCATACAAATGGCATCGGGTCTTTGCAAGGAGCTTGTTTTCATCCAGAGTTCTGGAACACAGATGACATGTCCTCTCTGTGGGTTCCAGAGGCCAAGTGCTGACAGAGTGCTACGATGGTCACTGTCCAAGCAAACCAGGAGCAGAAACACTTTGCCTTTGGACTTGGGGTGTTCATCACCACATTAAGCTGAAGCCTCTGTACCTGTCAAACATCTAACTAAACTGAACACATGTTTTATTAGAGACATCTCTTGGATGTTGTGTCCTGTAATCACACTGGTCTTGAAAATCCTAAGAAAAAAGGATGTGCCTAAGGCTCCATTACCATGATTCAGACTGTGCTGGTACTCTGCCGATATGTGAGTCCAGCCTATAGCTCCATTACCTCCTCTGCCTGACCCTGCTTCACAGAATTGCCGTCGGGATCTGTGTTCATATCCAGCATGGTTGCTTCTGGTGTGTTACAGTCGGGTTAATACGATTCATTGCCAGAGTGGGGGGGCAGTTCAGCTATAGGTCAGAACTTTCTTGTCCATGAAACAAAGAACAAAATTTCCTGTAGACTGACTTGCTAAGTAAATTGAAGGAAATTCCATCCGTTGGCAGTCTAATGTTAATCACTAACCTCCTGTGAAAAGCTTTGTCCTATTTCGGTCTGTTGGCTGGTCCTAGAGCAATCACAGCTTTCTATTAACTCTACAAAGAAACATTTGGCAGAAGTTGCTGCAGCCAGTTTTCCTCCTTTAGTGCCATAAAAGACATTTTGTCACCTCACAACTGCTAGGATCTCATTGACTAGTTTGTGAGCCACTCCTTTTTGCTTTGTTAGTGCAAACTGAGTTTTGTGTCTTTTCCTTGAGGAAAATCTCTGTTCTGATGTTCTGTGTCTAGGAAGATTGCCCCATCAAGCCATCCTGCAGTCCCTGTTCTGTTTGAATGGAACATTTCACACACACCTCTTCCACCTTACACACATGGTAACTCATTGCTAGTCACTGGGAGTGATATCTCTGTGGACAGTTATTTAAAGAAGAATAATTATTTATGTGTTGTAGTAAGTAATAGGTTGTTCTTCAAGATGTATAGCCTAGGTTCATCTTAGCCTGCGCTCTAATTCTTTGCTTCAACAGAGTTTCATATCTTACTGATTCCTTATTGATAAAGAAATGGCGAGCTGGTGGTTCCTTCTCCAGTTGGGACTTCAGGACAGCCAGGCCACAGCGATCATGGGTGTCAAGTGTATCACCAGCAAAATCCATATGAGAATACAACTTAAAGAACCAGTTAAAGTAAAATAATGTTTCTTTAGCCTTTAGTTTGTAGGTAAACAAGGGGCAAATGAGTTAGATCAGTGTTCTAGCTCTGTACATCAGTCTGCAACCAGCCTGTTACCTTTATCTGACAAAAAGAGTCCCTGACTATGAAATAAATGTGGTTTGTGGAGATTGTTTGGTATAAGAATGCTCTTCTCCCCTTCCTGCCCTATTCTCTCAAATTTTGTACCTGCTTTTCTTCTTACTCTGTCCATTGTGCTTTGTTCTGAAAGGGTTTTTGTCTTCATTCATTGTGGTGTGTACACTCTTCTGATCTTTTCAGTTTTGCATTTCTTTGTTTCGCTTACCTTAATGTTTATAATGTCCATGGGAGAGGCATTGTTAGGCTGTAATGCAGTGAGTTTCATGAACCTGATTTATTAAATGTACTCTTTGCCTTGTTGCAGTTCACCCTGAACTCTAATCAGCTGTTAGGCATTTGAAAGTCCCTGTACACATCCATTTATTTGCCACTATGAGTGTTCCACAGTTCTACACCCAGTGACAATGGAATTAATCCAGGAAAAGAAACAAGCTGAAAAAAGTCATTTAAGTACCCATGCCAGCCTTGCTCCACTAGGCAGTTTGTTTACATTGATTTTATTAGGACACAAACAAAGAACTAAGGAAGAAAAGAATCTATTCTGAATTGTGCTCTTCACTCATCACAATATTCAGTATTTGAACAAAATCTCCCAGCCTCTCAACTAGATGAAATTGCATTTAATTTACCCTCATTAGACACACATTTTGGTTATAGCACTCAAAATACTCAGTTCTCAAAGGCCTTCATTTCAATGGGAACAGAATGTGCAGCTTTGGAAAGAAAGCTTGGTGCAAACAAAATTGAATGCTGAAACCTGAAATTGAAAGTTGAGGGAGGTGGAGGAGTGATGGGAAAGGTAGTTAGTTGCACATGGCACACTCCTAAGATGTTGCTTCATTTGATTTTTAATTTCGCATTGATAAAAAAATCAAGCAATTTCATTGTCTTCACAGTAGAAAAAATGAGCGATTCCTGCCTTTGTCATCATGTTGAAATGTGTGTTAACTGTGAATTCTCTTGTTTCTATTTGAAGTACATCTTTATTTTCCTAATACACTAACTGCTGTGCATGTATACATGTCCTTATACACCTACATGTGCATATGGGTCTGTACATAACCATATGTCCTTTATAACTGTTTTTTGGTAATGCTGAATCAGCTTGTCAGTGACAATTTTGATAATAATTGTGATATGGAATCCTTCTGTAGCTGCTTTATTTAACTTTTATTTATTATTTCTTTTTTTTTTTAAGTATTAATTTTTTTCCCTCTGGCTATATGTGCAGCTTATAGCCCTGATACTGCATATGCTTATGTGGAAATATAATTTTATCTGTATGACTGTTCCACCTCTTGTAAAATAACTTTCACTTTCATGTGTCTTTTTGAGGTAGAAGTTCTGCAGTTTGATTAGAAAGGCTAGGCTGGTCCAGAGAAATTTTTAGATATATTAAGCCCTGGAATATGGGAGTAGAGTCTGGTTTAATTTCACCAACTGGGAATAAAGAATGCAGATTTAAGAAGGTCAAGCCAGTGATTCTTTTACAGCTGAGTGGAAACCACAGTTTCTGAAGGCTGGATTGATGAATGAATGCTCTATGGTTGTGCTTTGTAACTACTCAACTAAAAAAAAAAAAAATTACAGTAACATTGTTAATATGTAAGCAATGTCAGATAATATAATGTTATTTTCCAAACATGGTTCAATTAAAATAAGAAAAGCATCATTGCACAAATGCAATGAGCTTGACGCTTATATTGTTTTGAGAAGATGCATGCTGCTGGATAAACTTCATGCGCTTTTATACACTCAAGATATTAGCTACTTTGGCTATTGGACAAACAACAACATTTCTGTACTGTGTAAGGACAATCCTAATGCCTGGTATATCCACATGTACAGATACTTGCCATACACCTTAAATCATTGAAGTCAGTGGATAGGTATAGAAGTTAAGGAACCCTGTGCATGTGAGGAGGAAAAAATATTTTAACAGCATTAAACTCCTATAACTAATTGGAAGTATTTGTGTAGTACTAGCATTTTGCTATCATAGCTAATATAATTAAAATATCTGCACTGAATATTATATAAACATACTGGGAGAATTTGTTTTAGATATGCTAGTCTCCCCTGCTCCTTGAACAAAGCAGAAAAAGAGGCTCCTCTGGAAGATAATTCAGAGCAGAAACCTAACTTCGAGTTATGAGCAACCTATGAAGGGACCCACCCCTCTCTGTAAACTGTACAGGGAGCATGTCGGGACAAGTGTCCCTTAGGGTAAAGTGTGAATATCTTGATGGATAAACACCAGCTAAGAACTTGGTCCTTAACGCAAATCCTGCTTGAAAATTAAAGCATTTATATTTAGACCAAGTAAGGGACAAAATTGGATATGTCATAATTTACTTGAGGGTGAATAATGGGGCTCATTAACGCAAGGATGAATTTGAGCTTCAGAAAATGTACCATCGCTATCAAAGATCCTGCTTGGTAGTGTCTATCCATGTCTTTTATTAAGCTTTATTTAAACAATATGGCTTGACTGAAATGGATGAACGGAATGTCTTTTTAAGTGGTAGTCCTCATCTTCACCAATACCAAATTTCACCAAATTTCATCAATGTATCTAAACATAGATACATTTAAAAAAAAAAAAAATCTGTGACTAAAAATAGAGCATAGGGTGGTTTTGCTTGTAATCCTGTTTCTTTTTTAATAAATATCTGAGATCAGTTTAAAGAACACTTAGGACTAAAATTATTTGTATCCACTTGTTTGTTTGTTTATGCCTAAAGGTCTTTCCATTTTCACTTTTAGGTTTGTTTCCTCCATTATCATAATCACCGTCTTACACAGAGGGAAAGTATGCCATTGAGTTTCCTGCAGAGTATTACACAAGAATGATGTAGTTCACTAAGAGCAGTGCAAAAAAAAGATAGAGGTACACTGGTGTTGAACGGCATTGCACACAAACAGTTTCTGTTCTAATCTTAGAACTTTTGCACCTGTGGCAGGTATAAAATTAGCACTTTGACTTCAAATTGACTGAATCCCTTGAAATGAACACACTAGAGAGCAGTTTTTGTTTCCAAGGCAACAATCAGCCATCTTCCTAAGGACATGAAAGGTGTTGAAATGACAAGGTTGGCTTCAGAGAACATCTTACTAAATTTAAATTTTACATTCATTCAGAATAGCTGGAACTACAAAACTTTCATAATGTGGAGTACAGCTCTCAATACATCTTTACTCAGTCATGAGAAGAACTCACTCCTACAAAATATATTCCCTCCCCAACACCATATTCTAAATATGTTACAGTTCATACTGTGTTTCCAGTTTCTCACCGTGACTATTCTAGGAGACAAGTAGTGATATCTACAGCTAAGATTATCTAATACTTTCTGTTACATTAAACTACAATATTAGAATGATAGCAAAAATTAGACTCTGGAGGACATGGTGAAAAAAAAACCCCAAAACAACAGGTATTTTGGCAGATCTAATCACAGTTAGATCTAATGAAGAGCTCTTAGCCCCCTAGGAAGACGTGATCATGATGACTCACTAATGCCTGATCATGGTTTTATGAAATGTTCTTTATACATCAAAAGTGATTTTTTTTCAGGATACTTTTTATGGGTGCTCATGGAGAACTTTTCCATACCTGTATGGCAATACGAAAGAACAAACAAAGATTTTTGAGGGAGAAGTGCTAGCAAGGAAACAATAATGGCATTTCTTAGGCAAAGCAGTGAGAAGAGTTAGCTCTCCATGTCAGAGAGAAGCAAGTGCATGAGGAGTGGATTATAAAACTTCTGAAAGTCAGAAGTTAGTTTCATGCAAAGGAACAGTAAGCCAAAGAGAATGTTAATAAAGTCAAAGGGACAAATTAGAAAGATTATTTTAACAGTGACATTTATGGGTGTTGGGTTTTTTAATGGAAGAGAGGGAGGGATGAATGCAGGCATAATAAAGACTCAGAGGAGATTCAACTGATGTGGAGACAGAGGAATTTGGTGTTGGGAGAAGTTTCACATTTGTGAATGATTCTTTGCTCTCTAGTTACACATTTTATTTCATGAATGTGTAGATTAAAAATTCTTAACACATTTTGGAGATTTGTCTAGCTTGTTTGTGAAGAGTAGGTTTGGAAAATAACGATATTGAGGCAGTACTGTTGGGGAGAAGCAATTTACTGAATAATGTAAGTATTTCTGCAAATCCTTGGGGACAGAATTCTCAAATTACAGTTTTTAATTCCATGGAAATATATTAACTTGAAATTGTAACCTATTTAATTCTCTTTATATGGAAAAGATTGGTTTGTTTTGGAGGTTTATTAATCAGCAGATGTACTTCTCTGAGAGTTGTCATTATATAAGGGTTTTGAAAGCCTCAATTGTTTTCTAAAATATAGGTATTAAAACCTATGTAGCTTTCCTGTTGAGTCTAAATGGTGAAATGTACAAATCTGTTTCACTTCATTACTTTTTACAAGACTCAAGAAGCACAAAAGTCTTCAGCTGGAATAATCAGCCCAACTCCATTAGATTTGAGAGCCTCCTACTCTCAAGAGATCTAGACCAGAGGGTTTTTTTGGTGATGTTTGATGCTTAAAATGCCTAATGTTTTGAAAGATTTTCTAAAACTTAAACAGCATTAATTATCAATCCCGATTTGGATGCTGAAGGTTTATTAATGATATAATGATTCTAAAGTTGGACTAAAGTGAGAAGTAGTAAATTGAAGGGAACTTGCCAAACCACAGTTCTGCTCCTTGTGCTCTGGATCATCATTAAAGGTTTCACTGCAATTTTTATTCCCCCCAATATTTCTAACTCCGTCTGTGATGAGTTAGATGATGTTCAGTGAGTGAGGTTGCTTTGCCTGATTTTTTTTTTTTCCCCCCACTGTTTAGTGGCAAGGTGAATACTTTCTTCTCTGCTTAGAACCTAACCGCTGTTCCTTCATTTACATGCTGTTTTATTATTCAGGATACACAGTTCCTCCATATACAGTATAGAGCACAATCTATACTTAAGCAGTGTAAATTCAGAATTGTCTTATTTGCAAATAAATGGTAGTTCTACGTAAGTCTTGGATCTTCAAAATTGTAATTACACTCACTACTTTTTGTTTCTCTGTTGCCTGCTTAATGTATTCCGAGTTGTCAAGAAGGTAGGGATTTTGCAGCAATAATGTATGATAATGTAATCAAAAGCTGAAAGTGGGGTTTTCAGAAATGGTGGTGCATTAAATGTCTAATTTCCACTGTCTATCACTACAAATTATGTGTGGCCTTTGGAAATTTTTGAAAAGTTCACCTTTCATTTCAGTTGCCAAATACAAAACCAAATCAATGCTATTTATAATCATTAACCTCAAGTTTAGACTAGACATTAGAAAGAAGTTTTTTACAATGAGGGTGGTGAAGCACTGGAACAGGTTGCCCAGAGAGGTGGTAGAGGCCCCATCCCTGGCAACATTCAAAGTCAGGTTGGACGGGGCTCTGAGCAACCTGATCTAGTTAAAGCTGTCCTTGCTCACTGCAGGGGGTTGGGCTAGATGACCTCTAAAGGTCCCTTCCAACCCAAAGCATTCTATGATTCTAAGTAACTTTTATCAGACTGGCTAAGACTGATTTTTAGGTGTATGTCCTCCATAACAATCTGTGCCATCCAGGTGTTACTCCTAACTGCAAACAGCTGGAAAGCTATTCACTTAATACAGCAAATGAATCATAGAATCATAGAATCGTTTAGGTTGGAAAAGACCTTTAAGATCATCCAGTCCAACCATTAACCTACACTACCAAGTCCACACTAAACCAATCAAGGGTAGACTAGACTAAACCATGTCCCGAAGTGCCACATCTAGTACTGTGTCTTGAACATTGCTAGACTGCGGAGAAGAACTTGCAGTGTCTCAGAAGAGACAACAGGTGTTTCTGTTTTCCTAAAACTAGCCGACTAGCTCTTTTATGCTGTAATCATTTGTAAATGCATTTGCACTATAAATCTTGTTTTATTACAAGTTTCTCCTGTTTTGTGTGTTGTACAGTATGATTGTTTGCAATATAAGGAAATCAGTAAACAAAATACTAAATTACTTTTATCCTGGGAGGCAAGATTCCATAGTAATTTAGATTCTTATGAAGCAGCTAGATGTTTAATATACTCTTCTAAAATGTTTTCTATAAGACACTTGTCTTCATTGAGCTGTCTGGTGCTCATCAGATGCTGCATTTGATGAAAAAAGTGGTTTGATACATATAAGTAGGAAGACGCATAATTATTTATTGAGGTATGCATCACTTGAATTTCCTGTAAATTCAAAATAGCATGAAATGCATAAAAAAGAATATAATGCTCACTTATGTGGCAGTCTTTCTGCGGTCTGTTTATATACTATATTGTAAATTTTTTTGTAGTTTTCTATGCTTTTACATGTTTCAGGAATTTCAAAGTTGTATAGTAAAAAGGCTTACAGTAGCTTCCAAATATAAATAAGCTTAAAAATAAATCCTGCAAAACTGCAATGATCCATTTAATAAAGTACCCATTTTTGTAAACGCCCTGAAAGGAGTGGGTGAAAATAGTGTGACACATCATGTGGGCTTAATCTGTTTCATATAAATTTGCTGTGAAAGCTCTAGTTCAATATAGATAATGTGCAATCTGTTCTAAACATCCAGTTATACAATAAGGGTAATTTGTGGGAGACAGTTATGGATCTCAAGAGCCCTTTCATCATTTGGAGTATTGAATTAATCTCCTCCTAAATGCTCATTCAGAAAGTGCCAGAAGACTGCTCTGTTTGGTTGCCATGGCAGATATTATTCTCCTGGCTCCTTGGAGAGCTAAATTTCTATAAACTGTGAGTGTTTTCAAGTTTATCAAAGCAGTAAGCTGTAGTTACTCTGACTTTTTTGTTGTTGTTGTAGACAGTTTCCTTCTGTCGTATGCTTGCATTAGTTTTATTCTTTAAAAAATGTTCTAAAATTTCTTTACCTGCTTGCTCTCTCAAGTAGAACAATAGCTTTCATTTAGAGACAAAAAGGGTGAAAATACAGCATCTTGCAGTCTTTCTTAGATAAAACTAAAAAGAAATCAGAAAATTCAGTACCTGTATGCTGAGTGACCAGTGAAAATGGCAGAACTCTCCGATAAACGCAGGTTGTAAGCAGGGATGGGAACGAAAATACTTTTCTCAAGCCTGGATGGGGGCAGATACTGTGAAGGAGATTGGACTGATTTCTTGTACAATAAAATTTTGCATTTGCATGTTCTCATGTTATGCTCAATCTGCTTCTGAGTAGCAGAACTAATGAAGCCTGATTTCCTCAGGATTTATGTTCTGTCTTGCCTGAACCCATATACAGCTGTGCGCACGGCCTGATGAAACACCTGGCAGCCTGGCACTTGCTGGACCGTAGCGGGAACTGAGTTGCAACTGTGTTTTCAGTGATGGGCTGTTGGTCTGGATTTCCCTTCATACTGAGCTACTAATTTTCATAAAATGAAGAGGCACTTAGTGTCCTTGAGACCTCTGCAAATTGAAAACTTTTGTTGAAACTGGCTGGTAGCTGGGAATTTACTTCATGATCCCTTTCTCCACGGCCCCTGCCCTTCACACATCCGATTCAGCTGGTTTTGAAGTGACATACTGTCACTGTGAGAGTTGCAGATTTTAGGAGACAGTTGTTGCCCACCCCTGAAATTCAGAGAGTAGCTTGAGCTTTAAAGAAGAATTATTTAATAATTATTCTGTAGTAATACCTCCTGTCAATTCATGATGTGGGGTTATTTTTGTTGTGTGCTTGTCCAGATGCCTATTTCAATGTGGATGCACGTGTGTTGAACACTTGAGCTTGAAATTTTTATTTTATTTTGATGTTTTGGTTACTTGAGATAATTATACTCAATATAAGCTTATCTCTGGGGAGACTAACTGGAGAACAAGTCATTAGAGTTTGTAGTGAGGTACTTGCCTGCAATTACCCAGGTACACACATCAGTGTTCAAATTACAGTGTTGACCTCACGGAAAATTCTGTGGTTCTGACATCTGAAAAGTAACCCCCTTGTTTGCTACTGTAGTACCAAAATCTTCCCTTTCAGAGACATCCAGAAGCAAAGCTGTTCTTGGCGGTCCTGTGTTAGCTGTGCAGCTGAAAGACTCTCAAATGTAACTCCTAATCAACTGTGAATATGTGGGAGGATACAGCTTTGAATCAGCGACAATGTGAATGATCGTATGGACAGGCATTGAAGGGAGAAAAGGAAGCTACCCATTTATAATTGGAGTTGTCAGAAGTGTTTTGTTGATATGCAAATTTACCATTTACCTAATTCCAAGTCCTTTTTAGTCTAGCTGAGGGGACAGGGCACATATGAACTCTTTGGGTACTGGATAAGCAAAAGAAGTATTCAGGCTGTACTTTGTTAGGAATACGCATCCACAGTGTGAAACTGCGTAAGGATAGCACGTGTTAGTCTTCCTGGAAGGTGACATTTGGTGTGTGTACAAAATGTGAAAATATTAAGAACAAAGAAGGGAAGGCAGATATTTAGAGAATTGAGAAACTCAGAGTAGGATGCTAGATCATAAAGCACTTGAAATGGATGTATAAAATATATTCATTACCATTGCATTTTCTCTTTAAATCAGATTTGTTTCTAGCACAAGATTGGGGAAAATGCCATTCTGGACAGAACCTACATGTAGTTCAGACTGCCAGCAAATCTGTTATAGACCATCTCATTTGCAACAACAGCTGAACTATGAAATGATTGAACTGTGAAGTGATTAAACAAAGAAAAATGAATATAAGAAGGTTAGTCACACTAATATGAAGGTTTTTTTCAATATGTAAGCAAAATAGGGAGCACATTAAGTGGAGCAAATGAGGCCTGATGTGTTCATGAAGGATGTTTGGGTTTTTTTAACCTGGATGTCTGCAACAGTCAACATGTGAGCATTGCCTGTTCTCTCATTCTCCTGTGATGCATCATAAACACAGCATTTCTGCTGCATTTGAAGTCTCAGATGCTTCTATGGAAAAGCAGCAAGAGTTGACATTTGGGAAATACAAGAGGTTTTGTGTTCAAGGAAAGATGGTTAGGGTCAAAGAGCATGTCAGTCTTTAATTAGTATGCAGCATCCTTTTCAGTTAGCATGGGGAATATTTGAGATTCTTATTGCCTAGTGTGTAGTTCATTCATTACATGCTGTAAAAACTGCAAGAAATGTGTATTTGCCAACCTGAAAGTAACCTTTTTTTATTATTCGTACAAAGGACAGGATGGTGTACCTTTAACAGATTATTATAAAGTGTTAAAATGTATTCTGAGGTAATTTAGAAAGGAGACAACAGTGGAGTTTGCTTAACCTTCTCTTCCTGAAATAAGTATTAAACTGAAGTGTCTGACATATTTTTGTCAACTTAATATAAAGTTCTGCTAGGAACTTTTGGAAATCAGGGGGCAAATACTGTAGCTTTCTATAGACAGGCATATATACATCATTGCATAGGTGTCAGACTTGGTATTGCTGTGTTACAGAAGCAATATTATGCCGATGCTCTGTGTTTATTTAATAAGAGACTGAAATCTCCAATATTCAGCGGGAATTTTTATAAAAACCAAATTCATTTGTGTACCTGCAAAGCATCGTACCATTATATAAATAGCTGTATGCTTAAACAAAAGAATAAGTTTTCCTGTATGTACTCTCAGCATTGGTTCTCTCTGATGGACAGTTACATGAATTAAAGTGACATGGCATGCAGTGATAGGTGGCTCATGTGCAAAAGAGAACAGTGTTTAGAGCAGGTCTGTTGGTGAGATAATATCTTTTTGTTCCTGAGAAGCAGGCTGTCAGGAGGTGTCAGTGGTACGGTTAGGCTCTGCATACCAAAGTATGCTTTCTAAGACGCCAGCTCATATAAAATGAATTAGAGAAGCCAGGAGGAAAATATCTGGTGAAAGAACTAAATTCAGACAGATACTTTTTAAAGCTTTATTGTGTTTTAAAGTTTTAGTAAAATAAATAAAAATTCAATGGAAAAACAGGACTAGAAACAAATAGGATATTTTATACGTTAAGGTACTATAGTACTCTTTTTTTTTTCTTTTTTCCTTTTCTATTGACAGCAAGTAAAACTTCAGAAATCATTTCAGAGCATTATGCTCCTCTGTAGTTCACTAGGTTATTCACCCAGTAATAGGTGTGATGTGTGCTGCTTATGGCTATATATCCTGTGAAATGGATTGAAAAGAGAAAGATTTGCTTTGTTAAGAAGCATTTGGAGAATCTGAAGTTTCGTAGTTTAGTTGCCCTGTTTGGCTTGGGTTTTTTTTTTTCCTCATTTACAGGCTTTGCTGTTGTGGGTTTGGCTATTTTGGTTTGCGGGGGGGGGGGGGGGGGGGGGTTTGACATTGCTTTACTTCTTGAGTCTTTGTTAGGGCCGCATGGCCAATCTACGAATTTTTTGTCTGGTTCCTTTCTTTTCTTAGAATAATTTTTTTTTTCTTTTTGACTGCTTCTCAGATAATGATAATATTAATATTCCAGCATACTAATTTTTTTTCTACTGCCTCAATTTTTGTTTCATCTGGAAGATCTAGTTGGAATGTGTGTGGAGAAACAAGCAGTGCATGGTAGGTCATTTCTGCAGGGGTGTTGCCTTGGGCCTGGCCATAGCTGTACTTTCTACCTTGTTATCTTAGAGCAAGGCTGTCCAGAGCAATACATACTGCAAATCTCAATTGAAGGGTCTGCTGCACTTTTATGTCCTCTCCTTGGTCCCTCAGAGCGGAGGAGGAAACACTCAAAACGTGTACTGTTTGGGCAGAAATTCTTACTTTGTCAGACACTGAAATTTTGGTAGAGTATTGGCTTATTCTGGAAGAAGAGGACAAGCCAGAAAGGAACATCTCCGAGATGAAAGTCTGGAATGAATCAATGGGACAGTTGAACAGAAAGGATGGAGAGGTGCAGAGAGTCATTACCTCCATTTAGGGGAAAAAAGGAGGGGAAAAAAGCAAACCCCAAAACCCCAGGGAAAAGCAACAAAGACATTCAAGATCACAAAGCAAGGATTTTTCCTTTCAGAGATGAAACCCAATTTTTGATACTAGAGCAAGTGCTTTCTTCAGAGATTTTACATAAGGACAGAAGCCGATTGATTACAATTGATCCCCAGGTAAACAGAGATAATACTAAAACCATTTTTAAAAAAGCTAGGCAAAAAATGTGGTGGTATTTTGGGCAACCTTGCTCTAATGACATCTACATTGGTTGATCAAACTTTCAGGGATGTGACCAATCATAGTTCCTTCAAAGATGGATTAGGAGGTGTTTAAATTTCAATGCAAAGAGAGAATTTTGAAGGTTAGCAGACATGTGCGTGCATGCTGATGCCATAGCTTTTGATGGGAAAAAGATGGGAAAAAGTTGCAGGATTTTAAAAGTCTTCATAACTCTTTCGGTAATTCTCATGTAGCAGATGGTACATCTGCCAGAATGGCTCTCCAAACCCAGGTTTTTAAGATTCAGGTCAGACGCTGAGACAAAAGAACTGTCTGTGGTAGGTAACAATTTATATTGCAGTGTTTATATAGTTGTAGCACTTAGAGGGCTTATGCACTTTAGGGCTTCTGTTGCCTTAGCTCTCTCTAAAAATGCACAAGTGTTAAATTCCTGCCCCAGAGGTCTTTTTGTACGTCTGTGCTACATATACAGGTCACCGTCTGCTTGGCCATGCAGGTTCCAAAGGCTTTGTACAGTTCTGCCTGTGAACTGCTTTTAGTTACCTAGGAAGAAAAAAGAGGAGTTGAAAAACATTGGGCAGCAGCCTAGATGGTTAAAGACAGTTTTGCCTGCTATTGGAAGAGCAGGGCTGCCTGAAACAAAACAGGATTGCTGGAGACTTGTTGAGGAGAAGCTCTGTGTTGGTGCCCTCTTTGCTTGAATAGTTTGAAATAAATTGAAAAACTATGGAAATCTGTTTCCCTGAAAGGATGGGGTTTCTTATCAGCATCTTTTAAGCTAATGGATTTTTTTCAGAAGGTAAGAGTACTCCTCTATATATACAAAGGAGTAGTATGTTTGCTAAATAGAGAAGTTTCTTGTGACTCTTGGTCCTTCCTGTTTCTGACTTGAGAGATGCTATCAAATTAATCAGCCTCTCTCTTGAAAAAGGCTTGGTCATCTTTGGGGAGATGGAAAGGTCTGTTCTTACCACATTCCAGCTCACATTTGGTAACTAGTGGTGAGGTAAAATCTTAATGAAAATGAAAGACAGAAGTACTGTTGAGCAAACCCAGAATTTAGCTGGTCTGCCAAGTTGAGAAACTCTGACTAAATTCGGCTCACATGTGGTAAGAAGACACCTTTCTACCGCAGGTGGGACACACCCAGAGTTTCCCTTACTTGTTTTTAACTTGGTGATGTTGAAATTATCAGACCAAACCATTAATTAGTTCATCCAGTTACTTCTCTGGGAATGATCAGTCCTTTTGTTTCCACGAGAACTGTACGAAAGTGAACACAGTTAAAACTTTGCTATAACTATTAATGGGAGCAGTTGCTTACTTTCTGTATCAATTAGTATTAAGCTTATCTCATGAATCAGAAGAATTTTCGTATCTGCTTCAAAACCAAGATTATTTTTAGTGCCGCTGTGGAGGTTCCAGTTTGTTGCAGAAACACCTAATACGAGAGTGTTTATATGGATCTTAGTAATTCTGAGTTGTATTTTCTATATTTTCACTGATCAGCAGAAATCAAGAAAAGAGATTCACTCATGCACTAACACAGGACAAAGACTTTTTTTCTTCTTTTTAGTTGAACCCACTGCAGATTCCGTAAGAGAGAAAATTTTGTTAAGGTGTTATTTATGTTTTTCCCAATAGTATTTGTGATTATTCCCATGTCACAGAAAGATCAAAGTCAAGAAGCAAGTTCAGCAGATGGCAGTTTCAATGGGATACATGTCTTTGATCAAAAGTTAAGAAGATTGCAAAATTCAAATATAGTTATTTGAAGGTTATTTATAGATGAGACTAATATTAGTAATATAGAATAACATATATAAAATATTTTAAGTTAATGCTTAATGCTAATTAGTCATTAGGGTACACTGTCTGCTGAAGAACTCCTTTGCTGATCTGAAGTGTGAATTCCCCATAACATTATGGTAGCAATATTGGCCAGTTTCCAGATTTCACAGGTTACAAATGAGGAAGGCAGCAGGAAGAGAATTTTCAAGGTAACAAAAACCAAAAAAAACCAACACATGGAAACCAAAACCTAAAAGCCTCCCATTAATATTGTTGATAATGTCCCTTTAAATACAAGCATTGTACTGACACTGCTCATTCCTGTGAAACTAGCATTGTTAAAGTAGTCTTTATTTGTTCTTCTGTGTGTGTGCATTTTCTTTATACTTTTTTATATAAGTATGGAGGCAGTATACAGGTACAGAGAGAATGAGAATCTGTGTGTGTGGATGCTATTGAGTACCTTTTGTAGATGCGCTCTTACACTGGCTAATTGTAAACCACCGCCTACAATTCCATTTCGTTTTACTGGGCATACTCTTTTCCTTTGATGTATTTCCTTACACTACTAATAATTACCGTTATTTCCTATTAATATGGAAAATGATGCACTCTATTTTTAGTATGTGAGAGGTATTTGCTTTAGATTATTGAAGAAATCTTTCACTACAGTTGTGAATTATTATTTTAGAAAAGGATGTAACTGACTGCCGTGGGTAGTTCTGTTGGCCCTATAATGGTATATGGGATTTTCACTCTTTGCTTTCTGACTGTTTCCAGTGCCAAGAAGGAAACATGAACATGTGAGCACTGACATATTACCAAGCTCAGAGTGCAGAAAATGGATTTCTGCAGCCTGTTAATATTTTGTAATTATTTGTCCTGTCCCAGCTTGCATATTTGATTTGCCCTGAAGGATCTGTGGAAACGTGTGTTCACCTTCCATCTTATACCATCACATAAATTTGCAGTGAATTAACTAGGTGACTCACTGGATAATATTAACTCACTTTACTGATGCAAAACTCATATGATGTCTTAAACATTTATTTACAGTCCTTTGACAGCACTTACTGGCATGTTTTTTGAAACCTGGTTTGTTTGACAGATGTAACAACCTATTTTATAAAGGTCTTACCATAAAATTTATAAGATAACATATATTTTCTGACAAATGGTAACGTTGTACAGTGTTTCTATAGCAATAGGGCAGTTTTAATGTGCTACAGCTAATGTGTTGAAGAGAAATTAGTTTAGATATTTGTTGTTGCATGCTAGATAATATATTTATTGTTGCAATAGATTAAAATTGAGAAATAGGGATGTGATGGTACTGGTAACCCAGGGTACCCAGTGAAAGCACTTTGCAATGTATAAGAAACATTTCAAAGCAAAGCCTTGAGGTCTGAGAGAATTAGTGTGGCAATTTAACATGAATCACAATAGTTAATCCCTCAGTGCATGCTGAAGCTGGCACCATTAGCTCTAATTTCCATTGAAGCAAAAGAAGAAGGTCAGTCTAGAACAGAGGCTGGACTGAGGCAGTATATATCTATTCAACACATTTATTTCTAGGCTTCGGTTTGCTGCCAGGCTGTATCCAGCCCCTCAGAGCAAATCAGTGCTGTGCTACTCTGTTCTTCCTTTCCTTCCCACCGCTCCTGAAAAGCGGAGCAGGATGATGAAGGTGGGAGGAAGAGTGTGGCTCTCTTCCCACTGGGGAGCTGCCAGCCTCCAGGGCCAGTCCTCTTGGCAGTTTTTCTGCCAGCAGGTTTGACCCTGGCCGACCAGTGAATTTAGATGCAGAAGGGAGCAGTTTCTCAGTTTCAAGAAATTAGAAGTAAAAAATCTGAGGGAGAGGGTACAACTAGGACAGCAGAACACAGGAGAGGGAATCGACAAGGAGTAAATAAGGAAAGGGAATAAAATGCTTTAATAAAGAAAGCAAAAATACTTGACAGAAATGAAAAAGCAGAAAAAATAAGAAGGAGTGATGCCAAAGCGTATAAAAATTGACTTATTCTGTGCATGGAAAGGCCACATAGATACAAGGTTCATGTTGAAAAAGTAAAAGAACAATTTCAGTATGCTTAGCCTTTTTTGCAATTATTCAAGTTTTGTTTAGAAGGTGACAGTTTTACTATGAAGTTCGAAACCTAAAAATTACAATGTTATTAAAATCAATTCTTACAAATGTCTATGTATTTTATATAATACAAGTAATCTGCTTGTGCCTTTATGTATTGTTTTGCACAAAAATTAAGTTAACGGAGAGAAACTGGGATTATAGGGTTGGCAAGGCTTGAAAATAATAAAATCAAGTAGTCAGAAGTCATTCCTACATTTTTTCCAATGGAAACCTCATCCTAAAATCTTTTTCTGTAATTGCCTAGTGATACAGTGTAGGGTGTTCCAAGGCACTAAAGCAGATCTCAGAAACAGAGTACACACTAATATTCAGCATATCTACAGATCGTTGTTTGTCTTAATGTTACAAAGATGTTTAAAAATTCAAGTCTCTTCAGCCTGAAAATAGCAGCTATTATATAGTTTTAATTTTCCATAGCTTGCTTTTTATTGCAAAAGAATTTCATAAAGCTTTGCAAAGAAATTGGTGATAGTATTAGAGGGAGAAAACCACAGCATTTTGTTAGGGCATCTGATAGCAATACAGATAGCTCTGAAAAGGGGGCTGCGGAGGAAGAGCACCTAGGGCATGGCAGTACTGATGAGTACAGCATCTCATTGATGTAACTCACGGACTACTTTGTTTTTCTAGTGAAAAAGCAGACAGACGGACAGGAGCTTCGCCAATCGGGCACTATATCACTTCTGAACAAATGCAGCAAACAACCTGTAGCAAAGAAGTTTTCTTCCCACTAATTTGTTGGAAAAAAGGAAAAGCGTTTTGTTCACTCGTAACCTAGGAAGCATGTAAAGGGAAATTCTGGTTTCACTGAAGTAAATGAGAACTTTGCTATTGCCTTCAAGGAAACCAGACCTTTACCTTTTGCTAGGTTGTTTAAAATTATTACAGGCATAGCAAAGTAATTTATAAATATTGTTATACTTGTGATTTAGGATTATGTCAGCTGTTATAATTTTACTTGTTTTGAAGACATGCAGAGTCATAAGCTACCAAACTAACCTTTTACTCATTTTCAGAGTATCTGTGCAAGCTAATTCAAAGTTTATTCTGACTCTCCTATGTGCTTATTAGACAATCTTTTGTAGTTCTCTAAGAGTAACGTTTCAAATTCAGTTGTGTGTGTTAAATGAAAACGGCAAGTTTAATAAGCTGCTGTATGTGTCCTTCGTGTACGTGTGCATATCTGTGTAAGGGTTGTCCGATCAATGGGTTTTCTAGCCCATACCCCGAAGTGGCAGTAACCAGGTGCCTAAGACAGAGCAAAGAGCAGGGCTAACATTATTTCCCCATAATATTTTCCCATCCTCGGCCTGTGCTTAGCTCAAGAACTTCCTGACCCAGCTCAAACCATAAATCCACCATAATTAATTTGAGTAATTGACTTGATCTCAATAGGTATGTGACTTTATCTGGTCAGATAGATATTGACTTAAATATATTTTTAAAAGCAAATCAATACCTGTAGCTGATCCATACTTATGCTTAGCCCAGAGTTTAATTAATGGAAAGCAAGTTGCCTCTTGTTCCGTGTGTGCATAGTCTTCCCCGGGAGCAGGGTGCTTGGCAGAAGGGGAATTTGCCTTGTCACAGGTGTCTTTGGTGCAAGAAGCAATTCTGTCAGTGGTGCCACAACCATTCTGAAAGTAGTTGCAAAGGGGCCTTTGATACACTTGAAAATTGGTAGAACCAGTTTCTTCAGAATATATATAAAATGACTGTAACTAGCAATTGGTTACCAGCTCTATGTTGATGATTTTTTACTGGGTTGTGAATAGGCAATAGCAGGTAATAGCAGAGCCCCCACAGGAGGTACAAGAAAGCTTATCTTTGAAGAGAAAGACAAGAATGAAAATGTTACTGGAATTTATAATGTCAGGACAAGTAATTGGGGCAGGAGAGCCTATTGGGGAGGAAAACAAGTAGGGTGGCCTGGCAGGTCCCTTCTGTTTCTGATCTTGGATTCCTTGCCTATTAAACTCTTGGGTAGAATTGAGAGTAGTTCTTCTTTACCAAATAATTTAAACATTGAATAGTTTTTCCTACTTTACTGCAATGAAATATTATTTTGTGAATACTGTGGTAACAATAACTTTAGAATTGAACTCACTTTCCATGCTGATATGGCCGATAAACTGAGAGGCAAATCCCTTCTTAAAAAAAAACTCCTTAAAGAGAGTGGTTGCTTTTGCTATGTATCTGCCCAGCACTTCGTGTGGAAGTCTAATTTCTAAACATGTGATTTATACTTCAAGTATATTTTAATATGTTCTACTTACACCATTCAGTTATTTGATTTCTCTGGTGTCATCCGACGTATTTGTTAGGCTGAAGTTTCTTGCCTGCTACAAGACAGATGGAAATTTTGTACTTAGGGCGTTTTGGCTGGTGTGTGGTAGCAGGACAGAGCACAGCCATGCACCCTCCATGTTTTATATGCTATTTATCAGATGTATGTCACAGACGGAAATTTCCAAAAACAGTGCCTGGAGTTGGGTTCTTTGTTTCTTATCTGGAGTCCAATCTTGATTACTTAATTAATTTCCTATATAGAGGAGTGAGCTTTGTTGTTGTTATTACTTATTTTTGGAAACTCAGTGCGGCTCTGTATGGATGCACAAATTAACCAGTTTGGAAAGAAATGTGGGCCTGGGTTATTATTCAGGCAAGCTGGGCTAGGGCTGGGGCTAGCCCTGCCTCTGTGTCCGCTGGCAGAGCAGAGGGTGGACAGGGCGCTAGTGCTTTGGGCGCTTAGGTGTTGGGCTTTGCGTGCCTGGGTTCCAGCGATGGCCACATCTGTGGCCAGAAAGTGATGGCGTTACGGAGGGGGTTTTTTTGGTTTTTGGTTTTTTTTTCCTTCTTCTGAGGGTTGGGCATAATTAATTTTGAGAGACCATCTCGGCTTTCCCAGTCTATTCCCTGCTGTTGCACGGATTACAAGGAGATGTGCTCATGCTCTTGATGTTTCCTCTGTTCTTTTTGTGGCATTAAATAGTTTAAACTAGTCTTTTGCCTTCCGTACAATAGAATTTGTTAAAGGATGTTGGCAAAAACTATGTGGGTTTTGGCATGCATAATACTGGAATAGATGATGTGTGGTCTCCGCAGGGCTAAACCTCTACAGCTGCGTGGGTTTATGCACTCGAGGGAGGCTTGTGTCTATAACCCAGCAGGTCCCTTGAGTCTTAAGCTGGAAAAAATGGAAGCACAGAGCTCACATAGCTTTGCTTGTCTTGAAAGCGTTAGACTGAAATGTATATTCTCTCAGAAGAATGTGTGGTTTTGACATCACCCGAGCACTTAATCATTCAAGCAGACGCGTGAGGAGGAAGGACTGTTGGCTCTCACTACAGCGCCTTCGAGTCCCTCGCCACTGGTGCTGGCATTTTGTTCAGACGCTGGTTTCGCTGTTTCTCAGCTGTGCCTCCTGAATCAGGAGGCAGGGTGAGTGCGAAGTATGTGAGCTTAAGGAGTAAATTACTGTGTACTGAGCAACCTGGTTCTTAGCCAGGCTGTTACTGCTATTACAGTTGGTGTAAGGCTAACTCAGCTATGTCTGCAGTTACACTTCAGTGTCAGGCATATCCGTAAATTAGGGGTTTGTGTCCAGAGGCCTAGTTAAACTCTGAAAGTGCTGGGTATTGCTCTTCCAAAGGATAAGTGTGTGCTCAGGGGCATCTTGTTTAGTGCAAAAACTTGCTAAGCTTCAGAGACGAGGAATGGTTTGTTTTACCCATTTTCTCTTGATTGTAACTAGTAACTGCAAACTGGGAATTAACATTATCCAAAACTCCTGAGAAAATAAATTTTATCATAGCTGACCCTGAAATCATTAAAACATTGTTGACGTGCTGTTAACCCAGGGACAAACTGCACCCTTAAATTGCAGTGAAGTCTGTTTGCCCCAGGTCACAAAATTAAAGAAATGTACAACTGACGGGGACAGATCTGGACGAACCGTGCAGTCCATCCCTCTGCTCTGGGACGCCATCAAGGTCATGTCACTTTGGATGTTTTTGCATCATTGCTTTCATAGCTAGTCAATAGTTTCTGACTCAAAAATGTATTGACTGGCTGCTTATTGGGTGAGAGGTTAATTGCCTAAGCTGAAGGGGAGAGCATTTGCTAGGCTGGCCTGTCATCCTGTGAGTGTGGTTAGAGCACACACTCTTTGTTAGGCATTCAGACATATTGTTCAACTTTGTGTATTTCTCTTTCACTTTGCAACTATATGGTCAGATACGGTGAAAGAAGTGAATTTTTAAAAGTATGAACTAAACTAAGAGAAAAATAAATGTTCTGAGGGTCAGAATATGTAAGCTATACTTTTGAAGAAATACTATGATACTACCTAATGTGGCTTCTACTATTATTTCCACATTTTTGTACTATCTACTGAACTAAAATAAGGTTCAGCAAAGGGTGACTAATACAGCAAGAATATGTAATGAGTATTAATTAATACTTTGCAATTTAAATCAGAGACAATGTGAACTAGATCAGAAAAAAGTCTTGGAAAAAATCTACTACAAATGGGGTTGCTTTGTCTGCCATGGCTCACAGTACTATTAATCAGGCACACTACTCCAAGGCACATATTAGGTGATTCTGCAAGTTTTCCTGACTCTGCGCTTACTAATTTTGCAAACTTACTGTTTCATTAACACAAGCTTTTTTAACTTGGTATTCTGTCATGAGTTAGGCACACAAGAAAGGGAAGAACAGAATTATTTTTTTGCTGTTTGCTGTTACCTGCTATTTGTTGTAGCAGATTCCCACTCCAGATCTGTAGAGTCCGGGCAAACATCTCTGCCACAATTCCTGTAGGAACAACAATAAAAATCTCTCAGCCTGGAAAGGGACCTCAGAAGGTCTCTAATGCAACCCCCTGCTCAAAACAGGGTCAACACCAAATTCAGACCAGGTTGCTTGGCGCTTTTTCCAGTCATTTCTTGAAAACCTCCAAGGACAGAGGCTGCAAAACCTCCCTGGGCCCCTGTTGCAGTGCTTAAGTTATCCTTGTAGTGACTATTTTTTTTTCTTTTTGGGCTTATTTCTTTATGACCACTTTGTTTCTTGTTTTCTTGCTGTGCATCTCAGCAAAGAGCCTGGCTCCATCTTCTTGCTAACCTCCTTGTAGATATTGGCAGGTGTCTCAGCCTCTTCTCACAGGGCATCTGCATCAACTCCCTGCCCGTCTCGTGTCCCATGGCTAGGGTTGGTGAAGGTCTTATACTGGAGGGCCCAAAACTAAACACAATATTCCAGATGCAGCCTAGAGGTAAGGAGAACAATAGTTGCAGTGCTTGGTAACTTTTCAGTCCTCAGAAAGTTAAACTATTGTAATTGCTTACAGAGTCCTTCTCATGAGAGCTATGTAATTCAGCATTTGTTGCTTTGTTATCTTTAGTTTAAAATTCTTCTCACTTCCTCATCAAAAATCTGCATTTTGGCTGTTTAATGCTTATGTATGGCTTTTCTTTATAGAGAGTTGTTTTCACTGGTTTGCAGCATCACAGGGCCATTGGTCTTGGCTCTGCTAAATAAGGAAATTGCAAAATTGTTCCTACAAGTCTTGAAGAACAAGTCTTCTATCATATTACTTAAGTAGGGAGGAAACTGTATTCCGGAAATCAATAGCTTTCAAGAAGACTTAAGGGGTTGTACTGAAAATAAGCATTCAGTGTTATATTCTGGCTGTGTAGATTTATAAACAGGAATATACTGGTATAGAAGGTGTTTATTGCTACTGTAAGCAAGCATCAGTTATCTCTAGCTATGGCAGCTAAGAGGTTGCTGAAAAACCGGTCAGAGTCAGAACTGAGGGTTAAAAGTTACCCCAGAACTGAAGTCCTTAAGCTGCATTTCCTGCAGAGAGCGTTAAATGCCACATGCGGAAACCTTGAGGGAAGGTCTGTGGTTCTAGATACGAAATTACCACAATTTTCCACCATTCTCATCAACGAGAACAAATTTCCATTAAATAAGTTCTTACATTTTTATGCAGAATAAAATATTAGATGCAGAAGAGGCTTACTGAGTTTTAAAGTAGGTGTTAATTTGCCTCTTCTACAACTGACTGGTACTTACAGATTAAGTTGATACAGTTCTTGCAGTTGTCAGCAAACAGCTCAAGGCCCAAGAAACTACCTTTGTGGTGACTGTACACCATTAGGAGAGAATAATTTTAATATATATCCATCATGTTTTCATATTATAATTAATTTGAGAAAGTGAGAAAGACACCATGTAACACTGCACTTTAAGCGGTGAACTGCTAATGAGCCGTTCTACATGGTGAATACAGGAAAAGCGGAAGATGGAGTTGCTGATTAGAAACGTCTGCCTTTATGTCTTCTTATATTTAACTATATGGCTATTTACGTGTCTGTTTTTCATATATACAAACATGTATACGTTGAGTATGTATATGGAAAAGCACCAAACCTGTGAGTCATTAACTCCTGGTTTCATTGATTTTTCACTTTTAAATGCTTTTTATTTTTTAAAATTATTTTCCTCAGGTTGTGGTTGAATTGTCAGTTGGTGTTACCACACGCAGCGGTAAAATTAAGAGTAGTTAGAAGCTGGCTTACCAGGACCAAGCATAACTGGAAAATAACAGTGTCCTAAGCATTCGACACAGAGCTCAGCAAACGCAAGAAATCAACATTAAACAGACAACCAGAAGCGAGGAGAGCGAAGACTGTAAGCCACGTGATAAAACATTGGCTGTCCCATAGAAACCATATAGGAAAGTTGAGTGTTTTATTAGATTATGAGTGCATGTGTGAAATAACCCAGCATTTCTGCTGTTACCAGTGCTTATCTCTGTCATCCTCTCGTGCAGAAAGAAGGTCACAGATGGATTTGCAAGATAGGGTTTGTGAAAGGCAGCGCACGCTTCTCAGCCGCAGGGGCAGAACGAAGCTTCGTGCCGGGGCGTACGGTGCTCTCGCTCAAAGCAGCCCTACTGCGCTGAGTGAGGTGCAAAGCATCTCATTGTCCGTGGGCTCCGTGCGCAGGGTTTGAAAATGAAGGTGGGCCACGGTTCTCCTCATGCCGTGCCAAAGCAACCTGAATTTCCAGTGGGGCCGCGGCTTGAACAAAGCCCTAGCGCTGCTAGCGGTGAAGCCCTTGGCAACTGAACCGGTTTTGTTTTAGTCGAGGTCTGTGGTGTTACTGCATATTTCTGTTAGTTCGTGTTTGTAGCTATTTCTTTTACTTGCATATATTAAGTAGTATTGTTCGTAGCGCTAAAGAACGAGATCAGACTTCCGTAGACCCTCTAACTGGAGTTAGCAGTCGTTGACAACTACAGTCATACCCTGTGTACTAAAATTTGTGTTTCTGGTTGCGAACACACAGAAGTAGCAGCCTGATTTCCAGGCTGGGTAGGCAACTGTATTTGTGGTGTGAAAGTATCGGTTATGTTTTATTGAAGTGCTTTCAGAAAACTTAATGTTGAAATGTAGTGAAATCTAATTAATTGGGAAGCCTATTTGTAAACCACATGGAAGATTTTTTGCTGTTTCCACTGAAAGTACTGTCTAATTGTATTATGTGTGCTTTACAAAGAAATTTAAACTTAATAAAATGGAAATAGCAAATCTATTGAATTACAGCAGATAAATATTTAGAGCAATTCCTAACAGTAGAATTTTAGAAGAAACTACACTATAGCCCCACTACAGTAAACTAATACTGGTTTAAACATATGCTTCGCTTTCGTATTGCGTGCACAGGCTACTGTTGCTAAGCATGCTGTGTAAAACAGACCATTAAGTTGGTACGGCCACGCAGCGGGAGGGAGACGTGGTCCAAAGTGCTGCGCAGAGCCAAGCCTCGCTTGTTAGGGAGCAAGGCTGTGCGATCAGTTGTCACGCACCAGCCACCTATTTTGCAAAACAGAAGCATAAACCTTTCACTAGGAACCCTCAGGTGATACGAAATGAGGAACCGTTTCTTGAGCCTACCCATTTCTGAGCTATGTGCCTCTGGTTAGTTTACAGAGGCTTTTAGTACCCCTCAGCTGAGCATTATTTTTCGTTGTCATTACATATGTAGTAGGTTTGAAAAGTAGATTGAGAAGTTTTTAATACCCCTCTTTCTATATTTTTAAAACACTACTTAAAACTTACAAAGAAATTTCTCCTTGATGGAAGAGTAGTTAACTCAGTCCCACGGGTTTGTCAATGGGCCTGTTGGGGGGCCATCAGGGGAAAGGTGATCTTAAAATGTACCTTGTCAGTTCCCTTTCTCAGTATCGGAAAAAAAAAAACCCACTCCCTTTCTCAGATGTCCTACAGAAATATTTTCCCAGTAAAAAGGAACATTTCCTTTCACAGTAAAAGAAAAGAAAATTTAAAAATTCTTCCGCCTGAACTTGGCAAAGAATTTCACTGTCTAATGGTGCCACCACATGTTGCTTGCCGAAGTGATAGCTCTTAGGGGAGCCTGGTGCTGCCAGGTACTGCAAAATACGTTTTGGTATTAGAAGTTATAAAGAAGAAATGAAATATGCAGCTCTTGGGATTCTCACATTGCCTATGATTCATTTCCTGAAATACGTGAGTGACTGCATTTGGACTGGTTTTGCCCAGGCGGCATGTGCCATGGCACCATGTGAAGCTATTTTAAGAGGTTTTTCTACTCACTGGCCCACTGAAGAAGCTGGGAAATTTGTTGCTTCATTATATATTTTAAATATACTAGCATAAGATTGCCAGCATAAGAGAATACTAGGATAAGATTAGCTCAGTTAAAATTATGAGGGCCTTCAAAGATAAATGACAGTAGTCCCACTTGTACAGAATTTTTTCAACAGATTAACCATCTAGTCATCATTAATAGTCATGTGCTTGGGTTTTTTCCAGACTTTGGCAAGCCCTGCAGAAATCGGAGAATAAAAATACCTTTCCAGTTTTCTACATTCCTCACCGATTCCCGTATAATTATGATGATGCTCAGAATTTAAGGAAACCATTCTAAAATAAGAGAATTAGGTTTGAATTTGATGAATCGTGAATGGAATTAAGTTGCTGCCTTCTGTATCTTTTTAATGTTTTTACAATAGGGGTAGAAGTCACTCTAATTAAGAAGCTGTAGTTTTATACAGCCATTTATTTAAATAAGTGAATCAGGATGCAGAAGAGGAATCTCTGTCCCAGCATTTAGCTGTGGCTTTTTTTCTGCACTGTTGCTATGGGGAAGCGTATAAATATTTGTATCACAAACTAATTTTACTTCCCTTATAGATGGCATGGAAATACAGATAAAAATGGTAAAGAAGAGTTACTGTAGGTGGGTTTTAATATTCAGAGCAATGTTTTGGAATGGGTTCGGGCACAGACTAGCAGCAAAGGAAAGTTAGAAAAAGCTGTGTTAAAGGAAGCTGGCATCTTTATGTTACGGAATAGAAATTGAATGAAAGTGTCCACTGTATTTGCAGTTTCCTTTTTCCAATTTTTTTCATAGCATTATTAGGTTATTTGTCTTTCTAGTAGCTTGTATATACTGGGTCATCTGTATGAAATCAAGTACAAGCATAAAAAAAAAAAGAACTTTTAACTCAGAAGCGCATGACCATCCACCACTGGGTGGATGATATGGAAGCTACACAGCTGCTTAGGAGTTGGAAGCTGCATAAATTCTTTCTTCATATGATCCCTCACATTTTTCCCTGTCCAGCCTTTTTCTTCCCTTGTGTGCCAAATTGCCTCGAAGGAGGCAGTCATGCTGGACACCAGCCTACGGCCTCCCGAATTCCAGCAGTGCTGTGCATCTCCTTGCCATTGCTCCTCACCCTGTCCTTTGGGCTGGTCTCCATCTAGTCTCCTTCCTTTGGCTGTTGTCTCTCCGTCTTTTTCCCTGGGGACTTAAGTCACTGCAATTATTTCTTAGTATATCAGGGTGGTTTCCAGCCTTCCAGACGTTGCAAGAGCCTTAGCTGATAACCCCAGGTGATGTGTGAGAGACAGCTTTGGCAGAGTCTAAACTCTGCCCTTATTGCCTCTGTAAATTGTGTATTATGAAACATCGCCTTTAACAAGAAGCTTCAACAGGTGGCTCTGCTTTCTCTTCCTCAGCAGATACTTTCAACACCTGGAATTGTTATTCTGGTTTCACATTGAGATCTCTCTGGTGATGTCCTAAGATAATGAAAACAAAACCAGTTAACAACAGGATTGGAAATAACACATATCACCACAGCAGTCTGCTGCTTCCTCCTTATATCACAGGATGTTTTCGTTCTATTCGGCAGCAAAAAAAACCAGTCAATGCAGAAATACTGAATAACAGTTACAGCTTCACATTTGTGCAATGGGAAATTGGGAGCAGCCTTGTGTCAGGAATTCATTGAGCTTTTAAGATCCCTTAAAAATTTAAATATTTAAGGCTAAACGACTTTTATGATATTTCTAAAAATCAAAAACCCTCTACAGTATTGAAGACTTCGCAGTGAACTAAAATTTTACATCTGTAAAGAATGTACCTTAAAAATGTGCACAGCACTTGGCCGGTAGGTAGATTCTCCCACTGAGTAAGCAAATTGCATTCATGTCTTCAGAACGAATATCTGCTCTAGCAAGGAATAATTAGTATTTTCTTTTAATGCCCTTTGTGTCCGAGATTCTGATATCACAGTCCTTCACTGCGGTGAGCATTTTGCTTATCTGAAGTTACCTCAAAGAACTATCTTGTATTTGAATAAATAAATAATAAATAAATCTGTGATTCGGAGATGAGGGTTCCTAATTCCAGCCTGGTATCGATGTCTTCCTGAACGTTAAGAGCGGATTTCCAGTGAAGCCCGTCAGCTGTACCTGTCTGTGCTTGCTGCCATTGATTTAGGTACCGGCCGGTGCTGCCTAAGCAGGGGTACGGTGACGGCCAGTTACCCGCTCACAGGCGTGACCAGAGACGGGGCCGGGGATTTCCGGGAGCGGCGGTGGCGATGCCAGCTTACACAGCGCGCTGCCACGAGCGCAGTTATCGCCTAGGAGTGGCAGAAGACAGTTCCAATGCAACAGTAATTTCTCCCGGCTTTCCCTTTTGCTGTTCTTACAGCAGTTCCCCCGGTCATGAGTCTGAGGGAGACGGGGTTTTTCTGCATCTGTTGGGCCCAGTAATTTCAGCGTAAGGCATTATTCATCACGAATACGAATTGCATCGTCATTCGCTGAGTCTTCTGGTGGGAAAAGCAATACCTCTGTTAAAACCGTGTCATTTGTAAAAGTCAGGCGTAACAGACTTGCGTTTTTGTTTCTAACTACCAAAGCTTGAGTTAATTTTTTTTGTGTAGCTTTATTATTCAGCTGGATTCAGAAGCGTCCTGCTTTCAGATTTTGCTGGTTTGTGTAACTCGTCATGCTACCCCTGCACTTAGTGTACCCTTTCTTTTTTTCCCTTCTCTCACAGCAAATGAAGCTTGTGGCTGAGTCACTGAAGGAGTAAACATGAAGGAACGAGGATGACTAAAGCAGTCACATGTGAATGCGGGCACTTCTTGAGCGTTTGTTCGTGATGATGTGTAGCGCTCAGAGTGTGCACTCTACCAACTATTCAGTAGGTGGCACCTGCTTATATGATACTTGGTAAATATTCGTTGCCTGACACTGTAAAAAAAAGAGATTTTTCTCCTGCTCTCTTTGTTTCTTATATGCAACCATTTGTGAAGTTAACACCAAATAAAGCACTGCAGCTTATGCTAGGTCTGGTTGAAATGTGCCAGACTCACTGTGCTTCAAGTGATTGAAAACAGATCCTGTGAGTAAGGATCCAGAAGCTAACTACAGTTTTCAACTGCAACTTTGTAAAAGAAAAAAAAAAAAAGGTAGACTAGTATTTACTGCACAGCACACTGTCCCTTTGGGGTTATTGCCCCTTTTGTTCCTTTATTACAATAGCTAATCAATCCTGTATTATTTCAAAGACTTGCTTATTAGCTGCTGTTTGCACATAGCAAATTAATTTAAATAGTTTATAGATTGCATAATGAAATACATGATTGTTCCCTATATGATCTGAGAAACAGTTGAACATAAAATTATAAAAGTATGCATTATATACCCCTGTGTGCTAGTTATCTAAATAAGCCCCAGCTAAAATCTTTTCAAAAGCTGGGTAAAAAGCATTCAGTAGGAAACAGATTGCTGATCAGTAATTTATGAAGTGTATTTATTTTTTAATTTACATTAGATTTTTATATCACTTCCCTGGATCTTGAACTGCAGCATTGTATGAACGGATCTTCTGGTTAAATTAACTGATAGTAACAGATCAATTAAATTTGAGACTTGATATACCAGTACTCGTGTATGTAGTGAATATCTGGGTTTTTTTTTTCCCCCTTGCATTTCACAAAAAGGTAGTTTTCCTAATGTTTCACTGTTTTCTGACAGTAATAGGACCAAAATCTACAGTGTTTGCTCCTGTGACCTTGAGACAGTTTATTTTCTCCTGCTGTGACCTCCTTCTTTGGTAGATGTAACTTACCTATATGTGATACTTGCTGGAATTCTGTTTGGAAAAATCTGCTGTTACAGTAATGAAGGTATTTGCCTACTTTGCACATTTCAGACTTCTGCCACAGGGCCCCCACAGCAGAGTAATATAACTAAGCCAAAATAATGTATTCTGCCTGGAATTTAAAATTAGCATTTCTCAAACTCTGCAGGCGTGACCCAGTAAGAAACGACTCTGTTCCCTTGGGAAGAGGAGCAAAACCGTGCTACAGCTGCTGTCTCTGTTCTTGCTTCTCCCACTGTGCGTCCCCCACGCTGCTGCTATTTCAGGGGTATCTCACGGGCCGCTGCTGTTTCACAGCTCTTCCTGAAGCCGCGGCAGGGTTGTGGCTGCACAGGCTCTGCCCTGAGCAACCGGCAGGGATCTCTGAGGGGAGCACGTCTCCCTTCCTATAGCACTGTAGAGATCCCAAAACCAAAGCGTTTTTGAGGAGGGAACCAGCATGTTCTCCACGAAAGCTCCCCAGCTTTGCAGTTTCTTGCCTACTTTCATCTGAAGTATCTCACATTTGTTCAAGTTTTACTCATGCTGCCCTAGTCAGTGGTTTTGAGTGAGCAGTTCAGGAGAAGAAAAATCTGTGGGATGGGTTCCTGGTGGAATATGTTCTTGTGAGCTTGTCATAGCAGTTTTGAAGGGATTCTGCTGGTCTGCTTGTGCTGGTTTATGAGCGTAAAGTTGGTGTGTTTTGCTGATGGTAACTGTATCAGGTGTCTGCAATAATTTTCTAAGACGGATTAGAAAAGGAATTGAGTCATGTCTCAACTGTGATCATGTGAGGAAAAGGAAAAAAAAAAAGCAAGACTTCTGCAAAACTGACTCTGTGTTTGTCCTTGTGGGCCTCTCATTCTCCTGTTTTCTGTAGACTAACAGGAAAATCTCTCGTAAGGTGTAAGTACCCAGTGACATAAGTAACGTTAGCTGTTGCCCTTGCCTTGGGGAAATGCCTTCACTTCTGCTTAGTTTCCTTATCTATAAATAGGGATAATACCATTCCTTAGGTGGATTCTCCACCCTGAGCTAGTAGGTATGGAGGAATTAAGACCTTCCATAGTGTGAGTGAGAGAGAGGTATGGGAATCCTTTGTTTTGTAGGGGTTAGAGTTTGGTCTAGATACTGGGAGAACTCTTGTTTTAGCATCACAGATGCTACATGGTCATGACAGAGAGTGTTTCTGCCCTAAAGAGCACATGCTTTAGCTGGCTGAGAAACGTTACCTGTATATTGCCAAGTGATACTTTTGTCACTGATCTGAAATGTAGCTCCTATTCTTCTGTATGCTGCTCTTTGTCCTTTTACTGGGCAGGAGTGGCTGCGTTTTGTAGTTTGATGTTGGTTTGAGATCGGGTTTTGGTTTCTTTACATTCATTTTACATTACATTGTAAAAAACATTTTACATTGTTTCTGTCTATGCTTCTGAATGTCTTTGTATGGTTTTCTTTATGCTATAGGTGCATCTGTAAAAATTGTGGGATGGTAAGGATGAAACTTACTGACAAAAATGGGTTGTCAGATGAAAATATTAGAAAGAATAAATATGATATTTACCAGTAACTGCCATTCACAAGCTGTGTAATCTGTATGTCTGTTCCCTAGTCTGGGTAAGAGTGGATACTTTTATTTCCCCTGGTGCGGAGCTGACGTACGAGGCCATTGGCCTGGCTTTCTCAAGGTGCACTAGAGAAGGGCACAGTGGGCTACAGGGGAAAGGGGGACGTGCACTGAAGTGACAGGAGACAAAGCCACCTAGATCAGAGGTGTCCGGTTCCCGGTAAGCGTCTTCTGTCTTCTTCCCTGGGCTCATCGAGCACTTTGCAAACCCCGATAACTGAAGCTGCAGCTTGGGCCCTTCAGGCGATAGAGGTGGGTTCACGCAGGGGTGGGGGAAAGCGCGAACGCGCTCCGAGCAGCTGCCTCGGGACCGGGCAGGGCCCGGCTCACGCTCTGCCCGTGCCCCCGCTGCGGGCAGCGAGTCCCTGGCTGGAGGCTGGTGGCACGGTCCATGACCCAGCTAGAGAGGCCCCTGCAGCTCTCACAGGCGGCCTTGGCTCCGGACCTGTCAGGAGTGCAGGCAAACAGACTTGGGTGCGTGGCAGTTCTTCCAGTGCCTGAGTCTAAGAAATAACATTAGTTGACCTCTGGTCTCAAGCTTTAGGGAGAAACCTAGGATGAGTCCGGAGGCATCCCGCTTGGGGAGGCGACTCTGTGGGAGTAGCCTGTACCTATCCGTAAGGCTTGACTTTTACATGGCTCTTTAGCAGCAGCAATAACAACCAGGCAAGCATAAATAATTTACTGGTGATACAAAAGTTCTCTCCTCAGGTACATTGTGAGCCACAGGGCTAATTGTGTGGCCCAGGGGGATCTGCTGACTCAAGATCTCTACCATGCTTGCTGGACTGCAGCACCTCCCGTGAACTTGAGGACAGAAGAAGAAACCACTGGAATCATTACATGAGGAAAGGCTCCTCTGTAAGCAGGTAAGCAACCTGGGCATTTAAGCCTACCTAGATCTGAGGGAATCGATCTCAAATCCTATTCAGGAAGACTTGCACAGATTGAGAGCTTATTTCTTTACTCAGATAAGGAAAGCCAGCGGGAACCATGCCTACTGCTGCCATGTGCTTTCTTCAGGAAAGCTCTCCCATGCCTCATCCAAGAGTTGGAGGGGTGGGTGCCAGCACCGGGCCGGAGCTGACAGCAGAGCCTGGTGACTCAGCTGTCAGCCCTGAAGACTGATGCCCTTGGAGACGAGGGATCTCTCTGCACCCCGCTGTTTTATATAAAACACCGTGGTGATGGCATCTGTCATCACTGGTGTGATGAGGGCGATCCTGGGCATGGTGTAAGAGAGCTCATCAGCCCTTCCTGCTGGCTCCCAGGTCTGCAGCGCTGAGCTGAGCCGAACCTCTCCCAGGCCTTGGGCACTCAAGCTGAGTGCGTGTGGCGCACAAGTGCCCAGAGAGAACTGGATCCTTCCCTCCTGCCTCCCCCAGCCCTGTATTTCTCAAGAGAGAGGAGTGAGAGGGAAGAAATAGGAGGATGTTACACAAGGGTTTGCTGAAATTAATTGCTAAGGAGATGTGACGTGACACGCCTGAGAGCCTAGTGAAACCCTTACACAAACCCCGTGCTTTTCAAGCCCTCTAAAGTATCGAGTATACTTGCATTTTTCATGAGATGTAATTCTTCTACCATCTGGGAAGGTAAATAGAGATCATCTTTTTTTGACCCTGGTATAATAGCCTTTACTCTGTCCCTAATTCAGGGTTCTTGACTTCTAGAAATTGATGCCGTTTGTAATACACACAGAGAGGCCAAACTACGTCAACTTGTTACAAGTAATTACAATTTTAAGGGGGAGGGAATAGCCAGAGCCCATGCTTCAAGAAGGGAGTAGGCTAAAACAGCTATGAAGACATGGCTCCGGAGAAGGGTAGTCCGGCTGTCCCTCGAAACGCTGTACCTACGTGACTTGAGTGATGGAGCCTTGGTGGCTTCAGTCAGTCGGCAACTGAAGAAGTGAGTCACTGTTACACTTTCCCAAGTACAGTCACGTCAAGGTGTCATTACTCAAAGACCTTTTATTGAAAGCAAGTCATAATCTGGAATTAGCGACAGACAGATCTGTTCTGATTCATCCACATAAAACTTCACCATGGGAAAGGATGTCAGGGGGCTTGGTTGTCTCTGATGTTTGGGATGTTCCAGTTTGCCCCGGTTCTCTGTTGATTGCCAGCCACCCATCTTGGGATTTCTCTGTAACTGGCTAGCACATTTCTTTATTTGCTTATGAAAAATTCATTTTAAAAAATAAAAAAAATCTGACCCGCCTGTAACCAACTACTGAGCTGCTTTGGCTTGGCCTTGTTGTCTGAAAGCAGAGGCGGGTAGTACCAGCTTTGTTCCGCCTTTCCTGGCTGAGGCATGGTCACAGCCCCGTGGGTTCCTTGGCCGCTCCTTGCCTGCTACCGCCTCCGCCCCGTTTCGCGTTAACCAGCGTTGGGAGGCTCACCGGCGGTGGCAAGGTCTCAGCTGCAAAAGCCTGTGGGTACAGCTTCGCACAACTAGCCACTCATAAAGCAATCGTACATTAATTACGTACAATTACAGAACCTGTTAAATGCCTTTCATCCCTGCGAGCGTGCCAAAAGCCCTGTGTCCGCGCCGGCGCTGGCTGGTTACAGTTCACCTTTCGTGCACAGTTACATCCCTGCAGAAGAGCAGGGTGCGCTGAACTGCTCCCACCGCAGGTCACCAGAGGCCTCTCCCGGGCTCGTTGGCAGCTTCCCCAAGACACCAGGAGCCCCCCGGCCCGCAGGACGCGGCAGAGGGGCAGAAGCTGTCCCAGAGGCTCCGGCCAGCGCTGCTGCCCCCTCCTCAATCGCAACCTCGACCGCTTTTCACGCTACCTTGGAAAAAATACAGCAGTGAGCAGCGTTGCTCTCCTAACTATGCGTTAAGGCACAGCGGTTTGTAAGCGAGGACGGTGAGAGCACGCGCCTGGATGTGCGCTTAGGTGTTTCAGTTGTTCTCTCTCTTCTGTGCTGACATACTTAATTTTAGACTAAAGGTTCAGGAGCAGATGTTTTCCAGCACGTGGCGGTCTACACACTGCCATGTATGGCACAGTTGTAAAATGTATGCTGTGAAGCAGTTGCAGTAGCTAAGTGGAATTAACTCCTGGGATCCTCTTACATGTGAGAGCAGAGCCGAGCGTGCATGCAGACAGCGCTGGGTCTTGCACAGTGGCTTTAGATCTTGGGCGGTTTGGGTGACAACGGCTTTGGGTGACAACAGCTTTGTCTGAAGGCGCCCATCCTTCGGTGCACAGTCGGCACACCCTGCTACTCACTGCTGATGCATATCAGTGCTGATGCTAACATTGGGTGGTTTTGGTTTTTTTTTTTTGTGGGTTTGGTTTTTTTTTTTTTATTATTTTACTATTACCCATTTTACATTACAAAGAAGCATAGTACTGGGTTAGGTTTGAATTAAAAACATTCCATCTGTACTGGTGAAACTTCAACTCACAAGCATCTTCACAAGAAGGAAAAAAAACCCAACAACAAACCCAACCCAAACCTATTAGTTTACACACCACCTATGCAGATTTGGCAAACGGGTACACAACCAGTCATTTCATCTAACACGAAGAACCCGAGACAAGCACCTTCTTTACCCGGGCGTTATGGCAGTCCCTCCCACGACTGCGCGGCCGAGATAAGTCTCATCTGCCTGACTCAGAGATTTTAACTGAGATTCTGAAACCCGCGGCTGTTCTGTGTTCCAGAGCTGCCAGAACAGCACCAGGTTTGCCAAGCCGGTAAGCTGGACAGGCGTAGCAGTAGTGTTCTCTAGCTGAACGGCAGCTTGGTAAAGCTTACTGAACCATTTAAATCATTCTGAAGTTCTGCCTAAGAAACAGCAACCTCAACCTTTAAACAAAAAGCTCTGCCAAGAAAAAGCAGGTGCCAGCCACAAGAACATCTAAGCCCAAATGAACGCGTTTGATCTATGCAAGGGAATAACTGAAAGTTTGCAAACGAACCTGCATCCACACACAAAGCAACCGAGCTTACGCTTCTGCTGCTCTCCCTTTTAATTTATTACCCTACGTGAGCTTGATTGGCGCTGTTCAGCAGGAGCTACTGGGTGCCTGCCCTGCGGAGAAGCGGCTCCCAGCAAGCGCGCCTGGGGCAGGGCTGGCCCCCGCTGCGCTGCAGCCAGGGGTACGCGGCCGGGAGCCGGTGCCGCCCTCATGCAGCGAACGCCAGGAGTAACAAACTGCATTGACGTGCAAGTCGTAGGTTATGCATCAATCAAGATATTACTTTTATTAACTGGATTTTCCATTTCTGTCGCACACCATGAATGTTTATACAGTGAAAGAGCCAAACATTGCTGGAAGCAATAAGATCAGCTGATATTTCTGTACCCTCTTAACACACACGCATGGACTCTTTCTCGGTGAGAAATTTTTATATTTCTGTTCATTAATTCTGCTTATTTATACTGCTACTCTTAAAACTCTGTGTCAAGATTGTCACATCTTAAATACAGATTAAGTTGCTAGAGGTACATTATTTTTTATATATATATTTATATACACACATACAGAAAAATACAAGACTAATTGTTTTTCCACAATATTTAATTTATACACTACTGTAACTATATGCAACTTTTAAAGACACGTTAAGGGGTACAAGAAACTGTTTACTTGCTCTAAATAGTTTGGTCCAATATTACCTTAATGTAGTGGTTATTCTCGCCCTTCCTTTTACGTGACGACATAATACAACATACACCACATGCACAGTCATTCACCTATCAACAAAAGGGTAAAGGACGCCACTCAGACTAACATCTGTACACCCAAGGGTTCAACCAACCACGCACAACTCTAAGGCTATAGTACAACTATGCAGCATAAATGGTCAACACTGCTGTTCTAAAGTGAGCACCATATATACAGTCGTATATAAAAACATTGGGAACAAAATACACCTGGGGTTAGTTAAAAGGTGCCATTCCAAGGCTGTACATAGTATCAGGAAAGAGTATTTACAATACTTGGAAAAAAAGCTGCAACAAATAAGTTTATTGCCAATGCCCTTTATAAACTTGTCTCCTACTTGGATGTTCCGCTCACTGGCTGTGAACCACACATCTCATTTCTGGCCCTTGGTAAGATCCCTGCTCAAAAATTTCAAGCAAATATGTTCTATGGCTTCACCCACACATCTATTCTTGTAGCTTCTGATTTATAAATATCCCACTGACTACACTGCAACTAGAGTTTAAAACGTAAAGGAGTAAAACGCTTATCCTTCGCCTTGTTTAGGAAGCAGAATGTAAAATCCCTGGCTAGGCTAGCCAGTAAGCATACCCCGTGCAATTTAGACTCTCTTAGTAAAGTCTTTTTCTAATCAAGAAGAGAAGAGCTGTCACGAGCTGTAAAAATTATGACCCAGCGTAACGCCTTTCTTTGGTGCTCTGCTCACTCGGCGGTGGATGCGAAATGCATTGGATTCGACCCTTCTGCAAGTGTTACAAGACGCTCAACAGTGTAAACTCCTCCCAGACATCCAGTGTCTGCCCAGGGCGCTGCTACATAACACCACCAGTTTCACTAGCATTGCTTAGAAGACCCAGTGCACAGCATGAAAAAATAAAACATTCTTGCCCTTCCCAAAACTAGCAATCTGCAATATATTTTATTCTAGATAATAAAATTCCACAAAGTTAATTCATCTGGTCAAAAGTAACCTTTTGTACAGAAATACTCCAAGTCAAGACCTTGCCGTGGCAACGGGAGACCCGACAGAAAGGCTAGGAGCTGTAAAATAAATACTTTCCTATATGCTATTTTAAATTGACTTTATGAAAAAGCACGATTACTGAGGGAAAATAAGTGGCGTACGTGTAGGGAACAGCAGTATTTTAAGTCTTAGAAAGAGTAATAATGAGAAAAATCTAAGTGACAGTAACAATTTCAATTTGAATCCAATTACCTAAAGGTTTTCCATCCCTTATTGCCTTTTGAAATCTCAGGGAGGGGAGGAGAGGGTAGGGGAGAGGGTTTACAAGGTGAAAACCTAAAATAGTAAGTGTCATGATATCCTAATAACAAAAGTAACTCATACAAATACTTTATTTTCAGTTAGCATGTAAAAACTCAGAAGTAGACTTAATAATTTACCTTTTTTATATTAAAAAAGATTGTCTGCTTGTAATATTAACACATTTCTATGGGAGAAAGCTGCCTTACAAATCTACTTGCCTTTTTTTTTTTTTTTTTAAAAGAAAACTGCCTCTAGCAAAACAAGATCTTTTCTGTTTGATTTTTGAGCCACAACTTTATCCATATCATAGCTTAAGACAAATAGGTGTGGGTTTAAAATCATATTTCAAGATCACTAATTTTCAGTGCATCTTTGCTTTGTACAAGCCTTGGAACATCTGAAAGCTCCCTGAAGAGTTTTCAGCATCAAAACATTATTGCTTTGGTTCTGTTTCAGACACGTAGAAGTATGCCACATATCACATATTTTAGTTATCACAGAAGGTCAGAACAAGAATTAACATTTCACAAGCAAACAAAAGCTTCTCTCTCTAGTTTAAGTGCAGAACATGAAACTTCTAAGTGCTCCATTTACATTAGGATCCAGATATTTATTTTAATTTAATCCAGATCTTCCATAGTAAAATTATAAATGTAAAAATTACACAATAAAATATTCTGTTTTGTTGAAAAAGAAAAACGTATCGGCTAGCAGCATGCAAAGACCATGCATTGTCATACCATCAAGCAAACACAAAATTAAAGTGTAATAAATAACTGCCTAAAGCCCACTTAAAAATCTTAAGACAACAAAAAGGGGTCCGGTGACAAGGTGTTCACAGCTCTGAACAGGAAGAATGATGCTGTCAAGTAGATCGAGCTATTAAGGTCAGGTTGCTGTCAAATGACGTGACAACAACTGCTTTGACTGGAGGTACACAGCAGCCCCTCTTTTGGGTTCCGCTGAATATTCACAGAAATCGTCTTTTCACAGAGAGGTAGTTGTAGCACATTGTTTTTCAAGTTCCTGCTCTTTATCCGTTCCAATTCGTTTGCCGTCTCTGACATTTGGTCAGAAAAAAATTTTAGGTTGCCCAACGATGAAGCCTGGTTTGTGCTTCCGCTGGAACTTATACACATTTTCCATGTTGATTTCTCCTGTACTTTTACACTGGAAAAGGACAGATTGTTTTGAGGATCAATAATGTATTTAGTGCTGCCATGAATCTGTGAACCTAGGCAAAGGCTCATTAACTTCAGGCTTTCAACCAGTTCCCCTGCACTTCTAGACGATAGCTGCATTGAGTTTCCAGATCCAGCGCATCTACGAGTGGAACCTGAAGTGTTGTTGGTGCCACCGCTGGAGCCACCGGAGGGACTCCCCCCACCTTTGCTGTTATCACTTGGGCTCGTTTTGTCTACCCCTCCGTTTCCATTACTTGGTTTGCTTTGTCCACCACCATCTCCTTGGCTGCCAGGGGGCCCTTCGCTACTGTCCCGTCTATGCCACGAGTAAGTAAACCCACTATCTTTGTCTAGGCGTCTCCTGCTTTCCGAGTCGTCATCGCTTGTTTCTGAGCTACTGCAACTAGAGCCCCGTCCCTGGCTTTTCCTCCTGTGATAGCGTTTATGCACTGTGCTAGGTGAAGCAATATTCATTTTTAACCTGCTGAGCTTCGGGGGTAAGTTCTCGTCCATGTCAAACTCATCATCTGACTCGCCCTCCTCAAAGATCTGATTGAGGACTGGTGCACTCTTTCTCGAAGTAAGACGATTTGTAACTGAAGGCTTACGGCGCAGAACAACTTGAGTAGAAAGAGAAATAGGTTTCTTATCTTCTTCGTCCTCCTCTTCGTCTTCCTCTACTCTGAACAAGCACTTCCGGCCACTTGTAGTGGGTTTTAAGCTCACTGATGGCACTGCTGAAAGTGCCGGTCCAGCTAATTCAGGGATATCTTCTTTCTTTGCTGAATCGCCAAGGGCCTTGCTTCTGTGGCCGTTCAGAACATTCTCAGCTGTGCGAGCTGGTGACTGAGGAACAGTTGCATGGGAGAGAGGAGAAGCTGTAAGGTCGTCCTCCAGATCTTGGGGTACATCAATTTTTGTTGGCCATGATTGCCTGCATAAACAATTATAAAGGATAAAAGAAAAGTTAGATCATGGCGAGCATTTTAGAACATATAAGAACATGTAAGATCTGCACAACAGAAGCACGAGTAGTGCCACGCACACTGGCCTGCCGAGTGGCGTGTTTGCAAGTAACAGTCCTGAGTAACTGAGGAAAAGGAAACATTCTCAGAGAGCGTGTATTCCTTTAGAAATGCTGTTATTTGAATGGAACATCATATACACAAAAGTATAGTTTAGAAATTATGTTGGCTACTGTCAAATGAAATCTTAAGATTTCACTGCTCTCAGAAAATGAATTAAGCAATAAAAAACTTTAAATAATTGTTGTGTCTCAAAAGAAAATATCTGAAGTAGGTACAGAACCACCAGGACCTAGAGGAAGATACCAGCTGATTCAAGCCCAACTTAAATAAGACAGTATTGCAAACTACTTTTAATCATCTTCTTTTAAGCTTCTGTTATTTTTTGTCCCCAGAATTCTTGATATAAAAATTAGGTTAGAATTAACATGAGTGAGACTGTAAAGTTGAGTCAGAAGAAACATTCTCTCATTTTTGGTATGTCTCATTCAGACCAAGCTCTATCCTACAAAATCCCCTTTAATTTTAAATACACATGAATTGAGATCATACATTTATTTGACCTTAGCTGAGCAACTGGAATAATGCAGCTGCACGAATTCAGGACTCAAGCTGCTTAAGAATATGACACTTGAATAAACTGTAAATCAAAGTCCAAAACATATGACTGTGTACTAGCATTAGCTCAAATCAGAATGAAAGTAACACTTGTGTAAATCAGTTTTACAGCTAGCAGCTGATGTCTTATATCCAGTATCTAAGCTAGTATCTAATGATTTGTGGTTTACTTTAAATCCTGAAATATATTGTAATTTTCCCATAATGCACACAGAATAAATTAAGAACAGTCTGCCAGTCTTTTCTCTCTCTGTATTTTGAAAGCCTAATCCAAAGGACCAACGCCTACAGGCCAACACCTTAACACTGAATAATTCTTCAGTTGCTTCACTCAGCATAAGCCCCACATTTCTTGTGGAGACCAAGAAATTTGTTCTAACCTCTCAAATTGAGTTATCTTTAAGTTAAAAAAGTTTGCCAATCACTTAACTTTACATAACTAAAATACTCTAGCATACTGCATGAAAAGCTGTAGCAGAGACCTCTGTTCAAATATGAGTAGCATATTACAAGACATTCCCAACCACATTTTGGGTCTGCCAAAAGAAAGGGCTGCGTGAGTTTGTAGCCCAGTTTAGAAGCCAGGTGTAGGAGGAAAGCAGGAGAGGAAGCAGAGAATGTTTCACACCAAGCATGACCCCAGACCTCTGCTTGGACAGCCTGCATACAAAGACGGAAGGATCATACCAACTTCTTCACCTCTGCTGTGTTAAGAAGGCAAGCTGAAGAAACAAGAAAAGCTCGGACACCTCTGATTATTCTTATTCTAAATGTGTTTTTAAGTGTTTAAACTTAATGGAAGCACCTGCAGTAGGACTGCATTTGCTCAAGGCTCCCTCTGTAATGGCTGGATAGAAAAGGCTCCTGAAGTACAAGATACCTGCCTACACAGGTAACAATTGACAACTGTCTTCCCAACTGTATGAACTTTGAGGAAGAGTACTTTTTAAAATCAACATTAAACTCATCAAGCCTAACTGCAGACTTTGTTTTGAAGTGCTAGCTTAAGTTTTTCTTAACAAACCAATAATACAAATATCCACCAGGATCCTCTAACAGTGGGACCCGGATGCCAACACACCCGTGTCAGCCTGTGTAGTCCATTCCCCGGGAGGAGCCACACAGGCTCCTTCCTGTCCTGTTGGGCACTGGGAGCTGCTGGTGCCCTCCCACCGGTTTCGCTCCAGTGAGCAGCTCTGCCTGGAGGGAAGCCGCACAACCACCAGCTCGACCCAAGCTGCCCAGACAAGAAGGAGAGCCTGGGCTGTGGTCCTCCTTGGTTTGACACTGCCATCCTCCCTTAGGCCCCAGCTGACTCCAGAAATGCTGGGAACCACTGACCTAGTTTTCTGATGACTTGTGCTGCACTGGATATTTTAAACACAAACAACTGTCAGTGATTAACAAACAGGACTTAAATAAATTAGAAACATAACTACAAAAGTGACAGAAAATGAAGATCTAAACGTTTCAAGAATTTACTGTGCTTTAAGAACAGACTGGTTTGTCAGCAAAAAAAGGAAGAGAGTTCTGTGGCTGTCACAATAAAGGGTAAATATAGTATCTAACAGTACTGTAGTTTCCAGGGAATAAACCTCCTCACTACAGTATGTTTATCTCTCATAGCAGCCTATGTTTGCCTCCCTTCCCTTCCCCCCTCCCCTTATTCCCAGTAGGCTTGAGGGAAGAGTGGGACTGAAAGGACGCTCCAGGTTGCGAGTAAGTGAAATTATTTTTTTTTACATCTTTTGAAGTCTCAAAATCAAAGTAATGCACTACTTTGTTGTCTTTTCCATGAGGTCATTCTATATAAACACTTTGAATTTAGAACCATCATGAAGACAAGGAAGAGCTACCTGGGACCATTAAGGGCAAGAGTTTCTGAGTTTATGCAGATGTCCTTGTCATGAAAAGAAAATTCACACTCATAAGGCAGGTTTCAACTACTCCACTCAACTTTACAAATTCATATCAAGATTTAGATTCAATGAACTTGTTTGTTCCAGTTCCTCATATAACTGGAGCAGCTCTTCTACTGAAACAGTGACATAAATGCAGAGAAAAAAAACCAAAACAATTTAAAAGCAGACTTTGTAGTTTTAGAATTTTCATTTGAAAGTAAACTCAAAGATTTCCTGTCGAATAATTTGTTTTATAGGTAATACTTAGTATTAGACACATTTGATGCTGTGCTTGGATTTCTTTTTTAAAAGAAATTGACGTAAAATAAGAGGATGATCCATTAAAGAGAGAACTGCAGAGTGAAAGTTACAGCAGTCCCGACAAAGAGAGGTAAGCTCTTGTAACACCAAGCTCCAGACCACTTAGATTCTGTAGGCAGCCCTTAGTTTCCTGCAACAATAACTCTTCTAAAGCACTTGTAACCATGCAACATAGGATAAAATTTCCTACATAAGTGACCATCGAGTGAATGACCTTTTAAGTGCAGCAACAAAGTTTCAGTCTACTCTAGTACACAACACAGGGTGCAGTCCAATCTGGAGATGAGAAAGATGTTGAGAACCACTGTAAGGTTCAGAGAGAAACAACCCATTATTCAGGTAAATGGAATGGTATTCGGAAGAGACTCCTCTAAAATCTCAGCCTAAATCCAAAGTAACAATCAATGGAGATGATGTATCTTTAAGCTATTTTCCAAAGTGCATGCCCTTAACACAAGTGTCCTTTTTTTCCTAGATTGAACTTGAAGTGGCAGTACCTTACTTTTATCAGTTAGGCCAAGGCAAATATGGATATCCACCAGAAGGACACCATAGCCTTTATGTCCCTATTATCATTCCTATTAAATGATTTCACACATGACCTTGCATGAAAGTTGCACAAAGAAACCTTTGGAATGAACAAGCTATTTTTTCTTTTTCTCTAAATCCTACTGACAGATTAACAACGCTGAATGTAGGCAGCAACTCTAAACATCAGCACAAGCACTTAATATTCTTCTCTCGTTAAGAGATTAGCTACTAACAATTGTTATTATTGCTAACAATAGTTAGAAATAATTTTTTACCAAAACCTAAAAGGCAACTTTTGAAGAGACTGGAGGTTAGAGAACAAAAATTCATAGAAATGCCTCAGCACAGCCTCCATCTTCATTGGAAAGATTGTCAAGATGGGCCCCACTTCCCCCTTTAGTTTTACTGTGTCACAAGCTGAAGCTTTGAAAATCTCAGGGAACCTTACTACATGTTTTTTTAACCATGTTTTTGTCAAACTAAAAGGAAAAAAAAAGGTAGAATCATAGAATCGTTTAGGTTGGAAAAGACCTTTGAGATCATTGAGTCCAACTGTTAACCTAACACTGCCAAGTCCACCACTAAACCATGTCCCCAAGCACCACACCTACAGGTCTTTGAAATACCTCCAGGGATGGGGACTCAGCCACTTCCCTGGGCAGCCTCTTCCAATGCCTGCAACCCTGCTGGTGAAGACATTTCTCCTCTAAGATCCAAGCTAAACCTCTCCTGGCACAACTGGAGGCCATTTCCTTCAGTCCTAGCGCTTGCTTACTTGCGAGAAGAGGCCCACACCCGTCTCGCTACAACCTCCTTCCCGGCAGTCGCACAGAGCGATAAGGTCTCCCCTCAGCCTCCTCTTCTGCTCCCTCAGTACCCTTGGGTGGATCCCATCTGGCCCCATAGACTTGTGCGTGTCTAAGTGGTGTAGCAGGTCACTAACCATTTCCCTGTGCATTATGGAGGCTTCACTCTGCTCCCTGTCTTCCAGCTCAGGGGGCTGGGTACCTGGAGAACAACTGGTCTTACTACTGAAGACTGAGGCAAAGAAGGCATTAAGTACTGCAGCCTTTTCCTTGTCCTTTGTCACTGTGTTCCACCCCCACATCCAATAAAGGATGGAGATTCTCCTTAGCCCTCCTTTTGTTGTTAATGTATCTACAGAAACATTTTTTATTGTCTTTTACGGCAGGAGCCAGATTAAGTTCTAGTTCTAATTTTCCCTGCATAACCTCACGACATCCTTGTAGAGCTCCTGAGTTGCCTGCCCCTTCTTCCAAGGGTCATAAACTCTCCTTTTTTTCCTGAGTTCTAGTCAAAGCTCTCCATTCAGCCAGGCCGGTCTTCTTCCCTGCTGGCTCGTCTTTCAGCACATGGGGACGGCCTGCTCCTGCACCTTTAAGACTTCCTTCTTGAAGAATGTCCAGCCTTCCTGGACTCTTTTGCCCTTCAGGACTGCCTCCCAAGGGACTCTGTCAATCAGGCCCCGAAACAGGCCAAAGTCTGTGCTCCAGAAGTCCAAGGTAGCAGTTCTGCTGACCCCCCTCCTTACTTCTCCAAGAAGAGAAAACTCTAGCATTTCGTGATCCCTACGCCCAAGACTGCCTCAACCGTCACATCACCCACAAGTCCTTCTCTGTTCGCAAACAACAGGTCCAGCGGGGCACCTTCCCTAGTTGGCTCACTCACCAGCTGTGTCAGGAAGTTACCTTCCACACACTCCAGGAGCATCCTAGACTGCTTCCTCTCTGCTGTATTGTATTTCCAGTGGACATCTGGTAAGTTGAAGTCCCCCATGAGAACAAGGGCTAGTGATTGTGAGACATCTCCCAGTTGCTTATACAATATTTCATCTGCCTCTTCATCCTGGTTGGGTGGTCTATAACAGACTCCCACCACATCTGCCTTGTTGGCCTTCCCCCTGATTCTTACCCATAAACACTCAACCCTATTGTCACCATCATTAAGCTCTAGACAATCAAAACACTCCCTGACATACAGGGCTACCCCAGATCTATTGCAACATGTTTAAATGGGTGATTAAAGCAATTAATTCAACAGTTTTCCTTAAACAACAGGCATATCAACTGATATTAAAAAGAACATAACCTACAGATGTTTGGCCCATTAAAAATCAATGCTAACAACTAAACCATAACATCAAATTCAGAGTGATTTATCATTTGTAACTAATTCCACATCAACATTTTTTTAGCTTATGCAACTGAATTTTTTCCAGGGACATTACATACACATACATTTGTATGAGGACTGAAGGTCAATGAACATGCCCTTTCCTAGCAGGTGTGAAAACTTACTACTTCAGATACAGACTTCAAATTGATTAGGCATTTCCTGAAAATGGTAGGAATTGAAAATACTATTGCTAACTGATTTCTGAACAGCTTCTGAATCATCCACAGCACTTTAAAAGACATTTAAAATTTGCAATGAATAAGTATTTTACTTTTTTTAAGAAAGAAGTACTTGAGCATTTCAATAATATTCTCATTAGAACAGGTTAAAAAAAAAAAAAAAAGAAACCATTTAGATTCCTAAAATCTCACCTGAACTGAGCTTTGATGTTGCTAGGGCTTGCAGATCTAGTCTGAATTTCTTTCTCTTGTTTTTCTCGCAGAATCCTTTCAGCTAGCAAGAAGTAAGTAGCAGTGATGTGATTATATTTGTTTGTTTCCAATGCCCTAATGAAAATACAAAACATGAAATGAACCATATATCAATGGTTTTTAGAAAACTGGACATGCATTTCTCATACCTTGCTATATTTCTAATAGCAGGAAGAGCGCCTGAAAACAGAACCGTGTATTTTTGATGTTCTGACAAGTATGGCTTGGTTTTATTAAAAATAAAGAGCCAACAAGTCTAGTAATTTCAATTATAGTTGGGTGAGGATATATTTAGAACATCATCCAAAAAAATTAAGTAATTCTTCCTTTATTTAACTTTCTTTAAATGATAAAGTTTTATTTCATTAGTGTTATGCACCAATGGTGGGCTTTCCCACTGGCACATACAACCACAAAGTACTAATATTTCTTTATGCAACAACTGGAGGAAAAACCTTCCATTATTTTAGGGCTGTCACATTAAGTTTACAGTAAAATTAAGTTCGTAAGCCAGTAAGCATCATTCATATATTCTAACAGAAAGGATGCCACGATTAGGCAGCTACAAGCTTATTAAGAAGCAAGACTGCTGCTTCCCACCCGCCCCCCCCCCCAACAGTAAGATAGTAACAGTTTTTCCAGCTTAAACCCAAACAAATAGAAAAAACAATTTTAAATTACTATTTTGTATTATATAGATAAAAGGAATAATATTTTAAATTAACAAAGATTCAGGTATACTGGAAATGTACTACGGGAAAAATGCTAGAATTTTATCACCTTCAAATATGCGTGAGATATGAAGCACAAGTAAAAGCATAGATTTCAAAACAGTTAAGTTTACTCAAGGTGACAAACTACCGCAGGAATCGAACACTGTTCCAACACGTTTTTTTTAAGTTTTTCCTAAGGTTGCATCTACTTAAGTATTTCTCATCCTAGAATATCCTATCACAGAGCAAGACTGTAATATTTCATTTGTTAAATGAATGGCTTGATATTTAAACACTGAAGTACCCAGGTTCTTATAATATTCTTTAATCAAAAATGACAGATGCACAAAACAAATTGCATATAAAAAACTGACAACTTACTCCACTATTGTATCTCGGTCTGCAATATCCCCAAGAACCATGCGTTGTATTATACTGTTGTGTTCCTCCTCAGACAGATTTTTATAAGACACAAGAGGAATATTGTACTTTGTTGCAGGAGATGGGTCAACTCCTTGAAGCCATGCATGGTTTTCAATCTCTTCCAAAGATGCCCTTCGCTTTGGGTCTCTCTGCAACATCCGTGTAATTAGACTGCAAATAAAAAATAAATCTAAACAAAATACACTCATGTGTTTAAAAAGCAGCCATTGTAAGAGCAACATTAGGAAGAAATTTTCGGTCCACATAGATCTTTAGAAGTCTCTACAGTAAAAAATGTGATGGGAAATTATTTATTCTCGAAGACATTCCAAATATTGCTGAACTGAAACAAACAATTTACTTATTAAAAACAAGCAAACTAGAAAAATCATGTTAAGAATCTACGCATAGTAAATGAAAACTGCAGTGTTTATTTACTTTTAATAGGTCTTATAGGGCAACTGTCTTAGATGGCCTACAGGCTGGTCTGTTAACTAAAAGAAATAGAATTTTTTTATTATTGCTGCTGTCGACAAGAATATGGAATGGCAAGATAAGCAGAAATTTTTATTCTGAAATAGCTATCAGACATTTGATTCCTTAGTGTCCCTGAAAGAACAGTGATCTGTTCTATCCATAGAGGAAAAAAAAAGCAGAACAAAACACTATCTGGGATGATGAAGTGACAAACCTACTAATAGGTTGATACTGAGTGTTTACAAGTGCTGGAAAGGAAGTGCATAAATTCCCTAAATAAACAGAGAAAGAAGACTTGATTAGCACAGCATTATCTCTGTTCACTTACTATATGTGAAAAATACTGGGGGAGGTATTTTTGACTTTGCACCACAAACAGAACACGGATATACAGTTTTGGTGCCAAGGTTTCAATTAAGTTTTATTGCTCCAACATGCAGAATGAAAGTTCTGTGGTTCTCACATAATGCCTTTTATTGCACTAACTATACTACACCATGTAACTTCAAACTGCAAGGCCACACAAATCACAAAGGTAATCACAATTTTTTTTGTTTGTTTTTCAGTGTGAGATGATGTACGGAATTAAAAGTGGAGGTTAATTCAGACTTCTTAAAACTACTGTAAAAAAAGAATGCCACATATATACTTAGCAGCTGTGGTCTCTGCCTTTACCAAAAGGAAAGGCAGGGTGAGACATGGGAGCCTTGATTTTCTTTGCTTTTGTTAACATTAAGACAGAAAGGGAACAAACTATATACTTCATTTGACTTTTTTTAAACTGCACCTGTAGTAAAACCACACAAATGTACCACATACACCTCCTGCTTTAAGCTTGCTTACGCATCCCAAACCACCAAAAACGCTTTCACTCCAAGCAGGAAGTTTAAACATTCCCAGAGCCTTTTCCCTAAGAAAACCTAACTTATAGAGGACTTGGGTAACTGGTTGTACATTGTTGATGCATCACATGGAGAAAGCAGATCTACTTGGGCCTTTAAGCATATTAGTATTAGCCAATATATTAAGTGAAAGGCTGCAAAAAATAAGCTTCCTGGCCTCAGCACAGCATGCAGCATCTCAAGAGATTTATTCGATTGAATTCAGATAAGAGCTCTCTTTTAAACCTCTTCCTGTATTGCATTTTAAACCTCTTCCTGTATGCGAAACTCTTCAAACTGTTGAGAACACTGATACCAGCTTTTCCATGTTACTGGAAATGCTAGACACTAATGACAAGACACGAAAACCAGCTATGGCATCATGCTATGCATTAGATTCCTGGACCACACAGATGACAGGTGAAGAGAGGAACGGTCATTATGACCACAGCTGTAACAAATTTCATTCTGTGTCAAGTAACAGAATCCTAGATGCTGCTCTAGGTTTTTTGACTAGACCAAATACATTTTTCAAGCATTTATAAAGGCATCTGCACTTTTCATATTGAAAATGAAAAGATACTCTACTGCAGATTCAAGAACCCAGCCAAACATTGTAAAATAGTCTAAGTCATGCAACTGGAATATATATTAAAAGGACTGAAGAGGTCATTAACTGATAGGGAAATATGAGAAATATTGGAACATATCAAAAAAACCAAAAAAGCTGCAGTGAACACTGCAGAAAAACAACACATCAAAATGAGTCATGATTCCCAAGTGGCATATGGTATTTGCAGACAGAATATTTTTCTCCCTTGATTGCCTAGAATGTTGATTTGGAATTGCAATTTCAGTAGGAGATGAACAAAACTTGCTGTGACATCCTTGGTTTTTGACAACTTGTATTTTGAATGGAAATCTATAGGAATTGTTACCTTTTTAACCCCTGCCACAAAATACTCTCAGCAACACCTTGTAATTTGTCCAGCAAGAGTGGAGGCCAAAGCCAGTCAGTGGTGAGCAGCTTCTTCAATCATTTATAAAATGCACAACAACTGAGACACATGAAAAAACATATGTTGTGTAAAATCAAAATGAAGTTTCACACAAGTGTGGGAAAAACCTATTGGCAAAAAATATCATGGGATTAACCTTTAGTAAGAAGAGACAGGAAGAATAAAAAATGCAACGCTGATGCCCCAAGAAACTACTAAATCCATGTGAAGAAACACTAACAACTAGGCATAATATCTTATTAACAGGCAAGGAATATTCCACACACTGATAATATGGTATGGGGAACTCCCAAAGGTTATGAGAATCCCCTTCTCTGAACACTTCCGAGTTCTTCAGTACTCTACTTACTCTTTACATTCTTTGGACACATGAGGTGGCACTGTGTATTTGCAGTCCATTATCATAGTAAGAGTTTCACTGTCATTTGCTTCTTGAAATGGTGGTTGTCCACAAACCAACATGAAGAGGATGACCCCCAAACTCCATATATCTGTAAATATATAGTACATATTTTACAATAACTGTTGAGGAAACAGACATAATTACCATCAAAACTCTGAAATATTCTTGAGATGCATACTGGGGTGATTCCTGCACTCTTGATTATGAGCCTTACTTATGGAATTTGCAATTCCACTGAAGTACAAAATACAGTAGTTCCATTGTTTGACAGCTTATATAGTTTTAGAAGGAAAAAAATATCAGAATTCGTGACTTCAAGGATGCATAACAGTGAGATGCATAACATCTTTGACAGCAAAGTGTTAGATAAAGCTGAAGATAATCCGGTCACTCAGAAGACAAGAATTCATTACCCTTTTCTTCACAGGTAGGCAAAGATTATTAAAGAGATTTGTGTTCAAAGGACATTCCTTTTGAAGGACTAGCATAAAACGTTCTCAGTACTGTTTACATGTTACCGTATGAAGTAAGAAATTACAAAGAAAGTCACTTATTTCAGTGAGACTGAACTAAGTATGTTTTTCCTCCTAGAGCATTGCTTTAAAAAATTCTTGTCTACTTCTAATGGTAAATAATAAATTAAATAATTTAGGTAAAACTAACTTCTTACACCAATCATATTACAAAGTATGGTTTGTTTGTTTTGGTTTTTTTTTTAAATATCCATCAAACCTAACATAATTAACAGTGATCTCTACTACACTCTGGGAGTCTTCTTGATTCCTTTCAATTCTTGCTTGTGTAAAATAAAAACCAACCGTCTTGTTCCCCAATGAAATGACATACCAAAGATGAAAAAGAAACACTTCTGGGCATGAAGCCCTTTAGTTGGTTTCTACTTACTGTAAAAGCTAATATTTAGTTCAAATCTTTATTAAGAGTTTGCCTAGAAGAAAATATTTCACAAGTCTCACTGCATTCAATACAGGAAGCTTAAATATTGAGAACGATTATCATATTGCACAAAAATAAATAACTCCAATATATGCTTAGAGAAAAGGCCATGCTCTTAAACTTCGGCTACAACCCCACGCTCTGGAAATTTCAATGACAATTTTGGGTCTTACACCCTAGCATTTCACAGACCCGTACCCAGCAAAACCAGACAAACAGCTGAAGTGAGAGAAACGAACAGGCAGAAGCCTCCTGAGGGAAGAGGGGAGAGCAGCTGGCAGTGGTCTGGGAAGCAGAGCACACCAGCTCTGTCCTGGAAAGGCTTGCAAGAGGGAACCACGCAAAGTTACCTACGCAACTGCATCTTGTGTTCTGTGGCCTACTCAAAATACTTGACACGCATTTAATGCTGAGGGATGGCTACAATTTTATTTAATACCGTAAATCACACCCATTCATCCCTAGAACAATTACTCATTTTGCTAGTTACAACTCATTCTTCATATGGTTTAGCTGACAGAGGAAGAGAAACACTACATGGTAATTTTCTTCAGAGCTCTAATTTGTAGTAAGTGTATGCTATTAACTCAGACAATTATTTGATTTCTGTTATGCTTACTAGGGCCTCAATCCTACAGGTGCAGAGCATTTTGAGGTCAGTACACCTTATCATGTATACCTACAAATTCAATGTGACTATTCACATGCTTAAGATTCAAGAAATGCTTTAATACTTCGATAGCCTGATGCCAGAAAGCTGAATGTTCTGGAATACAGGATTTTTAAAAGCCTTACAAGACAGAGTGGTAGTTTCACCTGAGAGGTACACCTTTCAGTTTGTAAAGCTACTTACACCTTTCTCCTACTGTTTAGTTTGAAAGTGGCCAAAAAGTTTTGGCACATTATCTATCTCCCACCACACAATAGGTTACAAGAACTCATTTTTGCAAGCACATAAAATGTGTAAATTTATGCATTTCTATGAACAGTCATCTTTTGGATATCAATGTCTTGCCTAGATTTTTAACTTTATCCTAGTATTTCTTTTGATACTCCTCCCACAATAAAAAAGAATAGAATGCTTCATGACTCCTTTCAGCATGAAGTATTTTAGAAGAGTCCACACAGTATTCATAATTACAGACAAACTACATTTGCTATAATAAAGCGATATACATTGGCTAAATTTAAGCCAGGGAAAAAAGTATTGGGGAGGAAAGCAATATAATCAAACCATAAGTTAAAAGTAAGTATATAAAAAGTTTAAACAGAAGAAAAACCACAATACTCTAAGAAATCAAGCTTAAACAATAAGACAGTCCTGAGAAAAGGATAGCAATCTTACTGTGGTAAGACAACAATTAAAGTTCCATGAAATCATCATATACAGGAAACTCTAGCAGACCTTGAAGTTTCAACTGCAGTGAATAGATACTAAACACCCTTAAGTATTTTCTTTTAGAAGACAGTCTCCTAATCAATTTTCTATTTTGCACACATGGCTTCTTTTCTTGGCTATACATAGACTTCTCTGTACTTCAATTTGGAAGGATTTGTGATGACAGATACTGTTTTAGTTTTCCAAAAGTTATTTAGGTAAACATGTATGTACATTGACTTTATAAAAAGAATAAAAAAAAAAACTTTTCAGAAGCAGAATCGAACCAATTCTCTAAATGCAAAAAAATAACCATTGTTTGCTATAATGCAATGTCCAGTTAGATACCAATCTGTATGTTTTGACAAATAAAACAGTAATTACTGATTAGCCAGCACATAACAGAGAATTTTGTCTGTTTTTCTTTCACTGGTTACTGTATTTTGCACTCCATATCCACAGGTCTTTCCAGATAAGAAGAGCTACAAATGGTGAAATGAAACTTTTCTCTTTTTTTTTGTTTTAAATACAACTGCATGAAAAATAGAATACAAACTCTTGTTAATAGTGGAATATCAATCATGCACTGAACTGCTACTGTATTTTGTTGTATTATGCATTTTGTGTTACTAAAAAGGCATCACATGTACGCAGTTTTGTTTTGTTTAGAAACTAAAAGTGCTTAAGACCTTTTGACCCTGTGATATTATCCAGATATTCTTCCCCTCTCAGTAAAGAGCACTAAGATAGCAACTACACTTTATCTCATTCTTACATACTACAGGCAAAGCTTAGTATTACACTTCTCTCACAAACATGTATTTTGTTAGTCAGACAGCATAGCAGAAACTTATTCTGATGTGGCCAAGAAATAACAGTGGACAGAAACAATTACATGGCTTTTATTCTCACTGTATTTTTCTAGCTGTGGCTGAAGAACAACTTCACTGCATCTGCAGTCATGGCTACTAAAATGACTCAGTTCAGTGTCAAGGACACAGCTGAGCAGCCCAGGAAGACTTAAAAGTATACTAATAACTGGGAAGCAAGAAAATAGCGTGCCTAAGTAAGTCTAATCTACATCTGAAGACTAAAACCAGAAAAATCACTGGAAGACTTAGTGCAGACCTTATCATGTCACATGACAGATGTCACGTTGGGATCATCTTCACAAGCCCTGCAGGATCATATTATAGCATGTTTCTCCTCATTTATGGAAGCAAAGCCAAGTGTTTGGATGTCTGTAGGTGTATTAAGAGGACACATGCAAGAGTTCTGTCTTGCCCCTTCATATGCAGACTTGCAAATCAAGGGGTTGCTCCCTAGTCTATTCTTTGTGCCATGGTTTAACTAGACCAAATCACTTCTTTGCAACTCCACATGCAACTAAAACAAACCAACCAACCAACCCGATGAACAATGCAGCATCTTTAAGAACACTCTCTTTCCGGTCAGCTGCAACCTTATTAAAAGTAAAGGCACAACAGAAAATGTACATGTTCCTGCAGCCACCTCTAAGAAAGAACTCACAGGTTTTGCATGTGTGTTGTCCCCTCCCACCCCTCAACTTACTTAGTGGATCTTCCAGCAGCTTTTGTCCTACATACAAGTGACCAGATCAGCCTTACAGATCTTGGGTCACAGGTATTTGCAGAAGTTTTTAATGTTTTTGGTTTTGTTTTTTTTTTTTTTTTTCATTGAGTGGAAATATAGTGTGATGGCCAAGCTTAGTCCTATGTTTTGCCATCCAGTATTTCAGGCAACAATCTACAGGTGTTTGTGTGTGTGTATATATATATATATATAAAAAAAATGCACACTTAATGAATCACCATAATTGTGAATCACAATAATTAGGAGGGGTGTTGCCAGCAGGTCGGGGGAGGTGGTCCTTCGCCTCTGCTCAGCACTGGTGAGGCCACACCTGGAGTACTGTGTCCAGTTCTGGGCTCCCCAGTACAAGAGAGACACGGACCTACTGGATTGTCCAATGAAGGGCCATGAAGATGAATGGACTAGAGCATCTCTTCTATCAGGGAAGGCTGAGACTGCTGGGGGGACTGTTCAGCCTGGAGAAGAGAAGGCTCTTATCAATGTATATATATACCTGAAGGGAGGGTGCAAAGAAGACAGAGCCAGGCTCTTTCCAGTGGGACCCAGTGACAGGACCAGAGCCAATAGACACCAGGAAACACAGGAGGTTCCCCCTAAACATCAGGAAACACTTCTTCACTGTGAGGGTGACTGAGCACTGGCACAGGTTGCCCAGGGAAGTTGTGGTGCCTCCATCTTTAGAGATATTCAAAAGCCATCTGGACACAGTCCTGGGCAACTGACTCTAGGTGTTCCTGCTTGACCAGGGGGATTACACCAGATGACCTTCAGAGGTACCTCATTGGAGTATGCAGCACCAACAGGAAAACTAGACTTCCTTTTACCCATCAGAAGCAGCGCATTGTAGGTGTTTATTTGAGAAAATGAAAGCATGACACAGCAGAGTAAGAACTAAAATAACATTGATAGTCTGAACACACAGAACTTGAATGCTCCATTTAAACCAGCACAAGGTTGTCTCAGCTATAGAACACAATTATTTTTCAATCCTCACACCAAACACAGTGTAAGGCATGATAAGTGTGAAGGAAGTGGTAAAAAAAGCTGACAGGAAACAGGAAGCATTAAACAAAATTTTCAAAGTAACTTCATTTGAAATATACAAACCCTGCAAGAACAATGGAAAAATGGAACTGGTATGTAAGAAGTTGATTATTCACTGATATTTCAAACTACCACAATTATTCTGACAACAACTGTGTGCAGTCATAAACAAAATAAGAACAGTAACAACACTATCTTGCCCTTCCCCACCTACCACAATATTTCATATTGGCACTTAGACTAAGACACACACAATGCTGGATGAAATAAAAAAAAAAAATACTATTTTTACTGGCAGATCTCTGTGCAACTAAGTTTCCAGGAAAACAGAAATTCCTGCGGGTTTTGCATTATAAAGTTTTGTTTTGCATGTTTTGAAGCCACTTACAGGTTGACATAGGTAACACTACCAAAAAGGGGAAATCATCTCCTCTTTGTAAAAAGGTTCCATAAACTTGAGGGTCAAAAGTCTTATTTATTTGTAAATATTTCCTCTAAATTTAAATAGGTGAATAGATGACCTACACTCCCAACATACAAGTAAGTTTAAACATGTTAGCTTGCTAGCCTTCAGCACAACTCAAAATCCAAGGTTTAGAATCTGAAGTCTCCAAAGCAGATATTCCAAAATAATGAGTTAATACCCACATATCATTTTGAAAGATTTAAAAGATCAACAGTTAAATGACTATACAGTACATATATAAGAAATGCGTATGTTTGTACCAGATTTATTAGTTTTAAGCCATTTTATACATGCAGAAAATGAATCCTGTATCTGCACTCTCCACTTTTCTTTACTGGAGATCCATAGCTGTGTATTTTTCAGTCAAATTCAGAAAATACAGTGCAAAAAAGATTGGAAGAAATGAAAATGCCGCCTTCTCTTTAAAGATACAATTTTTGTTCACTCATTTAGTGTAATAACCACAGTATGTTTTGGAAAATTCTTGGTTTCCAGAATAGTGCCATCTGGCTGAGAGGCACAAAATTCAAGATCTTTAAGTGCAGCTGTCTCTGAGAAATCAGTAAAGGAGAATCAGAGATTGTTTTATTATAGTGCTTATTTACCAAAAGTTAGTATTTCCCCAAACAATACACAAAGCCACACACAGGAATGTTTGTTACCATACTGTTTTGTGCTGCCATAATCGGTGCAGCTCTATTATTCTTTCCTATTAATAAAGAAAAAAACTTACATGTCCTCTGGATCCCAAGGAACCTAAGGAAGATGGACATGGTTTGCACTCAACTGATCGAGTGCTTTGATCAACACCTGGTCAGTACGTGCTGCCCATTCTTGTGCTGTACCCTGCTATTGCTGAATTCTGCTCACATAGTAGGTGTAGCAAAGAGGGAATAACTGCTTCTGCTCAGGAGACCACTTCCACCAGCAAAGCAGACAATGGCACCTTGATCTTTCATTTCTAAATCCCAAAGAGCGCTCTTACCCTATTACAAAAGGAGGTTTCACTCAAACCGAGTGAAAGCCTCAGTCAAGATCTAGTGATCTGATTTGGCCAAAAGCATCAACTTTGACAAAACAGTTGACTAAGCAGATTAGAAAGATGTTGGTACAGCAAGGAAATAAGAGCCTGGCATCTCATCAAAGCAAGGCTTCTAAAAAGAAGTAGCATTTCTTTTTAGACCAGCTGGTAACTGGAGAAAGGGGGAAGAAAAATAACTCAAAGTTTAAAGGAACAAAAGTTTTCCTATAGATCTCTACACACTTGTGAAAACGTGCCTTTTTTTTTTTTTTTGTAGTGAAGGCAGCACTTAGAGTATGCTCTTAATCTCATATACCTTATGTCAACTCAGGGGATAAATCCTAGCTGAGACAGTTTCCTGCTTTCACACATTATTAGAAGCTGTAGATACACATTTAAAAGCAAAGATGACAGCATCTGTTTAGGTTTTTATCCATTGATTGAATGACACTGGTTCACTAAAGGGTTGCACAAGCACCAGAGTCAAAAAAATGCAAAGGAGAGTGTGGAAGTATATGGGCAGGATCTGAATGCAGACCAAGACTGCTTTTTTGAGACCTGTTAAACGGCCTGTGCCATTTAGAAAAAAAAATTCACCTTCAGTTCAATGCAAATATGGTTTGATATACAGTATACACAGTAGATAACTCTGCAGAGATCTGCCTCTCCTCCACCTTCACACCCCTGGCGTATCATTTTAAGATAATGTATTAGCTATGGTGCTACATTAATACTCAAAATAAAAATCAGGTTTTAGACAAAAACTTTAGATGTAGTAAGTTTACTACTGGATAGTTTAACCAGATAAAGGAGGTTTTGTAAGCAGAACTCCTTGGCTTGGGCCAATGAGTTGGCATACATTGCCCTTATCACAGCTCAGAACTCTAGTGCCAGTGCCAATTCGAGAGTTGAGACTCTTAACTGAAGGAACACAGAGACCCGTTTTTAGAAGAGCAGATTTAAACAAGAATTTATTTTTCAGAGTTTCAAGGTTTTTTTACTACTCTTGGTAATTAGCAGTTGAAGGCTTTATGGAAACTGCTTACTTCTTCCCTCCAAGGAAGGGACCCTCCAAGGGTCATCTAATTTGCTCTCTGCAGAAAATTGAGGGAAAAGCAGAATTTAAGCCTGACATGCTGCATGCATTTAGCATGCTTATAACCTGTAAAACTTCAAATGAGTATAGTGAAGACAGGCACATTGTATACTGCAGTGGCCAAAATCAAGATCTTTCAAAAGCACAGTGAAAACCTCAAGATGCAATTTAGCCTTTAAATTGCATGCTAGTAACTTGAAACTGCCATTGCTATAAGAATAAAATAAGAGAGATCAGGACTTTTAGAAGCACTAGCTAGCTAGCTGCAGTCAAGAATATTTTATTGTTCTTAAAGCCATTAAATAATGTTGATCAGGAAAGGACTGTTCAAGCAGGATTCCCAGAACCATGACAACCAGGGCTGTGTATACGCAACTTCCTTACATAACATGAAGTCACTGCCATAGAAACCAGACTACGTCATTAGCTGTCTATGCTACGCCTGTCTTAAACACAGGCCAGTCAAACATCTGTTATGTTCAAGTTTGTACACTGCACAAAGGATATCCATATTCATCTGCTCAGCCACTGAGCTGGGCTTCACTATTTCATTAGCTATTCACTGCTTTCTAAAGTTTCAGATTTACTCCTAAAATAAGCACTACAGATTTCAGAAAGTTACAATTTATGTGACATAGGGGATCCTTATAGCATAAGATTTGCTCAAATTTCTACTATTCCTCAGAAGTCAGACACTTGTCACACTTTATATATGCTATGTGAATTTGTGGTTTTAAGCAGCGAAAAATCCATACTGATTTTGGAATAGACACATTCACATTTAACTACATTAATAAACGCACTCAATTTACTCTAAGTTGTTTATTTCAGACCTTTATGGGAAAAAGATTTCTTTTTTTCCCTCCTAACTTAAATGTAGAACTGCCTAACAGTTTACACAGTGTATATTGCTCAGTTGATAAGACAGATCTTTCTTTAGAAAGTCTGCTTCTTCAGAAGTGATTTGTAATATTAGGTAAATTTAGTCAGGTTTTATACATTTCTCATTACAATGTTTACTGTAACAGCTGAACACAATAGTTATCTTCCACTAGAAGCCACTTAATAAGCAAAAAAGAAAACAAATCAACTTTTATGGAGATGACAGAAATGTTTACATGTTTATTTTGCCACTGCAGAGGTATCAACGGACTGGATAAGTGAAGGATGGAAACGGACCCCAATTTCCAGCATCATGGGCAATTACTCTAACCCTTATCTTCAGACATTAATGTCATCACCACTGCTGCTACAACCTCTTCAGAGCAGATTTGTGGAAGAATGCCAAATCCATAGAAACCTGTTGAAGACAAGCCTTGAAAGGGACTCAAAACATCAGCACTTCAATATCAAGTTCTTCTATGCAGATCTAAATGTGAAAATCTAATGTAAAGATCATCAGCATCTCTGCACTCTGGGCATGTTCAGGGCTAGGCAGCAACTGGGCAGTATCTGAAGGCTGCTGTTTTAAACTCGGACACAAAACCCCATCATGAACTACTTTACTTGGATTGGAATTCAGGGGTGGAACCTTCATTGAGCTCAGGAGTAGGTACAGGCTGGTAACTCACAAGGATCACAGCAGCAAGCACGCTTGTTACAAGTTGAAATTCAAGATTTGTTCACAGCATAGGCTAATTTATAGCATAGCTTCATGTAATTGTCTGAAGAACCAAAACACAGTTCAAGAGTAAAAATTCATATGACAAGTCAAACACTGCAGAAAATGAGACTTCTATTAAAAACTGTGCTGAAAAATTACATACTACAGTATAAAAGGATAAAAGCTAGTATCATACTACTGAATTGTTTGAATGGTGCCTGTTACATTGTTGATATACTTGTGCTTCAAAAGGAGAATAAGAAAAGTATTTCCACCCCTGTATAAGCTAAAAAGCTTTAAAAAGTTGTATCCCTTGTATTAGAAGTCAGTAGCAAGATAGTACAGAATAATTTTGTGTTAACAATTTCAGCATTTCTATGCATCACAAGTATTTCTACATGACCACGTGCACAGATTGCTGGCAAATCTGGAAGATGCTCAAACTGGACCAGTTGTAAAGTTTGAAGAGTATGGGTAAAGAACAAAGATTACTTTTTTTGTAGATACTTCATTTTTAGCTGACTCAACTATTCTTCCATTCTTTAACTTTTCACGAAAAAGGCTTTGAACAAACTTGTGTACCGACCTGTCTAATTTTCAGAGATGCCACCGTCTGTTAATTCAGCTTTTTTTTTGGTCTTTGTAAAATCGGATTTATTTTTCCCTTGGAGAAGGCTGAGGAAGACATCATCCACAATCACTGCTAACGTTTTCAAAACTAACAGGCAGAACTGGGTTTTCTCCTTGTTTTAAAGCACTACAAATCCAATTCAAATTACTATTAGAACACATAGCAGACAAGAGAATTAGGAGAAATCTTTTCCTTCTCCTATCCCTCCAAAAAAGAGCATAAATAGCAAATGGCATTCAGCAAATTATTTTCATAATTAGCTTATCTGTCTGATGAAACAGTCTGTTCTATATATGTTATTTTATTTGACTAAGACATGATGATCAGTAACTAGTCTTATCTTTGGAAGTGATTCTTATTTTCCTTCAATCTGGCAACTAGTACTTATTTTTCCCTGAAGACAATAGCATGGGTTTTGCTGATTGCATAAAACTATTAAAATACAGACAAATAGCTGTTCTTTATTTTTTGTAACTACTGCATCTCAAATTTCAGTAAGGATATTTTAACAAAAAACACCACCATTGAACAGTCTTGCTGAACACATGCCACTGCCTTGATTCCAAAATAGTCTGTTTTACTCTGATTCATCAATTCTGCATTTAGAAGTGCATTCTTTCTCCTTTGGTTTCTGTTGCTTAGCCACATTTCAGAAGTTACTGAATCTACATTAAAAACACAAACAAACCAACATTTTCTGTGTGAACTGACTTTCCAGTACTACTACTCCAGAAAGTAATTAGCCAGGATAAAAAACAATATTAATTAGCTAAATATAGGAGGAGTTTTTTCACTGTATAAAACATGTTCTCAAAAACCACTGGACACGTCAAAGTCTATATAGAACATACAGCCTATATAGTTGTTTCACTGCAATGGTTTTGGTCTTTTTTATATATATAAATACTAAAGACAATTCACTCCCGATACCTAAGAAATCCTTCATATTTTCTGATAGACTATCTTTTCCTAAAGGTTTTAGCTGTAAAATGTATAATTTAGAGTTTATTTATAAAATTAACATCTTAGTACAGCTTTACACATGAATGCAAAACTTCAGCAGCTGGTTTATAACTAAGTAGTACACCACTGATTCAGGTCCCACCAGATCTGTGTTGCCAAATTAGTCAGCCATGGGCTGAACATAAGTGATCTGAATATTTGCTTGCAAGATACAAGAAATGAAGCTTTTTGGCTGTGGAGGTGTATTTATCATAATGAAATCTTGCTCCACAACAGCAGTCTGAAATATTATGAAAACAGTTCTCCCATGAACACAGCAAGATGACTAAGAAACATCCCCATACTTAGGTTACAGTTGAGCTGATATGGTAGTAACTGAAGACTATCTTGACAGCTTCTCCTCTGTAGTTTCACTTGGATAAATTATTCTTTGCTTCACCCAGCAGTTTACTGGTGAATGCATTAAAACTTGTGCATAAAGTAATCCAGAATGGAACATAAATTATACTTCATAAATATTAGCTGGCACAGATTTACTGAGAAGTCATCAGGATCAGACTCCCACCCTTCACTGCAGCTCTGTCACATCATAACTTCACTTCTGAAGACAAGGCTCTGACACCTGTAGCATAACACCCTCAATTTGAGGCACTAAAAGTATTTTCTTGTCAATAAAGTAGTTAGATTGAGGGGAAAAAAGCAGAATCAAAGGACAGCATACTACATAAAAATTGGACTCCCCTTTCATTAAAAGTAAATTTTACTACCTGCATACAAATTGCCATAGAACTTAAAAATACATTCTTTGTTAACATGACACAAATATCCTCAAGCCTGAAACTTTCAAACTTTCTAAAAGTATTCCACAACCAATTCCTTACATTGGCCCTTTCTAAAAAGTATAAAAAGCTCATTTCTGATACTTTTTCAAATTTGACTCATTTTTTTTCAGCAGTGAGATACACAGCACAGCAGGGAGAAGGCAGAAAAGCGTGGCTACTTAACACAAGTACACAGGAGGAGAAGCCAGCACTGAAATGCACAAGGTACTCGCATCAATTCCTTCTGTTTTGCTTCAAAAAAGCATTTGAAGCTGGAAAAGTAGCGCACACAGTTCTCCTAAAAATGCGCTGGCAATGATACTTAATGAATTTCATTTAAATGAGTTTCTCTCACATGGAAGCTGAAGTGAGCTAGGCTGAGTTGATCTAACCTAAACTTGCTCACAAAAAAAGAGGGGCAGGCCCTACTATCTTCCCCCAGAACTCCAGTCCAAGCTCCATGCTCCCTTCACCTCCTTTGCACCAGCTCTTCCACTTAATGCTAAGGGAACAAACAGCCCTGCTAACCTGGCAGAAGCTCAGCCTGCAGAAAAGTTAACAAGTTTTCTGTCATTAGCTGATAAAATCAGTTCACCAAATGGTCAGCCATGCAACAGAGTACAGCACATGACAATGGGTGGCTCTGCACTGACACAAGCAAAATGGAAGGGGAAGACCTCTTATGCTGGAAGCAGCTAAGTGTTACACTCTTTTAGCTTTCTGCACCCTTGCACCTTCAAGCTCATTCTGTAATATATCTAACTATAAATCTTCTAAAGTGTTGCAGCACAACGTTAAAAAGGGAGATTTTCAAAACAAAACAATCAGTGAAACTTTTATAGGAATTTTTGCTTTTCATTTCTGTCAAGTTTGGCTGTAATCCAATTTTGAGCATACTGAAACTCCAATTTATATTTGGAGTTTGGTCTTTCAAAGCTTCAGCCATGTTTACCTGGTGTTTGAGCAGAGCTGAGTAGCCCCAATGACCCTGTCTGGCCTGTGTGGAGCTAGTTTTGATGTTTCTGCATGTGTGCAGAATACATGCAATATCATGCAAATATTTAGCACACCTGCTGTCAGCTATGCTAAATGATTCAATACCATACATGGTTTGCAAGTATCTTACCACCTTTCTTTTTTTAAACTCAAGTCTGTCAAACCTTGTATTCAGCATTTTTATAATGTAAAAGGTTACTGTACATACCCACTGGCCATTATGCTTACATTAGTCATTCAATTTGTAAATAAAGTGCTATATACATGCAGAAACATCAGAACTAGCTCCAGACAGGGTCATCGGGGCTACTCAGCTATGCTCAAACACCAGGTAAACATGGCTGAAGCTTTGAAAGACCAAGCACACTCCAGCAACACTATATGCAAGTAAGGAGCCCTTGCAAATGCTTGATGCAAAAACAAAACAAAAGCATTTGGGATCATTCCAATAGAGACAAAGTGGGTCTAAAAGCATTATCATCATCTCAGAAAAGGGAAAGGTATGCATGACAAATCCTCTGTTTCCTTTAATAATCAAAAATATATGACTAGATAATGAATGCATACATCCATTATCACCTTATCATATTGTCAGAAGACCTCCAGGTCCGAGCTGTGCAAGAAAGCCAGCATCTAACTACTAAAGTAATTAATGTTATCCAAGTGGCTGGCCCTTGCAACTTCCCAGAAGGCATCAAGTTGGATTTGGACTACAAACTGCCAGTTGAATAGCACTGAGCTACAGTAACCATAATATTCCTGTTAGTCATGTCTTATGAGGAACATCTTGCCACTGTTCTCAGTGTTGCTGTGATGACAGATTGCAATGCTAAATAATTTTGATGATACCTACAATGTTATCTGTGCATTACAGTCCTGTTCTAGAGGCCTGTGCTCTCAACTGTGCTAAAGAGACAGTCCCAATCTTACAGTCTGAATTTGCCCATTTTTCATCCCCAGAAGGATGAATTTACTCTTCAAATGTTCCATGCATCTACAAAATCACAAACAGAATACCCGACTACAATAATAAAAACCTATCAGAAGTGTCAATGTCTTCCAGAATTACTGTAGCCTACACAGCACTTAATACTTTGTAGAGATGCCAAGCAGTTAAAATAGAAGGTGCTCTCCTCTGAAAGAATCAACTAATTTGAAAAACTCTAATTAAACTTTATCACCTAGGAAAGAGGTGATTTCTATTTATTCAGTGATCCAATCTCTGTTGATGCTGGTAGAGCAACAGGGAAAGTATCACCAGAAGCATGCTTTAGTCTTTCTCATCTGTAGTTATCCACTTTTCAATACTGCTGGTGTTTGCTGGATTACCCCACTGCTCTAGACAAAACTCTGTCTGATCTAAAATAATTTGTCCATTTGATTTACGAAATGAACTTTATGTGCAACAACAGTCCTCTCACTTTCCTCTGACTGGAAGAAATTTTAGTTAAGTGTGAAAAAAACATGGGAAACTACAAGCAACAGAACTTCTCATTTTCTAACTCAGCTTTTTTGAAAAGCCCTGGGAACATACGATCATTGCCTAATATTCCTCTTGCATCATTTTAACTACAGCCTTAAACACAAAAGGAAATGAGGACCTAAATTAGCTAGTCTCTTTTCAAGTGTGAAAACTTTTAAGTAGCATCACAAAGGGGAGATTAATCCCTAAACTAGCTGAAACAGTTACCTTTTCATACAGCAAGCTTTTCCATTATATTTATTAAGGATATAACCTAATAAAAGACTTGCCCTGAATATTTCAGCTCTTTGTAGCAAGAAAGTGTAAAGTCTTTTCCTTTACATACTCATTCTAATACTATAAGACATCAGAAAAGTCATGTTTGTAGCAAAGATCTTTGGCAAAAAAACACCATTGTGTATCTTGATCAATTTTTTCTTGCAATAATTTTTGTGAATAACACAATGATTTTGGATAAATGAAAACAGGTATGGGAGTTTTAAAATATTATAATGAATGCAACTGTACCTTAACATGCACAGAGTATAAACAGGGCAATCCTTTTTAATTTGGCATTTTAGTAAATTGAGTTGGTTTTCAAGTGGTCAGACACTCATGAAGTGGCAGAACCACGTAGTCACACTGGAGAAATAATGACCTCCTTTCTCATAAGCAACTAGTTTTTAGACTGGTTCAACTATAATGTAATTTCATCCTAACTAGCAAAAAAACTTTCCCATTGTCAGTCATTATTCTTGCAATATTAATAGCCCTGTTCAGCCAATAGCTGAATGAGTTCACAGCACTTCACCACTATTTCAGGCTATATATACACCTTGCACATTACTAGCATCAAAATGTAACTGATATAATTTCTCTTCTTTGAAAACATCTACTTCCAAATTTATAGATACTTCCAGTTCACCAGTATGACCTCATCTTCACATGAAAGTTTATCTTTAAAGGTTACAAAAGGTTTGCACAAGCCAATTTCTCAGTTGCATAATTACATGGTTAGTGATAAATTTCCTAAACCATTCTTTTAAGACTCTACATTTAAGACTCCATTTGGGGGAAGGAGGGCTTTAAAGAAGTCCCTAATATTTTTTTTTTCTTTTTTCCCCACAATCTTTACATTTAAGATACACAAATAAGTCATATTTAGAAACCTTACATAGTGTATCTTACCTTTTTACCCACAGTTAGAAAAGGGAAATCCAGACTCTTCAAGGTCATTATCTTATTGGCAACTCCTAGTAAATTTTGATTTTTTTTTTTTATTCTGTAACTATTGTACTGACAGTACTTTAGAGATTTTCTAGTACATTACAAAGTGATGAAAACTGTGCCACTAAAAAAGTTAGAATACAAGCACTGCCATCTCAACTAGGATAGAAGTTCTGAGTAACTGAGACAGTATACTGGAGAATAAGTAAGTAAAACCTAACCACTGATGTGTACTTAAATATTCTCAGAAATAGAACTTAACTAGCATCCTTAAACATCAGCTAGAAGGAATTAATTTTTTCTAGGTTTTCTACTGTTCACATCAATCCACTCTATATTAGCCAGACCTCCTCCTCTACGAATCCATTCAACCACTTTCTTCTAGAACTATTCAGAAGTTTACCCACCTAATTGCTTACAAAGTCCTCTAAGAAACATTTTGTGTGATGCCACCATTCTTACATTTATCTTAAAGATAAATGGTCCAAAGTGTGCTTTGTTAACTACATAATTCAATTTGGACCATCTGGTCATAATGCTCCTAATGCCCCCCTGCCACCCCACCATTAATCCCCATACACCTTCTTTCCTCCAAGCATCTTCAGCTGGGCAGTAATATCAAAACTTCATTTTCTGCTCATCCTCCAAAATTTGACTGTTACTCCATTTTTCAGAAAAAATTCCTGTGAGGCACTGTATAGAATATTTAACAAATGCACTTTTCCATCTAGTTTCAGAGGCCACTGCAATTAGTTAAACTCATGCTTCAGGAAATTCAAAATAAGAAGACATGGAAGAACACAGAACTCAGGAGTTAGGATCTCTAGTTTGCCACTAATAAAACCAAAACCAACTCATCTAAAACATTTGACTCTAAATAAAAAATAATTTTGTCAAGCATCACTGTAGCATCAACACGGATTTGCAAAACCAAAAATAGCACAAACATCTAAAATTCCTAATTATAGCACACTTGAGAAAGTACTTTCAAGTCCAGAAAGCCCACAGTAAAATACCTGTTCAAAGTTAGAAGCCATGAAGTGACATTCAAATGTTTAAGCAAAGACTGTAAAATCTACTAGCTAAAAATATTTATATGAAAAATAATGCAAGAATTCAACAGTATGCAGGAATACCTTGTCAGCATACAAAATTAGCTGATTGTTTACCTCAGGTAAATTAGCAAAAAATTGGACAAGTCACTCAAACCATCACTACAGCCACTACTATAACCATAGCAAAACACACACACAGAGCAATGTACAGAGTCCTAATGGGTGTTAAGACAGTAAAAGTATCAGATGCTGGGCACACAAGAGGCACGTTGACTCCAATACGCTATTTTTGAAGCATCATTTGGAAATATATGTACCTAAATTTGTTGAAGTGAGTTCTACTTCAACTAACAAATACAAGCAATTGGTATGACTATTAGTCACTTTCAGTGACTCTATCAACGTTCACAGCTATTTTAAAATAACCTCCAAGTTACTTCTAATAGAATACACAGCAGACCTAACAGAGAGAGCAAGAGAATTATCTGTAGTAGTCTGCCTAGCACACTCGACTTTCCAGCTAGAAACATGAAGACTAATTTACACATCACTATTTCTCTTACCTTTTAAACAACTGGGAGCAACCGGGAACTCATCCCCTACTTTTAGTTCTTAGACAAGAAAAAGGCAGAGAAGGGGAAGAGGGAGTTCAAGCATTTCTTGATTTCCTGTATCCTCCTTTGATAGCCAAGTCATTACTTACTAAAAATGGGTTCCTACCACCTTGCAGCAGAACATGTAAGCAGCCAGGGCTCACAACGTCATTCTTACATGGCTAAACTGAGCAAAGAAAATCACTGGTTGGTTGGGGTTTTTTTTGGGGGGAGGGTGCATGTTGTTAAAAATAAATTAAAACCAGGCACTTTTCTGAAAAGGAGGCGGGTCCTCTAACAAAGCAAGTACAAATACAGACATTGCATTCATATTATTACTAATAGAAGAGTGAATTACAATGTTGTCCTGGTTTTGGCTGGGATAGAGTTAATTTTCTTCCTAGTAGCTGGCATAGTGCTGTGTTTTGGATTTAGCAGGAGAATAATGTTGGTAACACACTGATGTTCTAGCTGTTGCCAAGTAGTGCTTACACTAGTCAAGGACTTTTCAAATTCTCGTGCCCTGCCAGCGAGAAGCTGGGAGGGGGCACAGCCAGGACAGTTGACCCAAACTGGCCAAAGGGGTATTCCATACCATATGATGCCATGCTCAGTGTATAAGCTGGGGAGGGTTGGCTGGCAGGCAGCGATTGCTGCTTGAGGACTGGCTGGGCATTGGTCAGTGGGTGGTAAGCAATTGCATTGTGCATCACTTGCTTTGTGTATCATTATTATTACTATTAGCATCATTATTATTATTACTACTACTATTTTACTTTATTTCCATTACTAAACTGTTCTTATCTCAACCCATGGGTTTTCTCACTCTTACTGTTCCGATTCTCTCCCCCATCCCACTAGGGCAGGGGGAGCAAGCAAGCAGCTGTGTGGTGCTTAGTTGCTGGCTGGGGTTAAATCACAACAAATGTAAACAATTGGATCATTTAATACAAAAAGATCTTTTAAGCATTTTTGAGAACATTTGAGTATCTCCTTCAAACAGAGCTGCTCCAGCATTAACTCATCCAGGTTATAATATTAATTTCTTGCCAATTAGCTGGCTTCCACATATGGCATTATCTTGAAACAGAAAACAGAGTGGTACAACATCATGGTACTTTAGATTACTGGTTGAATTCAAAGAGGACATACCCACTGCTGGTGCATCATATTCATCCCCAAGTAAAATTTCAGGAGCAGAATATGCAAGAGATCCACAGCTTGTGGTGAGCTTCTTTCCAGGCTGAAATTTGTTGCTGAAGCCAAAATCAGTCAATTTCACAAGTCCTTGTTTTTCAAAGAAAACCACATTCTCTGGTTTTAAGTCTCTGTGAACTACGTGCAGTTTATGGCAGTAGGATATAGCATGAACTATTTGAGCAAAATATTTTTTTGCCAGATCCTCATTCAGACCTTCTTCATGTTTCATGATGTAATCAAACATATCTCCTCCATCACCTAGCTCTAAGATAAGATAAAGCTTAGTCTGGGTGTCAATCACTTCATACAGCCGTACTATATTGGGATGCTGCACCAGTTTCATGCATCTAACTTCTTGAAAAAGATGTCCAGTGGCTAGAGTGTCCAGTTTGGTCTTGTCAATTACTTTTACTGCTACTTTTTCACCTGTAAAGACATGCCGAGCAAGTTTGACCACAGCAAAATGGCCTCTGCCCAAAGTTTTATCCAAGTCATACAATCCTGCAATTTTTCCATCATATCCTCGTTTGAAGCCTGCCATTCTGCTTCAGAAGATGAAATAATATTTACGCTCTTTGGAAACGTGATCTTTTCATATAAGAGTATCTGATGCAAATAAATAGTCCATTGTCACTGCCAAGCATACCTAAAAATAAAGAGACAAGATTACATATTTGTATAAAAATAAGCAAAATTATTATCCTGTAATTCTTCTAAAGTTACATTGGCACATTATTACAGATTATTTATGAAACTCTTCAGGGGTTTTCGCAAAGGGTTTGATAAGCCGTGCTGTGGTAACCAACAGATTGCCAAAATCACATTAGCAGTATGCTTGAAGAAAGTGAATTTCAACAGTGCAATAATGACGATTTCTTTGAAACTCAGTGGCCTTCACGTTCTTGAGTTAGAAACCTTGCAAGCAACACTTGAAGACATCAGTGTTATAAATCTGTAACTTTGCTGGCTACATCAGAAATCAGCTGGGCAGCACAGAACATTGACAAGAGGAACATGCTTCATTTATCTTATTTTCAGCATATTCTTTCATGTTGCAGTGTGAAACAGCTCTAATACAAAGTTCTGATGGTATGACTTTGGACTTTTACCTTCTCCCTTTTAAGAGCTTCCTGTTTAGCAAAGCTAAATGTTGTTTGAGCATTATCAATCAATACTGTAATTACAACAAATGAACAAAGCTTTACAGGCTGAAATGTAACATTTGGGTTGGATGTACTCTTAGTGCTAAATAAAATGTCTTGTTAAATATTTTGACTGGAGTTATAAAAACTGGTGATAAAAAGTTTGTATGTAGGCTGCATATGTTCAGCAGTCCTAGGAATGAGTCAGGAGAAGGGGAAGAAGAGTGGAAATGAAGGGGAGAGAACTCAAGAGTTCAGCTTATTTGTGCTGAACTCCTGCTCACCAGCTATTTTGACATTTAAGCAAACAAGATCCAAATTATAAAATGTCCATATTTAAACCTGTTTTTGAAGGTCTTATGTCCCATTGTGATTTTTTTCACACACAAAACTTCCCAAAAACTTAGACTGAGTTTAAAAAAAAATCTGTAGCTATCAAAAAGCTGACAATTTCTCCCACTTTGAGTGCAAAGTAGCTAGAAATATGAAAATTAGATGGCTTATTGCCAACTCAATAAAATACAGAAAACATAGCTCTTTAATATATTTTGTTTCAAAACTGAACTTCAAAAAGAAAATCTTTGAAATGAAAGCTGGCAAACAAACAGCCCCTTACATTAGTTATTCTCAAGTCAAAATGTAAGCATTAGATTAAAAGCATTCCATGCTAAACAAGTTATTTCACAGGCAGTGAAACTAATGAACTTGGTTTCATATGGATTCAATTACAAGGTTGGGGGTCCTATGAGGATTCTCTGATGTTTAACAAGCTCACCTTACTGCTTCTCTCAGCTGGAGCCATGGTATAACCTCTTCTCTGTCCAGCTGTCTAGCTTCACAAAGTCCATGGGAATTCAGTCTGAGACCTCCACCCCTGTAAAATTCGAATGAAATCAATCAAATTCTGAGACCTCATAACTTAGACAAGGAACAGGGTAAGTGTAACAATCATATAAACATTGGGGTTTGGGTTTTTGTTTTTCTTTAAAGGTAATCAAGCTTTAAAAAACTTCATTGGGTTTCGTGTTACTGTACCTTTTCATTCTGCTACTAAGCACTGTGCTTCAGATGCTCCTCCAAAAACTACTCCACTTCACTATAAGGTGCCATAATTTCAAAACTGGGGTTGGCATATCTGCTTCCCAACGTGTCCCATACTGCTCACCTTACCAAGTTTCCCCTACCACTCCCAATTAACCATGTAATACCATCCCATCCTTATTCCAGAAAATACAAAACTAGATTAGAGCATGCTACATTAAGCCAAATGCCCATGTCAAACAGTCTCCTACCTGCTAAGTAACCATTAGAGGATGCACAGGGAAGAACATAGTACAATGGCAAACATAATAAATAATGAAACTCTCCTTATCTTTAAGAGATTCAAAAACTTCTTTACATCAGAGTGCAGTGACTTTTTGTTTAATAATGCTTGACAGATTCCACCCCACCCCTCCCTGTGAAACTGGGCAGATGCTTTATTTAAGCATGTGCATTTTTAGCATCAAGAACGTCCTGCAACAAGGCATTTAATAGCTTAACTATGTGCTGTGAGAAAAACCACTTCCTCTTGTTTGTTTTTCATCTTCTGATAATTTGTGCATCTTCTTATTCACCGTCTGTTCCAAAACAAGAACTATCATACCCGTATTTACCTTGCCTCAAGCAACTCACAGTTTTAGCTTCCTCCCTTCCTAGCTTCAGTTCAATCTTGTTCCAAGTCCTAGTCTGTCACTCCTTCTACAGAGGTTATTCCACAGGCTTTAGCATTCTTCTCACCTTTCGCTACACATTTTCTGGTTTGTTCTAGACTACTTTCTTAGGCCAATTTGGTTGGGGGTTTGGTTTTTTTTTTTTTTGGACTACTACTGAGCACTGACATAATGTTTTCATGTAATGCTTTATTATAGTTGTATAATGTTCCATCATACTGACCTAACTCCCAAAATGCAGGCTAATGAAAAATAGCCCATGTACACACATAAACCACCTAACCTGTATGAAGCAATAAGGGAGGTATTAATCAACTGTGCCCCATACCGTTGTGCGAGTCCAGAGTCTCAATCCTAAAAGATTAAAAAAACCACCCCACACAAACATGCTTTATAGAACTGCTATTTCCACAGCACCCTAATGAGACTCTTCACTGCTTATAAAGAAAATTTAAAAAGAGCACACAAACTTAAAGACAACTCTTTAACTGCCACTAGAACATCACCCCTCCTTACGAATCTGTTTTACCCATAATGCATCCTATAGTCAATACCTTAAGCTAAACTACTTAACAGTTTTAGAATCCTTAAATTTAAAAAAACCCTTATGTCAAAAAAAAAACCCCACACCCACACAGACAGCCATTCCCTATGCAATTGAAGTTACCAACACCACAAACTCCAGTGCTCAAGTTTTTATAGACTATTTCTTTCTTGAATGTTAAATCAAACCTCAAGATTTACATCTCTATTCATACAAATTCATCACATCCTACAAATCTGGCCCAGATCATGAAACACCTTTACTCTCTGAGGAGGAGATGCGGCTTTAAAGGATATTTTTCTGTTAAGTCTTGGATTCAAAAACAACACCTGCACACAAGACAGAGGTTTAAGTGCATGGCAAAACCAAAGTTTTGTTACTGGAAGAGGTAAGGAAGATGGAGGTAAAAAGGCCTCAGTCAATTTTTACTTAGCTTTTCTTTATTAAATTCAAGAAGGTCCCATGCCTGGCAGAGCAAAAGGGAGAGAGCAAACCCAGCGAGATGTAACAGAATGTAACTTGTCTGAATTTAAGTAACTACAACACTCAGCAGTAAGGAAAGATTTATACACAATTATTTTGTTCACTTGGCACATTCTCAACCATCTTTGTACAAACTCAGCAAGTGATTTATCTCTAAATGACAGAATACACATAAACATCAACCTATCAACAAAATTCCAGCAAAAATCAGTTATGCTTAAGCCACAGATAAATACATCACACAGTAATCAATAGGATAAAAGCTTACAGAATGGAAGATAAACTACACTTACTAATGTTGCAGCCCCATTAGCTGAAATAAAATTAATGCAGATTCATTAACAGTTTAACAAAGTCTCCACAATAACTGACCAACTAACTTTTCATTCTGTGGTTTTAAAAGAAATCTCCAGAGATGCAGCTCCCACAGCTAAACACAAGGGTCTTAGACGCACACACGTTTTGAAGTCAACACGCCAAAATTAAGAATTGTTAAGTAGTAGCAAAGGGATGCAAAACTGTCATAGTGCATATAGATACAAACCTTGATTACAATTTAAATATGCTACCTAAAGGATCACAGTTGCTATACCAATACTTTTCAGAGAAGTGGTTTCTTTTTCTCAGTTTCTCTCTAGAGTAAGAAAGCAGAATTTTGAAAGCACTAAAGGACCAACTAAGAGTGCAGTTTCACAAGGTACCAGCTTTTGAGCTGAAGCCTCTTTGTGACCCTTTCTTTGCAGTTGTCTCCCTAGTTACATCAGTAAAACTTTGGGGACTAACTATAAATAGAATCATCCAAAACTTCCAGATTTCACACCTCTACTACCATCACACTCCAAAACAGGGTTAGTTCTAATGACACATCATTTCAGTGATCCAGTTTACAATGTGACCTCTTGAACATTTTTACCAAATGAAGGAGCTGCAAACTGCAGCATACGACAATCAAAATTTCAACCAGCCATACTTTGCCAGCAAGCCAAACTACAGCCTGACCAAAAACAATTAAGGGACAGTTATATCACAGAAAATAGTCACCTGTCTTTCTTTTAATTCACATTACCTCAAGTCCTTTATAAGTTCATTTTTCAGCATCAGAAAGTTTGGGTTTTCTGGTAGGCGAGCTTACTAACCATTAGCAGCATTTAATCCATGTGGCTAATTATGGTTTTAAAAATGCAGTCTTCCCTAACTATACCAGAAATCAGCTACTCCCCCGATACTCATTTTATGCAATGTAGACATTTACCAGTAAATAGATTCAGAACAGATCCTTGCTTCCATAGAAGCTCATATATCCTATCCCACAAAATACTGCAAACAGTCTCTGTAATGGAGATCTGCAGAAGCCGTTTTGTAACATCACATGCATCCTATTAAGAGGCTTAACAACAGTACTGTGATTCAACCATCTCTAAAACATGGATGAATAGATCTCTAATAGATCTGTTTAGAAAAACAGCATGTTTCAGAGACACTAGTTTTTCTTTAAGCAATTCATCCGGTCCAGAAAGTTTCATTAGATTATATATTACATGTAAGAACAGCCTAATTCATCTTACCTTAATGTCTGTACCAGCTTCTTACTTTGGAAAATGAAGATTCAAGGTCCCATTTCAACAAAATGTTATAATACTATCAATGCAAAAACTTCCCTTCATTATCAGGCTAACAGACATAAAAGCTGAAGTAATCTTCACTGAGGCTCATCCGGCCACAGACAGCTAACCATTCCTGCCTCCCTTCACGATAAATGGAGATTCAGTCAACACAGATAAGAGTCTATGATAAAACAAATTGCACCCTAAAGCAGATAGCTAAATAGATCAAATGAATCATTTCTTAAAAGCACACATTTTCATTTTCTGTAATAGGAGTTCAGGATGACTAGTTCAGCGGATGTACATATTATATACATCCACAAGACAGATTAAGTAAGTTTCACCCTGCTTCTCCTTTTGCTCTCTTTTGTCTCAGATGAATAACAACATCTATACCAATTATTTACTTACTACATAATTATATGTTGAGACTTATGTTGCTATTCTTCCTAGGAACAGCAAACCAAAATTTGACATAAACTGATCAGAGAGATCCAGAAGCAATTTTTTTTACTCTGAAAGCAATTTGTACAAATCATCAGGATCCGAGAGCAAACTGAAGGAAATACCCAACTCAGTATACAAACTGCAAGTATAATTTTTCACTTTTTTTCCAATATTTCCTATAAATTTTTATCTGCTACCCTACTCTAAGATACCTTTACAGCCTAATCCATGAGCCTTTAGAAACAGTCTATCTTTGTTACTGTATGAGCCACTACTTACATGTGATGATGTTACACCTTCACCAGTGTGTCCATCTACCATCCCGGAGAGGGCTTTTGATCGCCTTTCCTTTTATATAAGGGAGAGCCAACATGCTAGAAACAGGTACTAAGTGTTGCAAGAGTGAAGCGTGAAGAACATACACACTTAATGCATACCACATGCTCTGAAAACTAGTCATGACTCAATTCCTCCAGAGTATTTGAAACTTTTTAAGCTTCATACTACCCAACATTCCTTGACTATTCAAGACACAGTATTGGACTTAAGATCCCAAGAACCTGTGTTCTCCTTTTGTTTCCACTCACAGAGGTGTCACAGTCCAGCAAAGCCCTTCCTCCCCCACCTTCCTGTGACCTAAGCCTTCACAACTACCATTCAAAGGTACTCAAAACAAACGACAGCAATCTATACCTCCCCTACAGCCAAACACTTTGCAGATGCAGCATTCTTGGAAGGGGCATGACACACAGGGGCAGCGGTGTTACAACTCAGCCCTTATATACACAATGCTATCTAATGCTTTATTTCCCACTTTGCATGACTGCACCACAGCATACATGTGTATCTTCCCCTTCACTGATGACAAACCCCATAAACTCTCCAGCTCCTGACAAGTTCCACAATAAAACACTACAGTAGATTTTTCAAGGTGTACATGCACTTCTTTTATTTTCATATTAGGCCTCATTATCATCTCCAACAGCATCAGCATCCACCTCATACTACATTACTAAAATGTCAAGATGTACCAGCAAATCTCTCTACCATTCGTCATGGCTACACCTAAATTGAAGAAGGTAACAGTTATCAAGCAGTTCTATGTTCCAAACATAAAAAGAAGAATTAACCTGCACAATTTAATGGTATTCCCTAGCTTTAAATAGTCTTCAGAATTTTGCTCTGAAAAGATATGAGAACTGTCAATTGCTGACAAAGTTTGGGAAGCCTGTAGTGAAACATTAGTGTTTCATTATTTCAGAATGTATTACAGACATCAGAGCTACTGATGCCTAGCCTTAACTCTTCTTAGAATCCAGAAATAAAAGCAAAATGCGAACAAGAATGCTTCAACTCTAAGGTCCATTATTCAGTGAACGGTCAGTAGCAGAAATACTTGGCAGGCCAAATTTAATAGAACATTGTTCCTGGACCTATAAACAAAAGGTTGGGGGAGGGTAGCATTATAGATTTGAGAAGAAATAAAAGTTACTAACATTATTTTGTAACAGAAAATTATGAGAGCCTGCATGACCTGAAATCTAAGAGCAAGACTTTGAGGCAGCTCTGATGTACAAGAACAATTAAACTTGAAAAACATCATGCACGATTCAGAAATAAATGTATTCTTTATTTGACAATATCCTTAGACAAGAAATTCCCAAACTTTTAGACCTACAGATTTCTGTCTACCATCCTATTTTCTTGAAGATTAGTACAGTCACATCAAGCATGGAAAACTTAAGCTTTCTTCTTTCACACAGGTTTGCAAAGCTGTGGTAAGATGTTTGCAGACCACTAGTAAAGAACAAACTAAAATTTGATAACTGTGTTGTAGAAACCCCACTATACAGTTGACATCTTTGTGAAAATCATCTTCAATACAGGCAAGTGAAAAAAAGCCACTGGATCTGAATTGGTCCTTCAAGGCCCCCCACTTTAAGAGTTGAGAACAGGTATTTCCTTTTTCTTTCACAAGAAGTAGGTGAGTGAGGAAAAAAATACAGACAACACTGAAGTAGGTATATATTGCAAAGCTATAGCAAGATAGTAGTAGCAATAGTAAGATTACGATTAGAGGGTAGACGCCGAAGCTGTTAAGATGACAGATGTGCTAAGAGTGACCAAGCTATGATCCATTGACAAACCCATGATTAGTAGTCACTGCCATCGGTTCCAACTGCCTCTAGTTGTGAAATGTGTTAAAAGCCCAAGATACTTTCATAACCATGCTGACAATCACTGTAGTTCACAAGGCACTTTCCATTTCTAACAGGAGGTATTACACAAGACAAATGCAATCTGCCCTATGGATTTGAGAACTCGGCAATAGCTTTACACCATTTAAAGTCCTCACACCAGCCACAGCTCTGAAAGCAATTAATTTCATATTGTCTCTGTTCTCCTCTTGTGCCTACTCTCAAAGTCCCTAAACAAGTAAAAAAAAAAATACAAACAGACACCACCACCCTGTTGACATATCACATGCTTCAACAATACACTACTTAAGATCTAAAGCTGCTCTTAAAAGTATTATTGCAGAGGGAGGGAAGAATACCAGACCTTCCCAAATGGCTGTGTCCCCTAAATTATCTTCTGCAAAGTAGTATGTGCTAACATCTTTTAAAAAGGACTTGCTCCAAATTTTATGATATCTGCTAGTACTTTCTTTTTGCATCTGTAAAATCAGTTACAAAACTTTGTTCAGACCCTGTGATGTCATGATATATATAAAAAAATTACTTTCAATTGAAATTATCATGTTTTGCAGTTCCCACTGAAAGAAAAATTTCTCCTCAGCTACAGGAAATTAACATGGGTATCTTAGTTACAGACATTCATAAACCTAACCAATCAAGATCTGGTATCAAAGTAGTCTGAAGATCACAGAAACCAAGAAGCTTTTCAGTCAACCATCTTATAAGCAAGAGAGATAACTCATGGTAGTTGGAATCCCTAGCCCAAAACTATACTTTCCCACGCTTGATAAGCAGCATCCAAGTAGCTCCTCAAAGGCTTTAATATTCTGAATTTCATCACATTTTCTTCTCTTTTTTTCTCAAAATAACATGAAACTGATGAAGAAATACTTTGCATATCAGACAGAAGTCATATTATTGTGAGTCATGATGGTATCACTATCTTTTAGACAGGACACTACGTCTTTGTTTCCAGAAAACCTACCGCAGGAACTTTGCAGAAAACAGACAACTCAGATTTCTATTCCACCAATCTGGACTCTTTAAGAGGAATTGCTTCATCTACTCCATGGTCATGAATTCTCAGAATTGTTTCACCTTCTTCAATCATCTCTTTATTAAGATTACCACATAATTTTCTCATGCCAGACAGCGTAGAAAAGATAACTGACAGGAGTGCTAAACATTCCACCATTAATCAATGAACACTTCAGTGTGTCTTAAGATTTTAATAAGTTACCACTGTTGTAACACCTAACATCATCTTTGTTGTGTAAATTCAGAATCACAAACATGACTTTTATTCTGTATCAAGGGAGGTGAAAGCATCAAATGCTAGCTCAAATATGAGTATTCAGATGCGAATATGTGCATGCATTGTTAGTACCTATTAAAAGCAGTAATAATTTCTATTAAATTTCTTAAGAATGATCTCTAAGCTCAAATTTCAGATAGCTTCATTTGTTTAGCAATCTCTCCGATAGTCAATTCAAGCACTTACATTTTATGTCAAGTTGCCTCCGAGATACTGACATTTCCCATCTAGGACAGAAACTACTTAAACCTTAAGAAACAGCACCTACCCCAACCTGCAGTTACTCATTTTCAATACTTTATCCTCATTTATAGCATCCTAAATTAGCTAGGAACCAGCAGACACCTGAAATTCATGATGCTTCAACATGAACTAAAATTATAAAAGTCTAGGCTATCTTCTTATCTCTCAAGTAAAGTTGGTTTAAGTCCAGTCAGTAACTAGATATGAGACTGCTGCAGCAAACACTTAATGATATATGAAGAGTGAAAAACAGCCTGTCAAATTCAGTGCAACATTCATGCCCCAACACTGTTGCAGAAGATCACTGTATGACAGATTCAGCTTTTCAGAATGCGAACATGCTCTGGTTTATACTTCACAAGTGTAAAAACTACACAGCACTTTTTCCTCATTAAGTTCTTAACATCGGTGACTTAATCAACTTACGTGTACCAGAACTCTGCCAGGGTAAGTTATCCTAGAATTGTAAGTGAACATACAGTTTTTCAAATCCTCTTAAGCTCTTATATAATACTGTTATGTGTATTAAAACAACAGCTACTTTACATTATTACAGAAGCTGTAGCATTCCAGTGAAGTGCTTGAAAGTAGTGTGACAAGAAGATGCACAGAACCTCATAGGTTACTAAAGTTAAGAGCTTATGCAATTTAATATTAGCATATTCATCATAAACTGCAGTTCAGCCCTATATACAAAAGGTAGTGGCCCTGGTCTTAACCATGTTTCATCGGTTTCTTATTTTAAGACATAATTGGAAAACACTATTAAGAAGGAATGGACAGAAGTTCATCAAGAAGTTTTACAGCTACAGCATTTCAGTGGAATTCTGAAAGCAGACAAAAATCCAAGAAAAGTGCATTATTTCGTAAGACACACATACTGAGGGAAAAAAAAAAAAGCTAGCTATACCAGGACACCGTGCCCTTGAAAGCAAGGCAGGCAAAGCAAGACAAAGGCACCAGTTTGGCATTACAGTTGCTAGTGGGATAAAAAGGACAATGATACACTGAAGGTGTAGACTGCAAAAGAATTATTCAAATATGATATCGAAGGCAGGGAGTTAGAGCCTTAGAAGAGATCAGGTTGGTCAGAACACTGCACAAGGAAGATGACTACTGCAAGTAGAAGAATATCTGCAGTAGCATCTTAACATGCTATTTGTTTAAAATAATCAGAAAGCAGACTACGTATCCACAGTGCAACCACCCACAACACATGGGAATATCAGTTCTCATAGCAAGATGATTTGAGGAACAGCAGTAACCTGTACAGAAATGTAAGTATCCAAAACTCAGTCTGTACTTTCTTGCTTCTCAGTTGTGTAAAAAGGAAAAAACAAAAGAAGTTTATCACTAAGTCCACTAAGATGCCATCTTCCCCTTTCCCTGTTTTTGTTGGAAGCCTCAGGTGTGGATCACAGAGGTTCTCTTAAAACAGTGAGATGAATGTGCTGTCTTAGATGATACCTTGCCTACCAGGTAATACTCCAGCATTCAGGTTAGCTTCTTTTCCCAACCACTTGAAAAATCATGCCATGATTCTACCCCTTTTCTAAGCATTTAGAATATTCAGGAAAAATATGAGACAAGACTTGGACCTTCTCCTCCTTAACTTTTGTTGTTAAGTCCTCAAATCTGGATGTTTTCATGCACTAGAAGTAAAAGGGGCAGATATTAGTCTATTTAAAGTTAACATTTCAACATGTTCCACAAAGTAAAATTTGACTGCATTAAATAGCAATGACTGTTAGCTCTTGTAAGTTTGTTTCAGAGTCCTTATTTCTAAGGATCAGCAATAGTACAAAAATAACCAGCAGTCAAATTCCTACTTTTTGTGATATACTTATAGCTATCGAACCCCCCCACCATTCATTAACCCAGTTCCTAATGGAGCATGCCTTGCAAGAACTGCTAAATTCTAACATAATAAACATTTGCTTGTAAACACTTCTATATAGATTTCATTTTGCTGAGTTTCATTAAACTGGTCCTTCCCGAGAGCCTGAAGATCTAAATATATCCATAATAAACAACTCCAAAAAGCATCCTATATGACTAACTAGTGACTGCACTACAGAGGGCAGGCGTAAGCAGATTTGCATGCAATTCATTCATGCTAGATGGCTGTAAATCATACAAAACACTTCATCTGCTCCAGGAACTGCAATGGTACCACTGAAGAAACCACTTCTTTGCATATCTACTCTTAGCAAGCTCTTGAAAGCAAGATGATCAGTAGGAAACTATCTATGCATAAGCAAAAACCTAAAGCTTTTTATATGCCTATATCCCATATAAAGCTTTCTCCTTCACAGGTATTCTAGCATCCCTTACCAATAAAAATATCCAATCTGAAAAATAGGTCACATTTGTCACCAACCATCCTCTGGCCAATATAGGCTTTTTCCCTAGCGGATGTTCTCCAATGCTTTACTCAGTCTACTCATTAAAAAAAAAAACCAACCCAACCACCACCACCAAAACCAACCACGCATCTGTCCTTCAGCTATTACCAAGACTGTACGTCAACCACAAACATCTTTAAAAGTCGTCTTCCCTAAATTTAACTAGTGGAGTACCATCTGGGTGCCAAAACCCACCCAGCGAAAAGCAGAGACACCTCTCTCCAGGACTTAACTACTTATCCGACCGATTTCGATAGTAATCTAAAGGCAGTAAATCCAATGCAGTAAGTGTATTGACAGAAGCAATACATGTATTGACAAAGAACACGGGCTACTCGTGCTTTCAGCCTCTGTCAGGGGCATGCTCCAGCTCTGCGAGCAGAAAAGACGCCAGCTTGCATTTTGAGCAAACCTGTTGGCTACGCACCTGGTTCCGAGGGGTAAGATGCACCGTCATTCCCCCAAAACGCACCCGCGACCGGACCGACTGGCTAACCAGAGGGCTTTCGCCTCGCTTGTTTATCTTTTCTCCAAGCGACAGAGAAGACGAGGCGGAGCAGGGGCCAACTCGCCGCTACTTTTCCCGCGGCGACCCCACGCTGCTCCGGGGCGGACGGCGGGGGCACGGACACGAGCGGGCACAGACTCGCGCGGGGTCAGATGTCAGCCGCGCGGCGGGGAGCCGGTCACACGCACGCCTCCCCACGCGCGCTGCTACCGCGGGGACGCGTCGCACGGACGCCGCCTCGCAGGGGGAGAGGGCTCGCGTGGGGCGCGCCGGGCTCTGCCGCGCCAGGGGGGGCACGGGAGGCCCCCGCCGAGAGCCCGCCGTCCCCGCACTAACACCCGCTTCTCCCCGCCCCGCCCCCCCAAATCCCTCTTCTCAAGCCCCGGGCGGCACCCACACACCGACCTTCGGCGGCCGGGAAACGTGCCCCCCACCGCCGCCGCCTGGGCCGAGGCCGCCACTGGGCCGGCCGGGAAGAGCTCGGCGGGCGAGGCCGGCTCCGGGAGAAACGGAAAGGCGAAGGGAGGGAAGGAAGAGAACCCACCACACCCCACCGGGCCGGCCCCGTCCTCGCCGGCCCAGCCCAAGCTGAACCCGGCCCAACCCCACCGGCAACTTACCGCCTGCAGCAGCGGCGGCGGCGGCTTCTCCTCGGGCCGCCGCGCCCCGCGCCGCCCCCTGCATGGGCAGCAGGCGCCGCGACTGCCCTCGGGAGCGGCGGCGGGGACGGGGAGCGCGGCGGGAGGGGAGGGAAAGGGTCGAAGACGCCAGCGGCAGCAGCGGGGAACCTGGGCTGGGCCGCGGGGGCTCGGGGGCGGCGGACTGCGGCGACTCCTGCCCCACAGCGGGCGGGCTGGCTGGCCGGCCGGCCTGCGCTCCGCCGGGCCCTGCCGCTGCGGCGACTCCGAGACGCAAACTGACAACAACGGCCGCGGCGGCTCGCGGAGAGCCGTTGGGGGGGGGGGGGGGGGGGAGGAGGAGGGGGAGGAGGGGCGGGGGCGAGGCGGGGCAACGGGCACCCGCGCGAGCCCGCGAGCCGGCCGCCGCCGCGCCTGCGCGGTGGGGAGGCCGCGCCGCTGCCGTCACGGCGGGCCAATGGGGCTCGGGGGGCGGGGCGGGAGGGGGCGGGGCAGCGAGTGGCGGGTGGGGAGGGGAGGGGAGGGGAAGGGCAGGGCAGGGGGAGGCCGCCTGAGGGGAGGGCAGGAGCGCCGGGGACGCGGGTGGGTCGGCCGGCGGCAGTCGGGGGCAAGGCTTGCGCCCGTTCCTGGCTGCCCCTAAGCGCCGGCTTCCTAAAGGTCCCCGGGCAGTTCGCCCTGGAAATGGGGAAAAGGAGAGGGGAGGGCGGCCCGTTGAAGGTCTGAGGAGAGGGCGAAGCCCGCGGGCCCGCCGCCGGGGTGGCGGCCGCTCTGCTACGAGGTCGCCGCCCCCTCTCCCTCTGGAAGGGGATGCTGGGCTGGAGGGCTAATTAAAGTGGTGAAATGGCCACGCCTGTGTTTCCTGGCTGGTCCGTTCCCGTGTGAAGGGGCTAGAAATAATGGTGTGTTATTGAGAGTATAGAGGTGGTGCCCCTTGTGTCCTAGGCAGCTCGCCGGGGTGGCGATGGTGTGCGGGCAGCGAGGCACGCTGCCGTCGGATTCCCCTGTGGTGAGGAGGGCAGGGTCAGGATGGGTGGTGGAGGTCAGCTGGAAGCAGGGGTAATGAAGGGAAAGGATGACATTGGGAGAAAATAGGCCAGGGAATGAGCCTGGCAGGTGTTTCAGCGGGAAACGGCTGTACATGCAATGAAGGGGAGGGAAAAACCTGGAATGATTGTGCTACAGAAGTGTATGGGCTCCTACCTGCTAAGGGGTATGAGCAAAGCGGTTGCTTGGAGCATCAGAAATAAGGCAAGACTTTCCTCCAAAGATCAAGGAAAGAAAATCTTCGAATAGCCAGGGAAAGGGGAGACTTAAAAGTGGCACTTTTCAAAGTGCTTTTTTTTTTTTTCCCCCCCAAATAGAAATGGCCAATCAAGATACATGGAGAGAGAATACAAAACCTCATTATAGTGAAGCCAAATTTTAAGAAAAAGTTTGATAAATGGTTTTTGGTTTTCCCCATGCTTTGACAAAATTTACATGTCATTCCGTTGTGAATAGCTTATATTACACTGTACAGCAGGGGCTATTGAATTGACCTGGAATTTCTTAGGTTGAAACCAATCATTTGTGAATAAACTCAACTAGAAAATACAGTTCAGGAAATAACTGAAATAGTGTGATCATATGTAATAAAAAGGACCTCGTGATTTCATATTTTAGGGTTCAAAAGAGAAATGGAAAAAAAATACATCAAGATTTTAGGACATGTTGATTCTGATCGCTGCTTCCTAACGAGAAGGAGAATTTCTTCTTCGCTTTGTCGTCCTTTAGACCATTCAGTAGGCCCGATTCTCCACTCTTACACCAATTTGACACCAATAAAACACAACCGATTGCTGAATTTACAAGATGGATCTGATGTAAGAGATTGCAATAACCAGCCTCATTTACTCAATGTGATGAGTCTTTGTAGATGAGTATGCATGAGACTGAAAAGAAGAGGGTCAAGGGTATGTGCAGCACTTAAGGGGAGACAACAGGGACTGGAAGGAGTCTGGCAGTCAGAGCGGGCTGGAATTTAGTCCAGGCTGGTTTGCCTTTTTTCAGGCAGTTTTATTACTGCTTACACTCGATGGCACGCCGCTGGGGTGAGACCCATACCCATTCCTCCAACAGGCTAACGTAATTCTACTGGCGTATGTACAGTCACTTACGCTGGGCTTTGTCTTCAGCGGCACAGGGCCTTGCTTTGGTCTTGTGAGGTTTTTCGCAGTGAAAACTTAATTAATGTGGTAGCTACATGCCTGTAAAATCAGACAAGCTGCAGCTAGGTTGCTAGGGGAGGTCAGGACTACGCTGCTGCTTTTGGTTGGCCTCACCTGGCTTACCTCGCAATAGAAGTGCGGTGCCTTGTGTCCACGTCGGTTTTAAAACAAGATAGCTGATACGTGTTAGCTATGCCACAGCAAAACACACCTCACCTGTCAGTCAAAGCCTGAATGTATTTGTCCTGGAATGGTGACAGCAACAGCCTCATACACCTGGTTGCTCATGGTGTATATGCATCTGAATCAGACCAGACGACATTCCTCTTTGCTAAATCCAAGCTTAATCTACTGTAGAAAGAAAATGGTAGACAATATTTGTTTTTACAGAAGTCTCACATTAGAAACAACCTTGGTTTATATAAGATACTAAACGTGTAAGCCATCTGTGAAAAGTATGTAGTATATAAACACATACAAAATTATTAGTCTACAGTATTTGAGAAGGGATATGTTTTTCAAAAGATGAATCGTTACAGTTCACCTGTTTCAAAAATTAGGCTAATACTTCATGTAAATTATTTTGCACCTTTGCAATGAGATGTGTTTGAAATGCAAAGTAGTGAAAATGTTGGGATGTTTCAAAGTGCATGAGGCTTAAATAATGACTTTGGACCAGCCTTTGTCAGCCTGTCCATTCTCCCTAGTAATTCCCAAACCCACTGGTCAAATCTGAATTAAAGGGGTAGATATCACCAGAATTACATGTTTTCGTAAGTGTCATGAAACTAGGGCTAGGTACTGGTGAGTAACCTTACCTGTACTCCCTGTACAGCAAAAGCTGCAGTGTGAGCTCACCCTTTATTAGTCACAGGAGAATCCGCATGGATGAGAGTGGCTTTTTCCCCTCAGGGTGGAAAAAGCTTCAGTCAAAATTCACACTTCATTAGACACTGGATAATCTGAGCATGAGGCTCAAATCCATAGGCCTCATTAGTTCCCTTTCATTATTAAATTATTAACAGTTTCCCTGACAAAGCAGAACAAAGCAGCTGCCTTTGGACAGATATAGAAGAGTACAATTTATACTGAAGCTTATGCAGGACATTCAGATACTACATTTCTTAATAATCTCAGTGCTTGCATTTGAACGTTTTGTACATTTCCACCACCAGAGTAGCTAACTCAGGTTTCTGGGCTTATGCAGAAACTGCTGCAAATGCCCAAAGGAATCCATGCAGTCTCTTTTCTGAGGTCAAAGCTCAACTAGAGTTAACACGTGGAAGGGATCTCAAGGACAGGAAGAAGAGCTTCTACTGCAACTCCAAGAGTAATAAAAGACTGAAAAAGGAAAGTGTGGGCTTCTTCCCAAATGGGGCAAACGATCTAGTAACAATGGAAATAGATAAGGCTGTGGTACCCAGAGCCATCTTTGCCTCAGACCTACTAACAGGGTCTCCCAGCTCTCTGTGCTTAGGATTCAAGGAGGAGAACTACCAGCAGTGGGTGAGGATCAGGTCAGGGATTGCGTGGGAGAACGCGACCCATAAACATGCATGGAACCAACTGAGCTGTGTCCAAGGGTGCTGCGGGAGCTGGCTGGTGTCGCTGCAAGGCCTCACTTTTTTCTTTGAAAGATCATGGAGAATGGGAGAGGTCCCCAATGACTGGAGAAAAGCAAATGTTGTACCTGTCTTGAAAAAAAACCCAAAGGGAAACTGCTGGCTGATCAGCCTCCCTGCAGCCCATGTGGAAGTCCACATCCTCTTGGAACACTTTTCTGGGCTCAGGAAGGAGGAGGTGGTCGGGAAGAGCCAGCATGCATTTATCAAGGGTGAATCATGCCTCACCAACCTGATGGCCTTCTGTAATAAAATGACTGGATTTGTAGATGAAGGAAGAGCCGTGGATATCATTTACCTTGACTTTTGACACCGTCTACCACAATCTTGTATCCAAATTAGGATATTATGGTCTGGATGGATGGACAACCACATGGGTAAAAAACTGTTTGGATGACAGGGCTCAGAGGACACCGGTTAATGGGCTGTACTGTGTCCAGAGGCCAGTAAGAAGTGGAGTACCATAGGGGTCTATCCTGGGACCTGACCTATTTGAAGTCTTTATCAATGCCTAGAGGAGATGACAGAGTGCCCTCTCATCAAGTTTGTGGATGACAGCACATTGGTGGGACTAGTCAATACGGTCGAGGATAAAGCTGCCATTCAGAGGGGCTCAGGCTGGAGGAATGGGATGACAAGAACCTCATGAAACTGAACCAGGACAAATGGTACCTGGGACAGACTAACACCCTGCAGGGTACTGGGGTGGGGAGCAGCTCTGCGGAGAAGGGCTTGGGGTCCCGGGGGACAGCTGGGTAAGCCCAAGCCAGTGATGAAGGCTAACAGCACCCTGGGCTGTGTCAGCAGGAGCACAGCCAGGAGATGGGGGAAATGATTACCATCCTCTACTCGGCACTCAGAGCACATCTGGAATACTGTGCTTTTCCACCACTGCATAGTTGCTCTGCTGTGCTGCAGGTCTTTCCTAAAGGTCTCTCCTCCCTCCAGGAAGGAAGAGGGGCACAAACACCCACCCACAGCCTGTGCCAGGGGAGAAGAGACACAAAGCAAGGCCAGGGGGAAGAAGGTGTGTGCTTCCTGCTATGGGTGGAGAGCAGCGCTTCCCGACGGTGCCAAGGACAATTAGGGAGTTGCTGCCCACTGTGAAGGAAGCACGTATCGCATCGCCTAACTGCTCCCTTGGTTTTTAGTCAAAGCAACCAATCCAGCTGGTGACAGAAATAGCAGAGGCAGCGATGCAAGGGACAGGGGACCCTTGTACTGAAAGGAAACCTGGGATGTGGCCCAACCCGCCTTACCCTAGGCGAGGGGGACAACAATATCAGACCGAGACCCAATGCGCAGCCTCTCCAAGTCCTGATAAGCACAGAAGCAGTGCAGAAACTTCGCCTTTCCTATGATACCTTTGTCCCACATCTAGTTCTGGTGAGCTGACAACACCGTTCACAAGCTCCTGCTTCACTCGGAAAGGAACAGGACATTAAAAGAAAATCAGGCATAGAAATGATGAATGAAGTCAGGTGGCCTCCTAATGCCTCAGTTCGAAAGCATAAAAATGTGTGAATCTGGAGGGGAAGGTAGAGGCACAAGGTCTGTGGACATGCCATTAGTGTTTTAGGTGATAAACTAATTAAACATAGTAAAGTTAGGAGTGGTTCTAAGGCTGGTGATTTGCATTCCTTTTCACTTATGGTTTTGGGCTTGGCCCAAGTTATTTAGGGATTCCTAGTAACTCTTCTAGGAGAGCTGGGGTGGGAAAAAGTGAGTCAGTTTCTGAAGAAAAATTTCCTTAGTACTAACATGTTAATTTGTAGTAGTCATGACTTTAACTCAGAAGTACTCTCTGTCTTTCTCTGTTCTGGGAAAGGTTGGGAGGCCTTTGTGTGTGGGACAAAGCGCCAGGTTTCCTCACGCAGGTGTCATGCTGGCTGGGGAAGACTTTGCATGAACCAGATTCTCAAAATCCCCCATCACCTTGGCACGGTAGAAGACTAAGGAATGCAGCATTGACCTGGGAGGAAGAAGGGAAGGTAGGGTTTAGAAAAATTGTCTTCCTGAGGAACAAATCCATGGTGAGAGACTCTCTGAAAATAAATGGCAGAAAGGATTTTTTCAATTTCTCTGTGAAATAGGGGGTTTGAATACACTAAATGGCAGCAAGTGTAGAAAATCAGTCATATGTTTGCTGCTACAGAAAAAAGTACACAATTAATTTGTGTTAAAATCAAAATTAGAATTCTGATCATGTGACAGATTACTCAACCCCAGTGTTTGCTACTGAAGCGTAAGTGCTAATGGCTAGGATATGACCTATATTCTACCGTGCCACTTTAATGGATGAAATAAGACCATCATGTCCTAAAAAGCAAGTATTTAAAAGCTTTTTATAGTATTATCATTGTTACTTATTTTTAGGTATGTTCAAACATACATTACCTAATGAAGGGTCCTCAGGAATACATACTCCTGATTTAACAGCAATAGTTCCTTCTATGCACTTACAAGAAAACTTAATTGCATCCAGTGTACTGCAGAAAATAACAAGATGCAATGTAGAGACCTGTAGCTGAAGACCTGTAAAACCATATCTCAACGATGTAGTGCCACGGTTTTAAAAATAAGCAATTTCTTGGAAGGAAAGCTTGAGAATTGCACATTTGAGGGCAATTATAGTCATGGAACAGCAGTAATCATGTTTTACACAGCAAAATGTGTTTCCATGGAATAACTGATGTCACCTAAAAGGACAGAGTTGCCATTTTTACAAGTGCAACATTTTAGTTTTGAAACGAAACATTTAAAAAATTCATGTCAACAAAGGATTTGAGGGATGGGGTTTTTTTTGTTTGACATTTGGGGGGTTTTTGTGTTCTGATGAATGCCATATGAAATAACCTACACATCTGCTTGTATTGCTGCAGTAAATGCAGTCAAAATGACCTCTGCCAGTGCAGTAAAAGCAAATGGTTAAAGCTGTGTAGTTAAGTTCACCCCTGGAATGAAGAGCGAAGGGCAGAGCAGCTTTCCAGGGTTAGCAGATTTTAAACTGCACATTCCCAAGAATTCACAGCTCCATCCCTGGCCTGTGCTTCCCTGCGGAAATTGTATCCACCTACACCTCATCTTCAATCTGGCCTGTGACTTAAAGCCCAGGAGACAGTCATTGTATTTTGTTGGGTATTTTTCCTTTCATTCAGTCTTCCTTTCTGTACTCAGTCTTCCTTTTCTTTAGGTAGCCTAAGAAGAATGCTGTATGTTTAATTTATCAGATTTCTGATTTACAAAGTTGCTAGCAGATGTATAGAATTTCTCAATTCAGGCTGGAATGAAAAAAAATACAGTTTTCTTATAATGACTTTGCTTTTGACACTGAGTAGGTGCACCAGAAATTGAGGTCTCTGGGAGAGATAAAGAAAAGAAAGAACCATTTTCACAGAAAATGTATCTTAGAAAAAGGAAAGAGAAGAAATAGAAATGAGACTTCAGAAACTTCTGATTTATAAGATCTCTCACATAATATAGCAGTCAGAAACTCAAACAACGCAAAATAACCATGCTCATACAAAGCATGATTATTTGAACAACCAAGAGGTTTACTACATTTGAGACAGTCTTCATGCTGTTACAGGCAGCTTGGATACACTCTTTAACATTCTTCCCATTTTACAAAGAGAAACAATATTGGAGCCACATTTTTTTAAAATCTCCAGGTTTAACTCCAAATGAAAGGCAACCCCAAACATAATTGAATGCAGAACTTTAAATTCCGTTTCCGTGTTTAAACAATGATGTTCTCTTGCTCAACCACTGTAAATAACATTTGTTGTCTATTTACAACTAGGGTATTAAAAAAAGAAATAGGATGTCATAGTTCCTAATTAGAACATTCATGTGGAAGGGTTGCCAGTCTTCAAGATAAATGCATGGATTTCTCTGTGTTCCTGCAGTAACTATTTTATAGCTGAGACGGATTTGTCACTGACATCTCTGAAACTATGTCGATGTTCTCCTGAAGTCCTACTGAGCCCTTTCCTGCAAACAGTCCAACTGAAAATCAAAGGGACCAGATTCTGAGCAGGTTATGTCATGAAGCCACTGTTATGCTTGTTCTCTGTTCCAGAGAAAGACCAGGATTAGTCTTTCTTTAGACCCACAACAGGAAAACGTATGCTATTTCGACTTCCTTCACTCCACCAGTCTGAGGACTGGAAACTCAAGGGACGAAAAAAGGGTTGAACTTTTTTTCTCTCTGTTTGATCACTGCCTGCAAAGTAGTGTTTGTCCCATGGCACTATAACCGCATTCATTGTAGGACTATTTTAGAAAATGATCGAGACTGTTTATTTAGTACTACTATAATGTATAAATGAGTCTGTATTACTCACAGTGAACATATGCTTTGCTGCATTTTACTCTCATGTCAGTGCAACCCCATTATTATAAATCAAACCGAGGATTTGACAGGCTACTTCAGTCACATCTTGCTCACTGCTCCCACTGTTCACTGTAACGTACACAATGTGCCATTTGCAAAATGAACAAACTCCAACAGATGATTTTACTTCATTTAACAGCTGAGCGCGTCTCGGTGTAATGTCAAAGATGTTTTACCTTTTTTGTTTTGACTAACAAACTTGCTAGCTAGCTCATGTAATATTTGTGAAATTAGAGTGGATTGTTAAAAATGTATTTAAAACAGTTATAATTCACTAATATTCGAGCTCTTCAAAAGGCACTGTACAATCTCATCAGCAAGAACTAAATACTCTACTCGATAAATAAGAGGCACACTCCTTATCTATTGTTTGAACAAAGAAAGGGTGGGGACATTTCTCAACCAATTGCCCATTTGAAAATATTTCCAGATGGAATCACACCTGATGATTTTACACCAAAGGGTATAAATTACTGCAGTGAAGTATATTTCCTAATGGAGCAAAACAAAAGCTACCTAAATGTAAGCTTTTGTGAGCAGTATTACATTTGGTCATAATATCTTTTCTTTCACGTCAATAAAATATAATTGGAGTGCAGCTTGGAGAAGATTTCTTAAAGACACAATTTTCTTAACTTTTGTTTTAAATTACTCATTGCATTTTTTAGGTTTTTTACTGCTTGTTTTAAAATTACTGATCTGTTGTTTTATCACGTCTCAAGGAAACGCAAGCATGTACAGGTAATAAAACTGTTATGATACTTGTTTGTGCACTTTGCATGCTAGCTGACTAGGCAAGCAATTATGCTAATCTGGCTGCTAAATGTATTTATTACTTGTGCTGGAGTTACAGCCACACCTGTCTGCCCTATCTCCTACCAAGGCATGGGAGTTCAGGAACAACAGCGTTTTTTCAGTGCATGGAAAACTCTGTAAGAAAAGTTCATATGTGGCAGACCCTTTCCACTCCAGACATCCCAGTCCACAAATATTTGATCTTTAGGATATATGATCCACAGATCATTGGGCAGAACTCACTGCTGAGTCATAGACAGCATTTTGAAATCTCTATGACTGCTTTTCAGTCTTTGGTGGATCCAGGGGCTTGTTCTGAGGGAGTCAGAGAAATGGAACTGGAAAGAAGTTCAATCGTGTCATCTCTCCCATAGCTGCATAGGAAATTCCACTGTTCTGCCCTTACTAAAAGGGTCTTCATGTCTTGTGGTAAGAGACAAAGGATCTGCAAAGGGTTGGGAATCACGCTGCCAAGGAGGGCAAAAGTAATTGTTTTCTTCTAATCCCATTCCTCACACAGGTCACACGTACAGTCTTAGCTCTCTCCTGAGCAAACCCAATGAGGATGGGGGTTGGATGTGCTGGGCTATAGAAAAAGAGCAAGTTTTAGGAGAGGTAGTAAATTGTGTTTCCCAAGAGATGCCAAACTGGTTACCTTGCCTAACAGTCAGAGGAGGCAAGGACAAGCATTGGGTCTGTAGACACCTTCCTTGGTAAGCATCTTGGAGGTACAGTCTAGTCCCAAGGCCCAGTTTTGTCACGACTAAATTCCACATAAATCTGTCTGCTTAGTGTTGACCACCGTTGGACACAAGTGGCTCTGTGCTCAGAGCATTACTCACATCTCTGGAATAATTACTGAGACGCCTTTGGGGTGCCAGCCAATGGAAAACAGTAGGCACAGGGATTTGGGTGAAATTTAGGCCAGGAGAATCTGGGCCTAAGATCAATATTTAGATTAATTGAAGGTGTTATTCATCACTCTCTCCCCCTCATTTTGGGTAACTAGCAATCAGTCTTTTCTTTCTTTTAGAGGTCTGACCATTTATGCAATCAGGAACAAATCTATCCCAACCTCCTTTAGGCTTTCCACAATTAGTCCTACCAACTACACTCCAGAGTTGAATCACATACCTTCTAGCAGTGATGTTCAGAGCACAACGGAGTGGCTGTCAGCTGGCCAGGCTTGCACATGCTTTGGAGTGCATCTCTGGTTTCCTAGGAAACCTCGCCCGGGTCCTCCTGCGATGTTCCAAGGCACCCAGGAGACATTTCATTACCGCCACTGTTCATGGTTTTGTACATCCCTAAGTAATCAACACATCAAAGGTGCATTTGCATTTTTTATTCTTAAGTTTCTAAAGTGGTAAAATGAATTGCTGACCATACAAAGCTGATTGTACTTCTAGCTGTAAAACTCAAGAGCCTTGCTCGGAAATGTGAAGTTGAAAGTCTACCTCATTCACCTCACCTACACTGCCAGTATGAGCTACTGACTGGTACTGCTGTGTTCCTTACTATGTTGATGGGCAGGCCACTGTTGCTACCCATGGCTTTGCTCTGATTTATTTATCTGCTGTTGTTCAGGACTAGTTATTCTTCAAAGATCCAAATCTCTCTCTCAGCCCATATTTCTAATGTCATCCTGCAACCGTTAACAGCTTACCTCTTACCTTCCATGGTAGGCCAGCAGGCTGAACTTTCTCCAGGGAGAGGGAGTCTTTAATGTATACACAGTATCGTTGCTCAAGAATAGGCTATTTGTTCCTTAAAAGAAAAAGAAGGGGGGGAGGGGGGGGGGGGGAGGAGGAGCGTTGGGTATTGAGTACCTTGGTTAAAATCTTTTTGGTGAGCTTTTCCTTCAAAACAGAAAATACTCTGTAGAGAGCAGATACTTCTGGAGAAAGCAAAGGTTTAATTAGAAAATTTTCAGTCAGTCTCCATATGCATTCGTTCATCCTTCTCTAGTCACTCTGAGACCCCTATCACAGATGTAGGCTTGGTATGCACCTTATCTTCTCTTCTTTTCACATACTGGTCACAGATGTCTGAATAGTACATTTTCCATGGCAGGCTGAGGCTTCAATGCTTTCCCCTGGAGGAGAGATAAGAGCCAGAACACGTGTAGACTGGATTACATTTTCATTTGTAATCAGCGATGTGTAAAGTTTCTAAAAGTTGTTGACACTCGTATGATATATTCTGTCTCCATTAGAGGGATAGTGGACGGGGATACATGGTCAGATACCATTTTGTTTGCAAAGAACTTCTCTCCTTTTACCAACCCAGAACCCTTCTCCATCACTTCTGTCTGATGTAATGAAATACACAGCCTTATCATTTTCCAGTCTTATTCCTCTTTCTTATCATTCATATTTAATGTATTTCTACCTTCTATTTTGTAGCCGTTTACATTTTATTGATTCTTGGGTGCAGTTTACAAGTCAGTGATTTATTGTCTTTCACTTCTTTTTGTGCTGACAGGGAACATTGCTATTTTTCTACTTCAGATGTGGTGTGAGGTAAAAATATTTGTGGCTGAAACCTGTGAAAATGTAAGGTACATATTTAAGCCGTGCTAATTGTTATTACACAGATTTTTAGAAAAAGAGAGAAGGAAATTCATGGTTAAGGGTGACACCCCATTTTCTGCTCACAAAACTTGGTATTGCAGCATATGCAGTGTTTTAGCTGTCACTGTTCAGAGGGCTGTGCAATGGCTGACATGAGAGAGGACATGAAGGATCCAGGCCAGATTTTTTAAACTTAAGGGCCAGAAGGTGAGTATCTGAGATTTTTGAGCCAAGGATGAATTCAAGAGCCTCTGAGTTTAGAGATGGGGTACAATGGCATGTGTGCACAAAAATAAAATGTTTAATTTAACAAAAACTGCTGGAAAATGAGCAAGAACATCTCCTGCATAGGGTGGGGTCTGGAGCAGCACTGTGGCCTGTATCACTTTCCAAGTGCCGACGCTGGGGAGGGGCAGGTGAGGGGCAGCAGCATGAATAAAACCGCGGCGTGGGGCACGACATGGGACAGGGACCAGCCACAGCGGCTGGGCACTGCTCAGTTCCCTGTTGATGGCAGCAGCGGGGAGGACTGGTGTTAGAGGTTTGCCACTCCTTCCACACCAGGCATTTCCAGAGCAAGGGTCAGATCCTCCTGGATGCAGTGTCATTTGTCCTGCCATTTGCTCATCTCTGCTTTGTAAATGATTTTTGGGGGGGGGACAGAATAGGAAAAACAGGTCGCAGTACTGCAGCTGTGTTGACAATAACCAGTCCCCTTTCTCTGGCTCACCTGACAAGGCTGGTGCTGTTGAAAACCTCACAGATTGTTGATGGAGGACTGAGTTCGTGATGAAATGGCTTGGCAGAAATTATGCCTGGCAAAAGTGGCTTATTTACTCAGGCAAAATAGTCTTTTCCACTCCTCATGGAAGGTGTGTGCCTGCCATTTGTTGGTTTGTCATACAGAGGCTCTAGGTGGGTTCCCCTTGCACAATCACAAATCAGCAGTTTCTAGGAAGTTTCTCTTTTTTGTCTGGCTGGGATGTTGCGACAGCCTATTTTTGCCCCATAGCGGGCACTGGTATTGCAAGTCAGTTACTTGTTGCTTCACAGCTACATTGCTGCAATGTGCTCGTCTTTGGGCTACATCTACAGTCAATCCAAGAGCTGTAGGCAGCTACTGTCTTACTAAACAAGGTATTTTACCATGAGCAGCAATCTTACAAGTTCAGCTGTTGGTTTTGATGTGAACAGCTTGCACAGGATTTACTTACCACATCCCTTTTCTGCTGTCGAAGAAAAGGACAGAGCACAGATTGGAGCTCAAGATAATGGAAGGAGGCTTTCTGTGAGGGGCTTTCAGCTTTGGCATTTGCTTGAGGCTGTTTGGGGGCTGTGGGGAGGGGGGTGTTAATGATCAGGACAGGCTGCGAGTCTCTTCTGTTTTCCCAAGATTTCAGAAAAGATGAGGGTAGACCTGACAGCTTTCCCCAAATCTGTTGTGTTTGGAAAGATTTTTAATAATGTGACTGAAATACGATCCTGTGATTTCCAGCCACTCATCACACACGCTACTGTGGCTCTCACCGGGATTTTATTTCTGGTCCCCACTACATTGAGTCTACAGGAGGCTTTTCAGGTGCCCTAGATCTGAGCACATCACAGCACTTGCCTTTTTCTCAGCCTCTCTCACATGTTCCTTGGCCACAGGCACTCTCTGTCTTTCCCCTGGAAGAAATGGGACTTTGTGTGGAACTTACATGACTTGGGTCCACAGCTGCCCCCCTTGGGCTGCTCAGCAGCTTAAACAAATTCCTTCCATGAGGTCCAGTGCAGCGGGTGCTCTGGGGTTCCCAGCTCACCTGTCCGGCCACCCAGGATAGAGGAAACAGTGGCAGATTTTGTGACTATTCCTAAATTAAATGAGCATGCTTGCCTGGGTGGTGTTTCCTACTGCCACAGCCAGAGACAGAATACGAGTCTGGCAAGGCATTTCTTGTGTTCTTAGGTCCTACATCTGGCAAAAGAAATATATGGCTCTAGGAAAAAAAAAAACAAAACAACACAATAAGCAGCTCTACGTATTTCCCTGTTTAAATTTCCTCACCACTCGATAGTGTTCTTTGGGCTTAAGTTTAAGGCTTCCTGAGTACACAGGATCCTCCTCTCTCACTCCTCCCCACAGAGTTCTTCTGCATCCCTTTCTCAGATGGTTCAGGAGATAAACCAAATCACTGTGCTCTTCCTCTTTCCTGTCAAGTTCCCCCACATCTCTGTAAATCTCTCTAAGTCTCTCAAGCTTTGCAGTATTTAAGATCCCAGGTTAATACCTAATCTCTTTGTCCTGCTTCTAGTGGAAGCCTCCTCTTCCAAACATCCTCCCTGCAAACAAACTAGTTTTCGCAAGTTTTGCTGTGCCATCGTCCAGCTTGATGACTATATCAAAGGAAAAAAAACCCGTATGGATGGATGAATTATTGCCGCACCTGACCTAGAAATCTTAAAACATATTGCTGCATTTCTGACTAGTGGATAAAGGGGGGGCCAGGGTTGGGGAGGGTTTTGATGAGTTGTCCAGAACACTGCAATAAAAAGCAACAAACAGAACCCACTAGAAACTGGAGTTTGTACACACCATATGTGATTATTTAAAATAAAAAGAAATGTACCTCCTGGTGCAGTAACCTAAAGACCTTGCCCAAAGCCTGCCATTGATTTCACACTCTGAACTGACAGCTGTTGACAGTCAGTATTGGTCTAGTTCTAGAAAGGGAAGGAATCTTTTGGTCATTCAACCACACCCAGTTTAATCCAATACATTTAGCTACAAACACTTTAAAGAGGGCCCATGTGTCTGTTTATTCAGGCCCTCTTGGACAGCAGGAAAAATGTGGATTTTAGAGCTAGACAGGAAAAAAATTAGAAGATTCCTCAGGGCACCTCAAGAAGGAAAAAAAAGAAGAAAATAAATTCAAGGCACTGCTGCTCTGTTGCTGTGTGAGGTCACACTTCATGCTATATGTGGATAAAAGACAAGACAATTTCCCACTTCCCATTTCTGTTCTGTATTGCCAGGTTAATTGTTGTCATTGTATTCCCCACAAGCGAAGCTTCAGCAGTGGTGCCAAATAAACCAGATTAGTGTTCAGGGGCATTTTCTGGAAGTGATGCCAAATCCATTCTTGATCCTAATTATATGAAATATGCTCCAATAATTTTCCACAAGGTGAATAAAAATAATGCCAGAACTGCCGCTTTCACTAAAGCTCAATTAAGAAGCATTCACTAATCCCAAGACATATCATAGCTTCTTCTGTGCAATTATATTCTCCTTTTTATAAACTGATGTTTACCTAGAGAAGATTAATATCCTAATTCCTGGCACCAATACGAGAGTGATATCGGGAGAGAGAGAAAAACATAGACAAGACCTGGCCCATATCCCAGTGTTAGGCAAACCGACCTTTGGTTTCAATCTCCACAGACAAGCTGTTGCGTCTGTACAATTTCAAGCAGCACACATAGGAGATATGCACTTGAATACAATGTTCATTCCTGAATCTAAGAGAAGAAATGAAAAGCCACTTAACTTAGAAAATAAAATCCGATTAAACAAATTATCCTTTGTTAGTCACAGAATATTTCCCGTGGTGTACAATACCTTGTTCTGCAATGAATTTCCAATTTCATGATGACTGATTTGCAGCAGCTGACTAAGAAAGAGGTATGTGTCAAAACCAGGTACTCACTACCAGCAGTTGCTAAGTCGGACTTCTGTTCAAACTATTGGAAATTCATTGTAAAATTGACAGGCGTCCTCATAGCATGTAAGCACAATGAAATTTGTTTTGATTGCATTTGGAAAAATAAATAAATAAATTCCTTTACAGCTGGAGTTGAAAGAGGATGGACAAACACGTTTACCGAAACAATATGATAACAAATTATGTTCATAGTCTGTAGTTGGCTTATATAATAGTATCATCTTTCAGGATTCTTAAAGCACGGGACATCTTTATTTTCCATTTACAAAAAAGCCCCAGCTTTCTCAATTTAGAGAGTTTTACTAATATGTGACCTTCCTGTTCTTTCTTCATGCCTTTGCTTTTGTGGAAAGTCTCACGAACACCAAAGCTAATATTATAGAAATGGATGTTATGTTTCATGACTTCATTTACCTCTTTCCATTTTTTAAGTTTCTTCCACCTCTAAAACTGCTGGGGAGACCATATTTATTGATTGCCTGATACAGAATCATAGAATCATAGAATCATAGAATATCTCAAGTTGGAAGGGACCCATAAGGATCATTGAGTCCAGCTCCCTGCTCCTTACAGGACTACCTAAAACTAAACTGTATGACTAAGAGAATCGTCCAGATGGTCCGTGAACTCTGACAGGCTTGGTGCCATGACCAGTTCCCTCGGGACCCTGTTCCAGTGACTGACCACCCTCTCAGTGAAGAACCTTTTCCTAATGTCCAATCTGAACTTCCCCTGTTGCAGCTTCATACCATATGTTTGCTAGCCCAAGCTCTAACTAATTTGTGGGATCATATCATGCTTAGTGTATGACAGCGTGAAACCTGACATTTAAAGAGGACAACAAAATTGTTCAGGTGAGTTAGTGACTTCATGGTCAATGCATTCATATGCTCACGGCATACTCTCTGCTGCTGTCAGAATTGATCTCAACTTCAGCTGATAGTCGCAATGGTACCTCCATAGCTCCATCCTCCCCAGTGGGATAACAGAGTACATTGGGATTAAGAAAAAAGCAGATATGCATCTCTCTTCTCTCCACGTATGCTGAATTCTGACTATAATCCCCCAGCCCTCTCACAGGATTTGGCTAAGCAGATGATGCACAATAGCTCGCACCCATTCAAGCTGAAGTGCTCGAGCAAGCTATTGTTTTCCCCTTGGCAAAAATCCAAAAAAGATTTCATTAGCGGTTGCTTATCAGGAATAGGGACAGGAAATTGTTGCATCTCTGCTTGGAGACCGGTCCCGAAAATCCAACATGACAGGCAAGCCCTTATACATACACTGCAGAGGTTTACAGCTGCGGTGTCTCCTGATACTCAAAGCGTAAAGGCTTTCTTGGTTGCCAGTGCTGGATGGCTTCACGGGTTTTGTTCCATTGACTACATTATCTCCTAATACAAACTAGCACCATTTTTTCCAGGAATGCTGGAATCTTGCCAGCAACTCGGCAAAGCTAAAGAGGTGATAAAAGAGGGTTTGAAAGGTCTCCTGGGTGAAGTCTGAAGGAGATGCACAAGAAAGATAGCGCTTGAGGGGAAGGAGCTGAAATGGGGTCTAGATCTGCAGATCTCACAGCAGATACCCCTCGAACTGCCTGTTAGCCTTCCTTGCCACAGGTGGATGCCCAGGGACTTCTAAAGCAGGATGGAGTTAGATGGAGGGAAGCTGCATTTCAGAAAGGGCTTGGGGTTTGGGGAGCTCTTCTGTTTGTTTGCTTGCTTTTAATGAGCCAGTTTAGGTTGCTGCGTAAAATCTAGCTGTGTCGCTGTATTTCCTCAGTTTTTCTCACAAAATGTTAACTGGAACGTGGGAGATAGGGGATATTTATAATCTCTGGGCTGAGTCTGAGGAATCAATACTTGATCTTGAGGGAAATGCAAGTTTCAGGGAGAAAGCTGACAGAGAGAGCGTTTGGGGGGAGGCTATATGATCAATGAGCTCTACCTCACTTCTACCTGGAAATTCACTGCTAGGACCCCTGATAATCCAGTGCATGTCCAAGGCAGGTATATCCCTAGTTGCTATCCCAGCCCCTGCTTTAATGGTAGAAGACATCAGCAGACAGAAGACAGCCAACAGTGAAAAACAGGTCAGTGGAAGTCTAACCTTGGAAACGGGTCCATGGCAATCTACCAGCAAGCCTCACCAGGGTTGCATGTGTCGTGAAATGTTCACCATGGGTTGAATCTTGCATCCCATCAGTATGCTGTTTAGTTAGTTACTGATGGTAAAGCTTTTCCTGGGATTGGAAAAACATACATGCATAAAAAGCAGTATCAATATGCTGCGTGATGATATTAATGGAGCTGGCCAAGCAGTGTTGTTGTGTGGCTCTGCAAACTGCATGATGTAACTTGCCTGCACTGACAGAGCTTCCTGGAGGCTATGCTAGAATCAGGGTAAGAAAATGTATGCAGGCATGAGACGAAGCAGTTGCAGTAAGCATGTTCTCCATTGGAACAAACGCAGGTGATTAATAGAGCTGTAAAATGACCTGGGATGAGGAGACTGTTGTCTCTTTCCAGTGCCAGGAACGCACATTTTCTAGTTGCTGAGATGGAGTGTATATGTCAATTAATTACCATTTTTCAATTAATTGTTACTGCAACATACCTCTCCCTAAAGAAATTATTGAGCAATACAAACAGAACTCAGTCTGGATCTGTCACAGCTGAGAGGGTAACTGATTGCATTTGCAAATCCTACTTCCCAGATGTCCCACATTTCTTCAGGTAATGGACAGAAGCACAAAAAGGGTAATTCAAGATAGACATCTCTGTTCCCAGGTTTCATTTACTGACACTCAGCTTTCTTCTTATTTTGTCAAATTTGTTCAGTGTGATGCTGATGGGTTTGTTAGCCAGTGGTCTCAGTGGAGCTTGGAAAAACCTGAATGTTTGCATGGGCTGTGTATTTGCAGTGTGATGGGAACTAATGGAGGCTGTCTTTACAGAGACTTCAGTGGTCACTGGTTGTGATTAAAACACTCCTAATGAGCAGCTCTTGCAGGCCCGTTAGAGAAATGGCCTGCCAAGAGTAAGCCACTTTTTCATGTTGCAATCACTGCATTCATTTTCCTATCTGGAAAACAGCACTTTATTTCTCCCTTCAACAGATGAAACCTCAGCCTGGATGTTCTATCATATAAGTGCAATATGATTAATTTCTGTAAAGACATTTTCTCCCTGGAACTTTTTGAGCTACAAATGCACTCAGTGGGCCAAAATCTCACTGTCTTATTGTGCTGTGTCCTGTAGACTCACAGCCCTACTCACAGCACCAGAATTTAGCTTTCTGTACCTTATTCTGTTTACCTGGGCACCCATCTAAAAAGTGGGAGCAAATAACTAATAGACTGAAGTTTCTTGTAGGATACCTGGGTAGAAATAACATTTACCTTCTTGTAATAAGCAGCAAAAGTTGTTGGAAGAAAATTAAAGCCTAAAGCACTCTTGGTTTGGTTGTTGCTGTTTCAAACTATTTTTGAATCTCCACTAACCTTGGAAGACTTCTCAGAGGAACGATTGCCTAAATTAGAATATCTATTTCACATGAAATATTGGGAAAGGAGAGGAAGGGTTATATTAGCTATTTCATTAGAACTAACTCTCAGGGTCTGTATCCCAGCCTGCAGCAGAAATGTCAAGAGGAGCAGCTGCTACAGCACACAAGCCAGCAGAATATTTCCATCTCTGAACAAGGCAAAGAGGGGGGGGAAGCTGAGTGAATTGCATAAGACTTGAATGTTGTAAAGTAGCAATGAAGGACTGTATGTCAGCAGAGATTGAGCTGAACCCTTTATCTGTCCATTTCCAGAGATGAAGCTCTGTTTTCTTTGTGAAACGTGCAGACCTTTGATAGTGCCAATGTGCCATTGCTTTGGGGCTTTAGTGTGGTTCCAGCAGAGTACACTGTCTACCTCAACCCTTTTTAATACAAGTCATTATTGACACGGCTTTTTCTTACCTCTCTATCTTCACTAGATGCCAAATAAGCAAACCTCTTACCCTGTTATGCTACTTAGTGTTACCAAACAACTCTCACTGGCATAAAAGTAGAGCAAACGAGCTGAAAAGAACAAAGAGGACAGTCTTTCATGGGTCATTTCTTACGCTTCAGTCTCACAACAGCTCCCTGACTAGGTGGGCCATCAACAATATCATTAGGATTTATCTTTTCTGTCATTTATTTCTTTGCCTGTATAAAGACAGAATCCAGGTCTTCCTGGGAACTATTTTGCCTAGTATTTCTTCAAATATTGCTTAACACTAAAACATTGTACTCATAAAGTATGTGAAAGGGCTGGGTTGTTGCTATGCCTTTTTAGTTGATGTCAGCATGTTGGACTGGTGTCTCACTGTGAAGCTGTCATGGTAATATGCCAGGCTTTGGGAAAAAAAAATTAAGAAGAAAAACATTGGCACTTAAAAAGGCATGCAAAGCATATAGCAAACCATGGTGCATACTCACTGTCAATACATACTTTGTTTCATCCCAGTGTCATTCCCCCAGACTTGTAGAAGGATTCATTAATAAACACCATCCAAAGGGGAGAAAGTAGAGCACTATGTGGCTTTGGGTATTTTCACATACTTCCATGTGACTGAGCTACTACTTTTTGACAAGCTAGGTTGTGGGTGCATGTCTTCTTTTGGCTGGCTTAAGAGGTCACCGCCTGTAGCTCCTTGTTACTCCCCACATCTCCTCTACCCAGCCTAGGCTGCTTGCTGAGTTGGTTGTCTGGGCATTTCATAACCTCTTTGGGCCCATTTAAACTGTTTAGTCTAGTCCCTTTGGTGGGAGAGCTTGGCAACTGTTTGCCCGAGCACCGTACCAAGAGGTGTAAGGGAACAGTGAATGCCAGCAGGAAGGCTGTGGCAGAACTGGGGCTGGTAATTTTTTCCTTCATCTCAGCTGTGTAGTAAGAGGTGGCAGGGGCGCAGTCTTGCTTCTGAGCTGAGCCACGCTCAGCTCCTAGACCATTGCAGTTGAGAAGCAGAACATTAGCAAAGAGTCATAATTGCCATGGGCTAAAACTCTACCCATAGCCATTTACCACAGCTCAGGGTAGTTTGTGGTGACTCGGTCATGATCAGATGATCTTACTCACTGGTTTTTGTTTCCTATTAGGTCTTGGGCTGCTTTCTAGGTACACTGACGCCTGCCCATTCCGTTTGTATTAAATATCCTTACTGAGCTACCACAAATCCAGTGTTACCCATTCTAATGTGCAAGAGCAACACTGAGTAGGAACTTCTCATTTTACAGGGTGAATTTGCTTAGACTAAGAATTTGTATCACAATTCAGACCTGCTGTACCATACCCAACATTACAGTGAGCCTTCCCTGTAGCTCGTTGCTATCACTCTGAGTAAAGGCCTGGTGATTCATGCTTGGGTGACTGTAGAAAGTCTTTTATTTTTTATCTAAATTGGAGATACCTGTAATATATATTCTCTGACCAATAAATGGATTACTTTATATTCAGTACAAATATAGAACTTGGAGGGCCACCTGGGCTCTTTGGTCCTGGTTCCACAGAGTCTTGGGCAACCAGGTGATAGACATTTATGGTCCAGAAAGGTCCATAGAGCATTCACTTTTCCTACGCATTATCTACCTTTTGTATAGATCGAATTGTTTGTTACTGTAAAATGACTACCTAAATAGATACTAAGGCTTTGAGATGACAGTCATTTAGCCTGACTTCCTCATAATGCTCATCCTAATGCTCATTCCTGCAGTGGAGGAAATTAATCTTTGCTATTAATATTGTCTATTAAAGCTAGAATTCAGATCGGTCCATTTGCAGTCCTTATTAAATAAGGACCCCTGCTGGTCCTTATTAGATAGATGAAGGACCAGAGTGAAGTTCCTTGTTACTTAAATGAAACCCATGTTTAGCAAAGCTGTTAAATCACAGCTGAAGGCAGACATCTTGATGAATAAATCAGCATTCATGAATAAATAATTGACATGAGTGCTAAAACAGGATTCTCGTTTTCATGCTGTTTCTGTCCTTGGCCAAAAATTGAGACAGTCTGCGTGAGTGGCAGTGGTGGCCCTTGTGGTGGAGACAAGTACGGTCAGGTTTCCAATGGTGTGGATACGATTCTGGTAGGACCAACAGAAGCATCTCAGTCTGTTAGAGTCTCCAGTTCCTTGGGTTTCAGTGGTTCTGATGAGTTAGGGAGATGGAATGAGCCTTACTAGCACGTTTCCCATGGGACATCAAATAATGTGAGTCAATGCTGCTCTGGGAGAAATTCACACTTTGATCTAACAGTTAAAGGCTCAGTGTCCCATTACCAGTTCATTGAAGACGGCCGCCTTTCCCTGTAATTGTGCTGGTTATTCACACCAGTGGAACTTTCATCAGCCACCCGCTTCCCGGGGACAATTAGTTCCCACTTTGCATTACCAACCTTAAGTAGGTTATGAGTCTTGCAGCATTTTGTGTACAAGGACATGAAAAGTTTCAAGAAGAACAATGCTTATGGAAGAGTCTTTGTGGTTTTGTGAGCATAGTGGCTGCATTCTGCCTGAGAGAGGGGAGGAATTGCATCCAGTGCTCACCTCACACAGAGCTGACTCTGGTACTTTTTGTCTCCTGCCTAAGCGCTACATGGGACCTGTAAGAACCATTCCAGCGTGCCATCTTATTTTGCTAAATATTTAAAATACCTGTGGTTATGGGGAAATGCCAATTCTGAAATCTGCCACTTTAATAACACAAGTGGTTTTCAGATGCTGGGGATAAGGATGCAGCTGCTCCAAGAGCCCAAAGTGCTGGTATTCTTAAGAACTGCAGCCAGGCACTTACAATGCACTTGTGTCTTAAAGCCACAGCAAAGGGCAGGAGCTGGTGCCACCCGGGGAATCAAAGGCTGCCATTCGTGCCTGCACAGCGCGGGCAGGCAGAGCCTCTGGAATACCTCCGGTATCAAAACAGGACTCAGATGGGACTAAAGTGGTGCCAAGTTCTTGTTATCGTTGCTGTGGTTTTCTCCTTCTCACCTCACGCAATGCTTTTGATAAACATCGGTGCCATTTGCTGTGCGTGAAGGGCCAGCACATAGGATAAGCAATAGCGTACAATCATCTGCAAAGAGCCAGCAATTTGCTAAAGAACGATGTGAGGGGATTCCCCATGTGTTTTTTGGAGCCCGCCCCCCCCCCCCCCTCCAATTTTTCTGTGCTGAAAATCATAGCATTTAACAGTCATCAGTCCTGGTTGCAGTAAGAAGGCTGTTAACGATCTGGATAAAGAGAGAACATATTGAAATTTGGGCATTGTTGCTTTTGTGTATGTTGATACAAGTAACTTCAAGGGGTGATATTTGCATTACAGATGTTAGAGGAAGCTCAGTAATTCTGGAAAGGATGGAAATACATATTTGAAGAGTGTGAAACAGAGCTTGCAGTGCTAGCGCACTTGCAGAGAGAAAAAGCAGGATGGTGTCTTATTACAGGCTGTTTTGGGGTTATGTGTCTAGTCACATGAGCTCCTCACCCAGTATAAATCCACCCAACTCCATCCACGTCAGTGGAGCTACACCGATTTACACACACTGGAGGTGTGCTTTGGATTTCTGCAGTATAAGGCTAGTCTCAATTTCACTGTCTCCTAATTTCATGAAGTTACCAAAACAGTGAACAAATATTTACATATTATAAAACCAGCTGGTAGGTTCTGGGAACAGAGACATTCCTGGAGTCTCGGGGCACACATCTGCCCAAGCATGTAGCAAGCCAGCTGTGTGAGGCATATAAAAGCCACTCACTAGCATCAGACTGTGAAATACATTAAATAGATCTCATCGTATCGTGGCATGTAAAAGGAGTGAGTACATAGCATCAGAGTCAAAAGAATTTTCTAAAAATCCAGCATTTGGGTGAGACAGGGAGCTAGAAATTTGGACCCTGACCCAGACTGCCGAAGCTAGCAGTGACCTTGCTCCATGGCTTCCGTCATCCTACAGCCTCTTCACAGCTGTTGCAGCAGCAGAACTTCCCTTGGCAGCTTCTGATTCCCCCACCAAATCTGGTTGTCTCTTGCCAAGTGTCCCTGTCTTATTTTGAGCATGAAGCACCTCCCTGGGACAGAACCTGTTATTTGGTAGTTACAGCATGTATCTAGGACGCACATATTCCTGCACTCTTAGAAGAGGAAATTATGCCTGGGATTCCCACATTGTGGATGAAGCTTCTTGCTGTAAAAGGGGTGGAGAAGCAGAGTAGGAGTAAATTGTTTTACCTATTTCACATTTTTGAGGGGGGAATTCATTGGCTACACTTCCTAGATGACGTTTAACAGATGACCTGGGCAGAGGAGCCCCTAATTTTAGACCTTGTGAGCCCTCCTGTCCTTAGCTGTGCAGCACCGTGAAAACTGTGAACCCATGGGCCAGTATATCAGTGTCTTCTTTTATATACCTTCAGCCATAGGTTTGCTGTAGATGACACTAAAACACATGTGAATGTGGGACCACTGGGAGACGTTTGACTTCATTGTGCTCTGTTCCTAAGTGACGCTAAAGCTGGCTCCAGGCTTGCCAGATCCTGTTAGCTTAGAGGCCTGCACCAGCTGTGCGAGGCTCAGTGAGGTTGGTTTAGACATTCTTCAACCTTGGGAAGCCACATTTACTAGAGAAGTCTTGTGGAGTCTCTACTTCCTACAAATGCTCTTGGTTAGCCTTTTAAAGGGCTTTTTTCTCTTGGGTGTCTCAGCTGGAAATGATGTTGCTTTGAAGCTGCTTATAGGACTTCTTATAACTTTCTTCAGTTGCTCTAGGATTTTAAAGTTGTGATCTGTATTTTTTTCCTTATCCGTTTACTGCTTAGAAGGTTTTTTGGGGGTCTACTTCCCCCTCCTTCATGGTAACTGCATCTCTGACCTATAGATGAGACATTCTGGACTCTTGTACACTAGGTTTCCAGGGGGTGATGAAATCTGACAAAAGCTGAAGAAGTCCAGGACAAAAGATACATTGACATTTTTGCAGCCACCCAAAAAAAGCCAGGATTTTGCAGTGGAATCCCAAAGGAAGATTGTTCTTGTCCAAAAAATTCTTGCAGGAAATGCTATTGTTCCCTGTAAACTTAAAAAGGGAGAAAAATCTCCCTGCTTTTATTAATGTACACACTCCCTGGTTCCTCAGTGATTAGTAACAGCTGATAACGAGGTTGCAGAATGGCATTTGCTTAACAGAAAGGTAAGCTAAAATGGAATCGGAGTTCACCTGAATCAGCTATGCAAACTCCCTCTGACCCAGCTCAGAGGCTGAAGTGTTGGAGGAGTACAGGATGGTGTGCATGGCAGGTAATACGTTTTGCTCAAGTAATCTCCCTGCCCCGAGCATTTTCAGGAGCACATATCCACAGCTGATTTCAGAATCTAGTATATAAAGCCTATGGCTGGATAGGTTTTTCCTTTAAATGTTTAAAAAATGTTTTTTAATTTTTTTTTTTACATATTCTAACATTTTAACATATTCTAGTCAAAACTGTGCTTTTATAAAACATTTCTAAGGCTTTTTTCCAAGTTTTCCATTGACTGCAGCAGGCTTTGGCACAGACTCTAACTGTACAAAACCTAGGACTATAAATATAGATTCCCAAGGACTTGACTGGAGGGAGTGACAGATGTATAGCTTGACTCTGAGATCTGCCAGGGCAACATTTTCCAGAAGCAAAAAATGAGAATCATCTGTGTTAAATTTATCCACACTTGGACTTCTTTGGTACGTGCAGGAGGAAATCGCTAGGGAGCGGATGACTTTTTAATATGCCAGTAGTGTAAAGTTTGTGCACTGTCTTTGCGGCGATACTGTTTATTACGTTCCTTGGGTAAATTTTACCTCTGATGCAAAGTATATAAAACATCTTCACAAGGTAGAAGGGAGGATCAATAGCATATGGTGAATAACTCCAGCGCCTGCTCGAAGCGCTGCCGTATGCTCTTATGACATGGTTTAGATCTCGGATCCATATGGCCAGTCTTGCTGTTGATGATACGCACTCCCCAAGGACCTGATCCGGACCCCACTGAAATCAATGGAAAAGCTCCTCTCAACCTCAGTGGCTTTGGAACCAGGCTGAAATGCATTGATCTCCCATTGACACCCCACCGCCTACCAGAGACTTTCTTGCTTTTGAGACTGGAGAGGAATCTTTTGTTTGGTCTGGCTAACAGTTTAAGAGCAGGGTTATATTTTCTCCTCTGTTTCTAGTGACCTTTGGGGCTGGAAGTGCATTTTGGATGCGAGCTCTCGGGTAGCAGAGTGCTGTGTTTGCTCCTGCCGTGGCTGGGACGGAAACGTGTATTTAGAGGGAAGTTCTGATTAAGATCATCAAAGCATTTCCTTTCTTCAACTCAAACAGACCTGCACAATGCGAGCGCTGCAAGCCAAAAAGCATGATTCAATACTTTAAGCATTAGGAGAGGTGGTGGGGATAGAAAGGAACCACTCATTTTTCAAGGCATACTGGGAGGGAGATGCTCCGTACCAGCCTTTTTGGCATAGCCTTTCTGCCAGCGCCCACCCATACCCTTCACCAGAGGCGGGATACAGGGGCAGACGGGACCTTGGCTTGACCCAGTACTGATGCACTTATGCTTTTGTCAGTGGTTCGCAGCGATAAGCACTGGAGGCAGTTTGAGCTGACCGGCTGGAGCGCAGGGCTGAGTAATTCATGTGTTCGCAGCACAGGTTAGCAGGAAGGCCCTGGGCAAATCTTGCCATCGCACCTCCTCTCAGTTTTCCCATCTGTCAGAGAGAATAACAGCGCTGACCCTGCCTGCCTTGCAAGGGAACCCTTGTGGGGCCTGAGTTGTTTGGGAGGGGACAAGCTCTACTCGCTGGCACTGGTTCCAGCACAGTTGCCTGGTGGTTACTGAGAGGAGACCATGGCCGGCCGATGGTAATGAGCTTTGAAGATGAAAAGGGCCAGCGCTAACTGTCTAAATGACAGGGGTTGACACACCTTTGCAAAACCTGTACTTTAGTGCTCCCTGATGAGTGAGGGAAAGCAAACTCCTCTCTGGAGGGTCCAAGCTCAATTCCCTCCTCCCCTATCCCCAATCCGGCTCTTTTCTTGTGCGCTGGTGGGAGGGAGAGGCTGGAGGCTGGCGGCCGCCGGCCGGCTGGGAGTTGTTCCAGCAGTGGGGAGCGCTCAGCTGGCAGCACACTGACTGGAGCTGGAGGACTGTTTGCACCATCCCCCAGGGACCACTGCCAGATGGCTGTGATGAGAGTATCCCTCGGGCAGGTTTAGCCCCTGCCAGAGCAGTGGAGGGAGCTGGGGCTGGAGCTGAGCGGGACAAAGATGCTTTGCACCGGTTTAGCTTGGAGGGCTTCAGGACAGGAGGGAATGTCTCACCCACTATGTTTCTGTGGCTGTTAGATAGGCTGAGATAAGGGAATAGCTGCCTAGGCAGAGAAAGGACCATTGGTGTCGGAAATGGCGTGAATACTGAGTTTGAACCACTGTGTGTACAAGTGTTATTCTTGGCTCAGTGATGATTTGCCCTAGAATGCGTCAGAGCGAAGCCATTTTTAAAAGCACTCAAGATTCATTTATGAAAGGTAAGGGTGGTCTAATGAAAAGGTGCGCACTGAAATATCTGCTCCACTATCCTCCACTGTGCTGCTATTCATGGTTTGACATGGAGGGAGAAGTTGCTGTGCTACTCTCTGCTCCTTCTGTGCTCAGAGTTAGCCTCGGTTTGCTGGCCCTTTGTATGAGGAGGGCGATGGAGCTGCCTGCATGGCCTCACCCCTGCCTTTCGCCTACCTTGGCCCCACTGGCTCTGGGCTCCAGCATTGGTTCATTGCTCCCATACTCCAAAGCCACATCCCACAAAAGATGTCCTCTCTTACGATGCGGCCTGCAGACATACTCCCCTTAGAGGTGAAGGCAGCTCCCCAGTTGCTGTGGTGGAGCTTGGTGCTCAACCTGGTGCAAGGGTCTGTCTCACAGGCAGCTGCAATCTAAATAGGTGAGCGAAACATTTTGGACGCACACTTTTGTGATGCGTGGCCAGAAGGAAAGGGCTGGTTTTGGGACTAGGGCCCCAGGCTGGCATCCAGAAATTGTTCCGCTACAGCCTTGCTCCGTAGTGTCAAGCACACTGTTTACTCACCGAGCTTCCTCTGCCCATCTGCTTTGGCACAGAGGGTGGAGAAGGAGAAATCTGCTGTTGAAACTCTGGGCTCCTGCACAGCGTCACAGTTTTCAGATATATATGGTGTGAGGTGATGATGAGTATGGACCTGCTAGTGGAGGGAGGAAGGGGGACTAAAGGCAGAAGCCTTACCCCTCCCGATGCTGCGCGCATGTCTCTGAATCCCGTGGCACCATCATGGCCATCAAGTTTCTGACAGCTCAGTTGCAACTATGACCACCGTGTTGGGGACTATTAAGTTTCTGGACAGAGAGAGACTAGAAGATGGTCTTAAGGAAAATGTCACTGTTCTTGGCACTGAACTTTTATAGCCAATGCTGATGTGGTGAGTGAAGAAATTGCTTCACTAGAGAAATATGAATTTTAGGGAGGGGTTTAGGAGTGCTGTCAGAAGCAGCCTTACATAAAGAAGAAAAAGAGGGCTTCCAGATATGAAAGGCACAAAGAAGAGCATGGGATAACGAAGGGATGACATGGCTGGGTGAGAGGTTTTGCAGGGCAAGGAGAGCTTGAGATGCTGGGAAGGTGGAAGGGTTGAAAAGTACAACTTATTGCCCGGTGGATGTGTTCAGACCCCGTTGTAGTGCCTCATCTGTCTGGGTATCAGTGCACCGAGGGCTTGCAGCTACTGAGGGAAAAGAAGTGCTGCATAAATGTAGGATCATTATTCACTCAGCATGTCGACTTGTTTAAATTTCTGTGAGGAGAGCAAGTATATTATGGTATTGTTATCCTATGTGGAGAGTTGTTCATTTTTAATTATAGTTCGTGAGAAATACAGACTCTTACAATGCATCGTCTGTTCAAATAGATATATACATCTTAGGGAAAAATATAATAGTGCCATTAAATACTGTTCTTATAAAGTGTTAGAACAAAGTGCACGTGCACATCTCCTCATATCCAGCAATAAAATAAATGTAGAGGACTAAACATAGAAATGTATCCTACAAATACATATAGCAGCTAACCGTGAGTCAACGGGACTGATCTGTGCAAATACCTCAGGTATCTGTACGTAAATATATACCCCCACACCCCAAGAGTGACATTCATGAAAAAGGGAATGTCTCGTATTTCCTGATTTGCTTCCTCGTTCTTCAGAAATCACTATTCTTGCATTTGGCAGTAGACAATTTAGGGATAAACAGGGAGCCAAAAAGCCAACGTGACTCAGAGGGGCTCTTCCTGCCCACCGTGGATGTTATTCACATCACCTCGCTCCTGACTGCTGAGAACTGCAGAAAATGAAGTGTTGCCATCATCCTTTGTCCTGCAGGCAGCAATTTTATGCTTGCCTGTGGGAAATAATCCTCTTTTAATTTAATTATTCATTTTTCAATTATTTAATGCAGTACTCTGGGATGGCAGCAAGGCTTTTGGTTAGTTTTCAAATCGCTGCCACCTCAGACAGCAGAGCACTGGGATCCAGCTCCCTGGGAGAAGGGATTCATTGTCTTTGAGCCTCTGCTTTCATTAGGAGGGATATGCCATCTCCTTTCTCTGGCATATCCCTCGGGAAGTTTCCATGTATTTTGCCAACGTGCTTATGTCCCACGGAGGCTTGGTCCTGCCTGGCTAAAGTCAATGCCTGTGGATGAGGAGAGCTGAATGGGGCACCATCAGGAGTCCGTCAGTGTTTCTCCTCTTGCCAGCAAAGAGGCTCTTTGGAGAGCCCCATGAGCACCTCCCCTGCTGCCAGCGCCTGTGCTGTGTTTTAATGTTTTCTAGCACAGGAAAAGCAAATGCTGGCCCTCGGTGGAGGCACTTTACGTTGCTCTGCGCTGAGCCCTCGAGCTGGCACAAGGATCGCTTCTCATATGGCTAGGGTCTTCACCGAGACTGATTTTCCACTCTGAGCTGTATCCGTGCTAGGTCCTGAATAATGTCGGGCTCTGATTTGAGGGGCAGGAGTCAGCCCTAAAAGATTACTGCATCAAATAAAAAAGATGTTCATTCAGTATCGAGTAGGAAGAAGTTTAAAAGAAAAGAGGTCAGTTCTGCTGTCACTTGTGCAGTTTTTGATAGATGTAACTCCATTCATTTCTGTGTAGCTAATTTTGTTTTATGCCAGCATAAGTGAGAGCAGAGTCAGGCCTTCCTCCTGCAGCAGCTAAAGTGAAAAACATTTCTATTTTTGAAGCTGAAAGCATTTCTTACTTTTATTTATCATGTGTCACTTTGTTGGCAGTGATGGTGTAAATGGCGCATAAAAGTTAAATGAGCTGTTTACGGCACTGCTTATGACCCTAATGCTCGCTGTCACAACAGTTACCAGGCATTGCATGGGCAGCAGAACCAAGGAAGCCTAGGTTTCTGGGCAAAGATAAGGCTGATGGTGTTCACCTCTTCCACCCTAAAGCCACTAAAAGGGTCTCTTTCTTCTTTATGGATGTCTGGTTTTGCACTGCTTCTGGATGCTTAATATCTCTAAGCTCTCTAGATCTCTGTAAAATTTGGTTGAAACTGGGCAAAGGATTCAAAAGCTGTTACAGGAGTAAGAGGGGAAGAACAGGGAGGAGAAATGGAAAGATTGCTCAAGTCTCTATTTCCCCAGTAAATGAAACTTAAAAAGGGAGCAGGTGTTCTGTGGGACAGTCTGCAGGGCAAGTCCTGGCTCCAATAAACACTTCCCTGTGTGTTTATTGCAGAAACCCGCAGAGACATCACCCAGGCTGATATACAGTTGTCTGAATAAGAGGGGGAAGAGCAGAGCAGCTCCTCACAGCACCTCCAAGGCCCCGGTTGCTTTCCCGGAACAGTACACCCCCCACCATGCCAGCAGAGGACAAAAAACTTCCTTTATTTTGGTCTTCATTCACCTTTCTAATGCCTTGCTTGTGACACAAGAAGGCAGGATTGAGGCCAGGAGTGAGGGCTGCTGATTCTGGCACCCCTTTTACAAGGGGGAACAGTGCAAGGATGGCGGGAGATAAGCAATGCACAACAGGCTTATGGGTGGCCCTCCATCCTCAGGGGCGACGGTGGACTCTTCCCTGGTGAATTTGCAGGCTTATTGGAATACAAGATTATATTTCTCTCCCTCTGTGTTGTAGTAAATCCATTGGTAAGGTGTCTCACAGAGACATTTTGTCCTCTCTCACAGGAAGAAATTTCCCTCCAGCTAGGAAATTTATTCCCTGTAAAATTGAACAGGAGAATAAGATTTCCAGAGAGAGCCTGTGGCTGTAATAAAGGATTATTGCCAATTTCTTAGGCTGTGCGCACAGATCTTGGCACTCAGGTAGCAAATTTTGTACATCCAAAACTCCATGACTGGGGGTACACAAACGTGAGGGTGCAAAGCCCTCACCATGTAATGGCTGGTGGTTTCAAGGATGCTCCTCTCCAGATGAAGATTTCTGTAGAGGTCCTGTGAGGCTTCGCCATGCTGACTAATGAAGCAAGTCAGTGGTACAATGTTAACCTCAGACCACTGTGGTGTTCCCCAAATTTCCTAGGAGGCTGGTGGCCAAACAGCTCACCTCCCCATCTGCAAGGCAGAGGGAGGAGGCCCTTTTTATTCTCCTTCACAGGGGGTTGTTACGCCAGTTGCATTCAAGATTGCAACGTGCTCCAAGTGCTAGGGGAGCCATACGAGTACCATAGGCTGAGATAAATATAAAATGCTGTAATTTAAAGGCTCTTGTCTTTCAGTTGCTAATGGCTTAATTAAACAATAACATTTAACAGATGTGCTTTTTCTCCTCCAATAATTCACTCCATCTGTGTCAACATAACTAGGCCCAAATTAGTGCATCAAAATGTAGATGTTAATGTCTTATTTCAGTTTTTATGTATTAATGTACATTTACATATATATTGTTTCATCTTGGGATGAGATGAATGCCTCCTTAGAAGGAGGTATTGCACACTATGGAGTTTAAAGAGCCTCTCTTAGTTTGTAGGCTGAGAACAAAAAAGAACAAAAAAAATCCAGAGACATGCAAATAGAGACACCTTGAAATGAAGAGAAAATTGGGCACATGTATATTAAGGGTGTCACATATTGAACTACAGGATCTGTGACTCTGTGCTCTTTAGGACAGTGAATATTTTGTGACCTTTTTTTTTGTTTCTGAAAGAATTTTTTCTCCTAACTTCATATGCTGAGAAAAAATGCTTGCCTTGCTGCATGTGAAAGCAGGTGACCATCTGAATCCCTGGGTTGGAGGAGTGGATAACCTAGGCATATCTGTGGAGAACTTTGTTGTTTCATGAATTATCTTTAATAGCATTAGAGGTGAATATAGCTCTCCTGATTGTTATTATTATTACTTTAAAACACCCTTACTTGTGCTAAGTGCTTTCTAAAAGATGCTTGGAATCCTTGCAGACCTTGCGGGCTGTGACCCAGATCTTGCAAACCCTCCTGTGCGATGGATGCTACATGTGGAGGCAGTCGCACTGCTGGGGCAGCATGGATGAGGGCAAGGAGTGCAGTAACACCCGCTGGCTCCGTGTTGCCCTGCTTCCTAACACGTACCGCCTCCTGCACGCTGCCGTCTCAGCCTGCCTGGTAGTCGGGATGGGATGCTGCAGGGCACCGGGCACAGCCTGTGGCCTCCTGCATGGCTTTGTGACAGGTCCCATCACCAGGCACTCCCAGCCACGCTGTCCCCCGGGGAGTCTGCAGGCTGTCCCAGAGCCAGCTAGGTGTACGGCGGGGCCGATGAGCGAGCACGGCATGTTTCTGGCTGCTCCCGGGACTGGTCGTACAAGCCGTGCGAACTCCACAGCTGAATCCAGCTGGGTGATGCCTGGGCAAGAACTCTCCCAGGGCCGGATCCTTTCTTTCCTTACAGTCTGAACAGCTTCTTTTTAATGTTTTTGCTATGAATTCTTATGAACCGACTGGGTTACTTGACTTTCCCCTAATTTAATTTGGATTAATTTAATTTTAATCAGTCTGTCTTCTCAGCATCCTATTAACCTTCCAATGAACTCTTCCTATAAGGGGATTGGGGAAGGAGACAGTCTACATCTGTTAAAATATTAGCCTGCTCTTTGGGTTGCAAAGCATTAGACAGAAGAAAAAGAGTTGACATACTCAGAGGGGATGGTGGGTGATGACCCAACCCTGTTCTTACTGAAGACCCCAGCAAAACTGATCTGGTGTCTCTCCGGGTCCCTTTGGCCCAGCTCACCCTGGCAGTGGTATGGAAAGCAACTAGAGCTGTCTCTGCCATGAGACTACCAGGCTGTGGCTTGAGAGCAACAGACTTTGGTGATTCTGCCCTTGCCACTCTGAACCCAAGGGGTTCAGACCCAGAGAAACAGGTGGTCCCTAGTAGGTATAACCTATATACAACAGGATTAGAGTTGCGTCTGCCTGGTGTTCCCTCCTGTCATACTGCCAGTTTGCCCTCTGCTTAAAAATTTGTTCAGACTCTTAACCAAATTCAGTAATATACTCGTATATTACTCGTATATATACAGTAATAGATTGGCTGCCATGTTAGCACTGAGGTAAATTTTGCTGACGGTCAGCCATGATATCTCCACAGCATTGCCTCAAAGAAAGAGAGCTGAACTTTGCCGAGATTGGCAAGGTGGCAGCCAGGCTTTTCTCTGAGCAACCCCCCGTGTAATACTTTTTTCAGATGAAACACAGTAGGTAATAAGGCAATTTAGCTAAGAAAGGCCTGGGGAAAATGTGGTTATTTTGCATTTTTTGAGATCTGTGGGTAATTCCTCACTCATTGCCAGGAAGAGAGTAAGGTGGCTAACTGGGGGTTCTCAGCATCACAGAAGTCAAACCTTGTAGCCTTTGCCTTGTTCTGACATGGGAAAATTCCCAGCGACTGCGTCCGAGTTTCGTCTGCTAAGGACTGACACGTTGGTCACGAGTTATTCAGAGTCTATTTCATCTCTTTAAAAATAGGTATCCAATGAACGTGTCTATCATCTATTAAAAGAATAGGTATTTCTGAAAATCAGTGGGGATCTGCCAGTGGTCTCTGGAAAACTCATATGCCATTTGGCTTAGCAAAATTCGCATTCAGCCTTGCCAGGATTTCTCTCCTGCACAAGCAGCTGATACATTTGCCACTAGGGCTGTTAGCACAGCCGTGAACAGGAGGAGAAGGGCTTTGCATTATCACAAATAGGATGGAGAGTCCTTTATGAAACAGCCTTTTTATTAGGACACAATCTGTAATCTGAAGTAGGGCATGGAGAGATGGGTGGTGAATGCGTGCCAGTACCATAGCCCGATGCAGTGTACCATAGCCTGATGCAGTGCGTGGTGGAGACATCTGCACAGGGTCCAAGAGCCGATGGGTTGTCCCCAAGGGGCTCTGGGCAGAGGATCTTGGGCAGAGCCCTTTGGGGACAACCCATCAGCTCAGCAGGACCACGGTCCCAGGACAGGCTGTGTGGTGGAGACAGCCCCTGCATGAGATGTGCAAGGCTTGTCGCACATCCACATTACAGCTGGGGCTTAAACACCCAACTGCAGACACCTGCCTGCACCACAAGGCCAACCTTAATCTCAAAAGCAAAGTCTCCCCCTGCTTACTAAGGATAGTCAGCTCTGATCCTGATAACACCCGGGGCTCTGACAGATGGACTCTGGCAGCCTTAGTGGTGGGGCTCAGGGAGCCGTGACCCCCCCGTTTCCCTGTGCCAGGGCGCTCCTGGGCTGCCACGGCGGCTTCACGGGGCGATGTGTAAGGGCAGTGCCTTAACCCGCTGCCACCAGCACCAGCAGAGCCTGCTGCTCACAACAGCTCTCACTGAAGTCACTCAAGCAGTGTTTTGCCCACAAGTGGACATTTTCAGGATGGGGGCATGGAGAATGCAGTCAAGGCATTGCACGAGAATGGCTGCCCCTTTTGCTAATGACTCCTTTTATACCTGCTGCAGCTCTGCCTGGCTTTGTGATTTCTGTACTGGTTTGTGTGCAGAGATCTCCGACACGAATCGACTGGTGCTGTACCGCTCTTGGAGGATTAGAGTTCAGTCAAGAAAATGGTCCTGGCAAAGCGTGATTGCAAAGTCAATGCCTCGGAAGTGAAGAGCTGTTAAAAAGGATATGGGTTGTGCAACTTTAATTGAACAGCCCCTACAATACGCAGACTTTAATTACTAATGTAATTGAATGCACATTAATCCCAATCTCATTTTTCTGTGGGACTCTTGCCATCATCAGTGCATAGGATACAAATCCCATTTGATAGCCACTACAGAATGCAGTATTTTCCCGTTTCCCCGTCTTGTCCTTTTCTTACCTTTCCATCCAGTTTCATTCTTTTCTGCCCAAGCAATCCCAGTTCTCATTCAAGTCATCATCAGCTTTCCCTCCATTACCACCTGCCTGCCACCTACAACCTCCCCAGTCACTCCCAGCATTTGTGGTTGTGACAAGCTTTTCCGGGTCCCTCGGGGATCAGGTGTGCCCATGTTAATCTGCTCCAGACTGAGTAATTCCCCTGGCTAAAGCCGGTCACTGGGTGTCTCTTCTTCCACCCATCGGTCTGCATCATCTGATCCTGGGGTGGCCCGGGCAGGTCAGCAGGACATACTGTGCCGGGGGAGAAGCAGGCTGGAGCCTGGAGGGATGGAGGACCTCAAAGCTCATCCTCTGTCTCGAAATCACCCACCATTAAGCCAAGCCCCTGTAAATTAGGAGCAAACAAAAAACATTTGTTTGCTGTCTGCGGAAGTGTCCTTCACTCAGGCGGGAGTCATCAAACCACCTCCTGCCATTGCTCGCCCCGCCGGTTCAGTGAGCCAGATATCTCGTGGGCACGGCTCAAAGCCACTCTTACCTGTCCAGCCAGAAAACAGTGTTAGCCAACAATTTCTCGGAGGCTTAATTAAACTGTAAGCAAATGACTAATCCATTGTGAAGCAAAACACTCTCTTCCTCATCATGGCCACGCAGGCAGATCTCAGACTGAGACCTTACTTCCCCGCGACTGTGTGCATGACAAAAGCATGTAACTGGGATAATTTTGCTCGCATACTTGCATGCCTGAGATTAATGCATGCGGCTCATACACAGCTTTTGTCTGAGAGCAAACACAGTGGCAAGCCCTCCCTCTCCGAGTGGGAATGGGTTTGGGAGGCTGTCCACTCGCGCTGCATTTTGCGGGATGTGGTGAGTCAGGGCCACCTTGGTCCACCATCTGCTCCATGTACTCATCCCTTCACGTGGTCACTCTGAGCATCTTCTTGTCCGTGGTTGTTAGCAGGGTGAGAACGGGGAGCTCTGAAGAAACTGAGCCCCTGCTTTCCATCCCCGTATCCGTACTGGGACCTGGGGATGTCTGGATGGAGACCCCAGAGCCAGCCAGTGGCACAGAGTGGGAAAGTAGCATGAGACTTGAGAAGGACAAAATTATTGGGGAATTCCACCAAATTACTGAAGTTCTTACATGTATCTTAACATATGGTCTTGTTTTCCAAAGGCTTATACCTAGCCCAAATTTGGGAAGATTTTCACAGGAACAGCAGAAGGCACACCCCAAAGGCCTCTTGCACCTGCCAAATTTCACAACTCTGCTCCAAACCACGGAAAAATAGAGCTCAGAAAGGTCACTGATATTTTTAGCCTTACTTTGTAAGGAAATACATCTATGCAATCACACTGCTGCTTGCTCCCTTTGCATTCCCTGCTATTACGTTGGAATTGTTGGCCGGCCTCAGCCAAATTTGACAGAGGAACGGAAGGCGCAAAGATATTAAGTTCCTGCAAGCTTCATGAAAATAGGAACTGGGCGAAGCAGAGATCCCAACAATGCCAGTGACGAGAGGGAAGCAGCAGGCGCTCAGCCTTTACTGGACAACAGATTAAATATCATTCCTCTGCTTTGGCAATAGGTTCCCTCTGGGATATAGGGGATATATTTTGGTTGCATCATATGTTAGCACCTTGTAGTCTCTGGGGCCAGAGCTGATGGGCTTGTGGGGAAGGGTCCGTGGCTCTTTGTTCCCCTTGTGAGATGTAGCAGCTGGAAGAGTCCCTGTGGCGATGCCCTCAGTGCAGCTTTGCAGATGGTGTTAGGGTGATCTCCTCTTGCAGATGGTGTTAGGGTGACCTCCTCTTGCCTGGTGATGACGTTACCTGGGTGTAGTCAAATATTTGGGTGAGTTTGTGTTAAATACAATGTCTTCTGTCATCCCTAGAACCTGAGGCTTTTGCTGTAATATTAGCCAATATTTAAAAAGGGATGCCTGATATTTGAGTAACATAATTTATTTGCATCCCACAGTGTAAATATGGGCTAATTACTTTCTCACTTTAACTTTAATGACCTCTTGCATTTTATGTGGCATATAACATCCTGAGAGGACATAAAAGATGGCACACAAATATGAGGCTATTAAGGCAAGGATTTATTTGTAACATTTGAAGGAAGGACTTTTTGTGCCTGTAAGCAAGTCCCCTAGAGATCCCAGATCAGCAGCAGCCCAAAGATGGCAGGACTCTGTCCTTGGCTCCCAGGGAAGAGCTAGGCAAGGGCTCATGTCCCTTGTCCCCGAGGGGCAGTCTGAGTGCAGGAAGCCTGCTGGGAGACCATGCATCAAGGTGGAAGATGACTGCAGTCCTACCTCTGTAGGGTGTGCACTGCCTTGAAACAGGGATTCAAAAGAGCTCTGCAACTATGAGGAGCCTTTAATAGAGCAACAGGCAGGTCAACAAACAGGAGGAGGAAGAACTCGGGAGGCATCCGAGTGTTGAGTAGGTCCAGGGTGGCTGATGCAAATGCTTGTGGGGGTCTGGATGATCTTCTAGGGTATTAAATTGCAAATAAAGCTCTTACTGGACTAGTTAACCTTACAGGCTGGATGCGGGCATGGGTCGCCTGCCTTGTCAACATCTTCTGGTCCTCAGATATATGGGTTTATGCTCGGCTCTGCTAAACCGAGTATTTTTTGCTCGGGTGCAGGTCACCAGGTGATGCTGATCTGTGATACCCTCTCTTCGTATCCCCCGGTGTCTATGTCACCCACAAGCATTGTCAGCAGTGATATTAGGTTTTCTTCTAAGAAGTTATGAAAAATATTAACTGTAATGAAGACAAAATAAATGATCCCCGGAAGTGGCCCGCATGCAATGCACACAAGAGAAGATGATTCCTATTCACAACTTATTTTAAGATGTAGACATTAAGCAGCTTGTAGTTGCTTAATTTAATTTAATATTGACACATTGATTTCATGCCATTCTAGTTTCTAAGCCAATGTCATGCAGTACCAAGTCCAAGGCTTTTTATGTCTTTCAGCAAAATTTATCATCTCATCAAAGGCGCCTGGTTAGTTTGAGAAAGTACATTTTATATAAACCAGTGTAGATTGACATCATTTTTAGTGACTTCCTTTAGTTCTTAGAGCACTGTGCCAGCTGTTGCATTATTTGGCCTGTATCTTATCTCACTTTATTAGTTTGACTCTTAACCCTGTCCTGCAACAGAGCCCTGAAGCAGTTAATGTGAGAGTCGTGTCAGCTTATATAGAAATTACCTGGATACTTTCCATTCTTGTCGTTTCCTCATTTTATTCCACTCCTAATCCAACAGTAAATGACAAATTTTGAAATACCCTCTGGAATTAAAATTCAGTTTACAAGTGTATTTTGATTTAATTGAAAGGTTTTCAATAAAACAATGGATCTATGATGTTTTAATAAGGTCAGAACACTTTGCTTAAACAAAATAAAGTGTACTTTTTTCAAAATCAGTACACAGGGCATTTTAATTTGTGTAAAAAGGCAATCTCTAATAGAAAAATGTTTGGCCAGAACATTTTTGATTAGCTCTGTGTAGGATGAGTGAAGAGAAGATACACCGCGGTGCTTCCCAAATTACTACCTACCCAAGTCTGATGCCGTATGAAGCCCTGGCACCTTGCATGGTGCCCGCTAACTCTTTCCCTGGTTTGGTTACAGTAAGTCCCACCAAAAAAGAAGACAGACCTGCTGTGTGCACTGGTAGAGATGTACAGCACTGGCATCCCATGGCAGGTCTGCCCCCATACCTGGTGGTTAGAGGAAGGGTAAGGGTCTTTTTGAGTCAATTAATTATAAATGGGAAAGGAGACAAGCCTGGGCATTTGGGGTTCATAACAACTGAGGAAACATCACTCTTTCTGTCCAAAGGACAAGGTGGGAAAGAGGGTAACTCTTTTTTCCTGAGTTAACCTCAGTTTATACCACTGTTTTTTACAGCCCCAGAAGAAAGAAATCAACTTTTTATTTCAAGCTGTAGCAGTCTATACATTTACATCTGGCAGTCGGGGCTCAGCCCCCCGTGTTGCCTATGATGGCAGCAGCAATATGGGCTCAGCAGAGGCGCTGATGCCTCAGAGCAGTGAAGGGATCTCGACAGAGCAATGTCTGTGTTCAGATATCAGCTATTCCACGAGGAAAAAAAAAGTCTTAGGAATCCCTGTTTTACCCTCCTTAGCCAAAGGGTAACAACTTTTGTTGCCATAGCCCATGCTCCCTTCATGGAAGTGGGGAGGTTACCAGGGGGCTGGTGGGGTGTGGAAGGGGGAGCTGAAAGATTTTTGAGGTGCATCCCTGGGCCAGATGTGGTACCCCTGGCCCCAAGTCCTGATGACCTTTTGCTCAACTGGTGGTTTGTGCCCACGACTGCCACGTCCTCAGTGTGAGCAGGGATAACCTTTTGTAATCAGATATCATGAATGGAGAGTGCTTAATCAGGCTTTTTTTTTTTTTTTTTTTTTTTTTTTTTTTTTTGTGGCTGTGGTTCTTATGCTAGAGGAAAATATTCTCCCATCACGTATTTATTAACATTTTGTGTGGAGGTAGCATGTCTCAATCTGCGTCTCTGTTACAGCCAAATGCAAACCCTACTGTTTTCTGTTCCTACTGTGTAAACCAAACCTCTAAGTAAGGGAGGCAAAAAACCCCTCTGTGTACTATGGAAGATTTCTGATGATTTTTTTCTTAGAAGCTGCATGTATTTCGTTGAATGCCTATCGTATTATCATTTGACCTGATAGTCTAGATACTTCGTCTCCTTGACAACAGACAACATCCAGCGTGGAGTATCCCACTGTCGCCAGATGCTGCGGGAATCTCGCTGCCCCAGCAGGCAGGAGGGCTCGGCCCGGAGCAGGAGGCGAGGATCCTGTTAGCAGGGTGCCTGCAAGGGGAAGGAGGCAGTTGGTAGCCAGCCTGCCTTCATCCCTGCTGTGCTCAGCCCCAGGTAAGTCTGAAAAGTCATGAACCACAACAAAATTAATTTTTCTGCTTTTCAGAAATGTAAAAACTCAGTGTGACGGACTAATTAATGCAGCTGATTAAAGGCAAAGATTACATATTAACAAAGGAAGATAAGCATTTGCTTTCCAGCCTTATTGCATTAAAGACTTGAATATTGGTTCCAAAGGTGGCTGCAGACTTATTTGCCTTTCTATGTATGTATGTACATAATATACATATGTATGATTACGATCTCCTGCCCTGCTTTAATAATATACTTAATTGCTTTCTGGCCCCACCCCAAGCTGCCTAAATTCATTTCACAGGGAAAAGATTATTTGCTGTTGGCCTTTAGTAAATAAATTGCCTGCCATCCTTAATCTGGGTAATACAGGGTACTGCATCAGCCTGCTCACCGTTCTGCACGTTGCATCTGCTTCCACACAAAGTATTACTGACAGCTATTTGCCTTGTGCTATCCCCAGCAAATGGAGTGAGCACGTAATGTAAAATGTAAACCCAACAGATTTGCTGAGAGTCAGATTCCTCATCTTCCATTACTCTTGCTTGTGACACTAAGTAAATTATTTGCATATGGCATTTGCATTTCATATTAGATCTACTGTGCTATCTTTTAAAATACCATACCTTATAATAAATGATAAATATACAGGTGCAATACTTTGATCAAATCTCATGTTTGCATATACGCATACCTACACACGAAAGCACACAGGCAGACACGAAATACACCTGTACATCCACGCATCTGCAATCACAGAAGCCATGGCTCTGGTTCAAACTGTTCATGTCAATAAGCTTTTCCCCCAAAGTATTATACAACGGGACACAAATTGAGCTGGAAAGGGGAGAAGACACATAAAAGAGAAAGAGGGACCAGCGTTCAGGTAGGGTTTTTCCATCTGAGGAGTCGCTGATGTGATATTTTTCATTAAGGAAGGGCAGCAGGAGGCAGGATTGACCACAGATGGCGGGAACACGCAGCCCCTCACTCTTATAGCTTTCATGTGGGGGACTGTGGGGATATAAAATGTCCATGGTAGTACAAATGTCACGGCCAGGCAATTCCCAGAACATCAGGTGTGAGGCGGCGAAGACGAGAAGCACGTCGTATGCTTTAAAAGTAATCCAGTGGGAGGAAGGAGCTCGTGAAGATACCGTAATCTTCTCCTTGAGGTGCACGCTGCGCAGCTGTGTTTAAGCATTTAGGCAGCTGTGAGTGTCTTTCGTGGAAGAACACAGGGCACTGAAAGCTTCCAGTTGCTTTTCTTTTTTTTATATATGTATCAGGAGGAAGGAGTAGGAGGTGACATTTTTTCTCTGATAAATATCAGACACATTCCACATTCGACTTACCAGAAAGTAAGGACAATGCCAGCAAATGTCAGCGCAAATTTTGCCATAGCCTCCTTTTGTACTGGTTTTGTTCAGCTCCCCATCAACTGAACAGCTACAAAGAGCATGAAATCGCGAGAGGCGGGACGTGGTCAGGACTGGGACACAACCTGCAGCAGAGAGAATTGTTCAAGGTTGGTCCCCAACATTGGCAGACACAGAGGAGTACGGGATAGACTGCGTATGGGTTTGATCCTTGACATACTTCCCAGCTGGTCCTCATTTAAAGCCAGGCAGGTATGAAAACATATGGGATATTGCCGGCCTGCCTGGTTTAATGATGGTAAAATATCATTCCTCACTCAAGCTGTGGGGGGTGGGGAGCTTCTCAAAGGCAGGAGGTAAAGGCAGCAATTAAAGTAAATCGAAATACGCTGATGAGCTCAGGAACAGCAGGGCAAGAAGGGGGGTGGGTGCTTAGCAGGGGAGTGCTCCCTCCGCTCCTCATGAGAGGGAAGAGCTGCACCTGCCCCTCTCCAGCCTGTTTTATCTCCTGGGGAGAAGCATCCTTTGCCCAGGATGCAAAGTAGGAGATTTCCTCTGTGGTTGTTCCTGAGCCTTCCTCACATATGGATTCTATGTTTGCCTTCTGGGTGCTCTTGGGCATGGGCTGAGAAGTTGAGGTAGTCACACTGTTCCTTCTTCACCTGTGCCATTTTCCAAGATGGGCCAAGTGACGCTTAGCTGCATCCCTGCTTCGCCTGCACTGTGATCATTCAGTGAGGCCAGAAGCTGGACCTGGACAGCCTGGAGCTGCCAATGTACTCATGGGCACGTCCAACAGCATCATCCCCATGGCTGTGCATGCATCAAAAGGAAAACAGTGAGCCTTTCCGTGTACAGGGCAATGCTGTGCACGGCACGATAACCTCAGACAGAGCATCGCACCGATGTGGCTCTTTCTACCTGTATCTCCGTTGCCTCATTGTGAGGTGCCTCAGGCAGATCAACATGGCTAGTGCTGCACTGCTGGGCAAAACAAGGCAGGCAAAGGTAGGGAATGGCTTCTGCAGGAGGATGGGCTGGGATGTATTGGCCTGGAAGAGAGATGGTTGCAGGGCAAAGGTGAGTATGCGAGAGGTCTGTGAAAGAAAGGGAAATGGGAAGGAACTTTAACTCCTTCTCACCAGACTTAAAGTCATAATATAAATTTATTAGGCAGCAAGTTTAAAAGAAGCAGAGGGAAAAACGGTATTTCAGTGCTTAGTTGCCCTTTGAGGTTGTTGGCACAGGATGGTGTGGGTGCCAGGAGCTTTGTAAAGGTGTCAGAAAGCAGCTAGACAAATTCAAGAGAGCAAAATCCTTCAAGGGCTGCTAAACACAAGGATGTCACCTCAAGCTGGTGAAGTCCCTGAGCCACCGGGTGGGATTGCCCTGGGCAGACTCTTTGCATGCCTGCACTTTCCTTACGCCCTCCCTGGACATCTGCTCAGGCTGCTGGGTAGGGGCTGGGGGGGGCTGGCTGCCCAGGACGGCTGTTTTCTGTTCTTGCAGCCTGCTGCGCTGTCTTGACATTCCTCCTGAGTGAATCACCTCGGCCGGCTTTGCCTGATGGAATTAGACATTGCAAGGGCAGAAGCTGAAGGGACCCGGCACGCTCAGCCCATCGGCTGAGCAGGGAAGTTCCCCCTTGAGCTACCCAAGTCCCACGCTTCGGGGAGGCCCGAGCGTATTTACATCCCTGCCACACATGAAGGCTGCAGTGAGTAATTGCATGCTAATGAACGGGCTGCTTTGCAGATTGCAAGATACTCCAGAATACGTTGCACACATTTGTCACAGGGATCCTAACGTGCTCTGGCCTTTTTTTATTCCCACTTTGGGTGTAAGGCAACCTCGGTTTTGCAATGGAATATTTTGCTCCTTGTGAATATCATGAGCAGCAATGATTAATGGCAGATTTTAAAAAAAACAAATTAAATATGAATTTCAGAGTTTCTCATCTGGCATCTTTCAATGCCATTTCATTGCGCAGCTTGATGACACTTAAAAAAAAAAAGTTTCATGAAAACTTCCTGGCATTGCTGCCGTTCCCTGTTCCTGTAGCTGTGGGCTGAGAAACACCAAGGCTACAAGGAGCCCTGCTCTTGACTAAGCTCAGAGGGACAGAAAACCAGAAAAGTTTGTAGCTTGGTGCTCAGACCTGCAGCCCACTAACAGCAGGGAAGCTGGTTTTAATTTTAGAGGTGCAAATTAAACCATACGGGAAGAAATTGCGAACAAAAACTAAACCACGCAGGTGAAATTCTGAAAAACTGGAGTGTGTAAGAGGAAAGGGAAGGCAGGCTGTGCTGTCTGGGAAGAGGCTCCCCAGAGCCTTTGCTGCAAAAGCCCCCAGAGGCTGCCCCCAGGGAGGTCCCTGAGGACGCTTGCAGGCCAGCCAGGGGCCGGCTGGCTCATCAGGTTCCCAGCGGCTTTAATTGCGCTGCATCTTGGATTTTCCTCCTTCCTCCCCCTTTCTCACAAAGCGAGTCCCTCGGGGAGGTGTCACGAGGAGAGGCACACTGCCTTGGCAAGCCCTTGCAAAGCCCCGGAGAGCAGAGGCGGACAAGTGATTCTCTGGACTTTACCCTTTATCTTTCCAGGTACAGCAGAGTGTCTGGCTAAGGGCTGGCTGAGCCCATTGTTCCAAAATCACGCCGGAAAGGTAAAAGTGCTTCACGGCGTATCCCTTGCCCAGGGCTTGGCTGTCTCCTCCGGCTATTGGCTTCGTGTCCAGGCTGGCAGAGCGGGAGGCAGCAGGAGCTGGTGGAGGGGCCATGCATGCTCCCAGCAGGCAGAGGAGACCCAAGGGAGCGCTGCTTGCTTTGGGAGAGTTAGAGGAAGAAGAGGTGGTGGGCAGCCTCGCCAAGGGGACCTGCGTGAGGAGCAGCAGGGGAGGTGGGCTGGGGTGTACCCATGTGCGGTCACACCATCCCTGCTGTCACATGTGTCCTTGACTCGGAGCCCACGGGACCTCCCGTGGGAGGCAGCTGGGAATGCTGGACGCATCGCTGGCCTACCCGCGCTGGGTCACTGGGCCATTCTCCTGCCCAGAGGCCATGGCCAAAGAGCAGGTGAAAGGGGCCAGATTTGTCCTTACCAACTTCATTGAGCACATGGGAGGCTTGGGGGCCGCTGGCAAGGCAGCTGTGCTTGGGACACGCCAGGAGCTTCTGGGCTCCAGCTTTTGAGGGTGGATCATCTGCATCGCTTAAGCACTGAGTCTCAGCTTCAACTTTAAGATCTTAAAATCTAAGAAAAGCATTTTTTCCTTTGGTTTCTGTTGGAGGTGGGCTCAGACTGAAGCTCTGGGGGCACACTCTGGCTCAAAGTTGATATATAAATGCAAATCGGGGGTTCCCAGGCTCCGTCATTACTCAGGGCTGCAGCAGCATCCCAGGTGCAGGCATCAATGATGCTGGGAGCGCCTGGAGCCAGAGCTGGAGAGCTGCTTGCATCTTGAGTTTCTCTACTTCATTTATTCTTAATGAGAGCTGAAGTTGCCTGTGTATGTAAATCACTAATTATCGTAGTTTTACTACAGAACCATCTGTTTTCATGGGACTTTGTGGCCATAAAGATACTTGTTGCCATGAGTGTACATGTGTATATTTACACAGGGTGTATGGGTCAGGTATCCTCAGCTGTCCAGTGGCAGCAACCCCACTGGAGGCTATATAATAATCCAAGAAACTGAATTTGGAGGCAGTGCACCTCCGCACACAGAGCAGGTGAGAGACCTGAATTGGTTCAAGACAGTGACTGGAGTATTCATTAAAAGCAGTATCTGTTTCCTGACACCATTTGCTCATAACAAAACCACCTTCTGTGACATCTGTAGCCTGATGCTGGGAATTTTTCCGCTCTGAAAGCCTTCTATTTTAATGCTTTTTAAAGTTACTAGCATAGAAGAAAGGATGGGTATGCTTTCCCTCAGTTTAGGTCAGCTAAAGAAAAAGCTTGCTCCAGCCCAGGCAAGCAGATTTCTGTTCCTGAAACTGGTGTTTGCACCAGGGCTGGAGCAGCAGGAGGTGACTGGCAGAAACCTTGGGTGCACCCAGGGCTCAGAGCATCCTGAGGAGAGCTGGGCAACGTCAGCCCTGGTGAGACGAGTGAGCCTTGGACTCTGGCGACGAAGCACAAAGACCTGCTCTTGGAGAGAAGTGCAAGAGGAGTGAAGGAATAAATCTGTTAGAGCAAGGTTTTGTATATCCAACAGAAATAACATTTCAGACCTACAATAACACATAGCATTAAACTGAGCAGAGCGTTTGAGCTGCTAATATATCTCATTGTCATGTTTCTTCTAGGTTTGCTTTGTGTTGAAGGGATGCTTGATGCTCTCAGAGAGCCTAAGCCAAAACTTTCAGGTTTATAAAACAAAAGGGTCTTTTTAATTATTTTTTTTTTCATTATTTCAATAAAATAAAATGTCCATTGCTTGTTTAAATGTCCATGGCTGGTCTTGGGAAGAAAAACAAAGCAGGGCTCTCTGACGCAGAAGGAGCAGAAGGCGTCAATGGCAGCTGCGTGTCCTTGTCCTGGCTGAGCAGGATGTGAAGCATGAGTCCACCACCTCAGCCCTGGAAAAAACATTGCATCCTGAAATCTGCTTGTTTAAAAAGACACCCCACGTCTGAAAGGCAGCTCAGGTGAGGAAAGAGAAAGGGAGTTAGGGGGCTTTCATCACCTCCCTGGCTTTAGCAGGAGGCCTCTGTGCTTGATAATATTCTGCATATCTCGAAATGCAACTGCCTTGCTGAAGAAGTTCAGGGTTATTTTTAGGCATTTGGGATTGTTTTTTGTACCCAAAGGCTCTCTCCAGGACTACAAACACGGAGGCCAGCTGGAAAGCTTGGGTTATAGGTTTGCTTTGGATGGCCAGCGCTTCCCAGTGATCTGGGGAGGGTTTGCCCCAGCCCCTGGTCCCCCAACAGGGCGGTGGCACCAGCAGCAGGGGTGCTGGCCATGCAGGCACCCCGCATCGCAGGGATGGGGCAAGGCACTGCTGCTGGCCCCAGGGTTTGGACAGGGAGTGGGGATGACACCCCAGAGCACTGCAGTGCAGGTACCTGCCCCACTGGCTGGATTGTGCTTTGGGAGGGTGAGCCACTGCTTTCCCCCATCCCTGAAAGGACCAGGATGGAAACATCCTCGTCTGAACTTCTGGGGCTTTTTGCGGATTTGTTTTCTTTCTGCTCCATGCTAATGCTGTGCTGGAAGGCATGGTGTCTGTTGTGGGGGCTGGTGTGTATCTGCTGGGCCGTGTGTGCAGCCTGCTCAGAGCGATGGTTGCGGTGCCGCGGCTGTGCCCCATGTGAGGGTGGGAGAACAGAAAGCCACGTTTTCCATCTGCACCTCTCACAGTGATTATTTACAGCCTTTTGAAGAGGTTCTAAAGATTTCAGTGTCCCTTCAGGATACTGGTTGGGAAAGTCCCTTGGGAGGCAATCCTGAAGGGCAAAGGGGTCCAGGAAGGCTGGGCCTTCTTCAAGAAGGAAGTCTTAAGGGCGCAGGAGCGGGCTGTCCCCGTGTGCCATAAGACCAACTGGTGGGGAAGACGACCGGCCTGGCTGAACAGAGAGCTTTTCTGGGACTCAGGTCGAAAAGGAGAGTCTACCACCTTCGGAAGAAGGGGCAGGCAACTCAGGAAGAGTACAGGGATCTTGTTAGGTCATGCAGGGAGGAAATCAGAAAAGCAAAAGCCCAGCTAGAACTCAACCTGGCCACTATTGTAAGAGATAATAAAAAATGTTTTTACAAGTACATCAACAATAAAAAGAGAGCCAAGGAGAATCTGCATCCTTTGCTGGATGTGGGGGGGGAACATTGTCACCAAGGATGAGGAAAAGGCTGAGGTACTTAATGCCTTCTTTGCCTCTGTCTTTAACAGCCAGACCAGTTATCCCCAGGGTTTTCAGCCCCCTGTGCTGGAAGACAGGGACGGGGAGCAGAATGGAGCCCCCATAATCCAGGAGGAAGCAGTTAACAACCTGCTATGCCACCTGGATGCTCACAAATCTATGGCGCTGGATGGGATCCACCCGAGAGTACTGAGGAAGCTGACAAAGGAGCTTGCCAAGCCACTTTCTATCATTTATCAGCAGTCCTGGTTAACAGGGGAGGTCCCTGATGACTGGAGGCTTGCCAATGTGACGCCCACCTACAAGAAGGGCTGGAAGGAGGATCCAGGGAACCACAGGCCTGTCAGCCTGACCTCGGTGCCAGGAAAGATTATGGAGTGGTTCATCTTGAATGTGCTCAACAGGCATGTGCAGGTCAACCAGGAGATCAGGCCCAGCCAGCATGGGTTCATGGAAGGCAGGTCCTGCTTGACCAACCTGATCTCTTTCTATGACCTGGTGACCCACCTGGTGGATGAGGGAAAGGCTGTGGACATCATCTACCTGGACTTCAGCAAAGCTTTTGACACTGTCTCCCACAGCATTCTCCTAAGGAAGCTGGCAGCTCATGGCTTGGACAGGCGTAGTCTTCTCTGGGTAAAAAACTGGTTGGGTGGCCGAGCCCAGAGAGTAGTGGCGAATGGAGTTAAGTCCAGTTGGTGGCTGGTCACGAGCAGTGTTCCCCAGGGCTCTGTTTTGGGGCCAGCCTTGTTTAACATCTTTATCAATGATCTGGATGAGGGGATTGAGTGTGCCCTCAGTAAGTTTGCAGACAACATCAAACTGGGTGGGAGTATTGATCTGCTCAAAGGTAGGATGGCCCTGCAGAGGGACCTGGACAGGCTGGATTGATGGGCCAGCCTGATGGGTATGAGGTTCAACAAGGCCAAGTGCCGGGTCCTGCACTTGGATAACAACAACCCCATGCAACGCTACAGGCTTGGGGAGGAGTGGCTGGAAAGCTGCCTGGCCGAAAAGGACCTGGGGGTGTTGGTAGACAGTCAGCTGAACATGAGCCAGCAGTGTGCCCAGGTGGCCAAGAAGGCCAACAGCATCCTAGCTTGTATCAGGAATAGTGTGGCCAGCAGGAGCAGGGAAGTGATTGTCCCCCTGTATTTGGCACTGGTGAGGCCGCACCTGGAATACTATGTCCAGTTTTGGGCCCCTCAATCCAAGAAAGACATTGAGGTGCTGGAGCGTGTTCAGAGAAGGGCAACAAAGCTGGTGAAGGGTCTGGAGAACAAGTGTTATGAGGAGCGGCTGAGGGAACTGGGGTTGTTTAGCCTGGAGAAGAGGAGGCTGAGGGGAGACCTTATCGCTCTCTACAGCTACCTGAAAGGAGGTTGTAGTGAGGTGGGTGTTGGGCTCTTCTCCCAAGTAGTTAGCGATAGGACGAGAGGAAATGGGCTCAAGCTGCGCCAGGGGAGGTTTAGGTTGGATATTAGGAAAAATTTCTTCATGGAAAGGGTAGTCAAGCATTGGAACAGGCTGCCCAGAGAGGTGGTGGAGTCACCATCCCTGGAAGTGTTCAAAAAATGGGTAGATGTGGCACTTTGGGAAAAGGTTTAGTAGGCATGGTGGTGTTGGGTTGATGACTGGACTGATGATCTTAGAGGTCCTTTCCAATCTTAATGATTCCTAGTTTTCACTTTCATTAAAAATAATCCAGCCACCAAGTCAGGAAACATGAAATTGCTACTCTACCCTTAATTGGTTTAGTGGTAGACTTGGTAATGTTAGGTTAATGGTTGGACTGGATGATCTTAAAGGTCTTTTCCAACCTAAATGATTCTATGATTCTATGATTTTTGTAAAAAATGTTCAAAGTCTTTGAATCAAGGCTGGACCTCTGAAAAGCCAGGTGCTACCTCTGGCAGGACTCGTGAGCTCAGCGCAGGAATTGCTGAGTGAAGATTTACAGCTGAGTTGCAAGGAGATAAAACCAGATTTTGGTGGTGGTCTCTTCTGGCCTGAATATGGATGGGTCAGCAAGTGGGAGAGCATCAGGCTTTGCGGGGAGCAGGACGGAGCCTGGCTTGGTAAAACCAGGGTATGGGAGAGGCTGTGCCACCCTACAAGGTGCAAACAAGGCTGCCCCTAAAGTGGTACCTCCTCCCAAGGACCCTCCACCAGTTTTGTCATCTGAATGGGGATCTGCAGAAGACATTGGAGACGGGAGCTGCAGGATGCTGTGCAGCATGGCCCTCCTTCGCACTTCTCCTCGGCTGAGCTCGGACTGTGCTTTGCCCATCCCACCCGGCCAACCCGGGGCATGCAAGGAGATGGGTGGGAGGGAGGAGCTCTGAAAGTCCATTGCGGTGGCCCCGCTTTTACAGCCAATTAATAACAAATCACATTTGAGCAGGCTGCAAACTGAAGGTTATAGCATTGCCAGAGGAGGAAAACCCAGCGGGAGCAGGTGGCAGGAGAGCTGACTCCAGGTACTGTCAGCTACACTGGCTCACAAGCAGATGGCAGAGAAGCGGAGGCTCTGAAATAGTGAGTTTTGGGTTTATTTTAAGCAGGGGACAAAAAGCAGTATGGAAAATTGACCCAAGGTGCATTCCCCTAGTCGTGATTTTTCCCTGTGTGTTTCTGCGGGGCTGCACTAGGTTGTCACCTCAGGTGTGGTGCAGGTTCCAGTTCTATATTTATCACCCAGGGAGATAAGCCCTGTGCTGCTTTTGTGTTACACCTTCTGCTTTGCAGTTACTACCTGCCAGCAACAAGCGGGATGTTTGTTATAAAATAAAGCCATTTTTAGAGCAGGAGGCTGATTGCCGGCCGCCTCCCGGTTATCTCTGGAGAGGCAGGCAGTCTCACACCAAACCCCTCCCCAACCTCCAGGGCAGGCGAGAGGAAGACGAAGAGGACTTTTCACCTTTAAACTTTTCCATGAAGTGTGTGTGCCCAGGTGACTCGCAGCAGTAAAAGCTATTCCCAGCACGGGCCGGGTGAGGACTGTGCTGGCATGGCTCCCTGGCAGCCCATAGCTGGCATAGCTCGGCCCCGCGGGGAGCGTGTTGCTCCAGCCCCGGATCCTGCAGTGGGCACGCCGCCCTGCACTCCTCCTCACAGCGTCTGTTTTGTCTATGGGCTAATATTTTCCATTCGGTGCATCCAAAAAAAAAATACAGCCCAGCTGGGCAGGAGAGTCCTCTGCACCCTGATGCCCCAGGGCTGCAAATATCCCCTCTCCAGCAAAGTCCTGCCGCGAGACCTCTGCGCTCCCCACCACCCCAGGAGGAAGCTCCCACAGCCACTGATGGCTTTTTTGTCTCCAGGCGCCCCTAACACTGGCTCCTTGGGGTGGCTGGACGCTGGGATGAGGGACTGCACTTTGCTCATCTCCGGGCAGATGGCTGAGAGCTGGGGCAAAGCGATGCCCCAGCCAGCCGTGGAGCTGCTGGGCCTCTGCGCCGGCAACAGGAAAGGTGGCAGAAGATGCAGGCGCCATCCATCCCGTGTGTTAAAGTACAAAGTGCCTGGCTGGTGTTGTGTGCCTCTCTTTAAAACAGCTGGTGGAAAGGAAAGCCATAATCTGAGGCTGGCTTTGGGCTCTTCTGCCTCCTCAGGGCTGTATCCCATGGTGTATTTTCGGAAAGCATGCTTTTGCACAAGGGGAGGTTTCCCAATAGATTGTCCCCGACCTTTGGGTAGGAGGAATGGCTCGAGGTGCCAGACAAAACCAGCACGGTGGTGATGGCCTTGCCGAGCAGGAAGGCTGCAGGTGCGCAGCTGCAGAGCACAGCGAGCAGTTCAATATGTTACCCATCCCTCACAGCCAGCTCAGGACCGGCCCCTCAAAAGTGGCAGTGGAGGGGAAACCCAGGGTGTGTAGTGCAGACCTGCCATTGCACATCGTCTGCCTCGGCTATCGCACAGCAGCCCCCGTGGCTGCTGCATGAGGGTGTTGTGCTTGTGCCAACCCAGCAAGCAGCCTGCCCTGGCACGAGGGTGTTTGACCCGGCAGGGCTGAAGCAAAAGGCAGTGAATGCAAAACTCATGGCTCCACAATGTATTGAGAAGAAGAGTGGAGGAAGAAAAATGAATATGTGCCAGGGAAGCAAAAACTACAGTGGGGGAAGGATGTTTGTATAAATAAAACTAATTGCCCGGTGTGGCAATGGCTCTAGTTTTGCTGTTTATGTCTTTTCTTTCCAGGTTCTGCCTATCCCAGATTGCAGGTGCAGCACAGCTTCCTGCAAAAAGCCACAAAACAGACCAGCAGCAATGGGAAACCTTCCCTGGATGCCTCTCCCATGCCTCTGGAAGAGTTGCACGGCACGACCTTGACACGCACAGCAAAGAGAGCAACCTTGCGGCATGGCCAGGCAGCCAGCAAGCGCAGCAGCAACATCCACTCCTCCACAAAGGCTTGTGAAGAAATTTAAGCCCTGATTCTGCAAAGGACATGAGGGATCCCGATTATTAACACACCTTGAATAATCATGACTGGGAAATCGCCCTGTCACACAAGGGAAAGCATGGCGAAACAGAGGCAGAGGCAGAAAATAAGGAGCTGGGATCATTTTCATCAGGATAGCTGTAGGAGTGATTCGCAAATTCGTTAAGAAGGACGGTGGTGTTTAATGCATGCCCTAATGATCTGGAAAAAGAGGTGAGCAGTGAGGTGGCAAATCCACAGATGGCCCCAAATTGTTGCAGTTTCTCGGGATGAGGCTGTGAAGAACATTTTTATGGCGAGGCCCCTGCCCAGCAACTTGGCCCCCAATTCAGAGTGACAGGGGGGTCCCGCTCATTTGGGGCTCGCTGGTGGCACCCTTTGTATTCTGGCTATAGCACACAAGGCAGCAGGCCTTCAACTGCCCCATCTTTCAGATAGGTCCCGAAATAAAGCATGTGACTGCAAATTTTGGAGTCCTCCACTAGCTGGAGAGCATGCACCCTGGGGTGCAGTGCAAGCGGAGTAACAGGCATGGGGGGCAGCTGTGTGGGCAGACGGGGAGCTGAGAATGAAGAGATGGACACAGCCTCTCAAATGAGGTCTGAACGAGGGGGGTGGCCCATGCCCTTATCTCCTTAACTCTGCCCCCATAAATCCACGCTTCATTTATCAAAACCAAAGGAGGCTGCTGCTCTTTTCTAAAAAACAGTAAGACTCTCACCCAAGGCTGAACTTCAGTGCACCACTGGGAATCAAAACAGACACTTTTGCTGGGCCAGAAATGCCTGCTTTCCCATATGTTCCAGTGGAGTGGTGGCTGAGGAGGGGTAGGACGACACTCAGAGAGGGCTGCATCCCTCCACCTGTGTGCCCACGGTGGCCCCCGCCGGGACCCTGGGCTCTGCCTGGGCTGCATGCGTGCCCCCCTCACTGACAGTGAGTTGCTGCATGTTGCACCTTGCCAAGCCCAAGGAATGCAAAAGGTCACGTGGAAATATAATGCATAATCAGAGCTTAGTCATATAGATCTATATTTGTATCTGTAACTAATATATTTATATGGAGTGGGTATAAGAAACAGTCGTGAAACATTGGAGAGAGAAATCAAACACTCTATGTCACAACATTTGCATTGATTTTTCAAAGCCTGTGTATAAAATGGAGATAGTGCTTTACACAGCAGTGGCCTGCTTGTCGGTGTTTGTAAGATGCTCAGACATTGCTAAGGTTGCAACCACACAAGCTGGCAATAGAGTGGCACTGTGATCCTTTTAGTAAGAGTCTCATTAATCTAAAAATTCAATATAAGGCATTTGAGATTTACTGGGAATGGAATGGAATGGAATGGAATGAATGGAAAAGAGGAAGAAGAAGAAGGAGAAGGAGAAGAAGGAGAAGAAGAAGAAGAAGGAGAAGAAGGAGAGGAAGAAGAAGAAGAAGCAGCAGCAGCAGCAGCAGCTTTTTCCTTCTTCTTTCCCATCATTTCCACTGCCTTAAGCCACACTGTGTCTGAGTATCTCCCAGTTACGCTGGCACGCCTGTTCCAGCAGGTCGCAGAGACAAAGTCCTGCACCCCGGCGCACGTGAGGGATGTGTCAGCAGAAGCAAAGCTGGGTTTATTGTACTGCAGGTGATCACTGTCATTAGCTGGAGGGTGAAGCAGCAGCACGTTCTTAGTAAGTTGGCTTAATACCCTTATGCATTTTCCTGCTGGCGCCCATCACTTGAATGCCAGGCAGGATGAAACACTCAGCCATGTGCCCAGGCTGGCCAGGGGAGGAACCTTCAAAGCTTTTCCCACCTTGGTGTGGAGGTAGCTCATACACAAAACTGTGATTGGTTGTCTGCTAAAGGTTTGTACACCACCCTTAGCCCTGGCACTGGTCCGGGCCATGCTTAGCCTCTACATTCTCCAAGTGTGAATTTTGAAGGTTGCTATTCCAGGCAAGGAATCATCTGCTTGGTGGTGCTGTTTTGCTTTCCTCTGACATTATAGCTCTTCTGTGGCCCAGTTTGCTTCGCTTGCTACTACAACCACACAGTATGTTATCAGCACTCAATAAATGTCACAGCCATCTTGACGTGAGATAAAAGATATGAAATATGAATGCATGACTTTTTTTTTTGTTTGGGGCTTAATCTATCATGGCATCTCAAAAGGTGGCATGTTTGCTGCTATTTAAAATTTGTGTTTTACCCTGTGGAATGGGATCATTGCTGTTTGCTAGCATTTGACACAGTAAAAATGACTACTGGAATGCTACAGGCCACTAAAGGATGTTGGCAAAAAAACTGCAAACATTTGCCACCTTTAAAAGGATTTTTTCCATTTGAAGCTTAAAATTTATGATACCATAGTATTCTGGATTTGCACAGAAGATAAACAAAGTTGCTAGTTTTGGTCTCAGCAAAGCTCAGTCCTTGTGAATCTGATAGAGAGCAGCATGGTAGTGCCATTGACATAGTTTTATGCTTGGTTGAGCTACTGGTAACTTTGATCTCTCCATTCCTGCATGATGCCCAAAGGATAAAAGTGACCTATCTGCTCCCCTTCTGGGAGCAAATGTGAGCATGTTCAAATTTAAGCTGTTCTAAGTCAACCAAAGCCTAGCTGGCTCATTGAGCTAGAGTAGTTAAGGCACATAAGAGCATGGTGTGGCTAACATTATCTTCAACTGCCTTTGACTCCATGGGCCAGATACGCATTTATAGAGGGGTAGGCAGGGGAGATGAAGGCACAGATGAAGCATAGGAGTTATAAGCCCATCTTTGGACCCATAAAACCTGTCATGCACCTCTCTCTACAGATACTGCAGTCCAGAAGTGAAAGCTGTGGAGCTGCAAGGATTTCACCCAGCCAAAGATCCCTTACAAAGTAGGCAAACTATTGGCAGCAACAGCTAAAACGTTATGTTGCTTCGAGCACTCAATTGCTCAAGGTCCCTTTGCGGTGGGCAGTGATCAAAGGGACAGCAATGGCAGCCCAGTGACACACCTTGGGCCATGAGGGGTAACCAGACGTGGAGTGGGGTCTGGCAGAAATTACAGCAGAAAGGCAGTAACTGGCAACGTGCAGGGGAGGGAAGGGACTCAATGGGCGCAAGGAGTCAGAAAGAGGGCACAGCAACCTCCCCCCCGTGGTGACCAGGCACCAGTGCCACAGACAGTTGGCAGTGCTCACATCAGGCCACCCAGCTGCGTGGCACAAGGGGTACCAGGGCTGGGGCTCAACCCCGCTTCCTGGACCCAGCCTACCCAGCCTACCAGGAGTAATGAGTGGCCCCAGGACCCACACCCTCAGTGTACAAGACCTGACAGCTCAGCTTAACTTCCCTCCACAGACCCTGGCCTGATCAGGTCCAGTTTGACCTTCAGGTAAAGCTGTACAGACGCTTGCATCCTTCCTAAGGCAATGAGGGGCTGGGTGAGGCAGGAATATCCTCATTTCCCTTTCATTGTCCAAATAGCCTTTGCCCTGGAGGGGTTGCACAACACTTGCCTGCCGAGAGGATATCCATCAGCCTGCCTTGGCTGTGCTGCGGGGAGTATTTCCAAAAGCAGCCGGCTGACATAGGTGCTCATATCATCTTGCAAGTCAGCAGGACTAATGCTCCTTTGAAAACGTTTACTCTGCATGAGCAAAGGCCTTTAAATATTTTCAAAGCCACTCAAGAGGCACATAAATATTTGGGTACGGTCAGCCCTATTTTAGACAAATAAGACTACCTACAGGGACCCTCAAAGATGCTCACATCATGCCAAAGATCAGTGTGGGGCTGATGCCTCCTCTGAAGGTTGCTTGTTTGATCTGTCCGCTGTTCTGGTCCCTCTTTCCTCCTCCTCTTCAGGCCCTGCAGAGAAAAGTGGTGACATGATTTATAGATGTATTTCAATGTATTTGGATATTTTCAGCCAGCTACCTCATTCCTGCTACCTGCTCCGACGGCTGCTGTGCCAAGGGCTTCCTGAACAAAGGCTCAGGACAAATGAATCTTCGTCTTCACTTCCAAGAAAGGTTTAAAAAGAATCACCTCCTCCTTCTATTATTTCCTTGTCTTGTTATTTTAATTTCTTCCCCTGTGCAGACAGCAGCATTAAGCCCACTAGAGAATGAATGAATACCAATGAGATAGGGCAAAGATGGAATACGCAGCAGTTCTTTCCCAAAGTTATAATGAAAATGCCTACAGGCAGGTGGCACATGCAGCAGATAACACACGCACACACATATACACACACATGCATGCCCCATTTTTGGAAAACATCCACATTTATTGAAAAATTTTCCTACGTGGGCAAGTTCCCAAATGTCCATTCAAGTTCATGGTGCGCACGCTCTTTTAGCAATTTGATATGGCGATTGACTCCTCTCTGTTACAGAGGGCTGCAACAGGCTGGGAACACTAGAAAGTCAGACCCAGGCTTTGCTGTGAACTCCCAAATCAAGGGCTGTTTCTAAATATAAAATGTATTGCTCGGGTATTAAAAAAATTGATTGCTTGCTGGCAGGGAAAAGAAAGAGAGATGTGTTTCTAACAGAGGACAGAGACAGAGAGGAAGAGATGGTGTCTATCCCATCATAGACACTGTGCCAGGTACATCCTCCCTCCAAAACTTTCTGCTTGCCCTCCGTCTGAGTCCAGCCATTTGCCCGGGGTGCCTTTCGGCAGCGTCCCCTCCTCTGCAGCTGTGGGGATGCCCTCACAGCTCTCCAGTTTTATTAAAACCCAGGAGGGAGCTGAGTGTTTTAGTGAGACAGGGATTCAAGCCCAAAGCTGAGGCATGAGACTGGTATCTACAGCAGGAGCTGGTGGCTCCCCAGATATTTGCTCTGTCCCCCCAGTCCCCCTCCTTTCCATAGTCCCCCAAAACAGGGGAACAACAGCTGGGAGTACAGGACACATTTCCCTTGCAAGACTGCCCAGATAGTACCCAGCTCCAGATGCTTTCCTGGCCTCAGTCAAGGAGGAGTGGCACGGCCCTGGTGAAGGGCAGACCAGAAAAGCAGCATTTTCCATGAAGCTGTGAGCAAAGAAATCCAAGTCTGCCCTCCCCCTGCCACACTATTCACAAAAAATAGCCAGCTTTAAAAGGAAATTTTAGTTAAAAGCTAGTGGATAACACAGTTTTTGAAAAATATGAGTGCTAGGCTTTTCACTACAAAGAAATGGCTCACAGCAGAGTAAACATTTTGCGAGCATTGCAAGCATTTCTTGCAATGGAAAAAACATTTCCCATGGAAAGTTCTGATGGTGAAAACAGGCCTTTCTGACAGGGAAGCATAAACATAATTGGCTTCTGGTTTCGGTTCTTCGCAAACTGCTGTCCCCTCGCCAGGCACAGGGGCAGGGTAGCTCCCAGGAGGGCTCTGCAAGGACTCATCAGCCCAAAGCTTTGCACAACCACCTCCTGAAAAATGCTGTGGGAGAGAAGGGACAGAAGCAGTGGTACAGTGCATCCCATTCTGGCAACGCTACATATGCAGCGGGTGGAGCCACGGGTACCATACACATGTAGGGTTTGGGGATGCAATGGGGAGGGAGGGCTGGGTGGCTGCGCAGAGGGGCCAGTTAGCAGATAGCAATGAGCTGGACTACTGGGAGGAGGAAAAATATTAGGAGCCATGAAGCACGGCACAAAAGCTTGCCAGCAGCTGGTGCAAGGGGCGGGGATGCTGTTAAAAGAGGGTTAAAAGAGCCGCTGGGGGAGGGAGGACCAGCAAGGGAGCCTGGGGAAAGGATGAAGGAGGCTCTGCCAGGGCGGCAGCACGCACAGATGCTCCTGCCAGCCGGTTGTGCCACTTCTCTCATCCAAACGCTTGCGCTGCCACATCTGCTCTAAGTGCGAGGCCGGCTGCGAGCATGAATGTGGCTTACTCTTGTGGCTCCAAGCAGAGGTGGAGGAGGCTGCAGGAGCACGTCAGCAGGCTGGGGGAGCGCACAAGTGCGGGCAGGAGATGCTCGCTCTCTCGCAAACCAGTCCTCATATTAACTCTGCAAGGCTGAGAGTCAAACAGCAAGAGGTTGCCAAGTTTTTGCAGAAAGCATGTTTTTTGCAACTAAGCAATGTTGGTTGACTCGTGCTTTGTATGTAAATTCTTCCCTTTCTCTGACCGTGGTGGCAGCCCTGCTTCAGGGTCATCTACACCTAGAACACTTTGAGCATCCCTAGTAGAAAACAGCAACATAATTGTTGCTTCTGTCATGACCGAAAACCATTTTCCCTTCATCTTCTTTCTGAACTGCGTAATCACTGGAGAGCTAAGTAGTGATTTGGTTTGGTTGTTTGGGGTTTTTTTTTTTTTTTTATGATAAAAAACTCAATGCTGCCCTCTGTCAGAAATGCAGCGGTATTGGTCTGAAATTGCTTGTCCTTAATTAAGAAGTACGATGGGCTCTTTCCGTGGGGCTACTTTCAACCATAAATCCCCCTCATCAAATCTGAGCCCACTCATAAAGGCAAGGATGCTATCCAATTGCTTTCTGCTGCGCTATTTTATGTGCTAAACATCTGACGGTGATTAATAACACACTTCAACTGCTCAGCTATTTACGGTGACGGCTAACCTAAGGATGACTTAATGAAAAGAAGACATTACTGCTCAGGTAAAAAAAAAGAAATAGTGCTGTTACTGCTTGTGTTTAGTGCAGTTTAAGTGGAAGAATACGTGGGCTATCTTTTCAATGCTGATTAACCTAGCGTGCAGGATAACTTCCCATTTCATGAAGGCCAAGTTGAGGAAAAGCTCCCCAGGTGTACTGGAAGAAAGACAACCCCCCCGCCCCAGTCTGGCACAGCCTCGCAGCTGGCGTAGCTCAGTCCAGTGCAGTGTGGCTGTAAAACATCTGTATGGTGGTGGCATCTGTCCTGCCTGCCTGGGGCGCAGGGCTTGTGCCGTCTGGACCTCTGCCCAGGGGTGGGTTTAACACACCAGGAGAAGTGATTGCCTTCAAAGGGATAAAATACAGCTCTTAGCAACGTATCTATCAAATAAATGGCTAAATCTAGAGCTGTTTGGTCCCAGCACACTATGCTACAGTCTTTTAAGAGCAATCAAAAAAAAGAGTGCCATCACAGGGGATGCTGCCTGGCTAAGTCACCTCTCAGAAGGGGCTGGCAACATTTACACACTGCAGACTTACAGATTGCTTCCTGCAACCTCCAGCAAGCGGGTTGCAGGCTCTGGGCACCCCACAGCTGCCCACAGTGCACATCTGAGACACCTTTTCTCCAGCACTGTGTCCTGCAGGCACGTGGGTCTCTCTCCACAAGTGTGTGACAGCTGTGGAGGGGATCAGCTGGCCAAGAGGGTGATGAGATCCTCCCTTCTCCTTGCACCTTAGCACGGGTCACCTTTGCACTTCTGCTGGGGTCACCAACATGCAGCTCTTTCACCTCCCTACAATGAGATGCCATGGGGGAGCCCACCTTATGCAGCCTAAGCAGGTCTGCCCTTGGAGGCTACTTCGGAGAGCACAGCCATGCTCTCCAGTGCAGGCTGGCAAGGCCAGCAGCCAAGGGAAGGAAATCTGTGCTTGTAAAACACCACATTTGGTCTGGAGCCACAAGCACAAAGCGCCGGGATGCATCGCTTTTCAGGAGGGTGTTGCCCTTGAGAAGGTGCAGAGGTCTGGGATGAATTTTCCTGAGTACTGACTGAAGACGCTGCAGATTTCACTTGGTTTCACAATGAGTCACTGAAACTCGAGAAAGGCAATTCACTGGGGAAATCAAAAGGAGTAATTAAGAGAACATAGTAATTAAAAATGTATCCTAAGAGATCCTGTACGTGACATCCGCACCAGACGGAGAAGCATGCCTTTACCCACCCCAGGTTACACAAAGTCTGGGGAAAGCCGCAGCCACAAAGTCGCCATGGTTACAGATGCACAAAACTGAGAGCGATGAGACGTCCTGCTCTGCCGCGACCACAGCGTGCATCTTCGAGCTGCAACTATTTAATTGACCCTGGATTATGCAGTTTAAAAAGAAAGAACCCCCAAAAGTCCTAATATATTCAGGGATATAAAAGCAGACAGATTAGAGAAGAGATTTTAATATATGCACACTGTACAGGGTGTGGGGAGGAATAGATATTATGTTATTGGACTGTAAATTGAGGTACTCATTATGCAGTCCTCATTCTGCATCCAAAACTTCTGCTTTGATTTGTTTATATCACCTTCTGTCCTAGAGATGCCTGCATTTAACACACTGATGTATTATGTGTGTATTTGTGTGCATGTATACTAAGATGGAGTTGTAATACATCATAAACTCTACGTACTAATTATCACATGCCAATGTAGCAAATTAACCATAGGTTAGTTTCCATTAAAAGCAGATTTCCTTTGCATACAAGGTGCCAGATACAAAGCCATGTGGCCTGATCAGAGTGGAAATGACGGGTGCATAATAACCACTTGAATACACTTTCCGTGCTATTTTGCTAACATGAATCCTAGTAATAAAAGCATAAGAAACCACTGAGGGTTTTAACATCACCGTGTTTACTGCACATGATAAGGAAACTGGATTTTACTGTCTGAATGCATTCCCGAGGGCACACTGATACACGGACACAGTTTCAGGGTAATGGTAGTAAAATCCAACCTCACTTTTCAGATTTCTTAAGGTGGCTTGCTATTTTCCCAAATGCTGTCTTCATCTGATGCTGAAGGGCTGCCCTGAGTTAACGCTTAAGCACTGCCGCAGCAAACTTAGCAGGCAGTATCTTGACTCTATAAGCAAGTCTATAGGCAGGAAGAAGCTGTCTGGAGACACAGGCTGCGTCTATAGTAAGAAATAACTCACCTAAGGGTAGGACCAGAGCCAGGTCCTATCTCTGGCCCTGAGGTTGCCAGCCCGCAGGACTGTATTGACCCACCTTCCTTGCCCAGCCACCAGAAAGTGGGCAGCTTTTCTGTGGCAGTGGGGAGGCTGTTCCTCCCTCTTCGAGCGTGGATACACATGGGACAAGCAAATAACATCCTCACGCTCGTACTTCTTGTTCAGATGTGGCTTCCAGCTATGATTTAAGGCTTGCTGAAGGTGCGCGGATGGAGGTACAGCAGCTTCCACTGGGCCACGGGGTTGATTGCATCTCACCAGCAGTTTACAGGAGTGCTCTTCCGAGATGAGGCTGGCTCTCAGCAGATGCAACTGGATAGCTGGCCTTGTTTTGGGGAAGAGGGGGAAACCAAACAGCAGCCTTTTTGCTCAGAAATCTGAGCTTTCTCTTCATTTTCAAAATACAGGTTTGTCATTCCTAAGCTATGGATATGCAGTATGAAAGGCAAAATGGTTTTCCTTGGAAGCACTGGAAACACCTGCTCTGTAGATGATAACGCATCATGACACAGAGCAAACCAAGTTTCAGACATCGAATTTCAGTAAACCTGTTACAAGCAGTGGTTTGTAGGCAATGAATTTACCGGCAGCATTTAGCTGTAAAGCTTTGTAACTGCTGAACTGGTAACAGGACTCAGGCATTACATAAACCCTGATTAGAAAGGGAGTCATGATTACATCTTAGTCATGTCACACTGCTATCTTGGCTCAATTTCCCTGTAAGTAAGGTGACCAGGGACTGTAATATCTACTGTGACATGCATCTGCGAGCATTTTGGTGTGAGCTGTGCTGCGTGGTGCCCCTGCAGCTCCCACGCAGCCCATGCACACAATTTCTTTGGCCTGGTGTATTGGGTTTGCATGGCAAGGTTTTGGTAGTGGGGGGGCTACAGAGGTGGCTTCTGTGAGAAGCTGCTAGAAGTTTCCCCTGTGTCCACTAGAGCTAAGGACAGCCAGCTCCAAGATGGACCCGCCACTGGCCAAGGCCTAGCCCATCAGCAACAGTGGTAGCACTTCTGTGATAATATATTTAAGAAAGGAAAAAAAAAAAAAAAAACCAAAACACTGGGATACAAACTGCAGCTGGAGTGAGGCATGAGAATATGTGAGAGGAATGACCCTGCAGACACCAAGGTCAGTGAGAAGGAGGGGGAGGAGGTGCTCCAGGCACCGGAGCAGAGATTCCCCTGCAGCCCCTGGTGCAGACCATGGTGAGGCAGGCTGTGCCCCTGCAGCCCATGGGGGTTAACGGTGGAGCAGATATCCACCTGCAGCCCGGGGAGGACCCCACGCCGGAGCAGGTGGATGTGCCTGAAGGAGGCTGTGACCCCATGGGAAGCCCATGCTGGAGCAGGCTCCTGGCAGGACCTGTGGGCCCATGGAGAGAGAGGAGCCCACGCTGGAGCAGGTTTGCTGGCAGGACTTGTGACCCCACGGGGGACCCACGCTGGAGCAGTCTGCTCCTGAAGGACTGCTCCCTGTGGAAGGGACCCACACTGGAGCAGTTTGTGAAGAACTGTAGCCCATGGGAAGGACCCACATTGGCGAAGTTCATGGAGGACTGTCTCCTGTGGGAGGGACCCCACGCTGGAGCAGGGGAAGAGTGTGAGGAGTCCTCCCCTGAGGAGGAAGGAGCAGCAGAGACAACGTGTGATGAACTGACCACGACCCCCCCTCCCCGTCTCCCTGCACCGCTCAGGGGGAGGAGGTAGAGAAAATCAGGAGTGAAGTTGAACCGGGGAAGAAGGGAGGGGTCGGGGGAAGGTGTTTTAAGAGTTGGGTTTATTTCTCATTACCCTACTCAGTTTTGATTGGCAATAAATTAAACTGGTTTTCCCCAAGTCGAGTCTGTTTTGCCTGTGACGGTAGTTGCTGAGTGATCTCCCTGTCCTCATCTTGACCCACAAGTTTTTTGTTATATTTTCTCTCCCCTGTCCAGTTGAGAAGGGGGGGATAGAGCGGCTTTGGTGGGCACTTGGCATCCAGCCAGGGTCAACCCACCACACCTGGACAGGATAATCCATGGACTTCTGTGGCAGCTGAAACAGGTGCCCAAAGTTTAACTTTCAGCTAATGGGTTTCCTTTACCCTAAAAAGCAAGGTCTTGGAACCAGCCTTTTCTCAAGATCTGAATTTTTATGAGCAGCTACTTTCCTCTGCACTACTCAGTAATGTAATTGTCTGGAGCATGAAGCTGCCTGTCTGTGCTCCTCACACAGGTTCATGTTGCTTGTATCGGCCTCGTTGCCTTTGCCGGCTATTTGAGACATGCTTTCCCCTTGAATTGTTCAAATATCAGTAGGGGGCATTATTGTCTGTGGCTGCCTAGTCTCGGAGCGCTGCCTGTGATTCCTTATTTTATTCTAATGAAGATTGTGTCCGTTAACAGATTGTGTGGCGACTAGACAACTAAGCTCACTTTGGTGGGCAATCCTACTAGGAATTAATGATCCTAGTACCAAAGCCACAGCTGAGAGGCTGGGACCATAACTATCATACTCACTATTTGAAGAAATGATCTGTAGCATAAATTTTTTTATAATGCTCCCATAGGTAGAATGAGATGTTTATAGCTCAGATGAGTTTTGTGGGCCGCTTCTTTGCTATGTTAAATATGACTATGTCTCATAAGAAAGAACAGAAGAGGAATAGTCTACTGCAAGTAAGATTCAGAGATGGGAACACGTCTTGAGGTTTCCACATAGAAGAGTGGTATTTTGCAATTTTACTTTTATAACACTTAGATTTTTAAAAGACCCCAGATCACATTCACCTCCAAATTTTGACAGTGTGTCAGCACTCAGTACCTCTCCTCTGGTCAGGTCTTCTTTCACTAATCTTTGACTTCAGAACTAATAAAGTAATCTTCAAACACAACCTACAGCAGTGCTCTGACATGAGCTTGTGCTTGTGCCTTGGATCCAGTTCATTCATGTACAGAGGAACTAGCAGAGAGATCTATGTGCCACTAACACCCTGAAAATAGGACTTACAGAGTCTCTTTGCATACTTTGGCCTTGAGACCAATAAGGGGGGGTGAATTTCAGCTCAAAATTGGACTTTATCTTCAAGCTAAAATGTGATTTTCACGCCTGGGCTTTACTTACTAAAGATTTCTATTACAGCCCTGGGACAAAAATGCTAATGCAATAGCTTTCATCTTTCCAGAGTCTCTGTCCCATCTCATTCCCCTGCCTTATTCTGGGGTCTGCTCTGGGTAGAAGGATATGCTGCAAGGAAGGCTGAACAGATGGCCTGGTGTTTCTTTAACAGTTGTGTATTTAGCCACTAGCCACTATGGAAGAGTTGAAATTATTTTTATTGCATAGCCTTCTCTATGGGATAACTCAGTCATTCACTCCAAGAAGGAGCAAAGACTCCTCCTTTCCTCTATCCCTGCTCCAGTGCTCAGGTGAGACCCTTCAGATCTGCACCACACACAGTGAAGAACTGCAGAGGATTATCCTGTCCCTTAAACTGGAACTGAGTTGCGGATGCCAGTCTCATCTAGGGCAGCACGGAAATTGCCATCAGGACTAATGCCTAAGGCTATCTCTTCCAGCGCAAGAGAGAGACCAATGCCATCTGACTTGGAAAAAGAAGCAAGAAAACCTGATAGTGCTGCTACAAAGGTTAGCTTTGGTCTGGGACCTTGAGGACTATCAGCTTCTAAATGCTTTGAATGGTACGTTGCTGGTGAACCTAACTCATGGCTGTTCTAGCTCTCCATATGGCAGAAGCTCCTTTCAGACCGATAATAAAGCAAGCCAATGGAAAAGACAGGGGAATACTAGAAAGCTGCAAACAATTCACACATTTAAATCAAGCTTAAGTGAAAGAAGCAATTTCCAAAATATTGGTTTGCATATTTACCGTATTGTATGTATCCCATACCAAGAATTACTCATTCCTGGCAGCGTTCTTGCCTGTGAAGCACAGTAATTGCAATTACACTTCCTAAAGAAGTCCAGCACTTTACCTTAAACAACCCAAATACCTTTTGCCAAACTCACCTGCAAGGAACTATTTTTGATTAAATGTTTGAGAAGTCACAACAGCTGTCAGGTCTTACTTCAGTGTAAGCATCCCTTCACGTGACGCATTGGTTTTGTGTGTGGAAAAGAAGATTAAAGCTGTTTCACCACTGGGTGCTACTCTATAAGCTAATCACTACGCTAATGTGCAGATGTTCTTTTGATACGACCTTTTTTGTACTCCACACAGCGGGCTGTCTCAGTTTTCTGTGAAGAAAATGGAAAGAGACCCAGTGGGTGCCTGAAGTACTGTGTGTTTGTTATTATCCGACTCACTCATTGTAACATCATATGAGTCGATGTGCCTGTGATTTCTTTTTTTTGAACATCTAATGCAGTCACTAGGAGTTGCCACTGCAGCGGTGCTGTCTGTGGAAAATAAAAAGGATCGAGGAGAAAGGACGCATTTAAATTCTACAATTTAAATCCAAATGGCACAAAAGGAAGAGCTTAATTTTCTGTATCATTTCAGGCTTGAAGCAGAAGGTGACCCCATGGAAATCATTTTAATAACATAAATGAGATGGGATGTGTCACCTGTAAGTGAGGGAGCAGGGGGAAGGTAGGAGCAGTTCATAGGGGACTGTAGCTGCAGGGAGATAGAGCAGCTTCAGCCAGAGATGATTTTTCTGTCAGCAGAAAGCACAGGAGGGGAGAGCCGGGGCACTCTCACAGGCAGCAATGCTGCAAGAGAGGGAAATGGTGCTGTCTGAGAGACGCTCTGCCTTTCTGTGAGATGAATGCAAGGAGCCAAGTTCCCTGCCCAGAATACATGGACAAATGTTATGTGGTTTTGGCTACAAGAAAGGAAAAAAAAAAAAAAAAGAAAAAAAGAAAATTAAAGAAAAATAAAGGGAAAAAAAAAAGAAAAAAGTGAAAAGTGCCCAGGTTGCTGTCGCCCTGGAGGCTCCCCATCCATCCTATGTATAAATTATCCGGTAAACAGACAGGTGCTGAATTCATGTTACAACCTTGAGGTCCCGTGTTCCCAGGGGAGCAGAGCCTTATTCTTTGTCTTGTGTCTTTTTATTTTGCTGTGTTAGTTAAAAATTGAGCTCCTAGGAACATACTTCCTGGGGCAGGGAGAATCCAACAAGGGGAGCCAGCTTTAATAACAAAACAGGCATTAGCTGGCTGTAGCCCTCCCAATTCACTATTCCCTTCAACTTCTGCAATACCTAGGGCTGCTACCGAGGAGAGCATCATTCTAGTAAGTTGTGTGCAAGTTCACAGAGACCAGATATTCACACTTCAAAGCAATGCTACACAAGGATTGGCGGTGGGCATGCTTGCCTTCTGGCTGGCCTGGATCAGGATCACCTAGAAAAGTGGGTCAGCCAATTTGCCTTCTCAATCACAGTCTAGCCCTCAGAAGAGGAGGCAAAGAGAGCATTTGCTTCATGGTCACTTTGGGCACCTGAGAAGAAAGATCTGAATGCTTTCAGACTGGAGCCAGCCAGTCCAGCCTCCTCTATGGATGAAACCTGCTGGATGAGTGGTGGGAGAAAGGTGGGTCTAGCAGCACTTCCCCAGGAGGCAGGCAGCGGGGATGACAGAGCAGAGGAATCGGCCATAACTCACCCCCTGCTCAGTTTTGGGAACCACAATGTTTGTGCTTGCATGAGAACAACTAACAAATTGCTGAAAATGAAAGTAATCTGTCAGAAGAAAGACTGGGGTGAAAAGCAAGGATTTCTTAGCATGAGGTTTGATGTTTCCCGTTGTTTTTCAGGATGGCCACAGCTCTCAGCTGCAGCCAGTGGAAAGCTGCAGTCTTGGAAGGGGTTATAACACCTCCTCACTTTCATCGTCATGTGTCACTAAACAAAGGTGACAAAAGTTAGGCTATGCCACACTGGGACAAAGCTCACATCATACGAAAAGCAGGTACAAAGACCAACAGGCTGGACTGCTGTCACAGCTCAGCCATCAAGTGAAGCAGGAAAGGTTATCTTCTATGTCCAGGCCTCATACCTTTGCTCTGGAGGTGTAAGACATAAAACTGTTTTCCTTACCTCTAAAATTACTTCCTAAAAATAGGATATGCACCCCCAAAACCGTATGTGAATGAAGGGCATCATAGCTCATTAGAGATGCAGAAGGTATTCAGAGAGTAAGGATGATCTGCAGGATAAATATTCTTAAAAGAAAAAATCAAAATTCTCTCCTTTGTGATGGCTTAGTACCAATGTCAATAATCACTCAGGGTTTCAGATGGGTAACCTGGAAGAGATGGCTGAAGAGAGACTCTCTGAAGGACTGCTCTTCTCAGTGAATTTCAGATGCCAGCAGGTTAACCTTCAGCATCTGAGCTAACCAGTGACATGGTCACCTCCTCAAATTAGGCATCCTAAAATACATGCTAGCCACGAGCTACCAGATATTTTCCTGAGAAGTACAGATGGATACTTGGGAGCCACAACACAGGCCTAAAATAAATGGAAAGCAAATATTCTTCTAACCACAAGTTGGCAGAAAGAACTGTTAAAAATCCTGTCCCCGAAGACTTCTTGAATAAAGGAAAGAAGCTCTTTGGAAAGAGAGACGGAGCGCGTGAAAGCTGAGGTGAACAATATCTTTATTTGTTATCACCAGCCTGAAGAGTTAACCGCTCTTTTATTTTGTTACGAAGTTACATGTAGAAAAAAGGAAACTACTTGTCTGTGAAGACTTTGTTTTGTTATTTTACTAAAGAACAAATGCCATTTCAAGTTTCCACTTGCTGATGTTAGTTTTGTGTCTTGAACTGCAGCAGGAAGCCCTGTGGTACTGAAGCCTAGCTGATATGTCACCCTGGTACTTTTAGCAGTAACATGTAAGTGGTATTTTATTTAGTTTACAAAGTCAGGTGCTTAAGGTTTGGCAAAGGCAGATCTGCAGCCTTGATCCAGCCCCTTGTGACTACAGACTGGAATCAGCCTTTATACATGCATAGTTTACAGGAAGAAGCGGAAGGAATAGATGGGGCATATTATTAAAAAAAAAAAAAATTGAATTGCTAAATTATCCTTCATGACATATAAATAAGAAGGTAAGACCAGCTGTATCAGGCCAACTCAAAGGTCCAAATCTATGTAGTCACAGTTCGGGTTGCAACAGTCCGGTGAGTACATAGATACGTTGCACATTTTTAGTAATGTCTCTTACCGACAGTAATTCTCACAGAAGCAGGACACAGTCCCATGTTAGAGGAATTCCTACCAGCAAGGATGGGAGGATGAAAGAAGTTGTGGTGATGGGAGCCCCTCTTTATGGAGAGCAGCAGATGTGAGGGCAGGTCAAGGCACACAGGGCCGGGGAAAGCGAGTCAGACAACGAAGAGGCAGGAACATCGTCAAGTGCAGGGGTCATTCTCAATGACAAGGACACCAGGCACTGAAATTGGAGGGCTTGTCATGACAACATGGTTAGCAGGTCTCATATCCACCCCGTATGCAAGAAGAGTGATAAAATGCATTGCATTCCCCCTGCGTTCAAGTGATGCCCCCTCTCACGCCCTGCCAGTGGCAACAGCCAGCATCGCTCCTGCCACTTCCAAAACCGCCTCTGGGTTGGACATCGCTCAGTGCAGAAGGGAACTGGTGTCCTAGGGCCTGTGTAATGCTTCTCACAGGATCTGGGCCCATGTTCTCCCATTTTCTGCCGGACAGCTCTCCACCTCAGCAGTTAAATGCATGACGGTGTTGTCATCTTAAACAGGCAGATTACAGAACACCACAAATAGCAGAGCATCATCAATTCAGTCACTGAATGACACGAGGTACTAAGAGTGATTAATCTTTCCTACCCAGACAAGAAATGATTGATTTGAATAATTGCCCGAGAATATTCACATGACACTTGAACACAGTTGCTGTCATGATTACCAATGTCTCTCTTCCTCACAGCAAGTCTGTAATTGGCAGGAGTGTTTCAGATAATTTATACAGCAACAAGATTTTCACACTTTCCCAGTCCTGGATAGTTGCTAATATTTCATGAGGCAGACACTTTATCATACAAGGGAGCTTTCATGAGCTTTTGGCACATCTGTTGATGCCAACTGTCACTGAATTTCTCCATTTTCCTGTGTTTTTTATTCATTGTCACTAGTAACTACCTATTCCTTCTTCGTATTGTGGAGGTTTGTATTTAGTCATGGATTAGTGCAAGTCTTTGTCCATATTTAAGAGGAATGTGTACTTAAAGTCCATATATGAACCTCTCTACAATCCTCTTATGAGGGAAAATTCCTTATTTCTCAAGTCCCTCAATAGCTTGCCTGTACCATGTTGTTAAATAAACGATGGCTAAATAAATAAGGCGTTTGCTTATCTAACTGTCCTGCATTCCAAACTAAGCAGACCACTCCAAAACCAAGCAGAAGTTGTCACCACTCCATGAGGAGCTAGAAAAGAGCTACCCTCTCTGTCGCACCAGCACAGATTGCCACACGCTGCTCACTTCTGTGGTCAGTGGGATCCGATTGCTAGCGGCAAAAAGCAGGGGTCGGTGACCTGGTTGCGGGACCGGTAACTCTTTTTGTTCTCTTCATACCACCACGAAACTACTGGATAGCTTTAACTGACATTCTTAAAAGTTTTTTTCAGTATCTCTTTCAATAGGATAGTCATGTTTGCTTACCTGTTTAACAGCACATGTGCTCATTTCACCTCGTTTTACCTGCAACAAGAGAAACAAAGCCTTAACCTTCCTTGGCAACACCAGCAATTACCCAGCCCTTGGGCTCCAGGAGCAAAACACTAGGATCAGAGCTGTGCTTTCAGAACACCAAGTGCCCTCACCGCCTTGTAGACATGAGTCACTTCAGTGGCAGTGTTGCTCAGCAGCAGACTTTTTAATTTCTTTTTTTACTCCTGCATGTGCTCAACACCAGCATGTGAAAAATTGATACCAGGGGTAGGTACTGATCATGATACAGCTATTACTGACCGTCAGGTACTCCAGAGAGTGGGGTCACTGCTTGCATTTTCCAAATGAGAGACAGTTTAATGAAATCTGGCTCTTCAGAGGCAACAAAGTGTCTATCCCCTCCAAACAAATTCATACACCTGAGGTAGAATGACATGAATATGTATCATTTCTTTAGTGAATTACATGAATTTGTAAGAGAGGTTTGAGGCACGTAGCACTTTCAAAATCCCTCATTCGACTCTCTCTGCTGCCCACATTTAGATTATGCAGAGCTGATGTGCAGAGAGTTACATGCTGCCTTTAGTCCCAAATGGCTTCACGGACATTTTTGGCTGAAATGATGCTCTTTGGCAGGATGATCACACAGCAGCATATTCCATGGATGTCGCTTATTACCTTTTACAAGACTTGAATCACTGGTGCTCATCCAGCTTTACATACTGGCTGGTTGGCCCACAAGCTCTCCTGAGCTGTCACTACACCACAGGCAGACTGCCACATCCCTTGGGCTTGTGTGTCCCACCTAATAAAATTTACAAAGCTGACATTTAAAAAAATCCGGGTGGCTCAATCCCAGCAAGATCCTGCCAACAACTTGTGTAGATACTTCTGTCTGTCCTGGTGTAGGAAGGTTAATGGCGCCAGCGCCCACCAAATATTCATTTGTGCAGCACACACAGACGTAGCGAAAACCAAGGGAGAGCAGAGGCATTAGGTAAACAGACAAAAGAGCTGAGGCAACATCGCACAGGAACACACAACAAAGAGGCTGGCGGATCTAGTTGACTTCAGCTGAGCAAGGCTTGGAGTGCTGCAGCCCAGCGTGTCGGTGTTCACGAGCAGGCACATCAGCGGCTCTGCTGGGCGGGGGCAGCTTCCAGGATCCAGCCCTCTGATAGTTTCTCATTCAAAGAGGTTGCACATACAAAGGGAGCTATAACCCAAGTGCAGAAGGTGAGGACGTATGGGGTGGAAACATTTCAATGTTTGCTTGAGGTTGGAGATACAGCTCTGTCTATTGGACTGTGAAAGGTGGCTCAGCTGTTCTAGCTCCTAACTGTGAGCCCATCCTCTGCCTGTGTCTCTAAAAGCTGATTTACTCCCTGAACAGTCACATTGGAAGCGATTCGGGCAATGTAAGTGTGTGGTAACATGTTGAAACTCAAGTTTGGGCCAGGCCTCTAGCTGCCATTATACCAGTTGAGAATGTCTTACAGGTCCCATGTCATATCTACCAGCCTTGTGCAGACATCTTGGGCAACCTAAACTGTCTAAAGTGGAACTAGGCACCTGTGTCTGGGGACCTGAAGTGACTGTCTCCACCATTAGCATATTCATAGTGCTGTCACTAGGTATCCCCTGTAAAACCTCGTATTAAGGAAAACACTTCCCTGCCCCTTACAGGCACTAGACTTAAACAGATGTGGGTCTACAAACTTGATACTCCAGGAATAATGAATGAACTATTTTCCATGAAAAGTTTATCAGATTATGTTCTTTTCCCATTGCAGGTTATTCTGAAGCAGACATGACAATAAATCATGGCAATCCTATGAATATTTCATAGAAACACATTTCAGCTTATGGGTGTTCTTTTTTTTCTTGAACGATTATGTCTGTGTCTTTGGCCATTCATCGTCTGTGATACGTGACTGGCCACTTAATTCAAATTACTGTAATGTCTGGCTTTTTGACTGGTTCATTAAATATTTCATAACAAGGAGGAAAAGTAGCACTGCAGATGACATTTATGTGAATATGCAAACAGGTATCCGTGAAATCTTAGTTTCCAGGCAAGGTTTCTACTCACTCATGCTTTGGAGAAATTAATAGAGAACTCTAAACATTGTTGAAATAAATAGTGACTTTTTATTCCAACAAATGTTAATGAAAATGACAATGATGATGATGATGACGACTTTGCACGGTTGCCGTAGTTATAAGGATGCGGATCCAGTATTCTGAAGTCTCTGTAAGACTGGAGTATAACTCACAAACTTAATGAGAAATGGAGTAGATGGGATCTCTTGCAATGAATTTCATTAGTGTAATGGTTCTTGAACAAACTCTGGAAAACGAATTTCAGAAGCCTGACATTTGCCTTATCAGTCCATGGGAGCGCAACACTAAAATTCACAGAGACCATAATGAAATTAAATTTAGAGTAGTAACGAACATTTCTGGAAACGCTCAGTTCTCGTGTGCATCTCTTATAACACAAGATTGTTCTTCGGATCATTAGCTACAAAATCTGCAAGACAGAAAAAGAGGCTGGAGGAAAGAGTACTAAGCTATTAAGTTTGATTTCCCCCAGATGACTTTCAGCTTTTCAGGGGCAAACATTTCAACGGTTAAAGTTTTACATTAATTTCCTGCATGGATGTTTAGCAATCCTGTCACTCTGGGAGCATTTAGTTATGCATACAAACACCAGCTAACGTGAAAGATGCTACCAAGCCATTAATTGTCCTTCTCATTGATTGAGAGCGCTGCGTGGGTGTGGAAATGGAAAACTCCCATGAGAAATCAAAAGCCTCAGTGAAGTGAACGACAAAAGCCCCGCTGACTTTGGGAGAGCCTGGGTCAAGCAGAGGTGCCGTATGCACACGTGTCCATGGGCTCAGCTGATTCGACCTCTTGCATCGGATTCAGGATGTCCTCGGTGGTTTATTCAAGCTATAATAATCTCAGGATTGTTCTGGTGAAGTCTGACCTTCCCAAACCTCACTTTGTGAACGTGACCTGCTGCCGCCGTGGCACTTTCCTCAGTGGGAAGAACCTTCCTCCGGTAAAGATGCAAGTGCCTGCTATCTGTCAGGTTTTCCCAGCGGATTTGAAGCCAGGTAGTCGTAATAAGGATGGTTGCCCTCCACTTCAGCATGTATATCCTGAGTGGAAGAAATCAAGAGGCCAGGGAGCGTGGGCAGCAAGCAAGGAGGCTCTCGGGCAGCGGAAAGCTGAGGGTCAGGGAGGGACCCTGAGGGACAGGGGGAGGTCAGTGTGGGAAGGCGGTGGGAGGACAGCAGCAGAATGGAGGTTGAGGGAGATTTGGGGAAGAGATGAGGAGCGGAGCTGAGGAACGCAGGCAACTGGGAGCAGCAGCGGGGTTAAGGAAATTGAATGGGGAGGCAAGGACTGGGCAGCCGGCGGAGAAAGCTGTGAGGGGAAACCACCGGCCTGAGGCGGGAGCAGGGGTCACCCGGGAGCGCCTAGGGGGTCTGTACTGAACACCCCGGCCGGAACCCCCGCCATGAGGAGCGGGGGCACCCACACCCCCGCAAAACTACATCCCCCAGCATGCCTTTCGCGGCGCCGGGCACCGAGCATGCGCAGGGGCCGCCGCGCTCCCGCGCACGGCGGGCTGAGCGGCCGCCCGCCCCCCGCCCCGTCACCCCCCGCCGCCGCCGCCGCCGCCGCCGGCGCCGGGAGCGCGGGGGAGGCGGTGCCGCCCCGCCCCGCCCCGCCCCGCCCCGCCGCGGCCCCTCGGCGGACAGCGCCCGCCGCGGGCGGGGAGGCCGTGAGGAGGCGGTAGGGCCGGCGGGGCCGGGCTCGAGGGCGCCGTTGCTGCCGTTGGCGCCGTTGCTGCCGTTGGCGCCGCGGGCGGCAGGTGAGGCGGCGGGGGGCGGCCCGGGGCGGGCAGCCACAAAGGGCGGTTCGCGGGGGCCGGCGGCTGCCGCCGCTTTTCTGAGGGGAAAGTGGATGAAGGGGAGGCGGGGGGGACCGGGGCGAGGTCTCTTGTGGTCGGCGGCGGCTCCACGGTGGGGCGGGGCGGGGGTGTGGGTGGAAATAACCCACCGACACCCCCCCACCCCCCCTCCCCGGGGTTGCGCAGAGCGGAGCTGACACCTGGACGTGGAAACCTTTCTTCCCAAAAGCCGGGGAGCGAAAGCGGTCCGGCCCGGTACCGGGGGCAGGCGACGCTGAGAGGGTTAGCTGTTGTAGGCAGCTGCCTGCGCCGCAGAAACGCGGGTTCAATTAAAACTCTAATAACCTCCCTAGAGGTCAAAGATGCTGCAGGTTTAAATCCTACCAGGGAAAGTAAAGATGTAATTATGTTCTCCTGACGATTTTCCTTGATGGCTGAGTGCCTTGGGAACCCACCTAGACACCTGTCTTCAGCTCTGAAAGCTTACCAGCCCTTGTGAATTTGGCCCCGGTGGATACGGATGCTGAATTTATCGCAGCCTGCCCCTTTTAATTATTGTGTGCTGACAAAGCGTGGTGGAAAAGTTTCTCTTGCATATGTCAGCTCTGGGTGCGTTGCACATGCATGTTCTGAGGGCAGGCTTACCGGTCTGCTTGTGTCCCCTTGCTTCCTACCCTCTGAATTAACCCAGTGTTCAAATGGTTATTGAATAACCATTTATAAGTGATTATAAAATTATTGAGGTAATGGCTGCTGCTGCTTCTTTGAGTGGGGGGGGGAAGTGAAGAGGCACACTCTTCTCTGGTGATGAGAATAATGACTGTATCTGAACAACTGGTAAAGGCAAGGGAACATATTGGTGTTTTCACACCAGTACCGTAGTTGGATAACTAGTGCCAAATGCTGACTTTTAAACGGTGACTGCTGATTCAGGAGAATCTGTTGACTTTGGTAATAAAACAGTAAGGGTTCCTTTTAATGGTGATCTCAAAACACTCAAACTGATAGATTGGCTTGATAGCTCAAGCCTTGACTTAGCTGAGAACCAGAAGAGCTCTTACTCTCTGGGACAGTTTTCTCCCCTAAACAAATATGACCTATGCTAAACATGTCAACTGTAAGGGTGTTTATTTTGCAATGTCACTTTCAAAAATGTCGTAGAGACCAAATGCATGAACTAGACACGGGAAACCTGCTTTGCAGTCTGCTTTTCTGCAAGAGCACATTTTGAATGGTTTATGATTGCGAGGTGGCAGTTTTACTTGGAGTCTCGCTTTCGTGTTTTAATTAGCTGTCGGCAGAGCTGGAGTTCAGCATCCAACACTTGTGAAGTGTGCCACGAACATGCACTTTAGGTACCTGGTTAATGTTTTGGGACTAATTACCTAGAGCTGATTCTCTATTAAGCAATGTACAAAATGGATTGACTATATGGAAATCTTCTTCCAGTTGAATTTCCAATCTCCTGAGTCACATCTCGCTGTGAACTTACTGAGGTTTGCTTCAATCATCTGAAAATTGGCTATTCTCATTCCTCTTATTCTCACCCCCTTCTCTTAAAAGTTGTTGCTTTAAAATCTTCAGTAAGTGCTGTTGGTTTACAGTTCCCTCTGACAGCAGCCTACATTTAGTTACTGTGCCCCAGAGCTTTTAACAGATTTATATCTGGCCTGTGCTCTAACGCAGCAAGGTCTTCAGGAGGTGTTTTAAAACATAGAGGCTTAAAGATCCTCCACTAGTAAAACTATTGATTTTATTCAAACAAACAGGGCCATAGATGACTTCTCTCAGCAGAAAACTTGCTTTCTATTTAAAATGGCTTTTCCAACCAGAGCATATCTAGACTGTGAAGGAGCAGATTTTTCTAGGAAGTAGTGGGAGGCAGGAAGAATCACGAAAAAGGAGGTGCTGCAAAGGAGAGCATTAAACCACGGAGCTAGAACCAGATCAAAGGTTCTCAGCTGTGCAGACCAAATTTTGCTTTCTCATGTGGTGGAACAATAATTTCTTCAGTTGTTTTCCAGGATGGTTGCGGAATTCAGTTTTGTGGTTCAGATCAAGGGGTAGAATGGGTCTATGGGTCTGTAAAGCTTGAGGAGGAGTGCGCTGGGAAGGGTAAGTGGAGTTTCAGGGAAAATGGGTGACAGTTCCCCTGTTTTGCTGGCCACCTTCCTGGGGACGCCAGTGGCTGTCCCTAAGGGACTTTCCAGAGGTGGCACAGAGCGCTAACTGAGGGCTAGCACTGGTTGGTGGTTCTGCTGTGCTGGATGAATGCATGACCTGAGACCCTCTTCTCCTTTTAGGTCTTCACCTCTTTCCTTTACCTTCTGTGATAGGACGTGTTCCCTCCTCCGTCAGCACGCCACCTGCTCCGACGCCATTCTGCGTTCTTACCCCTGCAACTGTCTCTCCCTGTCCTGGCAGTGAACTGGTAGGTGTGAGGTGCTGGAAGAAAGTAGGTTTCTTTCTTTGCCCTCCAAGTACACAGACTGGGCCTGGCAGCACAGGCAGTGGAAAGGCATACGCTTACATTTGGTCATGCTAGACAGCCCTCAGCTCTGCCTGTGCTTGGAGCAAGCTGTGAGCGGGGCATTGAACTCAGCGTGGTGGAATTTAAACTGTGAGTTTTCAAAGCCAATTACTGGACGCAGTCTGTGTGTGACAAGCTTCAGTTTCATTAGCTGCCTCCCAGGAGTATCGAGCTGTGCAGCTCACCTTTGCAGAGATCAGATTCTCCTCTGTGATGTTATTAGGTGTTTTTAAAAATAGCTGCATCAGTCCACTTTAAAAGAGCTGGTCTGGTCTGGTAACAGAGCCTGCTGGTGCTTTTACAGCTAAGGAACTTGTCACTTTTCCGGTTCTCATACATGCAGCTTCTGCCCTATTTAGAATACAGCTTAAAAAAACCCTACAAAATAACCACCAGTCTTGTGTAAAGATTTATGCGATTGGTTTGGGAAGAACAGAACACTCCTTATTTAACTGCTTTGGACAGTATTGGTTTATGAAGAAGATAGGATGAAACTAAATGCAGAGTTGAAAGTAATAACTGCATATACCTGTGTCTTGAGAAAATCTTGATGATAAGATTTCTTATGTAACAAAATGGCAACGGGCCAAAGATCTCTTCTCTTTTTCTTTCAGGCCCAATTAGAAATTCATTAGCTTTTAAAAAGATCTGAAGTATTACATTGTGCGTGTATGTGCGTAATCTATATGGTGGTGGGAAGCAACCAAATGAAATAGTATACAGGCAATTTCAATCTCTTTTGAGGGTCTGAAAAATAGTTGTGTGCTTGTGCACACCAGGAGTATCATGGGGAAACTGCAATTGCATGACATACCTAGTAATTCATTCTGTAATGGTGTATGCAGGAGCAGTGTTCTAATTTACTAATTTCTTTGATGTTTTCTGAGCAGATGGTGTTTTTAAAAAGGTCTATTAATTCTGTGGGAATTTGATAATGGCTAATTGCTGGGGGATCAGAAGAGAATAGCAGTCAAAGTGTTCCTGACTTCTCTGCTCTCGAAAGAGACAGCCCTCTGCAGCCTCATTTGTAAGCTACTGTCCTCTTAGAAATCCTTGCTCAAGAATATTCGCCAGTGTCCTCAGCATAAATCAGGAACTTGTTGATCGCTCTTGATTAATTGAACTGTGTTCCATGAACAAGTCATACTATTACAGGAGAAAAACGCTGAGGAGGTCATGGCTTATTGTAGGATGCAGTGCACCGTGAATTTTCATAGGAAAGAGCTTTACTCTTTCCCTACATCCCTCGTTCTCACTTGCTTCCCCGTTCATTTCCTTTCCTTTTTCTTTTCTCTGTTTCTGTCTCTTTCACCATGCCTTTGACTTGGGTCTATTCATGTACTTTAAGCACCTGCCCAAGTGTTTGCAGCAGAGGTTGTAAGTACCTATTTGCACTGTAACATCAAAGGATCACATTTCAAAATTACAACTTTTCCTTTGAACAAGAAGAAAAAGATGTTCCTGGTTGCTATGGTGATGAGTGCTGTATAAATTCCTATAAATAAATAAAGTAAACAGCTGATTCTTGGACTTTGATTTGCAGCATTTTTGCTTTTCTAATGAGATATAATTAAATATCAAAATGGGAGGAGGTGACATTTTACCAATTTTATTAAATAGATGTCATTCTTATGCCGTATGTTTTACAGTATTTCTGCTGAGAACAATTAAATAGTAAGTTTATTTTTCTCTCTGTAGAAAGTTGATGTTTTGAAAAATCAGTCTGGTATTTATAGAAAAACTTTTAGATGTCAAAAGGCACTCCACTAAAAAGGTGGTGTCCACTTTGAGTTTAATCAGAACATACGTTTTGAGCTAAATGCCTATTTTTCTTATCTCTAAGAGACTATTATGTGCTGTCACAACATTTAAGTTCCAGTCAAAACTGTCCATAAATGTAATTATGTTCCTCTGCAGTATTTGAAACCCCACTGGTGCACAACAGCAAAACTTGAAAATGTCACTGACTTTTTCTTTTATGTTAAAATGTCAAAGGCAGAGTAAAAAATCAGATATTCCTTGTTGAAGTTTGAGAAGGAGGGGAGAATTGACTTTTTTTGTAAGCCTTTTTTTCTCGGGTCCATGATGTAAAAGTAGCTTCCTCTCTTGGCTAAAGGTGATAATTGTAAAATGGATTGGATGGAGACAATCAACTGCTTCAGAAGTCAGTGACTAGCCATCAGCCATTGCTAAAAAAGCCTTTTTCATTAGTAAACTCTGAAGCCCAGTCCACTCACTTTCAGTTTGAGGCACGACTGCCTCCCAGTTCCCCACCAGGGCACTGCAGTATTCTCCCTCCCTCACTCAGGAAATGGGTGCACTTTTTTTAACAGCAAAGGAGAGTTTATAATGGAAGGAACTTTCCTTAGGGGAAGGAAAATAGGTATTTATAATAAATACTCCTTTGTTAGAGGCTCAGTCTAGTTTCTTGGTGGAAACTGGTTTTGCTACGGTGGCCTGAAGAGAGATTTCTCCAGTCCTAAGCTGTGGAGCGCAGCTTGTGCACTGGCAGGGAGTAGACCTGCTTTCTACCACAGTTACAGCTTTGTATTCAAAGAAGCTCTCAGATTTCCAAAGAACTTTGAAGCACCATCCTGTCCTGTTAAATGTTTGGTAAAATAGCACCATGTTATTCACTGTCTTCGCTCCAGAGGCTTCGCATTCAGATTCATATCTACTTTACCAATTTAAAATATATTTGACTAAATACCTTTTACTTCAGATCATGTGTAGTTGGGAAGACAAGGATAGGCAGTATTTTTTCCAGTTACACACAATTACTTTTCACAGAGCAAAACATGCACATCTGCATGCAGCTACTGAAGGTAGGGGCAGAATAGGAGCAAGGAATGGTGTCCCCGAAGGTCTCGCTTGAGCAGTGACAGCCTGTGTAGGTTTGATTTATGTTTCATAGGCCTGTCATTGTTGTCCCAGCTGAGCTGCTGCTGTGGCCAGGCTGGTGACGCTCACCTGAAGAACAGTGACAGCTTCAGTGTTTCCTGGCAGCAAATTAACCCCAGAGCTGCCTCTGAGTCTGCTGCTTTGTGCTGTGGGACTGCGCTGACCGCCCAGAGGGTGGCACAGGGTCCTGACCCTGTGCCTGCCTCAGCATTGTGTTTTGTGTGAGCTTGAGGCCAGAATCAAGAGCGGGTTGTGCTCTCTACCTGCTGGAAGGTGGTTTGAACTTCGCGTGTATCAAAGGCAGTTTTACCAGCATTGGGGTTGGGCCTGGCCAGTTGATGCTTGACCTGCGGGTCTCGGCTGCCGTCACAGGACTGTGTGGCTGACAGCAGACAAGGCAATCCAAGCTCTCTCCCAAAAGGGCCATTGTAAAGGCTGATGAACTTTGTAGGCAGCCTGAACCCAAACAGAATCTGTGCTGCCTACAAGAGCAACAGGGAGATGGGAAGCGAGTCTTGAAAGTGCTCCAAGTACGCAGCTACTCCCAAAGGCTAACTGCTTGGGTCTGGTGCGCTTGGAGACCATGTTGATGTTGGAGCAGGGCCAGGCTCCAGAGTCATTGAGAGAGTCTTCTCAATTGGAAAGCACCATTATTACTAGTACATACTGCCTTTTAATGGAGTGGCATCTTTATTTAGGAGCCTTTTCTTAGGGTAGGAGGATGAAATATACATACTAATATTAATGACAGGATGAGCTGGTGAGGACAAGAGGTGGAGCTGTTGCGTGTTGCCTTTTCTGGCATGGATAGGACAAAGGATGAAATGGTGCATATACGAGATTTTTTTTTTTTTTTTTTTCTTCAGAAGTTCTGCTTTTCTGTGGTTTGGGTCCTCCCCCCCCTCAATTTTTTTATTTTTTTTTAATGGATGGATATGATCCAGGACCATCTGGTGGAATTTGCCGTTGTCACATCTAGGTTTTCTGATGTATTGCCTGTCAAGTTATATTGTTATGTTCAGATGAGTTTCTCATATGATGTGCTGACAACTGCTGACAGCCCTGAGATGGGAAGTTGGAAGCTTGGGGGAAAGAAGAGAGGGGCAGAGTTAGCTTTAAAAATGTAACCTTGATTGCTCTTGATTGGTGGGATTTAATTTCTGGTACCTATGGTTGACTTCTTTAGTAAAGAAAGGTGAATGAGTGAACTTTGAACCAACTGCATCTAAGGTACTGTAATTGAATTTGGAAGGTTTGTAGTCTACTCCTAGTTTTGTCAAGGATTTTTTTTTTTTCTCTTTGTCACTGGGTTCCTCACTTAATCTTTCTCTGTCCTTAGCTCTCCATCTGTAGGCACTCTCATGCTTATTTAAATTGCAGCCTTTCCTTCCTCCTTTACTCCTCAATTCTCAAAATGTTTCTGGTTTTATTAGGATACCGCCAGGTATCCTAATAATCATAGCATCCCTGTATCCTCATCCTAAATCCTAGTACCGTAATAATTCTGTAGTAAAATAAACTAAGAATTTTGGCAAATTAGTATTAACCTTTGCAGACAGATCACATTTCTGAAAGCAATAAGCAACTCTGAAATAACTACAATAATTCTTGTCTTGCTGGTTTAATACTGAAATGATTAATTAAAGCAGGTTTTTTTGATGTAGATGTCCACAGTGCAATTGCATTTCCTCACACATTGACAAAGATAATGCTGTACTTTGTAAACTAGAATGCAAACAAGCTATAAACAGTTCAGTTTTGTTCCTCATTTTTTCTGCCATAATTTGAAGCCCCAAGTAGCAATTAGGCTGGTGACAAGATAAATTTCACAACTTGTTATCATTCTTCATTTTTTAATTGGCCCGATCAGTAAAGAAGTGATTTGTGTTTGAACTTTAAAGGTTCTAAGTTTATATAGTAGTGATAGAAAGTGTAGTACAGGTATTTATGAATGGGGTGGAAGAAAGCCTGTTTGTAAACAGAAATGGGATTGCACTGCAGAAGCAAACTCTTCCCCCTCCCCAAAGCCATGGTGGTTATACTGGGTCTCCTGCTCATTAGATCCTGCGTAGATGTTGATGAAGTTGGAAGTTGCTCTTGGAAGAGAAAAATCTTTCTTCCACAGGGGTTTGAAGCTGAAGATGACAGTCCCCAAGCTCAGGGAACTCTTGTTACAGTTTCTTCCAGCTAAAGAAGAAGCTGGAAAGCATTTACTTGCCTCTACTTATTCCTGTCAGTTGTGTTGGAGCACGAGTAGTGTCTCATCAGTGCTACTTCCTGACCTGAGGACTGCGGGTGCCCTTCTGTAGCTGTGGAGAGACGTTGTCTTAAGCTGAGCAGGCCAGTAGAGCCTGAATATAGGAAAAAGCAACCACTGTTTCTTACTCTGATCTTCTGCAGTTCCATACTTTGTGAGTATTGGATGAGGAGACTTGGAAATGATCCAGCTCCTGTGCTGTTGTACAGGAGGGACTGGGGTATGCAAGGGTCAGTGTGAGGGTATGGCAGCTCTCCATGGTGGTGGTGGGTTGTGTTGCGTGGAGCACTGTTCTCATACTGATCAAGCATCAGCTCAGCTATTGTCAGAAGAAGTGGACTTTGGAGGGAACCGGATAGATGGAATATGGCCAAATTCTCTGCCTGTAACATGTTTTGATAGCACTGCAGGGAGGCGAGGCTGGTCTTCAGTCCTTAAACGCATTAAATTAACTCTGGGCGAGCTTGCTGGGAAAAGGGTAATGAAGCAGGTTGGGAACGGGATGTGTGTGCTCAAGCACACGCAGTGGGCTTAATACTCCAGGCAGCATTCCCACAGGCACATGGCTGGGGAGCAGCCAGGTCATGGAGCACACTGTGCTGTTCGTTAAATGTATCACTGTCCACAGATGCAGCTGAAATCACTTGTCCAGGCATAAAAGATAAAGTCAGTTAGGAAGGAGAGCAATCCCATTGGGAGAAACTTGTGAGAGGAGCTGGATGCAGTCTAGCATAATGCTGGCTCTGTAGGGAACGTACTAGCCAGCACCCTCACAGGCGTTGCCTGAGTCTGTTGCAGCAAAAATTTCAGCTTCTGATAGTGGAGGCTGATGAAGATCTTGACACATCTATTCTGCTGTTTCAGGTAGAGGCAGCTGCTGAATGGATCTGCAATGTGACCGACGTTGTGTGGTGCTTCATCTTTATTTCATGTGACAAGGAGGTGGGAGGGTGGAGATTACTTGAAGTGCCTGGCTAGAGACAGAACGTAATTTATCAGCGTTCATTTGTCTGGAGGGATACACATCCCATATATAATTTAGAAACGTGTTAAAAAATAGGGAGCTGTTGTCTTTTAAAATCAGTGAGCACTCAAGTCTTGGTTTAAAATCTTGTTTCTGTGACACATAAATGTGCTGCTATGCATTTTGTATTTATAGTTTGTGCACAGTATAAGCGATATGTCTGAAATGAACCAAGAAAGTGTGTATAAATAGTATTGATAAAACTAAGCCCTTCATAAGCTCAGAGTAATGTGTATTTTCCATATTTAGGCTGAAATGCCTGGAATGGCACATGCATTTATCCTAGTCAGTTACTCTGAGATCACACTTAATATAGATGTTCTTTTCATATGTGATCTGAGAATGGATTTGTTTGTTTGTTTGTTGGTCTCTGTTGCAGTAACTATCCTTTTCCTCCACTTTGAGTCTTGTTACCTTTTCCTGATTCAAGCCTGGTAATGATATGCTGCAGCTAAATTATCAGAGTGGGGGGAAAGGGATATCAGTGTCTTCCACCTTGCTATTGAGAAATCTGTATTTTTGTTTTCTGCAGTGTAATGAGAGCAAGAATGAGCAGGGTGTTGCCATCCTTTATCATAGGCAGAATGATAAATTACATGTCCTGGAAAGTTTAAAGATGTGTAAGAATGCAAATCCATGGCCCACAGGGATGTGTGGTTGCAAGTGCTGATCCAGCCGGGAGTTAAGCACGTGCTTAAATCTAAACACAAACGTTGCTTCCATTGGGTCTATCTACCTGGCACCATGCTGTTTGGGGTAGGCAAAGCTCTTGCTATGAATGGAGGATTGATTTGTTTTAGTGGCTTGAAGTAGGAAAAGGAAATGAGCCTTTTCCAGTCACCTGGAAGAGTGGTGTATGAGTAGTGCAGGTGTTGCTCTTGTGTTTTACTGTCCTTGACTCCACAGTATCAACTGATGTAGATGGACACCCTGCTGGTTTGGCATTTGCTACCTTGCAGTGCATCTATCCACTTCCCCTCCTCACTTCTCACACTCTGCCCATGTGTGCTAACCATAAGCAGAAGAACACCTTGTTTGTAGTAGGTGGTATGGTAGTGTGGTGCCTCCACCTGGAAAGGCTGAAGCATTAGACTGAGGATGTTACAAGGGAGTGCATAATTTTTCCTCCCTTGCAAACAGGGAAATGAGTAGAAATTTTCAGTAATTTACAATTTGGCCCCTTTCCCTCCTGCCTTTGGACCAAAGCTCTGTATACTGGCTTGCTCTTCGGCAGCCTGAGAAATCCACTTTTCCAGAAAGTTTCTGAAAGAGGATTTTTTTTTTTTTCCTGACTGCTGGTGGCAGTGTGCAGTGGACAGAGTGGGTCTAGATCTTTTCTTTGTCTGGTTCTTATTCTGGTTGTCCTTTAGCAGAAGCACTCTTTTTGGCTCTGTTTTGTTTCCTCACTTCAGCTCATTTTCACACCACGTTTCTTGCTCCTTTGAACTTGATGGCATACGTGCTTGCTGAGGAAGCAGTGTATTCTCTGCTCTGGGTGCTGTCTGTGTACTCCTGGTGGTATATAGCCATCCATTCCCTTCCTGCTGGATTTGAGCTTGCATTCAAACTGGGAGGGGTGGATGTTTTTTGTGTGTACAGATGGAATTTTAATTGGTTTTTTTGGTGCTGAATTAGATGTCATCCCTCTTGCATGCTTGAGATTCTAAAAGAGAGATGGGGACTGAGTTTTCCTGATGCACTGATTTTTATAGCATCGTTCATTTTCAGTGATTTGCCTCCAACTGGTCCCAAAGCATTGCAGCTGGGGCTGCAATTCTCACATCCATCTCCTGTGTTTTAAGTGATTTTGTTTACTTCGTACAGTGCAGTGAGGTCTCAGGCTCATATTGGAAATTCCTTGGTGCGTTTCTGATCAACACAGATCAAAAAGATAAGCTCCCAGTCTGGTCTTGTTTTTTTCCTCTGGAGCAGCCTTTGAAGGTTGCTCATTCTTCTGCTGTACATCCTTTGTCCAAGTGTGTCGTCTTTTTGTTCTCTATTCCCTTCCTACTTGTTTCTTTTCTTCCTTCCCTTTATTTCAGTCCTATGTCTTCTATATTTTTTTGGTTTGTTTTGTTTATGTTTGAGACTCACCTGAGTTCAAGTCGAGTTGGCTATTTGGACTTAACTTGGAAGTTTTCTTAAGAAATGCTTTGTAAGTGAAGGTCTCAGTAATTTGCCCCTTCAGCTCTGAAAGCTTTTTCCACCATCAGCTGAAAAGTTTCACTAACTTCTCCCATCCTGCCTGCAGCTTTTGTTGCCATTTGACCGTCTTGCATACCAAAGCTTGCTTTGTCATACCTACAAGAGGCTGTGGTGAACAAGTCTTAGATTTGAACCAACTGACATTTCCCTGTTCCATTGTCACGTTTTCCCTTTTCTTTTCAAAACTCACATGCATGCAAGTGGTGTCCTCTATCCTGGCCTTTGACTCTGCCTTATAAAACTGAAACAGAGAGGTGGATAATTATTGACGGCTGGACTCCTCTGCACAGTTGGATCCAGGAGCTCCTTCTTCAGCTGCTAGATGTTCCGAAGACCACACTTGTGTAAAAAGGGCCATTTTGATGTTAAACAAAGATTGCTTGCTTCTTGTGTGGAGATGGGGTATATGGAGATTGGGATTAAAGATGAGAGGAGTAAGAGTTTATTTGATAACAGAATTTTTTTTTGTATTTGTGAAAAAGCATTTTTTGTACCATCCAGCTTACTTGCTAAAGTTCAGCTAGCAAAATGTAATTCTCAATAAAAATGGTTTAATTTTTGGTTGCAAAGATTTCTTTGTATATGACGTTAATTTCCTTTCCATCTTTTTACTGGTTTACCTTAACAATTTGATTACATACGTATTTTTGCTCTTGAGAGACAGCGGGTGTGATGCAATTTCTGTTTTAAACTGTTAACATGTAATTAGCAGGGAAAGATGTCTCTAAAGTCTGATCTGCCTGCTTCTTTGTTGTACAAGGAGCAAAGAGGAGCTGAATTCTGGGATTTCAGTCCTTGTTTGGAAGTTCTTGTTATGTAAATTTGGCATAGGCTACTTTTTCAGAGAACCATCTCTTTCTTCAGCTTAGAACTGCATAGATGCTAGGACCACGCTTGCATGAAGCCAAGGAATTATAATGAGTTTCCTAGTTGTGCTCTATGTACCTCTTGTATGAAGTGGGCTTGCACACAGATCTTTCTTATTCATCTAGTTATGCTCTCTGATACAGTAATCAGTAGACCATATAGTTTTTGAAAGATTCTTTTATGAGGTCTTGTGGCTAGCACTGAAAAATAAGCTTTGCTCTTCCTTCTCAGAGCTCCCCGTCTTCAAAACCAGCCTGTTTGGGGTGTTTCTGCTATTTTCTTCTCAAAGCCATGCTGTGAGTTTTTCATTGCTCTTGGAGCTAAAATTTCACCCATTAGGTTTTAGGGCCCACTTTTGCCTACTGTTCTCTGAATAACACTTATTCTTGACAGTTTGGTTCCCTTCAGTGGTATACTAGTGTGAATGTGTTTTGTTCTGAGTGATACCCAGCTGAGAGTTTAGACCCTGATTTCTTTAAGCTCAGAAACCCATGTGTGGTTTTAAGCTGTATGTGAATTTTGGACCACTGGTGACCAATGAAACATCTAAGCACAGTCTGTGTAAAATACCTTGGCAATGCAAATGCCTTGAAGGAATTTGAAACCATCTGGCTCTGTCCCTTCTTTTGTCCCAGAAAAAGCTCTCCTTGATTTGGATGTAGGAGCTGCGCTCCCTCTTCTGAAGAGGAATGCTTTGTGTCGTCAATGACTTCCTGGATGTGATGGGGTTTTGCATTTGCTTCTGGCCAGGAGATGGTCAAATGTAGTTACAGGATGGCCGCAGTCCATTGCATGGGGCAGTCGCTGCTGGGCCTTTGATGCACTGGAAATGAGTTAGCCATGAATTGCTTTGTGTCTTAGTTTGCTCTTGGTTTCCCCTCTCCCAGCTGTCCACCTGTAATGTAAATTGAGTGGGATGTTGATGGTTTGTGAATTGAAATCCCTTTGCACCGGCAAGATTAATTTCCAGTGTTTGCTCCCTGGGCAGATGAGCCTTTCACCCATACCTGTGTGGACAAAAAGCCCTCTCCAGAAAGGTGTGTGACACCGATTTCATGACCACTTTTTTTGCACTGACTCACCGTATCATAAGCTCACTTGTGTGAGCCAAACCAGACTCAGGCTGTTCCTGCTGTTTTGAATTTATTTCAATTTTGTTGTGAATCATACATATTTTCCTTCTTATCTTTCACAGTGGATGGGAGGAGTGGAGGGAGGGAAGAGGAGGAGGGGTGGGAAATAAAAAGGTACACAAAGATTAATTTGCTATGTAATTTCTTCTTTTGAAAGGAGGGAGACACACACCTGCGAAAATAGGTTATCAGACCTCTATGCACATAGATGAAATACTGTCCTTTGTAACAGACACTCTGGTGTCGCGTTGAGGCAGTCACTTACCCGGCACTAAAACTATATGACCAGATTCATTTTGAGGAGACATGAGGTGGTTTCCTGTGCATGTGTATTTTTATTGCCTTTAGCTAAGTTAGGGCCCTTGGTGTTTATCACTTTTTAATGATTTGTTCTTACCCCTGCTCCTTGCTTCTGGCTGTTTGTTCTTTACTACTTAGGTTATTACTCATGTTCATGCAGAGACCTGAGAGTTAATAGAAAATGAAGATGGGAGTTGCTCTCCCCTTCCCTTCTCCTGTAAGGTTATCTGGGACAGCTTCACACACATTTATATATGGCTTTGCAGCTGCAGCTTCTTGGCTTCTGACTGTTATGATTGTGTCAAAGGTATAAAACTAAAGCTGGGAAGCGAGCAGCTTATTGAAATTAATTTCTTTAAATTTATAAAGCCACTGATTAATCATCTTTTAATGCAGGTATAAACTTAAGAGCAATATATTGTCTATATATTAGTTGTCATCTTTTATATGAATTTTGTAGTAGTCATACATATGTATTATATACCTATTATTATAGGTTCTGCCTGGGATGATATATGTCCTCCATCTCAGACCCCTCCAGACTCAGGATGGGTCTCACTGCCTATGGCTGATATATATGTATATTTTAGTCTTGTCTTTTCTCCAAGGTCACAAGAACCATCTCTTTGCGGATGATGGGTGTGACAGTACGTATGTCTTTACTATGGCTCATCTTGGGAATTCTTTGCAAGTGAGAGGTTCAGACCTGCTCCAACCCTCCCTGTGCTTGGGTAATGCTGCAGGGCTCTCATAGCGGCTAGATGGCTTCTGTGGGGAATGGCTGCATCAGCAGCAATGCTAGCAAGAAGTCTAGAGGTGGGGAAGCGCATCTTGATGTCTCGAAATACTGTGTAAAGTAGCTGAAAGACCACTCTCTCCTTGGCTTTGCAAATATCTGCACATGGATCCAGAGCTGTACATAATGAATGGGGGCAGATGTTTTTAAGTGCCGCTGTTTTAAACAGCAGTTGGTTTATCAGGCTGATGTTGCTCTTCTCTCAGTGACAGTCAGGTTACATTTCAGTTATTTGAAGAGATTCTCATTGCCAAACACTGGACTCAGCATTTGACTCAACAGAGGCAGCAGATCTTGCCAGTGGGAAGGAAGGGAACAGAAATGAGCTGCTGCAGCAGGGTTGAGTAAGGAATCTCCCATCATCAAAGGGCCACCAGTGAATAGCAACTATGTCAGTAGGTTTGCAGATGTTCCCCTCCCAACAGATACTTTCTGCTTTTTCTCTAAAACTGTCACCCTCGTGTGTGTATTAAATGTCATATCAGCTATTTATAGGGGTGTTGTAACCTCCACAGAGGTGGGGTGAGAAGGAGGGCTGTAGGGAAATGATGCATTGATTTATCAGTGGGATTTATGGGGCAAAAACTACCTACCTTATTTTAAATTACTATTCAAATAAATAGAACAGTAAGTGTTATTTAAAAAAAAACCCCCACAATTCAGATCAGGCTTGAACCTTCTCCTGCTGCTGTGCCCTTGATAAATATGCCTAGATTCAATAGTCCTTCCATGAATTTTCAGGCTGCCAAGGGCATGAAGAAGTTCTTCCTAGCTGTTGAACTGTAAATTGTTGCATATGACACCTGGAGGAGTTGGAATGGTTTTGTACAAGTAACTCGGTGTATTCATCACACTTCCCCTATTGCGTGCAGTGGTTCACACTGAAGCCGAGAAAGATGATTCATATTGCTTTCTTCTCTTCCCCCTGTCAGTAGCAGCGGTAGCCCTCAGAGCAACGTTTGAAACAGTAAATGCCTGGCCCACAGCCATGTGTTACTACTGCTCTGCTGGGCCTTCTGATGATACTTTCATCAGATGAGAGACAAGGTAAGAATTGTTCTTTTCCACAGGGAAAATCAGACTAGGGTATTTAAGTACTAATCAAAAAACAATTTTAGCGAAGTGTTTAAATTGGCCAGCAGACATTTTTCAGTCTCGTGGCCTGTGATGTCAGGAAACACCCTTTTTTTCTGCTCCAGTATAAGTAATTTTAGATGATTCGTGAGAGCTTACGCTCTGTTCTGAATTTTCATGTGAGTATTAAAACCCCTGGGATATGCTGCAAACCCAGAACATGGATGTTTTGTGCTCCCTTAGCATAAGTCTAAGTGGTTACACCGCGGGGGGGTGGGGTGGGGTGGGGTGTGTGGGGAGGGTGAGGGGGGTATCCAGTAATACTGTGCTCCTATCAGTTGTTAATATTACACTACTACCATATGAATAGGGTTGGGTTACATGCTGGCTGCATCGCTTTAAAATGCGAGGCTATGGTGTACAGATGTGGCTCAGGGGGGCGTTGGAGGTAAAACAATCTATTTGCAATTTGGCAACTCAAAATGGCAGTAAACCTTTTTATTTCCCCAATTTGATTTAGATTCTCCTTTACCTTGGCTCTGAACTACAGTCCTGTCATGCTGCTGTGCTAGGCACCTCTGGGCATTTGTCAGAGACTGGCTAATTGAAGCACACGCTCCAGCTTGGACCAAAACTGCTGTTTTAATCAAGATTGTAGAAGCTGCTGCTGCCTCCTTGTGGAGTTCTGTCCATGAAGTACTAGGATTTTGATTTGTAGGTTTTGGTTCTCCAGGGTTTTTAGGAAAGCACTAAGTCTCTGAATGTACCAGAAGGTGGAACCTTCGGGCAAAGACAGCCGCAAGGAGCGGTCCTGCTGTAATCCTGCTTGTGAACTGAGATGTTCTCATCAGTTCTGGAACAACTGCAGCCCACTTGCAAACAGGTGCATAATGCAGTGAAAGCAAGTGAAATGCTGGGACATCTTAAGCCCTGTCCTTCAGATATTTCCACACGCTTGTTAGCTGTTCACCCCTACAGATGCATCAAAGTGCCTGACAGTTCCATTGTTTAGCCTAAAACGCAAGTTTTGTTATTTCTGTTATTTCTCTTGGTTTACATACCTTGGCGCCCCTATGATGTTCCCATTCAAGGATGTTTTTCCTTTCAACAGCTGTATTTTCCTATGGTATTAGCATCTTTATTTCCTAAGATGTCTATGAGACTTGCTGGTTATGACTACTCTGTTTGTCTCAACAGGCAGGAAAAAGGGACTCTCTTCCTTTGCTTCCACCCGTCTCAGCACAAGTCCATGCTGACAGGGCCTACAACTTCAGGCTAAGTTGTGGCTGCAGGGGGTCTCCGAGGCATGCAGGAGGCCCCACGGCCCTCTGCATGGCAAGTGTGGATGGGGATAGAAGACGGGAGGAAGGTGTGCTGAGAGCAGAGCCTGTCAGGCTCAAGACTGCCCTGCCAGCAGCTCTTTCGGAGCAACAGTGACAGGGCTGATAACTTAATCCTCCCTGTCCTTTACCATGTTTAAACTGTCACCTGTGATCTTGGAGGCCCTGGTTCCTGTCTTCAGCCCTGGAGCCCATGGAGATGAATACAGCCTTGAGGTACACAAGAAGGTTTGATTGTTGGTGGGTTTTTCACAGGAAGCTGCTACCGTATTTGTGGCTGCTGGTGTGGTGTGTCCTACCCAGATCCCTTTGACAGTTTCAATCTTTTCATCTGTAAAATGGGAGATGTGTTTCTTCAGGTGATGTTGTGGTTATAAAGGCCTAATATTAAAGTATCATCTGAGAGAGGGCAGATGATCTTACTGCCGCCTAGGCAAAACCAGTTAACAAGTAGTGGCTGTGGGAAGCACCATGGTGAGGCCATGAGCAATACCCAGGGGTCTTGCAGGCAATGTTTTACCCTTGGTTTCTCGTGTCAGTCTAGGTGAACATTATTTACTTACCAAGCTGCTCTTATGAGCATGAATTATCTCTGCTTCCTTTACAGACACATTGGCACTAATTACATTTGCAGGTATGCAGTTGGCATAGCTGTAGGAGAGTGAATTGGTTTATCTGTGTCACCTGGCTGACCTGTCATTATTGATGACAAAATGGGAACCTGAAAGAGCACAAGTGACACGTAGCTTGGGTGAGAACAGCTACCGAAGCTATCTTCTGCCTTGGAAACCAGCAGGTGACTCTCCCATGCCAGTCATCTGAACACACATTGCATATAGCTGCAGGAGCAGGGCCAGTATGTCCCTGCAGTTCTGCTAGGGTGGTTCCTAATGGGGATGGAGGGGTTGTTAGAGTGAATAGTTTAGCATATGACAAATTCAGATAGCTAGTGTGCTTTTCTATAACAACTATCTATTTTATATGTATAAAATATACATATATCTGTGGAAGAGAATAGATATTTATGAATTTGTCAGGTTGATGTAGAGACACGTAACCTAAGTGTGTGTGTGTGAAGTGTGTTTGATCATACTTACACCTCTGTAAACATAATATTTATGTAAAACTTGCATCCTACATCTCTTAAGTCTAGGAGTATGTCATGCTTGAAGCAGTTGAGAAAAGTGGGGTTTGTCTATTGAGATACTCTTCAAAAATACCTTTTTCTCTGTAGAAGTATATTCTTGCTTAGGATTGTCAATATTTGGCTGAAGTCCTGGTCCTTTTGCCATCGTTTTTAATGTTAGCTTCTGCAGAATCAAAATGCCGTCTGCTGTGTGTGGACTCCCAATCTTGGTGTCCAGAAACCCAATGCTTCCTTTGTCTCCTTGTGTATTTATCAATACAAGGACTTTTTTTTGTCAGTTCAGGCATGAAGTTTTTTTGTGCTCTCAAACTGAGATGCACTTTTGGTTGAAAAGCACTGCAGGAAGAACAATTTCTTATAGAGCATACTTCTGGGACTATAAATAATAAATGCTGTGACTCGGAATGACGTGGGTACCCCTGCAACTTCTATGTGCACGGCAAAGATTCAGTAAATAATAATTTACCTGCTCTTTGTCAGTCCTAAACCAAGAGGGGTCTATTCAGACTTCTTTGCTAGCTTGGTGAGTATTGTTAGTGCTGTACTACTTTTTAGGAGTTCCAAAAATGTTAACTGTTTTTCTTCTGTGTTTTTGGAGGCTGCAACTTTATGAAGGGTATTAAATATTTATCAAAGTCTTAGTTCTGAGCCAAGACAACCTATTCAAATCTCACTAACTTGCAGTAGGCTGGTGGTGCTGACTATGTGACAAGAGCTTGGGACTGCCATGCTTAGTGCCTTATGGTGCAGTAGTAATAGACAGTTATTATTTCACTGTTGTTGGATTTATTTGATTATGGTTTTTTCCGCCCTTTAGTTTTGTTCAGTTACTTTGTGGTGGGGCAGATTGACAATAGGACCCTCTTCAGGACTTCAGGGATTAAACTGTCCATCTCCATGTGATGTGATAAATTGTACCTGTGAAATCTACGCACATACCTCATTCCAGGAGTAGAGAAGAAGCTTATTCATAAATAGAAGACCATATGTTGTACTTTCTTCTCCATTAAAATCAAAGCTTGACTAAGATAAGGAGCCCAGCATGGTATCTCTGGGTTAGCAGGCATCCCACTGATAAAGTCCCTAAGTGGAGGTGAGGGTCTGTGGAGTCAGTGGAAAGGCTTCTGTTAGCATCAGTGGAAGCTAGGTCATGCAGTGAAGCTTTCCGAAGTGCAGAAAATGCAAAGTCAACATGTGTTTTCTCAAGTGAAGCCAGCTACAAATCTAACTCCACTCCTCAACTTTCAAAGGTCAGAGGAAAAACATCTGGCTGGTTCAAGACAGCACCTTTGCATTCACAGGGGCCAGAGGGCAATGAGGTGAGCTAAAAAGAGAAGGGTGACTCTGGATATCCTTATCCCCACAAGACAGGCTGGGGAGACTGGGTGGGCCTGCCAAAGAGGGAATCTCTTCTATTTGCTATTTTCTTTTTTTTTTTTTCTTTTTTTCCATTTCCCCCAAGCAGCTGTGATTGACCAGCATCCCTTTGGGATCTTCTCAGGACAAGCATAGGCTCATGCTGTAGTTCAAAGTCTACCCTGAGTTGGTGGGAAGAGGCGGCACAGGCCTGGAAAGGAGGGTACTGAGGTGGATGGCACCTTGTCCTATCAATCCTAGTGGTTTTTAATGTTTCCAGGTGGGCCGGAACCATTTTGCTTGTTCTGTACCAAGAAGACAGAGGTGTAAAAGCAGCACTCCAGAACAGGAGATGAGAAAATGTCTGTTTTACTTCTGTGATGTCCTAGTTTAGTAGATACAACAGTTGTGTTTATTCATCATGTTGGCAGGCTCATTTATGAGGGTCTAGCATTGTCAAGAACCTTCTGTCGATTTTGCAGAATGTTATTTGGGTTTATTCTTTGTTTCTTTGAGCTTATTTTTCGTCTGTATTTGGCTTTTAACTGGCAGTCAGAAACCCAAGGTTATAAATTCCGTGGTATTTCTGTGTTTCTAAGCATGTGTGCTGCTGAATGGCACCCACGTTTTTCAGCTCTGATGGTGGCTGTATTCAGGCTAGCAGTCTTGGGTCCTGCCCGGGACAAGTCGTGATCTTCCTGGCGCTTCTTTGTGCCTCCCAGTTCTGCCACGTCTCTGCCTCAGGACTACCCTGTTTTCATCTTATGTCAGAGAAAATGCTGCCTCTGCCACAGCAGGCAGGGGAAGCTGGATCAGTGACATGCTTGTTTTGAGGCAGTGGATCTGTGTGCTGGGAGGGAGGAGGAGATACCCAAGTCCCATCCTAGCTTGCAGGTTGTCCCCATGCAGTGGCCTTCCCTGGGGGGAGTCCTGGCTTCAGTAAGGTCAGGTTACTTGATGGTGAATGAGGGACCCATCACCTGTAATAACTTGAAACGCTGGTGGATCCTCACCCCAAAAGTTGTAGGGTATTGCAGTACGTAATATTGTGCTCTATTGCTACTGTGATTCAAAGTGTATCGCTCCTAACTGCCCTGCAAATGCTTGAGGCCTGTCACTTGCTGCAGATTGATTTGGCAGGGCTGTTTTGCCTTCTTGCGTGGAAACAGAAGGTTTCTCAGGGCTGGGGTTCCACAGTAAGCAGGGGGTGTTCATGGACAGAGTGATTGCAGACTTGGTCAACAGTAACCAGCCCAGGCAGTGTGACTCTACAGTGCAGTGAACCACCACAGATGCTGTAAATCCATTTATCCCCTTCCTCAGATCACTTCCAGCATATTTTCAGGAGGGTAAGAAGCTGGAGATGCCAGCTTGTCTGTGATGCATATTTAGAGCGAGAGTTCAGGTAACATGCTAACCCTTGTAGCTGCCAGTGTCTCCAAGTTGAGAGTTTTGAATACTCCGTATCTTAACCTAACTGCATTTTTTAATGCAGAGCTTCTTCATTTTGGCAATGAGGATAATTCGTGTCATGAGCAAAAACCAAGGGGTACTTTTAACTTTTTACTTCTGTAAAATGGTTGCTCTTCATCTGAGAGTATCTGTATAGACATGTGTGTACATGTGGGTGTTAAATAACTTTGCCTCTTTTTCATCATTCTTAGTTTACCTGTTAGGTCTCATTTAAAGGGAAGAAGCCTCCCAGATAATCAACAAGATGGATTTGGCAAATATATGGACAACACATTTGCAGCAAGCCTCATATGTTTCCTTGTGATCTATCTTGCAAGTATGTCCCTACAGGGCTGGGATCTCACTCTGAGTAACTGTGTTCAGTGATGTGACTTCTTGGCATGAGCCTTTTGGTGAGTGCTGTGGGCAGAACCAGGCTGCTCTTCTGATCCTGCATGTAGATCCAGTTGCAGCATTAGGACTTGAAATGTTCCCAATCAGTACTGCCTAGTTTGCTGTCTTGAAGAAACTACTCAGTCCCCGCAGGTTCAAGCTCTGCTGAGAAGATTGGTGTAAGACACTTTCGCCTTCGCAACCTTCAGCTTGGACGCAGTAAGATACTCTCTTATAAGCCCTGGCTCATTTTTGTGTCTTTGTATTTAGGAATTACTGTTTCCACTGTAAAAGATAACTTCATTTTGAAAATACGATTCTGTGGATCTCTGAAGGGGGGCACTCACAGCCTTGTTCAATACTAAGCCATTTGCTGACCATCACAGCTGGGAAATTGCTTCCCTGGTGATGAGGGAATTGCTAGAAAGCACACCGAATCGCTTTCACATCCTCTAGCAAGGGGCATTTTTTTCCTTTCTCTCCTATTGTTTTGTTCCCTTATGTGAAGCATTTGGAGTAGTAGTGGGATTTATAATATCTAAAAGCAGGATTTCTAAAATGCATCCCCCCCAAACCAGTTTGCCAAGACACGCTCAGCTTTGTGAAACAGCACGATGGTGTTTGTTTCAGTGTGGCAGCCCTTTGGGGATTTGCAGGAATACTGCAGCAAATCATCCTGCATGCAAGGCTGACCTCTGGGAGGCTAACAAATTGAGGTGAGCCAGCTGGAGCGATAGGACACTGCCGACAGACAGAGCATGCTCAGACCTGGGGGAGAAAGGTAGTTCAGTCTGCAGATGGTGCACGGGTTACTGTGCTGAGAGCTGTTAGATACTATTTTTTCTTTTTCTTTATGGTGGTGGGGAAAGAAGAGGACTTGAGAGTGTTCGTTCCTCTGCAAAGCATAGCTTTAAGGTGTCTTCTTTTTTTCTTCTGTGAAAGAGAGGCACCGGATAGCATTTCCTTTTATTTAGCAACACCAGGTATGCATGCATGTGCTGAAACACTAATCTACCAGTGATAGTACTTCCAAGATGAAAAAGGTTGCAGATGCTCTGAATTACTGTGTTTCTTTTGCTGGGTGTTACTGTAACTGTGCTCTGTTTGCTGTGCTGATCACATACGGCTCTGAATTCAGTTTTGTTGGCACTCCTGGCTGCAGTGTACTTTGGGGCGGTGGGGTGTGGGGGGGGTGTTAGCATGTTTTTTGATGCTGTCTTCTTGCTCCCCCCCCACAACTTCACACTGAATCTCTCCTCTATGGCTGTGCATATGTGGGAAGGAGGTCAGCAGTTCATTTGTAATCCCAGGTCTTTGTAGTCCCTCTTTGTTTGACTGGTGGTTTGCTTTATGATTTTTAAACAAAAGTCTCATGGGGAAAACATCTTTGATCTGGACTCAATTCTGTAGGTTTTCAGAAATGTATTTCTTACTGGACAGGTGCTGCTTTGGGATTACTTTTTTTTTTTTTACCCTCCCCTAATAACATGCTAATGTAGAGCTTGTGATAACCAAGGAGGGATTTTCACTGTTCTTTTTGGCTGTGCTGTGCTCCAAACAATTTCGGCTCCTGCTTAGAATTTGCAGCACACAGGAGCAGTCTCAGGCACCATGCTGATGAGAAGCGGGGAAAGCTCAGGCTGTAAATGCTGCTAAACACCAGTCCCAGTATCCAAATAACACAGGTACTCTTCCTGTTGGAGAACAGAGAAAGAAAGGGTAGATAAAATACAGAGAATAACAAATGGCAGCTAAAGCCGAAAAGCATGGTTGGAGTGGCTGAAGCTCATCTTGTTCAGTACTTTGGGATTTCACATCATGTTCTTTTAAATTCACTTTTGCAGCATTAGTAAATTTTCACTTCTGCCACCCCCACTCTGTCTTTGCTTTATGTAGACCACTGAAGTAAGATAAACCTGCTGCTCTCTGACACGTTTTTGTTTCTGACAAAGGTATCTTGCTTACAGACTAACAGCAAGAGACTAGGCAAAAGGAGAGGTTTTTTACTGATATGACAGTGCTGTTAATGCCAATATAACCTGATAGGTTTCTATGGGATACTTGGGCGAACAAAGATCGGCTGGAATGAACTCTGTCTGTTAAGCTTCCCCCTCTGCCTAGCCATGGTTATTTTGACGACCTTGGGTTTTCATCTTTAGGCTTGGGACTGTCAGAAGGTGAAGACTTGAGGGCTGAGAGAAATACTTTTTTTTTCTTTTTCTTTTTTTTTTCCTTTTTCTTTTTTTTTTCCTTTTTCTTTTTTTTCCTTTTTCTTTTTTTTTCCTTTTTCTTTTTTTTTCCTTTTTCTTTTTTTTTCCTTTTTCTTTTTTTTTTCCTTTTTCTTTTTTTTTTCCTTTTTCTTTTTTTTTTCCTTTTTCTTTTTTTTTTCCTTTTTCTTACATCTCCCATCTCAAGCTTGTTTATCAGAAATGCATCTTATTTAGGGGAATCATCTGGAGGTCAGGGTTAGTTTTTGTTTGGGGAAAGGATTTCATACTCCATGTCATTCTGGATGGAGAAGAGGTCTTGGAAGTGTGGACCTTAAAAGCCCAAGAAGTATTCTTTTTAGTTTCATACTTTTAGTTCAGTTTTGTGGTTTGCTTATATGCATTGACTCCTTAGTGTTGTTTTGGTTTTTTTTTTCACCTGTTCTTTTGTAGATCAAGACTGCAGTATCAACAAATATTAAAGCAATGGCTGCTAGTCAACCTGAAAGTCAGGTTGGATCTCTTCCTATCCCAGCTCTCACAGCCTCTGAAATTAAATGAAAGAAAACTTAGATTTTTCATCCATAAGCACAGCTGGAAACTGTCCAGTAACCACCAATATTCTCCTGTTCATATTGAAGGTATGTTTGCAGTAGGGACCATTGCACACTCTGTCTCCTTGGTTGCAGTCTTGTATAGAAAGACTTACAGTTTTGCTTTCTATTCCTGACTTATGCTAAACCATAAAAACTGAAGATAAACCTAATTTTGATTACAACTGCCTATAGATACCTACAGTTTTGGTGAGACAGTTTTTTTTTTTAAAAAAAAATTGTTATGTGTTGATTTTCTTTTTTTCAAATAAAGTTCTATATTTAAAATTCCACTTGAGGTTGCAGAGTTAAGGTATTCTTATTTTTCATATCCCCTTTTTGTTTCAGGCTTCATTAATGATACTTGTATCTTTAACTGCTGGGTTTGCTCCCTTCGAGAATCTGCTCTTTTCCTGTTTAAAAAGTCAGCACTTCTACACTTGGCTGCTTTTTACAAAGAAAATGTTCCAGTATATCAGTCATTCAGTGTACCATCCTTTCCTTAATGTGATATGTACTGTGAAAAATATACGTATCTAATTAAACAAATACATAATGATGAACAAGTGAATAAGATGATAAGAGCCTTTTGGGCTGTGGGGATTAACTTGCTTGTAGTTCTCAGGAATCTGTGGCAGAGATGAGAATAAAAGCCAATTTTTGGCTGCCAAATCCTAACTCCCCCTCCTTCCAATCGGGAAAGTTGCCTTCTAGGAACTTCTGCTTTGAGCATGAATGAAGTAGGTATTTAAAACTGCATGTATTACATATACTGCATCCCTAGCTAAGCCTCTTGCATCAGGGATGGGAGAAAGAACAGAAGACATTTTGCAGGAGGAGTGTGAAATGCCATGTTTGCACGCTTTACTTTTCCTGTGCCAGTTCTGGAAAGCCTGCCTAGCAAGAGACAGATCTGGGGGTAGGGAGTGCTAATGGGAAAGATGTCCTCGAGGAGGGAATGTCTGCTCCCACCCCTCCCACTGTGTTGCCATAACAAGAAGAAGGGTCAGGGTCCCCTGCCCTGTGCGGCTCTGCCCTGACTCCTTCCCTGTCCTGTGGCAGGAGCAGCCCCAATCCAGTTCCAGCTGTGCTGCATTTCTGGGAACTGTGGAGATGGTTCTGCTTGGACACCGCTGCCAGGACTGGCAGGCTCTGTGGGGAGCTGGTCAGCTGGGCCAAACCCAAGTTGGCCTCCAGGTACAGGCAATCCTCTCTGTGCACAGTGGTGATGCTTTCTGGAAATGTGTGTCCTTCATGCTTTTTTTTCCATTTTGTGAGGGGTTTTTAGCCTGCTGTAGCTCTGGAAAACTGAGCAGCGGCTTGGAAAGTGCTTGGGCGGTTGGGAACAAAAGGTTGGCAAGGCCTAAGTAGGCAAAACCAGCACTTCCCGTTTTGTTAAATACCTGCAGGTCTGGGTGATCCCCTTTTAGATGTGCTAATCACCCCAGTGACCCTTGTTCTCCCTAATCAAGCTCTTGTTTTGTTCCTCCGGGGGTCTTAGTAGTGCATGTTTGTGTCTTTTTTGTTTTTTGTTGTGTGGACTTTGTAGCTTTTCTCCTAATTTCTTACTTAGATTGTAGTTTTTATAATGGAGATTTAAAACATTGTCCATGATATTAATAGGTATAAGTAGTGATTCATCCTACCCTAGCTGCATAATTAAAAAAAAAAGAACAACAGGACTTGTCTCTTAAATTAACCCAAACAGTCCTTTATGGCAACTGGTTATTAGTAGAAATTAATCTCTCCCATCCCACCCACTCTGATCTCCTTGACATGTTAACAAGAGATGAAGAACAGCTTCCCCATCTATGCTTCCTGTTGCTTTCCCACTTCCTAAGGATGTTTGTAACATCAGATGACAAGCAGCTAACAGGCAGAAGGTGTTACTGCGTCCAAACTTCCAGTAGAGTACTACAGGCCTGCAAGATGCTTGAGGTCTCTGCTGGAAGTGCTTGCTGAACACACCAGTTGCATGCTCCTGGAGTCTTTACCTGCTCACCAGTAATTAGTGCTAGTTAGAGCAGTAGTAGCTGGGCTGAGAGGATGAAGCTGTGACCCTTTTGCTAAGTTAATGAGGGTGAAAGAAGAGAATGGGGTAAGCTCTTCATGCCTGTGATCTCTTTTGGAAAAAGAGGAGGGGTAAGCTGACCGAAAATAGAGTCCCTCCCCACAGGCTCTTAGCCTCTGCAGCGGTATCCATGGTGGCCCAGCTGCAAACCTTAGGACATGCTCTTACTTCCCTTGCAAAGTGTTGAGCTGCCCCTATGTCTGTGTGTTTGTTGAGCTCCCCATCTTTGACCATGCAGTGCTGTAAGCCAGCTGTCCCGCTGCCCTGGCAGCATCGCTGCCAGGGAAATCTGCCACTTCTGTCTCTCTCTCCCCCTCCTGCCTCTCCCCTGCAACCTGCCCCTGTTGGGAGTCCTCAAGGGTGCATGTCCCATCCCCTCCCATGGAGCTTCATGTCCCTCTGCCAGCTTGGCAGGGAGAAGCTCCGTGCTGCTTTTATGTGCATGGAGGATAGGATCTAGTCTGTCAGCTGTCGCGTCTTCTGTTGCTGAAGGATGATGCTTTAGCATTTCAAAACAGAGAGTAAAAAAAGTCAGTCCATGCAATTTCCTTGGTAACTGGGACGCATTGCTCATGTGGAGCAAAGCTGTGGTTATCCCAGTGTCACTGGGAATTGAGAGGGTGGATGAGTGTGGTAGGGATGGGGAGGAGATAGTCTGGGCAACTGGGGGTGTGAATGGCCTAGAAGCTGACATACACGTAGAAAGAAACAGCAGAGGACTCTGCTCTTAAGGAAGGTAGCAATGTGTCTGGCCTGCCACTTCTGCAAGTGCTTTTCAGTTCCTAAGATGTTCTCCGATGACACTGTGGGAGGGGAGTAGCAGCTCTAGATCTATTTTGTGAGGGAGATTCAGAAGTGAAAGTTTCTTTTATTGTGAAGCAGCTCTCTTCAGGTGGAAGACTAAATGCTTTCACCTATTTCAGAGTTACTTGCTACCTCCTGGGAAAGTTTCACATCCCAGGACTGCTGCTGCTGACAGCACTTAATGACTGATCTCAGGTTGGGGGACTGAGGAACCAGGGGACATGGGGAGTGATTGCTTGCCTTTGGTGCAGCCTCTCCTGGGTATGGAAAGGCAAACAGCGGGATAGTTTGTTACTATTTGTGTTCTGTCACTCCCTGAAGGACCAAAGATTTTAGTTCTCTAAGGTCTGTGTTCACTGAAAGCGTCAGATTAAAAAAAAAGGCGGATGATAAAATGTGGGAGAACAGGCAAAGTATCAAGACTGTTCCCTGAGTACCTGTGAAATTCTCCTTTTAGTTCTGCTTGCGACACCCCTTCCTGTCCATATCCCCTTGTTCACTTCCCTCAAAAGCAGCTTTCAGCCAAACAGCAGGAACCAGGATTTATGAACTGGCAATGAGGAACAGGAATGAAGATAGATTCCTTTAGCATTGCTAGCTTTTAACATTCATTCCTGACACTTGGTTGGCTGAAGCACGTACGCTCACTGCAGCTAAGTGCAGGGAAGTGAAAGACCTGTAGTGAGGGAAGAGATGGAGAAGGGCCTTGCGGGTGATTTTTATTAAAAAGCCGAGTTGTTCATTTGTAGCCATTTAGTGGGTATTGCTGTAGCAGAGTCTGAAATGAAAATTGCTGACTTCTGAACATTGGCCACATCCATCAGGCTGCATCTCTGAAGTGCCTCTTATGCCCCCCCCCTTGGGACTGGAGGGGAGAGAACAAATCAGTCAGGGGTGAAACATTAGAACAGGCTGTTTCCAAGAAGGCCTGTTTGGCCCAAGGGGTTTGTAATGGTCAGCAGAGTTCTCCACCACTGAGATGCCCGTGAAATGCAGGTGGTATCAGTGATGTTTTTATGGACTGCTGGCTTCTGATCCCTTGAAACACCTACACGTACACACTCTCCCTGCTATACTGGAATAATGAAGAGGCCACGTGGTTTTCCCCCTCTGCCAAGTTTTTGCAACTTGTGTTGACTCCGTTGAACTTGTAGGTGCTTTGTTCTTCTGACATGCAGTAGTTAACTTTCGCAATGCCTGCAGACTGGCCTTCATTTGAAGTGTGTGCTTGTGGCACAGGACTTGATTGTTAAAGGTCTCCTTCACATACTGACTAGCAGGCTTTGCATGTGGCTGCTTGGGCTCGGTCCTTTCCTTGGTGATGCTGCTGAAGTCATTTAAAGCTGTGTTCACAAGATGAGAGGTCTGTAGTGGAGAGGTTATGTGGAGAGTTGGATGATATCATTAGACGTCTTTCAAAGATAGTGAAGAAATAAAATTAAGCTTTGGAAGTCTGGTACCAACAAAATAAGATCTGTCCCCATTAAAAATCTCTCTTCCTGAAAACTGGTTTGGTTGCATTAGCAGAGCCTAACTGAGCAGCGTACTGCTGTCCCCAGCAGGTTTCCGTTCAAGGCTGTCCATGGAACAGCCATGGTTGAGAGTTGCAAAGCCATCAGGGGCAGCAGTCACCCCCTGTTAATAGAGAAGGATTGAGAGGCGATGGGACGGCCGTCATTCGTCTGTGCAGGGTATCTGTGGCACCTGGGACAAGACCAGGTTTAAATTGCTATGGTGGAAAGAAGGGCTGAGTGTTAGGAAAGAGCTAATCACAGTCCCTCATTCCTTTATTGCTAGAGACTGGCTGAAGAGGTGAATGAGTATTAAGAATATGATAGATAAGCATCTTTTGGGAGTGGTTATGGGAGAGCTAATCCTGCCCTGGTAATTAGATGACCAGTCTGGGTCCCTTCCCATTTCCTTTTCCATAGCTGAAATCAAAACACCACCTTTTAAATTTGCTGCTTGCTTTTAGGGAGTTGCTAAATGAGGCAGTTTTTCAGACCACTTGCCAGAGGAGGTGGACTTCATTTCTGTTCCATTTGAGTAGCTAAAGCTGCTCTGAAATTGAAATGAATTTGTTGCTCAGATCCCCAGAGACCACCTCTTGAATCTGTGTGGCTTACAGCTAGCACTCGTTTCTTTGGCGTTACTCAGTCTCCCATGTTCCTTCAGTTCTTCATAAGACAGGGATCCTGCAGGCTGTTGGGATCTCACAAGCTGGAGGGATCCCTTCTAACTTCATTGAATTCCATGAATGATTCTCCATTCAATTCCAAGCTGGATCAAGCTTGTAGGCTGCAATATCTCTTTTCAAAAGAACTCCCTTGACATTAGAGAAGGTGTTTGCATTGGTCCTAAATATGCCTTGCTGTCTTCTTCCACTCTGGCATATAAAACCAAGAATTTTGGGGTTAAAATTCTAAGGGACTATTGCTTGGGATGTCAGAGCATATGCTTGAGCCATTGCTTTTTTTCCCTCCCTCCAAACTTGCATCAAAGGGAGTTTAAATCGCTACCTTTAAAACTGCAGTTAGAAACAGTCTAATTGAGTATATACCAATCAGAAATTTGCCTTCCTATGGTTCCTCGTGGCTGCAGTTATTTACAGCCTGACTAGCAGTGAACCTTGATGCATAATGAAAATTGGAGCCCATAAATACTGTAGGTGAATTAATATCTCAACTGAAGTTCACAGTTGAAAATCTAATCAATACTCTGATATAAGCCAGTAGTGTTTCTACTTAGAAAACAGCAACAGGATCTCTCCAATAACAGAAAAAGAAACAGGGAGGCCTTGGAGCAGCATGGAAGAGATTCTCAGGTTGGGATGGGAAAACACCAACACTAGAAACACTTCAAATGTATTACCTTCCCATTTGTATAAGGGTTGATTGTGCTGGTGCAAGTCAGACTCTCACTAAATGAAGGTTTGATTGCTTTAATGAAACGTCAGTTCCTCGCATAAGGAGCGGAGCTTTCCTCTCTCCCATGCCAATATTTCTTTTGGAAGACGATGGCAGCTCCTAGCCTTTGGTCCCAGATTGCAGCCAAAGAAATGACTGAGTGACTTGGGATGCAAGGCAGTTTGTAGACCTGCAAGTCCTCCCCCCCCACCCCCCAATAAAATTAAATTGAATGTTATGTTCACCAGTTCACATTTCATATTGGAATGGAGTGGAGCAAAATCTATACTTGGCACTACTCCTTGTGCTATTATTCTCTGCATGGTAAAGGCAAGAGGCAGACTTGGGTACTGGTGGACATGCAAGAGGCCTATGGCAGATCAAGAGAAGGAGCTAGGTCTCCCAAGCCCTGTGCAAGTGGCCCAGTGATTGCAGTACTATCTTTCTTCTCGTCGTTGGACTGGTCTGCAAAAAGCAGAGTGAGACAAAGTCCCAGGGAACATATAATTTTCTGACAAGGCTTCACAGAGCTCATCCTCAAACTCTCTTACTTTTTCTTCTACAAAAAGGTAGAAAAGAAAATGAGAGAGGAAGCCTTCCTGTAGGGCAGCTCCCAGTTCTGTTTGCCCCCCCCTCCCCTTTTTTTTTTTTTTAACAGTTTTGGGTACTGCTTTAGCACGCTTTTCTTCTTTTCCTCATTCCCTGGAAGGGGGAAAAATTACTGAAAAAACCCTAAACTCTCTTGAATAGTGCATAAAATGTGATTTATGGTAGAGCTGTAAACCTGATGTTTAAATGGTTCCTTTCTTGTTTTATTTTCTACAGGTCTTGGCCCTCACTATGCCAAGGAGTGTTAACGATGTGTTCCCTCTCCATTGCATTCCCCACCTGTCATCTTGCTAGGATCTAACTGCAGAATGAACATAGCAGCCGTGTTTAATGCCCTGCTCGTGTCTGTCCTTGCTGCTGTGCTGTGGAAATACATCAAACTGCGAGAGCATGTCTTCATGGTCGAAGAGGAGTTGGTCCTCATGCGTCAGTCTCAGGAACTCTCTCAGGTTCAGATTGACTACCATGCAGCTCTCCAGGCACTGGTGGAGGATGGTACCAGGATGGTGTGCACTGGCAGGATGCACACCGACCGCATCTGCCGCTTTGAGTCCCTCTGCTACTCTACCGAGGCTGAGGAGTTTGTCTACTTTCATAGCAACTCCTCGGTCATGCTGCCCAACCTGGGCTCCCGGAGGTTCCAGCCGGCTCTGCTCGACCTCTCCTCGGTGGAAGATCACAACACTCAGTACTTCAACTTTGTGGAGCTGCCAGCTGCTGCGCTGAAATTTATGCCAAAGCCGGTCTTCGTGCCTGATGTGGCACTGATCGCTAACAGGTTCAACCCAGACAACCTGATGCATGTCTTTCATGATGACCTCCTCCCCATTTATTACACCATGCAGCAGTTCTCCGATTTAGATCTGGAGGCACGGCTCTTCTTCATGGAAGGGTGGAGTGAAGGTGTTCACTTTGACCTCTACAAGTTACTGAGTAACAAGCAGCCACTCCTCAGGGAGCAGCTTAAAACCCTGGGCAGGCTCCTCTGCTTTACCAAATCGTATGTGGGACTGTCTAAAATCACCACCTGGTACCAGTATGGATTTGTCCAGCCACAAGGGCCAAAGGCTAACATCTTGGTTTCTGGTAACGAGATCAGGCAGTTCACCAAATTCATGATGCAGAGGCTGAACGTCAGCTTGGAGGAAAGCTCCAGTGAGGAGTACATTGTAGTGTTCAGTCGAACAATCAACAGACTTATCCTAAATGAGGCAGAACTAATCCTGGCTCTCGCTCAGGAGTTTCAGATGAAAACCATTACCGTCTCTCTGGAGGAGCATTCATTTTCTGACATTGTCCGGTTGATCAGCAATGCGTCCATGCTGGTCAGCATGCATGGGGCCCAATTAGTCATGTCTCTCTTCCTGCCAAGAGGTGCCACGGTGGTGGAGCTCTTTCCTTATGCTATCAACCCTGAACACTATACCCCTTACAAAACCCTGGCAACCCTTCCTGGCATGGACCTGCAGTACATTGCCTGGCAGAACACTGACAGGGAAGACACCGTTACCTACCCGGACAGACCTTGGGATCAGGGCGGGATTGCTCATCTGGACAAAGCTGAGCAAGAGCGCATCATTAAGAGCACAGAGGTACCACGGCACCTCTGCTGCCGCAACCCCGAGTGGCTGTTCCGTGCCTACCAGGACACGAAGGTGAACATCCCTTCTCTCGTCCATGTGATCAGGCAGACTGTGAAGTCTAAGCCCGGACCCAAGAAGCAGAAGTGGTCTGGTAGCCTCTACCCTGGCAAAGTGAGGGATGCCAAGTGTCAAGCCTCTGTCCAGGGCACGAGCGAAGCTAAACTTGCCGTGTCCTGGCAGATTCCCTGGAACCTGAAGTATCTCAAGGTCAGAGAAGTGAAATACGAAGTGTGGATACAAGAGCAAGGGGAAAACACTTACATGCCTTATATATTGTCCCATCAGAATCACACCTTCTCAGAAAACATTAAGCCTTTCACAATATACTTGGTGTGGATACGCTGCATCTTCAATAAAAATCTCCTGGGACCTTTTGCAGATGTGCTCTTGTGTAGTACATAACCTGTTGCGCTACCTGTACAGCTCTGCCCTGCTCTCCACTGCATCTGTGGTTTAAAACTTCTTGTCTGTAGTTTGTAGAGGGCTGAAGAGGACTAGACTGTACCAGTGCCTAAGTGTCCATTTTGTTGCACTCCATGTGTATTCTTTAAATAATATTTATTTCCAGTGAGTGTTTAAAAAAAAAAAAAAAGCAGGCCTCTGTGGTTCTTCAGAGTAACTTCCAGAGGTTAAATTACATGCTGAATACATGTAATTGAAAACAGAATGGAAGTGAATTGTGTGTACCTTGGTCGTGATTTAAATTTGTTTCTATTGTGTGGTGAATATTTAAGCACAGCGTTAAACTGCAGTTAATTCCATGGCTAGGTGGGCAATTCTCATCTGCTTTTTCATTGTAAGTTATTTTTTTCAATAACTCTGACTGTAACTTTGACTTCAAGATTTGGTACAAGAGCCTTCATTAAACTGCTGTAAACCTCCTCAACATTTTTTTGTTTTTATTATCTGTCAAAATAGTTATTGTGATAGATTATTGCTGTGATAAAATGCATATATGGGTAGCTTTTTATTTTTTATATTTTGGCTGAAGAGAACAAGACTACAGGGCCAGCTTCACATTTAAAATCAGATTTTGCTGCACCCTGATAGCAAAAGGCTGGAGTAGCAGATGGGAGATAGAAGGGATGGAGCGGATAAAATAATTTACTGTGTTTTAAGTTCTGTTTTTTCATTTTGTGAGTTATGTACAGGTGTGTGGGAAAGGAAGAGGATGGTGTGGAAGAGGTGATGGGGAAGAGATTGCACTTACAGCAATCCGCTCAAGAAAATAATTTTGGTGTTTGGTCCAAATAATCTGTTGATAATAGCTACTAACAGGTACATGCTTTGCTAAGTCATAGGCAGGTGGTCACAAAGGGAAGCTTTCTGGGCACAGGTTTTCCTGGATGTTGGTGGGAGGAAGCAGAGTCAGGCAGGGGGCAAGACCATGGGTGCCATCACATTGGGCTGGACAGAGCACATGGCAGAGGCTGGGCTGGTGATGCTCGCACCTCTGATGCTCCAGTCAGGGGAGTAGTTTATTTTAGACTTATACTCATTTTCCCCATGATCAGAATCTGGCTTCATTTTTGGGGTAACATGCTGCATACTTAAGATCTGATCCTGTACAGTTCTCCTTTAGGTCGAGATCCTAAATGACGCTGTCTTTGAAAAACAGCTCTGTGTCACAAGTACAGGCCTTGGGGAAGAGATGGGAAAAAGGGGCAGGAGCATGAGATGTTTCACTGATAGGAGTTGGCATCCTCCATAGTTTGTAACCAATGTTAAAGCAACAGGAAAAGTGTTTTCTTCTCCTCTCCCTCCATTGTCCCTGCTGTCCTCCCGAGGTCTGTATGGATGTTTGAACAGTAGGATAAATGGCTTGCTTTCTGAGGGATGGGCTGATAGATGAGCATCTTGAGGCAGGGCTATAATACGAGTTCTAGAGAGAAAGGGGAGAAAAACACTGCTGTACAAATCAGACAAGAAGCAGGAGGGTTGAAAAATGAGTGAAACACCGCAGTACAACATTGGACCTTCAGGCAAGTGCTACTTTTATAAATTCATTTTCATTATGTCTCACTTTGTTTTCAAACATGTTTATGGTTTAAAGGGGGGGAAAAAAAACCCAGAAAAACAATCCCAAAGTCTGTGTTTGCTTTGCCATTGTAGCCTTGCCAACTAATAATTTTTGTCTTGATATTTTAAAGGGTCGCATGAATACTCCCGCTGTTGTTTTTCTAGGACAAAATGGGCTTCTTGCTGAAGTGAAGTGAGTTATCTGAGCAGCGCCCCGAAGTCTCCACGTGGCTGCACATCACATGCCACGTATGTCAGAGGTGAGAAAAACTTCATAAGCAGGTAACAGACGTGAGAGCAGGCTGTTTAGGGAAGCCACCAGGACCTGTAGCTCCCCGGGACCTCACTGGCTGATCAGCTCCCACTCACAGCAGGGTTTTGCAGCAACCTCACATCCCCACATCTGTTCAAGTTGCAGGTAGCCCCATGGCCACTGGCCATCCTGCTGGCTGTTACAAGGGTGGTAATGCTGGCACCCTACAACGATGGTATTAAATGAGCCTTTGGAAGGATGAAGTTTGGTCAGCATTTGTTTTGTATCAGTTTTCAGAAGTCATTTTCTTTGGCTGTGTGAGCTGCCTGTGTTCCCCTAACCTCCTTTTGTCCTGGGCGGGGTATTGGTCCGTGTGTTGCTTTCCTGCCTGTCTTTCTCAGTGCCTTTGGTAGCAATCCTTTGCCTGTAATTTGTAGACAATCCCATTTCACTTAAAATTGGTTTTATATGATTGCAGATTTTCTAACATTTGCAGATTGGTTACAGCACATTAACTATTTTCTTCTCGTATCCTAATGATTCTAATCAACAAAATTGGCTACAGAGCAATGAAGTATCGTGTATGTGGGTTTCTGTGCTCTTAACTCTAGTGTGAAGCGGTCTCTTGCATTCAGAGACTCGCTTTTTCCAGAAGACAATCAAATGTGCTTTCCAAAAATGTGCATTCAGGTTCTGTCTTCCTCATCAGTGCTATGAGTACTTTACAAGGTGGAAACAAAATTAAAGGGTTTTTCCTTTCCAAATTCTGAGATAGCTGAACACTGAATTTGTGACGGTGACGTGGCCATTTGCCTCCAACACCTGCCCAGTGTAAGAAAGTCTGTACTGGAGTCTCGCTGCTATACCTGAATTCCTCCTCTGCCGAGGCACGCAGCACTGAGAGTACGTGGCCCAGCCTGTAGCTATCATAAATTGGGCACAGTAATGTTATGCTGATTTATGCTACCTCAAGAACTGCTCTGGAGTGCTAGCATCTCCCTGTAGTGAATTTTCTTTCCTTTTAATAACTTTGCCATCGGTGCTCTGCAGGCCCATCCCATTTTTCACCCCCAATCCTCCCCTGTCCCATGGGCTGTTTTTTTCCCTTGCTTCACATGAATATCCTCTCGCACAGCCTCCAGCCTTCACATTTCAAGAAAACCCAGTGGGACTTTTCTCTGTCAATGCCACTTTTTAATTGATCAGAAGGAATGCTTGCCTGGTATTGCTTAAAGTTTAATCCTGTAACGAATGCAGGCTCTCCGGGCGCAGGGGCTGGGGCTGCATCTGTAACACGTGCAGCAAGGCAGGGCTGGAGCTGGGTTACTGTATTTCCAAAACAGCCTGTTCCTCAGGCAAGCTTATGGGGCTCCTGTGAACAAGTTGCGTTGTGCAAGAGACTCGCACCTTCCACGATTGCATAATTTGTTTTTGCTCCCAGAGCAAATCCATGAAGGTCTGTGCTGCTGTCTGGCCCTGCTGTCCTGGAAGAAGAGAAATAGCAGGGATTAAATCCAAAGCCCTTTGGGGGTAGTGCAGGGTACTAATAGCAACCTGGTCTCAAACTCGCTGCTGCCGGGCTTGGCCATGCTTATGGAGATGGATCATCTAGGAGGATTTCCTCTGGCTGCAGTTTCATATCTCATTTTAATTAGCCAAAGTGCAAGGTGCAGCCAGCTGCTGCAGAAGGGCTCCTTACCGACACGTGCGAGGGTGAGGAAGGACTGAATGGAGCACTTAGCAGCTTGCACACGTGAGGTGTTGGAGCAGGAGCTGCAGGTTGTATGGTAATACGGTTCCCGACGGGACTTCTCAAGGGTGATAGTGACTTTAAAAGAGCCAGAGCAATTCACGCGACTGTTATATATATCAGTGTGTGTGTATATATATATATACTGCTTATAGCCCAAACTCACCCTCAAAAACCATATCCAAGAATAGAGACATTTCTGAAGAGGTTCAACTCCAATCTGGCTTGGGTGTGTTTCTCGAGAAGGACATGCTGCCACTGAGGCTGTGAAGAGTTGAGACTTACAGATGGCGCTTGTCTGGAATGGACCACTCTTGCTCAATGCAGTGGAAGACCAGTTGCCCCAGAGGTATTGCCTGAGGAGCAGGTTAGAGTCGCGCAAAGGGAAGGCTGAAAAGCCACTGAGTCAGACCCTCTCCAGGACTGTAGGGTGGTGGGAGCGACTTGTTGCAGCCAGCCTGGCAGGTGGCATTTGGCACGATTGCCTGGGGGCCCTCATGTTAGAGAATTTCTAGAGTACTTCTGGGCCAGCTTCTCAGGAACCTTACATGCTGGGAAATAATAATGAAATCCTACTTTTTCTTTTGTTTTATACATATACTTTTTACTTACATAAGTAAGTATATAAGTATACTTATACTTTTTACTTATATACTTTTATACATATACTTTTTCTTTTGTTTTATACATAGGGCTCTGTTTTGGGGCCAGCCTTGTTTAATATCTTTATCAATGATCTGGATGAGAGGATTGAGTGCGCCCTCAGTAAGTTTGCAGATGACACCAAGTTGGGTGGGAGTGTCGATCTGCTTGAGGGTAGGATGGCCCTGCAGAGGGACCTGGACAGGCTGGACTGATGGGCTGAGGCCAACTGTATGAGGTTCAACAAGGCCAAGTGCCGGGTCCTGCACTTGGGTCACAACAACCCCATGAAACGCTACAGGCTTGGGGAGGAGTGGCTGGAAAGCTGCCTGGCCGAAAAGGACCTGGGGGTGTTGGTCGACAGCCAGCTGAACATGAGCCAGCAGTGTGCCCAGGTGGCCAAGAAGGCCAACAGCATCCTGGCCTTTATCAGGAATAGTGTGGCCAGCAGGAGCAGGGAGGTGATTGTCCTCCTGTACTCGGCGCTGGTGAGGCTGCACCTGGAATACTGTGTCCAGTTTTGGGCCCCTCAATCCAAGAAAGACATTGAGGTGCTGGAGCGTGTTCAGAGAAGGGCAACGAAGCTGGTGAAGGGTCTGGAGCACAGGCCTTATGAGGAGCGGCCGAGGGAACTGGGGTTATTTAGCCTGGAGAAGAGGAGGCTGAGGGGAGACCTTATCGCTCTCTACAGCTACCTGAAAGGAGGTTGTAGTGAGGTGGGTGTTGGTCTCTTCTCCCATGTAGTTAGTGATAGGACAAGAGGAAATGGGCTCAAGCTGCACCAGGGGAGGTTTAGGTTGGATATTAGGAAAAATTTCTTTACGGAAAGAGTGGTCAAGCATTGGAACAGGCTGCCCAGAGAGGTGGTGGAGTCACCATCCCTGGAAGTGTTCAAAAAACGGGTAGATGTGGCACTCTGGGACATGGTTTAGTCTAGTCTACCCTTGATTGGTTTAGTGTGGACTTGGTAGTGTAGGTTAATGGTTGGACTGGATGATCTTAAAGGTCTTTTCCAACCTAAACGATTCTATGATTCTATGGTTCTATATATTTTAATAGTCCTTTTGAGATAGCCTGTGTCCTCCCAAGTGACTATCAGCATCCTCTGTGTGGCTTTTAAACCCTTGTTCCAGTAAGGAATTATCCTCTATATGATGGAGAATGCCTTAGAGGTGGGTGTCCCGAGCTTGCTCCCTCGGCTGGGTGCAGCATGAAGACATCACTGTTGGCCAAGCGAGAAGCAGTGAGGATGCTGGTGGCCTGTGAGCGATGTTCTCGTATGGGTGCAACCCGGCTCCTCCTGATCTCCCTCTGTGCAGCCAGTGGGGCGCCTTGGTGGGACACTGGGGCAGAGGAGCCAGGTGGTGGCCACCAGCTCATCGTCTTCTCACCAGCCAGAGATTCTCCAGCGCTTACGCAGCACACTTAGACCTTCACAAGCAAGCAGAATCCTAAATCTCAACCAGAAGAACCTGTGCCTACCATAAATTATTACTGGCTAACTTTTGCTTAGCAAAATTATTGCACCTTCTTTTACTGGCCCTATCGACTTCTCCAGCTTTTGGCTTGCTTCTCACAGGCTGCCTGTGGGTGGTAGGGGCCAGCAGTGACGTGCCAGCTGCAATCCAGACTGGTCACCCGGTGCGGGTTTTACACCTCCAGAAAGTGCCTGGAGATATTTAATCAACATATTTAACTTTGCAGAGTTCGAATTGAGATTTTTCTGTCTCCTTCCTCTCCCCTCCTCTGATTCTTTTGGACAGATCCTTAAGGAAATAACAATTCTTAAGAGCAATAACTTGGGACTTTTAAGAGCTACTGTGGAGGGAAGGAAAATAAAAAGGAAAAACAAACCCTTTAAAAGACAGCTTGGGAAGTATGTTTGCAGGAGAAACTGGACCATTTCTTAGAAGATTTTGGTGAGAAATAACATAAAGCGGCTTTTTTGGCTTCATCATGTCACTCTCTGACAACTAAATACATTACTCAAGGTAAATGTACCAGAGGAATATTTTTCAAAGCTGTCTACCAATTTTGATTTTTTTTTTTTGGCCTTGTCTCTAAGGCTCTGCGCATCCACTGCTCTGGGATGTCTGGATGGCTTGTCCGGAGACACCAGCACCTCACAGGACCCAAATTAAATTAAGACATTCAGGAAATTATTTCTTTTAAGACGCTGCAGGCTGTTGGTGTAGATGGCTCTGAGGCAAAGCCACATTTACTGAAGGTGGGCTGGCAAGGGCTCTGACCCGAGCCTTTAACCTCTTTAGGACAGAAGTTAGTCTATCTGCACAGCAAGGAGGTTGTTGCTCTCTGGGATCCCTGGGAGAAAGGGACTCTATAAGCACAACATCGTTTAATTTATATTAAACAAAGGGTGACTTCAGCATCTTTATTGCTATACCTCATCTGCTGAGCCATATAAATAGCAGACTTATTTCTACAATATTTTTGCTTCTGGTGTCTGTGCAGTGTAAGGCAGTGTAGGTTTAGTGGATAAAAGAGCACTTAATTTTTCCCTGCTGGACTTGGGGTAGGCACACTCTTGGAATGATTTTCAATGTGATGACTGACAGTCCATCTGTGCTGTGGGTGGTATGAGAAGCATCACCATCTGCATGTGTGTGAAGCACATCACCCTCCTTATGTAAGAGAAGTCACCTCCCCCAGCATGTCCCCCCCGGGGGGGGCTTGAGTCAAACCCCCCATTGGCACGGGGCTGGCTGCGACTCAGCAAGCCGGTGAGAATTTACACTCACTGTGGGCCTGGCCCTCCTTGTCACCCTCTCAAATCGTCCCTTCAGAACATGCTGATTACTAAATCAATTGTTGGCACGTTCAAACAGATAAACTGAATAACCTCCTGTTTGCTCGAAATAACTTGGCAGCAATCATCACCTTTAAATGCTGCTTAGTCCCGCCATTTGAAAATGTGTTGCCTTTAAAATTAATTGAGTTTCCCTTTGTTTGGTGTTTATTCAAATGGCTCGCTCTAATTGCCTGATTTACCTTCTGGGTTAGCCATGTCCCTGTATGCATAATGTAGCATCCACAGACGAACCCACTCAGTTTAGCATCTCTTTTCTCTGTCCTAGAGACTCCCTGTTCCTTTGTCCTTCCTTACTTTGATGTTATTCTGGTCACTAGCAATAGCGGTCACCTCCTCCAGCTTGGGAGTAAGGTGGATGGAGGTGGGACTGTCTGCAGGCATATCGTCGCCGGCAGCAATGTTGTTTTTCCCTCTGCGTGTGGATGTCCCGTGGTGTTTTCCTGTGGATGTTGCTATCGGTGTGACATTTCTGTGATAAGTCCGTTCCACCTGCTTCTTCAATCCACCTGGCAAAAACCTGCCGGGTCCCTGTTGCCATCCATGAATGGGTACTGAGACGGCAGCTGCTGTGCAGACTCCGATGGATCTCTTGTTTTGGGGTGATTTCACCAATATTGAGAAAACCAGAGCTGAATACTGGCCTTTCCCCACCCTTCAGCCCCAGGGGCCAGGTCTGCTTGTATTCAGGGACCATTTATGCTGGGAGTGTCCCCATGGGCTCCTTGGAGGCTGGCAGTGCCTTTCCAGCAGGTACAAGTCACAGGCTTGGGCGAGAGCAGCGCTGTGCCTGCTGCCCGGTGGCTCCCCCAGCCCTGCCGCAGGGGGACCTGCCCAGAAGCAGAGAGGAGCGGGGGCCGGTGTCTGCCCACCCCACAGCACCTTGCGTCTCCATCCCACCCAGGTGCAACCGGGTCTGGTCTGGCTGGAGGCATCTCTCCCTGTATTTTGCTTTTCCTGACATAGCTACCACCATACGAGCGTGGCGTGGAGCTGCACAGGTTGGCTTGGGCAGACTCTTCACCTCCTTCACCCCCACCCTTTGGTGGGTGATGCCCATTTCTTCTCATTCGAGAAAGCTTTAATACTTGATTTATTTACCCAGCTGTGTATCTCCACCCAACACCAATTTACTGCTCAAGGAAAAAGACTTTCTGTAACAACTCGGCAAGGACCACACAACATCCTGGTGTCCTTGCGTGACTTGTTGGTGGCAAGGTGTGACAGACCTGGGTTAGGAAGCAGATGCTCAGGCTGCTCAAGCTGACTAGCAGACTAGCAGCGGAGGGGGACTGGTGGCCATCTGGCCAACGCTTTCATGAAATGTGCCTGGTTTTTTATGGGATTGTCACTGCAAGAAGCATGGCGCAGAGGGAGGTGGCATGTGGGACACTGCCATCTGGTGTGACTTACTGGGGTGTCCGCTATTTTTTTAGGTGGGAGACCAGTGGAGGACTGTAGGTCCAAGCCATCGGTTTTAGCTAGGGACTCCGAGATTTGCTGTTTGTACAAGCCCTCTTTCCAATCCTGCTTCTCTGTTTCAAAGGTTTATATCATTCGCTCTTCCTTTGTTCTTTTTATTCCCTCTTCTCTGGAATCCATCTGCTTTTTTGCCATCAGAAGATGGAAAATCTGAGCTGGACTTTGGCCAGGGGGCAGCAGGGGTGTGAGAGCTCCATGGGAAGACACTGGCATGTCTCCAGCCGTGGCCAGGGAGCCCCTGACAGCATTGCTTGTGCAGCCGGATGGAAGATGAGTGCAGCCCTCCATATTTCATAAACATCTTTTTTTCATCTATTTCCTTCTGACAGAGAAAGGTGCTTTCCTCCACGCATGAATACCTTTCCATTTCAGAGCTAGACAGTCATGAAAAATCTCTTTCCTTCCTCTTTCTTCCTCCAAATTCCTCCCTCAGGATTATGATGTGCTTCAGAGGAGCAATCTGAAATGTGTTTTGCCTCAGGGGAAGAACGGGATTCAGTTTGGGAATGTTGTCTGGGAGTGAGGGTTTCAGGTTCTTTGGGTTCTTGTTCTTTTCCCACCTCCTGTTTGCTAAATTTTGGCCAGGAGGTGACTCTGCAGGACATCCTCTGGTTTATAGTGCCACCTGGAAGATGCTGTCTCCTTGGAGAAGGGGGACAAGGAGACATCTCTGCTGCAGCTCCAAGGGGCCAGACACCGTGGTCACACATCCCAGCTGCTTCTGTAAGAAACGCAGTGTTTCTTTGACAACTTTTCCTCCCTCCCTCTGCACCAAAAAAAAACCCCAAAAAATTCTCCATTAGGGAGACGATCATTTTTTAATTGAAAAATCTAAATTCCAGTGCTAGGTTCCCATTCAAAACTAGTTTTGAAACAATTTTCAACAATTCCTTAGGGGTTAGAGGATGTTTTTTGATTAAATAGTGGTTTATTTAGAGCATTTTCTTTTTCCCAGGCTAGAAAAGGGGCTGGGAAACTGGTGGGGCTGACCTGAGACTCCCTGCCTGCAGTGCAGAATTTTTGGTGGAAATCTCAAGGCAGCTTTTTCCCCTCAAAAGTGTGCTGCAAAGCGCGGGTGCACCCGTGTAGACAGAAAGAAAACTACCAAAGAGCGCTTGACTTCATTTGCTATATTGTGTGTTCCCCTTCTAGGTGCCATCACCTATGAGAGCAAGGACCTAATTTAAGCGTGTTCCTGTCCAAAAAGACAGGATTTCTTACGGCCCAGGCTAGGGAGATCTCTAGCCGGCAGATTACGGTTACTATAGCAGTGGTGTAGGCAAGGGTGGCAGATATTTAACATCAGGTTATTGATGGACACAGCTGCCTATGTGGTTTTTCCCAAGGCAGGCACTGCTGGTCTTACCCTGCTCTTGCTGAGCTTGTCCTTACCTCATAAAAAGCAAGAGCAGAGCGCATCGGTGGCCAGTTTGGTGCATCCTCACCAGTAGCTCAGGTGAGGACCACCTGGGTAAGTGTTGCACACAGACAAGCCACCCAATTCTAGGCAAGGATTTTGGCTCTGCTTTCTCAGCTCTCTTTCAAAGCAGTAACATTTAAGGAGAGGGGAAAAACCCACACAATTACCCACACAGAGCACTAGTGCCCCTTGGTTTGTGCTGCTCTGGGCCAGATAAGCCATTTACCTGGAAACATTCTCTGCTTGGTGGAAATAAAAAGAACCCCTTAAAGCCAATCCCATGTAATCTGTAGGAAAATATTACCACCGTCAGGTGATCAACAGCTTCAGGAGCAAGCAAACACGCCTGAACCCAACCAGGAGCAGTCAGTGCATCTAACTGTAGCTCCAAGGAGCTTTTCCCTTTTTTTTTTCCCTGTTCTGGTTTGATAGCTTTTTTCATACCCTTTGCCTTCATGTAAACAACCACGCGGGTTGCAGAGGAATAAATAAAAATCAGGCCCTTGAATGCAATTGCTTACTGGGGGAAAAAGACCAAAGCAGAGAGCCATGAAATAAGCGTATGGCGTTGCAGGCACAGCCAAGTTTGCCAGGGCTGTGAAATCGGGGGGGGCTCCTGCTGCCAGGGCTGCCCTGGGAGCATACTTACCTTCACACAGATTTACAGCAGAAGGGGAAATCTGAAAATGGCTATTAAAGGCATCCATTTATTGCTTAACTCTGAAGCTCCCTGACTCATGGGGGAACCCATCCCTTGCCACAGAATCAAAAAACAGACTCAAAATACTTTTTTTTTTTTTTTTAAGGCTGACCTTTTACAACTCCAAAAGGAAACACTGCAAAAATGCAAACTATCTATAAATGCAAACTAACTGTAAATTAACAGCTTGAAACAGAGGCAACAAGCAGCATAAAACGAGTGCCATTTCTTTTAACAGGTTTTGTCCATTTCCATTTATAGAGTTTAAATAATGACACGGATACCTCTAGCAGAAGCGCCCACCTGATGCGTATCTGCCGCTACCCGAGCCCAGCTCTCTGGCTACCAAGAGCTCCAGGTATTTTGGACCCTGATGTATGGTGTTTCCCTTAACATTCTGCCTACTGAAAGCCACGGTCCTGCAGCAGGCCAAGCGACGAGGCTCTGGGCTGCTTTGCTGAGCTTGATTTAGTCACTTGAGACCAGGCATCACTGAGAGCAAGCTGCCCGTCCTGCACTTGGAGGTGCAGCTCAGGGCAATTAATTTCCCAATTTAGCAAAGAAGGCACCTCAAACTCTGCCAGTCTGGAAGCCCACGTGCAACAGCAGGGCTTCAAAGGAAAACGCCGCTGCTGGTAGGCTTGCTGTTTTCCTGTTATCCGAGCTGCCTCTGTGGTGATGCTTCAGGGCCACAGCTGGCACGTGGTGATGGTTTTCATCTGGAATCCCCCACCGAGCCCCTAAGGCCGCTTTGTCCCTGAGCTGTGAGCTGTTTTCTCCTCAGTTAACTCAGCGCAACCATTCCAGCTGGTCCCAAGCCATTGTAATTAATGCTGCATCTTCTCTGGGTTTCAGACTCATGCCCAGGCTCCTGCCAGCTCTCATCAGCTGCCCTCCCCATGCTGGCAGGCCAGCAGCACAGCAGCAAGCAGGGGGAAGGACCAAGGGAGATGCCAGGAAATAGAGGCAAAAAGGACAGTCACCCTGGGGAAGAGACTCTGGGAGAGATGCCCTTGGAGGTCTCCAGGAGGCTGGTGTCCAGGCTTCGTGTTTCAGATGCCCAAGCAGCCAGGGAGAGCAGCATGCACCACTCCTGGCACTGGAAAACGTGATGCTTTGGGACTGGGCTTCTGCCAAGCAGCTTCACTGTGGTCTGCTCCTCTGCCTCTGCCTCTTCCTCCTTTGACCAAACCAAGCAAGCTGGCTGTTGGCCTGAGCAAAGGAGAATCAAGAAACCATGAATTCACAGTGATGCATGGTCAGACAATGTGCGCGCTCTCCTTTCTGCTGTGCAAATGGCACGTGTGCCCCGGCCGAGCACAACACGTACCCTCCTTCCACCACCCCTCTGAGCCCACTTTGAGACCACCTGGAACTGTGAGTCCTGGGCTCACAGCTTTGTGCAGCCCAGCTGCATGTCAGAAGCCCACGACAGTGCAAGGCCAGGCTTTTCCAGGCCGGACTGGGACTGATGCATCGCCCCCCGCCTCGAAAGTGGGATTCAAGTTTGCTCTTGGTACCACAAGCCTCTTTGCATTTGGTGGCAGCTTCTCTGTCCTCTCCCACTGGTTGCTGGTCAAGTTGAAGGGCTGTGGAGCATGGCAAGCAGTAAGCAGTGTGTTCTGTGGGTGTGCTGGTCTCACTCCCCACCAGTTATCAGAGTCATTTCCTCCTTGAGGCATGAGTTTCAGGCTCTCTGTCGAGAGAGGGGACCTCTGCCACACGAGAAGGTTATCTCAGAGGAGCCGCGCATGTCCTCCTCTGTTCTCCATCTTTACCTTCTTGCCTCCCGTCTTAAGAGGCCGCGCGATGAACAGCAAAGGACACCCGCCAAAGGGTTTCATTTGGGGGGGGGGGGCTGTAAAAAAAGTTGTGGAGCAGACACTGTGTTTTGCCCCTATATCACTAAAATGTAGGTAAAGGTTGCCCAAACCCATGTCACACCTGGAGCTGAGAACTGCTTGATGACTTCTCTGCAGGAGATCAAAGACCTGATTCTTAACTACCAAGTTTTAGGTGAAACATTTTGATCCACCTGATGGCAAAAGGGAAAGAGCAAGGCCTCCAAATCCCAGCTCTTCCCATGTGAATTGAGAAAACAGCAGTGGTATTCTCACGTTTGTGGGCTGGCGTTTCTACATCATATTCAATGCTTGGATTTAAGGTATCACTTTGGTATCATCTTGCTGGGATTTTATTGGTGTTGAAAGGCAGAGCTTGTGAGTGTTTGATTAGCTTCCTTTACCTTTGAAGAGAACATCTATTGTTTATTAGTTTAAGAAAAATACAAAGGATATATTGAGTTCCTGTTCAATAACTCCCCCCAGCGCTCCAACACAGCAGCAGCTTAATCCCAGCACAGGGTCCTCTCCAGAGGGGGCAGGATCCCAAAACCATGGGAACATGTTTGGGCAAAACCCATGCAAACCTCCATCTCCCTGCGCAAAGGCGCCAGGCAGCAGAAAAGTGCTGGCAGGGGCGAGGGCAGAGGGGCTGCAGATGCAGGTGGAGGGGGGTCGCCTTGCAGGGTGACCGGCAGCAGGGCGAAATATGGTCACACGGAGTGTCAAATAATTTTAACTAATAGCTGACTATGTAAAAAAAATCCATATCTAGGTTTCCTCATGGATAATTCACAAGCAGAAATAAATTGTTTGCTGGGAACAGCTCACATTGTTCTGTTTATCATATGTATCTTGTGTATGTCGCCGCATTAAAAGCAACATGAAAACTTAGTTGTCTGTGCGTGCCTCAGTACAGGCATCTCTATAATATCCAAGGAAAATGAGCTGTGAAGAGCCAGAGCGCTTTTAAAAGAGGAATGCTTTACAGAGGGGAAAAATTCAGCATTAAAAAGACATCGAGCAGATATTTCTTCTCTTGGGCTAGTTACATTTTAAAATTTATTTCTTATGGGAGGGGTGGGGAATTTCTACCTGAAGCTGGAGCCAAGCTATTAATCCAAACCAGAGGGAGAGTGTTCAGCTGAGAAATATTTTTCCGCCTGCCAAACCTCCCCCAACACATAGAAAAGCTGTTTCCTCACTCCTGATGGTGGGTTGTGGCTGTACTGTGTGCCTCAAAGGACCTATGATTTTTTTATTTCTCAGCAGGTTTTAATCTTTAAATTCTCTTCCTTTGCAGAGGGAGAGAGAAGGGAGAAGTGATGGTGCTTGTAAGAAGGGCCATGAGTGAAGGAGCTCATGGAGGTGTGTTGGATGAAGCCAGCCTCGGTGATGGCTCCCCGGGCTCCAGTAAGGTTGTGCTGGGGTTGCCCTGGCCAGCTCCTTTGCTGTGGAATTGCTCTGTGCTTCCAGCTACAGATGGAGATCAGAGCTCAGAAAGAAAACCTCCCTCATTTGACTTTTCAGCAAACCCTGTGAAGTCCTTCTGGCTTCTGACCTCAGGCCACCAGCTTCGCCCCCTCCTCTACTCAGGACCCCATCGTCTCTGGCTCTGGGGTCTTCTGCCAGCTGGCAGGGACCCCGGTCGGAGCCTGGGGGCCAGGAGAGCTCAGTGACAGCCACGAGGCCAGGCAGGGGCTGCTGTCCCCACGATGCATTGGAGGCAGACAACCAGCACCAACCAGCCTCCACACGGCCTCTCCTTCTTGGCTAGCATGGACAAAGGGGCCACTGGGTCCTGAGTAGAGGACTGGTGGCCCGAGGTCAGAAGCCAGAGAAGCGTGAGGCTGCTCTGCCAGAAAACCCATGATGTGTTGGTGGGACCCTTGCACCTCCGAAGGGAGGCTGAGCTCCGGCACCCCACACCGCACGGCACCTCATGGCAGCACCCATTGCATAGCGCTGCTGGGTGAGCACAGCGTCCCCCTGCACCCAATTAGCTGCACCCCAGGCGAGCGGCAGCGTGTTAGACCGGTCCTAACACCAACACTCCTTGGAAACACCCAGAGGTGGCTCGCTGATGGCCCCAATGTCCTCCAGACACCACATAGTCTTACCTGGAAATAGGTGCGACACCTCAGTCTCGGCATCCTTGTAACTGAGGCTGGACTGAGCATCTAGGTCAGGAATAAGGGTTTTTGGGGGACAGTGAGGCTAAAGAAGACTAATAGAGGTTGAATGGAAACGTTTATTTTGCCCCAGGCTTTTAATTTCTTTAATTCGTCTGGTGAAGCTGTGGCAGGCTTATTAGAAGCCGGCTTGATAATCACTTTAATCCACGGTCTCCTTCGGTCCTCTGAAAAGAGGGTGTCCCTCCTTCTCCCCCACCTGCCCCACTCCTGCCTCCTCCCTCTCTCCTCTCCCGCCCCACCACGGGCACTGCACCTCCTGCTTCTCGCTTTACCCAAACCAGGGGCACTGAGGCCCCTTACAGAAAGAGGCCTGAGCCGCGTCCTCAAAATGGGGTTAGCAACAGGGTCTTAACCCCAGGCTCGCAAACAGCTGGGGTCCATCCCCGTGGCAGCCGTCGGCCACGTGGCAGCGGGGCTGCAGCTGCAGAAACAGGACCTGGGGTAATGGCAGGAGCCTGAACTGCCAACTCCTGCCTGCCTGCAGCTCTCGCCTTCTTCCTTAAGTCACTGCTGGCTCTAGCTAAGGGTGTTTTGAGTATTTTAGGGTGACCCCAGTGCAAAACTGCCAGGAGCTAACAGTAATCATTTTTGACAGCTATCGCGGAGAGTGTCCAGGGCTGAGATGAAGGGTTTTTTCCTTATATCAGCTCCACAACCTCTAGCTATGCAACAGAAGTGTGGGTTTTTTAACATTTAGGTTACTTATTTTGAAAATATTTATCCGTGACACATCTGTTGGTAAGGTGCCTTGGTAGGGTGTCGGCGGAATAAACGATCGAACCTTTGTGGAAAAAGAAGGAGAATATTTCCTTTTCCTGTCTGATACCAGAGTGCTGATTAAAATGCATCCGAGCACTGCGCAGAGCTTGCGCAGTCAGGGCAGTCTGCAAACCAGCCGAGGCTGGGGTCACCCCCTTAGCTGTGTACCACACTACCCCTCATTAGCACATTTTTAACAGACTTGCTTTGACACCCTTAGTTCCAGAAGTTGCTCATCAGACACCTCGCAACAGCCTCGTCAGCCCTGCCCAAACCTTCGATAGCTTGAAGGACCTCCATGGAGATGTCCTGCAGATCAACTCTTGGGGGGGTGTATGGGGTGGGGTGGGGGGCATTTCTTTAAGTGATTCCCCATTAAATGGCTTCCATACAAGCCATACTGCCTTTGCGCCCTCCACCCCATCTAATTCATTAATGTTTGGCCCAGCTGCAACCGCTGCTGCGCTGCAGGGGGAAAAAGATTTTGTGCAAAATGAATGATGGCTGCCGCTGCACGTGTGAACCAAGGGTGCAGGTTTGCTTCTGCAGCATGTCAGAAGATGCTAACGTGATGCATCTTTCTTCTCCTGCACCCTTTCAAAAGCTGAAACTCTAATGGCATCAGATTAAAAAAATTAATGGATTGGATCATTGTAACCATTAGATGGTTCTCAGTCTTTTTTCCTCATGTTTCATGCATCGTTTTCTTCCTTGCTGAAGTTTTGGGTTTTGATGAGCTAACAGGACTTGACTTGTCCCAGGATACACCAAGCCCACCATCTTCTTGCAATTTCACGATGCACGGTTTGGAAGGATGCATTTCTTCTGCTTAAGATGGCAGAGGTGAGTGAGCTTTGGGCCAGCTGCAGGGAGCCATCCTGCATGACAAATCCCTGGGGCGAGGATGGAGGAGAAAGAGCAGAGGTTTGTCTCAAAGCTTCCAGCAGGTAACACTGGGCTGTATCTGCTCTGCCCCTACGGGTACCTCTGTGGGGGTCAAAACTTGGCCATACGGACTAATAAATAACCTTGTTTTTAGAGGCCTTGCTAAGCTCTCTTTTGATAAATAAGTCCACAGAGGCTGTGGATAAGAGACCTGTATCTCCCCACGGGCAGGCTGTGATCAGCCTTGCCATTTGTGCTCGAGGGGTCCTGCCTTTTTAATAAACCAATATGATTTAATGGTATTGTTTTCATACAGGGAAGAAGAAAACAAATTATTGATTCTTTACTCACAAAGAGGTAGCTTTGCAGCCTCCCTATAATACCAGCAATGATTTTTCAATATATAATGATTAAAAAAAAGGGATAAGGACAGTTCACTGTACTTGTGAGCATCCTCGGCAGCCCATTTTATTATTACAGGAATACACCATTTGCCTTATAGAAAATTGTTTAAGGGCTGAACAAGACCAGACAAAGTCTGACCTTGTGCCATTTCTCTCCCTGTCTCTCTCCTCCACTGCCCACTGTAACCTACCGCAGCACCCAGCAGCCCTTGAAACAAATGCATTATCTGCTGAGTGAGCCCATAGCTGGTGTGAATCGGCCCGCTGACAGCGCTGGAGGAGACGGCAACACCGACACCACCATCTCTGCAACCTGTTGCTTTGGTTTTCATGGAGCAAAACCGGATCTTGGAGGTGCCTCTCTTTGTCCCGACTCGAAGGTGTCCTTTGTCACGGCAGCCCCCCTGCCCGTGCTGCATGCAGATGTGCTGCGGTGTGAGCATGGTGAGGAGGGAGATCAGCCGGCAGGTGAAAACCAGATCTGCACTTACCTGATTAACGTAGGCACGGCCTAAGCCACTTTCCACCATCAGCCAGGAAATCTGTGAGAGGGGGAGAAATTGAATTTCAGCCTCCTCAGTATGAAGCTGGAGCCCTAATCACTAACCCATCTCAGAAATGTAAATTTTGCAGAGTAACCCCTGCAGACCTGGTTTGCAGCACACGGCAGGAGACAGCCCTCTCCCTGAGACGATTGAAATCTGATTTACAAGGCACAGTGGACAGATGGCATCTGGTTTTTGCAGCCAGTGGTCTCTATGGAATAAAAGAGGCAAAATTCAAGGCCATAGCTCCGCAAAGACAGAGAAATTACTGCCCATGTCCCTGCAGGTGACTGCATGGACACCTCCGCTTGCACCACGCCAGGGCTTGAACCCACCAGCCCAGCAGGTACCTGCTTTTCCCCCTACCTCTGCCTCTCGACACCCAAATGTTCTCTATTTCCCAGCCCTTCCACTGCCCACATCCCCTTGCTAATGTGCTGCTGTGCTCCGAGGGCAGGCAAAGGGGTGGGAGAAAGCAATTAAAATAGACAGTGCCTGGCTGCTTTGTGGAGTATGCAAGGGGCAGCTCCGGCACACGGGGGCGGGGAACTGATAATGCTGCAGGCATAAAAAAGGCAGTCTGTACTGAGAGCAGCCAAAATGCCTTGGGAAGATGAGATATTCTCTTTGAATGGCATGTGTAAAAGCATCACCGGGTGGGAGAGGCAGGGAAGGACTGAGCAGCCTCTCCTTCTGCACAGCCCGGGGCCAGGCTGGAGTGGTGCCCCGGAGAATAAAGCCAAGCTGCCAGCACAGAAGGGCACACGTTTTGGGGGCTTTGCACATTTTCTTGTGCCTCTTGAACTGTGATCAGTCTTGAAAAGTCCCTGCCAAGCCAAAGCAGAGACAGCTCCTGCGTGTATTGCTTGTTTCCCATTTTGAGAAGAGGAGGAGAAATAAAGGCACGGAAGAGACTGCAGTGGGTACGGTGCTCCTGCACGGGCACCGGGTGCTGGTCTCTCCCACTGGCACAGTGCTCCCCGAATACCAGCTCTTCCCAGCTGCCTCCAAACCTCCCTGGCACATGCGAAATGCTCGCTTGCTGTGTGCTACAGGAGCAGGGAGTAAAAAAAGAGGCCTCGCACAGGGATGGGGCAGGAGCCTGGGCTTTGCTGGGCGATGGAGGCGGAGGTCTCATTGCTGCTGGGACCACAGCAGAGGCCTTCAACTCGGGTTTCTCGTCTTGTGCTTAAAAATACCAGCTGTCGCCAGGGAAGGTTGCGTCTCTGAGCACACCTCAAGATCACAAATGGTAAGCTCAGACATGTTGCCCTAATACTTTCTTCTTACACATCTGCTCACGCAGGCTGCCTGCTTTTGGCGCTCTGTTCTTCCCCTTTCTTTCTTTCCTTTCTTTCTCCAAGTCCCCTTCAAAGGAAGATTAAGCAGCAGGACTTTCTGATGTCCTAATCCTGCCTTTGTGGCAGCAGAAAGCAGGACAAATATTGCCTCATCACTGCTATCAAAAGGCTTATTTGAGCACAGTCAAAGTACACGGCTCCCAGGTGGTGCCGGCATCTCCACGGAGCTTGCAGGGGACTTTGGTGACACACGGGCGGGTGGCACTGTGCGCCCCAAACTGCCCTTGCAAAACAGGGCTGGCCCCAGCATCGCCCCGGGGCGGGGTACCTCAATGGGCAGGGTGTACCTCATCTCTCCCATGAGTTGCCTCCTCTCCCTGTAAAATGCCAGGCAAGACCATGCTGGCTGATTGATCCCTCTGCAGTTATTGACTGCCTCAGCCTAAATTCCTGGCTGAGTCGAGGCTGACGAGGGAGGCTGCATTTCTCTCTCGGCTGCCCTGAACTGCCCTCAGTCTATGAAGTCTTAAACACTGTTTGCTCAGGAACATCCATGTTTGATTAGATTTGACCATGTGTATGTCTACGCACTTAACTGTTTTGAGACCAGTTAGGGTTGCTGAAGGTCCTGACTTTCCTGGAGACCTTCATATCTTAGCTGAGGTGAGGAAGAAGCAGTGCAAGCTACCACATCTTAAACCTCCAGCTGGACCCCAACTATCTGAGGGACCCAAAACCAACCTCCTACCCCCATTACCCTACAGCTGGCAAGGATGAAGGGATGGGGGCAGAGCTGGGGGAAGGGATGGAGAAGGGAAGAGTGCTTGGGGTGTGCAAACCCATCGTGAGCTGGGCAGGGGCCTGGCAGCAACCAGCCAGGCGTGACAACCAGCTTCTGAGCAGCTCCTCAGCAAACTGCTCTGGTCTTCAGTGGAACCAAAGAGGGAAGCAAGACCTCTGATCTTGGCACCCTTAGCTTTCAATTTCACCTCCAATGGCCAGGATGAATGCTTTCTGTACACTTAATTATGTGTCTTTGCACGCGATGCCAGGTTTCATGCTCAAAAGATAAACAAGAAGTATCTGACCTAACTTGTCCATTCTGTGCATACATTTTGCAGCACCTCTCCCCCTCACCTCAAATCAAGGAAAATTGGGCCTTACATTGAATATAATTACCTTTTCCCTGCTCCCAGACTATTTACTGTGGGCAAGGAGCAGAACTGGGAGACCCTGGCAAACTGAACAAAAACCATTAAAGAAGGTTTGTTCCAATTGTGGTAGATCTTAGCCTCCTGCTATCCTGTCAGCACCTCAATGCACTTCTTAGAAGCCCAAATCTGCTGCTCAGCCTAATAGATCACCCTTTTTTTAGATTTAACTCAGAGGAGCCAAGAACTTGTTTCAGGAAAGGTCAAGGCAATAAAAACCAGATTGTTTATGTGCATAAACAGCCCTGGGATGTAACACACTTTTCTTACTCCGAGCCTTTTCTGATGCGGCCAGAACGGGCAATTAAAATAAAAAACCTGTAAAAATATGGCAACACTTGCAGTGAAGCCTGTGCCACTGTACCGCTAGCCTCATCCTGCAATAAAAACTCCATTCCTGCTCAGATGTGGCCAAAAAAAAAAAAAAAATCCAGTGGAGCAAAACTCACCCAAAAAGCAGGACTGGAAGAAGTGAGGTCATGCCTGCTCAAGCAGAGAGCTTGGCCAACAGCACCCTGGGGAAATACCCCCTGCATGGGCATGTCCCGTTGCGTTTCCATGCAGAGCCAGGACTCGCATTTTCCTTGGGATCTTCCCTATAGCCTGGTTCAAAACCACCCGTATTCATCTGGCTGGACTGGGGGATGACGGGACTGAACCATCCCTGGGGAGTTTCTCTGCACTTTCCCAGGGCTGAGTATCTTGTGGGAAAAATCTTTGCTGCTTTTGGGCGCTTTCTGAAGGCATCGCCACCTCCAGACAGCCAGGGAAAGGTCAGGCAGCCCATCTGCTGAGTTAACACCCCTGCAGACTGAAATATTAGTTTCTGGTATCAGTCGAGAAAACTCAAGGATTTAAAGAAAAGACCTGATGTCTCTGCCCTTCCTCCTCCTCACCTCTCCTGCTGCATGCTTCTGGCAGGGATGCCACGAGCCCCTCTTCTGCCTGGCCATGCACAGGCATCACAAATTACAGCCTCCCATCCCAAAAGGAGGTGAAAAAGTGGGTCTGATTGCCTAAATGGGAACTTGGCCAGGGACTGGGGAGGGGAAAAAAATCACGTGGCATCCAAACCCAAGCAGAGACAGAAGCTGGAAGCACATGCGCTGCCCGGCCACTCCATGCATGGGGGCACGAGCAGCACCCTGCCTGCTGGCTGGCAGTGGGGGCTCCCCAGGGGGGTCCCCAGTGTGCTAGATGCGAGAAACCTCTGTGCACCTGCATCATCTCTTGGACTGGTGATGCTGGGTATGACCCAGGGGAATAAAAATGGGTTCAGCTTAGAAGAGGAGAACAAGTGAGGCTGATCCTTTAGTCAGGAGTGAAACAAAAAACCAGGGAAATCCCCAAGGACTACATGGAGACAGACTGGGGAGGGAACACTCCTCCTGTTTGGGAATGGATGCTCGTGTTGGCTGGGCTTGCCTTGTTTACAAACCAGTGGATATCAAAGCCCCAAAGCATGTCATTGCTTTATCTGCTGGTTGGCAGCACACAGCTCTAAAAGCTGTATCATTTTAAAATCCATCCCAGGAACAACCACGGGGTCTATTCAAAAAGTCCTGAAGTTTAGGAGTTCTTGGGAACAGAGATAATCCTACCAAAACAGCAGGTATCCAAAATAGCTCTAGGGGACAAGTTCTTGGAACGGCAACTTGACCTTCACGCCACTGGAGGTCTTCAATCCAGAAAGAGCCACGAAGATGCCCCTTGCACAGAGCTGAGGTGTGGGCCAGCATGACCCTGCAATGGCTGATCAGCCAGAGAAAAACAAATGCCTGGGTGAGCCTGGACAGAAAGGCTTGTCCACACCCAGATGCGGTCCACCTTGTCAAAGTCTCACAGCAAGAGTTTTACCTCCATCATTTCATTAATGGTGCCTGGTTTGGGGGCTTGTCCTTACACCTCATCTGCAAAGTGGGTGGTGGAAGTGGGGAGACAATCCCAGCTTCTGAGAGCAAGAACAGGGACACTTGCAGTCACCTCCTTGATTTGAATAAATGCTGCCGGTTCGCATTTGTACCCACCAGCGTTTGGTGCGGCTGTACGAGTGCTTCTCATCTCTCAACGGTCTCAAAAAATCCCACTGGCATTTCCTTCCTATCATCATCGGCGTGGGGAAGAGAGAGAAATGAAAACACATAGCTCTACTTCTTCTTCCGTTTTACTTTAAAATGTTTTGTAGGTGAGGATAGACCGCAGCAAATGTTTGATTTAAACTTTTATCACAAAGAGTTGCCCCAACCAGCTTGGAGGGACTAAACCCTCCATGCCTCTGGTGCTCTGTGCTGCAGGAAGAAGAGGCACAGCATGTATGAGTAGGCATGATGGGAAGGTCAAGTTTAAGAGACCTCGTCCTCCAGAGCTGTTTTTGGTAGTATGTGGATATATTTGGAGGCCTGCTATTCTGGTAGGATCATCAGCACTCCTGAGAACTCCTAGACTTCAGGACTTTTGGACTGGTCCCCCACAGTTGTCCCTGGGATGTGTTTTTAAGTAATAAAAGCCTTTCCTGCATTTTTACAGAGCTGGTGCAATGCATTTTAAACACTGTGCAGGGAGGAAGGGTTGCTTTCTCCTGCAGCCGCTGAGTGCCTGGGTCCATGCTTGGGTGGGCAGAGCATCCTCCAGGTGGCTGTCCTGCTCCGTCCTGCTTCCCTACACTCCCCACCTGGAGCAACGCGCTGCAGCGGCTCCTGCAAATCTGGATTTTAATTGGAAAGAGACAGTAACAGAAGGAAAAAGGTGGGGGTGGTGGGATATAAAGTGCAGCTGGGCGGATTAGGCTGTAAGGGAATTAGGGAATTAATGATGCTCTAGCAGCTTGAAATTTGCCAGTTCAGAGATGAAACTTTTAAGATGCTCTTGGTAAGCATGGAGTAAAGACAGCCTGTTGAGCCAATGCCACCTGCTGGAGTCAGCACTTGGAGACCGAGATTCACAGTACCGGTTACACCCATGTTTCTTAGTTGTCCTGGCACCCAAAATCCCTCTTCTGAAGCTTGAAAACCTGAGCCTATGCTTGGGGGGGGGGCAGAGACCTCAGACACCCACAGGTGCAGCCCCTCCACCATCACAAGGAATGTTTCCTTTCCCCCAGGTTCCTGGTCTCTTTTCCCCCATTTGCCTTATCTGACAGCTAATTATCGTTCCAGAGGCAATTGCCGGAGGACCCATATGGGGTTCGTAAACTGCTAATGCTGGGGGATTTTTTTCTAAAGAATCAAAAGACCAGAGAAGTCCTATATATTATTGTTGTTGTTATTGGTATGATTATCATTGCTGTAGTAGCAGCCAAAATCGCCAAATTAGGTTGCGGAAACCGTTATTGCTGCACAGATACGAAGACAAGGTTATCATCCCTGAAGCCGTTCCAGTCTAAAAGGTTTTTAATTGGGAGGAAATAATATGTTCACAAGCTCTAATGAGAGAGTTACAGAATAAACCCAGACCTAAGGGGAGGGAAGGAGGAGAGAGGTGAAGCCTCAGTGCGGAGACCGCTATGAAGGGACAATTTGGGGAGCAGCTGCTGCCGAGGCGGCGGATCCGGGGGGGCTCAGTGCTTTTGCGTGCATGTACATGTCGGTTATCTAATAAGCCATTCCTTAGGCTCCAGTGATACTGCTACTTATATCATAAATTCAATGATCTTCCCTTTACTGTTCATTAATCTGCTTCATTTCCTGACAATTTTATACTCTTTTGATAAACTGTTTGTCTAACCACTTGGAAGAAACAATGTCAAAAGCTGTACCTTAGGCGTTTGCCCAACTAATGAAGAAAATCCATCACGAGGATAGTTTATCTATTGCTTTGCTGGATGTAAATAAAACGTCAGGCTAATTTACTTCCATTAATCTTAAAGGCCATCGCTACAATGATAGTTCTGTGTCGGAGCGGATTTTTTTTTTCCTTTTCCACATAAATATTTAAGCAAGTACTGAAAGCATAAATAAATTGCTTTCTAAAAGCCAGATTATTTTTATATCCAGCCATTTAACAATAAATTTGGATTTACTTGCTAGCTCTTGCCTTTCAGGCAACAGTCGGCCCATGCTTCACCTGCACAGGCACGGAGCCACTTGGGCAGTTTTTGTCGAGGATCTTGTGGGGTGTCCAAGTGCCACCGCTGAGTGCCACCCCACTGGTGTCATCTCAGGCCAGGGGGTGGCTTCAGTGGGTGCTCGGGCTGCTCTGCGAGGTCTGTACAGGGCTTCTGCAAAGACTGCTTGGTGTCCTGTGATCACAACGGGCAGCTGAAGAAGTGCCCCTTAAATACAGCAAAAGGGCATTTAGTTTATGGAGAGTGCAGCCAGCAAAGCACTGGAGCAGGCTGCTGGGGGGCATTCGGGGATCACCAGCTTTGGGGGGTTAAGAACAGGATGAATAGCAGTAGTGTGCCTCTCGGGGGGGGGGGGGGGTGTCTGGGTGCATGTGTGTATGGGGGGACGTGCATGTGTGTGCGCACACATGTGCATGTGTGTGTGCATGCATGCACAGGGTGGGTGCAGGCATGCACGTGGGTGGGGTAGCATGCACGTGTTTTTCATGCATGCACGTGTGTGCATGTGTTCAGTTGCTTGGAGCCGCTTTGGCTCCTGCCTTCCCTCCCCGAGCCCTGTTTTCTTCCAGCTGAAGGGCAGCGTGCAGCCACAGGTCTGTTAAACACAGATCATGCCACTTCAGTCACTGTGAGAAGAAACAGTTTCCTCCTCGGGAAGCCCCGTGAGGGTGCATGCCCATGCTCCCAACTTATTCCCTGAGTGCTGGCAGCAAGCAGCACATTCCCGCAATGCCGAGGGTGGGCACGAGGGTGCCGCAGGGATGTCCTCCTGCAAGGACCCCCAGCAGGAACGCTTCCTGACGCCTCGAGGAAAACCTTATGGGCTTTTCCAGCAGCTCTTCAAGTGACAAAGAGAAGAACAAGGCGGAGAATGGCTGCAGCAGGCTTTCGCCCTGGGTCTTTTCGGGTGACATGTGGAGCAAGCGGCGCCTCGTGCCCATGCTGCCGGACCGCCGGGGACACTCGCACGCAGACGGCTTCACTTTGCCAATGGTCTTGGCTCTTTGCTGCAGCTCTCCTTCATCCTGTCAACAGTGATTCTAGCAAAAGCAGCCTTGGTAGGACAGGGGTTGCATTTAATTGCCCCCTCTGGGAGCCACCTGCACTTCAGCTCTTGCAGGACCAGGGAAGGTGCTTTAACTTGTTTCTCCACTGCTTTTTTCCCTTGCTTAGTTGCTGCTGCCTTTTTAAAGCCAAAGCAGTCCTACCCCAGCTCCGCAGCCAGCTTGGGCCGTGTCCTTTTTTTGTTACTCCACCCCAACAGGATGCATGATGATGCCTGGTGAAATTTGGTTAAAACAGGATCACTCCTGAGATGAAATCTTGTTTGTCAAGCACAGCCCCAAGTAAGTTTTTATAACTACATTATAAACCCATAAAAATAAGTTTATCATAGGAAATATGACACATTCATAGCTGGAGCAAACTGAACCTGACACTAGGTGGTAAAGGCTGATATGGCCAGAACAATCCATAGGATTTCTCTGAAGGGCTGTGGCCACGGTTTAGAGCCGATGTGTTTTGCTGGCTACATAGACAAGCCCATGGAAAAAATGACTAATTACAGGAGACTAACGATCAGTCTCAGCAAGATCATGGCTTTTGCTTCTCTCATTTATCCATACAAGGCTCCTTGTTAATTCAAGAGTGATTTTTATTCACGTGCGTAGGTGTTTACAGATGTTCCCACACGTGTTTAGCCAGCAAACTCACATGTTATAACTAAGGAAATGCAAAAAACCCTAGAAAAATCCCCACTACATTCTGCAATGTTAAGGTCAAGCAAACACAGCCGGAGGCAAGAGATGCAACCAGAGGCAAGGCAAAAGCTGCTGTTCCATCACAGCCAAGTCAACAGCTTTGGCCACCGTACAGTGCCCCACCTTCCTCTCACTTCTTGCTGAGAACTTGGCTGACATGGGATGAAAACATCTCTGTTAATGAAATTTCTCATTTTAATGAGAAAAACAAGACTATGACTGATGCCACACATCCTAACAAATGCTCTTGTTACCACATAGCTTTTCACAGCATCTTTTCTGGATTTAATTATGTTACATTTAGTCTCCTTTATTCATATAAGGCTGTGCTTGGGCATGGCTTTTCACAGGACCCAGGATGAGTTACTTTGTACTCTTCCATGCTTACAGGCTAAGCTCACCTCCCAGTAATGAATCCCCATGATTTGGGCTTTAGCGGGGCTTCCCTGACAGTCATCCATCCACAGCACAGCAAACTGGGTGATAACTCATGGGATATAGAGGGTGATGGGAGAAAGGCTTTCCCTGGCTAACTGGAAGGCAGGACTCCAGGAAAATGCTGCTGATGCTCTGGATGCTGATGTGCCCTTGATGCTGAGTGCCAACGCTTTCTGAGAGCACTCATGCCTGTTGCGTCATGTCACCCACACCTCACTTCATCTGCTCTTAAGCAAGAGGAAAAAGGAAAAAAAGGTAATTGCTTGTGCTTATTAGCATGGGTGTTAAAGTATCCCCTTGCAGGCTCTATAGCTGACATGGTGCTGAGATGGCTGGAGCAGGGAAGGCATGAATGCCCCCCTTTTCTGCCTCTCCCTCTGCATGGGTGGCTGTGTTCTCCAAATCTGGGCAATGGGACAGCAGCACAGCACGGGTGCGCACGTTGGTCTCACCAAGACTTTCCAAAGGTACAAGTGACTTTGGGTGCCTCAAGCATGGAGGCTCCACCTGTAATGCTGGAGAAATGGAGGACTGCTCCCTGAGGCTCCTTTAAAAAGCCTTCTCCTGGTGGCAAACCATCAGCCTGCAGGCTGGGAGCCAGCTGCTCCTGGCGAGCAAGCACTGACTGTATGCCTCAACTGGGAAACACAGCGTGGAGAGCGAGAGAGGCTCTGTCAGAGTCCATCCCTGTATTTTTTTTCCTCCTGTTCAGTTTGCTTTTGAATTTTCTCTTGGCCCTGATGCTTGCGGACTTGTCTGTCTGGGATGTTGCTGTGCCCCATCACAGTGGGCTGCTAGGTAAGAGCCAAGGGAGGTGACAGGAGTGGGATGGGCTCTGCCAGAGGTGCCAGCATGCTCAGAAAGCATTTTGCACTCAATTGCCTTCTGCTGAAATAGGCTGGTATTTTTGTCAAAAGATTTTTCTGCAAGCCTTGGAAAGAGTTTCTTCCAGCTGTGCCTAAGAGAGCAGGCAGGAGCGCTTTTCACAAGTGGCAGAGCTTGCAGTAGGTTTGCCTTTTAATCCCCTGACAGCAAAGGGAAAGAACGAGTGAGAGATTGAAACCTTTAAATTCGACATTCAAAATGCAACTTGGCAGCAGCCCAGCCCTGCCAAGGCACAGCACACGGCACACGGGGACGGCACCGTGGGCTCCGTAATGACAGCCACTGCCAGGCGCTGCCTGTGGTCCGGGGTCACGCCTGGCCCCGGCTTCGGGCAGTGGTTTACACCTGCTCCCAGGCACACATCACCTCCTCGGTGGGGGTAAGAAGTAGCTCAGCTCAGGTGACTTGTCCCTGCTTAATCCACTTAGAAAGTTCCCCTCTGCCTTCCCCCAAGTTGCTCCAGCTTCTCTGCCTGTAAAGTTTTGGAGACAGCAAAGGCATCATCAAAAAGCCTGGTGCAAGCCATGAAAAGGCTGCCAGTGACTTCCCCCAGCCTTGAGCAATGCCTCTCAACCTTTAACCCCTCCCAGGGTTCAGTAGTCGAAGCCTCCAGTTTTCAAAGTTGCTGGGGGCATGGGGGGGTGAAGGCACCCAAAAATTCTCATGGATGTGCCCCCTTTGAAAAATCTACGCTGAGACTGTACCTTGATAAACGTTGCTTAATGCCTTTCTCAAGCAGTTTTGGGTTGTTTCAGGAGACGTCTCCTCCTCCTTTCTCCTGCTCCCTGTGACCCTGTCTCCTTTTCCAGGGCATCTACAAGGGGTGGACTTTTGGAGAGGTAAGCACCAGCACACAGTCTCACATTGCCCATGCCGAGGGCATGAGGTACATCTGTCGCCACCAGAATTTGCAAGGCAAGTGCACTGTGCCAGCCAGAGGCCAGTTCAGCAGGGCGAGTCCCTGAACACTGTCAGGTTGTGCTCCTGGATGTACCGCAGCAGGATGCGTGCCCGCCTGTCGATGGTCTGAAGCAGGGGTCTCAGGCCCTCGGCGCCACCCTGGCTCTCCCAGAGCTCCTGGTCCACACGCAGCGACTCCAGCAGCAGGCTCTGCAACTTGCCTGACCGCAGCGTGGCCACCGCCGCTGCCGGGAAGCTGCAGCAGAGGAGCAGAAGAGAGAGGGAGAAAAAGGGTTACCCAGGGAAGGCTGAGAAGGGAGGAGGGCAGCAGCAGGGCACCCAAGCAAAGGCCACCCCGCTGCTTCAAGAAGAAATGCATGTCCACCCAGATGAACACGGGATGAGGAGCCTCCTGCTTAAAACTCTATCCATGTCAAGCATGCAAGACACCTCCATCAGAAACGGATCCAAACAAGCTCCAAATCAAGGGGCCAATAGTGTGCCAAATGCTTGATGGGACGATGCAAGAAATGCTGAAATACCTGCTGAGCAACCTGATCTAGTTAAAGACATCCCCGCTCACTGCAGGGGGGTTGGGCTAGATGATCTCTAAAGGTCCCTTCCAACCCAAAGCATTCTATGATTCTTCATTATTTTTGTGCAGCTGCCAATTAGAGAGGGGAAACCAGGCTTTGGAGACTGCCATCAGCTACCCAGAGCAGGATGAAGAGCCAGTCTCAGATTTGTGAGCCACTTCACAGGGGTGCCCGACCAGGGAGGCCAGGGAAGGCACAGAACTCTGCACATAAGGCTGGTGTCCATACCGCGTGTGCAAGCTCAGCCCTCACCCAGGACGTGCCCCCAGGAGGGTGCGCATCGCCCTTTGTACCTGTCTATGCCTTGCAGGAGCCTGAAGTTGAGCTTCTCCTCGGGGTGCTGTGGCCTGCCCGCATTGTCGATGAACACCAGGCGGGACGGTGCGCTCCTCCGGACCTGCCAGTGGGATGGGAAGGAAACATTTGCTTACTGCAAGAAGTCACCGGTTTGGGTGTTTAGGCTGTTTTTTTTAACCCATTGAATAATTCTGAGAGCATCTGGGGACCATCAGCTGCCAAAGCCCAGGTCCCTCCGCGCCAAGGTGCACCTCCCACCACATCACCATGGGACCTACGTCCCCCTTGCTGCAACAACAGCCCTGCAAGAGCCCCCCAGGCACCTTCATCTTAGCCCTGGAGCAGCCCCTGGGGAGCAGGGGGGACATACCAGGATGTGGACCAGGACCAGCTCCGCCGGATTTCGGCACTTCTCGTGGAGCCTCTCCTCCACGCAGGGCTCGGAGGGATCAGGCTGAAACCCACAGCAGTAGCGGTCCAGGCGGTCGTGAACCTGTGGGAGACATTTGGGGACCTTAGTGGGGACAGGTGTCCAGGACATCCAGTTGTGAACTTTTCTTGCTCAGAGGAAAGTAAAAATTTTCTAAGGATCCGCAGGAGACATGAAATGGAATAGCTGCATACACCAGTGAGGAAGAGAGAGGCAGGGAAGCATTCAGAAGCTGAGATGACTTGCAAAACCCTCTTGGCTTGGAGAGGAGACCAACAAGATGATGGTCATAGGTTTTCCTGCTGAGATCAAGCACCTTCTGGGCCTGGTACCTCCACACTCCGAATTTGCACAGAGCGAACTGAAACCAAGGGAAGATATACATGGCAATGAATGTGAAAAAAAAAAAAAAAAAAGAAGCACCCAAGGAAACCTGGGTTTTGAAACCTCAAAAAGAGATTTTTTGGGGGGGGGGGGGGCTGAGTCTTGGTGCACTGGATGATGGTTTCACCTGGCTCCCAGCTCATATGCACCCTTTCATCCATCCCTACTGGCAACCTAAGCAGCTCTCAAGGGAAAGATGAATGGAAAAGGTTCAGCAAGGGAAAAAGTGATCTGTGCATTATACAGACCATGGCTGACATTTAAGTTAGGCCATGGTGACTTGTTTTAACTACATTTGTGTTTAACTGTTTAGAGGCTCTGTGTTACCAAGTCTGTCAAGCCCCCCCCACCTTCTCCCACCAAATCCCTACAGAAACCCCAGTGCTGCTTGGCAGCTTCCAGTGTTTCGCCTGCACCCTCAGAGATATGAGGGAGTTTTAAAAGAAGTAAATCTCTGTCAAACCTAGCTTCAGCAACCCTGCCTCAGTATTCATGAAGCTTCCTCAGCTTTGTCAGAAGACGATGGCACATCCTCTGCAGTGGCCTGTGGGGTAGATGGGACCTCACTGGCTGTCGACAGCCCTCCCCATGGCTGCATGCTGCCACGGCTGTGCAGGAGGGGTGGCTTCACCACCTCCAGCTCTGCATGTCTGTTTGCAACATTACAGCAAAAAAAAGCCCCATATGTATTATATAAAAAAAATCTCCTTTAAATATATAAAAATAAATAAATATAAAATAAATATATAGAAAATAAATATATTTTCCAGTTGGAGTGCAAAGGCATCTGACGCTTGCTTGCTTAGGGTGGCTGGTGCCAACCTGGGAGCCAGGGCTCGTGGTGCAGAGAGGCTCCTGGAGCTGCCGGGAGGGCTGGAGCAAGTCTCAGGTGAGCCCAGGGTGATCTACAGGTGATGACTAGATGGAAGCCAAGTGACTCACAGTGGCTGCCTATTCCCCTCACCCTGATAATTAGCAATTACAGACTGTGCTTCAAGAGAGACTTCAGTCTGAACCCAAACACTCATCAAGCACTGGAGAAGATGCTGCAGGAAACATGAAGTTTTATTTCCATGGCCATTATATTCATAACCCTTTGAGAAGCAAGATTAGTCCCACACCAGAGCCCCTTACCAAATCCCTCTGTTTCCTGAGGTTCAATAAAGCACTTGGGTCAGCATTTCTGAACTGGGAGACCCACCAGTTAAAAGTGCTACAGTGTCTTTTGACATGAAACACATTGAAATGGAAGAAAACATGCTTCCTCTATGCATCTCCTTGGTCTACGTACTGGAAAGCTCAGCACACCGGTTTCTCTCACCTGCTACGTTGTTTTCCAGGCAGCACAGAAGGTGAAGACAACCTGAGATGACTTACAGAGACATCAAATGTGCTCAGGCCTTCAGTCACCTGCCCATGAGTGCCTGTGAAACCCAGGCAGATCAGTGCTGAACCCGCAGAGGAGTGAGGTGGAGGCTGGACCTGGTGTCCACGTAAAGCCACGGAAGATAGACCAGCCAGTTGTGGAGATGCTAAGAGCACCGCTGACACATTGACAAACCCTCCCTCCCCCTGGCCCTCCTGTGGTCGTTTGTATTAATTTCTCCTCACCAGAGCCTAAATGGCTCTAACGAACAGGACACTAGGTCTTACTGCTGGAACACAAATATGTGAGCCCCACTTTCTCCCATCCAAGCTCAAAACCCATGACAAGCTCCCCTTCAGCACCAATTTGGTCCCACATGAAGCTCGGCTGCCCCAGAGCATCTCCTTGGGTCCCACAGGACTTTGCAGCCTTGACTGAGCCTAGGACAGCTTCCCCCAAGGAAAACTGCCTTGCTCCCACCCCGGGTTGGGAAGGGAATGCCGCAGGGCAGGGACACAGCTGCAGGGCTTCAGAGTTGATGTATTTTTGGCCTTTTTAAAAGCGCAGGACAAAGCCACCAGCAGCTCTCTGCCAGGCTCAGCATTTTGTCCCCAGTAAAGCTTCACATTTTTCCCTTATGGCAAACACCAAGAGAAATCAATATAGAAGTATCCCAATTTTAAGGCTTATTGAAGAAAACAACCAAGATTTCAATGCCAATGTACAGCAGGGCTCAAAACTTGCAGCTTTTCCTTCCCCAGCAAGGGATGTGAGAGGATAAAGCCATTTCTGAAAGATGCTATTTCACTTCTATAACATCCTGCTGACTTGGTGCCTCTTTACCTTTATGTGGCTTTTCCACATGGGAGGATCCCATTGGAGTCAATGAGGAAAACCTGTGGATTGCCTTTGGATTTATCATTGCACTGCTTTGGCCCTCCAAGGGAAAGTCTCCTTAAAACTAGATATTTCGTCCTGGAGACTCAGCCTTTCCATTGCACTCAATGGTATTTTGGCCTGGGGAAGGGAAGGGGGTTGGTTAATCTTCTCATTTCTCTGGCTGTTTTAGCTAAAATATTTCCAAGCCCAGCCAGGACTGCTCCACCTCTGCCAGCCATAGTCTGAGGTTATAAAGATTAATGGTCAGGCTTTGCCAAAAAAAAAAAAAAAAAGAAAGAGTAATGAGAACACGTATTTTAATAGTCTTTTTTTCCCTTTTCTTCCTTTCTTTTGTTTTTTTATTTAATACTTGCCCTTTCAGGCAGTTTTCCCTTGTCTGATAATCAGAGTTCCAGCCCCGAGGTGCTTAAACAGGCTTTTTTTCCATAGAAACCACTTTTGCCTCCCCACAGCCACCCTCTAAGAAACGATAACTCTCTGGGACTATGTCGTAATCCCTCGTAGCAGCAGGGTATGATTTTCCAGACGGAAGATTAGGCACTATTAATCCCGAGGAGGAGGAAAGCAGTGCCATACGAAGGGGGCAGGGCTCCTGATTTCCAGCGCCAGCAGTACATCCCCGAATTAAGCGTGTCAGCCCCCCTGGGGCTGATGCAGAACACGCTGCTTGTCCCTAGGGCTGCCTCGTCCCGAGCCGCCGCCGGCATCCGCGCAAAGCGGAGCCAACGGAGCCGCAGCGGGGGGAAGCTCGGCCGCGTGAGAGCGGACTCGCCCCGTCCAAAACCTGCCTGCGTTTCCCTGCAAGTCCCAAGCACGGAATGCGCGCGGGCCAAACCGCTTCTGCACAAAGCTCTGCCGCTCCCCATTAGCTAACGAGGTAAAATACATCCCAAGAAGCCGCGGATTACGCAACCCCACAGAGGGGAAGGAGGCCATGGTCAGACAAGGCAGGCGCAGGGGGACCCGGGCAGCACAGCCGGTGGGACAGGCGGTCTCCATCGCCTCAGCCCTACCTGGAGGAGAAAATCGAAGAGGGCCAGGCGGCTCCACTCGCCGCGCGGGATGCTGGAGCAGGGGCCGTCCCCGGCCGCCGGCGTCAGTCCGCAGGGCCGCAGCATCTCCTGGTACTGCAGCCACCCCAGGGCACAGGAGTTCTGGTCGTTGTTGGCGTCCTTCAGGTGCTGGAGGTCGGGCGCCCACCAGATGATGGGCCGTGGGGAGCCGTCGGTGTAGCTGTAGGGCAGGAGGCGGCTGGTGAAGCGCCGGGCCACGGCGGGCAGGCTGCGGTTCAGCCCCAGCACCCTGTCCAGGTGGAAGGCCAGCACCTCGTAGAGGTCCCCGGGGCGCTTGATGAGCCCGCAGCGCCCGGCCCAGCAGTCCGACTCCGGGCTGACTGGCGAGGTGTCCCCCTCGGCGTCCCCCACGGCCCGCAGCCCCACTCGCAGGACTTGCCCGTGGGCCGGGACGCGGGTTTTGGAGACCACCCGCCCGCTGGCCAGCAGCTGCATCTTTTGGAGGTCGTCATCGGAGAGCCACAGGGGAGCGTCCCCCACCACCCCCCGCCGCCGCCTCCTGCCCCGGCCGGGGCGCTGGTCCCGCCGCAAATGAGCGGGGGGCACGGGGGGCTTTTCGCTGCGGGCTCGTCCCCCAGATAGGGGGGCAACCGCCTCCCGCCGGGGGCCTGGCGGGGACGATGCTGGTGGCAGGTTGGGGGAGCGGTCCAGCGACGGGGGCAGGCGGGCAAGGGCCAGCAGGGCCAGGGCTAGCAGCACCCCGAGGGCTGCCGGGGTGGGGGGCTTCAGCCCCGTCCTTCGCCACGGTCGCTGGGCCTGTGGGGAGAGAAAGGGAGAGCATTACTGCAGGTCCCCACGGGGTGTTGTGGCTCAGGGATCCCCCAGACCTGTGTGCCTCCACCCTAGGCAGAGCTCTCAATAAGCTTAAAGGAATTTGCTTTGGAGGAGGAGCCCCTCTACTTGTCTGGTCCCTGGGGAAGGTGTTCCCCAAGCGCTCGCCGCTTCCGTGGTACTGTAGCAGGAGAGGTATGGCTGGTGGTGTGATTTGCGCCAGAAATTAGCTGCAGTCCCTTCAGGAGCCAGTCAGAGCAAGGGCTGACCCACCACAGACGTTACCGTGTCTGCAGTACTGACATACACGATCACCTCATGGGCAATGAATTCTTCATGGTCAAATAGTTTGCTTTCAACACCCAAGAAATGAAAAAGAAAAAAAAAAAAAAAAAGAAAGACCAAACCAGAGCAAATGCCTGGCTGGATGCCAATGCTTTCCAGTTCCTAAGAGGTTTTTTTTCTTCAGACCTTACACCGGACACCCTCAGCGGCTTCCACCCCAGTTGCGCACTCAGCCCATAACCCGGATCCCCGTGCCCTTGTTCAGAGGACGTCTCAACACGTGCTGAGACACGGCCTCTGGAGCTCTGCCCATCGCTGCATCCAGCGAAAGCAAAGCAGCTCCAAGTGCCAGTCGGGGGCTGTGGCAGCCTATATTTAAAAAGGATGCAAAACGCTGTATCTGAAACATAAAATATTCTGATTCCCAGCACCAAGGAACTGTCTTTAGATGGGTACTACCAAGTTTTGGTGTATATATATCTTTATATACACAGTGGTTTTTCCCCCCCTACTTTTAGTCATACTTTCTGAAGCGACTTATAAAAATTATATAGGCTGGAAAGGTGGTTATGAGCAAATGCTGTGCAAGCCTGCTTGCATTCCTAAGCTCGTGTCTCCCCTTTGGCCTAAAGCAATCCCACGTGTACAGCGTGGGGGCTGCCCTGAGCACAGCACCTTCCTGTTTGGGGTGAGGTGGAGGGAAGCAAGAGGCAGCGCTGGGAGATCCTCCCAGCCCGCCCCATCCCTGGGCCACACTGCACCCGTGCCATGTTCAGCTGGGCTTGGGCAGTCTAACACCATTCGGGGGGCTGGGGTGGCAAAAAGCACCTTGGTGCTGCTTCTCCACTTTACAACAGGCATTTCCAAGTGGCTCGAAGCCACGTTGGAAGTCAAGGCAACACTGAAGTGGATACATTTTTTTGCAATTATTTATTTTGGAAGCACAACTATATACATGGCAGACACAGTGGGACAATATATTGCCAAAGAAGGGATAAGAGATTGTTTATAAGACGAAAAGCTTGAAAAAAAAAAAGAGCTAAAAAGCTGGGGGAGTGAGAGCCAGCAGCCAGAATGACTTCCAGAAGGCAGCCGGGCGAGCAGAAACATTTGCCGCCATGGGGATTTTAGGACCGCAGGGTCCTGCCAGCCCCAGGGACCCACCACCAGCATGACTCCAGCCCTGAGAGGAGCTGCCCCAGGCAACCCCAGCATGTGAGCTCCTTCATAAGCTCATCCGGCACTATACTAAAATCCATTAGGCTTCGTGCCCGCACTGCGGGGAGGCTGCTTCAGATGGCCCCGTGGTGAGGAGCCACATCTCTCCCAAGGACACTACATCAGCCAAGGTGGACGAGAGGAGCTGCAAAGCCACCAACTCACTGGCAGCAGCCATGGGGTTTTCCTTTGAGGTCTCCCTCTCAAGGACTGAGAAGATTTAATGCAGCTTATAAGAGGTAGCGATGGTGCATTTGGAGTGATTCAGCTTTATAGCTCTCGTTTAATTGTTTCTCTCCTAGAAATACAATGTAGTGCAGCAAAATATATCTGCTGAGCCAAATTCTTTGCTCACACGTGGCTTACACCAGCCTCCGCCAGGAGCCAGGGCTGTCTGGTGCAGGGCTTTGGGACCTGCGAGGGGAATCCCCATTTTAGCTCTCCCTTAAAGCCCCAGAGTGAAAAAGGAGCTATTCCAGGGTGAGACTGTTCAGAGAGTGATGTCCTGTCCTAGATCACAGGCAGGGTTATTCAAGGCTTGGTATTAACTGTTCCAGACACCATACTACATGGCTAAATTATTGCCTTAGGCCCCTTTCTGGGCAGGGGATGAACATGAATATCCCCAAGCAGCCCCAAGGGGCAGCAGGGCTTCTGACAAGTGGCTGGTTATGATGCCTCCCCAGCTCCCTCCCGCTTGGATGGGATAATGATTTGCTGCGGACCCATAGCCAATGCCAACTAACACAGCTGGCACCCAAGCTCAGCTACCCAAAATCTTCATGGCCTGGATTTCAAGCAAGTCCTGCAGAGTGCAGATGCACACTTATTCCCAAGCACCTGCAACCCAGGTCTGGCATCCTGAGCAAGAGTTTAGGGGAGATGCAATGTCTAAATCACAGTTTAACCACAGTAAAATAAGGCTGTAGCATAAAAAGGCTAGATCCTATATCCTGATATCCTTACTCCTTCCAAGTCATCACCATAAGTGCTTCGTAGTGTGTCTCTCCAACCTCAAAGTACGCTGAATTAACTGCAACGACATCTATGGAGTTAATCCTGATCAACAGGATTAACTGTAAATCTCAGTACTGCCGTCTGCATCCAATTGAGTTCCCTCCCCAATCCATGCTTCCCCAGTCCCACCCATCTGGAGAGACATGGCCCACCCCGCCCATGCCAAAACCCCTCAAAACCCTCTTCTTCTGCACAGAGGATTTGCAGGGTGATCGTTTTTGTCATCCCCCCAGTAATAACCCTTTGGTCGTTTATACCATCCCTGGGCATGCAAAGAGCCTGGCTGCCAAAAATCCAAGTATCCTGGGGGAGGTGCATGCGGGAGACATTTGGAGAACCTTGGAAATACTGCAGGAAAAATCCTTTTTAATCCACAGCTGGAGAGGTGCGGATGCCAAATGGATGGCAACGATTGCTGGGTTTTTAATGTCAAGTCAGTTTACGGTCCAAGTGGTTAAAGCATCATTACTGTCCAATCCCACTTTGTCTTCTCTGTCAGCGAGCTCAGGTTTGGGCACCACAAGTTAGAGCTTCATTTCTTTCCCACCCCGAGCTTGAAATCCTCTGCTGTGAAGCTGGGCAAGGGCCACTGCAGGCTCCCTTCCCCAGCCCCGTTCAGGGTTTCCCTGCCACATCAACAATTCAAAAAAAAAAAAAAAAAAAAAAAGTGCAAGTACAGTCTCTGTGTTATTTCTGGCAGTCAATATTGCAAATTTAATAAGAATCTAGATGATAGAACATTGCAGAAATAATACCGTATTTACAAGCCCAGGGTAAATACTTTTCCAAAGAGACTTTCTCTGCGGCCATGCTGTAAAAAACATGCTGCAGTTTAAGCTATGGTTTTGACTCAGCCTGAAATGCAAACCATACGTACAGCTCTGCTTTGCCAGTCTGACATACTGACAGTACAGCACGTCTTCACTAGAAATTAGGTCCATTTCCAGCAGACAAGCTACAGGCAAAACCCATAAAAAGGCTTAAGAGAGGTACTGCTTGTTCCAGAATTCCAATAAGTAAATAATATATCTCCTCACTCATCAGAGGGACATACAGCACAGCCCAGGCTCTGGATGGCACGGTGGAGAGCCTGTGCAGCCTGGCCACTTGGGGATAAAACTTTCTAAGTGTGGTTAGGAGGGGTTTATCCTTGACACTGTATTCCCGGGACGCTTGAACCTTGGCAGAATTTGAAGCAGAGAAGCCTGTTTCCAATTTCTTTTCAAAGTGCATCAAATTGGCTTTGTTGAGCTTGGAAGAAAAGAAAAACAAAATCCCAAACTTCATTATCCAAGAATGTAAGAAACAGCCCTAAAACTAGAAAGATGCCATAGAAGTACGTGGCCTTTAAGCGTGGGACTGATCCCTGCTTTCCTCTGGTGTCCAAAACAGTGCTCCTGCCCCTGTACTGGCACTGCCAGACCCCTCCAGCAGCAAATCCCCTCATCCCAAAGACATGTCCAAGGGAGCTGGGATGGCTCAGCCATGGCCATGTCCCCCTCGGCGGCCTGCTTGCCCTAGGCTCCTGAGCTCAGAGGATTTTGCCACAGGCCACCAGTGAGCAGGTTAAAAGCAGATATGCGCATTTATCTGGATGCACACTGTGCAGGGTATTTTTTTGCAGGGATAGTGCAACACACAGAGTTGTACTTACCCTCCCAGCACCGTGCTCGCTGCCCGCCTGATGAACTGCAAAACTGCATGCGCAGCAGGAGACGCAGCCCACCGTGACCACTTTTAACAAAGGCTGCTTGAAAAGCAACTGGGAAATCTCCTCTGGCTGCCCACCACCTTCAGGAGCACCTCCAGAGCCTTGCACCCAACATGTGGTGCTCACGGCAGCTCCGGGTGCATCAGGGAAAGAGGCTGAGAGTGGGTACATCAACCAGATCTGGGAGGGGAACAGCCCTTTCCTTTTGGTTTTGACTAGGAGTTTTTTGGCTTACAAGGGGATGGCACATGGGCTAAGCTCACCACTGGGGACCCATTACCGTGCTGAGGACATGGAAGGAGACAAAACCCCTCCACTCACAGAGTGACTCTGGGCAAGCCTGAGCAGAAGGAAATCCTTGGCAGCTTCCCTTGCCCATCATTCAAGTGCTTAAGTGCCTTCCTATATCATCCTGCTTAGGGAAGATAGATGGCTTGCAGAATGGGAATTTACTAAAGACAGCTATTAAATTATGACCGCCAGCCTTGAAGGTAGCTCCGGCTCAGAGCAGGGGGCTGGCCGCACCCCGCACAGCCAGCCCTGGGGGAACCACTATGTTCCCCCGACACATGGGTCCCACCATCGCCCGCCTGCACCCGCACCGCCGTGGGGCACGAAGAAAGGACATCCCTTCACGCAGCCTCATGATCCATCAAAGTGGCCGTAATTCCTAGCAGACCCGCACCAGCTGTGTGTCTGGTTGTTTCTGCCAGGGATGCATTTTTTTCCTCCAAAATGCCATTCAGGCAGGGAAGACTATGACCCCACTGCATTTTGGCACCCTGAAGGCCACCCTGCTTGGTGCCAGGGCAGGGATACAGCAGGCAGGCCCCTGCAGACCTGTTTCCACATGTTGCTCCTCACGCGTGGCTTGGGAAGCCTAAGCCAGACACTGAGGAGGTAGGAAGGAGGACTGTGCTCCCACAAACCGTATGCAAGGGAGTCACAGCAAACGCTGGGTCAGCTGAAACGCAGGAGATGGAAACCTGATATATTGCCACATGGTGCTGGGTCCTTCCCTGCAGGGTCAGCAAAGTCCTCACAGCTGGCACACAAACTTTCCCACCAGCGTGTCCAAAACCAAACCAGAAAATGACCAAGTTAAATTGCCCTGGATGAGACTTTAAAACACGCTGTACTTTGCTAAATTTTAGATAGCCTGCAAAGCTTCTGCCTCAGGGGGATAATTTATAGTCTAATTGTGAGACAAGCGTGCTTTGCATTAGCATAGGACAACTCTCCAGCAGCAGCACAAAGGGATGAAATGGTGTTGATACTGTTCACTCCGAGCACTGACTTTAAAGGGATGGTGCCACCATGCTCCCTTTAACTTCCAAAATAATGTTGCCTTCACATTTCTTCCCAGTTATTGCTACAGCCTTGGGGCAGCAAACTATAAAACCCTTGAAATCCTTGAGCTCCACAGCCTCTCTCCAGTAATAAGCTGGCATGCGTTTGACCTCAGGCCCTGAGTCAGCCCCTTGAGCTTTTTGCTTCTCAGGAATGAGACATCCCATCTCTTGCTCAATCTCCCCTCACCCAGACCCACTATTTCTGTTTTTGGGAGGCCCCTCATGCTGGAGGTGCTCCTCTGCTCTGGCTCTTCTGACATACTTTGTCATCCAAAAGACCATTTTGAACAAAATCTTCAGTACGTGCTGGAAACTTCTTTGCGTAACAAGAAAATCCCAGCACTTGTACGTAACAGTGCCATTCCAATTGCACTGGTTTGTCTCAGTTGAGTTACAGACCAAACAAGTACAGCTGAAACACAGGCTCGTAAAACCCCCAGGAGCAGCCTGCAAGAGCAGCAAGGCTCCCAGCATCCCAAACATCCTGTTCAGCATCTTTACGGAGGTCCTGGGGCAGGAGACAGACGACACCATGGAGGAGATGGATGGCCATCACCTGGGTGGCAGACACCACACCACGGGGTGCAGCTGATGCAGTCAAGGGCAGGGCTGCCACTCGGGGGGACCCAAAGAGGACACACACCACGTCCTGCACCTGGGACAGACTGACACCCTGCTGGGTACCGGCGGGGACTTGCTTTTCCTGTGATGACACTGTCCTTCCCCCTAAATTGTGAGATTTTTCACTGAGAAAAAGCAAAGATTTGTATTTCCCCTCACTCCTACTGTGTAAATCTTTTGGATTGCAGGAAGTTAATATTCAGCTCTATGAGAGATGGACAGGGCGCTTTTCATCCCGACGCTATGCACAGTGCAGCTCAGGACCCCTCCGGTTTAACCCCAGAAGTCAACACAAAGCACCACAAAAATAAATATTCTCCAGGATACCACACTTCTTTTGCTTAAAGTAAGCAAACTAAAAGCTTTCGGATGTCTCATTTTTCTCCTACTACAGTTCAGAGTCAGGGCTTTTACTGCAGACTCTTGCACTTAGCTGAGTCTTCTGCTTCTTGGAGACACATCTCCTAAGAGATTGCTGGTTCTCTTTCAGGACATGTCACCAAGAAACACGGGTCTGCTACCATTTACATGTGCAAACATCTCCATTACTTTTCACCACTAAAAGCCTTGTATTAAGCGATATCAACCTGCACCCAAACCATTTGTGTCACTGCAGATCCAAAACAGCACCTCATGTTCACAGGAGACAGCGAGGATCTGAGCAGCCCCGAATGCACAACTCTCCTGCTAGCATCACGGGACAAGGGAGGTCCTCCTCATCTTCCCTCCTCTCTGTCTGCTCATTCCTCTAACCCTCACACCTACGTGAGAGCAGCACAACCTAGAAATCCTGGCAGGGATGTCAAGGAGGGAAAGCAGTGGTTTGGGGCGGCCATCGCTCCCTCACTCCCCCTGCTGCTGTGCAGGATCCCACCAGGTTTCCCTTTCCCCGCCTTCCCTCATCCCAGTTTCCCAGCCAGTCTGTTGCACTCGGCTCCAGGGGTTTTCAGAGCAGCTTTCCCATCTGCCTGCTGAAACAGCAAGAAAGGGGCCCCTTCCCTGGTGAAACAGATGTGGCTTGCCTTTGTGCAACATCTGTGCCTCATGCCCCAGTTCATTTTGAACAGTCTTGCCTTTGTTTGTGTGGGGTTGTGCCGGGGGGTGCTTTGGAGGAGGGCAGCAGCCTGTGGCCTGTGGGCTGGACTCCTTCCCTTCGAGTCCCCACATCCCTCAAAACGCCTGGATGTCTTCTGGTGAAAAACAATACGCTTTGTCCCCCGCGGCATTCGGGAATCGACAGTCCTGCTCCTCAGCGCTTCGGTTCCAGCCGCAGCAAGTGGCTCACGCTAATGATTCTTGTGGGATTCCCAAATGTGGGGAAGTAAGAGCAGGAACCCAGGAGCCACCACTGATCCCCCTCCTCAGAACCCCCCTCACCCCAAACAGCTTCTCTCGCTGTACCTCTGGGCCGCTCACCGGCTTTGACTTGGTGTCCCCAGGGGGGTTGTGCTGCCCCGGCTCCTCTACACACAGCAGCAGCGAAGAGCAGAAGTGCTAGAAAGCCACATCTTTTTTGTTCTGGGCTGCATTTAATATGCAGAGGAACACATTAAAATCAAATCAAATTTTATTTCCTTCTCGTTCTTGATGAGTTTACCAATCCTGCTGACAAGTGCCTGAAAAGCTGCTAAAACTCTCTTACAGTTTTTGACACTTGGTCCCATTTTATTTATTTTACTGGGGGTCAAGTTTTTTCTGTATTTTGGGGAGGGGGGATTTTGATCCACTTATTTTCAGTTTTCATTTCTAAACGATGGGCCAGCACTGGGGAACAGGGGTTCTTGCTCTGTGCCCGGCGAGGGCTCACAAAACCCACTTTGGGGTGCTGGCGAGGGGCAGCACCAGATTCCCTTGTCAGCATTTCAGCAGACGTTGCCCAAGTCAGCCAGTTGGGTTTTCCCAAGCTGGCTGTCAGGTTTTTTCCTTCCTGGAGAGCAGGAAAGCGCATTCGTGGGATTCCAAAGGGGAGGGAGGAGGAGGACAGCGGGGCCTTTCAGCCTTGCGGGCTTTCTTCAAAACAGAATTGTTCATGCAAGCCCTGGCCTCAGCTGCAGAAAGGAAACCCAGTTTCCCTCCGTTTAAGCCATTACTTCTTAAAGAGAAAGAAAAGGGAAGAAAGCTGCTTGCCACTTGGCTCTGAGCGCTGCCTGTGTCCTGCAGACCCCATCCTCGGCAAAGCCTGCCAGCAGCCGCTCTCCAGCCTGCTTCTCCTTCTCCCAGCAAACCCCACGGGGCGAGCAAGCGGAGCAAACACGGTACGAGCACCGGTGTGGCCTGGCTCCCAAAAAAAGGGGCTTTTCCTTCAGGGCAAGGCAAATAGCTGCAGGCGGACTGAGTTATTGAGCGCTTGAAACAGAAGGAGTAATTAAGGCATTTGGTGTCTATGCTAGAGGATTAATAAAGTGTAATCACTCCCTCTTATTTAAACTGCCTCATATTAGGCGAACGACAGAGCAGTTGGAAATTACTCGCTGGCAGATTTTGAAACCAGAAGAAAGAAGATGTTTCTGTAATGCAGTCATCCCCCAGCACTCACTGCTCCAGCAGGTCGGGCATGTACAGCGGCCGGATCCGACGAGCAGCCGGCTGCAAGCGCGCACTCCGTACTAACAGCGAAGCTCGCAGCTGAGATCTCTCTGCCTCTCTGCAAGTGGTCACCCTCCTGGTGATTTTGAAAGAAGTCAAAAATCATCTTGAGTATTTTGCTTAGGGTTTTGCTGCAAATGAAGCAACAAGATGATCAGCTTACGGCACAGCCTGAACGTATTCCTCATGACCGTTGCCGCCCTGCCTACAGGTGCCCAGAGCAAACCCAATTACGGGTGAAATCAAAGCAATCTGTACGGGAGCTCACAAAGGGGAAAGGACTGCAGAAGCAGACCTTCCTTTGCCAAGGCAAAATGGAAATCCTGGCAAAACCTGAATACCCCACTCTCACAGGGGAGACCACACCAGGTACCTGGCACAGGCTGTGTACTCTTTGAAAGGCTTCATAGCGAAGGCTCATACAGGAAAGCGTTACTGTGGACGAAAGGCTGGTGCAGGGAGAGCTGCTTTGCTTTTTTCTTTGACAGGAAGAACTTATCTCCAACCCCAAAACGGGTGACACGAGTCCCAGCCTTGTCTATTTTTCCTGCTGCTGAAGTTCATTAATTAAGAAACTCAAAATAGCCTATGCAAACTGTAGGATGGAAAGTATAAAGCACGACATCAGTGTCCCCCATACGCACACACACACTCACACACTCTGGTGAAGGCTGGCATGGCCCCACTGCTCCCAGAGATGCTCTGAGACATCAGCACACTCCCGAGGACATAAAAACATCTCAGTGGCACAAGCGATGCCAAAGCACCAGTTTCTGGCAGCAGCACCAGGCACCTCCTCAGCTCATCCATCACGCCTGTTTGCAATCCTTGCCCGACACGAGCTTTGCAAGGGCTGAGGCGGCGGAGCAGAGACGGAGCCCCCCGCCCCGGTGCAAACCCCCTGGTGCGATGCCCCGGCCGTCCCCCGGGCAGGATAGCGGTAACGGGGAATGGCGGGGGCCCCGTCCCAGCTCAGCTGGCTTGTGCTTGCTCAGATGGATCTGGAAAACACTTGCCAAAGGATGTCCCAAACTTGAGCACTAAAACTAGATGACAGGAAAAACCACTCTAAGATTTAGAACATGCTGCAGATGCAGGGAAATCTGTTAATGCCAGGGAAACGCAACCTTTCTCGGGGTGGGGGGAATGTTTTCCCTTGCCAAACTGGCCGTTTTTGTGACTTTTTGATGAAAGCTCTGTGCTTTGTGGGGACCAAATGGAAAGCACAGAAGGGCTCTTTGTGCTCTCTGAGTCTATCTGCTCTTTGCTGCCTTCGCCCCACACTCTTTGCCTGCCTGAAGCGATGCCACCTGGGCTCTTAAAAAAGGTGGGTTTTGGCTGAGGAAGCATAATTGCCTCCCCAGCCGACAGCAGTGCCTTTAGCTGCAGCAGCCCCAGGCACTGCCTTTACAGGCATCCTTGCAATCTGCCTTGCCCACCCCTAGTGCTGCTAAGGACTGACATGTGCCGAAGCGGGTCCGTGCCTTGCTTGCCTCACCATGACCCGACCCTCCGAGGGGTCCCACTCGACTTGCCCCCACGATGGAGGCAGCCGGGACACGGTCTCGCACCTCATCCCATGGGGTTGGTGTCCCTGAGCAGACCCAGCACCGCTTCCCGCTGCCAGCTCGGCAAGGAAACCCCTAAATCCTACCATGTCTCGCAGCACTGGCCAACGCGCTCCTCCTTGTGTGCTTCACCGCCCGCGGGCGACGCGGCACGCGGTCACCTCCTGAGCCGGGTGCCAGCCGCCTGCGGCACTTCCATACAACACCAGGAACACACACAAAATACAAAAATTTAAAAAAATAGCAATAATAAAAAAAAAAAATCAGCAACTAATCAGCCTGCCTCCTCTCCCCGCGCCGTTAACCACGGCCGGGGGCTGTCACCCAGGGGTGCCCCTCCAGGCTCTCCGCAATCCCTGTCGCCCGACTCCGCAATGCCGGGGGCTACCGGGTCCCTGCCACGGGTGCCTCTGGTTCCCCCCTGGGTGGGAGGACACCCTTCAAACTTCAGCTGTGAGTTTTCAAACTCTGCCTCATCCCAGACCCACCTCCCTGTGGGGAGGGGAGCGGAGAGGCTGGGAAGCAGGGAACAGGCATTTGAAGAGTCTCTTTTTCACAATAAAAGCCCTTCTTGCTGCTTTTTTTCTTTTCTTTTAATACCAAGGGCTGATTTGAGCCAGGAGGCACAGGTAAAGGAGGCTGAAGACACACGTGCTCCTCCCAAGCCCGTCTGCTCCCGGTGACCCCGGTGCCAGGCAAGCAGAGGGACAGGCAGAGCCCCAGGGACCACATCGGCCCCAAAGCCAGGAAAGCGAACCACAGGTCTGCTCACAGGTGCCCGAGAAAATGCTCTTTGCAGGTTTTTATTAAGATTGCTTTGCCTTTCAGTAACAGCCCAGCAAAGAGCTGCGCCACACCAGCACCTGGAGCAGCCGCGGCCCTGGGAGAAGACTTCTTCTCCACTTAAAAGGCATTAATGTGCTAAAACCATTTTTAGGGTGCTCAGGTGCCTGCTTTTCCAAGGCACCCAGAGCACACAGCGCCCACAGGCAGCCAGGCGAGGGGTGACCCCGGGGGACCGGGGGAAGGAGACCCTCACACCCATCAGCACCCCATGGCACGTCTGCAGCACGGTGAGCCCCGCGGTGCCTGGCCAATGCAGCTCCCCTCCAGCACCCAGGTGTAGGGTGCATCCTAAATGCCATTTCCTCAGACCTCTGGGAGAAGAGGGGCTGGAGGCATCACTTTGGAAAGTGACACTTTTCACCAGCCCACCATGGCCAAGCAGGGCATACAGGCAGCTGCCAGGCTGAAAAGCATTTTTTTCCTTCATATAACTTTCCCCTTCCAGCCCTGGGCTATGGCCAAGCAAAACCCATCAGTCTCCCACCATGGCAGGCGACGCCAACACCTGCCCCAGCCCCGTGCCGGCTCCAGCCTCTGCCAACCCAGCTTGGGAGGAGGAAACCCTCTGTCTCAGGCATGGGGGGTTTCCAGCTCTCCAACCTGTGCAACTACCTCAGCCAGGAAACTGTAAATCAAACAGGGTTGATCAGCATTGTTCTTTACTGATATATACATTTTTAAAAGTCCAACAAAGGCACAGTACAAACTATTGTGAGGGACACTGAAGACATGATGGTCTAAAAAGAGAAGAGGATGAGGCTTAGGGAAAGTTGGCCAAGTGACTTGACCAAGGTAGCACAGGAGGGCAGTGGCAGAGCCTGGGAGGATGCTCCTGCATCCCCAAACCCCGCTCTAGCTCATTGCCCCTGCACAGGCCCCCAGTGACATTTCACAGGACCGTGCAAAGCGTTGGGTGTAAGCAACGATGGCAACACGATGCTCTGCCCAGCGCTGGCTTCTTCTAGCCCCAGCACCCCAGTTCCTTCACACCACCTTGGTTCATCGAGTGCATTTTATTTTTAATACAGTATGTCTCCCATCACCTTTCCTTGCTACTCAAAACTACAGCTAAGAAAAGAAGTGGATTGAAGGTTATGCACAAAAGCAGCGAGTCCAATTTCGGCTTCAGCACACCCATGGGTGAGGTATGGAAACTGAGCCATTTCTGCCGCCAAGCTCACTGACCCCCCAGCTGCCCTGGGCACTGCAGCGTTGGACATGTTAAAAGATTTTCCTTGAGGCCAGTCCCCTAGGGAAGCTAATAACCTAATATTTCTAATATAATTAGTAATATTAGGTAATTAGCAATAACCTAGTACTGGACCGAGCCTGTGGCTGTTGGGCAGGTGGCAGCCAAATGCTGGAGAAGGGATCTGCAGGGCTCCCGAGGCTGAACCCTGTGCGTCACGACTCGTCGGTGGCACCTCATTTTGGAAGCATTTGCTTTCATTTCCCTTTCTTAATTTTGAAATGATTCGATTTATATGCAATTTTCTGTCAAAATGATTCCTGTCGGTGCAGCAGCTTTGCAAGCCTTGACTGACAGGCCAAGCGCTCCGGCTGGTCTCTTCTGGATTGCCTCTCCATACAAATAACCATTTAAAATGCACGCCTGACATTTGAGGAATTTGCCATCAGAAACAGGCGTGGATGGCTGCAGTGGGAGGCAGACTTAAGGGATCAGTGGCCAAACCTGTATGATAAATCCACCGAGCCTCGAAACAAACGCTCCAATCTTGGCATTTTGAAATTTCAATTTTATTCCCCTCCCCCCCCCCCCCCGCTTCCCCTGGAGAAGATTTCTTAATGATATTCACAGTGCAAAAATCAGATTAACAAGACAGCAGGGCCTGAGAACCAAGTGCGTTATGAACCCGCTTCCTGAGGAGGCCCGGAAGGTCCCCCCAAATCTGCATGGCCATGCCTACGTTGTACCTGAACTGGGTAGTCCCGAGCCCGTCGGCGCAGCCCCGGCCCCCATCAGTGGCATCCCTGCTACTTCATTCTGGAAAATCGGCGATTACCTGAATAGTGGAAACTGCTTTCCTTCTCTCTCTTTTTTCTTTTCTACCCCCCTGACCACCTCTGCTCGCATTCCCACAGCCATGCCTACAGCTCAAAACAGATCTCATTCACACGTAGATTTCCCTGAGGTTTCCCTAATTTTAGTTGAGGCCGGTCCTTCAATCAGACCGATGCCACCTCTGCAGGACGAGGGACAGTCCCCGCTCCAAGAAACTCCCATGCAGTGTAGGCAGCAAAGGGAGACAGAGGAGAGCAGGGAGGTGGGACTGCACCCAGCTTATAGGCAAAATACAAGCCTCCAAACCAGTCACGTCTCATACTAGGGTCTCAGGCCAGATGACCTACGATGTCCCATATCAAAGGTCTCCCAGGCCTGTTCCCTCTCACCTTGCACTTAGGCAAGAGGAAAAGCTGTTTCCCCCCTGTTGCAAAGCATGGGGCAGCAGCAAGGGGGGCTCCCCTGAGGCTCAGGCTAGACCATACAGGCAGTTTCTCAATTTGCTGGTATCACTGGGCACATCCAGCTTAGCCAGGAACAAGTAGGAGACCTGAGCCCTTTCCCTGAGGGAAAAGCAGTAATGGGGAGGAAACCGATGGAGAGCAAAGAAGGCCATGGGCGCCCGTGTACTCACAGCAGCACAGGGACCTCTGTGCTCCCCGAAATGCCACCACTATAGACATTAGCAAAAGCTTCTGGTATAATCCTGCCTCCATTTCATAGACTGACTCGCCTTTTCCCTTGCTTGTCCTTGTAAAGAAATACCTGGTGCAGAAGGATGGAAATAGGCTGATTGATTTTCCCCCAACCCCCAAGAAATAATTTTTTCTTTCCCTTTCCGTCCCAGTGGACCTGCATTCATTTCTCCCTTGGGAGCTAAAGACAGGCAGCAGAGAGGAGACAGATTTCAAGAGCTGACAGGGAACAGAAAGCTGTTCTGCCTCGAAGAAAGTAAAGTTGAAGGGTTTTTTCCTCCCTTTTCGAAAAGTGTGAGTCTCTAATGGCTTTGAGGGACTATGAATATGACTTTCCACATATGCCAAGATAATTATACGCTTGAATGGATTTCTGAGACCCAAACCCTACCCAGATAAATCACTGCCTATCAACCACTGATTACAAATGAGCTGCTCAGAAAGCCTTCAAACTTCACTTCCCTCCTCCCCTGCTATCTCTTATATCTGTTGGTAATGGGCCTCAACGCTTTACTAAGGAATAGGCTGTAGAGGAGAGCCTGATATTTCAGCCTTCCTTTGCAGCAGCTGTGAAAAAGATGAGAAATTAAGGTTATAGGGATCAAGCAGACTGGGGAGAGCGCTGGGCTCCTGCTGGTGCTAGGACCCAGAAGATGCTGAGAAGCAGATGACCTACAAAATTGAGTTTTGCATCTGGTTTCGGAGCGTGCCATGTACCCGTGCCCCACTTCCCCAGCCACTGTCCCTAAAGGAGACAAGCCCTGAGTCCCTAACATAGAGAAAATGCCAGACGTGGGTGATTTCTTTCAGTGTGTTGTATGTGGGAACAGACTCGTGTCTCAGATTTTCCTCATTGTTCACAGGGAAATAAGCCCACCCAGGTCACTTATGGAACGCACTGAATTTTCGTCAATACACTGAAGAAGCTGCACATCCCCAGTCCAATAATTAGAGTAAATTAATGTTGCCGGGATGCTTTTGTCACCATTTGTCTGACTCAAAACAAAAGGCAGGGGGTCACATCCTGAAGGGAGAGAAATCCTTTCTAAGCAGTGTTTAAGATGCCAGAGAAAACAGTAACATCTGCAGAGGAACCACACGTTCCCTGAGCACACAGGCTTTATGCCTCCCACAAATACCTATTGTATCCTCCTTGCTATCATGACTCAAACATAAGTATATGGAGGAAGGGACAAAGAGTTATTAAGTCCTTCAGAGGTGATTACTTATTCCTCCAGCTTACTTTTTATATAAATGCTAGAAACTCTGGATCACTCGTCAGACCGCAGCATTGTTTTTGCAGGACATGAACTGTGATGATTCAAACGAGTTAGGGTTTTCTTTTCATTTTTTTAATTTCTCAGGGCGATTTTTAAAGCTCTCCCATCTTCAGCCAGAAATAGTTCTTACCACCCATGTCCAAGACATTTACTGTGTTATTAGAAAAGCAACCGTTTCCCAGCCTGCTCCCCCAGGAAAAGGCAGCTTTTGTGATCTCTCTGCGTCACCTAGGGTCTGCCGGCCTCCGGCCTCCACCAGCTTTTGGAAGCAACTGTACTTCAGCCCCGTGTGAAAGCGGACAGTCGCTGAGAGTCCGCCCATGTCGTGACAACCCGAGCCCATGGGAGAGGGCGAACCTGCCAGGGCAGCGTGATGTGGGTGCCCCATAGGACACCTGTCCTCCTGGGTTCCCTCACTCCCAGCAGCTGGTATAGCAACTTGAACTTCCACACTGAGTTTCTACCTGTACCTCACCCTAGACACCTCTGTCCTCTTCAGAGTCTGTCATTCCTGAGGCAGAGACCCCCCTCTCTCAATACAAGCCTTATCTTTTCTTCCTCTCTCTTTCTCCTTTCGAGATACAAACCCCAGCACTCAGATGAATCATTTTCTTGGACTGTCACCATGTAAATCAAGGGATTCAGATCTCTATTATTTACTATGCCACTAATCCTGCACCATCTGCAAACTTCACTAACAAATAAATGTGTGCGTGTCTCTGTGTATCCTTTACATGGTTATTGTTTAAAAATACTGGATGTTGGATGAAGAACAATTCCACCCCACAGTGTAAAAAAGCTTTAGTGTTGATGTTTCATTTTGAGATCTGTTGTTGAGACAGTTTCTCATCTAATATGTAAAGCAGTCCCTCTAAATGATACCGTTTTCAAAATAAAAATGGCATATGGTGCCGTGCCCGTTGCCTTGGAGACACCCAAATATGCCCTGCCAGCACAGATGCCGTGGTCTCCTCAGGAACGTAACGAGTTTGTCTGACCATGAAGCCACATTAGCTGGTGATCATTACACTCTTCACTCCTTCTTGATGAAGACTTTGTTTAGCCATCCACCCATGCTACCACATTCATAGAAGGTGGCTAAGAAAAGTCACAGACAAGCCTGGGAAAACTCCACTGGAAACTGCGTAGCATCACAGAAAAAAAAAAACAAAACAAAAAAAAGCTGAAGAGTTGCAAAATTACTGCTCAAATTATTTGGGCTTCGAGGGGCTAAGAATTAGTGTTGGTGGTTCAGAGAGCTGCTCAGCTCATTCCCTTGGCCTCTTGAGTGGGAGTTGTCCAAGCTCATCTTACTCAGGAGGTGCTTTGGGAGAGGCAAGGAGCTGCGGTGGGGCTCTGCAGGGGCAGCCCAGCTCCTCCCCGCCTGCTCTCGCACCTCACAGACAGGGCCTGGGTGAACGCAGGTTTTCCTGCACCATCCACAGCTCCATGCGTGGCTTAAAACTGCAGTCGGACGACTTTTAGGAAGCCTGAAAGGGAGCGTGGATGGTGCCAAGGCAGGAGTGCAGAGCGGCGCTGCCTGCGACCCATGTTAGCACGCGACTGGTGCAGTTTGCATGGGTGCTGCGTGTCCTTGGCTCCCCACAGGGCGTGACTGTGGCTGCCTCCGAGACCTTTCCAGACACAGAAAATTCACTTCCTACCTCTGTACATGAACAGGCCAGACGCTGGGGGCATAGCCTGCCCTCCTGGATTCACTGCGGATGCGCCAGTGTCCCAAGCCGGGGGGGCACCAAGCTAAAATATGATTTCATTTTCCTCAGGGCATCTCAGCAAACTGCCAGCTCTAACCTGCAGGATCGGACAGAAACAAGAAAAAAATGCACACAAGCTGATGCACAGAACATACCTGCCCCCCCCCCCCCCCCAAAAAAAAAAGAGACAGAAAACAAGACAGAAGCAATCTGTTTCTTTTCCTGGAAGGAGTTATTGGCATATGCTTGAGTTGGGTCCACAAAGATACTGTAGTGGCTGTTTATATACCTTTGCATTAGGGAAAGTCCTCTGCCACCATGATGTTAGGACAGGAGAAAATGTATGCATTAACACATAGAGTAATCAGGCAGTATTTAATCTGAAAGCTTTGAATTGTGGCTGCTGAAAATAGGGCCTGACCAACATGTGGGCTCATGAATCTTTCCTGACAGCCCTGCAGTTACAGAAGCAAGGAGTGGAGCCTCCTGGTTATAAATTGGTCATGAATAAATTTAGGTTGGCAATTAGAAAGTTTCTAATAATCAGAGGAATTAAGTTCTGGAAACTTTCAGACAGGAGAGGGAGCAGGCTGGGAACCTCTGTCGCACCCAGGTAGAGCAGTGTAGGAGAGGAGAGGGGGGATCTTGAAGGCTTGGAGCATTTGTCCTGCCCACACCCCTAGGGATTGCTTTGTACGATCTCCTAATGCTACAAAGCAATAGCCCTGGAGCTCAACTCCTCGCAGGCTTTGGGTAGAAACAAACCCCAGATGGTCAGAAAGAAAGGTCAGGTTGTCAGGGGCTACCTTGCTCCAAGCTGTTGATCTCCTTCCAAGGACCATAAGGACACCAAATTTCCAGCCTGAGCAGTGACCCAGGGCTTTTGGCAGTGCCTGTGACCCTGGGTGCTCTCATCCTGTGGCACGGCATTGGGACTTTCTTCTGCCCACAATCTCAAATTTGCTATAGGATACTAGAAAGCGTGTTGCACCACGCAGTGTGTGAATGCTTTTAAGTCTCCCACTGGAATAATTGTCCTGTGAACAATGGCTTGTGTTGACAACTCTAATGGCAACTCTGATGGTCCTTCAAATACCAAGTCATGGCACTCTGAGTGAGGACACATCATAACTCACCTCCTTTCCATGGACTCCTCTGTGAAATAACATTTTCTCACCATTATTTCCAAGCTTACAGCTGGCAAGGATGTCTGCTACACAGCACGATGGGGCTGGTTAGTAGCTCCTGGCTCAAACACTGGTTAAAAACACTACACAGGAGTTTTCTACACAGCAGCAATGAATTTCTAGAATATGTTACCACAAGATTGTGGAGGGAGGTGCAGATGCAAAAGACTGAACAAATTCACAGGCAGCAGGTCTAAAAGAAATAGTAAAGGGAATGGGCAGGTGTGTATCCTCTAGCACCCCTAATCCTGCTATTATAGATGCTGGGGAACTGCAAGGGGAGGGACTAAACTCACGTCCTCTCCCTACACAGCATCTCCCATCGGCAGCGTCAGAGACTCGGAGTGGGGTTAGACAGACCACTGGTCTGACCCAGCGGAGCACAGCTCGTGCTCCCAACAGGGCTGCCAGCAAAGTCTAGCACAGTTCGGTGCCAATGAGATAGGTTAGTGCAGCCACAACCAAGTGGTCGTTCCTACCTGTCAACTGATTTATGCACACCTTTGCCTTCTGAAGAGCAACCCGAAACCACGTGGCGAGCAGCGGGGACCGGGGAGAGCGAAGAGGCCAGAGGACCACACCACTGTGCCATGACAGGGACCGTGCCCTGCTTCCAGTGAAGCTATGGGTTGGAGAAGCAATTCCACCCCCACATCTCCCGGTTTCTATCCCGGGTGCCCTGACACCTGCCTCCCACTCAAGCAGAACCGCGGCACTGCCAGCAGAGGCCAGCCGTATCCACTGACTGAACATCTTTCCTTCCAAGGTCACATTCAGGTGGCTGGGAGTTGAGGAAGCCTGTTCACATCTGGGATGAGGACCTGCATGCATCGCCAACAGCAGCAGCTTGCCAGCCTCCCCCTGGACCTTGAAAAATGCTTCAAGCAACCAGAGCAAAAATGATGCCACTTTCAGCTAGTCAGACTTAATTTACTTCATTATGCCGTAAACTCTCTGATTTTTTTCTATTATCCACAGAGACTTCCAGGATGAGCTAAGACTCACATGTGCAATACAAATGAGATAAGCAGTAGAAATAAAAGATAAACAACCAAAAAAAAAAAAAAAAAAAGAAAATCCCTGTAAAGTTACTCAGGGGCTCCAGGGAGGAAGAGAAGGAAGAAGGAAAGGAAAAAGCCCACAAGCCTATTTCCCATCCTTTATTTAGATCACCTTTATACAGCATCTGACTGCAATAACACAGCTAGCAATGGCCCCTTCTTTTGTTTGATGGCTTTTGTAAATATGAGGTTCAAACAGCAGCTCTAAAAAGTCTTCGCTGTTGAGTTATTATGAAAAATATTCAGATGTTGTGCCCTCCCATTGGGTGCCCTTAGGTAAAGCTCCGGCTGATCTCAAAGATAATATTCTTTAATGCTATTTAAATATGAACACTATTACTTTTTCAAAGCATCTATCATTTTCATCAAAGCAGAGCTTCTTGATGAGATCCTGCCACATAAACCTTTATCAGCAGCGCAGTGCCCCGAGACACCACCCGCGCTCCACAAGCAGCCCAAAGCCGACGCGAGGGGATTGCTCAGCTCTGCTGAGAGCCATGCTGCGAGCAGGTCGGGGCCTCTCCTCAATATGCAAGGAGCGATGCTCCCCAACAGTTACAGAACAAAATATGCTGAAAAATACCCTCATACCAGGAGACCACTGGGGAAATGTTGAAAAGTACTTCCTCTGTAGTAAGAACTAGGTCAATGCATCTTATGAAGAAGTGGCTCTGTGCTGGTGTCAATGGTGTAATTTCTAGGCTGCTGATCAGCACAAATAGCTGGCTGCAGGTGGAAGACTTCTCTAATTCGGATGCACACAGTGGTCTGAAAGCTTTTGGGGGAGGAGGGAGAGTTTGCTGCAAAGACTTACCTGGAGATCGCTCAGACTGACTTATGGTTGTAGTGAGGTGGGTGTTGGGCTCTTCTCCCATGTAGCTAGCGATAGGATGAGAGGAAATGGGCTTAAGCTGCGCCAAAGGAGGTTTAGGTTGGAAATTAGGAAAAATTTCTTTACGGAAAGGGTGGTCAAGCATTGGAACAGGCTGCCCAGAGAGGTGGTGGAGTCACCATCCCTGGAAGTGTTTAAAAAACGGGTAGATGTGGCACTTGGGGACATGGTTTAGTCTAGTCTACCCTTGATTGGCTTAGAGTAGACTTGGTAGTGTAGGTTAATGGTTGGACTGGATGATCTTAAAGGTCTTTTCCAACCTAAACGATTCTATGATTCTATGATCGCTGAAAGTGAGTTGAGGAAAAAATGACCGACTCTTCATTTATTTAAAACAAGAATATGGCACAGGGGTCAGCTGCACGAAGTGAAGGTCGGGCCAAATTCCCACTTAAGGACGCTATGAACTGGAGGTTGCACAGCACCCAGGAATGAAGCCTGTTATGAGTTGAGGGAAAAAGGGAGGGCGTGGGTACATCACCAGTCTCCACAGGGCCACTGCTTCTGTCAAGGCAGGGACAAGGACTGCAGTACTTCAGCACGACTAGGGATGCAGTGCTTAAACAGGTAAAAGCAGATCTTTCTGCTTCAGAGAAGGCAATCCCAGTATAAACTCAAAAGCACCTGAGTGCGACAATGGTATCTGCAACTTCAAGCTCAAAACAATACTAAAAACTATTTCCAAAATAAAAAAAAAAAACCACCCAACAGAATTTATACGAAGAAAGAACCAAAAGCTGAAAACCTGAAATAAGCAGAGCCCAAAACACAGCCATCTCTGTAATTTGCTCCACTTTCCACTTCTTGCTTGTAAGCTATACTTACTCATATACCAATAATGCTGTGCGTAGAAATTAGCACATTAGCACTTTTTTATCTTGATGAAAGGCAGGCACGTTGAGTTTTCAGAGACACCTTATCAATGTGGGCAGGGGGAAAGGAGAGAAACATGCAGGGCTGGAAACATTTAAGGGGCAACAGAGAGAATTCAACCGTAAACTGGACCGGATTTGCCACAAGGCCACGGTCAGCATCAGTGGCGCAGAAGTAGTTCGGAACAGACAGTATCATCTGCTGTTAACATATAGGTATCTACAAGACCAAATGATTTGAAAATGTCACAGTCACCAAGCAAACCTTGACTGAAGGACAGTCTGAATACTAGTATTTGAAAACCGGGAAGATCAGTAAATCCAGAGTTTCCTCTTTCAGGTCCATTACATCTCCCCAGAAAACTGAAACACATTCAGATGCCAAACACAGCAACAGCCGTGTTTAGACAAGAACCAAAAGCACTTAAATACAGCCTTTTTTGAAGAAGAAATATGCATCACCAGCAAATCACTCAGCCCAGAACTGCAGCTGGTTCACAGTAACAGCAGATTTTACACCTTTTAACTACAGATTATGCTAAGGGGTCCAATCCTACTCCTAGAATTGCTCATGTCTCCCAGACTTTGCAGCACAGAGATTAGTACTGGGTTTCCCTACTATTGGTATCAGTTTAGGGAGTACAGCAACACCTGCTGATCTCAGGAGTAAACTGGATAGGGTGCATTCCCCTCTCTGCCCCCAGCAAGGCGCCTTACGCGTTCTGCGTGAAATAAACTGAGAAAATAAATACTGGGACCTCACTTCAAGCTGTTTCTAAACAGCAGACCCTATTTCTTCACACTCAGCTCCACAAAGTAAATTAAAGGAGGATATCTTTAGTCCAGCAAATACATCGCAGTCAACTATAAAGGCAAAATATAGAATTGGATAAGCGTGTCCATTGTTCTCAAATGTTTGTGCCATCCCCTTTGTTCCTCACTGTTCCTTGCACCACAGCTGCCTGGTTTGGCTAAGCCTTAGGAACAACCTTGCTTAGAGCTAACGTTGCCATCGTGTGGCAACCTTCACAAACAAAACGGTACTTCTGCAGTTTTCTGTATCCCTGTAGCTTTAAAGAAAGGACAAACCAGCACAGGTGGCACAACACTAATGGTTCGAAAGAAAGGTGGACTACTGACACGATACAGAGCTGGGAAAGGTTTCAGAGAGCTTTCATGAGTTGCTAGGAGGAGCATCAGATGCTGCTCACATGGAACATGCTGCCAGAAAGACATGGCACAGGTACCAAAGACCGGTATATTCCATTATTTCTCTTCTCCCCTTTGGTCCAAGTTAAAAAAAAACCAGTACTTTCACAGCAGTTGATGGGAGACATGGTATTACAGAGCCAAGTTTTCTTCTAAAGCACATAACGCTCTCTAGTGCTACCAGCATCCTAAACGCCCCTCTCCCCCAGCACGCCCCTTTCCATGGCGCAGCGCCAGGGCTGACGCAGCCGGCCCGCAGGCAGGCAGCCCTCCCTTTAGGCGCCTTGTAAGGTTCCTCTTCAGGGAAATGGTTACAGCACGCTTTGTATCATCGAAATGTTTCAGGTACCTCAGCAGCTGCCGAGTGGCGTCGGTGGGAATGAAAACACTGGACAAATTGCTGCAGTCTTGGCCAAAGTTATTCCGTGGAAGCAAGTACCCTTAAAAACGAGCAAACGTAAAAAAAGCATTTGGGAGCTCGTTATGATTGAAGGCACATCTATTTTCTCTACAGGCACTTTTACCAATTTTCCCCCAGTCTTACATAAGTGAGCTTAACGGCAGTACATAAAAACCCCAAAAGAGCCCTAAGGAACAACTCTTGCACCTTAAAGGACCTCCAGGTTGATACACCTTTCAAGTTACCTTCAAGTTAAGAGAATTGCAGAGTAGGTGGATTTAATGACTTTAGAATCCAATTTAAAATCAAGATCTCCAGATGCTCGAACATGGGTTTTAATCTCAATTTGCATAATTTCTGATTTTTTTTTTCCTTAGTTGTTATACTCATTCGTATCAACCATGTGCTTGAACTCAATTTCCAAAGGCATATAAATAGCTCAGGACAACATTGTGTAACTTTTAAGTGTTTGAGCATACAGATGCCCAATTCTGGCTGAAATAAGCAACTCTAGCCATGTAACTACTTAAAAGCACATGCTTATCAGTGTATTTCACAATATATATTTGACAATATATTTAAAGGTCCTAATACCTTCAATTTTTAAAATACATATTCTCCCTCCTCCATTTTATATGACTGTAAAAATAATTTGCTTTTCAGTTACAAGAGATCTCAAGACTTCCACAATTTCTTCATTCAATATGAAGAAAATATATCCCCTGCTAACAAACTACACAGGAGAAAACATAGGAAAAGATGGATGCTGACATTCAGAGACATGTAAACATTATTTTATAGTGCAAAGACTAAATCGAGCACCTCAATGTTTCAGATGAGTCGAGTAATTTTTAGGTCATGTCCACTTTTACTTAATGGCTTTGATTAAAAAGCAGGAATTATATGCCACAGTTTAAGGAACTATAATTAGGCTCAGGTCTTGACATAAGCTCTTAATTTTAAACATTCTGCAAAGCAAGCATGCTTAAACACAAGTCACCAATTCCCATCTTGTTAATATATCACTCATTATTGTACCTGCACTTACAGGACAACTGTGGTGTTAGACATTGAAAGTATGGAAGTATTCCAGGTCGCTGCTTAAAGAATAGTGGAAGTTTTTTAGAAAATATGGAGTAATTTAAAGCATTTGAACAGCAATTTGTCAGTCTTTCAAACACTGACATACTTATATTCTAACCCGAACACATACTTTCAGTTTATGCCTTAATCAATTACACTAATTATTCTGTATAAATTATTTCTCATCTTTCACACCCAAGACTGTGCAAGTAATTTCGTTCATTGCCAACCATTTCAATAGGAGACTGCTTTAAAATGTCAGGATCTGACCTACTTCAAATAACTGGGTATGCAAATATTTCAACTGGCATTGGGTATAAAATAGTGAGCATAGTCTGTGTGGTCAACTTCACAGAACGTGGCAAAAACATTTCTGCGTGTTCCAGGGAAACAGCAGAACCCAACATTTGGACAGTAATAAATGAGACGGACAACAATTCTTGGTCAGAAGCAAAAGTGAAGTTATGATTACAACTTAAATCAGCTGTTTAACCATTTGCTAACTTTGACAAATCAGAACAAGGGCACAAAGTCATACATAACTAGAAGTTCATTTTATTTCTGTGCCTTCTGTGCCTTCGGCGCCTTCTCTGACTTCGGCGCCTTCTCTGACTTCGGCGCCTTCTCTGACTTCGGCGCCTTCTCTGACTTCGGCGCCTTCTCTGACTTCTCTGGCTTCTTGCCTTTTTTAGAAGACATCTTCTGGAGCTTCTTCATTTCGTGCTTGATGATCCTGTTTCTCTGTAAAAAAGGAAAATGTTTACTATTCATCAGAATGAAAACACCAACAGCTCAAATATTATGCCTTAATTTCAATTCTAAGTTTTCAGATTCTGCCCTTTTTGATAATTGCCCTTTGCTAACCAGTTATATTTATATTCCATAGTCAAAAGATTTACCATGTATTACATTTAAAATGTCAAATTCCACCTAAAACTGTTCCGATCTACCAAGGGGACAACATCATTCTGGCTAGTAACTTGGGCACCCCAATATTTCATGTGTAATGGCTTTCATTATAGAATGGAATACTAACAGCAACCCATCAAGAATATCTGATTTCATCACCAGGTAATTCCTTCCTCAGCTCTAACTTGGAGGACTGACACACAAATCATGTGGGTTTGAGTGATCAACAACTGAAGAGAAAGCAGTGGCCAAAGCAGCATGAAAAATTCAAGGTATTCACATACTTTGTGTCACTCCATAACCCAAGCCAGCTATAAAAGTAAAGCTACTAGCATCTGTATGCGACTCTAAAGTCAAAGCAACAAACATTAACCCCATAAAGAAGCGACACTCAAGCACTCACCATTTTCTTTGCTTTCATAACCTTGTAGCGATCAAAGTCAGTCATTTTGGCTTTCTGTTTGAAAAGAATCAGTCATGAAGCTCTGATATATACATATGCAAGTAGTAAAACACAAGTGTTTCAAAGCATTCCACCAGTAATTCTGATCATCTCCAAATTAGGTTTAGCTGCACATCTGGAACTAGTTTACTATTTAAGGCCTTTGCTGGGAAGTGATAGTGCAGGAAAAAAAAAAGGTGGCTATAGAAATAACTGAACAAAACCATATTTACTGTTAAAATACAAGAAGTTGAAGCTGATAGGTAGCAACTTCTAAAAATCTATGCCTTGTCTATCTTTAATCTTAGCCTGCAACTGAAAACGCACAGTTTATTAGATTGCACCTAATTTTAATAAGCAGAAGCAGTACAACATGTATTACTCATACAGTAGAAAACTGTACCTTTTCTCGGGCTTCAATCTTCTTTGCCCATCTCGTCGCTGCCCATTTTTCATTTATATTTTCCTTCTCCCAGGCAAGTCGCACACACTTCTGACGAGCACTGCATTAGAACAGTCACAAAATTATATTCACAGTCTTTATAAAAAAAGGTTCTCTCTGATGCTGACCCACCAAGTCTCATACAAGTGAAGATCACCCTTCAATGTTACTTCAGTCACTTACTTTAAGTCAATGCCACATACATCTCTGTGGCCTAACTAACAATTTTGTTGTGCAAATGCTTTGCTAGGACTGACAGATGAGCAACTCCAAGAGGCATACTCACACACTGTTTCTAGCACTGCTTCAGAATCAGAAAGGCAGCAATTTTTGTTTCTCAATTACAAAAACTTGTATAGTAGCTAAGCTAAAGAGAACAGAACGAGTTCAGCCTCCTGCAACTCCAGTGTAGTTCTGTAGGCAGGGAACATACTTAATGTCTGAAGGTGATCTAAGCAGTAGCAAAAGCGAAGTTGCACAGTATTTACTGCAACTGCTTCCCCCAACAGCATCCACCCGACCACTACCTGCAAGTTGCCTAGGCCAGCGCACTATTTCCTTTGCTCTTGAACAGCAGTTATCAACCAATATTGGTAACAAAAACTTAAATGTATTCAACTATGATAACATGGTCTGCCAAATTTTTACTGTGCACACATTAATCCATTGACTTAATGTTGTATGAACTTTTCTAGATTTAGCAAGCATCGCATCACATCATCCAGTCATCCAAGTGACAGCATGTTTTTTTATACAGGTTGAAAGAAAACTCACCTGTGTGGGAATTTGAGAACAAAATCAGTCAGCTGCATGCACTTGAAGGGCATAGCCTGCCTTCTGACACCACTGCAGGGGCCATCAACTAGTGCCTGAAAAAGGAAAACAAATGTGGGGGTTTTGTAGCAGTCTGCCATCGTCGTTGGTTTATATAGCAGCTTCCTAATAATGTATGAACAGTATCTTGACAACAGTGACAAAACTGAAATATATGTTATGCCGACAAAACCCAAGTTTGTTAAGCATCTACAGAGAAAGAATTGTAAAGGCCCACCTTTGTCTTTGGAAAAAAAAACAAACAACTTTAAAAAAGCACACAAAACTAAGGTGACATATTTAATCTTTTTCTTCCTCCATTTTTTTCAGGAACGTTAAGCAAAGAGTCCCCTAACCCAAACATTTACTTTAAACATACATTAATGCCATTCCATTCACAAGTTTTAGACTCCAACTGACATCACTTGTCCACTTCTACTCCTAGGAAACATAGCAGAGAAGGGAATATATCACTCGCCAGTGAAAATACCTTGCCACTTAAAGTTTCAAACACGACAACAGCTGTTAAATCGCATCTTTTTGTCAACCGCTTATTTTTTTGAAAAACCTATTCACAGAGAATCTCCTTTAAACTCGATACACTCTGTCTTAGTGTACAAGCTTCTGTTAAGGTGGCAAGGTACCTGAATAAAGGTACAGCACTCATAGCTTACCCTATTTTGGTCAATGACATCCACGATGGCCACCAGCTTGCCAGCATGTGGCCCGAAGGAAATGAAGGCAACTCTGCCAATCTCGACGAAGCGTTTGAACACCTGGGAGCGGGTAAGAATTGACAGGAGTTAGGCGAGAACATACTTAAGGCCACCGCTAGATTCAAGCCCTTCACGGCCTTTCAAACAGCTCCCCAAGTTTTCGCAGTGCACAAAAAAAAAACCCCTTCCCTCGAGCACAGGGCCCACGGTAACCCCCCTCAACTGCTTTCTGCCGGCGCCGGCCCCGCGTGGAGGCCGCAGGCAGGCGGAGGCGCCGGGGAGAAGCAGCGAACCCCGCGGACCGGGAAGAGCCAGCGGCGGTGGCGCCGGCTTCCACCGTGCCGGGCGCGGTCCTCCCAACGCGGCCCTGCCCGACCCCCAGCCGCGCCCGCCCAGCGGCCGCATGCGGGGCCGGGGCCCGACCCAGCCCGGCACGGCACGGGTGAGGCGGCCGCGGCCTTCCCCCCCACCGCCCGGCTGCCGCCCGGCCGAGCGCAGGGAGACATCCGCGGGACGGCACAGGCGAGGAGCAGGACGCGGGGAGCAGGAGGCGGGGAGGAGGGAGGCCGGCGGGCCGCCATGCCGCGGAGGCCCCGGCCGCCCGCACGTACCATGATGGCCGCCCGCGAGCAGAAAGGGAGGGGGGGCCCCGGCGGCGGCCGGAAACCGCCTCTGAGCCGCCACTGCGCATGCGCGGAGGCGGGGCCTAGCGGGCCGCCTGCCCCGGGCGGCGGCGAGCCGGGGCGGGCGGCGCGGCGGTACGCATGCGCAAAGAGAGGGGGCGCGTGCGTATTGGAGGGAGGCGCGGGGGCCGGCGTCTGCGCCGTGTGCGCGCATGCGCGGTGGCGGGCGGGGGGCGGCCCGGCTGCGGCTGCGGGGTTGCGGCGGCGGGCGAGGGGGAGCAGGCCCTGGGCGCAGCTCGTCCCGCTCTCTCGAATCAGCGAGCTGCGGTTCCTCCCGAGCTCGGGGTGGGGGGTAAGGACAGCCTCGGTGCTCCGAGCCGGCGGCTGGCAGCGGGTTCGGTTGCAGCCGCCGTGGGAGCGGCCCGGTGGCAGAAGAGCCCCGGAGAGGACGGGAAGTGCAGAGGCTGTGCCTGTGCTGCGAGCTTGTTGCGTTTGAGCTCAGGGGAGAGTTGGCAGAGCACAGCCAACGTGCTGTGAGGCAAGTCGCCGACATTTCCCGTCCCTTCGAAAAGCAGAACGCTTTAACGAGGGGGATGAGTGAAAAATGCACCAAGATTGTGCGTGGTTTCCCGTATCCCGGTGCAGAACTGGCCCGATTTGAAGGAGCAGCTTGGCAGCACGCAAGGCGAGACTCTGGGTACAACAGAACAAATGCAAGATGGCCTTAGGAAGGAGATGGAAGTAGACATTCAGAACTTTTAGAGAGGGTAAAACCAGCATTACAATTCAGCTTAGTAGGTGATGCCACCAGATGGTGAAAAGTTCGTGGTTTGAAAACAAAAGGAACATTTAACTGACCCTGCACTACAGGCACCGCAGATCAGAGGGACAGGCAGCGCTCTTCTTGCGGGGGCCGAGCGTCTGTCCCTCCTGTTTGTGGCAGGAGACATCGTGCTGATGCCAGTGTCAGGGACGCACACGCTGCCAAAGAACGTGTTCGTTCCGTTCTTGGCCCGTGTTCGTTCCGTTCTTGGCCTGTGTACTCTCCGAGCTCCAGGGACACGTGCAGGACTGCTCTTACTCGACTGCTTGGAACCTCCTGCCACACGCGTGACATTTCCTAGAGAGCAAAGACGCGGTGCGAGCTCTCCGTGGTGCACGCAGGACGGACCCTTCCGACCTCGGGCAGAGCTGCAGAGACAGGGTGCCGGGTGGAGAGAGGTCTAAAGCGTAGTTTGTTGTTTGTGCGGTTTTGCTTTTATAATAAAAGAGAGCAGGTAAAAAATGCACTGAAGCAATTGGTGCAGATATTTTATGCAAGTGAATGGATCATTGAAATGTTAATGAGCGCTTAAGTCCATCGGGTATTTTTGAAAGTTCTGACCAGAACACTCTTACAGCAGTATTTTACTGTGCTTTACAACAGTAATATATTAATACAGGTATTAAAGCAGTTATTTTTAAACAACATCATCTAGGTCAAGTCAGTAGAAGGTGATGGCTTTTGGATTCTTCCATTTTGCAGTGATTTGGAAAAAACAGTATTTTTCATTTTCTTCATTTGATCTAACATTACACTCCAGTAAATGTTAGATCAAACATTTTGGTCTAAAATCTTGGTCTTTTTAGCAGCCTTTGTATTTTTTATGGCAGAGATACTCAAAGGTCACCAGTGACTGCACTGATGACTTACTGAGTATGCAAGGGTTGCATCTGTTCTTTGTAACTGCAACTTGCACGCATACATTTCTGCATCTGTTAAGATCATAAATGACTGGAAGAGGCATCATAAAAAACACCAAATTTGGGCCGTGCCTTCATATCAAACACTGAAATCAATTCAGGACTTAAAGCTTAAAAGCATTTTCTGCCATGAATACACTTTTATAAACATGCACTAGGCCTGCACAGATGTTGCTGAGCCAGTAACTAGATACTGCCTTCCTCTTGCTACACAGAAAAACACTCATAAATTAAGTATAGGTGAGCACTTTTTGTGATACACAGTCTTCACTTCTTCACTGCCATCCAAGTGAACACATACTGTTCCTGAAATAACAACTGAATTTAAAAATTGAATAAAAACTTCCCAAATTGGGTACAATCGACTGTCATACTCAGCATTGTTTACTTTTCTGTCCTCTTAACTCCTCTTACCAATGCTGAATGATGCCACGCAGTACAGGTTACTGTTTTCTGCTGACAAGTTGACATATAGCTTTGAGAAGTTTGTTACTCCCCCCCGCCCCCGCTTCAGAAACACCCATATGAATTTAATTTCTCATCTCTTTCTTCTGGTGGATTAACTTCTTGCTGCTTCTCCATAGATGAGATTTTTTCATATTACATAATCCCATCCCTATTCCCAATGCCCAAGAGTTCTTTTTCTAACCAATCCGTATCTCGCTCGACTGTCTTTCATAACTGGGAATTGCTGCTTCAGAGCTATGTTATGGCGGTGAACCTGAAAGAAGCCCTAGAAAGTGTCAGTGTCCCCGAGTGAAATGTTAACGGTGTTTAAAAGTAGAGGTTCTTTATATATTTATGTGTGTTGTGTATATATTTAAAAAAAAAACCAAACAAAAAACAAAAAAAACAACCCCAGAAGAGTGGCTTGGTTTTAATCACCAGGGTTTTCTTGCCAAGAATATGGATTCTGGAGATGATGAGCACTGTCTGCTCCAGAATCTCACAGGATCAGTTCTGCAGCATGCAGATTTTCATCCCCAGGAAAGCATTTCAGAAATTTCCTAACCATCTGATAAGAATAACTTGTCTACCAGGATGAAATACTGCTACTGGGGGGAAAATAAATAAATAAAGTACATTTGGCTTAGCTTTTCACAACTTAATTTTATTAGTCTTCATATGCACGCAGTAAAGGGTATAAAAAGATAAATAACCTATAGTTTGTACACATTCCCAAATGCTGTTACCTTCACTGGCTTTCCCAGAGGCCTGTTCAGTTCCAGATGACGGGACAACATTATGCCCATTGATCTGGTTCTGGCTCACACTTGGTGGAGGATTTAGCTATGGCTACTGAGGCCATGACCATCCCCATTGCCTCCCCTCCCCTCCGAACACAACCACTACAGCCAAGGGTGGCCAAGCTGGCTGCATGGCCAAGCCGTGGTTTTTTTACTGTAACACTGAGCTGCAGCCATGGTGCTGGCTTGGAAGAAGCTGTAAGCTATGGCGGTGCAGCTGCCTGGCTCGAAGTTCAATAGTTCCAGCTTTTCCAGCTGAAACTTACAGGAGAGTATCCTGGTGATACAGAAGGGAGATTATATACATAGGGAGAAGAGGGAACCACCAAAAAGGAGAGCAGAAGGTCATTCAGGGAGGGAAGGCATTCTTCGATCAGATACTGGCTCTATCCAAGTACATCTAGAAGTCCAAAGATTTTTGAACAAATGTTCTTTAGCTGCCATCTCTAAGGAGACTGACTTCCAAGCATGTTCTATTTGTGCCAAACCACATCTGAATGGCCCTGCCATTCACAAACAAAGCAAAGCAAAGATTTTGTAGGGCAAGTAACTATACCAGAATAAAACTTTCATCAGAAATTTAGCAGCTGAAGAAAACATTTTAATGGTGTCATCCAACTGTCTTTTTTTACCTTTAACTGCAGTTCCAGATCAACCACACACGATAAGGCTTTTATCTCATGCCATCCTCTGTCACGTCCATGCATTCTGAAGTAAATTTTATGTTTTATCAGATGTAACTTGTGTGCCACAGAACACTTCATCAATTTGTAATACCTGCTGCCTTATCTGAAGTACTGCTACTCCAGTAAGACTGACAGGACATAGTAGTATACAAACAGAGAAGGGACAAAGGCCTCACTGCTGATCCTCTTGAAAAATCATTAATTTTTTTTCTTTTTCCCCATTTAAAAAGATATTTAGTTCCTTTTAAATCATCTATCAGCCTGTGAAAAACAAAAGAAAACAAAACCCCAACCCCATAACCAAACCTGAAAGTAAGAAGGTGATATAGAAACAAAAGACAGAAATTGAAATATTATTTATGGGTAAAAATACTGGCCACTGTTCTCCTATCTCACAACCTAATCAGTATGGGGAATAGATGAAGTTGGGATGGAAAACACAGTATGTGTCATTGGAATTCATAATCCAATGTTAACTTTACTTTTGAGTGTATGCATCAACAAGTAGGTATCTTACATGCAACACACCTGTGTGGAAACTACTACTCACAGCCTCACAGGCTTCAGCTTGTTAGCAATAGATGTTGAATACGGTGATCTCCCTTTTAGTTTTTACTTTCTCACGCTGAAAAGCTCTGTGCCTGAAATGAGTAACCATCCCTTCAGAGAGGAAAGATGCACGCAAGGGAAACTACACACAGAGGGAAGCAATCCTGAGAAGATGGAGAGGGAGGACTGTATTAAAGTGATTGGCAGCAGCTATTTGTATGACATTTGGGGAAATATGGAGCTCCATGTAGGTGCTGAATCTGGGAAAAAGGAGATGGTAGAAGGGGAGGAGAGAAGTGAAGCAGGATGCTTGTTCTTCCTCTTGCAGGTCCTGAAGAGTACAACAATCCCTTCTTCCTGCTAAGCCTAAGGCCCTTCAGATGTATTCCTCTTGCAGTTTCACAGATCATGTTATGCCACTATGAAGAGGAATTAACAGAGTACAAAGGGAAGAGATGGCAGATGATGTGGCAGGAGGTTTTGTCAAGGGTTATTTCAGAGGCCAGCTGAAGAAGATGAAAGCTATACAAAAGACAGGCAGGTAAAAGGGGCACTGACCATGAAGAACTCCTCGAGCGGCGGGTAAAATTGTGGTCTTAACGATTTAAAGAAATGAGAGGTTTGGTGAAGAATGCCTGGGCTTTCAAGGAATTAAAGTCAGCTCTTTGGAACATGAAGGCAGCAGCACTTCCAGGAAAGCTCTGGAGTTAATGCATTTGACAGAAGCATCTGCTAGGTAGATCCCAGTGCTGCTGAAGGAACACCGAGGCCAGGACAGTGGAAAGGCTGATCAAGGCACTGCAGCGATGACTGCAGCTCCAGCAGTGGGTTCCCAAACTCACCACAGAAAGGGTGTTCTGCTGGCCTGCAGAATGGCTCCCATTCCTCTTGGCCTTGAATGAAGGCCTTAACGTTTTCATGCTTCAGAAGGTCCCAGGTCTGAGCCTCCATCCAGACAGTTGAAATAATATGTACATGACAAGTCAGTACTGACTGCAACTGTCTGAGATCAACAATATGTGGGGAATACAGGTCAATGTTTCAGTATGAGAACCTACAGAAAGTACTTCTGTGAAAGTTAGAGAAAAGGACACTGAAAACTCTAGTGGCTTCTGGAAGTAACTATGAGACATTTAAATTTAGGTTCAGTTACTAAAGCATGAAAGCATTTTGTTCCACCTACAAAGCAAATCGTATGTACCATAGCAGAGGCATTCCGAGATCTCCATGGCACCGAAAGACAGAGCTCAGTTTTAAGACAGGCTTGAAAGTCCTGAGAAGTGTTGGTAGTTTATTACACCTTTATGTGGTGGGGATCAGTTTGGAACAGCAATAAAAACAATTCTATCCCAGCTGTTCCTTTCAGTTCCTGTCATTACCCAGTGCTTGTTCCAGTTTCGGAAATCAGATTATTGGGGGCTTTTAAAGTATCAGAGCTGCACACAAGAACAGCTACCATATTTCTACCTCTCACATTTCCTACTGACTTGTTGTTTAATTTTATCTTAAACAACTGACGCCATGATGAAATCCATCACCACTTGAGTTTACCAGTTAGCACAGAGTTAATGAACAAAAAAATAGTATGTACCTGGCAGGAAAAGGCTATTTTATCGAGCAAAGTGACATACCTGCCCATGTTTTCTCTGCTGCACACTGGACAAACTAGTTTTACACAAACAATTGCCAAAATATTTCAGAATCACTCCAATTCACCCTATCACAGATTCCTTTGTATCTCCTCTATTTATGCTTCTGGTCCTGAAGTCTTTTTGCCTGTCTTTATTTTGCCCTCCATTTTTCAAAAATAAAGTCCTGCTTAACTTAATAGCACTATAAAATTTTTGTTTTGTCTTCAGTAAAGTTCATTCATTCTAGAATAAATACATGTTCAACACAACTGATGTTCTTCCGATTACGTGATACAATACACAAGTAAACAAGGAAGAGAAGACTCAACAATGCCGTAGCTGTGAGGAAGACGAGGAGCCCAGCAAACAAAGAAGGTTTCAGAGGTAATTGGATCAGCTTGCCTTCTGCTGGAATCATGTTCGTGAGGCTTAACATGTAACCGAGTGACCATGCTATACTGCTGTTACCAACCTGAAACAAAGACAGAAGAGTCCTATTCCCATGGACTTTTCAGTCAAAGAAAAGAGGTTCCGAACGCTCAGCTGCTGATGCTGGCAACTGCCCTTTAAGTTAGCAAGGAGAAAACTTTAGTGGAGTATACGAAGAAGATACAGAACCATTTTAAATTACCCTTTTTTTGTAGTTCCAGAGGATGCTAATAAAATTGGTCACTGGGCTAAAGAAGTATTAGATGGATGGGTACAAGGATGTGTGGTGTATATGCAGACAGCCAGTTACGGGATTATCTGTGCAAGAACCACACTTAAAAAAAAAAAAAAAATCAGCACTACCGTGCTAATTCCTAGAATTAGCCCTTCATCTTAGCCAAATCCTAGGACGTTATTTAGTTCAAGCAAACAAAAAACCCCACAGAGTCCCACCAACATGGACAGAGGCGGCCAGGGTAAAGACCCCAAAGCAGGAACTCTATTTATCATCTTCTGTTCCATGGTTGGTTTTGTGCCTGCAAATGAACCAGCACAAGGCTCTTCCATTTAAAAAATAAACATAAGTAGAAAATTACTTAGGAACAGGTGAAACAGAAGCAAAGGGGGTACATTTGTATTTGCTCCGCAGTCCTCCTGCTTTGCTGTCTTTCCCCACTTCTAATTTGAGCAACAGAGTTTAGCAATTTTCCACCATCTTCTTCATTAAATCATCATCCTGCCACTTGATAAGCATAGGATCAAAGGGTGAAGATAGAGTGTCCCTTGTCCTCCCCATGGTAGTGGCCATGCCTTCAAATTTGGAAGCAAAGATTTCTTAGCAGTAGCTTTAGAATAGATATATACAAGTTCATTTCAAGTACTCTGTTTTTTTAGGAGAAAAACTGAGGTCAGGGAAGAGAGAAATGCAGCTATTATACAAACATTGTAAGCTGCCTCCCTCTGCCAACCGAAAGCCAATATCCCATCAATATACATTCTTATTCCAGAGAACCAGATTACAGCACAGATGGATGTGCCAGTGAGGATGAAAACTGCCCTAAGTTGCTTATCACCACTCACTGAGTACAAACCAGTGCTGCCAGTTCCCCCGAGGCTCTGCCAGCAGACACAAAAGCAGGAGTTCTCCTGTCCAGCTCAGCAGGGTTAGCTCCAACTGACCTTGACTGGCAAGATGTTTCAGACAGATCACTGCCTAGAGCAAGCCACTACTTCAACAAACTGGGGCAAGGTTTAACACACAATTATTTGACCCTTTCTCAACGCTCTTTAAAAGAATCTAGGCAACATCTCCAAGTAATGCTGCAACCCCGGGAACCAGGCTGAAATTCCTACTGAGGCTTGAAAAGTGGCTTTGTCTTACGCCAAACATCTGACAATCGTTTACAAAGGCTGTTTACGACCGTTATATTTTTGTAGGCTGCTGCATCTTCTGTCTCCTTCTAAACTCTTTTGGATTAAAATAACAGTAAGAGGAAAAAATTATTACTTACCTCCTTTTGAAAATGTATCTGTGGCCAAGTTTCTGCATCAAAGTTGTAACCATGTACAAGCAAGTAATAAATGAAATTGGCTGAAAAACAGTAGGATCTAGCATATATTTCTTCAAATTTAGGCAGCATAAACTGGAGCTGAAAGCATAAGGTTTTTAAAAAACATGTAAATCATGAAAAACAAATACTTTTGGGTTTTATAACTAGAGAATACTTTGGATTCGAATTAGAATTTATTAGCATTTTTCAGAAACACAAGTAAAGTTGTGGACAACTAGATACAGAGATTTAGAAAAACTCTGACAGTGCTATAGCTTATGTGGTAAAAATGAAAATAAACATAAGACTGCACATAAAAGATTGAGGATGTTACTGTTCCTAAATTTTCCATGTCATCTTTACAGCATGGTTAAAACTGTGAAATCAAATTTCGAAACCTAGTCCAAGTTTTAAGCATGCTAGAAATACTACATGGTTTGAAGCACAGTGGGAAAACAAATGTTTAGGTTGATACAGACCTTCTGAAAAGTTCTGAATACTTGTCCAGTCCATCTTCTTTTTATATCTCCCTTTTACAGATACAAAAGAAAAAAAAAAACCCAAACCACCCACTTACCTGTGCCCAGCTCTGTGAACAGAAAAACCACATACTTGAATTGAAGTCAGCTAGGGAAAAGTGCCCAGATAAATTCAAAGCATTAATTGTATAGTAGAATCCTGAGAAAGCCTATAGGAAAGGAGTAGATGACAGGCCTGTTACTTTCAGAACTACAGAAATCAAAAGCAAGCAAGCGCAAAAAGAAATGCTGTGTTTGCAAACCTACCACAAAATTCCCTTTAACTTTTGGCTGAGGTATTCCATTAAATGGACAGTCTTCTCTGTCTCTGCAAGCAGTGAAGTTAAACAATAAAGAAACCATCTCCTGGCACAGACCTGGGTCTCCGGTTCCATGGAAGTTCACAAGCTGGTTTGGGTAGTAATTTGCTGGTCTCAGAGACTGTGTACAAAGGCTGCCAGAGAAGTACTTCATTGTTAATGCAGTATTATAATTCTGAGGGTAACATGGATTATCCACATTGGAACTGGTGTTTGATTTCTGGGAGGGAAAAAAAAAAAAGAAAAAAGAAAAAAAAAAAGAACCCAACCAATAAAGGCTACTCAAAAGCAAGGAAAGCCTAATTTGACATTAACTACAGGTATCTTTTTAAACTGCATATACATGTATTTTTGTTCTTTGCTCTGTCATGGCTTATCAGTACAAAATTGTTAATCATTGTAATTCATAGAAACTCCTCAAAAAAATCATTGGCAAGATCAGCAAAACACTTACAGGAGCAGTTGGGCCTTTTGGTCAAATGGTACAAAACTCTCACCAATTTTTAACAAATACGAAGGTCTTTGTATGAAACCTGTGTTTGTCCACAACTAAGCACAACAGAGCTCTTACTGGGGTCTCCAAACTCCACCAAAGGGAAGCGAACACAAGCCTAAGAACCTACTCAGACAATTATTGAACACCTGCAAGAGCAACATAGCAAAGGGTCTTAAACAGACCTGGAGCAGCAACGCTAAGAGCCTTTTCTCAGCTTCATCTCTCCCGTAGCACTGGAAGCTGTGAGTGTAGACATTGTAGTTGTAACCATACAATTTCACTTGCAAGGTGCTATTGAAGTTCTCCTGATAGTCCTCTGGGATAAATGATATTTGAGTGGAAGCTCCTCCAAGATCCAGTGCACCTGTAGTCTCTTTTCTGTAAGGACGGACCCATGTCCTCCAGAGGTTTCTCTACATGTGAAAATAAAAGCAAGGCTAATTAGAAATACCACCTGCTTGTTCTCCCTTCCAGCTTTTCTAGTCTTAACTTCTGAGATTTCCCTCCCCCCCTCCTTGTCCTGCACCCTTTCCAAAAAAATGAAATCTTTAGCTCTGAGGAAAATATACAGATGTTTTTTACATAAGAGGGTTGTACTTTCACAGAGTGAAATGATCTCGAAAGATGGAAAAAGGAATGCAGCATAGCTTTCAACTCAGATGACAGCACAACGATCAAAGCACAGAACTAGCCAGATCAGTATCTGTACTAGAATGCAGGGAATTGAAGTCCAGATACCCATGACATCTTGAACAAATCTGGACAGAAACAGTATGAAGATTTGCTTGTTTCAAGGCAATAAGAATTATTAAAGAAATGGAATATTAAGAGATCACACAGGAAAAAAAAAAAAGAGTGAAAACAGAATGAAAAAACCACAAGAAAAGTCAAATGAAAGCTCCATCGGAATCAAAGGACAAGGACCCCTAATCTGCACATTTCCTTCACTGAAACTGCAGTGGCAATAAATCTGATCCATTCAGCTGGCATTTTTCTCTATTACCCAAAACACCTCCCAAATTCTGTATTTGATCTACACAGTCACAGTGCAGAATATAGATTTTGTATAATTATCTATCTCAGTATTTACCGTAGTATTATTTACTGAACATGATGATACGAATGTATACACAAAAAGGGAAAAGAAACTTTACAGGCTAGCAAATATACTCACAAGAAAATTCTACAGTGAAAGATTCCCATTAACAGCCCCTAGCAGAATTTGACTCTTAGCCCGTTGTCACAAGAATGGTGAAAATTTCTCTTGCCTACTAGTGATATTCCACACGTAGGTCTTCACGCAACTCTCTATACTAAACTGGCTCCACAGCATCCTGCAGTCCCTTCAGTAGTCTTTATGAATCTGCCATACGGAATCTGATATTTGGATTATTAAAATTCATGTGGTAGAAGATGGACATCACCCTGAAGTTCATGATGTCATTTTTTGTTGCATAAAATGCACACAATGAGAAAAAACTCTTCCGGAACGTGTTATTCCAATACCATTTTTCTTAACTTTGCAAGAGTCAACAACACATTCACCATGAGCTGTCACTCAGATCACCAACAACCAATTCCAGCCTATTAATTGCTGCATTCTGACATGAACCATTCAACCAGGACGGCTAACAATACTCAGGGAAAATTCTTTCAACCTAGCGAGACCATCTGGAAGAAGTGCAGTTAATGCTAAGGGCAGCACACTGCTGCCATGAATGCAGATGAGCAGCTGCCGGTCATCTTGGTACAGCTTTTACTGGGAACAAAATTATACTGAATATCTATATATAAAAAGGGATCTTCCAACACATTTGACTCCCTCTCTGCTATGAGGCTCCTGCCTGACCCTATTTTGAGTTCAGGGACAGCATAAGTATCATTATATTGGTATCACTTTGTCTGCACAAGATAGTTGGTATCACAGCCCACTGCTCATAGCCTGCAGCTTTTCAGCAGTATTGGAATGAACAGTGTATGAGGGATTTCTGGCTCAGCTGAGGCACGTTTGGCCACACCAACTTAACCACCTTCACTGCTTCAAACAGTCTTGTCCGCTTAAGACAAGTGAGCCAACATTGCCAAACAATTTAGAGGCCCCTAAGCTGTACAGATCCTTCACCAGTAGAGCTGCAGGGACAGCAACCACCTGAGGAAGTCACAGAAAAGCAGAAGAAAACATCTTTAGTTGGTACCACTGTCAAGACAATCAACACCTGTCACACTTAACATACCAATGCATTTAAGAGCAATGCAACTTCTGTTTCTAGGTAAGGCATCCGATGTCTTTTAGGGAAGAGCCCTGTTTTGTAGATCAACAATTTTACCTTTGCCATATCACGTTCCCGTAACATCATGTTCTTTGATTTATGTTTGCTTTGTTCTATTATTGCCACAAAAAGACCCTGTTACATATTTCAGTGCAAAATGGAAGTTATAGCTATGATGTTAACAGGCATGTCCTCTCAAACTTCTCATTTATAAGAAAGAAACAGTGAAAAGAAAAGCATGCAGTTTTTTCCACACACCTCTAAGAAATTGCCCATTAAATAGTTGGCTGTTATCCATCCATACACCCCTTCCTCTGGCCCAGTTATGATTTGCGCACCCCTAAATTCAAAAGGTTGTGCTCTGAAGTAGTTTTGAATGCTTGCAAGGACTTCACTGGCTGCCGTTTCATTTTGCAACCTAAGCAATTCACAAAACATGAGACACTGAGCATCTGGAAAGGCAATTTCATATGTATTGTTCACTGACTAGCAATTCAAGAAAACTCCTACAATCAACTAATAAAAAAAATAGACATCATTTCCCTAAAGGGGAAGCTTATGATAGGGAACAGCCAAGTATCCAGCATTGTTTCAGCAAGCAACTCCCCCACTACATACAAACTTCACTCTTTATCATACAAGTTCATAGGTGTTCTGTTTCTTATATATGTTTTTTCTTTTTAGTGAACTGAGTGCTTGTATGACAGCTGCTGGTTAAAACAATCCTGGAGCCTTTTTTCCCACCCTGTTTAGCCACAGAATAAACATAAAGAACCAGTTTGTGCCAGGGCTAAAGCCACAGACAGACCCCAAAAGCCACATTACACCACATTCACACTCAGAAAACTCTGCAGTGTCTAGCTTTAATCTGCCTTTGCTGCCCACAGATACGCACAAACGTTATCTGTTTACATAATGCTGAATTTTAAGACAGCTATGGAAGAGAAAATTAAACCCTGCCTTCTCCAGAATAAAGCAAGCATTTCTTTTCAATACAGCATAACAAAGGATTTTTATACAGCCTCTCTATCCCTGTCAAAAAAGTTAATTAACTTAAATCGGCTGGGCTCCATTTCCTTTTGAGATGGCCAACTTCCAATGGATAAAAATGCATCCAGTACATTTTTCACATTCTGTTTTCACAGACTGCTATGCTAGTACACATACAGAGGAGTTCAAGTTTCTGCCATACCTCAGCAGTCTCATGCCAGCTGTAGCCCCCAGATAAACAGAAGTGTTTTTATGCAGATGAACTGGTATTCTCTCCTTGACTTTATTCAGACAGTCATCAAAGGGTTTGGCAAGAGCTCCAGGATTACTCTCATAGCTGGATATACCAGGGCCTAAAAGAGAACAAGTAGATTGGTTTCATTCTGCTTTGCCAACTACAAATTACCCCAATTAGCAAACAGGTGTTAAGAGGAAGAGATTTCCCCCTTCCCTGCTGTAATTGCAAACAAGGATAGGGTGGTTGAAAACTACCAGTGCTTAAGGAATAAACAATGTAGTGACTGCCTCAGCTGTGTGAGACAGAGAAGATACTTGCAAACTGCTCGCCTGTATTTCTCTGTGTATACATACACACCTAGAGTACCATACCTAGAGTAAAACATACAGTATAACCATATAACACCACAATGACAGCAGTGCTATATTCATGAGGAAAACAGGTTTACTCATGGCAGATGCTGTAGAAAATAGCACATCTAATGGATATAAAATTTCTCTGATCTGCGCAAGTATGGAAAATCCCTCCTTCCACAACCTAAGACAAAGATTTCCTAATCTGGTTTGCCACAGCTGTCATGGACCCCATGGCACCTCTACAGCTCACTGCTCTCAGCTGAAAATAAAATAAAGAAGCTTTTGCAAGGAATTGCTAGTGAAATTTCAAGATGCACACAAATCTTGTGCTCTTGAAGTCAGAGGTCCAAGTCTAGGCTGGTGCATGAACTACTAAGTATTTCACAGCTTTCCAAATTTTCAAAGCCTTCAAATAACAGGAGTGAACGTTACACCATGCTGCATAAGGCGTAACTATTTCAACAATTAACATCAAAGTCTTTCCTCCCTTGCTCAACACTCCAAGGACCAGCAGGACCTCAACTTGTTCAGGCTCAACTTGGGTGTGAATAAAAACATTCCTTACTAAAATTCCCTAGCTGAGGAAGTTGCACAGGGAGAAATCCAGGCATTCCCATGAAGCCATTGCCCCATAGAGAACAACTCTGCAAGAACTCCATCTAGTTCTCCTGTAACAGCCATCTCTCTCACAACCTGATCCCAAGCTAAGCAAAAGGTGGCTCTTATAGATTTAAAATGAGAACCCATTTATGATCAGCCACATTGCATTGATAAAAACAGAAGAAAAAATATGCAAGACTTCACAGACTCCACCACTCCCTTTTCTACAGTATGAACTTAAACATGAACATTACCGTGCCATCATTACACGTTCACAGCCCCGGTTTGGAATAAGACTTTCTAGAAGTCTTAAGTCTAGCACAGACAGGCCTGAAGCTGGAACAAAAGCTGTTACCAGAGGAAAACAGAGCAGCAGCTGCTGCTTTACATCCTCAGCAGCTGCTGTTGCCTCACACTCCCTTGGTGGCAGCAAACTCCATCTCCCAATGTTCAGAGAGAGCAGGTCACAAGGCAGTGACCATTTTGTTCTGGACAACTGCCTGCTTTGCTGATGCTCTGAGCCTGACTGGGACAGATTAATTGCACTACATAGAAAGGGTTTTGATTTGGGGCTGGCTCCTACACACATGGGCAGAGGTACCTAATAAAGGCAGAAATTAAATCATAAGACCACCACGGAACTTACAAAGTAGTTGATCATTTGACTTTCAAGTTCCGTAGGTATGTGAAAGTCTGCCTCTCGGTATGCCCAGAACCATCCCCCATTTTAAGCGCTTAAGGCTATGGTTAGAGGGTCACTAAAGAAACACTGACACATGTGTTCACCACTGCGCTCCACAGCTTAGTTGGGGACCTCTCCCATGAGCCCTCTGTCTCCTCCAGTGCAGAGTCACCCAAGACTGGAGCAGTGAACCCTGGTAATTTTGTACACTGGAGGATGAGGAGTAATTTGGTTGGCCACGGTTAAGGCCCCTCCGGACCTGAACAGTTCACAGCAATTTGGACTCCTCCGTATTGCAATTTTTTGTATTCCCCAGAGGTAAAACAAAATCTAAACCAATTAAAACAAATTCACAAAGTACTCCTCTGTCATTTTTTGAGAATAACAACACAGTTTCTCTGTGCATTTTTCTCACACCAGAATTCCTACAGGCAACATTCCTAATGAGTCAAGACAAGAGCTAGCAGAGTGTACCTCCCACCTCGGCAGGCTGGCCGCCACTCCTGCCGTCTGTAAGGACACACCATTAGGCACATGACAGTGCATTCCTTCTGTGCACGTTACGCTTGCTTTCCTTCCCTTGTTCTAAAATTGCTAAGAATGTCCACACATATATTTAACGCTGAAGTCAGAAATGTTGGTGCTGTTAGGAAACCATTGCCTTCTACTCATCTCCTGGTTATTCATGGCTACATCTCCAGCACCTATTTCCAGACACAAAGAGGGATGCAGGATTTTGCATGATCATGACTCAGAGACAAGGAAAGGGAAAAATTCTCTTTAAACACCACAGTTGTTATCAGAGATCAACAAAATCTGCAGTGAGACTTCCTGAGTTGCCCCACCTTCTCCTCTTACCTAACTTGCAAACCCAAACCAGTGCACTAAACAAAGCAGTACTGCTGAAGTCAGTGTCTTAGAGGATAATGTAAAGCTCATTGAACTCAGAGTAGCAGAATTTACAAAGTTTGGCTTCCTGCAGAAATCCTTCATGGACTAGCTACTGTTTAATAATGTAGATTCCTCTCCCCCTGCCTGACCACCTGTCCTCATAAAATGTGTGGAATTTTGCTATCTTTGAAAGCTTAATCAAATGTCACTAAAGTTGACTAAGAGATTCAAAAGCTGTTATGAATGAACCCACAAGAAGCTATTAGAACATATACTTAACCATACTGGAGTGTGAGCAAAAGTCAGTCTAGTCTAGCATCCTCTCTCCGAGGGGAACCAATGCACAACCTCAGACAAAGGCAAGGCAGACAGCCAGTGGTACTTGTCGTGGGACACCTTCTAGCAGTGCACAACTACAGGTCTTCCCAAGCCAAAGGCCAGACCTGCATACTTGATACAACTATGACATCCTGTCAGAAAGAGTTCTGCAAGTTAGCTATTTTACTTGATAATTTTATTAGACTTTTCCTAGTTCTGTAGTATGGAGAAGCTTTTCCTGTTCACCTTCTTGAATGCCTTTCATCATTGGTTGCCTCGGTTGCCTCTTTCCAAGTATTTACAGAACAATTCCAGATGAACTGCATAAGCCTTATTTTTCTAGAAAACCTGACTCGAACAGCAGAGAATTTTTTTTAAATATCACTAAGACTTCTGGAATATAAAAACTGATTCGTCAAGCTCCCATAGCACAGCTGACACCCATTTTTGCCTCCATCAAGTTAATGGCTAAAATCTAACAAGGGCTAGATCCCCATTCTTCTCAAAAGACTTTCTATTCCAAGCTATTTTTAAATATATTTTATACTTTCCTTTTAAAAGAAATAATTTCAGGGCACAAGGACTAAACATTTACAAGGCCTGATTCTCAGTAGATCGAATTCTGTCTGCAGCAATCATTCACTGTAATGGAGTAAATCAAGTCTAGCTACAATTTCGTTTTTCCATTGCAGATTAGAGCACCCTGCTGTATCAGTAGGAGAAGGAATGATGCTGACAGATGTAAACATAGTCTTAACAGTTTTTGCTCCCCAGCACTGAAAAGGGAACAAAGCAGAAAAAAAACAGTGTAAGTTTCCAGATAACCTCTTCTTGGAGGCTAGAAAGAAATAAGGAACTTCCATTTGAGCTCACCTTTCACATTGCACTTGAAGGTTTGGCTTACTACTCCCGTGTCATTTTCTTTTTCTGCTGGCCATTCATAGACATAGACTGTAGTCCGAGAGGATCCAGCATCAAGGACTATTCCATACTGGGAAGAAAAAAATAATACATTAGATCAAGAAACAAACGGTGGTAGCTTAAAGGCCCATATGCAGCTGTACTTCTTTGCACCATCAAACACTTTAGAAAACGTATGCACAGCATATCTACAAGAGAGATTAAGTCTAGTGTTAGGCGCTTAGGCATGAATCCAACAGCCAAGCACAGAATGAATCTGGCTGCAAAACAAAGAACTTACTACGTATCTTCAATAATTAATTCAGTGGGGATGGAGAATGCTCATCTCCTTTCAGCATCAGGTTTAAAATCCATGCTGACACATAGATAATGCTGTCTTAGGACCTGATTTTGCAGAAAGTTTATTTCCCATTATCCCAGCTACACTCCCTGGACACTGAAGGGTTTGATACCTAAGCACAGGCTTTAGATGCAAGGATACACAAGGGATCCATAAAGCTACAAGCAAAGAGGTAAAGTACATAATAGTCCATAGTGAGAATGATGTAACAAGTCTGGTTCTTTCTAATTGCCCCATAAACCTCTCCCTTTGAGTGGTTTAGACAGTCCACCTGAGAGTTTGCCACTGAAAGCAGGCTGTGCCAGAGCGTGAGACAACAAAGAGGGAAAGAGAATCAATATTACCCCATGTTTATTTATGAAATAAATGAGAAATATTTAAGTGACTTGCCCCAGGTCACTTGGGCTCTCTGTGGGTGTTTCTCCACCCCATTCCACTGCTCACCAGACCAGTCTTTCCCCCTTTCCCATCTTTTATGGCAGCAGAAGACTATAGCAACTGGGAAGGCAAAGTGCATGAAGGGAAGAAAACTGCCATTTTGCTTATCCTGTTTATGATCCCTGTAAGTATGTTTAGCTGCCCCCCTCTTCCAAAGTCATCTAATTGGTAGGAATCACAGAGTGTAGGGTTCATTTCTCTGTCAACTTTTTTCCTTTTAAAAAAGACAGATGCCTAGGAGCCTGACAATACTGAAAAATGAGAGCCTCATCTGGCTGCAAAGCAGTAAGAGGCCCTGCAGCAGGCCAATAAATTTCATCCCACTGCCTCCCTGGGGAGCCTCAAGTCTGACCAAGAAAGATCACTGCTTCAGGTGGCAAACCATTCAGCTTCCACACCTCATTAGTTCCTAGCTTCCACTGTAATCCTACAAGCTTCTGGCCCCCAAAGAACTACCAGCAATACCAATCTAGTCTGTCTCCTAGAGGACTGTTAGATAATGAAGATTTTGGTTTTATTTATCTAGACAATATTTACCCGATCAACTAAAAGGTGAAAGGCTCTACAGATACTATCAGACCACTAAGCCATCAGATTCCATCCAAGAAACTACTTTAGCAGAGATACTTCGAGTGTATTCCCCCTCCTTCAAAGACAGATGAGCACTCTGAAGACACATAATACAGTAATGGTCAATCTGCTCAAGGACTATTAATTAAATCTAGTCTTGGTCAGCTTGAAGTGCCAACCATAAGCTTTTAACTTAGCTACTTTTAGAGCTAACTATCATGCCCAAGTAGAGCTGGGAGATAATGGAAGTATTTTTACCTCAGCTAACTGTGGGGCTTTTTGACCTACTTCCATCCTCCCCTGCATTTCCCAGCCTCCTTCCTGAAAGTAACTGATTTCCATCCCAAAGAGTAGTGGTACGCTTATGTGAACCAATGTGTGACTGACAATTTTATTTTCTTCCTCCTCCTCCTATTTTTCCTACACAGCCTCTTCTTTCCTTCAAGAGATGCTCGTTTTTGAAAAGGACTCTTGGGCCCATTTCAGGCTGACTCTTGAAGCTCCTCAGAACTTGAGTTCACTCTGTGTGAACTGGCCCATGCAGCCTCATGAAGTGGTGATCAGTGAGAAGTGTGCCAGATGTTAGGACTAAGATTAATCTTTAATTAAAAAAACAGAAACGACAGAGGATGCGGCATTTTCAAAGGGTGAGAGAATTCCACATGCCTTGTCTCAGCCTGCTGCCTAAGACAAACTGGCTGAATTAAAATTCTCCAGTGATGTTAGATTTCTGCCCAAGTTGCAAGTCAGATCACCTTTGGCTGCCCTTTAAGGACAAGCAATGCCTTCCTGCTTTGAAATGCACTGTGTGGGACCAAGAGCACAGCCAAACCCTTATCCTGGGCTAGCAGCTATTAAAGAACAGAACAATTTTTTCTCCCTGCTTTCCTCTCTACTTCAACTTTCCCACTGAGGATTTCCACCACCACTCAAACACCAGTGGAGAGGGATAAAGGCCTGGTGATTCCCTAATACCCAAGCACTGCACCATCCAGTCAATGGACTAGATTACTCAGACAAGACAGGGAGACAACATTAACCCAGAAAAGGTTCAGAGTTCTAGTTTCTAGTCCAGTAGAAGGAAGAAAGAAAGAAAAAAAAAAAGTGACTTAAAGGAAAATGCTTATTTTTGGGTTTACTGTTGCCCAACATACCTCCAACACAGAGGTGACTATGCTGCCTACAGCATGAAGTAAATGTACAGCTTTGCTTCTTGGGTCTGGCAGAATACTGTGCTGTACACACTAAGCAGAAGCTAAATAAAAAGCAAGGCAACAATAAACCAGACTTTGTGTCTCTAAAGGTGCACTCATACATCTTTTTTTTGCAGCTGGGCTGACTAAAGAGACAACTACTCCCTCCCCTATCAACTGTTTGTCCTTCCCTTTTAAGAGGGTACCCCTTGCTCACACAGCTACCTGTGTGAGTGACAACTACCTACACTGTTCCAGAGGCAGTTTCATGCTGTTCACTCAACCAATCTGGTTGTGGCCCAAACAGGTAAGGGATATTCATATAGAATGGCTTTGGAAGTACATCCTGAAAAGTAGTAATCCCAACAGGGAAGCAAGAACAAGCCCCAGGATTAATCACCTTTTCAGACTGAATACCATTCCCATAGGAGGATGTACAGATACGCAAAACCTCTTAAAGCAGGCACAGTTATGATGGCTCACCTGCGTTCCAATCACTTGGGAAAACTGCCACGAGAAGCTAAACCAGCTACAGGGAAGATGGAGGCCACAAAAGTGGATCCATGCTAGAAGCACACTTCAGTTCAGCTACATAGGTTTGAACTACTTTTAATGAACTGTAACATCTACAAAGAAGGCAAAACACTTCCTAAGAGCCGAAAGAGACATGCAAAGTTTAGCTGTAGAAAACTGTAGCACCTGGAGAGGCAAATTAAAGAAACACAACAATGAAGGGAGGGTTCTTTTCTCTTTAGGGCTCACAAAACATCAGTAGACAAACAGAAAAATTTTTGACTGGTACAAAGGCTCATTACATTCAGAGCTAGCGTCATTTACAACTCTGGACTTCTTCACAAACTGTGTCCCTAAGGATGTTTGTGCTGTCTTCATCACTATTCTGACTTCCCAGTGTGTGCCAACGAGTCATGAGTTTTTTCAGTGCCTCAGCCTCACGCACATGGGCAGGTCCTTCCTTCACAAATCACTGGCTGAATCTTCAGATAACCGAACCAAGGAACCAAAATATTTAATTTTGCAACAACACTTTAAAACTTCAGTGGCGTAGCAGATAATTTATCTCTTGTGCCACAAAGGAATGAACCTGGACGCTCTCGACATGCATCCTGGGAAAGAGCTATTATGCCACAGATAGAAAAGAGCCAGAAGAAGAAGAAGAAGGCCATTTACAAAGAGTAATTCTGTTTTCATCATGTTATTTCCATATTTAGTTTTAATCAACCACTAACTTCAGGACACTGCCATTTCCAGGCTCCATCGTATCAACTAAGTACTAGAGGGTTTCACACTGGCATACCAAGGTCCTCCTTCTGCTCCTGAAGAATTACTTCTTGCAAGTGTGAATCATTCACTGAGGACTACTCAGCATCTCAGGAATCGGACATAGGGTCCTCCATATCAACTGGGATTTTCTACATTGGCAGGCTTACAGCCCAAAAAGAAATCCAAAGCTAAGGCACCTAGCAGAGGAACCAGCCATGAAGCCGTTGTGATTCAGGAAGTAGACCTCCCCACCTAAACTAGCTCCAGATGGTCATGGTGGGTCCAACATTTGCTCAAAGGGTAAGGTAGACAATTTTATAATTTGTCAAACACAAGTGATGTATAGGCTGTCTTTTAGATAGTGGTTTCAGCCTACATGTCAGTCCAGTCTTGCCTTGCATGAAAACCAGCAGGATATAAGGCTGCTGCAAGCAGAGAGGTGGGAGTAAACAGGGAGTAAACAGGGAGTAAACTTGAGGCACTGTGTCCCCATGCAAGATCCCAGCACACACCCTGCCACACCACACAAACACAAAAAACTGGTATCAGAATAGTTTTATCCCATTGTCCAACTCATACACCACCACGATTCAGACAAAGCCAAAGGTGTTTACAACCCCATGAGGTTTAATGAGACATTAGCCTATCACTATCAGTATGTGAACTATCCAGTTAAATACATGCGCAGAGGGAAAGGTAGAAAGGACTTCAAAGAAGGATCTGACAAGGTTTATATCCTTGTAACCATCGTGGGAAAAAACAGAGAACTCAAAGCACCAGACTGCACAGCTTCTCTAGAAGGCAAATTTGTACAGCTTTGTCCTCAGTTCTGTACATCTCTCATTGAGGAATCTGCAAACATACTCCAGCAGCACAAGGCAAAGCCTGAATTCCAGAGTATTTCAGTTTGTCTTTTCCAGTTTGCTCTCCCCCTCCTCATGAAGCTACTTTGCTTCTGCTAATATCCAGCAAGTCCCAGCATGTGGTAAATGATAAGTGCACACTTACAGCCCAAATGCTTTTGATACACAGCAGCAGTTTGCAAAGATTTCAGCATAAACTTCCTAGCTGTGCGTGGGGGCAGAATTTAAACTCTGGGTACTTCCCACTTCAAAATTATTTTAAAATTACTTCCAATCTCTGGCAAAAATAAGAAAGCAGTGGCATATTGTCCTCATTTGGCCTTTCAGTCTTGGAGAAGACACTGTGTGATAAGCATCACAGACAGGGCATCAAGGAATGCTTTTCCTGCTTTGCCACTGACTCTGTGATCTTGACCAATTCTCTTTTTCTCTCAACTTCAGTTTTCCCATGACGAAGATGTGATTAAACATTAATTTATGCCTGTAAGCTCATTTGCATCACCCCATAAAAATTAGTTTAGAAAGGAACATTGTTAAATATCAGTTCAAAACATTGTTCTCCTTCCTTAGGTATTCTAAGACTTACCTTAAGCCCAGGGGAGAGGATCTGTTGCTGATTTATCTGAATCACTGCAATAGCAATGACAAGAACTATGCTTAGAAGAAGGAACACTTGGGCAACAACACTTGGGGTTCTGGTGAGCATCCTGAAACAACAAAAAGGGAAAGACTTAAGTAATGTGAAAGGATTCAGTGATTCTGTCTTAAGGCCTGAAGCCCTGAATCAGTTGCAACTCCTCATAAAATCTCATTTTGTCAACTAGATTACGCTACATGAAAATCCTGTGTTCTCCTCAAGAACTGTCTGGTGTTTTGCTAGCACTAACTTTTTATTGTCTAGGAGGGGTATGTCTATATTGTCATGCTGATGATGCCAGATTTCACCCTCAGGTGCCAGTCTGCTCATTTCCCACAGTGCCTACATGTAGATGCATGCCCACCATCTCCCATTGCCTCAGGAAATTAGAGCAATGGGCAGGCTGGGGCTAGCGCACACTCAATGATCCCGTGTATGCCTACAACACAGACACAACCACAGCCATGTAGACACAATGCTGGCGGCTGCTGAGTACAGCTGGATGTTTCTGCCAGAAATGCGAGATCGGTGTCTATAATAGATATGGGCTGCTTCAGCAAGAAACAAAGGAGGTTTTAAGAACATTAAAGCAGGCATCTTTCTTCTAACTGCTGATGTGTTCGTGAAGTGTGTTTGTGTGCATGTGTGTGTGCATATTAATGCAGAGCCTATTATTATCATGCTGCACTACACATAAAATATAAAAACACAGTTTAACTCGCAGATCTTGTGATGAAAAGTTACTAAATCTAAGTAAATAAAACACGTAGTTATGTTAGACAAACCCAAAGGTGACATGAAACATGCATACTGATGATAAGGCTGTTTATATGTTCATATCCTCTAGAAAGGTTTTCTAGAATTCAAATGTGCTTTAGGTTTCCTGTAACTTCTGTTTATCCTTTATTTTTGCATGTTCCTGGCCAGACAGCTCTTCACCCCAAAAGGCCTTTCAGTACTTCCGAGCACTGACAAACCCCACATCAAAAATTCTTATGCTCCACAGGGGTTGAGGAGGAAAGAGGTGGCTGGTGGGAGATGGCAAGCTTAGAAGTGTCAGAGGAGGACAAGAAGAACTTTCCTGCCTTTCTCATTTTCAGAAACCAGTTATTTTGGCATAGAAATATCAAGTTAGCCTCACGTGATCTATCCTGACTCCCATCTCCTAATTCTTCCATACTGACGGTGGAGTATACCAGTGGCTGTTCAGGACTGCCCTGCTGTTTCAGCAATTGCCAATGCCAATCTGTGCTGAGGACAGGAGCTAAAAGGTGGTCTACAGTCCATGGCCACAGCACACTGCGTCAGCCCCTTTGTACCTGCAACACATGGTCTTCTCCTGAGCTCCAACCAGAGCCAGAGGGCTGAGACAGAAGGCAGAACCAATGCTTCTTCACACAGTTTCCATATTCTAAACCCCCTGGGTTCTTCAGCCTGTGTACCCATCGTCCAACATCTATGTTAACATTCAAAAGAGAAGCAAGTTATTTGTTTTGTTCTGGGACTAGCTTCACTCTAAGCTTTGCCCACTGCTGCTGCTTTTTCTGATTTCTGTTGTGAAATCTAACTCAGACTGGCTTTTGGAAACTCTTCATTTCAGCCTGACACATCTCACTTCCAGAACGTCATTTTTTACACTCATTAACCCCCTTTTCTAAATCCATATGGGCTCCCTGTTTACTGCCAATCTACTCTTCCAACACTTTCTTTTCTTGGCTTGGTAATAGCTTTATTGTCTTAATATTTTTCTTTTTATTATTAATTATTATTATTTGAATTGTTTAAATATTATTATTTATCATTAAATATTATTTTTTCTTTAGCTTTCAACTGTACACAGAGTTATCTGTAATTGTAAAGTGACTGAAAGAACTATCTGCTTGCCACCTAACATATACCAGTCATTCCTGGATCAAAGCACTGATGTTCAGCACTGGGGAAAAAAAAATTCATTATCAAAGAAAAAAACACTCAGGGCAAATGACTCTTAGAAAAACTAAAGCATTACTAAAGAGCAAAGCAATAACCACTATTATACTATTAACACTTAAGAACACCCATGATAACTGCTGAAATATTTTCTGCTGCATCTGTTTGAAAAGGGGAAATTTACATCTTGGTTTGTTGAGTATCTCATGTGCTTCCCTGGTACTGGGATTTGTCTTCATCAGAGATGATTTCTCTTTCCAAAAATCTTTTTTGACAGGGAGTATGTTAGGTAAGGGAGCATCACTTAAGACATTCCTCATACGATCTTGTCCCATTGGCAATCAGGACAATTTCATCAGAGAATAATCTGTAAATCCTGATTTAAGCAACACCCTCTGTGTCAGAAGGACACCTGTCACTCCATGCCCGCTTGAAATCGTCACACAGTTGAGATCTTCGCTATCTGAATTGTGCAAGACACTGCAAGATTTCACATAACGGGATGAGACGCATAGGGCTGTATTTACTTTTACCTACACTCATCTAAATCTCATACACACACCAGGCAATAGTCATACTTGCCCATTCACTGAAATCTGTAGAGACACCAGAGAGGAGTTCATCCACTCCACAGTTCAAACAGAGTTGTAATGTAACTCTAGTTGTAACTCTAGCTAACATTGCGAGCTTGTTAGCCAAAAACCAAATAAAAGAAGATTTTAATGAAGTATCTAAAAGCAGTTGCATTCCATTATTAAAACAACCTGAAGCAAGAAACAGCATAAACACATATTTTCCACACCCAATTAAGTACACTGGGCCACACAGGAGTGTATTAGAAGGATCATTTTCTACACCTTACTTCAAGCAGAAAGAATACCTGCCTGCAAAGGAAAATGGACTAAACTTCTTCATGCCACCAACATTTTAACTAGCTTAAATACACATCCGCATGAATGATAGCGCGCTCCATGGCACAGCGCCAGCATGTCTGACTCCAGATCAGAAACCTGTGTGTTCAAGTCACGCTGGGCCCAAGGCTGCTCCCACTCCAATGGCTGCACCTGATGATCTGTTCCAACCTAAAGGAAGGCTGGAAAAGATAGAAGATTCTAGGGACTATGGGCTAGAAACAAGATTCTACGATTGTATGTTGACATTCCTTTTCCCAAGTTACTTGAAACATCAAACCCACTTATTTTAGGTACTAACCTGTTTGTTCATAGGGTGGATGGGCAAGCACCATAAATATCTTCCTTCACGCTGTAACCGGAGAGATACAAAACCATTAGCATTTATTTTAGAAGTGGTCTACAGGTGAATGTTTTTCAAGTGCTAGTGGAAAGAAAAAAAAAAACACCAAAAACCCAACACCCACAGCATTTTAAAACCCGCAATGAAAACCTGCGAGGAGGCTTCACGAGCCTTCCTTCGGAGGAGAAATTAAGTCAAAACAAGCACGCGGGCTCCAAATTAGCGGCTGAACCTCAGAGCTTCCCCACAGCTCACCGTCGCCGCGGGTGAGAAAGCTTCACACAACGATTGCGATTTGCGAGAAGGCACCAAATTCCACCACCCCCCCGCCAAAAAAAAAAAAACCCAACCCTCGGAGAGGAGACCCGCCGCCCGCCCCCACCAGCGGCCGCGGCGGCACGCGCCCACCCCCCCGCCTCAGCGCGGCGGCCGTTGGGCGGGAAACCGCCCCTCGGCCCGGCTCCCGCCTCGGCCCTCCCCGATGCGGGGATCCCCCCCGCCCCCGGCCCTCCGCCGGCCTTTTTCCCGCACCCTGTCAGCGCCGCACCGCATCCCAACCTACCTCCCTCAGCCGCCGATTCGGCCGCTCCGTCCCGGCTTGAGGAGAAAAGGGGGAAGGGTGCACCCTCGGAGTGGGGAGGTGGCGGTTGCGAGCGCCTCTCGCCCCGCAGGGGGTTTGTGGCGAGTCACTCGGTGGCTGCTCGCCCTCTGCTCCCCTATTTCCAAATAGACTTTAAAAAAAAAAAAAAAAAATACAACTTGCAGGTAAAAAATCCGGATGAATTGATCGGAGCGGAGGAAGGAGATCTGCGGCGAGTAGACGCATCCGAAGCCTTACCGCACGCAGGGCTGTGGAGGGGAGCCGCGGGGGTGCGGGGGGAGGCTGTGCCTAGCGAGGGGTGCCGCCGGGGGAGGAGGGCCCGGGAAGGGGGGTCCCGGGGTGCAGTCCCTTCCTCTCAGCCCGGCTCAGGCGCTGCCGCTTTGGACAGGCTCCAGCCGGGGGGCAGGTCGTGCTGGGACCAACCATCCGCCGGCAAAAAGTCCCGCAATACGGCCGTGTCTCTCCCCTTCCCCCCCCCCCCCCCCCCCCCGCCACCGGCTGCTCTCCTCTTTCCGGAAACGCAGGTCTGGCTTTGCCTGCAGCTGATGCAGCAGGATGTTGCTGGCTGTCCCTAAATCATATTCCTCAGTTCCCTCCCAAAGCAAAGGCAGAAAGAGGGTTTTGTCTAGAGATGACACTGTGGGTGAAAGAATGGTATATCCCTGCCTCTTCTAAAAGGAGCAAGTGCTTTCTCAGGAGGGCTTTTCTCAGCCCTCAGAAATTAGTAGCCCTCTAATCTCAGGGCTACCTTTCCACGCAAGTTCAAGCGTACCGGCACCACTTGTTTTGTACTTTTGCTGGAGTTCTTGCCAAACCTAGACTGCTCAGTGGAGCTAGCACATACCCAGAAACACACGTAAAAGCAACGTGACTGAGATCCTGCTTCCATCACCTGTCCAACCTGTGTGATCAGCTATAGCCAAGGTTCATCCTACAGCCTGCAGGATGGGTTTGCCAGAGACACGAACTCTGGAATCACGGTGAGACACTTCAGCCACTTTGCCACCATCTGCTTATTGTTCTAGGATTCAGATTCACATAATGTAAAAAACTGAATGCACCTCTTTGACTCCTTTTCTCATAACGATCCTGATGAATTACAGTATCTTTGGTTTTTGAATAAAGAAAGGAGAACAAGAAACCAGCTGCAGCCTTGTGAGCCATCTAGAAGCATCCTTCCATAGTCTACTCATTTGGGGAGTGGAGGTAATTTCCTCTTTTTGATGACAACACATTATTAAAGCTGGTTTAATGATGATCTTGGTGGATCAGTTCAGCTATTTCTAGCACGTGAAAACAAAGCCTCCCATCCCTCCTGATTCCCTGTCTGTTGCATGTACCTCCTTTTTTTCTGTATGATTTCCGTTCCTGTGGCATCTTTTTCTTCTCCCATCCAAGTGTATTTGTTTTAATGCCTTTAATCCAACTGACTGTACTGGTCTGCTCTGCTGCAGCAGACTCTGTCTAAGGTGTCCATTTAAAATGACAAGTTAGCTGGATTGCTTACCCCACAGAAAAGCATATTCTTTTTGCTACCATCAAACATAAACATTTTCAAATAAAAAATAAAAAATTGACACCCACTTCAACCAGTCCTACAACTAACTCCCACCAGTGACTAAGATTTAATGCTCGCAAAGAAAGCAAACCCTACCTTCTATATCATCTACTTCTACAAAAATGGACATAAGAGATTCTTTTTCTTTCTGCACCATTTCCAAGAGCTGGGCTGTTGCATGAGCTGCTTGTCTTGTGACATTTATTGCCATGCTAAAGCCATGATAGCAGCCTAAGTGTCAGGGGCTATAAAATCCCCCAGCTGCTTCAAGGTCCAGAACACTGGTCCTGTATCAGATGGACCAGAAACAAGATTCGCCTCCAGGCCTGCTGAGTGCCTGTGGCACAGTAACTGGTTTCATCGGTTCCTCGGCTTCAACCCTGGGGACCCATCTTTATCTTTTTTCCTAAGCCTACCTCTTTGGCTTTTCTTCCATTTCCTCCTCAGCCCTATCCTCCTTTTTGTAGTTCTCTTCACCTGATCCTCAATCCCTTCCTCAATCCCAAGGAATAGATTAAACTTGATGACATTTTCCCAGCTTTTGCCAAGCCTGTAGCATGCATACCTCTCCTCTCCATTATTTTCTTTGCTACAGCACCTTTTTATTCTCCCCCTTCAAGTATCCTTGTTTGAATGCATTTAGTGTAACTAACTGTATTGATTTGTTTTGCTTGGACAGAATCTGCCCCAGGTGTCCATTTAAAAATGACAAACGAGCTGGATTGCCGACAGCCCCAAGGAAAAATGTATTGCTTTTGCTACCATTGAGCACGAATATGTGGAGTTAAAAGACAATGACTGACACTGGCAGATTCATATATGAATACCAGTTGCTATGATCAATAGCAAGTCTCTAGAAATTAAAATATAAAGGACATGAATAATGTGTTTGTTACAGACACATTTCTACAGTGCATTTATGGTATCACATTTACACAGGATACACAGCAGATACTGCTCCATTTCCCTATAGAGTGACAGCAGCAACATCAGGAGAGAGGATGGATGATTATACATCTCAAGAGACCACAGAACTGCGTCTGCTCCTTGCATAATGCTCGTACAGCATTTGATGCTGGAATATTAAGGAGGTCTCAAAATATCCTCTGAAGAGACAGCAATAGGGTGAAATGGAGAGAAATGTTAATGTAAAAATGGAGGTAAGAAGACACTGGTGGCTGCAATAAGATGAGTCTGGTTTCTTGCATGGTACTTTGCCAGCTCACAGGAGCGAGATCCATCCCCCATTTCTGTGCATTCTTCACAAGGTCCAGTAAACAGAGGGCTTTGCCTATTCCTCCTAAGCTTTCACTGCCTTTTTCGCCATTTGTGTTGATGTCAGCAGATGGGTGTGATGCCCTATAGCTCAATTCATCACATCCATCAATCTTCCTGGACACTTTCTTCCTGGGACTTATCATCAGTGTTGACAAAGACCCTTCATTCACTAGGCTTCTGCTCCCAAAGACCTCCTGTCTTCATGTTCACCTCTTTACCTCAGGATCAACTGTGAGAACTGGCAATGCAGGCAGAGCTGTCTAAAGAACTGGGGACCCTCTGGGCCAGGAGGAGTGAGGACATTTAAATTAAATAAAACTTCTAGGCCATTTTTGTGACCAACATTTTATTCCAAGTCAAAAAGCACTTTTTCTATTTGTTTCAAACATTCTACATATTATGCGTCCAAAGAAGAACAATGAAGCTGGTGAAGGATGGAGAGCACAAGTCCTGTGATGAGCAGCTGAGGGAAGTGGCGTTGTTTAGCCTGGAGAAGAGGAGGCTGAAGGGAGACCTTATTGCTCCCTACAACTACCTGGAAGGAGGTTGTAGCGAGCTGGGTGTGGGCCTCTTCTCCCAAGTAACAAGGGATAGGACGAGAGGAAATGGCCTCATGTTGCACCAGGAGAGGTTTAGATTGGATCTTAGGAAAATTTTTTTCACTCAAAGGGTTGTCAAGCACTGGAACAGGCTGCCCAGGGAAGTGGTTGAGTCCCCATGCCTGGAGGTATTTACAAGACCTGTAGACGTGGTGCCTGGGGATATGGTTTAGCAGTGGACTTGGCAGTCTTAGGTTAACGGTTGGGCTCAATGACCTTAAGGGTCTTTTCCAACCTAAATGATTCTATGATTATATGATTATAGGAGCATACCTTGTTAATTGCCAATTTTAGGAAGATAGCTCCCTAGGTTTTCAAGCAAGGAGGTCACAAAACACATCTGAAATCTACATTTTGAAGAATGTCAGATGTGCTTCTCCTCAGAGATCAAGAATGCAGTTTTTTGTTTCTTTTACACAGTTGCAAAACTCATTTTTAATAATCTTTAAAAGCATCTGCTGCCCTATAATTTTCTATCATCACTAACAAAAAAAAACCCCATAAAGCAAATTCACAGCTATGGCGTGAGAAATTCAGTTTGTCCCACTTTGTTTTGAATAATGGCTGGTTATAGACATTGTCTTTTCTCTTTTGGAGTTTCTCTGATGGCTTCTTCAAAATATCTTAGACAGCTACTTTTTGGTTTATGTTTTTATTCCTTTACCACAGCACTAAAGCTAGTGATGTGTCTTAGATTCAGTTTCTGAATCTTCTGTCTCATACATATGACTCTGTGGTAATAACATTTTTCTGGCCCACATCTTCTTCTTGTGAGGTCTTGAAACAAATAAGAATTTAATTCTGAAGCTGAACCAAAATACTTTCTAACCTATTTATTTCCCTTCCTGAGACAAAGCTTTATACCTTGCATCTCTTGCCCAAAGATTCAAGAGCTGCTTTAATCAATTAAAAGCCCTCAGGGACAGCCTTGATCACGTGGTTATGAGCCACGACAAGTTGTAGGCACAGGCAAAATAAGCACGTAATTAGGGCAGCAGATTGCTGGGACAGCAGAAAAAGACAGCCCTTTGTCTATTTTGCTATGCCTGAGTTTTAGAAAGCCAAACTAGCTGCTGCGGCAGGAGAGGGTGTGGGCCAGCTGTGCTACGCTGCTGGAAGGAGAGGAGGTCTCCAAGAGTAACAGTGACTGCTCCCATCCCTCTTGCTCCCAGCAAGCCAAGCTCACAGAGCTGTACACCAAACTCATTCAATTGTTTTTAGCCACACCTGCAAACATATGTTATGTCCTGACATATATATTCCATTGTCATAAAACTGACCACAGGAATCTGATAAAGAAATACCATACTCTCACAAGAAATTCACTGTTGTACTCTAAGAAATGCACCATCTCCAGTGAATGGGGATAAATTCCAGAAACGACTCCTAGGGACTTAATCCTTTAAAAATTGCTAAGTGAAAAACTGCACAACATAGAATATTTCTGTGAGGCTGACAACTGTAAATGAATAATGTTTCACTTTTCATGGTTCAGAAGTAATTGCTGACAAATTGCTAGTTCAGGAGAAGAGATTCATCCCCTATGTTTTCAAAAAAGTATGAAGTAGTCCTTGTAGCAACATTTCTATCACCTTTTGCTGCTCTTCCAGGAATGGACCAAATTGGATCAGTAACTCTAAAATTCCTAGGTAGAATCCTTTCCATTGCAATTCCACGCAGGTCAGGTTATCTCCTTGAGTAAAAGATCTGCGGATGAAAAAAGTTCTATTACAACTCTTTCCAAGTCCACCTGCCAGTATTGTTATTCACTGTTGCTTTGCTTCACTAACTCTGAGACAATGTAACAAGTTCTGTTTGTCACTTCCTGTGCACTAACATTACTGCAATTGTTTGGGATTGTTCATAGGCTCAGAAATGCAATTATAGCCATTAAAGTCAGTTGTACAGAACAAGAAGCCTGTGGGAGAAAACAACCAGCCCACGAAGGAGTGGAATGATCCCTGCAATAGCAATCATAACAACCATTTCTAATTTGCAGACTCACCCTTACGTAGTTCAGCTTGAAAACAGCCTGCACTAAATAGCTTGTTTGTTCACCAACTGAATAGATATATAGAGAGACTTACTAAAATCACTGTTTTGATTCTAACAGATTGAAAAGCTTTTTCTTATCCAGTATGGGGGAAGAGAACTTCTTGCTAACTGGAGTGCAAAGCTGGGTCTGGTGGAGGGCGAGGTGCACTTTGATTGGGACATTCCTACAATCTTCACTGTGTTTCATTATCGTTGTTCACCTTTGTAGTCATAAGTACAGTACTACCTCTCCAGTTCATGATAGTAATGGTAAATAATACAGCTGAAGTGAAAAATGCATCCAGTTTTGGGTATATCTGTGATTTTTCCTTGTGTTCATTCCTTTTGTTTCCATTTTGGTGCCCTGAACTATTTATGAACTGCATAAGAGCATATCAGACACACCGTTTTAGCATTGGCTGATGAGTTTATGAACCCTCTGGCTTCAGTCAGGCAGGTTTGTCCCTTGAGTCAGCCCTGGGTGTAAGTATGAGTGCCAAAGATAATAGAAAATCTAAGTGACAGAGATCCTGCCTGCAGCTGGAGTCTGCTACGTCAGACCTAAGCAATAGGCCCCGTCAAACACGGGGTTAGTTGTACATGCGCGGTAAAGCCAGACACATTAAAGGCAGCTGATGTATGGATCAGCCAAGAGTGCTGTCTCTCTCAAACACAAACACTGTAGTTACTTGCTTGGCCACGTCAGCAGTATCAGCACAAAATAAGAAGGATGCTAATTTTGTATGAACACTTTGAAAGCTGGTCAGTCTGCCTGACTGATATTCGTTTCTTCCTCTCTCTCCCCAACTCAGGCCTAACAGTATCCTATCCCGCCTTTCATCCTCCAAAGCCAAACCCACCTTTTGGCCTCTCAGCATGACAGTCATCCTGCTCCTTCTTACCCATCTTGCTTTGCTCCTCGCTCAGTCTGCTTCAGCTCTTCCCAATGGTCATGCTGTTCTGGTGAAATGGTTTTCCTCCTCAAATGACTCACACATATAAGGCCTCTCTCAAAAATGTTTCCATCTGCCAGTGGTGGCAGATTCCTTTAAATAAATTCAGGATAAAAAAATCCTCTCCTTAAAAAAGCCTATGTATGCCAATCTACCATGGAGATATGAAGAGTGACAAATGGGACATGTTGTGCATCAGCATGGTAAGAATAAGTATTTTTTTGTTGTATCCTGAGTAAGTATGAAGATAAGAGTGCCCTTGCAGCTGTGATGGTCTAAGGACATTGGGGAGGACAAGTCTGTAGATGGAGGCAGTATCTTGTACCAGACCTTGTATAAAGATGGGATAGTTGGAAAAAGTAGACAAGCTTTGAGCGCTCCAGACCTCCTGGCCTGAAGTAGCAGCAGCAGACTTCAAAGCCAGAGACAAGTTTAGAACAATTGCTTGGATTTTAAGCATATAGGTACCTGGTAGACTGTTTCTGAAAGCAAAGATAATTCTTTGAAGTAAAGCAGACATTAGTAGGGGGAAGGTAGATGGCAGAATACTTATTTCCTGGGGAAATAAGAGAGATGCGAATATGGAGTATCAAGGAGAGGTGGAAGGAAACAAAAATGTGCCATGAACCTAACTTTTCTGCTGAATGCCTGATTTCAAAAGTTTTTGGATGACTGCTCAGTACCAGGTGACCAAAAGCCATGGTTGGTGGTCTACAGACTTTGGCAGCACCAGATAATGGACTGGAATTCAATGCACTGGGCCTAAACCCTAGTCAGCTGCTCTATGATGACAGACAGGGCGCTGTCCTTCGATCTCCCCCCAGTCATGGTCTATCCTGTGAGCTCTCTGAGGAAGGAATTATCTCCACAGCAGAAGAGGCACGGTGCCAAGAACAGCAGAGCCCACATTTGGCCAGGGTACAGGGCAGAACTGTGACAAAAGAGATTAATCGCCATAAACCTGAAACAGGGCTCCATGAAGCCGCATGTGCTTACAGTCCAGCTGACTTTGATTAAGATCCGTGAGCACAAAAGCTGACCTCCTGGGGTCACTTCACATCAGTGCAAATGATTATCACCCACATAAAAACAAATCACTTACCTATGGTTTCAAAGCTATTTTATTTGCCAAGAACAAATTAGTTTCATCTTGTACTGTATATATACAGCTTTTTACATAACCTGCATATGCGAAGTTTTAAATATGAGGGGCTGCCAGACAGGCATTTTCACTTTGACTTCTATCTGCTGAGCGAGGTTAACTGTATTTTGTGAATATGCCTATGCATAGTTTAATATTGTATTTTTCAGTTTGCTTCTCTTTCTTCACCTCAATAATTAAACCCTGCTTTCCCAAAACTAATACAAAAGAACTAACAGATGTACTAGATCAGACAGAAGGTGGATGTGTCTTCTCTCTAAACATCAGTAGGAGCAGATGTCTATGAGAAGGCTGTTGGGACTGCGCTACCACACACAGGTAATTCCTCTGAAATACTCTCTCAGTTGCTGCCATCTCAGGCCTTAGAGACTTCTTGAGCCAGATGTCGTATCCACTCTAATAGCCTCTGATGGGCCTCTCTGCCCCTGAACGCATTTGATGGCTTTTTGAGCACATGCATGTGCAGCAGGCAAATCCACAAGGTGCCTGTTTGTTTCTTAAAAGTTCAACAGCAGCTTGAATGCCAGAAGCGGTCTGGTTTAATTGGCTTGGCTCTCTCAGTAAGTTCCAGACTTGCACAGAGAAACCTTGTCAAAAAATGTCTTTTTTTAATTCTCTGAGACATGCTTAATTCTTGTATAAACTAAGATATATTTATCCAGTGTTATAACTGTTGGGGGGGGGGTATATTTATGTTTGCCTACTGCTTATGATTAGGTTATTAGTTTTAGTATAATGATGAAAAATGAAAACATGAAATGCTCTAATGTTACTGCTTCAGATTCCTAAGTCTTCATGTGCAAGCCCAAATAGGACTCGAAAAGCCTGAGCAGTAATAATAACAATTATTAAATTTGCAGGCACTCAGCCATTCATCCTCTTTTGCACCAGGAGGTGCAGGTCCATGATGGTAACAGTAAAAAAGGCACACAGACTCTGTAAGGTATCATTTAAAATGGTATTTATTATAGCTAACTGTCTAAGGAGAGAATGTTATAGATAATCATAGAATCATAGAATCATAGAATCATAGAATGCTTTGGGTTGGAAGGGACCTTGAGAGATCATCTTATGTCCTGATAGCTGGTGGGAACCACAGGTGGTGTAGCATCAAATGGGCCTCCAACCCACACGCAGTATGTTGAGCAGACACCTTCCATAGAGGAGATATTCCCCCGTTTTGGTCATTGGAGCTACTATAGGATTTTCTTCCAAGAAACAACACTATTCATCACTTCCACTGCCAAACAGAAAGGACGTTCACATCAGAACTTGCTGCTGCACACCTAGATAACAGCACGGATGCGCAGGAGGCCGAGTCAGCCATGCCAAGAGGGAGCTGCCTGCAGGCTCCTCCACTACAATCAGCTGCAAAATTTATCCTGCGGCCAAGCGATTTGTGCGGCACAACACGGGCCTGAAGGCCAGGCTGTGCGTGCACCAGACAGGCTGGGTGGCTGGGGACACCCAGCATGGTAGCAGTGGAGCATGCAGAGACAGGGAATCATGTCTGTATTGTGATTCCACTGTGTATTACTATTGCGATAGCATGCTTGTGTTGTGCCTTCAGTGCATTGTTACTATCACTCTTCAAAATCAAAACCATGTGGAAAGCCAAATATATCGAAGAAGTCAATTTGATATTAAATATTAAACCCTCCTCATGGAATATCTGAAGGAGCCTGGTCAGAGAATATTGGACTCTGACAGCATCACAGACAAAATCTCAGTGTGTATGATGACTGATTGTTGACATTGCTTACCTTAGGAAGGAATGTACTAAGGATAATAGGCACCAGGATACCTATAATGAGGAGCAGAAGGCCAAGAGATCTCTAAAACAATGAACATACATCCCCGAGTGTCAAAACTCCCCTTTACTCCTCTTTTACTAGTCAGCGAGATCCACTAATTGGTGTCCCCTAAGTGAACCAGTAATTATAAGACAAAAAACACACCTCTGTTGGAAGAGCTACCCACCTCCAGAGAGAGACCCCTGCCCACTGAGCACGTGTAGCATTTTTGAAGGGAGCTATGTCTTTAAATTGAAGCAAAAGTAGAAATAACCAACGACTAACAAGTAGGTGTTAACAGTAGGCGTAGTGACTCTGTTTAATTGTATAAATATGTGATGCAAGGATAACAGGGTGTGCTAGCTTTGTGGAATTACCACCTAGCACCCATCTCTGTGCAGAAACGGAATGAAATAAAACAAGTATCTCAACTCTGTGAATTGGTTCTTGCACACCGGGTAAATAACCTATCTTTAGGACAACATGTATATATGGTCTTTGCTGCGGGTGAAATGTCTTTTCACCAGGTGGATAAAACAGTCAAAAGAAGAGCTTAATGGGAGCATGAGGGGCTACAGAGACTTTTTGCTGGCTCCCTGCACAAGCTGAATTTCATCACTACTAAACTGTCTCATAATCAGCTTATTTACATGTATCACTTTCACAGCCAGACCTTGGCAAAGTTTTCTGACCCAGACATGAATTTGAAACTTCATATCTTTTTAGGAGTCTGGCTGTCAACACTTGCCTTGGACCTGATCTGTGACCCACGGGCCACCTCCTGCAGATCCCTCTGGCCACTCTTTCATGTTCTTAGAAGACCTTTAATGTGCACTAGGTATAGCTTTGCAGGGCTGTTGGGCAATCAAACATGAGAAAACTATGTGAATTAGGGGCTTTCAGGGTCACAATTTAACAACCAGCAAGAGTTAAAGACCAGCCTATACACTCTGAGAAACATAAGATTCACTTTTGCATTAATTTATATACAGTTGCATGACTCGGCACAGACTTTTGTAGCAACCTGACCTTATGAGGAAATTGCATCCATTCCTGCATACAGTCATAAGAAAAATCCAGCAGAAGTAACTGTTAGCACCACCTCATCCTAATTACAAACCAAAAAAATAGAGAGAGAAAGGTCAAGCATTCAAGCAAAACCACAATGATTCCATTCTGGTCTCTTTCAAAAAAGGGGCTTGCTGCTTTCACCTGGAAAGGGTCAAAAATTAACAAACATTTCACCTACTGCTGTCATGTCTGCCTGCAGGGGTTGTCCACATTCCGGCCACTAATCACCAAAGGTGATAGACTGGAAATTAAGGGACCACTCAAATGAAAAGTGCTCTCCTGAAATGCCAGGCTTTTCAGTGAGATATATTGAGCCAGACACAGAGGCAGCTTTCAGAAATGAGGCCAGTGGCACTTCTCTATAGCTGACACAGTATGTGTGTTTATTGAAGAAACAAGTGGGAATAGAAGTAGTACAGCATGCCCAGGGCAAAGAAAAGCGTGTTTGTGCTCAGCACATCAGAGAGGTCACCAAAGAATTGTTCTGTGTGAACATATGACCTCTGTACTGCTGCCAAGGGCATGGAAACGTGGTATTACAAGAAGCAGTTTTCATTAACCACCTTATATTTCTAAGATAAAAATGACAGAAAACACAGCAAATTCATTGCACTCTGTTATTTCGTCCCTTTTCCCTCCTCTTCCAAGTAATAGCCATCTCATCCCTTTTACCTGGAGATATCCCAATACACTTTCCAAGTCAGAAGGGCAATTTTGCCTAATTCACAGCTAGGTACATACACCTCACAATGAAACAGAAAATCCAGGCATGAAAAAAAATAGTATTTTTTAGAGCTTCTGCTAGAGTTATTTACAGTTATTCCTGTTTTCCAGAGCAAATGCAGTTGACTTCTAGGAACTGACAGCCCACTAACACACTGGTCTATTGAGACCATAAGAGATATTTATTCTTTTGAGGTCAAATTCTCTATTGGCTCAACTCTGCTGACTTTAATTGAATTCCGCAGTCATAAATTTTACAGAGCTAAACTTCACAGACAAAATTAAAATTCACTCATTCTTTGCAGAATTTCTTTATACGTTGAAGCTAACAATGTGAACTGCTTAGTTCATGCAGTAAATTCATATAACCATTTTTGTTTAGTGATAGTTAAGGTTGCTTCAAGATACATTCTCTCCTTCTAAGGCTGGAAATGAAACACAAAGGAAGAGTCTCATGTATTCTTCACTTCACTCATAACAAAAATAACATGCTGGGACTCTCCATAATTTCAAAATCTAGTTATTGACTAGAAATCCACTTTCTGCAGAGACTTTTAAAAACCTCTCCATCTGAAAGTGTTTTTAAAAATCAGCCTGCTGCTAGAAGATGAAAATTTGGCAACGGAATGGGTATTTTTGATCAAAATTTTCATTCCAACACAAAAATGTCCATTTCAGCTTATTTCAGCGCCGAATGACATTAAATCAGTCCACAGACACAATGGTGAAAATGCAAAAATGGGCTCAGTTCAACAGGAGAGACCAAAAATACTCCCCCAGCCCTCCCCTCACAATAGTTTATTGCCTGTTGTTTCCGACATTGTTGTGGGAAATGAAAGGTGTGGACGTAAATCCCCACTGGAGGAGGTATGATCTGGATATGGGTCTCATGTCATGGAAGAGAGCTTTTAACGGACCTTATTATTGGCAAAAAGGATAAAACACCTGTCATCTGCTTAGCTTCAAAGGGTGATTTTCCTCTGCCAGTTCCCTAAAAGCACCTTGACACCCACTTGCAGGAAAGAAGGACAAGCCACTCATCCTCAGTGGAACAAGGTGCTTCTCCGTGACACTAAGTAAGGCTCTTCCCTCCGAGGCAAACAGGAATTAAGACTTACTCCTCAGTATCTTCTCCTCCGTTATCTGTGGCTGACATTTCTGAGGAGGATGTAATAAATCCTTTTTGGAGGCACTTCTCTGCCTCCACGCACAATCTAGAGAGCCATGGGGACTAACTGATGGCTGCGCACTTCACCAGGAGACAAATGTGTGGCAGATATTTATGTTCTCTGCTGGGTCTGGACTTCTACCCTTAACCACCGACTGAGCAAGGACAGTAAAGGCTGGCACCACAGTATGTTCTCTCTGGGTACAGGTGGTAAGGAAATAGCTATGGCAAAACCTCATTTCCTTCCCAGGGCTTGTGGTCTACGCTCTTGGCTTAGACTGGTTTTGCCAGTTAGTCCCACGCTGAAAAACAAGGTAACATGGTCTGAGCAAAGAGGAAAAACCATCTATTTTTAAATAAGTGAACAAGATTTTGTCTCCTAGCAAACACTTGCCTTGCAAGTATTTATTCCCAGAGGCTTTAGAGGCTTTTTATGAATGCAATAGTTTTATAGCTAGATCTTCAGTAGGAAACAGAACTGTACCTCTGTGAACACCTGGGAGACCAGTTATTTCATAGTCTATGGAAAGCAGAAGAAGAGTTTTAAAATGGCAGGCCCAGCTCTTCCTGTGCTTAAAATAGAGGCAAGCTATCCACAACACTGCCTACATTGTGACTTGCCAGGCTGGGGATTGAAATGGGGGGAGAAAAAAGGTTAATGCATTCAACGCAAGAGGTGGGAAGAACAAACACAGGTAGGATGGTGAGCCAAGCTAAGAAACACAAAGATTTTGCTTTTTTCTGAGTAGTTTCCTTGCTGGTTTTAGAATGTTATAAAGGTGTTGGGGTCAATGTGAAAAAAAAATATTTCCTTGATATGCTCCCAACATGAAAGATCTGCTACACCTTGCACTGAACCACTGGTGGACTCTGATTCCTCAGGTGAAATGTGCTCTCAGATGCACTAATACTGAGAAACACAGGGAAACCATCAATGACTTCTGAGCAGAATTTTAAGGGAGGGTATGACCAGTCCTGCTTTGTGTGCATCTCTCTGTATTTCCTTGCAGAACATGGGAAAAGAGAAGCACCCATGCTTTTTTCTCCACTCTAGTTCTCACTCCCTGTGCTTTTTAGATCCCAGTCACCATATCTCTGTCTCCACATCCATCTATCTGGCGCTCGGCAGGGGGGGTCCTCCAGTGTGCCAGTTCACTTACAGGGATTTAACCTGCATTCTCCCTGCAGTCAGGAAAACAAACTGAGGGAGCACTGCCCATGGCATATGCCAGCAGGTACTAAGAAGTCTGGGAATAATATATGCAAAAGCTCAAAAAAGGAAGCAGATCCTACTTTGCAGTGGTCAACTAGCACAACAGAGGAACTGATCCTATTTAAAGATCCTTTTTTTTAACTTGCTGGAAAAGCAGGCCAAAGGAAGCTAAAGAGGGCAAAGAGGAAAAGTTAGAAAACACAACTAGAAGACAGAATGAAGAAAAAAAGGAAATAACTCTCCTTGCAATGAGAGGGCTTAATAGAGAATTGCAGCCATTAGCTATCATGGAGCCTCTAGCAATGCCTCCTGGAAATAAATTCTGCATTAGACTTGTGGGCAAAATTCTCAATTGATATTAAGCAACAGAACTCTCAGCTACTTCAGACCAGCACAGGATCTGCCCCACATGGATCACAGATTGATTTTGAGAAATCCTTCGCCCCCCCCAGGAAAGAGGCAATTTTCCCTTGTGTCAGTCATGTGTTCCACCTAGAACCTTGTGTGCTCCTTGGACCTCGTGAGAGCTCCCTGCTGCCTGTTGAACCGTCAGAGCACAGCAGCAATGTTCATGTCTAGCAAAGAACAGTGGATCAGTGGATTAGCCCTCTTTGCCTATGTTTATTTTTGCAATGTCTCATCTGTACATTTTTGCAATGTCCCAACTGTATTTGTGTGCTCATGTCAGCGCTGTGACCTTCTCCTAGCATGAGACCATATTCAGATACAAAAAGCATCCCAGAACATTTTCCCACAAGCTCTTGGGAGCCTCTGCTAACCTCATGCCAGTGGCACTTTAAACTATAAAACAAACCTACCCCTTCCGGGAAGAAAAAGGAGATTTAAATCAGAACAGGGGCTGTGATGGGAGACAACGTTGCATTAGCACAGAGACAACTGCTTAAGGTTTGGCAGCTTCTGATTAATACCAAGCTTAGTCCACCTCCCAAGAAAGATATTTTTCAATTGATTTCTATGGGGTTTGGCTAAGGCCCACACTGCGCATGCTGTGGATTATTCCTCTCATCCTAGGCTCTCAAAAGTACTAAACAAACAGGAATTAAGTTAAAAGGGGGAAGAAAGGTCCCCGTTTTGCCCTCTTTTTGCATGGACAGGTTCAGTGGGACTTTCAGGGGGTAGATCAACTGCCTGATGTCTTTTAATTTGATGTCTTTTTTTACAGTTTTGAGAGTAGTATCATGATACACTTGCAACATCCATTCTCTCATGCCTCACTGGCATAGTAATCGTAAGTAGTAACATTGTTCCATTGAGAAGCAGTAAAAACATATAAAAGCTGCAATTTCTCTGATCATGCCCCCCTACTGTTAAAATACTGAAAAGACCAAAATCTTCTGTAGAAAAAAAAAAAACAACTCAGTTTTCTGTGTTGCTGCTGCTCACTGAAATTTCCTTCTGACACCAGTTCGATGGTAACAGAATTGAGCAATATGCTCCACAGGAAAAGATAACAAAGAATCAATGTCTAAGCAATTTCAGGATCATCTCTGAATTTGATGTCCAGCTGATTAGTTTATACCATAATGGTTCCTTGGTCCTATTTTAAGCATCTTAGAGAAGAACACTTTGTAACCCAGTTAAAATGCTTCCTCATCGGGCAGAAATCAATATCCAGCAAGGCAGCAATGACCTCTCTCAAATTTTGTTATGCTGACTGCAGGAGTGCTTAAAATATTAATCCAAGGGAACCTACTGCAAAATTGAACAGGTTTTAAATAATCCAGCATAGGAAAAAGAGCTTCTGACAGAGAAGATAAGATTTCCTGTTCCTGGGAAGAGCCTGGGAGGAGAAGATTGCCTATTCCTCCTTCCTTCACCCAGATTGACCAGGTCTAGTTGGCTGTGCCTATTTGACTTGGTCTTGAGACAAGGCAACTCTCAACACCTGTGTGTCATGGAGGGAGGCAAGGAAAGCCACTCTTGAAAGCATATTCCCTGAGTGCCAATGCTACATAGTTTAGGGTGGTAAGGATAAGGGAGTTCACTGCTCTGTTGTCTTTAATTCTCTGTAGTCCCTTTGACTTTCATGCAGTCTCTGTTCTTGGAAATATGAGAGAATAGCTCATATATATCTCATACATATATGTGCATACATACATACATATATACACGTATTTTTTGTATATGTATATTCTTCATATAGGTATATATATTCCTATGTGCATTGGGTCTCCTCACCTGTGCTCATAAGACAGTGTTGTGCTAGATGCCACGCATGGCACATAGGCTTGAATCTTCGCTATAGTGACTAGATGTATTATTAATACAGTTACAATAATACTAACACATGCAGTCCAAGCTATCCAATTACTGCTCACTCCTATTAATTCTCTAGTTAAAATTATTATGCACAGACTTTCTGATATTCAGTCCTTTCTCTGTTAATGCTCACCCTTTCCATGTCCTCCTGGGTCCTAAGGTTGACGGTGCCAGTTTTAAGAGCGAAGGTTTACAATGAGTCACCAGTGTCCCCAGTTTTTTGTTGGGAGGTATCTGCTCGATATGTGTCTGTGGGCAGGGGCATCTGTTCCTCCTTGGTTTGGTGTCCACTTAGCGTTACTTTTACATGCTCTCTGTTTTTTTGTTGTCATTCATTCTTCCCTTACTGGCCCAGAAGTTAGCTATAATAACTACTTAGTTTCATTAAACTTTCGCTTAGTTTTGTTAGACTTTTATCACAAATGGCCAAACCATACCATTGTGGAATCACCATTAAGCTATAGCAGAAGATGGTGCAATGACACCCTGATGCTTTCCTGAATCTTGAGCAATGTTTTGCAGTTAACAGCTGAACAGGTTCATAGCCACCCACTAAATGCCTGATAGGCTCAGAGGCCTGAGCCGTAATGTTAGTAGAAAGCCTATGGCCTGCTGCTAGCAATGGCCACCCCATAGTCACTCTGATTCAGAGGAAAGTCTCTTTTATCTCCCTGCCAGGGAGCCCTCCAAAGGCAAGGTTAAGCTCTTGACCTTATGATATAAGGTGTGAGTGTGAATGACATGTACAGTCCATGCAGTGTGATATTACTTGAGGGCTTTCTTCCTCCTTTATGTCTATTCCTTTGAAAAGGACAAGTGGTAATAAAAGTCAGAAGCATCATTCGGCAGAGCTTGCATATGTAGCCATTTATAATGTAACATGAACGGCTACATGACCACAATGAAAGTTTCTGCGAGAGAAAGAAATCAACTTGCTAGAAGACCCATATGGCATGGAGTGCAGTGTTGGATCAAGTTCTTTTATGAAGCCCCAGAAGTGGCACATACTTACCAGTAAGTCAAGACACCTTGAATCATGGCCAATACTCAAAAGCAGATACCAACAAGCAGCGTATCACTCACAGCTCTCTTGGATTAAATCATCCCTGACTTGATTTCATTCTTCATTATACCTGGTTTTCTTAACATTTTGCTAAAGTCCACTCTGCTTCTACATACAACTTTCTGACCTTTACATTAATGACCCTCATCAGCTGTTTTTTTTTTTAATTCAGAGCAGCTCTAGCTACCTCCATTACACTCTGCAGATCTGCTTTCTAACTTACCTATATTCTTATGTTCCTGGGCTTCATTCAATGCACTTGCCTAGCTATACGTAAGAGTAGCTGGACCTAGAAAACCTTAGTGCAGTTGTGCTCCTACCTTACAGGGCCTTGTCCCCAATACTGAAAAACACAATGTGTTCAGCCATTCAGAAATTCGTCACTCTCCTTTCCTAATGCACCTGAGTGGGGCAGCAGCTGGCTATCAGATAATTGTCCAGTCCTAGCAAAAGGCAATATAGGAAAGAAAAATGAAGGCAAACTAGAAGAAAGGGATCTGGTCTGAGACAGACATAAAGAAGCTCACAAAGACTTGAAGAAGAATGGCAGAAATTATCTGCTTTGTTTATTTAATGGACCAAAAATCATTAATCTGGAATGGTGTTTGCACAGCAAAGTGTTCACAAGGGCAACATTTCTCCTCCCACTCCCTCTCTAAAAACAGAATGGATGGGGGCACTCTCCTGCAAACACTGCAGGAACAGAAATGGGATTCTCCTGTCCTGATAGGTCAAGAACTCTTTATCTGTGGCAGCAGAGAAAAAAAAAAAAAAAAAAAAAAAGAGTGCTGGAGAAAGTATCGCACAAGTAGGACTTAAGGGACTTCATGATCACTCTTGCTTAGTACCAATTGTTTTAAATGATCCATTGGATTACTGCAATCACTGGTGGGATGGAGAATTAAAAGGATGGTAGGGTCACTTGTTTGAGAGATGAAAGGTACATAGATTCACCTATTTGGTGTTCCAGGACACACACTGAGAAATTTTGTACTGCTTAAATTAGAAACAGACAGTCTCTGGTCTTTTTCCTCAGTTGCAAGGGTGATTAAATTCTGAGCTAATTAGACTGGATTAGACTGGAATTAGACTGCTTGTTTTAATGTGCCCTCTAAAAACTGTGTATCATTATAGTCATCAGACTGGTGAGTGCTTATAAAATACTTCTCTTTTCTGCTGTTGGTCATCAGAAAGATCTCCTGGGGGCTCCAACGTTCACATCCATTGTTGCTCAGACCCACTTCTGCTGGGGGCCAGATGTCCCTGGGCAGCAGAGAAACAATGAGCACCAGACGTTCAGGAACAGAGAAACCCCCAGGAAACCTGAAGAGAAGGAAGTTCGGTGACCAGAGAAAATTCTCCTGTTCAGCTGGTGAATCTGGAAACAGCGAGACAAGAATATTGTCTCCAGAAGGAGGCAGGTACGAAAGTCCTGGTGTAAAGACAGCTAGTGGCTTCAACCGCCTGGCCCATGCAACTGCAGGGCTCAGATGGGATTATGTGGGTGGCACCACTGGTCTTCACAGCCTGTGCCTGCAGCAGGCGTCTGAGCAGGGGAGGACCACGGCTTGCCCCTGTCCTCCTCCTTGCCATATTTGACCCAACTGATGACCACAGGGCTGGGAGGGCAGCGGGGGAGGATGCCAGCCACTTCCAGTGAGTCACCCTCTCACTCCTCTTGCAGGGAAGGGAGTAATACTGCTTTCACGCTCTCCCTTGCTCATATCCCGGCTTGCACTTCCTCCGCGAGCCATCCCACACAAAACCAGCCTTTCCTTGGGTAACATCACTCTACCTTCAGTGGGAGTTTGAGTGGAAATGGAGTAACAATCCAGATTTGGGTTATAGCTGTGGGAAAACAACTTCATCCTCATGAGAGCTTGGTTATAACCACATTTTCATATTAGCAAGCTATTTAAAGTGTAAGAGAAAACATCTCTCTTCTGCTTAGCTCTGGTATCTTAGTCTGTGTTCCAGCCAAGGAGTGCCTGATAAAGACTCAGTATTTTTCCATTAATTAAGATGCTTTAGTTAGTTGGGACAGCTAATTTAAAATTAGCTCTAGGAATAGGCATAGCTCTCAAGAGAGCAAAGGACAATGACTGCAGTTAATTCAGAATAGTTTGAGGGAAAGCTCTGCTTTAGGAAAGGCATTCAACCAGGTAGACCAAGGCATCACTGGATGCACAGCTGGTCACTTAAATGCATCAGTTTTTATTTTAGTTTTTGCAGACAGTGCCTGTTGGTCCTTTCTGGGGTTATGGTCACAGGTTTTTTTCCTATGATGTAATCTCAGCTGGATTTTTGCCTGGACAAAAAACCATACTTTTGACAACCCCGTATTACCTTCATACACAATGAGAACTAGAAAGAACACCCTGGCTGTGTCTTTCCAGTGATGGCATACTGCATTTCTCCCAGCCCTGAGACAGTTGGGCATTTAGCAGTTCTTTCCATTACTGCCTTTCTTTCACCACACTGAGGGACCACGCCATGTGAAAAACGAACACGTTGATGGCACATATCAGGGTTGGCTCAACCAACTTATTAGCACATGGAGCAGGCGTGGAAGATGAGATCAGAAGCCTATAAAGGAGCAGGACATCCAGGGCTGATGCTATAGAAGATCACCTGGTTCCTGATTCAGAAATGGGCAAAGAGCCTTTCCAAGGAGGCAAGCTGGACTAGAGGTGCAGAAAACAATCAGACATCTTTTTTTTCTCATTTGCACAAGCACACTTCTATCAACAAAGGAGGGAAATGGGGGAAAAAAGGTGCAAATTTTGATCAGCCATTGTGATTATTCTAGCAATAGCTTTGCATTTTAAACTCCGTGATGTGTTTATCACTGCAGGAAGAACTTGTTCTGCAGAGCAGGTAGGGCTGTCTGCAGGTGCAGACAAATCTGTAGATTACTGTTCTCTATACTGAAACACGCCATAGGCTGGCCTGTGGAAGGATTTTGACACTAGATAGGAAAAAAGAAAGTGTTCACTGAAGAGTGAAATGTTCTAGCTAACCAAAACCCGCTGGAGCCAGGATAGAGTCCTTATCACTGGCACCAATGTGCAGATAACAGCTGCCTCCAAACCCAACAAAGTACAGCTATTCTAGAAATAGCAGCAACTTCTCATCCTCATACAAACAGCTGCACTTGGACATTTTTTGCAAGGGCACAAAATATTTGCTTCTCCCCCATGCTTCACATCAGACCCCAAGCCAGCGACTTGCACTTCTTGAGACTATGCTTCTTTTTTCCCAGGAAATTCCACTTTGAGCTTAACAAACACATCACCCTGTCCTAACAGAAGCATAGGTTCTGTGGGACATGCATGTAAAACATAAGAGAGCAGATTAAATTCAGTTCTGCAGATCAGCTGATCCCCTTTCCTCCAGGGAGCACATCAGAACAGGAACACAAAAATATGCTTACAAAAGTCTCAATGGGGTTAACCACCCTACATGCAAATAAGGTGTTGCATTCCCCACTCTCCGCCCTGTCAAACATTGTAAAACCCTATCAGCCCTATATGAGGTACCTCACTCACCACCTGAAGAACCCCAAAGAGCTGGCCAGCATCAATGCAAGGCTGACATTTTTCAACACATTTTTCAGTTCATCATTTTTCTAGGAAATCTGCATTTGTTTGGGGGTTTCTTTGGTTTGTATTTTTTTTTAAGCTCTTGTGTTTTAAAATGGTAATCTGTTGAAAACCCTGATTGCTACTAAATACACCAGGAAGGCCTCTTCAAGCAAACAATTAAACAATTACAACGGAAGATATTAAAATAAGGCTTCTGGGATATGACGGGATTGATTTAAGAGGGTTTCAGGAAGCTGAAGCCTGCTGTTCTGTGACAAATTATTTCTCTGAGAAAACCCAGTAAATGAAACATAATCACATAATGGAATTGGTCTTGAAATCACTAGCTCCAGGGTTTGGAAATCAGCACCCCTCAGTGACCTTGTATTTAACATCTTTACTCATGATCTAGGAAAAGAAAAGGTAAACATCACAAAGGATAAACCAGTAGACTTTCAACTGAAGCAGAGGCTGGCAATGTCAGGTTTGTTTAGTCCATGGGGAACTCAAATGGAAAGAACTCTGATTAGAGAACTTAAGTGAGATGTTATAGGCTACATCAAAAAACTAGTCTGATGAGTCATTTAAGGACAGGACAGAATGGAGGATTGTGGAATGGGAGAGCAAGGCAAGCAGAAGCAGAGGAAAAATTGAGCTTATTGATGTGATTTAGGGTCATGTGAGAAGTACACGTGATGCCCACCTGAACCCAAGAAGTCTAGAAGCCCTTTGCTTCTCAAGCACCGCTGCACTCAAACATCAGCCCGGATCGCCAAGATCAGAAAACCAAGAGTGGAAGTGCAAATTGTGCCTTCCCACACCCTTTGTCTTGAAAAATGAGAGCAGTTCCAGCACCCCATCACGAGCCGTCCCCTGGGGCCACTGGTAACTCCGCCGGTTAGCCTTCAGAGCAACTCTCACAGTGGTAAGCAGGTAGGAAAGCCTACTTCTCTCCATGAAAACCAAAGTGTACTTGGGGCCCCAGAGAGTCTGGCAGTGGCTGTGGCTCCCCAGAAGGGATCGATTTCATTCACAAGTGAACGTGAGGACCAGGAAATGCCAGGACCCTGTTCCCTAGGACACAGAAAACTGTGCCCAGAAGATGCGCAAAACCAGGGACGCTATGTTGTGGAAACCTTAGGCTTGAATTCCATGGCCAAAGCTGAAGGGGTAACTATTGTGCTTAAAGAAACTACAAAAATCTCTGTTCAGTGCTAAATAACGCCATAGGGTGTTCATCCCTCCCAGAGGGGACATGGGCTGGAGGAAGAACCAACTTTTCCCATGTACGGCAGAATGAGGAGATGGTGAAAGATGCCACAGCCTTCCCAAGCAGCAGCTTTCTGTCTACATCCCTCCCTCCCTGTGCAAAAACACTGCCGACAAAATGAAACTTAGACCGGGGTGAGCGGTGCCCGCGGTTTTCCAGTGTCGGGGGTTTTCCAGACTCCCCCTTACTGGAAGATGAGGAGAGGCTGCTATCCCAGCTATAGGCTGTAGGAAAATCCAGAGATGGACAAAATTAGTGACGGCTGCCTGTTTTGGCTTTTCCTGCAAACTATGCCTGGCCTTACGGCCACGCTGTATTCCCCGTGGAGCGAGAGTGGCACCTGGTGGTCACATCCCCCTCGCACTAGCCACAAACTGGTACTTTATTACTATTTTTTTGAACGCCCGGTACAGTGGAAACGATGGGGGAGCACTTTGTACAAAGCAATCCTGATTGACTAGATCAGTGGCAATTGCTGGCTGTAATTATTCCTGTAAGTCACTATTTCTCAATACCCCTCGTCAAGCAAATAGCACCAGTTCACAATCTGTCGTTGCCGCACACCTGCTGCAGGAGCCTCCCTACCCACATCATTATGCTCCTGCGAGTGGGAAGCAAGGAATGAGGGCCTGTCCTAGCTTGCTGAAAATATGTATTTTTTTTTCCTGCCTGCTTAAGAAAAAAAAAAAAAAATCAGGGCTTCCTATGTGGGCAGAGATAAAATAAGCCTGTTTCCAATCAGCTACCAAATGTGCATCCCTAGAGATGCTTAGGGCCAACATGTGCCTTGGAAGAAAATTTTGTTTTTCTCCTTCTGTCTGTCTCTGAGACATTCTGTGCCTCAGCAGGACACGACTTCTGTAACTCCCTGTACTCTGCAAACTCTGTGAATAATAGATGTGCTTTGAGGCAGAGCTTCTGCCAGGGGTGCTCCTCACATCACTGACTTCTCTGGCAAGCTGAATTTTTAGTGCAGAAGGGTTCTTTCTGAGAGATGAACAGAAAAACAAGCCCACACAAAGCACTGAACCTGAGACAGCCTGTTTTCACTGAATTCAGATCCTGCCGCTGAGTGATTTTTGTATGGCTGGAGCGTGAGTGCTTCATTAGAGATCAGAGACTGAGGCATTGTCTGTCCCCTTACTTCTGACAAACATAAACTCCTACGGGAAGTTTTTCTGCAGCTGGGCCACTGTCTCTCTCCTGGGCAGGGTCTTTGCTGCCTAAGAGCAGCTGTACTCAAACCGCTGCCTTTTCCTGTTTGAGATGTTTTTTGGCCCAGCTGCCCCTTTTCCTAAAATTCACAGGAACATACGGTCTGAGAGATCGGTACCTCTCTGCAGGTTTGGTAGGAGTTGCCCAACATGTTCAGCAGTCACTAGGATGGGCAGTGAAGCATGCACACACGGTGGCATAGGCACACAATGAGCTAGCACGAGCTGCGCTTCCTTAGCAAAATAGACTACAAAGTCTGGGGTTGCATGAAACAAAATCCAGCTCTCCATACCTGTTGTTCTGCAACAAAATGATGAGAGCAGAGATGAAGCAATTGTACAGCAACTGGCACAGAGCAAAAGCTACTGGGGTTGGCTTTTCTGTGTGCCAGGCTCACCTTCCTGGGCACCGTAACTGCGCTCAGAAAGAGTGCATGAACCACCATGCACCAACACAGGCAGAAACCAAAGAAAGGGTGACTCTATATGAGCACCACAATCAATTTTAATGAAGACTGGGATCTGCAGGTACAGCCTCTGGATGGCTTTTCTGGCTTTTTTTGCCTGAGACACCCCTGAGGTAACAGAAAGGTGATAGTACATGATGCATCTCTGATGCATCTTGGAAGGTTCATCTGGTGAAGAAAGCAAAGAAGTACTAGCACCCTTCCCTCCAGCAAGTTTTGCTCCTGTCCTGCTCCAAGGTTGTATTCCTGATGCAATGGCAGAGCCTGTGGAAGAAAGAGGTAAATGAGGGAAGAGGGAGAGTAGGCACAGCACTCCATCATTGGGAACAAGTGCTAAGAGTATGGTCATTCAAAGACAATGACGTAAGAGTGCAAAATGGAAAGAAAAACAGCTTTGAGGGACAAAGGCTTCATTCTTTCTTGTTCATCCTTGAGATCTGCCCACAGGTGGCAGAGGAGCATTAATATTCTTGCCCTGTTTTCTCCAGAGATACAGACCTTGCCCTCAGGCTGCTCTCTTCCCCTCCTGGTTTGCAATCACATGGCCAGAGTGAGGAAAACACTGCCAACCCCCTAACCACCATCAAGTCCCGTGCAGCTGAGCTGGACCAGGTCTTGCCGCTGGTTCAAAGACCTGCTTATGTAGAAGAGCAGAGCAATGGTAAGCCACAGTGTGAGCTCAAACTGCTGTTGTCACTCACACCAATGCAATGCTGAGGGTCGACCTCTTTTTCTGACACACAGGGATTTTTCTGGTTTAGCTTATGTCGTGCTGAAATGAGTTTAAAACAAGTGGAAAAAAAAGTGCCACTTTTATTCCACAACAAAAACATCCACACAGGCCACCAGCCTAGCGGAAGGACTGAATTAAATTTACCAGTAATTGCTAAAACATTTCTGCCCAGAATCACTCAGTGGGGACTTGTACCATGTTTTGCAAGGTTTGTGCAAAGCTAGGAGAAGCAGTACAACCAGGGCCTGTTTTGGCATCCATGTCACATGCTTCTGCTACAGTGCTAGCACTGCACATGCAAACAGGAAAATGCTACTGCCTTTCTCCACCCCAACACCTCCCAGGCCAAAGCTGCCCTCAGAGCTCAAGAAGGGCAACGGTGCTGCTTCTGGGAAAGCACGTGGCCACGAGGCACACTCCTGCATGGTGGCTGGAGCTATGCGATGTTTTCTACAGGCTGAAGGTTAGCAGCACAGAAATGGTTACCGACATGGTAGTGCAAAAGAAGTACCAACCTACTTCGTGCAAAATACACTGCAGGGTTCAAATGTAAAGCCATAGGGTTAACAAAGGACTGGAAAATACCATCCAGAACTGAATTTATTTGACAGTTTTTCTGTGCTGAAAGAGAACAAAAGGAGGAAGAAAACAAGAGTGCTCGTAGCCTATAGAAAGTAAAAGGATGGGAAGAAAGCAAATTAACATTAAACTGTAACTAATAATGAATATTAAGTATAATAAAAAATCAGAAATAAATTGTAAATGGACACTAAATAGCAGGGCTGCCTAAAGACAGCAGGATACATCCCTTTCATCTGCCAGTCTACATTCAACAGTCATAACATCCATGGGGAAAAAAAATTCTCAAGTACTCCACAGCCTGGAGAGACAACCTGCTTGGTGTTTGGTGAGACACAAGTCCCCACCAGAGGAGGACGGCAATGTGAACTGGTCCTCTGAAAGGAGCAATCACTTCTGCGGTGGGAGATGCTAATACACCTTGAGACCAGAGACCACAGAAATGTCACACTGACAAAATTCTCTTGACACAGTAAACTAAGAGATTTCAGTAACAAGGGAAGCTATTTTGCCAAAATCTCTTGTAACTGTTTGTTTTGTATCACTAGAGAATTGTTGTCATTCAGAAGAGCCTTACAGTGAGAGAAGTAAAACACTAGGTCATAGGAAAGAGGCCAGATTTTGAATTTACTTACACAAAGATGAGCAGAAGTTCAACATTGAGCTGTTCCCACTGTACACTCATATACAAGGTAAAAAACTGGGCCCCAGGTACAGCCTGTGCAGTACAACCCAGCATTCTTCCATTGAAAACTGGTGTAATATTTGGGAAGATTTTCAACCCAATTGCTGAAGTCACACCTGTGAGTACCTGTAGGTCTGTGAGCAGAGCAGATGCCCTCACAAGCCAAAGTGACTAAGGCCAGCTGCATGCCGGGACTGCGTGCACCAGGATCTGTTTGTAAAAGCTCTCTCCCACTTTTCATGTGTCCAGATTTCATGCACATAATTTTTTTAGCCTTTTTTTTTTTTAATAGATCCCATACTTTTTGCCCCTCCAAGAGTTAGAAGGAGCTCAGGTGGCAAGAAGCCTGTCACAGTCTGTCTTTACAGACCTGGGATCCAGGAGGTACAAGCAAAAGCAAGACATAGATACACACCCTCCTCTTCCCAGCATCTGATCTGCAGGAGGGATTCACATGGCTCTCCTTTCCCTTTGCTACTTCTTCCACCCCAAAACAGCACACACGATGCAGTGAGATCTCAGGACCGCTCTGAGTGGGCAGCAGCCAGGGAGAGCTTGGGGCTGCCTCAGGAAGGGCCCAAAAATCACTTTGGCATTGGCCAGAGCTGAAAAAAAGGCAAGTATTTACATGCACAGACACAGCCACTTTAATAGCTCAGCTCTCCTAAATGACTGCACACGCTATTTGCAGAAACATGCAAAAACAGAATGGCAAAATGAACTATGGATGATATTCCCCCTGGTCAGCGGGGTTATGAGCCCCGTGGACCAGTGGCTATTCTGTTAGGCAGGGCAGGGAAGGAGGCTGGGTTTCTGCAGGACATCGTGGTCCCTGTTTTGTAGGGAAGGAACAAGCACTGCAACACCACGAAACGTTGTAAAATCATTTGCATTCGTTTGCATGAACATGATATCTCTGCAGACCCCCAGACCTTGCACACTGTATTAAGAAGCTACCACCAGCTGTAACCATCTTGCAGCAAAAAAAGGTATCATTTCAATGAAATAATAATTGCAGAGCACATCCTACTATGGCTCCTCCGGGAGGAGAGAAAAGCTGCAGGGAGGACTGCACACGTGGTTCATTTGCATCAGTTGCCCTTATTATTTCTCCAGGTTCTCTTTTTTCCCTTCAATATTAATTAAAGCTCATGCTGTGACAACCATGGGGCAGAGAGGGAGTGATGGGGAGGCACACTGAGTGACTGGCAGACACTTCAGCAGGTTTAACTTATGCCACTACATCTTATTTTCTCCTACTTTCCTTATTTTTTCCATAAAAACCTAAGTAGGTTAGGCTCAGGAATATATTGCATCTAGGGATAAAAACCTGATGGAAACAAATTCCTGTTTTCTCTGCATAAATAACCCCGTTGATCTCCTCCTCCATGGACAATGCACAAACTGCTGTGGATATCCAGAGCTTTCCCCTGTGTTTGGGAAGCTCCCAAACAGGAGGCATGCTCCTGACTGCTTACTCTGCGCAGGTTTTGTAGTTACATCCAAGGGGAAACAATGCCTCCAAATTGTTGGGGGCTTCAAACGGGTTAACACAGGTCTCCTGTCAGCAGCTCTGGAGATAGCCTGTGACTTCAGGACTGATTTAACTTCCAAAAAACTAGGGTTTAATTTAACACCCTCCTCTCCAAGAGAGTTAATTGTCACCTGAAAAGGCCATGAACCAGCAGAGGTGTGAAATCTAGTAGCATCACCAAAGCCCTGCAGGTTTCTACTCAGATTGCTACAGGAAAGGTCCTCCCACCCTCCACCCTCTTTTTTCAGCTGGAAATTTGGTTTCAAAGCAAGGTCTGCCCACAGTGCCTAAGCATTTCCCTATGCACATACAGCCATTTAGTCGTGATTTGGATGTACACCAGCAGAAAGGCTTGCAAAACTTTCCCTCCAGACCAGCTTCACTTCCACTGCCTTGCCATCAGACCAGCTGCACCGCACCAAGGGCACCAGGGAGACCCCGGCTGGGGCTCCTCCAAGGGTCATACCTCCAGTGCACCTCAGCAGGCCTGCCCAGGGCTTTCTGTCCCTTTTCTGGCTCATGGCAGAAGTATTCTTCTTCCATCTCATGCCTGAGAGTATGAAAACAAAGAGCAATCTAAGCTGTGCCACCTCACAGTGCTACGGTGAGAAGCTACAGACAGTTCAGAGGCTGATTCCTAGTAAGCACGAACACCGGCCTTCGCATCTTTGGATTAGCAATGAAAACCTATTTTTTTCTGACAGCAGGTTTCAGAGTTAACACTCCCTCTTTAAAGTATGCTTTGCACTGTCTGTAGACTCAGGAGGCCTCATTTCTATCAGCTGCTCAGTGTTCTGCAGTAGATACTGGCCATCTCACTGCCTCCTGGCTCAAAACACACAGTACATATTTGGGTGATCTATCAGTTATATTTCTAATAAAAGCTTTAATGAAAAAAGGCTTAATAAAAGTTCTTGGGAATAGAGGCGTATATTTTCCAGATAGTTTAAAACCAAAGCTTACTGTGACACTGACTCACGCTGTCAGTGTTGGCCCTTCCAACCCAACTCTCACGTCTGTCACCCTCATGGATAGTTGAGAGGCTCAGTGTGCCATTTCTAAATTGCCGTGGACCGTGCTAGGGAAGAAATGAGCTTCAGAAGTGCAAATTGATTGACTCAGTTCAATTAAAAATTAATCTAAACACCGTAAATCTAGGTTTTACTTCAATAGCATTTGAATTAGCATTATGCTATATCTAGAATAGGTAAGCCCAACTTACACCATGCACACCAAAACCATGCTCCTGGAAATACTGGCTACTGTTCCTTGGTCATAGAACAGGCTTGGTATTCAGTACAGACTATAAAAAATGGAAACCTCAAGACATTTTAATTTGAAAATGCCTTTTTGAGTGATTAAATACTTACAACTGCAAGTGGCAGTGTTTTAAATGAATTCTTGTCCCATAAGCTTGACTAGCTAATGAAGCTAACGAAGGCTTTCACATGCACAAACCCAGCGATGGGATCAGGGACTTGGTCTCCTCATTTCTCAATCATCTGACTTTGTAACATTTAAGTCTCGATTTGAATAGCATGAAAAAGGACACCAGTTTAAGAGTTTCTCCTTGTTCAAAGTATACATGCTTTTTGAATGAAAAATTATCAGAATTGTTGTTGAAACTGAGTGTTGAGAAAGAATGGCATTTTTTGTGCAGAATATCCAAAGATTCAATAATGTAAAAAGTGTTGTGAATGGCTGGTTGGGGATTTTTTTTAGAAGAAGGTCGTTTTGAGATCAAAAAGTAACAATGGCTACATGCTTCATTCCAATGCCTACATAAGATTTTTTCTGTTTAGAAAGAAATGTCAAGCTTGGCTCACAAGGGACAGCTCACAGCAGACTCAAATGGGCAGTTGAGCACACACCAATGCCTGGAAAACCTGCTCTCCGGCAGGCTTGGTCCCTGGGGCTGGCTGATTTTGGGGTACACGAAGCTGTGAGCTTCAGCCAAAAGCTGGAGGCCTTCTGGAAGCCTCTCCCATGGGATCCCCACTGTCTCACAGCCATCTCTGCCTGTTTTCTTGAAAGTGGCAGAAACTTTGTTATCTCTGAAAGCTCTTGCTTTCTGTTACCTCTGGTTGAAATTAGCCAATGGTCCAGAAGCTGCTGGAAGAGGAGAGAGATACACTTCTCCTTGTGGACTTTGCATTTCCTTAGGGAAAGGGGACTAAAAACATATACCAGAAGCAGAATTTCAAAAGGTATGTTCAGCTACTTGCTGTTGTAAGATTGAGGAAGTCTTGCTGTATAATCCCATGACCGTGTAACAAGTGAAGATGATGGTTCACTCGCACCCTAAAATATTTATTCCTACGTAAGGAAAAAAAAACCTCTAAAACGAGAAAACTGCTAGTCGTGAAGGATCAGAACCACATTTATCACTTCATGTGTTTTATGACAAATCTGAGTTTCCCCACACCTGTGTTGGGAAAACTAAAGCAGGGATTCAAACAGAGTGTTGCACACATCATTAAGGGAAGGAGCTGCTTCAGCTCTCCCGCTTGCTGCTTTCCCCTCCGTATTGCGCAGGTGGGGATGTGCCCAGAGACCGGGCGTCGTGCTCCCCGGGATCCCGCACCGAATCCTGCATGAGCTGCCTCCACTCGGGAAGGCAACGCGGGCTGAGGGCTGCTGTAACAGCATTGGTGAATGGTGCCTCGCCATTAATCGTTACGCTATTGTTAATCACAGCCTTCCGCTGCTGTTTTGCTGTATTGTACGTGCATATATATGAATATATTGCTTTGGTGGCTTACGCTTAGGGGTAGCTAGAGACAAGGCCTCCTCCCGTCCCATTCGAGCATCGCTTATGTCAGGGAAAGAGAGGAAATGCTTCTGCAGGCCCGCAGTTCTGCCTGCCCACACCTTCTCGCCTCTTACTCCCGTATATTCCCGGCTTAGTCTGCCCTGAGCGCTCCCAGCTGGGAAAAGTTGCACTATTTTACTTCTCGTGGAACAGATCTAAAATTCGCCACTGTTTACATCACGCTGGGAGGCGGCCGGGAGGCTCGCTCACAAGTGAAATGCACCGGCTTGACTTTAGCTCGAATGTCCCCTAACCCTCCCGGGTCCCGCCGCAGGGGGCGCCTCTCCATAGGGGCAGCCGCTGACGCGCTGAAACGTGCGCGGCCCGCGCAGCCCACGTCACGCGGTGCCGGGCCCGCTGGCAGGCGGGGCAGCGCGCCTCCCGCCTCGGCTGACGCAGGGGCACGCACCTTGCGCTACGTCACTCCCCCCCCCCCCCCACGCCGCGAGTAGCCCGCGTGACGTGTAGGCGTGCCCTGCCGCTGCTACGTCACAGCGCCGCTACCGACTGGCTCCCGCGTAGCGGCGGAAGTAGCGACGGGGGGCGGGGCGCGCAGGCGGCGGCCAATGGCGGGCGGCTCCGCTGGCAGGCCCCGCCCAGGCGGCGGGCGGCGGGACGGGGGGCGGTAGGGCGGCGGGGCCGGCTGCGGGCCCATGGAGCCGGGTGGCGAGGGTTTCCTGTACTACGCCTACGGCAGCAACCTGCTGCGGGAGCGGCTGCTGCTGAGCAACCCCTCGGCGACGCTCTGCGCCGTGGCACGTCTGCAGGTGCGTGCGTGTGTGTGTGGAGGGGGGCGGTGTCCGTCACCCGTAGCGTCGCGGCGTGACGCCTCGATCTGCAGGCGTCGTGACCCTGAAAATGCCTTTTTTTTTTGAGTGATTAAATACTTACAACTGCAAGTGGCGGTGTTTTAAATGAGTTCTTGTCCCGTAAGCTCGACTAGCTAATGAAGCGGGTGCTCGGTTGGGCTTATGGGGCGAGTTTCTGGCAGTTTTAAAAGAATGACGCTTTGTTAAAAAAAACATCGAAATTCCTCCTTCCCTTCTGCCACGCCGCTCACAGGCGAGGAGCCCTCCCCGTGCTACGCGTCAGGCGGGGCGCAGGCTTTCACCCAGCCCTGCACACCTGCAGTCGACGCCTTCCTAGGCTCCGGCAGTTCTGCCCCTACCTGGGGTTATTAAATGTTGCTCTGTCAGCTTGGCTTTAACGTAGGCTTGCAAGTACGAGCTCGTGGTCATTAAGCTGCTGATGTACGGATCTGTGCACCTGGAAGGATCCTCGGAGGAGCAGAGTACTGATTGATACCATTTAAGGATGGCCTGAAGGTTCTCTTGGGGTAACTGGCAGGAAATGGAGAAGTTCCAAAAACTTGTGATTAATAAACTCCCTCTAGTCAGAGACTTGGTGTGTCTTGGGACCACCTACCCGGCAACTGAGGCCCTTACACGTGCCACTGAGGAGCTGAACATGCCGAGAGCTCAGCGCCTGGCAGGATCAGACCTTGGCGGTGCAGAGGAAAGCAGTAGTACTGTGCGCTTACCCTTGACTAAAAGAAAGCCCTATGATTCAGCTCTCCTTTTGGGTTTCGGGTAGATTCTGAGGTTAACACGCTAAGCGTCTCTTGCCACGCTGCAGGTTAGCTGTTCAGGAGCTGGCTAGTCAGGCACCAGCTTTTCTAGCCGGCTTCTTTGAGCGCTTGCTGTGCTCCCTCCAAACACCGGGTGGCTTCACTCCCTTGCTTCAAGCTGGAAGAAACTTCAAGCTGATACTTGGGAGTGAGGAAGCGCACAAAGGTTGGAGCTGATTTCTGTTAATTGCTCTATGGTAATACCACCTTGGCTTAAAAAAAGGAAAAATAGCCTGTAAACAGAGTACTTTGGATGCTAAACTAGAACATTAAATTCGCTGCCCTCTGGTTTTATTTTTTAAAGCTTTGTTAATCTTCAGTCAAAAGCTGTAGGAAATGGGCTGTGTAACAAGCACAGAAAGGGTATTACACTGGTACTTAGAAGAAGGGCCAAAGACCAAGCTCTTGACCCAAGAAAGTATCCAGCGTGTTTGTTCCCTCTTCTCTGCAGTGCCCGCTGCAGTTGCCCGCGTGGCATAACATGGGGTTTCCTGCTTCCAGAACCGGAGCTAACCGCACTGTTTCTGTACGGTTGCTGTTGCTCCTCTTGGGTGGTATCTCACTGTTTTATACACCTCCTTGCAAGTATTCAGTGCAGGTCAGGTCCAAGAAAATGTAACTGGAGGAATAAAATAAAAATTGCTGCTTTTTTTTTTTTGCTTCTTGTTTTTTCTTTTTTTACACTAGACTGCTATGAGCGTACTTGACTCTACGGGTGTATTTCCTTGGGGCTGCCCTGCAAGCACTTGTCCACATCTATAACTTCAGTCTGTGACTTGACTGGACTATTTACTTGTGTGCAAATTACTCAGGCTTGACTGTCTGCAGGGTCTAGTCCAGAGTCCTCCTAACACGCTAATCCAGTGACCCGAACATTGCAAAGACATTTTGCAGCAGCTTGTGAAATGGTTGATAACTAGTGTGTCCAAGTAAACTTTTTTTCTAGTGAAATTAGTTGAATGGGGGACATTTTATGGGGAAGGAAGATGACTCTATTGATGGAGTAAACTGTATGGCTTTGCCAGGCTGCTGATTATCACTTGCACAAAGAAAAAAAAATTAGATTAGTGTTCTGATCAGTGCTGTTCTTCTGTGTGTAAGCCTCCAACTGCTCAACTTTTGCAACCTTTTCCCCATATCTGTTACGACATACTACAAGATGGTAATGTGTCTCAGTGAATAGTAGTATGTGCACGCATATATTTCAAATCAAAATTACCTTATAGCTTGAAGACGGTGATCATGAGAAATAAGCAAAGCTGTGGGGTTCTATAGGTTTGGGTTTTATTTTTGTTGTTGTTTCTAATCCTTTTTGCCCTTGCTAGATTTTTTTGTTGTGGTTAAGCAGGTAGTCTTCCTTAAAGGCGGGGGGGGGGGTGGGGGGGTGGGGTGGTGGTGGTGGTGGTGGTGGGGTGTTTGTTTTTGGTTTTTTTTTTTTTTTCTTTCTTTCCCTTCTCTACTGCTAGGGAATGATCCACAAATTGGCTGACAAGTAGGAGAGGAAACTGAGTGTATGGAGTCAGATGGGAAATTACAGTGGAAAAATGCAAGAACCTGTTATTCTCTTTTTCCTATATTGTAATATTTGATAGTACTTGTAAGAAATTCTAAAAGAATGTTTCAACTTGCAAAAACCTGAATAAGCTCACTCAAAGAGGCATACACCTTGGCTTAAAAATACCCAAGAATGTTCCAGTTGAGTGAGATGAGATGGCACAAAACACTGGAAAATACACAGGATGGTATTTTATAATCGGGCAGTTGTATTAGTGCATGAGGACAAGACCCAAAGCTCACCATCTTGTAGGCTTCTTTACCCTTACTATTTTCCTGGACCCTGCATGGTAGCATTTAAGTCTTGTAACGGCACCAAAAGCTGCAAAGGAATGGGCACCAGGTGGCCATGCCTTTAGAGGAAAGAGGAGGCAGCAGTAGTCAGTTCCCTCCTTCACGGTACACCTCAGCCAAGGGCCCTTCAGATTGTCTAACGGGAAGCACATCAGCCATCCTGTCACTGCCAACTTGGGCAAAAGTCAAGGTGACATTTCTTCAGCACTACTGTGTTTACTGCAGAATTGGGTATGCATGCTACTCTTGAAAAAGGGTTACCTCCGCTTTCTTCTCGCCGCTAGAAATTGTTAGCTAATGTTTAGGCCAGACTACTAAGAGGTTTGGATGTTGATCCAGGTCTCTGCAGACCAAGGCCTTTATCAGTAGTGCTCTCTGCCAGACCTCTCTTCCCTTTGTCCCAAGGCTGCCGTTTCTCATGGGGAGGTGGAAAAGGCCGACTTCAGCCCCTCGTGAGATGGGAGCTGGATCAGATCCCGCCTGTCCGTTCCTCTGTTTGTGGCTCCAACTGACTACTTGTAGACTCTCCTTTAGCTGTCCCTTTCATGTCAAGAATAGCCAACAGCCCTTATCTTAAGTGGAGATTGATTTTCTGCATTGCTTTCATTTGCAGGATTTTAAGCTCGAGTTTGGCCATCATCAAGGCAGGACAAGTTCTGTCTGGCATGGAGGCACAGCTACCATTGTTCAGAGCCCTGGAGACGAAGTATGGGGAATAGTGTGGAAAATGAACGCTAGCAATTTAAGTTCACTGGATAAGTAGGTGACTTAACTTTTGCTGTCTTCTACTATTTTAGAGAGCAATTGAAAAGTAGTAGTTAATTTTTGGTAAAGAGCTGTGTGGAAGCTTTGGTGTTGGAATCAAGAAGATGCTGTGGATTTCAGTTTGTGAATTTCACTTCACAGTACATGTATTGACTTTTAACACATTTGTGATTAAAATGGCTTTGTTTTCAAGCTAAAGTTACTTAGGGGTATTTTAATAAGGTGTGGACCTTGATTTGGAGCTCATATATTGGTCAGGATCTTCTTTTTTTTCTTTTTTTTTTTCTTTTTTTAAATCCCCATCCTCACAATTTCCTGTCCCTTAAATTACTCTAAACTCTGTATTTGTCCTGTGACACTTTCCCCTTTGCTTTAGGGAGAGTTTCCTTTGAGGCGGACATCAATTTCCGTCTCTATACATCTGTGGACTCCAATTGTAATGGAAAATGAAGGGATGAGGACAAGACTTTGCAGAAGAGGAGATCTTTAATACAGGCAAAGGGACCTTTTGAGGAGGTTATTCTGCATGTCTTCTCTTCTAAGGATTCAGACTTTTGTGAACATGAGGTGGATCCAAACAGGGAGCTGTGGGGTGTGGTTTTGTTTTTCCCTTTGAATGAGAGAGGCTGCCTGCACCATTACAATGCATGGCAGAGAATGTTCTGCCTGTGCCTGATAATTAAGACAAGTTTAAGGCAACCTGAGCAAGTCATTCCCAAGCTGAAGTCTGAAGGACCACATGGGTAAACAAATCAAGGAGCAGCATAACTTCTTGCAGGGTCTAAGGCATGACTTAGAACTTAATCTCCAAAACTTTGGCTGGTGTCATGTGTTTATTGCAGCTTTTGGGATGCGCCTGCACAGCATGGTGCTTCTGGTATACAAGGATCGTTTGTTCAGAGCAGTTCATCGCTGTCAATTAATTCCAGTAGAAATCGGGGCTAGTGAGGCTAAGGAAGCAGGGCACATTAAACCCATTGAAAGCGTTACATTAATACATTTCTCCTGCCTCTGGTACTGTTACAATTTTGGTTACAGTTCCACTGTGCTGTGTAGACATATCTGTATAACCTCGGCCATGAAACTTCTAAGTTCCAACTTGCTTTTAATTGCCTACAGTGGACCTGAAATACAAGAGAAACTGTTGCCCAAGTTGTGTTAGCACCTCATGGGAATGGGCACTCTCAGGTCCTGGCTGGGAGTGTTAGTCCCAAGCAGGAGGGCATCTAGCTGGTATCTTCTGGTTAGGGAGAGCTTCACATGTCCCTGCTTTATTATCGCCTCCATTCTCCCTCTGTTGCTTATACTAGCACTTCTCTCCTGGTCCCCTTTCTGCTGACCCTTACTGAAATCTCCTGATTTACCACGCTTTCCTAAAGCGTAAACTTCAGAAGTATAAAGATGCTGTCTGGCAGCATCTGCTTTGATAGTAACACTGTGTTCCCCCTACAGGGACATCGTTTTGTATTTTAACTTCCTTCTAAAGTGTTGTTTACGTACTGTAGAATTGCAGATCCCTGCCATTTGTTTGACAGGGGATAAACTTTAATGCTGGCTAAGGTGCTAGAGACTTCAGTGCTATACCATCACCAAAAACTGCAGGACAGACACTAGCATTAAAGATTGCTTTTTCCCAGCTGCCTCACTGATGCCAAGAAGGTGGACTGGAAATGGAAGGAAACAGGATGTGTTCTTGGCTTTTATAATGATAGTCAATAGTGTTCTTCTAAGGGTTGCTCGTAACCAGCTTGAAAGAACTTGCATGTGTTCCTGCTGAAGATCTTGGGATTCTTTGGCTGTGCACAAGCAGATATATTTGTAAGTTCTCAACCAAGTTATTTCCTGGAATTCCCATGTATCAAGAAAAAAAAGTTTCACTATTTGCCTCCCCGCCATCGTGGATAAAGAAGTCTGTGCTTTGTCATCCAGAAGCAGAGGAGGAAATGTGTAATCAATGCTGCATGTCATTAGCTGAAATACTAGTAAAACAATGTAATATAGAGAAAACAAATATGGGAGGGGAATCTTTTGCTTAGATGGCTGAACTTTTTGGCTTCCAATGCATTTTGGTGCTGTCTCATGGTCAGATTTTTTTTTTGTCCTCCGTACTTCACAAATATGTAAGTTCCAGACTAAATCATGACTTTTCCTCATATATCCTAGCAATGAACGTTACTTAATGGTAACATTTTTCTTGCTGTCACACACCCACATGACTTATTTTGCAGTCTTTTGGCTTTGAATCTGCAATTAGCTTCCAGTCTCTACTTGCACTTAACCTACTTCCATAACATGGCCTGTGTTATGTACATTAAATAACTTGAAATGGTACTAAGTCTTTGAAAGATAAGTTGTCAAAATGATGTTTTGACAAGCAGCATTAAAACTCATAACTCATATCTAAAGCACATCTAAAATTAGTTGTGCTATAAAGTTTGTCTTGTATTGCTTAAGCTTCTCACTAACTTCTTACTATTTCCTCAGACTTTTATGGGTGACTAAATGCTAATGGTTAAAGGCAACAAGTAGCCTTGTTTTTGAGTTTGGTTTTCTTTTCCTAAGACAGCATGATTTTGCTAATAAAAAAAATAACAAAATGGTCTTTGCCCTGATCTAGCTTATTGTTGCTGTACATGTCTTGTGCAAATTAAAGGGTGTCTTGGATTATTCATTGGAATGTGCATCGTAAGAATTGTGCAAGTTTCCCCTTATTCAACTGTAACACAATGGGCAAGATAAAACTTGGCAATTGTTTCATTATCTGAGCACAAGGTAGTGAATGATATGTGCCTGGCTCATTAATTCTGATAATCTTGGTTGTGCTTCTCTTGTAGATTACCAGACTTGCGCGGTAATTAATTCACAGGAGTATTCTCTCTCTAACTTTGCAAGTTAACTGCTAGTCATCTTTCTTACAGAGCTGAAATGATAAAAGTGAATGCTGCTGCTTTTTTAGAAACCTATTTTTGGATATGAAACAAGTTTGCACAAAAAGTACTGGAGTATGTTTTGCTTTATTCGTTTTTCTTTAAGTCTGTTAGCAGCATAGACCAGTGTCCTACCTTGATTTTTTTTATAATAAATGCATGTGTTTATTTGCACAATTTGTTTGAAGGATGCATCAGTTATTTGGCATAAAAGGAGTATATGTCCTTTACAGGCAAGAGGGAGTTGAAGATGGCATTTATGTCCCAATAGAAGTTAATGTCCACACTCAAGCAGAAAAGGTACTGACCTGTCGAAGCTACCAGATGAAGGACTATGTCTGTGGTCCCCCTTCTCCTCAGTATAAAAAGGTAGGTGTTGCATCACGGTAGTTTTGGAGAGAATGAACAGAAATATATAAATCCTGTCCTTCTGTCCTATTTAATAAGGACTTTATTTACAGTGGATGGAAGGTGTGAGTAACTCTAACATAAATGTATAACTTAATCCTTGTGCAATATAATCGTGTAATGATGCTTGCAGAAGATTGCTAGCTCTTAAAGGCCTACTAAATCAGTTTTATTTTTTTGGCTTAGTTATGCCTTACATGAAGCCTTTATTTAACTCGTGAATTAGTTATGACTGATGCAAGGATTTCTGAAGGATGTTGTTTACATATATGCAGCAATTCTCTGTTTGAAAAATTAATGTACTCCACTAAAAGGACAGAGGGAAGCTTCTGTGGGGAGAATACAGCACCTGGCTTGTAGTTTCAAGGACACAGATTATCCCTACTGTCTTATGAAGTATCTTACTGTCATTTAGTACAGGAGTCCACCTGCCTCCTTTTACCAGATGCATCATCAGTATATCACAGGACTTCCAGCAACATTGCAGAGCACTGCAGGGTTCCCACTTGGTGGCTGGTGAGGCAGAAGTGTTTCAACACTGTTCTGTAACACACTGACTCTATAGAGACATATGATCCAGTCACGCAGCAGGCCTGACCTGCTTAGCTTGTGAGATCTGATGCGGGCCTAGCCTCGGTGGCATGACTGCATGTCTGAAATTGTGCAGCTATTAGCAACTGCAGATAGACATAACTGTAATGTGTTGACTTTTTCTATGGAAAGCAAAGAAACAGGGCTTGAGCTTGTTAAATCCCAGGTGTGCCACCTTCTCTTTAACTGAGGAACTCGCTCCTATGAATCAGGTTCCAGGAGCATAGCTAAGGCCAGCTGCTGCAGGACTTCTGAGGAGAAAAGCTTTGCTTCACAAACCTCCTCCCTGCCAACTTGCTTCCTGTCAAGACAGATCTTTAGGGCTTTTCAGGGAGTTAATACATAGTCTGCTGCTGTGTGTCAGCTCTCACTAGTATGCTGTAAGAGCAGACCTCCAATACTGGCAACTTTATCTAGCTAAACATTCCCTCCTGCTGTTGTCAGGGTCAGTTGTTAGTTCTCTTCTTCCCCCCTGCTCCCAGCTTTTATTTATTTAAGTTAAGCAGGCAGGAGGGCTAAAAATTTAGTACAGGTGACTGCATCGGCACACAGTGATCTACGTCCATCTACTGTTGTGTACTTCTTGTGGCAAAGTTCATCCTTTCTAGACACCTCATCTTGAATTTCCTGGCTGTTGAATGCATGAAAGAATATTTACGATAGTGTCAGCTTTTAAAATCTGCATATTTATCTATTCATTTCTATATGGGAGCTTGCTTGGTGTCTCTTCCAAGCCTTGGCTCCTACAGCCTCCTCTTTTCTTCTCGCTGTCACTTCTTTTCTCTTGCACCAATACTTAAGTTTATTTTGGATGTAGAAGAAAAGCTGAAGTAACAAACTCTAAGGAATCTGTGCTTTTCCACTAAGCTAAGTATCTGTTTCTGTTACTCCTATAACCTGTCTAGGTACTCACTGTTGTGCTCTAGATTTGAACAGCTTAGTTTTAAAAATAACTTCAATAATATACACTGCTTCTCACTCAGATGTGATACTGAGGCTGGCTAAAAGCATAAAAAGTAGTTCTTATCCTTGCTGGAAGAAAGAATGGAATAACCGAGTAACAGCTTAATTGTACAGTCTTGTGCACGTTGGTAAAATTTCACAATCTTAGGGGTATGCCTTGATACCTACAAGCCTTTTCAGAGTAATTTTGTTGATACTGTTAAGGTCTTCAGGGGTCTTCCAGAAGCCTTTGGCTATCTTTAGGTACAAATAGCAGTATTTGGGATTAATTCTCTTGTTACCTTAAGTAGTTCTTCCCATACAAGTAAATGTTTGGAGGGGTGTCCTGGTTTTGGCTGGGATAGAGTTAATTTTCCTCCTAGTAGCTGGCATAGTGCTGTGTTTTGGATTTAGTAGGAGAAGAATGTTGATAACACACTGATGTTTTTAGTTGTTGCCAAGTACTGCTTATGCCAGTCAAGGACTTTTCAGCTTCCCATGCTCTGCCAGGTGCACAAGACACTGGGAGGGGGCACAGCCAGAATAGTTGATCCAAACTGCCCAAAGGGCTATTCCATACCATATCGCGTCATGCTCAGTATATAAACTGGGGGGGGTTGGCCGGGGAGCAGCGATCGCTGCTCGGGAACTGTCTGGGTATCGGTCGGCGGGTGGTGAGCAATTGCATTGTGCATCACTTGCTTTGTATATTATTATTATCATTATTATATTGTTATTATTATCATTACTATTTTACTTTATTTCAATTATTAAACTGTTCTTGTCTCAACCCAGGAGTGTTTCTCACTCTTACTCCTCTGATTCTCTCCCCCATCCCATCGGGGTAGGGGGAGTGAGCGAGCAGCTGTGGGGTGCTTAGTTGCTGGCTGGGGCTAAACCATGACAAGGGGTCTGTCCTTCCTAACACTATTACTGAAGGATTTCCCCCCACCTTTTGATTATAGGTTATCTGCATGGGTGCAAAACAGAATGGCTTGCCAACTGACTATCAGAAGAAATTAGAAGCTATTGAAACTAATAACTATACAGGGCCGGTGCCAATCATGGAAGAGATTGAAGCTGCTATCAAAGCAAAGAAAACAAATTCTGCATAGAATACTCCGCACTTGCTTGGCCATTCACTTTGATTTAGATACCTCTCCTCCCTGTGCTGATCAGCAGTTTCTTTATTTATCAAGAAAAGGTGAGTTTGCTGTGCATCTACAGTAAGCCATTAGACACAGTTTGCAGTCTGAAGACACGCTCACATGGGTAACTTCTTCACTTTGTATGTATAGCTTGAGTACATGCTGAAGTTTTTGCAGATTGGGAAATTACCTTTTTGTAATTGTCATGCAGCGCTGCACGCAAATTTGTGCTTCATGCTCTGTTTATAGACCTTTTTAAAAGAAGGCCATCTTGCTGGGTATTGGCATCTGTTGCCTTCTGAGGAATAAGGGCTGCAGGATCAGGCCCTTTGTTTTTAAGTGTTGTATACACAATTATCAAGAATTTCAAAGATTTGTTAGAGTGCAAAGTGGACTCAAAACTCTAAACCAAGACTAAACTGTTTTTTCCTCTTTTCTTAATGGTTTAAAGTCCAACCTATCTGAAGCTATGGAGCTCCTGTTTCTGTTTATATAGTTAGCAGAGAAAGCAGAGTAATTTTTTTTTTTTTTCTTTTTTAAACTCTTTCCATGTTTTTAAGTGTTAGTCCAAAAGGCAACCGAGGCCTTGAAGACAACATTCAGCAAAGGATGTCATTCAAAGCATAATGGCTGCCTCCTTTCTATGTCTAGTAATCATCATAGGTGAACTGGTTGGTATAACCCGCAGATTTTGAAGAATTTGTTTTAGTTGGATAATTCCAAGGTTTTTTAAATTAACTTTTTGAGTGGCTTGTTGCTTATCTAGGCCTTGGTCTCATGTCCAGTGAAACGAAAGTCTCCTGTGAGTCCTAGCACATTTGTTTCATGGTTTTGTTTGCCTATTAAACCCCAGGTAAACAGACTTGGCCTCTCCCCACCACCCCAGCTTTGACAATCTCCTACAGAACTGGAAGCTCTTGTAAGGTTTAGAGTACTTATCTTTATGGTGCTTGGCAACCCCTGTAGGTAGTTTGTGGGGGACAAGGAAAATTTGACAACGTGGAAGATGTTGAACAACAAAACTTTGGCTTTTCTTCTGTGTGCTGTACTTTTTTTTTTTTTTTTCTCTCTTGATGTACAGAGGGGTCTAAGATATAATCAGTGTTACTGTTTGAATGCTTAGGTAGACAAATGACAAAGTAACAGACTTACCACATCTTTTCTGCATAAAATTTTTCTGTAAACTTCTGCCAGGGATGTATAGGTGCTGCCCTGATGTCATATGCCCATTTCCAGCATTGGGCACTGTGACTGCAGTCATGGTACTTTCTGTATTAGCGATGTCTAGTCTGAAACTGAGTAAATAAAATTGCCATTACCAAACCTCTCCCATGTCCATTCAATGCATGCTTCAAGAATATCAGTGTTGCTTAAGTAAGCAAAAGCTGGCAATGTGGAACTGTAACTGATGCTTCCATTGGCTATTTGCATTTTTAATGGAGAGAATTTCCACGTGGAGGGCAAAACTGTGTGTGAACGTGCTCCTCGACACCCGCATCACTTCTTTTGCTTTACCCTTACCAAGCTCCTTTGGACTTTTGAACTTTTAAATGGCTATTTTACTGTTGCAAGAGGAAAATGGAAAATAATACCCTGACAGCCTCCCTGGAGGGAGCTGACAGGAGGTGCTTGATGCCTCCGGTTGAGGAAAATGGTGGGAGCCCCAGAGGGCCGGGGGAAAGCCTCCTTCCCCCGAGGCGGGACGCCCGGCACCTCTCTCGGGGGAGGAGGCCTTCCGCCATGCCAGTGGGGGAAAGGAAAGGCGCTGCTGGTGAAGGAGAAGAGGCCTTCGGCCATGCCTGCGTGGGGAGGAGCCGCTTCCCGCCGGGGAGGAGAGACCGTGTGTGGGGCGGGAGCTCCTTCCCGGCGGCTCGGGGGAAGCACCCGTGGGCCGGCCCTCCCCTCCCCTCCCCTCGCCTCCGTCCCTTCGCCGCCGCGGTGAGTGCAGGGGAAGGGCCAGGGGCGGAGGAGGGTCGCCGGGCCGCTGCCCGCCTCGCTCGCCGCTGGCGACCGGCGGCTGCCTGTGCGTGTGGGGTGGCCGCCATGTCGTGAGGCGGGGGTGGGCGGCGCGGAGGGACGGGGGGCTCGGGGCGGGCGGGAAGCGGGGCAGTAGGCAGCGGGTCCGCGGCTGGCGCCGGGAGAGGGAGCGGGGGTGTAAATCAAAGTTTCTGCTTTTTGCAAGTCAAAGTTGCTCCGTTACCGCGGGGAAGGCTGCGAGGTGCAAGGGGAAGGGCTGCGCCTCGGCGGCTCCCGCCTGGCGTCTGCCTCTGGGTGAACTTCCCGCGCTCCCGAATTGAAAATTTCGGGACTTTGTCGTCTTTCTTCAGCAGCGGCCCTTCCCGCCTCCGTGGAGGAGGTTGCCGTGTGGCGGGCGGTGTCAGGCAGAGAGTGAGGAGAGGAGAGCGGGGTCAGCCCGCCGGCCGGGACCGGCAGCGGTGCCCCCGCAGCTCCTCGGCGAGGGAAACCGCGCCTTCGTGCGAAATACAGCAAGGCGGCCAGGAATAAATACTGTTACAGATGCTGGCCGGTGATGTAATTTTCCTGAAGGCCGTTGGGGACGGGTGGCGAGGTCCCGAAGTGCGGAGGAGGTGGGAGGGAGCGCCGCGCAGCCGGGCGGGAGGCGCCGGGTGGAAGGCATCGCTTCCCTGCCCGCGCCCGCCTCGCCTTTCCCGTGAGCCACGGATGGAACAGTTAAAAAAAAAAAAAAAAAAAAAAAGCCATTTATTTGCCGTAAACCTGACTGAAGATCCGTCTCCATGCGCTGACTCAACGCGGGAGTCGTCCAAGCCCCGGTGCTTTGCTCACTTGCGGCAAAAGAAGCTGAAAGGGAGGGAGGCGGGAGCGGTTCGCCTGGGAAGAGTTGGTGCCCCGTGGCTGTGGGGAGGCCATGGCACGGCACGGCACGGCACGGCACGGCACAGCATGGTCATCCTCCACGCCAGGGTGTTCCTGGCATCAGAAGTTAACACTGTCCCACACCGCTACCTAGGCAGTCCCCGCTCGGGACCCCGTTTTGCTGGATCGACGGATGCGCAGGCACAACCGAGCGGTGGTCTTCGGCAGGTGGAGCAGCTGTAGCTAAGCAGGTTCGCTGTTAATCACCAGAACAACTCTTGGGAGACAGAATTAGGAGAGCTGTGAATATGCGATTCCATCAATTGCAACTTGAATTGTAGAATTCACTGCAGGTTGAATGTGAAAATAGTAAATAATAGTAGAAAGCAGTTCCGTTTTTTAGATATACCAGTAAATTGTTCCCCTCCTCCTCCATCTCTTAAAAAAAATCCCCAAGATTTCTCCGATTGAAGAAAATTTCTGTGCTTTTTAGTAGTGGTTCCTTCTTATTGAACTTTTCTGACCAGAAAGGAGTTCTCAGGAAACCACAGAAAATCTTTTTGACAGCGGCTTGTTAATTCATCTAAACATTGTATGTCAAGTTCTGTGTCTTTAAAAGTAAGCTGTTAGGAAATGTAGCAGCAAAACCTATGAGGGATATGAATATTTCTGTAAAAGCCTGTGCCTTTTAAACAAAAGCTTGTCAATTTACCAGGTGGAGGCAGAAATAATTTCTTCTGTATTCTTTTATATCTGTTGCTCTTCAGACAGCTTGGGATGGCTACAAAAGCTTATGCTACAGTCAAAGGAGAGAAGAGGGGAGGGGGAGAAAAAAATCACTGGAAGATGCTGATCTCGGTGACCCCAGAGCAATGCAAAATCACATGACTTGTGATGGATTTACACTAGTGTGATGTTAATGTATGGCTCGCAGGGTGTTTATTGACGTACATAGCATTGATGATGATAGTTACACAGAGATTGTAAACTGGGGTATGATTAATGTGTTTTAACTCATAGATACAGAATATCATTTAAGATCAGTACAGGGACTCTGTACAAGCTCTACTAATGCACCATTTGTGCTATAGAAAGAAAAGGCTACTTTTTCTTACCTCTGGGTAATACATCACATCGCTTCTCATCAAAGCACGCATACTTTTTGTGTAGTATGTGTGCCCATTTGCTTCTAATCTCTAGACATTTTTTGCTGTTCTTGAGCTATGTAAAATAGTTGAGGTTCTTTTAAAGGCCAAAGCTGCTGTGTGGAAATACAATCTGTCTTACTCATTTGTTATAGTCAAAGACTGGCTGCTGTGGCACATATGAAAGAAGATGTGGAAAATCAGTCTCTTTTCTGTCTCTCCCAGCGATAGCAAATACTTGAGTTTCGACTGGCCTGACTGAGTCTAGATTACCATTATTAATGAAAAGCATGTCCGAGTCTCCAGTTCTCCTCTTGCTGTAATGACTCTGCAGTTGGGTGGCTGGCACTGTAAAATAGCTTCTTTCAGGAAACAAATCTGACTTAGAGACACAAAGGGCACAGATTTTCATGTGAAATGGGGCACTATTTTCATACAGCCTCCTCTCTAAGAGTAGTTGCATTTTGAGTGCAGAAGGCTATGCCAACAGGGACTCCACTAGCTCTGGGCTGGCACTGAGGTTTGTGCATGTGCTTTGCTGTTGTCCTGCTAGAGCTGGCTACTAGGTGCTGTGAAAATCCTGAAGATATTCCAGCTACTGGCTGCTGATAGCTAGGTATGTGGCATAGGACTTTTTTTCACAGGTGATTTAGAGGAACAGTTTTTGTCAGAGTAGCAAGACTACAGAAGAAGTAGTATTGACTGAGTTTTCAGCTCTTGCTCCTACTCAATCTCCTTGGGAGCAGCCAGCTCAATGATGAGTGAATTCCCTAGTTTACCCAAAACTTTTTTTAGCTATTCTTTAAGATCCTTCAGCCCCTTTTTCTACAGTGTTTACATTTAGTAAGACCTTGTTGTGATAAATGTTAATGCTACTGATAAACCAGAGTATTATTCACTGCCAGAGGACTTGCAGCACTGGAAGTCCAACAGGCATAGCAGTTTTGTTAGAAGAAGAGCAAGGAGATCTTAGTGAAAAGAGGATGTGAGAAGGGCAGGGCCAGGAAAGATATAAATGTATATATGCTTGCACAATGCTGAGAATAGAGGGAAGTCAGAAGAACCCCTAGATAAAAGTGCCAGTGCCTTCATGCAGAGGCCATCAGCGCCGCTGTAGCTTATTGACATGGATTATATGAAACCTTGCTGTAAGCGCTGATACTTTTACCGTACCTCTTACTATGACAAATTTCATTTCCCTTTTTCATTTCCCTCCTTATCCCTGGCCTGATCCCCATCTTGCTTCCTCTTCGTTATTCTCAGTTATGCAGGCTTATGATATGTATCTCTTGCCAGAGTTGCTGTTGCATCTTGCATCCCTTCAATCCCCATTGACACTTCATTTGGCCGAGCTCCTGCCTTCTGTCTCTTCCTTGCCGTTATAATTGATGGGTAAGCACTCTACTCTCTGTTTCTTTTTAATTCCTGGTAGTCTGTTTTCTGTATTCTTCACCTGACCGAACCTGCTGTCCTCAAAACGGCTAACTGAATTTCCTCTCCCAGCATCATTGGCAGCCTCTTGAGTAAATCACGGGTTTTTATTTTTCCTCTCAGGAACAAGAAGTCCATTCTGTTCCCAGATAGGAAACTTTTCCCCATAAGCATCTCTTCTGTGGTCTTGCCATACTAGACTCCTGCTTCACCCAGGTATCATCTCTCTCGTCTCTCTGCATTCCTCCTTCGGTGTTCTGCTGTTTCAGGCTTGAAAAATCTTTCCCTTTCTCCCCACGTACATACCTTTTGTGTACAAACCTCAATGCTAATGTTAATTTCTCTAAATAGATATGTTCACAAACTGTTGCTATTAGAACAGGTGATCTCTCTTTTTGGTAACTTAGTGATGTTTTACAAAGGATTGCAAGAGCCTCAAGGTGGATTTCAGGAAAATTATCTTATTCATTAGCCCTTTCAGAAATTGAACAATTCCAGAAATGAGGCAGTAGTTCTCAACAGTGGATGCTTTTAGACCTTTGTCAGTGCACTGAGGTGTCTCACATTAATGTACGTCTCAGTCTTTTCTACCAGCATCCCTATGACTGATGCCACATCAGTCACAAGAATTGCACTGGAATTGAATCCACATCTGGAGTGCCCAGGATAAGGGAAAGAATACTATATGCACTCTAGCAAGCAAGTGCTTTCAACGCATATTTATAAGCTGCATAAGCATTTACCTTTAAACATACCAGATGTGTAACCTAGCATTGTAAAACTAATAGATTCTTGTAAAAAGAGACTTAGTACTTTGTAACCCGGTGAACCCTCACTGAAAAGACTAATGTTAAAGCACTATGGAAGCTAGGACTCTTTCCAGAAAGAGAGGTGATGGGCTTGCAGGTAAGTTGGAGACCTCATGATGTCAACACATTGGCCTCATGTTTAAAAAATAAAACCAACCCAACAACACCCCTGCCCCCAGCAAAACAGAATCTTATGTCAGAATCTTATGGACAGCATGTTTCTCTAAGAGAACAAGCATTTTTCTCATGATGATTAGGATTTTTAGGTGCTGTTGCACCTAGAACTGCTATTGTAGGAAAATTTTGTGTTTACTTTAGTCTGAGTAGGACCTGAAGTTTCTTCATATAGCTGATACACTTCGCTACAAACGTGTACGTACCTGCCTTGCTCTTAACTACGTTTGGCACAAAGTCTTTCTGTTTCGGCACCGTTTAAGGTGTTCAGCTGCTCATCTGATGTGACATTTTCTTAGTCTATGGATGGTGGAAATTTCCATTTTTTTCTTATTAAAAGACACTGATGAAAATTACTGTTTTCTCCAGTATGGGGTGCTGTGGTTTTTTTGCCTTAAAGTTAATATTGCCACTGAAAATATCACTGAGTACGTCATCATGCATGAAATTCATATTGCCAGCTCTGACTTCCCTGCTTGGCAGTTTCGCTCTGTCTCCTTTTCTCCCCTGATACTTAGCCTCACTTTATTTTCTTTTTTGATTTCTCTCTTGTTTCTCCACTGTCTTGCAGATGACCCTGTGTGAAAGGGAACATGCTCTCTCCTGCAGTATATGTATGTACACCCCTTCCAATAGCAACCAGGTTCTGTACTGACTTGGACTTAGTCAGATGCAGGACAGGCATCTTTGAGACATTTGGATCTTTCCATAGTTTCCATGTTCTTGTCCTTTTGCTGTATTTCTTCTTTCTTTTCTTATCCTCCATGTAGATGGATCTGAAAGAGTGAAGAAAATACTCCTATTTGTTTTGTACATGACAGCACTTTGGTTCATTATTATGGGTTCCTGGATGTTTGTCTCACTTGTCACAAAGTAGGAAGAAAGAAAATGCTTTAGGATAGCGTGGTCCTAGAATAACCAAAGCAAGCAGGGAGTGTTGGGTAGATGCAGTATCTTGAAAGAAAAGGGTTAATATTTCTATTGCATGTGTTTTAAGGTGACTCTCTCTCTTTAATGAAAAGTTTGCAAAAGCTTTAGAGTAAATGATGTTTTCAACATTGTTTGGTCTTCATGATAGAGTTCATTTATGGAATGAGCTTTCTTGAACAAAGAGATGTGCCAGTGTGGCTTCTAGGAAGCTGAGTGACTCAGAAATCAGCCATTTCATCTGGTGGGTCATGTGAATGGCGTAATGAAAGGTTGATTTGTCTGAGTAGATGCAGTCACTTATTCATGTGGTAAGAAAGTCAGGTCACTTGGTTACATTCCCTTTGGTTGAAAGAGTTTTGCAGTTTTGGGGTTGTCTGTGATCCAAAACAGTTGTGCTGGGGATTTATAGAATTTGCCTGGTCTCAGCCTTTGGAGGGCTCAACTCTAAATGCAGTTATCTGCATTTGTGCAGATCAGCAACTGTAAGTTAGGACATATTTACCTCCTGAAATCAGAGGAGCTAAGCTGGTTTACCCGGCGGTTTTAAGTGTAGATAGGCAGTATTGCTAACATGCAGTAGTATGAACTGTGTCTTTCCCCAACATAAAGCAGGAGAAGCTACACTGATGCAGACTGCAGCTTCTGGTATGGAAAACCCATAGAAACGAGTTTGTTCCAGTAGCAGGTCACCTAGAAGAATCTGTGAGCTGGCAGGGCTCAGTTATAACTTGTCAGGGGAGTGCTGGGGAGTGTTTGGAAAGTTTGCTGGCACTGTAAAAGTCTTGGGAAATTGTGAGGATTTTGTAGCAGCAGAGCTGCTTCCTGAAGAAGGGCTTTTTGGTTTGTTTTTATTAATATCACTGTAATCAAAATCTAAGAACGTTCTTCCAAATATCCCTTGACCTGCTGAAGCAACAGTAGGTTTTACCTCTTACTGGAGGGTGCCAGTAATTTCTGTTAATCATGCAAATTCTCTTTGTCTATGTGGAGGTGATTCAGTTGCGATCTTGCAAAAAGTCTGCTTTTTGCATGGGAAATTGTATGTGCAAGGTGTGTACCTAAATGAAGTTATTGTTGAATTGTAATTGCAGTATAACTTCATGCCTGCTATATGGTGTATTACCTGCAATTAAAAAAAACCCCTTTAGTAATACAATAAAGAGCAGTCTGATCCTGATTCCTACTGCTTTATGCCTTGTAAAGAAAAATGGGAATAAACGGACATCTAAAGAGAGCTCCCAAGAGCTGCTATAGAGAACGAGGGCATAGACAGCATATATATTTGTAGACAAGGAGAGAACATTCATGCTAAAGAGTATGGTTTCTAAACAACGAGGGTTTCCTGAGCCCATAGCTGTCTGAGCTAATGATCTTGTGTCTCTAGGTGTACATACAGGGGCTGAGGTTGGGCATTCAAGCCTAAGTGTTTGCACAGGCTTTAAATTGATATCTTCATTACAAGCTGTGTTGTGTCCAATCTTTTGTTTTATGAAGATGGAGGTGGGTTGGATGCCCAGTGCAGTAATGAATATGAATTTTGATGCTGTCTTCCAGGCCTAGTTCATCATATGGGGAAAAAGTCTGCGAATTCAGTTATTCTGTGCAATTCCTGCTCAAGGAGAGGTCCAGATTTTTTGTGTGAGTCACTAGAGATGGGATCTTGTATATTTACAATCATTTATTTCAGTCCTTTCTGTAACGTTATTTTTCAGATTCTGAAAAACTGCACTTTTAACTTTTATGGTTACTCACCTGAATTTGATGAGATTAACCAATTCAAACCAATGCAATGATATTTTTGCTGTTTTACATGCTATCTGAACCAATAGCTTTAGGAGGTTTGAAGTGCTCTGTGCCCTTAAGTAATGTATTAGCTCTGAAATCTACAGCAGCATTTTCACTGTTTGCATCATTTTACTCTTGGCTATCTTAACAGAAACATCTGATCAGTGGTTTTCCCACAGTCTTACTACTGCCTCTCAAACCTGGTGCCCTGAAGCTAAATGCTTCTTCCTAGTTTAGCTAAAACTGTCTCAGTTCACAAGGCCTTGCTTACAGGGGCAGTTATCATACTGGTGATATTTTATACAGGGTCTGTTGTTGTAACAAAGAAAAAGCAAAGTGAATTTCTACTATAAATTAATTCCTCCTACAAAATTAATTGCTATGAAATATAATTTTATTCTGTTTATTTCCGTGTCCAGATATGTTTGGACAGATGCCCTGCTTTGTCTATTGAAACATGAAAAGCTAATAAAAATATTAAATTATGCACTAAGAACAGGCAGTTAATAAAGCAGATGCCAGTGGTGGTGTTTGAGGCAAGCTGCCCTAAAGTACTGGTATTAAAAGGGAGACTGCCTGCAGTAGATAATTTTTTTCCAAAACCTGAACAAATAACTGGAAGTACTCGAGGAAGAAAGCAGAAATTTTCCTTAATAAAGTTGGCCATTATATTATGCAGAGGTTAAAAGAATTCTTTGATGGCTAATTGAAGGATGTATCTGCATAGGATACGGTTTTAAATTGAGGTTCTATACAATTACTTTTTACAGGCTTGGTAATGTGAAGGACAGATTGCCTGTTTCCCCAAAGTTAACTCCAAGCTGACTTCTCACTGCAAATGGACAGTTTGTCAAAGATGAGGCTAGGTGGAGCAGCTTCTTGCTATCTCAACTATGGAAGGCCAACTTTGTGCTGACTTGGAGATTTCTGTGAAAAAACCTCCAGGAGCAAGTCCTCCATCCTTCATTGCTTTGTTGAAGGTATACCGAGAACTTCTGGTCAGTAGAATCCGAAACACACAGTGTTTGATTGACAACTTGATTAAGAATGACTACTTCTCCACTGAAGACGCAGAGATTGTTGTCCAATTTCCAACTCAAGCAGATAAGGTATTATTTTTATTTCACTAGCCAGAGTAAGCTTTTTGTTGCTTTCAATTTACCACTGGGTTTTATGGGCTTACCTGGCAATTTTACATCTAATGTCTTTTCTAGTCTTTGTTATTTTGGAGTTTCCTTACCCCATTCCGTCTGGACAAGTGTCTCCAGCACATCTCTTTCCAGCATGGTTGGCACCGCTTCTAAGGCCCATTGGCAGCTGTAAGAACAAGCAGTGTGGTAATTGCTGTTCTGTTCCCCTGGCTGCAGCTTTGTCCTCTGATAAGGAGGTGACCAAAGTGGCTGTTAGAGGGCAGTTTGCTACATGCAAGCCTTCGTTATTGTGCAGAGTATTGCAATGAAAATCTACTTCAGGATGCTGTGGGACAGATCATCCTGCTTTAGAGGAGGAGAGACAGAAATGAAATATTATTTTAGAAGTTAATGATTGTGTGTTGTCCATGTGCACACCTTCCCCTCTCTTTAAAGACCTATGTACATTGTAAATGTTTGTGTGGAAAATTGATACATCCTGACACATTTAGGTTTTTGATTCATCTTTGGACATCAGTAGCAAAAATTACTTCCTGGTCTTGTGATAGGAGAAAATAATCACATGTACACAGTTGCTCTTTGCATTGTGACTTCAGACAAACTCCTGATGTGTTTCCCTGACCAACCAGTCATGCAGCTTTAGAATAGTGTCACAGTTAGAGGCAGGCAAACCATAAAAAATTCAGAGACCTTGAACTTCACTAACAGTGCAGATTTTCATAAAATAGTAGTTCTTGCTGGCAAGTTGAAATGGTAACACAGTGCTCACTCTGTGCATAGGGTCAAAGCTGAATAAATGCACACTGTATGATCATCTCCATTTCTTACTGTTCAGCATAATATACATGATTGTTGTAACAAAGCTGAGGGGGGAGCATCAGGACAGGGGCAGTGCATCAGGGGTCTAAGCAGAGACAGAGAGCAGGCCACAATAGTAAGTGAAGTGGACTCTGGACCTTCTCTGGAAGGCATAAAATTGCTTTTTAGAGCATGCAAATTGTCAAAAATACCATGCTTTTGCTGTGCTGTTATGTACCTCACCCTGCTTTAAGCTCACAAGAGACCACAGTCTCTAGAAACCTTTGTCTGGTTTAGAGCTGAATTCTTTATTCACCTCTAGCAAGAAGAGGATCCAGACATTCAAAATGGGCCTCCAAATGATTGCTCTGTCCTGCAGAGGGTTTTGTACTAGGGTTGCCCTGTGCTGGTTGCACAGAGATCAGATCCTGCCTTGCCTTTAGAGGTAACGCCTAGTCTTGCACTGCTCCAGCCACCGCCTGCTAGCCATTAGTTTTAGTACCAGTCGCAGGGAATGAGTCCATTGTACAGAGAGAGCCTGCAGAATTGAGTTGCTGTGTTAAAAGGAAGAGTTATAGGTTTCTGGATCTGCATTAAGATCCAGAGAGAGATTCTGCCTACCCTGCTCTGGATCTGCCTGGATTGTGAGGTCAATCTAAATGTGACTGGAATATATACAAACCAGAGGGTGAATTTAGGGCACTGAGAAACCATGCCTTTATTCTTTATTTTAACTACAAGTTCAGACCTTAACTTGCAGAGCCGACTTTCTTGCAACATCCAAATATAAACAGAAAGTCAGTTTTGTGATGGTTCAAATTCAGAGCCAGATTTTGAATTCAGGTTTTTGAGGCACCAGTTTTGATTTTGGTGCCCTGTTCCAGTCCAAAAAGGATCCTAAAGCAGTCTACAAGTGTAACTGTGATAAAATGCTGTGCCCCAATGATCTTTCACATGGTGTTCTTTCAGGTTCGCAAAATCCTAGACTTGGTTCAGAGCAAGGGAGAAGAAGTCTCAGAATATTTCATCCGTGTCCTGCAGAAAGTCACTGATGCTTACTATGAACTTCAGCCTTGGCTGGATGAAATAGGTTACGAGCCTTCAGAGAATATTTGTAGTAAACCTGTGGTAAATACAGATCCAGGTAAGGTCATGCCTCTATATCCCTTCCCTTAGAACTCCCCTGCTATGTAGGAAGCTCTAACCAGGTGATGTGAGAGTAAGAGAGTCTAGGCAGGCACAGCCAGGGAAAGTAAATGTGCACATGCTGTGCTTGCTAGCAGTGGCAGCCAGGTAATTAAAAGGCACACTGTATAACATAACAGTCATGTTGATATATTACATGCTGTTTTGCTAATGTCAAGCTCTTTCTGCGTTTGTTTGTGGATATGTAGCATAATGGCATAACCACCTTGTGCCAGCTGTAGTATTTTCTAGGCCTCTGCTACAATTTATTAGCAACAGTGTGATGTTTTGGCAATGGAATAGCCAGTATTTCATGATGAGGACAGTCAAGCATCGTATGAGGCAGGTTGCCCAGAGAGGCTGTGCAGTCTCCATACTTGGAGGTTTTCAAGATCCAACTAGAAAAAGCCCTGAGTAACCTCATCTTGTCTCATAAATGACCCAGTTCTGAGAAGGAGGTTGGACTAGAGACCTTCTGAAGTCCCTTCCAACCTGAATTATTCTATGATCCTAAATGATGAGTTATACTAAAAGTCAGAGTTAAAAGTACTGCAGAAATAGATATTTTCCTCTTGAGACGTTTCTTCATACCATATAAATACAAGAATTACTTTGCCCCCATCTGAAGCAAAGTTTCTGTTGCAATAAAAACACAAGCCAACGTTGCGCGATAACTGAGACTCTCTCTCTCTTTTTTTTTTTTTTTTTTTTGTCAACTTAAAAAAATGGTTTGAGGTGCCTGGCACCCAGTTTCTAAAATGCATGTCTTCTATTTACGATAATAAAAATGACCAAACAAGTTAGGAAAGAATAACCACCTACCTGATAGAAATTGCAGGTAGAATATAAATATAGTGAAAAGGCAGATGCCAAAGCTAATCAGTGACCACCAACCCCTGCCTTTGCAGAGAGTAAAATAGTCTTTAACAAAAGGTCAGGGGCTTGGCTTTGAGTCTCAGCTGAAAGACAGTAGACCCTTAAAGTAATGCAGTGTCAGTACTGGCTTTCAGGAAATGGTGGCTCACATATTACCTCTTTCACTAGCATCTGAATTTCCCAGGAGAGTGATGATGGAAGCACAAATAAGTAGAATTAATCTGCTAAAGAACCAATTTTTTAGTTTATTACCCCCTCGCAGTTCCCAAACAGGTGGGTCATCGTATACATAGGCTTTTTAGTAATAGTCTTTTTAATAATAGTTCACTGTCTTTTTAGTTAGCAGGTATTGCCAGAAACTCAGATATGAACTGGGACGGGACTCCAAGTTTGTTATGTCATATGCTCAGAGGGAAGAGATGCTGCTTGAAGAAATCTACTCTAACAGTGTTATGGAGGTGGTCAGTTTTACCAATGAGAATCTAGGCGAAGTGCGTCAATTAGAAGCCCTTTTTGATGATGCCGTTGGGCTAATTAACGAAGACGGAGAGACGATTTATGTCTTTGGTGATGCAGGAATTGGAAAATCCATCTTGCTGCAAAAGATACAAAGCCTTTGGGCCAGAAAAGAATTGGACATAGGAGCCAAATTTTTCTTCCGTTTCCGATGTAGGATGTTTAGTTGCTTTAAGGAAGATGAAGCCATATGTTTGAAAGACCTACTCTTCAAATATAATTGCTACCCAGACCAGGACCCCACAGAGGTGTTCCATCACATCTTGCAATTCCCTCATACAGTTCTTTTCACATTTGATGGCTTCGATGAGATCTATTCCAACTTTGATCTCAGTAGTGTTCCTGAGATGTGTTCACCCAATGAACCCATCCATCCCCTGGTGCTGCTGGTAAGCCTTCTCAGAGGAAAGCTTCTTAAGGGATCCAAGAAAATTCTTACAGCAAGGACAGGAACTGAGATCCAAAGAAACATCATTAGAAAGAAAGTGTTGCTCCGCGGTTTCTCCAGCAATAACCTGAAGGAATACACTGCCATGTTTTTCAAAGATGAGGGGCAACGAACTCTGGTATTGAACCAGTTGGAAGCTAACCCCAATCTCTGCAGTTTGTGTTCAGTGCCTTTATTTTGTTGGATTATCTTTAAATGCTATGAACACTTCCATTCCATGTTTGACAGCCATGAGCTTCCAGACTGTTCTGTTACATTGACAGATGTATTTTTGCTCATGATTGAAGTCCATCTGAACCGATGTTTGAAAACAAGTTTGCTGAAGAACAACACCAGGAGCCAAGCAGAGATGTTCAAATCAAGGAAGGAAACTCTTCTAGCTTTGGGTAAAATGGCATACAAAGGGATGGAGAACTCTTTCTTTATCTTTGAGCAGGAGGAGGTCTCATCAGCGAATATCTCTGAAGAAGATTTGCAATTGGGCTTTCTCAGGACAGTTAAAGGTTACAGTGGCTGTGACAGTCAGTCCACTTATGAGTTCTTGCACTTAACCCTTCAGTCTTTTTTCACAGCTTTGTTCCTGGTTATTGAAGAGAAAGTGGGTGCCAAGGAGTTACTGCAGTTTTTCAATGAATGTTCTTCCACTGAGATTGCCCAGCCTACTTGCCTTCGTATTCCTTGGTTGAAGAAGCAACTAGCAGGGGGCGATCCTTTCCGAAATAATGAACACTTTCATTTTACCAACCTGTTTCTTTGTGGCCTGCTTTCTAGATCCAAGCAGAAGCTCTTCAGACATTTAGTTTTGCCTGCAGTCATTAAAAGGAAGAGAAAGACACTCGTCACATACCTTGGGGAGAGCATGAAATCCCACCTGAAAGGCCTCACTCGGTCCAGGCTTCCAAACTACAATCAGATCCAGGTCCAACCCAACTTTGTTTGGATGCTGAGGTGCCTTTACGAGACTCAGAACGAGAAAGTGGGGAAGTTGGCTGCCAAACGCATGCATGCCAATTACATCAAGCTCACATACTGCAATGCCTACTCTGCTGACTGCAGTGCTATTTCCTTTGTTATGCATCACTTTCAGAAGCGCCTGGGTCTGGATTTGGACAACAACAACATCAATGACTATGGAGTAAAACAGCTGCTGCCTTGTTTCAGCAAGCTTGCAGTGATCAGGTAGGAGTCTGTGCAAGCAGGTCCTTGCTTATCCCTGGTTTATTCCACAAACTGCTGGGCTGGAGGAATTGATCTTGAAAGTGGAGAAAGATGAGGATGCTTACTGCTGCTGGAAATTAGTTTCAGATCTTCTGAAGTCTTTGTTCAGCCAGTCACAGGAGCAGGGACAAGCTGTGAATTTGGAAACCCAAATGGAAAGGATGATAAGAAGTCCTTAGAAGCCAGGACTGTTTAAATCTGTAGATTTAGTTAGCTCCCTCTGAAGCTGTTTTGTCTCAAAAGAGGAGTTTTATGGGAGAGAGTGCTTAAGGGAGAAGAAAGGAAACAGAAGTGCTTCCTCCATTATCTGAAGATTGCCTGAGCCTACGTCTGCCCTTGCTTATGTGGGGTAAGCGAGGATCTACTTTCCACAACAACCCTTGATCAAAAGCTCTGAATTTCTTGGGTTTACATCCTGCCAAGTTGTCTGGCTTTCACAGAACAAAAGCTGACATGTAGTACTCCATGAAAGGATGTAGTTGAAGTCGTTAGATGTGGTGTTTCCCAGAGGTGATGTGGAGGTAGGACGTGGCTTGGTGTGATCAGGGAGAACTAACTCCGCCTCTAACGTCACAGGCCAGATTGTTCCACCTCCAGTCCTCTGAGGTTGTGCCATGTAGCTATACCTTATTTGTCCAAACATTTAGGTGCAGAAAACCAGGAACTTCAAATATATCTTTTTTTAAAGCTCCTTCAGCCTCATGAGAATTTTTTTTAATAAATGGATTTATTCCTCCTGGTTGGCTGTGCTCTGCCTTGTTTTCCTGTAGGACTAAATCAAAGCAAGTGACACTTGTTTTTTCCAGTTAGTTGGAAATCAACTGACCTCCCAAGAGAAAGCAATAATGAAACTTAGGGGAAAAACGCCTCTAAGTATGTAAGACAAAACAAAGAAAAGGACAGACTTTCATTCTTTGTCCCTATCATATGATCATGCCATACACCGTGTGATCTTAATGCTATCCCCAGCACCAAACCAGCTGTTCGGTTGCCTTTTTGTCTTTATGGTTCTTCAGATACTAAGACTTTGATTTCTAATGACCAATTTCTGCAGGTCAGGTAATGTTGTTTGTAACAGCTTAACCATCCCTTTCCAAGAAGCAGACTATTGTGATCTGTAGAAATTGGCTCTGATTTCTCCTATGTGTTAGTGCATTCCAAAGTGACCGAGTTACTAATTAGCAAGAGCCAGGGAGGCTCTTGGTGGTAAGGGACTCTCAGCAGTGAGTGTTCAGCTTCAGGGTTTGTGCTGAAACTAAAGCTGGTCAAAATGTTTTCACAGGGACAGCTTTACCCAGAAAATGTGATTCACCAGAATTGGAATGCTTCACGGGAACTTGTACATTTAGGCAAGGAGAAAAAGTTAGAGAATTTAAAAAAAAAAAACAACCCAAAACAACTGTGAGAAGAAATATTTTTATTCTGTGAATGACTGACGTTGATTTGTTTCGTGTCTAGTTGGGACAATAGAATTAGAAACATCTAGCACACCCATGGGACTGCAGTTCTATTTCCTGGCCAGGGCTTCTCACAACTTTTATTCAGTGGAGCTTGAATGTGTTGTGACTTTCAAGATGCCTGGCTTTCACTAGGTACTCAGAGAGAAGGTTGCAAGAAGAGTAGTTTGGAAAGCTTAATTTGCTAGGTTGTCAAGCAGATTTTCTTCCTGCAATCACAGTAAGTGCAGGAGGGTGATGAGGTGTTTGTCTCTGGTTTCTGACTTGCCACGTTTTATTGTTTCAGTTCTATGGACAGTTTCCAGAACATTACCTTGGAGATTTGGGGCTTTTTGTTTTCTATTGTTGTTGAAGTGAGCCATATGAAACTGAGCTCACATTTCCCTTAATGGCTTTCAATATGTGGCATAAGGTCCTGTTAAAATATCAGAGGAAAATGCACAGACCTCCAGTCATTCATGAACTCATGGGTGATGAACACTTGTCATCTGTATTGATTCAAACTTTCTTTTCCTTCCCTTCATTCCAGGCTCAGTGTAAATCAGGTCACAGATCATGGAGTAAGGATCTTGTATGAAGAACTCTCCAAGTACCAAATTGTGACTTTCTTGGGGTATGTACCAATTGGGAGCAAAAGACTAGATATTGGTACTAGAAAATAAAACTGCAATGCTGACAGTACTGACACAGCAAAGGTGGGGTGGAAACCACGGTTACCTCCTTGTTTACTGAACATAAGCAGAGCAGTGTTTTGTGTCAGAAATGATTCAGCTGCTGTCCTGTAACAGTTCACTGGGAAAAGGACCACAGCTTTCTCTCCCATTGCACTGTCTCACAGGGTGACCTTCACTGACATCAAGCCCTTCTATAAAACAGTGCGGACCGCTGTCGGCTTACTGAACTGTGTGGGCATGCTAGTTTTATACCTAAAGCCTTCTGCTAGCTGCGGAGGGGGGAGAGAGAGTGTGAGCAAGATAGCGTGTGCTTTATAGCTAGAGCCTCCTGTTTTTTCTGCTGTAAACTGATTTATTTCAACTATGCAAAGCAGATACAGCTTGGTAGAGACTAGTATCAGAAACGTATGGTTTCAAGTGCCATGTTCATTGTACCAATTTCTTGAAGACCTTAACTACTTCTTAATCAAGTTGAAGCTGGAAGACATGTTAGGTCTGACTTCCTGCTCTTGGTTAAGTAGCTACATAAAAATGACTTTTTGAGAAGTGAGCATGAATACCAAGAATAGCTTCCTTCCTCCAGTGCCCTAATGTAAGTACATCTGCTCAGGTATCTGATCTTCAGTAATATTTGCAAGGGGATTTCATGACTTTAAAAGACCAAAAATATGTTCTTCTGGTGTTTTCTCTTCTGGCAATATTATTTCTGTACTAACACAGGAATAAAGGGAAGCTTTGTTTGCTTGGGGACACCATTTATTAAAAAAATCATATAAATATTTTTCCATGATTTGCAGTCTGGTCTCCTTGTATTTCATAGCTAGCCCTTCACAACATGAATTGTATATCAAAATAGAAATACAAGCAACTGTGAATGTGTACAAAGCCATACAAAAAAGATAGATGCTATGTGTGCATTATAAAATATTCAAGTTGTAAATATTAAAGTAACAGCAGGAATAACCTATTTTTACCAATGTGATTTTTCTTTAAGCTTATACAACAATCAAATCACTGATGTTGGAGCCAAATATGTTGCAAAACTAATTGAGGAGTGTTCAAGCCTTGAATATGTTAAGTATGTTGGATTTTTTTTTTTCCTTTCTACAGTATCCTAATTAAGGTAAAGCAACTTGAAATGGGAGGGAGAATAGGAAAAAGGCAAAAATTGTGTTTCAAATAAAATATAACTTAGGTTGCAGTTGTATATTTTTTTACAGTAGTCTAGCGGTGAATGGCAGCAGGTGAAACTCTTGAATCCGTAGTCTTTACTGCAATATAGTAGTAAGCAAAAGGAGAGCATGTGACCTGTTCTTTACCTAAATCCAGTCTGAGCACCTGAGTGAGGCCTAAGACCTTGCTGCCCCTTGCAATAGGCAAGTTGACTTGGATTTTAGAACCAAGCTTCTTTGTATCTCGTCTTTTATGGGCCATTGGAGTCAGGCTGTGCTGATCTCATACCTCAACTCTGGAATTCTGCAAATTCACTTGGTGAGTTGTTCCCTTTAATTCCTGGAACTTCCCCAGGCAAGAGTCTCTGGCCATACACAACACTGGTTTGACATAAAGGTAGATCATTAACCAATTGTTTAATTGTGACCATGGCAGAAAATAGAGGTAACTACAGAAATGTCAGCTGCTGGTGTGAATGTAGCAACCGGCAGCCAGGGACTCTTGAGTTCTAGTCCTTGTTCTACCACTAACTTGCTCTGAAACCCCACACTAGCCACATACTTCCCACTTGAAATATTTGCAGAGTTTTGAAACCCAAGAGCGCTCCGGTTCTTTCACTGCTTTGACACAGTGCTTTGCTTATTTAATCTAACTTTCACAAAAAAAGCCTGTTGGAAGATGGTTACTTTCAGTCTGCATAGTAACCCAGTGATTATTTTGAGATAGGCTGCATACTCATGTGCCTGAAGTCGGTCAAACAAGCCAGTTGCACTTTATGTAAATGTAGTGGGTTGGGGGGGTTCTGGTTTTGGTGTGTTCTTTACATCAGTGTATATGCAGTTGAGACTTATCTCTGCTTTGAACTCCAGCCATTTGATATTCCCACATAGGCCAAAAAAAGAAAAGGTCTTCCGTAGAGTACCAGCCAGAGGTACTCACTGCTGCACTGACCTATGCCACTACCTATAGCCTATGTTCAGAACAGAAAGACTTGAAATTATTACAATCTGTGCTTATCAGCTGCAGTCTCCTCTGGAGCCGCACAACCAAAAAATATTCTGTTCCCTGTGGCATCATGAAACATGCTGCATCTAATTCATGTACTCTGTAGCAATTGCTGATGCTATGAACTGTATTAAAAACTAGGCAGGGGTCCTTGTCTCGTGGATCAGTTCCTAAAGCTCATTTCTAACATACTGAGCACCAAAACCAAGACTCCACAGTAATGCTTCTGAGTCGGAGGGTTGACATGCAAAATATGTAAAAGACAACATAAAATTATGTCTTTTAATCAAAGGTCAGATGCCTGCGGGATTTTTTCACTCTAGGTTAATCTTTGATAACTGTAGCTAGCCTCCAGAGTTAAGTAGCCTAAAGTACTTGTGTTGTTTTCTGAGCCAGTGTTCTAATAGCTGTACTGTTATAAGTGATGTACCTCATCAATTCGTGTATTTGGTGCAGAATAGGAGCAAACAAAATAACGAGCGAAGGAGGGAAGTGCCTTGCCCAGGCCATCCAGAAGAGCAAGACAATGTTTGAAATCGGGTAAGTTCAGTGCTAAGGAGCAGAGCTCAGGGCTTCGTCTTGTCAAGGCATCTGTAAATCCCTTAGGATTCCTTCTTTCATTCTTACCTTCTTTCCTTCTGCCATTCCTCCCCACAGCTGCATTAGAACAAACTGGTGCAGAAGCATAGCCACATTTTCCACTCAGAGGGAAAAGGAGGGCTGCTTTATTGTTCTCTAGTTCACACAATGTTTGGTTTGGGTTTTGGTTTTTTTTTCCCTGTTCTGACAGAATCTTAAAGGAGAGAGAAACTAACAAGAGGATAATATGTAAAGATAGCCACTTTCCTTACGGCATCCCAACTGTTCTAGAGATATTTGGTCATTTTCAAAAGTCTGGGTGGTTTTATGACTGTTAGCAATGTACCTAGTTATTGAGTGTCATTGTCAAACCTTCTGCATCAAGTCCTGATAAAGTTGCAAGCTGGGAGAGTAAGAAGGAATTCCCATCAGACACTCCAATCTGTCCTGAACTGGAGAGTGTGCTATTATTGGAGAGATGTCTGAATGTACTGTAAACCTTTAATCCCTGTCCTCTTTCTCAGGTGTGATGCTAGACTTGAGGGTTTGATTTCTATTTTTTTTTCCTCTCTGGCAAATCCCAGTTTCTCTTTCCACTCTACAGGAGAGCATTTTTCTCAAAATCTAATGCTCACATATGTGGAATTAAAACCTCTGTTTGGCCACTGTGAATATCACAATAACCCTGAAATAGGAAAAAATCAGGTTTGAACAATCAGAGTTTTGGCCTTTAATTTTGTTGTTCTACAACATTCCACAAGTACAGTCAACAGCATGCACACTTCCATTGTCATATAGGTGGGTCTGCTGTGCTGTACTTGCTGTAATTTCAGTGAAAGGTTCCTATTTTCTCCTGTGGAGGAAATAATCGCTCCAAATGGATTTAGGATAGCTTGAACAGAAATGTTTAAACAGATATATTCAGCCTTTACATAACAAACTGCATTGGGACTGAAGGACAAGGAAATTCTAGGGAACTTACTGGAAGTGGATGTGTTTAAATACCACAAAGCTCAATTGATTTTAAAAGAGCTGCCAACTAATTACCCATCAAGCTGAGTGTGGCTCTGAGTCATCAAGCCGTGATCCCTGCAAAAAAAACCTTATAACTCAGCAGAGGCGCTTTCAAGCCTCATAATATAGGGTGAATTGTCAAAGTGGTTGGTCTGCATAGAAAAGATTTGACCAGATACTCCTATTAAATGTTGATCAAATCTCTGCAGCTTCTACCACATTACCTTCTTCTAACCCTTTGTGTTACCAAGGGTTGTTTTGCCATTGGAAATACTATTCCTTGCACATGTGTAGAAGAGCCCAGGGTCGTGCTGTCCCTGTGAGATTTTGATCTTTCTCTTGGCAGCTGGAGAGAGAGGAGATACCACTTGGGTATTGTAACCAGTTGCCAGACTATTCTGAAGGAGAGGGGGAGCTTGTAGAGCAGTTCACTTTGGAAAGTCACCCATTTGGGTGTGGGTCCCTGTGCAGTTGTGCATCTGCGGAGTCTTTCCCAAGACCTGTACTTTGCACTGTGTAAAGGCCAGTCTGTGTCCAACAGGTAACAGGAAAACTGCAGCAGGGGTATGGGGAGGAAATGCTGAGCAGGGAAATTATAGGATTTAGGACTTGGTGTATTTCTCATGGCAGCTCACTGTACAGGACCACAAGACTCCTTTACCCCATAAGGGTACAGGGCTGCAGAGGGTTTGCCCAGCGCAGCAAGGTGATCCCAAAAGCACTCCTGCTGCAGCAGGCTGTCTCCTAGAGCTGCTGCTGTGCTGTGGCCTTAGGGTACTGGTGAGTCAGCAGAGGCTGGTGGTTTGGTGTGCAGGGAGTGGAACATGCCTGGCTCAGCGGGGAGGGTACCTGCCAAGTTTCTCACAAGCCTGAAAGACTGTGAAGTAATCAGGTTGGGAGGGGAGGGAAGAGAAAAAGGGAGAATGAGGGGCAGTAGGGCAGCACACCTGATATCTCCTGGTTTCCTCTCTTCACCAGGATGTGGGGTAATCAAGTTGGAGACGAAGGAGCAAAGGCATTTGCAGAAGCTCTGAGGAACCACCCCAGGTTAACAAATGTGAGGTAAAACACCAGCGGAGCCAGGCAGCTTGCTGTAGTGCTGGCTTTCCCATTGCACTTTGAAGCGATGACTCTTCCCACTAAGCATTAGCTTGGAATGCCATCTGGTATTGCAGCCTTCACTGTGTAACCAACAGGTTCCTGGTGCAAGCAAGAGGCCAGACTGAATCTCAAAAAGCCCTGTGCAGCCATTAAGCAAGTTAAAAATATTGCAGGGCTGACATCCTTTCCTCTATCTGCACCTCCTCCCCTCATGCTACACAGAGTTACTGGCATTTGTGAACGCACATGGTCAGTGGGTGCCATTTTGATCTGGGAACATTAGCAGAAGGATGCACCAGCTGTCACAGAATCAGGCTCCCAGGGAGCTCAGTGTTAACTGTTTCTGTTGCGAAGATACAGCAGCTTTTGCCAAAGTAATTTTTAGGTGATAAACTGTTTGGGAAGGGACTGGGGCATTCTTAAATTCAGGCTCATCCTGTACTCCAGCAGAGCTACAACACCACACATTCAGTGCTAATGTGATGTAGTTGTCACTGGAGTTCAGTGATTCATCTCAAACCAGCCTTCTGGAAGCCCTAGTATGCATGAAGTTGGTAGCACAGCATGGGGAGAAGCCAGCAGTGTAAAACAACCCATCCCCTGCCAAATACTCACTAGGGATTTAAAGATGCATACTGTGGCAGCTGCTGCTGGTTTGGAGTCCCTCCGCACAGCTGGAGTACTGGGTTCATGGTGATCCTTTCAATTTGTCTCTCAGTTCCACTAGCCTCCACGGTGAGGTAGCAGACAAGGCTCCTTGTTTTCCCCACAAGGTGGCACATGGCACTAGTTTGTTTAGAAATACGGTACTCGGGAAGTTGGGGCATCTCCGGAGAGTTTATTGCTGCCACTTCAGATCCAGGGATTTCAGAGCTGGTGTCTTGTCCTCCTTTCTGCGAACAGATAGCTGGGCTTAAAAAATTAAAAGCTGAACAGGTGCAGTGGCCTAGATATATTTAACTTAAAAGCTATCTGAAATAGCCATCTTCCCATAATTGCAGAATCCATCCAGATACATCAGACTTGAAAGAAAACATTTTGAACCTGAATCAGAGCTGGGTTGCACCTGGGATTCTCAGATGGGAACAAAAAACGCTGATGAATGTGCTTGCAAAAACAAGGAGGAAGTAACTGTGCTGGCAAGGGCTAGGTTTTGCTGGCACCTGTGCAGGGTGAATCTTCTGCTCTGCAGTGCGCTTGCACTTGGGTTCATTTCTTACCTTCCACTGGTTAATCTTGCTTCATTATTTGAATTCATAGTTAGCACCAGTGGTAGCTTTACGCGAAGATTAAAGGAAGATAGTCCCTACTACATCAGTTTACTTCAGCATGTTTGCCATTTTTCAGCCCAGTCATGACAGACTGAGAATATCTAGTTTCAGCTGAAGCTAGGAGGGACTTCTGCTGACACCTATTTGTGCCATTGCCCTACTTGATCCCCCTTCTACCTTTATTTGAGACTCTGCATTATTATTTTCAGGCTCTGGCCTGGCTTTTGAGGGGGGGAATGCTTTTTGAACTCTCAAAGCCTGGAGCATAACTTTAACTGGATGATTTTGCCAATGTCTATTCAAAGAATGAAGGGCAGACTAAGAAGTGTTTGTGGTTTGTAATGGAAAGCATGCATTTACAAGCTCATCTCTCTGTACGCAACAGAAAGTGTTGTGTTTGGAAGAATGAGGTATTCAGGCATCTGAAGGACTTAAAGGACAAAGTGCCCAGTTTGCACAGGGAGTTGGGATGGCAAATGCATGTAAAAACCTGTGTACTACTAAGTACAACTCTTTGTCCTTGTTAAAAGCCTTGACTCTCAAATCACTGGGTGCAACTCTGCTGTCAGTCCCAAGAGCACAACTCACTGACAGCAAATGTTACGGCCTGTACAATAGACCTGCACTCAGGCTGCAGCCTGTGAACAATTCTCACTTGTAAAAGTCATAAGGACTTACTGGTTTGCAAAGTACTTAAGCATTTGAAACATCCAAATGCTGAACTGTACAACTGGGAAAGAGATCATCCAGGATATTCATTAGTATTTGGCAGTGGAAGGGCCAAGTGACGCTGGCTGTTTGTTACACCTTTGTATCTTTACTTCACAGTCTTGCGTTCAACGGCATCACAACAGAGGGAGGCAAAAGTATTGCTGAAGCTATGCAACACAACAACTCTGTGAAAATATTCTGGTAATTGACAGCATGGTCTACTTCTCCTCCTCTTCTTTCTCCAGAGAAAGCTGCAGCCTAGTTTTATTTCCTCCAATCCCATTGCCTCCTCCAACTCTCCACTCCTCTGACTCTCCCTCCCCCCATCCCTTATGCTTTCACTACCAGCAAGCTATCAGATATAACCCTCTGGAAGAATGTGGACAGGAGTAATGGATCAGCAGCACCTGTCCTTTAGGACACATTCCAATGTCCCAATGTCATGCTTTGCTCTGCTCCCTCCATCTTGCTTTCCCCATCTTCTCTCACTTCCATCATCTGAAGTCAAGTTCTTTATCCTGAGTTTTTGCACCTCTTCAGTGTTCTCTCTACCTCCCTACCTTTTTCCACCACATCTCATCCACATTTTAGACACTAAGACGTCAGGAGAAAGTATCATTAGAACATTGCTCTGCGAAATAAAGATCTGACACTCTTGTCTCTTCTACCTCCATGGCTTCTCTTCAGTATTTCTTTGTGACCAGCCTTTAGCAATTGCTCGAGGCAGGAACAGCACATCGCCCTTTGGCTGTCTAAAGCTAAGTCACAGACAAGCTGGAAAAACAGGGGGCTGAAAAATAATGGTAACATCCTAAGTGAACATTTTCTCTCCTGCTTAGGTTGACTAAAAATGAGCTGGATGATGAGGCAGCAATGAGTTTTGCAGAGATGCTGAAGGTCAACAAGAAACTGGTGCATTTATGGTGAGTTACATTCCACAGAGGCACAGGCTCCTTGGCAGTCACTGCATTAAAGCTTCACCTTCCAAGTCTATGTAGGTCACAGTAAGCTTTCTGTGCATGGTCTGGATGCAGCTGACTGGTTGTAGACAGTTCTAATGGAAAGTTAATAAAGCTGCTGTCTAGCATTTTGAAGCTGCTTTCATACAGGGAAAAGTTTAAGCTGTTTGTATGTCGTGGTAACTTCTGAACTACTAGTTGATTTCATCTCTCCCTAGGGGAACAGTACTGGCCTCAAACACAAAAGTTTCAAAAAAAATACAGGCAGACAGTTAGAATAGAATAACCTTATGATGATTCTTACTATTTATCATCATACTATGAAAGTAGCAAGCTCAGCTCTTACTCTTCAACCAAGAACCTACATGGCAGACAGTTAAATGCATGTCCCGTTTGCCTGACGTTTTCTTCTAGGGCTAGCACTTTCGCTCATGCAAGACATTCATCTATAAGACATAAATCCCCAGGAAACCCAGGATTATTTCTAGCAATCACAAAGAGACTTGTTAAACTTCTAAGAAAACACAGCATTGGCTGTTCTAATCCAAAGGTTCACAAGAATTTGCCCATGGATGGGGTTGGGCAGATGTAGGCTGTGAAACAAATAGCCGTCCATTCATTCCAAGCGATCAAGAGAACATAATAAACTGAGTCCCTTTACAAGCTTATACAAAGACTTTGCTAACCACGCTCTAGGGTTCCCTGTATTAATCGTCGTTCCCGCCCCTTAGGAAGCATGCCGTTTGTCAGAGGTGCCAAGTACTTGTGGCCTCTTTTGAAAGCAGTAGAAGCTCTGGTGCCCATCACCCTGAAAATAAAAAAAGGTGGGGGGCGGGGGGGGGCGGGTAAGGGCTTGATTTCTTTGCGCCCAGATGCTTCTCTGAGCAGTTTGGTTTGAATTCATCATAAAACTTTCCCCATCGAAAGCAGGCATAGTAATCTAGGTACATGTCTTTACCATGGCTCAGTATTGTCCAAGGGTTTGTGCTAGTAGACAAATTTATATCCTACTTTGTTGGTTATACCAGCGGATACCTCCAAAAGGTGGTAACCTATATAGATAGTTCACTGGGACTTGCACCTGCTCATACCAGAGTCATATTCAATACCTTATTTTTCAAAGATCTTGCTGGTCTGATAAACAAGACAGGAGGATCTGACAACCTCTAGATTGTAACTGCTAAAACACTAGGCTTACACAGGTTCTGCACCCACAATTTTCTGTACATCACTTAAAAATGTCTCACAGTGTTCTTAATAAGAAAACAGAGCTAAGGGGTTAGTCTGTCTCAGAGTCCAAGTATCACAATCCCATACCAGTAGTAAACAGTTCTCAGTGGAAATCTGTCAGCTATGTAATTAAGCTCAGTATCTCCAGAATGCAACCACATGCAGATTAAAAGGAAAAGATTGATACTTTGGGCTCTGTTTCTGAAAGTGCATGTGGGGCATTTGACCAGTACTGTGTACCATCCTCACAGATAGAAATAACAACCGTCTTCTTGTGGCAGACAGCTTTGCTCCTTGACGTCAAGCTGAGCGTAGGTTGTGCATGCACTGTAAATTAGTTTGCGTGCTAGTTTGACATGAAGTGCTTTCTTTTTAGGCTTATCCAGAATCAAATTACAGCCAAAGGGGTGAAGTACCTCAGCGAAGCTCTCAAGGAGAACACAGCCATTAAAGAAGTCTGGTAAAGATCCCTTCCTCAAAGGCTCACTTTGTAAACTTTCTTTCCCTTTAAAACACTTTTGGCATTACTACTTTCCAGCCTAAAAAATTCAGAGCAAGTTTGTGTGAGGCAGGGGTTGTAGTTCCAGCTGTGGGTTTCAAATAGGTAAAAAGCCTCTGTCATTGAAACACTTCCCTGTGTGTTACAAATGTCAGGCAGTTTTGTTTGTTCACATCTGTCTGTACCACTGACTTGCAGAACGTGTATGTTTGCAGAATTGGGGCCTAAATTTATAGACCAAGTTTTGCTTGTCCTGATTTATTTTTAAATTTCTGAACATGTTTATGCTTTTCAGGAGCTAAATTCCAACAAGCTGGAGATGGTTATATTTAATTAGCATTACTAATTTGGTTCATAGAATTTGTGCTTGGATTTTCTTTGGGCGGTGCTCCAAACACACTGAAAGCGCTAAGCTACAAGAAGGTTAACTTTTTGTAAGATTTGCTTGGTTTAGATGAGGTAGGCATCCCATAGTCACACATGTGCGTTGTAAGGCACAAAGCCAAATACCACATTCCTTCCCTCACCTCAGGGAGCTCAGGAGTCAATAGAACTGTGCTGGTTTTAGCACCGCTGCTTTATTATTGAACATGAAATTTATTTTTATATATATATTTGTTTTAGTGAAAAGACACTGAATTCTTGCTTAGAAAGATGATGACTCACTATCTGACTAGTGGGTTCCGTGGAGATGTGGAAGAGATGCTTTTTTCAAAGGCCACTGTCAGCTTTCATCTACAGAAGAGGCATCAATTCCCACTCGAATCATTCTGAATCTTCAGACCGAAATCTGTCTTTTGATTCTTGCCTGAATTTTCAGAGGCATTCATTAACCCCAGTACTTTCATAAGTCTGAATGGTTTCATAGATTTCAACATTTCTGAAAGCTGCTCATTTTTAGGGGTGTAAATATCAGTGTAGATTAACTTCATATAGCCAGACTTGAAAATTTTGCCGTAAGTCATTTCGCATTAATAACGCCTGACTACTTAACAGAGTTTTCTTCCCATGTTGTCATGGAAGAGACAAAATGCTCTGAAGACTATTTAAATTTCTTCAAAGTAGCCTACTGCATGGTAAGAACCTTTGTCAGCTATATGCTGCTTGCTGAAATGCAAACAGCTGGGTATCCAATACCGATTTTAGTTCAGTGAAGGTTAGGTGTCAGTTCAGTTTTTGTTTCTGAAGAAGTAACCTCGTTCCTCGTATGTGCAGTGGGAACAGCTGTGCTGTAGCCTGCCTGTCTGAGGCCGGTTCCCAACTGTGTGCCCTTGAGAAGCGTGCAGCTCACACGGCATCACAAAGCTGTGACCTCTGCTCCAAAACCTTGGAAAAAATAGATGATGGGCAACAGTTACTACCTTACTTTCACATCCCTTTTCTTTTTCCCCTCCAGTTTGAATGGGAACCTGATAAGCCAAGAAGAGGCCAAAGCTTTTGAAAATGAAGAACGGATCATTTGCTTTTAAATGAGGACTTTCCCATTTTGACAAGCTTCGCGTTACAAAGGTTACTCCTACATTTGGCCTGCAGAGTTTATAGGCATAAATCTGCAGTGTTCATGGCAGCTAACCTTGTATCTCTCTCCTGCCTTTTTATGAACGTGCTGCACGCCCTCAGCTCCATCCCTTATCCTGCCTGTTATTCTTAATCCTTTTGGTGAGTGGGAAGTTGCCTGGGTAAATAATTAATGTTTGTGTGGTGCTTTGAAGGCAAAATGCAAAGCATTAACAGACCAAATCCACTGGCATTTTGATAACTGAGTTTAGATTTATTCTGTACACTGATGTAAATAATCTCTAACTTATTTATATACATAAATATACACACACACACACACACTTATATATATATATATATATGTGGAAGAAAGGGTGCAAGATGCAGAAACTCCACAAGGTCACAGTATTATCTGCCTTATAACTGAAAATGAACATATGTAGCTTTACTGGAAATATAATCCATAGATAATAATTGTATGGTACCAATGTTTTCAACATGAATACCTTTCTCCTGCCTAGAAATTAGGCCCTTATTTCTCCACTGACTGTAGGCAGTGTTGTAGACACGGTTTTTTTTGGTTTTGTGGGGCTTTTGGGGTTTTTTTTTGAGAAATGGATACATCAGGCTCAGATTACTTTCAATAATCTTTCTTTTCCATATTGAAGCCAATACATTTTCTTTTATACAACCAGAAGTCCTTACTGCCATTGCTGTAAAAGCATAAAACTGGCAGTAAACCACTTTTGCTTAGAATTTCCTGAGGGCTGCGTAGAAACTGCTACCTCCTGGTTTCACAGTGTTTGTTCTGGGGAGGGGGTCTGGAGATAAATGTGAAATATTAATTAGCAGGCTGTTCAGTGCCTTGGCTCTTGGCCTAGACACCGTGCTGGTGGCGATACACCAAAATTAAGTTGCCTAGCTTTAGTAGGGAGAAAGGATGATTGAAAATCGATTGTGTCAAGTAGAAATCCCTTCTCCCAGCAATGTGTAAGCACAGAGAAGGATTGAGATTTGCTTGGAAAGGTTTTATTCTATGCTATCCACTAATTCAGTGGAAAAAGCAAGGCAAGGGGCAAGTAGCAATGATAAGGACCAGCAAGAAAACATTATTCCCCCCCCCCAAAATAATTAGTGTTTAGGGAGTGTAACTTTAGATGCCCTTAAAAGAAACCAGTTTGTAAAGGAGTGGGGTATTTCATTTTTGTGTGTGTGTGTGTGCAGATTAGGCATGTTTTATAAAGGTAACCTCAAACTCTACCCCACAATGTGTACAAGGAACCTAAAATGGAAAAGCATGATCCATTTTCCTTCCTTCTCCCATGTTACCACCCCCCCAAAACTTTGGGAAACACTTCTCCAGTTGCTGAATAACCCACAAAACCTTAGTAGGCTGGAAGACAAATCTCCAGTTAAAATGCCAAACCAATGAACCCTCACCTTCCCATCTCCCACATCAGCCCCATAAAGCAAAACAGGAAAAAGGCTTGCTTTGTAGGTCAGAATTTCTGCATTTCCTACATGGTAGCAGACCTTTCCCAGTCCCCAATTCGGTCTACTCCCTTCAGCTCCCTAACACATTGTAAAATGCTCATAAAGCTTTTCACAAAACCCGCAGTTAAAGAAAAGAAGAAGAAGAAGAAAAAAAAAAAAAAAATCATTCTTTTTCAGTGGCTTTTCCTCCCTGTCTATGGTATCAGTACTGATTTTTTTTCACTAAAAGATGAGGCTTTTAGACTGTGCCAGAGGAAAGCCAGCTAACTTGAATGATTTCTGCACCTGAGCCATTTATTTACTGAAGCAAAAGGACACACAGTTACAGATGATCCGGATTTCAACTGCAAAAACATCTGCCAAAGCAAGGCCTTTAAAGACTTCTCATCGACTTTAACAAATCAGACACCAGTGCACCTTGTCAAAATGTTGTTCCTGTTTTGCCAGCCTGCCTTTACAGCAGGGAGGAGACACTGGTGCAGGAAGGGCCTTCACCAGCAGTGTCATTTGCTTGTGTTGGAGGGCGGTTTGCTCCCAGCTTGTTCTATTCACTGAATTATTTGCTCATTTACCAGGTAGAATACATAGTTAAAACTCCACATCCTGTCCTCATTTCACTGATAGACTGAAGCAGTACAAAGTGTCCCTGACAAGCTTTCCAATGCAGATACTTCTGCCTCTTTTTTTTTTTTTGTTTAGAGCAGCCTTTGGAGCTATTTGTAGCTACCACACCAGCCCTGTTGCAAATCCTGTTGTGTGCCTGGCTGTTACGAGCCGGGCATCCAGGGCACTGTTTTCAGGGACAGGAGCATCTATGGGGCCGCAGCAGCTAAACACGGCCTCAGAGTAAGTGGTGGCAGGATCAAGCCCAGCTCCACATAGGACAGAGTTTGGCACCAGTTACAGTGCCAGTGACCGTGCCAGTCATAGCCACTCATTTCAGAGGTGATTTTTGGGTTGTGAGAACTCATTTGCGCTGGGCTGAAGGTCTGAGCGCAGCTCAGTCTGGCTTTGACAAAACCAAGGGATTTCACAGCGTCCTGCTCCCAACTCACCCAGGGCAGAAGCTCTGCTTCATGGAGCACGTCACAGCTTCGGGAATCGTGCTAGGGAAACTGGTTGCTGCTCTGGAGGCAGCTGGAGTTTCCTTATTTATTGGCACAGCATTTCAGGCTGCAGTTCTTTTTTTGTAGTCTTACTCAACTGTTTGTAGAGTGCATCAGAGCAACACATTTGCAGCTTGCAAGCAAGAGCCTTGTTTACTCGAATTCAGAGACAACTGTAACTTTTTTAAGACTTGTTTGTAATTTTCTAAGACATTCTCTGTACACGGCGTTAGGTTTCTTCCACTTGTCCACCGTGATAATAAACAGCTTTTTAAAGAACTTGAACAGGCTGCCTGCAAGTGCTTTGGCTTTGCTGAAGCCCTGTCAAGCAGACGCTTGGCTAGATCGAGACGGGACCGTGACAGCCTAACTAATTCTGGCTGCAGATGAGAGAGAGGAGCTGCTGCAGCTGGAGAGAGCTGCCACAGCTGGAGAAGGGTGCTCACAGCTGCCGCTGTCCATGAGGGACCTTTCCGTCAGCAGTGCCAAGCCAGTTAGGGACAGCGAGGGAAACCGCGGCAGTGGCTCAGGGACACACGCTGCTGCTGTGCTCCTGCCACGCTGACTGCAGGAGCTCTCCGCGCTTCCACCTGCTGCCGGGCGCAAACTCTTGCTGGCTTGAGGTGCAACACTTGGCATTTGGCTGGTGCAAGCTGTCCGTGCTTACTGGTGGTGCCAGCGAATACACTGGCCCTCAAGAGAGCCCTTCTCTTGAAGAGAAGGTCTCTTCTCCCTGCTGCAACGCAGTGCTGTCCCGCTCTGGTTGCACACCGCCAGGTCTTCAGCAAAGGATGCTTTTCTGAACCTGGTTGAGTGCCGCTAACTGGGCGTCAAACCTGCACCTCCAGCTGTCAGACCCCAGTTCAAGACTTGCGGGGCGGTGCAAGGGCACACAGCCTTTGCTCTTCAACCACAGCCAGCACAGGAACCCAATCCCTCCGTCCCGTGCCGTAGGAGCAGCACTGAAGCTGAAAGGCAGTGAGACACCCACCGCTGCTTCCCCGTAGTTTCACTCCGTTCCCTTACCTCGGTTTGGCAGTGGAAAACGAGCCTACAGCAAAACTGTATAAATGGCTGCACTGGGGAGCAAAGGTGTCAGAGCCAAAGGCAGCGAGGGACGGGTGCGCCACGGAGAAGGAGAGGGCACTGAGGCAGCTGCTCAGTTTGCAACTGACAGAACAAATAATCGTAGCAGCAAAAAGCTGCAGCTGTGCACGGAGGACTTGACTTGCTTTAGTAGGTAGAAGCAAAATGGCAGCATCATGCTAGATGAAAATGGAGGCCAGGTCAGGAGCTGCCTGCTGCGCTCGGGGACTCCGAATTTACTCAGGGGAGATGGTTTCTGTTCGCTTGCTGGGGGCTTTCGGTTGCCCTGTGGGATGGGTGAGGCTTCCAAAAACATGACGTAGCGGCAGTGGCGAGTCCTTCCTCGCTTCCCTGGGGGGGGGACAAATGACGAGAGGCTGCAGAGAGGCTGCAGGGGGTGGGGAGTCCCCTCTTTTATCCTGGGGAATTCATGTTCAAATCCCCCATGAATCTCAGCAGGGCCGAGGTTCGCCAGTATTCATTCAACACTCCCAGAGGTAAGCCAGAGGTGAGGGCACAAGCTGCAAAGTTTTGAAATAACAGGCCTCAGGTACGCAGCGGGACTTGAAAGGAGGGACGATATTTGAGAGAAAACAGCAGCTTCGGGAGCATCAAGACATGAGAAGTCACGGCAGGTGGGTTAGGGAATAAAAGCTGGTCTTGTAGTCAGGCAGGGGCAAAAACTACAGCCATGGCTTTATACTGGGAAAGCAGGGGATGTCCTGCACCCTCGTACGTCCACACTGATGGGGAGTCCCCAGGTGACTTGCCCCGGAAAGCAGCAGATTTCTGGCAGGGCTGATGCCGCCTCGCCCACCCGAGCTCAGCGCCTTCGGGCTCAAGCAACGCGTTAGGGTGGCGATACACAAACCCCTGTCATGCACAGGGCCTGCAGCTGCTGCTGGCACCAGGGCTGCTGAGCCGGGGGGCTTCCCAACAGCCCTGGGAGGCCGGGACCTTCTGGAGAAATGCAGAAATGGAAGATGCAGAGATGGGCACCAGCTACAGGAGAGGAGGAACCAAATATTTCCCGTGCTCTGGCCATCCTGCTGGTAACTGCCACCACGTTTTCTCTGCCCAGCACAGCTGCTAAGGCAGGGCCAGGGCTCCAAATCCCAGCCCTCCCCCTGGCCTGGCGCCTGCCCCAGCCCCACGGGTGGAACAGTTCAGGGTCATTCACAGGGGAGCGGCTCTGTCACCCCTGCAGCGAGCGGCTGTTACTGAGAACAAATGGGCCCTGGTGCGGAAGCGTCCCCTTTGCTCCCACGGGGAAGAGAGCCGGAGTTCCAGCTATAGCAAACCCTTTGCAAACAACTAAATTATGCCCAACCGCTTGCTTCTGCGGATCCATCCTATACACCGAAGTCAGCAACTTAATTAGCTGCTAAAGCCTTGCGAGCCAGGAGACTTTGACCTCATGGGCTGGAGCAAATGAAGCTGTCAAGTTTTCATGCTCCCGTTACCTGCCAGGCTCTTTAATCCCGAGTTTAGCAGATGTTAATCCTGGCCTGGGTGACTCGTGAAGAGGAAAGCTGCTCCCTTTAGAAGTCACCTGGGTCCGCTGAGGCAGGGAGCAGGTGAGGAGACCCCACTGCGGCAGGGGGGGACACGGCCCCACGGCAGTCGTTCTCCTCCGTGACAAAGCCTGCCTGGGCTCAGACAGGATTTTCCTTTTCCTTCTGCTGGAAGCCAGCTTAAAGAAGCAACTAGGAGAGGAAGGGGGTGAAAAACCAGTCTTTGAACACGCATTTAAATTTTAACAAAGAAAGAAATCTGTAGCCAGGGTGAAAATGAAAAGCAGGGCGGGAGCTCGACACAAAACGTGACTCAAAAGATAATGGGCCAAATCCAGAGAGGCACCAAGCACCTGCAGCTTCCACCGAGCTCAGCTGAGGACCTGTCGCCATGTTTTTAATATCTGCCTCCTCTACGCTCTTGCCTTTGCGAGGAATGAGTCATCTTGCGTCAACTGAGGATGGGCTTTATACAATTATTTATTTATGTCAAACCCTCCTCCCTGCCCCCACGCATCCCTGATCTCATCCCCCTCAGAAAACAGATGCTTTATTAAACAAGGGCTGGAAAACTCCGTCTCACTTGGCTTTTGCTAAGGCTCCTTGTCATCCAGCGGCCGGCTGGCAAGGAGATGGCGGGCACGAGCTGCGCAGCACCTCGCAAGCAGTGTCGTCTATGGCCTTGTCTGGCTTTTTGGACATGGGCATGGGCTTTTTGGACCCCTTTCCCTGCAGGGTGGGAGGGCACCTCCTCAGCTAAACAAATACACCGGCTGATGTTCACAGAGACCGGCAGGCTCCAGCCTGAGCCCCCCAGGCACAGACATCGCTGGGGTCTGGTGGTCTCGGAAGGAGAAGGAGACCTTCCAGCACAGGGCACTCACAAACCAGAGGAGAAAACGCCCCTGTTTAGCTCCAGCTGCTGCAGGGGACTCTCCCCTCCCTCCCCGCTCTTTGCCGCAGGCTGTTTTGCTCCCCTTCCTGCTAACAGCAACGCCACATCCAGAAGCGGACGTGGACCGCTGGCCGTACTAAGCAACAGCGTGCGGTAGCGGGGCCAGACGCACACACGCATGCAGCAGCATCACCGTCTCACACTAAAACCCCACGGGAACAGCCCAGCGCTGCTGCCTGGTTCACCCCTCAGGGCAAGCAATTCAGGGCAGAGGCGGCACATCGCACATGCCAGCCGTAGGCAGGACGTGCTACCAACAGCCGCCGCTAATTTAAATTCCACACATGAAATCCTGTACCTACTGAACTGGAATGATTTCCAGCAGATTTTCCTGATGTGCAGCCAAACGCGGCTCTAACTAGTTATCAATTGCTTCCATAATACGGCTCGACAGGAGCTGTACACAGGAGAAAAACACAGGAATTATTGGCAGGGAAGAAATTCAGGCTTCCTGGCTTCCCAGAAGGTGATCTGGGCAGGGGGGGAAGTTAGACTAGCAAGAGATATGAACACATTCCTTAGTAATTACATCCAACTGTCTCTTGGTGCAGCCTTCAATAATTCATGCATTAAAACTATCATCTCCCACGGAGAGAATTGCAAAGGTCATAACTGTCGCCGTGCTTTAACAACGGGTTCAGTTACCCCTGGGCACACCGGAAGGCTTCTCTCAAAAGTGGAGTAAGGATGGACGGACGGACGCCCAGCCTCGGAGGAACCTATGCTGTAAACCCTCGCATCACGTTCCACCAGCAGTTATTACCAGCCTGCCGACGGCCCCCCCAAGCTGGGAGCAGCACCCCGTTGGGCTGAGATGCCACACACCAACACAAGAGGCGGCGTTTCCTGCCTGGAGAGCGAATGCCTTTCATCTTCCCCCCCCCGCGCTGCGCATAACCTTGGTGAAATGCGCTTTGGTTTTGCTCAGAGCACCTGCAGCCTCCATCCTTAACTGGCGCAGGGGAAGGGGTGTGAAATCAGCCTCTCCCCCCAGCAGCCTTACACCGTACACCATCCGAAACCTGCACGCCCTCGATAGCACGTGGTTCATCTGTGCCCCGCTCCTCACCTCGCTCACTTCTAGCACAAGGGCTGCAGCTCCTCAGCTGCTGCTGGGGCAGGTGGGAAGATGTGGAGTAGTAACGCAGGCAGCCGGGTCTCTCACGCCCACAGCTACCGGCTGCAGGCAGCGCTGGAGCGATGCGATGATGCGTTCCTTAGCTGCAGCCGCTGCCCCGGGCAGAGGTTTCCGGGCAGTCGGCGGCGCAGTGCTCTGCTCTTGCCGGGGAACTCGGCTCCCCGATGTAATGCCCTCCATGGCTCTGGGCAGAAATTCCCTCCTCCAGCAACGCGTCTCTGCGGGAGCCCGCCGTAGTAGCCTCCTCCCAGCTGTTCAGGGACAGACAGGAGAGCGTCGGTGACCATCGGGGACACGGAAATCCACGCGCTGCCCAGCCACGGGTACGCTGGCAGGGAGTCAGCTTTAAAGAGGAAACTATGAAGTGTTTTGGGAGGATGCTAGAGTGCTATTTGGGTAGAGGAAACTGAAGGAACGAGCATGTATTAAGCTAGCTTGATGCTTTGATGGAGCTTCCCAGCCCCTAGGTGATGAGAAAGGGCTGTTTGCCAGCCCCTTCCCCCCCTCTTTTTTTCTTTTTAAACCACCCACGAGTTTCCCACCTCCACACCTGGCAGCTCTAAATTTATGCTAACCTTGAAGGCCATCACGTCTGCTGAGGATCACCAGAGGCCACACCAACCCCAGGCACCTCACCTCCAGCCACCCTGGCAGAAGAGCAGCCGCATCGGCCCTGCTCTGCCAAGACCATCGTGGCCAGCCGGAGAAAAGCCCGCCACGCAGCCGCTTTGCAGGATACGCGAAGAGCGAAAGGGGCTCTGAGAGGGGCCAGAGGCTGGCCCAGGGGGTCTGCGCTCCTACCTGCGGAACTGCAGACAGGCGAGATACCAAGTTGCTTTTCTAGCTGTGACTATACACCATGCATTGCTTTTCCTTCCTCTCCTTCAGCTTGGTCTGCAGCACAAGACATACAGAAGCTCTGCCCCACAGCAATGCCTCTTTCACTAATACTTAAAAAAAAAAAAAAAAAAAATCACCTGGAAGTGTGAAGAAAATTGTGCTTCAAAAGATTTATTACATATATTTGTACATATTTTACATGAATGGAATGTTAAACATACAACCTAAAAATCAATAAAAAAATATTTTCATTCATGATTATGTACTGGCAGACCACTGAAAAGAGTACCTTAGAACAACTTAAGTCAACTTGCAATCATACTGCTCAATTAAAAAACAAAAAAACCAAAAAAACAAACACGTTTTACATTAGACACTGCAAATTACATTCCGATTTCTGCTCCAGGTAATGAAGGAAGACATCTTGTCCATTACCACTGCACATACGGGTGGCATTTCAGAAGCTAGCACGGAGTTCCCTCTAACTCGTTGTGGGCAGGGTTAGCTCTGTGGGAAGAGGCATATTAAAAAAAAAACAAAGACAAAACCAAAAAACAGGGGCGGGGGGAATATACACTCTGCTCCCTACCAGCAGGTACCTGCCAAAGGGTAGGGAGAGCCAGACTGAGATTCGCAATCAAGTGCTAAGGTTAATGCTGGCTCACTACTCGTTCAGTGTGACACTGCAGCTTTTGAAATTAAGTAGTTCATTAAAACATCCCTTCTACAGCTACGCCACCTCCCTTCTTCCTTGAAAGTTATAGTACTTTGGCAATATCAGCTAGGAGAGAATTCTTGACTGCATGACAACAAATACTTCAGCTTCATCTTAATATATACAGGAAGAGCACAGAATCACACTTTGATGTCTCTGCCTGCTAGCATTTCACACCTTGAGAGCTTGTGACCAGTCATGTTGAGAAATGTTTACTATTAAGTATAACAAATTAGCAATAAAAAGGACAGATTTGCGGGAAAACAAGAGGAACAGGATTCAGCAACATATTATGTTCTTCCAACGTCGGGTTACTTACACTTGAAACTCTGCCAGAATCAAGCAAATCCTACTTATCATTGCAAAATCTTTGCCAAAGCACACCCAAGGGCAAAAGTCTCTCAAACAAACATACAGAGATTAAAAGCTGCCAGAAGGATCAGCTTGCTGCCTTCTACTTCTTGTACACTGCCAACTTACTAGATCAAAAGACAACCAAGTCCAACCTTTTGCAGGTGCAGGACATTCCTACGATGGTTTACCTGAGCAAGTCTTCAGCAACCAGTAATGCCCCACAGTGAGGTCATTTTACAGTTTATCTCGTCATCAGCTCTGATGTACTTAATTAAGAAATGACTTTACAGAACACGATGCAGCGGCTTGGGAAGCCAGCTGAACTGAGTAGTAAGATAACCACATGCAACTTGAAAGTAAGGACTGGTTTGGGTTCCGCCCCCCCCCCCCCCCCCCCCCGCCCCCCGCCAACAGGCTAAAACATCTTCAACCAGAGCTTAGAAGCAGGTTAATTTATATGGAGAAACAGCGTAAGTTTTACATTCAGGAAACAAATCCTGGACATAGTTCTGTTGTGAATTTCTCATGCAGAGTATTTTGAACGACAAGAAGTTAAGTGGCATGAGGTGATGACACTGCTGCAGGAAAAAACATGTTTGGCTGGGTTGCAGTAAAAACCCCTAACAAGCCTTCCTCTTCCAGCTACAACCTCTTACGTTACTTTTGGCTGATGCCCATGGAAAGCCTGTCCAAAGAGTGATGGGATACGGCCTAACATGTATCATGTCTTCAGCTAGGAAGAGAAGAAATTGATACTAAAGTGACTTTTAAGCTTGGTAGGGTGGAAAGCGAATCATAAAATATAGCACTCGTCAAAAAATGAGATAATCCTCCACTGGCAAAGGTGAGCTGGAAGATCCCATAGTAGCACTTCTGCGTTCCCGGGTATACGGTAGTCTCTTGGCAAGGAACTCCCAACTGCACAGCAAAATTAGTAGGTATAAAACAGCAATACCAAATTTGCACACAAATATTTGCATTCAATATGGGAAAGCAGCTAAAATTCACAGAAACTCAGAGAGATCACAGCCTGTATCAAAACCAACATATGCTTTGTTGCTCTTTAACTACAGATAGCAGTAACATTCAGGCGCCATGTTCTCTGCTTTTGGTGGAACACAGAAGAAATGGAACAAGTTTCTGAAGACCTCACGTGGAAAAGGTGGCATACTAAAAGCGTCCATAAGCACAGTTTATTTATTAGACATGATCCAACCAGAAACACCAAAGATCCACACTTCTGAATAAAAATTATCTTTCCCGTATTTGCTGAGATTTTAGTCTTCTGGCAGTCAGTTTTACCAGCTCTCCAGTCTTTCAGCAAAGACTTGATTAAAAAGCCAGTGCTCCTAGCATTAAGAACTAGGATAAATGTATAAATCTTGAGATTAAGTCATAAAACCCCCTTTACATCATAAAGGGGGGGAGAAGGGGAAAAAAAGGTCACAAGTATCCACCCACTTCTTTGTACATTACCTACACATTTTCCATTTCAAAATACTGCAGTACACTTACCCTTGAATGTGAAAGTTAAACTGATTACAAGTAAGAGCACCTGTTTTACGCTTTCTTCTTCCCCAAAATAAAATACCACAAATTTGCACTGTGCTTTGTATTTTTGCTTTTATGTCCCACTGAACTCATCATTGAATGTACACGTTGAAAGAAAATGAACTACCTCCTTCGAAAGGAAAGTGTTACTACAGATACACTGCTTTATAAGAGACAGGACAAGGGGTGCCCTGTGCTGACAGTAGCATGGCTCTCTTGGTATTGTATAGAGTAGGGTTATACACAATCCAACTCATAGCCACCTCCACCATGAACTTCAAAACACAAGTTGCTACTCAAGATACATGGGTATGTTACAAGTTCAGAAAAATCTCACATTTCAATACAGTGTTGAGTATACTCTTCCCCTTCTGGCAAGCAGCATGTTTATGGCAGACCTGAGTATGGGAATTATTTCACACCCTTACATACTTAGGGAAGATATAGGCCAGATGACAGAAAATACTCTGAAACAGCACAGAATTGGCAATCTCAATATATTTACAGGCAAAGAAGCATATCACACTGTAATTTAAGTTATTGCTTCTTGTGGACAAGCGTGGTATTCCTTGATCGAGACACAGGAGTCGTTTGGTGTTTATTTTCCCCTTCTGAAGCAGAATGATTCAGGACGACTGCGATGATGTTTTTAAAATGAAGGTGTTGCCTATGACTAGAGCTACATCTACAGCATGGTCATCGCCAACTGACCAGCACAGCTGGTGATAGAAAGCTTACATAGGTGAATTTCCACAGGCGTTTTCAAACCCAAGGATCGCTCTCATGCTTCCAGGGTCATTCTAGGCTTGGTCTGTACTACAGGTTTTGATACAAGAAAACCTCCCGCAGCCTTTCAGAAGAGATTTATGGATACCAAGAATGCCAAACTAGGATCTAAGGCTGACCTCGTATCAGTTCCTCAGATAATCCAAGGTATTGCTGCTCTACTGTGCTGATGGAAGCAGCAACGGACTCCTGCCTGCAAAACCACGCATCAGTGCAACTGCTAGTGGCATGCTTTTCAAATGCTGGTCCTAAATGCAGGACAGCAGTGATAACTGCTGGGTCTTTGAACAAGCTACTTGCATCTGAACACAGAAACTTAAGGTTTTGGAAAAAAACCAAAACAGTAAATGGACTAGAAATACAAACTACCAAAACTGAGCCTAAGTTGTAAACAGACTTATGTCTATAATCTTTACCTACTTAATCCCCAAGCCAAAGACTATCTATGACCTTGGAGCACAGGACACCAAAACACTTACCTACCCCCTTTACATTATTACAGGTGAGTTTCTGTAGGCATGAAGCCAACAGTAAACATTAAATCAACGCAAATGCAAAAGCTTTGCTTTCAGAAGATAGCAGGAATTTAAATTATTGCAAAAGTGGGCCTGCAGGCAACACCGCTATTTGAGTATTACAGGCGCTGTAATTCTTCATCCCCTCCCTCCCCCCCATGATAATACAAGGCAACACAAATATTCTTGGCTAAAAAGGAATCTGTACAGGGAACAACTGTACATTTGATGTGACTACAGAATTGGAAGTGTGACAAAATGGTTCTGCTCCCACTAAAAAAGAGAATACAACAGGGCCCCATAGTTACAGGTTCAGCTGAAACCAGCGATGCAAGCCCAAAAATGCAGAAACTGCACCAGCGATTATCTAGTTTGGACTCCTTTAGATTTGCAGCATAACAAAGGCATTTTACAGAGCGACATTCAGGAGAAAATGTTACCCAGGCAAGAATTGCTCTGCAAGCAAGATAGGAGAGTTTAGCAACGTGCACTGTGCTTGTTCTCCAGATAGCAGCAATTGCACCTGTTCTTTGCCCTTTTTGATATGAATCACAGTAGCAACAGAGAGAAATACATACTTAAACAAAAAAAGCAAAGCAGAATTATGTATGTACAAGAAAAATGTTCGAAGTGCTGTGCAATTTAACTATTGAAACACACTAAAAATGCTGTTGCTAATAAATATTCATACTCTTCCCTGTACTGTGAAATTCAGAAACTGCTACAATTAATTCTTGATATAAAAAGTATGCTAAGCCCTGATACCTGTTCCAGTTTATTGTCTTTTTTTCCTTCTGCCCCCCCCCCCCCCCCTTTTTTTTTTTAAACTGTGATACTTTATGGGAACTAATACTTATCCACAGTTTTACTTGGTGTACCCTTACAGAGATATCCTGTGTTTCTTGGAGCCCTGGTTAGACCAATATAATACAGTAAATAATAAATTAAACAAATGCAGGTGCATTTTTTAAAAATGCAAACCATACTGTCAAACGCTGGTCTCCACACAAAGAGACCAAGGATTTAGATGCAAAGTACTACAGATCCTGCCATCAAAAAAACATTCAAACAAGGAAACAAAAACTTGCGCGTAAGTGTTTTAAAAATTAAACACAAATCCCACCTTGATGTTATCTAACCCATGCCTGTCAAAAGCCCTCTTGCTGTGCCCACATTTGCAGTTATTCATTTACACCTCAGGAGGCAGCCTGGAGATGAGAGTAGTACAATAAAATAATTACCTGAAACATTTTTAAAAAAATACCCGTTAAACAAATTACCTTAACTGGCAGCACTTAAAATTGGTAATTCTTTTTTTTTTTTCCTATTTAAAAAAAAGTTGCATAGCTGTAAGATTTTGCTTTGCTGCATTTTTTTTTTGTTGTTTTTACTCACAAGCAGTAGAAGAGAAGTTTTAGTTACTTAAATAGCAATACAATGTGCAGATTTCAACAATCCCTATAGCTTGATCAATATAAATTAGTTACCTGTCTTGGTTTTACTCTTTGGACTGCATTGTGACAAAGGTTCAGTTACAAAATTTTGAAATATAGTATTCCTATGCAGAGAAGTTTATGTTTTCTGTTCTTGAAAAAAGTGAAGAACGTAAAACAGGGTGTGAATTCAGTAAATTAAGGTCACACTGTTAGATTATATTTAGTTTGCCATTAACTCTTCTTCAGCCAACAAGAAGGTGAAAACGTTCCCACTCAAACCGGGGGCCATCCTTCTGCTAGGGTCTCGGAGAGCACGTATCGAACGTCTCCGCTTCCACTTGAGGCAGTAGGAAACATGTCCAGTAACCCGCTTCTTCACAGAACCAGAAGTTAGGCTGAAATTAGGAACTTTGGCCTTCCATACAAAATAGTGTCAGTAATGTCTGTGGGGAGTCGATTGTTACAGAATGTGCAGCATTTTCAAAATCCCTGTGTGTCCTTTGCATGAGTGTTTGGTATACTGAGCACTACTGGCAAGTAACTGGTGTCTGCAATGCTTTTTCCATGTCACTGTCCATCTTTGCCTTTTTCAGCCACAAAGAACTGGAAGTCTCAAGCCAGGCACACTGTGTTCTGCAAGGGAACCTCGCATCTCCAATGGTTTCTGATCAGTGGAAGCAGCTGTTGAAAAAGCAGAAGACAAAAGTACCATTATTTCAGCTATTTCAGTATATAGCACACTCAAACAGCATGAGCGCAACCACCACGTTTTCCTTCCCCTTTTCCCTAAGCCCCAGTTATCACCATCTCTGCTGTGGAAAAAAAAGCAACTTGGATTTAACATGAGGTTAGACACCTATGAGCATGTACAGAGAGAAATGTGTTCATAAACAGCATGTGGGCTTCTTTCACAATTCAGTTGTTGGGGGCAGTACAGGAAATGTGTTTGTTTATTAATTTCAGCTAACACTGCCCTGAGGTTAAAACAATTATCCCTGTAGTGGGATACCTTCCTTCAGGTTTTCTCTGCTACCCCTGCAACAACCACAGCACTGCAATGTGACCTGCAACACAGACTCATGAAGCAAGATAAAACAAATGAACAAATAAAAGCGAATTATGAAGTTTTCAGATTATTATTATTTTTTAATTTCCATCAGAACAACAAAACCAAACCCTCGGCCACCAGCCAGAATTTCAGATATCTCCATTTCTCTAAGAATTGTGATGATTGTTGGTGTGTTTTGCAATGCTTAGGGACAGCAGTTTAATGCAAGATAAAGTTTTCTAACTAGTCAACTAAAAGAATACACCTGTGCTTTAAACCTGTGACACTGACTGCAGATCTGAAATCATTAACACAAAACATAGGCTGGAAAAATGTGAACCTCTGTGAGATGGGATGGATAGAACATGTTAACGTTTTTTATTTATTTATATATTTTGAACATTCTGGAATGCATTAACATGAAAGTCGTTTTGAAAATACCCAGTTTCTACTTTTTCATATGACTCCAAAAGCTTTCCGTCAGAAATAAATGCCAGTACTCATGGAACGATCCAAAATTACACAATTGTATTATTTTAATTTTGTTTCATTTCCATGGGAAAAAATGCTCTTTAGAAGTTAATGTCAAAACTTTATTGGCACTGACTTGCCACTTTCCAGTACTAAAACTGGAATACATAATTTCAGACCATGCCATATAAGGATGCAGAAACCTTTTACATATTGCAATATACGTCAATACTTACTGATTAATATTGCAGTTCTGAGACACAGTAGCAAATTCACAAACTAAAAAAATAGCATAAATAGTTATTTCAGATAATAAAGATATTTATTGTTGAAATGTATGCATCTAAAAAGTATTACCTGAAAACATGAATCTCGTCTTAATCTGATGGATGCTCAGGGCAAGATCTATTTACTTCAAACCACTCATCTATGCAGCTGTTGGATGCAAGACAAAAATCAAAACAATAGACATGAATATCTCAGTAACATTTAGCAGTAAGAGATGAACGTAAGTTGGTTTCTCATAGTTTCAATGACTAGTAGGATTTTCTATTATACAAAGTATATGTATATACACACACATCATTGGAAAATTTAATAACCCCAAACCACAGCAATATTTGGATATCAAACACTGTTGAAAAACTAAATTTCCTAAGTGTTAAAATTTTCTAAGGAAGCATTTGACAAGTTACTACCCAGGTTTTATACACAGGATACTTCACTACTAACCCTATCATCTTGCATATATCATTCATTGACATTTTACTTCCTGTAGTTACAGACACTTGTGAAAACAAGTATGAAACAGCTTTAAAAAGTGTTCCCCCCTCTCCCCCCCAAGTCTGTTAGCATTTGACAAAACTTAAGTACACACAACCTAAGCTCCCTAGCCATGATGTGCACTCCTTCCCCATACAGGTGATTTTGCCTTATTTTTCCTGTGGGCTTTTCATGCAAGCATGAGAAGACTATAGTAGGGAAAACTGACTTCAAATACATTGGTGGAGATGCAGAAAGATGTCATGTTAAAAAACATCTTTAGGGTTGCTGCTGTTGTTTCTTTGTTGTTTGTTTGTTTTTTAAACGTAAAAAGAGACTAAGTTTTAGTGCTCCTTTAAGCATCCCTCAGAGGAGTTACCCAATAAATGCAATCTTTTGGAATTTTATATGCATCCTGAGGAATACTTGCCCTTTATGATATATGCAGAGGCAAGGCAGCCGTGCTATAGTATCTCCTTGCTGCAGCTCTTCCAGGCATATTGCACACTCCCCAGCATCTTTACTCAGCACATCCTCTGAAGAAAGAGCACAAAGTTAAACAGTTAAAAAGCAGACTACTACAAGCAAAATGTTCTTTATTCAGAACATCAAGGCCAGCTACAAAAGACACTTCTCGTCCTGCAGAAAGCCATGTCAAGGTGAGAATCAGTCACACTTACACCAGCTGACTGAAGATTCCTGATGGGAGACATTTTAACAGCTCAAATTAAAATATGGTTATGATTCAGTTTCTTGCCTAAACACAGCTGTAGCTCAAAATAAAGTCCCGTAGAAAGACACCCATATGGAGAAGAAGGGTAGCCACAACCAACAGCTGGTACCCTCTGGAGTTTATATTCTCTCAGCAGATCCATGCCCCACCACACAGGCGGCTCTGATCTGACCTCGGAAACCTGTGCTCTGAACCACGCAGCCGCAGCAGACACACGCTGTGCTGCTGACCACAAGAGCTAAGCATGGAGAAGTAGGGGTCTTCATACAGATGGTGCGTAATGCCTCCATTTTTTGAGGGATTTGGCTTTGAGGATTCATGCTGAGTGGGTTTTTCCTAGCTGTACCTTCTTCCCCATGCTTGGTTTTCACTATGGAGGTTAAATCCAAGCCTGAACATTACATTTCTCTGGACAGGACACTGCAGGTAATTAACTAGGTAAAGATCTGCTTAAATTCTCAACACTTAGCCTATCATTTGCTTTTTCTACTCTCCTACTCATCTCTCTTCTGTACGTCTGGCTTGCTTTCACCAGCCTTTCTGGTACTCGTATTTCACACCTTCAACCTCCTCTTCTCACCACGTCAGCATGTCCTACCCATCCCATCCACCTTTACCTCAATGTAAAGTATGCAACTGTTAGCAATAGGAGTGGGAGTTTTCCATCAGGGAAAGATCAGTGCTGTGTAGCTCCAATGACCCTAAATTCCTGGATACAGAACTTTTTGCAGCATTACCAAGTCCCATAACAAAGGAGAAGAAAGTAAGTTACTAGGAATGCACAAGAGTTGGCTTTCACACAGAAGTTTCTGGGAAAATATATTATTTTTAATAAAAACCTTCTCTCTTGGACACTTCTCTTAGGCAGAACATGGGATGCAGAATTCAGCCTTAGAACAAAGAAAAACAGGAGATCACGTAAGGCCCCGTTTGCCAGAAGCAGGTTAAAAGTCCCAGTTAGACACGACCTCACACAGTGTACAGAGCATTCCCAACAAGGGACCACGTAGCAACCAAGCTGGCAATCTCTGGCAGATCAGAAAGGTGCACACTTGGCAAAGTAAAGCCCACATGTTCAAATTTCCACAGTTTCATGGGAAAAGCTTCCCCTTCTTAACCAAAAGGAGCATAAAAGAGACTGTATATGGAGAGTACGAGTACGGTTCCCAGGTACGACTGAGAAACCACCAGCTCTACGCTCTTCTCCCCAGTGGCTCCAATACTTATCACTATGGCATTCCAAACACGCAGAAAGTGACAAGCAGACAACTAAAAAGCTATCGTTGCAGCAAAAAGTGAAATGAAATTAGGTCTACCTTGTTTCCCTTAGAATGACAGCAAGCTGTCTTGCAGGTGCTTGGGTTTCTAAAAGAGTGCTCATTTCAGTCTCTGCTATATTCATTGGTTATGCTAAAAATACTATATAATGCCACGTGTGTGGTGTCTTAATGAGGATATGTGAAGAATATCTGACATGAGGTGAATTGTTGCAAAGAAAAATATTCAAAGCAAATTTATAAACAATATACACCTACCACAATGAAGAAAATAAAAAAATGTATGTTACAGATGGTAATATTATTGGTAGGCATTGTTTTAAGAAATCACTTTTGTTGTTCTATCAGAAGCTGTAAGCTTCCAAGAACATTAGAGGTACCTAAGAGAGAAAGCAATTTAAAACAATACAAAAGATCTTAAAGAGCTCTTATCTGTTGTTAAAAAAATCCTGACACTAAGAACTTGCCCAGAAGAGGGTGCTAAGGATAAATACTTCCTTGAGGTGTTTGGGGTTTTTTTCTTTTTTCTTTTTCTTTTTTTTTTTAAATAAAAACGATACTTTAGTGTCTGACAGGAGGAGGCAAACACTCTCCAGACAGCATTGTCCTGCTACAGAGATACTAATCTTTGCCTGAGGCTCTCAGACACTACCCTTCTAGACTGCCTCTTTACACAAGTACTTTGCCAAAAGTCCTATAAGCATATCTACTCTCTTCCCATACTTAGGTTGCAGGAAGAAGCGCCATTATAATTCAAGCATCTATCATACACACAAAGCATACTTAATAAAAGTCATTTTTTCCATAGAGTCACTTTATCAGATCAGCAGCTGGTACCCAAACAAAATGACACTATAGACATCTCTGGTGAATTAATCCCCAGCCTCACTCCCTCAGCACTCTCAAGAGGGAAGCATTTAGTCAAGTTTTGATAACAAAAATTAAAAAGCTGTCCAATAAAAATAGAATTTATAAAAGAAAACATTCCTGTGAACTGCTTTCACATAATTCTCTATTGTACATGTCTGGCTTATCCTGTGCTCCCCAGACTGTACAACACTTGGGTCTGAACTCCTGCTGAGCAGTTTAACAAGGTTCTGCACCTTTTGGCTAACATTAGGGCAAGATGCCAATTTAAACATTTGTATCTCCCACCAGCCCTGGCATAAGTGTCTGAGACTCCTTCCCTCCAGTACCCCCGTGCTCTCCCCAAATGCCATTAGCCTCCCTCTTGCCAATAACGGCCCTACTGCACAAGTCCCAGACAAACAGCTTGCCGCCTTCCCTGGCTTCAGCCCAGGCTTTCCCACTGGGATGAGCCACCGGGCACGCACCGGGCTTTGCCTCGTCATGCCAGAGGGAGCTGCTGTGAACGCTGACGATAGCTGGCATAGACGGGGCCTCAGAAATGTGGTGGAGTTCTGCCACCCCTGCAGAAGAGATTTTGTTAACAGGTTTCAATGCTGCTCTTCCTCTGAAATAACGAGGAGTCAACATTCCCTACATCTTGTGTTAACCTTCCAAATCCTACCAGGCTCTTGTGCAAGAGAAAAGCATAAGTTCTGAAGGAATAAGTACAAAACACCTAACTGCTATAAATGCTCATGTGCAATTTGGCACTGCACATTAACAGACTCCAAACCCATGTCATTATGCTCATAATTGATTACACAGGTAGAATGATGCCAGCAAAACCAAATCCTTCAAGGACCTACGATACTTTGGGTCTGACTCCCTTTTGACCATTTTAGGTGATTTGGATCATCAACCCCAGATAAAGAAAAAGGAGTGAAAAACCTGTTAGACCTGGACCTGGTCAGAATTTCTTCTGTACTTGATACATACAGCACTCTCCTGTACCAACACTGGCTTATACCAGATGGAAGTCAGTTTAAGGGCCATTTAACACTGACTCTTAAGCATATCTGTTATGGGAAAGTGTGTAAATCATTTCACACAGAACCACTGTAGTGTGAATAATTTTTTTGTTTTCATTATTTTCCTGCAGTAGAGTGATTCAGCAGATACATATTATTCTTTTCTTCCTTACAAAAAAAAAGAAAAAAAAGAGTTTGAGATTTCATCAATGTTATGATTAAAACATTTATATGAGTGTATTACATAAATGGAAGTGGGAAGAGGAAATAAGCAGAGGCCACATTTTTCCATTTCGCCCACATGTGGGTACATACACAAACACTCACCACACCCCCACATCATCTGTCTTGCACCAAATAGGAGGTACACACTCGTCCACCTTCCCAGCGATTTGAACAAGTACTCACTAGCCAAAGACTGGTGTCAGATGAAATCTGGCAAAAGAGCACAGTATTTCCCTCCTGTGTCTGCTCAAGTACTTTTTCCTCCTTTCCTCTATCCTTGGTTAATAATACTAGTTTTAACTTCTGGCTGTCAATAATTTTTCCTCCTGAAATTCTGCTTTTATCTTTACTGAAATATAAATTCTACTCACTCCACTCCTGCATTTATCGCAAAATACGTAGTACTGAATTAAAATACAATCACCCTGGCAATTTTGCACATACTTTACCAATTAAAACCCTTTTCCAGAACTTCTGAAAAAATATACCCAACAACTATCAAAGCCACCAACTCAGCCATGGTTAAAATTACAGGCAATCCCTGAAATAGTCTGAAATTAAATAGTCTGTCTTTAAACAGAGGACTGCAAAAGCATTTGCAATACATACCTTATGGATTAAGTCATTAAAATCTGTGCTACTGCTTTTTGTTTTTCTTTTTGAAACACAGATAGATAGAGCCTTAGGCTCAGGAAACCCCAAGACACAAATCATGGAGACGGCAATAGCATTTGGCGAGATATCACCTTATAGCTGCAGTATTTTATTTCTCTCTAGGCATTCACTGGAAACAGAACACCAAGTTAGAAAGACCTTTGATCTAATCCAGCATGACAATTTTTCAAAATATCTGTATTTTTTATAAAACTTAAAAGCTTAAATGCCTCTGGAAGCTGCTCCCACAGCTAGCTTAACAGTGAAGGATACCACAAAAGTGCACCCTTTCAGGAATACGACTGAAACTTAATCAGAACATAGCTTCTGAACAGTATCTTATCAGCACTAAAATTGATAAAACAAGAGCCATAAGAGGTTAAAAAATATCGATTAAACTGCATTAAATAGTACATATTACCATATATCTGTTACACATTCATTAATTTTTGTTGCTGATTACTAAAAGCTCTCTCGGTTAAGTACTACAGACTGTCTGTGCTTTTTTTTAAATGGAGTACATCAAACTAGACATCTAGAAGCCAACATGTTTCTTCACACATATAGCATGAATTCATCCACATTGCAGAATTTATTCTATGCTTTTACTGATATCACTTTCTGGGGCAATCCAAAGTTTTTCCTTATACTGTTACAAAAACAAGTAGACCAGAAGGACCTGCATGTTCCACAGGTAACTATTTGGTAGATAGCAAGTATGTGTGTATGTGATTAACATACTCTTATTAAACGTCACTGACTTGATTTACTAAATCTTTCTAGCTTCTGCCACATCTGTTTTTCTCCGCTCCTTTCCAGACATTTCCTACTATGCTTTCCTCCTCTTCACACCCATTTTCCCCAAAATATAATTCTCTCTAGATCTACTTTTTGTAACACTCCTCCTATCCCCCCATCATTTCATTTCATTGACTGTTGCAATGAGGCATTTGAGAAAGGAGCAAGAGATTAACATTATTAGCCACTATCTGATACAAATAATATGGACAGCCTTCTTATTTGGGCTTAACGTCCTTGGGAGAAGTAGACACTGGAATGGAAGGAAAAGGGACCATTATGCAGGGTGTGCTTTTCTCATGTAGCTCAGTAGCTGTCTTTGCAAGCAAAAGCTTTCTCTCCTAGTCCACCCTAAGCACTAGGAGAACAAGCAGTTTCTTTGGCATTCTAGCTGTTCTTCAGCATTCTGGGGCTGCCACAAGAACACCCTTGATTCAGCATGCTCCAGCTAGGGATCGTTCTTGGACGACCAGGTCAGCCTTCCGCTGCTGCTCAAAAATTGAGGCAGAAAGACACTCTGAAGGAGAGCTCACTCTTTAGTGCTCAGAGCCTTCAATAGCAGGGGAAAGATCGTTCAGTTGTGTCATGGTTTAACACCAGCCGACAACTAAGCACCACACAGCTGCTTGCTCGCTCCCCCCAGGTGCGATGGGGGAGAGAATCGGAAGTGTAAAAGTGAGAAAACTGCTGGATTGAGATAAAGACAGTTTAATAGTTAAAGCAAAAGCAGCGCGCGCAAGCAAAGCAAAATGGAATTCATTCCCTACTTCCCATCGGCAGGCAGGTATTCAGACATCTCCAGGAAAGCAGGGCTCCATCACGCGTAACGGTTACTTGGGAAGACAGGCTCCACCACTCCAAATGTACCCCCCTTCCTCCTTCCCCAGCTTTATATGCTGAACATGAAGTCATATGGTATGTGATATCCCTTTGGTCCGTTGGGGTCACCTGTCCGGGCTGTGTCCCCTCCCAGCTTCTTGTGCACCCCCAGCCCACTCGCTGGTGGGGTGGTGTGAGAAGCAGAAAAGGCCCTGATGCTGTGTAAGCACTGCTCAGCAGTAACTACATCCCTCTATTATCATCACTGTTTTCAGCACAAATCCAAAATATACCCCCGCACTAGCTACTATGAAGAAAATTAACGCTATCCCAGCCAAAACCAGCACAAGTTGTCACTGCAGAAGATACTTTATTGCCACTCGGAGCTTTACAAGCTACAGGGTCTGTCAGCAGACTGAGTAAGGCAGAGCTAAAGCCATTAGCTTTGTTCACCTATGAACACTGCACCTTCACAGCCAGATGTTACACTTGCACTCCTCACTTATGCAGTGAGGAACATAACCTTCTGAACAAACGGCGCGTTCCTGACCAGAAACATTTCCTACTGGTTTAATACAAGCAACCTCCTGTAGATCAGATGCAAAAGGGAAGATTTTTAACATCTAGTGTTTTTACTTGAACCACAGCTAAGTGGTTTTCGGGATTCATAATACCAGCAAGTTGAGCATGTAGAAATTCAGAATTCAGCTCTGCGGAGTAACTTCAATCCAAATTCCCTTTTATACTACTGAAAAAACTAATACCCATACATTAAACAAACATGCACATGCTGCAACTTTTCGTGCGCTTCCAACAGGCACAATAACCCCAAACACCATTGCATGACTTGCTTGGTAATACGTAGAACTAACCACCCTAGAACTAACCACCCTAAAACCACCTTCCTCACCACAATACACAAAAACATAACCTCTCTAAAATGGGCTAACCAGCTATAACAAAGGTGACACTTCCTCAAATACTGACAAAGCGTTTGATGAATTTGGGGGGTTTTGTTTGGCATCTCACTCTTCATCCCTTGCAACGTGGCAGCCAGTTACAATTTCCTATTCAAAGTCCAAGTGTTATCCTTGTTTTCCCTTTCCCTCTCACCTTGCTCAGTGTTGGTCCAATGAGATATCTGTACACAAACAGATACCCATTAATGAAAGACTTCCTGCACGAACATTGCCTACAGTCTTTGGTGCTCCCTTCTCTTAAAACACAAATGTAAAGTGAAAGTCGCACAAGAAAAATATTTGCAGAATAAGGACTAAGTTGCAATACTTTTATTGCAACACCCTGCTGGGCTAGAGGGAGGTAGCTGCAGAAGTTTTGTTGTTTCTCAGCTAACCCAACATTGGAAGAACTGGATTTACATTTTTGTGGGACATTCTCAGCTTTCAGAAGCTAATTCTGAGAAATAGCTAGATGCTTCCTGTTCAGACAGATAATGATCAGGTGCATGGTAGAGAAAAAGCACTCACTCTTTGTTGAATAAAAACTGAAATAGTAGCGATAGAAATACATTTTAGGGAGCAGGATGAGCATAAAAGCCTGTATATTCCTAGCTATCTGGATACAATTCTAACTAGGTAAACTAAATAATACAGAGGGGAGAGGGATTTGTGCAGAGGGAAACAGTTCTTTGGTAAAGAGGTTTGCTTCAGTGGCCACAATGGAAATCTCTCTGCAACTTTAAGATACATGTCATACAAGCTACAGTTCTCAAAAAAATTTTAAACCCCAAGTTTAAATAACACACCTTTCATACAATGTCCAATTAAGACATCTTACTCATAGACAAAGTCAAGTTTACATCCCAGGGCTCCCAGTGAAGAGCTAGGCTTTGAAAAAAGGCCAAGTAGTCTGGGAAATAAAGCTCCTCACTTTCGAGCAACAACATCCACATCCACTCCTATGCTACCACGATCAGTATACCAACTTTCTCAGTCTGTATTTATGCTTTTGGTAGAAAGTGTTTGGGTGAAATAGGTACTCATACAAGATAAAATTTATCAACCCAATTGGACATGAAATGTCTTGTGCTCCTGTCGTGAGATTTATTGCCAGAGTGACTATGCATTTCCACAGTAATTCAAGATTTGCTCTCGATACAATTATCTGATCAGCTCTGAAACTTCTGCTTAAGCTACAGTCTTTCCAACTTCTGTTTAATCAGTCTGCTTGCAGTTTGAGATGCCCTTGAATGTTAAATCATTTCAAGATAGCTAAACAACTTTCTCCTGTTGTGCTGACTTCTAAAGATAAGTTCCGTTCACCACATTTGTAAGTACCATGACCTTAAACTGTCAAATTTTAGTCTAGATATGGGCCAAAGAGCTGCACCTGTTCACAAATGAACCACAAATAAACAGTCTTATCCTCCAGAACGTGACGTAAACAGACTCTGTGCCAGCCTTACTCATCCTGTACCAAGTCCTCATTCCAACTGAACTGATGTGTATTTGCATTTTGAATGACCCAAGGGGTAACACGTCCTTGAACAGTTTTCCTTGGGATGCTATGTTTGTCCCCCCTCCCATCAGAAACACTGTTCCTGGGAGATGAAAATTCTTCTAAATATTATCTCATCAGGGGGTGACTGGGTGAAAAAGCCTTGAATGCAGCAGTACCAAACTAGAGCCCCACCATGCACCTCCATCATGAATAGTGCACCCCAGCACATGCCATCTGAAACAAAAGCTGCTTATTGCAGTGCATGGAACAAGGAAGCTGCCTTTAGGCTGCTTTCTTGTTTTTTAATCAATATTACATGACCTCTCGGGTTATCGGGTATTAATCTTGAATATCAGGAGTTAAATCAAAAGTAGCATGTAAAGGGAAAAACCCACAAGAAACAAAACAGCAGCAAAATAAGTCTCCTTAGGAAACAGCATAAGGAACTATCACTTGGGGAACACCTCCTCCTCGACTTCACCGGGTAAGAATGATTTACACTTCTCAAGGCTGATTTTACCATCAAAGAGGATCTTACACCACAAATATGCTACAAAAGATGGAGTGGTTGAGTAAATTGGCCAGGGGCAACCAGCATGTATTGCTGACAAAGAGTCTGCTGCAGTTACAGAGGATTGTTTCTTACAGGGAGCTGGAGATAGCTGGCATGAAGGACACTTACAGAAGCAGGCAAGAAGAAAAAAAATCAGTGCGGGATCCACACAGGCAGACCTTTTATAATTTTTATTCTTTGATAAACAATGCTTCTTATCTTTGAGGAGTAAAACAAAGCAAAATATGTAAGGGCTACTTACATGTACCTGCCAATCTGTACCAGCACTAAGAAACTGCTACAACAGATGCAAAATCAGTTCAGGCCTGTTGAGAACTTGGGATCGCAATCCACAGATCCAGTCCAAAGGTAGCTGAACCACATGGTTATCACCCAGAGCAAGGGGCAGAAAGTTAAGTCTTGTCACCAAGGGGGGCACATTCAAGAAAAATGAGAGAGGCCTGAGGTGCAGCTTGCCTTGTGTAGCAGATGACTTCTTCACCAAAGGTAAAAAACCAAAACAATAAAACCCAAACGAAAACAAAAAAACCCTACCACAACCAACCAGGCATTAAACCCAAGAGTATTTATCTACAGAAGCTTCTTCTGGTAGTAAATCCATCAGGAATCTAATTTTCTAATGAGGAAAAGATACCACTGTGGTTAGGAGGAGAGCGAAGAATTCCTTTCATATACTGTGCAGAGATGGTTCTCTTCAAATAGCTTTTCGGTCAGAAGGAAGACTTAGCTATGATGCTGTAAGACTGTTAAAATGAACAACTTTGCCAAATCAAGACTAGATAGTATACTAGATACTATTGCCAACAGTGTTCACAAAGACTGTGAAAGTAAAGCAGAGCATGGATGTGGCAAAGTAGGTACGACAGAAGATGGTTGTCTCTTACCAAGCTGAAGGAAAGATCTAAGTTTGAAAAGATCTTGCAAATGAAAGATGTTGATGTGACTGTACAAAAGAATCCCCGCTGAGGTTTGGAAATCCCTCTGGCTTTGGCAGCTTTGAAAAGTGACTAAGCTTATTTTATCCCCAACACAAAAGGAGACCAAAACAATCGCAGAAGATAGTTTTTCCAAATGGCAAGGCTTCGACCATTCACCGTCACTGAAACTACGGTCAGGAGTCAGAGAAATTGCTTTGTAATGATTTTCAGTTAAGAAGTTTCATTCTAGTAATGGTCTGCAAGAAATTGAGAGTGTGATGGGGACCTGCTGGCCTAATGAAATCTATGAGAACTCTCATCTAACACAATGCAGGTGAAGCGGGCACATTAGAAACCTTCATGGAAGGAAAGGGTAGGGGAATAGTGTCCCTGAAGAGTAGAGGCAGAGAGGGAATGAACAGAGGAAGCTCAGGTGCAGTTAGCTAGCCTGCTACTCTGGGCAACATGAGTTACTTCAACAGTGACTTGTTTTGAAGTTGGATGTAGGATTTGATTCAGCCTTTTGTTCACTTTGTCCTTTTTCAAGTTCCTATTCCAGGCTTCCTACAGGTGCCCTGAGCACAATGAGTTTTGCCAAGTCTTTTTTCCAGTCTTTTAACACTGGCCAAGCAACTGACTCATTTCTTTGCAAGCTTGCAGAGGAGTTTGGTTTGATCTGATGCAAAATGAATGCATAGAGAGCACTAAGGAACATGGCATGAAAGATGAAACTATGAGCCTAAGCCTGAAACAGGAGGAGGGGAGAAAGCCAGGTGTGTCTAAGACGCTATTCTTCGGGAAGATACGATGCATTACTGAGCAAGACACAATGAAAACACTGGTGCCAAAACTCAGTATGCATAAAGTCTGGCTTATTAACCCCAGTGCCAGGTGCTAGGCCTACAGGGTGCTTTTCCCAGCAGGCTCAAGATCAGTCTTCTCCAAGCTAGAATTGAATGTCTGGTGTCAGTGTGCATACACAGGGCAAGTATATAAATCACTGCATAATTTTTACTTGTCTGTCTTTTCTGGTCACAGCAGATGGACTGCTTTTTACAAGCTATTCCTATTTTAAATGCAATTATTCTTCCAATATAGATGGAATGCAAAACATGTCTGAATGCAGAAAGTTCTGATAACATCAAATACTGAGTCAGAGTTTTCAAAGCTATCTCAGTGTTTCTGCTCTATACTAACCCATAATCCAGTATTATAATTTATTCCAGCAAGGACAGAGATATGATATTTCTGGTGCTAACAGGTACCTACACGTTTTTACTATCCCAGTAAGTACAGAGTATATGGGCCTGTAATTTCAAGAGGGAAAAAAAAAAAAACCCAAAGCAACCTTCCTTTACATTTTAAAGCAAGTAGCATTAATTTCTAGATCCCCAATTAAGTAAAATAAAAGACACCCACATAATTTCAACGGTATTCAGCAATGATCATCATTCACAAATAATAATACAAAAAGATTAAATGGAAGATGCATTTTAAAAGAAGTCCCCAAAGACAATTGTCCAGTATTTGTTCAAAGTTCTATGCACATAATCTGACAGTATATTTCTACAACCATATTAAAGTCTTATTTTTCTCCTCGCTTTTTAAATCTACAGGCTATCAAAACTACTAGACATCATTATGACAACAAGGCATTTCAGCTAATAAAGCCATAGACTGAAACAGACTTCCTTGGAACTGGGGAGGAAAAAAAAAAAAAAAAAAAAAAAAAAAGATAAAAGTGTTAACCAAACAATGCCTCCCCCCATCTCTTCATTCCAAACAAATAAAGACTATGTATGGGCTAAAAATTATCAGTGAATACTACATTATTACTTAGCTACATGAAGGCTATCCAATACCTAATGTTATAAATGAAGACTATCTAAACTTCACACAAGAAAAGAGGGGATGAGGAATATGGCCAAAATAAATAACATTTGATATGGCTTTAAATTACAGATAGCTATTAGTGCAGGGTTAAAATAGAAGTTATCTGAGGTCTTTGAGGAAACTTTAACAAGGTTTCATGGGTGTTAATACAGTTCAGTACTAAATCTAGCAATAGTGAAGTTTTTCGTGTTTCAGCTGTGTGTTAGAACTTCGGGTTATTTCTGCAGCTGAACAAATCTGTAGCCACGCGAGACTTTCGCAAACTTCGGAGAGCGAGGCAGTTCCTCCAGGGAGGATACAACAGGCTAGTCTAGTATTTTATTCCTATGTCAGTATATAATCCCTTCCAATAGACAATTTACAACCTGTTCTAGAATCACTGGATTTTGTTAAAAACACTAAAAGCTGATCATTTTTTCTCCTGTGTAAGCAGCGATAATAATCCCCAATTTAGATGCGAGTACTCTATCACATCAACAGTGTTTTCCCCCAGCTTGTTTCAGAAGAGTTAGGCTTGTTCTACCACTGAAACCCCCTGCAAAAGCTGGGCTGACTTCTTTTGTCATTGAAGACTTGAACCTGCAACTCAGAAGCACAAGACTATTTAAACAATCAAAGGGTAGTAGATTTTAAAGCAAGATTTTAATCTGAAGAAAAAAGAAAAATTACAAATGACATTTCAGGCAATTCTTTCAATTCATCTGCCCTTGGGGTAGTTTCTGAGCAAGCGCGAGCGCCTCTTATTCTTTTATAGTTTAGGAAAAAATCCTGATCTATGAATAATCTGTTTTAGTTCCTGCAAAACAGTGAGGAATTTAGGGAAGGAAATACCACGAAATTCCTACACAGATCACTCAGTCTCAGTGAGATGTAGTTTGGCATTTATTTTTAAAAAACTAAAGATTTCAAGTAGTTTTATTTCAAAATCCAGCCAATGAAACCTATTCTCTAAGATCAGGAAAAGCTGTGTGTTTTCAAGGGTTTTGTTTCCACACAGCAAGTACAAAAAATAAGTCAGTTTGCTGCTAACAAATGAGTAAAATCTCAAGGTTTTAGAGCTCTCAGCTTTAAAGACTGCAGAATTACCATACAAAACTACACCACTATTTCCCCTGAAGCTAAATTCCCAGCAGTCACAAGACTGCAGCAGTTGCAGACACGATTTATGACATCCTCCGAATGACCTCGCAAAGCTAAAGACTGATTAAGTGTAAGACACGGAAGGTAACTCCTGTCTGCTCGCATCACGTGATGCGGAGTCACAGCACCGTGAGCGTTTGCTACTGAGCGAACCAAACTGTCCCTTAGCTTTCTCCTGCACGCAGCACTGCGCTGCCATTATATAAGAGAAGCACAATGACACAGAGCGCAATGTATATCGGGTCCTCTTCCATCCCGATCTGAATCACTCCTTGCGTCACCCGCAGCTGTTCTTTGCGGCACTGGTCCACAGGTGTAGCTGTAATTTTCTAGGACAAGAATTGTCATTTGACTTTAGCAGCACTGTCAGTACCAAAGCAAGACAACGGCAGTATCTGAGGTTAGGAGTAGCTTATAAGGAAAAGAAACAACTTGAGCTATTCAGCACATGAATGATCCTATTTTCTCTATTTGAAACAAGCAGGCTTGTTCTATAGATGTCAAAAGCTTTACTGTATTTACCCAGTGCTGCATATAAAATATTCCCGTGGCACATGTATGCATTTATATAAAGGCGATTCCAACGTACTGAGAAAAAAAGAAAATTGTTGTCCCACTCTCAAGAACTGAAGTAAGTATGAGGTGACATTGCAGTTATTTTGGCCAGGAGCAATTTGTGACGGTTCCGTCACAGGAAGTTCGGTCTAGCAGATTTAGGCCTGGCTCAAGGGAAAGTATGCACAGAATCACCCACCAAATACCCTTCTCCCCAAAGGTTCATTAAAAGAGTCAGTCCCATTTACAAGAAATCAGAGAAAAAGCAAACATGAATGGATGTGACCTCTGAAGTGTGTCCTCCTCAGCAGGATGCAAACATGTCAACTCTACTTCCTTACAGCAATTAAGTTTAGCATAATCTATTGAGCATCCCCAAACCGCACCATGAAAGTGAGCTGTCATAGCTTCTTTACAAATCTATGCCTCCCTTTCTCATACATGAAGATTAAAATAATAAGCAATGTTGATCCCTCAACCACCGCCACTAAGCCTCCAAATTTTGCCAAGATAAATGGGGTAGTCTGCAGTTCTGGGAACTGCTGTTCCAGACATTGGAAGCACTTCCCTCTCAGTTACACTATATTCCCATTTCAGGAGCTTTCTTCACAGCCACACCATTAGAAATACACAGCTTAACTTTTTTGACTCCATAGCAAAGGGTTGACGGTTTGTGAGTGTTGAGGAAAGATAGGAGATTGCAGCCTCTAGAAGTGCCGCAACTCCATGCTACCACAGACTGACCCAATTCATCCACTGACTGAAGCTGAAATGGGGTCACTGAAGCAGGTCCTACCCCCATCAGAAGGTAGGTACACATTGAACTTGAGTGTGGTTTTATTTAGTGACATTTGTCAGCATTACACTTTAAAATCAGCAACCTCCCTCCCAACAAACGTGAACTATAACAGGCTGCTTTTGCAGTGATGCTCTCCTGTGAGATACCAAAAACTGTTGAAGGAGAGACTTGGGATGGCTGGAAGGAAATACAGCTTTACCGAACAAAAGGAAGGAAGAGCTAGAGTTTGCCACTGTTCCTCTTGGCAGTCGGGTTTGGACAAGTAGCTATCCACGGGCTACACTGGTGAACACCAGTGAAAGTTTCCTCCTTGTTCAAACATCAGCAACGATTCCCAAAGGGAGGAAGTACAAAGCAACAATTCCCAAAGGGAGGAAGTACCATCTAATCAAGATATTTTAATCAAGTTCTTCAAACACAATTCCTCTCCTTAAAATTGTAACAATGATTTGCAAGACAAGCTATGAAAAGTCTGAGCTGATATTATACCAATTCACAGAATAGCAGCTGTGCAAATGTCTGAAATTAAAATTTCATTTACTATAGTAATGTTCTACTGTCACCACGTTAAGCAAAATCTCAAAGTTCAACAGATGTTCAACAGTTCTAATTATTTTCAAGAACTACTGCAGAAAACAGTTTAAAAGCATCAGGGAAACTGAATGAACCTCCTACATACTCTGGAGGATGTTCATGAGTACACAAGATCAAAACAAGAGTAAATGTTACTGGTTTAACTGCAAGCACAGGATAAGTGTATGTTTATGTTATGTGTCCTGTTAAACTACCTTATAAAGTATGCTCTTCTCCCTCCCCAGCACCCCTGAAGACAGAGCACAGAACCATCTAGGGCAGAGCAAGAAGCTAGAAACTTTCAGCCAAGAATCTTGTTAAACTCCAAAAATGGAAGAACTGAGAAATTCTATGGAGAGTTTTATACCTTAGATAAAGTGGAATGAAAAAACTGGTTTGCCTTAGCATTATTTTGTAGTGCTTTGCTGAAAGTCTAGTCCTATTAAAGGATGAGGAGAAGGAGGAAGGCTTAAGCTTTTCCAGGCAGACTGGCAAAATGCCCTTTTGCAAGGCTATGATCTCAGGAACCCTGGCAGAGAAGTGAACTTGAAGCTAGCAATTCTTTTCATTCCAAACTGAAGTTCTGAATGCATCGGTCAAAACAGTTGACAGCACCAGCCCTAAGTAAAATACTCTCCCTTTTTTTTGAGCACAGAGGTGACCAAGGAAATCAAGTCACTGCAGTGGGCAGAACTACCAGACTCATGTATTTCGGTCATCTGAACTTTAGGTTAAGGTGCGCTGTTTTTCTTCCCTTCTGCTGAGCAATATGAATTGAGTAAGTTCTAGCACAAATAGCTTGCCCCAAAGATGTTGAAACAGCCACGAATCCACAAAGCTTATAACTTGTGTTGGAAAAAATTAGGTCACTCCCATGCACAAAAAATGTTTCCAAAATATTTTTATTTAGTCCTTTAGCTGACTCATGCCAATTTTCAAGTCTCTACTTTTGATCAAAATGCATATGCTATGGCTGTCATTTAGATGCCAACAACTCCTCTAGCTGGATTATTGCTCCTACAGATTGTAGCTCAGGATTCTGACATTCACTCACATGCAGGCCCTAGCATGTGGCAGTACCAGCGTTTCTCTTTCCTCACAAGACAAAACTTAACCCAATACCTCAAACTGATTTAGAATAAACAGCGTATTTAAATCCTTGTGACAAAACCCTGCTTTGCATCCTTGCTAATCTAGATCAGTTGCACTGTTGTTGCCCAAGTCATTCTGAATTTGGTTAGACGGCACGGGAATATTTGGCTATTTGTGCATGGTGTGAGATTCAAACACCCCAGCAGACAAAGTACATTGCCAGACAGGAAGAACACATCGAGTTTCACTCATATTCTCCTTCCAGTACACCTACCTTAATTTTCAGCATTCTGTCTGTAACAGTCTTTCCACATACTAATCCTCCATTCAAAACAGAGCTGGATAAACTTTAAATATGAAATCATGTATGTAATCCCTGCTGTAATGTTTGATCCCCTGCTCTTTTTTGGTGTGATAGGGCTAAAAAATTCGCTTATTGTAATTTAAAAAAAATAATTGAGAAGTCATTACTTTGAGTAAGGAAAAACCTCCAGCAGCTCACGCACTGGATGTCTCAACACTCTCCCTGTCTGAAATTACACTAGCAAAAGCTCTTCCCCTTAAAATGAACCTCAGTAAATATGTTGGCCAATAACGAGACCCACTGCCATATCTGAATTAAATGCAGAGTGGTCTGAGTGAATCCAGCACCACCCCTGAGCAAGCGGCTTTAAGGAGACCCCGCTTAGAAAGTTTCCAGTAGAACAGCGTTCCAACACAAAGTGCTGACTTGATGAAACCCAAAATATTCCACAGGAATGTGCTAATTCAATCAAAACTTTTGAAAGAGGACAGGCCGGCTCACCAAGCCAGCCAACCAGTCTACTGAGCTGACTGGCTCTCCCCAGCTCTCCGGGGTCACTGGCTTCCCCATCTGGCCAGGCTCCAGGCTGCTAGTCCCTGCTCTCAGAAGGGCCTTTTAATAATAAAGTCTCACAAAGTGTTCTGAGAAACAAACAAAGGAATTTTAAAATGAAAACCAGAATTACTTCAGAACAAACTGCTAGGTTTCTTCAAAAGGAATTGCTTGCATTTGTTGCAAAGCATCTAAAACTAGTGCCCCTAGAGACACAAGTCTCTCCTGTGTCTCCTCAATTTTTATAAAACACCTTCCAGTGGAAAAAAAAGCATCAATACGGTAACAACGCAAAATGAACAATAACTATATTCAAAACCTAAACTTCACCAGATAGGTCTAATCATCAGCAAGGAGCTAAAGGCAAGTTGCTTCCAAAGCACTGTGAGTTATTCAAGTAAATGCCCCTGCCTGACCAAAACACAGGGCCACCTCCTAAGCAACATCTTGCGCAGAGCAGTCCCTAAGTGGGCTCCCTGCAAACTTGAATGACATGGTGCAAGGGGCCTCATTTAACACTTTGGAGAAGCTCAAAGGAATAGGTATGGCTATATAATATTTTAGCAGTGGTTTTCAAAAAAATCTGTCAACTAGCAAGTAACCCACTTTCTCCATAAAACTGGCTTTTAGCAACCTGTGGCTAAGCAGTGCATAGGACCTACTCTGGCTTCTCAGCAACTCCTCAAGTAACAGTATGAAGAAAGTTTTTAATTGCTAAAAAAAGCAAGGCTATTTAAGACACTAACACCAAACACCACAGTGTTTTTGCACAATTCCATTCATTTAATCAGCTTTTATATCAAAATGCCTAGATATTGGTTCATGTGTGAGCACCACAAGTAGTTTAAAGAGATACTTGGAACAAAGTTCCACAGAAAAAAGAAAGAGCTCTTTCTACACGCCAAACTGAGTAAGCAATGAGATCTCTGTTGCTTGCAAGTCACATGATTTGAAAGAATAAGGCTAATAAAATGTACTGATTTATTTATATGAAAATCAGCCCAACTTCCAGCATAGAACTGGGACAAATTTGTGACCACTCTCTTTCAGAAAACACACGTAAATCACACAGCTGCCAGAGTTTGCAGTTCACTGACCCTTCCTACTGCCAAAAGCAATGCACAAAGGTAGCTCAGAAAGCAATTAGAGATTGGCTGGGAGGACTCATTAATTTTTTTAAACTTCAAATTACATCTAAACAGTCTCATAACATTTTTCTGAGGAAGACTGTATGCCTCAGACTCACATTTAAAAAGAAAGAAGGTTTGTCTTCTCAGAATGACAAAATAAATAGTTTGCTCCCTGTTGTTTCTTAGAAAGAAGAACTAAAACATTTACAGTATCATGAGGAAACACATCTGGAACAGAACTAGACATAAGCACATAAGCAATCCAACTGCTCAATTTTTAAACATCTCACCACCTGCAAAGTCTAACACTCCCTTCAACTACTTGCAACACAAATTCAGAGAGAAAAAAAGGTGAGGGGAAAAAAAGGGGGAAGAAGATATTTTTCCGGCTAGTGGTAATAGGACTGGGAAACCACCAATGACCAACACAAGCAAATGATGTCTACTTGGCTCTATTTGAGTATGTATGGCATAAAGCCAAGATAACACTGAGAAAGTAAAGCATAAAGAGATGCCTTCCATTTTGGAAAAAGGTATCAAAAGTTGATAGCAGCATCTTTTCTTCTCTCAAGCAAAACTTGAGATGCCCTTCTTATGCCTTATGACAAAAAGGCAGATCCATCACTGATCTCCTCATCACGGCAAACAGCAAAATATACAAGGAAAAAAAAAGCATGCATATAGACATTCATATGCAATTCTGGGCCTGTAATCATGGCAGCATTAAGTTACCAATCTGTTAGTTAATTCTCTTTCATTAGCCTCACTAAAGGGATCACAATCAGACCACAAAGTAACAACTGAGCGCTGCACAGCTCTGAAGCCTATCTTCAATTTCTTTGTGCTGCAGTAATTTAAATAACAAGCCATAGGCTATAATTTAAGATTTAGTCCACCACTCCTTGTAACCAGCTGGAGTTACAAGGATCAGTGCACACTTCTATTAAGTGTTTATGAGAATGAGACCATACTTCTAAGTAAGTGTCTCTCTCAAACCAGTCTATGTAATTTAGTAGTTTTCTCCTTTCAATCTTATATAACCATTTTCTAGAATGAGTTTCTGAGACTGTCTATACAGCAGACACACTCCTAAATTAAGAAATGACATGTTACTGGTAGCAACTTGTATTGCATTGTCCACAACTGCTTTTGTCATGTTGCAGACTATCCAGAGAGTGGCTTCAGGTGCCACTTGCAGGTTTTACTTCTGCTCATTTATATGGAAGTTTGTTGACTCAACGGACTGCGCAAAGATAACAAGATGGCCCAAAGGAGCTCCAACCAGCAGTGTGCCAGCTGAGAGAAACGGGGTGGGTGGGAGGGAAAGGCTGAGTATGGCACTGCTGTGATACAAATGAACATCACAAAAAATACTGATAGGTTATGTTATGTAATTGCTGTTTGTGTGAAAAAAGTTTGTCAGCTGAGTGCACTCATATGGACATGTAGGGAGCAGCAGGGGCAAAGGATTTCAGTCAGTCAGCTCACAACTTGTGGACATCCCATCAGTTGGGCTACCGCCACAGCTTGCTCTCTGCCAGCTTGCCTCCTCCTGCTCTACCCTAACTGATCCCAAATGCATTATCACTCCCTGACTGGGGCGACTAGCCTGCTTCTCCCTGATGTTCAACACTCCTCGGTACACAGATTTCTAACAACTTATCTTGGAAAATGCTTAGTCCTAATTTACAAAAGGCAAAAGAAAGAGAAACAAAGTCCCCTCCATAGATGAAGTCAACCTTCTCAAATATATGTGTGGCAACACCAGGAGAAAAAAAAATATTTACTCCTCCTGAGTGCTGTGCTTTGAAATGGATTTCACAACTGTGAGTATATTGTTTCAAATTATTTTTGCAATTAAGGCCAAGCATCATTGCTGTCCAGACAAAGAATAAGGTGGGCCCAAACACCCTTCAAAACTTGCTCCAATAAAAAAAAAAAAAAAAATCCAGTATAGGATACCATAACAGCAAGGGTGCCAGGAGGGTCAAAGAGCCCATAACACTACAGGTTATTTATATAATAACTAACTTAAGTTGGAAGGGACCTCTGGAGGTCTTCTGGTCCAGCCCTCACTCAAAGCAGGACCAAGTTAGACTAAGTTGCTCAAGGCCTTGTTCAGTCAATTTCTGATCATCTCCAAGGATGGAGGTTGCACAACTTCTTCAGGTGCCTGCCACTGTGTTTGGCCACCCTCATTATGCAGTATTTCTACCTTACCTTGAATCAGATTTTTCCCTGATGCCACTTGTGACCATTGACTCTCAACTTCTTGCTCTGCACCTCCAAAAAGAATCCAGCTTCCTCTCCTCTACAATTTATTTCTAATCACATTCTGTTCTCACATATTCCACATCTGATGACTGGTGAGAAATAAGCTCATTTAGGAGGCACTGTAAGATTTCCTGATGGTAGGGCAGCTCTGCCAAAGTAGGCACTAAGATTTCAGTAAGATTTTCTAATTCTTACTTCTCTGAAACCTTTTAGTGTGTTTGCCATAGAACTGAGTGTCAGTCTATGCCATGGCAATAGAAAGGTTTGACCCCAGCAGTGGCAAAAGTCCTGTTTGCCTTGCATCAAAAGTTGCCTAGAAGGAGAGCTTAGTGGTATGGGGAAAAAACAGAGCTACAATAGGTGATTCATTTGACATTGGCAAAAGTCTCACTAAACCCACAAAAAAAATGAAGGTGAGACATACCAGTCCTTATGAATTATCACACACACACACACAATCAGCTGAAGAAGGAGAAAGTTCTTTAGCTCCTTCAAGAAAGGGTAAATTTCTTGAATAAGGTGCAAAAGCACAGTGTGTCAAGTAACAGTGCTTAATAATGTCCCCAGAAGGAGACTTGATTGACCTACCTCACTACTTGATGTCATTAGATAAGAGGACATTTAAACTGCACATATCTCAAGTGGGCACTAAATGGACACTGACCAATAACTGATCTTGTGGACAAAAAAATGAAATACACATATTCAAATAAGAATAATTTTATATTTGTAGAACAAGTCAACAGTGTGAATTATATTGGCAGGCAGTATAAAAAAAGACCCAAGTTCTTAGGAATTATTTTGAAAAAATAAACAAGCAAAAAACATACACCATTTCTGAGTCTACTGAATTAGTTACTAGAGTATCTTATTAAATAAAGAATTATTATCACTCTAATGTTTAAAATGAATAAATAATTTTCAGCTTACTTCTTTCTTACCATTGTAGGTTATCCTTGGTTTTGTCAAACACATCACAAGATGTAAATCCATTTCATCGGAAGATACAAATTTTGAACATACAGGGCACTTGAATCCTATGGAAAATAAAAATATGTAAGCATGAGTACATTCGACCATGTTGCAAATATGTATATTCAAGCCAAAAAACTATTCTGCACACTTTAAAAGAAAGAAAGAAAAAAACCTGGCAGCTTTTCAGTTTTGACCTGACATTTCTTACATGACTATAATTCCCTTGGTTTCAGAAGATCTCAAAATGGACCATTGTTTCTGCAAATTGATCTGTTGCCAACTGTAAACATGTCACCACCTCTGGAATGCAAAGTTTCTCAACAACTCTAAGAACAGTTTAAGTCAAGTGCAAGAGGGTAATGTGACTACTAAAACAGAAATTAGAATTGTGTAGAGAACATAGCCACTAAAATCTGAACTTGGTCAGGAGCCCTGAATTAACATCTGCACTTTTACCAGGATCAGCATTGAAACTTTAACAAAGGATCTTGGTTTTACATCTCATCATGCAAGCTGGAGCATCTTTTACCAGTCTGGGGCACAGGGAAAACATTAACTCAGGGGTGTCACCTCACCTACTGAATCACAAATATTTCCTGTAGCACTGAATTTGTTTGACTTCTCTCATCCTAGCCAAGCATGACCTTGTTTAGCTTGTGAAGTCACAGCCTGAGGCAATCTGGGGCAAAGAATAATTAAGACAGTCTGGATTGTGATGCAACTGCATAACAGACCATAACAAAACTGCTTAATACTTTAATTTATGTCATTACCAAAGACAGTAATCTTCCAGTTAAAGGACAAGATTGGTTGGACAAGTTTTACAGTCCATAGAAAAGTCTGACTGATTTTGATCTGCTGAATAATTAACACACAACTGAGAGACAAAAAGCCACCAACAGGGATCTTCATGAGTAACAACTGTTAAGGAGTATACCTACAGGACATCATACAGCAAAAGATCTAAATCCATGCTCAGTGCAAAGGAGCAACTATTTCTTTGATGCTGTTGAAAAGTAATGATGCAGGCATGTATAAATGGCCACCACACCTTCCACCAACATCCACATCTGGGCCTGCTCCCACATGTTTTAGTTTGTTGCCCCTTGCTTTTGTACTTCTAACCTTGGGAGTCCATAATGAACAGAGTCAGTCAAGGATGACAAGCGACTTGATGCTGCATTTTCAAATTACTGATGCCTGAGAATTTTGATCTTTACTGTTAATTATTATCCAGATGTAGATCAAGCAATTAACCTGAAGCATTAGCACTTGATAGAAATACTGCATTTCATTTATCAAGACAATTATTTTTATCTTTTTAGTGCAGCTAATAGGAAGCAAGTGAAAGCAGACAACTGGTAACACCCAGGAGGAACTCTGAGCAGCAGCTGAACATGTGCTGGAAACCACTTCCTGAGACAAAGTACAGTTCTGATTCTTCCCATTTTAGTCATAAGCAGTTCATATTTATTTCTTCTTGTGTCAAGCTTACAAACTTGTGTCAGTTTAAATATTGCTCTTCTATCCTTATTTTTAATCCTCCTCCCCTAACCCACATCTTTACAAATAACAGTTACAAACACAGGTTAATAAGCATTCAACAGCCAAACACATCTTTTGGAAAAAACAAGTTGAAAGGATTAATTTACTTGTAGAAAAAGCCACTATGTAGTCTCTTTCCCCCAGCCTGCATCTCAACATGACTAAAACCGAAATTAAGTATCTCAGTCCTCCAAACACCCAAAACCACCCATAACTGTTTGTCGTGGTTTAGCCCCAGCCAGCAGCTAAGCACCACCCAGCCGCTCGCTCACTCCCCCTACCCCGATGGGATGGGGGAGAGAATCAGAGGAGTAAGAGTGAGAAACACTCCTGGGTTGAGATAAGAACAGTTTAATAATTGAAATAAAGTAAAATAGTAATGATAATAATAACAATATAATAATGATAATAGTAATAATGATATACAAAGCAAGTGATGCACAATGAAATTGCTCACCACCCGCCGACCGATACCCAGACAGTTCCCGAGCAGCTATCGCTGCTCCCCGGCCAACCCCCCCCAGTTTATATACTGAGCATGACGTCATATGGTATGGAATAGCCCTTTGGTCAGTTTGGATCAACTATTCTGGCTGTGCCCCCTCCCAGTTTCTTGTGCACCTGGCAGAGCATGGGAAGCTGAAAAGTCCTTGACTAGCATAAGCAGTACTTAGCAACAACTCAAAACATCAGCGTGTTATCAACATTCTTCTCCTACTAAATCCAAAACACAGCACTATGCCTGCTACTAGGAAGAAAATTAACTCTATCCCAGCCGAAACCAGGACACTGTTTTGTCACGGTTTTCTTCAAAAACTGACCCGGGGTAAACTTTCTCTCAACCTTTATCAGCCTAATGCAGCTGATTAGTCTTAAGTCTAGTCAAAACCTACTAAGACCCATGTATTATTCTCATTTATACGCTTCTATAAGGCATAATTGACAACATACTTTGATGTGAAAAAGCACTTAACTTCCTTATACTCTGCAGACTGAGTCCTCCTGTGCCAGAAGGGAGTGTTTGCATTACAGCAAGTTAACATTTATGTTCATGGCTAGTTAAGCACCAGGACAGTCATTAACAGGTTCCCTCTGCTTTCTGGGCAGAACCCTTCTAGCTTATTCCCTAGGGTCATCAGCACGTCTAACTGGGAGTGACAGGGGGCAGAGAAAACTATCAATAGGTCTTTAGAGCCATTGCTAAAGTTAATGGTGTTATTAAGAAGGTATATATCCCAGGAATGCTTGAAGGGAATACTGAAATCCAAATAAAACAGTAGAGAGAATTTGGGTAAATAATAATGATTATAATAATAATGCTTTTACTTAAAACCATGCTTAAAGATAGACAGCTGTGAAAAAATCTTTCTGGTTATCCACCTAGAGTATTCAGTTAAATGTGTTTATACTAACCACGTACCTGCCCCTAAACCTAGTAAACCGCCTGCATTCTAGCAATATAGTAAGTATTTTACCAATACAGTATCTTGTGGCTTGTCCAGTGTCAAGGGGGATCTGAAGGTAATAGTTAAACAACTACAAATATCCTCCTGACACAGCAAGTCTGGGATATCTGACTGCTGTAGCTCTACTCAGCGTGCAGAACAGTATGCTGAAGAAGCCAAGAAGTAGAGGACAGCACACTTAACTAAGCCTTACGGACAAATTTAGCTGCTAGTGGTAAAGGTACCTTTGTGGAAAAGATGTTTTTCCAGTGACCAGCATCAGCTGCATGGCAGAGACTAGCGTAACAGCAGAAAAAGAGCCTTGAGCTCACAACACTTGCTGAAACATTTTTCAAATACAAGCAAAATCCAACTTCTCATTCCTTCACAAGGTTCTGCTGCAATAACCAGCTCCTGGATTTAGCCATCTTCACCAAGAGATGCAGTGTGTGTTTTGTGTGAAGGAGATTACCACTTCCAACTCCTTTAGTAACCCCAAAGAACAAATTCTTTTGACTGTAGACACAATATTTCCTTTATTTTTAACTGGATTTTTAATATATAAATAATTGAACAATCAACACTGTCCACAAGCCAGTTAAAGGTCCTTAAAAAAAAAAAGCTGGTATTTTCCCACCTTTCCTCAAATCAGAAGGCAATAGTTTCATGACCCAGTTTACAATTAAGTAGTCTGTAAGAACAAAGACTCTATTGTACCACTGCCCAGCAGGCCAACAATATTTATAGCCTATGTTTGTTTTTACCACCAGTCTCAAGGAACAATTTCAATAACTTGAAGAAAGTTTCACATGACTTTAACAATCAGCAACAGGTCAAAAATAACTTGCTCTCTACATGAGTTGTTTTACTGAGTTTTGCAGATAAACAATGCATTCACAGACACTTGGACAACAAAGTGGAGGTAGTCATCAGATGAGGTGCCATCGCATGAACTGTCTTCTAAAAACTACAAAACTCAATTAACTACTTTCTCTTTACAAGGAGAGCGCAAGAGAATGTATAGTTCTAGGTAAAAATCCAGCTCTTATGAAGGTGTTGGTTTCACAGCATCCCTTATCTTCACCTGAGGTGAAGAACTATCACCTTTGTATTAGGGTCATTGCTGTTTGTCAGCATGTCACTGCAAAGCTGTCCTTCCTTCTCCCATAGTAGAGAGGACATTGCCTGTGATACAACCTAGAGTCAGGGGAAGAACCACCTCTCACCCCATCCTTTTTCTGTACAGCAGGAAAGAACTGAGCACCAAAACTGAGCAGGTATATGCCTCTAGCTGACCTTTACAACTGCATGCTTAAGAGGCAGGGAGACAAATTCTTACAAGCTCCCATCATCTAGTTTCACAACCCTGAATACAATACTAAAATGAATACATTACTTAAAACGAAACCATAATCCCGGAAAAAACTATAATTACAAGAAGAGAGAGATGCAACAGGAAGTTGCAGTACAGCTACTAAAAAATCCCAAGGTGGCACAGAAAGTTTGAAATAACTAAACCTGCGTAATTAACAGGACTTAAATATTCAGAGGTGAATTTTCTCTCTCATTCTCTCCTTTTTTCAGACTTTGCCATCTTTTGCAAATGAACCTCCAGTTAGCCAAGAAATCCTATCTTCTCTCACATCCATCTACTGAACTGATAACTTTCACCTCTGGCAGGCTTGGAAACTATCCACAGGGACAGGTCGATGGGTTGCCACTCACTCTATCCACACCAATTTCAACCTCTTATTGACACCTTACTGTGTTTGCCTTGCTTTGCAAACATCAGACCATTTAACTTGCAGTTCAGTGCATAGTGAAGCAAACAAAAAACATCCAACGAACAACAAACTCCTGGACCCCTACAATTTTTGCAGAATCATGTTGGCACTCATTCTGCAATATCTACTTTGCAGTGGGGAAAAAAAAATTGCTAAGAGATGCCAGACTACAGTGCAGAGTGTCACAGAACTGCACATTAAGGAAACACGTTAAAGCAGTATTAAACTTGCACAGAAGAATGGATGATCCTTTTGACCCTTATTAAACAGTTGTAGCAAGAAATAACCACGACTAAAACCTGCACCATGCAAAAGACTCCATCAGCCTGATAAGAGTAACCTTTCAGCAGAAAACATCTCAACTGGAACATTGCCAAAACCAAACTGAAAGTATAATGAGACCAGCTGTTCCTTTAAAATAAGTATGCAACATATAAGTATTTTAAGTTTTTGTATCGTTGCATTTTCAAATAAGATGGATAAATCCATCTTGGTTTACATTTAAAGAAGTCATAAGAAAACAGAAATCCTTGCATACACATACTTTTCTAAAATGTATTTGACAATAAGAAGCCTGACAAATGTTACTTACGTACTTGAACTTGTTCTTCGGTACTTAGAAAAATAAATACAGACAATCTGGAAGCACAGCACCCAGTAAATATGATGGTATGAGGGTGGTATGCAAGATTACTGTCACACAAATACAGCCTGCATGATGATGCTAAAACAAAACAACAAAAATAATCCCTTCCCCGCAATAAACAGAAAAGAACTCACATAATCAGAGAAATGTGTTAGAAAGGACCTCAAGAGGTCACCAAGTCTACCCCATACTGGGAGACTGGGTTAAATGTACTTAAAAGATTTAATCTGCCCTTAAAAATCAACTAGTGAAAGATTTTACAGACATCCTAGACAACCTACAATGCTGATCAGCTATTCCTAGGGAGTCAGAAAAATCTTCCCTTATCTCTAATCTGGCAGCCTTCACTTACCAAAAAGGTTGATTACTTCTTATGTGTTCAGAAGACATGGAAAACAGTCAGTAACTGTCCTCAGTATAAAAAAATACGTTCACACTGGAAAATGTGTGCCCTTCAACTTTTCCCCCTAGCCTGAAAAAAACATGAGTTACTCTAATCTTTCTTCACAGGCCCTGATGCCTAAGCCTTTTATTCCCATTGCTGTCTTCTGGACTCTCTCCAACCTTAACATATTGCATTGCCAAGAACTGGGCAGAGCTTTCAGGCTAAGCCTTCACAAGTCCTAAGCAGAAATTAATAGTTACCTATCACATCGTTCTGTTACACTACGTGTTGAATACCTATATGTAGATCTATCTGTACATAGAGATATTTCCTTTTTGTGTGTGCATATAGGTATGTACATTTTAAACAAATCAACAGATTATTGGCTCATTCCTCTCATGACCCATAACAATCCTTAATTCTTCAGCAGAACTGTTACTAGCCAGGTCCCATTGTTTAGTGGTATGTTTTATTTTTCCTCACATTTAGTAATTCTCATTTGGCTTTTTTAATCAATTATGAACACTCTTCTAACATGTTAAAAACAATTACAAACTCCAATTTTCCCCTCCATAGTGCTTTCAGATCCTACAAGTTTGGCATTATATTTCCTTTTTTAAAGTGCCCACCCTCCAAAAAAAAGATGATTGAAAAAGGACCCGAAGTAGACCACTGTGATACTTGATTTGAGTTACTCTCCTAGAGCAGCTACAGGATTTTTTTTTTCAACTGTTTCAGCATCCACCTACTTTTTTACCTAAACCATATTCTCTAAATTTGCTAATGAGAATATAAAGCAGAATAGCATAAACATTTTATTAAAGTCAAAGTATAATGCCTCTACTTCTTCCAATTGTCCCTTTTACACTCAACTGTGTAGAGGACTATGAAGTGACATTGTAAGAATAGCAGAAAAATAGATGCAAATAATTCAGATTCTTGGTGAAGTAACAACAGTCCTGGTCAAGTCAAATTCCTGTTACTCTCTTCTTCTGTAAACTAATTTGTAAAACTTAAAGAAAAAAAAAAGCTCCAGTAAAGACTACATGGTCTATCAGAGTTATGTGGCCACAAATTCTCTCTCCTCTTCTCCTCAGACAGCTGAAATGGAAAGACAGAATGAGTAATTCCTTAAGCTCAAAACCATGAAGCTTTGTACATGAAAGCATATTCCTTTAACACAGCTAACATCTTACCTGGCAACTTCACCCTTACCATCAAAGAGAATACGAAGATTATTTCACACTAAACAGAGAACTGACATTTTTAAAATGTCTTTAGGTTAGAAGGTAAAAGAAAAAAGAGCATTACCAATTCCCAGGGAACCCTCTACAGGAGAATTTCTAGGTGCTGTAGGTCCCAATATAAGTAGCTACTTGGAGAAAGCTCGCCATTTTATGTACAGAAGTTTTTTTTATTAAGGGAGAAAGTGTCTCGGTGAAAAGATACATCTAGTTCTCTAGTTTCCATCCTTCCTTATGCTGTCAATGGCCTAAACTGGGAGAACACAGCACCATCTGGAAAGACTTCTGGAGATGAAAAGAAATAAATACATACCCCCGTCAATTTGGGAGAGACTAGGAAATCAAATAGAAATAAGGAACAAAGGTTCCTAACTCAGTCTTTTTCAGAAAGCTGAACCAGGATAAACACAAATAATTCCTTCTTCTCAGCACTTACTGATTTTGTGCTCCTAATCTAGCTAGGTTTTCTTCCCCACTTTTGTGCCATAAAACTGAAGTAAACACACTTGTGAATTCCTTGAGGGAAACAAGGGACTTTCTCTTGTATTTTCTGATTTAAAGCTCCCACAGCACTCAGTGGGAAAGGGGGGGATATACAAAATGGGCAATAAAACCAAACCTGAAACTTTTCAGTGAAGGAGCCCATGGAATAATTAGACAAGATATGTTTGGATAATACTTCATCTCCTAAGCAAAAACTTATGAAAGACAGAATCTTACTACGTAACATCTTTAGCTCCCTTCCTCTTGGTAATTGGGAAAGTGAGATCTTCAGTAGCAATCACTGAAAAATAACACAGTACAGAATGAAGAAGAGAAACTGACCAAGAGACATTTTCTTATTCATAAATAAAGCCTTTATCACCTTCAGGTGTCTGATACCAATGTAAAAGTAACTTGTGATGATGATGATAATTGACAGATGCACATTTTTAGAAACTGAAGAATAAATACAACCATTAAAAGAGAGGGAAAAAGCCCCATGCTAAAATATGTTGTAAACCAGAAGATTAAATTACAGGTGGGAAAGAACCATTTTTAAAGTGACTTGTAAGCTATTAATTCACTTGTTTACTTACTACTTTATTAACTGCATTTCAGACATGTCACACCCCGCCCCCCCCAGCACAGATCCATACCACAAGTTTCTCAATGGAACAGAAGCAGCTGAAGACAGATAAGTGTGAATATAAACTTATGTTGGGAGTTGCACTTGGTAGATTTAAAGGCAAGAGCAAGCCTCAGTTTTCATGTAAAAAAGCTCCACCCACACCTTAAATCCAGATGATTTTAGATTTTAGCTTACTACATTTGAGAAGTATATTTTCAACTGGCATCCAAAAACTCCACTTACCAACTTATTCCCCAGAAGAATACTATTCATTTCCATAGCATCTTTCCCAAGGGAGGATGGCAGGGGAGACAACCCAAGGGAACACACTTTCTCTCCTTCTTTCATATAGGTGTGATGACTCCCTTCCAAAATCTGTATCAAGGGCAACAAAGGAAAGAAACTTTTCCTCTCTCTCATGTCTATTCATCATCAGATCTCTGGCAAGCAGAGATAAGAGCAAGGTCCCCTTCTAGCCATGCTGGCAGAGTAACACCAGTAGTATGGGAAGAAACTAGCCCTATCACCATTTCAGAGGCTTCTGTACACAAGTGGGGCTCTTGCCACTTTGGAGAAATCTTGTGGAGCTGCGTGGAGGACAAAGTTGTCTGAATACGCAGTTAAGACAGATTAGACATATCCTGGAGCCAAATCAACTACTTCATTCAGAAAGCAAGTAGCCAGAAAGCATGGTCAACAGTTTGGGGCACAAATGTATTTTATTTACACACAACAGACAAGATTAACCTGTCAAACAAGCTTAGTTCTTGCATTACCAGATGATGACAAATAACTCACTGCAAGTCAGCTGGGAGGTCTGAAAACTTTATGCAAATGAAATGCCTTAAAACTCTTACTTTAGAGGTATTACATGTTTCCATTGCTTAACTCAATTTCCATTTCTTAACTCACCTATCGCAGTTCAAGGAGGAAGAATTCTTCTCTCCATTCCTAGTCTCTCCTGAACCTATAAATCTATTTTTTTCTTTCCTCCTTAATTTTCCTACTCCCTCAATTTTCTCTCATTGCCTGGAGCAATATTTTCCCCCAACACCTGAAAAAGGTCTTTCCACTCATCATTTCACAATGAAAGTTGGAGAAGACAGACAGGATAACCGTGTTCTACTGCCAGAAGTAGGCTCTTCTGGAGTAACTGAGTAACTTGGCAAGACAACCACAAATGTTTAAGTACAGGGAACCAGTTTGTCTACACTCCCCTCCCCTTCTTCACACTGTCAATAAAGTTACTACTTTCAAAAACATACGAGGGTTAAAGAAAAAGTTTCCATTAGAAATCACATAATTTAAAAGGACATATAGGAGGAGCTGCTCCAAGATCAGAAGAAAGAATGAAGCCCTACTTTTTGAAAATGCAGAGAGACAAATATCTTCAAAACTTGTACTGTACAATGCAGCAAATCTGATTAAAATTACACGAAGCATGACAGTAAGAGAGGAGAGGGTGGCTATACCATGCTGAGAGTATATTTAATGATAGCTAAAAGGAAAGAGGAATTGATGTGAAAACAGCTGAATAATGGTTGACAAGGATGACTAAACTGAATACATGAAACAGAACATCTTGTCAGATGCAGAGAAGTCTTCTGAGCAAACTGGCCAAAATGCATACGAGGTCTTACAAAAAAAAGAGATGGAAGAGACAAAGTAAACACTGCACTTGAAACGCAGCAGACGGGAACAAAGGAGCAAGCCCCAGGAGAAGGCAGCATCTTAGAAGACAGCACAGATAATGATGCTGCTTGAAAGCATGCAGAAGACAAAGTCTCTCGGAGAATCTGAAAACTATTACTCTATTACACAAACAAGGCAATAATGGAGACCTGAGAAAGCACAGCATTTACAGACAATTGGTCTGCTGTCTACAAAGTTTTTACCAAAGTAAGTGAGGGTAAAAAAAGAAGTCCTCAGTAAGGCAAAACTTTGTAAAGTCTGATTCAGTTGAAATACTTACCAATAACCTACTTGTTCCTGCAGAAATAGAGGTAGCAGTGACAAAGAAAAAAGGGGAAAACCAATCAATGACAAAAAAGTCAGAGTACAAAATATTAAAGATCACAACTGGGAGGAATATATGTAAATAAAAAGCTACATTATTATGTGGGATGTTCTCAGGAGTTTAAATATTAATTCTAAATGTAATAATGTTTCATTTTTTTTGACAGCAACATTAAGTTATATATCAAAAATACTTATAAGTGCATTTATCATTCAGTATAACAGAAAAATCATACCTATTAAAAGTACAGTTTCAAGAAAGTCAAGGACAAATGTTTCAAAGCAAACTTGTTTTCTTGTGCTTTTCATCTCATATTTTAATCACATATACAGGATTTTCTATTACCTAAGCACAACAGCAGATTTTCCTGCATTATTATACTCTATATTTTCCCTCTTCAGCTCTCAGAATAGCAGTCCTTCACAGAGGGCACCAATTTCTTAAATCTGCAGGGAAACCTCTAAGCTATAGACTAATTTACTTTAGTTCGCTTGAAACTGGTGAGAGTAGAGTAAGTATGATTGGTTGGTTGGGTTTTCCTTTTTTCCCCCCAGAGTAAAGGAATGACTTATGAACAAGGACTAAGCTTAGTAGAAAAGTCTGGGCTGAAAAATATTCATCCTTAGCATAAAGGAATTTTGTTTAAGGAATAACTTTTTAAAAAGTACCAACATCTCTGCTTATCATATAGCAGCCTTTTGTATTTAAATAGAAAATTCAAGTAAGAGAAGTTCGCTCTGCATTGACCCCTCTATTCTTCCAACCTGGAAAAATATTTACCTTAGTGTATGGACTATTGCAGAAACTAGGATGTAGGTTCATAAGAAGCCAGACTTTTAACAGAACAATTAAAGACAATCTTACAAAATGGGGAGAAGACCAAGGGTTCCAAAATGCATAATTTCAGAAAGGTGTACACTGGAATTAGATCATTAAATCCTTCAGTATTAACAGAATTTAAGTGTTTAACATGAATTATATGCAAAACTTGATAAAATGTGAGACCAGTTTCTTAAGTTTAATGATACACATTTATGTATTATAATGCCAAAGTTTTGCAAAAGTTCCTATTTCTTAGACAGAACCATTTAATAACATTTGGGGATGTACCATAGTGAAGAAAGCATGCAAAATGCCTAATATGAGGAATAGTAAAGAAGTTGCATAATTGGTTCAGACAAAGATAGAACTGAACCCATAAAGAAATAACCCCCCCGCCAAGTTTTCTTAAATATTGTCAGTAAAAGCTGAAGAAAATCAAGCTATTGACTTATGTGCTTTAAACGTATCAATCATGACAGGTTCATCTATATTTAGTCTTTTACCTCTACCAAGAGAGAGTACATAGCACCCATACCATATTCTGCAAAACCTTACACAACATCCATAAATCACAAACCAACCACACTTTCAAATGACATGCCACATCATTCCTACCCCAGCAACTAAGTCAGCAATGTAACTTTTCCTTTTTCAGGGTTAAGATGCCACTGTTTGAACAAACTGTTAAGAAATACTTTGTGTATCACTCACATTTTAAATGACCTTTGTAGAGAATGCTACTGAGTATTTTCTATTTTTCTCTGTTTACAACTGCTGCATTGGCCTATCAGTCAAATTGTTGAGAAATTTGATTAGTTACCTATTTTAAATATCTACACTTAGAAGAGAAACATCTTGTTTACATTAACCAGATCACGTTAACAAGACACACATATGCATGCATACACACACACACCATAGACTGTTAATAAGTTTTAACAGGGATGTGAAGTTGGAACAAATTAGTTAAACTCCTGAAAAGTCAAAATATCTGTTATTTTGAAAAATGACATGGTAACTCAAATGCTTTTACTTATCCAGTTATGGCTTTTATTTAAAGAAGTATATGCTTTCATTGATTTACTCATCCATAACGCTACTGAAGGTAGGAGAAACTACAACTATTTAAAGAAGTATGCTTTGCTCTTCACTGTTCAAACAAAATCATGATCTGTGAATTGATATATATAAGCATTATACATAAAAAAAGGAGACACTGTCTTGAGTTTGAATACTGACATAGCATGAAAATGCAACATGCTAATAAATTATATTTTAATAAGAAAGGGATGTTGGGCTTTGTTTGGTTTTTTGTGGGGTTTTGGTTTGTTTTTTGTTTGTTTTTTAAACAACTGACTAAAGAGTGATCATAGTTAGTATTCCTGTTTCAGGAATGCCCTTGTAAGATCAGGATCACAGTGTGCCAAGTGCTGCATATATGTTTGTTCACATATACGTATTAGTCCCTCCTCTGAAGAGCTTACATTCTAAGACAGACAAGAAAAAGCAGTGGTTACAATGGGAGCAACGTCTCCATTATATACTTTAGAAAGGCAGTAAGAAACTTGCCCTAGCTTACACAGAAAGACAAACAAGTCTCTAGGTGTCACCTTATATAAAAATGCTATTTGCCCACAATGACATTGAGACAAGGGTCACAGACGAAGTAAATCATGACATAAATTTGCTCTACCTTTCCATGTAGCACTGCCTTAATAACCAGAGCCTTACCTAATGAGTTAGCAAGGCTCTACCACAGATGCCTAAAACAAGTGACTGAGCAGTTAAAATATAAATAATAAAAATAATAAATAATAATAAATAATAAAATGCTCAAACAAACAGAAAAATCTTGTTTTGAAAGAAGAAAAAAGCTCTTTAGAACAGCTCTTGAGGGCAGCATAAAGAATCCCAGAGCTTGAGCCTGCACTCCTCGCAGCTCATTTACGTGGTTCATCCCTTCACCTTCCGTCTGTTGGCAGCACTACCTCCTTTGCTCTTGCCGTCCCTTCCTGCATGCGTGTGTCAGCTGGACCAGCCCAAGCAAGCAGGACCCCAAGCTTTCCCAGTGGTACACTGGAGCAGCCTACTCCACCTTGCTGTACTAGCCAACTTGCCAGCAGCATATAAAACAATTCAGAGACTGATAGGATCAAAACAGCAGCTAGAGGGCAACGACCAGTAAGGTGCATTTAAGTAAAACCTTCGACGATATAAACAAAACAAATAAAAAAAAAACAACCCACACCAAAAAAACTGTGGACTTCTAGAACAAGAGACAAGCTAATGAAGGATGCACCCCAAATGTGTACTATATACATCAGCAGCACCCAACTTATTTAAAGAAAAAAAACCCCAAACCTTCCATGATGCACGTTAAGTAACCCAACACCTAGCCCTTCTCAAACAACTAGGATTTAATTCTCTTCCAATTCCCACTTTCTTTAAAGTGTAAGGAACTCATCAAAAATAATTTATGAATCTTCCATCATTTTAGACATTTAAAGTCCTGAGGTAAGACTACTCAGGACTACTATGACTAACCCAACACCAAAATGATTAGACACAGATTATATCTATTTTCCCATTGTAGCCTTTCATTCTAGGTTGAAAAAAATTCACAACTTCCAAAAATCTTCTGCAAAAGAAATAATATTTCTTAAAAGGCACTTTCAGTTAAACAAACCATTCTCCAAGTGAGAAAGATTTTATACTGCTAAGTATTAGGGTACTGAATTGTCACATTGTTACTTTTCACAGACCAGGTTTCAAGAATTGCAAAGAATTAACATCATTTTTAGGCATTTTTCTGTTTCAAATTAGATCTCCTCCTTTATCTAAGAGGAACATTAGTCCCTCAAAAATACTTCTGTTTCAGTAGACAGAAGATGTACTTTCAATGTTTTACAAAATAAAAATCTCCATGATGCTCTTGAAGGATAACACTCTCACTCTTAAAGCTTGTTACCAGTTTTCCAGAAGGCTTTCTTATTCTGTATTTTAGGAGAAATGAAAGTAGCTGTTTCCCACATGGACACCAGCTTAAATCCACTCCTTTCACTGTAGGAGAAGCCCTCAGAAAGCAAAGCCCATTGCACACAGGTGACTGCAGTAACAGCAACTGTGATAAATTTCACAGTATGGCCACCAACAAATCAGTGAGATTAAGCCAGGCATAAGTCATCAGGTCTGGTGAAAAGATGGACTTGTTTCAGTTCTTCCACAGTAAACTCTATCCATATTAAAGACTACTGAGAAGCAAGCCACAGGCATGTAAAGGACAGCCTCTGCCTCCAGGCTTTGTTGTTTTATCAAGCCTTTAACTACCATTTTCAGGAACACCTAATAAAAGCTTCCAAAGGAAACCTGACATTCCTGTCAGTCATGACAAAAGCACACTCTTTCTCTCTCTAGCCTTCCTCCTGTCCTTTACAGCAGCTGTATCAAATCAGAACTCAGTAAACCGGGAGATGTGCCAATAAGAGAAACCTACTTTTATTGGGTTTTCCCTTGAGAAGAAGCAATACTCAATACAATTCCTGGCTTTGTGCAGTGAGAATGCCATTTAAACATCTAAACTTATGTCTTTGCTTTCCAGAACTGTGTAGACATTGTACCATTCATTCTATTAATGCTATAATCTACAACAGCAGTTTCTGGTTTGGAAGACATCTCTGCAGGGCAGAAGGCAGGCTACAGAAGACTAACAGCTGTCTAATCTTTCAGGGAGATCCTCCAGCTCTAGGTTGAAAAAATGAGTGAATGCCGAACCTGTTCTGTGAACAGAAGACTTCAGCCTGACATGCTGTCTGTCTGGTACTTTCCACAGAATGTGGTAGGACAGACTGACACTCTGCTCTTGGTGTAAAACCAGTCCTTAGCCAAAACTGTATCAAAACTGTCCAGAAACTGGCCTAAAAGGAAAAAAAAAAAAAAAAAAACACAGATGCAGTGGGAAGGGCTATGTCATACACATGGGAATATAAATATTTTACACACGAGAATATGTTTTTGGGTAGAAGTCAACATAAACATGAAAATTGCCCTTCTTCACTATTGCATAGATAGGACAATTTTTATTGACATCAGAGTCATTCAGAACAACATTGAAAATTAAGCTCTTAATTAAGGAAAGGAGTTCACAGCACTTAACATCTACACAGTGACTTCCAGAAAAAACCCTAAAAACTTCAACTCATTCACCAGGTTTCTATCTGCAACAAAATTCATACAAGTTGCACTAAATCTTGAGACAGACTAATCTTGTTACACTGTCACCTAGTTACTCTAGAACCATAGTGACAGCTTCAAGGGGAAAAAAGTTCATTAGGCTCTTAAAAAAATAAATCAAATGTTTCAGATGCATTTATGTCAATTCAGCATGTTACTCGACCTAAAACATAGGTGGGATTATAAATCCTGCAGTATGTTATTGTTGCTCTTGACCTAGCCTGGTATCTCACAAAGTTGAGGGTAGTACCATCCAGCAAAATAAAACAGCAAGCCTTCTGGAATAAATTCAAAGTACTAAAAGGCCAATACAGTCTTCTAATCTATTAATATTCTGGCAAGAACACGAATACACCAATCTGAGTCTTTAAAATCAATTTAGACAAAAATTCTGATCTCAAATGTATTAATAGGGACAGCTACAAAGCTTTTTTTTTTTTTTTTTTTTAAATAGACAAATGGCTTGTACACAAGCAATTTATAACAGATACAGGAAACTACCAGTTATGACAACTTTTATTATAAATTCCTATTCCCTCAGGGACAGTTTTACAGAAAGCAATTGGAAGTGACACAAGGAAAAAAAACCCTCTTCTAAAACTACTAGCTTTTCTCTTGCACTTGCTAATCTGTTAAAGTAGGTTTAAAATGTATTTAAATGTAAATGTACATGGTGGGTTCCACCCCCAGCTGTGTCCCCCCCATCCAAACAAATATGAATAGTGTTTCATTCACTAGCCAATCTCTGTATGTTTCTGTAACTAACTACTCAGGGAACAAACCGTTCTCATACCAAACCTAAGAAATCAGAATACCAGGGAAATAACTTCTAGGATGTGACTTCAATAAAAACCTTTGACTTATAAATAAAATCATGTTATATATCATCTCTCCAATGAAGCAAGTTTAAGGGGAGAAAAAAAAATATTGAAGAGTGGAATGCAACCCTGGAAATTACCCAACAGCTTGCCACAGTTCCCAGATATATGGCAGAGGTCCAACCTAAACAAAGCAAAGTTACCCATAAGTTAGGGACAACTGATTTGGAAACACAGCTTTTCCAGGACACTGAGGAAACTCTAATACTAATTTGTTTAATGATGGTATTTCCATTTTTCATTTAGAATTTGAAATGCATGTACTCCAACAACTGAAATAGCAAAACCAGTTTCCTTTCTTTTCCTCCTGAAATTCACTTTATTTCTTCCAGCAGGGATGGAGTGTAAGAAATGCATGTGGCTTCCTTTTTTATTTGTTTAGTAGCAAACTGAATAAAGCTGCCAATGTTCTCACAGAAGCTAGTGTAATGGTATGGTAGTATACTGAAAGGTCTTCAGCTTAAAAAGGAAATAATATTTATTTAGGATTCCCACCCCTAAGGAAAATCCTCCAAGACATTTGTAAAAAGATAACAGTAAGTACGAAAAAAAGCACATACTATCTTAAATAAACTGCACTTAACAATAGGGAAAAAAATATTCAAACCACATAGCTCTCTGCAGCAGGGTCATAAAAAGAAAGGAAAAAGGTCACTGAAGTATTTACAAACCCTGTTTTCACACATGAATCAAAGTATTACTGTGCTTTCCATCTTGGCTTTGAAAGCCATTAAGTGAAATTAAATATTTACATGTTTTGTTCTTTTTCCTCCACACAAAAGATGGATCTTATCTTGTTACCTCAGCATTACTGGATGCCAAACTATCCCTTTTCAAAAGTAAATATTTCAGAATACCACCTTCTGGATTTTAACCTCTTGTCAAGAAAAACTAATGTTATTTCAAAAGGTTAATCTTTCAGTGAGCCTCCTACTGCTCAAGGCGTCTTTCTCATACTAATTCAAAACATACCAGAAGTTTCTCCAGGTTTTTAAACATTTACGGTCAAATATTTTAATAATCTAATTTTAAAAAGTGGTGTCACATAGCGTCAAAGAAAACTGAACAGACAGTGTATACAGATCCTTTCTGTTATCAACCTGCTTTTTCTTCTTCTACTTCCACTTACTGGAAGGAACCAAGTAGGGAAGTCCAGTTGAAACTACAAGACTAACAAAACTTTTAGCAGAAAATGAGAACTACCTCCAGAAAGACCTTAAACCACATGAAAAACAAACAACAGAGATGAAACTAAGAACAAGGAAGCTAGTTTACCCATGTTTGGGAAAGCTGTGACAAGAAATCTATTTTCTAGGATGAAAGTGAACAAAGAGATGAAGATTGAACTTCTGAAACCCAAATAAGATTAAAAATAATAAACAAACACCCAACACATAGGAACTGTAGGTACGAGTCAGACTTAGAAAGAGTTACAAAAAGCCTTCCAGGAGGAGCCTATCTGGTCTACTCTCAAGGCTGTCAAAGCTGCTTTTTGTACCACAGGGAGCTGGGGCAAAGAAGAGCTTATCACAAACCCTTGGTCTGTTAAATGCAATTCAGTAGCCCAAGCAGAAAGCTTTGGGCCAGCATGAAACACACTATTCTTGAAAGGTACCTTGTGTTATCCCCCGGCTAGAGAGTTGGGTGCATCTCCTGGGGCAGTGGGAGCACCTGGGGGGAGCAGCGGCTGGAGGAGGCTTCCCTTGAGCTGTCCAGGGCGCGGGTGCTGAACAGGTCTCTGGCCTAGGAGGGGCTCGCCTGGGGTTTGGGTTTTTCCTTCTTTTTGGCTTCTACACAGTGTGTATTAAACCCCGAATGATTTATCCTTGATTATTAGTCTGTTGTTAATCCTGTGATTAAGTGCAGTTAGCCAAATACCACAACAATGACACAAACAGACATATTAATACATGAGGTCTGTCTTCTGCAGCAGGGCCAGAATCAAGCCCTTTTAATGCTTTTCACTCTTGGTCTTCAGGCAAGATTCACGGCTTAAAGATGCAAAGATACTAACTTCAGTTAGTGTAAAGAACAATGAGGTATATGCAAGTGTAAAAACAAAAAAAAAGCCGGAAATCCCCCTCTATTTATACGGCACTAGTGCCAATTTGTATACACAGTCATAATTGTACTTTTGTCTGTGTTATGGAAAGGTTTTCACAGCCCAATCAGATGCTTTGCGTTTTAAAGAATAATTGCAGCTGGCTTTCTTGTTTATACAGGAAGAAGCAGCTTCAAGTCTACTAGCTAACACAAAGAGTAATACCAGATAACAGTATTCATTAAAAATAGACTTACGTAGAGAGTTATCAGTCTGCCCTCCTGAATCTGGCTAGGCAGACAGTCACTGACAGAAACAGCAACTTAAGTTTTTTATTGTTAAATCTTGTCTGCCTCATTACCACCCTGGTCCTTTTTTGTCAGACACATCTAGCAAATTAGAGCTTTCTACAAGCCAAATTCAAAGAAAGCAGATATAAAAAGTGAGACACACTAAACCATAACAGTGCAATAAATGCCCTTTCAGTTACATTTCAAGGCTATATACATTGTTGAAATTGTATCTAATAGCTAGAAAGAGTCAAGTACAATTAAAAAGGAAAAAAAGATGAAGAAAGAACTACCCATTAATAAAAATGCATCAATTGCTATTTTCTGCATTCAAAATTGGGAATCGGTTGTGAAACGGTAAGAGTAATTTGCATATTAGGAAGGTTTCCAATATGTCAAAATTGTCAAAATAAAATACCCAAGGAATGAGATGGTTTCCCATTAAGAAATTAAGAAAGAATAGACAAACATAATTTCCAGTGCTAGGAAGGAACTGTTAACCTCAAGGTCCCTTCAAGTGCTATGATGATTAACGAAGAGACTTTCACCCACATATCATTCATTCATTCATTAGAATTAAATCTGTTCTTGTAACCCCTTTTGTGTAAAGTTTTGGGGGAAAAGGTATTGTATGCCTACTAACATAAAAATAGTCACGAAAATTAATTTATAATGTCAAGAGCAAGGCCCGTTGTTTTCCAACACACTGTGCGAGAAAGGAAAATGCAATGTTCAAGTACTGCATACAACAACAACTGACTGTAATAGCTGACAAACTATCTTTCCTCTGTACTTACCCCCATTGACAAACTATCTTTCCTCTACACTTACCCCTCTATGGATATGTACTTGTGGTGATATTCCTAACCCTCAGTTATAGGGTTCAATTGTGATACCATTTGCTGACTTTCATGGTTAGGAAAGCACCATTAAAATTTGCTTGCAGTTTAGGAATTTCTCCAAAGGACTATATTCTAACAACTTAAAAATGTGAATACTGAGATTACAGAAAGAGCTCCTTTCCTTCAGCAGAGGGAGGAATACTTGTCAGTCATATATGACAATTCCTGATAAATGGGATTATGCTCTTCAAGGCAGATTTGTGAGTTTACTAACAGTTCTACACGTGCAAGACTCGCTGAACTTGAGTAAAGCTGTCCTCATAGTGTTGTAGCTGTACCAGTAGCTTAAAAACATTGTACCTAGGACATTTATCATCACTGCCTGAAGGAGCACAAGGCTAAATACGTCAGAGAGAAACTACAGTAGGTAAAATGCAAGAAAAACAAGGTACCCATTTGAGACTTTTCTTCCTTTCCTATTTCAATATGAAATTTCACGTCTGAAATTGAATTACAAGTGTGTAATTTTGTAAATTTACAAATCTGCAAGGCATAAACAGAAAACTGATAGGATTAGAATTTCTTATGTTGACATTTAACTTCCAGACTTTAATGCCTTGTGCTATATGTACAGCACGTTTACCCAGTTAGATCTTTGAGAAGCAAGTTTAATCAGTTTTAACTTGTGCATGCTTCAAAATACTGCTAATGAAAAGGAAAAAGTTACATCACAATTTTCAAGTTTGGGGAAATGCAAGTTAGAAAAAAACTGGAGACAAGAAAATACCTAAAAATAGATACCCTAAAATAAAGAATTTCATCAAAATGGTCTCTCTTCTCTTTGATACAGAACTAATCGTCTGTTTCAGTGTGTTTCTCTTCAGCACTACTCCTCCATTAACACTACAGATATAACTATTGCTAGATAAAACTAGGATGACTAAGTTAAAATCAAAATTAAATATAATACCCAAAATTATGTCTTTCAAAGAAAAAAGAAAAAAGTCCTAAAGATGCTGATTTTTTTTTAAATGGGAATATTTTTAAGATCCAGCTAAATCAGTATTTCTGCAGATTTATTTTTGTTTCCAATAGCACTTCAGTTACTAATACAGGTGTTGTGAGTAAGATGACTCATCTGTACAGAAAACAGCAAGAGGGCAGAGAAAAGGAAGAAAAAAGAAGAGGCTCTCAATAAGCTTTAGTGTGTCACAGGATCACAGCTTATGAGATTGGAAAACAACTGTATCAGCACACATATCCATGCATCCTGATTCCATCTAAGAAAGAGTAATGTAATAAACGCCACCACTCCACACAGAGTTTTCCTTCTCCCCTCTCTTGCTTACAAATTTGGCATCCTCTTCAGAGAATTTCCTTTGAGGTTAACATTTCCTGGGGTCCTTATGGTTTTCACTCATTTTAATTCTGTATCTTTGTGGATAGTGTCAGGCCAGCCACATGTTCAATACAAACATTTGTTTCTAAACGTATTTCAGTGAATGCTTGCCTGCTACAGCTAACAAAGTTTTACAATTAAGAATAGGCTGTCACAGGACATAGCTGTTAAACAGCCCAGAAACAGCCCAAATCCATCATGGGAAAAGGAGGAAAAACAAGAGCCCCTAGAGTTGCATCTTATAATTAGTATCCTGCAGCACTTTATAAAATGCAGAACATTTTACAAATATTACAGCTAAATAAAAGTAGAGACATTTGACTACTTGCAAGCATTTAAGAGTCTTCCTCACGTTGACAAATTATGCATCACTTTTGCATGCTTAACCTGCAAGCTAAAGTATTTGTTGAGCAAAACAAGGGGAAAAACAGAATGATCCCCAATTGGGTTCTCATCTAGACCAGAATACCTTCAGGTCTCCCATTCTCAGCTCATTATATCAGAGCTGTAGCTAAAGTAATTTCCATTATTAAAAGGAGTATAGCTACGTTAGCCCAGCACCCTGTTTCTCAGCATAGTTAGCAATCCAGATGCACCGCCAAACCAACAACATGGCTGTATAGCTTTTCAGACTCAAAAAGCCAACAACATTCAATACCATGCTACACCCTCATTCAATAGCACACTACACCCTACACCTGCCATTTTCATTAGTTAACTCAAGAACAACTGGTGGAATGGCAGAAATGGAAGGAACAGCCTGTGGATAGTAAAATACAAGAACCACCTCTCCAATACACTTCAACAGGGAGCCACCTCATTTTTGGATGCTTTTGGCTACTTCTAGCTTTGCCGCTAAAAATGTGTTTTTCATCAATAAAATACCAGGACAAAATATAAAACCCGTATGCCGGTATTTTCATCAGTAAATTAAAATTCAGCTAAAAGGGAGGTCAATATCATTAATCCTTTATTAAAATTCAGGCAACAGCCATACATAAGCAAGTATTTTGCAGAGAAAGACTGCCATGTCTGTTACAACAAATATAAGGCAAGTAATCCTTAGCATTGATAAAGACTGTTCAGAGTATAATTTTCTCCAAGAGTTCAAAGAAATTACAGAAATTAGTTCCTACTGACTTTTCTAGCACTGCTAAAAGCAAGGACTGCAGCAGAGCTACTGGAAATGTTTTGCTCTGTTACTTAATAATAATAATAAAAAAAGGTCAAATATTTAACAGATTTTTAAAAAAATTATTTAGCCAGTGGTCCAAATTACCTTGACCAAAGATTAGAGCTAGCCAATCCCTAAAAGAGAATCAATATTGGTCAGAATTTAAAAACTAGAATGCTTTTGACAACCACGCCACAACCTCAGGCTCTATGACGAGATAAACTTGCCTTATCTGTGCGGATAGGAATAAACAATCTCAACACTGCTGTCAGCCCAAGCGGTCTTTATAAAGCTTAGTTCTAGCCCACTTTTCACAAGTCAACAGATTTCCCCAACGTATCAAATTGTTTAACATCAAGAAATTACATCATCCGAGCTTAAAACTCTTTTGAACATTTCTTCCAAATAAAGCTTTAAAGCAAAACGTACAATCATTAAATGCGTTTAAAAGGTTGATTGCCTGCACACCTGTAGAGGGAAGTCATATACACCCACCCAGCCCACTAGAAGGAACTCTTGCCCTCCAGCTCCAAAAGTGTTCATCATCTCCTTTTGACTTCATCAGCTGAATGCAACTGGGTGCTTTACAACTGGAGTGGCACAGTGGAGACACAAAGGAGGATAACCTGGGCTGAATATGTCATCCCCCACACTTGCACAACACAAACCACATTATTTGCGCTAGCCTTCTTATTTCTTTGTTTGCAGCAGAACTAGTCCCACATTTGCAAGAAACATTTCCTCCACTCCCTAGCTGTATGCTGTCACTGGATCTTGGTCTTATCAAGTGCATTAAAACCAAAGTTTATTTTAGCACATGGTTTATTATGCTAGCAATGGAATCTGTATTTCCTCCAAACCGGAAGCTATTTAAGTATTGTATTTTACTTCAAAAGCATTTTAAACACTTTGTTTTTTCACATCCGTGGTTATGAAGAAGCTCAGTATCATCTGTCTTTGAAAATGTTATCACTTACAAAACACAGAAATTCACGGATATGGGATATTCAGGTATTAGCTAATCCAAGGCTGAGCTGTAGCAAACATACAATTAAAGCTAACTGAAGAGTAATATCATTCAGTCCTTAAGAAGTGAGGCAATGCCTGTACACGTGTCATCTAGTATCTAAACATTAGTCCTCTAGTATCCAAATGTTAGGACAGCTGAATTAGATATTCAAAAGGGGTTTCTTTGATACCATGCAGCCCTTTTACATATGTGAATTTCATGCTGTTTTCACTCACGTGCTGTTCCAGTAGATCATTTCTCTTCAGCCAGCAACAGCTTTACGGCTCTATTGCACAGGTGGAGCAAGTATCTATTTCTTTACACAGCACTTTAAAAATATGGAAGTAGTTTTACAATTATGTTTTGTTATTTTGGAATTGTAATTCATTAATAGATTGATAGAGCTTTAACAAAAAAGTGGAGTCTTTTTTGTTTTGAACTCAGGCAAACAATCTACTTGTCATATATTTCGTACTACTCCCAATATAGAAAGGAAACAAGTATCTATCCACACTGATCTACCTCTAACAACTATACCCATATGGATTGGGGGGGGGGGGGGGAACCCAAACCAAAACACTCAAACCAACCCTAATTGACCATTAAGGTTGCAAAATCCCAACTCTGAAAAATTAAAAAGCTCTAGAAGAAAGTTGCATAGGTAACCCTGTATTTGGGCACTTCACACCTGAACTCAGTAATACTACCTTTCAGGACACTTCATCAAAATCACCTCTGAAGATGAATCATGCTTATCCAGTTTAAGAGACTACAGGAGCCCTGAGCCACTTGCTGCACAAGTGTAATACGCCTTCCAACATTCAGAACACAGGTGTGTGATTTTAAACTCATTCTTCCCCAAAGGACAGCAAAACACCCACGAAAATGGACAGCAAATCCTCAAGTCTGGCATCTTAGGCTATTTCAGTCATCCTCACTTTAGGCTACTCTAGTCATCCTTGCTAATGCAGCGAAGACAATGAAAAGAAAGAGGACTGCCTCATAGTGAAAGCAGTTAAATGGCCATAGAGAACTGCATTTTACTATTGTCACTATTCTTTAATCTCTGGAAATTGTCCACCATTATCTCTCTGAAATTTGCTTAACTGATGATGCCCTGCTCTGTCTGGTAGGGCCACAGCATTTTCTCAAGACAGGCAAGATTTTTCCCCATACTGGAACTTCATATTCATGCTCAATAATCAAGTGATGTTCTTCAGTCCACAAGAAGTAAAACTCCTGATAGCTGCAGGAAGTCAGGATTCAAAAGCAGCATGATTTTCAGGGAACTATCTAGGATTCTTGGCAGCGAGATAGTTTATTTTCTAAGTTTGCTGAAAGACTATCACCAGATTGGTCCAGATATCATTATAAAAGAATTTTTTTTAAGATTCTCAAAATATTGTCTGTGTTCAGGCAATCTGCAGAAAGCACTTCTAAGCAGACCTTTCTTTTGCTGCACATGGAAAACTTCAACAGTTTTAAATTTCTTTCATGAAGGCCACATCTGTTTGTGTGGAGTATGACAGTTTTCATTTTAGCAGTACAGAAGCATTTAGGTTTCGCTCAGCACAATTCAGCAAGAACCTATCCTTCAATCTTGTGTCAAATTCAATACTCAGACAGATGCATCTGTATTTTAATAAGACATGGGTCCCTCCCCTTTTTGCATTGAGTCCTAATAATTTCAAAAATGCGGTTAAGTGCCTTAACTATATTTAAACTCAAGCAACCGCATATACACCTATACTTTATGAAAAAAAAAAATTCCAGGAGAGTCATAACTAAAGCTTCATTTTTCCCCACAGAATAGCCTTTATGCATGTTCAGGCAGTGTGCTAGTAGTACTGACATAACAAAGTAATCTCCTAGCATTGATAATACTCCAGATGCTCAACTAACCTCTCACATCTAAAAATTCCACCTTCAATTTTTAAAACCGTAGTGAAATCACAGTATAAATCAACCTGACACAGGGACTAATTATGGTAGCCCGACTAGGAAGTGCTTTGGAACATCACTAGTTTTAAAAGCCGTTTACAATTAAAACGTTGCTAAATAATTGCTTTATTTAAATAACACTTCGTATGGAAAGCCAAATAAATTGTAACAGCTTATTTTTTTCTTGCCATTATTCTTAGGTGAATTTATTATAAGTTACTAGAAGACATGCAAAGTGCATGCCAGATGAGAACTCTGTATTTATAGCACAGTAAGTCAGTCAGCAAATAGAATCTACTAAAAATATCCACAATGGTATGCAGCACACCCACCCTTTGGGGACTATCCACAGGCTGTGGTGGTCTGGTTTTTAGACAGAGCAGACAAGGAAGAAGAAAACACCCAGGTAGGTCAGTTCCTAAAGATGACTAAGAGTAACGGAGTCAAATCCCACACACCGCTTTGTTATCTGTTTGGCAGGCACTGAAACATCCAGAGCCCTATGAGATTTTCCTGCGTGCTTCCTGATCTCTCCGTGTCAATACTATGCAATTTCCATGCAGGGAACAGAAGCATGTGCCAAGTGAAAGTGAGAATGAGCCCCATTCTTACTATGGCTTACCCTCCCATTTTTGCAAGTGTCAGGAATTTGAAGCCTATCAAACAACAGATGCCAGAGAGCTCTGGATGCGCACCGAGACGTCCTTATGAAAGTCACGATCACCATTTACAATGGAAAGGTGGCTCTGGAAACATAGGCACTTGTTTAGGAAATATCTAACCAGAGAGCAGACAGCAAAAACACCTTTCTGGATGTGCTGAAGTGCTGATCTGTTTTTACTCAGGTAATTGAGGTTTGCTTTTTTGGGTTTTTTTGTGGTGTTTTTTGTTTGGTTGGTTGGTTTGTTGGTTTTTTGTTGTTGGTTTGTTTTTTGTTTTTTTTTTTTTTACACAAACTGTTTTCTTCTGACTTATAAGATGCATGTCCTTAAAAATATTCCAAAATAAAAACTCAAGAGCACTCAAAGGTTTCTCACTGTTTCTTTTCATGGGTTAAAACATCTGCAAGAACAACATGTTCCATTACCACAGCAAATGAATACAATCTGTAGAAATGACCACACGTCTCTCCTGAAACTAATTAAACCATTAATGAGCAGTAGACACATTGCAGAAAAATCTTGAAAATAATATAAATTTGGGTCATGCATGTGCAAATAGCAGGGAAAACCTACTCAAAAACCTTCATAACGCTGTTCAAAACTTAAAAGTTTCATGCAAGGCTAACAAAGCACATCAAGAACATTTACATGATGAAGTTTTCCATGAGCAGCTGGCAAGAACAGAAGAGGAGAACTTACCCAAACAGATGGGTAGGCAATGTGTTTTAAAAATACTTTTGAATTTCTAGCAGTGACAAAAGGCTTTCTTTATAAGACAAAGAAATTACCTGGGAGGTTGTTGGAGACTAGTCTGCAATTATGTGAGAGAACATGAGGAGAGGCACACTGTCAGGATATCAGGGTTGGATAGGTATTTAGAAGACATTAAAGAGGAAGGCCTTTGTTTGAACTGGCACTGCAGAGGCTCAATCAGGTATTATCGCTGTCTTGATAGCCAAAAGAAATATTTATATATGCCATCACAGTGAGGCTGTTTCCTTTTCTTCAGACCGTTAACTATTTAGGTTTCTCCCCTAAATGCAGTACTGCCATTTTTGTTATTTGGCTTCTCATAACCCCTTTTGTTTACCAGACAGGAGGAGGAGAAGAAAAAGCAGCCCTTCAAAGATCCTCTATCACTTGCCTCAGTCTTTACTCCAGTACTCCCAAGCCTCTCATCATCACAGAGGCCTGGCTCCCTGTTCAACTGAAGGAAACTAAACACAGCTCCCAGGGGCTTCACTATCACTACCAGAAGATCCGAACAGTGCTCATTTAGTTCTTTTAGCTCATTTGTCCAAATATGTAACATTTGAGACTAAAACCAGCCTCCTGACTGAGCTGGAACGGGTGGGAGGTGGTGGTGGTGAACTCTTTGCTTCTTTTTCCTGTCCCCCATCCACTCCTTTGGAGAGTTTACGTCTCTGCTGCCAACCAGGAACTGTATGTTGCCCACTGTACGTATGCAGGAACAGAAGAGCCCACTAAATACAGGAACAGCAAGACCCTGAAAAGGGACTGGATTCCTCAAACCCATCAGTCAGAACAGCTCTTCTGAAACCCCTTATCAATAGACTTATCCTTGGACTGCTTTCCTAGCGCACTGAATTTTTCAATCTGTATTTTGGTTAATGGAATGCTAATAAATTTGGAAAACCTCCCATATCTTCAGGGACTGCAAAAGTGACTCTTCTCTCTTCCTTTGGAGTCAACTCACAGGTACAACTGAAAAGAAAATGAGGCGCACATCTACCTTCATCCCCCCACCTGTAGTTGTTGTGAAGGTGTGTGTATGTGTACAGACATGTTTGTATTTCTCTCAGCTCCCAAGCTGGTCTCCGTTTTAACTTTGTTCTTCAGCCAGCCTCTCATTGTTACTGCTCTCATTTTTCCAAAGTGGATAAACATGGATATGATTGTGTTTCACTAGTGCAGCCAAGTGAATAGAAACAAATCAAAACACCAAAGCAGATACAGCCTCTTAACTTCCACTGTTCTGCGCCTTGGAAGACCTAGGAACAGCAACAGCAAAACTACCTGAAAATACACATGGGATTTTTTGAGTTCACAACAGCAAATAGCAGTTATGACACCTCTAAAAAAGGCAGAATTTGTATGGAAAAGTTACAGCTTTTATTAGTCTAAATCCTTACACTCTTTCCTCATTCTGAATTGTTAGGAAGCAATTTAGAGAAATATATATATTTAATCAAAGATTCACTGGCCTTCCTCAAACATTTAAAAAAAAAAATGTCCAACTGCCAGGAAAAGAAGGTATATCAAGCGCTACCAAGGCATACAGGCTGAAACTGCAATAGCAAGTCTCACTGGTGCTAACTTGATTCACACACATGGGATATCCCAATAGTCTCAATGCAAAGCACGCTTCCCAACACTTCTCCCAAATCGGAGGGCAAAGACCTCACAGCTACAACTTTGGCTGGCAAAATGGGAGCAGCATTGAAGTCTGAAACGTTTAAGAGTTTCATGATTTCTCACAGCAATAGTACTTGTGCAACACTGAGAGAGAAGGGCAAGGAAGTGACCAAAAGATACTCCCCCAAAAAAGATGTGAGAACCTCAAGAACATATTCAAGTGTACCATATAACTAAACGGACCAGATGGAAAACAAAACAAGACGCAGCTTTCTAGGCAGTTCGAGAGACATCTGAAAAACTTCTTTTCTAAGACTTCACATCATTCTTCTGATATCTGCTTCCCACAGTCCAACAAGTAATTCAGGTTATAAACTGAACTTTCTTCTATAGAATGACAAATCCATTCATTAATTCTATCAGCTATTATTACAAACAAATAACAAATCCTACCTATAACATAATCCAAATAACATACCAATAAGGTTCTACCCATACTGTGTTATGTATATTCAGTAGCTGGCAATAAATCTCGCACTGTAAAGCACTTCATAAAAAAGCCTGACCATTATTTGGCTTAGGAAGACCGTAACAAACTTCCTTCTCCTAGTAAAGTTAACAGGCGCAACTTAATCTCCAAATTATTACTCCAAGTCTTGACATAGGCCTGAAAGCTGTCAACAGTTGTATCTGACAACACTATATATTTAAAAACCTGTCTATAAATACATCATGTAAAATTGTATATGACCATATGTAATATAAACTGAGATTTTGTATAATACTTGTATGTTCTCTGCTCAACTTAAATTTCCACGAGTTCTTCATTTAAGTCAATTTGTAACACTTCTGCTATCTTCAGTTGAATTTTTACATATTCTTCCCCAAGAGACTTTTAAAGACAAAAAAATATTTAAAGGCTTTATTCTTGTCTTATAACAACATTCCCAAGAAGAGATTTAAATTTGAACGCTGGAAGGATACTTATACTAGCTGTTTTCACCAAGTATTTTCTGTGTTGTGACCACCCAGAAACAGGATCACAAACATGAAGTGGGTTCTAAGGAGCTGTCAACATTTTAAGTGACAGACGTAACACATCAGCAGTTACCCAAGGCAAAGATAATTCCGAAAGACCGTCCATTTTTAGCTGAATTAATTGCTGCAATCATCATTGACAAAAACAAGCTATACTGTAACTACAGCAGTAGCTTTGCTGTGCTGACAGTCTACGCAAAAACACTTGCTGCCTAAAAACACAGTGGAAAAACTAACTGTGGATCTCAAAGCCAGCTCTTCTACAGGTTGTTCTTAACAGAAGGTAAGAATATTTACTCTGGGGCTGGGAGAGAGGGGAAGTCCCATTCAGTGAGGAACAGAGCAGGAAACTGCTGGTCAAAATTCCCGGTAACAGTGTTATCACCTTAAAGGAAGCTGGAAGTCAGCGTCATGTTGCAAGAAAGCGCTTGAACGGTCACGCGCATGTTTGGCCTCTGCATCTGGGAGTGCCGTGAGATCTTACGGAATCTGGGTCTCGCTCTGCTTAATGCTCTAAGCCTACTTGAGGAGCGCTCGCAGCACAAAGTTAAACACATATGTATCTTTTTGTGAGACCAAGGCCCCAGTTATTCAGTGAATTGAACTCTCCCTGGGATGAGACATAAGGTTACATAGCAATATTTACTCCATTATACTTTGAACATAAAGGAGCCTGAGGTCAGACAGGAACATCACACCCTCACAGTCAGGAAAGGCTGCTGTTACTACGGTTCCTATTAAAGGAATATAGAAGCTAACTGATCACACTTTCCAATATGTTAACACACAATAACATAATACTTTTTATATTCTCGTTCAAATGGCATATTAACAAGCATAGTATGGATTTAAGTATGTTACATGAGAGAGTTAATATTTATATGTTACTTCAGCATGCAAAGCTGCTCAGTAAAAGTGACAATAGAGTGAAACTCACTAATGGCAAATTAATTACAGTACTTCAACAAATCCAACACCCACGAGTCAGTGATTGATGAAGCCAAGCAGTATGCCTAAAAACATAAATAGCTGGAGATTCAGTTCAACTTACAGAAGTTATTCTTGTTCTTTTTTATTTTAATTTGCTATGCTAATCCTCAAAATCAAATTCAGTCATTTTCAAGATAAAAAGAAACAATTTGGCTAATTTGCAAGTTACAAAACAAGGGAGGGGACTTCAAGCATGCTTATGATATACCAGGTAAATGCCAGATACCACACCTAGACAAGCTTGAGCTAGCTACCATCAGGACAAAAACAATGCTTCAAGTTATTTTTCACCATGCTGATGCTACTAATACATGATCTTCAGTGGGCCTACTTGTTCCAAGCATCTAGTTATCAAAATGAATCAAGAAAACACAAAGCATGCAACTAAATAAGGATGCCAACATTCAATGTCATGTGGTACAATGTATCACCAATATCACAGAACATTTAAATTGCAATAAAGAATAATGTTTCAAGTGAGGCCTTCTTCACAGGTGTTGCAGTATTATGATTAAATCGTTATATGAATAACAATTCATCCCAGTAAGGAATACTAAGATTTTTAGAAGAGAAAAAGCAAGTAGTTTCATGACCATCTTGTGACCACAAAAGGACAGTGTATTTTGAAACTTGCTACTCAAACGCCTAACATATTGCATTCTTTATTTATTAGTCAGCAGATGAAGAGAGTGTATCCCTCCTGGCGCTTTTCCTGCACCAGGAAAAGCAACAAGCTTCGCATCATTTCAGCCTATATCCTCTTTAATATGCCAATTTCAGAGATTCACAAAAGACAAAATATGGTGTAGTACGGCAATTAATAGATTATTACGTGCCATAGAAAAGTATGATCAAATTCAGAGTTATTCTGAAGAGACCTTCCTGCATCTGAATAAACAGCTTCCAAGTTATCGATCCTCATCACTGCATTTACATTTAATCCACTCCCTACTGGCAGCAAGGCAGGTTGCAAGACAATGTTTAAGCAAGGAGGAAAAAAAAAAAAAAAGTTTTACCTTTGAGCAACAACTGACTACATGTTTTAATGACTGCCTTGTGCTTAGCACAAACTGCACAACACTCCGTGATAGGGCATCCTTTCATCACTGAAAGAAACGCATGCACCTTCTTCCCCCGCAAGCTACTGTGATGGTATAATGAGCATCCTTGCAACAAAGCACTCCTATTGAGCAGCTTGGTACTGTAAGAATAGTTATGTTTTTGTTCTTAAGGGCAAATATTGCTTTATTATAATCGGGCTTGACAGCTTTCTGTTAATGTTCAACCACGGCGCTGGGAGGAGGCAGTTTGAGATTGAGGAAGTAACAGCTATGCTATCTTCAGGTCAACACACCAACACCACATAGGTGGCAGGCCATGTGACGGAAACCTTGCGCACCCTCTGAGGGTTGGACTGAAGACAGCCCTGCTTCGGCTACGAACAGGTCACATTACAGAAAAGAAGAAAGATGCAGCCTGCTATAAATTGTATTCACAAACGGATTAACTAGAACACAGAAATGTAGGAATTTTACATTAGCCTCCTCTTTCCCAAAGGAAAGCTTTTGGGGAAGTTGGTTAGTATTTAGACAGGTTATAATACATATATGTATTTGAATTATCAAGAGAATGAATTAATTTAAAAAGTCACCTTGTACCTTAATGTTTGACTTATACAAACAACGACCTTTCGAATAAGCAGTACTGAAAGTAGTCAGCAACTTTGAAAGCAGCTGGCAACTTAAAGGCGGATTTTTAACTTTAAGGTAAAGGACACAGGCAGTAAAATGCAAGTCCTATACCAGCCCTATTCATCTCAGTATCACAGGAGAGACAAAAAACCATGACAGCTTGCTCCATGTTTAATATGCCTCTTAAAGGGCCTCAGCTTCTTGGTTAATTGAGAGTTTAGCTGAGCGTTTCCCCTGCCTCAAGAGCACATGTGGCCACCCCCAAGATGATACGGTACCGGTGCTGCAAGCCTGTACTTCAGCGGCACGGCCAGCTATCCGGCTCGACTCATCTCTTAGGGGGAAAATAAACCAAGAAACTTACTTTAACTTCTGTTTTTCTTAATCGACTTTCAGAACCGACAACCCGAGAACTTAGAAAAAGGAACAAGCATCAGCCACGTATTAATCGGTACCCAAAGAGGGGTTTGGTCCGATTTTAGAATAAACGGCGGAGACACATGATCCAATTAAATTCTAATTATGTAAGGAGTAGGCAAGAGTATTTACACAAGCACTGATTACAGCTATTAAGAGTCTAAAGTCGCCGGCCGGAGAGGCTCCGCTTCCTCTTCGCCGTCCCGACCGCCCCGCCGCGGGGTTCGTTTCATTTTTAACCCCCCCCCCTTTCACAGCCCTCCCTTACAAACAATAGGAGACGCTGAGCCTGAAAAACCCCGTCTCCAAACCGGGCCCCCCCCCTCCGGCGGGCGCAAGGCTGCAAGAGCCGCCGCTCTCCCCAAAGTGATGATTCATTACCCGTCCCGCCGCGGGGCCGGGGAAGGAACATCCCCCCCACATCCCCCCCCCGGGCTCCCCAGCAGCGGGACAAGCAGCGAAACCCTCCCGCCGCGCCCGCTCCGCCGGCTGGCCCTTACCTCCGAACAGGTGCGGCGAGAGGTGAGCGGGCAGCGAGCCGATCACTAGCCGGGGCCCGCCGGAGGAGCCGCCGCCGCCGCCGCCGCCCCCCGCGGGCCGCTCCCGGCCGCCCTCCTCCGGGGTGCTGTTGACCGAGTCCTGCGAGCCGTAGGGGCCGCTGCTGTGGGGGATGTTGAAGGCGGACTGCGCGGCCCGGGCCCCGGAGGCGGTGGCCCCCCCTAAGGACCTGCTCCGGGGTGCCGACCCGGCGGCTCCCCCCGCCGCCGCCGCCGCCGCCGCTCCTCCTGCCGCCGCCGCGCCGCCGGGAGCGGCGGGAGGCGCCGCCGCCAGGTGCGCGTACCGCCCGCCAGCGCCCGCCGAGCGCCCGCCGGTCCCGTTAGCGCCGCCGCCGCCGCCGCCGCTGCTGCTGGAGGAAGGTAAATCCCCGCCCGAGTACGCCCGGGTGCGGCCATTGGCGGCGGTGGGGCTGCTCTGCTTCGCGCCCATGGTCCCGCCGCCGCCTGGCGCTGCCCGGTGCCCTTCGTCGCCGCCTTCCCCGCGGCGCCCGGGGGTGGTGGGAGTCCGGCCCCGGCGGGGGCGATCCGAGGCACGGGTCGCGCCGGGGAAGGGGGAGAGGACTCGCCGGGGGTGGGGAACGGGTCGCTCGGTGGGTCGGTGTCGAGAGGGGAGAGCCGCCCGCCGGGATCCGGCTCAGCTGGCGGCCCCGGCGCGGCCGCTGCTCGCGGGTCTGGGGCGCCACCATGAGCTGCTCGGGACGGTGCTGGCTCCCGCCGCCGCCGCCGCTGCTGCCGCCGCCGTGCCCGCCGCCGCCGTGCCCGCCGCCGCCATCCTCCCCCGCCGCTGAGCCCTGTGGAGGGCAACGGCGGCAGCAGCGCCGCCGAGGCCGCTCGCTCGCCCGCGGCGCGCCGTGCCTGTGCCGAGGGAGGCGGGAGAGGGGGCGGTCACCCCGGCGCAGCCGCTCCTCTACAGTGTCGCCATACTGGGGGCGGCACCAGCGGGCGGGATGGGGAGCGGTTACGGCGGCGGCAGCGGCGGCCGCCGCCTCTCCTCCCCCCCCCGCCCCACCGCCCGGCGGGGGACCGGGCCCGCCGCCTCGCCCCGCCTCCGGCCCCTCTCCTCACGCAAGGTGCGGGGCAGCGCCAGGTGGGCGGGCGCTGGGCGAGGCCCGCTGGCAGCCGCGCTCCCCTCGGACGGGAGAGTTCCCGAGACGGGGCCGCTCGCAGCGCGGGGCCGAGGCGAGGACCTGCCCGGGGCGGCTCGGCGGCCCGCTCGCCCGAAGGGCAAACCCCCGGGGCGCCGGCGCGGCCGCCCCGGCGAGGAAGGAGTTAAAGCCCAAGCGGCCGCCGGCAGCAGGCGACCTGTGGCGGTTGCGGCCGTTGAGGGCGGCCGTTGGCGGCGGCCCCCGGGGCCGCGCTCAGCGCCGAGTCCCGCCAGGTGAAGGGGAGGAGCGGCCGCTGCGGGAGGCGGCTCGGCGGAGCGGGCAGGAGCGAGGTGACCGAGCGCGGCCTGCCCGCCCGCCCAAGGAGCGGCTGCCCTCCTGCCCCGCCGCTTCTCGGTTTGCCGTTGGAGCTTCGGCCAAGCGCCCGGATGCCCGGCCTCCGCGCCCCAGGCGCCGCCGGGGCGAGAGCGGCTCCCGGCTGAGGGGCGAAGGGCCCAGCCCGCCGCTCCCCGGGCCTGGCTTTGGCTTAGGCTTAAGGGCCGCTTACCGCCGGCGGGAGCTTTCCCGGGTAGGGGACTTCCAACCCGGGCGGTTTGCTGTGAGTCTCGGTTCTTGTGGCGTATGCGGGGAGAAGCTGGACAAGAAGGACGAAAATCTTTTCTATCTTTGTTTCACAGGCGATATAGGAAAATCCTGTAGACCTCACTCTCTCACTCAGAGAAAAACTCCCGTTATTATCCATGAGAGCTTTACTCAAGGATTGACTAACAGCCGAAAGTTTTGGCCCTGTGAATTATACCGATGCTGATAACAGGCCCTGTTTGTTCATGACAAAAATATCAGAGACATAGAATTATTTTCTTCTTTAAAAGTATGTGGTATCGAATGTCATGTACATTGAGTTTATATGAACACGATTCCTACAGTTGGTCATCCAAGGTAAACTGCTTGTTTTTATGGATTATCATCTGCTCTAAAATAACATAGTGCTATACACCACCTCTGGATTCTCCATCATACCGTCTAGGTAGGGATTCCAACTACATTCATGCCTGTGTCACAGTGGCATAGTAACCAAGCTATTTTACAATTAATACAATAAAATGGGTCAAAACCTTAATTAACATACAAAGTGTTATGTGACATCAGGTTCAATCCCTGCTTACTGCAGGGGGGTTGGGCTCGATGATCTCTCAAGGTCCCTTCCAACCCAAAGCATTCTATGATTCTATGATCTGTACTGTACATATTACATGTACATTATTATCTGTATTATGTATATGTAATGTACAAATGTAATGTATATTACACGTGTGGTATCTTTGCTACTCATCCTCAGATGGGAATAGGTGCCGAGGCCTCCCTTTCCCCCTCCTTTTGCCATCTCCATTGCAACTGCACACGGTTGCTTTCTGGCATCAGTGCAGCTCACAGTTCAATTTGCAGGAAAAGGTACCGTAGCTGGGGATGGCAGAGGAAGTTACCAGCCCTAACTCTTCATTCCGACACTGCTTTTCCGGATAGCTGAGACGCTCTGTGAATAATCTGAACCCCATTTAGAGGATGCTGCTGTAAACCGTTGCCGGTTTCAGTAAGAGGCAGTGATTCCACAGCTGTCTCATGAACAGCTTGGCCTTTTGTGTGCTGAGTGCCGGGCAGGCAGCTGGGGTCGATAATCTACGGTCCCAAGCTATGCCATCTCCACTTGTGAATTACAAGCTGCAGTCTCTGCTACCAGTGGTAGATACCCCAAGGTAGATCAGGCGTGAGCACTTACTAGTTCAGTTTCCTACAGAAAGAAAATCGGTGTAAATATGCTGTCTGCTCTACCACCAGTTACTTTTGAAACCATTGGCCAGTTTCAGCCAAATCTCTCAGAGATGCTAATAGTATAGAAAATAAGCGGTTATGTAGAAGATAGAGATACTGTTAATGTTCCCGCAGGAGGGAAAGCTACCATAGGAATTCCTATCTTGCTAGATTCCAAAAATCCTCATGGGCAAAGGATGTTGCAAACATGACTCATAATTTCTGCTGCTCACAGAATGCCTGTGACATGTTCAGCCCTATCGGAGCAGGTTTAGAAGATGGCATGCTCAGAGTTTTGTGGAGTTTTTAAAATTTCCACTACTGAGTACTAGGGGAGCTGGTCAGCTGCTAGAATAAACAGCATTTTGAAAATAGTACATTGCCACACAGTACCACAGAACTTTCTGTAATTTCTTTACAGTGGATCTAAGAGTTGAGCAGGTATTAAATACAGATTATATTTGACTGTGAATAACCTTTTACTCAATTTAGGATTAAATGATAAAGTCCATGAGGAAAAAAAAAGCTCTCAAGACATCCAAACAGTTGCTCAGCCTTACAGTCAGAAAATTACCTTTAAGAGCATAGAATATTTCACAGAAAAGAAGTCACAACAATGGGACAGCCTGCGTTCCCTTCTCAGAGACCGTGGCTGTTCCCAGTGTGATGTGGTTTTCTTTTTTCTTTTTTTGGGCGGGCTTCACTTTTTGTTTTGCATCTAGGGCATGTATTTGCAGCTATCTCACTATCAAGTGTGAGTCTAAACAGGACACGTACCTCAAAGAACACCTACATCTTCAGAAAAGCAATATGACATGCTTTTGAGCCAGCTTTCTCCCCTCCGTCCTTACTGGTCCTTCTTAAAAATGATTGAATAGAAATTTTTCTATGTATGGAAATTTGCTTTATATAGCCAACAGTACAGTTATGTTTTCAAGCTAACATTTCTTCTAACAAATGACTGTCTACTAGCCATCTTGTAGAGTCACGTACCTGGCACTGTAACCTCCACCCATTTGTTTATTAATAGACTCCAGTAGTTTGCATAAAAATTTCAATTTGTACCCAGCACAGAAAATAACCAGTGACAAGAGGAAGCAGTGCAGAGAGAAAGTAGAACATCTTGCTGCTGACCATATTTCCACAGATCTCAAGGACTCAGTGGAAAGCAGATAGTTACACAAAAAATTACCTCTGTAGGCCTATATGGGTGAATGCTGTTATTATTCCTGCAGAAACATATCTAGGGTATCTTATTCATACTTAAATAAGCACAAAATAGGAACTAACCTTCTTGTTCCTTGTCCAGGATAGTGGAAAAAAAACTGGTTTAGACAGGCAAATATACTCGCTGTTCTTTGTTACAAGCTGCATACCTCCACCTCAGTTCTGGTTACGCTACCTTGTCTATCAGCAAGTGAAAATAATGAACTTGTATCTTGACCAGTTTCCTTGAAAATACCAGGTGGCAGGTGTGCCCTAAGCATACAAAATTAGCTGTAAATTCATAACATTGCACGTTTTGGAAAATGTGTGCTGATAAATGAAACAGAGGTCTGAATTTTGCTCGAGTGAGCTATGCAGACAGGTCATCCTCCCTCTCCTCTCCTGCCCCCTTCTTTGGTGGTTTTTTGCAGGGATGCTGAAACAAAGGTTTCATTTCTGACAAAAGCATCTGACCCTCAACTAATAAAGCCAGCCAGAGGTTTACATTCTATTCGGAACTGATCAGGCACTCCCTTCTAAAGGAGAAAGGTTTAAAAAGTAATAGCAGACACTCGTAACATACAGCTTAATTTTATAATAGCTAGCGTGGGCTCCTAATAGGGTTTAGGCAACTAAAGTTTCTGAGCAGATACCAAACTAGAGGTGCACGTTGTGGTTGGAACACATCAATGCAGTTTTTACATTACTGTATATTTAAGCTGTTTAAAATAGCACTGCACACCACTTCTTCACAGACACTGAATATAGAGGCTTCTGAAGTGTTCAGTTGCTCATAGAGAAAGCAAACCAGAACTGGTTTATCTCTCTAAAACAAGATGTGTAAAATACACGTACCTTACATCTGCAGCTAGAATAAGCCATCCAGCAGACGAGACTGATATGTGTTCGCATCTGTAAGCTAAGGGAAATAGGTCCCATATTATCCCTGTCAGTGTGACTACAAATTATACATAAACCTATTGTAGGCATCTTTTTAGATATATTTTGGTTATCAGTGTATCTCCAGCTGGTAACTGGTATTTCAAGAGATGTAGGAGACCCTATTATCCAGTATCTTAGATTTTTATTTGCATTGAGTAACTCTTTGTACATGTTGACTTTAATCCTATGAAGATTTACACATATGCTTACACTGATGTATGAAAAACAGTCCTGCAACATGTTGTGATCAGTTTTCATGGTATAAAAAAAATAAGCAGCTTGTAAAGCTCGGGTGTGGGTCCTAAAATTATTCTGGAAATGTGTGGTGGTGCTTACAAGAGTAAGGAAGTTTATCCTTGCTTTATAAAAATTCTGTTTAAAACCATCTCTCTTTTGTTTGAAGTTTGTGCTTTTCTGAAGTTTCCATCCCACTGTAAACAGTATGCTCTATTTTGTACACTGGAGTTACCCGTAGAGAAAACTGATCTTCACAGAAAAGATAACATAGTCTTAAAAATAAACTGACATTTTGACTGGACTTACTCATTGACCATTTTGTACAGGAAGAAATACTTGGAAATAACTTACTTGAAGCAATGGCAATTTGTGCTGTGCACTCCACAGCCACATGCTATAAAGTAGTACTGTAAGAAATATGCTTTAGTATCACAATTTTAATAGGAAAGAGTATTCAGCATAATAATTTCTAAGCTGTTTGTTGTGGTTTAGCCGAAACCAGGACACTGTTCTACATTCACAGTTGTATTATCGTAGCCAGTGAGTACCTTTGTAGGTGACCAGATGTGATATCAAATGCCGTTCATATGAGTTTGCCATTTTGGTGCATAATCAGGCCAGTGTTGTTACTGGTTCTCCAATAAACTGTGTTAGTTTTACTTGGTGGTGGTTTTCTTGGTATCAGCTTTGTATCAATTATCCCATTGTGTCGCTTCCTGACCTTTCATGCAGCTATAGCCCCCCACACACACTATCTTTCTTCAGAAGCTGCTGTGCAGACCATTTTTATTATATGCTCAAGGAATAACAGAAGACTGTTATTGTTGGTAGACAATAGTTGCTTAGACTATGCCCATATCTACACTAAAGGCATTTGCACTAATTCATAAATGAAGTGACACCAATACGTGTTTATCCGGGCAAGGCGCGACATACGGATCTGTGGGTATGGGAGGCCAGGGTAGATGGGTTGACATATAAAGGTGCCATGTAGCTAATTTTTCTGTTTCTGTGACTTCTAGGAAGAGGGGGTGGAGGACAAACTAGCAGATGGGAAGTGTGTTTACTCTCTCTTGTTTTCAGATCTCATGTATCAGCACCCAGCAATGCCAGCTGAATGTGGATTCAGGAGTTGGGGGAGGACTGCCGCTCGCCTCAGCTCTCTTTACTTCTGCAGAGGGAAATAACGATAGTCTTTCAAGGTGTTTTCCTGAATTACACTGTGTTGCCTTGCAGCGTAGGGTGTGAGACCACGAAACCCTTCTGCCCCTAGAGAGGCAGCTGGCCTTACAGAGCGCCTTATCTGAACAATTCCTGATAGTCAATAAAGAAGGCACTTCAAGTCTTGACAGAGTGAATATTACACAGGTAAATCAATCTTCAGAAGCTGATTGCAGATGAGCTCTTTTACAGGATACATCTTTCATTAGCAGTACTAATTGCTTGAATGCTAGACATCCATAGAAAGAGGTGAGTAAATGGAAAACAGTATTACAGAAACAGTAACAAAGTGAAATATGTAGGAATGACAGCAGGTGGTAGAGCCATGTGACATTAGATTTGCCAAGTACAATTTGTATTCTCTCAGGTTCTGTATTATCTGCCAAATATTACCTTAACTTCTCAGAATCCAGGAGAAAAAATAACGATTGTCCTTATTTTTGCACAGTATTTGCTAATATTTTCTATTTATAATCTTAAGCACTATTCTTTTAATATTCTATAGCCTCCTACTTAAGTCTGCTATTGGTAAGCCTAATAATGAGAAACAAAATCACACGAGGTAATTACTCGTAGGGCTTTTAAGCACAGCTGCTTGGGCAGTCATACATGTGTTGCAGTGACTTCGTGCAACAGAAGTCAAAGGGACAGTAACGACCTTAAAGTATAATAAAAGCAAGGCGTACTTGTGTATGTATGAGGGTAATACTTTATTAACTAATGCATAGTGATGAATACAAAAGTGCGTAACTGGATTTTTCCGAAGGCCTAGATCGCAGCCCTAACTATACCGAGTCGGGAGGAACGTCAGAGAGCCCCGCTTCGCGTTCTCTGCCAGAAGCGTTAGCTGCCTCGGCTTCTGTGCATCACGCCTGGTGTAAACTAAGCATGAGGGTGGTGTAAAAGGCTCCATCTGCCGTGTTGGCTCAGATCCACTTAACAGAAGCCGGAACCTATGAAAGTAAGAGATGAGAAATCGGAATTGTGAACTCGCTTCCTCCTCTCCCTGCTCTGCCCTTCCCTGCTTTGTACTTCTCCAGGAGCAAGAGAAGCAGTGTATTGCTTTAGGTTGCTGCTCGCAAAATGAGGGGAGTCGGGGTGCTTCATGCATCTTCCTCAGCCCTCCCATAACAGCACAGGGACCACTCAGAATTTAGACTCAAAGAAACAAAATGTTTTCCAAAGAGTGATAGAAACCAGTCATTTCACCACTAAAGAAAGCCAGCATACACACTTCCTGGTCGGTTGCTCTGCCCCAAGCTGGTTTCAGTTCAGTATTTAGAAAATGCCAGACAAATAATAAACCAGGTTCAAGTTAGAACAGTCCTGGTAGCAGCCTGGTGTAGCAAAACATTTCTAGATGATGCAATGTCTTTCTAGACAATAGGAATGCAAAGAGTCAGTCTGGTCAGTAGGTTCTCGTTGAGATGAGTACTGTTAGTTGCAGGATTAACCATCCCTGTGGAGCACCTGTACCACACTACCTTAGCAGGGTCACAATTTATCAAGATAGTTCAGAACCTTTTCTTTTTCTCTATTATTTTTTTCCTCCAGAGTCATGGTAGCTTCTCTTTAACTCAGATGTGATAAAATCACACAATAAATAGGGCCCTTTTGCAGCTGTATTAGTTCCAATCAAGGACAGAATGCGGTTCTATGCTTTCCGCACGCAGTTTGAACAGTAAAGAAAAGACCCGTTTTGTAGGAAGCACATCAAGAGGCTGGAGAGACTTGGTTTCATTCTGGATAGCAATTCTTCTCTTGTTAAAGGAAAAATAGAGAGCAATCTGGTATCGCAAGTCCACACTGACATCTAGTGCTGAGAAAATTGCACTAGCCAGTGAGGAAACAAAGAAGGAAGAAGGTGTTGGACTGGAATGAAAATCTAACAACACAGCAAAGCATCCCTCCTGCTTTATGGAAGCGACTGGCGGTTTCTGGATCTCTCCAGTGGGCAGGAGGTGCTCTGGCTCCATGAACTTGGGTGCTGTGGGGGCATCCCTTGGAGAACTGCACGGGGTACCAGGTCTGACAGCCACATACTCAGCATAGCAGCCCCTGGCTGCCCATGACAACTGCTATTCAGGACACGAGGAGTCTTGAGTTGAGACTTATTTTAAGTTTGGTTTGTAGCCACCGTTACCGCAGGACTTGTTCCAGAGCAGCATAACTAGTAGAGCATTGCTGCCAGTGGCCCAGTAATCTTGATTTTACAAACGAAGACTTCACAAGGATGAAATATTCTCACCTTGCAATCTGAGAAGAGAATTCCCGGGTAGATTGGAAAGATTTCCTTCTCTAAGCTTTTCCTAGGGAAAGGGGTAATTTTTTTAGCAGCAGCTTTTAGTTGTTAATGTTCTCTTACCTCCCATTTTGATACAAAACTTTCTCATCATTTTTACACACACACACAAATTTGCACTTTGTAGTATTTTACTGTGAGTTTAAGGGCAGGCAAAGACTGTAAAACAAAATATTTGTTATTTTTCATTGTAATTTCTACCTTCTGTGGGGAAGTAAAAAGTAATAACAAAGTACAGAATAGTGAGTGTTTTTCAGTGTCTTAGCTGCCAGCACACTTCCTTCCCTGTCACCAGGGAAATGGTGAGATTAAAACCATGTGCTCTGTGTGCTTCAGAAGTGAGATATGCATGTCAGTGTTGTATAAATCATCAAAGGAGATGAGCAAAAGGACAGATCCAAAGCCACCAAGATCAATGGACTTTTTTTTTCCCCCATTGAATCCCAGGAGATTTGGATCAGGTCCCGGGGCTGTCAGAGCTCTGCCAGCCCCCCTGAGAAACTGTAGTCCAAATGCTGGCATGCTGTTTGGCAAGTCACAACTGTAAGGTTAAGCAGAGGTTGGCAGATGTATCCTCCACGGAGGGAATCCTGGTGTTGGCGAGCAGGCTTTCACAGCAGGACCCAGCACGGGGGACAACTTCTTTCTCTGCATGGAGGCAAAGCAGGTCCTAACCTACCAGCCATTGCTACATATGAGGACATCCTCTTCCTCCAGAAACCCTACGCTGTGCGTTGGGGCACCTTGGCAAGCTGTATCTCCTACTATTTGGTACTACCTGGGAAGAGCTCTTACCTCCTCCTTTTTCACAGCACAGCAAGCAACAAATGGCAGGATTCAGCCCTTACTGCCTTGCAAGTCTGAAAACTTCAGAAGAAAATGTGGCTTCCATCCTGTCCATAGTACCCTTCCTCCCCTTATAGGCAGAAAGCCCAAGTACTCAGATACAATGTCTTCTTTTAATTTTTGCAATTCTTTATTTTTCTGAACAATAATCATATAGAAGTAAGCATGTTTTCACATCTAGGCTGTATTTTTTTTCCTCCATCTCTTGTAATCAACAACCGTATGCAGATTTGAAAAACGTTTCAAACTCTTGTGTCTGGGCTGGACAGATTGGGACGTACAGGGAGGATTGGCAGGCCCAATTAGACAATAAGTAGCATAAGTAGCTGTCAAAAAATAAGGCTAGAGCAGGAGAAAGCATGTGGCATCTCTCACCAGATAAGCTAGAATGATTGGCATACTCAGTCAGAAACACTCATTTTCTGATTTAATGGGGGCTTAAGACAAATTGTCTCACAGCTGAGACCATGCAAATCAATCATTAAAATGTAGGGTTAGAGTCTGATGTCAGTTTAAATTCCATTAATATCAGTGGAATTACACCAAATTTATCCACCCAAATTTAGAGGGTGCAAAATTTGACCTATAATTATTATTAGGAGCAAAAGCATGCAAAACTGTATCACATGTCTAGAATTTTCTTGCAAAAAAAAGTAGCAGAATAGTAAAACCAAAAATGTAGAATAGACTAGAGTAGAACAGAAAAACAAGGAAAAGGAGAAGGAAAAGAAGGGGAAAAGGAAAGGAAAAGGAGAGGAAGGGAACAAAGGAAAAAGGAAAGGAAAAAGGAAAGGAAAAAGGAAAGAAAATTAAAGACTGAAATAAATCCCAAGAAAAGAATGCAGGAATTTAGGAAAGTTCCCTGATGAAATTTAAAAACATGGGGAAAAAAAATCCAAATGTATAGTAATCACACTGAATTAAATCACTTCAACAGTAGTGTCATCATATCATGTTCCCGTCCATCCTTTCCTTTTCAGCTTTCAAGAGGACCCAAAGGACATGCAGTCTGGTGGTAGCGAATTATTCAAGAAGGTGCCACTAACATTTTAAAGGTGACTAGTTTGCAGAGCATATTTAGTGCAGTGATTGAACATCCAGCATGAATATATTCAGCTGACATTAGTTCCTAAGTCTTTAGGAACATTGAAGAGTGTATTAAAATCAATGTTTTTTCAGTACTAGGCAATAATGGATACAATCCCAACTAAGAGCACCGACTTGCTTTGTGCAGAACATGATCTATTTTAAAGACATTTCAAATCTATTTTGGGGAGCAGTGAGTTAGGTTGAATGGTAATAATTTAATATTAACACTAGTATATTTAATATTAAATATTAAATTCCCCACCTGATCCTTTGCCTTGTGTTCAGGAGTGCAGTTCAGTGAAGGGAACACTCCTGTTCATACAAACAGCATGAATCAACAAGGGTTGCAGGACCAGAACCCAAGTCAGAGAGCCTCTGTGGGGCCTCTTAGTGACTCAGTGACTCAGGACTTTGGCAAATCCCCAAGCTGGGGTGAAGGAATAACTTTTGTAAAGCAGTAGACTCGTTTTACAAACAATTGCTGCCCATGAGACAGGAATGACAGGGTTTTGGCAGTGTACAGACACATGGAGCAGCAAATTAAGTTGGGGTGGCTGACACAGCTACCAGCCTTGCCTGATCATGCTGCCCTTATCTTAGAGGCTGGCATCCTTGCCTGGAGCTGACAGAGGGATATGGACAGCTTGATGAGTTAGAGTAAAGCAAAAAATATGTCAGTCGGGAACAGTGGCAGTGCAGGAGCTGCTGCGTGGCCCTTCAACCCCTTCCCCTGCAAAGCTAGAAGGGGTGGAGTGGCCCTGCTTTAATCCATTGCCACATCCGAGTTAATATCCTGGTACTTGAGAATTTGGCTATGAACAGCTTCTAATTCAAGCTGGCTGTCCTCAGCGACAAAGAAAAATGTAAATGCACAACAACAGTTATGGAGTGCAGTGTTTTAGACAATGATAGTGGAGGAAAATAGTGCTTTAGAAAATTCACAAATACATAAAACCCCTTGAACAGAAGAAACTGAAGAGCTTTTTTTTTTTTTTTTAGGTCCCTCCTTATATTTTGAGTAATTCTCCTTGCCTTTATCTGAAAATGGTTCTTTCCAGAATCCTTTCGGACTTCATACTTCATTTAAAATCGTATGTGATGATCTGATAGTTTGCCCTGTCTGACAAAATTACAGTGCAGTTTTCATCAGCTGTAACTCACCTGATCTGATGTGCCTCTACTAATAGCGCTCAAACCAGGTCTTTGATTCAGGTCCCTATTTGCAATGCAGACTGAAGGAGAAATCTTAATGCACTTCCATTTTTATGAAGGGCATTTCACAAAGGGAAGAGGAAAAGTGAAACTGAATAAGCATGCTAAAAACTATTAAAAACGTGTTGTTAAATCCAAAATTATTTACATGAAGAATTCTTTCCCGGTGGAAGAAACTGGAAAGAGGGTGCAATGCTTGGAGAGCAAAAGAGTAGGTCGGAAGGAAACTTGTCCTTGTTTTTCAGCTATCTGGCTTGATTATTTGGGCAACTTATAAGTCACTTTGTCTCTTGTTGATTCAGTTCCTTTCTACTCTCTACCTCTTTATCATTTTGTCAGGATAAAACACATTACAAATTGCGAGAAGCTCAAACAGTAAGTAAAAGGACATTAATAAGCACAGAAGGTCAATACATTGTGTACTAGATCCCTATGATAAGAAGAGCTTTGGAAATACAGAACTTTTACAGAAGTAAAACCTCACCAAAAAAATTGTCACTAATGCTAGCCTGCTAGGCAGAGCTGTGAAGCACAGAACATGCAATAAATATTTCTGCAAAAATACCCTGTAAGTTCACATACAGCAGGATATATCTTAAAAAATGAGTCACGGGAATACTCTATCATGTAGATATTGTAGTGGCTAGAGAAGACACTTTTGAATTCACCTGGGGATTTATAGATATGACCTATACTGGAAGAAAATAGATAAATATTTTGTCAATCCACAGCTGACATAAAACAAATGTATTTACTGTTAATGCTGCTGTCACAGTTAATGATAAAATCCCAGGAATCAGATGCTACAGCACCTACTGGTTTTCATTAACATCGCTGTGCGGTACACATCGGGGCTTTCTTAGGTAGGAAATTAATTCTTATTAAAATGTCTTATGGGCATCAAGACTGAAGTAATGAGACAAGAATGAGCTGGGAGTCCAGAGGCAAATGGGGTGGGGTGGGAGGTGTATAAACCAGCTCCTTAATAATGAGTAGGGGGAAACTCATGAGAAAGGAGGAATATACCCGATGGAAACAGCTTTGCCTGTTGCCTGAATAGAGCCTTTCACCCTGTTTTAGAGAGCTAGGGTGAAACATTGTCAAAGCTGATCACTCCCACAGACAGACAGTAAAGAATTTAGACTGTCACTCTCTATTACTATTTGCTAACTGAGCTGACTGCCAACTCAGACCGTTGGTAGAAGTTTAATTATCAGCCCTGTTGTTTTCATTATAAACTGCTGTTCCTTGGGGTTTTATCATTTCAGTTCTTAAGGCCTTTCTGTGCATGGTTTGGTCACAGAGGTAGCAGAATTTGATTGATTTAGAAACAGATTTAGCCAGACTGGTGCTGAAATTGTGATTAAACTAGCCTGACATACCTCTTCACCTCTTCACCTCCTTCTGTAACACACATGCTAAAAATCCTGCCATTATGTGTACCAGAGTCCAACATAACTGGAACCACATCAATAGTCTTTGCAGAAAAGTTCGCTAAGACACCTTTCTAAGAGGCATATGATTAATCTGGAATCTCTTAATGAGGCTACAGCCTGGCACATGTCCAATGGGCAGGTCAATTGGTCAACATTTGCAAGAAATCCTGAATTATATTCCAAATCTGGGTTCTCACAGACCTCATAAGATCTTTTCCCTATCTTCCTCTTCCAGATCTGGGATATGCCAATCTGCCAGTTCTACTGGTTAATAAAGGTCTGAAAGCATAGTTGTTATTGGGAGGCTTACATGTATTTTACATACCAGCAAATGGATATGTCTGAAAAGTGAGAAACTGAAAGGACAGAAAGCAGATTTCTATAGACTGTATTGCCTTATGCTGATTTTCAAAGAAATGTGGAGATTCCCCTCCCCCCCACCCCCACCCCCCGAAATCAAAGAGGATCTAGAAAGGGTGATTGATTAGTTCCTCTTCTTCTCCACAGCAGGCAGTACTTTTGAAGTCCTTCCAGACTACTTGTCATCAAAGTATTTCTTACCTATCTGTTCAGGTGTTTAGAGGGCTACAATATATTATTTTGGAAGGTGTAATTACATGGTTGCAAATCCAGCATGTTGTGTGGCTATTTGTATAGGTAGACATCATATAATGCTTCCAGAAAACGTTTCCATGGTGGCAAGAAAAGTTGGCATTGATTAACCAAGTTTTATTAGGCCAAAATTGTTCACATTTAGCCCCTCAGGATCTGTCTCTGCTGTAGGTTTAACTCAAGTGAGCAGCAAACCCAGCGAGAGCATGTGCAGCCGTACTGCAGGGCTGCATTCAAGTGCCATCACCCATCTCCATCCTAGTCCCCCTTCCTGTGAGAGAGGAGGACGGGTGAACGGGGGTGGAAGAACTGTACAAGCACTTTGGTTGTCATTTGTGTTTGGTTTCGGAGCTGCTGTGGGTATATCCCACAACCCCCAGCATTATACTAATCCAGGCTGCTCTGTCATTCGTTTCCAATGGACCACAGGCCATAACTAGAACTAGAGCTATCCAGATGGTTTTCCTGCAAAATGTGCCCCCCCCCACCCCCCGCCAGGTTGCCAGCATGACTGTTGACATCACAAGGATTTAGGGTTATAACCCAGCCTAATGCAGCGCAAAAGAAACACTCAGATGAGCCGGTCCGTATTTGTGGACACATCAGGGATTTGGGCATAGCCCAGCTACGACTCCAAGTGAATCCTCGGGGACAGCTTGCCTCTGAGCCACATGGACACAGACAAATGGGGGATCATCTCCAGTTGCCTGTCCTAATCTGTCTTCTTGTCACGGCTTGCTGATACGTTACTGCACAGATATGTCCAACAGGCCCCAGGCGATGCCCCTATCTCAGGAGACATCTATAAACCATTTGCAGATCCTAAGCAAATCCATTTTAGCATATATGGATACGTGTTATCCAGCCTGTCCAGGATGAATTTTAACTGGTGCATAAGCACTGCGTAATCATTGTTTTGTGTGGTATTTATGCATGCTTTGCAAAGATACCGCCCTCTGCATAGCTAGGGTGTTCCTCCATTTGTATGCTAATGAATCAGTATTCAGGGGGCCTTTTCTGCTCTGCTTCTTACCCGCCCTGTTCCCTCTGATATCTGAGCAAGACCCCCAACAGCAGAGCCGCTAATGAAGGTAGGGGAAGATGAGGACAAAGAGCCCCGCCATACCTATTGAGGGAGAAATCTGCATCTGAAAGTGCCTGCTGGAAATGGGCAAGGTGCCAAACAGCAGGGAGAAGGGTGCCGCTCTAGAATATAAAGGAGGGCATACTATTATCTTTTTCTGTCTTTAAGTCACTGGTTATTTGTTAAAAAAAAAAAAAAGGAAACAAACAAGGGCAACCATTTGATTTGGCAGCAGCATGGTTTATATTCCTATTCCAGCAAATGCAACGCCCCTTCTCTCCCACGGACCTGCCTGCTGCTGTGACTCTTCTCCTAATGCTACAACAATTCTCCTGTTCCACCTCTCCATAACAGAGCCTCTACCAACAGCTCATGAATGTGCTGGATCTGCAATTGCCCCAGGACACAGCAGTCAAGGCAGTGCTATGAGCACATGGTGACGTAAGTGCTTGTTTTCAGGGATCACTGCCTTTTTGGGAGTGTAGGTTATGCAGTTGAACACACAATGCCTACACCTCAGGTCACAGCAACCACCATTGCTCAGCAGCCATTGTTATTCCAGTTGAATGGGTTTTGGTTTTACTGTTTCTGAGCAGACATGCTGCCGTGCTGCTTTTGCAGTTCTTCTCCTTGCACCCATTCGTACTCCTCTCTCTTGGGGAAGGTGCCTAGGTCTTTCCCACTATAGTCCCTCTGCATGCCTCACTGCCTCCAAGAAAAGAAAGCTTCTTCCAAGAGACCCTGGCAGCCTTCAGGTCCCAATGTTTAGTGGTATCCTCTGCCGAACATAGGTCAAAACTCACAGCTCGCCTCAAAAGAGAAAGCGAGAAGCATCTCAGCAGCAGGCTACAACAGCAGAAAGTTCTTCAGTACTCACACACACGGTGGCCAAACTGCAGCGGGAGCCTGGATGACATGTAGAAACGGCATGCCCAGCCAACATCAGTGGGTACTATAATGCTGGAGAAGCAGCCTGCGGTCTCCCTCCCCTACTCCTTTTTTGGTAACGAGGCTGGTTAATAGACAACAGCCCTTCTTCTGGGGAAAAAAAAAAAAAAAGAGGGATTATATGTAGGCCCAGAGTGAAAGAGTTCAACTGGGAAAGACAATCTTCCCCCAGCAACCCATCAGTTACGGTTAGTTCTAAACCAGATTTTCAGCATGGTGGGAGGAAAGCTTCGGGTCCCTCAGTGCAAATTTGATAACAGTGTGTAAATCACATGCCAGTGGACCTGGGCTGAGAATTTGCTATCTAAATCTCAGCTTCCCCAGTGCCAGGAGCATCCCAGTTGAGGCTCATCCAGGATTAATCTGCAGACTAAGAAAGAGAAGGAGCAATGATTGACATGGTAATACAGCATCTCCCATGCAAAAACGCCCTCATCCCCTCCAGCATTTTCATAACCAAGTACACACCTTGTAAAGAGCATGGGAATGAAATGTGATAATGAGACAGAACGAGATGCATGTATAAGACAAGCTGTGGACAGGCAGTGAACATAAAAAGAGACATGTACATGTGCACACAGGGAAGAAGTGGCAGATAGGCACTTTCTTATAATCTAACAACAATAATCATGACAATAATTAAGTTCTGTTTTCATATTCCATCCTCTGTGCACCTTTGTGTATCTGGAGAACAGAAGCAAATAACCTGGCTTTCTATTCAGATTCTTGTAACTAGACTCCAATGAGCACTGTCAAAAATGTCCACTAATATCCACTTAAATCATCGGACAAGTTTACTTCAGCTGTCTTCCTGCCCCTTGTATTTTTTTTTTTTCTTTATTAGCATGGAGAAGACTGCATGGAAAACCTGCAAGAATGCATATTACAGAGAATATTGGAAAATGTCAGTTTGGAATTCACTTTCCACAATCCATGACACACCCAGTGCTAAAAGCTGCTTTCACCTTATCAGGAATCTCAAGCAATGCCAGACCTTCCTCTGTTTCTTACACTTGCAAAATTAATATCAGTAAGCTTCACATCAGAGAGGACTTGGAGAGATTGTCTGGCAAATATTTTCAAATGATAAATAATAGGGGAGAGATAAAACTGTCTGGACAGTGCACCAGCAGGAAAAGAGGCAATATTTGTTTACTAAACTCTCTTCTAATTATTGACATATTGCAACTAATCAGCCTTAGAGGCAAAAAGCTGTAATCTATCCATTTCCTCCTCTTTTTCGACTGTTCCCAGTACTAATTGCAGCAGAGGAGCATTCCAGACCGGAATCCTCTGGCTTTTCCACTCATTGCTTAGGGGAACTCCAAGCCTGCACAAAACATTACAGTTTTTCTGACTTTTTTTGCAGTAACGCTTTTTGCCCTTTTGCCTTTTTGTGAGGCCATGGATCCACAGCAACAACCCTTTAGCTGAAAGCCTGTTGTAAGCTGAACCAACAGCAGCAGATGCGGAAACAGATTTCCCTTGGGAAAGCACGTCAAGTCAGTCTGACAGCTGTAGTGGCAAGTACTAGCAATGTTCATTGCCCTTGTAAATCTTGGGGATAAACATCCCTAAAATGTCAATGACTGATAGTGGAGATTGAGTAGCGTGTAACTGTTGTAGTACACAGTATACATTCCTGTGCTCTCATTGCATAATAATGGCAATGAATGATCACTTATATCGGGCAGGGTGTAATTGCCCGTGCTGTGGCATGGAGCTCGTGGGCAGGCAGTGCTGGGGTGGGTGAAGACGCTTCTACACAAACATGTCATGATGATCAGTGTTGCTTGATTCTTTTACTCCCTTGTATTTGTTACTGTCCAGGTGGATGATTCCTCTTACTGAAGCAGAAATTGTTTATGCATAGCACAGTGGCAAGAGCTGTGCAAACATTAAAATGTGGATATGATTCATTCCTGTTGATGGAAGCAAACCCCTGGCATAAGAGAAGCAAATTATTCCATCTCTCTCCACCGTGGCATGGAGGTCTCTATAACAAGCTTGGGGGATTTCTAGTCCGGTTTTGCTCCCTATTCGAAAGAAACATTTACTTTGCTCCCCATACTGCAGCCTTGCAGAAGTTGTGCTGGCTGCACACCCTCTTCTGGACTGGGAAATGTGCCTGCCTTATGACACTGAAGCCACCCTCTAGGCAAATTTTTCCTCTCAGCCATCCTTCCAGATACCATCTTTTTGCCCTAGGGGGCAAGGAAATTACTGGTGGGACATCAACAACGAGGGGCATTTCACTGGCGAAACCAGCAGCCCACTTATTGTTGTTACTTTTTACTCATGCCTGGATCATCTTGCAGTGGTTTCTATGACAACAGAAAAATTATTTCTTAACATAAATCAAGTTTGTCAGACTTATGCTTGTGCATAGCACTTGCTGAAGGCTAGATAAGCAATTCTGAGACTGAAGGCAGACAAACTGAGCCACTCTGTGAAAATGGAGCTACCAAGTTTCTGCAATAGAAAAAATCCCTTGTTTTCCTAGGGAAATTTGCTTTGAGTATTGAATTGTGGTTGTTCTTTTATATTTTGAGAAAGAAAAGCACGAGAATAGTGAATATCATGAATTAATACATTTATGTTTTAAATGCAGAGCCTTTGGGACAAATCAACTGTGTTTCTAAGAAAAGAAGTGTGAATATTCAGCACATAAACAACATAGGAAGAGGAAGAAAAGAGAAGATTCGTAGAAGCTCCTCTTTAGAAAATGTGAAGGGATTTCTGAAAATCGCATTCTGTGCCTGCTTGATACATGGGTGATGATAATAGTTCTTGGTAACGTGGTCCCCAGAGTGCAAAATCTTAAGTTTACCTTTTGCTTGCACATTTTTTCTCATCTTGTCCTCTGGCATCTTTTTATTAGACCCTAAAAACATAGTTACCATTGGTAGATTGGAAGGACTATTTTGGGGACAGTTCATCCCTATCGCGTGTGTTTCTGCTGCATAGCAATGAACTTTTTAAAAAAGTCTAAATTTCTTTACAGCCTGAGTGATGAATGGTAACATCCCATATCTGTTTCATCTAGAATGATGGTAATTTTTAGTTATAACAAAACCCTTTCAGAAGTTTAGTGCAACTTGTAGCATTGATATAGCTATTCGTTTTAGGCAGTGGGTTACTTTTGTTAATCTAAAATAGGTGGTTAGTGGGCTGTTTTAGTTAAGCTGTCTCTGACCAAGGGGTTATCCTGTTCATGCTGTGGAGGAGAGCAAACTCCATGCCTGGGTATGGAGGATGGGCTACGGTATGAATATAGGCGAGCATATTGCCTTCTGTCCACAACATAACTCCTGCTCATCTAAAAGAAAGCTTCGTGGAATGAGCAAAGGCAAAGACTCATCTTGTGCTGCAGAAAATAATGCACTGTTTATTATTCTTTCACTCTGTTAGTGCTTGATTCAGCAGAACTCAGTAGGAGTTATTTCTCTTCCCTTCCTTCCCATCTTCCTTTCTCTGTTTCTGCTCTACTTCCTTCTTGGCATCTCTCCTTTCTTCATCCTCCTCCTTACAGCAATTCCAAATCCAGCCTCAACTGCATCTTGGCTTCATTTCCATTCCTCCCCATCTGCCAAAATGCATTCATGTATTATGTATCAAATGTTGACATTTATAAAGGTGTCAATAAGGTTTTGAGTCAAAGCCTGAATGGAAACAAGCATTTTGGGCAGCATTTACCTCTCTCGTCAGTATTGTTTCAGACTATTTTCAGACTCAGGAAAGGAAACACTGCACAGTTGGGTCCTACTAGGAAGATTTCCCAAACAACCATGATGGATAGGGACATTTTTTATTCTTTAATGGAAGTTTAAATGCCAAAGAGTATGGTGGTGGTGGTGCCATGTGGTTAACTCATGAAGCAAGTGGACCCAGTGTTTCAAGAATCCTGTATCAAAGTAAACATATGCAACTGCAGTAAAGTGAATGTATAGATCTTTTGAAACATACACATACACAGATGTGCATGATTGGGAGTGGGGTTGTGTCCTTAAAGCTGCAATTCCACAGCAGTTTAGTATGATCTAAGGTGGGGTTGCCCATGATATTTGTCTGATCATACAGCAAGCCAGTTAAGGGAGAGAAATTAGCAACTCATTTCATGGGAGGAAAAAAGAAAGAAACATTTTCCTCCAATTTAGCTCTCTGAATCAAGTCACTGCAGGATTAGGTATGTTTTTGCCAGTGTGAGGGAGAGCTGGAAAATCCAGCCAGCAGTGTCGTGGGGCAAAGGAGCAGGCAGTCAAGAGGTAACAGCACTGTAGGTCAGCTTAGACTCTGACAGAACTGCAGCTTCAGTGGGGATTTTGAAAATCTCAGGCATGACTTTGCTGTATCTCTAAAAGCACCAGAGGTCTGTCAAACTTGCTTCAGAAGTATTGTGGCATTAGGGATGCTTAAATTTACAGCCCTGTTTTTCTATTTCTTGTCTTCAATGTATTGATTGCTACTCTTTCTCCAAGCTGTTTGCTATGCATCATACTTTCATTTTAGTAGAGGTCTCAGACATATTTTGTCAGCTCTGGATATCTGGATAAGACAAATTTCTCCTGCTGTACAGATTTTTTTGATTTATGCTTATGGAATGCCCATATCTGGCTATTTGGATCTGAACTGCATATACACTAGAATAATTTGATTGCCGGTTCCATAGGTCTTCCAATTACAAGACACTATATTCAGATGGAGGCAAAAGAGGAAATAGGATCAGGCACAGAACCAGTCAATCCTTATTTTTTCCGAAAGGAGATTTTTTTCTATTTCACCCAATACAAGGTTCAGCACTTGGAAGGAAGGGAACAAAACGTAACAGAAATCCTTAGGCTTGGTAAAAACCAATTGAAACGAGCTGAAATTCTGCTCCTCGATTAACGTGATGAAGTAAGTAAGAACTAGACAAGGTAGACTAACAAGTACATGGCTAAGTCTAGAAGGAAACAGAGGTGCAAAGAGGTTACAGATGAGAAGAGAAAAAACAATGGTTTTCTGAAGGCTTCAGGTAGTCCTGAAGCCCTGCATGAATGCCCAGCTAGGTGAACTATGGCCTCTTTACTCTTTGATCTTGGTCTGCAAATGATTCATGGCATTTAGTGATCCACTACACCAGCTTGCCAGTCAGTTACTAGGGAGTCACAGAAATCAGTCACAGCTCCTCTTTTTGCATCCCACCCTTGGTTTTACTTCATTCAGTTAATCTCCCAGCCATGTATTTACAAGTGGGAAAGAAGCACCAGCAAAATGGAGAAGAGCTGTCTCTCTGTATGGCCCCTCTGCCACCCCTGCCTTTGTGTTTAAATGTTTTCTCTTGTGTTTGGTTCTTGCTGCTCCTGATCTTTTGCAATATATATCATTTTCTCTAATCATTTTACACAGACTGAATCAAAGAACACCCTCCAGGGGAGAAACAACTTGTCTTAAGATCAAAAGTTCTGCTTTGTTTGCTGTTAGAGGTCACCTACCCTGCACATTACATTCACCATTTATTTTTGAGTTGCTGTTTATTCACTCTAAGTGGTTCAACCCATACATAATATCCTAAAAAAAGCCCCGGTCTTGAAACACGCTGAGGACCACCCAAGAGCTGCTGAACATTTCCCACTCCCTTGGGAACTGAAGGTTCGAAGTGACTCCCTGTACCGTGCCTTAATTCTTCTGGTCAGAGCAGCACTGAAAAGCTTCACGCTGATGCATCTGCTTCCCACCTTTCCTGTTTGCTAACCATCAGCTGATAGGTACCAACCAGAGCAATGCATTTCTTCAGGTATGTCTCAGAAGGGCTCAGCAGCACTTTTTGATACATAGAACTTTCTAATGTATTTTCTATCCACTCAGCGGTATCTATAGGAAAGGAAAAAATGTTACTGCAGTTGCAAGTGATGTGGGAGCCATTATGGATTGCCTATTCATTCACTGCTCCATACCATGACACTCTGGGCCTGGAGAGAGAGCTGTGGTTGTTGCCCTCCTCTTGCCAGGGGTCAAGAGTTAGCCAAAAAGCAGGCAAGATCACACAGGGAGTGAGAAGCAGTACTGACTGAAATTACCAGTAAATGACCTCTTTCTGAATAGCTGCTATACCTGAGGAGGACATGGTGTAGCCACACCAAAAATTGTCTTCTTTCAGGTGGGAGAATTACCTTGTTCACAAGTCCTTCATGATGGCAGGAAATAAAGTCTGATCCAGGAACGATAAATGGTCTTTGGCAGAAGAGATCAGTTTTCAGGGATCTGTCTTAGATCACCTTTCTCTCACTCTTGAAATCATTAGCTGACAAGTTCTTCCTAAGCAAATTTTTCATCAGAATCTGGTACCCTCAATCACTGCAAAGGGGCTATTAGTTCTTAGGTACTCCCGCTGACATCAGTGGGGCCGCTTGTGGAGCAGGTTACCATTCACTCCAAGGGAGGAAGGCTATAATCTGGCATATTTATCAACCTGAAAGTCCAAAGCCTGAAAGTCCAAAGTCCATAGCCACTGACTTTTGAGAGGGGTGGACCACCATAAGTGTTCCTGAGGTCAGAGAGAACTGAGGGTGGAGAGCAAGCCCAGATTTCCTGGAGTTCCGGTCTAGATCTTCAGGAACAACCTCCTGTAGCTATCCAGTCAAAGGAAATTAAATGTGGGAATCTTTACAGGAGAATTCCTAATCCCATCCCTCAGTAGATGAGCACAGGCCTTTGTGGGAGGCTGTGTTTTGTATCAACAAGAGTTTTCAGTTTAAACATCTCATTCAGGTACATGGGACATGCATGACTTTTCATTGGCTACAGTCTGACCCTGTGGTACCATCACAGGATGATATGCGTCTGTCTTGTAATGGAGGCAAAGCTTCTTCTCTCGGGAGGTGAATTCAGAAATACAGCCAACCTACATGTGACTCACAGGAAGGAGCATATTATTTAGTTTCCCTTTATTATTTATAGTCACTGGGTTCCATTAAAGCTGTGGAGCTGCACGAATGTTTGCAAAACTGGAGCTGTATTCTTTTAACCCATACTGCACCTGGAAACACAATACAACATTGTATAATAGACACCTGGGGCTGTTATCAGGGGGAAGAAGGTAACGTGAAGTGATTTCAAAAGGAATCAGAAGAAGTGTTCAGTCATAAAGCTAATATTTGGCAAGGGAAAAGTGACGTGTCTATAGACAACACAAAAGATGTTTTCAGAGGACAGTGAATGGAGAGGGATGTAAGAAGGCTGTGCCAGATGGCAGAACCAACAAATGAGAAAATAAACTGTACCGCTCACAGGAATTTTACATGGCAGTGTGTAGTCTAGTGGGCTGTATTCTCAGCTGGTGTAGGCTGGAATAACCCCATTAAAGTCAACGAAGCCAGCAAGTCCAGCTGAGGACATGGAGAAAGATGTTTCTTTATTAAGCCTTTTTGTGTAAGCCACACTTTGGTGCTTTCCATGCTGTTGGTTTTCCCCTTGTAACACACTAAAGGCCAAATTGGGTTTACAAGGTTGTCAAGCAGCTTACAATGCCCAACCCTATCAGCATCATTGCTGCCACTTTCAGAACCAACACATGGAGAAGCGCTGCAATGCACAGCAAACAACACTCTGTGGACTGAAGCAAGTTGCCCATGCTGGGCAATAGTAACAAATGGTATACAGACAGGAATCGACTACAGCCTCGAAAACAGCCGTCTGAGCTTGCCTGCCTCTCACCAGCATACAGCCCAGGACTGCAGGACCAGAGGTGCTTGGGCAGTCGGCACTCCTAGAGAGATGTTACGCTTCATCTCCTCTGCACACCAGCTGCTTCTGCCTCTCCATTGTTTCCAGAGGAGGCAGGAATGAGCAGTTGCAAATCTGTGCACATACCAGCCAATCTGTTGTCCCATTATATTCCTAGATCTGCCCTGACTATGTCTAATGCAGCAGTGAAATCAGATGCAGGGCACTCTGTGCATTCAAAGCCTGTGAGCTATTTAAAGGAAAATCAAAACCTTTGACAAGAGGGAATTTTGAAGGGAACTAAAAATTGTATTCTATAGCATGTAGAATACATGCTTGTGATGAAATGACCAAGTCATATACAACAGATGACTTGCAGAACACCACCAGTGCTCAGCACAAAGCCATTTGTAGGGAACCAGAGCGCTTCTGTGAGGTTTTGCATGTTTTGCTCATATTTTCCTTTGGCAGTATGAATGCAAGAGAAGAATACACCACCTGATTTAATTTTCCCTCCAACTCATTTTCCTGGACCTCTGCAAGTCAGAATCCTCCACAAGCAAAGTTTTGTAGCAACGACCATCAAACCTCCAGGTAAATGGATAGAGAGAGTTTTGTAGTGGCTTGGAAAGTTCACTGTTCTCAAAGTGAGTCACTCTGTTAATTCCTCCCTCAAATTGCAAATGGCATTTCTTGAGTTTTTCTCTCTGTTTTTTATCCATCATCAAATGCCCTTTACCCTTGTGGACAACACCAAATAAATATGACCCTGTCGTATTATGGGTTAAGAGGAAGAGCCTGGAAGAAAAGTAGCAGATGACATAAGTACAGCACCAGCCAGCTCATGTATTCATCAACTAATCTCAGGCAAGCCTCCTGAGATGTTTATCAAGTTAAATGCTCAGTTCTTTTTTTTTTTCCCCCATGTTTTCCTGTTGTCTTTGGATTTGTTACCTATTCAGAATAGTCATTAATTCTTGTCTCAGTAAATAAAAGCACTTTGGAACCACGTACTGGGTCTTCTGGGTGAATTTTCCTGAACAGTTCCATTCCTGAGCACTGCAGTTCAGTAGCAAAACATTATGAATTGAAGCTTCATGAGTCCATTATGCAACTCCTCTCTAGATACAAGATGTCCTAATTTCTGAACAATGTGGACAGTTGCTGAGTTTTTTGGCATGGTGAGGATGTCTCTCAGGTCCTCCTCACTATGGTTATAACAGGACAAATATTAAGGACCTGGTAGTTTTCCAACATTTCTCTGCAACCCTCTCGGAGCTCACCAGAGCATCTACTTCCAATCAGAAGTCACTTGCTGCTATCAGCAGGGCAATAATGAGTTATTTTTCTGATTTGGCAGCTAATTTATAAATAAATAAAGCTAATTTAGGTATTTTTTCAGTGCTCTTTAGTGCAGCATAGAAGTATATCCTTTGTGCCCTCTCCAGGTTGGCTACACCAGTTTGTGTTTGTGCTGGAATGGCTAAAGCAGTACAGCTTATGCATACAAGCCATTATTTAACCACTGAGAAAATACAGAAGAAGAGCCTCTGCTGGCAAGTTGTAGCCTGAGCCTCCAGCCTCCTGCCTGTGACTGCTGCACCAGCAGTAACCTCAGGAGCAGGGTAGAAGGCAAGTGGGTTTCAAGAAATCACTTCCCTGTCAGTGTGGAAGTCCATTTTCAGAGCCTGTAGAGAAGAACAGGGTTGAGCAGGCTGCTCAGTTCTCCTTCCTCACTCCAGAGATACCTGGGGACCTCATCAGTCCTTGAAAGTTTGAGCAGAAACTGAAGTTCTTGTAGTTCAGGTGATTTTGAACGGCTCCAGGCAAGGAGGCCTCTCTTGCACTCTCTTCCCTACACGTGCACTCATCCATGTGGTACAGGCTGGAATTATAAATCTTAGTCTTGTGAATGAGGATCAGTCCTGGGACTAAGGAGGAAAAAGTTGGCATCCTCCACTTAACCTTATCTGCTGTAGTTAGTTAGGCTCTGTTTATAGTCAGTGGTCAATGATAGGTATCTTCCAAAAGCCATTCAGCCCACCAAGCTTACATTCCTTTTTTAGGATGTGGTAATTGCCCCCACTGGTGGCCAGTCTCCACTGACTATAGAGATAGGCTCTGTACCAAGGTTAGCTTAGATGCTTTTATCTAGGAGACTAAATTTGGGTAAAATGAATGCCCTCCTACATGACGAGATTTTATTAGTACTTTAGGCATGATCACCACAGACTATACCCAGCTGGGCTGCTGTAACCCCTCATTTGGTATTGCAACCTCCATTTCTTGGGCACTGCCTTTCTCCACTGACACTGTAAGTGGCCAAAGGTTGGCCATCCTGGATCACAGCAGCCAAAACCTGTCTTCCCTTTCTTCCGTTCAAATACCAGGGCTGTTGAACTTTATGTCTGAGATAGCATTTAAACTGCAAAAATAGCTTTCATTTCTTATTTATACATACGTTTCTTTGCCTCTGCTCAAGCTGCCTGAATGTCAGGTTTTGGCAACCAAGGCACAAAAGAACCAGGTAGGACTGGGACTAGAAGAGGCTGCTGTCTCAAGAGAAGTCAGGAGTGTCTTGGGGACAAGTCAAGCTCCCTGGAGGTAATGAGGAGATTTGATGAACCAGGGTCACTAATTCTGCTGGAGCATGGTAAGGCAGGGATGGGTGTTACCAGAACTCAGAGCCACATTTGCAACATATATTTAGTTGCAAGACATCCAGGCTTCATTTGCCATTGAGAGGGACCCTGCATAGTGAAGAGGACTCTCAACAGATTACTTCATCCATCTTGAAGACTATATCAGCCTATATTATTTGTAGGTTTGATCTCTATGGCCTAATTTTCAGAGACAGCTCTCACCTCCAGCCCCAGTGACTCTAACTATACTTTGGGGGATTTACTTCCTGTGAATTCTTAACTCACATAAATTGCCCTATTGATTACACGAGGGGAAATATTGCTGCTGTATATAAGAGCTGTGGGATTGGACTCTTGAGGGTTAAGATTCTCCTGGCTATGATCAGCTTCCCCGTTTGGTCAGCCTCCAATGAACTGAAGACAAGCAGAGCATCAGTGTATGGTATACAATTACATTTCTGACACATTGCATCTTGCTGTGCCATCTCTTCTTAAATCAGAACCTGTTTTCACTCTTATAATTTAATAGAGCATGATATGAAGCCTTGAATAGAAAGCATTTCTTCTAAACTTGACTAAAGATAGCTTTCCTTCCACAATGAGCTCATGGCTTTTTACTTTATCTTATGGTCAGTTGGCTTCCCTTTCACATATACATATATTTTATGAAGTGGATTCATACAAATGAGATCTCTAAATTATTAAATTACTTTGTGTTTTATTTTAATAGTTCCCTGTTACAAGAGTTCTCAGAAAAGGAGTTGGCCGTTATGCAAATGCACATTTTGTAGACATAGCACCTATTCTTGTACATACTCAAATGTAGTCAAGTATATACTCTTATGCTTTTCATTTGAAAAGCTGTAGCTTTAATGGCTGCTGTGAAAGAGTTTATTTTGCATACTTTTGTCACCTCTGGGTTTTGTTAATCTCTGTGACTGTAAATTTGCAAACTAAGTTGTATAAATTTGTTGATCAGGCGTAACATAAGGCCCTGTTCTAAGTAAAAACTGGGCCCTGTTCCTACTGAGTCACGTACCTGGAGCGAGGTTGTAGGAAAAGCTCTATTTTTTATTTTTCCAGCCCTCTAAGGCACAACAGTAGCTTCAAGGCTGTGCTACATTATCTTCTGCTTTCCAAGGTCTTCTGTTAACTCTGGGAAATGGACATCTGCTGGGAATGCTCTGTACAACTCCTGGTAGTATTTTAAAGAGAGCTGTATCTCTGGGCCAGAGGTTCTCTGCCATATCTGTCAAAAAACAAATTGCTTAAGGGTGGCAAGAAGGGAATTCACATTCCCAAAGTTCAGTCAAATAAGAAAGCCCTGCTCATACTGCCTCATTAGCCTGGCATTGGTTTGCGGGACTGTGTGCCACCGCAGCCCATATTTGTTCAGGAGAGCTGTGACTGATTACCAACAATGATGCGACTGATTACTCTGAGGGCCTGAAGAGACTTGCAAGGGGATTAACAATGGAGAACAGAAAATGCTCTTGGCACAAATGACCTCATTAGAATAGATTTATTTATGGAAAGAAGACAAATTTGAAGGTGTCATTTATATTCCAAGGAAAACCTCTTTGTGCTTCAAGAGCACAACACTTTTAACATATTTACTCTGTTAAGGATATTCAGGACCAATGCATTAAATGTGATGGTGAAAATGAATAAGGAAATTTAAAAAAAAAAAAAAAGACAAGTAGGAGCCAAGGTTAGATTGCATGTATGTTAGAAGCTGTGTCTGTTGACTCAAAAAGCTGTAACATTGGTTAAAGGAATTCTGAGCTTGTTTGCAGGAGGGTAAAATTTCAACAGACTTGCCAAAGTCTGAAATATTAAAGTGACATTAAGACTACTTGATTACACCTCACTGGGTCAATGTGACTTTTCAGTGTGACTTTTCACAAAGCATTTGTTACAATGTCCAGAAATCTGCTGAACAACCAGATTCAAGTATTTCCTCCCACTACTAGCCTACTATGACTGGAAAAAAGAGGAAGAAAATCAAAGTGCAGTGTCCTGTGCAGATTAGCAGGGTAGCCAAAAAGACATCTGGCAAGTGGCAGAAATTCAGCCATGGATTCCTTTGTCTCTTACTCAAAGGGAAAATAACGGGAGGAGATGTCCTGTTGCACTACTACCTTGTTTTTGTACTTTGCACTTGAAACAAGAGACCTGATTTTGATCTTCAGCGTAAACCTGATCTCCAAAGAGACCAACACAGAGGGGATAAGCACTGAGCACTTAAAAAATCTAAACCATGACCAAATTACTCCACCAAGTTACTCCACCACCTCTCTGGGCAGCCTGTTCCAATGCTTGACCACCTTTCCATAAAGAAATTTTTCCTAATTTCCAACCTAAACCTCCCCTGGCACAGCTTGAGCCCATTTCCTCTCATCCTATCGCTAACTACATGGGAGAAAAGACCAACACCCACCTGGCTACAACCTCCTTTCAGGTAGTTGTAGAGAGCGATAAGGTCTCCCCTCAGCCTCCTCTTCTCCAGGCTAAACAATCCCAGTTCCCTCAGTCACTCCTCATAACACTTGTGCTCTAGACCCTTCACCAGCTTTGTTGCTCTTCTCTGGACATGCTCCAGCACCTCAATGTCTTTCTTGTAGTGATGGGGCCCAAAACTGGACACAGTATTCCAGGTGTGGTCTCACCAGTGCTGAGTACAGGGGGACAATCACCTCCCTGCTCCTGCTGGCCACACTATTCCTGATAAAGGCCAGGATGCTGTTGTCCTTCTTGGCCACCTGGGCACACTGCTGGCTCATGTTCAGCCAGCTGTCTACCAACACCCCCAGGGCCTTTTCTGCCAGGCAGCTTTCCAGCCACTCCTCCCCAAGCCTGTAGCATTGCATGGGGTTGTTGTGATCCAAGTGCAGGACCCGGCACTTGGCCTTGCTAAACGTCATACAGTTGGCCTTGGCCCATCGGTCCAGCCTGTCCAGGTCCCTCTGCAGGGCCATCCTACCCTCGAGCAGATTGACACTCCCACCCAGTTTGGTGTCATCTGCAAACTTACTGAGGGCGCACTCAATCCCCTCATCCAGATCGTTGATAAGATATTAAACAAGACTGACCCCAGAACAGAGCCCTGGGGAACACCGCTTATGACCAGCTGCCAACTGGATTGCCAACCAACTGTCAGTTGGTTGTTCATCATTTTATCATATTTTACTTCTCTGTTATAACTGGGTTATATTTTTTTTAAAAGAAAAAAAACAAACTAGAAGGTTCCCCTGCTCTTAGCTGTGAGTATTTTGCTGTATGGCTCATAACATTTGAATGTATGTATATCCTACCTGAACAGTAAGAGCCTTAACGGAAGTACTATGCCCAGTTCCTCATCAACCATTAATAATGTTATGGTTAACCAATACCTGAGCACTGTATCATAAAGCATGTGCTGATTTTGACTCTTTGTAGACTGCAGATCCCCATTATTTGAAAAAAAAGGGTTTGTATAGGTGACTGTCTCCATTACTTAAGCTATTCAAATCCAATTAGCTTTTTCCAGAAGGTACTTTATCTCATTACAGTTCTCTCAACTTAAAGAATAAAACAAACAAGCAAAAACTACAAACCCAACCTCACTGTTCCCAATGTCAAGAGGAGTTAATGTCCTGCTTGCCAGAAAGTGAGCAGTGATGCCAATGCTTCTAGTCAGGCATGTTCTTTGACCTCATCTAAGCGGTGGGGAGCAACTCTGATGTTCATTAGAGACGCTCATCACTGTCACAAGAGAATGGCGAGTCTTCACACCTCTCTGCCTACATCACAACAGCAATGGCCCACCATGGTCCTCATATTCCAGCAGCAAGAAGCTTTTGAATGTAACTTGACTTTGTAGGTAATCACAAGCCTGGCTACGGCGTTTGAAGAAGAGGCCCAAGTTGTGCTCTTGACTCAAACAGCAGTGCCCATATGCTGATAGTGTAGCACATGGGTGAGGATTTCCAGGACTCAGGCCCAACGTAGTTGTTTCTCACACAGGATTTCACCCAGTCAAGTGGAAGCGAGATGCTACCACACACCAACTTGGTTTGCCATCTGGACACTGCTGGAAGCATTTTGCTTCTCATAAACAGACTGAGATCATCTTTCCTCATTAGCTAGGTCATTGAATAGGTAGCCAAGTTATCGCACCATGTTATAACATGCACACATCAGTGCTTAATCACTTCTGACCAACAGCCTTCAAGTTACAAAAATAAGGACAGATCTCTAATTTTTATGTTTCTTTGCTGAAACATGCCCCAAACCCATGTTCAATGCTACTTGGCAGTGTGAACAAGCACCCGGTCATTTACTCAGCACTGAGACTGACTGGCGGCTCAAAGAGAAATGCCCAGATGTTCCTGTTCATTTCTTGCCACGTTGCAGGACTCTGGCAGATCTTGTAATCCAAGAGAGGACTTGTAAAACCAGAAAGAGGGAGAAATAAAGCCCAGATATGCTGGGGAGCCCATGAGACCAAAGAACAAGCTGTTCTGCCAGTGACTCAGAAGCAACCTCCTCCCTTAGGAGGCATTATATGTTTTTTTGTTAGAGGGCAGGATTTGGATTAATGAGAGCCTTGATGGATATAAATAATAATATTGCTATTTGGGAACTTGCACAGTCAAGAAAACCAATCCAAACAATCTGTGAGTGCTCATAAAAATTGATAGCCCCTGAACTGAAGCAATGTAGGGCTTGGCAAGTTAGATCTCTAACCCTTTTGTCTGTAGCAGGTGCGGGTGCTGGCATGCAGGTAGGACTCGGTAGTTGCCAGGGATTGAGCAAACTGAGAATTGGGTTCAAAACTGAACATCACCAACAAGCCTGAGAGAGAGAAAACAAATATGCCAAAGTGGTTTTAAATGAGAGGATTGCAGAACCTTTGTTAGTGATATCAAAAAAGACAATTTGACGCACAACTCCTCTGGTCTCTGAGGCAAAGCCTTTGTGTCTGCAGTGCTATATTTTACAATATCAGATTCTGCAGTAGTGCAAAATTGCATGCCGTGACCCTTCCATCAGATCTGCGTAATCCTAGTTTCTTTCAGTGCATGGACTCAGAAGGAACAGCATCATAGACATTGTTACTTTATCAGATGACCTAGGCAGAAGCTGGGAGTGCTGTGGAGGGCATAGCTGGAGGCAGATGAGGGGACATAGGACACAAATCCGTAGGAATTCAATATCCATTTGTTATGCTGCTCACAGAGCACTGTGCTTACCTGAGACAACATTTGCAGCGAGCTTCAGCACCACGTTCTGCTTTGTAACAATGGTGAGACCTGACAGCAGAATTTCCCTGTGACGTTTGAATGGTTAAACAGGTTTTCTTTCAGAAACTAGGGGAGGCATGACAAGCATTATTATGATTAATGAGTGTTGTTATACTGCCGGTTTCCTAGATGTGTGGTAGCTAATTTTAGCCAACGCACCAACTCTTTGTGCAGTCACATGAAAACACATCAGTCTATGAGGAATGTGCACAGCTACATGCTGGGCACGTGAATTTTAGACGTCTGCAGAAGTGACTAACTGATTCTCTTTAAGCACCCTCTCTCTCCTGCCCTCCAGGTTGGCCTCAAAAGCTGGGGTCACAGATTTGTCTCTGGATGCTTGTGTCCAAAGTTTTGCCCTTCCAGTTACTAATTTTGCCTGGCTCTGCAGAATGATTTCAGGGTATCCTGAAAGCACTCTCTTGGCCACTAGCTGTTCTTTGCCCCAAGCTAACTAGCTGTGAAAGTACTGCTCAGGAACCTAGAGTCACCCATCCTCACTGAATGCATGTCCCAATGCTGTTGAGATCTTAATCATCGAGTTGGAACACTGAGGAAACCGTTGCAAGACAGTCTCAGTCTTAATGACATGTCCATGCAGCACATACCCAGAATTCAGTACAGGCAGCATTTGCAGAAGCTGGATTAGGCAACTCTACAGAGCCCAAGATTACCATCCAGGGAGGAGAGCAGAAATAACAAGCGTCAGAAATGCAGTCATTTCAACTGAGCCCTAATCCTTTATTCATTCCAAAGACAACTTTATAGATGACTAAATGACAGGTTTGCTTTTGAAATGCAGCAATTACTGCTGATTTGAAGGAATGGTACCAAGATTGATAAACTTGCCAACTGCTATTTAGCTGGCCTCTCAGGGAGATTGTGACACTGTCCTGGGGGAAAACCCACTTTTTTGATACTAATGATTAGGCTGAGCTCCTGGGTGATGCTACAAAGGTTGCCTCCTAAGCGTGCGACCATGCTACAGTCACCAACAAACAGGAGTTTCTGGATGATCTCTTCAGTGACCCTTGCAGTTGGATCTCACCAGCTGTGGATGAACCAGTGACCACTGTCACCATTTGTTATAGTCAGAAAGACAAGGCAAGGTGACTGAAAACAGGGGCTTTGAAAAAATTGGATGACTGCCTGGTTCTGTGTAACACCAAAAAACTGCTGCTTTGCTGACATTCATGTTCCTACACACCGTATTACTGTGTCTGTTGGCATGGTTCTCACAGATGCTCAGACTAAAATTGACCCACTACAGCCACTGGTTTGAATGACCGCATAACCTGGGCTGCAGGGTTTAACCCATAACCTTGCCACTGCTAAGCTGATCCAGGCCATCATTCCAGTGGGGTGGGAGCATACCAGGACAGTCCTGAATGAATGGTGACTTTCTTTTCCAGCTGGTGTACATCAGTGTGAGAAAGCACTCAGACACAAGATTTCTCATAAAGTCACCAGTTAGGGTGATATATCATACAGGTGCTAAGTGGTCTGCCTGTGTTGTTCTTTGTCTAACTTCATATTTTGCATCTTACAGGAGTCTGGCCAGTCAAGGTGGGACTCATCTCACCTGACATCAGGTGTCTCCATCTGAGCTGGCCTTTATCATCAGTGAAGAGAAGTAGGTACTTTGTAAGGCATGAGTCATCTGCCCTCTTTTAGATGTCTGCATTGGGGTGAGATGACTCACGCTCTTCCCAATGACTACAAAGGAATTTCAAACTGCAAGCTCAGATAAAGACATTTATATTGTAATGTCTAAAGTTAGATGAGTGGAGCACTGTTCTTAATATCTTGAGGTGTGCCAGTGGCCAAGTCTTGCTCCTGATCTGTCATTTCTAAATAAAACAATACATTTGCCCTGAGAATGATCTGTCTAATTCCCACCTACTTAAGTGGGCACTCTCAAACTGAAAATAGCCCAGTTTCAAATAAAGGGTTTAAAATATCTTATGGAAATGACTCCTGTCCCTGGCTTCCTTCTAGCCAGCTTCTATCTTTTGCTGCTGTTTTACAGTCACGTCTTCCTATTATTTTTTTAAATTATACTTCTCCAGCCTTCTTCTACTCCCGATGAGCAGCTGGGAGACAAACAAAGCATGCAAGCAGTGGACACAGCAAAGAGAGAAGCTGAGACATACCACTAATACTACCAGCTGTATGAAATAAAGTGATTACCCAAAGGATTTTATTTCACTCTTGTCTCTTTTATTTTTTAAAAAAATTAGTAGTTACTTATGACAGCAATACAGACTTCTCCAACAGAGTGATCTTAGTGGGCAGTGTCCCTTTAAATTAGATTTTTCTAATCAAATAACTAACTTCATCAAGCAGCCAAAATCAATGCTTTGTATTAGACATGGTCCCAAACCCATTAAAGCCTTATTATTCAAGCATGTGCCTCCCTTCAGCTTTTATCTCCCCTCAAGGGTTTTCATAGTAAAGCAGGCTTTTTTTTTTTTTTAATTAGCCCTTCTGCCCTGGAGTCTTCTATTTGATTTTCTAGTATTCAGGGAATTAATTTTTTTTAACTACTCAACCCTTGAATAGAAAATTTTGCCTCTTAGTTCTTCATTACCAGTGATAATAAAGCTTCCTGGAAGACATTCTGGTAATGCAGAGACAGAAGCGCACAAAGGCGAAGCGACACTTCAAAGGGCCATTATCTCTGATATTGGAATCTCATTCATCTAACTCGCTCCTAAAGGACAAGTTAGCAATTCACAGGGGCGCAGTTCACATGTACATATGAAGTGGCATGAAAGGCCCCTCGGTTCAGCAGAGCTGCCTGATCCCAGTGCCCTTGAGCGTGTGGAGCTTTATGAGTGGTGGTGGTATATTTTTATATTTCCTTGACATTGTTCAGTTTCATGTGGAGAACCTGTGACTTGCTTTGCTGTTTCTTTGTGTGTCATGGGGGACCCAGAAATGGTTGTACATGGAGTACAGTTATTGTACGAAGAGCAATCTGCATGTTTGCTGCCTTCCCATGTATGCTGGGCAACCTGTGACCACTCACCAGCCAGCAACATGCAGTACCATGACTACCCAGTGTACGTCTCCGTATCACCGATGCTGTGCCTTTGCTGCTTAATCGTGGTGTACCTCACCAAAAGTATAACCAACGTACACATAGTCAATGCGTAGTTAATCAATGTACACGTATTCAACGTGCATAAGTATATGTATCGTGCATTGTCTTATCCACTGGAAATATTACATGCACCTATTCAGGAACTGTAATTTTATTAATGAGATAAGGGCATTGGAGCGTATTGTCCAAGGGACTCCTCAGAGCTAAGTCCACATGCTGGACCCAATTGCTATCAGCGACTGGTGGATCTGTATCGTGAACACCATCCCGTAAGAGCACTAATGAACTCAGAGCTGCTCGGAGGGCCTGATCCCAGCATGCCAACATCAAGGCAGAGGGGTTCACCCCGGCATGCCATCGTCAAGGCAGAGGAGCTCATCCCGTGCTGCAGCAGCCGGGGCTTCCAGCAGCAGAAGGGCTGCAAGGTTGCTATCGCTTTTTCTATTATTTCCATCCTTTACACAATAAACCAGCGAGCCAGCCTTGAGTGCTGCTGCAGCAGATGTTGCACCTTCATGGTGCAAAACAGCATGGTGCTGACCTGGGCGGAACAGCCACACCCTCAGTAATTTTCCGTTGTGGCAGGTAACCAATGCTTCTGTCTCCTTTCCTTTACCAAAGGCTTACACTTACCTTATTTCTGTGCTCCTTTGGCAACTGCCAAAGTCTCCGTACCTTGCTGAAAAACTGGGATGTGGAAACAGAGACCAAGAAACTAAAGCTTTCAGCAAGAGAGAAGCTCAGGAGCCAGTAAGTGAGTGGGAATTTGGTGAAGTTTTACCTCTGTTTTTTTCAAATTAGACATCATTGCGTGAAGAAAATTCAATGCGAATTGTCAGCAAGTTGTTTTCCAGAGCGTGAGGCAGTTTCAAGCAGTAACTTCAAAAGGAAACTGTTCTCTTCCTTTTAGTGAAAACCTAAAAGTAGCCATTTAACTGTCTATGCAAATTATTTCATTCAGTGATCATTTTGCTCCGGCTCCCAAAATCCCCAAAGCCTGGGGACTTCAAGGTTGTGCGCTGTTTTGGGGAAAAACACAATAATAGCAGATGAAAAATGGAATATGTTGAAATAGTGTAAAAGAACTAAAATTGCCTGAAATGGCTGTCAGACAGAAAATTTTGCCTTGCTTTCTTGATCCAATAGGGTAATTTTCAAAGTTAATTGCTTCTTAGTATAAGCTTGTCAGAAGCGAACCCCAGCCCAGTACGGAGGCCTCTGAATTGTGTATTAATTTTCATACTTACTCTGTACATTTTCATATTTAAATTGGGTTGCCACAGAACCCCTGATCCATCCTGCCAAGGCGATCCTGACAAAAGGAGACTTAGGGCAGAGCTTAGCACCATCCTACTCGCCGCATGGGCTTGGAGATACAATTTTCTTCGTTCTGCGTCACCCGCATGGCAGACAATTTCCCCTACAGTTGTGTGCGCTTCTCTGCCTCACGTTCCTGTGGGGTCCACACACATGGGGGGAGCGGGCTGGCCCTGCAAGCAGATGGCTGGCTTTGCAGTGCCCCACATGTACTTATTTCTCTTGCAGCTCTCTGATGGGACTCCAGGAGAAGAGGGGGATCATAGACCAGCTGTGCTGTGCTTCAGCCTGCTAGAGGGGTGCCCATGACTGCTGCTCAGGAGAAGGCCTGGCCATCTCTTCCTTCAATCTCAGTAGCCCGTCTGGCTTAGGTACACTGAGCCTACAGGTCCGCCCTTGAAATCCTTTCACAAGAAGAAGTAACCTGCAGCAAATCACCTGCTTTTTGGCCTTCTCCTATGCTTTTCTCCACAGGATTGACTTGAATAAGCACCTGGCAGCAAGCAGAGTAGCATACAAGGAATATGGACTGAAGCACCAGTCTTTGTGGCCAGGTCCACCTTCCAGACCTGACTCACCTGCAAGGGCATGGACTTAGCTGTCCATGGCTGGTGAGGGTCCTGGTGTACCTGATACGCTGAGGCATGTGGACAGCACAGGCTGTTCACAAGCAGTCAGGAGCTAGGCAAGACTGTGCTTAGATGGTTTTCAGCAGAGGAGACAAAACAATGGGCAAAATGGGAGTTTCACCCATGATCAATGCACAGCCTGCTGGCTCTGCCCCTTGGGCTGCACTGTGACCTTGGGCAGTGTTGCCCCAGCTTCCTACCTTCCTCTTCATGTCTTGTAGATGGTGCTGGAGTTGAAACGGTCTGGGGAAGCGATGTGATCTGGGCGTTATTAAGATCTGTGAAGGATGCGTGTTACAGGAGAGCATGGGGGAAGAACCTATGTAGTTACAAGATTCTAGCAGGCTTTCCTCTGCAGATACCCCAAGTCCAGCACCACAGGGGTTAATAGAAACCTGGGTTGTGGTTTTTTTTTTTTCAAATTGTATCAAGAACTGGTTGACAGCTGCTGCAAAACCACTCTGTATGGAGGCTTGCCTGTCACCCACAGGTGGGCATGCCATCTCAGCTTGTGGTATGCTCCATCCTCAGAAAGCAGGTATCTTTTTGTTCCCCATTTTTCCATTAGTGTCACGTTAGGGTGGATTTTAGCATGTTGCATCATCTGGACCTGTGTTTTTTCTGGTGAGTACAGTAGGCCAAGCCAGGCTAGCTCATGCTATACTGGAAAGTAACTGGAAATCCCCAGAGCGGAGTGTCCCTGGTGCTTGTTCCAGTCTGTGCTGGGGGTTTCTGACCCCTCTGACCTGACACCTTACCTGCTTATGTGAGTGCTCCCAACCCTGGTCAAGTCCAATCAAGGCTGTTTATTGTCATAAATCACAGATCTTTGCTAAGTTAGGGAGGACATGAGGACACAGATTTCATAAATGTGTGAGCCAGGGATTTTGTGTGCTCCATGTCCTGAAGCTGGCTGGCTGGCAACCTGATGAATATGCTGCTCTTAAAAATATGTGCCATGAATGGCATTTTTAATACAGACTATTTGCTTGGGACATTGCTAGCTGACTGAAAGAGAAGTTTCCCTTTGTAGCTAGATCATGGTTAAGAGCACACCAAACATGCCAGCTATGCTACGTTTTAAAAACAAATACCTAGCTCTTATGAACTGTTTAGATCATTAGCACATCTAAAAGCGACTCAGGAAATAGGACTGCCTCAGGCCTTTAGTAGCCATCTAGTCTATCCTTCTGCTCCAAGGCAGAATCAATTAGATGTAAACCGCTTTTCACAGCCATTTTCTTAGTCTGCTTTTGGAAACCTTCAGTGACAGAGATTCAGTAAGCACTCCAGGCAATCTCCTCCAGTGTCTCACAATGCCTAGAGTTAGGAAACTTAACTTTCTGCCCTAAGTCTCCCTTGCTGCAGTTTAAGTTCCCTTCTCCTTGTCCAGCCTGTGGTGGAAAGACTATTCCCTGCACATCAGCAGCAGCATGTTTGAGGGCTGCAGTCCTCGTTCTTCTCAACCTTCTGTTTTCCTTCCTCATCTCACTGAGGACTGTCTATTTGTACAGTCTTTTCTCACCAATGGTGTTATCTAGACACCCCTCCCCTCCTGGGTCATTGCTTTCCCCTGAACTACTGAAATACATCAACTGCTTTTTTTTGGTGTGCTGTTAGATGCCAAATACGGGGCCCAGCACTGCGATTCTCACAGTGTCTAATGTATGACACTCACTTATCAGTGTGAATCAAGTGTCTGCCTTTTTTCACTGCAGCACAGTATCATCCATGCAGGTGAAGTCTGGAACTGTCACCCTTCGGTCTTTCTGCAGAACTTCTGGTGGCTGGGAAGACCAGGAGCCACAGAAGTAAAGCAACTTGTGCACAGTCTCCCTCTGGATCAGAGGCAGGGGTGGGAACAGGCAAGAGGAGGTTGCTTTTAGAGAACTGTGTGAAAAGTGAGGAAAAGACATGGGAATGCGCGTGGCAGGGGTTCAGAGGAAAGCCTGCAGGCTGTCTGTAGGGGTTCTCGTTGTCAGAGTTGCAGCCAGTTCCCAAATCACCCTCCTGCATGCCAGCCCAACCGGGAGCATTCACTGTTTGCTCCAGACAAAACCAAAGCAGCTATCCGAGCATGTGCAGCCTTAAGAAGTTTGCTAGGTGATGAAGGCTGTACATCACACTAAATCAGGACCTTGGCTCACTCGGATACACACCTGGAGTCCTCCATGGGTGGTTTTCTGCTGTTGTTGGAGCAGGGTTCAGAAGTGAGGTTCAGAAAACAGCCAGCAAAGCAAACACTGCCATGCCATAGGGGCATGTCAGGCCTGACTCCCATGTCTCTCCACTGCGCTGTTGCACGATGCATGGCTGAGCGCAGCCCCTCCATCTCTCACTAACACAGCGCTAGGCCGGGAGGTGCAGCGCTGAACTCAGAGAGGTCACAGCAATGTGATGACAGCACCAGCGCAGAGTCAGCGCGCAGGAAGGATGCTGACGTGCGCAAGGGTGGCAGGATGGGGATGAGAAAGCAGGACCCAGAAAGCTCTGAGTGTATTGCTCCCTTGTTACCAATTTCCATTTGCATTGAGAAGGCAGCTTTTTTTCCTAATCATTGCCAACACAGGGCATATTTCCTGACTATTTCCTTCTCCCTTCATGCAGCAAGGAGTGGTGCAGTCAGGTAAGCTGCTCTCATTGAAATCCAGATCACTTGGAAGTGAGAAAGTCTGGGTTTGAAGCAAGCCACCTTTTATTTTCCCTTAATGCCCTATTGTTCGGCAGGCTCTGACAATGCTTGAGCTCATGTGCACAGCATCCACATCTAGAAGGAAGGCGTACCCCAGTGAAAAGACACACAAGGCTGTCATCTTGGCTGCAGAGAAACAAAAGCTCCAGGAGGCACTGCTGTTGGGAGCAGAGGGTACGTGGAGCCTTGCAGCTGTCACACTCCGAGTGAAGCTCCCTACTCACTCACCTCCTGCCATCCGCTCTCATTGGGGCTCCAGATATTTCCCCCTCCCTCTCCTTGTCACTGATGAGCCCCCAGGGATGCCAATGCCATACTTTCTCCTCTGCAGCACGAACAAGAAGCTCTGTTCCGAGCTCGGTTTAGTAGGAAGCTTCACACCACTAATTAGAAAAGATTCCGGGTTTGGTTGGGGTTTTGCTGTCTGTTTTGTTGTGGGTCTGCAGTGATGAGCTGGCTCCCACACCCCCAGCAGGGTTAATTATTTATGAATGTTCCACAGAGACCTGTCAAAAAATTATTAAGCCAAACACCGGCTGCACTGCTTGGCTGTTGTGGCAGTCGTTCTCACTGATCACTGGCAGAGCAGGACAGAGTCCTTATTAAAATAGGTAGGCTCCCTAATTGCTTCCTCTGGGGAAAAAAAGGCCCTTTCCAAATCCTCATCTCCTTGGAAAATAGCAGACCCAAAATAGCTATTTATATCTGTATAAAAATACATACATAGGTATTTACATGACTGTAGTTAATGCATATGAACTAGCATGTGCACACAGGCATTAGAGAAAGGTGATAATGATATCTTGAGTGTCTTCTACATGGTGCGAGACAGTGGGCAGGCCGGTGCTATGGTGGTAGGCGGATCTCACCAGGCGTCACAGAGAAGACAGCTCAGTACACATGTGCAAGGAGAGAGAGGCAAGTATCTGGTTCCCTTCGCACTGGGCCCTGACGGATAGTCCCTGCCTTGCTGCCCCCTTTGCTACACCACAATGCCATAGACCTTCTCCCAGCCTGTGGTCCCACAGGCCAGCACCTTCGGGCAGGGGCAGGAGAGAGGCTGGTCACTCTATATTCACAATATTTTGCAGTATTTGCACTCTAAAAAAGCAGGAGACCAGTTTACCATGTGTGTTGGAGCACTGGTATCAGTACTTTGCCCACTGATCCATATTTCTGGGGAGGGCTGAGACTGGTGAATGGTGTGTCCAACTCAAACCTTTATCTCCTATCAAACTCATATATCCTAGACACCTGCTGTGGTGTGATCAGTGCTGTGCTGGAGATTTGGGGCAAGGTGAGGATGGATGAGGTGGGGACATTGACCCAGTAACTATCTGCTGTTGTGCAGTAAGTGCTGGCCACAGAGGCTTCAATACATGATGGAGACGTCTGTTGTGAGTCCATCACCTTTTTGTTGTACAAACAGTGAGGTTTGCTTCCCTGGATGACAGGTCTCTCCAGTTCAGAACTCGATGCAGCTCCTGTTCTGATGGCTGCATGCAGCTTCTCCTCTGCCACTAAAACCTGAACGGGCTAAAAAGAGAAGTGTGTGGGGGGGGGCAATACAGCCATTTCTGGTCCCCCCATAACTCTGTTCTACAAATTTGCCTAGTTGTGCTAATGGCCACCCACATCCTGCTGTGTTAAGTAACATATTCCAGCACTTGAGTACGTTTTGGGTGAAGAATCACCTTTCACTTATTTGAACCTGCCTCCTGCTAGTTTCGCTTAATGGCCCTTACCTCCTGTATTGGAGGAGAAAGTGAAAACCTTTTTCTTGTTCTCCACCTTAAGATCATTCATGACTTTACAGACCTTTAGTATCCCCCTCTGCACTTTCTCTTTTGCAGGAAAAAGAGTCCCAGAAACATTAACAATGTTAAGTTTCATCTGCCATTATATTGCCCATTCCCCTTGCAACCCTTTGCATTTGGCTTTCATTTTACTACACCTATTAACTTGAACTTTCAGAGCCAAAGAATCGGTATATCCTGGAGCCCTAGCTCGTATACACAAGTGAGAGCCCTTCTGCTGTGTTGGAAAGCTGCTTCAAAGCAGGTGGCCTTGGATATGATTATGGTGTCCCCAAGGAGAGCTTAATTTATAAATCTCCTGAACAGAAATTCCTAAAGATTTCGGAAGCAGCTAGCCCCAGCCTGCTGGCTGAGCCTTGCGCCTTAAAACAGAGGACCCAATCCTAGTAGCTGATGCCTTTGGGAGAGGTGCAGGACATTGATCAACATAACTGGCTCCATGTTCTGCTCTGCTGTAGTGCAGGGATAGAACTACGTAAGGTATGCAGGGTCTTGCCTTACTCCAGTTTTCAGAGGTAAGAGGCTGCTTTCTGCACTGCCACCAGTCTGTGGTATTTAAAAGCCTTAAAGCACTGGTAGCAAAGGGCAGCTGCCCATGGGTTAGGTACAAAAATACTTTGTTTTGACCTGGAATGCAGTTCCTCTGTTCCTAGGTTTGCAGTGTCATGTGCCACCAGACCAAAAGGAAGATGCATTTGTGAAATTCTATAAATAAAACATTTACCATAAAATGGGGCAGCTACATTTACGTGAGCCTTTGCATCTCTCTGCCATAGATGTATCCCTTACATGCCCAAAAGATGGGTGAGGTGAACGAGGTAAATGCTGAACTGTGAATTCCTGAGCCATCCAGCCTGTTACTAATTACCGTGATTAAATATTGACAGAGTGACTGCACACAGGGCTCCCAGGCAGAGATCAGTACCCCTCCGTGGCGGCAGCAGAGAAATCCAGACAAAGAAATAGCTCCCTGAGCACTTACACTGCAAGACCCCAATCCATCCTACAATTAATGTCCCCCAGGGACTGCAGCATGCGTGAGAGCTCACACAGCTCTAGCAAAGGGGGTGGTGGGTGTCGGGAGGTTTCTGATCCAAAAATTTTGCCTTTGGGATTCCCCTTGCTGCAGTCTCCAGCAGCTGGTAGGGTGAGTGGGATGAGGCAGCACAGTGGGATCTGCTTCCCTGCAGCAAAGAAAGGTTGTTACTCAGGAGAGGAGTAGGGTCCTGCTGCTCTGGCTGCCAACCCCAGGGCATCCTCAGGGAAGCTTCCAGGCTGACCTCATGGTCCTGCTTGGCTACCTCCCTGTATGCCTGCACAGGCTGGCAAGTCTGGTAACTGCATCCCCCCCACCCGCTCCCTCAAGCATCTTATACCCTGCTCTTTTGCGGGTCCAGGTAAGAGATCAGGACAAAAGCCTGTAAATGTATATTTGAGATTGCCCCTACCGAGGAAACCATTTAATCATATGTCTTGAGTTAAGAGGGTGCTGTGCAGGGATGCACAAACTCCCATGACACGGGAAGATTTTTGCCCAGGAAAGACTTGCTGCCAGAACGGGGAAGCCTCTGGAAGCCGTAGCTCTTTCTCCCCCCGCCTCCTCTTCCCCAACACTGCTGGTTAACGTGCTGGGCCGTGTGCCAGGGGAGCAGATGTACTACTCATGCTTTCTCCTCCCCATATTGTGGCCGTGTCCAGCACTGATTTTGCCTGTGGCCATTTTTTAATGCAGCAGCTGACTTGGCCACAAGCGAAAAATACAATACGATCCCTTGCAATTGCAAACTGCCCAAAGCCATCTGCAGCCCTGAGCTCCTTCTCCTCTGGGAACAAGGAGCAGAGTCTGCGAAGCTCTCCTGTATCCAGTGTGTCCACTAGCCAAAACCCCATTCCTTCTTCATTGGATCTTCCCTCTTCATCTCTTCAAATCATATTGGGCAGCCGCAGAAGCCAGGATGAGTCTGTGCCAGGCTAGTACTCTTTGAGCAGCAGAATATTCATGTTCTCAGCTCAAACCTGCTCCCATGCTAAGGTTTTTCACAAATGCTGCCTGTTACTTGTGTTAAGAACAGCCACTACTCATAATTTGAAGCTCTAAAGAGCCTCTGCTTTGTGGGTGAGCTTTCTTGTCCTGATGCCAGGCAGAAAAGTGCTTTCCAGGAGAAATGTTTGATTTCGAAAGTGATGATAGAAGCAGTAGCATTTGAGATTACACTTTCAGGAAAACACTGAAGAAACCAGGTTGTATGTTAATACAAATTGTTGCAAGGCACCAATTTCTCTGTTCCTCTGGCTTCACGCTGCAGTATCGAGCAGTTTTGCCCCTGCAGGGTGAAGGGCTGCAGCTGCGGCAGCCGAAGAGGGGGCTGGATGGGAGCACCCTGGCTCTGGCTTCCCTCCTTGCTCCCCCGGGAGCGGCCAGGGTGGGGGGAAAGAGGGAAGAAGTTATGTTGCAGCTCCTTTCCCCATGTGAGGTCAGAAGCTGCAAAGACAGATGGAGACAAGGGGCCAGAGAGAGGACTAAGGTACTCGCTTGTGGTGGGTTTTTATCCCCTTTCGGTGTAACCTTTGATGGGGATAGCCCATGTTAGGAGCTAGTGGCAGCCTTGAAAGGCACTCACAGTACCTCCTTATTTGGGATGGGGAGCAGAGAAGACAGGACACAATGTATTTATTATCCATCCCAAACATAATCAACAAGCTGTTAATTATCAGGCTGTAGCATATACAGCTGTAGCATACGTGGCTTATATGGGAAACCGTTGTTTAAACAAAATATCAAGGATGATATTCCTTTGGCTTGTGGTTTGCCTGCACTTCAGTATGAGCCTGGTACGTTTCCAGTTAAGCAGAGCTGAGCTGCTCCTCTTGGGGAGAAGCCTGAGCCCGCCCCAGGTTTGTGGGTGGGTTAGGAGGGGGGTCAGGGAAGCTGGGTCTTGTTCCCCTCCACCTCAGGTTTGTCCCCTGGCGCCAGGGGAGCTGCTGGGCCTGAGGGGGCTATTGTAACCCAGACGCAGGTCCCACACATCTGGCCTGATTTATTTGTTTTTAGCAGCTGAAAGCTGCTCGGTGGCCAGCAGCGGGAGAAGAGCTTATCTGGTGGGAATGATGGGGAAGGTGATATGGGAATTTATAGGGAGGGAAATACACTTTGTCCTGATTTCTCCAGGTCCTTTTGAGATCTTGAGACAACCAAAAGGAGCTTCAATTCAGTTCTTGCACTTTTCATGATACCTTAATATTTGTTAATTAACACAGTTGTGAATTCAAGTACTCAAACATTCGTTGTTGTTCGTGTGTAACCTCCACCTGCAGTTCAGGGTTAGCCACAACTCAGGACGAACATCCTTGTCCTTAAGCAAACAGCAGTGAAGCACATACAGGAGGACTGACAGACCGTCATCTTAGGCAGTCATTTGACTTGTATTTCTTTCAGCAGTGGCTTCTTCTCTTGCTATTTATTGCCCCTTAGAAACATCCCCTTGTTCCATCAGCTCCTGATTTGGGGCCAAAAGGTGAATCAGCCTGGGCTAGAAATAACCTCATCTGTATGGGAGGTTGTTTTTAACACAAATCAAGTCTCCAGTCCTGTTTGTTGTCAGTCCTGACAAATAGTCTCACTGGCACAACTGAGAGAGCAGGGCTGGAGAGAAATGAATGGCCAAATGCAGACTGAAGTGCCACTTGAGCTATACTGCCTCCAAAAATGTGCATGCCAGCCAGGTGCTATCATCTGCTAATGCTGCTGCTGCTGTGCACGCAGCGGCTGCCTATTGCACACACTCTTCAAAAATCTCTTTTGGCAGTGCAGTGATATACGCACTCTAAATACTGAGAAACAGCAACTGCTATACATCTACTGAAGAGCTGAATGTGTAACAGAGAAGGCAGCAGTTCAAATGATAGTCCCAAGCCTCGTCGCTGTTGGATCCCCAGTGACTCTTTTCCCTAGTTCCTGTTTTCTCTAGCTGTATTTCCATTTAATTTATTAAAAATGCATAACAAAGAACTTCTACCCTTATTTATGCAAATTTGTAGCCAGAAATTTAGTTATTGAAGAATAGCATGGGTTTAAGTACAACTGATTTGAAATTTCTGATGAAATGCACCCAGATTTTACTCTCTTCTTGAGAATAGCTTAGTACTTGACGGTAACTTACACCCCTACAAATCAAGTACCTATCATCCACCTGCATTTTTTTCACCCTTCTTTCAAATCACCTTTGCTCTCCTGCTTTCCAGCAGGAAAACTTTGAATGCTTAAGTTCAGCCTGTAAAAGCTGTTCATGGGTTGGCACAGGGTGTGAGCTGAGACAAATGTTGTCCCAGGCTATCTGTCACTTCAGGAGCCATCAGGACAACAAAGCCAGAAGCTGGCGTTACCTTAAGGCGTCTACGGCACATCCGCTCCTATAAATACATCACTTACAGTGGAGACCTCTATGGGTTGTCAAGGGGCGGGTTTGTATTTATGGCACCTATTGAACAAAAAGAGGGAAAATTAATTTCCCGTTTTGAAATGAGTCTTAATTTTATCAAAGGGAAAACTACATCACAAAGCTGACGAGCTGCCTGCAATTTAACGTACCCAGCTTTCCTATTTAGCCATTAAGCAGATTATTCTCTGCTGGAAGGATGTGTCATTCCTGTTAATGTTAATGATAGTCCCACATATGCAGTACCAGAATAAATGCTGAACTACATCAACCATTTACTCCCTAAAGGGAAATGCAAGCCCTTGAAGCAATGTGGGAATCTGCCAGCAAAGTGATGGGAGCCCGGGAAGAGTAGAGAGAGCTTCTAGTGGGGCTGAGATGTAGGGATGTTGCTTTGCCAGCTTTGGCAGCAAAGCCAACCGAAGACGTTCCTACCCATCCTGTCTCCTTGTGCTGTCATTCCCTGCTCCCAGAGTTGAAGCAACTGTAAATGAGCTGCCAGCATGACTGAGGTTTAAAATAGCCCTTCAGAAGAAACCAGAAACCTGGTTGCCCTCGTTGGTTTTTAACCCAGCTCATTTCACAGTGCAGTTCTGCAGATACTTGTCCCAGAGGCACCGGGAGCAGCAAACAGCGGTCAGAGGCCAAGAATGAGCGATTAGGGCAGGGCTGGGGAGAAAACTTCCTACGCTGGTGCAGGAGGGAGCAGGCGAGCCGGAGGGCGTGGAGTCATGCCGGAGTGCCTGACTTGGCACACAGTGACACCAGCTCACAGAGCTGTGGGTCAGCTCTGCCTCCGCAGCGGCTTGCCCAGCTGCTGGCTCCAGCAAGGTTTGGCCAGCACGTGGCTTCTCGCCCGAGCCTTTGTCCAGGCTCTGAGGCAGGCTCTCCAGCCCTCCTGGATCAGAGCCAGGTCATTCAAGGTGCATCCCTGTTGTCTGCCCTCCGAGGCACCTCTGGCAGTCACGTATGCATGCCGGGGCAGCATGACAGGAGACTCCATGACCCAGCAAATCCTGAAGACAGAAGGAAAAGGCTTTGCCAGAACACTGGATGATCTTAAAGGTCTTTTCCAACCTAAACAATTCTACGATTCTATGATCTTTAGGAGTTCTCTACGCAGCCATAAAGCAGTTGGTTAGATGGACAAAAAGAGCAGGAGCTGGATGAAAATCAGCTCTCAGATTCACTGATTAAGCTGAAGAGGAGACTGGGATTTTGCTTTTTTGTGAGACTCTTGTAACTGCTGAACTACGTCAGTAAAATCAGTTTTAACCATGTGCTGTCTTTTCACACAGATTTCACATCTTAGCAAGTTTATCAGGAAACAAACCCAGTGGCACTAGGTAATACCCTAAGTGCTAACTTGCCAGGGGGTCAGAGCCACTGCAGAGGAACTAAACTTGTCCTGCCCAGCATATTCCCAGGGGATGCAAACCCAGAGGGTGTCCCCACTAACAGCCCACCTGCAGACCTGGGATACTTCCACTCCCTGCACTTTGCCACCAAACATGTATTTCTTTACTTTGAGAAATAAAGAAGGTAACCCTCATGGCGTGAATGCACGAATACATGTGGCATTGAAGGAATGTAGTCACAGCAGAGGAGGGAAATTAAACCAGGCTTTTGCTGCTTCCACATAGAATCTGTCACTGGATCAAGCTGTTTCCTCCCCATGTAGGGTTCTCTTCCACGGATGAGTCAGGCCTAATTCACATGGAGTCTCTCATCTGGTACCAATAGGATATGAAGGGACCACATTGCACATCTGGCAGGTCAAATTCGGCAAGCCCTGTTTGGCTTCCCATGTTCTGCTGCTTCTCAGGGACTGCCAGGGACTTTGCAAAGCCCTGATGCATTGCTGTGGCCAAGACAGCTCCACACACAATGTTGTGGCTCGCTGGTTGCAGGCAGTGGCTCCTGCCCACGTGTTTGACCTGCTCTTGTCGCTGGCTGTGGCTTGGTGAGCCACATGCCTGCTCACATGCCTGCTCTGCCAGCCTGCATTGGCTACAGCTTGCCGTAGCAGTAGTAGCAACTGCAGCTGAGAGAGGGGAAGAGGACAGAGGACCTTTCTCAAAGGAGACTTCACGGAGAAATGTGCACCTTAGCTAGGAGGGGCTGTGCTGTTCGTCAGGAAGGCTGTGAACTGTGCCCAGTTCTTGGGGTCGACAGTGGAGGTGACAGTAGAGCTCCTAACTCCAAGAGCGTGGTTGTCCATTCAGAAGTACGTGGCCACCACTGCTGTCAAACCCACAGGTCCAGCTACAAATGGCCAGTGCCAGCCAACTCCACCTGTACAGGCTAGTTGCTGGACAGGTGAGTAATTTTTGTGTACTCTGCTGCTACCACATGTTGACCCACTGGTCATCAGCAGCAGTGGTTACTGATAGTTAGGACTGCATGGGAGCACCACGGCGCATCCCCATTCCTCTTAGCTGCACCCCCTGCTGTCCCTCAGTGGTCATCTATAGAAACAGCAATTTTTTCATTGTGCTCTAGTGTAAGTTTAACAAGGCAAAATGAGCTTGACCTGGAGACATTCGGGCTGCTTGAAATTTTTCAGGAACTCTCATCTGTTTTCTTTAATGTAAAAAGCTCGTTTGCCAGCATAGCTAATATGGATTTTGATGATATCAGCAGTCTTCCCCTTCTCCTTGGAAGCTGTTCTCTGTTATCATGGCTAACGAATCATTTTATGGGATTGCAGATTGACACTATTTCAGTACCACTGCCAGATAAGAGTGGTGAATGCATTTTGAGAAATGAAGGGTAGGTGACAGGCACTGGCTGGAAGCTTTATTCTGCCGAGCAGCAGCTGCAAAAGCAAAAGAGAGCAGAGGTTCAGGGACCTGCAAGACCTCATGAGCTGACCATCGGACATGCTGGCTTCGGTGGTAGTAGTCAGAAACATGTTATTCATGTCTTCTGTGTAATTTGCTTGCATGTATAAATGCCCGATACAACAGCATGTGTCAGGCCACTGCAGGTGACTGAATGGCAGCATTTGGTCACTTTGCTTTGGCTGTATCAACTCTCAGCATCATCGTCCCATTAATTCTCAGGCCTCGGCCTGGGTGAGCACAGGGACCTGCAGGCCTGGGCAGGGAAGGCTTGCCATACATTGTACAAACAACCCTGCTGCAGGGCCAGTGGGAGGAAAGAAACTTTATTAGGAAGGAAAACATGATTTTTATTGTTCTGAAAGAACAGCTGGTGGTGAAAGTGCCAACGGCGTGATAACAAGTACAAGTTTGTGAACTGTGCAAATGGACGTGGTGACAAACTGTGCCAAGGCACAAGGGACTTCAGCCACCGAGCTGCAGAAGTGCCTCACACAGCAGCAAATAGCCCTTTCTATTCGGTGTGCTGGCCGGCTGGGTGTGGAGCACCGTGGCAGCAGGCTGGTGCTTAGTCACAAGGATTTTGGGTCCTGCCAATGCTCTTTTTGCAAAGGCAGAAGAAACTGAATGAGAGGAGGTGGCCAGGGGTGGGCTGCAGGTCCCGGAGCCCACGACGGCTGGTGCAGGACCAGGCGCAGAGCACCTGACTGGGGGATGGTGAGCAGGAAGAAGAGGTGCAGTGATTGCTGCTCACAGGCACTTGCTATAGCCATGTTTCCCTGTGTGTTTTTCCATCAGATGCTGCTACATCTCCACGTCCGTTTCTGTTGCCTGCTCTGGCCGAGCCAGGCTGCACTCAGCTGTCACAAGGCCTTCTCCAGTCCCATCGCAGGTCAAACCGATCCTCTTCTCCACCAGCCCCTTGCTATGACACCCTCTTCCTGGTCTCAGTCCTCTCGTATCTCCTCTTTACCGTTCCCTTTCCTTGTCTCAGGTACGCCACCAGCTTTGAGGTGGGGTCTGTGACCTCCCAGATGCCTCCTCCTGGGCTTTTGCCCTTTGCCTTCAGCTGCAGCCTGCAGACCCAAGGTCAATGCCGCTGTTCCTCCAGGGCTGACTGTGTCAGCATCCCCCCTGTGAAGCAAGAGAAGTTACAAGCTGTTGTTCATTGCTTGGTTTCCACAGTAACAAAGATGGCTCCCCCCCCCCCCCCAAAAAAACCCACCATTCCCCCTGCCCCAGTTTTGATCTGCTATCTCCGCCACCTCTTACATGTTTCTGAAGACCCCAGAGATGGTAAGTCCATCCCTAATTTCCCTCTTGAGCTCTTCTGTGTGCTGATGCACGAAAGCAGGTTCCCAGGGCTGGTGGTGCGTGCCTTTGCTGATCTGCTGCTGCGCTGCAATCTCTCTTTTACAAGGGATGCTGCATGGGGCCAGTGATCTAATTAACTGTTCATGTGTGCTTGGGAGGGTTCAGGGAGCGCTGATGCACCCAGCTAGCCATCACATTACCGGTTCTGCAGGTAATGCCCTCCCTCCCTTTTTCGGATGACATGACAACGAAACTGCACATTGACAAAGCCTAAAGGAATTCAGCAAGAGCCTTGCTGTGGTGGTTCCCAGAAACGTGCCTCCTGCTGTCCTGCAGCACTGGAAAAACATGCACTCATGCATAGGGACTAGGGGGAAGGAAGTCTTGCCGCACAGTTTGAGGGGCTTCAGCAAGCCCACTTTACATCTCGAGCTCACAGTTTGTTGCATCCACAAAGCTGTCTTACCCTCAAGCTCAGACATTTCACAGAGGTGAGAAAGGGTCCACAGGTCTGTGCTTCGTACTTTAGGCTTTGCATAAATAATTTTGTTGCAATATGCCACACTGACTTCAGAAGGCTCAAAACCAGAGCTGGACTCATCAAGGTTAAGGCATATACTTTCTGTAGCCAGCAGCACATGGAGGAGAGACATGACCGGCACCATGGTTGGCCACCCTAGGCACTGCAGCCTGGAAGTCCATCAATAGCTGGGTGATGCACCAGCAGCCTTTGTCATGAGACGTAAGCGGGGCACAAACTCACATGCTTGGCTCCCACAGCCGTGCGCTGCCACTCCCCATTGCTGCTGCATGACTCACAGTTCAAAACCTTCCCTGATAAAGGTTTTGCAGAAACAAAAAGAAACCAGGACACACATCAAACAAGAAGTAATGGAATAATAAAAAAACCCCACCTTCAAGAAAAGCCAATATAAAAATTTCCTTAACTTTGTTTAACCAAAAGGGAGAGTGTGACGGGATAAAAACTGGTGCTGTTTTCCTGTGTGAATCACCATGTTTCCAGTACAACGTGTCCTCCTGAACGAAGCCTGCAAGTCTCAGTTCTCATCAAATGCCTTTGCTGGAGCCAAGCGTATGGTCCTTAAGGATGCAGAGAAAAATGGACAGCCGTGCTTGGAGGGTGGCCAGCTAAACAACAGGCAAAAAGGCAGCCACAGTCCTGGGCACACTGAGTAGGAGAAAAACTGGGGAGAAAGACGCATATTTTGCCAGCTGCACTCCCAGTTATTTATCCTGCAGCTGCAGCTGGGGAGAGGGTGAGCAGTATGTAGGGCAAATGCAAGCTTGCATCCACTCAGGGTAACTCATTTTCTCATTACTGAGCAATGTAATGCATGTGCTGACAGTGCCCCGCAGGCAAAGGCAGCACTGTTTTCGGGTCTCCCTGCCGGGGCTACTTGCTGCAAGGCTGAGTGTTTCCCACGGCTGGCAGCAGGAATTAGGGTCTTGGTTTGGTGTCTGGCCCAACTCCTGGATTGCTGGCACATGCAGGGTAGGACTCACCACTTGTCATCTCCTCAGCACCCTTTAGCCTACATCTGTGCTGGTGCCTTGTGCCAAAACTCTCGTCCCTCTCCTGGTACTGTGGAAAGCTGACTGGACGTGGAGTGGCTGTCTGTGACCGGCTTGTCAGCCTCAAGTCATCTGAATGTGGCACAGCTTGTCTTCGTTACATGGCCACTCCAACCCCAGAAGCTGAGAAGGTCCAGGGAAAACAAACTCCATCTCCAGTCCTGGGCAGAGGTGACAGGCAAAACGAGCACCTGTGCAAGGTAGCTTGGGATTGCAAGGTCCCAGGCATGCAGAGAGGTGACATCTGGTCAGTGGCCGCAGCGTGGCTGAGGCCAGTGCAGCATCGGGGAGGCAGCTCAGGGCTGGGAGCAGACCAGTGTGACCAGCAGCTACGCCACTGCAACACTGGAGCGTGGATGCACGCACGCAAAGCATGGCTGCAGTGGAGCTTACTCTGACGTGACGTTGCTCCTGGTGCAGTGCAGTCCAGCCGCAATCCCAGGAGGCATGGGTACCACTGGGGCCAAGAGGTGTAGGCAGCAGCTCCCACTGCCCTACGCAGCTTTGCCAATGCCGGCACCCATCTTTAGGCTGCTTCAGCCCCCTCCTCCCTATGGTCTTTCTCCATAGCAAGCTCTCAGCCCACTCGTCTCCAAAGCAGGACTTTTTGTCCCATGCGCTGATTCCCTTTTTCCCAGCCTGACCCATTCGCCAGCAACAGCTCAAGTTGCAGGAGAGAAAGAGCAGGGTCTTGCAGGCCAGCAGCAAACTTGCTTTTATCATCCCTGCAACGCTACCATCGGCTCGAGTTGCTTCAAAATTTAGGCTCTGCTGACCTCTAGGGGACTGCTACAAACCCAAAAGCATAAAGGCTTCAAAGCTCATGGCTCGCTACAGCCCTTCACACACTCTTAAGGAGCCCCTGTGGTGGGTATAACACAGCTGACACCCACTTCTAGGCCCTTTAGCACTACTAGAGGCTGTAAATAAAAACCCAGCTCCAACACTGCCTCTTCCATCGCACCATTATAGCAGCAATACCTTGAGAAAAGTGTACAAGCAAGGTAAGGTTGTTGTGGAGAGATATTACCTGCTATCAGACTGCCCCATATAATCTCTGCTTTTATTTCAGCGTGGAGAAGCACTTGGGAGCTTGAGAGCTTGTGGCTTTCACACCCGTCTGCATCAGGTTGTCTAAAAAGGTATAAAAACCTTGCCTTGGTGTCACAACTACAGCACTACTCGGTGAAAAGCATGGATGCATACACCTAGGCATTGGAAATAAAGTTAAATGTGCTTTTTTATGGCATTTCCTCACTCACTAAACAAGTGGTAGAAGCAAGAACCTTGTCACAGAGAAGAAGGAACACGAAGACTTGTAGAAAGAAAGTATAAAATCTGATGCGCTCCAGCTGCAGCCACCACCTTGTGTGGGAGCTCCCCACCACAGCAGGGCAGCTTGCTGTCCCTGGGCTGAGGTCCATATTAGCAGAGAGCTGCTATCTAAACTGTTTAAGTTCACTTGACCTTCCGACGCAGCAAGAAGTCCATCCAGCAGACCTGAGCAGGCAGCGGGCTCCAAGTAGCTGAACACGTGCTGGGACCGTCACCTCTTCCACAACAGCAGCTGTTCTGTAGCCAGAGCATAATTGTCACAGTGGCTTCCATCACACGCAAAGGTCTCTCAAGAGGTTGTGGGACTTGTGTTGTCAGGACTGTCCACCAGCATGAGGGAGTCAGTCCTGGCAGGCACTCCACCAGCTGCAGGAAGGGCTTTATAGACAACACTGAGGGCTCTGGACACACCACAGGGCACGTAATTGGCACGCTCCTACTCGGCGCTCATGCCCTGGGAGGTGCCAAAAGTACAAGGCAAGTGCTAAGTTAAAGCACTTGCTCTTCCATGGGCTGGAGGATGTTCTTCAACCCACAGAGAGATGCTCATGACAAAAGGTAATGACTGACAGCATTCCTTCAACTAAATCAGGTGAGAAGATGTCAAAGCAGCAATTAAAAGTGCAGTGTTTAAAGAAAAAAAACAAATGAGTTGAACAGAACCACCAATTTTCATTTCAGCATCATTACATGTCTCCTAATTAGAACAGATGTCTCCCTAATCTGTGCAAAACAGAAGAGGACCTGGGAGGTCTGAAATACTGGCTCATCCACAAATATTACCACCAATTCCCATCTTCTGACAGCAAATCCACCACCTCAGACCATGCCGAACCAAACCACCTGGTAGTTCTGGGTCCTGTCCTGCAAAGCAGGGCTTAGTCTGCAGTGCCCAAAACTCAGATGAAATCATTTTCTCCTCCTTACACCTGCAAACACCGTGTTTATCACACCATGCACCAACAGTGCCCAGGAAATGCAAGCCTCTCATTCCCTTTGCTGCATGCATTGTAGCTACTACGCTTTAGCCCCTCGAAATCCCCGTTTAGTTGATTTTGCTCACAGAGAAAAGACTCCATCAGTCATCAGAGTTTGGTAAGCTCTTTAATAGCAAGCTCATGGTGTAACGACACTGCTGGATTTGATGCCTCGGTGGTGGGAGAGGAAGGAAGATCAGAAGAAAGGCAGGGCTCCACTGAAAGCTTACACCTTTTAAAGCGTTGAACAGAAGGGCAGCATCTTTTGGCGACCCGTTTCACAGCTTTGTAGTCCCAAAGACAGAAAGATCTTCCAGCCAGAAAAACAGTGGAAGGCACACCGAAGACAGCCTTTGCATGGTGTGGCGCAACATGATTTCTGCTTGACGTGTTGAGGTCTGACTGGTCCCTGCATTAGTAAAGGAAAACTGGACAACAAAAAAAAATTGCATTGACTGAAATCCAGAGCTGTTTCCACCACCACCCCCGAAGATGAAAGCAGACATCCTTTACATGCAGCGTTACCGCAGATCTTTGCCTACATGAGCAACAGCATGTTGGTACAGAAAGGGAATTTTAAAGTTCAATGTATTTTACATGAAACCAGTGAGCTTTACTGTAGTCAGTAGTAACTAGTTCAAAGAAGTTTTTTTCTGCGGACAAATGAATGCCCTTTTTGTTAATCTGTATATTTGTTTATGACCAAGCTCGTACCGACAGTGCAGTGCTATGTGGCTTTGTAGAAACTGGGGTTTGCAATAATGCAGATGCACCTTTAGGGATCGTCTTTCTTTGGAAAAAAAAACAGCAATGAGAAAAAAGTCAAACACAGAGCACGTAAATGATAATTTGGCTCACTGAACGGGTGACTGTGGGTAAGTGGTTTCCTTCGTACACCTGCCACAGACATCAGATACCAACAATGCAACTAAGTCTCAGAAGAAGTCAAATAAAAACCTGAGGTGACAGGGTCTGCCCTCAGAGTCTCTCCTATCAGGTAAGGAGAGGTAAAGACCAAATTTAAGGAATCTCTTTATTTTAGTATCTGCCTTAGAAGTGATGTCTCTGAGCCTTCAGCTCCGTGGTGCCTCTGCAGGGACCACCTCAAGCCCAGCCTGTTAGAGGGTCTAAGAGCCGCTGCCCTAGGTCACTGCTGCCTGGCTGTCACGCAAAGGCTTCCCAGCTGCAGCTGGCTGCAGAGACAGGCTGATGGGGAGGAGGGGAGGTCCTGCCAGAATTAAACAGATAAAACAAAGCATTTCCCTCTGCTCAGCGATTTACGGAAAGGGGCATCCAGCTAGAGCCTGGAGGGATGCTTCCCAATTTCCCATGTCCTGTGGCCAGGCCGAAACCAGCCAGCACTGAGAAAGCAAGCTGGGCCAGGCTCCCCAGCGACCGGCAGCCAGAGAGGTCTCATTTTCTGGATGTCCAGCCTGGAAAGCCTCAATGGGTCATGAATTTCAGAGACTGGATTATTTAGCTAGGCATCACTCCCTGTGAAGAGATCTTGGCTTTGGCACCTAAAATGACTGCTCTCTTCTGCATAACCCCTGTCTGGCACAGATCACTCATGGATCCTCAAGGGATAACACATCCCCCACGCCACCACATCCCCCTGTGAGAAGGTGCTGCCTGTGCGGAAAGGACAGCGTGGCTCTAACACACGCTGCACTGAACTGTGGCTCTCACTGATGCACCTAGCCGCACGCTGTGGGAGATAAGAGGTGTTTCTCTCCCCCTTCCTCCACTTCCCCTCTTCTAGGAATGGGAATTTCTGAGAAGAGTGGTAAGGATGGACACAAGGAAAGGATGGAAACAAGGGAAGGATGGATGAAGTGGTAACCTCGCCTCCTACCACAGCTAAAGCTGACTGTGAGTAAAATAGCCATGGACTTCAGCCCTAGGTCCCAGTGAAAGATCAGGCAACATGCTGAAAGAGGCTGGGGATTTGTCTGGTATGGCAGCTTTCCAAAGCAACGTCCATCGTGTTATTGCAATCGCTTTTACTCTCACGGTCTCATGTCGCACCTTGCGGAGGGGGAAAGGGCAGTTACCTACTAAGCAATGTTGTAGCAGAAACTCCTCCCGGCTGCCCCCAGCCACCATCTCACCCAGCACACCTTACGCCACACAGCACCAAGACGCAGCAGCTAGCGTGCAGGTCACCGATGCAGGAAAACTAACTCTGGCTATTCCCATCAAAAGTGGCATTCATACAAGCATGCGACTTTCAAAGGCACAGGACTATGCACAGAGGGAAACTGCTTGGAAAACAGCCCAGAGCAGGACAGGAGGTGGAGCTGAAGTCTTGTAGGGTGCAGGTCATCATGCTCAGGGGTGTGCTATTCCCCACGTGTCTGCCAATTTTTTCTCTCACGAGCAAGTCCTTTTACGAAATGTTACTGCGCACCTAATAAAGCAGCTTCCTGCTCCCTGACTGCTGCTCCTACCTACTCACACAATATCATAAATAATAATGTCGGGGAAGAGAGGAGGAGGCGGCTTTTTAGTTTGCCTTTTCTCCATCCCTTCCTCTCTCAACCATCTCAATGCATTCATCAGGCAGGACACTAATGGAAAACCACGACCAAGTTCAAGGCCCCAGTAATGTCCAGAGCAGCTTTTTTTATAAACTGCACAGGTTCACTAAGCAGATACTTGGCAGGATGGTTTGGGCTGTCTCAGAAATCCCAGCATCTCTCTGAAAGGGGCCTTTCTCACTCTTGCCCCTGCTACCCAAACCAGTTGTTGCATTTCTGAAATCTGCTCTTCCCTCTGGCAACCCATGTATTTCTCATCCCCCAAGCAGCACTCTGCTCATTGCATTCATGCAACTCTCATTCAGAAGTGCCAGTTCTGCAAGAGGCTTTGCTCTGGTGTATTTATATTTAGCTAGAGCATGAAATGCCTATGAAAGAAGGGCAAGGGAAAAGGGAGACTCTTCTGTGTCCTTTCACTAATGGTTTACTTTCAGGAGAGGCAATGATAATGGATACCTCTTTTCACCCACAGATCTACAAGCATTTTATACACTGGTGGGCAAATAATACTAATGGCCCCTTTTACAAAAGGCTTAAGGTAGGACTTTCAAAGGAGTTTACCTGCTCTCACTGAATTTCATGGAGGCCTGGATGCATAACTGGAGGCCTGCCTTGAATTCCCAGCCACTGAGATCCACCTGAAGCTCAGAGCAAGGCAACGGCAGAGCTCTGAACCCATATCTTCTCACCGAGTCCCCAGGCTTGCATGCATTTACACACGTTTGCAAATTTTGTGTCTCAGTCTGAAGCCTAGCCACTGGGTCATGCTACCCTTGGTTAATTATTGAATGGTTACTAACCTCAGTATGTGGTGGGAGTGAGGGAAAAATAAAATACAAATAAAATATAAAAATACCTTATAATACAACTAAACCAGCTCCGCATCTCTTGCATCGTTTGGTAAGTACAGAACAAATAACATGGTAATACAGAAATGTATTTGGTCAAAGTAAGCAATCAGTATTTTTTGATAAAATACATTCTATATTAATGCTCATTCACATTTAATACACATGTAAATTAAATTTTCTATGTATAAAATTCCAGTTTATTCTCAGTGCTGCCTGGTCATGCTTCAGTTCAGCAGCAGGGCTCAACACATTCGGCTCCCAGCAAAGTGAAAGGGGACAAGAGCGCTCAGCTCTCTGCAGGACCAAGCCTCACGCATTCCCTGGAGTGGCCGGTCCTGCAGGTCCCGTTTGAACAAAATCTCGCTGGCTTCAGTGGGAATTTTGCAGGGGTGAGCGCTGCCGAAGGGCCCCCCAGCTGTCCAGCACTTGCAGTCTGGTGTGGAAGTCACCCAAATGGCATATGGCATTCCGAAAAAAAAGTGAGTTAGTGAATACAGAAAATAATATATCTACATAATTTACAGTGCTATGTTTGCTTGCAACCATATTAATGCTCAACCGCTCATTAACAATTCAATCAATACGCAGGGAAAGGTAGCAGAGTGCAGTACGTATCACAACCTCCTGTATTCAATTACAAGCACTGGATCCTACAGTCCTTCCTCATTTCCTGAATTCTTGCCTATCCTGCTGCCACCCAGAGCCCGATTCTCCACTGAGCCTTGTGGAGTCAATCCTTCACAGCACTTAGGCCAGTTCAGATTGCGCCCGCACCTCCGCCACGGGCCCCTAACACCGTGCAAGGGGTGCAAGGCGCCTTTGGCTGCAGATCCTGGGCTACCACCCACGTCCACCCCTGCATCCTCCCCTCTTGTGCTGGCACTCGTCTTGTGCAGCCCACGCGCCAAACCAGATGGCGGGACTGATCCGGCTGGAAAACTGCCTGTCTGTAAAAAGGCAGAGGGTTATTTCCCAGCCAGACCGACCCCGCAGCCCAGCTCACAACGCAGCCGTGCCCGGGGCTTGTGCAGGTGTGCGTGTGGGTGCCTGCATGCGCGTGTCGGCGCCAGCCACCTGCACCTAAGCAAAACGGGTGCGAGTGGCTAGCAAACCTGAACAGCAGGACTTTGCCTCCAGCTCACACGACTGTAAGTTATGTCTTGCGTTACGTTACAGCAGAGGAAAGTCAGCTCCAAAAGATCTACTTGGATGAGCCGCAACCAAAGGATTGGATGCTACAAAGAGAAAGGTTCTCCTGAAGCAAGGCTCTGTTTAAGGTTATGGTATCTGTTTCAGCTGGAGAAGAAAGAAAAACTTAGGGACTTAAAGCAGGGATGGAAACCACTGGTCTTACACTTTATTTTAGTAAGCAAAAAGCCTATTGCTGCTGTACAGTGTTATACAATGAACTGCCACGGTTCTCACGTCACTAGTCCATAGAAAATGTGCTGCGACTACCATGTTTATGCCTGCATGCCGAAAGAATGTACAAAGTTGCATTAAGCTCTGTTTCTCTTCCACTTTTTTTTGATATTCTTAAACTCCGACTTTTACAGTGTTGCAGACACTTCTGTGCATACTCAGGTACCACATCTCGTCCCCGTTATGGAAGGTCTTTGACCCAGATTGGAAAAATCAAGTGCTGTGCATCTCTCAAGCCATCATCAGAAATGTAAACCACCAAGAAAACTTGCTCTCTTAAGTAACCTTGAAAAAAAAAGTCTTTAAAAAAACTATTGAAAAGGAGACATCGCTAACAACAGGGTTTTCAAAATGGTTGTTTCTAGGAGTTGTCCAAGCTTTTTCTCTTCACTCACTTTTTGTTTTTATAAAGCTAATTCTGTATAAAAGGGCTTTTGAAGCGTGTGACCTTCATTTCACAATTTTTAAAAAATTGGAAAAAAGGAGTAAATTTAGAAACATTTTGCTTGATTGTGGAAAACGGCTGTATTACAACAGGATCCCCTTTGCTTGTTATATTTTCAGTACAAAAGGCAAGTAAATAAAGAGACCCTGCATCTTCACAGTCTGGCACTCATCCAAGTCACTTAAATCTATGCAAAATAGGTATAAAATATGAGGGGTCGTCTTCTCCTTTATATGAAGACCCCACCAAACCCCTCTGGGGAGCAAGTCCCCAGCTAAGTAAAACCTCACTAGTTTTTGTACCAGCCGAAGTAGCAGTATTTTAGCTCCCCTCCAACGAGCTGTAAATGCCCAGACTAGCTCAAAGGCCCAGGAAGAGGAACAGGTCCAGCATAATTTTAAGAGCCAGGTGCTGGTTTATACCCTTATGGCTTCAAAGTTAAGTTGCACTTCAATTCACAATGCCACGAGGTTTGAGTAATAATTTAGCAGTGTATTAAAAACAGCAAAGCTTAAAGTTGGTTGGTATGCAGAAGTGGGATAGGCGATGGCTATTTTTTAATTGATTTGGACGAAAGCAGCATTTGGCTTTGGATCAAATGGTGTCGGAGTACCAGGGTTGGTTATAACGCGATACTAATTACTCCCAGTTATTAAGCCAGCACTTATAAACTCAGGTGTCAGTAAAACGACATTAATATGTCTGATCCTAATACTCCCCTGGATTTCCTGCTTCCCATTATTTTTGTTAAGCCTTCACGTGCACTTCTGCAGTACCAACCAGTATTAAACTAGTGTTTTTCAGGAGAAATCTCTCCAAGTTTGGTACTTTGTCAAAAAACATAGCTATTGAACTAAAAAGAAAAGCGCAGGTCGCATTTGCTCTCTGCGCTGGTTTCCTCGGAAAGGTCACCGGTGAGGACTCAGCACTCTCACCACACGCTTCCTACATTCACAGTACTCTACATTCATGTCAGCGAACGCTACTCTCGAACATAAATCGAAGAGACAAGTCAGCGACAAAACTACTTCTAGACTGATAACGGCAGAATGCTACCAAGACAACTCCATAGAAAACCCACTGAAGCAGGAGCAAAATTCAGGTCACTTCTTAGCAAAGCTCATCACAGATTATTATTATTAAATTTTTTTTTTTTAAACCTTTTCATAAAACTTTTATCCTGGGAGCCAGATATCCCCATGTGATGCGCTAATTCGAACAGGCTACTGTGGGACCACCTGACCCCACCTGGTACCAAAGGCTTCCGAATTTTTTAGCTTCTCAGAAAATCACTGCTGACTGACACCCATCTGTTGGTGATCTGCTTCTGGTTCCTCTTCTTCCACATCTGCGTTATATTCTTCAAATGCATCATCATCAACATCTGGAAGCCCAAGTAACTACAAAGAAGAGAAAATACTGTGTAATAGCGAATTACCCGCTTGTGCAGCTTCGCTGCAAATCTTCACACAATACCTAGATGCCACTTCTTGAAAACCTCAAACCCTGGAATTATAGTACTGCATAACAATTTTGACTCTCTTTCTCTCCCTCCTGTGATAGAGAAAGATTTGCAAATGCATCCTCACACCAAATTAAGTGTTCAGAGACTAGAAGATAAATAAAACCAAAGCAAAGCACTTGCAAAAAGCTTCGTGCTCTTCCCTGAGGTCATATCACAAATTGTTGAGTGTTTAGACTTGGCAGTGGTTTAACTTCAGAAAGAACTGTGATAATACTGTAGCAGTAGTTATCTCGGTTTAAGATTGCGTTTGGCAATCCTACAAAAGCCAAAGAAGAAAGCATCCTCATGCAGAACCGGCTCGTATGGAGTAGGCAAGGAGTCCCTAAATACCTAAAGATCCCACCATGTTAAGTGCTTCTCTTTTACCCTTCACTCCATCACACCAGATGAAGCCTTGCATGCTGGGTGAAGCCTTCATAGTGAGAAATACTGTGTATGCAACTCAAAATTGCCTGAGTCCCTTTAAATGTCTGCAAATTAGATTTGGGCTTGCAAAGAATGGCCAGCCCATCTTCCTTGTACAATGTCTGGATGCCTCCACCTGATGGCTCCAATCAGTGCAATGGCACTTGTTCGCTACAGGAAAAGGAGCAAACAGCGATGTTTGAACTTTTCCCCTCTCCTGCAAAAGGTTGCCAAGCCAACAGAAGTCAGGAAGACAGATAAACCAAATAATAGTCAAAATAACGCATCTGTTGTGGAAATCTCATATTAGAATCCTACACTAGCAGCTATTAATATCCACAAAGCAAAATCACACGCCAGGCATTATTGGGAATACCATGTATTTAGCTTGCCAGGGCTGGAAGAGCAGCACAGATGCATGCAACACTCTGTTTAGAGAGTGACGCAGCTGTTAGCTCTCAAAAGAGGCAAAACCCAGAAAAATCAGGGGCGGCGGGGGGGGGGGAGTGACACTCGCTAGGTGGTAGCATGAAAATGAGAAGGCTGTGACAAGGCAGATTTTTAAGGACCTAAACTAATTTCGTCTGTGATCAACATTCAAAATTATTCAGTGGGTACAAAGACAATGCACAGAATTAGCCTCTGGGTTCAATAAAGCTTGTATTCCTCACTGCCAATCGGAGAAAAACAGCTTTTTAGTTGCAGGGTTTCTTCAGCAGGAAAATGGAAGGAGAATTTGCTGACTAAACCCCCTCCTTCGCATTTCAAAAATACTTACAGAGAGACCCCAAGCTGAAAATGTTCTTGTCTTCTGAGAAGAACAAAGAGTAAATACTCCTATGCATACATATTTTTCAAATCAAATGCTTAACTGAATGTGAAACTACTTGGTTCATTTTCAGGATGCGGGGGTTTTGTTTCATGTTGAAGCTAAAATTAAAATACTCAGTTTTTAAAATGCAAAACCAAGGCCTCTAGACTTTCTTATCCACCAGTATTATTTTCACTAAACTGATTCAGTGTATTCAAATTAAATGAGTGTTGTACTGCTCCGTTTAAATCAGCCGGCAGAAAGATCACCCAGCAGAAAGAGATTTGATCACATTTTTTTTGCCCAGCTCTGGTTACAATTCCTCCTTGATTCACAGAGAAATGAGCCACGTTGAGTCTTCATTTCATGGGATACTGTAAGCCTTTCCTGTGCAAAATTAGCATGGAAAACACAACATACACCACGAGAACCGCAAAGACGTGCATGATCCTGAAGGATGGGGACCACGTCCTGCTTTTCACACATCCCCTCTCCCTTCGCCCTTGGGAAACCCAGCTCTCTCCCTGACACAGCATAAATCAAAGAGTGATGCCACTGACATTAGTGGTTTTACGGAGCGTAGGAAGGATGGGGATGGGATGGGATAGGATGGGATGGGATGGGATGTTCCTCCAAGAGAGGCACAGTTTTGTTCTCTCATGGACACTTTAGGATCTTCCAAGGCACCAAGGACCTCGACCATGCAGGTCCTGCTTTTAGGGGTTGCATCTCCTCACTTCCCACAGGACTATGGTCCCTCACTGCTGTTAACCCGTTACTGCTCTCCAGACTGCAGTGACAAATCAGCCCACACCCTGACCCCAAGGAGGGAGGATCAGGGTCCAAAGTGCAGGGAGCTCTACAAATATTGGGTCAAAGCAGAAGGAGGGTGTGTAAAAGATGAGGACAACATAAGATGATGAAGGTGGCTTGAGTTGACCCTAGACCAACTCCTACCTTGTCTTCTTTCAAACACACAAGTTTCTGCTTCTAGTCCATATCTGCTTCAGATATTAAAGTATCAGCTATGTGGCAGACTTGAAAAGACTTCAATGGAGAGCAAAAACAAGGAGGAAAGAGGTAAAACAGGAAAGGGGTGTAGAAAGAGAGGGCTGATCCATTGGCCAAACAGCCAAGAGGAACAAAACTGCCAGGTGGGGACATGTGGGGAGAAGGAGGACAGGAGGGTGGCGAGGAGGGAGGGAGGACAACAACCAGCAGCAGCACTGCCTGAACTACATCTGTTTATTCCTGCTGGCCAAACTACCTATCTGGAGGTAAAGGAGCGGTCACTGAGACGTGTATGTATTCAATGAATATGGGATAAATGGCTTTTACGCTGCCGACTCCCCGCTTCAGGTGTAGGCTTTTTAGGCTGAAGGTGAGCTCAGTGCGGGAGCCCTGGAATTTGCTGCTGAATTGTACAACTTGTGTTTTGGTTCTCTGCAAACTCTGCCAGTTGATGTGATGTCCCTGAGGCGTTTTTTATTATTTGTCTTGCTTTCTTAACTCTTTCAAAGTGCCCTGATTTTATACAAATTAACCTGGTAGTTTTTTAAGTCACGAAAGCAGAGTGACATTGTCTCCTACCAAAAGCTGACGTACAAGCACACTGAAAAATAAGCCAAGTACAAGACCGAGCTTTAGTGGTCCACACGATGCTACACTAGAGATAAGGTGGTTCTCTTGAACCCTGGTGTGAAGGGCTTAGTCTCCAGGCAGGTGTGCTTACAAGCACCAGCATGGACACCTCCGGCACCAGAGAGACAAGGGCATCAGAGGAGCTGGGATGCTCTGAGGCAAACAGTGGTATTTGAGCCCAGTGCTGCTGACATCACTTCAGGCACCCGCGTGGTGGCTGGCACTTCTGGATGCTCCCTGAATAAGTGGATAGTAAAGCAGATCACAGAGTTTTGTGGAAACCAACCCAGGAAGGCAATAATGGGCAGAGACAACATGCCCCCCTCCACCTTCAGTAAAGAAACAGCTTGACCTTGTCTACAGCAGGATTTAGAGGTGCGGTTTAGCTGTGGCAGGTTAACCAACACTTTTTAAAAGCCTCGTCTAAATAAACATCCTGCCCTGGCACTGTGTTTTTGCCCATAAAACATAAGACAGAGATGCCTGAGAGCAGCGAGGGCTGGTCAGCAGCCCCCAGGCCATCCCCATTGCCTCCTGTGCCCAGGGAATTGCGGCGAGCAGAGGGAAATCTCTGTCTCTTACTGAGCAGGATGCTAACTGCTGGGCATCCCCACTCCCACCACCTCTGAAACTCAGGGCCCAGCAGTGTGAGCAGCCAGTCCCTTCCCACGCTGCAGCCCCAGGGTTAAGCCTGCAGAGACACAGCTGGGTTGTTATCATGAGCGCGTGGAACAGGGCTGAGGTGAGTTACTGGGCGAAAATCGTTCTGAGAGCCTTCGGTTAAGGGAGGGGAGGCACTTGTGCTGTGCACGAGGGCATGCAGAGCTGCTGATACACCACCTGTGTCTCTTCCTAAACATCTCCCTTTGAAGGACCCTGACAGAGACTTCCAAAACTGTCTAATAATCTTGGATGTCTGGCTGGAAATACCGAAACGGAAAAGACTTTCAGAAGGTGCTTACCAACCATATGCTAAAAACCTGGCCCCTCCTCTGTGTCTCAGACTGAGTAGCCAGGACAATCAGACACTTCAGAAGAGCCCGGTCTGACCTTCAGGACCAGTGTTTCCTAAACTGCCATTTTACAAACCAAAACTTGCCAGACTGGTCTCCAACAGCAGACTTGGTTGGGATATTGGAGAAGAAATGCCCTGCAAATGCACTGTTAACTCCACGCTGACAGCAAGGTGGTTTCATCAGCAAAACAGGTTCAGCAGAGAAAGGATGAGGAACAGTGCAAAGTAATGCCAAGGACATAATTTCCCCATACTGATGAAAAGTGGTTTTGCTCTGGCAAAGGCCTGAGGGTTTAAAATAACTGTTTCCATACATCTATTGTAGCACCCTTCACTTTCTGAAATCTATCCTACCATGCATGTTTTATTTTTAATAATTACAATAAGAGGAAAATGCCAATACATTCCTTATTAGACCTGTCTACACATAACCATACCTTGAATGATGAAAACGGTTTTGTTACACTGATGCAAATCTCTCAATACTAAGTCAAAGCAGAATCTGAGAAACTTAATCTTTGTGGTACATCCAAGAGAAAATGAAGAGGTACTTGACTACAGTCTGCAAGAGGTCTCTGGCAATTGAGGACACCGTTCTTGAGCAGACAAAAGCATAATGAAATTCAACAGTTAGGAAGCAGACTAGAAAAATGCAGATTGAAAATAAGAGTTTTTCACAGGAGTAATGATGAGAAGAAAAAGTGCCCAGTAGCATTCTACCCTTTAAGTCACCTGAAGACTTTACATCAAGACTGGGTGTCTTTGGGAAGGATACGCTCCAGCTCAACCACAATTTATGTGCTTGGTGGTAGGAATCATGGGGTGAAATGTGATGTATTAACAAAGGGCCCAGACTAAATGAGCATAACGGTTCCCCTCACTTTGAACCTTTTTATTCTGAAGAGTACCTTAACTTGGTTTGACTGAAGCCAATTTCTCAGCAACTTAACCTATGCCGAAATAAATGTGGTTTAAACGAAAAAAGTGATCTGTACCAATTTAATTAAGTCTTTTTGCAGTCCTCTTTAGTTAAACCAATGGAAGTTTCTCCTGAAAAACACAGCTTTTCTGAACGCGAGAAAACAGCTATGAAGATCCAGGAGCCAAATAATGTTCAGGGAAACATATTTATATTTTTGTATGTTTTCACAATTACAAGCAGCTGTACTGATGGATCAGATTTCCAGTCCTTTCTAAGAAAATTGTGCATCTGTTCTATTTATTGCCAGTCTCTCAAAGGATTCTTTAAAATGATGCTCTTTTATGTCGACCAGCTGTGGCGGTCCGTGGCAAGGCAATGCAAGGGTGTAACACAGGGAGGGCCGGTGTTTTCATATCAACGCTCCAAGCCCTCCCTTTTGCTCTAAATACTTGGGATACATTTTCAGTCTTCTCGATTAGTCAGCCAGAAAAAGAGAGGAGGGAAAAACATCTACATTTTCAGTTGAGTCTCAAAAAGTCCATCGGTCAGCCTTCCCACGGACATCATGCGAGCATGGCTCTGGCTATGAACCTCTGCTCTGCTTTGCACCAGCCCAAGTCTCTCAAAAGGAAAGGCTGTGCAATGGGAGGATTTGGCAAAAATGAAGGACAACAGCCAGCCTAAGTCACCTCACCCTGATGCAACCCAGGCTTTGACCAAAATCTTAGTGTTAAACAAGGACAGAGAAAGCTGAGTAAGCAGCAAAACAGAAAAATACACACCCCCTCCCCACAAAACCCAGCTTCTGCTCCAACCTCTTCTCAAGCAATGACCAAACTGATGTTTGCAAATACCAAGTGGCAACCATCCTAACAGCAAAATCTGGACCACTTGGGGGAAAAAAAAGCCAACCCTAAAATAAAACAAACCACTCTGAGGAGAAACTGTATTTCCAGTTTCCCAGGGGTTTACTCTCCCTACTCAGATCCTTGCAAAACTCCTCAATTCCAGTGCCAGGAAATAACTCTGCCACAAAGTCCCGCAGCGCTGACTCGCGTCCCGTTCCTCGGAGTCAGCACTGCATCAGCAGGACGGGAGCCCCCGCGCAGCTGGGGAGCCGATGCCACCGGCTGCCGCACCAGTTGGCCTCCCACCCCGTACGGGAATCTCATCCTCTCAAACGCAGAGATGGAAATAAAAAGGCAGCTGGCTTCCAAGAAACAATTTCCAATTGCCTGATACTAGCTTATGTGCTAACACCCCCGTGCCCAGGCAGTTGACTGGAGATGTAAGCCCCTGCAGAAGAAAAACCACCTTGCTCCATCCAGTGCTATCCTATTAAAAGTCACAGGTAACTGTCAATGTTTAGAAGTAAAAAAGAGGCACTTACGGGTCTGAAGGATTTGAAGACTTTTTCCAGTATTTCATGGAGTGTCTTTTTCCCACAGGAGGAGATGTAGTCCTGTGCAAGCTGCAGAAAAGGTAAGCAGTCCTCACTTTCGCTCCACACGTGCTGAAAGCCAACAGCAACACAAGACAGACAAGGCATTAAGAGGAATTCATGCCGGTCTTTGCACGTGATTTTATAAGGTGACATGTTGTAAACATCTGCCAAAGTATACCGGACCTCCTGCAGTTCAGACCCGCGCTGGGGAGGGGCACTTCAGAAGCCATACTTCTGAGGAGGAACCTTGATTTTATTAACACGAAGCATCAGAAAGCAGGGAAATAGATCCAGAAGAGAAAACGCCTTATGACTGCACCAGCAATGAAGGGTACGCACGCCCTGCGCACGCGCATTTTACGAGTAAAGGTATTTTCGTTTGACATCAGCCCTGCTCAGACCTGGGAGTCACATTGGGTTTTCTCTTCTTCTGCATCATCCGCTGCAGTGAAGCCCTGAGGAAGAGCTAAAGCATCTTTGTCTTCCTGGCGTTAGTGCAAGTGTCACGCAACCCTGGAGGTGGAACCTGATGTGTAATTCTCTTGACGACGCAGAAGAAAAGATGCAAAATATACCCACAGGTTAGACACAGAGCCAAGGAGAGACATTTGGGCACTCGCGACACCACAACATTTAAACCCATTTGGGATATTCCTCTCATCTTGCTCTTGCTTCAGAGATGCTGGTTGCCCAGCCTGGCTCTGTGAAGCCTCTCCCAAAATTGATGCTTATTTTGCTACTATGAGGTTGTCTGAAACAGAGCTGGTGAGCGATGGTGGAAGCACTCAGGCTTCTGCACACAAGGGCAGCACAAGCTAAAGCACACTTTTAAAGACCTTCTTTCTGAAGGCTTTGTGCATGGGACTGTCTTAGGCAGTCTGCTACACAGAGAAGCATAATACCGCCAAATTACACCTCTATTTTTGCACGGCAGCTCTTTTCCCCAAAGTGCTGTGCAGCTTTTTACTGTGCTATAAACAGTAGGTTATGCTTAAACAAGGAAAGAGGAGGGTCTCTCTGAAGCCTAACTAACATTCAGGGAAAGAGTCGGAACAACAGAGGCTTCAATCCCTAACATAAGGCTTGCATGTCACCTTCCTGTTCAGTGGTGAATACCTGCCAGGGATGCAGTTTTACACTTATCAAAAGAAAACACTACTTATCACCTAAGCTGCATCTTTAAGACGAAACTGTAACTGCCTTGCTGTGAACCTCACTTGACCTACATTTTCTTTGCTGCTTGTTGCATTTTACAAGCATAAACATAGTGAAATGTTTTGTTATGAAAAAAGCCCTGCCTTACTGAGTAGGTTCTGCTCTTTCCATATAACCAGAGTCATCTCTTAACCAGCCTGGCAATAAAAGTAAGTTCTTTACAGTCTTGCCAACTCTCAAAGGCACATACCACAAGTCTCATGATACTTCATGCCGTATTAGAGTCATGGGCTTTGTAGTCCTATAAAATCTCAGCTTCTGTTTACAAAAAAAAACAACAAAAACCAAAAGTCTGCACTTTCTGATTTCTGTGGCCTAAAAAGGCAGAAGGTACATGAAGTGAACAACTCAGATGAACCCTCTTTAAAATATCAAATGAACACTTTCAAATGACAACATTTTAAGAACAGCCTTGAGATTTTGGAGGTCTGGCCCACGATTTCTTAATACTTGGGGTTAGCAATAGCCATTTGGTTACTTGTAATCTTTGCGTCAAACTTAAGAGCTGGATGCTGCAGCTTGGCAATTCATGGCTGTGCTAAACCTGTTGTAATTGTTTATACATATAAAATGATTATGATTGCTCACATCCTGATTCTTGTTTAAATTGTGGCTTCTTTTGACTGCTAGAGCTATACACAGGAGCTTCCACACAAATGAAAATCAGGTCCTGCCCTTTTATAAATAATAGCTGGTTTGTTCCCCAGGGAAAGTTAACCCCATGTTGTCCTATCATGTTTTTACAGTCTTTTTTCAAGCTGCACCATGTTTTAGACTCCAGGGTGAATTTGTCAGCAGTAGCACAGAATAAGATGATCTAGCACAAGTGGAAAACCTAAGCGAGTGACTTGATTATTGAGCCTTTGAAGAGACTTTTTTGCATAGCATTGTAAGGCAATAAGCAAGTAAGGCTTCCAACAATTTCCACGTCTGCAGAAGATTTAAAACTTTGGCTGTGGCAACAAACACGCTAGCAAAGGTCTCATGTGCCATTAGTGCATGCATCTCATTTGGAAATGGCTTGATTTCATCTTCCCCCCAAGAAAAATCCTTAACTGTAATAAAGACCAGGGTTATAACACCTGTATATTCAGCTGCATCTACAGTTCTCTGTGGATGCTCAGCTCTGCACCGAGGCAGTGCTGGAACTGAGTCTCACCACTGACTCACGCATCTCTAGAGGAACCTGCAAAAGGAATTTGGCCTCTCAAAATAAAAACAAACATGATTTGAGGATTCAGCTCGTGCTTAGAAAGTTAGAGCAGTCAGTGAGGCTGCACATACGGAGATGCTTTTCCTGGAAAAACCCTGATGCCTGAGAACCTCTTTGCAGTGGGAGAAGCGGGCTGCTGGCAAACCGGTGGACCACAGTGCTCGGCCATGGCTGTGCAATTAAAGACATATTAACCTCATCATCTGAGTATGTGTTTTCCAAGCTTGTCTAGTTTTGCTCACAGTTGCTTTGTGTCACTACAAAAGCACACAGCCACTAATTTCCACCTCAGCTGACCTAGAATCATGGTTGAATTATTTAGTTCACCATCTACACACAGCACATAGCTGAGGCAATTCATAAGGTTGCATCTGGAGGGGTTTGCTTTTCCTCACACCTTTAGATAATTCGGTGTTGCTGGATGACAGAATGAGTCGCTTGCTGGACCACCTTTTTCTAACCAGCCCACCTGTTGAGCACGGCAGCAAAACTTCTTCTTTGTGGGGATAATTCAACTTGCAGAAAATATTCAGCCTCACTGACTTTGTTCTAAAATATTTTACAGGAAATCTTGCATCAAGGTGGCATCATATTTTTATTTGCTTTATCGGTTACTTTGAATACCAGCAATAACACAGTGACAAAACAAATGACAGACTATAAGGAATAGCATCGCAACCCTCACCCTCATTGGCTATGGCTATACAAGTCCAATTAATTTTTTGAGAACACCATGAGCCTCAGGAGCTAAATTATACATAGATCAGCTATCTAGAATGCTGATTCAGAGAGTTTTAGTGTCCAGGTGGTATTGAAAATGCCAATAGGCATCTAGATGGGTCTTCTGCATCCCTAGCATGTTAAAAACCTAGCCCAAATACACCTTTACAGGAAATTAAAATGACACGATTGTAGTGATCTGGAATCCCTGATTTTATACAAAATTCAGAGTTATTCTCCCCCAGATTGCATCTTAGCAACCTCTCCATGTTTTCCTCCTCCTCCCTTTTAAGTTCATCATGCTCGTCATTTCCTCATTACAAGCAGGCTACCATGGACTCCTCTGGCACCTCCTACATAGCTTTTAATTCACATTATTATGAAATGAAGACGTAAAGAAAGAGAACAAGAATACCAGGCACCAGATGCTTATTAAATGTGAGGCTCCTTTATAAGAGTCACAGGATGCAAAAAGGCTGTAAAGTGTGCCACTGTGAACTCTGTTTATATTTACTCACTTTCACACTCCATTGTGTTACTGGAGCCATGCGACGAGGCTCAAGTGCAAATGAGAATCAGTCCCCTGGCTTGTATTAAGTCTCCTTAAAATAAACTTTAGCCTGTAATTGCACGTAGAAGGGAAACTTATCTTCTAGAACGTAAAAAAAGAAAATGACTGCAAAAAACAAGATAGCCAAGGTGGGAGCAGAAATGAAGTCCCACAGTGCACTAGGAGCAGACAACACGATGCTGGTGGATCAGCTCATTACTGGCTCTTAATCACATTAAAGAGACACCATCAACAGGAAAAGAATTAAGAATGACACCTATCTGCCTGTCTTAAAAGTATAATTACTACAAAAAGTGCCTCAAGTAATAATGCCAAAAAGAGACAGAAGAAAACACTGCTTCTACTTTTCCACTGTTTACATTCTGCATTTGACAGGAGTTGGCCCTTCTGCTCAGTTTTACTACTGGCGGCTCTGGGCAGAGAGTCCTTCCCAGAGCAACCCTGGAATGAAAATATGTGCCAAAAAAAAAAAAAAAGGGGAAACGTGGTTTCAAACCCACAAAAATTGGCCAGTGTTGGAAGCATGGGAACAGGGTCTGAAACTGCTTAAGATTTTCTTTAAAGTTGACTAGATTTTGTTTTGAAAGAGTTCGCTCAATTATTGAGCAGCATATAAAGAAAGAAGACACGTCTAAGAAAAATAATGACCTTTCGTTGCAATTTCCGATATCATTAGCATCCAAGCACAGCTTTAGCCTAGTCCTGCATTGGATTCCTATGTGTCCCTGCTTAAGAGCCCAGCAGGCATGGCCTCTTCCAGGTACAGGCATCTCTAGAAGGGAACGAGCGCCAGGGTTTGACAGGCTTATAGGTGCTGGGAAGATGGGTGTGCAGGGCGAGTCCCACCGTGGACCGGGAGAATCGGCACCCAGAGGTGCTCCACTGCCACGGCTGGCACTGCGGCTGAAGGTCTCACGTAACCCTGGACAGATGCATAACTAAACTCGAGGTAACTTCTTTCATAATTCAGCATGACCATCTGCCCGACACAATAAATAGATGTCCTGCTCGCTGAGATTTGTGGTGTGGGAGAAGTCGCTTCGCTGCTCTTTGTTTCCATGATCCCATCTGTCAAATGGGTTCACACTGCACTTACCTCTTGGAAAGGGAATTAATGAGCATTCGTCGAGCAGGTGGAGGGATGCAAGTTGCTCTGGGAAGGGAAGGACCTCCAACATTCCTACCCTAATGGTCTGTGCTAGGAGCTAGTTTTTAAAAACTAAAATAAAATCCTTCCATTGCGGTTAAGCGGAGCTTCGCGGGTTACAAACCCCGTGGCGAGGTGCCGCTTTTTGGGAACTCTTCTCGCACTTCTGCTCAGCACCGGGAGGACTCGGGGGGGGGGGGGGGGGGGAGGAGGGGAACAACCTCCCCCCCCATCCCAAAGCCACGGGTTGTTTTGCCGGTGCCATTTCTGCACAAACTCGCCGCTGAACTGGCCGAGGGGCGTGGAGGGGACGCGGCGGTGCCAGGCCGGCACCTGCCCGGCTCCGGGGTCCCCCAGCCCCGGCGGGCCCGGGGGAGCGGCGGGGAGCGGGGGGGGGGGGGGGGGGGGCGCGGCCCTCCTGTCATCCTGACTCCATTTTATTCCTGCCCATTCTCCATTTGCCGTGACAGCCCCGCCAGTCCGCCTGTCCCTGCGCCGTGCCCCGGCACCCCGGGAGGATGGAGGGGGCCGCGGGGGAGCAGCAGCTGCAGCCCCCGGGGGGCGTGGGAGGAGCGGGGGGGGGGCTCGCACCCCTCCAACCCCCGGCCCCGGAGCCCGCAGCCTCCCCGGGCCGGGGTGATGGGGGAGGCGGGGGTGGGGGGGTGTCCCTGCCCGCGTCCCTGCCCGCAGCCCTGCCCGCGGGGCCGCCCCCCACCGGCAGCCGACTCCATTTTGCAGATTGTGGTGCGCGCTGGGGAGGATCCCCCCGGCCCCCCGCCCTGTCCCCGCCACCCCCGGCCCGCACGCCGGGCCGCCCCCGCAGCCCCCGGCACCACCGCCGCCCTCCATCCCCGCACCCCTCCGCCCCTCCGGGCCACGGCCCCGTCCTCCACCCCCCCGGCGCTCCCCCTCAGGTGCTCCCCCAAGCACCGGGGACCTGCACGGACGGAGGGGGGGGGGGGGGGGGGGATGTCCCAAAGCGGTGCAGGGGCTGCCCGCCCGTGCATGCAGACGCACGGATACCCACGCACGCCCGTGACCGCCCCCCCCCCCCCGCCCCGGTCCCCTCCCGGGTCACTCACGAAATTGTCGCCGCAGGCGGCCTCCGGGCAGAGCACGTAGAAGGAGACGCCGGGCTCGGCGTAGAAGTCCATGCGCCGCTCCGTCTCCTCGGCGGCGATGAGCTGGAAGGGCGTGCGGGCGCACCACCGCTCCGCCGCCTCCGCCAGCGCCTCGAAAGCCATCCCCAAACCCAAACCCAACCCCAACCCCAACCCCGCCGCCGCCGCCGCCGCCGCCGCGATCCGCGCCCGCCCGCCCGCGCGCCCCGCGCGCGCCGCCCCGCGCCCGCCCCGCCGCGCCGCGCGCGCCGCCCCGCGCCTCGCGCCCCGGGAGGGAATTCGGTGCAGACAATTGACGCCTTCTGGCAATTTGGGGGGGGGGGGGGGGGAGGGGAAGGGGAAGCCCGCCTAAGGGCCCCCGCCGTCAGCGAGACCGCGCTTCGCTTTGCTCCTCTCTCTCCCTCTCCAGAACCGATCCCGAATTTCGTCTGCCTGCGGCAGAGAAAGTCCGCCCGGCAATGCCCCCCTACGCTAAACAAACCGGTAGCCCTTGCACTGAGTTTCGCGGGAGCCACCCCAATGCAAGACGCTGGGCTGCTGCCGAGGCGCAGACGGATTCACCCCGTGACGTTGGAAAGCTTTACGGTTTGTGCCAGCGGTGCTGGGGGCTGATGGATTTGCAGCTCGGTTCGTATGACCTCTTCCTAGCGTATCCCAAGCGATCATCTATATGGCTAGCAAGGTATATGAGATACGAGAGCCGATCTGCATTCAGGAGAGGCCTTAGATTTGCGTCGATGCCTGCTGCGCCCCGAAGGAAAAAAATCCCCACAGACCTGAGTGGGTTTTTGGCTGGAAGCCCGGGATCTTGTGGAGGTGGCCAGGTAGCACAGAGCCCAGCCGTGACAGCGGGTTTGCATGGACAAAGGCAACATGGGCTTCCAAATAACGCCCAGTGGCTGTTACCTGTCTCCGGAGTGGCGTTTAACTCCCTTTCCACCATGGGTACCAAATGCCCAGCTGATGGGGTCCGTGTTACGCATCATACGCTCCCCTCGTGCGTATTAGTTGGCGCGTAAATCATTCGAGCGCTGCTGAAGTAACCGATGAGGTCACGAGCGGCGAAGGGGGCGAAGCTGAGCGGGCGGCAATGCCAGCAAGGCTGCAGCAAGGAGGCACCCACCCTGCCTCCCCGTGGCCTGGGGCACGCTCCGAGCACCCACGCTCCTGCGCTCGGCCCTGCCGTCATCGGCTCCTGCCCCCTGGCTTTGCCCAGCTGCGGGCACGGGCGCAGCTGAGCTCGGGGTAACGATACCGCAGAGAGAAACCTCCACTGGCGTTGCAGCTGAGCACTGAGGTGTGGGGAAATACCAGCGGCGTGACTGCTCGTGCAACCGTAACTCGGCCCCTTTGTGCATGTGGGATGCGATTGCCTGCTGTTTTTTCTGCCAAAGGGTGTTTCATTTATTCCGTGCAGATATTCTGGAGATTGCCCAGATATTCCTGGGCTGCTATTAGAGTGGCAAGTGCTGAGCGCCCCTCGCTGCACTTGGAGCTGTGCTCTGACTGTGCAAAGCATGGTAAAAATGACAGATGTTCCAAAAACTCCTGGCCCAGGTCCCTCAAATCCCAGAACCTGGGGGTGCTCTTGTAGGTACTTACCCTGGTCCCACAGCACCTCCCTTTGCCAGGGGAAAATGAGGCCGGTAACATCAATCTCCCACCTACCGCACAGGCCTGGGGGAGGTGGGTGCAGTAATACCAGCGAAGCAATCAGTGGCGGTAGGGGAGCTCCACGGGGGCACCCGTGGAAGATCTCTGGTTTTGCAGGCAGCCTGGGGTGGGAGTGGCGAGTCCTGAACAGCTAGAAAGGAAATCCTAAACCGCTTGCCATTTCCCAAAGGAGGAGGGGGTCCTGCAAATTTGGTCCTCCCAAATGTGACCGCAAAGCTGTCAGGGCTCCAGGGGCTGGAGAGGCGGTGAGTCCCGTGCAGGGCTGTGCAACTTCAACACTCTTTTGGTATTGGGTGTTTGTTTTGTTTTGTTTTTTTCTAAATGTATTTACAAAATTAGCATGACAATAGGACATGGAAAAATACAGCCCTTTCTCCTAAAACGTGACATTGTCAGCTTGCCTGCAACCCATGGGCAGGGTGCCACCACCCGGGCAGACATCTCCCCCGCCACAGCATTCAGCCGCCAAGGTCAACCCCAGTCCTGCCATCTTTTTGCGCTTCCCCGAGACCCGGCCTTGTTTTCTGTCCAGCTCAAAGTCGGTGTTGACGTTGGGTGTTGACACTGGGTAAGGACGCGGTGCTGGGAGCACAGCCTTGGCCTTCCTTCTTGCCGGCAGGGCTGCGCATGGGGTTTGGCACCCGGGTTTGAGGCCGCCCAAGGTGGGCAGCCAGGCAGCTGCGTCCTCCCAGCTGGCAGCACCCTCGCCTGTAGCAGCAAGGGGAGGTCAAGGCTGCGTTGCAAGCAGCCACAATTTCAAATAATCGAGGTCTCAATGTTAACACCTATGATTTATGTGCATTTTCAAAGGCTCACGTGAACGTCTTTTTAGTCCTTAAAACGTCGCTTTGAAGTATGTGCTGTTCGTTATCTCCTGTCTGTGGGGTAGGGAAGCTGACAGGTTTCGAATGAGATTTTAAGTATCTTATTGCAGCACGCGCTGCAAAATCCTTTGTCAAGTCTGACAGCGTAGCCATTCAAACCAGACAGCCGTGCTTATTTGTTTATTTACATGTGACGAGTTGCTTTACTCTTATACCTGTACCCCAAAAGCAGATTATAAAACCAACCCGGTAAAGGATGGTGATTTTGGCAATGCTAGAAAGCAACCTGTGGAAGTGCTGCTTGCAGAGCAAGCCAGGCTCAGCAGCCCTTGCCATCGCACCAATGCCAGGGGCTGAGGGATGGCAACGCAGACACGAAGCGGGTGCAGAGCCTGTGACACCCTCCTGCCTCTCTGTAAGTCAAAAGCAGAAGCACTCGCTGCTCATTTGAGTAGACGGGTGGATGGCCAGCAGTGCTGTACTATGCCTCAGCTTTTTCAAAATACTGCATCAGTCATGTGCGTGGTTTTGCTTCCGACTTGCTCCAAATACCCATGAGCATCCATGCCCCAAAGGATGGCCACATGAGGGGAGCAGCTGTCTTCTTGGGAGAGGAGGAGAGGGGAGGTCGAGAAGCTGTCTGCTGTGGCAAGGATGGCTTGCATAAGGGAAACCGCACCAGAGGGACGGTATTTCCCCCTACCCTGCAGGGATGCACTTCCATTTCCATCTTCCCTCTGGGATACAGCGGCTCCAGTGCTTTCCATCACCCCAATTCAGGCCATCGTGAGGTCAGGAATTGTTCCTAGATCATTTCAGAGGGATGCCACTAGCCAGTAACTATCGCCTATTGGAAACGGCATTTCACTTTGAAGAGCGTATGGAGAGTATTAGGAAGGGACAGCACGTGCACTGCTGTAGCCCTGCTAATTGAATCAGAAATATAAATATTGGCATTTTACAGGTGGCATTTTACAGGTGACTTCTGGTTTTATGCAGGTTCTCCACCTTCTCAGAAATGAAATTATTAGGTCAAAGGTGAATTACAGCATGAGTGTTAAGCAGATGAACCAATTTTCTGCCATTTGCATGGGTTGGAGGAGGTACAGAAGGGAAAGTTTTTAAAGTATCAGGTACCCGGCTCCCAGAGTTATCTTTAAAAAAGCCCTTGCCTCCGAGATGCCTGGCAATGAGCGTGGTCTAGAAGGCTGGAAACTTGACAGCCCTGTGCTCAAGGGAGGAAGGGAAGAGTACCTCATTAGGTGTTTACTATTCCCCTACTCTCCCGGAACACAGCGACATTAAATGATGTGGGGAAAAGGGACGCAGGGGAGGGGGAGCCAGAAGCTGCGGAAGCTGGAGGAGCAGAAGGGTTTCTGAAATGTGTCAGAAAAAGGCAACTTGCCCACAGCTGTGGTGTCTCTCTGAAACACTGAACCACTGTTCTCCTCTGCAGTGGGTTTGAAATCTGACAAATCCAGCCCATGGACTGGCCACCTTCAAGATTTTTTTTCCTCTTTTTTTCTTATGAAGAGCCCTCATTGGTCTGCTTTTGGTGAGCTGCCAAGCAATTCGCATTAATTCGCCTGACCAGCTGTAAGAACCCGATTGCCCTCCCATGGCCCTCATTACGCACCCTTCCTGCTGATCTAAATACAGAAAGGTCAGGAGAGTGAGCTCCAGTAAATTGTTAGAGATACACCCTTAATTGCTGTGCTGCATCGGCTTGTTCTCTTGCATCTCTACGCTGTCTCTGCAGTTTGGTCTCCTAAGGAAAGACTGGTTCCCTTGCTCCAGAAAAGAAAAGGATCAAGAAATTCTAGGGGGGGGGGGGGAAATGGGCGAGGGGGGCTGATCCCCTCATGGCCTTCATAGACCTTCTTTACACGATGGACCTTGAAAAAGAAAATATTTCTTACTGTTATCAGTACTGGCTCATTCGCAACATGCATTTCACATGTCCAGAGCCTTGACTGTTGCACTTGCTTGAGAGATGTGCTGAAACAGCTGTCCCTGCAAAAGCCTGGTCTACGCAGGGCTTTCAATGGTGCTTGCACCATCACAGCTCTACATGTTTTCACCGAGCCTGTAACAGCATTAAATGTCCTACTGCAGCACAGCAGCGGTGGGTTCTTCCAGGCACTCAAGCTGAGTGACAATTGCCCAGCAGGTCAGTTTTTAACTGCTGAGCACCTACACTGAGGTTACTAAAAAGTGAAAAATTCCTGGCTGCTACGGTATTTCCAACCCACCCCACTGAGTGCTTCATCCTCCCTGAGCACACAACCCCAACCACATCATCCCCCGAAGCTGGGGTCCAGGGGCCAGCACGCTGGTATCTTGCAAATTGTTCCCCACCTGACTTCCCCAATCCTGAGGATACTCAGCTTTCCAGAGTGTCTAGACAGCGATTTGTGTTTTCCTTGTCTGTAATGAGGAATGCGGCTGTGGCTGTAGTCTTTGCTTTGGGTTGTTTTGGTTTTTTTTTTTAACCCATTGCCATGGTAAATGGAGTTAAGGAAAGAGAAAGAAAACTGTGAAGAATGATCCAAGCCAAGAAGATGTTGTAGAGGGAAGGTGAATTAGAAATGCATGGTTTCTCAATTAAGCTTTAAACTATCAAAAAGTATTAGTTAAAAATCTATACAGAATAAAGATCCTGCTGCTCCCCCAAATCCTGACATATTCCTTTTGAAGTCAATGGTTGAACATCCTATTGCTTTAGCAGTAAGAAATCAAGCACATAAACAGTGATGAAGATCTGGGCTATGCAAAATCCACTCGCTAATTAGTAGCTTTCCCTGGTGGCATTGCCTGCTCCAAAATACGGACTTAAATTCTAAAAAGTCATCAAAGAACCCCCAAATCTGTCCTCCTCCAAGTCCCTGCTTTTTAGGAATAAGAAGATAATGTGCTAAATGTGAAGGAGATGCCCTGTCATCTTCCCAGTCCTGCAGGCAGGCAGTTTTGAAGCCTCTACTGCTCTTGAGACCCAGGCCAGCAGCATCACACCACGCTGCTGGGTGCTGTGCAGTAACACTGCAGTGTCTCCAGGCTTGACAGTGCATTTGTTAAAGCAGTGGCACATTACATTTGTGAGCAGTGTACTGAAATACAGTGGAAATATTTGATGACTTGGCAAACCGAGGGCGACACAAGAGGCTGGATTCACCTCACCTGAAGCTCTGTAGATATTTTCATTTGTCCTCAAAGCCCAGCATGAAGCCTTCATCCTACTGCATGCAGGTAAAACCACCACCAGCTGATTTTGAAAGCTGATTTTCCTTGAAACTTTCTGAAGCACATGCTGCATACACATTTAATATTCAGTGCCCTTTTGAAAACGGTATGACTCATCCCAAATGTAGACGTGACGGTAGGAATGAAGAGTTGTGAACTTTGTTTAGGGCCGGCCAGCTGAGGGTCAGCAAGCAGCCAGCCAGATGTGGCCAGAAATGAGGCTTAGAGAGCCCAGGCTGGATACAGGGATGGGAGAAACTGGGAGGAGAGCACTGGACAGCTTCTGCCCTTGCATCGTTTTTGGACATAGAGGATGGTACACCACAGTTCCTGCCTTTTTCACCAGGAAGTATCTGCCAATACTCTTGTTTATCATTGGATCTGTATAGCCATGAGCAGACCGTGTGGCCAGGCAAGCCAAGTGTGTGTGGGGGTATGTCATGAATTGGCTTATTAGGAGCTGAAAGGCGATTTTGCAAAGACCTGAATGTCATAAGGCACCATAATCTCTTCAGGCAAACAAACAGGATTTTTTGTCAATTTGCGACCCTTTATGATATTGAAAGGGCACAGAGCTGCAGACTGTCCCTGATTTTCAGATGAATTGCACCACTAGTATAAAAGATATTCTCATAATAGTCCCAAATTAGTTGATTGCTTGAAGTGCCAGAATCCTTAATGCTCTGCTATTTTAAACATATGGAAATTGATTCAACACTTATCATCTATTTAGAGATGTAAATTTATTGAAAAAGATGCCACTTCTTCCTAAGCTTCAGGCAAGCTGCGGTACTTAGCTTTCTGGGCACAAGCAGGTTTTTACGAGGACTTGTGATTTTAACTACAGTGATTTATTTTCCTTCTAAAGGCTGGGAGAAGCAGAGGAAAATAGACTGTATTGTCTACAGAGAAAAAAAAGATACTGGTACAAGCACTGGTGTGAACTGACACAGATACAGCAGTATCTGGCACATCGTACCCTGAGGGTCTTCTCCCAGGCACGGACACTGGCCCAGACCTTGCCCTAACTTCTGTTGCAATTGCTGTGTCAGTGGGTCCACACTGATGTTAGAAGCATCACTTATTTCTGTTACGCTTGCTTCAGGGAAGAGTGATGAAAAACCAAGAGCAGGCAGCGATGGCAATGACATTGGTCAGGTCAACACCCCATGGCAAAGGAAGCTCCCCCCCTCCCCAATTCAGCCTAAGCTTCTAAAAGCAAAAAGCATTGATCATTCATCTGCAATTAAAAGCTCTTCTCTGAAAGTCAGACTGGTTCCCAACTTCAGCCTGTTGGGATATCTTCTTGCACAGGCAAGCCCTGCGTCGATGTTGAGGGCATGAGGCTGCTGTTAGGATTAGATGAGAAAATCTGCAACCTGGTCCTAGCTCTGCTGCTGACAGCCTTCTTTTTGATTTGGCATAGTCACTTAGCACCTTTTAAGATGGAGATTTGTGTGTATTACATAGGAATGCTGTTTGCCTTAAAGCTTGCGAAAAAAATTAGTTTCTCCTGTGGAAAAAAGAATTTTTTTTTTTTTTTTAAATTGGTTAAGTCTCAGCTATTTGATCATGTGTTATTATTCATCATGATTCATATATTAATACCAAACCGAGAATGTCTCTATAAAGCCTAATATTATGCTTCTGGGATTAAGCAATATTTCTTAATGTGTTTCTTACCCCAGTATTTTTGCAGAGAAGCTGGAATGGGGCCAGTTCACTCAAGGTGCCTATACATTAGTGATTAGCTCAGGTCAGGAGAGCACTTACAAAGCGAATGCCCCAATCATCCCCACTTACCCTACTTTGGTTTGCATCATGGAGAGGGCACATGAGGTGGACTCGTCTTAGATGAAAGGTGCACGGCGCGCACATTGCAATCTCAGCACTCTTCGGCCTCATGGATCTGCTCCCAGGCTGTACGACTTGCTAGCGTAGACACAGCTACAGCATATTTACTGCACCTTAAAATCCCTTGATGGCATTTGGGCAGCGAGCTCACTGGCTGGATTAACTAACCACCAAACCTGGTATCTTGACTGGCTGATGTTTAATCAGGGGCTTTATTTTCTTGTTTATACCAGTTTGTTTAGTATGCTGAGTCCAGCCTCAGCAGCATGGAAGAAAAATCTGGCTCCGTTCCTGCGGTAAAGCACCTTAGTCTTTTGCATAAGCCTGAAAGAATCAATTTGGAGTAAGACAGGGTTACTGCAGAGCTGGTTTTTGGAAGTGCCCATTCACTTCTGGGGGGTCAGGTTCAATCAGTATCTTTTATCCCAGTGGGAACCGGTGATCTCCCTTGTCTTAGGATGCACCAGCTCCCCTTTGCAAAGGGCAGGGAACACCAGAGGCGCTGCTGCTGAGTGGTTCCCATCCCGACCTTTCCCTTCCACCTCTGCTCTCCACCATCCAGACCCAAGCGACCAGCTCTCCTCCCTAATTATGCAACGACTGCGTACCTAAATACACTTCTTGCATCACGAAGGAGAGGATGACAACCACCAGCAGCTCTCAGGGCATTCAAAGCCTTTCCCCCATGCCGGTGACCTCTCCTGTTGGTTGTGCTGGGCTGCTACGGGGCGACCCGGCTGGCGGGACCCTGTGGCTGGCATCACTGGACGGACGCTCACCTTTGTGTCCCCTCCACCTCAGCCCCATCAGCAGCCCTGCTGTCGTCTCCTCTGTGCGGACCGCTCCCAAACCTCTCCTCCCATTCAGCTTCCCAATGCACACGGGGCACAGCCTGTGGCTCTGGTGTAATTGCAAGTTTTGGTGTGCGTCCTGTACGCTTACAAAGTTTTGGCCACCTTTGTTACATGTGATGAGCGTCCAGGTCTCGTATTGCAGGCTCTGTGTTGCTATCACAATCCTGAGACTTACTTGAAGCATTTGAGTAAACCCCATGCAGCTCACTATTTGATCACTGTTTTCCTGAGCAGATGCTTGTTTATTTTTGTTAGCGATTATAATGTCTGGCAGTAGGAGAACGTTAAGGAGGTATCAGAGCTACAGAGGAAAAAGCCAACTCCCAGGTTATGAAGGGGTGATGGCAGAATTTACGGGCTGGCTGGGATTGCAAAGAAGTGGACGATTATATCTTACTCGCAACACGTAGGGAACGTTTTCCTTCAGACCAGGCCCTGTACAAGCGTGCCTCGAAGTCTTTTGCTCAGGGTCCTACAACAAAGCGAGCTGGTCTGGGAAGAAACGCAGGTCAAAATTTTCATGCAAAACCTTCAACATGATATTTAGCACATTTTTACACTCTTTGCTTCAGAAAGCCCCATTTTTACAAAAGTTCAGGAGAATTAAAATCACTGGCAGACGTAGCAGAACATACAGATTTTGTGGGATTTCAAGTCAAATTCATAAAATTCCTTCCAAGATATCCCATCAGTTGACTCATTTAGCTTGTCAGTGCCATTTTAAAAACACACAGCTCAACTAAATCCAACCGCACATGGAAAAAAATCCGTGTCAGCCTCGCTCCAGCCCCTGCTTGCACCAGCATCTGACCAAAAAGTCAGGGAGATGCGAGTACCCCCACTATGCCCAGCACACAAAAACCTCACTGGCAGAGCTAAATGAAACTTAGCAGGGCCAAACATCTCACCAAAACTCTTGGGCAACTCCCTTTAGCAAGGTATTTTTAACCTGCTTTTTCTCCAAACTCTCCTTCTCCCAGCCACAGGGCAATGAATTTTGTGTTTTATTTGCCACGGTGCTGCGAGATCGAGTCAGGCTAGCTCAGGCCACGGCTTCACGAGACAGCATCCTCAATGTAGGCAGCAGCAGCAGCGGCTCGAGGTATTCCACCCTCTCGCATCTCACCACTTGCTTGTTTGCTGTCCAAAGTAAGTGTCTAGTCCCAGTAAAGGCAAAGCCAAGGAGGGGGAGGAAGACGGCTCCATTCACGAGGCCTTTTGTCATTTACAGTAAATTTAGAGCAAGAGTGAATACAGCTAATCCGTCTGTAATGTTTCAACGCCCGCCCCCTTTCCTGTAAATTCCTGCAGGACTTCAGTGGCAGAAAGCATTCATGTGCTAGAAATAACGGACTTATAAAAGAAGGAAAGGGAGCGTAAGCAGTGGGAATAGGAAGAAACAGCTAAACAGATACTTTTCAGTTTATATACACACCCTTCTCACATAAACCAGAGGTAGTTATCAGCTAACTATTAGTTCCATTAATCAGCTTATCTTGTGAGAACAGGATTTGGGTGTACGATATACATAACAATCAGCTACCTTAAATTCACACATCTGTCCCAAGGATTCCCCAACATCATAGCTTTTGTTTTTAAGGCAAGCATCGGCTTTTTTTTTTTTTTTCCTCCTTTGATATTACATGTATTTGTGTATGTATAAAAAAACCCCTGTAAATAACCAGGTAGATTCAACATTCATCATTAGGAGCTGAACCCGAGACCCTCAGAGTTACCAGCAGAAGCCTGCATCCCATCAAGATGCCCATTGCTGGGCAGCTGTGTTTTCCATAGGATCTCTCTGACTCAGCGGCTAGCAGGAAATGCATAGCATGCTGAACAATGAAGCACAGGCAATTACTGAAAATAAGTGTTCTCCATTACAAGTAATTCCAGGCTTCATTTCTCTTAGTTTCCAAATTAAAAAAAAAAAAAAAAAAAAAAAAAAGAAAAAAGACATGCGTGGATTGTTGAACTTCATTTTTTTTATTCAAATAAATGGACTTTGAAGGAGGAAAAAAAGACTCTAAAGCTTTGCACAGCAAACTGTTTCTATACATAGCTATAAACAGGCATATAGCTAGTCTATAATAAAGCAAACTGTGCAAATCAATTTAGGCATAGATTCTTCAAAATAGGTGTACTACCCACAGTTAAGCTCTGAGCTATTCCAAGCAGTGCTGAAGAAAACAAACATTTTCCTATCAGCCTGCCTTCTTAACAAAATCTGTTCCACCAAGACTTATGCAGGAGGGGGATGCTTTGGTGGGACAAGAGAGGGTCGAGCTGTGCGCTCTTCCAAAGGCGTGACACTCATCACGGGACCGGGACGCACTTTGCCCGGAGGTGACCATGCCTGTGGTTTAGCCAGAGTGACTCAAGCCATGCCTACCTGTAAGGGCTGGTCAGCCCTCGGGGCTGGAACAAGGGCAGAGCGGGGTGGAAGCTTTTCTGCACGACTGAAATTTGAAACACCAGCTTGGGCATTGCTGCAATTGTATTTTAAGGTGTCCAAGATGGACAAGCAGGTGACTGAACCTGCCCTTTCTTAAACAAAACCTTTTTATTTAAAAAAAAAAATTAGTAACTATAGTTGAAATGATGACAATCTAATTGAATCAATTTAAATCATTATTGACTATTACTCCTAGAGCAATTCTAATTACGGGAAAAGTCATAAGCAGGCCATGTTTGCTGCTGAAGTTTTAAGCAAAGTCAAACCACTGAAATGGATAAAGACACCGAAGAGAAGAAACCATCAGAAACCAAAGCTGTCTTGGACTGCGAACCTCGCCATAGCCAGCAGGCAGCTTTCCCATGAATGCAAAGAAGTATTTACTCAGTTTCAGTTCATTCAGATAATTGCATTCCATATGCACTGTTAATTCACATTTAAACTAACGGGCATATAAAAGATGTTACTACTTTGTGTGGAAAAGTTAGCATAAGGTGGTAAGATCCGCTAGTGTTAAAATCCTGCAGGATTAAAACCTACCAGGAATAAATCGGGAATACTTTGTTTCATTTCCAGGTTTAATCAAAACGTGTTAGCCAACTTACTTATTTCTCCAGCATGTTAAAGATATTGCTAACTAATTAAAAGAATTCTAAATAACTGCTTTTCTGCAAGCAATCTGAATTGCAGTTTCCATCTGAATAAAACTTGCTGCAAATCACAAATGAATGAACAACCATCTAACAGGAACAGACAGACAACTTTTACTGTTTCTTAATATATGGAACATAAAATTTTAAAAGCCCCAATCAAAATGTCAGGCTGGCAATGGCTTTAAAAAACACACTCGCATGTATTTAGAAAAAGGAAAAAAAAGTGGCAGCCACCCTTTCTGATCTCATGAGTTGCCTGCTGAAGTCTCCACATGGAGAGTCTCCACCTTCACGAAACACGTGCCACGTACCTGTGAGAGCTGTGGGAAAGGTGGAGATCCCAGGGAGCTTCTCCAGCAGGAGATGCCGGGAGCCGCTCGGGACGCAGTGGCAGCGAGGGGACGGGTTGGTCGCACGCACGTAGGGACTGTCCTGCTTACGCCCACGAGCAGGCTGCGGGCCACCGCGTTACTCACCGGCCCCGCGCACAGCCAAGTGCTGCAGTCTGGCCCTGGGATGTGCAGCTAAACTGCTCACGAACAACGGGTTGGCCACCCTTGATACGATGCATCTCCAGGGGGCACGAAGGATGGCCAAATGTAGTTTAAAAGCTGTATGTAATTGTGTGAAAAAAAATGCCGGTTCCGTTACCAACTGAGAGGGGAAGAAATCTTTTAGGGAGGGAGAGCAGGGAAATGTGATCTAGATTACAAATACAAAACAAGGCAGAAATTGATTATCTGAATGAAGCTTTCCCACTTCCTGATCTAAATCATAATTAAATTGGCAATTCAAATCAATGTAGCCTGGTGCTGTCTTATCCTCTTAAGTTTTACGTATTTTATTTACATATAATTAGTAAACTTTCTATGACATGTCCTGGATTTTAGAATGCATGAGCAGCCAGTGAATGATAAGCAATGAAAATGCTGCACTGCTGCTTTTCCATTTAAGCGCAAATAACGTCAACAGAACTCAGGAATAAACTCCAGTAATGGGGAAATGGCATCAGAGAAATGTCTCCCTGCTTATTCAAATCTTAAGCCGGGGAAAAGTCGGGAGCAGTATTAGCGTTAATTAGACTGTCAACTACCATGCAGATCTCCTGTACCAAAGTAAAATCCCAAATTGGTACAAGCTTGTTAGAACAGAGCACTTTTACTGTCGGAGGAACAACAGGGCGGGAGGGGAATTAAAAAAAAAAAAAAAAGAAAAGAAAAGGAGAGCAATTGTGGCTTTACATCAAGTATATTTCATAATTGTCTGATAAATACGTACCCACATCATAAAACACTTTTAAAAAAACAAGTATTTTTAAATGTATGTACAATAATGCAAAAATATGCCTAAATATGTATCTAATGCAAAAAAATAAACCATTTAATAAAATCTCCCTTCAAATGTCCCCTTGCTCTTCAACACCTTAAAAAAAAAAGGAAAGAGCTCAGTAAACAAACAGGAGTTAAAACACAAACTAACAGACAGACAAAAGCAGTGCAAAGCAGACTTTTAAGAATGGAGAGGCATCCAATTCAACTTCCCATTCCCCTGGATTACACAACTACAGTGTCTCTTGTCCTATACACAACTACAGTGTCTCTTGTCCTATGCCAGTTGAATTTTGGTTTTAAAAACTCAGCCTGGTGTTCAAGCTATAAGAGGTGCCTGTGACACTCATTTTACATGCGAGCAAAACAACTTAATGATAATCCAACTATGCACCCTTTAAACCCCCTTAAACAGGGGTGAATTTCATCCTAGGCAAATATTTCATATTCTCTATACTCCTGTGAAGCACAGACATGCAATCCAACAAACAATATGAACTAAAGTCTACCTGGACAACTGTGGTGGGAGAGACTTCTGCTGTTTCACAATTGTTTAGTCATCTCTTCTTTCTGCATTCTCCAGGAAACTGCAAACAGGGCTCTGATCTTACAATTTCAGCAAGTCCAATATCTTGTATTTGTGATGTTGCAATTACACTAGTAATCGGGCTCCTAATTATTTCTGAAGACTAGGTCTGAATGTCTGAGTTAAATGAGACACTTCAGTTGCACAAGAAAATGCTGATCTGGTTCTTATTTGGATGTGTTCAGGTGACTGATGTATATCTTTTATCTTGCTAGAGTAACTACCCTCAGAGTACAGTTGGCTGTATGTGAAATACAGCTCTTGTTTGCAAAAGCAACCTGAAGAGGTTTCAGTAGTGCTCCCTATAGGAAAGGTGGCAGGAATTGAAGCTCTGTTTAAAAAACCTGCTTATAAGGCACTGGTGCAGCAAGGTTTGTGACGAACATGGTTTTATGATTTCTCTTTTCCAACTGTTTAAAAGTAAGTCCACCAAATCAACCATAAATAGCAATAGAAAGACATTTGAAAAGTCCCAAACCAATCAACTTAGCATTGAAACATAATTTATGACAGTCCCACTTCAGTGCACACACTAGCTCCTGGGTGTTTTTTAAAACTCATTGTTGGCTCATGCTCACGCTATATACAAAAGTCCCCCCCGCAAAGTCATGATGGGCTGAATATCTTCTACAAACAAGAAATTTTTAGATGACATCATAAAGTTACACATTAGACTTACAGATGATGGACAGGAACATATATTGGCTTACCCACTGTACATATCTATTTAAAGCTTTAAAAGAATAAGAATATACACAAAATATACACTTAATTCACAAAGTAAAACAGCCCTCAACATCTGCTATTTTGTAGGGCTACGCATTTCTTCTATTAAAATTCCACACATGGAACTATCTCTGTGCCAGCTCCTCTTCGTAAGCAATAGGATCACTTCAAGGTAAATTAGTTCTTCATGTATATGTAACAGAAAGAGCAAAAGCTCAGCCTCTAGTCATCGCTGTCGCTCCCAGACTCACTCAACTGCAAGTCATTTCCTATGGAAAACAAAAACCAACAAAACACAACAAGTGGGTAGGCGTTAATTCACATTTCACAGCAATCAATCCAAAGAACAGTCACATTTACACTGGAAGATTTAAATAGGAATAACACAAGAAATTAATGCAAACATCATCTGTCATTTACTGGAACTGGTACCCATGCCCAAGAACATTAAGAGCTGCATGGGGCTAATACATGGTCGCATCCAGGCCAAACTGAGTGTCCTTGGCTCCACAGCCACCAAAGCAGCTCCCTGGTGGGAGAACAGCACTCCCCATGCTAGCAGCTGTGGAAGGCATTCCACAGCCTCCACCCAGCCAAGCTCCCAATATGGCTCTGGGACAAGGCACTGGGGAATTCCCAGGCATTCTTGGCCCTTTGAAAATATATTTTTTTGTTTTAAGGCCATTTGGGAAGCCAAAGCAAGGCCTCCACATGTCACTAAACCAAAAGGAATGTTAAAGCCATCGCAACTCAAGGCTATGGGCTGAACTAAGCTGACAGATGCTGTGATGGTGAAAGCCCCCTCCAAAGTGCAAAGAGAGATCAGACAAAAGGAGGCCAGGATATGGATCAAACCTACAGTCTCAGACCCTGTTCTGCAGAGCACTTGTGATTTGGTGAGGTAGAGGGGATAAAAGAGGGCAAGAATCATACTTGTGTTCTGGTAACTGAACCTAGCTCTTCCAGCATTCTCCCACGGCCCTGCCCCAAACAGCTGCAGAGCAGCTACGCTACAGCTATGCCCTGGACTTCTTCACCTCCTCTCCCCTTTTATGAAACAAGAACTCGGGGTAGGGGTGATTCTCCCCATGTAGATGGTCACCAGTGACTTGAATGCTCAAGGACATATTAATCCTTGGCAAAAGGATTTTAAATCCAAAGGCAAAAATCATTGCCTGAAAAAAGGAGCCAGCTCCCAAATTCTCCTGGAGTCAGAGGCTTCTTGACATTCAGTGACTATGCAGTATTATTGTTGTAGTGGCCCAGCAGAAGCAGTGAAGAGGCAGCTCACAACCAGAAACAGGGAAACGGAAAGAGTCCTACTGACTTTGTTGAACTTCGGATTTCACTTAGACATTCATTACTGACAGGAAGACTGGCAGGCCTCTCCAGTTTTCCAGCAGGCTTTTTCAGTATTGTCTGTATAGTATACTTGTCTTCTTGAAGCTGGAAACCCTACATTTATCCGTATTTAAACTCCACCAGTTCCCTATGTGTGGGTGCCAAGAGATGTACACAAACATGCCTCAGGAGGAATTAAGAACAATTTATAACTAAGTTCTACTTTCTTCTAAGTGCAATATTTTAACTCCACTGAGTTAGAATATACCTGATCTAGCATAAGGAAAGAGCAACACAGATGTACACCATCTCCTCAGAGAGAATCTCATGGGACAAAACTATGCTTTAAAAATGTTTTTTACACTTTTTAAAGGGTGGAGTGAGTTTGTACTGATTCAATGCTTGCAAACGCCATAGCTGTAATATTTTAACCAAATATGTGGCTCTTTAAATTTCCCTTCAAAATGTGATATTTGTGAAAATGCAGCTGAGACCAACACAGTATAGAGTAAATACTCTGACAAAGTAACACAGCTAATAACAAAGACTGCAGAGACTGTGCATTTATGATCACAGGACAGCCTTGTGCCATTCACAATTCTTTACAGACCTTTAACTGACACATGTGACAACCCCACTATTTATGTCTAATCTGTGTTTTCACATTAAAATAATTCCCATCCTCTGGTGCACCAGATCCTCCCACACTGAAGCTTTTCCACCCACTCGCTGCACTTGGAGGCCTGAATCAAGGCTCAGCACGGCCAACGGGGGCCATTGCACTGATGCCCACAGGCTCTAGACCAAACTGAAGCAATCTCCACACCTTCAGACAGGTCTCGGCCCTCTGTTCAAAAAACCTGCCCACATATTTCAGCCAGTGCAACTCCCTGGGATTATTAGTTGGCAAACTGCACTTCATGGAGTAGCCTAACATGCTAAGAAAATGAGTGGTCTCAAGCAGCTTCCCACAGCGATAAGACACAAGCCTTTACTTACGGAGGGTGTTCATGAGCTGATTGCTTCCTTGTGGCCTGCTGGTGCCGTTAGCAACGGCATTCCTGTTGTTATACTGCTGGTGCGGTGGCTGGGAAGGGGAAACATGTGCTGGCTCTTCCCCCTCACTGCTGGAGCTTTCATCTTCACTCCCAGATGAGCTTTCTGAATCCGATGAGCTGCTTCCACTGCTGCTGCTCATCTGCTCAATAATTTCAACCTCAGCTCTCAGCTCTGAAATAAAAGGACATTCCTCTGGTTGAAACCATAAACAGGGCCCCATGGAATTTTGGAAAAGAATGTGAAAATGCAATACTTTTGTCAAGTATAATTTATCACATCAAAATATCTCACACGAAAGAGAGAGACAGGAAGGAAAAACAAAAAATTCTGAAAACTGTTTTACTTAGTTGTTGTAGCTAAATTTAAAGAAGCAACAGCATACGTTAGTATCATAGAACCTTCACTTCCACTATTATTATTTACATACTTTACACTCCTGAAAGCACTTCCTGCTTCATTATTTTCAACAGGTTATAAGCTCTATGTACAAAGTAGGTACATTTCCTGTTTGAGTTTTACAGGCCAACAGCCAGCCCATTTTTTAAAAGCATCTTAACATGGAGGAATCTAAATTGTTAGATGTCAGTGACTTTTAGGCTTTTGGAAAACACAAAGAGGGGCCAGGGCACAGGCACACGATCACAACAGAACCTTCCTTGACTTCAGATAATGTATGAAGCTGCTCCAGCACAAAGTCACACAACTCATTTTATACAAACTTCAGAAGCAGATGGCTGACATCAGTAATTTTGCAGTGGGGCAGATGAGAATATTCACATGTTGGAGAATGGTAAGAATACTTTAACTTGCTATAGAGTTTACAAGTAGCCAGGAAAATACAGACACTGCTCTGAAACTGTGGAGTTATTCAAGTCAGACACACCCCACTTCAGGGTTTCCAGTGCAAAGAAACACTGGAATACCATGACAGCACCACAACAGCCATATCAGCAACTGCTAGTGTTGGCTGAATGATTGGTTATTAAACAGCTATTAAGGTAAGTCACCCCAAATCATACCATATTGTTAAATTTGTCATAATTATAAGCGGCCTAAACACTATTAGAGGACAATTCTTTTGTATCCACCCACAAAATCAAGTATCTAATGACTCGGTTCACCTAGGCAGGTTTCCATGAGAGAAAAATATTCACACATATGTTAAGCATAGGATGCGAAACCCTCAAAATTTAGGCTTTTGTTGTGCTAGCAGTTCTATACCCACAGGGTTAGAAGTCAGTGCTTGCCCTGGAGAAGTCACAGGCTAAAGGGACAAGAATGAAAGAAGGGAGAGATGAGGTATTATCATCTCTACCTGACAAATGGAGAACTCATGCCAGGAGTAATTCACGTTAGGTCAGATGTGTGTCAGAGTGAGATGAAGCCCAGCTCCTCAGCAGGGGACATCCTTGTTGTGTATGGCATAGCCAGATCATGTAAAACGAGTTTTTCCTTCATGTAAAAATGGCACAATTTTAATGCTTCTTATCTTCAGCCTCTGCAGGAGTAAGTCTGAGCAACTGGAACTCTTCCCTTTTTTAGTAAGACCCATTTTCCTTGGGCTGCTTAACACTATAGAGTAACAGGTTCTCAGCCTCCACATTATTTGCTGGAGAGAGTTCCTCTAGCTCAGCACGTATTGGTTTGAGAAATTAAGTTTTCTTTTGCGGTTTTTAAAACTGCTATTTTTCAATTTCAAAGTTCAGAGCTCAATTTCAAATACTATAGTTATATTGAATCAGAGGCAAGGAAGGCATGTTGAAAGGGAAAAACCATATGACTAACTCCAGTTGGGTATTTAAGGATAGTGGTGGTGTTCCTCCAACTTACTTACTAAATCTAGATCCCTGACTAGACTGGCTGTGTTCTCTGTACTTTATTAGTATGCCAGGTAGAACTTACTCTTTCATCTCTAAGACACAGCGTAAGAGATCATTGGAAGAGGGAGGAAGAATATATGATTAGGCCAACAGAAGATACTACTTTGTACTGTAATGTCTTTCTCCTTTATTCCCTCCCAACGCAGTCTTGCAGGCTTTAAAAATCAATTTCATGCCTGGAGTCTGACACACAGACAAATGAGCACTTGTAAGTCACTGTTCTCAGCCTACCCATATCATGGATTTCAAATTGTAAATGTTCCCTATGTTCAAGGCTAAGAAATTCATAGGGGAAAGCTAAAGGAAAGGTAAACAGGAATAAGGGTTCTTTCCCTTTAAAATGCCCAGATTTAAAATTTTTTCCCCTAGCTTAATGATGTAAAATTTCCACACACTTCTAGTGATGGAGTTGTTAGTTGTAAGTTATAGTGATGATAATACTACATTGTGCTTGCTACAATCCAGGATATTCTAACAATCACCTATAGACCACAGTCCATATTGGAAAAAGATTCAATAAACTTTTAAATAAAGTCTAATAAAGGACAAGTGCCCCAGAATTACACACATATGCTTACAGAGCTATAGGGTCTATGGCTGAAATGGAGGAGCGCTGGCAGGCCGAGAAGAACACAGCAGCCCAAAAAGCAGCATATAAAGTAGCATGAAGAAGGTGAAGCAATCTAAGAGGTGCTGGTGGTGAAAGGGAAAGGATGCAACAAGAAATGCAGAGGACTAGAAAATAAATCTAAACAAGAAGTTTGAACTCGATACAGTAGGCAAGGAGGTAACTGAAGGAAGTGATGCAGTCTGATGAATGAGAAAGGAAGATTAGCCCGGCTAATTTTAAACAGAATTAGATATTAGTGTCAGATTGAAAAGTGAGGGGTTTTATGCTGGGGAAGCAGAAAACTAAGAGCCCATAAAAGAGGTTTGGTTATGAGGAAGGAAAGGGAGAGTGCCTTGGAAGAAATGGTAAGGCCCACTATGCTGAATGCAGGCAGGAAAAGCAAAACTACCACTATCACAAGCTTCAAGGACTGGGAAGTTAAGGGTGTTAACAGTGACAGTGGTCACTGGTAGAAACGTGGTCTGAGCCCATCTCCCAGTCAACTTTTGCCTCACAGGCTGACAGCCTCAGGTCTCTCTTAAGTCCTTGAGCCCAGAATTCTAAACATCTCGTCTGTGCAGATGAGAAAAAAGTAATTGTTTCTACTAATGTTATGGTGGCTGCTGCATCGCTAAAATTCTGCCAGGCAGAACTCCAGCAGGACCACTAAGGAAGGCTATTCAAAACCCTCTTGTGTCACACTGTCAAAGATGGTGGCTAAGCCAGTGACGACCCCAAAGCCCTGTAGGAAAAATACACCTGCCTTAAAATTGTCCGATTTTGCATTTTCCTATTTGATTGTTATGCTTAGTGCTGTTATAGGTACCAAAGCCTTGGCAAAACGTTTCCTTGAGGTGCCTCCAATTAAAAGTTGTGTGTGTGTATGTGTACATATATACTAAGCTCAACAAAAGTCAGACCTTTCCTAGATCTTTTTGCACCATAAAATCAAACACCTCACGTTGATGCACCTTTAAGGTTTAAAAGATGACAAGAGTTAGGATCTGCAGCAGTTACTTTTAAAAAGCTTTCCATATAGCATCGTTTTGAACACTTGCCTTAACTGAGTCTACATCACCTGAAAAGGCTGACATTGCTAGGGGAACCTTAACTTGTGCACATTTCATGTTACAACCATAGGCTTTCTTTCAAGAACGCAAAACAGCTTACTGCTTAACACTGGCAGTCAATACAGTTTTTAGAGTAAAAAAAATTTCAAGGTCATAAACCATTATATAAAGAGAACAGCCTTTCTCAACAGGGCTGTCTTCTGTATATATTCAGTATCAAATGCCCTAATTTCTTTCCATAATCATGTCTAAGGGTTCTTACTTCTTCTCTCAATTCCAATAGGCTACGCAGAATTTTTAACTAAAGCCCTAATATTGGGCTGCAAGAATACCAAGGACTTTTGCAAATAAAGTCATTCAACTTCAGGGAGGATAAGGTTTTTTGCCTATAGCAGAATGTTTACTGTTAATAATGGTATGCAAGGTGGAGAGAAATCAACTTGATACTGGCACTTTGAGCATGTGAAGATGGCAGCTAGAAGAGGCAGTATTTTACACTGAAATGCAAAAAATTTGATCGAGGTGTTCTTGAGAGACAAACACAGTGCTATGGCATAATCCTTACACAATACAGCTGCGTTTTAGGTAAACAAGACCTGCTCAGATTTTTAAGCACTGAATTCACAGGCTCCAAACCAGAAATATGTTTGTGTGTTTTTTTTTTCCCCCCAAGTACGGCATGCTGTAATTATGTCAATGTTATTGAAAACATTTCTGTTGTGGTCAAATATGTCTGATAAACGCTGATTAGTTCATGCACATAAATGGCTGTATTGTGGTATATGTGTGCAAACATTTACCGCTTAATGAAATGTTATGAGATGTAGCCAAGTATTCAAAAGAACAAGCTCTTACCCTCTCTTTTGCTCCCTTCAGGCAGGAGGACAATATAAAAGCTTGCAGGGGAAAAGACTCCTCTGGTGCAGGACCCTAGACACAGCCTCTCAAAGGCCTCTCTGCATGAAGGAACAGACTGGTTCAACTCCCACATGCTCTGACTCTGTCCTCAGGCATGTTGTTTGGACAGCTGTGTAATGGGACAGACAACTGACCTACCTGAAAGTTCATTTCCCAGCTCATCTCTAAGGGGAGCTATGGCAATGCACAGCTGAGGGTACCGGGGGAAAGCAGCAACCTGCACTGAGGTTACCTTAAAACTGTTGTTAAACATCAGGAGGGCTGTGTGTCTTACCACACCCTTAAGAAGGGCATACTGAGAGCAAGAGTGTGTCATAGCACCAGAGATCATTTCAACCACCTCCTCTGGGGACTGCAAGTTCTGTGCTGTGTCCATTAAAGATAAAACACAGAATTTCAGCTTCATGTTTATCTTTCTTTTGTACAAAGGAGGTACTTCACCCAAAAGGAAAGCTACCGCTTGCATGAAAAGAACAGAGTCTCTTCAGAGCTTACAAGTCTTTGTTCATAAAAAGACACATTAAGGGAAGATAACAGGACTGAAGACTATCTCACAGCTTTTACAGTTAAGTTTTATTAATTATTTTCATTGTAGAATGCTGCCATTTTAGTTCTACCTTTCCCAAGTAGATTCTTATGATATAAATGGTTTAGTAATGCTGACACTCTAGATAATCAATGCTGGAAAAAAGTTATAAAGAGCATATACCGTAAGCAAAAAACCACCTGCCCAGGTATTTTCACTCTTTTTGGGCCTTGAAGGACTCTCCTTATAAAATACCAACTTGAAGTCCCATTTTTAGTACAAGTCAGGTGCTCTTTTGCTTGATTTTGGAAACAAAATTCTACAGGTTATTTATTTGGCAGTACTTTCCAATAAAAGATGATCAGGTGGCAAAAAAATTACTAGGACAGTTCTAAACAATGTGACTTATCTTTTAGACCACTAGAAAATGGTCTTTGTAGAATAGATGTCACACCAGACAAACGTAATTATTTTACTATAACATGACCTTTACAAATTGCTGTATGTATACAAAAGAGCGCCCCAATGGTTAAGTAACTTATTACACACTACAAAAGACATTTAAAATTCACAACTGATTCAATTTTTAAATTGATATATCACCTGTTATCTTTCTCCTTACCTATTACACAGAAAATAAAAATGGCAATGCAGCTAAGGGAACTGTAGCTAACAGACTCTCAGACGTTGATTCTGCCTGCTGACCAGCGTCCAGGTATTGAAAATACTACTGCTGCGAAAGAGTGAGACCAGTCAGCACCTATGCAAACACACAGATAGCTTAGCAGTAAAAATGTCACCTAGTGATTACCATGAACTGAAAAAATACCCTGCTAAGTAATTAACATAGTCTGGGCAATTAACATAGGCAAGTCTATAGGCAAAAATAGCTATATGGGACAGAGGGAAAAAAAAGGGGAAAGAAAAAGAGACCCAGAAAAAAAAAATACTAGACAGAAAGAACAATCTTAAAATAAAATAATTGCATCTGGTGCCAGACAAGAAACACAAGAGAACCAAATAAAAAATTTAAATTTAAGTCTTCCTCATTCTGAGTATGTTATCCACAGCAAAACCAGGTATCACCCAGTATGAAAGGAAGAGCATGGGCAAAGAAAGTGCACCCTGCCCACAGTGAAATACTCAAAGCGTTGCTTGAGCAGGAGACTGAGTTGAGCCAGTCATCCCTTCAAGGTACTTTAATAGAAGTATAGCAACTATATGGCAGATGTGATCAAAGCTGCAGAGGAGTGTGTGTGGTAAAGGGGAAGCTGCAGCGTCATTCACTCTCATCCCTCCCTCACTAGCACTACTTGGCATGGCACAAGCTCTAGGTCTTGTGATGGGAAAACAGCCACCCAGCCCTTCCATCTCACTGGCAAATGGCTCCAACCTTACTCAGTGCAGAAATAAGTTTCATCCAAGTTACTTGATTGCATAACTAGATCTTGGACCATTAACTTTTGTTGTTGTTGCCTAAGACACCCATTCAACTTGTCTACCACTCAGCTAGAGGTTTCTGAATTCAGGCTTATTTTGTCTTCTTTTCAGAACAGAGAAATAGTTTGGAAGAGAGAAAATAATCCAGAAAGAGGAAGTTTTCTCATGCCAGAGAAGACTGCAGTATAAATATCTATGCTGGCAGAGGAGAATAAATAATTCACTAAAATGTGTTAAAACGAGATATAAAGATGACAAACCAGCTGTCAAGTACCCACCTTTTAATCCCTGAACATTCTAATGCTTTTATAATTTGCACAGTCATAGTTTTTATTATAAAGAAGAAAGACAAAACCAACCAGAACTCAGGAAACTACAAACCCTTCTTTACCTCTTTTAATGTCATCCAGCTGAGGCTCAGGCGAAGGATTATCTTTCAAAGGAGAAGTTTTAGGTCCAACTGCTGGCTTGGTTGGGGCTCTGAACTGTGAAGGAGGCTGAGACGCTCGGGCAGACTGTTGTTCTATTCGGGCTTGGATCTTACTGCTGCCCTCTGCTCTGAAAAAGCAACCAGAAGCATTCAGCGGTACTGTGCAACTATGTTCAGCTTTTTCAATGTCCTTGTACTAATGCATCACCTGTGACTTCCTTTTGCGCAGATCTCTACTTTGTTTTATAAACAGTGAATTACAGCTTTCTGTATGCAACACTTGCTTTCAATAACAAATAAACATATACAACTATACTGCAACACCCTTACCAAATGTATTTTCAAATCCAGACGTGGTTCAGTGGTGCCAAATTCTCTACTCAAAGAACAATGAAGACTTTAATTTAGCTATTTGTATTTTTTAAAAAGAATAAGCAATCATAGTAATTTAAACTAACTACACAATAAAAGAAATCCACTCATAACAAAATCTTTCTTAAAACAATTGCAGCAAAAGAAACAGTCTTCTCACTTGCAATTAAATCATCTCAAACTGAACTCCCTTGGAGGTCAACCTGACTAGAGCAACCTTACTGCTAAATACAGCATGCGAGCATTTAATTCCTGTTATTCATTCATTTACTATTATCCCTTAAAAATAGTTTAAGCTCTTTCCTTAGTGGGAAATAGTCTTCAGAATAGCGCTACACCTAGCTGTTCAATTGATATCAGGTATTTCTTCCTTTTACTGAATCAATGATGTGACTGAGATTGTAGGACAGTCAATATCCTTGGCAGAAAAAAAAAAAAAAAACAAACCAAAATACTTATTCAGGTCCCTCTATGGTACACCATAATGAGGTTAAAGTGTGTGGTGTATTTATCTCGTAACACCAAAGCCTTTGGGGGTATGGCTTTATGCAGTGTAGCACAGAAGCACCTTATGTGGATATTAGAGCTCAGTTCCGGTTCTAGGAGGGTCTCAGCTCAGCAGTGTGACACTTTGTGCCTATGAGCTAATCCCACTGAGAAACAAGTTACACTAGCCCATGCGGAACTTCCTGGGACTGCACCTAAACTGCTTTGGATATCTCTGTGCCTCTCTGAATTGTAGATGCAAAACCTCAAAAACTAAGCACAGAACCACCTCTTCATTCATCACTGAAATGCAGCTATTAGATACCACATTAATGCAGCTTACACAGTCATTTACAATAGAAGTGAGGATTTGGGAATACACTCACTGTATCAAGTGAAAGGTAAAAGCAAGAGATTGTTTCCAGTATTAGTTATGCTCTTGGAACTACAGAAGGTTTTATGTAGAATAATTGCAATTACTCCCCCGTGAATGTCATCAGGACATTAACACTAAAAACTCTGCTCCCACAGAGTGTCAACAGGTCGTTAAAGATCAAAGTAGCCATGGAAAAAAAGATACTTCTGATCTAGAAAACTGAATGACTTTGCAAAGTACTATTCCTCAAAACAGGGATCCCCAATTTTTTATTACCCTGCCTCTGCTTGAGAAAAGTTGAAATATTTTTCACCTCACCAGAGCCAAAACTCAGTGGATCCAAACACCTCACTGAACCCAAGCCCTCCTGCACTTCTTTGCTCCTTTACAACTTAAGCTTCACCTGGACAAAGTCCAGCAGAACTTAAATTGGGAATTCAAATCTCATCTATGACATGCTCATATCCACTGGACAAGATGAATGCCACATGGATGAGTTTTCACATCACTGATTCAGAGGAGTGTTACAGACCATTTACCTTGAACTCAGGGTGTTCTTGGCAAACTTCCACCCAACTGCTGATGAGCTGCAACCCACATTTCTAGTATTTTTAGCAGCTAAAAGTCCTACACTGCAATAAAGTGTTTTTTCTTTTCTTTTTTTTAAACGTAAAACTTGTAAAATTATTTAAGAGCTGCTTCTTCATAAAACATTTAAATAACTGCTTTCTCTTTAGATCTCAATAACCCGTGGTCCAGTGATGCTGAAAAGAACATGATCCAGAGACTTCAGGTACTTGCAGAGCAGCAAGACTACTAAAAATGTTCCAACTGCACACTTTGTAGCATTTGTGCAGTGAAGTAAGAATACTGGGTCAGAAAGGATTTCTGGCCTCAGCAAGTCTTCTAGGCAAAATCTCATAACCATCATTTTTACAGTTCCCCCTTCAGCTTTGGACTTGTGTTCCACTTTATGTATCACTGATCCAATACAGGGATGAGTGTTTCTTGTTCCCTAGGAGTATATTATTAAAGCATCATGGCCTCCACAGGAAGCTGTAGGGAACAAACCTAGAAACTCCAACAATTGCATTGACAGCCTAGTATTTCCATGGTCTTTTTCAGCTAACTAGAGACTCCTGAAACACATCCCATCCTTCAGCCAGTTTCCAAAGCTTCAAATCATCAGAGGTGTTTCATTGCAAACTATAATTATGTCCTTTCAGCAGTGGAGAATTTATAAGTTCTTTACTCTTGGATTCACACTCCTATTTGCATTTTTAGCCAAGATAATTGGCTATGTAAAGCCCATAAGGCTTAGTAATTAAACATCACTACAAAATCAAAGAAAACTGAGTTCTGGTTCAAAAGATAGTCTGAAGAAGAAACTGCAGCAAGAGTTAATCCTATCAACAGCCCTGTCCCCAGCTTTACCTGGTTTTCTTGACTTGAATGCTGCTACTAAGTTTTTCCAGCACATATTCCCCAGTGTCATGATTGATAATAAGCACACAGTCCTTCTGATATGGCCTTTTATTTCCTTTAAACACAGTCATTGGTGGAGTTGAACCCTGGTATCAAAGAAAGAGGACACATTTGTTTGGTTATATTCCCCTACCCAGAAGTTTATAAACACTAAGAGAAATGAATATATGTATTGTTCCGACCAAGAGGCTAAGCAGTTAATGTTTAGTTCCTACAGAAAATGTTCATTCATGAAAATGGAAAAATAGTTATATGCAGTAGATCAGATGTTTCCTCATAGCAGTATTATGCCTTTCATCATTTTAAGTGTCTCTGCAGTGCCAAAACATCTTCTCCATGGTTGCCATTATTTACAGTTCTCATTCCCAAAATGGTAACATAACTGAACTTGCATAGCTGGCCCTGACAAGTGTCAGAAATCTTCTTGGCATTTCTGCTCTGTAAATCTTGGGTTTGGATAAGAAATAAAGTTCTAATTATTTGTGTAGCAGAACCATTGCCTAAAGAAATATGTGGTCAATTAAAAAATAATTTAAACTGCTTTGTATTTAATATATATTGAAAAAAGGCAGTATTTTCATAGTGGATTACAAGCAACTGTCACAAACTATGTAGGAACAGCTGCCTTCTTCAAAGCCAGACTAGCATATAGATGCCATGCAATTATAACAAAATGTCTTCTCAAAAGCAAATGGGCTATTTTGACACCTTCCAGGAAGTCCCCAAGTCCACACAATACTGCATAGAGTCATAAAAGTCTAATGGGCTTAGACTGAGAAGCAATAAGAGGGAAACTCGTGTGATGGTGCATGCTGGCTAACTGATACTGCTGAGATAATGCTCAGCTGTACTGCATCCATGCACAGGCTGGCTCATACACCTGGTTTTGGGGTTACAGGAGGCAGAATCTACGCTCTAGCTGCACATAGCAGCATGGACACACACCTGGCCATGTCAAAAAAGGACATGTTACTCAAAGGGGATATACAGAAATATGTTGTCAGCTATGAAACATTCTCAGACTGCTCTGCAATGTATAAATACTGTACAAGAGAAATTAAAACAGCACATGCTGTAGGAAAGCAACCAAAATGAGGGAGAAAAGGAAAACGTGCACTCTTCTAAATTTTATTCTGAGTAGCAAAAATGAACAATCATATTTTAACCACTCAGAATGCAATTCCTGTTCTCCTATATTGCTAATAAATAGAATATGTTTGAATTCAAAATGGCTTTGGAACAGTAAGGGTGAAAAATCTGAATTTCCAACAAAGATACAGTAAGAGATACAGATACAATTCAGAAAAGATGTCTCAAGATAAGTCTAGTCTTCAAAGGCATGTTACATTTTTATCATTCCTACATTTAAGAGAGGAAAGCAACATTTAAGAGAATAAAAAGCAAGCTGAAAGTCAAATCCTGCTTGCTGTTGACAACTAAGTCAGGAAACATATAATGCACAAATTTAATGAGAATTCAAAGTTTGTTGGCTATCATTCTGCTACCCAGAAGCTTCCCAACTCAAAGATGGTGATTTTGGCTAAAAAAATAAGCAGAAATGGAACCCTACTTAAGCAAATTAACAGTCCCACCCTTCTACTTAAAATTGTTTAGGTTTTATGTTAGTGCCTAAATAACACTGGCTCACAGATTCTGCTGATTACAGGATAGAAGAAGGTAGGTGAAACAGGTGACATTTAAGCAATTTGTTTTCATGCATGAGGGTTTTTTAACAAACAGAAATTCTTCACTTCCCCAACCAAGACTGTTTATCAAATATTAAAGCCACTAAATCCACATGTAGAAATAGTACTTCAATTTATCCAAGCAGCAAGGGACACCAAAATATCTCCACTGAACAAATTATCAGCGATATCCTCAGGGACCAGGCAATTTCAAAAAACAACTTAGAATTTGAATCCTATCCAGTTGTTGGGCAACTGAAAACTAAAGCAGGATCCAAGAAATTCAGTAAATCTTGTCAGGATGAAACGATCTCAAAACTTCTCACTCTTTTCCAGTATGCTTAGTGTTTTCCAGCTCTCTGTCTGGAACACAGGCAGCATTGCCGTGGAACAACATACGTACAGTGGCTGCATTCAGTGCAGTTAGCTGCCTAAGCCTCTGAAGCACACTATAAGCCTAAAGCTGTTTATACTCACGGGAAGACAATCAAATTAAATTCATCAGTACAGAGATTCAGAAAGGGACAAGGGATGTTGTTCAATCCAAAAGATGAACAAACAACACTGTTCCCAGTTGATCCAATATGAATGCCACTGCTATTAATCATATTGTTACCTGCTCTCAAATAGCACCATATTCATTGCTTTTATAGACAAAAACCAGTATGTGACCTCCTGCAGCACTAAAGGTGACTAAAGCCACATAAAAAACAGGAGCAGGGGAAGCAGGCCAAAGCCTCATTCAGCGAGAATTATCACAGTACCGTCACCTACCAATTAAAAACACCAACACGCTAGAACAAACACCAAAAGGATCTGACACACAGCTTCCAAACTGACTGGTACACCCCCACAACCACCAAACCCATCGATGCCTGTGAATTCTGGTTTATTGGCTTGACACACAGCATTAGCTTCAGCTAATAAACTAATCCAGTTCCAGCATGCAAGCACTTTCTTTTGTTTTGGTAAGGAAACCACTGAACCTTCAATTACAAAACAGCTGCACCTCTAAACATTTTGATCACTTGTTTTATTGCCATTTGACTGTCATCCTCACACAGTAGATCTTTATGGCATAATTTGAGGAGGAAGTGGATGGGAAACCACTTCATTGCCACTCACCAGAACCGCCCCACTTGCTTCCACTGATAAAGCTAAAGGCAGGACACCCGCTATGCTAGCTGTACATGTTTTAGTAATGGGAAGAATATGCTTACAGGCCTACCTGTGGGTTCTGAACATCAAACCTTGCCAAAAGCCCAAATTACTCTGCATTTCTTCATAAAGCCACAGCACTAAAAATGGATGGAAACCAGGTATAGAGCTTCAGCTAACAGTAAAAGTCTTCTTGTTATTCAAGGAAGAGTAGGAAGGAAGGAATCAAAAGTAAAGAACAGGCTGCAACCCTACAAATCTAACCCTTTACAAAGATTCAATTGTACAGTCCTTTCCTAAGGTAACACACTACAAGTCTGGCTGCTCATATATTGAACCCACTTGTATTGACAAAGATGAAAGTGAAAATAAGATTTACATTCGACTGTAACTACAATGCAAATTTGTTGGAGAGTAAACAAGGACACGTATATAACAAACTTACTGGAATATGTGGCAAAGTGATTGTTACGTCATCTCCTTTACCCACTTGGAGGTCCCCCTCACAAGATGTATCAATCGATGCTGGCTTAAAATCATCTAAGGAGGAAAACAATTGCGATTACATTTCTTGGAGTCTTCAGAAGTGTCATCCTGCCCTGCAAAGGGTCACTGCACATTTACTGTGATTATAGGGAATGCTAAAATATGTGCTAATGCTTATGGCAGGAATGGAATAACACACCAGTACAATGTGTCTATGGTACCAGATTCTGAACTTCCTTTTTAAAATGGAAATAAGGTTCTAGACCTTGTGTTTGAAGACCAAAAGCAGACTTCTCCAAACCCCAGCCTTTGAGTGACACTTAATTTTGTGGGCAAGTGTAAAACTGTACCATGTATCTCAAAAGGGTATCGACTTCAAGACCCAGGGCTCTGCGTGGCTCCTGCCAATTCCAAACCCGAGGACTCCCCCTGTGACAAAGACTAATTTAGTGACACCAACTCATTTAGCCTTACTGATATTTCTGGCTATTTAACAGCCATCTTGCCTCCACAATACCTCCTCAAGGGTAGAGGAGACCTCAGGTCTCACTTATCAGGAAAAAAAAGAGGTGCTGATCTTACTTCAGTAGGCTCCATAAGCTAGTCCAAAGCCACTACGGATAGAAAGCATGACTAAGGTGAGGCACTGTAATGGCTTTTAACTAACCCGAGATTTAAGTATTTTTGCTGCATTGTATAGAATGCTTTGTCTCCCAAACAAGGCACCTCTGCTTAGTATATTTATTTGAACTAAGAACATTTTAACTTAGACGTATTTTCCCCTCATTATTCTGTCGTGCTGATGAGCCATAAAACCCAGAAAAAACTATCAGAACCTGTAATATTTTGACAGAGGATTTAGACAAAGTGAAATAAGATCAGACAGATATAGGTTGTTTTGGTTTTTTTGTTTTTAAAATAAGCCTCCATTAAATTCTAGCATCTCTGGATAAGAAGAGGTGCAATCATACTCATGATCAAGGCTTTTAATTACTGCATTAGTTAATAAATTATTATTGCAGAACAAATTTAAAATATAATCTCACTATGGAAAGCACATTTGCCAAAAAAAAAAAAACCCAAACCCCAGCTTGTAATAAATTCTCATTAAGAGGACATTAATGTCTAATTGAGTTTTACTTTGACAGCACAACAAGAAGAATCAGACATACCTGCCTTAATCCTCATGCCTTAACTGCCAGACCAAATCATATCCTTCATTTTCATCTGAGCGATCTATTTCTAGCTATTGTTTCCCACCTACTTTATGTGCAAGCTTGCTAAATAAAACAAACCAGCTGTACAAGAGCTAGTGTCTTTGCCAAAAAGGGATCAAGAGTTTCAGCGGCACAGTCACTAAATTAAAAGGAGTATCACTATCACACTTCTTTCTTAGGTATCAGCAAAATATAGTTACTCTAAACAAACACTCAAAAAATTGTTTTCATTTGGTTAGCTTACTAGGTTTACGTGCTTGGCTAATCTTGCTGTAGATGGAGTGCACGTATGTCCCTCCAAATGTAACCACAGTCCTTTTTCCAAAAGTCAAATGTTTTTAAGATGTGTTTTCCAGGGATAATCCAGTTTTTCCATACAGTATTTCACAAACATTACGGAAAGGAATGAAGTATTTTAAGAAGGCTGAAACAAATTTAGCCTACAAAATCCTCTTACTGTAGTTTGTGTCAAGAGGATTACAGGAACAATATAATGCTCGGATCCCACCTAAATTATTCCAAATCAACAGTTAGAAAAAACATTTACAACCAGGAACTGAAGAGATCTTACTTGAAAGTCACAGATGGAAAATACAGCACACAGAAAGCTCTTCTGAAATAAAACTGCATTCTTCTATTCGTAGTCTGAAGAGCTTTGGCTTTGCAATCCCTTAAGAAATTGATTATTGAAGCACTTTCAATTCTAGAAATCCAGTGTATTTCTATCTGGATGTGGCTTGGGTTTAATTCATATACTATCAGTCAACAACCTAATTCATTTGATAGTTGGGCTATTTTAAAATTTTGATTTATAAATGGAGATTTGCTAGTGTGTTAGTGCTGGATAAAACTGTTCAGTGTTATGTATAAACAGTTAAACGTACCAAACATATGGTATGATATTTTTTAGCATGGTGGAGTTATGTATAACCAGAGGGATGAAACACACAAAATTTAAGCGTTAATCCACTAGACAGAGTTTACTATTGAGCAAAATAGCTTTGCCTCAATCATTGACCATCTGCTTGAGTAACAGCTCAATCTAGAAAGCTGTTCTTTCAAGTCGCACTCGGGTAACTAATATCACTGAAATTACTTACTTGTAGTGTATGAATAAGAGGCCACGAGTCTGGGCCTAGGATTATGCATCATAAACCAAAAAATCCTACTGTTAACCATATAAATTCCCCAACTTAATACAAAGCTACTGAAATGTAAGTTTACTATTACTTTCATTTACTGTTGGTGATTTACTACTCATTTCAAATCCTGGACTCATTTAGGGGATGAAAAAGTAATTTCTTGCCCACAGAATTCAAATACAGTGAGCTCCTCTCCCAAACAGCCTTCTAATATGAAATTAAATGTACCCAATGCTAGAAGAGAGCAGCTGGAATAGTATGTGGTGTCTTTCAAAAACCACATACTCTTCCAATTACTCAAACAGGTCAAAACTGCTCGAGACCGTACCTCAGGTTTTAGCTTACACTTACTAGGCAGTACTGTAAGCATCTGAGTAATTTCTGCTTGCTTTCCTGGAAACTGACTTACTACAGCTGGCTGGAGTCGGCACAGCCAGGGCCGGGGCTGCTGGGTTACACGTTGCCTCATCACGAAAATAAACCAGTTAAAAAAAAAAAAAAAAAAAAAAATCAAACTGCGGGCGCTTGGGCTGCCGCCCAGCCGCGCTCCTCTCCAGGCACTCCCGCCAGGCTGGGGCCTGCGGTGACCTGTCCTGCAACTGCCATGAAGAACATAAATAAAATAAAATAAAATAAACCAGCAAGCCACCCCCTCAGAGAGGTGATCGCTTTGTGCTTCTAAGCCATCCGCGCACGCTTGATGAAAAACTTGGTGAATTGTTCGCCCTCCCCGGCCTGCCTCGCTCAAACCGCCCCCCCCCCCCCCCAGCGCTCTCGGCAGGCATCCACGCTCCCCTTCTCCCCTCAGGCTGTCCGCCGGGGATGGCCGTCTCTGTGGGGAAACACTCGTGGGAGGGAAGATGGGCGCTGTCGGGGTGGAGGACAGAGGGGAGACGGGCGCTGAGGGGGGACGAAGCCCTGGGGTGGCGGCGCCAAGGAGGCGGGGAGGAGCGGGGGCGGCCAGGGCGACAGGAAGGCTTCGCCGTGGCGGGCCGGAGGCCCCCGCGGGCCGGCGGGAAGGGGACGGCCCTCAGCGAGGAAGAAACTGCGGCAGGACCCCGGGAGGAAACCTTGGTGAGGATGGCGGGGCGCCGGGCAGGTGCTGCCCCCCGCCCCGGGGCCGCCCGGCGGGAAGGGGTCCGAAGAGGGGGGGCTCGCCGGCAGGAGGGGTGGGTGCGGCCGGAGGAGAAGCGCCGCCGGGGCAGGGGGACGGGACGCGGGGAGCGGAGGGGGGGGAAGAAGGGGCGGCCGCGGCGGGGCCCGCCGGGAGGGCGAGGGGGTGTCGCTCACAGCGGATGGTGTGGAAGGAGGCCTTGGGCCGCCGCTCGAAGCTCTCGCCCAGCTGCAGCGGGTGCTCCTCCTTGTCCAGCAGCGAGTTGGCCGAGCCGTTCATGGCCCCGCTCCCGTCCCGTCCCGTCCCCTCCCCTCCCCTCCCCTCCCGACCCGGCCGGTCCCTTCCTCTCCTCCGTGCGCTGCCGCCCGGCGCCCTTCCGGGGGCCGGGTGCAGCCGGGAAAGTGCTCCGGGGCCGGCGGCGGCGGGTACAGCGGGGAGGCGAGGCGGGGGCGCTGGGCCGGGCCGGGCCGGGCCGAGCCGAGCAGGGGCTGCTGTGCCCGCGGAGGGGGTGCGGGTCCCCGGAGGGGCGTCCCGCAGGGGGGAGGTGGGAGCCCGCCGCTCCCCGCCCTCGCAGGGCAGGGCAGGGCAGGGCAGGGGGGGCCTTTCCCTGCCGGGGCGTTCAGCGCGGCGGCGGCGGCCCCGGCCCCTCTGAGGGAGCAGCTTTTGGCGGGAACTCGGTTTCCCCGTGGAGGGACGAGGGGCTTGCACAGAGGTGTTACCCGTTTGCGGCTTTAGGGCTGGATTAAACGCCTTTTAAAAGGCTCTTTAGCCTAAACGTGGGCTGTTAAAACCGTGTTTATCGCCCCGCTAACTTCCCACCACAGCGTTTTCTGGGCGCAAATGGGTCAGTGAAAGGACCGGCTTGGATTTTTTTTTTTTTTCCTACCTTGTCCTATGAAGGGACGTTGCAATGTTGAGCTTTTTGTAGCGTGCCAGGCACGTCGTAGAAATTTTGCTGATGAAGCTTTTTGTTGAGGATAGACTCGTCTTGAGGAGACTTTCTTCCAAGGGAGCCTCTTCTCTGTAACCTTTTCTGTTGTTTTTGAAGGGAAAAGAGAGTGTCATCTGTCTCCTGTGAAGCTGGACAAAATTTTGACAGTTCTTTATTTCATTTGCACACGTCTATATTTTATGTTCATGTTTGCATCATGTAAGATAAAATATGTAAGTGAAGTATTACTACTTTTTTTTTGCTTTAGGGTGGATATTGTTGGTTTTTTCTCATTTCCATTTTGGTGAAATGACACTAATGCCCGGTTCTGGGTGCTGGTGCACGAGTGGCATGTTTTGGCTGCCTGGGCTTCCCTGGGAATTACTGAGCCGTGCGGGATTTAATTCACATGTGCCATCTTCCAGGATCTGGATGTTTGTGGCAAGGCAGAGGTCAGAACTAGTTTAACATCAGGGAAAAGATTTGGGTCCCTTCCTAGCCTATGCAGAACTCTTTTCATTGCTCCATTTTTGATAAGATCTGAAAGTAAAAACACCTGTGATTGTTAAAAGTGGCGGGAATCCTCAGAAGGCGGCAGTGGAAGGAATGCTGACACAAGCTGGCTATGGGCATTTTGGCCACAGTACTGTTTTTACTCTCTTGTTTGAGTGATGTGGTGTTATAAATGCTGATGTTTTCACCAGTGTTTTCTCACAGAGGTGAGAGCAGGAAGGAGAAATGCTAACATGAATACAGTTTGTTTCATCAACTTTAATGGGACTTTTAAATGTCACCTGGTTTTCAGTTATGATTTTTCTGTGGTGTTCTAACTGGGGCTAACAAGAAACAAAGCCCTTGCTTTCCTTTTAAAGTCAGTTTTAGTGAAAATAAGCTTAGAGCTGCACCATCTTTCTCTTGTTAGGTAGTTTTCCAGGATGCAGAGGGAAGACCAGCAGACTCTGTTAGTATCTTCTTTGACATCAGTGTGATGTTGTACGCAGTTGTTTGTTTGGACGGAGGATTTCTGAAGTGAAGAGAAATCTGGTGGCATTGCAGTCCGTCAGGTAGGACAGATCACTGTAAAATCATAATAAGTGCATACCGTAACTCTTTCTCATTTTTTCTTCTGCTTCTAGATCCTCAGTTATTTTACCTAAGTTAAGGGATGGAAACATACACTAAAGAAAAAAAATCACCCTTGGGTCTTTGGCATTCATATTTGTGTGAAAGAACCTAGGATGTTCCAAGAAAACGCATCAGCCAATTGCTTAAATATAGTAACAACATCTACTGAAGATGGTGCTTTCCAAAAGAAAGGCCATAGTGCAAGAATCCTTAGCCCAGAAGAGGCTGAGAGACTGGCAAAAGATAGGGTTTTGGTGTCTGAGTTCAAACAGCTAAAACTGGAGAAAGAGGCACAGAAGAACTGGGATCTATTTTACAAAAGAAACAGCACCAACTTCTTCAAAGACAGACATTGGACAACCAGAGAGTTTCAAGAGTTAAAAGCATGTCGGGAGGTGAGATCTATACACTTCCTATGTAAAAGATGGGATTGATGGTTTCCAAATGATTTAATAATACTTACAACAAAGCCACTAGGGTAAGAGCTGGCACATAAGTTTGCAGTGCCCTGTGTAGTTTCTCTTGATATCAGATACCTCCTCAGAAACAGATGCATCAGTTCGGTTTCAGTTTGTAATTGACTGTCGTGGTTTAGCCCCAGCCAGCAGCTAAGCACCACCCAGCCGCTTGCTCACTCCCCCTACCCCGATGGGATAGGGGAGAGAATCGGAGGAGTAAGAGTGAGAAACACTCCTGGGTTGAGATAAGAACAGTTTAATAATTGAAATAAAGTAAAATAGTAATGATAATAATAACAATATAATAATGTTGATAATAATAATAATATACAAAGCAAGTGATGCACAATGCAATTGCTCACCACCCGCCGACCGAAACCCAGACAGTTCCCGAGCAGCGATCGCTACTCTCTGGCCAACCCCCCCCCAGTTTATATACTGAGCATGACGTCATATGGTATGGAATAGCCCTTTGGTCAGTTTGGATCAACTATTCTGGCTGTGCCCCCTAAATCCAAAACACAGCACTATGCCTGCTACTAGGAAGAAAATTAATTCTATTCCAGCCGAAACCAGGACATTGACCCATACGGGGTACTAAGAACGAAATCTAGAATATTTGTTTTGTGTCCTAAATAGACAACTTGTCTCTCTGTGATGTGACGTTTTCAGATGCAAGTTGGTGCACGTTAGAACACTACTTTAAAGAAAAGCATCCAGAATTACAGGCTAATTGCAAAACATCGTTAAGGGGAATAGCTAGATGCATCTGTTGTTCGTTGTAGCTGAATGAAAGACAAGACAGAAATGGTACAACAATCTGTTGATTACTTAAGGGGTAGATGACTAAAGAAATATTTATATTCTAAAAAGATTTGTAATTCTGCAGAAATCAAGATTTCTGTTTTGTAGTGTCAGATTATCCAGTGGATGTCTACTTTGGTTTTTGAATCAGTGGTAATTAAAATTGATTATAGCTTTTAAAATGCTGATTGAACAGTGTCTCTGCTCATATCATGAGGAAAACAAAAATGATGTGCTTTATCTTGGATTTCTTCCTCCCCAGTTTGCAGATCAGAAACTGACCATTCTGGAAGCAGGCTGTGGGGTTGGGAACTGCTTGTTTCCACTCTTAGAAGAAGATCTGAATATTTTTGCATATGCCTGTGATTTCTCTCCTAGAGCTGTTGAGTATGTGAAGGTTGGTGTGATATTTGGAACTTCTTTTAGAGTGTCTTTAGAAGCTTCTGAAATGACAAATGACTGGAACAAGACTTCTCTTGCCTTCCTTTTTGTAAGAAGGGTAGCTTTTGCCAAAAAACGGAGACTCGTCCATTTCAGTGGAGCTTCTATGCAAGAAGCTGAATCATTGCTCAAGACCTAGTTTTTCGTTGTCAAATTGTAGCATTTGGTAATATATGTATATTACTTGAATGATTTGTGAAGACTGTGTTTTTTTGGGAGCACTACTATGTCTCTGCTGATTGTGCAGCGCAAGCAAAATTTGTTGGGGACAGAAGCTTGCCCTTGGTATTTGTGGGGCAGAGGGAGTCCCAAGGAGAATCTTGAAAAGAGGCCTATGAAAGTTATTGTTAAGGAAATTCATAGCCTGATTAGACTTGTTTGTAGGTGGGCGGTGCTGCAGTCCAAAGTTAAGTCTTCCAGCAAGGTTGGGTGGGGGCTTTGGGGTTTAAAAGTCTCCTGGTTTATTACGTTTCTAATCACAGGTAAATTTCTGTCTATCTGTTGTTTGAAAACGTTCTCTTTGTGACGTTTGTGACTGAGAACCACAAGACTGCATGTCTCATGGGAAAGATGGGAAGAAATACGTGTGGCAAACAGGAGGGGACAGCAGCTCCCTGGGATGCCACAGCTGCACTGCAAGATGAGGTTGGGCTGAGTGTCTGCCCTGGGTTTTGGATGACTTAGTGGTGTCTGCTTCCACAGCTCTTGCTGAACTTCTTTCTTGCCAAGACCAGGTTTCCTTTTACCCAACAAAACTGTGGGCTAGAGCAGCCCAGCTGCATGTTATGTGACATGAACCCAAACTGTTTACAGTCTACTTGTAGCTCAAGAGCTGTACTTTGATCACCTTGTAACGCAAAATTTCTTTTAATGTTTCTGTGTTTTTAAAGAGTAGTTGTAGTTTCACTATTGTAGTATGCAGCAAAGAATTTCTGATTGCATTAGTCACCTGTTGGAAGTTAATGTTCTCTTGCCACCATGTGGATGAGGGGATCGAGTGCACCCTCAGTAAGTTTGCAGACGACACCAAATTGGGTGGGAGTGTCGATCTGCTCGAGGGTAGGATGGCCCTGCAGAGGGACCTGGACAGACTGGATCGATGGGCCGTGGCCAACTGTATGAGGTTCAACAAGGCCAAGTGCCGGGTCCTGCACTTCGGTCACAACAACCCCATGCAACGCTACAGGCTTGGGGAGGAGTGGCTGGAAAGCTGCCTGGCCGAAAAGGACCTGGGGGTGTTAGTAGATAGCCGGCTGAACATGAGCCAGCAGTGTGCCCAGGTGGCCAAGAAGGCCAACAGCATCCTGGCTTGTATCAGGAATGCTGTGGCCAGCAGGAGCAGGGAGGTGATTGTCCCCCTGTACTCGGCGCTGGTGAGGCCGCACCTGGAATACTGTGTCCAGTTTTGGGCCCCTCACTACAAGAAAGACATTGAGGTGCTGGAGCGTGTTCAGAGGCGGGCAACGAAGCTGGTGAAGGGTCTGGAGAACAAGTCTTATGAGGAGCGGCTGATGGAACTGGGGTTGTTTAGCCTGGAGAAGAGGAGGCTGAGGGGAGACCTTATCGCTCTCTACAACTACCTGAAAGGAGGTTGTAGTGAGGTGGGTGTTGGTCTCTTCTCCCAAGTAGCTAGCGATAGGACAAGAGGAAATGGGCTTAAGCTGCGCCAGGGGAGGTTTAGACTGGAGATTAGGAAGAATTTCTTTACGGAAAGGGTGGTCAGGCATTGGAACAGGCTGCCCAGAGAGGTGGTGGAGTCACCATCCCTGGAGGCGTTTAAAAAACGGGTAGATGTGGCACTTCGGGATATGGTTTAGTCTGGTCTACCCTTGATTAGTCTAGAGTGGGCTTGGTAGTGTAGGTTAATGGTTGGACTGGATGATCTTAAAGGTCTTTTCCAACCTAGATGATTCTATGATTCTATGATTCTATGTTTTGTGTCGCTCCACTGATTAGTTTTACAAGTTTTTTTACTTTTTTGCAATAACAAATGCTGCTAATTTTCAGTGAAAGCATACTCTTTTCATTTCCCTAGAAAAATGCCTTATGCAGTACTGAAAGATGTAAAGTGTTCCAGTGTGATCTTACCAAAGATGATCTTCTAGAAAATATACCAGCGGATTCTGTGGATGTTGTCACACTTATATTTGTGCTTTCTGCCATTCATCCTGACAAAATGCATCTCGTCTTGAAGAACATTTACAAGGTAAAACCAGCTGATTTTACAGCCTTTAAAGCACTTTTCTTCTTTTTAGCTTGAAAGTACGATTTTTTTCTGAGAAAATAACCCCACTTGTAATGGTGATGTTTAATACTATGTTCCATGGATGTATTTAGTTAGTTCACCTAGCATACAGGACTAAAATATGTTTTACAATATTTTTTTTTTTTTTTTTCTTCTTTTTTGGTATTGTGAGGTTGTTTGGATTCTGGCCTAATGCATGCCATCAACATAACAAAAAGGTATTTTGAACCTGTGACTTGGGCTCCTAGGTTGTATGCTACAAATAATGTTTATGGATTGCAGGAATGTCTGTATTGGTAAGGTGTGAATGACAGTGAACCAAAATTGACTTCCAGAAGATACAGTGCCTTGCAGTTAGGATGTTTTTGTTATTATTAAACGCAGTTGATCTGTGGTGATTTAGAAGTGGGATGTTCAGAGATCAGCGTTAATCTAGAGAGACTCATTTCCCTGGGCTGCCTTTGTTAGTTGATAGACTAGTATAGGCCCATCCAGAGGGTGGTGTAAACAGTCTGAATTGTGATTGTTCTGAATTTCTCTGAGATGTCATATATTGACTGCAGAGGGAAATAGTCAACGTATTTTTTATTTATGCATATGTGTGTATTTGGGGTTTTATATTATCAGATATCCTGTTTGTTTTATCATCAGTAGTTTGAAAAGGGAATGTTTGATTTTTTTGGTATATCCCCAGCTGTTTTTCAAAGTCAGGATTGGTTCTTAGCTTGTGCACATGAAAAAGCTAATTACTGTTTTCTCTGTGGAGATACCTGGCTCATTTAACTCGCTTGTAGGTTTCTGCACAAATTTGCAAGTGGCAAGTACTCCTTTCTCCTCTAACAGATACAGCTGGTATCTGATGAGGTAGGAAAGTTGCATGCATCAAAAATCTAAAGTCAGCATGGCCCATAACCATGTATTTCTAAATTTTAAACTCTTTATGGCTTGATTTTTTTACCAAAGAGCAATTAAAAAAAACCCCAAACCCGCAACCTATTTTCCTGAAATTGTTCTTTTTTTATTTATTATAGTGCGACATTTTTCTTACATGAAAAAAGAAATGTCATGGTATTCTAAATTTCATTGTTAATCATTAAGCAAAATTAGCTGCTAGACTGTATACTACCTAACAAAGAAAATGCCCTGTTAGGACTTAATTTTTATTGTTAAACTGTATATTTTCTTATTTCCTCTGTATTTGAAGAATATTGCAAAAAGCTTATTTAGCTGATCAGCACCCAAACGGGTATCTTGAAACTATTTGTAGTCTACTGTTCATAGGGAAACATTTTTAAGAGTGGACAATCCAGTTTATATACAACTTCTTTGTTGCACAGGGAATTAATTCAATATATATTTCACTTCTGTATCGAATGTGTTAGGATACCTTGTCTCAGTTATATGTGTATGTGTCTGTATGTGTATACAAATAAATATATATATACATGGCTAAATCCATTTACCTTATTAAAGCATATATGTATTATGTGGCAGGTATTAAAACCAGGCAAGTGTGTCTTGTTCAGAGACTATGGACTGTATGATCATGCAATGCTCAGGTTTAAATCTGGCAGCAAACTTGGAGAAAACTTTTATGTTAGACAAGATGGGACAAGATCGTATTTTTTTACTGAAGGTAAGACATACTGTAGAGTGCTTTCTTTTCTGTGAATCTTCTGTTTAAACTGGCTTCAGGAAATTGCCGACATGCCTGTGGAAGTTTTGTTTTACACAGATGAACTGTTAAATAGTGGTGTACTTCATTTGCCATCCTTTTTGGGAGGAGAAGGGTATTTAGACTGGCAGGACTTTTTGGAGCACTTTCTTGTTTACAGTCTTCTTGTATGGGCTATAGTGTGCCAAGAGCAGCCGTTTCTGAATTTGCTGAATTTCATTCAGATTTGTTATCTAAGGGAAAAAGACCAATGTTCAGTGAAAGAATTTATCATCTTCATGAAGTAACTAAGCAGTTACCTTGGCAGCATTCTTTTTGCAAGGCTGTTCGTGGTGTGCAAGGTGAGGTCTACTGAAGAAGTCAGCGACTTCTAGAACAGAACCATGGCTAGAGCGCTGAGAAGCTTGTGCATAGATCCTGTTGAGATAGCACTGACTAGCTGTGGTTGCTCTGTCTTCTGTTTTTCACTAAAGATGATGCAAAAAGCATTTCCATGTGATACAGTATTTAAACAGTTTTTCGTTTAGTGCTCATAATGCTTTAGGAAGGAAGCTAATTATTGCAGTTTACTGGTGGGGAAGTTAAAGCACAGAGACATGAAGGAATTTGCTTAGACTCTCACAATGAGTTGGGATTATAGCTTGTTTCCTAACTCCCAGTGCCTCATGCTAAACTTTAGTGAACCGTTACTTCCCCTGATCAATTATAGGGCATTGTGTAATAAGAACTGTGTGTTTATTTCTATGGGGCCTTTGTTCTTAGTCTAAAGCAAAATACAGCCACTGAAGAGACCGATTTGGAGCCAAGTAAATGTTATTCACATTTTATGACATAATGTATTGCCTAATTGCTTCTGATATATAAAACCCATTAATCTTGTCTGAGCTCTCTCTATTTATAGGACAACGATGAAATCTAAGATAAGGCAGGGTGTACTACAGCTTCACTGAAGCATTTCTAGAACTGTTATTTATTGACTGATTTTTAGTTCTGTTTAAACAATTAGCTCTTACAAAGAGAATGGATGCTAAAGGGAACAAATAAGAGACTGTGGAATTTTAAATCCCATTTTTATTGTGTGTTAGAATTGTTTCTGAATGAGAAATCCCTTGCTAGTATGCACGTTTGCTTTGGGGGAAGAATTGAGGTAGGGAGGAGGAAGAGGAAGGAGAGAAGAGGGAATTTGTCTTATATTGCTCATGTTAGCAATTGTTTTGCCTTGGGCTGGTCTGTCACTGTCTCGTGGACCACCTCTGCTCCCATTTTTAATCATTATGATCTCATTCATCTCACTAATTTTGATATAAATATTGTGTAATGCTTGAGAATTCTTTTGTTACTAGAAATATGACTGCCATCATTTCTGCAGTTTGCAACCCGTGCTATTTTTCATTTGTTTAGTGCTACACCGGTACACCAAGTAATTGCTGCATGGGGTGATTTGAATGATGCTTACTTATAATATGTCGGGCCTCAGATAACAACACTGAGCATCTTCCATGGAAAAAAAAAAATCCATTCTTCCACTGTTTGAAATTAAATTTGTGGAGGAATGCATGGTTGTAATTTTGTGTTACGAAATAGGTGCAACTTCCTCACAATGAGATTTCAATAGATCCACATCAAGTGCTGTTTATTTATATATCATTGATGTGGGTCCCCCATTTTACATGAACACACTATATTTACAACCAGTGCATGTGGCTTCATGGTGGGCTTAGGTTGATATAAGTCTGCATTACTACCAAAGTGAGTGGTCTCATCTTCCTTCCTCAACACGCTACCTCTTCTAGTGCTGGGGTTCCTGTACCCACATGATCAGCCGTCTCATCGAGCTGATCCCCGTGAGCAGTGAAAAAATGGCACGTCTTTGTTTTCTATCAAGCAGCATGAGTTCAGAATGGCTTAAATTTATTGTGAAATTACCCCCTGAGTAAATGAAACAAGGTGCAGGAAAGGAAAAGTGATGATTTTTAATTAACATGACAAGTCAATAGCATGAGCAGCCCTCTCTGCTGCTTAGGTCACCCTGTTTGTGAGGTACTTCTGCCTTCCCTAAGGGAGATATGCTTTGAGTAAGATTCTTTTGTTTATGGAAAATACTTTCAGTTTGACTTAGTGGAGGCTTGGTACCACCATATCCACTTTGCCATTTTGTCCATTTTTCTGTTGAGCAATGGCATGTGAATGTCTGGTAACGTAGGGTGGTATTCTTCAAGCAGAGATGCGTCTACAAGGCTGGATTACCTTTGAAATATTTGAAATAAGTGACGTATTCAGCTAGCAAAGGTCAGCTGCACAAAGTGAAAATGCACTGGCTTCAGTCACAAGGAGAATGACAAAACTCGATAAAAATAAGAGATGTGGCAAGTTTTGGAAACTAAACTGAGTAACTAGCTTACGCCCCAGTTTTGCAAGCTGTTTTGTTTAGGTTGATGTTTCTAAAGGAGATCTATGTTGATTTTTATTTGTCAGTCTGCTTGCATAGAACAGCTTGAAATCTGAAGGCCTGTGTGATTTTCATGCTGTAGCACATGAGAATATATGCTTATATAAATGCTGACTAGTGTTTTAAAAATAGCTTAAACATAATATTTCATCTTAATTTTTTAAATTCTTTTCCAGAGTTCTTGTCTCAGCTTTTCAAGGCTGAGGGATATGAGCAAGTGGTCAATGAATATGTGCAGCGAGAAACTGTGAATAGGAAAGAAGACTTGCGTGTTCCGAGAGTTTTTCTTCAAAGCAAATTTCAAAAGCCTTTCAGTAAGACATAAGTTCTTGCTGATTAGCAACAGCATTGCTTGTTTGAAATGGAAGCTAGCACGTAGTTTTTCCTTGTGTGTCCTCATCTTTCTGGTAAACCAGAAATGACTGCATCCAGTACCTCTTGTTGGTTTTCATCCTCAGATACGAAATTAATGCTATTTCTAATTCAAATTTAAGATGGTTTAGTGATGCAGGCAACCTGTTGAGTATGTGTATTCCTGATTCTAAAGTAAATCCTGTGCAGCGTTGTTGGAGGATGAGGTAAAGCACAGTAAATATGGTTAACTTTAAGCACTAGTTTTCATTAGTTATTATCATAATTGTTATTTCCATTTTTATTAAAACCTATTTTTAAATAAGTATCCTGTGTTTCCTATCACTTATGGTTTTTTGTAGCCTGTTAAAGTTACTGAAAGCAGAAGAAATACTGTACTTGTGGGACTTTTGAGTATAATTTCTCAGATACAGGAATGAAACGGACTCAGCGAGTGGTATAATGCAAGCTGCTTTGGTATTTTAATAATGGTATCTTTTTAATGTGCTCAGCATTTAGATATGTAAACAAATGTTTATATTCTAAATAAGATCCTAAATTATCTGATTTCATGCTTGAAGAAAGTTGTTAGAGGACCAGGTTGTCTTTATCCCTAATTAATTTCAGACATTCTTCATTTGATGAGCAGAAATAGTTGAGGTTTTGCAAGTCAGTTTCCCATTTGGAACTGAAATCAGTTAGTTGGAAGTACTTTCCTTTATATCAAGTGTAGTCAGCTGCTTCTTTCCTGAGCAGATATCTTAATTCTTTTCTGTCATTCTCAGGAAAGGTGTTGGTCTTTGCTGTTCCTATCACCAAAAGCCACTGTATTAATGCTGTGATTCATAACCAGCCACAGACTTGACTGCTTGAAGGTACTTCATCCTTTTCCTTCAACAGCCCTGGTGCTTTGCACTGCAGAAACTCTTCTTTGTTCTTGGATGATATAATCTCAGAAACACGTCTGGATCTTTAACCTGCATTTTGAACAGCTGCTCTGCAGCAGAGGAAGCTCAGAAATATCCGATGACTTGTGCAATGGGCTGTGCTGATCTTGTGTAATGTACACAAGTTGCAACAAGGGAAATTCCAATGAAATGCTAGGATTTTTTTATTTTTTGTGTGCAAGGGGAGGTCAGACACTGGGACAGGGTCTAGAGAAGTTGTGGAACCTCCATCCTTGGAAATACTCAGAAATGGAGGCAAGGCCTTGAGCCACCTGTGGCTTTATTTGAGGGTGGCCCTATTCTGAGTAGGGATTTAATCTCTTGCAGTATATATTAGTATGTGATTGATTGACTCAGGCTGTCATTTCACTGGACTTGTGTGTTGCTAGATGACCCAATCATACACATCTGATGTGGACCAGAGGTGAGTATTTGCCTCTGTTTAAGACAAACTAGCCATAAGATGTGATAATGATTTTTTTTTCAGCACTCTTAACACTGGCTGTGTGTGCATGGAGGGAAAGAAGTAATAACTTTTCCAGCATAAAGCCTAATGTTACAAAGCTAACCAGTCAGAATTTTTTTGAGCAAATTGGAGATGCCAGACATCTTACTCAGTTGATATGTTTATAAATAAATTTGCAGCAGATCATTGCTTTGCGTCAGGGCACCGCAGCTTTTTTTGGTCTGATACCATGAGCTCCAGAGCTGGATTTATTGTGTCATCAAACTTTGGCCTCAGAGGAAAAAGAGATTAAACGACGCAATTCTCCTAACGACTCTTTGAGGAGGGTTATTACATGACATCCTCTTTTTTTTATGGAGAGTATCATCCTGGGGATTTATGCATTGCTGACCCCTGCTGTGCAACCCATTAGCACTTTCTGCCATACTAGTAATAAATATCTAGTAACATTTATAGTAAATGAAAAAGTATGCTAAAAAGGATATAACAATGATATCATTATTATAATCTGAGCAATCATCATTTTGTGGCTTCCCTCAGCAAATGTTCATCTTTAGTACAGCAGTTGTGCAATGACTGCTGTAGTCTGAGCTCTGTTGATTTTTAGCGGGGTTTGAACCCTGTAACACCAAGTGCCTTACAAGACTGAATGTTTGGTCCTTTTAGAGTATACGGCACATAAATGAGACTGAAGGATTGCCTTGTGTGGTTCCGTGTCACTTTGGCATATGATTGTCAGCATATGCAAAGGCAAGTGCACTGAAGTGAGCATCCCAAAAAGGAAATGAAATGTACGCAAGTATTAAAAATATTAATTGGAAGGTTTGAGTCATAGAATCATAGAATCGTTTAGGTTGGAAAAGACCTTTAAGATCATCCAGTCCAACCATTAACCTACACTACCAAGTCCACACTAAACCAATCAAGGGTAGACTAGACTAAACCATGTCCCGAAGTGCCACATCTACCTGTTTTTTGAACACTTCCAGGGATGGTGACTCCACCACCTCTCTGGGCAGCCTGTTCCAATGCTTGACCACCCTTTCCGTGAAGAAATTTTTCCTAATTTCCAACCTAAACCTCCCCTGGCGCAGCTTGAGCCCATTTCCTCTCGTCCTATCGCTAACCACGTGGGAGAAGAGACCAACACCCACTTCACTACAACCTCCTTTCACGTAGTTGTAGAGAGCGATAAGGTCTCCCCTCAGCCTCCTCTTCTCTAAGCTAAACAATCCCAGTTCCCTCAGCCGCTCCTCATAAGGCCTGTTCTCTAGACCCTTCACCAGCTTTGTTGCCCTTCTCTGAACACACTCCAGCACCTCAATGTCTCAACCCAATAGACTTAGCTGCAGACAGCCATTGACTTCCTTTTTACACTGAACTAACTATTGCTTGAACAGCAATACACCTTTTTGTGGCTGTAGCTTCAGTATTTCTTTGTGTTTCTGCTTGAGGAAGTACTGTCACTTTTTGTGTAGCAACACATTAAATGGGGAGTAGTAGTTGTAATTTTTTTTGTTTCTCATTCAGTCTCATTTCCAGTCAGACCTGGAAAATAAAGTAGCATGCATTAGCGCCCCTGCCAGAAAAGCCTTCAGGTATAGTTGTCATAAAGCAGACATTATTTTGAGATGAATAGTCAGAAAGCTTTATTTGGTCTCTATGCCTCTGCTTCTGTGAACTCTAAATCATTGCAAGTTTTTGTAACTGTGGTAGAGGAAGTTGAGTCAGCTTTAAGAAATACTTGCCTTATCATGTGAGACACGACTGATGGGGTGCATGTGGCTGTTATAGTGCTGATTAAAGTGGATTTACTCCCCCCCAACCTTTCAGGCTTTCCAAGCTCATCTAAGTTCAGCAGAGGTAGCACATGCCAATGATACCCGTACCTAGTATCCTTACTTGGAGAACTGTCCTTAGGGAGATGTAACCAGCATAAACAGTGTCAAAAGGACTTGGAAAAAATACACATGCACTGAATTGTGCTCACCCGGCACAAACAAGCTACTATGCCATGATTGTAATAAATGTCTTGATTGTTCTTTGAGTTGTCTTCAATCAGCGGGGGCTGCTGAGACTGACTCGATTGTCTGTAGAAGACCTTCCTTTTGTTTCCCTTAAGCTGAACTAGCTGCTCTGTCTGGCAAGCATAAGTATTACGTTACTTCGTGCTGTCACCTTGTTCTGACCCATATTTAGAATAGAAGCAAATTATTATTGAAGGGTAGGACTAAGAAAATCCAATTTATTTTTTATTTTTTTTTTATGGTTTGATGCACTGTGATTATAGTCTCTGATGTGTAATAAAGTACGAACTCTGGTTAAACCTTTTCCTGTGGTTAGGGAACCCTAAATGTCACTTTCCAATGTGGGATTCTCTGATGTCTCCTACTGGAATTAGACAGCGTATATTAAAGGATCATGTTAATGGGTCAGTGTGTCAGTGAGGACATTAGTAAGGTCTGTTTGTTGGCTATTTTCATCAAATTTACAGAAATACAGTGTCTTTGAGTCTTCTGACATTTTGTGTCCTTTACTGTTCTGTCAAATTTGCTTAATATTGTCCAATGTGTTTGACAACAGGCTAAGACTAGGCAGAAATCCACACATGTATTGTGCATGTACTGCATGCATGGGTAAGCTTTCTTTCCTTAGGAATATGGGCTTCTGAGAAAAATCCATTTGAACTTTAAAGTAGTGGTATCACAGCAGGTTTTGTGTGGTTCATTTGATAGCTAAAAGGCTATTTCTGTGCATCTTTCAGGTACCTGAAAGTTCCTTGGCTTCCAAAGGCATAATATTTAAGTAGTTAATACAACACTATCCCTATGGTTGATGGTGCATCATTTCTATGAAACAAAGTGTTATAAAAGTGCGATCTGAAACTCTAGCATGTATAAGCATCAACAGCCAACTGTAAAAGGTACAGCCTTGGTCTCATGGGAGGACACTGGTATATGAAATCTGAAAGGATATTTGTAGGCCTAACTGATGTTCTTTTTTTTCCTGACTTATTGTACAGTTTATACGTCTGAATATATTGAGAGATACAAATTGCCAGTTAGGAAGTATTTTACTGGAAGAGTTATTTGAAAGAGATATATATATTTGGAGAGGATATCAGTTTTGAGCATCAGTATGTGAAGGAAAAAAGGTAAGATTATGTTTAAGCTTCTGGGGAAAAAGAAGTTTTCTGAGTTTCACAGGCCAGGGATGACATGCAATTAAATGAGTTATTCATCTAAAAGGTGACATTTTGGGAATGAAAGCCTGTAGCTTCTGAAACTAGACTAATGTTACTAGGCAGGCAGAAGAGCGACATCTAATTGTGTGCAATATTAGTAATACATGTAAGACAATCTTGGAAGCAGAATTTTATATTGGGAAGATAGTATGAAGATACGGTTAATGAAAATAGGTAAGCTTTTGTTTATGGATTTTTACCTCCCGTAGTGTAGCTATGATGAATTTTTCGCTGGTTATGCTTGTTACTATTAGGAAAGATTGTAAGCCATTTCAAACATTTGGAAGCAAACATTTACTAGTTAAACATTCTGCAAAAACATCTGGCCCTTGGGTGCAGTAGGTTCGGGATATTGTGCTCTGTATTTGTAATGTGAGTTCATTTATTAGAACAAAGGCAGGTGGTGAGCCTGTACTGTGGGGAGTCACACCAAGGCATTGCTTGCAAAGATAAAAGCTATTAGCCAGGTAAGATGTTCCATTAGAGAACTTTCTTCACTCCCACTTCCCAGGCTGATGTGCACCATTCGTTGTGTTTGCAGCAGGGAGAAAATACTGCTGCTGTGAAATCAGGGAAGACAAGGGCACAAGGAAAAGAGTGTGTGATTTTCCTCCCCACCCCCTCCCCCCAAATGACTAGTGATTTTGTGTACCTCTACTTAGATGATTGTGGGTTGGGAACATTTTTCCCCTTTTCCAGCAAATCTTAGGTCTCGTCCTTGGAAAACTGAGTCGCTTTTGAAGGTCTTTGCCAAAGAGACAAGTGTAACCAATGCGTGCTTGTAGAATATGTGAAGTGAAAGATTTGGAAAGGCAGCTGTGTGACTGAAAACATAAATGCAGGTTTGTTTTTCTCCCTTGACTTGTGAGAAGCTTTATACTTCACTGTCACTTCAGTGCTTTTTTGGAGTTCTCACTCTGGGGTGTCTGTGCTGTCTTATCCTTGTTTAAGCTAGATGTGCCCTATCAACTCCAGCTCAGGCTTCCAATGCCTGTAGTATCGTGAGAACTTAGAACGGGAAAAACTGAGGGTAGTTGTAGTGAAATGTCAGAGAGCAGAGAAGTCACAGCCTGCTTGCTGTCTAGGCTCCACTCAGTATTTTTCTACAGTCAACTTCTCTGGACCCTTGGATTTCTGTAGTAGATTTTGTATAGTAGAGAAGCTGCTCCTAAATGGGGTTATAATATCTTCATACATATGGGATTGTTGTGCATCTGAAGTCTAAGGATTTTGACGGGCCTTTTTGTGTTGGCTTTTTTTCCAATTTTGGCTTCAAGCTTTTGTGTGACAGATGACATTTAATTGGAATTTTTATCACCTAATAGAAGCCTTTTTCTTTTAAATGTACCAGACCTGTTGCTGTGACACTAAAACCAGAGTATTCAAAAGCAGGATGGGAGGGGATGGGGGCAAGGAAAGGAGAGTTGTTTTCTGTACAAATACAGTTAAGTGTTCTGTTTTGCTTGTTTTATTAGTAAAGCAAATTTCATAGGAACATAAAAATACTTTGAAGAAGCCACAAAACCATTACCACCATTTTTTTCTGAACTACCTTCAGAAAGTTCTGAAATCGTGTACAATTTCTTAGACTTAGCAGTGGCCAGCTGGCTGAAATACCTAAACACACATTTCACATTCAGTGCGTGAGGATGCTCTGTAATGTCCTTTAGGACCTGGCCCCAGGGAACATCATGTTTGTCACCTCTTGTCTGGATGAATGTGAATCACTTACTGGAAGCTTAATATGGAGATGTTCTATATTCTCCACCTGATACAGTAGCATACCCTCTGCCCCACAGTGTATGCCACCACTGTAGGTGTTTTGTTGGCTTCGGATCAGCTTCCAACAACAGTTTCAGGCTTTGATTTTGATTTTGAAAGCAGGTAATGAATTAAGGATTGGGAACTGTCTGTATATTCTTGATCTGTACTTGGCTGGGATGTGATGGCCAAGAGGAAGCCTGTTAGAAATACGAATAAAACTCAGAAGAGTGAAGAACCCACTTTGAAGTAAACTGAAACAATCAAGCTGATACAGAGCCAGAATGTATTTTAGAAATACTGAGAAATCTTCCTCTTACAAACATACTTTCCTCTATACAAAATATTAGCCTGCCCTTTTACTCAAGGGACCCTTTCCAAGCCACTAAATAAAGGGTTTAAAAAAACCCGTAACTGAACCTTAAAGGAAAAGAAAATGTCACAAACAGACTCTACAACATGAGCTACATTTATGTGTTAAAGTCAGGCACTGACATTCTCAAAAGCCCACTGAAGACAGGGTAAACTTGTCAACTGGTACTGGTACTGAGAGCTTTTACCTGGATTCTGTAATGCACAGTTTATACTTCATTCATACAAACTTATGGGATTTCTTTGTCTGATTTGGTCACCAATAGTAGATAGGTGAGATAGAATGATTTTGTAGTTATAACAGATATTAAGATGTATTAGTACTTCTGTAAAAGAAGGGCTTCTTGTGAATGACTGATGAATTGAAGGAGCAAGACTGCTTTGTCAATGCTAGCAGCAACATGGTTTGTTCATGTGCCAGGCTAGCCTGTTGTTTGGCAGGAAATGCAATGTCAGGCAGCATTTTGGAGTACTGAAATAAAAATCCAAGGATTAATATCCTTTAGGGGCGGGAAAAAAAAAAAAAAGCAGCTTTCAAAAATTCAGAGGAGCTAGAATGTGCCTGGCATGCTCAAAAAGCCTGCAAGTAAAACTGTAGCTGCAACAGTGGCATTATTTGTTTTTAAATACCAAACAAAAAAAGTTGAAGATGTGCAATGCCAGAGTTTGCTCCCAGGACGCTCAAATGGTTTTGCAGCACAGGTAGCAGCAGTATAACTGTCTATTACTGTGATGATACAGTTTTGTGTCATGTACTCTTGTAGAGAGTTGGAAATATGTTACTATTGACTACAGTCATAAATATGAGTGAAGTGTGAGTCATAAATATGAGTAAAGTATGTGAAATTTGCTTTTGTGGCTTGATTTGACACTTCCTGGAGCCTTTAACATCGTATATCCTTACTTTAGCTAAGTTTTTATTGCTATTGATTTTCATGGTGAATATGTTGAATATTACAGGAGGTGGAAAGAAGTATAAAGTGCTGAAATGGTAGATTGTACAGGACTACAGGAGAGTCTCTGAAACCAGGGTGAATGGAGCCCAAATGTCAAGTTAAAGATACGGCATCTTCTGAAGAGGATTCTTTTGAACAAATCCCTTTAGAAACGTTCACTGCATGCTTGTTGTGGCAATATCTGGAGACCCATGAACGGGACAGCATTATTCTGGGTGCTGTAGACACAGAGACAATCCCTGTCCTAAAAAACATAAACATTCCATTACGCAAGATGGATAAGAAGAGGAAGAAAGGACGTTATCCCATTTGTGACAAGACATAGAGATTAATATTTTCCCTACTTCAAATTTAAATTACTGTGAAAGTGGGACTGAAGAAATTATTCTTGGTTCAGTACCTAAGTAACAAGCCATCTTGCTGCAGAGGAGATCCTCTGTTAATGAGAGGTACTAGCCCTGATAAAGAAAAACATGTTTCCTGAATGTTTTGTCACTGCAATTTGAAAGACAGACGTACCATTCCCACCCCTGCTGTTGGCTTCCTGGGTGATTTCAAGCCTTGCTTCTCACTTTCTGCCCAGTAGGGAGGAGAGAATGAGCTCGGAGTGAAAAGTGATACATAGGAAACCAGTAGCTGCTTTCAGTGCAAGTTCTAAGTATTCCTATTTTTTCCTCCTGCTACAACCATCAAGTTTTTCAAAGTCCAGCAGATGAAGAGGTAACCACAATGCATCCTTGAAAGGGAAAGGATTGGGTAAAAGGGCAACACCAGAAAGTACTTTCCCAGATTGGAAATGGACATGGCAAAATGCTGCCGCTTCTTCTATCAAAGTCAGTGGGAAAACTTCATCTGACTTCCTTGAGAGCTGTTGCAACTCTTAGATGGCAAAAGGAATCACATTTTAGGATGGGAGATCTAATGCATCCCTCCCCTTGCTGACCCTTGATGTTGCGAAAAGAGGATCCACTGATACAGTCAATCCTGGTGATAAAAACTGATGAAGTAGGTATGCAAAATCTGTGAGATTGGGGGATGGGGAGAGAAAAAGATGTAAAAGTGCATTGATGAGGGATACAAAATAAATATTTTTATTTTAAGCATAAGTGTTTTGGTTACAATTGCATGGTGCCGGGAGCAGTCACTATAATAAAAATGTTAGTATGTTACGAGAAGTGGCAGTGCTGCTCTTCGCTTGATCTCTCCCGTCTTTTGCTGCTCTTTGCCTGATCTCTCCTGTCTTTCCAGTTTGTTCCTGGTCAGAACATGGCAAATCCAGCCCTCATGGAGTCTGTAGGGAGGTTGGAGAGTTGGTGATCCCTGTGTTTGGCAGCGTGCTGGATTTATAACATAAATCCCTTTATATTTAGTAATTTTAGTGCAACCTTTTCTGCACCCAGGCTTCAAACAGCAGTGGAAGAAGAAACATAGGTTTTGGAAAAGAAACTGACATAAAAAAGGAAGGAAAGTTTGTCTGTCAGTGTTGGTTAACAAAATCTGTGGCTGACGTATTTCTTGAGTAAGGGTAACATTAGGTATTGTTCGCAATGCAGTGAAAAAGGAATAGCTTCTGTTACTGTCAGCTGTACTGTAAAATAACTTTCTTCTCTCTAGACTGTCTCTACTTTGTCAAGCTCCGATCTGGCCTGGTTGGGGGCTTAGTCTCATGATTTATGCCTAAATATGGAGCTCTTATCACGAAGTTACTTATTTGTGCAAAAGTTGGATTTTTTTCCTCTACCCTGCTGCATAGGTACAGTTTGACTAAAAAGGGTGAAGGAAGGGTGTTTGGGATTTTGTTCACAAGATGGCACTAGCCACTAACCAGTGCTACCTTCCTTTTAACCCTAGCACTGAATTGGCTATATCTTTAACACAGTGGTAGGAAGAGCTGGTAATGAGTAACTACAGACAAGACAGCTAGAGTCTTTTCTTATATGCAGTTAAGTCATCTTTTTGTCTACTTAAATAGCTCTTGGATCTTGAAGAAAGAAAATTATTTTTTAAAGAAAATATAGTCGCATCTCAGAGATACTTGTTATTTAGAGGGTATGCTCTTAGCACAATATGAGGGAGAGTAAGGAGAAATACTGTTACTGTTAATGGCAGCAGGGATCCTAATTGCCTCTACCCATGAGGCAATAATTTGTTGCATTGACAACTTGCCGTTTGTTTCTGTTTAATTTGAGTCCCAGTAAACTGTTACCTTAGAAACTACAGTGACTTAAGATAGAGATTTCAAAATGCAGTACCTTAATACAATGGGTTTTTAACTCCTCAAAAATATTAGACAAATTTCTGTTTGTATGAACTGCTCCTGTTTTCTTCCCACTTCTTTTGTTTTATAGATGAGCTGCTCTCCAGTTGAGCAGCCATTCAAGCAGAGCTGCGTAAGATGCACGTGACCAGAGAGGCTGTCTCTCTCATTAATTACTGTCTGAACTCGGCTGTAGTTTAGTTTGCCATTTTACAGTTTTTCCTACTCTAGTAATCCCCCTTTTGTCTCCAGCAAGCTCTCCTCATTTCAATGGAAAGAGGAAGAATAGAATAAAATTACATTTACATCTTGCTGGCTTTATATCTTGCTTGAAGCATTATGTGTTTAGTATAATCCGTTACCAGGCAGCACTAATAAGCTACATGTAAAACTGCCTCAGCTGCATTTTATGCAACAGTAATTCTTTTGGATATTAAATATTTGAATTAGTGTAAGTGCTAATTATCTGCCAGTGAAGAAACCAATTTGTAAAAATGCAGCTCCTCTCCTTGCCTTTCTTACACTTTCCCTTCTCTTTATTTAGGACTAGCTTATCCTTGCTTTTAGCACAAGTGAGTGGGATCCACCAACACCAAAATAAGGAGCTCCATGGAAAGGCTTCTTGGAGTGAAACCTGTCACCAAGAAAAGTGCAGAGGCTGTATCCTAGCTGCTTCCTTCCCAGCAACTGGATGATAGGCAGAAATGGAGCAGACTAAGAGTTGTTTTTTCCTACTTCCCAGGACAGTGGTGAGTGGGACTAACTGGTGTGTTCAGCCCAGGAGAAGTGTCTCTTCCCACAGACACAGTTCTTTCCTGGCCCCTCTCCAAGCAGTATGCCTATCTGTTAAGTCTTCTTGTGGGCTTTCTTGCTGAGAGCTGCCTTATATAGGCATGATCCTACAAAATACTGACTGACTTCCATGGAGGGACCACAGCATCCCGTGGGTTCAGGCCTTGAGACATTTCAAGAAAAGGTTACTTTGGGCAATGAGTGGGAACTGCAATAGCGGTTTACAAGTGACTATATTTAATAAAGTAGTGCAGTACTGGAGTCCTAGACATGGTATTATTCTTCCTTCACAGTCCACCAAACTTGTCCTGATTTCCACTGTGTAGAAGTAGTATCTGGCCTGCCATTTCCTCTCGAAATAGCCAGTGATCAAAACCAAAAACGTGTCATTGTCATGTCAACATTTGAGTGTCTGTACAGGCTGAGAGCAGCAGACCAGGAGACAAAGCCAGCTGAGAGTGTACTGGTGTAGTTGGGCAGGACAAGAGGTCTTGCCTTTCTGGTCAACACAGGCTGCTGAGGTGTCACAGAGCCACGGGACTGTGAAGTTTCCCCATTTAGGTCAGGATTGTGTTCAGCCTTGGCATCTCTTTTCAATAAATGCTGAAACAGCAGTGGAGCAGGGATGTTGAGCAGTACCCTGCACTATGGTGTTTGTGTTGGCAGGTTGGTCTGTGTCACTGCCTGCGGAGCCATGGCCACCTCGCAAGGGAGAAGGATGAGACTGGATGCTTGCACTCTACGGTGCTTGCACCAAGCCAGGTGCTCGGAGCCAACAACCGTACAGCCTGGAAGAGGGCTGCTAAAACTGGCATCTGCCCTTTGTTCAACAGGCTGAACCATTCTGGCATGTACTTACTGAGGCTGCATCCAATTCATGGCTAGAGACAACCCCATAACCCCAGCCTTCCTGTTCCTCACCCCTGCAGCACTCTTTAGCACCAGGCAGGACAGCAGAATGACTCGGACAATTTGTATCCTGGATGTGCAGTGCTTTGCTCGGCTCCCAGCCTCATGGCCTCTTCCTTTCTGCCACGTTCCCAGCGTGAAACTGGGAACAACAGGCATCCAGAGGCCTACAGATTGGTTGCTCCCTCCTTTCTTCACAGAAGTTGAATGGAAGCAGGACTGTTCTGTGTTGGAACTAATTGGTGGTCACAGCTGCCTCTTAGACTGTGCTGGGGTGTTGTACCCCGAGAAACAGTGGCACAAGCGGTTGGAATTGGATGCCGTGCTATGCGGTGGCTCACATTGTGCCAGGCTAAGCAATTAGGACTCGTCCACTAAATAAAGCAGACTGTGGCTAGGCTTCTTGGCAGTGTATGACTATTGTACAGCAGATGGTACATGGAGTATAATGGACTAAGAAAATATTCTGAGTGGGGAAAATGTCACAGCTAAAAATGCCACCACAGCTGACATTCTCTGGAAAAGCAGAGGCCAACTGAAAAAGCCTTTTATGCAGATAGTGGGTACCAGCAAAAATGAAGAGAGTCATGAGATTTTTTTTTTTCCCCTCACATTCTAAATCAGTCAATGTCTCTCAGACTTTTGAGACATGCTTCACCGTTCATGATGCTAACCAAATAAAGATAAGAGGGGAGGGTGGGTTTTTTCCTTTTTGTTTTTTTAATATGGGAATACAGAATGAAAATGCAAACCGAGGCATCAGCTTTTTCCATCACGGGAGTTAACATAGTCCCTGATGAATTGCCATATGCTGAGTGGGATCTGAGACAAAGCAATACAAGAAAGATTATTACAAGAGAACACAAAACTGTCCAGTTATATTGATCAATTGCAATTTGCAAAGCAGAGGGAAAGCACCCAGACCAGTTTATGAAATTTATGAAGGCTGAACAACTGTCCAATACTGTGGAGGTACTAGAAAACGAAAACTACAGACTACAAGTAAGGAGATCTAACGCAGAAAGGCATGCCAGACCTCAAAACTGGATTCTCAAGAAACAAAATGGGACAATGCAGAGACTGGCAAACATTGTGAGCCAAGACAGTGCAGCATTTGAAAGAAGGATACAAGAACACCTCTGGGTTGTATTATTTGCTAGTGGCAGCAGTGAGTATAGGTTGGACTGGAGGATAGTGAGCTTCAGGAAGGAAGGAAAAGTGGATAATGCTGCAGCTGGAGCTATATAGACTAATCTTCCCTAAAGGAAATAGGACGTGTTAGCAATGAATGAGCCAGTGGGGCACAAACTGATATAACATCAGAAATGGGAATATCAGCATTGAAACAGTGTCGATAAGGCTGAAGAGAAACAGATAAAGCCTAAGTGATGATGGTAAGAGATGTGAATTGACTATCTTGGTAAGTTGTGAGTGGGCATTACAGTTGGCTGGGGGGCAGAAAGGGGGGAGGACGGTAATTGTAATGGGAGTCTGGGACTTAACTAGTTGTTGACCTTCTCATGTGGATATACCCATTAGAGAGGCAGGAGGAAAAAAAAAAAAAAAAAAAAAGAATTTGAGAGAGTGTTCACAGTTCAGCAATATTTGTAACAGCACCAGAGATAGTCCAACTGTCCTGTAATTCACACCCTTCGTAAAGTTCTCCTTGCCCTGAGGCTGAAGTCTGGGGAGAGACAGGCAGATTGATTACACTGGGAATCACAAAATCAATAGGGGAGCTAACAGAATGGATGCCCATTTGCTCATTATTGTGGGAGAGGGCAAAAACCCAGAATCATCCACTTCATATATGAACCCAAAGACATTTAATAATCATTTAAAAAGGGAGCATTTTTCCATGAGCCAGAAGAAAAATGCTTGAAGATGTCAAATATTTTTCTGAAGCTTAGTGCACCAGCAAAGTTCTAAAAGATGCTTGTAGCCTGAAAAAAAGCACATGCATGTATTCAAACCTCCTGTGTTCCTGGGACACTGCTTTCTCACGTTGTAGCTAAACTGTGGGACTCGGACCTGCACCCTGGCCCCCAAATGGCTGAATGTTGGGATAAGGGAGCATAGCTATGCAGGCAGGGGGAGAGCCAGAAGGGCCTCTGTGGGTACTCCCATGTGGCTGTATTGTGGAGTATACTCATTCTGATAGCCTTAAGTTGCCATTTGGGACTTGTTGGCGCTTGAGGGATTTCACTGGAAAATGCAAAGGATAATAAATGATGAAAGACACAAAGGTTTATACAGAGAGCTGCTTTGGGAGCCTGGGTCACTGCATGAGTCTCCTCTCACAGAAAACTGTGAGATAGATATTTTATTAACTGACAGAAGCTCTGAGTGATCAGGCCCATGCAGTGTGTAGATGCTGATGAGCACTGGCTGTGCGTGGTTGGGAAGGGAAGCAGCGCTGCACATTTTGGGAGGGTCCTCTGCAGAGTCCCATGTTGCATAGGGGTGCGTGATTGCAGCCCGCAGACTGCACGAGGCAGACCTCTGTGCCTGCTTGGCTCAGAGTGATATCTGAACCAGGAAATTGAGTCTATAAGCAAGTCACCTCCTGTCCAGCCCTTTTTCCCCATTTTCCATAACATCCTTTCTAATTTTCCTTCCCTTCAGTAACTTGACTTGCCTGGCTTCTTTCTCCCTTTAGTGATAACAAGCTAACACGTAGCTAGCGTTTGCCATTTGTATGTGATAAACATTTCCTTCCTCGTGTAGTTTTATTGCCTTTAGACTGCAAATGTTTGAGGGTAGGTTTGACTTCCTGTATCTTTATGTGGTTCTTAGAACAGTGGAAACCAAATTTGGGATGAAGCTACCAGGATTTAGTCACCCCTGTTCTTATTTATCATTTATAGAAAAGAAGCTCTACTGGTAAATGCTCTGGCAAAAGCACTGCTGCCTATGTTAGTCCCAGTTCCTGCTGTGCCTCATTTGCAAAGAGGATGTGCTGGAGGAAATTGCTCTACACCCAACATGGGGTTAATTGCTCCTTATTATACCCTTATTCAACATCTCTGTTTTTTCTTTTAATTTCTCCTTTTTCTATTAAGCATTAACAAAAATGTTGACAATTCAGATTATTTTTCGTTTATGCGCAGTAACAGCCTTCTCTGGCTCCTTGTTACGCTGACTAGTGAGTTCAAACTCTTCACATACAGCTATTGAGAGTACGTCATCCAACCTCTTCCCTTCAGCTGTTTGTTCCCATCTCAGTAAGCTCTTCATCTACTTAAGGTCTTAAATTGTTTTAATTGGTCTGTGAGCCTACATGTAATGCAGCCTGGTTTGTGAGGCTGCACAGAGAGGAAACCTCATTCATTGTAGGCTTACATTCCAATTTCTTTCAGCCAAGTGGCGCTTGCAGACATTTGTGCAAAGAAAGCACCTGTTCTCTGTAGAGCTAGGACCAGTGCCTATTTCCCGATTTTGGGTCATGTTCCCTTCAGAAAGTAGGGGTGAGAAGAAGAGCAGCCCAGCTGAAGAGAAGTGAGAGATTTGAGAATGAGCTTCAGCTGTTTGGCAAAACAGAGGAGAGGCCTGTTTGAATTATTGGCTCCGGCATGTGTGAGAAAAAGCACACAAGCTGGTGGGCTTCTGCTTTGGTTCCAAAAAACAAAAGTTGTGGGATCTTGTAACTACCAGAGAAGCATGGGTAGAGCTAATTATTACCTAGAGAGTTGATTCAGGTGAGGATCCTTACTATAACATGAACACAAACAAAAGTCAACACAGCAGTTCCAGGACAACAAAGAAAGTGGTGCAAGAGAACATAAGTGCTACTGCTAGCTGTGCTCTAAGCAGTTTGCTTTGTTCCTAAGAGTTGCCTGGCCAGTGGGATTTACACTGGCCAGGTGACTCTTGCCTAACTAACTTAAAGCTGGCTAGCAAATGGATGGTAGTGCCTTACACACACAAAATCTGTTTGGAGAAACTTAAATAGCAGATCCTGTTTCTTGATGCAGAGGAGGATTAAGCAGTAGAGAGTGATGGGCCAGGCTCACTAGCAGATGTGTGTTGCTGAGCTTGTACACTGAGACTAGCTAGGGCTAAATGGCTGCCAACTGTGCTGCCCTGCAAGGATATGGACAAGGGAGAAAATGCTGGGTTAAGCAGCTCTGAAGGTATTTTGGCCACTCTCATGGTCTGTTAAGGACATGAGAAAAGGACCGGAGGGAGGTAGGCTCTGGTTTTCCTTGAGGCTGGAGTTTCTTGGCTGTGTGTGCTTGTTTTCAGCTCTGTGGTTCTCTGTGCTGTTGGGGAGGAGTGTCGCCTGTGTGTCAGACTGGGCTGAGAGCTGCAGAGAGTCAGAGGTGACTCCCCTCTTCTTGTTTTCCCAAGCATCTCTAGCTGGCTCAAGGCTCTTGGTATAACATACCATACAGTAGCGTGAGGCTCAAACTGTTAGTCAGTATAAATAGTGAGGATTGCTCACTCGGCAAGACTTGGCTTTAGCTCTCAAGAAAGCTTTCATTGTCTTTCCCTGAGTTCCTCAGGTCCCTAAAAAAAAGTTGATCAGCTCGCCTTAAAGTAGGGAACAAATGCAGTACAAGAAAGACAAAAACCCACTTTGGACACCGTTAGAAGAGAAAATAAGCAAGGACTGTGGAAATAAGGTTTCATGTGCAACCTCAGCTCTCTATGCTGCCTTCCCAATATGCAGCCCACTTTCATCATTTTCCTTTTTCTTTCTTCTTGGAGTCCTGGTTCAGGCTGTTATATGATTACAAACTTGCTTCTTGTTACCAGAAGTACTCTCTCAGTTCCCGGTCCTCTGAGTTACAGAGCTTGAAACAATGGCATAAATAAGATAGTAAGACCCCCAAAACAAGACTGTACTGTAAATCTATTTTAAACCATTTTGTGGGGAGGAGGAGGATATTTGGCTATACTATGCAGAAGCTGCAGAATTCCCTTCCCCACATGCAGTTCTTGTAGATGAAGAGATGGGAAATGTACCGTGTTACCTGGAGTTGATGGGGGAAACCTATTTAGGATTTCTTGATTTAAACACTGTTGGACTTTTTGCATTTTAACAGAAATATTTCATGAAACACTGCTGTGTTTCATGTGTGTCCCTCTTCAGTGCTTGTAGTTTTCAAAGGTGTCCTAGGTGTAATGCACATAAAATATATTCTGGATACTGCAGACAAGAATGCATGCATGTAATGACTGTTAGTATTCACAGGATAGGAATATAAGTCAGTAGGTGTGTTAGAAACATCTAGAAGAGAGATCTGCTCGTCTGAGAAACCACACAGAACTGCAGGCTCGAAAGCAAACTGTGCGGCAGATAAAAGCAATCAGTGTCTTTTGAACTTCTCGATGACTTTTTATTGCTTGTCAGTCTTTGTGTAAAACAGCTATGAGACCCTTTTAATACATCTTTTGGAAGGAAGAGTAGTTTTAAAACTCAAATTTTGTTTCTTTCTCTGCATTTATTTTTCCCCTTCAGGGCATACAGGTGTTTCTTTGCTGTCTCGGTGCATGCTCATATTGCAATCTACCATTTCAGTGCTTGAGGCAGGGGTGGCAGCAGCAGCCTAGCTCTCGGTCAGGCTGTGGCAGGCACAGGAGGAGGTATCTGGCAGATCATACACTTGTTCTCCACCTCTGTTTTGAAACAGGCAGTGGAATGGCTTTAGCAAACAGCCCTCCAGTTAGACTGTGTGGATTTGTGAAAATATCAATTTAAAGTCCCCGGCTGAAAACCATGATTTAGTAGAAAAGTATCTCAGTGTGCTTACTAAATTGCTCCAATGTAAAGAATTCTTGCAGTTCTAAGGATAACCTTTCTCTACATAGCTTAACCCACCCCTCCTACTGTTCCTTTTCTACTTTTTTCAAGCAGTTTCTCATTGTAAACTATAGAATACAGCTTTCTTAGAAAAAGTGTTTCTGTTTGTCTACTGAATAGAAGAATCGATGTTCTTTGTTGTGAAATCAGACTGTAAATATGTAACTTCTGAAAGCTTAAAGTTTATCTCTTGCATGAGAAAGCAAATTCAGGTCAGGAGTCCAAATTTCAAAGTTTTCTTTATGAACATTTATCTGAAGTTTTAAAGATTAGGATTGTGGAGAGGTAGGAGGATATGGATTAATAACATTCCAGAGGAGACTTCTGAGCTCTGAATTTGGCATTCATCACCAATGTCCAGGTTCCTAAAGTTTTGTTTATTTTTAAGCCATTTATTTACTTTGTCTGTAGTTGAATTCTCATAAAATTAGGAAACACATTAGCCACACATCTGTTATCAGAGTGGTTCCATCAAGGCCTGATTACAGTAATTTTTAAAATCAGATCCTGTAAGTGAAGTCTGTAGTATCTGTTTTCAGCAGGATAAAAGGCAGCACTCTTTTTTGAAGCAGAATTGATCTGACTCTGCACACTTGGATACCAATTAGGAACAAATTCTCACTGTAAAAGCATGGGAAAGAGTGGGTGGAAGGTTGTACATCTCTTTAAAAAGGAACTGAAATAATACCCTTTTTACAGTTATGTTAATCTTACCATATGAATCAGAGAATATACAATATCCTGAACACAGGCTTTTGAGTGTGGGCAAGGTGCACCTGAAAACAAGCCATAATCGATGAAAGGGTGCTGTGCTGCTCTGCTCCAGCAATGAGATACTGTTAACACCTCAGGGGAGGTGCCCCGCTTGACCTGCTGTTTACCAACAGAGAAGGGCTTGTGGGAAATGTCGAGGTCGGAGGCCGTCTCGGGCTTAGCGACCACGACATGATAAAGTTCTCAATTTTGGGTGATGCTAAGCGGAGGGGCACCAAAACTATTACCATGGACTTCCGGAGGGCAGACTTTGCCCTCTTCAGGACCCTGGTTGGGAAAGTCCCTTGGGAGGCGGTCCTGAAGGGCAAAGGGGTCCAGGAAGGCTGGGCCCTCTTCAAGAAGGAAGTCTTAAGGGCGCAGGAGCGGGCTGTCCCCGTGTGTCGTAAGACCAACCGGAGGGGAAATCGACCGGCCTGGCTGAATAGGGAGCTTTTGCGGGGACTCAGGGAAAAAAGGAGAGTCTACCGCCTTTGGCAGAAGGGGCGGGCAGCTCAGGAGGAGTACAGGGATCTTGTTAGGTCCTGCAGGGAGGAAATTAGAAAGGCAAAAGCCCAGCTAGAACTCAATCTGGCCAGTGCTGTAAAAGACAATAAAAAATGCTTTTATAAGTACATCAGCAATAAAAGGAGAGCCAAGGAGGATCTCCATTCTTTGCTGGATGTGGGGGGGAACATTGTCACCGAGGACAAGGAAAAGGCTGAAGTACTTAACGCCTTCTTTGCCTCTGTGTTCAACAGCCAGACCGGTCATCCCCAGGGTACTCAGGCCCTTGAGCAAGAGGATAGGGATAGGGACCAGAATGGAGCCCTCATAGTCCAGGAGGAAGCAGTTAATGACCTGCTATGCCACCTGGACGCTCACAAGTCTATGGGGCCGGATGGGATCCACCCGAGAGTACTGAGGGAGCTGGCAGAGGAGCTTGCCAAGCCACTTTCCATCATCTATCAACAGTCCTGGTTAACAGGGGAGGTCCCTGATGACTGGAGGCTTGCCAATGTGACGCCCATCTACAAGAAGGGCCGGAAGGAGGACCCGGGGAACTACAGGCCTGTCAGCCTGACCTCGGTGCCGGGGAAGATTATGGAGAGGTTCATCTTGAGCGAACTCCACAGGCAAGTACAGGTCAACCAGGGGATCAGGCCCAGCCAGCATGGGTTCACAAAAGGCAGGTCCTGCTTGACCAACCTGATCTCCTTCTATGACCTGGTGACCCGCCTGGTAGATGATGGAAAGGCTGTGGATGTCATCTACCTCGACTTTAGCAAAGCTTTTGACACCGTCTCGCATAATATCCTCCTCGGGAAGCTGGCAGCTCACGGCTTAGACAGGCATACTCTTCGCTGGGTAAAGAACTGGTTGGGTGGCCGAGCCCAGAGAGTAGTGATAAATGGTGTTAAGTCCAGTTGGCGGCCGGTCACGAGCGGTGTTCCCCAGGGCTCTGTTTTAGGGCCAGTCCTGTTCAATATCTTTATCAATGATCTGGATGAGGGGATCGAGTAAGTTTGCAGACGACACCAAATTGAGTGGGAGTGTCGATCTGCTCGAGGGTAGGATGGCCCTGCAGAGGGACCTGGACAGACTGGATCGATGGGCCGTGGCCAACTGTATGAGGTTCAACAAGGCCAAGTGCCAGGTCCTGCACTTCGGTCACAACAACCCCATGCAACGCTACAGGCTTGGGGAGGAGTGGCTGGAAAGCTGCCTGGCCGAAAAGGACCTGGGGGTGTTAGTAGATAGCCGGCTGAACATGAGCCAGCAGTGTGCCCAGGTGGCCAAGAAGGCCAACAGCATCCTGGCTTGTATCAGGAATGCTGTGGCCAGCAGGAGCAGGGAGGTGATTGTCCCCCTGTACTCGGCGCTGGTGAGGCCGCACCTGGAATACTGTGTCCAGTTTTGGGCCCCTCACTACAAGAAAGACATTGAGGTGCTGGAGCGTGTTCAGAGGCGGGCAACGAAGCTGGTGAAGGGTCTGGAGAACAAGTCTTATGAGGAGCGGCTGAGGGAACTGGGGTTGTTTAGCCTGGAAAAGAGGAGGCTGAGGGGAGACCTTATCGCTCTCTACAACTACCTGAAAGGAGGTTGTAGTGAGGTGGGTGTTGGTCTCTTCTCCCAAGTAGCTAGCGATAGGACAAGAGGAAATGGGCTCAAGCTGCGCCAGGGGAGGTTTAGGCTGGAAATTAGGAAAAATTTCTTTACGGAAAGGGTGGTCAGGCATTGGAACAGGCTGCCCAGAGAGGTGGTGGAGTCACCATCCCTGGAGGCGTTTAAAAAACGGGTAGATGTGGCACTTCGGGATATGGTTTAGTCTGGTCTACCCTTGATTAGTCTAGAGTGGGCTTGGTAGTGTAGGTTAATGGTTGGACTAGATGATCTTAAAGGTCTTTTCCAACCTAGATGATTCTATGATTCTATGATTAATGCAACACATTTCTTATAGGTGAAGATGTGTTATGCAGAATTTTTGTACCCATTTATGTATTTTTGGCAGAGAATCTGTTTCCTCCCAAAACAGCTGCAGTTACTGTAACCTTGTGTAAACGGTATCATTAGCTTAAAAGGAGCTTAGAATGATGCTGTTTCCCATATGGGCATAAGGTCAGATCCACCTTGTACATCCTGCATGAGACTTAGGTATTTGAGTCTCAGGTATGCTCTGCTGTGTTGCCTTCATCTCCAGCCTTGCGTGTGACTGGGATGGAGGAGAGGCCAGTGTTGTGGTGCAGCTGGGATAGGTTTTGGAGCCAAGGGAACTCTTGCTAGAACGTGATTTTCTATGAGTAGCTTCATACCATGTCCCTTCCTCCATACCGCAGCTGGGAGCCAACCTTGTGCCCTGCCATGTGATGCAGCCGGTGAAGCCTTGCATGTTGGACTGAAAGAAGGTGGGAAAGGTCTTCACCAGGTTGGAAATTAGGAAAAATTTCTTTACGGAAAGGGTGGTCAAGCATTGGAACAGGCTGCCCAGAGAGGTGGTGGAGTCCCCATCCCTGGAAGTGTTCAAAAAACAGGTAGATGTGGCACTTCGGGACATGGTTTAGTCTAGTCTACCCTTGATTGGCTTAGAGTAGACTTAGTAGTGTGGGTTAATGGTTGGACTGGATGATCTTAAACGTCTTTTCCAACCTAAACGATTCTATGATTCTATGATTTGTGCCGTGGGCTCAGATGGGCAAGCAAGCTATAGTGTGTGGGTGGCTCTGCAGCGCTTGTCCGTGGGCATACTCCTGTCCTTGGGGAAACATGGGGGATTTTGAGCTAACTTTGCCCTTCTTCTGGGTGTCTTTGTACAAAGAGGGTTGTACTACATTATATCGTGATTTTTGCATGTAGGCACGTCATGACTAAACCCCTTGCTTCTGTATCATAATATTGTCCCTGCTGCTGGCAAGGCTGTGGGCAATTCTGCTTCTCCATAAGTGACCTGAAGGAGGTTACACTGCACCTTCACTCTTTGGGGCTCTTCTGGCCTCTGTCCCCCCCAGCTCTGACATGTTGGACTGGCTCTTCAGCTAGGGAAGGGGCACAGCTCCCTTGAACTCAGTGGAGCTCTGCTAACGTATGTGAGTGGTGGATATGATCCATTATTGTTAGTGTTCCCAGAGGGTGATATGCGTCCAGATGCTGTTACTGGAGGCAGGGGATAAGAAGCCACAGTCTTGTCCTTAATGTGTATCTTTGTAATGCTATGGTGGGGGGGAAAAGGTGAAGAAGCATCTTGCCTCCTCTCACTTCTACTAGTATTTACTCATGGATGTGAGAAGCTCTCATTTGCTACTTTGTGTGAAAAGTAACGCTTAATTTCCCTTCCCCCCATTGCAACCTTGCCAATGTATTTGCTGCATGCAGATATAGATCTGTGTCATTTCCCTAGCAGATGTCACAATGATTCAGTGCAAAATCTGCTTGGGGACATGATTATAATTGAACTGTTCTCCAGGAAGGGGAGATGAATGCATTGGTATTTTCTGCTTCTGTTACAGTACTAGAGCTCTGTATTTCAGATCTTCGATTCAGAGTTTTAACTTTCCATTTTGCATGAGGAGGCAATGTGCGCAACTGTTTTAAACACTTCAGAAATTCTGTAGAACCAAATATAAATAACAAAAGTATCTGATCCTAAAAAATAACTTGGATCTATGCCGATTTCTATGACGAGACTCTGAATGTCCAGGCAGTGGCATACAGTGCAAGCTGCTGTTTCTAAGGTGTTTCAGGCAAGGCTGGATGAGATGTACTGACATACCAATGTGAATTCAAGATGATGTTTCTTGCGCATTACCTAAAGGTGTTTAGGAACTGACTTTATATTCAGTGCCATTGTGAAGTGACAGTTTTTTGATATTTAGATGCAAGAAAGTGTCTATGTGTAGAACATGAATACTACTGTTATTTAAAGTAAGGTTTAATTAAATGCAGGTTCCTATTACTCAGAATTTTACTGAGAAAGCTTATCTCCTTTCTTTCACTTCTGCATCCAATTTACATGGAAAAATCATTCTCTTCTGAGGAAGTGGCTCAAGAAGGTTTGGCATTCTTGTAACGACAACCCAGGGGCACCACTTCCCCCTTCAGAATACAAGTTAATTTTATAGCTGCAGCACAATAATACAGAAGCCAAATTTAAAAAGAATAAAAGGCAATTATTAGCTGCTCACATTGCTCACGTTGCTGCTGCTATGCTATTGTTTGATAGCTGCATAATTGATGTGTGTGGTTTGATATGCAGTCTCTAGTTTGTGTGCACAATTAATGCCTATATATTCTTTCAGGAGTTCCCAACTGCCTGCTATTTTCTGTCATTAGGAGTAGATGCTTACATAGCAATGTGTCTCCAGCTGACTCTTGACCAGGTCTTCTCAGGGCTTGTGGAAAGACCCCTCCTTTAATAAAACTAATGTCAGTAGAGATTGCCACCTTCAACCATTTTGATATCCTTGGCACAAAGGAAATGCTGTTTCCTCCCTCTGGAGGATTAGACAGCATTAAAGCTGCTCTGTCTGTGAAGATTAGCACACTGCTGGGTGGTTGTTTTTTCTCCCCTTCCCCCCCTTGAAGGAATTATTGCTCCAAAGGGGTGCCCACAAGGGGAGAGCTGTACTGCAGACCGCCTGACATCTGCTTTGTTCCTTTTGCTCTCTCTGCAAAACGCCTGCATCTGAAAATCAATTTCATCTCCTGCTGTTTGGAGAGGGTGTTCCTGTGCTTGCATCCCGCTGCACATCCCTGGCACAGTGCAACAGCAGCTGGAGGACCTGTTTGCTGGGACTGGGAAGTGGTGTGGATGCCAGACTGAGTTAGAGCAACTTTTGTCCCCGTGTGCCAGGACTGCATTTGCACTGTTGACCGTTTTCCCAATTTTGTTGGGAAATCTCACAGACAAGCCTTCTGGGTCCCCAGGGTGTTGAGCACACTGAACCCTTTCTTGTGATGGTCACCAAGGAGACAGACCCATCTCCTTTCTGGTAGGCTTGCTCTTGAGAGATCTGCATGTCAAACATATTCTCAGAATATTTTGCAATATGTGGATCCTTCTCCAAACAAGGGCTGCATGATACTCGCACACCTGTCAAACACAAACCCCTTCGACTACCTTCCTCCTTACGCATTTTGGCTGGTGACCACGCTAATTTCCTGAGCCATTCAGTCCATTTGCTGAAACAGTCCTGGCAGCAAATCACCTAGGCATCCTTTCCTTTCCTAGACACAGTGCCCGAACACCTCTTTTTTACAAAAAGCAATGTGAAAAGTTTAGAGAAATTAAGCTACGCTTTCAGATCAAATTTCAGACATGAAAAATGTCCTACCCAGAACCTGCCCCAGGTATTCATCATGCCTACCTTTTCCAGGGAATTCAGATACTTTGCGTGACAGGAGAGTTGCCTGTGCCTTGGCAGCTTGTCAGAAGTGTGGGTGCAGGGGTGTATGTATGGCTTCTGGTGCTAACAGCTCACTTGCAAGGAGTTACCCCGTGGGAGGGTAGGAAATGAAAAGATGGGAGGAAATTGGAGGAAAGGCCAAAGGAGCTAAAAGGGAGGCTCAGGGGTCACATTTTAGATCAGAGGAACATAGTCCCCAGTGTGGAGTGATTTGTGTTCATCTGCATGTTAATGACAGACAATCTGTCAGGCTCCCTGTGGTCCTCTTGGGCAGGATTTTCTGAAGGGCTCAAGTGTGCTCCCTTATCTCTTCCTGCTGCTGTGGAGCTTGCTCCTGGGATAGGCACTGCCTGTTATAGCTGGGAAATGGCCTGCCTGCACATTTGGGCTGGAAAAGTGCTGTTCTGATACAGTCACTGGCTGAGAATACAGGAATTGTCACCTTACCTCCTTCTGTCAATGGAACAAGGAAACCAAAACAGTGAATGGCCTTTTGGGATGAAAGGGAGCAGTTTTTTAATCCAGTTACCTGGCACATAGTAATCCTATGTACCCCCCACGCTGGAGAAAAAAAAAAAAAAAAAAGGAAAAAAGTGAGTTTCCTGACTATTGGGGGGGTTGCAGGGACTCCCAAGGTGAAATGCTTCACTTCTGCCCCTGTGAACTCTTATTCAGTGGGATTGTAAAACTGCCCTTATGTTGGAGAGATTTCAGTGGAGAAGAATTTGCAGCACTGTATGTTAGTCTTTCCTAGGGTTAAGCATGTTTTCTGTGGCAAAAGACACTTGTCTGGTCTAGGGATGATTAACATACTCCAGACGGTACTGCAAAAATTCTCGAGTCTCTGCACCAGGCAGGCAAAAACGACCCCAAAGTGGGAGTTGAAATGATGTAGCTCCATCATTTGGACAAACACTGGTGTTGAACTGTAGCTAATGGCAAGTGCCGTGGAACAGTTTATATATGAACAAATCTGTTTTTGAAAGAATTTATTCCCATAGCAAGAATCACTTTTTTTAGTTATGTAACTTGTGCTATGGAAATCTTACTGAGGTTTTTTTAAGGACTATGCAGTAGGGCATGGCTTCTAAATAGGTAATTCTAGTTCAAAATGAGAAAAGGCCTTTTGCAGAGCTAGAGAAATAGAGCAAGGATGAAGCATGCCAAAAAGGACAGTCCAGAAGAGAGGTTAAACTAAAATTAAAAAAGTGACTCTGGTAGTCTGCTTTTGAATTTTGCCATAAGAGTCTTACATGCCTTTTTGCAGTCGTTTGGCCTCTTTATATCTTCATGGCTTTGCCTGAAAGGTAGATACAACAATAATACTAGTACAGGTCTTGTCTCAGTCTCTTACCCAAGGCTACTTCTGTTGGCATTCTCTGGTACAGTGCTTGCTTTTACCATCCAGGAGAGACCATAGCTAGCCTGGCCTTGGGAACAGAGTTTTGCTGGTATATTGAATTAATCTTTTTAAGCCTAGGTCTGGAACTTGTCTGCACCTGCTGGTGAAAGAGAAAAATCTGGAGACGTTCAGTTAATAGTGAGACCAGAAGCATGTGGTGCAGGTATCTGTAATCAAGTAGCTTTAAAGGTTTGGTCTTGTGCCTTCAGAGCTCTTCAGTTGAGGGAGACCTGAACCAGTGTCATGAAACTCTGAAGACCCTTTCCCCCCCCGCTCCTGCATATCTGTGCTGTACTTTCCAGACATAATGTCAATTTGCAGAAGCTATAAGGATATTCCCTAATCCTCAGAAGTCCCCAAAGCAGTGGGCAGTTTTGCTTTCTTTTTTTTTTTTTTTTTTGCGGAACCTACACTGTGTCTTCTTGCTGCTGCCTCTGTTCCTCCCTAGGTCCCTCAGGCAGCCCCAGCAGCCTCTGCTTTATGCCTGCCTTGTCTGCGTGGCTGAGGGATCTGTGGGGAATTGCTGATGAAGGGTGGGATGGGTGAAGGTCAGCTGGAGGATTGGTGTCTAGTCTGGGCTGCAATGCTGACAGCGCGCTACTGAGACTGTTTCGGTGGTGGAAAGTTGGGGTGTGGGGAGGTGAATGAGAGATGGGGTGAAACAGAGAAATGAGAGGAAAATTTTCAGCTGGGGAGAGTGAACAGCAAATTTTGCTTCTAGGGGAGGGATTTCCAGGACGTAAAGTTGGGGGGATCAGAAGAAGGGAAAAAGAGAAATGAAGGACAAAGACAAATTAAGGAAGGAGGGAAGCAATGGGTTAAATAATACTTGAGATGGTAAAAAGAAGGGGAAGGTATTAAGACTGTGGAAAAAAAGAGGCCTAGCTTGGATGCTGAGGGAGAAGTAGAGATGACAGCATTGCGGAGTGGTGAGTGGAGGTGAGAGGGAGAGCCTGTAATCCACATTGCAATCCAAAAGTGTTTATTCAGCTCTTGGAGATATGAGGCACTTGGTCAAATACTGCTGGCAGCACGGTTGTGGCAGCGAGGCTTCAAAACCTGCCCTGTGTGACTGACTTTGGATTGGGGCAGGTTTCACAGCCTTGGTGCTGCTCTGGGTTGCTGTTGGGCACCGAGGTGGAAATACAGGGATGTGGCTCTGCAGCAGCACAACCCTGTGGATTGTGGCATGGGAGAAGGCAGGAGGGGGAATGCAGATAATCACTTCTTCTTATCCTGGTATATGAAGTTGGGTGCTAAAACAGACTCTACTTCACTCCTACACACAATGTGCTCAATTGCTCGATTTTTATGTAACGGGAAGCGCTGAAGACTATGATTCTGCCAGGCAGTGGGTGGAGGGCAGAAAATCTTGCTATTAATGGTAGGAGAGGGGTTAAAGGGGCTTTGTACACAGGAAGCATTTCACTTTTACAAAGCTGAGACAGATTTTTTTTTTTTTTATTTGAATATTTTAAAGGCTTGTGGATTTCCATACATATCTGGAAGGAGACACTTGAAATGTGGACACTTAGGATCTTGCAGGCATCAAACTCAGCTTTGTTAAACTGATGTTTTTTTCTGTATCTAGATACTTGATAAGCTCATAGTTTCTGGCACAAGGTAAATTAGGCTATAATGGGCCTGGAAAGGAAGAGGAGGGTAGAAAAAACATTTCCTATTTCTCCTGTCACTGCTTATGTGGTCAGGAAGCAAAGAGACAGTGCAAAGACCTTTCTTAATACCTTGCTAATGAGGCTTGGCTGTGGAAGAGCCTGTCCCCATCTCTGGGCTTCCCAGTTGTTTCCCTCTTGGCTGCCAGTCTGCCTTCACCACTCAGGCAGGAGTTTTCCTTTGGTTGCCAGCCCCTGTCTTTTGTTTCTTTAGATTCAGACCAGGGTTCTGCCTTTTCTCTTTGCACTCGAGCTGGTCATGATGATAATGAGGTCCCAAATCTTTCTGTAGCTACCTGGTCTACTCAGCCCATTTTGAAAGCTCATTTTGAATAGGTGTCTGTTTCCCTGATCCTCTGGGCCATTCTTGTACTTGAAATGTCTGTGCTGTCTAAGTATAAAGAATTAAAAGATGAGGGTGGGTGTTTTTGTACTGAATAGCAATGATGTATCCGCACCACTGCAGAAGCATTACTGTCAGGCTGGGTAGAAGAGAATGGCACTTGCATCTCATTTTGGCTCTCACAAGGCAACGCCTCTTGTCTAAGCCCTTATTTTGAGTACAGACTAACACCTTTGCATTTGATCCTGCTCCTGTTGAAAATAATGGGAGACTACTCATCGAGGAAAGCAGACAGCAGGACTGGGAACCTCCGTGTCTATATTCAACTTAAAAGGGTGCAGTATAGGGTTTTTCCCTGTTCAAGTATCAAGCACTATGAAAGGGATCTTATCATTCAGCAGCAGATCTGAGGAAGAGTCTCATGTTACTCTGCTATTTTCTAAATGTGCAAAAGCAGCACATGCTGTATTTTGGCCAGATGAGCAGCAGGACTGCTCTGCCCCTCTGCAGATGCAGTGTTGTTGTACTGATGGTTTCCAGTGGGAAATTCCACCCGCCTTGCCAAATGACAGCTTGGAGGAGAAAATAAGTCCTGTGATGATGGTGGTTCTTCCCCAATGAAACAACAATAAGCAGGGAAACCCATCAAGCTGTTAGTCATGCATTTTTTATATATCTCTCTCTCTCATAGTATATGTGAGTGTGTATATGTATAAAAACTATATTGCACTCACACTATCTGTAGAAAGCATCATCAATATCAGGCTCAGAATAGTAAGAAAGTAGCTCATGGGATATAAATGTATATCCAGTAGAAATTGGCCCAGCAAGTAATTTTGCTAATAATCTTTGTATTTAGTTTTTATGAAAGGTATTAAGATCAGTGTGGCTAGAAAATAGATTGTAGCTCTTTAAATAAACCTCCTTTCTTTGTAGCCCTGTGAAGCCTAGAGGGTATTTTTAATCATCCTTAAATGGTGCTTGTTAAAAAGAAGTGAAATTAAAGGGTATTTTGGGATGTAGCTTTTTCTTTAAATACATTCCTTGTAGGTGGGGAAATCTAAGTTGTTTGTACCGTAGATGTTCAAGCTCCATTAATGTGTCTTTGTGCATCGTTTGTATGCAAGTTCGTAAGGCGATAGCATCTTACAAACTGGTGTAAAAAAGATAATTGATTTTTAGCGCTTCCTAAAATGCAGAGCGGAAGCATGCTGCAACCATTGTGAATATGGAAGCGTGAAAATTTGCTTGAGAAATAAGTCAGAGGAAGTTTTGATTCTGACCACTTCTTAAGTGTTTAATGCCCTGCATGTGCATCCAGGGAATTTAAAATCTTCCATAAATGCAGTGCCTATCTTCAAAAAATGTACATGCTTAGCCTCTTATCAAAGATTAAGATACAGAAGACCAGATCTTCACATGTACTGTGACCGTGGGTGTGATCCTACTTAATGTTTAAAAAGGTTTCAGACACGTGCAATGTACTTCTGAAAACCAGGAAAGTGTATGGGGTTTGAATGTTGACAGAGCAATGTCTTTGCTGCAGTTTGGAAGAGGGAGATGGTGGCCTTGTTTTTAAATGAGACATTCCCTGAGCCAAACTAATTTCTGGTGTAACATTGCAAATGTCAGTGTGGTAAACTGGTCTTCAGGATTAATTCTGTTCAGAAATTACATGGAGGATTTTATGCCCATAAATGTATTTTGGGGGCCATCTTTTATACAGTTTTTTTTTCTCCGTATAATTGGGCTATTTATACTTCTTCTGTGTTTGTTTGATGGTAAGTTATTTAAAACCAAATTGCAACAGTGCTTCAATATTTGAGGCCAATTGGAAGTTAGCCTCTAGCATCATAATCAATGAAAGCAGAAGAATTTTTCAGAGCAGAACTATTTCTCCAGTCCCCTTGAGGAGAGAGGCAGTATTCTGTAAGCAAGGCTCTGTCTCTCAGACTGTTTTCTCCACTAAGGTTTCCACGAATTGCAGATGTATCTTCAGTAATCAAATGTGCATTAATTAGTCCTGAACTCTGCGCACTATGCTATCAGTGTTCAAAAAGAGGAGATACTTGTTTCTGAGGAAGGAAATGCAGCTTTGATCTGTATTTTAGGCTCTTGCTTCTAGTGCTTGGGCAGAAGCAAGCTTTGAGGGCAAGTATGAGCAGAAATTTGAATGTAAGATGAGATTTGGAAAAAAAACCCAGCCCTTCCTTAAAATCCATTCAGAATCTACCATTATCAAATATATGTAAAATTACACTATCCATTCACTTTGATTTTTTTCTCCTGCTAAATTAACTAGTCATTAGTATGTTTCCCCAAGCGGTTCTTCACTGATCCATACTTCTTTCCCAGCTGATTTTATTTAAAATGCAACTTCTAGTTCCCCAATGTCTATTCAGAGATGTAATTCCTAATCTACAAACCATCCTCCAGAATGAGGGACAGAATTCCTCTCTGTACTTCTCCCTCAAAGTAGAGACGTTTCCCTCTTTCCCCTGCCAAATGGTGCCTGTACACTGAGGATTTCTGTGGGACCAAAAAATGAGGTTATCTAGTCACTTCCCCCAAAAGCAGTGCTCTTGGCCGGAGCATCAGCCTTGCCCAGGAGTTTCTGTGTTCCAGGATCTGGTGTTAATGATAAGGCTTGTACCCCAAATGCCTGCTGTCATGTCGCAACATGGAAGTGTTGCCTGGTGCAATTAAATTGGTTGTTGAAGTAACTTGGATCATGGTTCTTCCTGCACTGGTATCTCTCTTTATGCTTTTTAGGTGAGCTGTACCATCTCCAGCATAGCTCATGTCAAGCTGCAGCCCAGCCTGGCGGGTCTGGGCTAATTCTCTGCTGTGGCCGCTCTGGAATTCCATTAGTGAAAGAGCAAGCTGTTTCTTCCTGCCTTAACTTCACAGTGCTTTGTTCAAATATTGAATACTTGGGACCAGGGTTTTGAAATATTGATAGAGGAGAAAGCACAGACTGTCTCGGTCAAGCCTCGTGCAGGCTTTACTCAGCCGCCTTGGCGCATGTGGGACCTATGGGGGAAGTGAAAATGTCAGTATGACTGGCTTTCTGGGGGTGGGGTGGGGTTGGGGAGGTGCCTGGCTTTTAACAGATGATGTAGGAGAGATTTGCTGGGATGAGATCACTCATGACTTGGCAAAAGTAACACCCAAACGCCATCGTCTGCAGTTGACTTCTGGTACCGTATTGACTTAAGCGGAGCATGAAGCCTGACTACGGGCTGTGCAGGATTGTTCCTCGGGCACTCCTGGGGCTCTGCTGCCCTTTGCATGTGACAGCGGTCTCAGCCAAAACTATGTCATGGGGAAGAGAAAAACCTGAGCATGCAAACAATATTCTTGAGTCCTTTATTGATCTTCATGTGTACTGAATAGTCTCCCTTTCCCTTTTCCATCAAATCTTTCCCTTAAGGTCACTTTTCTGTTTATGCCTTAGTGATGTCAGATGTATGACCTGTGCATTCTTCAGTGACTTTTTTATATATAAATCTTTCGGATGTATTGGTTTGATATAAAATGACCTCAATGGCCTTGGGGCTCTGTGTGAGATTTCAGAGCCATGGGGAAAGGGGCCTGTGTATTCATACCGTCTCTTGCACAGCGCTAAGCTCTGCAGGCAGCTCTCCCAACTTGCTAATTCCACTGTACGACTGAGGAAAGAAACAGCTTGCTCTGCCTTGTTGATAGCAGATTGATGAATTTGGCTGGAGGTTTTTTGAGCTGTGACAATCATGGGGACTGTCGTAGTGGCAACGGAGGAACAGGGTCCTCACGCAAACACTACAAATCCCTTGGGGAGACCATGTCTGCACAGGAGCACTTCTGTACCCCAAGCAGCGGGCAGGGCTCTGCGTGACATTGACGTGGGTCAGACTGTGTAGGTTTTGGAGAAACATGGCGTAGCTGCAGTAGCTGTTTTACGTAGCCTTGTTTTCTAGAAATGTAAGCGATAATAGTGGGATTGCCAGCATTAACTCCTCCATATGCTGCTTTGTGTTTTCTGTGCTCTTTTAGGATGATGAGAACTTTGGACCTTTGACCACCACAGTCTTGGCAAGATCCGCAGCACACTGGGGATGAGAGACGCCAGGGCCCTAGGAACCTCTGGCTGTGTGTACACATTGAATTCCCTTAATGGACAGCAGTAAAACACTTGGCTTTGGCTGATTCAGGTTTTTTTTTTTTTTCCCTTTACATGATTTCTTCTGCTCTGAGAAATGAAGATGTTGCAAACAACCCATCTGCGTTTTTGCAACACCTCCTCTGTTCCCTGATTATTTTAGTTTGTTGGTGTCACTTTGCCTGTTTATACTACTTTCAAATGTTTGTGCCATTCTCCTCTTCCTCCCATCTTTTTTTTTTTTTTCCCTTGGTTGCTTTACAGTGTTTGGAGGAGCTTGACTGCTTTTCTTTTGCCTCCTTTTTTACCTTAGGAACATGAATTTTTATCTTCTTGTGCTTTGCTGGGATTTTTTTTTCACCTTCATTCTCACAAAGGAAGCTTCTTCACCACATCTAAACTTCTGTTTTAATTTTTTTTTTTTTTTTTAATCTTTTGAGGAGTTTTCTAACAAAGATGGGGTTAAATCAAAAGTGTTACTTTTAAGGTGGAGATATATTCTTCATCTGTTTGAAATGACTTATTTTCCACCCAGAGGGAGTGAGGAAGCAGTTCAATGTGGTTGGTGTGGTTTGACGAAGGGCTTTGGCTCAGCCAGTTGCCACTTCTTGCCTTTTTTTCATAGAATCATAGAATCGTTTAGGTTGGAAAAGACCTTTAAGATCATCCAGTCCAACCATTAACCTAACACTACCAAGTCCACCACTAAGCCAATTAAGGGGAGAGTAATAATTTCATGTTTCCCGGCTTGGTGGCTGGATTATTTTTTAATGAAAGTAAAAACTAGGCATCACTAAGATTGGAAAGGATCTCTAAGATCATCAGTCCAACCATCAACCCAACACCACCATGCCCACTAAACCATGTCCCAAAGTGCCACATCTACCCGTTTTTTGAACGCTTCCAGGGATGGTGACTCCACCACCTCTCTGGGCAGCCTGTTCCAATGCTTGACCACCCTTTCCGTAAAGAAATTTTTCCTAATATCTAATCTAAACCTCCCCTGATGCAGCTTGGGGCCATTTCCTCTTGTCCTGTTGCTAACTACCTGGTAGAAGACACCAACACCCACCTCACTACAACCTCCTTTCAGGTAGTTGTAGAGAGTGGTAAGGTCTCCCCTCAGCCTCCCCTTCTCTAGGCTAAACAACCCCAGTTCCCTCAGCCGCTCCTCATAAGGCCTGTTCTCTAGACCCTTCACCAGCTTTGTTGCCCTTCTCTGAACACGCTCCAGTACCTCAATGTCTTTCTTGTGTTGAGGGGCCCAAAACTGGACACAGTATTCCAGGTGCGGCCTCACCAGCGCCGAGTACAGGGGAACAATCACCTCCCTGCTCCTGCTGGCCACACTATTCCTGATAGAAGCCAGGATGCTGTTGTCCTTCTTGGCCACCTGGGCACACTGCTGGCTCATGTTCAGCTGGCTGTCGACCAACACCCCCAGGTCCTTTTCTGCCAGGCAGCTTTCCAGCCACTCTTCCCCAAGCCTGTAGCATTGCATGGGGTTGCATGGGTTCCTGCGTGGGTAGCCTGGCCCACATGCTTTGGTGGGACTGTCTTCTCTGTGTCTTGAGGAGGGAAAAGACAAAGCATCATGTTTTTCCTTTTCAGTGATGAGGGAATGCGCTGTTAGTCTCTCTGTAAGGTTGCTGTGGGAAGGGAAGAGAAAGTAATTGTTTAAAATTTTATTTCTTTGCTGCAGCCCACAGAAGGGGTTTCAGCCATGCCCAAGGCCAGCAAGATGAATAGGCGCTGGAGCCCATCCCTGCCGGCACAGCGCTAGTCAGAAGGGTTGCCCACCCTTTTCCCATTAGTGTTTGGGTGCCAGTCTGGGCACTACCCCCATGATTAAGGAGACCCTAATCTGAAGTGCTTTGCTAGCCAGAGGCCACACATCTACATAGTATCAGTGCTTCTTGCAAGAAGTTCCTTTTTACTGACAAGAAAAGGATGTGTCTTTACTGTGTCTTTTTGCTGCTGTATCCAGTAGGTACAATAGTTGCTTGCCTCGCTGCCGCACAATAGAAATCTGGGTTTCATTTGAATTTTCAAGGTTGTTGAAAGTGCCTTTATTATTTTTATCTCCTCCCTTTCTCTCTGCTTTTCGTCTCCATAGACACGTCAGCCCCCAGCAGAGCCTGAAAAAGAGGAAAGAAGAAAAGAAGGGGGAAAAAAAGAAGGGGGGGGGGGGGGGGGGGAAGGAAAGGTATCGTTAGCATTTCCCTGCACCTGAAACTACTCATTTTGGTTTCACGCGGGGCAGTTGCGTGCACTTGGTCTGCCCGGGCGGGGAGGATGGCGGGGCGAGCACCGCGCAAGGCAGAACACAGGCGTTAACACAGAAAAAAGGGGAGCGGGGGGGGGGGGAAGGAAGAGGGAAGGAAGGTTAAAAAAAAAAAAAAAAAAGAAAAAAAAGGAAACCCCACAATTTTGCGCTCATTTCCTCCGTGCGGTGCGAATGCACAAAGAGACGGGGGGGAGGGAGGGGTTGCCCCCGGAGGCGGGGCCGGAGCCGGAGCCGGCAGCGGAGCCGGAGCCGGAGCCGGAGCCGGCAGCGGCGGGGCGGGAGGCGCCGGCAGCCGCCGCCACCGCCGCCATGGAGCCGGGGGGCAGGCGCGGCCGCGCCGCCGAGGAGGGCCCGCGCCCCGAGGAGGAGGAGGTGGACCCCCGCATCCAGGTGAGGGCCGCGGCGCCCGGCCGGCCTCTCCGGGAGGGCTGGGGGGTGTTAATTTTTCAATTTATGTTAAAAGGCGTGTGATTTATAGTATAATTATTATATTATTATTAGAATGATTGCCTTTTATTTTTTCTTATTTTTGCTTTTAATGCATGTGTACATACATATATATACTTACATATACACACACACACGCGCGTATACATACACGCATATACATCTAGCTGTGCCGGGCGGCGGCGCAGGGCAGCCCCGGGTGCCTCGGTGCCCGCCGGGTGCCGGGGGGGAGCGGCCCCGGGGTGCCCCAGCCCTTTGTTACCCCGCGGCGCCGGGCAGCGCTCTGCAGCGGGCTCCCTTGGGCCTCCTTCCTTCTCCTCCTGCTGAAATCCCCCTCCCCGTTTATTTTTGACCATGACAGCGTGACCTTGCTCGTGAAACAGGGCTGATGCCCAGAAATTCGTAAATGGGGGAAAACATAGTTGTTTTTTAAATTATTTTTTTAAAAAAGCAGCTTTAGTGGAAGGTGGTGTTTCCATTCTGTGAATGCCTTCTGAAATGCTTTTCGTTCTTGCGTGGTTTCTAAACAAAGGTTTTCTCCCCCAAAATCACGTCTTGACCAATTGCCTGGTGCGAACTTCAGCACGCTGTGGTCCCTGAAATGAAATGTATTTTTAGGTCTCTGCAGATTTATGGCTTTTGCCTCCAGCAGTGCTGGGACCGTTTGTCATGAGTGAATATAAGCATGTATGTACATTGCTGAGAGGATGGATCCTTGGCATAGGGCCCTCCTTGCTGTAATTGTCATTCTTTTCTCCATTGCAAGCGTTTCTTTTCCAGGGCCGAGCAGAGCAGTTGCAAAATTCACAAAACATGGTTACACAGAGTGAGGCCCTCAGCCAAAAGCTAGCCTGTTACCGCCCTAATTTTGAGCAGCTGAGCTCTGTTGGTGCCTATTGATCTAATTTTGGCCTTAGGTTCTTCAGCCTGCAACATGTTTCCCCATACCTATTTGCACCTTGTTGGTGAAACAGTGTTTTTGTTGAGTTTTCTTGTTTGGTTGAAAAAACAGGTTGCTGTGTCTGCCTCTGAGAGCCATAACCTTCACTACCTAATTGCCTTGTACTATAAGGCTATTTCTGTATGAGTGTCTGTTTTGGAAAACATGGATATGCAAATATGCATCTTCCAAATCCTAGGAACTGGAAAGGAAATCTGACCTCTGAGGATAAGAGAACTATACTGTTGCAATGAATTCCTTTCTGATTATAACCAGAGTCATTCTTGTAATCTAGTGGGAAATCGCCTAAGTGACAATCAATTTACAGTGTACGGTTTATACAGCTAAACATTTCAAGGTGGATTCTGTTACACCGGTTGAAAATTAAATAATGCTTGAGTTGGAGAACACTCCTGTTCAAATTGTAGGATCTCACATAGAGTAACATGTTGCTCAAATAAAGAAGGCTGTTGGAGTCTGCTCTTGAGGATTGTTTTTTGTGGTAAGAAAGTCATTAAGGATGAGCTTTGTTTTTATGGTAACTTCATTCATGCCAACACTACCTCTAGTGAATATTTATTCAAGGGATTTAACACCTTTGTTTTTGCTGTTAAGAGACCAAAATATTAGCACGAATGTAGACTAAGTAAACATGTCCCATTGACTGGTTGTGTTCTAAAATGGTTTGCCGAAATCCAGAATGAAATGCCTCTCGTGCTGCAAGACCTGTTTCTTATCAATGCTGTGCTTTCACTGTATGTCTCTTGTGATCGTACTAACTTCATGCTAGTCTTTCTGGGGAGGGTGTGCATATGTCACTGGGAACTAGCAGCTACTGACTATATTGATTAACAAGACAGAACTTACTGTACCTTATGTTTATTTTTAATAGTGAGGAATAAGCCAGGACAGGAAATGTACTGCCTTAAAACAAAACTGTAGAGCTTCTCTGATTATTTTGCTTGTAAGTAGCAAAATAGAAGACCAGTGGAAAAGTTATTCTAAATGTGTCAGGGTTTCTGCTTTTCACTGAATTTGTAAGCCGCAGCCCTTGTGAGCTTTCAGTGGGGATGCTGAATGAGCTGTCTCGGACGCTTTTTCCCCCCTGATTTCTTAATATGCGTTTGACTTTGACTTTCATTCTTTCTAGGGGGAGCTGGAAAAACTAAATCAATCTACGGATGATATCAATCGGAGAGAGACGGAGCTGGAGGTACAGAATTCATCCTTGCGTTTTCCTTTTGTGCATGTTGGATTTTGTGAGCAACAGAACAGTATTTTTGAGTAGGTTCCCTCCTGAATTGTGCTATCCTGAGCGGCAATTTGGCAGCAAGAGTCTGGTGATGATTTTTTTAAAGGTGTGAATTGAGCTAACAGCTGGAACAGAAAGGGAGAAGGTAGAGGGATGCTGTCAGTGTAAAAACCGCATGTGGAGAACCCCACCCCCCACTGCCAAACCCTATTTTTGGTTTTGAAACTAAACTTAGACAAGTTCCGTTTTTACAGTCACTGTTTTGGGTTTGTGTTCTTGTGATTATAGAAGTGAAAGTTTATTTGGTTAAGAGGCCTTTGCCATGCAATTACCTGCCATCATCTCCTCCTTGGTGGCTATTTTTTTAGCTTGTTAGTTTTGCCTCTTTTGTCATTACTTCCTGAGTAAGGAAAGTAATGAAGAAAAGCTGAAGGAGTTGAAGGAAAAGACTTCCTTATTGGAAAAAGAGGGTTTCTTGGAGACTTAAAAATCTAATAGAAAATTCTGAAGAAATTGTTTCTAAAGCCCCAAATTTGAGCGTCAATTACTTGGTAGTTATTCTGGAAGGCTCAACATTATTGATCTAATAACAAGTCAAAACAAACTGTCCTACTTGTGTGTCTAAATTTTCTTTTGTTAACTGCAAAACAAAGAAGATAAAGCCAGTGGAAGTGTAAAATGAGTATGCTGCTAAAGGAAAAATGGCATAAAATGCTACTTTACATCCTAAATAATTTTTGAACATTACAATATTTTGAATACTGTATCAAAACATGCTGAGATTGCAGTGATGAACATACTCTAAAAGTACATCTATAGATTTCTGTTCTGTATCTTCAAAATGTCGAAGTCTGTGCTTGGTCCCCCCCCTCCACCTTGTATGTGTATTTTCATGAGGTGTGTACCTGGAGTATGGGATGGTTCCTGGTAGTATTTTAAAATATTGGAGTATCCACTGTATGCACCGAACAGAATATGGGGTTATGAACTTTGGAAACAAAGCAACCTTGTCATGTGGCTATTTTCTTCTCCCTACTTGTTTGCATTTTCTGTGCTTTGTGGCATGTAGATCATGAATTTATTGGAAAATAAACTTAGTGGAATGGGGACTATTTGTTATGCAAAATTAAACTATATTTCAGCTGTGAAAACTGTTCAGTGTCACTAGCTTGATTTAAATTTTATGAGTGAACTTTAAAAATCAGTATGCTAGTCTGCAACAGTACCAATTAAATGAACTTCAGGACTCTTTATGTACATATATTAAAAAAATCATTATATATATCTTTTCGGTCTCCTTATTTCATGCTGAGGTACTGAAATTGAAAGATGGTGCTATGGATAGTTGCCTGGATTTCATTAATCTTGTCATAACCTTGCACTGAGGACATATGAAGCAGATAGAATAGTAATAATAATGCAAATGCATACTCATGAAATAAGTCCCAATGACTTAAGATGGGATTTTACTGCTTGATTAAAATTATTCATGTGTTCAAGTGTTTGTAGAGCCTGGAGATTTGTAGCTACTGTTTGTGTGACACATGCTGAGCTCGAAAAGCTCCTGGATATATCACTGTAAAAGAGCAGTGTTTCCACATTAGCTTGCTCTTAATGTTGCTGCTTACCTTACTTAGTCTAAGAAACACTAGGTGTCAGATAGTTCAGAGAATGATTGTATGATGCTTTCTACCTCTATGTCGTTAAATGTTTACTGCAGAGCTGTCTGTAGTACTTACTGTAAGCAGTGTTTGATGGAATTAATTTGAAATATCATCAACACTATGCTTTCATGAATGTTTCCTCTTCAGTTTTCATCTGAAAATCTTACTGGATTAAAGCCAGTTTGTGGTATCATGCAACTGCATGATTTTTAATCCAGAAGGATTTTCATTACTTTTGATCTGCTTAAATTTTGAGGACAAATGCAGTTGGATGATGTAAGCAAGGCTTAATTTATCTACATGTTGATAAATGCATTTTTAAATGGACTTAAGACCTTTCTAGAGGAAAGATATTAAAAAAACCACCACCACCACTTGTGGTTAGAAGAAAATCCCTGCATTCATACTCTGGACAAGAAAAGAAAGCATTGCCAAGCAGCCTTATAGGATAAACCCAGAGTTTGGAAGGGGGAGTTTAGAACTGGGATCATTCTGCTTCAAAGACTTCCAAAATCCTTGAATGCTGCTGAAAACGTGGGCTTCTGGGAGAGCCATGCTGAGTTTGCCTTTGAAGATTTGCTATTTTGGCTGCTAACTAGCTGCTTTGAGCCCCTCTTGCTACCCCTTCCTAGTTTGCGGTGTTGCTGCTATTGCAAGATTAAATTAGAAGAAAGTTGTGGTTTTGTGTTTGTTTTTTTTTTTTTAAAACCAGACAATGGAGTTATATTTATCCTATTCTATTACTATTTTCTTCATCTTTTCAGTATCTGATCATAGTTGACTTTAGTGGGAACATAGGCAGTGTCATTAGGCTATTTACAGCACAAGATGCTGATAGCCAGCTTCCTGTAGCATTACTTTGTGGTCCATACATTTCATTCCCACTGTTGAATCTTTTCCCAGAAGAATCTGGAAAAGCAATGGGAGCATTTGAGTAGAAGGTATATTTCTTTGAAGGAAGTTCAGAAAAAGACACCCATGTTTTAGTGACTTGATGTACTCTCTGATAAGCAGGAAGAGTAACCTTGCGGCACCTAAGTACTGCAAGTCTGTTCGGGACTTCGTGTAGCTTTGCACAAGTTGCTCTAAATGGGACTGCTGACTGTCTCCAGTTCCCATTAACTGGAAAAAAAGGCTGTAGGTATTAAATGCTTCTAAACCCCATGCTTTTGTTCTCGCTGTGCCTCAGGTCTACATCTGCAAAATGGAAGTAAAAATGCTGCTTTACCCGATAGAAATGTTATGGGGCTGAAATCAGTAGAGGCTTCTAGGATTCTGAGACTACACTTGCTTGGTGTAGCCACAGACATGTCCCTGTTTCAACAATGTAGAAAATATTGGTGTTTGCTGCGCACAGAGGTCATAAAATGGGGAAGTCTAAGTTGACCAGCCTGCCATTTTTTTTTTTTTCCAAGTCCTGCACTCAAACCACCTGTGAGAGGGGTGGTTTTACATGTGTGGCATGACTTGAACAAGTACATTGAAGTTGGCTACATCTATTCTTTTACTTGATATAATTACTCATTTTTTTGCTCTTTTGACCTATCCTATTAAACCCTGGAGAAATATCCTGACCTGATGATGCTCACAGACTGTTCAGGAGTTGCGGAGCTGCTAAAGGGCACTGAGTGGCTGGTAGTTATGTGTTGCGTTAATGTATTGCCTGTTAATGAATCTTTGATTAGGCTTGATTTAAAATCCATAACGCTGCTCATACTAAGTGCAACACTGAGCATTACTGACACAGCAAAAGGATGATAAGGGTCCTCCAAGGGATTTAACACTTGGCTTCACTAATGTCCCTGTTTATGTTTGAAGTGTCTGTGAAAAGGTAGGGGAAACATCTTGCAGTGGAGATACAAGTATGTTTTGGCCAAATGTAAGTTAGAGCGGCGCCTTGCTATTTGAGCTTTTTTCCTGTTTATTGGAAACGCATCTCCATCTGAACTCCCGTCAGGAGTTGCAAATGTACTTAACAAATGTGCATGACTCGCCTGTCCAGCTAATGCTTGCATGTCTTTGACTGGCTCCTGAAAGTACAATTCAGATGTAACAAATTCACTCAGGGATCCTCTGGCAGCATTATGGGGAGGGGAAATACAGCACATACCATTAAAATTACCACTGGAATCCCAGCTATCCCAAATGTGGTTTTTGTTAGAGTTTTTGTGTTGCTGGAGCTACGAGCTTGCCAATGTTTAAGGGTAGATGACTGTGCATGAAAACTAGAGCTGAACAGTGCTGCTTTTAGCCATGCTTGTTATAAGTAGGGCCTGGTTAGGATCCTTCTTGTATGCTTGCCTAGATCCTCTAGTCCTGATCTGCAAGACATTATGTTACTTTTAGTCCTGGATTTATCCTAAAGGTCACCCTGGGTTGGTGTTGGATAGAATCGAAGGAAAGTGGTGTATCAGCTGTTGGTGCTCTTTCACTTGTGAGCCTTGTCAGCATTTGAACCCCTTTCAGAAGGGGAAGGGCTATTCTATTTAGAGTTGCTCTGCTTACTTCCTCACTAAAATACTTGGGTTTGGGATAAAGCTTTTGACCCTGTCACATACAAGAATTTTAAGTAGACTTTTAAAAAAAAAAAAAAAATCCTCAATGCTTTAAGTTGAGTTCTTTAAAAAAAAAACACAAAACTCCTCACTCTTTCAAATTTAAAAAAAAAATGGCCTGTCAGTAGCAGGAATCTCATTCTGAGCACGCCTGCTTGGCCTGGGGAAACATCTATCTGTAGAAACATCTGCGGCCTTATCAGTATCCCTGTGCAGCATTTTCCAGTGTCCATGAAAGAGTAAACGGATAAGGGAGAAGCAGCTCACTGGCTGGTGTTCCTGCTGTTTTTTGGAGTGTGATATACATGCATGATGGATTTGTCCATCACTGCTAGCAGGACAAATCTTTCCATGTCTCTTTATAATCTACTTGTTTCCATAGGAAGTGGCTCCTGCGTGTGGATTGCCTATTGTTTTGCCTTCTGCTTTCGTCCATGGATGAGCAAGGAAAGGCTTCTTCCTCTGCTTTGGCTGTGGAAAGATTTTGTTGTCCGAGTGAGTCAAAGGGCTTTACTTGATTCACGTTCTTGAAGCAGAGGTGGGTTTCTAGCCTAAGGGAAGGAGGAAGCGTTAGGCAGAGAAATCTTGTTTTGTAAGGAGCACCCAGTGCCTTCCCCTGCCTGCTTTCCTCTCCCTTCTTCGAAGAGGACTAAAAATATCAGTGTATTTGTAGACTCAGTCTGTAACTGTCTGCAAGCAGGAGGTTAGGGCAACTTCCAAATGCCAGTTTTTATTGTTCTTAGATGGCAAATTAGTAGCTGTGTGGAAAAAAAAAAAAAGACTATTCCCCATGCTTAAAATTTGAGATGTTACTTAACCCCTTCCTTGCACTTTTTTTTTAAGGTCTGGTTTACTTGAACTGCTCAGGCACGAAATAGATATTAAAAATGTCATTAACCTGTTTGGTGCTTGAGGTAGATTTCTGAGCACGTGCATGTGCATCTAGCTGGTGTGTGTGTAATTGGGAAGCCTACCTGCTTTCACACTTGAACATTGTTGATACTGACACTATTTTAACTTGGAAATGAGCTTTTGCAGCTGGTAGGTCTCTGCAGCAGAGGAAGGCAGGTGTGGATACTGCCTGCCTCTTGGAAATAGATGAAGCCTGTCTCTCAGTCAGCAATTTCATTTCCCATGCACCTCCTAGGCTGGTTTAATGGGTTATCAGAGGTTCTGCACACCAAATTGTCAGAAAGTTCATAGGACAACCTTTGTAAATGAAATTTAGATGTGGTTGGTACTAAGATGCCTCATACCTGGTTGATGTGTTGAGTTCATTTTGAAAAGAAAATTGTTTGAAAATACATGCTTCATTTGATGGGCAGAAGTAGTTATTTGCCTGTCATCTGGCATCTAACACCAGCTCATCACCATCACTCATATGAAAGGAAAACAAGCATGCTTTATTCTGCAACAGGTGCAGTGTAAGTGTAAAATTGTATTTCAGTTTCTTTCCACATTTGAGGGTGGATCTCCAAAATGCTGCTGCATTGATGGCCTGTTGTTAAGTGTGGTCTCTCTTCTGGTGCAGTAGCAGATAGCTGCCCAACAGCAAGTTACTGGAAACAAAGTCTGCCTTTAATAATGAACTATTGCAGCAAACGCATATATGGGGTAGAAGTCTGGCATGCTCCCTAAAACTGTGCTTGTGAAATCTATCATTTGGGAGAAAAGTGCTATGGGTTTCCAGGAAGAAAGTTGAGCTCTTGCAGCTGTAGAACAAGATGTTGAAAGGTAAACTGCAGCTGTTCACGTGATGCATTAAGTGCTGTGCCTGCTAGAGTGCATGTATGACAGACACCTAGGTAGTGAGAGTCTAGTTACTAAGAGTATAACTTCAGTAAGAAGTTTTGACTGCCTTTTTTTTTTTTTTTTTTTGTACCTTGCAACACACATTGAGGGTAAAGTGCCTTGATCGGATTTTGTCCAGCTTTAAAAGGGTTTATCATCATCTCATTTGAGCAAATAGGAGGAGAAAACATTGGAAATGTTAGCTGGTCAGCTTTCTATATCACCTTTCTGTTTGCAAAATCAGTAACAAAGTGTTCTTAAAAATGATCACGGAAGACTACAAGTGAGTAGAGGGGAAAATGTGCTTTTGAAATGTTGTCTGGGTGTTAGAGGTGTCTTTTGTCAGTTGCATTGCTTCTGTTACAGTTTATCTGGTCTGTGTATATATTCAGTGCAGTGATGAGAAAAACAAACCCATGTGCTTTTTTCCAAAAAAAAACCCAACCACCCAGAAATGGTGAGTCTGACTCACAGGGTTTGTACCTAAGGCTGCATACTTGCTTTTGTCAAGAACTAGTGTTTCTGCTGGGAAAGCATCATCTTTCAAGAAACTGAAATACAGAAACTAGGAATTGAGGACTGTGCTAGAAAAGTTGCATGGTATATGCTGCGCTGTCTTGGTTTTGCTCATGGCAGCAAGTTGCAGGAATTGTCCTCTTTTCCTTTTTCTGTTATCCATGTGTGCTAGGTAAAGGTCTGAATGAAGCAAGAGTTTGGTAGTTAAATAGTAACACTTGTAGGGAGGCATGTCACACCAGAGGATTTGATAAGTAAGTTGAAGGTGGTGTGATTGTCTTCCTAACACAGATGTAAGGCTTCCCTCATGCTGGGGACCATGGATGAACTGCATTGCTGTGCTGTTCCTGAGCCCCTAAGTTTTTGATGCGAGTGTTCTTACAGAAAATGCCGTTAAGAGGATTTATAGCTTTGAACCACTTCATATGTGGGTTGAAGTGTCTCACTGACAGTAACACAGGAAGCCGGACATAGAGCAGGGAATGAAATTGATTCCCAAGTTATTGCCTTGACCACAGGCCCATCCTTCCTGTGAACCACAGATGCGCTTTCCATGTCACGTAAGTAGCAAGTGCAACAAGCCCAGAGCTCGTGGTTCAATTGCCTTGGTGCTTTTGACCTCCCCAGTTTCATATGAAGACTAAAAATAGCTGCTGCACCTGTATTTCTTATTTAAACTTCCCCAGGGGCACCTGCTAGGGGAATCTTGCACTGTCCCAAGGGTGATGACTGTTCCAGATGCTCCGGACCATGTGGCAGGGCTGACTCACTGAGAGCGGCTGCGTGTTTGCAGGAGGGAGCTGTGCCCGTGCTCACCGGAGATGTTGCCATAGCTCCCAGGTGGGAGCTGTGGTCACTGAGACAATGACGGCTGAATTGGTTTGGATTAAGGAGGCTGGGTAGTGCGAATGCACTGGGTTGTCACAGGAACACGTATGGTAGATATACAGCGTGGGATCATTTGCAGTGTAGTTGGGGCTAGTGGAGAGTAAAAGTGGTGCATGTAGTGCAGGAGAGGGCATGGGTTTGGCATTACACCTTCTCAGAGACCTCAGCATCTTGTTGCTGTGTCCGAAGGGGATGGTTGGAAACCTTTGGCAGGGGGACCAATCCCAGCAGAGTACGAGCATCTACTTATTTTCTCATGCAGAAGGTGGTGGAGACTGCAGGTTTGTGTTCCTGACAGTCAGGAGCCTGAGAATAAATGTCATTTAAAATAAGTCATGGATGACATGGGTATAAAGTGTTGTGGTTTTCATTATTGTTCTTCACTGGAAAAAATGAGGACAGTCAGACCCAAATAAAGCCTCGAAATAGGAAGCGGGCATCTTTTGGGGAAAACGATGAGCTGGAAGTTCACACCAGTATATTCTTCAGCTGAAGCTCCCTATTTGTATAACTAGCTACTCTGTGAAGTGGGGCTGTGCTCATGGATAAGTGTGTGCTTAACCATTTGCAAGACCTGTGCCTCAGGTGCCAGTTACGGGATTAGCTACAGTTTAGTAATTTGTATGTGCTTCATCTGAGTGGGTGGGAGATTAATGGGTATAGAAGTTGCTGCTCTGTCAGTTTGACTGCTCTGTCCTTGGTGATTCTGGTTTGGTTTGGGTTTTGTTTTTTTTTTTTAAGCTCCAGGTGGAGGCTAGTCCTCTTTTTCCTGTTGGATAAGAGTGTATGTAATTATTACATGAATAAATTTGGTGTAGGTCTCTAAGCACAGGTTTGATAGTGATGGTTTCTTTGTTCCAAGTGCTTATCTTACAAACATGGGAACTGAATTTTTTTGATTAATCATTACATAGGGCTTTTTTTACTTAATGCATATACAGTTATGTTTTTCTTTAACTATTTGCTTTCCACAATTAGTATCCTAATATGCAGCTTTCACAAAGGAAGTGAAAAACGTTCAGGCTCACTTATTTAGAAATGAGTTTTTTATTTTGTTCCTGCATTTGTAGGAAAATTTTTTTTTGTTAAATATACTTCAGCACTTAATGTTTTTCTTGCAATATAGTCATCGTGCTTGCAGTCTTATCTGAGTTACTTGTGAAACTCATTTTGAGCAGTGAACCATATATTGTCCAGTACTTAATTGGAAATATTCAAACTCTTCTTACTGAGAAAATCATTGACTAGATACATGTTGCTTGAATGATACATTTCAGGCTTTCACTAAGAAAGGAGATTATTGACTGAATTGGAGTTAATAAAATAATAAGTTAATATGTATTCTCCATTTTTGACCTTGTTACCCATTTGCATACTTCCTTTGAATAAATTGCAGTACCTTAAGAATCTAAAGTTATTTTTAAAATATTACTGATGCTGGTTAAGGTTTTAGATAACACTAAAAAGGAAGCAAAAAAGCTTTTACTGAAGTATGTTGCTTTTTCTGTAAAAAGTAATATTGCATTTTTTCCACTTCTGAGAGCATGTTGGTAGGTTCCAATATATTTTAATTCTTCCAATAAATAAACAGTTGTGCATTCTAGAAATCCTTAAAAATAATGACAAAAACCTCCTGAATTAGAGCACTTCTTCAAGCCAGCTGCTTCCTCATAATCAACATGTCACTCTAGCAGTCTGCGTAAATCCTGCTCTCTAATTAGAATTACAAGGCTTGTCAAGAGCTCACATGGCCCTTCCTCTTCATCTCCTTAAATCCTGGTCCAGGTCCCAGTCTGAATTTGCATCTCTCTGCAATAATTCCATTGATTTAGAGTCTGTGTTGGATGCTGAGATAGAAATCAGAATCACTTTGCCTAAAGGTGTGGAAATTTCAGTGGAGCAGAGAAAATATGTTAATTGCTTCACCTAATCAGATAAAGAAGGCAACTCACCCAGTTTGGAAGTAGCTGGAATTTACTTTTATTAATTGTAGTAAATAATAACAATCAAATGGAAAGTAGGTGTCCTTACCCATTGATACAAATCATAGCTGAAAAGATGGGCTTTTATGGCAGGAATTCTTGCCATGAGGACCTGGAAGCTTTTTTGCTACTATTGAAGTAAGTAGGGTGTGTTTATAAAAGGAAAGAGGAGCTGACTTGAAAATATACCATGTGGGAGGTGTCCAGTTCTTCCTGCAGAAAGCAGATCCTGTACATCCTCATTTGCATTGTGAAATGGTGTCTCTGGGGGGAACAGTACTACGGGTGTGACATGCAAAGGTTTAGGAGATGCTGATTCCAGCTGATTTGCCAGCCTGCTGCGGGGATTTGGCCTGCCTGCTAGCCTCATTCTAGCATTGTCTCGATGAGATGTCTTTGCCATTGAACTCCCTCTCAGAACTTGTTACGCTGCTGTTTGCCTCCTCACCGAGTGAGTAATTTACAAGCTATTCTTCTCTGAGAAACCCTGCCAGAGGTGACACCTAGCACAGGTTGCTGCAGGCTTTGTATAAAAGCTGTCTCTGAAAGACAAAGATTTGGTGTCCAGGATGCTAGCTTTCGGACATGGTTCTGGGTTCCTGTCATTACCTCTACTGAAGAATTCTGGCTTAGTCCAAATGCCAGTAACTGTTTTGAATGTGTCAGCTCATGTGTTAATCTAAAGAGCAACCTGAAGGTAGGAACAAACAGGTAGAAATAAATTTTAAAGCTCTAATCTGTCTTTGTCCTGTCTTTCCTTTCTGCAACATTTTGAAGGATGCACGCCAGAAGTTCCGCTCCGTGCTGGTTGAAGCAACGGTAAAACTGGATGAACTGGCAAAGAAGATTGGAAAAGCTGTAGAAGACTCTAAACCTTACTGGGAAGCTCGGAGAGTGGCTAGGCAGGTGAGAACTTTCTACCTTATAAGCTTGTGCTGGTAATTGGAGAGCACACACTGACTGCATTGCTTTCCTGCTATTAATAACATCTTAAGCATATACACGTGGCTGACACTGGTCTGTGTCTTGAGGTACATGTCAGCCGCGTGAATCGATGGCAAAAATGTATTTCTTCATAGCCACAGCTGCACATGTTCTTCAGTCCAGGAACACCAACAGCAGACACAAACAATCAGTAGTAAAAGACTAGTTCTGGTCTCCTCTCATTATGAATGGCCTTTCAGAGCCCTGCTCTTTCCTATCAGTAGTTGTAATTATTTGAAAATACAGTGTAGACTTCATGTATCTGCTTTTTCTTCTTAAAGCAAAATGCTCAGCAACTGCAATGGCTGTAACTGGAAGCCACTGGGAAAGAGGCTGGAGTGGGGCAGACTTGGGGAAACCTGCAGGGTGTGGTGCCGATTAGGTTGTGCTGAAGCAGGAATGGGCTAAATGTGGCTCTGAGGTGTGTTGGTTTGGGGAGAAACTGAGCTCTGCTTTCTGTACTGTCATCAGGACCTTACCTCCCTTGCCCCAACTACTACTTGATTATTGATAGGGCTGTGTGGCTGAGGCAGGGAAGGATGAGGTGTGGAAGTAAGGGTGTGATCTACTGGCTGCAGGAAAAGCAAGGAAGCTTGTGAGATGTCAGGTAGCTTCTCACTTTAGGGAAGAAGCTGAGAGTTGAGTGCGTGGTGGCTTAGGCAGCGCTTCTGCTTGGCATCTGTAATGGGGTTTGCTGGCGTCTGAGGCTTTTTGTTTTTTCCCCAAGGAGGGGGAGGCTGTTCCTGGGTGCTCTTTCTGTTTTCTCTCGAGGCAGGGAGAGGCAGAAGTAGAGGAAAAGTTGCCGCTTCTGTGCTTGGCTGGAAGGATGTGTGGGGTGGCATCTGTGGCTGGGTAGCCAGGATGTGATTGTGTTCAAGGGGAGAGTGAGAGATGGGGTAGCATGTGTGAAATACATGAAAATGACAGAAGGATTTTGTTTGTAAAAATAGGTAGGGGATGAGGTTGAGGGATGAGAAAAGTAGTGTAGGTGTGTGCTAGAAGGCAGAAAGTAAACTTGCAGGGTAACAAAAGGGGAGAGAAGAGAATACATCCTCATAACAAGGCACAGGAAAGGGAGGCATGAACGTGAGCTTCATTGCTCTGAAAGCTGTTGAAGCAGGAATTGGGTTGATGAGATGTGGCATGCAAGTTAATATGTGACTGTGTTGATCCATTAAATTGCACAGCATTGTTTTGGAGCTATTGTCTCAGGCAGTGGGGATGATGAGTACGGGTTATTAGGCTTAATCCTTCAGACTAGAAGCAGCATGGCAAATAGGTAAACTCTGCTTCAAAGCACAGTAAGCATGGCATCTGCTACTCATCTGTAACTGCTCTGAAAGCAATCCCTGCTCATGGGGTCTGTGGTGTGTGCTAGAGGTAAACCAGTAGTGAGCTAGAGAAATAGAGGAAGTTAGCAACAAAATAAGATCAAGGAATTGTTTATATTGTGTTAGCGTGTGCAATTTAGGAAAAAAAAAAATCCCCCAAACCCCACCTCGAGTATTATCTTATACTTCTATTACTATAAATAGCTATGTAAGGCACAATATGCATAGAACTTCAAGAGTTATACTTGGAAAAGTCAATGGTAGAAATGCATACTCCGTAGTACAGAAAAAATCAGATGACTTCGAGGTTTAACATCAGGCACCAAGAGCAGTGACCTTTGTCCTCTGTCCTGAAGTTGGCAGCAGATTATATCCTGAAAATGGAATTTTTTTTTTATTGCTATGTCTTTTCTACCCCTGAAATCTATTCAGTCGTGGTGGTTCAAAGGTGCTTTGCAAGACCACTAAGAAACAGAAACCACTGATGGTCCTTAGATTCGTAGAATCGCTACTCCTGTATTGGGCTTGTTAGAGAGAACCATATTTTTCTCCCAATCCATTCTGTCATTACCTAGGTTTAAATGCTATTTATCCCAGAACTGCTTATTTGCTACAGGCTCAATTTTCTTTTAATTCCTTGATAGCATTTTATATTTTTTAAAGCAGGGATTCCCCTTCTATTAATTTCACTTTTTTCCATTTTTGTGTTATGGAGCCAGTCATGGAACAGAGCTCCATCTTTGTATCTGCTCAGCAGGTGGAACTGGAAGATGGTCTCTGGATTCCCTTTGGCTCTTTGGCTAATAAAATCTTGACATAGAAAATGTGAGGACCACGAGGAATATTGGCATTGAAGGACAGCGAATCTATCTGGAAAGCAGGAGATTGGAAAGATTTGTACCAATCGTCAGTAAAGCATCTGCCTAAAGAGTTTTTCTAGTCTTAATTTAGTCTAGAGAAGTTCCATTTAACTGGGGCGAAATTTGCTATATTAAAGCAGGGGGAAGGAGAGGGTAGTGAAATATGAAACTGGAGGAATGTACCAGAATATTAATATGTTTAGGTGCCAGCCCACATCTTTCTTTTATACTTTGATTTGTAAAATTGTAGAGAAATCATGGGACTAGCTTGGTATTTTTCTGTTCAAATTTATAAAAACATCTAGCCTTTGAAGACTGTCTTCCACCTGCTGTCTTTACAGTTATTTTAGAGCCATTAGGCTGCCTCTGAAAGCATAGGCATAAGGTTCTTGGTGGTTGAAACAGCTTTAATTAAACAATAAGGGAAAAATGCATGACTGTGCTTGTAAGAGAAAGGGAAGTGTAAATTCTTGTTTGTTGTTCTCAGTAAAGGGAAGTAAAAATATGACCTATAAATTGAATTCTTCTGGGAACAAAGAACTGCATAATTAATGACATCTAGTGTAGCAGAAGTGCAGAGTTGTCCAGAGTTACTGGCATTTAATATGTCAGTTGTAGGGTCAGTTGGCTGATACAAGCTGTATTTAGTCATACCGAGGAGCTTGTTTTCACTTGGCACCAGCATGATTCTCTTCTGGAAATACATGTTTTGTTTATTAAGATAAAACACATTAAAATGGTATGAGGCACTGATGTGGGGTCAGCAAAAAACAGGTCCCTGAGTCAAGTACCTCCCTGGAGAAGCTTTAGGACTTTGAGCCCTTTCATTTCCTTGCCCTTATCTCCATCTTGTGCAATCCTCTGTTACCAGAAAGTGGTGAATTCCCATCCCATGCAAGAGTCCTGTAGCATCTTGCTTGTGTAATGTATGCCAGGAGAATTTCAGCTTGGCCTATCTCGGGGTGAGACTTTGCTTTAACAGAATAATGGTCCCTTAGCATTAGGATCTGAGTGCTTTGTCCTCCAAAGTGGTGGCACAGGGAATCAGGGTGCTGTCTGGCACCAAAGCAGTAATCTTCAGCATTTGCTGAGGCTGAAGCAAGCGCTGGCTAATATTCTTGCTCCTGCAGATTTCATGCAACTTCTGCCAAGACAACTTTGTTGTGATTCCTCATTTCATATACCAGTGGGCCTTTTGTGTTGATTGCAGGAATGTGTATGCACACAAGCAATGAACGTGTTGCAGCAATATGAAATTCCTGTAATCCAGAAGGTGGTCCAGGTTCTAAGTGTTGGGAAGATCAATCTTCCCATGTCTCTCTTTTGGGGTTTTTTTGGGTGTGGTTTTTTTGCTAGTAATTTGCTTCCCTGGTTGACTAGTCAGAGAATTAGACTTTTCTTGCCCAAAGGTAATGGGGAAGAAGTGGGAAGTTGCCAGGAAACATTAATAATGTAAACAACAGTGTACGTCTTGAGCCTCTGAAGTAAGAAGTGTCTTAAGCCACTGTTGACTTAGCATTTTGCAGGGCTGGGGCTGGAAAGTGCCTACGCAATAGTGTCTGCAATAGCCTCTGAGCAGGTGATAGAGTTTGAAAGTGTGCTGCCTCCCTAGTGACAGCATGCTCCGGGACAGGATGCTGTGCAAAAGCAAGTGTGGTCTATTGCATAAATCACTGGGCTCATAGGAGCTGATTTTGTGCTGCTGCATGGCGTAGATAAATTACTTTGTCTCTCTCCTTGTTCCCATGTATAATGGAGCTGTCAAGCTGCTGTGAAGCCGAGTTCATTAAACGAAGCAAAAGGACTTTGGGGTCATTGGGTGAGAGGTGCCATTAAAACACTGTTATCCGTACGTCATCACTTGCGAACCTAGGGACAAACTGAACAGAAGGACTTGCGTTTCTGCTTTGCTTCTGCTGGGAAAAAAAAAAATCTGATAAAAATGTGTTCCCACCTGCCTGCACAAATAACACAATCCATGCAATTGTAGTGACCCTAACCTGAATAAAAGCCCTGGGAGTATTGCTTTTAATTAAGCTTTAGCTCCTATTACTGAGCAGGTTTTTTTGCAGAGTGAGGAGTTATATTTTAGTCCCTAGTACTGGCTCAGATTGGGAGTAGGTGCAGATGCTTTGCTCAGCTTTAGTACTGAGCTTATTTGGGAGGGACATAGTTTTGCTTTCTGATATTCCCCTCATCCCCCCACGTCACTTAGCTTTTACAAAAAAGTGTCAGAAAAGCTGCTTCAGGCACAAATGGATGAAAGATCTATGCTAGGTCATATCTATATGCATCTCTCAGTAACACTTGTAGCAAGTGTTCAGAGAGTACATTGAAGGGTACGCATGTTCTGCTTCCTCTTGGGTCACTCTTCCTGGTTCAGCTTTACAACTAATTCTTCTTTTCATGTTGTTGGCGTGCTTTCTTAAGCAGCACTCTTTTATCTCAAAAGGCTTGGAAAAACAGGCTGGAATTGGTATGTACAACGGTTCTTCCCTGCTGAAGTCTAGGCATACCTGGGAGAAAATGCAGTTGACGGACAAGTAGGTTGTGTTCAGGAAGGACAGCTAACCTCCTGTTCATTGCAGCTTCTTCCGTAGTAGAGCTCCTTCCTCTCACCTCACTAATAATCTTTCTCTCATGTAATATTTTATACTGGATTGTCACACCTGTTTGAAGAAATCAGCTGACAGGGTAAAGAATTATTAGGGGTGAGCTTTCAGGTATTCAGACCCTGGGTCTCCATTCTGCCTGTCTTCACAAAACTTAGGGCCCTTAATCACTGACTGTAGTCCGTGGTGAGAGGTAGGTGCATTTGAAAAGCCTTCTGAGGTATGTATGTCTTCCTTAAATGCAGAGGGAGTTAAGACATCTCGTCTTGGGTTGTTTAGCTATTTGAAAGTTGTCAGGTGAATCCTGCATCAAGTGGTTCAGTGAATCTTATATCCAAAGTGAGTCAGAATGAAAAGTAGCTGCTGTAATCTTGCAGAACAGGAACTGAGGAGGAACTGAGCTACTTGATGGTGAAGGTGGGAGGGGTGTAAGCAGATAAAAGCACACTTACCTAGTTGGAAGACTCTTTCTCGGCAGATGAGACTGATACCATTCTTTGCAGAAGTCAGGATTGCAGTGCCTATAAATGAACAAAACTTTGCGAAGTGGCCACTGCATCTCAGTTTCTAGGTGTTCGGCTTGAGATGTCTGAAAGTAGTGTGGCAAGCGTGGAATGTTACAGATGGTAACTTTCTTAGTTTAGGAGACAAAAGCTTTTTAAATTCACAATTTAAACTGCCAATCACCCTTAAAAATCAATTAAGAACTGGAAACTGTGGTCTTGCCAGTGTTGCTTCCTGCAGCACCCAAGTTTCCCATCCAAATTTGCTCAGTGAGTGAGAGCTAATTGAATCACAGCACCAACTGGCTCTGCTGTGGACAGGCGGGCAGCATTGAGTGTGGGTGACACCTCCTGGGTCCAGATCCAACAGTGGTGGATATCCAGGGCTTCCCGTCTGGTTCCTAGGCACTAGCTGTGTTATCCATTGGTATACTGGAGGTAGCCATGTCACAAGCAATCTCCTTTTCGATCCTGCTTTTATGAGCTGAAGTCCTTATGCTCATGTTTAAGACAATGAGGAGTTAAGACTGATTCGTATTAATCTGGTAAGCTTATCTTGGCAAAAAAGGTGGAGGGAGAGGAAACTTGAGAAGCAAAAATTAAATGTCAGCAGAACTGTGACAGACTTGCATTCCTGTTTGGCAACTTGCCATGGAGCTAGTTAAAAGCAAGGTTATTGGCACAGTTACAGTAGAACAACCAACTGACCTTGCCTGGCTGAAGGAGTGTTTCTGGTTAACTGTTTAGAAACCAAAAAACTATCTGGTGGATTCACATTTTCAAAGCAAGGATACAGAAACTTGAAAATTGACTTTGACAAACCTTATACAAATCCTTCCAACCGTTTAAGAAAAAACCCAAACACCCAAAACACTTGACTGCTTTCCATGGCTATAGTTCTGTGCTGTGTCTTTGCTGGTAAGTAATGATTGTCTGCGCAGCACTTCTGCTAACGCACTGTTAATTCCAGTCTCTCTTACAGTTTGTTCATCTTGTACATGGAGAAAGCAGTAGAAGACAATGTGTGCAGAAGTGTCCCTTTTATCAAAGGAGAACAACTCCTGTCAACATGGGGTCAGTAACTGCCATAGGCTCCTAGGAGTATTTCCACCCATGTTTGTGGTGGTGGAGAAAGCAGAAGGTATTTTGTATGGACGTTGCTCCTCTGGCCATTTGCAATAATTAGTCTAGGCTGGCAATATAGGTTATCTTATTTGTGGTCTACCTATGCTGATAGTTTGCCCTTTTATTGAAGTGCTGTATTGCAGCTGCCCTAGTGGCTCTTGGGGAGCCTCACAGTAGTGTGAGGATAGAGGAGGTAATGATTTCTGGTTTAGGAAGGTGGGGTGAATGGTGTGAGAAGCAGCTTGCTTACCAGGTGTGTAAATCAACCGTACAGAAATGGCTGTGATTTGGTTTTGGATTACTTAGGCTGGTGGGGTGGAGAGGTGACTCGGAGGCAGGGGAGCAGCTCCCTTTCTGAACTGGGACTTACTTGGTGGTGGTGGAGAAACTTGTCTGTGGGGTGAGGGCTGACGTGATGGCCTCGGTTAGCACTGGGGCAGGCCAGGAATGGGAGGGAGGCAGGCAGGCAGCACAAGGCTTGCCTGGGAAGAGATGGCTGGGGTGCTCTGAAGGGAAAGGAGATGTGGAAGTTGCCACGTGGGCAGTTTGGGGAGCCCAGTGCTGTAAAGAAATGGTAAGGAGATGAAATGTAGGTGAGCTGTGCAAGAAGTGGTGCCTGAGAGGATGAAGCATGGAGGCTGTGTTGTACCTGATGGCCTAAGAAGTTTTGTGTGTCCTTTTTCCCTTTCTGCTCCCTGTGGACCTGCTCTAGACCTGAACCCCTTCTTCCCACCAACTCTTTCATTTTTTTGTTACAAAACACATCATTAAATCTTGGGGAAATCATGTCGATGTGACGTCAGTTCTCTTGTGAAATGTGGAGTTCCCATTGCTGTGATCCCAAGGGATGTTCTCAGTATATTCGTCTCCCTTTCCACATGGTGCATGGCTGGCTGTGGGGCCAAGCACCCGTCTGAAGAGGAAATGAGCCAAGCAAGGGAATCTGACATCAGTAATTTTATTATTGAGGGCGAGGAGTCACTTCCTGGACTTCCACCAGGGAATCCACTGAGTTTCGTAAACTTTATTTCTAAAGCAGGATGCACTTTGGGTTACGTAAAGAACATGTTTTGCCACACTCAAAATTTGATGGAGTGCCTCTTGTGCTCTCTTGGCATGTTTGCACAGTTGTGATTGAAATCCTGGGAGTAGCGTATAGGAGTCGCTACCCTGCGTTCAGGTACGTATGTCTCAGTGTTTCACTGTTGCCAGATGGAACTTGTGCTCGGTGTGTTCAGTTTGCTGCACTTGAATGCTTAAAACCTGAAAACTGTATTTCAAGTCTTGTGTTATGGTTCTGTTGCATTTTTCTTCAAACCAAAGTCGTGATGATGCCTAGGAAGCAGGGAGCTCAGGGAGACTTACCTGGGTCAACCAGCTGGGTTTTGCTTGGCTGATTTATTAGCACTGTTATTTGAGGTGTTACAGTTTTTAAGAAAATAATTTTACATTTGTGTTCTGGCTCTGTCATCTGGTTGAGTAGTGTGATACTAAAGTGTCTCAAACTAGCTGTCCTTAAACTGCTGAGAAGATAACAGATGTTGCCTCGTTGGATTTGGAAAGTTATGCCAAAGATCTGATCTGTGGAGGAAAGCTCCTGAATGTGTTTGTCTTCCCTTCAACCCTGCTAATGCAGGATAGTAGGTCAGTGTTGACTGGCAGATTTCTACCCTCTTAATCCTGAGCAGCTGGAAATCTGCCCCACATTTGTGAACACTAACAGCTGCTACTTCACAGATGAACTGAAAAAATCCTTACCCAATTCACATTTAGTGCTCTGTTACTTGTATTTCCTGCAGACTAGGTGGCATCTGTAGCAAAACCCTCTGCAAATACTATGTTCTTGGCACCTTTCGATAGTAGGAACTAATTTTTAGCCACTTGGTTAAATACCTGTATCAATACCTGTATTGATAAATTCTGTGCATATATGTGCACCCTCTAAAAGTTAGACCTCCTGTGTCTGTGCTTTCTATGCCTCAGTGAATGGATCTAGTTATTTTGTGTTGGTATTTATACATCCTACACTTTCATTTTACGTGAACACTAGTCTGTTGATGGATGACTAGTCTGTATAAGCTATTGATGCAAAAACTGTAATTGGTCTTCTCATCATTAATTGAAGATGTGCCTTGGAGGGCTCTGTTATTTAGATTTGTTAGCTGTGCACTGTAAATTAGAGGTTCTTCCCTCTTCTGCTTTTCTTTCCAGAAGCAGAAGAAAATACTGTTTTCATCTAAGTGTTTTGAAGAATTTATCTAAAAGAGGTGAAAAAAACTTACTCTTTTTTTAATGTCTCTCTCTCCCGCTTTCTCCCACCCCACAAAGCATCCATCAGTTCTTAGCTATTCTGGATGGCAGCAGTACAAAGCCAGCTAGCTGTTCAACCTCCTCTCCAGTAATTGTTGACAATGCAATGACCTAATTATTTTCCCTACCCTTCAAGAATGTTTTTTCTTGTTCTTTTTCTGTTGTGAAATATCAGAAGTGTTGGGCAAGTAGGTCTGAAATATTGGAATACTGGGGTAAGTTGGTGTAGAAATGCCCTCTGTTCTTTGGAGTAACAAGGAGAGGACTAGGGCAGGAAAGTTTTGGTGGTTTTTTGTTAGATGTCAGCTGATTTAGGCAGAAAGAAGTGATACAGGTGATCTAGCTATTATGCTTAGCCACAGATGCAATGGCAGATGCTGGAACTGGCAGGAAGGTGTAAGCAGTTCTTAAAGGGTGATGGGATATGAAAATAGAGATGAATTCTTTTTTTCTCTGCTGTTGTCTGAAGATTTCTTTAACATAATTTTGCATCCTCTTCAATTTGGAAAAACCCAAGAGATTTAGATTGTGGGTTCCTTTGCATAGCTGTAGTGCTTTGCATAGCTATTGCCAAAAGGCAAATCTACAGCATTTGGAAAAAAAAAAAAAAAAGATACTTTAAAAGAAAGATTGCCTTGCTTTGTTCTCTCTTACCATTTCCCCTCTCAGTCTTTTCTGGCCACTAGTAAAGGCTATTTCAAGAGATTGTAAGCCACAGACAGGATCATCTGTTAAAAATAGTAGCTGGCATTTGAGCCTGGGTGACTTGAGGTCACGGTGATATCCTATGTACCTGTTTTGCGTGGTGGTTGCTCAGGGATGACTGCTGAAGGCAGCACAAGCCTTGCAACTTTTGGGAAGTTGTTCAGCCACCCCAATCTTTATTGTGTACAATGGTCTAAATAGGTGGGAGTTTATTATGAAATGATAAGTGCTTATGCTAGGGGCTGCTGCCAAAACAAATCTGATATGGATGTTGGTTACTGCCTTCTGGGTGTGTTTCATTATGTCTTGTAGTAAACCAGTATGAATTTATGAGCTCTTGTCTGTTCTTGCTGGAAAAGATTATCTGAAGAGTCTTAATTTCTCTGTAGCATGTGTGGGAACGGCTCTGTATTGACTTGGTTTCTGTAGAAGTCTCGCTTAATTGCAGCAAACTTGCAGTTCTATTGTTAGAAGATAAATTTCACTGCCTGGATGTGGAAGAAATGTCTGTCTTAGCTGTGTCTGCTTCCAATATTTGTTGTTTTCACTTATTAAAGGGTGCTAATGGTTTGTTCTTAAAGGAGGATTTTATTGCTGTGCAGTGAAATTGAAATTTTGTCTGTTCCTGCTGCGACCTAGACCTTTTCCTTCAAGGAATGGACTTAGCCTTTCATTTGTCCAGGGCACCACCCCCAACTTTTTCCTTTAAGTGAAGCAAGCCATGGGAGACATGTATAATTCCATGAGGAAAAATTTTGAAGGGTCAAATAGATTAATTATCTTCAAAAGGTCCCTTAAGAAAATGACTCTCTCAAAAGTAGCTGTGAGCATGCTGTCAAAGATGTACGAGGTCAGCCTGGGCCTTTCTTCCAGAGCATGTCCCTGCAGTAGAGGATGGGCAGTTGCTGGTGGATGTGAGGCTTTCTGGGAACTGGGAGAACATGTCCAGAACAACCCATCACCCAGGTGAAACTCCCACCCACGCACCTTTTCTTTGCTTATGTCGCTACCCATGCATGCACAAGATGTACTTTCAGAACCAGCCTGCCATTTCCTTGCCAACCCTCTGGAAACTTCTGCGAACAAACATTTGCTGTTTTGGTGGCAATTAGGAGAGACAACGATCAGGTGTTTCTCCTGAATGTATCTGTTGCATCTGTATGTGCTGAACATTTATTATCTTGGATAATTAGCAAAATCCACTAAGGCAGCCTGTGTAAACCTTGCAGCATGTATTTGTGGGAGTTTGTTCCTTGCTTCTATATTTGATTTCAGTAAAGGAGGCTGCTGCCAGGTGCAGATGAGCATGCAGAGCCTCTGTAAACCTAGAAACCAGCTGTAAACCCTAGACTCACTGAGTCACTGCCTAAGCCCTGACGATGTAGGTGCATATTGCGGGGGGAGAAGGTTATCTTGATATTTTTCTCTCTTGATATTTTACCTTGGAGAGAAAAACCTGGACATACCCTATGATCCCCTCTTCCAGAAGGCAGCAGCTTTATAATTTTGGCCACAAACAAGTGCACAACTAACAAGCAGATGGCAGTGAGTGCCCAAGAAGGCTGTGTCTGGAATGTATTAAGATGAACAATTTGTCATATTCTGGTGCCATAGACTCGTTAATTAGCGTGAGTAACTCCAAGCAGACCAGCATCTCACACAACAACCTCATGAAAAACAAGGGAGGGCCAAAAGGCTTGGTGGAGTATCTCCCATACAATCTCTGTGCCCAAATGAGCATTGCCTCCCTACTCCTGTGAGGCAAGGAGCTAGACCGATTAAAACCAGCAAGGAGTCCAGTAGGTTTCAAATGACTGAGCGCACAGTGGTGACGATTGGCTTGGAGATGATATTCTTTAATATAGTTTCACAAGATCCTAGTGCGCAGCCTAGATGGGAGCCACCGGAGAACAGAGAAGGGCTGGCAGCTGATTGTTTGGTCCGGTCCAGGATTGATCTTAACAGCGTTTAAGGAAATTGTATGTTAAGGTATTTTCTTTGTCACTTCCTTCCATAGCTCCTAAAGAAGGGAGGTGGGATTCTGTCTTTGAGGAGACCAACTGCCTGTATGCTGGTAATAGAAGTAGCTAACGAAGTGAGCTGCTGGTTGTGCCCTGACCTTTTTATCTCTTGGAATATGGTTTGTGATCCTGTCTTAAGGAAGTTATACGTGTAGGTCTACTCTGATTTCCTGGACCATTTTATAGACTACAAGTTTACCAGAAAATAAAACAGAGCCAGGAATCAGGTCAGTTCTATAAAAATTAAGCTGTTAGAAGAGGAGGGGTGGATGCATGGATGGGACCAAAAAGCCCAGCACAAGAACAAGACACCTAATCAAAAGCAGAGACTAAGGGACAACTGATCATTGTATTCCACAGGCATTTCATTAGTTACACAGCAGGGAGGAAATCATTTGTGCTCCAGAAAGCTCTAGCAAGGCTTATTTTCACCTTCTCCTCCACTTTGCCTTCTCCACCCAAATAAAAATCTTCAAATCTGCTTTTGAAAAAGCAAATTTTAACCTCTGTACAATTTTATAGCTTTTCAATAAAAAACTTAAAGAATTCAAGGGTGTTTCAGACTCTTGAGAGACTGTATTTTCTGTCAGTAATGCAAACAATCATCACAGATTAATATATAGCTCACAAAAAGCCTCATAGATCTGCCAAAATGTGATCACTCCTGAGGCTTTAGATTTTATAATTTGCTTATAAGCATCTGTACATGGCCTATAGCAAGAAGGGGTTTCTGTTTTTTACTGCCTCTCAGTTCTGGTTTGGCTTGGAGTTTTTAGGCTGTAGGGAGAGGGGAAAGGAAGGTCATGGTCCTTAAAAAAAGCAAACAAAACCTCCACCCCCCAATGCATCACTATTCTGATTATTCAAGAAAATAAATGCGTGGGTCTGAGAATCTAGGAGAACGTTCAGCATCACTGCAAATTTTTTTGCAACTATGTTCTTTGTTTTTTGATAAACTGTAGGAAAAGATGGTGGTATTTGATAGAAATGCTGGTTGTACAGGACCTGTGGAGGTCATCTGATCCACCCTCCTGCTCAGAGCAGAACTGTCACCATTGCTGGACTGCATCACCTGTGGCTTTGCCAAGTCTTGAAAACCTCCAGAGATGGAGATTTATAACCTCTCTGGGTAAGCTGTCCGAGGGTCACAGTGCCTTCCTGGTAGGAAAGATTTTTTTTTTAATGTGCAACCTGAACTTCCAAGCTGCTGTCTGTGGCTGTTCTTCCATGTTATACTATCCAATACTGCTGAGAAGCATTTGTTCAACTCTGTCATCTTTGCAGCTCCCCTTCAAATTTTAGCTGGCAGCTAATTAGATTACTCCGTAGTGTCCTCCTTGCTAGACTAAAAAAGTGCGCATCCCTCGGCACTCCTTGTAGGAGTCATTGTAGGCTTCTGGACCCTGTCTTGACATTGATCTTAAACTTGGGGGCCTGGATGTAGTATTCAGTGTGCAACCTCAGCAGCATTGAGTTGGGAGGAATGATAGCTTCCCATGATTTGCCAGTTGTGGCCCTCTTAATGTAGCCTAGGACATGGTTTGCCTTACTTGCAACACGAGTGTACCTTTTCAGCTTTTTCAGCCTGGCACCCATTGTAATGCGCAGGTCCTTTTTGGCAGGGCTGAACTTCCCATCTCTGCTGATCATGGGATGATTCCACCCCACGTGCAGGGCTCCACACTTCTCCTTATTGAACCTTGTGAGGTTTCTCTTGGCCCAGCTGAGTTTCACAAGGTCCATCTGGGTTGAGGTTCTGCCATTTGCCTCTTCAGCCACCTCCTCTAACTTAGTATCATGTGTGGGTTTGCAGGTGGTGCAGCTGTGCCAGTATGGAGATTGCTGTTAGGAGATTGTTGTTGAGCATTATGGGCCCTTGCGTTGACATCTGGGCTGCTGCTCTTGTCACTGGCTGCCAGCTGCATTAAAACAGGTTGAGGAGAACTGGAGCCAAAATAGCAGCACTCAGGGGCTACTTACTGTGAATGTTGTAGCAAGCGCTTACTGCCTTCACCTTGTAGGCTTCCAAATTACTGAACCCACTGCAGTGGTGGGCAAGATAGGTATGCTGTGGTTAAGGAGTGGTGATCCTGCTGTCCGCATCCCTGCCAGAAGCTTGTGCAGGATGCTGCGGTGCAGTCACTGCGATCAGAGTGATCCCTGAAGACAGGCAGTGCTATGGCAGCTCCGGTGGGTGACTGGTGGAGGCAAGTTCCTGTTTTAAAACACGTTCCCTGTTGTACTCTGCACAGCAAATTAACTGTGGGATGTTGTTGAATGAATGAGAGGGGGCTGGAATGGAAACATCTGAAACTTGCTTCCTTCTGAAGAGTGTGACTGGAACCCAGTTAATCACTATATATTTGCTAGTAAGCAAGTAAGTGTTTGCTGGTAGCAATTAAACTATTGTTTTAAAGATTAATGAGTGGGAGAGACATTGGTTTCACATTAACAAACAAAGTGCCTTTTAGAGCAAAGGCCTTGGGCCAGCACGTGATGTGCCGGTGCCTTGTTCTGAGCAGCAGCTGTGTGTTCCCTTCACGCTCCAGCTTACAGCAATTTTTATAAACAGAGATTGTTCGTGCCTTCTATTGGCAATAGCACAGAGATGCCGAAAGAAAGTGGGTGTCAAGACCTTGGCAGCGCAGTATGAGATAGGTTCACCTGGCTAAATGAGAAGCTAATTTTTTAAATATTGGAAAATAACTGACCTTTGCTGACTGTCATTTCTAATGGGAAATTTGCTGGTTGTGTTAGTGATGCCCTTTTCATGAATTTACCAGCACCTGTGGTCTGGTCCTCTGGTGAAGGAGGCTGGCCAGGGGGAGAAATTCTGTAGCAGGCTTGGCCCCACAAAATGCCCTCTGTGTCTATTTCTGGCTAACCTGGCTTGCCGTTAGCTGCGTGCACATGTGCTCATGGGTCAGAGGCTGGGTAGCATCTACCAGGGTGTATTAGATGTCAGCTAACCTCAGATGAATGCTGTAGCTGTGTTGCACCGTGTTTTGGTGTCAGTGATATTGTGCAGTCCCATATAATTAGGTAGGCAAAAACAAAAATTGGAGATTAGCTGAAATGAGGAAGAGGAGTAGATTCAAGCTATGTGTGGTAGGATGGGAAAAATCCTCTATTAGGTCAGCTGGGCAAGGGGTCTGACTACAAAGGGGGATTGAGGCAATAAAAGCTGTGGGCTAAACAGAAAATTGTATTTCATAATTAGAGAGTACAGGGTTTTCTGCTTTGAAAGTGGACAAGCAGATGTGTCTGTGCTGGCCCGAAAATCTGTCTGTATGTTGCTGCCAATTCCAGAAGAATGACTGTATTTTAAAGAGTGCCTGGTTTTGTTTTCTTCTATTAGCTTGCCATGGCCTAGCTTTTTTGTTTTCATCACTATCTTTAGCTAACAACATAATCCAGCTGTTGTGCATGGCTCCCTTCTGTGCAAGGCCCTGTGTAGACTAAGCAGAGGATTGCCTATGAGGGTGCAGCTTTTCTCTCCCCAAAAGGGAGAGCTCCTTTCAGCAATACATTAATAGCTTGCAGTTATGAACCCTGTCAGTACCCCTTTAATTTTACATCATTGTTTATTTTAAAAGTTGACCTATTTTCTATCACAGCGCTCCATTTACTTCTGCGAGTGTTGCTACTGTGTGTCACCTCCGAGTCTTTGGGAGCTGGCTGGGAAGTTCAGGGCTGTGCGTGTTGGAGCCAGGGAGATCAGTGGCAGATGAGCTGGTGAGAGATCACCTGTGCAGAAGAGAACAGGATGGATAGTGGCGAAGAGAAAGCTCTTGGCCATGACAAGACGTAGAGAGTAAGGGGCTGAGTGGGCAGAGCAGGATTCTTGGATGTTCTGCTTGTTGTAGGGAAGGTATTTACTCTTGTGGGAGACTTGTTTGTAGCAGGTTGCTTGTAGAGTGCTGAGTTGCAGAGGAGGGACGAACGCAGCAGCAGAAAGAGTTGGTGCTCTGTGCGGATGGTGTGTGACGAAGTGGTGTGATGGTGGGATTCTCCTTAGCTGAGATCTCTGTGGCTGCTTAATTGCATTTCTCAGGGGGTCCCGTTTTATATTTTATGTTAATAGGGGAAAGGTCTGCAGTGGTGAAGACATTCAGTTGAGTTTCCTGGCAGAAAGCACTGATGATGAGGCACAACGAGCTCCCGGTCACTGTGGCAGTGGGAGCGGGGGCACAGGTTCCTCAGTTCCCAAGGCATTGAGGCTTTCTCATTTTCAAAAAGGGGTTTCACTGGCCTAGCTCCTTCTGACTTTTTGTTGAAGAGATGCTCACTTTTATATTGTGCTTGAAAGCAAAATAACCTGGTTTTCAGCTATTAATTTGAATTTTGAATTCTGGTCTTTTGAGAGAAACAGCCATGGCCTAAAATGATGACGTTCATATGCAATGTCAGGAGGCTGGATGGAGATGTGAGCTCATGTTCTCTAGGTTTTAAAGGCACATGAAGAACATGGCTACTCTCCCTTCCATCAAACTGAGTGACCTGCAGGCTTGAGACTGAGAGCTTGAGAGCAGTCTGTCAGTGATGGTGCAGAACAACTTTTACATGCTGGAGGGAGATTTAAATGAAGGCTAATTATTGAGTAACTGTACTAATAAAAAGTGTTTGAGTATCTTTTTTCACATTGGTAAAACCACAAACCTGTTGATGTTTCTCTAATGACTAATGAATCATTCTTTACCCTAGCATTTGGCTTTTCCTTTCCCAAGCTTTCAGTAAGTTGCTTAAAATAAGACTGTAGAATGACTTCAGATAACTGTTGAAGCTAAATTGCTATTTGGACTAACTCTTTTGCTTAAACCAAAAAGCTTTTTGGGTTCCAAAACAGTGTTTCCAAACTGCCATTGCAGAGTAGCATTCAACAAATACAGCTGGGAGAGAGTATTTAAGTATGATTTTTGTTTCAGTTTTCCATTTGCCCACACAGTTACGGGGCACAAAGCTGAACATGGCTAGAGTTATGGGCCTGCCTGTTAACAGCTTCAGCTCTCAATGTCCTCCAGGTGCAAGTAGAAATCTAGCTGAATTGTAAATTTAGCTTCTGGTTTTCTTATCATAAAGAACACTTTCCTGCTGTGCAGCCAATTGTGCTTTAGAGGCCTCATCAGAAGAGCTGCTAGTACTGCAAGCTACCACTAAATGTTGTTTTCTGTGTGGATTTAGTAACTCGGCTCCTAATGCTCTGCAGACTTGTTGCTGGCTTAGATGTGTTGATCCCTGACCTGGGTATCTGTGCCAACAGAAACTTTCAAGTGCTGATGCAGTTACGGTGAGAAAACTGTACTTCTTCCGTGCTCGCATTGCCCCTGGGATCTGGTTTTACCAGAGTTTCGAAAGCAGTTACTTGCTGGTGCGGTTCTGCCTGTGCTAGGAATGGGTCGCCAGTCTGTTTTCCTGTGTTTCTAAGTCGTTTCTTGCGTGGGCAGGCCCGCTCCTGCAGCGGGGCAGCCATGGAGCTGAAGCCTTCACTGGGGTTAGGCTTTGACAGCTTGGAAATTATTGGAACCTGGCTTCTTCTCATAGGGTCTTCCATGAAAATCAGTCCTGCTCTTCCTCCCAACATCCTCAGCACGGTTCTGCCATACATGGTGCAGGCTCTTACTGGAGTCTTGCATTTTATTTCACTTTTTAAAATCCCATCTCAAACTATTTTTATGGAAAACTTTTGGCCTTTATTTGCATTTGATCCTTTTACTAGCATAGGTCAAACTTACTGCAAGAAAAAAAAAAAAGGTTGTAAATTTTCAGAGAATTCAGAGGATATTTTGGGGACTAAGATTCAGGTTTCTTGCTGTGTCCTTTCTTGGAAGCTTAGGTTAAGCCTTGTTTTAAAGATCCTCAGATGGCTTTCCTGTGCTTGGTGGGTACCATGGTTTAGGTTAGTTAGTGTCTAAGTTAAAATATTCCTTAGTCAGGCTTATTCTGAATTTATAAAATGTGTTAATACATTTGAAATAGGCAGCTGGTGACTGGGGTGGTGGTGAGATGTAACGTGTGGGTTTTTTTCTTAGACTTTCTAAGAGACCGTATTAACGATGAATTTACACCAGGATGCTGTTCATCCACTAATATTGGCCTAAAGCTCTGTGCTGCTTTGGGATGTGCAGTCCTGCACGGAAATTAACACTTTAATGCCCTGGCTCTTCACAAAGGTTTTAGGCAGGGTGGTGTGGTGTAAGCTGCCTGAAACCAGCAAAGGGCATGGTCAGATGAATTTCTCTTCTGCAGAAAACACCAGCAGCCACTTCAGAAGGAAGTGCATCAAGGACCTTGGTTGGAAGGAAATTACTGCAGTGATTGTGATGACTTTGATTTTCCTCCCCAGGTAGTTGCTGAAGGACCTCTGACACATAAGTCCTATTTTTCCACGGTCACTTCGGGGTGAAGTACCTCTGCGTGATGGGGGAAGGAAGTAAAAAGAGCTTGCTGCTATTTCAGGACATTGTGAGGGAAACTTAGTGTGCTTTATTTCCTTTTGAGACTTGTGTTTAAATCAGGAGTCCGTCTCCCCTGCCACGGGGCAGGGAGCCCAGGGTTTTTTCCATTACCTTTACAAATAACTGTGGTATCTCAAGTGTGAAGGTATTTGATGCAGCTGGTGTTGAGGAGGTGTAGCCAGCTGTTTGCTGGAGAAATGCACCAGTATTCTACGTATTTCCCATTTTGTATCAGGGATTTTTAGCCACTTCCCAAATGACCACCATTTCTTCACACTAAAACCTCTTCCTTTATTCATAAGACTTCATCTTCCTCAGTTTTGTATTCTGTATGTCACAGTCCTTTCCCTGCTTCAGCCTCAGACTCCTTCTCTGTATATCATGACATGTAAAGTTTTATTCATTATTTTGTTCTGTCAGTCATGTCTGGTCAAAGACATTTCCCATAGGTATAAGCTGGGTAATTCCAGTATATTTTTAAAAAAATCATCGAAGCGTAAACAAAAACTGTCTTCACAGTGCTGGATGTTCAGTTAATTGAATGCGAAGCTTACATTTGAAGGGTGGTGTTTCAGTGCAAAACAGCTCAAAAAATACTACTTTAAACAGAAATTTATGAAATATATAATGTAGAAAAGTTCAGGTAAAGATTTTGCTTTTGAGCTAAACAAGGCATTTGTGTGTCAACCTCAAAAGGGCTCTAGAGCAGTAAAGTGCTGATATAGTTGAGAGACAGGAAATGAACACAAAAACTTAAGAAAATCAAAATTTCTGGGGAAGGAAAACAATGTGAAACCTGCATGTTTGAAAGCCTGAATGTTAAAATTGCTTGTCATTCAGTGATAACTATAAAAAGAGAGGACACCTCTGTCGTATTTTTTTTTAAATAAAAAAAGCCAACCAACCAAACCCCAGCCAATGTCAGTAATTTGTTTATGGATATTCTCTGTCTATTTGTTGTAGAGTCACGTATTTTGAACACTTAAGACTTGCTACTGCTACTAAAGTGCAACACTGCAGACTACTGAACTCTCTGATGACTTTTGTCACCGTGATACTACTGAAACCTGCAGTATGACTGGCATTATTTCTGCTTTATTGGCTGCTCTCCCTTTTTGGGCTGAATAGGGATTAGGGACCCTGGAGGGCTGATGCTCAGCTGTGGAAAAACAGAGGTGGCTCCAGCCTGCAAGATGGGGATGTAAGCATTTTACTTGAGGACTGTTCAGAGCGGGATTTGGATGTCGTGAGAGCCTTGTTAGAACCTTCAGGAGAGATGAAGGTGGTCTGTAAATGCAGTGTCTCAGAGATTTTTTTTTTTTTTTTTGGTCCAGAATAAAAGAGATCACAGCGCATTGATTAGGTGCCTTCTAAGCTGTGCTTGCTTTGCTGGGAAGGTCGTATGTTGTTTTGGAGGAGTCTTTGCTCTCACAGGAAGAACCATATAGTTCACCAGAAGACTGTTCTCCCCTGCTCCATGCAGGCACTTTAAAGTGCTTCCTTCAAGCTCAAACTTTGTGTTACTGTGCTGAAAAGAAGCAGCCGTTTCCAAAGGACATAGGAGGGCCTTTATCTGTGTTTTACATGCATTGCAAATTCCCTTTGTTACTACCTTTGCATCTGTGTGCTGGGGACTTGCTGCACCTGTTGTGTCCCAGCAATAGCAAAACAGAAGAATATCTGAAGAATTAGCAGCCACCTTCTCAGAAAACTTGTTTGTGCTTTATAGCAATGTAATACTTCCAAAACATTTCCTCAGCGTGATTAATGGTGCACTAGAAAAAAATCCACCCTGACTAAACTCAGGGAGTGCCATTCTCAATGTATTCTTGACATGCTACAAGTTTGCTATTGTGTTTTCTTTTGTTTTGTTTCTCAGTGATTAAACCTACATCGTAAGGTATTTATCTCTCAGCCAGGTACTTATTTGTAGGCCATCAGCTGTGTGTTTTTTTGACTACGAACACCATGAGATGGTTCTTTGCAAATTACCTGTTTGGGTGGGAACTGCTGCCTTAGCAGTACTTGCTCGAGTGAGGAAATACCTGTCACTTCCAAGTGAAAGGCTGGGAAACAATAACGCTGGTGTGGTGTTTTTTAAAGTCCTGGGATTAGTGTGGTAGATCTTCTAAATGTGACTGTAAGGGTTCCTTTGTCTCTGATCCCAATTTCTCTTTTTTAGGCACAGCTGGAAGCTCAGAGGGCGACTCAGGATTTTCAGAGGGCCACTGAAGTTCTGCGTGCTGCAAAAGAGACCATTTCGCTTGCTGAGCAAAGGCTGCTGGAAGATGACAAACGTCAGTTTGACTCTGCCTGGCAAGAGATGCTCAACCATGCTACTCAGAGGGTAATACAAACTTGCCCCAGCATCTGTCTTTTCCATATTTTGTGTTCTCCAGTGGTGTATGAGGCTTAGTTTCTGAAACAACAGATTTTTTGTATTGTTCCAGATACCTGACGTGTAGGAGATGAAGCTACAGAAAATTATGAAGCCTTAGGTTAAATGACTTGGGCCTTGGGCTGCTACTGGGACAACTATAGTTCTCTATCTGGCTGTGCTAGTAGCTAGTGGAGTAGCTCTCTGAAGAAAAAAAATTACCATCTATATAATAGGGATAAACAATGTCTTAAGGCGCATCTGCATTTGGAGTTGTGCCAGAATAATTGCATAGGGATGGCTGTTCCTGAATACATGTGTTATGGAAACTCTTACTCGGGAAAAACAGGGACATGTTCCAATTTTAGTATAACCTGTTCTTAGTATGGAGTAAGTTGGACAAGGCACTTCACTTCAGGAAAGTGTGTTTGAATGTAGAATTACTCAAAGATCTGTGTTGCATTTTAAGCTTGCACACTGCTCTGTCCTGAATTAACATTCAAATTTAGACAAGGTCTTACCTCCTCTATAAAGTCTTTTTAAATCTACAGAAGAGATGCACTGTCTAACAATGAAAGGTGGTATTCATTTTAGCAGCTGTCAAGAAGAATTTTCCTGTCATTTGCTGTGTCTTTTTTCCTGTCTGTTTAAAAAAAAAAAAGGCAGAAAGTTTTTTTTTAACATGAAAGAACCAAGAATCGAAGTTAAAAACCTTTGTTCTGTCAAAGTTCCCTTAATATGCCAGTGAAGCTGAACTTGCTATTCCAAATATGCTAGCATGCCATACAGTGTTTGTATTGTCTTGCAGTCCTCAATGCCATAGCTCTGTTCTGTTGCAGAAGCTTCTCAGTTATAAGAAAGCCTCTATTTCAGAGTGAATTGTAAAAACCAGCTGCCTGATGAAGAAACAGGGAACAAAAAGGATGTTGGCTGTGTGTAGGGGAAAGATGGAAAACCTGGTATATATTAAAAAAGACAAAACAAACTCCAGGGTATTGTTTGTGTTATTGTCCCTGTTATCATTAGGTATTTGCAGATCTGGTAACCTCTGTGTCTTTCTGAAGGGAGCCCCACCTTTGCAGTGCACCAGGACACCAGCAGCTGCCATTTTCCCTAGTTGTTATCTCTGTTCAGTATCAGCAGAGTCCAGAAATGCATACACAATTTTTGATTCTCAGAATAGAGAAGTGAGAAAACTGGAAGCATCTAAGGAGTTGCTTAGAGCTCCTGACTGCTAAACTGCTGAGATCTGGTAGAGAGGGATAGCAAGCACGTATCAGCTGCCTCTCTCTAGCTGGCATAACGAAAATTTTTGTTGGGGTGGGTGAGGAAAGAAATGCTAGCAATTTCGAGACTTCAGATGGATTCCTTTCTTCCTCGGATATTTCAAGGGGATTCCTGTGTCCTCCAACCCTTAATCCTTCCTTGACAGTCTGTGAGAGGAGTACACCTGAGATGGGCAAACTCAGTGATTTAGAGCAGAAGATGGATGCTGACAGTGTTTGGTGGAATCATGCTGGTGGCATTGATATGTATCATCACTGAATGCAGAATATCTCCTTGTTGGAGGACTGATTCAAACCCTAATGTCTCTGATGGTTACAGCTGAACAGCAAACAAGAACCTTAGGTTTATTTACTGCAGTTATAAAATCTCCTAGGCACAGACTGGATTGTATAGAACAGCTGATGGCTCCTTGAATGGAAAGAGTGTTACCCAACTCTTTCTGGTGCTTAAAATAGTCTGGGTAAGCTCAGTTCCCAGAAAGCACCTATCTGCACCTTTCTAGGGTACAGCAGATTTTGAAAGAGTTACATGGAAGTTTGTCTTGTGATCTTCATTTGCCATCCTGGAGGTCTTAAGGCTAGGGCCAGAGCCAAGAAGGGTGAAAATGCTGTTGGAAGTCCTGACTGAACAGACCTAGCATTAGTTTGTTTGGAGTGCTTGACTGAGTTTTATAACTTCTTTAGGAGCACAGTGAATACTTTCTTGGTTTCAGTGCATGCAATTAGTGAAGTGCTTAGTGTTCAGTGAAGTAAACAGAATAATTGGGGTCTTGAGGAGCAGAAAACATCATCATTCCCTACTATGAATGAAAACAGGTGGGAGGGCGAGATCTACTAGAACAAAAGTTCTGCTTGACTGCCACAGTGTTGCTATTAACTCAGAGCATTAACTATTAATTATATTAGAAATTACTAATGTTTCTGAGGGGGAAGGCTGAGGGTTCAGAAATAGAATTCCTCCATTTCCACATATAACATCACTCTTGGAGAAAGTTTTTGCACTCTAGTTGTTTGGATTTGCTAGCTTTTTGCATGTATAAATGACAGTTGCACTGGGCAGAAAGAATCTTGCACTGGGCCTTGTACAGCAATGAATCAAGTGCAGAAAATGCATCTGTGCCAGATGTTAGAAGTGGGCCACTAATTCATTTGTTTCTCTATTGATAGAAACGTCAGGCAAGAGTAAAGTGGTTTTATTTGCTATTCTTAGGCAGAGGTAGCAGGCTCTATGGAATTAATCTGAAATTTGGAACAAAACCCGAGCCCTGTAGCAGCTTGGTAGTTGACAAGTAATGCAAACAGAGAGCACAAAGGAAAAGGATAGGCGAGAGAACAAACAAGACACTTTTTTTTTTTTTTTTTTTTTTTTTTTTAATACAGGCATGTATGGAAATACTGCCAGGTTACTTTTGTACTTGACCCAGTGGATGTGGACAAAGACTTGGGTTCCAGAGTACCAAACAGGAAAGGCTGTTTGCAGACCCTCACTGGGAGGAAATGGAGATAAGGCTTGCATGTTGTAATTGCTTTTTCATTTCTTCATAGACTGAAAAGCTATTAACACTATTTTTAATGTGACAGTCTAGCAGGTTACTGTAAACAAGGCTTTTGTAGCCACTGATACAGAAAATAAGAGAATTAAATTGATGAGGAATGGGAGAGTTACTGAAATTTTGCTTGTCCTGGATGAGCTGGAAGCATAACACATGGAAGATGTTTTTATTTGCGGAGCAGACAGGACCAGCATGACTAGGTACAGGGAGTACAGGCTGTCACTCAGCAATTTTTTTACCTTGCAGTTTGAGCCATGTTTCCAAAGTAAACTGGGTGCCTAAATAGGAGCTGGATGCCTGCCTGCCTGGGAAGATGCAACTAATCCCTGTAAATGTCTGTGCTTGAGCTATGTGTTGACCACAGTGAAGCACAGGACTGTGATGTGATCCTGCAAGTCAGGCAGCTGCTTTACCCGCTTCTACTCTTAACTTGATTTGTACTTTTGGGTAAATTCCTGTGGTTTTTTTCTAGATGTCCGTTTCTCTGCAGATCTAAGTGCAATGACACTTAGGCTGGGATTTAGCTCATCAGTTTCAGGTGTCTAGAACATTACTTTGTATGTCCCAGTTACTTGCCTAAACTTCCATTATAGTCAAAGGATGTCTGATCAATAAATTGATGGTGTCTGGAGAACAATTCATGTGACCAGAGGGGCAAGTTCATTGTAAGATGAATTCTCTGTTGATTATAATGGAAATGGAGTCACCTAGCTTGCATGTAGACAGGTTTGATGAGCCCTTAAGCTGCCTGGAGAAGAAAAGTACTGTTCACTGTTAGCTATTGGCTTACCAGGTTTTTGGTAACTGCAGTTTGCCTTTAAAATTTGGAGAAAATGTTTTTGGGAAGTGTTGACTGTCTGCTAGTACCTTGAATTATAATGCTGCAGTTTGGGGTGCAGAAAGCAGGGCTATAAAAGGGCCAAAGGATGGAGAATTTTGGAGGGATGAAGGAGAGAGATCTTCACATTTATACTCCTATTGAAAATCATTCATAAATGTGTACAAAAGGAAAGTGCAGACAGGTGTGTTACCTCAAGTTTGAGACAAGCTAGAGCAGAAAGGAAGATCCTTCATGAATTTCAAGAGAAATTGCTAATTGCTAATTGCCAATGCAATCTGCAATCTTAAAAAGGTTCTGCTTTTACAGCCTTTCCTGAGATATGTTCAGTTCCTAAATTCTGGCAGGGAGAAGAAATGTTTTGGCTCTTGATCATGAGACATTTTAAAAAGGAAGGGATGAGGGGAGAGTGAGGAGGGAGGAGGCATGCTCCCTCTTGGTTTAATTTGGCTTGTGAAGCTTGCTTTGATATTACACCGTGAAGTACCATCTGTCAGTGTAAAATGCGTGGGTGCTTTCGTGATGTAGAGAGAAGAGATACTTCCTGCAGATAGAAATACTTGGAGAAAAAAGGGGGAAAAGAAAAGTCTGTGAAAGAAACAACAAAAATATCCACATCTGTCCCTGCCCTAATCTCTCTGTCACTTCAGTCTGGAAATGCAGGGGTTAAACGCAATCCCTTATATTGTTGATTCTGTCCTCCTGGTTCACTGATCTTGCATTGTCTCTTACCTCTTTTATTTCTAATTCTTCCCCTAGAAGAGCCATCGATTTAATTTTTTGAGAAAGAAACATTTGTCCAGAGTAATTCTCTGGCTTAGATGGTCAGCTTTGCTTAATTTCACTGATAGTTTTTTCTTTTGTATCTGTTATTACTGAAATTTTGCCTGGAGTCCATCTTTGACTTCAGATCATGCAAATCTTTTGTGGGGAACAAAGCTACTTGTACAGACTTATTCACTAAAAATATATACTCTTCGCTGACCTTCCTTTCCCAGATGTCTGGGTTGCAAATAGAGGGTAGGGAAGGAGAGAAGAGGAATCGATTGATATCTGTGGTGGGTTTTTTTTGTTTGTTTGTCTGTTTGTTTGTTTTCCAGTAGTTGTATCTGTGCTATAGCCTTTGCTACCTGGGAGAATGAGTTCTGCCTGGAATAGGTGATCTAGTAATTAAGGACCAGTGTGGGCTACAGAAATGTCCAGTGAATGTGTGGGCATCCTAGAAGTTCACCCACTCTGGATGTTTTTGTGTAAGTGTATGTAGTCCCCTGCTTGCCCCAAGGGTATGAATGGCAGGTACAATGTAAGGAGGAGAGGTGTGTCTTGAGCAGTCTTAATTTGAAGACGCGTCATCCTCACTTTTATCTCTGCCTTTTTCTAAGTGATGCTGTTGCATCTGATGGTTTAGGAGCACGAACAAGGCAAGGTTGGTGGTAGAAGCATCATGACTTTTATTAGACAAAACAGCTTATTTGGTATCTGTGACCAAAAGCTTGTTAACAAGTCCAAATAAGACTGCTTTTTCCCCAACCGTATCATTAGGTCTGATAAAAAGTACTACTTTCCCACATAAGCCTTGTCCGTCTTCCGCTAAGACCTTTTTAAAAGTTGAGGGGTTTCCCTAGCTGGTCTTAACTAAACCTCCTAGATGTAGAGGTGGCAGCATGGTTTGCAGTCTGTTTCTATCCACCTGCCCTGATGGACAGCTTCTCTATTTAAAGGCCATTTGGCTTTTGTGGAGGGGTGGATGATCTTTTTGTTTCTTCTTGTCTGAATGAAATACTGAAATGCATCTTGGCAGGTGATGGGTCTCCACAGAGATACCTCACAAGCTTCCAGGTATTGTCCTCAGCCTCCGGCGTGCACCTTGAGCCGCTGCCCTGGGGGAAGGGGACAGGCTGTCTCTGGCCTCTCCACAGACTTGGATGGGTAATGTGAGCACGATGATAGAATCCCCATGGGAAAACAAGGGAATGACGGGAGATGGTCTTCCTTACATCACTGATTTTTCAAAAGGATGAAGTATACAACCTTTTTTTTTTTTATTATTTCTGGAAAGGGTAATGAACATGGGTATATATGGCTGGCAGCAAAATCCATATTTTGTCAGATATGTTCAGGTGTTTACAATCTGTCATCCTCAAATCCTAGTTCTGTAGGGTTCAACATTTCTGTGATGTTTGATGCGAAAGATGTGCAAAATCAACATGATGCTGGACACCTGACCTGCTTTATGACCCTGATGCTGGTAGTACTTATCACGTGGTTCATCCCAGATATCAAAGCTGATGCTAATTTTGCCCCAAGAATGGATGCGAGGGATTGACATTTAATTGAGCACTGGCAAATTCCAGCCCCTCCATTATTTTGTAGCTTGCAGCATTTTTAAATTGCAGTTTCCTTGCCACGATACAAAGAAGGCAAACCAGCTTCTGTGCAGTCTTTGGAGACTGCATTTTAATTTAAGGCACTTCCACGCTAAAACCAGCCTTGTCTGACATATTTCACTAGGGAAAGTCATTGCATCAACATAGCTTTTGAACAGTTGTTCAAGATAAGAGGCTGAAGCTTGTTTTCAGGATGCAGGAGAGAGCCTGTTATGAATCTGATAGATTTTTTTTTTTTTTTTTTTTAATTTTTATTTTGACCTTTCTTCGAAAGTGGATGCCTTATATATAAATAGTTGAAGGGTGTTGGAGTTGAGTATATTTTATATTTAATCAAAAGAGCCTTTGGAAACCTGGATGTTCTGTAGCAACTTCTTTGTTTAATAAGTGGAGTGTGCAGATGAGCAAAACGTGGCCTCCAGTTGTGACAGCAAGAGCTTCTAGTTGATGCTGATGCAGTTTAGCTTTGGCATGTAGCAGTTTCATGCTTTCATTTAAGCATCAGAAAGGACAACATGACAGTTTTCCTGAGAGGAGCAGCACTCCAAGCAAGTCAAAGTTGACTGTGCTCTTTTTCCTGTTCAGTTCAGCCTGAGGGCTAGGATACTCTCAAGAAATCAGAGTTTTGTGGGTGAGGTTACTTAAAATCAAGATATCAAGTTCACAGGTTCAATCCCTGCTTACTGCAGGGGGGTTGGGCTCAATGATCTCTTAAGGTCCCTTCCAACCCAAAGCATTCTATGATTCTATGATCTTGAATATTCTCTCTCTTTCTGGATCTGAGATATCAGACGTATGTTCTGCTGGTGGGAGCCAGTTGGAGCAAATTTGCTTGAAGTTGTGGAGTAGCTGGTTTCATAGCGGAGACATTTTGAAATCCAGTACTAGAGAAAATCAAGTCCTGCCACTTTTTGTATGGATAGCTTCATGGCTGCAAGAGAGGGAGCCTGAAAACTGCCTGTCTTCTCCTCATTGCCAGACCAATGGAGAATTGTCACCACTTTTCTTACTTTAAACAAATCAGTTACTTTCCTGTCTGGATCTTGACTGCTAGCGCATTAAAGAAAACAACTTTTCTGACTTACACCTCTGACATCTCAAATTTGCACAATAAAAGCACCCCAGATAGAATTACTGGCAAATCGTGACTATGGGATACAGGCAGAGCAGCTAATGGAGGGACATTTACTTTTCCTGTTGCTTTTGTAGACTCCTGATTGCTGCAAAATGCCGTGGTAGTGAGGGTTTGTTTATAAAGCTTTGAAGAAATGATTGCTTGAAGAATTTGCTAGCTTGCGTGCAGGGGTGCAGCCTGACTGGCTGGGGAGCACCTGGGCTGGCCGTGGAGAGCGTTGACGTGCTGGGCCTGGGACTGCTGCGCGTTAAGCATCTGCCTGCCCAGATAGTGGGCTGGTCATCAGCATAGCTTCCCCTGTCTGCATGATAGGGGTGTCAGCTCAGGGCTTGAATCTGTGTGCATTTTCGGTGTTGAAACCGTGATTTGAGGCTGGTCAGCTGTTTTAAGAGAAAAGCCGGCTTCCTGGCCTTCTGCAAACAGGCAGTCGTTGGGCACGCTGTTTTCTGGTGACTGGTGATTCAGGCTGACCTCCATTTCAGTCCTCCCACCGCTGTAGTTGGTTTTCAGCCCTTTCCAGAGTGGTGGGACTGTAGCCGGGGGCTGAGCAGCCTGCTGGGAAAAGGCAGGCTCCCGTGGGAGAACCAGGAGGGAACAGGAGCAGCGCTGTTAAATGTAACTGGGTGACTTCTGCTAGTGCTGCTCTGCTCCTGAATATCTAACTGGGTTAAAAAATGGATGATCCCAAATTTTGAGGCTCTTCTGAACTTCCCGTAAGAGAAACTGTGCGAGAAGCTGCAATACCTCTGTCTAATTAACACCAGTGTTCGTAAATCTGACATTGCTGCTCCTTTCAGGAAAGACTTTTAAGTAGGTTCATTGAAAGTAATTTTTTTCTGTGCCCTCACTTTCCTGACATGAGCCGATTGGAGAGATTATGAAGATGCTGTTAATTAAAATGATAAGAAAGGGATCATTGTGTCTTGCCACTCAACCTGTTTTTTTTTCCCTCTTGAAGGTCATGGAGGCGGAACAGACCAAAACAAGAAGTGAGCTGGTTCACAAGGAGACTGCAGCCAAATACAATGCTGCCATGGGAAGGATGAAACAACTGGAGAAGAAGCTGAAAAGAGCCATCAATAAGTCAAAGTATGTTTTACGTTTGGAGATGAGTTTAGTGGTGAAATCTGTTTGGGGGAAATACCAATTCTGTGGGGTTTTTTTGAAACTTGTGAAAGTGTCTTGCCCTTTTAACCTCTCTCTTTGGGCTTCTGTCTGCATGCAACAGCCTCACAGCACAATTGGTGCTGGTATTTGTCCTTGCATTTGTTGTCCTTCTAAGTGTCTTTTGAAGCATCTGATTTGATACACTGGTGAACTAAGCAGGATAAGAAACCTTTTCTGGGCATATTCTTGGTCTTGTTCTAGTGCATTGAACCCGTTGGTGGCATGTGACTCGAAACGGGCTCGTGGGATTTACATAGATGCTGCCTACAGAGCTGCAGAGCTCTGTGCGTAGATGTTTTGCAGCTTAGGTTTGTTTGCAGTTTAGTTCTTATTTTTAGTTAGAAGAGCGACAAAGCAAGTGACAGAAACCTGAAAGGTGCGAGACTGCATCAGTGTAGCATGCTGTACATCAGACTTGTTTACTTCCTAATGCTGCCATAGCAAAGCTGTGCGAGAGCTGTTCTTGGGGAAGGAAACACACTTCAGAGAGCATAGCTAAGCAGCAAGTGTCATTAATAAATGCGCCTGCATTTGATCATAGAATCGTTTGGTTTGGAAAAGACCTTTAAGATCATCCAGTCCAACCATTAACCTACACTCCAAGTCCACTCTAAGCCAATCAAGGGTAGACTAGACTAAACCATGTCCCGAAGTGCCACATCTACCCGTTTTTTGAACACTTCCAGGGATGGTGACTCCACCACCTCTCTGGGCAGCCTGTTCCAATTCTTGACTACCCTTTCCATAAAGAAATTTTTCCTAATTTCCAACCTAAACCTCCCCTGGCGCAGCTTAAGCCCATTTCCTCTCGTTCCTCTCATGATGCGCAGTTTTGCTCTGTTGCAGAGAAGTGAAACAGCTTTTTGCTCAGAACCTGTTCAAAATTTTGGCCCTGTTTATAACCAATTCTTAATTCTTTATATTTTGCGGTTGTTTTCTTTGTATTTCCAGACTGTAGCTTGTCTAAACAATCTGCTTGCTGTATTTAGCTTTTAATCCCTCTATCTAAAAATGACTTTTTGGTGAAATCGGTCAACTAAAAATCTATTTTGATAGGTGTTTGCTCAATTCAAGAAATGATTAGCACTTCTCAGAAGATTCAAGCATGTGTGCTGAAACAGTGTAGCAGCGTGGCTTCCTAGAATGAGCTGCATGCTGTTTGTCTAGCACTGCAGAGGGACTGTGAAAAACATCATCAGATCACTAAATGACAGATTCCTCTGGATAAGAGCAATATCTGAGAAGTGGTTTGGCTGCTAGGAGTTCCTTCCTTACAATAAGATTTAAAATAAGGACCCTGGTAAGTTGTCAATTGGGTCCTACATACCTTTTTATAGCAATGATGGTGCTGAGCCTGATGCCCCAGCTGCCTCTTGTGTGATTTGCCTTCTGAGTCTTCATTTCCTTGCTGAAACTACCCTCATGGGGATGTTGCCTTGTGTCATTCTCCTCAGGACAAGTTGGTTTTCACTTGTGTGGAAGGATGCCAACATACTCCTTTGTTTCACAGCAGGGCTGACTAGCAGTATAAACCACCTAGGTAGGGTGTTTTGGAGATCTTTTAATAAGGGGTGTACAGAAATGCCAATTCTAACCTAGTAAGTATTAAAGTGGAAGATGCCTGATAGCACAAACAGGCTTATTGTGGATGTATTTGAAGTCATACTACATAGGGATGTTGGAAAGGTCAGTTGTCTCTCAGCATTGCAATTTTCACATAAAGGAAAATTGGAACTGAGATGAAAACATCAGTGCTGTCAAGTGGCTACATAAAACTGGGACATGAGGCTGCTGAATTTGCCCCTGCTTGTATTGTAGGGTGTAAATGGCCACTAGCTGCTTTTCAGGAAGGATTTAACACTAGCAAACTGCTCTGCGCTTCTCCTGGGTGGTGCGGGAGGGTTGGCAGTAATGCCTGGGCCTTTCAGGCCCATGTTGTCCATCCTCTCTCTCCATAAAGTTGTGGGTAGGCATGCTGAATGAGTTGCTCTTTTCTATGCAAAAAATGATTTGCATTTGCTCCTCACTTCAGTCTGGATTAAGACGCTTAAAGCATTACTATTTGAAAGTAAGACTGGGACAGCCTGGAGGAAAGTCGTTTAGATGATTTGCTGTGTAAAGTTGATGAGTGGATGATTACTGGATTGTTTTGGTTTGGTTTTGCTTTTAATTTTGTTTCTGGGTGCTTACTTGCTTGTAAGCTATGAATGTGCATACGGCTGCATGTTCTTAACAGTCGCCAGATCTTCTGGCTCAGTGCCTCCAAGCTGTAGGATAATGAACTCGCCTGTGTTGGCTGGTTTTTGGAAGTCACTTTCTGCTCCGGTGATTTGGGCAAAGTGCCTTTCACTCTCCCTGCCATCTACTTAAAAAGCACTTTGCTTGACTATGCAATGTCATGGACTTAGACAACTGATGAGGTAGGACACTGACTGCATCAGTGAACAATTTGCCAGCCCTGCTGTGTCATGGGCCAGGTTTCAAGAGTTACAGGGTCATGGATGTAAGAGAATGAAGTGACCCGAGGAGATGCGAGTCCCTACCCTGCCAGTGCATTGCTTTCTGCTGGCATCAGATGCTTGGCTGTGTGTTAGCGATGAGTGAAGAAGAGTGCTTCTGTTTGAGGTCCTACATGTCAGGCTGTTGGTATCCTTCTCCTGGCTTAGGTGGCATCTTACTTGTCTGTTACCTGTAAACATGCCTGCTCATATGTGCATGTATATGTATTTGTGTATACACACACACACATATGCACATATCTATATATAATTTTTCACACCACACAAGTGCACATATGCTTGTTTGCTGATAGAAAGGGGACTTTTCCCCCAGGCTTGTGGAAGCTGATGGGAGGTTAGGATTCAAGCTTGTTTGTTCCCTCCCAGTTGGTACCAGGATAAGGAAGGGAGAGAATCAGGTCATTTGAGGTGAGTGGGTTTCACTGTTTCCCTGCAACACCGTTTTGTCAGTGTCTCTGCCTTTCCATTGCTTTGGGGTACAGCTGTAGGAGTCCTTTAACTGTTGGATCCAGACTCCCAAGTGTGATGTTTTACCATGCCTGGGCAGGTCCATCTGTGTAGACTTTGGCAGCGTTACGTCCCAGCAAGGGAAGGCAGAGGCGCAGTTTGACTGGATCAGTGTCACCAGAAACATCGCAGGCTTGGCTGTGTGCTCCTAGTGACGGTAGGGGGGGTTGATTAAAAACATAGAAGCTGCAAAATAACCTAGTCTTGGGGAAATGCAGCTTGGTTATTTTGTGTATGACTGCGTAGTGAATTCAACCCTTCAAAGCACATAGGATCAGAAAGCCACAGTTTTACACTCCTGAGTTCTGGTGCACAGTCCAAAATGTAGCTGCAGTAGGACTTCCAGCTCAGAAGAGGCTTGCTGTCAGGGTAAAGTATGGCAAGTGTAGTTAATATTCTATTTCATATAAAACCATATCTGATTGTTTCTCTCTCCCATACTTTCCTGGAGAGCTTCTGAGAGTTGAGGAGGGTAGTGAGGCCTGCTAAAAAATCAGGGCTTTTTTTGCTGCCTAGTGTTACATCAGATGATACTGGCTTGTGGGCTTCAAAACTTTGAAGGTGGGATATGGTTTCTAGGCTTTGTACTGCACCTCTTGTGCTCCTGTCCTCCTGCAACCTTATAAGCAAGTTTTGTCATCTGTAGGGGGAAACAGATTGGGTGTGACGTTGTCCTCCGTGTCCAAGCAAACTGTTGGAGAGACGTGCAGCGCCAGGGAAGCGCCTGGTGGGCCGCTGGCAGGAAGTGCTGTGCCCTTGCGTGTGGTGCTCTGACCTCCCTTCATCCCCTCTCCTTCACTGAAAAACCTAAGAACTGCCCCTCCAACCCCACATTGGAAAATGGGGAAGTCTAAGGTTCACCTTCTGTGGGGAATTTAAATGTGTTGTGGACTCAAAAATTAAATGGGTGCCTATGCCTGAAGCTGGACATTGCATTTAAATATCTTGCAGAATCAAGGCCTGAAGGAATTATGCTGTCAACTCTGAAAACGGGAATTTTGCAATTTGTGTTTAGGTCAAAAGACCCGTGAGAAATAGATACGTTAGAGGGGAAAAGAGAGACATTGAGAGCACATGTAGGTGTTGTATCATCTAGATAGTCATCTCTCGGGATTACAGTGAAACACAAAATAGCTATGTTAATGCTATGAAGAGAGCAACTCCCACTCCAGTACTTTGTATTCAGTCCCAGTGATTGTAAGCAATTGTTCTTTGTTTTTTCCACAGACCTTATTTTGAACTCAAGGCAAAGTACTATGTTCAGCTAGAGGTACGTATGTAATTCAGATCCATCTGAAACTCTTTACTGCTTATGGTAAATACTGAAATTACATCTAAAGTGCTCTGACAACTGTGTTGCGTTTCTGTACAAAACCAATTCAATTCAAAACCTCTTGAGCAATTTGCTAAGCACATTTTAAAGATAAAAGACTGAGAGGCTTTGTTTCCTTGTGTGAAAGAGTGTTCGAACCCTGCTGTTTACTGCCAGAATTGAACAAACATGGTTTGACCATCTTTACTTCTCATAGTTGGAAGTCTCTGGGGTTTGTTTGGTTCCCCCCCGCCAATGTTTTATGCATCAGACTGTTTAACTGTGCTTGGGGTGCTCTTTTCTGTTCACTGGTTGGGACAATTAATGGAACAAGTAACCTGGTTGTAGTACTCAAACATCACACAGATGTGAATTTCTGATTTTGGATTTGGCAGAAGTGGGATTTTGGGTTTGGCTGGGTTAGGCTGCCAGGGATTTTTTTGTCACCACTGCACTCTGTGTGGTACAACGATGTCTAGCCAGTGCTTGGGCACAGCGCATGCCTTGCAGGGCACAGTGGCCCAAGGGTGGGCATGGCAGTTGTGCATGGGATGGTAATCCCTGCTACTACAGCCCTTAGTCTTGGAGCTGCCAGGGGTGGGAGAGCAAAGTCGCACTAAAAATCCAAATGCAAGAATTGCTCTCTTTCTATTTGAGTGACTTTTGCTGCATGTGGCCCCCAAAACTGGGAGCCTCGCTCCTCTGAGTTGACGGGTAGTGGCTGGTGGCTGGTGCTGTAGGTGTGTGGGATGTGCACAGGGTCTACACGTTGCCTTGCACTGTTGGTCATGGGCGCAGGAAGGTTCCAGCGGGGTGCCAGGCCAGCAGGACCCTAGCTAGAAGATTCCTATTCCTTACCTGAGATGCAAGGTATGTCCCACACCTTTTTTGTGAGCCCTTCCCTGGGCTGCCTGAGATGTGACAACTCTTTGTAAGCCTTGGAGACTATGGCACGTGCCTTTTCCTTGCCAGGATCCAGGCTTGGATTGCCCTCTGCTCCTCTGTCTTGCCTGCCTCCATAGCCATGGTCAGCTGCTGCTGCACGGAGCTGAGCCCTCGCCCCTTCTGGGCTGGGTGCCAGCCCAATAATCCCTTCTGGCTAGAGGCATCTTTTGAGAAATCCCCTTTTCTCCATGGGCAGAGGCCCACTGTTTGGGGACCTTGTGCTTCTCCATGACAGCTGCTCAGTCCCCTCCTGAAGCAGGGTGATTGTGTAAAATACAATACAAAAGACAGCACAGATTGCTTTTAATGTACAACATAAAACAGAATTGAGACAGCTACAGATAAACAAGCAGTGTTTTACCTTTGGGAGACAGGGTGTACAACGCTTTTGCCCTTGCTGTAGAGTGGGGTTTGTGCCTGGGGACATGGAAACTGCTGTATTACAGCTGTCAGCATTTGAGGCTTGCTGCTTTCTGGTCTGCAGGTTTAGTGACCAAGAAGTGATGGGTTTGGTGCTCAGAGGAGAGATGAGGCTTAGCCCCTTAGGACAACCCGCAGCCGTGCTGTGCCCTGCAGTCAGGGGCTGCCAGCAAACCCTTAGGGGTGGTTTTGTGACATACTGTTGAGGGCTGCATTCATGTTAACGAGAGATCCTGCATGTTAATGGGGGGACCCCTGCCCTATGCTTAGTCAGGGGCCATTACCACACTCTGGAGGCAGTCCCAGCCCCTGGCTCCCGTGGTTTCCCTTGCTGCTGTCTCCTTCACAAGTGCCACTGCTTGTGCTGGGGTGCTCTTGAATTATGAACTCTCCCATCACTTAGACACCAACCCTGGTTTATGCTAGCTTGCCCGTGCGGAGCCAAGTCACGTGGACACCTAACAGAGAACTGCATACCGTGCGTCGTTTGTAATGAAAGCACATCTAATACCTGTCTTCCTTGTTAGCAACTGAAGAAAACAGTGGACGACCTGCAGGCAAAACTGGCCCTGGCAAAGGGAGAGTATAAGACTGCCTTGAAAAACCTGGAGATGATCTCAGATGAGATTCACGAGAGGAGACGGTCTACTGCCATGGGGCCCCGAGGATGTGGCGTGGGTGCTGAAGGGAGCAATATCTCTGTGGAAGACCTGTCAGCAAGTAAACCGGAGTCGGACACCATCTCGAGTGAGTACAGAGTGCTCCCGTGCCTGGGAATATCCCATGGGCATCGTAAGGAATGATGAGATGAAGGCTGCTCTGCATATTCTGCAGTTTGAAATTTGCTGGCTGCTGTGGGATTGTGGCTAACTTGTTACGCTTCTCATTATTACAGGAGTTGATTGTATTCTTTAATAGACAGTTTTCAAGGGGAAGGGATATGAGTTGAAGTGCATCAGCTGTTCCTTTAGCATCACTGTTGTTTTTTGTACACTGCTGTGTGAAAGGAACAAAATTAATGCACTTCAAAGTGTGCTTCTGATTTTTAAGCCAGTGGTGCTGCTGTTGGTGACTTGCCTGGGGTGGTTGCAGGCTGTTGCAGATCATTCAGCCAGGTTGCTGAGGTGGCAGTGCTGTTTGGAAACAAGACCTTTTGGATCAAGCGCTTGTCTTGCAGTGCTGGGCCTGTGGCAGAGGGACTAAACTTGCGGCTACAGTAGTACAGAAAGGCGTGATGCTCGCCCAGAAGGGCTCTAAGGATAAGCTCCTTTGCACTGCAGGATCTTTTGCCAATATGTGATTTCAGCAGAGCACGTGTGCTGTGAACAAGGGAAGCGAAGCAGCAGCAATAGGCTAATGCAGTGTACTGACAGGCCGTGTATGACAGATGTTTCTCTTGGGTGACAGCAGCAACCACTGAGCAAGCTCCAAGCCTAGGTAACTTCTGCTTTCTGGTGGCACACCGGGGACCTTGGGTTGCAAAGACTGGAACCGTCTATTGTATTGTGAGTTTGCTTTTGTCCTGGCTCTGGGTGAAAGTGGATAGATGGACATTGCATGTGGCCTACTTCTTCCTCTCTCCTGGATACTTTTCTCCCCTTCTTGATGCAGAAAGTCTTTTTTTGCTGCCCAGTCCCACAAATCCCAGTTTAATTTGTATTTCAGCTCCATTTCTGCAGGGAAGAGTGTAGGTCAGGATTGCAGTAGTTCAGAATTACACAACCTCAGTGCCCAAAGGCCGAACGTGCAGTTTCCTGTCGTAGATGCTGGTACGCAGCGGTGCCAAGGCCTTGTAGGTCTGTGGTACAGCCCGTCTATGCCGTGGGAGCTGGGAGGCAGCCCTAGGCTGGCCTCCGTCCTCTGCAGGGGCAGGAGTTTTCACACGATGTGCTGGAGCTCTCTCACTCAGTACTGTGCAGCTGGGACTTGAGTTGCCACAGCAAGCGAGTGCGTTGTCTGGGCCAGCTGATGCAATGGGGTTTCAGTATGGCTGCGTATCTTCTGCCATCCTGACGTCCCGAGGTTGAGCCTTTCTGAGTTAGGCAGGGCTTGCCTCTTTGGATACCCACAAGTTCTTGCGCAGAAGGCCTCCCAAGAGCCTTGGGTATAACTGAGTCCGAGGGTTTTCTTGTGCTAAAGAAGTTCAGGGGCCTGGTATGTAGGGGCAGAAAGAGCCAGGAAAGTTAATTCGGAGCAACCAGTTGCTGGCCCTCCTGGACGCTGCTGAGGCTGCAGGCAAGGACTGGCAGCATGGGCTCATCCCTCACTTTGAATTGCAGTCTGACATAGGTGGAAGGACTCCAGGTTGCGTCTAGTGCCAACGCAGAACTGGGTTACGACAGGGCAGGACTAGCAGCCTGCCAGACATAATAACCAAAATAGCCTCAACAGGTTAAGCTCTCATGCATTGTAACATGTGGCGGGTTTCCACCAAGGCCCTTTCGTATATTGATTTCTGTCTGCTGGAGTTGAATAAAACACCTCATCATCAGCAAGAGTTTCTTGGCCCTAGCAGATGCTCCTGTGTGTTATGGTAAGTTTAGATGGTGATAAGTAAGCTACAGTGCAAGTTGTGCTTGTTGTAGACTGGCTGGTCTCAGTGCTTCTTGCCAAGTAGAGGACTCCTGTAATTGGAAACATCTTTTTTGCCCAACCTTTCTTTGCTTTCACCCCCTGCAAAGTTATCTGTATTGCTCATGATATATTGATAAAACACAGCAAGTGAGAAGAAAGGCGACTCTGCAGTCTTGGATTTGACATCATTAAAAACAAACCAACAAAACCCAAACCACAACAAATTGCCTCTGAACACAAAGTGCCCTGGAGGGGGCTCAGGAAGGTGGATAATGCTGGTACCCATTTTATGTTTGAAGCCTTTTAGGTCAATTCTGCAATGTGTAAGTACAGTTCTGCAACCTGCAAATACAGCAGAAAGAGCTGAACGTCTCTGAATGACCGTGACGGTAGCTGCCGCTTTTGGCACCCTTCATGTCCGAGTGGTGCACGTGAGCCCCAGGCTCCCGGGGTGACAGAAGAACTACTTTGAAACTTCTCCTTTGAACCATTTCGTTAACGCTGCTGCTTTGCTCCTGCTGCTCTTTCAAGGCGGTTCTGAGCCTCTCTAACAATGGCAGGAATCGCAAGGAGGCGTAATGGAAGATAACCTCAGGTCACTGTAAATGTCTTGCTATTCGTGGGACTTCCTCAGACCAGCGTGATTGCAGCACACACCTTTGTTGTGTTGGGGCTGATGCACGTAAAAAACCTTCTCATCCCAGCAGGACTGCTTATGTGCACAAGTCTTTGGTTCATAGGTCCCCATCTCGGATGAACCAAGATTGAAAAATGTTGAATTTTAGCAAAATCTACACTCCTATGTTACACAAAATGGAACCTTCTTTAATCGATTCCTCGTCCTAACAAAGAGCCTGCAGCTTAATATGGCCAGACAGTTTGGAGTTGCTTTGCTTTAATTAAAATTCAGATCTGAGCAAACATGAGCAAGGAAAATTATATCTGTGGGTGGGGCTTTTTTTAATTTAGCGTTGCTTGGTGATCCTCATCTGAAAAGAGATCTTGGGAGTTCATGCTGGATTTTAACTGCAACAGTGGGCAGATGAGGTGGAAGCAATCTGCCCCTGGAGCTATGTCTTTCTAATTAGTGTCTTAAATAACCAGGAGTCTGTGCTAGGATCTGGATGGTGCTGGCTGAGGTGGGCACAGGGGACTAGGCCCTGGCCTAAGTTTGGTACCAAAGGCTCCAAGTGAGCAAGGGCAGCTGGGCAGGGGGCAGCAGGAACAGTAAAAATCCAAGAGCATCTTAGCATGAGGAGCAGTAGCTGGTGTAGCGCTGGTCTTGCATGGCACAGCTGGCAGGTGCGCTGCTCCTCAAAGCAGAATCAGGCCTCCGTGATCCACGTATGAAATGCCAGGTTAAGGCTTTGCAAAGGGGGCAGAGCACGAGAAGAGGCAGCCCGTGGGTTAGCAGTGCATGCATGTGCAGAAGACCCAAACCTGAGAAACTGCCTTTGCCCGGGAAGGTGCAGGAGCTGGGTAGGTTTGCTAACTGGAATGTTCTTTGAACGTTGCAGTGGCTTCAGAAGTGTTTGAGGATGACAACGGCAGCAGCTTCATATCCGAAGAAGATTCAGAAACTCAGTCGGTGTCCAGCTTCAGCTCTGGTCCTACGAGTCCCTGTGAGGTGCCCACTCAGTTTCCTCCCACGACGCGACCTGGAACGCTGGATCTGCCCAGCCCTGTATCCCTCTCTGAGTTCGGGATGATCTTTCCTGTCCTCGGCCCCCGAAGCGAATGCAGCGGGGCATCCTCCCCCGAGTGCGAAGCTGAAAGAGGTACGCACAGCTGGATACGCCCTGGGCCAATGTTTTTCAGCTTTATAAAGGGAGCAGGAAAACCTTCTCAGCTCCCCTAGGCGTATCGCCAGCTCGCTGAGCTCTGACCTGCTGGCCGCTTCCTTGGGGAAGGCAGTTCTTGAAGGCCCTGCGTCCCACAGTTAACGATGACATCTAAAATGTTTTAATTATTATTCTCCTGGCTGGGAAGGTTCCCCAGTTCCGTCTCAGTGGAGGGGTTCGAGGTTTCTCATGAAATAAGTGATCAGTGGGATTCTGATGGTACATTTATTTTAAGGAAAATCTGAGTTTGTGTTTTGTGGTTTGGTTTGGTTTTTTTTTTAATTACTGTCCTGCTTGCTGAAAATCCTGCTTTCCAGGAAAAAAAAAAAAAAAGTGAAATAATGTGCCAAAAGGAACCTCTTGCAGGCTCTGCCAGCCCTTGCTGACAAATTCAGACTATAGGATTACCGCCGCTCTTGTGTACTCGAACCTAAGGCTGTTTACACTGTAATTTGCTGATGCAGTGCACAAGACAAGCATGGCTTGGAAGGCCGACTTTGGTTTCTTTAAAGTATCTTGCTCCTGCTCCTATATTTTTTTTGCGCGCTTTTGCAAAGGAAGCTCCAGAGGCACCCGCTTGAAGCTTAAGTTGCAGAATGAAATCCGGGTTTAACATCTAGTTTAATCCTTTCTTTGCAGGGGATAGGGCAGAAGGGGCTGAGAACAAGACAAGCGACAGAGTGAACAAGAATAGGAGCAGCAACAGGAGCAGCTGCGCTGAGGGGCTGGCTTTGGATAACCGAATGAAGCAGCTCTCCCTTCAGTGCATGAAAATCAAAGAGGGAATATGCGCAGGCAGAAAAGCTGCCCAGATTGGCTGAGTCCTTCTTGTGCCCTGTCCTGATTAAGGGGAGTATAAATATTTATACATGAACTTCTAAGTGTTTGAAGAACATCGTGCCAATAATATATGCCAAATCTTAAGCGTTTACTCTAAGAATTTAAAACTGCACTAAGAAGTCTAATTAATGTGGAGGGCTGAAGTTTTTATTCAGTAAATCCTTTGTAGGCCGGACAAGTTATCGAATGTTTAAGCTGTGCTCATATTTCACAGACTTTGTAAATTGTTTTGTAGCAGCCTGGCTGAAGCAATAACTAGTAATGTTCCTGTGTAAATTCATGCCAGTAGGGGGGCTGAAATTCAAGCCAGACATTTGCAGAGAGCGGTTTGGCTTCAGTTTTGTAGGATGAAATGCTCTTTAGATACAGTGGATCTCTTGAGTATAAGTGGCATATTCTTTAAACATCTGTATTTGTCTGTATTATGCTGAAACTGTAGAAATATTTTGTATACAGGAAAGCTGTTGCATGTGTGGGGTCTAAAAGCCTTCACTCTTCCCTTGGTGCTCACAGAAGGGATAAAGATGAGTCACGCCTATAAAAGCTGGTGTTACAGACAGACGGACAGAAAGGGGATGGTGACACTCAGCGGTGGTAGGCCCTTTCTAGCCACCTTCCCGAGTCTGGCTTGGACTCTGAGGGTGATTCCAGTGACCAAAAAGAGTTGATTGGCCCCTTGCCCTTCCCCTCCCCTGAGAAGTGAAGTATTATTTTTCAGCACTTTAAGTGTTTTTTTTTCCTCAAAAATGGAAGTCATAGATGTTTTCAGGGCAGTTATGATAAAGGGATTCGCCCTTGAAATATGCATGAAGAAAAGGAATTGCCAGTGTAGATTGACAATGTGTTCTTAAGTTTCTCTGTAGGTTGTACTGTGTGGGGTTTTCTAACTGTTAAAGGGACTTGGGATTTTAGCGTGCCCTAGAGAAGGTGTTCAATAAAACTAGAAAGGGCACGGGCATGTTTTGCCAGCAGCTGTTAGGCAGTAGTAGTGTCTGGTAATTATGCTAATAAGTGGTAGTAAAAATCCTAGGACTCTTTGGTTTTGGTGGCTAAGCATTTCTGAAAGCACCACTTTATGTAAGATGTCAGTTTATATTGTTAATTTGATGGGAATTTTAGTATTGCCCAAAGTATTTTCTATTCTATGTTTTTGCAGTCCTGTTGTATTTCGTCCCTGCCACAGCTTGTGTATCTATTCTCAAAGTTAATGTAAAATTCTTCACACTACAGTAAACATTTTTGTTTTCCACACCTCGAGTCTGTGCAAGCTAAGTCTATCTCAAGTGCTAAGAACTGAACCTTCTCCTGCAGTGTCTTTAAATATCCACTTCCAGTCGAAGATTGCAGCCCGGTGTCACTCTGGTATTGGAATCCTTTGCAGTACGTGGACAACTGTTACCTCCTTCCAGCTCCCTGAATCCCTGCATCCGTGATTCACTTTTTATTCTGAGCTGCGCAAGACCAGAGCTTTAGTCAAGTTTTCCAAAATCCCTTAGTATGCAGAAAAGAGGAAGATAGTCTGTTACCTAACACCTCTGTACTTAATGCTGCTGAAATTTGCTGTAAGGCCCTGCAGAATTGGAGGTAAAGAAACCTGTTTTCATAAAAGTTAGATTCAACACATAGCTGTTAAGCTGTAATAGCTTGAAGTATTTATACATTTACATCTTCCAAAGACCTGAAGGCTGAACTCTGCCCTTGGTAGTATTTCCCAGCCCAATAAATGCTTAGGAAAGAAATCAGTGGTTCCAACTTCTGATGTGACCAATACTTGGGGAATAGCTGGAATTGACAGTATTAAATACAAAATGAAAAGTGGTACAAGGTGCCACATTGTATTAAATGTTTTTACTTAAACTTTTGTAGTTGAGCTATTGTCTATGCTGCATACAGTTAGAAAAATCAGCAGAGGCATTTGTGGTTGAGTATCTTATTTTTGCAGACTTGCCAGTCAACTCTTATTACACTTTCCTGGGTTGTTTGGGCATTTTTTTGTTTGTTTATTTGTTTGCTTGGGGTTTTTTAACCTCTTTTGCTATCAAATTTCCTCTCATCTTGCCAGTTCTCATCTCATCAGTTCTAACTGGAAACCCAAACTCCCTGCACTTGGGCAATGAATTCATTTTATGTTCAGCAGGATATAAAAATAGTTGCGCGCGCTGCCTTGCATATGTCCCGATTGGGTTCAGCTCCCAGCAGGGTAAAACCATTGATCAGGAACTGCGAAGGGAGTGGAATCCACCATACCCCTCCTTTTACACCACACTTCTGCAAGATTTAAAGATCTTGCTGCAGCCTTCTTCCTTTGGTGACCCCTGGACTTGGCAGGTAAATCACACTTCGAAGGTGGAAGCAAACAGGCAGAACTGCATTGTCTAATAAATTAATGGAAAACTCATTTTATTTCATACTTCATAAAAGCCATAACTATAAATATGATGAACTTAAATGAACATGTATCACTATGGAGTACAGGCAAATGAACAAGCTTTCTCCAGTTGGAGCTCTTTCTGCATTCTGAAGTGTAACATGGTGGTAGCTGCCTTCATGGGTACAAAAATAAGCCTCTGGTGTATCAAAGTATACGTGATCACTTCAGCTGCCCTGAAGTGAGAATGTACAAAGCAAATGTTAACCTAGGAATTCTACTTCTCTTTGGTATTATCAAACAATTTAAATGTCCTTTTTGACTACACAATGAAACTCTCTACTGTACGTACACCAACGTAATTCTAAATAGCTGGCTGTTCAAACATGGCATAGATTGTACGGTCATAATTACTGTACAAAATGGTTACATGAAACTTGCATCTGGAACCTAGGACTTAATCTGAGACTCCTGGGGTGGATGGGATAGAAGCTGTTGATACCACTCATCCATGTACTACTGCTCACAGAGTCTTTGAGAACCGATGGACGGATTAACCAAGGACTAACCTGTGTCTTCCTAACAAAAACTGGGGGAATGTGTGTGTCGGGGGGGCATCTCACCCTGAGCCATAACCAGCAGCGTTATGGGGCCTTGTATGGAGCTTTAAGGTAGGATTTAAAAAAAAAAATACACAAAAAAGGCTTTGCAGTGCATAAGTATGGAGAACGTCAAAACTTCTGAAGAGGCTATCCCCAGTTATACTTCTGCACCACTGATAGGGAATTAAAAATCATTTCTTTGTAGTAGTCTTCCCTTAGTGAATCAAAGAAAGTGTAAATCCTCTTAAAACCCCTTACAGCAACTGGCTTTCATTTTGTCAGTTATCCCCCGCCATGCTGCAGCTCAGGCAGTAGGTCAGAACTGTACGGTGCATGACAAACAACTTAGCAGTGCGGGATGCTTGGTGGTACATTTTATGAGGCTTTGTATTTTAACGTTTAAAAGCTTGAATTGCATGTTTACAGGCAGAGAAGGCTTAAGGGTCAAGAGGTGTATGACTGTCTAACTGCAAGTAAAGTAACGGACTGATGTACCTTTGTTGCAGTCTGAGCTGTTGTGCAGCTACTTCAACTTTTGCACACATAGGCCTTCTAAAAGTCTTGCTGCATAACATTTCCATGCTTACATCAGCATCTAATATTCTCTGTCATATGGATCAAAAATGCTAAATGGTTAGGGGTAAAAAAAAAAAGCTTAACCTACATACAGCATGATCTGAGGCTGTGTTATAATCTACAGATCATTTCACTCTCCAATAGTTTTTCCAGATTTATTTGTGGAAGAAAATATAGAAGTATGTATTTGACAGAAAATATCAGAGCAAATCTTAAGTGCTTACATGAACAATTATTTTTTTCTAAGAAAAAAGGGCAAGAAATTTTTGTTGTAAAATTACTTTGCTGTAACCAGAATCTGCAGAATTATTTTTAAAGAGTATTTTGTATTTCCTTTTAAATACTCTGAGTGTTCTGTCCTAGATGTGAAGGGAAATGTCCAGTGATGGTATTCTAGTAGGCCATGTAGGTGCAATGTTTGAATAGGACTTGACTTGTCTTATAAAGGACAGTGATACTAAACTTAAATCCTGCACAGTTATGGGGATGAGCCCAATCCCTTGACTGTACTGTGTATCTAAGAAGCGTGAGTGTATCCTGGTGGAGACAGGATCCTTTATCCAGCATTAAGTGAGTACATTCCTTGCTTTTAGTTCAGTACAGTATGGAAATTGAGCCTTATGCTTGTTTCATCCAGCATAAGCTTTTGGCACTAACTTGTCCTTGGGGCAGGCGAGGAAAGGGAAAGAAACCCCCCTTCCTGCAGAGTAGGAACCAACTACAGAAGAACAAAACCAACAGATTTCATCATAGGCAAGCCTACCAGCTTGATCTCAAACAGCCAAGGATGTGCAAAAACTTAATAATAAAAGGTGGCAGTTCTGGCATCTGCCTTTTGTACTGTCAACTCAGTTGAGACTTCCTAACTACCTCTAACTTCACAGGTGATAAAATACATGCAAGACTCCACTGCCATAGCTAAAAATGTAACACAAATTTGTAGGGAAAATGTGAGTTGAATGAAATTTTAATTTTGTAGGGATGAAGCAGTCCTTGGTGCATATTCCCAAAAGCCAAGGATAACCACAAAGAACCTAATTTGGTTTTTGCTCAGCTCATGCCTGTGCTGTTCCCTGTGTTGACTTGTTGCAATAATCATCAGAACCTTCCCTGCAAAAGTAGGTCAGTCAGTCACACTGTGACAAACTTATCACAAATTTCCTAGCCCAGATGGTCTTTGAGAGAACGGCAGTCAGAAAGGCATGTGTTTTCAATGCCCTTTTAATGCTAGACATTTGTTAAGCAGCTGTCTGATGAAGGAAATGAAACAAAAGGGATCTTGTACTTTCTGGAGAGAGCTGATAGCAGACTTCTATGGGAACAATTTTAGCCCACAGGTAACATTTCTGGTACTCCTGTAGCATATGTGCTCAGTTTCCCAATGACCAAATGGCACCTGTGCTCTAAAATCAGATTTAAATGCTACCTTTTTGCTTGGAAAACTGCCAAACCAACCTGAATGGCAAAGAACTTCCTATGGCTGTTCTAAAAACTCTCTCTGCCCCAACTGTCCAATATAGTGGAATTTTAAGTCTGCCATTTGTAAAAAAAGACAAAACCAATGCATTTTAGGATCAGTGAGGCAGTTGGTGTTTAATTTAAAAAGAAAAACTTGGTTATCTTTAATCCTCTTCAGATGCAATGTATATAGATCTTCTGGAGGAAGAGCACAGATAGTAGGCTTCTAAAAAAACCACTCTGGACTAATCCCACTTCCACTATTTTCTTAAGAACTTTGACCCTACTCCTATTGATGGCACTGGCCCAGCACTCAATTCATTCACTGGTTTCAACTTAAAAGCAAAAGGTACCTTTTAAAAGATGTCTTGTATAATGGGATCAGCAAGTGCGTTTCTTGTGGCTGTGGTTTATTACAGGGAGAGGTTTAAATGATCCTTCCCCTACAAGCTGAATACTTATAAATACGTTGAGGATAAAACATTTCTTTGCTGAGATGCTGATGGTGGGTAGTTCCCTACCGCCTCGCACCAGCAAAGGAGACTACCGCAGTAGATAGATACAGAGAATCTTACAGTGTAGCTTTACATGAAAACCTTTCACACCTGCTAAATGAAGGGTGTGCTGCGCTGTCTGTATGCTACTGCTGGCTAACCTCCTGATTTTACTGCTGATCTGGATCAAGCTAGGTCTTGCAGCTAGCAGGAAGAAAGCCACAGAGTGCCTTGTGCTGTAATATTATGTATAAAGTAATACAGACATGAAATAACAGCTCTCAAAGTACATGTAGCATGAGTGAAGCCATGGGTATTCTTTTAGAAATAGCTGAAGTGGGAATAGTCCTTTTCTGTTACTCCTATATACATATTCTGGACAAGCTGAGCATGTTAGTCTGGAATACTACATGCTCAGCAGTTGTACATTTACATTTAAATGTGAGAACTAGTTCAATGCTGAAAACATTCAAGATAGCAGCATAAATGTGTAGTAAAAGCTATTTGGTCCTGAGACTGAATAAGCAGAATACACAAGAGTATTTTTTCTTACATGTTTACTTTTAAGAATAAAATCTTAAACCCAAATACCCTGTATTTTGGGAGAAGAGAATTTCAATGTTAGTTTTTCTCTTAACTCACTAGACTTTGATTTGAAGTGTGAAAGAATTGTAATAAATTGAGTTCTGCCAGTTCATTTGAACATAAGCATTTTAGCCCCTTCACAAGCCTGTTGAACAGTGCTTGCTCCAATACCACAGCAGCAAAAACTACAGCTGTCTACCACACTTCTCTGGCCAAGCAGTGATTCCGTGCTTTTGCCTATAACTTAGAATGTAATTTTCTTTTATGCATATGTGCAGTAAGAGTTATTCACCTGTTCTCTGACTGTAGGACAGATCAAAACCACCTCCTTAAACGGTAATGCACAGATCTGTCTCCTCACTGCAGCTGTGATACCTTAAGAGGAGTAGCACTGTTAAAATCTAAGAAAAAAGGACCCTCTTGTTGAGGCAGGAATGTGGTGGGGATAATGTTGTAAACTCCAGCAAATATGTTCTCCACTTCCAAGTAGCAAAATCCACACCTATGGTAAAAGAAACCACCTGTTAGAACTAAGACCTGAAGTATGTTTCAAACCTCTAAGACTTCATTAAGTGAGCATTACCTGTAGTCACCACTGCTTTTTTTCTGAAAGCCATGGGAACCAGGATCGCCTACTGTCGAGACCATGATGAGTTCAAAACCAACGCTGTATTGCCTACAAGCGACATGATAGACTATCACTTTAGTTATTTGGGTCATCAGGATTACCATGAAGAGGGCTCTTTATTAAAAATTACACAGAATAACTGGAAGACATCTAAAAGTTTTGTCATGTTTGTGACAGAAATGTTAAGTCAAACTTACCATGACGTGAATGTACAATTTGGAGGAAGACAGAACACATTTCAGGTTCAGAACTAGACTATATGGAAAATGCCTGCTAGAAGTCTGTCTCTGCATTTAAGCAGACTTAAAGTCATTAAACTTGTGGTGACATACTCCGGTGCCGCATGGCACAGATCCTGGGGTGCGATCTGATCACTGTCAGAGGAATCATCTCGGCAGAATTTCTCATGTTGCGCTGTAACTTGGGACAGTTTGTCTACTACCTGTTAACGCATGTGACAGGCACCACTGCCCCTGTCATTCAAACTACCCAAATATGATCTGCAAGTGCAGAAGAAAAATACATACAAAAACCTGCTCAATTTGTGGAACAGTAGAGTCACACCTTTGCCCTCATTTCATGAGAGAAGGAGTTTCCTCACAGAGGGGAGAATGGATAAAGAAGTGCTGCCATTTTGTGGGGCCCACTGTAGAGCTTTGCAGAAGATAAACACTTGACTGCACAGCAGGAGGCGTTGCTACGTAGAAGGGCTGTATACTGGTATTTTGAGGTAGATCATTAATTTTGCCAAAGGAATTTGACCTGCATAGGTCTGCTCTACAGGGCACTGACATCCAATACTTCTCCTGGCCTGCCAGTGGCAGAGTAAATGCACTTTCAGAGCTCAAGCTACTGCACGGGCCATTATTTGACAGCCTGTAAGGGTTTAGTATCCTGCATATTAGCTCTACTACAAAAGAAAAGGAATTATGATTGTAATTAGTTTTAAGAGGAAGGAAAAAATCCTTTGTACCTTCTTCCCTTCTGCGCAAAGCCTAGCTCTGCTCAGACCCCAAAACTAAAGAGAAAGAAGGCTCCTGCTTTCCTTGTACGTCAAGAATTTCCTCAGTAGCAAACACGCAGGTTTAAGTCACTATTGATGGTGAAGTTAGAAACATAAATAGTGCTAAATCTGAGCCACCTCCTATACCTTGTCTTCTGGATTTTCAGGGAGCTTCCCACCCTCCCCATGGAGGATACTAACAAACCTTTATCTTTAGCATGTAATACTCTTGCTGTGTTGATGCACGCTTATTCTCTACAAACCTTGGTCCTCTTAGTTCAATTAGTAATGGCCCATTCTTGTCCAGCTGGAATTGATAAATGGGGTTATTTTTGTAGGTGTCTCTGAAATTTCCACATCCTCCAGCACTGTGACCTTTCCATTGTCCATTAACCTGAAAGAAGTCAGAAGCACAGAAAATACTTTGTATCCTGAGGATTTCTATTGCTTATTTATACACACAAGACTAGAGGCTCCTTTCACTTTAGCAGTCACTGACTTTAGTAATCTCTCCTAATTTTTGAAGTGCAAGTGAAAGACTCTGTTAAGTATTCAGAAAGTTTCACTGCAGTCTTCCACCCACCTCGATCAAAGTCTTAAAAGCATACTTTATTTTTCATCTTATATTTAATAAGTAATTAAGTACTGAGTAACCGTTTCTGACTATGATAAGTTGCATGTAGTGAAGGATCTATATTCCCACTTATCCCATGGCTACTGGACTATGCGGGTTACTTTTTTTGCTCAAAGACTCCTCTGTTGTGCTAAATGAGAAACAACAGCACTACAGGAAGTACACACTACCTGTGTTGTAACTTTTCCTTTTGAAATTGCTGCCTCGAGCACTGTCCATTCACCTCTATGCACTCTGAGAACCAGCATTACAGGGACAAGATATCCATAAGGACAGATTCCGCAAGGACAAAGAGATACAAGAGGAAAAATTCTGCTCAGACTTTGAGAAACAGGCCATCTGTTTGCAAGTCCCTCCTGCTAGTCATTAAACTGAAAGGTTAGACTTACAAGACATGCCAGGCATACACACAGATTTAGAGCTGAGATCCATTTCTCCTGTTACTTCCCTCCCCTTTCTGTCAAACCAGCAAGGAGCAACGTTTTTTTCTTGTGATTTAATTTCTTTACTCAGTGTCCAAAAACCTCAAATATGGCAGGTTTGGAAGCAAGGGGGATTTCTCCCCCTGCCATGCTACTACCCAGGAACCTAAAACTGCTGTGTGCTGTTAGCTTTCCAGGCCTTTTCCACCTCCACTGCACTTAGTTCCAGGAATCCCCCTAGGGCTTGGTGAGCTCCAGAGATGACCACTCAAGTTTAGTATAAGACATCTAACAGAAGTTGCTTTTACTGGTAAACTGTGAATTAGTTATCTGCTTGTTTTTAAGTGTGATGACTGCTAAGCAAGCACCAAATAAGTATTAAGCACAGGCAACTAACCTTTTGTATTTAATCATAAAGACAGAGCTGGCCTTGGATAGATAGAACATGCCTCTTATTTGAATACTAGACAGGCATCTTCAAATAATTAACAGGAGGTTTCCACATACTTAGTTTTCTTTTGAAACATAATACAACATAAAACAGATGTCCTGCCTCAAACAGGCTGGTCACCTTCAATGATTTTTGACCTCTTAAAGCATTCCCCTGAACTAAGCCCATTTTTAAAAGCTGAAAGGAAAATGGTTTCTGGAAGAACCAAACAAATCATCTCACTGTTCTCAGGAATCTCTTTAGCCGCTTACCGTTTCCAGAACGGGCTAGCTTCAAGGGGCTGTTGCAGAAATAACAGCTGGTACAAAACACTGTCTGTACTCAAGAGCCTAGCTGCAAGCCAACATGTCCCCCTGACCACACAAAGGAATGTAGTCCTTGGCTTCAGGCACAAGTGTCCTAGAAAATGGACTGTTCCACTGTGGCTCCAACTAGCCCTGTTTCTCTCTTCCTGAAGAGATTGCTGTTTGTTTGGACAGAAGACTTCTGCCTATAGTACAATTCCCCAGGGTATGCATGGTAGGTACAGAGATTAAAGTTAACAACTGCTGGCTTATTCTTTCTTGAGGATAAAATTGCTAATACATGAAAATACATGCAAGTTACATTATCCTGTGGGCTCTTGGCTATATTTATACTTCAGCTGAAGGTATAACTGCAGCTCATGTTGACAACTGAAATATGAACAGCAGCTGGCCCCAAAACTGCCTGGGTTTCTGACTTAATTTCAGTCAAGTTTTTTGCTCTTGCCCGTGCTGTTGTACTCTCAAGGAGCACTTCTACATGAAAGGTACCATGGATATATTGCCTTGGTCCTGCTTGGCAGTGTGAATGCTTATTCCAATGGTTACAGACCTTTGGGATGTCTTCGCAAAATTTAGGAAGAGCAGTGTATTGTGATACTGCCATCCTAAGTCCGTTTGTCACAGTCTTGCTATTGGTGCCTTTGGTTTGCCATTGCTCATTTTGTCCCATCATGCCAAGAGTTTTTTCAAGAAAATCATGCAATTCTCTCAAGGGAAAACGAGCAATGCTCTTGCAGGGTTTTTACTCTGCAGTAGTACTAGCGCAATCTGATCTCTGCAGAGTAATTACATATTAGGGTACAGGTTGTTATTCTAAAGGCCAGTCTGTTCTACAAAGGCTTTACACTGTATCTGCAATGGTACAGCTATAACAACACACTCTGCAACAAAGGTGGAGCTTATATACCAAATGCCAGTGAAAGTTAAGCCACCATCCATACAGAGTGGCATGACCAGAGTGAGCCAGCCCAAGGACTTCTATGTTGATATGAATTATGCTAACAATGCAGCTAATTGTTTGGAAAATTATATTTAACTTGAGTACAGGATTGGTCTTGTGCTAATGATGCTTAGATTAAGCTTTTGTTAAGAAGTTTCATTCGTTAGAAGATGGCCTGAGCTGGCATTTTTGGGCAGTACTATAAAAATGTATTTAAAAACCTTGTACATTTCAAATATGGAAAAGTCAAACCAGAATTATTATCTAGTGACCCATAAAGAAAAAATATTTCTTTACCCGTTTGGAAATGGTATAAGGTGTAGGAATCTTGGAAAAGGTGAACTTGCACAAGGAATACACCTGTGATGTAAAAGAATAAATTGGTCACACATTCATATTGCACTTTTCATACGAAATCGTGACATGTTAAAAAAAAAGAACTGCCTACACATAATTTTTAGATACTTGTTCACTACATGCCTGTACTACTCATTAGATAACCTCGTCTGAAACTCAAAATCCAGAATGGTACTGGGACTAACACGACTTAGTTCTACTTAATTTTTATTAAAAGAAGCAAAAATGGAAACAATCTGCATTTTACTTTTTTCAGTGACAAAGAGAGACATCTAGCATCGATCATCACATGACTCAGCAGTTACAGATAAACCCAAATACTGAGTCCAAGGACTTAGAGAAGTCAAAACACTTTAAATCTTAACTGGGATCTAAACCAGTCTTATTTTGGATACATAGAGAGCCAATGCTCAGCCTGTACACAGATATTAATTTTTTATTCTAGGAAATAAAAGTATTTTTCAGCCAATTTCATTACTAAAATCACACACACTATATTGTCTTAACTACAATGGAGAACACTATCAAGCACTTCATCCAGTGGTTCTGCTCCATCATTCATAGCCTCCCTCCCCCAAAAATAACAATATCAACCCAGAAGTACACTTTTTTATCAGCCTTACAAATAAAGGACACTTTATAGTTTAATTGTTTACATTCATTATGAAATCAACACTACATACCCTGATGGTGTAATGGATAGTGTTTTGTTTTTCATACTGGGACACCACTAAGGTAAATGTATGGGGCCCTGGAGAGGTCAGCTTTATCTTGGTCAGATAATGAGGACTGTTGATCCGAATACCATCAATATATGGAGGAGGATCAGCTGAAAAAGAAAAGGATGAACACTTTTCCCCAATCAAAAAAATCCCACAGCTTGGTAAACATTAGCCATTTTATATCAATGAATTTTGCCAGGGAAGTCAGATTGTTGGTACTAAGGTTAGACTGTAAGCAGACTTGAGTGCCCTCAAAAGAACAGAGCCTCAAGAGTTGCTCATACAAAGGACAGATACTCTTAAGAGCAACTATCATTTTCAGGAGAGGTACATCGCACATGACGGCACAAATTCTGCACTTGAAAGTACAGCTTAAATCCCGTAACTTGCAAGAACTGCTTACCCATCTCCCACCAATGTCACAACTCAAAGGAGACTGTTCCTTCTCCATTGGCTGGACAGTTCCAGAATGCAAGCTGCCAAAATATTTGGCCACTGCATATACAAGACTTTAAAACATGTTAATTTCTTTAACTAACTGGCACACACTTTCTCTCCCTCTCCAAATCCTTGTGATCATTACACAGATGTAGTTACATCCCAGTACCAATGCGCATGCAGTACTTATTATAAACATCCCAAATATTTGCTTTTACAATTAGACAATGTAATTTGTTATTTGGCCTCTAATTGGTTCTTTCCAGACTTCTTTTAATTTCAGTGAAGCAGGAACAAGTCTAGCCAATTACTTCAATAGGCCAAGGATCAGGTCCTTTTATTTTCTTCCACAAAGCAACATGGGAAAGGGGAAAGGATTAATATAAAACAATGAGAAGCTTAGGAATGGGAAATCTCGGCCTCACTGCCAAAGGATTAACCTGCTTTGTTCTGATCTCATTTTAACAGATGGTAAAAATAATACTGCAGCTTGACCAATCTATTTCCATGGAAGAAGGTTTTAAATGAGTTTGAGCTCGTGAGATTAAAAGTTTATAAAAGGGTTTGGGTAGCAAGACAAAACATATGAATTATCCAGTTCTTGCTAGTGGTCTTGCTGGAAGACTGTCTCTTTCAAGCACAACTGAACAATTCCCTCCACTATACCAATGTGTTTGGTTTGCCCACTTAGGAATGTTTTCAGTAAAACAGCATGTAAAATAAGCACTGCTACAAGTATTAGCAACACCAGAAGCATGTCTTGGACTGTAAGGAGAAGCAGATGCTTTAACAAGATCAGCTCTTGCAAAAACAGATGATGATTTGGCCAGGTCTCAACAGATGCTTTACGCAGAAAGACAGCTTGGATTCTAGGGGAACTGGTCGGCAGAGTTCACTGAACAAGACCAGAGATGAACATTGCAACCCTTACCAGCCTTTCCAATAGGAAAAAACCCCACAAATTCCATGCTTTGGTGAAAAGAGCTTTAAAAGCTACTCTCTAATTAACTGTTGCTATTACCTGTTAAATGAGCAGCTACCTGAATGCAATCCTGGTTCTAAAGAGGTTCCCTATCTGTAAAAGCAACAGACCAAATCCTACCTGCCTTAGGATGCACCTTCGCTGAATTATTCCAAGGAATATTTTTACAGAGATCGCTAACTCAGTGTAAAGAATAAATAAAGATATTATTATTAGCTCTACCTTAAAGTTGCAGTCTACCCTATCCATTCAACCTGGGCATTACACTTACTTTCTGTGTCTCAAGCTGTGTTTCAGATCTGCTATCTGTCTTGAAATAAAACATACATGGCTTTTTCGCAGGTACAAAGTTACAAAACCCAAGCCCCTTCTTCTCAAGGTGAGTAGAATCTCACCTATAATGACCAAGAGTAATATTTCGATAAAAGTTGAGCATCTAAATATTTTTCTTAAACATTACATACCTAATACTTTGAAATATTTTGAAGTGTTCAGCTGTATCTCATGAGCTTGCTTAGGTACTTTGCTAAGCCAAGTTCATAGTACAGTTAACATTCATTATTTCCATTTAGTGGAAGCCATAAAACTTCAAATAATTTCACAAATCTGGGAAATAATTATGCTGTCAGATAAATGGAAGCACAACATCTGTTCCCTCTAAGCATTAACTACTGCCACTGCAAAATCAACAGAACAATAAAGAAAATGCTGTGCCAAATTAAGTGTCAGCAGGACTACATAGACCTCTTAGTGTACTTCCAACATGTACAGCTTGGTTTATTCCTTCAGTGTAGACTCTTGAAGGTGGTCAAACATGGCTAAATGACTATTTCAGAAGACTGACCTCTTAGAGTGAGACATCTAGTTTTAAACCAAAAAGCGCCTCTCCTCTCCACAAAATCCTTCGCAATTCATCACTTATTTCTAACATCATCTTCTTGACAATTAAGGTACACTAACCTGGATAGTAAACTTTTTTGCCATCAGTCTTGTATACAACCATTGTAATGAATTCCCGATTGTGTGCAAAGTCATCCTATTTAGAGGAAAAAAAAAAAAAAAAAAAAAAAAAAAAAATCAAGTAGAGTTGTACACTTCTGTGGAATGTAACTAATGCTTAAGCAGAATCAAGTACGCATTCTATCATTCCCTTCAATCACCACATCACTGATACTTGTATTTACTATGATACCTGATCCAATTCTTTAAAAAAACCCAAACCTACTTGAAATAAACAAACTGCCACTAATTTCACTTATAACAGTTCAGAGTTACTTCATGGTGGAGAATACAATCACCTCAAATTTTTACTCTGGGTCTATGTCAACAATCTTGTACACAATTACATGTACCTGCTGAATTTAAAATCAATACATATACATAGGTGTACATACTTGAACATGAAAACATAAGCAGTAATATACTAATAACATAGAAAGCTATATAAAAAGATTTACAGAAGATATTACAGAACTCATAATACAGAAAACATAAGAAAAAGAACCCAGCACCTTATCTGTGATGTGCCTGCTAAGCAGAACCCAGACAGCAGCACCACCTTGTGGACACTGGACCTCCAGCTTGTACTGAGGATTATTAGCCAGGCTGTAGGCATCCTTCACTGGCCCTTGCTTTGCATCCCAAGTACTGAAAGTAACACAGACACGTTATTAGATGAGTAAGATACTAGATCTGTGCTTTGAAACCTAACTCCAAATCCTACATATATACGGAGCTATCCGTTATCAGTAACAAAGTTACTGAAGGTTGGTCTTCTGCAGGAACCTATGACAGCGGTCACATAATACCTTAGTGTCAAAAACATTATCTTAAAATTTTGTTTTATAAATGACTTTACTACAATACAAGTGTGATAATAAAAAATGCTAAATACAAAGAGCTTGGCTGTTTGGTATGGTGACTGCTACCACACAAAGCACAGAAAAATATGAGCCATTCAGGGAGCCCAGGTTAGCCAGTTATTGTGATGATTGCACACACCACATTTATTATTAAGGGAAAAACACCTATGCTTTTGTAACTGTGAGACTCCATATGTAAGCTACATTTAGTTCCAAAAGCTTGCCAAATTTTTTTATTCAGACAATTTTTCTTTTAAAATTTGATCTGTTTTATGTTTGGAAGAGTGCCTGCATGAAGTGTTGGGGGGCTGAAATCTTTGAGGTACCCTATTGCAAAATCTGCCTGCTGCCTCATGAACTGTCTAGGCAGGGAAAATAAGGTATGAAAAAAGCCAGAGTGCTGAAGACTGAATGCAAAGCGTGGCACACTGGGAACAGAAGTGGATTAAAACTGTTCACAAGTCCCATTGACCCTCCTACACTTTTAAAACTGAACATTATGTGTGGAAGGCAGTGTTACCAACTAAGCTTCAAATTATCACCATCATTACTCCACTTACTATGGCAACTGCCACTGTGCTAGGCATTTCCCTATACAGAGGTACGACAATCACTCATAATATAAGGAAAGACAGACTAGTAGATGAGCTTTGAGATTAGCATACACATTACCTCACCTTGCTACACAGCCACAGTGTATTTTAGAATTAGTTTGAATAAAAAAATGAAAGGAGCACTTTACTGGCAAAGTGCAGCATAGTGGAGTGGAAAAATAGAGAAACCCTTGCTTTCTGAAACAGAGACACACACTGATCCTCAAACTGGCTGACAAAAACGACTGAATGTGATGGATACTAGGTAGGAGACAGGCATCATGCTCAGAGAAAAAAAATCATCAGGCAAGGAAGATTACTTATGGTAACGACAACTGGTGAAAAACTGAATTAGTTAAACTACTCTGACATCAGTGAACACACCCTGTAAAGACAACACGCACTGCACAAACGACTTGCAACTGGCCAGGAAAATTAATTCCAAATAAAATAGGTCACTCAAGCACTGTCTGGTCACTGCTTAAAGACAGACTGCACAAAAATCTGATTTCTAGTCTGATAGAGAGATGTGGGACTGAGGTCAGAATCTAGTTACACATCCTTAGGTCCACAGCAATACCACAAAGGTCACTGGAGTTTCAACGACTTACAGAAGTAGTCAAAAACAAAGCCTGGACTGAGAATTTAAAAGTGTAAAGTCAGGCTCAAGAGAGCATGGCTGGAGTTCAACCTCTGCAGCTGTAACTACAAAGAATGGAAGGAAGGAAACACTACATCAGAACATTTAGTGAGATACTGACACAAAAGTTTTATCTCTCAGACCAACCTGTGAATACACGTAGATTCTTTAAAAAGACTTGGGTTCCAACTCAAATAAATAACATCATAGTACTGGCACAGGTCCTCCCACGCAATCCAGAAAATGCCTGAAAAAGAAATGCTGTTATTGTTTCCTTACCAGACACCTTGATTTTACTTGTTTTTCAAAAGTCTCTTTCCAGGCAAATGATATAGCTTATATAAACCAACATTTCTGTAAAACTTCGTCGTAACATCTGCATCGCCCAAATTTCTAAATTTAAGCTTAACCTCCAAAACAAACAAGTTAAACCAAGATAAACAAGTTAGTCTCTGCTTATCATCAAGGACTTTCTGACGGTGTCAGAACATTTTTCATGGCCAAGCACTAAGCAAAAGGTATGAGAGCATCTGTTGTATTGAAAGAGGCATCATTAGGTGATTCTGACCTGCCTTCCCCTTTCCTAGGTTTTGGGGGGGGGAGGGGGTGGGGGGATTACATAGTCAAACAGGTTGCCCCAATTCAACAACCTACTTCAGTAGTCATCCAGCACAATCAAATATTTATAATCAGCATGTGAGTACGTTTGAATGTATTTCTAAGATACTTCATCCAACACCTACGTGACTTGCTTTGACACCCTGAATCTGCTTCATCTTTACAACATTTTCATGCATTTATTCTAATTCTCTGTAGCTCCCTTAGTTGCAACTCCAGCCAACAACGCCTGCAAGCTGACAGATTCCTGATGAAATGAACTCTCAAAAAGGTAACAGCCTTATAATTCAAGTCTCTGACATAGGCAGTTGCAGATCTTGCAGCAGTAAAAACAAAAAAAAAAAAAAAAAAAAGAAATGCAGTCATAATAGCTACATGCTTAGACAAGACCAGAGTGTAAATCCAGTCAGAAGAAACATCTCCCTTAAAATTACTAATGAAATTTTTTAAAAAAATTACTAATCTAATTTTATATAAATTTTAACTACTAGATGTTACAGATATAAATTCCTTACTGAAGGAATTGGTAAATAAATAATGAGCTAATCTCTCATAACCATCATAAAGCCAGGGCTGCTATTCTAGTATTTAAATCAAAGTTTTTCCTCATGCATTTGCACAAGGCTTATCAATAAATGCTATAATTTAATGGGTTTGGATGCATACTGTTGTCAAAATAGAGTGGTACTGAACAAAAGGGCTCCCTCACAGAGAGAGAGAGACAGCAACTATGATACTACAAAAAGAGTAGACACCTCTTTCTGAATGTAAAATGCAGCTTCTGCAGAATTTTCTGAACTGTCAGCAGCCTGCCCTTCCACCAGCAGACCCACACTGACTTTCCAGATGCTACACTCTGCTGCTTCCTAGGGAAGCCGGGACAGGACAACACTGGGCATCATTCCAAGTGGTTTCTCTGGACAGTGACATAGTAGTACCACTGTCTCAAAGACAGATCTCAATCTACTCTTACAGCCAGAAATACAGTGTATGTAAAGATTTGTTTATAGATATAGTAATATAATGCAAGGGAAAAAAAAACACTTACCTCTAGTGCATAACCTCAAATACAGGCAAGACTAATTTAAATACTGATTACAGTAAGCACGTTGATACATATTTGCAAGCATTGGAGGAAAAAAGCCACAAAAAGTCAATTCACATATTAAAAAGCAGCATTGCACGCCTTACTGTCAGAATGTTATCTTTGTACTGAACTCGCCCACGCCCAGATACTGAGATAGCAATGCTTAAGCAAGGAGGTAATTTCTTGTCAATGACTTTGAGATATATTAAACAGTCCAGATTACTTAAACCCCTGACAAACCTGAATACACAAATACTTCCTAAACTTTTGGGCTATTTACGTTCTAGTATTTGTTTTACTCTCCCTCTCCTTGTGCTTAAGCATTTCTTTCCACTTTCCTGCAGGGATACACCACAAAGATCCATATTATCTGAAAAGATACTGACTTTTTAAACCTTATTACCATTGTCTATTTTCTGAGCTGTTCTTGGATCAAAATTCAAGTATTTTTGTAAATCTGGGGTCCAGTTTCTTGTGTCATTTTCACTGTATCGTCCCTTCCAACGTAAGTGGCTCCAGGGATTTTTCAACTGAAGAAATCGAAGTCCCTAAAGAAATACAAAATAAAATTGCTGTATTTATCTCGTCAAGTTAATTTTTGTATCTATATTAACACGGAATATGGACCAACAGCTCAAGAAAATACAGCATCATTAAGCTTTCTGGAATTTCCCAATGGAGCTCAAGACAAAATAAACTGTATTAACCATCAGAGAAAAAAAATCCGTAGCTACTTGTTGCAGAAAGGATTCAAACAGGCATCTGAAAACATCTTCAGTTTTACTTGATACCTTATATTCTCTTATATCCAAGACTGCATACGCATGGGTTGGAACTAAACCCCATTTTTCCCCTTCCTCTTCAGACATCACCCCTGTTGCTGTTGTGATAAGAACATCTCCCTTGTGAAATCTGTTCAAAAAGAGGTAAAAAATAGCCTAATTAAAATCTTGAAAGTTCCAAACTGACATTTGCCAGACACTGTAATAGTATGTTTTTACACTGTCCATTAGCATGATCTTGCTTTATAAAAACTGGAATACAGTTGTTTTTGTCAGCAGAAATCACTCCTGAAAAAGCTTGAGAAAGTGGAACTATATTCTTTCAGTATTTAAGTATAGGCTTTAAGTGATAAATTATTATTTTCATATAATTTCATTATTTCCTATTTTTTTGTAAATAAAAATCAGCATTTATCAACCTGAAGTTCAATCTGTGTCACTTTTTAAAGATATCCTTCACAGATCTTCAACTGAACACAAATGTGGTTTCATCAACACTTAGCAAATCACTGCATATAGCAAATTAACAACTCTGTCACACCCCCAGGATTCCGAAGGAGCTTCCCAAAACCTGAAGAATGAGAAGTTCATGCTTCTATACTTTTGCAGGTGTTTACACTAAAGTTTTGTGTCCCCCAGCATAGACCTTACACGGTCTGGATTGTCAATTCACAAAAACTGAGTTCTGCAATTGTTCTGAATGGCAATTGTTAATTTCACAAAAATTATTGTTGTGAAAACACACTAGCATGTTTCCCAGCCTGTGCTAAAATCCAGGTACATACTCGGCATCCCTAGACAGTTTACAGGGTCACCGGACTATGGATCAACACATTTTCAGTCTAGCACAGCTGACCAATAGTGATGCTATAATGGCTAGATCCCATCCTAATTGCAGTCACACCTCCAAATTGCAACGCTGGAATATCTGAAAAGTTGTTGACAATCAGCTGAAGAGCTCCTAACCAACTGAAAAAGCACTGCAGAAGGAGAGTCATGCTCTTTTATCATGAACACAGATGTTTCAGTCAACAGAATATCCCCCTTCTACTGCATCGAAACGCATAAGAAACTGGTTGCGCAAAACCGTTTTGAAAGAAATCAAAGTACTTGCTAGCTGACATTCATAAATTACAGCTATATCTTTCACCATAAGCAGAATTGTTACAGTAGGTCTGAAGATCAATGTTGCAGTTCTGACAGACTTTTGCTGCTCCTCCAGGACATTTACTAATAGGGCATAATAACCAAAATGTTGTGATACAATTAGAAATACTGTATTATATCTCCTTGCTAAGGACAGCAGATCAAAGCCAAAGTTCTTGGGAACTATGTGGGAACACAGAACACATCTCCTTCTACTTTTTAAACACTTTTAACTTGTATATTGGTTCCAAGCTGCTCTTCTCTGACTCTGTATTCTATTTTCTTCATCCAGAAATGGACTATTGTTTTTATTTCATACGTAAAGAAGAAAAATCACCTCAAACAAAATTCCACAATATTTTACTCTTCTGCTCTATCAAAGCCACCAATACCTCAATTTTTCTTCTTCCAGAAAGCATATAGAGGTTTTATAAAGCACAGTTTGTAGTAGTACCAAAATGCTATCGAAGGATCTGTGGGGACTGTACGGCTTTTACAGTGATAATGCAGCTACTACACAGCAAACATTTTAATTACTTAGGAAAGAACAAACTTCTACCTCTGATAAAGCATTCTGAAAGTACTATCTTTATTGAAAGCTTGATTGTCAGAGTGCATAGCAATTCTTTCAGGTATCCAACCAGTCAGTGCATGGAGATCAATATTCTGAAATGCAAGCGTTCAAAAGAAATCAGAATAGATATCCATCTATAAGCATATGATGTCTGTACACAAATTATAAAAGCGCCTTGAAAGAAATCAAATATACACAAGTTACAATATAGGTCTACACATAAAAGGCTCAAGATTAAGACTATATTAAAAAACCCCAAACAAACAAAATCTTATTTGCTGGAAAGTGAACTGATGAAACAAACTGGAATTTCAGAGCAATGAAAGCATGAAAGAATGATCAATCATGCTCAGTTCTATGATGTGTTCCATTTATTTTGTTGATTCACAGACTTTAAAAGCACAGTCTCAGAAGCACTATTTGGAACCTTGCTATTATATATGCATTTTAAATAATTTAAGTTTTACTTCTAAGATTCGGGGTTTGGGTTTTTAATTCTTTTTGGTAAAGCTGACGCTGACATGTATTTCCATAAAAAGACGCTTTAATCTCCCCATTACATCTCCTTGCAATATTGCTTATTCCCTTTTCTTTTGCTTTGTTCTCCTCAAAGCAAAAGCAGAGACTATAAATGCTTGAAGTGTCAATAACCAGCACTGGTGGGTGGGAACTTGAGGAATTACAACACGGCCAATAAGTAACCCTGATTATACAAGGAAGCTATAAAACAGTCAAAAGCAGAGGGGGTGGGAAGGGTGGAGATTAAATATCACAAGTCAAGCTGTTTTTCCAGATAGCAAGTTAGAGGACAATGGGAATAAACCACAGCTATTCTCACCAGCTTCTGTCCTCCAAAACAAAGCAGCCTAACACTGACATGAACATACGTAAAAACGTATGCTACATTTACCCCTTATACAAAGCCACATTTGTCTCCATAATCATTTTTCAAAAGGTGATTACCTAGTATACCCTCCAAGAATGCAATTATCAAGACACCAACTAGAATGTGAACAGCACCATGAAATCAAAAATATACTGTTAAAGTTTTAAATAATTTGAAATTAAAATCAGAAATGCTTAAGTAACAAATGAAAATTATGTGGGCTACTCATTTCAGTAAACCGTCCCCTCTTTAAATGAATAATTTGCATGTCAGTATGATGACTGTTTTTAGCAACCACGTTACAGAAACCCATTACATATTTATGTAAATGAATGGAACAATCTGATAAACAAACTTGCACAGATCAAAGTACTTGGTCCCTCTATACACAGGTACTAAATGACTAGCCTGTTCCTTTCCCAGCTGACTCCCCTACCTAATGAGGGAGAACTGCCCTATTTATTGAACAGTTAGAAACCAAAATTAGCAGCATTGATATGGGCAAAAAAAAATTGTAACTTCACCCAACGCTTTCATCTAGATTCTATATAAACACGTACTTCCCAACAGTAACTGCCAATCCCGCAGTCAGAGAACTAAGATTAATTCTGCCCATCAAGATGTCTTGCTCATTCTATTTTGATGGAATAAATCTCACTAAGTACAGCTAAGCATATTTGTGAAAGAAAGAAATAGAAAAAAATTTAAGAAAATGTCAAACTCAATACTTGCCTCCCCAAGCAATTCCCTTTCATTTCACTAGAAGGAAAATTATTTGACCCCAGATTATCTAAGTGGAATTTTTGCCTCTTAGAAAGAATATAGTACTTACAGAATTTGATCCAGGAAAGTCATATCCTCCCATGACCTTCATGTAAGCTTTTTCTATTAGTGATACCCATAATTCATTCTTATTGTTAGAATAAGAGCACAGAAGTTCCCCACTATGATCAACAGGTAACTGGTCATCTATGATTACCTGTGTGAAATAAACAAATAAAAAATCATCGTAAAGCTAATAAAGTATTTTGGAAGTATTAAAAAAAAAAACAAAACCAAACTCTCATTAATATACAGCTTCTCAGACACTGCCAGACCTGACCATCATTCTCACATATGGACACCTCTATCAATCCTGCAGTGGTTTGCCCAGGGAAATCTATTGCCAGCTCTTATTTGCACTGGTCTACTGGGTGACCTGTGACCACCTGCCTCGCTTTCCCCTATGTAAAATGGGGATGATGACAGTGCACTCTTGTCAAGTGTCTAATATCTATTGTAAAATGTAGCCACAGAAAAGTTCAGTGTAATTACTAGCATAAAAAATAAAGAAAAGCCTAACAATATTCCTCACCTAATTAGGAAACAGAGCATGGACTGTGCTTGGGAGCCCGCAGAAAAATAAACAGTGATTTATCTATAAGGAAACAAACTATGTGTCACATCACTTTCATAAGCTCTAGTTCCAGATTTAAATTTCTTCTCTCTGGAAAGGAAAAACAACCCAAAGCAGCAGTTGTGAAAGTATTAACATTTCTTCTTTAAATTAGGTAGAGTATATTTGGCATTATTACAGATTGTTACTGCAGTATTTGTAGTGGTCTGAAACAGTTTCCCAGAACAGATGTCTCAGTTTCACATTGGCATTAGTCCGTTACCAATACAGGCTACCAACACAGCACATTTTCTAGTCAAATCCTATCCGTGCAGGAATGAATAATTCTTTTCATAGAAGAGCAAATGGCCATTCATCCTAACAAAAGGCAGCCATTAGGAGATAGTTTGGAAAGAGTATTAAGAGCAAGGCAAGCACATAAATGATACTTCCCTGAAACATTCAGATTCCGGAATTTTGCAACTCAAGGACTTCCTGACCCAGAGGTTATATCTTAGCAATTAATAGCCTTTGAGGACTTTCCCCTTACTCCCCTGTCCCATGAATATGACCACTCAACTTTTGAACTCCCATAAACATTCATCAATTGCTATGACCTGCCATAATCAGTGCTACAGTTAAGTATTATATGAAGAAATACATTATTTTATGCCCTTATTTATTGCACTGAAAAGAAAATGAAGTTGTTTGTGAGTTTACGAAATTCTATCATATATCTTCAGGCATCTCCTCTCCTTACTAAGAATCTACAGTCTTGTGAGTTACTTCTCTATGGTCATTCCATGTCTATATTCTTCCTGGATGTCCCCCTCTGCACTTTTAGTTCTGTAACTTCCTTTCTCAGATGGACTGGAAAAGTGGATCAGTTGCATAACCTATTCATAAATATAGGATGCATAATTTTGTTCCTGTATGGTTTTCATAATTCTTTTAAGCAATATAAGGATTTTTTAATGAATTTAATGTGAGTAAGGTTATTTTCATTAATGTCTGTAGAAGTACCTACATTCTGTTACATACTTCACAACCAAAATTAACCTCAAAAGGTTTAACAATTAAAAACCACTTTCCAAGAAAACATATTGGAAGTTTTTGCTATGCAAGCATAGCTTCACAGTGAAGCAGATCAAGCCTTTAAAATATATGACTTAAACAGTAACAGTAGTAAGTCTCCCCAGAATCTTTTACCTTTCTAGGTACACCATTGATATGAAGCTTCACCATGTACTTGCCACATGGATTATATTCTGGTTCTCCTTTCTTATTCTGAGGGTAAATTATACTGTTAAGAAAAAAAGGAGGAAATTGTGACATAAATGACTTGGCTGTACATACACTAATAACAATAAAAGTGGGATTAACATGGTCTGTTTCTGGAATTTACACTGAACATAAATATGGAATTTTTAATGAAAGAGTAACTCAAATTTAGTAAAAATGATGATGTTTAAATAGGTTTTATTTTTCAGGTCTTGCTCTTGCTGCAGTTCTCTGCTTAATATAGTAACAAAAAGAACACAAGTAACCTAATTGTTTCTCTAACAGAAGCAAGGCAAAAAAATTTACCTTACTATTAAACAAACACTATTTAAATATCTGTAGTATAAGATATGCATTTTTGGGCAAAGAACGTAAGTATTTGCCTGAATGACAAGTCAAACATTTGAAGAAGACGACAGTGCAGAACTTACTGATCTTGAAAAGAATGCAAGTTCAGTTCTGAAGAGTATAGGTTAAAACAAAAAAATCCAGGAACAACGTTCACACACTGGTCTGGCAATGGGTTCCCAGCAGAGTCTGCCACACCCATGCCAAATTTATCGCAGGACGCCAGTCAAGTGGAACTGAGATAGTGTTGTTAACATTAATTCTACAATGAGATGCAAGACAGACCACCTGTTGCACAGCAGTTGGCACAGCAAAGTAGGAAAATAATCCTATAAAGCATTAAGTAAAATTTCTATCCCTCAAAGCATATCTGAAGTTAGACTCCAGTGTCTGTACACGTATCTAGATAAAGTTGGCTTCCCTCTCAGAAGCGCTGAAGTCACGTGAGTCCCAGGGAGATGAAGGTGAAACAAATGCTAGTTTTTACTGTGTCTAACTGTCATAGAACATATTGCAAAAGCTTGGCAGTATTAAGTCTGAAAAGATCGTAGAAAGCAACAGCTACTTACCTTGTGATCAATTTTTTGTTGTACCTTCTTTCATATGCTGCACTGATAGCTAGTGATGCCACGAAAGAACAATCTGACACTATTGTCTGTAAAGAAAAGAAAACCAGTGAGGACATTTACTAATAGATACTGAAAGACAAGCAGGGAAAGAAATAGAGAAACAAAGTTACTACTAAAAAGGCAAGAAACATATGCTTGCTGAACATGAGGCCCTACATAGCAAACCAGCGTTAGAATTATAAAGAAGCAAGTGCAGATACCTCAGCATTCACTCACACTTACTTTGTCCTCCCCAAAACACAGTGTAATATAAACCATATCCAATGGCATAATCTATCACTGATTTCAGAATAGCTTGGGCCATCTGCAGCTTAACACTAAGCAAGACATTTCCACTGCTCTCAATGGGACGCTCTACTTCCTGTCAAATAAAAATTTAAAAATCTTGCTCATTATTTTTTCCATGCAGTAAATTAAGTGAACTATTTGCTGCAGAGTACACCTTGCCTTTTTTTCATATTAACCTTACCGCTATTTCTGGAAAGCAGGATTTTCAGCTGGAATTTAAATTCTGGTTTTCGCTTCCACTGCCAACACACCTGCTTATTCTCATGTCTAGAAAATGCATGGAATCTGAAGTGATACTATTTATTTATTTATTTCATCTCATGAGAACCCAAGGAAAGCACTCTCACATTTGGGGATTCCTTTTTGAACAAGAAGGTCCCCTGCAATGAACTGCTAGCAGCACACATTTCTCTTTAGGAACAATTTACCTGCTTTATGCTGAAACTTGATACAGTATAAATCATTGTAGGGTTATTTGTTATGTCATCCGGTCGCACCCACTTGGCAAACATTGCTTTCTGTTTGGGGGATAATGGTAACTTCCCACATTTATCACTAGATTTAAAAGAGAAAAAAGTAGAAATAAATCAATAGCAGTTTAGAAAAGCTTTTCATGGTATGTCCAGTCTTGTATATGTCTGATGGATGGTGCAAAATACGTGCAGAACAATTACACAGCTTTGTATACAGAGCTGTAAAACAATTTCAAAGAACACTACTGTTAAGTTTGTGATTTTTAGGTGGAAAAAAAGGCAAAAATATTAGAAACATGAAATAAACCCCAAGATCTTCCTTCATACAGGACTGAACAGGAGACAGGAATTCCAAAAAGCCACCTACACCACCAGAAACTCATATTCCGCACTTTATTTTCAGAACTAAAAAAACTTTTTATTATTTGTTCATCATATTGAAATATCGAGGCTTGTCTGATTGACTAGCCTTTAGCAGAAAATAGAAAACAAACATCCCACCCCAAGTGTCTTTGTCTATTCCGGCTATGTAATCTTAACATGCTGTTATTGCTCATGAATGAAGGTCTAGCAGTTACATATCACTCTCCTCGGAATAGTCCTTTACAGAGGAAACAGCTAGCACCTTCATTTTACAGGTAACTGAGGCAGAGGGGGCTAAACTCATGCAGCAGAATCAGGAAATGGACCCATGTTGCCAGCCCAGACCAATACTCCAAAAAGCCAAATATAGTGTTGTCCTTACAGGCCTGATGACACAACTGCAAAAGCACTGCAGAGCAGGATCGGAAGATCAGACTGGAAGAAGGAAGTAGTAGTATTTAAATATCTCTACCTGAATTATGCTTAAAAGCCTACTTAAACAATTCTAAACTCTGAAAAAGAAAACAGAAATACGAAATATGGGAAAGCTTTGGAAATAAAGACAAAAGTAAAGTTCAGCAATTGAATCACACTTACGAAAATGGCATAGGGAAGGCAAAACGTTCCCTCAGATCAACGTTCATGAAAGGTACATATTCAATGCCATTAATTTTTGAAGTCTTTCTGCAAGTCATAAGAAAAAAAAAAAATACAGTTACAAACCTATCTACCATATTTCAAAGACTAAGTTCCAGAAGGCAACGACAGAATTAGTTTTTAAAAACTAGTAAGACACAGTGCTTCTGAAAACAAGATGGCTACCTCTTGAAAATGAAACCACCATTGTATTTATTTGGGTTTGAAATGTGCAGTACTCGATGGCTCAATCACTAATCCTGCAAGTACATACCTGCAGACAAGTCACCATGCCAGGATAGAAATGGTTATAGTTCTAGAAGTCACATTTAAAACTACATTTGTCTAAATAGAATTTCTCAAGTCACTTAAGCCTCTCATTAAAGAGTCTTAGGATAAGCTGACAGCAATTAACAATTAGCAACACTTAGATTTCATCTAATTGGGGCAGTATTTTGGAACACTGTCAAAGAACAATAACAAAAATACTACACATGTTTATTAGTACATTTTTGACTAAAGCACCCAGAACACTTTCCAAAAAAAATGAGAATCATATTTAAATGTGAATGTAATTCAAGTTTCAAACAAGGAGTTAACCAAAAAAGGTATGTGAAATATTTTTAAATCAAATGATGATTAAAGACCTGAAACAACTTAAGTTCTCTTGCAAGACTGAAACACCACCACCACCAAAAAAAACCCCAAAACACCCAAAATATCCACAAGACCAGAAACATTCACTGCACAGACACTACAAGAGGAAAATAAGTGAATTTTTCGTAAGGCAGTTCTTAATGTTCTGCAACTTCTCCAACACACATACATTTCTATCTTCATGACCATACCCTTAGTCTGTTGAAGTCCCCTAAAGCCAACAGGCAGACTAAATGTTTTATGATCAAATCCTGGACAGTGTTGAGCATCACCTCTGTCACAATCCTTCTTATTGCATGGCAAGGAAGAGGAAGGTTGAAACACCTATCAGACAATGCTTTTTTTTTTTTTCCTAAGATATATTTGATAGTTTTCAAAATTCACAATTTAGGCTAAAGGTTTTATGGATTATTTGTAGCTTATTCCACCTACAATAAAAATCAAAGCAAAAGGAACTGGATGTAACAGAAGTCACAGTCCTACAAAATACTATGCTTCCTCAATTTCCAGTGAAATAGTAGTTGTATAATCTATAAAAAAAAAAAATCTTTGTACCTTGGCTTCTCACAGCCAGATCTTTCATGAACTCAGTCAGGTAGGTTATGTGTAACATACAAAAATAAGGCTATGAAAAATAATCCTGACAGTCAATTACAAGAAATTGTCTTCTAAATACAAACCAGAAAGTATGCTCTGTGATTAAGAGCCACTAATTACACTACCATAGAGAATACAAGAATTTAGAATCATAGAATGCTTTGGGTTGGAAGGGACCTTTACAGGTCATCTAGCCCAACCCCCCTGCAGTGAGCAGGGACAGCTTTAACCAGATCAGGCTGCTCAGAGCCCCATCCAACCTGACCTTGAATGTTGCCTGGGATGGGGCCTCTACCACCTCTCTGGGCAACCTGTTCCAGTGCTTCACCACCCTCATTGTAAAAAATTTCTTTCTAATGTCTATTCTAAATCTATTCTTCTTTAGTTTAAATCCATTATTCCTTGTCCTGTCACAACAGGCCTTGCTAAAAAGATTCTCCCCATCCTTCCTGTAGGCCCCCTTTAAGTACTGAAAGGCCGCAATGATGTCTCCCCGCAGCCTTCTCTTCTCCAGGCTGAACAACCCCAACTCTCTCAGCCTGCCTAATTTATTAATGTGTAGGTAACACTATGATGGTGTTTGTAAAAGGTGGTTTTCCAACCCTCTGTTTATACACCTCACGCTTCAGCTGTTTCGATCTACTCTGTAAGATGCACAAGGGATGTAAGTCCAAACAATAACATTTTGGAAAAACTTGTCTTCAACTTACCTGAGTACTTCAATCTCCTCTGCCGTGTATCTCTGACCTTGAGATTCACTAGCTTGTACTGCTCTGATTGTCTGTGGTTTATCGTTTAAAGAAAAATCAGGTCCCAATGGAAAGAATGTTCTGACTGGCTGACTTGGTTTAGCTGCAGTTGACTTCTCCTTCTGTGATGACTTTGACACAGATTCCTTCAGTGCCTCTGCTCTAAAGCAAATAAAAATGCATTTTGTTTACAACAATAAAAACACAGTTATGGTTCAGTTACTGATTTGCTTGGTTCATGTTCCCACATATGTTAAATGGAATGAACAAATGCCCAAGTTGACCAACATCACTTTTCCAAAAAAAAAAAAAAAATTAAAAAAAAAAAATTCTGATGTCAGTACTTCTTTATTTTCCTGTTCTAGAATCAATTAAAATATAGCATTTCCAACTTGTATATAAGCTACTTTTTGCAGAACTTGTTAGATTTTTGTTGCCTTTAAATTGTGCTAATAGGAGAATTTGTGTAAGTGTTGATTTGATTTGTCTAGCAGCTATAATAGCAGCAAAAACCCACTAGCATTCTCACAATCTAGCATTTCAACTGCTTGAAGACTGTGTATTCAGGAACCATATTTTGTTGTTGTTGCATTAAGCTGCTAGATAGTCACACATATGCAAAATACAGGGTTTCTTTTGAACACAGACTGAGAAGTGCTGAAAACCAGCTTATACTGAAACTTAGCCCAACACAGTCCGTTATTCACCATCACACAGCTGATTTAAAAAGTTTCATTGAACTTACACTTGTGTAACTTGTTTCAGATATAGACTCCATTCCATTAGATCTACCCATACAATTAGATTGCTACCATCAAGATAAGTATTTCCCAGTTTCCAAGCTGTCTTCCTTATGAAGGGACGGTGACACTCTGACTTAGTGCTGGCCTGAATTCAGCATTTTTAGAGAAGCCAAAAATTATAGTATAGTACTCTGATTTATCTCTGAAGACGGAATTAGTGCATCAGTCCTAACAAATACACAGTCCTTTCCTAATTCTGCATGTCCCAGGATTCCCAGAGGGCTGGCACAACAACTACTATATTCACCAGTATAGCAGCTGGCAGCTACCTGCCAGGAGAACTCTACAGGAACTAGGCCTACCCAGAATCCATACTCTTTACAGTACAGAACAGATATGCTAGATTGAGAATCCAACTCAGAGCACACACTTATCCCTGACAGCAAGTATATTTACTAACATTGGCAATACTTACCTATCCAGTGCTTGTCGAGCCAGCTGTTTCAGTTTTGACTGGAGGCCTGCTTCTGAAGTTTCAGTAGCCTTAAGTGCAAAATAAAAGAAAAAGCTATGCATCCAAAAAACCCACAGGTTTTATAGGCTCAGTTTGTCAAATTCCACACTTACAGATGATAGCAAACAGTAACTAGCTATTTTTTCCAATTCTCTTTTGAAATGGGCGAATATGTTTTTTTAAAATCTTAGTGTAAAAAGCATACTAAGTAAGCAAATATAATTTTGCTGTTCTAGTGAATGTTCATGGAACGAAAATTATATTTAAAATTCTTCAGCATGGGCAACATAGTATACAAAAAGTTTGCCAGAAAAATTAACCATATTAAAACAGTATGGGCAGAAAGACAACAAAACCAAATGTTAGGTATATTACTGAGCTTAGACATGTTCCAATTGTTTTCCCCAAATGAGTCAAAAATAATCATGGTAACTTGGGAAAAATAATAAATGTAAATGTTTACTTTCATGAAATACAAATGAGATTGCTTGCAAGTTAAAAATCTTGTTCTTACACATCTAAGGCATAAAATCATCTATGACAGGGCACCAAAACAATTATCAAGCGTTCTAACTTCTGTTCCCAGTTGGGAGGTCAGCTATGACAGTTGACTCATACAACCAGTTTATGCCTTTGTTTTCCCTACAGATGAAGCATGGCTGCTGCAGTTAAGCAATGTGCAAGAGGCACAACATGAGGTGTGGCTTCTGTGACACCCAGAAGCAGGTTTCAGGTTCTAGCTTTGTACCTTGACCAATTCTCCCAGGTCAGCTAGGTCAACTGAAGAAACAAAAGGCAAGCTACTTTCACCCTAAGAAACAAAACCAGAAACACCCCCTCTATAAGCAACTACTTTCATTTGCAAATAAATTACACTCTGGAGTTCCCAGCTGGAAAAGACTTGGAAAGATGTATGAAGGTAAGCAGTGAAGATGGAACACCACCAGACCCATCTAGGAGTCAGCCACAGAAAAGGAGGAATGGCTGCTCTCCGAGTACTTCAAGGGTAAGGAAGAAACAAATCTCTCCACCTGAATATACTGAGGAGAAAGACAGAAGCAAAGCTTCAAGATAGCAGAGTTCCTTCAATCTTCTTTCATCCTGGGAAGAAGAAGGTACTTTTTGATCACCCCGAGGGATAAAGCCTACAGTCATCTTAACAGAACAGTATGCTACTCAAGATTAAAAGAAACTTCAGCAGTATCTGCACCTAATGAAATGCCCAATAAAAGCAGTTGTTAATGTGAGATAATTTCAGACTAACTTCAATGTATGTAATATTTACATGCACTGACACAACAGGAGGAACACAGCAGAGGAAAACCAGTATGCCACCACAGTAAATTTTATGTATTAGACTGAAAACTTCTGTTCCAATGGCTCAAGTGGAAAAACTAGAGCAGTTCTGCTAACTCTTGATCTGGTTACACTGTATCACCAGGGTGTTTTAGTCTACATAAAACCAGTTTACAGAATTCAGAGAAAACAAGATTTTACTCTAGCATGTAGCAAAAGTAACATTCCCCTCCCAACAACCCACATATATTTACATTATAAAAAGGGAAAAGAATGGAAAAGAAAAACAGACTTGGTGGAGTTACATTATGATGGTGAGCTCTTCCTGTAATGAGTTAGGTTAAGGCAACTGGACTTAAGGGAAAAAAGCAGTACCTGTAATTATATTCTCCATCATTTATGTAATGGCCAATTCATCCTTACCATTGATTTCAGTGTGAATTGAATTCACTCATAACAGCTTTAACGTTGAGCACTGAGTAATCAAGTAGTATTTTTACTAGTTTTGGCATCAGTAGACAGTTATGTTTTCAGAAAGTGTTACACAGAAAAATTTCCCTTAAATTACTTCCTTTAAAGTAGTCAAAAAGTAATATAGCTGACACATTAACAAGTCATCTTCAGTTTTAACTGTTTTTAATTTCTGTTTTAGTGTTGCATTCACTCCAGGGCAAAAATTAACATGAAAAAAGTTCCAGAATGTTTCTAGTTTTTAGTATAATCCAGCTCAGGAAAAACACATAAATCACAAGTCCCCATAAACTTACAGTGTTGCATAGCAACATAACATAAAGACTGGAAGAAATGCTAAAAAAACAGTGGAAAAAAAGATTAAAAAATAGTTTTTAGACAAAACAGGTACTCCATTTTTAAGCCAGCCTTTAAGGGTCAGTCACTTGTGTAAGTGGAAGAATTTCTTACCATCACATAATTCCACCAAGTTAACCTGTAGCTTAACATACTGTTTTCAAACAGAGTTCCACTGCTTCTGTGTACAACTCTATAGCTTCTTCTGCATTGCCTTTATCATCTTCATCAAAAGCCTGTGTAACTAGGAAGTGAGCACGCTCCAAGTCCAACTGTTGTTTTGACTTCAGAGGGTCTGTGTTCTGTGACTGAACTAAATGAAAAAGAAAGTATTTAGCTTTCTACAGCAGCAGACATGTTAAAAACACATCCTTAATGTGGTACTGAAACACTAGTAGTTCTAATCAGATGGGTAATATCTATTTCTTGGCTGGAAACCAAGTCTTTCTAAACTTTGCTAAAAACATCTTTGCAAGGAGAAAAAAACACCCAATCCCACCTCCACCGTCCCCAAAGCAGAGATACACTCTCAGGATATTTCACATGTCAAATAATGGAAATAAAATCTCTTTCATACTACGCTAAGGACAAGGATGTTTAATTATGTAAAATACTGCATCATTTGTGAAAACACATCACCTATGGTAATATACAAGTTCCTTAGGTGTCTATCTCATTTAATACCTTTATTAATGTCCTGAAGGAGAAGATGGAGTGCACCTTCATCAAGGCTGCAGACCCCACCAAACTGATTCACTCAAGGACACAGCTGCTATTCAAAGGGACACAGACAAGCTAAAGTAGCAGGCTGACAGGAACCTCAGGACATCCAACAAGGACAAATGCTATGCTCTGTGTCTGGGACAGACGAACACCCTGCAGGGTACAGCTCTGTGCAGAAGGACCTGGGGTCCTGGGGGACAGCTAGGTAACCCCAAGCCAGCAAGGCCCTGGCAGTGATGAAGGCTAACAGCACCCCGGGCTGTGTCAGCAAGAGCACAGCCAGGACATGGGGGGAAGCAATTACCACCCTCTACTTGGCATTCAATAGACTGTATCTGGAATACTGCATCCAATCTCAGGTCCCTAATGATGGAAGGGCTGGAGGACATGGCCTTTTGAGAAGAAGCTGAAGGAGTATAGCTTGTCCAGCCAGGAAGAGAGACGGCTTTGGGGGGACCTAATAGCAACCTGCCAGTAACTGCGAGGTAATCAAGAAAATGATTTCAGGCTCTTACTGCAGTGCCAAGAAAGGGAATGAAAGCCAGTGGCTATAAATTGAAACAGAGGAGAATCCAACTAGATATTGGGGAAAAAAAAAAAAAACCAACAACCAAACAAACAAAAAAACCATCACTAGAAAGACAATTGTACCCTGGAACAGGGGCTCAGAGGCACTGGGGAATTTCTGTCCTTAGGCTTTTTCAGGACCTGACCAGACCTGAGCAACCTGGTCCAAAAATCAGCGTCTACCCTGCTCTGAGCAGGAGATCGGTCTATAGACCTCACAAGGTCCCTTTTTGGCCAACTGATTCTATGATTCCAACTGAGAATTGCAGGTTTGTAGAACTTCGATATTTTGGTCTATGCACAAACATTGAAACTGTATCAAACAGGAAACCCTTATGAAAGTGAAGAGCTCTTTTGCCCTCTCAAATTTAGTAATTCTACATAAATACCAGAACCCACTTGCTTCAAATCCATCATGCAGCTGAGGCTTAGATGCGAGTTTTGATTTGTTCCAGATCAGTTTTTGTTGCTATATTTAATTACTTTCTCAGCTTTGCTCTGCAGATGTGGTTCCTAAGACTATTTAAAAGGAAAGAATACCCACACCCAGGCCCTTAGGAAGTAAGTCTCCGCTTCATTTCTGATGTATCAGAATTCAAAGCACTGATGTGCTCATTTTATTTGTGGTCTTTCACAAAGGACAAGAAAATTAGAATAACGAAAAACAGAGCAAACATCATTGATACATATTTCACAGCACCAAAAGGCTTTCCACTCAATTAATTTAAGCAGAGGTTTAATTAGAAAGCTCCTAACCCACCTGCTGAATGGAGAGCTTGAACTCTTTCCAAGTACTCATTTATTTTTTCTTGAATATTTTCCAAGTTGGACCCTGCCATCCCAGCATAAATCAAGGCCTGTGCAGCTTCCTGCAGGGAGAAGAATTTGAGACAAAGTTAATGTTTGCTGCCTAGAAAATTACTTTCCATAAACACATGGCCTACAGCAGCCATGAGTTGCATGAAAGCAAGCCCCTACATCTGCAAAAAGACTCAGTGGCTGCAGGGAAATTCTGCTGGAAAGAACAAGTTTCAAGTCATAAATGAGATCATGTTCAATTTCTGACACATGGGACAACCTATAAGACTATAAAAAAACCTTTGAGGTTCTATAAGGCCAGATCTTAGGCCTCTCTGTATAGTAATGCATGGAATTATGAGATTTTAAGTGAAATTTTTCAAGCATGCACTACAATCAGTTCAGTAAAGCTCAAAGCCACAAACTGCCCTTTATTTTTAAAGCTGCATATTTAAGGTTTTGGGGGAAAAAAAAAAAGCTATTCACAAGTTATTTGCAATTAATCTGATAATAATGAAAGTAAACCAATATAAAAGCTTTCAAAATCAAATGCATAGAATTTTGGTTTAGAGAGTCTTTTCCTTTAGTATTACTGACATAAAGCAATCAAATCTGGAGCGCCTGCAAATTTAAAGTTTCCTAGGTCCTCAAACTTTGTTTTTAAAATATTTGTATGTACACAAAACACTGGATATTGATGAAAGTCTACTTCCAAGAGGGAGCGTAGGCCCCCAGCTCAGAAGCACAGTACGTTATCTGCATTAAGGCTTTTTCCATACTGCACAAATCTATTAAGAAAAAAATGCCTTCAGTTGCATAAGCTGTCTATCCATTCACTAAAATTATGAAAAGCATGTAAGGTTTGGCAGGGTTGTAATAAACAGTCAGAGCTGACACAGTCTCAGAAGCATATGGAGAATCGAAGTTTGTCACTCACAAAAATGAGGATAAAAACCTTATTTTGCCCTCATTATTGGCATGGAAAAACCCCCACACTTTTGTGGCAGCACTCGTCTTCCCAGCAGCAGTGGAAGAGAGGAGGCGGTCATGTAGCATGCTGAGTATGTAGGAAGCAGAACAGCAACTAGAGAGCTGCTCCATAAAGATGGTCCTCAGAGAGGCTGCTCTACATAGGGCAAGCACAGAGCCATGGCCAGAGGGTCTCTTGCGTCCTTTATGGCCATGATTTTTGTCAAGCTTTGCATTTACTCCCATATGCATCTGCCTAGTTTGTCCAAGCTTAAAACTTGAACCTGATACAGCCTGTACTTGTTATGAGGATAAATTTTCACTGACAAGTTCACAGAACCAAATACTGCATATTTCCTGTCAACATCCATCACCATATTACATCACATAAAGTGTCCACAGCAACAGAAAGGTAAAGTACTGTGCCATTTATGTATAGCAATTAACTACCGTTAAGGTCTAGCATACAACTATTTTTTGAGGAAAAAATGCCCTACTGAGATCTGCTCAGAGGTTATATATATTTGTCTGTGACATACCACAAGTGCAGATTGACAAAACAGGTGCTGTATCATAATGGTAAGTTGTCTACATATGACACAAAGAACAAATGTGAATTTTCAAACTAGTGCTGCAAAAACAATGCATAATTGACGTTGCTTCTGTGGTTTCAAGCACAACTGTTCTGCCTGGTTTTAAGATGTAAACATAGTGAAAACAGCCTTTTATAAATTAAGGCTCTAAAGGACTGAAGCAGTTGACCAACTGCCTGCAGAGCCAGCACACCAAGTGACAAGGTGGACGTGCAATTCAGAATTGGTATTTATGATCTGTTCAATGCCACTGCTGTTCTTTGGCATGAGTAGTGCACCACAGTCACCCTCAGCTAACTACTGACCATCAGTTTGCAAGTTGCTAACTGCTGGTCAACAGTCAAACTTAGCAGCAGTCTTCAGCAGTTTTGCTGAAGTCATCAGGTGCTCAAATATGTTTCTGATATTTCTATATAGCACCATTAGCAAGTTACCCTAAGCTGGTTCACATGCAGCCCTCTTCTAGGGATCTATCAAAGTGACAGGACAGCAGGAAGCAAACAGCACTTGCTAGCCATAGGAACTTCATTCAGACAGGTTCATTTGTTGTTATCAGTAACAAATAGTAGCATTTCCCATGCTTCATCCTTAAGGTCAAGTTCTTGCAGAATAGAGTTCAGCACCCAACTTTTCCACATGCTCAGTAATTGCACCAGTAGGCTCTGAACTGCTTAAAGCAGTTGATAAAAAGTCAGTGATGGGCCAGAGCTTATTTGTACTGCGCAAAAAATACATTAAGTACCCCAAAATACTAGATGATAATTTGTAACTACTCTTGTTTAATCTAACATTGACAGTGATTCTTCAGGCAACATCCGGAGAGCCAAACCTATCTAGGCTAAATCATACATAAAAAATTAAGCTCTAACAATACCTGCTGAGTTTGCTCTCACTCCTCCTGATCACAACAGGTTTGAACGCCAACACCTTCACATATAATCTGACACAAGAGTCAATACCTAAACTTGGACTGCCAAGAGCCACCTGTTTGAATACCAAAAATCTTAGCTGCAGAGTTTTGATTCAAAGCTTTCCTCACACAAAGCAGTGTCCATAATCATGCTGCTCCGTGGCCTAGCTTTTGCAAACCAGAAAACATTTTCTAGATTACACTCTTTGTCATAAGTAGCTTGAAGTGCACCAAGACTGCTAGGGGAGCATTTTTGCACTTAGCAAGAATATTACCCGTATGCAGCAAGTGAAAAAGATTTTCCATACGCTGTACAAAAGTGTACAAGGGTGATTATTGGCACAAAAGGATTGTTTTCTTCTAAAGAGCATTTGATAATGTCTTCCAAATATACTGAGAAACATACTGTAATAAAGTAGTACTGCACACAGCTACCAGACCATATGCACACACTGCTGCTGATAAGCACAGAGTTTAACAGCATTATTACAGGTAACTGTAACTTTTGCATATATACATATACACATACTTTACATATATAAACTTATCTCACCCTACATTAACAACCAGGTTAAAAAAAAAAAGATCCTCCTCTTCCTATCCTTTCACACTTACATGCATAGGTCACTGTGATAATAACACTATGCTTTTTATACCTTTCAAAGACACCTAGTACTCATGAAGCAAAAGGCCAACTACAGAGCTGTAGGCAAGTTATGGAAGAGAATTACTTTGGCAGGATAATGGAATATGTGGAATGATTACTGCAACAAGGATAAACATGGCCTTCAAACAAATCCCTTCTCGCAGGTGAGAAGTAAAGCCAGCAGGATATGGAACTTTAATGTAACTTTCCAAAACATAAATCCAACAAAATGAGACAACTCACACAGGTAGAAAAATGCATAATGGTGGCACAGAAGCTACCAAATACCAGTAGTAAGTCTATAGATATTGAGCAAGACACTGAATCGACCTCATCACATCCTTGGTTACGCCAACCTGAAGCTGTATTGAAATAATAAAACCGCATTCCTAACAGAAAGAATATTCACATGTGGTTAAAAACATGTCACAGGTAGCTTGTGATCTGAAGCTAGCTTAGTGCGTAGCATCTTGTATTTCACTGTGTACTTCTCTACTTATTCGGTAACTGATTATACAACCGAGTTGTTTCCAGCTGCACGCTCAAGAGCTGCAATATGCCCACTTGCAGTTCTCCAAAATGCCCAGCGCTTACATCTCCAACATAAAATTGAACAGTCTTTCAGGCCTGGCGGGGGTAGGGGAGAGGCCAGGAATGAAAGCGGAGAACCGGCGGGGCTGAGACGTTTTCAGCCAGGTTGCGACAAAGCTTGCCGAGAAGCACGGAAGGGGTTGTGTCTCCAGCAGCTGGAAGAAGCGCCCGTACCCACTTTTCAAGTGCCGTAGAGGGCAGCGCTGGCCCTTAAGCCCCTCCGTAAACAGCAGCGCACGGGCAGTGCGCGTTCCCACCTAAAAATAAAACGCAGGGAAAACGCATTTCGCAACCTGCCCTAAAGGACGCTGCTCCTCCGGGGACAGACAAACTTTCGTCGCGCACGCCCGGCCTTCCGCTTTCTCCTCGGCTGGGCCCGCCACGTCCTCCCCGAGGCCAAGCAGCGCTCCCGTCTCCAGGACGTACCCGCCAAGGGAGGGGAGCGGCGGGGGGAGCCCAAACCCAGCGCACCTCTCCTCGCCGACAGGGCCGGGCCGGGCCGCAGGGGCGCGGCGGGCCACCCTTCCCTCCCCGGGCCCTCTGAGGGCTGAGGCGAGGAGCGCAAACCAACCAAGGGCCTCAAGGCGGCGAGGGGGAAGGGGACACCGGCGCCCTGAGGGAACCGGCTGCCGCCGGCCCCCCCCCGTACCTTGTAGTAGAAGACCGCTTCCTGGTAGCGCCCGCTCTGGTCCCGCTGCACCGCCAGCTGCGCGAACTTCACCGCGTCCATCTCTAGCGTGTTGGCATCCATGGCCGCTGCCCTCCCGGTACCACCACCGGCAGCGGCGGCAGCCCTCCTGAGCCGCCCACCCCACCGCCGGCTCCGCGCCCGCCCGCCCGCTTCCCCCGCCTGCCCGACCCCGCCGCCGCCGCTGGCCCCGCCCCCATCCCAACCGCCTTCTCCCTTGGCCACGCCCACCTGCCCTGACAGCGGCACCCGAGCCCGGCCGCGCCCCGCCCCGCCCCGGGGGGACGGAGTGCGCATGCGCCCAGTGGGTTTTTTTTAAAAAAAGGTGCGGGAGGGTTGTATTGCGCATGCTCGGGCACGCGTGAGGGGGCGGGGTTCTCGGGGGCGCGACGGGGAGGGCGGTGGCGAGGAAGGGTGGGGCGCGCGCGGCGTGGACGCACGCGGCGCTTGAGGCGGGAGCGCGCGCGGGGTGGTGAGGCCAGGCGAGCGGTTGGAGCGGGTAGGGGTGTTAACTGCCGTGTTTTAAAACTGAGTGGGGCGGTTTTTAGGGGTTCCCTCCCCCCCCTTTTTCTTGTTTCCTCACTTTTTAATGGAGGTGCTTCCAATACTTAGTAGCTCCTTCGAAGCCCTAAGCTGTAGAGGTGGGTGTTTTAATCCTTGTTGGTAGTTAATGATTGACTCTTGAGGGTAGTATTTCTAGCCTTAGAGCGTTTTTGGTGTATATCTGTATGTACAAGTGTAAAGTAGAAAGCAAGTAAGAAAAAGTGTTTAGTACTGCCCCCTCTTCAAAAAAAAAAAAAATCTTAACAGTTCTGGTCTGGTTCAGGTTGGTGGTTTTGTAGCCCCTCTTACATAGGATGTTCAGGACATTTTTCTTTCTTCCTTAGGAGCAGTTCAGGGGAAAACTTGGGTTGTTTGCATTACAGCACCTGCTTTCCCCTGTCCTGAGGCTGAGCTGCTCGGAGAGCCCTGGGCTGGGAAGCCTTGTCTGTATCACTTCTGGAAGCAGTGTCTTCAGGGCTGCGCCCTAGAAGGGTTGTGTCTGTGAGTTCATGAGTCGTGCTTTAGTGTGGAAACCAGTTCAGCTACACGATCATGCTTTCAGATTCTACTTAATATGGGGTGAGGCCCTTGAGGGGCAGGGTCTCTCCACAAGGAGCCACATGGCGAAGACAAAGGACGATGGGTGCAAGCTGCACCAGGAGAGGTTTCATCATGGTGAAGGGTCTAGAGAACAGGCCTTATGAGGAGCGGCTGAGGGAACTGGGGTTGTTTAGCCTGGAGAAGAGGAGGCTGAGGGGAGACCTTATCGCTCTCTACAACTACCTGAAAGGAGGTTGTAGTGAGGTGAGTGTTGGTCTCTTCTCCCATGTAGTTAGCGATAGGATGAGAGGAAATGGGCTCAAGCTGCACCAGGGGAGGTTTAGGTTGGAAATTAGGAAAAATTTCTTCACGGAAAGGGTAGTCAAGCATTGGAACAGGCTGCCCAGAGAGGTGGTGGAGTCACCATCCCTGGAGGTGTTCAAAAAACGGGTAGATGTGGCACTCTGGGACATGGTTTAGTCTAGTCTACCCTTGATTGGTTTAGTGTGGACTTGATAGTGTAGGTTAATGGTTGGACTGGATGATCTTAAAGGTCTTTTCCAACCTAAACGATTCTATGATTCTATGATTCTATAAGAAGGAAATGTTTTATAGTAAGAATGACCATTCGCTGGAACCTCCCCAGGGACATGGTAGAGTCCCCATTGCTGGAGGTTTTCAAGATGGTATTGGGCAGGGTGCTAGATCATCTTGTCTATGCTCTTTTTCTCACACAAGGTTGGACCAGGTGATCTTTCGAGGTCCCTTCTAACCTGGGCAATTCTGTGATTCTATGAGCTTTTATTTCTGCCTGAAAACACAGCTAGTAAGGCATTGATTTCATAAGATGTAAAGATACTGCTTGGCAATCTATTCTGAAGCTCTCCTTTATGAGTGTTTTCTGATGATAGATTTATTAAGAGGTGCAGCTAAATACAATACTAGGTACTGAAATACTAAAATGTATTATTTTTCCTCACTGATTTTTTTAATATAGAGAGTTAGTGTTCCCATTCTATCTTCTTCTCTTCCTTATCCCTTTTGTGCTTTACAGACTGCATTGATATAAACTGCAGTAATATTCGTGTAAAAGATGACTTGGTTTTTGTGATCTGTGATGTAGGGGGCAGTTTTTCATAGCTTTGCTTTTGGTTGTGCTCTTGATAAAGGTTGGTTGGTGTTTTGTGGGTTTTTTTTTCCTGTTTCAAAGTATGTTTTATGCTACTTACCTGAGCACTGGAAAGATCCAGATTATGCTAAAGATATACATATTTCTGAGTAAATACATATTGGATCAATATTTACTTAATGATACCATGAAAATGAACAGGAATTTCAGTCAAGGTCTGCTTCATTTTGATGTTCAGATATAATGGCATAACTTGTATAGGCCAAAATTAATTTGTGTATCATGGCTTCAGACTAAACCATTTATGGATCAAATGCAACTCAAGTTTCCAGAGTGACACACATGATGAAAAGGAGACTGAACTGGGCAGAACAACAGATAATGCTATTCCTTATTTAAATCTTCATGTCAAAAAAATTTATTCTGTTACATAAACTAAGATCTTTTCTAGCTAATTGAGATTTAGAAATGTCACTTGGGAGAATTAACTTTTCGCTACTTGATGGTCACTGGTGATTGGCCCTGTACAGATAATAAATGGCTTGCGTGTTTCTGTTTCTTCTTAGTCTGCTGTAAAATTCTACAAGAAGCTTTTAAATGTACAAAAAGTAGAGTAAGTTAGGGAGGTCTTGACTGTGGCTAAGACTTCATATGTATCAATTTTTTACTTTTGCTGCATTTTAGTTTTGGAGCCAGATATTAAAATTGGCTCCTTTTTTAGCTGAAGAAGCATCAGTTCTTTCCATCAATGTTGATGTATCCCAGACATTTACATTTTTATATCTATGATTAACTGTTGTCTTCCAAGATACTGTGCAGAAAATCACTTCTAGTTCTAACGTTATTAAATATCACATGATGTTATTATTTGTGCCGAAGGCAATAATAGGGAGTAGACAAACATTAGGGCTGATGATGATGGGCAGAAGCTTAATTGCTTCAGTCACTCAAAAGTTGGCTGGAAAAAGTGTTAACTACATGCACCTGCGGTAAGAACTCAGTCATGGAATCATAGAATTGTTTAGGTTGGAAAAGACCTTTAAGATCATCCAGTCTAACCATTAACCTAACATTACCAAGTCCACCACTAAACCAATTAAGGGGAGAATAGCAACGCCACGCCTCCTGGCTTGGTGGCTGGATCATTTATAATGAAAGTAAAACTAGGAATTATTAAGATTGGAAAAGAACCTCTAAGATCATCCAGTCCAACCATCAACCCAACACCACCATGCCCACTAAACCATGTCCCAAAGTGCCACATCTACCCGTTTTTTGAACGCTTCCAGGGACGGTGACTCCACCACCTCTCTGGGCAGCCTGTTCCAATGCTTGACTACCCTTTCCGTCAAGAAATTTTTCCTAATATCAATTCTAAACCTCCCCTGGTGCAGCTTGAGCCCATTTCCTCTTGTCCTATCACTAACTACTTGGGAAAAGAGACCAACACCCACCTCACTACAACCTCCTTCCAGGTAGCTGTAGAGAGCAATAAGGTCTCCCCTCAGCCTCCTCTTCTCCAGGCTAAACAACCCCAGTTCCCTCAGCCGCTCCTCATAAGACTTGCGCTCCAGACCTTTCACCAGCTTTGTTGCCCTTCTCTGGACACACTCCAGCACCTCAATGTCTTTCTTGTATTGAGGGGCCCAAAACTGGACACAGTATTCCAGGTGCAGCCTCACCACTGCCGAGTACAGGGGGACAATCACCTCCCTGCTCCTGCTGGCCACACTATTCCTGATACAAGCCAAGATGCTGTTGTCCTTCTTGGCCACCTGGGCACACTGCTGGCTCATGTTCAGCCGGCTATCAACCAACACCCCTAGGTCCTTTTCAGTCAGGCAGCTTTGCAGCCACTCTTCCCCAAGCCTGTAGCGTTGCATGGGGTTGTTGTGATCCAAGTGCAGGACCCGGCACTTGGCCGTGTTAAACCTCATACAGTTGGCCTCAGCCCATTGATCCAGCCTGTCCAGGTCCCTCTGCAGGGCCACCCTACCCTCCAGCAGGTCGACACTCCCACCCAACTTGGTGTCGTCTGCAAATTTACTGAGGGTGCACTCAATCCCCTCATCCAGATTGTTGATAAAGATGTTAAACAAGGCTGGCCCCAAAACAGAGCCCTGGGGAACACCGCTCGTGACTGGGCACCAACTGGACTTAACTCCATTCACCACAACTCCCTGGGCTCGGCCACCCAACCAGTTTTTTACCCAGCGAAGAGTACACTGCTCCAAGCTATGAGCTGCCAGTTTCTCAAGGAGAATGCTGTGGGAGACAGTGTCAAAAGCTTTACTGAAGTCTAGGTAGATGACGTCCACAGCCTTTCCTTCATCCACCAGGTGGGTCACCAGGTCATAGAAGGAGATCAGGTTGGACAAGCAGGACCTGCCTTTCATGAACCCATGCTGGCTGGGCCTGATCCGTTGGTTGAGCTGCACATGCCTGTTGAGCGTACTCAATATGAAACACTCCGTAACCTTCCCTGGCACCGAGGTCAGGCTGACAGGCCTGTAGTTCCCCAGATCCTCCTTCCAGCCCTTCTTGTAGATGGGCATCACATTGGCAAGCCTCCAGTCATCAGGACCTCCCCTGTTAACCAGGACTGCTGATAGATGATGGAAAGTGGCTTGGCAAGCTCCTCTACCAGCTCCCGCAGTACTCTTGAGTGGATTTCATCTGGCTCCATAGACTTGTGAGCATCCAGGTAGCATAGCAGGTTATTAACTACTTCCTCCTGGATTACGGGGGCTCCGTTCTGCTCCCTGTCCCTGTCTTCCAGCTCAGGGGGCTTAATACCCTGGGGATGACTGGTCTGGCTATTAGAGGTAAAGAAGGCATTAAGTACCTTGGCCTTTTCCTCATCCTTGGTGACAATGTTCCCCCCCTGCATCCAGCAAAGGATGGAGATTCTCCTTGGCTCTCCTTTTATTGTTGATGTACTTATAAAAACATTTTTTATTATCTTTTACAAAAGTGGCGAGATTGAGTTCTAGCTGGTCTTTTGCTTTTCTAATTTCCTCCCTGCATGACCTAATGAGATCCCTGTACTCTTCCTGAGTTGCCCGCCCCTTCTTCCAAAGGCAGTAGACTCTCCTTTTTAACCTGAGTCCCAGCAAAAGCTCCCTGTTCAGCCAGGCCGGTCGTCTTCCCTGCCAGTTGGTCTTACGGCACATGGGGGTCACAAGTAAGAGCACCCTCTGGAGAAGCCAGTTCTGGTAATTGCCAATGATACTGATTGTTGTCCTCCATTTGTCATTGCAAGTGTTGGATTCTACCTACCTGACAAGGGCCTGCTCTACAGGTACTGGGGAACCCTATTTTTCTCTGAGCTTGTATTCATTTAAACTTGTCAATCATCCTCCACCCGGTACTTCTGCATTATAGTGTTACACATCTTTCCCCTCTTTCCCCCCCGCCCAATTTGCTCCGCCTCCCTATTGTTATAATTCCTATTCTAACATCCCTACAGGTCTCCTGGCATCCTGTCCTGTTAATATCCCTTTTTCCACTGGCACAAACCCAGGTTCCACGCCCAGGTCCTGCTCTGCCTCAGTTTTTCTTGTCTTTGGTGATATTTGCTCTGAATATCCCTTGCTTCCTACTGTCTATTTATGTGCCTTCCTTCCTAACCTCATCTAATACTAGCTTTCTTATCTCTCCTTCCTGCCTGCCTTTTGCAGTCAATATGCTCTGAGGAGATCATAGCTGTGTATGGTGTCTTTATCTTATTCCCTCCAGCTCTTGCCTTTTTGCAGAGGCAATATCAGATGAAGAAATTCAGGTCTCTATTTCTCTTTCATACTCCTTTGCTCCTAATTAGACAGAATCAGCTCATTCTCATTTGTCCTCCTTCTTTGAGTTTTCATCCCGTTTTTTCTCCTATAATGCTATAATTTGCTGTCTCCCAGCTCCTCTTCCTGCCTCCTGATTTTGATTCTTGCTTCTCTGCCTCTTCCTCTCCTCATTTTTCCAAACATACGCTGTAGGGGAGGACATTTGCATGTTGGTGATGGTTCTTACCTAAATTTTGCATATTACCTTACCTTTTTTCATTTGACTACAGGCATAGCTTTTAATGCTCCCAGGTGTTAAAAAAACAAAGCCTCAAAACTTTGATGTAATTTGGTCTTTCACATGTATTGCTATCAGGTGTCTGTGTTGGAATTCCTTCATGGTTACTTTCGCTCTGTCTATGGTGGCAATACAGAGTCAGAACACAGGCCACTCTAGTCCTGTATTGCCCTGGCTGGAGTGTAGTTGATGCTTATGGAAGGAGTACAAGAATAGGGCAAATTCCGAGTAGTATTCTGTCTTGGTTTCCTACAGCCTGTGGGTTGAACTCACATCATCGCTTCAGATACCTCTTGCTGTGCTTAATTTTAATGAATTGGTCTAATTGTTGCTTTAGCACGTTTTGATTTTGGTGTTCAAAACACTTTGTGGGAATTTGCTCTATAGTTTAAATTTATTGTATGAGATAGCATACCCTTTTTTTTTTAAAAAAAAAAAAACACACAAATCCCCCCGCCCCCCGTTGCTCAGTTTGATTTTTTGCCCCCTCTCCCTTGATCATGAGAAATTATGATCACGTCCCGTGCATATTTTAGGTTGCCCATAAGTTTGTGTTCTTCTTTGCTATCTCTTTCTTCAGTTATTTCTTTCTTTATACATTTAATCTCTGTTTGAGCAGAATCCTCTCAATACCTTTGATTTATCCTTCAGGCTCTTTTCAGTCTCCCCTGTGTTTTCTTTGAGATGGGGTGAGCAGAATGGTGTGCAGTATTAGAGTTGTATCATTAATTTTGTATCCTGCTGTATTGTTTTATTCTGTTTCTTTCATAATGACTTCTAACACTGTATTAGCCTTTTTAACCACTGCTGAGCATTGACTAAAGTTCTGAGAACTCTCCAGTATGACTCATCTTTCCCAAGAAAGGACAGATAGTTTAGCATCTGTCATTATGTACTTAATGTGGTGTTTTATCCCCTGTGATTTTAACAGCATTTAATTTTACAGGCTGTTTATTACATACACAGTGATACGAGATCCTTGTACAACTTTCTGTAGTAGGCCTTCACAAACCAGAGTATTCGTATCACTTGCGTACCTCTTCACCTTATTATTTCCTGCCATTTTCAGATAACTTCTGAGTTTTTACAGTAGTTGACCACTTTGTTCAGAAACGGAGGTTGGATGTGCTGTGTTCAGGTTCCATAGAGACCTCCCCCATTGCCATGTTAAGAACTGGCATCCCCTATATTTTACCAATGATTAAATTTTCCTCCATCATCTTGTTAAAGAAAGGCACTGTGTGGGAAGCCTTAAGTGCCCCTGTACTGAACCCCCTGCCCTTTCAAATTCTTGCTCTCTTATAAGTGACATAAGAAACTGTCCTTTCCCTAGCACTCTCCTTTCACAAGGTGCTTTCAAAACCTCTACATGAGATGCTGCTCATATGCTGAGCCTATTGGTTAGCCAGGACAGTGTTATCTCTTTGCTTCTGTGGACTGGACTGCTTTATGTCTAGTCATGCTACAGGTAATTGCCTTCTATTTTTGCAGTTCCAAGTACGACAGGACTATGATAGAAGTGTCACTACTGTGGAATAAATAATAAAATTAATCACTGTATTGGACCCACCCCTTTCATGTAATTTCTATTATTTTAGTCCTGTTAAGTATGTTGAATAATCTCTTCATTCTGCATTAAAAGATTGTAAGCTTTTGTTATCCGGTTTGATTCAGTACAGTTGCCCCAGGTAAAATTATTTTAGGCATGCGATAGTTAATATTTTAAAGAAGTGGGCAGGCCTTAGACTTAGAGGCATGCACCAAAGTGGCAAGAAGTTAAGGAAGGTAAAATAGCTCACTAAACAATGACTGCTGTTTGTTGAGAACATTGTTGAAAGTGAATACGTGTTTCATCAATAAGTTGTTGAACCTATATATGCAATTGCTAAATGGATTCTGCAATAATTTAGAGAAATGTTGCCTATGTTTTTATCAGCTATGCAGGAGCAACTCCTTATATCTGTATTTGTGGGCCTGCTTTGTTTGGGCTGTTGCAGAGGAAATCTCTTTTAAGAGATGACTGGAGTTTGTGTATATTCTTTAATGCATAAAATGTTTCCTTAAACAGACTATCTGATCTTGACCTATTTTTATGCTAAGTACCACCAATTTATTGTTACATAGAGTACCTAAGTATTGTGTTTTCAGGGCTGAACCTGTTGATTATATTAAACTCTTTTCACTTCAAAATGAAACTTTCCTTGTTTGAAGGCTTCTGAATCTGAACCCAGACCCTGATTTCTACTGATGGTACTTCTGTGAAATTAAGATGGCAGGTAAAGCGCAGCTGAAAATAAAGCCTTTAAGTGTGTATATGGTATTTTAATTATTAATATTCTAGAAAGCGCTTCTATTGATAGGGCTGTGAATATATGAAGCTACTTGAAAAAAGGGTTCAATTATATTACACCACTAGATGTCCATCTACTGTTAGATTGAAGCTAGAAGTTTTTGCATGGTTAAAAGAACAGATATTGAACAAATATGGTTTTAGTTTGGTTCTGGTTTATTTACAAGTGTGGCTGAAGTTGCTTTGGTTTGTTTTGGTTTTGAAGTTTTCTTGACTCAGTCACAGAGATTTTAGATTTATTTTTTGTAGTCAAACATCCAGTATCCAGACTGGCCAGAAGTTTTGGGTCCCCCTGCCCCCTGAAGACTAGAGAAATAGCAGTATGAAATATAAAATCTTGTTACTGTAATTCTGTAGATAATTTTTTTTATTAAATAGCACTGTTTCAGCAGAGATTGTTGCAGTCCTCTAAAATTTCTTAAATGAGTTTCTTACAGAAAGTACTATGATTCTCTAAAAGTAGAGGGTTCCTCTTTACACAGTTAAAATACTGACTCTTAACTTTATAGGCTGTAATTTGTGGCATCTGTTTGGAAGCAAATGGGCACAATGATAGGGACTGGGATCCTAACTATGGAAACAGGGAAGAACAGTGAGAAATGTATGTTGATGGAAACAATATTCCTCATCTTCGTAGTTAATAAGCACACTTCGTTTGGGAATTGCACCTGCAGGTTCTTTCTTCTGACTGTCTTGACTGGGAAAAGAAGCTTAATAATGAAATTTTATATGAAATAAGTTTGAGTGGAAGGCACCAATGACACTATGAACTATTGCATTAACTAAGAGATCTCCACATGCTATTTATGCATCTATATAATTAATCATGTGCATCATAGTCTGATGTAATCTTGTGTAAAAAATAAGAAAAATTTCTGCAGTGGGTTACGGTGGGATGGCATTTCTCAATTTACTCAAAATATTCTTGGGTTGATGACTCTTTGAATTTAGTCATCAGAGAATTGTAGAAAATGTTAAATCCTGAAACTATTGCGGTCCTCTCCCCTCTACTTAGATTTCAAAGATGAATTCTGTGGTTTTAGGAGTCAACAAAACTTGGGTTTGGTCTGTGCAAAATTTGGTAACATTTTAAGAAATGCAGACTATTAATGAAGCAGAGCCAGAATCTTTGTTGTGCTTTCTAAAGGAGGATAATATACAAATATGGATTGCAGTAGGGAGAGCAATACAAGTTTTGTTCAAGGCTCATACACGTGAGCTCTGACGTGTTAAGGCTTCATGAGTGTATTGAACTGAGGTGAAGTTTTGAGTCTGTTGAATGACTTTGCCAGGGACAAGATTTCCCTTTTTAGGGACTGGTGAGAGACTAATGTAACTGTGTTTGATAATCAAAGGTCTAGCTGGAATCATTAGTGCCAAAAAAAATTGTTAAACACTATTTTTTTTCTGTTGTGTGACATGACAGGTGTGATAAAAATAGGAGTCAGTACAATATAAAGGTGAAATGTAATTCGTATGTTGTCTTTCACTTATTTATGTTGACATGGGACCAGAAGAGTTACTCTGTTGTGCACCAAAAAGTATCTAGCATGCTGGTCAGTATGCTCTTTGTACTTTAGTTCAGTTTCTTGCCATGAGCTATCTCTTCTGACTTTTCTTCTTTTATTGCACTCACTGTCTACTTCTCAATGCTAATTTTCTCCATTCAGTAAATGAGGTACAATAAATACGTATATACAACAGTGTCTTAATAAAAGCTAGATTGTCACTTAACAGCAATTCTTTTCTTCCTTTGTGCTGCATTACACACCCAGGAAGTGCTCTGGAGCAAGCTAACACCTGAGCACTGATAGTTTCTTGCTATTAATGTCCCATGTTACTCCTCAAAATTGTCAAAAATGATCAAAATAATGAACATAGCCCTAGTTAATTTTCTCAGTTTCAAGGACAGAAAGGTTCTAAAACAGATGCTGCAATGCACCTCTGTCATCTGTTGAAAAACATTTCTGTAAAGAAAACAGTATTATTTACAAGATAGCAATTTTTTACCAGAAGCAACTCCTGAACAGTTTATATTGGCTGATTTTTTTTATTTTTTAAGAAAAATAATAAATAATTCAGACTCTATGCATTGAGGGGGAGGGGGCTTTTTTTAAGGTGCTATTTATTTTCTCATTTCCGATGAAGGGGTTTTTAATTAGCATGAATAATATTACTTGCAAGAGAGTTGAATTTAATCAAGCAAGTCCTTTACTGAAACAGCTTGTTATACTGTAAGATTTGTACTCCGAAAGGAATTATAAATTTAAAGCTTTATTTAAAGCTTTATACACATTCCTTATTGTGATGGGTTGGCTTCAGCTAGCAGCCAAGCTTGCACAGTTCCACCCCTATAGCAGGACAGGGTTGGGGGAGGAACAGAGAAAATGGGAAGAACAGGAGTGAGAAAACTTATGGGTCAAAATAAAGACAAGGAAGTCATGCACCAGTTACTGTTGTTGGCAAAACAGGCTCCAGTTGGGGAATTTAAATTAATTTATTGCCCAGTAACAAACATTTAATGACTGATTTGGGCATTGGAAAACAAAGATAACAAACACTTAAGCACTTTGGGAAGACACTTCTTCCCCTTTCACTCCAGACACCTCTCCTCCTTCCTTAACTATTGATGCAAGTTACACTTAGTACATTCAGTGAGCTGATGCAGGAGTTAAGGGTCAATATGTAGTGTTTCTCTTTGCTGCTCCTTGTTTCTCTTTTCTTCCGCTGGTCCTTTGTACTTACTTGTTTGCTGTGCTCTAGTGTGGGTGCTCCACCAGCTGCAGTCCCCTCGGGGGCGTGTACCTCCTCCAGCATGGAGCACCTCCTACTCCAAACTTGTTGCTGTTTTGGTACCCTACATTGGTGTCCTTGGTCTTAGCTTTTTCTGCCTTTTCTTAAAACTTTTTGCATAGAGGTGCAACCAACTTTGACTGTCTCAGCTTTGGCCTGCAGTGGGTCCATTGCTGACCCAGCTGTGTCTGACACAGGGCAGCCCCATACCTCTTCTCACAGAGGCCACCCTGCAGCCCCACCACCACTACCAAAACCTTGTCCTTTATACCCAGTACACTCATAAAGGGATTAGCTTTAAGGCAAGTAAGAGTTAGATTACTACGAATAAGAATACTCTTTTTCCTCAGATTTGTTAGCAGGCAAAGCTAAGATAGTCAGTTGGACTGGATTAGTTGCTATTTGATTTTGCACAGGTAAGGTGTGACTGAAGACCTGTTGGAGGGTAATGAGGCTCATAGAGAGCTTGCATGGAGTTCAGGGTTCCCATTCCAGGGTTACCCTGTGATATTTGCAGCAGGTGTACCCTGAAGTGAAGGTTGTAGGTTAAACTAAATCCACAGCTGCAGAAGGAAGCAGTCCCTGCTGCCTAAGCTGATGTTGCCGCATCCCACAGGGAGGACCCCTGTTAAAGACCCAGTTGCAACATGTTGGTGATCAAGGGAACGTAAGTTAGAACTACTGATACCTCCTGTGCTTTGTCCCTCAGGTACAGGTGGTATGCCTCTGTGGCTGCTGGTCTTGTGAAGGTTTGGGTATTAAAAGTGTTGGCTTCTGCTGATGGAAGGATGTTCATGTAAGAATGTGTTTTCACCAGCAAAGCTATGGTGTCAACTTGGTGAGTATCTGCTACACTGTGCCAAATACCATGTAAATGCTTTCACCCTGCAATACTAAATAGTGTGAGATGAGTGAGCAGGAAAAACTACTTTGTGCATACTGTCTTTGAGAGCGTAATGTGCCTGGGGCAACTGCTGATGGAGTTTACCCTTGACCTTCCCAAACAGTAATTTTGTTTGCATATCATACTCTTAATTGAGAGTGTCTCCTTCACATGCATGATTGGTCTCTCTTGACTCTCTCCCTGCCCCCTTCCTCTGAAGCTTATATCTTATGTTATATGCTAGGTTCATCTGAATTGAACTCACTTTCAATTCCAAGCCATTTGGAGAAGCTTGGCAGAGGTGGTTTTTCCTGTAGAATATGACATCTGAGACGTCATTTTATCTAGGTAGGAGTTCAGGGTGCAGTATGATGTACTGTAATGTCTGGAGCAGATGTTTGTTTAGTGCCTGCTTCCTGTAAACACTGTGGCTGAGGAAATTCTATCAAACATCCATTTCTGAACTGCATCTATAACTGTCTGACTGTGTACACGGTAAGTATCGATGGCTGTTTCGGAGAGACTGCACACATGTTGTAAAAGAGACTCCAGAATCTGAAAAAAAGTGCTTCCTACTCTTGCAGCTGAATCTGGGCAGGCGGAATTCATTGGTCTACCATTTGCAAGACTGGTATCATATCCCTTGATGAGGAGACCAATCCTACATTGCACTCAAGCTTTGATCATTCTGTGGTTCGATAGCATGTTTTAACACGTCTAATAGATTACAAATATATCAATGTGGGTTAAACTTCAACTTTGATTTAAGCATGGAAATGCCCAGCAATGTGGAAGGTTTGAAGAAAATTCACAACATTTGGATTTAATTAAAAGGCCAGCTGAGTGGACTGTGGGGAGCCTGATTTTCTTGGCAAATCCTTGGGATCACTGTGTTCTCTTGTGGATCACAAGTAAGTTGGTTTGATGGAAGACTGGATAGTTTATAATTCTGTTGATACCGATAGAATTGTAGAATCGTTTAGGTTGGGAAAGACCTTTAAGATCATCCAGTCCAACCATTAACCTACACTATCAAGTCCACACTAAACCAATCAAGGGTAGACTAGACTAAACCATGTCCCGAAGTGCCACATCTACCCGTTTTTTGAACACCTCCAGGGATGGTGACTCCACCAGCTCTCTGGGCAGCCTGTTCCAATGCTTGACTACCCTTTCCGTCAAGAAATTTTTCCTAAGATCCAATCTAAACCTCCCCTGATGCAGCTTGAGCCCATTTCCTCTTGTCCTATTGCTATTTACTTGGGAGAAGAGACCAACACTCACCTCACTACAACCTCCTTTCAGGTAGTTGTAGAGAGCGATAAGGTCTCCCTTCAGCCTCCCCTTCTCTAGGCTAAACAACCCCAGTTCCCTCAGCTGTTCCTCATAAGACTTGTGCTCCAGACCTTTCACCAGCTTTGTTGCCCTTCTCTGGACACACTCCAGCACCTCAATGTCTTTCTTGTATTGAGGGACCCAAAACTGGACACAGTATTCCAGGTGCAGCCTCACCAGTGCCAAGTACAGGGGGACAATCACCTCCCTGCTCCTGCTGGCCACACTATTCCTGATGCAAGCCAGGATGCTGTTGGTCTTCTTGGCCACCTGGGCACACTGCTGGCTCATGTTCAGCCGGCTATCAACCAACACCCCCAGGTCCTTTTCGGCCAGGCAGCTTTGCAGCCACTCTTCCCCAAGCCTGTAGCGTTGCATGGGGTTGTTGTGATCCAAGTGCAGGACCCGGCACTTGGCCGTGTTAAACCTCATACAGTTGGCCTCAGCCCATTGATCCAGCCTGTCCAGGTCCCTCTGCAGGGCCACCCTACCCTCCAGCAGATCGACACTCCCACCCAACTTGGTGTCGTCTGCAAATTTACTGAGGGTGCACTCAATCCCCTCATCCAGATTGTTGATAAAGATATTAAAGAAGGCTGGCCCCAAAACAGAGCCCTGGGGAACACCACTCGTGACTGGGCACCAACTGGACTTAACTCCATTCACCACAACTCTCTGGGCTCGGCCACCCAACCAGTTTTTCACTCAGTGAAGGCTACGCCTGTCCAAGCCATGAGCTGCCAGCTTCCCAAGGAGAATGCTAAAGTAATGCTGTTTGCACTGCATAGGAGTGCAGCAGAAAAAATAATGACATTGAAGTCCTGGGGGCACAAATGTATATGTAATGGTGGACTTCATTCAGTTGTTGCATATTCTAAACTTTATCCTTGAAAATTTCACTAGGATTAAGTTGTTCATGTGCATAAATGTTTGTACAGCTGGAACAAAAGAAATTATATCCACTCTACATTTGAATCCCTTAACCATAACTCTCCAGCTATTGATGAAACAAACATGCCAAAAAAATCTAGTCAGTTTTCAAATGAAAAGCCAGCTATTATTTTTCCTTCTGTAAGTAACCAGAGTCTCCCTTTACTCCTTTGGGACCATTGTGCAGCATGTAACTGTGTGATAAAATAACACTGAGTAGAATCTAGTATGTAGTGGGTTTTATCATCCTCATTACAGGATGTCTACTCTGAACTACCAAAATAAAACGAGTGAGTACAATCAGAAGGAATAAAGGACAGAAAAACATTACCTGGAAATGTCACTTCCAGTCTGGCTATCATATCCTGTAAGCTGTCCACCTGGTGGTGGCTTTGCATGTGACTGTCTCATTTTTATTGAATTTTTACTTATGCTTCAAATGTTTTAAAGTTTAAAGCCAATAGGATATTTGTTTGGTTTTCAGTGAAGTAACATCTACTTTGGAAGACTGAGTGAACAGAAGGATGGTATGAAAATGTCCCTCAGAACTGAGACAATTCCTGTGCTTTGTTTATTTTTTAAGTACTGCAGGCAAGGAACGTGGCACTGAATGTGATCTGGAAACCAGAACTGGGACCTCCAGCAGTATTGGTAGATGAACCCTTCTTTGCCTGTTTTGCTTCCTAGAAACAGACAAAGGAGCAGTTTAGAGCGGAACTGGAGCAGTCTGGAAGTTATAACTGTTTAGGACAAAATCCCCAGTGTTCTTTACAGGAAATTGTTACAAATTACTTATGCATGTGCTTTTTTAAAGTGGACTCTACTGTTGGAGCTTAACTTCGGGCTCCCTGCAATGATTTTCTTTAACCTGAGTTCTAAGAGGAATCTTTGTATTCTGTATGACGATAAATTTGTCAGATCCTTGGTTTAGCAAAAATTTTTCAAATTTTTCCCCCGTCCCTGGAAGTCTGTGTGAGAGATGTGCTGCTAGAAGAGCTCTTGTCCTTAGGCAAGTATGAGTGCCGTTTGGTAAAAATCAGTGTTGTTCTTTAACAGGCATAATCTTTTGCTTTTCAGAGGCAATAAAATAAAACGCTACAGCAGGGCTGGATGGCTTGCTTATCTTTTGATGGCAATTTTAGCATTTGGATAACTAGCTGTAAAAGTGTGAATGGCAACAGTTAATATGACCAAATGTCCCTGTAAGCTGCTATCCTGTCTCTGACAAACAAATGCATCTGTATAAAGCAGAGTACAAGAACACAGAGAATACTCAAGGATCAGGAACTCCTAGAGCTAAAAGGTAGCATCTTTATATTTAATGACCTCTGATATACTTTACTTTCAATTTGTCCACTCTTCCTTTGTGCTTATCTGAACTCTTGGCATTCACATCCTGCTGCAAAGCGTTCCACAACTTAAGTACCCGGTACGTGAGCTTCCATGATGCTTGCTGTGAATCTGCCAGCATCTAGCTTCAGTTGATGTCCTGTCCTTTTGTTGAAGAGACGTTGTCTCCAAGCTGCTCATGACTTTATAAAAATCTGTCATATCTTTACTCAGTTGCATTTTTTTCCACTAGACTGAACAGTCATTTTGCACTCGGAAGTCTTCCTGTACCTTTGGTTTAGCCTTTTTACCCTGCTCTGTGCTTGGATGAATCTGGTGAGTTAGTGCTGGTCTCTGAAATCACTGTTACTTTACACACCTGGGTACATGGGGATTTGATCACATGGGACAGAAAAAGGGCAGGAAAAAGAACACATGGGCTTGAAAGGTCCGAGTTGTCCAGTCAAGTTCTCTTGTAATTAGAGGCAACTATGCAAGCATTGCTGCTTCTTTCTCTCTCATGTGACACCCTGTGATAAACTTAGGCTCTTCAATAGATCAAAATCTTCAAACGATATGTCAGAAAAACAAAAGTAAAAAACAAGCAAAAGCAATGTTTAGGTGAGGGTGATATGGGTTATAAAACTCTAAAAGGAAATAAAAAAAGAATTAAGGGTGTGCAGTTGTGAATGTTTTATTAACTTGATCTCATCTCATCTTTATGTACCAATCAAGTGGGAAGTATTCCAGTTTATATAAGAGAGCTCAGTAAACCCTCCATTCTTAGGAACATTGCAAAGGTAATTTTGCCAGATGTTCTAATTTCCTTTCTTTTGTATGAAAACCAGTGATTGCCAGAGGAGGAAAACATATTTCTGTAAAAGATGGGGGTGTCTCTGAGGATTTTCTTTACATGTCCTTTGGCCGAAATTGCTGTTATTGTCACTAAATACCAAAAATTGCCACAGCAAGGTTGGACTTCAGTAATTACCTACGTAAAAAACCAAGAGTTAAGAGACAAAGCAGAATGTATAGCCTTAAATTTTAGAATACTTTTTTTGCTGTTAAAGCTGTAGAGGTTTTACTTATTACATTTCCTGTTTTGAAATACTCAGCCTTTTCAGTATCTGTAGTAGGACACAAAATTAATCAAATGGAAATGTAGTTTATTACTCAATGTATAGTCTTCTAGACACTGCACATGCATTCAGATCAAGACCCTAAAGAAATGATGAAGATTTAATTTGCTGGAGTGAAAAATGTAGTGATGCAGGGGTGGAACGGTAGTGTGCAGGTAAGGGCAGTTGAGTGTTCACCATAAGCCTGAGTTTGATCCCTTCCCAATCACACAAAAATTGTGTTGGGCTCAAAACCTAACCTCAGCAACAACAAAGTAAGCCTGTCTATTGCTTTCCCTCCCCTCCCCAGTTTGCTTCTATCTATGAAGTACCTTAACGTTTCCAGCAACGTATGCAAAAATCAAGCAGGCTCCCAAGAGACCTAGTTAAAAGCTTTGCTATTCTTCATAAGAAAATCAATTATACAGTAGTTTTCTTTTGACCCAGAAAATTATATTGTGCTTTGAGTTAATTAAGGAATAAAGACTGATCTTGCATTTAATTGTGAAAGGGTATACAGATGCAGTGATTTGTTAGACTGGAATGGGTTTAGTCCTAGGACTCAGTTTGGTTTGGTATTTTAATGAGTTGTTCTGTAGGAACACAATAAACTTATTAATACAGAGTATTAATTCACCTCTTCCTGGCTTCTACAATGCAGATATAAAGCTCCCTGTAATGATATTCATGTAATGGCTTCAATCCTCTCAAACTAAGTGACTCTTTTCTTCTACTTGAAACAGGTAGCCACCTAAGGCATCAGACTGTTGGCATGGTAGCTTGTCTGTGTTAGAAAGGGTGGGAATTGTTTTTTCCAGCAGCTAATGCTGCTCCTCTGGCCCTGTTCCTTAACTTCACTAAGCCTTGCCTAGTTTCTTATAATTTAATTCTCCCAATCTGTTCTTTCCTTTTATTTAAAGCTAGCATTCTTGACATGTGATGTAAGCCTGCATGCAGATGTAACTGCATGTTTTTTTGTATTAGGCAGTATTTTGTATTAGCTTTATTTGAGAGGATAAAGGAGTTCAGTGTTAATCAACTAATGGGATTAGATCATCTCATATCAATGTCAGCTACCCAGTTTTCTACAGGTAGATATTTGTGTTCCCTAGTTTTGCCACTGTTCTTTGACAACATGCGTTTGCTGCTGGAACTACTGTGGAGCCATGAGATGTCACTGCAGAGTTGAAAACTGAGCCAGTGATATTTGTAAGAAGTTAAAAAAGTCAGTTTCTTGAATGTGTTTTTATGAAGAATTTTCACCTTCCCTTCCTGATGTATCAAATATGATTTTCCTAGGGAGTGAGGATTTCTTATCTGTACAGGGTTAAGGCATCACCTGTGTATTGTCATCCCACGAATGTGCCACAGGACCATGGTGGTCCAGAAACTTTTTCAGGTATTCTGCAAATAGATATGGTTTGAATGATCAATCGGGAAAGGGCAAATATTCGGCAATGTCAGTCCCATACACTGACCAGTGGGCTCTCTACCCCCCAGGTACAGGAGAGATTAGCAAAATATTACAGTATTTGATACCTGAAATCAGTTGTTCAATAAAAGGCACAATAAAATTGTGCAGCTGTGCTGCAATGGTAATTTAGCCTGCTACAGCCAGTGGTAGATCTGACATGTCTTTGGAACGAAAAGGATAGCAGATGAGCCTTTATTTACCTTTTAGGACAATGGAGTGTAAATGGCGATGCATCAAGCTGATGAAACTAAACATCATCACCCTTTCAGGTGGGATGTTTGCCTTACAGCAAACGTTTGGGGTTTTTTTTTTTGGGTAGTGTGGTGTTGCTAGTGCAACACTGTAGTGTTCCCAGGTCAAATCTGTGTCAGTGCTTTTATTGTTTTGTAGGAAACTGGCATTTAGTGAATGGCTTATAGCTCTGCCTCTCCACTTCTGACAGACCAATATCTTGTAATTTACAGGGGAAAAGGAAGATAGTTTTTCCATTATCCTTTAATTTATCCTTGATTTTATTTATTCCATAAATAAGGTTTACAAAATGAGATGAAACTATAGTAGAAGCTTTACCACATGAAGTTTATTAGGCAAACTTAATGATGCAACTCTGACTAATCAACTGATGCTCTTGGTGATATTTTTAAATTGATGTTAAGGTTGAAAACAAAACAATTGTGGCAGACTGACAGGCCCTGTCTTCACATGTATTTGCACTATATGTGGTACATGTATGTGGGCAAAAGCTGCCCTCTAAGGCAGATGTAGAAGTTAGTAAATCACAGAATTTTTACTTTGTTTAGTCTGTTCACATCGGTGCTTATTTTCAGGTAAACGGACAATTTCTATCTGACTTAAAATTTGCATGATTTATCACTTTCAGATGCCAGGTTGATGTGTTTGCATCCTGTCCGTTGATTAAAAAAAGAAAAAAAATATTACGCATTTAAAGGTATACTTTGGGGTTAAAGATTCTGATGCAGATCCTGAACCGTGTTGGGCAACTACAGTGTCCCTTAAGTCAAATATTAAACTTCTTAGCAGAATCTTGAGCAGATTCACCTCATTTGCTGTGATCTATTTTTCATTGCAAAAAAACTGCAGAAAGCACAAAAAATTGCTTAAATGTACTTCCTTGAGCATATGTACTACAAGTTATTTGCCTGTCTACCCTGAAAGCTGCTTTCATCTGAGATCTGCACAGTCTCATGAAAAAACAGGATGGTGTCAATCAAGTATGAAACTACTAGACTTTCAGGAGTGCACCTATGTGAATGTGCAGCCATGAGAAGGATGATTCAATAAGAGATAGTGTATATTTGCTGTCATTTAGTCCTTTCTCACTGCATTCTTAAATTTTTCAAGTGGATGAACTAGCTTTTCTCACGACCAGCCCTCAGGACTGTAAGTTTAGTGGTAGCTTTGCATGTAAATTTCCAAATTTAAGTTGACAGTGATGACAGCACTAGTTTTGATGGATTGAGCATGTAGAGAATAAGAGAAGAGTTATGAAGAAGGACAACTTGAAATTTGGGGCCTGGAGTCAATGTCATGATAGGACTCTTTTCTCAATTAGGAAAATCTGTTACAAGCAGTGAACACTATAGCTTGACTTACTGCTTTTTCTGGCTCATCATAAGAAATTTCCTTCTTTTGCACCTCCATAATCCAGAAGTAGAAGATTTTGTATCACTTGTCATCTCCCAGAGACTGTCATGCTTCTGCCAGCAAACTGGAAGGAATAAATTTTTTTAAATTAAAACCACTACATCTTCTTTAAAAAAACAAACGGTACAATTGCCCCATTACTTGGTGTTCTGTAGTCCACACTGTGTAGAGCTCCTTGTGATAGGAGCAGGGACAGATTCACCAGAAACATTAACTATGTGATCTCTGTTCCAGCATTAACCTTGCTTACAGTGGCATTACTAACTCATCCACATTATGGCTGCATCTTGCCCTGTTTTTTACACCTTTTTCAGCTACTGTGTTCAGAAGGGATGGACTTTTCTACTAAATCTCTCTTTCCCTGGAAATGAACCAAAAGATACTGCAAGATACTACCTTGAAGTAGTGTGGCCAGTAGTCACTCTTGCAATTATTGTTAGTCATTCCCAGTGCCAGGCAGTCTAAAGTGCAATAGCTTTTCTTTTTCCTTCTAAGCAAAGAGATTACTGGAGAGGCTAGAATGAAAGCCCCATCTGTACACCAGATCCTTATCTACTGTAAACTGTGGTATTGAAGTCCGTGGTGCTTTGCTGATTCACATCCCAAGGGATATGTTGCATAGGAAATAAATTGAAAAAAACCAAAATTGCTGCCTGTCTTTCCTGAGACAGCTGATTGCTATAAAACAGAAGAGAACAAAAAGTGTGTGGGTTTTGAGACTGTATGATACATAGAAGATGTTTCCTGGGAAAAAAGATGATACAGCTGTAGGTTAAAGCAAGTTGAAAATTAAATTAAATACTGAAGAGAAAAAGTCATGGTGCAGGGAGGTTGTCAGGAAAGCCAAGGCAGCTGAGGCTGAACCTGGCTAGGGATGTGAAAAATAACAAGAAGGGTTTCTTCAGGTATGTAGGACAACAAAGGGAGATAAAGAAACTGTATCCCCCAGATGAGGGAAATGGGAGACCTGGCTACAACTGACATGGAGAAGGCTGAGGTACTCAACTTTTTTGCCTCGGTCTTCACCAGCAAGTGCTCTAGCCACACCACCTGATTTGCAGCATCCAAAGGCAGGGACTGGGAGAATGAGGTACTGCCCACCTTAGGAGAAGGTGAGGTTCAAGACCAGCTAAGGAACCTGAATGTGTACAAGTCTATGGGACCTGATGAGATGCATCCAAGGGTCCTGAGGGAACTGGCAGATGAATTCCTAAGCCACTATCTATCATACTTGAAAAGTCATGGCAGACTGGTGAAGTTCCCAGTGACTGGAAAAGGGGAAACATAATGCCTATTTTTAAAAAGGGGAAAAAAGGACGACCCGGGGGACTACAGGCCAGTCAGTCTCACCTCTGTGCCCAGCAAGATCATGGAGCAAATCTTCCTGGAAGCTATGCTAGGGCACATGGAAAACAGAGGTGACTGGTGACAGCCAGCATGTCTTCACTAAGGGCAAATTGCACCTGACAAATGTAGTGGCCTTCTACAATGGGGTTACAGCATCGGTGGATAAGGGAAGAGCAACTGATGTCATCTACCTGGACTTGTGCAAAGCATTTTATACTGCTCCACGCAACATCCTTGTTTCTAAAATGGAGAGACATGAATTTGATGGGTGGATCACTGGGTGGATAAGGAATTAATTGGCTGGGTGGTCGCACTCAAAGAGTTGCAGTCAATGGCTCAATGTCTGAGTGGAGACCAGTGACGAGTGGTGTCCCTCAGGGATCCATATTGGGACCAGTATTATTTAACGTCTTTGTGGGGGGCATGGACAGTGAGATTGAGTGCACCCTCAGCAAGTTTGCGGATGACGCCAAACTGAGTGGTGTGGTTGATACTCTAGCAGGAAGGGATGCCATCCAGAGGGACCTTGACAAGCTAGAGAGGTGGGCCTCTGCGAACCTTATGAAGTTGAGAAAGGCCAAATGTAAGGTCCTGCACCTGGGTTGGGGAAATCCCAAACATGGATACAGGCTGGGCAATGAGTGGATTGAGAGCAGCCCTGTAGAGAAGGGTTCAGGAGTATTGGTGGATGAAAAACTGAATATGAGCCGGCAATGTGCGCTAGCAGCCCAGAAAGCCAGTGGCATCCTGGGCTGCATCAAAGGAAGTGTGGCCGGCAGGTCGAGGGAGGTGATTCCACCCCCTCTACTTTGCTCTGGTGAGACCCCACCTGGAGTACTGCGTCCAGCTCTTGGGTCCCCAGCATAAGACAGACCTGGACCTGCTCGAGTGGGTCCAGAGGAGGGCCACAAAGATGATCAGGGGGCTGGAGCACCTCTCATATGAAGACAGGCTGAGAGAGTTGGGGTTGTTCAGCCTGGGGAAGAGAGGACCCCAGGGAGACCTTATTGCAGCCTTTCAGTACTTAAAGGGGGTCTACAGGAAAGATGGGGAGGGACTCTTTATCAGGGAGTGTAGTGATAGGATGAGGGGTAATGGTTTTAAACTGGAAGAGGATAGATTTAGATTAGATATTAGGAAGAAATTCTTTACTGTGAGGGTGGTAAGACACTGGAACAGGTTGCCCAGAGAAGTTGTGGATGCCCCCTCCCTGGAAGTGTTCAAGGCCAGGTTGGATGGGGCTTTGAGCAACCTGGTCTAGTGAAAGGTGTCCCTGCCCATGGCAGGGGGGTTGGACTAGATGATCTTTAAGGTCCCTTCCAACTCAAACCACTCTGTGATTCTTCCAGCCTTCTTCCTTCACTGAATAAATGCTCTATGCAGACAATGCGTTCTGATCCTTGGCATGATTTCAAAATCACAAAGTTCTCTGTGAGGCAGCCTTACAAATTCATTAGTTAGGCTTATTAATGGAGTTTAAATAGCTTTATATACCACTGTAGAAAAATTCCATCCCTTAAAACATTGCTTACTGATTGAAAACAGGCTTATCATTAAATTCCAGAACGCTTACCACAAACAGCTTGAGATATGGATTTGTTCAGGAAGTAGAAGATGTGGTAGGGTATCATACAGTAGGGCCATTGCTTTCTGAAGGAGTGCAGCATGTAATTAACCTTGTTATCAAGCTGTTGTAGCAGTATTCTTCTATGAGCCCTGGTCTCTCTCAGGCCTATGGTGATACAGGAAAAGTTCCACATAAGTAAAGCTTTGATGGTTTGTGTTGCAGAGTATTTTACTTTAGAGAAAGGTCCTACTGTTGAGATGATGTGTTTCAGCTGAATCAAGACTTGCTGCTTGTCCCCACCCTTCTCTCATCTTCTCACTTTTTCCACTCCAGACCATGTAGTCCTGTCCCCTTTTTCCTTGTCTTGGTTGTAGCCTTTGCCAGAAGCTTCCATTTGCTGGTTTTGCTCACTGAAAGAGTAGAAAGCTGCACTTCACATTTTCTTCCTTTTCTTCCTTTTCTTCCTTTTCTTCCTTTTCTTCCTTTTCTTCCTAATTTTTTCAAAATTTTTTCTCTTTGCTCTTTTGGGAGTTTGTTTTAGTGGGTGAAATCAGCTCAAGCAAGGATCTGAGGAAAGTTAAGCAATGGCAGTCAACAGTGAGGGATATGCCATGGGAGGCAGGAGCAAGAATACCTTTCAGAGGGTGTGAGTTGTTAGCACCAGTGCCTTCTCTTTAAGCTGGTTTAAACAATCCCTGTCCTCCAAACTCTATTGCCTCTGACAGCTTGCTATTGTTTTGGGGGTTGTCCCCATCAGGCACAAGTACATTTGGCAGCCCTATGGTCAACTGGCTTAGGGAAATGATCAAGCTGAGAAGTACCTGCACAAGAAAAAAAAAAAAGTGATTTTTGACTGCGAGACTACTTCCATGGTACAGTGCCCCACTCCCACCCTTTCAAGTTGAAGCTGGAGGGCCTAAGATCAGGCATTATTGCAGAGCACTGTCATAGCTGGCTCTTTTTGGTTAGTTGAAACTAGAACATCACTGAAGTCAGAGGTCAGTGAGACTGATATTCTTGAAACGATGCTTCACTGAACTCCTGACTTCAGTGATATTCCTCGTAACAATTTGTATTCCTCTGGAATGTGAATACTGGTACCAGAGGTGTGACAGCTGAAGATATCCCCTAGTCTTGCTTATTTTCATACGTACCAGAGAGAACATGAACATGAATTGCATTGGTAAGCTATGTGGATAGGCTTAATTGTCTTAACAGTGCACGTTTGATGGCTGCACTGTATTTTGGCAACAATTTAGCTTAAGACTAAATCGTGTGAATATTTGCATAGGTAGTTGTTATAATAAACATGCCAATATGGAATAGCAGAGTAGAAGACATATTCCATTCCTAAAATCCCCTAAATGGCTGTATATGGCAGTGTTAGACTAAACCCGGTGTTTGCAGGTTAGGAAATACAGATTTAAGACTGAAAGTTCACTCCTGACTCTTCCTGTTTATGATTGCAATTTCCAATACTGAGCCTAATCCTGGGTCCCAGCTGATAAAGATGTGGAGATGTGAGGTTTAGGAGTATTCATGACACATCTTTGTATTCCTTCAATCCTGATCTAAACTTATGACTGATCCTGAGTTAGTGGCATCTCAAATGTTCAGGAAAATTACTGGCACTGACATAGCTACCAGAGTGGGTTTATTCTTTAGTTGTGCTAAGAGCTCTTTGTGAACATCTCCTTTGCCAGGGTCTTCCTCAGCCGATATGAAAGCCTTAAACGTGCTGAATTTTCAGATTTTATAGTAGGGAGCAGTCTGGGAGTATGCAGGAGAGGAGTGCAGTGAGGTTTGGTTGTTCTCTGCTTTCAGTATCCACAGATGCAAATGTTAAGTTTATATGGCTGCAGAATCTACTCATCAGTGAATTAGCTCAAAGGGGCTTGTGCTCAGGAACAAAAGTGTTGTGTACATTTACTACTGGGAGAAGGTATAGAGACAGGTTCTCTCCTGCTGCCTTTGCAGTACTGCTTCCTTTTGTCCCAGAAGCAAAAGGAACAGATTTTCCTCAAACTCTTCCTTGGAATGGTTGCCTAAAACCAGAGTTGTTCAACTCTGGAAAAAAACACCCTTACACAGGTGGTCTGAGAGTGTGCTAAAGATAACCCACAGCAAATCTCTGACAAGTTTTTAGAAATATCCTGAGCAAGCAGTTGGAAATTTGGGCCACTTTTTCTGTCCTTTTAAAAAGTAGCATTGAAATGATCTGAAAATTCTCCTCCAGTTCATTGCCTTTATGTCTCTCTGTTTTGGTCAAGCCAGCAGTTATATCTATGCTTTTAAGTTGTCACGTTACAATTGTAGAGGCCAATTGCTTCAGTAGTTGGAGGAATAAGTGATACATGGTTTATATCAGCCTAATCCACAGATGAGATTTTGTTGATGGAATTTACCATTTTTAGTAGAATCTCTTAGAATTTTCATGTATTCATGCAAGTAATACCTATTGAATTACATTGTGGTGGACCCACATGAAGTTATGGACATCTTGACCACTGCTGTTCTGCTAGTCAATCTGTTTAAATTTTCCAGGTAATTTTTAAAAAAAAATGGATGAACCTCTAATTTCCTCATAAAACACTCAAAACATTTTGAAACTCTGGAATACAATGCATTTCTTGACTGCAAAGATCTGGGATTTTTCTTACTAGCTGTTGACAGCAATACAATTTCTAGAAACTTTCTGTGAGCTTCAGCAGAACATAAATGAGTAATTTATTTCTGTTATGCTGCTTGATCTTTTTTTTTTTTTTTTTAAGTGTTCCAGTATGTGGCTATTACATATCCTGTATCCTCAGACTAGAGTAATTAATGGGGAGTGGGAAGCCAGGACACCTGTTTTTAAATGCTGCATTTGATGAGTACATTATAAAAAGGTGGCGAGGGACAGCATAACCCCTATGGAAACAATTCTGAAGAATGTTGTGCTTTTCCATCCCCAATCCATTAATTAAAGAATCTGAAAGAGAAGTTGTATCCAGTTGCAGCTGTACTATATATAGCTGATGAGCACAAGCTTGGTGTACTGTCTATGTAAGTGAGAAGATACCTAGGAAGACTGTTATTTTTAATACTGTACAAGGTTAAGTATTTTTAATTAAATTAACTTTTTTTTCTCTTTAAGATTTACACTTGTGCACTCCTCCCTTTGAGAATTTTGTCTTCAGTTATGAGCTCTGATCGGGGAAAGTGAGTTTTCAGCATTTTCCTTCCAATTTAAGTTTGAGACATCTCAAACATTTCTGCAGTGTGTACAAGCATTTTTCTTACCTAGAACAACTCCAGATAGATTTGATTACATAGCTGCTGCTGTCTCCCTTTCATTGAAGGGATATTTACTATCTGCTGAGGCCAGCATCACCAGGTGGTACTGGGACCCACTTCCATGCTCAACTTTCAGAGGATCCCAAGAGCTCTGCTTTCAGTGTTTGGAAGTAATTAGCATGCTTTAAAAAGGGACTGAACTGCAGTTGAATTATCTGTATGTCACTGTGTTGGGCAATACAGTGTGTAAGATTCCACTTCTTTTTAGCTTTCTTGACACCAGATGAAGTAAAAGCAGTTATTTAGAAGCCCTTTTAGAACTGAACTGAACCTACAACCTTCTGGAGAAAAACTAGAATGTAGAAATGTAATTGCTTATGTAGGAGTTCCAGTCAGTAAATAAGTAAAGGCATATGGTAGTCTTGAACAGAAACATTGGCCAGGAAATCTTAGTAGTGCTCAGGGAAAAAAGAGTGATGCTATATTTGTTGTTTTCTTTTGTGTGGTCCTAAGGAAACAGAGGATTCTTTTTGTAGATGATGCTGTAGAGGCCAAATTCCATGACTGATTCCCTGTGCATATGCAGTATGAACCAGTGTTTAACTGTATGTTATCTCAAAGTATTTTTCCTGCATAGGCTTTTCAGTGTGCATGAAGAACTAACTGTCTTTGTGGATTTAAAAAAAAAAAATGTAGTGAAGCAGGTTATGTGCGCAATTCTTCCTGGATTTATTGGGACAAAAGCTGCAGGGCTTTGAAGGAAGAGAACTCAGCACCTTCAGTACTACTCTAGAGACTGAAATGATATTCCTGCATCTGCCAAGGTAGTCCTGTGTAATACTGACAAATCATATATGACACACTTTTCACAGGTAGTCTTCAATTGTGTGGTCTAGGAGTTTGGGCTTTTGTTTTGGTTCGGTTTTCCCTGTATGCCTGATTTTTTTTTTTTTTTTAATGCTGGACTCTAGCTTTTTTTAACTGAGATCAGTAAGAGCTGTGCTTTGAGTGCTAGGTACTCTGAAATGCCATATCTGAAGCTGAGTACACCGTATTAGCAACTATGCTTGTCCTTAACAACTTGGTTCCTTGGCTTCCCTCTGTAAAATGAAGCAAAAAGCACCTTCATTTTGCAAGTGTGATATAGCTCATTTCAGTGTTTAAAAGCTTGGTATTATAGTATTTCCAAAAAATCAGTGGATGATACTTTTTGAGAAAATGCAGTACTTTGAGGGATGCCGAATTATTTTAAAATTAATTCCCTTCAAGGAGAAATTGGAATTTTTGGCTCTTATTTTGGTTCAGTGTGAAGCCACATTTTAAAGTTCCTTAGCTCCTTGCAAAACTGTTTTTCCTACCAAGAGCTCTAATATAGTGATACTGTTTCTGAGGATTATTAATGAATATTTGCATATGCATTAACTTATATCTAGTGCATGGTGAATGTCACAAAAAGTATTTTCTAAGTTACCTGTATAAGTACTCTAGACATCTGAGAATGTGTCAGCTTTCCACGCTTCTAGCATTTACTTTGGTTTCTTCTCAGAATGTGGCAATATATAAAACACTCTGTTTAATTTTCACTGCTTTTGCAACAGCTGTAGTTGTAAAGATGATGGCCATAAAGCTATTCAACTCCGATTTGCCTGTGTGCAATCACATAATTCTTCCACACATTCAAATCCAAATATAGTATCAGTCAGACAAATCCCGTTCGTTTCAGTGAATAAGCAAAGACCCTTTGGATGAACAAAATTTATGCCAAATGATGCAAAGTAAAATATGTACCTAATAATAATGTTAGGATGCTTCAGAAATGTGTATGTAACATCCTTGGGCTAAAATATCTGCTTTGTTGATATTACAAAGACATTTCATTTGACAAGACATGATGAGCTTTGAACTAATTATGGGCGAGATGGTAGTTTTGGTGGTTTGCAGTAAGGAAAGATAGGACAAGAAAAGGTGCTGTTGCTTTTTCAGTTTTCCAAGAGTTATGGCAGAGAAAAGCTCTGGAAAGTTTCAGAGAAGACATTAAAATGAACAGCATCTTGCTTGCTTTATTTCTTATTACAGGATATATATTTTTTGCATCTTATTGAAAGCTTGGTTTAAATTTTATTTACTTACTTTAAAAGACTAGTTATAAGCAATTACAAGCCTAGAACTGGCAAGAAAGAGGAGATACACCTCACATCTGTAGCTACAAAATTATGGTTTTCCAGTTGTTTTCAGAGCAGATCTTGTGAAGATATTCACAAGCAAAATCTTGATTCTTTCTAGCTTCATGTTTTCCTGCTGTCAAAACTGGTAGATTCTGGTAAAACTGCACGATTCTCAGCATTAGAAATGGGAGGACAATTAGGTTCTTTTAGCAGTGATGTTAGCAGAAATTTTACATCTGTTGGCTATTGCAAGGTTACCATTTTCTTACATAAAGCTTTTATAAAACAAGAACCTGCATCTTGCCACCACCAGTAAGCTCAGATTGTTAGAGTCCTATTTCAAAGTTATGTCTAGCATATGTTAGTGGATAATGTACTGGTGGTTCAAAAACTTCTGTAACATTACGTGTAAACTGTTGCCCTCAATTTTGAATTCCCCACTTTGTGGTAGTTCAATATGAGGTGACTTACACTATTTCTATTCTAAAGCGAAACTTTTTATAAAAATAATTTGTTCCAGGTGAGACTGAGTTTGAGTACTTACGACTGAGTTTGAGTACTTACTCCTGTGTATAGGATGCTTTCCCACTCAGTGTTCCTGAGAGCAGAAGAGTCACATCTGGTAGTTTTCTTAAGTACTTTTGGCTTTGAGAAGATGCTTTCATGAATGAAATGTTTGTGTTTAGTTCACTTAATATCCTTTACTAAATGAGTCAGTGAAGCACATGTGGGTAAAGTTGATATTCTTAGTTAGCCTTTATGCTATTCACATTTGTCCACTTTCCAGTCAAAGGAACTGGCAAGGATATGACAAATTACTTGTATCCTCCTCCGGGTTTAGCTGGCCCATTTTACAGGACCTGTCAAATGGTTTTGGTTTCCTGCTTTAATGCTTTTTATTGGTCACCTTTGTATTCTTTTCTCTAAGCAAACAAAGTTGATTTTTAGTACTGCCATGATACTACTTTGGTACAGACATGATACTACGTGTCTTATGTGAAGTAGGTCTAAAGCCAGGATTGATAGAAAAGAGAGAACAACAATAACAAATGCGTCTCCTGCTCCATAAGGACTTTCTGATTAGAGAAAAGTACTCCCTGTACCAAGGATCTCTTTTGACCTCCTTTACTCCCTTTTAACAAAACCCTTAGTAGGAGGCAAACCACCTTGCTGTGAAATAACTGTCCTGGTTTTGGCTGGGGTAGAGTTAATTTTCTTCCTAGTAGCTGGCATAGTGTGGTGTTTTGGATTTAGGAAGAGAATAATGCTGATAACACAGTGATGTTTTAGTTGTTGCTAAGTAGTGCTTACACTAGTCAAGGACCCAGCTAGAACTCAGTCTGGCCACTGTTGTGAGAGATAATAAAAAAATGTTTTTACAAGTACATTAACAAAAAAAGAGAGGCAAGGAGAATCTCCATCCTTTGCTGGATGCAGGGGGGGAACATTGTCACCAAGGATGAGGAAAAGGCCAAGGTACTTAATGCCTTCTTTACCTCTAATAGCCAGACCAGTCATCCCCAGGGTATTAAGCCCCCTGAGCTGGAAGACAGGGACAGGGAGCAGAACGGAGCCCCCGTAATCCAGGAGGAAGTAGTTAATGACCTGCTACGCCACCTGGATGCTCACAAGTCTATGGGGCCGGATGAAATCCACTCAAGAGTACTGTGGGAGCTGGCAGAGGAGCTTGCCAAGCCACTTTCCATCATCTATCAGCAGTCGTGATTAACAGGGGAGGTCCCTGATGACTGGAGGCTTGCCAATGTGATGCCCATCTACAAGAAGGGCTGGAAGGAGGATCTGGGGAACTACAGGCCTGTCAGCCTGACCTTGGTGCCAGGGAAGATTATAGAGCAGTTCATATTGAGTGCGTTCAACAGACATGTGCAGCTCAACCAACGGATCAGGCCCAGCCAGCATGGGTTCATGAAAGGCAGGTCCTGCTTGTCCAACCTGATCTCCTTCTATGACCTGGTGACCCACCTGGTGGATGAAGGAAAGGCTGTGGACGTCATTTACCTGGACTTCAATAAAGCCTTTGACACAGTCTCCCACAGCATTCTCCTTGGGAAGCTGGCAGCTCATGGCTTGGACGGGCGTAGTCTTTGCTGGGTAAAAAACTGGCTGGGTGGCCGAGCCCAGAGAGTAGTTGTAAATGGAGTTAAGTCCAGCTGGTGCCCAGTCACGAGTGGTGTTCCCCAGGGCTCTGTTTTGGGGCCAGCCTTGTTTAATATCTTTATCGATGATCTGCATGAGGGGATTGAGTGCACCCTCAGTAAATTTGCAGACGACACCAAGTTGGGTGGGAGTGTCGATCTGCTGGAGGGTAGGATGGCCCTGCAGAGGGACCTGGACAGGCTGGATCAATGGGCTGAGGCCAACTGTATGAGGTTCAACAAGGCCAAGTGCCGGGTCCTGCACTTGGATCACAACAACCCCATGCAATGCTACAGGCTTGGGGAAGAGTGGCTGGAAAGCTGCCGGGCAGAACAGGACCTGGGGGTGTTGGTTGATAGCCAGCTGAACATGAGCCAGCAGTGTGCCCAGGTGGCCAAGAAGGACAACAGCATCCTGGCTTGTATCAGGATTGGTGTGGCCAGCAGGAGCAGGGAATTGATTGTCCCCCTGTACTCGGCAGTGGTGAGGCTGCACCTGGAATACTGTGATCAGTTTTGGGTCCCTCAATACAAGAAAGACATTGAGGTGCTGGAGTGTGTCCAGAGACGGGCAACAAGACTGGTGAAGGGTCTGGAGCACAGGCCTTATGAGGAGCGGCTGAGGGAACTGGGGTTGTTTAGCCTAGAGAAGGGGAGGCTGAAGGGAGACCTTATTGCTCTCTACAACTACCTGAAAGGAGGTTGTAGTGAGGTGGGTGTTGGTCTCTTCTCCCATGTAGTTAGCGATAGAACGAGAGGAAATGGGCTCAAGCTGCGCCAGGGGAGGTTTAGGTTGGAAATTAGGAAAAATTTCTTGACGGAAAGGGTAGTCAAGCATTGGAACAGGCTGCCCAGAGAGCTGGTGGAGTCACCATCCCTGGAAGTGTTCAAAAAACGGGTGGATGTGGCACTTTGGGACATGGCTTAGTCTAGTCTACCCTTGATTGGTTTAGTGTGGACTTGGTAGTGTAGGTTAATGGTTGGACTGGATGATCTTAAAGGTCTTTTCCAAACTAAACGATTCTATGATTCTATGAAATTTTTAGTTCTGATACCTAGCAGACAGCAAGGACAGCTCCTCTTGTCTACCTGCTTTATCTGTTTCTTGAGGAGGAGACACTACAGTGCATTGTGGGAAGTGCAGGCTGGTCATGCTGAGCTAGGGGAAGGTGGGTAGATATAGCAGGTTTTTAAAGGGTGCTGAGAGCTCAGGTCCTGATCCTGAGGAAATACAAATATGTAATTAGTACATTCAACACATTTGACTTCAGAAGGGACCCCATGGGTATGGTTGCTTCAGATATGGAGACATCGTAATTAGCTGGGCTCTCTGAAAGATGCTTTGGTTTTGGGGGATCCTTCTGACTGAAGAGAGAAACTATAATTTGATTTTTAATTTCATGGTAGGTTAAGAACTGTTTGCGGCTGCTAGGGTACCAGGGTCCATTTTTTAAATTTTGGTAATGTGTACTTATTGCAATTTGTGCTGTTTAAGCCCGCAGGAAGATACAAGTATGAATGATAATGAATGTTTAAGGCTTACACAATAATAACATGCTAATTATTAAGCTTTACTCAGAAAAGAAAGATAGACAATAAGCTTATAAAAGGTGCACCAAATACTGAAATGGAAAATCAATGACGGCTCTCCATTCTTTAGAATCAAATCAGCAAGTAAACATCCATCCCACTAGCTTGCAGACAGGCAGACACTAATTTAACAGTAAATGAAATTGACTTCTAATGACAGTCAATATTTCCGTTTAGGACTGGGTGTAGGCACCTAATGGGCTGGTTGTGTGCTTGTACGTAAGCGTGTGTGTATGTGGGAGTGTTCCTATCCTTATGACCACATCCTTTACAGCTACGGCTTCTTGCCCTTCTAAACGAAACCACTCGTTGGAACACTGTGAACCTCATGTTGATCACATTGACTTCCCAAGTCAGGTAAGTCACCCAGGGTGCCCTTGCTTGAATCTGTGTCTGGCCATGTGGTTGTACCTGGAATCATTAGGAAACTCTTCTCTGAGAAACCTGCAGCAAGTAAAGCTGCAACTGTCTTCTTGAGACATTTCAGTGCTAACAAAAGGATAATGTACTTGTAGGAAAAAAATGTGCCTGTAGAGAGGGGACAACTGATAAAAAGATTTCTTCATTTACATAAAGAGCTGACACCTAGAAAATATTTTGCGTTATTTTAACAGCAACATTTATCCTTCTGGTATGAGTGTGTCTCAGTGGTGAAAGTTCAGTATGTGGACATATGAGGAGAGTGTTGAGGTGGGAGAGTGGGATGGGTTTCTCCTGGTTTTAATGTTTGGTGAAACCAGGAAGTTGCACAGATGGAATCCAGGCTTTAAATTTGGTATAGTGAGAGAAAAGGGGGTGGTGGAAAAAAGGGATAACTGACTGTGGCTTGTGAGCTGAAGCTGTCTGTCTGCGGTACTCCAGGACTTGGGCTTTTTCCAAAGACTTCAGAAGGAATGAAATCAGCGTGTAAAAGTTGAAGAAATCTAACTGGAGTACTTCAGTAGGTAGGAGAAAGCTACACGATCACATTAATTTGCACTGGTAGAGATGGGATTTGAAGTTGTCACAAGAAAGATTGTGTTCCTTCTCTTAGTATGTACAAATGGAAGAGGGATAATGTCCCCAAACTAGGGAGTGCAGGGAGATTCTGCATGCAACACGGTTATAAGTTATAGGTGAAAAAGAGATGTTGCCTCAAAATCTCCATGCTTTTGATAGTGTGCTTAAGAAGTGTATTAACATTTAACCATGCATTTTACTCTGTCAGTAAACATCTACAGAATGACTTTCTTTTACCTGCTTAAAACATTGAAGCAACTGAAGATAAAATTGGGGCATTAGTTGATTAAAAAAAGAAAAAACATAATATAGTTGCAAGTAATCTTTGTGAAGCATTTAGAGAATTTAGGAGTACTGCTGATCTTTTTCTTCTTTTGAGATTTATTGCAAAAATATTGGTGGGTCTCTGGGAACAAATAAGGAAAAATGCTGGCAGTAAAATAAGCGTTAAAATATGTATCCTTTTATGCTGTTTTCTAAGGGCTTTTAATAATTTTTATACTGATGTCTCCTAAAATAGTATTAAAGTGGAAACAAGTCTTAGATTTTTGAGAATTGCTGTCTTAGCATCTTACGTAGATTATGCCTATATATAGTTATATAAACAACTACAGATGTGCATATTTAAGTAGCTTATGCTCGGACCTTGTGTATACTGTTTTATGTTCAAATATGTTTTGCAATTAAAATATTGCTAGCTTAATATGGTAATTGGTAATACTCCATGACACTGCATGTTTCTGAGCGAGTTATTTAGGCTTTGATCCATAGTATCCATGAGCTATATGACGTGAGTTTTACATTAAATAACTTCTTTCATTTTACTTTAGCAAATAATGAAGAATACATGTAGAAGGCATAAACTACCTCTGTTTATGCAGCTTGTACTGCATGATTAGAATTTCCTATGTGAAGATAAGGCAAAATAAATGTTATGCATAGGGAAATTAGTCTGCACACGTTTTTAAATTGCAGTGTCCCTGTGTATTTAAAGAAGCTTCCTGAGGTCAATAGAGGCTACTAAAGGGAAAAATAAAGAGCAAGTGGGAAATAGGTTCCCATCTGCAGTCACTGTTTAGGAAGAGTGGGAGACATTTTGCAGGTGTGGGGTATCTGACCCTGTGGGCAGGGAAGATTGTTGAGTTATGAGGCTGGAGGAAGCTGAAGGGGGCAAACAGAGGCTACAGCTGTTAGGAGGTACGGAAATAGTTGCATAGCTCAACAGTCACTGATTATTGTGTATGGTATGACAGTAAGAGCTAGACTTTGGTACAGAATTCGAATGTCTATGTTACTGAGGAAAGTCTAGCCCCTTGCTAAAACAGCAACTGTATTTTGCTCATCTGTGGGCAGCCATGTACACCCTGGAAGCATGGTGATGTTGGTGCCCTTGTGTTTTTCACAAACTCAGTGTTTTGCTCTAAAAATCTTCACCACTATAACTAGAGGCTTGGGAAATACTGGCAGCATTTTACATACCTGTCCTTGAATATGTACGTTTCTAGCTGCATCTATAGATCTACGTGCAATTTATTAAAACCAGATAGTTCAAGATGCTTACTGCTCCTCTGGTGCAATAACTGTGCTATCAAAGTAGGTACTGCATAATACAGTAATGACAGTTAGTAATCTTGATAATTTTGGATACCATTAAAATATTTAATTGTGTCTCAGTATAAACTTTTTGCTTATTAATGTCTAAAAGAGAGGCTGATGTCATGAGGCATAGTAGTGAAAACAACTGGGAATCAAATCTGTGTTAAAGTGATCAAGGAGAACTCTTCAGAGGTTCAGTAACTATCAGGAATGTATACAGAAAAATTAATTAAATTCAAGACAAAATTTAATTGTGAAGATGGCATGTAAGATGATTGCAAAACATTTTTATTTGCTATGGTTTCATATATGACATACCACAGTGCCTGTTATGTTAGAAGTGCTTATTAAAGAAAACTCTGATGTGCAGAGGCATGAAGAAGGTTTCCACAATGCACAAACCCCAGCATTGCCTTCTGTTCTTTTTAAGGACCACACAGTACCTGGAATGCCTTTTGTTGCATAGGGACCTCAGTTACATCTGGAATCTCTCTGTTGCTGCAGTACTAATAATAGTAAAGAGTGCCCATATGTGATCAATGTCTTGAAATATAGGAAATGTGGCTTTTTTTCTCCCCACAGGAGAAGGTTCCAAAGAACACTTCAGGAGCTACAATGGGGCTTGGTGTTGTGATACTTGGAAATGAAGTTTCTCTGTTGCCTGAGGGTAGAATGTAGAGTCAAGCAGATGATTTCTATTCATTGCTTTTTGTTTTTTACAAGACCTAGGGTAATATTACATCCTGTTACCCTAAGAACTTGGAAGTGAACCCTTCCCTATGGTGTTAGACCAGCTGGAGCCTTTCCATTAAATTGTGATTACAGGTCCACGATAGAGGTTAAAAACCAGTGTAATGAATTTTTAACAGCAGCACTTGATCATCAACTTCTCTTTTCACAGATAGTAGGCCTGCTTTTTCAGGTGAATGTAAATTACATTTACAATATGATAAACGATCTAATTGGTTTGTGATTTTAATATAAAAGTATAGCTGGTTCCAAAAGTGATTAGAAGAATTTATGGAAGTATGGCCTTCACCAAAATGCAACCTGGAAACCTTTAAACCAGTCTGTGTGGAGGGGAGAAGATAGTTACATTCCTTAATTTTCTTTTTATGTTCTTTCCTTACAGTAATGGCCATTGTCAAAGATAAGAAATTGGGCAAGATGGACCTTTGTTCTGATCACTAGGACTTTTTTGATGACTAGTGGCAAAGGGAAGTTTATCAAACAAAAGTGACAGAAATAGAGGAGCAATCTGCATGTATAGGTAGATACCCTGCCCCCAGCACATACCTTGAAGATACTGAAAAGACTAATGTGTGGATTAACCTGTTATGCTTAGCCATCACTTGGATATCCTCTCCCTCTATACAGATTCAGTTCCACATCCTTTCACAAGAGGAATTTACCTGTGTCTGAGACTGGTTGATTCTGAGAAGGATGCTCCTGGGTTCCAAGAAGCATGCCTAGGAAGCCCTCCAGTTGCTGGGAGGATGAACTAGCTTGTTTTCTGCCTGCTGTCTGATTGCTTCTGTGTGTCTTCACATACATTTGCCTCTCTGTTACTTATAAATTTAGTCAGTATTCATGCCAACATAATTATTAGATGTTAAGCAATGGCAGAGACACAGATGCTGGGGAAATTTGTGTGCAAATCAGCTCCAAATGAAATTCTAGATTCATTGTTCTCATCAGAATTCCAGAAGCCCTGAAACCTTAAAAAAACCCCAAAACCAAAAAAACAACAACAAAAAAAAGCCAAGCCAGGATCCACTGAGGTTGTACTCTGTGTCAAACCCAAGCCTGGAATATAAGTGGCTCAAGCGATCTCTTTCTTCTGATCTGAGCATCTGCCAGGATTAACCAACAGGTTCAAAAGATAGCCTGAGACAGAACAGTGTTTGGCTTATTTTATATCCTGGTAGCTCAACAGTGCTTTGTGTAAAATTTCAGTAATAAACAGGGGGTAGCACATAAAAGTCAGTAGCTGTGCATCTTCCAGACCAATATACCTCTAACATATGCTATATATTAAGTATGAGATTCTTAGGGTAGCCCCAGTGGGATATCTTTTTCAGTCACCGAGCATTTAAATGTAATATCTGGGTTATGTCAGGTTGCTGAATTTTACCCCACCTTCCTCAGTGACTTGTTCTTCAGCCCTCCTCCTTAGTCTAATTTCTACAGAATCCTTGCTGCCAACAGGTGTGTTTCGGAGGCCTGAGGAAGAGCCTACATACAGTGTTGAACAGCATTACCTCTGACATGTGCATCCCTGGGAAAGAATTAGAACATCATCTCTGTCAAGCTATTCTTTCCCCTAGAATGGGAAGAGATATGCTCTCAGTTGACAGAGGACCGGCTACAAACGGCTAGTGAGAGGAGTGACTTTGGCAGGCTGAAATGCAGCGGTGGCATCTTTTACGTGTCTGTTTTAAATACTTGAATAACCAAAGGTCATAGAATAAATGTGCACAATACCTGATTTTTCTCATCTTCCCTTCTGGACATACCTAGCCAATCTGGTTCTCTGCTACTCGTGTCACCATGCAGGAGCATTTGGCCTTTATATTCATAAATTCATATATTCATAAATAAAATCCTTTTCTCAGTTTTGGTCTGGGACAGAATGTGAGGGTAGAACTAGGAGGAAAGCAGCTGGAACTAGTCAGAAAAGAAAGAGAACTTCAGCAACTCCAAAGCCAAACAGCATATGAAATATTTTCATAGTCATCCTTTTTTGCATGCTTGGCCTCCAAGGCTCTGGTTTATTATGTCTTTTTATTCTTTAAGCTATTTAGTGTACATGTGTTCTAGAATTGGAAGTTTTTCAGAACTGTTTTGTTCTCACTTGTTTAGTGTGCTTAAGCTTAACATGGATTAATTTTGTACTTTCTTGCTGAGAGATTTTCATTCCCACTTCCCATAACATTGAGTTGTGCTACTTTTATATGGCAAGTGTTTTCATTACTGGCCAACTGGCATATTTAATTTGTAAATGAATGCTTGTTCTTATCTATGTCTATTGTATATAGATATCACCACCAAATTTTTCTTTTAAATAGATGTGTGGGTGAGGAATTTCAGGGCTAGAGAGGAATCTTAGAAGCATAACTGAATCTTAGAAGCATAATTCATATTAATCTTACATTGTGAATAACTTGCTTTTAGTTGAATTTTGGATCGTGGTAAATATAGCTGTGTGAATCAGAACAAAGCATGATTGTGTGAGAGCAGAGGAGTGAACAGTTCATTTCAGTTATGTGCTGTACATCAGTGTCAAACTCTAACAGCTCTGTGTTCAAAGCCTGTATGTTAAAAGCTGAGGGAAGAAAATATGAATTTAAAGTGCTGCTTTAAATTGCATACAGCTAGAAAGCCTCCATGTTGTTAATAAAATGCACTTACCGATTTCTCACACAATTAAAAATCTTTTTCTGAGGAAATTATGCTCTGTATTTCTTACTGTCTTTCTTTGTTTTTTCTAGGGAGGTTTTCAAAATGGATGACTGGAAACCACTTCTTGTTCTTCTCTTTGTTTCCAGCTTCTGCTCTATAGATGCACAGCAGACCGGTAATACACTAAAGAAATGACTCTTCTTCAAGTTGATAGCAAAATTAATTTTTTTCCATTTATACCCAATGCAAGAGAGAGATGAAAAATTGATTGCAGTTTATTCTTTGTATAACTAGGGATAACATGGTATGTTTTTATGAAAGATATAGTTAAACTAGGATAAGATAGTGTCCTAAAAATGCAAAATTAAAGGTAACAGCTCATTAAAATCTGGTTTTGTTCATGTGTGCTGAGGTTCTGTATTTTCAAAAGCAATGAAAAACTTACAATTATAAGACCACCAAGAACAAGATAAGTGATGGGATTTAGCATTTTTATTTTGGTAGTCAGGTCTTCTGGAAGGTCAGCTTGAGAAAGTGTTCTGTCCAGTTACAGAACATTTTCTGCATGACTGTTGGTTTAAGGAAATAATAACTGTTTCATCCATGCCCTACTAGTACCATATGCTTCTGAAAGGTCTGGAAACATGTGAGTTTAGTATTTACTACAAGTAAATGTGGTTAGTCCTGTTTAAGTTGCTGTGAATTTATTTTTTCCCTTCAGATAATAAATATTTAGTAATGTATGCTTGCAGAATGGAGCTCGAAGTGCATGAGTAACTTTTCCTTTGGGCTCACTTGACAGCAGGTCAATGCATTCTTATGGTTGTGGTTCACATACAGAAGTGTGTACAGCAATTACCATATGCATTTACTATATACGAGTTCTGAGCACGCTGTGTATGGAAATTGTGTTGGGAATTTCAGTATCTTTCCTTTGCCTAAGAATGGTGTTGCAGAAGGATGTTGCTTCTGACTGCCTGTATGATGAACAGGGGAAAAGAAGGAACTAGTGGGTGCTGAGGATTTACCAGGATAGATGGAAGTATTTTTCTGCAAAAGGCCAATAGGTCTTGGATTCTGAAAAGCGATCAGGAGGCAAAATGACTCTTCCATTAGATTACACATCCTGTAGGAAAACAGGAAAGTTACAAAATGTTTCTTCAGTCTGCAGGAAAGCTTCTATAGCAGACATTGTCTTCCTGGTAGATGGACCCTGGAGTATAGGGACAAAGAACTTCAAGGTCATGCAAGACTTCTTGTACACGATGGTCAATGGCTTTGATATTGGGCAAGACAAAATCTGTGTTAGCATGATTCAGTACAGTGATGTGCCATACACTGAGTTCTTGTTGAACACTTAACTATAACAAGAACGATATCTTACAGAAGATACAGAAATTACATTACAAAGGAGGAGGCACCAAAACTAGGCAGAGCCTCCAGTTGATGCTAGAGTATCACTTCATAGCAAGTGCTGGTAGCCAAAAGGAAGAAGGGGTTCCTCAAATCACTGTGGTGATAACAAATGGACAGGCTGAAGATAATGTTCAAAACCCAGCCACAGCAATCAAGGGTGCTGGCATCACATTGTACGCCATAGGTGTTAAAGGTTCTCCTTTGTCTAAGCTTCAAGAAATAGCTAGTGAGCTAGCTGATAAGCATGTCTATGAAGTAGAAGATTTTGCTTCTCTGCAGGGACTCTCTCACAGTATTCTACAGATGCTTTGTACTACGCTAGAGGAGATAGCTGGGCCAGTCACCCAGGTTGCCTATGGTATGTCCTGAAAGAGCTGTTTTCTTCCCAGCTTTATTTTTTTCTATGTATAGATGAAGTACATGGAATTGCATTGTGTTGCCAAAATACAGGTTTTAACTTCTTGCATCTTCCATATATTGCTAACGGGCTTTCAATAATATCAACTCATAACTGCGATAAATTTTGAGTACCTGTCTGCCTTTAAATTATTCAAAATAATGGTGGGAGAGGGGGAAGGTGAAGGGAGGAAGGGGACGGCAGAAGCACACAACACAGTTGTAATGTATTTCATGAATGATAAAATGTACAGTCAGTTCTTCCTTGCTCGTGAACAAAGCTAGAGAAGAAACTGCAGTAATTCATTCTTCTATGTGATCTTCCCTGGGCAGCTTGCAGAAAAGCCACATTGGCAGATCTTGTCTTTTTAGTGGATACTTCAACAAGTATTGTCCAGGAGAACTTCCAGAACGTGAAGAACTTCCTCTCCACCTTGGTTTTGTGTCTTGATGTTGGCCTTGATGCGATCCGAGTTGGGCTGGCACAATACAGTGATGAGATTTACCAAGAATTCTTGCTGAATCAGTATTTATTGAAAAGTGATGTTTTGGAGCAGATTGAGAATTTGCCATATAGGAGTGGAGAAGCTTACACAGGGAGAGCTCTGGATTTTGTCAGCAGAGTGTATTTCACTGAACCTGCTGGTAGCAAAGCTGAGGGCTATGTCCCGCAGGTAGCCATTCTAATCATGGGTGGAGAATCCAGTGATAAAGTTGAATTGCCTGCCAGGAAGCTGAGGAACAGAGGAATCTCCCCCTATGTTGTTGGAATTGGTGTCCAGAATACAGCGGAGCTTCAACAAATAGCCAGCAAACCTTTTGGTAAGTATCTGTACAGCACTGGCAGCTTTCATGACCTTCAAGACCTCTCCACAAGACTTTTGGGAAAGTTTTGCTTTGCAATTGAAAGTCAAATAGAAGGTAAGAAGTTGTCCTTACACTTGTGCCATTTCAGTTTCTCATACTGTGTAACTGTGAAAATAGGGTGCAAAGAAAGTGGTCCTGGTTTTGATGTTGTTTACATCAGTGTTACTGTCATGTAACATGATTGAAAACAATGGGGCTGATTTTGAGTTAGGTTGCAGTTCAGGATGATGTCCCTGTTCTTTTAAACACATTTCAGCGTCTATGTTGAAGCCAGCGAGGTTTAATTGTTAAAGTAGGAAAGTAAGCTTATGCTCAGTCCTCTCTGTAATCTGAGCCTTAATGTATTGAAAAGAAAATAAGGGTCAGATTCACAGGTTCTGTGAATTACACTCAATTTCATCTCATTGGAGCTGGTGGAGCTTTTTTTAGAAAACATTTTGTTTTGATGTCGTTGAACAGTTTAACAGAGAATTATTTCTTGATTAAGCTATGCTTTTGGTAACTCTCTTAATTGCTCCAAAAACCTAATTCTGAAGTTAAACATTCTAGGAGTGACAAAAATGAAGGAAAGCCATATTTTCCCATCTTTTCAATACATTTGCTGAACAGCAAGATTCACAGAAAATGTATTTTTCCTGTTTCTTCAAGGACTATTATTGTTGAATGGTGAAAGGGGGAGGGATATAAAAAAGGCATAGTAGCGAAACTAAAATTTAAAAAAAAATGGGGTTTAAAACAATGATGAATGTTTAAAATGTACTGTAGTTTTAATTTAAAAAGGAAACTTTTTTTCTGGTTTTGCTGAGGTCAGTGTGGCTATCCCCACTAGTTTTTCACTATGATGAGAAAAGGTTAGGGGTTACAGACTGTGCTGGTAGTTAGCCACTTGGCTTTAATCCCCTTCTCTGTCATAAAATGTTACACCGAAGGATAGATTTAGGTCCAGTTTCATTTGTCTTGCATCTGATGTGCCCTCCAGATATGCGTATCTCTTTTCACTGACTGTAAGTGAAGTTAGAATTTTTCTTAGGACTTTTTTTGCAGGGGTAACTTTGCTAGAATTCTTTGCTTAATTTGTCAAAATATAGCATAGCAATTAGAATCGCTATTAATATAGCGATTATATAGCATGCTTAATGGTATGCTGTAGACTTAAAACTTCAGTCTAAACTTAAAATTGTGGAGATCAATGGAAAGGTTGTAATTTTCGTTTAGCTTACATTGAAAGCCAGGTCTAGGTATAGATTAACAGTATTCCTTTCAGCAACTCATCTGTCACTTCTTTCCCCCTCTGTGCAGCATTTGCAAAACAATATGCTAATGTTATTTTCCTTATTGACTCCACTGAGAACATGAGGCCTTTGGGAAAGTAAAACAGTTCATCTCCCAAATAGTCAGACAGCTCGATGTTGGGTTTAACAAGTATAGGATTGGCCTAGCCCAGTTTAGTGGCATAGGACAGGTGGAGTTTTTACTGAACACACATGAAAATAAAGAAGAGGTGCTTGACCACATTCAGCACACCATTACATTCACTGGAGGCTCATCAAAGGCTGGAAGTGCTGTGGAGTTTTTGCAGGAAACCATTTTCATGGACAGTGCTGGAAGCCAGCTCAGTGAAGGCACTCCACAGGTTGTAGTGATCATCCCGCCCTCTGGATCCAGAGACAGTATCATGGAGGCAGCCTGGATGTTAGAAGAGGTGGGAGTAAAAGTTGTCTCAGCTGATGCTGGATACTTTGAGGATGAAGAAAAGGTGAGAGCCTCCTCTAGCATGACTTCTCAGACTTATGAAGGGGAGAGCATTGACCTTCTCCAGCAAAACATTGTCAGTGATATGGAAGCCTCACTTCAGAGGCTTTCTGACCTTGATCCAAGTGGGCCAGCCGGTATGGTGGATCACCAGAGCGAAAACAGCAGCCTGACTAGCTTCTAACTAGCTAGTAATCCAGAGCAACTTCTCAGGTGGCTGTGAGGGAAGAACAGAGTGCAAATGGCTGGCAGTTCTGCTTTTACAGAGGTGCTATATTGACAAAATATTTACCACCTTTGTCTGGGTGGTGGCAATACTTGCCTATGCACAGTTTGTTGTAATTACCTGTGTAAACCAAGGGGAACAGGGCAGTGGTCTAGAGGGGTTAGCTGCAGTGGAATTGCCTGTTTGACTGGCAGGACAATTTTGCTTGAATTTTGTTTGTAGAAAATTGCCATAAGGGAGTTTGTATTTAATCACAGAATAGCTTCCATAATATCCAGAGGTGTCCTGGTTAGCAGTCACTCTTCAGGGGAGTGAGAAAAGCATTTTTCTTGCAGACTTCCCTGTAGTGTGGGTAAGGGGCTGGTTAAGGCATGCTGTTTGTTTCAGGGATTTCTTTTACTGTGAAAAGCAATACATAAATCTCTGCTCTTCAGCACTGATAGGGATTTAGATTTCATGTTTTATTGTAGCACCATCTTGCATATTACCTTGAGATGATCCTTGTTGTAATAACCTATTCTGATTGTCCCACCAATTATCCCATGGTGTGACTTATATTAATCTTACCTTCCTTTTGTTTACTTTGCTTTAAGTGTGTTCCAGTGTGACTGTTGCAGACATTGTGTTTCTTGTGGATGAATCCAGCAAAATTGGGTCAAAAAACTTCCAGCTGATAAGGGCCTTTCTGTTAAAAATTGTTAATGCCCTAGATATTGGTCCAAGTAATGTAAGAGTTGGGCTAGTACTGTACAGTAATGAACCAAAGCTAGAGTTCACCCTGGACACATTCGAGGATAAATTGGAAATCCTGAACTACTTGAAGAATTTACCATATTGAGGGGGGCAAACATACACTGGAGCAGCCATTGAATTCCTGAGGAAGAAGGTTTTTACTCAAGAAGCAGGCAGCAGGAAGAAGCAAGGAGCACAGCAAATTGCTGTGGTTATCACCAATGGCCAGTCCTTGGATGATTACACTGAAGCAGCACCTAAACTAAGACATAAAGGTGTTAATGTCTATGCTGTGAGCATCCAGAATATCACACAGAGTAGCAATCTTGATAAAATTGCAACTTGTCCCCCAAGGAAACATGTCACCACCCTGAAGTTTTTTCTACAGCTGTCAAATATTGCATGGAAAATAAAGAAACAGCTTGGTAATGAGATTGTGACAGAAACGTCTGTAGTCCCATTACAGTTGCGAGAATGAAAAAAGGTAAGAAGTGCATAGATAATTGTCGTTTCAGAACTGCCAGGCTTGCTGTTGGTATGTGCACCATCTGCACTTAATGCAAGAGGAAATTAACATTCAGAAAGGTTTTAGTAAGGTTCATGAAGTTCTGGTCATGATTGACCCAAATATCACCAAGGTAAGAGCTGACCTGCTTAGAACCAGGCTCAGGGGCCAGGCTCAGGGGTCTGGGGTCAGGCTCAGGCATCGGAGGTCATGGTCAGGTGTCAAGCTCAGCGGTTGGGGGTCACAGTCAGGGGTCAGAGTTAGGAGTTAGGGCCAGGCTTAGGGGTTAGGGGCCCCATAGCCTTTATGTAGTGCATGGATCATCTGGTTTTACAGACCTGCAGTTCAAAAATGTGCACTGCCTCATAGAAGCAGTAGTTAATGACTCAGTGATTGGTGTGTGTAAATTTCAAGTTCCCACTCTCCTCTGAGTCTGAGTACAGAAGCAGTATTCAACTTGAAGCCTTTGTCAGGACAGCCCTTCACAGGAAGAGCTTTGAGCTTTGCCAGGCAGAGATTTGGTGTGAACTAGGGTGGGTGTGTACCTTTCCTTGCTGTCATGAGGATCCTTATTACTGATAAACCAACTGAAAAACCATTGGATGAGCCAACCTTCCCATGACCATAAAAGCTTTGAAGGGAGGTGAAATCAACTTAACTGCTGTTGGAGTGAACAAAGCAAGCAGAGCAGAACTTGAAGAGATTACTGAAGGTCAAGAAAGATGACTCTTTGCACAGAGCTATGATGCACTGCCAATAAAAATGTTAGGGAACTCTAGTTCTGCAATGAAAGTTACAGGCAAGAATTCTCTCCACTTCAGGGGTACCTACATGCTGTCTTCACAGCAGTCAAGTGGGGTTTTTCCTCACAGTGGCCCTTCAGGTAGCAAGAGGATGAGTATGGTGAGTGGTGTAGTTAATCTGACTTACTGGTAGGTAAAGTCTGACCTCCCTCAGCTGAGGGTCTGTCTTTGGTTACAAGCTCTGTCTTGTTACGACTCTCCCAGCTGATATTTTAGATGATACGTAAAGATCTGTGATTTCTTCTGCAAGTTAATAGTGGAAAAGGATGGATTTTATCTATGCATGGAAGATCTCTGGGTTGAAGTAGGATAGATGATGGGTTGGCTTTGCATGGCCTTGCTGTGAACAGCTTCTGTGACTAAAGGACTGCAGAGAACAAGAAAAAGATTAAACACTGCCAAGGTTATGTTCCTTACTAATTGTTTGGAGGGTTTTTTTTCTGTTTGTTTTCCCCTCTGCTTTTCCCTAAGTTTGCAGCAGTCAAGTGGCAGATCTGGTACTCCTGATAGAAAGCATATCAAAAAGTAACTTTTCTGTCATGAAGACCTTTATGTTGGAAGTTGTGGACAGCTTTGTTATTTCTAGGGAAAAAATACATGTTGGAGTAGTCCAGTACAGCCAAGAGCCCCAGACAGAATTTTAATGAGTTCTATACTGACACCATGATAAAGGAACAGATCAACAGAATAGAGCAATTGCAGTCCTCTGCGTTCATTGGCAAAGGGCTGAGGCTTGTCCAGAGCCTTTTTCAGCCTGCCAATGGGGGCCACAAGAGCCAAGGAGCCTCACAGAACCTTGTAGTGATTACAGGCGGGTACTCTGCTGACAGGGTGGAGCATGTAGCAATGGCTTTGAGAAGCGATGGGATCCATGTCTTTGCAGTTGGCATAGGGTTTATAAACTCCTTTGAGCTGCTTTTAATAGCTGGTGATGCAAAGAGAGTGTTCACAGTGGAAAACTTTGATGCACTGAAAACCATTGAGAGGAATATTGTTAATCAGGTCTGTGAATCCGAAGATGTTCCTAGCCAGGGTAAGTAACAAATGTTTTGTTGAGTGTACTATAGCGAATATCCACATGGCTACATGCAGTCCCTGATAAAAGTACCTGAGCTAGCTGGACAGCAATGCAACTGTTTTACCAAAGAATACTGCTCAGGTTACTCAGTCTTGCAACTTTCTAGACTTGCGCCTTGCTTCAGTCAAGAACCACTACACTCTTTGCTATGGTACATAGCTTCTGAGCTAAGACAGTGCTTCACATCTAGCGTTCATATTCATAGCTCCTCAGTATCTGAAAGGAGCCAGAGCAGATATGCCCAATATATCCTAATCAAAAGAGAGAAACAGACAATTCAGTGGTATTTAAAAAAGAGCCTTCCAAAAACCTTTGTCATCTACAACTGACCATACAGCTTCAGCATGACAGTCCCAGTCAGCAGCAACTGTTGACAAAACTTAAGTCTCATGGAGGCACCGTGGAGAGGAGGTGTGAGAAAATCCATCCTTGGATATGTGGGAGGTCTTGGCAACGTGTAAGCAGCAAATCCACATTAACACTGTGATGCTACCCAAAAGCTTTCCCTGTATACAAAACAGGAGGTGGTATCTTTTACTAAATCTTCTTGGTGGCAACAGAGCTTGGATGCCACACAGCCTGAGAAGCTCCCAACCCCAAAGAAAATAAGGGTTCAGTATTGCCTTTGATTAATATAGCAACTTTTATCAGATGTCAGATGCTGGTTTTGTATCTGAGTTTATTCTGACTTGGTGCTGCGGTATCAGTCACCTGTGATGTGGGAAGTCTGAAGCAGAAAACATACACAATTGCTCTTTAAAATTACATATTCATGCCAGTTATGTATTAAGATAATACTGTAGATGTGTTTGTTAAATTGCAAAAATAAAAATGTAGTGAATGACAAGTCAAAAAGCTGAGCTCTTCCTACTGAAGATGAGGGGGACCTACTGTGGTGTAAGGGGATAGCATTGATTGGGGGTAGCAGGAGGAGACAGTGCTGGAGCGGTTCTTCTCTCTGTACCCATCCTTACAGGGACTGTGACTGTCCTTTAGAGCTCCTTGTTGTCTTCCCTGTGTTTTCACCATATAGGTGATGTTTTACATGTGTTGGATACATGTTCTTTGTTCTCTTTGTTATACCATAAAACTGATCCTGCCCAGCTCTCCAGGTTTCATTCCCTCAGTGACCAGAAACTTACTGTGAGAAAGGAACACAGGGTTGATGACACTGCTTGTCTAAGGCTTTTTGTAACAGCAGCTGAACAAATAGATAACTTTGCCTCTCCTGCACCCTGGGCTTGTGAGATCTTAAACACAGCAAAACTGGCTGGTGTTTGCTGGGGTGTTGGGGGCCAAAATAAAGAGCTGAGCCTTCCCTCCTAAAGCTACTTTGTGTGAATTACATGGGTGGTTTTCAGAGAGGAGGAGAGCTGAGCCTGTTCCACTGTGAGCTCTGCACCCCAACTCCATCTTTTTCCCCATCGAGAGCTGAGCAAACCTCCAGCTGAAAAGGCATCCCCGGCTCCTGAAAGCAGAGAGAGAGAGGGCTGCTGTGGAAGGGGTGTGTGCTGCCATGGAACAGCGTGACTGTGGCTGATGCAGTAGCACCTCCTGGTGTTTCATGGCCAGGCAACAGGGAGATTTAATGGGACATGCAACAGTAAACTTGATATGTATATAGGCACACTTGTTTAGAGAGAGAGAAGTTTGGGAAAGCATATTGGCTTTGATCTCACCGATGCATGTATGTATTGTTCAGTTCTGCATAAATTTGTCTCATAAAACAACAATCAACTTCCTGTGAAGCCTGTTTTATCTTGTCCTGTCATCTGTTTTCCTATATTCACTGACCTTCTTTCCTGTAATAAATCTATTAATTCCCCTTTCTCCAGTCACCTTCTCTTATAAACTGCTAGATTTTTTCAAATTTAAAAAACTGAATTCAAGTATGGAAAATCAACAGGGGAAAAAGATACCTTTGCAGCAGTAAGATGGGGCAGTTTGACAATGTGGATGTGTGTGGGAGAACAAGTGGCTAGAAAAAGAGGTTAGGTACACAGAAGTGTTTAGTCCTGCAAATAAATACAGATTATCAACAGAGTGATACCTACCAGAAGCTGTTTTACACGTTCTCATGCACAACACAGTAGCACAAAAGTGAATGCTTTACTGCTGGTTTTGTATTATTGCTGGTACACTGGGGAGTTGGCAGGGAATGCTTTAAGAGCTAGGCAGTGTGGATGACCAATTGTCAGGGCTAAACTGCTGAGTCCATGGTGGCCCTTCACACTGCCTCTAAATTATGTGGTTAAAAATACCCAGATCTCAGAAAAATCTCATTATGAAAACATACTGTTTGTGTGCTGGACATGAACACATACTGGAAGAAATATCCAATAAATTTTGTGTTCATGGAAATGTTTAATCAGAAACATCCCTCACAATTAGAAAAATGCTGTTCCCTGAACTGATGATGGCCTTTGCATCACAGGTGTTCTGTGAACCTTGAAATCAGATGTGCAGCCTCATAACCTGGCTAAGCGACATGACTGAGGGATGTTGTATAGATATATTTAACTGTTTAAGATAAATTTTTTCTTGTGGACTAAACAGAAAAGCTGTATAGTTTTCTTATGTTGCTCTGAGGCCTGAATGTTGCCTTTTTAGCCATAAAAACTCATTCAAGATGACCTTTTACATTTAAAGATTTTCATGCTGCTTACCAGCAAATCATACCCTCTAGGGGGCAGTTTGTACCACAAGTGAAAATACTGAAACATAATGGTGGCTGCTCTGAGGTGAAATTATTTCTGGATTTATTTCATTAAAGAGCTTTTCATTCATTCATCTTTTTCATGAGTGAGGGAAAACCGAGAAAACTGTAAGGAAGCTTAGAAGGAATAATGGTCAATAGGAACTAGCCCAAACTAGCAAACATGGAAAACAACATTGTGTTGGGTAAGTGTTTCAGAGCCAGTGGGTGAAGAAGGAAAAAATTAAGGAGAGTGCTATTTTACAGATAAAACTGCATGCCTCTGACTTCCTTGCAGAGGTACAACAATGGATGATAATGCATCTAGGGGCACAGAATAAAATTCAGACTGACGCATGAAGAATCAAGGTATGAAAGAAATAAGCCAAGTGGTTTAGCTGCTTGATGAGGGCAAGATGATTGGTGAGGAGGGAGGAATTAACCACATCACAATATTTGCTGTTATCAGGAGCTATGCAAGCGATTCCATAACTGAGGTAGCCCTCATCTTACAGCAGCTGTTATTCACAGTGGAGATATGACATTGCATGTAGGCAATGCTGCCTCTTTCTCCCATGTTTGTTTCTTTGGCCTGTTGCTTACATTTGTATATATCATCTGGTCTTGTGACAAAGTGATAAAGCACAGGTGGCCATCAAGCTTCCCACTGCAATTGGAATGTGTGTTGCACATTCTCAGTTGGTAGCAAAGCTCACGGAAACATTTGCAAGATTAGGGCCTTTGAGGACGTTTGACAGCTGGAGAACAGTGACCTGTTTTGCAGTTTGGGTATGTACATATGTCCAGTAATGTAATCCTTAGTATCTGCAAGTTCATTAGCCCCACTGAAACTGGTGGGCTGACAGGTTTTTCATAAACATAAAACACCATCTCACTGATTCCGACTTCTGGTTTTAAATCTACCACATTGAATTTTGTTTCTCTCCCACGATTCTGACAAAAGACAGGATCACAAACAGTGTATGTTTATAGTTTCCCATTTCTTCTACTTTTTTCAGATTGTGACATAGATCTTTCTATAGCAATTGATATTTCAAGGCGCATGCAGCCAGCATCCACAGTGCTTCTGAAACAGAAATTGCAAGCATTCCTCCCCAAGCTTTTACTCCAGATGAAATCACTGCCAAATACCAGCTGTAATGCTGGCTCTCCAGTCAACATTAGATTCAAGTTCCAAGTATTGGCACAGACCAAACAATTCATCTTTGACTCTGATTTTGAAGACTATGATGAAGATATCATCCAGAAGTTCTTAGATGCACAGACCACTGTGGATACCTACCTGAATGCAGACTTCTTACAGGCACTGGAGGAGAAGTTCTTTAGCGTGACCTCTGCTAAAGTTAAGGTAACTTAATAGTGTGAATGTGTATGTTGGAAAAATTATGCAGTTTGACGTTTACAGAGTGATGCTGAGTACGCCAGGGAGACAAAAAGGTAGTTCAGGAATTGGTGAATCCAATAAACAGAATCACAGAATGGTTGAGGCTGGAAGTAACCTCTGGAGGTCACCTTGTCCAACCCCCCTGCTCAAGCACGGGCAACTAGAGCAGGCTGCCCAGGACTGTGTCCAGATGGCTTTTGAGTATCTCCAAGAATGGAGACTCCAGAACCTCTCTAGGCAACCTGTGCCAGTGCTCAGTCACCTTCACAGTAAAAAAGTGTTTCCTTATGTTTATATAGAATGACCTGTTCTTTCCTTTGCCCTGATATAACTGCATATATCAGTTCCGATTCCCTAGGCACTCCTGCAGTGAGACGGTACCCAGAACATTTGGTTTAATACATATGATCATGAGAATTCATAGAGAAACCCTTCTTTTACTATGGAATGTCTTTGTACTTCAAGTAGTGGAAACAGTTCTCTTTCAGAAACTCTAAATCCTGATCCTGAATCTCTGTCCAGAATAATGACAGCTCTAAGCAGAAGTCACAGAAAACATCATCCAAGAAATTTGTTGACATAAGTTTATTTCTGTAGTTAACTTGTTGAATAATTTCAAATGACAAAGCTGAGTTCTGCTCATGGATAACTGATGATCAGGAAAATCTACATAGATGCTGCAGTTAATTCATCTGTCTTGAAGTGAGGTGAAGGGAGAGCATAAGGCTTGATCTGATCTCTTCTGAAGTGAATGGGAAATCTTTCCACTTAGGTGAGAGAAAGTTAGATCTCATTGGAGAGTTTCAGGGTCATTGCCCAGACAGTTCATTCTTAATAAGGCACTGACTCAGTAAAGCACTGAGCATGTCCTGTTGTAGCTGTTTGAATATTATCACTTAGTAAGGTCTCCATGCAGGCAGACCTTCCTGCTGAGGAAGGACAGGTTAGCCCTTGCAAAATACATAAGGGATTTCCTCTATGAACCTTATTTTAACTTTTGTAAGATGTTAATTTTAATCTGATGTGGTGTGAGAAAGCCATATTGTTATGAATTCCCCTGTTTTCAGATGCAAGTTGGCATTCTATTTTTTTACAGCATTTGCATAGATATGGCTTACCAATTTAGGTTGTAATTTGGTACATATTTAATACTACTTTTTCCCAAAGATTTCTTAAAATGTCGTTTTATTGTGAATGGGGAACATGACCACATACGATTTTGCTTCTTTTGGGCCTCAGTAGAGAGAACTTGTTTGACATACAAGTGAAAGCAGTGCTTTTTTTCTCCTAGTTGCCAATGCTGTTAGATCTCTGTTGAAGAGTTAAGCAAAGCTTCTTTCTGTTTATGCATTATTACTAGCAATAAATATGCTGCATATCTTGGCACTTTACCAGTGGATTAATACTCCTTTCTGATGCTGTTTATGTGCAAATTGAAAATACAAGACTTTAGAATGCACATGAAACCACAATTTAATCTCCTGAGCAATAATGTGCTTGTTCTGTAAAGATTTAGTTATAAACCTCCTCAGGGATATTGATTCTCTGTGGTTTGCATTTCTTTTTTTCTCTATTATTTGTTTGTTTTTCACCAAAAGAGTTGGACCTAATTCCAGCATTTTTGACAAAGCAAGACTTGGATGTGTTCCAACAAGAGCTTTGTATAAATGAAAGCTTTGTAAACATATATAATGCCCACACTAACACCCCACATTCCACCCCCCTCCATGTTTTTAAAATGAAAAGATCACCAAAAAAAAGCATCAAGCCCAGGCCTACAGTTATGTGTATTGGGTGTGGCAAGGTTTTGGTAGCAGGGGAGCTACAGGGGTGGCTTGTATGAGAAGATAGAGCCAATATTCTGTCCAATAGAGCCAATGCCAGCCGGCTCCAAGATGGACCTGCTGCTGGCCAAGGCCAAGCCCATCAGCAGCAGTGGTAGCGCCTCTGTAATAACCTATTTAAGATGGGGAAAAAAACCAATGGGACAAAAAAAGAAAGCTGGAGTGAGGAGTGAGAATATGTGAGAGAAACAACCCTGCAGACACCAAGGTCAGTGAGAAGGAGGGGGAGGAGGTGCTCCAGGTGCCGGAGCAGAGATTCCCCTGCAGCCCCTGGTGCAGACCATGGTGAGGCAGCTGTGCCCCTGCAGCCCATGGGGGTTAACGGTGGAGCAGATATCCACCTGCAGCCTGGGGAGGACCCCACGCCGGAGCAGGTGGATGTGCCTGAAGGAGGCTGTGACCCTGTGGGAAGCCCACGCTGGAGCAGGCTCTTCACAGGACGTGTGGGCCCGTGGAGAGAGAGGAGCCCACGCTGGAGCAGGTTTGCTGGCAGGACTTGTGACCCCATGGGGGACCCACGCTGGAGCAGTCTGCTCCTGAAGGACTGCACCCCATGGAAGGGACCCACGCTGGAGCAGTTTGTGAAGAACTGCAGCCCATGGGAAGGACTGACATTGGAGAAGTTCATGGAGGACTGTCTCCTGTGGGAGGGACCCCATGCTGGAGCCAGAGAAGAGTGTGAGGAGTCCTCCCCTTGAGGAGGAAGGAGGGGCAGAGATGATGTGTGATGAACTGACTGCAACCCCCATTCCCCATCCCCCTGTCCCACTGCGGGGAGGAGGTATAGAAAATTGTGAGTGAAGTTGAGCCTGGGAAGAAGGGAGGGGTCGGGGGAAGGTGTTTTCAGATTTGGTTTTATTTCTCATTACCCTACTCTGTTTTGATTGGTAATAAATTAAACTGCTTTTCCCCAAGTCAAGTCTGTTTTGCCCATGATGGTAATTGCTGAGTGATCTCTCCCTGTCCTTATCTCAACCCACGAGCTTTTCATTACATTTTCTCTCCCCTGTCCAGTTGAGAAGGGGAGTGATAGAGCGGCTTTGGTGGGCACTTGGCATCCAGCCTGGGTCAACCCACCACACTGTGATGTGTTTACCCATCCATGGTCCAGCTCTCCACTGTATCACACTCTGCTTGAGCAAATGTAGACTCAGTACCAGTGCCTCTGTATTGGATGTTTGAGAACTTTCCATCACCAGAGTCAACTCTGCCTGCTCTTAAATCTGGTCTCCTTGCTGCTTTAGCACAGAAGTGGGATGTTTGGTGTGACAGTCACTTCATTTGCCTTTGTCACCTGTGGAAAAATCCACCTTAACAGAAGTAATTCTCTAGAGTTTGCACTGGCTGAAGCTGTGCATTTTATAGGGAATGTAAAATAAGAAGGATGGGAGGGAAGGAGCTCTAGCTGTGCTTGTCCAGGTGTTGGTCAGAGTTTAGGAGGACTTAAAGTCATGACCGTTGTGGGCAGGAGACAGTTTACCTGTGCAGTCTCTTTCTGGGAAACCTAATCCACTGGATGAGTGGGGCCTGAGAAGACTGCTGCTGGTTTGAAGGGGGAAGGTGAGGCGAGAAATGGGAAGAAACTGGTAGCTTGGAGGGGAACTGTAAGAAGTTGTGCTTTCCTCAGCCCTGAAAGAGGCTTAACTATAGCTTTTTGGCCTGAAAAGATTGGAATGTAACCAGTACAAAGGGTCAGGATTAGTGTCCTTATGTGAGCTAAGTCTTATCTCTTACCAAGGAAAAACATGGCAGAGAGTGGAGCCAGGGCGGTGCACTGCCTATGTGGAAAGTGCAAGGGGACATAAGCATCTGCGTGGAGGGAGGATTGGAGCCAGAGAGGATGGACTTCCTCAGGTGACAGCCAACTGGAGCTGCTCTTGCAGAAAGGGAAATTTGTGTTTGCTCCAAGTTCTTATCCACACTCACATATAGGAGAACTCTTCTGATGTCAGAGAAAGCTCTTCAGTGGATAAGTCACAGCAGAATTGGCCTTCCATCTAGCATGCTAAGAAGATCACAGATCTAATATAATTAATAGCAGTGCTATGAGCTGGTCAGCAAGACAAATCCCTCAAATGGGAGTGCTGTCAGGGAAGAGAGGCTTTTCTGTTCTGTTTTCCTTGCTCCTCAGCACTTTTTCCAGCACACATTTCGGATCTACCACAGTGTAGTGCAATTCGACCACCTCATAGCCAGTTTTCAATGCAAACTGTACTTTTTACAATGACTCAACTTTTAGTCTCTTCTCAGTTGACTTGGCATTACTCCCTTTACTGACAGGTTCTGTTAGTATTTTCAGATGGACTGGATGATTCGCTGGAAGATCTCAGAAAAGCAGCTGACTCGCTTCGCTTTAAAGGTATTACAGTACAGCATTGATGCTCCAGCCTCCTACTACCAATGGCCCAATGTATTGCTCCCCCACTGCAACTTTTCCACATAACATTACCTCTCCATGCTCATATGGCATTACTCAGGAGTCACTGGGAGAATGTTTGCTTCTCCATGTGAACGAGTGTATACGATGGCTTGTCACTGGTTGGCAGATGATGCCAGAAACATGCCTAGGGGTGCAGAGGGCCTGGGATGGTTCTGATTTCTGGAGTCCAGCTCCAGCAGCTGGGGCAATTCAGGGCGGCCCCTCTCACTGATGAGTGCAGCACCAGAGGTTAGACCCAACTCTGACTTCTGTAGGAGAAAAGAGTTTTACACTTCTGTTTGGGCACTGAGTAGCAGTCTGGTCTGACAACTGGGGAGAGAAGTTAATTGGAAAATTACTGGTTTGCATTTTTCCTTTGTACATTGTTCTCAATAGCTTGATTTCTTTTAACATACTGTGTTGAAGCCATGAAATGTCAGTCTTTTAGAGAACTGCTGTTATTCACAATGATATTGTTGGTTAAATAATATAGTTTAGGCATTCCCTAATTTAAATCTATGCTTACATTGAAGGTCTTGATGCACTTCTCTTGGTTGGTCTGGACAATACACAGCACTTGACTGAACTTCGGGAAATAGAGTTTGGCAGGGGGTTTGGATATAATGAACCTCTAAGTGTTGGGTTTGCAGAGATTGCAAACATCTTGCAGAGAAATCTTGTAAGTCCTTCTGTGATATAAACAAAAGGGGGGTAATTGGCCTGTGTTTTGTGATTAATGTACGTAAATGAAATGTTCCTTTTCATTTTTCAGGATACTGTTGCAGAAAGGAAATGCTGTAAGGTTGTCTGTAAATGCCTTGGAGAAAATGGTGATCATGGTGGCCAGGGAATCCCTGGAAGGAAGGTAGGAGAGCTAAGATAGACATTACTTAAGAATTGCTTTATTTTTCAAAGTGTTTTCATTTTTTATAGTATTTCAGAGCATGCATGCACTTGCCCATGACCTTTGCTGTTATGACAAATGAAGGAGAAACATGAAATATGATGATTTCTCTACTGTATGTTCCTATTGCAAAAATATTTTTGTAATGAAAATCATTCGTACATATAAAAATCATTAAGCACTCTCCTTCACCAGTTCAGCAGAAAATGGAGAGGGATTTAAAAAATTAAGTCTGATTAACCAAGAGGCTTATTAGCTGCTGTGAATAAGAAACTTCCAGCTGACAAACTGAGAGTAGAAAAGAATCCTTCTTCACTAGGTGTGAGCCTTATCTTTTTGTGCCTCTGTTTATTCCAAATAGCCTCTTCTCTAAGTGTCTTCTGATCCAATACAGTACTAATTTACATTGTTTTCTTTAAGAATTTATATGGTCTGTTTTGAGCCTTTTGAGTATTACAGATATCATCACTTCTACAGCATGCTAGTAGACTTCATTATTAAGGTTTCTAGTATATGTAGTCTGCATTTGACTACTATTCATTCCATTATTTCTACTTATTCCAGTAACATGCTAAGTAAATTATACCTGTAGTTCACACTCATCAGTTATGTGGTTGCAGTGAAATGAATTTTTGGTTATCTCGTAGCAAAAGTATAGTCTCCTAATATTTGTTCATAAACCAATTTACTGGTTTCTTCCATTACTCTTGTTGATTTTCTTACACCTTTCTGTTTTATTAAAATGTCTAGATTAATGTGCTTAGACAAAACAGTGTTCAGAATGTAGACATAGCTGTTTTGCAGGCAGACAGATATGATGCCTGGGTTGTACAGGCTACAATTGTAAAAGCATGTTTTTGCAGCACAAATTCATGTCTCGTTTTTGTTTGTTTTCATTCGTAGAAATTCCGTGTTCTAGTTTCTCTCTGTTCAAGTTTTTGCCCTTGAGGGTATGAGGTTTGCATCACTTCAAATACAAAGTTGCAATATTCCTAAAAGTCTTTGTAAGGTACTGCAACATCTTTGTCCTAAAAAGTTTTCAACTCCTTATGTTTTTCACTTCACCTTAGAATTTCATTACTGTATAATGCTTCCTTTTCCAAATCACCAAGGAAGATATTTAAGTTGACCAAATGTCCCAATGAGCTTTGTTAACCCATCAGGCAGTTTTCTGAAATAAGATACTGAAATTTTATATTGAACATTGTTGTTTTGTTTTGTTTTCACAGCCATGTCAAGCACATAGGACTGTGTGGAGAGTCTGTGTAAATGTAGTTGATGGAGCCTGTCCTCCTCAGCATAACCAGATATAATTTTCAGGAAATGTCTTCTGTCTCTATGTGCAGAGTAACCTGATAGAAACAAACCCAGTGTGCTTGGAGAATGGTGTTACTTATCTCTTAAGTTCCTGTTTTTCAGGGAAGTACAGGTTACAGAGGATCTCCTGGCCACCCTGGTGAGGAAGGTGGGATTGTAAGTAAACATTATTCCTTCCTGTTAAGATGTTCTTGGTTGGCACCTGAGCCTGTCTGCACTTACTCACTCAGTGCTCGTCAATGTTAACCTAAAATGTGTTTAAGCAACATGTGTCCGAAGGTGAATATACAGACTTGGTTCTCTGTGCATTTGCACCTCACCATAGTTAGTAACAACTAATAATGCAGAAAAAGAATCAGTTAGAAAGAATCACACAACAGCATCTTATGTGGCATATTTATGGCAAGCTCATATACTCATTTTTCATGACAGACTGTACCAGATTCTATGCTGATAGTTCTTATAGAAAAGGCCATCCTTTGTTCTTAGCATTAGTGAATTATCTTATGACTGGATAACAGACCTAAATTTTGTAGTGTCTTTTGGTGATTTCCAAATCCTTTGCAGTGTACTGTTCCTGACATAAAGTTCAGCATGTTGTGCATAAGCCAAATGCCAACCCAGTGGGAGTTTTTCTTCTTTTGCTGTCTAGAAATAAACAAGCAAAAATTCCACAAAGAATAAGACATAATTTCCTTAGCACCATAAGCACAGAACTAGGTTTACAACACTGCACCCGTGACATGAATATTACTCCTAACTACAGGTGACAAGCCTGCAAACCAAGAACCAGCCAAGGATTTCTCTCTGTACATAACTGTAAAATCCACGCTGGAGTAGTTCCCGTTCTCACAGTAGATTGGTCAGCCTGAATTTGCTTTTGGTGAGGCAGCCTGGGGCAAGGGGTGAAAACATTTTTGAATTTTTTTTTTGTGTATGAGATTGAATTTCTGGTTTTGACCTTCTGAGAATCCAGAGTAATCTTCTAGAACAGGTAAATGACAGAAGTCTTGTTTCTGAATTTTCTGGTCCCTTTGTTTTCCTTTCTTTACTGTGGAAGGATGAGAAGAAGTCATGTCTGCGCTTTCAGAAACTTTCTCTCCTATGTGTGAAGCCTACAAGTGACTTGCATGTTGTAAATTTTCCTTGCTAAAGGCTAAACTTTTTCCAGCCACAAGATAGGAATTTGAAGCAGCCAAAACAGTTGAATGTAGTAAGTATACAACAGAAAGCAAAATGCTGAGAATAGACTACAGAAGATGCCACAGGGAAAGGCAGTTGAGGAGATAATGCTGGACAGCTTTGGTTTATCATGGTGTAGTGCTCAGCTCGGGAATTAGTCTTAATGTTTCACATAGGCAATGGAGGCAGGCCGAAATGCTTGGTTTTGCATACTGTGCTGTGGTTCTGTGGCAGTTAATCAGCTCAGTCTAGAATGTGATTCATGTTGCTTTTTTGCTAGTTTAGAGAGAGGCCTTTCTTTAAAGAGGAGAAAAGAAAGAGAAGGGTCTTTGTTCTTCTGATCTTAGGCTCTTCAAGTTTGTCTTTTCTTTTGCATGGTAGTCCAAGAGCTCTCATGTGTACTGGGTGTTTGTTCTCATTTTGTTTATTGTTGTTTACCTTTTTAGACAGCAATTTTAAGGGGATCTGCTGGGAGGTGCTGCTCTCTTTCCAGTTTTTTTTAGAGCTTCTGTCTGAACAAGCCTGGAATAGAAGTCTTCAGACATCAGTAACTAGAGGAAATGCATACAATATTCAGTTAAAAAACAACCCACCAAAAGGCCTACCTTCAAGTACAGAGATCTCAGATGGAGGTTGATAGTACAGTCTAAAACATGGCATGATAGTGGGAGCAGAGAACCAGGGTGCAACTCAACCTCGTAATTGACTGTTCTCTTAACAGCCAGTATGAAAATTACCAGGTGACTTCCATTTATGCCCTTAGTGCAGTGAATGGTGATATAATTCAGTCTTGCTTTAATCTTATATGATGACTTAATGAGTAACTGTCATTGTATGGATGAGTTTGAACATTCTCTTTTGTTTCATAGGGGGAGAGAGGCCCAGCTGGTTTCAATGGGACTCAAGGGGACAGTGGGTGTCCAGGTGCCAGAGGCCAAAAGGCAAGTGTGTCACTTTGAAGCATTTCCTAATTTTGTTTCCCACAAACCTGTTTTCTGTACTGAGGACAAATCCCTGTGCTGTCTTCTTGAAGCATGAATGGGACAGTAAGACCCAGGTGTAAGAATTGCAGTCAATTTTTGCTGTTTCCTTTTGAGAGGTACTTTGTGTAACTGAAGCATGGTCAAACGGCTGAGTTTGCTGACTCAGCAACTTGCCCATGACTTTTCCACCACCAACTCCAGCCTGGCCTTAGGTAAAACTATAAAGCTTTACCGAACGGGAATGAAAACGAAGGCTGTGCTGTCTTCCCACAGGAAAGGGGTCAATCCCGTATGTGGCAGTAGGGGGTTTTACAGTAAGGGAGTACGAATACCAAGGCCAGCATGCCTCTGCACAGCAAGCTACTGTGCCCTGCTTCTCAAGCTCAGTAAAAATACTTTCACCAAATTTCATCTATGTTTATTTTCAATTTCAGGGGGGCAGAGGCTATAGAGGAAGTCAGGTACGTGTTTTAAAGTGTGATCAATTTTCTTTAAGAACAGTGTTCGGCTTCCTTTCAAGTTCACATTACCTTGTAAGATGAAAATATCAACAAGGAAGGAAAACAGTGCAAAAACTTTTTAATCCTTCTATGTGTTTTTCTTCCCTTTTCCATTTTCTGCTCTGTTTCCTGAAGTAATTTGTCCTCCTTTAAATATCTGAAATATCTGATTATAGAGGAGGGAGAGTGCTTGCTGACGATTTTGGCTTGTCCAAGTTGAATTGTACAGTAGGACTTACCAGGAGCACATACTCCACTGAAATCCAATGAATATGTAAATGTCTTCATTATATTGTGTCATTATATCCACCAATTTTATTTTAGCTAAACCCATGAAGCTTTCAGCACATAAAAACCCCGATTCAATACTGCTAACTTAGTAAGGTTGAGGCAGTTTATTGAAGTCTGCAAGGCATTTTAGTACAGCTATTTGGAGAAGAAAAGGCAATACTGAATATTTAATACTGTGAAGTTTAGCTCAGGTTTCCTGAGGTAAGAAATGAGTGAGGGAAAAATTAAGACTTGAATAAAAGTCATGATTGCTTACTTAGTGCTCAAAATTTTTCTGGAATACTTATTCACGAAATTCTTGTTTGTGACATTAATCTTACCAAAATGTACAGTCAGCTAATTCTCCCTGTCTTATATACAAAACTGTTATAAATTAATGAAAATTTTCCTCAGGAACTTGAACTAGGTGGTTTTGCAAAGTCAGCTTAGCATAAAAACCTACAAAGCAATTGTACCTGTAGTCTCTGTCAGAGTGAGACTCCTGTTGGTTTAACTAACATTTACAATATGCTCTTGTGCCACTTTTGGTGATTTGTTGAATATCCTTTCAGCTTTCAGGGTAGTGGTCTCTGCTAAGTTCATTTCTTACTACAAATAAAAACATCACAGTTAATTCCTTCATTTTCATCCTAGTAAAGAAAGACTGTTATGGTTTAGCCCAGTCGGCAACCAAGCACCATACAGCCGCTTGCTTACCCTTCCCGCGCCCCGGTGGGATGAGGGAGAGAATCTGAAGAGCAAAAGTAAGAAAACTTGTGGGTTGAGATAAGAACGGTTTAATATTTGAAATAAAATAAAATAAAAATAGTAATAAAAAACTGTAATGAAAAGGGAAACAACAAGAGAGAGAGGAACAAAACCCAGGAAAAACAAGTGATGCAACTGCTCACCACCCACTGACTGACGCCCAGCCAGTCCTCGAGCAGCAATCGTTACCCCCCAGCCAACTCCCCCCAGTTTATATACTGAGCATGTCATCGTATGGTATGGAATAGCCCTTTGGCCAGTTTGGGTCAGCTGTCCTGGCTGTGCCCCCTCCCAGCTTCTTGTGCACCTTGCAGCTCATGGGAAGCTGAAGAGTCCTTGATTAGTGTCAGCACTGCTTAGCAACAACTAAAACATCAGTGTGTTATCAGCATTATTCTCATACTAAATCCAAAACACCGCACTATGCCTGCTACTAGGAAGAAAATTAACTCTATCCGAGCCAAAACCAGGACAAAGATGGAAGAAGCACTTCAAAATATCCTTTAAAAATTGTGTGTGTTATTTGGCCAAGTCTGAAACGTTGTGGAGCATACAGAAGTGAAAGAAGGTTCTCACAGTTATAACTCTATTTGGAAGCCTCACTCTTCATTTGAACAACAAGTTAATATTACAAACTCCCTAAGGTTGCGATGGGTGTTTTGTGAGAAAATGGCTTCCAGAAATGGTTGCAATATGGTGATTTGTTTTTGCAGACAAAGTGAAGGGAAGAGCAGCGTGTGTTTGAATGGGAATGTGACTGCTTTTTATGTAGCAAGCATCACATTGCTGAAACAGTAATGAAGTTTCTTTAACAAGCCCTAAAGCCTAAGATCAGTCTTCTGGAATTGGTGTTTTATCATGGTTATTCTTTCTACCTTTTGAATACACCATTCACAGTATATAATTATGTAAAAAAAAACCCCAAAACCCACAATACAAACACATATGATGGTTGGCACCAGAATTATAAGATTATCAGAATGTTAGATCAGATACTAGTAGTTATATTTTGGAATATATCTAGATTTTGAAGGTGCTGCAGTTGGGAAAAATATTTGAAAACTAACAGATGGAAAAGCAGAATTTAAATCCTGAATGAAGATCTGTAGTTTTAATAACGACTGTTCTTATTATGTGTTCTTAAGTATGAATTCTTTTAAAAGTTAATAATTTGTTAAAAATCTGAATTATTATTTCCTATTTATAGTTATTATTCTCAATTATTCTTGCTAGCCATTGAAAACCACCGTTCCTATTCAGGTTGCCAAAAGTAGGGTGAACACTTCTTCCTTTGCTCAAAGAGGCAAGTAAACTGATGCTGATAGGGGTTTTTTTGCTTATTGCTACAGGGTGAACGTGGTGAGAATGGATTTGATGGCACTGATGGAGAGCAGGTAATCACTGCTTTAAATGTGCACTGCAATTAAAGACACCTACCTCAGGCTTCAAAAGTACACATTGTTGTGCCTTTGAATGGCCTTTAAACCTGAACAGAAATTCTGTTGTTTAATGTTTAGAGTTGCGTATCTGATTGATTTATCTGCCAGATAAAATTTGGGAACCACATTTATCAGAAAGAGCAACAATTAATGTTTTCTTCTTTCTTTGCCCTTTGTGAGTCTAGGGAGAACATGGATTTCCTGGACCTTCTGGAGAGAAAGGCAATACAGGGAAACAGGTGAAGTATCCTTTATAGTAATGTTTAGATTTTATGGAAACATCTTTCCAAAGTGTAATGCTATCTGTAATGCCTGTGAGTTGCTTTTAATAGCTGCCTCTTCTCTAATACGATGTGGCTCCTGCTATAAATTAGTGTAGGTCCATTGACTTAAACAGATCTGTGTTCTCTTATCTGGCCTTCCTCTACCACAGATGCTATTTCTACCTGTACCCGAATTGCTTGTGCTCTTTTTATGCATTTAGGGCAGAAAAGGCCCCAGAGGAGAACCCGGTGAACGAGGAGAATCTGGTCTAAGAGGAGATCATGTAAGTGTATTCCTTCATTTTTGCTAGGTTGCACTGATTTGTGCCTGGATTTTGTGATGGAGCTGCCTGAAGCATATGTGATTTGAAGAGTTTTTTTGCAATCCTAGATGGTGCAGCATTCTGCAAGAAGTATGGCATATTCCAGGAGTCCTGAACGCTTTAGATGGAGATGGACTGATGCGTTTTGATATGTTGCTTGAAAGCAGGTGTTTAAGCCTCAGGTCTCCTGATAGTTCCTTGCATTTTTGTTTTATGTATTTGTTTGTTTGTATTTACCATGGGCAACATAACTCCTTTTGGAGCTACTTAGTCCTCCCTGGTGGTTTCCACCCTACAGAGGAATTCGTGGATCACTTGAAAACCCTGTGCGCTGACTTTTGGTTAGCAATTTATAATGTTGCAAAGGCAAGTTACTTTTTCACGCTGACATTTTTTTCCTTGCGTGCTCCAGAGCCCTATATAAATGCAGTGCCTGAGGACTAAAATTTCAGTGGAGACACCACACTTCTTGTATCACAGCTTTAAGTCTTGTCACACGTATTTCAAAGACCTTTGTTCCAAACAGTCAAATATAGTGTTAACTCCCGTCTTCTAATGCTTACAGAAAAAAAATCAGATGTCATGGTAACTTGCCTCTTTGAGAGATCATGATTTCACCTGTGTCTAGCATTAAGTGGCTAAATGGAACTCCATTCTAGTGTAACCCCATCTGAAATTTACTAACTAGTTATGATCTTAGCTCAGTTAACTATACCCAAACAATCAGAAGAGCTTCACATTTTCAGGGTTTAATTTGTTGCCCATTAGTAATACTTCTTTTCATCTCTTTGCAAAAGAAACTTGTGGACTTTGCAGAACTGCCTAGATAGTGTTCTTACAAGCATCTTCCTTTAAAATAGCCTTTGTATTTCTTGTTGACTGCAATGACAAATCTCATTAATCCTATTTCCATATCCTGCCTCTGTAATCAGCGTAATAAAGGTGTGGTCACTGAAAATGCCAAGCTTTCTGCTTAACCTTTCCAGGGAGATCCTGGGACTAGCAATAATGTTCCTGGTCCTAAGGGTGAAAAGGGAAACCCAGCATGGCAGGTAAGCAAGTAGTTCTATATTACGGGGAGAGGATTTGCATAATTGCTAAGTTCTATTGGCTGTCCAGTGACTAAGCAGCTCTTTTCTTTTGTTTTGTGTTTTGCCTTTAGTGTATGTCTACAACACAGAAAGCTTTGAGAAGTGCTTGATACTGTAAAAAAGAAAAAAAAAGTTAAAAAGGTTAACAGAGACTATGGAAATATTCTCATAATGTAGAGCTAAGGGAAGGTATAGATTTAGTAAAAAATACGTTATTCTACCACGAATTTACATCACCAACCTGAGAGGCTTCTAGTAATGGATTGTAAGGATACTGTTAAAAAACGTGCTGGGAAAAATGTATTGGGTATCAACAGGCTGTACCCACTTTGCTATGTAACTGCTATTTCCTCAGGGTGGTGGATAAACTCCATTTTGACCTGTATCTAGAATATAAGAGCTGGGATATGTGCTTATATAGTGACATCTGAATTTTTATGAGGTGTTTGAGCAATACTGCGAGAAAAGAAACATAACAGAAAAGCACAGCCCACTCTACTGGCGCACTTTGTTTGGAAAGAATAAGCAAAGATGATAAGTAGTTGGACAGTAGTGTATAAGTGATGGTGGATGAAAGCTTAAGAGGGTGAGAACTAGCAACATCTGAGAAAAATCCACTATTTTTGAAGTTTGATTCTATCTGAACAAGTAGGGTTGTGTGCACATGTTCATATGCATGTGCATATAGGTCTGTGTAGAGTGTGCTGAAAGCAGTAGAAAAAGTGTGAGGGTCACTCTTCAGAGAATAATTGTGTTTTGATGACTTTTTGGAAACAAACCTCATCAAACTTTCTCATCTTAAGAAGTCCAGCTGAAAGACTGAAGTCAACAAAAATTATTTCACAAAAGCCTTGACCAAGTATCAGCTGTTAGTAACTGATGGACTGGAAATCCAAAGCAAGCATGATCTCTCTGGTTTATGATTTTTGATGGTAAATGATTTGTGGAAAACAAGAATCAGCATTTAACATGATACAACTGATTGCGATGAAATTCCTTAGGAGAAGAAACAAAGAAGGAACATAAAAAGAAGAATGTGTGAGTACCAGAAAAAGAAAGAGTATTTAAAGAGCTTGTTCATTACTTTGTTTTGCAGGGAGACCCAGGACCACACGGACTCCAAGGAGAGCAGGGTGACGCTGGCCCTGATGTAAGAATAGTAATCAATACAGGGTGGAAGTAATTGATACAAGATACAATGGGGTTCCCATTGAGAAAATGAAATTTTCACTTTTTCCTTTTATCCCACACTTAAAACTCCTGCAATGAGAGGGAACAAAAATATTCTAAAACTTTCATAGTGAAACATATTTGGCTTCAAATTTAGTAGCTTATGCATATTGCAGTGTGTTTTGGTTTTTTTTGCTGTCCCGTTAATTTCAGGTCTGATTCATGTGAAGTCACAAGCCTCACACTCAGTGCAACCTTTTCTGTGAACCTTAATTGCTTCATAATTTCACCATAGATAAATCTATCCCTTCTTCCTCCCTGTGACCGCAACTTCTGTATGCCTGTTCAAGCCTATATATAAACTTACTGTCAGCTGAGCTGCTCTTTTTAATCCCCTGGAGACTGGAACTTATGAAGGTACCTCTTATAGTCTGTCAGAAAGGTGCCTAAAGCCAAGGTCTAGAATGATGATCACTCCTTAGGCTGCAGAAGCATCCTAAAGGCCTCTAGTGATGCGAGGTTTAGCAGTAACATTCACTAGTGCTGCTGAGCAGTGTGCAGCGGGAAGCAGTGCAGACCTCTCAGCTCAGAGGGAGAGAAGAGGGCTCTTGTTCTCTTTATTTTAGCCAAGGGCCAGACTAGCAAGATGTTTTCCAGAATTTTCTTGAGATGCCTTCCCTCTGCGCTCACTAAGGGTCTAAAGCCTCCTCTTTTTGATAAGGCTTACTTGTGCAAGAATTTCTGTCCCAAATCCACTCTTTTCTCATTTTTACCTTAAACCTTTCTTTGGAAATAATCTCTGCTTTCTATAAGCTGTATTGGATTTGCTTGTATGTATAATGTATTTTATTATAAGCTGTTGTTTCACATATTGCTCAGTGTTCTGGATGTAATCTGTCATGCCACTCCTTCCTAGGGTGCAGTAGGTCGAAGAGGCCCTCCAGGTATAAAGGTGAGTGGCTGACACTGGTGCTACCTATCTAGATGCAGCTACGTGTCCAGCCTCAGTGTTTGCTCCTCTTAAGGGAGAAATTCCAGTGTCATCCAAGACACAAGTGTTTAACAATCAGAAGTGTATTTCAAGCCAAGGTATCCTTCGGATCTCAGGTGGATGTACCAGAGGCCCTCCTGACTTGAAAGATTTGGAATTGGAAAGGAACTTTCATTAAAATAAAAGGACAGTTGCTTTTATTATTAAGGCAAATGTGGGAACATAAATAGAGAAGAGGCCGTGCTAAAGATGACAGGAATTAAGTAGTCAGGCTGCATTCCTGCAGCATAAGGCCAAACGTCTGACATTTTTTTCCTCCTTTGCTGCATGCACACAGATACATGTATGACACGCATATGCAGCAGAGACAAAATTAAGGCAAGTTCTAAATGATGCTTTACTAAACCAGAAACATAACAGAGTGTTAACTACATCTCTGAAAATTGGCTCAAAGCATATAAAAGAATCAAGATTGTGAAAACAATTTAATTTCCCAAGTAGCTGTCTAAGAGAATGTAGTGTGGTTTGAATGCTTGTACAGGATGTAAGGAATAGGTGAACCCCAGTCGATGCTGACTGATCATTCCAGAAATATCCTCTGGTGGAAAATCCTCTCATGTCATTGGTAGGTGGTAGCCCTGGTTTTCCTAGACCTATACCCCATGGAGCCACCAGGAAAGGAAACCTTCCGGAGATGTAATTGGTAAAGACATCACTGTCGTTCTCTTAAATGAAGTTTTAGATAATGGTCTTGGAAAAGAAATTTTGTTTGTCCCAGGGTATAAATTACAAAGTCTAGTTATCAAAGCAAATCTAAAAGCAGCTATATTCAAGAGTGGACTAGTGCAAGTAAAAGTTAAATTCTAGACCTGAGAAGACTCAGATTTCTTTCTTTTTTTTTTTTCTTTTATTTTTCTTTTTTTCTTGGTTGTTTTTTTTTTTTTAGGAGAGGGTAAACAAACATTTTCCTTTGTCCATCATCCTGGCAGGAGTCTATAAGAACATCTAAAACCATGACTCCCATACATCTGCTTGCAAGATACATCCCTTATCTCTATCCTGTGGCTTGCTTTGTCAAGTATAGGTTATATGATCATTCCAGGAAACACATTGCTCTAGCACAAGTAGTTCACATTTGACTCAATCTCTCTGCAGAGTTGCTAACACAGATAAGGAAGATGGTATATGCCTTGGTATAGCATTTCCCCTTTATCTTAGTGCATATAAAGCCAGGGAAACATCACAATTTCGTGTATGACACTGTCAGTACCTGCAGGATGGAATACGTCTTGCAGTCCTGCCCTGTGTTGGAGTCTGGGGAATGCGCAGAGTTGTAGCTTCTGAATAAATGTGCAAACCAGTATTTTGAGTAGAGGTTGTTCTATGCAACTCCTCAAGTCACAGGCATAGTCAGGGCAAAATTCAGACCAGCTTTACCCTATCTCTTCTTTCCAAGTCATACTCATGCAATTCCAGTGCAGTCCTAGTATCAAAGAGGAGACAGGATGAAATACATACACTACTTTGTCTCAGTCCTGAAGTAGCAAATGTTTCAAAGTCTGTGCCAAAGCCCTGTTTCCTTTATCAAAGTTCACAATATGAAAGTGTTCGGCCAGTACAAAACATGCTGTTAGAGGATACCTGGTAACAGTTTGCTCAGTTTGATACGTTTGACAAGTTTCTCATGTTTTTAACTGTGGATGCAATATGTAAATTGAAGTATGGGTATTGTGTCCTCCTACCGAGATCTCTTGCATGGCAAGGTGTTGCAAAGCTGGCACGGGGCATAGCTCTGTCTGCACAAGGTATGAGAACTTCACTGTGTGGGCTTCCTGGTGTCGCTGGGCCAGGAAGCAGAACTGTGTAGTCCTAATGTTTGCAGGGCCTTCAAGGGCCCTTCTGCGGAACACAGGATCTGGCTCTGTAAGGAAATATGATGTGGCCAGTCCTTCTAGAAGAGGAAGGTTTTGTGCTGAAATGGAATGAAATGGAATGGAAATGAGTCCTTGTTTCAGATGAAGATAGATATTGGTGGTGACGTACTCAGGGACGAGTAACCAAATTACAGGCAGCGAGCCAGAATTCACCCAGCTAATGCTTAAGGACTTGTACTGGATTTAGCTGCTAATAAAAGGCACTGAACTAACACTGTCATCAACAAAGTTAACTTCCCTTGCAGTCAGCATGAACACACCACTTTTCACGATATCCTGAAAAGGACAGTTTTCCAGGATGTTCTGTGTTACATTATTGTTTCTCTGGCTACAAATAAGCTTGCTGGAACACCACCACCCCCCCTTGTAGGTTTTTGGGGGTTTTTTTGCTATTGTTATCTTTCATTTCAGTGGAAGTTCAGCCTTTTGAATGCAGTTTTCCTCAGGAGATTCTTTCCAGAACCATCTGGAAAATTCCAGAAACCTCCTCCCTTGCTGAGATGGGGAGTATAAAGACATCTAATTCTAGGCTGAATTGTGAAGTCATGTTTCCCCCTCAGAGTAGTTCTCCATGGATAAGGGTGAAGGGGGATCTGCCCTTGTGGCCCTGGCTTTATGACTTCTCATGGTCTCTGCAGTGGACAAGGACAAGGGTAATGCAGGAATGTTGCTGATACTGTGGTGTAAAATGCACTTGGCAAAATGCAAAGCCGATAGAATTGACCTCTTGCACTGCAGCTCTTATATTCATCATACACCCTAAACAATGACAAAAAGCTACTCAACTCTTTTGCTTTTTAATTGAGTTTTCTGCAACAGGAATTTGAAGCTGCTTGAAAGCTGCTTGGGAGCGTTGAAAATCATTCTGTCAACTGATACTCTGTGCAGATATGAAATTATCTGTTGATTTACACATGACAGGTGTTAATTTTGGTTTGGTTTGGTTTGGTTGCTTTTTTGTTGTTTTTGTTCTGGCAGGGTGAGCAAGGAGATCTGGGAGAAACAGGTTACCCAGGAGACTCTGGTCTTCCAGGCCCACAGGTAGCTAAAAGAGCTTCTGAATTGTTTTTATGTTAGCTATGGAGAAGATGAGTTGTCAGTCTTGATCTCTTGATTTTTTTTTTTTTCTTTTGGAATGCTTTGTTTGTTTCAACTAATGAATATTATGAGTAAGATTGTTCCCTAGCAAATCTCCTCTGTAACCCTGAGGAATAAAACGTGCCAAGTTTCTCTTTTGGTTTATGTGGTTGCAGCTTCTAGTGAAATCAAAAAAGGAAGGTCATTGCAGCAATCTAATCTTCATTGTAAGCCTATCAACACTGAACTGACTTTTTTTTCAATGCCTCTTTTACATCAGGGCCCAAGAGGACTACAGGGGATCAGAGGACCTCCAGGACCACAAGGCATGCCAGGCCCTCTGGTTAGCTTTAAATAATATATTCCTGCTGTACACATTAGGGCCTTTAATTCTCCATGTTGATATTATTCTTACAAAGAGCTTTTAAAAAACTTATAGAAAGAAGAGACTGCGGGTTTTTTCAGTGTAGTACTGAGGGAAACATATTTCCAGCCTCATATGATAAAATAGCAGCCTTGAAAATAAGTTTAGGTGGGTGAATAGGAAGTGAACTTCAGTGTTACCGAGCTTTTGCATGATTGCAATGAAAAGCCTTAGAATCATAGAATCATAGAATCGTTCAGGTTGGAAAAGACCTTTAAGATCATCCAGTCCAACCATTAACCCCTAAAACACTGCCAAGTCCAACACTAAACCAATTAAGGGTAGGGCAATAATTTCATGTTTCCTGGCTTGGTGGCTGGATTATTTCTCATGAAAGTAAAAACTAGGCATCACTAAGATTGGAAAGGATCTCTAAGATCATCAGTCCTACCATCAACCCAACATCACCATGCCCACTAAACCATGTCCCAAAGTGCCACGTCTACCCGTTTTTTGAACACCTCCAGGGATGGCAACTCCACCACCTCTCTGGGCAGCCTGTTCCAATGCTTGACTACCCTTTCCGTGAAGAAATTTTCCCTAAGATCCAATCTAAACCTCCCCTGATGCAGCTTGAGCCCTTTTCCTCTCATCCTATTGCTAACTACTTGGGAGAAGACACCAACACCCACCTCACTACAACCTCCTTTCAGGTAGTTGCAGAGAGCAATAAGGTCTCCCCTCAGACTCCTCTTCTCTAGGCTAAACAACCCCAGTTCCCTCAGCCGCTCCTCATAAGGCCTGTGCTCAAGACCTTTCACCAGCTTTGTTGCCCTTCTCTGGACATGCTCCTGCAACTCAATGTCTTTCTTGTATTGAGGGGCCCAAAACTGGACACAGTATTCCAGGTGCAGCCTCACCAGTACCGAGTACAGGGGCACAATCACCTCCCTGCTCCTGCTGGCCACACTATTCCTGATGCAAGCCAGGATGCTGTTGGCTTCCTTGGCCACCTGGGCACACTGCTGGCTCATATTCAGCCGGCTATCAACCAACACCCCCAGGTCCTGTTCTGCCCGGCAGCTTTCCAGCCACTCCTCTCCAAGCCTGTAGCGTTGCTTGGGGTTGTTGTGACCGAAGTGCAGGACCCGGCACTTGGCCTTGTTAAACCTCATACAGTTCACCTCAGCCCATCGATCCAGCCTGTCCAGGTCCCTCTGCAGGGCCATCCTACCCTCCAGCAGGTCGACACTCCCACCCAACTTGGTGTCGTCTGCAAACTTACTGAGGGTGCACTCAATTCCCTCATCCAGATCATCGATAAAGATATTAAACAAGGCTGGCCCCAAAACCGAGCCCTGGGGAACACGGCTTGTGACCGGTCACCAACTGGACTTAACTCCATTCATCACAACTCTCTGGGCTAGGCCACCCAACCAGTTTTTTACCCAGCAAAGACTACGCCCGTCCAAGCCATGAGCTGCCAGCTTCCCAAGGAGAAAATAGCTCTAGGTTCCACTCTCAGTTCTGTGGTATCAGGACTAACAGCATGACTTGCAGCATGTGTAAATACAGATGTACAGTGGTACAGTTGAGGGCAAAGTTCGATAATAGTCAGTGGTTTCATTAAAGCATGGCCTGTGAGATTTAATGCTAGGGTATGGTGAGGTTGTAGCTATTGAGCACTGCCTGCTGATCTTCTCACTTGTGTGATGCTGTTGACTTCGGGGGTTCTTATTCTGGAATTGTACCAGTGTAACTCAGGACTGGAATGTCCTACCGTGTCAGCTTTGGGCATTTGCTTCAGTCATGTAAAGACGCTCATGCTTACACACCCATTAGTGTGTGTGTGTGTGTATATATTCATATTGTTTGTGCATGTATGCATGTATTCACTAGGTATCTGTGTAGATAGAAGATAACATTCATGTCACACTTAGTAACATTTTGAGAATTCTAAGGCAGTCGTACAGATAATGACTGGAATGATAGCTTGACCAGTAACTCTTACTGTGGTCTTCAAAAGCCTGTTAATGTGCTAATACTGATTCTGTAATAATTTCAAGTGGCAATGAATCTGAGTGCAATGAGCCCTTCAGTCTCCATTGTGCACCTTTTAACTGATACTTCTGATTACAGGCTAGTCTGGGGGCCCCAGGTTCACCTGGCTCTGCTGGGAAGTTAGGTGCAAGAGGAGCAAAGGTAAAGATCTTGAAGGTACCTAATTGCAGCAATCTAACAGCATCATTCATTCAAGAATCTGACTGAAGAAGCGTGAACTAACACTTGTTCCTATGGAACATGTGAAGAATGTTAAGTTTTATAGACATTTTTAGATTGCATGGGAAGGCAAGTGATGCGTTCAAGGTAATCTTATGGGTGTCAGCTATACTAAGAAGTTTTTAGTGTTGCCATGACTGCTGTTCTAATTGCTGTTCTGGTCACGGTTCTCAGTGGGGCCCGGCTTCTCACAAAATGTAGTACGGATATGGCAGTGCTGACTTTTGAGCTTGTTTTATGATTCCTAGGATCTGTACAACCCGCTAAAATATGTACCAATTATTCACAGAATCATAGAATATCTCAAGTTGGAAGGGATCCATAAAGATCATTGAGTCCAACTCCCTGCTTCTGCAGGACCGCCTAAAACTAAACCATATGACTAAGAGCATTGTCCAGACACTCCTTGAACTCTGACAGGCTTGGTGCTGTGACTGCTTCCCTGTGGAGCCTGTTTCAGTGACCAGCCACCCTCTCAGTGAACAACCTTTTTGTAACGTCCGATTTGAACTTCTACGTTCAGTAAAGCATAGCTGCTTATTTTAACCTTTTTGCTCTAAAGATTGCTAACCAGTTCAAGGAACCTTGACTGTTATGATGTCTATTATACGGGAATGAATGTCTTGAGAACTGAGTCAACATGAAGTTAAACAGAAAGACTTCTACTAATAGGTGGTCCACATTATGGTTCACTTATTTATAATAAGTGTTGTCCCTTACTTTCCTTTCATTAATGAGCGTTGATATGGGAGACTTACTTTATTGAATAAAAATAACTCATTTTAGGTGTTGTTGCATCTCTGGATCTAAAAGGCATAAATAATACCAGTTATCTAAGCCTTTCAGTCTCTTTGAAAGGTTATTACAGTCAGTGTATTATTACATTCAGTGACAGAGGTATCAGAAGGTCAAAGTGCTGCTATGAGAAGAGTCACTGTGTGAAAACATACAGTGTAACAGTGACAAAAATTGTGAAGAAATATAGGAATTTAATCCATCATACATTCCATTTTCTCAGTCTGGTTTTGTGCTGTTTAATATTGGGGTTCTTGTTAGAAGAAAGTACATTAAGAAAGCGAGAACTAAAAAAGAAACTGAAGAAAAGAAAACTTGCAAGAGGACTAAGAGCATAGTGCAGACAGCCTGCCTGAGAAATACTGTCTGCTATCAACAGATGCTTCAGGCTGTTAGAATTCCAGGCTACGTCCTGCTACCATTAATATAACTTTTTCCAGAAAACACTCTTTTCACTGGTAATTCCATATAACAATGGGAGTTTTATTGAATGAAGGCCTTTGGGGTTTAGCTGCATGAATGCTCAGCATATTCTGATTTGCCAAGTACTTTCCAGTTCCACCCCAAGGAACCTTCCATGAAACATGGTCTGTAATGGTATGCTTTCAACCAGCAGCAAGTAGTTTATAAAATGTGTAAGCATGCTTCAGTCTAGCAGACAAGTTTACATTTCAGAAAGAAGAATTCTCCGGAACAAGCTAAACTGATGCCTTTTATGATTCTAATTATAACAGGGTGAACCTGGTGACCCTGGAGAGAAGGGCCCGGTGGGACCAGCTGGATGGAGAGGCATGCCTGTGAGTCTATCTGCCCTGGTTCAGAGTCCCTGTAGTTTAATACCGATCCTTCTGAATAAGTACAGTTAATTCCCTTCTATAGTCTCTGTTGGATACAGTTAAAGTTATTTCACATTTGGTTCTCAGTTTCTTTATTGACACCAGATTCCTTGCGAGCTAGAGAGAGTAAGTATCATTCCTCTCAAGTTCTTTAGGAGAGAGAGAATATGCTAGAGGTAGGGCACACAGTGGAGAGGAACTGTGGCCTTAATCCTTGTTTTCTCTCTACAGATTTTGCCACCATTTGCTACTGTTTTTAGACTGTGTTGTGATAGCTTGCCCTACTTCATCCGTCTTAACAGCCTGGGCACCTCATTGTAATGGGAGGTCTTTATTCCAAAATGGAATTGGATGTGAATCTAATCCTCTATTAAAAGCTAACTCATGATATATTCAACCTGTGCAGGGCATGGATGGCAGAGATGCCTATGGTCCTGAAGGAAGCAAAGGAGCAAAGGTGAGTGCTTAAGAGTCAGAATGTCTCACAGTCTCCATCCTTCAGTGCCAAATCAAACATGACCATCCATATTCGATTCAAATAAAATGTAAGTCACGGCCACAGTGCATTTCTGAGGTTCAGTAAGAGGCTCAGCCTTCCCACAACCAATTTTGTGAGAAATTCTGTAATAGAATATTCTTTTGAGAACCACTCTCTCTTACTCTTTCCCTTGACATGTGTATGTGTGTATATGGATATGGGGGATTGTACTTCTTGGAGTGCACAGTGCTTTCTCCCCACTTCAGTCTGCTTAACGAGCCACTCTTGTTGGCAAGTACTGGTGGGCCAGCCAGCTTGGACTCTTTTAATTTGACTTCTTTCAGAGGAGGGTTTCCGTGACTACCAAGGTGAGGGGTGATACTCTCCAAACATCCTCACTGTTTTAATATGAAATATTCTTCCTTGTGCTCCTATGGTCAGCAGTAAGATCTGAGGATTAACCTCTGGATTGCTGCATATTTAGAAATTCTTATCATTCCCTTCACAGCCCTGAAAAAATAGCAGTGAAATGCCTGCTTCTCTAAAACCATACAAGAATCCAGCTAACATAAAAAGTATACAGAAAGGATGAGGTCAGAATCATGGCAGCAGTGGCACCAACGGGTCAGTCCCTGAAGAAAATGTTCAGGATGTTGGAAACAGCTGCAGTTCCCCTTTCAAAGAGTTTGTATAGTGTTACAATGGTAGTCCTTTCCCATTGCTTGTGCAACAGAAGTGTTCCAATGGATCTCACTGGAGGTGCATCTGTTTCACTCTGCCTTTTTGTGGGAGAAGCAGAGTGCTGCAGAAGCTGCAGAAAAGTTGTGAAAGGCTTCCCAGGAGCCTCTCCAACTGATGAGCTCCTTTTTCTAAAATGGCTTTTTGTTAAAATGACTCTTGGTGCTTCTTATTACCCAATCTCTTTTCTTACCTTCTTAGCCCCAACCATTTCCTTTGATGGGAGAGTTTCACAGGTTACATATATGTTAGATGCAAGACTAGTTCTTTTAATCTCTTGGAATGTCCTGCTTGTTCATTTTGGGGAATGTCCTCCTTGTTACAAGAAATGAGGAAAAAAGGTTTCTGCTAAATCTTCTTGTCATTATTCATTGTTTTAAAGGATTGACTTAAAGCCCTTCTTGTACACTGATGTGTCTGCCCAAGGTTTGGCAGGGCCTGAATTAAGGCAATTAATAAAAACAAACAAAAACCCAATTTACCCCAGAATAGTGACCCAGAAAGAGTGGGTTTCCCCGATAGCTGAGAGAGCCTTTAGTATAGGTTTTACTTAAGGTTGCTATTAATTATACAGGTTCACAGTCACATTACACTCCCCTAGGTCTAAAGTGGGGCCTATGTGCATGTAATTTTCTAGAAATTGTAGGATAAAGTCATATGATGTTTGACAAGTACGTCCACTTTCATGGGAGGGAACTCTTAAAACAAGGACGTATGTAAGTAGCGTGAATTCTGATAATTACTCTCACGTCAAGGAAAGGTACACTTCAATTCTGATTGGTCTTTGTGAGAGTTCTCCTATTTCTCATATATGAGCAAAGAACACACTGGAAACTGGAGTAACTGAAAACAATTAATGAGGTGACTTCTAATATGCCAACAAAATGTTACGGTGTCACTGTTTAGTATAGAGGGTACAACATTTTGAAACTGCATTCAAACACTGAGTTCTGAATGTTATATTTACAATTGCTCAACATGAATTCCACTGTATCTTACTAGGAGGCCTAAGTAAGTTTTGATAAAATGCTTATTTGAGAAATGGAATACTCTTGAAAATTCAGAAACTGCTGGAAATTTTAAGAATGCTCTTCCTTTAGATGAACAAGGTATGTTAATCTCAAATGGTGTCATTTGAGACCAGAGTAGAAGCCACTGTTACTTGAATGGGGTGGAATGTTAAGAATAATTTTGACATTGTTTTTTGTTTAAGGACATCAAACACTAACAGATCACAAAGTTCTAGAGTCTTACGAAGTCTTTGTCCTTTCTTTTGGTAGGGAGAATCTGGATTCATAGGATATCCTGGTCCAGAGGTATAATGAAATGGGCATGTTTGCTTTCTTTATGTCTTTGTTTTACATGGTTCTTGTTTGGAAGTGGTTATCTGTCTGTCTGTCTTCTCCTTTCCTATAAAGTTCTGGATTTCATTAATTTTCAGGGAGAAGATGGAGACCCGGGCATTCCAGGAGCTGAAGGACCCAAAGGGGTTAGGGGTAGAAGAGTAAGAATGATAAATCTGCTAACTCTGTGAAGAGTTCTATGAGTAAAGCCCTTATGTCTTAAGTGTTTCCTCATCAAAAATGTTTGAAATTGGTTCGCATTCTGATCTTTTATTGCCATATCCTGGGTAAGAGGTCTTGAGAGAATGCAGGTTTAAGTCTTTAGAAATGTTTGTTGCTAATAATTCTTAGGGGTAGTAGTCTCTCTTTATGTAAATGCAGGATCGAACTCACAATATACTTATAGAGGTTTTTCTCTGCTGCAATTCTGCACCTGTGTGTGCAATTCTAAAGAATAAATCTTGTATTTCTGTTTTTAGGGTAATGCTGGCACACCAGGTTCCCTGGGAGACCCAGGGGACCAAGGGCCATCAGGACCTACGGTAATATATTTTTATTTTAAAAAATCACTCTTAGATTGCTCTTAAACTTGCTATTAGATTAATGGAATATTTAATAATGTTTCATCTGGTAAACTATGCTTAATCAGCCTGGCAGTTGTGTAGAGTTACATCTTGCCTATGCCTGTGTATGCACAAGAGCACCTGCTGTTGGGAACAGAACTGCAAAGATACAATGCAGGGCAGAATTTCTCCCACAGTATTTGGTATTGTCTTTAGGCTGGGTAAATATCTAACTAAAAAAAAAAGAGTACTAAAAGGTAGAACTGGACTGTTATGCTGAAAGCCAATCTATTTTTTCATTTAAAAAGGAAAGCCATTTAAAATCAGACTTGCAATTACAGGCACTTACTTAAAGCTTAAATGGACTGCACCCTGTTAATCCAAATAGATGCCTTGATGTACTTTTCTGGTGTCTGTGATCTGCATTTTATACGACAAAAAGTTTTGTTCTCTAGGTAGGGGAAAGCATCATGGATTTCAGTAGGATTTAGGACTAACATTGTAGGCAGTTAGAAAAATCCCTGTGTGTGTCTATCTTTATCTTGCAGCAGTTCTGCAAACCAGGTCCATGGTGACCAGAAACAATCCCTACTGTTAATTATTTTCTTGTTAAACTTTCTTAAGCTTATTGTTGTAGTTTAAATGTGGAACATTATTGATAACAGTATCTTTACCTGTATAACATGGCCCATGGGATACATGCAACTTAGAAAACATTTTTTTTTTTTTTTTTTTGTCATTGCACTGTGCTGGTCAATGAATGTACCTGGCCCACTTTATTTTATGATGCTGGGCACAAGAATGGCCAAGAGTGCCAGCTGGAATGCATTGCCCTCCCTGCTACTTGGCTGCTCACATAACGTTACAGACAGACAGATCTTGCGTACTGATGAGCCAGATAGCTGTTGGCCTTGCCAATCCATGGTCCAAGAAGTCTTCAGAGAAGTTTCAAGCTCAAGATCTCCTCTTCAGATGTAGAAATGAGAGCGGAGCTTAGGAGGTGTGGGCTTGGTGGGATTTTTGTAGTAGCAGTGCATCAGTGAAATGGGAAAGTGGGAATTCTGTGGGAAGTGGAAGAGATGGGGATGCAGGAAGGGGTACAGGTAGGGCCTGCCAAAACAGGCCCATTTTACCCATCCTTCCTAACTTGGTGGCATGATTATCCACATGGGTCAAGTCTGCACAGCTCGGTCACCACTAATAAGCTGCTGCAAGTAGCATTCATTAGGGCTCAGGCAATTCCCAGTTAACTCTTGCTGAACAGTATCAAAGAAGAGCTGGGACCTGCTGGGAAACATAAGATAAAAGTATGGAATGGCCGTGATGGTGCTAGCAGCAAGACAGCAGAGGAGATGAGGAAGGCAGCTCAGGCAGGAGATGGAGGAATGGAAGGTTAATTGGAGAGGGAAGCAACAGATATGGAGATGGTGTTGTAATTTGGGGATATAAAGTATATGGTTTTGGTAAACTGTAGTGTTGTGGTAGAGAGAGGCTAAGGTAAATGTGGGATGTGGAACTCAAATTTTTCTGGTGTATCTCACTGCAGCCCCCTGCGAGTAAGTGAAAATTTTCAGTAGTCTTGCTACACCTCTGAATTGCACACACGATGAAAACTTTCAAGCTGCCTTGGAAAAAAAGTCCTTTTCCCTGTATTTTATTCCTGTTGTGAAGATTAAACAATACTTTTATTTTGAAAAAAGATGCTTGGAATCCTGGCACTTGCCCACAGCTCCCGAGAAGGCTGCAGAGTAGCCAAAGCTAACTAGACTGGTTGAGCAGTCATGATGCGTGTATGGTCTTGCAGGATCTCTTGAAGTAGAACTGTGGGGATTGTACCCTGCAAGAGGAGAGGGCAAGCCTATCGCATGTCAGAGGTTGAAAAAGATGTAAGGTGCAGATAACTGAACCGCAGCACAGAAATTCTGTTTCGAAAGGAAATCCAATTCTGAATTATACTGGTCCTCAAGGGCAACGAGTATTGAACATTTATAAAACCAGGAAGGAAAACGGTCTGAGAAATAGGTCTGAGTAGTAGTCTACAACTCTGTTGGGAACAGGTCCACAGAAATCCGTGCTGGGAACTGATGTCTCCTCATATTTCAAAATCGCAAGTGGTTATCAGGGAACATGATACACAGTCACAGATGGAAATACGTTATCAGGGTCTGATTTTTCTGGACCTGTGTTTAATTTATTTCAGGGTGCCAAGGGACCAATGGGCACCATTTTAATGGAAGTAAGTAACTACCTTACAGCTAACTGCACACTGCATGGAACTAACAGGTTTAGTCATCTTCTATTTTTAAGCACTGACTGCAATGAGCACAATTAGCTGTTAGAAAACCGTATCCTTTTCAAATACTTGTCAGAGTGCAGTGAGTTCTTCTGTTTTGCAAATAATCAAGGACTGAGGAACAGTTATGCATATAGATTAACACTGTGTCCAAACTTTTACAAACTGTTGGGCATTAATATTCCTTTATCTGTTTCTTCATTCACATCAGTTTACCCACCAGCTCAGGTTAGGGTTACTTTTCATCCTCTTGTAAAGGAGGGCATTTCCTTGGCAACAGCTATTTTCGCTGGGAATAGCAGGGCAGGATTTCTCCAGAATCATAATCCTGTGTAAAATGAACACTTCTGAGTAAAGGCTCCATCTAACCCTTGCATGGACAACTACCTGCAGGCGGTACTATTGCAGGTGTGTTCTATGTCCAAAGTGGGTCCTCTCCTTCTTTGTGGACCTCTCTTTTCCTGTGTGAGTTGGTATTGAAATGCCCATTCTCCTATGGAAGTGCCATTGCCTGGTGACCTCCTAGATCAGATTATTACACAAAATAAAGAATGAATAAATGGTTGTTTAATACTCCAGAGCACGATTAATTGCCAACAGAGCATGTCTAAAAACCCAATTAGTTTCTCCAGCAGGGGCAGAGCCCCTGTGGTGTTTGAAATGGAGAGGAACTGGAATGTGTGATTCTGGATTTACTGTAGTGAGTGAGAGTTAGTTCAGGAGCTGGGATATGACCTTCAGCTCAAACCGACAGTAAGATTCCCAGAACATTGGGATGGTCTGGGATTTGCCATTGATTGCTTTTTTGTTTTGCTCCTGCAGCCTTGTGAACTTGTGAATTTTACACGAAAAAACTGCCGTAAGTAGGGAGCATCTTCTTTTACCTCTGATGCCACCTAGTCACTCTTCAATGGAATAGCCTCCATTGGAAACCCTGCAGACTGGTAGTGTGTATCTGGGTTCAGTCTGATGATGACCAGTAGTTGTTAACTATGAGGGGTTTTCAGCAGGTGTATGAAACAGGCTTATGCTTTTTGCTCATTTTTCCTCTCTCTTAATTACAAAAACTGTAACAAATGTCTCTTGTCCTCTTTTAAGATTAAATTAATTCTTTGGCAACCCTCTTTGGGGAATTCTCTGAGAAAAGACATTATTTGTGTATCACCTGTCCTCCAGATTTGGAGTGTTCATTCTCTCTCAGACTTGTGTGCTCAGCAGAACCTGGAACAATTTCTTTAATTCTCATCCAGTAAAATTGCACTATTTTGAGTATTTGATTGTGGAAGAGGAGTGTTGTCTCTCACTGACAGATTCTGCCGTTGCCTGAGGTTTGGATGAGGCTCTTTAGTGAAAGCAAGTGAATATGTCGCTATTTTAGTGAATATGAGTCCAAAATAATTTGTTTGCTCTCCACCTCCTCATTCCAGCTTGCTCATCAGGTAAGCCCATCTGGCCTCTGCATGTCCATTCTTTTATAGACTTGAAGAAAACACTAAACAATGTTTGAGTTGTGGAAAGGTTCTCACACAATTTTTTTATTTCAATATACAGACACATGTCCGGTTTATCCAACTGAAGTGGTGTTTGCCTTCGATATGTCTGAAGATGTTACACCAGCTGCATTTGAAAGAATGAGGAACATTGTTATGTTATTGCTGAAGACTATTAAGATCAGTGAAAGCAATTGCCCAACAGGCGCTCGTGTCTCCATTGTTTCTTTCAATACCAATACACGCTATCTCATCCGATTCTCAGAATTCCAAAGAAACAACTTGCTGCTACAAGCAATCCAGAGAATACCATTAGAGAGATCCACTGGAAAACGTAATGTTGGGGCAGCCATGAGATTTGTTGCAAGAAATGTCTTCAAACGTGTTCGTCAGGGCATCCTCACAAGAAAAGTTGCCCTGTTTTTTGCCAATGGTCCATCGCAGGATGATGTTGCCATCAGCACAGCTGTTCTTGAGTTGAGTGCCTTGGATATCACTCCAGTGGTTATTGCCTTCAGTGAAGTGCCAAATGTCAGACGTGCCTTCTCAGTAAGTAGATAGGCTATAGAAAATTGAGTCAGTCATCTGTTTGCTTAGTATCTACTAGTATTTGAATAAAGCATGCTCTGAAGCCGGTAAGTCCTACAGGAACTGTCCGATCCTGTATTAGAAAGGGGTATATTCAAGCTTACTATTTTAACAAAGAAACACCAATTCACTTGACCATAATGATCACTGTCTGGCCTCTTTCTGCACATGAATTATTTATGACTTGTGCTTTTAGGCCAAATCACTGAATTTCAATAACATTGTGTTAATTTCTCTTGGTTACGTATGCCATTTCTCTTCTGGAGTCGTGACATGGAGTAACCATTTAATTAACAAACTGTGGCCCTAGTTTCTAGAAGTAGTAGTAGTAGAAGGCTTCAAGTACACCAGTTTTTTTTTCAAAAGAAAATGAAATTAAGCAAACCCCCTTTTGATAGCTGTATTGCCATTAGTACAGGACAAAATCAACAACTTTTGTTCTAAAATATGACTTCATATAAAAAGATAGTAAACAAAAATAAGCAATCCATTTTACCAGGTACCAAAGGAAGACAATTCTAAGTTTCTTTAAGGTTTCGTAATATGGATTCCATGTTCTTTCTCTTTTCAGTTTATTTTTGTATCAGTTTGCTCAGTTTTAACTTTTTCAAAATGAAATTCCTTCCAGCTGCTGTTTCTTCGAAATTATCCATACAGGAGGAAACTATATTTACTTACATGTGACAAAAAGTGCAAAACTTGAAGTCTGAGTTCTGATCAAGTAGCATCTAGTCAGCTCTTCAATCTTCGTATTATATTGATTCTCGTGCAGCCTTGTATCTATTAGTCAATTCACCTATTTGGCTTAATGTTAATTTAGCAGAATGAAAAAATTCTGCTGGCATATGAGAAGGAAGCTTATAGTTTATTCACTGGATTGCTCCACAGGATAAACAGGAGCAAGCATCAGAATTTTGTTTACTTAGTATAAGCAAATTACGAATCTGAATGCATATGACAACATCTGGCATTTACAAAGGTGCCAACTTTCCGTAAATCAGTTTTCAGAGTAGGAAAGTTTTAAAAAGCCGCTTAGCAGGGGGGAGAGCAAAAAATGCACTGCCCAGCTCTCCTTTATGGTTACAGCGATGGGAAGGCAACCAGCCTCACCACCACCGCCCAAGAAAATACAATCTCCCTTTTTCTTTCAGATGGACTTCTGCCCTTGCAGTTGAGAGGTGGTTTAATCTTCATGACCCTACCAGCCTGTAGCCGCAGATACTTACTGGTTTCGGTTAGTTGCTTTAGGAGCCTTAGTTTGGAGATCACTTAAACAGTCACTGCTAATTCTAATTCCTCTGAAGAGGCCTATCTATAACATCCTTTACAGACATCAATCAGAAGTTAATTGTGTTGTGTTGTGTGTAACACACAGAAAGCTTAAGTTTAATGCAAAGAAGCAATTATTTTTTTTCTGCACGGTTTTAGCTTATTCATATGTATGGTTCATTTCCTGCAATATTATGATATTTTACAGCCATTTTTATTTATCTCAGTCCACGAGAAAATGTTTTTCCCTTGAAACATATTTGGATGGGGTTGGGAGGTCAGTGAAATTGTAGGATGTTGTTGGAGCTTCTTCAGGATTTCTCAAGCATTTCTGTGGTCAAATCTTCTGGGGAAGATTGTCTTCAGCTGATCACAGGCAACACATAGGTTGTTCCAATGCTAGAATTTTCTAATGTTAGAATTTTCTCTCCCAAGAAAACATCTTCCCTGTGGAGGGTTTCTCTTTGTCCCAGAAAGAGCTGAGAGAGGAGATCCTACCCTTTGCTCTGTAGCACCCTACTAGGAAAACAAAAAAGTGATAGCCCTTCACTGGAGAGGAAAAAAAAAAAAAAAGCCTTAATATCTTAATATCTTTACTGTCTTTTACCTGTGCTGAGATTTCCATTCATACCTATAAAGCTGTCCCTGCATTTTTTTAAAAGAAAGTATTTTTCAAGCCAGAACATAGTGCTCTGCGTTGTCAAGGGCAGAATATGGTGACCTTTGCAGAAAAGGTCTTGATATATGAATGTAAACCATGAGGGTTTTCTTTCATTTGCATTCAATTGCAATCCCACAATGACTCATTTTTCCCCTCATTTGTATTATAGTAGTACACAGCCGCCCCAGTCAAGACCTGAATAACCATATGCATAAAAACAGAGGATAAAAATTGAGCCCCTACCTAATCTAGGATCTCGGAAGAGCAGAAAGACAATGTATAAAATGAATATGAACAGAGGGCCTAAGTTCAACACCTTGCATAAATATCTGAGCTAGCTTTCAATAGTCTGTCATGACTGTCTTAATGCAATACTCTTAGGTGATAAGCCGTGCTAACACCAATTAATTGTCCTTAGCAGCTACACTAACCTGGCAATCTCCGTATGGCACAGCATGGAGTTAAACCATCAGGCACAAAGCGGTTTCCTTGTAATGCTCCAGGGCAATCAGAATGCTCCAGAATGGCAACTGAAAAAAGTTGTCTGTGTACCTGTTCAATATTACAATAGCAGTGAAACCACCCCATTAGGGATAGTATCTATTTTAACAGAGAAATAGTAATGAAGTTGAGTATTAAGAGCAAAGAGCAAATATCTGTATGCCATGTATATCTTTTTAATGTTACTCTTCTGTCTGCTTTAAAACATAGATTGATGATACTAGAAGATTTCAATTATTTGTTTGGGAAAGACAGGAGGAGCAAAGTTTGGAGAGCATCACATCTTGTACACTTTGCTTCGGTAAGACATTTTACAAATTCCAGCTATTGTATTGGTCTTTTTACCCTTTCAGTAGCAAATCCTATAGATTTTATTTTGCAGTGTGGTGTTGGGGAATTTTTATGGTACGTGTTAAACATGTTTGTGCTTAAATATAAAAAAAAAAAAATTTAATGAACAATGCATTGGGCAGAGTCCTACTGCCATAAGTGCTTCTACAGAGAGTCTGCAGAGATGTGTAAAGAGCTGATTCATTAGATGCACTTGCACCAGCACCAGTCCCATGTGTGGTCGCACGGGGTGGCTCAGCCCAGCTCTGCTGCCCAAAGGTGACCCCTGAGTGCTTGCATGCCAGGATGGCTACAAGACAATGCTGTGGCTGTTTCTTGTCATCACCAAGAGAAACTTCACTCCCTTACTGGGAGTTATTCTGTCTCTGGCATTCCTGCTTCCAGCCAGTTTAACCCCTTCTGCAGCTGGACCTTCTTGCCCTCCTTGCCAGATCATTCCTTGGTTACAGATTACCACTGCCGAGACATTACAGTTTTAATTTCCCTTTCAGTGGATGGTAAGAATTAGAATCTCAAAACCACAAAAGCTGTTTAATTAGTTGCCACCTCAGTCATGTGAAATAAACTGTTGTTTGACATTTCCTTTTTAACAGAATTGCACTTAAAATAACATTGTGATTCTGGGAAACCAGGCTCATTTACTGTCAATTCTATATTGTGAGGGGGGGAGAAGCTACTAAATGATAATATTTCAGAATGCTGAACAGTGGTCAGAGGTGGAAAAATAGAGTTTGTTCCAGTGTCCTTTACAATGTTTAGATTTTGACAAAAGAAAATTTCTGAAGGGAACTCTTATCTGTTAAGTTTTACCTTATGAAAACTTTTTTGCTCTCATGCCTGAATAATTTCTGATGGTATCTCAAAACATTGTTCAGCAAGGCTCATCCATTGTTCCGTACTAGAACAAGATTTCAAGTTGCCAAATTGATTTTTTTAAATCAAAATTTATGAAAAATAAAACAGATAAATAGGACTGTGTGAATTTTTTTTCTGAACTATTGTGTTTGTTGTATTGCTGAATAGTTTGCTGCCTATTGGCTCCTCATCTCTAGATAAATGCAAACCAAATACCAACTGCGAGGTGCCCTTTTCTTCCCCTGTTCTGATGGATATGGATATCACTTACATCATGGACAGCTCTCGCAGCGTCAGCAGTGAAGAGTTTCAGAGAGCCAAAGACTTTGTGAGCAACATGCTAGATCAGTTCGTCGTTTCCTCACAGCCAAACGAATCATATGGAGGCATCAGAGTGGCACTGGTGCAGCAGGCTCCCAGGGGCTTCCTGCCTGACAGAAACCAGACCCCTGTGGCCTTGGAGTTTGATCTAGTCACGTACAGCAATAAAGATTTGATGAAGAAACATATCCAAGAGTCTGTTCACCAGCTGGAAGGGACATCAGCCATTGCTTCTGCCCTACAGTGGACGGTTGAAAATGTATTCTTTAAAGCTCCCAGACAAAGAAAACACAGGGTCATATTTGCAATAGTTGGCAGCAAAACAAGCATGTGGGACAGAGAGAAGCTGAGAGAGATTTCACTTGGAGCCAAGTGTCAAGGATTCACTTTGTTCACTCTTGCGCTTGGCAATGATGTGAGTGACAATCAGCTGATGGAGTTGTCAAGCTCCCCCACAGACCAGCACTTACTGACATTGGGCAGGGTTTCAATGTCTGAGATGGTATACGCTCAGAGGTTTAGCCGGGCATTTCTAAATCTTCTGCAACGTAAGTAGCACGCAATGGCATTTGCTTAAGTTATGGGAAGAAAGAGAAATGCTGTGTAGAAAAAGGTAGTCAGTGTATATGTGCTATTGTTTGGTTTCTAGTCATAATTAAACTAGCCAATCTTTCATCTTTAATTTGCCATAGATGCTGGACACTAATGGAAGTGCCAGTAATGACAGAACAGCATTATATTGTAATGGTGCCTTAGGCCAGAGTCTTAAGCAGTTTTTTTCCCCTTAAGTTTGTATTTAATGTGTAGCTTTGTTGACTCCACTTTCACTAGAGAAAGACCATTCTTCAGCTAAGAGGACACAGTTATTTTCCTGATTTAGGCCTATGTTTCTCATCTGACCATTGGCAGGTCCAGATTTACTGAGCTGTTTATGCCTATTTAAGCTTTGGGGCAGATACAAGTTTAAACATTTAGCTGATTTGGCATTGACCTCTCTTTGCTGCAGTTATTCTTCCTCTGCAGAGCAGAGAAAGAACTTCTTCAATTTTCAAGACAGGTTCATGCAGATTAGCAGGTCTTAGGTGCTTTGAAATACAAACAAGGGAATATCAAGAAGGAAGCTGTCACTGATTTAAAATCCTCATCAGAATCATGTGCTTAGAGATGTCGACATTTTGGTGGAAGGATAGATAGTGTATTACAGAACAAGAGAAAAGTGTAAAAGGTTGGTTCAGGAGTCATTCTCATCTAGCTGATATCTAACTTAATTTTCATTTTTCTGGACATAGCGCCAGTCACTCTAGATCCAGTGTGTTACTTATTGAAAAGTGCAAACTCCAGTTCACAACAAAAAAATCATGTAGTGCCTTTTATTAAACATACTGGAGTTTGGAGGACTTTAAAACTCACTCATGGTATCTGTGCTTTCCCCACAGAAGAAATGAACAGTTATCCTTCACCTGAACTTCAAGAAGAGTGTGAAAACTTAGATCAGGGAGACACACAACAGCAAGTGTCTGTGACTGAAAGGTTTGGAATTGCCTATTAAACTTTTTGAGTGTGTATCTCTGAACATAAGATTTCTCCCTTTAGGTTAGTAGTTATATTCAAAGTAGCTTTAACAGAAACAGGATCAAAAATGTTTTTCACAGTATTCAGAAGGAGTGAACCAGATGTGTTTTCAAGGCCATACTGGTGCTTAAATACTTAATCCCCACCCCCGCCTTGGAAGGATGCCTTTTCCTGGAACTGATGAAACTAATTATGGTCATGGTTTAGAAGACATTGAAAGAATTCAAAATAGAGTTCTGGAGAATACTAGAGAGACCACCACAGAACCTGTATATCAGATGCCAAAACCAAGATATGATTATGAGAATAATGAGTATTTCACAGAGGAAGATGCTGAAGGAGAAAAGCCACAAGAGTATGGAGAAACTCAGGAGGAGAACAAGGAAAACTTAGAGGCAACAGTAGAAACTAGAGCTGCCTATAGTGATTATGGTATGATTTTAGAATATGAAAATCCTTTTTGATTTAGTGAAGAGACTCTAAATTGTGAAGGGCTCACTTGAATATTTATGCATTATGAAGCATTTCCATTAATTAAATTTTCCAAAGCGTTTTGCCACCATATGTTTGTATTCAGTCCAAATCTGTACTGTAGAGTTTGTAATTAAAGGCTGAATTGCATGTGTCATCATGACTTTAGCTTTGATTTGTAACTTTTTGTAATAATATAACATAAAATTCTAATCCCCTGTACTAAAACAGCTGATCATTTTAAATCCCCAAGTTGCACTATAATTACTGAGTTACTCCTGCTGCTGGCTTAGCTCAACATGGAGGAACTAAATACGTCTCTGCTACGGCCTGTTCCTGTAGGAAGAACAGGGTCCCTCAGCAGACATATCTTATCGAAATATATACTCTTCATGTTTTTCATTTTGCTTCCTAATTATGTATTTTTCTTTGCAGATTTTCCATTTGATACAATAGGTATGGGAAGCTGATTGTGAGATAATTTGTCACCAACAATCTTTTAACACTATTGAATGTTTTTATTGGTTAGACTACAGTTGGAGAGAATTTCTGTGGGAAAAGTGCAATGGGGTCTGCATAGATTTGGGTGTAGTAGCTCATTGCTACAGCTGCCATCCCTTTGTTTTTCATCCCTCTCCGCTCAGAAATGATTCTGGGAATGTCTAGTAGCCCCATCCCTGATGAGAGAGGACCAGTGCTTTTTTTAAAACAGTTTTAATATTGGATCTTTAATGGAGAGCTAATGTACCTCTGGGAATGCCATACATCCACAGTGCATGACAGACTTGCTGAACACAGATGGAGTTGGTCCCACTGCCTAACTGCATGTGTACAATCTTGAATCAGTGCTCCCATTAACCAATGCATGAACAGTGTGGTCATACAGAAAGTTCGGTAGCATGAAGATATGTTACTGTTTATACTTTACAAATAAAATATTTCCTGTGAGGAAGTAGCCAGGGTCATTGCACTGATGTTGCGAGCAGTGCCTGAAGCCGCTTACGGGAGATGTATGAATTGTTGTTCCCAATCCTGAGTTGTAATTAGCGACCCAACAGTTTGCTTCTAAAAACATGTAGCACAGCTCTGGAACTTGCCTTTTGAGAGATGTACTTTGTACTGATGTATTGCTTGAGATTATTGTTTTTCAGTTGATTAGGAGGAGAAGGTTATGTCATTTTAAATCTTTAGGTTGGGTAGTTTTGTCAGGCATATGCAGGTCAACCAGGGGATCAGGCCCAGCCAGCATGGGTTCATGAAAGGCAGGTCCTGCTTGACCAACCTGATCTCCTTCTATGACCTGGTGACCTGCCTAGTGGGTGAGGGAAAGGCTGTGGACGTCATCTACCTGGACTTCAGTAAAGCCTTTGACACCGTCTCCCACAGCATTCTCCTAAGGAAGCTGGCAGCTCATGGCTTGGACGGGCGTAGTCTTCACTGGGTAAAAAACTGGCTGGGTGGCCGAGCCCAGAGAGTTGTGGTAAATGGAGTTAAGTCCAGCTGGTGACCAGTCACAAGCTGTGTTCCCCAGGGCTCAGTTTTGGGGCCATTCTTGTTTAATATCTTTATCAACAATCTGGATGAAGGGATTGAGTGCGCCCTCAGTAAGTTTGCAGATGACACCAAGTTGGGTGGGAGTGTCGATCCGCTCGAAGGAAGGGAGCAGAGGGATCTGGACAGGCTAGATCGATGCGCCAAGGCCAATTGTATGCGGTTCAACAAGGCTAAGTGCCAGGTCCTGCACTTGGATCACAACAACCCCATGCAATGCTACAGGCTTGGGGAGGAGTGGCTGGAAAGCTGCCTGGCGGAACAGGACCTGGGGGTGTTGGTTGATAGCCGGCTGAACATGAGCCAGCAGTGTGCCCAGGTGGCCAAGAAGGACAACAGTATCCTGGTTTGTGTCAGGAACAGTGTGGCCAGCAGGAGCAGGGAAGTGATTGTCCCCCTGTATTCGGCGCTGGTGAGGCTGCACCTGGAATACTGTGTCCAGTTTTGGGCCCCTCAATACAAGAAAGACATTGAGGTGCTGGAGCATGTCCAGAGAAGGGCAGCAAAGCTGGTGAAGGGTCTAGAGCACAGGTCTTATGAGGAACGGCTGAGAGAACTGGGGTTGTTTAGCCTAGAGAAGGGGAGGCTGAGGGGAAACCTTATTGCTCTCTGCAACTACCTGAAAGGAGGTTGTAGTGAGGTGGGTGTTGGTGTCTTCTCCCAAGTAGTTAGCAATAGGATGAGAGGAAAAGGGCTCAAGCTGCATCAGGGGAGGTTTAGATTGGATCTTAGGGAAAATTTCTTCACGGAAAGGGTAGTCAAGCATTGGAACAGGCTGCCCAGAGAGGTGGTGGAGTCACCATCCCTGGAGGTGTTCAAAAAACGGGTAGACATGGCACTTTGGGACATGGTTTAGTGGGCATGGTGGTGTTGGGTTGATGGTAGGACTGATGATCTTAGAGATCCTTTCCAATCTTAGTGATGCCTAGTTTTTACTTTCATGAGAAATAATCCAGCCACCAAGCCAGGAAACATGAAATTATTGCCCTACCCTTAATTGGTTTAGTGTTGGACTTGGCAGTGTTTTAGGGGTTAATGGTTGGACTGGATGATCTTAAAGGTCTTTTCCAACCTGAACGATTCTATGATTCTACGAGTATTTTGCTTTACTTCTCAGTGCTTCCCGTTCGATGTCATACAGATACCAAAGTCTAGAGCTGCTCTTCTTACTTCGAGTAACTCTGAATTTACATTGGTAGAAGCTGATTAGATCTGTACTTACTGAATACCAGATTGCTACAAAGTATGCTAGTCTCACCTCCTTTTGGGCTAATTTATGCAATTTAAATCCATATTACTCTGGGGTTTGGCTAAGAGACTGTCATGGATAATTTAACCATCTGTGTATGTTTATTTATGAAATTTTACTGGTAGATACCAGTGTAACAAGTTGGACTAAAGAAGAGGGACATTATGAAAAGCTTTATTTACCTAGTGCCTATAGACCAAGTATAATAATTTTACAATAATTTTAGTAAAAAGCCTATGTTAGAAGACTAAACACCTTTTAGCATTCCTTCTGTTTAAGCCACTGAAAAGCTAGTTGTTTCAGACATTCTTCCTGGTTAAATCAATCATAAGAAGAGGGACTTCAGGCCATTCCAGCACTGTGGGTTTGTGGATGAATACTTAGTGAATCTTTGTAAGACCTTGAACACTGGCTACCTCCTTCATCTGCCAGTTTGCACTGAATGTTACTTTTCCCTGAAATTACAGTGCTGAGAAGGGTAACTCTTTCTTTCATTCAATCTGTCTCTTACTTGCCTTTTCCAGATGGATGTGACCTTGTTCAAGATAGTGGAGAATGTCAGACTTACATTCTGAAGTGGTACTACGACAAAGGGCAGAAAATGTGTGGTCAGTTCTGGTACAGGGGCTGTGGAGGCAATAAAAATAGATCTGAAACACAAGAAGAATGTGGATTCTTGTGTGTAGAGTCTTCCTAGTGCAGAGACATTCAAATTACTTTAATTCTTCAGTTAGACTACCAGGGCGATGAGGAAAAGGGATTGAGAGATAAAGCTTTACATAGCCACTTGGCTCCCACATTTCAGATGAAGGAAATACTAGATTATGAAGTTATTATCTAGTAACTTAATAGTGAAAATAAAACTATTTCTCAGTTGATCTGATACAACATGTTGAGTACTGAGAAACTTCTGTTAGCCAACAGTGTATTGTTTAAAAGGGATAAAAGTATCGAAACTTGACTTTGTTCCATAAACACCAAAATGTGCACTTTTCAAGTGTACTGAATGAAATAAAACAATACCTCAGAGATTTTAGTGAAATAACATTGGTCAAAATACTTTGATGCATTTGCTTGCATTTATTCTGCTTATAGAAAATACCAAAAAGCACTTAGCTCTCAAAGGATGTAGACTTACTAGAACTTACTTTACTTTGATTTAGAGGATTTTATACCATTTCTTTTATTTTTCTACCCTTTTTTTCCTGAATTGTCCAACATGTGAATAAAATCGATCATTCTCAAGTATTTCACTTCTGCGGTTAGTTCTTGAAACAGATGTAAGCATATTCTCATAGTGTGGCTTCTCATATGTAAATAAGCATTGGTGCCTTTCCCTTGTTGCCAAAGGTTAGACAAGTGCATTCATTTTAGAACATTAGATTTTCATGGTTGCTCTTGAGGGAAAGAAAAACTCCTGAGGACATCTTCTGATTACAGGTAATAAACACAATACCCTGCAGACAGGTAGGACTTAGCTGAGCTTTCAGACTGCTGACTTAACCAAACTCTGCTGTTGCCCATTTTATGTCTGTAGAAGTCATGGTACATTTAACTTTGTCACCTTAGGCTGCTCTGTAGAGGTGGCTGTACTCACCTGGAATTTTGTTCTTCTCTGTATTTGTCTACAACAAGATAGATATCTTGTTAGATTTGCATGGACTACTGGCCAAGAGTTCCTCAACAAACTTTTAAGGAACGTACGTGAACTTGGATTTCCAGAGCCCGGTGCTTTTGGCTGTTACCCAGAGGTCACCCAGGATGAGTCTATTGTGAACAGTGACTTTGAACAGAGTGGACTCCTGTGAGGCTCTGCCAGCCTCAGGGCTATAATAATGCTGAGCAACTCAATGCTAAAGGTGACAGTACCACCCTTAGCTCAGCTGAGGAAGGCTCAAAATGTCTCATGGGTTACTGTTACCAACTCAAACTCTGAGTGGGGATGGGTGAGTTGATGAAGCCATTGGTCCTTCACCTGTGGGTTTTCTTGCATTTGACAGAGTGGGACTGCCGAGGAGTGGGAGATACTCTACTGTCTGTTTCTGTTCTTCTTCTACATTTGTGACTGGGAAATGGTTCTTAAGGAGGACACCTTACCTGTGTGTTTGTGGGTGTCCTGGTTTCGGCTGGGATAGAGTTAATTTTCTTCCTAGTAGCAGGCATAGTGCTGTGTTTTGGATTTAGTAGGAGAAGAATGTTGATAACACGCTGATGTTTTTAGTTGTTGCTAAGTACTGCTTATGCTAGTCAAGGACTTTTCAGCTTCCCATGCTCTGCCAGGTGCACAAGAAACTGGGAGGGGGCACAGCCAGAATAGTTGATCCAAACTGACCAAAGGGCTATTCCATACCATATGACGTCATGCTCAGTATATAAACTGGGGGGGGTTGGCCGGGGAGCAGTGATCGCTGCTCGGGAACTGTCTGGGTATCGGTTGGTGGGTGGTGAGCAATTGCATTGTGCATCACTTGCTTTGTACATTATTATTGTTATTATCATTATTATATTGTTATTATTATCATTACTATTTTACTTTATTTCAATTATTAAACTGTTCTTATCTCAACCCAGGAGTGTTTCTCACTCTTACTCCTCCAATTCTCTCCCCCATCCCATTGGGGTAGGGGGAGTGAGCGAGCGGCTGCGTGGTGCTTAGTTGCTGGCTGGGGCTAAACCACAACAGTGGGCTAGAGCTGTTCTATTTATTTTGTGAAGCAATAAGTGGAACTTGGGTTTGCTTTTTACTACAAGATGTACAGTGCTTTTAATTCTGACGGGTTTAATACAAAGATTTCCAAAATGCTGTTCTCTATGTCTAATAGCTGTTTCTCCACAGACGCTGCAGTTGGCAGTAGATTCCCTCCTCTTTCAAAATCAATGACTCCCTCCTCTTAAGTCAGGTGTACATGAGGAGCGAGTTTGTCTTTTTTGCAGAACTAGGTTGTTTTTTACACGAGACTCAGAAATCTTGTCTCTAAGACAGGACAGCTTGGCAGTTTGATCTCCTATTCTCTTTAGAATGTTCTCTTTAATGTTCTCATTTTGTTCAGATAAGTAAATAATTCTTTTGCTTGGAAGGGAGAAGTAAAAAATCAAACATCTCTGTTCTTGTACCAGAAGCAATTTTTGATATCTTGGGTTCTCTTTGGCCCAGGAGACATGGAGTCCCCTGATGGATCTCAGCTGCCTGCAACTCATCTCTTACTTTCAGTTGGGTCTTGTTATCTGGGGCTGGTCTTGCTGCTGGCTCAAAATTCTTGTTTGTCAGTGAGGGAAGAGTCCCACTGTGTGGGATCCTCTCTCCTTGGTAAGGAGAAATTTATATGTCAGTGTGGACTGACCGGCTCATGCTTTCTACACACACGTCTTCCAACTCATTATTACCTCAGACAGGCTGGTTGATCCTCTTTCTGGAGCAATGCAAGATAAGACCAACCAGCTGCCTTCCCTTGAAAAATGACTTTCAAAGCCTCCTAATCTGTTTTGCCTTCTTCTTTCGTCCCTGGCATAAACCTCCTGGGCTCTTTTCAAAAGGGAGGAATATGCTAGCTACCACAGGATGCTTAGGGTTCTATTGTCTAACCCCTCTCTGACCCTTCTGGCTGTGTCAGATGGTCCAGCAGGCAGCATCTGGAGGCTTTCCCCTCTGCACCACCCCTTTTCAGACATATGAAATAGTGTAGGAATTCGGATCAGTTACACAAGGTAACATATGAAAAGAATTATTTCGCAGGCAACTGACCAGACTTCTCTGACTGCTGCATTTCACTGAGTTGTGAAACAGCAGTGTTGAGCAGATGGTAAAATGTTGTTGTGAAATACGAAGTTCTAATGCCAGTGAAATATTCTGGTGTTGCTGCTTCTAGGCACTTACCAGGCTTTTGTGAGACATCTAGATGCTGAATTTTTGTCTGAGTTGATACAGTACTGCTGGTGCTGTGGGTGCTTAAACTTCAGAACATTGCTCTAGGTAATGGAGTACCTAGCACTTTTTTTGAACCCTTGGCATTCTTTTGAATGGCTGTGGTGTAAATGGATGGTGGAACTGTAAAAGGATCTCTAGTGTACAGCGTGGCACATAGTGATCTCCTTGGGTCAGGGCATGCCCTTCCTCCCACCCTGTCCCCCAGGTGCCTCTGTGCAGCTATGCTTACATAGCCCATGCAGCATACGTCTTCTCCTGCAGCTGGCTCCAGTTTTAAAGCAGTTTAAACACTGTAGCTCCAGGCCTTTGTGCCAATGCTAACAAACCCTGTTTTTTAAAGACAAATTAATTAATATAGGAATAGCTGTCCATTAACAGAGTATAAACTGGGGTATGACTATTTGTACTGGTATATGACTGTGTGCCATGAAATAACACCTCTCCTCCAATGAAAACAGACTTCTGAAGATGTATCCGCTGCTCAGCTGAGTGAATTAAGAGCAACCTCTCCTTGCTCAATCCCAAATTCCTCCCAAACTATAAAAGAAACAGAAACCTCTCAGAAGTGACAAGGAAGCGCCTTCTTTATGGATGTTGTCGGAGGCTGTATTTAGAGAGTCAAGCCACACGCTTATAAATCTGTTTATGGAGCAATTTAGTTTTGCCACAGTAAACCTGTGAGTGATGTTTATGCTGGTGAGGGTGTTAAGATAATCTGTAGTTTAAAAAGTGCAAGAAGGTAGATCTACTAAACCTGATGCTACTACTATCGTATGTCAACCCAAATGCATATATTCTATCTGAGTTTTGTAATCCAGAGTAGCTGAATTCTGAGGCCCAATCGTCTGAAAAGGAAGGTGATCAACAAAGAACAGATGTCCCTGGGACCAAAACACTGAATGAAAGTGAGATTTATTGCCCTTGCTTATTTGGTTATTTTTTGTTATAAGAGTTATAATGATGTGGAAATGCTCATAATCTAGTGCTAATTTGTAAAAGGTTTCAGATTGCATCTTATATTAATTAGACTTAGTGATACATTTCTTAAATTAGTTTAAGAGAGAAAAAATCAGAAGCACATTTGAGGGAAACCACCCAGCTTTCTGGCTTTTTATTCTTTTCTAGCTCCTATTGCAGAATTTGGCTGCATATCTGACAGGTGAATTGACCAGCTTTTCTAATGAGAAAGGAGCCCAGTTCATCTGAAACATGTAAGGGGTAAATCTTACCTTTTGTAACAAGGCTGGTACATGATCTGGCCATAATTTGAATGCAGTGTGAATGGAATGCAAGTCTTACGTTCTTCTTTGAGACACGAGGTGAATGCCATCGCGCCTTGGCAAGGTGCAATGCATGTGCAGAATCTGAATGGGATTGGCAGTTATCAATGCATAAGAAGTCAGTGTTGCTCTTTTCACTGACCCATAGAGACTTGGCCCTTGCAGGGTTGCTGGTAGTGGCCTGATGCTGTTTCCCAGCATGTGACAGGCCTTCAAGAATCCCAGGTCCTGGAGACCAGGGGGATAATCTGGAGCAAGGAGGAACTACCTTTGGTGGAAGAGGATCAGGTCAGGGAACGCTTAAGCAAACTGGACATACGTAAGTCCATGGGCCCTGGTGGGATGCACCCATGAGGCAGCTGAAAGATTTAATTGCGAGGCCACTCTTGATAATCTTTGATCAATTATGGCTATTGGGAGAAGTGCCCAAAGACTGAAGGAAAGTAGATGTCACTCCTGTCTTCAAGAAGGGCAAGAAGGAGGACCCAGGGAACTACAGGCCAGTCAGCCTCACCTTGATCCCTGGGAAGATGACAGAGCAGCTAATCCTGGAATTAGCCAGCTAATTCCAGGCACATGAAAGACAAGAAAATCATCAGGAGTAATCAGCATGGATTAACCAAGGGGGAAGTCATGCTTGACCAACTCGACAGACTTCTGTGATGAAATGACTGGCCTAGTAGATGAGGAGAGAGCAGTGGATATTGTCTACCTGCACTTCAGTAAGACCTTTGACAATGTCTCCCATAAGATCCTCATAGACAAGCTATTGATGCATGGGCTGGATGAGCAGTGAGGTGGATTGAAAACTGGCAGAATGGTTGGGCCCAGAGGATGGTAGTCAGTGGTGCAAAGTCTAGTTGGAGGCCAGTAACTAGCAGTGTACCACAGGGGTCAATACTGGGTCCAGTCCAGTTTAACATCTTCATTAATGATCTGGATGATAGGGCAAAGCATACCCTCAGCAAGTCTGCAGATGACACAAAACCGGAAGAAGTGACTGATATGCCAGAGGGTCATGCTTCCATCCAGAGAGACCTGAACAGGTGGGAGAAATGGGCTGAGAGGAACCTCGTGAAATTCAACAAGTGCAACTTCAAGAACGCCTTTCTCATTTTTTGTTCAACATTAGATCAACAAAGGGAAGTGCAGAGTCCTGCACTTGTGGAGTAACAACCCCCTGCACCAATATATGCTGGGGGCCACCCAGCTGGAAAGCAGCTTCGCAGAAAAAGACCTGGGGGTCCTGGTGGACACAGAGTTGAACATGAGCCAGCAATGCACCCTTGTTGCAAAGGCTAATTGTAACCTGGGCTGCATTAGTTAAACTATTGCTAGCAGAAGGGGGCGGGTGATCTTTCCCTTCTACTCAGCACTGGTGAGGCCACACCTGGAGTACTGTGTCCAGTTCTGGGCTCCTCAGTACAAGAACAACATGGACATACTGGAGAGAGACCAGCAAAGGGCCACAAGGATGATGAAGAGACTGGAGCACCTCACATATAAGGGAAGGTTGAGAGAGCTGGGACTGTTTAGCCTAGAGAAGTGAAGGCTCAGGGGTGGATCTTGGGCATGGTGCTGTGGGGTTGATGGTTGGACTGATGATCTTAGAGATCATTTCCAACCTTCATGATTCCTAATTTTTACTTTCATTAAAAAATAATCCAGCCACTAAGCCAGGAAACATGAAATTATTACTCTACCCTTAACTGGTTTAGTGGTGGACTTGGTAGTGTTAGGTTAATGGTTGGACTGGATGATCTTCAAGGTCTTTTCCAACCTAAACAATTCTATGATTCTATCTTATCAATATGTATAAATACTTGAAGGGAGAGTGCAAAGAAGACAGAGCCAAGCTCTTTTCAAAGGTGTCCAGTGACACGACAAGAGGCAATGGGCACCAGCTGAAACACAGGAGGTTCCCTCTGAGCATCAGGAAACACTTTTTTACTGGGAGGGTGACTGAGCACTGGCACAGGTTGCCCAGAGAGGCTGTGGAGTCTCCCTCCCTGGGGATATTCAAAAGTCATCTGGACATGGTCCTGGGCAACTGGCTCTAGGTGCCCTGCTTGAGCAGGGAGGTTGGACCATGTGACCTCTGGAGATCCCTTTCAGCCTCAGCCATGCTGTGACGCTATGGTTCTGTGACCGTGTAGCTACTGCTTCTGTGGGAGCTCTGCTAACTGCCAAAATATACAGCAATTTCTCTCTTCTTGAGACAGGGTGAAACAGTTTGCCATGAGAGAAAACCAGCTATTGTGATTAGAAATGTTTGCACAAAAAAATTGCGCAAAAAACATTAGCAGGGGTTTGTGCAGTTAATTGGACACAGAGCATTTACCAGTGTGTGGCAGTCAGGAAGCCCTTTTCTCTTTATCACAAGCGCTCTCAATATTTTCCTATGTCTTGTTTTTCCATTCCCTTACCCTATTAGCCATTCCTGTTGCTACCTCTTTCACTGGGGCTTAAGCTAAAATGTTTTACTTAATGACTAACCCCGCATGTCCACAACGGAGCAAAATAGCCTCATTTGTCATTTTGGGACACTCAAGTAAAATTGTCCCATAAGATGTGCAAGTACATGGAATCATGGCTGAACAAGGTGGTGTCATCCAAAGGCTGCTTGGAATGAACTACTCGGACCTTTAAAGCAAACTGAGGTGTTGGAGGGAGCTGTGTTTGCTTTAAAGTTATTTTGTTGTGCTAAATAGGATGTGCAACACAGCCATCCACCCTTGCTTTTTAACAGGTCATATACATACATATAATACATGTACAAATATATGTAAGCTCTGAACATCAGCTTTCCTAGCCAACACTGCTTTGGTTGCTCCAGAATACCTCTGCTGCCTGCAATTGGGTTGCATGAGTGAATCCATCTGGAAAACACACTTCCAGCAGCATGTTCCAGTATCCAGGCACTGTTATAAGAGACATAAAACTTTTGTTTACAAAACAAATAAAAACTTCTAATGACAAACAGCAAAACATTTACATTACTTGCTTTCTCTTCACTCAGAAAGTGCTTTGTGTATCTTGCCAAAAGCAACCAGTTTTAGCAGGGTTTTCTGTAACTCTGAACATGGGACAGCTGGACACATCATGCTTTATCGGTGCATGATAAGCCAAAATCAAAGAGTCCAGTGAAGGGACGTGACTGACTCCATACTGAGATCTCCTGCAAAGAAGGCAGATTTCCCTGTGATTCACCTCTGTGCTTAGTAGCTTTGCCTTCCAGTGGAAGGGCTGTAGTGCCCTGGGCCAGCCCCACTGCCTGCTTCCACCTTTGCAAGGGCCAGCGTAAAGCTTCCTTTACTACAATTAAATTGTTGCATAGTGCCTGAGTTACCTTAACCTTTGTATTGCTGAGGGCCTGCCATTTGCACACCTATGGGTAGCAGTACTAACTGGGAGGTCACTGCCTCTCCTTTGCTGTCTTTTCACCCTCTCAGATCTGCTGATGTAGCTGCTGGTGTTAAGGCTCCCTAACCCACTTCTGACAAAATAATCCTGGTTTGGGGAAAAACAAAACAAAAGTTTTACAAGTCTCAGGGTTAAGCCTGAACATTGTACCTGATAGGATCTGGGAGCTCTCCTAAAAAGTTTAGCTGGCAGATCTGCAGGGTGAGACACTTCTTTGGAGTGGAAGGGAGACACTGATCACAGAGGCTGATCTCTTCCTACAGTTTGTTGGTGGCCAAAACAAAGTCTTTGTGACTTTAGCAGTGCAGCTGTTACAGTCTGTACTTGTTGAGAGAATGCCACTAGCACCATGGCAAATCTTAGCTTTCCCTTAAGGCATCAAGAATCCCTTGGGAACGTGCTGGGTTATTGACTGTGTGGTGGCAGTGGCAGAAGTGAAGAGTATTTAACATGCACTGAGGCTGATTCCATTTTCATAATTGTGTGCTGATAAACCTGATAACCTGGCACAGTAGAGCAGTGTTACAAGTGGTATGCCACTGAGGAAAAGAGGAGAAGAAATAAGAACAAACTAGTAATAGGCATCTCCAAAAGGACATTTAAGAACACTTTTGTTCTGGATTTGTTTAATTTTCAGAAATGAAGGCACTGATTCTTTCTTCTTCGGAAAACTTGCTTTCAAAGTATAATGCCAAAAGGATTAGTAGGCTTGCCCTCGTTGATTTCCTGGAAATTACAAGAATGGATCTAGCAGCAGCTTGCTTTATGCTTCCTTGAAAAAGATGAAACTGGAAGAAGAGCCGTAAAAATTATACACAAAATGTTTCTTACTGAAGAAATAAAGTGAAATAATGACACATCTTCTATACACAAAGATGACTGCCAGTGAATACAGAAAAATATGTCATCTCCCCTTAAAATAAAATTTAAGATTTCCCTTTAAAAATATAGGCTTTCCTCTGATTCGAAGGAATCATCCGCACAATAACGAGCCCTTCCTAGCAAGTTTTACTTCAAATATTTTGTTACTAAGAAATTAGATTTTTTTTTTTCTTCTATTTCTAGACCAGAGAGTCTCTGTGCCCTTTTTATAGCCTTACATAAAACTGCACTTCTGGAGATGGAGTATGTTATAGTGGTCATCAGCCATTCTTTCCTGTCTCTCCTCTTCCCCTCAGCTAGGCCAAATCTCCGAGCAAAGCCTGTGTTACTGTGGAAACCTGGTAGCAGTCTGTAAAAGAGTTTTGCAAAGGCTGATAATTTAATGCTTGGATATTCTCATAGTCCAGATCTTTGTCAGGTCTGTCAGGTGAAGGCACTGTCCCAGCCCCTGGAGATGGTGCTAATGTTGTATCAGGCTGTCCATCAATGACAAATCCAGGAGTTTTCATGAACTGAGAAGCTGATTTGACAGAGTAACACCATGCTGGAGTCTTCAGTCAAAGGAGGTTTCTCTGCAGATGCAAATTCATCCAGGTGCCACCTTCTGTTCATTGGTATCACCTCTGATTTGTGCAAGGTCCATGTCCGCTAACTGTCTGTTTTGTCTTCCCAGAGCAATCTTTGTGCCCTTTTGTACATGGTATGCGCTCTGCTCCTGGGACTTTCCTGCTCTTTCTTGTGAAATGAAAGAAAAGAGAAGGAAACGTCTGGGCACTCTCTGAACCTCTGTAGCAAGTTTCTTGGCACCCCTGTAGCAGCGCGCCTCTCCCAACAGCTCTGCAGGTCAGTCTGTTAGCAGATGTACGTCACTCTGTCTCTCACTTGAAGCCGAAGAAAAGATCCCAAAGACTTTAGAGGCAGCTGGCATAAGTCCAACTCACATCAAACCGGAATGCACCTGCTGGACAAGAGATACTTTCGCCGTGTACATCCACTGTTTTTCTAGAGTCAACTAGTGTTGTGAAGCATCTTGTATGACCCATTTCTGCCCAGACTGCTTTCTTTCTGGTTGAATGCATGTTTCATGCTCCAGGGATGTCTGTCAGTGGTTTTCAAAACCTTAGGGAAAATGGAGGATTACTTACTTCCAAATCCCATCCCCCCTTTTGAAAAAAAATCTTATTGCTAGCTCCAAAGTGTGTCTAATAGAAGATCATTCCATTTGAGAAATATCGTGTTTGATTGTGAAAATCACGGACTGTTTGATGTCTTTATTGAATTAAAACATCTGTTAGGTAGAAGCTATGTATTACATCTTTCCAGATATTTATTGCAAGCCTGTACAAGTAGCTGAGAACACATGAACAACCAGTTAACTTAGATCTACAGCAAGGGAGGGCAAGGGTTTACTGTAACAGTGATGTGAAGAAAAAGATTAAGTGTTCTTTTGGGGAACCTAAGGGAGAAATAACATATGGTTCCTCTTTTTTAAATATTTTTCTTGGCTAATTTAAACCACAGCTTTAAGCTCTGAAAGGTTTTCTTTTCTTTACACTTTCAGTGACAAGAAGTCTCTGAGTAGTCACAGAATTCCCAAGGCAAGGCAGTGCTAGCAGCTGTGGCCCCAAGAAAGGGCATGTCTGAAGGGCCATCGGGAGCCAACTCTTCAGATAATTACTGTTGAAATGCAGGACTGCCAGGGCTGGCAAAGATGTTCTAGTAGTGAAAGACCATGTTGCAATTACCCTATCCCTGTTATGGCCCTGTCTCCCCATCTCAGCTGTGCCTAACTTAACCACAGTATCTGTGATGGAGTGCAGCAGACTCTGCCAGACTTAGATTAGTAGAGCCTGAGCTCCTAAGGAAACAAAGTGCTTCACTGTAACTGTGCTGGAGTTTTAAAAGAGCTACTGGCTTTATGCCCACAAATATTGCATTGCTGTAGTTTACACCTAGAGTTTGTGCAAAGCTGACCGGCTCAGAGCAGAGTCTCCTAGCCAAGCAGTGGTGAAAGAAACCATTACTAGCAAATGCTGTTATATCAAAAGTTATTGCTGATAAGGAAGACTCACAAAATATTCCTAAACTGCATTGGAAAAACAAGGGTGAGCGCAGCCAATCTAAGAAGACTAAATCATGGCTACTGATTCTTCCAGATAACCTTCCTCTCCCATCCACATCATTTGTGGCCTGTTCAGGCACAGCTTCTGCCAGGGGATTTACATCCACCAGCTGATCTTGCTGGAGGCCTGTGGTGGGTAACCGAGTTGTAGGAAACAACAGCGACTCTGGCTCCCACTGGGCAGTTGCTGTCTCGGATTCTGGCATCACTCACTATCGCTATTATAATCTCTCTCATTAGTTCAAATGTCTCAGGAGTGAGTGTCCTAGAGGTGTCCAAGGCAAACACCAGTTCTGTTGGATATACTGGGCATTTCAGTTTTCCTAGGAAAAAAAGAACAAAAACCACCCCCAAATCATTTTGTTCCCTTGCATCTCAGACCCGGAAAGTAATGTGCATAAAAGGCATACATAAAATGAGATATTGCTAAACGACATCCTGCACTTGATACATGCACAAAGAAAAAGAGGGAGCCAGACAAAAATCTGCCCAACTTACACTGAAGTGAGGCATAGAAGAGTACAAATTGCTCGTTCTTATGAAGAGGTTTTACAAAGATCTTTGAAAAATAGTGCTAACTGATATCAGCACTATTTTACAGGTGGAGAAGCTGCAGCACAGAGAGTAAAAGTGGCTTTTCCAGCATCACCCAAGCAGGACGACAAGAGGGCCCGGAGTAGAAATGATCTTGGGTTTTGCCCAAATTCTGACAGGCTCCCCATTCACCCGCACCCTGAACCAGTGGGATGCAAGTCTGCTGCAGTCTGTCCCCGCCTTGCTGGGTGTGCCTGCGTAAGGCAGACCTTACGCTACCAACCTCAGAGCGGGCTTGCAACAGTCTGCATTGGGTTGCGTAGAAGTATCCTGTATTTCCAGTGCACAGTATTCCCTTTTAAAGCTCCTCTTGGGCACAGCGTGGGCCTACACTAACTCAGGTACTGCCGTGCGGCACAGATACTGATTAGATGCTATTATTACTACATTATTCTTAGGAGCACTGTTAAGATTTGATAATGCATGGTGACACTGCTGGAGTAAAACACATTTCATCTTGCAATGACAGCAGCCATGATATTACATCTAAAAGCAGAAAATGTGCTAAAGAAAACAAGCTGCTGCAGCATAAAGAAAAATGCAATTCATACCCCACAGGCTATAGCAGGTACCATAACTACAGTAATAACAAGACCATTTATCTAGCAGTCATGAAGGGAGGAGATGACTGACTCACTAGTCCAGCCAACTTTGGTGTAGGACAAAAATTCCACTACCATTTCCTATACATAACTGGTATCAGAAACATTTGGGCATGGAACGCACCAAGCACTGAGGGACGTTGAGCCTAATGGAAAGAGGCTAGCGAGGAAGAAAAAAACCCAAAGCAAACCAAAGGAGAGCAGTAGTGAAATCCGAACAAGTAAAGAGAAGAAAGTTTTAAACTAATAGGTGTGATAAAACTATGTGGCAGCTCAGTGTAAAGCAGTGGAGGAACTGGTGGGAGTGAAGTTAAGAACAGAAAAGAAGGTCAGAGAAGGGACGCGGAAGAAAATTATTCTGCAGTGCTGAAGCTGCAAGATAATTAGAATTATGAAGGGTCAGAGAAGGATAACGCTAGCTATATCTCTCAGGGACAAGTAGAAAGAAACAACAAAAAAGAACATGCACAGGAACTGAACACCACCACATAGATAAGAGGGGAAAATTACAAAGGAGGAACTCATGCTAGTTTGCTATTGCAAACAATACTCTTACCAATGGGGGTTAAATCAAATACTGCTGAAACAAAATGATACGAGGCACTAAGGCGGCCTGTGAACCTTTACTGCAAATAGAAGTCTGTGATATAGAAAAGATTTGAAGGAACTGCATTGAGTTTAAAATGCTCTTTTCCAGTTCAGTTTCTCCTACCTCCCTTCACATGAACAGTTCACAGCACATTGTACCATCCAAATGCATGCCAGCACATGCACTGGGTATAAAGCAGGGGCAGGGACGTCAAGCACCATGTTACTGTGGGGAGAATCTTCAGCTGCTTAGTATCACACCTACTGTTCAGGGAATGGAAATGCGGGTCATACATGCAGTAGTGGTTAAGATAATCACCACTATTGGCGTTAAACAAGAGGGGTATGCCTTGATTTTGCAACGCAGAGCAGTCAGGCATATCCAGGAGAAATTTACCACAAGTAAACAAATCTGAGCTTTTGAGCAGTTTTACAGAACAGCAACGTAAGGGGATAGGAAAATGTTGAAAATGTCAAAAAGTAGAAGGTAAGTAAGAGAAGTAAAAAACATTTCTTTTCCGAGGAAGGAAGAAGCAGATGTGCTAGATGGCTCAGCAGATCTGTTCTAGGGCTTCCGAGAGTGTAACTCTGCTCTCCGCAGACTTCCTAGGCTTAGCATTTCTATGCCATGCTGCTCCACCTGCAGAATGGGAGTAGAACTTCTGTACATGGCAAGAGCATGTGTGCATGCTAGGAGAAATGTCTGTGTTACAGCGTGCATACCTCAGAGCTAGATAGAAACTACGAAGCCCCAGTTCGCTCAGGCTCGGTAGAGCCAATCACAGACACGTGACACTTGAAACTGAGCTAGTGATGGCCAAATACTATCTGATGGTTTTAATTAAGAACACCTACCACAGCTATGAATATTGACATGTTTAGTCTCATGGAGTCGTTAGTGGAGAGAGACAAACTGCAGAGGAAGCATCTGGTGACTAAACACTTGCATTTTAGATAGCTCAGTTAAGAGGGGATATATCCCATCCTAAACATGGATTAACAAACTAAAGCTCCAGTTCAGTAAACATCTGACTCTCCACGTCAGATTTAACCCCTATGAAGGGAACTCACAGCTCGGAAGGTTTGGTTGAGTGGAGCCTAAGACTACAAAGGCAAAGTAGTTCACAGCTTATATGAGACCTCTGCTAGGTCAGTTTGACAAATGAACACCACCATTCTGCCTGTCTAGTAACAGTAACATAGGAGTAAGCAGTACTCACCATCCCAGCAGGCTGAAGAAAGAGAAAAAGAAAGTTTAATTGAAACATTTTGCATCTCAAGAGTTTTAAAAATAAAAGCTGAAATCACTGGTGGAACGTACACTGAATTTAGTTTCCATAGTTGTACAGATTTTAAGACTCTCAGCGACTTACGACGCATGCGTTACTGTCTTCTGCTGCTAGGTATGCTTGCAAAACTCCCTTTGGTTTTACTGGAGAATGGAGTAAAAGGACAAGTAGGACCTGGCCCTGCTCAAGACCAAATATTCTCATGGAGGGGTTTCCACCAGAGTTTAGAGATATAAATGTGCCATCAGCTGTAGAAACTCCCACTACTTGGCACGGTCACTTTCGAAGGAATTAGGACAGACAGACTAGAGAAAACTGATGCAAACTTACTTCATGGTAACTGGAACCACTGGATACCAAGACACTTAACATTTCTAAGAAATTGTATTACAGTAACTTTGGCAATAGAAATTATTCTAAACAACCAAAGAAAAATTTTTGCATTCTGAGCCCTAACTTCATTTTTCGAGCACCTGCCTGCTAAGACCATAAGTCCACAGGCACGCTGAACACAGAACTAACGTGATATTAATAAGACAGGGAAGAAAGCAAGTGGTGATACTCAGGCTTACAATATCAAACCAAGATTGAACACTTACGGCTGTGTTTGCGGACGTAGTCGATGAGTCCACATGGCTGTGGACAAGAACAGAAAAGACATACATGGGCACCTGACTACCCAATGAGATGTGCATTGTGTGTGGTTGTAACGTGGAGTGTGCTAGAGATACGTACGGAAAATAAGGCTTGTCCGTTTGGTCCTTTACTCCCCTAAAAAAAAAAAAAAAAAAAAAAAAGATTACAGTAGTGTTATCTTCATCTCAACTAATCGCTCATATATTTTACTAGCCACAGGGAAAAAAAAAAACAAACCAAACCAATGAAAGCCAAGGGCTGATTGCATTACACATTTTTATACTTTTTATTTAATGTCTGCCATGACTTGGGGATATTGAAAGTCTACAGTAGAATGGAAGGTTTCTACTGCCTGTCATCTGTGTACATTTTTATTTCAGTAAGGGTGAGAAAAGATCAGTATTTTTGTTTGCAAGGCCAGACCTCTAGTACTTTGAGGAATTTGTGTACATGGCTGTTGGAACTAATTTCAGCTATGATCCTATTTTGAAGCGATAAGAAAGTCACAGTATATCATTTCATACTGACAAAGATGTACAGGGAAACTATCAGCTTAGCATGAGCTGCAGACTTCTTAGCAGCGGTAACAGTTAATGAGAGAAAACCAAACCCAATCTCTCTTTTATACCATGTTGAATTTGCCAAGCTGAAAGTCAAAGGGGAAATAAATATTTCTAAAGTGAGCCTCTTTCATTTGAGACTTAAGATACACACCACTGAACTCCCACAATGGTACTTCTAAAGGGAGGCAGAAATTTGTAGCACCTGATCGCTGAGTCCCAGAGACTCTAGTCTGTGTTAGACTGACTCATTCAGCAGAGGTCGAACAAAGACAACTTTAAAGGTCTTTTCCAACCTAAACGATTCTATGATTCTATGATTCTTTGCAAGCATCTCATGAGATTGCTATAGTTACCCCTCTCTAAAAAAAAACCAAAAAAAAAAGCCCAAAATACTCCTGTGATTTTGAAGGGACCTGAAGTAGGCCCTGTGAAGGTGAAACACAGCTGTGGGAGAACATGCATCTCCTCCATAAATATCTTGGAGAATATTTCCATGGTTTTCCCTTTGTGAGGTGAGGTCTGTGGGTGAACATGATGTGGCTTGTTTACTTGTACCCTGGCTGCCCCTGGATCCAGAAAGCATGTCAGGACTTTGGTAAATCAAGGCTTTAATCTAGTATCAAACTCTTATCATGGTGAAATTTCCTTTGAAATCAATGGAGATAAATAAGTAGTGCTTTCAGGCCTATCACTCTATGGGATTATCTTAAAGATTTCCTATGTCCTACAGTATTGTCCACTAGCAACCTGAAGTGGAAATAAATGTGAGAACAGCAAATTGCAGTAAAAAAATTTCCAGTTGCCTGCAAATGCTCTATGACTCTACAAATATTTTCAGATAGCCACAAAGGCTCTGGATAGATTTCTAAGGCTTTAAATAGATTTTTTTCTTACAGCACCTAATTTTAGGCTTCAAATCAACAGGTTTCTGTATGTTACATAGGCACAGAGCAACTTCAGCTTTTGGCTAAGTGTTCATCATCTATACAGAAAATCTGTTTTTTAAATTCCAAGAAGTCCCTGTGATATTACAGATGTATTGAATTTTCAGAAAAGAAAAAATAAAAGTGCAATCGAAGAAGGCAGGATAGGAAGGCCAGAAATACCATAGTGTTAATGAGGCAGGCATTCAGAGCCAGTGAATCTCTCTAGCAGCCTATTTATTTTGCCTGATATATTCCAACGAGACCGTGCCAATGCCCCATCCCCGACCAGTTTGCTCAAGACTTGAAAAATGGTGACTGGGAGAGTCAAGATGTTAGTCCCAACTGGGGAAGAGAGCACCAGCAACCTTGAAGACCCTGAAGGCGCTGCTGGCCACTGTCTCACTGCTATGGATGTCCAGGGCTGCGGGATGCCATGGGTGACTGCACTGCCAAAATCCCAGAAGAGGGATATGTCATGGAGGAGCCAGATGTGAATTCCAGCGCTGTGCTCCTGATGTCTGAAGCAGCTCAGCCCTCGAGGTCAGCTAGGCACTCGGTCCAGAGAAAAAGGGGTGGGAGGTGAAGAAGGGAAAAGGGAAAAAGTAGGAGGAGGGGAAGATAACAACTGTTTTTCTTAGAGGCTTCCAAACCACCAGAATGTATCTATTTAATACCGTTGGGGGAGGATTTTCCGTGGCCAATTAATAATAAACCCTATAAAAGGATATCAGTCTCCATAAGCCATTTAGGGATCCTGATGGTCTGAAATGTTCCATTCATACACCTTTCCCTTTGTCTGGTAAGTGTTATAAATTGTCTCTTCTGCTTATCAGAAAAGGTTTTCTTTAAAAAACCAGCAATAACAAAAAATTTCTCCTTGTGAGAAATTTGTCTCTTTGTATTCATTTGCTAATATTTGACTCTGCAAAAGCTTTGATTTGAGTTTCTGAAATTGCTACTGATTTTCCCTAAAAGCTACTGGACTTGTTGTTTTGTTTTGTTTTGTTTTGTTCCCCCTCCCCCCTTTCTCCCTCTGTACTATGCATATATATTCATGTTTAATTGTGAACACATACACATTCAGGCTAACACTAGGCACTCAGGGTTTTGAAAGGGTGGTGACTTAAGGAAAGTAAATGAAGTCTTTCAGATTATATCTGTTGTACACACTGATGTAGTTATGTGTGAATGGTGGTAAAATCTTACAGAGCTCCAACACTTAATAAAAGCAATGTTATTATAGGAGATGAATGATATCCACTGGTATTAATCATGTTTGCTGTAACGGCCTATCCATGAGGACAATGCTGGGTGATCCTTTTCTCAAAAATGTAAATAGCCAAAATGTAACCGAAAGCGAATTCGATTTGATTTGATAAATAGAAAAAAATTAGTTCTGTGAGTAGGAGGAACAAGGAATAGTCTATGTAATGACAATGCATACAAATCAGTAGTGCGTATCACTTTCCAGGACACCTGGCTGAAAAAATGTGAAAGAACAAATATAAATGTAGCAATGAACAATGAACCTTAGACTTAAAATTCTTACTCGATTATATAGGGAGAATCTGGAAAAAATACCACTTCCAAGGGGCACTGAACCTCATGATTTCTAAACCTTGGGAGCATGTGTGTGCCTTCACACTTCTCTTTCTTTGGGCTTACTCTTCTTATGAGTAACCCTTAAGAAACAAACCTCCCTTTCTTCATGCAAGTTTGCTTTGTACCTAAAAACATTGCTCAGTAATATGAAATTTCTCCTTCAAGAAGCTTTTAAAAGAAGAGTAGAATTAACACTATTTCTGTGTCCATTCAGACGGCAGGCACCCTCTCTGCTTGAGAGCAGAATTTCAATTCAGATATTTAACAAGTAAGCTTATTATTTTTGATGAAATAGATGGAACACTTATGACTTGTCAGATAAAATGAAAACAAACACAGTTTATACTCATTATTTCAACTATTACTTCAGTTTTCATTGATACTAAAACATTCTTAGAGCAAGCATGGGCCAAACAATATTCTTGGTTATACTGTAAATCAAGAGCAGATCTATGGAGGATGATGAAGAATCACTGGAATTTTGCCACCTGTGAAATAGCAGTAAAAGTCAAGAATAAGAAGTTGTACAAACACAATATCCTATTTCAGCTATCTGAAGTGACAGCAAAGATTTCCTACAGAGCCACTTGCCAAAACTTTCAGCACTGGGCACCCAAAGATGCCCATTTTCCTTTGGTACTGGGCAAGGACTTCTCCCACCAATGTTAGAGATTTGTCAACATCCATTTTTTTTCAGTGTTCCTCCATAGAAGACAGGGATTGAGAGCTAGCTCTCCTATACTGTCCTGCAAGAGACTGTGCTTTATCAATGCCGTCAGAAAAAGGAGGAAAAGTGGCCTTCCAGGAATTTTTAGGGGAAAGTATCAAACTACTTAGAGCAGCACCTCAAGTCCCTGGTGATGAGGCTAGTCTAAGGCTGAGCCGGGCAGTGGTGTCCTGGGCTGGGGTCCCGGTGAGGAAGAAGCCGGGCTGTTGCATGCCTGCAGCGCAGTACTGGGATGGACTGAGGGTGAGGGGCCAACCTGCAGTGCAGCCCCCGGAGGCAAAGGGCAGAGGGTCCAGGCGGGGGTCCTCCAGGACCTTTCTTATTTGGCTCTTCCTTGCAGGTGAGTGGTTTTCCCAGGAGCCTGGCCCAGCCTACAGAGCTGCGGGCAGCAGCTCTGGCTTCAAGCACAGGCAGCTGTGGGTGTAGTATTTCCATGATGCAGGATGTTTACAGGCATGGACAAATCATAGCCTGAGATTACGAGGAATGTTTACAGAATAACTGACTTAAGGTTTCCTGTGAAAGACTGGAAATTATTTCTATGAAATATTTTTGCTTTTAAAAGCCTGTCAGCTGGCAACTGAATTGGAATGCAGAGGGCTTCACCTTATAGGGAGGGTCAGGAGTGACGGATCACTCACAGAGATGTTTAAAGTGCCATTTTCCACAGCACAACCCACACTAAAATAACCTTTATCTGGCATAGGTTTACTCCTGCAGCTGTTCAAATTCAGCATAGTGCAAACAGAAAAGCTCACTATTAAATGGGACTTTTCCTCCTCCTTTCATATGGCTATCAAGAGCAGGAGCAACATTCAGGAGAGCAATGACTCCTTTGGTTGTTAGTTTATTTCCATAAACTTTCAGCATCTGAATACTGTTACCCGATGCACACTGAATATCAGCTAAAATAAGTTCACACAAATCAAGCCTCAGAGTGCAGTCTTGCTCCCACTAAAATCAGCAGAAGTTGGATCATCTGTCAATATTGTGTAAAAAGCTTCTCACCGCAGATTAAAAAACAAAATGAAAACCTTTCATGGAAAATAGTAGTTTTTCAGTATAAGATACCCAGCTTTCCTGAAGTCACAAACATGCCCATTCATTAAGGGCTAATAGCTGTTCAAAAGACACATTTCTGTAGTAATTATTTTTGTTATAATAATTACCATTTGATTAACAGCTGGCTAGTTAAGTGCTTTCCGCTTTCCCCCAAATTTAAAAATAATACAAAGCAGGATGCATTTGGACCTCAATAGAGCTGACTCTTTCTGATACACATGCATGGTTAAAAATCAGTTTCTTCACCTTTCTGACTGTGACCATTCTTTTCACCTCCTTCAGAGAGGATGCTCAGAGGACTCTGCCTTGAGATGAAGATGCTGCTGGCTTTGTTCTTCATACTCTCTGAGATGCATGCGTCTGTTCCCCAGAACATTGGTATTTTGTTATATCTTTTTCTAATGCAATTCTTAATGGGAAAATGCTGTCCAGAAGCTTGAGAGGTTAAAGAAACTTCTATGCACAGTAGCTGAGGCTGAGTTTGGATGGCAACAGGTGAAGTTTGAGGTGTAAGATACGATGTGGGAGGTAAGGTGAGAGGTGATGTGTGAGGTAACGAGGTGTGAAGTGACATTTGAGGGGTGAAGTTTGAGGTGAGATGTGAGGTGTAAGGCAAGGTTTGAGGGGTGAGGTGAGATTTGAAGGGTGAGTTGAAGTGCGAGGTGAGGTGTGAGCTGAGATTTTTGGGGGTGAGGTGAAATTCAAGATATGAACTGAAGTATGAGTTGTGAAGTGAGGGCTGAGGTGTGAGCTGAAGCATGAGGTGAGGTATGAAGTGAGACACTGAGGGGAGGGGTGAGGTGAGGTGAGATGAGATGAGGTGAGGCTGGCCATTTTCCAGAGTGCAGCCTTGCCTGGGAATGGGCTGCAGGAAGTTGGTCCCTGCCCTGACCCCACCTTGCAACTCATCCCCACAGGCATGCCAGGGGATAGTGTAGCTGCCAGTCACCCCCATACAGGGTGCCTGGGCATTTTTAAACATGGTTTGCTGTGGCCCTTTTTGCTGAATTTCCCATGCTGGCAATCTACCTCCTATCCTGTTCCTCCATGTTTTTCGTGAAACAGTGAACTCTCCCATTCTCGGAAAATTTTACTTACGTGATGATCTTCTGTGCAAGAGAAACAACCTAAGTCTGACTTAGGCGTAAGCAGGCAAAACAGAAAGAGGTTATATCTTAGTCCTGCTCTCCTTCATTTGTATGTTGTTAGCTTGCTAAGTGAAGCTACACTTGATGGAATATATGATTAATTTTGTCATGGTGCAGTTGCCTAGAGATTTCCCTATCTGCAGGCATCCATTTTTCTATGTGGTCACTAGCACACTTAACTGAGGTTTAGAATTTCTTTTAAAGTCTTGTTTCTTGACAGCTGCAGCGTCTGACTATTTTATAACTCCGGAAGAGAAAGGCAGTGTAGCAAACTAAGTTTTCTGTGTTTCAGTCCCTACAGATATTGTCCTCTTAATTGACAGCTCTGACGCTATGAAACCTTCGTCTCTCCCCTATGTGAAAAAATTTATGATCCGTATGATTGAAAACCTACCAATAGGGCCTAACCAGTTTCGGCTGGCGCTTGTTCAGTACAGCGATGATTTGTCCATTGAATTTGTGCTGGAAGCTTACAGAAAAGCGAGTCCTATGATGAATCGTATCAAGAATTACTTTACATTTAAAGGCGGGAGTTCAGTGCAAATTGGAAATGCCCTCAATAAGGCTTATGAAACCTTTTTCCAAAAGTCAGCAGATGAAAAAGAAAGGCAGCAAATCATTGTGATTTTGACATCAGCACCCTCAGAAGATGATGTTCAAGAAGCTGCCAGAGGCTTGCAGAGCCTTGGAGTAAAGATAATAGCTATAGGGACAAAAGAAGCTCCATATAACGAACTTTTTGAGATGGCCACCCCACCATTTTATTACAAAATTCCAGTGATACAGGAGCTGCCTAAATTCTCAGAATATATGCCACAAATCATTGATGATATTATCCAAGAACACAACGCCGACTTAATAAGTATACCTGATTACAATGATATAGCTGTGCAAGAAGGTAAGCTGTGCTACTTCATGTCAGTCCCATAGAGAGTAATGATAATTTTCAATATTCTAATGAAAAAAAATCCATTAGAAAAGTTGGGCTATATTGCATTGTATTTCAAAATGTTAAGACAACTTTTGTGTAGCATTTAAAAAGGAACATCAGTTAGCAAATATTTCATCTGGGCTTGTGGCTAGATGCCAGGTTCTGAACACTAGTTCAATATTGCATGTGTGATCTGTAATGTATATTGTGTGGTCTGTACAGAGAGGCAGCTGGAAGAGAGAGAAAAGGAAAGAGCACAACATCACCTGTGGGCTTTTCCTTTTTGGATTAGGCTCCTTACCGTTCAGCTGGACTAAGGCAATAGCTCTGTGGCAAATAAAATGGGAAGATTGCTTGTAGTCTTAATCTTTTCCCTCCCCTCTTTAGACTCCTCCTAATTTTTAAGTGTGTGTATCGCATTTCTGAAATACAGTTTTTGGCATATGCAGTAGGCTCTGCACTGAAGCTTTAGTGCAAGCCATATTTCTTCCCTAACTGCATCCTCAGTGAGAGCTGTAAGGGAGTCAACAGGCATGCAGGCTCTTGAGTGGCACAATAAATTTCTGTGCTGAAGATCAGACCTTGCTGATGTAGGGAACTTCTTACAGATATTATGACAGTGCATAATTTTCATATTTCAATTTACAGTACTAGAGTTCCACAGGATGAATGCATTTGCAGGGAATTAAAAGATACTACTCTGAGATTAGGGCAGCTTTTTATTACTTTTAAAATATTTGTCAGGCAGGGGGTCCTAAACATCATTTTCCTGGAGTTTTTCTACCATCCAGAGGGATGTTAAGAAGGGAAGGAGGGGAAGAGTTATGATTTGTTACAGGAGAGAGTGATCATGCCAAGTGATCTCATGGCCCATTTCAGGCAGTTGCGCTGCTTGAGGGCAGTGTTACTTTTACTGCTTTGAGCATTTCTGTCTGGCAGTTGTTTCATCCAGCTGCCTAAACTCTCCTTGGTAAGAGATGCAAAGTAAAAGAAATATTAATTTTTAGCTGTATGCAAATTTCCTAAATCTGGATAAAACTTCTGTGGGATAAAGCTGTTTTCCCACCTTGTCTGAAAGGGCTGCGGTAGACAAAGGATGTGTACGGTTTCCTTTAAAAAAAAATTACTAAACTTTTTCAGCAGAAAGTCTCAAATAACTCTAAACATAGTTAGTGAAACTGTGAATTCTCCTGTATTAGACAAACTTCACACAGAGAGAAAGTTAAGGTTGCCAAAATGATCCCTGCAAAGGAAGGAAAGCATAAACTGAAAATTTCCTGAGCAATGTTAAATAGTACTCCCTCTTGCATGTTAACTACAGGCTTGTCTTTGGTCACTTTCTAATTTTTCCCATGAGGACTCTGTGTCATGCAGAGACAGGGTGTCTGGGTAGAAAAATTGGTGCTGACAAGCAGTTCTGAACCGGCCAACTTCCAAATGATAGATTTTGCAACTTTGTTGTGTGTTTTATTCCATTCTTTGAAAAATTTGTTTCCATTTCCATATTAAAGTGTCTGTGAAGAATTAGGTATTTGGAGCAGAACTCCTGTGCTGGGTTTTGACATATGAAATATTTCAAAATATGGAATATTTTGAAATATGAACTGAATCCAGGCCCTTGATATTTGTAACTGAAAGAAGACACAGGAAAGAAATTGTTTTCAAGAATTCAAATTCTGAAAGAAATTGAATACTTGAAAGCATTTTCTTTACTAGGAGTAATGTAAAGAATTCATTTCCTTAATAAGAAATGTAAGATCTCAGTGTTTCCTCAAAATGAAGTTACAGTCTGATCTTGAGGAATCACGGATGCGGCAGCCTCTGTTAAAGCCAGCAAGTATTTCAGAAGTTGGGCAAGTCAGCATTTGTCTTGAACCCCATTCGTTGAATGTTCTAACAGTGAAAAGGCTTTTAAAAAGTAAAATTATGTAGACCAGCTTCTAGGTATAGAAACTGTTTAAGCTTTTCTATTTCCACTCCTGGACTATTGCTGAATGAGCACTATGTCACTTTATTGCCTCAACATTGTGTTCTTTGTATCTGGAATCTTAGTTAAAAATTCTTAATGCTATGTTTTTGTGTGGCCTCTGCAGATAGTACAGATATAGTCCTGCTGCTTCCTGGCCAACGGGACACGGAAAATTACATATTTCCTTACATGAAAGACTTTACTAGCAAATTGATATATGATCTGCCGCTGGAATCTAACCAATACCGTCTTGCACTTGCCCAGTACGATGATGATGTTCATGAAGAGTTTGAACTGGACACATATAAAACAAAGAAGCAGATGTTGATGCATGTGCAAGAAATGCAAGCACTTCAAGGCGGGCCACTCAAAACTGGCAATGCCCTTCGTTACATTTATGAAAAGTATTTCAAAGAACCAGTTAATGGAGCAGATAGAAATCAGGTTTTAGTGGTCCTGTCTTCTTTGCCTTCTGAAGATGATGTGGAAGAGTCAGCGAAAATGTTACAAGACAATGGAGTAAAAGTGATAGCCCTCGGGGTACGTGAAGCTGCGATTCCACAACTGAGATTGATGGCTACACAATCATTCTATTATTATTTTCGTAAGGAATGGGACCTCCCTATGTTTTCTAAAAATGTCTCCATTATTATTGAGGAGTTCCAAATAGATAGCATTGAAGAAGAAGAAGGTAAGAAAATCAATAATATGGGAGATGACATTTAAGAACTTAGACCTTCAGTCTGATGCTAGCCACTCTAGGCCTCATGTACCTTCTCATGTCCAGCAAATTGTGTAATGTTCAAGATGCACAGGCTGCTAAAAAAAACAAGTAGGAATGTGTTAGCCAGGGTTTTAAATACCTGGCCTAGCCTTAGCATGTTTTAAAATAGGGAAGTAAGAATATGGATGAGATGGACATACTCTTGTGCCCATGAAGTTTTGCGCTTGGCATTATTCTTAAAACTTCGTGCTTTTACATGTGTAGGTGTGTGTGAGGCACTTGTACTCTCTGATACTAAAAGGAATGGAGGTGAAGTAATCTTTTTTTGCTTTTACTAATTGGTAATTGATACAACTAGTATCTGTTAATGAAATACAACTCCTTATGACACTATGAACCCTCCAGAATTAGTAAATTAATGAATAGTCTTTGAGGACCTTTGGCAAGTGTGAATTAAAGGACTTATATTAGACTCTCTATTATCAAATCATTAATGGTACAGCTGAGAAACTTATACTTTTCATGTAGCATTGAAAATAGGTTTGTGTATTGAGATTTTTCTTATATATATCAGATGAGTGATTAAAAAATAAATAAAAAACCCTGTACTTGAAGATTTTTAGCATGCATGGTCCAACCAATATCCTTACATATGTATCTTCTGGATCAATACACTAGAAAATACAGGTAAGAGTTGAAGTTACAAGAATATGCTTCATATAAATACCGTAAACACTTCTGTTGTTATATCTCCTAGCTTTTCTGATCTTTTGGTCATTTATTTTAACTTAAAATGAGGTTTTATCAGTTTGTCTTTTGGTAGCTTGTCATCTTTGGCTAAAAAACTTTTTTACAAACTTGTTTTACTTTAAAATAAAGCAGAAAACCTTGTCTTAAAAAAAAACCCCAACAGTCCAAAGTTAGTTAATTATAGAGATAGCATAGAAGATGGCCACTAACATTGCTTTATTCTCATCCTTTTTCCACTGCAGTATGTGATGGACACTTGGTTGCTGACATTGTGTTTATAGTTGATCATGGTACTTCAAAGTCAAACTTTGAAGAATTAAAAAAATTCCTGCAAAACCTAACATCCTCATTTCATGTGAATGAGAAATGCATAAGAATTGGACTGGTGACGTACGCTGACGGACAAGAAGTGGTGTCTCATCTGAACACAGATACAAACAAAGCTGAAATTCTGAAGATAATACAGGACCTTTCTGCTGGGTCAGGAGAAGCCAACACTGGTGCAGCTATTAATGTCACAAGGCTAAAACTCTTTACTGAAAGTGCTGGGAGCAGAAGGAAGCAAGGGGTAGAGCAAATAGCTTTTCTTCTTACCCACAGACCCTCTCAAGACAATGTGACTGATGTTGCTACTCTTCTGCGGAGAAGTGGCGTGACAGTGTTTGCCACAGGTGTTGGAGATGCTTCTGATCAACAGCTGGTCCAGATAGCTTCTTATCCTCAAGAGCAGTATGTTACCCGTCTCAAGGTGTTTTCTGATCTGCAAAGGCAAAGTACGACGTTTCAAAAGAAGCTCTTAAATGAAATACAAAACAAGCTCTATGTCCACTCTGAAAGAAGAGAGATTCTCAAAACAGGTAAAGCTTTCCAAATAACTTTGGTTCTTTCCAGGTTAAGGGGTTTTAACTGAAGACTTTATTTGTACCATTATTTAATAGGAAGGACTAATACTGGAAGAAACATTAACTGTTTCTGTTAGAGAGTAAGCTAAAAACCTACTAAGGCACCATTAGAGCTTGATCTGTTGGAAGATGCTGCATCTGAATGAGATTTCCCTAGGAATGTTAACCTTCCAGTCAGTCTACCCTTTATTTTGATCAAACCTAGATAATAGACGGGAATGTGTACATCATGGGTTTTTGGGCAGATCTTAAGTCATCAGGGTGTATGTCCCAGCAAAATGAAGTGGCTGAAGGTTTCAGACTGGTCTAGAAGCAGTAATAACAATAGAGCAGCCTTAGATATTTTATTAAAAATTACCAGTGGATTTATGCCTGAGAGCACTAAAAGTCAGTGGTTTCCTGCTGTGAACTATCAGAACGTTAAGTGGACTGCTGCTGGTCCATGGAACCTTATTCAACGGTAAAACCAGTCACAGTGGTTGAATGTTTAACATGGCTGTGTAATGATGCATGATCAATTCTGATTGTTGATATAAGTGGTACTCAGAAGTCTGGGAATTGCTGGAGGTAGTTGCTTAAAAGCATTTCAGATGTGTTTGAAAACTCCAAGCTATCAGTTTTGTATTCTGTGGGGAAAGCAGTCATATAGCCATGGATGAAGTGTTTTGTTTCTTGCTGCCATGCCTAAGAGAACTAGCAGATTAAGTCTGCCAACTTTTTTGTTACCAGATGGAGAGTTTATCCATGTATTAGTTTATTATGTATTACAAAAGGAGTGGAGATAGGTGATCTGTCCATGTGCACAACAGTGATGTAATGGAGACTTTCTCATTCTGCATAGGATGCCTGGACACAGAAGAAGCTGATATTTATTTGCTCATTGATGGCTCGTCAAGTGTTGACTACTCGGATTTTGTCGATATGAAGAATTTTTTGAAGGAAATTATTACGCTGTTTGACATCGGAACAAAGAAAGTTCGATTTGGACTCGTGCAGTTCTCCCATTTCAATGAACTGGAGTTTGAACTTAATAAATACACTTCAGCAAGTGATTTGATAAAAGGGATTGAAAACATTCGGCAAGTAGGTGGAAATACCAGTACAGGGGGAGCTCTAAGTTACATGAAGCCATTGTTTGAAGAGGCCAGGAGGCAGCGAGGAGTTACAGTGCCTTGCCATCTAGTTGTTCTCACAGACGGAGAGTCACAGGACAGTGTGAAGGAACCAGCCATGAAACTCAGGGAAGACCTGATTAACATTTATGTCATTGGTGTGAAGGAAGCTAATAAAACTCAGCTTTATGAGATTGCAGGAGTGAAAAACAGAGTGTACTTTGTACATGATTTTAGCTTGCTGAAAGACATTAAAAATGAAGTTGTCCGAGAGATCTGTACCACAGAAGGTAAGACCATGCTTTCACTTTGCCTTGACAACACAGAAAATAAACAGATTCCTTTTGATTTGATAGAGAAATTATTTCATGAATAATGTAAGATACCATTTCTCTAGCTTGAACAATTTCACTGCCAGTCAGTTGAAATTTTCAGAGGGTGATGGTGATTTTTGTGTAGATTAAATGTTGGCCAATATCATGAAAAGGTCTTATTTCCAGAAAACACCAAGCATCTCTTGCCTGTATATTACAAACTTTATTCTCTGCTTGCCCAGAGAAGTTGTGGATGCCCCATCTTTTGAAGTGCTCAGGGCTTTGAGCAACATGATCTAGTGAAAGATGTTAGACTAGATGATCTTTAAAGGTCCCTTCCAACCCAAACCATTCTATGATTCCATGATTCTATAAAATCAACCTACCAATGTCAAAGGCACCCAAAATCACATATCACTGTAGAATGACTAGGTCCGTGAATGTACCTAATTTTGAACATATCTTTCTTAAAGCTAGCTGTTGAGCCTGCTGTTTTCCTTATCTCAGACAAGCCAGTCTCTTTTATCAGGTGTAGATAGGCACAGCATATCCCTCAAAGAGGATTCTAGAATTGAGATGTGCAGAAGTTAAAATAAGACAGTTTTACAATTTAAAGTAATGGTGTAGAAATAAGTATTCTCTAAACAGTAGCTTTTTGGCTAGCAGTCAGCAGGAAACAAGCAAAGGTTGTGTTGCACTAATACCTTCATCCCTGGTTTATTTCTTACAACCCTATAAAACATTAATGAAAAAAATGTGCTTAAATGTGACCCACTAGTGTGCAGGCTGTCCATTTGTCCCTACCTATTGTTTGGCTCACCTTTTTCTGTAAAACAAGTTGCTGTTTCCTACCTCACTGAAATGAAGAGAAAATTTTCAGGTTTCTCAGGCTCCAAAACTTGACCAGCAACATGCTATAGATTTTTATTTCAGAAATTCCTTGCTGATCTTAAGACGCTGCTTCAGTTGCTTAGCTGTGATTTAATGCTGACTGAATTGCAACTGTTTAAGTTAATGATGCCCTTGTTCAGATCTGAGGGGGCATTTTAGTCACAGTCATAACTTATCAATGAAATAATAAAATCTAAAGTTTGAAAAGGCTTATGCTGATTTTTTTTTCCTGTCTTTTCTGTTTATGAGGTTATTCTGTCTAACCTGTTTATGTTTTTTCTCAAAAAAAATTTAAAAACCCTAAGCCTAAATATCTTTTTTTCCTTGACAGTCTGCAAAGAAATGAAAGCTGATATCATGTTTTTAGTGGACAGTTCTGGAAGTATTAGAAATGAGGATTTTCTGAAAATGAAAAACTTCATGAGACAGCTGGTGAATGGAACAGATGTTGGTGCAGACAGAGTGCAGATTGGTGTTGTCCAATTCAGTGACAAACCAAAGGAAGAGTTCAAGCTCAACACCTACTCCACCAAAAGAGATATCCTCAGTGCTATTGATAGGATATCTCCCCTTCAATCCTCCACACTGACAGGAGAAGCACTGAAGTTCATGCTTAAATACTTTCAAGCCAGCAGTGGTTCACGTCACGCAGTTAAAAAAGTTCTCATCCTGATCACAGATGGGGAATCGCAAGATGAAGTTAAAGTCCCTGCCACAGTACTCCGAGATAAAGGCATTCTTATCTACTCTGTTGGAGTTTTTAACGCAAACAAAACTCAGCTTGAAGAGATTAGTGGGAAGCGTGAGATGGTATTCTATGTTGAAAACTTTGATATTCTAAACCAGAGAAAAAGCGACCTCATTTTTCAGATTTGCAGTAGTCCTCCTGATGATAGTAAGTATGGTAACTCCGAGTGATTTATTAATGCATGAGCAGTCATGGGGTTTTTGTTCTGAACTTGTTATGATCAAGTGTTGCAGTCACAGAGCTGGCTGCCTCTCTGTCCTAGTATTAGTTTGTCCCATGCAAATTCTCTGTTTCCCACTGTTCTGTCTCTGAGGGGGGCACTTCACAGGTCTCCTAGGGTACCACTCTGGGTCACAGGGCTCTGACCACTCTCTGTTCACACTCTGGAGGTCTAGCTAAGCACGGGTGCCTCTGATTCTTTCCCTTGGGTGTGCGAGATTAGACACCTGCGTGGAAAAGTATGGGTGTTTACACAGGGTGAATAAAACTTACAGAGAAAAGGCTTCACTCACTCCTTCCTTTGAAGTCTAACTGCCATCTCGTTATGCACGCCTTTCAGCTGCTATTTCTGCGGACTCCACACAGGGGCAAGAAAGGGAGCTGCTGATGACTCAGTCTCATTTTTTCTGAGTAGCAGTGTTGGAAGGGCCCACACTGGCACTGAATGCGGTTCTCAGGGGCCAGAGGCAACTAGAGTGCAATCAGTGTCTTTGGCAAGAGTACATTTGTAATCCCACTTGAAATTTGTTATTCGTCTGTGTTCCCTGATGTTGTCCTTTCTGGACAAAACCAATTAAGAATTCAAGCCATTCTCTTATTTAACTAATTTTTTTTTTCCCCTATGCAGATTAAATTAATGTAGTCATATTAAACCACACTGGCAGGCAAGCTTGCATACAGTATTTATAAACTTTACAGACTTGGCCAACTAAGTGAACTGGATTGTTTTTTTCTTGGGATGATAACTTTAGCTAAGGGTGTAAATGGGGAAAGTGGTCAGGCTGCAAAAAGAAGCAGATGGGGTTTCCTGTTGCTGTGGGCTCTCGTGGATGTCAACCAGGCTTGCAAACATGAGACAGGATTTTAAAAAACACTTGAGTAGCAGCTATGCATTGTCTGACTCAGCTGCACTAAGGCGTGCTGTATTGCTGTGACACTGCAAAAGACTTTAAATGGTGTGTGCTTTTTGCTCGCTCTCTCTGCTGTATGAACATAGAACATAGAGTAGCTTGCTAAAACTCACATTCAGAGTTGGTGCTTCAGTCATGGAAATTGCATTCATTTAAAAGAGGTGGACCTAACTGTTGAGTTCAGCACTGAAGTCTACCCAGCATCCAGTTTCTGAGCTTTCAAAACTCCCTTCACCTAGGGGTGAGGCAGCAGGGGCAGGGGGCAGAGTGGGGACAAGAGCAAAGCTTAAGGCATGCAAGCATGATTTGTTCAGAATCCCAAGAGGTCCAAACAGTCAATGTTCAGACATGTGGCTATGTCTTTGCGCTACTGCAATACAGAACTTGTAACTAACAAGAGTTTTTAAGTACTACTGCAATTAGCCAAGATGCTAAGCATCATTTTTTCTTCTCAGCAATTTTGGAAAAGGCATCAGTAGCTTATGTAATGAGAAAGATCAGGTGTAAACAGGGAAGCTTGAAATATAATGAGTCAGCAGCTATCACCTGTGCTGCTCTGTATGTCTGCAACTGGGAGAACATGGCCATTCAGAGGGACCAGACTGTTCTCCCACCAGGGAGTAAGCTGGAGGAAGGGTGTTAGCCCAGCTCCTCAAAGCAACAATTTACAACACTGAGACTGTAGGAGGCAAGCCCACTGCTATATTTAATTCAGATGTGAAATAAACTTCTTGATTTTTTCTGCTAGATGTTAAATATTAACGGACAAAATGTGCTGTATGCAAGAAGGGGAAAATTTCAGTTAATATTCATATCCTGTGTAAGGATAGCTTTAGATATTGTAAGCTAATACAAACAGTTCCACAATATCAACTGAAATATGACAATTTCTGTTTGCTCTATAAGCCCTGTACTGTGGTGTCCAGAGCAAAAGGATAGCATTTTTGCTAACTAAGATGACATTCAGTTTAGTCTAACTCTGCTCTGATTACTGGAATCATGAAGTTCACACCGAACAGTCTCACAAGCAACAAGAATCTGTCATATGTGCAACTTGCTGATAGTAACAAAACAGGTATCTGTGCAAACACCATTCAGTTAGCAAAGTTATACAGACATTGCAAAGAACTGGGAAATGGACTTGAGTTATAATAATCAGTAAGATTCTGCATAATTTTACACATTAAATCTTCACTTTTGTCAATTTTCTTTTACAGAATGCAGAAGAATAGAACGTTTAGACATTGTGTTTGTTATAGACAGCTCTGGAAGCATAAACTACTTACAGTACCAGGCCATGAAAGACTTCATGATTGCCCTGGTGAAACAATCTGATGTCGGCCCAGATGGAGTTCAGTTTGGAGCACTAAAATATTCTGATGATCCAGTAGTGCTCTTCTACCTCAATAACTATACTACAAAACAGGAGATTAATGAGACTATCCAGCGAGATACCCTTCTAGGACAATCAACTTACACGGCAAAGGCCCTGGTCCATTCAGAAATGTTGTTCACTGAAGAACATGGCAGCCGCAAGAGCAAAGGAGTTCCCCAAGTCCTAGTAGTGATAACTGATGGGGATTCCCATGATAGAAATCATCTGGATGGTGTGGCCCAGGGATTAAGGAACAAAGGAATTACCATCTACGCAGTTGGCGTAAAAGGAGCAAGTCGAAGTGAGCTTCTGACAATGGCTGGATCAGAGGACAAATGTTTCTATGTGGATACCTTTGAAGGACTTCAGAACTTAACTGCAAATATAACAAATAACATATGTGATATTTCAGTACCAGGTAAGTGTATACTCACTACTGGTTTTTGTGTTCAGTTTCCTCTTCCCCTACAACTGCGTTTGAAAGGAAGTCTTGCAAAGACATCAGATCGATACAGATAACATAATCTGTTCTGATTAACGTGATTTAAATTACAGTCATCTCTGTTCCCTGCTTGTTCGGTTCAGCTCCTGTAGTGGCTACTCTTTCCTACCTTCTCCTTCTGCCATCTTTCTGAATGGAAGTAGCTGTGGCTGCTCTACTTTATTTGGAAGTCGGTCCTTTTGGGCTATGGAAAGCATGCTGAGAGCAACTTGGTTCTTGGACAGGGGAGACACCTCATCTATGAATCCCGAAGAGTCTCAATTTTGTATATACACAGAGGATGGGATTTATCTTACTTAGTTTTAGCTGTGTATAGGTGTCATATCTAGTCACTGTAGTTTCCCTTTCTAAGCAGCATGGAGAGAAATAGGCATTTTTGGTGTGTGAGGCACCTGACCTCTTTAGGCATTTGCATGAGGCTGAGATTAAACGTGCCCTTGCCCTGTGAACATTTGGTTAGGCCAACATAACTTTGTTTGCTCAGTAGGTAAGAGGGTAATGTACCTATGTTTACTCTGCAACATACGTGCTTACAGGAGTATGTTTTGTGTTCTGGGACTAGATGTCTGAATTTCTGTGTACATAACATTTTATGTGCTTAACTTTCTTTTTGTAGATCTATTTGTTGGGGTTTTTTTTGTCAATATAACTAGTAGGATGTGGGAGGCAGAGGCAGGATTACTAATGATAGACATAGAATTGTGTACTTTATTAATAATATATTTTCCTTTATCTTCTGCAGAATGTCCAAAGAAAGCAGACATCATGTTCCTAATAGATGGTTCCAGAAACATAGATGAAGAAAACTTCAGGATAATGAAGGACTTTGTGACAAATGTAATCAATCCAGCTGTTACTGCTCAAAATACCAAAATTGGCTTTGCACTGTATGGTGGTGTCTATAAAGAAGAGTTCAAACTAGGCATTTTTCCGAACAGATCAGAACTAGAATTTAAAATTCAAAGCGTCAAACAAATGAGAGGACACCGAAGTAATATTGAAAATGCACTTGAGAAAGTGAAACTCAACTTCCAACCAGAAAACGGCAGCAGAATACATGAAAATATCCAACAGATTTTACTGGTAATCATTGCTGGACGAACAACCAGTAGAGCTGCAAGAGCAGCAGAAAGCCTGAGGAAGAAAGGTGTTGATATATACGCCATAGGCGTGGGAAATGTTGATCAGTCCCACCTAACACAGATAACTGGATCATCAAGTAGGAAATATGCCGTTGATGACTTTTCTAACTTGAAGACCATAAAAAAAAGACTGGTTGATATTATGTGTGAGGATGATAATAGAAAAGGTAAACATCTCTGAACCAAACTGTTCTAAAATCTCTGTGTGCTGCTTTAAGTATGCTTTCCAGTTAGAGTGGTTCTTTAGAATACATTTGGTTGATCTTCTGCAACACTCTAAAAACAGAATAGAAAAATTCTTCTGACTCACATGAAGATAATGATCTCTGTGGAAATAATTAGCTACATCCAGTCCCTCTAAAATTGCTGAAAGAAATGACCTAGATGTTTTCTCTTTGCTCCCTCCATAGAATAAAGGATATGAGATGACAAACAAATAACCACCCATGTCAGTTTGCATTGTGTTAGCTTCTCCCTTGCTGCCCATGCAAATACTCTTCTTCCCTGGTACGTAAGGTAGTTCCCATTTTCTCCCCTTCAGGAAGGGTAAAAAGACACACGTGAGCAGTTGCTGTGAATTCACTAATTTTTCTGCAAGCTCACACCCTACTGTACTCCTCGTTAACTTATCCATGCATTTATGTTCTCATTTCTGCAAATTTGAACTGATTGATTAAGATCACACAACCCAGGCTTGAAGATTTTAGGTTTAATTGTTTAAACTTCTATCTGAGCTTTAGAGTGTATAATTTTCTCCTGCTTCCTTACTCGAAGGACAGCTTTAGCACTTTCAAATATGTTTTGCTTCTGGGTTAACAGCAACTGTGATGCCATATCACCCAAACACTAATTTAAGAAAGTTGGAAGCAGTTACAACTATTGCAGAGCAGAAATAAAGTACTACTAGCAAGAGGTGTACTTCTTAAAAATGTGTATTTCCTCCTCTCCTGAGTTGCAGACAGAAATAGTACGAGAAAGACATTAATCTCATAGAATACCCACGCAGCAACTCAGTCATCCTACAGATTAGAGTGACCTTACATCTAGTTAAACAAGGGACACGGTGGCAGTACTTCTCATTTTGTGGCATGTGCTTTCATTTCACTTCTGATTTTCCCATCACCTCACATGCAGTGAGAAATTATGCTAAAATGCATATTGAGAGTTGGGGGCCCCTGCTCTGTCTGCTAACTATGCAGAGCAGTGCATGCCACAATGAATGTGCAAGCACAGGTAAAAAGCATGATGAGGAGCACAGAAGGGAAGTGATTTGGTATTGACCCAAATCTTAAACATTAGGCATAGCATTACTTTTAAAGTAATGAGACTACTACAGCAGTTATGTGTTAACTCTCCAGCACAACATGTTGAAAACAAACAGCCGCCTGACCTTCTAAATGATACCTGCTCAATTGCCTGTAGCTGGGAAATAAGAGGAAGGAAGGGCCAAAAACGTCTGAATGGAGAAGTACCTCCAGTGAAATAATTTCTGAAGCTGATGTTGCTATTAAGAAGGATGGGGTCTCAGATTTGTTATATAAGGATAATTACAGAACACATTTTCAGTTAAAGGCATTTAGGGATTTTTGACAGCTTTATCTATCCAATGTGCTTTTCATTTCCACAATTTTTCTCTAGAAATTAAAAATCTGTCTCAGTGGGTTTAAGATGAACGTGTGTCTAAATGAATCAGAGACCTAAAGATTCATTTTAGATAATCTCCCTGAGGCTTGGAGATGACAGATTCCAGAGGCTCCTGCCTACTTTGCTGATGTGCATTGGTCTCCCCTTGTCGTGTTTTTTCTTTTGTGTTTTTCTTTACCTGAAATGAAAATTGTTTGATGCATTTATTTATGATTTTCCCAACAGTAGCTTGTCTTGTGGATATCACTGTGGGATTTGACATCTCATCACAGAGAGAAGGCCACCACTTTTTTCATGGACAGACCAAACTGGAAAAGCATTTCCCTGAGATTTTGCAAGCCCTCCTGTCTCTAAGGGACGTGAGCTGCAATGTTGGGTCCCAGGCACAGAGCAGCGTGGCTGTTCAAGTGAAGAATACTGTTACTCCAATATCCACAAAGTTCTATATTGACAGTGAATCTGTCCTGCGTAACTTGTCAGATGCTGTGATCAAGAGACCATCCCAACTTAATGTTGAATTTTTGCAGTCACTCTGGGAAACATTTCCAAACAAGGATGAGACCCGACAAAAGGTAATGTGATGACTTAGGCAAAATCCTTTGGTCAAAATTGTGTAAGAAAGATTGAAATACAATTGTTCTTGGTTTCTGTGTGATTTAAATTCTCTCTTTTATGTCTTTGTAGGTATTACTTGTATTTTCAGATGGTGTGGATGATGACTTAGAAGCACTTGAACAAAAATCTGAAGAACTTAAAGAGAAAGGTATCTATTTTAGAAAAGTCAGATTGTTTCATTTCTCAGGTGCCCTAGTAGTGGGGTGAGAAGAGGTATTTAATTTTTTCTGCAGAAGGAGCAGAGGGAGATTAGCAGCAAATAAAAGGAGTTATAGTCTCAGATGCCCAGTCAACATAAATCAGAATAGCTCCATTGAAGTGAGATTGACAATGCCAGGTAAGACTGTCTTCCTAGCTTGGCCCTTATCTTTGTCTATGGCCAGTAGTGGATGTTTCAGAAAACACCTAATAATGGGGCTAAGGAAACAGTAGTGCTTCTTTGGGGTGACTTCCCCATTCAGAGATTTTATGACCTGGAACAATCTTTCTTACAATGTTTAACTAACTTTCCCACAGCCACACACCTATTGTGTTTCACCAATCAATCTGCCTTGTCCTTGCTATCTGTTATCACCCAGAAACCTAGCAGAGTGGGGAGAAGATAGATTGAGTAGTTATCTTCACGCCTCCCCTGTAGGCTTCAGTATCTGCATCAGCACCTGATTTCAGAGCCCAGCGTCAGAGAGGTAGGGCAGGAGGAATAGAGAAGCTGCCACAGGCTTAGCCTTTCTGATGCGTGCAGGAGACTGTCATGCAAGAAACAGTGAAGAACAGAACTGGAGTTGAAAGGGCTAGATTTGCTAAAGGGAGATGCAAGGGGCTTCTCAACTGGTACTAGGCCCTTTGGTGTGTGCTTGTCCCTCATCCCAAACAGACGTCTGTTGTCTCATGTCTATTGTCTCTCTCTCTTCCCAACAACAACCTTGCAAAGAATTACCTGTTCTGAACAGCAGGCAAGTGGCAAGAAGAGCTATAGTGGAGTACAAGGGTGACAAGTGCAGGCAGTAAAATGGAGCATAACAGTCCTCTTAGCAAAGATGCTATTAACTGCAGAGCAGTAATAATGGGGAGAACATGAGGCTTCTTTTGACACCATGGCAGCCACATGGGAAAGATGAGAAGATAGATAAATATGCCTAACAGCTTGCTCAGCTGTACCAAAGACTGTTTTCCTTGAGGTGTTGTGCATTGTTGGTCAGTTGTGTTGCATCAATAAGCAAATTAGGTACAGAAGTGTGATTTGGGATTGAGTTTTAAAATAAATTTTAAAATATCTTTGGTCTTAGGTTTGGGTGGGTTTTGTTTGTTTCTGTTGTTTTTCAATTTCATTTGCTGGGGCTTTGGAGCATCATTCAGCTAGAGACTGCTCTCATCTCTGTTCAAGTGAGTCAAGAGTCTGTCTGCTAGATTCCGGGAATTTACATCAGAGTATGAACTTTTGTTTGGATTTGAATCTGCTGAAATTGCCAGCTGTGTTGTACAACTGTATAAAAGGGACTCAGGACCAAGCCAGAAAGCTGGAAAAGTACTGCTTGTTGCTGTTGCTGTGACCAGCATTTGGCTCCTTCCTTAAGTCTCACCCTGCAATCCCAATATACCTGTATTTTGCCCTGAATTGTTTCCTCACTGTGCTTTTTTCCCTTGCACAGGGAAATAGTCTTTTCTCTGTTTTTTCTCTGAATGATCTGAGTTCAAGGGGAGTACTCTAGGATGTTACTGCACATGATATCTCTTTGCCTCTTGCTTTGCAACCTAAGAAATTGTGTTGTGGCCACAGGCTTACTCTAATTTCACACTGGTGTCTTTCTAGATCAATGTAAAGACATGCATTCTTACAGCAAGACTGGGTTGGAGAAACAAAGAATTCAGATCTGTAATTTCTCTGATGTCTACCTCAGCTTTAGATCGCTATTGTAGCAGATGGAATGATGACTTGGAGCCACCAATATTTGTTATTATTTTAATGTAAAAAGAAGTGCAACCTAAAGCTTCTGTTTTTCCTAAGAGCTAAATGATTAAATGAATATTTATGTTGACACCCAAATCAACCATGTGGTCTTGAATCATTAATCATTATTCAAATAGGAAGATTTTTATGTTGATCCTTTTATTGGCTCTTCATTGTCACTAGCACCTCATTTAAATCACTTACAGAATTGTATACCATCAAAAGTGTGGCTTTTACAGCTGGCATTTCTAATATATATTATTCACCTTCTTCATGATGCATGTATATATAAGGTACAGAAACCGTTTTTCTGTGGAACTGATATTTATATTCATATTTACTACAATTAGGTTTGGATGCTCTTATAACTGTTTCTCTGGAAGGAACCTCCAATTTTCAAAACCTCCAATCTATTGAGTTTGGAAAAGGATTTGAATATGGAACTCGCTTAGATATTGGCATGACAGATATCGCTAGCAGGCTATCCAAGTTCTTGGTAAGTTATTTGATAAGGAACCAATGTACACAGTAAGATCTTGGGTAAGAGAACTGCACAATCAGACCGTAAGTATCAAGTCTGGTAAATATGACTAACAAAGGAGTCATGCTATTAATAGAGCATAATGTCCAGTTGTATTCTTATGGTGAATGCTTCAGTAAGAGCAGGAGCAGAGCCATGAGAAAATTTTTGGAAAATACATTTTCATCTGCAGTAACTTCTTCTTTTTAAGAACAATATTGCTGAGAGGACCTGCTGCTGTTTGTCTTGCAAATGTACTGGGGAAGAAGGTGAAATCGGCGATAGGGGAAGACAAGGGATGAAGGTAAGAATACATTCTAGCTTTGTATTGCTAAGTTTGAGTTGTAAATAATGATGGGCTGCATGTGGAAAAAAATCACACCTTGGGGCCCCCACCTGCAGGTGGTACTTACTGCCTTTGCCACAGCTACTGATGAGTGCAATGCACAAAAATGATTCTGCAAGTGAATGCAATGCTGCTGGTGAATGTAATCAGTATTCAGTGATGTCTTTTACCTCTGGGAAGGCCTCTTGCCCAGCCTGATGCTATTACCTTGCGGGTCAGCAAGAAGAGCTGAACAAACTGTCTGAAAGACAAAGTTCAAAGCAACCCCTTGCAGGGTAGCACTTTGCAGTGCTGATGACTAAGGGGGGTAAAATTTGGGGGGTCGGACACTCTCTCTTCTTAGCCTTCTCTCTCTCAGGAAAGAGCATATATGAAGACTTTTCACTTTCCAAAAGTCTCTCTCAAAATATTGTGCCAAGGTCAGCAGCTTCCCCTTCCTGGTAGCATACTCCAGGCACACAGAAGAAAACAGCCACTCACACGAAGCCCTACCTCAGAATTCAGTATAATGGCTGTTGTGCCAGGCTAGATTTTCACTCTCCAGACATTACCCTGTTGCAAAAGAGGCCTCTGAATTCAGGAAGGAGCTTCTTTTTGGCCTATGAATCTTTTTTTGCACAAAGGAAGGACAATGAGAGATTGAAAGAATGTTCTCTCATCCTCTGTTCTACACAAGGCTCATTTAATACTGAAACATTAGGAGCACTGTTAAGCCTGTGCTGAGACTCAAAGCCCAGGACAGCTGTTTCTGGTGCAGCTTTCATCTGTGTGGAATCACAGGACAACGGAAATGTCCTCCTTGGATTCAGAATGGTTTGTTTTGATGGTTAGATTTCTCCTAAAACAGTTCTCATCAATCATACACATTTTAAGATACAATCCCCACAACTTATTTGTTTGCTAGTGTCCCTCTTTCTTCCTGGGCTCCAAACCAGGGTGAACAGTGCACTCTCAACTCTTACATAAAGATATGTTACATGAACTCTTTCAAAAATAATTGTACTAGAATAAAAAATCATATGAAAGGACAACATTAAATCAGAAACTTTAAGAAATTTTGTAACTTTTGTGGTTATAAAGAATATAGTCTGAAAAGAGATCGACTTCTAAAAACCTGCTTGGACCACACAAGGACGGACTCTGCATAGAAGCTCTAAAATCTCTGCCATATCTGTTCAGAAGTATTTCCTGGCTAACATCTATTTGGGGCTTATTTTTTAAAGTACATTCCTTTCTTACAAGGGCAGGTACCAGACTCTCTTGGGTCAAATCCTTAGTTTGGCTTATGTCAAAAGTAATGGCTTGGAGAAGGCATGCTTTATCCTATGAGTGGCAATTGCTCTGTGGTCATCCTCGACATACTTTCTGGCTCATCCAGACTGACAAATGTGGAGCCATTAAAGCAATCAGTCTCATGCCAGTGTGGAGAATCTCCAATCATGGAATCATAGAATGGTTTGGGTTGGAAGGTTCCTTTGAAGATCATCTAGTCCAAACCCCCTCACCAGCAAAGACAGAAGAGCAATTGGCTGACTACTATTGATACAAAAGACATTCAAGAAGAAACTATTTGAAGCAGAAGAAGCCAATGACACTTGTTTTCTACCCAAGCCAATGAAACATTCTTCATAAAAATGCAAAATAAGCATTTATGTATGACAGATTATGAATCTTGTACAGGATTTTCTTTTTCTTCCTATCAATCAGCTTTTAAAGATTCAGTAATTAAGGTATATCTCAATGTTGTCTTGAAATGTATAATTAGTTGCTGGAGACACTTTAAAACTTTGGAAGAGCTTTTCCTGGGGCCTGCAGTGAAAGAAAATTGTTTCTTTCTGGAGCATCTGATAAAAATATTGGGCCACCTTCAAATTTAAATGCGGGACAAATAATGCATTAGTGATGAATTAAACATTAGGAGAAAAACTATCAGGAAAGAAGTTGTCTGTTATTCAAGTTTTCAACAGTGTTTGAAGCCCAGAGTAAGCAGAGGGACAGAATAGGCAAAGAACAACATAATGGCCCATTGAGTTTTTCCAGAATTCCCCAATAGTTTCTGAAGGTCAACCAAGTATTATAGCATTATCTTTCATCTTTTAACTTCAGGGACACAATGGTGTTAAAGGCAACCTGGGATATCTTGGAGATGAAGGAGAACTGGTAAGTTATAACACTTTAAAAACCTGTGTTTGGGAAAACTAAAACTTTTGAGCAGGAAAAAAAAAGAGCATCTAAACTAGTTGGATAGTGGATTTACAAAGCTCTATTACCTTTCCAAGGTGAGAACACCCTCACATCATTTGAATAAAACACAAACAAGATCGTAAAATGTTCAGTAACATTTCTTGGGATATAAAGGACACACATTACAACCACCTGATTAGCTCATGTATGTGGTTGAGTGGGCGCCTACTTAGCAAAGCTATTTTGGAACTTATTTTTATTCCTGTAGAAGACTTCTACAAAGAGTGGGGTTTTGTTTTCCTCATTTTTTTTCATGTTTTCCTGAGTTGTTATTGAAAAATCAGTGTCTTGTATGTGGAAACTAAAAGTAAACAAATGGAGACAAAGCCAGTCATTTTCTGCCAAAAGAACTGTTAGTAAGCCAGTTTTGGCCAGTCAAGACCAGCTCTTTGATATAGACATCCATTTTTAGATATATTTGGTTGTATCCAAATTAGATGTGTTTTTTGAAGACCATCCAAAGCATATCTTCTTGACTTGACCTAAGTGTCATATTTTTTGATGCTGGTAGGTTGCTGAAACCAAAAACATGAACGGGAAAGAGACTGGGAAGTGTACTGCAAGGCTATGACCACCTCTTGATGGATACGTTTGTTTGCTCCCAAAAGAGCAAACATTTTTCATCTACATAGCTTTTGTTTCAAATTAAAAAAAAAACCCAAACTTGCTAAATGAGCAAAGACCCATCAGTGGAAACTAAAAATAACTACAGTGACAGTAAGGAAGTAGCATAGCAGTGTAATGGATATTAGAGAGGAGCCTGGCCCAAGCTGTCATCAGGAGGATGCAGTAACTGTTTCTGTTGGTGTTGTCAGCCTGTTTATAATAGTTTGCAGGTGTTGCTCTGGAAGACTGCTTGCTTTTTTATATGTTAACATGCAGTACTCCAAAAACAAGCCTGCAGATGTGTAATGGCATCATCACATTGTATTTGCTTTACTTTCATCACACTATGCAGGAAGAAATTTTTCATGGAAATCATGTCAGCCAGGCCCACAAATACCAGTTCTGCTCTGTGAGATTTCTGTAGTTCTATGTAGTTTCAAATTTAAGTATAGTGATACTTTTTTACAGGAGTTAGATTTGTCAAAATGGTAGCTGGAGACTCAGGACTGTAAGTGTAATGTGAATATTAACAGAACAATGCATATGGCTAAAAAGAAGTCAAAATTATTGCAAGGGAGATTAAAAATATTTTAACATTTGCTAGGATACTGCTAATATGTTTGGTCTTTCATAGAAGGTCACTGAATTATGAAGATCTTGCAGTTGCACATTTCTCTGTTGTTGCAACCCCTTTAATTTGCAGTCCACCAGGGACTTTACTGGAGCTACAGTCTTGAGAAGAAGGCTTTCCAGGACTACAGGACCAGATATCTCTAACAGATAAATTAGCTGCCAGCTTGTGTAAACCTCACATAACTTTAAACAACTGGATTCTTCTTTTCTCTCTTTCAGGGCCCAAGAGGACCACCTGGACCACAAGGCAGACAAGGCAACATGGGGTGTCCAGGCAAAAGAGGTTTAAAGGTTAAACAAAAATTCTGAAAATACCATTTCATTGTGATTTAGAATAATCCTTGAATGTTTTTATTACATGTTATTCTAACATTTGCTATCTTTTTTCTTTTCAGGGGTTTCGAGGATTTGTTGGAAAAAAGGTACAGTATGACTCTAGACAGTTTGAGTTTGTGAATGCAATATTCTTTAGAGCTTTGTCCTGCACTAAATGGAGATGTAGAAAGTTTTGCAGAGATGTCAGTGAGTGTTAAGTCAATGTTATTTTTTTTAGGCTGCTTTGCAGATGTTAGCTGCAATGCCCAGCTTATGGTTGTGCCTGGGGAACATACGACAAATTAAACTTCAAGCATTAATCCCTGTGTTTAGTTTTCCTTCTTCTTCTTCTTCTTCTTCTTCTTCTTCTTCTTCTTCTTCTTCTTCTTCTTCTTCTTCTAAATCTTGGTCTATGTCATCATATACTTGCTGGAGTTTGCAAATGTGCTCTGGTTGGTTGTGTGAAAAATTCATGCACATTTGTATTATTTCAGGGTGACAATGGGGAAGATGGGACTGATGGAATTACAGGAGAAGAGGTACATTATTTTCTTTCTTTTGCCTTCTTGACCTTGAAGTTATTGAGTGATAGAAATGAATTAATATGCTATATTTTGTCTTTAAGGGATCTCCTGGGATTCCTGGAAAGAAAGGAGAGAAGGGTGACATTGGATATCCAGTAAGATTTTGTTATCTTTTATTGGTCAGGGTTTGGATTTAAGAACAATGGTATGGCTATTTTGTGAAACTGTCCCTGTAGAAATGTCTTTAATAAACTCTCAAGCACAAGGAGTAGACCTTGTACCACAAAGTTATTTGCACATTTTTTGTTTGAACTCCTATCAGGAGACTTATTATAGGACTTCCAGCATCTGAAGAAGAGCAAATTACTGATGAATAGCCAGCAGGTATTTTTGTAGATAGGGTATATATGCAGAAAATGTTGCTCTGTAGGATGTTTCTATTTGAAAGAGAATTTGAAGAATAATTAGGTCCTTACCTTACAGTCTTCTAGGTGGGCATTTTCTGGTATTTATTAAGGGATCAAGTAATTTCTGCATATGACATTTTAATTTGGCTAAAGATAGATATGAAGCCTTCTACCTCTGTAGTACCCTGGCAGATTCACATACATGAGACAAGAGGGTTTTTTGTTATCTGTTTGCCAACATCAGAGAGCTTGTTTTTCATAAAGCATGGAGCAGCCCTGTTGCCTTTCCAGTTACCTTGCAGTCTGAAACAAGGTCTGACTTAGGAGACCAAATGACAAAAAGAGATACTGCCTTGTGGCAGCTTCGATAGACAGTTGGAGAATTGACCATTTGTCTTTTTGCTGATGAGAGACCATTTGGAGAGTGGCTAAGTGAAGCAAAAAACCCAGCCTAGTAGACACTGAACATTTTGGCTTAGTCCATGTAATAAAAACAATCCTCAGTGGGAACCAAGGTGATAATTTGGGTGATTGGTTACAGTTAACCTCCACAATTCAATGGCTGCTATTAGGGATAGCAGGCTGGTGGGTGGCCACCGTGCAGCGCTGTGCATTAACAGTTTGCACTTGCAGGAGCAGCAACTGGATACCTGTTTCAAGTGTAGAAAACAATACTCTCAAATAACTGCTTGGTACCTCACTTCTAGAAGACACTCTTACCCTTTCTGCCCTTACACAAGTGCCCAAGGAGGCACAGGGCTTATTGCTACTGAGAAGACTCTGGTTATTCACAGATGAGGCACCATTACGTTCAAAACATGAAATGTATGTTAACATACGCCTTTCAAAGATGTAGTCTACAAACAAAGTTTTTTGATATTTGGAACAATTTCTGGTTTGTTGCAGTAATTAATTTGAATTTATTCTTTAGTTAAAAAATCAACAAAAAACAAAACATGAAACAATACATGGAGCACAGTGGCTGTTTCTGTATTGCTTTGTGTCCAAGAGCCCCCAGGTTTCTGGTTTTTTGGGAGTGGAATTGGGGAAGAAACTGTGGGTGAGACTATTTAAAAATGAAGGTTGAAAGGTTGGAACTTGGACATATCCCTTGGCAATTCCTGCATGAAAGTAGTGTTTCAGGTTCTTACTGAGATATGTTCTGCTTTCAGGGAAGTCCAGGGCTAAGAGGACCCCCTGGTGATCGTGGCCAGAAGGGCTTTCGAGGAGATCCTGTATGTTTTTTCAAGTACATTATTATTTTCTAGATGTAGACTGTCTTCATGTATGTACTCATAAGACTTTTTACACAGTCTCCTGTGCACCAGGGCAAAAATGAGATGTTCTTCCAGTGTGTTCACATGATATTGCAATGACTGTAGCATGTCTAATACATAGGCCTTTTATTAACCCTTCATATGGGTATATCTCTCTATTGTTTTTCTAAAGCAGAATGTTTAGAGTTTTTAAGTGGTATTACCAAATCCTTGATCTGTTCTCTCTAAACAGAACTTCTTCTGATGTTGGCAGTAATCATATGCATTGGCTAAGGACTGACTTGTTTATTTAACATCTCAGATTTTGTAAGAGCAAGCATTCTTACTGGGAGGTGTTTCTTTTTTTCAGGGTAACCCTGGACTGAACAGTGCAGTAGTAGGAGTAAGAGGCTTTCCAGGAGAAGAGGGGGAAGAGGTAATTGTTTAGAAATATGTGGAATTTCTGTAAGATATCTGCTTACCAGTAATACACTGTCCTCCTCCTGTCTGCACTATTTTAAATATGTCTTTGCTAAGGATATAGGAACTTATCACTTATCAAATGTGATGCTAACTAAGATACGAAAGCTCTTTGAGCAGAACTACCACTGAAAAGGAATGAGTATCACTGCCAGCATCAAACCTGCAAGGCAATGACAAACACCTGATCTGATTCCAACGTGCAAATCATTTAAATTTTCCAGTTTTAAGAGAAGATTTTATGATAGCCACTGAATGCCATCGGCTCTGGGACCTGGGAACTCCTCCTTCCCAACCACTGAAGCCCAGTCAAGTGCACACTAAGACCTAGGAGGTCTCTCTGTCCCAGTGCAATGGATGCTGCTGCTGCTGCTCCTGATTGCAGGTTTGGCCAGTAACCTGCAAATTATCCCTCGTTGCTTTCAGGGAGAGTTAAAAGACTGGGTGAGCATTTTTTGCTGTCATACAACAGTACCAGTGCTTGCCTCTTGTGCAATATTTTCCAGTAAGAGTATGCCCTCACAAGCAGTCTGTGTCATTATCCTCAGTGCAACAAAGGAAGAAAGTGAGGCACAGAACAATGAGGTACCTTGCCCAATATCAAAGAGCAGACTAGAAGCAGGGCCAGGGATCTGCCAACTCTGTAACTCCCAGCCCTGTGCTCTTAACAAGGGCCTGCAGGAATCTTTCTGACAAGAGTGGTAATGGTATTTGCCAGTTCTTAGTTAGTGCTATCAGCCAGGCCCATTCAGAGATGTGTAACTGGCTGGTTTTGGTGGTCAATGCTATTTACTGACAGATTTTGACACAGAATGGTGTTGTGGGGAAGTCCCACAAGACAGTTTTTGACAGTCTTAAAAATTTGGCATGAAAAATGGACAAAAGAAGAAATGAGAAATTGCAGTGATGCAAAGGAAATTAAATTTTCTGTGTGCAGGGTGAGAGAGGACAAGAAGGCTCAAGCGGCTCATCAGGAGGCATAGGCAACCCGGTAAGTTCCTAACTTGCATGGGCTCAATTTAGTGGGAGAATGCTTTTTAGCCTCTGCCTTGCATGCACTTTTGATAGCAATATTTAATTTGGTGAGTAGCAATACTCTTACCGTTAAATAAAAATACATTTTCCTAAGCAACATCCAGAATGGCACTGGAGGCCAAAACTAGACTCCTGTTTTTGTAACTATATATTTTTTTTAAACAAGCATAAATTTTGCATTTGTTTATCTTTCAGCTGAAAATTTTTAATGAAGTAATTGCAACAAGTTATACACTTTTAACAGCATTCAGATGATACCTAACTTGGCCTGACAGCCATTTTTTTTTTACCTTCTTTTAGGGAATACCAGGACAAAGGGGACAACGGGGACCAGAGGTAAGAACTATTCTTTTTTTATATCTGCCCTTTTCCACATAGGAATTTAATCAAGAATTTGAACAAGAGAATTCAAAGTAGTTGCAATAGATGTGTTTGAGAAACTTTTTTTTTAATTGATCGGGAGTCTCATCTGGACTTTTATGTGTATGCTTCATGCTATTACACTAAAACACCTGCAGGAGTATGTTCAAAATATCGCACAGATAAAAATGCAAATATTAGGTATTTATAGCTTGCATGTAAGTATTGTTAGATACATAAAATTCCTTTTCTCATTTATTTGTATCAATTTTCAGCATTAGGCCTTTGAAACCAGAAGGTGCTGCTTTTAGTGCTCAGCAAGTCTTTCCCGGTGACTACAGTATTAAATGATTTTTAGTGCCTCGCATATTGTCCACACACAAGATTTTATTTCAAGAACATTATCACTGTGTGGTTTCAGGACTACTGTCTTTGGATTGTTTGTGCTGTGTTGATTACTAGTTCATTCGGGATCTGCAGTGCTCAACATGTTGAAATCAGACTGGTTAGATAGATTCTCTGGAATTTTTCTTGACATCTGTAAATGCAAGAAAATACGTTATCCAGAGCAGGAAGATGTAAAGAAAAAAATAAGCCTTTTTAATACAATAAATCCCAACATGTTAGTGTCTGTTAGATCACATAAGAAAACCTTAACAAGACAAAGATTTGTTGTCATTTAAAAACAGGGCAATCGTGGAGACCCTGGTCAGTATGGCTTGCAAGGAAAACAAGGATACAAAGGACCTCAGGTAAACATTATTATTATTCACAAAAGGAGAAAAACCCAACACTAATGGTTTGTGTGTGTTAACTGAACTCTTCTGTACACTTTGTTTTTTAGGGACAAAAAGGCATTAATGGTCAAAAAGGACAGAAAGGGATACCAGGACTTAAGGGTCCTCCAGTAAGTAATATACTGAAAGCATGCTGTGTTGTTTAATTGTAAGGTACTGGATGTGTAACCAAATGAAGGTTACAATCTGAATGTTTTTCATTACATTGATTTTTCAAGTTTCTTTTCAATACATGGTATTGTCCAGAAAAGGAGATACATATTGCTAAGAGACAAAAGCAATAAAAAATTTCCATAAAACTTAAATATTACTGATAAAATATTAGCTTTCTAATAATGCCACCTTCCTAGCAATAACGGAGAAAAAAGTGATAGTGTAAGGCACTTCTCCTGCATCAATATTTTTTCCAAGCTGTGAAAAATTCTGCAGTTATACCTAATACATTTCTGTAGTTATCTATAGCAAGCTATTAACAAAGGACTTGACAGTTTTATTATAGTAAGCTAACAGAAAAAGAGACGACAGGTCACAGATTTGGTGTGCAGAAACTATGAAGTATGAATTAATGTGCTTAATCTAACAATTACAATAATTTTAGTTCATAGGAATTCTAGTTCTTTCATTAGTGAAAATCTGTCTTAGAGAGGTTTTCTGCCTTTGCTCCTTAATCTCCTTTCTGGGTGTAAATCTTGTTCCAAGTGCTGTAGCATGGGTTTTTTGTAAGGGCTTGCTTTCTAGAGCAGTGATGGTATGGATGTTTTGTTATGAGTGTATTAATCTTTTTGTTGTCCATGCTCTGACTTCCTACAACCTCCTGTGCATTGTCAACCAATCTGTATAATTGTATACTTCAATTCAAAAGCAAAGTAGACAGACTGATTTTCACAATCAGGCAGAATAATTTGGCCAGACAGGCTAAAAGTTGGTGGTTAAACACATTAAGTAATATGAATGAACTAATACTTCTCACCTGGAGTACTGCATCCAGCTCTGGAGCCTTCAGCACAAGAAGGACATGGACCTGTTGGAGCATGTCCAGAGGAGGGCCACAAAAATGATCCAAGGGTTGGAGCACCTCTCCTACGAGGACAAGCTGAGAGACTTGGGGTTGTTCAGCCTGGAGAAGAGAAGGCTGTGGGGAGACCTTATTACAGCCTTTCAGTACTTAAAGGGGGCCTACAGGAAGGATGGGGAGAATCTTTTTAGCAAGGCCTGTTGTGACAGGACAAGGAATAATGGATTTAAACTAAAGAAGAATAGATTTAGACTGGACATAAGGAAGAAATTTTTTACAATGAGGGTGGTGAGGCACTGGAAGAGGTTGCCCAGAGAGGTAGTGGAGGCCCCATCCCTGGCAACATTCAAGGTCAGGTTGGATTGGGCTCTGAGCAGCCTGATCTAGTTAAAGCTGTCCCTGCTCATGGCAGGGGGGTTGGGCTAGATGACCTTTAAAGGTCCCTTCCAGCCCAAAGCATTCTATGACTTTATGATTCTATGAAATGTGTGTTCCCGTAAGCCCTCTTATTGGCTCCTGGTGATAGGCTTCCCAATACCACCAAAATCCCAGGGGAATCCCTTGCTCACTCACTTCTTTCTCTGGAACTACCATTCTGTCCTCTGTCAACTGCCAAACATTTCCCACCTCCCACACAGCTGTCTGTTTTCATGAGCTCATTTACCTTGTACTTCGGACATTTTTAGGGGGATGTGGAGAAAGGGAAGTATAGCTGCTGCCTTTTGTACTGAGCAGATCAATGGTCATGAAACCAGCTCAACCTCCTGCTTTCTGGTCTGATTGCCCTTGCTGTGAACTCATCGGCAGGGCTACCAGGTGGAAAGCAGAGGAGGGGTGAATAATGTTAGTCTCTGCAGGCATTTCTTCCCCCAGCTCATTTGTTCAGTGTAGGCCCCTGCCCCCCCACCCCGAATTTTTCCACTTTCCTTATCAGTAGGTGTCTGGTACACTAAGGAGACAATGCTGAGTTCCCATCTGTGGCAGCCTTCCCAGATCTCCCTTTGTTCCTCACTTTGCTATTTCCTGTTGTCTTTTTGAAAATAAATATTGGCAGGATTCAAGCAAATTGTTGCTTCTCAGTAAAAAAGAGTGAACATACTAGTTGCTCTCAATAAAGCGGTACAAGCTAAATTGCTTACGTGGCTCCAGTTTGTTAGAATGCCAGTCAATCAGTGGCTTATAGGAGATGAGTCTTGTTTTCCTTGTAACATTGTTCCTTGAGACTTTGGTGTTGAAAGCATAATTAAATATATGAAAGGGAGCGGTCATATTGATGAGAGCAGAAGGCAGCCCTCTGTCTAACATCTCTGTGTTTTCTACTAAATTGATGCCTGATTTTTTTAGAACCTCATCCTGTAGAATTTGAAGCTACATTTTAGTTGGGGACAACCTTGGTGCTGCAAGGTCATGGTCTCCATAAACCTTTTTTAGAATCAAATATAATACACTGGGAGGACCAACTTTGCAACAGACTTGGAGCTGTAAATACCCAGTAGATCATTCACATATGTCCTCTTTGCTATTCTGGTGCCAAATTCCAAGATTGTCATGGAAAAGAAAAACTGTTTTCACTTGTTTTTTTCAGAGGCCACTCAATGTTCAAGTCTAGATAATATTATTCTGTTGTGTGCTTATCCATAAAAATGCTGTCTTTTTGTCTTGAGAACAAGACTCTTAAAACAATATTTTCTGCAGGAATGGAATGCTTGCTGTTATTTTGGAAAGACATCTTGAATGCTTCATTGATGTGACACTTAATTAATTTTTTATATGCAGTCTTATTTAAAGAAATGTTTCCCAGCAAACAATTTACCATGGGAACCAGCTGCTTATCTTTATCTTCCTCTGCCAATAGTGAGCTGAGGAGGCTTCAGTTTGACTTACGAAGCACGTCTCTCAATTGAATTTCACTTATTTTTGTCAGTTCTGTCCAAAAGGTGTCCGGTTTTCTCACTGTCGTGTGACCAGTCCTAGGCATTTTGACTGAACATGCTGTGTAGATGTTAATGTTGTGTTTATTTGCAAGTGTCGTGTTCAGTGACCAAAACCGGAATTGGTTTCCTGTCTTCCAATTAGCACTCAAATTGTCATGCTGTGTGAGGTGGGTCACAACCACCAACTGGTGACTAGGAATCATGTCTGACCACTTTTTTCCTTGCACAGTATTTGAAAATCTATTCTTAAAGAAATCTTGTATCAGAATATTTTTATACAATACATTGTGTGTTGGTGCATGACTCCTAGGACTGCTATTATATTCTTAGTGATGACCTTAGCAACTCCTCTGCTCCCCTAGCAGAAGTGCCATTATTCTAGGAAGTGGAGTCACACCCTGTTAGAGATCCAAATAGTCCTGGGCTGATCAGCAGCAGAGGAAGGAGAGGCAGAAGCAGAGAGCCAGGGATAGACTTTCACAGGAACACAGAATAGGTCACAGAACCACATCAACAGCAAAGGCCTAGTCACATTGCTTAATGCATTAGACTTTGTTTTGCCCCACTTTCTTTCCTGCTGTAGTTCACCACAAGGAAACTGCCTCTTGTTCTGGTAATATAATTTTTCCCCAGGAATGAATGCCATGTGGTTACGCAGTTCCTTACATCTACAAAGCTGTTTGTTGTGAATAATACTTTTGTTTTCTGACCATATCAACTTTTGTTTGGCAATAAACTATTCAACTTCCTTATACTCTAAAATACTCCATGCTAGGTACACTGTCATTTGAAGCATTTGAGTTGAAAATACAATCCTGTATTACAGAAAGACATTTTATTCTTCTATTTTTATGGCATTATTATCTGAAATTATTCTAGTCTGTGGTCGCTTAATCTTTTCATTCAAGTTAACTGTTCCAGTTTTCATTTCTGTATCACGTATTATGTGATATCCTGGTCTGGGCACGGGGGAAAGTATTGCCCTTTCTGATGGCCCTTCCCCTAACAACTCAGTGATCTGCAAGATACAGAGAATTTTTAATATTTCTACTCTGTGTTTTAGAATACAAATATTTAATTCACACCATTCCAATTGTTGTTGTGAAAGAAATAAAGTTACTGCCATTTGACAGCTTTATAGATAGTATCCCTAGCTACAGTACTTACTCTCACTGGTGTAAGCCTTACTTAGCACATAGTCAAATCAATTTCCAGCCCCACTCCACACACTTGTAAATATCCTGAGAGATGATGGAGATAGAAGTCTCCATGTATCTGTCCTGTATAGAGAAAAACATGCTTGTCACTGCATCCATTGCAAAGAGAAAGCAGAAGAGCACGTTTCCTCTTCATTACCCTGTAATGAGACTTGTTAATTTGAAAAGATGCTAAAGAAATGGAGATAGCTCTGTCTTCCTGTCTGTGCATTTTCTATGCCTGTGTAAAAAAAATGAAAAAATGTATGTGCTTCTTTAGAAACACATTAGTTTTGGCCTTGGAGATCTGTTACATACAAAGGTCCATGGTCACATTCAGTAACAGAAGCCATCAATCAGAGCTTCTGGAAGCCAGCTGTGAAGGGCTGGGAGGGTAGATCTGCCTTTGCTCTCATGTATCATCCAAACCCCACATCCGTTGATTTTCTTCAGAAAATGTTTAGAATAGCGTGGCTTTCTTTAGCATAATGCGGCAGCTGCTCTTCGGCTACAAATATGAGGCCAAGATGCTAACCTGGCTTGCTCAAGCAAAGTTCCCATTGCTCCTGATGCAGTATGGGCTCTCCTGTAATAGCAGTCAGTATTATGCCCTGCAGGTTTTTAAATGGCTGTGTTGATGGACAGCTGCTAGCAATTTTGTTAAGATATTTTTACTAAGTATAGAGTATAAGGATAAATAATTGTACTTGTTCGGAACTGAGAGAAGATTGGCATGATGAAGACTGGAAAAAATGTGCTATCCGAATAAAAGTAATAATGGCCTCTGTTTTTAAAGTTTCTGCTATTTAGGGGAGGGGAAAGGAAGAAGTGGTGTGTGCTATTTACAACTAATTTTTATTAAAAGCTAAGTTTTATTTACATTAGCTGACTAATCCCTGCCAAACACCTGGAGGAAAGCATTTGGTTGGTACTATATGGGTTGGTTATTGTAATTCTGCAGCCAGGTTATTTCAGAGAGAGGATACTAAAGGATGTGGCAAAGTTTGGTTAAGCCAAACTCTTGTTATATCAAAAATACCTACATTGGATTAAAGTCCTGGAGAAAATAGGATCATGTTCTCCGACCCACTTTCAAGACAAATTCTATCAGTATCCTTAATTTTAACTTACAAGTAACAGAATAGCACCTACAATTTTCTTCTGTTTAGTTTCCTCCTCCTTAGTCTTTCTGTTCAACCGTGGATTGCAGATGAATCCCGGAATCAAACAGGAAGCCTTAAGTGGAGGTTGAAGCTGATCTTATTGATACGTCATCTTGTGTGTTATCTGGAAGATCAGCCTTTTTCCTGGAACCTTGAGGGCTCCTTTCTAGAGGAGGGCTGTAAGGAGGCATAGATAGTGATTATGTAGCCTACAAATTTTATGGAATTAGTCAATTTTTATAAAATGTAAGTCCAACCTGAGAAAGAATCTGTGTGTTTTCTCTGTTTTCTTATTTTACATCGTAGTATTTGTCTCCTTTTGTTTATTTCAGAATGAACCAGGCGCTGTGGGTCCGGCAGGGAATCCTGGAGCTCCTGGGAAACCAGGAATTAAAGTAAGGTTCCCTTAGTTAAATTACTGTATTAATTTTGTTTGTTTAATTCCCTCCTTTAATATTGTTGATTTAAAAATGGCTTGCCTATTCTGTTCTTGGAATCCACATCTGGAACTATTTCCCAGGTAAAGGTGCAGGGGATGTCTGCAGGATCAGTCTCTTGATCTGAGTAGCAATTGTGTGGTGAAGTTTAAATAAGCTTTATCATGTTTCTTTTTGGATTGCATTTTGTATGGTACTAAAATTCCTTTGATAAAAAACCAAGCAAGTACAGCCAGCACAGTATGCATGTTAGTAATGGCTCTGGCCACAGCTGCACAGAGCTTTTCAAGAGTAAGCTTTTTAGATCTGGACTTTCTCTTATTTCAAAAGCCTCTTTCTGCCAAAGCGTGGACTAGAAAGTTCAGGGAAGCAGAGTTTTAAATGAATTTTGTTTCACCTATTAAACCTTCAGATGTAACTTCTACCTTCTGGATAGTTTGTTAATTCTGTAAATTTATAAGCTGTTTGTAAGCACTTTATAAGACTGGTATCATTTGCATGGTAAACGATGTTGTGTTGTGTAGTTCTTCTATTAGGACCTAACAGTTCATGTTTATTTGATTTACTCTTCCTGAAAGAAATTGTAAGCTCTGTGCCAGGCTAAAGTAACTATTAAAGGGGGTGGGGGAAAGCTTCACATAACCAGAGATCAGAAGAAGTGATTCCAATAAAAATATTATAATAGAGTTTCAGTGTTTCCTTTTAACTCAAACTTTCAGAATCATGATAAGCTGAGAATCCAAAAGAAAAATGCCTGACAAAATTAAGAGTAACAATCTTTATGGTGAAAGTGTAAGATATTTGAAATAGTTTATTTTTGCATTTGAGGATGTGTAGGATATCTCAAAAGTAAACAATCACAATTTTCATAGGCATAAATTTGGGTGTCTCAGGATATACACAAAACTTCTGGGTGAGAACACTCAGTCTAGCATTTGCACATCTAAAGGGTAAATGCAAAGTGGCTTTTAACATAAAAGTTGGGTTTAAGGTACTTTTCTGCCTGCAATCCTGAGGCTGCTTATCTGATTTTATAAATTGTAAGAAAGTAGCTTGAAGGTAATAGTGTTGTTATATCTTCTTTCAAAGAGTCAAATTCCTTCATTTTTCTGGATGAGCATGTGGGGTTTGTCAGCTGGTATAGTCAGATAGTTATTCCACAGGATGAAGGAAATTCTTCCATGCCTTTTGAAATTGAAATTTGTTTGTGAGACTGTAAGATGACTCTTTGGAGCCAGTGATTTTACTCCTTTAATACTCACAATTTCACATCCATTAATAGAGGCTGTTTGACCTGACACTAGAAAAGTTTTGTTCTTGGGTTTGGAAATCATATATTCTTTGAAAAATCTAGTTGTCTGCCCATATTATGAAAATCTTCCTTTCAGTCTGTATTTAGAGAGTTGAAGAAGGACCTTCAATACAATATTTCAGGTTTCCTTTGCAGAAACTCATTTTGAAATTCACAGTATCCCTTTAACCAAGCATGACTCAAATGAGTATGGGAATGGTTTACCTAATTATTTTTTTTTAATAGGGACAACCTGGTGATCCAGGACCAAAAGGAGAAACAGGTCCATATGGTTTGCGTGGAATGCGGGTTTGTACTTTTATTTTTATCTTTATGCTGCTTATTTTGGCTACACCAGACCTAAAGCAGGAGGCTTGTCCTGTCCTGAAAGATATGTAAATCAAGAATTTCAGTTTGGTCAATTAAGACCTGATATTAAGTGTAATAACAGAGAGAATAAATGTAATAACAGAGAATATAGATTTTTTTCTTTCAGAATAACTGAAAAAATATAAATTTTAAACTACTTTTTGCTGTGAGTCTTCTAACAGTTATATTAGAGTTATTCTGAACAAATACAAGTGTGAATTACAAGAGCAGATATGACCCCAAACCTTTGGTACATTCTACTGTAACATTACATTATTTCTATTAATAGTATTGGGAAGAAATACCATTTGAGTTAGTAGAGAATGACCAGGTGCTTTAGGTTTTGAGTTTGAAACTTTCTGTTTCTGATACTTTGGAATATGGTTCTAATTGTGCTGGTTGTGAAGAAACCATAAACAAGAGTTTGATCAGTTTCTAGTGGTAGTATAAAAATGCAGTTTCTTTTGGGGCTGGATTTTCTAAAGATTGGCTTTGAGGTGCAGTTAGAGACAGTGCAGTAGTATTTTCAGAGTAATCAATAATTGCAGGAGGATTTTTTTTTTGTGGACTTGGCTTTCTCCTCTATGCATATATAATACCTTCCCTTCTGTTAGACTGGGTCAGCTTTGGAGACATATTCCCACCATTCCTCCTGTCTTCGAGGCTCAAGCCAGGACCAAGTTCCACCTTTGTGTTCACTTTTAAGATCTTACTTCCCACAGACTGCAGAGACTTTGGGCTGGTTCAGGGGCACAGTGTGCATATGCATGAAGTGAATGTTGTAGACGTCATCTTGCTCTTCCCAAATGTATTGCAATTCCTTACAACAGACCTCCTGTGATTCTGTACTCCAAGGCACTTGAATTAACACCTGGTCGGTAAAATAAGGTGCAGATAGAATGCAAGAAGAGTACAAATGCAAATACTTCGGTAAAAATGGTCTGTTTACAGGGAGAAGATGGTCCTTTTGGATATGGCCTACCTGGAGAAAAAGGAGTAAAGGTAAAACTGCAAGAGGAATATAAGGAAATGATTATTTTCTCCATTATTTTAGAAGTCATTTACCATACGAGGGAAAGCTTGGGGAAATGCAAACAACAGGCACCATTTATAGCTATTTGAATTTCATCCCAAGGCATATGAGATAGAACTCTAACCTACACAACTACTGATTTTATTTCTAATTATCACTCACTATGACTAATTCACTAGCTGTTCTATGTGAGCACATACCTGAGACCAAACAATGAATTGTTAAAATCAGTGTGGTTCACAGTGGGTTTTGCACCCTTAACCTTAGACTGTAAGGTCCCTGTGGCCAAGAGGCATCATTTGTCTTGTCGCTGAAGCTAGTTCATATTGTGATTCTAGAATATATTTCTGCATATTGTAGGATGCAGGAGGCTTCAGTAGATTTTTAGATAAATCTTGATGCTTTCAGAAGTAGGATTATATGATATTTTGGCAGAAACATCAGGCAAATCATATAGCAAGTTTCCTTCTAGTTTTACATTCCTACAGTTTATAAGAGCTGGTGGCTGCAAAAATGTCTTTTATTCAGAATATAGCCATTAAGCTCCTTTATGCAAACAAGTGAAACACAAGTAATCCTATTCAAAAAGTCATTAGCAAGGTCCTGGTGAGAAGTGAGCAGTGTGGCCTTGGTGGTTTCCTTGGAAAGAGCCAGAGACTGTGGCAGTTGTTGGTGAAATTGTGAGCAAGGAATGTGCAGGAAGGAGAAGACAAACTGGAGATGCTCATCCCACACACTGGCAGAAGCATTATTGACTTGGTCCTGAGAAATACTGGAGAGAGATTCTGGATCCAGCAATGGCTAAATGAGCCATGAGTTTGTCTGTTGAATTAAAAAAAATAAGAGTTGTTATCGTCCTTAGATGTTGCTCATATGGCACATTGTGTCCCTGTAAGACAATGTCTCCTGGCCAGCACCAAGCTCTTGCTAGTATGGTTTTTGGAAATGAAAAATACAGCTTGGCATATCACCATCAACAAATACCAGCTTCTGCCCTACATCTGATTTACTAGAAACTTACCTCAAGAAATGTGCTAAGATTCATCCCCTTTAGGTGCCAGTGTAACGACAATTTCACTCTTTATTCATGACTGGGACAAGCTAAAGCTATAAGTAGATCCTCATCAGCAGTATTTTTATATATATATATATGTGTTGTGTGTGTATCTTTCCATATATTTTACATATGCAGTGTATATATTACACATATAATGTAAGTATTCATACATATACATACAAACCAGCATATTACTTTCAAATGCCAAATAAAAAACAACACTGGGATGACATTGTGAATTTAATTATCTCTACTCTCTATGTTACAGGGAAATAAAGGATTTCCTGGACATATTGGACAGAAGGTATATATTGTTTTTTTACCTCAGCAGTTCTCTGACTTTCATATGTTAGCTTAAATAATCTGTTCTTTACTGCATTGTGATTATACAGGTGTAACTCAGATGTAGCTGATAGAATTATACCATTCCAAAAATGGCAGATACTATTGCTAATATGTCTTTTTAAAAATGAGAATAGTTTTTGTAGATAACTTGCCATAGATTGAGTGAATTTTCCTGGCATTTTGTGGAAAGAAGTAGGATTTGGTTTTGTTAAAGGAGCAGGTGGGATAACATGTGTGAGTGGTAAATGACTGAAAGCTTTCATCTGCCATTCTCCCCTTTCCAGCCAGTGAGCACTAAATAAAAATGGAGCAGGTGTTTTGCTGGGAAGAACAAGCTGATGCTGGCTGCTATAAAATGAAGGAACTTTCACAGAGAGATGGAAAAGGAAGTTCTAAGTGTCCTGAATGAGCCCTAACTCTGAGGGAAACAACCTAGGCTGAAATGGCTTTTGGGAAGCCCACCTATTGTTTGCCTTTGTCCCTCTTATAGTTTACTCAGTAAAGTTGCTCTGTGTGCAGTCTTTTCAGCAAGGTTTGAATTTATTGCACCACTTTAATTGTTTAAGCAAAGATAGTGTTCGTAGGCAGAGGTTTCTTCTGACCTCCAAGGATCCAGAGGCTGCCACACAAGCGGGACTAGCAGTGGTTTTTCCTACTCCTGAAGCTTCAGACTTACTTGTTTATAGACAGGAACTTTGGGAAAACAGCTTCTGCCTTCCCTACAGTAAAAGTAGATGGACACAGGAGGTCTTGCTCTGCTGCATTGTATGACCATGTCAGAGTGAATTCATTCAGGCTAACTCTGTGCTACTAAAATATGGGCAAAGGAGGAAAAAGAATTTTGGAGAGAAATAAAATGGAGATTTATCAGCAGAAGTCCTGACCTTTCTTTACTTTCAAGTGCCTAATTTTGCAAGTCCAACAGTCTGTTGACATCATGTTTTATATGCCAAGAGTTTAAAAAAGAGAACTAAACCACAGAAATAATAATTTTCTGAACATAAAAAAGTAGTTGGTAATTTATAAAGTAAGACAACAAGCTAGCTTGTTGTGTGTTTCTATGTGTTTCTAAATCCAGCTAATTCATTGTGGCAGTCTTTATTTAATAAGCTTATGTTTGATATATGACAACCATTAATATTCCTATGGGCTTGTTATGAATTTTAGATTTCTTGTATGAAATGCCAAAATACATTTAGCTGGGGAAAAAAATCTTTTGCCCCTCCACTGTTTTGCAAAATAAAAGTGGTGTTTATAGAAGCTTTGGATAGGACCCGTTTTCCTAATAGGAAATCCATGATTGCTCAAAAAATTAAAAGTCAAGGATTTCCTTCAGTTAATTTATTAAGTAATACATGAACATCATGGCTTGGATACAATCTGGGCAAGTTGCGTGCCAGATCTCTGACCAAAACCTTCCTGGTAAATGGCCATTTGTGTACGGACTAAAGAAGAGTAAGGAGTGCCTCATGTTCTGACAGTTTGCTGACTGACATCCATTCCCCCATAGATGTAGAAAATCTGGCAGGGGCTTGTTCTTGTTGATATCACGACATTTTCCATGTTCTAGGCACAGCAATTCCCTGTTAATATTTTCTCCAATATTTTTACTTACACAGTAATTAGGGACCAATTAGAAGTTTTGTTAAATAAATTGAACTGCCAGCTCTTCACTGTTCTCATGGGAAAGCAGTGTGTGCTTTTGTTAACAAGTAGATAAATCACATTTTGGAAGCAGCATACTTCTGCCATAGAAGGTATTATTTGGAGAGAAGACACTGCAGTAAACAGTACGGTTTTGGCAGATTAGAGGGAGAAGTACTTTCACTTGTGTGAAACAAGATGTTGTGTGTCTTTTGTTATCTTATGATGCCGCATTGAAGTAACAGGTGCATCTCATTTTCTTTTTCCCTGGTGAAAAAATCATTGGCTGGTCATTGTGTAGGTTTGGTTTGGTTTTTTTTTACATAAATCCATGACTAATTTTTTGTGTGTGATCTTTCATGTCCCTGTGTTTCAGTGGCAAAATGCTGTCGTAATTTCTTGAGAAGTTTGTGTTTTTATCAGGAAAGCCTGTTTTCACAATCTAATTACATTTTTTTCCAATCATCTAGGGTGAAGCTGGGGACCAGGGAATCCCAGGGGAACATGGTCTAAAAGGGTACAGAGGCAGAATGGCAAGTACCTTATCATTGTTGTTCTTTAATGGATTTTTTTAATAGGCTCCTTCTTGATGTGCTGATTGCACACTTGTATTGATTTTTAGATGTTATGTCTGTCATTTTCGAAGGCTGCTAATGCTGGCTGTGCTCTGTCCCTGTGTACGCCACACTGAACAGAAGCAATGACTATTTCTGAATGTCCTACCTGCTGTTCCAGTTCACTTTCCTTTTGTGCCTTTTGGATAAAAAAATGCTGTAGAAGAAATTTGCTGGTTTAAGAGCAGTGTGATGATTGTATTTATTCCCCATTAACTTCTTTGTCCTGATTTTTCTTGCTTCTTGTGTGTTTCTTTCTCCCTTTTTTCCCCAAGCTTTTCCACGGCTGAATATTAACCAAGAAGAGTTTGGTCCCACTGAACTGTTTTTACTCAGCACTGCTTTTCCAAAAAGGACAGAAATTAAACAAGGCTTTTGCCACCAAAAGCAAGGATGTGCATGAGCTAATTTTATTTTAAGGATTGTATTTCTAAATGAGCTTTGAACATATTGGATGAATAATACACTTAACAAAAATGACGTGAACTACTAGAAGAAAATTGGTGCTTTGATGCTATCCAGGTTGTTTACCTTGTAAAGTGAAAATTATGTCAGACCTGATACTCTTTTCTCTTACTTCTCGTTTACACTTAAGTCAGTGGAACTTAATCATGTAGCAAATAAAGGAAGAAGGAAGGAAATCTGTTGATTTCCAATAGAAAATGTAAATTTTTTGTAACCTGTGTATGTTCTTTGAATACTACATATGTAACATGCTACTGTTCATAGGGTATTCCAGGACGTGCTGGTCTGGAAGGCAGTCCAGGAGACAGGGGATCTCCAGGACGCAGGGTAAGACCTAGACTCCATATATTTTGCCAGTCTTTTTAATTTTGAAGGGAAACTAAGGAATGAAAGAAAACATTTTCTTCCTGTTATGGTGGTCTGGAGTGGTAATATGTGCAATGTTCTGATGGTTCTGATGAATGCCATTGACATGTTGTGCATATATTGTAAATTGCATGATTGTGTTACACTGTAAACATCAATATTTTATTAAATAAAAAAGATTGTGGATTCATCTGTATGTAAGCACAAATCAGGTACCTCTGAATGCAAATGGCTAATTGTATACACATAATTTGCATAAGTCACTGTCTAAATGCCTAGCCTGTACATGTTTGTAAACACAAAAAGTGTACCTGACTCATACTTTGAGCCTCTTGTTTTAATTAATGCAAAGGACAATGCTTATGTATTTTTTTGACTGCTACTAGCACAGTATATTTTGCAATTATGTGTTTCTAACAAACCCTTTAGAAGTACCATTGTGGGAGTTCAGTGGTGTGTATCTTAAGTCTCAAATGAAAGAGGCTCACTTTAGAAATATTTATTTCCCCTTTGACTTTCAGCTTGGCAAATTCAACATGGTATAAAAGAGAGATTGGGTTTGGTTTTCTCTCATTAACTGTTACCGCTGCTAAGAAGTCTGCAGCTCATGCTAAGCTGATAGTTTCCCTGTACATCTTTGTCAGTATGAAATGATATACTGTGACTTTCTTATCGCTTCAAAATAGGATCATAGCTGAAATTAGTTCCAACAGCCATGTACACAAATTCCTCAAAGTACTAGAGGTCTGGCCTTGCAAACAAAAATACTGATCTTTTCTCACCCTTACTGAAATAAAAATGTACACAGATGACAGGCAGTAGAAACCTTCCATTCTACTGTAGACTTTCAATATCCCCAAGTCATGGCAGACATTAAATAAAAAGTATAAAAATGTGTAATGCAATCAGCCCTTGGCTTTCATTGGTTTGGTTTGTTTTTTTTTTTCCCTGTGGCTAGTAAAATATATGAGCGATTAGTTGAGATGAAGATAACACTACTGTAATCTTTTTTTTTTTTTTTTTTTTTTTAGGGGAGTAAAGGACCAAACGGACAAGCCTTATTTTCCGTACGTATCTCTAGCACACTCCACGTTACAACCACACACAATGCACATCTCATTGGGTAGTCAGGTGCCCATGTGTGTCTTTTCTGTTCTTGTCCACAGCCATGTGGACTCATCGACTACGTCCGCAAACACAGCCGTAAGTGTTCAATCTTGGTTTGATATTGTAAGCCTGAGTATCACCACTTGCTTTCTTCCCTGTCTTATTAATATCACGTTAGTTCTGTGTTCAGCGTGCCTGTGGACTTATGGTCTTAGCAGGCAGGTGCTCGAAAAATGAAGTTAGGGCTCAGAATGCAAAAATTTTTCTTTGGTTGTTTAGAATAATTTCTATTGCCAAAGTTACTGTAATACAATTTCTTAGAAATGTTAAGTGTCTTGGTATCCAGTGGTTCCAGTTACCATGAAGTAAGTTTGCATCAGTTTTCTCTAGTCTGTCTGTCCTAATTCCTTCGAAAGTGACCGTGCCAAGTAGTGGGAGTTTCTACAGCTGATGGCACATTTATATCTCTAAACTCTGGTGGAAACCCCTCCATGAGAATATTTGGTCTTGAGCAGGGCCAGGTCCTACTTGTCCTTTTACTCCATTCTCCAGTAAAACCAAAGGGAGTTTTGCAAGCATACCTAGCAGCGGAAGACAGTAACGCATGCGTCGTAAGTCGCTGAGAGTCTTAAAATCTGTACAACTATGGAAACTAAATTCAGTGTACGTTCCACCAGTGATTTCAGCTTTTATTTTTAAAACTCTTGAGATGCAAAATGTTTCAATTAAACTTTCTTTTTCTCTTTCTTCAGCCTGCTGGGATGGTGAGTACTGCTTACTCCTATGTTACTGTTACTAGACAGGCAGAATGGTGGTGTTCATTTGTCAAACTGACCTAGCAGAGGTCTCATATAAGCTGTGAACTACTTTGCCTTTGTAGTCTTAGGCTCCACTCAACCAAACCTTCCGAGCTGTGAGTTCCCTTCATAGGGGTTAAATCTGACGTGGAGAGTCAGATGTTTACTGAACTGGAGCTTTAGTTTGTTAATCCATGTTTAGGATGGGATATATCCCCTCTTAACTGAGCTATCTAAAATGCAAGTGTTTAGTCACCAGATGCTTCCTCTGCAGTTTGTCTCTCTCCACTAACGACTCCATGAGACTAAACATGTCAATATTCATAGCTGTGGTAGGTGTTCTTAATTAAAACCATCAGATAGTATTTGGCCATCACTAGCTCAGTTTCAAGTGTCACGTGTCTGTGATTGGCTCTACCGAGCCTGAGCGAACTGGGGCTTCGTAGTTTCTATCTAGCTCTGAGGTATGCACGCTGTAACACAGACATTTCTCCTAGCATGCACACATGCTCTTGCCATGTACAGAAGTTCTACTCCCATTCTGCAGGTGGAGCAGCATGGCATAGAAATGCTAAGCCTAGGAAGTCTGCGGAGAGCAGAGTTACACTCTCGGAAGCCCTAGAACAGATCTGCTGAGCCATCTAGCACATCTGCTTCTTCCTTCCTCCGAAAAGAAATGTTTTTTACTTCTCTTACTTACCTTCTACTTTTTGACATTTTCAACATTTTCCTATCCCCTTACGTTGCTGTTCTGTAAAACTGCTCAAAAGCTCAGATTTGTTTACTTGTGGTAAATTTCTCCTGGATATGCCTGACTGCTCTGCGTTGCAAAATCAAGGCATACCCCTCTTGTTTAACGCCAATAGTGGTGATTATCTTAACCACTACTGCATGTATGACCCGCATTTCCATTCCCTGAAGAGTAGGTGTGATACTAAGCAGCTGAAGATTCTCCCCACAGTAACATGGTGCTTGACGTCCCTGCCCCTGCTTTATACCCAGTGCATGTGCTGGCATGCATTTGGATGGTACAATGTGCTGTGAACTGTTCATGTGAAGGGAGGTAGGAGAAACTGAACTGGAAAAGAGCATTTTAAACTCAATGCAGTTCCTTCAAATCTTTTCTATATCACAGACTTCTATTTGCAGTAAAGGTTCACAGGCCGCCTTAGTGCCTCGTATCATTTTGTTTCAGCAGTATTTGATTTAACCCCCATTGGTAAGAGTATTGTTTGCAATAGCAAACTAGCATGAGTTCCTCCTTTGTAATTTTCCCCTCTTATCTATGTGGTGGTGTTCAGTTCCTGTGCATGTTCTTTTTTGTTGTTTCTTTCTACTTGTCCCTGAGAGATATAGCTAGCGTTATCCTTCTCTGACCCTTCATAATTCTAATTATCTTGCAGCTTCAGCACTGCAGAATAATTTTCTTCCGCGTCCCTTCTCTGACCTTCTTTTCTGTTCTTAACTTCACTCCCACCAGTTCCTCCACTGCTTTACACTGAGCTGCCACATAGTTTTATCACACCTATTAGTTTAAAACTTTCTTCTCTTTACTTGTTCGGATTTCACTACTGCTCTCCTTTGGTTTGCTTTGGGTTTTTTTCTTCCTCGCTAGCCTCTTTCCATTAGGCTCAACGTCCCTCAGTGCTTGGTGCGTTCCATGCCCAAATGTTTCTGATACCAGTTATGTATAGGAAATGGTAGTGGAATTTTTGTCCTACACCAAAGTTGGCTGGACTAGTGAGTCAGTCATCTCCTCCCTTCATGACTGCTAGATAAATGGTCTTGTTATTACTGTAGTTATGGTACCTGCTATAGCCTGTGGGGTATGAATTGCATTTTTCTTTATGCTGCAGCAGCTTGTTTTCTTTAGCACATTTTCTGCTTTTAGATGTAATATCATGGCTGCTGTCATTGCAAGATGAAATGTGTTTTACTCCAGCAGTGTCACCATGCATTATCAAATCTTAACAGTGCTCCTAAGAATAATGTAGTAATAATAGCATCTAATCAGTATCTGTGCCGCACGGCAGTACCTGAGTTAGTGTAGGCCCACGCTGTGCCCAAGAGGAGCTTTAAAAGGGAATACTGTGCACTGGAAATACAGGATACTTCTACGCAACCCAATGCAGACTGTTGCAAGCCCGCTCTGAGGTTGGTAGCGTAAGGTCTGCCTTACGCAGGCACACCCAGCAAGGCGGGGACAGACTGCAGCAGACTTGCATCCCACTGGTTCAGGGTGCGGGTGAATGGGGAGCCTGTCAGAATTTGGGCAAAACCCAAGATCATTTCTACTCCGGGCCCTCTTGTCGTCCTGCTTGGGTGATGCTGGAAAAGCCACTTTTACTCTCTGTGCTGCAGCTTCTCCACCTGTAAAATAGTGCTGATATCAGTTAGCACTATTTTTCAAAGATCTTTGTAAAACCTCTTCATAAGAACGAGCAATTTGTACTCTTCTATGCCTCACTTCAGTGTAAGTTGGGCAGATTTTTGTCTGGCTCCCTCTTTTTCTTTGTGCATGTATCAAGTGCAGGATGTCGTTTAGCAATATCTCATTTTATGTATGCCTTTTATGCACATTACTTTCCGGGTCCGAGATGCAAGGGAACAAAATGATTTGGGGGTGGTTTTTGTTCTTTTTTTCCTAGGAAAACTGAAATGCCCAGTATATCCAACAGAACTGGTGTTTGCCTTGGACACCTCTAGGACACTCACTCCTGAGACATTTGAACTAATGAGAGAGATTATAATAGCGATAGTGAGTGATGCCAGAATCCGAGACAGCAACTGCCCAGTGGGAGCCAGAGTCGCTGTTGTTTCCTACAACTCGGTTACCCACCACCTGATCCGCTTCTCAGAGTTCCACAACAAGAATAAGTTACTAAACGCACTAAAAAATATTTCTTACCAGCGATCCTCCAGTGAACGGGACACTGGAAGTGCGATGAGATTCATTGCCAGGAACATTTTCAAGAGAACTCTACAAGGTCCTAATGTGAGAAAAATAGCTGTGATTTTCAGCCATGGACCAGCTGCAGATGCATCTTCTGTTAAACAAGCTGTCCTGGAGATGAGTGCAGAGGAAGTTCTTCCAGTAGTTATTGCTTTTGAAAACACACCCCATATCTCCCAAGCTTTCCTGGTAAGAAATTTACTAAACTTTTCTTCTTTATGCTCAGTAATGTTAGTTTAAAACAAAAAAATTAAATGTCATGCTTATCCCACATGTAATGCTCTTGAGCATAGCAACTCACCTGTATAAAAAATTTGATCCAAATTCTGCACTCCGGTAGCTGTCAGGTAATCTTTAGTGATGCTAATGAAAGGTGTGGAAATACTGGAGATTTTATAAGAATACCTTAGCAGACCATGACAATGATAACGTGTGCAGACCATAAAATACATGGGTTACTTTATAGAGGAGAGATTTCATGGTCAATAACTTTCTGATTGAAGCATCTTTTACAACTCTAATACTTTGGAGCTATTCCCATCTGCTTATAATCCTATGAAGCAGATCATGGAACAGCAGGTTCTCAGCTCTCTAGATGGTTCACTCTAAAATAGTAAAGACTCACAGAATGTGTTTAGTAGAAAAACCTTCAATGTACCAGCAAGCCTTGTACAGTAAATGGCTAGGTGTAAATTCCTTGTTTTATCAGTTGGCAGTGAAGCTACCAAAAGAGGTGGAATTATGGAAAATGCTTCTAATGCATAATAAATTATTAAGAGTTAACCCCCCTTCTTGTTCTTTGTACTAGCATTTCCATAGCTTTAATGTATATGAAATACGTGTAGCAATGAATAGAAAGAAAAAAATCAAAGAACTAAAATATTGAATGCTAGGTAAAAAACACTACTAATGTCTGATATTAGCATGTTTGCATGCTAAGTGTTTTCAGGAACTAAGCACAGGAATAGTTAAGATAGCAAGAACTATCTATGGTTTTCCTGTTGTCTGGACTTCAGGAGTCAACTCTTGTGAGGATAAAAATGTATTGTTTTAACACTGGAGATTTCTGAAGAAGTCAATTCTTCCAGTGCACCTGGAGCATGCTCCATGCCTCCTTCTTGTGGCCCTGTTACTAGATGTAAATGATGTTCATCAAGGTGATAAATGCAACATTAATAAAGGACATCCACTTCTGCTGCCAAGGATACTAGAGATTCTAAAAACAATTTCTCAGATTAAACGTCAGGCTTTGTTTTCTAGGCGAGTGTGATTTGAGAGCTTTTACTGAGGTTCCTTTTCATCATCCTTTTGGAATTCTTTTTCTGAGAAACAAATGCAATGTGAGTAGTAAAAGATTGTGGTTATGTCTCCCAAGGTCTGTATGTTGTGCTTTCCTGGCAAAGTATTTCAGAAGCTCTCTTCTTTTCAGTGGCAAATGGTTCATGCGCTAGAATTTGTTTTTCTATGAAATAGCGTTGAAATGAGGTTGCTGGCTTTATCTCAGAGAGTGCTTATTTTTTAATTTGTCTCACTTTCTTACCTAGCATCAATGTAACTAAAGATTCTTCTCTGCCTATTCCATTATCTCTTTGCTTCCAAGTTCTTTCCTCATTGTAAAACAATTGCCCTGACAGCCACATCTATGAATGAAATGAGATCACATACTTGGAGATATAAAGTTAGGAGTAGACTTGTGTTTGTGGATTGGATTTTCAGTATCCTAGAATATGGCAGACATTGGCTGGAGTTTTGTCACAGAAATATCAATGGCAGTTCAAGGTGTGTACTCTTTCTGGTGTTTATCATGGAGGTGCCCTAAAACCACTGAAATGTCTGTGGGAACATTATGGGTCCATGTGTTTGGAACTCTGTGAGAGTAGAAGGAGTAATTTCCTAAAACCTTGCGTTAGCAGCACGGTAGTGTCTTGCTAAAGACCCTTAGGTGGATGTTTAAATACAAAATGTATAAAATAGGCCAGCTTTAGTGATGTATAGGGATGTGCATCTCAAAGGTACATCTCAGTCCAGCATCATCTTTCTATCACTTATGAAGGTGTTCATGATCAAGAATGGTACTAAATCCTTTCCTCCCTTCTTCTTTCATGGGTTTCTGGGAAGTTATAGGTATGAGGTATCATTCTGAAAAAACTTTTATGAGGGCACTCTGTCTCAAGGCTTGAGACCTGTGAGGCAGTGCATCTGACACAATTTATGCACCATTTTCACAAAGGAGAAACTGTGAAACAGCATGAGCGTAGGAAGTCTTTGGAGCTGGAAGACATAGTTCAGCTGAGTAGCCTGGCTACTTAGTTGGGTGTTGTGGCCTACATTGCAAATCTCTCCTATCCATTGGTCCAAAATCAATTATTAGAGTTATGTTATTAAGGTAGATGGCCCTTATCACTGTTGACTTCAAAATCCTCAAGCCAAGTGTTTCTCTTGCAAAGTATGAGGTGAATCAATGGTGCCCACAGAGCAGCTAATGAAAATTCAAAACCTGTTCTAAGGCGGTTTCTGCCTTTTTCTTATATTTTAAGTAATAAATCTCAAAATTATTAGTAGTCACGTAGTTTTTAATAGGGCATTTTGTACAAGTGCTGCAGGTAAATTTATCCTCTAAAATAAATTGCTACATACTGCAAGTTCACTAAAGTATGGATTAATTTTTATTATTCTGCTGTTTAATTTCAGAAAGAATGCTATACTCTGGTCACTTGCTGTAAAGAAAAAATGTTAGAATTTCATAACTGTAGCACTTCATTTAATACTGCCAAGTGGTCCTACAGGGAAATGTGATTTGTGTATTATAAATGTCCTAGAAAATAATGTAATTTTATTTTAGACAGAAAGGTTCAAATTCAATGACATATACTTGGCATTAAAGAATATGTTATGGAGTGAGGGTGTATTTCTATGGAATAATGTAAAAAAGATTGTGCAGTAACTATAAATTTTGTGTTGAGAGATTATTTTTCTGTCTGATGAGGAATGAGAGAAAGAATATATGAAAAAAGAATTGTGAGCAAGGCATGGAAGATTTTTACATTAAGAAAATGGAGCTATTGATTTAGATTATGTTAATGTTCACCAAAAATAATACATGACCTTGCAGAAATTATAATACTGCTACATAGGAAGGATTTTTATGAATTTAAAGGATGTATTTCTTCCTTTCTTCCCTACCTTATAAAGTAAAGCTGTTGTTTTAGAATTGATTAGGTTATGTTTCTCTAACATGCAGTTGAAACTCATGGAGCAATGTCCAAGATTATTTTAGCCTGTTAGGTTTTTATTCTGACTTGCATAATTGAATAACATTATCTGGGAAAAAGACTTCCATGTCATGCATAGTCTATTAAAAGACTATATTAGGTACAGTGGGACTTGTGTGGATAAGAGCAAAGGGAGACTGTGTTTCTCATTAAGACTGAATTACTTAGTCCCATTCCTGTGGTTTCTATTGTGGATGAGTTATCTGAAATGGAAACCTCTTCCTTTTGCTGAAGTGTCATGCTCAGCTTGCAGGTTTACAGATCATAGAATCATAGAATAGTTTGGGTTGGAAGGAACCTTTAAAGGTCATCTAGCCCAACCCCCCTGCAGTGAGCAGGGACATCTTCAACTAGATCAGAGTGCTCAGAGCCCCATCTAACCTGACCTTGAATGTTTCCAGGGATGGGACATCTACCACCTCTCTGAGCAACCTGTTCCAGTGCTTCACCACCCTCACAAATCTGGAGAAGAGGAGGCTGAGGGGAGACCTTATCGCTCTGTACAACTACCTGAAAGGAGGTTGTAGCAAGGTGGGTGTTGGTCTCTTCTCCCAAGAGATAACGATAGTACAAGAGGAAATGGGCTGAAGCTGTGCCAGGGGAGGTTTAGATTGGATATTAGGAAAAATTTCTTCACAGAAAGTGTAGTCAAGCATTGGAACAGGATGCCCAGAGAGGTGGTGCAGTCCCCATCCCTGGAAGCATTCAAAAAATGGGTAGACGTGGCACTTTGTGACATGGTTTAGTGGGCATGGTGGTGTTGGGTTGAGCCAGGAGGCATGAGGTTGCTACTCTCCCCTTAATTGGTTTAGTGGTGGACTTGGTAATGTTAGCTTAATGGTTGGACTGGATGATCTTAAAGGTCTTTTCCAACCTAAACGATTCTATGATTCTAGTAATTTCATGTTTCCTGGCTTGGTGGCTGGATTATTTTTTAATGAAAGTAAAAACTAGGAATCATTAAGGTTGGAAAGGATCTCTAAGATCATCAATCCAACCATCAACCCAACACCACCATGTCCACTAAACCATGTCACAAAGTGCCACGTCTACCCATTTTTTGAATGCTTCCAGGGATGGGGACTGCACCACCTCTCTGGGCATCCTGTTCCAATGCTTGACTACACTTTCTGTGAAGAAATTTTTCCTAATATCCAATCTAAACCTCCCCTGGCACAGCTTCAGCCCATTTCCTCTTGTACTATCGTTATCTCTTGGGAGAAGAGACCAACACCCACCTTGCTACAACCTCCTTTCAGGTAGTTGTACAGAGCGATAAGGTCTCCCCTCAGCCTCCTCTTCTCTAGGCTAAACAACCCCAGTTCCCTCAGCCGCTCCTCATAAGACTTGTGCTCTCCACCCTTCACCAATTTTGTTGCCCTTCTCCGGACATGCTCCAGCACCTCAATGTCTTTCTTGTACTGAGGGACCCAAAACTGGACACAGTATTCCAGGTGCAGCCTCACCAGTACCGAGTACAGGGGGACAATCACTTCCCTGCTCCTGCTGGCCACACTATTCCTGATACAAGCCAGGATGCTGTTGGCTTCCTTGGCCGCCTGGGCACACTGCTGGCTCATGTTCAGCTGTTGGCTGCTGACCAACACCCCCAGGTCCTTTTCCACCGGGGAGCTTTCCAGCGATGCTTCCCCAGGCCTGTAGCATTGCATGGGGTTGTTGTGATCCAAGTGCAGGACCCGGCACTTGGCCTTGTTGAACCTCATACAGTTGGCCTCAGCCCATTGATCCAGCCTGTCCAGGTCCCTCTGCAGGGCCATCCTACCCTCCAGCAGATCGACACTCCCACCCAACTTGGTGTCATCTGCAGACTTACTGAGGGCGCACTCGATGCCCTCATCCAGATTGTTGATAAAGATGTTAAACAAGACTGGCCCCAAAACAGAGTCCTGGGGAACACCGCTCGTGACTGGTCACCAGCTGGATTTAACTCCACTCACCACAACTCTCTGGGCTCGGCCACCCAGCCATTTTTTTACCCAGCAAAGAGTATGCCTGTCCAAGCCATGAGCTGCCAGCTTCCTTAGGAGAATGCTGTGGGAGATGGTGTCAAAGGCTTTACAGAAGTCTAGGTAGATGATGTCCACAGCCTTTCCTTCATCCACTGGGCGGGTCACCAGGTCATAGAAGGAGATCAGGTTGGTCAAGCAGGACCTGCCTTTCATGAACCCATGCTGGCTGGGCCTGATCCCCTGGTTGACATGCACATGCCTGTTGAGCGCACTCAATATGAACTGCTCCATAATCTTCCCCAGCACCGAGGTGAGGCTGACAGGCCTGTAATTCCCCAGATCCTCTTTCTGGCCCTTCTTGTAGGTGGGCATCACATTGGCAAGCCTCCAGTCATCAGGGACCTCCCCTGTTAACCAGGACTGCTGATATATAATATCTAATAATATAAAATATTATATTTATATATATTATATATATAATATATAATAATGTATGGAAACAGTCCATATGTATAAATATATATCTAAACACATGTATGGATGTTTATGAAATGTGTAAGATTTTTGTCAATAACATGATTTGATTTCCCTCTGTGTCCATCAGAGCTTTTAAAAATATTTTAAGAAGAAACAGCTATATTCAAATCCAAGTGTTGAAGTAATATTTTAAAGCAGACAAGAAAGCTGATATCAGAAACCTTTGGTAGTGTTTTAGATAGTCCCAATTTTGCAAGGGATTGCTGCATGTCTGAGACACAGCCATCAACTCAGATGGCTTAGATTTCTGTAGATAATTTTTCTACCTGGAGCTTTTGCCAGACATTTTGACCATGTTAAATATTCTACATTTGAAAATCTTTGTCTGTCATGCATTTTATCACACTCTGAGAATGCAGAAATTCCACTGGCATCTGTCAACTGAGGATCTAGCATAGACACAAATGGATATAAAGTCTTTTGTTTGTTTCACAGTAACGCTAGAAAAATGGTTTTATCTCATTTAACGGCTTAATTAGGAACAAGTCTATATGAGAATACCACAACTGGGATATGTGCACTAATCGTCTGCAGTGCACACCACACCCCACCCCGCAATGGGTATTCTGGGCCAAGTTTGTGTACTAAATTTACACTTCATCAACAGCAAGAAATCATAGAGCACTTACTCAGCAGTACTTACCTTTATTTTTTGTTTCTAGATGGATGATTCTGGATTGTTTCAGGTGCTAAATGTTCGTGGTGGACAATATAATGAAGTGTTAAAAAGATTTCAGCTCTGCACTTTGTGCTATGGTAAGACCAATACAGTATTTTGAATTGTCATTAAAGGAGAAATACAGTCCTATGTAGACTTGCCTGGTGAAGAGCAGTGGGATAAGCAAATGAGCTGAGGCATTCCTCTGGCCTTACATAAGCCTAGCAAAATTATTTGGCCTTGTTTCTTATTAATGTGTTAAATTCCTAAAGTAGAATCTATTTCCAGGAAGCATTATTTACTGGCAACCTATCACCTCGATTGTCATGATTGCTAAATCCATTTCAAAGGAAAATACTTAAATTGGAAAAACATGTTTTTCCACCTTAAGCTTCATCAAATCTAGTGTTAAACATCTAGAGCCATTTCCTTACTCCTATCTTTCTGGGACCTTCTACCTAGGATAAGCACATGCTTTTTTTTCAAGGTATTTGAATCCTTGTCTGACCCGAATGCCTGGTTGAAAAGAATGCATTTACTTGAATTGCATCCTAAAAGCAAGTGTTAAATAAATGTAACAGAGCAAGGGTATCGGTGTCCTTCAGCTGTAAAACCCTGCATGACAAAGTTTATAGACATTTAAGAAGCTGTAGGAATGATAATATGAAACCAGTATCTTCCCAGACTGGTGAAGACATGTAATCGGGCTAGAGCCTACATCCTTCTCTCCTTCCTTTTCCTGATTGTTCAGAAAATAATTTCTGATCTTTCCATCACTATGTAAAGCTGGAGAGTACCCCTATGTATTCCTACTGGGACACACAGTGGTCAGGAAGACAGATTAAGTGTTAACAAGGAATATCTCATTTTGTGACTCAGCTAATGGTCAGACATTCATGGCATGTGAGGTCCCCTGACTTCTTTATGGTGAATCTGTGCAGTGCAGCAGCTATTAGCACACCTAACAGCTTGGGAGAAAGACTTGTTATTCTGCTGGAATCTGGACAGTCTACTTGTATGTTCTGAGTCTGAGTTGGATTTACTTTTCATGGAAAGTAGTTTGAAAAATTAGCAAATGTTTTTAAAGTCTTGACTGCAGTCATTTTGCAATTTTTGGAATATTGATCAACTTTGACTCCTGACCAGAGTCCTCAACAATTTGGTGAAGGTCACCAATATCACAAAGACTCTCTTTTGTGAAGAACATCATTGTGAAGATTGACCTTTGTGCTTTCTGCAATACTGGGAAAAATTGCAATTCTAAAAATGCCATTTTCTTTTCTTGACCCAAAGTTCCTTTTCAAAAAGCATTGATTTCTCCTCAGTGCCATAATATTTTAGGTTTCCTCAAAAAGCTTCCAGCAGTTTTATTAGTTAGTATTAAAACTTCTATTTAAATAGCGATGCAAATACATTCTGACATGTTGCCCAAACGATAAGAAGTTGCTACAGTTGGTGTGTGTAGTGATCTCCGCCATAACAAAAAAAAATTGAATCAAATACATACTGAAGTAAGCAGGAGAGTTTTTGGGGTTTATTGATTTTAATGGGAAGTAAGGGCCTAGTTTCACATTTTTTCTAAATCTTGGGTTTTTTTAAATGTGTCCAAAAATAAACAATTACAATGTAATTAATTCTATTCCTGTGATCTTTTTTTATTTCAGTGGGAAATTGCCTTGTAGAACCTGGTGCATAATTATGTGTTTTGAGTCGGCCTTTATTTTCCTAACATGCATTGAGGTCTTTCTAGTGGTTTTGTTCTTTTTTTTCTTTTTTTTTTTTAATTGGCCATTCTGATACTTTAGACCTGTGATGACATTCATTGTTACATATTTGCTTTTTGATTTGTCTAAAACAATGCTAATTAATTTAACATTCTTTTGCAGACAAATGTAAACCAGATGCTTTTTGTGAACGTCCCAGGCCCCGTTTACCAAGGGCATATGTGGATGCTGCATTCATTCTGGATAGTTCACGGAAAATGAGTGGTGCTGAATTTGAGCAAGTCAAAGACTTCATGAGCAAAGCAGTCACTGCATTCAACATTTCTTTGGATCCAAAAACATCTGTTGTAGGGGATAGAGTAGCTGTGGTGAGCCATGCACTACCAGATTTCAAAGCCGGCATAGGGAAGAAGCCAGTAAAGAAAGAATTCGACCTTACTACCTACAACAGTAAAGACCAAATGGCAAGATATATTAAAGAATCTCTTCAACAGCTGAATGGAGAGGCTGCTGTCGGCTATGCTATACAATGGACAATTGCTAACATTTTCTCAGGGGGTCCCAATCCAAGGCCACGCAAAGTTATCATCATTATATCTGCTGGAAAAACGAGCCAATGGGACAAAGGAACATTAAAAAAAAATTCCCTTCAAGCTAAGTGCCAAGGCTATGCACTGCTTGTAATTTCACTAGGAAAGTCCTATGACAGAAATGAACTGGAAGAGCTCGCAAGCACTCCTCTAGAGCAGCATTTCGTTCAGCTTGGCAGAATCCACAAGCCTGAACTTGACTATGTAATGAGGTTTCTGAAGCCATTCATATATTTCCTCAGGAGTAAGTTATCACATTACAGGTGGTGGTTTTTTTTTATTTCCCTGTGAATTTTCAGTATTCTGCAAAAGCACTGGATGGATAAGATTGGGGTATACTCATGAGTGTGCATTCCTGGGCAGGTTATATTCATTCTCCCTTCACAGAGGTCTTCAGCCTCATTCTTTGGGTAAAATCAGGGATTATATCCATCCTCCTTCATTCCAGGAGTGTTTATTTTGGTGACTGACATCTATAGGGCCTGTTGTTTGCCATCAGTTTTACAAAGAGTTTAGCCAAGAACAGCTGATGGAATGGATATATGGCTCTGATGCTGAAAGAAGCACTGCTAAGATTGCCATTGCCATGGAGCACAGCTGCTTTTTCTTTGCCTAGAAATTTCCCTGATTTTGAGAAATAAATATTTGGTTGTAAAAATGTTCTTTTCAAAAGCACAGACACCACCAACTTGCTTGTGCAGAACACCCTCGCCATCAGACAGTTAAGGTTTTCCATTGCCTTTAGATTCTAATAGCACTGAGACCTGTGGCTTCTAATAGGATAGAAACTCCTCAGTGCAGTTCTTTGAGCGACTTTGTCCTGATCATATATTGTATGTTCACCAAGGAAAACATATAGCTAGAGCGGAAAATCAGCCATCATCAGTGTTGTTTAAATACAGGCCAGTGGAGAATGCAAATGGAACTGAGTTCAGAATTCATTTTATAATGTGTATGTGGAAATCCTGCTGCACTGCTGGGAGTTAGAAGAAAAAATTGAAAGTGGGGCTAGATGCTCTATACTGGAGTAAAACACTGACAAGTGCTCTCCTCCCATTAAAGATCAAGTCCAGCCGACCTTCAGTGGGATCTAGGTACTTCTGCCTCATCACTCAGCTTTGGAAGTCCAAGATCTAACTTTTTTGCTACTGTAAAAATATAAAATCTGTCTGTCAAATGAAAATAAGAACAGACTAATGATTGCCTGTATTCTTTACAAAGTGTGTTAAATTGTGAATATAGACCACATAAAAAGACATTGGATCTTATGTTATTCATAGACTTTGTTAGTGGCCTTTAGCTAAAAATTCAGAACAACTTACTAAGGAAATAAATAAATAAGTAATATAGTATAAATATAACCCTCACATTCATCTGAACTTAAGTTTATTTAGGTCCTTCATTTTTTCATTCAAGTTAATTGCGCTTTTTCGTATTGATGGGTGCAGAATCAGACCACCATAGCATTCATCTCTCTATATATAGTGTTTGTAGTATGTGTATAAAATTAATGAAGTCACTTGATTTGCAGCTATTCTTGGATAAAAAGCTAAGCTTTGCCAAAATCTTCTAAATCCCACAAAATTAATGGATTTTGTTACTGTCTTCTGAACAGGTGAGGACAACTACCCACCAGAAGAGCTCAAGGCAAAGTGTAGCAGACTTGACTTTCAGACAGAAACACCTGTGTAAGTCCATTACATAATTATTTGAATATCAGGGGGTTAATGGTGAATAAGATTTGCTTTTGGAGCACTCTCCTTCCTGGGTGTTTTCAACAAGTTTTTTGTTTGATTGTTTAAAAGTCAGCTTGATTAGCAAAGATAGAGTGGAACTGGACCATAATAAACACATTAGAAATCAGCAGCACACCATGTTATGTTTTAAAACAAGTCTAAAATTGTTGCACAAAGTGAATGATATCTCTTGTAATATTTTTGTGTTTTAAACTTACCTTTGTAGTCACACAAAAGTATACAGTGTGCCTTTCTGAAAATTTCCAAGTGCTGTAATATATTTTAATATTAAAAGGCTACTTTTTTGTTACATAAAGGCTTAAATCTAATGAGAAAAGAGAAATTAGACCTGAGGAAATCGGTCACTGATGGCAGCCATTTTTACGACTCCTCCTGCCAAGGGCATTGGATGGTTCTGAAACCAAATCAAAGTGCAAAGGGCTCACTTTCAATGCAGAGATTCCCTAGGGAACTGCCCAGTAGGACACACACCGGCAAAGTGCTGCAAAAGGACTGTGAGGCCAGTGTTCAGGTCAGCAAAGGAAACATGAAGGCAATATGAAACGTGACGACTCCAAGACACTGTCTTCAGAGTTACTTCCCTGAAGTGCAACTAAGGACAATGTGAAAGTTCCTGAAATTTTCCTGATTTGCATTACTACTGTATAGACTCTGTATAGAAGAGTATATATATTACTACTATATAGACCCTGTATATACTCTACTGTATGGAATCTGTTATGTAGGCAGGCACATTGTTAGCTTCTGTCTACTTGTTAGGGCAGCTTTAGCATAAGCCTGGGGAAGAATCTGAATTCTTGGATTAGAAAAAAAATGGTGATAGTAATGAGCAGAATCAAAGCTTTTGATACCCTTTCCTCCTACTCTCGGAGGAAAATAGCTAAAGCAGCTGGTCGAGAGTTCTTATTTCTGTTTTCTTATGTTTAGAAACACCATCTCTTATTTGCAGTCACCCTGTTCTGAGTATTCTCTAGCAGCAGTTCACATATACATTACCTTGGATCATGGTAGCAGTAGCATTGACTTGTAACAATCAACTTTGTTTCTTATTCTCACTGAAGTCTGTGTTTTCTTGAGAGCTAGGTATATATTCTTCTGCACTTCCCTGCACTGTGCAAAAACATTTCTAACCTTCACTCACATTTTTTTAACTATATATAGATCAGTTTTTAAGACTTAGTTTTTCAAGAGAAGTGACTGCAAACAGTCAGGAAAGAGAACATTGTTTCGATACCAAGAGAAAATATATATTTTTTTGTTCTGTGTATAAAGATGTTGCAGTTCTCCTAAATGGCATTTTGGCAGAGGGGTTTGGGGGGGTGGGGGATGGAGAACACTACACCAGGCAAAAATTTATTTTTTTCAGCCTATTAAATTGTAATTTCAGCCTGATTGTATTTCTGTTATAATTAGGTATTCAGTTCTGTCAACAGGCTTGAGCAATTTGCTCTAGAAATTCACTTCCCTTCTGATTTAGAAGGAGCTACCTGTGAATGTTTTATCACCACGCATCCTGATGGTGTCCTGTGTTTCTCTCTAGCTTTGAAACAGAAGAGATGTCTGCAGATGATGTCACCATAGAGGCTACTTCATTCACTCCTCCCTCGTACTCAAGAGGATTGTTGCAGGCTGATAGAAACTATATTCCTTTAAGAACAAGAGTTTTCACCAAGAAGAAACAAAAATGGAGTAACTAGAAATTTAAGGCACAATTTTCAGAAATGTGGAGCCCTTCAGCCCAACTGAAGACAGCGGGGCTGTGGGTGAAAGTAGAATCTATATTTGAAAGAAACAAGCAAGAAGGGAAAACAGTAACATTATTACACCAACTAGCCCTAGATGGATCCTAATTCATCCTTACAATACCAAGTGGAAGGAGGGGGATTTTTTCTCCAACCTTGCCCCTGCTTCAAGCTGATCTTTTCATTACTTTTCTCCTCTATTTGCAAGTGAATGATTCACATAAACATCTGTCCATTTTCTGACAGAACCCTCTCTAAGGGGGATGGAAATCCTGATGCTTTCTCTACTCACCTGCTGTCTCTTCCCAGCTAGCCTTTTAAAGCACAGAGTTGTGTTTTGGTTTCTCTCAGCTCCATGCTGTTTCCAAGATTTGAGTGAATACAAACTGAACTGCAGAGTAGGTATCAGAATAGTCAGTAGGTGCTTAGCTAAAAGGAGCAGACCTTGTCCTGGAAAAAGTCCTGCAAGTCATTCTTAACTCCTTCTTGAATTGAATTTCCTGAGAATGGGTTTTGGGGTTTTGCTATCAAATATTAAATCATGCTTCATAACTTTTTCCGGAATTCTTTCTAGCTTTCGTGCCCTTCCTGAGGTGTGAATACCAACCACAGATACCATGTTGTAAGAAGAAAATCATCAGTGCCATGAAGAGACGAAATGGCTTTCCCATGCAATTTTCTGCTATTCCTCATCCCTTAAGAATGCGTTAGCAATGTTTGCTGAAACCATGATGTGAGCATGGCTCTTTTGAAAACTGCTAGATGAGAAGTTATTTTTAGCAGTATCTGCTATGAAAAATGATGATGATGAATGCAGAGAGATACTTGGTCAGTGGGAGGCGAGAAGGCAGGAATTTCAGGTCTTTCAGAGGCAGATTTAGAGAGAGTATATCAGACTATATCAGATTAATTGCAGGTGGAGTTTATGGATTCTTCACTTTCCATATCCTTAGCTTTTTCATTTTTCTTTTTCTCCTGCATCCTTAAGAGGGAAAAGCGGGTTGTGTTTAGTTGTTAGGGACTACAGCTCTCCACAGTGATGAAAGATGTTTTATTCCCATCTATTTCCATCACAGGGTCCTACAGGAGGACTCATTAAGTCTGTGGGCTCAATCAAGCACATGGCTTGGGAAGAGATTTCCTCAACAAAATCCTTGCTATCTTAAATACAAATAGCATGCAGAAGATGGGGAGAAATAACTGAAGAAATAAATTTCTGTCTTCACAGGGAGATGGTTTAGTATGCTTTGCTTTTCAGATGCCTGGGAAAGGGAAAAGGAATGTGCTCCCCTTAGAAGGCACACAGTAACCTGAAGACAGACAGAAAAAGTTCATGATTTTACTCTGGAAATACACTGCATTCCAGAGGGATGTCTGCTTCTCTTCAGTGTTTCGGAGAACAAGGTCACTATAAAGATACTTGTTTTGAAATTACAGTACCTGTCTCTCATGCCTCAGAGAATTGAAAAACCTCCATTGCTTTCAGAAACCTGAAAATGTACCTGAGGTCTGATTTTAATAGGTAGCCTGCGTACTGTGCAGATGAAGCTATTGAGAAGCTGCATTCTACCACAGCATTGAGTCCATCTGGGCTCTTTACTAGTGCTAACTGATTTGCAAGGTGCCATGAACTTTGTGTTTTATTTTTTCTGTTGCTGTTATTAAGCTACATTGCAGGAATTCCATTTATCTCAATGGCTCTGTTATAACATGTATATACTTCCTTATTAAATGAGGGTAAAGCACAAGAAAGAAGTGTTTTCTTTGTCTTCCAAGAACCCTTGCAAGGAGCTGGGCCATAATGTAGTTCTGATACAGAAAAACAGGAGAGATTTGTAAAGAGAGAACACATTTGTTGCATTTGAGTTATGTAATTTCAAGTCATAAAAATGAAAAACATGATGACTGCTTAAGGGTTGCATTTTTCATGAAGCTTCAGATAATGATTTTAATAAATTAACAGCTAGAAATGAGTATGTGCCATAGGTCTTTATAGCTTCTTAATTATAATATGTCCAACACAGAATATGAGCTTCTTTTTATAGATAAAGCTAAAAATCTCAGGAAAATAAGGAGTCCATTCTGATATCATTAAAATTACCAACTAGTTCACACATGACATTATTTAATTTGGAATTGTGCTGTACCCAATATGACATGGAAGAATGGTTTTAAAATTGTGCTCCAAAACAAAAAATATTTAAAATATATCAGAACTGCCAGTAAAAATACACTAGATATGCCATATGTCTATAATAATGGGTTTCTTGCTGATCTAAACTTCTCTTAAAAATAAGTTACTGGACCTATTTTGCAAAAGGAGTCTAATATTAACTTTATAGAAGAGATTTTTTTTCATGTTATTTCTGTAAAAGAAGAATTGGATCAAGGTATTCATAAAGGACTGGTTACTCTTTCTTTTATTAAGCTATAAGAAACTGTAAAGTGAGTATGGGGCAATAAGGAAACAGTACACTATCCATTCTACTGTTCAAGAGGTCTTTCTAAAGAAGATGAGGTAGAGAAGGAACACCGCAACATTTGAAAAAAATGCTTTCTCCTGTGCAAAGTTCATTGGTTTTGTTCTTTGTTCATTCAAATGAAAAAAAAAAAAAAAAAAAAAAAAAAAAAGAACAGTTAATACTCTAATTAAAAACATTTGCATCCTTGGCCAGGCTGGGAGAGTAAGGAGGAAAAGGCTGGAAAGTGGGGTTCTCCCATTCTGCTCTCTGCCATCACCCCAGCTGTCCATAAGCATACTCTCAGCATCCTTTCCTCTTCTCTCTCCTCGCTTTTTCACAGCACAGTTGAACACTGAAATCCATTTAATTTATAGTTCTACCAGTTCTTGTTCTTTCAAACCCTTCTCTTTGCTCTACCACAGTCAAAGCAAATAATTCAAAAAATGACTGATCATTTTTAATAAGAAATTTGCATGTATTTTAACTGTTTCACAAAACCAACCAAACAAAAACTCAAAAAATTACTTGGAGACATATTAATTCTATGCCACAGCTGAAGTTAAGTTGTTCAATCCCTCTGCTCCTATCTTTGTGAAACTTGCCATTGATTCTTGCTTCACAGATCTTAACATAGCTAGCATAGAAGCACTTGGACTTTCTTGGTGATGGTTGCACTGTAAAACCTGAGGAATCTCTAAAATGAAATAGGTGCATATAATTGTCCATTGCCATGGCTGGGTATATATGATGTGTCTCCTGGATAGCATGGGTTGCAGCTGAGCTCACACCCCGCTCTTCCTCTCAACAGGGCATTAAATTTGTCTCTAGCCTCTGTACTGCTGGTCATCTTTGTAAAATCTGCAGGAACTTCACAACTTCGAGACCTCTACCTGCCTGTCACATTTAGTTGAAATTGGCCAATATGTTCACAGTTCTACTGTGGCAAGATAGACAGACAGACACTGTAATATTATTAACCTTATTTTCATTGGAAGGAAGGCTAAAAAGAACCGTAGAAAACCAGGATCAGTGCACTCCACCCTCCCTTCTCAAAATGGCAATGTTTTCATTGTACATATGGAAAACTTTCTTTTTAAAACTAACCCAGTTCATCAGATTCTGAAGAATTTTACAGGATGTCATATTTTTAAACTAAAAACGAAACCTGGATTGAAGCAGGAAAGGGATTTCCAGCTAATTTTCTTTGACTAAACTGTTCAATAAAAGCTGGCCCAGAAAGTTATTTCATAATTTATGTCATACATTACTAAGCTTGTGGTTCTGGATCTTTGCTGCCCTTCTCCTGTGGGAGCAGTGTCAAGCAGCCCAGTGTTGTCCTCTGTGTTGGTCACCTCATTACTTTAGCAGAAAAAGAATTTGTGATCAGAAGCCTGGGAAGACATTAATTCAGATAAAAGAACAATGTAGTACACCACTTTAAAGAAAAAAAAAAAAAATTTGTCATGATCTTTCTGACCATCTCACAAAACACCATTACATCTGTGGGTTGTACATATATCTAATATTGTTCATGCTTTAAGCTCTGAATTTCCTGAGTCTTTCATGCTTGCTGTGAAGGTAACCACAGCACTATTTGTGATTATATGATTTCCTGTGGCTGGTTTGTACTGACTGTCTTACTCTAGCACAATTTTTGAGAACACATTCACAAAACATAATACAGCATAAAATGCTCATTTTCTCCAAACGATATAGAAAAACCAATCGGTGTCCCAGCATAGTCTTTCTTGTACTGTGATACACTGATATGCACAGACTTTTGTGGCACATGTTATGTTTCAGTATGAGTGAAGTGGACTTGTGTGTGATGGAAAAGTGTCATTGAATGCCAGGGCTTTTTCTTTCTACTCAATCTTTTTATGGCTTAAGAAATAATGGCCTTTTCCTGCTTTGGTCTTAGATTAAAATTTTGGCTTCTGCTATTTAATACAAAGCTATACATTTATGCACGTTACATTTTTATTGTAAGATAATGATTTATGAATTTTAAAAGTCAAGTATTCTGTCTCCCTAGGCAATCCCCTTTTCATTCTGTCCTGTATATTTCGCTCAGCTGACATTTAGAAATAGATTCTTTTCAAAATTTGCTTTTACAAATCATCCAGGGGAGTTTCTTCATTTTACACATTATCTTTATTTCTGTTTTCACTTCTGCTACTCTATTTTTCTTGGGTTTATTTCATTTTCAGATACTAAGGCACTCTTGCAATTTTTGTTTGAGAAGTCATTCTTTTAAAACCATGCACAAGCAAGACATCCAAAATAAGTATTTTTTTTTAATATTGTTTGAAATAGATGTCTTTGCTTATGTATCCCAAAATTGCAAGAAGAAGTAATAAAAATGGGTATGTTCAAACAAGGGAGTGAAGAAGAGAAGACTGAACTGCATTCCGGCAGCTGCTGCTGGCAATAAACCAGATTATTAGGGTCTGACTTTCATTTCCAACGTTTCTCTAAGCATTCTACCCTCTTTGGCACAAGCACAACTTTCACTGCAGTCACAAACCATGTCAGAAGTGGACCCTCTATACTGCATCTTGCTGGCAGATCTGATATATACACAGAACTACCAAGGTAAATCTCATCTTGAAGAGATTAGTGGGAAGCCCAAGCTCATAGTTTTAACAAAAAAATTTGACATTCTGAGGACAATAGGAGACGATTGAGTCCTTGCCATCACCACTCATTACCACTTATGGTAAATTCTACAATTTACTGTAACTCATGTTGATCTCTGTATTTATGAATTCATTTCAGATTAAACGGTCAGTATTTCAATGAGGTAAATAACCAAATGTGTTTTGTTCTTGCAATGCCACCTTTTGACACAGCATGTACATGGATGGAGTTAATCCCTCGGGTGTGTTTATTCTGTTGGTTAAGTAGCATTATGCCAGTTTCCTCTGCAGGAGCCACCTGAGTTCAAAGGTGTAATAGTCTCCTTATGATCATCTGCAAAAGTAACATCAATCATCCTTGATTTGGGGTTCAAGAGCAAAGCTACATCTGTAACTCAGCTTGCTTGCATAATTCTCAGTTCTTTGTCTTCCCTGTCATTTTTAGCCATACTCTTCTTGTCCTCTTCTTTCTTTATATAAATCCTTGAAAGACCACTTCCTTTGGCCGTCCCTTTCTTTTCTGTGTACCTAAGAATATTGACTTCTTTCTTCTTAATTACACTAGCAAAGTCTTTTGTGATACAGTCTCTTCCCAAGAGACTATACTTGCTTTCTCATACCAAATCGCTTCTAGGTAATACCCATGGAATATATTGTAATAATATTCCATTTCAGTTTCTTCTAGTCTCCGATCCTCTCCTTCAAAACACTGTTTTTACAGACATATGTAGATGATAGTTTTATGTGTAATTGTCTCCTTTGAAGCTGACCCTTTGAAGAAATCAATGAGCAATGGAAATCATAGGTGAGAAAATAGGTTTCATTTCAGTCATTACCCCTACCCTGCAATCTGGAGTATGAGTGCCAAAATGGTGTCAGTTGGAATAGAAGAGTCTCTTGGAGGCTCCAGCCAGCACAGCACAACCTCATCGCAGTGGAGGATGAAAACCAGTGATATTTAACACTTTACTTTTCCCCCTCCCTGGTGGAGAAGAAGATCTGGACCATTATTTCCACAGGTAAAAATGGAGCTTTTACTTCTACTTTCAGAGCTGTTGCCAGCTTTATTTTACTGGCAGTGCTAATGGTTTTCCTTCTCTTCCAGAATTGATGGCACCTGGCTGCCTTATGGCAGCTGGTCTAATTTTGACTGGAAGTAAATTACCTGAGCAAAGCTACCTCTGCGTTCTCTATGGTCAGGAAAGACTTCCCTCACAAGAGTTTAAAGTTGGAAGCCAAGGGGATTTGTAATCCTGGCTGGATTTTTAAAATCTCAGAATAGTCAGGTGATTTCTAACAGTCTTGTTAACACAGAAACACTTCTGTTTTGATGGAAGACTGAATTCCATTCAGAAAGCTGTTTAAATAAAACTATAATTTTCTCTTCCATTGTACGGAAACCTGTGCACGCAAGTAAAATGATTTTTTTTCCACAGGCTGTGCCTGTCAGAAAATTCATGCTAGAGTTATTGCAAAATCACATCTTTAATTTTCAGCACGCCATTTTTGTATATAGCAGTTTTGTGATTAATAGCCCTTAAGGGATTCTTTTTTTTGCTCTGAATTTATTTAAGTATTATTTGAATACAGGCAAACCTTTGGTGTTCACAACAGCCCAAAGCAATGAGTTTCATTGCTTAATTACATGCTTTATGAAATAGTACCTTCTTTTGTATGTGTTTATCTCATCTTTTATTTGATATTCTATAGTTCTTGCATTATGAGAGCGAGCAAATAGTTATTGCCTATTCAGTTTTCCCTGTGTCATTGCTAATTTACAGATCTCTGTCATCTCTTTCTTTGGGCTTCTGTTGTCCAGATGCAGACTCCTAGTCTAGTTAATTAGTCTTTATATGGAAACCATTCTTTACCCATAATAGTCTTCCTCTGTGCTTCCCATAGTTGTATTACACATACTTTCATTATTAGGGGGAAATACTGCACACATTATTCATAGTAAGAGGACACCATGGATTTGTTCATTGGTGTATTAGCCTATTCTTTCCCCGATAATTCCTAACATTCATTTTAACTTGTGGATCAATACCGAGCACTGAGTTCATGTTTTTATAGGACTGTCTGTTATAACTCCAACATTTTTTTCCCCTAAATATGACTAAGCTATTCAGGACTCATTCAGGACTGCTCATTATAAACACAATGTTAAGACTGAGCTGTGGTTACCATGTGCACCACTTTTACCTGCTAAGAATTTCATTTGACATGGGATCATTTAGTCACCCACCATCATGAAATCCTTCTGTAACATTTTTGCAGTCAGTTTTACTTCCTACTGTCCCAAGTAACTTACTGTCTTCAGCCACTCTGGGCACATCACTGTTCCCTTCTTTTTTCTAAGTCACTGGTAAACATTATGAACAACACAGGTCTAAGCACAAATCCATGTGTCTCTACTGACAGCTTTCCTCTATTGGGAAAACGGATCTATTCCTAATCTCACTTACTCTATTTTAACTAGTATTAAATAGTGTTTAATTTAATAACTGTATTTAACAATGTTAATCTGTGAGAAGATTTTATATCAGGTGACAGCGCTAATTATTTTTGTAAGCCTTTCATTGGGGAACTGGTCAAAATCCTTCTGGAAATCCAGGACAATCAGGCAGACCTGTATTGTTCACATGGCTAGCAATTCTTTCAAAGATAGGTTTATGATAAAAGACTTCACCTTACATGTTGACTCTTCCTCAATAGAGCACATTTATTGATGTCTCTACCAACTCCGCTTCTTTTTATAATTCATACTAGTTTGCCTACTGCATACATTATGCTGGTCTATAAACTCCCCAGAATTTTTCTGTAAGACCTGATGTCAATTCTGCCAATTTTCCTCTGGCACATCACCTACACGTGCAGAAAAGGGACAGGATTCTAGCATAGGAATCTCCCTGAACGCCTCCATGGTGAACCCAGAAGCAAAGTACCCATTTAATTATCTGCCATGGCCTTGTTTTCTTTGAAACCTTCTTTTACACATTCATCAATTATTGGCCACACAGACTCTGTCAGATTCTCATTCCTGATATATTTGGAAAAGGGTTTATTATTTGGTTTTATGTCTTACAGACTTTTTCCCCTTGAATGTATTTTGCCTTGCTTTATTGCATTTTTACCTATGGTTTCCAAAGTTTCTTTTTCTCTGTTTTCCATTTTACTGTAATTTATGCCTTTTGAAAGGTTTCTTTTGCCTCATAGTAGCATTTCTTATGCTGGTGTGAATGTGTTATCTAAAAATGTTATCTTTGTTTAAATGTCACACGGCAGTAGGATGTCATCATCACGGCTGTTAAATGGAGTCTTTCATTGTTGGGCTTTCCACCTTTGCAGCCTCTGTAATTTCCTTTAACACACCACATATGGCATCACCTTTCTGGTAAAATAGTCTATGCTCTCTTTTGATGGGATTCCATGTCTTCAGCCTCCCTTTTGAGTTTTGCTGACTTCTGTCCCAGGCTTAATCTGAGGATACAAAACTTTTATTGACATCAACCCAAAGGAAACATCACTGCAAATATCATACTCTTTCACATCCATTCTCCACTCCCCTAGTCTTTCCTTTAAATATTCTGCCAAAATCTCTTTAATTTTTACTGTCAATGATGTGGTATCATTTTAGTTTAAATGAACACCATCTTTCCTGAACAAGCTACAAAATTTTCCCCCAGTACTCACTGAATCTTGGTTCTTACTCCTTACACCATTTTCCCATCAAGACATCGTGACTTTCTGGCAGTATGCATGATTCTGGAAAAGAATTTTGGAAAATATTACTGTGACAGTCGTGGCCCTTTACTTCCTTTTTAAAAGCCCAAATTTTGACTCCATAACATGTTTCCTATTGTTTAACCTGTCATAGGTGTCCACACAAAGATTCAACCAATGAGACCTCTCCAGACTTGCTAAGAGCCCATCTGGACATCTTGTATTACGTTTGCACAGTGACCAGATGTTGTGGTTTAACCTGGCAGGCAGCTAAACACCACACAGCTGTTCACCTGCTCCCCAGTGGGATAGGGGAGAGAACCAGAAACAGGAAAGTAAAAGTAAACTTTGTGGATTGAGATAAAGACAGTTTCATAGGACAGAAAAGGAAGGGAAAATAATACTAATAATGATAAAAGAATATACAAAATAAATGATGCACAATGCAATTGCTCACCACCTGCCAGCTGATGCCCAGCCAGTCCCCAGGCAGCAGTCACTGTCCGCCAGCCAACTCCTCCCAGCTTTTATACTGAGCATGACGTCATATGGTTTGGAATAGCCTTTTGGTCAGTTTGGGTCAGCTGTCCTGGCTGTACCCCCTCCCAGCTTCTTGTGCACCTGGTAGAACATGGGAAGCTAAAAACCTGTCCTTGACTAGTGTAAGCACTATTTAGCAATGACTAAAACATCAGTGTGTTATCAACATTATTCTCATACTAAATCCAAAACATAGCACTATGCTAGGAAAGAAATTAACTCTATCCCAGCTGAAAGCAGGACAGTATCCACCCTTTATGCTATACCATCTACGTCATGCCCAGGTCCTACCCTTTCCAACACATTCCAATTAATCATCACCACTTTCCCTCTTTTGGTATATACACACAGATATCATTCCCTTAGTCTATGGGCCATCCCTCTGAAATGTCTGTTGAGTTCATTTAGTCCATGACTTTGGGTTCCATCTGTCATAACAGTCTTCCAGGGCAGGAGAGATGATATGAAGTGTTAGATTGTTGCATGCTGAAGCCAGTTCTGGTTCCATTACCGCTGCACTTTGCTCAGTTTCATCAAAGTTAATTCTTCATTAATCTGGGTGATTCTTACTGTAATACCATTGATATGGCATAGAACAACCATAAAAGAGATGACTAGTGTTGACTAACTAAGTGGCTTTTACTAAATGTGTATCCCAGTGTTTGAATGTCCCACCAACCCATTGCTCTCAGGGTAGTCTTTAACAGTCGATTGCATCATTCGATTTTCCCAGAGGCTGGCGCGTGGTAGGGGATATGCCATACCCACTCAATGCTGTGCTCTTTGGCCCAGGTGTCTCTGAGGCTGTTTCGGAAGTGAGTCCCATTGTCTGACTCAATTCTTTCCAGGGTGCCATGTGACTGTAAGACTTGCTTTTTAAGGCCCAGGATAGTGTTCCGGGTGGTGGCATGGGGCATGGGATATGTTTCCAGCCATCTGGTGGTTGTTTCTACCATGGTGAGCACATAGCACTTGCCTTGGCAGGTTTGTGGGAGTGCGATATAATCAATCTGCCAGGCCTCTTCATATTTGTATTTCAGCCATCGTCCTCCATACCAGAGAGGCTTTAACCGCTTGGCTTGCTTGATTGCAGCGCATTTTCACATTCATGGATAACCCGTGCAATAGTGTCCATGGTTAAGTCCACCCCTCGATCACAAGCCCATCTGTATGTTGCATCCTTGATGGCCTGAGGTGTCATGAGCCAACCGAGCTATAAATAATTCACCCTTATGTTGCCAGTCCAGATCCACCTGAGACACTTCAGTCTTAGTGGCCTGATCCACCTGCTGGTTGTTTTGATGTTCTTCAGTGGCCCAACTCTTGGGTACACGAGCATCTACGTGACGTACTTTTACAACCAGGTTCTCCACCAGGGCAGCAATATCTCGCCACAATGTGGCTGCATTGGCACAGTGGGTTTGCCTCCAAGCTGCCTGTTGCTCTGCTTCCATTGCTGTAACCATCCCCACAGTGCATTTGCCACTATCCATGAGTCAGTATAGAGATAAAGTACTGGCTACTTTTTTTGGTCAACAATGTCTAAAGCTAGCTGGATGGCCTTTACTTCTGCAAATTGGCTCGATTCACTTCCTCCTTCAGCAGTTTCTGCAACTTGCTGTATAGGACTCCATACAGCAGCTTTCCACCTCCAATGCTTTCCCACAAAACGACAGGACCTATCAGTGAACAGGGCATACTGCTTCTCATTTTCTGGCAGTTTATTATACAGTGGGGCCTCTTCACCACACATCACCTCCTCCTCTGGCAATACTCCAAAATCTTTGCCTTCTGGCCAGTCCATGATTACTTCCAAGATTCCTGGGTGATTGGGGTTTCCTATTCGAGGCCATTGTGTGATCAGTGCAACCCACTTACTCCACGTAGCATCAGCTGCAAGATGTGTAGAGGGGACCCTCCCTTTGAACAGCCCAGCAGCCCAGCCCAGCACCAGCAGTCGGGGTGCCGGGAGGAGCTGTGCTTCAGCAGCAGCCACTTCCAAAGTAGCTCAAACCCCTTCATATGCTGCAATATCTCTTTTTCAGTTGGAGTATAGCAGGCCTCAGATCCTCTGTATCCCTGACTCCAAAACCCTAGGGGTTGACCTCAAGTCTCTCCTGGTGCTTTCTGCCAGAGGCTCCAGGTAGGGCCATTCTCCCCGGCTGCAGTGTGGAGCATATTTTTTACATCTTGCCCTGCCTGGACTGGCCCAAGGGTTACTGCATGAACTATCTCCTGTTTAATGTGTTCAAAGTCTTGTTGTTGCTCAGGGCCCCACTTGAAATTGTTCTTCTGGCTCACTTGATAGAGAGGGCTTACAATCAGACTGTAATTCGGAACATGCATTCTCCAAAGACCCACAATGCCTGAGAAAGCTTGAGTTTCCTTTTTGCTAGTTGGTGGAGACACGGCTGTTATTTTGTTGATCACATCTGTTGGGATCTGATTACATCCATTTTGCTATTTCATTCCTAAAAACCGGATCTCCTGTGCAGGTCCCTTGACCTTCCTCTGTTTTATGGCAAAACTGGCCTTCAGAAGGATTTGGACTATTTTCTTCCCTTTCTCAAACACTTCTTCTGCTTTGTTGCCCCATACGATGATGTCATCAATGTACTGCAGGTGTTCCGGAGCTTCACCCTGTTCCGGTGCCATCTGGATCGGTCCGTGGCAAATGGTAGGGCTGCGTTTCCACCCCTGGGGCAGCCAATTCCAGGTGTACTGAATGCCCCTCCAAGTGAAAGCAAACCGTGGCCTGCACTCTACCACCAAAGGGGATTGAGAAAAATGCATTAGCAATGTCAGTTGTGGCATACCACTTGGCTGCCTTTGACTCCAATTCATATTGAAGTTCTAGCATGTCCAGCATGGCAGCACTCAGCAGTGGCGTAACTTTGTTCAGGCCCCAATAGTCTACTGCTAGTCTCCACTCTCCATTAGACTTTTGCACTGGCCATATGGGACTGTTAAAGGGTGAGCAAGTCTTGCTGATCACTCCTTGGCTCTCCAGTTGACAAATCAGCTTGTGGATGGGAATCAGGGAGTCTTGGTTGGTGCGATATTGCTGCTGGTGCACCATTGTGGTGGCAATCGGCACCTGTTGTTCTTCGACCCTCAGCAACCCCACCACAGAAGGGTCCTCTGAGAGATGGGGCAAGGTAGACAGCTGTTTGATTTCCTCTGTCTCCAAGGCAGTTATACCAAAAGCCCACCGAGACCCCTTTGAAATACCCTCTCCTGAGATAGTGTATGCCAAGGATGCACGGAGTGTCTGGGCCAGTCACAATGGGGTGCTTCTGCCACTCATTCCCAGTTAGGCACACGTCAGCCTCCAATACAGTTAGCTGTTGGGATCCCCCTGTCACTCCAGAAATACAGATGGGTTCTGCCCCTGCATAGCTTGATGGCCTTTAGGGTACACTGTGCACCGTGTCCACTAGAGCCTCATACTCCTGTGGGTCTGATGTGCCAGGCCATTGAATCCACACAGTCCAGTAAACCCAGTTCTCTCTTTCCTCCACCTGGCTGAAGGCAGGGCCCCTCTAATCCTGGTCATAGTATTCTTGACTCACTTCTTGTAAATGCAAATCAAAAGTCCCTTTTTACGATTGGAAGTAAAATCAGTCCTTCTGCTCTGTCTGAGAAACTGCCCACTGGAAACTGGAGCAGCAATTTTCCTGGAAGAACCCCCTTTTGTGATAGTTTTTCCTTGCAACTCATATACCCGTGCCTCTAGGGTTGAGGTAGCTTTTCCATCCCACTTCCTTATATCCTCTCCATGGTCACGCAGGTAAAACCACAGGGTGGGCCATGATGTGTATCCACTATATCCTCTCTCTTGAGCAGAGGGATATTTACTCCTCATGGCTGAGATACTGGTCCGTACAGGTGGGGAGCAGGACATATAGGTCCTGCACTTGGGATGGGGCAACCCCCAATATCAATACAGGCTGGGAGATGAAGGGATTGAGAGCAGCCCTGCAGAGAAGGACTTGGGGGTACTGGTGGATGAAAAGTTGGACATGAGCCGGCAATGTACGCTTGCAGCCCAGAAAGCCAAATGAATCCTGGGCTGCATCAAAGAAGCGTGGCCAGCAGGTCGAGGGAGGGGATTCTGCCCCTCTATTCTGCTCTGGTGAGACCTCACCTGGAGTACTGCGTCCAGCTCTGGAGCCTTCAGCACAAGAAGGACATGGACCTGTTGGAGCGGGTCCAGAGGAGGGCCACAAAAATGATCCGAGGGCTGGAGCACCTCTCCTACGAGGAGACGCTGAGAGAGTTGGGGTTGTTCAGCCTGGAGAAGAGAAGGCTGCAGGGAGACCTTATTGAGGCCTTTCAGTACTTAAAGGGGGCCTACAGGAAGGATGCAGAGAATCTTTTTAGCAGGGCCTGTTGTGACAGGACAAGGAATAATGGATTTAAACTAAAGAAGAATAGATTTAGACTGGACATAAGGAAGAAATTTTTTACAATGAGGGTGGTGAGGCACTGGAAGAGGTTGCCCAGAGAGGTAGTGGAGGTCCCATCCCTAGAAACATTCAAGGTCAGGTTGGATGGGGCTCTAAGCAAGCTGATCTAGTTAAAGCTGTCCCTGCTCATGGCAGGCAGGTTGGGCTAGATGGCCTCTAAAGGTCCCTTCCAACCCAAAGCATTCTATGATTCTATGATTCTATACCCTCTTTGAGTTGCTGGAACTCCCGGGACAGTTTTTTGGACAGTTTTTCCACAGCCAAGACTCAGGCCTGTAGGGAAGAAGACAGTCTTTCTTCATATTGCTGGAGTTGGCCAGCCAATTCATCCACCGTTGGTTCCTTTCCATCTTTCCAGGTCATTACTGCCAATGAGTTTGCATGCAATGATGGTGCGCTCTGTACCAACTTCCGCCACATGGGTTGTGTGCACTGGACTTCCCCTGGATCTTTGGATAACTGCTTATTGTTCAGGTCATCATATATCACCTCCAGCACAGCTAATTCCCTCAGGTACTGGATACCTCTCTCCATGGTGTTACACTTGCCTGGGTGACATATCTTCCTTGAAGGGATACCTTTCCTTCACACCTTTCCTTCAGCCTCCAGAGGCTGAGGGCTTGTTCCCCTTTTCCAATCACTTTGTCAGTGCCCCCTTCCCTGCAAAGGGATCCCAGCTGCTTGGCTTCCCTACCCTCTAATTCCAGGCTACTGGCCCAGCTGTCCCAGCATCAGAGCAGCCAGGTGATGATGTGCTTGCCTGGACAACAACTGAAATCTTTTTTCATATCTCGCAGCTCACTCAGGGATAGGGATCAGGTGGTTACCAATTCATTTATGGGTTCTGCCTCTTCCTTCTGTTCTCGTGATGGCCCAGGTTCATCTTCATCCCTTACTAAATGAGCTGATTTTCTTGTGTATTTCTTCTTGTGTATAGGGGCGACTGATACCAGCACGGGTTGGTTCTCTGGTTCAGCTGCAGTGCCTGTTGCTGGGGTTGGAGTAGCTGCAGTGCTTGTCATGGGAGTAGATCTCTGGATGGTACTCTTAAATAGTTGTTTAACCCTAAACAAGACCTCAACCAAATTGAGGAGACTTAGCAATGGGAACATGCTGGTTTGAACATCCCAAGGATATTAAAAAATCTCAAGAGCCGTTCTAACTAGCCTGAAGGAGAAAGGGAAGGGGGAGCAGGGGAAAGTGTCCCCTCCTGTCTCCCCCATAGATTGGTTCTCTGAGGAGAAGAGGTAAAATGTGTAATTAGTAATAGTTTCCGAGAGATGGCTCCCAAAGTACAGGGATGACTGATGGCAGTGCTGAGTACAATCTCATGACCGGTAATTTTATCATACCATAAGCCAGTGTTACACAGTACAGCAAATTGATAACTATAATCCAGCTCCCAGAGGTGATAAACAGCACCACAGGGAATGTATATGGCAAGTAAGGTGTTACACAGCACAACTCTGAGAACAAGCACAACAACCCTGAGAGCAAATAAATCAACATTGCAACCAGCAACTATTAAACTAATGTAATGAATGCTGATCACAAATTTGTTTTAACACACTCTGGTCAGATCTGTCATTATCTCAAACCCTTCATGCCCCACGTTGGGTGCCAAAAAGGACTGTTGTGGTTTAACCTGGCAGGCAGCTAAACACCACACAGCCATTTGCTTACAGCCCCCCACCCTCCCCACCCCCACCCCGGCAGTGGGATGGGGGAAAGAATCGGAAAAAAAAAAAAAAAGTAAAACTCGTGGGTTGAGATAAAGACAGTTTAATAGGACAGAAAAGGAAGGGAAAATACTACTACTACTACTACTAAGAATAATAATGATAAAAGAATACACAAAATAAGTGATGTGCAATGCAATTGCTCACCACCCACCAACCAACTGATGCCCAGCCAGTTCCCAAGCAGCAGTTCCTGCCCCCTGGCCAACTCCCTGAAAAAGTCCTTTAGTGTAAACAGTACTTAGCAATAACTAAAACATCAGTGTGTTATCAATATTATTCTCATACTAAATCCAAAACACAGCACTATACCAGCTACTAGGAAGAAAATTAACTCTATCCCAGCCAAAACCAGGACACCAGACAAGCCACCCTCCAGCCTTCTTCAACATTACAAACCTGGCTATCACCTTCCAAATGCTGTCAGCTGGGGTCCCCATCCCACACTGCTTCATTTGGGTTTGTTTGTCTTTTTGCTGTTCAGGCCTGTCTGACTTCTCTTGTTTTGACTTAACTCTGCTCTTAAGGAGGGAGAGAATGTCAGCTCCTTGCCCCTGTAGTTGAACTGTCCTTTACTTGTTGGCTCACTGTGTGCTTTACCTGAACCATGGGAATTTTCTGGCTCACACATTCACATATGTGGCAGGACTTCTATACCAAAGATAACCTAACAAGGCTGCTTTCTTTGATTAGCCGTTAGTGCTTCTATTTAATTACAGATGATTAGTTGGCTGTCACTATGTCCTATACCTTTTTGCAAAATTCCTAAGCCAGTTTTGTACTTCAGGGTTTGGGATTAGTTTAGCCAGCTGCTTGAAATGTGTAGATGTGTTTTGAACTGTGAGTGAAACACCAAGTTCCTGGGCTCTAAGATGCTTTTGATGAAATATTGATGAAATTGCCAAGTTGCATCTGCTGTTTCTCTAAGCTTGGGAAGGAGAATAGGGACTGAATCAATGTTGCTACTGTGAGAACGCAGATTAAAATTAAAGACAGATACAGATACCCACATGAATTATGTGGGTAAATCATCACTTCCACTTTAGCCAGAAGCCTTCTCTGTTACAGGGAACATAGTGAGTTAGTAGGAGGAAAAATCTATGTAACTAATAGAGTAATATTCTCTAAAGATGTAAGAGTTTTGATAAATATTATTGAGTAACACCATTTTGTTTTCCTGTTTTGGTTAGCTTGTTGGAAAACTGAGTATCGCTTAGGACAATTTAAAGTTCATTTATTCACATCGTGACATGTTTTAAGTGAAGCTAAATATGCTAAATCCCACTTTTGTCTAAACTGGTACCTGGGTTTCACTAGCTCCTGACAACTCCGCTACAGCTAGTCTGTGGAAGGCAGAGCTCAATAGCAGCAGTTGTGTAGGGGGATCAGTCATTATACTTGTTGTCTGTCACCTCACCATTTGTTAATTTATTAAATATTTCCTCTAAAAGATAGAAACTTTTCCTTTATTTCCTATTCCATGGCCTCTTCATGAGCTTTCTTTGTTGCTACTGTAAATTTCAATATAGCTGTTGGCCTTGCTTTACCTCTGTTAATGAGGTCTTCTTTTAAATATATACTTAGTCTGCATCTGTCATCTTTTGCATCCAGGCTGCTTAGAGAAATGCAGATTACTGATTTAGTTTTTTCCACCCTCTGACTCTGTCTTCCTCTCAGCCTTTTGCAGTTCTCTGCCATCATCACCTGACTCTCTTTTCCCTCTTCCGAAGGTGCATCAAAACTTAGTTATTCTGATAAATCAAAGAAATGACCTGACATTAACAAAATGAAATCTTAAGGAGACGAACACAAGGCAGCACTCTTAACAGGGAGGAATTGTGTGGATGAAGGTGAATAGCAGCAGTGACAATATAGAAGGATTTGGCTGCTTCAGCAGTCAGGAAGCAAATCTGTCTCAACAGTGCAACGTGATGAAAGCCCCAGATCTCTCCCTGCAGTGCATTGACCAAACTGTTTTACATTAGACACAGCAATGAATGAGCTTTGTGTACCTGGAGCACAGCAGCAGCTTGTTAGGTGCCACACGCCACGGAAAATGTAGACAGACAGCACTGAGCCCAAGGAAGAGCAACAGAAGTGACATAAGGAAGGGCTGAATGATGAGTTCACTTAGCCTAAAGATAAAGGAGATAGGATGGAATAGCAGTGGGCATAACAGTCTTCTCAGTGGTATCTTGAAGAAGAAAAGTGAAGGGCAAAGCAAGAAGAATTCTGCATAATTTACAGCAGAAGATGTAAATCAGACATGCAAGAGAAGTGGCAAGGGTCATCAAGGGTAGAGTAAATCAACGCTTGCTGGGGAGGCTGTGGACTTTGCTTTTCTGGCAGGCTTATAAGAACATACTATACAAATGTCTCTCAGGGACACACTGGATGAGCTTTTTCCTTTTTTCTTTTAAAATTCCTCATCTCTCTGTATTTCCTTAAGCTGCCTTATTCCCTGCTTCTGACTGTCCTGCCTTTCCTACTAAATTAGCCAGTCATTAATGCTATCCCAGTTCTTTCTTGGAGGATGCTGCAACTGCAGTCATTAAAATCACTGACATGGATCTGAGCAAGTAAATGAGCTGCACACCTTGAAAGCTTCTTTGCTAGGAACTGTACAAGTGTTATAAGCTGATAAGCACAGCTCTGTGCAGTGAATACTGGTACCATTTAAAAAGCTATTGTGTCTCCAGAAAACTGTGCTTCCCTGAACCCTCAGAAATGAAGTGCTGCAGACTTCCTCCTTTGCACCTGTGTACAGTGCAGCAGTGCAGCATGGTTTTCTTTTCCTTACCCTGATCTGAAGGTGTTCCTGAGCTCAAATAAGTGAGCTCTGATTTTAAAACTTCAGGACTACAAGTAAACCTAGGCAATGGCAGAGAAGACCCCGCTGTCTTCCTGAAATGTGGCCCAGTACACAGCAATATTTTCCATGTGAGGAGTCCTCACTGCAGTTTATTCTGGGGCTGTGGATCAAAATGGTATTAAACATGTGAGAAAAATGCCTGCTTTTATTAATCCTTGTGATTTGTCTCTCTGTTATTGCATTTCAGGTATGCCTGCACGCCCTGTGCCTCCAACTGACTTGGTGTTTGGACCATCACACAGAAGTTGCACCTCAAATATTTGAAAGAATGAGAGAAATTATAACTGTAGTGCTCAATGTCACCAAAACCAGAGACAATGACTTCTCTGCAGGAGCCAGAGTCACTGTTGTCTCCTACACCTTGGTTGTCCACAGCCTGGTCTGCTTCTCAGAGTCCTGCAACAAGAATAAACACCTCAGAGGTTGTAAAAATGTGAACTATCAGAGATCCTCAAGTGGATGTAATATTGGCAATGCACTGAGGTTACTGCCAGAAACTTTTTCAAGTGAATTATCTGAGGTCCTAACAGAAGAAAGAGCTGCACATTTCAGCCAGATCCCACCACAAATATGTCTTCTATTAAACACTGCAGTCCTGAAGTACAGTGAATAGGATATTTTTCCTGTCATTTTTTGCTTTTAATGATATCCCCAGCAATGGGAAAGTGTTTGAGGTAATAAATTTGCTAACTTTTTTTTTTCCCCTGCAGTCAACAAAAAGACCTACACAGGCTAAGAAAGATGTAGAAGAGGACAGTTGACAGTTTAACAAAGCAATGTGGAAGGGAGAGATAACAAGCAGGACTGCAGGTTTCTGTTCAGAATTAGTTTCAGTGCATTACATTGCAAGAATCAAAACACTTGAATGTGGAAATCGGTAGTTAAGAAAACTTAAGGCACCTAAAGAGTCTGGTAAAGAATAGTCTGAATCTGGCTGCCTCCTTATGGTTAGTTGAGAGCATAAATCCATAACAAAGCTTTTAAGTGTAACAACAACAAAAAAAAAAATCATGTTTTTCCCACTACTTACTTTCATGCTTGCCTGTTTTCCTCCCTTTTGCCACACCTAATCAATTCTGGTGTGTGTTAGTAGGTTGACAAGAGTGTTTATAAGGTTTTTTTGCAAGCCATGCCTTTAACGACTTCCTGCCAATTCTTACAGGGTTGTGTAAACCCCTGTGCCCTCTGACTGCCCCTCATTACTTGGATTAGTCCTTTGAATTCCTGGCTGTGCTGAATGCTGCAGGGATTCAAGGCCAGTCACTGGGTGAGTGTATTTCTAACTTTTCCTACATTTCTTTCTCTTTCAACCTTGAGCTCTGCTCCCATGGAGTAATTCCACATTACTGCTTTCTTTTCCATTTTTGCTATCAACGTAAACTCCTTTGAAAGGTTGTCTAATATCTGGTGAGAATGCTTTATTTTAAAATATCATTTATAAACTTTGGGGACCATATTTGTCCTAGGCGTGACTGGTGTAACATGGTGTCCTGGTTTCAGCTGGGATAGGGTTAATTTTCTTCCTAGTAGCAGGCATAGTGCTGGGTTTTGGATTTAGTAGGAGAAGAATGTTGATAACACGCTGATGTTTTAGTTGTTGCTAAGTACTGCTTACCGCTAGTCAAGGACTTTTCAGCTTCCCATGATCTACCAGGTGCACAAGAAGCTGGGAGGGGGCACAGCCAGGACAGCTGACCCAAACTGCCTAGAGGGCTATTCCATACCATATGGCGTCATGCTCAGTATGTAAACTGGGGGGAGTTGGCTGGGGGGCAGTGATCGCTGCTTGGGAACTGGCTGGGCATTGGTCAGTGGGTGGTGAGCAATTGCATTGTGCATCACTTATTTTGTATATTATTATTATTATCATTATTATTTTCCCTTCCTTTTCTGTCCTATGAAACTGTCTTTATCTCAACCCACAAATTTTACTTTTTTTTTTTTTCCTTTTTCTGATTCTCTCCCCCTTCCCGCTGGGGAGCAGGGGGCAGTGAGCGAACAGCTGTGTGGTGTTTAGCTGCCTGCCAGGTTAAACCACAACATCTGGTCACTGTGCAAATGTAATACAAGATGTTCTTATTTTGGTTTTGTACTTGTTTTTAATTAACGGACAGAAACTGCTGACCCTGTAGTGTGTCCATAAAAAGATTCCAGCGAAGGCTTCTCATGGCATGAGCCACAAAGAGGTGTGAAGGATGTATAAATGGGGGACAGACTCTTTTCTTTAATCTTTAACTGCTCGGCAGATTCTTGATAGAATAGGTTCAGAGGAAATAATATACTGTAACTGACCCAATACCTTGGCTCTCCACTATGGCCAGCAAATGGATATTGAAAAGAAAGAATTTTTTAATTTTAAAAAAAAAAAGTTTTAATCTCTAGGCAAACATTAAAAAATTAACTGCAGCTCTGCTAACCATTGCTTCCCATGGGTGTAAATAATTTGTGTTACGGATGCTGTGTATGCAGATAAATCCGATGCTTTTAAATCTATCAGGAAGACAACTTTGAGAAAGAGAGCAATATGGGCAATGTAATAACAGTGGAGAAACGTACCCTTGTTATTGCTCAAGCTTAAGTGTATCAATGTTATGAACAGCAGAAAATCAAAACCTTTGAAAGTGAGTTCAAATTCTGATGATACATTTGATGGTAAACTTGATTTCTTTGTTCCGCTTTCTTGACAGGCTCTTCCAACAGTCACCACCCAGAAAGTCTTAATGAGAGGCACAGGACACACAGCCTCCAGTGAACTGGCCTCTAGCCAACAGACGCAAGGCTTTTGTGAGCCCAGACATTCACCTTTTTGATTTGACATAGGCAGGCAGAGCGGAGATGGTGCACCACACTGCTTGCTTCCAAGAAAAGTTTTGACGCTGCACGCATCAATGTGGGTGCTCACGTGCATGTGCACTAACGTTTGTGTACACACACACACACGCGCGCGCGCTTTATCCTTCATATTGGCATTGTTCCTTTTACACTGGGGCCCTTTGTGGTGAGCTGTGTTTACTTTGGATGGTAGAAAATGGAACAGGAAACATGAAGCCCCCATTAAGACTGTGGGCAGTTGCCTGTGGTGGGAAATCCCTGTCCTGCCGGTGGCAGAGGAGACAGGCTCCATTGCATTAGCACCAGCTGCTGACTTGTCCCTGCTTTAGCAACTGCCAAGGAGCGGGCCAGGGTGTTTGGAATAGCTTCAACCCTGTCGAGGCCACCTCTCCCAGCAGCAGCTGATGACATCTTCAAGCCCTCTCTTTGGCAGCAGGCATAGAAAGCTGTGCTCCTCTCCTTGCCCTCTCTGCCCCCCACAACACCGGCAAGCCTTCACCCTTCCCCTCTCCTCTCCTCCCCGCCACCATCCCGGGAGCTGCGAGACCCTGGCTAGGGCTGGGAGAAGAGGCAGATTCTGGGTCACAGGAATGGAGCTGGGCTGGAGAGGAGGCCCCACCAGGGCACAGCCTTAAGGGCGACAGAAAGAGATGCCTTTAACATGCATAACACTACCCACAGTTCCCAAACCACCTCTGCATAACTGACATTTTCCCCACACTGTTGAAAAACCTTGAGTTGCCTCTAGCCAGAGACATGACTTTCTGCTACGTGAAAGATGTTTTTGCAGGCATTTGAATCTTCCTTATGGCTTGTCCCGCAGCTGTGTGTTTTTCTCTTTTCTGTTAAGGATGATTCACCAAAGTGACTCGGGGTGGCTGAAATAATGGCTTAAGGTGGCACACCGTTTGCACATTCAACAAAAGCACTATGGGTGTGAGCTTTGCTTCTTCTCTGGTTGGTATAATAGAGAGAATACACTAAGTCTTGTTTTTAAATATATACATGTAGATGTAGCCATAAGTAAGCTCTTCTGACTTTAGTGGATGAGGAAAGCGCTCGGTAATTTACAGTATCAAACGAGTTTGAGTTTTTGTTCTTGAAATATAGTTTGATAGTCTTAAGACATCATGGGAGTTTTGATCTACATTAACCCCTTGGGAGCTGCTATAGAACTTCTGTTTAGTTGGATTTTTGTACATAGTCTTTTATTGAAATAGCTTAGTGAATTTTTATACACACCCCTGCCCCCCTCTAGTAAGACAAAGACTCTGAGGTTCAAGTGGTTAAAAAAATATGCAATATATTTTGGTAAACATACAAAAAAAAGGGAAGAGGAAAATATTTCTATATAGCAGTTTGCTGAACCGAACAAGACAAGATACTGCAAATGGATAGAAAATAATCAACATTTCCTTTCTCACTTCATTGCATAGTTGATGAAGTGACCAAATGTTTCTTGACTGTGCTTTCTGAGAGACAAAATTTCTTCCCTTATGTATATTTGTGCTCTACGCAGAAAGTGTTGAAAGACTACCACAAGATCACTAGGGATAAAAACTATCACCTTCAGAAGACACAGGCTTTAAGTGCATTGACCCAGTTTTCCAAATACTTGTGACTGGCTATAATGTTATAAATTGCTTTACTGGAGCCAACAGGCTAGTTCTCGTGATGACAGAGCACATCTAACATCAGGTATTCAAATCAACAATGTCTACATTCACTGAAAATATAAAAAACACCTTAATATTTGATCTAGATATGAACAGACTGCCATCTCTTAAAAAAAATAAAAGTAAAAAGGAAGAATCAAAAGTCTGTAAGACATGTTACAGCATCTCAGAAAGAGGAACTACTGAAACTGTAACCATTGTGCTGCCTGACAATACTGACGTTTCTAAAAGCTCAGCCAAAGCTCATTTCCGTACAAGTGGTGCCACTGAAGTCCAACAAGATTTCTTATGAGAATGGACATTCATTCCACAACATTACTATATACAGGCAAAATCCACAGATGTGGAGTTTACTGGTTATGAAGCTTCATTGCTTGCTGCAGTTTATAACTTTTTAATGATCACTAGAAAATATTTTAACATTGTAGAGGTAAGATTATAATGCAAATTCTTTTTATGCTACAGCCACCATACGAAACAGTCCTGTGTCTGATGCAACTTAAAATATCTTATAAGCTTCATATGGTGTCAATGCATTACAATACCTAAAAATAAAACCTGTTCTACTTCTTCCATCAAACTATTTTGTCAAAGGGCAAAACCATTAACCAAACAATGTAACTGAAGCAGTGATTCCTCTCAGCTGTGTAAGGACCTGTCTAGAACCGCATGCCAAGCGGATGCAAGAGTAGTACAAACTTGACTTACCACCCTTTTCCTTGCTACTCTGCAATACAAATGGACTGAGAAAACCTACCTTATTCCTGAGTTCATACAACATAAAGAGGCAAAATATTTAATCTCATATGCAGCATCAGCTCCTCTATACAAGTGAAGAAAAAAGTTTGTGTAGCACCAACAGAGAGCAGAAATTGTGAGAAGGTCTGCATGGAAATGTCATGCTGTTCTTGAGCGCTCTCCCTCTTTGGAAATGTTAAACTTAGGACAACTTCTACCTGCTGCACTAAATTATCCAAGCAATGCAGTCTCTAATGAAAAGCAGGTAGAGTCTCTAAAAGCAGTCATCCTCAGTCAAGCTTCTTTTTCCAGTGAATTCTAAGACTCTTTTTAAATAAATCACCTATTTGTTGCAGCGTCTTTTCAGAGAACCCAATTCTCAAGTTAAGAGCATTCCCAGCTTCCAGCAGACACTCTGCAGAGCAGTAGGCTTCCATTTTTTTCCAGCCATGCTCAAAAAATGTATGTCAAATTAGTACTGTTTGTCATCAGTCACCTTCTGAGTCCATCCATGGAGAGGTGGTGAATCACCTGGTTTATGGGTAAATAACCGTGTCCCTGTGAAGCAGAACCTGGAAATGCAGGTAAAGAATGAGTTACTTCATTGGATAAAGCTTAAGACAGGGAGACTGAAAAGGATTTGGAAATCTGAAAATCTGGATCAGACAGTGGAAGAGTGGTGAGAAAGTTTACTGCCCCTGTCTGGCCTCCAGAACTGCCTCTTACATGAAGATTGCATGATGAAAAAAATGCTTCCTGCTGAAACCTTGTGCTTTGGCCGTTTCTGATATCCATACTGAATGACAGAGAACACTATCCTGGTGCTGCTGTTCTAGGTTCCCAGGACATCAGAGCTCAGCATTAGACTCAAGAGCAAGCTGGATGCAAGGCACAAAGTACAGCCGAGGATGTGATACAAGGTTAAGCTGATCTCAAACTACAATTAACAGCCCAATGGCTCTGGCAGCCAAAACTACAGAATCGCTGCAGAGAAAGAATGGATATAAAGAGAGCCAAGTACCAAACAGGGAAGCTCAAGTGGACTTTATTATAGTTATTAGAATGTACAGGGACATTAGTGCACTGGTTCTTATTTCATTTCTCAAATTCAACATAGGAGCAGTCAGACGCTGAAGTATTTGTACCAGCTCTTTGCACGTTTAGAATGTGTAATGTGGGATGTCTTTAAATAACTTTCTGAAATATCCTTGAAGAACAATGTAGTCAAAACCAGGCTAAATGATTTCTTCATAGACTGCTTAGTATTTCAAGGAAATGCTATAGATACCAAACATCTTTTATTAAAGAAGTGATTAAGAGGTGCTAACAGGGTGGTAGGATACAGATAACCAATTTTATCATCACCTTTACAGTCTTTAAAGTCCATTCTATTCCATGATCTGGAAACAGTCCTTGAAAACTTCATTATAACACTATTTCTTTATTACAAATATTTACATACTATATATTAGTACAACTTTTATTTCCACACTTTGACAATTCCATCCCTTGATGCAGTTACTATAAATCCTTGTGTGGTCTGGAAAGTTGCGATATCTGTGATAATATCATGATGTCCAACGGGGAGAGACTCTGGACCCTTCCGAGGGGTCTCATCAGTGGGACCCAGTTTTTGCTTGTTTTGAATTTCCTGTACAAAAAGAAAGCGAGAAATATTATTTACAGAAAGGTAAATATTTTCAAAGCGGAATTATCACACAAAGTTGTAAGAAGATCAAAAAACCAAAAAACCCCAAGATCTCCCCCCCTTTGATGGTTTTCTTAGGATTACTCCTTGGTTCATTTCTTTTAATCACACACAATGTAAGTCTTAAACTGAACTGATATTACAGCTCTCTGATTATGAGAAATAAAACATTCTTTCTCTATTTCTTTCAACGACACTAACTACTAAGATTTGATAGTCCGGGGGGGGGGGGGGGGGGGGGGGGGGAAGTGCTACAGCGACACTTACATCTTAGCTTCCCAAGGGTTTTATAAAAACTGGTTTAATAGCATGAATATAATTAAGAATTTCACATGAAACACTCAAAAATCATAGTGCATAGACAGACCCTCACTGACTTGGATGTTTGTTTTTTTTTTAAACAGTCACCTTTGAAGTATCATTCATTCAATTGCACTGAAACAAAACACTGTGCTATTCAACACCTAGCAACGCTGCCCATTCCAAAAGTCACTCTGAAGGATGTAATAAAAACTGCAGCGTTCTGCTGCCATGTTACTTTGGTCCCAATACATCTCACAATGCCTTGCTAAGATCCTACACCAAAGACATTCCAAAGACTGATCAAAATCAAGTGTTAAGACACTAGATTTCAGTATCTCAGAAGAAACATGACTCTGGCTTCTGCATGTAAGTATTATTTGGTAAGCCTAATTCTGTCAAAAACAACTGTTTTATTTTTTTTCAAAATAACTTCTTCCTAACTGCCTGAAAATGCAATGCTGACACCATCCATAAAAGGTAAGAGTGAGATAGTTATAATTAAATCCATCATGCAATTAATATAACCCACGGTGCCACCCAAAAGGCAGGCAGAATAGGTGTCTATCAAACAAAGCAAAATACCTGAACCACCTCCGTGCCCTCAATTATCTTCCTGTAGTAGGAAACAGATGGGCAATTAGAACTTCCGGCAACAACATATGATCTCTCGGGGTAGGCTAGATCCCAAAACCTAAATGCAAAGAAAAAAAAAAAATCAAGTTGAGATGTTCAATTTTGTCAGCTTAATACAGCTGTTGAAAAGCTGTCTTGCTCTTATGATGAAAATGAGTGGGCACAAATGCTATACGCTTTCTACACTTAGTGGAAGACAGTGATGCAGAGAAATCAACGTTCATATCAAGCTTACACGAGTTACCGTTTTGTTTCACGCAGCCTTTACAGAAGGGTACATACTGTGTTTCAGAGAAGCACCAAGTTTTGCACTACTTTTGCTGAGAACAATTCTCTCAGCTCACTGATGCCTACTAATGAACACATCTTCAGCATTATTGTTTTGAATTCTTGGAGGTTACTTATGCAATGCTTAGCAAAATTTAGTATACCAGCAGGGGTTGAGGGGAAGGTTTCAAACAAAAATGTTGTTGGTTTTATTACCTTATTTTCATGTCTGAGCCTGCTGTCAGTAATATGGGATTACCAGATGCTGGACTACAGTATATTCCATGGATGCTATGAGGAGAAGGCTAGCAGGGAAAAGGGATATGTAAAAATAAATTATCACCAATAGCTGTTGCCATGCTTCACAAAGGGAATGCATTCTTTACCACATTCATCCCTCCATCCAATTTCCAAATGTTTCTGACAAATGCCAAGTTATTTTGTTAACAGACCACATCTTAATATATTAAGGTAAATTGCTTCCTTTTATTCCTTATGTTTCATAGAGCGATGCAACAGATTTAACTCTGCATAATGCTTTTTTGGAATCTTGGAAATTACATTCTCAATGATGGCAAATGAGAAAGATTGTTTCTAACACAATCAGGCAAGCGAATCATGCTGAAAAGCATGTGGGTGCTCAAATTTTTATGCTATGAAGGCATTAAGGGACAGACATGTAACAGAAATCTAACTTGAATCACAAGTACCCTGTGTGCAAAGTGTGTGACCAAAATGAATTCAGCCTGCAATCTTTGTAGCATGTACAAATTCAAGTTTAGGTAGATTCCAGATCAGCATTTAGAACATTTATAGAAGCAGCTGTGGTTATTTTTGTGTATGTATTTGTGTTTTAAGAAAGATATGCCAGATTGTTCCTTCCCCAATTAACTCCTTGAAGAAGAGCAACTTCATGCTTTAAACTAGCAGTTAAGTGTAGTAGTGGCATTATGTTACAGAAAGAATGTGCAAAAGAGCAGATGCTTACAGAAGTATGCACAATCCCAGAAACGGCAAGTAAAAGTAAGTACAAGATGCCACACTGTGAATTTTGGCTTTGCTGTAATCTTTACAGGCTTGACTGGCTCACAGGTTTTCTAAGAACATGACTGGATATAGCAAGTAAGTGTTACAAGTACATTCCACAGATAGTGGAAGATACCAATGAGGATTCAGGTTACACTGCTGTTTAACAAAGGGGATTTAATTTTGACAGCAAAACAACTATGGTGCCAAAATAAATCCCAGGGCAAGTCCCTGGTGCCAAACTGGCAAGGCCACAGAGACAGGTAACTGTACTGACACATAGCATGGAGTCTGAGGTTGTTCTAGCCCTGGCTACAAAACAGAAACAGGAAAAGAAAAAGACCAGACCTGCAGTTCTGAAAGAGGAGGCGCACTGCTGGCCCACAAAGTGAAGCGTCGATCGCCAGTTTCCATATCCCACATGGAGACTTCATTATTGCCTTGAACAGCTACAGGAAAGATATTGCCAATGCAAAAAAATATAAAACAGGTTGGCTGGCTCTCACTACCTGCGTTCTACTGACATTATACAGAGGGTATGACATAGAGACACTCTTCACTTGCTCTCTGCAGCATTTGTTAGTCTTGCTTTAGCAGCAAAGCTGTGTTTGTGGTTTTACTGTTTAGTAGAAGCTTGACTAGAGTTAAAGTGCCTCATTTAAGAGGGTTTAAATGAAAACTGCTTTAATCTCCAACCCTTTTTAAAAGGTATTAAAACCTCAGTTCCCTCCCCAGATAACTTCTTATCCTTCTTTGAGAAGGATGGATGGTCTGCTCAGTATGGTCATCAGGGACTTTGGAGATTACTCCTGGGCAGGTAAGACAGCAATCCAAAGAGTTCCCATCATTGTATGTCACAATTTTGGATTTTGTCTTGTCCTGGTTTCGGCTGGGATAGAGTTAATTTTCTTCCTAGTAGCAGGCATAGTGCTGGGTTTTGGATTTAGTAGGAGAAGAATGTTGAGAACATGCTGATGTTTTTAGTTGTTGCTGAGTACTGCTTATGCTAGTCAAGGACTTTTCAGCTTCCCATGCTCTGCCAGGTACACAAGAAAACTGGGAGGGGGCACAGCCAGAATAGTTGATCCAAACTGACCAAAGGGCTATTCCATACCATGTGACGTCATGCTCAGTATATAAGCTGCAGGGAGTTGGCCGGGGAGCAGCGATCGCTGCTTGGGAACTGTCTGGGTATCGGTCGGCGGGTGGTGAGCAATTGCATTCTGCATCACTTGCTTCGTATATTATTGTTATTATCATTATTATATTGTTATTATTATCATTACTATTTTACTTTATTTCAATTATTAAACTGTTCTTATCTCAACCCAGGAGTGTTTCTCACTCTTACTCCTCCAATTCTTTCCCCCATCCCATCGGGGTAGGGGGAGTGAGCGAGCGGCTGCGTGGTGCTGAGTTGCTGGCTGGGGCTAAACCACGACATGTCTTTTATAACATTTCGTCCTTAAAAAGTGATGTGGTAGACAGCACACAGGGAGGGACCCTCATGAGAGTTGTAATGCTCAGATGAGAATTGTAAAGGCTGTCTGTTGTTCTCATAATGGCTTAACTCTACTTCCCCTGCCCCTTTCGTAATTTCAAAAAACCAGGAAAAGCACAGTGGCAGCACACAAGTATCAACCTTCCCTTTCTCCTCTCCCCAAGCAAAGCACAAGAAAAGCTACAGGGAATTAAAAAAAAAAAAACAAACTCCCCCCAGGGCTTGAAGGAGAAGCTGAGACAGAAGCTGCTTTAATCACAACCTCTGGCAACTGTGAGGTAAGTTTAAGACATCTTTTACCTGCAATTACCCAGGACTGATAGACAGGATGCATGAGCAGGCGTCTGATTCGGGCCTTGGAAGGGTGAGAATGGCTGGAGATAGGCAACTGAAACCTCATGTCCCAGCATGCCATGGTACCATTGCTGGTTCCTGGTGAGAGAAAGCTCCCCGTAGTCAGAGGGATAAATATACAGATTTTTGCCCATATCCTTGTGCTCTGTTCCTAGGAAGATGGACTTCAGCCTCAAGCACTTAGAGGGCAGGATACTTCCCACAAATAGATCAGGAGGTATTTCTCTCCTCTTGTTTGAGGAAAGCATAATCTAGTCAAATCAGATCAAGCAAAAGCTTGAGCTATGGTTATTCTAAAAGAAAACCAGGAGGGGGAGCACAGAGAGAGAGAGAAGCTAACAAGAAATACAGGCTTACCAATACACAGCCAGCATTGGTGTATGTCCACAGCAAATGAAGTTATGAGGCCTAATTTCAAATCATGTTTCAGTGTCCAAGCGTTGCTGCTAGATCGCAAATCCCATCCAACCAGAGATCCGTTAACTGTACCATAAGCCAGTACAGACTGAGCTCCTGAATTGAAATGATGCATGTCTACCACGCAGCCATCATCCTTCAGATCTAAGGACCTGAGTTAAAAGAATAAACTAATTTAAAAACCAGATATGACTCCTTCCAAGTTTAAGACTCCTTTCAATAGCTAATGCTGAGCAGCATTTTCCTCTTCAAGTCACTTCTCAAGGCATCTGCCAGAAACAACTTTCCAATTTTAGTGCAACAGATGCTTATGCTCTCTCAAATCTCTCTGCCAGTAGGACCTGCAAGCCTTCTACAAGCTGGAAAAATGCTGTCAGCAGCTCTTTGCGAACATAAACATAGCTCTGTGCTCTAGGTCTCTCAGCATGTTTGATATTTCTCTCCCATTCATGCTCCACATTTATCAGATATTCATCTACCCAGAGTTTTCAGGCAGGAACACCCCTCTCCATGTTACGCTGCCAGCACTGTCATCAATCTCTTACTGTGTGTGCAAATGGACACCTTCTTCCGGCACAAATGCAGCGTATACCAAAAGGGAAAATCTGGTTTGTAGTTTCCATCTCCATTAGATTTGGTTTATTTCATTTCTGAACTTAATCCCAAATAAGAGGGGACATGTGAGACAGACACCTTACTTTTACTTTGGACAGAAAAGAGGTCTGAGATGGTTGCTAGATTTGCTGGGGCCTGGACATGTCCCTCACTCAAGCTGGAAGATTGAGCTGTTGAATCAGTGCCAAGTATTCAAAAACTGCTCACATGGAGAGAGGTAACAAAGAGCTAAACCACCCCCAAAGACCCCCCTAAATAGTATCCCATCCCCCATATCTTTGCCACCTTACATTAAAAGCCTAGCAGAAAAATTTGCATGCCTGAGGCCAAACCACACGTAGTACATTTGTAAACGTTCATTTAATGACACGCAAAAGAATCTCCAGAATTACTTTATAAGTATTAATATTGTAACAGAGGAGGTAAGAAACTACCAATCCCAGTGCATAAATTGAGAACTATTCAGACTGACTGTTTCAAGCTTATAATGAGTCCAGTGACATAGGAGGCACCAATAACCTAGAGCTACTAATTCTCAGCCCTGCACAGTTGCCTTTCAATCCTCCTTTATGAAGCAGGATAAGATCATGGGTTACAGCCTTCCAGTACACCCTAGGCTCAGCCAGCAGGAAGCCTAGAGCAAATCAAGGGATCTAATCGAGGAATATGCTAACAGCTTGAGCTCTGCAGTGAGATTTATCTGCTCTAAGTACATACCTGCTTTGTATTGGATGAATTTTAGGAGATTTAGGGAGCTTTGAAGCTTCAATACCAAGAAGCTGGATGGCACCATTATCCGAAGCTATAGCCAAGTAATGCGAGCCTTGGCAGAATGTAAGTGTCTTTACATGTCCTCCAATCCGAGAGTATGTCAAAATTGATCTAAACAGTACAGAGAGAGTAAAAGAGAGGAAAAAAAGAGGAATTTTCTTTGTGGCACTTTAAAAAAAATTACTTGCTTTTCTCAAAAACCTACTTAAAACCAATGGCTCCTGAGAGAGCTCTGAAAATAGTATTTTCTAAGTGTTTCAAAATCAGAAAGCAACAAAGCCTGTGTTACCTCTGCAAGCTTAACTCTCCATATTTGAGCCTCTAGGTTATGACAGTCTCCAACTGCAGAAGCATATATCTATCAGTAAAATAGAAGTCTGACCTAGATCTGTATCAAAGTAGGATATCATACCACCTGTGTTTTAATGAGCAATACAGCTTTCCTGCATCAAATATCAGTGGATGAGACAGTTAAGCGTAAAGCTAATTTGTTCCAAAAAACTCAGATGGCTTTAAACAGCAGCACCAGAATATATTTATGTATGTATAGAAATGAAATCAAAAAGCCTGTAATTACTACAATTGCAAAGCAGTCCCTTTGCATTTGCCAGTAATTTTTTTTTCTTTTATTAAGTAATTGAAACACCAACCTACTATCTTATAGCTGCATGCTAAGAGGAACACCAGTGTATTTCATTATTGATATCTCCAGCACACCCACAAGTGATTCATATTTTGCTCCCTGCTCTACTTTATTTTGCACTCTAAAACAGCAGCCCCAAAATCCCATGCGTTTTAAAGCTACCTGGTTGTAGTAGTTTTTCCTTCCATTTTTTGGCTGTTCCAGATTTTCACTGTGCCATCATTTGAGCAAGTGGCAAAAATGGAGTGTTCATCAGAGACCCGAATGCGGTTCACTGCAGACTTGTGTTCATGAAGGTGAGCTACCAACAATCCTTTGGGACGCCATCCTACAGGGAAAAACAAAACCATGAAGTATGGTGTTGATTTCATAACCTAATTAGGAACATGAAAATCTCCCTGATCCCATCCACCAACAGCTATATTGGGATACAGTCATTAAAACTGCAAAGCACAGAAGGCACTCAAAACGCAGAGCTAGGGCATTTTAAATATTAAAGGCAAAAGCCTATTTGCTCAATTCTAAACTAAACTCTTTTGGCAGATCCAGGTAAGTTTTCTTTTAGATGGGTTCCATATACATTCAGTGAAATTACAAAGAGCCCTTCTTCATAGACTTTGTAGAGATACTAGTGCACAGTTCTCCTGCTATCAGCATGCAGATTGCTGTGCTGCAAATGGCAATCCCATAAATGCCCAAAATGCACATAATGAGCAACACACTTGAACAGACTGAAGTTCCTGGAATGTCCGTAGAGTGCTTGAACTGACAGGCTCAGTGATGCACTACATGCTACATTGTCAGCCTTACATACCTAGTAAAATGAAATAATAGCTGTTCTAAATCCCATAGAAAATTTACTCCAGTCCTTCAAAACAAAAATTGAGGAGTTGAGCTGCCATGAAATAACTTGCCAAGTAACTGCCAACATTTGCATGATGTTTTATCCTCTGAAATAAGCAGCACAGAAGTATCCGGCTGCACTTCTAACAGGCATCTACTTTAGTGAAGGATTAACAGCAGATGAAGATAATGAAGGACAGACCACAGCAAATTTCAGCTAAGACACAAACTTTAAATATGAACATTTTTCTGGCACTCACTTGTGTGGCAGAGCAGGTCACCTGCTTGTATTGGGACATGTTATTTCATGGGTTGTAAAACTCTCTTCAGAAGACAAAAACATGGCTTAGCCAAGCTCAGTCAAGGTTAGCTGTGTTCAAATGCTATATGGTTGGATCATTTTCCTGATGATTTTCTACTACTTCCCTTAAATTGACACAGTAGTTGTATATGCCCAGGTGTGTACTTTTAATGCTAGATTTACCAAAAGACTTTAGCATCACTACGCTGAATACTGCAAGCCTAGCTGATACAGACTCTGCTCTCAACATCTGGAAGTTAAGCTCATGAACTCCCATTAGTAGAGGCCAGTCAGAAATCTCCATATGGGATACCCAGCAACAAGCACACTGAGTGGAGAACACCAGCAGAAAATGCTGAGGACTAATCTGTGTAAATCTCAATCTCAATTTGGAGCTTCAAAATTTAAGCTGTGGCCATAGGAAGATGGCTGTAATTTAAAATGGTATGTTTCTGCCAGAGTCCTAATCAGCAAAACCTGGGTGCTGGCTATCAGGGAGGAACAAGAAGGAACAAGAGGTAAGAATTCCTTCCCCTCTGAAAGCAACAATGTAGTATGAGAATACACATCTCCTGTTTGTGGCTGGGCACTGTGTCACCGTCACCACTGCTGGTGGGGACAGGCTCCTTTGTAAACAAGGGCAGCTCAAACAGCCCACCCCAGTATGCATGCCACTGGGTAAGAAAACGTAGCCAAGAGGTTACAACACTCACGGGATGGCTGAAAATCTGGAGCCACCCCAGGAAAAATACATTTCTCACCTCCTGGCACAGTGTTTCTCCCCTTGCCCCAACCAAGCTACAGGCTGTTACAGGATGGCAAGTTATCTGCCATATACCTGGTTACAAACAACCCGCTTCAGAAAACTCAGTGGAACAGAGCGCACAACCTGGGCTTCAGACCAGTAGTCTGGGTCCATTACTGCAAGGTCTAGGTTCCAGAGCCTCTTTCAGAGGTCATGCATGTATTTTGCCAAATAGGTGTTCTGCATAGCGGGCACATTTCCTAAACTAATGATTTCCTCTTTTCCTCATCTTTTGCATTTTTTCCTTGAGATGATGATGTTTTGACTCAAATTATATATATATATTTTTTTGTATAATGACCTCATTGGCCTGTGATTTACCTGGAGGTGGGGGCTTGCTCTCCCACTCAGCATTCTCCATCATCTGTTTGGCAAGTCTCTCTGCATTACACTGTTCTCTCTTCTGCTGGATCAGCTGCTGAAGTTCAGTTTTGCAAGTGGTGATGCGTAACTGGTGTGCAGATGGGGACGCTGTACTGCTCAGTACCTGTATGGTTGGTTTCCGGGGTTGAACAATTGTTCCATCAGATGCCTGTAAGAGATAAGCACTTAAAAATATATGCCTTACACTCCATGCACAGATAAATCCTGCTCTTAAGATTACTGGGTCACCCTGAAGAAAAGTGGAAAAATCTTTTTTATTGAATCAATCAGCAATGAATTAGCATTAAAAAATATCATGCTTGCATGAAAACAATTAAAAATAGTGAAAATTATTATAGAAAAGCTTAACCATTCACTTACTCTACCCTGTTTGCCTAGTCTGTTCTGTATTCTTTTTGTAGAAACTGTAACGTGGCATGCACACCTCTTAATGGGATTATTACAGAAGCAGTTATTGCTCTCAAGACTGACAGAATTACAAGCTAGCTCTCAAAACTATTATTCATTTATATTTGGCTTTAAAAATAAGAGTGTGAAGTGTTTCCCTCTTAGTTCAGGGTGGACACTTACTTAAATAGCAGCAGCTAATCTCCAACTAGAAACAGAATAGAAAGAAGTTTTCAGTGTCAAGAGATGCCTCCACAGCCTGCAGAGCTCTGAGCCTGTAGGCAGTACTAAGTATTACAGGTACGGGATGTCAAAATGCAGCTATAATGCGATACACCAGTTCCAAGCTAAAATCATGACATCTCTCCTCTTCCTTACAACACACATCAGAGCATGGAATTTGAGGTAAAGTCTTCCCTGCCAGAACAGCTTAGCTAATAACTGGCTAATCTACAAAGCCCCATCTTTTCATGCAAAGCATCTATTTGTTAGTGAAGCTGTTCTGTTCAAGTGACTAAACTTACTTCCATCCTCTCTCAATCCCTATTTTAAAAATAAGAACTTGAAAGTCAGCTGCTCTGCTGGAGAAGACACCAGGGAACAGCACCAGTGTAAAATAGCCTCCAAACAAAACAAGAATGCCACATCCCTGTAGTCCCACTTGGCTTTAAAACAATTGAATTGTTTCAGTTTAAGATGCAAAGATAGTAGTTTTCAGCAATACCTGTGGGGAGGATGACAAAGTGGCACAAATGCCAGCTGAGGACTCGGAACGAAGTGGTTTCCCAGCCTGGATGGCTTCAGGATCAGTAGTTTGCCCATGTCCTTTGGGTATTGGCTGGGAGATGTTAGTTGGTTCCAGGGAGCCAAACATGCTTTTCCATTCTTCATTTACATTTGAATCCTGCTTTACGTGTTTTCTAGCTATAAGCAAATCGTGAGGGAGGAAGGGGAGGGAGAGGAAAAAAAAAAAAGAAAACCCATATTCATGACAACATTCACTCAGGCTGGTCATTACTTTCAGAGTACATGTGAATCCAATGTTTACATGCCAATTTATTATTTATATATTTAACAGAGAAAAAGGTACTGCTAGGTTGTTTAAGCCAGCTGACAGGTATTTATGAGGCAAACAGAACACACATGGCAAGTGCTCTGTTTACACCTTCTTAATCCTACAGTTGACTCATGCAATAAATCATTCCAGTACAGGGAAATTTTGTGTCTAGAAGGCTGCAGGATTAGACTCCACATGATATATTCTTCTTATGAGAGTTACTCCACTACTGGCATAAGCAAATCATTGTCAGTGTCAAATACAATCAGTTTTCCATCACAATCACAACATCACCTGTAGATTCAAGAACGTTATCTGTAAATAGGAAACATTTATTTTCAGCATTCCTCTGGAGTCACTTAAAACTGTAAAATATGAAAAGTGAAATGAAAACATGGGACAAATTAAATTTGGACAGAGTCAGCAAAGAAGTTAAAGGCATTAAGACTTTGCAAGTGACAGTTTTGGGTGAAGTCAGCTAGTTCAAATACAGACTTCATATACCAGCTTTTAAATCCTGTCCACTCCTGACTCCCCAGGATGCAAAAAACTAGAAAATCCTGTACTTATGTACTTTCCTTTAAAATGATATGCAAAATATTTGCAGACGAGCATCTTAATTCTGTAAATAAGATGGCAATAGCTACCTGATTTGCAGATATTTCTGTATTTTTACATCTGAAACACAGAACGTATCAGTGGTTTACAGAGAAGGGCCTTACAAGCTTGACAGAGCAAAGAGGAAGCTCACTGCCTGGAAGAAAAGAATTTTGAGGATACAGAGAACTGGAATACAGTTAGCAGCAAGTGGATTTCAAAGCTGAACAAGTAAATATAAGAGGCTTTTCAAGCTGAAAGAGGAGAGGACAACAAAGTAAAATGGGAGTGGATGAGCAGCTGAAGAACCCTAAGGTCAAAAAGCAGGTACTTGGTGGGTGAGCAACAGTTGGCACTGCTCAGTACCAGCCTGTTTCAGCATCACACCTAAGCCTCAGTTTCCTCCAGGCTGGAGGAAAATCTTGGATTTTCACAGTTAGAGAGCTCATCACTTCCTGAGAGGAAACAGAGATAGCAGAAATGTAGCATTCATAATTTACACTGTTACCATGGGTCACTAGAGTCCTGTTTGTCACAATCAGCTAAACAACCTGTGCACATTTACTACTGCAAAGGCAGTCAAACTAATTTAAATACTCTCAGGGGCAAAATACCCCCATCTTTCACTGATCCAGAGAGCATTCCAGCACTTCACATTTCAAATAGCAGCAGTAATTTTCTTATTGCAAACTAAGTGAGGATGGTGATACTTATGTAGGCTGAATTACTGAGAACACTTGCTGAATAATTAGACTTAATTCTCTGATGCTGAAAGGCTGTACTTTATCCATACAGACCACAAAATATACCAACCACGTTTATCATCAGGCTCCTGTTTTGTTTTAACAAGATCCACTTGTCTCCCAGTTATTCCCAGAGCTGACAAGTCAATCACCCCTTTCTGACTGCTGTCATGCAGGTGGCTCTGATCCACGATATTGGCTTTAGCTTTATTTGATTTTAACATAAAGTCTTTCAGTGCTAACAGTTTGTCTTCTTCCTCCTCAGTCATCCCCTGCAGAATAAAAGAAAAGATATTATTATTTACTTTTGAACAAGAACATGCATCAAGGCACAAAGATGTAAGAAGCAGTAAGATTAATGACTGGCTCAGAAGTGGAAGCACATCCCCAGAATTCAAGACACCAGTCTGTCACTCATACAAGACTTTGGGTAAGCTGCTGTAGTGTAAGAATATCTTTTCCCCTCAGGAACAAGGCTAGGAATAGTGAAAGGGCAGAATAGTATTTAATATTGGATCACTGTCTGGTGCAATCTGCTCTGTTGCCACCTAGGCCATGCTTACAGCTCACAAGCCATAGGAAAAAAAAAAAAACCAAGGAGGAAGAAAAACCCCACTAAAAAACCACACGCACACACTCAGCTGCAGTCTTTCCTCTTCCCAGTTCTCACTGCTTTGTATGGGTGATTCTTAGTGTTCCCCTCTTCACATATAAGCCCCAACACTTTCCAGCTCCCTTTGGCTTTTGCATTGTTACTCGCATGTCTCTCCAACAAATGCATACTCTTCTTTCCAACACAATACGTAGCACATATTCTGTAACACTGATACCATCACAGATGTCAGAAATCTGAGACATACAAATGAAGTCTTTAAAAAGAGGATGTATTTGGGAAATCCAAACATGAGGTTGCCCTATTTCTGGCAGATCTTTTCAGAATCTTCCTTAACTTCTGAACTCTTTGTCCTATGAGCATGTACTGAAATCAATTAAGTCAATGGTGTGCAGGATCAGAACCTCAGACTGGGAGTCCCTCAGAGCAGCAACTGCAAGGTTAGGGTCTGTGGAGACATACAGAGCCCAAGAATCTCAAGCCTGACTTTCAAAGTGCAAATAAAAAACAATCACTTGTGAAAGTAGCTTCTTCAACAGCTGTGCAATGGCAGGGTCCTCTGGGGGTGGGCAGTCAGGGAGAGCACCATTCCTCTTCTTCTGACGCATCTGAAGGTGTCGGAAGAGGTTTGTGATATCCTTTGATCTTAAGACGTAATCAAATATGGAACGGCTGACAGGGTCTTTAAGTACACTTAGCAGGACTATTTCTTTATCTATCTGCAATTCAAAAAGAGAGACCAGTCAACATGGAGGAGGATGATATCCATATAAACATGGGGAATCTAGCATACATGTTGTCATCTCATGTCTACAATGTTTGCACTTATTTTTTTCCCCAGCCTGAAAGTCAGTAATGGACAACTGCAAAAATTAATATGAAAATCAATCTCTTCCTCTGAAGGCATGTTCTAAAAACCAGTTTCCAGCTCAGTCCTGAAGAGATGCTTTCAAACTCACAATAACAAAAATCATGTAGGGCTTAAAAATTATTGCACATGATTGTGTCAATAATCTAGATTCAACTTCTCTCCTTTCATGAAAATAATCTTTCCCTGTGTTGGTCATATCAGATTTTCTCTGTTCTCTTTCCCTTTTAAACACCCAAGAGATGCATTCTACAGGCCCTAAACTTATATGCAAAGATGCCTATATGAACATATTACCAGCATCATGCAGGTCATTCCTAGACACGTGCTGTTATGAAATGACTTAACTGATTCATGCTGAGCACTCTGCCCTTACCCTTGGCAAAGCACTGAATCACAGGAGTAACACTGCTGAAATCCTAAGCATGGTAATGGCTACCTAACACACTGCTCCTGTTTTCAGAGGGTCAGGCCCACAGTCATATGTGTTAGCGGGGCAGGGCTGGAATACTCAGTCTTGTAGATGAAAGCACAGAACACAGAAACACTTGTTTCACAGCCAACTTTTCACGCCTTTTAGACTCCAATAAACTAGCACAATATTGCAAGAGTTTCATTGTAAACAAGGCAGAGAAGGGCTTGAACCAAAGACATACCTGTTGATTTAATCTTTGTAAAAAGCTCTGCAATTTGCAAAAAATTTGAGACAACAGCCTTTCAAACATGGAAGGCAATGGCCATTCTGTCAATGTCTTGACAGCAGATATCAAAAAACTGTATCACCTCTAACCTTAATTGAAAAAAAAAATTCTAATGTCCTTATAGCCACGACCATGGCCACAACAGACTTAAGAATTATGACTAGTCAAGATATATTCACATTAATATTATTTCAAGTATTACCTGTATTATTGGTTGTGTGATAAAAGGATGGAGGTATGGCATTAGCTTGCAGTAGACATCAGCAATATTCAAATACTGCGCTACCACGGTGATAAATCCAACTGCACCATAACGTATCCAAAGATTAGGATGACACAGGAAAGGTGCTGAAAGAAAATTAGGCTGCTAAAATATATCATTCATATTAGTGAAGGGGGATCATCCTGTATATGACAGCCTATGATGTCATTTACTTTCCCAAGAATTACCCCCAAACTGAGCCTTCCCTCCTGCACAGCACCAAGATTAAAACACTCATTATGAGAAAATTATTTCACAGACTTCACTGTGCCTGTGCTGCTCAGCTCCTTGCTGTTGCCAAAAAGCGTATTTTTCCTATTTATTCATTTAAATCCCTAATGGTCAACTCCAGATTTGCAAAGGAGACTAATCCAAAAATAAATCTCAACTTTATTCTGGACAATTATGGAGAATCCTAATACCAGTGAGTGGGTTTTTGTTTTGTTTTGGTTGGTTGTTCTTTTGATTTTGGTTTTTTTTTTTTTTAAGTAAATACTTTATTCCTTCCTTCTTCCCCTGTCTTCCTTGAGTAGTCACTACTTACATTATAAGATTATCAGACTCAGAAGTCCATCTCAATTACGTGGGTTTCAAGAAGTTGTAATCAAGGGACTGTATCTAGTCATGAGATATAATCACAGATCATCTGCCCCAAATTCTGAGTGCATCTGAAAAGCCATAACATTAGGAAGAAGCAGACTACATCTCAAAAGATCAGTTGGTATTTTATTTTCCATAAATAGCTGGTAAATCTTGGGCACATCTAAATTAAACTGATAAGCCTGATGAGGAAGGAGAGACCAACTCTGTATTCAAGGTTCTATTGAGTTAAATGGGTTTTTCTGGTGTTAGAAATAGGATGAGAAAGGATTATGTATCATCTGAACGACTGGGTTCCCCCCTGTCGTGGTTTAGCTCCAGCCAGCAGCTAAGCACCACGCAGCCACTCACTCACTCCCCCTACCCCGGTGGGATGGGGGAGAGAATCGGAGGAGTAAGAGTGAGAAACACTCCTGGGCTGAGATAAGAACAGTTTAATAATTTAAATGAAGTAAAATAGTAATGATGATAATAAGAAAATAATAATAATAATAATAATAATAATATACAAAGCAAGTCACACACAACGCAATTGCTCACGACGTGCTGACCGAAACCCAGACAGTTCCCGAGCAGCGATCCCTCCCCGCCAGCCAACTCCCCCCAGCTTATATACTGAGCATGACGCCATATGGTATGGAACAGCCCTTTGGTCAGTTTGGATCAACTATTCTGGCTGTGCCCCCTCCCAGTTTTCTTGTTTACCCAGTAGGGCATGGGAAGCTGAAAAGTCCTTGACTAGCATAAGCAGTACTTAGCAACAACTAAAACATCAGTGTGTTATCAGCATTGTTCTCATATTAAATCCAAAACATAGCATAATGCCCGCTACTAAGAAGAAAATGAACTCTATCCCAGCCGAAACCAGGACACCCCCTTCAAAGGCTTGATGGGTAAGAGTTTGCAAGTTATGTGCCTGATCAACTTCCAGAAATAACCAGCAGTTTTTCTTCACAGTATGTTGGCATGAAGAACAAGGAAAAGATCTTAAAGCAGAATGTTTTTTGACTGTTGTTTACTGCTGTCCTATATAAAAATCAGAGAAGATGCTTCCAATTCGTCCCACCAAAATTATTATTTTAGAGTTCTGAGCACTAACGTAGTCCAGCTAGCAACAGTTCATTAACACAATTTTGTGTAGATTCTAAACAGTACTAGAGGTTTCAATATTGGACAGCTAAGCTGACGGTGAACCTTTATGTAGTACTATAATTTCTTTTCTTAACTAGGAAAACAAGGTATTCTCCAGTATTACAACTTACCGATATCACAAGCAAACTCATAAATATGGGGCTTTTGCAAGAGCCCCAACTGGCACATACAAGTAAGAGCATTGAGGGCTTTATAAATGACAAATTCTTCAGCATCACTGAGACCTTGCTGAAGCAGAGGTTTCAGTATTGATGAGCTTTGCCAGCCAACGTAAGCAGCAACACCTGAAACATAAAAAGAATGCATAAAAATCCAAAGTAGCACTTCCTGGCCTTTCCTCACCAAAGTTTAAAATTGCTATGCCACAGAGACATCTCAAAACAGATTGTTAGCCATTAGAAAAAAAGGAAGCTGCTTTCCATTCAAAGTTAGACCAATATTGTGAAAACTGTTTGATAAAAACAGATCCCTGTGCCCGCAGTGGCCCTTCCAGATGCCAGGCACAGAGATGTCAGCACACAGCTGGCCAGCAGAAGTCTGAAACAGCAAGGCAAAACTAGCAGTGCTCCTGAGGGGTGGGGATGCAGTGCCTGCATTTGTACACAAAAACGACAAATGAGCAACAATGAAAGGTTCTGTTAACAGGATTGTGTCTTTTAACTTAGCAGTGATTGTAATCTGAGTATCATTCAGACTCCTGAAAAGACTGAACTGGATACTGGACTAATTAGCAGCAGGGAAAGTCTATAACATACATTCACTTAGCCACAAAAGAAGAAATCACTAATAGTCAAAAAGGAACTTTCAGAACAATCTTCTAAAACTCTTCCACCCTGAAATGGCTGCAAGATACGCTGTTTAGTTAACTAGTCTCAAATTATTTGCCATCATGAAGCCATCTTGACCCCAGTTTCAAAAATAAATTCAGTTTTAAAATATATTTCAAAATCTTAGAAAGAAGCCAAGATCAAAAGGAAAATGAAGGTAATTCTTTTGAAGTTGCTGGACAAAAATATATCAACTGCATTGCAGTAAAAGAAACTGCTTTCCTATTCTTCTTCCCTTCCCACGTGAAAACCAGCCACTGGCTATATGAAACTGTCATCTGGAATTGCTTGTTTGGATTAGATAACCAACTTACTGTTGCCAGAAATTAATTACTGTAAGGGAGATGTACCTTGTTGGATTTCTGATCTTTCCCTCTAGCTTTACATCCATCAAGTTAACATTCCTTCCCACAAACAACTGGGCAAGTCCTCTGATTGTTCTCAAGAGAAAAAAATTAGTATTTCATTGAATAGCTCAGGCTTATTGTTGCTATTGTCACATGTGGTACACAGCATAGACCATAACTGCCTCTGCTTCCAACCCAGTTATTTGAGATTGATAAATACCAGAAAACGCAATGTCTTCCCATCAGAATCGAGATTAAACATAAAATAACTTTATCACTTTTGCTCTAATAAGGTAATTATCAATATACTTGCTCATGTATTAATGCTGAGCTTTGGAATCAGTTGCTAAAAGGAAGAGAGGAAGAAGGGAGAAATAGCACAGGTAAGAGAAATCCCCTCATTGCCACTTACAGAAGAGCATCTGCCCACAGCCACAAGCAGCAGTGCCTGCACATACTGAGTGTCTGCACATAACATGAGGTAGAGAGCTCAGTTTTAAAGATGTGCAAAAACTTTAAGTAAAACAAAAATATAAATTTTGAACTTTATCTGAATTCTTCCGTGGAGGTTTTGAACAGATACTGGGAGAGGAGGAGGAGTTAAAAATATGGGTTACGTGTCTTGACTTTTACACTTAATTGCCTCACATCTGTCTACACATCTTTTGCAAGAAGCCAGGACACTGTGACCTGTGCTTTGGCTACCCCATTGCTCCTTCTAAACAAATTCTGGCAAGTTATTAGCATCACATCTTGACAGGGTTTGCCAGCACAGCATTTTGTGGCTTCCAGTCATAACGGAACGTGTGCCTACCATAATGGCCCTGCTGGAAGTTTGATCGTACTAATTTTTCTTGCCATGCACCTGAAGTACCATTTTTTCCCCCCAGGTACTGCAATGGGAAAGTTTCCTTGACCCGCAAATCCTGAGCACTGACTCTCAGCAACAGTCATGTGGAATAATTTCCAACGTACATGGAACATTAGATATACTTAACAGCTGATGTCATCACTGGTAAGGTTTTTAAAATTGTTATTAAGTTTTCCAGGCTGACAGGAATCTTTAAGTGAGGTTTCAAGGCACTAAAAGAAATTTTCAGATTATAATTTTAGCCTATACCTATGCATAGTTTTCATCATATGAACAGGTCTACTGAAGTTAATGGGACCATGCACACATGTGAATTGACACGTCTACTAGCCAGCTTGCAGAAATCTTAGTACTTACTTGTCATAACTTAGCTTTTTGAGTCAGTGGCTTTAGCAAAAGACTCAAAAAAATAGCATTTAAAGTTTATTTTTTATGTTAATCTGACCTAGACTTAAATGCCTCAGTCTCATTTGTATTAAATATTAGGACTAAAAGAAAAATATATTTGTATTTACATTGTTTTGTCTTCACTCCCTAAAGAAACATTTACACCCAATAATTCAGCAAAGTCTTTTCCTATACATTATAGAAATCTTCGTAAGAAAGGACTTTTATATGACTGTTAGCAGTTTCCAGGATATGCAAAAATAAATTTATTTACATTATCATCTTTCTACTCTGGCTGAAACCAAACACTTACCAACAATGCTGTCAAAGAAAGCTCCTCGAAGATGCCAGTCATTCTTGTCATTTAAGAAGGTGATCATATGAGACAGAAGAACATCATTGGCTTTCTGACGTCCAAAAAAGACACAGAGACGTGTTATTCCATTTTCCATCAGTGTTTGTTTCACAATATTCTCTGGGTCACTTAGCAAAGTCACAACTTTCTGCTGGACCATTTCATGCAAGGCTTGCAACTCTGCAAGAGACAACAGGATGAACATTTGGGCTGGCAAGAAACAATATGTGCATGTGTACTACCTGCTACTAAAGGAGTTCCTGAAGAACACCAAACTTGGTAAGATGGGCGACACAACAGAACCTCAACAATTCCAATAACTGGCTTACCAAAACTTCAGACTAAGCATGAGGTGGTGGCAAAGCCAAAGGGTACAGAAACGCGAGACATTCTTACCAGATCAATATATTCTAAACTTGTCATAAGTTCAACTAAGATGATCCAGCTCATTGTATATATAGGTGAAATGCAGATGCGAAGAAGCATCAGAATGAATCAGCAGCAATGTTACAATAGTAAACAAAATGCTTCAAGGCAATTCTGGTTTGATATGTTTATTTGACGATCAGTTTCAAAATTTGTGAACTGACAACAGATCAAGAGTATATTTTTAGTTAGGTAGATTGGCTTCATTAAGGATACAGAGAAGAATAAACAATACTTGAAAAAGCGAGGACTTCCAACTTCATTAAATATCAGCAGTTACCCTAACGATACTGATGAAAAATTTGAAGGTGACCTTGACCATGGCTTCTACTCCATGATGCAACTAAAATATTATTTCTATTAAATGGAAATAACAGAATTGGTAATGCACTCGCTATTACTGAAAGCTGTACAAGGGAGGTCCTCAAGCAAGTAGCATAAAAATTTCAGCTATTGCTGTCCCAGCTTTGCAGGGGTTATTACCATTTGCCTGCAGTCAGAAGACCAGCTAATTTGCTTTTGTATTGTGACTCTGTCTGTCAGTCACATGAAAAACTTGTCGTCTTAGTTCAAATTTCTCATGCTTGGTTTCTAAAAGGGTAAAAAGAATAGATCTATTCAAACTTCTTTCTTCCTTGTGTAACTTCTTTCATCTCCAAGTTATTTTGAGGGATGGGGGACAGTATTTCTTATAAATACAGCCTGTACGATGGGGCTTCCTCTGTCACTCCTCAGCAATTCTGAGCACCCCATACTTTATGTGAGGGAACTTGAAGGAGACTTTTTATGTTTGGTTTTGGTACGTTTTTTTGGGTTGTTTTTTTTTTTAAGTATCACCCTGCAACTAGTTAAGAGATAATTGAAACATGCCTTTTTCCCCTACCACATGGAGCATGTGTGAGATGTTTACCAATTATGATTAGTCACTGATTGATCTACTTAGCCTAAAAGAGAAATGACAGGTTTTAACCACAAACTCTTCCCAGCTTAGACAACTTGCCTGGCATTGTTCTGGAAATCTATGTATCACTAAAAGGCACTGGAGCTGACACACAGGCCACTTATTACCATCCCTCCTTCCCAAGGGAAAGAAAAAGAAAAGCCATCCTTAGGATTTTAAGTTATTCTCTGTGCTACAGTTACAATAGCACAGATAGCAGTGTTACTGCCCAATGGCATCCATACATTCAGTATCTTCAGGCAAAAAGAGAGGCAAGAATTGCCAGGCATAGGAACAGAAAAGGAAGAATGACTGAAAAATACAGTACTATGACTATGCTAGAACTGGACAGAGTTTTCAAAGCTAACGCTGCCTGCCACTTCAGTGGAAGCAGCATTTGGAATACAGCCATGTTTTCGCAGCTGACTTGTTTACAGGATGGTGAGTGAAGCTGGATATGCAACCAGGCAGCCAGCATCACAGTCAAATACCTTGAGAACCTTTGGAGAAGAAAAGTGTGCTCGTTTATATACTTTTTTGTCTTTCACAATGTTCAGAGCAGATCTGTCTGTTTCTGCATGAAGCTGTAACACACATGCTTTGACACTGGTTGAGGCAAAGCATTCTTCCCATTTAATAGGAAGGCTAAGCTTTAAGAGATGAGGAAGATCAGTGCTAACTAGGAGCTTTGGCCCATGATTTGCTATTATAAGCAGGCATGGTAAGTAGAAGTGACATTACCTGTGTCATAGTTATCACTAGGGTGAGATGTTTCATCCATTTCTTCACCATTTGGTTCATTTTCCATATTCAGATTTTTCAGCTGTACTAACTCCAGAAATCTCAGAGCTGTTTCTGCCAACAACGCTATATTTTCTGCAAAGGAAAACATTTTGGTTAAGAATTGTTCTACTTTGCCAATTTACACCAGTCTGATGATCCCTCTGATGAGAGATTATAACCACTGACAATACCAGTCACGATGGGCAAATGGGATTGAAATTACACAACATGCTCTGGTCAACCCACTTCTGTTGACCCTGACCCTAGAGAACCTACCAAGTACATCAAATCACACAGTAACGTCATGTAAACAAGTGGAAAAATTGTAAGGATATCAAGTGTAACAAGGACTAATTTCAGCCTTCTAGAACTAGCCCTAAATGCCATCTAATCTCAGGCTAATGACTAAATAACTTGATAGAACTTGAAGGCCAATTAACCTGAATTAACTAACATGCCCACATGGCAGACTGCAACAAAACAACAAACCACCACGCCAAGATAGGGAATAACAACAGGGTTACCCTTGAGGGCTGGATTCCACTTTTAGAACATTTGTGCCCATATCTATCCACACGGTTTGGCACCGTTCTGCACTGTTTGGAAGCTGCTGAAGCAACTCAGGCTATATTATATGGGTTGGACCACTGCTGGCACAGGAATAATCCCATCGAGGCAGAAGTCCCACTTAAGCAGCCATTCTGAGTGTCGTCCAAGACAACAGCAGCATGCCAATGGAGCCTGTCCACAGCCCAGATCAAATCCTGTAAGCCAATAGTCTGACCACTTCCAAAAATTGTGCTATAGCAACACAAGTTAACTCAGGTATTATTACACTGTTAACTAAGCTATTAGACTACCTTTAAATATATATATATATTTATTTGAAATTTAAATTGCTTTCTTAAAAGAAAAGCTATTTGAAATTAAGGCAGCTTAATCAGACTTAACCATCTACAGTTCAAACAACCTTCTCAAATTTCAGAAGATATTCTAGCTGTACTCAGTTTCAAAATAAAGTCAAACCACTGAACACAGAACCGCTGTGTAAGCAGATGCAACTGGAGTCTGTGGGTACCAAGACCTGTAGCCTTTTTGCACTTGCGGAAAAGGAGATTGCATTTTGTTTCTTCCATTTCAGCTTATTTAACAAGTTGAGTTTTACATTAGTTTATTTAAAAATTAATTATTAATAGACCATAATTTTTACAAGATTTGGTGTTTTTTTTCTAAGCTACAAATAAGAGTGAGGGATGAAAAAATGGTTCTTTCATAGACTCCTAAATGTGGAAGATCAAGGTGACAAAAAGCTATTGGTTCTATTCATACACTATACATTGTCTTTAATAATTAGTTTTATCAGCTTACTTAGTAAACAAAAGAAAAACATCACCTAGGACATTTTCAACTGAATTCTACATTTACAACATTAATAAAAAAACCAAACAAACCCAAAAAAACCCCCAAAACCAACACACTTGAAAATAAGCTAGTCATAGCAAATAAGGGAACATGGTAAATAGCAAATATGGCCACAACTACAAAGCTTCTTCTTGAACCAGACAGAAATCATATCTGAATAACTTATGAAGAAAACATCTGCTACAGGATAAGCCAGTCTCTTACACAGCAAATAATGTAATTTCAGCCCCTGAATATCAAATTTCATTTTGTGGGGAAAATAATTCCGAAGCATTGCAACACACTGATGCTTTAAGTTAGTTTCATATTTTTTCAGTCCAATCAGGCCATTCTCAGCAAACAATCTGAGCTAACGAAATGTCAATTAAGATAAATTAATAAAAGCAGCAAAGAGTGGGCAAGCTCAGACAGCCCTGTTCACAAACTTAGCTACACAAAGACCGCTTGGACAAGCAGTTTTCTTTGTTACACTCTTGCTTATCCAGGGAATAAAGCCAGGGCTGCTTCCCTGAGCATAAGGCTCTAAACTCTGACCCCTTACCTTAGCTGTGGGCAGACCTGCTCTGTGCTACATCCAGGCCCTAGCCCAAAGCACACGTACACATTCTGCAAGTTGCTTTTACATGCAGAACTACAGAGAAGGATAGATGTTAATTAAAAAAAAGAAAAATTAATTCATCTAGCAGAGAGCAAACATATTTTATAAACTATTTAAAATGTAATTATTTACTTTGGGTACAGATCTACACTGGAAAATCATCTGTTAGTATAAGTCAACTCATTAATTATTAAGTTGCTGCCACCACCTGCACCAGTTAGCTTAAGTGAATACAGGTGTCTTTACCTGCAGTCATTTCTGAGACTTCTGGGGAGATGTACTGAAATAGAAACCGCAAGCTATGTGACGATTTTCAGTAGAGGAGAAAACAGTTAAGGAAATAGAGAAAAGCCCAAGATTTGGAGTTTTGACTGGATTTCCTCTTACCAGCATATGCAAGTCTGACGATGGTGGCTTCATCCTGGGCCAAGTGTGCAATGCCTGGCAGAATGTATTCTGGGTAAATGTTAATATCATTGCGTGGCACCTCTTTGACGAGAGCAAGAACTTTAGTTAGTGTCCTCACAGATTCTGCCCTCACCCTGGGCACAGAGTCGTTGCTGAAATGTAACAGATAAGGAGTAATACGATCCAGAAGAATCTCTACACTTAATCTTGGTGCTAAATGAAGAATCAGTTCCAAAGCAGCCAGCTTTGAATCACAGTATTTGAGAGTCTGTAAACAGGAAGTTATCACAGACACTAGAATAACCAGCCCATTCTCTTTTGTCTCTCCCTCGGCTTTCTCTGTGCGATCATGCCCACAGAGATTGTGAATGATGTTGTCCAGATCTTTACGTATGACCAATATACGCTCATCTGCCGATACAAACGTTTCCTTGGCAAACTGGGCCATGTAAGGCTGAAGGAAAGTGTAAAATATTTCAGGAAATGCATTGTTACGTTGCTGTTTCAAATAATCTTCAGCTGCTAAACGTTTATCTGGCTCGCGATGGACCATCTGAGTGACCTTGAGAAAGGCAGAAGTAGGAGGGAGTGAGAGAGAAAGATTAAAGGTTTAGACATTTGTAATACCAAAAAAAAAAAAACAAACCCAAAACCAAACCACCCAAACAATAAGCAATGTCACCAAAGTAGGTGAAATAAACTACAAACAGACCACACAAATGGTTCTAATGCTGTAGCCCATCCTTACCAGTTCTCTGATACTGCAGTCTTCAATTTTGTTTAGGACTTGATCAGGGGAAAAGAGGCCATTTCTGTAAGCCAAAAGCTGAGATAAATCAAACAAGGGTACGCCTTCTGTGAAGAGCTCTGCTATAACACAGCCTGGGGAAAAAGGAGAGGGGGGGGGGGGGGGGGGGGGGGGGGGAGAAAAAATGTCAAAGATGTCAGAGGATTATAAACAGACACTTTCTATATACAGACAAGAACAAACCTTATGCAACTCTTAGTTCAATTAAAAATAAGGCAAATGAGTTGCCAAATTAACTTGCAGAAAGGAGATAGCATCTCAAGCTCCAAAACCTGTTTTTTTATACTTGATCCCTGAAATATCTCCCAAGTATTTTATTTCAAACATGCCAACAGCAGAGGAGTTTGCAATTAGGAAACATGAGGCAGTGACTCCAGCCACCTGCCAGCTGGAAAATACATCACCAGAAAAGGAACCCACATCACTGTCATGTGGAAGAAGAGTGCCAGTAAGTCAGCATGGATAGGGCAACAGGTCAAAACTAAGCAGCCCTTTTAGAGAAGGTAAAGAAATAACCTCTACTTCCACAGTGATACTGGAAGACAGCATATATTCACTCACACAAGCTCAAAAGCACAGTGAGAAATAACATGATTGGCAAACACAGCCGTTCCCCCACCCCGTCATGAGACACGTTCTCTTCAAAAGTCCCACACCTGCAGTTTGCTCCCAACAGTCAGCATCTTGCTTTATCAGTGGAGTGCCCTGGAAATTTGGCCTTAAGAGCAGCTTGTAAAATGAAGTAACCATTAATTTTAAATTCAGATTTTCATTCGCTTTAAGGGGGGGGGGGGGGGGAGGCCAAAATTATGCCTTTCAAACTGCTCAAGACAAACCCAGACTCAAGACAGGCTCCTACAGTCGGACTCTATCAAGCTTTTGCAAGTGGGACTATTGACAGGAGCCTGCTTACTTAGCCAACTTCCTGCCTGTGGGGAAAATGAAATGAGAAGGGGCTTCTAAACCAATGCTGCCAAATTGTCCTGAATGCTGGCTCAGTTCCCAGGCAGCTGGACCTTAGGTGAACCGCTGACTAGTTCCTCCTCTTGGGTCCCATGAGGCATATGCTATGCATCCCCAGAACCTCAGACATGAGAAGATGATGGTCTGTGGCTTGCAGAACCATCTCTTTTCTAGGGCAGAGCTGAGCCATAACGGAACAGTATGTGACTTCCCTCCTCAGATAACATGGCGATGCACTTAAGTTACGTAGCTTACTGTACTGTGTCTGTACTTTTTCTGCGAATGAAAGGTTTGGGGTTGGGTCTTATGCTTAAAATAAGCATGTTTTTCCACATGCCGTTCTCTAAACTGTAAAAAAAAGAACAAAAACAAAAACCCACCCCAAATAAGCTTTTCTGCACCCTGACACACAATCATAAACACCACACTGGTGTCTCCTCATGGCTCCAAGTACCTGCGGAAAAGATATCCATTGCACGTTTTAACTCCCCTCTTGTTCGCTGATTGCTGCTTGCCAAGTCTACCAAAGGAGTTGAAGGGTCCCGCATGTTTTCCAACTCCGTAGCAAACATACTGCCATCAACAAAACGCTCGGGAGCAATGTAACACGTTCTCCTCCGTGACGTGTCAAAGAAATAATTGAAGTCGGCGGGATTGTCTTCAGGAAGATAAGTTGGTTTAAAACTGGCAAAGTCAGTTAGAAGAACCCAGTTCCAGCTGGTCACCATGATGTTTTCTGTTTTAATGTCCCCATGGCGGACTCCAGATTTGTGCGCCTGGTCCACCGCAGTAAGGATCTGGAAAGCGATCCACCTTTTTTCAATGTTGTTCAGGAACGGCCTGGTGCTAATTCGATCATAAAGGTTGTCCCGTACGTACTGTCTGAAAAGCATCGCGGCCTTCTCGGACAGGGTGGCTTTCTGGAAGGGAAGGCAGTTCTGTGCCGAGTGTAACCTTATCTTCAGCTCCTCCAGCTCCTGTTTGTAGCTCGTCAGGGGTAAGGTCGGATCCTGAATGGCAAACACCTTCACGACCACCAGCCCCTCCCGGTGCTTGGCTCGGGCGACCTTGAAGAAGCGGGTGCTCCCCAGGCTCTTGTCGTATTCGAAGTCGTGGATGTCCGAGAAGTAGCTGTCCACCGAGAGGATCTGCGAGGGGGCGATGCCAGCCAGCTGGTTCCCCATGGCGGCACCTCCTCCCGGGCGCAGGCGCCGCACCAGCGCTCTCCCGCGTCAGCCTGAGGAAAAAACACAACGCGGATTTCACGCCGGCCGCAGCTACGGGTTGGGTTCGCTCCGCTCCGCTCCCCGCCAGCCCCGCGCAGCGCAGCCCCCGCTCCCCGGCGCCCCCCGCCCCGAGCGGGCCCCGCCGCCGCGGCTCCCGCCCCCCCCAGGCCCCGCCGCCGGGGCAGCGCTGCGCGGGGCCGGGCCTAGGGCAGCGGGGCGGCGGGGCGGCGCGGCGGCGGCTCCCCCTCCCGCAGCACTCACCGGCGCGGCCCGCCCGGCCCAGGCAGAGCCGGGACGCCCCAGCCCCGGCGGCGGGATGGAGCGAGGCGGGACCGAGGGCGGCGGAACCGGCACCATGAGGCGGGCGGGGGAAGGGGCGGCGCCGTGAGCTCACATCCTGCGCCGCCGAGGAGCGGGGCGGCCTGGGAGGCTGCGGGGCCGCCCCCCACAGCTCCTCAGGAAAGTTGTTTCGGGCTTCCACCTGCCTCAGTGACACAGTTTCGGCTTTTGCTCTGATCTGGGCTGGTTACCTTCTGATGGAACTTTTTTTTTTTTTTTTATTCCTTGCTGGTTACATCCTCTTTCTTCTTGTTTTTGTGCTTTGTGGAATCCCCGCTCACCGCAGGGGGGTTGGGCTAGATGATCTCTCAAGGTCCCTTCCAACCCGAAGCATTCTATGATTCTATGATGGTGGTGTGGTTTAACCCGGCAGGCAGCTGAACACCACACCGCCGTTCGCTCACTCTCCCCCTCCCCAGTGGGATGGGGGAGAGTAATCGGGGAAAAAAAAGTAAAATTCGTGGGTTGAGATAAAAACAGTTTAATAGGACAGAAAAGGAAGGGGGGAAAAAATAATATACAAAACAAGTCATGCACAATGCAATTGCTCACCACCCACCTACCAATACCCAGCCAGTTCCCAAGCAGTGATCGCATGTCCCAGCCAACTCCGCACAGTTTATATACAGAGCATGACGTCATATGGTACGGAGAGGTTGTAGTGAGGTGGGTGTTGGTCTCTTCTCCCAGGTAGTTAGCAATAGGACGAGAGGAAATGGGCTCAAGCTGCACCAGGGGAGGTTTAGATTGGATATTAGGAAAAATTTCTTCACGGAAATGGTAGTCAAGCATTGGAACAGGCTGCCCAAAGAGGTGTTGGAGTCACCATCCCTGGGAGTGTTCAAAAAACGGGTAGACGTGGCACTTGGGGACATGGTTTAGTGGACATGGTGGTGTTGGGTTGATGGTTGGACTGATGATCTCAGAGATCCTTTCCAACCTTAATGATTGCTAGTTTTTACTTTCATTAAAAAATAATCCAGCCACCAAGTCAGGAAACATGAAATTACTACTCTACCCTTAATTGTTTTAGTGGTAGACTTGGTAGTGTTAGGCTAATGGTTGGACTGGATGATCTTAAAGGTCTTTTCCAACCTAAGCGATTCTATGATTCTATTCTATGATACTATGAATACCCCTTTGGTCAGTTTGGGTCAGCTGTCTTGCCTGTGCTCCCTCCCAGTTTCTTGTGCACCTGGCAGAGCATGGGAAGCTGAAAAGTCCTTGACTAGCATAAGCAGTACTCAGCAACAACTAAAAACATCAGCATGTTCTCAACATTCTTCTCCTACTAAATCCAAAACCCAGCACTATGCCTGCTACTAGGAAGAAAATTAACTCTATCCCAGCCGAAACCAGGACAAGACAAAATCCAAAATTGTGACATACAATGATGGGAACTCTTTGGATTGCTGTCTTACCTGCCCAGGAGTAATCTCCAAAGTCCCTGATGACCATACTGAGCAGACCATCCATCCTTCTCAAAGAAGGATAACTCTATCCCAGCTGAAACCAGGACGGATGGGAAGAGGATACAATGGCAGCAGTAACAGTGATGCATTCAGGCAGTTTTTAATTTATTTTTGTCTCTTTGTTTAGCAATGTCAAGGAAGACCTGGGGGTGGGTACGGCATATGTATGCCTGTGAGCTTGGTACTGATGCAGCACAAGCTGTGTAGATTGGAAAGTGCTGGGAGGACATCAGATATGTTGGTAGAACAGGCCTTAGATGCATCAGTCTGGACCTTTTCTTAGCCAAGCAAACAGGAGAGAAGCTGCCATGCTTCCTTCTCCTGATGCCTAGCATTAGATGTCTGTGGGGAGAAGGTTTTTTTAGATGACTTCACTACTAGGTCTGTCCTAACAGGGTTTCATGTATCTGAAATAAGAGGAAAAGGCTTTTCGTACCAAACTTGGCGTGAAACAAAAAGGGAGCCTTTCTTACTTACTGTTTGATCTGAAAGTTCTTGAAGGCAAGGAGGAGCCCAGGGCAGAGTTTGCTCATCCTTCCCTTTGCTTTTTGCCTTTGCCATGTTGTTTCTTTGCTGCCTGTAACACACTACTAAAGAAGTGATGTTTAGGTCCCCTACCCCAAGGCTTGTACCATCAAAACTTACCCAAATATATGATTTCCACCAGCCATGCATGAGGTCACTTAATCACATTGTCTCCAAAGTGGTTCAGGTTGTGCTAGCAAGGGATTCCTGCCAGCAGGACTCTCTCACCAGCAGTCGACACCTGGACGTTCAGCATGAGCCAGGGCAGAAATCTTAGCCCAAGCCTAGGGTTACAGTTAGGGCTAGGACTAGGGTGAGGAGAGTGAGAAGTAGGAAATGTATAGGCATTAGATTGGTGCCTAGGCATGGTTTCTTCTAGAGTCGTAGCTTGCTGTTGTGTCCTTTTTTTCCCCTTGGGATGCCATGATCTGGATGTAACTGTTCCACTCACAAGACCTTTACCTGGATGGCAGGCAGGGTACGCATCAAGTGCTGCCAAAGGGGATCTGGAAGATAAGGAAAATAGAGTAAATTTTCTGCTTTGCTTGTGGCTTGGCAGGTCGGCTTCATGCTGTACCACTGGTGGTCTTGACCCCCCATTGTTTAGCTCCTGCCATAGTGGGTAGGGAAGGGAACATGGAGTTGGGAATCCTGCACTTCCTTTTTGACTATGAAACAGATGGTAAGCTAATGGTATGCTGTTCTGATCACTCCTAATCACCTAAAACTTCATCCTCTCCTTTTAGGGCATAACATGGGTGGAGACAGCTGTCTGGGGAGAAAACTGAGCCACTTCTGAAAGTCTGTGGCTAAGTTGGACATTGATTGTCTTGTAAATCAGTAAGTGGGTAATCAGAAAATCTCCGCTGGCTTGTCTGCAAAACAATTATATAGGGGTTGCTCTCTCTAATGGAAAAAGTTAATGTATTTAAAGCAGAAAGATTTTCTCAGTTGAATCAGATGTGTGGAGTACAAGTTCAGAAGAAAGTATCTGAGGCTGTTTAGTAAGTATAAATCCCATGAAAGCGACTTTGATTACGCTCTGGCTGTTCATTGAAGAACAAAACCTGTATTTGTACTGCAACTTACTTCCTGCTCAAATTACTGTATTATGACTGTAGCAACAGCAGCCTCTGGTTAAGGTTTTGAAACTGCTAGGGTTTGGTCAGAAGAAGGCCAGCCCACCCTGGTGATGTGCCTCTCATGCTCTTTGAACAGGAAACATGTTACTGCTACCATTTTAAGAGCCTACACCTCCCAAAACAGAGTGCACGAGTCCTCACACTTCCCCTGTGACTGAGCACCCATCTCAGTTGTGAATGGGCGCCAGAAACCACGTAGTCAAGCTCCAGACTCAGCTGGAGAGGAGCATCTGTCAGCCCCTGTGGCTTAGCTGTGCTCTCCTCCCTTTGCTCATAGGAGGCAAGTTCAGTCTTCAAAGGTAAGAGGGTAAGGCTTTTTAATACTGAGGGCTTTTTGTAACTCCTGTAGGCAGACTTTGCTCCTGGCTAAGCTGTTAGTTACTGTCTCCTAGCTAATACGTATTGTCTGTGCACATGGTCGTGCTGGGCTAGCGTCACAGTTCAAGCCAGTTTTTCAACCACTTGTCTTATGGTGAAAGCCTCTGCAGTACTGCCAGGCATACAGCATGAATGGGTAGAGGTGCTGAGACAAAACCAGTGGCACATTTTCATGCACTGTAATTGGAGTTAATTCTAGTTAAAGTAAACTGGCCACAACAAATCGAGAGGATGCATTTGTGGCTTCATAGTAATAAAATAGAAAAAAGAGCTACCTGTGTGTACGCTCTCCTCCTACCATTCCTCCCCTTCCTAAGTTATATACTGTTTAGCTGCTCCTCTGAATCAAAAACTAATAGAAGGGAAAACCTATCATTTCATTGTTGCATCTTTGGTCTGCATTTATTCATATGTATACAAGAAGTAGAGACGCTTAGTGGTAGCTGTTGACCATGATGAAGTTAATGGAAATGAAACAAGCTGCCAAATACCTTGCCATCTTTTTTCCCTTTTGCCCAAATCTGATGCCCTTCTAAAGCAAACATCCATGGGTACCTATGCAAACTGTTTTGCCTTTCATCATGTCTTGAAAATGTCAGAACTCTGCTGCTTCTACGGAGCCGAGCTTAAATACAGAAAAGCAAAAACTTATGGTACCAGTAATCTCATTTAAATCATGGATGAGGATTGGAAATATCCTAGAAACTCATTGTGTTCAGTGCTGTTTCCTATGGACCTCCTGCCCCAGTACCAAGAAGTTACCCCATACATAGAAATGAGTGGGAAGGGGTCAACATGCACATTATTTAAAAATAGCAGGTCGTCCGTAACAGTGGGAGGAATTACGTCTGTGAACCACAAAAAGTGCTAGTGCAAGATTAGGCAATGAAGGAAAAGATACTGAAAAAAACAGTGGGGCTGTTGTTTGGCAAGCTTAAAGTCTTCGTTGTGGAGTGTAGAACAGACCAAGAATTCATAATGCAATGCTTATTAGCCTACAATCCTAAGTCTTATGAGGAGCAGCTGAGGGAACTGGGGTTGTTTAGCCTGGAGAAGAGGAGGCTGAGGGGAGACCTTATCGCTCTCTACAACTACCTGAAAGGAGGTTGTAGTGAGGTGGGTGTTGGTCTCTTCTACCAAGTAGCTAGCAATAGGATGAGAGGAAATGGCCTCAAGCTGCGTCAGGGGAGGTTTAGATTGGATATTAGGAAAAATTTCTTCACGGAAATGGTAGTCAAGCATTGGAACAGGCTGCCCAGAGAGGTGGTGGAGTCACCATCCCTGGGAGTGTTCAAGAAACAGGTAGACGTGGGACTTGGGGACATGGTTTAGTGGACATGGTGGTGTTGGGTTGATGGTTGGACTGATGATCTCAGAGATCCTTTCCAATCTTCATGATTCCTAGTTTTTACTTTCATTAAAATATAATCCAGCCACCAAGCCAGGAAACATGAAATTACTACTCTACCCTTAATTGGTTTAGCGGTGGACTTGGTAGTGTTAGGCTAATGGTTGGACTGGATGATCTTAAAGGTCTTTTCCAACCTAAACGATTCTATGATAAAAGGCTTAAATTAATCACACTCAGCCAGACTGTTTGTTCTTTGGGGTGTTTGTGTATGTGTCACTTCCAACTCTTGAACCTACTAGCTGATTTCTGCCAAAGCTGAGAGAGATGCAGTTTCTAAAAATCAAATTTCTTAAAATGGGGGAGGAAGATGAAAAACCCTGCTTTTGGTGTCCCGACTGGGCACCTGCTCTGACTTCCCAGGTTTTTGCTGACAGAAAATCCCCAGGGCAGATGGATCTTTTACATGTCTCAGCTGTGGGAAGAACTTCAAGGAGGCATGAGCTCTTGTAGGACACCAAAGTTGATCAACCAGGAGACACAACTCTGTAGGAAACCGCATTTCACTAATTCCAGGGCTTATGGAGGTATTCATGTTGTCTGAAACCAAAACCGCTTTGGAAGAAAAAAATAGATTTAATGAATCTCCACTCTAAAGCATCTTAGAATAAGAACAAAGCTTTTGAAACTCTCAAATTTGTATGTTTTACAGAAAGTGCTTGGGAGGTTTTCATTTAAATGATTCTTTATGTCAGTGTTTTGGATAATTTTTTGCTTTTAAAAAGGTTTATTAATATATCAGTTGACTTTATCTGAATGATGCTTTTTTCATTACTAATTTGTAAAGGGATTCAAGATTTGTGCCTCTCACCCTGGATTAGTACGTGTAAAATTTTAAAACCTTCTGCAGCACCATTCTGCTCTATTAAAGCTTCTGACAGTCTATCCTGCTGATTTAGCACAGCTTCACCACATGCGATATGGCTGTGATCCTGGGGACTTAAGTGGGTGAGAGAAATGGTTTATAGAATACTTTCTTTAAAAGCACCTAAAGCAGGAGAATTGCCCCAAGTTTAGTCTCCACACTGACATACTGACAGATTTGTTCCCTAGTCATGTGCTAATTGTTTTGGAATGAGAATCACTTGCTCGTGGATGCTTCTACCAAAGCAGCATGCACAAAATTAATTTCACAAAACTCAGCAAGAGACCATATGGAAGGGAAAAGTGATATTTATTTTAAACAAAATTGATTTCAGTCACTAACACATTGTGTTACAGATGTCACTCCCTTGCACTCCCACACCATGTACTTGGAAGCATCAAGACGTGTGATACTTTCATACGTACTTTTCTGCTAATGTTTCATTCAAGCCAAGTTTAGTTATTTCAGATATAAATCTCTACAAGCCACATAATAAGTTAAATTGTACTAGCATACATTCCTGCTGTTAGGTTATACTAGTGCAATTTTCTTCTGCATCTGCGACTACTTTTAACTTTGGGGATTAAAAAGAGAAAGCAGGAAATTGTAAAGCCAAGCTTAATTATACCCTAAACATACTTGTAAGTTGTTGATAGTGCTTACCAACCACCCCCTTGCAGTGAGAGTAGAGCAGGAAGAATGTTTCGCTTTTTGTTTTACAGAAATATGGAAATTCACAGGGATAAATTTCAGCTGATTTGGAGCTTCAAGTGAAAGTTTGGTAAGTCTTTAACCTCAAGGACTAACCTATGCAATCTTCCCTCTTTCTACATTGGATTCGTCTGCCTGAGACTCAGAAATGGCTCTTCTGTATTAGCCACAAGTCAGGTAATGGCCATCTTTTCTTGGCGTAAGTCATCTCCAATGCCAGCCAAACGCCTTATGCTTTATTTATTTTATTTTATTTTATTTTATTTTATTTTATTTTATTTTATTTTATTTTATTTTATTTTATTTTATTTTTAAGACTATAACTATTTAGTCTTCCTTAGAAGTCCTGGGTACAAAACCAAAATGGTGCTCTTAGGCAGCGCCTCCCTTAATATGTATTTAACGTGTCCTTCGATAAAAGTACCATCCCTCTGCTCAATGAGTTGATCTTAGCAAGACCTGAACCTTCAGGTTCAGCCTCAGAGGGATCCAAGCCCAGGCTTTAAGCCCGGCCCAGGCACACCCGCAGCTGCTGCTGTGTGGCAGCGCTCCCGCTCCGTGCTGCTCTCGCTGGCCCAGCCGATGCTTCACAGCACACCAGGGCTCAGAGGCACCCCTCTATCTATGACCTCTCTGAAATGTTAAGTATTTCCAAGCAAGCAGATCTGCTGGAATCATATTTTGTATGATGATGAGAATTTGGGAAGGACTAACAGAGTAGCTAGCACATTTTGGAAGTCTGTTTGTATGGGCAGATTTTATGGAAAGCAGAGACCTTCCGAAAACAATTGTAACTCACCATTTCCAGGGCTTTGGCTTCCCATGCCCCGCTTGTTCCTGTCTCAGCAGGAAATAATTTTACCGAGAGACAGAGGGGACTGTTCAACTGTGTCCTGACAAAAGGTTGAGTATTATGTTGTAAATGCATGTGCTTATTAAACTATCCTTTGCTGGAATTTTAGAGGCAAACAATAGCACAGAACTGGTGTTGAACATAAAATTTCCCAGCTAAGAACAGCAAGCAGGACCTGCTTGCTGTGAAATCTGGATCAAATTAAAAGTGGTTCCTCCCTTGCAAAGGAGATGATGATATGAGTGTGAGCTCTTTGAGAACAGGTACAGTTTGGAGAAAGCCTACTGAGATAACTCAGTTGTTAAGCAGAGTCAGCTTGCTTGGCACACAACTGGCAGGAGAATTGGAATGGCAACATCTGGGGAGGTGATGCAGGGCTGGGAACATCTGCTTGGCCAGTGGTGTTAGTTATAGGAATGTCAGGGAAGAGAGCAGTGAAATAGTTATGGCCAGTCCCATAACTGAGTATGACAATTGCCCTCCAGACCCATGTGCGAGAGCAACCACTGTGATACTGGGTTTGTCCCCATGAGAAAAGAGTGAGAACAGAATTGCTGCTCCTTGTGATCTCCTCATATGGACATACAGTATTAAAAACTGTTGCATCTTGTTCTTTCAATGACAACTTCCTGGCAGAGACAGAAGCAGTAATATTTATACTGTGATATCAAACAGTGCCCTTTCTCCTTCACTCTTACCATTCCTCACTGAAATACTAAAATATCAGGGAAATCGAATCATACAGTCTTCTGTCTTGCTGGAGTCAGCAATTATGTTTAGCTCTGAATCCCAGCCTGAATACAACATCTAATATTATCAAAGATTTTGGTTATTCAGATTTGAGAGGAAAATGGTTGATCCAGGCCCATCTTTAGTGAATGATCTATTATCAGATGCCTGTGATAGTTAGACAGATCAGATGCATAATTATGTACATCAGTACAATATTAAATTGTTAGTCATTCTTGCTTTATGGTGAAATACAAGGCAGTTTCTGCTTTTTGATTAGCATCTCCATTACCTGCTCTCAGTAAACAGATTGTTGGCTTTTTTTTTTAATAGAAATCTGCACACATCTTCACCTTCCACACGATCTAGTTACTCAGCCTGCTTTAATGTATGCTGCAACTAATAAATGAGCAGCTGCCATGACTACTGTAGCCATACAAATACAAAGAAAAGCTCTTCAGCTTTTAAGGAGTGGCTGGAGGCAGGTAATTAACCACGGCTTCACTCCTTGCACACAAAGCGCGTGGAAAGAAATGCACTGAGCTTCCCTGTGGGTTTTGCTTTTATGAGCACGTACTTCAAGGATTGCAACATCACTGCCATTTCTGGGTACAGCAAGAGAGTAAAAAAAAGAGCAAGGCTGAGTACTACAACACTCAGCAGAATCCTCTCTAGCAAATCTAGTTATAATTAAGCTGGCAATAACAAAGGGGTCTTAAAAATAATAGCAGATTCATCTTTGGAGAACTTGCTTCTCCTGCTTCTTTTCCCCCATTTTTAGGCTTTTCTCCTTCACTCTATTCTCTCCACTCTTTCAAGAAAAGCACCTCTAATGCATCCCGCAGTGGGAGGTTGTTCACCAAAAGATTTTGCAACTTTTCTGAGCTTTTCTCTTTTTTCTTATATATGCATTGTTATTTATGCATCTTAATATGCCAGTCCTATATTTTTAAAGAATTCCTGATATTATAGAGCTATTAAAAAATCATTTTTTTAACATGCGGGGTAAATCACATTCTCCTATGTAGCAGATTATTATTTGTCTGTCAGATCACAGTAAGAGGTCTGATTTCTGCCCACCTACTTCACTGGGAAGTTCTTGGTTGCTTATAATGAGGGTAAAATTGGGTCCAAGGGTGTTAAATTATATCTTCTCCAGCACAGAAGAGCATACCCAGGCTTTCAGCCATATCACTCTATTTGCAAACACCAGTGAATTCTTTTTTAGTCTCACTGAGCCATGACAACATGATAGTCTCTTAAAGCTATAGATTGGCTTTCAGGACAGAAATTGCTACCACCAGCTAGTTTGAATTCTTGTAGAGAGAGGCAAAAGTTCAGCCAGAAACTTGCTGCAAACCCGTATGTTCTGGTTGAGCTGTAGGCCAAGAATTGCAGTCTCTTTGTCTCAATAACAAAAAACACTTTCCAGAAAAGCTACTGGTATTGGTTTATTGGAGGATATTTTCTTTTTGTCTCTCTCTCATCTCCCATTCAGAGCTTACTGTTCCTTACTTCACTTGTCTCTGAAACTCAAAGCATTAGTGGCTGCTCTTTAAAGGACAACAATAATTTTAAGTTGCTATAAAATTAATCTGAAGCTGAAGTTGCATTTTCATTCATTTTCATTCATACTTTTACTGTTCGTCTAGTTTATTTTAAAGTGTTTGGGGCTTTGGGCCAAGCATTGGTATAAATCAGAATAAATACCTGGCTGACTTACTTGGGTATCTTCCTTCAGCAATCTGTTTCTAGCTCATGGTGTGGCCTTCTTTGCAGCTGGGATACCTGTTTCTTTTCCTGACAGCTTTTTTTTTTTGCTTTTTTTTTTTTTTTTTTTTTTTTCTGTTACATCTTCTGTCTGAAGCAAAAAAATATCTTGGTTCAGCAGTCTAACATCTTACTTTGTGATTCCTCAACACTCTTTCCAGTCAAGAGTTTTCAAGCTTCTTTGACTTCTGCCCCTGCAATCTACCTCTTTTAAAAAAATACTGCTTATTACCTAACTTATGTAGTTCTCTATAATTCATTTTTCTGAGACAACAAAAAAGAGTGTGGTGATAACTGCTGGCGTTGACTCACATTGCTGTTTGTGCCCAGCCTGCCTATCTGTTGACTTCAGTAAGGCTGCTAATGTAAGGTTTGCAAGCCTCTGCAAGAAAGTATGTGCAGCTCCTTCTTATAGAGGCCCTTCTTTTAAAAATCCCTGTGGGTTACAGTTCATCTCCATTCTCTCCCCATGCGTCTCCTGATTCCCCGACTGTGTTTTCTGTGGCCTCAGTCCTAAGGCATATTTGAGCCTTGCATAAAGCCTAACTGGAGAGGAAGGAAATAGTGATGACAGCCAGCTCCCTCAGCTCGCTGGGCAACTGAGTGCTTAACTTAAGAGGGGGAATCAGCTTTTGTCCTTGGTCTCCACCATCCCCTTCTACACCAGCATCGACTGTGGGAGCCAGCTCAGTAACTGGTGAGAAACTGCAGCTGACTTGGAGTGACTGGATGCCTCCAGAGGAGTTCAATTCTAGGTGTCCTCCGGGCTTCTGCAGTCTTTAAAAAGGCTGAGTGGGATGTTTTGTTGTCTTTCTATTGCTTTTAACTGATTTATGTCTCTCTAAAACTTGGGGACAGTATTCGGGTAGCAAGTGAAGTGAAATAGTCCTTTTAGCATCTTTGGAAAATAATACTTTGAAGAGCAGCAGAGAGCAACCTCGAGGGAAAATATTTCCTGTGGGACTTGCACATTTTGGGGTGATTGTTTTGCAGCCCTGGATCATTTATAGAATCTCTCAGCATGCTTGCTGCAGACCACCAGAAAAAAAAACGCAAAATGAGAAGCTAAACAACTGGATTTTCTACTGCAGTAGCATCCACTGGCTGTCCAATAAAGTCACGTTGAAAAACAGCGTATTGCAACTCATCCTGGTCAAAGTCTGAGTAGTGAAAGAATAGTGAGAGTGAGCTCGGGGGTAGGCATCACATCTCCATGGCTCAGTGCTGGCCAGCTTGCTCCAGCTATGAGACTGGAAAGAGACTTCAAGCTCCTCTTGGGCCATACTTTTGCTGCAAAGCCAACTGATGGCAAAAATACAGTAGGAAGGACCACTTGGGGAGTTATGGCAGATGATTAAGAAACGTGCCTTTGTAAGGAAATGCCTCTTCTTTGCACCACTGAGCCAGGCACTATCCTTGTCCTTGTGCTCTTTGAATACAAGGACAGCTTCTGCCTCATGCAAGAGCAGGGGTTGACCATCTCAAAACATTTGCGGAGGAGCAAAGCACAGGGAGGGCCCACTCTCCCCCATGTGCTGCAGCTCAGCTGGCACAGCAGCACTGTACGGGGAAAGCATATTTTCTTCCTTCAGTAAAAAGCCCATTGCATTAGAAGCAGCAGGATGAATTCTGCTATGCTTCCATTTTAAACTAATTGTGTATTGGGGTATGCATAAGATAATTTTTAAAGCAAGATTTTTCATTCCCAGCCTGCAAAAGATTCCATTTTCCAGCTGCTGGAAAACATCATGAGCTGATCCTGCAATGAAGTCTCTCATGTAAGAATTGCCTCATTACCATTAAATGTCGCCAGCTCTTAGATTTGTGTTCTGCTTCATAAATTCCAAAAAGCAGCTCAATGTATTTAGGAGCTATTTCCCTGTTTTAAAAGGAACCAGAATCTATTCCAGGACCCAAGCCAGATCCCTTACAATTTAAATGAAGACAGATTGCCATGAGCTTATTTCAAAAGATGAATAAAAAGTTTTTGCAGAGCAATTTCTTTTTTTTTTTTTCTTTTTTTAAGGAACAAGAACTTGTGCTTTTTGCATTTCTGAAGAACAGTGAATAAGCCCAGCAAAGTTACACTATTGTGTGTGCTCACTAGTCAAGTATTAACATTATAATCAATTTTTTCCCTTGGCAGAAGGCAATAAGGGGCCAGAATCCATTCTCCCTGATTCTGCATACCAACTCCATAGGGTTCAATTCACTCCAAAACAAGGTGGAGCTGCTTTGGAGGGACGAATGATGAGGTCTAGAGGATTTCTCCCTTCAGTTGTTAATTTGAATATAATCTAGGTCAATGTTGACCACTTTAGGTCAGCTCTGTGTTGCCTGACTTCTGTAAAACAATGAAAATCTCTTCTAAATCATGATGGGTGGTTACTGCAAATTTTCACTTTTACTGGCAGCCTGAGTAGGGAAAAAGAAGCAATTTTCTTTTCTCACCTAGAAAGGTATAGGCAGAGCAGCACAACAAATTTGTACTGTTATTCATGTTGCATATGCCCATAAGAAATAGAATGAAATTTGCTACGGGCTGGAAAAGTACTTGACAAAAATAAATTCACCAAGGAGAACATCAGTTCTGAACTGTGTACCTCCCAGATATCTGAGAAATCTGCCTGGGCAACACAGTATGTTGGATCTTAGTGGACAGTGTTACATTCATGTTGGATTTAACTTATAAATGCTTCCCAAAGGAACTGCAGAATGGAAAAAAACTATAATGCAGTTAGCCATTTGTCATCTTCCGTTAAAAACTGGCTGCTTCCAGCACATCCACGCAAATTTAAACATGTGAAAGGGTCAGCTAAACAAGGATTGTATATGTATATAAATTAAGACATGAGAGCTTCCAGTAATTTATTTTATCTATTAAAATGCTGCTGTGATTTTGACTTTGAGAAAGGAAGTGCCTTAGAAGGATCAGAAGACAGTATCCCATGGCAAACAACCAAAATTGGATGAGTTCAAAGACGCAAGAGGATATGTATTCAGTCTGTTCAAGGGGGAGCATGCAGCTGTGTCCTAATAAAAAGAAACAATTGAATTTATTTGATCTCCTAGGGTTGTTTCCTTCATAATCTGTGCAAGAGAGAATTTTTTAATGCTGTGACTTCTTTTTTTTCATAATGTCTTTCAGAACAAGGCCTAGTGTCAAGAGCCCCTTCTTTTCCAGCGTTAGCCCTCACATTTGGCTATTGTGTCCATTACACGGGACCCCTCCTGGACTGCTCCTGGAGAACTGCAAAGCAGTTGGGACAGCAGACCAGTCTGGAAGGCCATGGATGGACCTGGACTGTGGGTTTTCCATGCATACTGGGCAGAGGTATACAGAGAGGGAAGGCACCAGGCCTGACATGAGAGTGCTGGGAGAAGCTTCTAGTCTAGTTAACGCTTGCACCAGCAAACCATTGGACTCTCTACAGGGTACTTCTTTTATTATCTGAACCCAACCCAAAATGCAATTTTACTTGTCATGTCCTGACTAGAAGTAGTGTACATATAGCACTCTGAAATTCCAAGTGTGGGTATATAAAAAATTTAACTGTTGTACCCTATTCAGCCATCTCTTGGTGCTCCTCTCAGTTGAAAAAAAGTGTGTTTTCTTCCACTTTTTCTGCAGAAAACCTGTTAGCAATTATCATTTCTTATTGCAAGAAGGGCTGAAAAATTTGGCATCAGAACATCATCACCTTATGGCATATTATACCTGAGCAAAAACTTACCCACACACTTCACAAAAGCAGAGTCCGTGGAAGGAACAGTTGTAGCACTTTGAAGTGATATTTATGCTGTCAATTCTCTTTCCATAAATGTTTTTAAATCAGGGATTTAAATTAAGCACTCACATTAATCACTCTCAAACTAATCAGTGAGTCGATTCCAAATCTGGCAGCCAGTCAGTGTTGATACAAGATTTGCTGCACGTATACTCCCAAATTTTGTTTGCATAGTATTTTATTGCAAATATAAAAAGGCAAATGCAGTTGTCAGTTATGAATGAAGTCAAACCGGGATAAACTGAAGAACAAAACTGGTGTATATACCCTCAGCAACCTGTCAGTATGGACAAAACTACCCATGAGTTGACCTTTAGTACTTATTTGCTAGATCTTCTTGTAAATAATAAATTACTTTTTCTTTCTGCAAACAACATGAACCGTGTTCATTGTTTGAGATTCTTTACATTATTAACAGCTTGGCAGGGAGTTCAGAAACTCAGCTGAAGAAAATGTGCAGGAGAGCCTATACAGTTTATATTAAGATTCCATGCTGATCTTTTGTACATATGCCTGCCTATTTTACTAGAAAGTTTCTGTAATTTTGTATTAGACAGGAAAGTCATGCTTTTCTACTGCTTTGGGGCATTTCCGTACTGTAAGTATTCTGAAATATGATTTGAGTAACAAGAATCATAGAATCATAGAATGGCTTGGGTTGGAAGGGACCTTTCAAGATCAACTAGTCCAACCCTCTGCTATGGGCAGGGACACCTTCCACTAGATCAGGTTGCTCAAAGCCCCATCCAACCTGGCCTTGAGCACTTCCAATGATGGGGCATCCAGAACTTCCCTGGGCAACCTGTTCCAGTTTCTCACCACCCTCATTGTAAAAAGTGTATTCCTTATATCCAATCTAAGTCTTCCCTCTTTTAGTTTAAAACCATTACCCCTTGTCCTATCACTACAGGAAGGCTGGAATCTTTTTTACTCAAGTAATGCATACAGTTTGCTGTGTACTTTAGAAAGTAAGAAATTCCTATTAGTGCTGTTACACTTTTACAGCTTCTGGAGCTGATGTGCCAAGGTTTCAATTTCTTCTCAGGAGTGGTCTGGCTCAACATGGGTCCTAAAAGAAGCCATGGCAAAACAAGGGAAGAAAGACGAAAGGCTCGGGTGTGAACAGCATGCAGCCAACTCCTAAGTGACTGGATAGCTTGAGTACAAAATAATCCTATTCTTGCTCTAAGACAGTAACACACAGAAATCCGTCTTTGTAGCTAAAGCTGGTTACATTCTAGCCTCAACATGCTTCAAAAAATTATTTCTGTGATGTAGCCAACAATAACAGGCCATTATCTGATGAAGGCAGTGGTACCTTAAGAACCTCACTGAGTGATGCAGAGCTGGGCCTGTATGTTTACTCAAAAAAATGCCAAAAGACAGGATGGCCCTGTGTAGGTAGGAAATTCCATATCCTCAGAGGAAGAGTTTAGTGGCCAAAAAGAGGAAAACAAAAAAACTACCACGAAAGAAGAAAAGAACTCTGAGGTTCAAGAAGCAGAAAACACACTCTTGATGATGTACCCCTTTCTCCCAGTCCTTTTTGTTATCTGAAATATACCTTCAGAAATTAGAAACTTTGCTAGTAATGATTTTTTTCTGCATAAAAACCCTACTAATGAGTTCTGTTTTGTTATTTGTTGTGCTGGGCTGGCCAAGAGTATGCAGGGCAGAGTGTGCAGCACAGGCCCCTGCTTTGAGAATGGAGAAGTGGGGAATACAGAGGATTGCTGAGACAGGGAGAAAACTTAGCAGGAAAGTGTTGTGTTCAGGCACAGACCTCATGCCTTTTTCTTGGAGCTGTAGTGAGCATGGGGAGGCTGGGCATGGAAGTGGGGGACAATGACTCAGGCAGGGTTTTATTGCACTACATTGTTGTGGTTTAAGCCAGTAGGCAGCTAAACACCACACAGCCGATCGCTCGCTTCCTCACTCTCCAGTGTGATGGGGGAGAGAATCAGAAAAAAAAGAAAAAAAAAAGTAAAATTCATGGGTTGAGATAAAGACAGTTTAATAGGACAGAAAAGAAAGGGAAAATAATAATGATGATAATAATAATAATACACAAAATAAGTGATGCACAATGCAATTGCTCACCACCCACTGATCAATGCCCAGCCAGTTCCCGAGCAGTGATCGCTGCCTGCCAGCCAACTCCCCCCAGCTTATATACTGAGCGTGACATCATAGGGTGTGGAATAGCCCTTTGGTCAGTTTGGATCAGCTGTCTTGGCTGTGCCCCCTCCCAGCTTCTTGTGCACTTGGCAGAGCATGGGAAGCTGAAAAGTCCTTGACTAGAGTAAGCATTACTTAGCAACAAGTAAAACATCAGTGTATCAACCTTATTCTCATACTAAATCCAAAGCACAGCACTATACCAGCTACTAGGAAGAAAATTAACTCTATCCCAGCCAAAACAAGGACAGACGTCCACTTAATCTTTGGCCACAGCAGTAGAAACCCCCTCGCCTCACACTTTGAGTACAAGAGCCAGGGTTCTGAGTGCCCTGGGGCAGGCGTAGGTGTTTCAAGAAGGGTGAGGACCATCCTGTTCTTGCACACCCTAAAAACCTCCACAGGAACAGCCAGGTTTGGCTTTAGGTCTTGAAATTGCATGTGGGCTGCTGAAAGTAAAGCTACTCATTAACTGTTCATTAATTCCTTTCTAGAAGTAATTTATTCTTCTTCCTTTTTTTTTTTTCCCCTCCAGTAGATATCTCTTGCTCTGTTTTTTGTGGCATGATGATAACCTGCGGGGATAAATGGAAATTGGGTTTGTGCCCTTATTTCTAGAGTGATTTGGATTGGTGGCGTATCGCTGGAAAAAACAGCCATCCTAGCTGCTAGGCAGTTTTAATAATGATTTAGACACTTTTCCCTTATTTATTGTGGACTTACTTTCTTAGTTTCTTGTTTTCTTTTTCTTAATATAAACATCCAGTTTATACATATATAATCATTTAATGTAAACAAAAGAGATTTCTTCCAATAGTGATTTGTAACAGTGATATAAAAAGAAAAGCAGTCTGGTACACGAAGGAATGTATAATATCTGCAACATATCTTCTTCATTGCTCTAACCTATACTCTTCAACATGTAAGCTTTGTTTTTCTAACTGAATGACCTGCAGGAACACAGGTCTAAAGCTAAGCAAATCTGAACATTAATTCAGTAGAATCCTCTGAACTGGTAGACAGCCAACTCAATTAAACAGCTTACCTGATAAGGAGAGACAAAAATGCTTCTGAAAAGACTTGCCATGGCATACCAAAGTAAATACCACCAAAGTAAAACTAACTAGAGCAATGAGGAGATTATTCACAGCATTTTATTTTTCTTTGGCATTTATTTCCTTATTATTACTGGAATCTCTGTTTGTGATAGAAGTGAAGTTTGGCATTCCACACTGATTTAAGAGCTTGCTAATACTTAACTCCCCATGTCACTGAATGAATATATCCCTGTTAAGCAGTTTCACTGTCATTAAGTATAATTGTGCTAAATTAGCATCCATGGAGATGTCCTGGTTAAAAGGTTTTTACTATGCCAGCGATTGTATACAAATAACATAATCCTAACAGAAAAAAACCCTGAGCAATAGCTAAGAGAAGGAATTTGTAGTTGCTCTTCAGAACAGCAGGCAGTGAAGTGTCTCCACACCAGCATCTCCTGGGGCAGGGAAGATTGCTTTTTTCAGCTAAGTCAGCAAAATGGTCATGGTCCCTGGGCATTGCTATTTGGTGCAGGTGTTTCTCTGAAAGAGATGCGTGACCATTGCAGACTGAGGCTTGGCAGAATCCTGATTTTCAGAGCGCTTGGCTCTCTTGCTGAGTGGAAACTATCTGTGACGCTGGTGTTTCTCTAGCTTCCTCTGAGCACTGTGCACAAGAACAGTCTGACGTACAAATTCTTCAAATGATCCTCTTAAGAATTAATGTTGGAAGAAGGCTTTTTACTTTTTGAGCTGTTATGCTTAACATCTAATTAGCCCATGATGTCAAGGCTAACATAATTCTGTAGGCCAGACATTTCTCATAAGGAATAAGGAATAATGTAAAACAGTCATTAGGAGCTGCATGGTCTTGAAAATAGAAATTCTATTCACTTTATCTATAACTTTAGATAATTGTGCTACAGTATTCCTTCCCATTTAGTGCTCATTTCTGGAGTTACTAGGTAAAATAACAAGCTGTCATCTGTACTGTATCATAGGATGAGAGGAAATAGGCTCAAGCTGCGCCAGGGGAGGTTTAGGTTGGATATTAGGAAAAATTTCTTCACAGAAAGGGTAGTCAAGCATTGGAACAGGCTGCCCAGAGAGGTGGTGGAGTCACCATCCCTGGAAGTGTTCAAAAAATGGGTAGATGTGGCACTTCGGGACATGGTTTAGTCTAGTCTACCCTTGATTGGTTTAGTGTGGACTTGGTAGTGTAGGTTAATGGTTGGACTGGATGATCTTAAAGGTCTTTTCCAACGTAAATGATTCTATGATTCTATGATTCTATATGCTCGATGACCTGTATGCAGAAAGTGGCCAAAGAACAATTTCAGATAACCAAGTGATTTGACGCTTGAGGAAATTTTCAGTATAATTAATCAGCATCTGGGCACATTAACCTGTTTGCTTAAGAAGGATTTTTGGTTAATTGAGGTTCACAAACTAAGGTTACATAGAATGCAGAGCAACTTTTCGTTCAGCCTTGAACCCTTGCACTGAAGGGTGTTTCAGAGGATTATTTGAAAAAACTGTTTTTCATATCTAATAATTTGCTTCTTAACCATCCTTAATCACTAGCCATTTGATTATCTTTCATCTCATGTCCAGTAAGCTAAACGGCCAGAAAATTATCTTCCTTTTTTATATAAAAGGAAGAGCTGGTCCTTACCTACATACAGAGAATCTCTGAGTAACAAATTTTTGCTTCCATTAGTGCTGAAGCATGTTAAAGTATTATTAATTCATATTCATGGGCACACAACAAACAAACAAACATATATTCTGAAGCTATACTGATATAATCTATCTTTCACAGCCTGTTTCATTCAAAGGACCAAGACTGTGTTAGATGGGAAGGAAGAATGAATTCCAGAAGGAGGAATCTCCACTGATCGTGCCTCTTTCCAGCTTCTAGACATTCCAGTCCACACACCTGCAACCAAGAACTTCACAGATGATTTTGAAAATGAAGCAAAAAGAGTGATGGATTTTCTCAGGTAACCAGGCAAGATGAGCTGTATTCCCTGGAGAGTAAGGGATTTGGTTTTATAGCACCATATTGCCTCCCAGAGATGACCATTTATGATACTTCTACTGCATTGTTACCAGAATAATATTACCATATAGCAAATTGCTTTTTCACCAGCAGCACCTACCTCCTATGTACCACACCTTCATTTGCACTTCTTGGCAACTCTTGCACAGCAGCATGCAGATCCCTATGTTGGCCTGGCATACCAGATGGGATGCCTTGGCTTGTGCTTAAGACTAGAAGGCAGGTTTTGTAATATTTTGCTGCACATTTTCATGTGCTAGTAACAGGAGCATGCAATCCCTAATTCCTGAGGTACAGCATCACTCCTACTCCTATGCCAAGCCTTTTCTGAACAGGCTTGGCCAACTTTGCAACTGCACAGTCATTTTTCTCTGATACCTGTAGACAGGGACTAAAATAATACTGTCAAACCTCCTTTCAGATCTTGTGAGTAAAGAAGGATCTGCAAATGTGAAAGGCTAGTATCATAATATCTTGTAATGCCACAGTATCATATAATGTTAGTTCCTGGGTATTTGATTTAACATCCTAGTACCACAACATTTCTATAGATTTTCAGGGCAGTTTTGAGTAAGGTCATTAAAATTGTCTCAGGAGCTAATGACTTTGAATATTTCATTCTTTTATGTTTAGTTTTTAATTATTCCTTCTTTAATTCTCTCTGAAAATGAGTGTTCCTTTCCAGAAAAGAATGAAAGAACATGGTTATACATGTGGTTTATATTCTTATTTTCATTTTCTTAAGAAATTGCTGGATGAATGAAACACAGGGGCCATATTTTGACCAACAGATTACCAGTCAACTCAACCAGCCTCTAGATTGGTCCATATGTTGCTCATGGAAGTTGTGTCATTTCCATCCCTGAAAGTCTTTGGTTACAGAGCAAACGCTGTGAGGAATAACATACACAAAATTTAGGACAGAGCAATAGTCTATGTCAATGTTTCTCAGCCTTTTTTAGTTGAAGAACAAGCCAACCTTTAAGCAAAAAAGATATACCTTATTTGGTTTTGTCATAATTGTATCCTTGTATAACTAAACAACAGGTGGGCTGAAATGGGATCATTCATGCTTTATTTTTTTTACTGTAATCTTTATTCATTTGTTTGCTTATATTTGACTGTATATTTCGCTAACATTATGGGGTTTTAAATAGTTCGGTAAATGTGCCATCTAAGATCTGCTGAGCCAGTGGTGAAAAACTGTTGAGAAGCATTCAACTAGGTAACTTCTACAGGTCCTTTCTATCCATTTGCTTTACAGCTCTTTGATATGTAGGCATTTGCAAGTAGGTGTTCCCTGGCACCCAACTTGCACCATTCACTCCAGAGCAGTAAGAATGAGGATACAAGATCTTCCCCTGGATTCCTCTGGTCCTTTTACACACACTGTTAAGCTACCAGGGCAAACAGAAATGTTTACTGCTGCTGTCTGCAGTCCATTCATCCAAATTTCATTCTTTCCATGACCTTTCTTGTAGTAGCTGTGTGTAATGTTTGTAAAAGAAGCAAGTTTTGAGGCAAGGGATCTGTCTCTAAATTCTCATTTACTTCTACCTGGTTTATTTCTGATGAAAGGCTCTGATTGACAAAATGAAGTGTAATCCATTTAAAGACCAGCCTAGATAGATACTGCTTTACAGATAATATTTTATGAGGTTTTTGTGAACTCTGAGTCAGTATGAATGTCAGCATGGGAAATATATTTAATCTTTCTGCACAGCTGTTTTTATCAACCTTCTCCTCAACCATTAATAAACAGCTGATAAAGCTCTCAAGGGAACTTGCCATAATGCATACTGAAATTGGTTTGTCCAACCTGTCCTTTCTGTTGCCTAGTGGAAGGTTAATCCTTTAAATTGGCCAAAGAGTTTGAGAAGACTTGGAAAAATTCAGGAGTGGTTACACAGGTGGTAAGAGGTATGACCTTAGCCTACCATCTCATGCAAAATGAGAATACAACTCTTTTCACTGGAAGCAAGACCACTTTTTTAGTGCTGGGCTGAATTTTGTGATTTGCTAATTTATATCAATAACTCAGCTGCTCCAGATGGAAACTCCAACTCACAACTTGGGGCGCTGCAGGTGAAGTGAGGGCAAAGCACTTCCCACCTGTTTGCAAGCTCCAAAGGGAGGCTGTAAGTGGAGTAACTTGGTTGATGACATTTTGGACTCATGGTTTAAAAAGATTGGGCTGAAAACCTTCTCTCAGTAAAATTGATAAGGTCATTTCCATTATTTTCAGTACAATCAGAATTTCATGCTGAAGAAGGAGGAATGTAATTTCTGAGTGACTTCCCTGACAGTAGAGACCATATTCCCGTGATTTACCTAGAAAGTTATTTTTCTAGTGCCTGGGAATTTCTGTTTTTCGTTGCAGTCAAAATTACTCTGTGTTTGTTGACAGTATTTATTCATGACACATTGCTATATATGATAGTCTTTTTTGCTGTGTTTACCTGACAGAAGTGACTCAGTGGGACAACTGTGCCATTGGGTAAATGATGTTTAAAGTAAAATGTTTGAATTGTCCTTTGCCTGAAAGAGCATGTGAGCATTGCTGATCATTATTCATCGTGGCCATTTTAGAACTTAAAAGTAACTGAGGGAGTGCTCCAGTTCTGAAAGTACATACGCTTTTGAGTGAAAAAAGGATAGTATTATAAGTGAACTTTTTTATTGGTGTTTTGTGACCTTAAAAATGAGATCACAAGAGTGACAAGTGTTTTCCTGTGAATTTATGGCCATGTTCATAAAAGGCATCCTATAGTATCCCAGTGTAAACCCGCAGAAGCCTGACATGACTTTATTGGAGGTACTCTGGATTTACATCAGAGCAAAGTCACTGGAAAGTATCCTCTGATACCTCTGGTTCAAACTTTCATGTTAGTTTATAATTCAATATGGTAGTTATACAAAGGGGCTTTAACGTCAGCTGTAGAAACTAAAGCCTTTTATTTGCAGCCAAGATGTAACGTGCAGTGCTCTTGTAAAATGTCTGTTTTGCCTTCTAGTGTCCCTTCAGCTTTTGGTAGAGAGGATCACAGCTGAATCTAAGAATGGAGGTAAGGCTTGGTTTTCAGGCTTTTCACAGAAACTGCATGTGGTACACTCCACTTACAACTGTGCTTCATCTATGCTACCTGTATGTATGTGCTCATCACTGGACAAAATATATGAGGTAATTTTGCAGTGGATAGCAAGTGGCTGAAAGATGGAAGCAAGCACATCCTGTAATTTAATGCTAGACATTTGGAATGATTTGTTTTAAATGTTTAATAACAGATGCAACTTGCAACTATTTATTAGATCCTTAGAACACTGCAGGTTTGTTTAATATCCCAGCTAGTCAGTGTAACCATTTTGTGGTTACTGAGTGGTTATTTACTGGGAAGATGGGGAGGCAACCAGAAGAATGAGAGTCCAGGTAGCAGGTCTGGGAGACAAACATGTCTATTCTGTGTCCTACAGTAGATATAGAAAATGCTCAAATAGCTCAGTTACCAAACCTTTAATAGTTAAAAGTTAGAATCTAGGCCAGTGGGCAGAAAATGTTTTTATATATGGCTATTCTATCATCAATATGCAATGAATCAGTGGTGGCAAAATCCACTTTATAGAATACCAATGTTCATTTCATCATTGTGGCCGTGATGAGACTGACTGGGTCCTGGGACTTAACGAATCTCTTACCCTTGGGTGAGATTTGGCTCTGCTGCCTGAGCTTCATGTCTTGTGAGAAAACTGCCTGCAAATGCATTGAGTAAATTATACACAAATACTGTACCTGAGACACAAAATGGATATAAAGACTGCTTTCCTTTTCATGAAAAGTGCTTGTTTCTCTACCCACAACCTTCTCCTGTCTCATGCAGTACATTTATTTTATTTCCATTAACAGGCACTCTGTGCACCCATTTAATCAAGGGAATGAAATAACCCAGTACTGTTGAATCAAATTCTGATATAGTAAAAATAAATGCAGATGTTTCCTATATGCAGACTTCCCAGGTGGTTAAATTGACAGTTTAGGCAAATGTTATTTTCTTGCACTGTTGGTAATTTTTTGTTAAGTGTGTCATAATACATTTATTTACAGAACCTAACATTGTATTGACAGCAGGGAGTACAGTGCACTTTTTGTAAAGTCACTCTGAAGATTGTTATTTAAAGCAGAATCAAAGACTTACGAAGAAGATAAGGACTTTGCTCCCATGAGGTGATAAGGGAGATTGCATTGAGACAACAGAGCAGGAGGTTAGCTTCCTGCGCTCTGGAATGGAGAGATATGAGAAGCAAAAGGGAACAGTAGTAAATCATGGGGAAATGGCATCACATTATTTCATGGGATGCCCTGGAAAAACAAATGAAAGGAGAATAGTATTATGTTTTATGCATGCACTGTAAGCATCTATAGGGTGACTGAGTGACCTGTGTTCTGAAAATGGGCTTTAAACAGAAAAATGGGGGGAAGAGAAGGGTGAGATGCCCCGTTAACTCCAGCAGTGACACTACTAACTCCACTAGAAACCGTATCTTGAAATGATCTCCTGAGAACATGAAACGTAACTCTTTATTCTCCCACCCAAAAATCATAGCAGCTCAAGTACATTCAATAAGTTGATTGTCCTGTGTATGGGAAGCCCTTGAGGTGACTCTTGCAAGGAAAACCCTGAAATGGAGGCATGAGGAAAATGGAGGCTTCCTTTTTCACCACTGTTTTAAAGCCAGCAGAGCACCACTGGCACCAGCTTTCCACATCAGATGGGGAAGTGGGTATCTTCTCTACAAGATAACTTGCTGTTGGAGAGCAGCAACAGCCTGAAGTTGCTTGGAGCAACTCGAGATAGGCTGGAAGAGTGCTGTGTGTAACACCTTAAGCTGGGCCCTACAGCACATACGCCCAGCTAGCTTTGGCAACAAACCCTCGAGAACGCTGTTTGAAAACAAGTCCTTCAATCGACTGCATGTGATGCCAGGAAAAAATATTCAGGGGTGGAGCAAGTTTTCCTGCACTTCAAAAGGCAATGCGACAAAGGTATAACAGCACAGTATTGTAATCTCTGGTGTGCATGTTCCCATTGCAGAGACACAGGTAAAAGTCCCTCCGTTTGATACCAGCAGTGGATGATATAATTCTGCTGATGTCCCAGATCTGTCCCAGTTCTGCAACGTTACTTCTCAAATTTTCTCCATAATACATAGAGTTAGCGAGCATTTCCCAGTTATATGCTGCACTGAATAACCCAAATACAGTATTTATACGGTAATTGTCTTTTCTGACTGACAAATTGCGTACTGTTTCTCTATCATGAAAACTAGATTGAGTCTGGAAACAGCATTTGTGCATATTCGGTGTATCATATTGATCATAATGGGGAGAAAGCCAAAAGAAGGCCGCCTCCATAGAAACACAAGGTTACAGTGGGAACGCCGAGTCTTCTCTCGGTGATAAATGGCACTGACACTGTGATTGCTCTGCTCGTTTAGTCTCTGGAGGTATCTATGCAATAAAATTTTTACTAACATGTCCTTTACTTTCCTTTTTAATTTGCTCAACATTTTGGCTGCCAGATTTTACAAAAACCAAACGCATTGTACCGTTTCTTCCCAAGAGTCCTTTTACTAGTATCTCTAAGCCTGAAATTTTATATTTGCATGCAAACACAGTAGTATCAAATCATCCAAAGCAACTGATACTTTTATAGCTATACCAAATCAAGGTCTGTTCTCAGTTACGCAAAAGAATTCAGCAGTAATTTAGCTACACACATATATAGTTTTCAGCTTTTTAAAGTGATTCATAAAGGAATTTGACAGACAGAAGAAAGCTAAGAAGGGGAGCTCATTGCTACAGGATGCTGTGGGTGCCAGCAGTTTATATGGGCTCTTAGAGGATTTAGACAAATTCATGCACAAAAAATTCATCTAGGCTGTTACACCTAAGGACACCTCTTCTGGTACAGGAAATCCTTGACCTGCAGATTGCTGGAAGCTGATGAAAGTACCCCGGGGAAGTGATGCTATGTGCCTGCTCGGTTCTCAGTCAGTTCTTTGTGCATCTGCTACAAGCCATTGCAGGAAGCAGGTCTCAATGGACACATACTCTGACTGGGTATGGCTGCTCTTATGAATCGCTTAAGGCAAATGGTGGGACCTACAAAGAGAACCCTCAGAACTGTAACTTGTGATACAAGAACACGACAATACTCCTTCTGTTTGGCAGAAATGGGTGAGGACAGACTCTCACCTCGTGTCAGGGCCCTGAGGGCACACACCCCCCCTGTGACCCATGAACTAGCTTCCCAGCCTGACCCTCGACCTGCCTCATCTCCCACGGACTTGACTGATGACCTGGGCTCCAGGATGTGCCTGGCTGCCCCCTTCCAGCCTGCCCTGCTCCCTCCATGAGGGCAGCAGGATGGGCCTTGGCTGGTGAGACCATGCCCTCCCAGCCTGCAGATCCCCCATGGCTCACAGCTACCTGTCCCTTAGCTTTATATCTCATTCCTTTGCTATGCCACACCAATGTCTGTAGCCCACTCTGAGGTCTGATATGCCATGATCAGGTCATTGACCCAATCTGTGATCCATTGACAACTGAGCATGGAGTAGATGATGAAAGGTTGGTGTTTTGTACAACTATGTCTTTTGTGCACCTTTACCTGTGGGGCACAGGCACAAACCCTAGCTGTCACCCCCACATCACATTGCCTGCTTGCCTCTTTGCCATGTGAATCTAACCCATGTGGTCCCACACACTGGTTTTTGTAAAATCTGGCAGCCAAAATGTTGAGCAAATTAAAAAGGAAAGTAAAGGACATGTTAGTAAAAATTTTATTGCATAGATACCTCCAGAGACTAAACGAGCAGAGCAATCACAGTGTCAGTGCCATTTATCACCGAGAGAAGACTCGGCGTTCCCACTGTAACCTTGTGTTTCTATGGAGGCGGCCTTCTTTTGGCTTTCTCCCCATTATGATCAATATGATACACCGAATATGCACAAATGCTGTTTCCAGTGTGATAGGTCTGACAGTAATATTACGCTTGATCATGTGGCACCATGGATTTTATAATTCAGTTACATCCTGACAGAGATTCTCTTACAAGAATTTATAAGGTTGAAGGTTACCGTGCCAAACACAAAGGTTAGTGGTACATATGGACGTGGCTCCTCAATGAACTCCAGCAATGACAGTAAAGGGACTAAGACATGTCTTGCCTGGGGTCTGTAGAAGTTTGCCAGGGGGTTCTTTTGACTTCAAACAGAAGAAGACAATAAAATGGCCTGGGCTGAAACGTGGCTTATGGCACACTTGCGGCCATAAGCTAGGATAATGAAGATCACTCCTGCTATCAACATATGCAGTGTTCAGAGTTGAGAGAAGATAATAACACAGCATACTGTGCAACTGGAATCTGTTAATCTAATTTGCCTCATGAGACAGAAAATCGGTGGCAGGTTTTCTCTTCCTGCCTTCCTTCCTTCAGAATTCAGTGTCAAAGGAAGCTAGCGTCAAACAGCCCTGACAAATGATCATTTCTGTGCACAAAACACATAATTCAAGTTTCATCACCCTTTCCTGTCAAGAAGTTTCAGTGCTGTTGGGGAAAGATCATTTCTACATTACCTTCCACCTCTGCTAGAATTGAACCATGTCCAGGCTCAGGATGAGAAAGTACATATAGCAAATCATTTAGACAAATTGCTTCCCTCAGTAAAGCATCAACTTTTAAAAGTTTAATATTGCATCTGCTCTGTAATTTGGTTCACTGTAATTTTTGTTTTAATAAAAAATCCATTTATTCATCTCTTCAATATGCCACAGTTCTGTTTCACCCTCTTTATAACTGTGATGCATTTTTCTCTTCCACTCAAAAATCTGGAGCACTTTTCCTGTCTGCTCATATTTCCACTTTACTGGGCCTAACCTCAGGACCTCGCTCTGTTTCTCCCTGGCTGATTAATTGATGTTTCACCCCTTTCCTTTTTCTAAAGAATAAGTTAAGGTTTTTCCTTGTAAGTCATCGCATGATGATTCATTTGTATTTTTGCTAATTCTATTTGTATTTCCTTTTGTGTCTATGTCCTCCCCTTGCATTTTGGGTCAAAAGCATTATAAATAAATTAACAACTCTTTCCCTGTCTGCCAGGATAATTGCTTATGAAAGTCTGGTTTCTAATTCCTTAGGGTTGATGAGGGACTTACGCCCTGAAGCATACAGTTTGATATCCCAGCCTGTACCCTTTCTAATGAATGTTCCCATTATATGCTTACTTGTCCAATCTTCTTTTGAATCTGAGTAACATTTGACCTCTGAGATGACCTGCAGCAAAAAAAAAAAAAAAAATAATCCACATTTTAATCACTTCCTTTTTATTCAAAAGAAAATCTGAAAAAAAAAAAAAGACTTATTTCCTGAGTTTCAGATGTGCTGTGGCTTGGTTCTTCCCCTGCGTACAGTAAAAGCAAATAAGAGCTCAGCCCTTCTTTGCTGTACCTTGTTCTTCTGTAATGTCTTTTATTTCCCTCTGTGTCTGTCTCCTGCCTGCTCTAAACAGTGTGCATCTTTTCAGTCCTTCTTCATATAAAAGCTTTTGTATGACTATTCATGACCATCGTCTGTCTCATGTCTTTGCATTTCTGCAGCTGTTTTTTTGTGAGATGATGATACGTCTGGCTATGGGTGCTTCCAGTTAGACACATCCTTAGTTTCTAAAATAGAAAATAATACTGCCTCATCTCATTCTCTAGACATACTTTTTTGATCATCTGTTCATAATGTGAGCAATACCTTCTGCTTGATGTCTTTAAAGTGGCTGTATATATTCTGCACTAGAGATCCAGGCTATCCAAAATGGACAGCTAATTCAATCCTAAAATAATTTTTAGAGTGTGTACAAAGCAGAAAGAACAGATTGACATGCAGCTACTAGGAAGAGTGTCCTTTGATACATAAACAGATAAAGACTAAACCATACATAATTTTCCCGAATCCATTTTCTGAGTGTCTTTTTACTGTCAGATACCATTCTTCAAGTCAGGCGTTTGCCAATTTACTACATGAAATTCAGAGCCTGTTGGCCAAGCTTTTATTCTCAACTATCATGCTGATTCTTCCTTTTAGTTGTATGTAGGTTTCCAACATGTTCTTCTTTTTATCTGATCAATAGAGAAATGAACTGGCCTGGGAGGTAGACCTTTGAAAAATGGAATCTCTTACAAAGTAGGGTATGCTTTTTTCAGTAGATGCTAAGCAGCTGAATTATTAATTGCACCTGGAGTTTCAGGTGCTTAGCACTTGGTTCTTACTCTCCACCAGCTTTCAAATTACATATATGCTTTCAATTAGATCCTTTATACCCTGTCATTGGCAGGATTCACGTTCTCTAGTCTAGGATAAGTCATGTTTCATGCACTCACAATATCTCCTCTCCTCTCCTTGTTTGCTTACTTCACCAGCCTCAAATCTGAGATCTTCACAAAGACAAGAGGAAAAAATCTAGAATTACCTAGCAGTACTCTCCTTAAACCATAGGCTAGGCTAGGTCTCTTTAAGTGAGAGGAAGGGGACCCAAGGTGAGCCCTTATAAAGCCAGTATTGCAATCTCCTTCCTTTCTTCTGTGGTGTGTAGCAGTCTTATCAAGAGACATGTTCCTAGGGGAACATTTAGAAGGGCTTCGGAAAAGGAAAAGAAGAATTACAGACCATGACAAAATGGGAAAAAAGGTTAGTTATTTTTGTTTCTCAGCTGTTGAATTATCTTGAGAATGGTAGCTACTTTTAGAAAGAAAAAAAAGTTTTATATAGGTATAAAGCCATAAGGAAATACAGCAGAGTATATTGCACAGCAAGTTTGAGGACAAAAGTTGAGTTGCTAGAAGGTGCTACTTCTGCTTCAGTGAAGTGTCTCCTTAATTTCAAGGAGAAAGATGTGTGTAAAATCTGGTAGAATGCATGTTGGCTTTCCCTGTTATCTTTCCCTAGTCTTACGTGAGAAATATTTTGAAAAGCCAGTGCCAAGTGTTTATGGGTGAATTGCTAGAATCAGACTCAGTTTGAGAAAGACCTTCCTCTTGTTTAGGTATGAAGAAGAGGAAGGTGTTCTCAAAAGCAAGCAGCACTTCTGGGTCTTACTATAATTTTTCTGATAAGATAAAAAAAAAATTAGATTTCTAAAGCCTCTTATGGGGCTCCTAGCCCTAAGTACATCTGCAGATCTAGTTCTTGATGTCCAGTATGCAATTTCTGCAAAGCTTGTACTTAAATAAGACAGGGTTTTCTCAATAATCTGACCTTTTATGTCTTTGATTATGTCTTAAATAAGTGGGCCCATGAAAGACCAGGACTGTACTGTAAGTGGTCTCCACCTGAGGCAAACCTCCTGTGAAAGCACCTTTGTGCAGAACTCTTCGGAGTAAGAGACAGAAAACATTCAGATGAGTCCTCTTCAGAGCTGAAAGATTTGTGTGTTTGAGAAGAGGAAGGCTAATGAGAAAAGGCCCCCTTCATTGCAATACTTCTTCCCCCCTCAAGCATTTTCTGCTGGCTAGGAGCCCAGTGGGGTTTTGGATAGGCTCCCTAATTTCCTGTGTTTGAAGGCAAATCTGAGGATAGTTACTGCACAACAACTCTACGGGAAGATTGTGTTAGGCAGACAAGACTGTGGGGATCTAACATGTTGGACCTTGGATGAGAAAGCTAGAGATGAGAAGAAGCTCAGCTGGCTTCCAGGTTCACAAGCAGTGGACTTCAGCCTAGCCCTTCTAGCCCTACTGCTCTGTCAAGCACCCGGAAACTAACCCACAGTTCATCAGTACAGTGAAGAAGACGATGTCTTTGTGCTCTTTTGAAACATATGTGAACCTTGAAGAGTTGATCTTTTCTATTCAGACAAAGTTAATAGTCCACAGTGTATTATGTGTTTAGTAGACAAATAAAACACAGTGGATTTCTGTTATCTAACTCTACTATGGCTTCTTGTTGCTATGTGTGGGAAGCTCCTTCAGGAAGAATTTGGTAGGAAAAAACCTTTCTCTGCTTCATAATCCTGTAATATGAATACAGAATTGCTTGGGCTACAATGTCAGAATAATTAACAATGAAACACCAGTGGCAAGGGAGCTATCAAATGGGATATCTCTGGATCAGTATTGGGTCTGGTATTAATTAATGAAAGCACTAATTAAGGTTTCTATTAAACAATCTGGAAGATAAAATGGAGCATGCATTGATCAAATTTGTAGAGGCCAGGCTGTAGCTACAGAATGATTGATCAAGAGATTTTAGAGTAAGAGGCAAATTTTAAATAGGGTGAGATTTTAATTTAGATAAATGTTAAACAATGCACTAGAGGGTGACACTTCATAAAATGGAAGGCTGCTGATTAGAGATTGGTAACACAGAGAAGAACTTAGGGGAGTGGGTAACAAATGGGGCACAAATCCCGATACTATGGAGCTTTAAAAAGACAAATAGCTTTCCCGGCTGTACAGGGAGTAAAAGGGAGGTCATTTGTAGGACAGTGACCATAAGGATACCTGTTCTGTGTTTCTAGTATGGCAATGCAAGTGTAAAGCTTTAACCTGTTATCCATGTGGAATAAACTCTTTAATTGTGATCTCAAGGTTGGATGGTAAAAGAACAAAGTTTCTGAAAGTGATGCACAGCTGATAAATATATGTACACAGCCTCTGGGAGGCACATGAGCACAGTGTGCTCCACTGACAGTCCACCTCTCAGCCATGTGGCACTTAATCAGGCACCCTGCACATGATCCATTGATGCTAACTTCTGATGCATTCCTGTACTTGGCAAAATGCAATGGGAGGGAGTTGCTTTGGTCATGGAAAATGTAGCAGGATGTAAGTGTAGAAGTCTCAGCCTCTGTCTACCATCTTATCAACCTGTTTCTACCAGCTACAAAACTGAATTAACAGTATCTTCGGATAGGTGGGGAAGGCTGGTGAACATGAATAATGTAACCAAGGAAAGAAGTTTTGAGAAATGGGTGCTGCTTTTGAGCCTTTTTTAGAGCTGTGGTCTTTCTTTTCCAAGAGTGACTTCATCTAGATTGAGACCCTGGCAAAGCAGAGGTACCATTGCAGGCAGTTGCTTCTCATGACTTGGTATTCTTGGGAAATTAGATGTCTCTAGGAAGAAAAGGGGGAAGTGAACTGCTTCATGCATGTGTGGGAGAGATAGAAAAAAAATCCCAAAATACTTGGGTGTCTAGGAGGAGTTATAGACCAGTTATCTGGTCAAACGGTTCCAAGTAAGCTATCTGCAATAAAACTTGCAGTATATACAGTTATTTGTGTGTCTGTGTGAATGCCTCTATACAAGAGTACTGTATTATGTTTGAGAAGCATTATGAAAACTCAGGTAAATTCTTTCTTGCAGTAATATTAAATATTGTATTTTGGCACTGCACCAACAATGAATCTATACATTTGGGAATCAGTTTACCAGTGACATTTTTAACTATATCTTCTTTCTTTAAAAAGCATTTATTTTTATGCAGAATCAATGATACCATTTGCATATGCTTAGGACTTTTTTTAATAGTAATAGCTTGTAATTTCACAGAGCTGTAGAATAGCTGAGGTTGGAAGGGACTCCTGAAAATCATCTAGTAAAATACCCTTGCTCAAAGCGGAGTCAGAAAGAGCAGACTGCTCAGGACTGATTGTAAGGTTTTGAATATCTTCAAGGTTGAAGACTCCACAACTTTTCTGAGCAGCAGCTTCTGGTGCTTCATCACTATTACAGTTGTTTAATAAATAAATAATTATATTTAAATAGGACTCCCTGTATTTGGGTTTGCCCATTGCCTCCTGTCCTTTCACAGGGCACTGCTGAGAAGTCTGGCTCCTTCTTCTTCATTTTCCCCTCCTCAGGTATTTATGCACATTAATAAGATCCCCCTGAGCCGTCTCTTCTCCAGGTTGAACAGTCCCAGCTCTCTTAGTCTGTCCTCCTCTGACAGATGCTCCAGTCCCTTAATCATCTTTGGGACTCTTTGCTGGACTTGCTCCAGTATACCCATGTCTTTCTTGTACTGGGGAGCCTGTAACTGGACACAGAACTAAAAAATATGCTGTTTCATTAAAATCTTAGAAAATATAAATCAGTGATGCATGTTGAAGATAGAATTTGCATCATTCGAAATAAAAAAGGAACTGGATCAAGTTTTAACTAGAATTGAACTAATATATCCTGCACACAAGAACAGGAGATTAAATTAGTTGAAAATCTTATACTAACAACTATGCTGGAATTATTGTTATTTATCAAAGCAATAAGGTGGGGGGAGACGGGGGAAGAAGCAAATTCTTACTGTGACAGTATGCAAAGCCAAAACGCAATACTTGCTTTATGCATATAGGATACGCTTAAAGGATCCAAAAGCCATGGCTTCATTGGAATAGAGAAGTCTTGGCCCAAGGAACTTTGAAATGAGATGTTTTGGAAGATGAAGGTCTGTGGCTGAGACACCAGGATGATAGGAGAAGATGACAAAACAGCTCATGATGAGCAAGAGCTACATCTTGCTCCCTGTCCAGCTACTAGCAGCTTGCAGGGAGTAGTAGGATAAAGTCTGTATTTGTTGATCAGCTCCTTATTATATGTGTTTTCAGGGTGGGGTTTTGTGCATATATGTGTACATGCATCTATATAGCTATACACATATACCTATATAGATGGTGTCTCTATAGGTGTCTCCATATTTTTTCACTCAGTGAAAAGAGAATTATTTACCTCTTTTACAACAGGATCTGGATGCTGTTTGTGGATTTTGGCTGCTAGTGATATATTATATTACTATCATTAAAGATTTTAATAATATGGGGAAGGGGTTGCCTAAGTGCTGTGTGGGAGCTGATATATTCACCTTGACTGATACCACATGCATTAGTTGAACAAATAGGTTAATGCTATTCTTGTTGATACTGGATAGTTGCCATGCCGGAGCTGAGAGGTTTAGTCTCTGTTTGCTGTTTTCTGAACACAAAATGGATCATTAGCTTAGTATAAATTGGGTTCATTCCTAGGTAAAGCTAAGTGTTTAATTTTCTTTCTTTTCCTTTTAAATGTATTGTGGCATAAGAAGCCAGAGAATTTCTTTAATAAAAACACAGGGCACAAGAAGAAGAAACTGTTCTTTCAGGTGTCAGAATGCCTATTTGGAAATTTTAAACCAGAGAAAAGAGAATTTTTCACTAAAACTCTTAAACTAAAACATTCTGACAGCTGATATGGTATGTTGAAAGCTCGTCTTTGCTTTCCTTGGCTTGTTACTGCCTTTCTTAAAGTGGGGCAGGGAGGGGGAGAACATTAGTGATATGTACCACTGACTTACTCCTGTTAGTGCAAGTTTTTCTAGTTAAGAAAGCCAGTTTAATACTTCACTATTTCCTCTCTGTTTCAATAAGGAATTTAAGGGGCTATTAAAGAAAATGCAGATTTCTGATATTGGCCAAGTTATGTAGCAACCAGATGATGTCCTACATTTTCGAGGCTCCAGCCATCTGGATTACTGCAGATGTTTCCCTTTGTGCTCAGTAAGCACCCATATGCAGTATACAAGAGGTGGGTGTACACATGGCTGCTGAAGTGCTGATGTTAGGCCAGCCTGAAACAAGCTTACTGACAAATGATTCATTCCTCTGGAAGCGCTTGGTCATGTGCTTGAGAATTTTGCAAAGAAGCATCTCCAGCCTGGTATGATTTTTCAGTGAATGGCATAAACCATAACACTGATTTTAGATAAAAGTTTGTGGTTATACAAAACAAATATATCCTAGTACTTATCCATTTTAAAGGAACCATTACAGCAAAGTGAAGCTCAATGCTTTCACCTGCTTGAATCTTTTATGTCCGTGGCTTGTGTCTTTGGTTTTAATATCCTTGTCCTTCTGCTTATGGTGATCCTGGCTTTGCAGAGTGTTTGCAATTAAAATTATCATGCTATGAGGTATCACTGATCTTCATAACATTCCCCTGGCTTCACAGCAACAAGTGCACTTGGCAATTTCCAGTGCTGACAACTCCAGTTTTCTTCCTCTGCTGTTCAGGTAGTCAGAGCCACACAAGTGCCAACAAATTTGATAAAGCACAGAAGCAGTGTTTCTGACTCAGCAGGGCTTTGTACCAAAGTGAGGGCAGGAGAGGTATTGTGCTGAGCGCCCAAAATTGGCTGGCATCTCTGGTTGGGAAGTAAAGTGGAACTGGAAGATCACCTTGTAAGCAGGCCTGGTGCCATCCAAACAGATGGGCTGAAGGATAAGCAGCCAAACAGTCATTTAGGAACACAAAATGAATTTGTTGAAGGCAGGTTTCCAAGCATGAATTGTCAGAATGGTTGCCTGTGTCAAGCCTTCAAGGATATGTGTGAGTAGTGTGGGATGAGCTAACACTGAAAACAAACATGAAAATCTGTCTTGGATCCTTTCCTGGATCCATTGAAAGATTTTTTTTTTCATAGCTGTGAGACCTAGAAGGGATGAGTGGGAGAAGAGTCCTGCGAAGCAGTATTAATTCCCTAGCACATGGATCACTTTCCATAAATTGTGCTGACAAGGTAAAGAAATTATTTCTTTTGCCTCCCACAGATGTTGATGTGCAGGAGGCCCATAACATTGCTCTGGCTGGTTACTCTTTGGCAGCTGTATTTAATAGCTTCAGGACAAATTCTGTAGTATTAGCTGAGCTCTAAATAATTTCTTATAGACAGAAATATACCTTAGTAAAGACTTAAAAGACTTTGAGTTAATCTCCAATGGCTGTGGAGTTGTAGTGAGGACTGAACTGCCTTGCTGTAATAAGAACCCAGCTCCTCTCTGGGACTTTTCTGCTTCAACAACAACAAAGGAGGGGGAGGTGGTGGTGGGGGAAGCAACCCAAACTTCCATAACTCTAAAATTCAAGAATTTAGGATGATAATTGATGGAAATGTGCTTTGCTGCTTTTCCATCCACTACAAAAGCCAGGCAAACACTTACTACTTGTCTGCTGATCAAAGGTGCAAAGTAGAGAAAGGCTCACAGAAAGAGAAATGTAATGACATGAAAGGAAATGAGTTTGCAGGTAAGATTCAAGGCAAAGGCTTCAATGGCAAGCTAAGCTTTATCTGAGCTTACATTGTTATGCCCTGCAATTGGTGCCTTGCAGTTCCAGTTTAGAAAGTGGAGAATGAAAGAAAGCATTAATCTGGCTGAAATCCACATAACAGGATTGTGCATGAAACAAAAGTGAAATCAGACAGTGCAGTCGGTGAAATACAGCTTGAGGAGGAGGGGGGAATATGCTAGAAACAGCAGTTTTCTAACCTCTTTACTGCAGCTGAACAAGCTTTAAGAGGCATTAGGATTTATTCTTTGTAGTGAGAGGGGTAGGTTAAATCAGGACCTAGTTACTGTTGTTTGATTTTTTTGCAGCAGAATATTCTTACCAGAAGTAGGCCTGTTAGAGCATGCTGTCAGGGAAATTATTTGCATTTGGTAGAACTGCCCCTCAGTTCTTCCAGCTCACACTGCCCTTGTGGCACTGTAATGCTGGCCATTTGTTGTATGCTCTGTGTTTGATGTTTTGATTTTCACCAGTTGTTCTGCAGAAAAGGATTGTGCAACAGTTGAGGACTACCGATCTTTGGGAAGAGGCAGAAAACATGCATTTAGAGCTCAAACTCCAGATGGGGAAGCCTTTTTAACTGTGCAGTAACAGAAATTGCTTAAATTATGGATAATCTGTTGCCTAAGTCTGTCCTCTATTTCATAAAGCTTCCTATCCATGCAATTTGGGAACTTGTATCGACAGTGAAAGACAAGAGGAGTCAAGAAAAGGTAAAAACAAATTAAAAAAACCCCAAAACTCCTTCAATTGTAACCCTGTGTGTGACCTAGCTATATCGTAAAGGGAGAGGATCAGAAGTTTAGCTGCACTGTTTGCTAAATGTCAGTATCTGGGAGTAATGGCTATGTTTAAGTTTTCATAAGAGCTTTGTGACTTTGAGAAAATTGGCCCTAGGAACAAATAATTTTTGACTCTGAGGAAATTACTGGACACTTAAAGCAATTGGGGTCTGAGACCATGAAGATTTAAGTAGTTGTTACCTGTCTGTTGAGAATCACAAAAATCCGTATTTCACTGCTGTCATGAGCCATTTTCAGTGTAATTCCAGTTCATCTTGAGTAACTCCTCTCCATCCTAGCTGGCTGAAGAAATTGTTAAACTTCCTTTTACTTCTGATAGTCTTGAATCTCCTTGTTACACTAAGGGGGGGAGGGGAATATATTTGAGAAAATTAATTCCTAAATATGTATATAAAATAAACCAGACTTCCCCTCTCTTAACTCTTCTGTTAGCCATAAACATTATGCTCTGCTGTTCTCTGTGCTGTAAGGGCTTTGTCTCTACTAAGAGATGTTAATTAGTCTGAGATCAGGTGTAGGGACTGGTCAGTATTTGGGCTCTTTGTCATGTAAATCTGTGTTAAATAAAAGGTTGAATTCTTGGCAGTAGGGCTTGTAACTTAATTTCTTAAATGTTTTGGTAGATCATGATTTCTTCACTTAAATGCAACATGAATATCCTTAGGACAACTGAATTGTTACCTGAATTTGTTGCTGCTTCACAAGGAATTGGAAGCTATTTAGTGTGCAAGGGAGAAGGGGTGAGTCTGGAACGGGGCCATCTCTGAGTTACTGTTCTTTTTCATCCAATACGTGCTTAATAGTAAGCTATGTGATAAGCATTCAGAAGCAGCCTGTAACGAGCTGAAATTCTGCATTCCTTTTGAAACAATTAAACTTCTTTGCTCTTTGTGCACTAAATGATTTTGAATAGCATAATTCTCTAAATGAGAGGTCAGCAGGCAAAGAAAGGCACATTCCTTTGACATGATATATTTTGGGATAAAAAAGTACCAGGGCTACAACTGGCAGGGGGCAGGAGGCAAGGGGGGTTGGGGGTTGGGGGGCGGGCGGGGAAATCTGCTTTTCCTGTTTTGGTACGGTAATGTTCATTATTTTCTTTCTTACTCATAATGTTTTTACAATGGCTAACAGCTCAAGCACTACATGCTTAAAGAAACATTGTATTCATTCTCCTTGGTTTGTCCAATGTTGGCAGGGCCCGATATTCAGCAAATACTAACATTTGCTGCTTTGACTCTACACTTAACAGGGGTGGGAAGTGTAGTTGAGCGCAGCAGGTTGCCCTGCATGGTGTTGAGAATAAGCTTTTTATTTCTGAGGATCACATTCTTTTATCTAGCAGGGTAAGTCCTTGGGATGGTTTGCTTAATACTGACTCAATGTCTTTTAACAAATATTATCAGTAGATGACTAACTGCTTTTTCTTTGAGGGTTTTTTGGTCATTGTTTTCTCAATATTTGCCCATTACTGATCTGGACAGGTATTAAATTAAAGCTCAGGAGGGCTGATGGATCCATGCTAACAGTGCTATTGTCATGTTCCATTCAGACAGTTTTTGTCTGATGCTCATAGTGCTGCCTGTACAGACACAGAGGCAAAAATCACAAGCAGAGGACGTATGCAGGGCTAGTTGGCTAACAACTTTGAGCTGGTCAACGTTTGTCCTGACAGCTAAACTTCAGAGGATGCATAGATCAGTTATAACTTGAACATTAATTGGTGAGATTGAATGGCTTAGAGAGCAACCTGTAACTTGATGCTAAATTAAATCATTCTGTATGTGTAAGGATGTGAATATCTTCAGTGGAATATATTTCTGGCACTGCTACTCCAAACTGCTGGAAGAAATCCATCTAATCAAAACAAGCATTCACATGGTTATTAGCATGTTAGTCCCAAGACACAGAGCTTTATCAATATAAAATGAACTGAATGTGATGCTATTATTCATTCTCTTTACATTGCCTGATATTATGCAGTGAATGTAATGAGGCTTGTTGAAGAACTGCTGTTCACTTGATGTTCCAGGAAAGATACACATCCTAGGAGACTTGTTCACTGATCAAACATTTTAAATGAAATACATCATTAAAATAAGTGTAATGGTTTCAGTCTGACCTCAGCTTTGCATGCTCACTTTAGTGAGTTGTGTTTTACTCTGGAAACTAGACAACTGTTTACTGGCTGCTTAGAAACTTTACAGAAACTGATCATCAGTAAGAGCATTAAACAAAAAATATTTCAGTAAAAACTAAAGCTGTGAAACAAATGCATATTGTTCAGAAATGATAGATTCTGGAAATTACCACAGAATCTTATAAAGTCCAAGAGATAAACAGATATAAGAAGGACGTGTATAGATAAGAACATCCAGACTTATACTAAGAAGGATAAGCTTGCCTGCTTCAGGTATACAGTATGGTTTAGGAAGACTATTTCCATACTGGCAGTGTATTAAATGCTTCCTTTCTTGGATAACCTTCTGGAACCATTCCTTACTGAACATACCAGGCCTGGGAGCATGGACTTCACGAAGTATTGGTATGATCCAATAATGCAATTATTTATGATCTCTGAGTTAAAAATAGGAGAGAAAAATCTTAATCTTGAATGTTTTAAAGCACAAAAATCTGAAAGATTCTTGATAAGCTTTATAGAAATGGTATGAAAATGCATTTTATGGCTGTATGGTAGAGTTTCTTTGAGAGTAAGTGACATTTTTAACAGCATAGTTGAGTTTAGGAGGTAATTCTGGTTAAATGAGCCTTTTATCTAGACCTGTATAGCTATTTATTATGGGAATATGTATTTTTTAAGAGTAATTCTTATCTAATTCTATACATTGAATTTTTCTATTAAAAATTATTATGATTAATTTCTCAGAAGGTATGAGACATTAAATATTAATTCAGCCTGAGTAAGGAAATGAATGAAACAATGTCATAGGATGTGGAACTGTCATTGACGGATGAAGTAGAATTTTTTTTCTTATAACTTAAAAAATAAGCTCCAAATGAAAATGAATGTGCTTAGAAGATACAGAAAGGAAGACACCAGAGAGAAGGTGAAAATATAATGTATGTTTTGATATTGTTACTGCTTCTTTTGGGGGGGCTGGAAAATCCAAAGCCCTGTAAATTTTAGCCTTGGAAGTGACTGCAAGCAAACCTGAAAGAGCAGCTGAGTAGCCCTAGAAATGAGTTTTCCTCAGTGACTGTGCAGTGGGTTTGTGGTTTTAATGACATGGCTGACTAATCCCAGTCAAACCCATTTGAGTATATAAATCGGAAAACTTTGCTCCTGCTGATAATGCTGTAGTATAGCTATAAACATGCTAGCTATTTTCTTGTCAAACATAAAAGGCCTATTATTTCAAGGTGTTTAAGAGGCCTCTCTGCTTAGATAAAATACAATGGAAAGTATGTATGTTGCTTGTTTAATGGGGTATATGCTGGGAGGCTTATCTCCTTTCCTTGAAGTAATTTTTCAATTCATTCGGCAAAGCAAGAAATAAATTTTGCCTTGTTGCTAGTTTGAGTGTACTTGAATTAGCGTTTGAGGAAATGACTTTTCAAGAGTATTGTAAGGTTACCCCTTTCCAAAACATGGCCATAAAACTTAGACTTCCTGTTGAAAATGCCAGTTGGACACAGATAAAACTTTTTCCTGAAAAAAAACACAGGATGCTTTTTTCCTTTACAATCAGCTTTCAAAGGACATCTGACCAATGTTAAAGAAAATGGAGGAACCATTGTTTTGTGCTGAGAAACCACCAGCTTTCCTTCTGAATCCTAGAAGTAAAAAGACATTTCCTACAGCTTCTCCAGCCAGTACTACTTTAGAATTATTTTTGAGCCACACACTAGCCACAAGATGAATGCTAAAATAATTTCTCTAGCTAACAGTTCATGCATAAGAGTGATACCATTAATGAGCTTCTATACATGAGCATTAACAGATGGAGTTTGATCCTTTAGGGAAACCACCAAATGAGCTCTGGGAGTCCAGAACTGAGGCGGTACAGAATGATTTGTACGTTGTGCTTGGCATTGAGAGTATGCATGTCTCTAGCAATTAACACAGCTGCTTTGGCAGAACCCTTTTTAGCCTCTTTTCTGAAGGAAGGGAGCTGTATCTGTCCCTCTCCCCCAGTAACTGTGGAACTCATGGATAGAAGAGTCTCTAAGATGTGAAACACCCACACACTTAATGAAAATAAGACTGGTAAGAGGGGAGGTGTCCTATTAAAACTGCCTTTAAGAGCAGCATTTCATCAAAGGGATCATGCAGGGGATAACAATCATGAGTACTTCATACAATGGAAAAGCTCCAGTCAGTGTTGTCACCTCTCAGGTATTTAAAAAAAAAAAACAAAACCACACACACAAAACCAAAACAAACAAAACAACCCCAAAAAACTACCCTAGAGAACATATCTGAGAAAATTCTTGACTCGGATACCTGGTACTGGTTGATTCCCTGCTGCAGCTTAGTCAGTTAACAAGTCAATCAACCAGACTGCTGGAGACCAGGCAGGATATTCCCCTAACTGTCACGGGAGAGCTATTCCCTGCCATGAAAACATATTTGTCTGTCTTGAGTTCACAGTTCAATCACTGCTTTCTAAATTAATTTGATTAGAGTTGGATAATAGCACCTATGCTGAGTTGCATCAAGCCGTCTTTCCTTCAAATCACTGTCCTGACTCTAACAGGCAGGATTTGTAAGTCACTCTAAGGTCTGAGTAGGAACAGAGTACAATTCCTCTTGTGAGGATATTCTTGTAACAGAGCTTATCAGATGCTTGCTTCTGTAGTGCATTGTTCTTTTGCTTTACCTTTTGTTTTCCTCAGAAACAGCAACTCTGCCCAGTTTAACTGTCAAAGTCTTATCTTAAAGTAACTGTTTGAGGAAGACAGTGCTCACGAAGGATGGGTCTTTAATCAAGGAGAAGCAAGCTTGCAGGCTGCATGCAAATAGGAAATAAGGTACACCCTTTAATCAGTATTTCACCTTTGGAATAATTTATCTGTTGTCAGCCCATACTCTGAAATTTTGGTTAGAGGTGCTTATAAAAGACTTTATATAGATGAAATGGGGGTTATAGTCTTTGCGCACAGTGTAGACAGAAGTGCTTTGTTACATATACAGTCAGCCTGGGTTACAGAAATAATTCCTCACAGCTTTAAAATCTACATTAGTTGAATCAAAATGGCACTGTTGAACTTTGCCTGTAAATGCAGTCGTTACATGCCAAGCAACATTAGTATGACTGAATCTGATATACGTTTGACAGGCAGTTCCTGAAATTATAGGACTACAGGCATTTTAAAGGACACATTTCATGTCCTCAAGTGACCGTTTAAGCGTTTCGCAAGAATCAACTCTTCCAAGTGGGAAAGATTTCAGACATCTAGTCAGCCTGGAGATGAGATACTGAGGATTCAGGTAAAGGGTCTGAACAGAACACATTACCCAGTAAAAGATCTAGCAGCTTTTGCTGAAATAGCTGGCACTTGATCTCTGTTCTAAGATTAACAGTACCTCCCATTACATGCAAGTTAAACTCTGGCTAGAAATGATGCTGTCTCTTAGTGTGTATAGGAGAGATGAGATCTATTATTGCCAGTGTGGTAACAGTGTTAATGCTTGTGTTATGGCTGTGGTAGTCCAAGTGTTACTATTGGCTTAAAAAAGAGGCAGGCACCTGTAGTCTGGCTTTGTTTTGCTTTTCTAAAGATTTCTGTATCTAAGGATGCATTTGGTGTAGCTGCCTCAAGTTTCCAGTATAAGCGGTCTATGAAATATGTGGGTATTACAAATAACATAGTACTTCTCTACTAGGACAATTAACAAATCTATATAGCTATTAATAAAAATTTCATTATAATGGCTTTAGACATGTCAAGTGAAGTTTAATAATAGAGGTATAGGTTTTGGTATGTTAAAACTATGCATATGTTAAATTTGAGATGACATGCTAAAAGTACTTCTTGCTTTGAATGACTAAGGTGCTATGATTTTTTTGTGGTTAAACAGAGGCTTGACTCATTTCTCTAATTAAACATTTTCCCTAATTTCTGTTCTTTATTGTTCTGAAGCATAAAAAGCACTAACTGATTGCTGTGTATCCCTGGGGTGGTATGTCCAGAATCTGAAATACTTTGTGATTCTCTGGGGCTGATGGGTATTATGTTGTTTAATATTGTATGCTTAACACCATCGTGTCAAAATGATTCTTGTGTCCTAACAGTTCCTTGCAGTTCACAAATTCATTTGGAAAACTCTATCTTCTAATAGAGATGGGTAGCTCAGGTATCCTCTTTGTCACATTAGCTTCTTCTAAGCTCATTTGGATCAATATTTGAGAGACTGCATCAGAAGAAATTCACATTTTCTCTGGTTTGGCTTTATGCTAGACTTTTTACTGTAGTTGCACAAAAATTCCTGTCAGGATTGTATAAAGTTTTCCAGGGATGTGCAGATTCTTCTTTCCCCCCCACCCCCCGCCCAAGTAGCTTTTCTTGATTTATGATCATTGGTATTGAAGCTTGAATGTTTTGCCCTTTCACACAAACGTCTTTGAATCACTGTCTATGATCTTATGGTTGAAATATAAGCTGGGTGTCCACTGCTTTGTGTGAGACATGACTAGTCAATTTTTCAAGCATATGTTATGTCTATCTATATACACACATTTTAAGATGAGCAGGTTTTGGTATTGTCATGAGAAAACAGCAACTAATACAAACCACTTGAAGGAAGCACTGTGCTAAACAAGGATCCTAATCTTAAGGTGTTGAGCTTCTGCCTTTTTGACAAAAGCAAAGAGGAGCTGTGGTCCCTTAGCATCTTGAAGAACTTATCTAGCTGCCTATGGACCGTGGAAGCTCTTGACTAATGGTTTATACTATTCAAATTCTTATTTTAAGAAGCTGAAAACTTATTAATCTAAATGGTAAATGCTTATTTTTTGGAGTCTAAGTTTATGAGATGGTCTGCTAAAGAATTCTTACATAGTTAACATTTAAAATAGGATTGTATTACACTTCCTGAAATATTATTTTTCATTTAGGCACTTTTAGCGACATTGACACAATCTGTCAGATATGGTCAGGTTCTCGACTTAGGCCAGTATCATGACTGAATGGCTGCTGCTGCTGACAACTATTGCTTGGGGAGGCGGGTAGTGGAGTGGGCTGGCTGCCACTTCTGAAATCTAGTAAACTGAAAAACCTTAACAGAATAGGCACTGCAGTAGAAAGCTTAAAGATTAGAGAGACACTAAGCTAGACTTCTACAGCATTATTTGAGTAACTGGTAGAACAGTGTATGTAAACACAAGTATGTCAAGGATTGAAGGTCAAGAGAAAAGATTTCAAAACTAAGATATATTCCATTACTGTAGCTTTATTTGTGTACAAATGAAACACATTATTTTTAATTAAAAAATTCTCTCTGTCCCATCCCACTGTTTCCTTCCTTTTTAAACTGTGAAAAAGTCTGCCAGATACAGATGGATTAGATTTAATTTATGGGACCTTCATGTTAGCATTTCTAATGCTACTGAAAGACAAGAAACCCACCAAAATTTAGGTAACACTTAAAGTTCTGAGACAGTCAAACAAAACAGATGTTTGTGATTCCTGTTTTCTTAATTGAATTTCTTCAGCTGTGCCCTGTCAAACTAGCTTATCACACCATTAGACGTACTGAACATGTGTTACAATTAAGAGGTACTTGGCTCACGTGCACTCAGTAACACATGTATATGTTAACATTTCTCCCCAGGAAATTAGACAGAAATATAACAGCCCTATTTTTTACCACATTTTAAAATGAACTGGAGCAGAAAATACTCAAGAGGCATTCAGAAAGGCTAGTTGAAAATGCTTTTGAATGCTAGAAATTCCAGGATTGTCAACCCCAACAATTACAAAAATGACTTAGCCTTTCAAATTCTGATTTCTTTTCAAGACAAATTTCATTTGGCCTTTCTATTCAAGTTCTGAGGTTCATGCTTTCCAGCTTTTCTATGCAACTGAAAGGATTAGAAACTTTTTTCAGCATAGGCAAAAATCTTTGATATAATTGCACAGTTCCAGGAACCAGTATGTAATATCAAAGAATATGATATTAAAGCCCAGGAACTGCAAATGCTATTAACACAGCAGTATTATAGGAATTGGGCTTTCGGTTGTAGCCTTTCTTGGTTGTTCATGCCATGCCTCTTTCTTCATGGTATTTGCTTTGCATTCACAGGAAGTTTGTTATAGGCTACTACAGCCTGAACTCGGCCCTTAGGACAAAAGGAGGAACCTGAATCAGTGATTGTGATTTTAATAGTTGTTGCCTTTCATAGTAATGTGTGGTATTTTCAATGAGGGCTAACATAAAATATATATGCAACCATCCTATATATAGGACTCAGAAGCACTGGCATTGCTGTTAGAAACTTTTAAACCTCAACAAATTTCATGTAGTTGCTCCTTCAGTTACAGTGCTCCAAGAGACACTGTGTTTGAGCAGGGCTAATTTTACATGGAAGGACACGATGTCATGCCACAGCTATTTTAAAAGGTTGAATGGGATTATTATCACAAATGACCAGGCTGGTTCAAAATCATGTAAATGTAACAAAAAAAGAGTAAGGCTTAAATTGCTTAAAGATAAGTGCTTGTGTAGCTTGTATACCTGCAGTAAACCTGGAACTCATTAGAAAATACTTGCTAAAAAGTTCCTTTTGGGATCAGAAGCCATTGTGTGAAGGGCTGCAGAAATGTTTCAAGTCACTTGTTTTTTTCTTTAAAATGGATGCACTTCTTTAAGTGGTCTAGGACTTGGGGGAAAAAAATGGTGGTTTTCCTTTTGTCACAAACTGCACAAGAAAATGCAGTTGTAAAGATTCTGGCAAATCTAAAAATGGACCTTATTTTTTCTCGCTGATTTTCAGTTTCTCTGTTACAGTTCTGCATTCTTTATGCTTTGACCCTAGAAGTAGGATCTTGATTAGACTGTGTAGGATGTAATAGCTTAATTACTGCAAAGCTTAATTTCTTCAAACCTAGATCTCTCTTCAGATATTCCAGTGAGACTATGGCTTAGGATATAACAGACTTTATCAACAGGAAAAACTTAAACACTAAGGTTAGCTTTTTTAAAATCCTTTGTAATCTGTCCCAGGAAGTGAAAACCAACATCAGACTGTGTACACATGTTGAAGATGTGAGGCTGTAAACAACCAAAGATCAACTTTTTGAAAAGGGAAAACAATTTGGAGTGAAAATTATGGGACATAGAAAAGACAAATTCTTAAAAGCACCTGGTTTACTGGAATCTATGTCTACTGAAGAAAATTCTCCAGGAGTCTTGTTCTGCAACTTTAAGAGTAGCAAAATTAAGATTTTGGTTCCAACTGCATATATACCTAAGTAACTTCTAATTAATCCATGTTGCTCCTACAATGTCAGAGGCTTCCAATGACAGTTTAATTTTTTTCCCCTGGATGAATGATTTTCCACAGGTCAGTGAGTGATGAATCAGAAACGTTCACAGCTTGATATCTTTTTAGTTCAGCATACTAAATAAGCCATAGATATATGGCTGGATAGATATGTGGTTAGATATAACCTAATGATAGATATAAACATATAGATTTCTGATTAAGTAAATCATAGATATTACAGGAATCATAGAAATATACAATGTACATATATTTTATGTGATATAAATATGATCTCATAACAGTATCTTAATACATCTTATAATATGATAATATTATAATCTTCTGACCTCAAATATATTACATGAAATATGTAAGATGCATGATAGAAATCATGTTTCTGATTAGATATAAACAGATTCTGGGCAGTTTTCAAATAGTATATAGAATATTTAGGGTTATAATTTACTTAAGCTGAACTTCAAATAGGAAACAAGCTTTTCACTGATTTATCACTGCCAGTTTCTGTAGTCTATAAATAGGGTTGTATCCTCAGAATACCTCAGTAGAGCTGGATTATGTTGGAGGCCCTTAAAGATGGAATGGGAACTGCCTAATATTTTTACTAAAGAGAGAAACTTCTTTTTTTCCTTTTGAATAGGCAGCTGGCATGCTGAATTTGTACAGAAAGTCCCCACTAGCCAGATGGTGGGGAGGAGGGCATACAGTACAAGTTTCAACTCTTTTTAAATTTTATCCCCCTCTGGTACTTCTTGGCTTGTTGCAGATTCACAGAATGCAGCTGATGTTAGTCACTGATTTACTGGAAGGGAAGGAGAGGGGCACCTCAGGGCCCTTTTAACCCTCCCATTGTGACAGGCTGGTGGAACATACCCTCCCAGTTCATATGATATAGCCGTGGGGTTTGTCCTTCCCATGTCCACTCCTGCCAGTTTCAGTTGGGGCTGTATCTGACCCTTGGTGATGTATGGACTTGAGTATCTGATCTATCATTTAATGTAAGAGTTAGGCTAAAGATGGTGATGTTGCTGGAAAATATTCTAGCACCTATTTCCAAGGCAGACAGGAGCCTTTTTGTGCTGCCCTGAAATGGATGTTTGGGTTTTTTAATTCCCTTGTGCTGAAGTTTGATATGCATCAGCGGTGGTATGGGAACACTTCTGAGCATTTGCTCCCACCTCTGTTTTGTCCTAGCCCAAGCTTGTGTAGCTGGGTAGGGAACCAGGTCAGAACAACCTTGTTAAATTTGGGTATTTTTACTAAGTGTACTTCACTAAGTTTAAGTGTTACATAACCTGTGTGTACAGTTTTTAGTCCTTCCCTTGCAGCGTTATTGTTTGGGTCGATTAAGAATGCATCTGAATACAGATTTAGTCTTTCAATTCACCACTTGGGGTTACCTTAAGGTTAGGGGTCTTTTACGCTAGAGCACGTAGTTGCAATAGAAGCACGCTACATTAATTGCTTTTATCAGTAACCTCTACCAGCTTTAAAAATGTGACCTCAGACTGCTTTTGTTAAGACATAAGGGAGGAAAAAATCCTCTGAATACTTGACATCAATTTACATACACATAGTAGTAATTCTGAAAAAAAAAAAAAAAGCGGAATGTGAGCTCTCCTGTAAACCAGAAATTTATAATGAATTTCTCTCAACCTGAAAAGCTACCGCATGCTTTCACTTGATAAAATTTTTGGCTCTGAGTGTGAATACAATTACACAGTCCAACACATTATGCTTATGTGTTTTATCAAATTATCTTATTTTTGCCAGGAGCCGAAATCTTATAACTACATAAGCATCTGTTTACTAACTGCCAGCTCCTTACTATTATCTTCACCCAATTTTACCGCCACCAATACTCTTGAAAAAGGATTTCCAAGTGCCGAGAGACTTGGCAAGATTAGTTGTCTGTAATATATGCAGCATTCCTGAAATTCTTGGCACATTAACCTTGAATCAATTCAAACTGAAGTACTTCACTACTGCTGGGGTTTTTTAGCTCTTTATGGTTTCATTGTTGAAACGTCTTTATTCTCCACCACAGACATCTTACTATAATGTAACTGAAATATTTTAAAAAGTAAATGGGGTGGTCTTTCTCATTTAATGAATTGCAGTAAACCTTTGGCAAGACATAAACCTTTACTAGGGAGCAGTTTTCCACCTTCTGCTATACTCAGGCCATAACATGAGTGTAGTTGCCACTGACAGTGCAGAGGAGTGGTGCCTTTGTCCAGTAGCAGACATCCTAACAAGGCATGTTGCCTGCCTCAGCTAAGGCTTTCAACAGTAACTTGCTTCACAGCATATTTCAATTATAGAGCACAATCTCCTTGCATGTGTCTCTTGGCTGTCTTTTACAGGCAACAGGAAACTAGCTCTTTACCTCACAAAATGAGCAGGATTGTCTCTGGAAATGCAAAGCCTCAGTAGATAGGATAGAGGCACTTCTGAGAGCTTTCACATTAGTAGTGAAACTTTTACTGGAGTAGTCAACTTGGAAAAACAATCACTGATGATAAAACAGAAACAGCTGAAGAGCTCTGTATGCCCTAAATGGAGGGAGGGGAAAATATGCAATTAATATTTAACTATTTCAAAATTGTGCAGCTGGGGGGGAGGAGAATGGCAGGTGAGTATGGAATATGTGGGAAAGATGGAAGGTATCAAGAAGAAAAGTGTAGAAGATGAAATACAGGTTTGAGACAACAGTTGAGTGCTGTGGTCAGAAAATGAATTAATCTATTCTTTCCCTGAAGGATATATTAAACCAGACTTTCTTGAATCCTTTGAGAGCGTATGTTCACAACAGTTCAAGCTGATTTAAGGTTGGAGTTCCCATGGTCATGCCACTGCCCCACACTGCCTTCCTGTACCAGGTCTGGGAGTTCAGCAGTAATGCCTTTTTTGAGGTAGGCTTTCTTCTTGGCTGGATCAGTCCCCCTGAGTTGGGTTACCAAGAGATGACAGTGCCAGGGCCAGCACACAGGAAGCGCAGAACTGACCATCAGCAAAAGGAGAATCACAAAAGCCTGACTTTATGTCAACTTAAACTACTGTGGTGCTGCACCCCTTCTGAACAAAGACTGTTAGTAGGGATGCTATTTAGGGACAGGACGAGAGGGTTAAATTTAATGATGTTTTAAAAATCAGTGAAATCTAATTTAAGACTGCCATAAACCAAAGTTCCTTAATTAGCATAATTGCACCGTGTCAAGACAAGGCTGATCTAAGGTAATTTGAAAATGTAGCTATGTTTCTTACATCTTAACATGCTCAGATTTATAAAATTAAACGAGTACCTGTTTCCTCTGGGAAAACTGTATCATTTATCTTCTTTTAAACTTAGTGAACTGATTTTTTTTTTTTTACTTTTTTATATATATATATATACACACACAGGCACACATATTAAAAAAAACATTCAAACTTTATGTAGAATTACCATGGATTTTCCTCTGGAGAAATCTGTTCAGAGATGAGGTGATTGCTTCTATCAGCTATCAGTTGAACAGCATGGATGGAAAGGATGTGGGGAGGAAATATGCAATACAGGCTTTACAAATTATGCATGCTATTTAAAGTGTGTAAATGAGAAGCTCCAGTGTCAACCTTCCCCTGTTCTGACTCCAGTCATACAAGTACTCTGTAGAGAACTGTAAAAGCACTAGTGAGGTTTTGACATCAAGATGAAAGACAACAAATAATGAGATTAAATCAAATGAAAGTCCATCTTAACAGAAAGCATTTTTTTCTTGCAGAAAAGCTAATTTGTACTCAGTCTATTGAGGGTGGTTTGAATTATACCTAAAGCAAAGTAAGCAAATAGTTGAGAAGTCTGTTTTGACAGAATTCATCGCATATTAACCTTTTCTGCCCCAAACTGAAGTGCTATAGAAAGCTTTGTCCATATTAAAATACTATTGATGTTAGGATTCAGAAAAATGTTTCTCTTATTTTAATGCATAAATGAACTTCTCATGAAATTAACAAAATTTGTAGCAGATTTCATTAGCATTACTCAACACTGACAGAATTACAGTAAATTGTAAAAAAAAAAAAATTATTGTAATTTGTGAGTATGACTGGCTACAACTGGTTACTGTAAGTGAAGCCTCTCTTAATTTCAGACTATCTCCACAATTATATTTGAATAATGTTGCTTTGGTTTGCCAAGTAATGTCTTTGCCACGCACTTTTATGAGGCTTCCTGAAGATATTAGGGCTGTTCTAACACTCTTCTGTATCAAGCTCACATTAAGGTCAGGATTTTTTTCAGAAACAATATTCAGCAGTAGATGGAGATAAAACACTTTGAGCATTGTTTATGAAACAGGTGCTGTTTGTAGGCGTAGAGTATGGCAGAAACAGTAATATAACTTTCAAGGATGGATATAGTCCTGGTATAATGCAGAAGAGGTGCTTCCCAGCCACCTGGCAGCATGACAGGTATGCATGATTGGCAGATGTACGCTAATGTGAAAAAGATTAAGCCCCAGAGATGAAGCTTCTTTAGTTCTCACTGTACAGTAGGGCTTGCTTTTGACTTTCTTCTTTTAAGACACATGAACAAAGAATGTTTCTTAGTAGGCAGACTTTGTCACTGATACTTAGGTCTCAATAGCTCCAGTTGTGAACAAGCTCAGTAATGTTCAGGAATTCCCTTCCAATCTCCTCAAAACTTCTCATAGCACAGTGTAAAGAAGTCCAGATATGTTGTGGATGTAAAGAGTATTAGGACCTACAGGCTTTGGGATTTTCCTTCATGAAAATATTTACCTAAGTTTTTCATATTTAATGGTAACATTTGATACTGAAAGCAAGAGCTTCCTCTTTTAAGAAAGCAACTAAATGTTTTTCCCTAATGAGTTATTGCGCATCAGTTTTGTGTTGAAATAGAGGCATCATAACTAGTGTCACAAGTAGCTCAACATGGTTCTTTGCTTGCCTTACTGCTTCTATTAACTTGTTTGTATCTTGGAGAAGAGTCATTGCTACAATGACAGTGCTACCTACTTGTAGTGGGATATTGCATGAAGTAACTACAGAGATATTCAAGTAACATGGCAACTGTATGGGACAGGTCAGATATTATGCAGTAGGTATTCTCAAACAATTAACCTGCTTATCGGCATCTTATTTTCCCTAATGGGCCTGTACTTCAAATCAGCACTTGTAACTCTCTCTACCTCTCACCATATATTGACAAATTTATATTATTTTAGCAGTCAAATTTATATTCAAGAGCTTTGAAAGAGGAAAGTATGCTCTTTAATTTCACCTTGTTTAGCTGACATTTGACCTGACAAAGACTGATTTTGGTTTCTTCTGCTGCTTAAGAAAAACAAAGCCAAGGTGACAGGTCGTTAATCACGAGATGTCAATGCAATTGTATTTCTCGGACCATGTTGTCATGCTCCTTTAGAAACAGGGTGTAAAGCCTACAATTAGCATGTCTCCATTAGATTTTTTTTTTTTTTACCTTGAAAGTCAAAAGGCATTTTGCTCTTACTAGTGCTGTGCATCATACCTTAAATATAAAATAATTTCCACTGGGGTAATAGATTTTTATTTAAAAACTTCCCCAGCCTTGGAGCTCAGTGTTGGAACTGTAGTTTCAAGTAGTATTTTGGTGTCTAAGTAAATACAATTGAATTGGTAAAGCATTTTTCTTTTCCAGGGTATTTAACTAGTGATAAGGGTTGGCAGTTACATGATTGGTAGCTAAAACCAGGTTTTAAAAGTAGTCACTTGGAGTGTTTAAGAATTTGTATTGAGTGGTGTTTTTTTGCCAATATCTGAAAGAACACTGTAGTTTGTCCGGTGATCTGAAACTAACTAGACCTCAAGTCTAGCCTGGGTACACTGTAACCCTAAAACCAGCAGCTACTCCATGCGTGTGATGCTTTTTCATGTGAGTTACTGCTTCAGAGGCACACAGCACGCAGGAGGGTGGCAATGAAAACCCCTGAAGCGAGTGGGTGTTAGGGGATGGCTTTCCCACCACCGGCCCAGGGCCGGGTTTGGATGCCAGTCCCGGCACAGAGGCCGGCGGGGCTGAGGCCTCGGGCCCGGCTCCTCTGCTCGGCGGCGGCAGCGGGCCCTCACGCAGAGCCCGGGCCAGCGCGCTGCGGGCGGCAGCGGTGCTCCCCGGCTGCCCGCTCCGATCACTCCTCAGGCCGCTGAACGCTGCTCATGGCTCCATCTTCCCCATGGTAACGTGCGTTTTCTGCCCGGGCAGGGAGCTGAGGAGGCCTCGCCGCGGAGGTGAGCACCGGGGGGGTAGGCCTCCACGCCGGCGGCACCTCCAGAGCTCCCAGCGCTGGCTGGGGCGTTTAAACGCGTTTATGTTCGCGGCCCGCCGCCCTGCGAGGCCCCCGGGCTGCGGCTGACGACGGCTGGGAGGATGGAACGGCCCCCCCTCAACCAGCGGCCCTCCCACGGTCAGCGGGCCCCCCTCCCCCCTTTTGGGGCGCAGGCGCCCGTCCGCGGCGGTGCTGGTGGTGGGGATCCGCCCGCCCTTCCGCTGCCGCGCCCCGCCCCGTCCGCTGCCTCTCCCTTCCCCCCGCCGCCCGCGGAAGTGAGCGGAGCGGGGATGCGGCCGTGCCGCCGCCGCCGCCGCTGCTGCCGCCCCGAGCCACGGAGGTGAGAGGCGCGGCGAGGCGAGGCGGCCGGGACGAGGCGGCGGTGAGGGAGCTGCCGCTTGCGCCTCTCTTTCCCCCCATCCCCTCCGCAGCAGCAGCACCACCAGCCTGCTTCCCGCGGCGGCCTGCGCCACAGGGTGAGCGGGCGGGGCCGGGGCGGCTGAGGGAGCCGGGGCGGGGGTCGCCGCGGGCAGCGCTGGGGCCGCCGGGCTTCAGGGAGCCGCCGCTTTCCTTCTCCCCGCCAGCTCGCCTTTCGCCGGGCGCTGAGGGGACGGGGTGCGGGCAGGGCGGCGGGGTGGGGGGCGGTGGTGGGTTACTTGGGGTGAGGGTTTATTTTTAGGTGCGGGGCGTTCATTCCAGGCGGAGCCCCTCCCCGGGCCGGACGAGGCTGTTGGCGGCGCTTGTGGTGAGGGGGAAGCGGCGGCGCTGCTCTCTGTGTTGCTGTAGCTGCTGGGCAACTAATCCTAATCCTTGGTGGCCGCTGACAGCTCTGCGGGCTCCCTGTCTGCGTGTGCCCGCTCCGCGCTGGCGTGAATGGAAAGGCGGTGGAGACCTGCAGGGTTTGGCTGTTGGGTTTGCTGTTTTGGTGGCTGGTTTGTTTGGGTTTTTTTTTAAATCCTCTTTTAGCGCTGGTTTCTCTTGCAGATGTTGCTGCAGGTGGGGGCAGAGGGAGCAGTGTGATTGCCTGGGATCTTGGGGCATCTCTCTCTTCACCTTTCAGCTCCCGCTCCAGCGCTGCTGTTGCTAAAGACTTTTGTAACTATCGGCTCAAGTACAATTTCGATGGAAAATGAAGGTAAAGGTCTCATCAGAGTCACTGACTTCATTGGAGCTAAGAGGATTTTTGCATGCAATTTGGTGACAACTCCTACTGGTGCGTGTGTATGTTTTACCGTTCCAGGGGTTTGCAGGGTTGCTCTCGTGTGTTAATCTTGTGGTAGGAATTTTGATCTGCATTTTGTAGTTTAAGACTGGTAGGACTATTGTTTTTCTTTGTACCGCTGCTTGTTGAACTAATCAGATTTTTATTCTCTCTTGACAGATATTCAAAACATTTATTGAGTGTTTTAGTGCTCTCTGTTTGGAATGGAAATATCTTGTTTTATTTAGATAGGGGCTTCTGAGCATTAGTTGCTTGGTATTTGATTAGATTATCTGCTTTTGTTAAATTTTATCTTTCAGGGTGAAATTGAGAAGCATTAGTTGCATTTTGCGTTGAAATATTTTTGTGCATATTCTGTGCTCTTAAAAATTACTTGATTTTGCTCTCTTGGACAGTATTTCGTTAAAAAGTGGCACTGAAGTTTCAAGTTCTACCACTTAAAAGATCTGGTATAAAGTTGTAAACTCCATGTACTAAAAGAAGTTGCTCTGTTGTGCTTTTTCCTTGTTGTCTAGTTTAGAAATTAGTTAATCCAGGGAGTTACTTCACTTTTTCCATGTTGGGCTTCAGTTTATGCTCTGGGAACCTTGAAAGCCCCTTTGCATTGGTGATAGTGACTGTGAGCTTCACGATTTTTCCTGTTTGACTCTGGGTGTTGTAGATTTCTGAAATGTATGATTTTTATTATTATATGTATAAGAAAAGAACTGTTGTTTCCCCCCACCCCCCCTTATGTCATCAGTATTCTTTGATATTGAATGGATTTTTTTTTTTAGGTGGCTACTGGATTTCCTTTGCTATAGGTTGTTACGTGAGACATAGGAGCTCCTTTTCCTCCTACCCCATTCTGAAAACAGAGGTGTTTTTTTAATAGTTTGACTTGAATGAAGAGCTGGTTTGAGTTTGTGGTGTAGACTCACTAAATTATTTTCTACAGTTGGATATTGTTCTGATTTGAAATACTGTTGTCTTCCGTGACTGGAAAGTTGTAGTAATTGTGAACCTATGTTGAAAACTATGCAGGTTGTTGTAATCTGGCATTTCGGAACTCTTTTCTAACTTGAAAAGAATTTTCTTAATTGTGTTGATCGTGTCTTCCAGCTGAATATTTGTAATGAAGAGCATGGAACTTGTCAGGTAGAATGAATTTTGGAGTGTGGGGAAGTGTCTCTAGAAGATTGGTCTTTGTTTTGGGAGGCTAGGTAGCTGATAGAAGTAGTGTCAGTGCCTTTGCATTTCAGTCACTGCATTGCAAATAAAAGGTTTTTGAATGGGTGGCACTGGGGGCAGCTTTCATATTGGAACTTTTCAGCACTCTTGAGAGGATCCTTAATGTATTTTCTCCAGGAGACAGCTGAAGAGTCTTATAATCTTGTAGAACAAAGATTATAGTTAGAATATCTTTAAACTTTTTTTTTTTTGTTTTGCAAGTCTGTATTTGAAAGGTCTCTTTAGTTTGGGTATTGAGCAAGAAGAGATGGCAGATTTTTCCCCTGCCTGTATTTGGATGAATATTCAAGATTGGGAAGTGATAAGATGGTTTGGAAAAACTAGTGTTTTCCTGTGTTAATTCAGTTTTCATAAGCAGTATTATATGTTTACTCTAAGCTAGTTAGAATGTTTTGTCCCAAGACTTCCTGGTTCCTGTCTCTTGTGTTGGAATGATTAAACTTTTGCAAAAATTCATATGTCTCATGGTAATGAGGAAGAGAGAATTTCCCATCATAGGAAGACTTGTGCTTGGCTCAATAAAACTATGACTTAGAGGAGTGATGTTTGTATTCCTGTTTGGAAAGATAGAATTTTGTGACTTCTTTCCATAAATGGAGCTTTTTCTTAAACTGTAGGCAGTCAAGAGAACTTGCAGCTGTTTAGACAAAACATACAACTCTGAGTGCAAACTAGGCTTTGTAATTTTTGGATCTCTCCATTGATGCTTTTGGGACCTAAGTAATTTTCTATAATTATAGTCTGAATTGTTTTTCTTTCTTTTATCACCATCTTTTGGATTGTGACAGGTTCTTTGTTCTACTGAAGATTGTCTTGTAGAAGACTGCCTTTAGTAGCAAAATAAAGAATGCAGTTTAGGTTACATCAACTTTGAGCTTCTCTGCTCTGAGGTCAGACTATGATTACAAATACAAATTGTTAAATAGGAGTACTGTTTTGTTACCAAGGCCTTCTGTAGCATTTGTTTTCACATCATTAAGTGCCTAACAGAAGAGGTCAGAGTAACATTTTCCCACCTGTAAACCAAAAAGACTTTCCCAAAATCATGTAGAAGGTTGGTACAAAAACTCAGACCAGACTTACTGTAAGTGATAAGAACATCATGTGGTGATTCTGAAATCCTCCTTAATCTTCATTGTTTTGAGTCCTGATTAATTTCAGCTAATCTTCGAAGATGACTGTTAATTTCAGCCTATAGTCTGTCAGTAGTAATTTCAGGATAATTTTGATAATTGGATGAATAGTGAGATGTAAGTCAAGAATTTTTTTTTTCTTTCGAAAAGATGCTTTAGTTCTTATCATAATCCTGAGATGACAAATGAATTGTTTTTGTTTGTCATGTGCTTGAAGTGCAGTTGAAATTCCTAATGAATTTCATAGGTTTTTTCTGAAATGGTGGAAATGGGCTTAGTTGCTAAAGTAACAGATTGAAGATCAGTGACTAGATTTTGGTTTTTGGGGGCAGTGAGTTAGCACCCTGGACTAGCTCATCATGGATTAGGCAGCTGTAAGTACTGATGAAGGGGTGGAGCGTGCATACATGCAACTGAAAACAGGGGGGGAAGGGATGCCTGCGGCAGCAGTGACTTGAAAACAATTTAAATTGTTCTGGAGTGGCATCATCAGTTGTTTCATTAAAGTAATATTCAAAATAATAAGAATGAAATTTGTGATGGAAAATGTTAGAGATTCTGAAATGGACTTGGTGTTATCACAGCAGTTCATGTTCCTTTTGACATGTAGATGATTTCTTAATAATAGATGAAACTAATGAGTAAAATAGATGAAACGAGTTGTTTCATTGACTACTGTTTCTTACCATCTGCAGCTTGCAGAAAATTAGAACCCAATAGTTTACATTTATGTTGGCAAAAAGGTCACATCTCCTCTGTTTAACTTGGACAATAAGGTGAGAGTTGAGATTTTTTTCTCTTTTCTGTTTTAAGAGAGAGTCTTCACTAAAGACCAGTTTTAGTAGATATCTTCCTATCTTTTAACAGTGCTTTGATAACTTAAATAACTGCTAAGTTAACATAGCACTTGTCTTGCATTATAAACATAGATTTCATTTTTAAATGAACAGTCAGTGTCATATTTTAATCTGTTGTTTGACTAGTCAACACAGCATTAGATAGTTTTAGTTGTTCCTTTCCCTTTTTTTCCCCATGCAGATAAATCAGGAATATTAATCTATAATAATCTGGAAGTGGTTTAACATGGAATCTGCTTGAGTTCAGATATCGCAGAATGTATGTTTATTATTTTGCTAGCTTTGTAACTTCTTTTTGCGGGGAGTCTAAGGCATAATCTCTTCTTAGTGAGTCAGGAAAAACAGTGATTTAAGGAAAAATCAGACAATTCTCAGGGTAGCTAATTTAACAAAAGAGAAACAAAAGTTTTTGTTTGCTTTTTTGGTGAAGAGTTTGACAAGTGTGTGATGATCCTGGGATGCTCTTTGATAGGACTGAAAGAAATGGTCTCATTACTGCTGAAAGAAGACCCTACTCTCAGCTGTGTTCCTGCCATATGTGTTGTGTTGGCTGTCATGGTTGTTGAGTTTGTCTGGCTTGCTAGCTTGGCAGAAGGTTAGCCCAGCCCTTCTTTCCTCTTGCCCCCTGTTGGACAGCTTTCTGTTGAATGGGCTCATGAAGCATCCAGTTAATGTTGAAAACTGCGAGGGACAAAGCAGTGAGACCTCATCCTTTTAGCATAAGCAGACCATTAGCTTGACTCACTTCTTTATGTAGTCACAGCTTCAGTTCAATATAAACTGACCCATAGATCATGGTGGAATTTTGCAAGAGTGGAGTAAGTTAATAGGTAGATTTTAGTTGAGACCTGCTTTTGAATTGGTGAAACAGTTCAGGTGATACCTAATTGACACTGGGTGATAAAATTGGCATTTACAGTGTGGTTTATAGAAGCTAGAAGGAATGATAAAGCTACAATGCAGAGCAGAGAAGGAAAATAAAATACAATAATCAAGGTATAAATTTGGGACAGGCATCTGCTTCTAGTTATTTGTTTTGTAAACATTCTATTCTAAAAAATTAGAAGGGATAAAATGGATAATAGATTAGCAGATGCAGCCTACAGAATCTTTTACAAAGGCTTTTAAAATATTTTTAAGTCATAAATTTTCTGCAGCACTTTTTTCTGCATACATAATTCACAAAAAAAAAGCTTGGTGAATACAATGTTGCTGCTTTCTTGCTACTAATTATAAGAAATCTTATTACCATAAGTAGAGTAATTGCGCAGTGAGTTATGCTTGCATTTAAATTGGCACTGACACTAGCTTGGTCCTAAGAACTGTTACAAACAGTAAGTTCAGGATTTCTTTAAATAGAATTTTATTTTGTCACATATGATGTAACTGCACAGCTGTCAAGGCTATAATCAAGGACTGGGTCTTGGAGCTTCATTCATTATTTTAAACAAATAAATACTGAGCAAATATTTCTATTGGAGTTTTTGCTTAATACAGTTATATGGCAGCTAAAGTCTGCACATGTCATGGATATGTTAGTAGTATATCACAGAGTGCTAAAATTCTTTATTAGTGTTTGCTGTTCAGGTGCTGTCTTTCATTTTGAGAAGCTCAGTGCTTCAAAGTGTTATGAGATAGCAGACCATTGGAGAGGAGCCATATGATCTTATTTCTAAGCTTAAATGTTCTCTTCTAGAAAGTTAGCAACTCCCTGGCAAGATAAATGACTGCTATTTAGACCCAAAGTCTTTTGGCGTTCAACTTCTAAAAGGCTTCATGTGAATCAAGATTTAAGCAGAGGCGTATGCTATTTGGAGTCAGGTGAGATACAGCCATTGGTGCTCTCTTCCTTGGGTGATGAGTTTCTGAACTGACCCAGTGCTATTATACATAAACTTTGCTTTCATCAACGCATTAGCATTGATTTGATTGTTTTAATGTGTGCTTGGGATCCTGTATCTTTTTGTTCTTCTGATTAATAAGTAATGACAAATGTATGAAATGTTCAAGCAGCCTTTTCTAGTGTTCAAGGGTTTTTTTTGAACAGGAGGAATCAAAGCTGAATGTTTTGGCCAATCAAATACAGATTGGTCTGGTGTGTTTGTCAGTGCATTCTTGGTAACTCTGATGCTGCTGCAAGGCTTTCATCAGCCAGGCTTTAAATTCATCATAGTACATCATCCAGAGTATACAGAAGTGCTCTAAATGGTAAATCTTTTGTAGCAACTGAATACAAAGTTTAAATGTTTGGCATTCTGAAGTTCCAACGGTATACTACATAAATGGGCTAAAGGAAGATAAGGTGGTTTGGACAGACATGGTGTTGGGGGTTTAGTCTGAACTTTTGTTGCCATTACTCCTACAATCTACAGCACTGCAGTCAGGTTAAGGTATCATTATTTTTGTGAAGTATTTTCTCTAGCTAGAGAGCAGGCAGTTGTCATTCACAAGGCTTGCAGGATAACCACAAGGAATATACTGTGATTACAGAGAATTGCTCAGCTTTACTGTTGTGCTGGTAGCCTCAGTTGAACTAGATGTCCTACTTTCTATTTTTTTAAATTAAAGAAAACATGGTGAAACATCTTGAAAAAGTAAGATGCATTTCAGGTTGTGGAGATGTGTTTATCAGATAAATGTTTTTTTCAGATAAATGTTTTTTTCAGAAGATATTTTTAGTACTTGAAAATAGTTCTTGAGCTTTATAGACTACAGTAGAGTTAGTAAGTTGGATGTTAAATGGAACATCATGGCCTTTGCCTGAAGTAGATGGGGTTGGGGGTAGGTCTCTCACTTCAATATTTTACAGTGTTTAAGATTGGGCAAACCTTGAAATTCAAGATGGTGAGTGCCAGTATTCAGATTTCTGTTTCTTAGTTGGTCAGAAACGCAGAAGTTTTCTGTACCAAGGAGTATAGTTCTGCATTATGGCTGGTGGTTGGCCATAGTGAAAGTCCTAAGCACTGCTGAAATAGTACTCAAATACAAGGTTTTTTTTTTTTTTTTTTTCAGGCTTATGGAGCAGCTTAGCAGGTTGTTCTCATAACTTGGGTATTTGTATTTCTTTTGGTTAATGGGTGGTGTCTGTGCTAGGTTGAATAGTGCCCTTTTTCTGTAAAGTCTTAGGAAATAACACACAATAGCAAGGGGCTGAAACTATGTGACCTCCCAGGATAGAAATTACTCTGCAAGGAGAACTCATTAATACAAATTAGTGTTTCTCTTTCCTTCTGGCTTTTTAGACAGAGAACTTTTCTGTGTGCACTTCCTTTGATGTGGGGACTCCTAGGAAAATGTTTTAACTAAAATACTGTTGAATAGGAACAAATTTCTTTGAATATTAGAATACTGCTGCAGCTGTTTCCCCAGAAGTGAAAAATCATCACACTTTTCCAAAGGAGTCCATTCAAATCAAGACAGACAGTAATTTCAAAGCTTTCAAAAAAGTATTTCTTCTGAGCAAACAGTGCCTGGTAGAAAGCAAGTAGCTCATTAGCCTGTAGACTTCAGCCTTTTGGGGGTGGGAAGGGGCAGCTCTTTGCAGTGGTAAGTAAAATACTCTTTTTGCAAATTGGTTGTGGGTGTTTGTGTTGAATGAGTGTTGGCACTTTACTTGTTGCTGTGAGAAAGCAGCATTATTTCCCATAAATGTATTTGTCAGAGTATAATTCTCTGACCAGGCTCTTTTAGGTAATTGGTGTATGGAGGGTGTAAAGTTTATATCAAATGTGTATATTTGAAGATATTTGATGTTATGTGGGATATCTGATTTAGCCAAATGATACATTTGTACTATGTTTTAAGTATGTTTCCTAGGTTAGACTTAGCAAAATATCGAAATTGCCATACACAGTTCAATCACAATACCAATGTGATTCCCATTACCAGTCTCTATAATATGCTCACTGTCATGATGCTGGGCATCCCCAGTTGCCGGAAAGGAATATGTGGTTGAAACCAGCTCAAGTCTGTTGTTCTCTTTGAAATATTGTTGGTTGTTCAGTGCAGGTGTTGGGCTGAGCTACATATACGTCCCCCCCGTGCTGCTCTGGTTAACTCAGACATTTACATTCTTTTGATGCAATCCAGGAGAAACATTTACCCCACCAGCTGATCCATTCAACTGACATAATTGTTTATCGAAAGCAAATATGATTTTACAATAATAAAATCATTGTGTTGAGGTAAAGTTAGCCTTTGTAACAGCTGTGGTTAGTCACCCCTACATTATTTCCTGAGCTTCATGGGTGCACTGCCCTTGCCCATCTCCTCTGAGTCTTCTGTTATAGGGGTTTATTGGTCAGTCACAGTATTTGAGTATTGTCCTATCTAAATTTACAGGGTTTTGAGACTCATTAGAGAAAATGCTAGTTGAGAATACAGGAAGTAATGGGTCTTCATAATTTGATCACATATGAGGTACAAACAACTATATTGGTGTAGTCTGTATAGATGAGGCCTTCCTGAATGTAACTTCCAATTTTCTGCCCATTAAAAAATTCAAAAGCCAGGAATAAGACATTATTTAATGGAATTTACTTAATCAAGGTAAGTTTGTAGCTTGTCTGCATTTATAGTTTGTGAACTTGGTCACATTGATTTTTTTATTTATTAAATCTGTGTCCACTACACTCAGCTACTTCCACCTGCTTCTTTCGTTAGCATAACTGGTGAAATTTTCTGGAGATTTAATTCCTGTTATGATCTGGCAGGATTTCACTGATGAAGTTGCATCATAGTCACAACCACGTTGGGTGTTGCTTGTTCCAGAATGGTCTGAGGGCTCTTCACATGCTCTTCTCTGCACTGCCTTCACTTCTGGAATCTTGCTATGCATCCAGGGTTTGCTTCTGGGTATGCAGTTGGTGTAGGACTTACTGTAACTGTTGAGTGTGTCTAATGCCTGTTTGTTTTTTTCTTCTGCTTGGATTTTTGCTGTATCTTGTCATCACGTGGTCATTGTTCTGTGGCTGGGACCTGTATTGAGGTTCTAGGAGCACCTTGCCTTCTAGACAGATGGGTGAGGCAAAGATGGCAGGAAACATCTAGTGAGATAGATATTTTTAAGATCTTTGCTAGAAAGTGTCTCTGCGGGATCACAGTCATGATACTGAGCAATGACCTATTTAAATGGAGAGTTTGAAGGTGGACAGTAAGATGGTTAAAGATTTGAATCTCCAAAACCTTTAGCTACCATGTCCTAAGGAGTAGGAGAAGACTTTGCACTGATGCTTCATATCTGATGGAACTGACAGAAAAGAGGATTACTTCCATTCTGGATAGAGTCTTTTCCTTAAAGATCCCTTTTGCAGCCAAGTGTCTTTGTCTAGTGTGAACTGTTTACAAAGTCCATGTGCACACACATGGAGACTCAGGCCTCTATGCCCATTGGTATCTAGTTGATCTCTAGCCCTGTGTACTTTCAGGATGCCAGACAGTGCAGAAGAGGTAAGTGCTTGGTATTTTATTATGTTACTGTGTGCACTGATGTCTACAGTAGTTGATCTATCTGTCATTACCCCTTTGCCCCTGCCATCCTGGCTCTGAATTGTACAGGACTGGAGAAGAACATGCCTAGTAGGATCTGAGCTTTCTAAACCTTTTAGTGTACATCACATACAGTTTATCATACAGAAAATTCAGGAAATGAGAAGCGTGTAAGTTTCAATCTGGTTTCTGTTCAGGGAAACACCTTTTTATTACGTTGTTGAACACTCATTTTTTTTCAGCATGGGGAAGGTAGATAAAAAATGGAAGCTAAGTCTTATGGTGGGTGAGGAAGTGCTGATTATTTTGGGATCCTAATAAGCAAGGCACAAACACTTGCAAGGCAGATCACTATTAATGACTCAGAAAAGGTGATAGCAAGGTATAAAATCAAATGTCCTTTCTGATGCTGGGAACCCTGAGATGATAGGGCTTTGAATGGATCTGTGGTCAGGGCATGGCACATGCTAGATCTTATCTGCTTCGAGTTCACTATTACTCTTACAGGGTTTTGCTCACAGTACAGGTTCATCAATCACGGATAGCAGTTGGGTCTGGAATGTGGGCTTTGAAGTGTCTCTTGGACAACATGCTCCAATAGCCTTATCTCATTAATAAAGCTGCAGTTCCTGAGCAGGTGCATGTAATATTTCAAATGGAAAAGACAACATACTGTACATATACTTAAGATTAAATGCACATTGATTAATTACACATTGATTATGTGTACATTCATTAATCTTACTGTTGATTAGACACAGCATGATTCAGTAGCAATCGCGCAGTGTCTGTAATACAGAGGCACATACCTGGATGTGGGTCACTAACTGCTTGTACAATAATAGTCTTACAGGTTGATCACTACAAACAAGTCAGAAGGTCTTTGTAAGTACTTAAGTTGGCTTGAAAGGGGTTCAGTTTTACAGGGCCTGATGGGGTAGATTCAAATTGAACCAAATCAGCTGTTCAGATGGATGGGAAGGTTGACAAGAAAGTGATAGGTATGGTTAAGAGGCAAATATTGGAAAGCATGCAGAGTCAGTGCTTCCAGTCATCTTTTTACATTTTCAGTTGTGCCACAGTGTTTCCCAAGAACTGGCTCTACTAACCTGCAGTTTGCCAGTGAGACTTTGTGTGTGGTAGCATAAATGGTTCTTTCCACGAGTAGAGTGCCCAAACCCAGATGCATTCTTGTCTCCCTGGTTTCTGAAGGAACTTCTCAAAGAATGAATCACCATTTCTCTTGAATTACCTCAACTTAAATTTAATTTTAACCTTTTTTTTTTACTTTTACTGTTCTTGGTAGTTTTGTTTTTACACCTAGTAGGTCAGTTGAGTAACTGCATATAAAGTTTAGAGGACTTCATATTAGCTAATTAGCCAAAATGTTTTGGTCACAAGTTTGTCTAAAAATAGATTTTGCTATGAGAATGTTCTAAATTTTTAGATCGCTCTTAGTGAATGTAGGTCCTGCCATTTGCATTGTCTGAGGAAGTAGTGCTAAAATTTCCCCTTAAAATAATTGTAAATGCCAGTGAGCCCTGCTGATTGATAATGCACTGTTCCTGGTAAACTGAGAAACACAATGGTAGAGGTACATTGTTGGTACTTGGTATTGGTTATAGTAGATACAGGGTAGGCAGAATTTTGTAGTGTATGAGGAAGAAGAAACAGTAACACATTACTGTTAACTAGATTTTTCTTTGGAGGAAACAGAAAGGAACTCTAAATTTCTGGTAGTGTAAGCCTTCCAGACTAATTTGTATTAATATTGATAAACATACTTTGGTCACAGTTCTGTGGTCATATGATTGATGCATGTTTCTTGGTCTAGAAACAGAGGTGTGCACATTGGAAGTGGTCCAACAAAAGTCCTTCCTGAGGCAGCTATTTATTTTTGCTAGTTAGCATCCTGCTTCTTTGTTCCTTGGTAGAGTTAGCTGCAGGCAGGGAATGGGAAGCTGTAGTCATAGCTCCAAAAGCTTCAGCAGTCATGTGCGTGCTGCCTATCTGATATAGCAGCATAGGCCAGTATATTAGCCTATGCTAATACTAGCCCAATTATCCATATAAAAACTTGGCCTGCAACAAAGTACTGAAGGTGTTTTAAGGTATCAGCTGATAGATGCTTGAAAATTAATTGCAGCGTAGGATGGGAAGACATCTTACTATATGTGGCTGACTCCTTTAATACAGAATACTGTGGTTTTGGGGATAGCTTCTGTTGGACATGCTAAAAGGTGTTGCAGAAGCCCAGATCTCCAGTGTGCAGATCTGGGCAGCAGTGCAAAGGACTGTAGAGCACGTGCTGACAGTATTGAATAAGTTATCTTTCTCTTGGTTTGTGGAAGTAATGCATAGTAAAGGCAAAATTATTTGCTTGAATACAGTTATTGTGTTCCAGCAGACAGCAAGCACTTTTTCCAACTATTTTTTGGACCTAAATATGTTGGTGTTAACCCACTTCATATTTTGGAAGGTAGTGATGAAGGGAACGGTGATCAGTTTCTCATTGGCTAAGCAATTGAATTTAATTGGTGGCAGTATTAGATATTTGAAACTGTTCTTTTCTGAACTACAAGTGTAGTTTATTCTACACAGATTGTAGAGGTTTTTGAGAAATTAGATGAAATCCATCCAGAATTGTCTTATGATAGGTAATTTCACTCTAGAGAAAGGAGCTGGCTATAAAAAGACCTTCTGAGCCTTTGTTTTTCTAATCCTATACCAGATTTTCTCTGCATACAGTACAGTATTCTTCGTAAAAGTGGGAGATAGTATGAATGAATGAAACACATGTTCAAAATCAATGCCTTTTTGAGTCTGTCATAAAAATTGTCAAAATAGACTTTGTAGCACAGTTCTGTGCTAATGAAGATTTATTTGGAAAAGCATGATCCCTGAGAGTACTTTAACATTTCTGTTTAAGGATATTTGACTTCCTAAAATAGCCTTAAAAAGCTTGTTATTAGACTTTCTGAAGTTGTAATTGATAATATTAGAGAAATGATCAGTTATGTATCCTTTTTTGGAATTGTTATTTGTCTTCAGCAGCCATTTCAGTTGGTATAGGGGAAAAAGATTTTTCTCAGCACTAAAACTTGTAATGGCTGTCAGTTCATTTCTTACGCTCACTGGGAAAGCTTGGTTGCTCAGCATTTTTGTTGAGAATGTGGAGTCATCTTGGTCAAAGTCATATGTTTGTGGGTTTGTTTTGAAACAGCACTTAGGCTTAACGGTTTTCAGCCGTTTGGTAGCTAATACTATGAATGTGGTATCTCTTTTCAATAAAAATCAAAAGCAAGTACTTAGGATAGGAAACCTCAAAGAAAAGAACATGAGCTAGTAATTCTGTATGGTGTTTTATCAAAGAGGGGAGATTGTGGCAAAATTCTGGGTGAATGTTTGGTTTAGAAAAGTGTGTGGCCCAAGAAAACTGAAACAGAAGTAAGGTTAAAATCCAAAGAAAATTAAGTATGACCATTTAAAGTATGAAAAGTCATCATTTTCAATGGCAATTTCCTGAGAATTGAAGTGATATAACTTAGTATTGGTTTGTATGTGTAGGATTAACAGCAGCTGTAACTGGGTGTGTTCTTAATTGCAGAATAGGTGAATTTGAATGAAGCTGTTTCTTCCTAGGGACTGAATCTTGTGAGCATAAAGTGCTTCATGGATGCTGGTAAAACTGGTGGTACACTTAACCAAAGGCTGTCGGTCTTCATGGAAAACTGAGTGGTCATGATGATGCATCACTTCCCACGATGAAGTTTTAGGGAAATGAACTTGTATATATACCAGTGTATTTTGTAAGGCTTAGGGTCACAGTGTCTGTGTTCTTCATAACTGAAATACCCGCCATTCTGCTGCTATTGTGGTCAGCTTAAGTTGCTTTAATAATAGCTCTGTTTTGTAGAGGGAGTCTTCTGATGCTGTATTCTGTGAGAAGCCTTAAACTGTGGAGCAAATGTTTGTTGCTCTGGTCCAGAATAGTGTAACCTTGTTGGTGTAAGGGTTTGTTAGCATTGGGTTTTGTAAAAAGACCCCTTGTTAGGAACAAAATTATACTCATGGTTTTGTTTTTCTTACGTTGAAAGTAACAGTTCTTTTAAAATACTTTAAATATACATTATGTTGAGAGAATAAAATCTGTTATTTTGTTGAACCATGGCTGAAATATTTTTTGACTCAATTTCTTGTCTGATTTGAAACATAGAATCATAGAATCGTTTAGGTTGGAAAAGACCTTTAAGATCATCCAGTCCAACCATTAACTTACACTACCAAGTCCACACTAAACCAATCAAGGGTAGACTAGACTAAACCATGTCCCGAAGTGCCACATCTACCCGTTTTTTGAACACCTCCAGGGATGGTGACTCCACCACCTCTCTGGGCAGCCTGTTCCAATGCTTGACCACCCTTTCTGTGAAGAAATTTTTCCCAAGATCCAATCTAAATCCTCCCTGGTGCAGCTTGAGGCCATTTCCTCTCGTCCTATCGCTAGCTACTTGGGAGAAGAGACCAACACCCACCTCACTACAACCTCCTTTCAGGTAGTTGTAGAGAGCAATAAGGTCTCCCCTGAGCCTCCCCTTCTCTAGGTTAAGCAATCCCAGTTCCCTCAGCTGCTCCTCATAAGACTTGGGCTCTAGATCCTTTACCAGCTTTGCTGCCCTTCTCTGGACATGCTCCAGCACCTCAATGTCTTTCTTGTATTGAGGGACCCAAAACTGGACACAGTATTCCAGGTGCAGCCTCACCAGTGCTGAGTACAGGGGGACAATCACTTCCCTGCTCCTGCTGGCCACACCATTCCTGATACAAGCCAGGATTCTGTTGGCCTTCTTGGCCACCTGGGCACACTGCTGGCTCATGTTCAACCGGCTGTCTACCAACACCCCCAGGTCCTTTTTGGCCAGGCAGCTTTCCAGCCACTCTTCCCCAAGCCTGTGGCATTGTGTGGGGTTGTTGTGACCGAAGTGCAGGACCCAACGCTTGGCCTTGTTAAATCTCGTACAGTTGGCCTCGGCCCATTGGTCCAGCCTGTCCAGGTCCCTCTGCAGGACCATCCTACCCTCCAGCAGATTGACATGTAAAGGTATTTGGAAATAAGCTGCTAGATAATTTTTGTAAATGTATATATTTATGGTGTATAATAATGTGTATTCACCATCATTTTAAAAAAGACTTACATCAGTGTATATACTTCAGGCTTTAGTAAGTACCTAACCAATGCTAAAGTATTTAAGTCACATTTTGTAATACTCTAAAAATTTGGCCACAGACTGTCCAATTCTGGTCTTTGCATAAACGCATCGTTAAAAGGATAGTAAAGAACAAAACAAAGCTCTTTCAGTGGAATAAAATATGGGAACTGGAGTGGAGATGTGGCAGAGCGTAGCTGAGCTTCTGTTCATGGCCCTTGCTGAGCTGAGCTCCAGTGGCCCAGCTGCTCAGTCCCACTGCCTTCAGGCTACAGAAAGCTGAGTGGGGTCCAAGGGGTTCCCCGTCTTTGGAGGCCAGTAAACACATTGTTAAGGTGCAATTCTTTCATCTGCTATCCCCCCTGTCCAAGAGCTCAAACCCACACCCCATATCACCGTGTTTCTTCTCTTAGTCTCTAGACCTGCTTTCTGATAATTACAGTGTGAAGTAGCAAGTCTTGTTAGTTTACTGTTTCACTAGGAACTACATGGCAAGTGTAGAGAGTTTCCAAGGGTTTCTCCTGAAAGCGAAAGCATGTGAGTTCCAACTGTCGCACTTTCACCTTTGTTCATTGTTCCCTTGGGCCCCTGGGATGAAGTCTGTGGAGTCTATTTAGGTAAGCAGCTAGAAGAACAAATATTGAGTTGAATTTATCTTAGCTATCATATTTAAGGACATGGCAAACAGCGTGCAGTGTAGAAAACACAGATTGTCATACCTTTTTTAGGGCATAAAAATGCTGGAATCTTTTAATGTATTGTCATCTTGAAGTACTTTATCTTATATTTTAAGTGTCAGCACCCATAGAGGAGATTAAAAAATACTGTCTTGTATAAAGGCATAAAACTGCCTATTCAAGTTCTGTGCAAGTATAACGGGAAAACCATTTCTGTGGTGTGCATGTTTGCATGTCAGGTGTCTTCCAGTTAATGGAGGGGGGGGTGTATGTATGTAAGATGGACGAGATATTAATTGTGGGTGCTGTAAGATAGTGAGGAGGAAGAAAGAGTATCACTCCAGCTTCTCATTTAATAAGCAAGAATTTGGAAACTCTAGAGCTTCATTAAATACCAAAGCAGTGCTGAGCTGTGTGATCAATGTTGTTATTGCTCTGTTCTGCAGATCACAAAATTTTAACTTCCTAAAATTACGGGAAAACATTACTTTTTAGAGCATTGACTTGAAGCTTTTTTACTATAGTCAAGTTTTATGACTTCAGCTGCATCTGTGCTCTTGTTTGAGGTTTTCTTAGTGTTGTTTCTCCTTCCTTTGTGTACAAGAAAATGTAAATAGGCCTGCTTAGACCACCTTCTTTAATGAGTAGAAAGTAGGGGCAGGGAGTGAAATTTGTCTGGAGTGATTACTTTCTGACCAGATATTGATGATAGTGAGCTAAAGGATTATGAATATATTTAACTGTTAGGATCTTTGTCATTGCTTAACACATCATTACAGAAATTAGTCTTCAAAGTTGCATGTCCAGTGTTTTCTTTTTATTACTGCAGATGGTACTGCATGAAAATAAGCTGAACTGTAGATTTTTTTTTTTCTTAAAGTGCAAATGGTTATCAAAAACTACCTTTTAATGACTTTAATACTGCATTGCTCTGGTATATGTTGTTTGAAATGAAATGTTGGTGCTCCCTTTGCCTTCAGATTTGGTTTTGTTTCTTAGGTTGCACGTCTTCAAAAAATCCCTGATGGTGACAATGAGACAATGATTCCTGTACTGTCTTCAAAAAAAGCAAGTGAATTGCCAGTTGATGAAGTTGCAAGCATTCTGCAAGTAAGTGATTTTGCAGCTCTTAAGTATGTGCTGATGTTTCCAAACAATAAGCTTGATATTTTTTAAGGACAGATCTTGTCACTGAAAGTCTATGCATTATCATGCAGTTTGATAATAACTATTGTCTACTTCTGAAAGCATGTTGATTTTTAAATTGTTACTTGAAATGCTCTAATCTCTAATGTTTTAAAAATCATGTTCTTGGAGGGGGGATGAGATTCAACTTGAAAATGGTCAGATTTCTTTATGCTTTGAAGATTGCTTTTTGTTAATAAAACTCCTAGAGTCAATCTTCCTATAAAATTCTCTTCTGTTTTTCATAGCTATTGCTTCCATTTCTCTAAGGAATCCTTAATGTCCTTAATTTATTTCAGTAGCCTCCATTTCAAGTGGAGGAACAGGACTGAGAAAAGCTATCCATTGACAGATTTATGAACCACTGAATCTAGGTTAATTTTCATGATAGATGGTCTTTTCTCATTTTCTGTGTGCTTGACTGAGGAGTATACCGTGATAAATGTTGGTCACTGACAACTCAAGACTTTGAAGCTATGTGCTGTGTCATTTGGCTGAGTAACTGAACTTCTGACATAATCCTCAAGAGTCTGAACTATGCCCACAGTTTGGCTTGCTGAAGAGTTTTCTGCAGAGAAGATCAACAATCATTTAGAAATGTGCAACAGCATCTGCTTCTGTAGTTTTTCTGTGAATTTTTTGTTGAAGTACTCTTAAGACCTGCCAAACTCAGTTTTAAAATAGTGCTTAGTTAGCTTTTATTGTCATACAAACATTAGTACCAAGCTTGTCTTTCTGATGTTGGCCAAATTTTTATAATCTAAGGCTCTACATTTTGGTGTTGGAATTTATTTTGAAGCCTAGCTTATCAGTGTAATTGCTGACTGTGTTACTCTTTGCATATTTTAATAGGCTAATCTTCAGAATGGCTTAAAAAACTGTGAAGTTTGTCATAGACGGGCGTTCCATGGATGGAATGAATTTGATATTAGTGAAGATGAACCACTGTGGAAAAAATACATTTCCCAGGTTAAGATTTTTGTTCTTTCTGCTTTTTGGTTTTAATGCTTGTCAGTAGTTTTGCTCTTTATTACTTAGCTTCCATGTGCATGAATATATTCTTATAAAAGTGGGGAAACTCTAGCAGAGCAGGAAATTACAACTTCTATAATTTATATCTAATGGAAAAAGCTTTTATTTAGTTACATGCCAGTGTTTTAATTACCTGATTTGTTCTTGAATGTATGTTCATAACTAGCTAAAGGGTACCATTCGCAACTAGCCTGAGGGCTGGAGAAGCAGAATAAAGTTCCCTGTAGGCAAAGACTTGAGCATGAATTGCGCTAAGGTCAGATACAAATGCATATGACTGGTAAACATTTAAATGGAACATGAAGTATGAATAACTTGATAGACAAAGGAAATTTTAAAAAGCAAAACTGATGCCTTTAAACTGAGGGTGGGGCCAGCCTTGATTCTGGTGTTAAGCAGAACTGGCAGAAGTCAAGTGTGAATTTTTTTTCCTATCAGTGTGATTTTTTACGTACATATATGAGCCCATGCAGCTTCTCAAAATGGTGTGGAAGTGTCACTACTTCCTCCTGCCCTCCCCTGCCACCTGGCTATGCAAGCTATTTACAGCCGCTTTTCACACAGAAGATTTTTCGACTGAATTTATGCTGTTAAACATTTTGGTCAATGTTTCCTGCACCTTGTCTGAGCACCAGTGCAGTTAAGTTCTAGAGTAAACCCTGAAGTAATAGATGGTTAATTCTAGAGAAATTGTTTTACTTGTGAGTGACTAAAAAGGTATTCAGCGCTCTGATGATGATAGCAGTGGGAACATCATCACATACTAGCTGTCCTCTGGCATTAATGCTTTATTTTCCTATGTGTAGTGTCGAATTAGTCAGATGCATCAGAATGCTTCTAAAGCATGTTAACCAAGTCTGTTTTAGGTAGGATTTATTAAGATACATAATTTGGTTTTGAATGTGCTTTTAGAATGTTCTTCACTTTAATTGTAGGAATGTTCTTTTTTTGTAACATTTCTCAAAAAAAAATGACCATGTTAGCAACCAGCTGTCATGTAGAAGCAAGATCCTTTATTATTTTAGACTTAAAAATCTGAAGAAAGCATAAGATCTAAAGGGAAAACTTGCATCTTGTAAAACAGTGAACTGAAATTAGGAAATATATTGCTGCTGTGATAGCAATCGGTTGCTGGGAACAGGATCAACAGTATATTTCAGGCTTCTTTTTGTGTGTTTAAACAAATACAGGAGATCATTTCTTGATTCACATTAAGACAAAAAGAATATAAGAAACCATTTTTGCCTGTTATGTATTGAATATGCTCCATTCAAGGTCTTAATTTTTTTTTTTTGTTAGAAAAAAACATCAAGTAAAATCTGAACTGTACAGTCAGATTTTGTTTGCACTGGTAGGTTAGAAATACTCTAATTATAGAATAATATGTTTCAAAAATAGATCAGATGTGCTTTGAGGGGTAGATAAAATGGTCTTCCTGTCAAGAGTATTGCTGAATTACTGTTCTGTTTCATTTCAGTTTAAAAATCCCCTTATTATGCTTCTCCTGGCATCTGCAGTCATCAGTGTTGTAATGCATCAGTTTGATGATGCTGTCAGTATCACTGTGGTAAGGAACTAAAATTTTATCATCTTTGAGAGTACTTCAGAATGTGTGACCACATGTACTTTCAACATCACATGAATGCCAGTGTGGGATGGGATCACTTGGTTCTAATTAATGAATTTATGTTCTGTCATTAAATCTGTTATTTTGTGATTGGGTATTGTTGGATTTTTTTTCTTGAGTGTTAGCAGTAGTATGTATCAAAATACATAAACAATTATCTGGCTGCATCTTTGCTCTTTCATTGGTTGAAACACCTGTCTTTAGGCATTTGTTCAGAGGAGCAATTTTTGGTGTCTTCTATGTAACTTTTATCTTAAATTATGCTTTAATTTCAAATTGAAACCAACAGAAGCCTTCTTTGAATTTACTTGGAAGTTATAATCTTTTAAAACATGAAAAAGAAATGTAACCTGGACTTTCTAGAAATTGCAAAAGGAAGATAGCTGAAATAATGAATAAGTTTGCAGTTAAATAGGGTGCTAAACTGGTGAGCAAACGTACGGTTGCTAAACATTTGTCATTGCAAATGACACAGAAGAAAATTGTAATCCCTTTGACCTTTTTGGTGTGGTAGTCGATAACTGCAAATTGGGATTTCTGTATGATTAGAGGCAAGTTCTAGCTGTTTTTTGTCTTGGTTGACCTCTGCACTCTCTATAGAGAGTTTTACTTTTGTAATTAACTCAAGGTAACTGGAAGTTTGCTCCTAACCCCTGTAATTCTATAGAAAAAATAGTTTTCTTTGGAAGATAAACTATATGGCTTCTTTAAGAAAAAACATGCAATTTTTAATTTGAGTATAGTGTTAGTTTGGAATGGTCTGTTGTGTTCATAAGTTGAATTTAGGTAAATTATTGTATTTTGAAATGTATTTAATTGTTGTGGCTGGAAGTTGCATTATTTAATTTTTTTTCCCCTTGGTTAGTGCCCTTAAGTCTATTTCCTAACCCTCTTGAACAATGCAATGAGAAAAGAACAAGGCAGTTAGTGTAAGAGAGTAATAATTTCTGTATTCTATGCTACAACCTGAGAAAGTATCTAACAGCCTTGTGAACATTGGTAGAGGTGTCTTAAAATATGGAGAAAAAGTGTGGTTGAGTTAAAGTTCATCAACTGTGTGTTTTGTTTAACTTCTGACTAACCTACTAGTTAGTCTTGTTGTTATTAATGCCCACTTTTTCGCCTGGTGAATATTTGTCTTGCTTCATTTTCAGATGACAGTGCAATTTTTTCTGTGACTGTATATTTGTGCTCAGAGCCTTAGCAACAAAACTAATTTGCTGCTAGAGATCAATGACATATTTCTTTTGGTGGCAATGCTGGCTTGAGCAGCTTTTGCCGTCTTTTTAGCTCTGCTGATACAAAGGTATTGTAAAGCTTTTTGATCTGGACTGGGGACTGACGATAAAAAAAAAATATTACATACCTTTTCCCATTTGGAGGATATTGGCTTCTTGGTGCAAGCCATTGCACGTAGGCACAAGCTGAGAGACTGGCATGAGGCTAGGAATGCAAAGCTGTCAGATAGCATGAACTGTAGAAGATAATATTGCCTCCAAAAGAAACATGTAGCTGTGGTGGAAATATTCCATGGAAAGATGGACTACATAGTTATTTACTAATACTCAGTTGGTGAGGCTAATATTAGTATCACAAATAAGGCAGATTTACTGGATTTATCCTTGATTTAGTTAAGAGTTCTTAGTTTTTTCTCTTGCAAAATGGTAATATCTTGGTTATTTTTTTAGTAGTTAGAGTATGTACTTTAAAGGCTTAATTAATGAATGTTGTGTTATGGTTCTGTAAAAGTGTAACAACTCAATTTGAGTAACAAATCCGGTTAATGTAACAAAACTCAATTTGAGAGTGTATCGAAGAGGAAGATGGTACTTACTTTACACAAAATTGATCTTTGTTACTTCCTGTAATAGATTTCATTCATTCACTATTCATTCACTTTCACATCACATGCTTACAAGCCCCATGATGTTTATGTTGAAGTGTTGTGACCAGAATTGTGTGTGATACGGGGGACTATGAAGGCTTGCTATTGAGGCCTTAGCACTTATCTTGGATTATTCCTAATTAATCTGTTTTTTAAGCTTCTTTCTTTGGGATCTCTGGGGTCTTGGCTGTTTGGGGTGTACTCAGTGTCCTGTCTCACTCCTTGGGAGTCCTGGGCTCAGAGTTCCTGAGTCTCATACTCCTCTTGTTCTCCTTGCTGGGATATTTTATGCCTCCAGACCTGTTCTTCAGCTTGCTACCTTATCTCTAGTCTTCAGTTTATTCTTAGTCTTTCTGTTATCTGGTTATTTGAATGAAGCCACCTCTGTGATGCTCTGTAGCAGTTACCAGGTCATTCCTTTAACCTTTGTTCTGTTCACAGAGAACACCATTCACACTTCATTCAAATTTTTCTGTTTGTGTCATGGATCTCTCTCCACTGCTGTCTCTTGCTCACTCTTTAGAAACACAGAGCAGAGGAAGTTTTTCTTCAAAATCGCTATCTAGTAATTAATCTTATTTTTAGTAAAATCAGGTTATTGAGTTCTTGGACATCACTAGAGCAGATGCAAATAGATAACAGCATTGCTTTTATAACAGACCCAAGGGATACAGAGTGATCTTGAGCATGAGAAAGTTTGTTTCCAAATCATATTGTTAATATGTAGTAACAGCCATGGCTTCACAAAACCAAATATCATCACTTACTGTCACAGCCATTTGGGATTCTTCTGTCTCACTCACTTTTATTTTCTTGCAGGCAATACTCATTGTTGTTACAGTTGCCTTTGTTCAGGTAAGACAGCTGTTGTCCAAATAATGTTATCACTTTTATGTAAACTCTTCTATTCATGACTGAAGTAGTTGTCTTGATGCATTGTGCTGTGAATGGCTGAGTAAACAGCTCTGTGCTTTCATCCAAGTCTTTTGCCTTTTCTAAGGTGTGTGGTTTGTCCTGCTTTAACTACAATGACATATATGCATCTATATAGGTATTATACTTAGCCATAAAAAGAGTACTTGTAAAGGAGCACTTGGAATAAACAGCATTGAAATACTTTTAAATATTTAACTTCATATAAAGTAGATTTTGAAAATGTAGCTCTGGCTTCAATTTTGTACGGAAATTTTACAAAAAATAATAGTTATTTTTAAGTAACTTTCTAAGTCATAAACAAATTTTTGTTCTGTAAATGCCCAGCTTCAGTCAGTGTGTGCCTAAACCAGAATTGCTTTGTGTTTGTGCTCTATATCTTTGTTTACCTTAATTCTGTAACCTGTTTATTGAGTTAGAGATGAGTTGTGATACCTTAGTTCTCCTGGGGCTAAAAGCATGAACGCAGTATTTTTGGTACTAACTTGTTAAACTGTAGAACTTAATTAAGTGTCTGATCCCTGAGCCTAGAAGCATTACTTCAAGTCTTATAAAGCCCTGAAGATGCTGAAGGAAAATGCAGAGGATCTTTGCTATTCTTTCAGGAGAAATGCATGTAGGCAAACTCTTCAATATGTAAATTTTTCAGTGTTTAGACCGCAGTTGCTTTTTAAAGTATCTAATATAGAAATGTTGAAGGGCATCTCTTATCTGACTGTTTGGAATATTACTTTAATACAACTTTATTAAAAAGATAAATTTCAGTACATGTAGATGTATTTTTATTGTTGTTTAACTATTTGTTTTAAAAATCTTATCTGCTTTATTTTTTTTTAAATGTCTCTGCAGGAGTACAGATCAGAAAAATCTCTTGAAGAGCTTAGTAAACTTGTGCCTCCAGAATGCCATTGGTATGGAATTGTTTGTCCTTTCAGTTCTAAATTAAGTCATCTTAAATTCAATCTGAAATGAGTAGAAGAAAAAGGTTTCACTGAACTTGCTGCCTTTATAGCAAGCTGTTATGCTGACACAGAACATGCTTTGCTCTTGCTCATTTTACGTTGTTGTATGGGCCTAAAAAATTACTGCATATTGTTGCCCCTCTGGTCACTTTAAATAATGTTACTGATGTGTAACTTCTAAGAAACAAGTAGCAAAATAGAAACAGTATTTTGCTGAAACCAGTAACACTGCAATGCATAGTCAACAGTGTGAATGCTTTTATTTGTCAAAATGCCAGAAAAGATGTCCTTATGTTCTTCATGTTTTTTACCTACAGCGTACGAGAAGGTAGGGTAGAACATACACTTGCAAGAGATTTGGTCCCAGGTGATACAGTCTGCCTGTCAGTTGGAGACAGAGTCCCGGCTGATCTACGATTATTTGAGGTATATACCTAATACTGCTTTGATATTTAATAACTTTTCTTTTTGTGGAACAGAGGGGAAGAGAAGATAGCCACTGTATACTGAAGTGCAGTAAGTGTTATTGTTAATTGTTTTCAGTCTGGATTATAAGATATTTTGGCAGCCGGTGCAGGTGATTTTGAGTCTTTATTTGCCTTAATCTTTAGGGTATTGTTTCAGTGTTCTCTGACAGTGGAATATTAAAAAAACGGTGACACTGTGCCAGTGTAATCTTTTCTCTCTGATACTTTTTCATCAGTGTGTGTTGTAACATATTCTAGTTTACTAAATATTTGATTCATAATATTAGGACTGCTGGAAGTGCTTGAGTTGAAGCAATAGCGCTGTAATAGTACTTGCAGATTCTCCAAAAATGAAGCAGAGTGTATATATATTCATCTTGCTTTTGATGGTTTTGGTTGAATAGTGTCATGTTACTTTCCTGTCAGAATGGGCCTCCTCAGGTTGCCTGATATCTGGGCTGTCTATCATGTTAAAGTAATTTCCAGACATGATGAGCTGTATATCCATGGTTGATACTGGATTAATCAGTGCTTATTTTATAGACAAAGCCTAAACGAGCTAGTTTGAGACAAATTTGTGGTGCTCTTGAGAAATTTGTCTGGATCATCTGTTGTTAGCCCCTGTAGTGTAGTTAGTACTTGAGTGCATTTGTTTTTTGTGACTGCAAACAGTTTCTCCTTCCCTCAGCAATTGTATAGTCTCTGCATTGGTATGAAACTGCTGTTGCAGCAGCACCTACTTTATTGCTCATAAGCTTGTAGCATGCTATGATAGCAGCATGCTTGGACCTCTTACAAATGGAATTAGAAATCTGAGCTGTGTGTAGCCCTACACCAGGTGAAAGTTTGTGCCATCTTTATCTCAACTACCCTTGCAGATCATTGGAAAATAAGAGCATGTAATCTTGTTTTCATCTTGTCTCTACTGGGCATTGTTATGAGGTGGTGGGTTTTAAAACAAATTAAATGGAGATCATCTTTCAGATGAAGAACTAGATCTCTTCAGCATATTCTAATTGATGCTGTCCTAGAAAATTGTAGAAATGGTAATTAGGCACTGACTCTCTGAAGCCTTTCATATATGTGAGAAGAAGTTTCTTTGCAGGTCTAATCTTGTGGGGGCAATCTTGTTTTCTGAAATGTGTTTGAAGACCTTTTCTGGCCTAAGTTTTCTGTATGTTAATTGAGTGGTCCATCAAGTTTTATGGATCTTCTCTAAAGCCAGAATATTACATCAAGAACTAATGTACTATAACAGTATAGGCAATTCCTTTTGGTAGTGATGATAAATGTTTCAGAGCTCATGGCTAAATCTGAACAGTAGCAAAGTGGCCTCTTCATCCTGTTTCAGCTTGGAGTCTGAGGAATACATCACAAATACGAAACTACTATAGAACTTTCTGGACTTATTCTTTATGGCTTTGACTGAAAAGATTCATTGCAGTTTTTGACAAGTGTCCCTTTTCCTTTATTGATACAGCATCCATCTTTTAAAAATGGGTACTGCAGTGGTAACTATTTGAGAGAATAGCAGGAATTAGAGGGATTTGACTGATCAGAAAGCACTTTAGTAAAGGTACTATCCTCTTTTAACATTGACTAAATTATTTTTGATCTAGCAGCCTGTGTTCACTTTGTTCAGCTAGAACTGGAGTTCATTAGAGTTATGCCACTTAAACCAAAACAAAACACCAAAACCCCAACTTGAACCCTGGAGCAACCTGCTGTAGTGTGGTGGTACTGAGTGCAATATAACTGATTCTTACGTACTCTTTGTAAGTTATATCCTTTCAAAGAGTTTTGGCAGTTAAGTTTTATTATGCATCCTATAACAGTTTTTCTTGAAGGTTGTCTTGAAGTTTAGTGGTATGGTCACTGACAGTGGCTTTATACTTTTTAATAATGCAAAATTGTTTTACATAAATTTTGTGAACAGAATTTAATGATTCAGGCTTTGACTGTTCAAGACTCATTTAAATCAGATTAATGTGTAAGAATTGATGTCAATTGAGGAAAGACATTTCTCATCAATTTATATTTTGATAATTTTTTTTGTTTTGAAATATTTTTATAGAACACTAATTTTTTCTTCATCTGATTAATACAGAATAATTCATTTTTACATTTTCCTACTCTACCTGTCCCTGTATGCTACCAAAAAAACACAAAAGTAAAACCTAAAACAAAAAAGGCAGCTTCTGTTCCTCTAGTCTACTTGACTGTTGCCTGAATAGCATTTTCCCTATAGAGACTTTGTGAACAAAATACACTATGAAATATGGTTTTTTGTTAGCGAGTTCTTAATAGACCGTGATAGGAGGAAGTAGACAGAGGAAGAGTTGAGAGGATAATATGTATGTGCACATGCATTCCCAGTTAATTATTTTGTTTGGTGACAGAATGCATCATGGTTGCAACCTCTTGACTGTTCTATAGAAAAACAATTGTGAACATAAAATTATGAGTAAACTTTGACTCTTCAAAGTGAGAGCTTGTTGCATTGCTGCAATGTTCTGTAGGAGTGCTAGTTGCTTTGTTGATCCTTAAAATATGGTTGATATTGATGTGGCTTCTTACTGTATGAATAAATTGGATATATTTTTAATGGTCAAAATTGGGAAACTTTTATTAAAACTTCCAACTACTTACAAAAGATCGTCGTACTTTTTACCTAGTTCATGTATTTTGTTTTCAAAGGCTGTGGACCTTTCTATTGATGAATCCAGTCTCACGGGTGAGACAGCTCCTTGCTCTAAATCTACATTTCCTCAGCCAGCAGCAACCAATGGAGACCTTACTTCTAGGAGTAACATTGCTTTTATGGGAACATTGGTCAGATGTGGAAAAGCAAAGGTAAAATCACTATTGATAGAGAAGACTATTTTCCATGTTTCAACTATTTGAAGGCAGTTCTTATTTTTATAAGTTCACCTATCAATTGAGAAATGTACTTTAATGACTACATATATTTTGAGTTTTCTGAAACAATAGAAATGGAATAGAAATAGAAATTTTTACTGGAAGTATGGAAGACTTTACTGTGATAACCTGCAGAGCATTTCTCATTGGTGCTTTTTTCAGACACCGGTTTAGAAAGAAAACTAATCTAGGACCAGGAGAGCTCAAATTTATAGGGAGTAGATGATATGAAACTCTTCTGTCTAGGATGTGGTATTTTGCTTCTAGAACTACATTCACGTGTTTGAAAATCTGTAAATGAAAGTACAGTTTTGGCTAGTGTTAGTACATGTTACCCTATTTGAGTTTTGTTACTGGTAGTTACTAAATACTTCAGCAGTGCACAGAATAGCAGTTTGTTTCACAGAGGCAAGATGTTTTTTAGCAAAAATATTTCCTACTTGTTCCAAGAATTAATTTTATAAACAAACTAATGGAATCATAGCAGGCTAAATGGCATTTGCCCACTATTTGAGTCAAATCCGTCAAGAGCAACCACTAACATTAAAATTAAACTTCAGATTCGAATTGGCTTTATTTTTTGGTTTTTTTAGGGGATAGTTATTGGAACAGGAGAAAACTCTGAATTTGGGGAGGTTTTCAAAATGATGCAAGCAGAAGAGGTAAGAGTGAATAGTTAGAAGCAAAGACATATGTTTTGTAATAATGTATTTCACTCATTAAAACTTTGAATTTATTCCATAGGAACTTAGTTAAACTTAATTACATTGCTTTTAATGTTTTTCTTTCCACTGGTGAAACAATCTTAGCTCTTGAACATGAAAGTAGTAATTGAATTCAGTGCAACAAAAGGTCCATAGCTAACCTAAAAATATTACCTGTGAAAATAATATTCTGAACCTGTTCAGTGGAACAAATCTCATTGCAATTTGTGGAAGCGTATTTTTTTCAAGTGGAGCTATGTTTGTGCAAACGGTATTTGTATGACAGATTTGTGTGCCGCATGCACAGGACTGTTTTCCCTTGATTAACAGTGTACTTTGGGGTTATGCATGTGTCTCCTGCTGCTTCCTGATTTCCATCTTAACTTTTTATAAGCTCCCTTGGACTCTTGTATACCAAAGTCCCAGAGTGATTGTTCCTTATTGCAGTACACTGTTCCACATGGGAATTCAGACTCTTGAGTGTTTTGTGTATCTAGGGCCTTCTGGCTGCCTGACCCATGTAGGATCATATTACTATTAAAAAAAACCCCAAACCTACTATCATCCAATGTAAAAATCCACTTCCCTGGGTTTTTTTTGTGGTTTTGGTTTTTTTAAATATTTTGCTTCGTGTCCCCTCCTTCTTTCCATACCTTTATTTGGCACTAGATTGTCTAAATAGTTCCATAGTTTTCTATTTGGCTGAACTGGATTTTCTGCAGATGATTACCAAATTCCTTTTGAGATATTTTGTGTTAGATTTTCTGTAGACATCACAAAGCTCCTGAAGAATATTTCTCATAAATTTTTCATTTCATTGAAGTGTTCTTGAATTCTGTGCAAGAATGGGACAGAGTAGTCTGTTTTCACAAAGCAAATATATGGAAACGTAGGGTATAACTGCATCTTAGTCACTGGCAGCATCTTGAAATTGGCACAACTGAAGCAATATGTGATACAGTTCATGCTTTTTAACCTGTGCTTGTTAACTGCTGCATGTTTACTATTCATCAAGGCTCCAAAGACACCTCTGCAGAAGAGCATGGATCTCTTGGGGAAACAGCTTTCCTTGTATTCCTTTGTTATAATAGGTAAGAGAATTTATGTCAATGCATTACAAATTATTATGTAACTGAAACTAATATGTAGGCTTGGGGAAATGGGAGGGCTTAATATCTCTCTTTTTAAATATTTTGACTCCTCATTTTATTGGTCATGTTGAATTCATGCCACTAATCGTCTGAAGATTACTAATGCAATGTAACTTTCATCATAAGGGTGTTTACTTGCTTCTTTCTGCAAACATGCTTTTCTGACTTACTTTTTGTCCTCTAAATGCTTCCTTTTAAATTGCAATATGTCTTGTATTCTGATTCAAAGTGTGCATAAGTGAGTATCTCACTGCTGGTGTGATTGGGCAACTTGACTGGCAGAAACTTTCCTCACATTTGCCATACTAATGGAATTGTGCTTTGACAGTGAAAGAAAGAATAGATTTTTATAGGTACCACAATGATAAGCTTGGTTTTGGCTATTTGAGTTCTTTTTCTTTTCCCCATGAGGCTACAGTACATGTTGGTTTTATATTTATCCTGATGACTGTTTTCTTTATAGGAGTTATTATGCTGGTTGGCTGGTTGCAAGGAAAGCATATACTTGATATGTTCACAATTGGTGTGAGGTAAGATTTTTTTTGTTTGTTTTATATAGTGTAGATTGTGCGTTACAGCAAGTGTCTGAAAGCTTGCACACAGACTCTGCTTCTAAGTTCACATAAGTAATTCAAAATGGAAATAGACTTCGTGCTGTAAAAAAGCAAATACATACTCAATGATACGGTATGTCTCTTAAACTGTGCGTTTGTATAGTGATTTCCAAGTGTCTTGTAGAACATCTGCAAACAGACGATAGAGTTGTATGGTATGAATTTCTGTTGCTAAGTAAATAAAAATGTAATTTTATAAATGGCATCAGACAAAACTAAGTTACTACAAGCCTTGTGTCGTGTAGTTCATTAGCTCATTGTCTAGAATATTATGGAAACTTAATTCCAGGGTGTTGTCTACTGACAAGAACACTGAATTTAGATGATCTAACTCTGTCCTCTTAGAAGAGTTGCTGAGTTGCTAATTACATGGACAGTGCAAAAGGCAGAAGTGTTTCTTTAAATGATAGGATCAGGCTCTGGAGACTTACTCCTTTGGGGGGCAGGAAGCACCAGGACCTGCATCTTTGAGCATTGTGTAATGGGTTATTGTGATCTTGTTTACACTGTTATCAGGGGTTTGGTGGAGTTTTTTTGTTTTTTGGGGTTTTTTTTGAGGGTGGGTTGGTTTGTTGGTTTGGGTTTTTTTAATGACCTTCTGTGCTATTCCAGCACTTAGCTTGCTGCTACATCATGATCTGGAAGTAACAGCTGTGGATCAGTGGTCACTTCAAGTGGTGGTGTTTCCAAGTTCTGTTTAGTGCTGACTACACTTATGCCATACTTATGGTATGCAATTAGAATCACATAGCAGCTGCTTCCTTTCACTTTTAACCTCAGTGAACAGACAGCTACAGAAACAATGTTCTGAAGTGTAAATGCATCATTACTATGTATTCACGTATGACATTCTAAGACAAGATTTGTGTATTTACTTTCATTACAGTCTGGCTGTAGCTGCAATCCCTGAAGGACTCCCAATTGTGGTAACAGTGACACTGGCCCTTGGTGTGATGAGGATGGTGAAGAAACGGGCTATTGTAAAAAAATTGCCTATTGTTGAAACTTTAGGTACGGCTAGACTAACTTGGAGATAGTGTTTTGATACCAATGTCAGGAAATCAATACAAATATTGATGACTCATGGTTAAAATAAAGCAGGTATTCTTATTTTGCTAGCAATGCAGCGGTATCTTTAAAACATTTCTAAACTGAATGCATTTTACACAGTTAGAATTCAGGTATATGTTTTTGGAGGTCCTCTAACTTTTTTTTTTTAATTTATTTGAAATAAACAATCTGCCAGTTAATAGCATGCCACAACTAGCAGTACTCTAAACTGTGTGAGTGACTGGATGTATGAAGTACTCTTTATACCTTTTTGCTGTAAGATGTTCTCGTTAAATAAGACTTGTAAAAATTATTTTTTTTAAACTAAATTTTTGGTGTAAATTCAGGAATGATATTGATAGTTGGAAACAAAGATTTGAATATTGGAAAAAGCTTTGTAATCATAATGCACCTTCAGGATGTTATGCTGCTCATATTAAAACTTAAGCTTTAATGTTTTTAAATGATTTTAAAAGCATTCTGTATGCAGTTTCAGTCATGAAACATGTAAAGCACAGGACATGGAAAAGAAATAGAAATACCAAGTTAAATAACTTTGCTGCATTTTAATTTCTTTTTGCATTTGAAGATTGGAAATATTTTTTCCAATGCCTCTAGCAGAGTTTCATTAGTGTTGCAAGGTTTTTTGTTGCTTTTCAATTCCTGCTATTGTGTCCAAAAATGTCAAGATACTGCAGTGCTCTTATAAAATACTCTTTTCCTGAGTTAAAAAGGCATATACGAATTTCACATTTCTGTGATCTTTTCAATCTTATTAAAATTTGCAGGTTTAGTTGTAAGTCACACTTGTGTGACAAGTGTCATGACTAGTGTTAGATAGATGTTGCACTTTTTGATAAAGAAGAATGACTGCCGTAAAGCAGGTTCTTAGCTTTCTTCCGCACCAGGAGTCACAATTAAGATTTCAGTAATGTAGTTTGAGATACAGCAGAATAAAATGAAGGAGAGGGAGTGAATGGAAGCATTTCAGTTGAGTTGTGAATCTAGGATTTTAATTAGTTTTTTGATATATTGGACGAAGTTGCGAAGCATCCTGTATAGCTATTCTTTAAGAGTTGAAAATTGGCTTTGTTAAATCTCATTTTGTTCTTTCACAAAGACAGCTGCAGTATTTCTAGAAAATTGCTTGTCTTGAATACTTCTGTTCTTGTTAGTTACATTGTTCTAAACAAGCACTGTCTTATAAATGTTAATTGTTCTTTTCAGGTTGTTGCAACGTAATTTGTTCAGATAAAACTGGAACTCTGACAAAGAATGAAATGACTGTTACTCATATTTTTACTTCAGATGGGCAGCATGCTGAGGTATGTAGTGAGACTCTGTTAGACTTTGATTTTCCTTTTTACTTTGTTGCCTGTATCAGCTGAAACATGGTTGAGTATACTGCAGGTAAAGCATCAGTTAAGAAAGCCTAAATTTGTTGCACCGAACTCCTGTTCCTCAACTTCCAGCTAATTCTGCTCTTCAGTTCACATAGTATTGCAGCCTTTGAGCTGTTATCCAAGCCTTCTCTGGTTACAGAAAGGCTGTAAGTACTAATTTATTTGTATAACATGTTAAGTTCTTAAATATCTTGATGGCTGTAGGTCACAGTAAAAGACATGCTGAGGTACAGTACAAAGACAAGCTGAGAGATTGTTGTTTTCATTGGTATGGGAAGTTGAGGCTGTTTTGCTGTTGCAGGTGCATAAAAATAAAATTTGCATGTTACAGACATTTAAAATAGGGATATCCAGCTTTTGGCAAAAAGACAATTTATTATGAGAACCCTTCATATTGAGTATGTACTGTCATTCTTGCTTTTTCATAATGGATGGAGTTGGAAGTAGGAGCAGGACATGAAACAGTGGTTGTTGAGGTTGGGGAGTTGCTGCAAAGACTGAAGTAAATGCACAAAAGAGAAGCAAAAGCAGCAGGAATGGAAAAGCAGCAAGGTGTGGACCTAGATGTGGTTTCATGGGGGTGTTTTAACCAAATTCTTAAATTCTTCTTGATCAGGGTGTTTTTTCTTCCACATTACAGTTAACAGAGGGTCTTGTCCTTGACTTTTGTAAGCATAGATACTGGCATTTTTTCTTCTTTCCTGTTATTTACCTGTGTTTGCTTATATGTCCTGGTATTTATTTTTCTGTTCTTAGAATTCTATAGGAATACTGTAATTGCTTTTTCTTTACTACTAGCACAATTTGTTTACACCTGGGTCAAATCGGCTCCTTTTTCCTAATGGAAAGAGAACTTGAAATGGCTGTAAAATCTATTAGCTGTTAATGCTGTAGACATGAAGACTTTTTTAGGATCATAGCGGGATGCCTGGTTTCTATGCACTAAAAATACAATTTTACTGTTTTTAACACCTCTCTGAGGTCTCAGCTGAGAGGCTGTTCAGTTATGATTTTTTTTTTTCTTCTTACTGGAAGAAAGCAGGACTCTGCTCTGTACTTCCATTCCCCTGCAGGGGATATGCATTATTAACCAGGATAAAGATGAATAGGAGGAAAAAATTAGACAGCAAAAGAAAGAAGAAAAAAAGAAAGCATGCCTAATACTGTAAGGAAACTACATACACTGCATTTATTTATGCTACAGAATAAATTTGCTACTTTTTTAAGAATTAATCTCTAATATATTTCATTGCACTCTCCCTCGGAGATTTTATTCCTTAATCTAGTACCTACTACATTAGAAGCTGAGTGGGAGAATCCATTCACACTGAGTAAAACCAGTTATTATGAATGGCCTTTTTAAAATTTTCTGTAGATTATAGTAAAAAGCTGAGATTAAAACAGTTCGTGAACCTGGTGAACATTACATTGCATACTGCCTTTGGCTGTTTGTCTTGCAGGTTACTGGAGTAGGTTATAACAGGTTTGGAGAAGTGATGCTTGATGGTGAAGTTATTCATGGTTATAACAACCCATCCATTAGTAAAATTGTTGAGGTAAGATCTTGGCACAGAGAGGTGAGTTTTAATTGATGACGTAGCACAAGAGCCTTGTATGGCATTTACTTTGTGTTTTGTTTTCTCCCCTTTCCTTCCTCATCTTTTAGGCTGGTTGCGTGTGCAATGATGCTTTGATTAGAAACAACACGTTAATGGGGAAGCCAACAGAAGGGGCTTTAATTGCGCTTGCTATGAAGGTGTGTACTTGATGGTGCTTTTTGGATTCACGGCAGGTGGGAAGCGTGTAGAAATAAGTTGTAGTTTTGGTTGTTTTTTTCCCCTCATTTTCTCCTTCTTTGGGTCTCTTAAATTTGTACTGCAACCGCTCATCTCCTGTGTTTCTTATCTGTTGGAAGTCTGTGGGCATTCTGAAAGATGAGAGAAACTGTAGTAAAATCTTTATTTTAATCTTTTTGCACTTAGTACTGTCTTCTTACCTGCCACAAGCTAATTTATCTGTTGAATATTGATTGTTCTGTCTCTTTCCCAGTTCTTGTCAGAAGCAGTAAGAAGTTGATAACTGATGTATTGGTGACTGCAGCATTTATAGTGCCCTTTAAGTGCGGGGCACAGGTAGCTTAAATTGTGGACACTGATTAAATGTTTTGGTTTTTTTTATAATGCTGTGACACGCCAATTACAGCTACTGAGAAATGTGGCAAGGCATCTTAGCACTTTATTTTTTTTTTTTCCTGCAATGGTAAATAAACGCAAAAAAAATTGAAAGATTAATGCATTACAGTCTTTCTCTCCCTGTGTAACTGAGGCCTGAGATGTATCTATCTTCTTGCTGAGACTCATTTGGAGTCCCCAGTCTTTGACTGGAAAGGACCAGAGTGATGTTATTTTGGCAAGAGCCCATAGAAACTGAGAAGAACAGGAGTCTTTCACATCTGTTGCTGGAAAGGGAGGTAGTGAAGGAGTTGTGAAGCTCTGTAAGTACTAAGAATGGCTTACGGCAGGCTGCTGCTTCTGCATCTTCTTTAATCATCACTTTCTCTTGGACTTGGCTAAGGGTAGAGCATGGAATGCTGTGAGTTGTATCGGGTGGGGAGAGAAGAGCATTTGAAATGAAATGCATTTTGTCTGGACTCTTTATGGTTAGTTTCAGTTTAAATGTTTGGGTGATTCTGATCATGAAAAAGGAAAGTCAATTTAGGTTGGATCATTCGAACTTAAAATCAGTGACTTGCCTTCTTCAGATTTTACCACAGTCTTGTGTTACAATTTTGTAGGCCCTCCTAGCAGAGAAGTTACATAGAAGATGAAAAAGAAAAAAAAGCATTGGGGCGATAGATGTGTGTTGTCAAACCAAGAGCTACATTGCTAGCCATTGCAAGACTTGTGGGTGGTTATAATATGCAAAGTATTGCAAGATCCTTGAATCAAACATAGTGTATAGCGTTAAATGGTCTGACCTATGTTGAAGCCTGAAGGAAGCTTCTAGGTTCTTTCAGTGCTAGTTTGTCAGAAGTTTGTCTAAGCTGGAACAGTGTGCTCAAAAGCAACTTTGGAGATGAAACTAGTTTTAACTAAGTAATGATTATTAGCTAAGATGTCTCAACCAGTCAAAAATTGCAAGCTGTTTGAAAAGAGAAGGTCCTGACATTGTGGTGGTACTTCTGTTTTATACAGATGGGTTTAGACGGACTCCAGGAAGACTACGTAAGGAAGGCTGAATATCCCTTCAGCTCAGAACAGAAATGGATGGCTGTTAAATGTGTTCACAGAACGCAGCAGGTAAACTTCAATCACTGTTTCCTTGTGCACTGACTCTGTAGAACAGTTATCTACCTTGTTTAATATCCTCATTTTTCACTTCAGATTTTATGGCAGGCTGGTAGTAGCGCACAGTCCTGGGAATGTGGTTTGATAATAAATACAGTTTTAGATTCAAGCTGTGAAGTGGAGATTAAGAATCACAAGAAATTCTTTCCATAAAAGGCATACTGGGAAATTATTTTAAGTATTTTGATATCTGAGACTTTGAATGTGTATCTGGCTGTTTTTTCTTCTCCTTTGTCCTCAAACATCTAAAGCAGTTCTGCCAATCTTCTCCTGTTTCAGTGCTACATAGTTACATAACGAATTAAGAGCAAGAAGATGCATTGATGTTCAATAGTAAAATTTCTTTTGTTTGAAAACACAGTTTTTTCTGGTTTTGATGCAGACAGCATGTTCCCCAGTGTTGACAGGTTTTTTTGATGTCAACAGTGTCCTGGATTACCAATGCAAACCATTCTTTAACCTCTTTTTCTATTGTCTGGTGCTTTCACATACATATTTGCATTTGTATTTCATTGAATCTGAATGGTTTTGTTACAAATATTGACATAGTCACTGCCAGTCTGGTAACTGGAGCCTTCTAGATATATGTGCAACAACAGACCTTATCTTGGATTTATGGAAAATTTCCTAGTACTTCTGACCAAAAAAAGGCTTGCTGACAGTGTTCAAGCATCAGAGTAAAATCTTAGCTTTGGAAACAAAGCATTTGACTGCTTTTATCTATATGGATAATATGGTTGTATTATCCTTGTCTGTATAGAGTAGCAGGAATTGCTATATGATTTTCATCCATGTAAGAATTTACTGGGTCTGTCTTTTGGTATCAGCATTTTTAAATGATTGTTGAAAAATTGGTAACAGTTTTAAAGGGAACATAAATTATTTGAAGGCTAAGAAAATGCAATGGGATTAGAAACTTAGAGCTCTATCAGTTAAGCCTATCAGAAAGATTGAGGTGACTTGACTACTGTGCCCTAAATACCTTCACAGGGAGAAAATAGATATATTAAAAGAGAGCTTTTTAGCCCAACAGGGAAGAAAAGATGAGAATCAGTGACTGGGAGTTGAGCTGAGGTAGCAATTCTTAATGGAAAAGAGGGAAGGGAAAGGATCAGTTGATTTAGCATTGGAGTTGTGTTCAAGGTAGGTGGTGGATTCTCAGTCCCTTGATATCATCACAGCTAGATAGCTGTCTGGAAAATAATAGAGTTGTTAGGCATGGTACAAAGGTGCAGGTGATGTTTAATGACCTGTGCAGCTTGTCAGATAATGAGCTAAAGGTCTTTCAGGTCTAGTGTTCTGTGTAGGTTTCATTTCTGCCCTTTGCATGGCCTCTTTAGTCTATAAGCTGTGGCCCATGGTGTCTAATGTGTATGGTGTCTGCTGGAATGAAATATTGATTATTAGCTTGGCTCTTTTGACATTAGCACTCTTGAACATACACTGTATAGAAATACTCAAAAGAACAGATTTTTGGGTTTAGAAATGTAACTTTGACTTCCATATTATGTTCTGAAGACTCTTTAGAGAAGTTCAGATATGCCATTCTTAAGTGTGCATGTCTATGGACTCGTGTGTGTGTATTTATGTATACATACACACGTGCACATAATTATTTTTCCTTTTAGGACAAACCTGAAGTTTGCTTTATGAAAGGTGCTTATGAACAAGTCATTAGGTACTGTACGTCATATAACTGTAAGGGGCAGACCCTACCTCTTGTTCAGCAACAGAGAGAGCAATACCAGCAAGAGAAGACATCTATGGGCTCTGCAGGACTTAGGGGTAAGACTGTTTCAGTGTCTCAAAATAATGTGTTTTTTTTTTTTAAATGGCACAGCTTATTTAAAAAAAAAAAGCAGTAGTAGAAATTTTTTTGTTCAGTAAGTGCCACTGGGTTGTTTAGCTTTTATTTAAAATGCAGGAGTGGAAAAACGGGTGCTGTTGCCTCAGGCCTGTGTAATAACATGATTAAATTGTAAAGGGTGAGAAAAGGCGCTGCTGGTTCCTGACATCACTTGCATGTGACCATAATGGAACAGTACATTGATATCTAATAGCTTCCATATTTCATTACAGATTTTTGTGGATTTTTAAAAAATGTGAATGCGTTTATTTTTCTATTATTTTTGGTCCTGGCACCTTTGTGAGTTAGGCTAGCAAAAGTGACTGCAGCTCAGAAGATGCCATTAGGATTACTTTTTATATTAACAAGGTGTGTACATTTTAAAATACAACTGAAAGTATTTTTCACAAGATGATTGATAGGAGGTGATTGTGGGCAAGCATTATACATGGCTGGCTTGCTTTGGCCTCTCTAAAGAGATCTCTAGGCTGTTAAGTCCATCCTCAGCTTCTTAATGTGAACGTATGGGTACTATGTGGCTTAGGAAATTCCCAAGATGCAAATTACTAGAAACTGAGAGGATTTGCCAGGAGTGATATGCTTGTTTTGCTGGGACAGTCATTCTTTGTCTGCTTCAGACCACTGTCAAACAAACAAAAAAAAATAATCCAGGGTAGTGTTTTGAAAAAAGTGAATTTGCTTTTCTCTTACAACTCTAATGTCATTTAAATATAGTTGACCTAAGATTTCTACTGTGAAAGACACTCCAGAAAATATTCAGCATGTACTCAATAAAATTTGCCTCTCTAAAAGAAAAAAAAACCCACAAAGCAGAAAATAAAAATATGTTAACTGATCCTTCCTTTCATCTTCTTGTGTAAAAGACCCTGCATGTACATAGAAACCACAAAGCTAGATGCCGTTCTTTCCACACAGTGAAAGTATAAACACTTTAATCTGAGAACAAATAGGAAAGTTACCTTTAAAACCTGGTATACGTATACTTGGTAAAAAGACTACTCTTTAGAAGAAAGGAATATAAACAAGTAGGCTACTCTGAATGCTGAAGATAAGACATTGCTACTGACGTTTTAAAAAAAAAAAAAATTGCAATTCCTGCCCTTTGCTTTATGTTGGCCTACTAGGTCTCATTTCTGAACATCATCTTATGACAAGTTAATTTCAAGTGAAATTCAGATGAATGAAGCTACTCAAAATGTTTTCAGCACTGAGGCCTTTGGTTAATATGCAGACATACAGTTGTGTGCTTTTACTTTCAATTTCACAAAAAAATATTAGTAGTTGTTTTAAATGCTGATATAAATGTTAATTTCAAATCTTTTTTTTTTTTTTATCTCCATAAAGTTCTGGCCTTAGCTTCTGGTCCTGAGTTAGGACAACTGACTTTTTTGGGGCTTGTGGGAATAATTGATCCTCCACGGACTGGTGTAAAAGAAGCTGTTACTACACTTATCACATCAGGAGTTGCAATAAAAATGATTACTGGAGATTCACAGGAGACTGCAGTGGCCATTGGTATGAATAATCCACTTCCTTTAATTTTTTCACTTGTTTTCTGTTTTGTCAATGCCTAGCTAATTGCTATGAAGTGTGGGTATTAAGTCTTTAACATTTGTGAGTTCTGTGTGTTGGGTATGGCAGAGTAGAATTAGAAAAAAAACCCCAACAGCCCTAGCCTGAAGTGATACTTTGGTTTCAGCTTAAACTGTAGGTTTTTTGAATTTGGTTAATGTATGACTTTTGCTGTTTCAGACTATGTATTTTATTATAAGATACGCTTGATTTCTGATTCCTATATCCTCAACACCACTCTCCCTGCCCTCAGCTTTGGATGCCTGTCTTATAGCAACAAGGAGAAACTAAAATAGCCAGTGACAATGAGTATTTAGGATCGATATGGCACTTCAATACTATCCAGTACAATTCTGTCCATATAACTAAGTTTGAAGTTTAAGTACTATTAATAAATATTTAAATAAATTACTTAGCTTCATATTTTACGATATAATACATTAAAGTACAAGTTCTTTAGCCAGAATATGAATTCTTTACGTACAGAATGATGAAGAAACAGTTGAATGTGCACATAAAAAGTACATCTCCAAACTAGCAGTACTTTCTCAGAGGGCTTTTTTTCCCTTGTCTCCCCCAGGTAGTTTTTCATCTTCTGTCTTGTTATTTTTGAACTGTGAATTTTTTAGAGAGGACTGAGCTTTTGTGTTTATATGGTACCTGACACAATGAGGTACAGACCTTTAGACCTAAAAAGTCTAAGGAAATAAGCATTTGATTAGAATAGACTTTGTAGCATGTGTTTGTTATTCAAGAGTTCAGATAATTGACTCCAGTATACTGAATCAATAAGGCGTTAGGATGTGCTGCTCTAGGCATTTCAAATCTGAAATGCTGCAGAAAGTAGTAGGTTTAAAAAAAATAAAATTGGGTACTTAATGTTTTAAAAGGGTAGATTATAATAATACTTTTTAATTATTTATTTCCAGCTAGTCGACTAGGTTTGTATTCCAAAAATTCACAGGCAATCTCTGGAGAAGAAATAGATGATTTGGATATTCAGCAGCTTTCTCAAGTAACACCAAAGGTTTGTTTTTGTCTACTACTTACTAAATGCAGTAAAGGATATATTTTATATTTGGAAATGCTTTTTTCTGTGGAAAGCTAAAAAGTAACTTCTGAGATACAAATAACATAGTTCTAATAGAAGTAGGTGATACAGTAAATTACCAGAGGCTTTTAGTACAGACATACAGAAGCTGTCCCAGATCAAACAAGTATATTTTGGTTTGACATATGACCATATGAAAATTTATTTCTTTCAATTCACACAGTTGTCTTTTTAGTGAGTTATCACTTTTGTCTCTTCTAACAATTCATTTTGGTTTTTACTTTTCAATGCCTGTATGGGAACACTTTGCCACCTCTCACTTTCAGTGAGCATCATCACCTTTTTGTATTGTTAGACCATTTTATTTCTTTGAGTAGCTCAGCTCATATATATAACCTTATAGTTTGCATGTTCAGACAGTCCATTCTTTTGTAATTTGTAAAAGGAGCTGTCTGTATCTAATGATTTTTAATCGATCTGAGGTCACTGGTTGAGAATTTTGAAAGGGTCTATTTATTAAGTTACTGCTTAATGCTTTTTAGTTATTAAATAACTAAATGTATTAGCTAATGTCAAAGCTGTAAATGTGAAGGCGTAATCAAATGCAATTGAGGTTCAAGCCTGGCGATGTTGCAAAATTTATGCATCAAAATGCTGCTCTGTTTGCAAAAGACTACAAAATTAGAGTGCAGCATGCTTGAGTCTGATGTAAGCAAGCCAAAAGCCAATATTTACAATCAAGAAATGTGCATGTCAGCTTTGTGTCTTTCCTTGGTGACTCACAAAAAAAAAAACAACTTGAAAAAAAATTGTGTGGTATGTAGTAATTTTTGGTTTATTTCGTAATACTTGTTCTTAAGGGCTGTCCACCTTAACTGAAATAGCTACAAATTTACTTTGTGCATGTTTGACCTGAGATCCAAATAGTTTTCTAAGCGTTTATTTAAAATCTTTTTAGGAATTAATTAAAATCAACCAATAAGATTGATATCTGTGTATGGTCTAAAGTGGATGTTGAAAAGTCTAACATCCAGCTTCTTAAAAAGGAAAAATAGATGTGAATGCTAACAGTATGGAATTTATGGAAAACTAAATTCCATGTGCTCAAATTTCAAGTCACAGAGAAGACCAGACACAAAAAAATGCTGAAAAATAATACTTCCTTCTAAGCTGGAATCTTTCTTAATTAGCTGTAAAACTTCAATCTGTTACTAATATTCTACACAACTAGTAAAATTGAAATGTCCTGAGTAGCTTGACACTACTGCTGACAAGGGAAAAGGACATTATTTATAGAGTGAGCACAGCAATTGTCTGCATGAATTTAGTCAGAGAAGCCAGCAGCAAGCCATTAAAACTCAGTTTCTTCACAATTTCAGAGGGTTTTTTTAATTGCATATTCTATCTTGAAGTAAGTAGCACCAACTTTGTTTACCAGAACACACTTCAAGTCTTCTCTGGAATTAATGATTTCACTCTACTAAAAACACAGCTCACTGATGCTTCAACTTGATCGCTAACAAGAGTACAGTTGGCTTGTGATAATATTTTTATCCTCTAGTTTTATATGAATCCAGTTCAATTCTTTACATTCCTCAAATTTTCACTACTTCTTCATTGTCCTTTTAACAGGTTGCAGTATTTTACAGAGCTAGTCCCCGACATAAATTGAAAATTATAAAGGTATGTCTTACTAGAGGCTCAAATGCTGGACTGTTGCTATGGGTACTGTTTGTGGTGCCTTTACTTAAATTATAACATGCTACAGTATGTCAAGATGAAACAAGAAATGCATTTGGTTTGAAAGTGAAGGGTATTTGAAAATACTACCTAGAAAAATGTGCAGTGACCACAAGGGACAGGCAGCTGCTGGTAGGCAACATCATGCTTTCTTCTAACTAGGGAGCTGGGGGTTGATTGAGATTTTGTCACACTGCAGTTGAATTGACTAGGAACTTGGAAGAACCATATTTCTGATACTTCTCAGAACAGGATAAAAGGGCATGAATTTCAAGCTGTCTCTGAGGTAATGCTTCCATTCAGAAGTTAACAAAAGAAGGTAGCGAAGAGGGACATACTCAATGTAATAATTGGAATAATTGGAAAAGCAACAATAAGGAGAAGGAAATCAAACATTGAGACAGTTGGAATATATTGAGAATTATAAGAGGGTGATAATGTTAAAATGTAAATACAGTATCTTTCTCTAGAGTTTTTTACTTTCTCTTAAAGGAAGATTTTATATATTCTAGCTTTAAAATTTAGGATATCTAAATATACGAACTGAAGTTTAACCTAAAATATTGTATAAAAATTCATTAAAGTACTGCATTTTTTTTTATTTCACAGCAGAATTAGAGGAAATTGGGGGTGGGTTGGGAGGGGGGTGATGGCACCAACCTTGTATATAGAATAATTTTATAGGATGGCTTATTTCAACCCCTGGTCTAAGGACTCTTCCCTTTCTTTTCTTTAGTCCCTGCAAAATAATGGTGCAGTAGTAGCTATGACAGGAGATGGAGTGAATGATGCTGTTGCTCTGAAGGCTGCAGATATTGGTGTAGCAATGGGACAAACTGGAACAGATGTTTGTAAAGAGGCAGCAGATATGATCCTCGTGGATGATGATTTTCAGACAATAATGTAGGTGGTGTTTATATACATACCTTGTGCTATATAGTTTTAATGAAATGTTGCCTGGGTTAGAAACAAAAGAAATTCCCTGAACTTGTAAGTGTAGCAGCTGTTAATGAGTTCTCAGCAAAGTCAGAGTAATCATCTTTATGGTGATTACCTGTATTATGCTCTTAAGAAAGAGTTGGGAAGATAATAGTACAAGGGGCAACTAAGCATTTCTGTGTTTTTATGTATGTTAATAATATAAGAATGTATTTACATATTTAGACCTACTTTGGTCTTGTATATGGATCAGATGTAAGGTAACAAAGGAGATTGTGCATGTATGTGCTATAAAAACTAACCTGTATTTCTGCTTCTCCAAGTAGAATTATGGTAGTAGTATATTTGGAAACATAACTGAAGCAAAATTGTGAGTTAGTGAGCTGCCAGTAGGATTCATCTTCATTTAATTTCTTCAGAAGCATAAATCTTATGTAAGAATGAGAGAACGCGTGCCTTTCAAGATTTAAAAATTTTACACGGTGCTGTGTTTTAACTCTTTAAATGTGATGGTGTTTCAGAAAGGAAAGGAGTATAAGCTATTTAAACATCGCAGGTGAAGTAAGTTACCAACTTCTGGTAACCAGCTGTTTGTTACTTGTTCATTTTTTTTGTTTGGTGTACTTCAAAGAGAGCATAGCTAAACTTATCTTATTTTGAATTTAATCCATCTGACTTTTGAAAGTAGTGGTTGTTGGCAGAGCTGGACTGCTGTCTAGTGAGATAGCCTTCATTTAGAAATTATGCATCAATTTCAGAACACTTCAGTTTGTCTGAAAGTATTACACTTAACCCTTGGGAAGAAGTGAAATGTAGAAGTACAATATAAGAAAATCTACCTAGGTAGCAGTATGTCAGAGGATGATCTGAGAGCAAAATGGTTTCCATACTAATTCGGCCAACAGCAATGTACTGTTGTGCAAAAACAAAAGAGAGAAAGAAATCACTTTAAGATATTCGGAAGATTACATAGGAAGGACATCTGTGGTAAGTACTTAACTTCACTTGGGCTTGATGAGGCTTTTGCTGGAATGCTTTAGCCAGTTTTGCTCACTTGATCGGGGAAGTTCTCAGTAGGAGAGTGAAAAGAGTGGTGTACGCTAAAGGGAAGAAAAAAATGTTCGAGCTTCCATAGTTTTACATCCTTCCCCCAATCCCTTTAATCTTTTTGTCTTAAAAGTTGCACAAGGAATGCTGATAACTGTTGTTCTTGGCTATTGGGGGAATGGAAGAAAGAAATTTGGTTTATTTGCAGCAGAGTAGACTTGATTTAGGTATTAGAAAACACTTTCTCACTGCTGTAATTGCAATAATGTGATAGGCAAGTTGTGACACATGCTAGAGGTTGAGAAGATAGTCTATACATACTTCATTCTGGTGCAGTAAGAATACACAGTGTTCTAAAGTCGCACTATATATCTGTGGTTTTGTAAAAGTCTTTTGGTTTTTGTGGGTTTTTTTAATTATCTAGCTTCACTCAGAAGGTGTCATCAAGGATGATGGTGAATCTTGAACAAGGAGATTTTACTATTGACATTTCAGTATGAAAGTTAAGCAGCTGGAAAAATAACTGTTGGGATTAATCTCATAGTCAGGTTGAACAATGCTAAAGTTCTAAGAACCTCAGCTCTGTTTCTTGACAATTGTATTGCTGCTTAAAGTAATAGCTTTTTTGGTTTGTTTTAAGCTTTTTTTGGCAGTAGTCTCATTTGTCTACTGATGTAATGTTTGTTTTTAATTGCAGGTCTGCAATTGAAGAGGGTAAAGGAATTTATAATAACATAAAAAATTTTGTTAGATTTCAACTGAGCACGTAAGTTTGGAAAGTTGACGATATTGGAAGGTTCTAACTACACTGTGAATGAATCAAAGCATCATGAAGCAGATGCTGCGTAAATTCATGGGAACATTGTAAATTTCACATAGGATGCTGATCGGCTATGCTTTTGAATTTTCAGCATTTTGTATTTGGTGCACCAGAAAATGGTGCAGTAACCAGACATCTAACTTTGTCACAATTCTTCCTGTTAAGATGTGAAAAGTCAGTAACTGAGAGGATGGAGAGAAAGAGCATAGCTACCTTTGGGTCCTTGTTTAAAGGAGAAGTTTAGTAGTCATTCCCTCCTTAACCAGAACATGTATATCAAGTGGAGGAAACCAGGGGAATGGGAGATTAGTTTCTCTGTAACCCATATACTGGTTTGTGGAATGAGTTAGCTCTGTGAAGCTGACTTCCTTTTCTTGCATATAGGGATCCCCATGCTAACCATATCACGTGTACATAAGACAAGAAAAGTTCATTAAGCCTTAGTTTCAAAGAAAATGGGAGCTTATCTTACTGAATCTGGATTCAGGAACATGGTTTTCCTCTTCACCATGTTGTTCATGTACTCTTTTCAAAGCCTTCATGGCATTTCAGAGTGGTTGAATAAAGTTGCAGAAGTTAGAAAAAACAAGCACACACAAAACCCAAACCCAAAACCCACAAAACCCACCAAAAAAACCCCCAAAAGGAAAAAAAAAAAATATCCCCACCAGAAATGCCCGACACAACAAGACTCAGAAAACACCAGCCTCTTAAAACTTGCATAAAAATTGTAAGTAGTATCATACACTTTCAATCTTGACTAGTGTCCTGCATTGGTAGAAGACTAGAAACCTGCTTCTGAAAAATAACTAAGTGTAGATATTCTAGGAAATTGTGCTTGCCTGCTAGCCTTGGGAATGGTAGCCTCAGGTTTTTGATGAATGAGTTACCCTTTTCTTTTTCCTGGTCCCTCTTTGCAGGGAGAGCATAACAGGGTTCAGTATAGTGCTAAATTCAGAATTATTATAAGCCTTGCTCTCTTCTTGTTGGTTATGAAACCACTTAATCTTGCACTGAAAGCGATTAGTTTAGACAGGTTTCTAATACCAAGCTTGCAACCAGCTAATTTGTTTTCAGTCTTTTGCCTAGCCTTCTCATCTTGCTAATAATGAGGGGTGATGTAGGTATTTTTAGGGAGCTTGGGTAGTACCTTGCCTTGACTGATTAGTCCAGCTAGTGACAGGTGCACAGACTGGTTGTGTTTACATCAAAAGTGTAAAAGCAGTTTGTTTTTCAAAGCCATGTTTAGAAGTTCTGCTTCTGGCACAATGAAAGTATAGGACCCAGTTCCCCAGTAAAAAAATCAATTAGCTGAAGGTGAGTGATAACTGAAATACTATCTTAGCTTGGGAAGCTTTTAAGACGCAAGTTTGCTGTCTTTTTATTGCCAAAACAATGCTGTTCTTAAGATGGACTGTGTCAAGATGAGTATTCTAAATTAATTCATGCTCTACCTTTAAGGTTAGGCTTGTATCAGTCGTGATTCACACTGTCAAAATCTGTACCTACTCTTAAACAGTTGAAGTGTTGATTACAAAGCAGTTATCAGTGGATCTTCAGAAATGTTCCATTCTGAGAGTTATAAAAATGGATTCTTTCAACAGGAGTATAGCAGCACTGACTTTAATCTCACTGGCTACATTAATGAACTTTCCTAATCCTCTCAATGCCATGCAGATCTTATGGATCAATATTATTATGGATGGACCTCCAGCTCAAAGGTAATTACTTTAAATTCCATTAGAGGAAGTAGTACTTTTATTTCAGCAAGGAAAATGGTTGCTCATAAAGGAACTGTGAACTATTAAGCTTCAGTGAAATGTTTCTGAAAGAGCAAATGTTTTATTTGAATTACAATGTTTGCAGTATAGTTCTATGTTCATTCATTTTGGTTTGCTTTAGTATCTAATGATAATTACAGGGCCAGCATAGATACCTGAAGGTCCACAGATATGCCTATGAAACTTGCATGCAGGATTTTGGCTTTCCTCTGGGTTCTTCCTCTGACCCTCTTTACTGCAGATAGATGGTGGAAGGGAGAGGTGGAAGGGAACTAGCAGTAAATTCCTTAGCTAGGTTAATCATGGTAATGGAAATGGGGAACATAACTAATACTGCAGCTTCCTTTAAAATTAACATCTGGTAATTTTAATACTGTATGATATCATGTATTTATGGACTCGCAAACTGCAGTATTAGAATATTGCCTGTCACTAATGCATATAATTCAGTTTTCTGAAAGTGAAAAATATGGTGCTTATTTGAATGAGATGACTCTTAGGCTGTAGAGAGAAGATTAAAATCTTTTTCAACTCGGAAAATCTAGTCCTTAAGTTAGAAGCAGTGAATTATTTTTATGATGATAAAAATCAAAGATGTTCTTTTAATTGTAAGTCTTGGGGTGGAGCCTGTGGATAAAGATGTTATTCAGAAGCCTCCAAGAAATGTGAAGGACAGCATTCTGACCAAAAACCTGATTGTTAAAATACTGGTTTCATCAATAATTATTGTGTGTGGAACACTGTTCGTCTTCTGGAGAGAGGTATGACAAAAGTACAAAATTTAAAGCAATAACAAACAAATGTAAAAAGTCCTTTTTATACCAGCAGTTGGCATTCATAATTTGTATGAACCTAGTTGCAAGTTTTGTCCATGCTTATTTAATAATCTATTCAGCTAGCAGATTAGAGAGGACGATTTTTTAAGTAGTTTTTGAAATGAGGAATACAGTTTTATTCCCCAATCTCTGTTTTAATACAGACTTTTCCAGGTCCCAAATCTACTTGGGAAACCTCGGCCCATAGAAAGTAATTGTACAAATCTTCTAGCCAGACTATTATGAAACAGCTATTTGACTTTCTTTTCCCAGTGGAGAAAAACGTTGCTTGAACTTTTGGTTGTGCATCATAGAATTCTTGTTAATCCACGTGCTTGCATAAATGTTTGTCAAGATGTTTCATTTAATTACAGCTTGGAATTATAAATTGTTGTAAGCTACAGGTGCGTAATTTTTGCTGTATGGTTTATTAAATCACCTTGGGGCAAACAAGTTGCTTTTGCTTTCATTGACTAGCTGGTAGAACTTGAATTATTGTAATAACTTTGTTTAGTTGTGGAGGGTTTAAAGCATGCTAAAGCCATTTCATTTTCTTTTGTTGCCAGTTAAGAGACAATGTAATAACGCCTCGAGATACAACCATGACTTTCACCTGTTTTGTATTTTTTGATATGTTCAATGCTTTGAGTTCTAGATCTCAGGTAAGTGATTCGTGTTGTCCATTTATACAATATTTACAAAAAAAGCAGAATTTTCTTTGAGGGAGGCTCTTGCTGTGTTTGTTTCAAATGTTTACCTGCAGATTTAATTCACATCTGTTGTTAAGCTTCAGAGTTTCACATATTTACTAGGTAGGATTTCTTAAATTACAGATAAGTATTAGTTTCCTTAATTTGTTTATGTGACGCAGAGCTGGTAGTAATGCTTCTGTCCTAATAGGAGCAAGGAAACTTTAATAAAAGCTGAAGTGTGATGGTCCTTCGTATTGGTGTGTACGCTTGGTTGTGGTGTCCCCCCGCCCCCCCCCCACCCCCCCCAAATTCTGTCAGTTCAGCATCATTGCCAGAAACTGAAACTTCTTGAAGGCCTTAACTTTTTATTTTGTAACCCTAAACCCATGATCCAAGGAAAATTTCTTGAACTATTCTTTCTGTCTACATTTTTGTTTTAAGGAAACAAATTTGAAATTTTGTGCTAGTTGTATACTAGCAATGTGCTTTTTTCTCCATTACTACTTTTACTCTAATTTGCAGTCTATTTTCTGATGTGAATTGTCAGGGTCAACAAAAAACCCCACTTCCTTCTAGTGTTGAGGGCACCTTTTAATGCACTGTACTTGCAGAAAAGTGAGCTTAATATACAAGTTGTTGACTATGAAGGCAAGATTTGTACTCTGTTTACTGAGAGCAAATGCAATTAGCCTGTTCAAGAACTTGTTCTGGATTATCCAAAAGGTCAACAATAATTGTTTACATTTTTCTAAAAGTCTGGATGAAAAGAAGTTGTAGTTACAAATTATTTTCTTGTCTAGATAATTAAGATTACATGTACAGTGTAATGTGTTTATTTTACAGACAAAATCTGTGTTTGAGATTGGACTTTGCAGTAACAAAATGTTCTGCTATGCTGTCCTTGGATCTATAATGGGGCAGTTACTGGTCATTTACTTTCCTCCACTTCAGAAGGTTTTCCAAACAGAGAGCCTGAGTGTCTTGGGTAAGAACAGTTCCCTTTTCAAAACTGCATGTTAAGGATTAATTTGTAAATGCATTAGCTGATGGTTGGATAAGAGCACTTCTGGCTCTTTGCATACAACAGGAATACAAATCCTGCTGACTTTTTTTTTGGAAAAAAAAAAATTGATTCAGGCAAAAATGAAGCATAGAGTTTACTGAAGTTTTTCAAGCACTGTTATTCTTGCTATTTAGCAAGTTTTTTCTCTAAATGTAAACACCATGTTTAGAAATCTTGATCCTTGATTTAAATGATCAACTGCATTGTTGTAGCATAAATAGGCATGAGGATTTTAAGAAGCTATAGATATGTAATGCTGTTGGCCTCATTAAGATGTTTATTACTGCAGTGGTTTTCTGGAGTTAAAGATAAATGGTTGTCATGAAATACATGTTTTTACATAATTCTTTTTATTGTAGTGTCATTTCTGATAATACTGATATTTTTTCAGTATGAAGTTAATTATGTTGCTTAGTGTTCTTTGTTTTCATAGGTGTTAGTAAAAATAGGGTTATGAAATACTTTAAAAGTTTGAAATATCATGCCTGTACTTATGATTTGTGCATGAACCATGCAAGTTAATCTTCTGGTCCTGCAAAAATTGATTCTTGCTTCGTTTCTCCTGAATTTACCCAATGACTGGGAGACAATTTGAAAGTCTTGTAAGTCTTGTTCTTTTGTAAGTCTGCCCTCAGCCATAAATACAAATTTAAAAAAGGCTAATTATCTCTTTCCAGATTTGCTGTTTCTTCTGGGACTCACTTCCTCTGTGTGCATAGTGACAGAGATCATAAAGAAGTTCGAAAGAAGAAAGGAAAAGATCCAGAAACGTGGAAGTTCTTCTTCGTCAACTTCATCTTTTCTTGATGTATGATGCATATTGCATTCTTTTGTTTGCAAACTTAGGGACTGCTGTCTAAAGATGTAAGAGAAAGCAAAACAATATTTGGAGGATAAAGAAATCCTGAGGGCTTTTGACAAGTCCTTTGTTTCACTGGCTAATGATGAACGTTCATATTTCAAGACTGTTTAGAATTAACTTCCAGCTGTGGGAGTAACAAATGAAATTATGCAACTTTGGTAACATTTTTCCTCAAACATAAATTTACTTTTCAGATTGAATGGGATTTTGTGTGTGTGGGATTTAATTTAAAGAAAGATCTAAGCCCAAGTCCCATTTTCTGCACTTAAAAGATATAACTGTGTAAAATCCTTCTCTTAGATATAAATATTTTAGTTTGTTTTTATTTAAAACATTGTACTATTTTACTTTTACGGTGGTGGGACTTTGCTACTAATACAAGGATAAAAAAATATTTCAGAGGCATTCCACTGGGTTTAGAGACTGTCACAAGAGTGCCATATTCTAGCTACTGTATTTATTTACTTTATCCTGCAATGTGTAAGCGGCTCAAGTACCTTGTGCTACAGTTTTTTTTGTATCCCGAGGTTTTTTTTTGCACAGGATGTGACCGCTGTCGGATCACTGTTTTTCTTTTCTTTTTCTGTGATTGAAAAGCCTATACTGCAATTTGAAGTAAATGTTTGCTTTTCTTAAAAGTGTGTTGTCTCTTTGTTTTAAAAGAAACTGGCATTTACACCAGACTAGTATGCTTATTTTGGTATAATTTTAGGTACAAGCTTTGTTTCATGTCTTGTTCCATATTTACTTCCACTTATAACTGTTAGATCACTTGAGTGATTGTAAGACAGTACTGTTATTGAAATGATTTGTAGTGTATTGAATTAGAAAATGAATGCACTAATCCTCACTCTAATGGCAAAACCCCACACCCTTCTTTCAAAGAAGCTTGGTTTTCCTTCCTATTCCTTCTTCCACCCTGATCATAAAAATAAACTTTTTACTGGTAGTCTAACTTAAAATTTTAACCTACAGAATGACTTCTTGTGGCTAGAAAAGCATTGTAGTAGATTTGTGTCTTGATCTGTTAAAAGTATTTGTAATATATGACAATGTCTGAATACTCTAATATTCACTAATTGGAAATGGTGTTCCTCAAAATAGACTTGCAGCTGTTGTCATCAATGTCTTCTCATCAGAGTAGGACTCCTCATCCCTTGAGGAAATGCAAGGAACAATCACCTAGGGAATCTCGAAAAGAGGATGCCTAGGATCTCTAGGGGGAGTTGAGAGACATAATGGTGTCTCCTGCTTGAAAGCATGTGGATACAGATCTCTTCACGCTAGCCTGAAAGTGTAGCATTGGTATTGGTTCTGGGCCATGCTGTCACGATGGTCATCCTGTCTATTAATGAGGAATTGTTGTAAACTGGCACTGGGATATTCCTGCACTTACCTTTGTGGCTTGCCCCACATGTCATGTGCAAAATCTGGGGAGTTTGTGGGAAACGAGGCCGTTCGGAAAGTGCTGTATTAATTTATCTGCTAAGAGGTTATTTTAATAATTGTTGTCTTTTTTTTTTTTCCTCTGGAGATTCCCAGACTGGGTCAGGAAGTGGGGCTGGCAGACAGGACATGAGTGCATCACTGAGTCTGCTTTACACATGCAATTCATCCATTGTTCTGGCTGACCCCGGGCCTGCTCAATATGCACTTATTACCTGGACTACCAGTGTGCTGGAGATCTAATTGTGTAAAGGCAAAGAGTGCAGCATATGGCCCTTGTCTTTTCCTGCAGGATGTTATGTGAACCACTGGGCTGGTAGGGCCTGAACAAGATGCCCTCTTACAGAAATGCTCTCATGTCTTCATGCAAAAGTTTCTTATTTCCAGCAGTTCTGCCTTTCAGAAGTTGAACAGATTTGTCAGTGTTCCTCCTGTTGAACTATTACCATCTTTGGCAAGTGGGGCTGTAGTTGTTCAGTATTGTTGCGTGTTCAGTATTTCAATACATTTTCAGAACACTTATTAATAAAATCCTTAGTACAGCTAGTAGAAACTGACAATGCATGCTGATGAATCTCTTGAATGAACTTGGGTGTTCAAAAAGTACAGCAACTATACCTTTCACATATTAAGTCTTAACTTGTTGTTGATATTCTTCCATGGGATTTGACTGCTTTGTGCTCTGCACTTGGAGTCCCAGAAATCCAGCTAAGTACAGAAGTGCAGATGAATGCCAATTTGTCATCTGAGCTTGGAAGTGTTACTGCCTAGTCTTTAAACAAGTTTTATGAAGTACCCCTTTCCCAGCACAAGTCTCACTTTCTGAATAGGTATGCCAGTCTAGACAAGAAATAAAATTTCAGTCTCTTAAGAACAATTTTGCCTTCTTGCAGGGTGAACTTAATTGAATGCAATTCACTTTAAATAGGCCAAACTAAGTTTTGCTGTCTTCCAATGGAAGATGAAACAATAACGAGTAATTAATCTAGCTCAATCTCATTTTTTATAAAAAATGCTTGGACTGAATTCCATTGCCATTTTTTTTTGGCTCTGCTCTTGATCATTACCACCGAACACCCAAGTTTGAGAGATTTTTCTCCAGAGCAACTGAATCAATAGTGGTATCTTACCAGAAAAATCAAGAGGCATTTCATGTGGGGTAAAAATAGACAGCAACCAACAAATTTAGTTGCTCTTAGTAAAGCATGGAATAAAGAACTTTTCAGTTTTAGTAAGTAAAAGCACTTTTTTATTTTTCCTACAAAGAAGATTGAAAACCTATAATGACTCAAAAAGGAAAACTGGAACACTCCATTTAAATTCTGCATAGTAACCCTAGAATCAGTAATTATTTTCTTCAGTGTACAGGATTGGTGTTTGCAATGAGGTGTATTTAATTTTATCAGCAACAAAGAACAGCTGAATTCTGCATTGAGAACACATTTCCAGTAGAGTAATTCTTAATCATTGAGTCAGCACTCCAAAGGTATTCTCAAAATGCCATGTGATCATAGCAGCATTTTTAGCCAAAAGTGGAATATTTGAGTTTATCCCTGTCTTCTGAACTAATTGAAGATGCTGCTGCTCAGCAAGTCTCAAGAACTTATGTTCTCCAGCAGTTTTCCAATATGGGATTCAGAGTACATTAAGATCTCTCTTCTCACAGCACTAATAAAGTGGAATCAAACATGCTTCTATTTTTATATTTAAGATTTATTTTAAAGGTGACTATTTCTGATTATTAAAAACCAAAAGGAACTACAAACTTTACAGTAAACATGTGGGATCATAACGGATCAGAGGATGATTTGGATGATTAAGGACTTAAGTTTTAATTACCAAAACTAAGAACTTTAAATTTAACCCCTTTCAACTTAAAGTCACCTGATAGAAATGTGACTTTGCAGGCTGCTGCAAATTGAAGTCTATTTAGAAGTGGTTGTAAAGTTCTAGTAACTTGCTATATGGTTGAGCATAGGTGCCATCTGCTGGTAGTTTAATAAGTAGCAGTTTTGTACTGGAAGACTCAAAAATAGTCTCATTAATTTAATAGATGTTATAAATCTATTCTCTCATTGAATATATTATGGCAGTATCAAGACTCAGCTGTATGATATTAGAGATCCTTCCTGTAAGTCACAAGATCTAGTGAGTTACTTCCATGTGGATAGCTGTCAGATACAGAATGTAACCAGGGCTGAAAACTGAGCGTATGATGATGCAGGAATCAAGCTTGAATTCTGGTAAGTAATGGGCAAAACTTTAATGATGAAAGCTGGAAATCGTTATTTTGGTTTCACATGGGGAAGACAATAGGAAAAACAATAGTTCTGTACAAAAAGCACTTATGTAAATTGACTAATTTTGCTAGAAAGTTACCTAATACAAAAAACTGCAAAATACTGATGATGCAGGATTTTTTTTAGATACAAACTTTTTTAGTATTACCATGTTGATAGTAAGGGTTTGTCAAGTAACTTAGTGTACCTTGGGGCACGTACTTTTACAGCCATTAGAGAAAGGAGGTTAACTTGAATGACAACAGTTTGTTAATGGCAGAAGAGCTCAAAAAATTACTCTGAATTAGCAAACCTGCTGAAAGTTGCTACCATGTAATAGCTTTGTGTATGCATGTAAGCATTTAACTCTTGCATACCAAACTGGGGGGGGGGGGGGGGGGGGGGGGAAGAGAGGCTAAAGTTTCTCCCTCAGTATAGTTCAGCACCTATAATACTGCAAGCACAACTTAGTTGTCACCAAGTAAAGCTAGCTCTCCCCAGAAGTACAAATGCTCTACCTGCAAAGACTGATGCTACAATATTTTTAAACTTGTCAATTTCCATTTTAATCTGATCTGTAAGATCGTAATGACTGTGTTCTTCAAAAACAAATTGAAAAAACCTGATTTTCTGGAATTTAGAAGTGTTCAGGGAGATAGAGGTATAGCCAACTATAGGAAAAGAATTCCTCTAAAATAGTCCAGCTCTGAAATGCTGAATAATTTTGCTGTCATTTTCAAGTAGACAGATACCTTTTAAAGAAAAACAAAACACCACAACTTATATAAAGCACCTCTTTTATAAGAGTGTTAGTTACAAAAGTAGTATATAAAAAAAGTTCCCTGAAATAAGAATTGTTGAGTAAAAATTGCATCCAGAACTTGTGTGAAAACAGCTGAGCAAATTCCAATAGTCACATATTTTAATACAATTTCTTCCATCTGCATGGCATTAAAAGTTATTTCAGGAATAACACTTTCAGTCATCCACTCCAAGTGATGCAAACCTATTAACATTGCATAAATGCTGATTTTCTGGTATAGCACACCTGATGGCCTTTTTTTTCTTACTAGATGCTTTCTTTTTGCAGGACTCAGATTTGGTCTTGGTCATCTTCTGAAAGAAGTCTGGAGGTACAGTTGACTCCACCATATTTAACAAAACCTGATAAAGCAGAGTCATCTTTGGAGATGAACTAAACAGATTTTCCACTGAAGGTGTTGATTTAAGCTCTTGATACAGTCTGTGCACAAGGGTTCCATTGTAAAGCCTGCTCGAAGGAGAGAATCATCATTTAGAATTGCACCTCAGCAGGACACATACAGAAAAACATGCTGCTTAGTGAAACAAACATATTTTAAGTACATACAGGATCCAACAGTGGGCTCCTAAGGGATAGCTATTCTACTCAGTATTTTTCTCCATATTAATGTCTTTAAAGGAGGGAGTTCAAATGTAGTAAAATTGGTCAAAGGAGTTTGACACAGAAAATAAAACAACATGTGAACATGTTTCATGAGGGGCTTGTGTGGAAAGCAGATCTCTGAAACATCCTTACCAAGTTAGGTCTGGCTCGGAGAGAGGAGTGCAAAGTAGCTGGTTGAGATACAATCCCATTTGAAGACAGCACTGCCACTGGCAAAAACTGTGTGCAGCATCTAAATCAAAGTCTTTATTTTGTAATTTCTTTTCCTTCCATTTTAGAAATTCGTTATATGCAATACTGTCATCTTCAGCACATACAACTGTGGGATCTGGTTATACAAAAAAATGACGTGCAGTTAAATGTTCTGCTGTGAACAGTATGAAAGGTGTCTGCAATGTATAGAGTCTTCAAACCTCCAGTTCTATTTCAGGAAGCATTGGTAATGTTTTCAAGTGTCTCAAACTGAATTTTAAGACCTAAAATTGAGTACAAATTCAAGTATCAATATCCATGAGAATCTGAAATTGCAAAGTCAGGAATTCTGTTTGTTAGGTAATTTGCTATGCTGTTCTGTGAGTGGATCAATTCCAAACAAGATTTCCATCTTGTTCCCACCCACTTGGGAAGCAGGTGGCAACCACATCAGCCTAGTTTCTATAAACGAGAACCTAAAGAAACTGTATAACCCTGGCATATGTAATCTTTGCCATCAAATGAAGGACTCCTAGAGGAAATGCCACCATAACTCTTATAGGTTTAAGTATTATTAGAAACACTTTCTGGGATAATTTAGTACTTTCAAATTGTCTCAATGCACAGTGCCTGTGCAACTCAGCATTTTTAAGTACAGATGATTTTAGAAAATCTCAAGAGGAGAAAAAAACCCTATCAGAATGCATCACTAGCAGTTACTCTCTTTTGATGCATAGGTATGTTAGGCTTTTTTTTTGTAACTTTTATATCTAAATTGATCTTTTAGTCTGAAAGAAAGCATTTATAAGTGCAAATCAGTGTTTTACAAGATGGCAAAGCACTGTTTTACCCTATATAAAACGTTAAATTGATGGCTAGCACTGCTTCTCTGCTCTGGATCAATGCAAAGAATGTGACACTTCAGGATGTAAATCCTGAGTAAATCAATGCTAATTCATCTGAATTTGGACAACTCGCCATAAGTGAGGAAAAATGAATTATAGTATAGATTTTCATAGTAGCGGAACATCTAAAATTGTATTCTTTGGAGACATACCTGGATCATTTGTTATTCTGTGCAGTTCTCCAGATACCATCATTAGAAGTAAAGCCTTTAATTGATGCAACTTAACTTTTGGTTCTGAGTAACATATCCAGTAACATGTTACAGCAACAGGGAGTTGTAAGTGACTGGGGATAGATTCTAGGAAACTCATTTTCACTCCTAGAGTCTCCAGCAAAAGCATCTGACGGCATGACATGGGCACCTGAAAATAAATTAAAAAATTGGAGTAGAAAAATAAAGGTAAGAGACTTTATTTGCTGTGAGCAATTTCCAAAAGGCAAATAAGCTTGTGTTTAAACTAGCTAGTACTTCATGTGTGTTTGCAATAAAAAAATTATGCAAGTTTCATAGATATTCTCAACAAGAAATATTTTTAAATACTGCTTAAGCTTTAAAAACTACACAGTTAGGTGTTAGGTAGAAGGATAGAAGTAATTTTTTTACAGTTGCCTGAGATTAGATTTTAAGAGGTTTCATTCTTCTTCAAATCAGGTGACTGAATTTGAACTCCTGTGTAAAAGTTGACTTGCTTGGAAAAATCTTGTAACCATGAAGCATTAAAATTACTTTGGTATGATAAATATATATGTATTAAAAAAATCCTTCATTTTGTGCCTCTTAGAAGTTAGCCTTGCTTTGCAGATGTAATGGTGATGTCTGTTCTTGTATGTTGAAAACACACTTACCTGTAATCACAATGAAATCCTGAGTGTGAACTTTGCATTTTCTACCTGTAACATATCAATCCCTAGCACGTTCCCTCTTTGTTCTGCTACTTAACTTCTAAAAAGTGGTGTTACAAACTTTGTCTATAACTTCATGCATGCAGAAGAATCGCAGGAGGCTGTTCAATTGTAATTCAAGTGCTTTGTGAACCTTGACGAGGATGGCTTTGCCTATTCTTAGGTAGACATCCCCACAGTAGAAGACAAACTGAAATCAGTTTTGCCTAGAGCACTTTAAATGTAGAATAACTTTTCTTCTAACCTTTGGTTGAATTGGTAATTCCCATATATTAGTAAGGAATACTAACACACTGTTACAATAGCGGAAGCTCAAATTCATTAAACAAACAGCATACATACCAAGACGAAATTAAGGTGTCACTAATATTTCTCAAAATCCCAAAACATGATTTTTCAAACTCAAGTGTTTGCATATTGGTCAGTTAAAAGGCCTGTAACAATAACCTGTGTAAAATAACCTGTATGTAGGCCTTTTGATCCATAGCTATCTGTAGCATTTAATGATTGTAGTAGTGATAGACTTGGTTCTTGTAAGAAATAGCCACCAGCAAGTGATAAAAACATACAGCACAGCCCAGAGAGAGATGTGTTAACAGTTGACCTGAATGCCAGAATGGATAGAGCACATGGCTTAAATATGCAGTATTAAAAGACACAGATTGTATTTCCAGATGTTTCAGAAATTACTGCATACAAAACCTCAGTTATGCAACTTTGGGAATGGGACATTACTTTCCATTCACAACAAATTGAAGTCTTAATCATTAGAATTTAAATACACAAAATTGCTAATGGTGACTGGAACTAACCTAGCACAACTTTCCTTTGATTACAAGCTGTTTTTTCGGGTGCAGGTCTGTATGGCAAGCAGCAGGGGTCCGTGTTAGCAGGACACATACTTAGGGCAGGTAAAATTGCTGGGCAACTGCAAGATTCATACATGACATAATGGTGATTTTTAGTTTAAAAAAAAAAGCATGGGTCAGACTTTGTTTCAGAACATTGCTCTGAAACATCTACCGCTTGATCAAATATAATTTAAGTTTTGTAGTGTTAAACTGCACTTTTCTAAATTTCATGAAACTGAGTTCCTTCCTATCATTATAAAAGTATTAGTGTAACAGAATACGTAGGATGAAAGAAGGGCTTAGAATGAAAATATAGGCAATACTACATATACACACAACTAACTTTTCATGTACTCTTTCCATGTAATTTGTCTTGGTACACTTGGCGGGGGGGTGGAGGGCAGGAAGGGAAGAAGATAAAGGCAATCTGTAGCTTCTCAAGGACTTGGAGCCCTGTTAGGTACCTCTGCAGTAAGTAGTTATTTACTGAGGTGGCTCGGTTTAGGCAGCACATTTAGTGACCAGTTGGCAAACACGAGTCTCAACTATTCTTTGTCGCTCGTGGAACACCGTTAACCGTGATCTGTTGTGACAATCGTTTACCTCCATTAACTTGTCCAAAGGAAAATGACCATCACAAAAATCTGTGGGTAGGCTTGCTGCTTGAACAAATGTTTTTTTAAGTGTCTTTTGGAGTCTGTCAAATTCACATACAACTGGCAGCTCGTTGGTCTGCTTACTTGGAGAAGCAGCTTCAGTATTTTGAGATACTTTCAGAAGCAGTCCATAGATAACTTGTCGAATGGGCAAAGCTGTGCTATGCGCGCTAGGTCTCTGCATGTTCTCCACCTGAACATGGAGGAAGGTACTTCTTAGTATCAGGGCATCGCTGATGAATGGGGCCAGCTTACCTTTTGCCAAAGCATCGAGTACCCACCGGGGCAAGCCTGCTTTCCTGGCTGCCTCACATTCGTACTTCCCATTCTGAAAAAAGTCCTCGAGATTCACGTCAGACGGAGTATAATCCTCCATTGAAGTGCACAGAAGCTCCCTTATTTCTTCTCTCTGGTGCTTCTGGAGGTGTTTGAGCACGTTGTCGACAGCCTCGCTGGGCTCAGCAAACTGCGCCAGCCAGTTCAGAAGCCCCTGAAGGCGGACGTGCTTCCCCTGCTTCCCCGCCGCGCACCCCCGCGGCAAGCGCACCTTGCTGAAGAACACCTCGAGAGCTGCCAGGTCAGCGTAGTCGTTCCCGTTCATGACGGCAAAGAGCGGGAGCAGGCTTCTGTTCGGGTGATGGAAGTGCCTGCAGAACTTCTCCGCGGAGAAGCAGCGGGCGGGGACGTAGCAGCCCTGCGCCCCTTCTCCCGCGCACACGCTCTGCCACTGGAAGTGGCTCAGCGGGCAGTAGCCGGCTGCCAGGTCGAAGACGTAGAAGTCGCTGTCGAGGGAGAGGACGGGGCAGCCCCAGCGGTTGGCCAGCCCGGCGATCTCCCGGTCGGCCTCGGCGAAGCACTGCACGAAGGGCACGCCGAGCCGGCCCAGCGCCTGCACGAAGGCTTCGCGGGTCAGCAGCGGCAGCAGGCAGCCGCCCTCGCCGCGGGAGAGGCCGTGGGCCGCCCGCAGGCGCTCGGCGGCGCGGCCCCGCAGCGTGGGCAGCTTCCTGTCGTCGGCGCCGCGCCCGCCGTCCAGCACCACGAACGGGGCGACGCGGCAGGCCCGCAGGCTGCCGAAAAAGTCGCTCACGGCTGCCGCGAAGGAGCCGTAGTCGCCGCCGCGGCGGAAGTCCGCGGCGGAGGCGAAGCACAGCCGGTGGTAGAGACTGCTCCCGTCGATGACCAGCTTGGTGTCCCTCACCCGCAGCTCGGTGAAGAACGCGCCGCGCTCCTCCACGAAGCCCGTCAGCCCCAGGACGCCCATGGCGGCGGCCACCCCTTTCCTCCCCCGGCAATGGCGCCACGCCGCCGGAAGGAGCGCGAGGAGTGACAGGCGGAGTCCTCCAATCGGAGCGCCGCTTCCTCTTCCCGCCCACTGGCTCTGCGTACGCCTGCGCGGCGTCTCCTAGCGACGGCGCCGCAAACACGGGCCCGGCGGAGCGGCTGGGGCGGGCCGCCTCCCCGCGCAGCCCGCTTTGGCTCCCGAGGCCTGGCGAGGTAGGAGGCTGTGGCCGCTCCCTCTTTTGCCTCAGGCCATCCCGAGGGGAGCCGGAGGACCCTGAGGGACGGTGGTCTCCGCCGTCTGGAGGGGCAGAAAGCGGTGGGGAGGTCGCGCAGCTGCCGGCGAGCCCGGCGGGGTCCCGGGGAGCTCCGCCATCCCCGGAGGGGCGAGGGAGGGGGAGCGGATGGAGGCGTGCTGCCCTCGCCTTTCTGCGTGAGGGTGGCTGGGCGGGGAAGCGGGGACGCTGCATACCTGTCTGTGTGTGCCCCCAGGCCCTCGGAGCGTGAATTCGGAGTTTTACATAGCCTCTTAACAAGGTAATAATATCGCTGAGGTTATCCTAGCGGATCTCGGCTTCCTGAATGTGCGTCAGGAATTAGCCTCTTTTAATAGTCGAGTGCATTTGCATTAATTAATTAGCCGCTTTGATAGCCGAGTGCATTTGACCTTGTTTTACCATCAACTGCGAGCTCCTTTGGTACCGACACTACTAATAAAATCTTTCTTAGTTATTCTTTCTCTGGGACCAGTAAAAAACTGAGCCAACTGAGGTGATGTTACTTTAGACTTGGCTAGGTTTATAAAGATGTTGCAGAAAATAACAACGGAGCCAGTGTTCAAGAGTGGTTTTTTTTTCTTTTTTAAATGATGGAAAAAACCAGGAATATCTCTTTTTTTTTATTTTCAAAAAGTTTGAAGGAGCAGGCTAGTGAAGTCATTGGCAGGAAAAAATTCAAGATAGTAAATACTGAGGATATTTGGAGTTTATATTTAAAAACTCTGGAATTTGTACTGCAAGGGGTGGGGGTGGCAAGTGTTGATGTAGCACAGCGGTTATTGAGGAATAAAAAGAAAACGTGATAGAATTGGAAAATGGCCTTGATTGGTAAAGAAGGGTGTATCTTGGAGACAGAAAGCATCAGAGTTTGTTAGCTGTCGCTAAAGAAACCTGAAGGTTATATAAAGGAAATTAAAAACAGTATCTTAGTTATATAAGCGAAGGAAGGTTAGGGGAAGAAGTGGAGGTGCTGTGCGTTTAGCATGTTCAGGGTTTCACAGTTCCACCTACACAACAACTTTGCTTTAGTTTATAACAAAAAAGAGGAAGAAGATTTAATTCTAGCTAAGGAAGAAGAAAAAATAAAAAAAGTGATCCAGACAATGTAATTGCATTAGTCTGGCACCAGTAGTCTGCCAGTCTCTGGAATGGCGGGGCGGGGAGGAAGGACTTAAGAACATAAACTGTTTACCAGGGTGCTACCAGATAGTGTATACTGAGATTTTTGAGGAAAAGGGGGCTGGAGAGTTGATTTCTTTGAGTTATCTCTAGTTGTTCTGAACTTCAATGAAGCAATTGATGTACTGTTGCTTGGGAAATACCTGCTCAGTGGGAGAAGATGGACACTGGTGAAAAATACAAGAAAGGTTTGGCTAAAGGTTTGAGTGAGGTAGAAGAGGCTGCCAGTTCATATACTTCTCAAAGAATCAGTCAGTTTAAGTCAGGCTCTAGAGTCTATTGACTCTTACAGGGTATTTCTTTCAAATGCAGTAGCTCAGCAATCCATCTCTCCTGTGACACCACAATGGCAATCACTGGCCCTTGTCTTATAACACTGTTCAACAGTAGATATGAGAGTGTTTCACAAAGTTATATGATAGTTATTACTATTATTATATATAGAGGGAAATTGAAGCATAGAGAGTAGCAGTAAGAGGCAGGGTTGGAAATAAAGCATGACAATTAGACTCAGTGGGCTACTTGATCTCAAGCGTGAGACTGTGGTGTGAGGGATTGTGATATATTCACAGGGCCCAAGTAAGTACAAAAACTTGAAGGTGAGCAGTGTTAACTCTTCTCCAGGAAAAAGGAATAGATAGCTCAGCAGTTTTTGTAAGTGTAGTTATTTCTAAAGGTTATGTGTTTCAAAGCTATTCTATTTGGAATTTATGAAGGCACCCATAAAACAACAACTTCCTAAGAGAATAAAATAGTAAATTAAAAATAAATAAACTTTCCAGAACTGGTAATGTAATATTTTATGCAGTTCCATCTTCCTGTCCTCCTCTCCTCCACACCTCAACATGATCCATTTATGCTTCTTCAGGCAGATTTGGAGTTACAGAAGTAGTAATTTTCTAGCTGACATTCTTTGCTTAGCATTTGCATTTCAAAATTTTTGTCACTGTTGCTGTCTGAAAGAGAATAACAGAAACAGAATCTCAGGAGTGCTTTTGTTTAAAAAACATACAGGATTTGTATCATTGTTGAGATGGCTTGTAGTAATTAAAATTTGGCTGTGTTTCATAATACAGCGACACTGCAATGTCAGGCTCTTTGGTACAGTGTGACAGCAGCTCAGGAGATGGGTATTAAAATAGGTTCTTGCACTCACACACTTGTAAAATACAAATTTGTAATCTTTATTTAGGCTCTGCATTTGTTAGGAAGCAAAGACAGTGACTTAGAAACAGCAGTTATACAGCTTTTAAAATTAAGCAATTTGTCTTTTCTCTTCCAAAACAAAGAAAAAAACATTTTGATGTGCTTGCATTGACGTTAAAATGCTATGGTGAACAAACCCAGGGTGAGCGCACTGCACTGCAGCAGGTAGTGCTGATAGATAGTAGTATTAGTTGCACTGATTGTAGGATCTTGCAACATCTTTATTTGTTGCAAAGGATCCTCAAGCACAAATGATGCAGGTAGCATTATATAAAGGCAAGGTAGTGAAAGCAATAGTGTTTTATTATGTGCAGTGAAACACCTACCCTTTATCATTTGGAATGAGGAAGGTAAACAAAGTTATTCTAAACTTGTGTTCAGTTATTGAAAACCGTAGAAACACTAGGAGTTTGCCTTTGCAGTCCTTATGTTTGCAGAATTAGGACCTCAATTAGATAAGAATTCCAAATCAAAGCTAAGTTGTTGGAAAGGTGGGTGAAGAAAGAATTATTACAGCAAAGGAGAAATTAAGAACTTCTAGAAGAACTGGGGTTTATTGAAAGTCTTATAGACTTGTGGGTAGCCTTGAAGCTCTAATTTGCAGACGGTGTTAGTAGTGAATCACACAGAAGCTGTGAGATCAACACTGAAACAGATGGTGAAATCTGAGGGGCAAATGAAAGAGCAGAGCAAACAGCTTTGTAGTTATTGATGGGAGTGAACTCAAATTATGGGTGGAGATTATGCTTCAGTATATACAAATATCATGAAACTTTTATCCCAAAATGCAGATATTTTTGGTGTCAGGTGCTGTGGTGGTATAAAGACAGGTGGTGAGGAAGAGTACCATATCTAGGGGAACTGTCAGGTGAAATACAGGTGTAGTTGTCCTTGCAAAAAGCCCATGAACTTTTAAATAAATTAATGCATAAGCACCTGCATTTCATTTCCCCTGTGTTATTAGTTCAGTGAATTAATTTAAGGTTGATTTAGAGGAAGGCTGACTATATCACATCTACATTATCTGGAGTTTCTTTATCAAGTCTGCTGCCCGCAGCTTAGCAACCAGTGATTCCACTTAATCTGTGTTTTGCTGCAAACTGAGCACTATAAGCATTGCCATAGAATTAAATGAAGATTTTAGTAAGAATGATACATTGACAAATCACATTTTTTTTTTTCTGTTTCAAGTGTTTCTTGTGAACATCCATGGAAGAGTGAAAGGATTTGAAAGCTACATTCTAAAGAAATCTGTGTAGTTTCTGTTACACAGAGAAATGCTGAAATTTCAAGAAACTGCTAAGCATGTCACTGTTGCCAGATGTAATTCTGCTTGCTCAGATGCTACGATTGCAAGAAGATACACTATTCAGAGGAAACTTGGCAATGGAAGCTTTGGAAGTGTATATCTGGTTTCTGACAGAAAAGCAAAACAAGGAGAAAAATTGTAAGTAAACTCTTCACATCCTTTAAATAAAGATGTTTGGAACATATTTCTAGCATTGTAGATGTTTTCTTTGTATTTGTGACTCATCTCTCAGTTTAGTGTTATGTTGCAGCCTTAACTTTAACTCTAGTGGGGATGTAGGATAGGAGCAGGCTTTATGCTGACTCAGCATTCCAATGGAATCTGTTTTTGTTTAAAATAGTTTATCCAATTTGTCTATCTTACTGTGCTTTTCTCTAAGTCCTTCTTAATTTACTTGTGCAAGACAGAGTGGAGGTAGATAGAAAGTCTCAGACCCTCATCTCCATAGTGATGTACACCTCTGAAGCTTTGTAACAAATAACAAAAGCAGTAAAAATATATGTAACTTACCTATTCCCCAGTGTCATGCCTTAAACAAGTTGCTAATGTAAGATATACACTGTGGAAAAGACCCCTGTATTTACTCAGAACCGAGGTAAATTTTATCATTGTCCTGACAAGAGGCAGGGCAAAGGTATATGCCAGGTTTCACAAATTTGCTCTTCTTTGTAACAAAATTGTTTGTTAAGGTCTTAAAGCTTTATTATTTATAAGCTATCATTTCATAATTATGTCGATATATAATATATGTGTATAATAGAATAGTATAGTTTATTTTTGAGGTCTTTGTATCTTGTAAATAAATTTGGTTCTTGAAGTTTTTTCTTCAGAACACTTACTAAAGCGCTGGGCATTTGCCTTCCATCCCATGCTTATCCATCTTCGTGAACATGATGTTTTTGTTTTAAAAAATGTGGAAAAAGAGAATCCTTAGTCTAATCAGGTCCAGCTACTGCAATAGGTAGGTCTATAATGCTTCATTCCGTTACACGTGCCCATTAAAACATGGAACATTTAAAGGGAGCATGAAAATGTCAGAATTTCTGAATGTACTTTAATGGACGTCCCTCTTCATTTCTGATGATTTCTTATTTATTTACTGTATAAGTTTTTTGATAACACTTATTTGGATGTTTTCAGGAATCTCTTCTGTATCATTGTAAGGACACAGGTTGTTGGAGGCATTTCAGAAGAAACTGTACTGTATTGATAACCTATTTTTTTATAACTGAGTTCTCTAAATGAAACCTGAGAAGGAATAGTTACAGAAATTCCAGTAAACACTTTTCCATTTGCTGTATACCTAACTGATACCACTTTTTTTTTTTTAGAAGAAAAAATTGCTAGCAAATCTTGACTTTTTTTTTTTTTTTTTTAAACCTGCCTGAATTTGGACAGGTCTCATCAGTTTGGTTGATTAAAATCTTTAGGATTCTGAAGCCACGAAGACAAAAGAACATTTTCAGAGTGTTGACATTTCTGTGAGTTTGAAGTTGGGTGCCCAGGTAATGCATTGCTGGCTGGACTTCCGGTTGTGTAGTACTGTGTTTGTCTATTGTTTTGATACTTAGACGAAGTGAAATTTAAATGTCAGTATTTTTTGGTTTATCCAATAAAATTTGTGAGGCGCTTTGTTTAAAGTCTGAAACATCTAATCAATGTGCTTTTCAGCCCGAAATACATTCTTCCTTTAAGTATGGGTGTCTGTCAGTCCTTGTTGATGGGCGCATTAATGAGCAATTATATAATAAAAGAGCTTTTTCTGATTCGTTTGTGCCTCACTTTTGCTATTTATGACAATGCATTGTTGGCAATATTGCTTTAATAAATGTGCAGCCAAGACGTAATTCTTTCACTTGATTTCCTTCTACATCAATTTACAGCTTCTCAGCTCCTTGAATTAGGGTTAGAGTCTACTAAGCTCTTAGCTTTTTCCAGCTAGCTTATAAGACTTTTGGATCTCTCTTAGCCTTAGCTACAGTTTTCTACAAAAACATTCACTGCCTGCAGCATTTCATGGCTGTGTTTTGTTAGGGATAAGGCTGAGTGTGCCCTCTGCCATCCTCAAGACAGAGGCTGAGTGTCAAATGGCATATTCTTTTTTTTATCAGTCTCTTTTTGTGACTACAACAATATTTAACAAGCCGAAGTGCTAGTGTAATGCTGTAGTTCATCCTTTCATCACTAGGGGGTACTTGCGTATCACAGTTATTCATTCCTTCTGCGCCTCAAATGTAGATTGAAGAGCAGATTCCCCCAACTTTCCGTCACTTATATGCTAATAAACGACAAAAATACTGGCCCAGGTGAACATGAAAGCTCAGGTAGCATAATGAGATAGAGTGTAGACACTTTCTTCTACTTAAAAATACTGGTTTCTTAAGGTGGTAAAATATACTAAAAGTCACATTCTCAACAGTACTTTCAAATCGGAAAATAATGTGTTATGGAACTGTACTGGTTATGGCTTCTGTTATATTTTCCATTGGGAAGTATATAGATACTTTTGAATGAAAAATCAGGTGGTTATGTTTCTCACCCTTTAAAAAGAATAATCTTAAGTGCTCTGAAAGCACTTTGGCGGAAAAAAAAAAAACCCGAGGAGATATTTAGGTCCCAAATGACCTCAGCAGAATTAGAAGTCTATTTTTATTGTTTCAGAGATTATCTAGAACATGCTGAGACAAATGTTATGTACAGTGTGAACTCGGCCACAGATAGCTTCCTGAAAATTGCTATAGCCTAAAGCACTGTGAAAGAGCATAGGAATAAATCATAAGAATACAAATTCCCAAGAAGAGTGACATTCTGGATATTGGTACAGAAGCTGTTCAGGGGTATCTTTTCCAATTTTCCATTAGTGCAATGTCTACAGAATGGTTAATGCAGAGACTAATGATGGTTATCATGTAATTTAATGTATGCTCAGCAAAGCTTTTTTTATGATTTTAGAAATACGTTTTGGGCATGCCTTGTACTTTGTTACCCCTCAAGGATCTTAGCTGTGGTGAGCGAAGTGTTATGCATGGACCTGCTTCAGCTGGGAGGGAGAGGGTTTGTTATTTGGGGCATGCCTCAAGTTAGCAGACTTATTTCGCATACAACTCTCCGCATAGAGCTGCTCAGGCCAGCAATGCCTGCCTCTTGGAAGTACATGCCAACTTCATGCTGATCTCCAGTTCTATGTACGGATGGGATCAGGATTACTGACTTCCTGAGATCATACTAGATCAGACACATCCAGTATGATATGGTTGAGCTGCATGCTCTATAAATAATAATGTTATGAAGTACTACAAGTATAGTAGCATATGTAGGTCTTGTACTATGTAAAAGTCCCTCTTAAGTGTTGCATTGTCCGACATATTCCTTGCCTGTTGCTTTAACTTCCTAATTTGCATTTTTTGTAAATTGTATTTTCTGGTAATTTTTTATGTTCATGGTCTTGTGTGATTTCTATAATTTTGCCTTCTTTTTTATTAGATGACTCTGAAAACTTTTTTCATTTTAATTTTGCATTCCACCCTGTCTCAACTAGAAAATTACGTACTGCTGTAAACAGGTGTCAGTTACACACATAGCTAAATACCTGAATGTCTAAGCCAGGAAAATCCCTAGTCATAAAACATATCTTCTTGTGTCGATGAATTTTGTTTTCCTTTAGAAAATAATAGTTGCAAGTCATTGTATATTCTTAAATATGCTTTCATAGTTTCTGCTCACATTTAAGTTTACTGAGCAGTTAGCTTCTCTGTATTACTTGTGTTTTATGTTTTTCCAAGGTCTATTATCCACAGTGGAGAGGGAGAAAACCAAACCAGTGATTAGTATTCTGGAGTGGGATGGTGCCACCATGGGGTTATTTCAGACTGGCTGTTAGACTTAAGGATCACACTTACCTCATTCTGAGGTACCTCCTTTGTGCAGACATGTGATGAATAACTTTGCCGAGTTTCATAATAATTTCCTGAAAAGAAAAGTGCAAGTTCTTGATTTTTAGAATTATGGCTAGGGAAGGTGACTTTTGTCTTCCATGTTTGTGTAGAAAGTTATGCCATCCGCTGTACATCTTCTGCAAGAGCTTTTGATCCTGTTGGATGATTCTCTCTGAGTATAAGAGAGGGTTAAACATCTCAAAGATAGAAGTTCCTGCAACTTATGTGAAAACAGACAGCAGAGTAGAGAATGAAATGAATGCCCTCATAAAGAGAAAGGCCAGAACCTGGGAGACTCTTCACTATGAAAGAAGTTTCTCATGTACTAGACAATCCACGCAGGAGAGAGATCATCAATTTCCCCCAGTTTTGCAAGAAACTATGGTCAGAATTTGTATCCTCTTAGACCCTAAAGTCAGTTAAACACAAGAGACATACTTGTATGAAAGCAAGCTTCTTGGTTCTAGTTTACACAGGATGGCTTGGTTTGTGTATTATTTGATATTTTCCCGGTTAGATATTTGCTGGGTTTTTCTTTCAAGATATCTTCTTGTTTGAGCCAGGTACTATACATTCACTAAAATTGAGATTGAATTGCTTAACATTGACACTGTCTTTCCATTCTAGTGGTCTAAAATGACCTCTGGCAAATCGTTATTTCAAATTGCAAACTGATTTAGCTACTATGTAACTGGAGTCCAAATAAGGATTAGATTGCTCCTGCAAATATTTGTTGTGGCTCTTAATGTTTTCCAGGGTTTGAACTCTACCATCTCAATGATCTGCTCATATGCAATCTCTAATGACAAAGAGAAGGAAGGCATTTCAATATTGTGTCTAGGAAACAGTTTATATGAATTTTTGTGAATGAACTGTCAGTATAGCTTTAATTTACTAGTACATTCAGAGAAAATTTACTTAAATTTACAAGTCACCTTCAAAAATGCAGGAAGTCTGCAGGTTGGTTTTTTGTTCCACCCACCCCCCCATTCTTGAGTCGCATACGGTTTTGCATAAGTCTGTCTCAATTTTTGAGGAGTTTTCTTTTGTTTCTGGACCTCATGGACCTAGACCTACCCAAAATAATTAGATAACTTGGTTTGTATAAAGAAAGTAGCAGGATTGTACCAGCATTTTTACAGCAAACAGTAATATCCCTGCAGTGACTTCTATACCGGTCCCCCTGAGTAGCTTATCAGTTAATTATGACAGGTAATTATGGTTAAAGACAAAGTCTTCTATAGCAGAGATTTACATTCAGCAGTAGTCTTGAAGGACAGTGCTATCGCTTATAGATAATGAATGTCCTAATCAATTGTGCCAAGTGAAGCTCTGGGTTGAGTTTCACTAATTCATAACCATGCATGGGCAAGCAGCTGAAGTACACAGTAGGCAATAGGGACTTCTAGTTCATAAATATTCACAAGGTACTTATATGTCCCTGTGGTGGAAAGCACATGCTGAGAAGCGCCAAACTCCCGGGACTGCTCCTGTGTGTGGTAATTGTGGGGTGTCAGCTCAACTTCTGTGTCTGACTTGCATTATACCATTAATCCAGACTCATGCTATGATTCCTTGGAAACTGTGCACTTAGCTGAATAATTTATCACATGACTTTCAATTATTTATGACTTCTTATAACAAATGAAATAAAATCTAAAGGTGGAAGAGTTTTGTAAAGTATGAATATCCATGCAACAATCAGCAGATTGCTGTATTGTTAAATCCCTGTGTTTGCTGCCTGTTTGCCTCTCTGAAGGTATTCCAAGGGAATGGTCATTTGACACTGGATTGATTAAAACAGTAACAAATGACTCCCTGCCAGTTGTCATGTGCGTCTTCATCTAATTGTGCTGTTTTCCTTTCTTCTCCTTCATTTAATAATAAGAACTAGAAATTAAAACTAGAATCCATCAGGTCATTTTAGATTTGTGAACAAATATTCATGATCTCCTTGGAAACTGAACAAAGGTGCACTTCCTATAGGACCTTCCTGATTGCTGCTTATTTTTAGATAAGCTTTTCTTATTCAACCATCTTTTCCTTGGTTCAGTCAAGTGTGCCTCTGCTTTTTCATGTAAGACTCAGGCTACCGTGTATCAGCTGAGTTGCCATTGCTCCTAAGGTGTACAGTCATTCTTGGTCCCAAATAAGAGAAAATAAGAACATTGACAGAGAGCTCTTGCTGATTTAGCTGGAGCAGTTTAAGAAGTTAGCCTTCAGGAGCTTTCCACTTGAATGGCAGAGCATGACTTTCATATTCTGTGAACAATGCTACAGGTGTCAAGACCTAGCTAGGTGTCGAAGACCTTGCTGAAACCTCTGTAACAGTGGCTGATGCTCTTGTGCCTTAGTTTAAGAGTACACCTGCAAATGGAAGTTGCCAGAGAGTGAAACTGTCAGTGTTTTGTTTCAATTTTGGTAAGCAGTTGCAGCCATGGCCACAGTTGTTTCAGAGCATCTCCACTGTAGGCCAGTACTGGTTCAGAGACCAGTTTGATAACCCCGGACTCATCCAAATCAGTTCTCACTGGAGACTGTGTGGGAAGGTGCTTTAGTCCCTATCTCCTGCATCACTGTCAGTGTCCAGCTTTTCCTGCAGCCCAGCGTGGCACTGTATGGCTCCTCACTGGCTTTTGGCGCATGGAGTTAAGGAGCTGCAGACCTCCCTTGCAGTGGGAATGTGACAGTGCGAAGTACAACGCAGGTACAGAAGACAGGAGCTACTCTTAAAGCTGCTACAGCTCTGTGTTCCTCTCTCCAGTAAAGCTATGCTTATATGCAGCTACCACAAAACTATGGAAACAAACATACACATGCATCTTTGCAGAGGGATGCTCTGCTAAAATTTGTAGAACAACAGAATTGAAGGTTACAACACATAGGAATCCAAGAAATGGACCATCTCACCCTGGAACAATTTATTTAGAGCTCAGCTTATGAAAGTTTGGAAAGTCCCTGTGCTGGATAAGTCTCTAGCTGGGGCTGCAGGATAGCTTGGCATTGGAGCACAGATGTGAGATTTTACACTGCCCATGCTGGTGATAGATTTGGCAATTTAAAGCTATAGCCATGCTGCAGGCCTTTGCGCAAGCAATTCGTTTGTTAAAACTTCTAGTAACCTCATTTTCAAAAAATGCACAACCTGATATTCTGTGGGTTCTTTGAAATCAAAAGGTGAGTACTCAGAACATCTTGGGACCTTTTGTTTGGCTGGTGTAATGTAGGTGCCTGTGAAAAGCCTGTGCAGCAATGTCTGATACAACTTTTACATCTGCTCAGTCATCTTTTTGAACTTTGGTGGTATTGTTATTGCATTTTCTTTTTTTTTCTTTTTTTTTTTTTTTTTACACCTCCCCTTTTAGTATACTTCTCTTTGACTAAGTAGCCTACTTTTGCATTTTCACTGGGATTTGTCCATTTGTCTGGGGTGTATTCTAACTAGGTCTTTAATTTATGTGAGTGGGAGGCAGAGTTCCTTATAGAAAATATTACCTGGGTTTACTTTAAATCTCATCCCCCACAGAGCTGAGCTCCTGGGAGCTCAGTGCTGCAGCACCCACCACGTTGTGATCCTGTGTGCGGGCAGTGAGTGGTGCTGATGGTTAAGTTCATCATTTTTCAAAATGTTTACAAGCATTATTTTCAACATTGAGCGGAGAATTGTGCTTAAGGCATTGTTGGTAAATTACTGGTTCTTTGAGGTGCATGGAAGACACAGAATTAATGATTTTGTAATTAAGCAAATGCCTTGAGGTCACTTCTGTCTCATTCATTTTGTTGAAACTGGTGTTTAGTTTTTATGCATTTGTAAGCTAGCTTTAGTAAGAAAATGGAGAGGTACAGTGTTATTACTTTAGGTTGAACTGTGACTACCTGCCTCAAATGTACAGTATGTTTTTGCAATATTTGACTATGCCTGTCTACTGTATCTTGTTGCAGTTTACCCTTGTTGGCAAGGTGTTTCCTCTTAAGTCTGCATCACGGATCTTGTCTTTCCTTCCATGCAGAACGAGCCTCTGGCTCTTTGTTGCATTCAGTACATTGTAATGAGAAACCGCTGCAGTGAGTGGAATAAATTCTGGATTTGCTGGGCAGTCAGTGTATTTTTCCTTCTCTTTTTCTGGTTTTTTTTGGTTGTGCTTATGTGACACATTAGTTTGCTGTTTCTCTTACATGCATGGTGTGCCCTTCATGTGTTCTAAAATAACTTTTCAGTGTTGCTGGGTAGTTGCTTCATTTTTCAGTTGCACATGTTTCATTGATTTCTAAGACCACACCACAGTGTCACACTTAGGAGGGCTAGAAAATATTAAAAGATTTTTATCAAACAATAGATGTTATACACAATGAATTTCCTCAGCATTGCTTGATTCCCTTTGCCTTTGATTGTAGACTGTTTAGTAATATGCTTTTGTAAAGCTGTAAACTGTGCTTTTATCTCTTTCTCCTCCCCTGCCCCCCCCCTTTTTTTTCCCCTGTACCATAGATAATTCAGTGCATATCAGAAATAAACATTGAAGGAGATGCCTGCTGGAAAGAGGCATGTAGGAAGAGTGAGTTTTCTCATTAAAGTTGCAGCAATTAGTATTTAAATTACGGGAATTAGTTCCACTGAAGGGACAATACTGTTGACATAAATATCCTTGCAACACTGAAAGGAACATAATTCTGCTTACAAATATATTTACATTTAGGAAAGAACCAATTAAATTTTACACAAGGAAATGTTTTAGTTGGATTCCTATGGAATGCATTCTTATAGCAATTAATAGTGTGTTTGGTTTCCCTTCGCAACTTCCTGTTCTTCCAAACGGTCTGTTTTCTGTAAACTGATTCATATAGATCAGGTGATATGAGGGTCTGTCTTCAAAATTTCTAATTGAAACTAATTTCAAAATTTAAACTAATTCCTATGCAAGGAAAAGTATTTTTGGCAGATGCCGTAGCCCAAGGCTGCAAGATGAAGAAATGTAACATGGCAATTGTGAGATGTTTAATCATATTAGAATGCTTGCAAGCAAAATACTGCATCTGAGCTTTAGTTCTCTAATGGTATCTCCTTTTTCTGAAAGGGAGCATTAATTAGCAGAGAGCAGGTTATAGTGAAATGTATTGAGTATGTGCAATGAAATTACAATGGAAAAATGCCTGGTTTAGATGATTTGAAGTTTGATGGAATTAAATCTTCAAAGATACAGAGAATAAACAAATTATTTAGTCCTTGTCTCATTTATCTCTCAATTTCAATTTAGGTTAGTGGCAGCATGACATTTAATTATGTTCTTAAACAAGACTAGGCTGTAGAAAAAAAGGATGAATGAACAGTAGATGGCGATAATGCAACACGTAGAGATAAAGTATTGCTAAAACCCCCCTACATTCACAGGTATTTAGTCTGTGTCCCATAATAATTTTAAATAATTTTCCTGAGCAGATGCAAATTTCTTCAGTTCAATCACAGTCTATTAGTATTTGATTTAGAGCTGAAATGTATGAATAGAGTATAAATATAATTACATTTTATTTTTTCGTATCTGGCAAGGAAAAAAATTCTGGGTTTCAAAAACATAGTTTTAGAGGAAAATTCTTCCTTTATTAGTCAACGTCCACTTTTATTTTGTAATTTTTAATCAATGTAGATGACAACCCAAAATGTCCCAAAGAATTATTCAAAATAAATACATTTGAATATCTAAATAAATAGTGTTAATCAATGCTTTTGTGCAATAGTAATATGGCTTGTTCAGTTCTGTGGAGGATAACGCAAGTACTCTGCTTTGCTTTATAATTATTGATTTTTTTCCCAACGTTGGCACATATGGCTGACCAAAAATAATTTAAAGTATGCCCCTTTGTATATATGAGATTTTGCTCAGTGCAGAAGAAAATGATACAAGCTCTATTCCTTGAAGCTAATTTATTTCAACAGTCTTGTCTTTCATGATCTTGTACCAGAAAATATATTTTCATTTCTTTGGGATACTAATTAGGAACTGTTAATTTTCAAATAACTGTAAACTGTTTACATCATGAGCTGAACCATTCAGTGGTAGTGCATATGTTAAAGCATTTGAAAATTAGGCATCTCAAAAAAATGTTTGTAGGTGCTATAATTGTGAGTTGCTAATGGAAATGAAAAGTGAATCATCCATTTCACTTGTAAATTTATGAAATCTCATCACCATTCAAAGATATTTAAGCACTGTTAAATTCTTTAAAGGGCTTATTCAGAAAATGAAATTATATTTAATCCATGTACGGATATTACAGTGCTCAAATGACGATTGAATTCTTAGTGGTTAACTCGGGTATTATCATAGAATCATTTAGGCCGGAAAAGACCTTTAAGATATCTAGTCCAACCATAAACCTAACGCTGCCAAGTCCACCACTAAACCATGTCCCCAAGCACCACACCTACAGGGCTTTGAAATACCTCCAGGGATGGGGACTCAACCACTTCCCTGGGCAGCATGCTCCAATGCCTGACAATCCTTTTGGTGAAGAAATTTTTCCTAAGATCCAATCTAAACCTCCCCTGGTGCAACTTGAGGCTGTTTCCTCTCACTTGTTACTTGGGAGAAGAGACCCACAGCCACCCACCTCACTAGAACCTCTTTTCAGGTAGTTGTACAGAGCAATAAGGTCTCCCCTCAGACTCCTTTTCTCCAGACTAAACAACCCAAATTTCCTCAGCTGCTCCTCATAAGACTTGTGCTCTAGACACTTCACCAGCTTCGTTGCCCTTCTCTGAACACGCTCCAGCACCTCAATGTCTTTCTTGTATTGAGGGACCCAAAACTGGACACAGTATTCCAGGTGCAGCCTCACCAGTGCCGAGTACAGGGGCATGATCACTTCCCTGCTCCTGCTGGCCACACCATTCCTGATACAAGCCAGGATACTGTTGGCCTTCTTGGCCACCTGGGCACACTGCTGGCTCATATTCAGCTGGCTGTCAACCAACACCCCAAGGTCCTTTTCTGCCAGGCAGCTTTCCAGCCACTCTTCCCCAATCCAGTAATGTTGCATGGGGTTGTTGTGACCCAAGTGCAGGACCTGGCACTTGGCCTTGTTGAATCTCATACAATTGGCATCAGCCCATCAGTCCAGCCTGTCCAGATCCCTCTCTAGAGCCTTCCTACCCTCAAGCATACTAACACTCCCGCCCAACTTGGTGTCATCTGCAAAAATTAGTTCTTGATGTTTATGAATGTTCGTGAACAGCATGAAGAGGCTATTGTGGAGGGTAGTAAAAAACGATCATTGACAATTGTTATGGCTTTACTACTAAATCGATAGTGTTCATGGGAATGACAAAAGAGGCCCAACATTTGATTTAGGGAATTGTGGAGCAATACTTGGGTTTGAAATGGGTTTATGGCTTGAGTCATAAATCAGTAACAGCTATAGGAATGATAAAAGGAGCCCAACATTTGATTTAAGAAGTTTTGTAGTAATACTTAGGTTTGAAATGTTTTGGCTAATAAGTAAACGTATATATGTAAGTAGGAATAGCAAACAGCACTCATTGTTTGTTTTTCATTTGAAGTGTGGTAATCTTCTTGATTTTCCCACAGAAATCAAGTGCTCTTAATTTACTGTGAGTGTTTCTTTCCTTAACTAAAACCAAGTATTCATTCTAGGTAGGACTGATTTGTGTATGCTGACTTTTTGCATTTCATGGTGTCACCAGCTCCTCCTTTCCCTAACAGATGAATGAATGTCTTTAAATTATCTGAGTATGCAGATAATGGTGCTCCAGATATAATGGATAAAATGTAAAGAATGATTCTTTTCATTTTTGATACTAAGCTGTAAAATGCAGGAAAGCCAATCACTGACACCAGGCAGAGAAATCTGGTAAGATTATTAGTTACAGGATAGCTGTATGTATGATGGGTAAGGATTAGGTGAAAATTACAATGGAACTAGAAGACCAGCCTAAGTGAGGGAAGTAGATTCCAGGCAGTAGGGTGCCATATAACGTGTAAAGTATCTCAATTGTAAATAAAATCTAGATGTGCAAACATGAGAGGTCTGAAAGGAAACGTGAGGAAACTATAACAGTGGGCAAGTAACTTTACATGAGGAGTACCTCATGTGCACAGTGGAATGTCAAATGAAAGGGAATCTGTTAGGTCTGGATGTAAACTGTACAGAAAGGACAGTTAAAGTTGGGGACAGATAGGACTATATATAAAAAATTAGATTCCAGTAATATATTTTTGGTGTGGAAGCTATCAACAAAAATCTAAAATTATGATTTTAGAACTACACTGTTGGCTGTAACACGCAAATCTCATCAACTGTATGATATTCTAGAAAGCAGCTGACTCTGAGAAGCAGTAGTGATGGGTGACTTCATCTTGTCTGTATGCAGATGGTGTCCTTGTTACTGAATTTCCCAAACAAACAGTTTTAGTACACTAGAAGCTGTTGTGCAGACAGGACTTGTGCATGCAGGTTGTTGCCTGTTCATCATTTTTGTCCCATTTGTAGTATCATACCTTCTCCATTTGCCATTTGATAAATAGAATTGAAGACATTATTAATTAGACAAGCACTCCTTTTATTTATTGTTTATGACTAATTTGAGATCCAATTGCAGATGAGGTGATACAGTTTTACAGAGTTGCAGGTGGTCCTTGTACTGAGGAGTTAGGAGGGTGAAGAGGTAGTCCTCCAAAGGTCAGAGTGGATAGAAATACAATACACAGTTAATAGGTTATGCCACAACTCTCTGTATTGAATTCAGGATGACTTGGAAATATAAACTATATGGAATGATAAATTCCCAGCTTTGCACACTCATTACTTGCTAGCAGACCTTGCTAATGTCAGGCTGTAATTAACTGAACGACTGCCTGTGTAAAATGAATTTTCTATTTAATTAAAACCTTCAGATTTTGATCATGTATTCCTAGAGCACACCCTCTCTGTTGCGTTTTGACCTATTTATTCTTGACATGAAAAGAGTTATATTTCTTTTACTTAATTATCGGCAAGCAAATGTACCTAGTCAATAATTCATGTTGCAGTTTACTCAATAAATGAGTGAGTTTTGAGAAAGGCTGCCTTCTTTTAAGAATTGCATCTGATCCAATAAACCAAATTATATAATAATAAAGTATGTCATCAATGTAAACAAATACCAGATGGGTTGTAAAACATTTAATTTTAGATCAGTGCAAATAGACTGAGATAAACACTGCTGTGGCATATTGTCAGTCACTGGTAAAGCTCAGAAAGGATTCCCACTGGGTGTCCGATCCTGTATCCTGGAGGATTCCACCTTCATGCTTGTTTTTCTCTTGTTTTAAGTCTTGCTCTATTTATCCCCATTTGCTCCACATTATTGTGCTTTCAGACACGGTGTGCTGGCCTGGCTGCGTTTCAAAGTGTGACAATGCAAGGCAGCAAGGTTTTCCTAACGAAAGCCAGAAGGTGTTCCTGGGGAAGGTCTGGGAGCCTGCCGAGGCAGAGCGGTTGCTTTCTGTATTGGGGGGAGTGGACTTACCTCTCATGTTATTTTCCCACCCTGGGGGGATGGATACTGTTACCTGTACCAGACCTAGCTTCTTCCAGGATGGATGTAAATAGTGACAGCCAGTGCTTTTTACTCTTAAGATGCAAATGCATTCGCACCAAGACTCTTTCAGTTATGGTCAGTTCAAGGTCAAGTTTGAAGTGTCTTTGTGCTATTAAATTGCAAGGCTAGGTTTTTTTTTCCACACAGTTAAAATCTTTTGTTCTGTATTTAAGATATCTGCTAGCACTTCTGCAACAAAGTTTTCTAGTTGTGTGTTCACTGACGTTTTATCTTATCTTTAGGGACATGGTTTAGTGGTGGACTTGGCAGTGTTAGGTTTGCAGTTGGACTCGATAATCTTAAAGGTCTTTTCCAACCTAAATGATTCTATTATTCTATGATCTGCTCATGTGTCTGTATTCTAAATTAAATGGAATTCATAATAATAAATAAACTTAAATTAGTACCTCTCTTTTTAGCGTTTTATCAAAAGGGGGTAGTTTTAAGTGTTGTATTTGGAGGACATCCACATTTTAGTGATTTTACTTGTTTTTCTGTATGTGCCACCTAAATCTATGATTTCTTAGTTTCATGCAAATAGTTTTGGACCTTTTAAATCCTGCTTAATACTTGAGCCTAAGTGGCAGAAAATATAGGGGAAGTTTTTATGAAAAAACTTGACTTAAAGATGGACCTGTATACTCCAGATGGAGTCTTGACAAAATCTTAGGAGAGTCTATTATTCCCAATATCCATAATAAGCTTTCATGTCACATGCTTCAAAAGGTTTGTTTAAAATACTTCATGTTACCTAACTACATGTCTCTAAACTGTTCAATGCATGCAGATTTTCAGCAGATGATACACAAGTACAATGGCTGAGTTACGAGCAGTGATAACTTTTTATTATAAGCCAGCGTTAAAATGCAGGTTGGATCATATAAACAGAAACACTTTATCTCCTTTGAAGTGTAGGGCTGGGCTCTCTTGGTAGAGGGGAAGTGCAGTCAGGATTGTTTAGCTAAGAAAAGTGTGTTGGTTTCTTATGATTACTAACTTTCTTTTTTTTTTTGATAGGCAGAAAGACTATCAGCTTATGGATCTATCAGCCTATTCAATATCACCAGGGATGCCAAATTTGAGTTATCTTAGGAGTCCTGTAAATCACAGAAAGTGCCCATTTTACGTGCCTGTTAGGGTAGAAGTTACTTGTGTAAATACTGAAATAGGGTAGAGTAAGTTTAAGCACTCTTTAAGTGCTTTATATATTGAAAAGTATAGCGAATTTACATAGATGAAATTCTGACTGAAGACTTTCAGCTTCATTGTTTTTCTTCTAAAGTTATCAGAAAAGAGTCACTTTAGATCTGGAGACTGTTCTTCATTTTCTCTCTGAGACTTCTGAGACCCTGAAATAACTTCTTTGTCAATACTTACTCAATGTAGATGTTTTTAAATTTGTATTTTTAATTTTTAAGCACATTTACTAAAGTAGATATCAGAAGCTTTGCAGGAAGTATAGACTCAGTTTGTTGTCTTAAACTCAGTAAAATCAAACCTTATCTACATGCGGAAACAGTACATACATATACCAGTGGCACGCAGATATGCTTAATCTCGATTGCATCACAAAAGTTTTCTTTCTAGATGCGAATGACTTCCAGTTCTTTATATGAATTAGCATTGTGTCACAGAAAACCAATGCCTTATTTAGAAACGTACATTTCCCTGATTTGTGCTTCTGGGAATTAATGTTAATAAGAAAAACACCTGTCGTCTTGTCTGACAGCTGATGACATCGTCAGAATCACTGAGTGACTAAGATGACAAGCTATCCTTACACATCAACACATCAGGCTTTTATTGCTGTCTTGGGTATACAAGAAACTTGTATTAAGTGGTGTTTAACAAGGACTCATTCTGTTTGTCAGTTCTTTGACACGATCTATATGAAGGAAGGAATAATGTCCCCATGTCAACTGCAGATGAGAAGATTGGAGTAGGTATTACCTGTCTCTGTAGCAGGAAGCTTGTCTGTAGAGATGCAGACAAATCAAATGGCATGGTATTTTCATCACACTGCCAGATGAGGATTAGGCAAGTTTATGTAAAAATTCATGCATTGTTAGTCAGAAACTGATGGTTGAGATTTAGGAAGAAATTTTCTTATGAAGAAATACAGCTTTTTTTCCTTAGATCAAGTGAATTACTGTGGTTTTATCGCTGTCATGTTTAACTACTGTGACTTTACAACCATGCAGGATTGAACGGGAAATTACTAAAAGCACTGTGAAGACATCCCTTCAGTGTGGAACTTACCTTCCATGTATTCAAAAGTTACTGGAAATTCATCACTTTGTTTCAGTTAAATACCATGATCATAGAATCATAGAATGCTTTGGGTTGGAAGGGACCTTTAGAGACCATCTAGCCCAACCCCCCTGCAATGAGCAGGGACATCTTTAACCAGATCAGGTTGCTCAGAGCCCCATCCAACCTGACCTTGAATGTTGCCAGGGATGGGGCCTCTACCACCTCTCTGGGCAACCTGTTCCAGTGCTTCACCACCCTCATTGTAAAAAAATTCTTTCTAATGTCTATTCTAAATCTATTCTTCTTTAGTTTAAATCCATTATTCCTTGTCCTGTCACAACAGGCCTTGCTAAAAAGATTCTCCCCATCTTTCGTGTAGGCTCCCTTTAAGTACTGGAAGGTCACAATAAGGTCTCCTCGCAGCCTTCTCTTCTCCAGGCTGAACAACCCCAACTCTCTCAGCCTCATAGGAGAGGTGTTGCAGCCCTCGGATCATTTTGGTGGCCCTCTTCTGGACCCACTCCAACAGGTCCATGTCCTTCTTGTGCTGAGGGCCCCAGATCTGGATGCAGTACTCCAGGTGAGGTCTCACCAGAGCAGAGTAGAGAGGCAGAATCACCTCCCTCGACCTGCTGGCCACGATATTCTCTAATAGTCTCAAACAGCTCCTTCAGACATAGACCAATGATCCATTCTTCAGCAGCTGGTAAAGTAGATGGAAATGGCATACCTTTGTGTGATGTATGCCTCTTCTAAGCATTTCATCAGGAAGATCCCAGCAAAATATGCTTCCTCGTAGTGCCCTGCACTAAGGGTTTCTTTCTAGGACAAGTTGACAGTAAACTCCAGAATTAGGTTTTGGCCACAAATCCAGATTTGCACTTTCCACTTAGGTGTTCAGGTGAAGGGCAGACTGATCTTTAGAAAAAAAATACACATCCTGATTTTATCACCAGAAAAACAGTCACAGAAATACTACCCTCTGTGTGATTTTTCTCATGCCTCCATGGAGAGACTTTGACAGAACCAGCAAAACCAGTTTCTTGCTACTCCTTAATTCATGTGTGGATCTTGAGCATATGCTCTGAGTGGGTTTGAAATCACTTAGATTTGATATTTTGTTTATGTTTATTATTATGCACTAATCCATAGCACTGAAAACGTCATGAAGAAAACAGTACAGTAAGGAGTTAGTGGGAAAAATATTTCAAAATAGTTTTTTTAAATGTTGCTTAATTGCTATGGTGACTAGCATATTTATTTGCATGTTAATGCATTCTCTTTGTTAACCCATATTTGCCTCATATTACAGAATCACAGAATGGTTGGGGTTGGAAGGGACCTCTGGAGATCATCTAGTCCAACCCCTCTGCTAAAGCAGGTTCACCTGGAGCACGTTGCATAGGATCGCGTCCAGGCGGGTTTTGAATATCTCCAGAGAAGGAGATATTTCATCATTTCATGTTGCCAAGTACTTGGTTAATGTTGTTATTTTGCATTTAAAGAAATTGTGATGGGTTTTTGAGCAGTATGTGATTTTCTATTTTTCTATTTTTATTAATATAAAGATTTCTTGTTTTCCTCTAGAAAGGTTCTAAAGGAAATCTCTGTTGGTGACCTGAAGCCTAATGAAACAGTTGAAGCAAATCTGGAAGCACAACTACTCTCCAAATTAGACCACCCAGCCATCGTCAAATTTTATGCAAGCTTTGTGGAGCAGGATAGTTTCTGCATTATCACTGAATACTGTGAGGTGAGACTTGTAGATGACTTTGAAGAAATTTGACAGAATGTGTGCATTAAAATAGGGTCTTAAAAGAAACCCAGCCCAGTTTTCTTTAATGTTTTAGTATGGATTTTACTCTTATTTCTTACTTGTGGTATCACCTGCTACTTGTCAGGCATATTTCAAATAAGCAATGTTACCTGCTCACATGACACTCATAGCTCATAGACAAACAAACCAGAGAAGAGGAAATTTTAAACACAAGTTCATTTCATTCACTATAATCAGTATTACAAGAAAGACTTAAATGCAGACACATTACTAGGTCTGTGGGCGAGCTCAGAAAGGTTTTACTTCTTATATGCTACTGATAGGTAAGAGAGGATGAAACTGGGAGTACAGGAGCACGGTATGACATCTGATGTAAATGAGGAAGGGAAAACTTGCTTGTGATTTGGAGGTGATTACAAGAAGCTCAAGCCTGATCATATGGATAATGAGTTTGGTAGCAGCATTGGCTTTATGAAGTGGAGAATACTATGAGTCAAAGACCAGAGTTTAGATGATATGAAAAATATTAAAGCAGGATATACTACAGTATAGCTACCATTTTTTTTTGCTCCAGCATTTGGTTTAAAAACATATTGATGAAATCTGTCTTAAGGCTTTAAAATAAGAATTTATACATATTTAAGTGAGCTTTTTAAGAGTTTATATAAAACAAGTGCCTACTTTCTATTAAATATAGATGTGCTGTTTTAAAAAATATAAGCTTTTATACATACAGTGATCTTTTTATGAAACTGTGAAGCAGACTTTTCAGTTGTGCTCTGCTAGACATCTGAAATGCTTTGGAAGCTAGTGACCTTGGACTACTGGGTTACCTGTCCACCAATCAGACGGGTATTAACTAATCACATTTCTGCAAGCATTCAGCTTTGGTGTGAATAATTAAAGTACTATTCCTGCCAGTCACTGCTTCTGTAGAAACTTTCTTTGATGACAGTTAACTGCCTATTTGTTGCTGGGATTTTTTAAAATTAAATCTCAAGTGTTCAGTTCTGTTATGCAGTCTGACTATTTGTTCACATATTGTTTTAACACCCATGCAGAAGCTCTTTGCATCATTCCCTGAATATCTGACAGCTGGGGCTTGATGGAAATTTGGTATTGCCAGTTTTCTGTGGAAATCCAGAGCTCAGAACTGAAGGATTATTCTAACTGCCCAGATATTCCCGTGCACTAAGATTCCTTTTCTCTCTACCAGTGGTAGAAAGTGGCCCAACACCAGGTCAGTTAAACCTATGGGAATAAAGGAGCCTCTTTCAGCAGCATTATAGAACTGGGCTAGTGGCTTTGGTCCACTGCTTTTTTCTTTTTTCTTTTATTTTTTTTCTTTTTTCCATCTGGAATAAAGTTATAGGTGAATAAAAAAGAGCATGAAAGCAATCGCCATAGTAATCACAAGCTGCTGCAACACCCCTTGGAATTTTTTTTATTCAGGCAATGTAAACTACCCTGCATGAAAACATTTCAGTGTGGAGTTACCCTAGGATCCAGGAGCCATGTACTCAAATACATGAGAATGTGTCAGAGCGAGGCAAATGAAGGAGGAGAAAATCAATGCATTGGCGATGCAGGTGAATCTTTTCAGTTTTGAGTCTGCTAGGTCAGGCCAGAATGACAGTGGGTCCACTAGGATGTGCTTCTGAGACTTTCCAAAAAGGATGTACTATGTAGTGTCATCGCATTTAAGCAATTACAAAGTATTTAATCAAATGTTCAGACAAAGAAAGTACAAAGCAAGGTTTCACACAGTGCTATAAAGTTTCTTTTCTATTTTAGTGGGAGTATTTCCAGAAGGAATACTTTTGTATTTACTTATCTATAGCCTGCCTTTATATGTGGTGGGCTTTGGATCTTTTTACCTCCAAGATGCCTGTTTAAATCGTGCATGAATTGAGAATGAGAAAAATGTATTGCTACCTGATCCTTGTTTGGAAAGTCTAGTACATTCAATTTCTCATGCATGGAATAATTACCAGATTGGCAGTAATTGGTACTCTTGGGCAGAACTCAAAATAAAGAATAAACATTAAGTTGGCATGGAAACAGAATTACCCTCTGAGCCTTATTCTGTTTTCTCCAAAGTACTGTGACTTATTCATTAGCCACAGTACTTTGTTCATTCTTGTATGAGTAGCACAGAGTGAGCCCACAATGCAGCTGCCCCGTGCTATACCTGTCCTGTGAACAAAAGAGAACATTGGTCTCCATTGCTCAGCTTGTCGTCTTTTATTATACCTGAATTAACTCAAAATTATAGAAAAGAAGTATATGTGTTCTGTTTTCATCTTCTTGTTGAGCTTCTTTGGCAGTTTTCCCGAATCAAAATCTTACAGGCAATATAAACATTGTCAGATAAGTCAGATTTCAAACAAAAATGCCTTCATGAACCTTGGATTTAATTTTGTAACATAAATTGAGCTTCAATGAAATACAGTTTTTATAAGGTAGTTACTTTAAAAGTTGCATCATTTTAATACAACATAAACCAGAACTAGTTGTACTTTCCCCCAAACAATTATTTCTGTCTCTTCACTGTGGTCACAGCTGTGATGTGAGTATACATATGCTAAGGAAATCTGGGCAAAAGGAATAACTAAAGCAATCAGTGTCTGTTCACATTATCAGCTCTAGAAGCTAAGCTGTTTTAAGTAAGTTACTGGTGTATTTGATACTCTTGACATTTAAATAAAAACTGCAGCTTGGAAATGCCCTATGTACTTAATTTGTTAAATTCCTTATGAACTTCATTATACTGACCTCCCAAAATGCAAAACTGGGTTAACAAACTTCTTCAGAGTTTCATGGCAGCAGTATTTCAGCAAATCTTTTATGATACATTTTTGTTTTCCTTTTTTAGACACAAAATCAAGGTTAAATTAATTGTAGGACATTGAGACCAATCTTCACTGCTTGAAGGTAAAAATCCATACAGTTACTTGAGGGCACCTGTAGTACTTTATTCAACTGCTTTTGTGTTCCTTAGACCTTTTGAAGGAAATGTCCCCCAACTTAAGACAGTACCCACCAGCCTAACTCTGTAGGTCCTACACTTCTTTTCTTTGCATTTTTCATGGCCATGTTTATAGAGGACATATAGGGACAGGGAGAAACGGTGATTGGAGCCTGCTGCACTTCATCTGTCTTCACCTGGATAGTATATAGTCCCTTGAGGCCAGCAGCCAGCTGACACATGTTTGAACAGCCCCTGAGTCATGGGCTATTGCTGCAGTTGGCTCTGGATGGTCTGGGGGAGCCATCTGGAATAGGTGAGTCATTATTTTTGAGGTGTGTGAGTAGGCTCAGATACAGCCCATCTGGTTGCCATGCAGCAGAGTATCCAGCAACACTTTTTCTTTCTTTGCTCCACTGCAAGCAACTGGGGGGAAGCTGTTGAACATTTGGAGTTGCAAAGGGGAAGCAGCTGCTGAGAGCTCCAAGTTCCCAGAAGAGCTTCTCTCTGGGCTGCAGCAGGGAGCCAGATGGAGAACTGAAGCCATATTCCCTTCCCTAGTGAATGAGATGAATCAGACATTTCAATTAAAAAATTGCAGGACATTGTCAGGGAACACATTTTTCATACATAACAAAACTTATTTTCTTTTTTTTTAACACACTCACTCTTGAATGTTGTAACTTAGAACTTCAGGGACCACAGAAATTACTGTAAATTCATGTCAAAGCACAGGACAGAAATGTATGGATCTTCAAGGACAGAACCTGCTTATTTTGTAGCAGCAGTATGAAGCACTGTGGTGTTGTGAACAGAAAGACAAGAAATGCTGAAGAGATCATAAAATGTTGAGAGTCAACAGTGCAGAGGAGGGAAGGGTTGATGATGGGAAATGGTGGTACAGGTACATTTGTACAGGTTAAACTACTTTCTTGTATATGGCACATAAAACTTCTGATTTTATGCAGGATGTGTAATGTAAAAGTAATGATTTATGGAGAATAAGCTGTCCTGATGTAACGTATTAGTAGAGTATGATGAGACTCACAGTCCCTTTGCTCTGGGATTAGTTACCTCAACACAGTGCTTGCTACTAATGTATATTCTTGTAGACAAAATGTGTTTATTTTATAAACTGGGTAAACAACCAGCTGACAACCATCTGTCTATTTTTTAGCTAAATGAACAGTTTTCATGTAAGTCTCCTCAGAAATCTCTTTCATCATGCTGCTGTTCAACTGATTTTTCCAAATGTCTGACTTACAGTTTTCAAGTAGTCTTTCTGTGTATATTTTCTGGTTTATTTTCACTGCCTACTGTGTGCCATATTGCTCCATTTCTAGTGTTACTTCAAGATCAATTGTAGTTTTAACAAAGTTTTTACAATAACACTTGCTACAGATTCTTGAAGCTTTAATTCTACTTTGTTTCTGGCAAAAGTGAGTTTGGAAGAGGGACAACGTATCATGATTAAAGAGTCTGTATTTTAATTCTTAAGAGAACAGCATGGTTTCTTTGATGCTGACATGGCTGTTTCAGCATCATAAATGAGAGTGTCTCTTGACTGTGCAATGTTTGACTTAAGTGGAAATGCTTTTCCCAAATTTATAAACTTATTTGGACTGATTGGGGCAGATTCATTTTACTTGTCTTAGGTGTCTACATATTAGCTAGTCAATGTAGGCCCTCATCATAAAGCTTTGCAGAGAAATGGCATTTCTACAACATGATCCATCTCTTCCTAAGGTAGACAGCTAGAGAGCAGACATAATTGCACTGTACAGGTGCCTGTTCCTTTGTGTTAACCATAAAGGGAGTTCAAGGTGACCAGCTCAGATGTACATGTCTAAAGTTGGATGACATGAAGTGAGAACAGTTGAAAACTTTGATGATACTGTGTAACACTAAGAGAAAACTGACCTACTGTCCCTATGCAGTCGGATTGCTTGATCTCATTTTGATCCTCAGTTGTGCATGCTTTTGGTGCTGGGAGAGTTCAGAATTCATGCTCAAATGTTAATTTTACAGACTACGTGGTAGGGAGCCTGAAGGTCTAAGAAAATGGAGTCCTGTACTTTGATGAAGGAGAAGACATTTCAGAAACTTACTTTAAATGTACAAATATGTTGTGATATTTTTCAGGGTGGAGATCTAGACTTTAAAATTCAAGAGTACAAAGAATCTGGGAAGATATTCACTCAAAGACAAGTAATAGACTGGTTTATACAGTTGTTACTCGGAGTCAACTATATGCATGAAAGGTACAGTCATTTAATATGAGAGCATTTAGCTTGGGAGGGGAGTGAGTAGACTTACTGACTAGCTGCAGTTATTTAAACAGAAATGAAAATGTATGGATTGCCTTGTATTGGTATAAAGTCCTGTTTACCAAACTGCTGTAGTATATGTTGTATACCTAAAGTGTAATTAATTTTCCATCCTGCAAGAACATTGTGTATTGTATCTTTTAGCAGCGCAGTGGTAGATTTCTTTCAGCATTAGACACGCCTTTTCTAAGAGCCAAGTGAAAAATTTAGCACACCAGAAATAGTTCAATATTATTAGAAGAAAACGGATTAAAATGTTAAAACAGTCAGCTTTTTCAAGGGGAGTCAACAAGGATCTCTTGCAGATATTTAATATGAAGAATCCAATATATATGCTTGATGTACTCCCCCTAAAATCAGTGAAGTTACGTACATACATTCTTTGAAAACAGACATTACTTTTAACATCCCATCAAAGAATAACCTAAAAAATTACTGCAGGTCATCCAGACAGTGATGTGTGAACATCACACTTCATTTGAGCAGGGGTAGATACAGGTGAATACCTACCTGGTTATCTCCATGAGTGTAGTCCTTGCCTGCAGTGTGATTTAGGCAGGCTGACTTCAGTGATTTAAACAGTTCCCTCATTGCCAGTGTACTGGACACGTGCATGAGTCCTGCCTGGTCCCCTTCCCGCGTCATCCAGTGCTGTCACCTTTGAGGTAGGTGGGACTATTTAGTGTGGTATGAGGGAGACAGGGTGCTGTGCTGAGCCAGGAGCAGAAGGCCCAGAATGCTGCCACCCATGTTGAGAGCTGGAGGAACGACTGAGCAAATGGGAATACCAGGCTCCTTTCCTAGCAGCTTTTCAGAAACAGTGAGCCAGTCAAAGTTAACCCGACTTTCAGCATCTTCTCCTTTCCTCCATCTCCTCCCTGTTGTTTTGGTAGCTCTGAAATGTCACGTTAATGAACAAGGCAGAGAATCCTTTCTAAAGAGCACTGTAGCCCAAAAGTCCAAGATTTTTCATCCTGCCAAGCTGAATTATTTGGACTACTATTCCTATTGAACTTATTGAACTTTCAGAAATAAGAATGTCATTGCTGCAAGGACTGTCTTAGCAGAGACTGAGGATGTCTGTCTGCAATCACCTGCAGGTTTTGGGGAGATAAGCTAATCTGCCTAAAATAATGGCCTAAATTATTAATACAGCCAGGGGGAGAGAAGATGTTTATGTTTGAAGAGTAGGTTACACCCAGAATCTGCAGATGAGTATTCAGTTTTTTTCAAGCTGAATGTAAACTAGAATTCATAGTCTTCTATCCTGTTGGAGTACTCAGAAAACAAAATTATTATGCACTAGATTGAAGGTGAAAACACCAAATTGATGTAGCTGTTTCAAATACCTTTCACAGCAGGCCTTGGGCCAAATTTGGCTGCCTGAACTTGAGTTGCAACAGAGCAGTAAGTAGAGATAGTAATCTATCACCAAGAACAACCATTTCTGAGTTGAGCTGAAGTTAAGCATGTGGGGTGCGTTTGACCTAAACTGATGCCTAATGAGTTTTTGCATCTACAGTGTCAGACTGTAGGGGGAAAAGGGCAGAGTGAATTGCTGTTCAGGATGCAAGAGCATTTTGGTTGCTAAATGCCAATTTATCTGGGGCTGGTACCTGAAGTCTCACCCCCACAGCCTGCAGTGATGAGAGCACAATGATGAGAGCACTCTTGGGATGCTGTGCTCTTCAGCATTCACCTCAGGCTGAAAGGACAGAGGGAAATGGAAATAAATGGAAATAAAAATCCTGACTGTTTAAACTAGCAGTGTTTTTTTTTTTTTTCCCGTCTCAAACTCCAATTTAACAATTTATCATTAAAAGTTTTGGTAATCTGGAAAGTCCACTTTTGGTGAAATCCTTTCTTTAATGTATGTTCTTAGAGGATGCATTGTGCAGACTAGTGCAGAATAATAACAACATTGCAGTTGGCCTAGATGGTCATTGTAGGTCCCTTCCAACAGAATTATTCTATTCTATTGTATAAGTTGTTATTTTTGTCTTTCATTTTCTGTATTTCCTCATGCCTCTCTTATCTCTTGTTTTCCCATATGTCCCTTTTGTCTACTCTTCTCTTTATTTTTCTCATCTTCTACTTGTTCTCAAATAAATCTTTTAAAAAAAATCTTATAAATAAACTTTCTTTGGTAAATACGTATATTAAATTACTGGGTTTCCTGAAAAGTAGTTAATTCTCCAGCGAAAGCAGCAATTTGATTTTCCAAACAGCATTTCATTTTCTCTCTTTGAATCATAGCTATTTAATAGCACCTCTCCAGACACATACAAATGACTTGACAGTTTTATTTTTATTTGCATTTCTTGTATTAACTGTTATTTGACTGTATGCACATTGGAAAATTTAATCTTTATCTTGTTAGTTTGGAGCCAAACAATAGCTTAAATGGAAAAGGTTAGGCTTAAAAGAATTTAAAACTACTTACAGAAATTAATTTGAATTACTGAAACATAATAACAGCCCTCTATGTATAGAGGAGTCATACATGATTTCTTCTAAACTGATATGGAAAAAAGCTGTAATATATGTTTGAACTATGTTTATTGCAAAGATAACTTTTCCCTAGAATTAGAAGCTTGAAGCACTTATTAGCTGTGGGTTGGGCTTCCTTGTGCTGTTCCTTAGAAAATCCAGCTGCTGTGGATGGAGTTTTTATTCCAGAGTAACAAAAAATGTTATTTCTGGTTTTAGACATAGACTATTAACTTGGTTGTCCTTGCACAGCTTTTGTTGAACTTCTGCACTTTTTGAAAACTCTTATGCTGGAAACTTATTTTAAAACAGGACTTTTTTTCTGCCTCAGACTGATTGTCTTTTCCTGTGATAATAAAGATTATACAGATTAGACATTCCTGTCTTTTACTTATGCTTCATAAATCCAAAAGGGGGCATGAATATCTTGTGATCATTATGCTATCTACTGGCTATTTTGCATAATTTGAAATATTTTTAAATTTTAAACTGGAAAGCTAAATTATCTAGAATTAAATGGATTCAATTGTGATCTGTCATTGATATAACCAGAGGGAGAAGTAAAGGAGCGGCAACATAGTTCAATGGTCTTATCTAGATGGATACAGCATGAAACCATCATCTAGCCTCTCTGGGCATACTTGTAGCCCATCACACATCAGTGCACAAAATTGATCCCACAGCAATCAGGCAATGAGGCCATTGATTCATTTAACCTCAATTTGAATAAAGCTGACCGTTATGTTATCTGTCACTTTGCTAATCTTTATGAACAATATGCCAACACAGAGATTTTTATAAGGTTATCGCTTATGCAAACAAATCTGTTGCTTTCAATGTACAGGATGGAAGGCTTTGCCCAAGTACTTTATCTGGATTTCATGTTGTCTTCCCTAGTACAGGATTCAGACTTCCCCAGAAACTCTTAATTCTCTAAATAGTTCTTCAGACAGAGGAAAGAGAAATTAATTGCTGAATATTTCACAGCAGTAAACTACTTCAGCTTCAATCAGCTTTACTTGCTGGTATGTTGCAGAGGAAGCTTTATTTAAGGAGGCTGCCCACAGCTCAGTGCTTCGTGCTGCTTTTTTATGACTACAAGACAGCAAGCGGGTACTCTATAGAAAATAGGTATGGGTATATTTATTGCACAAATTTGAAACTGTCTTAAGTGTTAATTTCTACCCAAAATATCAATAACCACTTCGCTGACTGTCAAGTTAGATTAAGTTTTGCTGGAGTCCAGTTAATTCATGTTACCTTTATAGGTCTGTCTCTTGCTACAACACAAAGTCATACTCTTTCTTAAACTAGATTTACGGTGCAGGCTCAGTGTTCTCTTACTAGAATTTAAGTAGTTGTTTCAGTTAAGGATTCAGCTTGTAACTTGTTTATCTTCTGACATATCCTGGCAGAATAAGGTGGCTTGCATCGAGAGACATCATCATGGGAAGTTCCAAAGAATCACCCCAAGTATTTCTTAGTCATATTAATATATAACAACATCTTATAATTATTGGTAATGCAAATAATTTGCATAACATCTTCATCAATGTGTTGCAAGTTTATATTAGCATTACATTCTAATGCAAACTAATGTGATCCAAACATCTTCTCTTTATCACCTTTTCAAACAATATGCTACTGAAAGCTCTCTGGATAGGTTTTTTTTATGTCAAGATACCTGCTATTCAAGTCACAGATATCCAGGAAACTTTTAGGTTCAAAGAGTCCGTGATTATATTTCTACAAAGAAATTTTAAAAAAAAAAGGGTTAAAACCCACCAACACTCAACAACAGTATGCAAGAAAAATCTAACTCAGTGAAGTCAAGTTCTTGCAAAGACTCCGTGTGATGAATGGTAAGGAAAGACTATGAATCTAAATTAACAGAGCAAGATTTATATAAAACTATGTGTATATATAGGCTTATGAAATAATAATGTATATCACCTTAGCTTAATTTCCTTACTGATGTAATGTATGCTAAGTGTACATGTATTGCTCAAGAAAGTTGCCGAATAGAGAAAAAAATATTTATAAACATCAGTGGAGGCATGATGAATAAAACTTCCATTTTTCCCAATGTGTAAACCTTTCTCTACAAGCATTACTTTCAGGACAAAAACTGGAAAGACTGCCATGAGAAGCGTAAAGAACTCTTGTTTATGTCCTACAAAAATGTTTCCTCTTTGTGCTCAGTCTATGTGCATACTAAAACATCTTCTAGTAGTTATTATTCACATTTTTTTCCCATTTGTGAACTGAGTATATTGAATTTAATGATTTTTTTTCTCTTCTTGCAAAAATTATTTTCAAATGAGCTGTGGACTAAATTGCTTATTTAAATTGTTCTGTAGAATATGTATTTTCTAGTCTTTATATGGAAACTTATTTTGGAAATAATTTCAGTATCTCAATACATAAGACTAATAATTCAATAAAATTTGAGATAATACTTGAAGATTGCTCAAGAACAATTAAAATCTATTACTATTTTTATTTTTCCTGCCCACATCTCAAGAATCTTAGAACCTTTGTTCCTTTCTTTATCTGTTCTAAATGGCTGAACAACTACTGCATTTGTATTAGCAAATACAGTTTCTGTAGCTAGTATGTACCAAATGCTGTTCTAACCTTCTCAGCAGAGCTGATAACTAATACTGTGTGTTATCAAGCTATAAGGAATTTAAAAGTGAATGTGTTCTAGTTTAGTTGAGGTTGTAGGGAACCCTTTTGGAAGAGTGATTAACAAGAATTAATTGAGAACATGTTTTGTATACTGTAGAGAGATTTTATTTTCCTAAGGGGATGGAGAATTACTGTCATACATTACGATTTCAAGAAATTGAGAAGATGCTGTTTGTCCCTGCGTGGTCTGTAGCTTATGATGTTGCTTCAGTCTTTGATGGAAAAATAAGTCTGTAAAAGCTAGTTGTTCTTTTTCTTCTCCTTTTGATCTCTGGCTTTGTAAAGTTCTTTTATCTTCCACATCATTACTGTAAAAATTTGAATTACTAGCCTAGTCTATATACATATTTGTCTTTCAAGTAATAAATTTTCTCTGAAGGAGAGTTCCCTGAGCTTTGAGAAACTCTTATTGCTGTTTTTCTCATCCTTTATTCTATTGTAAGACATCTCATTCTTCTGGCAGAAAATAAGATGTAGTGCTTTTAAGAAGAGCCAGATAGGAAGACTTGCCTTTCTCCCTTCCTCTGCAGCTCATGTTAAGCCTGTACCTGTATTCTCAAGCTGGGATCCCTGGGTGCATTTTTGTTATCCTGGCTGCTTACGCTCTCATCCTGGATGCGGGTGTCTGTGAATGCACCTCTGTGTTTATATGATGCTCTTTAATGCCATCATATGTGCATTGTCACTTAACAGGGTTAGACTTTAGCAGTGGTGGGCTGACCTTCCTAACAAGGAATGAAGATAAATACCTGAGATATTTGATACGTGACTGTGAATACTTCAAGTTGGATGAGGTTGAATTTCCTTTTATATTCCAGGCGAATACTTCACAGAGATTTGAAAGCCAAGAATATATTTTTGAAAAATAATCTTCTTAAAATTGGTGAGATTTCCATACTTCTTAAAGATGTATTTTAGTATGATAGAATAGTCCAGCAGACATTTTGTCAATAAGGAGATTTAAATAAAGCCATCTCTGATATAGCCTTTTGATTTGTGGTCAAATGTTTATTTGACAGTCAGACAAAAGAATAGGGACCTGGAATTCCCTGGAATAGGGAAGAATTACAGAAAATTGTTTTTTCCACGTTTTTAAATTCTGGCAGTTTTTTTGTAAAGTGTACAGTCATTGTATTGTGTCTAACAATAAACCCAAAGAGTTTGTATGAATAGATACAGATTTATGGAATTTATATGAATATTGTTTCTGCGGTTACTTTTAGGGGACTTTGGAGTTTCTCGTCTTTTGATGGGTTCATGTGATCTGGCAACTACATTTACTGGGACACCATACTACATGAGTCCAGAGGCACTGAAGCACCAGGGATATAACACAAAATCTGACATTTGGTGAGTAGTCAGCATGCTATTTCAGTTGGACTAGGCATTTCTTTTCTAGGTCAGTATTTGCCTTTATTTAGGAACTACTTATTTTTTTAAAAATGGCTCCCCCAGTAGGGTGCTAACACTTCTCCACTAAAATTATTACAGGACATTTGTGTCATATGTTGCACTTGGAAGGTTTGCTCTTTGTGTTAAGAAGCATGTAGTTTACTATTCTGGGTTACCTGGGACTTCAAAGTAGAGTAAGATTCAGGTCCAGTCTCTGCCATGACACAGGATGATTGTAGACAAAGTTCAGCATTTGCTAGGAAGGGGGAAATCTTTTTCTTTCTCATATTAAGAAAGATGAATGGAAAGAAGTAACTTTCTGTGAAACTTCCAAGTGGACAAGGAGTGATTCCTGGCTGAGAGGGAAGCAGAAGGACCTTCTTAGGAACTGAACGGAAAATCATTGGCAAATGCGAAAAGGAGGAAGTTACTTGGAAGGGGAGCTGAAAATGAGAACAACTGGAGTGTTAGGATAGAAGCAAAAAGGCACCTTTTATAAAAAAGGCTCAAAGATAGAAAGAAAAGTGTGAGTTCTACACTTGGCACAAATTCTCGAGATCAAGACTTCTGAGGTGATGATTAAATAATCAAGTTGAGAACCTGAGATCTGTTGAAAGACTTTAGGAAACCTTTAGATGTGCAGGTATTCCTGCAAGCTAAGATGACGAATGATTTTTGGAATGGGGAAAATATCTGCCTTGTTTATATGTGTGTCCTAAAACTTCTCATGTTTTAAGATGATGGTTAAAACTATTGTGTTTTTTAAATTCTGTCATAGTATTTTTTTATAAAATGTTCTTTGCTGCTTCTGTTAAGAGGTGTTCGTTTCTGTAGGTATGCTAATGTGAAGGTTCCTTTTTTATGAGTATTTCAAATCAGGAAATTTGCTTTGTAAAACATTTGACCACTAGAATGTATTTTGTTTACTTGATAATTTACTCTAGCTTCTGCTCAGTTCTGCCTTTTCAAGATATGTTTGTGACTGCAAGATATAATTCTAAAAGTTGAAAACATTTGTACCTTCAACTTGTAGCAGCCATTTTTCACAGTTAGCATGTTCAATCCAGTCAACGGATGTGTCGGGAATCTCATCTTATGGTCTCTGTAGCTGAACTGAGATGGATTTGACGTCAGTTTTCTCTCTTGATCATGTGTATCAAAACAAATCAGTTAATATGTGTGGTCAATAAAAATATATTGAGAGGAGATTTCAAAAGATGTCAAAACAAGTAAACAGACAGGAAAACCTGCCTTTTGTGCTCTATTACTGTAAAGAATAGCTTGTTTTATTGCAGTTGAAATGGAATGTAAAATATATATTGAAGTTCTATTTGTTGTTACAAATGTCAATCCTTACAAGTCATTGCAGTTGTACAGAGTAAATGAAAGAGGAATTTTGTCCAGTCTATTTGTAGATGATGTGTTGATCACCCTTTCAAAATTTAAAAAATAGCAGAAATATTCCTGCCTCTCCCCCCCTACCCCCGCAACAAGTCACTAGCTATTAGCTTTCTGCTATACCTTATGCATTTTGTAATCTTTCCAAAGCAGTACCCAGAGCACTCATCCAAGGGTGGAACTGCCTTCAGTAGGAGCTTCTTGGCCCTCACTGCAGGGGCACTAAGGAGGAGGTGTGCCCTGACTCACTAGACCCCCAGCCCACAAAGAACTACTCTTTCTGAGCCAAGAAACACTCTTTTGATCAGGACTCGTCAGCTACCATGACTCATATATTTGGTTGATACATTGGTCATTTAATCTCTTCATTTAATATTTTAATAATGATTCTGTTTGATTTTTTCTTTTTTTTTTGCATTTGCCCCATTTAACAGGGGCTGAAACACTAGAAATCCCTGAGCACCCAGGGGAATGCACCCTGGAGGCTCCAGGTGAGATTAAATCCTTGTGCAGCTTTGCAGGAAGTTCAGTTGCTTGTCAAGAAGTTGCCCAAGTCTTTTATGCATATTGAAGAGACGTTCTCTCTTCAGACTTGTCCTTCTGATCTCTAGCAGGACTCAAAGTATTGCACAGAAAAATTCAGAATTACAAGTGTTCTCATATTAAATGTAAGAAAACGTAAAATATCTTCTACGAAAGGCAGTTATTGCTGTCTCACTACGTTATCATGGTCATCTCAGTGTTCAGTCCACTTAATAATTTTTCATTGGAAAGACCTTAATTTATGCTGCATTAATGATGTGCTCTAAGGAGACATTGTGCTTTTCAGGTTCACTGAAATGTGCAACTGGCTCTTCAAAACTGGCTTGAATATTCACAGTACAGCAGCTGGTACAAGAAGTATCATCCTTTATAACCCAAGGTCAATAGATGGGAAAAAGCCTCATGTTTTACAGTTTTTACATACAGAAGAAGTTCTGCAATTAGGCTCAGAGAAGCTGCAATGTTTGTTTGTCCGCAGTTAAAATTTCAGAGCTGGAGTTCTTTGCTGTTCCATGCTTTATGTCAAACCTTAATTCACAGGAGGCAAATTAAAATTGTTGTCCGTGTTTTCCTTACCATCTCTGAGCCTGGACTGGCCAGGCAGCAAGTGAAAGCCTTAGCAGATGACACAGCCTGGGTTTTCCTCTTTTCCAGGCGAGGAGCTTCCTTGGGGAGCTGGTCTCAGTTCAGGAGTTCACCAACCCCTCTGCCCATCGGTGCTTCCCCGTAATGAGCCAGCAGATGGAGAAGAGTCAGTGCAGTGCCGGCAGCTGAGCTGAGACATTAACTAGTTCAAGAGGCCAGGACGGGTGCAGGATTAGCAAGTGGTGTGCGTGCATACACTTGGCCGATGGGACTCCCTTTTACATGAGCACAGCGTGACCCAGAGGCACTGCTGTGCCGGGGTCCTGGTGACCCTTCCTGGGCTTAGGCACTGCGTGCTGGGACTGGCACTGGTGTTGGGGGTTGACCAGTGTTCCAGTGCCACCAGCACTATGGCACTGCATTCTTGTGTCAAGCAAACTGAAGACTGTATGTGTCATTTTAAGGCATTTCTTAGGGTCAGGAAAGGTGAAGTCATGTGGTGGGACATGGTTGCAATCTGCTTCTCTGGGACAGTGAGTATTTTATAATTTATAGAAAACAGGGCACAGAGGGAGGCATGTGAAATAGCCAGTAGCCTGGTGGCTAAGATGGTCCCTGCTGGTGTGGGGGCCCGACGTTAGCGTTTCTGGTCTGAATCAGACAGAGCAGAGACCTTGGTCTGAACCTCTGATGTCCAGGAGGAGCAGCTGGGTTATTTTCAAACCCCTCCAGGCAAAAGTTTCATCAAACCTCTGTGGCTGACAAAGCCTCCAAACTTCTTGTTTAACCTAAGTTCATGTTCCAGTGACTCACTCTTTCACTGGAAAATGCCTGACCATCTCTGTACTTACAGGGACACAACAGGTACGACTCATCCCCTGTGTTAAACCACATGTGTATATATTAGATCCTTTGGCCTTAGGCTCATTTAGCCTACTAGTTCTTTTGTTTTACAAGGCATGCATGGTTATTATTTTGTTAATTTGGAGGGTTTTTCTGAAAAAATTGTTGGTAGGAAATAGTGGGTCAGAATCTACTCAGATTGCATCAATGTCATCCAGCTAAGACTGTTGAAGAATCATGGCAGAACAGGTCTCCCAGTATGGACAAATGCAGATGAGACCCATCAGCAATGTTATTAAGAAAGCAGAGATCCAGGGGGATTACACAAAAGTCTACCAACAAAGTAACAGCTTTTATTTCAGCCCATGCAGCGACTAAAAAAAATCACTCCAGCCCAAAAGATTTGGGTTTTGTGACATTAGGCTGAGAAGCCTCGGTGTCCTCTAACTCCCAGAACTATTTGAACAAAATGAAAACATTTCTTTCCAGGGAAGAGTAAATTAAAAGCAGGTACTTAGTGCATCCAGAGCAGTTGTGACTGCTCACTAATGCATTAGGTGAATGCTAACTTCTTATCTGAGCTTTTCTGAACAACAGGGATAGCTTTGTACTTTCCTTTATCTTCTTGCAACCTAAAAGCTCAGACTTACCAAATAAGTCAATGATAACTCCTTCAAATGGTCCTAAGCTAAAGGGTGCTGTTGTATCTTCCCCAGAGATCTCTCTTGTTCCAGAAAACTGTGATTCCCTTGGCACAAGGGCTCCCAACGAGTTTAGGTCCTGATTTTTTCATACTGGGAAGTGAGCATCGCTCTTGCCCATCCCAGAAACAATCTCCCTCTTCAGTTCCTGAATAACGTTATCCAGATTTGCCTGCCACTAGTAGTTAGCCTGTATTGCACCTGCAGTTTTTTGCAGGTTTTCTAACTGTGAGAGCTTGGGGTTTCTCAGATGAGACTCTGAAATCTGTACTGGCTGGGAGTCTGCCAAGGGTCAGTACCGGTCCTTGAGTGTAAATATTGAGTGCCTGTCCATGCAGTGGCTATTGTAACTGTATCATATTTTGTTTCTGAGTGGATGAGATAAAGTGTATGCAAACAGTTATCAGCAATAACATTTCTCTTTTCTTTTCAAAGCTATAAGCATATAAGGCAAACTCCATCCAGGAACTTTTCAAAGGATTTGTGCATAGTATATGTTACAAATTATTTCAGAGGCAGAAATGATAACAGAAATAATTTAGTTGAAAAACAAATGCTTTTTTTCACTTAGAGACTTAGCAAATTCTTTACAAGAGAGGTATAAATAACTTCCTTTTTGTATTCCAGAAACAAAGCAATGTCACAGTCACATTTAAATCCATTTAAAATCCATCAAGTATTGTCAGATTTTGACAGATGGTTTGTCTGTATGGGTTGGGTAAATTGGGCTTCCTACACCACAGATCTTGGGACTTCCATTTTAATTGTGCTTGCTTGTCTGTGTTTTTCACCCAATTTGTCTTTTTGTTTAATATTAACAGTCCAAAAATGGATTTTTTTTTATTGCCAAATTTTATGCAGAATAGTTACCAAAAATAGCAGTAAAAGCAGTGAAGATCTGAAAAGCAGTGTCTGAGAGAGTTGTGATGGTACATGTGTGGATGTACATATTCCTTATAGACTCTGGAGTCAGTAAATTCTTACGACCTTCTGGTACAACCAGACTGAGAGATACAAGCCACAAAGGGATATGCACTTAGATTATCTGTCTTTTGGAGTTTAATTTAAAAGCTAACTTGGATCTTACAGCCTTTGAAGGACTATAACATACAAAAAATCAGAAGATGTTAAAAGACAGCAGTGCTTATTTAAACAAGTATCACCAAAAACCTCAAGGTGTTTTCTCCTGAGAAGGGGAAGTTAGAGGTCTGTCAGTTGATATTGGAGAGAATACACTGAAGCCTGTCCAGACGCTCTGTTTTATGATGTAATTGAGCATAAGTGGCTTTGATGTGAAACGGTCATACATCAGTTTTGCTGAAATGAAGTGCTGTTAAGGACCTTTGTCAAACCTATTCACAAACATAGGGAGCAGTCAAACCAAATGCTCTGGCTGGATAGCTTAATGACCATTTTAGAACTTTAAAACACTGGCAGTTATACAAGCTAAGATTATAAAAATGATTAAATTGTATGTTTGGGTTGTGTGCGGATTGCTTGTGGGAATTGGGAAGTAATTTTCTCTTGCTGAATATGCTCCTTACAACATGCTTAGACCAGGACCGTAGAAACACAGCTGAGAAATGCAGTCTTGAGGCAAAAGCTTGGCGGTAACTCCCTTGGGCAATCGCAGCTCAGCAGCTGTCCTGGGAAGAAATAGTCTTGCTCTGGGACCCAGGGCAGCATTTGTCAGTTTACGAGGTATTTATTTCATTTCAAAGAATTGTATCTTGCAGTGAAAATGTTATTCTTTTTCCCTCTTTTATTTTTTTCTTTCATGGGACAGATGGGGTCTTCCCTGAGTAGCCTGTTCACGGCCCTGGCTGTAGCAGAATGCCCTCGGTGTTCTTTTCATCTTCATCCAAAGCCTCAGGTGTAGTCAGAGTACTAAATGAGATGAATAAATGGGCTTCCCTGATGTGGCAAATCTTCTGCTCCTAATGGCTCATTAAGCAATTTCTATATGCCAGAACCAAGCAGCCTCCAAAACAGATTGATTCTGCAAAAAGCAGTTATAGTACAGTCTGTCAGGTTGGGATTTTCCTTCCTTTTTTTCTTCCCTCTGGCTGGTTTCCATTTTTATTTGACGCTTTCAGATGCCATGTGTGCAGGGTTTTTTTGTTTTTAAGTATTTTCTCATGTAGTAATTATCTTGTTTCAGAGTTTGAACATACATCATAAATATAGATCATCATCTGTGTGTTACTGTTTACTGATTTTGGAAGTTTGAAAGCTGGTTGACAGTTAAATCTTCAAAAAACTAGGCAATTATTTATGTACCTCAGTAGTTGGTCTTTATGCAGTTGTTAGCAAAAATGTTCTGCTAATTGTTTTCACATCCTGCTTTGAAAAGTACCAGTAAGAGAGCCCACCTATTCTCTCTCTTCCTTACTAGCATTGTATGTAGAGCCTGGGGTTCAGCTTTAAAATTATTTGCTCTTGTTCTTTTATTGCCAGACTGACCGAATCGATTAGTCTTCTTTAACCAAAGTGAATGATTGAAACTTTATTCATTATTTGCTTGCAAAGATAATGCTTATACCCTTTTAATCAAAGCCATTCACCTATGCATACTTCTACTTATTGCCACTATGCTTTATTTTCATACTGCTTCTGTAAATTATAAATACCACAATCAAATACTACTTTAAAGTTGCTCTGATATTTAAGTTAGTTACCTATATGAGTCTGGTCCTGTAGCTGGCTCTCACCAGCATTTTCTATGACCTTGATCAAGTCACTCATCAGTGCCCCAGTTCCCCTGACTGCAAAGTGCAAACTCTTATGAATAGTCATTATATAAATTATTATGAGAGTGTTTACGTTAAAATGTTCAACTTGGTGATCTTTTGTGATCTCCGTTAGGATTGGTGAATTAAGAGCCTGGTAAATAATGCAATGGTAAACCAGAGGCCCATTTAAAATTGTTTGTAATCATTCCTCCTGGTTTTTAATGATTTAAAACTGACACTGGTTCTTAGCTAGGTCTCCAGACCTACATTTTCAGATTTCTTCTTTTCTTCTCCAAATAAAATTTCGAGGAAATTTAGTTTTAGATGTTGCAATATGATGCTCTCATCTAAAATTTGGTATTTCTTTGAGTACAAACTGATTTCATAATCTGTTTTGAGTATGTGGCCAAATGAGTGAAATCACACCAGAAGACACTTCTATTATTTGAAACTGGCATTATTTAATTTGAACTTGAATTGTAGCCTCAGTTTGTCATCAGAAATTGATTTGCAAAACCAATTCAAACAAACACATTCTTAGTTTAATGAGTAGCTGCTTAAGGTAGTTCATATAATAGGGTTTTACTTTATTTTTGTATATCTATATATGTAAAAGTGATATATATATATATATATGTAAAAGTGTGTTTATATACAGAATTTAAGTTTGTGCCTGCACTTATGGAAATAGAATGATGATTTCTCCTGTTTATAAAGTTACTAATTTGCAATCTGAATAAAAATATTTCAGATGAAAAGGATAGCATGATAATGAAATATCCTATTCCCAGGAGAAAAGGGCATACAATTGTGATTTTACTTATTGTAATGTAACTATGCATGCTACTTTCAAAAATATTATTTATACTATTCCTATTATTTTATTCTTCAAGGTCTCTGGGATGCATTTTATATGAGATGTGCTGTATGAACCATGCGTTTACTGGACACAATTTTTTGTCTGTTGTGTTAAAAATTGTAGAAGGTGATACACCTTCTCTTCCTGATAGATATCCAAGCAAACTGAATGCTGTGCTGTGCAGGTATGGGTTTTTTCTTGTTTAGCAGTTTTTTAAGTTAATTTGGAAAATCGCTTAATTATGAATTTTGTTTTTTAATGTTTCAGCATGTTAAATAAGAATCCTTCACTGAGACCAGCAGCAGCAGAGATCCTAAAAATCCCTTATATTGATGAACAACTAAAGGTATATAAGAAAAAGCGATAGCTGTACACTTACCATTTGCATATGTATTTTGCAAAAGCAGCATGGAGGCAGAGAAAATGTGTTGAGAAAAAATAATTAGATAGCAGTTGATGGGAACATTAATCCAGGGGACTTTCAGACCCAAATTACAAATATGACTGAGGTAGCAAGGTAGTGAGAAATGAAACCCTTGTCACTTTACGTGCTGAATGTATCCCCTTTTAAATGTTATGAGCAATAAGGAGAATGGGCATTTGTGTGTAACAAGTGCAGATCATTCGGTCCAGGGTGCATATAATCTCTAAACTGTTCTGCTTAGTCATAGTTTTAATGAAAAACAGTGCATCTTGCTCTTTAGGTCCCTGCTTCAGTGTATGTATGATTTGGCTTTCTAAGAAGGTAGAGAAGGAAACTGCTCAGTCAGTTTTTACAGTAGAACTGTATTGGGTCATAGCTGAAGAGTCTGGATCACTTTAGCCTCGAGTGTTAATACCATTTCTACTTTATTTCCTTGCAGAATATACAGTGCAAGTTCACAAACATGACTGTGAAAGACAAGGCACTTAACTGGCAGAAAGAAGCTGCTCCCATTTTTGATGCAGTGTAAGTATTTTAAAATATTTTATGGCAGCAGTATATGAAATTACAGTGTTGCCAAATAATATCAGGTTGTAAACACCTGTGTTAATCTCATAGTGCTTTATATTTATATTGAGAGGGTCCCATTCCCCAGAAATACAGAACAGCAACCACATTAGTGAGATGCATAATTAAGATTTAGGTGAGGAAAAAAAAAAGATTTGCAGGTCAAATATTTTTATTATATAACTGTGTAAATTGTGCATGCGTGTGTAGTATATGCATATGTTAATTTAGTACTAATTGGTATGTAAATTATGAACTTTGTCTTTACATTTTGAAGGTTTAGATCATCATTTTAGTTATGTCATGATCATTTATAGTGCTGCTGTTTGTGTGACTACTAATTATTGAATGTGAAAGCTGTGTTTCCTAAATGACACCAAACAAAGAGCACATACACTTAAACTAATATTCAGCTAATGCGTCCGTAGGATGCTATTATATTTGTCTTGTAACTATGAGAAATTAAGGCTAGCGATGTTTTTTGGCTCTTACATCAGTAGTGCCTTCGCACATGATTTCTCTTTTAGGCACTGAATATATATTAAATTAATTAATTGCATTAAATCACAATGCTGCAATTATTAAAGCAAATATCAGCATGGGCAATTTAATTTTGCCTTTGTAAATTAGCTCTGCAGTTTCAATGGCAGCTGGCCCTCCCCTTTCCTTCCTGTCCCTGAGTTTTCTGTACATGGTTTTGCTCTGTTAGGAGCTAGCATGCTCCAAATCAGCAGTTTGTGATCCTGTGTGGATGCAATGCACATCCTTGTTTCTTGTTTCCTCTAAATAACTGTCAAGACTTTAACAACTATCTGAAATTTCTTTTGAATTATTAGGTAACAGCAATAAAGAAGCCCATGCTCCAATCCAGAATTAGCAGTGCCTTTGAGGCAATAGGCCTTTCCCCTTCATTTTTAGTGACCTCTGCTCTCAGAGAGGACCTGCAGTTTTGCAGCTGTGGTCACTTTGCAGATGCTGCCAATTCTGCTGCTTGCAAGCATCCCTTTGGGAGAGGTGACCAGCTTCAGATTTTCCAAAGGAAGTGTTATTTAGTATCAGCAGTAGAACGAAAGCAGAGCAAAGAAAGTGGAATTCAACACAGCAAAATCTTCTGTATATCTTTTTTACCCAGTTTAACTACTGGGACTCTATCTGTAAAGCTCTCATCTCTAGAAATTGTGGTTTCGGTTTCCACTCTGTCACTTCTGTTCTTGCTCCCTCTTGTTGACAGATGAGTCTCTGTCTTTTTATCAGACCAAAGTTCTCTGTTTTCATATAAATAGGTACCTTTAGTATAAATAGGTTGTTGAACTTTGCAAGCATGGATGTAAAATGCAACAATAAATGATACCTGTATTGGCTAGTAACAACTATCTAATAACAGCAAATGGAGCCGGCTGAGACTGCTCTCAAGTTTTTTGCCTTACTATTCTGCATGATTGCTTCTTCTAGAAATAACCCTTTGCCTAGTATACTGGAAATACAAGAGTCAGACAGGTAGATATGCCATAGCCAGGAAATAGTAGGTGCTTCTTTTGTCTATGGCTGCTGTGTTCAAGTTGATTCAATTAACTCTGAGTGGATTCCTGCCTCTTCAAATTAAATATAGTTAACTGCAGAGATGTTCCTTAGAGATATACCTTAAATAGTTTTGGGGCACTAAAATCTTGCCCAAATACTATGCCAACTCTATCTGAATTATACTGAGTATTTAATGCTTATTCAAACATAAAGTATGAGAATCTTCAAGAAACAAACTTTTAATCCATGCCTTCGTTTTGTGGGTACAAGAGTTCAAATTATCTGTATGCACCAAAAGATTGTAGCTGCTCTGAGAAAGCAGTATTTTTACTTGCAAAATATATATCCAGACTTCAAATGCGCCCATGCTTCTAGAACAGATGGATAAAACCACTTCCTATTGTTTGTAACATATACTATGTTCCATACCTGATCCATTTTCATTAGTTTGAATATATTGAGTCTCATCATCTTCCAAATGGACTTCATATATTGACAGAGCTAGCATATGGGGAGGACATGAATGCATATCCCAGAGTCTATAACTTCTCGTTCAAAAGCAAGTCTATAGCCTCTAAGAGAAATAGCAAGTCCTAACTATAAACACCACGTTCTTATACTTTTGCTAAAAGAAAATAGAAAGTCAGCTGCTGTCGTGCAGAGTTTTAGAGCTCCTAAAAACTGTGGAGCAATGGATAGCAACTGTTTTTGACTGAGCATGGAAATTTACCTTGAGGTTTTCAAATTCAGGGCATCAATTTGAGAAAAAAATCCTAGGAGAAGCTTCACTATAAATTACCTTCAAATCTGCTGCAGTCTGATTCTTTTTGGCTAAATGTTTGGAATATGCATAAAGTCATAATCTTATTATGACTTTCATTGTATTTATGAGAATGTTAGCTGTCTGTAGTGCTACTGGTAAGCAAAATGCCAGATAATTTCTGCAATTCCAGAACTAAAGAGGTAGGTAAAATGAAATAAAAATATCTGAAAAATGGTAGAGAGCAGGAAAGTGGAGGAGAAATAATTTTAACATAGTGAGTTTCCCACATCTGCTGTAATGCAGCAATACTCTAGTCTGAGTCAGTGTACAAGGAGCTGCTTGTTATGGTGTCCTCCCCAGTCATTGCTACTTTGTATTTATGATTTTTTTTTCTCACTAGGAATTATTTTTGCCATGTATAGTTAAGTCTAGTTTCTTCTAGTAAAGGCCTCTAATGGCTTACTTTATTCCAGTCCCATGCAAGTCATAAATTTTAAATATTTAAGTAAGCATAAATCTGTACAAGTTCAGTTTCAACTTGGATGAAAAATGGCTTTTTTTCCCCAAGAGGTTCTTACAATTTAAATCAGAGTTTTTTACAGGGGACAAGAAATATGTCTACATTATTCATACTTGAAGAGTTAGTTCCATTCTTATGAATAATTGAACTCTTCTTGTCTTTGTCCTTAGTCTTTCATATTTCACACTAATATTCATCTTTACACTATTTCCCTCTATAGTCAACATTTGAAAAGCATGATGAAAACTTCTCATTTATTAAAATCTTGATTTCAAAATGATAGTCCAGAAGGAGTGTTGCAATTTGTATGGTTACAAAACTAGGGTCTTAGATGATCAGAAGTGAATTCATCTCATAAGGGCAAAAATAGTAATTTGAAATGAATACTTGATCTCATAAATACAAACCATAGAAAGATTTGGTGCAAGTGAAATATGACTGCCAAGGCATTGCAAACTATAGTTTAATTTTTGTAATTACTGTAGGATGTGAGATAAAAATCTGAGATTAATATCCTTTTTCTAATACCGGACTAACATTGCTCTCCTCTGTTGATAAATACAGCTGACATACATATGTCAGTACTTCATGCTCAACTTTCAGAGATGGTCTATGGAGACCATCTTACCAGTGAATTCTTATTATTGGTTAGGACCAGAGATTCAAGAGGACAACATGATAATTATATCTGTCATTAAAGATGCATTAATATTCTTTTTTATTCTAGACAGCTTGTAACAATGAATGCAAAATGTATGGGTGACATTGCTCTTTTCTGTGGTTCTCATTTAAAGACTGCTTGTACTTGGAATATGCTCAATAATGAAGCCTGACAGGGTAAATGTTTCATTGTGCTTCAGCGTTTATTCTTTTAAGGAGCCAAGTTTACCTTTTTCCGTTGTCACCTGAAATGCCTAAAATGATTCATGTTCTTCATGAATCTACATCTAAGTTTAAATATTTCAATTTAAAAGAGGCATTTGCTTTCCAAACCAAAGTCGTTTAGTCTGTTACAGTACCTGTGACTTTCTAATTATTCCATTTGAAATGTCACTATGTTTCAATATCAAATCAAAATACTGAGATTTACATTTTTATATGACGATGGGCTTGCATGCATTCAATTTCAGGCAGAGGAAAGTTCATTTACAAACTCTTCAGGAACTGTCTGAAGTACAGAAAATGACACCACGGGAACGAATGAGGCTGAGGAAGTTAAATGCTGCAGATGAGAAAGCAAAGAAGTTGAAGTAAGTTGAGCATAACATTAGCCTCATGCCCTAACCATGCAGTTTTCCCCATCCAACAGTCTAACAAGAGAGTTAGAACTGTCAAGGTAAAAATAAAAATAGAAAGGGTCAAAGTGAGTGGGGATTTTGGATAAGTTAAATCGCAGTAATTATTTATGCAGGGAAAAAAATGTCAGAATGTTAGCCCAAAACTGGTACTTGGAGCATTGTGTTTCTGGTTAAATAAGTATGTCAGAGATTTTCACATGTGTTACAACAGGAGATTTTTTTTTTTTAATGACTTGTCATTTTAAGGACTGCACAATCTGAGGGGTTGGACAATTGTTTTGGCCTAAGAGATTTGCCAATAGAAGTTAATAGCTCAGAGGATAGTCTTATCAAATGATCAAACGGGAAGAATGGACGTATTATAAAGGCTTTATGAATTATGGGGTTTTTATTAAGTGAGTGAGACATAATAAAAGGGGAGATTTGAAGGAAAATAAGTACTGTTTCTGAGTGGAATATGAGAAACAGCTGGAAAGCTACGTGTGTATTCATGGATTCCTTTTTAAATAAAAAAAGAATATACTGTTTTAATGACACACTTGAGTTTTTCCCAGTTAAAAATATTCAGTGTTTTATTTGGTATGAATGAAAATTGGAAACCACATTAATTTTTAATTAATTTTTAATGTTTTCTTCAAAAGCATTTTGCAAAGTGCAATGTAAATTAACAAATGTTTACTAAGTTATTTATAGAGGATAATAGAGGGAATAATTATTTCTGATCGTGAGAATGGGCATCTTAACCCTATCTTGCCAAAGCAAGTTAGCAATTCAGTAGGGCAATGATGTCCTAGTGCAGAAAAATATTGCAAGGTGACATGAAGTCTGAATTTATGGCCTCAGAAACTCTGTAGCTACATATACCTGCAAATCAATACCAATTGCAGTTGAGTGAAATGCTCAGTAAAATCACGTCCTAGCATTACTTGTGCCAACTTATGATGCCCATATCCAAAGGCTACAAACAAATAAACTAAAGGCCTTCATATCCTTTTGGAAAATATGTCTTATTAGCATGTCTGTCTGATGCTTACCATTGCATTTGATACTGGAGACGGTATGTAAATTTATTCTCATTTAAAAAAAATCTCCTTGATTTGAAATCACTGTGTAAATATAACACCTCTTCTGCACGGTGTTTTCAATAATATGATAGGCCAATTTTTGTACTTATATGAAATTTATGAACAGGAAGTGGGTCCCTTTGACTTTTTAAAAATGGATGGAGCTTAGGAAATAATACTAATTGCAGGATAGTTCTAGTTTTTTTTTCATTTTATTTACTTTCTTGCACTTAAGTGTTTTCTATTTAGATTTTCTTGGGTTTTTCCCCAGCAACAAAATTAAATAGATTTATTTTGTAATTTAAAGGCAACATACTAATCTTCAAATCTTGTTCTCAGTCATGAATCTTTAAAATGGATCTATATTCAGCTCTGGGTTATTGCCAGCTCACTCTTGCTGAAAGTATTTGAAAATACTTTCAAAACCACTACCTTCTCAGACTGGAGATCTGCTTTCAGCAGTACAAATCTAGAGATGGATGGCAAGGGGATGTAGTAATGGAAACTGGAAGAGCTGCTTAATGTAGAACCTGGTTTAAGTAGGCCTGTACAGAAAAATGCAGTTACCAGCTCTCCCCAAGGGGAAGTGTTCATAGCATGCAAGTGTTGTGTGCCTGTCTTCAGCTGAAAGGTCCCTGGACGACATGGTAGAATAAAGTCCAAAGTATTTAAGATCTTTGGGAGAAACAAAAAAGACTGGGACTAATAATTTACTATTTCTCAATTACATTGTGCAAGTTATGAAAGAAAAATATAATAGTGTTTGGAAATAAGGCCTGAAATCTATTGGTGAGTTCACTAAAACTAACCTCACCTTCAGTAGATGCCATGAATGTTTGACACCATGGGAGTCTAGTTATGGAGTCTGTTTTTCCACATCTACTTTTAGAAGATCCCTTTGTGCAGTCCCTGATATCAGATCCTAAACACAAGTAGTCTGTATTTACAGACAGCTGGCAGAAGAAAAATACCAAGAAAATATCAAAAGAATGCAAGAATTGAGGTCCCGTAATTTTCAGCAGCTGAATGTCAATGTCCTACATGTAAGTATGGGCTGTTGTTCGGAGGCGTCATTTATGCACATTCAGTGTACACCACTTTTCTGATTTCCACACGCTTTCTTTAGCACTAGAGGCACTGTCCTGTTCTAAGACTAATAATTTGGAAATGCATCAAAGTCTGGACCACTTAGCTGAGCCTGTGGATCTGTGATGAAGGAAAGTACATTCAGTTATTCAGATATGGTTCAACAAACTCTCTATTCATTGCACAATTTTCTTAAGTCACCCTTAAATCTAAATCTGCTGTCTGAAATGTACTTACTGACAGTCTGTGTAACATCAGAGTTCAAAATACATTCATTTTCAAGATAAGTTTAGAATTGTAGTCCTTTAAACACTCTCATTTGGCATGGCTGTGGGTTCTTTTCATTTCATTAGTTAAGAATATTAACATTTCAACTGGCTTTTTAGTAAGAATGAAGTCTTGGAATGACTCCCAGTGTAAGCTGTCCTTTGCTTTTAAGCTATCTGCAACAGAAGATAGGCCTGTTCAATTCTAGCGCTACATCTTATTGTAGAGAGAACAGTGTCAGTTTGGAAATAATCAGTGAAAGCATCACAGAAATAATGAGGTTTTGGTTAGTGCTTTGTCTTCTACCTTTTCTTTCGCATGCAGTCTAGTTTCTATTTCCTATTGTGTCTGGAGAAAAAAATATGTTAAATCTGTCTCTGCTTATGGCTGAGTCACTACTGATCATTTGCAAAAAGTTAGGATTTTTTTTTAGTGTTTGCCTAATACAAGTCCCAGCAGTTATGTAGATCAGGGCAACCATTGTATTGTGATCCTGCTGAAAGCTTTAATCGTACCTGTTTCTCCATGCTGCTTTGTTTCATTAAGGAATCTGATGCGCAGACTTCAAAACCCCTAATCCATTCTCAACCAGTCATTACACGCGACTATGTGTCCATAGGACATGATGAACCAAGTGGAAATGAGACATCAAGTCGACTCTGCATGTCTGAACTTACAGACCATGGTAAGAATTCAAAATTTGATGTTGAAATGAAACTTCCTATAAACAAAGCAAGTTTTGATTTTGTCCCTTGTAGTTAATTTATGGTGGAGAAACTGCAGTATAAAAAGTGGTCAGATTTGTAAAGTTGTCAAAAAAATTACAAAGAGAGAAGGAAAATAACCTAGCTGAATGTATGTACAGCAGATGTACAGCAAGGTTATGTGGCAGGGGGTCTGTGTTCCCAGAGTTTGAGTTACCTGTGAGCAGCGACAGAGGTGAACACACCTTCTCCAAATGAGATGCTGAGTTAGAAGGAAATAACTAATTTGCACATACAAGATGACTGGTGTTAGAAAAGCATTTCCTAAATTATCTCTGCAGTGCAAAAATGAGTACAAGAATTCAGAGCATTTGCACCTTTGCTGCACTTTGATGCTGTTTTCTTTATGTATAACAATGAGAGAAGCAGATGGAAACTCTTTACACTGTGCTTATCTATAATGTCCTTAAATACTTAGCTACTGTCTAGAGGATATGGAGTACTATGTAAGATGTACTTTTGTGTAGATAGATGAACAAATAGTTAAGCTTTTCAAAAAGAGTCAGACTGCGAAAATGTGCTTAATGAGGAAGATATTTTTAAGAGCACATTTATATGTTTTGTTTCTTCAGTGTTCTGGAATAGTGTCATACTCTTAAATATTTAAGAATCATTGTGTAAACACTATTATGGTGAAAGATTTTTAATCAGGTTAGAATCTTGCAAGTGTGCATTAACATACTTCTAAGTATGAAAACTGCTTTTCTCTAGTAGCTCTGCCTTTTAGTGTTGGTTTATGTACGTCTGTGAAGGTATACACTATTAAATGACAGGCATCAAAATCAGTTTCTTTGTGGTGGAGGTGGGTCTTTTTAATAGCAAATGGCTTTTTTCTTTCAATGTAGTCTCATTTATGTCTATGTGGTTGGCTTGCTATTTCACAGTATAAGGAGGGATGACCTGTGTAGGAGAGAACCCAGCTGCTAGAAATACATCCTGGGCATAGGGTGGGGAAGCTTGCAAATAGAGGACCAAGAGAAAGCAGTAAATGTGGGCAGGAGATGTACCGGGGGAAGCATACAAAGATACCTAAATAGAAACAGAACAACATGCATGAAAGGAAAGAAACTGATGTTTCTGCCTTTAGAGGCTATTAAGCTGTTAAACTATAATGACAGAAATTAGATGCATTTATATCTGTGATACAAAAGTTGGATCAATGCATTGACAAAGCTGAATGCATGTTTAATTGCTTTTGCCAGAGTCTCTGACATTGAAGTGGTGGGTTCATGAGAAAAAGGAGTTATGGATAGGCAAGAGAAATCACATGGTTTCTCTTCTTTGCTTTGTGACTACCTTGTTTTTCCTGAAGCTGATGTCAAAGCTGTTACTTACTCTATTCAGTATTCATACTCTTCTTCTTTTTAAACATTTCAGCGCAACCATGCCTGTCCTACATGTCTAATTATTAATTAAGTTATTAATGGCACCTTTGTACTTGAAAATGTAGAAACAGTTCCAGCTATTGATATTTCAATAGAATTTGGTTCTTGATCAATGGGCTATACAACAGAAAAAACAAGAAAACTAGAAGCAACACTATAAAATGGTTTTACAAAGTTGTCTTACACATTAATAAATCTTGCTAATGCATACTAGGTTAGCAGAAGTTAGACTACAAATACCAGACTAACAAGCTCCCGAACTAAAAACAGTTGAGGAAGGGGAGAAAGGCAGGAGAGAGAGTCTGTTCATGAATGCCAAGGAGGCGCAGCAGCAGAGTTACTTCACGTCAGACCTAAAAAGTCCTCTCAGGAACGGGAAAAGCTGGTAGGGAACAGCTAGGGATGGTACCCCAATCCTAACAGGTAGAGAGGAAAGTTCAAACTGTCTTTGGCTCATATCCTGCAGTCCTTAGAAAAATTTGCAACATGAACAGAAGAGCAAGGCTTGAAGCATTGAAAGGCCAGGCTCTTAAAGGGTTAGAGAGAGGCATAGAAAATAAAACACCTTACAATCGGCTTTCACTGAAAATTATCTAAAGCATTATAAAACATAGTTGTATGTTATTGGGGAAGGCGTCAAATACAAAGCTCAAGGTTTAGCCTTAGTTAGTAGATTTAAAACCCATAGCATCTTGATCCAATTTTATCAGTGCTAGTTGCTTTTACTGAAAGTTAGGAAAAACAAGGCAGTGTAGTTAGATAAATGAAAATCATTATGACATTTTGGGGTTTTGGACTTCACGGTAGACAAGTTTCAGTAATGTCAAAAACATTTAAATGCTGTAGACTTCCCTAAGAAGTTTAAGCTTCTCTCCATGTTTGTTTTATGTAATCTGGAATGATTTTCTGAACACTTTTCATTCTAATTAGCACCCCTGTGCACTTGAAGAACATTTAAAAGAGTTTTCTGAAATCAAAAATTGCTGACCAGTTTGTTAGTTTTCAAGCAGGTTTTCTTTTTTGGAGTATGAAAGAGATCTGAGTGGACCCTGTGCTTTTGATGTTGAGATGAACTCAGTCTATTACAGAAAATGTTCATCCAGATTGTTGACAATTGGTACAAGTTCTTCAGAAACTTAAAGGAATAATCTGATTCTTATTCGTACAGAGAAATTCTGCAGGCAATGTGAATACTATTTTTTAACAATAAAATTCAGTTAGTTCTTCAACATCATGTTCCTTACTGTGCCATCCAGCTATACTATTGTCGTGGTTTAACCCCAACTGGCAACTAAGCACCACACAGCCGCTTGCTTGCTCCCCACCCTGGTGCAATGGGGGAGATAATTGGAAGGGTAAAAGTAAGAAAACTCGTGGATTGAGATAAAGACAGTTTAATAGGTAAAGCAAAAGCCACGTGCACAAGCAAAGCAAAACAAGGAATTCATTTGCTACTTCCCGTCGGCAGGCAGGTGTTCAGAGCCATCCCCAGGAAAGCAGGGCTTCATCACATGTAACAGTTACTTGGGAAGACAAAACGCCATCACCCTGTATGTCCCCTCTTCCTTCTTCTTCCCCCAGCTTTTGTTGCTGAGCATGATGCCATGTGGTATGGGATATCCCTTTGATCAGTTGGGGTCAGCTGTCCCAGCTGTGTCCCCTCCCAGCTTCTTGTGCACCCCCAGCCTGCTCACTGGTGGGGTGGGGTGAGAAGCAGAAAAGACCTTGATGCTGTGTAAGCACTGCTCAGCAGTTAACTAAAACATGCCTGTATTATCAACACCATTTTCAGCACAAATCCAAAACATAGCCCCATACCAGCCACTACGAAGAAAATTAACTCTATCCCAGCCAAAATCAGCTCAACAATGCAGATTTATTCTTTTCTCATAGAGACTGGGAACACTGCTGAGTTCTGTGGGACTGACTGAGAGCATGGTTTTTAAATCTGACTGTTCAGATGTCACTTGCTAAGCAAGACCAACTTATGATGGCTGGTACACCTTGGCATGCTGTTGCCTTTCTCCCTGTTCACTGCTGGGATTCTGGGTGGATGTTCTGTAGCATGCTCCATGCCTCAGCAGAAAATGAAGAACTTGGGGAGGGGGAGAAATCAAAGAAACATGAGCTTTTGCAGACAGAAATCACTCTGAAAATCATCTGTGCCTGCGTTACTTAAGCTCAAGAAGAAAGGGATCCAATTTTAACCTGGGAGTGGGCAGCAGTGAAAAATTATGTGAAAGCAAGTTATGCTGTTTTTTGGTTTAATCAGCAAAGAGAGGAAGCTGTGCATTAAGCACACTTATTCCAGAGCCATTATCTTGCCTCCTGTTGGTGCTCTGCTAGAGAGAAAGTGCTGTCCCCCAGTCCCACCAATTTCTCACCATTTGCTTCTGTTCCATGGAAAGAGAACAAGCTCCAATTTGACCACCAAGTCCAGACTGTGGCTGCCATAAGCCTCTACTCACACCGCCCCTTTGCTAATGAATTTGACCTGTTTTATATACTCTGGAAAGTTCCCCCTGTTTCTTTGCATAGAAAGCTGTTCCTGCACCAAAATATTGCAGTGCTTGTGAACCTTTTTACTTCTGGCTGTTTCATGCCAAACTTTTAAGATGCATTGCCTTATTGCCTTGCAGCTTAAGTAGTTCTCTTCCTTCCTTTGATTATTCTCCTCATGTTTTTATAGGCGGCAGTAATATCCTTCTGTGTAATACCTCTATGTAATACTTCTGTATTATTCATATGTTTTAACACTGGTCACTTCCTTATTCCTTCCTTAAGATGCTTCCAAGCTGTTATCTCCCAATTTAAAATAGATTATTTTGGTTTTAATGCTTAAACTCGTGACTCTGTTCTTTGAATTTTCTCCTTTTCCATTACTCCAGTTCTCAGGGTCACCCAGTGTATGTTATAATATCCTGGTCCTGCTTTGTATTGGTGATGCACTCCAGCTTAGCTTCTGGAAAGCAGTGCTGTGCATACTAACTCCAGCAGAGCAGAGCTCTCCCTGGCCAGCTGCTCTCAGTTACCCAGCGGATGGGTAGGCAGGCACACTGGATTATTAAGGAATATCTCTGTAAATCTTCAAGTTCTGGGACTTTGTCTCTCCAGTTCCTTGATTTAGCTTCATTTTGCATGAATGCTAGAGCAAAGGATTCTTCTGGTTTGGCTATTACTTCTCTCCACACTGCAGACCTTCAAAGAGTCATGGCAGGTTCACTTCCTTGCAATAGTGAAGGTTTAAAAACGTGCTTTAAATTTCTGTTTCTCTTAAGTTACTATGGTGTGTTTCTTAACAGTTCTGTATCTTTACTCATACAAACTGGAGTAAAAAAAAGTTCCCTTTATTTGTAAAAAGACAGGCAACAGAGTTGCTAAGAAAGAGTCAGCTAGAAAAATTATTTTTATGATTATTATTAACCATATTAAGTAAATGGCTGAAGTGGTATGTTGAATGTATCATTAGAATGGTATATATTCTTACTGTATTGTTTCAGCTAGTAAGACCACTAACGCGTTCCTTGGAAATGTAAACCTTTGTAAATATAAACCAATGAAAAATGGCTTTACTCATTTGCAACTATTTTATGTAATAGTTTTAAACTGCATTAAATTTTTTGGATTTGTTATTTGGAAACAAAATGTAAAATAAATGATATTTTGGTAATGAAATATTTATGGAAAGATATTTTATAGTTGTGTTTAATATTCATTGAAAAATGTTGAGGTGTCCATCTTATGTGTCCAGGAATTTATGTAACTGTCATCAAACAAATAATTTAAAACTGGGGTGGACAAAGCAGTTAAGAAATATATTGTACTACTGGGAATAGTTTTGCTTTACTATAGATATCTTCATGTCTTTTCCATCTCCAGTTTCTCCAAGTACAAGCAAGAGACAAAAGAGCTGAAGTAAGTTTCATACTGGGATTGTACTCAGAGACACTGAGCCACTGTCAGTGTTAAATGCAAATCTTTATGAGTTGAAAATATATACGTGTATCTGTACACTTCATTTATTTTTAAGGAATAGCGTAAAATTGCTAATGATTAATAACTTAATTCCCTTTGTATTTTGATTTGGATTTTTTTCTTTTCTGCTACATTTCTTAAGCTCATTTTATTGATTAATTATTTCTGAATATTAAAAAGTATATTTTGCAAATCATGGCAATGAAGCAGGAATGGGCAGTGCAAAACGTGTCAGGATAAACCTGTACCTGTATTTCCTGTTTTTGCTGATATTTACCTAGGGAATAAGTCATTCATCCTCTCTGTTTATCATCAAAAAGAAAAGCCATCTTGCAATGTATTGGTTAAAATGACTTCCCCCACCCTGACCCATTTCCTTATAGAAATTATCTCCATTTGGACTAGGATATATATGCCAATGTACATTTTTCTGGAGATCACTGTATGATCAGTACATGTACTTAGCTTTCAGTAGTGGTTTTGTGAAAATAATGGTGAGGCAAATTATACTGTAGTGCTGGCAACTAGAGGTCAGTTTATCAATAAGAAAAAAAAAGAAGTTGTAAAAAAGGCTTGTTCATATTTAATTGCTTATTTCCATGGATGATATTCACTGCAACTGGAATAAAATTATTTATTTTCTAAAACACGAGCAAAAATTATCATCCAAAAAAATAAAAGTATCCATCAGCTACATCCAGCCTTGATGTTATGGATTAATATGGTCAGTGTCTTCCTATGCCAGCAAGAATGAGGCTTTTCCAGCTTGGCAGGTTCATTACATGTTTAATGTTCCTTCTGATGGGGCCTCCTTCTAAGGAGCTCCTGGAACCATCACATGAGCAATGCATTACTTTCTAGTATAGCGATATAGTTCATCTTCATCTACTATTTAACTTTTCTGAGCTCGTAGTGTACTTTTCTGATTATACAAAAAAGTAATCAGAAGAGCAGATGTCCATTTTCCAGAGAACTGGATACTGAGAGAAGTGTCAGATACTGAGGGTCATCTTTTCCATGGATTTTGGAGTACTGGTAGACCACCATGGCTTTTCTGTGTGATCTACCACACACTGGGCTAGGTAGGATGGAAAATTGCAGCTCTGTCACTACAACACATTCATTATTTGAGTGCAGGTCCTTTTGCTTTTGGTCTTCTAAGGAAGCCAGATTTTACAGCATAAATCCTCTCAACTCTGCATACAACTTGATTCCTCTTGACTGGCTCAAAGTTTGCAGAGGTATTTATTAAATAGGAGACACTGCTTATGAGGACTTACTTGTAATGAATCGAGAGAAATCTTTATCAGAGCATGCATTGTACTTATCCATGTGGGAAATTAGTGTGGAATATCTAAAGGTTCTTAGTTTACTACATAGAAAATCCTCTAGGTAGAGAAGCTCAGTCTTTGCCATTGAAAACAGCATGAAGAGCAAGGCATAATCCTGTTATACAACTGTAATGGCTAAATGTTCAAGGTTTCTGATTCAATTTCTACAGTAGAACTTGCCTTGGAATTGGCTACAAAATCATAAACTATCTAAAAGTGCTTGCAGATAGCTCAGTGCAATTACAGATGCAACAAAAACTACCATTTCCTTACCATTATCTTTGATCCTTCTTATTTGGATCAGTTTTTACAGTTGAAACATACTAGTTTGAAAGCTATCTCCATTACCAAACCCCCATACTTTTTAGAGGAGCCATAACGAGCATTAAATTCAACAAGCTACAGTCAAACAGGCATGAAAACTTAAAGCCACGCACTGGCATTCATGGCTAAAAGTGCCACTTTATATTCCTATCAGTTTCACAGCTGATGAGACATGTCAAACAGGAGTGGGGAAGATTTTTTTTTGTAAGTATTCCAGAAACTATATATGCAAATACATCCATATTTCTAAGGGCTTGTCCTTGCAGCACTTAAGTATGTTGAACGAAAAAGACAATGCAGCAAAACAACACTGGACATAACGGCCACCAATAAAATATTGTATCTTGGATTTTCGGATTGCCAGTACATTACTAGTTGGGGCTTCACCTGTGTTCACATCCATTTCTGCAAGAGCCCCAGGTCTGCATAAACTATTACTCTGCTCTTAATGGACATGTTTGTGTGTGGGAAGTGGTCAAGTTAAAGGATCAAAATAGCATAAGCTACCTACTTGTGCTATTTAAATTCTTTGTGCAGAAAAAGGATGTAAAAAATTAAAGGCATATAAATTAAAGGGACATTTTATATGATTTCTCTGATCTGTATTATATTCCTTTTTATTTCCGTATATTGCAAAGATTATAACATGTTAAATTCCTTAGCTTAATATGTTGCAATACATTACTTCTGGCAACCCCCTGATTTCATTACAATTCCAAAATAGCTAAGTACATTACAGTAACTGCATACATTATTTCTATATTTCCATTGCTAATTGTAAGTTATGGATATACTGCTTTGAATTTCAAGTGGGCAAAGTTCAGTTGGCTCTCAAATAGGAAATGTTCACTCATTATAAAGTATTGTGTGTTTTTTCTACTCTGTTATTTTTACAAGCTTTGTTGAAGGATTTTCAAGGTATTTTTTTAATCTTGGAAGGTTAAAAGCCTGTAATATTTCTCAGCACGTCTTTAAGCATCTCTGCACATGCACATTTTGTTTGGTGTCTGTAAAATGATACTTATGTATACTGATTGGGTAACTGAGTAACACTCCAAAATGTGAACATACAGGCAATCACACCGCTCGAAGGCTTTTGGGAAAATCATGTCTTGTTTTTCAGTCTGGCAAGGCAAAATAGAACAGAATAATATTTATAATAAGTGGCATTAAGCACCTTTCTGCATTATTATTGTTACAGTATCCTTTGCAACTAGAAAGACTTGTCTCAATTAAGAAGATAGTGTTGCAGTGACTTCTGCTGTGGGTAACCCATTGGTCTCCTCTTTTATATGGTTACCCTACTTCCAGGATTATAAGGCATATTCCCTGACTTGCTACTTGCTGAAATGATACCATGGGATACTTGCTGAGAGAAACTTGCCTGTTTAGTTCTGGCACTTACCGTTACCAGTCCTTCACTTGTCCTTGGCACATGGGGTGACAAAAGTCCTGAGACTCTGCTGAGTTTGAGGGTGTAGGCACTCTGGGGGCATGCACCTCTGACCTGCTTATCTGTCTCATGTTTTCGTTGGCTTGGTTTCACACTGAGATCCCACCTTGTCCCGGATTCAATTAAAGGAATAGTAAATCTGATTTGTTCTAGCAAAAGCAAGGTTTAACAAAGTTTGCAAGTTTTAGCCACAAAGAGGAAAATGAATCAATGCTTTTTTTTTTTTTTTTCCTCAATTGACTGAAGCATTATTATTCTTGTTTAAGGAATTCTTCCCTAGAAGTATTGCCTTTGGAGAGCTGATTTCTTGCTTTCGTTATAGCTCCCCATTTAAACCCTTCTTCCATGAGGGCAACCATAGAATTAAAGAGATATTATTGGGAATTTTATGACATTTTTAAGTCTAGTGTTTACAGGAATTTAGAAAGCTCTACGTATAGGTTTCTGTGCATTGTCCATTATCTTCAAGTTTTTACTCAAATGCTTTAGTTTATTTGAGGGCCATCAGGAATTGAACTCTATTCATAACCTCCTCAGGAAACCTTTTCCGAAGCTCTGTATTGTTCGGTATGCCTAGCTACTTAAATCTTTCCATAGCTTCACAAAAATTCACAGCTTGCTTCTTACAAGAAGTCTTGCTCTTACAGCTTCCCAGAGGGATCTGAATCATTCCCATTTGTTTTCTACTCTTTCAGTAAGTTCTGGTTGTGAAAACATCCCCAATTTATGTCTTAATGGCATTCTTGAACTGAATCTCAGGGAGAAGGAAGTGACTGTCTTAAGGGGCAGCTTTTTGTATTAATGCATGGACTCTTCTCAACGCCATCATCAGATTGAAAGCGAAAGTATCAGGCCATCTCTAGAAGATTCAGTAGGAAAACTGAGTCTTTATTTGAAAGTATGCTTTGGCTGATCAAAAAAGTTTAAAATAACTCAAGGACTAAGGTAGTTTTAAATTGATGTCATAAAGTAGCTTCATGGTCATTTTTCCTTTAATTTACAGCTTTTGCTCTGTTCCTGCTGGAAACTGTACAAATAATAGGGCAACCTTCACATTAATAGGGCCTCTTTGTGTATAAAGTAAGTGGCTTCCAAGACTCACTAAGTGCTCCCTGTTATTGACTACATTGCTGTATCGTTCTTTGTCTTCATTCATCTATCAGTATTAAAAGGATTTCTGACTATTTGGAAAATTTTTAGATTTGCTGAACTTTAAACTGTGCTTGAAAGGCAGTATGGCATCATCTTCATTGTAACTGCCTACCAGAGCCCCCATTTCTGTATATACAACAATTAGAAAATCAGAAGAAAAAAACCCCCAAACCACTCAGAAAATTAGGGAAAAGATGTGATGAAAGTGTTCCTCTTGCTGCTCATTTTGGTTACCAACTGCTTTTAGCAACTCCTTTTTTCCTCTCATGCTTTGCCTCTATACATTCTGATAAAATACCGGGAGGTGGAGGGTTTGGGGAAAAGAACTGTGTCCCTCAAAAAAACCATTTTTCTTAGAAATTGTATTTTGGTTAAAAAAAAAAAAAAAGTAATTTTTCCTTGGAAAACCATTTTGAACTAACTACTTCATTTCTAACATCATATAGTAGAAGATCGCCGTAAGGTTACTCTGATTTATATCCTCTTTATTTCTATTTTTCCTAGACACTTCACAATAGGTAAACCATCACTCAGTGAAGCCCACAAGTGAATTGGAGCTTTTTTCCTTTTTAAAATGCTAAGAGGAGAATTATAAAATATTAATGTTTAATTTTGGTTATATTTCTGGTTCTCATTTAGAACAACACATTTTACTTCACGTCTGTGCTGTACATGGCCATGTCAGAAGGTAATTCTTTTAATGTCTTTATAGTCCTTTTGTGTTTAGCCAAAAGGATCATACAGGACTTTCGTGGGAACAAAAGTCCTGTTATATCTCTTAGTTCATTTCTTAAACAACACATTTTCTGAGAGTCTTTTTCAGCCTAGTAGAGAAGAGCCAGACAAAAGCTTCCACTGACTTTCTGAACAATGAAGCTTCAGAGCTTCATAATGCGTATCTCATCTATAGCTGACCAAAGGATGACTATTCTCTTTGATGGAAACTTTTAAAATTGAAGGTTTTTTGTCTTGCACTGGGAAAAAAACCCCAAACCAATCTGAGTGGTCTTAAATTGTAATAATGGAGTTATCTTATTTTTTCTAATTGTATGAGCATTGACCTGAACTGCAGAGGGGCACAGACCCCTTGCTCTCTTTTGCAGTAGAATTTCTTATTCAGGATTATGTAGCTCAGGGAAACATATCTCTGTGTTTCAAACCTCTCTCCTAGTGACAATGCTTCAGCGCTTTCTGTTTTCTCCTTGAAGGGAGAAATCCCTTTCTGTTTTCTCCCTCTGTGATAACTGATGCACTGTTCTGAAGAGTGCTGGCCAGCCCTGTTCACCGTCTCCTTTTGCTGGTGATTTGTGAGAATGCGTACACATTGCAGGGGCATACAGAACAGGCAAGTTTCTGTTTAGCTTGTGAGCGTGTGTGTTAAATATGTGCACACACACAAATAGATCTGGTGTAATTCTAAACAGTTTGTTTGTGGAGCATCATGTAACCACAGAATCATAAAATAATTTAGGTTGGAGGGGATCTCTGGCAGTCTATAGTCCAATCCTCTGCTCAAAGCAGGTCTGATCAGATCAGGTTGCTCAGGGCTGTGTCTGGTCAAGTCTTGAACACCTCCAAGAATTGAGCTCCTGTTGCTGCTTTAAGCCCTGTTCCAGTATTTGATCACTCTCATTGTAAAAGTTTTTTTCCTAATGTCAGATTGGAATTTATGATGTTTCAGCTGGTGTTTGTTGCCTCTTGTCCTATTACCGTGCACCTCTGAGAAGAGTCTGGCTCCATCTTCCTTCTATCCTCTGAGCAGATAGTCATAGACAGCAATAAGATTTCCCCTTTACCTTCCCTTTTCAGGGCTCAACAGATCCTGGTCTCCCAGCCCCTCCTCACACCCAGGCACTCCAGCCCCCTGCCCAGTTTGGGGGCTGCTGCGGCATTTGCTCCAGTAGGTAACACCTGCTGAGATGGGATCAAACTGGAGTTTGCTGATGAATTTCCACAGAAAGGAAAGGACCAGGGGCACCTCTGCATTGTTGGTGTGGTCCTGCCAGTGGGCTGTCCTGCAGTGCGGCACTATGCAGAAGCAGAAGGTGGAGGAATGCTTATCTCTGCTCTTGCCTCAGTCCCCAGTGAGGCTCATGTGCAAAGCCTTGCAAGGGGGGCAGTGCAACTGTCTGCGTCCTGGCTCCCCTTCTTAGTTTTTTGAGCTCTCTGTGGCAGTATGTGGTAGCAGAGATGAGGTAGTCCATAAGAGCCGCTATATAGCACCGCTTTTCAGTGTGTTGGTTCATGTCACTGTAACATTAAGAGTGCATTATATCTCATGACAGTACATGTTTGTCAGAGCAGTCAAATGCTTTGCTTCTCACTTTGTTGTCTGTAGGACTGCACAGACCGAGGAGTGTAGCTATGTGAAACTATAACAACCTTTTACTTAAGATAGGAAAGTGACAGCTGAGAAAATCTGCCTTTTTCCAGAGATATGATGAAGCCTTGGGATTAAAAATGTACAATAGTCTCTAAGAGCCAAGTGTGACTTTGTTACTGTGAATACAAGTGGCGAAAATGACCATATGTTACACTGTTCTGTTTTCTTTTTTCTTCTCCTTTTTAAATAAAAGGGGCCTTACTTATTGTCTTCTGCATGCACTGGAATGTGAGAATGCTGTGTCAATGCACCAATTACAAGTATGACTTCAAGGCAAGAGGAAATTAAAGATATTTATCAAAGTATTTTCATATCTTTGGAGAAAACTGTTGTTGTTGCCAAGTTACCATGCTACCTGGAACAAGCTCTTAGTGGATTTAAGCAAAATATTACAAGTATCGCATTCCTTTGTTTTCTGCATAGCTTGTCTTCTTGGGAAATAACTGTGCTTTTATGATTTTTTTAGATAATGGGTTTTTACCCTTCCTTCAGCTATTAGCATCTTAGTAATATATAGAAAGAAATCTAAAGAGAATGTTATTATTCAGAGCTCGTTTTCTTTTGAATATCTAATAGCAAATATCCAGTGTCTCAATGCTATACCTAAGCTGCTTAGCAATACATAAGCAATAGCTGAGTTTGTTCTGAATGAAGTGCTTTGTAAGCAAATAAAAGGTATCATGACTGGCCTTAGTGCAATATGCACAGCTAGATAAAATGTAATGTATTTTCAGAGATCAGCTGACAGATCGGGGGGCATGAGGGGGCAGAAGCAGCCGTAGAGACCTTCCTTTGTGCTCCACATGGAGCATATAAGTATGCTGTATCAGAGGGAGAACAGGCAGCTGAGGGACAACTATATTACCGCGGCATTGCAGCCATCAGACTGCATGTTTTACCAGCTGGCACAGTATTACAAACGTTTGTATTGGATGTTACCATCACCTTTCTTTTCCAAGGGTCTGCGAGGAAGGCAGAGTCCCTGCCTACCACATGTATACTGCACAGGGTGACTTTGCTGCATACAAGGAATGGAGTGATTTGGACTCACTGTGCTTTGGGCAGGTTGGGAGTGCTGTATGAGCAAGGGGGTCCAATGGGCTGGAGACGGTGTCAGGACCTTCGGAAATGTGACGCTGTTCTTCTCCCAGTCCAGCTATCGAAATGAAGAGGCAGGGTACCCTCGGTTCTGCAGCAGTGGTTCCGTTTCCTCTTTTGATATGATAGGCTTGATGTTCATCTCACTAGCACCACTTTTTTACCCAAGTACATTCCAGGTACAAATAGGCTTAATTTCTATTTTATGTCAGAACAAAGGACAGGGTCAAGGTCCTGGCCTTGGAGCTTATACTAGGCTCTGCAAAGGTGTGTAAACAAAAGTCAAACAGACCTAGCCCAAAGATCAACATGGGTAAAAAACTGGTTGGGTGGTCGAGCCCAGAGAGTAGTGGTGAATGGAGTTAAGTCCAGTTGGCAGCCGGTCACGAGCGGTGTTCCCCAGGGCTCAGTTTTGGGGTCAGTCTTGTTTAACATCTTTATCAACGATCTGGATGAGGGGATTGAGTGCGCCCTCAGTAAGTTTGCAGATAACACCAAATTGGGTGGGAGTGTCGATCTGCTTGAGGGTAGGATGGCCCTGCAGAGGGACCTGGACAGGCTGGATCGATGGGCCAAGGCCGACTGTATGAGGTTTAACACGGCCAAGTGCTGGGTCCTGCACTTGGGTCACAACATGTGACCCCATGCAAACAACCCCATGCAACGCTACAGGCTTGGGGAAGAGTGGCTGGAAAACTGCCTGGCCGAAAAGGACCTGGGGGTGTTGGTTGACAGCCGGCTGAATATGAGCCAGCTGTGTGCCCAGGTAGCCAAGAAGGCCAACAGCATCCTGGCTTGCATCAGGAATAGTGTGGCCAGCAGGAGCAGGGAGGGGATTGTCCCCCTGTACTCGGCACTGGTGAGACCACACCTGGAATACTGTGTCCAGTTTTGGGTCCCTCACTACAAGAAAGACATTGAGGTGCTGTAGCATGTCCAGAGAAGGGCAACGAAGCTGGTGAAGGGTCTGGAGCACAGGCCTTATGAGGAGCGGCTGAGGGAACTGGGGTTGTTTAGCCTGGAGAAGAGGAGTCTGAGGGGAGACCTTATTGCTCTCTACAGCTACCTGAAAGGAGGTTGTAGTGAGGTGGGTGTTGGTCTCTTCTCCCAAGTAGCTAGCAATAGGACAAGAGGAAATGGGCTCAAGCTGCATCAGGGAAGGTTTAGATTGGATCTTAGGAAAAATTTCTTGACGGAAAGGGTAGTCAAGCATTGGAACCGGCTGCCCAGAGAGGTGGTGGAGTCACCATCCCTGGAAGCATTCAAAAAGCGGGTAGATGTGGCACTTTGGGACATAGTTTAGTGGACATGGTGGTGTTGGGTTGATGGTTGGACTGATGATCTTAGAGGTCCTTTCCAATCTTAATGATTCCTAGTTTTTACTTTAATTATAAATAATCCAGCCACCAAGCCAGGAAACATGAAATTGCTACTCTACCCTTAATTGATTTAGTGGTGGACTTGGTAATGTTAGGTTAATGGTTGGACTGGATGATCTTCAAGGTCTTTTCCAACCTAAACGATTCTATGATTCTATTTTTATTAAAACTACTTCTCTGAATGCATAAACCAAGGAGTTTTCTTCTGTGCTACATTGCTGAGGTGTGCAACTGCATCAGTAATGTTCAGGGATGGTGGCAGTAACCAGCCTTTTACAACCCACTTAGTGGAAATTGGGGGGTATGTGTGAAATATCCAGGATCATGGGAAAATTCAGGTAGCAAATATTCTGGAGGGTGGATTGCAGACATGGAAATGGAAGCATATGGGGCCCAACCTTCCCTGACCAGTGCCTGTCTGGAGCTGAAAGTACCAGCTCACTCAAGTTATCTGCACTTAGACTTTACTAGGCCAGCACACGTACAGCTTGCTATGTTGATTTATGATATCTGCTGTGCTAAAGCCAGCTTATGTGTTCTTGAAATTCAGCTGATCCTGGGTCTCAACAAAATAAGCTGTCAGTACTCAGATTAATTCAGCAGAGAACCAGAGATGTGTCTCTGCATGATGCACATGGATGACTGGGAGCTGGCTCTACTTAGTAGGACTCAAGCAACTGTTACGTGGAACCATATAGTCTAGATTAATATGTTGACGTTTTGAAGGTGCCTTCTTTAAAGATGTTTGTCATAAACCCAAGAAGTTTTAAAGACTTGTATTAGCTAAATCCCAAGTTCCCATCCACTGGACATGCTGTCTTCTTTCAGAAATGTCACTTGGAATAGTTTCTGAATCAGGGCCAGTAAACTTGTGTAACCTGGGAACATCTCTAGTGTCTGAACTAGCATTTAAAATTGTATTACTGAGCTTGGATTAACTGGCTGTATATGAACAGCTGTCAAAACAATTTCACAAATGGTAAAGCGAGCAATTCTGACAAGGATGCACAAGCTGGCATGGAAGTGGGATACAGGCAGTGCCAGCCCCACCACATAGTTCAGAGGCTTCAGCAGTTTTGGCTGGTCATGGACTACTCACCAGTTATAGAGTTTTACTGTAGCCAGAGCAGACATTTTGAAGCTAGATTTATGAGTAAAAAGACGGATTCTGATATCGTGTTTAGTTAGGAAGGGGAGGATTGTGGGTTTCAGTACAACAGTAAACAAATACATAATGTGGGAGGAGAAGACGACTCAGAAAACACTAGTGTAGTCCAATGTTTGTGTTATAACATAAAAAATAGGCTGATTCATATGTATTTGAATGCATATATACACATAGATAGAATGAGGATGAACCTAATAAAATTATACTAATCACAGGAATGACAGCCTTTCTGCAAGAAAGGAACATTAATGTTCACTCTGTCTGGAAAAGGTGATGTATCTTCATTTAGTAGTGTTCCTCCCATGCTAAAAAGGAATGATATTTAAGATTTTTTTTTTTTTAAATGAAGGGTTCAGCTTTTCTGTCAAATGGCACTTTGTAGAATGCAAACAATCAAACACAATAATAAATTCTTTTGTGGGAAAAGTTTTTGGATTGGGGGGGTTCTCCTGGAAGCCCATGTATTGATTCTCTCTCTTTTTTTTTTTTTTTTTTTTTTTTTTTTTTTTTAACTGAGAAATATGAAAAATAGAAAAAGGAAGGATTAGAAATTGTGGCAGTGGAGCATGGTGCTGTTATGCAGCTTCCATAAATAACTTAAAACAGAGAAACCTGAGTGAAAACAGTGTCAGCATTTTGGAGGTAAATAAACTTTATTAAAAAAGGAAGTATTTTTTAAAATACTCTGGAGACAGTAGATAGTAGAGATAATATCTCAACAGGAGAGCTTCAACCACTTAGTGCTGCACATAAATACATTTTCACTTTTTTCCTGAGTTCTCTCTCTTATGCCTTAAAGATTAGAATTATTCCTCCTGCCCAAACTCCAATGTCTTTTAATGGATTTTAATTGTATTCCATTGTTTAAATCCTTTTGGGTATTTTATCCATGTGAAACAAGTAAAAAAAAGGGAAAAAAAAAGCTATTAAGCATTTTTAATGGCGTATTATTGGAACTTAATATATTTCAATGCAGTAATATTTAAGATAAGTTAGTTTATATTTCTTTAAAGTAGTAGACTTAATTGGGAGGTATAGTGGAAATCAGCATTAGCTAAAGTTAGGACTGTGGTGATTTATGACAGCTGAACATTAAGCTGTTTTTGTCTTCAACTGTCATTTCTTGTAATAATATCAGGCAAAGATGGATACCAAACATTTTCTTTTTGAAAACTGTTAGCATAAAAATATTGTTTCTGGGCTTGGTGTAACTTATCTTGATAAGTCAGTAAGGGACTGCCTAAAATCAAAGCATGGGGGTTAGCTCTCCTGGAGCATCTCTCTCCATGAATGCTTAGGGCTACTGATGGGCTGGCTCGTTGGCTAGATTGATATTGCACTCACCGCTATTACTAAAACTTGTGATAGTAACAGACTGAGAGAGCATGACGCACAAGTATGCGTACCTTGACTTTACACCAGTTTCTTTTATTTTGTTATGCTTTTGCTTCAGGAAAGTTTGGAAAAAGATATAGGTTTTATTTCTTTTATCTTTTAAACATGTGCACGGTATATATTACTTTCCATTTTAGCTTAGCAGTTGTATTCGCCACAGGTTATACGTGTTAGAGAAAACCAAACTGGAGCATAATTTCAGCTCATGAAAGCTGGATTCAATTCAATGCTGACCCTGCTTTGACTAGATGATCCTGTGAGGTCCCTTCCAGCCTGAATTATTCTATGGTTCAGTGATTTCAGGCCAAAATCAATATAGATTCTTTGAGGTCATTAATTTACATATGATGAGGATCTGACCTTTTGCCAGAGACAGCTTTAACACTGCTTATCATGTCATCAAAGATGAACATTTTAATCTGAGAACCTGTCCCTTGATTTCAATTACAGAATGCATTGCTAGTGATATAACATGGGTGGTGTAAAATCCATTTTATCTTTTTAATATTGTGCATATTGTCTGTCTCTATACTTTAAACTCATAATTGCTGTTAGAGATCCCTGAAGACCCAGAAATTGCAGAAGAATATTATAATGATGAGTTTGAATCCTGTTCAGAAAGCAGTGAAGAGGAGGAGGATGTGGAAGCATCACAGACGGTCTCTAAGACAAATCACCAGGTATCATGACCTTTGGGAAAACAGTATACACTTGATGCTCATGGGAAAATTAAGCTCCTTCCAAGATTTTGTCCTACTGACATTACTGAAATTTGTTTTTGTTAGGAATGTGTGTGTATATCAATATCATGAATTAATTATATGTGTATGCATATGTAATTCTTGCATTCCTTCAATATTAAGGATAACACTCTCATGAATGCCATAAGGCCGCTTGTTGTCAGTCAAATAAGTTGTGTCTGTAACACTCACAGTGGGGTTCTCTCACGTGTTAGCTATGGGTAAATTAAGTTAAAGCTGAAAGTATACTTCAAGCATAAGGTCTGAGTTCCAGCTCTAATTCCTGGGGACAGATAGGCACCTCTAGTTGCCACTTCCTTCTGCCTATATTAGACATATTTTTTAGGATGGTGTGCTGAACTGTGAGCCTAAACAACTGCAAGACTTGAGCAACAAATCTGTAGACTTTCCCAAGAATCTCAGAAAGTGTCAGTGGAGAGAAAAGTTGTTATGGAGAGGCTTAAAGTAGCTTTATGAGGTGAGGCTGCCACAAGAAAGTCTTAGGGATTAAAGTGTGAAGAAGGCTGAAGAATTGGAGAAGGCACCTGATTTAGATCTGATCAGAATGAGCTGAGATGAATCTTGTCTCCAGTGATCAAGTCTCAGTAAAATCAATGAAATTAAATGCCCAAGTCAGTTCTAAAAATGGATCTTCCTAAGGTATTCAGGAACAAGTCATTTCTCCCCTGGGCCACCAGCTTAAAGCATTGCGTACAGTGCCTCTGAACAGTACTGTCCGATTCTGCTTAGGATCATATATGTTATTCTGAGTTCATGTGCAAATTTTGCAGAACAGTGTGTGATGTTTTTTGCATTTTAGGGAACCAGCCATGTATGCTAGTACTCTTCACTAAATTACAAATAACTTGTTCTGATTTTTGACATTTTTGAACTAATTGCGTCTTTAAGCTGTAGTTTTTAAGGCAAAAATAAAATGGTTGTGTGAGAAATCAGAACTCCACTTCTACCACAGTAGCATGGAGTCCTGAAATTCTCTCACCAGTTAAACTTGAAGTTTACTCACAAACAGCTTCATTCAATCCAGAAGTGTCTCCTAGCTTTCAAACTAAATACACAGGATGTTTTAAAATTCAGGGTCAGTTTATACAGTACTGGTCTACAGGAATTATTAGTCAATTGTAAATCAGTGGAATATCTAAGACATTGTTTTTTTTCAGTTTGCTGGGTCTGTGTTTACCCACAACACATAGACATACAAACACTGTGTTGCCCAGAAAGTCTACCACAAGATACTCTTGAAAATAAGTTATTGCTCACTTCTATCAGACTCTGAGATAATTTTTTTTCTTTTTAGAATGCCTTTTAAAATTTTCCTTCAACTTTCTGCTTAGAATTAATGAAGGGCAGAAGATAAAAATAGATTTCTCAATAATGCAGAATAAATCAGGTGTTGGCAGTCAGATCTGAGTAGCAATGTTCCCTCATTTTGCAGTGACTCAGAATTCTGCGATGACAAGAACCGTCACTGTGGGATGGAAGAGCTGTCCCACTGGCACCTCTTGTCTGAATCCAGCCCAACAGCCTTTAGGCTTCGCTTTACCAGCAGCCTGTGTGCACACAGAGCATTAACCCTCTGCAAACTGGCCTGCACAAACTGACTGGGAAGCACCCCCCGTGACCATTTTCCTCATGTTGACCCCAGCACCTTAGATAGAGCAGAAATGTGTTTCTGGGTGTTGACACAATGACCTTTTCTTTTTCTTGGGAAGTGAGCATAATTTTCAATTTTCCCTTTCTCAAGTGAAAAAATCTGGAGTAAGTCCCAGCTCAAAGCAGACTGAACATAGCTGTGCAAATCTGGACACCTATGTCTGAACTAACTGAATGGAAAGTCTGTACAGTAAGGGGAAGTAAGCAAGCATTTTTAGGGAATAATGTTATCTCAGTGTAAACATCTAACGTAGGTTAGATGGAATATGCTGAGAGGTCCCTCTTTCTCTCTGGTGATTATAAGAGGATCTACAGTTATTAGCTTGCATGCGACATCTTCATTCTGGATGTCAACAGTTATGTGACATGAATCCCGCTCAAAGGTAGGTGGGATCATGCTCAGTATTAATAATAAGCTTCAAATCCTACCAAAATAGATTTGATCTTGCTAGTATATAGCAGGGGTTTGTTTCTGCAGTCATTTACTTAATACCAAAATTCCTACTCCTATTTCTATGGTGAGATTCATATTCTTAAACCCTTTCTTCAAAAATACCTTCATAAATTAAGCTTTTGGAGGTGTGTGCTGATAAAGAAGTCATTCCACTGCAACACAGGATAAGGATTTGCAAGATATTTGCCTTCCTAATCTGTGCAAATCTCTGAATTTTCCAAATACAAGATTGCTTTACTAGTTACTTCTCTGCAGAGAGTGTGGAAATGCTGCATCTGGCGGTGCTCCCTGGTGACCCCATTACTTCAAACAATGATTAAAAAGAATTCTGATGTTCATGCAGTAGCATGGGGTCAGAAGAGTCATCTAATTGAACACCACATTGGGGTGCGTGGTGTAGAAAGAGCTATTTATTCAAGCTATATTAGGCTCCCACAGATGTCAAGACAGACTGAGAAGTAGTGGCCTTACATGGAATGCAACACCTCTTCAGTTAAGAAGGTAGAGTTAGGCACTGGAATGGTATAATTTCAAAGGTTTAAGATGGGAGCAGACACAGCTGTTTTTCCCATGTTGATATCTTTCAATACAGCCTGTGTTTTTTCAGCTACATTGTCCAGTTGCAGATGTGGAGTTGCCTCCAATTTCAGACCCTGAGCACACCTGGACCTCTTATCTTGGTTTTAGCATTGGAGTTTAGTGTCCTGTGTCCCTCTCTTTTGGAGCAGAAATGCAGGTTGCCAGATTTCAAGCAGCAGTTTGCCAATTACTTTTCCAGACCTCTACCTCTACAAGCCAATGGCTCTTTTCCATGATTTTTTTCTAGGAACACTGGTATCTAATTAGGGGGAAAACATGAAAGAGAGTGAGAAACTGTTTCTAAAAAAGTAAAAAATTATGAAGCTTAGGAGAGGTTTCATCTTTAAAAGTTAGTGCAGAGTGAAGCTTTCATTGGCTTTGATTTAACTGAGATGCTATTGGATGCTTTTTACTGCAGTTTATCACCCTGTTCTTTGTGTTTTCTTTTAGTGGCAATAATAGCAAATTTGCCCTCTTCATTATGACAGTCTACTGATGTGGTACATTAGCTTCCTATTTTCAATTTCCAGGTCGCTTCTGAGATTGTCAAACCAGATAATCAGCTGGCATAAATTATCATAGCTCCAGCAGCTGTGGGTGGTCTGTGTGCTGTCACCCAAAAAAATGCTCCACTGGATTCCTAACACATGCCTTGGCATGGCCTGTTGCTGTTAGAAAGGGGTTTGTTCATTCTGCATTTGAAATGTGCAAGCATTCATCCATGCTGGCTCTGACGCATAAGAGAGCCTATCTTCTGTGCATCTGTCAGAGCCCCTTGCCTATTCTGTAGGGCTTTGCTTTCTCTGCAAAAAAAGAGAAGTATTAAAGAAATACATTAAATAGGTAATCATATTAAATAAAACAGCTAAAATCCTCTTGGATTGCTAAGCCCAAGTGGAGAAAAGGCACAGGTAGTTTCTACCTTGGTGTAAGTTGGTTAACCATTTATTCAACTGTTTACCACTGTGTGAAAACCACATTCTCTTCCTCACTGAAATTTTATTTCAAGGTAGCCAAGTTAAGCCAGCTAGTTTCCTTGAAAACCAGTGGTGATGAAAGTGCCTTACAGCGTAATGAGAAAAAATCAGCTCTGTTGTGGTATTTGGAGTAAATATGATGTCCTGTTGTGAGAAGTCAAAGGTTTGGGAATTACATTTATCCCATTAAAAAAGAAAAAAAAGCTTTTATTTAAGCAATTGCATTAATATTGGATGTGGCCATTTACCATGTTTTTGTCTGTCTGTCTATAGATTTGCAGTTAACTGTTAGTGATAATGAAAATAAAAATAATTACAAATTTACATAAGTGGAAAATTAATATAAAATTTTACTTTTGAATGAAAAATATTTAATAACTTTTTAATGAAGTCCTAAAGGTTCATTTAATCTTTTTTTTTTTTTCAAATACAGAGAAATTATATCTGCAATATTAAGTCTGTCTTAACTCAATATTCAATATATATTGTATATATAGATGTAATGCATTCTCATTTCCTGGGCACTTTACTGCTAGCTGGCAAAAGCCCCAGTTAAGCAGTTCTCTAAAGTTTGTGCTCACACTAATGCTATTCCTTATTTCATTTATCCACAGGACAGTGATATTGAGGCAATGGTCAAGTATTTGGAGAGTGTCCTGAATAATAGCTCATTGGGTAAGAAGATATCTCTTCTTTAAATATAATAGACGCAGTTATTAGCAGTCTGTATTCATCACAGTCCAGTTATTTCCATTTTACAACAAAATAACTCAAAAAATGTGATTTTCTTGAAAATTGCTTCCTTAATCTACTGCAGAGAAGTATAAATATGCCAAAAGAAAAGGCATACACAGTTAAGTGCTTTTGTTGAAAATAATAGAGCAATAAAGCATGATGGTCAGAACTGTGGAATGTTATAACAAAAGCTTTTAAAAACTTGGCTTCTGCCATCTTTTCTCCAGAGGAAAATATTTAAGGATAGATAGGTTGTTTTATGGTTTCTAGTACTGGTAACAATAAGAGAAAATGATTTAAAATGTTTTTAAAATTTTTTTAAATTATGATCCAGGTTTGGATAATATTTATTATATTTTACAACATCTTATTACAGGAACAGAAAAATCACTGAGAATTTAAGTTTGCAATTTAATTGTAAAATCTCCTGCAAGTTCTCTATAAATTTAGAGTTTGAAAGCCTGGTTTCTCGTGTTCTACTTAAAAGCTAAAAAGAAAACTTAAATGAAAGAAGGCTATTTACTGAGGCTGGCGCAGTCACTGTCCTTGAAGACCACCAGGTTGAACTGTGCCAGCAGCAGCCTGCATGTGGGTTGCATGAAAGCCCAGCTGAGTTCCCAAAGGCTCCCATGGGAACCACAGTCTTCTCTATCTGCCTCATTTACACTCATTCAGTTGTGATAAACCGGACTCAGTATTCTCTTGTGGCTCTGACACGATAATGTAGAGGAAGCCTGGGAAATCCTCCTTGTAGATGTTCCTCCAGTGCTCTGTTTCACTCCTGCTCATGAGCATGGACTGATGGAAAGAGAAAACCAAAGAAGAGAAAGGATGAAAGGGAGTAATCAAAGCTGTGGCAATCATAGTCTTGTAGCCATTGAATCATGTCTGGTCACCCTCTGGGTCCCACATCAGGGAGATCCTTAGGACTGAAGGAATGAACATTCACATCCAGTTTGTCTTCATACTAACAGAGATCCCATGGTCTTCAAATTCTGCACTCATTTATGCATTTGCAGCAAAATCGTCTGCAGTGGGGATTTGCAGAAGTGGAATAGGAACAAAATTTAGCTCTGTGCTTCAATATTTTGTTATTTTAATGAAAGAGAGGAATTGCCTTGAGGGCTTCAGGGAATAACCCAGAGTATAAGCCACAGACAGACAGTGGTATTTAAAAAAAATGTTAGCATTAAAGAGGCTCTTTTCTTTCTCTTTTTCTTTCAGTATTAAGACCAAGAAGATGCCTTTTAAAATTATAATATTAAAGAATTAAATTACGCTTTAATCATTAAAAAATGAACAGTCTGTGCTGAAACTTAGCCTTTCTCTAAGCTGAGTTAGTTATTAGGTTTGTATGATCTGTTCCAAACAAATATATGTGATGATGATAAGAGACAAATCTGCTAGAGTCCCTTTTATCTTTGTATGCTTAGTGTCTCTGAGGATGTTTAGGCATTTACTATTTTAAGTGAAGTCTCCAGTATCAATACAGGCTGGGGGATGAAGGGATTGAGAGCAGCCCTGCGGAGAAGGACTTGGGGGTACGGGTGGATGAAAAGTTGGACATGAGCTGGCAATGTGCGCTTGCAGCCCAGAAAGCCAACCAGATCCTGGGCTGCATCAAAAGAAGCGTGGCCAGCAGGTCGAGGGAGGTGATTCTGCCCCTCTACTTCGCGCTGGTGAGACCCCACCTGGAGTACTGACTGCATCCAGCTCAGGGGTCCTTAGCACAAGAAGGACATGGACCTGTTGGAGTGGGTCCAGAAGAGGGCCGCAAAAATGATGACAGGGATGGAACACCTCTCCTGTGAAGAAAGGCTGAAAGAGTTGGAGTTGTTCAGCCTGGAGAAGGCTCTGGGGAGACCTTATTGTGCTTTCAGTACTTAAAGGGGGCTTATAAGAAAGACAGGGACAAACTTTTTAGTAGGGTCTGTTGTGATAGGAGAAGGGGTAATGGTTTTAAGCTAAAAGAGGGTAGATTTAGACTAGATATAAGGAAGAAATTTTTTACAATGAGGTTGGTGAAACACTGGAACAGGTTGCCCAGAGAGGTGGTAGATGCCCCATCCCTAGAAACATTCAAGGTCAGGTTGGACGGGGCTCTGAGCAACCTGATCTAGTTGAAGATGTCCCTGCCCATGGCAGGGGGGTGTGGACTAGATGACCTTTAAAGGTCCCTTCCAACCCAAACCATTCTATGATTCTATCATTACATTCTTCCAATGTCAAGCTACAAAGCTGCAGTTGGGATCATTTTTATGAGTTTGCTAACATTCATTCCTACCTTGCTTTTTCTTCACTGGGCTGCAAATTCATGTTACATCAAAATTTTCTGTATATGGTACATTTTACATAGGTTAGATACATGTTCTCTTTGTTTTCCCTAAAGCTAGTTATGTCCACTTCCAGGTCTTCATTTCTTTAACTGATCGCTAGCAAGTTGCTTATAGCCATGCGATTGCCGGTGCCAGCCTGTGCCTCACTTCTTGTCATCCCATGCCCACAGTCCTTTACACCTCATCCTTTGTCCCCGCTTTCCAAGGTATCTGCTGTTGTACCAGGGCTGTATTTGTCTACATCAATTTAATTAAGTTAGTTATAAATATGTCATCCTACACAGAATACTACTGTCCCTCTAAAAATGCAGGTTGTATGATACAAAAATAAGTGGAAATAAAACAAAATAGCCACAACTGCCTGGTCATTAGAACTGCTGTTACAGCTTAAGCAATTAAATCAAAGTTCCTGGCAGGTCAAGACAAGTTTAGACAAAGCCTGAAGCCTTGCAAATTCAGATCCAAGCGTGTGGCCTGGTACTAGCACTGGCAATACCATATTACTGAGCTACACAACTACAACATCATTATAATAGCTACTCCTGAAAACAGTATGGATTTCATGGCAATAATAGCGCAGATGCAGAAATCTGGCCTGGCCAGAATTTCTTGTAGTGTCTTTAATTGTTACAGGTATTATGAAAAAGTTACGTGCCGTTTCAAGCAGATGTTAGAGGACATCTGAGTAGAATAAAAGTAGAATTTTTTTATGTCAGCAAGGACTGTGATAAAGAGGATACAATAAATATACATTGTTTTTCCGCAGGTGGAGTTTCTTTAGTATAAACCTCTGTTTATACTGAGGTAAACAGGTACTTACTGAAGAGTAAAAGGACTTTTGAAGTAACCGAGTTTTCTCCTCAAGAGTTCCCACTGAGTTGCTGTGAATACCAGTGCTTTAGTGTGGTACAAGGTTCATTTTCGGTTGGCTATACAGCTCCATGTAGAGTATATTTGAAATAAGATAGTCCATGTTGATAAAGTTTGAAAATTGGGAAGATCCCAGAAAAGAACTGTAAAATGAAAGGAAGTTTGAAAAACTGGTTTTACAATTTATTAAATCTGCTTAGCTTAAAGAAGGAGAAGGTTAAAGGCAGTTGGGTCACTTTGTATTGTTTGTAAACTCAGGAAAATACATCTGATTCTAAGGAGCTTTTTAATCTTGTAGAAAAAAGGCATTGTAGGATCTCATATGTAGCAGTGAAAGCTGAAGAAAAATCCAAACTCCAAACAGAAGTCTATGATTCAGTGAAGATAATAGCTTCACAACACATAATGGCTTACCGAGAGATGCACTAGATGTCTATCACCAATTATTGGATTGTTAGCAGAAATGTTGGTAGGAATGACTTTGGGCCATAATGTATGAAAAGTCTCACCAGATAATCATAAGCACCCATTTTAAATGTAAGTACCTATGAATAAATGTCAACCAGAGGATTTGCTTCCCTACAGATCCTTTCGTCTTCCCTTCGACAGAGTAGGAAGGATGCAGCAAGAGCCCCAAACTGGTGCTCCATGACCTGAGAGGGCAAAGATCTTTTGCCCTATGTTGTTCTTTGCAGTACTGGGCTAGACACTGGGAGGGTATTCGTCTTTGAAATACATTTAGAAAGCCATGGTACCTCCTTTTGGAAAGTCAGCGCTCTTGTTGTTTCATTTGATTTTGTTTAATGAATCAAGAATGATATATTGCATAAAAAATGCAAATAGTTATCTGGCCACTTTTTGAAGAAGCAGTTCCTTGTTCTGTGTTGATGTACGGTTAGGCAAACTGCTCAAAGCCGGGCGCAAAATATATTATTAATCAAGTAACTGCTTCTAAGAAAATGTGTCTGATGTAGAAGTTGGTGTGGGTTATGAATCACCCCAGGAAAAATTTTTGAGGCTTGCTGTAGCAACAATGTGAAAAGCTTTTACCAGTTTTCACTGAGAATTCATTTTTTTTGTGACTAACCACACCTTTGTAGCATGCTACAATCTGTAGTCCTTGCAGCTGCCTCATAGTACCCAGAAAATCATATTTAATGGAGAGGAAGATAGATATTAGTTTGTGTGTAGAGAACAGGTGTTGCTTGGCCAACTGCCAACATGGAGAATAGACAAAGTACAAATTATTTAGCCCGAAATCCCAGAAAAAAACAAGAAGGATGTCTTTAATAATGAAATGTTGGAGGAGAAGGAAATATTGTAGCAATAAATAGGTTGAACCTGCTAAGCAGGAAGAGTATGCTGAGCTCTTACTACAGTGATATATCCTGTAATATTAGTAATACCAGAATTTAGTTGAGACCTGTGGTTCAATATACTCTTTCTTAAGAGAATGCAAAGAGTATATTTTCCTTAGACCACTGGTGCTCAGGGCGTCAATTTTTTATTGCTTCCAAAGCCCCACATCTGGACCTTAATTCTACACCAACTCAAAGAGGAGCATACCACCCAGTAAGTCATGAGCATTGCTTTGCACAGTGCTTGGGGTTTCCTCAGGGCCACCCTGAGGATAGTGAATCTTCCAATGCTGCTAAAGTAATTGAATGCTTACAGACCCCATGTGAAAATGTATGGATATGCATGTGTAGTGTTACAGTAAATGATCAGGAAATGTTTTTTGCGTCAATGGATAAAGTTATTGGTTGCTAGTAAGAACTGAGCTTGTCATTTTTTGTCTTTTAAACTACGTTAACAATACCTCAGTTGTAATACTTAGGCACCAGACAACTGTTAACCATTAGGTGTAAAGAAAAGTTAGGAAAATGTTTTAAAAAGTCAAATCATTTGTCCATAGCCAGATAACAGAGTTGGGAATCCATTTCTTCTGTGGTCTCTCTCCATGTCTGCTTCCTGTCTTCTGAATCCAGCAAAGCTCTGAATCCAGCAGGCACTTACTGTGAGCGATTCAGTAGGATCCCTCATGATAGAAAATTTTAATCTCAGTATTCAACCTTATGTGATCAGGATCTAGAATCATGTAAGACATAGGAGCTTAACTCCTGGGAAAGCCATGATTATGCATTCCAGGGAAGCATTCAGTGCTCTCTAGGGGTGTCTATACTGCTTATAGCAGGAAGGTAGCTGCAAGCTCCGCCTGGCTGTATGTGATCAATGTTAATGCAATCCACACTAAACCCCAGCTGAATCCAAAACCCCTGCTAGGAGCGGGGAGTGTGTTCATTTAGACAAGGCATTATGTTAATGTGTTTGTGTGACTTTTGGTGTGTTAGTATCCTATGCAGAGCTCTCCCATGTCTCTTCAGAACTTGAGTGCTGTGTCCCACAGCCCACAGATTTACACAGGATGTAGTTCCACCGTGATATATGTTCTCCTCTTTTGGGAAGTGAAATCCTAATGTCAAATATTTTGCAAGAAGAAACTAAAATAGCTGCTTTGTTTGGCTTAGCAAATTGAAAGCTGAAGTAGGATTTTTTTTTTTCCAATTATAAACAAATGAAAGGAATATGCAAAAGGGAAGGGAAGAACTGAGTGAGCCCAAGGAAAGGACTGGCACAGGAGAAAAATGAGCAGGAACTGGCCAATAAAGAAGTTTTGTTGGGAAATTAGAGGAGAGTTTTTAGCCACCAAGTCACAGTGAGGCTCTGGAAGTGTCTTCCAATGGGAGCAGTAGGGGCAATAAATAAATAAATTCCTTAGATTAAGCAGGGACTTGTGTGATGGAATGGCAACATGAAATTGCAGCGTATTTGAGCTGACAACCCGGACAATCCCCTGTGATTCAGTACTTCTGTGTTCCTGTGGATGAGTACCACAGCGGTCTGTGAGCATTAGGTCCTTAAATATTGCAACAGCCCACGAGGCCTGTAAACAGAAAGAGAGAGCATGTGTGTATATGCGTATATATATTTCTCACACATATATATGTATTTACATATACAGATACTTTTTAAAAATAGATATACATACATAAAAAGACAACCTTCATCTAGAAGGAGAAAGTGATGTCATAAGTTAAATGCTTTCAGTTTACAGTAATGATCAAGCTAAAGGAGAGACTTGCCTGTTGGGAAGAAGGTTCTTGCTCTTATAAGTAAATGCAAGAACAATGGAGGAAAATACATATTGTCTAAGCAAATTTCATTTTGTTGAATATTTATCTGTCCCAGCACTTCCTCAAGTGACAGTTCTTTCTGTTGTGATGTAATTCCCTGTACGCTACGTAGAAGGAAAATTGTTGTTACATTTCTGGTACCTTTAAGCTATAAATCTACTTGTCCCTCAGAAAGGAGTTGCGCTTAATGTGCATTTAGTAATCTAATTAATCTTTAATTAATGTGGCACTACCTTGTTTGAAACAGGAGTAGTCTTCCTCCTTCTGACTGCCCTTGACTATGCAATAGAGCTCAGGTGATGAAGCAGCTTATGTGAAGGTTATGTGTCTGCGCATTGATTTGCAGGCTCGGGGACTGTCACCGGAGTGTCTCCAGGGGTGCCCCAGGGATTCAGAGCTCTCAACAGTGCTATGGCTGAGACCAAACTGAAACGCATGAGGGAGTAAGTAGTGTATTTATGTGTTACCAATATTCAGACAAAGAGGATGGATTTGAAAAACTGCAGAACACAGCAAAAAAACCCCATGTGTTGTTTCCCCACCCCAAAAAATCCCTTCAGCAAAAAGAAGTGCATGGCAAGTTATTCTTTATGACTGGATGCCTACTTTCTGATTGTTTTCTCATAATCTGCACAATCACTGTCATCCTTCCAGGATCTAGTTTTAATCACTGCTGTCGGTGTTGTTCTGAACTTCACTTTCTTTATTAGCTCAGCACAGGCCCATAAATCACCTGCAGATATCCATGTTCCCACCATGTTTGCTCCCTCACCCACGCATCTTCAGTCCAGTCATCATCTCCAGTCTTGTTCAATATCTTTATCAATGATCTGGATGAGGGGATCGAGTGCGCCCTCAGTAAGTTTGCAGACGACACCAAATTGGGTGGGAGTGTCGATCTGCTCGAGGGTAGGATGGCCCTGCAGAGGGACCTGGACAGACTGGATCGATGGGCCGTGGCCAACTGTATGAGGTTCAACAAGGCCAAGTGCCGGGTCCTGCACTTGGATCACAACAACCCCATGCAACGCTACAGGCTTGGGGAGGAGTGGCTGGAAAGCTGCCTGGCCGAAAAGGACCTGGGGGTGTTAGTAGATAGCCGGCTGAACATGAGCCAGCAGTGTGCCCAGGTGGCCAAGAAGGCCAACAGCATCCTGGCTTGTATCAGGAATGCTGTGGCCAGCAGGAGCAGGGAGGTGATTGTCCCCCTGTACTCGGCGCTGGTGAGGCCGCACCTGGAATACTGTGTCCAGCTTTGGGCCCCTCACTACAAGAAAGACATTGAGGTGCTGTAGCATGTCCAGAGAAGGGCAACGAAGCTGGTGAAGGGTCTGGAGCACAGGCCTTATGAGGAGCGGCTGAGGGAACTGGGGTTGTTTATCCTGGAGAAGAGGAGTCTGAGGGGAGACCTTATCGCTCTCTACAACTACCTGAAAGGAGGTTGTAGTGAGGTGGGTGTTGGGCTCTTCTCCCAAGTAGCTAGCGATAGGACAAGAGGAAATGGGCTTAAGCTGCGCCAGGGGAGGTTTAGACTGGAAATTAGGAAAAATTTCTTTACGGAAAGGGTGGTCAGGCATTGGAACAGGCTGCCCAGAGAGGTGGTGGAGTCACCATCCCTGGAGGCGTTTAAAAAACGGGTAGATGTGGCACTTCGGGATATGGTTTAGTCTGGTCTACCCTTGATTAGTCTAGAGTGGGCTTGGTAGTGTAGGTTAATGGTTGGACTGGATGATCTTAAAGGTCTTTTCCAACCTAGATGATTCTATGATTCTATGATTCTATGATTCTATCTTTCTTGCCTGGAATGAAAGACTAATGGATTTGTTTCCCCTGATGATATGATGATTTAAACCAAACATGATTGCTGCTGTTGGCTGGGATTTTCAAATGGGACAGAAGAATTTACATGTGCAGCTCCCTTTGAAACTCATTAATTGCTTTCAACATCACTGAAACCCCAGCTTTATTAATAAAGATTCCAGTGTCTTAATAAAACAAAGACCTGTGCTTCCTTTCTAGAATGCACTGGTTAATGTATCTTGAGATTTTATCTTGATTCAGTAACTTCTGGCCTTCCAAGATTTATTGCACCCTAATTTAGGTAGTGATCTGATAATCATAATGCTCTGTATTATTTCTGACCTCAAACTTTCTTTGCAGTGTTGCAGCATTCAACTGATCTCAGATTGTAAACTCCTTAAAAAATGGCAGTTTTCATTTGTGTGAGTGGACAGTGCCAACGATATGGTGGATGTTATCAGAATACAAATAAGTTCAAACAGTTAATATTAGTACTTAAGTGAATCCCCTAAAGAAAATTAATGCAACCACAACAGCATTGATGTCAATTACAGTGCCAAATGCACTGTGTATTCAAGGGAAATATCAATCAGATTTACTCCAGATAGAAGTTGTTCAGTTTTATGATATTTCAAGATGCAGCAGCTTCTAGGGTTTCACTTCATGGCTTAGCCTTTATCGTGCAACCAGTCAGCAGGTATCACAGCCTGCCACTCTGATTGCTCTCCATTCCCTTTTCATGGAAAGTACTTATAAAAATAAAAAAATGCATCATGTTGTGCCAACTAGTTGCAAGGTGAGGTTGTTTAGTCAAAATGCCCACTAATCTTACAGGCTTCACCTTGTGTTCTCATAGTTACAGGATAAACCTTAACTATTTGAACTTCATGGTCACTGCCTTTAGGGCTGAGGTATGATTAAATCACTTGCTGCTTTCAAATTCTGTTTTTCCAGTGCTGTTTCATGGTTTTCACAGTTTGTTGGTTCTGATAGGATAAGCACGTAGTGGTGGTTAAATGCTGAAAAATTTGGAAGTGTTGTTATATGATCCTTTGGAAATGTCACATTTCAGAATACTTTATAAACTAGCCATATGTTGATGAAAAGCCTGATTAACTGCAGTAATTCACGTTTAATGCATTAGACTTCCTGGTTTTGGAACACTTTCCTAGTAATTTCATTCCTGAATGAGAACAGTCAACTGGGTCTGTAGGCCAAAACACCCACCCAACCGGCATCTTGAGAACTTCCAGCAGACCATACCCATGAAAGATTTTCAAGTTACATTCATTAAGAGAACAAATTAAGGGTGGGAGGAGGTATGTTTTGGGTTTGTTTGGGGTTTTTTTTGTAAATAAAGGTACAGATCTCCTTTTGTGCACTATAATAGCTACTTTAAAGAAGTCTATCAAAATATTTACTCAGGTTGTTGCCCTTTCTCCTACATATACTGTGACCTTGTGATTTTCTGAATATGTAAAGCTGAGTGAGTATGTTAATTGCTTGGAAGTTAGGGTGTTAAGAAACAAGTGAGTGAGCACAGTACCCAGCACACACATACACAAGGAGATCCCTGCAAAGTCTTACGCATGGCCAGTCTGCACACAGAGCACAGTGGGGGGAATTTTCAGTGGTGAGAAGGAAGTACATCTGGCTGCAGAATGATGCATGAAGCCTCAGATGCTCTGCTTATCCCTCAGCAAACTTCACGTGATGTGTTGTACTTCATCCACACAGCAGTGCCGCTTAGGCAAGGCTAATATAATCTAAATGTGTGCTATTCATTTTTACTCAGGAAGCCACAGACTTATGCTGGGGTCTTCCAGTTGACAGCTTCTAATGAAAGAGTGAATGTGGGTTTTTTGTCTTAAAGAAACTGAGCAGCTGGAGTTCTTATGAGGAAACAGAAGAGCAGTGGAGACAATGTGGAAGTGCAGGGAAATCTGTCCTGGTTTCGGCTGGGATAGAGTTAATTTTCTTCTTAGTAGCTGGCATAGTGCTGTGTTTTTTATTTAGTATGACAACAATGCTGATAACACACTGATGTTTTAGTTGTTGCTAAGTACTGCTTATGCTAGTCAAGGACTTTTCAGCTTCCCATGCTCTGCCAGGTACACAAGAAACTGGGAGGGGGCACAGCCAGAATAGTTAAACTGGCCAAAGGGCTATTCCATACCATATGACGTCATGCTCAGTATATAAACTGGGGGGAGTTGGCTGGGGGGCAGCAATCACTGCTTGGGAACTGTCTGGGTATCGGTCGGTGGGTGGTGAGCAATTGCATTGTGCATCACTTGCTTTGTATATTATTATTACTATTATTATTATATTGTTGTTATTATTACTATTTTACCTTATTTTATTTCAATTATTAAACTGTTCTTATCTCAACCCAGGAGTGTTTCTCACTCTTACTCCTCCGATTCTCTCCCCCATCCCACCAGAGCAGGGGGAGTGAGCAAGTGGTTGCCTGGTGCTTAGTTGCTGGCTAGGGTTAAACCACAACAGCAGCAAGTCACTATAGAAACAGAAGTTTGGGATCGGTGCCATTTTCAGATGCTAACAGCAGTAGATTCTGATGAGGGAGACTCTCTTTTATGTCATGAATTGCTCAGAAAGTAAGCATTGTGCTACGCATTACAAGTAACATTGATGAAAGAAACTCATTAGTTCTGAAAAAATGGTAGATTCATGTAAAATAACACACAGTCTAATAAAAAAAAAGCCTTTTAGCCATTTTTAATTGACACGTGAATGATAAGGGCTTGCAAACAACTGCAGCAGGACAGTCACTTGACAAGATGTGCTCATTGCTTGAGTCATCGCAGTGTGCTGCACTGAATGCATTTTTTGACAGCAGAGAGACTTGCTGTATATCAGAGTGCCAATTTAAGTAGCTGCTACTGTATTCTTGTGCAGGGCTTTATACCTATATTCATGTGAGAGGGAAGTTGTGCTAAAAGTCCTTACAGGAATGTAGAAGGAAGCCACAGATATTCTTGGATATGGTAGTAGCAGTCCTTTGTCTTCTCCTATTTTAAGTTAAAAAAAAAAAAAAAGGCTCAGGGCTTAGCCTATAGACAGCCTGATAATGTTTTGGATTCAGTCACCAGCTTCCTTCACTACAGTCCCTGAATATTTTTGCTGGCATCTTCTTTCCAATTCCCACTGCACTCTGTTCCAGCATTTTGAGATGCTGTCCTCTCAGTCAAAGTCATGATAAAATCGCCTACTCCAATGACAACAATTTCTAGTTTGTTATACTTGGTATCAGTATTCATTATAAAGTTTATATCAGCAGAGATTTAACTTTACCTTTCAAGTAGAGTTCATTTTCTCTGCCAAAATTTCTCATTCAGTGCTAAGCATTTCGATATTGGCATCTTCTGCAGTGTTGATAAGAAATCTCTGTTTCTTGAACTAGCTCCCTCAAAGGTTATCTGAGCTTTTTCTCATTATGTTTCTTCCCAGCCTTGCATGCTAACAGTGGGAAGTCAAGCAAATATATAAATCAGAGTTGTGTGACTCATATTCCTCATATTGGGATTTTAGCCTGAGGAATCATGTTAGATGCAGGAAACAGGAGGAGTCGTTTCTTGGTATTTTCTGTTCTGGCCACCATCTCATTCTCATGGTGGTTCCCATCCATGGTACTGGGTAACTTGGTGCATGCCTCAGTCTGAGAAGCTCTACTCTCACATGCTATCCAGAGCCAAATTATCTTCACCAGAGAGATCCATGAGGAAAACCTAATGTCAGTTCCACCGATGGTCCCCTAGAGAAACTTTCCACCCATGTGTCTCAGAAGAGAACCAAGCTTTTCTTCAAAAACAACTCCTGAAGCCAAAGCTGTTTTTTCATCATCAGATCAAATTGTTATACCACCTATTCTTTTTTTTTTTCCCCCTGAGGTCCATACAACTTGTCAAAGTCATCTTTACAAGATGACAGAAGCTTTGGCAGTATGCATTGCCAGAAAGATCGGCTTTGTTCCTAAGGAAAGGATTTAGAAGAGTCATTGTAGCAAACGCTAGCTTGTTTTCTACCAGCTTCTGGAAAACTTGGTAGACAAACCCAAAGCTTTTTTCAGGCTTGGACTAACAGCACTGATAGCTCGTAAGAGGCTGAAGAGGTCAAAATCTACATTAAAAGAGACAGACCCAACTTGTTTAGATCTCTAGCTGAAAAAGTTTTTCTGCTTCTTTTCAGCTTACTCTATCTTATTCTGAGGCCCTTCTTTCCAAGTTTTTGACCACCTCAGCCACAATTTGACCACAGTGAAGGGCCCGGCAGAAGCACAGAAGCCTGTGGAAAGTCTTATGATTCATGCTTGACATCTCAAGTCCATGCAGGGTTTCATGCTCAAAAAAGGAAAAGCAAAGGTGAGAAATAAGACAAGCGTATGCAGAAATTTGTGGACAAGAACAAGCCTTATTAGGAGTTTTGGTGCAGTTGGCTATATTCACAATTGCACCTCCCTATATTATGTAGTATTCGTATCCCAGGTCTCCAGTGAGTGGAGACTTCCCCTTGAAGCCTCTTCAGCACTGTAGTCAAGAATCATTTCTTGGGCTTTGTAAAATCAGGATTTGTGTTTTACAGAGTAAGGCTAGTTTTTGAATAATGGAATAGCTATGGAATAGGATGTATATCTTGTTCTTTCCTGAAAATATAAAGAGAAATAAAAACGTAGGAAATGAAGGAAAAAAAAAGCTTAGTACAGAGTGTTTTGTGCTCCTTTGTGGAGATATCCATTAATATATGCAATGAGTCATTTTAATAGCTCTGAACTTTAATATGCAGTTTAGAATTCATTAAAATGTATGTCAGTAAAAGGAAAAGGTTTTTATGCCCGAAATTTTAAGTGAATTAAAATCCTTTAGCACAGCAGTAAGCACCTCTTAGTCAGTCCCTGAAGTCTTACACACAGCAGCATACCATGATCAGGCAAAAGACTTCATCATCACCTGCTGAGTGTAAGTAAAGCCGTCTTTCAGAAGTCATGGAGAAAAGGTGATATTTTTGGTGATATTTTTATTCTGTTCCTGTGTCCTGTGAATGCTTGTAACACTATTGGTTTAGACTCATGAGCAGTATGCATATATGCTTCTTGTGCTTGTGATGTGGGCATCAAATGTATTGTTTACCTTAGAAATTCAGAAAGAAAGGTCATACTGAAGTCATTGAATAGGCACTGGATATTCTTTAAGATAAGTAGTCCTAAAAATGCCTAAAGTATAGAAGACTTTTTGTACATTTATTTCTGCACATTTTTGAACTCTTGCAGGAAAGAAATTGATTATTTGATTTAGTGTTTTATTAGATGTTGTATGGACCTTCCTAAGGGCCAGCTCTGAGCCTACTGAAACTGGTTTTGTTACTGACATCATTGAGGGCAGCTTTAGGTGCAGGCAAAAGCAACAAATAGAGAAAAGCTAATTGAGTTTTTAGACTTCCACAAAAAAAATTCTCAGTGACCTTTTAACTGCTATTGACTGTCATGTTGAAGGTGTCATGGTGTAAATAAACATGCATGAGGAATAAGATGTCTTCTGTAAGAAGACATATTTGGTAAGGAAATTTATTGACACTATGTGAGCTATGACTGTTTTTTGCAGGCGAATAGAGGACAGTGTCCTTGAAGGTATTGATCCTGAAATGTTTTTTGAGCATGAAATTTCCTCTTACACACGCCACAGTTTTTCTGTTCAACACTCCATTTTCTGGTAATAATCTCTGTCTGGTGATCCCAAGACATCTTACAGCATAACTGTAGCTTTTTGCTTCTCATGGGCTAAGCCAAAATATTACTTACATATCCATCCTCCTTGTCACAGTCTTTCTCACACCTCATTTTTAAAGGCCAGTCTCCACCTCTTAATTGTTTAAGGCCAAATGAGCTCACTATGGAAACACATTAAACATCTTAGCCCATGAGTTTCTCTTTCTTTTACTGTTAATCTATTTCAAGATAATTGCACAGTTACCTTCCAGACTCAGATTTGAAGGTCTGAAGTATTTTGGTTTTGCTGTTTGCTTTACAAGCAAGTGATGTGAGAATACAGTAAAACTAACCGGGGAACACTAGGAGAGTTGAACCCACCTTGATGTGACCAAGCTAGGAACTTGATTCTTGGCTCCTGTCAGGGAGAGGTGAGTGAATGCTCCCAGCTTGTGAGTTGTTGCCTTAACAACTGAGAGAAAAAGTGGGAACGGGTGAATCCTGGGCTCTTCCTGCCTAAGAAGAAATTAAGGTGAGTGAGGCAGTGACTACTGCCCAGAAGCGCAGGAGTCCTCTGCAGCAGAAGCAGTAGTCCCCCCTCAAGGCTAAAGCTGGATCTGATGGTCTAATTCCCAGGCATTTTCCATGGGTCTTCATTCAACTTCTTCCCATTGTCCATGCCATTCCCCTTTCCACAGCAAAAATGGGCTGCCTCTCTTGCTGTCTTGGCCCTCTGTCTCTTATACTGCTCCTCTCCATCCTGCATCTGGGGATGGGAAGAGCATGTCACCTGCCAGTGCCATCATTTCAGCAGTTCTCAGCAGCTTTATGTTTGTTATGATGCACTTTGACATGACTAAAGAGAACAAATTAGATAGCTAGAGTGAGTGAGTCTATTAGTGCATGAATAAACTTTGCTCATCCTGGATAAACATCTGGGATGCTCATCCTGGTGCTCATTTTGCACATTACTTGAACCTCAGGTCCAACCCTTAAAATAAAGTGTAAGATTTTGTCAATTTACTTAGATGCATAAAAAAACCTCAGACTTTTTCATCTTCTCTACTGAGCTGCATGTCATAGATCCGTGAGCGATTCTGTTATCCTGAATTTTTAAGGATTTTTTTTTAAGTGGACAGTAATGTCATAATTGCTTTAGCAGTAGAGATAGTTTTTATGCTGTTTGAAAATTGCATTCCAGTAGCAAACACATAAAATTATATGTATAGACTCACTCATTTTAAAATGTCAAGTAGACCCAAACACTCAAAACATTAGGAGAATTAGACTAATACATCTCTTTTTTTTCTCAAAAAGCATGATTTCTCATGCTGTGCATACATAATGCATAGATTGAGCTGTTCAGTTTTCTAGGGCCTTGATTTTGTCAATAGTTTGAAAATGTGAGAATGCTTTCATGTGGCATTAATTATATAGTCTGTTTTCAATACTGAACTACTTGAAGAATCTTGACAGTGTTTACTAGATGCAGCATTGCGACCTTGGGAGGTTTACAGAGGCACTTTGGAGAAATATAGGTAGGGAATACGCAAAGGGCATTGACCAAACCCTTGCAAGGACTACCAATGTCTACTGTTTCCCGTATTGTTTCTGTTTTCATCTGCTTGCTACTACTGCAAGTAGCAGTATTGCTACTTGCAATACTGTACTTGTCTGTAAGAACCCATGAGAACACCAGAGACTGGGCAACATGCAAACTATCTTGCATGAAGGAGAGGTTAGCAGACCCAAAACACTGCATTTGCCATCACTCCAAACTCCACTTCTGAGGGTGCAGTGGTGTCGGGGGTGGCTCTGTCACAGGTCTGTCTCCTTCTGCAATGAACCTCCGTGCTGAGCAGGTTGTTTTCATGAGATGTTGGTCTTCAGACTTTGGAGATACCAAACCAACTGTACTATGTTTACAGTAGTACATGTACTGTGTTTACATTAGCCAGACATGGCCAAAGATTGTGAACAAAACCAGAGGATACTAGTACTTGTAAGGCCTAACCTTGCTCTTAGTTTTAAGGTAACACATTAGACATGTATCTTCATTAACATTTTTCTGCAGGAAAATAAAAGGATCTGAGAATTGGAAAAATACACTTTAGCTTAATGGAAATTTTTCTGGTTCAGTCATGTTTCAGAGCAAGCTTGGGTTTTATCTTTTTGAATCTACTAGCTGAAACAAATTATTTAGATAGTATATTATGATTGTTATGTTTCTGTAAATGTTAATAGAAATCTTCGTTATTCTTTCATATGCCATATTTTCAGGCATCTAGATGTACAATTATTTGATTTACCAAGAGATTTGAGATAGAGGAATGACCAGGGTCCTATTTTGAAGTGTTCAGGTATTAAATGTTTACTCTTTGGGAAAAAAATAAAAGGACTAGACCTCTATCTGCCTCTTTAAATGCCTGAATAGCTCTGTGAAGCTTGACCTATTTTGATGAAGAGCCAGAAGAAACTGAATGCATAAACCTTTCTAGGCCTTCTGAAAATCATAGATTTACTGTTCCATAGATGGTAATTGCTTTTCTTTTTTTTCTCTATAGTATGGTGTATTCATGGAATTGTATGCCTCTGCCAAAGCGTGAATTGGGCTTAGTCCTGTTTTGTGCTATGAACTTTTTCCAGGGCTACAGATGTGGAAAGGGACCTGAAAGAAGTTGTAGACTTAATCCACCTACCTTCAGGCCCCTTTGAGTGGATATAGATGTGAACTAAGCCCAAATAGTTTATGTACAAAAACTTCACACAAACAGCTATTTGTGTGTATATATTAGTATCTATTTTTATGTGTACATATATATGTGCATAAATACTTATCATACCCGGGCATCTCAGGATCCACAGCAGTTGGGTTTTTTTTTAACTTTTAAAATGCCTTTTCAATCGGATTACTTAAAAGTATTATTACTTCTATGATAACCTTGTATGGTTGTTTAGCATAGTTCAGTGCTTGAGTGCTGCTTCATCTCCCTCTGTTGCTGCACAGTACGCAAGCCCAGCTGAAGGTTTCATTAGTAAATTACTATGGGGCTCATGATGTTTCTATCAAGAATTGTCCAGCTCCATACCAGCTGGTTATGTTAATCTCTCCATTGATGCACTTGACACGTTGACAGCCTTCTAGTGAGACTGGCTTGTGGATAACTCAGAAATACATTGTTTTACATCCAATAGTAACATTTAATATGATACGGCTAAAGACAATGTTTGGATTGAGCAAATATGTATATAATAATATTTAATACTATGATTGTTTCATTGAAATATGTAAGTCTGTATCTTTTCCTTTCTCTGATGGGCAAATTGTTAGTTTTATAACTGTCACTTTGGTGTGAGACCCAAAATCAGGAGAGACCCCCCCTCCCAAAATTCAAGCCATGTAAAAGGAAATCAGCATTAACTCTTAATTACCACACAGCTGAAAAAAAGAGATTGCAGTTATATTCTTAAACTCTTATGAGAAGTGTATCCTTGCATGCCCACATTTAAGAAGCAGCTGTATGTTGTGCTGCTCTTCAGACTCATCTGTCTAAAACAAATGCATTGATAAACAAAGCAAATGGCATCAGGTATGTGTTAAATGTGCCTTCATGTTTTGCTTGATCTTGATCAGTGATGCTGAGTGAGTTAAACTGATGATTTGTGAAGGACTCTTTGTACACCATGACACTGTTAAAAACCAGAATGTTGTTTAAAATAATTTTAGCAAGACTAGGAAATCTCAAAATGTGTATAAAGAGACTGCAGCCGTGGGAAGTGTGTTTCAGGTAATTCTTCATGGACACTAAACGATGTTATTTTCACCTGTCTTACCTCCTGAAGAATAGCTCTATATAAGCAAACTTGCTTCCTCTCTCATTTTTAGTACTGGCAGTAAATTTGTTAACATAGGAAGACTTTAAAGTTGCAATATTCAGGTTTGATTTAAATGACCATGTTTTGCTGTGATTTGGGTTTTTTTTTTCTGTGGGAAAAAGTAAAAAACCATTTTGTCTTATGACAAACTATATTCTAAATTAGTAGTAGCTAGAATTCAACTAGAAGCTCTAAATTCTAATTCACGTTTCTTCCAAGAGCAGATGTCAGCTTCAATTCCTATTTTACAAATTCATTTATCTCAGAAAATGAGATGCATGGAGAATATTATTGTTGATATTTCTTCAGCTGTGTGTCTACAGCTTTTAATAATAAGATCCTTCTTAGCTCATGGGAAAATGTGTCCTAAATATGCTTTAGATTTTGCAGGTCTTTGAAGTAGGACATCAGAGAGTTTTGTTTGCAATCAAATTAAGGTGCTTTAATTCAGGAATTATGAAGTAATTAAGGATGAATTATGAAAATTATCATTGTGTCTTCAAGTGAAGAAATTTTCATTCAGCAGTAATATGACGAAAGTCAAAGTCCGTTGAAGCTTGAAGGTGAAGGTAGGGGCTAATATTAGCAATTCAGATTTTCTTTTACTAGCTTTTATATAATAATTCTTTCCATTTCCTTTTTTTTTTTTTAAAATAATCCCTTTTCTTAGACTTTGACATACTTTTCACATTCCTAAGATTGAACAGCTGTCAGAACTAGAAAGGTATTGCTCTGCCTTTAGAAATAAGTTCCTAAAAAATAAATCATGGAATGTATAATATGCTTCTCCTAGCAGATTTCAAAGGGTCTGTATAGAGCAACAGGCAAGCTTTGCTGCAAATGCAGTTTTGAACCCAGAACAGTTTCTTTCAAGTTTCAGAGAAGTTTTAATCATTCATAGTCAGTAATGCCAACATATGTAATGACAGGAAGATAACTTGAGAGGAAAGGGACCTTTTGTGTTCTGAGATAAACCTGTTTGTTTACTGAACCATGAGATGCTGTAGCAGATATCCTAAGATTTTCTGGTACAGTTAGAAAACAATATTTTGTATGAGGTCAAAGATACGTAATTTCCTGATTCTTTCACAGAGTCATTTCAGGAGATAAATGTAACAAACTTTTTCACCAAGATTCATGTTACTACTGGTTAGCTGCACAGTGGCACGATTGTACTCTGTTTTAAAGAGAAATATAAGGTTAATAAATTAATGCTTAGAAATAGCATGTTCAGGGACAAATCAGAGTTGGATGTATTGATGGGAATCCTAAGTAATACTGTTGGACTCCATGGGGATACTCCTGAGTTAGGGAGAACAGAATTTAGTGACATCTGCTGAAATTATTCTTTCAAAGATCCCTGCACTTGCTTTTATGCCCCGTGAGTCCTATCATGACAGATTTGTCTCCTGCTTTACAATGTGCTTGTTGGTGTGGGATGCAGGCAGCCTGGCTACATCCAAAAGGATCAATAAATGCCCACTGGAATGGATATTCCATGTCCAGAAAGGTTCTTTTTTAAAGTTTACGTTGAGGTAGCTGAGAGTAACATTCGTATTTTGAAATAACGGAGTTTTCTGTGGTTGGCTTAGGAGCCATGTGTTTGTTGCCTGCTATGGCAGAGGTGAGATGTTACTGCTGATGCCTGATCCAGAGGGACTTTCATGGTGTTATTCTGGTGTGCTCAGCAGTGACTTGTGCAGAGCATGGTGACTTGGCAGCTGCAGAGCCTCTCCTTGCTCCCGAGCACGGACCACACCACAGCTCCCTGGAGGCTAGTGAAAACTCTGTGTTTGCGAGCAAAGGGCGCCGCTTCCCTTTTGGGGGGGATGAGGGAGAGCAGAATGTTTTTAAATGATAGTTGCTATCATGCTGAATGACATTTGAAAGTGAGAAGCTGAAAAACCCCTTAGCTGCTGATTTGTGTCATGGTTATCCTTCAAGGCAGGCAGTGACAAGCTGTTGAGAGATATTAACCCAGCTGCTAACGCCCACGGAGGAGCACAAACTTAAGCATTAATCTTGTTTTGTGGCTTTTGTCAGTGTTGCGTGAAGGTAGGTGTATTGTAATTGATCTCCAGACCAGAAAGGAAATGTTAATATGTAGCTAGTAGCAGAATAGTCAAAATAAAGACCTGCGGGATAATAGAAAATTCTTTGTTCACCCAGGGAAAGATTTACAACTTCCTCAGTCAGTTGAGAACACAACATTATTATATTGTCAAATTTTAGTAATTTTGCACTGATGCGTAGGACATCAACTGCAAATCACCAGATAGCCTGATAAATTCATTTGGGCCCAGATCCACTAAATGACTTGGAACATTTTTAGACACCCCGAGTATAAAATTGCAGTTCTCAAGGCTCCTACTTAGCTCCCTTCTAGTGCTGGCAGTGAGTCAAAGTGGTAAGTGCCTATGATTTTGCTGATATTCATACTGCTTCTCACATGCTCAGAAGCGCCTTACCCTTGATAGAGCCAAGTCCCTATCTCATGCCCAAACCCCATCATTACCCACAAATCGGATATCTGTCTGCCTCTATGGCCTCTGGGGCTCATTCCAGTTAATTTTCTCTAGGTGTGGATTGCGTGCTGCACAAAAGCTGGCAGTAAGAGGCATTTTATTTCAGACCGCAGCTTTCATGGATGACATGGATGACTGGCAATTTCTGCTGTCCAGCCAGTATGTTGGTGGTTGCAGCATGCCTCCAGGCTATGGATGTTCCCCTGTGCTGTCTCTGCCTGGGGCATTGGGACTGCTCTCTGCAGCCAGGAGTGAGGGAAGTTGGGCTCACTGCTGAATCTCTTGCAGTTTGCAGTGGGAAAGCACTCTCTCTGGGCACTCACATGTGGTAACCTGTATTTCAGTCCCAAGGACTGAAGGATTCCAAGGACTGCTCATCCTATTTTATCCAGGGACTGTTTCATGCAAATAACATTTGCATATACCTCCAGTGTTGTCCTTGGTCCCTAATCTATCCAGAGTTATCTTCCATCATTGTTCCTTCTCTTCTGGCCCAATACATCTACTTTCACACAAATCAGAATGAAGGGGAAGGAGGTATCATCTGACTAGTGATTATGGTACTGCTCTGGGAGGTGTGGGTTTGAATCTCCTTCTACCCCCAGCTTTCCAGCTCTCTGGGTGAGTGGTCTAACCATGGACCCTGGGATAAAATGAGACAACTGGGTACCTGTGTGGTCATGTTGAGTTTCTGTGAGTCCTGGGTGGACAGAGGTGATTCCCAACTTTACTAAAGCCAGACAGGTGTCAGATTTAGGATATTCCTTTCTTCAGTTGTCGTGGGCTGTTATTTTGGGTGGATGCCTTTCTGGGGTGCCTGCGTTATACAGGGAGCTTAGGTTTCAACCACAGAACTGTGAATTTCATTGCATGAGCAAGATGCTTAAAAGTTAGGAAACACAGTACTCAGATGCCAGCGATGAATCCCTCCGTATATCTAAGCCTTTGTAACACAGTGAAGCAAAAGAAAAAACAATCATCTGAGTGTGGGATGGGGTTCTGGCCCACAAAGCTTGTCAGAGTAATGAAATCCCAGATGTCAGGTATCCCCTTCGCTTGTGTAGTCTTGGCTGAGAAAGAGATGATGGCTCTTTTCTGGGGGAAAAGAGTGAGTTTGTAGGTGAGTGAGCACAAAGAGAGTAAAGGCCAGTAAATCAGAAAACGGCCAACTGGGAGTGTAAATGGGCGCTCTGTACTTGTTTGGTGGTAAGGCTTTTAACCATTTCAAAACTGTAAATGCAGGTGTCCCATATTTCATGTGAAATAGAACTAACTACAAACAGCAGGGCAGTGCAAAATCCATAATTGTGCCTCTGTAGGACTTGACAGGGGGGAAAAATATCCCCTAGCACAGGATCAGGGCCATAATGTGCAAAACTCACTTTCCAGGAAGCCACTTACCCCCTCCCTCCATCAGGATGATAGATTCACTCAGTAACGCCTATTTGACATTTACTGTCTTAGATCCCACACTTCTGCCTGTGACAGAAAATGCATGATGTGGTAGCAGACTCACATTAATGCAGCTCTTGAGTCCAAACAGAGCCTGATGTCTTCTTTTGTAAAAGCAGGTTATAATTTCTGTTACCTACCACTTAATTTTCAACCTGTGAACATTTTTCCCCTAATTCTATTGTACCAGCTATTATACAGATTAGCTGATTTGCATGCTCTGCCAAGCTTAACTGAAAAGATTCAAGTCTGCAGGTCACATTTATTAGCAGAAGCATTACTCCCGAGGTATGTGTTTGCTTAATTTTTCATCTTTAAATAGACAGGACTGCCAAAAAATTAAACATACTTGTCTAAGAGGGAGAGAGGAGTCAGTAAAGCTATTGATGAAGTAGCAGTGATTTCAAAATAGCTTTTCATGTATTGATTTTTAACTGTTGGAGAGAAATACTATGATATTTCTGATGAAATTTTGTGAAGAAATGTATGTTATTTGCCAAACAAATCCTTACTTAACTTTCTGTGGTAATCTAATCCCTATGTTTCAAGTGTCTGAGAATGAATCACTTCCAGCAGTTTTAGTTTTCCCCTAAACAGCACTGTTGGTAGAAAAAGAAAAGGCCAGTTTCTAGTTACGGGAAGCGGGACTGAGTCAGTCTGGACCTGCAGAGATTCCAGCTTGGCCCTGTGGCTTCTGATCCTGGGTTTTGGCTTTCTCTGCCCCAAGTTCCTGATCTGCCTCTGTGTCAGGAGCCAGCGGAAGGGGTAATGTGTAGCCGAAGGGGGGATCACAGCTGGGCATGACCAAGCCGCAGAAAAGCAGTGAGAGCAGGCAGGATGTGAGGAGAAGTGTTTCTTCCTTGTGAGATCAGAGCAGTCATCTAGGATATCTTTCAGGCAAAAATACTGTATTAGATGTATTGTCCATTTTTACCAGCAGTAGGTCCTACTATATACAACAGGATTTTTCAGAAGTCTCTTATATGCTAATAAAGTGGTTCTGTATTACTGAGGAAAATGCATGCTTTCATATCAAATGAAGTTTGAGAAACGATAAATTAAACTTCTTCGCAATGGTTTTCTAAGAATGGAGGAATTTACATAATGTGGAAATTTTACTGGCTGCAATCTCGCTGTAATGATGTTATTCCTCAGCAATAACAGGATGACCACAGATGAAAAGCAGCCACCCCTTTAGGTGAGTTATGCTATCGGGTTAGAACAGTTGGCCTTGCCCTGGTGTTAGAGACATAGCAAAATCAGTACAAAATCAGCAAAAAAAAGTACAAGTGGAGTATCTGATATTGTTGGGGGGCAGTGCGCAGGTTTAACCATTTAAACTGCTTTTGGGAAGTCTTATGTGTGCTCCCTCTGAACCCACCTGCAGAGTATTAGAGTGCTAAGCCTTAATGCTGGCACCAGAAGACAACTCTGATCCCTTTCTCTACTCCTGTACAGCTCAGAAAGGGTGATCCTTGGCATGGCCACAAGCCAAGCGTGTCCCAGCTCCAGGCTGCCCTCTGCCCCGGGCGCTGGCCATGGAACCTACTGCAGGCAGCATGAGCCCAGGCCCATGGGCAGCTCCCCGTGGCCAATGGGCAATGCCCTGCAGGCAGGAACATGTGCTCTGCCGACGCCTGAAGGCATCCTGGCAAGCACGCTGTGTGCAGTAGTGGGGAGCAGCTCAAAGCCCCCATCAGAGACAGTATAGACAGTAAATACTATAAAGGCGTGCTAATCATTTATCAATAACAGGCCGCTCACTGCTGGCATGATAAATGAGGCATTTCCCACCCAAGGACAGCTCTGGGGGACATCCTCTCAGTTTTCCATAGTCTAAAATTGTAGAAAGGAGTGTGTGACAGAGACTCAGAGGAAAGGGAACATGAGCGCAGATATTCAGGCTGAAATTTTGGAATGCTGTATGGTTCACTTCCTAGTACCACCTTTTTGTCTAAAAGAATTACCACCAAGCAAAGTGTTAAGGCATCGAATGTTTTAACATGCTACAGACACAATATGTATAATGCTTGAGAAATATGTGGAAGTATTAGTATCTCAGATATGATTAGTTTATTTTAGTATGGAAGAAAAATTTGTCAGAGAAACCTTGTTCAGGTACGCTGAGAAGCTTTATTGAAGAGGTCTTCATGCCATGATGGATTTATTGAAAAAGCAATGACTATCCCACCTAAATACTCTTGAAATCCTAGCAAAATGCTAGTGGGAGGAAAGGCTGCTTACCACAACTTTACCTAACCAAAATAAGACTTTTTTTTAAATGCAAATTGCAGATGTTCCTTCAAGGTGATCCCAATTAGTCCAGCTCACTTTCTAACTAAGTGAAGGGCATCATCACCCCTAAAATGTGCAAGTCTGACACTAAAAGACAATCAAATCTCAACTGCTCTAACATCTAAAAGTTCAGTGAAAGAAAACAACACAAATCCTGTGGCAGATGTGTGCAGAGTGGGCAGGTAGTTTCTGATATGCTGAAGGAAAATTACTCCAATATTTTCATCAAAATATTATGAACCCATCACTGAGTGGAAAATTTTATGTTACCTGTGGCTTGTGATACATGAATTTAAAGATGTTTGCCTTTAGAAAAAGAAGTGCTGCTCATTGTCATGAATCTTCTTTATAAATCAACATTAAGATCCTCTGAGTGTATTTTTTGTCACTGAATTACAGATCTGTCTCCTGATAAAAGAAGAGTGCTGTAGGAAAAGAAAAAAGTGTCAGTTCATGCTGAGCTTCTACAATGGTTTCCTTGTTATTTGATAGAAGCTAAAATAAGGCAACAAATCCTGAAATGTGTTTGTTCACATAAAATGCCACTGGTGTACAGCTGACTGGGGTTGCTCCTTTTGGTTTTGATGAAATCCAGAGGCAATAATACATGTGCGTATACCAGGCTTGCTGTAGGTAAAGCGGTACATCAGATTGAGCATGAAAAGGAATCTTGGTTTGTAGCGACGGTGGCTGTGCTTCCTATGACTTTTACTATGGCAGGTTTTCACTCCTGGGCTCTTTGTATAACAAAAAATCATAGAGAAATTCCCCAGGAAACTTTAGTCCCTTGTACTGTCAGACAAATAAGGTGCATCATTATATCATTTTAATCTAAGGTAGCTACAAAATTTAAAAATATCAGTACTAGATATTGCTGGTATTAATACATAATGCGAATTAACTTTTACTTGAGCTTTATGTTTTATTTATCCCCAGATCTGCCATTGGGAAGCTGGGAACGGAGGTATTTGAGGCCGTGTACAGCTATCTCAAGCAAGCGAGACAGCAGAATGCCAGTGAGGAGGATATCAGGAGACACCTGGAGAAACTGGTTTCTAGAGCAAGTGATTGCTTTGAAGTAGATCAGCTTCTCTACTTTGAGGAGCAGCTACAGGCTTCAGAAGCGTGTCTGCAGCTGTAAAATGTGCGTCAGCAACAGCACTGGAAACGGCAAGGAGGAGTGAAAGTGCTGAGCTGCCTTCTTCAGGCCAGCAAGCAGGTGCGGGAGGTATTTAGTGGAAACTGCTGAAGGTAACGCAGTGCGTAAGCATGTAGGTAAACTCCATTTGAGAATGCAGACCAGAGTGAGAAGTGGGTAAATATGGTGTAGATTACAGGGGCAGGAAGAAGAACAAATGTTTGTGACAGTGGAGGGGAGGATTCACCGTTACCAGAGTCCCCTTTTTCACCACTTGGGGCGTAAAGAAAGGTATTCTCCTGGGCCTTGGCCAGGTGTCAGTCCTGCACTCAGAGCATCACTGGCAAAGCTGCCTTTGATGGAAATGGTGCAGGATTAGACTCCAGCTGCTGTTGATTGCTGCGCTAACTGGTCCTCATGACACTTAAGCCCATATTTTTGTACTTCGGCAGACTTACCCTTGAACACACATGTATATGTATGGCTACTCAGCCACTAACTGTCTTGTTGTTGTTCACTGTTCAAAAGGACTGCATTTAATCTGTGTGACTTTCAAAGGAACTGTGAAAAAGATGCATACATGCATATTTATATACATTGATGCATACTCACATGCACAGAGATAGGTATGTATATCCATAGAGGCAGAAATATGTGTGACCATACACCGTATGTGTGTGCATGTATAGAGACAGAGATATGAGGCTGGAGCTATAGCTGACTGTGGTAGCTAGGAGTCTTTGCTGCGACTTCTGAGATTTAGATCAAATTCATTGTACACAGATGGGACAATAAACTGACTTTTTTTGGCTTGTACACAGTTACTGGTAATGTTTTTTCTTAGTGTTTATGCTCCCTTCTTCGCATGCATTACACTTTTGCCAATTTCAGCTGTACATCATGCTCTGATTATATACCTGAAGTTTTCCTTCTACGCCTTCCTTCTTTATTCTGCATTCTGAGCTCCTTCATCCATCTATGTAAAACACTAAAGGATAACAAAGTGGTACAATCTATAGAGGAATCTCAAATGAAATGTGGACCAAATTAATTTTAGGCATCGAGCCATTATCATAATCCTTATGTTTCCTGCTTTCCTGCTTTGTGCCACAACTCTTAAAGGACTCAGGGACTGAAGTAAATAAATTAAAAGAAATTCATAATATGGATATGAAAAAAACGATTGCTATTTGACCTGAGATGAGTTATTTACAGCTAAGGATACCAGTACTGATACTAAATTAAGTAGTGCTACTGATCCGTCTTTGTGACATGCTTTCAGAGACTCAAAGGGAACAGTAAGTAGAGTCATTGTAATGTATCTCAGCAGCAACACAAACTGAGGAAGCAAAGGATATGGCCAGCTACAGAAGATTCTATGTGGCACCATACTTCCAACTCAAAATAATAGGAGATTCTGCCATGTCTAATTTCAGCTTTCATTCAGAATACACGGTGTTACAAAATGGAGGCTAAAATAAACTGTGATGTTCACTGAGGTAGGGAAACATATTATTTTTTCTTCTGTGTGGTGGTTTAGATTCCATAGGTGGAGAGACAGTTTGAAGCACAGATTCTCAGTCAGGTTTCAGTCTCTTTCCTGTTATTTTTTACTGTATTTAAACTCCCCATCCTTCTCAATGTTGTGTCTGTGTACCTGCTTCCATATTTTTTGCACATGACTTCATTGAAGACCATTTAAAAACAGAAGTGCCAAAGTCTAAGAGAAGGAGTGCTTGGATGTTGCAGGGACTAAAAAGTTCACAAAGCAAGCAATAAGTAACTAACACGTGGTGAGAATAATGAGGGCGATAATCTTGACTACTGCACTTACCTCTGGCTGTGATTCAAAGCGATTTATCACCAGACCTTCAAAAACAGCCTCTGTAAGCAGTCAATTCCTTTCTATTAATGACGAACACCTCATCAGACTTTTTTTGTGCAACATGCAAGTAAAAAGAGGTGCATAGGAACGCGTCGGGCTCTCTAAGGCAGTCAAGCACTAGGGAAATCGTTAAAGGGCAACCCTTAAAGCCTGGAAAACATGGTTTAGCAATGCAAATTACCCTCAGGGAAATGGTTGCTCTCTGATGAGCAGTACTTTTGCTTGTTGCACACGAAAAAGAAATCACAGCGCCTTTTACAGTTACTTCAGTTGCTTTCTTCTCTCTGCAGGATATGACCTTCAAGTCATGTGAGCATCTGGATGTTACTGCTTTACTGGTTATATGCTTCAAACTACGCTTTGGTTTTGGTTTTTTCCATCAATCATACCACAATTAGGCAACGTGGTATACATATTAAACTCAGCAGGAAACTTTTTGGTTTTGAACAGTAAAAGAGTACAGAGATAAATCCCATGGATTTGACAGAAATTCTTACATCACTGTTTCCTTTAAGGGTCACTTCAGAAAGGTGTTAGGTTGCGTTATATGCCTTTACCTCTACTCTCATTTTCCAATAAAACCCTACCTTTTTCAGATCTCATCCCTTCCAAAATTCTCAGCAAATTGTTGGGTTTGGAATTGCATCATCCAGACCAGGACCGGCTCTTATTTTAGAGACAATGAGGTGTATTCCCACCAGAACTTGATAAAACTCAATTTGTCTTCTGCCATTCTGCCTTCCATACTGCAGGGGAGAATATGCAACAGGAGTTTCATAGCTGGCTTTTGATCTGTTTTTACTGGTGTTTAAAGGACTCAGAGTATTCTCCTGCACTTATGCAGCTGCACCGTAAGTAGCCTTCAGTGGGGATTTTGTGTGCTATCACCAAGCTTGCAGAGGTGGGCATGTGGGTATATAGAAAAAAGTTACAAGGTCTCTTTCCAGACAATTGCCATATTTTTCTGTTTTCCAACATATAACAACTAACTATTCCATCATGTTAGTATTATCTTGATAATGTGTAACCTACACTGTTCTTGTTTTGTGTGATATTGTTATCATAAACCTTTGTTGCTTTAAACGTGTGCACAAACACGTCTCATGAAATTTTCTCTTGAGGTTGCCACTGGGTAAAAATCCACTGATCCTGAATGTTTTGCAACATGCCAGAAGTGCACACACTGCGACCATGATCCCACTGAAAAAATGGTCTTGATTTTGTTGTCATCTTCATTTATACATGGCTAGCTGTTATCGAATAACAAAGGCAGTGGTGTGAAAATAACAAGGAATAATACTTCCAAAGAAAAATGGCAAATGGAAGGGGGGAAGGTTACTCTTTTCTACTAATTAACTGTCCTGTGTATCAATATATTTTCGCATTTAGAATCTGCAGTCTGTCTTAGGGAGCCTGAGAATGTTATACCTCTCTATATGTATCCATACGGAGAAATGAATTGTGAATCTATCATGAATTGTCTGTCTAACATCTGTCATCTGTCTCTACATCTACACATGCACACACACACACACATACACACACATATAGGTATGTGTATATCCTTATGCACAGCTCGTCACCAAGCCTTCAAGAATACTTTTTCTCTGTTGATAAGCAAAATGTCCACCAACTGCTCAGAAAAATTATTACAAGTAAGTAGATGCACAGCTGAATGCACCTTGAGAGGAAAACCCCCAAAAGTCATGATTAGCTACTTCACCAGGCACTGTATAGAACAGCCCCAAGGCAATCCCGACTTCAGAGACCTCACAGCTGAAGCAGCAAGCAGGAAGATGAGAGGAAGATGGCTCAGAGAAGTAGCCTGAGCATGTGTAGCAAAATGCAACAGGCAGCCTACAAAGCGGAGCGCTCCTCTTGCTCCTCACCTGACACTGTGCCAGGCAGTCAGTTGCGGCTTGTGTGTACCAGGGGAAGGCAAGGCATAAAGAACGAGGCAATGTTTAGTGAGAGGTGAAATGAGTTTTAATGCAGAAACCCATTAGTTCATGAAATATGACTCTGTGCAAGCAAGCGTGCAGATGATGGACTATCGATGAGGTGATTCTGTGCCAGAGCTTTATGCCCCAGAGGTGACTGAGTGCTACAAACAAGGTGGGAATCTGTGAATTGCTCTGCTCCCTCCATTGCTATTTGCTGACCCCTCAGGGACTGCCTTATTGTACCATGGCATGCAGATATTCCCTTGGGCTGTATTATTTCCCCTCAGCATCTCTAATATGAATTCTGTTTTAGTTTTTTTCATATCGAAGCCTCCTTGTTCTGGCAGAGGCCACTATATTGATCTGCCTCTATATAGGGTCATGTCCTGGTTTCGGCTGGGATAGAGTTAATTTTCTTCCTAGCAGCAGGCATAGTGCTGTGTTTTGGATTTAGTAGGAGAAGAATGTTGATAACATGCTGATGTTTTTAGTTGTTGCTGAGTACTGCTTATGCTAGTCAAGGACTTTTTCAGCTTCCCATGCTCTGCCAGGCGCACAAGAAACTGGGAGGGGGCACAGCCAGAATAGTTGATCCAAACTGACCAAAGGGCTATTCCATACCATATGACGTCATGCTCAGTATATAAACTGAGGGGGGGTGGCCGGGGAGCAGCGATCGCTGCTCGGGAACTGTCTGGGTATCGGTTGGCGGGTGGTGAGCAATTGCATTGTGCATCACTTGCTTCGTGTATCATTATTATTATTATCATTATTATACTGTTACTATTAGCATTACTATTTTACTTTATTTCAATTATTAAACTGTTCTTATCTCAACCCAGGAGTGTTTCTCACTCTTACTCCTCCAATTCTCTCCCCCATCCCATCGGGGTAGGGGGAGTGAGCGAGCGGCTGCGTGGTACTGAGTTGCTGGCTGGGGCTAAACCACGACAGGTCAGCAGTGTGAGGGTAGTCTTAAATAATGCATTGGGGTTTGCTCCCTCTGTTTTCAGCGAGCTCCAGTGAAATGCTCCTTAGAATTGCTGTGGAGCCTTCCTAGCTTGAACTGTCTCAGTTGTCTTGTCTTGTCCTCTCCTCCCCGCCTCCTCAAGGACAGAAAGCAGAGCAAACTCAAGATGGTCAGAGTTTGGAGAACAGATGCTGTTATTCATTGTCTAGAGGCAATCCTTGCAGTCGAGAGAGGCTGCTAATCTTGTTTTGTAAGACAAGTTTTTGAGTGTGAGCATTACTTTATTGATGCCTTTATGCATCTGACAATCAGCGGCATACTCTTGCCATCCTATCTCTGCCAGCAAGTTTTTTCCCACCTCAAAATGAAGCTTGCTTGTTTTGAATGCTCTTTTGGCAGGAGCTTGGCTCTTGATGCTGACAGTGAATGCTCCTGACTCCCTAGAGGCCTGATTTTGCCAATTACTCATGCTGAGAAGCGTGTCCTTCTACAAGCTGTCTTGGCAACTAGGGGCTGTGTTTCTGGGAGGGGGTGCTATTATTCAAGCCGGTGTAAGCGAGGGTGTTGATATCACCTGAGGAGGACAGGAATCACTGCCAGGGTGCATCAGTCCCAGCCAGGGAGCAGGGCAGAACCGGGGGCAGCCAGGGCAGAACTGGGGGCGGCCAGGGCAGCCCCGGCCCCGGGCATCTCCCCGGTGCTGCTGGAGGAACTGCAGGGGTTTGCTGCATCCGCTGTGGTGGGTGTCCAGGAGGCAGCGGAGCACTTGTGCCTGGGCCGGGAGGGCACACGAACCCTTCGGGGTTCACATTCACATCGCGTTTGCTGTTTCGAGCTAATACTGCGGTGAGGAGATTCACGGAGAGCGAGGAAACGAAGTCTCATGAAGACAATGAGTCTCCAGACTACCTAATGACTACTTAATGAGTGTCTAAGCACTGCACCATTATTGAATTTTAATTGCCTTCTTTCTGGCTTTGTGCTATAAAATGAAAAAGGAGCAAACACTACATGTAATGAGGGTGGATGATTAAAAAGTAATACCTAAGAGACACCCAGGCGTTTGTGGAAAAGACCACAAGAATAATGTAATGAGAGAAAGCACCACTGCTGTGTGCCTGCCACCTCTTTGGCTAAAAAGTACATTTTTACAATTGTTAAAAATTGAAGTTGTTTTCAGCATGATCTGGCAAAAAAATAGGTTATTGTGTATCAGTGAAGTAATTAAAGTTATACTGAATGAAATACTTGTTAATTACAAATATATGGAAAATCCAATCCACAACACCGGGTCAGTGCAGATGGGTTTTTCAGAGGTTGCTCTTTAGTGTTGTGCCCTTACCGATGTCTGCTTAGATTGTTTCCCACCGTATTGAATGAGCACGCGTTACTTTGAGCATACATAGCAGGAAGGCCCAAATAAATGGAGACAAAATGAGCCCTAAATCCATCACACATTTAAACATGTGCTTAGCTTTGAGTGTCAGCCCCACTGCTGCACAATTGCCAGGGGAGCAGGGAACACTGCTCGGTCTGTAGTAGGGAGCAAAACAGCACAGGGACTTTTTGCTTATAAAAGAGGTAAGTCTTCAGAGCTTGAAGCCCCAGCTTCGAAGCAACAGACATTCAGAGGTCTGAGAAGACCTCCAGCCACTGGAGATCTTGACAGTGCTGCAGCCTGGTGGTCCAATCAGTTGAATTAAATTAATATAGATTTATGTAGTCAAAAGATAAATTAAATATAATTAAAATTTACATAGATTAAATAGAGTCCTATAAACAGAGATTGACCTCCCTTTTTTTCATTTGTTTTGTGTGTTCGTAATTTCACTAAATGTAAAATGCAGCCAAGTCCTGGGGAGCAGGCCACCCTTTTCAGCTGGGTTAGCTCCCTTTGGCTCTCTCACCTGGCTGGGCTGCAGGGCTGTGCATCACAGGCTGATTTTTTTCCCTCTAACAAGCTGTAGTGTTTGATGGTGTGACACTGGGGACTCCCCACCAAGGAGCATTGGTGGGAGTTGGAGCATCTGCAATTAGTTCCTTCTTAATGCCAGAAAATGACCTAAAGCAGCACCTGCCCATAAATCAAAAGAAGTTCCCATAAAGACAGACAAAATAAAGTTGTTTTTAGGAGACACGCAGCCTATGGGGGCTCAATTGCACTCCTTTCAGCTCTGAAGGGTGAGCATTTGTGGGGTGTGTTAACCTGAACCAACAGAAAACTCTGGCCTGGTGTTAATGTCTATGACTATACCCATTTGTTTTGATTATCTCTCTCTTTCCATGTCACACATTTTGTCACCAGGCACTAATCTGACAGGTCTCTCTGGTACAGCTTCTCTTTTGGCTTCTCCTCTGCCTGAGTTTCTGGTAACTCTTAACTAAATATATTGGGCTCCAATGTTTTCGTAAAGAAAATTAACTCTTCCCCTCCCACACACCTTGTACTGGGTGCCCAAGTCCCTGTAGCATTTCAGAAAATTCTCCCTCCGTATTCCTGATAGGTGTAAAGTTTATAGGTACAATTTTTCAGAAACTTGGGGTCAATTGTTACATTTTCTATTTATTTATTAATGGCTATCTTTTAAATGACACCAGAACTATATTTCTGTCACATCCCTTCCTCTTTCTTTCCTTTCCTTTTTTAAGAGCTGAACTTTTTCTTTACACTTTCCAACTGTTCCCTACATTCCAAATTAGTTTTGAACTTTTGAAATCATTACAAACAATTCTTCCTAGGGATGATAGGTGAGCATCAAGCAATACTTCACAGCAAGACAAAAATTTCGTTCCAGCTAAAGAGGCTCAGCAAAGCAAAACATCAGAGAGAAAAGTCAGAAAAAGGACCAAGTTTTCAGCTACCAAAAGAAGGAACATGTTTTCAGAATTCTTGCCACGTAATGAAATATCTGGGAGGTTATAAGAAAAATGGGAAGCATGATTTAGGCATTATTCTTACAAAATAAATCTACAGTATTTTAGTATTATCAGCACTTGAATCTAATTCTTTGCCATCAAATCACTTTTTTTATTACTGCATTTATAGTCAGAAGAGACAGGAGAAAGGCCATACCGTTATTGTCATCTAAGAAAATACACAATTTTTCATCTTATTAATCAAAAGTTTGGCAGCAAAAAGTGTAAAAGACTAAAAGCCTGGACAGATGACTTTGGAGAAAGAGACTTTTCTTCAGTATTTATGTCTTTTTTCTAGAAAAGTAAAAAGAATTTGAAAATGTCTAAAGTGTGAGCTACATCAGCTGATTGTGTGAAAATGAGCTTCAATCAAATAGGCTTTGATTTCTAAAAGAGAACGAGACACACTTTCAATATATTCATGTGCAATCAAAAAGACTAGACAGATCTGACTTTTTTTTCAGCAACAGATTCAGGGATTTGCAGAACCTGAGGATACGTTGATTTAATGACCATGAATTATAATGAGTGGCATTCTCACACCTATGAAAACTTCCATTTCTCCACAGTAGAGCGCCAACTTATTTAAAGCTGCCCGAGAGCAGGGAGAAATTATTCCCTGTGCAGTCAGTAACTAGAATAGCCATGAATGTCCTTGTGTGGACCATGTCTCAGGTCCATGGTGGAGGAACCTGGTAGGGATGAGTAACAAGAGGATCTTAGGCCAAAACAAGAGTCTCGGTCCCATCTCCACCTGTGAGAACTGCAGGTGCTATGGTGATATGAATGTGGGACCTTGCATGGGTAATGCTACGACTGGTGGCACACCTAAGGCAGAACATGATCCTGTCTCTGATGGAAGGCCTGACTGTAGAGTCAGTGAAAGGAGACGATCAAGGTAAATGCACTCCCAAGGGTGCAAGTGGTGTGATTTCGTTGGATCGCAGAGCAAGAAGACTTGAGTGCCTGGTTCAGATCATGAGGATGGGTTGAACCGCTGCCTGACAGCTCCGAGCCAGGCAGAGTGTGTCTGTGCAGCCCAATACCCCTAGTCCAGGGCCAGCCCAGCAGTTCCCAGGCTTGTGTCTGAGGACCCAGAAGGTAAAACCTCAGTGCTGGTGCTACTTGTATAAAAAGTGTCTGCTTGACTGCTGTGTGGTGCCTGCCTTTCCCAGCAACTAACATATGTCCGTAACTCCAAGAAGGCAATGGAGACTCACACAAATGAAGGCAGAGCTCGTACTGAGATGCAAGGGGTTATCATTGCTGTTTAGTGCTAATGGCTTTCTGCATTATTGTAGCCATTTATCCCTATTCCTTGTGCCTTTGTCATATCCTTCTCACAGATATGAGTTACTGCCACCAAAGACTGGAAGCAATTTACCGGTGCCACTACCTACGCACAAGTTGCTAATTATAGACTAGGAGCAGGTGGAAGGAGCCGAGTACATTATGAATCTGTTTTTATTAATGAGTGAGCAGCTAGGCTGAGGGTTTCCAATTATGCTCTGTATGTCGGCAGCAGAGTTGCTTGTATACTGGCTTCTGTTTCAGGAACCAGTACAGCAGTCCTGCTGGGTAGATGTGTGCTCCCAGTGGGAACTGGACTAGGATTGATTAGCCTGCAGGTAGGAAGCCCTGAAAGCAGTACACCGTGTGCTCAAATGCCGTGTGCAGTTGCCCCCTGATTTGGCCTTTAAACACCCATTAAAAGCCACTAGCCTCGACACCCATTGTGGAAGCAAGACAAAAACTCATTTGGTGGTGAGGTGAGTTTTAGGCATTTATTCTCTAAAAGAGCTCTCACTGTTGGATTCGTGACTTTCCACTTTTCTTTCTTTTCTTTCCTTCTCTTCTTTCCCTGCATAAACACTGCAGTGACTTCTGCAGTGACTTCTTGGTCACTGATGCTGGTCCTGCCACCACTCTGTCTGCTGTGGGTTGGGTGGGAAGGAAGATTGCATTCCACTTGGGCCATGCAGCCCACCCTCCGGACTCAGTAGATGGCTATGTTTTCAAGAATGATGTGAATGAAGATATATGAGGAAACTGTTTCTGGGAATACGATGCATGAAGGGAGATCCAGAGACTCCAAAGGAGCAAAGAGGGGAAGAGGCAGAATGCCTTGAAAAGAGTTGTAGACCTCAGACCCAGCCTAATAAATAAGGACGAATACCTGCCCTCAGCAGGTAGGAAGCCCTGGAAAAGAGTCACATTTCTGAAGAGAGAAGAAAGGAGTCCTACTGTCCCCATGGGTATTGGTTAACGTTTTAAGTTCTCTTTCAAACAGAACAGCAATTAAGTCTTTTGACTACCAATAACATCGTAAACATGCCAGCCTTCGTAAATTCAGATAAGCCTGATACAGCTGACCTCGTGTTTCTGATAGCTGTTATGGTTAGGGCCCCATCCCTTAAGTAATCTGATTTCAGCCAATGCAGTCCTGGCTAACCAGGGAGGTCCCAGTTGACTGGAAGTTAGCCAATGTGATGCCCATCTACAAGAAGGGCCGGAAGGAGGATCTGGGGAACTACAGGCCTGTCAGTCTGACTTCGGTGCTGGGGAAGGTTATGGAGCAGATCATCTTGAATGCCATCACATGGCACGTACAGGTCAACCAGGTGATCAGGCTCAGTCAGCATGGGTTTATGAAAGGCATTGTGGTCAGTTGACCCTGGCTGGATGTCAAGTGCCCACCAAAGCCACTCTATCACTCCCCTTCTTAACTGGGCAGGGGAGAGAAAATGTAATGAAAAGCTTGTGGGTCAAGATAAGGACAGGGAGAGTTCACTCAGCAATTACTGTCATGAGCAAAACAGACTCATGGAAATTAATTTAATTTATTACCAATCAAAACAGAGTAGGGTAATGAGGAATAAAACTAAATCTTAAAACACCTTCCCCCCAACTCCTCTGTTCTTCCCAGGCTCAACTTCACTCATGATTTTCTTTACCTCCTGCTCCCGAGCAGTGCAGGGGGATGGGGAATGGGGGTTGTGGTCAGTTCATCACACATTGTCTCTGCCGCTCCTTCCTCCTCAGGGGAGGACTCCTCACACTCATGCCCTGCTCCAGTGTGGGGTCCATCCCATGGGAGACAGGCCTACACGAACTTCTCCAACATGGGTCCTTCCCATGGGCTGCAGTTCTTCATGAACTGTGCCAGTGTGGGTCCCTTCCACGGGGTACAGCAGGAGCAGACTGCTCCAGCGTGGGTCCCCTGCGGGGTCACAAGTCCTGCCAGCAAACCTGCTCCAGCGTGGGCTCCTCTCTCTCTGCAGGTCCTGCCAGGAGCCTGCTCCAGCGTGGGCTTCCCATGGGATCACAGCCTCCTTTGTGGACATCCACTTGCTCTGGTATGGGGTCCTCCCCAGGCTGCAGGTGGATATCTGCTCCACCATGGACCTCCATGGGCTGCAGGGGCACAGCCTGCCTCACCATGGTCTTCACCATGGGCTGCAGGGGAATCTCTGCTCTGGTGCCTGGAGCACCTCCTCCCCCTCCTTCTTCACTGACCTTGGTGTCTGCAGGGTCATTTCTCTCACATATTCTCACTCCTCACTCCAGCTGCAGTTTGTGTCCTGGTTGTTTCCTCCCCTCCTCCCCAGGTCTTAAATATATTATCACAGAGATGCTACCACCATGGCTGATTGGCTCTGCCTTGGCCAGCAGTGGGTCCATCTTGGAGCCGGCTGGCATTGGCTCTGTCAGACATAGGGGAAGCTCCTAGCATCTTCTCACAGAAGCCACCCCTGTAGCCCCCCCACTACCAAAACCTTGCCACGCAAACCCAATACAGCAGGTCCTACTTGACTAACCTGATCTCCTTCAATTACAAGGTGACCTGCTCAGTGGATAAGGGAAAGGCTGTAGATGTTGTCTACCTAGACTTTAGTAAAGCCTTTGACACCATTTCCCACAGCATTCTCCTGGAGAAACTGGCTGCTCATGGCTTGGATGGGTGTACTCTTCACTGGGTGAAAAACTGGCTGGATGGCCAGGCCCAAAGAATTGTGGTGAATGGAGTTAAATTCAGCTGGTGGCTGGTCACAAGTGGTGTTCCCCAGGGCTCCATACTGGGACCAGTTCTGTTTAATATCTTTATCAACAATCTGGATGAGTGGATCAAGTGCACCCTCAGTAGGTTTGCAGATGACACCAAATTGGGTGGGAGTGTTGATCTGCTTGAGGGTAGGAAGGCTCTTAGAGAGGGATCTTGACAGGCTGGATTGATGGGCCGAGGCCAACTGTATGAGGTTCAACAAGTGCTGGGTCCTGCACTTGGGTCACAACAACCCCATGCAACATTACTGGATTGGGGAAGAGTGGCTGGAAAGCTGCCTGGCCAAAAAGGACCTGGAGGTGTTGGTCAACAGCCAGCTGAATATGAGCCAGCAGTGTGCCCAGGTGGCCAAGAAGGCCAACAGAATCCTGGCTTGTATCAGAAATAGCATGGACAGCAGGACTAGGGAAGTGATCATACCCCTGTACTTGGCACTGGTGAGGCCACACCTCGAATACTGTGTTCAGTATTTGGGCCCCCTCAGTACAAGAAAGACATTGAGTTGCTGGAGCATGTCCAGGGAAGAGCAACAAAGCTGGTGAAGCGTCTAGAGCACGTCTTATGAGGAGCAGCGGAGGAAATTTGGGTTGTTTAGTCTGGAGAAAAGGAGTCTGAGGGGAGACCTTATTGCTCTCTACAACTACCTGACAGGAGGTTGTAGCGAGGTGGGTGTTGGTCTCTTCTCCCAAGTAACAAGTGATAGGATGAGCGGCAATGGCCTCAAGTTGTGCCGGGGAGGTTTAGCTTGGATCTTAGGAAATTGTCTTCACCGGAAGGATTGTCAAACATTGGAACAGGCTGCCCAGGGAAGTGGTTGAGTCCCCATCCCTGGAAGTATTTCAAAGACCTGTAGGTGTGGTGCTTGGGGACATGGTTTAGTGGTGGACTTGGCAATGTAAGGCTTATGGTTGGACTTGATGACCTCAAGGGACTTTTCCAACCTAAATGATTCTATGATTCTATGATTCCTCATCCTACCCAGTAAATCTAACATGAATAAGAGATTTCACTATGTGTGACCTTCTTTAATATCTGAGTATTGCTGAATGTGTCTGAGTTTACAACTGGGTCCGATGAGTTTAATATCAGCCATCAAACATAATAGAGCAGACTGCCTGAATTCCCTTCCTAGGATAATAACATATACTGAAGTAGGAACGATTCTTTTGATCTTAATAAACTGACTGAGTGCCTTTCATTGCATTGGCACCAGGAGGATTTTTAACTCAGTTCAGAATAAAGCCCTTGATCTGACAGCAGGCTGGCTGTAGGCCATTGAATTACTCCTTTGTTTTAAGATTTACTGGTGTGAGGGTGAAGCTTGTGTTCCTCAGCAAATGGTCATTAATGAAATATCAGCTCCCTCATTAAGGGAAATGAGGAAAAAGTGCCATGTATAAGCAGTGCGCTCTGAGATGTTATTCTTGTTAAACAAGCTTTGTGTTATGGTTTTACTCAGAGGCTGGATCACCAGCAGTGAACCTGTTTGGCAGCAGAGCCATCTCCAAAGGGTGCAGAGGTGAAAAAGCAAGTTATGACAGGTGGCCGGGAGAAATGAATGAGGAGTGAGGTGGCAAGAGAGCAAACCAGCAGGATACACCCGCATAGGCTAGCCCACCTGCACCACTCAACTCCCAGAGTAGCACTGACTTACTATCACGAGAGCATTACTGCACAAAGATGAAGCTGGGGGGAGTCAGAAAATAGGCATTTGGAATACAGAAGGTCATAGATGCTGGCTGGACAATCCAACAAATGTGACTGCTCTCCATCAATAAAGAAAGAAGGCAAGAAAATGAGGTGGTAATGAAGGAATTGAACTAAACTCAGGAGTTCTGGAAGATGAGGCTGGAGTCTAATGTGCTTTATGTGTCTCATAGGCCAACAGATGCAGAGACCAAGTTCTTCAATCACTTTGTGTGGGTGTACATCATAGCTAATCACAAGCATGGTTTGACTCAGAAAGACTCGCATCAAGCGTGCCTTTGCCTACTGACCTGTGGGTAGCTCTGTGCAGTATCCAGTCAGCTCATTTCCTCACTGAGAAATTTTGTTCACCACTTGAAATTACATGTCAAGAACCTGTACACTGGTTGTATCAGGCTACTGGAAGTTAGCTACTGCCACCTGATCACCAACATGGTACGGCTCAGTGGTGACTGAGCTGGCAGAGCACTCTCAATGCCATTTTGCAGCCTGTGGGCTTAGCACGATGAACACCCAGTGCAGCAGCTGTCAAAATGGGGAGCAAAAAGAATTTTTTTTCCTAAATCTGGTCTGGGGAGGGGAGGAAGGTGCAAGCTGCCAGGCCATTGGGGGAATGGGGTTTTGGGGTGGCCAGAGAAGATGGCTGGGCAGACATGAGACTGGCAAAAGAAGACCCACATGTGGGCAGGGTCTGGGGACAAGCGGACATTTCCATGCTGAACCACAAACTAGTTTGTAGTCCTCCCACCTCAAGGGTCCTGCCACTGCCTGTCTCAAAATCTCAAGTCTAATTTCTATTCCCCCTGAGATGACCCCACATTATTGATTTCCCAAGATCCTACAGAAATCACAGTGGATGGTACCGAGCAGCACAAAGAAATGAGCAGTTTGCAGTATCACTAAAGCACCTGTTAAGTGGCTTATAGACTGCCTGACAGCTCAAAAACTACCTGTCAGTGGGGAATTGTCATCCAACTGTTTTTTTTTTCTAGTGCAGTTGGCAAGTGTTGGTACGAGGCCAACACCACTCTGTGTTTCCATCAGCAGTCTGAAATTGAGTATAATCGCTCTGCTGACAAAACATGACGGCACAACAATTTGCAATGGGTTGTGGTGGGAAGCAAAACGTGCCTGACAGAGGCCAGTTCCTGGGCTACAGTTGACGAATGCAGAATCATGTCACCCCTGGAAAGGTTCTTGGGCGTCTACTGAGCCAGCAACTGAACAAGCATTTTTAAGGTAGTGATATGATAAAACCTTTGCTAGCAGAATTTTTCTAAGGTATAAGTGGAGGATTGGAGCATATAAATAGGAAGGTGGGAGATACTGACTGACTGTCCTTTGTGTATTGCATACCATTTTGTTCGTCTTATTTTGAAAACGTCTTTTAAGAAAATGGAGAGGGGCAGAAAAGATCCATGAAGGTGTTCAAGCACATATACTGAGACACATAGCTCAGACAGGTTATTTTAACAAAGATGGAAGGTTAAAAGATGACTTGTTGATTCCTTGTGTTGGGGAAAATACCAAGTACCAAAAGCTTTCTCATATCTTGAGACAAAACACATACCAAAACCTACAGCTAGCAAGGATTCTAGCCATGTTCAGGTTGGCATGTTTACCCACAAGGACCAGGGAAGAGGTTGATTCTCAGCCTCTGGTGGTCTGAAAATCAAAAACTGGAAGACAGGCTCTAGCCCTGTGCTTGTATGGGTATGAATAGTGGCAAATACAAGGTTCAAGTCACTTGGCTCAGTGCAGAGTTCAGTAGGTGAAATAAAAGGACCTATACAGGGTAGCCTGTATATCACAGTGGTAGCCTGTGGTAGCCTTTCTGGCTTTCCGGGCAGCTCTGCAGGTATGTTTTTTATGCAGCAATACAAGCAAGAAGCAGTTATTTTCATCAGCAGGGTCTTTTCTGTGTTTGAAAGTGCTTGGGTGAATGTTAGTTGATTGGAGAGGTGTACTCTTAAGGAACATCACACTGGGAGTGTCAACCATGTCTGGTTTTCTTTTCCAAGCAAAAAGTTGCAGACTGACTGCATCTTTCTGAATTCTGCTACAGTGTCTTTTACGTAATCAGGGGGGGCAAAAGGGTTCATAGGTGTTGCCACATCTGATTGCAAAAGTAGAAAACACAGTCTTCTCTCATTTCAGTTTATTTGCTTCTGAAAAAATGATCGCCTCTCATTGACACTGGACCAGAATATGAACGTTGTAGTTATTCAGTTAGAAACAGCTTGCTACTGCTCCTGTCTGTTTAGTCTTCCCCCACTCAGCTCCTGTCACTCAGAAAAGGACTCCCATTGAAAGGAGGTGATGCCTTGTAGGCTTGCCAGATTGCAGTTTAATTGGCTTGATTCCCCAGAGACTAAGACTAAGAAGTTTTCAAAGTTGAAATGACAGTGGTGCAAGAAACGGTTTCCTCCTTCTCTTTCCCTTTAGCATCCCTGCATACATGTCCCCTCCCTACAGAGCTCACCAGCAGATTTGCTTGAGAAGACCACATGCTGAGGAGCATTCAAGCCTTAACTCCAGCGGCATGTTGGGAAGGGAAGGCATGCAGAGGTGACAGCACATGACAACGTGCTTCCACAGAGATGCAGATGATCTGGAGAGGAGTGATTCCCAGCTGGGGCAGGAAGATGTGTCTGAGCTTGCCCAAAACTGAGGAGAAAGGCAGGCAGGTCTCAGCAGGGTGCATGCAGAAAGACCTCTGAGTAGTTGCCCACGGACAAGCTGTCAGAGACAACATCCCCTTGGTAACTACAATAGCTCTAGTATCTGCATGCTGTGCCTGACTCAGACTTTGAAAAGCATTTCAAAGCCACTAGCTGGACTCACATATGCCATTCCTATTACTTTCTCATTACTTGTTTTAATTATCTGCTTAAATTACTTTATATTAATTGATTAGATTGAACCTATTCAGATTAAGACAGTGTTTCTTCTGATGGCTTAGTTCCAGTGATTCAGACCAGCTACTATTTGCAACTGTCCCTGTCTCTGTGCAGAAACAATGGAGGAAGGATGGAGCATCCACTGTGGAGGCCAAAATGGTTATTTATAATAGCTTGCCAGAATAGGCCCACTGCTTATGGGCAGGCTGAGAAACTCCAACTAAATCCGCAATCCATGGCTATTCCTTGAGACAAGGTCTTGACCAGATTCTGGGAGCTGAAGTTGTTGCTAATCCCCAGCACACGTTGAGCATCTCTTGCAGCTAGGGATAAAGACTACCAGATGAGAGGGGTAGGATATACGGATGTGTGGCAAGTGAGCAGTGCCTGGAAACTATACCTTAAGCATTGCAAACGTTTGCTGTCTGTACTCTACATATGCATCAGGCTATTGGAGGCAACCCAGAGCAGGCTATTTATCTGCTACTTGTCCCTTCTTGAACCATGGGCATTTCAGTCCCCGCTCAGCCCTGTGGTGCTACTCCAGAGAAAGGCAAACACAAAGCCTACTCCCTACTCTGATATCTGGGCTTGAGGCATCACGTTCAAAACTTCCTCTAAGAGAAACAAAACGGCTCAAGGAAGCAAGCGCCTGACTTGCCAGATTACCCGCTGTTTCAGACCCAAGAGTTGGGAAGAGCTAATTCTTGTTACTGGTCTTTTTGCTTCATTTTCATGGAAAGTGTAAGCCACTGTTGGAAAGAAATGTAATTACAGCTTCAGCAGGGTGACACTACAGACTAGATAGGAAGGGAAAGCTGAGAGCACTGCAGTGCTGGCACTGCTTGAGTGCCACACTGCTCACATACCCTGGGAAGGATTTTTTGAGGTTTTGACATGAATATGCTGTAGATGCAGCAGCTTTTTGCCACAGGTATATTGGAAAAATTCTATAAATTGCTACACTTCACTGCTGATATGTTCAATTGTCCACAGAGGTCTGGTACTCATGGCACAATATCTTCCAAAATCTATCTAGACTACCCAGAATTAGCAAAATTATATCTATATTCAGTGCTCTCTCAATAGTCTGTCTTGGGATGACAGTGCACACCCTGGTTCTCATGGACTTATTACAGTATATGGACTAAGGTATTGCTGCACACACCCAGCCAGCAGGAGGTCTGCTTTCAATAGCTGTGCTGCTGGGCTCTTTGCAACTCCTTCTTCTAGCTGAGTAACATGCAAATGGAAAGGGGAGCTGATAAGCAGCTACGTAATACACTGGTAAGTCATCTAACTGAGCTTTAACAAGCCTATAGAACCTTCTGCTTGGATTTGGCTGGCCGGGCAGAGGACCTGCTGTGTGTCTAGTCTCCAGGAAGCAGCATCAGGTTTAGCAGCCTCTCACACTGCTCCAGTAAAGAACGAGGCAATCTTTAAGGGTGACATCGTCCAAAAGATTTAAAGCCTCCTTCCAAATCTCAGTATTCACACTCCCTCCACAGCTGCTGCTTAGTCCTGGAAACCTCAGTTTTCAAGTGTAACCCATCTGCCAGAACTCAACTGGCAACAACAAGGGCTGTGCTCAAGCTTAATGGTGTGAGCCAGAAACAAGGAAAAGTTCTACTGAATTTTGTTGTCCTTGGTGATTTGATTTTCCCCACTTGCAAAGGTTAATCCAATGGCTTAATGAACATTATTTTTGTTAAAGGGGACAACAAAGCTCTAGCAAGATAGGTAAGCAGTAACCACTGCAACTATTTTCTAAAGTAGAGCTAGAAATTAAACAATTTTTACTGTATTTTCTTCTGGTGAGGCAGCTGTTAGGCTAGATGATTGCTTCCCCCTGCTTTCTTGCACTAACCTACATGAAGAAATTAAGATTCACTTTGCTGAGTTACAAGACTTGCAGTGACCTGTGCAACTTGACTCTGTTAGCTGCTCCTTGCTCTGCCAGCATCCCTCTGTCTGGCCAGTCCACCCTGATCTCTGTGCAAAACATGTATGTCCCAAGGCTGTTTGCTGCTGCTTCTCACCTATCACTCTCTGCTTGAGCAGATGTCAACAGACACCTTCTCCATGTTTCCTCCTCACGGAGTCCTCTGAAAGGGGGATTTGGAGGAACTGGTGATGCCAAGCTGGAGCTGGTGTGGAAAGCTGAAGGGATATCACAGAGCCGTGCTGGTGTGAAAAGTCTGATCTGTGTGTTTCAGCCATGTGAGGATATTGGTATGTGGTCAGCACAAACCTCCCTCCCTAATCCAGAGGGAGACATAAGCACTGGGTTCCCATCTGAAGATGAAAACAGTCATGTAATTAAGGATGAAGTGCTTGGGCAGGATGGCACTTACAGTTAGGTAGATGTATTAGCTTTATTGGATTTATTGGAGCTATTGACACTTTCCAAGGAACTGTTTGGCAAATTCCCTGTGTCCGTGCCCCCTTCTATTTCCCATAGCAGCAGTCAGATGTATGAACTGTTACTAGCATTGTTGCACTCCATCTGTTTCTGAAAATAGAGAAAAAAATGTGAGGCTACAAAAACAAGCAGAAGCCTAAAGCATTTTTTTTTTTGGTTTCAGGGTAGAAATGGCTTGTCCCTTTAGCTGTGTCACCATAATATCAACTTTCAGCCCTGGAAGAGTATCAGCCTTTGCTGAAGTCTTTACTGTTCAGTTTGCCTAGATGAAATTATATTGTTCCTGCTCTCATCATTCTTATTCACTGTAATCCTCATATTGCTTTAGCCAAACTCCTTAGCTGGATTCCTCCTTGCAATAGTGAGGCTATAACGTGTGTTGCCCAGCTCCACATCTGTCTGTCTTGGGCTGCTTCCCCAAGATGCTCCCAGAGATTAAGGGTGCCTCTTCCAAGGATTTGGAGAGGCCTTTGCAAGAGCAGCATTTGTTCTCTCTGATCAGCCAGGAACTCACTTGCTGGCAGTACAAAACCGGAGTACCAGCCTTCTCCAGCAGCACTGGAGAATTAAATAATCATCATTAAATAATGCCTGCTAGGGAAAAGAAAAAAAAAAGGGGGGGGGGGGGGGGATAAGATAATTAAAACAATTAATAGGTGTCATTCTTAACCACAGCAATCCTGTTAGACCAGTAAAGGAAGATGGATGACTGAAGGACTCTGGTGATAAGGACATCCTAGTTAGTAACCAGTAGCTTTTGTACCTGCTTTTCCAAGAATATATCTTTCACTCTCAGGAATATAATAAACTGGGTTCTTCTTATGAACTGTAAGCTATGCCAATGTAAATCAGTGCAAATCCACTGCCTTCACTGAAGCTGTACTGCTTTATGGCCGCTGAAGGTCTGGCTCCACCACTTACTGACTCTACAGACAAATCCAAGAACTTGCTTGACAAGGTTTGTAAGTCTGCAACTACTTACAGATGAGCCTCAAAACAAAACCAGAGGTCCACACCAGCACAAATTATCTCTTCCCACATTTCAGGGCTACGTCTGGAGCTATTGCACAAGTCACAGCATCATAAGTCACCTTTTGCTCCTCCAAGGCTTCATGTCTCCCCAGGTAATTTGAGCTGGAAAATTCAATCTTGTGACTGCCTAAACAAAACTATTTCCCTGCATCTCACAGACTCCCTGGGGGTCTGCAGTGTGTGCAGTACTGTGGGCCCTGGGACACAGAAACATGGAGGTGTGTCAAGCTGAAGGGACGTTGATCCGGGCCACAGGTGCGCGCAGCTTTACATCTCGCAGCTGGTTTAGCCTGAGGCCAAAACAACAGCGCTAGCAATGCCAGCAGTTGTAAGCTTTGTCTTGCTCTTGACATACCATCTCTGCATGAGGCCAGCTGCACGTACATCCCAGCAGCGGATGCTCTGGGAGATGAGATCTCTGAAGTTACACAAGCAAAACTTCCTTCCATGGGCTGAGCCTCACTTGTAGCTGACCTTAGTTTCCCTGTACTCAGTACCCAGCAGCATTACAGACCACAACGAGGCTTGCAGCAGGGAGGCTCTGAGGCCGGAATGCGATATCTGAAAGGGCCACTGGGTCATCGCTACAGCCAGGGATCTATATAGGAGAGCATAAAAGAGCAAAGAAGAAAATAATAACAAAAATAGAGCTGCAAAAATGAAGCCAAAATTGCACAGGAAATAGCAGCAAAGAAGAAAAAGTGTTTGGAAGAGTTGCTGCAAAAGGTCATTGCAAAGGTCAGGGCAGGCTCAGGGAGATGGCGATGACAGGAATACTAAGCATGTCAGGAAATGTAAATACATTCTTTTTCCAGCGTTCAGAGAGCGATAATGAGAGCAACGCTGGGGACAGCCATACACTTTCAAGGGGAGTAAAAGAAATAATGAAGGGACTCAAGGTAAAGCCAGAGCAAGTGATAAAGGACTTGCTCTTGTTGCAGGCTGTTAAAGTTTCAGGGCAAGGATTCAGCTCCTGAGGATCTCAGCAGTGAGCTGTGAGAAGCCAGGGCTGTGCTAGACAGACGGACCTCCCCCGTTATGCTGCTACTGCGGTCTTGTGGCAAGGTCAGGCAAATGACGCAGGTAGTAATGAATCAGGCTCCTTGAATTCAGCACCTAGTGGGTCCAGCTGGATGGAAAACACCTGGAGAAGTGTAATTAGATTAAAAATAGTCTGCAAGGACTAACAAAAGAAAATCATGCTTAAAAAATTACATGGAAACTTATTGTTCCTGAAGTGGGTGACATGAAGACTGACAGGGAGATGCCGTGGGTGTAATTTACCTGGCCTTCAGTACAACCTTCAGTATAGAATAAATGAATAGATTAAATTTGCATTTATATAGCTCCTTTTCATCCACACACCACAGCAAAGCACTCTGCAAACATCACATGGACCATAGAAAAGATGCATCCATGACAAGTTGGGTCAAAGAGATTATTGGTAAAGCGGGTCCTGAGGAGGCTATGGGTTGGAGATGTGGATTGCTCTTGTTAGAGGTGCGTGGTCCACACCCGGGTGCCCAGAGTCTGTCCATAGAGAGCCAATTAATGATGGGGACATAAACCTGCAAATCACTTGGAAAACTAGTGAATTCCTGCTGGCCAACTCACACAGACTCTCCCTCTCTCCAAGGGGAATCCTCAACCAAGGGGTACGTGGCCTGTCCCCTACACACTTTTGGATTTTAGGGTGTATATTGGTCTGAAGCAGCCACACATCTCCCACGTCCTGCAGCGGCAGGTGGAGCTGTATTACTACAACCTGCTGAGGATGGCCCATAATGAACAAGTCCCCTAGCAAAATGCATATAAAAGTTTCTTTACTTTAAAGTGGCTTCTGCTACAGCAAAAAGGAAACATACTGAACTTCAGACAAGCACCTGAAAGCCATATTTAAAATTGGCCATAATATTTTAACAGATCATGAGGGGTTTTTTCAGTAAAAAAAAAGCAGAATTATTACCAGGAAGCTGAGGTTTGGTTTATACCACCCTTATCAAAAAATCAGTATTTCTTTTTTAATTTTCTAAAAAATGGTTAGAATCCCAGAATCATAGAAATGCTTAGCTAGGAAAAGACATTGAAGACCTTCGAGTCCAACCATGAACCTAACACTTCCAAGTCCACCGCTCGCAGCCAAGATGCACCATTAATGCTGGCAATAAAAAGGAACTTTAGCTAGCACGGACTTCTGCTGCCTTTTTCTTCCTGCTACCCGCACATGAACTACAAGAAAAACGCAAGGAAATCCATTTCGGTAACACCACCACAGCTAAAATAACCTGGCCAATACCTTTCCCTTCCCCCTTCTTCCCCCTTCCCTTCCCCCTTCCCTTCCCCCTTCCCTTCCCCCTTCCCTTCCCCCTTCCCTTCCCCCTTCCCTTCCCCCTTCCCTTCCCAATGAGTCGAATAATGAGGAAACTCTTATTTGCCTGAAACCCAGGGGGGTTTCAGCTCCAAAACTGCATTCAAGGACACACATCACAAAGGCTACAAGTGCTAACAGGAATTTATTGTCGTCTTCTCAATCGCTTTCAGAGCAGATGCCCACGAGCGTCAACACGGTGCGCACGTGGAGCCAGGAGCAGGCTGATGCAGGCCTCGCTTGAGCTTGAAAAAACATCACTTGAGGCCTGGCAAAGGAAAGCAAAGCCACACAAAGTGGCAGATCCCCTACGCCATGCACGGAGCCGGACGTGTGATTATGCTGGTTAATAATAAAATATCCACCTTGGCCAGGAAGAGGAAAGCAGGCAACGGACTGATGCACAAAGGCGGCGCTCTCAAGAACAAACGGCAAAGTTTTAGGGATGTGGTTTTTCTCTCTTCTTGTGGGAATGAATTTTTCTCACATGACTTTTTGTCTTGGCATCCAAAAAAACTGCTCCCAAACATTCCCACCCCGAGGTTAGCAGTGTTTCTTCTCTGGTCTTTCTAAATTCTTCTTGTGTTTCAGCCTTGGAGAAGAAAGGACGATCACCCGTGTCACGGATCACTTAGGACGACAAACTCCAAGAATATGGCAGCAGGAATAAGGGCCGAGCAGCCCCTGTTTCCTGCAGAGCGAGACCTGCACGCATGAGGAGCAGGAGCGATGGCACGCAAAAGCGCAGGAGGAGGTGCGAGGTATTTTGCAAAGTGTGACCCTTAGCGATGCCAACCCTACCTTTTTGCCTCCAAAACTTGCTGCGCTGTGCTTCTTGGCCAGCGACGGGCAAGAGAGGCAGGGCACAAGGGGTGCCTTGGAGGGGCAAGAGCAGCAGGCAAGAACGGAGCCGAAAGGGCCCAGAGGAGCCCTGACAAGGGGCTGCGCTCGATGCTACAGAGGACAAGAAGCAAGGCCCGGGGGCCACCCTTGGGGCCCCCGCGGCACTCGAGAAAGCTTCCTCCCCCCGGATGCGGGGCACGAGGGCCACCGTCGCGGAGCAGGAGCAGCAGGCACCTAGCCCAAATGGCCCAAAGGAGCCCTGGCAAGGGGCCGTGTGCTCCATGCTGCAGAGGAAGGCAAAAAACCCCCGGAGACACTTGCCAGCCCACCGTGGGGGAAAAAAAGCCTTCCTCCCCCCAGCTGCAGGGCACGACAGGCCATCTGCGTGGAGCACGAGCAGCAGCAGGCAGTAACCTAGCCAAAAGGGACCGCAGGAGCCCTGACAGGGGGTCATGCTCAGTGCTGCAGAGGAAGGCAAAAAACCCCCGGGGACCAGGGCCAATCTGCCCCGGGGGAAAATTCCTTCCTGACCCCAGAGCTGGCGATCGGCTATTCCCTGAGCACGTCAGCAAGACCTGCCTCCTCGGCCCACAGCCTCCTCACGCCTCCCAGGAGATGCCCAAGCCCTAGTCTCCCTCAACCTGCAGACGTCCATCTCAGGGCCTTCGGAGAGCGGCCACGTGCCCACGGCCTCATCGACCTCGCGGGCAACGCTCCTTCCCGCGCCTGGCACGACACCGCTGGCTGCTCCAAAGCACTCCCTCTGCACTCCCTTGCAACATAGCCCTGCATCCCATTTCTTACGGCTGCTGCCCCTGGCTCTGCAGGGCATGAGGACAGAGAGCTCTGCACTGCTCCTCAAGTGCCCCTCCACAAGCCATTGCCTCGGGCTTGCCACTGCGCTGGCTGGGGCTTCTCATCTCCCGACGAGCTGGCGCCTCTGCCCTGAGGGCTCAAGCAGGATTTCCGTCCCTCACACGGGCTTGAAACGGGGCCCCGCCAGCAGCTGGCCTTGCACTGAAGAACCTCCAGCAGCTTCGTCCAGCCTCACGCCTTCCTCCCTCCAAGTCATTGAAACAACTCCTCGAGGACTTCCTCTCCGATGTGCTCGGGCTGCCTGCCGGGCAGACTGGCCACGGCACATGGGAGGATGCCCCTTTTATCCTGCCCTGGCCCATTGTGACTGCTGCGTTGCCGGGTGCTGGCGCTGTGGCACGCGGCTGACAGGGCCCCCTCCGCCCAGCAGCCTTCCACAGAAGCATAGAATCGTTTAGCCTGCAAAAGTCCTTGAAGACCTGCGAGTCCAACCGTGAACCTAACACTGACAAGGCCACCGCAAAAGCATGTCCCCAGGCACCACACCTACAGGGCTTTGAAATACCTCCGGGGATGGGGACTCAGCCACTTCCCTGGGCAGCCTCTTCCAATGCCTGCAACCCTGCTGGTGAAGACATGTCTCCTAAGATCCAAGCTAAACCTCCCCTGGTGCAACATGAGGCCATTTCCTTTAGTCCTAGCGCTTGCTTACTTGCGAGAAGAGGCCCGCACCCGCCTCGCTGCAACCTCCTTCCCGGTAGTCGTAGAGAGCGATAAGGTCTCCCCTGAGCCTCCTCTTCTGCAGGCTAAGCAACCCCACTTCCCTCAGCTGCTCCTCATAACATTTGTGCTCTCCAGCCTTCACCAGCTTTGTTGCCCTTCTTTTGACACACTCCAACACCTCAATGTCTTTCTTGTAGTGATGGGGCCAAAATACGCAACACAATATTCTAGGTGTCGCCTCAGCATTGCCAAGTACAAGGGGATGATCACTTCCCTAGTCCTGTTGGCGACACTATTTCTCGTAGAAGCCAGGATGCTGTTGGCATTCTTGGCTACCTGGGCACACTGCTGGATCATAGAATCATAGAATCATAGAATCATCTAGGTTGGAAAAGACCTTTAAGATCATCCAGTCCAACCATTAACCTACACTACCAAGCCCACTCTAGACTAATCAAGGGTAGACCAGACTAAACCATATCCCGAAGTGCCACATCTACCCGTTTTTTAAACGCCTCCAGGGATGGTGACTCCACCACCCCTCTGGGCAGCCTGTTCCAATGCCTGACCACCCTTTCCGTAAAGAAATTTTTCCTAATTTCCAGTCTAAACCTCCCCTGGCGCAGCTTAAGCCCATTTCCTCTTGTCCTATCGCTAGCTACTTGGGAGAAGAGACCAACACCCACCTCACTACAACCTCCTTTCAGGTAGTTGTAGAGAGCGATAAGGTCTCCCCTCAGCCTCCTCTTTTCCAGGCTAAACAACCCCAGTTCCCTCAGCCGCTCCTCATAAGACCTGTGCTCCAGACCCTTCACCAGCTTCGTTGCCCGCCTCTGAACACGCTCCAGCACCTCAATGTCTTTCTTGTAGTGAGGGGCCCAAAACTGGACACAGTATTCCAGGTGCGGCCTCACCAGCGCCGAGTACAGGGGGACAATCCCCTCCCTGCTCCTGCTGGCCACACCATTCCTGATACAAGCCAGGATGCTGTTGGCCTTCTTGGCCACCTGGGCACACTGCTGGCTCATGTTCAGCCGGCTATCTACTAACACCCCCAGATCCTTTTCGGCCAGGCAGCTTTCCAGCCACTCCTCCCCAAGCCTGTAGCGTTGCATGGGGTTGTTGTGACCGAAGTGCAGGACCCGGCACTTGGCCTTGTTGAACCTCATACAGTTGGCCACGGCCCATCGATCCAGCCTGTCCAGGTCCCTCTGCAGGGCCATCCTACCCTCGAGCAGATCGACACTCCCACCCAGTTTGGTGTCGTCTGCAAACTTACTGAGGGCGCACTCGATCCCCTCATCCAGATCATTGATAAAGATATTGAACAAGACTGGCCCTAAAACAGAGCCCTGGGGAACACCGCTCGTGACCGGCCGCCCACTGGACTTAACACCATTTATCACTACTCTCTGGGCTCGGCCACCCAACCAGTTCTTTACCCAGCGAAGAGTATGCCTGTCTAAGCCGTGAGCTGCCAGCTTCCCGAGGAGGATATTATGCGAGACGGTGTCAAAAGCTTTGCTAAAGTCGAGGTAGATGACATCCACAGCCTTTCCATCATCTACCAGGCGGGTCACCAGGTCATAGAAGGAGATCAGGTTGGTCAAGCAGGACCTGCCTTTTGTGAACCCATGCTGGCTGGGCCTGATCCATCATATTCAGTTGGTTGTCAAACACAGGACCCTGAGGTCCTTTTCTGCCAGGCAGCTTTCTAGCCACTCTTCCCCAATGCTTTAATATTGCATGGGGTTGTTGTGACCCAAGTGCAGGGCCCAGCACTTAAGCCTTGTTGAACCTCATACATTTGGCATTGGCCCATCGATCTGTCCTGTCCAGATCGCTCTGTAGAGCCTTCTTACCTTCAAGCAGGTCAACACTCCCACCCAGCTTGGTCTTGTCTGCAAACTTACAGAGGCTGTTGCACAGTTCTATGGTTAAAAATATTCCTGTAGTTGAACCCTGCTAGCAATCACTTCAAGGATATGCGAGGCAGGAAGATTGCTTTTTCACTCTAAAAGTTTCAAAATCATGACTAATCTGAAATAGTTAAAGGTGACTTTCATAGCTCACTAGTGAAACCAGCTTGGAATTTCAAATTGTAATCTGAGAAAAATCTCTATTAACTGCTCCCCCAGGCCTGGCACTGCACCAGGGAAGCTGGGGGCTTGTCCTGGCACCACATCATCAGTAATGAAGAGTCAGACTCTGCCGTCCATGTCTCAAATGTAATAGCCAAACAATGAGTGGAAGTTTATGGCACATAGAAGAAATGGACACTGTGGATTCATGAAGCTTTTCTAGCTTCAGTTCAGCTCCACTTCGAAAACCAAATGTCACTGCGCTCTTGCTTTACTGAGGAGGAATTGTGAAAAAAATAGGACAGAAGATGAAATGGGGGAGGAGGGGTCTGTTCTTTTCCCTCCAAGCAGTTACCTGAATCCTGAGAAACGAAAGAGGGGCAGCAGGAAGAGCCTACCAACTGTGGGTTCAGGGTATAGCCCAAGGACTGCAGTTCCGTGACCCCAGTTCCATCATAACTTTGTCTCCCTGTGCTTGAACCCAGGCCAATATCATGTGTACAGTCAGCCCCAGCCAAGCTGCTCACAGTCTCTGCTCTCTTCTGTGTGATGTAGCCTTTGCTGCCTTAGGTAACTAACTTCACAGTAATTGTGTCAGCAAGGATTTTAGCAGTGTGTTGGCATGAGGTCCTCACAGTACTTTGCAGTTCCTGGTTACTGGTTTGTGCTGTGGGCTTACAAGCATTTAATTATCTCCAGCACTGCCATAGTCCCATGCAAGCACAAGGCTACATCCCTACACATCTGTATCATACTGCAAACTTGTATGTGGAAGGAATATCTATCAGCAATTTAAGTGGCTCTAACTGGCTATTTGCAATTTTTTAAAACAAAAAACCCTTTCCCCTGCTCCTCTGTAACTTTTAAAGATTTTTTAAAGCTGTATAAAGTGCTTTGCCAGTATAAATAACAGTAACTTAAAAATCCATCTCAAAGTTGTCTCTTCTTCAGACAATCCCTGACTTATTCCAAAAGTATTTATGACATGAAACAATTATGAGAAATTGCACTGGCAGCTGTCTCCAGAGTCTGATTTTAACAGATTATTTTTATTAGAAAACACCAGGGAGTATCAGTGAATGACAACTTGAAGAACTGGTTTATGGCAGTCTTTTCAACAGATACCTCTCTGCACTTACTCCACATCAATCCTAAATGAGTATCTCTTTCAAGGCTTATCTCATCTGCTCCAATTTTAGAAACAACTTAATAAAGTGCATTTATCACCTCTTCTCCACATGGAAGCTTGACTAGTTCTGCCTTTATGTGGGTCTTATGTGCATCTCAACTTTGATCTCCTTTTCCTAAAAATACGCTCATCAGCCTTTTGATGAAGGGCATTTCCTCCTCCTTTTTCACTCCTTGAGGCTAACATCTCTGAGCTGTACTCATGTTGTTGCACTAAACTGTTCATTTTTTGTAGTTCAGCTTTTAATGAGGGTCAGTAACAGTTGTAGCAGGGTGTTTGTGATCCCACTGCCTTCATTTTTCAGCACTGTAAGGCATGGGGCATGGTCAATAGTACAGTTTTGTAGGAAGGCAACATGCTTTTCTCCCAGTCTTACAGTGCCAGTCGATGTATGTGCACAGTGGTTTCAGGGCAAGCTCCTGAGATGGAGCTAGAGTCTGCCTAAAATCCCAGGTGCCACATATATATTCATTAACATCAATGTTGTTTAATGGTACCCCATGTGCATTTTAATGAGGCTTGGCTCTTAACATGTGCCAGGCATAGGCCAGGCTCTGCTCCCATCTGAAACTCCACTGGAAAGATAAACATACCTTTATGGTGGAAGAAAAATGTGTTTTGGCACAATGCAAAGATCCACTAGTGTCTTCCTTCTGCTTTTCATTCTTTTCAGCAGAAATATTGATATTCTTGGTTAAAATGGAGAGCAAGGGGATGTAGCCCAGAAAGCTAACCGTATCCTGGGCTGCATCAAAAGAAGCGTGGCCAGCAGGTCAAGGGAGGTGATTCTGCTGCTCTACTCTGCTCTGGTGAGACCTCACTTGGAGTACTGCGTCCAGCTCTGGAGCCCTCAGCACAAGAAGGACATGGAACTGCTGGCGTGGGTCCAGAGGAGGGCCACAAAAATGTCCTCCTACGAGGACAGGCTGAGAGAGTTGGGGTTGTTCAGCCTGGAGAAGACAAGGCTGCAGAGAGACCTATTACGGCCTTTCAGTACTTAAAGGGGGCCTATAGGAAAGATGGGGACAATCTTTTTAGCAAGGCCTGTTGTGACAGGACAAGGGGTAATGGTTTTAAACTAATGAAGAATAGATCTAGACTAGATGGAAGGAAGAAATTTTTTACAATGAGGGCGGTGAAGCACTGGAGCAGGTTGCCCAGAGAGGTGGTAGAGGCCCCATCCCTGGCAACATTCAAGGTCAGGTTGGATGGGGCTCTGAGCAACCTGATCTGGTTAAAGCTGTCCCTGCTCCCTGCAGGGGGGTTGGGCTAGATGACCTCTAAAGGTCCCTTCCAACCCAAAGCATTCTATGATTCTAATTCAGACTGACTCAGCTTCCAGGAGCTTTTTAGACAACCTAAGGGTATTTCCCAGTAATTCTGTATAATGGGCTGGCCTTGAGGCCTCTTCTCTCCAGCCCTGCTCTCAGCAGGGCCAGTTGCAATTTCAAATTCTGTGCTCAGTCCCTGTCCTTCACTTTGTCTCTTGGGGAGGGGATGGGGAGAGAGGGGACCCATCTGCACGGAGGGGAAAAAAACCCCCACAATCTGCCATTCCTGTGAGGAGCTGAGGTCCTCCCATGTCTGCTTCACAGAGAGGACGGGACAATTCCCTGGCCCTCAGGGCACCCCAACTCTCACAGGGCTTCACGGGACTGTCCCAAGTGACTGCAGTGGTAGCGCTGTGGCTTTCCACTTTAATTGGGCTGTTTTGCTAAGTTTTTTTTTTTTTTACTCTTTGATTTTGCCTCTTAGATCATCATGGTGACCAGTTCTCTGCTCTCATACCCAATATTCCACCATTAGTATTTTATATACGGCAGGGTCCCCCAGCAGAGTCATGCACCCCTTGCTGCCACGTAAGCCCTTTGCTCCCACCCAAACTCAGTGTGCACTGGAGGGTTCATACACTTTCACCCTGAATCAGGTCTTACCTCTCCTCCATCTCAGCATTGCCTCCACTGCTATCAGCCCTTCTCTCCCCTGGGATCCTGGGTGCCTTCTCAATGGTGTGCACATTTGCACATGATTGTTGCTCTCCTTTTATCTGATGTCAACAACTGTCCCAGGTGCTGCAGGTCTGTACTGAGGAGCCCACTCAAGTCTAAGGTGGTTAAATGGTTTCAAGAATAAGCTGTGATTGAGTTTCCAGGGATCAAAAATGGAGGCATTTCTCTCATACATGGTGTAAGTCTTGCTTGGTGTGGGTTCAGTTCAGTGTCAAAAGCTACCACTACACAGCAGGTTTGTGTGGACTTAATGGTTTCACTAGCATTCATGTTTTTATGCATTGGAATAATTTCTGGAGTGACCTTCTATTAGTCCATGTACTGACCACTTTTAAAAAAGTAATGAATTCCTTTTCACCCACCAAAACAGAGCAGAGTGTGGGCTGCCTGGTGGTGTCAGCAACGTGACTGAACAACCAGCAGTCCTCTTGTCACAACAATGGGAAGGAGGGATGAGCAGGAGGAAAGAGATAAATTAGCTCTTTTCTTGTTGGAATAGGGAGCATGTAGTAAAAAAGAGTAATTCAGAAATAAATGACTGAGATGGCTTTTAAAACAAATCAAAGATATACACACACGCCTATTCTCACACAAAACCCTGTAAGAATTATTTGGCAAAGAGAGGACTGATCTTGTCCCCTGCCCACCACTGGGAGCTCTCATCGAGCTCTCATCAAGCATGACAGCTTGACATATGCTGGAAATACAAAAACAGCAGAGAGGCAACAGTCTAGGAAGTTCCTAGAGTGTGTGTGGGATAACTTCCTGATGCAGCTGGTAAGTGAGCCTACCAGGCAGGTGCCTCACTTGACCTGCTGTTTACAAACTGAGGACTTGTGGGAGATGTCGTGGTCAGAGGCCATCTTGGGCTTAGCGACCACGATATGATACAGTTCTCGATTCTTGGCGATGTAAAGAGGAGAGGCAGCAAAACTGTTACCATGGACTTCCGGAGGGCTGCCTTTGGCCTGTTCAGGACACTGGTTGGGAAAGATCCTTGGGAGGCAGTCCTGAAGGGCAAAGGGGTCCAGGAAGGCTGGACCTTCTTCAAGGAGGAAGTCTTAAGGGTGCAGGAGCGGGCTGTCCCCGTGTGCCATAAGACCAACCAGCAGGGAAGACGACCGGCCTGGCTGAACAGGGAGCTTTTGCTGGGACTCAGGGAAAAAAAGAGAGTCTACCACCTTTGGAAGAAGGGACGGGCAACTCAGGAAAAATACAGGGATCTTGTTAGGTCATGCAGGGAGGAAATTAGAAAAGCAAAAGCCCAGCTAGAACTCAAACTGGCCACTAGAACTCAATCTGGCCACTGTTGTAAAAGATAATAAAAAATGTTTTTATAAGTACATCAACAATAAAAAGAGAGCCAAGGAGAATCTCCATCCTTTGCTGGATGTGGGGGGGAACATTGTCACTAAGGATGAGGAAAAGGCTGAGGTACTTAATGCCTTCTTTGCCTCTGTCTTTAATAGCCAGACCAGTCATCCCCAGGGTACTCAGCCCCCTGAGATGGAAGACAGGGATGGGGAGCAGAATGGAGCCCTCATATCCAGGAGGAAGCAGTTAACGACCTGCTACATCACCTGGATGCACACAAGTCTATGGGGCCGGATGAAATCCACCCAAGAGTACTGCGGGAGCTGGCAGAGGAGCTCGCCAAGCCACACTCCATCATCTATCAGCAGTCCTGGTTAACAGGGGAGGTCCTTGATGACTGGAGGCTTGCCAAAGTGACGCCCACCTACAAGAAGGGCTGGAAGGAGGATCTGGGGAACTACAGGCCTGTCAGCCTGACCTCAGTGCTGGGAAAGATTATGGAGCATTTCATATTGAGTGCGCTCAACAGGCATGTGCATGTCAACCAGGAGATCAGGCCCAGCCAGCATGGGTTCATGAAAGGCAGGTCCTGCTTGACCAACCTGATCTCCTTCTATGACCTGGTGACCCACCTGGTGGATGTAGGAAAGGCTGTGGATGTCATCTACCTAGAGTTCAGCAAAGCCTTTGACACCGTCTCCCATAGCATTCTCCTAAGGAAGCTGGCAGCTCATGGCTTGGACAGGTGTACTCTTCACTGGGTAAAAAACTGGTTGGATAGTCAAGCCCAGAGAGTAGTGGTAAATGGAGTTAAGTCCAGTTGGTGGCCAGTCATGAGTGGCTCTGTTTTGGGGCCAGTCCTGTTTAATATCTTTATCAACAATCTGGATGAGGGGATTGAGTGCGCCCTCAGTAAATTTGCAGATGACACCAAGTTGGGTGGGAGTGTCAATCTGCTCGAGGGTAGGATGGCCCTGCAGAGGGACCTGGACAGGCTGGACTGATGGGCCGAGGCCAACTGTATGAGGTTTAACAAGACCAAGTGCCGGGTCCTGCACTTCAGTCACAACAACCCCATGCAACGCTACAGGCTTGGGGAAGAGTGGCTGGAAAACTGCCTGGCCGAAAAGGACCTGGGGGTGTTGGTTGACAGCCGGCTGAATATGAGCCAGCTGTGTGCCCAGGCGGCCAAGAAGGCCAACAGCATCCTGGCTTGCATCAGGAATAGTGTGGCCAGCAGGAGCAGGGAGGGGATTGTCCCCCTGTACTCGGTGCTGGTGAGGCCGCACCTGGAATACTGTGTCCAGTTTTGGGCCCCTCACTACAAGAAAGACATTGAGGTGCTGTAGCATGTCCAGAGAAGGGCAACGAAGCTGGTGAAGGGTCTGGAGCACAGGCCTTATGAGGAGCGGCTGAGGGATCTGGGGTTGTTTAGCCTGGAGAAGAGGAGGCTGAGGGGAGACCTTATTGCTCTCCACAACTACCTGAAAGGAGGTTGTAGTGAGGTGGATGTTGGTCTCTTCTCCCAAGTAGCTAGCAATAGGACAAGAGGAAATGGGCTCAAGCTGCATCAGGGAAGGTTTAGATTGGATATTAGGAAAAATTTCTTCACGGAAAGGGTGGTCAAGCATTGGAACCGGCTGCCCAGAGAGGTGGTGGAGTCACCATCCCTGGAAGCATTCAAAAAGCAGGTAGACGTGGCACTTTGGGACATAGTTTAGTGGACATGGTGGTGTTGGGTTGATGGTTGGACTGATGATCTCAGAGATCCTTTCCAGTCTTAATGATTCCTAGTTTTTACTTTAATTATAAATAATCCAGCCACCAAGCCAGGAAACATGAAATTGCTACTCTACCCTTAATTGATTTAGTGGTGGACTTGGTAATGTTAGGTTAATGGTTGGACTGGATGATCTTCAAGGTCTTTTCCAACCTAAACGATTCTATGATTGTATGATTTGTCTTTGCTTTGTTCTCACCACAAAGATGCAAATGGGGGTGAGAAATAGCTCGGCAGGAATCTAAACTCATGACAAACACGAGAGTAATATTTGGCTATGTTATAAATGTAGTTCAGCTTTATCACAGTTCCTGCATGACAATCTCAGCGCTATATGGTCAGGGTCTCCCTTGCAGGCTGCCTTTCGGGGATGGCGCATCAGCCAGGAAAGTTTTCAGACAATATCCATGGCGATTTCCTGACTTTTCAAGAAAGATTTTAAACCCTTACTCAGGTAAGTCAAGGCTGCTGGGAACATTAAAGCCTGTCTTTGGTCTTTTCAGGGAGTCAGTAGTATGTGTCTGCAGAAATTCCCTCACACCTGGAAGAGCAGAGACATGCTTTTTTAACTGATTAATTAGCAAAGGTTACCGAAGTGTTGGCTGGATTTGGCAGCTGGCTGGTTGACCTCTGCAACAACAAAGCCTGGAGAAAATGCACTGCAGCTATCACAGGCCCATGGGGCACACTCCACTGCACATATGTGGACAACTGCTGGACATCAGCACCCAAGGTGCAGCTTGTAGCAGTGGGGCCACACCAACCTATGCTGATGGACCCACCCTGTCAAGCCTGCCCAAGGATAACAACATATTTGAGGTTCTTAGTGGCAATACACATCCTTTTCTCTATACTCTACTTCCTCTGGTCACCACTACTTTGAAATGTGAGTTTATTAAAAATAAGAAAGGCATAGCTGCTCAGGTGATTTTCCGTATCATGTATCGTATGTCCCTACAGAGAAATGGAGATAGATATATGTCTGGAGGATCCTTCAATTTGTACTAGTGAACCAGCTACTTAAACCAGATAAGCCAAGCAGTGTGTTTTCAAGTAAATCCATGAAAATCACACTACTGAAACAGTGATGCCAGTGTCCAAGGCTTGGGAGTGAAGCATCTCTCCTTCCACTCTCCTTCGCCTTTCTCACTCGCAGTGGCAGAGCCCAGTCCCAGCCCTCACATGTGTTATTCTGTTTTGATGCATTGTATACAGTGACCAAGGGAAGATTACTAAGGGCATGCTAACCAACGTTTTTCCTCTTTGAAGTCTAAAGCCAGAGACCAAAGCCCAAAGCCAGGTGTTTGGGGCAAAATTATATTTTTCCTTAGATTTTCCAAATTGCTGAGCATTACAAATTCAGCAGATGTCAATGGTACTGCAAGTCCTCTGAAAGCACATTTCAAGTCTTCACGGTCAATGGTACTGTATGTACCTTAGTCCTTGGGGGAAAAAAAAAAAGTCAATTTTATTAGCTGTCTCAATCAGTACAAGAAGAGCCTAAACTTATGTCTGAAAATATCCTGGTCTTATCCTTGACAAGTCCTGCCTTTTAATTTTTTAAAAGTGCAGTCCCTGAATATCTTTATTCCATTTCTAAGCCTCCTGGTCTATCAACATATGTGTATCCTGAGAGTAGAGAAGTAAAAGTTTATACAAAATCTTTCACCTTTACTATTTGAGTAAGAGAACTGTTACCTAGATTGTCATGAAGACTGCTGTGCACAAGGAGCCAAAGGCAGAAAATCAGCAGAGAAAAGGCTGTGTCTAGATTTACATGTAATGCAGTGCAATAGGAGTAGATCTGTAGAGTGATGGAACTGGTACCAAGGACCAAAGATGACACCATCCATGAATCAGGATGCTTTACTTTGGAAGATCTCCAGTCTGGTCCTGTCAGTGGCCATTAGAGGCTGGAACTCATTAGGGCCTTCCCACATATTCCAGTTTAGTTTAATCTGAAAAAACCCGCCAGTTTGTGCACTTTGTAATCATGCCACGATGCAAAACAGTGAGTGGGAAGTGAAGATGATCAGGAGATTTGCTTGAGAAGTTCTCTAAAATTTGAACCAAAGCAGGAAAACCCCCACACTGATTAAAGAAGCACATCACGTATTTCCAGTCCATACCCAGTTCTCACATTCAGGAAAAAAAGTGAGGAAAGAGAAAATTCACACGTTTGTTCAGCACCTGTTGCAGCATCTTGTGTGTTTTCTGATGCATAAATGAAGTGGGAAGCCTTCACTTAAAGAGGTCTCTGGGAGTTGTGCACATGTAAAGCAGCATGCTGAAGTCCAGGAGCTTGTTGTGACATTGCACAAGCAGGGATAATCTGTGACAGTGGCTTTTTAACTTAAAAGTATGACTAATTAGGAAACACTCAGGAGGTCTTACTCTATCATACCAGAAGTGCAATTTAGGTTCAGATACAGCATTTGTATTACAGTTTCCCTCTTTGCTTTATGTTCCCATTCCTGTTACCATCCATCTGATCTCCAAACTGAACAGCTGAAGTTGCATTCCTACTTCACGAGACTGAAGCAACGCATATCACACTGGTGAGTATTAAATAGCAATCTTTATATGTCCTTGAAGAAACCTGGAAAACCTCTGCCTGTAAGGACATGAAAAACTGTTAAAACAGACAAGATAAATTGTGGCTGACAAGGGGCTGTAGGATGAGGTTTCTCTTTGAGGAAAGACCTAATAAATTAGAGGTGACTTACAAAAGCTTTACTTTTGAAAGGAGATAAATTCAGAGATCTGTCTCACCACAAGTGTGTGTACCAGGGAACTCAAAGAGCCTGCCTGCTTACAAGGGCAGAGGCGACCTGTCTCCATCTTCTTGCACTGCAACTTCTTGCAACAAAACTAGGCTCATGCCCTTGTGAATTTGCCTTGCATCTTCATGTTTGATGTGATGAAGCATCCATGGAGGATTTGGCTGTTTCTCCAACATGGTTTGTGCTGTAGCAGCAGCTCCTGGAAACCAGGTGCTGCCAGTGCTCAGGCAGCCTTGCATGCAATGGGGACAGCAAAGCCAGACTGAGCAGCTGGGTCAGTACTGAGGGGGCCAGTGCATACTAAGCTCCATGGGCCTAAAAGCAGTGGAATTTTAAGATGAGCCAGCTAAGGTACAACTTTGTGGCCTCAGGCGTTGGAGGGTAGGTGTATATTTTGGTCAAAACCTGGCTGAAGCACTTAGGATAAAGCTTGACTCACTGCACAGCATGGCAGAGAGAGGAAGGGAAGTCAAGAGCAAGGCTGAGCTTGGCTGTGGGCTGGCTGGGTGTCAGGGTCTGCACCAGTTTGTGCAAGCACTTTCGAAGCAATCCTGCAGTGAACAGCAGAAAAATTCAGACCCTGCGCAGGTTTCATGGATCATAGAATAACAGGTCAGAAAGGAGCTTGGGGTCATCTGGTCCCACCCCAATCCACAGCAGGGATAACCCTCAAGTCAGAGTTGGTCACTCAGGGCCTCATCCAGCCAGGTACTGAAAAAATCTCAAAGGATGGAGGCTCCAGCACTTGAGCTCTTCCATGGTGATTTTTTTTTTTTCTTCCTCTGTCCAAAGTTCTCCTTGCTGCACCCTGTGCCCATGGATCTTAAATTTTGCAAGGATGCAGTGATGCTTCCCATTCAGCTGCTCCTCCAGCACAGAGCTGCTCCTTGCAGTTGGCCCCAGCCCTAGGGCTGTCCCAAGCACAGGATTTTGCATTTGTTTTTGCTGAATTTCAGGATGTTACAACCAGGGTGTGGTCCCCCGGGTCCCCAGCCAACCTTTTTTAGAGCAGACCTCAGCTAGTATAGCTAATGAAGTCTTACTGCAATCAGCAGCAAAACCATTAGGATCTGTCTCTGAATTTAGAGAAAAGTGCTAATGGCAAGGCAGTCCTATAGAGGATAACAAGAAAAAGAAAAAGGACAAGAAAAAAATATAGACTGTCCCAGTCCTGTCAGTCTTTCCTTGGATGATGAGACCTCAGAACTATGTGGAGCTTATTCACTGGGTACCAATTTCTAACTAACCATGACTGCACACAAATGCACACTACACTTCAGCAGGGCCTGAAGCTGTGATCCCTCTAACACTTGTGCTAAGAGAAAACCACTTGTGTTTTGAAACATGAGGAAAGCTGTCCACTCTCTGGGACCAGCCACTTGAGGGAGCCAAGATGACGTGCACTAAGAACCGGCAGATTATGTAAGCATTTTTGGAGTGTTTTAGCTCTTTTTCTGTAATGATAAATCTGCTGGGTCAGAAAGCTCTGAGAGTTTCTGTCCAGATTTAAATGCTTTTTAATTTGGCTCACAAAGAAAGTCTTGCACAGTTGTGCTGTGTTTGTGTTTAGTCTTTCCCCCTTCATAACTTTTGACAGTGTATGTCTCAGTTTTCAATAGATTTGATAGCTGTTCAGAAGTCTTAATATTAACTTACTACAAGTTGCATGAAAACAGACAGAAAATAGACATGAAAATAGGTAAAGTGAGGTCCTTTTATGAAATCAGCTAATATAGTTGGAAAAAATACACAACTTCTTGTCCCGCAAAATTTCCTTCAGATCCAAGCCTACTGTCTCTATTTTAAACATTAGAGACTCCATAGAGGAGAAAATAGGAAAGCAGTTATGTGCCGTCAAAAATCAGGATCCAGTGGTCAAGGAAATACTAATTTGGATATTACCCAGTGACTTTTTCAATATGGTTCCCTTTTCCCCCACTCCCTCTCCCTAAGACCCAGGTACTATTTTCTCCCATCCCATGAAATTCAACCACTACCTTAATGTTAAGCCAGCATTTTCAGGAACATTATGACTCCAAGATCAGAGACTTAACTTGTCCTAGTTTTTTAGCCCATGGGATTTACCATACAGTGAAGATTTCTCCAGGGAGCCAAGAGACTTTTCCAGCTCTTTTGGATCCCACGAGAAATATTGCCTCTTCTAATAGGACTTTATACTACCCTATTCAACAGTTTCAGTCTGAGGGTATCTGCATGCCAACCACCTCAATGGCCCTGTGTGAGGGTGGTGGGACCTTGTACCGGAAGGACTATGGTCTCCTAGTCATGACATGGGTGAGGAAGAGAGAAAACTAAGAGTCAAGGTAAGAGACAAGGGGAGGCAGAGCAACCTAGAAGAGAGGGTTACATGCAACACTTACCTAGCACTTACAAGGACCACCACACCCCTCCCTTTCTGGTTTTACTAAGTTGTAGTCTTCTGTAGGTGTGTTATGGACAAGACAGGTTGTTGCAAAGGCTCTTAAAGGAAAATGGTAAAACTGTTTAAGTTTTGTAAACCATTGTTCGAGTTTCCTTTAAAATGCTGTTCAAGTTTCAAAAATGATTGCTACAAGCCTACAGAAAGTGACAACACAACCATTTGATTTTACTTGTAATTCATCTCCATGCATACTGGGGAATAGCGTTAGCATTTTGGCAGCAGTGTTACATTATGAGCTCCATTTGTGTTTCTTTTTTCCCCCAGGTGGATTTATTTCTTGTCCACATCAAAATGCAGAGACTGCTCCATCCATCAGGTCCATGGCATGCAAAGGAGATGTTATCAAAATGTGTCTTACATCCTGGCAAGGAAAACTCAGCATCAGCAGAGGCATTCAGCAAGTGGACAGAAACAGAAGCCTGAAACAAAGTTTTCATATTAGCAGATACTGTATCAAATCAATAAATCAAAAAATAATAACAAATGACAGCAATGACATCATTGCTAAACACTAAAATACAACAGCAGCAAGTCCAGCCTATAATGCCACTTGACTGTAAGAAAAAACTTAGAGAAACTCCACCCGGGGCTAGGGATAGGATTGGCACATGACAGAAGGATGATAATAAACATCATGCCTCTTGCCCAGAAGAAACCTTTCTTCTGAATAGACAGAAGGTGTCAATTCAAGAGCATTAAATCCATGTGTTTTTAAAAAAGACCTCATTTTGTAGTGCATGTATGTTTGCGTCTCTTTCTCACTCTCTTCATATACCTATATATGTAAACACACACACATACACATTTCCTTCCTCAGCAACGTGAAAGATGGAATGGCCTATAGGTAAAATGCCTATACATGAAGCTTCATGGTATAAAAATCTGTCTCCTCCCAGCAGTTCCAAGTATATATTGCAGAAGCTGTTGAGAAGCAGTAAAAGTAAGCATCAGTATCATTCACCTTCTGTTGTCTTGTCCTTGTATTCAGGAAAAAATGTTCCTATATTTAGAAAGTAGAATTAGCACTGAAGCAATTTTCACATCACTGGTCCTTCAGCCTCCTCAAATATTGTTTGTGGTATCTGCTTTCATGCAAGAGGATGGGGCCACATAAAAGCAATCACAAGGATGGAAATGTTCTCAGCAGGAGGAAAAGGGATTATCAAAAAGCAGAGGAATAAGACTTCCGAATGTTTTGTAGTCCCAGGCGTCCATATGCCATTTGAGCTATGTAGAGTGTTGACAGATAGATCTAAAAATAAAGAATGCATTATTTATTAACTTATTAAGCTTTCAAAAAAAAGGAGCTGAATATGTTTGGCTAATAAACTACATGAGATCACATCCATAGGAAGACACATGGATATAAATTTGCTGAAGTGGACATTTACAAGTCTTTGTGAGGCTATTCAGGAATTTAGAGCTAAAGTTACTTTTCTTCTGGGGAAAATATATAGAACAGTGCCATTTTTAATAAGTTTGATGGCATCTATATGCCACCCTACACCTGCCCATGCCCAGCTTCCCCTAGGTAGATATGTGTAATTCCAGATTTATTTCAGAACAAGATATCTCCAAAGGAAAATATGATCCAAAGGAAATACGATACCAGAGAGCAAACTAAATGGAGAAAACAAGCCGCTGATAACATAGCGTGAAGGCTGTTTGTTGGGATCTTGTGACCTTCCAGGCCCTTGGGATGAGCAAAACAAACTGCTGAATGCACCAGGATGTGAAGAGTTAATTTACAAGCAGGACAGCCTGGATCAGCTTTCTCAGGCCACCTTCTCATGAAGCCTGCATCTATATTTGCACACTTGCCTGGCTATGCTGAATGGAGAGAGATTAGCAGGAGAGGCTGGAGCGACGGTGACTTGTTCTGCAGTCTGATGTCTTTTTACAGTCCAAGGAAAGAGGTACACGGGTACCTGGAGAGGTCCAGTTGGTCTCCACGCTGCTCTGTATGGCATAGGCCAGGTTCAGAGGCAAGGCATGGGTCCTGAACATTGTAATGGTTTTTGTGGGAATTAAATGATGACTGCTCACTGTTATCATTTAATCACTTAAATGATAACTGCTCATTGCAACCATACATGCAGAGGTTATATAAAAAGCATCAAGAGTTGAGGACTTCAGAGCCTGTGGTGCTTTTCCTGGGTTGTTGGGCTGGAAAGGCATGGAAATGGCTTTCCTTTGGTCCAGTTCCAAGTCAGAGTAGTCAGAGTAGCATCATGGTCTTCTGCGAGTATAAAGTAAGGCTCCATTCTCACTCTTCCCCCATCCTCCAGCCAGGCGTCTCCCTGTCCCCATGCTAACCATGCCTTCCCCACATGATGAGACCAACTCAGGACAGCCTGGTTGTACACCAGCCCTGCCAGACATCAAGTGAATGAAGGTGAGAAAGGGAGAGAGCACAAAAGCATATATCAGAATCATGGATAAATGTTTTGCAAAGGGATAAAGCCCTGATAGAGAAGGGAACCCCCAGACCATACAAAAGTTTGTTTGGTGATGAAGTAGGAAGGGAAAAAATTTTCTTCTCGTCAGCCCTTGATTTCAAGACATGCATTATATACTGTTTATTTACATATTTATCCACTGCCTTTTGCCACAGCCTTTCTTACAACCTCACCTTGAAAACTACGCTGTGCATTAGCCTAAGGAACCAATCTGAATGCAATAGTGCTATCTGGGTGCCTATCAATAATTTCTGAAGCCACTGGTCAATGTTAATTGCACTTGGCAGGCTGAAGTTTCAGACAGAAAGTTTCCACTAGTTATATTAGGAAAAAAAGAGGGGGAACAAGCAACAAAGAATGCCAATGAGTTTAGCTGCAACCTAAACTCAGCTCAACCTAGAGAAAAGAGGGCTTTAACTCAAGTCACAAGGTCTTAGTTAGTACAGGCTTCATACTTTTGCTCATAGGACTACTTATTTGGTTTATGACTTACTTTTATTCCATTGTCTCCAGATGGCCAGAAACTGGTGTGAGATGTAATTGAAAGAACAACCATTACCTGTGTTTTAAAAGGAAATCCTACAAAAAAAGAATGGGTTTTGTTTTGAACTCATGGGTTTTATTTTTTATATTCAAAGAGAAAAATAAGAACTTTTTTTTTCTGTTCTACCTGTAAAATTATATTACTTCTTGGTTTTGAAAAGGTCACATCACCTGATGTAGTCATTGCATGCAGCTGTTATGTAATTGTTCCTCGTATTTCTATAAAAAGGCAGTAATTGGAAGAGTTTCTTGGATGTTATTATGTGGCAGGTACCTCCTGCGGACAACAACAATAGCTATTCATCTGGAGGCAACAGTTTCCCATAGGGAGCTCAGAGCTGCCTGCAGGAGCTGGCGTGGACCTGGGGAAGTTATGTGCGCCCGCTCTTCCCTGTGGAAGACAACGGCGGAGCGTGGGCAGACGAACTTTGTTGGCTCCATCTGTCTCACCGGCTCAGTGAGTCAGCTTGGAAAGCAGCACCCCCGTGCACGCGCCATTTCCCTCCCCAGGACCAGGAGCAAAAACCCCTCCACCTACAAGGGCCAAATACTGCCAGCAGCCGGGCAATCTGGAGCGTGGCAGCTCATCTCGCTGCTTGGTGATGGAGGGGAGCAGAGCAGGCAGGGAGGGCTCCTCCCCCATGCAAGGATGCAGGTGTTGGGTGTGAGCTTGCTATGACCTGCTTCTGCCACAGGCACCCATGGAAATGCCCCAGATTTGACAAGCAGAGGGGGATTCAGGACATTTCTCCACAGTCGCAGAGTCAGCAAGGCACTAGTCAACTCCCTGCAAGAGAGACTGTGCCCAGACTGAGGGCTCCGTTCGCAGCAGAGCCTGTGAAAAAGGACCCGCTGGCTGCTGGCTCCCTCCCCTTTCTTGCCAAAATCTACAGAAGGGCCCACAGGGGGACATTTGTCTCAGTGGGATGGAGCAGGAAAGGTTCAGGGCTCCCTGTTTCCTGGAACACCCACACTGGGAGTAAATGTCAATATATTAGAGGGAAAAAAGGGCCTTTCTTCTGTGTTCCCTGTCACTGGCTGCAGAGCCCTGCCTTGGCTAATGGTATCGCCCAGCCTTCCCAAGCAGACAAAACTGTTCTTAAGTCTTCTCACTCCAGCTTTACCTGGAAGGCCATGCAGTATTACACAGTATTTACATACTACATTTACATTCGAAAACTGACTTTATAACTCAGTGTTTATGAGCTTCTGTTCAGAGGGGTTGCAGAGAAGCAACACATTTTTTTCACCCAGTGGCCTGAACTGGGTGTCATTAATTTCCAACTCGTGAAGGCTGGCAAGAACAAAATGACTGATATATACAGGACACCCCCAAGGGAGTAAGTGCCAAAATAACTCATCTGAGGAGCTCCCCCACACTGGAGTGCCACCTAATGCTAACCACAACGCCAGAGTTAATTGCAGCAGTCAGCTGTTGCATTTCATCTACGAATCCCGCTCAGTTTAATTAACCTTTCGGGAATTAGCATTTTGTTGACTTACAGTACCTGCTTTGAATTTCTGGCAGTGTTATAGAAACGCTGTCTTGATTGCAAAGTGACTTGTTTCACTCAGAGGGGGGTGATGCCCAAAGGCGATGCCTTTAAAGAACGGTTCCTGGGCAGCAGCAGTTGATCCTGGGTCGGCAGAGCCTGGAAGGCAACACCTTATACCTCTACGGGCGGCTGGCTCACGCCCCACCATGCTGGAATTGCTCATTTGCCCTCTCGACAGGGTCAGGTGCAGGTTTCTTGTTCCTCCCAAAGTCTCCTGAGTACTCTTCGTACTTGTTCATCACTTTGTGTTTACAGTCATTTCCAAGCATCTTCTTCCAATTGGCAGCTGCTCTGCTTGCATTTACCAAGTAACATTTGTGTTCTGCCTCTGAAAAATCACCAGGTGACAACCTGCTGGTTGCGAGAAACAATGCCCATCACAGGCAAATGCAACTCACTGCTGTACCTGGGACAGATTTCTCCCACCCATATGCTCTGTCTTCTGCTGCAGTGAGGTGTTGGTAAGTCCAACAAAGTGTCTGGCCAGGAATGAGATGAAAGTTTGGCTAAGCAATGTGTGTCTTGGGGCTTGCACCTATCCAAGAGCCAGCCTGGCCTTGGGATACAGCTTTGTTTAGGTTCCTTAAATTGCACTGGCAGGAATACCTTCACCAAAGAAGGTGTTTCCAATCTCTGAAGAGGAGAGAGTACTGCCACCTTCTCCCATGCCTCACCTTTATGACCTACATCTAGACTGTGGCTTTCCCCCCTTTGCTTATCTCTGGGTGACATCTGAGGAACCTCTGAGAGAGGCATGAGATGAGGTTATTGCAGGGGGTCAGAGGGAACAACAGTCACTGGGGCTGCGGGAAGTCAGACTGCTGCTTGGGCTGCAAGGGAGTGCTGCAACACTGGGGTGCAGGAAAGGGAGATAATGCCATTGTGGCACTGCCTGGGGATACTGGAGACAAGAGGGCTGCAAAGGCTGCAAAGCAGGGGGCATGCTGAGTGATGTCCATGATAGCATCAGTGACTGCTCCCAGTTCTTGCTGCCACTCGCTATTTGTCCTGTTTTTTCCTGATTCAGCCACAACAACCATATCTGAGAGAAGAGAGCAGTTGGCCAAGGTGTTTGTCCAAGAAGCCAGAGGAGTCCAGCCCAGCCCTGCTCCCTTGCATGTACCTCCAGCAAGGGTATTTGGCCTGACCTCACCAGGAGAGGACTGTTTCTCCCAGGGCTGACTTAAGCAACCTAATACCATGATCTGACCTCCTACTGTTCTCCATGCCAAATGAATCCCAAGCTGCTCGCCTGGGGATTAAACACCACCTATCTGGACCTCTCCTTCTTCCAACAAGGCAGCTGGGAGGGCATCTTTAGCATGGCAGCACCCAATGCACTCTCAGTAACTCCCTCTTGCAGCAGGTTGACCCTGGCCTCCTACCATCTGCTCTGTGGTTGACCTTCTCCCCTGTCTTTGGAGAGTGCTGAGAACAGAGGAAAATCAATGTGGCTTTGTCAAATAATTGTGGATTGTATTCTGGGCAGAGAACCGAAAAAGCACATTAAAGATATCCTGGATCGATAGGATTCATGCAACATTTGAGCTTCTCCTGTTAGCTCTCATACTAATGCACTTGCATCTTTACCTCTGGTTTGGGGGACTTTAATGGGATCTACTATAAAAATGGTTCTCTGTGGAAAGGGTAAGAGGGGTATCAACTGTGAAAAACAACAGGAGGTGCTGGTTTTCCCATAATCATAACTAACTACCAAAAAAATACCACTTTCCCTTCCCCACCAGAGATCTATAAACTTCCTACTCAGAAGTCGGACTGTAATTTAAGAATATAAATAAGAAACACAAAAGACAAAATATAAAAAATATGGATCTAGATAATTTGGAAAGCTAATGCACATACATTCAGACATTTTCCTGGTAATTTAGCAGTCACTTCAGAAGACAACATAACATTTACACCCTTTGCAGCAGAAAAAAGCAAAGTAGTCTGCTATCAAAGGAGTTATCTTCAGCACATTTTCTGATTGAGGTTTGGTGGGTTTTTTTATCCCCTCTCCAGGTGTATCAGCCTTGGCGTGAAACAGAATAATTACTGCTGGTTTGTAAAGAAAGGTGATAATTTTAAGCACATTCTGGGCTCTTTTTCTTGAGGGGAATTTAGTTGAAAACCTGTTCTTTTCAACTGCAGTTTTTGATATTGCTAAATTACTGTACTATTCAATGTAGGAGTGACTGATTTGCTGCCATGTTGTTTGAGACTACATTTACCTGACTGCTTCTGTATTTCCACTTCTTGCAAAATTCTTTGGCAGAAAATGATATCATTAATTTCATACCAATTTGTTATTTTATGAGAAAGTGAATAAGGCTCAGTTTGACTGATTCTTTTCTGCATTTACAGGGGATGAGGGTTCAAAAGGGCCCTTGCTTCATCTAGCTGATATGTTTCCTATAAACAGAGCTAGTCACAATTTCAGAGACTGAATTTGCAGTAGTTACTTTGCCAGGGAAAACATTTTATGGTTCAGTTGTTTTTATAAATAAACACAAGGTTTGATTCACCAGTCCACCTACACTCTGTTTTGTCAATGGAGTTACAACAGAACAGCACTGGTTTTATAAAGGGAGAATCATGCTTGTTATAGTCTGTTACTAAGTAACACATTTTTTTCCATGTGTTCTTCTACCTAATAAAATTCTTTATTTTAGGGCATTATTCATCCCTCCCTGCCCTCCTCCAGACCAGGATATTTCCCATATTAGCCTGTGTAAGAGTAGAGGTTTCCATCTTAACAAAAGCAACGGGTCACTTCTCTTCCAGTATCCACTGGATGAGCTGAGACATCCCACCCCATCCTGTGTTTTTTAGTAAGAAGCATTTGGCTAGGCTGTTCAGGCTTTAGTGTTTCACCTGAAGATGCAAGGAAATTCCCAGCTGAGATTATAGTGCCATCTACATTAATTATGTACCTAGTTCTCATGGCTCTGGAAGGAGAGACAAACCCCTGAGCTCCCTGGAGTTCAATCCTGTTTGATGCTCGTATGCGCTGGCTGCTCCTGCTTGGCTCGCTGTGACTCTCACCCTGCCAAAGCTCTCCAGCCCCATGGCAGGCACCAGGCTTTCAGGAAATCCTCTCTGAACATCAGCCATAATAAAAAAAACCCCACCATTAGCATCACCCTTGGTTGTGCCTGCTTGGGTTAAACCTCTACCTTCCTGAAACATTTCATTTATGACCTTTTGCATTTTGTTTTTTACATTGTCATTCAGTTGAACAACAGCAGAGAGTGTATGAAAGTGAAGGCTGCTCTGGAGATGATGGATGAGCCTCCCCATGCTCCCCACCGCTTGCAGCCCATGAGTCATTTGCTAATTTCCTCAGCTAAAACTGACAGACAATTACCAGGCATTTCATCAGAGCCAACCAAATTTTTTTTTTTCAGAGCTCACTGTCTATCTTTTGATAGCAATGACTATAAAAACCACTGCCTACAAATTGTATCCCAAAGCTTTAATATTTTATTGCTGTTGCTTTGAGTTCTTGCTCTTTCCTCTCCTAGCGTTAAGATAATTTAAATATAATATTGCACAATACGGTGCATCTTACATATTTGCTGCTCCAATTCTTTCTTCTGTATCTGCTTCTTTACAGCATTTCTGTTCTATTCTGTTAACTGCTTTATGGAAATAGTGGAATGAATCGCATTATTGGTGGGTATTTTTAAAGGTTTTTTGTAAAAGGAACTCAGTGGCTCTACCAATTGCTTCTTTATTGCAGATTATGATGTTTAATGTAAATTTAGTACTTGTAGTTTAGTGCAATATCTACCAAAAATCCCAGAGCTTCCCCGCCTCGCCCCCCCAAGCCCTTTGGCTGGACTCTCAGCTTCACTAGACAAGTGTTACACCGCTTGGCCAACAGCCCAGATGCCAGAGGGTCTTTTTACTCATCAGTAGGAAGATCTTCGGATGGTCTAGACCTGTAGTAAAACCCTCCTCAGTGTGCCTGGTGCTAAGGGCAGCCCTGCGCTCTGTAGCCTCTGGCCACGACAGCACCACCGGCAGATCCTGCCTGCCTGGCACGGAGACCGCTCGCTCCTCACCGCTCAGGGACCGGGGCTGTTCTTCTCCGCTGGCCACAAGGTGACCAAGTGCCTGGATGGGACCACCTTCAGAGACTGCCACTCCAAACTGAGGATCCTATATAAGCAGGGCCCCAGCTGCAAGGAAAGGACCCTGTGTTCTCCCAGTAGCTGATATAGGGGAAGCTTTTTAGGGCCACTCTAGTTCAAACTAATAGCAGAGGATAACTGGCCCATGATCTACTGTAACAAAGGCTGTGGGATGTTTCACACTCATTCAGAAAGTCTTCAGTCACCCAGTCCTTATAAGGGCTTTTAAGAGATTTTATAATGGTCCGAAAACTGGGACATCAAAGCCAAGGGGCCCCATCTGATGTGCAGATTTGATTCTTTTCAAACTGATCAAATAACCTATTTTAAAACGCATGATCTTCCCTTGCAGAGGATGCTCCAGCTTCAGAGAAATGATGCACCCACACCGTTTTAAAAGGCAACATCTTCTTTGGCAGGGTAAACAACGCACATCCGTGCAGCCAGTCAAAGCTAAAATAATCTCAAGAGCTAGTGATACTTTCCATTCCCAGGAGAGCCCCGAGAGTACCAAGTTCTGCAGTTTGATTTCATCATGTTGTCTGTATGCTGCCATCTCCCTCTTAGCTTTTTAACTGTTTTGAGGTGGTAAATCCCCATTATTTATACAGCAGAAGTAGCAGTGGTTAGTTGTCAACATAGTTTGGGAAGAGACCACACAGGCCTGGTAGCCATCGTACATGGCCAGGTGGGCTTCATAAGCTGAAACAGCTGTGTGTTAAAATGAACAAGTACTTTAGTCTCTACTGCTTAAGCCTGTTTCAGGCTAAAATTTATCCCTGGCCATCCTAAAGCCATTTTTCTTTCCTGGTGTTTATTTCCCCACCTTCTGGCATAATTGCTAGAGAACAAGCGTACCTCCTTGGTAAAAGGGCCCTTCTTCTCCTCGATGGCAATGTCCCCATCCCTCTGCTTGTCCTTGTGGCCCCATCTGCACCTGCATCCACTGAACTGCATCTTCAACGCTGGCAATCAGAGCTGCAGAAAATACTCCAGGCTTTGGTCTCCCTTCTGAAAACACCTGGAAGCTAAATCTTACTGTAAGGCATAAAATGTGGAGGAGTGCAAAAATTAACCAAATTCAGGCATAATTTGGGAGTAAAAATATGATGTTAATTAATCTAGTTTCAAAACCTACACACACCTCCTGCTCTTGGCTAGATCTTAACAGCTGGCAAGAACTCAGACACTAGAAATGTTTCCTGGTCTTATTTACTCAACTAAAAATAGCTGTCAGTGTTAAAGCATCCTAGCACTTCATCCTAGTGCTTCTGCATTCTGTATGTGTGCATATATATATATAAAAAAAGTGTGTGTATTTTATATATACAAACATATGTAAAATGCATACAAAATATGTACACAGACATATAAAGTGTGTGTGCCTATATATGCATACATACACACACATACAAATATATAAATAAACACATATAAGTGCTTCACAGTGCTATTTTACATGAAGTAGAACATGCAACCAAAAGCAGCCACGCAACACATTCATATATAATGCGTCTTACACCAGGAAACTGAAGGCGGCTTATCTGTATGGTGTTGACTACTCCAACTTCTGAAACTATAAAACTTGAGCTGTCACTTAAAACTGTCTTAAACTAAGGTGATTAAATCGTCTCCCTCCACCTGCAATTCCGAAGCAGCACTTGGTAATCGCTCATGGTTCATTCTCATGAAGTATTGATGTCACAAGCATTTATTGCTAGGGTAATCAGAGGAGGAAAGGTTACTGTCTATGTATGTGCACATTCATATGTATGACTTCTGCCTATTCTTTGTGTCTCCCCCTTTGATTCCCCAACACATCAAAAGGCTTGCGGAGGACCCAGCTGAGCAGCCACCTGCGGCGAGGAGGCGCTCCAAGATAGTTTGCCATCTTATCACAATGGCCCAGAGAAGGCAGGTGATCTTCCCAGCTGGGTTTTCTGAAAAGGACTGCCTAAAAATGATTGTTTAAATTTCAGCGCTCCCCAGGAAAATGTTGAGCCCTTCCTTTAATGTGTCTGGTTTTGTTAACACGCTGTCCCAGGCTGGCGAGCAGTGCCAATCCTCTATTATTTTGTACAGGCTTGGTGCTCTTGTATGCCTGCCGAGCACAAGGGGTGGCCAAGGGCGGTGGAGAGAGCTGGAGGCATCCCCCTGGTCCTGTGTGAGCCACGCCTGGCTATGGGTTAGAGCTGCAAAAGCAGCTGCTCTAGCCTACAGCCCTGGCAGAGCATCTCAATGGATTTCTGCCCCACTTTGCCTTCATTTGTCCCTTATGTTTCTGGTCTTCGAGACACACAGTGCTGAGAATATCCTTGCCCCTTCTGACCAGAATCAGGCCTCTTTATCAAGCCAGACCATGACAGATCCTTGAGCATGATGAATCCACCCAGACTCACCTCATTTTGCAGATATCCTAGACCAAATACAGGCACAAAGACATAGGGAGCATGAGCGTGACAAGGAGAATGAGGGAAATAAGAGGGCTTCATTTCTCCATAGTTAACATCAACCAGCACAAATCGGCCTTTCACATGATGTGGTCCAAGGCAACCAGTTGGCCCCCGCAATGAGAAGGGGACCACGTCCTTTTCTGACTCTTTTTTATTCCTGAAGCCTCTTTTCATCTGTACTGTTCCATGGGCTGTCTGCGCAGTTGGGTCACTTCCACAAAGATTGCTCTGATCCTGGCAGACTTGAAGTGGGAGTGTGACTGCACTCCAGGTTGAAAATAAACCTTGCCTTGGTAAATACAGCATAATGAAAGAAAAAACCCCACAATCCTGTGAATTTGGGTACTGGCATTTTTTTGAGACTGGTTTTCTTGGAACCAGCTTCAAAACCACCAGTGATCAAATCCAGCAAGTTTGTGACTGTAAGTTATGAGAACAGAAAAATATGTTTTATTTCAAGAAGCTCCATCCTTTATAATGGCCCAATCTAAAGGACCCAGGAATCAGAGGGAAGTTTTTACTGACTGTAATGAGAGGAAGGCAGAGGCACTGATGGCTCTAAGATAATATTTTCTTTATTTACCCCAATGAAGTTAGACAATTTTTCTCTGCGGGAGGAAAACATATCCATTGACTGACATGTCTGACTCTGAATGCTGAGTCACTGTGATCAGAACCAGTGCCATTATTAGTGACATGAACAAAAATCAAGAGCATGAAGCAGAGACGTAACGCTCAGTGCTTTCTAAAGGCAGCTGTAACAACAAACGTATGGAGAAAAACTAACCAGATGGAGTCCAGAAGTACCAGAAACAAACAATAATTTCAAGTCCTGTAGAAAAAAATGTTGTTATATTTAATGAAAAATAGTAACTTTTCAGTTTTTTTGGGGAAACACGCAACAGACTCCAAAAGTACATCCTCACTATAAAAAAAATCTATGAGGTAGTTAAGAAACAGATAAAAACACTAATACCACTATTTTTACAGACATTGTATGGATTAATACGGCCCTTGAATCACAGGGCTATACAACAGAACTTTCTTAAAGACAGCCCTTCAGACCAGTGGGAATTGGCCTGGCTTCGTGCCCATTCAGGTGACCCTCTTCAGCAATGCGAGTTTCTGTCAACTTCTGCCCTGAGTGGGTGAGTTCCTAAAACAGGGCTGTTGGAAAGAGATCTTTATCGCTCTCCTTCATCTGCACTTTCCCAGCTGGCTCCACAATAGTGGGGTCAAACACCATTTGTAAAAAGGGAAAAAAGAGGGCAGAAGCCTATTTAGAAACACCCAAGCTCCTTAAGTGCTGTGTCTGCACCAACACAACCCCATCCTTTCTCAGTGACCCAATAACATTTAAAGAGTTTTCACTATATCCTTTCCAAATGTCACAACATGGCTCTAATTTTGGCTTTGATCACAAGCTAGCCTGAGCTGCCATTGAAAGATGTGGTAAAACCAACCCCCACACCACACAGGCCCAGTTCAGCACAGCTAAAACAGCAGAAGTGAACACCATCCATCACAGCAGGCACACCCCAACCCAGCCTCCCCAGATACATCTATGTATGGAGTCCTCCACTGACAATGGGTACAGTTTTTACGTATTTTCAGTGCATGGAGGTGACAGCTGCTCATTTTGGGATGGATGGTTGAAACCCTACTCTCACCTAAAGGCACCTGGCAAAAATCTTGCAAAGAGCCTACGGAGCATTTCTTCCCTTAAGGCCCCATCTTGAGACACTTCCCCACAGGAGAAGGTGGCTCATGATGGGAGGAGAAGAAAGGATTAAATCCTTGGGAGCACATGGAGCAATGACAATTAAGTGGGGCACTTACTAGTAATGACAAAAGTAACAGAGAAAATTAAAGACGCCTCTTCAGAAAGTTCTCTGCAGTGCAATTTCCTACTAATCAATGCAGCAAAAATGTTTTCAACGTCAAGCTTTGAACATAGCCATAGTTTACCAACCTGTTGTGTGTAAGGTTGCATAGCACGTAGAGAAGTCACTGTTTCACCACACCAGGGCAGTGAAGAAGCACAAGTCATCTGGTTTTTGCTTATGTGTTGATGAGCCTCTTGCTCATTTTCACAAGGGTAGAAGGAATATTTCTGCACAATGGAAAACTAGACCAGTTACTCAAATGTCCACCTCTCATCTAGTGCTAATAAAAGGCCTGGCAGTGGTACAAATGTAGCAGATCAAGAGCCTATGTGTGGGGGCGGAGGAGGAGCAGGGGCCAGTCAGCTACATGATCTCACCTATGCAGCGTCTGGAGTAAAACGGCACCCACAGCACACACTAGCCCCAGTGCATGGCCAGATCATGATACCAGGCCTGGATGGCCTCACAGGGACATCTCCTTAGGCACTACTACACTTTCCTCTCTGCTCTGTCTTGGCCCCACCTGATGCTTTTGCATGGCTGAGCATCACTAGGTTGTATTGTGTGCTTGAGGTTCAGGTGCAAGTCTACATCTTATGAGACTAGGAAATCCCCCAGGCTTCAGCCATTTTTTCTTGGTGCAAACACAGAGGGACCAACTCACCCCTTGGGTGGCTAACAATCTTTCCCCAAACGTCAGGGAGAGCTGATGGAGGTGGTCACCTCCAGCAACTGAGCAGACCTCTCAGCTGAATTGGGCTGCTGGGGCGCAGCAATGGGTGAAGGTCAGCAGCACAGAGCCAAGGAGCGGCTTCCTTCCCCAGAGCTGCACCAGGTCCTTGCCCAACACCCTCACCTCAGGTGTCTATCCCACCAGGCACAAGTGCTTTGCGTTCCCTTGGAGGTACATTTAGGCCCTGTGTAACATGCAGAGAGTTGCAACCCCCTTCAAAATCCTCCATCTGGACTCAGTGGTAAGCACATTTTCCTCCAGGACTTTGTACCAAGCACATTTCTCAGCAGGACCTAAATGTTACTGCTATTTACAGAGCGACCAAACTGCAGAGGGATTTTACAAGCAACCAAGGACAAAAATACATCTACCCCGAAGTGTTTACAACTTCACTAGGAAGAGACGAGCTGTCTGCAGAGGGCAGCCAAGATTTTCCGGAGGAAACCAGTGCCCCTCCACTGGGATGCAACATTTTGGTGTGCTTCAGGGAGATGAGTAGACCGTGGCACTCAACCTATGGGATCTTTCATACAGCATCCTCGTGGGCTGCCCAGGTCCGCTCTGTGGGCCCAAAAGCCAGCCCTGTGCCTGGGCTGCTCCTTTGGACTCTGCAGACAAGTTGTGTGGACAAGGGTCTCAGCACCCCCAGGGGTACCTCCACCCCCACCTGTCAGGGTAGGCTTTTACCGAGACACTGAAAGCATTTTTGGTAATAGCAGGCACAGCAACGATTCGGACTTCTCTTCCTGCACCTCCAGATTGTAAAGCCTAAATTGCATCTCGTTCCCCCTCTTCTGCTCCTCTGAAAAGAAACCCAGCAATCATCAGCACAATGGCACTTTCTATTTTTGATGAGCCTGTGGAGAAAGCTAAACTGCAGAACAAATGGAAACCCAGCACCCAGGCAGAGAAGTTTCTCTGCTTTTTTTTAATATTAACTGTATTCTGATTAATGCAAGTCGATCCGTCCCCCAATCGACAGAGGGGTGCTGAGCCACACCAACATGCAGCATCTGTCTTCCTGTTATTTTCACCTCTTTAAAGCCTCCCACCACCTCTCTCGCAGACACTCATTTGAACTCTGCTTAATTCATGAGTATAAAAAGGGGAAAAAAATTGGACTTGGATTGATGCTATAAATCATTCACAGCCGGTTTTATCCAACAGGGGTGAAAATCAGAGAGACCAAACCTCCAGCCTCTGTATGTTAAATCGAAGTCACCTATCAGGAGAGGGAGAAATAAATTATTTGGGGGGGAAAGAGGGAGAGCGGTGAAAATGGAGCACCGTGATAAAACCAGTTCACCCTTCACTAAAGAGGCAGAGACAAACATCTGGGGCCAGTAGCTTTATCAAGGGACATTCTCACTTGGAGGCATTACAAGAGCTAGGACAATATCTATCGGCTAAGGCTTTATCTCATTTGCAACATCCCCAAATGTTTCACAGTGATCCAGGCTTTGCCATCCAGCCCCATGCCGTGCAGTGCAAAAGGACTGCTTGTGAGGGGTGTCCAGCTCTGCTCCCACAGGGAAAAACCAGCTGCTCTCCAGTGGGGAAGAAGCTGGTGCAGTTTCTTGGAACAAAAAGTTGGGAGGCTGAACACAACCCAGGGCTCAGCAGCTCAGAGGTGACAGCTTACCTAGGCAATGTCATAGGAAATGATAAATTAACAGTAACTTTTCTGGGGCAGTATTTCATGGCAGCTAGAAAAGAATCCCACAGTTTGTGATTTCTACAAGTGTAAAATCCCTATGAGCCACCTCAGCCTGTACATGTGTCCCCCCTGCCCAGAGCGGGAACTCACACCAGCACCACTGCTCACCTTCGCTCATGCACCCAGCAAGAGCCTGGCTGAGGAAGAACTAGTGAAAACCTGAAGATAGAGCCCACTGAAATAGGCAGATTCATCAAGTGTTGCTAAAGATTATCGGCAAAAATAAGGCTAACTTTATGATTATGTTTGAAAACATGATTATAGCCACATAGCTCCAGTATGAAACACAGCTAGCGATTAAACTACAGCTGTAGTCAACAACTGCGAGATTGGCTTGCTGGGCATAGGAAATGCAAGGATTTTGATAGCTTATTTTATTTAAAAAAAAAACAAAACAAACACCAAACAAAAACCCCCCTGTCCTTTCTGAATACACAGTAGGAAAAACATCTGTGTTGTCTTTTATCATTTTCTTTTTGGCCATTTCATAGCCATGAAGATCAACTTGCTGGCCTATACTAGAAATATAGACAGCGTAGGGTTGTTTTCAGAGAGTCCCAGAAATGCTGGCTGAGCACCGCTGGTGCCAAGGCACAGCAGTTGCTTTCCCGTCATTTGCACATCTCTGACTCTTCCTCAGACACTAGTCTGAGCTTTGCTTAATCTACAGCTTCTCAGCAACTTCTTCCAGTGCGGACAACTTTCTTCCTAATGTCCATCCTGAACCTCCCAAGCCACAATCTGTGGACATTATCCCGGCTCACATATGAGAACGAGGAGCAGAATGCAAAGATCTAATTCCAACAGAGCAGGTCCAAGATTTTTTTCAAGACTGCCTTAAATTTCTTACAGCTAAATTTTAGGTACCTAAACAAATAGCCAAATAATTTGAAACACCTAGCTAATGAGATGCCCATAGTTGGAAAATAAGAACAACTGAATTTAGGAGACTAAATTTAGGTGGTTATTTTTAAATATCAGTTACTACAAGCAGAACATGAAGCGCAGTCAGGGTCTTCATTTTTATTTAAGCTTTCTGCTTCACATTGTTCAGTCTTTTCATTCTGTTGGTTTGTTTCATTGATCCTAAAACAGATACGGGTTTCACGTCAACTATCCAGGACCCGAAGAATGCAGCTCTTCTGTTGGAGCCACCAGCCTTTGGGATCCTCCTTCACTGACCAGGGGCTCAGCTCAGCTCTATGGAGAGGGGCTGACCCAGTGGAGAGGCGCAGTTCCTCTGGCTCCTCTCTTGCAGACTTTAGTAGCTCTTCCAAGCAAAGACCACCCCAGAGGTATAGCAGCAGAAGGAAAGGAGAGGGCTGCTTTGCAACTGGACTTCCCCAAGGCCTTTGGTGTCATAAGCAGCACTTGCTACTGTTGCTGCAGCTGCTATTATTAATGATAGTAAGTAGTAATATTAGACTCTGAATAAGGATTTCCAGAGATGACCCTCAACAAACAGTGAGCAGATAGGTCAAATTAGCTTAAAAGGCAGAGGTATCATCTTTTCTGTAAGGGAAGCCCATAAGCAACAAAAGCCATATGAAAAGTGAATATTTGAAAGTATAGGGCCACCTTCTCCACCTTGTTTTGCGCCTTAATTAGACAGTTACACGTAGGATGGTAAGAAAAAACCTGCAATGAAAATGAATGGATTCTTAAGATTTCTTGTGATAATGAAACTTGCAAATAGAGCTTGTCTCCTGCTCTCTCATTTTCTTGGCTTGGACACTTGTGGGACTGTGGGACTAGGATTGGATACAAGTTGCATTTGACAAGATACTTCATATGCTGTTTGGATTTCACAATGTTCGTGTGAACATGAGACTAATTAAAGCTAAAGACAGCGAGAAGCTGCTAACAGTTTCCTTTTTTTAAAAAAAAAAAAAGAGACAATAATTATTAACTTCTTACTTTTGCTTTCTGGTTCTTTCAAAGACACAAATAGATCTCCTCAGAGAAGTCCACTGTAGCTCCAGTGATGTGGTCCTGCTAAGGTATACGCAAAAATCTATTAACTTTTCCTTGTGTCCAAGAGGCTGCATCACTCCCTGCTCTGCTGAAGGAATTTGGGGTCCAGGGCATGAATACAGACAGCAGCACAAGCCCTCAGCACAGGCAATGCAGGGTGAGCTGTTCCACCCTGCCCATAGCGAGCTCCAGCCTCTGCTCTGGCCTGGAGCTGCTGCATAGAAGCCTCTTGGAACAGCCGAGATGTTTTGGTTGCCTCATATCTGTTTCTTCAATGGACCCGGTAAATAAGAGGGTGCTTGGCTGGTGATATTTGCCAGCAAACCTTGAGACAACCTCCAGGGCTGTGGGAGCCATTCGTAGGCTGCGAGAAAGGGAAACAGCTCTGAGCTTGGGGCAGAGTTATCAGCGCTCCCCGTAAAGTCAATAACTGGCAGCAGCTTCACTGCAGGGGCAGTGCGGCTAGTACCAGCTCCTGCGCGCCCCACCTGAATCATCACATGCTGAAACACTGGGCAAGATGCAACTCATCTTGAAGGGTAAAATGGAGGTGAGGAAAATTTTCCAGCAAGCACTCAGGTTCCTGCTGTTGCTGCCAGTGGTGCACACCCCGTAATTAGACGACCTGAAATTTTTCCACATTGAAGAATAGCTTGCTCTGACTTTCTGAATAGTAATTCTAAGTCCCTTAGGATTCGCTTGGCTTTGTTGCTTTGCAGCCTGTGCCACTGCAATTGAAAACTATGCTACGTTGCCTCAGAACATGAAGGAGAGCTGAACTGCATCTGTCCATGCAAAGTACATACATAAGGTCTCCTGCTTTCGTTAGGAATATCTTATCAGTGGAGAAGTTAATTCTTTCTTTCTCATAAAGGTCTGGCTAGTTGTTAGAGGGATGAACTTATTGAAACCCCAAGTACCCAAGCCCTTAGTTCAAATTAATATTGTAGCCTACAGCATTCTGCAGTTACTGCATGAAGTGTAATGATAGAAACTACTGGAGGAAGGTAGAAAAGTACTGAATTTTTTAACATTAGAGTTAGGTAATTTTCCTGGAAACAAACAAAACTTTTTCATGCTTGATTTTTTTTCCCAGCCTGGATTTTTTTCCAGCCTGAATTTAACTCAAATTTTCTTTTGCACATGCGCTTGTGGGGGCATAATTAACGTCATTTATGGCATAGGCTTCTCCAAGGCACTCAGCACTGGCTTACCTGTGTTCCCATGGGAACCAATGAACATTTACTGACCAAACAGAAACAAAACAATGCTGCAAACTTTCCTGAAATGCAGCACTCACACATCCATGTCTCTCATTGCATCTCTAAAATGAGTCCTACAAGTAGACCTGCAAAATAGCAAACAGAAGGGGCCAACAGTCTTCAGACATCCACTGGGAGCAAGACCAAGCAGATGCTATTATATACATTAACCTTGGTAACCTGAGTATGGGGAGCTGTTGGGGAACAAAATGCAGATTTCTGTAACTTGAAATCTGTTCACCACAGATGTTCACCACATCGGCAGAGCCCTCAGACCAGAGTTATATTTAGGTCTAAAGGCTTCCCTGTGCTAGAGCAGGGAGGGACTCCCAGGACGTGACAAAGGGTTGGGACATGATATTTGGCTCTGTAGGGTCTCCCGAGGTTGCAGCACTGGGATGTTCTGAGGTTAGAGGAACAATCCTGTTGCCACCTCCTGGTGAGAGGGAAGCATTTGGCTGGAGAGGAGCACACGTTCTCCAGAGCTGGAAGCACATGTAGTCCTGCAGTCTGCCAGTACAAGCCGTGTCTTACAGTCCCTGCTTTCCCAGTCACCCCGCCTTATCCCAGTCCTTCAGGTGAAGAGCTGCCTTGGCAAAGCCTGCCCTCCACTTTCTTTTGAGTTATTGTCCCTGTGGAGATGATACACCCACATTCACTCCTTTCACACAGGTTCCCTTGGGTGAGGCTTTGCAGCAGAACATGCAAAAATTCCTATTTCTATATTCAGGGATTTTAAAAAAAGTGTGGCTTTGCACTGAAATGGTATGAAATTAGGAATCTATATCTGTACAAGGTAGATCTTAGTTAACTGACTATTTGGTTATGTATGGGGAGGGAATTAGAAAAGATGAAAAAAAGGAAAAAAAAGATTAAGAAAAAAAGAAAAAAAAAGAAGAAGAAAGCTTAGCTGTTATTAAGATATTATCACCTTTTAGGATTTTGCCTGTCAACAGCCTTCTGGAGATATTAACATAATCTGCGCTGCGTAAGAGCCACCGGGAAGGCACAGATGTGATCAGTCACAGAGCCTGTCAGACACGTGTTAAATTCCAAGTGAACCTGTAGAAGTATCAGGAGTGGGACTATGACACCTGACATCCCACAGATATCAAGCACCAGAGGTATAGTTACATCTAGGCCTGACCCTACATTCCCCCTCTACCCAAAAATTTCTCTGAGGCTAATTTTGAGTATGTAAAAGACGCAGAATGAAGTCCTTTCTCTATTCAACTCCTTCCACAAAACCTTTTCTTCCTCCACCCATCTAATGTATTGCATCTTCTCTACTTCTTGTTGGCTATTGCAGTAGGTTTACTGGCCATAACACACCCAACAAGTCACCAGCAGTAATTAAGCTTGTTATGAAATGACTGACAGCCACTGCCATAGGGAGGCAAACAGAGACAAATGAGAGGAGGACAGAAGGGCAGAGGCTGACGGACACCTCAGCACAGATTGTCCTTGCGTTGCGCTCAGCTGTCAAAATGTGAGGTCCATAGGTCCTGCTGGCCCCGTACCAAAATACTCTTGGTACCAAGAGTGCACAGCAGCCAGCACAGCAAGCAGGGGACTACTTAAGACAGCTAATAGGAATCACCAAGGATGGGGCTTAAATTTAAATCCTGCCCTTAATCAGGGAATGAAAGCCTACCTGTGGGTGACTGGCAGGCACTTTCCTCAGAAAATAATTCAGAGCCTGGATTCCTCTTCTGAAGATTACGTGTCTGAATTTCTCCTTTCAAGAGGGTTGCTTATCTTTTCAGCTGGGTTAAAGCACGCTCACTGAGGGCATGGGGCATCTTTATCCCCCCATCTTCCTCCAGCCTTGCCCTTCTAAGAGTTTATTTATCCAATTCTGTTGGGTCATTTTCTCAGATGATGCCCAGCTGGATCTTTTCAACACAGTCCTTAGCTAGATTTACTACCCACGTCCATCCTGGCTTTACAGTCTGTTCCCTTGCTCCCACCAACCTGCAACATGAAGCCACATTTCTCTCCTGTCAGCTGAACTGCTCCTCTGCAAATTCCTCTGCTGGCCCCTGGTGTCTCCTTCCTCAGCTGCTCATCACCACACCATTTCCCGGGTGCCTGCAATGCTGGGCTCCTCACACTCCTTACACACCTTTCTCCTCGCTCCCTCATGGCTCCTCTCTCTCTCCCCATCAGCTTTCAGGTGTGCTGCCCTCAGTGCAGCACAGCTGTAACAACGTGCCCAGTGCTCACCTGCCAGGCCTTTACTTCTCCTTCAAACCCCTTTTCTGAGCAGCCTCTGCTTCCCCAGGACCTCACAAAACACTCATCCCGTTTCATTTAAATTCCACAGCCTGTGAGATGGGGGATAAATTTTGCAGTTTACTGAGATCTCACAGCCTTGTGCTCTCTTGAAGCCACTGCTTACCAGCATAAATTTAAACACATATAACAGCATTTGTCAAGAGAAGAATCTCTGTGTGTGTAAAAATACTTTATAAATAAAGAGTTGGGCACTAATAATTCATTAGGTTTCCTAAATGTGCATTAACAGATGAGCTACTTACATGTTTATAAAACAGCAATTATTTTACCTTGATATTTAATAACTATGAAATAGTTTTGTCAAAATCTCTCTGTGCTTGCAAAGAAGCAATTACTTTTAACCATCCACAATAAAGCTCATTAAGTGATTAAGAGAAGATGACCAGTTAAAACACTGGCTTCAATGAGAACAGACACCACCACCTGATTATATTTCTGATACAGGCTGCATCTCAGACCAGTTAAAACACTGGCTTCAATGAGAACAGACACCACCACCTGATTATATTTCTGATACAGGCTGCATCTCAGACAAGAGCAAAAAGCACACACTTTGGACATCAGTAAACATGGTAGAGCTGATTGTGGGGGATGCACATAGGGGAGAAGGCCAACGCTTTTGCCTACATGTCTACACTGAAGTTTCAAGACTCCATGTGATTTCCACCCCCCCACCCCCCCAAGCTTCCTTCAAATTGCACAGAGAACAGACTGCTTTGCCAACTGGAGCAGTTTCACTGAACTGTAAACAGGCGATGCTTGAAAGCCTGTCACCGAGTCTCCCGATCAGAAATGAACAAACAGCAAGCGCCGGAGGACAGGCATGTACACGCACACACAGCGTATATATGGTGTTGTTTGGATTATTCAGCTACTAACTCAGAGCCATAGAAGTTCACAAGAAGCTATAAAAGAGCCACTGTGCAGGCAGGGTACTTAGCAAACAGTGCTTCCAAAAGCACTTCTTGGATTTCCAGTAACATGAAAGACAAAGCCTCCCTGAAACTCCTTCCACGCCATGTGTGTGTGACAGGGGTGGGCAAGTGTCCTCAGTGCATGCTGTAACAGGTCAGCTTCAGTGGCTGCACCATTAAGTTGTCAAATAGCTTTGTGTAACAAAGCTCAAACCATTCTGCCTCTGGTGCTTGCTGCTCCTGCAGGCTGATAGCCTTTGGGCGTGGAGCTGTGGCCTTATGCATCCAAGATGGGGTGACAAAGAGCCAAAGGACATTTCACAGCATCTTCTCTGCAGGGGTGAAATAGCAGTTTAGAAACCAACCGGCAATTTCGCAGAAAACAATTGATTTTCTCCTTAAGTGGCATACGGGGAAAGCAGTTCTCTGTTGACCTGTGATCAAGGGAAATGGAAGTTGAGCGAAAAGAAATCAAACCTGTTTCTTGTCTATCAGGCTATTTCTCCATATGCAGCTCTAAAATTTCAGGCCAAATAAAGGAAAAATTCAGGCTAGCCTAAAGAAGTACACGGAAGCTCCCGAGGAAAATCTCCCTTTGGAAACAGGTGGTGTAATCTGAGAACAAACGAGCACACAAAAATGCCTTTCTTGCTAACTGCAGAGAAGGCTACCATGATTTTGAACTACCTGCACCATGTGGTAAGTCTCTCATCACCCACTGCCAAATTCTCTTATGTATATTTTCTGTGATGCTGGGCAGACGCATTTTAAACAAGACTGAGGCACCAAAACTGTAATTTGTGCTGCAAGTTCATTGCTGCATGGAGCAACAACACTTTTCAGGCAGGATTTGGCGCCAATCTGTGGAACACTGATTTCAGAGAGGCCACATGCAGAAAAGCCTCTGCTTCAGCAATGTTAGTCTTCCCTCTTGACCTTCTAGAAATAAAAAAAGAAAGCTTTATAAAACGTCTGTCTTGCTGATGAATCATACTGCTTTTCAATAGAGCAACAGGTTACCAAGGAACCCTATTCAAGGTTATTGTTTTGAGTACCTGCAAAAACCCCCATGTTTTTTAAGGTTTTCTACTACTTAGAAAGCAAATGAGGAATGAGATGAAAACAGACAAATGAAAACTTGACTTAGCTGACTGTAAGACTGTGTCACCCAGGGAAATGTGAAGCAAATTATATAGCAAAATTTGAATGATGTGAAATTGGTTTAAGCCAATTTTTTTGTTAACAACCTCCCTTTGCAATCCCATCCCTCCCAAATCCCCAAAAGCTGGATTCATCCATAGTTTGACTTCAATATGTACAGCTTATGCCAGAAGATTTTACGTACCAGAATTAGAGACACAGCAGTAAGCACCAGAGCGCAGAAGGCTCCATCTCCAGCATATACTCATTAGATTACAGCAAATAATTCAAGCCATTGTCTGCACTCGCACTAGAAACCGCACTCGCTTTCTCAGCTGATCGCCTCTTTTGGGTTCTGTTCTAGTGCTCAGTTACTGCCATGAAAGTGAATGTTAACACAAAAATAAAATTATTCACAAGCAGTGATCTTCAATTCATCATGGGCAGTAGCTAAGTAGGAGCTCTAATTCCATGAATTACCAGTTGTCCACTTAGATCAGAAAGCAAGAACACACCTCAGGTCTTCTGTATTCAAACAGAAATGAGTCTATGGCATATCAACCATACACGGAGGAAAGTGGGACAAAGATACAGAGAACTAGGACATTATTAGTCCTCACGTTATCCTGGACACTGATGCTGCTGGAAATCTTTCTTGAGAATCCCACCCTAGTGACACATTCACACTTACCACGCACGTACTTCTGTAAAAAGAGGGGAGAGATGCAAGGAAGACTGTGCTGACAGAACAACTGGGGACTGAACCAGAGTGACAGTGCTCCCCAGTTCGCATCACACATCTTTTTGGGTACTTCATGAGGCAGGTCAGCAGGCTGCATTAATTTGGAGACCATCAGTCCTAATGGTACCCCTTTACTACCTGGCACACCTTGCTGCAAAACACGCTATAACATAGCCCCCAGAAACAACTGCCAGCTTTCTATCTGTTTTGCTGCCACACTTCAAACACAGCAGAGCTGCACCAATTGTAATTAATTCTCCTTCGGGTGTGATAACATTAAGGCTACATGTAATCAGCTTAAATTTCTCCACCAGAAATTGCATGCTGTCTCCAAAATCAATAAATACCCAAGGCCAAGGTCAGCATTTTCACGTTTTTACACTGCTAAGTGCCATCAAGTGTGTTATATAAATATATCATACTATGCTATGTTACACACTAAGACATGTAACGGTGCAGGGCAATTTGCTGCAGGTGAGAGATGCTCATTAAATGCAACTAGTAAGCACTATCTGTGCACTGAAGGGCACAGGAGCTAATTATTGGAAGACACGGTGCACAAGTAATGCTTATAATTATGAAACTGAGGCACTCCCACATTAAATTTCAAGGAGAAATTACATAAATCAGAAGGATTCAAGTCAAGTGATAGGGTTAGAGAGACAGCACTCATAAAACGAATGAACCCCATCACTGTCCTCACTGTGGTTGTTAGGACAGCAGACACCCCTCTATTAGCCAGACGTTATGAAGCACCCTAGGATTGGGCCAGCAATTTCTTTTAAATAGCGATTACCTTGGCATCACGTAGAAGCCTCGTGTGCCAGAGCTCACAGGTACGGGGCTTGCACTGGCACAGTCGCCGGCCCTGCACTGGGCTGCCAGTGCAAAGCCACTGGTTGGGGATGTCGGGCTCTCTGCTGCTGGGCATTGCAGAGGCAGCTGGGTTACACAGACCAGCCTCGCTCATGGTTTACAGTCTTCTTTCAGTCCTCCAGAATTTTTAGAATTCAGCAAGGAACCAGCCATTTCAGGAAAAGCCCGGGCCATACCAGGCTCCAAAATCCACACGTAGGGTGGAGGAAGGTGAAATTCTACACATAAACTCCTGTCATCTCTTCAGCTTACCAGAATAATATTTGTTAAATACTAACAGAATAAACCACATTTTTCCATGTCAAGTGAAAATAGCAAAGGAAAATGTTTATCAGTCTCACATGATGACAGAGCAATGGTATTTAAAAGTATGGATTCAAGAGAAATAAACTCTCCTTGTTTATCATCAATGACTGCAATTATGTTGTCAAGTGATAGATGAGTGTTTTGATTTCCTCCTCCTGCTGTTTTTTTACCTTCAACTTATATTGTAAGCTTGCCCCTGTTTATTCATGTACTATTAGAACCACTGGGAGCAGTTATTAATCAAGAGTATTTATTTTTCAAAGCAGTCACGCCATGAAGCCACGGATACAGCTAAAGCTTAACCCTACATCCTTCTCCAAAGCAGCATGTTAACATCACTAACGCCCCACTAGCCCAAACAAACAGAAGAGCCTAAGGAGGGGGTAAAGTGCTCCTGGACACACAAACTCGAGCTCAGTGCCTCGCTCACAACCCTTATATTCACAAATGCCTACAGAAAACAGTCTAAGTATGAAGGAACTGCTTGATATTCGCATTTTGCCTCATCATTATGGGCAGCTCCAGGCAGTCAAATTCCCAGGGTGTATGGGTACTGGTGGATGTTAGTGTTTTGCCAGACAACACAAGAAAAGCTGCGCAACACAAGAAAAGCTGCTAAGACACTAAGAAAGTAGAGGACACAACAAACTTACTCGCACTCATGGTTTTAAAAGCACTCATGCTTTTTGCTGGATCCCCTTACGATTTTTAAGCATCACAAAGCAAAACGGTACGTGCTAGGGAAAGCGCGGGTCCTTTACCAGCCCAAGGACAACAGAAGGGGCTGAGGAAAGAGTGCACGACTTTCAAGCATTATATTCCCAGAGGAAATCCATACTTTGTTCTCTCTCTGTGCTGAAACAGGTACACAATTGATGGCAGATCTCAACTGCTTCACAAGTTATGGCAGTGGTAGCGGAGCTTGCCAACAATTACTTCCTCAGACAGCAAAACAGACTGCAACATTGGGCAGGATGTTGTCCTACGGGATTCAGACCCCTGGTAACACGTTCAGCTCCTTCTAATAATCTACAGGTAATATGGAATAAGAGCTTTGTTTTGTTGCTGCCAGGGCATATGTTCCCTGAAGGCTCTAAACTTTCAGTACTCAGGAATAGCAACAAAATGCACAGGTATCTACTTGCAGCAGAGCCTTTGGTTTGCTGTTTCAGAAAAATGAACATATCCCTTAGCACAAGAAACTGCTGGCTCATCTGAGACACGAGGACTTGATATTTGCCTAATTTTGTCTGCTTTTGACTCTTAAAAGCACATCTGCTTGATAAGCCACAACAACCTTCAGCCATGGTGAGAGAGTAAAGAATAAATACTTAGCTCCAGCACCTTTTGACAAAATCTAAAAATACTTCAGGCAGCAATCTTAGCCTTTTCTAAGAACAAAACCTGTAGGTGGGCTTAAAGCATTTGGTGTCATTACACTTCTGAACAATTTTGCTCCTTGAAGTAAATTCAGCCCGTCCTCCTGCACAAAGTCCCTTCAGAAGACAGAGAGATGGGGAGCATATGGAAAATTAAATACAAAACACCATAAGCCTTCCAACGCCTGATGGAAAAACAGGTCTAACAGATGTTTATGTTCCAATCTAGGCTGCACTACTCTGAGCTCACATCAATAGATCTTGCCCATCTCACCCTGCATCTGCTCTACAGAAAATACTTACCTTCAGGTCTTTAGTCTTTACTTAAGTTATGAAAGCTCTTGTCTTCAGTGTCGAAGCACTCTTGATAAACAAAGACGGAAAAGATGAGATGTACATCTTAAGAAAAATGAGACCAATACATACCTGAAAGAGCAGCGTCTGGAAAAAATAATCATATGGCTCACATCCAGCATGCATTTCAAAAGCACAACTGCAGACACTACTCTGATAGTATATATGCTTCAACAGAAATTTTAAAGCTAAACAAATGGAAGGCAACGTTAACTACAGAATTCCCTGAATGACTGCAGTCATTCCCTGGACAATGAACCTAAAAAGTAACATGATCAGATCACTGGAATTTCACTGTTTGTGCCAGAAAGGGAATTCTCTTACCAAAGAAACAGGAATTGAAGTAGGTTGTCGATTTTCCCCTCAAGCCAAAATCTCATTTGATACAGAGTTCATTTTAATTTACTTTTTTAAACCTGTGGGTCCCTTTGAGCTCACATTTGATTCTTGGTGCTTTCCAAGGCATACACTGAAAGCAAACCCAAAATACAGCAACTTACAGGAGAGGATCCCACAGTCCTGGAACTTCTGGCTGAGAAACCAAGCAGGAGAAAGCATCTCTCTGTCTGGTCATCTCAGTGATAGTCCAGGACCTTTACCAACTAAGTTAAAAAAAACCCCAAACAAACAAAACAAAAACCCCCAAAAACCAACAACAAAGGTCCTCAAGGAAAGCATATGCTTGCCAGAATTATCCCATAAACCAGAGGAGGACAGCAGGCTACTCATTTAGACACACCCTGATTTACATGTGTTTGACAGCAAGTAAACGCTGTAACTTTCAAAACCTGTTCTGTAATCAGGAGACTGAACACCAAACACCTCTTCAGGAAATGTCAGCTATCTGGAACAGGTGACAAGTTGCACTCATTAGTAGTACCATGGCCAAAACATGACATCCCACTGGATATTTGCTACATGTATGGGCTTTTTGCATCACATCTGCTCTGTGCATGTGATGTCTGCACTTGCAGAGCCAGTGTTACTGAAAAGAAGGGGAAGCATTAAGGTGGTGTTATTATTCAGCATTTTAATGAATAATCAGAATAATCAGCATTTGAATTGTATTTTTAATTCAACTGAATCCAGCTAAGAGGATACCCTACAATGTAGGTATCTACTAGTTCACATTTCCATACCACAGTCTCTAATGATCTCTCCCAGTCTACTACAAATCAGTAGCTATATACAGCCTCTTTAAGATGGCATGTGGTTTCTTCAAGCTATTACAAAAAATTTCAAGACATCTTCAGTGACTGAGAGACACCATAATGACAAGGACATCACCTTTTAAACTGGATAGTATTAGTAAGGTCTTTAGAAATCTTGTCTTTACTTTAGATATCTGACGTCTTGTGATGAAGCTGCAAAGATGAGTAGACAGCACTGCCACAGCATTAATGGTAGCTAAGTATATGCAAATTCTTGAACTACGGCAGGGCTTGTAAGCGAGCACTCAGATGGCGCTGACAGTTATGCAGGTACTGGTTTCTGTACATCAGAGGATTTACAGCGTTCAAAAGATCAGACTTATAAATAGTAAATCACGTAAGATGAAAAACAAAAGGAGCATATTGATTCCACCTATTACTGAAAGGTGGGGTAGAAGAAAACTAAGCATTATCATAAAGACAAATCCTTCACATTTGGCCTGTTTTCCTTGTAATAGCTCTCCTGTAACAGCATAAGAATCCAATACAGAGACAACCGTAAATGCAAAGATATCTCTCCAGAAACTACGCAAGGGATCCTCTGCGAAGTTCAGAACAAGCTGTCAGTGAAGGCGACAAACAGGTGGCTGCTGCAGTCTTAGTGCTGCTTTGTTACTGAACATTTCCCATCCGAACACCCCCTCACCATACACACTGCCAGAACCCTCTGAAGAGACAGACAGTGGTTGGCATCATCTTTCCTCTACAAAATTTGTTGGGTATCTGCTACTTTAAACTCAAGACAACATTAAAGCAAAAGGAGAGAAAAAGCTCTGGTGAAAAGGAGGAAACAAAACAAGCTCATGCTGCTACAGAGCAATGCATTTTCCTATTTTATTTTGGATTATTCTTCACGGAGTTGGACTCAGATCTGATTCATCCACCCCCCCCCCCACCCCCCGATGCCAAAGCAGATTTGAACATTTCTTTGATTATCAGAGTTGGCCAGAATACTTTCCACAAAAGAGAAACAGAAAGTTTGGTAGCATTCAGAAAATTAAATGGAGCCATTTTCAAAACAACAGTTTTTCAGCAATGTGTACCTTTTCACAGCCTGTGACAGAGGACAAAAGATCACTGTAGACAAACTGGTGTGCTTTACAACCCGCCCCTCAGGCTCACCTGCTGCTTTAAATACAGGTTTGAAATTGACAGTGGTAAATCTTATTACCTGACCAAAATGGCAATATCTGAAGTGTTCAAGTCAGTTGGCCAGACTGCAATTCATAGGTTTACTCTTATACACCATTACAAAGTTTGTGAAAATAACAGAAATGTGTTTTTTCAAAGATGTGAAGAACATTATGCATATGTGACAGATGGGTCTGTGAACTGGAAAATCTCCTCATCATACAAGTCTTCTGGTAGTTTTTCATCTCCATCAGCAAAAAACGTGGGGAATGGAGGGTTTTTATTGCAGTCCTTGTAAGTAGGCAATCTGCTATCTTTGACCTAAAAAGCAGGAGGGGGAAGGGTGGGGTTAATAAATCTTCCAGAAGACTTTTAGATAGTGATACACTAGAAATTAAAGAAATCACCTTGCATGCATAAGAAAAAAAACCCAACAGCATTCACATTACACTTGTTTATCCAAAGAGTTCCATGCATAATCATCAGTTATTTTAATACCAACCCCAGCTATTGAATTCAACATTTTGTACCTGTCATTAAGGAGTTTTTAAAAAAAACCAGCAAAACAAAACAAAAAACCCAAAGAGAATTTATCACTTCTATCATACTGTGAGAGAATCAAAACCTATTCTCATGAATTCATTGCTCATATTTTAAAATGTTACTAAAATAAATGTGTGTAAGTATGGCTCGTTTAAACTGGTTATATCCGACAGTACTTTCCTACACGACTTATCGTTACATTATGCAGTGTAATCACCTCTTCAAAAACCAAGACATGCTTTTGTATTTATGATACAAACTAATTACGGCAACTAATTTTGCGAAGATATGTGCATGTGCTGTACTCAGTCCCTCCAGCTACTGTAGAGCTATTCAGTGACTGCAGAGTTAAGCATCTAGAATTCTTCACCCAGGAATCAGTACCGAAGTTTGTAGAACACGAGCCTTTAAGAAAGTTAATTTCCAAGAACTGTAGTGCTACAGAGAAGTAACTTTCCTTTACTGACCTCTCTACATGTGAAAAGATTTACGATCTAGCCCCTGAAACTCCAATCTCTGAAGAAAATTAGTAGCTAGAATTATCAGCAAAAAGCAGTTTGTCTGCAGTAGAAGATAGAAAGCTGGTATCTCTGAAAGAAAAAAGAGCTACAAATTCTCAAGCGATGAAATTTTATTTAAAATTAAATTCTTTATTTCTGTATTGCTACATATGATCTCCTCCTGAGCTGTAATAATCCATTTCAGCCACTATACTCAACTGGATTAAAAGAAAAAGGTAGAAATAGATTAGACAAAATTTTAATATAGAGAAGATAAGCTCTTCCTCTTATTTTTTGGTGGGCTTTTAAAAAACAGGAAGCTTGTTCTTACTTGGTTGGACAAAAACCTCACGTAAGACAATTGTGATTTACACCAGAAATTAAGTAAAACAATTTTATGCCCACTGACAGTTCTGTTCTGACAGCACTCTATTTACCAGATTCATATCTGCTATTACTTGAGCCTTTCCCAAAGTCCATGAGGATTCCTGCAGATGAAGTGCACAATAAATTTCACTTAAACTTCAGCTTCCGAAAAACTGTTTTGTTCCCCGCGCCCCCCCCCCCCCCCCCTCCAAGGAAGTTCCAACAGTTTTCTAACTGCAGGCTTGATAAACAAAAGAAAACTGTTTGCTAAGAAAGAGGGGGGTGAAGGGCTCAAAACGCTGTATTGGTTAGGATGGCTACTTAGCTTTTTGAGCAGATCATTCCTCTTCCACCAGACACCTCCCTATTAAAAGTGTTCTCTATTCACTTGTAAACTGCCATGCATAACTACTGAAGTACCTGTAGTCCGGGCAGACAGCAATTTTCCTTACAGATCTACATGGTATAAACCAGGCTGAGGTCCAAGTCCAAAGAGCTTTGCTGCAACAGTTCCAGCAGCAGCGAGTTCAGAGGAAACAGAGAGCTTCAACAGTGCCACCTGAACTGAAAAGTTATCCTTCCCTTTCAATACAGTGCTGCTGTTTCTTTTTCTATATGAAAACATGTTTTAATACCTTCACCGGTTACCTACTATTTCCCTTGCCTCTTTCTCTTTTACTCCCTAATCCTATTACACTTCATAAGCCTTCTCTGTCAACAGCAAAAACCTCCATGGTCTCTACACGAGTTACAGTAATATTAGGAAGATGAGAATAAATAATTTTATTTCTGATAACTTATCTATTTCATATGTATCTTATTAAAATGTTTTTCATGTCTACTTTTTTGTTATTTTGGATTACTCTCATAATGAAAAAAACATGCTGTTACATACAGGCTGTGTCATTACAGGCAGTTTTGGACACCTGGAAAGTGAAAGGAATTTAATTTTTTTTCCTTTTCTTAAAACTACTTTTACCATAGGACTTAGGATTAAGACTTCTGCTCTTAACTGAAGGCAAACCCAACAGCCTAATCTTTGTCCTGTATTAGTTTATCTAAATAAATCTAAGATTCCTGTTCAGCCTTAACAGTTCATTTTACATATTAATGTCAAGCGGCATTTTGCAGATAGTACCTCTTGTGCACTAAGGAGGATTCTTAAAGTAGATTCTTATGAAACATTTTCAACAGACCATTGTTACTTTCAGAGTACAATACTGTTTCATTTTGCCCCTTCCAAACTCCTCAGAAACTTGACAGATCCCAGAAGCACCAGCCACATCTGATGCTAAAATTATTTTCTTCTGATATGCTCTTTCTTTTGATTGGTATAATTGACACAGAATTTCTTTTGACTGGTGAAAACTACTGCTCTTTTTCCAACTTTTTCTACATTCACTGCTTTCAAATGCAATTTAAGTTCTACTCCTGAAGCACCATCTTAGAGCATCACTACCAAACTGAAGGGACATGCCTCTTTTCTCCCTTCTCATTTTCAAAAGTTGTTAGACAGGTATTATTATTATTCCTATCAAAAGGAAGAACTAATTTTATTTTACATCTGAAAGTACCTATTAGCAACTGAAAACATGGAATGATTTATCTGCCTTCTCAAGAGAATTACTGAATTACTTCCTTTACATTTATGAAGGATGCAGCATACCAAAAGTTTCTATATGTATTACCTCAGATTCCTGCTCAGTAATTTCACATTATAAGGAAGCTAAATGATACGCAGAAGCAGTTACACTTGTCTGTATAAGCATGTACAGAGACAAGAAGTACGTGTCACCCAGCCCAGCTCTTCATGTTCTCCCAGTAACCTTCTGACAGCATCCCTAATAAAGGAAAAAACTGCCACTGAATATCTTTCACCTTATTCCTCAGAGTCAAAAACCCCAGGCTCCAAAACTTGACCCTTGTGGGTCCCTTCCAACTTGAGATATTCTATGATTCTATGAAAACAATGCCTCACAGCAAAGAATACAAAACTGTACAAAATAACATTTCACTTTCTTCCTTCCCAGTCATTTGAAGTTTACAAAATATTTTTTACATTCTATGCTGAAACTGCATTATAAGCAATTGCTTTGGAAACCTTTTACAGTAAGGCCATACAAATAATTAACATATAAACTTCTCTCATAACTGCTTTTAGGCCCTAAGAAAAAAATGTCTACAACTCAAAATCTTGGACATGACATCACTGAACTTTAAACAAGTATTTTTCTGCAGATTTCCTGCTAACATAAATCCAACGTGATGACAATGGATAGCACTGATCCCATTCAATATATCAGTTAAAAAAAAAGGGGGGGAGAGGGGACAAAAAAAAAAAGAAAAAAAAAAGAAAAAAAAAGAAGAAAAGGGGGAGAAAAAGGGGGGGGAGAAAAAGGGGGGGGAAAAAAGGGGGGGGAGAAAAAGGGGGGGAAAAAAAGGGGGGGGGAAAAAAGGGGGGGGAAAAAAGGGGGGGGAAAAAAGGGGGGGGAAAAAAGGGGGGGGAAAAAAGGGGGGGGAAAAAAGGGGGGGGAAAAAAGGGGGGGGAAAAAAGGGGGGGGAAAAAAGGGGGGGGAAAAAAGGGGGGGGAAAAAAGGGGGGGGAAAAAAGGGGGGGGAAAAAAGGGGGGGGGAAAAAAGGGGGGGGAAAAAAGGGGGGGGAAAAAAGGGGGGGGAAAAAAGGGGGGGGAAAAAAGGGGGGGGAAAAAAGGGGGGGGAAAAAAGGGGGGGGAAAAAAGGGGGGGGAAAAAAGGGGGGGGAAAAAAGGGGGGGGGAAAAAAGGGGGGGGAAAAAAGGGGGGGGAAAAAAGGGGGGGGAAAAAAGGGGGGGGAAAAAAGGGGGGGGAAAAAAGGGGGGGGAAAAAAGGGGGGGGAAAAAAGGGGGGGGAAAAAAGGGGGGGGAAAAAAGGGGGGGGAAAAAAGGGGGGGGAAAAAAGGGGGGGGAAAAAAGGGGGGGGAAAAAAGGGGGGGGAAAAAAGGGGGGGGAAAAAAGGGGGGGGAAAAAAGGGGGGGGGAAAAAAGGGGGGGGAAAAAAGGGGGGGGAAAAAAGGGGGGGGAAAAAAGGGGGGGGAAAAAAGGGGGGGGAAAAAAGGGGGGGGAAAAAAGGGGGGGGAAAAAAGGGGGGGGAAAAAAGGGGGGGGAAAAAAGGGGGGGGAAAAAAGGGGGGGGAAAAAAGGGGGGGGAAAAAAGGGGGGGGAAAAAAGGGGGGGGGAAAAAAGGGGGGGGAAAAAAGGGGGGGGAAAAAAGGGGGGGGAAAAAAGGGGGGGGAAAAAAGGGGGGGGAAAAAAGGGGGGGGAAAAAAGGGGGGGGAAAAAAGGGGGGGGAAAAAAGGGGGGGGAAAAAAGGGGGGGGAAAAAAGGGGGGGGAAAAAAGGGGGGGGAAAAAAGGGGGGGGAAAAAAGGGGGGGGAAAAAAGGGGGGGGAAAAAAGGGGGGGGAAAAAAGGGGGGGAAAAAAGGGGGGGAAAAAAAGGGAAAAAAGAAGAACCCCATGACATCAGAATAAGTTTTAATGCTCTGCATTACTAAAATCCTGTGAATTTAGCTCTCACCCACAGAAGGAATTGGGCTGAAAGCCCAACTGGTTACTACAATCCGTAAAAGCATTCACTGTATAACTCAATATAACATAAACACTTGGCTTGCTTAACTACTATATTAATACTGCTATACATTATAGTACACTATACTGTAGTGTATTTAGTAGTGTATATATACTACAGTATGTTCCCTGTGACGTTTTTTATTGAGAAAAATACTAGAGAAAGTTGAAATTGGAGCTGCTCAGGATTTTGTCACTAAACCTTTAAAACAGTCGTGAACGTTTTGCAGACCCTTAATAAACTGCACATATGCATGTCCCATATATTGCCAGCATAATAGGTAGTATAAACAAACACAAATTCAGAAATCTATCGGCACAAAATACTTAATATGGTCTTAAATAGGCACCAAAACTTGATGCTTAAGTCACAACTCACATTTGCAGTTTAACAGGGCTTCAGGCTGTGTTAGCAACAGCAGCAAAGAATGCAAGCTGTTTGTTTAAACAGGAAAATGTGTTTAAATATATGGAATGTTAGAAATTATCTCCTCAGGTTATTACACATTACCTAGCTCAGCTTCTATGCTATTTTTGAAGCTAGACAGAAAATTGAATGCAAGAACTATATCCATTTCTGACCAGCCCTGTTTTGTCTTAACCTGTCCCTCCCCTGTCCCCTCCAAACAAATAAAAAAACCCCCTCCACACAACTCTTATCATGGGGCCCAAGGTACCGGACAGGGAACACAAAAGAAGTCAAGGCATGATGCTTTTCCTGCATATACCTAATTTGAGCTCAGCACATCCAGTCTGGCGTCAACAGCTAGAAACACAGACAGTAATATTTGCAAGTGTGATACAAAATAAGTAGGATGCGAAGTACTACAGACTTCTCTATGGGTTACGTAGATTTGCCAGAATTTCTGCTTTCATTACAAGTGATATATTCAAGTGATCAACACTAAATGTCCTAAGAAAATCAGGTGCCTCAAAATTAGGACAGGTATAAAACATTATCAGATATAAATTATAACATCCTGTATTACAATACAGTGTATTACAGTATCCCCTCCATTATAAAGCATCTATTTAAAAAGGGAATTAATCTTGTGCTTTTCTCTTGAATGGCAGAAGAGAGAACTTTTTGATAATACACTTGGGAGAGAAATTGAGAGTAGTAAGCTTCCAAAAAAAAAAAAAAAAAACAAACCCCAAACCCCCCCACCCCCCCCCCACCCCCCCCCCAAAAAAAACCCCCACCTAGACGGTAACTCTAGGCCTCGTAATCTAAGAAGATACACCGAAAGAAACAGGTGTTACCTGGGGTAGGTTATCTCAATAGGCACAACAGACTAATTTACAGCTGCTTACTCTGCAATGTCACTCTTGTAACAGAAAAATTCCATACATTCTAGCACAGTGCTAAAGTTTCTTAATTTTATTAGACCTTGCCATTGAGAAAGAAATGCATGCTAAAGTAAGCTTTTTTGATTAGTTTTCCAGTTGGCTAGAAACATTACTTATGTCAGTTATCTACCTGCATGCTTCAGTGTGCAATATCAAATGAAAACTGATTTCTAATTAAACCGTGAATCCATCAATCTTACTACTGTGCACTTTCTCTGCTGAAAATGAAACTTGAAAAATTTAAGTGCTTCATCTCAGTCTGGATACAGTGCTGATGCACTAAGTTTCCAAAAATACATAACATACAAAATAAATATACGCTTCAAGATGCACTGTGGTTTTAATGGTTACCAAGCAACACAGAGTGGGTACTGAACACCAATGCCGTACTCTTAGAGACACACATGAGAGAAAAGTATTATGTGATATCCCACTTTTTGAGCTCACAGACAGATCCACATCCTCTAGACATTAGTCCTACCTCATTATAGGCAGGTATTTAGTGGAATGAACAGTAATTATGAACACTAATATCCCATAATTTCTTTCCCCAACCACAGATCCAAACAAACATACAACAACGAATAGGATGTAGAAGTCTACACACAAACAAGAAAACACTTTGGAAGAAAGGCATAAGACACAAGCTAAAAACACTACAGATGAGTGCAGCAAGATTAAGTGGAGAAAAAAACTCAGAAATTAGAGAATACATACCAAATAGCATCACTTTGCATGCTTTTTTAATTAAAGCTTTCTCTACTCTTTAGAGATGTATTTGAAAATATAATGGAAGATTTTTTAATTAATACATGTAATTCGTATGGCTTGTGGAAGAAAAAAAAAAAAAAACAACCAGAATGGATTCACCAGCTTTAAGAATTGGAATGAACTGTTACTGACTAGATACTCCCTCCAAACATCAAATGTGAGTGGAAACCATTTTTTAAAATCTATTTCCTAAGAGTAATAATACCTACTACTGTACCTTAATCTCAAAACAGAATTATTTATTACTAAAAAGCCATGAAAGTCTGATTGTGGAGCACTTTGATCAAGATCTTTCAAATATTGTGTATGTTAATCAAAGAGCTCTAAGGGATGAAATCCCTCATTCTTCCCATGGATCCTCAACCCTCATTTCTAACAATGGAATTACCTGCAATTCTAAAATGTGTACGCCAAAATGCGTACTTGACTTGAACTTCTAAATTGCCAGCAACTATGACTTGAAACATTTTCATAGAGAGGTAACTTGCAAATACAGTTAATACAGATTCTACATCTTGTAGACATCATTTACAAGGCCTATTAAAGCAGTCAAAAAAAGTACCTTCTAGCACTTAGTTAATAATGACAGATTAAGTTTACTTGGAAAAAAAAAAAACCCCAAACCCGTAACATAGCCATTTTAACTTCTGGTCTTAGGATAAAGTTCCAATCATCATCCATGGTGAGTGAGCTGAACAGAAATCACCCCGGACATGGCAAGCATTTAAACAGTTTGCAGCCGACTGCCATGGCAATCAAAGTCCATTATCCTCTTCACACTACAGATGTCAACACGGTTGTTTTACTGCATACGCTTACACATCCTGGCCCAGCAGTCTCCTGCTAACAAGGTTGTTGACTATGGTAGTACTGCTGCCTCAAGGATCTTTTAAGATGACAGCAGGACTGCTTTCAGAACAAAAACAGTAAATCCAAGGTGGTAAGGGGGATGCTTTCCAGCCTAGACAAGAGTAACGTCTGAGTAAGTAAACAGAGAAGGTGGAAGAAAAAGGTGGAAGTGACCCAATCATGACAGGAAGCACATAACACTTCCGGTAGGTTCTTCTCCGAGTGGAAGTGCGCAGTGTCTAATTAGCAAGGGGACACTGATTTGTTTAAATGAGATCTTCACAATGTACATAAGAATGTGTGGTAGTAACATACATAGCTTTGTTTTTAAAACAGTTTATATTACAGGTGTTTAATAAATGTTTGGTTTTTTAGCTCCCTTAAAACCAGAAATAAAAAAATTAATTTACTGAGTCTAGTCAGAATAAAAGTCTGGTAGAAATAAGTACTGTATTTGAGTCTCAAAGGCTTCATTAAATGCTGTATCCTTGCAGATAAGACATCCGAGATGTGTACATGCAGTTGCCACTGAACCATGTAAGTGTGGATTTTAACAGCATGACTAGGAGAAAGCTAGGACTGCTTTACTTAATGCCCAGTAACTGTGGAGTTCTGCTCCACAACTAGAACACACATAACAGAAACTGGATGCCCATACTAAAATATGACAAGAATAAACTAGTTGAAAATACCTGCACTTTCTGAACTCTGTAACTTTTCAAGAACTGGATCATTTAAATCTCTACAATACTTACGAGGATTTTAAACTATATATCAGATATATAGGTATATGTACAACAAAATCTTTATAATCATTCATAATAAAGATGCTTGATAACCTGTAATCTATTAAGTCAGAAAGGAATCAACTTCCTCCAAGTAATTTGTGCTTGCAAATGGGTAGAATATACCTAAATAGAAAGAAAAGATTATTTGAAATAGTCTTAAAAGTACTTTTCTTGCTTTGATGTGGATTATTTACATTGCAAGAACGCATATTAGACTCTTCACTGTTTCAGTTTTTCACAGACCATCCTGAAACAATCTCCATAAAATTTGAAATTAATTCTGTAGAACACCACAGAAAATAACAGTGACACATTTATACTAGTTGCAGAGGGAACTCGTATCATTATTGTGAACTCCAGCTGTCTCCTCCTGTACCTCAACTGCTCCTTGGAAAGGTAACTGCTACTGCCTATGGAATGCTTTGAATAACCTTTAAAACAGTGCTTGCTGTGTATTTCTGTTCATGAATACAGCCCTTGAATAATACTCTGGAAATCTCACCATCATGCTATTCACTCAGGTTAGTGTTAAAGGGGATGGACCTAGCCCTGAGACACTTACCACACGGTTACAGTGACTGTATTGGTTTATCATAGGCTACATGGGTGCACAACCCCAGTGCAAAGCTAAGAATGAGCCATTTAGAGTAAGTGGTGACCCACTGCCCCATTAATCACTCTCTTTTACAGAACTGATCCTACTGCCCTTTACTTCAATAGTACAAAATGGGTCTCTGAGGAAAAGAAGATCGCATTCAACCAATGTTTTTCCTTCTATAAGAAGAGAGTTGGAGAGAGCCTAGGAGTCACTAATACCAGTAGTTGAAATTAGCAAACATACCTTCACCAGACAATTTGTGTGACCTGGAACAGACCCATTTACATAAATAATGTCATGTTTTGTGTTGATCCTCCACACCTAGGAGACAGGAAAAAAAAACAGATATTGAGCTCATTTTAGAGACTATTCCCAATTTTACAACAGTAGTCCAGCAGAGCACAAACTGATAACTGGAGGTGGTACTCTGGGCAAGAAGAATGTCCTGCACAGCCCTAAGGTTGCCACAAAATTCAGTCACATGCTACTCTGAGTGCACAGCTTTCTAATGCAGGAGTCTATTAAACAGTTTTAAAGGGCTTGTGATCAGGCTATATTTGGCAAGGCAGCCCTTTGTTCAGCATCACACCAACCCAAGCTCCCAAGTCTCTTTTCCCTCTAACAGCAACAGCTGTTGAAAAACATCACACGTGACAAATTAAAACAAGTATGCTCATGAATTAAATTAAAACAAGTATGCTCATGAAAATGTTACTGTGACCATTTGTTAATTTCTTAATTCTATGAGGTGCTCAAGTGAGCATGCAGTTTTCTGTTACAAAACATTAGTTTTGGTTAGTAGAGAGCAGCAGCACACTTTTTTGCAAACTAGAGGCTAATATGTTTTTTTATGCAAACTGCAGAGGTTGCCTTCAGAGACAGAGAATAGTAGCTGTAATAGCCCAGGAACTGCTGCAGCTATGTACGCATCAGAATCTAGACAGAAACTATAATCCTCTTTTTGCACATAGAAGTGAAGGACCATGATAAAAAGTTAGGACTTCAGAAAACTCAGACTTGGGCTGGGTTTGAGCAAGTGGAATAGGCATGAAAACATTAACTGAAGGTCACCAAAAGCCTGATTGTTTTCCCACTCCAAAGGCAGAAGTCAAGGGACACAGTGAAAAACATATCAGACGTGGAAGTATCACCCAAAATCCCAGTCCCCATGGACTGCACGTATGCAAAAGGAGTTCAGATAACTTATTTGTAACCCACAAGACGACAGGAGCACACATTTGCTGCTCTTGCCTTTCCAGCTTGCTTACTTCAAGACGCGCCTGTCTGGATTCTGACAGAAATGACAGACAGTTCACCAGCACAAGGCTACATGGCTAAGTCCATTGCTTGGCAATGCATATACACATTCCAGTACACTCAGAACTCACCTTTAATCCAAGAGATGTCCTATAGATGTTACCCATTTTACCAGGCATTTTCTTTCCGCGATAAACTTTGGAAGCTTTCTAGATAAAAACAGGGCCAAAAAATCATGTAACTGCAAGAGGTACATCTACAAACTCAAGAAGAGCAGGAAAGAAAATACGCTGGTATTTCCAATGTTGAAAATATCTAATATTGAAAATATCTAATATTGATTAGCATTTAGGTATGTTAGGTATGTTATCTGAAATACTTAACCTCAATCATAAAATTGCTATAAATACTGTTGTTATCAACAAAGGGATTCTAGCTTTGCTTAATTCGTAATGTGTCTAAATTCAGAGCAAAATCTTCACTCATCCCATATTTTCACTTCGTGAAAAGCAAGAAAAGTTTTTTTTTTTCCTAAAACCTCTGTCAACACAAGACTCTCACCTACACCACAGACCACAGACCACAGCAATTGGCAAACTAACTAAACTACTTGTGGATGCTACCACAGAGCTCCAGAGCAGTCCTACCCTGGAAGGCTGCCAAAATTAAGATATACTGTAGCTTCTCCCTCTCCCTACTCCATGACTTTTATACTGATGTAAAATAGATCTTTTAAAGCATGTATTTTTGAGAACAGAATTTTTAATTACATTCCTTGCTATTGCTTAGTTTCTCTATCCCATTTTTGTTTGGCTGGGTATAACATGGAGAACAAAGGTGGAAAGGAAAAGGCAGGAATAAGTGCAATAATTTTCAGTTCTACAGCATTATCCAGGGATTTGTCTCAGTCTCCTGCGCCACCCTCTTACTCATTAATAATGCTTTTGTTTTTTTTTTTAAACTCGTGTGAAAATCATGATTTTAGGAAATCAACTGCAATAAAATTCTAGGGACATGATTCTGTACCAAACTATGCAGGATTACTAAAACCCAAAGTGGTCAACACTAGACTGGAAAATAAAAAAAAAAAAAATCAAGGCATTGGTTTTCCACTATTGCATCTTTTCACCTTGTTTCCTTTTCATCATACTTATTTCCAATCCTATTTCCCATTCTATATACTTTGTGAAATCACATGCAGTGTTACTGCTTAGGAAATTCTAATTTAAAGGAAAGAGGGGTTATTTTGTAATGATGAATACCATCTGCTAAAACAAAGTGTTGTATGTTCAAATATTTACATTTTTCAGTTTTCAGAGAAAACAGTACCAGGTGTAGAATTCATTTTCCAGTTGAAATGAAGAACTACAATCAGTACAGTATGCTTTTACAGTCTCCATTATTCTAACTTTTTGCCTTTTTGCTCTTACTATTCTCTTAAGCATTATCAATCCTTTTTTTTTTTTTAATATCTCCAAGAAAATTACAGACAATGCAGGTTCAGTACTGTGACTCAGTTGGTCTTAATTCTGGTAACAAACCTAGTTTGCAAAAAGTCCTCTTAGTTCAGCCTAAATGTTGTGCAGCCTTTATAGGGACAAAGTTTTAAATGCATCTGTTCCAATGAGTTTTTAAACTAATATTGTTTATAGTTTGAAACTTAAAAATATTACTCTCTGCTTAAAAATGCTAAGCAGCCGACAAACTATTTTGGAATGAAAGAGTTCATAAAGCAGCTGCTTTATACATAAATCAGGCAAAGTGATAAAAGCAACTAGGTTTCCAAAGAATAGTACATCTGCAGTATAAAATGAGTAAATCCCTTCCAATCTATAAATGCTGTGAGAAAAGATTCTTAGAACTCTCTTCGAAGCATTAAGACTGTTTCTCTCAGCTATACTACAAAATACCACAATTTGCTCAGTTAAAATATGTTTGCTCACTTACTAGCAATATAGAGTATTAATGAATCAAGGCATAAGAGAACAGCTATCTGCATTGCTCATTATACGGGTTTCTGAACTTCCTTTGAAACAGCTGGGATTTGCTGCTAGTGGTAGCAGCAACAGAGTGGATGGTAACAGCTAGCTACTGTGACATTGTTCATTTTTAGTAAGCAGTTCTAAAAATACTGAAGAATGTTTACATCAGGAAATAAGAAGAAATAACAATCCTCACATTGGTAGATATTGCTCCAGGACGTCTGTGAGTTTTTGTCTGGCCATGGCTAGCAGGCTGGCCTTTAAATCCCCACCTTTTCATGACACCTTGAAATCCTTTACCTATTCTGAAAAGAAAAATAAACAAACCAACCTGGGTTAGTCAGACTTAAGGTTCCTAGCAATAAACAATAATTTCAGTCAGGCTCATGATCTTTTTACCTTTAGCAAAGCTCAGCAGAGAGAACTTACTTTTTTTTTAAAATCTGTATTTTATACCATAAATGTATTCTAGTGCAATACTTAAATGTTGCTTTACAGCATAAGAAGCACTAGAAGACAGTCAAACTGGCAAAAAGACTAACATAAAATGCTCCTTGCTGTGATGATCCTCAATACATGGTACTGTAATGAAACTTTCACCAAGTGGACACTAGAACAAAAAAACCCCAACCAACCGAAAAACTGAATAAAAACCAACCGTACAATAACGGATACCAAAACTCAGTGACAGGCCCTAAGCATCAAGAGAGGAAAGAAATGGCTGCTTAGACTAGCATAAAAATAAGCGAGGAACATTTCTTTTCCAAACTACAATAGACTCATCTCTTGAAAACAGTTTTATGTATAGCAAAACCACTTAACTCTCTTGATCTGTCAAGTAAGGTCTAAAACAGACTAACAAATAAAACGTATTATCAGTGTCCATGCCTTAATCTTTGAGGCACGCGATAGTATTAGTGGCTTTGGAGTTCTCTGTTTACTGCAGGGACAGACTTAATACAAAAAATTGCCTTACCACTGCACAAAAGAAAAGCCGATTAAAGTGTGTGTTTAAACCAGCATTGTCATTTCGAAAAGGAAAAGTCTGTCCACGTGGTTTATGGCTGCATTGATTATTTCATTAATTTAGCAGAAGATCCTTTTCCTCCAATTTACAGAAATCTTTACTAAGGCACTTTGCAATGCCATGGTCCTATCACTTCAAGCATTAGAACCCTCTGGTCAAACACATGAAAATACAACCAGGTATGAGCATACAGCATGCTGTATATATGGACTACATTTTGCTGACTCCCCTGATCCGAAAAGCACTACTATTAAAAATGAGAGAAAATATACAATTGTGGAAAACACCAACATTCACAAAAACTGGATTGTTTCCTCTTCCACTTGAATAATTCTCCTGATTGCTGGCCTAGGTGCCTAGAGCAAGTCAAACTACAGTCAAAACCAGCCACAAATGGAAAGACTCTCTAAAGCCACAGAACTGTAAGGAAACAAGACGTGTGCAACCATGGTGCCGATCTTTTGGTTTTCCCCTTCCCTGCTCAGAACCTAGTGGTCAATTCCAGTTAAATCTGACACAGAGGACAGACATGTAATTGTTTGAAATCAAAATTATCGTCCTGAATTTTTTTGCTCCTTTCCTACAACTAACTAAGGAAGTGCTAGAACATGATTAAAGTAGCAATCTGTTCCTTTGGCTTGCCGGTTGGCCAGTTGCAAAAGTGCTGGCCACCAGCAAGATCGTCTTTCCAGGCCAGCAGACAGTGGTGCCACATGGGAATATGGAGAGGGTCAGTGCCAGGAGAGGGAGCTGAAGGCACCTGTGGGAGGTAGGACCAGGGTTACCTGGGATCGGGAACACAAGACAGAAATCTAAAGGATGCAAAGGTTTGTTACACCAGTTTCTCATGAATCAGCTTATTTTAAAAGCTTGCAGTAATGAACAGCAATAGTTGTAAAGAAATGGTTTGAAAAATACATTTTAAGAGAGGCTCAAATTTGGTTTTTTCTATGTCTGCAGATTGCTAGGGGATTAGTAACTAAGCTATAGGAAAACTCATATCTGTTCTGCCAAAATGCTATTTTTTTCTTTGAAACTATCTATTATTGGCCATGTTTTCCAAGTAGACTACTTCTGGCATCTCTAGCTGGAAGATGGAATTAGCAAACTCTCCAAATCAACTGCAAGTGGGTTGCTTAACAACAGCTGTGCAGCTATCAGAACAAGCAGACTGAGGGCATGATTAATTCTTTAGCTGCAGAACTGTACTTGCAATTCAGAGAAAACCATACAGCCATCAAAAGCTACCATTTCAAAAGACAACAGTACTGTCAACTTTAATCAAGAAGCATAAATCCCTGATGTCATGAAACCACTTCAATATTTCAGATTGTTCTTTTTTAGACATGAACAATTTAGAATACTGTAAATTTTACTTTTTAATAAGATATAAAAATACAAGAAATCGTTAATACTTGTAAGAGATGCATTTTGGAAAAAAGTTTACTTGATCAAATACTGTATCTTCAAAAAGAAGTGGTTATATCACAAGATAAAGTTGCTAGTGTTTAATGATTTATGCAACAGACTATGCTCATCTACTTCTTGGTCTTTCCACTCACACACATATTTCCTGTGAACAAAGACTCAGACTTTACAATACTGAACCTTTGGAAATTTATAGAAGGTGTGGCCAGACTAAAGAAAGAGCACTCTGGTAAACCTGAAAACGTCTGAAAAACCAGTATGAAATATTCTAGCCAAAGTCAAGGAAAGATATCTCAATGCCGATATTAGAGTATTTCATAATGTATAATGCTTTACTATCTACCAAGGTTCTTTCATCATAGTAGTTCAATAATACTTTAGAATAGTTTAATTTTTTATTTGTGAAAAACTGATTGAAGGTCTCTGAATTACGTACAAATACACTTTACCTTATGACTTTGTGAACATTAATTTTCTATTCAACATGACCCAGTCACTGTCATGATTGAAAATAAAAACAAGATTTTATTAATTAAGAAGCTATAATTTTATTTCATTTTGGAGGGTTTTTTTTTAAAAAAAAGAAAGTATAATGTTCTTTAAACACATGTCAAGATGAAAAACAATTACAGACAGTGTATATTTCTTCCTAGACTCATGCTCTACCTGAAATAAAGCTGGAACCAGAATAAAACCTACAGTATTATGTAAATCAAACAAAGTTTAAAATAAAATAAGGAAAGACTAACATCTGTTTAAATCAAATTTAGAAAGGAGGACTGTTTAACTAGGCACTTAGCTCAGCCAATACACCTCAACCATTCCAGAAGAACAGTGTTTTTCCAACCTAAGTCACCTTGGTGTGACTGTGATCTGTTCTCAGACAAGCAGTGCATTTCTCTACTGTATGCAAAAAATAAATATTATGAATAAATTTTCCATTACTTAAAATTTATCTGTATTTCTAATGCAAAGATTTTACGTTCTTCCAATTGTATGAAATGCAAAGTACTTTTGAAACTAATATTCATCTTATATAAACAAGGAAGAGAATTTAAGATGCATGTTGTTCAATAAATACTATGGAAAATCAGAAGGATTTATACAGTTTAGTTTTCTTAAACTTTTTAATTCTGCCAAAAATTTAACAAATATTTGTAAGAATATATTCTTGTTGACTTCTGAATAGATGCCAGGTGTCAGCTATTAGCATCACTTACTAATTTCAAATTGTTTAATTGCCCTCTTTGCCCTTCTTAAAATTTACTAGGTGTGAACGCATTCACTAAGTGTCATGAATAAAATACATGAAAAATAATTACTGAAATTAAACCTAAAACAGTATTTTGTGAAACTGAATGAAACAGAAAAATCCCCCAAAAGAATACTGGATCTTTCATTACTTAAAAAGTATCGTGAGTTCATTTCCAACAAATATTTCATAACATTAGCATGAGTTAGCTAAATCAAAAGATTATAACATATAGTTATCACACATGCAATACATACTATTTTATGTATACTATATATTTATATATTTTTTTTCATACACTACATACACTATTCTATGTAATTTCACATTAGCCAACATATGCATAAAAGATACCAACCAAACATGTACCTCTCCTGGTGTTACTTTTCTTATGATGATCTGCATCACAATTTCATTTAAGAATGCATCAAAAAAATCCATGCTTTCCCCCCACCAAAGTCCTAACTACTGACATCCCACTACATCTTGTTCATTAAAACCTGTGATATCTTTAAAAGGAAACTTAGTACAATTCTAATTTAGAACAAACCGAAACATGCATAAGAAGTAGTACAACTCCAAAATCTCTTAATAGGCATAGTACGGACAGCTTCAGATATTTTCAAAAAACATTAAGGTTTGTCAAAGTGGGATCTTAATCCAGAACCATATCTTAATTAAACAGAATCAGTATCTTGATTCCACTCTGAAAGAATCAAGTTATGTGTGCAGTATCTGAGATATGATAATCAAGAATCTACACTGAAGTAGAATGCTTGTCATCCTACTTACACTGTTCCGATTTCTTGATAAGACATCTTCTACCTGCTGTCTTGGCTTTAATCAATTTTTGTTCTGGCAACAGTTACATCAAATGCCATATCTGAACTAAAAACCATGCACCAGACCTATCTTTATTAGACTTGATATGTATACTGCCACTGTTCTTCAATATATGGAATTTAGTTAGTTACTTAGCTTCACTGAAGCATGGTTACCTGAGTCCCAGAAAGGAATCACAGGCAGCAATGATGATATTCAGAACTAAGACACACAAATGTTAAATGAAAGGAAAACAATCTTTCTGTAGAATTAAAAATAGAGTTTAATTACACACAATTGTTCTAGTCTCACCTGCAGGAAAGCAGCTGTTCAGGTCAACCACCTAATTTTGTACAAAACCTCATTTTCCAGGTTTGATGCAAGTAAAATGCCAGTACCTAATGAGCCAACTTCCATTTAGAAAGCTACTGGAATAAAGCACTCTAATTAAGCAACAATTTAGTTTGCTGCTAACTCTTCAAACTTAGCTAATTTAAAAGAAAATTATTTAGATGCTGTAGAGGAAAAGGATTCCAACTAGTTAGTCAAATAATTTCAGACAATTGTAGAGCATACTTTCAGGCTCAGATTATACTGTTAACCTAGCAAAGCTTAAATAAACCACTAAACACACCAGAATCACCACTTAATTCTGACAATTTTCAAACAAAACTACTGTTGGCTTTTTCTTTGGAGTGGCAAAATTTCTCATGTTCCAAAGGTTTCCTGAAACGTTGATGAAACAGGTCATGAAGTGGCAGAAAAAGGAGGTATAATACAACTCCATCTCCATACAGTGTTGGGCTACCACTGTAAGGTCGCACCCCTCCCCATCCCCATGTTTTGGTCATCTTTGTAGTAGTACAGAAGCTCACTCAGCTGATCAGCAAGCTGGGACATGCAACCGATCCAGCTGAAAACTAACCCAGTGAAAAATAAAGATATCTCACACTGATCTTTTCCTTCATGCAACTCTGGATGCCAGTACCAGCGATAGAAGGTTGATGGGAACTCTGTGGGAGCAAGCACCACCTCCCCTTTGGGCAGCAGCCTCTACTATGCCAGCTTAAAGAGGTCACAGAAGTGCAGCCCATGAGAGAAGCGTTTCTGGACAGTGCTGTGTATTTTGGCCCAAAGCATATTAGGGCTAAAACAAACCATCAGGCCACAGGATTTCTGAAGTTTACTCCTGTCCCAAAAAGGGCACTAAGCCTTTACACATTCTTGAACCATACCTCTGAAACACCAAGGAAAAGTCTTGTCATTAAAGACACAAACTTAAGGATTGAGCTTTTAAATGGCTGAAAATAAGTACCACGGAAAAAATTCAGCACTAAAGATCAACAGCATGCAGATGCACTGCCTACTGTCAGTGCTCTAAAAAGCTACTCATGCTGTGCCAAACAAATTACAAGACTTCAAATAAAAACAAACTGCATACACCTTCTCGTTTCTGTGAAAGTGTTTTTCTTCACAGAGGTATAAATGAATTGAAACATGTAAGAAGATTTTGACAAAAACATTTGCAGGAAAAGTTTAAAAGCAGACAGTCATAAAAACACCCTACACTTTGGTAACCAAATCAAGATGCTAACCAAGACTTTTCTGAACCATAGTGCAAACAGTTGTTCAACCTACAATAGCTAAGAAAAGCTTGCTCATTTTTAAGGGACATACTTCTGATTTTGGTACTACTTCTACTTGGTAGAAGGAAGCACACAAAAGGATATCTTGCTCGTCTGGATCATTAAGAGTTGGTAATAAATTAAAACATCCTATATATTCCGCTATAGTCTCTCCTCATTGAGGTAACATTAGTTTTCTTTTTTTAAAGGAATAATTAATCATGCTGTTAAGAACAGCACTGCTGTGATCATCTATATGATTTCAAACATTGCACACTTCAGTGTTTTGTCCATTAAATAAAATTACTAACAATCTTAAAAGCGTAAAGTACATGTTCATGTCAAAGTACTACTAAAATTTTACTAGTGGTGATAGTAAGTTTTTAGGAATTACTGGCTTTTAAGTCCATAATGGTTTGAATCAGGAAGACAGAAGCTGTGGGAGGAAGGAGAGGAAGTCAAACTGTGCTCCCTACTGTAAGCCAGCATTATATCCTTAAGTACCTTTTCAAAATGCCCCTATAGCTTAGGATCTTCCAAGTGCCTACATCACTTCTGAAAATGGGACTTTAGAGAGTAATGTACAAAGGCTCATTTCAGCCTATGCACCAAACCTCCCCAGGTTCCCTCTTTGTTCAGTAGGGAGAATCTGGCTTCTCTTGAGGGGGGTTCAGAACACAAGTACAACATGAAGTACGTTCTCATTTTTCCCCCACAGTGCAGCCCAAATGCTATAGCTCAATGCTATAATAATTCCCAAGATAACTTTTTTTACCCTTCACTGAAGCATTTCTTGGATATTTTTGTGACATTATGAAATCTGTACTTACAGGTACAGTAACTAAGAATGACAGATACAGCATTCTGAAAAACCATGAAAAATAAACCCCACCCAAGTATGAGACTAAGCAACACTGGATGAAATTGCATGCAATGAAGTAAAAGAAAAACTGAAATGCAGTCAAATAATTTAATTCTTGTCCAGGAGTTAATGTAATATGATAAATGCAGCATTCCAGAGAAGTAGAAATTAAGAAGAAAGCAACATTAACAGTAGAAAGAAAGTGAGCAAGTCACAGAAAAAGCTTAAAAAAACACAGATATATAAAGACTGGAATGATTAGATAATCATATTGGCAGAACTAAGATTTTTTTTCTTCTCCTTTTATATTAGGCACCTGTATAGTAGGATTACATGTAATAACGCTACCAAGGTCAGCAGTACAAACAAAAAGCTAATTTCTGAAATGGGATCATACAAATATCTGGAGAAAATAGATTAGAAATACTGAATTAAAAGATAGGATGGATTCACTGAATTAAAAGATAGGATGGATTCACTGAATTAAAAGATAGGATGGATTCACTGAACTAAAAGATAGGATGGATTCACTGAACAAGGCCAGGAACCCAGTTAATTTTTAGCTTGCTAGTATTTTCAAAAACATATAGCAAGATACAAATCAATACTCTGCGGCTCTTACCAGTACCTTACACTGCCAAAAAACTTTCCTAGTTCTTGAAATACTTCTAGAAAAACAAAGCTTTTCTGCATTAACAAAAGCATGACGCTTAATCTACATGGAATGACTGTATTCCTAATGACACAGTGCTTTGCTTTGTAAACAAGTTATTGTCTGTTACAGGCTGTTCACTGAATGCAATGTAGAAGCAGAATGAACAATATACCACATCAAGTATTATATAAGGAAGTTTGACATAGAAAAATTAATTCCAGTCAACTTCTTGACCTCCTGTTCTGAATAGGATGCCCTCATAGGTGTAGTCAGGTGTAGCTATATTAGAACCAACTATTTGGCTGTATTGATATGGTTGGTTTTCCCGTATATACAAAGCCCTGTGAATAATATTAGACATTTGTAAGTATTACACAGACGTGAGACAATTACAATGGATGGTATTTCAACAAGGCCAGTTGGTTATTATCTCCATTACACAAAAAATGAAACATCAAATGGAAAACATTATCTTTGTATCGTAATACAACAAAAATACACTTCACTAAAATATGGAGATAGGAGTTCTCAGTTCTCTTGGGCAGTGGAAATCAGGGACGTAATAGAAGAGGCATGACTAGTCTTTGCCACAAGATGCCAGTTTTTCTTTTGACACCCTCTACCACTTGAGCTCTAATTTGGCATGCACAGTGGTCTGAGAGGAAATCATTCCTCCCACGTTAAAGTAAAAGATCATTAGCCATCGCTGGCAAGGAGACGAGCTGGAATATGAAAGAAAACAAAAAAGGAATTTGATAGCTCTCTTGTCCTGCTAAATGTATTCACTATCTTTTTGCTTTTCTTTCAGTCCACATGATACATCTCTCCGCATCTCTTCACCAAATCAAAATTAAGCAGTCTTTCTGGGAATTGATGCCTTTCAGCACTTATTCCCCACTTTTACATACCACAGATGCTGCATTATAGACCTCTTCACCCATGCTAAGCTTGAGTAACTCTTTCTCAAGCTGTTTGTCAGGACCTTCCATGCTAATCATGTACGTGTGACAGACAACAGACAACACACGCAGAGCCATAGCCCTAAGAGTATTATTTGCTTACCTACCATGTCCAAAATAAAAAATAAGCCTCAAAGAAAAACAATTTGGTATTTTTTACCCAATGACTGAGTGGACTTCTATTTTCTGCCACTACCCTTGCAACTGTGTTTCAGCTTTTGAGAGCCATGAGTTCAAGCCAAAGTGGTGGGGGGAAATCAACTAGTCTATTTGAAAGATGAACCGTACACGTTAAATCATTAGGAACCTACGTTTTTGCAGTAACATCCACGAACTGCCCTGGGCGGAAGTGAGCAGCATACAAAGGAGTACCTTCAAAAGAAGAGGAGAGATCATGTTCAACTAAGTGCTGAAATCCTCAAACTACCCTCCAGTCATTACCATCCATAGTAGATTACAGTCACAGGAAAGGAAACAAAACTTTGTTTTTATTCATATATTATTTGTTCTTCTTTATAAACCTCACTGACTAAAATCGATGCTTTGTAGTTACTACTTAAGCACATTTCTCAGTTCCTAGCCCAATTTCAGATGAGTAAGAAGGAAGGGTCAGGGCTTTACTCAGACATGTTGCACTTCAGACACTGAAAGAGACAGAGCCCAAAATGCTTAATTAGTTAAGACTCACAGTAAACAAACTTGGCAAAAAACCAGAACATGCTCCACTTATAACTACTAGCACTTCGCAAGATGGAGGCTTTTTTTAAAAAAAAACAAAAAAAAACCCCAAAACACTTTCTATAAAAAATGGTGTTAAGAATAAATTAAAAAAAAAAAAAAAAAGTTTTGCAATGTTCTTCTTTGTTAAGACACTGTTTCCAAACTAAAGACTATGGCAGAAATACAGATTCATCCACTGGGGAATGACCTATACACTAGCCTTTAGTAGAAGTAGTGCTGCTATTGGTCAGTGACATCACTCACATGACTGCAATTACACTCATTCCACTAAGTACTTGTAGTACCAAAGTTTTAATTTTACTTAAAGATTTGTTTGGTCTTCAGCAATTTTTTTTCATTGAAGTGCAATATTCTTTTATTAGCAGCTTTAAAAAAAATGGAATTGATAACTTAGTTCATTATAAATGAACTTTAATCTGAAGATCCATGCAGCTACATCTTTAACAGTTTCCAGCCTGTTTTAAGTCAATCAAAAAAATGAAAATGTAATTGCTTTATGTCCACACCCATTTTCATGCTGTTTTCAAATCTGTATGAACGTCAACTGAAATGACGTAAATCTCTCCTAAGACTCAATCATAAAAATCCTCATATTATTTCATGTTATATTTATATGATCCATACACACCTGGGATAAGATGCCTATCAACTGAGAGAAAGTCATGTACATGAAGGATGTTATGTACAAAATACACACACTGCAAAATGAGTTTATTAAAAACTTGCAGTTTTGCTTTATCTCAAGCTTTTGCTTCCATTTATCAGTCCAGACTTCCTCTTCATGTCAGATTTGATTTTTATTAGTTACTGCACTGTCTTAAAAAAGTCTTGCAAAAAAAGATGCAATACGTTAGAATTTCCTACCCTACATAATTCTTGGGAAAATACCTGTAACTGTCAAAAAGCACAAATGAAAGCAACCTAAATACACTAGCTAATAAAACCTTAAAAACATAAACCATTTAATTCAATCTCCAAACTCCTAAGACTGATTTTTAGTCAGAACAATTGTTATAACATGTTTTACTTTGCAAGGTGCCAGAAAAAATGCCACATGACAGCCATCAGTCCTACTTCTGAATGCAAGAAGAAACAAACCTCAAACTGCTATTTTAGGCTCCCGAGAAACATTAACACAAAATTCTCGGTGCCCCTCTCATAGGAATAATCAGAGAACTTCCTGTAAATGCATTCATATTTATTCCCAACAAGTGAGTCAAGGTTGCAGACATTTATTTCTTAACTCAGTGTTTGTATTAGCTGGTTTGGATCAGACTTATTTTCTAATCATGGAAACACAGTATCCAGGAAAAAGGAAAAATCCTACTTCTTGTTGCCTAGAAAGTAAAGTCCATTTTCTGGTCTTCCCTAAGAAAAAAGTTTGTTTGCGCTCAGTGACAAAGAAATAAGAATTCAGCAATCTGCATACAAAACAAAAATGAAATGTATGTTGTAGCTTGGTTCAGGTCTACAAGTGGCAGATGTTAAATGATTATGCATATAATATTCAGTAGCTCAAAAAGATTACCTGGTTTAATTATGGCATCATCTGTTACATTAAATGTTGTCACTTTCTGCTTCCGTGGTACTCCAGCTTCTTTAAAAATTTCCATTGCAGACTCTGATTTCTGTAACAAAGAGCATCCATAAAAAAAGAAGTGATCTTAAAATACCCAAGGATCAGCCTAGCAGAGAAAGTGATTACAGACTGTCAACACCACTCAGAAAAACAGATATTTCATCCTACACTTTTATCTTGAGACTAGCATTTTAACTCTATATAAAATTAATTTAAAACTCCTGCGTCTGCATTTTATTTTCTGTCAACTAGTTACCCTACAGTTGCATCATACAAACAAGAGGTATATGAAGATTTCTAAGATGAGAAAAGGGAAATGAATTATTTAGAATGTACCTAAAATATATTACTGCTTTTTCCTGACTTTCAAAGAGTTTTGTAGTAATTTAAAAGCATTTTCTCTTTTTCAAAGCTTCTAATGACTTAGTTCCACACCATCATAAATATAATTTGTTTGATTTAACTAATAAAACTACAGAAATAAAGCCTGGTCTTGCAGAAACTTCCAGAAATGCCTAACTTGCCACAGAAGAGAATCTAGAGTCTCTGGACAAAAAAAGAAAAATGAAGAACAACGTTTATGATTCATGTATTTTTAAGACATACCAAGTACACTCGGAGTCAAACCACTGCTAACTTACTAAGGAAGGGCTCTTCTTTTTAGAGGAGTCTGACAAAGTTAAAAGTATTTAAAATTGTTCTCAGCTGTTTTAAACAAGACAACTCACTGAACAGCTGACCACTGATATGATATCAAGCAATGGAAACAGTAATGCAGGAAAACTGTGGCCATAGGAAAAAAACAATACAGCTGATTATTCTTCAAATGAATTCTCCTAGAAAGCAATTTAAGCATCTGACAATACCGTCATACTTGGATAGTCCCATCTATGAGGTTCACTTCTCAAAAGCTCTGTGCAGTCCTCTCTCTCAAAAAGAATTTATTTTGTGTATTTTAAGACAAAATAATGTGAATAGCTTTAAAATCTTTACTTAGTTAATTTTCAAAAATCTGCATGTTGCCCTTCCTTTTGTTTTTTAAAAATCTGTTTAAAAGTGTTAGGAGAACAGAGGAAGTTTTCTGAAGAATGAGTAAGCAAGACGATAAGGAACTCTGACTTAGACACAAACCAGAAATTTTAACTTCATGAATCTGTTCTTATTTGAGGACAAAGTATAGATACAAAGTCTTTGAGAGTTAAAAGGTATTTTTGAGAGATTTGTTAGCTTGAGTTCATAGTACAAAACACTTCAAATACCTTTTTTTTTTAAAAAAAAAAAGTCATCAACTAAATACAAAATATCCCCTAAGACCACAAAAATTTGAGGCATCAATGGAGGACTACTGTATTAAACTGTGGTACCATATGTAAGAATTAAAAATAAAGAAATCCCCTTTCTACTAAATGCCTACCTCTCACTCCTTTTCTTCCATCGTTAATCAAAACTGCTGCCTTAGATGACAGCAAGGGAAGCTTTGTGCTCAGTATGGGTGCCTGGAAAGAGTTACCACAGCTGAAGAAAAGCATAGTGCTTACATCTCAAGAGTCCTACTATAGCCTTGCACTGTTCTACCTCAACAAGAAGTTTTCTTCAGATAGTCAAGTCAGAGAGATGTGTTCCTACAAACAAAACACTGCAGTCTTTACAAAGCCTTCCTAAAAAGCAATACTGAAGAACACTGAGTGAATTCTCAGATGTTTTTATTTTTAAAAAGACCAACAATCTCTTCCAGTATTGCAGGAAAATGATCGATACGCCCTCGCTTAAGGGAAACATATAAAATATTTTTGACAAAAAATTGTTAGAACAGTGACAGAATTGTACTTTTGAGAATAATTTTGCATTAAAAAATCATGAAAAATCTGTTCACTTGTAACAGAATGATATACATCAAGCTAAAAAGGAAAAAAAAAAGTCTTGCTAAAAATGCAATACCCCTTATAATTTTTTAATCAATTTGACACCCAAAAGAAAAACATGAAACTCTTTGTTAGTAAAATTACTGAGGGAATCATTAGATTAAATTCATTAAAAATCAGCAGCTGTGAGGAATCTGAGGTAGACAGATGTTCCTATGAGGAATTAACAGAAGATAAACTGCTTATGCTAATACAATACAGTATCATTCAGCTTTCTTTTAATTCTTACTTTCAGACACTTCAGAGGGAAAAGAAACACATAAAAAGACTGATAAACATAGGAGAGCAATGCTTCAAACCTGCAGCTAAACCACAGAAAGACATCATTTGTTAGTACCTTAACAAGTAAAATCGGCATCCCAAATTCTTTTTTAGAAATTATCTAGTTCATACAATGATGATGATAACAACAATAATAATAATACAGAGCTCAGTCTCAGGCCAGGTCCTCACCACAGACTGGTCTCAGAATACTTAATTTCTTTATTAAAATGAGTCTAAGTTCAAACAAATTAATAGGAGCTAACTTGGAAAAAGTTATGTCCAAGAGTCTAACGTAACTCAAACTACTAAAAAAACCTTGAGTTCACTTTTCAGGTAGTTCAGCTTTGAAGAAATTTTCGTAGGTCACAAGAGCTGTTTAAACAGAAATTTTCTATATACTTCCTTGCTTCCTGCACATTTTTACTCTGACAACATATTGAATTATTGATCATTTTTATGAAAAGATCAACTGTAAGGAGTCTAATGTGCATAATACAACTTGAAAATTATTATTCACATGGTTCTTGCATGTATTAAACCAATGTAACAGGAAAGAAAAAAACACAGCTGTAATTTCTCCAGGAAAAATGTCACAGCTGGAAAGTGGAAATGGACTAAAGTCACAGGATAGACACCTGAAAAGTACAAGGAATGATGCTGAAAGACAGCATAAAACCTCTGAATAAAAGAAAGGTACCCTAAGATATAAGCCTGTTCAAAATCAGTAGAATATACTATAAAAGCTAACAGATTTATCAAATGAGCACCTCCACTAAAGCAAAAACAAGTACACAGATTAATTTTGAGGCTCTGGGACAACCTTCTATTTGAAAAAGGCAAAGGTATGTCCTCAAAAAGCCACAATCACTGACTGAGATAATCTGCTTAGTAATTACAAGTCCTATTTTCTTTCACTTGCCTAAATCAAACAAATGCGTGTCAGGATACTGCAAGAAGTGAAAAGTGATATTTTATAGAAATAACGGATCACAGCAACTGCAATCCTTTGAGGGAAAGCTTTGTTCCTGCCTTGATCTAGAATTCAGTTTTGCTCCTCAGGAATGACAGCTCTGCTAGACAACCTTAGCCATTGAAGGTAGCTGGGAATTCCACTTCAGGTGTTTGGGATGTCTAAACCCGTGAGTGGTTTCGATGTCGCTGTTGCTGAGCTATAATCATGAAGTTATCTTCCTGAAAATTTAAGTCTTAAACTTATTCATCAATAAAAGTATATGCAAATTAAATGATCTAAACAGTGGAAAAATTACAACTAAAACTAATAAAAGAGCATAGAAGAGTAAGCAAGGGAACAGTCTTCTGAACAACCGATGAAGCTGGGTAAGTTTAAAACAAGCCATTAATGCATGTATCTTGCAGTGCTGGTCTCATATTGCATCTCCACAGATGTGGAACACACATGTTTCTACATTGCTAATGGCCCTTCAGACCCTTTCATCAGCATGGGATGCTGCACATCAAAGCAACTTCCTAAACTCACAGCTTGCCTAAGAGAATCAAGAGGCAAAACTTTCAAAAAGTTCTCCTTGCTATTCTCTTAACCAGGAACTGGCACTAGCATTAGGAAATACGCAAGTATGGATGTGACAAAAGTTAAGTTCCAAAGCATGCATGTCTGCCAATTAATCTTTTAGAGAAGTCTACCTGTGCTACTTTTGTACTGTAATCACAACAGAAACAATTGTTCTAACAAAAACACCTGAAGTGGTTCACTTACAGAAAAAGGAGATGCATTTTTGCCTCCAACAAGTAGCTTAGATGTTTTTCCACCCGACTCTTCCTTTGAAATGTATCTTAAAACATGGCAATCTTGCACCTTAAGAAAAACAGTGTTTATTTGAGTATAAGCAGATGTGTACACTTTGAGACCATAGTATGAGATTATCAAAACAAGTGAAACAAAGTCAGTCTCTGTCTTCATTTGTATCTATGTAACAGGAGATACAGCCTACGAGTAGGGGAGTGTGTTACCTTTTTACCAGACGTTCTTTTTCCAATCAATTAAAGGCTTATCTTAGAAAAAAATATTAGCAGAATGCAAACTATATTTTCATAAATGCTCTAGAAATTGAATAAACTTTTATAGCCATCTTTTGCCTGCAAGATGTGCAAAATCCCTACTTATGCAGCAGCAAAGCATACAGTAAGAGCCCACATTTTAGACTCCTGCTCCTTTGCCCTGTAAATCCAGTATCCTTCACAGTCCCGGTTGATCATATGGCAGCAACAAGCCAGCGAAACAGTTTCATCACAGTAGTATCTTGCCAGAGAGTATGAAGAAGCAGCTTCAGGGCTACAAAGGCACAGTTACTAAGGTGAACCTAATCCCAAAGTGCCTGCAGGTGGCAAAAAAAAAAAAAAAAAAAAAGTGAAGTGGGGTAGTTAACCCCAGCTTTATGTTGCCTCCCATCTCCCCTCACCTAGGTAATACTACACACAGTTCTGCAGCACTTGAATACCTGAGGCAGAAGACACACCACTCCTAGAGAGTTTAGGATATAAGCAGAGAATAGGCATGGTGTAGTATGCAGGGGCTGAAAGAAGTCTTTCCTTTTGTTAGGGATTTCCTACTCTGTACAAGTGACAAGTTTCACTGTTGCCTGAAACTTTTGGTTAACGATCTGAATACAGTATAGGAGATTAAATTCTTGATGATTTATTTCACCTTAAGTAGTGTGACAGCATGTTTTTTTCCTGACTTGGTCCATACTGGCATCATTCCCAGTTTTACTGCAACAACACCAACTCTGACGGAATCTGTAGATCAAAACAGAACATGGATGCAACTCCACACTTAATATTTGAAAGAGCCCATTTCATAACCTGCAAAGTCCTATTAACTCAGATCTTTCCTAAGGAGCTGAAGGAGGGAAAACATCACTGACTCCCTCCATGTAGGCTGGGAATAACCTGTTCATTGGTTTTAAACCCATTAGTAGTAAAGTTCTATTTGTTCCAGTTGTGTTTGACAGAACATGCAAAACAGTTCCCCATTAAGTTCTGAACAATCAATGCTTCAGACTTTTTTTTTTTTAAGAAAATACAACGCCCATGCAAGTTAGTTTCACTAGAGCCAAACTAACGATTGAAAAGTTTACTGTAGTAGTTTCCTCCCACCCTGACCTCTGCATATTTTTGTCACTGTAACTAAACAGCAAAGGCAACCTGTCAAGTCTGTGTTCTGACAGTCCATGCCGTGAAGAACAGAACACTGAAGATGAAGAATAAATGCTTTAAAGTTTGAAAAAATGCTCTTTGTTCCAGTTTCCACCGTCATACCCAAGGATCTTGTCATGGATTTGCAGACTCTGTTGTTTGCTGTCAAATGATGTCACCCTTTTGAAGACTCAAAACCTTTATGTTGTGTTTTAGTCTGTAAGACTTTGGACATTAGGAAAAGGTTCTTCATTGAGAGGGTGGAACAGGCTCTCCAGGGAAGTGGTCACGGCACCAAGCCTGTCAGAGTTCAAGGAGTGTCTGGACAATGCTCTTAGCCTTTATGGTTTAGTTTTAAGTAGTCCTGTGAAAAGCAGGGAGTGGGACTCGATGATCCTTATGGGCCCCTTCCAACTTGAGATATTCTATGAATCACTGAAGTGGGACGTATTATATACTACAGGTTTTCTTCAGAGTCCAGCAATATTTACAAGAACATTTTCAAGTTCACATACTTTATATTCTAGGGAGTATTTTTTGATTAATTCTTAGTTTATTATCTTGTCATTGTCCAGCAGTGGGACTGGCCAAGTGCTGATTTGGACTGAAAACCTAAGTTCTTACGAGGTTCTTAACACCTTGTAATATTTTAAATGCTTTTTAGAGAACTAGTGTATTACATTTACTTATTTACTAGGAGATGTGTTGGATGATTGAGGTAAAAGCAAAAAGGAAAATACTTTACAAGACACAGTCCTGATGTTACTGCATGCAACAACACAACAACAATAATTTCAGCATGAGTTTAGTATTTCATAAGAGATATTTTCTCACCTGGTTTCCACTCGTTCAGTGGCCATGGCTCATCTTTTAGAGGGCACAGCTTGCTGGCTGTCTGAGCTTTGTATTCCTCTGCAGTTATCTTCTTGAGGAACTGGACATTCTCTTCAGAAAGGTGCTCGTGCCACCACGTTGCACTGTTAATGTGCCTGACTACCAAGCCCAGCTGCCCCCTTTCCAGTGATGGGAAAAAGTTTTAAGTGTCTTATCAGTTCAAACAATGTCTCATAACACGTATGTTCGTAATGTAATACATACTACATAATTACACCATTATATTATACAGTCATAAAGACCAAAATTATACTAGCAGACTATTCAACTACCATCATGGAAACTGGCCACACTGACCAAAAACAACTAATTATTTGTCGTGCTCCCATCTAACTTTTAAAGTATTCCAAAGTACACCAAAGAGGGGCAAGCAACAACAAATCAATCAACCACTCCTTTTAGGATAAAAAAAACCTAGAACCATGAACGAAGAGATAGCAGTGGGTGTTGTTTACTTTAACTTTAGCAAGGCTTTCAACACAATCTCCTGTGGCATCCTTCTATCCAAGCTGGAATGTTATGGCATGGATGGGAGGGCTATCAGATGGGCAAAAACCTGTCTGGATCATCAGGCTGAAAGAGTCCCGGTTAATGGTTTGCACTTTACCAGAAGGTCAGTTACAAGTAGAGTTCCTCAATAGTCTATCTGGGGACTTGTCCTGTTTAGTATCTTTATCAGTGACCTGTAAGAAGGGACGAGTGCACCCTTCTTAAGTTTGCAAATAAAAATGGAGGGAGCAGTTGCCAATGCTCAAGGGTGTCCCTCTGCTGTCAGAGGAACCGGCAACAAGGAAAGGAACCTGATAAAATTCATAAAGGAGAAATGCCAAGTCCCACACCCAGGATGGGATAACCTCTTGCAAGAGTATGGGCTGTGACTTCAACAGAGCTGCTCCCCAGCCAGGCAAAGGACCTGGGAGTCCTGGGGGGCCAAAAGGTAAAAAAGCAGCCAGGAGGCTTCTGGTAGCAATGAAGGCTAACAGCAGCCTGGGCTGCATCAACAGAAACACGGTCAGGAGCAGTTATCATCCTTTCTTCAGCACTCCAAGCAGACCATATCTGCAATACTAAATCCAATTTTGGGTCCCCAGGACAACAGGGATGTTTATAAATAAGCAAGTCCGGCAGTGGTGCACAAAGATACAGGGGCTGGAGCATTTGCCTTACGAGGAGGCTCGAGGTAACTGGGCTTGTCAGTGTGGAGGACGCTCAGAGGGGACCCGACAGCAGCTTTCCAATACCTGCAAGAAGGTTACTGAAGAAATGAGAGCCATGCCATGTTTACCGAGGTGCATGCCAGGAGAATGAGAGAATTGGTATCAACTGAAAAAGGGGGTTCTGATTTGACATAAGGAAAAAATATTCAGCCTGAGGACAGTCAAACACTGGAACAGGGGGCCTGAGACACTGTGCAGCCTCTGTCTGTGGAGGCCCTCAAGGCCCAAGCAGACAAAGCCCTGAACAACTTGGTCTGACCTCAGAGCTGGCCACACTGTGAGCAGCTTAGACTAGAAACCTCCTGAGCTCCCTTCCAGCCCCAACAACCCTCTCATTTTACATTCACTGCTAAACAGCTCACTGTACTGCCACAACTTTTATGAGGGCTAAGAAGAGCTTGAATGCTCCTCTAACCTCTGCAAGTACAATGAAACATGAGTATTTAACAATACAGTTAGCAAATGCACATGGCTAGTTGTAACAGCTGGCCAAATGATGCGAAACACAGGTCAAGTCACTCAGAATGAAGCAAAGATACTACCCCAGCCTCTGCACATGCAAACTTTCCGGGTGCTGCCAACAGGCTGCACCCAGAGGCCTCTGCAAACGGTGGAGACCAGAGGCGCCGCCGAGGGGAAGGGGCCGCCGAGGGGAAGGGGCCGCCGAGGGGAAGGGGCCGCCGAGGGGAAGGGGCCGCCGAGGGGAAGGGGCCGCCGAGGGGAAGGGGCCGCCGAGGCGTCCGTCGCTGCCACAGGGGCCGGGTCCCCCTCTGCCCCCGCTCCTCCCGGCCCTCCCCGCCCGCCGCCACGCGCCGCGCCCCTCCCGCAGCAGCCCCTTCCCCTCCCAGCCCTTCCGCTACCTGTCGCCGGGAGCCCCCACCGCCGCCCAGAGCGGCCTCCCCGGCGCCGCCGCCCACAGCCGACCCCCCAGCCGGCCCAGCAGCCCCCAGCCCGCCATGCCGCGACCGTTGGCGGAGCCGCCGCCGGCTTCCGGCGCCTCCCGGTCCGACGCTGAAAGCCTTCCGTTCTGCCTAGGAAAGAAGGTTCCGGCCCGCGCTCCCGGCGGGGGGGAGGCGGTGAACTCAAAAGTTAACAGAAAAACTCCCGAACCAACCCAAAGGCGTGATCGTTCGTCTGCCTTCCCCCACACCGCTGGCCCCAGCGGCTTCCCAAACCGGCCCAGGGGGACAGGTTACCCCTCCAGGCGAAGGCACCTGCCCTGCGGCGCTACCTGGGGTTTAACCTCAGCCCTGGCTGGTGGCCGGTTCTGGGCTTCTCCGTGGCCGCGGGCGAGTGCTGCCCGAAGGCCCCGCGGGCAGGGCTGCAGCACCCGTGGGCGATGGGGCTTCTCTGGCGGGGGGCAAGGCCTCACCTGAGGGGGTGGTGGGAGAGGGCGTGCAGAAATAGCTGTGGGCGCCCTTTCTCCTGACCCCGCCGGCGCTGCCATCGCTCCCATGCCTCCATTCCGGCCGTGAGCTGGCAAAATCCGACAAATAAGTGTCTGGTGGTGGGTGAAATTTATCGCTGGCAAGCATCGCTTAGGCACACAGGGTTGCAGGACCCTCGTGTGGATTCAAAACCTTCCCCCACCATGCAGGCATTGAGCGGACACCTGGGAGATTCGGGCAGAAACCTCTGCTTCATCAAACCACTGCAGTGTGTGAGGCTTAACTGCTTCAGGAGCTCCTTGCGAGTGGGTAGGCCATGTAAACGTATGAAGGCAATGTTTGTGGCAAGTGTTATATTTAATGTTGTAGTCAGTGACGTTACTGGCAAAGTTAACGCAGGTGGGCCAGACAGAGGATTTCTGGGCAGCCTGGCACAGGGCTGGTACCTGTGCCTCTCTGGCTTCAGTGAGATCTGGCTTTCGTCTGTATTCAGAATTGATTCACCCTTTTTTCTGAGCAGGGCACCAGGACAGCTGACAGTGCACTAGGTAGGACAGTGAATGGGTATGAACCCAAGATTCCCTTTTGGTTTCAACATTCTAATAATTTTAAAGATTCATGACTGTTCAGTGCAGCGAGCCAAAGTCCGTCATTGCTTCTCCTTTTTACCCTGCCTCTCTATTTTCTTTCCCACTGTGGTATGCGTGTGTGTTGCACTCGAGGCTTGTGGCCAGCTAACCAGATCCAACAGAGGCTGCGGGCACCTCAGAGTGGGTAACAGTGAGCAGAATTTTGTCATTTGCACCCAAAACTGTGATCCAGAAAACTACCAATGGCTTTCATGCACGTGCTTCTGTATTTTCTCTGTGGCAAATGGCACTTTCTGTAAATAAAGGGGAAAAAACAACCTGAGGAATGTAACCTCATCTAGGAGTCCTCCAGCTCATCCCTCCCATTCCAAAAAAACACGAGTGTAAATGTACTTATGTTTTGTGCCTGAAATGTCAATGGTACTTGGGAGTAAAGGGAGTTTGTCTAGTACCTCTTTCTCTCCAGAAAGGCAGGAGATAAGTTTAGATTTACATAGCAGGTGTGACTGCAAGACCTGTAATCCCAAGTGAGAAAGGTCAATCTGAATAACCAGTTGGGTTCTTTCTGGGAGTAAGCCATGTCCTGTTTGAGCAGCTGGAGAGCCAAGCTGAAGGAGGCAGCTCTGCTTAACTCGTCAGCAAAGATGGTACTGCAATAAAATAATGAGGCTCACTAAGCCACCCACCGTGTCACAGTATTTGCTGTGTGGGTAAGCCCAGGGGATGTAGTTGAGTGTTGCAGACCTGCAAGGCTCTGTCATACAAATCCGCTCAGAGCAGGGGCCTTCTACCTGTGCATTTTGGAATATCATCTCTGCAACCTGCAGCAAGCCTTGGCTTAAACCACCATTCTCCATCCCACTCAGCAGGCTGCTAATGGATCAAACTGCAAACCTTTTAGCTGTCATCAGTTGTCTACTTTTGATATTTGGAGACTAAAAGACATATTTTAAAGCGATACTATTATTATAATTTCATCTTCATTTCATACCTGTAGACTTTTTCATCAAATGCTATAGAAGACTACATTGCTTACCATGCTAAGAACTTTACACAGGTAGGTTTTACCTTAGGGTAATAAGCAATTAGCAGTGTATTAGTGCTTTTTTTTATTATTCTGGACTTAGTTTCCCCCACACAACTAAAAATACAACTCAGCTCAGTGTCTGGTTCAAGAATTATGGATGTTAATGTATTTTGGGCTAATAGGGTTCATGAATATCTTCGAGTATTCTGGGACTTGGGTTTTGAATCCCATTTGGTTTGAGAGACAGTAAAAAGGAAGGCAGGATTGCTGTATGCAAAGAAGATATTTTAGATCATCAATTACCTCAAAAGGACGAGATATAATTTATTTTAAAGGCGTTTTCAGAATTTAAAATGATCCATCAAAAGGCAGTATAAGTTTAAATTTGCATAAAAGAATCTATGAGAAAAATTGATGGTGGTTCTGCCTAAAGGCAGAATGGCCTTGCTAAAACCCTAAGTAGATAAAACAGGAGAAAAAATGCCATTTCAGAGATATATTCATATACTTAATGATATTACCCTGCACAAAGCCCATACTGTCTTATTGCACTGAGTAACTTGGAGCAATGAAAATAACATTCAAAACCTCATTAGAGAGCCTTTACCATATGGCTAGTTTTCTCTATGCGTTCTCCTACACCAGCTCACCACACTATTACATATTTGTTTTACATGCTGGAATCTATATAGATTGAAGATTTCCAATTGTTTTTTCAGTATCTTTTCAAATAGCTTGAGGGCTGCCACAGTATTGCTGATCTATATTACCACTGATAATTATTTGGTTTTAAGTTGACAACATTTATAACCTGGATTGTGTGAAGTAAACCGAAAGATCTGCAGTAACTGTGATTCTCTTGAGATACTTATATAGACCACCTACATACATGAAAATGACTGATGATTTATATAGCTCAGCATACAATAACCATTGAACAACCACGTGTTGATGCCTGCATTTTATGTGATGCTACATTGTAGAAGCACGTTGTTAACACCTCTGCTAATGAAGAGCTGTAACTGCCCAATTCCATGTAACCATGATCACTTCAAAAATCAGTTTAGCCAAAGATCCTATGTACCAGAAGAACAATTTATCTGATTCCTAATTTTTCTTGCTGAAAGCTTTCTTTTACTTTCCTTCAGTCTGGCAAATAATGAAGAAAATGTTTAACCCCTCCTCAGCTGTACATTACATCCCTAAATCCATGCACAGGGTAAAGTAATACTCTTTACGTGGTGAGAGCACCATCATGGCTCTGAGTATCTCAAATCACTTTTCAAATATTAAAGTCCCCCAAGTACCATTGTGAGGTATTTATGAATACATGGCAGTGACCTTCATTTTAGAGATGAAGAATCTGAGGTACAGAAAAGTTAAACAACTTGCCCAAGATTACAAAATAAAATACTGAAGGAGCAAAGAGGATGGAGTCATTGACTTTTCAGTCATGTGCTTTAACAGCTAGAAAATGCCCCTTCTGAGAATAGGGAAGGAAAGAAAAAAAGGGGAAAATGGGAATAAGAAACTAGAGATGTTGTAGATAAGAATTAAGATACGTTGGCAGAGTGGTGTATGAGATACAAGGAAAAATCACAGTAGCTTCCAGCTGAAATACATCCACAGAGGGAGAGATGTGCAGCCTGCTGGGGTAAGCTCTCAAATGAACAGTCAGCCATTAAATGGAAATGTGGATTTGAGATCTATCAGTCGGGACATCTTCAGACAATTTATACCTATGACCAAGTAATACTGGCTGCTGTTCAATATCCGATCAGCTGAAGGAATCTTTACTAGCAAGCGTGAACGATTGCACTGCGGGATATAGATGGAGCAGAACCGAATGTGCTGGGGAGACAGCCCCATGCATCTTGGCTATGCCATTGCCTTCATTTTATGGTACAAAATCATCAATCAAAGCTGATCCCATGGAGATCTTCTAAAGGAGAATCAGGGAGCTAGAGTTTTATATTGCCTGCAAACTCATTTAAAAACACGTATTTCTAAAACCAAAACCCCTTGCTCACACGTGAGATTTTCCAAAATATTCAGCACTGGCCCAAAACATATTCTTCTGGAACTAGCAACAAGAATGTTTTCAAGTTAGTGTGGGAGCACAACTCATCCAAAACCATGCTGTTCAGACAATCCCACGCAAATTATTTTTGGTCAACTTTTATCCTTAACTTCTAACAAGTCACATCTTTCACTATTGTCTTTTAGCAAATGAAGAAGCCAAAATTCAAACACTAAGAATAACAATGATCTAATTTCATCATTTATATACATAAATATTTCAATGGGAAGATCAATCCACTGCCAATCTGTCCTTGTGTGTCCTCTTTTTTTTTAAAAAAAAAAGGTGGCTTGAATATTATTTTGGTACAAAACCAGTTTTTCTATCACACACAAGTGATCTGTGTGTGCATGAAGTTACAAATCACTGGTTGTCATAAAATCAGGCTGTGCAAAATTTCTTTCAAAAAACGTGTCACGCAAAGTTGGATATTGGGTGTGAGATTAAAAAATACAAATGAAACAAAAGAAACAAAATAGATAAGAGATTATAAATTTGGGTAGCCAAAATATAACCCATTTGAAAGCCAGCCAGATCGTTTGGATTAAATGGGCATATTTTAAGACATGCAATCCTGATGGATCATGCCCTGTAAGCCAGATCCGTTTATAGCTACGGTCTGAACCCTTCATAACAGCTGGATGTGTCAGGCTTTTGAAAAATTGCTTCTCAGGCACAGACTGAGTGGGCATGTTGGGGTGCCCATGTTATAAGCTGCTAACATTAAAAATGCCCATGCTTCAGGTCAGGTATCTCTTGAAACACTTGATTACCCTTTTCTTGGAATACGGAAATTGAAAGCAGGCAGCCTGGTGGCAGAGAGAGAAATAAAGACAACAACTGCAAAACTGTGTTGTTTTTATTTTAAACATGCAAAATACAGTTCATGCATCTGCCATTTTGAAAAATCTCTCAGTTCGTAGCAGATTAAACCAAAGACATTTTGGCTATCGACTCTCAGTAAATATTTCAAAATGCTTTACAGTGTAAAGATAAGAAATTTAGCAAAATTTCAACAAACCTGTATAAAAAACAGATACAGATAACTTTTTATTTCAAGGCGACATGCTGTAATGTAAAGAGTTTACTTTTTTTTTTCCTGGATGTTTTTTTCTCATAAAAAGTTTTCAACAATACAACCGTTTAACAGATTTAAGCCTTCAGGCTACACATGCAAAAAAAATGGTTATTTTAGTTAAAAATCACCAAAACGTGCTATTTTTTTGTTTCATTTTTAAGTACAGTAGCTGTAGACAGTAGCATTTTTCTTTCTTAATTTTGTAAAAGAGTGCAGGCAGGTTCATGGAGCTAGTGTCCTGGAAGACTCGTACTCTGACATACATTTTGGTTTTATCCCTTTGCCATTGTAATAGTCCACGACTTGGTTTGGAACTTCAGCCAAAACGCTTTTTGCTAGAGCAGCTGGGGATGCCTGCAGGAAATGGTAGAAAACACAAGTGTTAACCTCTCTGCTAGAAATGCTATGGGTTTTAGAGGCACTGGTGCTGCGAGATCAAGGTGGGAAGTATGGTACAGAAATGGAAGGCAAAAAAGACTCAAAGTGAGTGGCGCTATTGCTGGAAACTCATTTTGTGAGTCAGTTTGGGCTTGCAGCTGTAGCTGCCTGAAAGCACACTAAAGCCAAAAGTGTTCTGCATGTTCTTCAGGTCCGTTTGGACTATTTTAAGTTCAGGGTAACTGAACTTCCCTGCACTCTGGGAGAGCACCATATCGCAATGAAAAGGGCTGCAAAGACTTCATTCATCAGCACTCAGCGAGGAACCCTGCAGAGCATCAAGTTGAACGTGAATGGATATCACTGTAAAAGGGAGGCCTTCATCACCCATTCTGCTCTTCAGGATCTGGCATGGTGTTTTAATGGCTGGGGAAGTTTTTAATTCAATAAAAAATATTTTGTTTTCATTGGAATTAAACCATGGTCACGAGACAGCTTCAATCCTAGTCTTTGTGGAGGCTTTAAAGCTCCTCCTGCAATGTATAAATGGTGGGTGTCAACCAGACTTAAGAAGTGATGACCCTGAAATGTAGAGATGGATATAGAGATGGCCACTGGCTTGCACCCCAGGCAGGGGGGAGGGCTACCCCTCAGCGCAATGAGAAACCATGCCCTCCATCGACAACACGCAGTTGCTGCCTCACACCCTGACAATGCTTCATTTTAAAGTGGGGCCTGTGGATGTTTTGTGGGCAACCGTTACCTGTGTGTGCTGCAGGGATTTTCCTCAGCCCCTGAATTCAGCAGTGACAAAACTGGACTCCTGTTCTCCCATGCAGCTCAATAGCACCCTCCTGCTCCGTGTTTTGGCTTTGCTTGTTTCTAAGTATTTGGGTAGAGCTGATTCCAAGCCCCCCCTGGAGCCAGCCTGCCTGACCATGTTCCCTCTGAGCCCACCACAGAAATGCAGTAAAAATGCAAATGCTTAAACGCCAGTTTGAGAGGTTTAAACTAATGTGTTTCTCTCCAGATAGAGCACACGTGGATCACACATTGCAGCTCAGGTGATGCACGGGAACTCCTCAACTGGTGGCTGGGTCACATTTCTCCTGCACACCAAATACTTTTTCCCACACTAATGAACACTTCCCTCCTCACTGTCTGTAATATTGCCAGCTGGCTTCAAAACTACCATGTCACAAAGTAGTTGTATTAACTGTTTATTGCTCTACTCTATTTCATGGGGTGGGATCCTTATCCTTCCAGAGTCTTAAAATTAAGCTTACATAGGATGTAAATTGTAAAGTATTCATAGGCAATCTAATCCAGGGCTGCAGAAAGCCTCTGGGCTATTATAAATTCCAGTATCAAATGTTACAATACCACAAATACAAAGATAATGCTAGCAAGAATAGAAAAAAACCCTGTTTTCTGTATTTTGGTATTTTGAGTCACATATGTGATTAGTAACAAATAAAATGAACCGCTATTTCCCCACTGTGACATTTATACCAAAATATTTGTGCAGGCAAAAAAGCCTGGAACATTTCTGCACCAACAAACTGGCAAAGCAGAGCCCATACTTTGCGTGACAGCACAGCAACTGTTCTCAGGTGTTACACAGTAACAGAACCCATTTATTTTAATCCTTCAAAGTGAAATGCACGGTTTTCCACAGTTGGCCTGTTCTTGCCTAAACCTGTTTTCACTGAAAACAGCAGAAAATACCCCTTGGAGGCAGGCAAATGGCTGATTTCTATATTGCTACTGAGAATTACTGGTTTTTTAATCTCCTTCCCAGTGTGACAAAGCTGTATACACCTTAGCCTGCCTCTGTGCCATCTTAACAAAAATACAACCCTACATAAAGGGTAAAAACAGGGAGTGGGGGAAGAGTCCTGGACCATTGCTGCACACACAAGCCTTAGCTTCATTCTGCAATATCTTTAAAAATGCTGGGCAGGAGCACTTGCCACCAGCTTCTCCGGATCATGTGCAATCCGCATGTCTGAACACTGGGCCAGCACTCATCTCTCTGCGTCATCCTCCTGTTGCCATTTCTCTCCCATCTGATGCCACGTCCATTCTTCCCGACCGAAGGGTCAGCCCTTCACAACAGGCTCTGTCAGAGCTCAGATGAATGGCTCAATCACTGACACTTGAGGAGTCAACTGAGCCCAGCGTGCACGTGAAGCAAAAAGCCTTTCACTGAGGTTTAAGCTGGCATTTACTGTGCCCGCAGGCTCACAGGCAATGTGTGGCCCCGCACAGAGTTGCGCTGGGGTAGTTGGCTTGACTCCGCGCTTTGGTCTGAACAAGGACAACTCGTGCTTTACAGAGTTTCATCACGCCGGTGATGTCTGTTGGTCCTGGGGCCCTTTCTAGCGGGGAGCATCCCAAAACCAGGGTTAGGGGCGACTTCCTGTCTGACGATTTGGGCCACCTGCACCTTACATACTTCTGTGGTGGCAAAGCACTCCCACTTCTAGACCAGATGGTGCAAAGCAGTGTTTGTATAAGTAAGAATCAGACCCAGTAACTTCTGAGCTAAAAACCAGCCCCAGTTCAGCAGTGCTGTGTAAGGGTTACCTTCGCTGGGTTTTTAATGCAGATGGTACGTTAATGTTTTACTGCAATGTTTTCTCCACTGTTTAACTGCTATGCTTAAAGAGCATCCTAGCAATAAATACCTCAAGATGAATAGTTCTCAGCTGATAGCTAATACACAACAGCAGATCAGCCAGCAGCAGGAAAATAATCCCCTATGATGGTAATTGGTGTATATTACAAATGATTGTTGATTCAGTTCTATAGCTTCACCATACTTAATCTTTAATTACAATACATAGTGCAAAACATTCCTCCTTGCAGTGGTTAAGAGCTGTGCTTTCCACACTCATTTGTGATATGTGTTATTAAGTCACAGTTGTTAGCCTTTATGATTAAATACAATGCAGAGTGGAATACAATCTACCTGTGGCATCAGATTTGTGCGCAGTAAATATATCATGTGTCCTAAAGGCAGACAATTTCAGCTCTTAAAATGACTGTGAATGGATTGAGACAAGTGATTTTCTTCAACTACATTTCAGTGATTGTGAGCATCGCTGTTCTACAGTTTCAGGTGAAGGGCACTCACATTGCTGGGGTGGTGATAATTATAGAGAGGAGAAATTCACTTGGGTTGAGGGAAAATATTTTCCCTTTGTTTGTTATGTTCCCATGTAGTGAATTGCACATGTCATCCACTATACAATGGGACATTTTTTAAACAGTAACGGTTACCTTGATTTTATCAAGCCTCTGCAACTACAGGATTTGCCAAGAATCACTACAATTATTATTATTATTTTATAGCTTCAAAGATATTCCTTAAAGAGAAAGTCAAAAAGGTAAGATACTTTACTGAAGTATTCCCGATATACTACATTGTGTAGGAGATAAAAACCCTATATTAAAGCTTTCTTTCTACCTTGGGTCTTGAGCCAGTAAAACACTAAAGTGGGTAAGGGGTTTTAGGTATGTGAATAACTGTAACTCATTGAAATGTGTTAAAAGCCTGTTTGAGTGCCATGCAGGATCAGAACCTTCTCTGAAGTCAAACTTATAAAATAGATTCACTCTATAGATTATTTTTACAACTTCCTTCTCCCTCCTTTCAATTTCTCACAGGGCAGCTTCTGGATATATTATTTTTGATCTCTTTGGATAGATATGAGATTTTGAGTTCCAGGCTGACCTGAGAATTGAAGTAATGAAAAAAAAAAAAATTGTTTGGGTTGACTCCAAATGAATTTTGGTTTAATGTTCCAGCAAAATAAAAAATAATTGTTCACAAATAACATTTTATTCCCTCATTCTGTCAGTAGTAGGGGTAATATGGATTTAGGCATAAATAATCAGAAAAATCTATAAATGTTATACAACATTTTGTAGTCTTTCTAAAAAGATCCTTCAGCATTTTTTCTACTTTATAGTTGAACATCCTAAATACCAAAACTAAGCACAAGGTATGTTGACAAAAGGGACATGATTTTTATACTAAATACATCTTTTGCTTAAAGCTGTCAAATGTATATGCTGATTTACAGTAATTCTTGTGTGTGATCAGAAGTGATCTGGCAAAAATCTCCCAAATGGGGTAATCCACATTTTTCTGTTGGAAAAAAATAAGTTTGATTCAAAACATCACACTCATTTCTACCATGAAAAATTATTTCACCAGTTGATGCAAAAGGCATGGTCTTTTGTTTGTGCTGAGGATAAGTTAGCAAGATAGCTGTGAATGTCACTTTGTTCAGACAGAGAGATTATTTGGGATATCACAATAAAGAAATTTAACCAGAAGTGGCTATTGTTATGCGCCCTCATCCATTACACTGACATTTGTTGAAATGCTGAAAGATCACAATAAAAAGACTAAATATCAAGCTGCATAAAATATATTGACTTATCTGATATAGCAAATACATTATCTATCTGTATCTATCTTATCTCTGCGACTGAGAGAAAGGGGGAGAAAAACATCACTGTTTAACAAGAGCAGTAAATTTTTAAGATTGTTATCCTCTCCCACTACTGGGGAAGTTAATCTAAACCAGCTAAAAATAATGCATGCTTGTCATTTGACCAATGCTAGCAATTAAAATCACACATAGAATCACTCACAAGTTAACACCAGAGGCACAATATATTCAGTGCCCAGAACTGCAACTGTCAGTGTTAATCTATTCAATCAAGGATGATTTCAACTTTGTTATAAAATCACAAAATGAAACTAAAAATAACAAATGCAGCTGGCTTTGCCAGTTCCTTGCAGAAACATATTTTCAACTAATTGAAAGTAGGTCTAGCACTAGCCCATAAATAACTTGCCTCTCAACACTTTCACAATAGACTACAGTGCAGCACTACACAGTTGTGATTATCTGATGAAGGAGAATCACAAGCTATGAGCAGGTCGTCTCATACTTTGTTCCAGCAGATACTAAATAGGTGACTGAGTGGCACCATCAACATAGAAATGCATGTATCTACCAGTCAGTGGCAAATCTGCAGTTATTTGGCATGGTATCACCGAGCTAATAGCACAAGGTGAGTTTTACAGCATATGAGGATTCATTCTTTACATAAAGGTAAAGGGAAAAGAGGAACAAGTCTGTTTCTCTTACTCCTCAGTAGAGTTTGTGAAAGAAAGAAGTGCATCTAGATCTAAGACAAACATAGCAAAACTGTATTTTGAAGTGAGAAAAAAGAACAACAACTGAGAAGAGGAAAAGAAAATGAAGGTAATTTGGAAGCAGCAAAACAAAAGAAAATCTCCTGTGCTAACAAAAAGCCTAGAAAAACTAAAGGAATGTAAGCACTGCAAATCCATATGCAGACCAAAACCAACCCAGAGCTGAAAACTTCTGTGTGACAAATCCAGATCTAAGGATCACTAACGTATGAGAGCAGATGGGAAAAGGCAATCTCATGAGGAGAATGAGTTAGTTACACTGTGGGGCAAAGAAATTTTCAAATCAAATACCAAGGATATCCTTCCTAGACACTGAGGTGAGCAAAAAAACAGTCTGGAGAACCACTTAAATATAACAGAAGGAATGAAGGGAAGGAAGGGAGCAAAAGATGGAAAAACAGAGGGAAAGGGATGTGATCAGCATTGCAAAGGAACACAATGGCCATTCCATGCCTCTGTATGGAGGAAAACGGCCCTGAAAAACGTGGCTGTATGTGGGAAAGCTCCTTCTGTGGGTGAACACTGTCTACCCAGTTGCTGAAAAAGTCCCTGGGACAGATGCTGCAATGCAGGGCCGGTGACCGAGAAGAAAAGTACGTGGCCAAGGGATTATTTCAAATTTGACAATTTAATGTTGGGTCTCTCCCTTCCTCTCCTACACCACGCTGGGCTCAGACAGGAACAGCTGTCTGAGGGCACAGGGAAGCTCTCAGTAATAGCACTTCCTTGGATTTGTTCTTGTACAAAATTTGGGTAAAGGGTTTGGAGGCAACCAGGATGCTGTGGGTGGATAGTCCTGCCTTTGAGAACTTAGGGACCTAAATTTCCTCCTGGGGAACACTGTGAGTACAAATCCACAGCCATTTTAGCTGCCTGCGGAAATGAAGGGATGGAAAGCAGAATACAGTATTCCTAATAGAACAGATGCAAAAAGAATGGAAAAGAGACACCAGGAAAAATAAGTCAGGGAGGGCAACCAAACTAAAATCAAGGAGAAAATGGAGTTAAGGACTGGCACCACAAGAAGCACATAGATTCTGCCACATCTTTTCTTTCCCCACCCTCACCATCTCACTAATGGAGCACATTTCATTCTGTATTCATTTTTTTCTCCATTTCTGACACAATAATGCCATATGTTTACTAAACACTTCATGCCCATCCAAAGTTAGGTCCAGCCCCAGGGACCGTTCACCCTTTTATGTCATACACATTCACCCTTCTGTGGAATGGATGGGAAAATCAGCTTACATGTTTGAAGTTCCTAAATGGCACAAACTGGACAATGTCTCGAAGCACAGGCTCGCCCTTGGGAGACCTCAGGATCCCATCATCGCCATCCAGCATCTGCATGTCACTAAAATCGGCGTTCCCCACCCCGACGATGATGACTGACATGGGAAGGTGAGAGGCATGGACAATGGCCTCTCTGGTGTCAGCCATGTCTGTGATGACGCCATCCGTCAGAATCAGCAAGATGAAATATTGCTTAAGTTGTTGGACAAGAAGTGAAAAATTATATCATTAGTTAATCTTCCAAAGCTGCTTGCCCTTTTCCAGTATAAAAGTGTTTCTGGTAACTTACTCATGGACATTTTAAATATATAGAGCATTTATAGTGATGCAAAGGTTAAGTGCATTTCCCATCCAAACCTCCTCAGCTACTAATTTCTCCTCTTCTGGAGTTTAGCTGTAGTTCAGGTAATTTCCAGGAGCTGGAGGGAGCCAAGGGATGCACAGTGTAGAAAAGGGGGTTTCTAGCTGCTAGGGCTGGGAGAGTCAGGACTTTGGCTGGGAAGTCTGGAATAGTCCTGAGATCCTCACTAGCCCTATTTTCCATCTGCTGCACAATTACTTCTGCTGACAGTTTCCGATTAAGTTTTTTTTTCCCTTTGGGAACCAGTGGGAAGCAGGGAGGAATGGGGTATTGAAGCATTACAAGCCTGTAGCAGAGCTGTCAGGGAGGTTATGACAGTGCTTTGCAGAGGAGCTTTGCTAACAGGCAAGTGGGATGGGTGCAGCCATCTGCAAACTGGAGGGTGACCCACTGCTGTCTGTGGGAGAAGCACCACACCATGGCAGGTCTACTGCATTCTGCAGAGTAATGGGGTCCCTGAGGAGAGCAAGGGCATGGGCACGGAGAAATATATCCATCCTCAAACACATCATACAGAGCCCTGAAGAGAGGTTTTCTCACTCTCTAAAGGAGAGCAAGCAATTTTGTGTACTTGTCATTTCTTTCCCCAAACTCCAAAGCCCACTGAACTGGGATCGCAGGCTATGACATATCTTCACTTGGTAACGGGTAAGAGTGACTATCACTTGGATCCTTTATGAATTGTTAGGCAGCTGGAGTCATTTAACAAACATGCATTAATAGGAAAAATGAACAGGTCGTAGAATTTGGTCACTCTGCACGAGCAATACCAACACACTAAACATTATTAAAGTTTATGTATACACAGCAATATAAACTCAAAGTGTTATGTTCATCACCTCCTGCCATGAATAAAACAAAACATGCAGGGAGAAAACTTTATCTTGAAGACCCATGCTATCAATTAGTTTTTCAAACAGAAAGAGGGGAAGCTTAGGTTTAGAAGAATGAAGCAACTCATTCAATACGACATACTAGTTCAGAGGCAGCACTGGGAACAGAGTGAGCCACCTCAGGATTAGGGGGGTATGGAAATCCAAACATAGCAATTCCCCATTTTAGGACTGGGACCCTAAATACTATCAAGATCCTGGAAACAGCAGTGGAGTGACAATCACAAGCCGAGACTCATGTTTGGGAACTGCTGCCTTAATAGGACTTAAAAAAAGGCTCAGCACATGGAGAAAGCTTGGAGAAAGCTCCAGGCTTGGTGATGAGATGCACACCAATGCACAGCTCTATTCTGTTCCTATATATAGGCATTTTTCTTGCTGCAGTATACAAGTCGTCTCTTACATCCTTTAATCCCACAGCACTGCTCTTGTAAATGTTTCAGACCTACTCGCTCACATACTCTCTCCAATTCTCTCATTCTGCCTTTCTCCCATTCTGTCTGGAAGGCAGGAGAAAAATAAGCTGAATGCATTTCAAAGACTTACATTTAAAACACGATCTATGTTTAAGTCTTTTAGCCCAAGAAATCTGTCATGGGCTTTGTATCAGATGCAGACTAACAGACTTGTCTCCTGATTTCTAAAAGGCACATGATACTCCATGTCAGTAATAGCAAACTGAAAACTGTATCACTACAGTTTTCAAAAGAATGGTTGAAAAAATCCCCTAGTTGAACAAAAAAGTTTTAGTACAGCCTCTGCTAGAGACGTGAAATTGGGTAGTCTGTGTAGGGAAACATTTGAACTCATCTTCTTGTATGATCCAACACTTTAGGGCTTGGCATCTAAATTTTTGTAACCTTAGCGGTGCCATTTATGTTTCCACAGTGAAAAACTGGGTGTGTTACAGTAAAACAGCTCTAAAAGCAGGAAACAGAACAGTGGGGGAAGAGTTTAAGGTTGTGACTACCAAAGCTATAAAGGCTAGATACACTGCTCCAGCCGACACAGACTCAAGCTGCCTTCTGTGAAGGCAGTTAGTGAAAACTGGGAAGACATGATTCACATACATGAAAAGGCCTTGTTTTGATGGCCCACAAGAAATCCACCATAAGAAAAAGGCCAAACACAGCATTATCCTCTTACCGAGGCCTCCTTGGTATTGGTTTCCTCTGATGCCGATTTTGCCACCTTCTGGATGATGGGAGCAATGTTTGTCGGCCCATACAGCTGCAGCTTGGGAAGGCAGCTCTGATAAGCCTCCACAACACCTTGTATTCCTGGCGTGAAGAGCCACACAAAAGGCAAATAAATGTGGAGCACATCACCAATATCATGCTTGTTTAAAATGTAAATAAAAGGCAGGTTCCTAATGAATACATTCAAAATATCACATGATTAGCAAGGACTAACAACCGTATAATTTCCGAGAAGCTGTCTCTAGCTGCCTTGAATCTAGTTTGTAATATATAATTCATTATACCATGCTTCCCCTTCCCAGCAGTTTTTAATGTCTATTGTACCTGTACCTAATGTACCTGTCCAGGTACCAGCTTGCAATGCAACAGCTTCCATCCTTCTTAGTTCAAGGTGTAAGTGATCACTTCCTGATCACCAGCTAAGATTCATGCTAAAAGGGTAGACACAAATTAAAAACCCTTCACACTTCTCTCTCCTCCTCTTCAGATAAATATTTATTTCTGTTTATCACGGTAGTTACCAACAAATTTGCCCTTTGTACTTAAAATCTAGAGCTGTCAAGGAATTCAAACATCTTTTCAAATACCTGACTCCCCTGTGCTAAGAAAATAATTTTTCAGGGTGAATTTGCATAATTGCTCACAGGTTGAATTCAGCTATGACCAAAAGCTGTGAAATCTTGGAAGAAACAGCAGGATGCTTTGCAGTCTACAGAAAAATGAGCTTTAGTCAAGAAGTTTTGATGGAGAACTAGCTATTTTTGGCTTTTTCATTTCAGGATATATAGCCAGACCAGGGAGAACAGACTTCTGCTGACACACTTGACAGATCACAGAATGGAAATTGGTGTTTTCAATCACTGAGAAGAAGGATTTCTTGAAGTGATGCACGTTAGCCTCTGCATTCAGAACTCCCAGCTTACCAGACCTAAAGGATTAGAGGTCTAAAGTTGGAAAGAAAGTGATAGACTGAAGAGCTTTGTAAAGGATGCTGAAGAATGAAATTACTTCAATAAGATCCTAAGCCCGTTTCAGTTTGCACTGAGGCTAGCTCACTCCTGAGGTTTTACTCAACCATGTTTACAGGATATATGGGTGCAGACCTGTTACTAACAAATCATAGGGAGTTGTAATTGCTTTACAACGGTACACCTGAACCTGCCATGAAAAAATGGTGGAAAAAGCAGTCTTCTCTCTTTATAGATAGTTACAAACATATTTTTCCATTGCAGTGCTCACAGACAAAAGAACACGCTCCAATTATAGCTATGATTGGCTAAAACGTAATGTTATGAAATTTCCCTTGGTAATTCCAATGACTAAATTACATACTGCAAAACTGACCTTTTGTTAACTCCCAATTTTAAACCTGCTAAGGATTTCATTACATATACTCAGTGATCTTGCATGAAGGCCTCATAAATCTTCTCTAAGATGATGACAAGATACACTGTAGTTTTTTTCTTATGCATTAAAATAGTATGAGATAAAACTTACTCCCTGCTTTCCGCACAGATTTAGCGTGATTCATGTCAGAAAGTTGCTTTCATCTTAGAAAGAAACATGTTCTAGAAACATAATTTCTTGTTCACTATCTCAGATTAATATATTTTAGAAATAACTACTGTCTTTATATATTCAAATCCAACAGGATATGTGAGTGGCTTACTTTGTAGCTTACTTTTCTGGGACTCCTTTATGCGTATTTTTCTTCACAATTCAACTCTTTACATTTTTTAATGGAATCCACTTTCAATAGCTCTGATGAAATACAGTGTATGCATACATACATATGCGTTTAAGATGCATGTAAAATGCATGCATGTGTAGAAGCCTTCATTCAGATTAGAGGTTGTCACTTTCTTCCTCAGACAATAGACTAAATACTAAGTATAAGACCATAAATATAATATATTATAAATACACTAAATATAAGGCTATAAATACTAAAATTTTCAAGAAGGGAAATGGTAATAGGGGAGGAAAGGTGAGGATATCTGTATTTTATGAATTCCAGTGATCTTCATATGAATACACAGTCCTATTCAATGTAGCATGATGCTTCACACTACCTTGTGCCAGTGAAAGCTCACTACTTCCACAAAGAAAGGGATTTCATTCCTCAAAAACAAATTAGACACATACTTTTTATATTGGAGCCAATCTTTGTTTCTTGGTTTAAAGCAAGATACTCTTCAGCAATTTTCCTTTGTTTTCTGGCAAGTATGCTAAGTATTACAAGGAAAAATAATGTGGTCACTAAGCACTTTATCTCCCTCTCACTCGTGCATCCTCTCTCCACATGATATGCTGGTATTACTGCTCTCTGTGTCACCTAATACAGTGAGAGCATCTAGAAAACAAAACAGAACAATTGGCGGTAGGAACTAATCAAGCGTCCATGATGGGCAGGTGACGAGCAAGCTGCAGCAGATGATTAAACAACACATTTTCTGATCTGTCTCCTTTTCTTGCTTTCATCCAGATGGATATTATTTTAAATGGCATCATTTAGGACAAAGAATTGCTTTTTATATCTCATAGATACATGTGGGAGCACTGCAAAATTTCTTCCCTGGCCTTCTTTCATGCTGCAGCCATCTTTTTATGTCTTCTTAGCCCTAAAACTCCTTTTAGGTGATGGGTTAACTTATCAGATAACGGAGTCCTATGCAAAGAACCAAATAAAGTTTAAATACATAACAAATATTAAATAACAAAGCCAATGCAAAGCTTATAGAACAGCTCCTTCCTTCTTTTTTAACCTCCTCTCATTTCCATTGTTACATTTTATTTTGTATACATAGTATGATATGGATAGTAAGTTTTTACTTGCAGAGGATTTGTCTGTCCAACCTCTGACCTGCTGCTGGCACTGTATAGATGAGACAACCTTTTCAAGTACCAGTCAATCAATACACATCATTATGTAACAATGTCAGCATGATAAAAGAATTAGCCTTGGACTCAAAAGAGGCAGCAAAGCAGGGGATAAAAAAATGCATTCCTTGCATAGAATGCTAGGGCTTTTTTTTTCTGAGGTACACAGAAAGTCAGAAATGTCCTGCATTTAGACTGGGAAACAAAGCTATATTCGAACATACATAATATGCTATCACCTAATACTGACCATGGTTAACTGAGATGTTTTAAATGCATCAGGCCCTGTGTAGATGCCAACGCATCTGTGTTCAGAATCAGGCAAGCTAACTACATTTTAAAATATGATGGTCCAGACAAAATGCTGAGGTCTGTTTTGCTCCCCCACCTCGACTTCAAGTTGGCTCAGAAGCTTACAGGCACATCTAGATGCATACATGTAATTTCAGCTTCTTTTAACTCCATAAAAGCAATGTAAAAAGCTGTGTGAACACATCAAGCAGCTGTAGGACTTATGCCCAATTACATTTCAAGCATATGACCCACAACGGCTGGAACAGCCCAACAACCCAAGCGCAAAAACAAAGCAGGAATGCCCACTGAACCAAAACCAGAGGTCTTGCATTTAAGATGCGTGAACTCTGAATTCTTTTAATGTCTCTTTCCCTTGAATTGCTTGTCCCCTCTTCTTTTCCTCACTTCATTTCTTGAACTCTTAATTCTCATCCTGAACATACCCTGCTGACCATGCCTGAACTAATAAGCCTGAGAAGGGCTGAAAGGAGCAGCTAGAAAATATGAACAGGGAGAGCATTTTGAAACACCCATTTCAGTGTTTGGAAGGTAGCAGAAGAATAACAACCTGTGGATTTTAGACAGCAATGATCATCTGACCAAGACTCTCAAATGAAGTGTTAGCGTGGGATTACTTTTTAGACTGTTTAGAGATTATTGTCCTGTTACTCTCATCTTTTACAAAATATGTGAATTTTGGCGGGAGATTCTAGAAAGACAGCATCAGTCACTGCAGACCTCACTTACAAATACAAGACATACAGCAAAATCTGCTACATGAATCTGGCCTCTGAATACCAAGGATGAGCAATTGTTGCTAGAACACACCAATATTTTATGCTGTGTTAAAACAGCCTCTTGCTGCATTCACTGTCATGAAGGTATTCATGACTTCTGTTATGAAGTTCTCAGCAGTTCTCAGCTGCTGCCCTGACCCTTTGGTGCTGGACATCGCTGGGCTGACTTGCAGCAGGCTACTGTTCCTATAGGTCTGGCCAAAGAACTGGCTCTACACAGAAGGAGTCTTTGATCACAGAGGTGCACAGCCTGCTTTTGCATGTCCTGCCCTTCTTAGCCGCCCAACTTATGATGTTGCTGTAGCTGAAGATCTGGAATGAATCTACAAAACACAGCTTTAGTTTTCAGAAATGCTAGTGATTTGGAGAAGTTCAAGTGCTGAATGTCCAACATGTACTTTCAAAGGGACCTATTTTTTTCAGGAAATTAATGCGTGGCACTTTCTAAGGTTTCTAAAGCTAAGCCTGATGGCTTGGAGTCTGTCAGGTTTTGAAACTCCTAGCTGCTTTCTTTAAAAAACACTATAAAGAATACTCAGGGAATACAATAAAAAATACAAGCACATTTTGCACACAGCAGAGATACGGCAGTCTGTCCTATGTGAGTGTTACCTGCACATTCTGGGTTGTCTTCATTGAAATTGATTGCGAAATCATGAGAGACCTGCAGATAAATGGAAAGAAGGGAAGAAGACTGTAGTCAGAAAAATTATTCCAAGAGGACTTGTGGTTAAACACCCTTTACATTCTTTCCGTGTTAAACCAGAGATCTTTCAAGCTTTCAGCCATTAAGTGTGAAACACAGTCCCAGCTGGAACTCCCTGCAGAAACAAAGTAACAAACCTGGAATCAAACTTGTCAATAACAACAACAAACCCAAGAAAAAATAGCACAAAGAAAAAATACCGAAGTGCATGAGAAATCACGTAAATACGGTGTCAGGATTGGGCTATCAATGCCAGCCACAGAAAAGGGATCTATTGCTGAGGAGATTTAAATGCCAGGTCTCCCTAGCTCAGCATCTCACATTGCAGGAAAGAGAAAGCAGGTTGTGATACAGCACTGACAGCACAAGCTTAGCCCCCTTCTGAATCCTGCATTCCCATGGGTGAACAGTTCCTCATCTGAAGGCCATGGGATTACTGGGAAAATAATTTATTCTCCAAAGAGATCAAGGAAGTCACCCAGACCCACTGTGGAATAATGTAAGAAATGTAAGGAGTCTAAGCTGGTTAAGAAATTAGATTAGGCTGGGGGGACATTAATAAGAAAAAACCTGAAGACTCTGGTTTTCCCTCAAATTCAGTGAATATCCCATTCTCTCTCTCCCTCTCTCTCAATCTGTTGGTAATAAAATACCACAGAGCTATTTTCTAAGTGAAATGACTGTGAATACAAAAATGTTGCTGATTTTCTAGTAAAACAATGTATTGTATCTTTAGTGGCTTGGGAAGATAATACAAGGCAGTGCAAGCCTCAGGTTCCAGGCTTCTTCTACCTGTCTGTCACTTAGAGATCTGCATCCACAGCACAAATCTATTGGGACTGAACCTTTCTGCAGATGTTCTTTCCTGGTTTTAAGGTTTGTTCTTGCCTTTATTTTTTCCAGATTCCTTTTTACTCCTTTCTTTGATCACTGAGAAGGCTTGATTCCTTTTAATCTTGTCAGCTCTGAAGCTCAGTCTCTAAATTCTCCTGTTTGTCTTCAGTTGTCTTGAGTGAAGCCCAACTTTTGTCTTGCAATGGACAACATACATATATATATATAGGTTTGCATAAAAGTGGATATGGCTGAGAGTTAAGCAGGTGATTTGCATAATTTAAAGTTGAATTTAGGTATATCATCCCAGATGCATGAAGGCGTTTATATAGCCAACTCCAATTACACACCTTTGACACTTTATAAATCTCTGTAGGACCTTCAGAAGTGCCAACTGTCCTAGTCATATGGAAAGCAACCTGTTTACTCCCTGTACAATAGAACCTGGATTATTTGCACAAAGAGATTTATTTGTTGGGTATCGCTGTTTCATTTGCTAGTTTAGATGACTTCACAGCACAGCACAGAAATTGGTCTATGACTAATAGACCAATAGATCAAATACATGATTACAGAGGAGGTTCTGTAAAAGCGAAGTGGTGTAAGTTGGCTAATTACTGACAAAGAGAACTTCTCCTAGAGAAATCCAATTTCCCCATCATATGCTGGCCTTGCTCACCACAGTGATGCCTACCATTACTTATTAAGAGGTTAAATAAAGCAGGACTTCTACCATGATAGGAAAGGACTGAAGCAAAAACTCACTGAAGAGTCTGCAGCCAGCTCAGCCCAGCCAGGAGTTTGCTATGTCTGCACCAAGCATCAATTGCCTCTTACAAAGGGTTTTATGTGGGCCATTCAGGCTACCTCACTCAGCCATGGAAGATAATGCTGAAAGTCACGATGTATGTTCCTTGCTGAGCAGGCACAGAAGCGCAGGGCTGTCAGATATGCTTCAGAGGTGCTCCAGAGCTCTTCTGTCCGGCTGCTCTGTACGTCTCTTGGCACACTTTGCCCAGCTGGTATCTACCAGTCTCATGACCAGCTGCAGGCCAAAGGTAATTGCAGCTGTCAAGAACGGTTATGTGTTTTCACTCACTGATGATTTTTTTGTTGTTAAATAGCCTTTCTTCTTCCTTTAGGCTTTCTGTATTTTGTACTAACTGCATATCAAAAGCAAGAAGGATGGTGATGCATGTTTATATATTGCAGGCTGATTCTTCCAACACTGTGCCTCTTCAGTGATTTTATTTCTTTATTCCAAATTCATTTGAAACTATAGCTAAAGGAGTATCACAATTCTTTTCCACAGCTATGAATACAGTATTTTAATTCCACATGCAAGCATGGGCTGGATGCTTTTGTTGCTATACCTTTTGCAGGATCACACTATGCAAACAGTTTTTCTGGTTCAGAGCTATGGCACCCAGGCTATTATTTAAGAAAAATGTAGACAACAGTTCAGGCCAATAAGGAAAGCCCAAGTCTAGTAGGTGTGCACAATGATCAAAAAAATAATACTGTCTGAGCAAGGGCTGCTGTCCTCCCAAAGCAATTGGCCGTCATACACTGTCATCCTGATTCACCAAGAAGTGTGTTAAAATGTATCCTGAAGGCAGGACAGGAAAAACAATGAATGTGCAGAAGTATTGGGTTGTTTCCTATGGTCTCTGAAGAATATATCACAATTTAAACAAGATTTAAGTATAATGTGAAGGAGAGAAGTTCTTTGAGCAGCTCAGTGACAGTTCACAAACCACAAAGCATCACCTGATATTTTTAAAGCAGAGTTTCTCCAAATACTCAGGACTCACTCCCCACTCAGGTAAGTAAAATCAGCTGTGCTTCAACCTGCCCCTGTGCTGTCTCCCTGGCGGTGGCCAGAATTCAAGATGGTCCAAACCAGCAGAGACTTCAGGCACGTGACATGTACTGAAGGTCTTACTGAACTTGGGCTGCTACCTGACAGGACTCCACGTAAAGCCCACCCATGTCAAAAGGTGGTTTGGATCAAACATTCAATACTTTTGTTTTCAAAACAGTGCAAGGTAATGAGACTCCATCCTCTTTTTTTTTTTTAATTAAACATGCAAGGGCTTTTGTGACTGAAAGGCAAACCATGCTGATGACAGAGGATCAAAATCTGGCATCTTTCTGATATTGAATGACACAGCCCTCATGCACTCCCAGAACTGATAAACTAATGGGGAAAAGGAAGCATAATTGTGAACATCTAAAAATACCGAAGACTGGGAAGTCCTCAGGGGAAACAAGAAGACATTTGGCTGTTCAGAAGCAAGCATGTTTATATAATCTAGTAGGGGGGTTTGTAAGACAAACATTTCCTAGCAGTCAGGAAACCTGGAATATGTCAAGCCATGCCAACACAGAATAACTGCTTTACATTAGTACCTTGGACAGAGAACTTTGCAAAGAACTGCAGACCATGGTCTGTGATGGAAGTCAGCCTCACGATAAGGAATGTCCTCACAGAACTGTGATTGTGTCACGGATCCTGGATTATGTTTTGAACATGCAGCTGACCCTCTGCTCAGCCCTCCTCCTCTCTCTTAACATCAATCCATAAAATCAATCCATAAAAGGAAAGGAGAGAGAAATTCTGGAGTGCAGAGGTGATTACATGTGATGAGCCTGGCATTACCTGGGTTGCTGCACAAAACACCACTCAAAGCTTCTAACTAAGGACATTTACTTGCACTTGGCTATGCATTAATCTTTTCCCTCTGCAGGACTCCAAATAAATTATTTAGCAGATACCATCATGCATATGGGATTATTAAAACACAGCTGTCCAGGAACTTCCTGCACCAGAAACATATTATTTCTCAGGTAATTTCTTCAAGGTTTTTAACGAACAAAATAAGTAGCTCTACCATACAGCATGACGTAGATTATGACGACAGCATTTCTGCAGATATATCAACTAAATAAACAGTCTAAAATATTTTTGCTAAGGCAGATTATAGTATTTTTTTTTTACCACTGTACAGTGCCTCCATTGCCTGGGAACATTTTACTTAAGTTACATCGAAACATGTTATTCTATTTTGTCCTCTGCATTTTTTTAAACCCTTTTTACTCTAACTGAACTTCCATTTTTTAAATAAAAAGCTGCTTTGGCTCAGAAACCATGTTTTTCATTAATTTTGCAAATGCTGAATGTGAATGCCTCAATCCTGCAAAGTTGTAGTCTTTCTTTTCCCTCTCTAGATTGTTGAACTGATTTAAATTAACCTCCCTGTCCCAAATAGCTCCTGCTTTCCAGAAGCCTCTATGATGATAGTACTGGGACTACTTGACAAACAATCTGACAAATTCAGCCATATTTAGGAAAGCTTTCTTACTAATTTAAATAGACATTGTCAAAAATCCATGAACAATAGATGCATACAAGCTTAAATGCTGAGATGCACAATGTTGAGCACTTACCTGTGAATAAATTGAACACTATTAAGCCATTGGCAGTCTGAAAATTAAATATGGAATGCCTTCATGTTTTCCAAAAGCTTAAGACACTAACAAATGTAAAGAACGATTGCTCAAAAGCTATTATTTTCAGAATGCTCATTAATCAAACAGTTTGGGAGCTGGACAGCTTGTGTCTCTGGCTAAGACCACATTGTAGACATTTCTGCTTTGCCATTTATTTTCCTTTGTACTTGATTTTTGAGCATGCTGCCCAGTTTCCATGTTTAAATCCAGGTTGTATGGATAAGGTGACAAATTCTGTTTTATCCCTTGGTCTGTTACACATCGTTGTGTTGGTTCTTTTTTGTCAGATTTGCATATATTTTTGCCCTCAAGCTCCTGCAAAGTGTGGGAATCACAAAGACCACAGCATTTTTCAACTTCCTTACCTGTCCAGCAAATCAGACAGTGCAAGTTAGGGTCGTAAAGATGCTGTACTGTTTCTGTAACTGCAGTGAGGTTCTCTCTAGCACCAGTGAATGAAGCTTTCATTAAAAATGCAGAAATAACCAGGACTGTCTTAAAACAAACTGCAAGTTGTTTCGTACCTATTCAGGTGTCAGTCTGCAATTCTTCTTTAGGAAAGAACACTTCATTATTGACAATACACCTGTCATGGGGCTGACACAATTCTAACTTTCTTTTCATTTTCACAGTAAGTTTTGTGCTGCTGTGTGGTTTTTCAGCTCCTTTGAGCTCTGCCTGCTAAGAAATTAGTGTGTGTGGTTCAGCTTTCTTTCCTCCTCTTCACTGTGACCTTTTGCAGCAGTGTCTGAGTCCATATTATCTGCCACCTCTTCACTTTACATCAGACTTTTCAGATAGTTCTTCTCGTTGAAAAAAAATGTGATGGGTTGGAGACACTGCTGTGGAATAACTGGCAAGTTCTGAAAGTTTCGTATGCTAGGAACTCAAGTGGGGAATATTGCTCTCAGAGGTTTATTTAGATCAAGGAGCAGGGTGATGTATTTGTCAGGCTGCGGGGAAAAACGACCATATTGCCGAATATTGCATGAAAGATTTCTAGACTGATGAGGAATGTTATATATGGCATGTCTTGCTTCCTTCACTCCCACAGATTCCTTATGCCACTAAGAAACTGTTGTTTTTCTGCTAACAGCTCTAGTGTTTCATTTGGAGCCGCAATGAGGGAAAATAAAGTCAGTGTAACATAGCGGTGTGCTCTTGAAATGGAAATTCTGTAGAAAGCATATATAAAACCATGTTTTTAAAGGGGTTCACCCTCAAGAAATTAATGAAGAGCCTGCAGAGGTGGATACTGGCATTGTTCTGAAGTGCTAATGTAAAGGGGGGGTGGGTTTTTTTCCATGGGGAATAATAGCTGGCATAGCAAATATTTCTTTTCATGTAGCATGTAGAAGGATGTGAGGACACTGGAATCTTACTAAACAGACAGGTGGATACTGCCCTCCAGCACCCATCCCAGGCTACTGGCAGGAGCTGAAGTCAGTATGAAACCAAGGCACTGGTTTGATGTAACAAATGGACACCTTTCTCCCATGTGGTCTAGTGCACCAAGGAAACCTTGGCAAAAAACTTTAGACCTTGTGGCCAGCCTGAAAGCAGCAGCCTTCAGCTGGTCCTAAATAGCAACTGATCATTAAGTGAAGACATGTTACCATTGATTCATGCTGAATAGTGAGTTACAGGCCTCATTTTTCTACAGATTGTGACCAAGCATGACATAAATTAGACCTGAATCCACTGGATCCATTTACTTTGCCCACTGTTTTTTATCAGGCTGCTTACCTATGGCCTTCCCTCACTGTGTTATTGCCATGCATACATTGGTCAGCTTTCATTTAGACTTTTAAGGGAGCTATGTTATTTCAGTTGTGTGGAGGCTCTCATGGTACTTACAAACCCTTGGCAGTGGGAGTCATTTCTTCCACAGCCCTAGCAATTTGTTGTCTACTGGAAGAAATAAAAGAGCAGCTGCTGGTGTGCAGAGACCAATGTGCTATGAGCTGATTAGATCATCTCATTAGGACTGAAGACTCGAAAGCAGGCACTCTAGATTAAAATGAAAATCTGATTTATCCACATGATGGGGTCACAACTTAGAAGTTCTCATAATGATTCAACCTAAATTTGAAGATGTGAATTATTGCAGTTATGACACTGCTGTCCTTTAATAAAACAAAAGATATGTATGACTTATAATACCTTCGACTGAAAGGATCAAAAGACCATTTGAATAGCATGAGATCTGCAGTGTTGCTGTGGTATCTATAGCGTTACCATATTTTTGCAGCAGAAGATAAGAAGTTAAGGGAGACAATTTGGGAGCACTTTTTTCCTACAGTCTTTGTTACTTTTAATTATATCAGTTTCTTCACTGTTTCCTATGTATCTTGGCTATGTTTCACATCAAACACTAATCATTGCTGGCTTTAAATTAACTTTATGATACCAGTGTTGACTAAATTACTGAAGGATTTTCAGATTTATTGGTCTTGACTTATTAATGCATCATGATGAGGCTGACTCTTTACTCTCTTACAGAGTGTATCTTTCAATTTCGAAGTGCAGCCAAAGCCAAGCAGGGAGTCAAGTGTTGACACAGTTTATTTTAAGAAGACAGATATTTGTGTGGACTGTGTAGAGTATCACAGGGAGGCGCTGAACAATAGCACAGATGACTGTTAATTCCTAATCCAGTTCCAGTTGGACGTGCACATGATAGACACCAAGCTAATTATTTGTCCCCATCTGTTGCACAGGAGGGCTAGTCCCCCTGCAACGTGGTTCTTCTCTTCTTCAAAGTTTTATTACATTGGTGAGTTGATGTCATGTCATTTTGTCTTTGTCATTTTCTGTCACCATTTTCCATAGTGGAGATTAAAGATGTTGTTCTGGCTCTCACGTGCATCTCCATTTACTCTGGGACTTGTTTTGTGTCCTTACACATATGTAATCCACAAGCAAGTAGCCCCATCTTCTTAAGTTTACCCTTACTTCTCCTGAACTTCTCAAAATCTGAAGGTCCCGATTAATCCATTTTCTTGCTTCGAGAGGTTAGTAACATACAAACTCTCCAGGGCAGCTCATGCTATTGGGCAAGACCCTTCATCCATGCATGGGCTATTAAGTTCAATGCAAGCCTCTGACTTGCTTAAGAGTACTTGTCAGGAAATTATCCAAACACCAGTTCTGCCAAAGCAGAAAATCAGTTGATGGTCGTCATTGTACATCTGGTTACAAAGTCCTCCTGAAATCACCTTCTGCCAAGACATGTGTTTTTCAGCTGACACCTGAGATATGCTCTTACAATCAGGTAACGAGGCTGTTGCTTGGGACTAACAAAACTGGTATGTTGCCTCTATGCTCATCTGACCTGAGGCATCAATGCCACCAGCTGATTATTTTGGCTGAGAAAGAGGCAGTTTTGTACTGTGAATTTTGCTCTACTGCCATCGCCAGTAAACCAGCGAAAAGATTTCAGCTGGCACAGTAACATCTTCCTTCAAGCAGTCCTTAGATATGTATGACTTTGCAGCTGAAGGAATTGCAAGTTTTCCCCCATGCAATGATGGTCACCTCACAGATGATGGAACAACCAGCCCCTGGCACACCACCAGGCTGGTACCTTTGTTTAGGACAATCACAACAGTACATGGCACTGTCAGTGATGGCCAGTACTGGGCTTGAAAGAGCAATCTGGTTGTGATCAACTCACCTAGTCAACACTGCTATACAGCCGTGGGTAAGGGGGCACATAATTGTGGCAAAGGCATGGTCATTTGAGAAGTAGCTACTGTGGTTCCCTAATGTGTCTGGTCCTAGAGGCTGCTCAGTACATTTATTCTCCAAAACACTCCCCCTTATATAGCAGAGATGGTTGTCAGATGCTGCAGTTGGAACAGATATACAACAGACACAGATGTTCCACGCACATTTACCACATTAAAATCTATATCAAAGCTCTGGAAGTCGTCTTGGATTTTGGAAAGCATTAACACTGGTGTTACTTTTCAGGAACAGAGCACTGTAAAACACCTTGTCAGGCACAGTCCAGTTTTTTATAACAGTGATTTTTAGCCTAGAAGCCAATGTTGTTAAGACATACGTTGACTTACCTTAGAGACCTGTTTGCAAGACACTTACCGAATTTGCTGTACATCACTACTGTGTTCTTATGCAGGTATGAAACTTACAAGCTGTGAGAAACACACTGGTACATTTTTTTCATCTGCTGATCCATGCTTTATAATGCTGATTGACACACGATCCCTTTCTGCACAGAACTATTCTCACCTGGCCAGTGTTCACCTCCCTGCAGCCACAGCTGAGAGACGCAACCCAGAGCAGGGGACATGACTATACTGAATGAAGTCTGCATGATCAGAAGTCCAGTGCTGCTCTTTCCCAGATAGTATCTGAGTTGCAGAATCCCCAGCTAGTTTTTGGTTACTTATTTGTGCAGAACTACTCTTCTGCCCCACACTACCTCTGCATGTGCAATACAGGATTTGAACTTCTGCCTCTTCCTTCTTAGGTCTTTCTCTGTTGGATGCTCCTTCTTTTACTCCACTGTCTTCACTTCAGCCCTACCAGACTGCATGTTTATGCTCACAATTGTGCCATCACTGTGGATCACTCTCATTTTGTTTTGTTTATAAATACTACTTCTCTCTAGCATGGATATATGCTCTTGTATTCCTCTTCCTGGTATTGAAGATGTCTACCGTGACACAGAAATTTGCCACAGAGCAAAACTCTTCTAAGGTCTTTATTTTCAGGAAGATGTTCAATCTCTTCATCATAAAGCATAGACACTAGGCCACTCACTGAACCACATCTTCCAAAAATGGGTTCTGTCAAACCAGGGCTCGCAAAGCTTCAAAATGTGCTTGGCAGGTGTTGTTCAAAGATTCCATTCTCCTCCTACTAGACTGTTCTCCTCTTACTAGACTAGCATCCATTAACAAAGCTTTGCCAATGCCATGAAATATTTTGGGTGTAGCGCAACTATTTTAAGTCTGACCTCGAGTTCTGGTTTCAGTGAGGTATCACTGGACGAGAAAGCCAGATGAAAGAAAACAAGGAGTAGTACTGTTCCCCACAACCCTTGCCCTGCACTGAACCATTTCCCCCTTATTTTGTGCCTCATAAACCAAGGAAACTAACAAATGTCATTTATGCACCTACTTTGTATTCTGGGGGTATCCTTGCTCCAAATCCAAAGGCTGGGAACATTTTGTCACTGGAAAATAATAAAAAAAAAGAGGAGTTCCCACAGAGAAATGCATTTTGTTACAATAACATTTATTCTTCTGTAAGCATTCATCAAAAGTGCAAAGCAGTGCAACAGTACAGAAAAGGCTTTTAGGTCAAGAGTGTTACACTGCAGACTGGAAGGGTATTGGATTAGAGAAGGAGGGGTGTGTGCTGATGAGACGGAGAGTGATATGGGAGATTTTTCAGATGAATCCCTAGTATTTTGGGGAAGTTAAAATCATTTGGAGAATACTGAGGGATCAAGGTATCTTGCACTTCTCCCACAAATGCAATAACAGGCCTGTATTACCCACTCTTTTGCATTACCTGGCTGCAGCATGAGGGCGAGTTGTCTTAACAGCCTGTAACAAATATATTTCATATAAATACAGATGTGCTTCCCCAGCTCAGAAAATGGGTGTAGTGAAAACATGACTCTGTAATTAAAAGTGTTTGCAAATTTGGGTTCTTACACTTGTCCAGGTGCTAAAGAGACTTCCTAAAATATCTGAAAAGGGTCAGTTTCACACCCCAAGCCTGCAGGTTCTGTAAAGCTTTCCACCTGCATCATTAGTAGTCCCACTAAAACATAAGATTATTTTAATTAGGCATAGATTGACTGATAACCTAGCAAATGCTGTGGCATGGTCAATTTGCTTTCAAACACTACAGTGAGTTTGTTCCACCCCAGCTAGATCTTTAGAGACAAAAATTCCTGATTCAGAGGACCTGGAAACTTCAAGGCTGTTAATACCCTTTCAGAAACGCAATGTCTCACACAGCCCACGTGCTGTCAAGCTGCATCTTCCCAGATGGCAAAGTGGAAAACAACAAGCTGTAAGGAATGTCTCGTCCCTGAGTCAGCAAAGCACTTGATCACACACTTGAGGTTAACAATTCACCCAAACATATGCTTAACTCTAAACACATCCTGAAGCCCTGCTGAAGTCACTGAACTGTACTCCAGTGCTCTGATGAATCAAACCCCTAACAGGTTTATCTGATTTTGCTTACAGGGTTTCAGAACCCTTGGAAAAGTTGAGTTCCTACTACCATTATTGGCATTTTCAAAAATTCCCAAGAGAGGCCAGCAGCTTCAATTTTCTTTGTGTAGTTCAAGACATTGCCACTTCAAGTATCAAGTGGATAATTTGCTTCCCAGACATACTCAAGAAAGATGATAGCACCCATTAAAGCTGCTGGGCTATTCTGTCTGGCATAGGCTGTGAAAGGCACCATGATATTTCTGATACAAGCTAAAGGAAAATGGAAGGGTTTAAAAGAAAGCAGAAATAAGCCCCCCCAAAAGTTAGATTTGCCACCATGGGATAGAGAAATAATCAGATATATGGGAAGCAGTGGTGACTGTCATCTGATGGCTTAGCTCTCACAATTGTTGTTTTGCTACGAAATTTAGTTGCCGCATAAATCTTGGGAGCACAATTCTGTGTACTGTATGTTACACCGTGTGACAATGGATCTTGGAAAGGAAGACTAACATCATTTGCATGGTAATGAAACATTTTTTCCAAGACATATCAGAAATAAAGTAGCTGCTGACATTCGATGCTAACCACCTACTGATAGCCTTCTCTTTGATTAAACGCTCCTGGAAGAGGGGAAGCCCTTATAAATAGATGCAGAGAATTCAGGCACACACTTAGAGGGCAAAAAATAAGCCATTAGAAAAGAATCTGAGGGGAGAAAAAAATCTTGTTTTACATCAATGATTAAGCATGGCTGGATTAGAAAATCAAACCCTGTGGAGCTGCAAGTTAATTTATTTTGGGCAAAAGCAAACGAAGACTGAAAAATAATTTTACTTAGGTAGAACATAAGTGTCTAAGTTCAATAAAGTGATCAAAAAAGCTGATGCTGGCAGCAATTACCCAACCTGGGAGATGCCTAAACCCATACAGTGCCTGCATTTGTACTGCAATGTTTCTCAAGTGTAAACAAGTGTAGGTACTCTTGTATCTGCAGCTCCATCTTCTGCTCTGCAGCGATTTAGAGACAGCACTAAGTGATATCTCCAGCAGCCTGGATTCTCCTTCTGGCAGCGAGACTCCCACGTTCCCAGTCACACAGTGGCACAGTCCCTGCTGTTATTCTGCACTCAGAATACCTTACCACCACAGTCAGGACACCTGTCTTTATGTCTGAATCTCCCAAATCTCCTTTTTGAGCAAGTGCTAGTTACTGCTACCATTGTCTTGTGAAAGAGTAAAGCTTGATCATGTACACCCTCAAGATGGGATTCCATGTGGCTGCTTTACAGAGAGAAGTACTTGAACTCTAGAGAGTCTACTCCTGTGTTTAGTACTTCCTCTTGCCTCACTCAGAATAGCTCCATGCTCTCCTTATTTTCCAGAATTTAGGTACATACCTCTGGTATTCTGATTCAAGCCACTGGGACCAAGGAATTCATTTTCATGTGCTCCCAGAGCTTGATCTTTAACGTAAGATGGGAACCTTTTGATTATCACACATGACATCCCTTGCATAAGAAAGATGATCATGTTATTCCCTGACCACACCTCAAAATTTGTGGCTGACAGCTTTCAGGATAAAATAAAATTTTAATGTAAGCAATACTTTTCCTCCTGTCACACAAAACAAGGTGTTTAGCTAATATAAAGGTCTCACTCTTTAGTGAATACACAGTTTAATGGCTTAGTGATATTTTACAAAGTAACCTTCTCTAGTCTTCCCATCCACCCCTCACTTTGTCATATGAGAAAAAACCCAGCAGCTGAGCCTGCTGCCCTCTGCTTATCCTCCACTACTGAGACACAGCAGGGAAAAAGTGACCCAGAAGGGCAGCCAAGGATTCTCTTGCTTCCAGGACAATCCCTTATGGTATAGAGGCATGAAAGAGCTGCTCTACCAGACTCTGGGCTATCACAGCAGCTTGCAGCAGAAAGCAGAGCAGCTTCCTAGCTTCTGTAAGCTATGTCAAGGGTTAGGCCATCCAGGGACCGAAACTACAGTCAGAAAATGAAAAGAAGGTTTCCTCCTGCCTCAGGGGTGAATTGCATGCATCAGAGACTCCAGCCCTGTTCCCTAACCTGGCATTTCAGTAGGAAAGAGATCTGCTCTAATGACTTTTCTTCCTTTGTAATTTAAACTCACTCAAAGGAAGAAAAGTGAGAACCAGTTTTCTTTTCCTTCATCTTTTTTGCAGGGGCATTTGAGCTTCATTTATTCCAGGACATAGGCCTGGCTGAAGCACTGGGACATGACTATAGACACAGTCTGTTAGCACTCTCCCTGGCATAGTGCTGGCTCCTGCCAACCAGCAGCCCCCAGAGACTTCTCAGGGACAGTGCTGGGGACAGCTGTGCTTGAGACTGCTCCCAAATGGCAGTTTGGGCATCACCAGTTTGTGCTGGGAGGAAGAAAGCTGAGATACAAGGACATGGGCAGTGTCATGCCCTTGGCCTCAGGTTCTTAGATTTGTTTGGTTTAAACCTAGTCAGAGAGTCCTTAGCACATGCAAGGAAACTGCCTGCACTGTCCTGCTGGAGACAGATTGCTAAAGGGACAGGAGAGAAACACAGAAGTGGAAAAACAAGCTGGTTCTATAAAACCTGAAATTTACAAAATCAAGTAAGGAAAAGAGGATCCTGGCTCGGCAGAATGTTTACAACATTACTCTGTCACGTCTACTTCACATTTTATATTGTTCTTTGTTTTACATAGGTTCCCTTGGAAATTAAAACCTGGCATAATTTTCTAAAAGCTGAAGTACTTGACATGAAGATCAGAAAAGCAAAAGCATCGGACTTTGACTTTTATACCTGGTTATATAAGGGCCATGAGTACTCATGCAAGCATAGGTGTACATGGCTTCTGGTACTTTTTCCAGTCAAACAGGCATATATTACTGAAAGATAACAAAGACCAAGCAGATCTAGGTTATACCCTAAAGGTAAAACCAGGGAGAGGGTTCAGGTTCACTGTTCATATTGGTAAATGCAATTAATGCACACAGAAAGGAATTCTCAGGACTCCAAGACTGCAGTCTTCTGAAGAGAAATACAACCAGTTAAAGTCCCTCAGTAACCTCAACTATAACGTAATGCATAGCAGAAAATAAATTCTGAAAATATCCTATATTATCCTTTTGGAACATTGCTAAGTTTCAGACACCCATCCTTCAAGCTATCTAGTGGAAACAGAGGAAGTGCAGTGACAAATCAATACATTAACAGGGGCAGAGAGGAGAGAGATTTCAGTGAGCTGTATTGCACAGACAGGAAAAGAGATGAATAGAGGAAATAGTAAGGTTTTGTAAATTAGTAAAGTGATACAGATAATGATACCTTTTTCTGTTTCATTAGGAAGCCTAGCGTTACTGGAAGGTAAGGAATATGTTTATAATAAAGATAAGGAGACAAACTAAAGAACATTTCAAAATCTTGTCTTGTTAACCACTGGTGCCCTCTGACATGTAGTGTAATTGAAACCTGGAGTCCAGCTTTATTCTGAGAACGATTTGCCATTCCTAGTAACAAGGAGGAGAATTCAGATAAAAGTTTTCCACTGGGTGAAATCAATTAGTCAGATATTAGAGTGTCTTTTGCAACTTCCTCTGAAGCTGCTGGTATAGAGCTAGATATTCACCAGTGTGGCAATACCTGTATTCAGAAAGGAAAAGAAGAGCTGCCAGGACTATGTTGTCTGAAAATTAGTTCCTTTTTAAAATCTAAATTGGGAATCTAAATTCTTAATTGTATGGAGTAAATGCAGGGCGAAAAAAGGCCTAAGTCATTCCATATGCCATTTATTCATTCTGAAAGATGAACTTCTAGCTAGCCACTTACACAGGTTGTTTGGGACTCATTTTACTGGAGCTCATGAAAGCCCTTTGGTATGTAACTATAGATGTGCTTACCTTTAAGCTCCTGAAGTTAATGCAGCAATTTGTATGGATGCTACTGAACTGACCTTGGAGAGCCTCAGCATGAAAACCTGCTCATTTTATGCTGGAGCAACACAGTAGCAGTAGTGGCAGTAACGATGCAGTGAAGTGGGGGGAAAGAAAGAAAGAAACATGGGGTGCAGGGACGGGGGGAAAGAAACACTAAGAACCCATTTTTGGTTTCAAATGACCAAGAATCTTAAATTTACAGCTCTTTGAAATTCTTCCAAGGCATATACCTGACTAGAATCCCTGGATATTAAGCTGTCACTTGCAATTTTGGTTTTGGGTCAGATCAGAATTATCAGGGAGTTATTTTTAAAGTACTATGCTGGATGCAGCAAAATCAATTACTGTGCCTTTCATTTTCAGTTCCAATCTTAAAAGAATAAACTGTGAATCTGCTCTGCTCTACATACTTTTCCCATGATAAAATCAGATATTTTTCCTCTGCTAGAAATAAGTTTCAAATTGTGAAAATAAAAGGGGAGTGTCTGTTACACATGTAATTGAAAAAGTGCAAATGTGAGGAGGGGGAGAAGAAGAGGAGGGGGCAAGGGGGGAGGAAGAGGGAAAGGAGAGAGAGGAAAGGGAAAAGGAAAAGAAAAAGAAGAAAACAGCAAATACCATAAGCAAAATAGAGTCATCTCTAATCTCAATTAAAATTGTCATCGTTCATGTTCAGGGAGTGAACTGGAAGAATATGAGCTGAATTAAGTGTTTCTTTTCTAAAGCGTATGAATGAATCATGTTCCTAAGTGTATTATTTAGTACTTCTCTGAGAAGGGCTTGATGCCAGTAAATTCTGAATCATAACAGCTTACAGGGATTAGCAGCAGTTCCAAAGAAAATACAGAAATCATTTGAAATATTTAAACATTTTCAGTTCCTGCTTTGCAAGCAGAGCTAGGCAAACAAAGGACATGATCTGTATGATCAAATAGGGCTAAATAAAACCATTTAAGTGGAAGGGACCAGAGCCCATGCACTTCACCCCTTGCAGTCTCGCACAGCCACCTGTGCTCCTCCAGGATGGGCCGAGGGTAGAGCCAGGCTGTGGTCTAGCTTTCAGCCTGCCCCAGTCAGAGTTCAGCAGCAGCAGTGTTTTCTCCCCCTAATCTGTATTCTTCTCTGGGGGACCACTATACTGTCACCACATATTCATTGTGTGGTTGTGTCTGGTTCGATACAACCACAACGCTGGTTTTGGCCAGGTTACTGCGTGTTTAATCAAACCTGCACTGTACCTAACAAGGTTTGGCATCCAGTCCGTAATGCAAAAAAGTGATTTTTAATGAAGCAGCAGGAATGAACTGGTTATCATACATCTTGGTTACAAAAGAGAGCTGGGAGCATGCGAATCAATGGTAAATCACCGCAACAGCTACATTGTTTGGTGTGTCGCAGACAGAGAGGCTACACAATCATGTGCAAAATCCTGACATTAAAATTCATTCACTATCTTTAATTACAGCTCTTAGTCACCTTAGGGGAGCTGGAATCTGCTGAATACTGAGAAATAGATACTGTCATGTAATTGGGTTTCAAGAATATGAGGGAATGCCTGTTTCACCTGCGAGGGAAATAATTAATGAAGCAGGGGAATACAAATTCTCTGAAGCTAACCACCGAAAGGCATGAAATAACTAACAAAGCTGAATCCAGGTACAATGGATTTCACTTCCCCTTGTTAACATTAAAAGTATTGCAAACGAAGCTCTGCAGGGTAAAAATACCAAGTGAACTCAGAAATTCCTAGACTGGGGAAAGGTAAATACCCACAGAAAAAAAAAAAAGTCATCAGAGCTTGGGGGAGGAGTAGGTTAAGCAAAACGAAATGGCAGTGAGATGTATTACTTGCTAGAAGGATAGCCTAATAAAATGGCATACTCAGGAAGGTGAGACAAAATGTCAAGCTCCCCTGCAAGATGACAAATAAATTGCAATGACCTGATTTATACCTACATGAATGACCCAATTCAGTAAAATGTGTCTTGAAAAAGAAATGGGACTTTATAACTGGGAATAAACTAGCGAAGGGGATGCTGCAAGAGGCTACACTGAGTTATATTTAACTTCTCCAACCAGGCAGTTTCCAGACAGTCTTATGTATTTTAAGGGGTTGCACATATGTCCGTGTACCTTCCAAAACCTTAACTCTATAGTGAAATGGCATATCTGTGGGATCATATACGGAAAACTGGACCATCACTGAAAAGGTCATTTAATCTCAGATGTTTAAAACTTGACATGATGTGAAGATGACACTGTAGGCAGCAGGCTGAATTCCATCACATAAGGTGCAGATCGTGAAGAATCCCAAACTGAACAGTGGTGGGGTCCTGCCCTCTTGAAACACAAGCGTGACTTTCAAGTTTCAGAGTGTACTGCACTAAGCAACCACAAGAACAAAAGCTTTGCTATGTATGCACATAATTTTGTCCTTTTTTACAAATTACAATGGAAAGGGTTGGTCAGAGACCTTCCTCTGCAACAATTTTCTATTGGAAAATATCTATCTCTAAGGGGCGTGCTGGGAAGACAGGAATACAGGACCGCATTGGCATATGTATGTACATAGGTGCTGAGAGAGGAATTTCTCATCAAATGCTCTCAAGATACAAATGAGCTTTCTAGGATGAGCAGGATAAAACTGTTATAGGGATTATATTGTGATTCAATGTGACCAAATGAGCTGTTGATGTAATTTTACCAAAATCAAAATGACATTAAGTCAAAATGAAGAACACTATCAAAACAAGTTACAGCAAAATTGTAAATGAGATATACTGATGGCTAAACATTCAGCTAGGCATCACTGAATATGCAGGAGGAAATGGGCTACTACCCATTGTTCATCTGCTGATTTGGAATCTCTGATCAGGGTTCATTTCACAATAATTTGGAGGGGATAGTAAGATAGTAAATGGGACATAATTCACAAGAATTGCCTAGCTTTAACTGAGAGCAATTTGACCCACAAACATCCTGTTAAGGTTGACCCAGGCAAAAGGTGCCCACTTTCTGTAAAGGAGGAAGCTTGCATGAGAAGATTTAGAACATGGTGTTCATTTATGGACGGATAGGTTTCCTAATGCGAATAATTTGCTTCTCAGCTATATGCTAATGTAATGGAATAGATGACAAGAATAGTTATATCCTTAACAATGCAAGGAAACTGTCTGAAACTGTGGAAATGGTTGCATTGACTAAAGACGTACCAGATCAGTATCAGATGGCATCAGTGAAAATGGGAAGATAAATTGCTATCTCCTTTATTTACACTTACTTAGTTATTAATATTTGTTTACACAGACGTCCAGTCTCTACAGCAGTAGGTGGTATGCAATTTTAGACAGTTTGTAGGGTTTTATACTTCAAGTCATTCTCTTCAGAAAGAAATGCTGACAGAGAAATCCCAGCTGTACCAGCCTGCACAGTCCCAAAGAAGTGTCAACTACTGCACAGAACAAAGATCTTCCTCAGAGGAGATTTCAAGCTGAATTGAAAAATAGTAAAGACTGTGTAGAAAAGCCCTGCAGAAGGTTCAGATTTCGATGTGTCTACCAGCTGACAGAATGCAGCAGAGGTCTCTGAAAAGCATATGAGGGAAGCAGTCATTTTGCTAACAAACTTGGAAGGGACTGCTCGTGACTGATACACTGACATATGAACTGAGTTCCTGGAAGAAGAGGCAGCGTAAAAGACACAGAGATGAAAACTTGGTAAGGGAAAAGACAGAGCTGTAAGAATTGACAGTATCTGCCCAGATAAAGGGCCTGCAGACATATACAGATACACACACACATATGTATGTATGTATGTACACAGGCAAAAGAAACTGTTAGGAAGTCACCTTCCCAGCACAGTTTTTGTATGAGACTAATTCACCTGTACTGATTCTTAGGATAAAAAGTGGTGATTGTAGAAACCCCTGTGTGGCAGCGGTCTGCAAATACAGGTTCTGCAAAGGCAAATACTAAATACGTGTATGTATATATTATGTAATTGTGCCAGCCTAGGTCCTCAACAGTTAAATCCAATGATTTTCAATCCAGTTTGGTGATTAAAAGTACTAGCAATTCCTTTTTTCCAGTGCAGTTCTAGTCCTGGGTTATCCAAACACTTCGGAATATGTTTACCCACACCTGAGCTTATTGATAAATATAAGCTACAAGTTTTTCTGTATAGGTTACTGTTTTTCTATTTTTCTTCTGTTGTACATCTATGCAAATTTGGACCTATTAAAGCACTAAATAAAAAGAGTCATGTATTTTCCCCCATGATTTTAAAACTTGTTTAGATATGCTAATCAGCGTTTTTGCTTAACAGCCTCCAGAAAGGTTGTTTCTGTAATTAAAGTGATAAAGAGAGATGCTTAATAATTAAGCATATTTTTTATTTATTGATCTGCATGGGTAGATTAAATTTTAACATCTATAGCTCTGTGTAGGAATTTCATGAAATATGTAATGTCACATATAGTGCCAGTTATTCTAGGCATCATTCTTTTGCCCCAGTTTTAATGAACTACTAGTATACTGCTATCTCAACCAAAGCAAGTTGCTGCTTTTCTCCTTAGGTCTGGCAAAATTACCTCAAGGTATTTAATTCAGATCCCTCCAGCCAAGGTAACTCCCTGAGTCTTCATCCACAAACCCAGACATAGACAGCTTCAGGATGAATGACCTGATAAGTAATTCTTGTGGATGAGGCTCTGATTAATAAAGCAGACTGCAAGGTATAAACTCTGGGATGTCTTTTCCACTTAAAGCCTCAATCCAAAACACAGCATTTAAGTACGTACTGATCTTTGTATTTCAGACCAATCGCACTGATTTATGTATGACTTCCATAGCATGTACTGCATTATACATACCTTGTCCTCTTTCTCCTCCCTAACTGCCTTCTGCTGGGTACCTCAGGAAATGTGTTTCTGGGACAGACGGACCTTTCATCTGACTCGTTTTTTTCCCTTCTTAGTTCTGCACCGAAAGGGATGTGCTGGACTGGGAACCCTGGTCTTCTTATTTCCTCCTTTCATTTTTTCCCTTCTTAATTTTCAAGTGCACTTCATTGCATGAGGGAAGAAAGGTTTTATATATGGTTTTCAATCAGAGTGAACACACTTGTTCAGGCCTAAAATACTGAAGAAGAAATCGTAAAGAGGAATTTTTGCATCTAGTCAGCTGCTACTGCAATTAATTGATTGCAGAAGCTAATGTTGAAACTCAGACTGACTTCAGGACTTTCATATCTTTTGTGGAATGTGGCCCAGTTTTTAAATTTTCACTCAAGTACTATACAGAGCTCTGCACATAAATAATTTCTGCACTTTGCAGGAATAATGTACTCTTTGCTCATTAGTGGCCTTTGGGGAGGTTGCCAGACAAGTGTGTTTTACACAAGCAGTTTATTTGTTAACATATGATCTCAGTGTGAATGTCAGTTTTAAGGAGCTACTTGAGTATTTAGAGTTAAGGAGGCTATTTGCTTAAATGAAAAAGGACATTAGTGTCAGGAAACAGGCAGAATTTATCTTCCATGTGTTTGTTTCAAGGGCTCTTGGAAATAAAAAAAAATCTGCAGTATCTTTAAGAGTGAATAAACAGACACAGAGTTTTAAAATAATTAAGAACTAATTTTTGAAAAAGATTTTGAATATAAATAAAATGAAGACCAATTTTATGACATCATTTTACAAAACTATGTGGTCAAACACATGGAATTATGAGTTGAGTGCATAGATCAGAACAGGGATGGCCCATCAAGAATGGGAAGTTCCACAAATATCCAATGCAACAAATGCTTAAAAGTATTTGATAAAATACATCTAACCTTTGTCTTTTCAAGGTATGAGTATTGATCTGACCACACAAAAGCTGATTCTCACACACGTTTGTGAGCACTTTTTATTAATTCAGTGAAGAACTCTGAATACGTGCACAAATGTAAAACTATGTGTAAAAATTAATCATAAAGATCATCCAGGTATATGGGAGGCACTGAACATCTGGGTGTGGGGCAACCAATTAACAATGAAGTTCAGTGAAACTCTTAACTCCATCTTAGTGCCACCTACATTTTCCATAATACTTCAGTGTTTGCTTGAGTCAGACTGAATTCAATGGGATTAGATAACAAGCTCTAGTGTCCTGCTGAATCAGAACAGAGGTTTTAATGCAAAGATAAATATTTAATGTAATATAATGAGATTCTTAATAAGCAGAAGAGAAAGGAAAGCTACTAACTGCAGAAATCAGATTTCAAACTGAAGAGCAGATTTGCAAGTCCTGCCATGGGCTTCACTCACAATATCATCATTAAAACCTGTAAGATCATTTAGGAACTATGTTGGCCTTCAGCATTGTATGCATGTAACAGTATTTATCCTCACAAACAAGCTATTTACAGTCCCATTCCAGCCTTTTTTCCTTTGCCAGAGACAGCAATCACTGCAGAATGAAAGATGAGCTACACTCATGGCTAGTTGGTTGTATTCCAGCACTGGTAAAACAAATCATTAAGATCAAAGGACCAGCCATTTTAATAAACTGTGTGCACTGTTGTTATTGTGACTTATGGCTTTGCTCTGCAGAGAGGGAAGCTATAAAACAGCATAAAAGATAAATAATTTTTTTTTACTGCACGGTTAAGTGTTAACCATACATATCATATGTATGTAAGTATATATAACACCTATATATTATATGCATAACTATATATTTATACACACACAGGTAGAACTCTAGTGTGTATACACATACATATATGTGTGTGTGTCTAGGTATATAGCTCTGGGTGCTTACTTGAGAGATTCACAGCACACCTGCACCTATCTTGGGAAAAGTACTTGTTTTATCTATAGATACTAGTTTTTGCAGATGTTTCCATATTGTAATAATGGAAACAGACTTGCCAGTGTGCATGTATATGTGCTGAGGGCACATCCCAGTACTACTTGGGTGCTAGTTCTTGGCTACACAAGGCAGCTGTGTTGCGCTGTGTGGCTCGCAGGCACGGTCTCCCTGCTGTTATTCAGACAGTACAACCTCCTGCAAAGCACGGGAGCTCCTCCCTGTCCACATGCCTCAGTTTCCTTTTGATGGAAGTCAGGATGTGTGAAGGGGAGGGGAGAAGAGGTAGGTCAGGTCCTGACTTGCAGTCAGGACATGTCCAGACCTTTTGCTGGGACACAGGGGAAAGGAAACGTTCCCTAATGTCTCAGTTTAGCCATAGGCTTCTCTGGCTTACAAAGCAGTGTTGTTCCATGCTGAGCAGGGGGCAGTTTTGTGATATAAATTAAAAGTATTTGGGGAACAGTTGCCATGGAGAACAGGACACATTCAAAATTATTACTATCTAACTTACAGAGTTTCATGGATTCTGTAAGATTCTGGTTCACAGGTCTGATATTTCAACTGATGAATGAGTTTGTCTTTCCTCATATCTGGGTATTCAACCAGCAACAACATCTGCCATCTATCCTCTGAAAACAGCATTCCCTTGAAGGAGCCTCCACCAGGCTCCAAAACAAAAGGGCGACCAAAACCATTGTTCAGAGTTGGTGAAGGTTAGAAGTCCTAAGCCAGCCATAGTGCACAAGAGCTAGGTATAACCTCATCTGCCTTAAATACACTTGCTAACTCATTGTTCAAAGCATGTGGAGGGAATATACGTGCATTTGATAGTGATCAACTGATTTTTTCAGGATCCTGGTTAGGCTGATATTGCTGGTCATCAGAAACCACTTGATTTGACTTCTGATGCAGAGAACTCAACACTGAAATTACTGAGGTAAAGAATAAATATGGAATGATACAGAAGCAGGTCCTTTTAATATGAAACACTTCAGTGCCCAATGATTTTTTATAATTTTCATCTGTTTCTCTATGATACAAAAAGGTGGAGTAGACTTCTCAATTTCAAGGTAAAATTATACCAGTGATATAACTCTTTATATAAAAGAAAGCTTGTGAAAATATTTAAATGGAAATATATATTTCTCACTTACTGCTTCATGAGGTCATCTTTAAACATTCATGAGTCATTTATCTTAAAATTAATTCTTCTCCATGGAGCTGTCTGCTTATTTTACCAAATATTTTCAATAATAAGTTTTTAATATGGTTTCTCCTTTCCAGTATTTCAAATGACATTTTAGACTTGAGTGTTTCTCCTTCCTTTATGATCCATTGCTGCTGTTGCTTAGCCATTGATTATATCACATACAAACTTTATCTTCTCTCTTATGACAAATGTTGTTATAGCCTGAAACAATTCCACCATATAGATAAAGTATTAAGTCTTTTGTGCAGGTGAACAGCTCTTCCATTTCCCATACTATTATCAGATTGGCCTATTCCTACAGGACTGCAGCATTTCTACAATCAGGATAATAATCAAAGTCTATTTCTCATTCTCTGAATATTGCTGATGAAAGAATGAATCTTATTCTTTCACGCTTAACTACGCAGAACAGCACTATTCATTTAACTGTTTCAGGGATCTCTGAACCATACAGATAAATGGGCTTTTGGATGAGCAGGGATTATTCCACTGTATCAAGGGATGTGAGGCAGCACTTAATTTGGAGCATTAATTACTTAGGGATACATTATGTTAGGCTGATATGTATAGAAACGTAGATTATGAGAAGATTTGGCTTGATCAACAGAACTAGAGTATATAAAAGAAAATTTTGGATTTTGAGTGTAGTCTGTCTGTATATTGCTTGCCAATCCAATTCCTCACAAATTACAAATAAATTTGAATGTTTCTAATTACAGAAGTATTTTAAGTAATAGCCATAGGTTGGTTTTTTTTTTTTTTAACAAATATAAAAAAGGAGTCTTTTGGTATATAAGTGTAACAAAAGTACTTAGCATTCAACCGCTGTGATATTGGAATGCAAAAAGCATTGCAAATAACAGATTTTACGTTATTCCAACTATTCTTTCATTTGATATAAATACATTAATCCTGAGACCCAAAGAAAACCACTCCACTTGCCTTGGTTTGGACTGAAATCAGCCAGTTCTGCCTATTAGAGATAACTGATGGGTACACACGATAAAACTTTAGGTAAGAGCACTGCCATCTTTGTGGGCTTATATTTTAATCTTACTAAAGACATGCCCCTGTGCAAATGATGACACTCTGGCTCTAAACAGCCCTTAGGTTCAGCGAGTCCCTCTCTTTTCACTTCTGGCTGATCTGAACCTGGAAACAGAAATCCTGCTCCAGTATTTGAAGCACAACTGGGCTCACTTGAGCAGTTATGGATCTGTGCCACATTTCAGATTTTTAACTGAATTTGAAACTCTTTTTTTAAAACTGTATTTACAGAAGATTTACTTTATAGGTCATATATGCTCATATGTCTCAAGGCTGCAACTAAACACAAAAAGAACTCCTATATAGAACCTGTAGATTATTTTGTGCAAAAGTTTGCTCCTTGTAATTTCTTTTCTTCTTTAGAGAAATTGTAAGTTTTCATTTCCAGTTTGCTGGATTCAAAACATGCAAGTATAAAGAAAAGGTCCTTGCTTGGCATTTTGATGAGAAAGTATTGACCGTGTTGAATCAACTTGCCCATGGGAATGTATTTATAGTGTCACAACTTGAGAGCATGCATAGGTCAAACACATGCCAGAAAGGTGATGTTTCCCTGGGAAAAGAAATTCTGGCTTTTGTTCAGCCCTAGCCCATAGTTCATACAACCTTAGCTGTGCTGATTAGCATCAATAGACATTTTCTGCAGTACAATAGAACTGAATGATGCTGATGATTTCATTTAAAAAATGGCTGGCCATTATTTTTTGTACTGATTGGAATATGCTATATTGAGAGGAGAATCCTGATTTGGGACTAATATCTCCATACAGGAGGGCCTGTGCCACTTAACTACTTCATTTTCTTAAAAAATACACCTTAAGTGATAAAATAAAAAAATCTCTGTGCATAAACCAGCCCTTTTCATTCTTTTCCCTATTTTGAAGGATATTTACCCACTGAATTATTGCTGGTAATTATTAAATTACTGCATAATCACTGAGGAATTATCAGCTCATTTACAATAAAATATTAATTTCCTCAGACTCATTGACTAAGTTTGACCATCAAATTCTTACAGAAATTGAATCAGGGCAGTATTTTCCTCATTATTCTTTGAGAAGACATTTAATTACCATGCAAATGGAAGTGCCTCTGAGCAGGCTAATTGGTATATGCAACATGTAACATGCAAACCACAGTATTAAGTCACTCCATAATTTATACAGAAAGTATAATTCAAATTTGACTGGAAATACCATTGGTTTTTTGAGATCTGGTATTTACATTTGGCAAAGTGGTGGGTGGATGTCTATTACATGTGCAAAGATTAGGAAGAATCATTGTGTAAGATACTATGCCTCACCAACAAAGAAAGAACATTTAAAGGAAATGCACTTGGTAATTAGATTAATAATGGGCAATTAATTTGATAGATGCAGTCAGCCTATTTGAAAGCAATAGAAGTACATAATGTAATCAAAGCATATTTGGCCCAATTACTTGCATTTGTTTATTTATTTAAAGGCATGCTGTATGCACACAGTACAACTATCTTTTAATATTCATTTTAGAAGAGGCTGTAATATTCAACAGGCCAGGAGAAGACTGAAAAAGACCACACATTTACTTCTAAGAATAGACACGGCCACTAAGCAATTTAGGCAACTACAAATTCAGTCTCAAACACAAAATCTCAGGAACACTTTTCTGTAGGATTGGACAGAACCAGACTCCCAAGCATATCAGAAAGGATGTTATCAGCATCTGCAAAACAGACTTCAAGTTTAACACAAATGAAAAATCCACTCAAACATGCAATTTTGGCATGTGAATACAAACCTGAAACTTAACACACATATCTGCCAAACAGCCAAGAACCAGGCCTTTCATTACCATGAAGCTAATCTAAACCCGCTGTCACTCTCAAAAGCGTGTTAAGGTACACTAATCTTTCTGACGTGCAGTCATTTCTCTTAAGTGACTAAACATGGAGCTACTGCAGCTGGCAGCAGGCAGTCATTGATTTCACACTGTGAAAACACTTTCTAAAGACAACTCTGTTATCAAATGTGGTTATTTACCTGTCATAGTCTTGGCAAATCTCCCCAACAGCTACCAAGGCTTTCAAGTACTCATTGGGTTGATAGGGGTGGATGTAGTGCAGTGAGCAGCTGTTCCTAGGATCACCATTTGATGCAGTGAAATCTATAGCTACCTGGAAAAGAAGAAAAGTCAATGTGTTGTGGACCTCTTCTGGGCATAAGTATACTCACACTAAACTCGTATCTTTACCAGAAACAGTATTCTGCAGAGATTGCAGCCTTAAAGCAAAGGTCATTTTACAGTGTACTTCATCAAATTTGAATTAGAACAGTATTGATAAATATGTCTAAAAGTAAATGACAGCATAAAATAAGAGATAATAAAACTAAAAGGGCGTAACTAGGAAAAAAGTGAACTGCATTATTATTCTATGCAGAAAATTATGTTCTAATACAGATGAATCAAATTAACTGTCTCTAGGTTCTCATACTTAATTAAATTATTCCAGCTCAGGTGATGTTCAGGACATAAAAGCTGTGCAGCAAAAATGTCCCAAGAGAGTTAAAAGTCCTACTAAAACTATAAATGAAAACTCCAGTTAGGGACATTTCTTAGCTATTTTAAACCTTACTGTGTCTGCAGTAATAGTAGTATACACTGCCTGCCTGGTATTTTTTATCTTCAAAACATCTAAGCATTAAATAACTGACCCTCCCAATTTCATAGCTGATAGGAAGCTTAAAGGTAAGCTGCAGGGTAAAAATAAAGCTTGAATTCTGCAGATTTGTGTGTTGAAAAGGCTTAGAGAAGATTGTGGGCAGCATTCTACACAAAAGCAAATATTAATGAATCCTCTTAAAATTCATTTCTCCCTTTTAAAATGCTCTTTATACTTCTCACTGAAGGTATACTCTGGCATGCATCTTTGAATCATAGAATCATAGAATGGTTTGGGTTGGAGGGACCTTTAAAAGTCATCTAGTCCTACCCCCCCAGCAATGAGCAGGGACATCTTCAACTAGATCAGGTTGCTCAGAGCCCCATCCAAACTGACCTTGAATGTTCCCAGGGATGGGGCATCTACCACCTCTCTGCGCAACATCTTCCAGTGCTTCACCACCCCCATTGTAAAAAATTTCTTCCTTCCATCTAGTCTAGATCTAACCTCTTTTAGTTTAAAACCACTACCCCTTGTCCTATCACAACAGACCCTACTAAAAAGTCCGTCCCCATCTTTTTTATAAGCCCTCTTTAAGTACTGAAAGGCTGCAATAAGGTCTCCCCAGAGCCTTCTCTTCTCCAGGCTCTACAACCCCAGCTCTTTCAGACTTTCCTCATAGGAGAGGTGTTCCATCCATCTCATCATTTTTATGGCCCTCTTCTGGACCCCCTCCAACAGGTCCATGTCTTTACTGGGCTGAGGACCCTAGAACTGGACACAGTACTCCAGGTGCAGGCTCACCAGAGCAGAGCAGAGGGGCAGAATCACCTCCCTCGACCTGCTGGCCACGCTGCTTTTGATGCAGCCCAGGATACGGTTGGCCTTCTGGGCTGCAAGCGCACATTGTTGGCTCCTGTCCAGCTTTTCATCCACCAGTACCCCCAAGTCCTTCTCCGCAGGGCTGCTCTCAATCCCTTCATCCCCCAGCCTGTATTGATATCGGGGGTTGCCCCAACCCAGGTGCAGGACCCTGCACTTGGCCTTGTTGAACCTCATTTCTTCCTATGATATGACTGTCATGGACCAGAAAGCCCTCTTCTGAATTTTTTATGTTGCTTTCTAGGAATTCCTAAAAGGAGCAACAAGAAACCCAATAGGTCTCATAGAGGGAACAGAGCCATTTATACACTCCCTCATGATTTTGTCCAATGACCTCTTCCTCCAAAATACTCCTTATACCTGGATCTTCAATAGATGCAAATGCACAGAATTCAATTTTCAGTTTTACAGTGCAGTTGACAGGTAAGGGCCTTGCTGAAGGCTGCAAAAAGAACTCTGAAGTCCCAGCTTGCCTCTGCGAATGTGCAGCTCCCCCAGCTGGAGCCTCTGCTTGGTACAGGGAAGACTATTTTACACAGCTATAAAAGGAAAATGAAACATGATGTTTTCATTCTCCCTTAAATAAAGACACAGTCCTCCTGAAACTTCTTTTTTGTTGCTAAAAACTAAAAGGAAAAAATCATACTGGGTCAACCCAACATGGCCTTTCCCCACCTTTTCTGATTTTCTACCTCTGACTCTTGGCTGAAGAAAAATATCTTTCACTGGGCTCTAGTTAGCTTGGAAATCCCTTCCTTGCCCTGATCAACTATGAACCCTCTGCACCACACCGCATTTCATTCAGGAGATATGAGCTTGATTTGGCTTGCAAATAAAGTAATCTTTCACCTCCGCTTCCCTACTCACTGTTCATGCACTGAAGCAATGAGTCTGTTTTCCACATAGATCTTTTTCCGAAAATGATAGCTTGATTTAACTTGAATAAATTAATGGGATATCTCTCATGTTCTCACTCGCATGCATGCATGTAACTGAGGAAGAAAGAAACACTAGTGATTTGTGAAACCTAACGTAAATCCATAGATAATTCTATGGATTAGCTTAGTTTTGGGACACTTATTTTTAAAAAATCTTAGCCATCTTAGTGCGTATTTTCTTAAAAAGATGTATATTTTCTCTGATATTAATTTAACTTTAATTCTTCTGATTATAGAAAGTGCAAAAATTTCACTGTATGATAGGGAAACAGAGGGCATTCCTGTAAAATTGTTAAAAGTGGGTGTTTTCACTGGTAACCCCAAAACAGACATTAATGAGGCTGGAGCAACACACCAGACAGAACTGGACAAATCTTCCTTTGTGTCTGTTAGTCACAGCTAAATGCTTTTTAACTGAAAACAAGAGCACAGCGTAGGAATAAGCAGTGGGTTTCATGAGCTTGGAGAGAAGTCTGTGGCTAGCGTTTGGGAAAGAAAAAACCCTCCCCAAAACAAGCTTCCTTTTTGGAAATGGTCCTTGTAGTAGAGATCTGCTGAGAAGCAGAAAATATCCTAATATCCTGTGATGAAGCCTGTATGAATATTTGTACTTGGATGCCCTGTACTTGACTTCGGTCCAAATCTCTGTCTGATTCCCAAGGGAAGGTCTTTTAAGAAAGATGTTCGCTCTTACTTGCCATGATTCCAAAATAACAACGCAGAGCTCTGCTCTTTTAACATTACCCCACAGTACCAAGATCTTGTGCAAATAAGTAGGATAAGGATTTGTAAAACCAACATATCACAGAAGCTAGGCTAATATCACAACTGACCTAATCTTGTGGGCAGCAAGTAGGAATCTTTCCTGCAGTGCATACATTTGATTTTTATCGGTGTATCTTTAAATGTATCAGTTCAAATGTACCAGTCATCTTCCCACAGCTAAATAAGAACACAACACAGCAATAACTACACTCATTACTTTTTTTCCTCAGCCTTGTAAAAGGGCGATTTTCATTGCACTGAAAACATCCTACATAGCTTGGACCTCCTGCTAGATCTGTCAGCAATGAATCAGCCTGTCCAATACCGTGACCTCTCTAAGAGAGAATCTGTCCAATATATCTTTCTATTACAGTTCCTTTTGTGCATGTTACACATCCTTTCTGCTGTATTTCCTAAAGTGATGAAAATGTCTTCTGACTACAGACCCATTTGCACTGCCAACTTCTGAACATTTCTTCTGCAGGAGGGAACACTGTCTGATAAGAGATACAGCGTTTTGCAATAAGCAGTGCATAAAAGTAGCAAACTGGAATCAGCACCATTGATCTCTATAGATGAAAGCTTCTTAATAAATGGTTTTAAAGTGAAGGAAAAGTTTACTTTCATTTTTCAGAGACGTTCTTTCTTACTACAAACTATGTTCCTACAATAGATACACAAAGTATCCCAAGAACACACAGCATGATGTTACCAAAACCTTCACTAGTGCCTTGACTTAACAGGTACATCATACTACAGCTTTTTGTTGTCAAATGCATGCTTAGCATCCCAGTTTCCCTCCCTCAGCAAGTGCCCTTTCAAATCACAGTTGTATCGTACTGCCTGTACACAGCATGAACTCAGTAGAAATGTCATTAAGAAAACAACAACAACAACAACAATACATGTGCCAGGAGAATTTCAAACAATTCCAGATCCATTCCAGTTAAAAGAAATGGAAATCTGGGATGGTAGAAGGAATAGGCCTTCTCTATTCCAGTGGTCTGAATTAACCAGATTAGGACTAAGTGAAAAGGAGATTATATGACGTGTGCAGAAAACAAGGGAGCATTGACTGTCTCTCCAGTAGGCTGCACCCTTTTGCTTCAGTGCCCACTGGAGAATCTCTGATACGTTTCTGGAAACAACAACACATCTCACAACCGGTCTGTGCTATCAGCACTGGGGACTGGTGCAACTGAGGTAAGAGGAAGTAAAATATGCAGACAGTCAGCCTGTGATGATCTCTAAGTAGAACCACTAGGTTAGGCATGAACAGAGCTATAGGCACAGAGACATCCACAACAGCTTCCCCTGAGTCCATGTAGGTTGAAAACTGATCGTGATGAGTTTACACAATTTATTAGCTGGTGGATTTACCATTGAGGTCAGCAGTAACTCTGGATCTCTGTGGTTCACAGTATAATGGATCTTTCATTTCCTTTATGTCCTCACTGCCCGTCCTTGCAGATGAGTTTACCTAAGTTTCCTATTACCAATGGCTTTGTTTCATTTCAGCAAAATAAAATATTAAAATAGTAAAATGTAATAGAAGCAATACTATTAGTCAGATACATTGAGAAATCCATTTTAACACAGCAGTTTTCAACCTATGGTTCACTAAATAGAAGATCTGTGAGAAGTAAATAAAAGGGAAGCAAACTGCCACGACCCTTCAGTGTGCTGTGTAAGGACTTGCTCTTCCATTGGAAAACATTTAGGAGGAATCCAGAAGAGTTTGAAAAGCACAGCTGTAACATAATAATATGTATATCCCTAGACACTTTCTAATGGTTACAATGCTCCTGTGCTTGTGCTAGACTTGTGGGAAATGAATATTAACCAGTCTTTGCATGTGCTTAAGCACCTGCCCTGGTTAGAAAAGGCTTTTAAATATTACTTGAAGACATTGCTGTCTTTCTGCTGATGACCTTGAACACATTTGTTAATTGAGTTCTTCCAGTCAGTCATATTTTTAGGGAGGAAATGCCAGGAAAGAGAAATTAAAGGGGTTTCCAGGGATTGGCGAGTTTCAGGTTTGGAGGAGAAATGGGCATTGCAGCCATGTGGGGATAACAGAAGAAGAAGTCGGGTAAGGTGGAGAGGTAATTACACAGCATGCTTTGCTTGAGAGAAGACAACTACAAAGATCTTTGTCCACTACAGTAGGTATTGCCTTCAAAACCAGAAATAGGGTCCTCAGTTCTAGGTGTTATCCAAGGAGTTTGTGAGGTGTACTGGCAAAGTGCATGTTTTACAGCTCAGAAATTTGATTCATACACAAGAAGACAATCCATTCCTGTCTAGAGCTGCTGCTGTTGCTGGAACTTTCTGTTGGGACAAAAAAGCTTTCTTTTTTTGACAAACCATTTTGGAAAATGAAAGCTTGTCTGGGAAAAGTGAAATGGAACATTTCAGTAGCATCCAATGTTTGATACCTGATACCTGGGAGCAGAAACAGGGTAGGGTGCTACAGGAAAAAAAAAAGATCTCCAGAAGAAGAATATTACCCTGGAGTATTAGATTTTATCCTTCTAAGTGCCATGAAATTAGAAGTCACATAAACCAGACTGGAACTGAATCACAATCTGTATTACTGTGCTGTGGGAAATACAGATACGTTATTTTATTTTATTTTACTTTACTTCATTTCCCAGATTTGAAATACCAAAAAAAAAAAGGGGGGGGGGGAATATCAAAATCACACAGCATTAAATGTGTCTAAAAATGATTATTTGGAAATGCAAAATATTGTATTTCAGTTTATGGAGAGCTCCACAAATCATTTTATCCCCTGTTCCTTGAACTGAATAGCTTCTGAATTCGCCCTAAGTTACAACCTTGTCCCCTGTAGTGCCATATTACTGCTGGCTGTTACAGCTGAGGTACAAATCAGCGTTTACCCTAGCATTTATGCCAGACTGACAGAGAGAGGTCCCTGGCTGGACTATCTCTCTGCCTGTGACTTTCTGTATGGCACCATTAGAGGGGAAACAACTTGCTTTAATGGAGAACTCACTCTGGAAAGGAAGATTGGCCCATAGGATTGATGAACAGGACATCTAACATTTAAGTAGCTAAAGGTAGGTGAGATGAAAACCCTCCCTGTGACACAGGCCCAGCAAGGGAATTTATCTGAAATTCTTGTGAACAAACTGAGGCTCAAAAGGCAAAGGCCAGTCAGTAATGTCACAGGGGCTAATTCAGTTCTCCATCTTTTGGGACTGGGTGCAGCTCAGATGGAATTGGTGGGACTACACCAGCTTAGCTTCTCACCCCTGTATGAAGTTGTCTCTACTTTTTGCAACGTGGTTGTCATTGCTGCAAAACAAAAGTAAATCAGCATGTGCAAGAAAACTCTTACTGCATTAGCACAGTTTTATTTTCCAGGCTTAATACATTTTGCAAGAAGACCTTAATAATTTACCAAGGAGTGGCATGTAAGAATCATTTCTCTGTGAAAGTAATGAATCAGTATCTAAGAGGATTCCCTTTCTTTAAAACAAGTTAGAGAAGTAAGACACTTACTGTAAACTGTATCTGGCAGCCTCCCATGATATAATCTAAGAAAGAATGCATCTTGTGGATCTGCAGACAAGAAACCAAGACATTCAAATTAGCTGTGTACTGCTAAAAGATCAGAGAACTGCCTGAAAAAAGTAAATTGGAAGGAGGAAAGAGACCAACTGAAAATAAGGTAAAGAAAGCAAGCATTAAATATAGTTTGAGACAGAAACAAAAATGTAAGCAGAGAAAATATCAAAATTCTAAAATTACAGAAAGGAAAATTCACATCAAAAGCAGAACCAAGCTCTGCTCCTTCTCAGTGGGAACTCAGTGAAAATTTTGCTATTGGTTTAGGAGGAACAAGAGCAATATTGTAGAAATGATGGACGCATTAGAAGGGAAACACACAAAAGGCCAGTTGGCAAGCCTGTAGGTGCAAAAGTTTAGTACGGCCTGTTCCACTGCACAACAGCAGGGATAGCAGAAGAGAAATGAAAAAGGAGAGTTGGGGGCAGTCAGCTTACTTTTGGGATTCAAGTCCTTGTCTTTACTTTTTGTAGCGGATCAGTTTCTATTGCTATTCTACAGGCAGTTCCACTTTGTTGTCTACATTTCCAAACACCATTTAAAATATATTGCTGAGAGCTTAGTAAAGAAACAGCCGAGGAACAAAACACGTATTTACCTTGCACTGGTTAAGGATGACAATGCCTGAGTTCTTGTAATTCTTCTTCTTTGCTTTGTACTTGGGGTTAATGCATTCCCATTGTACCTGTGAAAAACGGCAGTCACTGCTTGAAGGAAAATTTATGTACAAATTGTATAATTAACAAAAATAGCACTGTCTGATTTCCACAGTTGACTAAATCCTATCAAATAAGGGTGCACATAGAAGAAAAAATGAAAACCATTAACTACACAGAGAATGATCTTAACAGAAAAAGGCCCAGGGCAAACATCTGTCTTCAAACATATACGTGTGGACACAGCACTGAGAGCGATATCCAGATTCGTGTATTGTCGTCTTCTAGTCTTGTAGGCTCAGGTGTTACATAAACAAGATTGAGAATCTTCTGAGATCATTTAAGAGGAGAAAAAAAGAGGGAACTTAATACAAATGAAAATACGGGAGGGAGCAACCTGATGCATTGCATTAACTACAAAGCTGCCTATGCAGTAACACTGGTGTTCTGTATTAAACTCATGATTAGAGAAATTCTGATCAGAGATTCTCTCTCTCTCTTGAAAGAGAGCAATAGTTTCTCCTTTAAGTCTGATAGTAAAATAAAAAATTAAGAAAATCACTTAAAAGTGCACAAAGATGCAGTTAACTAATTACTGATATATTTGAAAATAATCCCTAAGAATATATTAAAACCCTTTTTTGGAAATGTTCTGATTAGTTTTATTTACAAATAGTTAATTTTACAGCAAAATAGTCCTATCTTGTTACTGAAATACATTGTCTTGTTCCCATCATAACATCTCCCAGAGTCTTACTAATTTCCACTTCAAATGTTCTGCCCTTCTCTGGTTTCAGGCAGACTGGTAAGGCCAAGCTTTCGGACCCTGACCTCTAATGAGTACATATTATTCATGCCTTTTACTGCAGGACTAATATATATATTTGTACATGCAAGTATCTATTGGCATTTGTAAATCCAGATTTGTATAGGTAATGTGTTATTAAATATGGTTAAGAACACTACTATATCCTTTCAGGGCATTGTTTTCAAGTGCTGGGAGAAAACATGTGAGCTGCTAATGTTATGTTGGGTAACATAAAGAATGTATCTCCAAAGGGAACCAGGATGGTGTATTATCTAAAAATCCCTACTATGACATTTTGAAATTAAACATATCTGTCTTAAGTGTTACAATACTTTGTCTATAGTGAAGACCTTCATATAAGATCTGAGCAAGGTGTTTGAGCACGTAAAATAATTTTTACCTTATGAACAGCCCCAGCAATTTCACTGAGTTTCAAACCTTTGCCAAACAGCAATTACTTGGATGTCTCTGAAGTATTTCAAACTTAGAGCTTTTGTCAAATGTCAAAAAAGGGAAGGCAAAACATATGGCTTTGGAGCAATAAGAGACCTTTTTTGCACAGGAGAGGAGGAGTATTTTCATCCCTGTGTTACTGGAGACAGGTGACAGAGTGAAGAATGGGAAAAGACAAAAAATGTTCCAACTACAGGAAGCACATCTGCCTGCTCTCCCAGTTAGCCTACAGCTCAATTATTTGTCTTGCGAAATGAATTTTCCAACTGAGAAGTCAGGCAGACACAGGCCCACATGTTCAGGGGAAATCCTCCATAAACATTTTTTCTCTACTCAAAAGCAGCAGTTAGGCTTAAGAAAGCCCTTCTCTCCAAGTAAAGAGAGCGCTCTGTGACACAACGCCAGAGTGCAATAAGCTCATATTTGGGAAAGCAATCTGACAGCAAGGCAAAAGCACTGCCCACTCGCATCTTGATACGTTGCTGTCTGGCAAAATGGTTTAGGATACAGTTGTCTCCAAACTTACTGGAAGCACTCCTACAGAGAAATTGTGCTGTCTATATATTATAAACTGTAATATATCGAATAGAGAGGAATAATAGGAGTTGGGATTTGTGTTCCTCCCTTTGACACCAAACTACACTGGAGAGACGTCATTGCTTTCCCCTGAACATTCACTTCCTTAATTTTACCATCCTCCAACACGAACACTTTTCAATGTGTATGTTTAAACAAGGCCTGACCTATATGAACACTTACACTATGCAAACAGTTCCTCTCCTCGGGAAAAGGATTATTTAAGCCTGATAAACCTTATGTTCATGTAATCGGTTTCTGGAAGTTTACACTATATAAGGACCGAAGTAGCACAAAACACTACCTCAGGGGACAAAAATCTGTGCCTGTGGCCAGCCTCTCAGCTTCTCTCTGCTAACTGTAAAATGCAACTAGGAATGTTCACCTACCTTTGCAATGCATTTTGAGACGTATGGGTAACAATTCTCAGCAACTATCCAAAGCTCATTAAAATATTCCATGTGCAAGTCACTAACATGTCATTGGCTGATGTAAATAAAGCAAAGGAAAGAACAGACTAGCTGTCCTGGTTTCGGCTGGGATAGAGTTAATTTTCTTCCTAGTAGCAGGCATAGTGCTGTGTTTTGGATTTAGTAGGAGAAGAATGCTGATAACATGCTGATGTTTTTAGTTGTTGCTGAGTACTGCTTATGCTAGTCAAGGACTTTTCAGCTTCCCATGCTCTGCCAGGTACACAAGAAACTGGGAGGGGGAACAGCCAGAACAGTTGATCCAAACTGACCAAATGGCTATTCCATACCATATGATGTCATGCTCAGTATATAAACTGGGGGGGGTTGGCCGGGGAGCAGCGATCGCTGCTCGGGAGCTGTCTGGGTATCGGTTGGCAGGTGGTGAGCAATTGCATTGTGCATCACTTGCTTTGTATATTATTATTACTATTATTATTATATTGTTATTATTATTATTTTACTTTATTTTATTTCAATTATTAAACTGTTCTTATCTCAACCCAGGAGTGTTTCTCACTCTTACTCCTCCGATTCTCTCCCCCATCCCATCAGGGTAGGGGGAGTGAGCGAGCAGCTGTGTGGTGCTTAGTTGCTGGCTGGGGCTAAACAACGACACTAGCAAATTCCTAGAAAGTAGAAAAACAGAAGGAAGAACAATTTTGCATCTATTAAATCTGTTGATGTGATAGCATAAAGAAGGGAACAGAATAGGAGAGGGAGAGGAGGAAGAAGTCCTTCCCCAATTCATCGGCTTAAAAAACCAATAAGATTGTTTTACATAAAACTCCCAATCTTCACTTACCCACCAAGACGGCAACTCCCACAGTTCGAGCTGAAGATGTGACAAGCATCATTTGAAGGAAATTTCCTATACGGGCCTTGTCACATCTCCAGCTCTTCTAAAGGGAACAGAGGTCAGAATACAGCTCTAAGCAGGTAAGTAATAATGAGAAACAAATTTCAAATATTTTGCTTGCACTGTGAGGCCAAGCTCAATTTTCAGTCTGTTCCTGTGTTCCAGTATTGATTTGGTATCTGACATGGTTTTTTATTGATTCATTTTTGTCTCTTAAATTGACTTTTCAGTTGAGAAGAAACTAATGCAAGAGTCTGTAAGCTGACACCAATGGTAAACATTGTGAAATTTGGATTCACCATCCTGAAATTCACTTAGCATTTCCTCCAAATGCCTGGCAGCTCTGGGCTATGCAAGCTCTTTCCCTGTCAAACCACACAGTGAATCTGAAACGGAAAGCAACCTGGTTTTATCTGTCTCCTGTTAATTTAATATAAGTACTGTTGCAAATGTCAGTAATGAACCCCCAGACTATACTGCTTTGGTGTTTCTTTCATAGTCTGAAATTTAAACCGTGTTCAGAATTTCTTAATGTGAAACAAATTCCATCCAGTTATTCTTCAATGAAAGTCAGCAAACTAATGCTGACACTTGTAAGATCCTAATCCTCTCTTTGCTGTAATGAGGAGATGCAGATCCCTCAGTGGGAGATGTTACTCTCTGCAGTGAAGGATGATGCCTTCGCAAACATTGTTACCCCTTCTCTTACCAAACGTCTAGAAGAGAAGAGCAACAAGTGCAACCACCCATGCCACACACCAGCAAAGAGAAGTGTAGGCAACCATTGCAGAACTGGAATTTGAACAGTATGTGGCTACCAAGAGCGCAAGCTATTCGGAGAAAGAAATGAAGGTGTCAGGAGAGTTTCATGTACACTGAGGCAAGAGATACAGAGCAGTTTCTTTCTCTGGGACACTGTGCTTGCACACCAGGACATCGGGTACTCCTGTGAGGAAAGGGCTAGAGAACTATGGCAAAGCTTGGGTTATCATTAGCATGTTCTCTTGCCTCCCCTGCAATTCTTTTGTTTGTCTCTTGTTCCTTCATGTACAGCTGCTGCAACAAATTGCATAGTTTGTAAATGACAAAGAAGGCATCACGGTCTAATGGACAGGGCGATAAAACCCAATCGATAGCAGGCAGCATTATATCCTGCATTATCCCTTTCTGATGCCTCAAGAAAAGCGAGTCACTTTTAAGCAAACTGCAACTCCTCCTGCCTGAAAGGCTAGTTTATTCCTGCTGTCCCTTCAGGCAAGAGGACAGAATGTTTTTTTTTTTTTTTCTCCTTCTGTCCCAGAAATACATCCACCATGGGAGAAGAGCTGTTTTTAATCACTATCAGAGGTTTCCTCTGGAAACATGTACCTGGGGAATGAAGTGAAAAACAAAGCGTTTTTTGTTTCCCCAGCCAAGGCCTCCAACCTCATCTGCACTCCTGAGGTTGCACCACTGATTGCCTAATCACACGGATGTGGCAGGTACCTGACATGGCTGCATCCTCCTCTGAGGCCTCCGTTGCCCCCTCTGGGGCCAGCAGTAGCTATTGATGTTGCAGACAGTCCTGGGTAAACCTGCCTGTCTCCTAATAAAACTAGACATGGAATTGCCCACTGGTGTGAATAAACTCCTTGGCTCATTACCAAAGGCTTAAAAGTCTCATCCATGCTCAGTTACTTGAAAAGCTAGCTGATGCAAAGGACCTGAGTTAGGATCACAGTCAGATATCTGGACAAATGGGAGAACCCAGCTCAGATCCTTTCAGGACTCAATCCAATCTTGTGCACCTCAGCAGCCCTCCTTGCCCCTCTAAAGACACCACGAACTTGTGGGAATGTCAGTGGAGGTGGTAAGTACAGTAGGGTTTCTTCTTCCCCTTTCCCTTTTCTGTATGTGTGTATACACACGTGTCCATTTTTATGTAATACAGGAACAGATTTTTCCCTTACGTAACTCCCGTGCTGCATGGGGATCCAGGTGGCTTACGTTTCTATGACTTTTTTCCCCCCCAAATCCCTCTGGTTTTATTGCCTTCATTTAAAATAAAAAACATTGTGACTTTTTTCTAATTAGTGGAACATTTCTCCTTTCAACTATGAAAAGCTTTAATAGTCCTTAAATTTCTAACAAGCTTTTCTAATTGGTTTTCAAATGTTTGATAGATTAATATTAGAACACCTTATAAAACTGCCACTGTATGCACATATTAAAAATATACATTATACTTGGATATATATATACATATATATTTGGAACAAATCCTATGCACACAATAAACTCAAAGTATTTATTAGTACTTCACTAAAAAAAAACCCTCACAAATAGGGATGAATTTGTTCTTACTGTGTTTTCTTGTGTCAAGATTATGGTGAAGGAGTAAACGATGAATTTTGGAATGGTGGAAAATGTTAAATAGAAGGTTTAGAAATGCCTGCTTCAGTTGTGCATTTGAACAACAGGATGTTTTTGTACCCTTTTTTTATTGGTGGTCAGTATGACCACCTAGTAGGCTAGGTGGCAGAATATAACTGTCTGTGACAACAAGGTAGTTATTATGGAACAGAAACACACACCAAGCTTTTATCCTGAGGTTGCTCACAATCAGGAAGTCTTCTTAAACAGCATTAATTAATTTCACCTGTACCACCAACCAAAGACCAACATATTTTCCCAGAATTCAGTCCTTTCAGTCATTGAGAAGCAACTGTCACTCTGAAGGAGTCATAATTCAAGACTTCAAGACCTGTGAATCTCACGCAGGACCTGCCACATTTAGGAAAGAAATTCATAAACTACTCACACCATTCCTGATCAAAACAGGTGATCAATCATTCAGAGAAGGAATCTTCTCTCCTTCCTTCACACACTACTGGTTCAACCACTAGCAAGCTGCCAGTGCTAGATTCACCACATTTATCTATATGATGCCTGGTCTCAAACACAAATTCCCAAGAAACCTCACAGTGGAGGCAAGCCAGCAAGCCAAATACAAGCTCATCTGATCAGAAGCTGACACTCAAAACTTGGGATAATCAGTACCCAGCCCAGGGATGGAATTGAAAGTCTTAGAAGCACCACCACCTCCTTTAAGTAAGTAGGCGACATACCCATTCTGACCATCCCAGGTGGTTCTGTAGCAGTTGATAGATTGTCTACAACATACTTCTACCTTGTGGCCAAGAGGGGGAGGTTGAAGAATGGGTCAGAATACTCTGTGCTTTCTGGAGGACAAACTATGTACAATTAAAAGGCGACTTCAAGATCCTTGCCAACTCCTCCCAAATATGAGGTGAGCTGATGAAATGGTGACAAGTACTAGCAGTTCACAGATGACACACAGTTCTTCCTGCTCACCAGCTATGTTACTCCCACCCTTATTGCTTAATGTTTTTACGACAACTTGTGGAGCTGATACCAACTAATACAGATGTTGCTGTTGGGCAGAGAGGGAGACCCATGCCATTGGTGTAACCTCCTTTAAAACTGCACAGATTTGCAACAGGTACTTAGGGAGAGTTCCTGGATTCCCCATCAATGATAAATCATAGAATCATAGAATCATTTAGGTTGGAAAAGACCTTTAAGATCATCCAGTCCAACCATTAACCTAACATTACCAAGTCCACCACTAAACCAATTAAGGGTAGAGTAGCAATTTCATGTTTCCTGGCTTGGTGGCTGGATTATTTATAATGAAAGTAAAAACTAGGAATCATTAAGGTTGGAAAGGATCTCTAAGATCATCAGTCCAATCATCAACCCAACACCACCATGCACACTAAACCATGTCACAGAGTGCCATGTCTACCCGTTTTTTGAACACTTCCAGGGATGGTGAAAATGTTTCCTCCTATTCTTTCCCGTTGCCTGGGAGAGTGAAAAACCCTGGCTGACAATCACTAGGGTGTTTTGATTATTTTTTAATTATCTTTTGACAGAGCTATAGCAATGTACTGTAGCTGGCCATAAAGTCTACTGCACAAAAGAAAATACAATCAGAATAAAAAGTTTCACTGTGTCTCCTTAGCAACTTAAACAGGGATGTTAGACCTGAGTTCTGCTCTTCACACTGGCTTCCACAGCATCTGAGATGAAATTCCAGGTTTTGGTCCTCATCTTTGACATTCACTGTTGTGATGCTATGTGAAAGAATGCTTAACACCATGGGCTGAAGGATGTAGCTGGCAGTTTTATTCCTCTGACTGAAAGGAGTACTACATGGAAAACAGAACATTTTCTCGTCTGAGGCTATGAAAAAGTCTCTTCCAGGAATGAAGGACTATGTCTAACCTACTCATCTCCTCACCCACATATAATTACATTTCTCTGATGTGGCCTTCCTTATTATAAATACCTAGCAACATATCTACTTGAAGGCAAAACGCCTTCCTCCTCCTCTGCCATTCCCTCAAGGTTTACTAAACCCCCTTTATTCTAAGTAAACACTCCATTGCACATGCTTTCTCTTTGGGGAGAATAACACTGAAGAAAAAAAATGGCAAATGCTAATCACATTACTTAATGTTGCACAAAGGATGTTGAGACAAACTATGCACTAAGATGTATTTATGGGGTCCACAGCTAATGGCATATATCACCTTCAGCAGCAATAATTATTGCTAAAGAATACAGAAAAAGGAAATATGATGAGGGAGGGACAGAGAGAGAAAAAAAAAAGAAAAAACAGAGAAAAAGGAGAGAGGACGAGGGAGGGAAGGACATTGGGAGAGAGAAAGAGAGAAAGGGAAATTGCTCTCTGGCTCCAGCCAAATGACAAGTGACATAGTCTCCCACACAAGTAACCTCTCCTGTACAACATGTGATCACAATACTTCTTCCATAATAACTATATCATTTTCACCAGGATCTGCTCAAATTCCGTACTGCTTGTTCTTGCCTATGATGCTATTAGGGCTTACTGAAGCCTGTTTTCATCAGGTGCAAGAGCCCCATTTCTGGGGCAACATTTATTAGCCACTTAAATGACTATTAGCTACTATCTTATCCACTAAATCTTGTTTTCCTCTAGAACAGACTACAAAACAAGGATTAGAAAAGAGGAGGGGAGAAGGACTGATTCTCACATTGGTGGCAACTGTGTCCCATGAGAACTGGCTATAACAACAGCATTGGGTTTTGCAGGTGCAAGCCCACAGAATAACTGCACAGTAACAACAGAATGAGAGCAACAAGGAAGAAACAATGCCACAATGCCTTAGGCATGTGGAAGAGAAAAGCTGCACTTTTGCAGTGAAAAGCAGATTGTAATGTTACAGGTGAAAGGCAGCCTGCTGAATGGCAAATGGCAGGCCCTTAGCAAGACAAAGTTTCAGGCACTTAAAGCATTGTGCAACATTAAAACATTCCTGGACCGCTCTCTGATACTGCAGTGTCAACCTGGAACAAGAATTGACAAACGGCTATACTAACTTCTTAAGCCTCTGAAAGAGTAACCATGCTTTTCACTAGCTGGGGATGAAAAAAAGCACACTGTTTCTCCATCATAATAGAACATGTAGTTTATCCTTCACAGCCATTCCTGGCACCCTAGACTGCAAGTCGCTTGTCTCGGCCAACAAGTTGTCTGTTTGGGAAGGACTGTGATGCTCTTTTGAAGACATTTACATTGGAAATACACACCCTTTACCACTCTCACACAGTCCCTTTCCCCGACACCGGTATTTGTATACAAAATTGGAGTGTTGTCACATCACTAGCCTTGTTAATGTTATTCACTCTGCAATCTTTACATCTTTAGGTAGGTTTTATTTCCACTCAAATTCAGTTCGGTTGAAGTTTTGATCCTGTGACTTGAGAGAACAAAACAGGGTTTCATTTACACTCAGGTTCTGTTCAGAAATTATTTATAATGGGTTAATATACGACTGATATGTATCAACAGTGTTTTACACACATAAGCAACATTTGCTAAACTCTCAGTTGTTCTAAGAACATTGATAGCAAATATCTAGAAGAATTATAAAAACTTCTCGACCTACGGAGTAGCCTGACTGCTTACCATTTGTTAAACACCTTTTGACTCTTTGTTAGCTTTTTATTAACACATTACAAACAGAACCTTAATATAAAGCCCAAATAAAGCCCATTAGGCTTTTGTGTTTGGTTTTGAGATTACCATGAAGCAGTGAAAAGAAATTATCAGCAGATTAGAAAGCCAATATTTTTAAGTCCCCCTCAGAGAATTTATCAAAACTAACACCTTCAGGAATAAGTAATAATAGGAAATGACAATTTCTGGAATTAGATATGCCAAATCATTTATCATATTCAATAATTGCCATCAACTTCAATTTGAAAAGATCAGGCTGACATAAAGAAGTTAAATTATTAATAAGCTAACAATTTCATTTTCCCTTAGGACTGTAATTCATGAGATATTTAGGAAACGGATTAGTTTCATCATGATGGGTTCAAGTTAGAGCTGGCAACAATGAACGTAGCACATGAGAAATGCAGAAAGACAGAGAATGACTCTCACCCAATAAGGCCCTTAAGCCAGTAGAGAAATGCTTTGAGTACCCAGACTGGGCATCTGCTTTGCCATAACAGCACAGCACCTCACAGAAACCATGTGCTTGGGCTCAAAGGAAATAAATCTTAGCAGAAAGAAATGCCTGTAGAATGTGAACTAGAAAAAGACCCTAAGTATTTCAGGCATGGAAGTACAGGAAAGGCTGCTTTTTGCATTTTCAGATTATCATGTCCAGATAACAGCAAAACCTATGGGAGAGATCAACACAGCAACTAACTTCTGAGAGGCAATGAGGCGATGTTACAGGATTGTCTGAGGAACACTGCTCTACAAAGCTTACATATTGAGAATGCTTGGGTAGTTCCACTTACCTGTCTTCCTTCCATAGCTCCTCGCATTTCCTTGAAAGTTGAGCTAAATTCTCCAATGAAGTCATGCTTTCCGTTGGAATCCCAGTCCCAAACTATGCACTGGGGAGCCAAAGGAGAAAAGAACAAAAGAGCACATTTTTCTTCAGACAGAAAACACATTTAATTGAAAAATACTATGGGAGAAATTATGATATGCATTGGGTGGAGTGTTTTATCTAGAAAGAAATCACAAGACATATTAAAAACGTATTCTTGTCCAGATCAAAGTGAAATGACAAGTGGAATCTCAACACAGCTTGCTACTGACAGTTGTGTGTTATAGAGTTGGCTGATGAAAGCAAGTTCATGTATTTTAAAAAGAAAGGATTCCTTGACTCCATCTTTTCGCGAGGTGTAAAAATACAGGATTACATGTATTTGCATGTTCACGGTCAAATGGTGTCCTGAATTAAGAGTAACTTACCTCACTGAAGTGCTTTACAAATATAAATTAATATTCAAAACACTAGTTGCCGTAGGCAAACATTACCATTCTCATTTTTACTGTCAGTGGAGGTGAGACAATAGTTACAGAGATAATTTTCTGAAATGGCTTTGAATTTATACACATCAGTGTTTGGTGCCCATATCTTGGCTGTTTTCTAGTTGCTGCTCAACAGTGACTATTCAGACTAAACCTCACTGGTAGCCATTCCTAAATTCATGCATAAACATGAATATCTCAATGAGTTTGAGCTGTGAGAATTTTATTTTACAGACATTGCTAAATACAATTCAGCTAGCCAAGGCTGAAGCACATAGCAATAACTACATGCTTTGCTAAATATTAATTTTAAAACTGGCCCAAAGACAACAAAGGGGCTCACAACTTCAAAGAACAAAATCCCAAATTCAGCCTCATGGTCTCCCTAGATAAAGCTTGCATACATTGACAGAATCAGGAGGCCTTTACTGAAAATATCCTGCTACAAAATGTCTCTTTTTCTTATTTTTTTAAAAGCCTCAAAGCCATCTGCACTGTCACATGAGGAGTGCACTGACATTTGGCTATGAGATGGCTTGGAGGGTAACTTTGACTCCCTCCTGAGGGACAGGGTCTTCTAGGTCTGTGCGTGGGTGTGGGGTGAGGACTGGACTGGTGGAAGAAATAGAGGAGCTCCCTGCTGAGAAAGGCAGGAATGAAACATAACTGGGAGTAGTGGGGCAGCAATAGTGGGGTATCAGGCTTAACAATGGTGGGTTTTATCAGGCCACTTTGTCTCAGTGAGGCTCAGTGCTTTTAAGCCAGCACTGGTGGTCAGACAACACAAGAGGAAGAGTGAGGTTTGCTCCTCAGAGAGTCCTCAAGCCATTTGAAGTTTGCTTGGTCCAACGGGGCACTTTGAGTTCACCCAGAAGGGAACTGAAATGACTGCATCTTGACTGGTATGTGAGCACCATGGCCAATTTCTTTTCAGTGGGCCACCAAACCAGTGGTTTGTAAATTCACTTTGAGAGTAGGGGGAAAGACTCTATAGAAAGCTCGAGATATGGGCAAAATGAGTGAACTCTTTGAGTGAAAGCAAATGGACAAAAAAAGCTTCAGGAGAAAGATTATCTAGAACAACTTAACCCACTACAGGCGGGGTCTCTCACAAAGTCAGCCTTAATGGGTGTTCATCACCTAACATCCTCCCACCACAGCCGTAAGTTAATAAATAGCCTCTTCCACACAAATGTTTGTCCATGTGAGGTACATTGGCTTGAAGCATAGGTAGGAAGATATTTGATCTCTACATCTAAGCCAGTTACCTGAATTTATTATGCTGTTAAGTGCCCAGACACACTATTTGCCTTTATAGAACCAACACAGGTGGTGATTTCACTAAATTCATACCCACGACTCCTCCAGGCAGTATACCACCACCCACATTAAGCTTTCTTTTGAACTTTCAATGATGTTCCACTTAGCCCCAGGAAGAGATTTGGTTCGATGCAATGGGAATTTCTCTGATCCACATAGTAGATGTGCAGCAGAGGTACAAAGGACTGCCCATAGGGAAAAAGTACAAGCATTTCTCTTATTGCAACAGACATTAATCAGTTGAAACAGTTCACTGGTTAGGCAAAGACCTGGTTCTTGAGCCCTCTGTTACTTTTCCATCCTATCGCCTGCAATTCTGCTTACTTTTGTATGCAGGGATCCCAGACAAAATATCTCCAGATCAAAAAGTGAAAATATTTTGCTCTAAGACTTGGAGATCCTTTTTAGCAGCTTTGACATGGTGGGGGTGGGTGCAGAGTAAAGGGAAAGAGGGCAGGGAGTTTCTGTGTGTGTTTGTTTATAGGATAAATTATATACAACAGTAATCAAACGACAGTGGGTTTCTGGTTCTGATAGTGATAATGTTGCCTGGAACAAAACTAGACACAGTATTTTCATCACTAGCAGCCCTGGAGAATTCTTTATGATGAACTCTTCACTAATAATCACTCTATGCTTATTATTAACTGCAATTTTTAGATGACTGGTTACAAAAAAAAACCCCAAGAAAAAATAGTTTAATTTACAAAAAAAAACCCAAAACTGTTTTTCTTTCATAGAGCTTGAAACAGCTTCATTTTATTTTTCTGTGAAATTTCTTGTTAATATAAATTAGTCAATTTTTATTGAAATTACTTTCTAAATATTTCATGAAAAAATGGATTTCACAGCTGAAGTGTGACTTAAACCAGTTTTTTTTTTTCTGTAATGATTGTGCAAATGATTTAGGGTCCTAAATGTAACACTAAGTAAAAAGATTTGTCAAAATGTCATAGCAAAATTGATATAAATGTGCAAAAAGTATAGTTTTAGTAATGCTGGCAACTTTTCAAAAGATGTTTTTGAAAAAATGGCTATTTCACAAAGAAAAAAAAAACACCCCTTATTGTGAAATTTTCCACCCAGATTTACTTTTCCAGTTCTGTCTTTAAACTCTATTGGAGCATAAATACAAGAACAGACCCAAGTTTAGCAGAGACCTCCAGAAAAAGGTACTTTGAAAAATTTCTGTTAGGATGCTAACTCTTATGAAGAGGGAAAAGCTCTGAGTGCTGATTTGTGGTTAGAATTTTGACTAGAGATGAGCAAAATTAATTTACATTTAAAACGTCCACCCAAGAGGGATCCAACTGCTTATTTATTTCAAACTAGAGGTTTTCTAACTTCAGCTTTCAGAAAGCCAGATGGTACTTTAATCTTCATATTGACTTCACGGAAAAGACAAACAATTACAGTATTATCTCAGTGCCATTTGCACAATTAGCGCTAAGGGAGAAAGGGGGTTCCTGCAAGTACATCCATTACAACTTCTTTTTTTCAGAGTTTTACATTTGGCCATAGAAATTAATTGTACACAGTAATGATCCTACATTTCAGCTGTATGTGAAAAGTATTACTGAAACATATAAATATAAATACTGGGGTCCAGAAGGTTTTATAAAAACCCACTCAGACAGATAAAATAAGCTGGGAAGACCTTTGCAAATAATCCAAAATCAGGTAAAGACCAGAGGTGATAAGCAAAGATTATTTCCCTATGAAATACTTTAAAGTTGGGTTTTTTTTAAGAAGGCCCTATGTGCTTTTCAAATCAAATCCTCCATAAATCATTCTTTATCTTTAGGCAAACCTTAATGTGTTCTTTGGGTCTGTACTCTTAAAGGTTGCTTAAGCAGATGATTAACAGTATACCTACACTCTACTAAAAGTCTTGTTAATTTAAGGAGGCTTTCCACATGCTTAATTTTAAACACTGGTAAATCAGTGTTCAGATAACTGGTGAAAGAATTCAGTCTCCTACCTATTGGTTACAAGCTCAAATGCAGGGAATAAAAACTTCTGTCTAATGCTGCATGGTGATGAAATAGCACTGACTGGACTGATGGAGATCATCTTCCACCCCTGCCTGGTCCTTCCTCCCTCCCCAAAATACCTGCTGACTGCAGGGAGAGGGAACACTGCTTCAGGCCCTCTCAAGCAAAGGCGCTATGCCTGACAGAGCTAACCAGTAGACTCAGTTAAGAGGACATCAGAGGATCACTTCTGGGTATCCACATCTTCATTCCTTCAGCTTTTCTTGTAAATGCCACAAAATGAAAGGCTTCCTTTCAGGCTGAAATTGAACTTTTCACTGGAGAAAGGAGGGAGAAATGTCCATTTTAAAAACAAAAAGGTATCTCGGGTGGATGCAGATGGAAATTTTCCCTGGTTTTATTTCTGTTCAGCTTTTTCACCAAGCGTAGATTTTGTCAATACTCTCCCTACAAAGGGAACTTCTGAGCAGCATGCAAGAAAAAATACATTGGCACTGGAGCTACAACAGCACAGGCTTCTCTGGCTGAATTTCCTAATGCTTCCCAGAAGATGACAGCTAGATTAATCTTGCTACTTCTACATGAGCAAAAAAACTCACTTGCACAATTTCTGATTTTAATTATATTTCACAAAAATATAATCGGGACTATCCTCCAGCTCCAGCCAATACTGATGTTCTGTGATGCGATGACACCTAGATAAGAAATAAACCAATTTCTCTATCCAGTGTCTCCTGTGGAGTGAGGCAGTCTTCCTGTTTGATAATTCAACAGCAAAAAAAGAATTCCTACCTCAGATCCAGATCATATGATCCAAACTCAAGTATTATTTTTTTAAAGTTTAATTTCTGTGATCTGACTTGAGACAAGAAAGTGGTGTTCCGAGTGTCAATATGAAAGTCAGACTATGTTTTCACTGAGCAAAATTCTTGTACAATTGTCATAAGATAATTCTTCCCATGCTCACCATCCTGCCTGGCTTCAACCACAAGGAAAACAAAGTAAGCGAAAAGACTGACTACTCTAAGTATGCATTTGTGTGTGGGTGTCTGTAGGTTATTTTCCCTATATATCTTCAGGGAAATGCTTCAAGTGATTTGTCCCCATTAGGTTGTCATGATGAGAGAACCACTATATACAGCACCTTCGGGCAGGGGTAAGGGAGAGACTTGTGACCTAACCTTGCAATTTATGAACCAGCCCAAAACATGCTCCGAAGGTTAGTTTTTAAAAGACTGGCAGTGAGTCTCATGACTAAATCCTATCTGGAGGCAGCTGACAGCCAGACCATGGAAATATACTTCTTGAAAATAATCCATTAAGTTTCCCTCAGCTGACCAGACACTGCAGATTATAGCAGGTACAAAGCCAGCAAAAACTAGAAAATTCCCAGTCTTGCCAGCCTAAGTTTCTGCAGCTCTGCGTATGCTCAAAGTCCAATTATGAAATGTTAGTATGGCTTGCGCTAGTACTACCTTGACACCTAGTTGTAGAGGTGCAGTGCTGGACAGCCCTCCTGACAATGTAAGAGCTTACTTAACTTAAAACACTTCACTAACTTGCAACCAAAAGATACCAGCTTGGGTGGGAGAGAAGACCAAATCCTTGGTCCACTGTCCAGCTGCTTGGTGCTAGCAGAAGAGCAAAATAAGCCAGAAAGGCAGTGGCCTTGAGCAGCCAGAGTAGTCCCTTGAATAGGAAGCTCCCATTCTGATCTGGCTCTGACGCAGGTCAGATCCCAGTTCATATATTGCATTAAAAAGGAAAAATCTCTGTGTGTTGTTACTTCAGTATCCACTCCCTGACACTCAGTAAGGAGTGGAAGGGATGCCTTTCAAGGAAGAGAATTATCTTCATCCATTAATTGCCTGTAGTCCCTAGCTAGGTGTTAGGGAAACAGTACTGAACAAGAGTGGTTTAAATTCTAAACAGAAACTGTCTTGGATGGCTTTTCCTTGCATTTCTGTGAAACAAGGTATCTTGTGGCTAGACAAGAAGGAGAATGCTCATTTTTGGACTTGAATGTAATAAATTACAGCCCAGTCATAGAATCATAGAATCGTTTAGGTTGGAAAAGACCTTGAAGATCATCCAGTCCAACCATTAACCTACACTACCAAGTCTACTCTAAGCCAATCAAGGGTAGACTAGACTAAACCATGTCCCAAAGTGCCACGTCTACCCGTTTTTTGAACACTTCCAGGGATGGTGACTCCACCACCTCTCTGGGCAGCCTGTTCCAATGCTTGACCACTCTTTCCGTGAAGAAATTTTTCCTACTATCCAACCTAAACCTCCCCTGGCGCAGCTTGAGCCCCTTTCCTCTCGTCCTATTGCTGACTACTTGGGAGAAGAGACCGACACCCACCTCACTACACCCTCCTTTCAGGTAGTTGTAGAGAGCGATAAGGTCTCCCCTCAGCCTCCTCTTCTCCAGGATAAACAACCCCAGTTCCCTCAGCCGCTCCTCATAAGGCCTGTGCTCCAGACCCTTCACCAGCCTTGTTGCCCTTTTCTGAACATGCTCCAGCACCTCAATGTCTTTCTTGTAGTGAGGGGCCCAAAACTGGACACAGTATTCCAGGTGCGGCCTCACCAGCGCCGAGTACAGGGGAACAATCCCCTCCCTGCTCCTGCTGGCCACACTATTCCTGATACAAGCCAGGATGCTGTTGGCCTTCTTGGCTACCTGGGCACACTGCTGGCTCATGTTCAGCCGGCTGTCAACCAGCACCCCCAGGTCCTTTTCAGCCAGGCAGTTTTGCAGCCACTCTTCCCCAAGCCTGTAGCGTTGCATGGGGTTGTTGTGACCGAAGTGTAGGACCCGACACTTGGTCTTGTTAAACCTCATACAGTTGGCCTCAGCCCATCAGTCCAGTCTGTCCAGGTCCCTCTGCAGGGCCATCCTACCCTCGAGCAGATCGACACTCCCACCCAGTTTGGTGTCGTCTGCAAACTTACTGAGGGTGCACTCAATCCCCTCATCCAGATCATCAATAAAGATATTAAGCAAGGCTGGCCCCAAAACAGAGTCCTGGGGAACACCGCTCGTGACCGGCTGCCAACTGGATTTAACACCATTTGCCACTACTCTCTGGGCTCGGCCACCCAACCAGTTCTTTACCCAGCAAAGACTACTCCCGTCCAAGCCATGAGCTGCCAGCTTCCCAAGGAGAATATTGTGGGAGACGGTGTCAAAAGCTGTGCTAAAGTCCAGGTAAATGACATCCACAGCCTTTCCATCATCTACCAGGCGGGTCACCAGGTCATAAAAGGAGATCAGGTTGGTCAAGCAGGACCTGCCTTTCATGAACCCATGCTGGCTGGGCCTGATCCCCTGGTTGACCTGCACTTGCCTGTTGAGTTCACTCAAGATGAACATCTCCATAATCTTCCCCGGCACCGAGGTCAGGCTGACAGGCCTGTAGTTCCCCAGGTCCTCCTTCCGGCCCTTCCTGTAGATGGGCGTCACATTGGCAAGCCTCCAGTCATCAAGAATCTCTCCTGTTAACCAGGACTGCTGATAGATGATGGCAAGTGGCTTGGCGAGCTCCTCTGCCAGCTCCCTCAGTACTCTCGGGTGGATCCCATCTGACCCCATAGACTTGTGAGCGTCGAGGTGGCGTAGCAGGTCATTAACTGCTTCCTCCTGGACTATGAGGGCTCCATTCTGCTCCCCATCCCCATCCTCTAGCTCAGGGGCCTGAGTACCCTGGGGAAGGTTACCCAGTCAGTTATAAAGTTCTTACCACTCAACTCTAAACTAAAATAACACCACAATACTTTTTAGGTAGAGTTTATATGACACTTACTATCTCTCAAAGAAATGAAGTCTTGAGGCAAATGTCAGTAACCTACCCTACTTCTAGAATCACTGTGCTGCAGGTGGTATAACATGGCAAAAGGCTACAAACAAACTCTTCTTTGGTTCATTCTGTGAACTGAAGGATCAGTGACTACATTAAAAAAAAAAAAACAAACCAAACACCACCGAAAAAGACTCGGAAAAGACAAACAGAGAAGGTGGAAAAAAATTTCAGAAAAAAATTTACTTGATCATCAAAGTGATTTTTCTGGAACAGTCTGTCCCTCATCTGGTTTATTATTACTTGATAATGAAGTAAACCTCCTACTGTACCTCTGAAGTATATGTACCCCACTTGGAACACTTTGAAGAAGGCCTTTATCTACTACCTACCCATTCTCCCCACTTGGGTATGAGAAAAGCTAAGCAAAACCTTCAGGACAAAAGCTAAAACACTTCAAGTTATCTTGTTTCTGTAGTCATGATGTTCCAAGGCCAAATTCTACATTATACACATCACAACCCTGGGTTAAGTGCTTGAGCGTAACTGTACAGAAATGTGGTCTTTCCTGCTGTATATGAAATTCTTCACTCTGGGGTTTTTTTTCATCCAAGCTGGTCATCACAGTTTTCTCTTTTCACTAGTTGCGCTTCGCCAAAAAGTTAAAATAAACTTTCTATGGCTCATTTCAGATTTCCTCTGAAGTTGGGCTCCAGTGAGACTAGAGTGAACCAGCCAAAATGAACCAATGTTTCTTGCAAGCCTCTCAGTGGCTGAAGTAAAGTCTTCTTCATAGCACTGTAGATAAAATACTTGAACGTTTTCCCCTCAGAAAGATTGACTCAATTCTTCAAACTCAACTACTCAAAAAAACCTGGAGTAATGGGGGAAAAAGAGCTCAGCCTCTGTGAAGCCAACCTAGAAGCAACTTTCAAAGTTTTCTTCTTGACTACAGAGCCTCATTCTTTCTGAAAACTACATCTTCTGTTCTGCTGAATTTGAATGGACTGATACTCATCAGTGCACCAGCACAGCTTGCTCCATAAGCATTAGGTGAAAACCTGGCTCCATTGCAGGCAATGAGACTTCTCCTATTGACTTCAACAAGTGCCAGGATTTCATCAATACCTTTGTGCCTCCTGTACATAGATGGTGGTAATTGATATGTTAAAAGTTGACAGGGTTGTATTGGATCCAGATCCTTTGCCTATTGAAGGAGACTTGAGACAGACACTCATTGATAACTAATTGGTTAACTCTTGGTTAATGGTGATTCAGCATTCCCTTTGGCCTGCTGCAGTAAGTATAGCACCCAAGACACAGACAAAACACAAAGAAAAATAATCTTCTGCGTTTCTAAACACACAGGAAGTTTGGTTTTAAAATTACCTGCTTGGTATAGAAGAGCGAAGGGAAGGAGAATTCTTATTTTTCTACAAAAAGTGGCAGGTCCTCTGATTCAACATCAGAGTGAGTCATTTTATTGACGGCTGTGATATGACACCAGCCTGAGCCTATTTCATTCTTGCCAAATGAAAACAGGGACTATTTACAGAACCATCATCGCCAAGCCAGTCTCTCTACACCACCACTGGAGATTTGAGCACATCAGCAGTGGCTCAGCAATGATGGGGAGCCTCACAGTTGGATGTTGCCTCTTCTTGACAGCTCACAGCACGTAAGAACCATCAGGGTCATTTCAAAGCCAATTACATAAAACCATAGCTTGTTGATTACCCTTATTTGTATTACAAGGGTGCCTAGGAGCCTCAAACATAGATCTTTCACCCTGTTCAGTGCTGACAAATGAATACCAGAGATATTTCTCTGAAACAGAGAAATATGCTATAATAAGTTACCTCATTTGAGGTACAACTTAAAACTGGATTTTCAATGACTCTGTAGGTTTTGATGGTGACAACATAAATAAGCTTCTACTTTGCAGTCACAGTTAGGTTTATGTAACAAAACCCCCAGTATATATACAAGAAACTGCGCAGTTCCTAATCAGGTTCAGCATGGACGTGAATGCACTCTTTCATTTGTGCACTGGCCTACAACACAGGTCTGTGTAGTTGTAATGCATGCCTATAAATTTATTAGAAACTAGAGTTTCTTTATGTTAAGGGCAAAGAACTCCATGTTAATTACATTTTGTTTTTGTATTTCCTCATCTAAAACACCCCTAGCAACTTAATACGCAACACAGAAATGGGACAATTTTTCAGTATCCTGCCTGTTCGTGAAGACTTAGTTGTCCAACAAATGAGAGCAGGCTGGAGCATTTTTAAAACAAATATAAAATGGTGACTTTCCATCTCAATCAATGAGATTCCAGTTTTGAGCCTATGTCTTTGGCCTTATAGTCCATAACATAATGTGCAACTTTTTTCACATATGATGTGATAAACACAAAACCAATAGCAAAACATAATAACAGCAAAATCTTCTGCAAACACTACCCTAAGGCTCCTGTTGTGAGATTATCAATACATCTCAGGTAGTTTTCTCTATGAGTATCCTTCCTTTTGGTTAACAGCCTGCTCTGTCCCTATGCAAAAGAATCTGTCTTCCAAAACTTTTGTGAGAGGTAATAAACTAGTGTACTGACCCAGTAGTGCCTCCTCTCATTACCACATGTATCTGAGATTTCTGCTCATCTAACTAACAGTTCCCTGCTTACCAAAAAAAAGCATTGCTCATCAGCAGACCTCTCTGATGTACCTATTGGAGAAGCTGCAGGCACAGCAGTGAAATTTATCATAATTCATGGGTGTGTATCAAAAAGCTCTCAGACAGAAGACTCTATCCAGTTCCCACTGTCTACTCTCAGTTCCTAAAAAAAGCTCAAGTTAGCTTTATCTTGCACTCTGAAAGTCAGGAGATAAAAAGCAACCATTGCCTTCTATCTTGAACAGGAAAGGAAGATGATGATACTTGGCAGAAAGAGTACAAAATGCTCTTCCCCACCAGAGCAGCATGAATCTGTCCCCAAACACCACTTGTAATAATGATAAGTATTTATACAAACTGACTGATTACACTGTTCTTTCTGTTGTCAGTCAGTGGGGGAGTTAGTAACATGTCTCTTGGATATCATTCCAAAAGAATGACCTGGAAACAGGATTAGGTTTAATGGCCCTGAACCAGTCACTCTATTCAGTGGGTGATACCACAGCATAAACATCAGTGGAGGTAGATCTTTCCAATTATGGGTAATTTATAAAACTAAGACCGGCAGAGGTTTCAAACATGCAAAGTTTTTTATAAAGTGGACAAGAAATCAATTAAGAAATGTGAAGCAATTCTAAATGTTTATTACAGCAATATTCTAAACCATGTTTCCTACAGAAAATGAAGAGATGAAATATTTAGATTTCTAGATTAAGTAGAGTCACAGTGCATAGGCCACTATAACTGAAATGGCTAAAGTAACATAAGAGGTCAAGGTTAAATGTTAAACCTAAGCTTAATTTAAGTGTAAAGGTCTGAGAATAAAGGTCACAGTCCCTTAGGTCATATTCGCATATTGGATTTTTTATCTCTATCTTTGTGAAACTTCTACTGAGTATTTTGCACTTGTTGTAGCAGGTCATCACTGGGTATAAATGGTCTCATTTCTGTTTTTTTCTTGTTTTTCTGAGCTTCAGTTAGTGCCTTCACATAGACACACTGTTGCTTCAAGGTGAACCCTCCATATATCTCCTTTTGATTAGTGCACAGATTACATACTTAAAACCAAAACCTCCAGCCTTTTTCAGCGCTGTCGTTAAGTTAGTTTTCTGGCCAGAGCCTTATTTTATCTCCTGTGTTGTATTTAGTGTTGAATTCATCTCCTGTATGGACACTGAAAGCATCTCCATGAAGAATCTAAAACCCTGCACCGGCACAAGGTCCTGGGGCAATGTATCATCGAAGATTTCCAGTAAGGGTTAAATTAAGATCATGACATGGTGTCTGGATCTTTCAAAAAAGATTACATATCAGCTAAATAGCAGATATTTTCTTGGAAGCTTACAAACAAGCTAAAACTGTGAAACAGTAACACTGTCGACAGAGACCATATTTTTTATGTAACTGCTCAGATCTTTGCTTTTTTGTACACATACAGTATCTGGTTTCTGTTCTTGTACTGGGTAGAAAAGAAGACTTTAACAGATTACATTAACTGTCTGTCTAAATCTATACAGACTTCCTTTCCTATTTGTATTCTGCTTGTATCCATTCAGGTGTTTAATAAATGTTCTCAATAATTATGAATTCTCAGTAACTGCTCTATATTTTCCAAGTTTATCTCTTTCCATAAAAAGAGATGTGACACTTTGTATAAGCAAACATGCTGTATGGTGGGGTGGAAACGTGAGGGTGAGCTCACTGGGAAAACTGGCACATGAACAGGGACCTCTTGCATTTGCCAATCAGGCTTGTTTCCAACATCTCTTGAAAATTGGGAAGGAACAGACTGGAAACCCAAGGTGCCCAGCACCAGAGTTACCCTAGATGACTGGCAAACCTGAAGGTATGGGCATATATGGATGGGTTGAACACAGCAGTCTCTTCTGAAAGAACATTTTGTAAAGACAGGGACATGGAAGGAAGGGAGAAAAACTGTGGCAGACAATACGCTATGGAAAATAGAACCACTGAGGTTTCCACGTGGGTGAAATGATCAGAAACCAGATGAAAGCCTAAGCCTAATGAGGTAATTGAGTGCTTTGCTATAGCATCTATCGAGGCCAGATTCTTCCCCTATGGAGAAGATGAGACACTGTGGAATATACATATATAGTATAACGTAGCATATTATAATTCTATATTAATGTAAAGAATATGGAATAAATTTATAAAATATAGTATATACAGTAACATATATAGTATCACATATATTATATAATAGATATACAGCCCAAATCAACAATTAAAATAATATATTAATCTTGCTTTATATGAATCCTTCCCTGTTTCTTGAGCAAGGGAACATGATGTTGTGTAAACATTGACTCATAAGAAAACTCAGCTACATATACTGGAACTAAAAGAAGGAATCCGGCAGCTTTCTGTGAGTGTAACAATATTTCTAAGAGAAAAATAGTCTGCTGCATGCAGAATGCTCTAGAAAGTAGTTGCCTTAAATCACTATTGTTACTTTTTTTTGCCAAATATGCAAAGCATGTGCAAACAGTAATTTATTTGATTAATTTTGTCTCCCTCCCTCTTCTGAACCGTCTATGAACAGACGATGAATTTCGTGAAATGATATATTTATTTTGAAGAGTTTCTGTGCTTATCCTGTTTCTCACTTGTGAGCAATTTGTTGTGACTAAGTGAAGGTTCAAAGTTTGGTACTAAACAACCTCAACAAAATTCCGACATTTTCACAATGCAGCAAAATTAAGAGCCCGAAGTGCCCAGAATCAGTGGCGAGAAGCCCAACAATAAGATTTTTGGGAAGGAAATACCCATTCAAATTCTGTTTCTTGGCATGTTTTCCAGTGACGATAAAAGGTAAATTGTTTAGTATCAAGTTTATCTTTGGGATTTCTCTGTTTCCATTGAACTATCACATTTCTAACAGATACTTAGCAGTTTTGAAAATAATCTTGTATCCAACCACCTCTCCTCCTTCAAAATAACCGAATAAAGATTAACGCCAAACAAAGAAACCGACACATGGCTATCATCAGTGGCATACAAATGGGGTGGCAGAGATACACCTCCACCCTGCCCCAAAGAGCCAAGATTTTGGCAAAAGATACCAGTGAGGACAGACACTCTGGGCTGGACTGTGGCTGGCACTGACTAAGAGTGAACCCTTAGGTAACAGGGTTACAGGGTGGGTTTTTCAGTAGAGGGACGACCCTCCAGATTCAGGATGGGATCAAAGCTTGCTGCAAAAAAATTCTGCTGCAACTCCAAGTGTTGCTGCTGCATCTGAGATGTGCCAAAATAGTTCTTCAAAGGACAAGAGAGCTGACCCTGTTTACTGGCCTGATTCCAGCACAAGCAATTAAATTTCTACCATCTCAACAACCCCTGCAGTTCAGACTGGAACAGCGTTATTTGCTGCTTCCTGCCCTGAACTGTCGCAGAGAGTTTCTGCATGCTCTTGAGGAGTTGCCACAGTTCACCCCCAGAGATGGCTGCCTAACAGCAGCGGATGAAGCCTTGCTCACGTGCAAGACTTTGCAATTACTGTGTTGAAAGCAACTAAGACCTTCACTGCTTATTGTTCCACTATCATCTCTCATCAGCTGAAGAAAATCTAGGTCTAGCCACTGTTTCTTATTGGAGATGACTAAGTTGTGAAGAGCAACTTAATATACTTACAATTCCATGGCATAACAGCATAGAAGAATAAAATTAAAACATTTGTACATATCTGCCCATTTTCTGTTTCCTCCTCTGCACTTCAAATCAGTTCCCAGGGTGTACAGGAGCGATGAGATTAAATGAAAGAAAATGGCTTGATTGCCTGTGAACTTTCTGTAAAAATAAACCCCATACATTTCAGTATGCCTGCTCTCAAGTTAAAACTACCCACTAACACACCCCAGACTGAAGATTACTGCAAAGTAGAATGGGAGAAAAATAGTCTGATTATCATGCTGGAGTATTTTATCATATATAAAACTAGCAAACAGTTTTGGAAAAAAGCAGCAATGCCTGTTACTGCTGGGTTTAGCAGAGGGCTCTGATGTTTTGAGAATGCGAAGAAATGCAGCGTTTTGGAAAAACGAGAACTTCAGTAAAGAGTGTAGCTCGTACTCTAAAACCAGACTTTCAATAGCTGAGCTCTATGTTTGTACTCCAAATAAACGGTAGGAATTAACAGTGCGCAGATAATCTAAGTACCTTCTCTGAATATACAATCAGGTACTTAGATTGCATAAATGACCAAAATTACGCCACAAATAACTGGAGGTGAATAAAAAGAGGCCTGGTTAAAACTGAGCTGATAATTCATTCCCTAATGTCAACATTTTGTCAGATTAATGTGCAATTTCCTTTGCGTTCAGGAAAATGATGTAGGTGTGGACATTCTTTCATTACTCTGCTAGGTGAATTACGAAGCTATCATTAAAATAATTACCAATGGAAGAAGAAAGAGAATCAAACATTTAATTCAATGTAATTATAACCCCTATTTCCTCCTAATGTGGGTGATTTATCTCACTATGATTAAAGGAAGTAAGGACACTTAAGTAAAACATGTGCCTGTATCAATAAGCTAGCTATTAAACAACAATCACATTTCGGTAAAAAAGAGACCCTACACAGAGAATAATATTGAGTCAGAATAAAGTGATTATTCTAACTGGTCAGCAGATAATCTCGGAAGACTACCCACAAAGAAAAGTAATTGAAAAAAAATCCAAGTCATAAATACCAAATTCATCCTATTAAACAACTGCAACTGGAACTAACAGGATTTTTTTAGTATCTTCTCTATTTCATCATGTTCCTTCTCCCAGTTGCCCAAACCATGTGGTATGTTTGCACATTGGCTCTGTACAGTCACCACTTTTTAGAGATATATTTTCATACATTTATGTAAGGCACAAATGTACTCTAACAACTGTGAAAAGGAGATGAAAGAAAAAGCACTGAAAAGCATGTCAAAATCCACATATTAAAAGTAATAATAATAAAGAATTCATAGCATAATACTCGGTAGTTGGGCATCCTTTGGCACTAGGAGACAGGTTTCCCTATAAAAAAAAAAAGAAGAGAAAACCCCACTGGACAGACGAGAAAGCCACAAGAGAACAACATTAATCAGTTAGTCATTCTGATTTTGCCCTGCTAATAAAAAGAAAAATATCTCTCAGGTTCAAACACAGTTTACAGGGTACAAGCTTTCCTTATTTGTGATGTGTGCACAGGGACTGACATTTGCAATGAAGTGTTTTAGCAGGTTCCAGCACACTTGGTATCACAAAGAGCTACAGAGAATAAAGTCACCGAGTTTTATCAGGTGCCCCTGACAAGTCACCAGTGCAAAGATTTTGGTTTCATTGACTTCATTTTCAAGCAAAATAGTGAGAAATTTAAGCTCTTATTACGGTAACAGAAATAAAGCAGCTCTTCTTAAAATGCGGTGACTTCTACAAATGACTGATTATTGTTATGCTTCCCATTACTGTGTTCAATGCTTTTATTGTTGTGAACCACATTATCTGAAACCACTTGTATAAGGCTCTGGACTGCAGGTGGCACCATTATGTCATTATGAAATGAAACAACATTATTCCTGAGAGAAGTAGGCAGCACAGAGTAGTCTAACCTACTTAGTGAAGTACTCTATGAATATAAAGTATGCAATCTAATACTAGTCATATATAGGAAAAACAATTCTCTCTGAGGCAAAGATTAGGAGGTATCATCTGATGCAAACTGTCAACATTAGCTGAAGTAAATGGAGCTGTATCATTTACATCAGCTGAGAATGTCCCATTGACCTTCAATGCCCTGAGGATGGGGCCCTCAGAAGGAACACCTGAGGAAAAAAAAAATCTGCAAGCATAATAGTGTGAGATCTCTATCTTTGAAACAGCTGGTCAGGAGGAAAGCAGATGCCACAGGGCAGTTAATTCTGCTACGCATTGTGATGAAACGAAGAGCAGATATAATGATGAAAAAATCAAGCTGTGACCTTTTTAGAAATGTTATTAAAGTGACAACATTGCTTGCAAAGTACTGATGAAATTGTAGAAATATTATATTCATGTTTTACAAAAAGGAGCAAGCAGTGTACCAGGAACTCACCTGGTACGCAACTACCATCCTCCCAAAAGCTGACCCTATCCTACACAGAGATAACAAGAAGTCTGTGGTGGAGTTTGCAGGAATAGGATGCTGGCTTCGGAGAGCTACTTGGAAAAAGAGGGAACTCTAACACCACTTACTTACCTTATTTTGTGCTATGATGTATGTGAAAAATACATTAGACCTGTGTCTAAATCTAAATCACCCAACGTAGCAGACTAACCATGGAAACTCTGCAATCAGCACAGACTTTTCTCTACCTTTCATGTGCATACACAGAAATATTTCCAATTTGTGATGACTCTGCTGTGTACAGAAACACTGATTCCCAGGATATTTCGGTGGAGCACTCAAAAGAGGTACCTTTTATGAGCAAGGAGACCAGCATGCAAGGTGTACAGCACATGAAAGCATGCACTTCCACTAGGTGTGCACCAGCACGCCAGCAATTAGCTTCACTGTCTTTCAGGTTTCTGCAGTATCATCAGGAGGAGTTTTCTAAGTCAGTAATAGCTGTCTATCTCCCTGTAAGCTAGCCCCCACCTACCAGTTTGATCACTTATTCCAGAGCTATATAAATTGTGCCAGGAAGACCTCCTTTGGATGTAGCAAAAATATTGTTGCTTAGCAGTCAGTCAGTTAACAGTCAAGATATCAGGGTGAGGCTGAGTAGTCAATGGGAACTCACAAGTGGAAAGATGAAACCCAGGGTAGAATCTCTCAGGAAACAGAAAGAGAAATAGATAAATAACCTTTTATATGAATGGGCCTAAGAGTACTCCAGGCTCAGAGAAATCTGTATTCCAGACAAGATAACATCATATAGGATAGAAATTTCTTCAATATTTGTCATACACGTTGCTTTCTGACTGCCCACAGAGCAGTGTTAGGCTTAATTCCAGTAATGTATAAAGAGCTGGCACGGTCCTTAATGGAGATTCAAATCACTGAAAAGGGATCTCGGACGAGAAGTGGATTGCTCATTTTGAAGTCCTAATTCCATTTCAGTATTGCACTATGCAAGTATGAGCTAAAATAGACTATGAAATTCACAGAAAGATGTCAACTTGTTACCCATAATTAAATTCTCACCATCTTACTGCTGCATTCAGTCAGAAAATGTATGTACAAAATGCTCCATATTCTGAAATGACCTGTAGGTACCTAAGCACAAAATGCAGTGTCTGGAACCTAGAATAATTTGGGGCCAGGAGTTAACTTCTGTGAGTTTTTTTTACTCCTCTATTAAAAGGAGGTAACAATAATCAAGCTGACTAAGTACTTTTTTCAGATATGCTAATGAAGAGGTCTCCAAGAAGGCACTTTTACTCTTTTTAAAGGGAATCATTTTTATTAAGCATTGTTGGCTCCTCATGCTATATTCTAATTCCTTTCCTTAGTCAACAGCCTGGCTATCCTGCATAACTCTAAGATCCTGCCTGATACACCTGTCCTCAATAACATTTGTAAATAAGAAACCTTTTTCTAATGAGACCATGGGAGAAAATGTCTTCCTCTCCCTGGAGGACTTTCAGGGTTTCAGAAGCCTCCCTCCTTCTGTATCAGGGCAATCCCGAGACTGTTCACATTTAGGGACTGAGGGAGGGAACAGAAAATAGCATTTCTGCCCTGTGGGTCGGGCCCTTTTTTGCTTTGACTTCCTGCTTCCCCCATTTTCCCTGCTTTTCAGTGATGGGCTTTATCCACTGAGATAGGAGCTGTTCTAGGCTTCTGCTCAGTGCCTCTCTCTTATTCTTCTCTGTTGGAGCTGCTTCGCTTTGCATAAATATTTATTAAGGCAAAGTTTTGAACCTAAGTTTCCCACATCAAAAGAGAGCATTTAAATATCAGATGATAGCATCAGCCGTTCTCTTGTTCACTCCCCCCAGTTCAATTATACAATGTGGATTCTGCTTCAATAGAAAAGACTGGTAAAATCAGCTTGCAATTAGCTAATATGTGAACGACTTGTATTCAAATGGCTTTTCCACATCTCAGCCAGCTGTTCTGGGCCATGGGCTCTTGCAGTGCTAATCGCTCACTCTCTTTCTTTCTCTCTGTCATTCTAACCAGAATTTCCCATCCTGCTTAAAAGGAATCTCAAGGAAAATTTTATAGGTGCATTTCCATGAATTTTCAGATCCAGTTAAATCAACCTCTTCTGGTAAACAATTGTCTATGGAAAACATCTATTGATGCTTAGCAAACATCTTACAGCATCGCTGAGTGTCAAGAACAAGTGGTAGTGCACCTTGATTCTAACACTGATGTGATCTCAGTCAAATTATTTACATACACGCTATCACTCTTCCCATCCACTGGCACTGGGAAAAAAATGGACTTAAGGTGCAGAATTTGTTGGCTTTACTGCCTCTGTGATGACGTCCCTGCATTAAACCAGAAGCATGTTGCGACTTGTCACAGATATCATAACATTTTTAAGCTTGACCTCCTGCAGTCCTGTGACTATATCTCAACTCACATTTTAAAAAAACAAGTAAGTCTTTGTACATATAAAAACTTTGAAAACCTGAACAGGAGGTAAGAAACAGTATTTAAAAATGTTATGCTTTTATTTCAGTTGTGTAACTTGCTGAGATCTGATTCATTATTTTGAACAATGGTGCTTGGCAGTATTATCTGAGGTAATAGCAGGGTCTAGGCTTTACTTTCTCTAATTCTCTCCAGGGTGGTTGTATTGTTATTAACCAGCTTCACGTCACAAGTATATAAAATAATTCATTGTAAAGTATTTCAAAATCCTTGAAGAAAATGCGCTGAATAAATACCGAATATTAAATCTACTAAGTAAATGTGTTAAGGAAAGATACATTAGTTTCACACACTGAAACTGTGAAATAAAGAATATATTTAATGAATGCACAAGAAAGCAAGAAAGAAAAGGAATAGCTCCTTCCAGTAGTTATGACTATAATCTTTCATTCACTTACATAAAAATGGCTATTTATTACCACAGCATACTAGCTGAAATTACAAAATCAAATGCAGTTAGCAGAAGTGATGTGCTCTCACTGTGTTAGAAGATCCTGTCTTTCAGAAGTACTGAAAAATACCATAGGAATTAATCAAACACAACAATTAACTGGCCCCTACCAGGAACAATAATGCCTGCCTCTGTTTTGTAAAATTTAACAAAGCAGACAATTTAACAGACAGTTTAGTTCAGAGGGGGCCTAGATGTATATCTAGGCAAAATAATAAAGACAAGATATAGAAATAACTTCACAAACCAAAATTTTTCATGGGAGACTTGTGATTTTGATTCCTCCAGCTCAAGACCCGAGAGATTTTTCAGAAAGTGCTGAGCACATACCCCTTTGAAAAGTCAAATCTTCTTAGCCTGCCTCAGGTTAGGTGCACAAAAATAATTGGTGCTTTTTTTAAATCCTGGCCAAAAATCTCCAGTGTATTTCAGTTAAAAGCACTTGAATCAGACGTAGGTCACATGGTTTCAGTTTACTTCCAGTTTAGGGACAGAGCTTGGAGATAAAAACATCTTTCATATTTATTCTATAGCTCTACATATTCATCTAAGAGAAATACTGTTAACAACATCATTTGAATTAAAAATATTAAGGTCCCTTCCACGCTAAATTATTCTATAATTTTATAATCATCTGTGGGTATCTAGATCTAAAATATTAGCAGAAGGCCATGTAATTACTCGCATTTTTTCCAGGGCGTCACTTCCGCAACTTAGGGAGGTCTATTATCCAATGACTTAGTACAGACCTAGGCCTGAAGAACACCTGCAATCTCATCTGAGATCAGAAAGCCTTTCTGCGGTTTAAGTCACTTCACTGGTATGCTTTATTTATGCTATTAATATAGTGGATATAATAAAATATTTAAGGACTTCTGAGGGGGCTTTGGAAGTAAATGTAACATTAATAAAATCTGTAGGAAAAAACCCTACTTTAGAAGTGCTGACATTATATTGCCTCACCATGATGTCAGCTAAAAAAAAGTTAAGGTACCATTCCTGAATATTACAATATATTATCCTTTTTGGATACGTGATTTTCCTCCTTCAGTTATTAGTGAACAGGAAAAAAAAACACAACAAAGATATGATGCTCAGACCTGTATTTGCTTTATAGTAGGTTTGATACAAAATTCAAGGTAATGTAGGAACAAGGTCAGATATAGATATTAAAATCAAGCACTTCTTGACAGATTGGGATCCACCTGTCTCATTAACTGAGATGTATTGGGCTTGTGTGGCAAAGTTTTGGTAGCGGGGGGGCACAGGGGTGGCTTCTGTGAGAAGCTGCTAGAAGCTTCCCCTATGTCCAACAGACCGAGTGCCAGCCAGCTCCAAGACAGACCTGCCACTGGCCAAGACTGAGCCCATCAGCGACAGTGGTAGTGCCTCTGTGATAACATATGTAAGAAAGGGAAAATAAAAAAAACCAAAACACCGGGACACAAGCTGCAGCTGGAGTGAGGAGTGAGAATATGTGAGAGGAATGACTCTGCAGACACCAAGGTCAGTGGAGAAGGAGGGGGAGGAGGTGCTCCAGTCACCGGAGCAGAGATTCCCCTGCAGCCCATGGTGCAGACCATGGTGAGGCAGGCTGTGCCCCTGCAGCCCATGGAGGTCCATGGTGGAGCAGATAGCCACCTGCAGCCTGGGGAGGACCCCACACCAGAGCAGGTGGATGTGCCCGAAGGAGGCTGTGACCCCGTGGGAAGCCCATGCTGGAGCAGGCTCCTGGCAGGACCTGTGGGCCCATGGAGAGAGAGGAGCCCACGCTGGAGCAGGTTTGCTGGCAGGACTTGTGACCCCACGGGGGACCCACGCTGGAGCAGTCTGCTCCTGAAGGACTGCACCCCGTGGAAGGGACCCACGCTGGAACAGTCCAAGAGGAACTGTAGTCTGTGGGAAGGACCCATGTTGGAGAAGTTTGTTGAGGACTGTCTCCTGTGGGAGGGACCCCACGCTGGAGCAGGGGAAGAGTGTGAGGAGTCCTCCCCTGAGAAGGAAGAAGCAGCAGAGACAATGTGTGATGAACTGACCACAACCCACATTCCCCGTCCCCCTGCACTGCTTGGGCGGAGGAGGTAGAGAAAATCGGGAGTGAAGGTGAGCCTGGGAAGAAGGGAGGGGTGGGGAGAAGGTGTTTTAAGATTTGGTTTTATTTCTCATTACCCTACACATGTTCACACTCATCTCTCCTACTCAGTTTTGATTGGCAATAAATTAAACTGATTTTCCCTAAGTCGTGTCTGTTTTGCCCATGATGGTAATTGCTGAGTGATCTCCCCGTCCTTATGTCAACCCATGAGCTTTTTCATTATATTTTCTCTCCCCTGTCCAGTTGAGAAAGGGGAGTGACAGAGCAGCTTTGGTGGGCACTTGGCATCTAGCCAGGGTCAACCCACCACAGATCTAATAGCCATTCTCAACAACTGAGAAATGTATGAAATAATTAAGCCCCTTTCTGGAAATCACTGAGAAGCAATGGTGACTCCAAATGAAAAGGAGATTGGCATTGCCTCTCAAAAAAAACCCTTGAAAAAACAGGAGTCTTACTGAAATGTCTCTGGTAGACATTTCTGTCTGTCTGTGAGATAAGCAGGGATAGCAGAGGAGAAGCTGGGCTACAATGCACTGGAAAGCCAAAAACAAAGCAGGAGAATCATTTTCGCTCAGCAGAAAAGAACTTGAAAGTATGAGCAAAGAAACTGCCTGCTGCTTGACTGTTGTGTTCAGTGACAGGACTTTGCGCATTTTCTGTTAAAAAAAACCCCAAGACTTAATCAGAAACACTCCTGAGTTCTGAAACAAATGCCCCTCTCTAAGATACTTAAGTATAGCCTGGGTCAATGGGAACAACTTTTCATTAATTGCAATGCACTGGAGATGGGTCATAAGGTAGAAAGAAAGTAGAAAGCAAGCTAGTGACCATTTTAATTCAGAGCATTTGGTTTTTTATTTGGGGCAGAGAGAAAGAGGAGAAAATAAGCTGAGAGGCTTTTTTCCAGCTGCTACTACTACCTCTTTTTTACAGCTAAAATCACTGAGGTCTGGAACAGGAAAAGGCACTAAGGAATTATTACTACCACGGCAATGCCACATGAAAAATTGATTCTCAATGAGAGGAAGCTTTAGGCAGCTTGTTCAACCTTTAAGAAATCAAAGTGGAGTATAAAAGAAGTCATGTATTAACCTGTTTTTATAAACCCCAAGCACAATTAATTTCAAAATACCAGTCTGTTCATGTTCATTGAATAAAAGTATTAATGCTCAAATATGGTTATGTTTCTCTATTGTAAGAAATGACAGTAAATGGAACATGCAGTTGCTCCTTGCAATGCTGTAACATTCATTTTAATAACCCTGTCTCTTGTAGATGAAAACAGTATTTTATCACAAAGCCAATGGCAGTGTAACTTCTCAAGTACTATTCCAAATTTACAAGGTATTTTAAGATTCCCAGAATGTACTCGAGATACTTCATTTACAAAATATACCAGGTAGAAAATTAAAATGACTAATCAGTGGTCCCATTTCATACATGACAGCTGGGAAGTGCAGATCTTGTCTATATGAAATGTATTCCTCCAAAATAGGCTTTTCTACAAACTGTGAGGGGGCTTGAATCAAGCACCTGAACAGCAAAGATGCTGACTGGGTATTGCCTGTCCCCCAGGAATGTCACCCTGAGCTCGCCGCTATCCAGTCTCCTTGCACAGAACAGAACTATGTGAAACACTATCTTTACTGGAGGTTGCAAAACATATTACACAGACTTGCTGTGTTTGATCCAAACCAATTAAAAAAAAAAAAAAATAAAAGAAGAAACCAGAAAAAGTCATGGGCTTTCAACTCCCAGTTTTAAAATTTAAAGTAAGAGAAGAATACTTATCTATGAAATGCTGTCCTCAGTAGCAAAAATAAACACATTTGGTTTTGGGGGGGACTTCTTTTGATGAATAGTCTGGCAAAACTGTCATAGATTCAATTTGTTTCAGCTGAACCAAGCAGGAGGTTTTGGTGAAAACAGTTGGGATGAAAATCCTACCAAACTTTGCTTGGCCCTTTGTATTTATGCTGGTTTTGGGAGACATACGTTACACATAAAGATGGTATGAGCAGAGGGATGGGTGAAAAAGGGAGCAAACACACTGCTATCCCGAGGCTCTCCTTCAACACAGCATTGTGTTGACATAAACAAGCTAATCACTAAGTGCTCTGGTGGGATTACTATTGCAGGACTCTATGGCAAAGTTGCACAGACATTTTTCTCTGTCCAGAACATCAAGTGGAAGCACACATCTAAAAGTCACAAAAGGATCCTGGCATCACTGGATTTTGTGCAAACTTTCCTAAAAGATACAGGACAATATTTTTGAAAAATTATCAATAATTCTGGATGTTTCCAACAAGTAAAACTTGAACAATGCTGAGATATTGTAGTAATGGATATCCTGTGAGCAGCATAAATTGATGGACAGATAAAATATGGAAGGTGAAGGAAGGAGGTCTTTCTTGGCAACTACTAACAGAATAGTGCTTACAAAATGTGCATCTTTTCATTTTCTCAGTCCTGGCAAACAAATAAGGGAAGCTTTCAGTACTAAAAATATGCCTATGTTTTGCAGAATTCACTAGAATCTGTACTGTTTGGGGTTGTGAAGGATCACTGCATCTGCAGCTGCAGTTGGGGGACACATATCCTACATTCAAAATATCACAAGCAGAACTGATTCCAGTACTGGCCTCTGCTAATGCTGTATTTCTTGAAACACAAATATTAAAAAAAAAAAATTAACCACAGGCAAACCTCTGCGTGCCTTTTAAGATGAAAGCGTGCTTAAAAGTAATACCCTGTGGAGAAAACACTTGGTTTTACAGAAAACCTCAGCTATTTGCCCATAAAGGAATGCTTGCCTATACAAGACTAAGAAAGGAGTATCTTTCTTCAGCTTATTCCTCTTCCTCAAACTTCACCTTTAGCTCCTAAGCTCCTCTGAATATCTATCCTATAACTGATCTTGAGCTTAAGCTCACTGGCAAGTCTGTCCCTGTGCGCACAGCAATGACAGTTACATAGTGGTGATCAGAATGATGTGTTGCTTTCTGTAGGAAGGCAGGAAATTAACAGCCAAAGAAATCAGTACAAGAAGCTGTATATAAGACAGATCAGGCCCTTATTTCTGTATCATTAAAGATCGAAGGAAAGAACTCAAATGTCAACAACGTTACAAGTACATGCTTAATGCTTTGAACAGCGAGGAAAATGGGAGCAAGTCAGCCTAGGAGAGCATTCAGCGAACATTACATTACCACGATCCTGTATTTTACTTTTGCAGGTCACCTTAAAGCTATGTAGTGTTGAGGATTTAAAGCTCTTAAGGAGATTAAGGGTTCAAGTGCTGTGAACAAACAAATTTAGGCTACTAAAATCACAATTCTAAATTTTAAAATGTGCATGAGATGATTAAAAGTATGAGTTAGTGATTTTTAATTATTTTGTGCAAGTCTTACATATTCATAAGTCTGCTTAGAGAAGCACACACTGCATTTTGATGAGGAATGCCATTATCTCACGCTCTTAACACAGGTTCAGTATAGCACAAGATGAGGTTTCAGGGACAGGACATAAAATAACATTGCAGCAGACTCACAGTTTCAAATGTCCATAGTATCACTGGGGGCTGATATAATCACAACGTCAATTCCAACCACACATTGGACCTTCTGCTGCCTAGCTCTGGCCCACCCACTCTGCTTCACCTCTGCCCTCCCCAGGGTTGGTAGGCTTCATTCTGCATGAATTCCTTGTACCCAGACCAGCAGGGGGAATGGCTAGAGCCAGGCCATGCTTCTGCTTTCCCAAACTCAGCCAGCCCCTGTTAAGTGTCAGAGCCAGGGTCATCCAGGACTCCCAGGAGAGGGACAAGGGATGGAGGAAGGGCAGAACTGTAGCAGAGGGATCCCCCGCTCAAAAGAAAGTGGGAAGGTGTATCGGTTTTCTTACCACGCCCAAGACAACTACAAGGCGAAGTTCCCCATGGCCGGATCCTGACTCTTCCCACACAGCTCAGACTGGTTGGGGAGTGGGCACCTAGGGAGGAAGAAGACACCTTCCCCACAGGAACCTCTGTCAGATAATCTGGTTGTGTCCTGCTACCTTTCTTTCTTAGTGACAGTATCTCAAAACATTTAGGTGATAACTTTCAGCACTGCTTGGATCAACATAACTCGTTTATTAATAACATTTACTATCAGTCTGCAGCAATACCTTTTCCCCCCAGGCTCCCTTTTATTCATAAATGGTTGCTTGTAGTGTTATGAAGAAAATACCCTTGAAAGCTGACAACAGGCAAATGTTTTACTCCCACATTTTAGCCTGGTCATGAGTTGAAGACTCATTTTTGGCATAACTCTAACAAAGTATTTTTTTCAATATTTTGAAGAGCAGGAGTCTGAAACACTGTTATCTGTCTATGAGAAGAATCGTGACTGCCTAATGTGAGTAGCCTACTTTTTAATTAGCCTGTAAAAATAAGCCTGCCTTCCCAGACATCCAGTCATCAGATTTTCAGATGTTTTGCTCGCAACTAGAAATGGATTCATTAAAAAGCAGAAGTAGCTGATATAAAACAGGGATTCTGTTGAAGGGTAGTATTGTTTCTGAAAAATGTATAAGCTAAGAAATACAAGAAAGAAATGCAGCAGAGGGCTGTGTATGTGTAACCAGGGTCAGGGTGAGTATTTGAAGGCATACACAGAATACCCTATGCTCTACTACAGCTGCCACAGAACAGCAAAGGACTAGCCTGGCTTATCTACGTGTTTATACACAGCAAACTAGCCACACTTCAGCTCTAAATAAGCCATTTACCTTTCACCTTTTTCTGAAGTTGTACTGGAGGAGGAGAAACCTTGCACCATGACTCACTAGCAGTATGTGCATACCCTTGCTATGAATATGCACAATTTCTCAAATAATGAAACCCCAACCACTCAGGGCCTTTTCAGATGAAAATCAACACTTAAATTTCACCTTGAAAGCTACAAGCAATCACCTTAAGAAGATATTAAAAATACATGGTACCAGTATCTTTCTGGTAGATGCTAGTGAACACTTAGAGAAAGACTATAGAAGACAAGGAAAGGTACATTCATCTTTACTTCACCATATTCTCCCAGTTACTGGTAGTCAACAACTTTACACTCTCCTAAAGCTGGAGAGAGCATCTGATATATGCTGTTAATAGCCAGACAATGCAATAATCATTCATTAATTTGTCTAGTCCCATTTTTAGCATATTTACAGTTTTTGGCCTCCCAACATCCTTTGACAACATATCCCATCATTGAACTGTGTTGTATGGAAACAGAACCTCCTTTTGGTTTAAGCATTGTGCCTGGTCATGGTGATTTTCAAATTTGTGTACCCTGAGGACAAATAATCAAACCATTCCCTTGTCATTTCCCCAAAGTCATACATGACTTCAGAGCCACCTCTACAAAATTATCTTTCTTTCCAGTCTGAATTTAGCCTCTTCACAGAAGGAATCCTTCCTATGATCATTTTTGTCGACTTTCTTTGTATCTTACTGCCAATCATTAGCATTAAGATCCTTTTGTGACATTTTGAAGTCAAAATAATCCCATTATTTGGTCACCTACAAATTTTGTTACCCTACGTTTCCCCTTCTCCAGGTCATTTATGACTATCTTAAACAATATCTGGTCCCAGCAGAGGTTACCAGAAACCTTTCTGATAACTTCCTCCCTTTCTTCCCATCCTTTGTTTCTTTTCTTTTCTTCCAGGAAAAGCTGTCAACAGAAACTGTTACTTAATACACATTTAACTGCATTCTGCACAACTGTATGAATGGACCCCAGCATTCATCCTCTTTGGGCACCCAATACAATGGTCTACTATCTTGGCTCCTGCAATTACATAGGAGGTCTGATGTGATTCAAGGTCCTATATATACTTAATTTACATTAAAACTGTAAATGATACTACTCCAGATCGCTGAGATGCTGTTCTGTAAAACGCTGTGTTAATAATTCAAGAGATGGGTATGAATGACAGAATTTGTCTTGCTGTTGTCATTGTTTAAGAGGTATCACACAGTCTTTGTCTGTCCAATACTCCTTTGCTACTACTGAATACTTGTTAAGTATTGGCAAGAGTGTGGAAAAGTGTGTAAGACTAAACAGATCTGCTGGCATCCCATGAGAGGATTTCCTAGTATAGAAAAGGAACTGCTATCAGTAAATCCAGGAATTTCTCAGAAAGAAAATAAATGAGGAGATTCAATAGAAACTCTAGGCTAGTAATGTGATAGTCAACAATGTAACAGGTGATTAGATCTGAACAAACCTTAGGCAGTTGATATCTAAAGAGTTGTCTAAGAGATCAACTGCTGATGCTGTTGCTGTTCATATGTTGTAACTTCAGACCAAGACAAGTTAGAGTGTAGGGGGCAGGCCAGGCATAGGCTTTTTTATGTGATCGCTTCTGAAAGCAGACTAGAAGACTCAACAGTCTGTGATACTGGTAATATTGAGAAATAATTTCTAATATTACTCATCTTCTCTTTCACTTAAGGATGTATGGACAATCCCTGCACTTTTCAGAAGGGGAATTAATATGTTTGTGATAGGAAACGCTATCCCTCTGTTAATATCAGGCAAAGCAGACACAACAGCCATCATGCTCAGGACACAAATCAGCTCCACGGTCACAGAGAAGTCTTACCCCCAAAACAGCTTGCACATCCTTTGAGGTGTTCAGTGGCAGCAATGAACCAGATACACTAAGCTAGCAGCCACTTTGAAGAATTCTTTAGAGCAAGATTTCTATGAATAGTATGGTGGAAATAGCCACACAAAAGGGGAAAAAGGACTGCGGCACTGCAGCTGGCTGGAGTCAGTGAGAAGCCCTGAAGAGCATAACAGCTGGGGCTGCTCTACTGGCAACTCAGAGCAGAGGGGTACAAGGGAACACCTTCCTCCCAGGCTTCCTGAAAATACACTGGCAGCATTGCTCTTGGTGAGCAGACCATTAAAATAACTCCACTGTGCCTAGTGAACAAGCAAGTCTTGATTTCTCATTGACTGAGAGGGACTGGGATGAAGGTGTTGCAAACAGATTTTACCCTAACACTGAATCCCACCCAAAGCTCAGAGCTACTGGTGGCCAACCCTATGGTAAGACTTCCCTGGCATGTTTTAGCGGCTGTAACACACAAACAGAACAACAACTATCCACAGACTGAAGTCTCTGATCCCAAGAGCCTTGATTTCTTCTAGTATTACTGCAAGGAGGACTGTGATCAGCTAAATGCTTTTTCTGGGTGAGTCCTGCAGAGCATAGCTATCAAGCATTTTCAAAATCATTTGGAGATCCAACATGATAAACATGGTTAATTTAGATTTGGTAAGGAAGGTAAAACATTTTTATTACAAAACACAGCTCCATTCATTATGTAAGGTGCATATACATTATACACATGTATGTACACATTACAAAATGTGTATGTCATCTAGCTGCAAGTAAACATGTTTTTTGCAAATGGAAAATGCAGATCTAAATTATTTTAACAGAATGTGTGGTAAGTGAAATCACTGTGTATGGGAGGGCTAAATACATACTTACAGTGTGAGATAAAGTTCATACTTTTCAAGTGACTCCTATGTACTGAGATATCTTCTAAAATATTAAAGTTTAAACACACGTAATGGCTATTTTTGCCCTAATGCTGCCTATAGTATCACAAGAATTAATTTATAATTAGGTTCCTGAAGATACTTACTGTATTTTTTTTAAACAAATATAATTTTTTTGCCTGAAATGTGACTCTGCTATGTTCCCTGAGAATACTACCATTTAAAATACACATATTTTATTATCTGCAATGTGTAACCATTTTTGCGTGGCAGCATGTTAGCGTATAGCTATAAAGATACGATTCATGAGTAGAATTTTAAGGTAAGCTTTCTGTTTAAGTAGCAAAAATATATCATTCACAGCAAAGAATACATTTATTACAAGATTTAACAACAAGAGAAGAATTTCCATGAGTGTGTAATTTTCAGCTTACACTGTAAAAAAAGGTATCTGAAAAGAAACCAAGGGTCTTTATAAGTTGATTATATGTCAGCCAATATGAGGCTTTGCTACCTTATGAGAGCCTGAAATGAGATTGTCTGGAAATTGCTTTCACTATTCTTTCCAGTCTCAACTGAAAGAAATGAAAAAAGAATATGAAAAACTGGTTACACTTTCATTTTCAATATCATGAGATACTGTAAGTCACAGAGCAAAATGTCCTGTAGACACAAAGGTATGAGACTGACGGATTTTCTTTAAGATATGCAACACTTTAAAATTCTCTCACTACTGCATTCAGCTGCTTTACAAGGCTACAGCTAAGCCTTAATCTTGATCTATTTTAGTGAAAGCAGAGCTTCATTTTATTCTTTTAATTCAAAATGGTAGCACTGGTTTCTAAACTCCTACAGTAAGCAGCTCTGCAGCTGCTACTGGGTCTGTAGGGTGTTCAGTGCATTATCAACACAGTGATCTGAAAATCAGGAAGAGTGTAGAGGTCATTTAATTCATCAGCATCCCCTATGCCCCACCCACCAGTGTGGAACCGATCCTCATTACCAGGGCTTTGCTTTGTCTCATTTTAAATGTTCCCAGGGATGAGACTTAGTAGTTTATCAGCTATTGCCCTGTGAAGGAACCAGACTCCTCTGATTTGGATTACAGTCAGCAGCACTTATAGGAGTCTCTGTTTCATTTCAGGGGATTAAAACTCACTTTCAAAGACAGCTCAACAGAGGCGAGAGAGAGCCCTTCAAAACATTTCTCATACTGATGACTTGCATAGCAAAAGCTGTGGAAGGCTGTATTTGTCTTGGGATAGAACCATGGAGGCAGTCAGCAATTGAAAGAAAGCTCACAATAAATGCAATGTACAAATTATTTGGAGGCAATCCTCTCTATTTGCAAAAGAGAAACAGAGAAAACACTCCTTGGATCCCCTAATCCAGACAAACAAATTCACGCACAGCATTTTTGCTTGTTTATTGTCTTCTCTTTGCCCTTGTTTCACACAGTGAATGCTCCTTGCAATGTCAGGGGGAAGTTTCTTCGTTTCTGCCCCAGGGATCATGAAACTGTGGGCTCTGGTAAGGAATGGGAAGTAAAAATCTCCTTTTATAGGGTGAAGTCTGAAATTCGGTCTGTCAGTCACCCAATGGATGGGATGAAGTCTCTTGCTACCCTACCCATTTTATTCACATCCTCAGCCTTCTGCCACCATTTTTACAGCAGCCCAAGCCCTTGGAGATGCAAGTATCAGCTCTTTTCTTTTTAACCACAGTATATCAGATGATCTCCCTCTTGTGCAATCCACTTGCACCCCTAATTGTTGTGACAACACTTGTCATTTAGATAGCTCTTTCATCTTCAAAGCACTTCACAAACATCAATTAACACAAATCTAGATTAATTCATCTGACAATTACTTTGCTATATACCCAGCAGTTACAATAATGGAGAACAAACTAGTGCCTATTAAAGTCATCAGAGTGAGTTCCCTTGACTCTAACAAAAATGGGATCAAGCTCATTTCTTGAGTCTATTTCTCTCTCCTAAATCTTCACTGCAATCTGGTATTTTCTCCCCCGGCATCTTCAACTGCTTTATCAAGAATACAGCCAAGGAAAGGGGAGAGAAAAAAAGGAATCTGTGAACTGAGATCACACACACCAGGAGTTAATCAGTTTTGTTTTAAGGATGATCTTAAATCTTGCACCCCACATGCACAGAGTTTATGAAGATTGATCAGATCAGTCCTTGACATGTTCAGATAAATCAGAGTTCCAAACACACTGCTGCAATTAATGAATTCAGGAGGCACTCATATTATAAACCAATTGCTAAATTATAGATTAACCCAAACTGACAAAACAGGGTGAGTAGTTGCAGGAAATTCCCCACAATCACTGTAGACCTTGTGCAGTAGGCCACTTGAGTTTTTAATAATCAGTGTAGTGCCTGCAACCACAGGCACATAGGGAGAACAAGGGGAATATGAGAGAGAAAGCAAGAGAAACATTTAAGAATTGTAGTATTCTAATGAACCACTTACTGGAAAAGTAGGTCCAATGGCATTTATACAAGGAGGTCTTCAAAACTGGCTTTTACAGTGTGTCATTTACTTTAATTTTATAATAATCCCCAAAATAATGTATCATCCTCTCAAAAGACTGCTTTAAAACTCCTACTCTGGTTAAGCAGTACATACTTATACAAATATTTCTATTCGCTTATTAAATATACACCACATCCCAATATTTAAGCCTAATTTGTTTGTGTTTCTTTTGATCACCAAGAAGGAACTTTTATTATCTAAAATTATCAGCTGCACAGTCAGTTTTACAAGAACTTCTCTGGAAATTCACAACATGATAACATTCTTAAAATGACTAATAAATAAATACTATTCAGATTCTAAAGAAAGATCTGCACCCTCCAAGAGTAAGGCAATTATTCTAAAGAGTCCAGGAAAATGCCCTGACCTAATGAAAAAGAAATGACTTATTGAAAAAGTAATTTGAAGGCATCCTTTGATTCATATTAAAGACAGGTAAAGGTTGAGTCCCCCTTCCTTGTTGTTGAAGACTTTCCACAAGAAGGACTCCATATGCAAATACTTCTTCAGCAACATCAGGGTATGCAAGCAAGGAATGATTGGCTCCATTGGCATTAATTTTGTGAGTAAATTGAGGCGGAAAATGTAGAACTGCATAGTTAATCAGGTATGACTGAAATCACCCGATCAAGTAAATAAACAGCAAGTCTAGCCTACGTTGTAATTCATTCTTGGTGCCAGTCTCTTTCTACGTGGAATTAAAAGCCCAAAGAAAACAGCAACAACAAATGAGTCTTCTCTTATGGAACAGTGTGAAATCCTTCAGTTCATGATTGTCTAATCATCATGTGACACTGCTTGAATTGCCCTTTGTGCCACATGCTTTTTTAAATCCTGCACAAATTATTGCTGTTGACCATAAACTGTATCTTTCCACATTAGTGCTTCAAACACTCTATGACAGCTAAACTGTGAAAGAATAAAGCACTAATGGATTTCTCTGCATGTATTACTTACTGCTTGTCTCTTAAGCTTTACTTGGCCTTCTTCACAGGTTCTGCTCAGTTACTCTCACCACTGCCTTTCAGAGATACTGACGGCTTATTGAAGGATTACAGTTTATAATATACCTGTAGAAGCAGAGCTGTAGTCAAGTATTAAAGGTCGCTGAAAGCTTATTGATTTAGACAACACTACAGTAATAACTCAGGGGATATCAAAATAACTACTGCTATTTGCTTTTCCTTAACTCAGAATGGAGCAGCCAATACTTACAGACCTTTAAGAAACCTTTTTCCCCTAATGATCCATCATTTTGTATGAAAGATTCAACACTTCGAAGAAATCTGAAGGAAACGTGGTTACAACTATATGAGGAAGACCCAACCTTCCACCCCCCCAAATGCCATAACAGACCCTGGGGAAGCGATTATTAAATTTTTTGATTTAATTTTTTAATTAACAGAATTAAAGTGATTGCCTATTTTCATCCAGCTTAACACCAAAATCTTACCTGTAGGCTGTGGAGCTTCTTCTATTAATATTGTAAGCAAGGATCACACTATATAACAGTATCAACAAGGCAGAAGAGGAACTGCACAGATTATTAATTTAAGCAAAGTGCAGATCTCTCAAGAAGACCTTGTTAACAATGATCTACCACAAAAATGTAGAAAATTAATGGCCTATGAAAATTCACATTGAAAAGTCCAATGTATTGGTATTTATAGAGGTCTTTCTTAGCAGAGAAATTAATTGAAAATCACATGACCTTTAAACTCCTGAACGCATCTCACTAGCACTAGAACATTGTAGATATAATGGGGCCTACAAGCATACGCAGGTAGACCCCTGAGCAGAAAACCAAACATATAGTTCATGCTTTAAGACACAGCTACTCCAACAGATCAGATGGACAGAGCCAAGGAAGGCAATTGGACATAAGAGAGAATGTGGAAGAATGGCAGAACCTGGTTTTAACCTAATTTGAAGTGCAAAGGAAGAGGCAACCTTCTCATGGTTACCTGAAGATAAGCAACAGTAATGTCTCAGGGCTTCATGCTGCAAAGAGCCATTCGTACACACATTCAGGCCTTATGACCTGATGTATGAAATAGCCCACAGCTGTGGGTCCCACTCATAACTATACATGCATAAATGTCATCATGATCAGGATCATCATCTGTAATCTGGATTAGGCAGGGACGAAACTATAAATGAACTGACAACAATGATATAGTTGCAACATAGAGATTTTTGAAAGGTAGAGAAATATCTAATGGACATTCTTCTTTTGCAAACTTCCCCTACGTGGCTGGAAGATGAAAAGGCCTTTGTATACAGATATGACACAGGCTGCCCCCTCTCCTTGCATCTTATTAATTCACCTGCAGCAACATTTTTCTTCCAGGTTTTCTTGCCTCTTTTCCTACTTTTCCTTATGAACAGAATTTCTTTCAGTGAGGTTCTCTGTACAACCTCAGCAGAAGATATTCTTACTCTATGCCATGTGCACTGTTTGGCCTGCACCTTTACAGCACCTTGTTAGGTGTTTATTTCAAAAGTACTACAATATCTGATACCAAAACAAAAAGAGATTAATTTTTAGTGTACATTACTAGGACTCCTCTAGAAAAAGAGGAACCCTGATACTATTAGAATTGATGGACAGTAGATGATCCCTACTAGAAGATACTCACGATGCAAGCCTGTATTTCAGATAAACCTTTGACAGCAACATACCTCACATGCTGAAACCAAACTTGGATGCCAAAGTTCCACAATTTACAGGACCTTCAGCACAGCAGATGAGGATAAAAACTGCTCTCAGAAGGATTATATCCCTCACTCTGATTTGTCAGTAATTACCGTTGTGAACTGAATCTCTTAAACATATTAGAAAAGCAACGCACTACTTTTGGATCAAAGAGCTATTTTGTTCACTTCAACGCATACACAAATTGTCTGTACCATTAGCATTAAAAGAAGTTATGACTGGCACTGAAGTGTGACCAGACTTCTCAGATGGTTTCAATGTCTGGGAAGAAAAGCTCAGTAGGTTCATAAATCTAATATATCTTTTTCATAATAAAACCTAGAGCAGCAATAATTGCAATAAAGTTTTACAAGGCGTCCTGAGAGGAATAAAAAAATAACTGCTTTCTGCACCACAGCTAAATAAAGCAAAATTAGATCTTTTTTTAAAAGCCCATAAGGAATTCAAATTAACAGACTTCGTAAAAGATGCTAGCAAAAGACTTTTGAGGGAGACCCTAATTATTCGTTGCTTTGATTTTAGTGACCTTGCTTATCTTATCTTTCTAAACAGACATTTTAAACAAGAAAGTTTCAAATGCCCAGACAGTGTAAAGGCTGCTTTGGGTGCAAGACTTAAAAAGAGCAAACTTCTGTAAGTTAAACTGAGTTGTTCTAGTGTATTTTTGCCATGTTAATCCTCATTCCTCATAACACTAGACCACTAAGCTCAGTACCCATGTGATTTCAGTGGCAGAGATGAAAGGCCAAGACTTCAGAGCTCCAAACAGCCTACAGAGAGGCAAGCCAAAGGTAGTGACAGTTGCAACGTGTCTGCTGTTGTTAAGAAGTCCCCCTCCATTTGCAGAACTTCCACAAGCTGACATTTCCCTCCAAGCATTTCTGGTGCCTCTTAAAGCCTTAACTTAGATTATGCCTTCCAGAGTATGTAAAAAAGAAACAGCAGGTACAGGTACTACCCAGCGTTATGCAATTACTGTTCACAGTGATCAAGCAATCCTCGCAAGAAACTGATGCTCAGCAAGGCAGCTGGAATACACTAAATCTCCCCACATTAAATATGGCACAGGGAATTCTTCTAACACGTGGCAGTAACATATTGCTATATACTTTATGAAGTGAAACAAAGTAACTGAAGTCAAATGTTCCAAAATACAGTAGGGTGAAGACTGGAATGCTTCATCCATGTAAATCAAAGTATAAACATTCATACAGTGCTAAACCCGTCACAGACACTTCACCTTTCTAATTCTTATAATTTCCACTCTTCTGTCCTTGCTGCCATCAAATTCCTAAGTTATAGTCCGTATGGAAAGCAAACAGAATAGTCATCTGACAAGTACTATATGCTATCCGTCAAACACAAGTGATTTTGGGGGCTGCTTTATCATAGCAGCCTTCTCTTATACCCACCAAAAGGTGTAAAGGGCCTGAATTTTAAACAAGCTTCAAGACTTTTTCTGATTTTACAGCCACAATTAATTTTAAAATATTTCTGCACTCATGCATGATCTGGTGCAAATCTTACTACTTTCAGCTTTTCTGCAAATGTCTGAACTGCAGCCTCAGGCAAATACTCAGGTATCTAAATCAGGGCCTGCAAGCACTTGCATACACAAAGAAAAACACATATTCTCAAAAAAAAAAAAAAATCCCACAGAATCAAGACTATCTTGAAAATTTTCAATAGGTTCATAAGATCCATCTTGCCCTGGTTCTCTTTTTCACCCATTCCTTCACTGAACTTCCCCTCATCTTCTCTACAGGCAGTCCTAAAGGACTATTCTTGTTCCTCTTCACTTCTCCCTCTTCAGCCTCTCTTTTGGCAGTATCATCTGCAAATTCAACTACTATCTCTCTGCTCATAGCTCAAAGACCCCCTTTATTCCCAGACCCATCTTCTGCTGCCCAAGGTGAAATCTCAGCCTTTCTCATACCTTCTCACCCCAATTTCAAAGAGATTAAGGCGTGTTTCTCCCTCCAGAACCACATTACCCTTATGGACTTGCCACTTGCTCTGACATTCTAGGCATCACATTTTGTTTGCATCACTTCCTAGGTTTTCTCATCTAAGTCATTTAAAGGCCACATACCCACAATGTTGTGAAGGCAATGCTATGCTAATTCTTTTGAATTGGAGTGGCAGAAATCTGATCCATCTCTTGTCTCAAACCTATATAGTCCCACTACTATGGGTTGTTACCCATTTCAATTTAAGCTACCTCAAGAAGAAGATCCTATAAGGGCAGGCACAACTGATTGCTCTAGGTGACTGTCAGATATAAGCTGGACTAGGTGATCTGGGACCCTGTGCCAAGGAAGAGGCAGGGTGCAACCTTCTGCCTCTGGTTGTGTGAGGTGTACTCTCAGAGAGGCTGCATAGAACATAATCTGTCACATTACATCTCTTCTTCAGCCTCTCAGCATCTCATATTTTGAGTATGCCATGTTCTCTAGCATTGCCCCCTTCAGTTTTGCTCCCTTTCACCTTCATAGAATGCTGCAGCAGCTACAGTACTCCCACCTGCTTTAACCATGTCACCTCTGTCTACATGTCCCACCAGTTGCTTGCCCTTCTCTAGTGCATCAAAGAACTGCTCACCCTCCCTTTCCAAGCCTTTCATAGCTCACTCCATGCAAAAGCAAAAGCTCAGCTCGCAGCTCTGCCTGAGCTGTGATGTGAGCTCATTGTCCAAACAAGCACCTTCTGTGCTTTTTCCAGCGCTTCCCTTTTGTCATGAAGTAGCAGCCCAGGCATCAGAGGCACCAACTGAGGTCCCAGCCATGGCAGTACTCCTTGTCCTTTGAGTCAGCCATGTTACCACCTCTGGAGGATAGCTGCTCTTTTTTTTTTTTTTCTTTTCCTCTCCTTGAGATCTATATTCCTTAGACAACACAGAGTAATTTGCTTGTCTTCTGTGTTTCAGGCAACTAACTTACAGATATTTAACCTACCCACGAAATTTATAAAATTGCAGCCTCCCAAGACAACAAAGTCATTATCCTGACACTTCACATTACTGTCATCCTACACAGGCTACAATAAATAACCCCTCTACATTTCTTCATTTGCATTAGAAATCCTCTTTAGCCAATACTGTTCATTTTGCTTGCAGTTTAAAATGGAGGCTGTTCTTTCCCTACACCTCATTCTCTATTTCATCTGCTACAACTCTGTTTCAATCCCATCGGACAAGCCAAACACAACTGGTTTGACCATTTACCAGTTAAGGGGTAGATGGAAAGATCTTTCACAACTGCTTCCCTGTACCACCTGAGGTGCTGAGCTTCCTTCCGATATCTCAGATGCACCTGTCACAAACACATTGGTCTGGCCTCCTAAGTATCCTGTGCTCCATCTACTTCATCCTTCACTTTTCCTTGCTACATCTCTCATTGTTTTCTTAAACTTCCTCACTCTTTTGGTACTTCTTTTGCCCTTGGACTCATCTTGTTTGCCGAACAGTGCCGCAAGGGAACAAACAATATATAAAGATAACCATTCATACCTGTGTCTTCCTCATGCATCCCCAATACCATACAAACATATACAGATAAACACTGTTCCATAACAACAGTGCTGATTTTGTGAAGTTATAAATCACAATCAGCATGACCAGTATAAATCCAAGCATTCATAAGACTCCTTTTTACTTTTTCCACCCATTTGTGGCATGCATTGTAACATGTAGATACCACGCATTTTATTTTTTCTATCTGTACAGCACATCCTACAGTATATAATGAGTGACAAATGACAATACTGCTTCTGCAGGGTTGTGCAGCTATAACGATGAAAGAAGAAATGTTTGCAGGGACAAGGAAAAGTTTTTATTAAACAATTTGGTATGGTAAGGAAAAAAAAAAATATACTTTTGAGTCGAATGTCCTTTCATCAGGTCCAAGAGGCTGAATAGGCACTGTGGACAGTGCTCTTTGTTTAACATTTTTTAATTTAGTATTAAACTTAAATCTGATTAGAAGACATGAACAATTGGATTCAGCCTTGATGTAACCCAAATCATGATTTTTAGTACGCAAAGCTACAAGTTCCCAACTATAAGTATTTCTGCTGACTAGTAACACTGTCATTACTACGGCACATGTCTTTTTGTGGCCACCCCATTCTTCATATATAATAACAGATCTCATAAGTCAGTGTTTCTTTTACAGAGGGTCTCCAGACATAAAAGCAAGGACATAGTAGTTAAAATGGTGACAGGGCTGCTACTTCCCTTGAGTATAGTTCTACCAGTTAAATAAATGATGCTAGGTTCAAATTATCCAACTGATAGGCAAAAACAGCCCCATCATTTTTTGAGGTTACTATAAGAAGTATAAAGCATAATCTACTGATTACAGTGGATTACTACTTCTCTGCATCCTTAACTTGATTGTGGTAATCATAAAGCCGCTGTGTGATCATCTTTTTCATCAAAGAAGAGGGCAGCGCAGAGTAGCAATCTTCAATTGAAAAGGGGAGACAAAGTTTTGTTTTTTATGAGTAAAACTATTCAAAAAGTAGGAATGACTTCTGACCTTTAGCCTGCGGTCCTGGTCTCCACTGCACAGAGAATTTACAGACACTTTAAAGGTCTTCCAGGCTGGATTTAAGTTATTCATCACAACCTGTGAGTGAAAAGAAAGGAAGGGAACCCGTAACATTTGCACATCTCCAAACAGAATGCGAATGAGAGCCACAATTTTCAATACAGTACATTCACCAGAAAGAGAAGAAAGCAGAGCACAGCTGGAGGTTTGCAGAACAACATGCATAGGATAGTGCCCTTGAGCAATCTGCAGTTTGCAACATTCCTTTTCTGGAAAGCCCGAAAAAGGAGCACAGGTGGGAAATGGACCCATACACAGATCATGCTACAGAGATTGCACCAGCACTGCCATGCCTCAGTGGGGTGTAACTCACAAAGTAAAGGTTGTGGAATACATCCCTGAACTAGAAGCCATGGAAGAGATGCAGGACTGGGCACTGGGGATGGACAGCATCAATTTACAGACAGATGGTCTTCCTTGCCAGGAAGACTTTATGGGATCCATAACAGACAGGCTCATAACCCCAAACACCTGCCACAGCTCCACCCTGTACACCTAAATGCTGCTTTTTAAGACAGTGCCAACCATTACCATGGAAGAAGTAATGACACTGGGACATAGGAAAGAAATGTAAAGCACCCAGATTACAAATCTCTTTAGGACCAGCAACCTGGGAGGAGGTGGAGACATAGTATTAATGGGAAAATATGATACTGTCTATAGCATGGTGTGGGCTAAATATAATATGTATAACTCCTGACCTTCAAAATGAATATCTGACAGTTTAACTAAATTTGGATCTTTGGCTTCAGTACCATCTTCCCTTACTCTCATGTACATAAGTCAAGACCTGATACCCATTAGTCAATAATGACACAAGAGATTAAAGTGTTTTTAAATGTGGATGCTTGCAATACCCTTTGTGACATGGGAAGCATAAACTATTCCTCCTGACAGCCCACCCATGTCCCTGGAAAGTATATCCAACCCTGTTCCTTACCTCAGTCCTGTGAACAAGTTGTTGGGTTGCATCATCATTCATCCGGAAAATCTCCAGAAAAGGATCAGATTTGCTGAAGAAATCCTAAAATAAAATATAGGACAGTTACTTCTGAGGCTTCTTTTTCTTTAAGCTTTTCAGACACAGTGCACTGGTGCTTCCCTGACTACTAATGAAAAAGGAGAGCCAGCATGGTTTTAGTGAGACCTCTTGATGTCTCTCAGCGATGTTTCATTCTTGTCCTTGCTCCACAAGGATTTCCACGGCACTGCTGTTGTTCTCAGTTTGACTATTCAATCATGGCAGGCACAACTGTAAAATGTCATTTTACAGCCCTTTCCCTTCTTACACCCAATCCAGATTCCTGAGCTTTAGCTCCTTCATCCACCTAGATTGTTTCATTTTGTCTCCATACCTGTTCAGTCTTTTGACATCAGTTTTATCATGCAAAGCCCTTTGAAGCGTATTCTACAGTGGGGTTGAATTTCATGCTAATCGCCCACCCTCTCAAAACAGAAGTTAATCGGCCAAGACATTGTGCTGCTACCAGCTAACACAAGTACTGGCAAGATGGATTAGAGAAGGTTAGAGAAGCAGGTCCTCTTCAGAATGTGATAACATGGCCCATACAAAATGACAAACAGAGCAGGGGAACGCAGAAATTACTTGGTATCTCTAAGTACAAGCAAATCTGTGACAGACATTGAGGTTCACATACTCACTGCACCACAGAACACCTTCCCCTAGTCTTGCATCCAGCTAACAACCCTGAGCATCCTTACACAAACCTAAATTAAGTTGCTTTCTATAGCATTGCTGCAGTCTGGCCACAGCCTCTTTTGTTTCAGCAACATCGCATTTCTTCTGGACATGCTGGCTGTGGGGTGGAAGAGTAACTGGGTGTTTGCCCTCCACAGCTGGAGGGGGGAAGCTGGCTAACTCAAATTTCTAACTGTGCAATGATGCAAGAGCAGGATTCAAATGGACTCAGCCCGTTTTCTGCAGCTTCAACTCCCTTCTTCATTTTCTTCTTCAAAAGAACCGCATGATTAACTTTATACATATGAATATTATTCTTCTTTATAGGCCATATCCAAAACCACAGACCACCACATCAGTTTGGGGAACTGAGGAATTCTGTTTGCTCTCCCAGTGTTTCTATAAAAGCATTAGTGTAAAAATGACAGTAATATGTATAGTTCTACAATTTTGTCCTCACCAAATGCCCACCATACTTATTTTTGACAAGCTGCATAGCCATTGGGGTGGGAACAGATTTGGATAAGATGCTAGACAAAGTCTGGGCACATAATTTCGGTCAAATTTGTCTTTTGGGCATTTTTACAATTCCACAACTGCAAAACAACAAACAAAGAAATCAGGGCTTTGAAAAGGGACAGCTGAATTTGAATGTCTGGAGAAGGAAGTGAGTCCCTAGGGACCGCAAAACTGTGGGCAAGGCTCAAGCAACCTAAAGTCTTAAAGATGACATCTATCAATGTTGTGTTCCGAGTGCTGTTCTGTGAATGATCTGTTTCTTTTCCTACTCCAGAAAAGGTAATAGTATGTTTAGAAACTGATGCAAAACATGTGCATATGTATTTGTTAAATCTTATCACATGGAAATCTAAACAACAAAGCTGTATGTTTGCCTATTTGTTCCAATTCCATGGTTACAGGACATTTAATGTAAGAGTGTGTAGAATCAGCACAAAACCCAAAAAAGTCTGTAACTCCAGAGTTTGCCTCAAGGGCCTGATGTAGATTTACTATCTGGACTCCATTCAACACTTAAAACTGCTTGTATATAGGGGGCTTTGGTGATCAAATTCTGCCACATTACTACTGCATAGCAAAGAGAAGCAGAGAGAGAGGGTGCTCGTTTAATCATAGTGACACCAAAATCCAGAGTGCATAGGGTTAAAAAAGATTGAGCTGCCTCTTCTCACACACAAGTATATTGACTGAAGCTGAGTAAAAGCTTAATGTTAACAGATGCTTTATCAAATGCAAGTTTGATAAGAAAAGTTATCTTAAAGAAAACACCTCAGAATGATACATCCGAAGAATGCACCCTGGAGTGCAGAAAAATTCAGAAAGGAAACCAGGATTTTGTGTAAGACTCAAAATATAGTACCATTCCCAGCTGAGTATCTTGAAAGCTGAAACAGCAAACCAGCACAAGGGAAGTAATTTTTAATATCTGTTTTTAACTACCAAGGCAATACCACCTAAAGGGAAAGATTTTAATGCTGTATGATTGCTTATATCACCCCCGCTTCAATGCAAAAACAAAGCCTAATTCCTTTCAGAATGAAGGTACAAACAAAAACTCCTTCAATATTGAAGATGCTTCATAACAACTCAAAAATGATACACCAAAGAAACATTTTACTTCATAGCTATTAATGTTTTGAGAGTTTTTTGGTTGTTATGCTGAATGTAATGCTTTGCATTATCTCACAAGAACATCCCCTGAAAGAATAGCAGCAATAAAGGTTTAATGTTTTGATATTTTAATAATGTTTAAATGATTAATGTAATGCATGTGCTAGTGGTATAATGCACACTGTTCTTTCAGTATGTGCAGCAGTTACACAGTAATAACACAAGTACATACCTTAAACTTAAGAAATTAAGTACCTCAATTTTTGAGCACCTAGTTTGACATGTCTTTTAGTACATTAATTTTCAGAGCATGACACTTTTAAAAATTCAGGTTTGGGGGTCAAGTCAGAGGTCCCTCAGAAAAGGGCTCAAGTAGTCAAAAGACACTAATAATTTTGAAAATTCTTCAGCAGCAAGACAGAGCATTTAAGGATTTTTTTTTTTTTAGTAGTTTAGTACCAGGGAAATATATAAAAAGAGCAATATTAGCCTGTATGTTGCAGACATTTGCTGGAAAATCTTTCCCAAGCAATGTTAACTGCCTCTCTCAGAACAGGAAAAGCAGTTTGCCTGCCTCAGTGCTCGTAATTTATTATAGCCATCATAAAAATGTATCTGCTTGTTATGGTAATTGTGACACAGCTATTAATGCAATAGAACCTTTCCAAAAGTTATTGTTCCACTGTGAAGTGTTCTCAGTGGATCTCTTGAAACAAAGATGTGCCATCTGAGCTAACTGGGCTTCAAATAAAACATGAAAATGCAGTTATACCTTCCCAACAAGCATTGCAATAAAAAAATAAACTTTTATCTCTGCAAAGTCAGTTAACTAAAGGAAACTTTCATACCAGTGACTTTCCTATAATTTTTTAGTGAATGTTTCAGCCACATCTCCAGGAAAAATTGAGTAGGCTTTACTCGTTTTATGGCCTCTCTAAAAATCTTGCAGTTTTATGTGGGGGGAGTGAAAAAAAACAACAAACATATACTGCCTGTTAAATTAGACCAAGAAATTTTGTTTAATCTCCAAAAATGTGTTGTTCACACCTTTTTCCTTAGTGGAGGAAACCCACACGTTTAAGGACCACAATCTGTATCCTGTTTCAAGGAATTTCTCTTTAAAGGGTGGAGGAAGAAAATTCTTGTCCATTCAAGATACCACCGACAGTGTTGGATAGAAAGAATTTTTTTTTTTTTTTTTTTTACCCTTAAAGCACATCCAGAACCTCCCCCGCACCCCTTCCTTTATCCCCAAGTTGTGAGACATTTGGATTCAACTTGTCTTCTGCCACCCCCAGAGCTACCAGTGCAGGAACCCCTGGGGTTACAAAAGTGACCCTGTGTAGCAGCATGTGAACAATTGCTCCCACAGGCTTCCTCTGTCTTTCAGGAGAATCCCAGGCCAGTTCCAGCCCTCAGTCTGCTTCTCTGATGTTACATCTCTACTCAGGTCTTCACTTCTCTGAGCAGGGAAAGGCATGCAAAACCATGCTTACGATTTCACAAGATGGGCTCTTCTCAATTCTCTGATGGTTTTTTTTGACCTTTATGTGACATCATTATGTGTTCAAAAAATGGGTAGATGTGGCACTTTGGGACATGGCTTAGTGGGCATGCTGGTGTTGGGTTGATGATTTGACTGATGATCTTAGAGATCCTTTCCAACCTTAAGGATTCCTAGTTTTACCTTCATTAAAAGTAATCCAGCCACCAAGCCAGGAAACGTGAAATTACCACTCTACCCTTAATTGGTTCAGTGGTGGACTTGGTAGTGTTAGGTTAATGGTTGGACTGGATCATCTTAAAGGTCTTTTCCAACCTAAACGATTCTATGATTCTATCAGGGCACTCATACTTTTTCACCAATGGCTGAACTATACAATTTAAGTAATTTCAAACCTTAGTAACAGTAATTACTAATAGCACCTTGCATCTACTGAGGTCAAAGTTCATTATAAGCCATACCAAAAGCCCTAGCCTTTTCTTTTTCACCAGGGGAGGTTTAGGTTGGAAATTAGGAAAAATTTCTTCACGGAAAGGGTGGTCAAGCATTGGAAGGCTGCACAGAGAGGTGGTGGAGTCACCATCCCTGGAAGTGTTCAAAAAATGGGTAGACGTGGCACTTCGGGACATGGTTTAGTCTAGGCTACCCTTGATTGGTTTAGTGTGGACTTGGTAGTGTAGGTTAATGGTTGGACTGGATGATCTTAAAGGTCTTTTCCAACCTAAACGATTCTATGATTCTATGATTCTTATAAATGAGGTAAGCCAAGGTTCAGCCAGGTTTAGAGCTATGTCTCTAGCTGGAGGAAACTGAAAGACTTCTTTCAAATGTAATAGGCTTCCAGTGATTTTCATCAGCTGAAGACAGGAGTTTTGATTCAGATAACCTACAATGAGTCATTGCCTGAGTTGCACAATGCACCATCCAGGAATTTTTTATTAGATGAAGCCCACCTTGACTGGACATGTCAAAATGGTAAGAATGACAATGTTCTTGCAATATTTCAGAATGATCCTCCTTAATTTATCTCCATAAAGTGTTTCAACCACTCTCTAAAGCTATTGCCCAGACAACATTGACCTGGCTCAGAAGCACACTCTGGCATTGTCCTTTTAATTCATACCAACAAGAGCCATAAGCAGTCATAATATCCACACCAGATTACATTTTACATTTGTGGAAAAAGAATGACCAAGTGAAGTCTTATTGTGTTGTACATTTCCTTTCCTTTTTCTAGATGTGACAGCATGTGGAACAGGAAGAAACTTGTGTACAACTTTGGAAATTAGGCCTAAAGATGTCTGTCTAAAGAGAGGTTGTTAAATCTACATTTTGACACCTAAATAAATTATGTGATTCAGAAACACTAATACTCCAGCAACTCTGAAGGAAGAGGTAATTCATCTTTCAGATGAGAAGCAAATTAAGGTCATGATCATTTATGATTGTTAATGATCCTGAGCACAGTAATGTTATTTACCTGTATGTTCTAAATAAATTCTGGTACCATTAATCTTTCTGGGTACTTTCTGCTTGTCTGAGTTTTCCTGGCATTTTCAACTGAAAATGTTATTCATCAGTTACAGCCTGATTTTGAAAATCTGATGTTTGTATCCAAAAGTACTCTCACTGATTTGAATTTAAACTACTCACATGCCAAATGTTTACAAGCACATGCTTAGAGCATTAGAATCATAAACTTTTATATAGTGTTACCATATGGTTCTAATTAGAAGCAGCTTTATATATAGGAAGGGACTATATAGTAATGGTAGTTATTATGATTGAGTACAACTGTAATCATCTGATCTTCAGTTATATGTAAAGCCCTATTATCTAAAGAGGGTCATAGTCTTATGACATCTATTCATTACAAAGTTATTCCCCAGCTCACCTCAAATAATTATGTGTCTTCTATTACACTGAAGTAACAGAGAGTGTGTATTACAAGCAGTCATCTGGATTTCTTGGGCTGTCTATTGCTTGAGGTGCTTATTATATGTGTATTGCTGAACAACAATGGATATTTTCAGAAAGAATTAGTCCTTATAATGAAGAGCAGTGTTCAAGTGGAGAGATTTGTTATTAAAGAGGGAAAAAGTTTTTAACAACTATGCAAGTCTTTTTCTCACATTCAAGCTACATTTTGTTGAACAAAATGTGTATCATGACTGAGCTGTTATGAAGTTTTCTAGCTTTATTTTAAGATGGTTACTTCAACTGTAACATCTTTGACTACTTATAGAAAGCTCACTTCTCTAAGCACTTCTGATCTGTGGCATTTTAAATAATTAAATTGTCTTGGTTATAGCATAATTAAATTGTCTTGGTTTTAATTAGATTCCCTTGAGGTTTTTTTTTTTTAATTACTTCGCAACTTGAGGAAAGCCTCATTGTGAACATTCATCTGAAATCTCTGATCTGTTTAATAATATAAGGCAAAACATATCTGTTGGGGAAAATCTCATCAAATTATATTTGCAGGCATTCTTATATCTTTCAGTAAGGTTAATATCAAGCAGCTTACCTTGTCATCCAATTTCCGTGCACTGAATGAAAGTTCGACGTAGTCGTCATTGCCAGACAATTCCTCAGCAATCACCTAAATGGAAAGCTACATCTGAGTTTTGCACACATGAAAGAGGAGAAAGATGCCATTTTCCAGCGTGAAGACTGCAGACCCCATTAGGAAACTGAAGCATGGTACAAGTTAGTATGTTTCTCTTTGCAGTCAGGAAGGGCAAAGAGCATTTAGTGAATCCCTTGCTCAGCTGATGCCTGGCACTCTGTTAAGCCCACGAACCTGAATCACTTTGTATCACCTGACTATGCCTTGTCAATCACCTGTCAACGGACAGACCTCAACATCCATCACAGATCCCTTTCCTCTGACCAAGTACTTTTCCTCAGATAGGACAATGGAGAATTCCACAGCCTCACAGTGTCCAAGGGGACAAAAAAGCTATACAAGACTTGTATTATTTGGGTCTAACAGATTATTTTTATGCTGCTTCAGCATCATTTAGCAAGCTAAACAGAAAAAGAAGTGAAGTCACCTGTCATTGGTTGCCATGAAAGGCACATTTACAGTGGGGGAGTTCTCCTGGTATGTATAGTTTTTCTGCAATAGCTATATTGGCAAAATCATTTACTGTAGACTTAGTCAGAAGAAAGTAACACTAAAATAATGTAGTGTGATTCTTTCAGATGGTGTAAGCTATGCTGATAATGATAATGTGCTGTGCAATGTTTTTAAAAAAAACCCAACAAAACCAACCAAAACAGCCTTCCTGACTAGGCCATTAAAATGCTTCAGTGGAGAGAAAGTATTAACCAAACCTGGGATATTTCACTGAAAAATGTTCTTTGAAACAAACCACATTATATTCTATTTGACAGTTATAAAATCTTTCCCTATTGTAAATATTCTCCCCAGAGATTAAATCACCCAAAAGAACCTATTTCCTGAGTGTTTTATGCCCATGGCCACACACTTGGCAGCCACGTCATCTCCCCAGCCAGGCTCAGACCATCTCTACCACATGGACTCCAGGTCCTCGGGGAGCCGCTGGGACACCCCAACTATTCGTCAAACCAGCTGAAGGCTGCTGAGGTTAGAGCTGCAGTCAGAGCGCTGCAGCAGGGGATGCTTCTACTGCACACATATGCAGCTCCCAGGACTTAGCCAGACTGTCTACAGCCTCAATAAACTTCAGTATCATTGGTATTTTTTAAGACCTTTTTTCTTTCTTTGACAGAAATTAACAGATTCTGCATTGGGCATAACTGGCAGGGTTTTGGTAGCAGGGGCTGCAGGGGTGACCTGTGTGGGGAGGCTGTGAACTGCCCCATGCCAGTCACAGCTGGCTCCTGCTAGTCTGGCAGTCGGCAGCAGCTACCAGCTGCATCCCAAAACTTCAACCCATCAGAAGTGCATATGGCGCCTCTGTATGAACACATTTAAGAAAGGGTGGCAGCTGCTAGAAGCAGGATGCACAAAGGGAGGTGCAGTAGGAAGCCTGCGAGGCCAGCCTAAACAAGATCCAGGAGGAGGCATGGGGAAGGGGATGTTGTTGAGGACACAGCTGGAGATGTGCTCTGGGAAGGAGGTGCTCCATACCAGAGGAAGTACCTCTCAGGGCCTGCAGCCTGCAGGTAAGCCTACACTGGAGTAAGGACGCCTCCAAAGGGACTGTGGGGCGTTAAGACTATTCTGTCTGTGACACCTCACAGCAGTTAACTATGCTATTTCTTCATGCAAAATATTCCCATGCAGCCATGTAGGTGCACAGATGCTTAACCGTGCATGAAAGTACCATCACACAGGCATGTATGTGCTGTTTCACATGTTCCAGGCAAATGTGAGCTTGCTGGAAATTTGGCTTATAGAATCTGACAAAAAATTTCTCTTCCACGTAGTTTGATGGTTTAAAGGTCATAAGCTGTATATGACAGTGCTCCGGGATTTGCACACCAAGTTTCACAAATGTTTTTAACTAAAAAAAATGAATCCTCTCTTATAAAGTTTGACAGATGTCCAACTGGAGAAGCTGATCGAGGTTCTGGTTTTATCCCACAGTCATATAATAAAACTGTATTGATGAGACATTACACAGTCAAAGGGCTAATAAAATTCCAGCAAAACATGCCAAGACAGGAATTTTCAAAATCCTACAAAACACTCACTGCACTGAACAAGTTAGGAAACTAACATTTGTAATTTCCATACCTGACAGACACCTGGTATGTACCCCAGGTCCAGAAATAATGATACATATCGAGTTTGACTTACTCTGTTGAGACAGCAAACTTTTCACACAATATTTTTTGTCTGAGTTTGGTTTTCTCCCTTTTGCTCTTTAGTACCGCTGGCTGGAAGCCAAAGCAAGTAGCTAAGGTCCATGGTTCATGGTTATCATCCAATGTTAGGCCAGCAGGGACTATTAACTCATTTTCTCTCATCATCTGTATATCACAGAGCATTAATTTTTGCCAGAACACTCTACTAGCAAGCCTAACAATTTTAGTTGAGCTACAGCATTTCTGTTTTCACAAGACTAAACTCCTTTGTGTCCTTCATAGAGCAGGAGGGGGGCCCGGAACACCATGGGGATGGGCAAGATGAAGTATGCCCAGATAATCCCAGCAGGCAAAGCACACCAAGTTATTTAGGGAGCAAAACCCTCTCCTGGTCCTATTCAGCCAGAAGAGCAGGGCTTTCCAATGCCAGACCAAAAATGAGTTTCACCTTATACATTTAAGCAAATCCTTTCCCATCCAGGCACCAAGGAAGACATCTAAGAAACAAAATTCCCTGGGCTCTCAGAAAGCATTATTTCTTACAGTCTGCTGTCTCTTCTGTGGCTGGAGGCAGAAAAAAAAATCCAAACAATCAAGCCAAAAGAAACCCATCTGGCTAATTGCACATCAAGGAAAAAAATCCTTCTCAACCCCATGAGGCAACAGAGCAGAGATACCCAAAGCAGAATATTTTATTATAGTCTTTGTCTTAATGCAGAGCTGCAAATGTCACAAGCATACTAGGTTCAGTGCAGACAAGCTTGATCTCCTAAACAAGCCAGCAAAGAGGAAGATGAAAGAGGAGTAATACATTGATTTGCAGATTTCAAGATACACATGGGGCTGCTATAACTATCCAGTCTGTAATTGCATTACAACACAGCTAAAATACCTAATCTCATCAAACTTCTGCAATTGGTGTTGCTGGGAGTGTGTGTTTTCTGAGTTGGTGTTTTGTTTTTTGGGGTTTTTTTTAGAAACTGGAAAAAGCCCAAAGGCCAAGAAACATCAGACTCCTTTGTGTGTCAAAGTGGGTCAAAATGAATTTCTGAAGGTTCTAGAGCTTCAACTAAAAGTAATCAAGCAGCACAACTTTCTTGTTGTCATCAAAGTACCTTAAAAGTAGTAGTTGTAAATATTATGGCTTTTGCACAAATCATACTCTATTTGTTGCCATTTCCTTACAACAAGCATTTATCAGAAACAGTACAAGTAATCAGTTAAATAAACAATTTAAATACATTTCTCAATGAAGGGTTGTTCTGGTTACTTAGCAGGGTGCTTTTAGGGAGAATTAGTCACATTAGATGTTTCTAAACAACAGGAAAATAAGTGTGTATTTAAGACTGACTTACTGTTATAGATGACTTTCCTGCTGTGTTCCCATGTTTGAGTAAGGACTTGGAGAGTTTCCTCTGAGAAACGATCTGCACAAAAATAAAAACAAAGGGAAAAAATTAGAATCTGTAGTAAATACATGGCTTATTGTGATTTCATTTTTATGTTGCTTTTTTTTTGTATCAAGGTAGTGTCTTAATCCAGTTTAAGCCCATTATTTCTGTCTAATGCACCATGAATAAGTAAAACAATCTTTTTCTCTTTCTCTTTCAGGAAATCTTTAGATCTGAAGACTAGTATCAGCTCTCCACAGTCATCTTTAGACTACAGGACCCAAGTCTGTCCTATCTTTCCTTTTTGACCAAATTTTCTAGCCCTCAAACCATTCTTACTGCTCTCTGCTGAGCCCTCATGGACTGGCCCGTATCCTACTCTTAGAATAATGCTCAACATTGGACACAATACTCCTGGTCCTTCCTATGCAAGAAGAGCTTCTCATGTCTTACAAGCTATGCTGCTGATACACTCCAGAATTTAATGTGACTTATTTTAAGAACACCATGATACTGTTAACTAATGTTCATTTTACGACCTTTTCAGATTGCCAGCTGTTTCTTACCCTGCATTTTTGCAGCTGGCTATTACTTAAGTGAATAATTTAACACTCATCCTTTTTTGACTGCCTTCCATAAACCAGCCTGCTACCATCATCTCACTCACTTTTCCAAATTAATGTTTGGATTTCACCCCTAGTATTGGTCAGTGACAACAACAGGCAGGAGTACAGTGTATTGGGCTTGCGTGGCAAGGTTTTGGTAGCAGTGGGGCTACAGGGGTGGCTTCTGTGAGAAGCTGCTAGAAGCTTCCCCTATGTCCGACAGAGCCAATGCCAGCCAGCTCCAAAACAGACCCGCTCCTGGCCAAGGCTGAGCCCATCAGCAATGGTGGTAGGGCCTCGGTGGTAACATATTTAACAAGGGGGAGTGGGGGGAAATCAACCCAAAACACCGGGACACAAACTGCAGCGAGAATATGTGAGAGGAATGACTCTGCAGATGCCAAGGTCAGTGAAGAAGGAGGGGGAGGAGGTGCTCCAGGCACCAGAGCAGAGATTCCCCTGCAGCCCCTGGTGAAGACCATGGTGAGGCAGGCTGTGCCCCTGCAGCCCATGGAGGTCCATGGTGGAGCAGATATCCACCTGCAGCCTGGGGAGGACCCCATACCAGAGCAGGTGGATGTGCCCAAAGGAGGCTGTGACCCCGTGGGAAGCCCATGCTGGAGCAGGCTCCTGGCAGGACCTGTGGGCCCATGGAGAGAGAGGAGCCCACGCTGGAGCAGGTTTGCTGGCAGGACTTGTGACCCCACGGGGGACCCACGCTGGAGCAGTCTGCTCCTGAAGGACTGCACCCCGTGGAAGGGACCCACGCTGGAGCAGTTCATGAGGAACTGTATGTGGCCTGTGGGAAGGACCCACATTGGAGAAGTTTGTTGAGGACTGTCTCCTGTGGGAGGGACCCCACGCTGGAGCAGGGGAAAGAGTGTGAGGAGTCCTCCCGTTGGGAGGAGGGAGCAGCAGAGACGATGTGTGTTGAACTGACCACAACCTCCATTCTCCGTCCCCCTGTGCAGCTCGGGGGGAGGAGGTAAAGTAAATCATGAGTGAAGTTGTGCCCGGAAAGAAGGGAGGGGTGGGGGGAAGGTGTTTTAAGATTTAGTTTTATTTTTCTCATTACCCTACTCAGTTTTGACTGGCAATAAATTAAACTGATTTTCCCTAAGTTGAGTCTGTTTTGCCTGTGATGGTAATTGCTGAGTGATCTCCCTGTCCTTATCTCAACCCACGAGCTTTTTTGTTACATTTTCTCTCCCCTGTCCAGTTGAGAAGGGGAGTGATAGAGCACTGTGTGGTGTTTAGCTGCCTGCTGGGTTAAACCACAACATACAGGTAAGATGACCAGTACTGCTAGGATTCAGATGTCCTTTTTCTTCCTAGGATCTTGGAAAGATTGTTTGCTGTGACCCCTTAAGTCACCCATACCCCTCTTTTCTTGCCAGCTAAACAGGTTGAAGTACAAATAGGTGCAGTCCTGTGAACTGTGATGTGCAATTTAAAAAACCTTGTTTGAGATTCTCAGACGGAAGGTAATATCAGAAATACAACAGATTATTCTTAATATATAATTAAACTATGGGTTCTGTACCAACCAGACAATGAATTATGGCAGCTGGGGAGCAGGGCCCATTTCTCTCTATGACCTCTTCCCCTTCCCTGAGATGCACAGACAACTTAGTAAAATACATTAAGCTCTTCCACTGAAAACTGTGGGTATTGTATACCAGAAACCTTTTCAGTTATGTTACATGTATATATCCCCGGTATGATCTAGAACTTGGATGGGAACCTATCCTTCAGCTAGCCTCCTTCAGAAAGAGCAGGACTTCTGCCCCTGAACTACCCAAATTCCTGCAGCTCCCTTTGCTGCTTTGGAAAGCATTCCAGCTTTCAAGAGGCATCAGGCAGACAGAAACCCGAAGCTCAGGAGCTCCCATGCAGGTGGCAGATAGATGGCTCGCAGTTCCAAAGAAGATAATTTATTCTGACATTCCCATTAGCAGATCACATTAATAAGACTCGCTCTCTAAGCCATTAGCATCATTGTGACACAGCAAGCACTCTGCATATGTAAATATGTGTATTTGGGTGCAACTGTTTACCAGTTGTTAATTAAGTGGCCAGTAAAATGAATCTTCCATCTGGCAACAATATGCCAACATCATTGCCTCAAACTGTAATTAGTGATTTAGGATCTGCAGACTATCATTGCAATAACTGTCAAGGAATCTATTTTCCTTAGCAGTAAATTGCCTTTTTTGTTCATGCACTGTACAAACCAGCTCTCATTGGTTAAAAGAACCACTTCTAAAGAAGCCACCATCAATTATATATCATATTTATTGTTTACATATCCGTGTAAATCTTCTTCTGAACATTATCATAAAAAGCATTTGCTGACCAGACAGTAAGACCTAAACAACGGTAACTCGAGAGGAAGCACTTGCCTAAGTTCAGAGTTACAGAGATGGCTGAACTTGCAAAATGGCTTACAAGAAGGTAGTCAACTACAGGTCTTCCATGTGTCAGGAATTTTTGGTTTGACTCCTACTTCAAAAACTTGCAATTAAAAACTTCAGCTTCAGAGAAAAAGGTGTTTTGTCCAAAACTGATGTGAAGAAGTGCAGAAAGTAGATGTCTCTCTTCTTTCCAAAACACAGAGAGTAGAATCCAGTTCAGCTCTAGTAAACCTCATTACATTTTCAGAACATGTTTTCTCATGAACATTTTATTAGAAGCATGACCTACTGGTGAACAAATGGATGTAGAAAGCTTAGAGATTTAAGAGGTGAGGCTCAGAGAAACTTAGGAAGTGAAGTTAAATTTATTTGCAGCTATAGCCACATATAAATTACTACCCAGTTCCGGTCTAAGACAGCCACATGTACAGTAATACATGTCATATTGAGTATGTTTGCAAGAGGTGGGAATACAAAGAGAATGTAAAAGCTGCTGCTCTGTTTCAGAGAGGGAGGATACGCACATGAAGTGATTCCTATTTACCAAATATGCAATCATCTCAACAGACCATCATCTCAACTAGATTTCTGGTCTGTGGTGTTAAGGGATATCAGCTCCGTGGTAAGACAGGGGTGGGAAATTCCCTTGAAGATGATCTAAATTTCCCTTATTACATACAAGCCCAAATAGGTTAAGGACAGATGTGAACAGATGCTCTATATTGCTGTAATTAAATCTGGATTCACATGTTGCCCCCTTTGATCCTATTTCTCATTTAAAATATATAAAAGGTGCTTTGCTTTTTTATTTTAAAAGTATGAACAGATGCAACACTTTGGATAAAAGCACTGAGGCACTGACACCAGCTGTGTACAGTGCATTGCTCAGCAGCGACTCAGAGACAAGGACTCTGGTGAAGGCTTGCTCTCTCCTATGTCTGAGCTGTGACTAATCAGCACTGTGTAAGATGAGCTGTGAAATATAATGACCCATTTTACCTGGCTTGTGTAAGAACCTTTTAAAATATATTTCTCTATGTGGTCCTTCCTTCACCAAATACAGGGATAACTTTCAATAATATCATACAGAATTCCCAACGCTTATAAATCAAACTAATGAGAAAATTTCAATATGGCTTTTTAACCTAGTGATTTAGCATTGGCAGGAACAGACAAATCCCATATATCGTACTGAGAAATCCCGTTTACGTTGACAGCTGGGGCTGGTCCAAGTTCTTTCAACAGCTCTGACTCAACAGCAAGGTGCCACCCTGAGCCAGGGGCCTGATGGTCACACTCCACATTTCCTCTGGGATCAGAAAGCTGTGTGGTTTTTGTTTATTTACTTGCTTCAATTAAATTGACTTGTATAATATCTAGCTCTGGACATAACACCAATATTCTTTTGTTAAAGGCTTCTTGAAACATCCATGGATAATGGCCGTAGCTCCTTTTCTATTTATGTGCTGTGACACTTGGCTTTTGTTAATTCTTGTGACATGGGAACCACTGGTCTCTGATTTTGACAGAACCAAGGACTGGGCAAATAGTCTGCTTAGTGACATGTAAGAGTGTATGCAACTTAGCTTTGTGGCTACAAAACTAGAAGATTAGGATCATTTAAAATAACTCCTTCAATGTCTCAAATTCTTTATTCAGACTGGCCTCTTCCACCAATTGGATTTTCTTACAGGAACCCCAAATTTAGTTATTTAGACAGCCAGGTTAGGCACAAATTTCCCTCCACAGTACACAACTCCAAGAATTCTTTGTATCTCTTCCTTGCCAGCTGGGATAGTCAGACAAATAGCTTTACCTGAACAATCATTTCCCAGCACCTCTATGTTAATTCTTCTCCCAGATATGTTATTGCTGTTATAGGAACTTGCACAGTTGCTTAACTTTCTTCTAGCAGACCCAACTCTTTTCAGGACTGCAAAGAGCACCTACTCACATTTTACTAACACTCTTTCCTTCATCCAAATGCCTTCTACACAGACTGAATCTTCAGCATCAAACGCATTCACTTGCCCAGTGCAGAGCCCTTGGTGCCACATACACTACAGCCTCGAGCCTGGAGAAGGTATCTCCCACCAAACAGCAATGGTACATGTAGAAACAGAGCATTTTTCTAACAGCTTCCACTAGAACTGTCTTGATATATCAAGCAAAGAAAAGTAGCCATCATACTTTTTCCAAAAATGTCTCTCTTGAACCTTTCACCAACTCTTGCAAAAATCTGCATATTCTTCTCTAGACATCTAATTGTCCTCCAGATCAGCTCTGTGGTTTGATAGGGCTTCTAACTCAACAAGCGTTACTTTCCCCTCCTCCCCTAGGCACTACTTCAATTTGTATCTTTGCAAATTGCAGTTGAACTAGCTGCAGAATGAGCACTGTAATCTCTCAGGCTTGTCCATGGTTTTGGCATCATATTAGGTCATGCACCAGTGTCCAGCTTAAGCCTCATGAACACTCCAGTTGCTTTTGGACTGCTAACCCACGCACCTTTAGCTGTGATTCTACCTACTGATCCTCTGCTGAACCTCTCTGAGCTAATCTCATCTTTTTGCTCACACTATGCATGCACTTCCCAAGTGGCATATTTCACTCAGCTATCAGCACCTTCTTTTAAACATGGCACTATGGTTACTACAGCATGTACACCTCCCTGTGGTGGTGCTTGTGAGTACACCTAGGAAGCACATTCTGTCCAAACTGCATTTCTCTGTAGTATAGCGATTTACATTTCACAGTACCACAGCTCTGCTTCCTCCTCCCTCCTTAAACTTCAGCAAGGGCTAATTCTGTGCCCTGCAGTTGTCTTTTCCAAGCCTTTTGCCTCAGTTATTAGTTATGATTTAGTGTCTTAAGATAGGCTCAGTTAATACCCCAAACTGAGAAGACTGAGTTTTCAACCTTACATCAGCCTTCCATATTTTCATTTTGTTTTTCTCAATTTAGAAAAGTGAACAAACATGTTTCTTTTCAAAGGGGATTCTTCAAATTCCTGTAATAGTGTCAGTTCTCCTCCTCCAGTTAAATTAACTAACAGCTACTAAAACATTAAGTGCTTCAAACCTACTTTATAAGAAACCTGTCTTTATCTCACTGTCATCCTCTTCACCTGCACCCCACTGCTTGTAGAGAGAGGATGAATGCTATTTAAGCCTTCTTGGGCTGTCCTCCACATTTTTGAGGAGGAACTACTGTGTTGGGTCTTTAAATCACTAGTTTGGGATTTTCTTGCTTGCACCATGTTGTGCTCAGCATTGCTTGGATTCAAAAAGTGAGACGAGTACTTGTGAAATTTCAGCCTCCAAGTTCAGACTGCTCAGCACTGTACAGCAACCTGCCTTTCTAAAACAACAGTTGATTTGAATGAGTTTTTCAGAGCCCCCTGATGTTACAGCTTTTTTAATAGTTTGCTACAAAAGATGCTAAAATGCACAGCTGGCCTAACCTAAAGCATCTTTTCTCTAAGTTCTGTTCCTTTCTTGACAAGCAATTGCTATCTTGCCAAGTTGGGGCAGAGATTTTAACACATACAATTAAAATTACTTTACTGTGTTTCCAAAATCATTTTCAGCCTCAGTATTTAGTAAGAGAAGGATTCTGTGATACGTAAAACTCGGGACATAACGATATCAAAAGTATTTACTTGTTATCGTACATGCTCTCTTAAGCTCTCCCCTTCTTGCATAAAAATAAGTACAACCCTTAAAGCACCTTTTTCAAGCTACAAGGTCTCCCAAATGAATAATAACTAACTAATACTTTCACGGTATTGCTGTAAGTAGAATAATATAACCAGAGCAGCTAGACAAATGATTGGAGATTTAACACTTGCAAAATATATCTTGAAGCCTGTCAATTAAGATATTAGTGTGCTCTTGCTCTAATCCATTTAAGTCAAATACTGTAAGCTTCTAAACACCCACAAATAAAATGACAGACTTTACTAACATTTCACCTGTGTGGGTAAATGACTGATTTAAGCAAGGACAGAAGAACTGAGGTAGCTCTGGCTCACAGCGTAAAAACTGTCTCTCCTTCTTCACTCATTCATCTTTAGACTGGTTTTTAGACTGTTTTTTGACAAAGCAAGATTTATACAACTCTGATGTGCTTGTGTCTGTCTTGCTATCTATCCCCCAGCCACTTCTGAATCCACCAAATAATATCCATGAATGGTGGCATATAGTCAAAAATGCATCAAGCGTGCTACATTTCAACATGAAAAGAGATCAGACAGCAGGTAGATGCCAGTGACATTATTCTACCCTCATGAAAAAAAGGTTTTGGGTATGAGTTCACCCCTTCACAGATAGAAATTCCTGCAAAAAAACAAGATCAGATATATATGTCTATAGTGAAGGAAATTTCATTCTGTCCAACTGCTCATGGAATTCTTGTTTCTTGGTAGAGCCAGTTTTATTGCTATAATCATCCTCCCCATACATATGATACTTTCTGTACTATACTCGCCACTTTTCAAGATCTCTTTTGTTCCCTATAGTATTGATCAGCTCACAGTCTATTTACAGCTGAATTACACCTCTCCCTGTCTTTGTTAAAGATCTGTACCTGAAAATAGTCAATCAAAAAAGAACACTGCGAAAAAAAAGATATCCCTATCACAAGAGGCAATAATGTTATTACAGGAAATAGCTTATCAATAGCTTAAAAGGTCTTTGAATTTAATTAGTACGTAGTGTAGCAGCCCTTTTATAATTAGTCATAATAACTCATTATAATAGCAAACTAAATTTTGAATTACTTCTCTAAAGACTGCTACGGTAATTCATACAAAAAAGATAAAGTATGTAAAAAGAAAGCAGTACACACTGTACAAGTAATTCCATTAACTTTGACCGGCCAGATTCACCTAGAACTCAAAATCTTACAGCTTCAGTGATCATCCTGCAATGGGAAACCAAAAGCTTCCTGGGGATAACTGAGTTGTTTAAATGTTTAGCTAAACTTAGGGAAGAGTGCTGCGTTGATGATTTGATTGTACTCCAAGTCAGCCCTCGTAGAAAATGACACTCATATCTAATAAAGTACATTATTCATCCTATTAATGAATTGAGCAACTTCATTTGAGGGAGATCAAAGGCCAAGTATTTAAAGGTATTTAGATACCTAAGGAGGCATGCAGATATCTAATGAGATTTAGGAATTTAAATACCTTGAAAAAACTGGTCCTATGTCTTTTGCACCACAGAAGCAGTCAACAGTCTATTAAACAAATTTTCTCATACAAACTATTTCAATTTAATTAATTCAGGTGCAATCATGGCTCTTTTAGCCTTTCTCCAACTCAAGAGCAAGGGGATTTGCAATGGCTGAAACTGAACTACTAATCAGTCAGCATTTTCAAGTGCATAATCTGCTAATGGCATATATTATTAAAAGCACACAAGAAATAATAATACTCATTACTGAGAAGGAAGATTTTCAATATAATTTGTACACAAATGCATGTATGGGAAATATTAAATCTCTAAATAATACTTGAAAAGGTTCTTGGCAGGAAAAGTTGTCCATCTCTGCAGTTTTCTTTACTTGTGCTACTAGTTGAGCAAGTAAGGGAGTTGTGAATTGTAACAATATTTTAACAGTTCCATAAATTAAAAGAAACCAAACAAGGAATGGAATCACAAACTTGAAAATGGCAAAGATCAGCCGTGGTAAATAATGAAAGAAAAGCCACAAAGGCTATTGCTGCACTGCAGAGCTGGGATGGTTCACAACATTTAAGAAATAACAAATTTACTGGTTCCTATAATTTAATAATGTTGCAGGCACAGCTGAGCAGTAATCAAGAATGTCTTTGCAACATAAGTTTGTTTAGTTCTTATCAGAAAATGATTATTCATTGAAATAATTTTTGTGAGTTCTTAAAGATCAGGCTGAGACTTCTGGGTGAAACTTCAGAGCAAAAAAGTGTTCCTGAGCCACCCTCCTGATACTTAATTCCTGTGTGGTTGAGAAGTTAACTTTGGCTATCAATAAGTTTGAGCCTTCACTATACTAAATGATGCCATTTCAATGCTTTATAAAGTTTATGGAACATAAAACTGAACAATTCCAATGAAAGAGAGAAGCTCAGAACACATGAAGGCAGTAACATATGAACAGAAAAGGACTTGGGTTTGGGATTTTGCTGTGCCAGCTGAATACCATGAAAATTAGGCTATCAAATTTCTGACAGTGTTTGTCCATATAAGATTTTTTCCATTGTTTTTTGATGGACAAAACCCCCCAAACCACTAGATATATATATAAAAAAAAAAAACCAACCCAGATCTATCTCTTGCCCCTTGAAACAATCAATCACAGTTTTTGTGAACAACCAAAAAGCAACAGAAATACAAAACCTTTGGTGATTAGATGGGGATTCAGTTCACGTGATTAGTCTGGATGAGTGGAGTGCCTGAACACTTTTCCTAGGAATGGGGAAGGGGAAAGAGAAGGGGAAGAATTTAGTCTCCTCAATTACAGACAACATATGTAAAACCACAACCAAGGAGGAACTAATTTATAGCACCTAAAGCAGCTATATGAAAGCAAGAGGTCACCTTTATACAGTGGTGCCCCAAAATGGCAGTTAAAATATTACTGCTTGTGATTTCACTGCTTATCTCTACAAAGATACACGGGTGCCTCTGCTTGCCAGTGCCTATGCAAAGAACAGCAACTATTCAGAGTGAGTCAAAGAGCTAGAATACTAGTGGGCAGATGCACCCACCAAAAAAGTCTAAATATGAGATCAGAGTCCTCAAGGCTACACTATTGTGAACAGATTTCACACTGTTATTATTTTTTCTTGGTGACCATTAAAATTACACTGCAACCAACCCAGCTGTGTGCTATTTATAGAGATCAAATCATTATAAAGACATCTATGCTACAGGCAACAGCAATGACATTTTTCTCCCTTCATTTTCAAGCCAATTAAGTGAGAAGAACATTGTAATAACTTTGTGCTTTGTTTCTCACTCTTCTTGGTGTTATAGGATAGCTTATATTCATCAAGGACACAAAAAGTCTGTCACAGAGAACAGACTTTATTGTGCACTGTAAATATCCTAAATACCAATACCTTCATATTGAACTTTCAAGTTAGTAAATACATATATTTCATATTAATTCTCTCACTGAGAGGACTTTTCCTCTTTCAGCATGTTTGGCCCAACAGCTCTGCGAAGAAAACCAAAGGGATTCACATATGTGGTGGGGCTGAGGAAGAAACAACAAAAGGTAAGAAAATAGGAAACAAAAGCTTTGCAGCATCTTCCATGCCAAGCTACCATGTTCAAGCTACAAACTTACATGGAAGCACTGCAGCAGATAATCTAAATGAAAGCACTGCTTGCTCTCATCACACAAGCCACCCCAGAGTACAGGGTGGAGAGCCAATCTACACTCAGCTCAGTGAAACTGAGACCATCCTTGGCATTGCCATTATGGACAGAGCTGAGATCTGTGTTATGAGACCCTGCATAACAAAAAGTCTGCCAGTTAGAAATAAACTGTGATACCTGAGATACTGTAGCATGCTACCAGTCAGCAATACAGGAATTTACTGCAGACCTAGCTCTGACGACCTCCAGATATAGATCCTATAGGTAAGACTCATCACTCTTAAATTTAGTCATCTAAAAAGTTAGGTATCTACTCTAAGCCAGCTGCCTAGATTCTTTGATAACTGATGGGGAAAGACAAATATCTCCTGAAGGCAATTTATCCTAATCTATGATGGGTGTCTCAGGTGGAATGAATCAACTGCTGGAACTGTCTGTTTCCCTCCACTGAACTAAACATGGAAATCAGAGGAGTAACAGTCTAGACACCTAACTTTTGGATGACTGAGAGTCAGAGAAATTAATCCAACCCTACCCCTCTATTTGCCACATCACCAGGCACTACCCTGTGTGAACAAAGTTTTTTGTAAGCATTCCTTGGACTTGGAACTTGCTTTAAATCCCATATAACGTTAGGAACTAACTTTCTCCCAAATCAGTCTATTTCTCAACGCTGGTGTAATGAGCCTGTGCTCTTACTGTACAAGGCAAATCACTGATGCTGTTTCCTATAGCACTGGCTGACTTGAAGCTATACCTCAGCAGTAAGTCAAACCAGCAGAAGTTCTTAATTATCCTGTTCAAAGCACCAATTAAGAATTTTGTCATGAATGACAAATCTCACCCATCGGTCATTTAACAAAGCAATATATTTCATATACATACAAAAGATGAGAGACAAGGAGGAAAAATGGCAGTGATACCTACTTGTCCAAGAGTGCACTCCATGCCACCAAGAAAATCTGCTTCCTTCAGCCCATTGTGATTGCTGCTAATGTCATGGACTTCAAACCGCAACCGCTGCACCTCTTCAAAATAGAAGTCCACCGTGAACAGCTTGGAGAAGATGGGATTTATACACGTTCGAATCACTTCTGTCCTGTCAACCTGCCAAATGGAAAATAGGTCATATGAGTGGTTTCTCTTTCTACCAGCGATGGACTACAATGAGCTCTTCAAATACAGTTTGCTCAATTACCAGGACTGACAGCTATGACTTTGGCCACGGACACTACGATTTGTATGGGCAGCAGCAGCTGCCATTTCTGTGCAGGGCTGGCCACATGCACAAGATATGGCCAACTTCCCTTGCCTCTCCCTTCTAGTATATCTTTGGCAGATAGTGGTAGGAACACAGGGCACAGTCTGCAGCCTCCTTTGCAGAGTGAGCAATGACTGTCCCCCATTATGTATACTAGATCAGTGAGGGGGCAAAGTCAGGAGCTGTGCATAGGGAAAACAACTGTCTTTGGTGCTGGACTAATAACTGGGAAATTAACTATAGAATAACTATAGTGTTTACATCTCCAGCAGTACCCATCCATCACTACAAAACAGCAGCAGAGCGATACAGTCCTATCAAACTACATGGAAAAGCAAGCAAGAACCCCAGTCATTACTCATTTTGGACAACCTGCATGATTAAGGAGTGGAGAAGTGGATCTACAGCAAACAACTTTTCTTAAAAATATATCAATTTTTCCACCTCGCTAAGTTGCATCACAAGAATTGGATGGATTATACACTGCTTATGCCTACCTCTGAGCCTTACAACTGTTAAAGAAACACCATCAAATCTAAATTGCTATTTCTTAAAAAAAGTGCTCATAGAGTACTTTCTAGTTCTTTTAAAATGTAGTACTTGGGTTTCCTATTTTGAAGTAGGCCTTTGCTACTTTTCATTGTGATGCATTATTTGTGACACTGTAAGCAATGAAGCAATTTCCCTTCTTCCACTATTTTTGCTCTGGCACAGAAAAAAACATAATAATTCTGTAAGATTAAAGGAACTGATCCTAAAATGAAGTAGGACTTGGGCACGCCAGTCACTAGACAGGAGGTTGCTGGTGTGCCATGGAACAGACTAATTAAATTGCTCAGAGGAGGAGCGATGAGATCCTTTGTCTGATTCCTGATCAGGAACATCTGTTGTGCAAAAAATGACAGCCACTTGCTTCACTTTTCAGAGTTTATAATGCATTAGTCTTGCTAGTAGTTATCAGCAAGGACACAAAGAGTCAAGTAAATCAAAAGCAGGAGGAAAAAAAAAAAAAACAAAAGCAGTTCCTGGTAGCACAGATTTAGTGTTCATCAAAGGTGTCAGAATGACAGCTCTAACAGCTGAAATCCTTTAGTTAATCATCAAGCAGATGCTACCAGTGACTGAACAGATGCAAACCAGTGCTACCATTGCTGTCTCCTCACACAGCTGTGTCAATGTGCTCTGACTATGCCAAGACGAGACCATCACAAAAAGGAAAGTAGCCTTACTTACAAATTCAATTCTTAATCTCTTTGCTTAGACTAGGTAAAAATGATGGTTCTGATAATAGTGATGCAAAGCATAGTAAGAATTACTTAAGTGGTAAAGGATACCAGCTACCTTCATTCAGGTTGTTTAGCCTATCTCAAAAATTTTTTGATCTCCACTTGCAATCAATGTGACTTGAAATCACCATTACTGCTACAACATGAAATACTCCCTATGTCAGATGACCAGTCAGTTCAATGGGACGTCCCTGAGATCTCTTTTAAGTAGAAAGTGATTCGATCCACTTGCAGAGGGGAGGTCATCTCATGAAATAGTGCATCAGCAGATCCAATAACCAAAGCATTTAAATGATCAGCTTTAAATCTTCCTTCATACCACAGCAATCTCTGAAACTCACTCCTTGTAAGTGTATAAACTGCTAATCTAATGGCGTCATTTTACTTGCTTCATTGGTACAGCAGATCTCCTCAGGCAGTAACTGAAGTTTCTCTGTTACTGTTTCTCCTCATCTCTACTTTGCTGCTGGAATGTGGGGAAATGGTTCTCCACTGTGAAATGCAGCAAGATTTACAATTGTGCTCAACACAAGTTAAATACGTGACTGTTTAAGGGAGTGAAGTGCCTGAAAATGGAGGCACAATTCTGCACACAGGGACATTAAGAATTTTAGTCTCACATAGCGATAAGACACTGTTTGCTTTTTCCAGCCTGTGATTGACTGACATCCTTCCCTTGACAGACACAGTACTGAAATACAGCCATTTCACTGAATTTCCCCAGTCTTCCCACATTATTGAGATGATACATCAAGCCAGCATGTCAGAGCATGGGATTACGTGAGAAAAATCTATATTGAAAGAAGCAATGCCAACAGCTCCACAAGGGATATAAAATTCTTCATGCCTCTCTCAGCAGTCAGCATAGCATTAGCCCTGTTAGTCTACCTTGTCTCCAGTCTGCTTTATCAGCGTATTTCACAGTTACCCTACTCTTTGGCTAGAAAGTCTAGCAGGGTCCTCAGCATGGGAAGCCTAGCTCCATTCCCTTGCTTTGATTACTGTGCAGCAGGGCTAAGCACTGATAACCAGCTGGAGTGAGTTACGACGAAGAAGCAGCTGTGAACTGAACAGTTCAATAATTCACTAACTCTCATGGAATGCTCTAGGTTAACAGATGCTATATAAACACAAGGTATAATCTCCATTTGACTTCTGCCACTTATTAGAGGCTGTTCTTTCTTGAGTATTCCTGCTCTCATATTCAATTGTAAAGCCTTAATGCTCTCTTTAGAAATGCTGGATGAGCGTGAAACCATAATGAAAACTGGTGAGAATACTATTGCTAGGTGCAGTTCCATGCTGATAAACGTCAAGGACGTCATGATCTACAGTGCTGCGAACACTTCAGATAAAAAGGCTGACTTGTTTTTGACCACAACAACTTATCCCAATACCTGCAGGGCCTGTTTCATTTCAAGCAAAATCCTGGTGATATGTGCCATGCTAACCCGAAACACAGGTCCATAGCAGTCTGACAAGATGTCAACCTCATGCCATGTGTCCTTAATCCCATTGTCACCCAAAATCAGTAACGCACTTTCACTTGCATGGATGATGAAGGCTCAAACACTTAAAGAAAACATTCAGTTCAGCTTCGCCCAGGCTCATCAACTGAACATTCAGGAAGCTAGAACTTCTCAGCTTGAATGCTCTCCAAAACACAATGAAGAACACCAGCAACCACATTAAATCTCCATTACCTTTGCGGAAGAGAGCTTTTAAGTCCAACAGCAGCACAGTATAAGCCAGTGGAACTTACACTTTTGGTCGTTACAGAAAACACCATACTCTTGGGCAACCTAATCCTGAAGGCAGGTAGATTTCTCAACAGGACATGGACAAGGGTCATGCCCACAGCTTTAGGATTTGCTGATGCCTGACATATGAGCCATCTGTTATTTCTGGACTTTGCTAGAACAAGGAATTTCTCCTATTTATTAAAGCAGAACAAATTTTCAAAAGAAACAACTGACAGCTACATGCACCTTTGGGCTGTGTCAACAGTTAAAATTGACCTTAAAAAGAGCAGTGCTTCAGCTGACACCACGATCTGAACATCTGCTTCATGGTACAGCTTTACCTGCACTTTCCCTTCAAGGACAATTTATACAGAGAAAAAGACTTGCATCTTCACCTCCTGGGATGGACTCATGCTGCTTTCCCTCTTCATCTCTTTAGGCCCTTGTCACTCCACAGAAGGTGGCATCCTGCTGAGCAGCCAGGATTACTTGGCAGGCCCATCTGGATACAGCCACCCTGTGAGCTTCCCCTTGGGGAACTATGAATGACATACAAACACCAAAGTAGGCCTCCGCAGCATAAAGCGCCATCTCAACAGCAGGAATTAAAATATAGAAAAGGACTTCTTGCTTTGGGCCTTCTGAATCCTCTCGTCAAACATGGAAGAAGCTGGAAGCTGGGTTTGAAAGTTGTTTTCTCTTTGTACCACTCACCGTGGATGGACAGTTAGCAGAAACGTTTGCCTGCTTTTCTGTTGACCCACCATCCCTGCTGAAGAAATGCAAAACTGTCTTTGCAGTCAGATAGCATCAAATTAAAGAAAGCTCAAAAGACAGATTGAATAAATACTAAAATTCAGGCTTCTTATGCTGTTTGCATCTTTTGTCTGTGAGCTACTGAAAAGCACTGAGCTTTGCAGAACTGCAATAAACATGGTAGTTTCAGTAAGGAACCAATTCTTCATCGCAGCTAAAATTTCACTGACAAAGAAGTAATTCAATGGTTAAAATATGGACTGAGGATCTCCTCTCCATCTTCCACCATTAGTTGAAAAGTGAAGTTGAGCCAGCCTGAGGAGGATTTTTCTTCTTCTATCAAAAATTGGATGGAAGTATAAGCTGTTACATATACAAGGATGAACAAGGATTAGGTAGAAGCTCGCTGTCACCTGGTATCTAAGGCTTTCAAGTGATCATAAGCACAGCTTTCTCAGCATGCCCTTGAGAACCAGGGAAATGGAGAATTATCTACAGGACCTGAAGCTCTGCATCTCAATGCCATGCTTCAGCGTTTAGCACAGATCAGCTGTGTGGAGAACTCAGTGTCCCACACAGATAACTGGTATCTATCTGCTCTCCACTGTATTTCTAGCAAACATGTAACTAGCAACACATTTTCAGCGGTTGTTACTTGACATCTTTGAGGTGAAGAGCAGCCAAGAGTCAAAGGGCCACGGAGAATTCACTGTCTTCTCACCAAAAGGACAATTCTTTGGCAGAAATTTTAATCAGGCTCATGAAATAGCATACCAATGCTGTAGCCAATAATGACATATCTGTCTCATGAACTAAGGAAAATCTTTGGTCTACAGAACTGTGGTCTGAAAATTTATACCGGTGCTGCATTTCCTCAAGTGTTTTTAAAAAACTAGTTGAAAAGCCATGAACATGCAAATCCCATTAAATAGAGAGCGGGTACTGCTAGTCAGCCCAAAGCATGCTTTCTGTGGCTGTTACATTTTTAGCAAGTTCTTAGACCAACAAATAAACCTACTGTTCCCTATACATTTTACAGGCCAACAAGGGAAAACCAACAGGCTGTATTTTCAGTAGAAGTCATTATAAAATATTGATTAAATCTAGAAAAAATCACATCAGTCATCTGAGATGACAAAATGTACAGAGGTGAAGGGTTAGTATTATTTTTAGGTCATCCGAATTTTAACAAGACTAAAAATTTCCATGATACAGTACCTCACATGAAAATTTGATACCAAGCAAAAAGCAATTTACACTTTGTTTGGCGGCTCCTGAGGAAGTTATTAATATTTTTTTTTTATTATTAACAGTGCTTTCACACCATCACATCTCTATCCCACAAATAAAAAGTCATTGCAAAGGTCACCATAATTTATAGCCCTTATTTTCAGTTTAATTGATGTTTGAAAACAGGGAAAAGAAACCAACAGGTCTTTAACTCTTTGTAGGCTGTAGAGCTCAAAGCTAAGCACAGTCTTGTCAATATTGGCAAAAAACCTTTCAGCTGCAGGTTGGCTGACAGAGAAGTGTTTACCGTGAATGGTCTGGAAATTATCTGCAAGTAGTTTCTTTTATTTATGTGATATAAATATTAGATAGCTTGTAAACCTCCAAGTCACAACCATGAAGACCTGCTTTCAAGCACTGGAAAAACTAATACATAGAAACAGCCCAGGCCTCAAGGGACTCCAGTCTAAACAACTGGAATTACAGTAAAACAAGCATTATTATTTCTTACTTGAAAAGTTATTCATTAAGAAAGCTCACTTCTCTGTTCAGGGCTGCCGATTGTCCTCTGCTTAATTACTTTTACTTTCTCAGTTACTTTTCATTGCTCTGAAGCAGGAAACAGATAATTTATAATTTATACTGTGCATAAATTCTTTGAGAAGTTCCTGGGTAGACTCTGCCTTATATGCTTATAGCTTTTAAAAGAAGAGAGAAATATGATTGTTGGTTGCTATTTGCATACAGTTTATCTCATCCACTCAGAAACAAAATACGATATAGTTACAATATCCACTGCACAGACAGGCACTCAGTATTTGCACTCGAGGATCTATAATGATACTTGGCAGACTCCCAGCCAGTACAGATTTCAGAGTCTCATCTGAGAAACCCCAAACTCTCAGAGTTAGAAAACTTGCAATAAACTGTTGGTGCAATACAGTGCTAACTACTAGTGGCAGGCAAATTGTGGTAATGTTATTCAGGAGCTGAACAGGGAGATTGTTTCAGCTGGGATGGGAAAGAGTGATGCCCAATCCCCAGTATGAAGAAAGCAGGACCTAAACTGGTTGGGAACCCTTGCGCCAAGGGAATACCCAGTTTTCTGGAACAAAAGACATCTCTGGGGAAGCTATAACACTGCCCTTTAGCTTTAGGACGACGTGCAGTTGTCATCATTGACCTCATTGATAAGTTTAGGCTTTCTAGGTTGCATAAAGATAATGGAAAGTACACAGGTATCCCTCCCACTCTGTCATTTAGGAAAGCTCAGCTGTGACAGAAAAAAGGCAAGTGCTCAACTAATGCATTAATGTGTAGTCACACCATCCCTGAATGCACTAGATACCCGCTTTTAGTTTACTCTCCTCTAGAAAGAAATACTTTCGTTTCATTCAAATAGTTCTGAGAGTTAGAGGACACCGAGTCTTCTCAGCCTAATGTCATGAAACCCAAATCTTTTGGGCTGGAGTGGTAATTTTTAGTCGCTGTATGGACCGCAATGAAAGCAAACAGATTAAAATTTTTACTTTGTTGGGAGACTCTCACATAATCCCTTTGGATCTCTAATTGCTTTCCTGATAACATTGCTGATGGGACTCCACCTGCATTTGTCAGTGCTGGGAGACCTGTTCTGCCACGTTCTTCAACAGTCTTAGTCGGACGACATCGATGCAATCTGGGTAGATTCTGACCCACTATTTCCTACCAACAATTTTTTAAAAAAACCCTCCCAAATAACAAATTAAAAAGCATGTAAAACATTAAAAACACCATATACAAAATAGTAAATATTAACATGTTAGTATTGACGATAATTTATATTAATATATTAATGTATAAGATTAAAATATTAAAATGCTTAAATATTAAATCACACTTAAAATATTTTTTTACAAAGAATGAAAAGGCTAATTTGGTCTAGCAGTAAACTGCAAAGCATCTAAGTTATACACATCCAGTAAAAACCTATACCTAGCACATGTGGTTTAACACAGGGGATGAGTCATACCTGTTGTGTCCCTGTAAGTACAGAGATGGTCAGGCATTTTCCAGTGAAAGAGTGCATCACTGGAACATGAACTTAGGTTAAACAAGAAGTTTGGAGGCTTTGTCAGCCACAGAGGTTTGATGAAACTTTTGCCTGGAGGGGTTTGAAAATATCCAGCTGCTCCTCCTGGACATCAGAGGTTCAGACCAAGGTCTCTGCTCTGTCTGATTCAGACCAGAAACGCTAACGTCGGGCCCCCACACCAGCAGGGACCATCTTAGCCACCAGGCTACTGGCTATTTCACATGCCTCCCTCTGTGCCCTGTTTTCTATAAATTATAAAATACTCACTGCCCCAGAGAAGCAGATTGCAACCATGTCCCACAACACGACTTCACCTTTCCTGACCCTAAGAAATGCCTTAAAATGACACATACAGTCTTCAGTTTGCTTGACACAAGAATGCAGTGCCATAGTGCTGGTGGCACTGGAACACTGGTCAACCCCCAACACCAGTGCCGGTCCCAGCACGCGGTGCGTAAGCCCAGGAAGGGTCACCAGGACCCCGGCACAGCAGTGCCTCTGGGTCACGCTGTGCTCATGTAAAAGGGAGTCCCATCGGCCAAGTGTATGCACACACACCACTTGCTAATCCTGCACCCGTCCTGGCCTCTTGAACTAGTTAATGTCTCAGCTCGGCTGCCGGCACTGCACTGACTCTTCTCCATCTGCCGGCTCATTACGGGGAAGCACCGATGGGCAGAGGGGTTGGTGAACTCCTGAACTGAGACCAGCTCCCCGAGGAAGCTCCTCACCTGGAAAGGAGGAAAACCCAGGCTGTGTCATCTGCTAAGGCTTTCACTTGCTGCCTGGCCAGTCCAGGCTCAGGGATGGTAAGGAAAACACGCATGGCAATTTTAATTTGCCTCCTGTGAATTAAGATTTGACATAAAGCATGGAATAGCAAAGAACTCCAGCTCTGAAATTTTAACTGAGGACAAACATAAACGCTGCAGCTTCTCTGAGCCTAATTGCAGAACTTCTTCTGTATGTAAAAACTGCAAAGCACGAAGCTTTTTACATCTATTGACCTTGGGATATAAAGAACGATACTTCTTGTACCAGCTGCTGTACTGTGAATGTTCAATCCAGTTTTGAAGAGCCAGTTGCACAACATTCCAGTGAACCAGAAAACCACAGTGTCTCTTTAGAGCGCATCATTAACGCACTGTAAATTAAGGTCTTTCCAATGAAAAATTAAGTGGACTGAACACTGAGATGACCATGATAACATAGTGAGATAGCAATAACTGCCTTTTCTAGAAGATATTTTACATTTTCTTACATTTAATATGGGAACACTTGTAATTCTAAATATTTGTGTGCAGTATTTGAGTCCTGCTAGAGATCAGAAGGACAAGTCTGAAGAGAGAACGTCTCTTCAGGTATGCATAAAAGACTTGGGCAACTTCTTGACAAGCAACTGAACTTCCTGCAAAGCAGCACAAGGATTTAATCTCACCTGGAGCCTCCAGGGTGGGTTCCCCTGGGTGCTCAGGGATCTCTCATCTTTTGGCCCTTGCTATCACTGCCCTGGGTAGTGCTCATGCCCCAACAGAGAGTATTTTGCAAGCCCTTTCATCTGTATTCCTCCTTAAGCCATGAAGCTGTCCTCACAATTAGCTACGAGCTATCACTCAGAGGTGACCTAACACAATACCTTCTTGGGCACCCAAATATTCAGGCTTATATTTCCAAATAACTAGTTGCTTTAAAGCCTTGACTTTTATAACAATGTTTATTATTTTACCTAACTTAAGGTATGCACAGTACTTCGGAGTGTAATTATCAGTCTGTGAGACAAAGCCAGCACTCCCCAATGGGAGCTACTGCTTAGTGTACTTGCTGTGTCAGACCTTTGATGCTCTTCATCAGCTGAAGGGAATGTATGGCTCCGTCTTCATATAGGAGCCTCTGTGCTGATGACATGCTGTGATCATAGTGTCACTGACAGGAGATTTTCCAAAGGTGCCTGAGGATCTCTCCCTTTTTATCTCCAAAACCTGTTTGCTCCCCTTCCAGAAGTGTTCTGAGCAGATTTCTGTTCAGCGTGAATCACCACTGTCCATCTGATTTTACTGCCAGCTGCCATATACAGCAAATTACAACAGCTCAAGAGCTACCTTTCTGCATTAACACCTGGCTGAAATGAATGAGCATGAGTTAAAGTTTTAAAAAACGATTAAGCAGCCCCACACACACTCTCCTAGTGAGGAAGCTCAGCAAGCTCCCCGAGGCTCCCTTTGCAGAAGGCCAGCAGCTGCAGGAGACTATTCTGGAGGCCACCCCTTCCAGTGTGTCCATGGACTGAGTTGTGTTCTGGAGCAGGCAGCAATAAGAGTGCCGCACTCTTGTCTGCACTGGCTTACCTTCTGTCATTAGAGACAAGCAATGATTGTGCTACTCCTGCTAAAGGGTTCAGACAGTAAATGGAATTACTCATGTCAAAGCCCTTTATCTTATTCTGGTAAGACCTTCAGAGTCTTAGCAATCATATAAAATTGGCAGCTATAGGAATTTTGGTATTAAAGAGTTCCTCTTCTGATGTAGTCAACACATCTTGACCCAGCCCTAAGTACCACAGAAGGCCCTTACAGAAATCACTCGATGGCAGGAGATATCCATGTGCTGTGGTCCCTGCATATTTAACAAGCACTTAGCAAACATCAACACAAGTGGATAATGACCCGAGTCAACTCATGGGATAAGGTGCTGTAACCCACTCAGATGTGATTGGCATAAGAAAAGAGAGAATTTATTTTTTCACTGAAAGCTCTTGAATGTTACCTCAAAGCTGAGCCCTGAAGCCTGGATGCTAAATCTTCCTTTACTTTATATCCTAAATACAGGCCAGACATTCAAAGACTATGATGACTGCCATTTATTATTCCCCAATCTTCATTTCATGTTGAGAGCTTCAATCCAATCTTCTTAATTTACATGTCCTTGAGAACACAGACTTTTTGTAGAGAATAAGACTGGTCCTTCAATGTGGCAACAAAAATATTCACACATTATACCATTTAGCTCCACTCTTGAGTAGCCACAAAATGCTAGTAAGCAATGCAGTGCCTGGCAGCAGTCTGAAAGTCAGAGCACTATGCAGCCATTTGAAAGCTCTTCAGCTTCTATTATTCACATTTCCCCTGGAGATCAGAAAGTGAGCCTTGGGAATATGGGTCTTCACTTACGGAGTTTTGATTTCATTGTTATTTGGTTGCTCATTTTTAGTCTGCTTGTAGGGACAAACACAGTTCTGTTGGTTATTTTTGTGCAAGAAGGTTTTTATCAAGGTATGTATCAATTACTTGACTGCTTTTCTCCATACAGATGATATTTTAACGTCTCCCAATCAGCTAAATTTAAGTTATTTAATTTCAAAGGAAATTCTGTTTTGAATATTCTTTTGATTCACAATGCAATGCATGACCTTGCCTGCATGACAGCTACAAAAAAAAGTTACAACATTACTGGATTTTGGAATATAATTTAAAATGTGCAAGGTACCTGAAGGTTGCTTTTTTCAAATGCCATTGCTCAGGAATCCTCAGTTCATTACCAGAACACTGTACTCACACACAATTAGATTCTGCTGCAGCATTGGGCTACAAAGAAATATTCAAACTTACTCTAATCAGGATGCAAAGTATTTATTTGCTAATTCCACCTTTCATTACTCCAAAACTGACTTCCAGAATTAATTTTCAGTGTTGCCACCTTTAGATAATCTCACATCCTGGGCACCGGGCTTCCACAGCAATTACAGACATGTTTCTTCTTTGACTGATGTCCTGGAGGGCAAGAGATTTAGAAGTTGGACAAACATGTTGTAGTGCCAGCCCATTCAAACAAAAGTGCAAACCTTTGCTTCTGCTGAGCAGCAATTAAACCTGCAAAGAGGGCTTTAGAAGAGTGCATGGTGGCACAGGATCGATCAAGGAGAGAAATCTGGCATCATACCATTTCTCAGGAATTTACAGGTAATTGAGAACAGAGAAAAATGAAGTAATGGGATGACCCTTTGCTCACTGAATATCAGTGGGACTACATTATACTAAATAGGAAATCTACACTGCTTCACTAATTTACTCTTCAATTAACTGACAACGAGTAGTGATTTGGTAATTTATTTATACTGAGAAAGATCTGCCTCATACACTCAGGTAGGTTAAGCGTAACTAATACGGATTCTCATATGGGTTAATGAATTATGTCAATTGATACAGGCCTAGTCAAGTTGTTAGTTTAAGAAATTCATTTGCTATCAAAGTGCTCATAATTAAAGATTTATTAATTTACTTTTAATGTTGTAATTCAACCGCTAAATCAATTATATCATTGAGGCATTAGCAGCAGGAAGGCAACACAAGATACACACTACTTTACCAGACTTTCCTGAATTTCTATACTAGAAGTAACAATTTAGAAGGCCAGCTCCAGTCTTCCCAACCCAACTGGGGAATTTCGACCATGTGTTGGAATGACTGCCTAGAAAAATAACAGATTTCTTGTGACTCATGTCCATTATAAGCAACTCACATTCTTTCCTTTCTTTTAGACATGCATCTTACCAAGCTTGTCAATGGGGTTACCATTTGCTGAAACCATAGCAGCCCAGAATCCATAATGATTCAATATTACGCTGCTGATTGTATTACTTTAGAGCTGGAATTTTCAAGGGAGTTGGGTGCCAAAGTCCTATAAGTTTCTCAAAAGTTTTAGCACCTTGTTATTTGAGGCTATAGGGACAGAAAAATTATGAAGTTCCCTTGCGCAGAGAAGAGCTCTGAGCTCAGAAAAGAGGTTTTCCTCATCTGTGATATATACTCTTCAGCAGCTGATTTGCTACTTTATCAGGTGTCTTACCAGATGCAAGACCGTACACAGAGTTATGTTGTGTCTTAGCAAAATAACTTTGAATTCCTTCAAAAATTAATTTGCTGTAAAGAAAAAAAAACAATTCAGCACTTATACCTGCATTTGCAAGAACACCTTAATTATATCAATTAATTAAATACATCATTCCATTTCAGAGGGTGTTTCATTATTGTTAGTTCAAGACAGAAGATTGTAACATTTTTCAGCAATGACTTTATAGTGGTCCCTCAATTTTTAATTTTTTTTCCCGAACTTCATTTTACTTCTGTGTTGTTATAATTAACCAATTTCCCATCTCTGCACGTTCTCTCTTTATTTCCCAGCTAATCTCATTGTACTTCAGATCCTGTCAGTCAGAGCTATTATTACTTCCTGCTTTATATCACAGACTTCAGATGTGCAATACATAGGCAAATCAGGCCCCAGACCAGCAATGAGCTAATTAAACTTTTACTTACTAACTGAATGTGAAAAGGTGGTAATAATTCCATGGCTCAAACAAAGTTCACTTCAAGGCTTTCCTGTCTTATTTAGGCAGTAAGCTTAAGAAAACACAAGTCTAATAGCATGAAGAGCCTAAGACAAAGTATATTCAATCACAGTGAAATTACAACTGCCAATTTCTTTCTTCATCTCCTTATAGCACACCATAAGGGAAGGGAGTTTGGGATTTTTACACCGGAGTATGAAGGGTACATAAGAGGTCGCTGACTACTTTAAAGAAGAACCATTTCACGATGCAGAAGCTGTATATTCCACCATGAGACATTTCAGCCCTAGCACTTGGGGGTTTTAACGTAAAATGAAACAGCCAACAGACAGAGCACAGTGTCCTATGGAAGATACTGCCTACCAGGAGAGCGGTCAATACAGCCATACAAGAAATGTAAGCCAAAAATATCACAGAATAGCTAAATCTGAGCAACCTTCAGGTAAACCCCATGGAACCCATGGTAAGCCCCAAGAAACTGTAGGCACTAATAGCTACAATCAATAAGCAATGTCAACAGGATTTGGCCTGCTTGGTAGACTTTAAAATTTAGCTACGACTGAAGCTGCAAAGAAGCAGCTGTAGCAATGCAGGTTTTGATGGAGACTTGCCTAGGCTTAGTTTAGGGCTGCCCTTCTGAGGCTGGCTGTAGGCACAGGCAGACATGTAGGCATGAGAAAACACAGCTTCAAAATAAAAACATTGCCCAGGTTGCTCTGGCTTAGAGAGTAGAAGGAAAACGTTCAGCACACCCAAGCAGTTCAGCATGCTGAGACCGTGTAGCAAGATCCCAGTTTTCACCCAGTTTCCACGCACAGACCAGCTGGGGTTACAACCTGATTGCTCAGAAGGAGACAGTCATGCCCAAGGCTGTTAACAGCCCTCACACTTCCCTGCCCCTGGCTCCGATACGACTTGCCCTGGGGGACCACTGCAATGGAACTTGCTTAATTAGTTAATAAGTAATTCATAAGCCACTTTGTCTTTAAGTATGGGGTCCAAAAATTTAATTTTGCTGACACTGCTGAAAAGCTGTGAGCTGCCTTTGGGATGAAACACATCACTGTGAGACATTTTGGCTAAAATGTCCTGCGTTTTATCCACTTAAAAAAAACAGAAGAAAAATGAATGCAACTAAATAGGATCAGATACTTTCTTGTCCCAAGAGGTGCCATGCCGGACTCACACAGAAGTACCATGTCTTCACCTTTCAGTGACTGTAAACCTGTTATAAACCAAAGAAAGCTTTGAGTGGATTTCAGTTGTCTCTCAGTGTATCTGAGGTCTTTGCCTAATACCAGTAATTTTGAAGTTAACAAAACTCAAATATGCATTTTCATGTCTTGCTAAACAATGGAAATGGAAAACAATGGAAACCAGTAGCACTGCTATTATGTATCTGCAGTGTGAAATGTGTTCAAGTTTTTTTGTATAAAATAGAAGATGTTTTCTAAACTGTCCTTTCAGTATATTAATATGCTAATATATTTCAGGCATGCTGGTTTTCAATTTATATATTCAGAAAGTTTATCCAATGCTTCCATCCAAAAAAATTAATTTTAATACCTGCTCTCCACATATCTCCTCTAAAATTCCTTTTGACAAGACATATTTTCAATACCTTCTCTATGCACCATGGCATCTTCTATTAACAAACTGATGAGAAAATGAGAAATGTAAATAATGCTTGATGGAAGTTTATCAGGAATACTCTAGAAAATTGTTCCTGTTGTGCAGGTTTGGGCAGAAGAGAAAACACATTCTTGCATTCTCTTCCTATTTAAGAGACTTACAGCAATGCACTTATCATTCTTTTCCTGTACAAACAGTCCAACCCCAAAACACATGACAGTTGAGAGAGGATGCTCTCAGCAGTAGGTTCAGCTCAGAGCCTTGGGCTCATTAGGGCTAAATTCAAACAAGGAAGAGATGGGTTCAGGCACACTGCATGTATCCTCATTGAGGTGTACTTTTGTGAAAACCTCCATCAGGCTGCCACCTACCCAACCAACCCTGGTGTTAGGTACTCTCTGGTATGGTGCAGCAAATCCTTCAGCACCTTCCAATGACTAACGAAGTCAAAAGAAAACTATCCCTGTAGCGACTGAGTACAAGAGTGGAAACCAGGAGCAGTATGTCAGGGCACAACTTGCATTGATCCTCTTACTGTAAGAGTATTGCCTGCACGTAGGTATCACTGACAGAGCCCTTAGACCGTTTGATTACCAATGGGACACCGGTAGGTTGCTCTACATGTGTAGGAAGTCCAGCCTATAATCCTTTCCCTATCAGTCTGTTGTGTGCTTGGAGCTCCCGTTGCCAGCCCTGAAACACACTTAGACATACTGCACTAAATGACTCATCCCAACATGGTGCTTCAGCCCAGGACATTGAGCCAACTCTCTTTGCATACTGAGAAACAAAAAACAGGACCTGCTTGCTGCCAGGTTGAAGCAGTGGCGTTAGGGTTCTAGGAGAATGACATACTGTGAAATGGAGAGAAGACAGATGAATAGCTAGCATGGCTAGAGGGGACTAAAAACTAGGGAAAAGCAACAGCAGTAGAATGAAGCTCCCGTGATGCAATCAGGAGTGGAACATTGTTCATCCTGCTACCTTATTGCCATTCCTGCAGAATAAAAAGACAGTGGTATGAAAGGATAATTATTACAGACACACTGCTCTCTTCAGCTTCAAATGGAGACAACCAGGTGAAGCAGATATGAACCATGACAAAACACGTCAATATAGAGATACAATAGCGACATAACTGGTCTTCAAACAATCTGCATCTCCAGAAGGCCAACTTGCTTTAAATTAAGAGCTACCCCTTCTAATAGATTCCTGCTGTTCTTTTTTAATAGGACATTCCTTCTATTTAATCAGAAGAAAGCAGCTCAAGAAGAATGCCTTTCTTTATCTAGACATGTTGAAAAACAGGAAGAAAATAGTACAATCAATTAATTATTCACTAAGATTAAGTCCTACAGTCTTCACCCCTCTTTCCTTTGCCTACTTCAATTTTCTACCTTTGCTTTTATTTTATCAGTAGTAAAGGATGGCTTCACATGTCTACCAGTTAGCAGATTTTATTTTGTCTCTAGCATCACTTCCCACATTTGCACAAAGAAAATCTCTTAGGACTAAATATATTCCACAGTGGCCTTTCATTTCAGGCATCTTTGTTTCAGGGTTTATCCATCGAGATATGAGCAGTCTGACTTTGAAGGCTGCTGTGCTCCCAGCACTCCAACTGATTCCAGTGAGGACCACAAGCTCAGCACTTTTGAAGGTCACATCTAAACCAGTGAGTAGCAGGACAGCCACAAGCCAGCTTGGCGGTTTCCCACAAGAGAATTCAGCTCCTTCGAGGTGTGAGGGAGCACAGAGGAAAGAAAAGCAAAGAGGATTGCATGGAATTTATCCTGGGAGTTAGCAAAGTTGTGCTGGGATGCTGCTGAGAGTGATGGGAGGAAGGTAGGCCAGGGAATTGGTAAATGCATTGAAAACTTAGTTGCAATAACCTTTTCCATCCTTTCCAGTGTTGCCAATTGACTTGATTTTGCCGCAAGTATCATGAGTTTTGGCAGTTTTCTTAACTAAAGTTCTTTTCTTCATGTTTTTGGGAAAAGTTCTGAAATATAAGGAGAATTATCTAGTAATTTGAAAACTGGATGACAGCAAACAACTAAAATGGAGGTGACATTGGGTTTTTTTAATCTCTTTCTTTTTTAATGATCTCACAAGCTGGGAGAGTTGATGCGATGCCCTGAAATGTGTGAAGTTGGCCTTGTCAACCTTTGTAATCCCTGCTATGATGACATGATTGGTTGGGTCACAGGTAGGGAATGAGTCCAGGATTTCATGCTTTTAGATTTTGGTATCCTGGGTTTAAATCTCTGGCATAAACTGCCAAAGCATAGCATCCCACTTGGTCCTGTGAGCAACAATATCTAGGACAAGCATGAAACCATTAGTGAAAATTAAAATACAGAGCTGGCAGTCATTATAGCTACAGAGTCCTGCTAATAAATGTTTATGTATTAGGGCCTCCTCATTATAATTCAAATGGATTTAATGCTAGCTACCAAAAAATCTGCTGGAAGTTGCGTGCAACCATCAGGATGCCATTAGTGATCTAATTCATAGCAGTTTGATGGTTAATGAGCCTTTTGGAATGTAAATCACTTATCTCAATTTCAGAATCAGTTTTGGTGTAGGGAGGGGCAATCTTCCGCTAATCCAGCTCAACATTAGAAAAAGTTGGGTTTTTTCCATTAACAATGCAACAATATTGCAGAGAAACCTAAGCGTTAATCTAAAATGTGAAAACATGGCTGTACAGACTGCTGCCACAAAATTTTTAAGGGACAGGTGTACCAAAACACAGAGGATAGCTCAGAAGAGAACATTTCAGCCGTGATCCCATGAGGGATAATGAGCTGTGATCCTCATGAAGCAAATGGATTCAATGAACCAGATAAAGAGGACCCACAACTCTGCAGAATGAATATAGATATATCTACTGTTTATGAAAAAGAAAAAAAACAAACCCCAAAACAACTCACTTTCAGTTGAAAACTGTAAAATAAGACACATGAATGATAAACCCAAGCAATCTGCTTCTTCATTTCTCTCCATCATCCCAGTTCAGCCTGTATTTTGTCTTCCTAATCATAGACTCTTCAAGGCAAGAACTAGCTCTTCTAAGATACGGTGGGGATGTCCCTATAATCTAATTTAGCAGCAGAGTATTTCACCACAGGCACTAATATAATATGGGTGGGAAGATTTAAGAAGGACGTCTGTGCAGCTGCACCCATGTCAGCTGATGTGGAAGGGCAGATCACACACACCAGTGATAATGTGGCCTAAAGCTGTTTAATACTGCTTGCCTGCCAGTAAATCCATGCTTGATATATCAATATTCAGAACCCATGTAAATCCACAATGCAGAAAGATGGTTTTCAATCACTGCTAAACTTTTCAGTGTTTCTACAAATACTACAAGAACAGATTTGCTGTCATATCTTTTTTCAAAAAAATATCCTTTTTTATTCATGTGCTGTTCTATTTATTCTAGGAAAATTGTTTATCAGTATATATCTGAAATCTCCCAGACCTTGCAAGGCTCATCAGAAACTAAGTTTTCATAGAATAGTAGGTAGTGCTGCTAGTTTAACTCTGATTCAATAAATCATTTATGTGTCTCCTTTCATACAGGCACAGAAGTCTCTCCAGTTTTAATGGATGATCAGACTGCAAAAAAGTAATGAAGCACCTAAGTGTTTTGTGAATTGGAGCACTTCATAATACTTTAATTATGTGTCAATGTAGCTCTTAAAAGTAATCTCTGCTAACAGTTATAATATTGCTGTTTAAATTGCACGTGTCCTGTTTTAATTAGTCATTGCTAGGTGGAATTTTAAAAACCTCTCCGAAATGACAAAGACCTAACAATTATCTCAAAAATCTCTCACCTGTATTCTAGAAATACTGTAACACTGTACATGGAATTGGCATCATGCAGAATATCTTTCAGCATCTGTCTTAATCATGACACCCATCTTAATGAAAAGGGGCAGTGATTTCATTCCTTTATCTTCTGCAGGTAACACCTGTATTTTTAAATGCAATTTCTTAATTGTAATGTGGCAGGGAATTACTGTAAGGCAAAGGCAAAAAACCCCTACCTAATTAGAAATTTCTCAAGAGTCTTGGATTTTTTCCCCCTGCAATATAAACCCACCACACTGTACACCCAAACTCTTAATATATCACTGATCTTTTCACAACATGACATAGCTATGTAAACAACTAGTCTCAGAAAAAGAATTTGGAAGGCCTGGGTCAAGTTATTTTTTTAGAAGGTAACTTATGTAAAAAGCTCCAAATGAAAAGTGTACTTTGCACAGTTTTCCTCAGCTATAAAACCAATCACAGAATGAAAAAGAAAGGAAAAAAAGCCAATATCTCTAGAAATAATCAGCAAGTTTCTGGAGTGGGTGTTTTTCTCATGCTACTCAATTGCTGAGATGTTCCTGGGTTAAAACTGAAACTCAAACTTGCGCTGGTGATGGTTGGACGAAGCCGTGGATGCATTAGGGAAAATTGCACAGGGTCTGTCCGCTCCAGATTTCAAAATTTAAGTTGAAACTGTGCTTAAATTCCAATTTCTGTGGATAAAATGCCACATAGGTGATTGCTATGGTGAATCATCCAGAGGCTTGAGATTCAGACAGAAGGGACCACCTTGTTATCTGCAGAGACATACTCCCTAGAGTCACAACAAAAATGAGAAACTAACACAGTCCCCATATTAGATACCACATAGTCTCTTCTGAGAGACTTTTTTGCTTCTGTAGTTACCTATGGAGACAGCAATATAAAAAAAAATAGCATGGAAAAAGGCTGCCAGAAGATCTAAGGGGCAAAAAGACCAGAATGTATTGTTGGCTTGTGACAGTGGCAGACTACTTACTGTCTACTGTAGCAATCTGAAAATCTAAATCTTTCTGGAAAGGCACTGCTCATCTCATGAGAAGGTCTGAAGTCTTTGTGAAATATTCTGAAGGGCAAAATATTCCCACATGACACATTTCATTACAAGAAGTGGGAGTTATTTCAAGGTGGTATAAAGTGCCATGGAAAGCTTGTCAGGTGGCATATGGAAAATTTAAGCAGCATGTGCAGGAGTGCACATATGGTTGGGAGGCTCTCAGCAGAACTAGGAGAAGTGGCCAACAAGCAGCAAGATGATATCTCTGACACTGCACCCATCAGTTACAGGAAAAGACTTGTTGAACCTGGCTTTAGGTGCACCTTGTGACAAACAGCAAAACAAACCATCAGGATTGTACCGCATTCTCTTGTTCACAGCAGATGTCCATTACAGCAGAGGTAGCTCAGCAAACACGTATCCAATCCAGCACACTCTCCCGCACATACAGTCCTGCTAGCTGACAGGATGAAGGTGTTTTTCAAACACACACTGGGTTTGACACTGTTTCATAAAACTCCTGAAGAGCAGGGGGGCTGAACGCTCTCCTCCTGAGCATTAAACAGCTACCCACACCTTCTGTCAAGTACATCTGTTATTGCCAACCATATCATCAACACCTCTATTTACAACTTAACACATTTTTAATTCATATCACTTCCAAACTGTGTGCACACACTACTATCCCCACCTGCTTCCCCAAAACTCAACCACATGCAACTCATGGAAGAGTTTCACGTGAAACAGAGAACCAGATTCTCGGGCAGCCTGTGAGAGAGGCCACAAAGACCCCGGCTTCTTTACCTGTGCTCCAAGCTGGGTAGCTGTAAGCCAGCTATCATCAAGAAATCCAGCCTCTATCTTAAGGGGCCTGTAAGTCTCTGACTGACAAATACTGAGAAGCTATACAAAAGAAAGCATTAGCCAATATTTGCCTTGTTGCCAGTACCTTTCTCCATGCAACCCATCACTGGCCACTGTGGGAGACAAGCAGCTGAACTAGGTAGACGTTTGGTCATAGAATCGTAGAATCGTTTAGGTTGGAAAAGACCTTGAAGATCATCCAGTCCAACCATTAACCTAACATTACCAAGTCCACCACTAAACCAATTAAGGGTAGAGTAGCAACCCCATGCCTCCTGGCCTGGTGGCTGGATCATTTATAATGAAAGTAAAAACTAGGAATCATTAAGATTGGAAAAGACCTCTAAGATCATCAGTCCAACCATCAACCCAACACCACCATGCCCACTAAACCATGTCACGAAGTGCCACATCTACCCGTTTTTTGAACTCTTCAGGGATGGTGACTCCACCACCTCTCTGGGCGGCCTGTTCTAATGCTTAACCACCCTTTCCATGAATAAATTTTTCCTAATATCCAATTGAAACCTCCCCTGGCACAGCTTGAGCCCATTTCCTCTTGTCCTATCGTTATCTACTTGGGAGAAGACCAACACCCACCTCACTACAACCTCCTTTCAGGTAGTTGTAGAGAGCGAAGTTGTCAGACACTGGTCATTTTTTGTATGATCTGTCAGTAGCATAAGGCTGTGGTAGCCAACCATAGCTAACTCTGGAGAAAGGAAGGCAGAATTGGAGCACGTCCCATCAAATCGTGACTGCTTAATAGGGCTCCAGGCAGGAGGACGTGCTCTGACACTAGGGAAGAAGACAGTCCACCTGATCCTTCTAAGCTGCAGGCCTACGCTGAACAAACTTCCACCGCAGGCTTTACTTCTCACAAAGAAGTAACAGCAGAGAGAAGTCAGGAGAGGCAGAAGAGCTGTCATAAATCCATATGCACATGGAAGCATATTTAGATGTGTCTCTAGATTTTCACACATGTAGAATCTGCTCTGAAATCTGTTTTCCTGAACAACTGCTAACAGAAGTGATATTAGCCATCCAATAAAACACTTGCTAATTATACACTGTTTACCAACATTGCATCTAAATATTGAAATATTCTTCCCATTTTTTCTTTGTGGTTGGAGCATCATATTGCCTGGCTACACACATATTTCAGTAAGTGTCCACATAATATGAAGGAATTACATGAGGGGAAGGGTGGCATTGTAAGATACCAAACCAAAACCACACCACTGCTCAGTAACATGCTCAAGAGCAGATGATGACTGTCCTAAAGAAGTTGTAGTAAACCATAAACCTCCTTAGTGTTCAGTGGATGTGTAGCCCACTTGCATGAAAAACAAGACCATTCAGTTTGTTTTATGTTTTAAATGGCTGTCACTGTGTTGACTTTGCAAACACAAGGACCTGTCTATTCAACCTTGTGTTAAGATTCCTTTTTCTGCTTTAAGAGTAATGTCTTGTCTCACAGTGGTACGGGGAAAATAAGCCCATTGTGCACACATTAAGCATACAATCATAAAGTTCATGTCAACAAATTATAAAATATTGCTCCTTGCCCTCATTAATCTTCAAGGAAAAAAAAAATTGCAGAAGTCATTTAGCCACAGTGATTTACTCTGATGCATATCATCAGTTAGGGAAAGAAATGGACCTAAATCTAGATGTGAACACCATGAGCATCATGGGCATTGAGAGACCGCAGCAGATTTAAATGGGGTGTTTAGCTTTAGGTGAAGCAATTCAAACAAAAGCCAGAATTGCTCTAGGATTATAAAACACTCATAGAAAAGCTACACCTCAGGAAACGTGTGGTGTAGCTACTATGAGCTTCTGATTCCTCTGCAACAGAGCTATCCCATTCAACACAGAGAATTTTGCCTCCAGTAACCTAAGACAAACTGAGTACATTGTGAAATATTAAGCAAGAGTCATTAGAACTAAAGAGCAATTCTGAGGGAACCTTACTTTACCTTCCTCCTGACTCCAAATACTATTCCCATAAGAATTTCTTCCATTGGACTGTTCCTGGTAAATGAGGAGGAAATCCTGTGTAATGTAATACTACATGGGCAACAAAGTGCTCATCATTGTAAGGGAAAAAATCCTCCACCACTTAGCCTGATAGAAATAAAAAACCTGAATCTCTCAGGAAGTTTAAGAAAATGGAATATGGAATAAAAGGCTGTTTTAAGAAAAATGAGGACAGCCTCAATATAACTCAGGTTTACATGGTTATTGGGCTAGGGAGCTACTGAAAGTGACTGATATTTTCTAATCTGTATTTATCAAATGACAACTGAAAGTTTTTTCTACACAACTTCTTTAAAAATATAGGTACATATATTTTATATATATATGCTTTTAGAAACAGGTACTTCAGTCATATTTGCAAAGGACTTGAGCACTTCAATCAGAGGAGGAAGTTTTCAGTGCCTGTGAACCAAACCATACTCATAGAGCTTTTCCCTTTTTTAATAATTCTCCCCAAATCTACATTCTTTCTTACAGGGATAAACCTTACTGCAGTGCCCTTACATAGTGCAGGTTATCAGCCCTTCCTAGGCTCAATTCACCTGATGCATTTGCACTTTAGTCAGAAATGTACTTGAGATGCCAACAGAGCTCCAGATACTGGTCTTTATCGTTCAAGTGTGCTACCATCCCACCTTGAAAGATTTCCAGGAATTTTCAAAATCATTCAGAGATACATACATCAGCTTAGACAGTAATTAAGAAGTAACCAAAACACAGGGGGGACCAAAGCCAAGCTTTCTCAGGGGGCTCAAAACCTTTCACCTATTGTTTTCCATGCAATTACTCATCTCGCAGTTCTATTTGCATCTCTCTTATCCCACACTGAGGGAGGAGAAATACACAGAAATAGCAAGCTGCCCCGTCCACCATCACGACCCATGTGTGCACCCCCAAATCTCAAGTGAGATTATGGTTCTACGGAATTCTCCTCTCCTCCCACCCCATCACATCCAAATGCAAAGGAGAACAAGGTAACAAAATATAAACCTCTTTAGCTTCAAGGAATCAAAGGCAGGGTGAAGGGAGAAGAGGAGAGAGGCATTTTTCCTCACTCTTCAAATCTAGTAAAGGTACTACCTGACTCCCACTGTGTTTCTGTCAGCTGTCAGAAATACCTCACCTATCTGACAGTTATAAGAGATATTAAATATCAGTGTGTTACCAAACTTCTAAGTACTGATTACTGATTTTTCCATAATAGTAACAGGGGTTTAATGCAAAAGAAATATTATTAGAATTTAGCTTCTCGATAAGCTGGTGTCATATTTGTTACTAGAGATTTCAAGAGGATTTTGTGCCCAAGACAAAGGATTTCCCAGTTTTGGAAATGTGAATGACTGAGAGAAACTAAAAGGGGAAATATAATGAAAAGTTTTGTAAATAAAACTACTTTTCTATGAGAGCTAAAGGGAGAAATGTTATTTCCTCTCCTTCCGTCCTCCTCCAGTTGCAGGAGGAAATTGATTTAACCTCATTTACTGCTCTCTAGGAAGAAATCATTCAGCCATGAGCCTCCCAGGGAGCTTCCTTTTGCTGTACAAAAGCTCAAAATGTCACCACATTTACAAACGAACAGAGCCTCTTACTCAAAAGGCTTCAGTAGAGTCACCAGGAAGAGCAGTGGCCCACAGGTTTCTTCCCCTCAGGGTGAATACTTTATGGGCAGGATAATACGCATGTTTCCATCAGCAAGAAGAGGTGCCATGGGCTTGGTACATAAAGTAGTTCCTGGCCTAGGTTCAAATACTTTTATAGCCAGGTGTGGCCTTTCATTTCTATCTATGTGAGCTGGTTTAAGGAGCACTCTAATAATACACATCACATGCATGATGGGTCCATGAGGTCATACAAGATCAAACATACTTGGTCTCAGTTTTGTTGGAGATATTTCCAACAGCCTGAGCCTTTTCCTAAAAATCCGCAACAGTTTATTCTCTGTGCCCTGGAGCAATGGTGTGGTGGGACCAGGTCACTCAAGAAATCAGGACACCAAATAGTGCTGAGCATCCAAATCTTCTGGCTTTGAAAATCTGTTCCAGTGTCTATATTACAGTGTTATGCACCTAGAGAGTTGACAAGCATGGGTGAGTTATGTCAGTGTCACAGACACACCCCCCCCCCATCTGAATCTTGCACACGTACTGCCTCCAGACACACTTGGACCTTATTATCTCTAGTCCCATATAAATGTATGATTGCAAGCAATGGTCAAGCTCAGCTACTGTTAGCCATCCTCACCACTAAGCATCTCTGCCTTCCCCATGCATGCAGTTTTTTCTTGCCACTGGAGGAGCACATACAATGGTGTCACAAAGTGCAACCACTGGATGCTGCTGGTGGCTGTTGCCAGCTTGGTCTAGATTCCTATATGGTTGTTTATTTTGTTAGGGGGACAACAATGTTGGTGTACCTAGCGTGAGAGACATACTTAAGGAGCTACTCAAACTTTTCTGGGGGAAAAAAAAAATCTGCCTTTCTGGAAGTTTTGGTTCTTGTCGCAGACTTTCCTCCTTTGACCCTTTTGTGACAGCTCTCTGCCCTGAGCTTGTGCTAATTTAGCCATATCAGGTGTCACTCCTGAGAAACACAGATGGATCACTGAGTCCCACCAAATAAAGTTCTACCAACAAAACTGTTCTTTTCCAATAAGTTATTTCACTTAAGATGTTGTCTGGGTTTGCACAGGCTTTGCCAGCCAGGGGGCAATGTTAGCTGTACCCCCTCGGAGCTGTTTGGTGGTAGAGCTACTCAGGCAAAACACTGATTACATGAATCTGGCCTGTGTTCATTCCCTACTGACATTGCTTTGCCTTGAAATGGTTTCGCTGGGGGTGAAGAGCAAACATATGTTATAGCAGTATCACTTGCAGTGCTACACAGGTGGCTAAATCCATCATCATATGGCATCCACTGCAGGCAAACTAGCTGTGAAAAGGCACAATGCCAGCCAAATACAGACATGAATAGACAGAATTAAAAAAACAACCCACACAACAACCCTCTATATAATCCGAGGCAAGGAAATATACAATTCATGAACAGTGTATTTATAGTATGTGAACTCAAGGAAGGGCTTGAAGGAGGAGGGGCAGTGAGATGGGGATATAAAATTCAGAAGGTGCTTTTCACCACTCCCTGTTGCAAACTCTCAGTACACAAAAATAAATGACCTGCCTTAGTTGTGTGGTTTGGGGTTTTTTTTCCTGTGTGTACGTATGCATGCATGGGTATAAAGGGCATGTACAGGTGGCCATTTAGCATTAAAAAACTTGGCAATCTAACTGTGAATTCTCCACAAACTTGTGCGTGTATGTGCGTACAAATAGTGTGTGCATACTTATGGAGAATTCACACTTTGGTTACCTGTGTGTTTGAAATCTAGGAAGTCACATGTACCTGGTGTTGGCCTGAAAGTAAGTGCAACTGCCAAAGGTAAATGGTTCACACAAAAGACAAGGCAAAAGCTAAGAAAAAATGCTTACTGCTGTTTAACAGTCTCACGTGACAGTATTTCTTAGTTCTTTTTCAGGAGAATAAACAGAAGATTAAAAATTCAATAGAAACGTAATAGAAAACAAAGTGAGGCTTTGTAGCCTCTTCTATTCAAGTGATTTCTCAGTTGGCTGATACATACATAAACACAGTCCTCTCTTTACACATCCTTCTCCATGAAGTTCCTCTATACCTGCACAATGCCATTTTTAAAAGGAAGTGTCCCACTTCTTTCCAAAAAAAGATCGCTACAGCAGAATCACACACCTAAGAGACACTTTGCAGTGACCTGAGAGTTCTGCTGAAGACCTGCAGAAGTGTCAGTCATGAAGAACGATGCAAAATGGTTACTCTTTCTTTTGTATATGATCTAGTTTAGCAACAAGAGAACATTTCTAAATTGCCTTTCTTACTTCTAACACCGACAGTACATTTTAAGCACGCTCACTGGTATTTTTCAACTGACAGACAAGAACATACAGCACCACAAGTGTTTGCAAACAGCTTTGGTTTTCTGACATAAAAAATGCCTCATGAGAACACTCTTGACCAACAGGAAGATTGTCAGAAAAGTAGCAGAAACTCCTGACAGGTCGTCTGAGCCAAGTCCTCAACAGATAATACAAGAAGGAGAAAAATTCATCTAAATTGTATTTGTTCTAATTTATTTGTATGCCCTTTCTTTCAAATGTGAGAACTGTTTTTCTCCTCACCTCTCTTCTAATTAGAAAAAAGGACAAAACATCACACAACTCCATGAGGATCATTTCCTTCCGTTATTTACACTTAGTGGAGTATTTGCTTCATGTACTTTAAGCACTATAGGTGCAATTCAGATGAGTGCCTGCCCTACTCACAGAGACTTTAGTGTAATGGCAAGGATACTCAGAACACCTAAACTAGCTGATCCTATATTTGCATTCTTCAATTTCTGCAAGCCAGCCCTCAGTGTTTCTGCATGAGCAAAGTCTATTAGGCTTATTGTATCATCTTCCTTCCACAAAAATTAAAATGCAGTTTAATTTACTACAATAGACCCCAAATCCACTAGAAAACTTAATCCCATACCACAGTATATAATCTGATTAACAAAATGGTATAGGATTGCAGCATGCAAGGACTTTATTCAAGCAAGTTCTGTCTCAAGCACACCCTTAAGTCTGTCCCGATTCCACACAGTATATACTCAAGCCCTACTGATACCCAGGAGGTTTAAATACATACTTTAAATACATACTAATTCTTTATGAAAAGAAGTCGAGGGAAAAGGCATTATTTAAATCTAAGATGAATTATTCTTCAGTTCAGCCTGGCTTCCCAGGGGTTTGGTTAGGATAGCTGCCAGCTCCACGTTGAAAAAAAATCACACTACTTTTAAACCCCAAAAGCCCCTCCTAGGTATATTCAAGAAAGTGCTGTTGTCATCTTGGTACACATCTCAGGAAGAGGAAGTGTACATACACCAGCAGAAGAACACCTTTGGTAGGTCTACTTAGCATCTCTGCTAAGATGCTGTGCTATCAGAATTCTGCTGCCCTAGTTGTAGAGCACGAGCTCCATAGGAGTAGACAAAGCACAGCATTTCACTTCGATTTAGCAAAAAGAAGGGGACAAATGCACATGCTAAGTCCTGAAGAAATTCTGGTCAATGCTGGAAAAAAGAAATCCACAAGGATAAAGAGATAAAAACAGCCCCATTCAAACTGCATAATGAAAAAATGGATTAGTGCTTTATACAGGAAGACAGAATTTAGCGTCTTCTCTCTCAAAGCACCACTGAGTACAAATAAGATCAAACTATAAAAGGTTCAGCCAGGTCACATTTTGAATTTAAATTCATCTTGTTTGGTTGGCTTTAATAATCATTGTCTCTGAGGTATCATGGAAAGATATTACCTCAAAAATTTCACATGCATTCATTCCCTTATCATTTTACTTCTGCAGTTTTCTTAGAGGAAATTCGCTTGCAAAATTTATGCTGTGTAACCTATCTGTTAGGCTTTCACAGAACGTGCTTCCCAACAGCCTTCAAGCACTTGAATCAAAGATTATGTAAAAATGAGCAAATAACTGTAGCTTTTAGTTCCTTAGATTTTGTTAAGACTGTAGCCTGAAATCAAGAAACCACTCTGAACACCCATATAAATATAAATCAGCCGTTGCTTAAGCCCCAGTTAAACCAGGCTTCTAAGTTGCATTTTAGTGACTCTTTCCTCAGCAAAGCAGTCAGTCACATGCTCAATAATATAGGTAAGTCCCAGTAAGAATATACTTAAGACCAAATGAAATAATAGTTAAGTCCAAATGAAATCAGTGTGGCTTAAAAACCATAATTTAAAACTTTAGTGCATATTATAGTATTTTACTAAATATAGCCGATTAGTTGAAGCAGATTTCTCTTCTAAATAAATACAATTTGGCTTACATGTTATTTACAGGCAGCTCACATAAGCAGTAGTTACAAAAAACCCTATTTCTATTAATATCACTAGCAATGAGATAGTTAAAAACCTGCATTATATCAACAGGAGGTATTGTCATTCAGATATAAATGAAATCAGTTTCAAAATTTTATAGTTCTTTACACACTTTTTTTCCTTCCAATAACCTGCACCCTAAGAACCTGGTAAAAATGTCCTTGCAGAGATGCCATAAATCAAACACTGCAGCAAGCTAGAGCAGGTATGTATCAAAAAATGCATACCCTGAAAGAGATCTCTGATCCCAAAAAAACCCCTGTAAAATATTTCTTGAGTGTGAGTTTTGGCCAGATGCGCAGAATAGATGCTCACGGTTTTCTCTAAGCTCCTCTCCTCTCAAAAGCCAAATCAAACCGATCAAAAAAGTCTTATTTGAAATCACAGATTTGATTCAGGCATGGCTGAGCACCTGCCAGAACCCTGTTACAAACTACATTACTTTTTAATAAATGAAAGATGAAATATTTATTCCATCTTTTCCTAGAGCTGTCAGTTGCACTGAATACCTGCTGGATGACCCGAAACTCAAAGAGATGGTGATATCATATTCCCAGACCTAAAGGGAAAAGAAGGCAGGGAGGCGGAGCTGCAGCAATTGTAGTCTTGCTACAGAAATAAAACACAGAAAAGCCTGGACAACATTTCCAAGCAAATGGACCATATGCATTACTCTGTGTGGCACCTGCTGTTCCATTAAAGTCTAATAAAGCCAGTTCAGAGAAGCTTCTGTCTCATGTCACAGAGGCTCTCTGAGCCGGTACTTTTTAGTACTCAATAATTTAAATACTGTATTAGCACATTTAGTGGATGTTCCCTGATTGGTAGCAAGCCATAGATCACTGGTGATTTCAAGAACAGACAAGCCTAAATGGTTGCGACTTTGTTTTAAGACAACATATCCACAGGACGGGGAAGGATTCACAGCCCCCACATGAGCAAATACAGCATACCTCAAGAGCCAAACCTCTTATCTCTCAAAAATTACTTTGATTTAAAGGACTTGGTGCCAGGCCCTGATCAGGAGACCTTCCCTAACCCATGAACTGCAGGACTGTGTTCAGTGTTCAAACAAAGCCTGCAATTATCACATAAGGTTCATTACCATTAAAGAGTCTTGCCCAAAGGGTCAGAGAAGTTATGGAGAAGAGTAGCCTGTGCACGGAACTGATTTCCACAAACTTTAGTAGCGTGGGATCCTACCAGCTCCTTTTTCCCGCCCTTTCAGATTACAGAGCTCGGCAAGCTGAGGCAGGTGGGTGAGGGCCAGTTATCTGTCTGAGCGGAAGAGAGCACAGATCTGACTGCCATGGAGCGAGCTGTACCTGCAGCCGCAAGCAGCATAATGGAGAAGAGATTCAAGGACAGGTCTGAGTTGCTAGTGGATGCTGAAGTCCCTGTCATCCCTCGCAGATTAAAGCTATTGCTGCTAAACCAGAAGAGCTGTCAGAGAGAGTAGGATTGAAAAATGGGTCTCATTTACACTGGAAAATGAGTGCAGTACAGAGACGCAACACCACGCAACCCGCCCCCCCCCGCCAATCTAGTGGATACCCAATCTGAGATGTGTTTAGATACACCAGCTCAGATCTGAAATCTACAGTGTCGTGCTGATGCAGTGGTGCTTATTGACTTGGGTAGCTACATCGCTTCTTAATCCAATCTGTCTTAAACCTATATGTATCCACATTATGGGTTGGTTGGACAGAACCAGCAGCTGCTGCTATGTACCAGAAGACAGGGAAAAGGACCAAATTATCCCAGCTCTTACAGTTGGCCAGTGGCAAAATGAGAGAAGCCAAACCCTACTGGAGTGCCACTCCCTGAACTGTACTTTCTCCAAGATACCATTTAAGTCAATCTAGCACAACTCTTACAAAAAGAAATGCTTACTCTGCAACTGGTACTAAGAATGCAGGAGTTAATAAACAAACTGGTGGGTAGTGAACTGTCACACAGGTGATAAAAAATTGCCATATGCATTTCACTCTGAACATCATTAAATACGAAAACAAAACAAAAAAGTTCTACCCTGAAATTACCTTAAAAACTAGGTATATTGCCAGCCACAGTACTTTGGAGCTGAAGGCCTCCAAGTGGGGACCTACTACCCAAGCTCAGAGCTCCAAAGAAGCCTGGGATTTCCAGGGTCCAAGGCAAATCCCGTCAGAGGTAAATGCCAATCTGAACCATAACTTTTTAATTTGAATCATAATGCATTCACTTTGAGAGGAGCAAGAAGTTTCTCTGAAACAAGACTCTCATTCTGAGCCCCACCAGCCTAATTCTGAGCAGTTCCAAAGGCTGCATTATTCTGCATACAGCACTCTTGTGCTACAATTTATATGATGCCTGTAGCATTGTGCTGCACAAAAAGAACCATACAAAGCTATGTGATCCCCCTAAGAGACAGGCTGTTTATTGTCTGCAGTGTCTTTTTTAATCAGCCGTAAGACTTCCAGTTGACTAACACTAGGGCAAAGGAGAGAAAAGTGGGCAAAAAGAAAAATTGCACAGGGTAGCACAACCCATCCTTACCCATCCTTGCTGTGTAACTTTGCTCTTCTGCAATACTTTTCAACATGGAGATTTCCCTTTACAAACGTTAATCAGCAGGATTTACTCTTGCTTTTAAGTGTACAGAACTGGAAGGAAATTAGCAGACTGTGATGTAATTTTAATTGCATTACTATGCAATAAAAGTATGTTCTTGACAGAAAATGCTATTACTATACTACTTATGGGTTTATATATTAAATACAACTTTGTTCTTCAGAGCTCCTCTTCTAATTACACATTATATTTTCTACCATATATTTGTCTTCCTAAAAGCATTTTGGAAACGACAACTTTCAGGTTGGCTGGATTCCATTCTTTTTAATACAGCCAAGTGAGATTTAATTTGAAATCTGACATCACCTTAAAATATTAATAAGATCAGGGTAGTTTTACACTGTATATTCATCTCTATGATTGAAAGGAGCTCGATAAAGTTGGTGCAGGCTTTAGGTATCTTAAAGTATAAAAAAATTATGTGTGAGAATCATATCAATATGCAGATGCATCTAAATCCCCTGTTAGTAGAGAAACAAGAATAACGCACATCAAACTGAGGAGCTAAAATGCAGATTTTGTTGCCAATTATCATCAAAGCCAGCAACTCCTTGAAATCTACCCGAAGGGACACAGTTCCTGGAACTGTTTATGAGAGAGAAAGGATGTTATGCCCTCCCATAGGGACATTGTGCCCTACCACCCAACTCTTGTAGCAGCTCCATGCCCACAGCTATTGCCATGCCACACCTTCAACATCAGCTGCCTTGCTGACAAAAATTAGAGCTGGCCGGCCAGCCTCACTGGGTGTATTGCATATAATAAACTGAACTGTTGGCAACTCTCTTCCTGGGGAAATGGTGACACTTCCAAATTGCCTTCCTATTTGAACCCTTCCATTTTCATTAAACTCCATTTCAGTGGCTTATACCATGGTGGACCAGCAGTTGAGAAAACACTTGTTAAAGTTGTGGCACAATAGCTGTTAAGTCTGAGGAGATGTTAAGCTCCTTCTTGAATAGTACAAGTTTAAACAATAGGAGCCAACACACAAAAGCAGAGCTTGTGTGCAGGAGCTGCAACATCAGGGTGGATGAAGCTCCTCTGAATGGCTGAAAGAAAAGGTGAAAAACAGGGTTTGCTTTGGTGGAATGGTGCATGTGAACACTTACGACCAGAAAACAAGACTGAAACCCAGAAAGGGCAGGAAGCCTGGGACATCCGTGGAAACACATATCATGACCCCAAGAGGGGAGAGAAGCTGAAATACAGCTTTCTTCCTAGAGTGCCAATATAGAGAGAGCAGAGTTTTGCAGTCCGAAAGAAGGAAATGCCTGCTATGATACGATTCCTAGTGTGTCTCATGAAAACAAACTTGGCATATATTTTTTTCACAGAAACAGGACCAGATCAAAAATGTACAACTCTCTCAGATTTTTTTTTTTCAGAACAACAGATACATAACCTTAGAACTGCAAAAGCGACAGGCAGTACAATGCACTCAGCGCAAGACAAGAGGGTTGGCAATGCAACACATGAGAAATCCTGAGATCAGCAGGGTTAGAACTATATTAATTATTTTACCAACATATTCTGATGATCCAAGCCATCTTGGGAGACAACAGTGCTGCTCACTGGTTACAAAGCAGTACAAAATTGTGATTTGAACGTGGTAACTAGATTAGTAGGGGCCTGTAAGGTCTTCCCTCAATTTCTTGAGGGTGAATATAGCTTCTTTGCCTGAGCAAAACAGAACGTTGTATTTCTCAGAAGCTCATGAGTTATCAGTAGAACTGTACCAGTACTCCTGTATTGGGCTTATGTGTCAAGATTTTGGTAGCAGGGGGGCTACAGTGGTGGCTTCTGTGAGAAGCTGCTAGAAGCTTCCTCTATGTCCGATAGACCCAATGCCAGCTGGCTCCAAGATGGACCCACCGCTGGCCAAGGCCAAGCCCATCAGTGACAGTGGTAGTGCCTCTGTGATAACATATTTAACAAGGGGAAAAAGTTGCTGTGCAACAGCAACTGCAGCTGGAGAAAGGAGTGAGAATATGTGAGAAAAACAACCCTGCAGACACTAAGGTCAGTGAAGAAGGAGGGGGAGGAGGTGCTCCAGGCACCAGAGCAGATTCCCCTGCAGCCCATGTTGAAGACCATGGTGAGGCAGGCTGTCACCCTGCAGCCCATGGGGGTCCATGGTAGAGCAGATATCCACCTGCAGCCTGGGGAGGACCCCATACCAGAGCAGGTGGATGTGCCCAAAGGAGGCTGTGACCCCGTGGGAAGCCCACGCTGGAGCAGGCTCCTGGCAGGACCTGTGGACCCATGGAGAGAGAGGAGCCCACGCTGGAGCAGGTTTGCTGGCAGGACTTGTGACCCCACGGGGGACCTATGCTGGAGCAGTCTGCTCCTGAAGGACTGCACCCCGTGGAGCGGAGCTCCACCCCACACTGGAGCAGTTCATGAAGAACTGTAGCCCATAGGAACAACCCACGTTGGAGAAGTTCATGGAGGACTGTCTTCTGCAGGAGGGACCCCACGCTGGAGCAGGGGAAGAGTGTGAGGAGTCCTCCCCCTGAGGAAGAAGGAGCAGCAGAGACAACGTGTGATGAACTGACCACAACCCCCATTCCCCATCCCCCTGCCCTGCTCAGGGGGAGAAGGTAGAGAAATCAGGCCTGAAGTTGAGCCTGCAAAGAAGGGAGGGGTGGGGGGAAGGTGTTTTTAAGATTTGGGTTTATTTCTTATTATCCTACTTCTGATTTGGTAATAAATTAAATTAATTTTCCCCAAGTCGAGTCTGTTTTGCCCGTGACAGTAATTGGTGAATGATCTCTCCCTGTCCTTATCTCAACCCACGAGCCTTTCGTCATATTTTTCTCTCCCCTGCCCAGTTGAGGAGGGGGGTGATAGAGCGGCTTTGGTGGGTACCTGATATCCAGCCAGGGTCAACCCACCACAGCCCCTCATTATGCTCAATTTCAGTATCATACACAGCAGTACTGAAGTTTCATCTCCCCAGTCTTACAGTCCTTGTAACAAGATCATGAAACATACTCTGAACTAACCCACAAAAGGAAAACCATTAATGCTTCCCATGTCACACATCCTACTCCTACAAGAACCTTCATAATGAAGCACTCCATCGTAACCGTCTGTATTCTCTCTTGTTATTATTTGTACCTCTGATTCTGCCTCTTTTTTGTCAAAGAACAGACAGGAAATTAGTCTGCATGAAAAAGACTAGAAAAAGTATAGCATGATGCCCATTATTACCACTGAAAACTGCTAATAGTGCAACACTTCTGAAGGGCATTATTTTAAATACCACATTTATAAAAAAATAACAAAATCCAGACACCAGGCTATCTCAAATTCCAAGTACCATCACATGCAGTGACGACACAAAGGATCAGAAATTCCAGTAGAAAAGCAGAGAGTGGATTAGGTACAGCCAACAGAAGACAACTAGCAACCTCATTTTCTCTTGAATCGCATTTTTTCTTTTTTTTCTTTTGATGGGAAGTCATGGGAAAAAACACCCAGCTGGTTGCCCACTGTTAACAATTGCTCGTTCAAACACCTGAATTATTGTAGTTACTTTAAAGGTACTAATTGCCTAATTTATTACACATTTATTCACTTTTTCCTCTTGAAAAAAATTCTTAGAGACATTTTCATGCAAACTTGTAAGCATCCTTCAGAATTTTCCATGTATCACTGCTTCATTCTTGACATTTTTACCCACATTACTGTCAACATTTTTTGCCTACCAGAAAAAGGGAAAAGGAAACAGGTCTTGGTGTATTAAAATGCTACATCGGTGCCCAATCCTTCTTTGCAAGAGTAAAATTAACTCAGAATTACCCTAACTGCCCAAAGAAAGTAAAACCACCAACACCACATCACTTCTTCTTCCTTGCACCTGGTGCACATAAGCAAGAGATCCAAACTTAGAAATCTTGCTGACAACCTTTCTCTCCAACGTTTTCTGTTATCTGCTTAGCTGAAGTTCATATACAGTCTATTATCTTAACATGTGATAATGTAGTTATCTGATTACTGTTTTAAAAGTGGGAAAGTAAAGGTTCTTGGTCTTAAGAAAATCACTGCACTAGGCATGTTATTGCCACTAGATGCGTAAGGAAAGACAGCACAGATGTCATTAATTTCAACAAGATATACACCAATGGACAGAATGTGAAAGAGTGAGGCTGTACAGAAAGAAAAAGACAGTTACTCATGCAACCTCCACTTTATGAGTTGTTGCACTAAAAAAAAGCACAGCTCAGTTGATCACTCTTAGAAAACAATATACTGGAGATGGATGAGAGAACACCCGTGATTTAACACCTCACCCTTTCTAGTTAACAACAGTAATACTTAATTGATGTTAGTTGTTCAGTTTTCACAAATGCTTTCTACAGATGTTTGTCAGACAGAAGCAGATAATTCATTCATTTTATCTAGGATGATTCTCAGTTTAGCTCACCAAAGCCTAAGATACCAGTATTCATCCTAGAATGGAATTTACTACCTAAAAGCAACAAATCTATCTCTAAGCATCAGATTCTTTTCTATGTAGAACTTGAAAAGGCTAAGTCAGCTCAAATAAAGACAGCGAGGATTCTCATCCTTCCCTCCACCTGTGTTTGTCATTTTCATGACTTTTTATTGAAGATAAATGCAACTATATATGCTAGGGAGAAAACAGGTTCAGCATTGTATGCTTCCTTCAAAACAGGTGATTTGGCATCAAGTACACAAGATCAGTTTCTAGAAGCACAAGACAGTTATATGCAAAAGTGGATGATCCCCAGAAATTGTACTGCAAACATTACTTAAGCTTAGGTGTGTGTTTAATAATAAAAACTGCTTGTAGTCAGAACCAACTATTATAACTGTATCATAAAAGGTATTTTCACAGGGCCCTGTCAAGACTGTCTACACAGAGGTGCTCAGGAAAGTAATGGTGACTTTTGAAGAGCTGGGAAACTGCCTGCATAAGCCAAAGCACCTCTAATGGCTTGTCTGTAGGGAAGAATGGTCTATGCCCAACGCCATCATTTTTGGTTCCCATCAGCGGACTGTCACTCAGGACAGCACCAAAGAATGTGCTCAGCAGAAACAGATATTTCTGAGCAGAGATGCCTTCCGGAACAGACACCCAAAGCCACACACATAGTTAGGAGCCAAAGTCCCACTGAAATTAAGATCTAGGTTTTTGAGTCTTTATGCCAAGGGCTGTTTTGGTTTGTGAAGCTACTGTGAAGCTAGAAAGAGCCAAGTGCAAGAGCTAGAAGTGCACAACACCCTCGCTGCAGACATCCCAGGCCTACATTATAGAATCAGTGTAAATTAATTTAGCTGCTCTGACCACAACAGAGCAGGGACTGCTGAACATCGGGGCCAAAGAGCTGCCTAAATAATCACCGTAGTCCTGTTTTACCTGAGGAAAAAAAAGTGTATGTTGTCCTATTTATTCATCCACCTATAAGTCCATTTAAACTTTTAGTACTTTAAAAGTAAATGCATGTACTCATTGAATGTAAATATTCATAATACAGGGAGTTTATTTTAAGGCAATATTTAAAACTACAGATTTTATTAAACTAGGAAACAATTAAAAACCCTGAGAAAAAGTGCTATAAGATTATGCATTTAACAGACCCCATCTGGTTCCAGAAGTATGTATATACAGTATTAAAAAAGATATTTTCTCCCTCAGGAATGCCAAACACCGTTCTTCATGAATATGTATAATTAGATGTTCTCTGTGAGTGAGAAGCAGTAATTAATTCAGTGTTAAACATCACAACCTATTACTTGAACTCCATGGCAACCAACATTGCCAAAAAGAGAAAATGAAATTTCAAAGCCTATTTTTAAATTATTACAGTGACACATTTCCCAATATTTCAAAGCAAGCTTGTAATATTTTTGGATACAGACAATTTAAGTTAACTCCTCTAATTGGTAAAAGATTGAAGAGACAACTAATGATTTTGGGGTTTATTTTTAAAAAGGCTTGATGGCAGTGAATTACTGCTTCTGTGATACTCAGGGGTTTAAAAGCAGAGAAGAGGAAAGGTAGACGACATTCACAGTAGTCATGCTGTTGTATGCACAGCACTCCTAGGGATGTAATCCCAGTGGTTTTCACAGTTTCGGACACATTGCTCTCACTGACTGCTCTGAATGACTGGGCCACCACACGGTGATTTTAGTTTCTGACCATAATGCTCGAACCAGTGATTTTTACCCTTGAACTGACTAAGGATGAAGATAGGCTGAGGAAAGCCACTGCAAATCAGCGTATCTCCAAAATCCGAATAGCCTGGTTTAAACGTGGATGTTTGCATCTTTGCATTTTCTTCCTACCCAAACAAAGCCAACAGGAACTACAACAGAGTTCACAATCTTTGGCTTAAAGAAGCAGGAAGAGCAAAATAAAAACCAATGGCATTCAGGAAAGCAAATTCCAGCATACCCAGAGATGTGACAACAGATCCCTAGGAATGCCAGTCTAAAGGAAATGGGTAGTAAAGAATGACATTTCCTTAGAGAAAAAATCATAATGTCAGAAATACAAATCATCCTGTGGGTGAAGTTGAGATAGCAAATGTCGCTAGAGAATGGATTTGACTACACCCTGAGCACATCCTTGTCGTGGTTTAGCCCCAGCCAGCAACTAAGCACCACGCAGCCGCTCGCTCACTCCCCCTACCCCGATGGGATGGGGGAGAGAATCGGAGGAGTAAGAGTGAGAAACACTCCTGGGTTGAGATAAGAACAGTTTAATAATTGAAATAAAGTAAAATAGCAATGCTAATAGTAACAGTATAATAATGATAATAATAATAATGATACACGAAGCAAGTGATGCACAATGCAATTGCTCACCACCCGCCGACCGATACCCAGACAGTTCCCGAGCAGCGATCGCTGCTCTCTGGCCACCCCCCCCCACCCCCACCCCAGTTTATATACTGAGCATGACGTCATATGGTATGGAATAGCCCTTTGGTCAGTTTGGATCAACTATTCTGGCTGTGCCCCCTCCCAGTTTCTTGTGCGCCTGGCAGAGCATGGGAAGCTGAAAAGTCCTTGACTAGCATAAGCAGTACTCAGCAACAACTAAAAACATCAGCATGTTATCAACATTCTTCTCCTACTAAATCCAAAACACAGCACTATGCCTGCTGCTAGGAAGAAAATTAACTCTATCCCAGCCGAAACCAGGACAATCCTGTACCTTAAATTCAAGACAGTTTAAAAGCACCAGGTCAGTCTGTTAAGGACAGGTAAAAAGTACAGTATGAGCTGATGCTTTCAAAGTCAGGAAAGACAAGGCTGTAGTCAGATGTAATTAATAAAGACCATCAAGAATAACAAGAAACTGTCCTATAAGTATTCTAATAGAAAAAGAAAACTAAGAAAAGTGTCATTCTACTACTCAGTGAAACTGGGACCATGCTTAGAGATGTTACCTGGAAAGCTGAAATTTAGAATGCCTTTTTTTGCATCATCTTTTCATTAAACGTCAATTAGCTCTCATAATAAATACCAGCAATAGACAGTGAGACATCAGTTTCTAATTGGGAAAGAAAAGGATAGAGAATACCTTGACAAATCAGACTTTTTCAGTTTGGTCTGACTGTTCTTGAAGAGCTGCTGGATGAGCTGTTGGCATTTACCTTGGAGGTCCCCTGGGATACAGTGAGTTACCAGAAGACTGCAAAATGGCAAACAATAAAAAGGAGGAGCCACAGACCTATAAACCCAACAGCTTAGCTTCAGTTCCCAGGACTGTAACAGAATAAATAATCAAACTACTTGTAAATACCTAGAAAAAACAAGAAGATGAATAACAGACAGCATGGATTTGTCAGGAAGGAGCCCCATCAAACCAATATAATTTCCTTCTATGACAGCATAATGGCCTTTGGGGACAGAGAAAAAACAGTGGCTGTCATATTGCTTTACTTAAGTGAGCTTGACTTTGATTTCATGTGAAATTCTCTTAAACAAGTTGGAAATATTCAGAGGCTCTAGAAATGGTTGGAAAAGGCTACTCAGAAAGAAAACATACATGGCTCATCATAATTAGAGAGATGCATGCATTCAGTGATATTCCACAGGGAAGTGTCCTAGGTGTGGCATTATTGAATATATTTCTTAATGAACTGAAGGATGGGGGGAAAAGAAAGTTTGTTAAATAGCACTCAGCTAGGAGGCACTTTAAGTGCGTTGGAGAGCAGGACTTCAAACTGTCTTGGCAAACTCAAGAATAGGCTGCAAATAGTCAGTGCATGTTCTGCTTGTGAGAAGTATAATGTTCTATACCTCAGCAGGAACAATTATGTATATCAGTGCAAGTCCAGGCTACAGAGAAGGCAATCTATACATCACCAATGGACATGTGACAACTGTTCCATCACACTGTTGGGAAGCGGACAATCTTTTTACAGCCATGTACGAGGAGAGGTACAGCTTGTGATATGCACAAAGTGAATCTTTCCACTCGACTTTACCCCGCTGATGTACCTGCTCAGTTTGGTGCATTGCATTTCAAAACAGGAATGACCACCTGAAGCACGCCCACAGGCAGAATAGTGAAGAATAATCATAGGTTTGTAAAAAATGACTTATGAGGAAAGACTGAACAAACTGGGCTTGCTGTTCTGAAAAGACTGACAAAAATTTACAAACAGCTACTTCAAAAGAGAAGGAAGAGGTCTGTTGTTCTTGCTCAGAGGAATCAAGTGCTGAAATTGCAAAAAATAAAACTAAGGTTAGATGCAATGGAAAGTATAATGAAACAAGCTTAAAGAGTAACACAGTGCTAGAATAGGATGCCTAGGGAAGCTCTGGAGTCTCCATCACTGGAGGTCTTGAGGGAGAGGTGAGACATACATCTGCTTTTAGAGGATGGAAAACGGACAAGGTCCTAGGCCCTTTCCAGTTCTGTGAAGGACAGGCAAAGGATCCTTTGCAAGGGGGAATAATGGGGAGAGGTATCCAGAAAAGAACCAAATCTGGACGACCAAATCTGGATGACCTGCTCAGTAGGACGAGTGTCTGGACGAAACTACTCAGTATCAGACTTGCCTCTGTCCTTACCAGAACATGGAAGGAATGGGCACAACAGTACTGCAAAGAGAAGTGCTTTCTTCAACACACAAGTAAGGCTAAACCAGGCAGTGCTGGGAACCTTAGAGATGCCTACTGCTACAGTCAAAGCACGTTTTGTGTGTCAGAGATTGCCCGATTAGGCTTCACTTAAGAATCAGACACAGAGAGAAGAATTTCATTAGACACAGGCAACAGGTGAGTATCTGAATGAATAAAATGCTCAGTTACCAGGGAGCTCACACCATCTGCTGGATTGCTGATTCTGCTTCCTGAGCAAGCGCTGCCTAACAGGTGGAAGCTTCTGCCTGCAGTGATCTGAAGGTATTAACAATGCACTCCCGGCCCAGAAAGGCAGCTCTTAGGTCAAGTTCTCATTGCACTTCTGTTCTTTCTATAATATTTCTCAATGAAGTTTAAAAGACAATTTTCTCTTTCATGACACAACATCCATTTTCTCAAAGAAGAAAAGACATCTGACAGTAATTGGACAAGAGTCTGAGTTCCCCCAGCAGGCTACTGGATGGGATGAGAAATCATGGAGCTAGGCAAAACTTCTGCTGATTTTCCTCTCAAGCAGATCTAAGAATAACAAGTTTCAGTAATTAGTCAGGTATTTGCATTCTGCTCAAAAGTGAGACTTCACAAATAAATCTTGCCAGCAGAGGTTTAAAAGAGTGATCAGCACTCTTTCCTTTTTCTGAGAGGAAGCTGTTTGGGGAAACTGTGGTTGAAAGTAATTACATTATAGATGCACTTCATATACTAGTGAAACAACAAAGCATACTGATCTCCAACCTACTGATACTCCAAGGCTGCTCCTCAGCTGACAGAAAATGGTCTGGATCTGCTCGCTGCAGGGGAGCTATGCAAGTTCACACTGCTGATGATTTGCATCTACATTTTCATTAGACTACTGAGGAAAGGAATCTCCAAAGTCTTTATGGGAGTAATCAATCAAAGAGCACACCTGCTGAAAATGCTAAGACACTGCAGTGGTTGATACTGTACTGAAAAGGAGTGAATGAAACACTCACCCACATATGTCATTTGTGCCACGATCAGCATTTTTTGTGCTTTTGTACCTAATCTTCTCTCAGAGTTTATAGAGTACGCAACACCTCCAAAGTGGCTAACCTCTTGACAGTTAATGCCATTGAAAATATTTTCATATAAATGAAATGCTTTGTGTCTACTGGGAGATACCATTAAAATTTACTACCCAAAATTTCATTTATTGTTGCTCATTGAGGTATCCTGGGGAAAGAGAACTAATACCACTATCATCAAAGTGTTTAAAAAAAAACACCAGAAAAAACAGGAGAAGCAAATGGAAAATGCTGCAGTGCAGAGTCTAGCACTCTGCCGGCAGTGCTGGGGAGAGACAAGTATGGCAGTATGAGAACACCATCAGGTGAAGTGAGATGAAACCAGTGGGATATGTCATGAAGATTTTAACACCACTGCTTCCTATGCTTATTCTTCCATACCTGTGACTGGCTAAATAACAGCAACCATACTTCTTTCTCAAATCATGAAGAAGAAAGCCTTAAGTATATAGCTGGAGAATAAGTGCTGCATGCAATAAACACGCCAGTTTGAGAGTGACACTCAAAGGTAATGTCTTTTTTGTGGTCCCTGACATTAAATATTTCTGATCAAAGAGCAGTGCACTCTCTATGAGAGGCTGCCACTTCTATGACACCAACCGTTGCTTTCATAAGTGGATCCTAGCCTTCAGTGCTACATGAGCATTAAATTGGTATGACTCAAGTTATTTTAAGAAAAGATCTTATAACATCAATAAGATGTCCTGTAATAAAATGCCGTGAATTCAAAAATATAATCAAAACCACACTGGATGTTTTGCAGTCATACCCTTGGCCCCCAAGAATTCTTCCCCCTCAATGCTACTTCAACTCTCACTGCTTGATTTTTCACTCACCTGTGCAGGAAGGGTGTTTTGGAAGCCTGCGCTATGCAGTCTGAGCAGCGAAGCCTTTAAATCACGAAGAGGCCATTGCACGTATCACAAAAGCAGTCAGATCATACAGCTGAAAGGGTAGCTCCTACTCTTTCTAGTCACAAGATTTATTCTGTTTATACCTGTCCTGGTTTCAGCTGAGATAGAGTTAATTTTCTTCCTAGTAGCAGGCATAGTGCTGTGTTTTGGATTTAGTAGGAGAAGAATGCTGATAACACACTGATGTTTTAGTTGTTGCTAAGTAGTGCTTACACTAGTCAAGGACTTTTCAGCTTCCCATGCTCTGCCAGGTACACAAGAAACTGGGAGGGGGCACAGCCAGGACAGCTGACCCAAACTGGCCAAAGGAGTGTTCCATACCATATGACATCATGCTCAGTATATAAATTGGGGGGGGAGTTGGCCAGGGGGCAGCAATCACTGCTCGGGGACTGGCTGGGCATCGGTCAGCAGGTGGTGAGCAATTGCATTGTGCACCACTTGTTTTGTATATTCTTTTATCATCATTATTATTATTTTCTCTTCCTCTGCTGTCCTATTAAACTGCCTTTATCCCAACCCATGGGGTTTTACTTTTTTTTTTTCCCCCTGATTCTCTCCCCCATCCTACCAGGGCAGGGAGGGTGAGTGAGTGGTTGTGTGGTACTTAGTTGCTGACTGGGGTTAAACCACGACAATATCATTCTTTCTCTTACCATGCTGAAGTAATAACTCCGACTAATTAAAACAAAGAGTTTGTAAACATTGTACACATGAAGGATACAGATAAAAAACTCAGAAAAGCCAGAAACTTCAAAAAATCTTACTAAAAAATCTCACCAAGAACACATTTTCTTGAAATAGTCTTTCTTTCCAAAAAACACAAGGGCCCTGCATTTTAATGCATGTCTCTCAAACAGTTCCCGATTCCCTAAATCAGTTTGAGGGCTATTATAAGGTTAATTTGATATTCCACTGCTATTTAATGACCACCTGCCAATTTGGCAGGAGTACCTGAAACTATAAAGCCATTTCTGAAGTCAGGGGAAAAAAAAAGAAAATTTTGTTTGGGGAAAATACTCCTCAGAAGAAAGATAAAAATTATATTACATTTCTGTTTCCTCCCTGAAACTAAAGGATGCTTGCTGATGATGTGAGGGTACATAATAAAAACCCATCCATAATCATATCACACGTTCTTCAGATTCTTTCTTTTTTTGTTCTGAAATACCATGCTACCAGGTGTAGAAATAACTGACATTTGCTTAAAAGAAAATACCTCTTGCTGAAAAAAGTACTGAGAATATCACAGATGGGGGAAAAAAAATACACCATTTTAAACCTGTTTGTAAAGTAATTTTTCAATTCTTCGTTCCAAAGATGATGCCTCAAGCCACAGAAGGCAGGAACCCTGTGTCTGCAGGGGTGGGATTTATCGTGAGATTTAAGATAGCTTGATTTAATGTCTATGTGTGAGCTAGGTGTCTAACCCTCCCATTATGGCCAATGGAGACTAGCAGAGCCGGAAAGGCCAGAGTGCCATCACTTCAGCTGAGCGGCTATCAGGCATCTCTCCTTCATGATGAGCTGGATCTGCATCTCCTAGTTTCCAGGTCTGGAGAAGGCAGGGGAGGAATGCAGTTCAGCACAGTCAATAAAAACCAAACCCAAACAGCCAGCAGCTACACAGGAACCCCACAGCTGTTCAAAACTACCTGCTGTCACAGCCTTGTTGCTTTCTGCAAGCACCTCTTGATCAACTTTGGAGGACTTTGGTCAGTTTTAACCAAAGAGAAGTGACTTTGTATAAGTTTGATGAAAATTAGAGACTAGAATTAGCACTCTGAGGGTCCAGAGTAGCAGGGACATAAGTATTTGGTTTTCTTTTTGTTAGTATTTCCATATGACATATGCAGAATTGTATTTATTTATTTATTTATTTTAGGTTGAAAAAGACCTTTAAGATCATCCAGTCCAAACATTAATCTAACACTACCAAGTCCACCACTAAACCAATTAAGGGGAGAGTAATAATGTCATGAATTAATACCTCCCCTCACACAACAGGGAAAAATTTAAAGGGGAGAACACCAGATAAAATGCTCAGCATTTTCTGATGTGCGACAGTGTTGTTGCATATTAACTATGTTTATGTAACACTGTCACATGGCTTAAATACACACACCCCCCTCCCTTGCATTAGAAAAGCATTATTAAAGTTACTACATGAAATACACTTCTCTGCTTCTTAGGGTTGCCTGTACAACCCTAATTTTGGCCCTTTTGTCCATATGCATTATGATACAGGTATTAATTACATGTTCACATCCCCTTTTTTTCTACCTCATTCAACTCACAGAACAGATGATGCTCACTTAAATGAGCAGCTATTCGTCTTCTTCTTTTCTTCTCATTGTTCAACGTGTGATCCCTCATCTTATTCACTGTATATGACTCAAACTGGGCTCTCAAAGCAGCATTAACAATTTCATGGGGTTTTCTGACCTGTGTATCAGAGTGGTGTCTAAGTTCTCTACAATCAGTGACAAGTTTGTCCACTAAAATCTAAGAAATCTTGATTAAACATAAGCTTATGGTTTAAAACATGCTTATTAGTTTGCTAAATATGTGCAGATCTTCCTGGAGACAGTAATGGATATCCCCTTCACCAAACTGCAGGTGGGAGGCACTGCTTCTACCCAAAAAAGTGAATGCATCTTTGAATACAGGCAGTACAACATACTGCATCATTAATTCCCCCTAATGGCAGGTCTGATGAGAGCAGAGATGGAGGCAAAGTCACTGTATTTAGTCTGGTGCAGGTTACATCATGGGTATGCAGCTCAAGTTTGAATCTGAATGCTGCTTTCCTAACAACATTATTTTGCCCTAGTCTAGTCATTAAATAGCTGAGCTTTTTTGGCCCAAATTTTCACAAGAAATAATTCACCAGGAGACTTACACCTCTCTTGTAATATGTCAACCCAAACAGAAGCAGTTTGGCAAAATCATAAGCAACTGAAAACAAGTTTTTAGCATGGAAGCAACAAAAGGTGTTTATAGTCCTAGTGGTACTTTTATTAATATAGGAGTGTGCTGTTAGTGGTTCTTGGTAAGCTGTTTACAGTATAGCATCACACCAAAGCACTGTGGTGGACTGAACTGTGAAGCATTCTTGGCACAAAAGCAATGATATCTAACCCAAGTGGTGTTCATCTTGTCAAATTAGAAATTGAACAGCTGTCACTGAGGACAGCAAAGGCAAAGGGAAGAGCAGAGCACAGGAAAGCATGACACTCAGAGAGCTGAGAACAAAAAGGCAAATCAAAAATCATTTCTGGTTAAAGATGCCAGCTATACCAAATCTTGCTTGACTGGAACAATAGACAAGTGAGGAGCTGAAATTTGCTCATCCTTTGCCTCACTAAGCTGAAGTCTGTAAAAAATTGCAAGTCAGTCCTCAGCACCTTAAATAGTAATGGTAGCTTCAAAAATCATGAGTTGTTGATTTTGTCGTTGTTTTAAAATAGGTACATATCTAACAGCCCTAAATTTACACTCTTTTTTGTGACCTTGCAGACATACTCTCTCCTGCTTTCTCCCCACAAAGCGACCTGCTCATTTTTTCTGAGAAAAGAAGTAGAGAGTCATTATGCCAGGTCTGGCATTAAGAAAAGCAACATATTTTATGAGATCTTTTCCTGTGGGGCACAACACATCCTTTTTCCTAATTAGCTGCCCCTTGTTATTAACTTGGCCTTTGCCGTTCCATAGTGTTAGATATGACAGAGATGAGGTTGAAAAAAATCTATTGAAAGTAGCAGCCCATTTCTTCTGGCCTCTGGCCTGTTTTCATAAAACTCTGAACTATGTGTGTCTGTTACAGAGCAACTTGGAAGAGAAGCACAGGCACTGAGGTTCAGCCATTGCACTTCTGAGACTGAAGTAGATGCCTTAATCTAAAAACGCAAATGAATTTGAATCTGAACCATTAAAACTCAGCCCACAGCAGGAATCTCCTGTAGCAGGAAGCATAATCTAGGAGAATTTTATTTCATATTCATTTAGATTTCAGTAGTTATAGCACTGTACAATGAATTGGCTGTTTTCCAGAGAATATATCCTGGGAGACTATTCAAGAAGGAATGATAAATAGATCAGTGAACTGATATTTCCATGTCAGTAGGAGGAAGACAAGTGAGACATCGGGCTGACAGTGTTTCTGGGGTGATAAAAGGATATTTAATAGTAACCAAGTATAAAACCCAAATTAAGGATTTGAAAGCCAAACAGAAGTCAGTTTGACAAATACCAAGATAGCAATCTAAGTGTAAATCATCCATTACTCTCATTTGCTAGGGGAGTGAGAGCTTATCTGATTTATGCATCCTCTTGGTAAGCCACTGTGCCAAACAGCAGAGTTAGGATTTCTAAACAGCCAGAGCTACGCACTGCATAAGTAATGGCAACAAGGCAGTGGACCGGCAGCCCAAAAGTTTGCCACCCACATTGCCGCAGCCTGCTTGGTTAAATCAAGTGTCAGACTGGGAGGCCAGAGAAGCACTCCCCCGCTGTAAAGCACCAGCAGCCAACTTTACACTGCATAGCTTACAGATCTTTGACAAGCTGTGATTTCTCAAGCTCTTTCAGCACAAAATTTGCATTGACGTTGGCAACTGCACGGGCCTGTGCTGGGGCAAGCATGGGCAGCTCACCGCCACTTTGTTGTCTCCGGTCCCAGAGGCAGCCCAAGACATGGCCTGGCCAGGCCAGGAGCCCCTGCAGCACACTGTGCTCCCCAAAGGAGGCCACTTCTCAGCTGCCTAGACCCCTGCTCATCAGAGTTCCCATTTCGAGCCATAACACATGAAGAAGTAAGCAACCACCAGGTGCTTTGGTACAAGGGATGTGGGGCTGCAAACAGAGGACTTTCAAGAACATTTCCTGAACTTTGCAACCAGACCCCTTCCTCACACAAAGTTTTTCCAGATATACAAGCATGCGCAGGGGAGGGAAGGGTCTATCTTCTCAGATAACTGAAGCAAGGTAAGCAGGGAGGATCAGAAACTGCTCTATGGGTGTTAATCCTAGTATTAGTGGGTATCAAGGATATAAGATATTAATCTCTCCTAATCTATCTGATGCAAATTTTCATGTGTTTAGCATCTTGGATATGTATCCAAAGAATAGCATACGTTATTTTTACATTGCGCACAACTATGCTTTCAGCCCCTCAGGCTGCTGTATGAACTAATGTACTCAATACAAAAACACCGGGCTTAATGAATAGTCCACGTCATGAGTGTGAGACTAATGCAAAGGATGATCAGCCCACATCCCCCTGTTTGAGACCAGAGATGAATATGGATATGAGAAGGGAGCTTCCGGACAAATACCCCTTTGTGTCACGACTACCATTTTTTCTGCCATGCCTAGGCTCCTGAAGCAGATGTACTGGGAATAAAACACTCAGCTCCTTCCCTGCTCCCCTCTCCCTTCTTGTCTCTCCTCCCAGCATCTCCAGTCTGTGAGCAGTGGCTGTTGCAGCCCAAGGGTTTTAAGTAATATATATGGTGAAGAAAAGGTTGTATGTTTGGGGAAGATGGAACACCAACAAAGATAGGAGTGATGTAAAAGGAATTGCTGCTAGGAGGGAACATACAACTGAGCCTATTGCACTACTTGCTTCCCACCCAAAATCACATGTCTTCATAGAATAGTTTGGGTTGGAAGGGACCCTTAAAGGTCACCTAGTCCAACCCCCCCCCAGCAATAAGCAGGGACATCTTCAACTAGATCAGGTTGCTCAGAGCCCCATCCAACCTGACCTTGAATGTTCCCAGGGATGGGGCATCTACCACCGATCTGGGCAACATGTTCCAGTGCTTCACCACCCTCATTGTAAAAAATTTCTTCCTTGTATCTAGTCTAGATCTACCCTCCTTTAGTTTAAAACCATTACCCCTTCTATCACAACAGACCCTACCAGAAAGTCTGTCCCCATTTTTCTTATAAGCCCCCTTTAAGCATTGAAAAGCTGCAATAAGGTCTCCCCACAGCCTTCTCTTCTCTAGGCTAAACCACCCCAATTCTCTCAGCCTTTCCTCATAAGAGAGGTGCTCCAGCCCTCAGATAATTTCTGTGGCCCTCCTCTGGGCCCCCTCCAACAGGTCCATGTCCTTCTTGTGCTGAGGGCCCCAGAGCTGGACGCAGTACTCCAGGTGAGGTCTCACCAGAGCAGAGTAGAGGGGCAGAATCACCTCCCTCGACCTGCTGGCCACGCTTCTTTTGATGCAGCCCAGGATACGGTTGGGTTTCTGGGCTGCAAGCGCACATTGCCAGCTCATGTCCAGCTTTTCATCCACCAGTACGCCCAAGTCCTTCTCCGCAGAGCTGCTCTCAATCCCTTCATCCCGCAGCCTGTATTGATATCGGGGGTTGCCCCAACCCAGGTACAGGACTTTGCACTTGGTCTTCTTGAACCTCATGAAGTTCACATGGGCCCACTCCTTGAGCTTGTGTATTTTCCCTCATTAATTTAAATGGATATTTATTTGCAAAAAAAACCCTGACATTGTATCAGGCTACAGAATCATCTGAATTCCAATTGACAGGTATGAAACCATGGCATCATACATACAGTATAATAAAAGGGTGGGAAGACCAAGCTTTCTACAATCAGCTTCTCCAATCAACTGCTTACTGACCATAGCCCTTAATTTTCCTTTCCATTCCAATCACCAGGCTACTTTAGCCCTTCTTATGCTGTCTGTACACTTACTAGCTCCCAGCTGTATGGAGGCTTCTGTAGAGAGGAAGCCACTAGGTGACCACTATGATATTGTTACCTGCTGACCAGCTTACCTCCAGACAGCACCGATACGACAAAACCTACAATCATAATAGCGCCTGATGGTTATCTTTCTATAGGGAATGCCCTTGCAGCTGGAAGAGAGGTTATTACCTGACACAGGTGGCATTTCATAGCTTCCATTCCCCAGTTAGCTGGCCTTAAAGACAGATCCTCCCTTGCCCCAGGACCTACAACCATCTTGCACTGCTGTTCAGAGTCACAAGGCCCACCAGCAACAGAGGAGCTCAACCACCACTGCATGCCCACCTGTCCTGCAAGGGGCAAGCTAGCTGGTGCTTCAGCAACTCCCAGCTCTACCACACTGATGGGCAAGTATAAAGCTTTCCAAAATGACAGCGGTAAAGCAGTAGGAGAGCACTCTCCTCCTAAGCCAAAGCCACTCTGCATTGCGATTTTTTCCAGAACAAACCCTACCAGATTCAGATTCTGCCCTTTAACTGGCCTTCTGGCAAAACATCCAATCCCTCTCTGCTCAGTAGGCACCAGGAATCAGAAATTAATGTTTGATTACTTTTCCTCTACTGCCAAGGCAGGAAGGTAGCCAACTAGTGCTTCTGTAAGTATCCAGAATACATTTTTATCTATTGAAATGGATGATTAGAAGACTTTAATAGTACAAAGCCTTAAAATGGAGTAAACACAGAAAGTCAGCAAACTTGATAAAGACACAATTACCTTGCATTTCTAACTCTCCCCCACATACACACCAATTTTAATTCTGCTTTTTTTGAAGATAAAATTCCAATAAGTATTCATGTATGCTGTATTTTTACAGAAAAACTGATGAAAAGTATTTGAGAGACAAGTAGTAATTCATTGCTCAGAAATCCATTCCATAATTCAGAAAAGTAAATTTTACTCTTTTCCATATTTATTTACGGCCTTCAGGAGACAAGTTCCTAGTTACATATTTGGAGAGCAGCATTTCCTTGCTGCTTGTTTTGCTCAGTCTCTTCTGAGAAGGTGATATGGACTGAGGGGAAAAACTCATCACTAATTATTTCCATTTACTGTGTTTAGTGATTCCCAGCTGGGGATTAGATCTACAACACACTGCTCTAACACATGTCTTTACGTAAGCAGCATGGAAATGAAAATGTGTGGAGCAATGGGCATCTTGGTTTCCCCAATAAGTTAAATCATGAAACTGCTCATGTCATTGCAGAGATCTTTAGAGGCATTATAAGGGACTTACTTTTGACAAGTGTCCTTCTTCATCATTAAGGCATATGTATGAGAAGGAGGCAAATCTTACTTGTTGCTTATGCCTGGTGCTCCTTCTGCTTGTGAGTCTCTTTAGTAAGGGGAGTGGGAAGGGAGAAACAACACTACCTCCAAACATTTCCCACCCCTGTAAGCTAGGATATTAACATTTTTATTACCTTCATGCAAGAGAGACAGATTTTGAAAAACTTTACGAATACCAGAAGAAAACCCCAACACAATAAATCTCCCCCTCTATTATTCACTCAGATTAAACCTGGCTTAACTGCCTCCAAAAACTAATGCAATTTTTTTTCTCCTCCCTAGGATTCAGCCTAGGATACAGATACAGTACACATGGGTCAAGGACCCATAAAAGTAGGTGTTCAGGAACACACACTGAACTCTGTCCCTCCTCTGTATGCTGTATAAAGAGGGGACACAACTACAGGGAACATGGCTTACAGTACTGCAGCAGACACCTGACATAGACCTGAGGTAAAACAAAGGCCCACACCAGTCAGTGCTGCAATGTCACAGGAACTCCTTCGTCAAGGCTTTGTGCCAGAAAACAGTTCACTGAAGCATGTTCCTTGAACTGCTTTTACCTTTGAGTAAAAAACTCTTTAATTTAGTTATATCTCTACCCATATCACAACAAACTTCAGGCACTGCTACTAATTTCAGTGGCCCAATGGCATTTTTTGATTCAGCACTTGCCTGAAATACTCATGTCTAAGAGAGGGTTTAAGAAAACAAAAAATATAAAGAAAAAAGAAAGGGAAACAGGGAAAAGATGGAAGTTTTACAGTACTTATAGATAAATCCATATTTAAAAACAAACTAAAAGAGATCATGAACCCACAAACTAGTAGAATTTGGATCCAAAGTCACATTCAAACTTTATGGGCTTGTCTCACTGTAGAATCCATTTTCGACCCAGGTCAGAACCAGCTCCTGAAATGCTGGGCTGGGTTTGGTGGCAGTAGTGGTAAGGCTCATGAAGCAGTTTCTCTGGGTACTGGAAACCAACCTGCAAATCGGCAGCCTGCCCATATAGCCTACAAGTAGAGACAGACAACAGTATCGGATCACAGCAAAGCTATTCCAGAGCATATGACAAAGGAGCTCAGGTCTATTGAACCACCACAGTGGTCCATGGTTAGCCATTCACACAAGCATTGGATGTCTCCACAAAAAAACAGATGCCAGCTTAAACTTCGCCATGCAGAAACCTCAACTGCCCTGCTTCTTTTATCTGTGCCACCCCTCGCAATGTCTCTTCCATTTTTTTCTTCCCCCTGCTTTTAAGAGGCAACTACCCTCTGGTAGTTTGGGACTGAATTTGATACCCCATGAAGTCTCTCAGACTGTGAAGCTGGGCACTCACAAGCTTCCCTGAATGACATCTCACTGTATCTTTTCTGCTTTCTGCCTATTTAGAGTCATTTTGGTTCTTGCACACAGAAAGATATGCACATGTACGGAATCCATACCTAAAGGCCTGGAAGCAACTCAACATTTGGCCTTCTCGTGGCACATATGCTTTCTTTGCAGCCACATGTTTATTTAGGTCTAACTTTTCAGGGTGAGGGCCATCTGTTCCTTCAGGCATAAGCAGGCCACACTTAGCTGACTATTCCCAGGTATGACTCCAACTACAGTGTCAAAATGAATCCATTTCACACCTTCAGTTCCTAGAACGACTGGAACAAACACCAGTGATTATACAAAATATTCTTAAGCTACCTTCTGGTTTTATGCCACCACCACATTGCAAAGGCAAACAACTATGGATATTTGGGTACCTCAGCATCTTAATATTAATTTGTGCACTCAGCTTAGATCATTTACAGGTCAAAGAGACATAAATCCATCCTAAAATAATTTGTATTTCCAACTTGTGGGTGTGATAAAAACATCAGCTAAAACATGTCTTCTTGCTCATACTGTATATTTGATTTATCTAGCCAAACTGACATATCTGCCTTCACCTTGCAAAGAAACAAGGACATTTACAAACTTCAGCGTAAAGCTAAAGCACTGCAGGATACCTATTCTAGCAAGCGAACTTCATCTGAGAAATCTCATCTTTAAGGCTAGTAAAAGACTATTATTTCTAAGATATTCATTGGTATGAAGCCACAGGATTTGCAATTAAAGTATGCAAAACCAGAGTGGAATAGTGCTGTGTGTGTAAATTATGCATGTTTCTTATTAAATCAAAATCCTTTAACTCCTTTTCTCCTCCCCCCCTCCACTTATTACACAACTTGTCATCCCTTATTTACATGCCATATGATACACAACCCAAATAGAGAGGGCAAACATCCACAATATGTGCAGGAAAAGGAGATATTTGCATTTAAGACATGAATATGCATTAGCAGGCAACACATTCCAGATACATATTTTAAAAGCGAGACTGTTTATTTTGACAAGTTTATTACTAGAAATGCCACTACGTGGTCCCCCATGCCTCACAACATGGAGTTAGTGCTCTGACTGAATACACAACACCCATCTTAGAAAGAGCCAAGATCCTGCTAAGCCATTTTCAAAGGCATGGACTGAAAAGAAAGCCACAACACTGGCAGGTGGAAGCAGGGAAGTCTTGGGACAGAAGAATCCATTCATAGAATTCTTTCTTTCCTCCTCCTTTATTTTCTTCCCTTGTTCAGTGTAACTTCTCTGTGAAATTGGAGAATTCCTATGAAAAACTAGCATCTGCTGGAAAAAAGTACCACTTCTGAAATTAAAATTGAAACCGACTGGTTTTGTTTCTGCAATCAAAATGGGAAACCAGTCTTCAAGGGAAAGAATATAACCCCCTTCTGCATTCCTCTCTCTTTTCTTTTTTCCCCTCCTCCTTTTTTGTGTCTGCTTTTCTCTCAAGCAAATGAGTAAGGCCCAAAAAGATAAAGTTATTTCTTGGGATTTAAGTAAGCTTTATTCAGTCCCTTCTATCCCATAGATTTCTCATGTAACCTTGGGCACCCACTTAGATCACCTATTGTTGGATTCTACATCTATACAAAGAGCACAACAGTACTCGTCAGCCTCACAGAGGTGATACAAGTAGAAATGAACTGGTAAATAAATGCTATGTGAGAGAGGTAAATAAGCTAAACAGGCAAACAGAAAGACCAGTCTTCTGGTCAAGTCACTGAACTTTAGAACCCAGACTCTGCCACAATTCTCGGTTCTGTTTAATTCTTAATTCCTCACCCACTGGTGCAAAGGAATGGTGCTTACCTTCCTCTCTAAAATGCCTGAAGGAATTAAGAGAGTTTGGGACACAGCTGGCCAAAGCTTAGACAGGAGATGGCTTGCTTTATTGTTGTAAAAAGGAAATGTCAATTTTCCCATTACATTTTTCAAGCTTTTATGTAAAAATATAAAAAAATCCCAAACACATACTTCTCTTTCAGCCAAAATGTTGCAATCTACAGCTGCTTGAAAGGCACTCAGTAGTTTTCAACTTAAATGTATGAAGACAAGTGTTTTCCCCTCAAATCCTTTAAGATAGCAGCTTCCTCACAAGTCCCCAGCTCCCCCTGCTCACGCACTTTGCTAACACTTTGTGAAATGCATAAAAACCCAAATATTCTGTTTTCCACTCCTCTATTTTGTTTTTCTTCTACTTTGAGTTGATATACACTTAGAGCTCCCTCTCCTCTTTTTCCCCTCTCCTTTCTACGCATCTACATGCTTTTTGCAGCTTTGTCCCGAGTTTCTGAGCAGCTGTCTAGAAACAAAGTTAGTTAACAACAGTTATCACAGTCATATATGCTAGGCTTTGAGCAATGGGACTTGTAACATTCACCAGAATGAAGGAACCGAAGAGGTTATTCTGGACTACTGCACAATCCGGGCTACCCAGTGTGCAGTAATTTTCTTGTGATAACCCTAGAGAACTTGTCAGATGTATTAGACTTTTATAAGGGGTTTTTGTTGCTGTTGTTTTTAACCACATAAAACATCACAGAGATCCATGGTGTTTTACGGAAACAAGCTGAGTCTCAACTGCATGATGTTCACAATACGAGTTTCTTGTTTGGTTGGTTTTGTTTATTTCATGCAAGGACAACAAAGATGAGATTTAGAGAAGGGGCTAAAATAAGAAAGGCATGGTTTGCATAGGAATGCAACTGAATGGTTAGTTGAAACATAAGCAACATTGTATTCACACTGTTTTAAAATGTAAATTCTGCTAGGTTTATTGTCTGATCAGACAAAAGACTATACAGAAGTTCAGATAAATTCAAGGCCAGTCATCAAAATAAGTAGCTTAAACTAATGACATTTTATACTCTTTCCAGTTTCTAGCATCCCAAAGTAACTCTCATTCTTCAGATGTGGCTTTTCAGAGCTGTTTTTAGTTGAGGCAACAGCCCCTCACCCTGAGCTCCAACAGCCCTCAGTGGAAGACACACTGTTATTCAAGAGCAGTGACAGCAAGATCCTCCACATCTGTGACCTTCAGTATTAAACAGGTTTACCGTGTCATCTTCACCTGGCTTACCCCCAGATATACTGTGCTAACAGGTGAAGCTACATTGACAAGGCACTAAACCCCAAATACAGTCTTCCATTGCAGCCATAACTTCAGCATGCAGAAAAACAGCATCTTATTGGGAGAGCATGGCATAGTACTTACATAGACAGGCTTGTAGTACTCTGCTCCCCAAAAGAGGCAAAAAGCACTAATCTGAATTATTTAAACTTTCTGGCCACCAATAGAGAAATGTTGTGCTATCAACCGTTGAGCACCCTTAAGAGAATAGCTGGGCTTCACAAAATTTGGGTCATGCCATTGATTTCATATACACCTTATTGTGTCGTCTGTCGTTCCACTTAAGGAGTTTCAAACTGTGTCTGACACTAGTTGTAATTCATCTTAGATTCACTGATATTTGCTTGCTAAATTCATGATCCAGAATGAAAAGTATGCAAAGCAGCCAATACTATAGGACTTTTAAATATGTCAAGACACAAAAGCCAATACTACCTATCAAACTAGAAGGCAACACAGTGATTCAGGAACATTTTCTCTCCATAAGTTATGAATTCATAGTTAATAGTAAAAATGTCAGAGTAGAAAGACTTGCATTTTTAATGCTTTTAGGTGAATGGATATGCAATGCGGCTGACAAGGGGCTACACTATGACCCTCCCAGACTAGGAAGACTAACGCACTCCAGCCACTAATGGACATCCTCTGCCTGGGACCAGAGGAGAAAAACTAGAGCTACAACTAAATAAAAAAAAAAAAGAAAAAAGTCAAAAAATACATAGAGGAGCATGGATATCTGGTTCACAGCACAACCTGTTTTGCCTTACAGATCCACTCTTATTGGTCTATGTCATTTACTAATACTAATATAGTCTGAGGGGTCAACAAAGTCAGCAAAAGCAACTTAAACTGGAAAGAGTCCTAATTTCAACGATAATTCCTGAGCTACAGAGGAAGGGTCCTGGGTCAGCCCAGCTGAAACAGACTTTTGTGAAAACAGAAACATGGAAAATTAAATCTGCTTTGTTTTTCTTCTGTGGTAGAGGAAGGAGAGACTGCACTTCACAATTTTGTCCATCTGCAAAGTCCTCGAGCTATGTCACTTTAGATCCAAATCACTGCTCCAGTCTCCCAGTGCTGCTCACGTCACTGACACTGGAACAAGGACTGGGGCTGAAAGGTAAGGATGGCTTCTGTGCATTGAGTGATGTGCTGGAGAGGCAACAGATACCAAATACCGAATAGGCAACATCAGCCCTTGGGAAGTAAAAGGTCCTGAGCTGAACTAATGAGAAAAGTTACGTGGGGCTGGGTCCCTGATACTGGTGAAGGAGAGATACAACTTTATTAAACATTGGGGGATTTCTGCTTTTCTGGGTAGGAAAGAGTATCTGATGTAACTTCACTGGGGTTTCTAGTGCATACAGAATACTCAAGGGAACACCACAATTAACTTTGTGAACTGATAAGGCCACAGGGTGACACAGTCCTACCCTGCAGATACACCATATTCCCTTCTTTTTATTTCAGTCTGTTTCGCAGTACCTGCAATTCTGTACACCACAGTAACAGAAATCTTTCCACAGCTTTTGCTGAATCACGTATTTTTATATTAAACACCGTATGGCATGTCAAAAAAGAGAAATGGAATTAACTGAAGTACATAAAAATAGTGAAAAACTCCATAAGCTTTCAACTGTTCTTTGTAGCCAAAGATAATGGAAACTGTAAGTTTTCTTACACAGTTGATGTACAGAATCTACTGTTATAGTCAGTTAGACTATCAAACTAGACCAAAGCATATAAGCATATGCTACAAGCAGAAAATCCTATGCATATAGCAGGGCTGCCTAAATACCTTTATAGGACTTCTTTGGCACTAAATTTACTACCTGTACTGAAACTGTTACATAATTTCAGGGTGAGAAATAATTTTGACATAAGAAACAAATAAGGTAAGGAGAACAAAGTCTCTTAATGTTACTTTCTCAGAAAACTGGGAGAACTTAAAACCAGTACCATTAGAGAATATGCAATTGAGACAAGATGAATTGACATTTCATGTGTTTCTAGACCAAAATATCTCCTGTTCACCTAAGCATTCTGTTATCACACTGAATGGGATGCCAAAAGGAATGCAATTTCAGACTCTCATCAGCAGAAATTCAAAATTCAGGTAAACAGAAGCTAGGAAATATACTAGCAGTAGCACTTCTTTTATAGTCTGTTTCCTTCAGCTCACAATAACCTCCGATCAGCCTAAAACTTGCAAACAAGCTAAAATACTTCACTGTCCTATGAAAAGTAAACCTACTGACTTGGATGGAACTATTCACAGTAACAGCATGGACATCAGTGCTCCTAACTTGCAAAAATCAAGGACACACGATTCATTCATACAATTTACAATGAACATAGACACCTAAATGACATAATGTAACAAAACAACCAACAGTAAAACCCATGATAAAAAAAAAAAAACAACTCTTTTGGGGAGGGAAAAAGGGATCATCAAATGGTAGCACTTGTCAATATCTAGAATAATTGCTCTATTTTTTCAAGTTTTTCCACAGGGAAAAGCAAAACAACGTAAACCCAGACAAGCCTAACCCACCCCAGGGCCATTCTCCCACACAGTACCAGCAACTTCCCATCCTCACTTCACTTCTCCTGAGCGTCACAGGATCAGGTGTGTGCACAGCCACAAGCTGAACCAGATCAAGGAAATGATCCAGCATAGTCCACCAGAAAGCGAGAGCACGCTCTTCCCCATGGTTACTACTCAACTGGGTCATTTCCCTACAGCAGGACCCACCACAGTGGTGCTAAAATAACCTCAGAGAGATGGTACAGGAGAGGTGCCCCTTTAGAGACCAAGATCCAAACGCAGCCACAGAGGACATGCCACCACTTGGTTGCTCAAAATTACTGTTCTGCAAACACCAGTAATTGTTTAAGGGTGAAAGCTGTCCCTTACTGAAGGCATACCTAAAACAGTGGACTTGCCACAAATTGCACAGCCACACAAAAATACAGCCCATTGATGAAGCTCAACTTGAGAAAGCCCCTTAGCTAAAGGGAAGCTTCCTTTCTGCAGTCAATGGGACATCATTGCATACACACCGACTCATGCACACTGAGCTAAGTGTGTGCATAAATGTTTGCAGGATCAGTATCAAATAACCACATTCCTCTTCAAAAGCTCTCTATAAAATCTGCAGGAAGATTCAGACAATTATATATTTCATGACTAATTATTCTAATTAAACTGACTGGTAGCACATTAGTGATTCAGACAGAAAACAAAATATTCAGACTTTACATTCTCCTCCTCCACACTCCAGTGAAATCTCTAATGTATCTTACAATGTTTTATTTATTTCAACCCAAAGGCAAAAATACACTGAGCTTTTCCCCAAATAAATTATATCAGCTTCCTCCAGCTTCTAAGAAACCCTCTGAGTATGGGGCTGTTTAATGTCATCCTCACTGTTTCACAGTTCCGGTTTATAAAACATCTCTATATAGGCGTCCACTTCCCCACACCATCTCTGAGCACCACTGCAAGTAGTTGCAAATTGTTACCATGAGCTGCCTGTTGGCAGCTTCTCGTTGTATTGCAGCTATTGTATTAGGCAGGTTCTGGCTGGTGGTTCACATCCCAGCGAATTTCCAGTGACTTACTGACTCACTGCTGTAGCCCCAGCTGCTCGCAATCCCATCTGTGTATGTCTGCAAGCGGCTGACTGCTCTATGGAGAATAGGAACAAAAATCCCTGTATTTAGAACAGCTACTACCTCTTGCTGAGAATGGACATCCCCACATTTTTGTACTTTTGAAAATAAAGCTGAGAAAGAAAATTACTGCCTTGGGTTACTTTATGCAAGTAAAGCATCATTATACCCCTGTATTTGCATAGGGCATCCCACATCCAGAAAGTCTTCATTGAAGTGAAGACTTCTAGTTCAAAGCCAAATGCTCAGGGTACTCATTTCCGGAACGGAGACTACCTGTGCAGCCAGAGTTTCTCTTTTTGCCTTTGAATAATGACAAGCCTTAGCTATATGATGATTCCCTCCTTCCCTGCACCTCATCCCCACAGGTCTACTGTTTCATATGGGGCACAGAGCAGACCATAATCCCAAATAGAGTCTTGAATATAACTAAAGGATTTTTTCTTTCCCCCACCCTCTTTTACCCTGGACAAATCAGTATGCATCATTTACTGCAGTGCTTATGAACGCTTTACTCATGAAAACACTTTCTTCAAATACTGAACTGATATGGTACAATTGGCTACTTTTACAAGCCTGTATTTTCTTTTGAAACTTTTAAATGTCTTCCTGTTGACCTAAGGAACTTTTATGCATAAGCAAAAGAGAAGAAATCCATGAAATAAAAAGTTTGATAAATCAAAAGAGCCTAGATTCATTTCTTTGTCGGGGTGATATTCTTAAGACGGCTGGCCTTGTAAGACAAAGAGGAGATCATGATTTGCAGCTAAATATGATTGGGAATTGGAAGTACTTCAAAATCTGAAGAGCTCAGCACCGCGCTGCTCAAATCAATTCCTCACCAAGTGCTCAAATAAAATAAAAAAAAAGAAGAATTTAAATTACCTTACAAGGTGCTGGCCCAGAGTTCCAATTGCTTCTAAAATAAGATCCAGGTGCTCTTAAAAGTCTAAAGCAGCCTTTTAATTTTACATTGCTTTTCACTGCATGTGCCATGAATGCTGATCTTTAAAAAGTGTGTCTAAATCAAAACACTCCATAGTGCAGAATAATTGTTTTTAAACAAAACCAAAAAAAGCTGCAACAAGATAGCCCTGGCCAACTTAAGTGACAAGCCATGTTTAATATTCATAGAATCATAAAATTGTTTAGGTTGGAAAAGACCTTTAAGATCATCCAGTCCAACCACTAACCTAACACTACCAAGTCCACCATTAAACCAATTAAGGGTAGAGTATCGATCCAGCCTGCCCAGATCCCTCTGCAGGACCATCCTACCCTCAAGTAGATCTACACTCCCACCCAGTCTGGTGTCATCTTATTTTCTCTAAGCAAAAGATAACAACAACAACAAAAAAATCCATGTATGTTTTGCTCTCTTTTCTCTGTACTCCAAACAAAATCTTCCACTCCATGGTAAGCTACTACTTCACCTCAGCTATATCAGACCTACTACTACTCAGAGGCCTATCATTATGATTATTTATATTGTGATAGCACCTAGAGACCTAGATAAGGATCCTGCTATCCTTTGCAAATAAAGCAGAAGAGATATTTCCTGCCCCTAAGAGCTTACATCTAAGTAGTTTGTAAACACAGACAACAGTGTGGCAAGCAACTGGGGGAAAAAAAGTCACCAGAGCAAAAGGAATTCTTTAGGTCTGAGTTTGCATACATATATTTTTAGAATAAAACTGCAATTTGTGCAATTGGATATATGGTCTCTGCCCTGTAGGGGTATAAAAGATCACCTTTAGCAGTGATGGTGAAGAATACATCCATCGCACCTATACCTACTGGAATCTGCCACATGAAACACTACTCTGCAAACACACCATGACCAACCACTTTCACACAGAGATATTCCAACTGCTGCAAAAAGGCAAGTGCATCCAACATAAAGAGTATTCATCCTGGGATAAACCTCAGTGAAGTATGATCCCACCTGAACTATGTGCCAAGATTTGGTTATCCCATAAGGTTATTCCACTGAGAAGGAAAACAGGTTAGAAGTCAGGTAGCTTTGATGCAACTATTTTAAAACATTCATAAAGAAGTCAAATGACTGAAGTTTCTCCTTCCTCACAGCAATAGATGTCCTTTAGACAAATCTCAGATCCAAAAGCCTATTCTCTAGGCTTCTCTCGGGACCACACACCAGTGCTCTTGAGGCTGTATTAAAGGTTCCATGCTTATTGCTTTTTAGATACAATCTCATTTTGATTCTACATTAGGATGTCTTCCATCTTACCTTGCCTTCCTCTTTCTCCCATTCACACGTACATACAATCCCCAAATATAACTAGCTTGAGCCCTTCCAGCCAGATCATTCAGGACTTTCAGTAGCTCCCTGTTGGGGCAGAATGAGGTTTCTCAGAGCTGCCATAGAGGAATGCTGGTCACAAAGTAATGTGTAGCCTGGGATTTTGAACACTGGCTGAAGGCAATATAGAGCTGTAAGGAAATCAACAACCGTATTATGAGAAAGCTCAAACAACCACTTTTGCAACAAACTAATCAATCATAAACATTTCTCTTCAGTACTATGTGAGACACACCAGCCTTCCTTTGTATTTTAGTAACAGCAACCGCTGGCACAAAGCTGACTTCTGAATGACAAACACAGTATGTAACTTGGTCAGCAGTTTACCAACCAGTTCTGCATACATGTTATATGACTGCCTCCTTTTCAGCCTTTCCTCCCTGCATCTGTAATGAAAGGAAAAGGCAGGCAGATGGTCAGTAAATTATGTATTCTCACCACAAAGATCCCCAGGAGTAGCCAAATTATACAACAGTTCACAAGAGACATCGAGATAAAGTGTGTGCTCTTTAAATAGACTGACCTCCAGCTCCAGCTGAAATCAGCAGAAAAAGCAGAGTGATACAATGAAGAGGGGGAAAAAAATAATTAGCCCACACCAGCTGTGCTCCAATTAAATGGATAAGAGCACATGGCTGCTTTGAAAGAGGATATACAGATGGAAAGAGGCATACTATGACAATGTAAACTCTGTGAACTCTATCATTGTGCCAGAATCTTATTTAAAAATATTCCCAACTGATATAATTAAAATGTATTCAAAAACATGGACTTCCTTGGTTTCAAAGTTTATTAAAGATGCATGTATTCCTTGGGGTTCTTAGTATTACCCTTCCAAAAATAACACAAACATAAGCTGCTGATGCCCAGCTTAGCAGAGAATAGGTACAGCTCTTCTACATTTTAAAGAAAAACTTCAGGCTTTTGAATGGTTCTTTAAAGTGCAATAATAATTCCTTTCATTCTTTAACTCCAAACTATGTGAATTAGAAAGGCTTCCATCATAAAAGAAAAGCTCAGAGACAAAAATATTATCTAGGTGAAAGAGCTACATTAAGTGTGTTACTTTCCATTACAAGTGTGACTTGCAACCACCTTCTTTCCCACAGAAAGCAGGGGCACATGCAGGTCAGGATATGGCCACTTGAAATCACGACAACATTAGATCAATCCTGAAAAGCAAAGTCTAGAGAATAAATTTAAAAAACAAGCACGCAATCCCTGCGAGCACTTTATTTTTGGTGCCAATACTGCAATTTGATTTTGAGCAGCAAATCCGCAACCAACCAAAATCTGGGCAAAAATCTCTACAAGTTAAACACCAGCCTCACATATAAGTTGTATTAAAAAATAACACTTTTGTGAGGAATTGGAGTTGCATGTAGAATTTTAACTTTTGTAAGCATAAGTCTCACTCTCTACCACAGGATTAGTTATGATCAACAGTTTCCAATATTATTAGAGAATCTCAATACATTCCCAGTGAAAAATATAAGTTATATATACACAAAAAGGAAAATTTGGCTGTTACATTTTGGGCATGACTTCATCACGGAGCTATTAGGCTAAACATGGGAGAACAAGTAATTCCTGCCATCCTAGGGAAGGAAGAAGGGACACTCCTTACAAAATACATTAATAGCTTCTTTATTAAGAGAGAGAGTAAGATTAATGCAAAGATGATCAAGGAACCACTTTGGGATTTATATTAAAGAACCAAGGAAGCAAGCAGGCAAGCACAGGGCCTTGTACAAAATTAAGCACACACTGGGCTGTAAACAGACTACTGAAACATCGGATGATAACTGACAACATAAAGGCAATAACTTCAAATAGAGAAACAAAGGCATGGGAATTTATATTGTATATTCCTGTGCAGAATAGAAAAGACACACGCATGGCAGCTGGCATGCCCAATATAAGCTGGAGAAGTGCAAATACAGTTTTAAAACAGCAAATGTCACCGTCAGTAAAAACAGCCATGTGGAATCCAAAGGGCAGCCAGGGGACTATAGCTATTGAAACTAGTCCAGTTCACGTGGCAGTGACACAGCATAAGCTTTTAAGTTTACACAAGTAACAAGACTACCGCAGACTAATCAGCCCTCAAACAGCATTTAAAGTTAAATACAACAAGGTACAGTGATCATCATAATGTTTCCCTGAAGAAGCATATAGAAGTAATGTAGTGCACTTGGTTCTACACCAGCAGCCAGTTCTACACCAGTGGCATGCATGAGCTAGCTGATGCAATAGTAAGGCAATGAGTTTTTCCAAACATGTGAAAAACGAAAGCCTCAAACCTCATATTTTTCCCTCTGATTAAGTGTATCATGACAATTTTGGATTAGCACAATGGGTAGTTTTCTGCTTCAAAACCACAACATCCTGGGTTGGTGGTGTGGAATGAAAACTAAGCATCTCACAAAATGATGAGATTTACCTCAGATACTTGCAGTTAATATTTCAACCTAAATTATAAAGAAACTGGCTGAACAATACACTGTAAGTCTTTGAACACAGAAATTATTGATAGGGAGCTACTGCAATTATTCCGGTTCCAAACACTTACATGCTCTTCTAGAGGAGACTGTTCAAACCAAGAATTGGCTTATCACATATTTTTATTTTGCCATCTTCAACTGTGACATTTGGAACAAAAGGCTGGTAAATTTGTCAAGCCAGATCACCTAAGCAACCTGCACCCAAATAGTACAGACTTTGTATAGACTGTCCATAGTGCCTCGAAATTTTCTTAGCAAGTAAGCACCTTTGTAGAGCCAGGATTGGTAAAAGCATTTTGCTTTGCTGTCACCAGCAGTGGTGCAATGGTGGTAGCAGCCACTCCAAGCCCTCTGCCAGGAATAAGGAATTTTTTCAGCCCTGTTGCTTTACTCTTCTGAAGTAGTTTCCTACTAGTTTATGCATGCTACCGCCTGGAATCTTATTTTGGAGAATGCAAAGGGTAGTAAAAGAAACAAAAGCAGAAATCACAATTCTGATATTTTACTTAGATGCAGTCTTAGCTTCCAAAGAGAAAGTGTGAAACACCTAAAGCAAAGCCGCAACAAAAGCACAGGAACACCATTTCACACAGTGAGGTGGTCTGCAAGCTGTGAGCTGTGGGCAAATTGTCTCTTTTGAATCTTACTTGTCAAACAAAGGGGCTGACACCTATTTTTTATGAAGCAGTCACTGTTTTTTTTAAATGGAAATCAGGATGGGAGGGAGTAATTTATCTAGAAACACACTAGTATTATTACGTTATATACACTTAGTATTTTGCTTTGCGTATGCTCTCAGCACCCACCAGCAACACATACAAGATGAATACCACAAACTATATGAGAAATCTCGATGCAGAGCTATGCAGATAACTGATGCAATGTGGCTCTGCTTGTATTTCATGGTATTTATATTCAAAATTGTAAAGTTTTCAAGGGGAGAAAGAAAAAAAAAAGGTCAACCCATTCCATTTTTTTAAAAATGAAAAAAATTAAGGCAAAGACTGAAAATATATGTTAACAGATAAGGTCAGCACATCTATATCAAAATGTAGTTTGGATACTTCAGTTCTCAGTTAGATTTCATGGAATCTATATTCCATTCCATTCTGGCCTGATTACAACATAACTAATGTAATACATTTTTAAGCTACCACCAAACACGAGGGAAGATGAAAACAACAGTTCCAGTGAAATTGCTTTTATTTTCCTTTGCATAAACTTAAACTCCATCAATTCATATCAACAGCATGTTATCTTGTTATGCACTGGTTTTAAACCAAACCAGCTTAATGAATTTGGTATCCCTGGTCAATCAATATTTGAATAGAAGACTTTTCAAAGAACATTCACTGTAATTCAAACTATTTTTCTAAATCAGGTACTCTCAGAGTTTTATAACTGCTTTTTCCCTTCAGGACACAATTCATATTAGGCCCTAAAACCCCTCCCAGTAAAAGCAGAAGAGGTTCAAGTTGCTGACAATCAGTCCCGTTCTGATGCTATAGGTTAAGAATTAGCGTACCGAATCAATCAAGTGAATTATCTACTTACAAACCAGCTCCAAAGATTCCTGTTTACTGTACGTTTATCACAATCTGTCAGCCTACTAAAGTCAAGTCAGGCTTAAAAGCTGTCCTGGACATGTGTGAAGTTTGTGTATCTGTAATAAATAGCTCAAGAGAGGCAGGCATATCACTGAGCTAATCTGAAATGTGCATATGCCAGCCCATTATAAAAGCAGCCTTAGACTCTTCATCTAAGTTTAAAATATTACATATCTGATGGATAGATAATTAAACTTCAGGGAAAGAGGGCAAAAGAATCAAAAATGTATTTTTTGAATGTTGGGCTGCTGGTGGCAGTATGGCAACTCTTCCCATACAGAACTACAGCATTTTTCATTTTGGTTGATGCCAAAGAATACTCAACGCAGTCAAGATATGCTTAATGCTAAACATAGCGACAATGCATCCCTGCACTTCACGGATTGGGGCTGGATTTCTGCAGAGTTCTTCCTAAGGCTGTTTAGCCACATGAGCCACTGGTATTCTGTGCTACCGCCTCATCAGGAATCAAAACTTTTTTTTTTAAAAGTAGCACTAGCATTTCTGTAAATATTTCTCATATTTTTATTATTATATTATCAGCTCTTTGGTTTTCTTTACTTGCTGAATGCCTCTGAAAAAGCTCTTTTGAGGATCTATATCTGCAAAAACCTAGTACAGTATTGCAGAGAAACCACATCCCAGCTTTTATTTTACAATCTGTTTTAATTCCTGAGTGAAATGGAGATACAAAGCAAGCTCTTTCTCAAGTTCATCCTTCATGGCTGTCAATTGTTTTATCTTGACCTGCAAGGGTGCCACAGCTGAAGGTTTCCCACCACCTGTACATTCTCTGTCCACATTACCTTGTCTCTGCCCCACAGGGAGATGTGAAAACAAAGATAACTCTCCCCTTTAAGCACCTCTACCTGATGAGACCATCATTCTGCTTAAAGGCTGTCCTTACATGCTTGTGTACAGAAAAGCTCAAGTGGCCCTTTTTGTGTAATCAGGGATTACTGCTACAGATTTTAGAGAAAGACCGATTCTTTCTGCAGTAGAAGAAAATAATCACTCTCAGCTAGCCATAGAAAGGAGGGAATCTGCAAGCCTTCAGATCTATTCCTGACCCTCTGGATAATATAAAGAGTACTACTAATAAATACCATATACTACTAATAAACACCATATACCAGCATTCAGTCTTACAGGTGTGACAAAAAACTTCATATCTATTCTATGAACATATAAATTGTGACAGATTACAAAGCCAGTTATCCAGTGTTAACAAAGCAGTGAGAGCACTGTAAAGCCTTACTTTTCCCGATACCTTCCTTAGATAATTTTGAAAACATTTTGAATGGTCTCTTTTATTTTTTCTTTGTTTTTTACCCTACTCATACAACAAAACTACAAGGATTAACATGGTTTAAAAAGTAAATATTAGAAAACTCTTGTTCTATTAATATGACTGAGAACACTGTTTAAGAGTGACAGCTTTCACGGAAAGTTATCCCGAGAAAAAGTTGTGAAAAGTTAGTGAAGCATGAGTGGAGAACCATCAAACAGACAGCATGGCTAAAGGCAGTATTTGCAAGCACATCTTAGGATCATTAGAAATACTGATGAAAATGCAATAGTAACAAAGAAATATTCACAACTGGGACGAGGCGGGTGGGAAGTAATTCAAGTGCCCTTTCTGAGGTACTTTTCTGAGGCAAAAAAAGCTTTTATTAATAAAAGTCATATATTTTGTCAGCCATAGTATTTTGACCAAATGTGATAAATACAAGAATAAATGAGAACTCCTCCCAGCTGTTTCCTGATGTTTCATCTCTGCAATCAAATTACTCAACAGTTAAGATGAAGGCAAAATTTTCAGGCAGCTTAAAACCATTCAAGACATTTCTACTAGCAACAATACACAAATTTCTGTATGCAAAGGCATAGAGAAATCTGACAACTGAGCACCCAGCCCAGTCACCTCCTTCACCGGTATAAAAGGGAAGATATGTGCATAGCGCTGCTTGCCAAAAACACTGATGCACGCTAATTGAAGGTGGCTGCTGGACTATGGTTATAGAGAAATTATTCACAAGAAACGAACAGAGTTCTTCAATCATTTCCACAATCCCTGATCCACTGAACATTGAAACAGGATGTAAACAAGTATAGGTCATTCAGATTTTCATCTAAGCTAGTACAGTATTAAACTGATCTTTTAGCAGGTAACTATTTCCTAACATGGAAAAATGACTATGTGATCCCACAAGTCTTTTGATTCTTTTTTCATTTCCATGGCTCTCCCAGAGGCAGCTGGCTCCTGGAAATTGGTCCCAACAGCAGATCTTCCCAGTAGAGAATGCTCCAGGACACAGGATCAGGGAGAGACCATGTAGCTTTTACCATCTCTCTATGTAAGTGCTCCCTCCTGACTTCCCAGGAGTAAACTTGGTTTTATTCATTTATGTAAACTATGAGAAAACAACTCTTCACTCTGCCATGATATGAAGACAGGTGACCTGAAGAGATTTAGTTGAACAGATACACCCAGAAGCCAGCCTCCTGCTGCTGCTACAACAGGGGATTCCGCAGCTCTGGTAGAGAGGAAGCAGCCAGCCTAAACATGACCACTCTCAGTAAGAAAACAGACTTCTAGAATTGAAGTTTTCTCTTTCTCTCCCTTGTGCATGCATTATGCTTCACAAACTGCACTACAGAGGCAGAAATTGCTGTTTGAGCTAGTGGCACATTATGGTAGTTCATATATATAGAGAGACTCAAAGTGACAGCATTTGACTTCAGTTGAGATAATCTGTCTGATTCAAATGAGTTCAAGTTTAAAGACTAGTTGATTTAAAAAGACAGGAAAAAAAAGCACTGTGTCTATGTTTAAATGCTGAGACAAGGAGGAGGCTCAAGAGAAAGCAGCAGTGATGAATTAGATGAAAGCAAAAAAGAGTTACTGTAAAATGGATTTAAAATAAAAATAGTCACTTATTACTACCTGGGGTGTAAAAAGAAAACTCTCATCAAAACCTAATGATGTTCATGTTTCTGAACTAGGCACAGGAGGAAAAAATTCCCAGTACCAGCTTCTAATCGAGTATTTGCCAACACAAAAGACTTACAGCATTTAGTTTTCATACTTATGACTTTGCATAAGAAGCTGGAAAAGACTTGAGAGAGGAATAGAGTTGTCTGTCTTCTTTTTAAAAAGAAGGGTAATATAAAATGCAATTCCAGGTTTTGAGTTTATGTATATATGTTTTTACAAACATAGTCAGTGCATTAGCAGATAACAGAACATTATGAAAGATGTTCTGTAGGATATGGAGGAAAATTTCACAGTAGATTTCCTTCTGCCCTGATTATAATGAAATGGTCTTTCGAAGAGCATGTACTTTTTAAATACATATGTAAGGCTAAGAATTTACAAGGAAGATACCAAGTCTGTTTTTCTCAGAAGACAGCTGGCAATTTGCTGTCAGCATCAGGGTTCTCCTTTGCTTAAATTGTTGCAGAAGACGACCACATCCATGTGGAGAACTTTTCTTTTTCCTGAAAGAGTTAATGATGGAAGCTCTTCAACAGGCAAACCCTTGGAACAGAGGATGTCTCCAAAATATTAAGGCTTGGACAGTAAAACGTCCAATTAGATGAATTCAGGCTGAGAATGGACTGAGATAAAATATTCAATTAGCCTGAGCCTGACCCCACAGACTTTCAGTGGTGTTTGAAAAACATGAGCTGTCTTTGTCATTCGCACCATACAGAAAGATTTCAGGGAAATTTACCAACAGCAGAAAGCAGAAGCTAAAAGCAAATCTTGGCAGCAACAGAGGTTACCAAGTAGTCTGGAGCAAAGAAGTACTCATTAGCGTCAACATACACTTAACGGAAAACAAGAAATAAAAGTACAATATTGAATTATGAGGATACAATAGGCTATAAAGGCATATACACAGGCACATTGCTGTGGTGTAAATAAAATCACAGCTTTCTGTTTGGCAAATTAGAACAAGAGCGGTCTAATGGCACCTGAAAAAACTTTTAAGCATCATCTTCTAGGAATACTGCTTGGGAAATGAATGCAGCAGGACTGCTCCCATTTCTTCTGAGGTCCAAAGGGCAGTAATCAACACTTGCGCTAACAGATCATCACCTGCAAGGTGTGCAGGGCACAGATCTATGCCCAAGACCAAGTGCTCTAAAGACCTGAAAGATATGGGCAGTAGGGGCCAATCAACTAGATTGCCAGCTCCAGGTCCAGAATGGTAGAACCTTGGCCACATGATGGCTTAATTAAAAAGAATCTCACTGCCTTTCTTTTTTGATGAAGGTCTTGATCATTTCAATTAAAGACTCAGTTCTTCCTCATTGGCTTTCAACAACCAAGATTTGCATGAACCCAAAGGTATTTACAATAAGTATTCATTAAAAAATTCATTAAAGACTTTTTCCTAAGCTTTGGCCAGAGAAAATGCACATAGCATTTCCCATTATCAGCCCCATTCTACATTCCAGAAGAGAAGAAACCCCAAATCTGCAAATGAATCAGAAGTTTCTTCATAATAAGTGGAGCTAATTTCATAATAGCTATTCAGTGAAAGCACCTCCCTGCCACCAAATTGTGCATAATCTGATACAAAACATCTCATCAGAACTTTGTAACTCCCTTTCTTTGTCAGAGAAAACTCTTCATAAGATGGTGTGTTCATCTTACTGCTACCTCATTAGTTACAATTAATTTTGTACAGGATGTCTGTTCACCATGTTGAAATCTTAGAGTGAAATCAGAAAAGGAATATTTAGAATCTGCTCTAGCACTGACTAATAGTTAAAAAAAAAATCCAAAAAGCCAACAAACATCCAATAAACCAGCCCATTGTAAAGCCTTGCAACTCTTTAAAGCAGAGAATAAATCCCAAATCACTGCTTGAAAATATAGCAATAGCTTTTGGTGCTGCATCCCTAAAATGTTCTGAAATAAACAGGGTTCAAATAACCATCCAAACTAATCCATGTTCCTTGATGGGATAGATATGCTTAATCTTCAAAATATAGGACATAATAATTGCCTTCTTATACAGTCATAGACAAATCATAAGACTAAAATCCCAAATGGCATTGAGAAAATGAATAGGGATTTTCACAGTGTCTCCCCAATACAGGAACAGGGGACTTAAAATGAATCACCAAGTGGCAAATTCAAAAAATAGAAGTGATACTACTTCATTCAACAACTACTAAAGTGGCAGAACTCTATGTCCCAGGATATCATGAAAGATTATTTTTTAAATACAAAAACTTTTAAAATTATTTGAACAAACTTATGGAAGTTAAATCTACCAACATTTTTTAATTACAAAGACACAAACTCTTGTTTAAGAACTCCCTGAGCTGCAGATCACTGAGGGCTGTCAGAGCAAGTTGAAAAGACACTTTTTTATTTCCCTGATCTCACACTTCTTCACTGTCACCAACTAGCAGGTGTGAGAAGGGGTTAGACAGCCCTTGGGTCTGATTCTGTGTGGCTGCTGGTGGTGGTAGTTCTTGTTTCTGATCCTTAAACTTTCAGTTCCATCCAAATGCTTCCTCTATTACTCTGTTCATCTACATTATCTGGAAAGGATGTATTTATTTGGGTTTATTTATATATGTATATATATTTTTTTCTCTTCACAGTGCTTTTGTAGCTATGTTGAAACAGTTTGGTAGAGTCATGGAACATGCCAACCCACAGACTCCCCTATTTCATGTCTTGTTGGCTTCAGAGGTGGGCTGTAACAGCCACAGATGGGTAACATGAGAGAGACTTTTGGGTATCTATGGAAACAAGTAGCTGAAGTCTGCCTCAAGGTCTTCTCTTCAGATCCTTTCTCCATGCTAGGAAGGGGCAGAGAATCTCCCCCACTCTCCAACATGCAGAGGAGCAAAATGAGGCAGCAGGTGCTTGGAATGGAAACTGGGAGCTGAGGCAGGAGAGGAGGCAGAGGAGAAGGAAGGAGAAGGATGCTGGAATTAATCCAGAAATAAAGAAAAAGAGAGAGCGAGACTAAGGGGGAAAACAGAGAGAGATGAAAAGCAAGACGATGTCCTTTCTGTAGCTTGATTCCTAGGTAGCCTGTTTAGTAGGGTCCACCGGTATTCTACAAATTAATTAGTTCAATGCATTCCAAGCTAAATGCTCTCTACTGCCTGTTTTTGCATGAAGGTCAGTGTGGATGTGCAGTGTTAGTGCTCAAAGCAAAACAAAAAAAGAAAACTAATTTTTGGTTTTTTAATCATGCCAAGCTGACCCTTGAAATCAAATGTCATGCTAAGTGACAAGTGAATGCCTTTTATTTTAAAAACACCAAAATGAAAAGTTGTGGGTTTGCCCAACACAGTTTTATCAAGACTTGTTGAGTTTCACCAAATTTGTGATCTCAGTCAACATTTTAATGAAAAAACCTATTTCAGTAAACAAACCTATCCAACTAAAAAAATTCACCCAATTCCATCAACATGAATTTTAGCAACTGCATGTTGTCTTTGGGTGCTGCTTTATTTGTTCTGCAGTTACTTCAAGTTTAATAAAAACTTAGGGGGAAAAGCAAAAACTCTGTCTGACTTTCAGATCCACAAGGTAGCAGATATTCTATGTCCTGCTACAGAAAGCTATGGGTATGGCTACAGGCTCCCTGATTTTCAAACAGCTACTGTCTTCCTAAGCTCCTCTTCTCTTTTCATAGTTACGGGCATCACATTCAATCTGGCTACATCAGGCTATGTTATACCTCCTGATCTCATGTAAATCTCATATGACTAGACACAGCTCAGCAACTTACCCAACTTTCAAAATAACATGTGTATTTGCCATATGCAGATAACAATCTGTGAACAGGCCCAAGCTACTTTCTTAGAAATAAGAAGTGAGTGAGAATTTCAGTGCTAGCACATCTCGGCTGAAGATTGCAGTGCTATACGTAATTAACAGTTATTACACAAGGACATGCACACTGCAGGTGGGATAAAATAATCATTGGAGCAAAGGAATTTACCATCGTGTACCTTTGCCTGATTCCACTACCCTACTCAGCCATTCACCATCTGAAGCTTAGTCCAGTAATTAAACTCCTTGAATACATTCAAATCAATATGGAAAAACAGCCATCAAATTATTATCTTAAACAGTTTAAGTAGTACAACTTTTGGCCCCCCTGCAATTGTACCTGCCTAAAACTAAGGCCAGAAGAGCTAAAATTCAGCCCCGGATCAGCAAATTGTCTTTTAGTATATACGGATAGCATAATCTTAAATTCTGCTATATCACACCCTGTCATCTCAGGCTAAAAATACAAACTTCACATGAGAGAAAGAATAACCTGATGATTTTCCTGGGATATACAATATATCGTTTTAATTCTAGATTGGTGGAGATAGTGCTTTTCAGACATCAACAATGTACATACACAGAGAAATGGGGGGCGGGGTGGTATGTGTGCACATTTGCACATGTGTGTGTGCACATTTGTTTATAGGGAAACATCTATCCAGACAGGAAGAGAAAAACAGCAAGCATATCAGGGCCAGAAATGAGGACAACACTGAGACTTCTTTGAGTACTCATCCATGTCCTGCCTGTGTTCCTAATGGTTTCACATTTGAGGAGTAATGTGGCCATCCTCAAATGACCCAGGGACCTACAGGCTGTTCAGTCTCACCTCTGTTCCTGGGAAAGTGATGGAGCAGTTAATCCTGGAAACCATTTCCAGGCACATTAAGGATGAGAAAATCAGGAGTAGTCAACATGGTTTCACCAAGAGGAAGTCATGATTGACCAACCTGACAAAATTCTATCATGAAGTGACTGGCCTGGTAGATGAGGAGAGAGCAGTGGATATTGTCTACCTGGACTTCAGTGAGGCCTTTGACACTGTCTCCCATAAGATCTTCATAGAGGAGCTGCTGATATATGGGATGGATGAGCAGACAGTGAAGTGGATTGAAAACTGGTTGAATGGCCAGGGCCAGAGGCTGGTCATCAGCAACGCAAAGTCTAGTTGGAGGCCAGTAACTAGCAATGTACCACAGGGATCAATACTGGATCCAGTCCCATCTAACATTTTCATTAATGATCTGGATGATGGGGCAGAGTGTACCCTCAGCAAGTTGCAGATGACACCAAACTGGGAGAAGCAGCTCAAACACCAGATGGTTGTGCTGCCATCCAGATGGACCTTGACAGGCTGGAGGAATGAGCCAACAGGAACCTCAGGAAGTTCAACAGAGGGAAGTGCAAAGCCCTACCCTTGCAGACAAATAACCCCATGCACCAGTACATGCTGAGGGTGACGACCAGCTAGAAAGGAGCCTTGCAGAAAATAACCTGGGGGTCCCAGTGGACACCGAGTGGAACATGAGCCAGCAACATGCCCTTGTCGCAAAGGCAAATGGTATCCTTGGCTGCATTACACAAACTATTGCCAGAAGATCAAGGGAGGTGATCCTTCCTCTCTACTCAGGATAGGTAAGGCCACACATGGAGTGCTCAGGGGTGGATCTTATCGATGTATATAAATACCTGAAGGGAGGGTGCAAAGAAGAGCTTTGCAAAGGGTGCAAAGAGCTCGGCTTCTTTTCAGTGGTGGCCAGTGCCAGGACCAGAGGCAATGGGCACCAGCTGAAACATAGGAGGTTCCCTCCGAACATCAGGAAACACTTTCCTACTGTGAGGGTGATCAAGCACTAGCACAGGTTGCGGAGTCGTCCTCCTTGGATACATTCAAAAACTGCCTGACACAGTCCTGGGCAACTGGCTCTAGGTATCCCTGCTTGAGCAAGGGGGTTGGACCAGATGACCTCTAGAGGTCCCTTCCAACCTCAGCCATTCTGTAACTGAAAAAATAATCAAAAAACAAACCAGAAAAACAACACATTTAAAAAAAAATTTAAAAGATACATATATGCCATTTCCAATCTCTGGAAACAACACCTACCCACTCTACAACAGCCTGGATATTTTCATTTCATACTTATGTGCGGGTGGCATAATTTACACAAACACATACAGTACTGCAGAACTGAAAAAAAAAAATTCTCCTCAGGCTGACATGTTTTATAAAAATTTTCCCAGAGACAAATATGCACAGATTTCTCACTTTCAGGGATTGTCTGCATCTGTAGAGTGAATCCATCACATCCTAGCATCTCTAACAGCACGCACAATGCAATCCCATCAACTTAAGCCCACCAGCTTCAGCTGCATCTGGCCCAGTAGGGGCTGTGCAGTCAGTCCTCAGTACCTTCCATACATTTTAAAAGCACCTATTTGCAAGAGCACAACCATATACAGACCACAACCTGTATTTCAGGCACTTTCAACCCAGCTGCTCCCGGTTCATAAACCCTCCACACAACAAGAATGTGTGATCAGTATGCATGTTTCAGTAATACTGGATTTTGCTACAGTCTGTTTGCTACAATCCAGCCTCCAAGGGGTTCAAGGTATCTGGAAATTCAAGACAAGTTTGCGAAGTCACTAAATCCATAGATACAAAACTCGTCAGTGCCACTCCTCTTCTGGTTGTTACTTAGTGATTTCTATGTTGAATATAGTCACTTCACTGGTAAGTAGATTTTTTTTTTTTTTTTAAATTATTAGTCTGTCTGCTGTCTCAGGTCTTGCTGGATCATTGATTGTTATCAGCAGAAGATTCTTTCAGCCAATTATGTCTTCAGCTATACCTGAGTGACTGCTCAATTTAACTCAGCAATTGGAACTTAATTAAAAATTCTACTGAGAATGTGTGGGCCAGAATAGGAAAAGACTCAGCATGTCAGAGCTGTATTAGCTCTGCAGCGCTGATAGGAACATGAACTAATAAAACCTTTTTGTTCATACTAAAATGAGCACCCTGGACTTTCATTAGACAGTAGGAACAACTGACGTAAGATGAGAATTGTATCAGTGAGCAGATCTGTTCTGCAAGAATTACTCTATTCAGACAATCACTTTCCAAATGAGAAACCACATCAAATAAAGGGAATCTCCATTACAACATAAGAATATATAATTCAGAGCTACTTACCCTGCTCATAACAGACAAACTGTGTGAAATGCACTCAAAGTTATTCAGAGAACTGAAATGGCCCAAAAGATATCAGTCTGTTCTTTCCAAACAGGAGTGTTTCACTTATTTTGACCTTTAATCCATTGCTTGGTTAATTGCTACTATATGAGTGATTACATACGGTGCAGCTAAATGCTCCTTTCTACATGGATAGCTAGAATTACCCTTCTTTTGGCTAACTATTATATCACCTTAAATTTTAATTACATGAAGATGTTCATTTTGTAGCACGAAAACAATTGTGAGAGTTTTGTTTCTACTTATAGTGTGGTTTTCCACAGCAGGGAACTAAGAAAAGAGGAAGACCACAACCAAAAAACCTTAAGTTTACTATGCTGGCGCTGACCCTGCACTGGAAAAATTTCAGAGGTCCATAGGTCAAAACCACACAATTGGAATAACTGGAAGAAAACTCCCAAAGACTGACAGATTTGGCTGAAAATGCTACATTAAAAAACTCATCAATTCAGGATTTTGCTTTCTACATATGCTCACAGCTATTACTATTTTTCTCTTTTGATAAATAACACAATCTTATTCTGAATGCTGAAACTGTTGAAAAGAAAGGGATGAATACTCACTCAAAATAAGTACTGGATTTAATACTTTCCTAATTTTCTCATGTGTGATTTCCATTAAAACTCACACCTTTTACCTTGATTAACCACAAACACTCAAGTGTAACTTTTAAGTAAATAACTCCCAAGTTTTTATTTAAAATATTATATTCCATTCTAATGTTCTTTATTTACAATTTGCATGTCACTAAGACAACCTGTTTCTATTTATCAATCAAATGGTTTCTAAGATTAGGTAAAATAACCCAAAGTGGGATTTTAATCAAACATGCAGTCTGCAATACAACACAAATTGATAAGGCAAATGCATTAGTTTAAGTTACTCACTTCAACTGTGAATCCAACTGTAACGCTCAAAATTTGCAAATCAAACTACTCCACCACCAAATTCCTTGCCAACTAGTAATAAATACTCCTCTCTTCCACAGCATTTTTCTTCTTTAGATTGGAAAGCATGATGGTCACTATCACTATCTCTGTTATTATATAGTTTTTATGAAACAAGGGGGCCTAAAGGGAAAAGTTTTATGATGCTTCATTCTTTATTCATCTTCAGTTTTAATCTAGACTCCAAAGAGAAGTTCAAAGTATCATTAAGAGTCTGATTCAAAGTGTGTTAGAGTTAATAGGAAATCTCCCTTCACTTCTACAAGAATATGCCACAGCATTCAAAGTGCTTCTTTCTTCTCTTTATTGTTCTTGCCATTTGAATTTTGCTTCAGTTTCTCTATGCTATCCTAAAGCATCACAAGAATAATTTTTATTTTATTAAACACTCACCTCAAACCACTGGCCATGTGACTGCATTTTAAGGATGACGCAAGGATCTGGTTTTGAGAGGGCATCCCTATCCGATATGCCTTTGCATGCAACTCGCAGCTCCACTTTAGTCAGGCATGGGCTGTTAAAAATTCCCAGGGTATTGGCTGCTGATTCATAGATGTTGCTCATTTTCTTCATTCCTTTTTCTGAAAGAGAGAAAAGGTCCATTAAGAACAGCGCATGCACAGTGCAGTCCTTCCTGCCATGCAGAAGCCAACGTAATGTTCTGCTAGCCAATGGGACACTCTAACTGTGAACAAGATCCAGCGCAAGAAAGGAAAAAATAAAATCAAAGGAATACCTATGGAAGAAAGAAATACATCATCTTGCATGTTTAGAAATAAGTCAACTTCTGAATTAAATTTTCCACCATGCCCCTGAACTCTGGGGGTGAACTGTGACCTCGACTTTCAGCTCTGTTCCTGCTTACAGAGCCAGATTTCCCCAGGCCAGAGGATACACAGGATGGTAATTCTGAACTTCTCCTGATACTACCTTATTCCAGTAACAAAGATAAATTAAATTTGTTCAGCACTCCTTCAATCTGCTTTTATTTCTCCACACTTCATCTAAAAAGCATGAGTTTCATCTTACACAAAGTTTTTGTGTAAATGCAGCTGAAGGCCCCTTTCACATCAACCTTAAATTCCAAAATATATTTCACCCTCTATTTCCACACTTACTGCAGAAGATTACCTCCCCCCGTTCCTAAGCCAGTACTCAAGACTGATGGTCTAAGCAAAAGGGCAGGATATTTATGCTGGCAAAGCTTGTTGTTATACAGTGTTTGCTCTTTTGGGTCAGGAATCACAGTTATATGAACACAGATGGCTGGAATAGTGGGAACCTCTGGCCCTTACTTCATTATAAACACCACCAATCTTGCAACTCAAGCCTTTGCTCTTAACAGAAGCAACAAACCTCATTTTTAACACAGGGCTTAGCAAAAATCACTGTATGATCATTTTTGCCTCAATAAAGAATAAGGGAACGCTTTAATTTGCTCACTTGTTCTGAGCTTCACAGTCTGGCCCCTAAAAATCTGTCTCCTAATACAAGGATTAGTGCTTTCACCCCCCCTTACCCCATACATAAGACCTGCAAAAAATTAATTTTTTACTTTTAGAGGGCAGATTCATCTTACCAGATTATCAACAGATTTTTTGTGGTCTGTTTCAAACCTCTTCACTGTCTCTTACACAACACCCCATTCTCAGAGGTTAATGATTTTTGAGAATTGTTTTGATAAAAGTTAAATTTTGGCTATTTGGAAAGTAAAGTTTTCTTTCCCCAATTCTGAGAAGTTAAAAATAAAAACAAAACCCACAAACCCACACCTTCAGAATATCCAGTTTCCCTATGAATTACGAAGGCAAAAATAGAAAGGTATTTCTAAATTCAGAGTAAGAAGATTTCACAATGCAGTGTGGACCTCTAATACATACAGATAAACTTCAGGAATGTAAGCCTGAATGATGAGGCAGATGACCTGCTCTCCTTGCAGATGAGAGAAAAGCTTGTTAACAATTTACAATTCTTCAAATCTATTCAAATCTAAACAGCAACTTACTATATAACCACTGGTTTGCTCTGAAAACCCCAGCCTGTTGGGTTCAATATGTTTGTAAGTGAAATGGGTGTGGATGGACTCTAACCACTTGTTAGCTCAGGCTCTGCAGGTGTATTTCCTTATGGTAAAACAGGCTGCTTGAAAGGCGAGCCACACCATGAACATAGTGCCCAACATCCTAAGATCAAAACAGCCTCCTTCAGCCCTTCCCAGTTACCTGTAAATACTGTCACCTAAACTATATTCCCTTGGATTTACCACTAGGAAAGAAACATGACCAGGAAACTAAATAAAACTAAATAAAATGTGGAAAGGTAATGATACTAGGCTATGTTATAAAGCCCAAAGAGCATACTCAACTTCTACACAGTGTATAGGATACACTAGTTTAGTTTCTCATACATTTTTAGCTAAGACTCCTGACACTGCAAATAGACCAGCACCTCTCAAATCCCAAAATTGTTTACAGGGTGGAAAGCAACATTTTATGCTGGGTCAATTCACGTCAGTGATGGCAAGATCACAGTCCTAGCTTGAAAGCAATGGCAAGCAGGGGGACCTGGGCTCTGGCCTAATAGGAACTACTCTGATAAAATCTTAATTTGAAAAGCAATGACCCACATGCAGGAGGGACCTGACATCTGATACCTCAACTAAGCATGACAATACACGTCTCAAAAAAGTGCTACCAAAAGAGAAGATCAAAAAAATATTTGGGAGACTGGTTTTCTTCTTTTTGTTGCTTTTTTTTCCAAAAAGAGAACAGATTAAGGTGGTGGTAACTTTGATGTCAGGAACCTAAGTTTCCATCAACTGGGATTACAAAAAGACTGTTAGAAACGGAGGTGTGGGGAGGGACTGTTGCCTAATTATTCATCATTTTATAATCCCATCTCCTTCAGAAAGCAGCTCAACAACCTCATCCCACACATTTACAAGACATTTTTACATGTTGCCCTTTCCAAATTGAAATCCATTTGAAAATTGGGTTAATTCTGTCTCATGCACATCTTTTATCATTAATGAAATGTCATCCTTTGTGCAGAAATAGGTTGGTGATTTAATTAAACCGGATGATTTCAACACTGAAGAGAAGGGGAAAAAGTAGCAGAGTGAGGGGGAGAGATGTATTTTTCTTCCTCCCACAATAATTATACACTGTTTTTTAGAACAGCGGGTAAGTATAAAATTATATTTCTTTTTATCACTACAACTATTACTTCAGCTTTTACAAGTTCTAAATTTATCAATGGAAAAGATCAAGCCACAGTCTTATTCTTCTGTCCCATTATATTCTTCTTTTAATATAATCACCAGCTTGGGCTGTTGTACTGATGTCATGTTACCAGGAAGCTGGGGGCCTGGAAAATAGATTTTGAGCCTACTGCAAGTCGCTAAAAAAAGTATTATTTTACGTAAACATAGACAAGTTAGATTGCATAATAAGTTTTTTGTCAATTAACTACATACATTATTGATGAAGGAATAAATTGTTCATTCTTCTTTGCTACAAACACTTCCTTTTTCACTTCATTAGATCCTCATTATTCCTTCAATGTCCATGTGGCTTTAACACTCACTGATTGAGAGCTGTTATCTGTGACAGGAAAGGGATAGCGTAGATATGAAAGTAAGTGAACTAACTGATAAGTCACATACTACAGAAGTTTCTAGTTCATTGCTGCATACATTTACTTGCATTTCATCTGGAAATGAGGAAAACAGTGTATCATTAAATGCTTCCCACACAAACTCATTAACCAGTGCTAGGCTGCACAGAACAAGGAGGCAAGACCAGGCCTTACAGTTTCACCTTTCCATGGCAAAACAGCAAGGAAGAAGGCAGTAGCAACTGGATAAAAACCTTAATAGTACGGTTTGTTGATATCAAAACATGTACTATGTTAACAAAAAAAAAAAAAAGAAAAGAAAAAAGGCATGAAAGACCTTGATAGCACCATGTACCCTATGGAATAAAAAAAAAAAAAAAAGTGAGGACCTTGGAAGACAGTTCCATTCTCCCAAAAATATTCTACATCTAGCATACCTACAGCTCATTTAGCAGAAAATAATGTGCTCTGACATTTTAAAGATCCATGGCTCAGAGGGATCTTATTGGTGTGTATAAATTCCTGATAGGGGGGGAATAAAGAGCATGAAGCCAAATTCTTCTCAGCAGTGCCCAGCAACAGGACAGGAGGCAATTGGCACAAACTGAAATACAGAAAATTCCAGTTAAAGAAGAGGAAACTTTTTACTGTAAGGTTGGCTGAACGCTGGAACAAGCTGCTCAGAGAGCTTGTGGAGTCGCCATCCTTGGAGATACCCAAAACTTGTCTGGACATGGCCCCAATGAACCTGCTTTGAGCAGGGGTTTAGAATAGACGATCTGCAGAGGTCCTTTCCAACCTCTACTACTTTGTGAGTAAGTAGGGCACAATCAAATTGTAAATCTTTTAGGGTACAGATTGCCTCTGTGGTCTGTTGTTTTTCCTGTGCTTAGCACAGGTGGGTACTGATCTATAATTTGGGCCCCTTGGCTCCAAAACCACACAGAAAAATCAAAAGACAAACATGAGCCCAGAATTTCTGATAATTAGTGCTATAAAGGTTCCTATGAGTAGATATTTCATTAAAAGCAATAGCATACAAGTCCAGAAGTTTGTGCCTGGCTAGATAACTGGATTACACTGAAAACCAGTATTACACATTTGCCAGCTACGTCTTTCTCCTCTCGGAGGGAAATGGCTTAAAAATGTTTAGTCGTCTAGTGCCTACTAAAGCAAGGATCTCTGTGATGTGAAACACAAACAGCAAATGTCTGTCAGAGATCTAAAAGCCTTGATTTCAGCTCACACAAACAATCAGATCCACCTTGGTACAAAACGGTGATCCACATGGGGCTTTAGAGAACCTCACCACAAAATATAAGCAGACTCCTTAGATTCATTGTGAAATATATCTAAGATGTTATCTGAATTCAGATTTCAAGTTTTCTCCTCTGCCCACTGTGTCATTTTGCTCCTCTACACACACCCACACACACAAAATCTCCAAAAGTTTTTCTACAAGTTGTCTGGGTGAAGTATGAAGAGATTTCTTCTCTACAGCACCTTGTGAAGAATCAGGGAAACACACAGACTTAGCCTCACCTTCAGTTCAGGTAATAAATGAGTGGGGAATGAGAAAGAAGCCGAGATTAAAAGCAGTAACCAGTGTGCTCTGCATTTGGAAACAGGGCTTGCTATTTAGAAACCTGTACTCCAGACCAAAGTACACGTAAATGGATTTGGGGGTTGCAGGTTTCCCATCACCATATGTTGAGGGCTGTGTCCAAATCATTTGTTTTATTGGCACCCTGGTCATAAAATGAAAATGAGCCAATAGCATCTGTCTGCTTTTGCAAAAGCAAACAGCAAGACTCTGCTCCTGGAAAGGTAAATGATGTTTACAGTATGCACATGCAGTGGGAAATAGTAATGGTAGAGTTATATGAAATAAGAGCTGTGAATAAGCACCTCCAAAGGACCTAAAAGCACTAGATGTTGTAGCACTAGATGTTCCCTACTTATTTATACTTATAAATTATATACAGGAGAGAAATTTAGTGTTCAAAACACAGGAGCAGCTGAACTCTCTATACTGAAAGCTTTGCACCTACAGTTTGCGGATCTTCCAGGGTTTACAGTCTAACAAAAGTAAATAGGAAAACCAAGTCTACAGTTAGCAGCTTAAAATTCATAAAACTCAGACTACAAGCTTCTGCTGAAAAACAGTTAGTGCTCCACAGTTTGAAAGAGACAGAAAACCGTTTTTCTATATTATTAAGAAATATGATCCTTGTAGCACTAGGAAGTTGTTCTCTAGTTCTGTTCTAGATTCTCAATTTATGTTACAACTCTGGCAAAATCAAAATCTAAATAGTCATGTTCATTTGTAGGTGAAATCACTAGCTTTAAGTGACCAGGAAAACCTGATTAAATAAAATGCCATTTTTAAAGTATACTAAACTTTTTATAGGGTCTGATCTGAGATCCACAGCAGTCAGCGAGAAAATAACCCATTGATTTCAATAAAATGGGCAGCTGAGTGCCCCAAGCAATCCTGTCTTCCCCCAGTGTATTTTATCATTTAGGAACACAGTAATGAAAAATAATCATCAGGCACGGGGGGTTCAAGTGCTTCGGAACTGCCTCTTGGAGCCTGACCCAAACGCCACTAAACTTATTCATTGGCTTCAAATGTGCGTTTCTCAGGCCTTGAAGAGTTTTTGTACTTCTATCCTATTGTTGCCTTTATGTAGTAGAACTTGTTATACTAATGAAATATAGTCCTTGAGTAGTAGTGAAGTAATGCATATTTTGCTATACTGATAAAATGTAAGGAGGAAGAGAGGATGGCTAAGTGGCTGGTTGCTGACCTTCAAAGATAAGGGGAAGGTAAAGCAAATGGGCATGCATAAAATAGGAGAAACTGGGTAAAAGGTAATTCGGGCAGGGGGAGATCATGACCACTGACCCAATTAAGGACTGAAGCAAGTACCGCCCCACCCCCCACCCCCGCACAAGCACGGTGAATTAAAAAGACACTATAGCTTTAAAGCCTATGCAAGTAAACTGTTAACCAATGAAGATGAGTGCACGAAGACAGGTTAATGATTATGTATTAGAAATGTGTAGAAATTGTATATTCAATGTATAAATAAGGGAATAGAATCCAGACTTGGTGTGCTTGATTTGTGGAATTCTTCCACCTTGCACCCTGCACAGAATAAAGCAGTATCTGCTTTCAAAACCATTTTTGGTTTCAAGAGCTTTATTGCCAGGTAACACTATCTCCCATTATGATGTGAGACCAAGTTGCACAAAATACAGTAAGAGCAAGATTTATAGAAAAGGATGAAATTATGTTGGGTGTTCAGGTAGAAAAGTTTTAAGAGGTTACTCTGTTTAGTTACCTGTTCGACTCCAGCAGAATGTAGGCCATGGACCCCTTCAGGGAAGGATACTAATTGAGATCAGCAAACATTTTTCTTTAAGAAACTTTATGTGACTGGAAATTCCCAGTCTCATTGAATTACACTATTAGTTGTTTGCATCAAGGCTTCCTTAGTTGTGAAAAGCAAACCCATTCCTTCTCATTCAGCTGTGTGGCTGGTAAATAAACTTTGTGCAAATGAGGAAAGATGGGAATTCATCAGGAGGTCCTGATTCAGCAAGTTGATTAAATCAATATTCCATGTGCTTAATCAGGAACTTGCTAAGACACCTGGCTGGCCCAGGACTGCATGTAGGCAAGCAAGAGCTTGGAGTGATAACAGAGAAAGCGGACCTATCTTTATTGTAAGTGTATCAATGATTGGGAACCAGTGATAAGCCACAGAAACTGATGTTCATTGTCCTCCATTTCCTCTGTAAAGCAACATTTTTCTCACTGTAGCATTTTCATAGCACAGCGTTTTCTGTAACCCCTGTTACGTTGTTTGACCAACCTCACTATGAACTATTTTTTTCCTTATGTCTAATCCTTGTTGCTGCCGTGACCATTGCCTCTTGGTCTTTCCCTGTGCATCTCCGGAAACTGACTTCTCATGAACAACCAGTACTATCTTAAAACATGGTCATTCAACTACTTACCTTCGACCACGCTCACAGACTCCTGATTATCAACCATATCTCTAATCAATGCACAAGACTCTTCTCCTATCAGTATTAAAAAATTATTCTGGTCAACATCAACTACATTATAAATTGTTACAGAAGTTTAAATGATCACAGCTAATACAGACAAAATGCCAGCTGTCAAAATTAATTTGAATATAAATTATTATATAATGAGAAGTCAATAGGCTAGCTAGACCCCCTCCACAGGATAGCTTGTGCAATTAAAAATACGATTTTTCCTCCTTCCCTTTGATTCTCTGACTCATACAACAATTAACAAGAATTATTTAAAGTTACACCTACCGAAGTTTGAAAGAGCCCTTTGCAAAATGAGCAATAACCTCAGTAAGCAAGGAGGATCTGGAGAATCCACGCAGTGCTATTGTGAACAATGAGACAGATCTGATAGTGTAAGTAATTTACTTGGACAGAGGGGAGAAGGTTCAGAACAAAGTGCCAGCAGTGTAAATGGAAATATACACACACTGACAGTTCAAAAGGACTCATTACCATAGAACCAGCTGGTTCAATTATAAAGGGGAGAAGGGAAAGTCACTGGAAAGAAATTGAGACATCTAATGTATGACAAAACACTGTACAAAAGTGTGCTGCACCTATACAAATAACCCCATTTCGGTTAAGGGAGGGGAAGCCCATGATAACTGGAGCACTGGGAGATGCCTGAATGTGCTCAGTTCTGGATGTTCTGAGTAGTTTCTGCTGAAGTAAGACTGACTTGATGCAATGCAAAGCACCTGTAAGAGTCAGCAGCTAAAATACACATATATTCTATTACCTGCTATTAGAAGTGCAAATCTGAGATCCTCCCTTGTTTCTTTAGTATGTAGTTAATGCCATCAGTCACCTCTTTCTCCTCCAAGTTCCCACTGTCTTCCCACTTACAGCGTTGTAACGTGCAGAAGACGACAAAACTAAAATCACTAATACAAAAGACAGGAGACTGAACAGATAAGAGATCAAAATAACTTCCCTAGAGACAGATGCAGACAAGAGGGTCCTCCACTACTGGAAAGCGGTACTGATGCTTTTTAGCGGACAAGCAGCAAGAGATTTTTCACAGAATTAACTAAAGTCTGCTTTATTTACGTTCACTGGATTTGTACCAGTCACAAGGAGTCTGCCTCTCCCACGGCAAGGCTAGCTTACAGGCTATTGTACGGAGGGTGCGTTTTTTATACTGTTTACAAAATGACACCTTCTAAGACAGTGTAGTGTCTTAACAGGATAACAGAGTAGATTTTATTGGGAACAGTGTAAAAGCCAGAGAGAAAACAGACTGACTCATCTACATACTGACACGCTGTAACAGCTAGCCCCATAGTTGTCCTCTTATCCACAGTCTTGTTTCCTTAAATATGCCTGTCCAAATTCTTCACTTACAACTCAATACTGCCAAACAAAAACATTAAAGAGTCCCAGTGTTTTTCTTCCACATCACGAAACTGGCATATTTTATCTCAGAAAACATTAAAGAAAGTGGATTCTTCCTTGATTTCATTTCCATTTGCAACGCCATTACAACTGATGTTCTACAGCCCTTTGTCACAGCTATAAAAGTTAAAAATGTATTTAAAAAGCAAAGGAAAGAAATGCCAGCAAAGTTCAAACAGTCATATAACATGACTCCATGAGCTGAGGATTTATGAGCAGGACTGAATAACATGAAGCCCCCGTAAAATTCAGGCTGCCAAATAACTAAATTATTTGCCTACTGGTTTGGCTACTGGGTCTCAGGAATCTGCTGTATTACTGTTGAGATGATATCTGAAGCATGGGTAGCTGTAAGCACAGGGACGAGGCACTGATAACACAGAAAAGCTCAGGACCATTGAATCCACTTCAAACACCATACTGAGGAGTTTCACAAGAAAAATAACCTATTATATGCGAACCATATAAGTGGTTTGTGAATGTAAGTGATCTGTAAGCATAGTAAATCACAAAAATGTAATTGAATCTCTCTCTAAGCAACAACTTCAAAGTTACTAGCATGTGATATGTATTTGCTTACCACTAAAGGCCATTACAATTTTCTTAGCTTTGCCTCTTTAGTTTGCTGCTTGTACTAAGCGACATATCAATTGAAACATGGGGGAAAAAAAGTTTATTCACTCTGAGGATATGTGTTTGTGGCTTCTTTTAAAATCAGTTCTCTCAATTAGGTATTAGAGGGAAAATAAAATAGTGTGTGTCTTAACAAGAACTCCAAGGACTTGCAATATGGTTACTTATCTGAGAATCTTAAATAATTGAAGTTGAATTGATATTCCACTATACTTCAGAGAAAGATAAACCTGGAACAAAATCAAATAATCCCAGCACTCCAAGGTGTAGCAGTCAGAATTCTGCTATCAAATAAACCCAGTTGAGTGCGTTTAGAACACATTTGAGCCAAAATAATTGTTTAAATAACTAGTCAATTCTGGACAAGAAAGATTAGGAGTCTTCCTTGCATTATCATCTACACATACATAAAATACATTTGAAATTACAATTATCCATTATCCACCTTTCAAAAGCACACTGGCTACCAGCTACAGGGAAACGAAGCAGCAAGTTGCGTTCCTCAGTTATACTCAATTACACCGAAGTATGTATATAAACACACGTAACGCTTGGAAGAGTTTATCCATTTACAGATGTAACATATTGCAAACTGCTCATTTTCCTGAACAGATGGCTGTAACGGCTTTTTCTGCAGCATAAAAATGATCCTACAAGAGAAGCTGCTTTCTGCTGCTAATCCAAAGATAGGCACATCAAGAACAACAGTGAGGAAGAACTTCCCATTCAGTTTGTGCAGTCACAATGCAACCAGAAGGTATACTTACTACAAGTTGGCTCAGGGCTTCTTAGCAGTGTGAGAAAAACTGAATTTATCTACTACACAGGAATGTTTCTGGGGCCACGTTGAGCCCAAAACTAGGACAGAGCTTTAATGTCAAGTTGGTCTGTCAGGTAGGACAGGAGCAGAAGAAATGGAGCAACTGATACTGCCGCAAGCAGTTGCTCTCTCACTTTATACTTGCTCCCCCAACATGGTTGACCCCTTGCGCAGCAACAACCAGAACTCCTACGACCTCTGAGGACTCTGATATACAAGGAGCAGCTTGACCACCCTCAGGAGGCTCCTGAGCAATGGCCAGCTTTGCCTGCCGACTAGGAGCCAGTCCTAAGTTCACTTCGTCTACAATGGAGGTTCTATGACAACAAATCACGCTTGCACCACTATTTTAAGTTACAGCATGAACCTTTCTCGCTTTCTTCTCATTCACTCACTTGCTATTTTCTTTTAAAGATCCTTGATCAAATGTTTGAAGTCACCCATGTGACTTAGGCCAAGCACACATTGCCACTGTTTCAGCTAAATCAGCAAGGGATACGATCACATTGCATCTCCAACTGCAGGCACCAGAAAATCCTCAAGGAGAAGCAGCTCTGCCAGCCAAATTATATTGCTATTGGAACTGCTCGTTTCTTTCCTAGATTCATTTCTACTGGCTTAGTCTGACTTTCCTCTACAGAGCTATATCCTGCTCCCTATTGGGAGTACTTCGCAATCACAGTACCCCCATACCATGATAGACTCAGCCCTGAAGAATCCAGTAGCTATTTTTGGTATCAAATTGATTCATAAAAGAATTGCAGCATGCTGTCAACAAAAAGTCCTATCAGTGCCAAACGCACCACTGGTGCCAGAGCTTCACCATTCATCTGCTGGCATTTCCATGCTCCACAGGAACAGTGCCCTACCAAGCTACCAAACCTGGGTCCTAATGTGTGAAACAGTGCAGCCTCACACAGATGCTAACCTGGGCCCTGGAAGCAACACAGCTTTGTCAGCAATGTTATAGTGGAGCTACATCCTCCTGACACAATGCCAAGGCTTTGCCTTAACATCACTTTTGAAAACAAGCTCTAGGAATCCAAGCCACCAAGAGTTTTCAAATGTTTCTCTCCCTCAAGAATTCTTGGGACGTAAGAAACATCGCTGTTGCCAACTACTAATACAGATGAGAAACAAGATACTTGGAATGTCTTTTATAAAACTTTCTCTCTTACAATATTGTCTCTTAAGCTCTTCTAAAAGGAACCTGTGAGTATACACCACAGGAGTTATGTCTTCCTTGTGAAATCTGCAAGTCATGATCAGTCTTTGTTAGCATATACTGACAACAAAAGGGTAAAAATTCAGCTCTGCTAGTTTGGAGGTGGAGGGAAGGGGTTCTCAGTTCCTAAGTAATGCACACAAAAAAAGGTCTCACATCATCAATATTGATGGAAGTCCTACTGCCAACCGCCACACACAAAGAACATCATAACAACTGCTGATCTTGACATCGCTGCCTGGTAGGAGAGCATTTCATGAAGTTCACATTAGGCAAGCAATAACCCTAAGATTTGGGCACATATTACACAGGGCTTCACCTCCATTCATCCATCTTTAAAGGACAAATTTATACAAATTGCAATAAAGTAAATGAACCACCCACTGCAGTTGCTAGTTAAAATGACAGAGAGAAAACAATGCAATAAGCCAGCAGTGATGGCACTCAACGGAGAAGAGATGCAAGGGGCTGGTATTGAAGTCCCAGCCAGATGTTTCCACTTCACAACTGCAATAGTTCTGGTCACATTATCTAAGGCATGGTGCTGTATGAATTGAAAGTTTAAAGGCATTCCTGGGCTTTCTCTCCAAATATGTAAAACTGATAATTCCTTCCCCTACCTGCCCTCTGCTGAATATGATTATTCTTCAAACAGAAATTTATCAACTCTCTTACACTGTTTATTAAAAGACAGCTGCAAAGCATCAGGAAGATTACATAGATAAGGAATAGTAATGCAGGGTCACCATGATGTAATAGTCCACTTTAAATACTGGTGGAAGACCTCAGAAGAAGACAATCTTCACCCTAAGGATAAATTGCAGCAGCAAAAGTGAAGCACAGAGGAAAGAAAACAAGCATTTCACTTGAGCATAGCTTAGGTAGATGTCCAAGTTGCTGGTTTGTTTGAAATACTAATACTTGCAAGCTTTATAAGCCTAAGTAAGAGAGCTGTCAACACTTCGCTCAGAAATGATGCTTAAGAATTTTGGTAAAAATAAAGGTGTGAAGCCAAACTGCAACATCTGGTTGTACCTATCATTCCCTCCACACTAGCTGTGCCACCTGCACTTGACTGACAAGAACGTGTACTGTCGTGTTCTTGGCCTCACTTGGTAGAGTGAGGTAGAGACAGAAACATCAAAACAAGCCTCCTCAAACTCCTTATGCTCATGGAAAGATTGATATTTCCTAAGAGCATAGAAGAGTAGAATTCCACAGAGAAGCCTCAGTAGATATCCCATGATGCCAAAAAGGATCGATGATAACTAAACTAGGTTCCAAGTATCCATGAGAGCTGCCAAGAACTAAAGAAAACACAAAATTGAGAACACACTACAGCCTGATCATTGCTCAGAGCACAAACCAATGTCTTCCCTGTTCAAGTATTTATATCTTCATCTTAACTTTAAAAGGATAGCCATCAGGCCCTATACCTACATATTTTTATAATTAACAATATGCATGTTGACAGCAACCAAAATGCAACTGTACCAATAGAGGATACTCAGATTGGTCTTTGAATACTCCAACCATACAAGGCATTTAATATGTACTCTGTGTTTATCTGTGTCTTATCCCTGATCTGCATTGATCCAGTGAAAATAGGTCCAACAGTCAATTTTTTCATAACTTTTCAAAAATTATGTCATCATGATTTCATATAACTACTTGTCAAATACATGAACGTCCTTCAGTCTACACAAGTGTGAGGGGACGCCAGACAGTAGAGATTTGAAAGACTTTTATGAGTATGGAACTCAAGATCCTAAATTTTGTTCCTCTTAACTAGCAGAAGACTTGTTCTTTTATTTTCTTCTCCAGTGCGAGCAGTCCCCATAGGTAAAGGTGCTTGCAGTGATAGATCTTTAAATGCTTCTTCACGTAGAGCTGTGGTATCAAATCCAGCCCTGGAGACCTATGGAAAAGATGTACTAAAAAGTTCTAAAAGATTCTGAAAACATATGCCCTTTTGAAAGTATCTTGCTGTTTCAGTCATAAGCACTGTCTGCAATTTACAAACATTATAGCAATTCAGATCTGACCCAGTGAATGATGTATGACATTCTTTATGCTGTAGAGCCAAAATGCAAATTTTACCTATAATTTCTGCCCTTTACAAAAATTGGGTTATGCAATAACCAGGTGCTTGACTGCTGTTGCACTAAATCTGTAATGACATGGAATACACAGTTACACCATTTAGTGTTCTAAATTGCTTCAACTTTGGAGTAAATACATCAACAAAGACTGAGCTGGGATATTAAGTTAAAGTAATACATCAAAGAAAGATATTAATTTGCTGATGTTACATGAAAATTATTTCTACATTTCACTGAAGAATTCTTCAAATTATTCACTTGTGTAATATATTATTAAATGAAGCACATAAAAAGAGACATCTTAAACATTAACTTAATTGAAGGTAGAAATAGCATGGACAAAGATTTAGTACTTACTGGAAGAAAACTCCAATTTTTCTCATGAGATTTTTACCATAAGCTGGAAAGCCTGGCATGAAAGTACATTTCCTACCTGAATTACACTTTGTGCTGGCTCTTAATTTTCCCCTTTTCAGGAACATGGGCATTTTGCAACATGTTAAGAAAACTGTTTCAGTCAAGTGATTACTGCAGCATTTCTTATTTAGCTACTACTGCAGATATGAAGTTCCAGCTTGCTTTTTCCATTCTCTCTCTAAGCAGCTATGTTCTTTCCATCTATGGTAAGACATATCTATGACTGTATTTTTCAACATAGGCTTCTGCCAAGATTATGCTTCCAAGTGAGATACGTTGCCTAAGAAAAATCTCAGAGCAGTCTGAATATACCTGCATCATGCTAGACAATGGTACTGCAAAGGAGCTCTTTAATTCTCAGTCACTGACACTCCGACATCTGACAAGATGCTGTATGGCTACAGTCAAATTGCACTAGGTCTTCAATACAGTTAATGCGGGCAAATTGTCTGATGAGAGTAACTTAGCCTGAAAGGGACCTCAGTGATAGAGGGGGTCTCTATTTCCAATCCCTAGCTCAAAGCAGGTCCAGTCCAGGTGAGTTCTGGTCTCCAAGGACAGAGATCCAACCACTTCTCTGGGCCTCTACTCCAGTGTTTGACCACCATCTCTGTGAACAATTTATTGTAATTTTCCTTGTTGCAACTTGTGCCTTGTTGCCACTTATACTACCACTGTCACTCCAAGAAGAACCTGGCTCCATCTTCTCTATACTCTCCTAGAAGATGACTGATGAACGCTGACCAAAGCTTGTTCTCCGATCCTTCCAGGACTCCCCTTGACTTCACTGACTGACTTAGCTGACGTGTATCAGAAGGAGGTCTGGTTAATTCAGTTACAGCAATTTCAGACAAAGAAGGAAAAAGATCGCTGCCATTTCCTGCATGTTATGGGCAGAAGACAGGCTTTAGAAAACCATAGTTACATTAAACAAACAGCATACACCAACTGGGAGCTGCATCCATAAATGACTTTACAGGAAGTCGTTTGCAATGCATGACCACTTTGGCTGGTCAAACCCTACAAACAAAACTCAAAGCTCTTGAACATCTCATTAACACATTGCCTACGGAGTAACTATTAATAGAGAAAAACATCTTTTATGGGGGTGTAGTACTTCCCATGCATTCCTTAAAGGGACACTCAAGAAAAGTAAAACAAATTAATGCAAGTTTAGTCTGGGTTGTTACAATGATGTTTCTGAGTAGGAAGTTGGCTTAGTAGAATACCGTGATAAATAGGGAGGATTCTTTAAAACTTTATCTTTTACTCCTTGGTATTTTTGAATTTCTGAATAACTCCTTTCAGTCAGTAAACACATTTGAACTCAGACATATGGTATCTGGAGATTTTTATTTTCCCCCCTCAGAATTTTGTTCAAAAGACTGCACTGAGCAAATTAAATATTTAAAGTGGCTTTTACCTTCTGATTGTTCAAAATGGGTTATAATTTCTCTCTGCTGTATTTTAAAATTAAAACTTTAATTAAAATTGCTGTGCAATTTTAAAGGTATTAATCTTTCTTGTTTCTTCAGCTTATCTGCTGCCCTTTACAATTAGTATTTCTTATTGCATGAAACTTAGCAGTTTGCTAGAAAAATTACTGGTTTAGCTTCAACCTGATGTCCAAAATGAAAACAATTCAAATCTGCCCATTATATAAAATTGTTTGGGAAAGCCAAAAGAAGGTTAGAAACGTATTATTGATATAGACTCTAGAAAAGGCTCTTAGTTTGTTAACAGTATCACAGTTTTCTTATTTGCCATGTAGGTTGTAATTTTTAACTTTGCTGGAACCTGCATGCCTGATAGATGCTGGCCTTCCCTCTCCTTAGTACTTAAAGCAATAACCAAAAAGTCAGCTCAGATCAGAAGTTGTCTTTTCTATAGCCTTATCTCTAGTATTTTCATCTTTGATTTCTTACCTTTGAAATTTCTTCTCTGCTTTGTATTCTTTTCAAAACAATAGCCTTGAACTCCCCTAACAGCAAGATAAAAGCTCCAAGACATCGAAACTTAATTTTGTTCTCCCCATCTACAGAGAATACTACCATTAGAACTAGATAGAAGGTCACAGAAGTTTCCTGCCAAAAAAGTGGAAAACGTTTTCTCAACAACACCTTTAAGTTTAAAAAAAAATTAAAAATTATATTTCTGATTATACTAGGTTTAGTCTAACAAAGGTTAAAAGGCCACAAAGTCATCTTTTTAATCTGACTGCAGGAAAACTCAAAATATTTTGCCCAAACATCACTCCAGATCTCACCCAGTACTCACGCATTTCAATTTTTGCCATGAAAAAATAATTTTGTTTAAACCATACCATCTGCAGGGGTATATTTCAGGAAATGTTAATTCTTCGTTTATAATGACCTAAAGGCAAGGAACCTTTGATATTGCCCATCAAGCACCCACAGGCTGAAAACTCCTAAGCTGACAGACCAGGCACCCCAAACAGGAGGGCCTCATCCCTATTCTGTCATTCCGATGTCATTTTCATTTGCAATACCAAAAACACAATAGTGCATACATATATCAAACAATTTGTAAAACTGCATTACTTAACTAACAACCAGCAGTCAGTTAGCTCACATGAGAACAAACCCAAGTGTTTACAGCAAAGGAGAAACCATTTCAATCTAAGCATGGCTTAGCCAGTTGTCTGACCTTCTCTTACCTGGTCTAAACTGGCAGGAACTTAGCACTGCATCAGCAAAATCAGGACCTGCCATCAAAAGAAACTGAGCAGTTTCTATTTAAATAGTACAATATGTTTTGTTCTAAGACGCTGAAAGAGGCTACTCAAAGTGTAAGCTGATTTAAGCTACCTCAATGCAGAATGCCAAACTGCATCTCAGCTTCTCAACCATTCATCTCTGCATAGCCAAGAACCTGACATCCCCAAACAGTAAATAACTCAAAGACCACACTGTTCTTCACCTTCCCCATCTGTTAATGAGGACAGAGAATTCCTGCTTCTACCGTCATCTGGTGCTGTTAGAAGACTAGCCTGGGGAAGCTATTGATGTGTTCTTCACTGTTACACTTTTTTACGTTGTTCTAGCCTCACAATACACTTTCTAGCTGCACACTTTCTGCTTTCTTTTCCTTTCACCAATCACCTCTGTAAGAATGTCCCATCGTACATAGCTGTCATTCAAGGTCAAACCACACAGAGCCAGGCAAATCCCTTAGATAATTAAGTTTGGCTTGATATAGCACTATGACTATCAGAACTCAAACATCTGGGTAATGCAATTCATGGTGGAAAGGGTGTAGAAAATAGAACCTACATATTAGTTGGTAGCTTGTTGCACTTTAAAACTATTAGGACTTACTTGTGCCTGTCCAGTTCATTCCTACTACCACTCAAATAAGCAAGATCACAAATGCTTATATACCCCAGTCTGCTTACAAGCAGACCACAAACACACCTGTGAGTATGGGGTTTACCAGTGACCCAGAGGGAGAAAGCAGCACCTCTGGCTAGCTGTCTCCCTGCTGATCATGGGGAGTCAAGGTAAACATCTGTTCTACAAACTACATTTTAAAATAAGGGAAAATATCTTCAGTTGGAAGGCAAACTCCACAAAGTACTTCCTTGTGCCATAGCACATTGCCCTTCACAGAGTTTGTGCTTACCCAAACAACAACCTTTACGATTTCCTGTACTCCACCTCAGGTCAACAAATTCTTAGGCAAAAATTGCTGCACTGGCTCCTACTTCATTAATTCTAAGTCAAAACACAGTCCCCATAGCAAGCAATGAAGCTCATTTACCAATCTGCTGCCTGTAGGACTCAAAGATGACCTCCAAGTAATCAGAGAGACAGCCAATGACCCTGCCTATTCAAAAAAGAATGACAGTCTTTCCAAACCACAGAGGGTAAGACTTTAGTAAGCCCTTCTTCCCTTTTTGCCTGAAAAAAAAAGCCCAAACCAAAACCACACAAAACTCATGTCTTCAGAGAAGATACTACAGGGCCTAAATGCACAGTTGCTGTGACTCAGAGCTCCTGTGAAATTGGGGAGGGGTTACTCTTCTTGCAGTAGCCAATGTTCTGCCCCAAAGGTAAGATTTGGGATAGTCATTTTGTCCTCTACTGTCAATACAGTAGCTGTACCCATATGCTCTTTGGTTGGAAAAGAGGTATATGGCACAACTTATAGCTCATCTTGCCCATAATCAAAACAGACCAACTGCTTCCTTTTTGGAGTGACAGTGAGGTTTGAGTGGTTGGGAGTTCCACACCCAACCCACAGCCAGACTGACCACAATCACAATCCAGAGCCAGAAGCTTAGATCTGATACAGGCAGTATTTTGCCAAAGAAGGTATTTTGTGCAAGGAAAGAACAAAATACCCAAAATGCGCCTTTTAATGCCCTTAGCTCAATTATTCTACAGTGTTTAGTGGGACAGCTATTGTCACTGTGGCAATAGCACAGTCAAGGAGGACCACAAAAGCCCTGGAAGAAGAAAGAAAATGACATAGACCATTAGAGATTGGTTAAGAACATAGCAAGGTGTTCCTGCCCCAAAACATCCCCTTAGTGGGACTTCATACACTTAACATGCTGCAGGATTGAGACTCTTGAGAAGACAGAAGCCAGCATTCCCCCTCAAAAAAACCACAGTAAGCAGCAGTTCTCATGTAACCCTTTTCAAAACTGTCTACCTCTGACCTTCCCTTTGTATTTTTTTTTTTTTTTTGCCAAACTTACCACTGCCCTTCTGTCCCATCTCCACTTTGGCCAGCTTCCCAACCTTTTTTGGCAGCACTGCAATGTCACTCACATTGCCAGCTATGGACAGCTGAGTCTGCTGCTCTAGAATGAGATTTAATGGATGAGAGGTGGAACGTAGAGGACGCATACAGTGTGGCACTAAAGTTCTCTGTCTCCAACATGAACAGATGCTTTTTGAGCTGTAATAGGATTCATACAGCTGGCAAGAGAAAGAAGAAAGTAGATCTGGACTGCTGAGTCAAATGTATCCAGTACACTTCCCTGCACAAAGTCTGCAGCTGCTCCAAAAAGGGTGATGATAACTACAGCTGATCATAATTATACCAGGCCCACCTATCTTCACTCAGAAAAGGGAAGACATCTCTCTGCACTTCCCCTTCAGAGCAACAAGGGACAAAACTTTATTAAAGGAGACATTTTCTGTGCCACTCAAAGATAAAATATTCTTTCCATGAGATTTTGGTCCCATAAGGTCAAATCAGAAAGAAGAAATATCACTCGCTGGCCAGTCACAAGCATGCAATAAAAATGGAAATCAATTTTTATTGAAGAATGTTGTTTGCTACTTAAATTTTATTGAACAGCAAATACACTGAGCACATTACCACCTTCTTCATGGACATTCTGCAAACGCAGGGAGAGACACAAATACCCATTACATAAAGTACCCATTCAAAATCATTTGCTCAGTTAAAATCATTTTATGGCTACACAGTGGCATTTCCCTAGCATTTCTGCAGGATTCCAGTGGCTCTCCAAACTGGAGCCTTCTCTCACTTACCAAGGCGTTCCAGCAACTTCTGTGAGAGTATTAACCCTAGCAGAGCTGCTGCACACTGAGAAAGTAGATGAGACCCTTACAGTAAATTTGCAACACACATATGGAAGTAGTAACAACATGTCAGAGGAAAGACTTGCTTTCAGTAACTGTTTTTCAACCAGATAAAAATAACTTTATGCTCTTTTTATGTTAACATTCTTTGATTAAAAGATAAGCAGTACAGGTACACAGATTTCCAAGACCCCTAAAATGCTCTCAGGTGATATCCTAAGGCTGAAGTGTTGTGAATCTTCCATCACAATTACATGCAGCTTGCACTACCAAATGCTTTGCTCTTTGCAATTCCCTTGATTATAAAAGCAATTGATTTTTCACCTAATTTTAGATCCTTTACAACCCTGTAAATTGCATTAGTAGATTGGAACATAAATCTTTACTGTTCAGGATGTTTTTCCACCTAAGGAGAAGTCTAACGAATCACATCAAAGATTGCACTTGAACAGTGAAGCATCCAGACAAATATTTAAAAAAACAGGAAAAACAACTTTGCTTTGTATTATCTAGTGTCTGAAAAAAACCCAAACATGCTTCTAAAACTAATAGAGCTGCACTGAAGCAGTTGTTCTACATGTCTTCCCATCAATTACATCATTGGAGAAGGAAGAAATTCCAGTCCAAATTTTGTCTCAATTTAAAACCTACTCTAAAGCCTACTGAATTCAATGTAAAGAAGCGATTTACTTCAAAAAGCCATGGAGGCCCCGTAGCCACTTGCTTTTCCAACATTTGATCTTTGGTGCAGGAAAGCTATGGAATGAGTCATCTACAAACCCATTTGTTCTCAAAGAGTGGTAAAATTGCCTCTAAGATGCCAAAGGCCCCCCTGTTGCAGGATTGTCACAGAAAAAAAAAGCATATGATCACTTTGTAAAAGACACTGTCAAAACACACACAAACTAGAAGGCTCAATTAAGTCCACACGGCATATTTTGTTCTGGCATTTCCTGATCCCCAAGTGCTTGGCTTTGCTTTGAAAAGAGGGGGGAGCTACATGAAATATGTCAGTTATTTAGAAACCAAACCATAAGCAGACAAGCCATTCCAATAAACAATTGGTGGTAGCAAACACTCACAGACATCAACAAGATGGAGGGGGTTTTATTGCATAGATATCTGCCTTTCAAGCTGAAGCAGAATGTCACAGCAGCAGTAGACTTTGCTGTCTACTGGAGGCCACAGCAAAGTAAAGGCTGTGACGAAATACAGCCTGTGGCAGTGGACTCTGTCTGCACAAAGGAGCTTTGCTCATCCACTTTCAGTTCATGTCACATGGGAGAGCAATTACTCCCTAATGATGGTTGCTGGCATAGGCATACAATACTCAGATCTTTGTAGCAAGTACAATAAATGCACAAGTTCTTGTGCCAGAAAGCACAGCAAGAGCAGCAGAGGTGATGGGAGGCAAGCACTTGGTTAATGAATGTTTTTTTTCATTGGGAGCTCTGCTATAAATTATAGATGTAGCACAACTGAAAAAGAAAAAAAAAAAAACCTCAAGTCCCATTCCAGATTGTAGCACAGCTACACACTGCTCCTTTATTCATCCTTCCTGTTTTCTGCCACCTCTGTCTACCCTGTCTCTTTCCTACCCTTAGCTCAGTCTCAATTTTTGCTCTTCATCTGGGCTAAGACCACCAATCTTCTACCAAAATTCTTTGTTCAAGTAGTTACTGGCCTTGAGAGCTTCTCAACCCACTCTGCTCTCCCTACCACAACAGTTTGGGTTTTGGTTTTTTTTTGGAGGGGGGTGGTGTTTGGTTGGTTGGTTTTGGTTTGGGGTGGGGTTGGGGGAGGGAGCCGGTTGGTTGGTTGGTTTAAAAAAGAAAACCTTCCTCACCTTTGCTCCCCCCATCCAAGTCATCTTGCTCAGGAAGCTCCCTATCATGCTCCTAACTAACCCTTTAAGCCTGTATTTCTTGTATCTCAGCTCAGTCCTCCTCCTTACCACTCTTTTTCACAGCAGCAGTCTCTTCCCTGCTCTCACCTCCTCATCCAAGCTCTTTCCAAATCCAACCAAATTGTTGTCTGGCCCATCCAATTTCCTTGCCTGGTCTATAGCTCTCCTTCCCTTCCACCAGAGGCTGATCTGTTTGTTTGTTTCTCTTCTCAAACACAGCTCTTGCTCCATTTTGCCAGGAGAGGAAAGATCAACTTGAAGTAGAGAGACTGGGTGCTAGGGAAGCAGCCACCACACAGAAAACCTGATCTGACCCTGTAGCTCTAGGCTGAAGTATGTTGAGTGGCTCTGACGCAAAGACACATATGCAGCATGGTGAGCAGTCAGAGCGATGAGACACCCTGGCATACTTGACAAAGGTTCAGATTTGATGGGCTTCAGTCTAGTCTATAGCAGTTCTTCTATACACCTATTTTTAACTGATATTCTTTGGAACAGAAGATTGAAACTCTGCCAAATTTCAATTCCTTCATCTACAACACAGAAAATCTAGTTTTGTTCAAAGAAAAGACCACTGTATTTTATTTTAAAAGTATAAAAATGTTACTTTCTTGGAACCTTACTTGAAGGATGTTTTGGCTTTCCTTTGCAGTTAGGAGGTTGCACATGGTATGGAACACAAATTCCAGCATAAAAATTTATCAAAGTCAACAAGCAATTCAGAATGGAGTATTGTAGCGTGAACTGTCAGATGACCTTAACAATAACTGGCACTATGCTCTTCCCTTTAGTGTAAAGGGATGCAAAACAGTGTTTCAGCTTCTTTAAGATCACAGGTACTGAAGACAAAGTGTTATGAAATCTGCAGCAAGAAAAGCATACATTCTGAAGAAAACAAATTATGTTTTAGGTTAACATCAGGTTATGCCTACATTACATTAAGAGAGACATTTGTCTCCCCCGACTCAACATATCAGAAGATAACCAACCCCCTGAAGCTTACCAGTATTTTCATTCTTTAAAACAACATTTAAATGAACTTTCAGCATTCACCAAGATGAACTTCTGCTGGCATTACTGCCTGAAATAATTTCATGTGACTCATCAATTTGCACAGGACACTGTGAAAGGCTCTCCACATTCTGAAGAAATTAAGTGCTTAATTTAATCCACATGTCTTTCTCTGGGTTTATTTTAATTATTCATTTATCCATGAGAACAGAAGGTTGCAGGTCTGGAGTTATATACAGACATAGAAGTGGTGAACAGGACAGAAGGCACTTGCCATGTTTATTTTGCTGGGCTAACTCAACACCTGCATGAGAAAGCTGTCAAGATACTCTTTTACCCCCACTCTAACTCCAAAAAAAAAAAAAAAAAAACCACCCCACCCACAAAAAAAACCCCACTAACTCAGTCAAGCAATCACATTGTATAAAAGCACAGGAATTGTCACAAGTTTCTGTAATGGCACCTGGCAGCTCAATCAGTACCTCTCAGTCCAGTTCACACACTTATCCACTGAGAAGCACTGAGTGATCCATCAGTCCAGTGGGGCACATATCATATCAAACAGTGGCAATAGGAGCTATCTAAACCCTTCACAACCACGGCATAACTCAATAAATCTTTTTAGTGTCAAGGTATTTGACAGTTTGGCTTCTTCACAAAAGTAAAAAGGAGCAGCTCATCCAAATAGTTTCATCATGGATGGCCCTGGCAACATCCTCCCTGTTAAAGAGCTGGCCAAGAGGACAGACATCTTATTCATTCACAAATACTCAGTGAGCCGTAATATTGGTTCTCACAGATATGTTGCAGCATCCTTCAGAGGCCATGACAAGAGATGTAAAAGAAAAACGTGAATTGTTTGTTAGAGACTGTGTTGTTTTTTTCCCTTAATATTACATTTCACCCACTGAATTCAGCAGTAGACTTAGCAGGACACTGCCTGACATTTTTAAAAAATGCAATCAATTATGAAAAGTCAAACTGTTGAGAAAAATTTATCCCACACTGAAAATATGAATTTAGTGACTCTCTCCAAGCTTTTAAGGTAGTCTTGTTATTATCCACATAATAATGTCCAGGGGCATAACAGTGTCCAGAGGCACCAGACCATTGTGTTAGTCACAATGGAGTAAATCTGTAAGGGGAAAAAAAAAAAAAAAAAAAATAACTGCCTTGACCTTATCTAAAGTTTTCTGATGTAAACATCTGAAATCCACTCTTTCAGCCATTGGTGTTTGTCCAGTAGCCTCCTTTTACAGTGACTGAAGGACAAACGTGATTCTGGCCTCTGCTCTCAAGTCCACTCCTACCACAACTGCTAACCCACAGAGCTCACTTAGACTATCACAGGCTGCTCTTCTCACACACAAATCAAAGCAAGCATATTCTTGGATGATCTGGATCCCCTTCCCAACAGCTGGGAGGGACCCTCCAGTTCTAGCTCTCCCAGGGGCTGGCTGCAATGACCGAAATCCAGAGCAAATCCTGGGCAAACACATGGAGAGAGAAGTGGAAAGGGCAGGTACCATTCTTGGGAACCATGTAACAATCCCTTTTCCTTTTGAAACCTCTGTGAAGTTACCTGTTCACACTTACACTGAGAAGATTATTTCTTCTTTATTTGTGTACAAAGAGCAGACTATGAAGTTATGGCTAAAAGTGTAGCCCTGCATCCACATGCACTCGTACTTGCTATATCTTCTTTCATAAGATCAGCTGTTTTATATATGAAAGTGTTAGCAGCTCCTTTCACCTGAAGTGAAAGGAGCCTTATCAGCACAACTGTGGCCAGGTTTAAACCTTTATGCAAACAAGTTTTGCCTCAAAGAATCTAATTCCAATCTCTTTATTGCTCACCTAAGGCATTTATTGCACTTGATAGGCTATGAAGAAGGGCAGCCAGATTGATCCCAAGATTATAGGATTGGAACTAATGGGAACTGTTATAAAATTTTAATATATGCCATCTTCCAGACGAAAGGAGACTCCAGAGGCAACTGAACTTTGAGTGCAGAAACCTTAATAACATGTCAACAGTGGAGTTACATTTTCAATACAAAAATGAATGACAAAATTAGGGAGATTGCACTACAGTTGTACTGTATAGAAATAACTCTCAAAGGAGAGGTTTCTGCTAGACTTAAGTGAATTTATGGGTTATATAAAAGACTGAAAAAACACAGGGCCAAAAAAATGCTGATATAGTTGCCATTGATTTCAAGCAAACCTGTGCCAAACAACAGAACTCTTTTCATAGCTGATGCAAGTGTCATCTCATCTTAACTTCTGATTATACACCCACAGTATTGACACTCTTTTTAGCAGCACAGCCCTCCTTCAATTTGTACCTTTTCATTCACAATGACTATTAAGAGGGGGAGAAAAGCAACCGCCTGCTCTAAATAAGCAGTATATTCTTCACAAACCAGAATTTTATGGAAAACAAAGTTATTTTAAATTAAATTTACCAAGCAGTTTTGGCAGAGAAAAAAAGGTGGAGAGTCAGAGTAACTTAAAATTGCAAGGGACCTCTGGAGGTCATCTGGTCAAACCCAAAGGAGGCAATATTTAAAAAGTTTAAAAGCCTAATTTTAAAATCTCAGAACCATTTTGCAGGTGAAACGGTATGTGATTGATGACGTGTTTGTTTTCCAAATTTGCCTTTAAAAACATGCACAGAAAGTTGGTACTTTCAAACTGATCCTGCCCTATTTTATTCCAATTGCTCTGTTCAGAAAACATTCAGCAGTGTTATTCATCATTTCCCAACATCTCTTGATTATGTAGCTACCCAGACTTGCATGCACAATGGCTTTAATTCTTTCCACAACAAATTTAAATACTCCTCTGCATCTGATAGTAGGAATGGTATTTAAAAAAAAAAAAAAAAAAAAACAACTAACCAAATACCATGATCCTCAAAAATGTCCTTCAACAAGTAATTCAGTGTCTTCAGAGGAACAGCATTCAAGAAATGGATAAGCTTCAGAAAGATCAATACTTCTGTTCGCATTAAGAGTATTTCTTATCTAGCTGCTGTACAGAATATGCTCCATAGCATTGCGCAGTACACCCAATGGCTTTATTAAAAATTCAGAATATAATATGAAAGTTTACTGATACTTTTTCTGGTGTTTGAATTTGCTACGAATATAAGTGTCTGGCACCCACCAAGAAGGAGTCGGCAACTGACTTGTGGTAGTAAGCGAATTACAAAAGCCTATATAAAGCATAGCTGTCATTCATAACCACCATATGTTTAAAGTAATACTGACCTGGAAAATACTTAATGTATTAGACCTACTAATAACTGGAATACTCAACCTTTTACTACAAAGTCACATCAAGACAACAGTACTGAAAAAAGTGCATTAACCTTACAGTCACGCTTGAAAACATTCCTTAAAAAAAAAAAAATCATAGCATCATAGAATGCTTTGGGTTGGAAGGGACCTTTAGAGGTCATCTAGCCTAACCCCCCTGCAGTGAGCAGGGACAGCTTTAACTAGATCAGGTTGCTCAGAGCCCCAGCCAACCTGACCTTGAATGTTGCCAGGGATGGGGCCTCCACTACCTCTCTGGGCAACCTGTTCCAGTGCTTCACCACCCTCATTGTAAAAAATTTCTTTCTTATGTCCAGTCTAAATCTATCCTCCTTTAGTTTAAATCCATTATTCCTTGTCCTGTCATAACAGGCCTTGCTAAAAAGATTCTCCCCATCCTTCCTGTAGGCCCCCTTTAAGTACTGGAAGGCTGCAATAAGGTCTCCTCACAGCCTTCTCTTCTCCAGGCTGAACAACCCCAACTCCCTCAGCCTGGCCTCATAGGAGAGGTGTTCCAGCCCTCGGATCATTTTTGTGGCCCTCCTCTGGGCCCCCTCCAACAGGTCCATGTCCTTCTTGTGCTGAGGGCCCCAGAGCTGGACGCAGTACTCCAGATGAGGTCTTACCAGAGCAGAATAGAGGGGCAGAATCACTTCCCTCGACCTGCTGGCCACGCTGCTTTTGATGCAGCCCAGGATCTGGTTGGCTTTCTGGGCTGCAAGCACACATTGTTGGCTCATGTCCAGCTTTTCATCTACCAGTACCCCCAAGTCCTTCTCTGCAGGGCTGCTCTCAATCCCTTCATCCCCCAACCTGTACTGATATCAGGGGTTGCCCCGTCCCAGGTGCAAGACCTTGCACTTGGCCTTATTGAACCTCATGAGGTTCACACAGGCCCACCTCTCCAGCTTGTCCAGGTCCCATTGGATGACATCTCGTCCTCCTGGCATGTCAACTGCACCGCTCATCTTGGCGTCATCTGCAAACTTGCTGAGGGTGCACTCGATCCCACTGTCTATGTCATTGATGAAGATGTTAAACAGCACCAGTCCCAGTACGGACCCCTGAGGGACTCCACTTGTCACTGGTCTCCATGTGGAGATGAGCCATTGACCACAACCCCCTGGATGTGACCATCCAGCCAATTCCTTATCCACAGAACAGTCCACGCATCAAACCCGTATCTCCCCAATTTAGAGAGAAGGATGTTGTGGAGGACCATGTCGAAGGCTTTACAGAAGTCCAGATAGATGACATTCATTGCTTTTCACTTGTCCACTGATGCAGTCACTCCTTCATAGAAAGCCACTAGGTTGGTCAGGCAGGACTTGCCCTTGGTGAATCCGTGCTGGCTGTCTCGAATCACCCCTGTGTCTTCCATGTGCTTGAGCATAGCTTCTAGGAGGATCCGCTCCATGATCTTCCCAGGCACAGAGGTGAGGCTGACCGGTTGGTAGTTCCCAGGGTCCTCCTTTCTTCCCTTTTTGAAATGGGCACAACATTCCCCTTCTTCCAGTCCCCAGGGACTTCACCTGACTGCCATGACTTTTCAAATATCATGGAGAGTACCTTGGCAACTACATCAGCCAATTCCCTCAGGACTCTGGGGTGCATCTCATCTGGTCCCATAGACTTGTGTACATTGAGGTTCTTCAGGTGGTCTCGAACCTGATCTTCCCTTACAGTGCAAGGGACTTTACCCCCCTGGTCCCCATCTTTTGGTCCATCGATTCGGGAGGGGTGAGGAGAGAGGTTGCCGGTGAAGACTGAGGCAAAGAAGTTGAGTACCTCAGCCTTCTCCTTGTCTGTTGATACAAGGTCGCCATTCTTGTTCATTGGGGGGGTACACTTTCTTTAACCTTCCTTTTCTGGTTGACATACCTGTAGAAGCCCTTCTTGTTATTCTTTACATCCCTTGCCAAATTCAGTTCCAGCCACGCCTTGGCCTTCCTGACCCCCTCCCTACACAACCGGGCAGCTTCCCTGTACTCTTCCCAGGACACCTGTCCCTGCTTCCACTGCCTGTGCAGTTCCCTCTTACTCTTTAGTTTGACCAGCAGGTCTTGACTCAGCCATGCTGGTCTCTTCCCTTCCCTGCCTGATTTCTTACATTTGGGGACTGATAGCTCTTGTGCTCTATGGAAGGTGCCCTTAAAGATCTGCCAGCTCTGTTCCGTTCCCTTGTCCCTGAGGACCGTCTCCCAGGAGGTCCTTCTGACTAACTCCTTGAAGAGCTGGAAGTTTGTTTTTCTAAAATTTAGGGTCCTGACTGTACTCCTCGCTTTTCCCATATTCCTCAGGAGCGTGAACTCCACCAGCACATGATCACTGCAGCCCAGGCTGCCTCCAGTCTTGACATCACCGATGAGCTGATTTGCACTGGTGACCATCAGGTCCAGTATTGTGTCCCCTCAGGTAGGGGTGTCTATTACCTGGCTTAGGAAGTTGTCATCTATGCATTCCAGGAATCTCCTGGATTGCCTACAGCTCATCGTGTTGCTTTTCCAGCAAATGTCAGGGTGGTTGAAGTCCCCCAGCAGGATGAGAGTCTGCAAGCGCGAAGTGTTTCCAAAAAGCACTAGAAAGAAAAGGTATGTGCTTATACACAGCTTTGGGGTAAAGCCATGTACTTTCCTGTTCTTACCAACTTTGCACTGGTTGTTACATAAGAGATGATGATGATCCTACACTAAGTCTGTATAGCAGATATATTTCTGTCTTTGCACTGCGTGATACCATTTGCTGAGGTTTCCTGTTTACTTTCCAGATCTATTATTCAGCCACATGTGCCTGCACAATATGAGAGCTTTTAAAGCACACAAGGCCTAATTATTGTCCTAAGTCAAATAACTAAACCAGGATTACCAGAATGTTTATCCAGGCGTTTGCATTCAAGAAAGGCTGCTGGAAAACAAGCAAAACCCAAATATTCTCCAAGCAAAAGTACCTTCAGGAAATGAGCATGGAATTAAGTTTGAGGAGCCTACATCCTTTCTGTTCTGCCAGCTCTATCCTGCCAGATCTGAGAGTCACAATGAAAATTGAGAAAACCATGAAAAAGCCCTTGTCACACAATAGGCAGCAGGAAGATCAGTTCTCTGTCAGCTCTATTTAAGGCACTCCAGAGAGGGATGCAATATGTGCTGCTTATACTTAAATATGGCAAGAATGAGGGGCTAGGCAGGCATAGACAGAAATATTAATACAGATGCCTTTATTCATTACTTCTAAAAAAGTTACTTTAACAGATTGATCTGTCAAGATCACAGAGCTAAGACTGAAGTCTCCATAGCAGGTTAAAGCAGTGCTCCTCCATGTTTTATGTGTTGTTTGATGAGAGGTTGCTAAATGGATTTTTGTATTCAGCAACTCAACATAATCTCCTGGCATAATTAATTTCATTTGCACATTCTGATCTGGAACTTCTGGCAGTTCTCAACTATTTTAAACCTTCCAGCATGCTAGCACCAGTACAGTCCCCGAAAAGGATGGTAGTCTTCAAGATGACTAAACAGCCGAAGCAATTATAAGAAGTCCATAGAATCAAGCTGTGTGTTGCTTGCAATTGTTCACATTCTTCCTCCAAGTTAAACTAGAAATAACTTCTATAATGGGATATCACAATTACAGTTAAGCTACTTTGCTCCTATACCTAGCACTTACCTCCTCTTATGGTCACAGCACAAGGTGCAACAATGCATACCTCAGTATTGGTCCGGATACAACTTTGACGCAATTAGCTTTGGGTGACTGCTAAATTTTTTTTAAAAAATTTAGCACTAAATATAGAGTTAGGGACAGCTCCACACCATTTTGGTGCCTAGCTTCCCACTGATTTCCACCAATGCAGATACAGGAATCAGGCAAGTATCTAATGCCATAGATGCTTGCTGTTAGCTTTTCTCTTAGCATTAGCTTAGATCAGGGAAGGTTGTTCTGAATGATAGATCAGTGGTACAGGATTTTAGAAAGTCAAATTTAAATTCCCTGTGTAACTTCCCAACAGAGCTTCAGCAAATCACTCTATCTTATTTGTGGTTTGTTTATTTTTTGTTGTTGTTTTGTTTTTTTAATAGCCCTGATGATTAAAACTGGTAGTGAGGAATAAGACATATCCTCCAAATGACATGCTGAAAAGATGGTTCTTGATTTCAGACCTTCAGTCTTGGAGGCCACATATGAATTTACCACTTGAGCTCTCAGTAATGTGGTATTTCCAAGTCTATATTGTAACGCAGCAATAACTTTAGCCACAGTGAGCAATTCTCCAGTCAGTTTTCAGTATATATATCTATGAAAGGGTGTTAACACAAGCAGCGACTCAGAGACCTTAAGAGTGTTTTGCAGTGTCTTTTTATTGTGTGGTTTATATTCATGGTTATCTTTTTTTAATCCTAGACATCCATTCTATATCTCACCTAGGAGTTTCAGCAAGAATTTTTCCACTCTTCACAGCACCAAGCAGACAATGTGGTTCCCTTCCCCCCAAAAGGGTGCAAGCCTCTGTATTGCAGAGTCTATTGGGCTGAGACTGCAGTATCAAATACCCACAACAAATAAACTTCCCAGGATGACTTTTGCATAGCACTGTACCCTATTCTACAGAGTAAACCAGAACTGTAAAATCAGCCATATAAATCAAAACCTTGAAGACTGCATTACCTTAATAGTTGAATTTCTCATGAAAAATTGCCGAAGCATATTTGCAGACTTAGTAATTCCTTTAAAAATTGGTTTCCCATTATCTACTTACCTAAATAGCAATTTTACCCTTTTCTGATCATAGATTATTAAATTAGAATAGGTTTAACATTTTCCTCTTCCTGCAACCAAGTTCCTTGAGACTCAGGACACCAGATCATGCCTGTTGGAACAGAGTAATTCAGTAACTTGATTAAAAGGACCAGGCTGCTCAACAGATAGGCCCAGAAAAAGTCCTGTGTTGAAGCTTTCATGCACCAGCCTTTTAATTTCAGAATGACCTTCAATAAGGGCAATGATTAACTAATCACAAGGACTTGCATGAATGACTTAGGGGTGGCTGAACTTGAACTGAGAAAGCATGCACATAGATTAAATAGAAAGGATGATAACCATACACTCGTCATTTAAAAGGACAGTATCTGCTGGGATGCATACCTACCATACCAGCACTTCAGAGGTACACTGGCACCTCTTGTGGAGGGAAATAGGGTAAAACAAGGACTTTCTGGGAATTTCCCTCTGCTCTACCACTTTCAAGTATTTGCAGCGATATTTCCAGATCCCCATTTTCAAATCCCCCACTTCACATTTCCAACTTATATTCAAGATGCCCTGATTATTAATAGAGCTGCAAAGCAAGCAATGCAGTGCCAGTGCCAAGAAAAGGTCAATTTAGGCATGACCACATTGAGAATCTGATTACTGTGTGAATTAGAAGCAATTCTCCCACTGTTAATCTAGAGGCAATGCAATTCAATAGTATCGGGAACACTGCATTAGTAAGAACAGTTACTGTACCATAATATTCTATGATCATTATCTAGATGTGCTTTGAATGAGAAGAGATGCGATACCAGCACTAAAGCCATTCAAAGCATGCCATTCAAATACTGCACAGAGCTGAGAAGGTGTTTGACATATAATGGGCATTCATATGCCCATCTGACAGGGTCATCAGGGGCTCCCACTGATCTTTTGCACTCACCTCTTCTGCCAGGCAAGGGGAATTGCAGACTTTCTGGAGCAGCGGCCAAAGCAAGAACCAGGGAGGAAGGGAGATGGAAACAATTCAGAAGAAACACAGACATTTTTCAGTTTTTGGAGAGGTTTGGGGTTTTTTTTGTTTTTGTTTTTTGGTTTGTTGGAGGTTTTTTTTGGTTGGTTTGGTTTTTTAAATAAATAGCAAGTCCCTACACTTTCATGCCATCCCGGAATGAGTTACTCTGTTTCATTCAAGGATTACTGAATGGCAGCTTCTTTACATGCCACACCTAGCAGCAGCTGCCTTGCTGTATGCCACCAGCCACAGCGCACACATCCCTCACTGCAAAGCGCCAGGGACAGGCGAGCATGACCTGCGCTGCCTGCTGACAGCTAACCTGCAAGCTCCCTTCTGCAGCCTGTTACACAAATGCACAAGGAGCTCCTGGCAGCAGCAAATTCACTCCAGTGCACAACACTCATGAGCCTTCATAACAAGCACCAGCGGCCTGAAGCAGAACTCTACCTCATCATTCAAAATTCATCTTGCACGTACTCCATCTTTTAGAATTAGCCCTTTTAACAGCTCTCTCATCTCCTTTTCTGATTCATAAGCAGCATCTGACAGGGCTACGATACTCACCGAGACTGACAAACTATAACCTCGCAAAGAAAAAGCAGCCCTTCCTAAACCCACTTTTTCTTTTTAAAACACCTACCAGTCATAACATTTCTTCAGCTACTACAGTCTACATTCTGTTTGTGTTTTGCTTACACCCATTAACATAAGGAGAATTAAATGATGTACAGGAGAGGCCAGGAAAAACATTCTTTGGACTCCACGCACTTTAAACCATCCTTTTCTTACAGATGACAGATTCAGGCCAGGGAAAGTCTAAAATGGGACACTATTGCCATGTATAACACAGTGAACACGTAGTTAGTGCCCTTCCCCCCCAACACCAATGCTCCGTCTAAGAGACCTGACAAATACATTTGTTTTCGTGATGCTTCGGAAACCTTTGATGGCAACATACAGGGAGATTTCTTTGGCACTTTATCTTCCCTGTAGCCCTGTGTGGCACAGTCCCATAAACAAAATGCTGACTCTGAGGTAGGCTTGCTTGACTTTAATCAGCAAAGCACAAGGAGTGGAGAACAGAGTTGCAGAAACACTTATAGAATAAAGTGTCAAGACAATAGGGAGGAAATATACATATATATATGTATATCCACAAATCTCTTGTCACTTTACGAACTAGCAGTCTTTATGGGAGATCTGTTTTCACATTTTATTATCCAATTTACTGTAGACACAGTAACACAGAAACTAGAAATACAGGTTCTTGGATCTGTTTCTATGGCTGCCAGAGATGAGAAAATGAATCATTATAGAAGTCATTTTCTGGTTTCTTATACCATCATTGCTAAATCATCAGATCTCCCCTAGTCCAACACCTAAGCAGTGAAATGTGCCGAGCTTTTCCTCAACTTCATTTTCACCCAAGAGCTGCAAGAGTTTGTTCTTACTGTGGAAAACCAGTAGGCATATTAATTACAACAAAAGCCAGACAAGATTCAACTAGGCGAGTGCATTATAACAAATGCAGAATACAACATACATAGATTACCCAAGGCCTGACAAAAATGGCAACTTGAAATCCTCATTCTGCAACCAGATTCTCATCTTAAGGGCAGAAAGGATCACTGTGAACAAGAAGTTTGATATTCTGTATCAGAAAGGGAATAATGTTTCACCAAGTTTTAAAGCAAGCCTATGATTTATCATTGAGTGACAGGACAAACTTTTAAAAGACAGAAATTATGAATAAGACTTACAATAACAATGAATTCACTACATCCATAGTAAGTGCTTCCAAAGATTAAATACTCTCATTATTAAAACAAAAACCTTACTGCAAGACTCTGGCTTATCGAGTATGCTCAGCTGTACATAACTGGTTTACAACATTAGTTCAGTATTTTCCTTTTTTTGATATGAGCTTGAAATTGTTTTGCCAAGAGATCTGCTACTTCTTGCTGTAAATCAACTTTTTTGTAACATATTTCATGTATAGAAATATGAAAAATTAAGAATTTAAAAAAATTATTTGAAAAAAACCTTCCAGATTGCTGCTACTTTAAAGTGTGCTTGTAGTACTTTATAAGGGGGAAGAAGGAGAAGGGGGGAAAATGGAAAAAAAAAAAAAAAAAAAAAAAAAAAAAAGAAAAACCTTTTACAGCTACACTCCTATGTGGCATTAAAACCAGTGCCACTGAATCCTGTTGAGAAAAAGACTGACATTTAGTTGGGAAATATATGGCTCCTAGGGTTCAATTTGAGTGTTTTATAAAGAAAGATAGATAGCAAACGTGTCATGTCAGAAAACAACAAGCATAAAATAAAATAAAATCTGCATTTTGAACTGTGAACTGTAGTTCGGCTGCCAGAATACTACCAGTACAGTATAGTACACAGAGTGGAGGGGCGGAAACAACCACCAGCAATTAGCCATTTTGGGACCCTGGCTTGAGAAGATGCTTGGCTAGGCTTCTTGGATGTTTACAGAGATAAGTCTTTCTTACATAGATCTGCCTGCTTGAAAATAACTTAAAACTTGTTCAGCTGCACTCAGAATTATAGCAAGCTAATGCTGCATTACCTAACAAGGGTGGATTCTTTTCAAGCAGAGATTTTTAAAATAATCAAAGCCAGATGAGGTGGAGGAACCAACACTGTGCCTTTGTCTACACTCAAAAGACATTGGTGGGACCAAAATGTAAGAACTCTTCTACCATGCTCACAACAGGTATAAACCAAACCTGCTAGCAGTTTGGACCTCCTTGAGAACTTCTACGCACTTTAACCTCTTTAACCTGTATTGATGTAAAATATATGAACTGGCAACAAATCACAGGGTCTACAAAGATGTCTTCTGTAGGTAGCTGTGCTACCTGTCATTGTCCCTTCCCTACGGCTCTGGTGGTAGAAAGTACTCTCTATTCTCCTTCCAACAGGGACAGTGGGCTAACTCAAACCGACCCCCACATGCAAAGCAGGTCTCACAGATTTAGACTGAAGCAGACTAGAATATTCTTATGCTGCTTGCAGGGCTGTAGAGAAACAACCTCTGGTAACATGGCACTGGCAAGTACCAGCAAGTGACATCAACTTCAAATAGTGCAGCAAAATGAATAACTGTTTGCAACCAAAGATTTGCATTTCCAACATTCAGCTAAAGTAGTCTAAAGGAGATGCACAACAGTTAAGAGTTCAGAGCATAAATATGGAGAGTTAGCATGGCTCACCTGATTCACAGTAACTTGTAAGCCCTCCTTGACTAAGAGTTCAGAGCCTGGTATTGGTAACTTGAATCCCCTTACTAAGCTTGGAAATAGCTGATAGTATTTGGTGGGCATGGGGAGGGGATTCACTGAAGTACAGGTAAATTTAGCTCTACTGGACAACTGTAGCAACAAAGGCAATATTACCATTTACTGACAGGCTACTGGTATTCCCCCACCCTCTTGCAATGCTGAATAATTTAAAGTTGAATTAACACACTCAAATGGACAAAGAATCCTTGCACAAAGTCCCCAAATGGTATTTTTGGTTTTGCCTCTTTAAAACATCCTGGTAAAAAAATGCTAGGACATTGCACAGGAATACGCAACCTGTTAAAGCCTTTGTATAATCTCACCTTAGAATCATAGAATCATAGAATCGTCTAGGTTGGAAAAGACCTTTAAGATCATCCAGTCCAACCATTAACCTACACTACCAAGTCCACACTAAACCAATCAAGGGTAGACTAGACTAAACCATATCCTGAAGTGCCACATCTACCCGTTTTTTGAACGCTTCCAGGGATGGGGACTCCAACACCTCTCTGGGCAGCCTGTTCCAATGCTTGACCACCCTTTCCGTGAAGAAATTTTTCCTACTATCCAACCTAAACCTCCCCTGGCGCAGCTTGAGCCCCTTTCCTCTCGTCCTATCGCTAGCTACTTGGGAGAAGAGACCAACACCCACCTCACTACTACCTCCTTTCAGGTAGTTGTAGAGAGCGATAAGGTCTCCCCTCAGCCTCCTCTTCTCCAGGATAAACAACCCCAGATCCCTCAGCCGCTCCTCATAAGACTTGTTCTCCAGACCCTTCACCAGCCTTGTTGCCCGTCTCTGAACACGCTCCAGCACCTCAATGTCTTTCTGTTATTGAGGGGCCCAAAACTGGACACAGTATTCCAGGTGCAGCCTCACCAGTGCCAAGTACAGGGGGACAATCCCCTCCCTGCTCCTGCTGGCCACACTATTCCTGATACAAGCCAGGATGCTGTTGGCCTTCTTGGCCACCTGGGTACACTGCTGGCTCATGTTCAGCCGGCTATCTACTAACACCCCCAGATCCTTTTCGGCCAGGCAGCTTTCCAACCACTCCTCCCCAAGCTTGTAGCGTTGCATGGGGTTGTTGTGACTGAAGTGCAGTACCCGGCACTTGGCCTTGTTGAACCTCATACAGTTGGCCACGGCCCATCGATCCAGCCTGTCCAGGTCCCTCTGCAGGGCCATCCTACCCTCCAGCAGATCGACACTCCCACCCAACTTGGTGTCGTCTGCAAACTTACTGAGGGCACACTCGATCCCCTCATCCAGATCATTGATAAAGATATTGAACAAGACTGGCCCTAAAACAGAGCCCTGGGGAACACCGCTCGTGACCAGCTGCCAACTGGACTTAACACCATTTACCACTACTCTCTGGGCTCAGCCACCCAACCAGTTTTTTACCCAGCGAAGAGTATGCCTGTCTAAGCCGTGAGCTGCCAGCTTCCCGAGGAGGATATTATGCGAGACGGTGTCAAAAGCTTTGCTAAAGTCCAGGTAGATGACATCCACAGCCTTTCCTTCATCCACCAGGCGGGTCACCAGGTCATAGAAGGAGATCAGGTTGGTCAAGCAGGACCTGCCTTTCGTGAACCCGTGGCTGGCTGGGTCTGATCCCCTGGTTGACCTGTACTTGCCTGTGGAGTTCACTCAAGATGAACCTCTCCATAATCTTCCCTGGCACCGAGGTCAGGCTGACAGGCCTGTAGTTCCCCGGGTCCTCCTTCCGGCCCTTCTTGTAGATGGGCATCACATTGGCAAGCCTCCAGTCATCAGGGACCTCCCCTGTTAACCAGGACTGCTGATAGATGATGGAGAGTGGCTTGGCGAGCTCCTCCGCCAGCTCCCTCAGTACTCTCGGGTGGATCCCATCCGGCCCCATAGACTTGTGAGCGTCCAGGTGGCATAGCAGGTCATTAACTGCTTCCTCCTGGACTATGTGGGCTCCTTTCTGGTCCCCATCCCTATCCTCTTGCTCAAGGGCCTGAGTACCCTGGGGATGACCGGTCTGGCTGTTGAACACAGAGGCAAAGAAGGCGTTAAGTACTTCAGCCTTTTCCTTGTCCTCGGTGACAATGTTCCCCCCCACATCCAGCAAAGAATGGAGATCCTCCTTGGCTCTCCTTTTATTGCTGATGTACTTATAAAAGCATTTTTTATTGTCTTTTACAGCACTGGCCAGATTGAGTTCTAGCTGGGCTTTTGCCTTTCTAATTTCCTCCCTGCATGACCTAACAAGATCCCTGTATTTTTCCTGAGTTGCCCGCCCCTTCTTCCAAAGGTGGTAGACTCTCCTTTTTTCCCTGAGTCCCCGCAAAAGCTCCCTATTCAGCCAGGCCGGTCGATTTCCCCGCCAGTTGGTCTTACGACACACAGGGACAGCCCGCTCCTGCACCCTTAAGACTTCCTTCTTGAAGAGGGCCCAGCCTTCCTGGACCCCTTTGCCCTTCAGGACTGCCTCCCAAGGGACTTTCCCAACCAGGGTCCTGAAGAGGCCAAAATCTGCCAGTCACTAGACACCAAGGAAGAAATGGTTCCCTGACTTCAGTGGGCTCCGGTCCCATCCCTTAATGATACCTCCCCAAGTCTGACTGTGCACCAGTTCTTTGTGCCACTTAATGACCTACCCCTTAAGAGCTAGGTCTTAAACTTTAGGGTTTTAAACACCTGGTAACACCCAAACGTAAAGCTGAACTTCTAAGAGAGAGTGACAATGGTATTAGGTAAGGCTAGGAGACCACAGACCCTCTCCAACCATCACCCAACCCTAAACATGAGCTGAATCCCTCCAGTTTCCCACCAGGGCCCACACCTCTACGCAGGTCTCACCTGCACTGTCCTCCCTCCTACCACCCCCGAGCTTTCAGCTCAGCAAGCTGCACTGTTCAGCAGCATCTTGTTTCTTACCTCCAACCCAAAGCAGCTGCTTGTCTTCTCAAACAGTAATCAAAGGTGATGCTAATTCTCAACCAACCACTGCTGCAGGCACATGGTTTTAAAAATACCGTACACTATTTGAAGTAAAGGACAGGCTAACTGTGTATTGCAACATGATTTAAGTCACTGTCTTTGACATTGTTCCAAATATTCATCTGGCTGCCAGGCTGGAAAATACCAAAGCTCTAAAGGTTATTAGACTATTGTTTATGACAATGGGAGTGTGAAAGTTTGCAGTCATGATAACATATTCAACTTAGAAGAAAATTGAAGACATGATTAAAAAAAAAAAAAACAAACCCTTACACACAAAAGCTCTGACTGTCCCTTTATGCAGCTGACAAAGGAGCTTTCTTCCCTCCTTCCCTACTCCCTCATAAAAAAAAATTAATCTCAACATATAATAAAGACTGAGAGGAACAGAAAAATTAATTTAATAGATTTTTCTACATGCGTTATGTAAAGCACTTTTTAGTCTAGAAAGAGGTACTGCAGTTTACCTAAATTGACTTTTGAGGGTATTTTACTTAGGATGAATGTTTAATAGATGTTATCTCAGCTGAAGAAGTAAACAGCTCATGGAAGAGTAAAAGGTCTAAATCTCTTCATAAATAGTAATTTTTCCACAAGTGCTTCTACATGCCAAAAGCATATGTGCATTACTGAAATATCACAAGCAACTATTTCTGCCTGTCACAATTTGTTTGAATAGAAATTAATCATAATTTTGGGATCAAGCTTTCTGCTCTTTTTCTGCAGTATACACAAAATACTGCACTAATGCTTTTTTAGGGGAAATGCATATAATTGTGTGCTGGACTGGAAGTCCAAACATCCTTCTTCTGGTGCCTCACTGCCACAGATCCCTACTATGATTGCAGACAAATCACATAACCCTGCTGTCCCTTATTTCCCAGTCAGTAGAGCTGGAGTAGCATTACTTCCACTCTTTACACAGGATTTGAAAAAGCACAGCAGCAATGTTTGTGACTCATTCACCAAGGCACAGAGGAGCAACACCATTCAACATTTGTAAGAACCCATAGGCTGGTTAGACTGTCACTTCAAAGGCAGTTGTTCTTTTTAATCTTCCCTTCCTTTTCTTCCTGCTTCAATCTTTCATATTGTCTCTTCCTTCCCAGGGGGTTAAACCTGCTCCCAAATACACACCTCATGTAAGAGACCGTGACAGGGAGCCAAGGCAGTACTGTCACCCTGCATTGCTGCCCAGCCGTCCCTCACACCTGAACCCTGCTTTCCCCAGACTACCTCGGTCTCTCCCTACAGGAACAAGAACAGAAAAAGTTGAGAGTTACCACTTTTCCTGACAGCTAGTACTACCCTGTGCAATAGCAATACTGTTTGGAGTTTCCAATCAAGTTGAATTTGATGGGGGGAGTGCTACCAAAAATGTTTATTAGGAAAAACAACCCCAAAACCCCAGAGCTTCAGTCTCTCTGTCACACCAAGTTATTCATGATTTTCACTCACTTCGCTAAGTGCTCACTAAAAATTGAATGACAATCTACAGTAAAGAGTTGTTACCAGCTCCGTCTTTTGTCCAAAGGATAATGGCCCCCAATGAGAAAGAGAGATTCAAGCCCTTCCTCTAACCAAGAGGATTCAAAGGCTTTCCTCTCTCCTTCCAAACGTTAGCGCTTTTAATCCAGTTTACTAATGCTGCCTTGGTCTCTCCCACAGACTGTGTTCCCCTGCAAGTGATGTAGTCCAATACAACATGAAACCAGGCTGAAGCCAGAGGCACTGCACCTCCTCTCCCTACCGCAGCTGGCTGAGCAGGGAAGCCAGATGGTTCTCTCATCCTCTGGCCTGGCTTCAGTACAAACGTTTTACAGAAAAAGGAAAGTTTCAATCTACCCACAGAAAGTGCTCTAACCACCAGCCTGTGCACCAAAGGACCAGCAATTCTTGCTGTTGATTTTTTCAAGAACACCTATGTGTTCTGCTGCCATGAAAAGTACTTCAGATGAAAACAAAACTTTATTTTCAGGGAAGGAATATTTCATTTGACCCTCCCAAATCTTTAAGAAAAACCTTTCACTTTTCTTTCAAAATGAAAAACAAGTTAGAGAAAATTTGCATCAGAACAAACTAAACAAGCATTTGCGGTTACTTGGTTCAGTGGCCAAACAAACAAATAAAATACTTTATTCACCCAACCCTGCAAGCAAAGACAAATGTTTCCTGACACATGAAAGCCAGAAAGAAAATCTGCTTAAATCCAGGTCAATGGGTTAGAAGTATAATTCTAGAATTAGAAAAATAAGAGTTATTACACAAATCTGAAGTTATTAGAAATTTGGGGTTTTTTAAAAACTGTTTCAATCTCAATAATATGGTTAAAGAGAACCATAAACCCCTTAAAGTCTACTTTAAAATACACTAGCAGTAAGAGTTGAGTAGAACCAAGAGCTAGATATTAAATGAGTACTAAAAACCAATCCTTTCTATGTCTGAATAAAACAAAAAAAACCTTCAATGAAAGTCTTTAAGTCTTTAGAAATCATTCGTTTAACTAGAATAAAAAAAAAATCCTCATTTTTCAGATGTTTACACTTAATTTTAAGACACTGCTCATAACTTTCAGTTTTATTTCCACTTCTAACAAGAAATCAAGATGATAATACGATGTATAATGTTAGACTATGTCACACTGTAGTTTGTTTGGTTTGGTTTCTTTCCTCATTTTCTGCTGTAGTTTGTTTGGTTTCTTTACTCATTTTCTACCCAGTTCAGTGTCATTTGATGCTTTGTGAGCATTTTTTATGAAGGAAAAAACCCAATAAAGACCCAAAACTGGGCCCTGCAAATGCTGCAATTCTGCACTGAGTTAGGTACCTGTCATTCAAAGAAATAACTAGAACCCAATAGAGCTTATGGCTTACAAATTATACCAATAGACATTTTATCCTAGAATAGTTAGGAAAAGCAGCTAAGTCACAAACCAGCTATGCTTGCCAAGTCAAATCCCCAAACTATGCATTACGTAATAAACTCCGAGAGAAAACATACCAGAAAATATGGTTTCCTGTCTTACTTCCCATTTTCAAAGCATTCCACATGCATGAAATGCTTAAACCTCACACCCTACAAGAAAGAATTAATGAATAAAACCCTCTTAGCATCTTTGCCTTGTGTTTCTTGTTCATGAGATGTCATGAAAACATGGAGTGGAGCTAATGCTGAAAATCAAAGGACTCCTCGGTACAGACTAAGTCAACAAAAATACTGTCAGCAGTGGAACAAGAACTGTGTCTTAGTCTCTTGTTTCCTTGAGATAATTTGGCTTGATTTTTTTATTTGCTTCTTTTTTGCCACAGGGAAATGTTCTCATCATTTCCTTTCTACTAAGTAGGAAAGGAAAAGTCACCAAATCAGTGCCCTTAGATCACACAGTCTTTCTCTGTGTATGCTTACTACCTGGGTGGCGACTAGTGCAGCACAGAGAAAGAGCCAAGTGACAGCTGGAGAAACCTAAGTTGCTAAATCATAGTCATGCTCAAAGCTTATTTAATCTTTTCTGATTAAGGTCTGAGCGCATCTTGGGAAACATATCTGGATGCTTGCAAGCATCAAATATGATCTAGTAAACTATTTAAAACAGGTATGGCCAGCCTTCCTAGTCCAAGAGCCTCACACCAGAATCCTCATATAGCTTCAAGACATTTACCCAAGACACTTAAAGAGAAACCCCAGCAATCATTCAGCAGGAAAGGGATGATGAGCCCTCATGAATCACACCTTGGTAACACAAGGGATTTCACTTGTGGGAGCTGCCACAAGGGGCCCTTCCAGACACTCACCATCTATATAAGCCCAAATGTACAGGCAAGTAGGTATTAACAGACAATTCAGATAGGACTTCCTACAATGAGCTCAGCAGCTCCATCCATCTCCACCCCTACTGACACCTTTCAGACCCTCGGCTTCAAAGCTTCTGTTGCTCATGGGTCACTCTGCAGCAGGCATCCTGGCAACCCGCTCTCCATGGCAGATTGCGAACCAAACAAACCAAATGTAACTACCTTGCTCTTTACAAGGCTCACAAGACATTTTATACTGGTGGCTAACACATAACCTTTTCCACAGAGGTCAGCTCCTGTGTTTTCCTCCCAACGCATAGCTATTAAGAACGTTTAACACCAGTCCTTCACTTATGCATAAGCTTTTAGCTGCATACTAATTTTTCTTCCACTGCAACACATGAGTGACTTGAACTTCTACCTTATTTTCCAACTGCAGTTCCACTGGGTGGTTTCCATCTGCTTATGGTATCCATACTCAGTCTAAAAAAAAACAAAAACAAACAAAAAAACCCAAAACAAAACACAGCACAAAATCACACTACAAAAGTTTCTTTGCTATCAAAGCCAGGGATAGGTCACATCAGAATCAGTTTAGAGAAACTGAATTTGTGGTACAACTTACATCATCACTAAGCCAAGGAAACCACAATCAATAAGAGATTATGTTCTACTGAAGTTTCTTGGCAACAGCTGCATGAAAAATATTAGGGCTACTCTCTCCTTTGCTTTCTCATATCTTTCAGAAATCACTAGGCACTGCCACTTCTGCAGATCTCGTGCATTCTGCTGGCAACCTACACGGTGTTAATTTGTGAACATTGCTTGAGTGCAGCTCATATTTTGCCAGTGAAGTTGGGGAGATCAGCCACATTGCAAGTCGCTTGCAGCTTGAGTCTCTTGAATTGCAGGAGAAATGGACCATTTCAAATTAATCAAACCCTCAACATTCTCTCCTCGCTGTTTCATTCAACTCCCATTTAGCCTCTGGTCACAGATATAAAACTTCACCCTCTGAAAAAATTAGTATCTGACAAGTCATGGATGGTCATTGGGAAATGGATACGACAGCATGAAAGAATTATTCACCTGCTAAATGGTTGTTAAACATAACTACTTCCACAATAGAACACCACGAAGACCTAAGTGCAAATAAGTAAATTAACTCTGGGTACTCACTAAAGGAAGCGATTATACAGTAACTATTTGCCCACAGTGAAATGCATTATATCTAAGAAGGTAATAAAATTCAAGTTGTGAAAAATCTGCTTTTTGCTAATTATAATCCTAAATGCCTACAGAACACATTTGGCTTCATCATCATCACTTGTAAAAGTCATGCTTCATCTTATACTTACTCAGTACAAACCAGGTTTAGACTTTCTTAATACTATGTAGGCAGTATTTATGTAAGAAAACTGTCAGGACCAGATTTATTTCAGTAAAAGAACGCCAAATATAGCTTAATATGACAGGAAAGGAAACCAATACATTAACATCACAAGTAGCAAGTTGTAGAAATTAAAGATTCATTTATGCCAGGAAACAAGCATCTTCACTGTGAAACTACTTTCTGTGAACACGTTAAACTTTGGCTAAACTTTGGTTCAAACCAACGCCATTTCCACTGAAGACTAAAATAGCTAACTTTACAAACTCCCCCAATCAACCCTTTTAAGAATCACTGCTAACCTTCAAATACACCTCTCTGAGCAGTTAATTCCAAAAAGTTTCAAGGATGCTTCCTCAAAAAAGTTTTTACTGAACTTTGAAACAACTGGTCTCTGATATTCTTAACTTTTTTTCTTAAACAAACAAGGCAAATCCATCTGCTTAGGCAGCAAATTCAATGCATAACTAGGTGAACACTTGGAAAGAACACTGCTGTAAGACATTTCAACTGATTGCAACCATGAGTTTTTGAGATACAGTTAATTCAGTTTTGGGGGCAATTGATATTTCAGCCACACACATTGTGATTTTATAAAATTTTCCAGAAAGTAGATTTTCAAATATGCTTGATCTTTTCTACACAGGAGGCAAAACTTTCTTAAAATGTTCCAAGTCTGTAAACTTACAAATAATTTAAAAAAAATTAAGTTTCTTTCCTGGCATTCTCTTTCTTTCCCAACATTCAAGACTGGAATAATTCCAGCACCAGTGAAGGCAATGTAAGTTTTGCTTTGCATTTCACAAGAGTCAGAACTCTACCAACTGTTTTTTCATTAAAATCCACTTGTAATTTCTGATCCTTCTACCCCTCAGGAAATACCAAAAGTATCTTCTCTCTTCATAAAACCTGTTCTTATTTTTCCTTCTCTCCAATTTTACCTACTGTACCACGCTTTCCTGACTATCAAATAGCATATAATATAGCAGGCCAGTGTACTGGCTCTCACCCTCAATCAATCGCTCCTTTACAATTCTTGTCAACATCTTGAGTTTCATCTTCCTCTATTTCTTTCAACGGCTTTTGTGCTATTTTTTTGGGGGGGGAAGTTCTCCTTATCATAGGCAATCCATACCAGCACCACTTGTCACTGTCTAAGACCAGGCAAAGAGCCAATTATAAACCACATTAGTGTCAGAAATACATCCAAAAACACACTGGTGGGTAAAAGTCCAGCACAGGGAAGGCCCTAAGTTGCAAGGCTTCTCCTGCAGGCACCCAGTTATTTTGAAAGTAGTTCAAATAACCTTGCAGCTACTCTTCACTGTTGTGTCCTCCTAAGGGAATTGGCACAGCATAGCTCATACCGATTTCACACCTCAGCTTTGTGTGAATCCTCCTCCTAGGCGTTCAGCTGTCTGTGATCCAAGGCCTAGTTTTGACACAGCAGAACTATGTAACCTTGGACGAAACTTCTCAGGAAACTGCCAGCTTGCAAGAAAGCTGTGTGACAACACTTAGACTAAAGCCATGATAGATAATAACGGTAAATTTGCAGCTAGACATAAGATCCTTGAAACATAAGTTGTTAACAGTTCAAGGACTCAAGAAAAAACAAAAATCCATGAAAAGCTATGAAAAAAAGCTATAATGGAAAAAAACCAGGGAGTTAGAATATAGCAACTCAGCAACACTGAGAATCAATCCATCCAAGAAGCAGTAGAAGTCAACCTTCCCCAATACTGATGACTGCTAGGCCAGCTGCGGTGCCAGGATGGGTGAGGCCACACCTGGAGTACTGTGTCCAGTTCTAGGGTCCTCAGGAAAAGAGCAACATGGGAATACTGGAGAGAATCCAGCAAAGGGCCAAAAGGATGGTGAAGGGACTGGAGCACCTCACATAAAAGGACAGGCTGAGACAGCTGGGACTGTTCAGCCTGGAGAAGAGAAGGCTCAGAGGTGGATCTTACCAATGTATACAAATACCTGAAGGAAGGGTGTGAAGAGGATGGAGCCAGGCTCTTTCCAGTGTGGCCCAGTGACAGGACCGGAGGCAATGGCCACCAACTGCAACACAGGAGGTTCCCGCTGCACATGAGGAAACACTTTTTCACTGTGAGGGTGACCAAGCACTGGCACAGGTTGCCCAAGGAAGTTGTGGAGTCTCACTCCTTAGAGATATTCAGGAACCATCTAGACACAGTCCTAGACAACTGGCTCTTGACGGCCTTGCTTGAGCAAGGGGGTTGGACCAAACGACCTCCAGAGATCCCTTCCAACCTCAGCTATTCTGTGACTCTGAACCAGGTGTCTTACCCAGAGGTGGTATGTCAATGCTTTATCTGGTTGCTCACCAATCCTGGTTATCTTCCACACATCTCTGTCAATAAACTAATTTAAAGTTATATATATCTTGCTTTCATAGTCTCTTTGTGCACAGTAAAGGGTGAACAAGATGACCAAGAAAGAGCATTACAGCTAACTGCATTGGCTTTTCCCCATGGGGGCAGTTAGCAGGATCTGGATCTAACAGGATCTATGCTGCTGATCAAGTACACTGAATAGTTCTTAAAATTCTACTGTTAGGAATGCAGTGATGAAATAAGAAAGTCTTTGTTATAAACAAAAGTCCCTACGAACTAGACATTTCATCTTTCTGTGCAAAAACTGGAATACCATCTTCCTTACCAGTCCATGAAAGACATTTAAGAATTAATTATCTAAAGACTACTTCTCCAACAAAATTCTCCTTGCAATCAATTTTATTCAATGTCATAGTTATACTTATTTTTCAAACTGTTTTGAGTTGATGGGAAAGTGTTAGATCAGCTTATTCAGGTCTATCTTGTGGTATCTCTTCCTAGGGTCCATAGTTGAACATAGTCCATCTATAAACAAGAATAATAAAATTCCACCCAAAAAAAAAAGATTTTCTTGTATAATCAGTCACTTTCATATCATTCTTGGCACTTACAATAATTACAGAAGTGACACAATATTTAAGTCAATACTAGGGGATAATCTCATAAAAACATTTGTTTAAACATTTTCTATGCTTTTTTGTGTATACTTTGTTCTAAATCAGCCATTCATTACAAATCCATGTTCAGAGAGATGAGGATTTAGTCTCTTGTTTCTAATTATAAGCTGTACCTGACATTTTAAACTGCAGTTACAAATGCATACGACAAACATCTATGTTGAAGCTTCATCTCCCTGCCCTTCAACAGAGACACGCACAAGGTATTGAGCTTGTGAAAAAAAAACAACTTTCAAATATAGTTCACCAGCTTCCCCAGTTCTGACTACCCTATAGTCCTACAGCAGATTCTTTATTCTGGAAGATAAGATTGTGATGGATATGAAGAGGAAGGGCTGATGCTGTCATTTTTCCTCTAAGTTGCAAGTGAGCTTTCATGATATCAAATCAAAACTGACATAAATATTTATTTGGAATCTATCAAAGTTAGCACAGCCGCTTATGTCACAATGAGAAGCAAAATTAAAGTTACCCAACCAGCATTTAATCTAGATGAAGAGACAAAAGGCCTTTTCCTAAATTCAGAGAAAATTACATGTGCCTTAGAAGTTTCTGTTTGCTTTTTCTATGCTTGTCTATGGCCATCTCCCACATGTACTGTCAGGCCCAACATATGAGAGCTGACACTGTATTTTACACATCTGCAAAATAACCAAAACGTAAGCTGTAGCACAGCAAACATTCTTCCATTTCTTCCACACAAGTAAAGCTAAAGGCTCAGCCCAGACCGTTAACACAAGCTTAAGACCCAAAGCCTTTCTGCAAATTCAAAAAGAATATACCCAGGCAGTTTACAAGTTCCCTGCAATCCCTCACAGGGGACTGGACCCTACTTAAACCACTCTGACAGACAGGCTAGTCCAATTTTCTGTTTCCCCTTTCCTTACTCTTCTCCTCTCCTTATCTATACACTAATTCCATACAAATAATTTCTCAGATTTTTTTCCCCCTCATTTCTTTGATCACTATGCAAAGCTGAGCCTATCTGGCCAAATGTCTGGCAAGATCTCCAAGTCATTTTCAGTTCTTCTCAGTTAACCTTAATGATCCCATAAAACTTTCACCATAAATTAACAGCCAAGTAAAAGCATCTGCTTACATCCGTTACCAACACACAATGTACCAAGGCAACATTTGCACCAGGAGTATACAAATGATGTGCAACTCCATCAACTCACAAATGCAATGGTAACAGCAGCAGCCATTTGCATAAAGTCAAATATGAAACAGCTGTCTACGTTACTTAGCACACTGTTAGCAGTGGGTTTTTCATTTGTCCACATTTCCAAGGATTTTACTGGCACTGACATCAAAGTGCCGGTCACTTACAGCCTTCACATAACTGTACAGATATTCTCTTACTGCAGATAGTTTACAAGATATTTTTTAATTCAACAATCCGATTCTGCATGTATCAGAATATCCAGTTGTTTATTGACAGAATCCTTCTAGATAGCATCTAACATATTAACAATCCTAGTCCTTCACATTATGCTGAGCCACAGTGACAAGTATTACTGAAGACAATGATCTTGCCTGAAGGCATTGGACAGCATAACGCAAGAGGAGAAACTCCCTCAAGTAAACAGGCCATCAAAAAAGAGTTAGAAATTAATTCCAAACACCACTCATGTCCAAGCTGCACCCCACAGCCAAATGACTGGCTTTTGCCACCTGTGAGAAGGGCGTCTTGCCCTCTCCAGATGTACAGTGAATGTCCATCTTGCTGCCTGACAACTGACAATCCACATAACATTTAGTGATCAATTCACAGTAAATAATTTACTGGAGGAAATTAGAGCAGGCAGTAGATGAGGAAAGCATGTATTAAGTGCACAGGTGTCATGCCAGAGCAGCTCCACAGTTTACAATCCTTTCCACCAAGCAGCATTTTCTTTGCCCCACACCCCTCTTCCACCAGCTCACCCACCAATGCAGAGGGTCTCCTGCCCACGGGAGCCAGCCAGGGTGCTCGGCCATCGCCTCCCGAGGGCCCTGCAACACCAGGCTGCTTTGCACTGGGATGCACTGCCAAGTTCGTCTGAACACAGCTTCGAAGCAGATCACTTCGATTTCGTTTACACCTCCGTGTGGACCACCTATGCTGACTGCACTTACAGCGGCCGTATTTCGGCCGACTTTACCTCGCCATTGTCAGTGAGCTAAGACCAACGTAACGCAGCCCGTCGCTGCGAAAAGGAGAGTGCCCAGACAGGTGATGTAGTCTACCCGTGGAATGGATCGGGTAAATTGGGATTAACATCCCCGCTCCACAAAGCGGCCGGGATCCCGGAGGCGGGCAGCGCCGGCAGCCCCGCCGCCGCGCTCCGCCGGTCCTCGGGCGCCCCCTGGCGGCTCCGCCCCGCGCCCGGCGGGGAAGGGGGGCCGGGACAGCCCGCCCGCCCATGCCCCAGCGGGCGGCCCCGGCGCTGCCCAGGCAGCCGGGCCCCGCTGCCGTGCCGCGGCCTGTGGCCAGCAGCGTCTCCGCTGCCCTGGGAGGTCTCCGGCACATGAATCAAACAGAAGAGGCCGGCAAGGCAGGGGCGTCGGTACCGGGACCGCGACTCCCCGCGGGCTGCCATATTTAGCGCTAGTCCCGCTTACCAAGTCAGCATCACAGGTTGCCACAAAAATGTTAATATCGGGCAAATCCCACAGTTTCCGCAGGCTGCTGGTGGAACTCCCAAGGCAGTTTACTTGGATGCACCCTTTGTATAGTCATTTTCTTAAGGAAATCAATGGGAATTGGGCCATTTACTGCATCAGTTTTCGCCTGGTATTTGAGTAGTGGAGAGAAAGGGGGCAGTCCTGGTAAGATTTCCCAGCTAAGCCTTAATTAAGCCACTTGCAACGTTACCTTTCCATTCTCGTCCGATAGCACGTACGATCCCTCTCCTAATTCATTGTTGCAGTTCGGATGGTCTCCAAACACCTGCACTGAAATACATTACAAGTACTGTACTCAGCCATAGCAGACTTTGTAGGTATAGTATTTCTGCACACTCACAGCTGTGATTCAGCAAAGCCCTCAAGCTTATTCACCAAAACACTTGGGCATGTGTTAGTTTTTAAGCATGCACGTAGCTCCCCATATCTCTGTGTAGCTTTTTCTAGGGCACAAGTGCTGCTTTCAAACTTACCCTTCTTCGAGAATCAGGGCTGTTTAAGGACATGCACATCACCTTGAAGAAGATATTCCTAAACCAGAGTTAGAAGGCAACTTCACAGCGTGTAATGTTTGCAGCATAAAAGGGCAAACAGAAGCAAATTAACACAACTTCTTTTTGTTAATTTGCAGTAAACACATCAAATACAATTGGCTGACTGGCAGGAGACAACATGAGGGTCTTCAGCTACTCAAATCTGAGATTACACAGAGTAAAATGCCTCTCGCTGCCAACAGCTAGCATCAGTGGCGCATGCAACTGAAGCAGCAAAGGACACTTCAGTTCCAAGTGCAGACAAAAGCAGAGCACCTCAGAGCAGCGTGCCTTGCTACGCAGAGGTTTTGCTGCCGGGCATCTTGTAAAAACTAAAACTATTTAGCCACTCTAAAATCGCGTGTTGCAGTTTTTAAGAGCAAAAATGGACTTAAATGCTGAGTCACAAATGCTTAAACCCCAAAGCTACCATTTTCACAGCAACCTCAGTGTAGCTTTTTGTAGGCATGTATTCTTTGTCCTCAAGTTAGAACTTCCTGCTTGCTTAAAGTCACCTTTCCAATGAAGTACACTACAGCGGATGATATTAAATTTTAGTTTGGATATTTATGTGAAGTGTTGCTGACTAATGGTTGCATCGGGAACCATAATGCTGACCGCTGGCTATCTCACATTCAAATTCCCCACTCTTAACAATCCATTAACAGAGTGTTGTTTTTGCATGGAGTCTACTAGATTATTTTAAAATATTAAAATAACAAATCTAGGAAAAGGGAAGCTATGACAGCATAATAAAATACCAATGCCTACCAAATACCATGTGCATGCAAAGACGTAGAAAGCCATATAATAGAAAAACACTTTTTCAACTTTTAACATTGTCATCCAGCCATTGGATGCAATGCCCAGAAATGTCTTTATTTTATAGCATAGTTCCAACAATCTACAGCAAACAAGGCAGACAATCCAGGTAGGATTGCCAGTCTAGAGCTTCTTCCATCTGGCTTCAACTTCTTGCTCTTTCAGACTTCCCAAGTGACTTGGCAGGGCACTTAGTCTCTCCACATCCATAGTAATTTCCTGTCCCACTCCTATGAAGACAAATCGGCAATTGTGATATATCAGTGCCAGCTGCCATATGAATGAACCCTGTAAAACAGCACTGAACTCATAACACCACAATGCCTATACTCCATTAGCTTTTCTGTGGATGGAGAGCTCCAAGCTTTGGCATACTGCTAAGAAGATGGTTTTTCTGTCCAAGGTACAAACATCCAATTTTGTCAGTAGAATTAGTTCACCATAATTCATCTCACTTCAGTATTTTAAACTGGGGTACGTTTAAGTGCCCTATTTTAGAAAAATCTCTCCCCAAAGATTAGGAGGAGATGGACAGTTCGGCATGATAGCCCAGCTACACCCTGGCTACTGAGCTACACAAACTGATAATGCTCTTCACAGGCATATTAAGAATCTGGTTTTGAATGTTATTAACAGCTTTCCTGAGTACTTTTAACTTTAGCGATACACAGTTTGTTTTCTACCATCCTAGCCCAGGAAAGCTGTTCAAGACATGCCTGAGTTTTTCCATAGACTTACCCTTAAGGATATTAGGTATCCAAGCCTCCAGTGTGGCCATGAGGTTAGCAATACCAACACATCTATCTACAGACACTGAATTTACATGCATGTCCTCATACTGGATCGTGATCTCAGTTTGGGAACACCAGTCCTGAAGTACCAAAGCTAAGAGTTACACTGGTATGCCCTACTTCAGAAACACTACCTATTGTTTTATAACCAAAACAGATTGCCCCAAACATAGCAAATACACCAGCCCCCGCCCCCCCCCAACGATTATTTTAAGGCTATTTGAAACTATCCAGTAACATGCATTTGAACTTCACAGATAACAATACAGTGCCTTTTTCTCACTTGAAGACCTACATCGATCAGACTTTTGCCACCTGAAATTTCAAAGACCAAAGAACAAACTTGAGAAATGCCATCCCAAAGGAGTTTTCTCATCCAAAAGTGGTTATAGCACACAGAAAAAGTGTTGGGTTTTGTTTGTTCCACCCTCCCCAAATCTGGTCCTATATTGCTGCTATTCAAGTGCAAGAAAGTTTCCATTTTATTTTATTTACTTTCATGCCTTAAAAAAAGGCAATTTGACAGCAACATTTGCAGTTGCAGCAACAAAAAAAGTTCCACAAACAACTGACTAGAATCATAATCTGCTTACTGTCAGGTATCTTACGAACACAGAAAAAATGGAACAGCAATAACTGAATAGTCAGCTCGCACGTGTGGAAATTGCAACCTGCAAGCTTTTCTGGGAGCAGTGCTCTGTTTTCTGTAACATTTCTGCATAATCACACCAGAAAGCATGCTTCTTTAGTGGAGAGACTACAATTACATGCATGCCTGTACATCTTGTATTACAGCTGGGTCCCTGGTTCTTGACTAGGGCTTCTAAGGCTCAACTGCAACACAAGCAATAAGGAATAAAACGCATTCAGGATGAAAACAGCTGACTTTACCTGGCACTGTCATCAGAACACACGGAGCGTTCAGAAATTTCAATCACTATCTCCAACGAGTGTCACCCGTTTCTCTGTTTAACCACAGGTTTACTCTTCTGTAAGGCAGGTAAAACAGTCCTCCTGCTCCCTTGGACATGACAAAGTGGAGAGGGCTGCCTCCTTAAAGCGGAGCACTGAAACTAATTTGACTTGCAAGTACTTCAGCTGGGCTAGTGAAAATAAGACCCAGATGCAAAGTTACCTAAGTGAGCCCATACGGCACATCTACAGCCAGTTGTGTAACCAACCTCAGGACAATTTTACAGGTCTTAATCAGGCAAAACTCCCTGCTGATTTCCACGAGGGAGCTCTAATCAATCAAAAGCTGCAAGAACTGGATCCGCTTTTCTCCCTTTTAATGAAAAGGTTTATTTTGAGCTACGAGAACATCAGATTATATGAACTCGGCAAGCCGGTAACTCTCACTTTAATGGCATAAGGAATTTGACCTGCGTTTAGTCTACCAACCACAGAAATGAACCTCATCAGCACTCTTTAGTAGTGTACAGAACAGAAAAAAAAACCAAAAAAAAAAACCCAAAACAAAAGACAACCAACTTAAACTGACATAAAATAATTTCATAAATAACGGACCTGTTCTCCGGCTGCGACCTCTGTACGACAGCTAAAAGAAAAGCTGGCGCGGGCGATGGGAGATTCACGGCTCTTTAAGCAAACCACATCACCTTTGGGTAAACGGGGAAGACCGGCGTCCCCGCTCGGGTTCCTCCCTGAAGTTGCGCCGCTCCCCGCGGCAGCCGGCGAGCTGCCGACCACGGCCGCTGGCGGGAAGAGAAAGCCACCCCGCGATGCGTCCGCAAGCCAGCGGAGGGGACCGGCTCCCTCCCCGCGGCTGTTGCCCACCACCGCCGCGCCGAAAGCGCGACGGGAAGACCCGGGCGGAGCGGCGGCGCCGAGGGAGGGAGGAGGGCGGGCTGCGAGGCGCCCGCTCCACGTGCGCCCCGCTCCGCGCCCGCCACCAACGGCCGCAGCGCCCGGGTGAAGCCTCGCGCCGTAACCGACGCCAACGGCCGGGGCGGCAAAGCCCCGCGCGCCCGCCCCGCTCCCCAACTTCCCCTCGGGAGGTGGGGGGGGAGGAGGGGGCGCCGCCCGCCCCTACCTGCCTGCCTGCCGGCGGCGGGGAGCCCCCTTCGCCCGCGCCGGGTCCCTCTCAGCGGCTGGCGGCGGGGCAGGAGCGCTGTCCCTCCAGCAGGGCGAGCCCCACGTGAAGAGGAGCGAGGGAGCCCGGCGGCTCCACCGCCGCCGCCGAGGGGAGGGGACGAAGGGAGGAGGAGGCGGGCGGGCGGGCGCGCCTTGACGCGCCGGGCGCTTCCCCCCGCTCGGAGCCGCCCCGGTCCCGGCGGTGCCGGAGCCGCCGAGCCCGCGGCAGCGCCCCCTGGGGGCTGCGGCAGGGACGGAGCCTCCCTCGCCCGCCCAGCCCCGCTGCCGGTCGCCGGTGTCGGGCCACGACCCGCGGCCGCAGCAGGGGCGACACGGGCCGGCCGCGCCGTGGGGCTTGGGCAGGGGTGCTGCTGGGGATGCTCTGCATCTCTCTTGTGCGCATCTCTGCTCCTCGGGAGCACCGAATTCCTCTCAGGGGCCGTTTCGGCTAACCTGATCCCCAGGGAAGGCATTGCGCTTCGCTTGCGCTGCTGAGAAGCCAGGAGCGCGGGGTTAACTAAGTCCAACCAGTATTTCCAGTGAGCCTACTGGTTCAAGTTAAGCATTTGGTTAAATCTGGGCTGTGACATCCACATGCCAGCGAGCAGCGTGACTGCTTCAGGGCCCACAAGCTGGGCAAGCAGCAGCGCCGGCCTGCGAGAGCGAGCAGGCTGGGTTGGTTGCTGAGGTTGCTGCTCCTCCTGGCATCAGGCCTCTCGCTGATTCTGCAGTGCCTCACCAAATGTCCTAACAGGGAGACGGGATAGGATGGCCCCAGCTAAGCAGAAAAGAGTTCTTACAGGTAAAAAACAGCACAAGGACTTGGGATATCAGGATTCACTCTTTGACTTTGACCACCCGTGGCGGCCACTCAGTTCTTGATCAGCTTGTGGCGATGCCGAAGTGTGTTCTTATGAAAAGTCTGTCTGGCTTCCCAGAAATCCTCAGATTACACAGAGAACTGGATTTGCACTTGTCAGTTAAGCACATGCCTAAATGTTTGTAGGGTACAGCATCTCTGTGCCACAGCTCCCCAGCCGTATAATCTAATTTCCCCTCCCTACCTCACAAGAATCTGATGAAGAGAAACTCATAAGCCTCTCCGAGGCACACCGATTTGACAATGATAGAGCTCCTGGAGCATATCCACTGAGAGATAGATGCTGCCGTTGCACCCCGTCCTCCCCCAAATAGGCATAAAGATATACACAAAACATTTGGAAAGGAAGATTGCTCCAGTGATGCAAATTTTCCAGGAAAGGAAAGGAGCATGAAACAGAAACAAATCCATCTTATGCTGTGAAGTTGATGTCAGGTGTTTGTTGAGCTGGCGAATCCCAGACTACTCCCCTTGAGCACTGTGAGGTGTGAAACAGAGAGCAGGCAATCAAACACATTTGCTAGCCCAAACCAGGAACATCACAAACACCAAACCATCACAAGTCTTCCAAATTAAAATAACAACAACAACTACTACTTGGGGTGTAGCTGAAATCTTCTGCCAGAAAACCCTGACTCTCTAATTAGAGACTTTAACATCATCCTGCTGCACATGTTAGCAATATACACTGTAAACCTGATTTTTTTTCACAGTGCAGATAAAGTGCAAATAAAAAGCATTTTACTAAGCATATTATGCATAAATATTGCTGATCAGTAATTTGTTCACAGCATTAAAATCAAAGATCGGCCATTCTATTTATGCGTCCACAGAAATAAACTTAATTTACTTTTACAGTACAGTGAGATTTACACAAAACTCATCTAATTATAATTTACTGTCATAAACAGTATGATTTCCCTTGTCTTTTCTGCTTACCTCTTTTCTGTTACTATTTTTGTAAAAGTAAAGCTGTGGTTATTTTTCATTATGCACCCAGTGCATAATAGCCTAACCACAGAACTAATCGAGTTCTCCAGAAAGCCAAGGTTTCCCTTAGTTTTACTTGAATCTCACAAATCTTTTAGCTTAATAACAGCAGAACCATATTGCCCTGAAATATATTAGTGAAGCCTCCAGGGGAAATCTGTGTATCAGTACAAAGGCAGGTTTGTGCTATCCCAGAATAACTGTTGGGCAAGGCTGCTTGGTTTCCAGACTCCGCGTGCTGTGTCATGGCTGGGAGCTGTGACAGCACGGTAGATCTGCTTCCTGAAAGCAAGGCACAGCCTTTCTGCACACCAGAATGTCGGATGTTGAGCTCGGCTCTCTAGAAAACAGCAAGAAACCCAGGATGCCCTGCAGGAACACGGGAGACCTCACACGTCTGCAGCTTTGGCAAGATTTTCACGAAATGTATTTGTGAACTAGCTGTAGACTGGAGCCTAGCACTTGGATAACCTGCAGTAGGGGACTGTGAGAGGAAGGAGCAGGATCCAACCTCCATCTGCACTTAACTGAGTCCGGATGAACACTAAGTGTGAGATTTCTGTTCTCTATCTTACGCTCCAGCACTCAAATCGTACTTCCCGTTCTGAGGCGTGGATACAATAAGGGCCTTGAATGTCACCCTGTAGTTAGATGCCCACACAGCTTGACGTTTCCTCTGCTTGCTGATATTACCTGCTAGTCTCCTGCTAGCATTGCTAAAGCACCCTTAATAGGACAGAGAGCTGCTGTAAATTAGGACAGAACTGCTGAAAGTACCTGCGTCCTCCTGTGGGTGGCATCAGAATATCTTCAGTGGATCAAGGTTTGCTTAGGAAGGAGAGAGGAGAGGGATGATGCTCCTGCTTGCCAACAGCCAGTATCATTACAGTGCAAGTGCTGCTTTTGCTAAGAGGCTCACACAAACCAGTAGATCTTTAAATTAAATCAATGATTTAAAGTAGTAAGAATTAGCATCACTCCATCAGCCCCTTTAATTCTGACAAAGAAAGCTCTACAACACCTTGCACCCATGCCCTGTACACATTGCAGTTATCACAAGAGGAGGATGCAAATGCATGATTAAACCTCTCACCTTCTACAGCTTCAGAAAAATCAGAACTTTATCACCACCAGGAGTAGTTTCATATCTTTTCATATAGGCCTCAATGAGACGGTTACAAGCTGATGAACACGAGTGAACCGCCACAGTCGTCCAACAGGACACAAAAGTGTAATTGCAAGCCAGGATTTCAGAGGCTACAGCTTTAAGGTCTTCACTTGTAACCAGAGGACGGTCATTCTGTTTTTAAGTTGTCATGTTACAACTGTCATTCTTGTTTCTGGTAGCTGTATAGATCAGCAAAGCCCTTATCACACTGAGACTAGTCAGTGCGCACCCTCAAGCCAAAATGCACTCTCAAATACTCAAGTGCTAATGTCCAAAGCTGTATGGGTGTAACTGCTGAGCAAATGACTGCCTTACTCACAGAGTATTACACAGCCAATATTTCTTAAGGCTATGAAAGATGAGAATACAAAGCTCTTTCTTGTGCTAATTTTAGAATACTTTCTTTGGAATTTGAGAGTGCCTTGTACTGTTACATTGCCCATATGACTAAATTACACAGCCTGAGACCATAACCACAATAAAGCTTAATCAACTTATGCCCAGCAACCACCACTGGCTGTAAATGGGGGAAAACAGGAACTTCAAAAACACATCAGGCAAAGTGGGATTGTTTTGGTTTTGGGGTTTTTTTCTTCCCCTGCTTTAAAAGCATTTTAACTGATATAAATTGGTGTTTGTGGCTTTGCAAGCATTGGTCTGCTCACCTAACATTTACACCCAACTTTTCTACCGGACTTGTACCAGATTTTGCTTAGGAACTTCATTGACACTGTTGCGTGCAAAAGGTCTGAATTAATTGCATTAGAGACCAAATACTTGATCTTCACAATGACTAGTGAGGTGGGACCCCTTTGTTTTAAAGCTTAGGTATGTGAAAGAAGGCTGAGTTTCAAATCATCTGCCTTCTGAAAAGTGGGTTCTTTCAGGGTGGATCCAGGATCAGAAGTCACATATGCTGCCCTAAAACTCATCTCTGATCTATGCTGATATAGGATCAACTCCAGTTTTCCATTTCCTCCCATGAATTTATTCTTAATGAAGTTATTACCCCAAAAAAGCAAGATCTGTTCTCCTGAGATTTAGGGTTATGAATATGTGTGTGCAATAGTCATCATGAATAGGTGGCACAGAGACTGGGTGTTTTTTTCTTGTCAGCAGTGATGCTATTCTTAGTTTTGTATGTGGTCCTTATGTGTGTCATAGATAGGCACAATAGATACACATTGGCAGCTTTGATAGTATTCAGAGAGGAGCTGATCTCCCAGTCCAGGAAATTATCCTAAAACTCTCATCGTGTCAGCAGCAGAATTTTAGCCAGCAGTTCCCAAGAGCCTCTGCCAGCACATCATTGCCTTTAGAGGACTCGGAGCTACTAAACATTTTAGAGAAAATTAAAATGACACAGGAATTATAAAAAAGAAAAAACAATAACAACAACAACTGGGGCTAAAACTATAGCTTTGGATCCCAATGGTTATACAAATCAACTAGGTGATCTTGTGATGTGTAGCAGTATCTGAACCCTTACACTGGATTCTTTTGGCTTCAATCCTTAATCACTCAGGGGTCCCTTAGCACAGCTTTGCAGCACAAAATAGCTATAAAGCTGACACCATCGCTGTCAGTAGGATGGGGTGATGAGTAATGTGACAGAGAAGGTACACATTAGCCTGAAGGCAGGTACCATTCTTTCTAGCAAAGCTCCTTTGGCCCTGCTAAGCATATCCTCTCTTGCTGCCTGCCACTGCTGCATCACAGTCACTCGTGCCTTGCCATGACTGTGAGGAGCCTGAGTAGTGCCCCGCAGCTCCCAGGAGACAAGAGTTATCCCAAGCAAGACAATCACAAGCAATAACTGATGCAACTGACTTGGCAAGATGTGGTTATCTTCAGTGCCACCTGCTGAGCTATCCGACATGTCTGGGAAATGACACCAAGTGAAAGAATGGGAAAAAGACAAAGATAACCTTGTTTCTCTAAGGAAGATTCCTGTCCTGAAGAAAATTATTAAAAAAGAAAGATAATCAAAGCAAATGATAAGGGTTGAAGATTCTGAGATACAAAAAATAGCTTCGGCTTTGCCTGCCCAGCTTGCTAAGGTGTCCCTGAGCCGTGTTGCTATGAGTGGTACTGTTACTCTTCTCCAGTGTATGCATCCCTATTGTGCCATCTCACAAAGCCAGCCCTGCTTAGTGACATCAAGTCAATCAACAGAGAAGACAATAAAAATAATCCTACCTCTGATTTTGCCACTGCCCAAAACTTAACAAAGGAAAATCAAATCCTCCCTCATCCTTCCCAGAAAAGTCATGGGGGATTTCTTGTGGCTACAGTGATAGGGGCCACCAGTGATGACAGACAACATCTCTGTAGCAATGCAATGCAGCTGCAACTGTAAGTGGGATGAAATGTGGAGCTGATGGCAATTGTGCTTCCACCTGCGAGTTTAGGTCTTTAGTTCTGCCAATTTCGGTACCTGCCTGTGTGGTTCTGGCATGAAGGCTTTACTTGCTGGTTTATTTATGAAGAACCATATAACTCAGCAGAGATCAGGATAAGCAGCCAACCAAGCACTTCACACAACTTGCGGAACTTGTGGACATGTTCAGACTTAGCACTGCTTAAAACAAGGGAGTTAATTAGAGTAGGGAGCCTGTAGCTCCTCTATAGGCTCTGTAACCATATTCAAAACACATTCAGCTGCAACTACGTTCACTTAATTCTAATTAGATACCAGAGAGATGCATTTCACAATGAGGCAATGTTAAGTGCCCTACTGCAAGTCCCACTGGTACCATACTCCACATATTTCATTAATCTTCACATTACCAGATAAGCAGTTAGGAGAGACTGTGTCTCTCTGTCACTACAGTATCGCTATTTTGGCTCCATTTAAGCCTATATGGATTTTCAAGCCCAGTACAAGTAAGCAATACGGCCTTTCACTGTCCAATGAACTGGTGATGTAAGACCTACCCAATATGTAGGATGCTGTCACGACATCTGGCAGCACTGCAAATAGGCATTGGTCAGAGTGTCATAACTATACTGCCTTCCATACGGTGACAAGGGATGGAGGATGCAAGATCACAGTGCATGGAAGGAAGCTGTTTGCAACCTTTTTTGTTATATCTGAATTTAATGCGGATGAATTTAAAAGACAGTTAAAATGTAAACTAGCTATAAGAAGATAATGGAAAAGTGAAAACTGAAGGCAGATCACAGCATCTAGACAGACAGGTACTGTTTTAAAGTGGCATTGCATTATTGAAGAAAGTTTTCCTTATAGCAATGGTGGAACTGGGAGGAATTACAGTAGGCCTCATCTAATATACTTCAGTGAAAATTTGCAAGGATATGCTCATATAACAACACGTTGAATCAAGAGTCTTACAGTCAAGTCTCATGTTTCTTATACCAGCCTATTCTGTGTTTTGGCAGCCCATAATATTTCTTCTGTGCCCCCTCCACCCCCACCAGAGCAAAGCAGAGAATCAGAACAGGTCACAGCCTAAAACAAGCTGAGAATAATTGGTCCATTGTAGCCTTTTTTTCTGAATGAAACATGACATTTCACCTAGAAATAAAGATTCAGTTTAACTGCGTTTTGTTCATCCCTGAGTTAAGAAAGGGTAAAGGTTATGCTCTGTGCAACACTGGCCACGCTGTCGCTGAAATGTGCTTGGTCAGTTGTCGTTCTGGTGGCTTCCTGACAGATTTTTAGCTGCTGCATAGCATGTGCATTTCTATCACTCTGTCAAACAGCGATTGATTATGCCAGCCTCATGCTATTTTCCTGGGAATGGAAAAATCTAAAGCTTGTTTAACAGTAAGTGTCTGTCACTTTCTCTCATCAATTGGCTGAGAGAGAGAAAAAGCATCTTTTGTTAGAAATAATGGTTTGCTTAAAAACACCCAGCTCCTTTTGTGCTGAAGTTTCACACACAGCAGGAGAATATCTCAGTGTTTCAGTAATAAAAAGTCTCTACCATCAGGGTTAGAGGTGTTTCTTTATCAGGTACCATGGTTCCTGGCAACACTTACGGCCCTGATATCAGAGAAGATATTTAATATCCCATATTTCCTGTATCCTACAGATGGTGATTTTCTGTTGTTTTTATGAAAATATGAATAAGGCAGTACTGTACCAAATGGGAATTTATCAATTAAAGTACATTCAGAGCCCTTCAATATCTTATCTTCACCATTTAAAGACAAAGCTAAGCCTGTTCTCTACAATGAGTTAGTACTCTATGAAGTTAAAATCAGGTTTTCACTGTCACAACAGAAAACTGCTTTTACACATATCCTCCAAGCATGAAAGAGGAGAAGCGTAAGTTTAGTGTCTTCTGATGCAAAGCTAAGACTCCTAATTGTTCTGCATAGTATTTAATAGAGAAAGGAGACATCTTAATGTATCTGATGAATTCCAGTTTTATTGATGGGATTCCTTAGTATTTCACTGCAGAAAAATGTTGTCTGACTTGTTCCTACATTCTGTTATTATTATTTATTTTAAACCTCAGCAGCAGCTCTCCTAGGCCAAAATTACCTCTAGTGCAACTCTCTTGCAGTCATGCTATTGAGTAATGCCTTCTTTTTAGCAATAATGATTATGGAAACTATTGCTTCCAGCTTCTTGCCCTTTGCTGTAGAAACTCAGTTGTGGTATCCAGGGCAAGCAAAGAGAGGCCATGAAGGTGGTACTCTGAAAAGAATAAGGGTTGGCTTCACTACTGGATGAGAAGGAAGAACACCCTAGCCTATTTTCTCTCTTTCATGGGTAAAGCTAGAAAGCCTTTGAGATTCCCTGCAAAGCAGCTGGGGATAAGTGTGGAGAAGAACATAATTTTATCAATGACCCTTGCAAAGAAATAATCAGAACTAAATCCACTAATGTCTGGCTGTGAGTATTCACAAACTAGTCACAATGACATCTGTTTTACTGCTTCTTTCAATAGTTGATCCAGAAGCAGCCGCAGCCTTGTTTTCATTTCTGTATTGTGCAATGGTATCAGTACGTTCACCTGTTATCATTATACATGGCTCCTTCTGCTCTTCACCCTCACTCTTTAAAGAGAGCACTGATGACCTCAAACAGGTATGACAAGGCAGATTTCCAGTGAATGAGTAGCCGAATGGACTAGCTTCGGGAGCTCATAAATAAATGCATTAACAGGAATTATAAGAGAAATTCAAGACTGCTGAAAAAAGGATCTTCTCTCCTCTCTTAAAACATTGGATTTAATTCTGCTAAACTTGAAGTTCAATTTTTATTGTTGCAGAGGCTGGCCCGGACACCAGCTCCACTTCTGCAGTGCATAAATTGGTGAGCTGAACTGCTGAATTATTGTATTACAAGTAGCAGCCAGGGATCCCAGCTGAAACTGAAGCCACCTGTGTTGGGGATTTACAGGAATAATATAAGCAGCCAGTGCCTGTCCCAAAGCAGATGAATAGAGAAGGTGGACGTGAAAGGGCAAACAGTGGCACAGATGAAATAAGTGCTTTACTGAAAAGATTTGTTAACAAACCAGTGTCAGCGCCAACAGAAGATCCATAGCTTCCAATCACCCCTTCCCAGTTCAGCACCTGGTGTGCTAAACTCCCATGAACGACCAAATGGTCACAACTCACCTACTGGTTTTGAGCATAGGGAAGTACTTACTATAAGGCAGCTGCTCCTTATTCAAGAAAAGGATAAGCTTTACAGTTGGAAGTGTATAGGTATCCCAGTGAACGTTTCAGATAATGTGAGCAATCCAGATTAGGAAAAGCCCCAGATTTTCAGAAGAGAGGCACAGAATTACCCCCAAAATGCATGCATACACAATGTATTTTTCACATTTGGGTAGGGAGAGCTATACAAGGACAGGGTGAGGAGGATGCCAGATGTAAACAGAGATGCCACCCTGCCAGCTGTTGTGGCTAGTGCTAAGAAAAAAGACTTGCAGATCTACCACAGAGGCAAGGGTGATAGAGGCCTTCAGGGGTGATGAAAATATACACAAAAAGCATTTTACCCAAAAGGATGCATGAAATGTGTTCTTTGTAATGATTTTGAATAGTAACATGTGAAACAGGATGCTGACCATTTTCTCTCTGGTTGTTTCTGCTCTCCTAGCAACAGAAGTGTTTTAAACAGGTATGAGTGACAGAAATTCAAGCAGAAAATGAAAATACACCAAGTGAAGCCAGAATAAGGTGACCCTTACAGGGGGATTTTTGCCCTGTCAGATATCAAGAGTGTTCTGCAGAATTTAATGGGGATTGGTCACAACAAATCCCGTGACAAGACAAAGGCTTGAAAAAAAAAACACTCACTGTATTTGTAACCGTGCTTTTCAGAATCTATGACTATTCAAAAATCTAGTAGTTTAGGAGGAGTGCATCTTTTCATGCAGCACAGTAAATCCCGACCCCTATCTGACAAGATTAGGAAGGAATTTTGCCTATGCACAGGTTATTCTACATTAGTGACCTGCCCACTGAGGCAATATCGCCATTCAGAAAGATAAGATGTTAGAACAAAATGAAGCATTGGTCTGATTCAGCACAAAAGTTCTTATATGCTGCTGCTTAAGGTTTTCCCCAAAGTGCTGACTTTTATCCTACCTGACTTTAGTTCATACGCAAGTATAAAAAAAAAAAGTAAGAAAGAAGAAAGATTGTCATCCTCCTTTCTTTAGACTGGGGTGTGTGTGTATGTGTTTTTTCAGCCTGTAACAGGGCTACCAAAAATGGGGTCTGTGATGTTTCAATGTTTCAGTCCTTTTGCGTCATGAATAAAAGGACTGTGGAATCCTTAGATTTCCTGCAGGAAGGCTTTCCTTTGTATTGTGGCTAACACTGCTGAGCTGGTATTTTTCTGCCTAGTTGCTGGAGATGGAGGCTGAAGGTAATGAGAAAAACTTCAAGGGTACTGTGATTTATACCTAAGTTTTAATGAGAAAGGGTTATCTCCCGATGTGCCCCTTTTCAACAACTTTTTTTTTTTTTTTTTTGCAGGTTAACAAAATATTTCCAAGAGTCTACCCTGATGTACCTGAACTGTTACCTGTGAAGAAGACATTCAACCATCTGCTAAAAGTATTTTTATATAGCACCTTGCTTAAATCAAAAATGTTAGCTGAGGTTCTAATTCATGACTAAAGGGAAAGGGTGCATGTGTACACCCGTGCCTCAGAGCAGTTCTGATGCTCCATGCAGGAAGCCTATGGAAAAATCAGAAACTCATTGGTTTATCCTTTCTAGGCTCTTTTTTATCTTCTCTGTACATGTTCTGCCTCTTTTCACAAATCTTACCTCTGGCACTTCATCTGGGCTTCCATTTTTGCCTCTTCTGTGTCTTTCCTCACCCCCCATCTACTGACTACTCTTTTCCAGCTCTATCTTGCTTACCTTAGGGTTGGGTTTATTTTCCTTCCCAAACAATATTCAGGACTATCAACATTATCGTTAATGACATATTTTATCATTTTATTAACAATCTTTCACTACGCATCTGCTGTACTGCTGAAGCCAATTAGGAAAATAATTACCTTCCTGGGCCTGAGCAGCAAATTGGCTTAACTCCAGAAAAAGGTGTTCCCCAGGAAGGCTTCCCACTAAAATGTAGCTTACGGCATATGGCAGTCTGAATGCTATTGATCCTATTTACCGAGTCCTTCATAGCAATGGTGTTTATTTCCCATAGCAAATTTATCAGTGATGAATCGGTGAGTTCAGCAGCTCCTGTCAAAAGATTTGCACTTGCTTACTGGAGGGAAGCCTACATGATCTGTTATCCACAGCCTCCCCTCAAGGGTCATCATTAGTTAAGAAAGAGCCTGTTATTTCTTATATGCTGTATTCTAGCCACACGCATATCAGCTGCTGAAGTCTTTCCAGCTCTTTGGAGGCCATCCACTGTAACAGCCAGGCCCTGAGGGCACGAACAGCCCTGACTGTCTCTGCCCAGCCTCCCCAGGGCTCTCCTCACCCTGCCCACCGTCCAGCACCCTGAAGACCATCAGACCCTGCCCCAGCAATGATGCAGCAAGGCCAGTCTCCAGCGTTCCACAGCCCTGCCCGGCCATGGGCCCCACTGGGCTGGGCCCATGTCCCATACCATCCGTGTCCTCAGGGAGGTGCCTGATGCCCAGGGCTGGGGCTGCCTAGATTCTCACTGGGATGGTGGGACGGGCCCTGGCTGGTGAGGTCCTGCCCTGCCACCCTGGGAAGTTTCCTTGGGTCCTCGTCCCTTAGGGAGTAGCTGGCCCTTGCAGCACCCTGACAGCAACCACTATACAATCTGTACATGCTAGACTCATTGGAAGAGTTGGTAACACTGATACTGATGGGCTAAACAAAAAAAAAATCCCATTTCTGACTGTGGAGAACAAGAGATTCTCCTCCCAGAGAGGAGCTAGTAAGTGAAGTATTTGCCCTGGCTATGGATAGAAACAAATACAGATCACCAGGAAGAAATAAAAGCGACCAGCTGAACAGGATAACAGCAGCATGAAGGTATTGCAGCCATCATCTCTTCTCCTGCTCCCATTTGGTCCAGTTTTTATTCTTGACTGCATTCAGTAGGCCTCCCTCCCAGCCCCATAAAGTCCACACTTCCTAGCTGCAAGAGCAACAGGACCTGCCACATGGAAGTCTCCGTAAGAGCCCTGTCAAGTCGCACAGAATCAGATGAGCCACAATTCAGTGTCTGTACAATTGCAAATATTCAAACATTGTTTGTTACATCTGTTCCACAGCCCAGGCCATTGTCTGTTTTGAGTCATCCATAGATTTGCCCATCAGCTGGAACATGCCCTTTGTCCATGAGAGGGGAAGAGGGCATCCACCACAGCAGCCACCTCTCTGATATAGCCCCCACCTTGGCCAACCATCTCCAACCCTGGTACCAAGGACCCTCAAGACTCCAGAGCTTGACCAACAACCAACACAAGCCATTTACACAGGAGATCCTAGGCTCTGCTCATGACTGCGTCAAACCAGAGGGCAGCACAATGGCTTGAAGCTCTCCTCTGCAGGCCATCCATCTTCTGCTTTCTTTTCTATGACTCTTCCAAAGAGAGTGGAGTTGCAGGGTCTTTCATCTCTACTGTGCCACCCATCAGTCACATTCTCAGACGTTCTTTTTGAGCTTCTTCCCAGCCCCATGCCTGCTGCTCTGCTAACATAAGTCATTTTCTGTCAGCGTTACACAGCATATTGTGAAAGGTGAGCCTTTCATCTCCCTGCGGGGGCCACCCCCCACAGCTTTCCATCAAAGTGGGCTCTCCTATTGGTACAGCCCCCCCCCCCCCCGCCCCGTGCTTGGAGAGCGCACGTCAATTAGGATGGCGCCAGGCAAGTACCTACTACCTCTGAATCAAACACTTTTCACTGTTGCTTTCAAGTTTTATTAATGTTTATTAATTCCTGTTGATACCTTGCCAAAAGCATTTTTTGGAGAATGGCAAAATAATTAGAAGGTAGCCACACTCTTTTTTTTTTTTTTTTTCCCCCCTCCTGGATGCTGCACAAATTGATTATTAAGGGAAAGAGTAATTCATTATCCACAAATAGTTCATAGCCCAAATACACTGCCACTTGCACACATCTATTTTCAGTAGCCCATTGAAGTATTCTGCCTTGTAAAGTCCTTCACTTTGCAAGTATGACAACAAAAAATTGCTGTGGAAACCTGAGGGCAGAGAATGACTAACGCCTAACTTCAGCTCCTGGAAAGGTGACAAGTCTGCATTTTATTTTATTTACCACCTACAGCATAGCAAGAAAGAGTTTAGTCCCTTCAGTCTGTAGTTGCCACTATAACAATAACAGCAGCAGCACTTAGACAACTCTTTCCATTTCTGAAGCACTTTACATCCATTAACACTTTGAGCACCACAACTCCTCGAACTAGGATAACAAAAGGAAGAAAACTGAAGCAACTTGCCATTGAGAAATCACCCAAGCCACAACTATCTTTCAGGAGCTCAAAATGTGTCCACACTTCTGTCTCTATAGTCTGCCATTTCCTCAGATATTGCATTTATTGTCTTTTTCCTCTCCCACATAGATAGCCACCTCTTCTCCAAGCAAAAAAGATAATTAGGTTCTAACAAGGAATCTAGGAAAAAACCTCAAGAAACAAAAACACAGCCAAGTACTAATGTAAGAAAAAACCAAGACTCTGCCCCACAGTCTGTAGTTAGTTGTCAAAATGGACAGGTGTCTACCACTCCATCATACAGACATTTAAAAAATGTACTCTGCAGATGTGGGCTGGAATATAGATCCCAAGGAGACTATGAAATATCCTTACTTCTGTATTTTGTTTGACCACTAACCAATGGTATTTACCTATTTGTAAAACACAGGCTTGAGTGTAGAAAAAATTTCCCATTCTCAGTGCTACAGAAATCTAAACAGGAAACCCTCATGACTATTTTAACCCTAAAGATGCTATAAGAAGACTCAGTGTATAGCCCATAGACAAATTTCTGTTGAAGAAGATAACATGCCTCCCATCTCCTCACATGACGTCAGAGAATGACCCACTAATTATTCCTGGCTGAACTTACACACTGATAGTGTCGTTCCCATAGATCTATCCTGATTGAAGTGGATTGCATCTTATTGCACATTATTATTCTACCAGGGCATACTTAACTGGTGTAACTGAGTGGCAGAGGTATAGTTACCTCAGGATAATTACCTCTGTGTACAGTACACTCCAGAGTAATTATAACATTTTTCCAAACCATTATGTCTCTCGTAAATGGAAGTAGGTATTCTGAAATACTGTAACTTTTATTCTGTAGTGGATGGTTCCCATAGGGAAGCATTCCAGTACAACTATAAAGGAATAGTTTATGCCAGTTCTGCTGGGAGGTCTTAAGCCTCCTGTAAATTCATCACACAGTTCTGCAAACAGAAAGTAAACTTAGGATACCGTCAGTGAGTAGAACATCTTTCACATCCACCTCTTCAGCCCAAAAGCAACACTTTTTGAAGCTGTCCAGAGAACACATCTAGAGACATGAAACAGTAATAGAGTATGACCAGGTTACGCTGTTTTGCAGTTTGCTATTAAACCTTTACGTGCTGACAGTAAAACTCTGCTGCATGCTCTCTGAATAGTAACAGGAAGCAAGAGAAGATTCTGAGGCTCCTGGGGAAAGGTTCTCTTTCAAGAGACAGAGAGGGGGGAAAAGAAGCACACAGAACATGTTTTCTTTCAAACTGACAATGCTTTCCTTAATATTACAACAATACAAAGTTTCAGTTACCCTAGAACTTCATTTTTTTGAAACAGTGAGTTCCTTTTCTTAGCCATTCTCTAAGAAAAATGGATTACTTGTTTCATTAATAAAGTAAATCACCAAGGTTTTGTCAAGTTATTCAGTACAGTATTCAGTTTTAATTCATCTAACATCAGCCAGATCAGGAAACTCTGACAATAATCACTGGCATGACAACACAGGTGCATACCGTGTGCTTATTACTATTCCAGGATGGAGCTATGTAACTCACATGGCTTTCTTCCACTTTGTAATGTAGACGGAGTAAATTCTATTTATTTCAGTTCCATAGACTTTGCAATTCCAAAAGTGAAAAAACAAGCAACAATCTCTTGTCATTACTTGCAACCGCAAAGCTGTTACATACAAAGATTTGCTTATTTATTTTTACTTTAAGGGGCAATCTGTGTTCCAGAGGTTTCAGACACACATAGAGAAGAAGTGGCTGGGAAGGTAAACTAAGACAATGTAGAGAGACTGTCTTTCATTCAAGATCTCGCAGCAAGTCAAATGCATTGCCAATAACATAAGACTTTCCCAGTTCACAACCCAGGACCAGTGAATACCTACTGTATTGATTCACTTAATTTCTCTGTGAGCATTTCCCAAACCTGTATCCTCAGAAGATCGAAGCAGTCTAATATATCTTTCTATTTTCTTGTTCAAAATGGCTAAAAATGTTCAGCAACTTCATTAAAAGTTTCTGCTAATGAGGAGCTGTTTCTTTTTTGTAAAATGTTAATGTGTCAATACTTCATAATGGAGATATGTTGGAGAGTTTTCTTCCTTTAGCCAGCTATTTAAAATAGCTAGTGATGTGTGATGTATATTTTTAGAGGCTCTCGGGCAATGCTATTTTTGATGATCCAATATGTCTGTTTTCCCTTACCACACAGGAAGACAGTGATGCTGGGACTGAACATGTTTTCCCCCAAAATGGGATGTCTTTGGGGAAACATCAAGAGAAGTGACAATACATACAGAAGAAAATAACATAATTTAACAGTCCCTGTCATAAGCCCCATTGTTTAACTGAAAGAAAGAAAATCTTTCATGGTTGATTTTATCAAGGAAATTAATGTCTTATCGACCTTAAACCTACTCCTGCTCTCCCTGAAATCAGTAGCAGATTTGACTGCTTTCAATCAGACCTCAGGCAGTTCACTTATTAGTGTTGTTGCTGTTACTGGATTAGAGAGAACAGTCTGCTAATAAAGTTAGCATTCTAATACCAGTATCAGTGTCACAAAGTAGCAGAGAGAAGCTGTAATTTGTGAGTTGGTTTGTCGTGAGATAGCTGTAGGTGTATGCAGTAGGCGTATAATACAGGCACTAGGACTGTGTTGTGATTCATGTTATAGATCTTAATATAAACTAAGAAGGAAAACATATTTATCAAGAACTAGAGTGTGCCCAATCCCTTGCAGGACACACAGAAATAGGAGTATGGTCTCTCTACCCAGTGGTCTTGGTATCAGCAATTAATGCTGTGCCAAATGTGTTCATAGCTTCCCTGCCTTTGCTGTTTAAGATCAGATGCAATAGACAGCTAAGCTCAGCCTTGCCCTTTGCACACAGAAATTTAATTGTTCTGTAATTAAAAAACCATAGAATTGGAAAGACTTCTAGTAAAATGAAACAAAATCCCAGAAGGACTTCACAAGATGGATGCTAATGGCTGTGGGAACAATAGCTGGCACAGGCCAAAGATCTCTCAGTTCCTTCAGTAAAAGGAAAGAGCAGAATCTGGCCATGACATAAAAGCCCTTCAGTGTAATAGTGCTGGTTCAAATCCAGCATAAACCATGATAATGACAAGGTATATGATGACCCATAGGAAGCAAGTAGATGCTTGTGACCTGATCAGCTCCTACAGGACCGAGCACTTGCACCACAAACCAGTGTGCTTCCGTCCAATCCCATCCTTAAGGATCGGACAAAAACTGGCTAAAAGACTGTTCTAGCAGATAAAGAATGAGCCTCAGGAGCAAGAGGACCCACAGCAAAGTACCCTGATTCTTACTGCTGAAGTTTAAATACTGCTCCTAATTAATCCCAACTGAACCTCCACTTACTTCCCTGGAGCTAGAGTACAAATTAGTTTAGCCCATTGTATCCAAAAACAATAGCAAAACCAGAAGCCAGATGAGAAATTGCTCCATTTTGGTAGCAAGTAACAAATCAGGACTCAGAAGAAACCTCACATAAGAAGCATCCATAGTTACATACCTCCTGAAACACCAACATTGCTGTTTCTGGGCATAGCAATCTGCTTTGGAACAGTGGATTTTCAGGCAATGAACAGCAAAAAAAGTCATCAGGATATTCAAGAATCTGAATATGCATAATATCAGGAATAAAAACATTATAAACTTATTACTGATCTACTGTAGCTATGAAACTATAAGATACTGGAGTCCTATAACTGACTCATCACACAGAATATGGTCATACTAAACTGTACCTCATCTGATACCATTTTGGATAAGAATATGTCCTACGGATGACAAGGCAACTAAGTATGGCCAACAGCCACAAGGCTTCTCTTTCCTCTTGGTTTCTTGGTGTTCAGAGTTACAGGTTTTCATCCAGCTGGTGGGAGAGCAGAGCCCTAGGGCAGAGGTCTTGCTGCAAAGGTGGGAGCTGTAGGACTGCCTTCTTGTCCAGCAAATGAACCATCATGTGCCCACCCATTGTCATTAGTATACCTATGTACAGGCAGGGACCTTATTGTTATATTCTAATCAAAGTTCCTGTGTGCTGGACACTGTTCAAAAACAGTGAGAGAATTTGCCCAAAGGGCCTTGAAGCCCAAAATAAGCAACAAGCAATATTTCAGTGACGCCTCCATACGTTGTGGAGTCTGTTTCTCTGTTACAGATGACTGTAACTGAGACAGGCTTGTCAAATTGAGTTTAAGTGAAAGTTAGAATCATAGAATTGTTTAGATTGGAAAAGACCTTGAAGACCTTCAAGTCCAACCATTAACCTAACCCTATCAAGTCCACCACTAAACCATGTCCCTAAGCACCACATATACAGGTCTTTGAAATACCTCCAGGGATGGGGACTCAGCCACTTCCCTGGGCAGCCTGGGAATGTCCGGTGCTTGACAACCCTTTCGGTGAAGACATTTCTCCTAAAATCCAATCTAAACCTCCCTTGGCACAACTTGAGGCCATTTCCTCTAGTCCTATCACTTGTTACTTGGGAGAAGAGACCAACACCCACCTCACTACAACCTCCTTCCAGGTAGTTGTAGAGAGCGATAATGTCTCCCCTCAGCCTCCTTTTCTGCAGGCTAAAAAAACCCAGCTCCCTCAGCCACTCCTCATAAGACTTGTGCTCTCCACCCTTCACCAGCTTTGTTGCCCTTCTCTGAACAGCTCCAGCACCTCAATGTCTTTCTGTTATTGAGGGGCCCAAAACTGGACACAGTATTCCAGGTGCAGCCTCACCAGTGCCAAGTACAGGGGGACAATCCCCTCCCTGCTCCTGCTGGCCACACTATTCCTGATACAAGCCAGGATGCTGTTGGCCTTCTTGACCACCTGGGCACACTGCTGGATCATATTCAGCTGACTGTTGACCAACACCCCCAGATCCTTTTCCAACAGGCAGCTTTCCAGCCACTCTACCTCAAGCCTGTAGCGCTGCATGGGTCTGTTGTGACCCAAGTGCAGGACCCAGCACTTAGCCTTGTTGAACCTCATACAGCTGGCCTCGGCCCATTGATCCAGCCTGTCCAGATCCCTCTGTAGAGTCCTCAAGCAGACCAACACTCCCACTCAATTTGGTGTCATCTGCAAACTTACTAAGGGTGCACTCTATCCCCTTGTCCAGATTGTTGATAAAGATATTGAACAGAACTGTCCCCAATATGGAGCCCTGGGGAACACCACTTGTGACTGGCCACCAACTGGATTTAACTCCATTCACCACAACTCTTTGGGCTCAGCCATCCAGCCAGTTTTTTACCTAGTGAAGAGTACGCCCATCCAAGCCATGAGCAGCCAGTTTCTCCAGGAGAACACTGTGGGCAACAGTGTCAAAGGCCTTACAAAAGTCTAGGTAGACAACATCCACAGCCTTTCCCTTGTCCACTAAACAGGTCACCTTGTCATAGATGGAGATCAGGTTAGTCTAGCAGGACCTGCCTTTCATAAACCCATGCTGACTGGGCCTGATCAGCTGGTTGTCCTGTAAGTGCCATCCGTGTAAAGGCATTCAAGGTGATCTGCTCCATAATCTTTCCCAGCACCGAGGTCAGACTGACAGGCCTGTAGTTCCCCAGATCCTCTTTCTGGCCCTTCCTGTAGATGGGTGTCACATTTGCTGACTTCCAGTCAGCTGGGACCTACCCAGTTAGCCAGGACTGCTGATAAATGATGGAAAGTTGCTTGTGAGCACTTCTGCCAGCTCCCTCAGTACCCTTGGGTAGATCCCATCCAGCTCCATAGACTTGTGTGTGTCTAAGTGGTGTAGCAGGTCACTAAACATTTCCCCTTGGATTATGGGAGCTTCATTCTGCTCCCCATCCCTGTGTCCAGCTCAGGGGGCTGGGTACCTGGAGGACAACTGCTCTTACTATTAAAGACTGAGGCAAATAAGGCATTAAGTACCACAGCCTTTTCCTCATCCCTTGTCACTGTGTTTCCCCCCGCATCCAATAAAGGATGGAGATTCTCCTTAGCCCTCCTTTTGTTGTTAATGCATTTATAGAAACATTTTTTATTGTCTTTTATGGCAATAGCATGATTAAGTTCTAGTTCTGATTTTCTCCCTGCATAACCTCACGACATCCTTGTAGTCCTCCTGAGATGCTTGCCCCTTTTTCCAAGGGTCATAAACTTTCCTTTTTTTCCTGAGTTCCAGGTAAAGCTCTCTGTTCAGCCAGGCCAGTCTTCTTCCCTGCTGGCTCATCTTTTGGCACACGAGGACGGCCTGCTCCTGTGCCTTTAAGACTTCCTTCTTGAAGAATGTCCAGCCTTCCTGGACTCCTTTGCCCTTCAGGAATGCCTCCCAAGGGACTCTGTCAACCAGTCTCCTAAACAGGCTAAAGTCTGCCCTCTGGAAGTCCAAGACAGCAGTTCTGCTGACCCCCCTCCTTACTTCTCCAAGAATCAAAAACTCTAGTATTTCATGATTGCTATGCCGAAGACAGCCTCCAATCGTCACATCACCCACAAACAACAGGTCCAGCAGGCCACTTTCTGTAGTTGGCTCACTCACCAGCTATGTCAGGAAGTTACCTTCCACACACTCCAGGAGCCTCCTAGACTGTTTCCTCTCCGCTGTATTGTATTTCCAGTTAAATAACAGTAAGTTAAAGTTCCCCACAAGAACAAAGGCTAGTGATTGTGAGACTTCTCCCAGCTGCTTATAGAATATTTTGTCTGCCTCTTCATCCTGGTTGGGTGGTCTATAACAGACTGTCACCATGATATCTGCCTTGTTGGCCTTCCCCCTGATTCTTACCCATAAACAGTCAACCCTATCATCACCATCATTAAGCTCTAGACAATCAAAACACTCCCTAACATACAGGGCTACCCCACCGCCTCTCCTTCCTTGCCTATCCCTTCTGAAGCATTTATAGCCATCCATTGCAGCACTCCAGTTGTGCAAGTCATCCCACCATGTTTCCGCGATGGCAACTGTATCATAATTTTTCTGCTGCACAATGGCTTCCAGCTCCTCCTGTTTGTTGCCCATGCTGCATGCATTGGTGTAGATACACTTCAGCTAGGCTATTGATCCTGCCACCTTTTTGCGGGGAGAAGCCCTAATTGCTATGTAACCATTCTCAGGTGCTTCCATGGTTTCTAACACATCCATAACCCTCACATCTTTGCTGCCACATGGATCTCCATCCCCTACCTCCACTGAGAAGGCAGACCAAAGGACCTTGCTAGCACACCGTCCCTCAAGCACTGGTGTGCCACCCCCAGGCTTATCTCTAGCAAGCCTGGTTTTATCCCTTTCCACCTTCAAATCTAGTTTAAAGCTCTTTCAGTGGGCCCTGCTAACTCCTGTGCAAAGATCTTTTTCCCCCTTTGAGACAGGTGTACCACGTCTGTCACCAGCAGGCCCAGTGTCATGTAAACTGACCCATGATCAAAAAAACCCAAATTCTGCCAGTGACACCAGGCTCAGAGCCAGGTATTGATCTGCTGGCTCTTCCTATGTCTTCCCTCATCATTCCCTGCAACTGGAAGGATAGAGGAGAACACTACTTGTGCTCCTGATCCCTTAACCAGTCATCCCAAGGCCCTGAAGTCTCTCTTGATTGCCCTGGGACAACTTGTTGCAGCTTCATCACTGCCTGCCTGAAACATCAGTAATGGATAGTACTGAGGGCCATACCAGGGTAGGAAGCATTCTCTTCACATCTTTAACCCGGGCCCCAGGGAGGCAGCAGACTTCCCTAAGAAGTGGGTCCGGTCTGCATATTGGGCCTTCTGTTCCCCTCAGGAGACAGTCTCCTATGACAATGACCTATCTTTTTTAATTTATGGAGGCAATTTTGACTCAAGGCATAGTCTGACAATGTCGGCGACACCTCCAAGCTAGATGAACCATCGTCCTCATCATTGTTCAGTTCCACTTGCAGAGCCTCATACCTATTATGCAAGGGCATCTGGGAAGACAGGGTAGTCACGGAGCAGATATGCCTGCTGCGCTGGGCAGGAACTTGTCGCCATTGCCCTCTACCCCTTAAATCACTGTGTTCAGCCAGGTGGAGAGAGGATAGGGAATCCTCTGTATCACGCATCTGGTCTGCCTGGTGGGCCTGTCTCAGGGAAGGTAGGGTGCAATTCCAGTACCCTATCTCTCTCACTCTCTTTGATACTCCTCCTGGAGCTCTGTCACTAAGCAGAGGAGTCCCTCTACCTGGGCACACCTCCCACAGATGTGCTTACTGCTACCATCCAATACTGATGTAAGAGTAGAGCACACCCTGCAGCCTGACACCTGGGTGGCAGTGTGTTTCTGCTGGAGCTCTGTCTGCGAAGCTGCATCACTTGTGGTGGGTGCAGAGGTTAGAGAGGCCATAGCTTTCTGCTGGGTGGAAACCATTGCTCCCCTGGTTGAGCTGACAGACCTTCAGCACCCTTGCTGATGCACCATGCCCTGCTTGCCCACCTTGTTGGTGGCACTCCTGGTCGCCAGCACTCCCCAAGGGCTTCTTTTATATATGACAGGGGCAGGGGGGGGCTTGGTTGCCATTGCTCCTGGCCCCACCCAGGTCTCATCAGCCACTGTTGCGCAAGCTGCGGGCTCCTGGATGCTCTCTTGGCTCCCCTGAGGTTCCCCTGGTTCAGTAAACCCCACTGTGCACCATGCTGGAACACTCCATCATGAATCATACAGGCACCAGAGCTGCTCGCCTTGTCAACTAAGTGAGATGTTTTCATCCTGTCACTGTTCCTCACTTAAGATGTGGCCCAAACTGAGTTTTATATCAGATAAGGCTCTGCTATTTTGCCCAGGTCTCCTCACAATTCAGAAAAGGAAGCTACTTACTGCTTGATTTTCCTTGGGAAGAGCAAGAGCACTTGGTCCAGATTCACAGAAGATACAGTAGACAGGTGCAGGTTTGTGGAAGGGACACACAAGTTGCAATGCACCACAGAGAAATGTGTGACTGCAGATGCAAACTTCCTTGCAAAATTTCCAGTCTCCTCCACCAATAGAAATTTTCACAAGTTAAATTTGCTACTAGTAAGTTGCCAAGTTCATAATACCTTAGGGTGGTTTGGTACAGACAGTCCAACACCACTAGCTGAACTTCCTTCCAGGGAAATTAATCCCTAACTTTTTAAAACAGCTGATAAGCCTTGGCCCCTGATTTATCTTGCAGAGCTGCAGTATGGTAAACTGCCAGCTGCTAGGGAGCACCATCATGCTGCTGCCAAAGCAGAAGGTGAAGAAGCTGCAGTGAGGAATGACCTGCAGTTCGTAATTCCCCTTTTTTGTTTCTGGGACAGCTCAGAACAGCATTAGGGGTTCAGAGGGGCTGAGAGGAGTAGGAGAGAAGATGAGCTGAAGGCATGGAGGATTGTTAAGTCCTGGAGCAAGGAGGAAGTGCTGGGGTGGAAGAGAAGGGATGTTTTCGCTGCAGAGAAAGGGGAAGGGTTCTTGAAAGTTTTATGAAAACAAGATTTCTCACTGCAAATTTTTCCAGAGTGACATAGATGCATTCACTCAGTTCCACAGCTTGCAAAGTATCTTCCATGTGTAGCTTTTCCCCACAGAAGGGTGAAAACACTTCGCAGCAATAGAGCTACAGAGAAACAATTTAATAACTGACCCAATAAACAGCTTTGGCAATTCTATGGCTACATTTTCTTTCCTTCTATAAATGTAGTTTTCATTTATGGGTATATAGTGGTAATTTGGTTTACAAAATTCCTTGGCCAGTGAGGGAATCTCAGATGTATTTCCACTTCTATATGATTGTGCATCCAAAATTTCTGAACGATGGGTTTCATGAAACCACCTTCCCAGGCCAATTCCCACTTTCTGTCAATGTGGTTACTAGAGGGAGCAGACATGAGAAACTCAGAAATCACAGGTGCGTGCAGCACAGTGGATATACTTTATACTTAACATAATAGCTTACCACATCTGATTCTCCAACAGGCAACTTTCCACTTTAGCTATTTTATTTTATTATTCCTTCATAAATGAGTTTGTTTCTCTTTATTTCAGTGGGCTTTCATTATTAATTTCTGTAGAAGAGTGAGCTGACTGCAGTTATGTTCTCTTATTAGATCATCCATTCAACCCACTGCATCTTACAGGATTAGTCAGGAAACAGGAGAGCACACACTATTGGATTTCAGGCTTTGAATCTCTTGGTGCATAGCTCAGATCACTAAAAGGGCCACTGCAACTTAATTACTCACTAAAGTCAAGAAGACAAGTGCTGAGTAGTGATGAACCGCATTTTTCCCAAAGCCCCCACCAGCAGTCAGCATCTACTCAGAAGTGCTTTACTGGTTCTTTTTCTGGCAGGCGATAAGCTGCATCACATCATTTTAAGGGCCAAAGTACTTTTGCTTGACATTCCCAAATCCCTTAGCATTTTAAAGCAAGTGAAAACTTAATTTGTCTCAGTAATCTAGCATCAAATTCCCACAGCCACCTGCGACCTTCCTTCTATATCCCTCCATAAGTACCTATACACACATAAAACATTTCTTTTTACTTGTACTAAAGTAAAATTTCTGTGACAGAAGCATTTGTTTTATGCAATATATCTGATGGAGTTGCAGCTCTGAAAATACACTTCTAGCAGCCATTCTTAGACATCTGGACAGTTGTGTAATAAAATAGCTATCAAATTAAATCTGGATGTGTTTCCATGTGCATTGAACATTTTCTGTGCAAGATGACTGGATCCAAACATATAACTGCATATTAGTAGATTACATAAACAGAGCAAGTGAAATTACTGTCTTTGTATGCTGAAAGCATATTGTTTCCAGGACACTGAAATAGCCAAATTTATACCTGATATGCCCAGTCGCTTCAGTGGAATCATATCAAAGATGATACTTCCTTTTCCCCATGCACATAGCATTATCAGTCCCATGGAAAAACTTAGAGGAAGAAGGAGCCTGCAAGTTCATTGCTGGATCTTGGAGCATTGCACAAAGTTAGGATGAGAGGTGGCATCTCCATCCATACCACTCACACCAGGTCCATGTAAGCTGCTTGTTTTGCCAGCACCTTCCTTCTAACCCAAATTCTTTCCATGACAGAATTAATTTGAGCAGTGAACACCATAACGGACATACAATACTGTCCGCTGGAAATACCAGTCCTGTCTTAACTCTGCTGAATCCCATAGTCCAACAATACAACAGTCTTCACCCCTGCCTTGTGCAATTGTAATCTTTGCCTGACCATTGGCAAATTAAACATTTAACATGGTCCCATGCAAATACTAAACCTTATCCTCTTTTCACAGGCCTTGAGGATTTGCAAACAAATCACATCTTTTATTTTCAATAATTGTCACCTACCTGCAACTCTACTTTCCTCTGGCAGTGGGACTATGATACTACTCAAACTCCATATGTAACATTGACTCATGGGAATCACAGCTTTACTTCTAGGCATTTACCGGATTCAGGAAGGAATTATTTCATTTAGTCCTCTAACATTGATCCTTTCCCTGGCAGAGTGCCCCAGTCATCTTACAAACCACATATTCCACACTGAGCTGCAGAAGCATGAACTTTCACCCTGTTTGTGGTCCATTCTGGATTGATCAATGGATCACTTTAGTGTGGTCTCTACCTCCCACAACCTTATCGGAAAACTAATCTGGAGCTTTCCTTGTCAGAGTGAACTCAGTATTAGAAAAATACTGGGTTTTCAGAATAGACTGCTGGGGGAAGACTTGCCTCAGACCTCATATTTCTATTTCTTTTAACCTACATTTCTATTTCCAGATGTTTGTTTTTAAAAATTAAGTTAGTGCTCTTCAAAATGTGACAGACTGATTGTACAGAAGTGAATTTTTTCTGTCTAGAGAAGGGTCACCTATTGAGGCTCACCATCATGAAAGCAGAGAAGATATATCCATGCTGTTGATTAATTGCAGCGCAAAATCTCAAGGGTAAAGTATTTTAGTACCCACGATCCCTTCAGACATTAGGGTTTTTTTCAGGAAATCCTCAAAATATTTAGGTTGGTATTCTCATATCAGGATCTAGACTTGTACTCTTACCTTAAAACTGCTCAAATAGTTCATCCATAGCTGTCTGACAGCTTTTGAAGGGTGTTTATCACCTCTTGAATGCAATACAAGGCTCTTCTTAGAAATTAAGTATTGGAACCATCCTCCTGTTTTGAATGAAGAGGGTTCACTTGAACTACTTGATCACATTCCAAGCTTTAGGGTACATCCTGCAGGATCTTGTTAATAAGTAGAATACTTGTCTAAGAGTCATCATCATACAAATCAAAGCTTGAGTAGGATTTTTGCCCTCATATAATCACGGCAGACAAACTCCCTCTCTTTTTTAATTATTCACCAGTCAGTCAAGTCCAGATGCCGAGTAATATTTCGGAAAGAACAACTTGTCCTCTGGGCACAAAATCTTTCATGACCTTTACAAACCCTTGCATGGAACATCTTGTGGATATAGATGTTGTTGCCAGAGTCCATTTTTCCACCTTTGTTCATGTAAGACTGGGACAGAACTTTTGCAAAATCAAAACCTGCTAACTATGCAAATATATTTATTGGTGCTTCTTTCCCTAAGGACACAGTACTACAGTGGTCAGGCTCGCAAACTTTTAAAGAAAGCTCAATGTGGATGGAGCATCCACTGCATCACTGTGTGTCATAATGCAGATTTTTAGATGAACAGTAACTTTTACTGCTCTAGGGCTATAAGCAGAGTTCTCTGGTCCTCATTATTTCAAACTCAGTCATGTGGAGGAATGCGCAGTTGTCCCCAGTATAGCAAAATAAAAATACCTCCAAACCTCTAAGCCCTCATGTGCCCAAATAAGGACCCTAAACATTTATTAAAGTAAAAGTACACCTTATACCACCTCTTACCTACCTACAGGATTTTAAATAGGTACACAGTACAGCTCAGGACCAATCTAATGCTAAGTCTTAATATCAGAAGAAGATTTGCAGCCTGTAAGAATGTCTATTTCTAATTTACCTTGATGAAATTTGTGCCCATATTTCCAGTTCCCTATGTTGGAGCAAATATCTGCAAAACCCCCTTAATTTATTCATAAAAGGAGAAGTAGGATCAATTGATCTATACACTAGCCACATGCAAAATTAAGGTACATCTTTCATGTTTCATGTCATCTAGTACCAAAGGACATTAAGATTTCAGTAAAAAGAATTTATTTTCTTAAAGAGAAAACCAAATCAATGAAGATGTCTTTATGCAAAACATGGGAAGCTGGAACAATGTTCATTTGAATAAACACACTCAGCTAATCTGTTTAAACCAAAGCTATGTATTAGTTTCCAGCAGTATCCCATAGGAACAAGCTTGAACACGTTAAGATGTAAATAACGGGTGGTTTTGGTTTGTGCCTACCATAGGGAGTAAGGCAATCATTCACTGATTTCGATTTCCAGTTATTCACTCCTGTTGCACACCAGAGGAATACATTCCATCAAACAGGTCAGATACAAAGCAGTCAAGAAAATCAAACCCGCTGACAGTCCATATAGACAAAAAACAAACTAGCCCCTGCAACAAGGGCTACATAGTGTATATCCTTAAAACTGAAAAAGGTAGTTTCTCTGCAAGGACCTTGCAAGAAGAGGTGAAAAAAAAAACAATCTAAGATGCATGATATCAGCTGGCCTTGCAAAATTTCATCACATCAGACTGAAGATACATAGAAAGCTGAGAAGGTTGCAGCCTCAGTCATACCATCTGGACTTTGAGCCCAAATTTAACTTAAACATTCAGTTCAGAGATCACCTTTGTGTATCTTTCAGAAGTACTCCCATCTACTCTACAGTTACACATTAACATTAATTTCTTATGCGAGTATGATCACGCCAAGGTTAAGCAGGTGATTTTTTTTTAAAAAAAGTGTTATGCATGGAACCTAGAAGGTGCACTTAGAATCATAGAATCGTTTAGGTTGGAAAAGACCTTTAAGATCATTCAGTCCAACCATTAACCTAACTTGCATATGTACATATATATTTTTACTCTCTGGTATATGTTAAGTCTTGTATAGATATTAGCCATTGCCCTTGCAGGTGGGAGAGTGTTCCAATAACCAACAATTAGCAAAGTGTCATATGAAGAGGTAGATAAGTTCAATCACTGTTTGAAACTACTCTTTTGCTGTCAAACATCGTTTCATAAGTATAGAGTCAACTGGACAGCTTAACTTAGCAGAGGAAGCACTCTAAAGACCCTTTCATCTTCATTCAATTTTCAACACTAGGTTCAACGTTGTCTCTGTATTAAAAAAAAATTCATCCTCCCTTTACCCACAGGGTCAGCAACCCAGATGCTGCCTGGCTGACAGGGGGATGAGAAGTGACAAGATGACCTACTAGTTTGTATTTCAACATTAAGAATAATGAAAGACATTCCTGTACATAACAGAGTATGATGTTAAATGTGTCTATGGAGAGTGGTGAGCAACAGCTGTTCTGTACTGCTAAGTACCTTCGATAGGAGGGTGGATCATCATCTTCAAAGCTCATTTGGGGAGGAGCTGAACAGTGATTTGAGGAGCTAGCACAAATGTCAACATCCAGGCCCTTTCTAATTCTTCCAGTGTGTCACTCAGTGATGCTGGGAAGTCACTTCGGCTCTAAAGGATGAGGAGAGATAGATTTGTGGAGGGTGCCTGAGGAAGCACACTGAAGTCAGAAGATCTGCAACAGTTAAGAGCAATTGAGATACTATTTGTTCCTTCCCCAGCCACACTGAGATTTCTTCCCACTTTTCAGAGTCTACCTTTTTTCTTCTTCTTAAGCATGGATTTTCTCACAGGAAAGCAGAAAATTAACATCTTGACTAAAGGCAAATGAAAGACCTGACTAAACAGCCCATGGAAGCAGAGAAAGAAACACTTCACAAGATAAAAGGAAAGAACAGTTCCCCTCCTTGTCACATTGTCCACACCAGGCTTCCCTTTAATTGAGGTGAGATGCCAGCTCTATAATTCTAATTGTGCTGTAATTGTCTCCTGTGTACATTTAACATCTGCCTATGCCATAACAATCAATACCAGTTAAGGACTCTTTTTTTTGCCTTTTCCCCCTCTATGTGTCAAGTACTGCTTCTTTTCAGGTTGTGTTACAGTTCATATTATCTTTGTTGACATCTCAGTTTGTGAGGGATTCTGTCCTCAGTATTTTGTTGATCATTTTAGAAGGTAAACACACAGTGCTAATCCCTAAAAGAAAGGCAAATGAAACAAAACTGTGTACCTGGCTATAGCCCGGGCCATGAAATGACAGAGCTATTTTGTCTGAGTGCAATGGCACTGATCTCTCTCTTCCCATAAAATTATGCAACCATAAATCAAACCAGTGGTTCTATTATTCGAGTGTCCACCAAACAAAACTTGACATTATATCATAGAACCTGAATGCCTGATATATGAACAGCTGCACTAAATGTTTGGTTGCTGGTAGATGATCTGCAAGACACGCCACTATAAATTGATTTATGGGGAATGGAAGGTAAAATTCTCTAGAGATATAGAGTAAGTTAGAGTCACAATTTGAGAAGATTTTCCTCCTTAACTACTGCAGTTACACTGGAGATTGACAAGAAAAAGCAAACACAGACATTCCCCAGTTTCAGCTAGTGCTTGGTGACGGGCAGAATATAAAAGTCCCAAATCTGCCTTTGGTAAAAGGCCATGAGAACTCTGGGTCCTTGTCGAAGTGCTTGCATGTGATCCCAATAGACCTTCCACTCTAACCAAGTCTTCTCCTGGATGGTTTTCACCTGGAGAAATAAGCTGAAACATTGAAAGAACAAACAGAAAGTAGTCTGTATACTTACTATTAGTTTTTATGTTTGGAATTTGCAGTTATGCTGTTAACTATGTATATTATTGGGATTTTTCATATTCTGGAGAAGATAAATACATTGTATTGGACATTTCATATCCCCAAAGCTTTTTTTTTTTTTTAAAGAAAAACTACAAGTTTGAGAGCATTTTATTTTCACTGAAATAAACAGTATCAGAATTAAACTAACTTTTCTGTTGAGGCAAGACACTAGTCTAAACTCTGCTGTCTTGTAATCAATACAGTTCTACTGAAGTCAATTATATTTTATTACAACAGAAACAAAACTGGCTTTCAGGCTTCCCCCCCACACTCCTTTTGGCCTCAAAATAAGCTAGCAGACAAATTCAAGCTACATAACAGTGGTCAAGTGTAAAACACATATCATTCAAAGGTGGCTTAGTGCGGCATCCCTCATCATTTTGGGTTGGTTATTCTATATACAAAGTCAAGTTGTTCACCTGACCAGAAGAATTGCTTTGTGTCTGTTGTCAGGGAGGCACAGGAGAGAGCTGCTCCCGAAGCAAAGGAGAGTTGGGAGCCCAAGGTGACACCAAAGCAGACATGGGGCAGCGGCCTCACCAAACAGAGGTGTGCAGTCCCATGGCACCCAAACAAGAGCAGGAGCTCTAGGCTGGTGATTCCAACCTGGTTAAGCTGCTGAGCCAGTGATTGTCAGACAAATACATAGCAATAAGGCACTTTGAGGTCAAGCTGGAAAATAGTCACAAGTCAGGGTTCATCAGGGTACATGGCCAGGCACGGGCATGGCTGAGATGCACCTGCTTGCAGCTCCAGAACAAACAAGGGAGCCCCTGACCAGTTCTTACACACCTTTTCACAGGAGTGTGAGTCAAGGTGACGCAGCCATGCCCTGAGCCCCTACAGCCAGACCCCTAGGCTGGGAGGCAAGAGGTCACACCTGGGGCCCTCACATCTAAATAGCTTCTCCCTGACACTTCAGCAAGGGACAGGTATGAACTCCATATATGTTAAGGTACAGATTTTAGATCAGGCTAAAAAGCCAGCATCTTGGGGAAAAAAAATATTTTTCACACCTTAAGCAGCAAAATGAAGCAGTGAGAATCTCCAAGATTTTTATCTAGAAAACATAACATTTAGAATGTCTTTAAAAATTTCCCATGAAGAATACAGATTGCATAAACCAGTATTTACCAGTGAAACCAAAATTTTTTCTCCATACTTAACACTGAAGTAATATTATATTGCATACTTAGGTATGCCTGTTTTTCACAGGATGAAAATATTGAAATATTAAAAGGCTCTCCTCAAGATAGTCCTTGCTGAACAAAACCCAAGAAGTTTATCAAGATATATTTCTAGCCAATGGAGTTTGAAGAATTTTAAGACAAGGCATCTAGGTTCCTAAATATTTATTTGAGTCAAAGCTCTGAACCATGACAGGTAAAAGCATTCAAGAATATAAAATATATTAAAAAAAAAACAAAGCCAGTGGGTAAAATATAAAGGCTATGTGACATCCTATAGTTATCTATGACAGCTTAATAGCATTCCAGGGTTATAACAGATACAGCAGAGATTTCTCCAGAACATTAATTCTTGGCCATACTAGCTCAAAAATAAAATGAATGATTTGCTATTGACACTTATAGAAAAACTTGCAGCTTTTTCCTCCCCCATCATAAACATCATATATCTTCTTTACAGGAATATACTTAACAGCCTCATCCTCTGAAGTACCACTTTTGAAAAGAGATTGCCATAAGGCTGGAATATAGCCTGGGTTATCCATCCATGCTACAACTCCTGCTTCTGACATTAACATTCATGGGAACTAGCCAAAGAGCACAGTCATAGAAGCCCATGAATATGAGAACATATAATAGATTTTTTCCTCTTCTGGCTGTCTTTTTGAACCCTTCATTGTTTGAATTTTTGTGGTTATATATTGTTTTCCTATGTGAGAAGAATGAGACAACAATTCCTTCCATGTATTTCTTCATCCTCACACAAAATTAGCTTGACAGGGGAGCTAACTTAACAAAAGCCAACTTGAACATAAATATGAAATGGTGGCATTCTTAAAGAAGTGTGGGTGGGGAGGAAAGCTTTTCTCTAAATAGTTGAGTTCAAAATAAGTCTTCAATAGCTCTTCCCTACAGTGAAATACGCACCTTCATAACTTTTTGTACCTCCCTGTTAAATGTGCTAGAAACATGCACTGACAAAACCATAGTGGTTCTCCCAATTTGTACGTTAATATCTATATGCTCCAAATGAAATATGAAAAACTCTGAAGGGAAACTATCAAAGTATTTACATTCATTATATTCACTGCTGCCAGAAACTGCAATTTCAAAATTGCTAAATAGAATTTAGTAAGAGAAACAAAACCAGGTAGAGCCAATTCAGGAATGAGCAAGCTCTCCAACAGCCTTTTTTAAATACTAAGTCATAAATCCTCAGAAATAAAATATAATTGTACAGATCATATCATTTAGGAAAGCTAGTTATTTTTGCAGAAAGCAAAAAAATTTTTGTGAAAAACACTGCACAGATAAAGGCAGCACTGCAGATAGAGCCAGACTTCATTAAACACATCAAGGGGTAAAACATTCTGAGGACAAGCTTAATGTTAAAAGTATGATTCTTGTGAGAAGCTGTGGGTGACAAAATACAGCACAGCAGCAGATTTTGACTGAGGAAAGGGACTTTACTCATTAACAATTTTGATCATTACCACTTATTACTTTTTATAATAAGCAGCATCTATAAAAGTGAGCAACATTAGGCTGAGATAACATGCACAGTAGACTACTGCCCCTGCATCCCTAGGAGCACATCACTGCCCGGGCCAAGATAGAAATGGGCTGAAACATGTGGCTTCTCATGCAGTGTGCTACCAGCAGTGTTGGCTTCCACTTAGGTAAGACTTTTAGAGGCAGGAGAAACTCCTGAGAAGGTTAAAGACTTATTTCAGGCTGCATATACCAAGAGGTTTCTTTAGGAAGAAACCTGCTGGAGGGCTTCTCCCAAGGTGCTTCCCTCAGAATCAGCCTCTTTGGAGGCTGTTGCCCAAATTCACGATTCACACAGAAAAGCCCTGTGGATCGCTGCTGAGGAACTCTTTAGCTTCAGCTTAGTGCCAGGCCTGCTGTTGCAACCACCAACTCCCACTGCCTACTCCTGGCCATCCAAAATTTGAAAATTTCAAGTATTAAACCTAAAATCTTAGTGTTACAAAATTGCTTCAGAGAGAATTGCCATCAACTCAATGGGAGCTAGTGAGGGCAGAGAGTCATTCTAGTCACCACACAGACTTCTCCAGGAGACCATGGTCTGTATAGTTAATTCATCACACAGAAAGCAAGGGGGTAATTAAGGTGTCTCACATAAAGAGCAGTTGAGAACAGGAAGATTTGGTCCTGGCTACAATTCCCTATCTGTGTCCTGACACACCAATGCTATTATCTGTCCTCTCATTACTTACTTTTACCAAATGCTAAAAACTCCCAGCCTTTTCTTTGCTGATAACTTGTTATTACTGGCAACTGGCCACAAGGTTAAAAATATCCAGTGGCAGTACTCCATGCTGCTTTCAGAAAAAAACTCCTTAAAGAAATAATATAGTGAAACACTAAAATTCCTTCCTTTGTGTATTTGACATGAAGCCCACTGACACTTCAGGGTCAGAGCCATAGTTACATGGCACAGGGACTAATCCAGACATCCACAGCAATACTGCACTAAAACATCTAAAGATCATCAATTATTACACCATTTAAAATAAGTCATTTTTACTATAAAGACATTAGGACTTCATTGATCCCTCCCATTCTTGTGTGAATCCCAACAATGTTGTCTTCCTTGATTTATTAAAAGGAATTAAGAGTTCATCTAAATCACTGCAAATCTCTGTAGTTCACCACTGAGATACCTTCTTTGTAGGTGGAGGTTTCACTTTTCCACTGAAAAAGCCTTTTCTATATCCACTCTTTAATGCTGGGCAGTTAAGTACTGTATGCAGACCCTACCTGATAGCAGCATAACTCCTAAGAATGAATTATTGGAAGTCTATTAATTCATTCATTCACAGAATTAAATTAAGAGGCTGACAATGTGATATCACTAAGATATCCCAAAAGAGATTTTGGTCAGGTACTTTACACATAGCTCTTGGCAAAGCATAGATCTTATCAGGAAAGATCATATGCTCCTCCCACAAGAGTGAAGTTCACTTTTTTAAAGAGACTATGATTGAAATAGCCAAGAAAGAACACTAAAATCTCTAACACACTGGACATGGGTAGAGAGGAGCAATTGAGAATATAAGGAGGAACTTATGGTCTGCTAGGGAAGAAATTACTGACAAAGCACTATCTTCCCAAATATTCAGCACTAAATAACTTTCACTGGAAAAAGAATGAAGAACCCAACCTCACAACAGAGTCAATGACAGAATATTTAGAGAGTTAAAACCCCTTTGTGGACAGGGCTGTGTAGAACTACTAACTTATTTAAAGTGCAGTTGTAATCAGGGCTGCTCACCTCCTCATGGGCACGTAAGGGCATGAAAACAGCAGAGATAGTCCAAGGTGGAAAGTCACCTATCCCAGGTGTAGGGCCAGAGTACCTCTATGTCCTGGAGGCAATGGCAAGAATTTACTGAAGCAAACCTTTCACCTGGGTATTTAGAGAAAGGCATCACCCTGTTATTCAAAGGAATCTTTTCCCTAGGCAAGGGGTTTTTTTTTTTTCATTAAATTTCATTTTCCTCAAAATTGCATTCTGTATCCCAGTTTAAGAAAAGAAGTTTGATTTGTCTTTTCATGATCATTGTCAAAAATATTTTTCAAGTGGTGTCCTGGTTTCGTCTGGGATAGAGTTAATTTTCTTCCTAGTAGCTGGCATAGTGCTGTGTTTTGGATTTAGTTTGAGAATAATGCTGATAACACACTGATGTTTTAGTTATTGCTAAGTAGTGCTTACACTAGTCAAGGACTTTTCAGCTTCCCATGCTCTGCCAGGTGCACAAGAAGCTGGGAGGGGGCACAACCAGGATGGCTGACCCAAACTGGCCAAAGGGCTATTCCATACTATATGACATCACGCTCAGTATATGAACTGGGGGCAGTTGGCTGAGGGGCAGCAATCGCTGCTCAGGGACTGGCTGAGTGTCAGTCAGTAGGTGGTGAGCAGTTGCATCACTTTGGTTTTCCCGCCCCCCCCCGGGTTTTGTTTCTCTCTCTCCCTTACTGTATTCCTTTTCATTAAAATTTTTATTACTATTATTATTTTATTTCAATTATTAAACAGTTCTTATCTCAACCCACAAGTTTTCTTACTTTTGCTCTTTCAATTCTCTCCCCCATCCCACCGGTGGGAAGGGTGAGCACATGGCTCTGTGGTGCTTGGTTGCCAACAGGGGCTAAACCACAACAAGTGGTTATCATACTTAAAAATAAACATTTATGTTGTATATTCGGAAATTTAAAAAAAAAAAACAACTTGAATGTCAGTAATTTTTACTACTACTTTTGAGGGTTTTCAACCAATCCTTTTGTTTAGTGAAACCACTGCAAGACACAGAAAAAGATGTAAAATACCCCTTTTCCTACCTCACCAATTTCATGAGTATCTCTCTTCCCAAAATAGGAAAGCACTAGAGTTTATGCTAAATAGAAGTACACTGCTGCATCATCTTAAGAGCACAGCTGAAAAAAAGCCAGTCATATAAACCAACTTCACTTCTCACACAGCATCAAGCAAACCTGAGAAAGAGAAGATAAAAATGAACCACCACCAGTATAATGCACAGTGAATGCCTTGGGTTAGAGTAATCAGTAGTTATTGCTGTGTGTTTCTAGAATGAAAAGTCCCCAGAGGTGATAGGACAGATAACAGAGGCCAGACAATTGTTAAGTCTTCTCATGCTAACCCATGGCCACCACCAGAATAGAGAGAATAAGGATCATAAGTCCAACTCTAGGATCCACACTGCCACTTCACAGTACCTTCACATATTACCACATTACTGCATTGTACGTGTTATTGTATATACATGCACATATATTTACAATTTGCAGGTCTAGATCTGGACATGGAAATGACAACCCTTCAAAGAAGGACAAGAGGAAGAAAACCTTTCTTTCAAACACTGAAAGTCATTTACTTGAACCTTTCATTTCTTTTTTATAAATTAGCATTTTGAGAATAAGGCACAAAAAGTGTCTTGATTTTGAAGGGCTTACTTACCTCTGATGTGGTCTTTCATATGGAAATCAGACAGTATTTCTTCCCTTGAACAAACCCTATGTTCAGTTTACATGAAAATCTAGATTTACACACACCTAAGAAATGTAACCCCCCATTCATTTCCAAACTCATTTTGAAGTACAACCCAAACTCTGGTGATTAAGTGATTGACCCACTGCCACCTACCATCTATGCAAATACACCCAGCTTTGGCAAACCTTCATTGCCTGCTCTTCCAGGATTTCTGCATGTTGTTTAGACAGAGGTTCACTCAAAATCATTGCTACAAATCAGCAGTGCACAGCTGGTGTTTTTTGTGGTTTTGCTAAACAAAAATTGGAATTCCCAAAGTTTTTGGCTTTCCACATATTGGGAAGATAAAATACTGATTTAACAGCCCAGCTAACTGGAAACAGCCCAGAATCACCCAAGCCATTCACTTCTGTGAGAAGACTAAATAATCAGCAAAATGTCAGAACAAACGAGCATCATCCATGCCAAACTTCACAGAATGCACATTTGCTCAGAACCTAAAATTTGACAAATACCTACACTAACATCCTGATCCAGATGAGCATTAAACAATTGCAAGCTGAGGATGTTGCTTCTAAAAATTCATGTTAATGCTTCAGTTGGGTAATACAATGCACATTTCAAAATAACCCTTTGTCTCATTGTAACAAGGCATGTAAACCATAATGTAATTTTCACTCTAAGTATTTAATCTTTTTTTTCCTTCTTTTCCATTGAAAATTCATATCAGAGATTTTTCCTAAGATTTGATTATTTGCAAAAGTTTAGAGTCTGGAATGGTTGAACACATTTGGAAAAAGAACCAGCACAGGGATATTCACATAGGAACAACCACAGATCCACTTCTGCCAATTAATGTCTTCTACAAACAGAATAGTAATAAGCAACCTGGGGAACCAGTTCCATGGCACTAATAGCAAGGCATAGGAAACAATTTAAGGAGTAGTCAGCCTAGTTTTAATTAAGGTGTTGACTTTCAGTTTCCCCAGTAGTGTCAGGGAACAGCAAGGGCCAGGCAAATGGAGCCAGGAGTTGATGGTGACCCCAGCGCAGGATGTGCCCTCACCACCTGGGCACAGTCCCACAGGGTCTGAACATATCAGACAGACTTGAGGACTGGTAAAAGGGCCCTCCAATAGCACCAGACACAGAAAGTAATGAATGAGGTCCAGGGTCCAACCAGGGCCTCCAGTCAGGAGCAAAAGAAGACAGGGACAGAGATAAGGCTACAACATACAAACAAGGGGTTCATCCAAGAGATGAAATACCTGCAGCACATGGCAAAGGTCCAGCCAGGAAGCAGAACAAAAGGCAGACAAACCTACCACAAAGCTCAGGAAAGGATTAAAGGCCCTGGACTGAGCTTAAATGAGGCATTAATGGGTGTGGGTGAGGGCCCCAGGTGAGGTTGCTCAGAGTCAATAAGGCCTGTTAGTGCCCGAAGGGCCCTGACAAGAACTGGAAAATGTCTCTTCCTTTAAAAACCTTCCCCTGTACCAATCATCCACATGGCAGCAGATGAGCTTCATCTTATTTCAGGAATACCTTTATAGATCATCTGGTTGCTTACATGTTACACACAGACAATAGCATCAAGACCCTACTGTGATCAATAAAAGCTTTTGCCATTTGCTTGAGTGAAGTCAGGATTTCACTTAATATGTAGTCAGTGCACTGTTTGGAGACTTGAGCCAGAGCAGAGCTTCAAAAGTGAGGACCTGTGCAAGCCTTTGATTTTTCAGAGTTGCGTGTGAGTTAAAACCATCAGTTCTACCAATATGAAGCTGTATTGGGTTTGCATGGCAAGGCTTTGGTACCGGTGGGGCTACAGGGGTGGCTTTCTGTGAGAAGCTGCTAGAAGCTTCCCCTATATCTGACAGAGCCAAGCCAGCTGGCTCCAAGACGGACCCGCCACTGGCCAAGGCCGAGTCCATCAGCAACAGTGGTAGCCCCTCTGTGATAAGGTATTGAAGAAGGGAAAAAAAAACCCAAACCAAAACACTGGGACACAAACTGCAGCTGGAGTGAGGAGTGAGAATATGTGAGAGGAACGACTCTGCAGACACCAAGGTCAGTGAAGAAGGAGGGGGAGGAGGTGCTCCAGGCACCGGAGCAGAGATTCCCCTGCAGCCCATGGTGCAGACCATGGTGAGGCAGGCTGTGCCCCTGCAGCCCATGGAGGTCCGTGGTGGAGCAGATATCCACCTGCAGCCTGGGGAGGACCCCACGCCGGAGCAGGTGGATGCCCAAAGGAGGCTGTGACCCCGTGGGAAGCCCACGCTGGAGCACGTTTGCTGGCAGGACTTGTGACCCCACAGGGGACCCACGCTGGAGCAGTCTGCTCCTGAAGGACTGCACCCCGTGGAAGGGACCCACGGTGGAGCAGTTCCTGAAGGACTGTAGCCCGTGGGAAGGACCCATGTTGGAGAAGTTCATGGAGGACTGTCTCCCATGGGAGGGACCCCATGCTGGAGCAGGGGAAGAGTGTGAGGAGTCCTCCCCTGAGGAGGAAGGAGCGGCAGAGACAATGTGTGATGAACTGACCACAACCCCCATTCCCCGTCCCCCTGTGCCACTCGAGTGGGGAGGGGGACAACAGAATCAGAAGTAAAGCTGAACCCAGGAAGAAGGGAGGGGTGGGGGGGAGGTGTTTTAAGATTTGAGTTTATTTCTCATTATCCTATTCTGATTTGATTGGCAATAAATTAAATCAATTTCCCCAAGCTGAGTCTGTTTTGCCTGTGACAGTAATTGGTGAATGATCTCTCCCTGTCCTTATCTCAACCCACGAGCCTTTCATCACATTTTCTCTCCCCCTGTCCAGCTGAGGAGGGGAGTGATAGAGCAGCTTTGGTGGGTACCTGGCATCCAGCCAGGGTCAACTCACCACAGAAACTTATGATTAAAAGCAATGTTTGTGTTCTATCATCAAAACCTACATGTTAGGGGCTACATACATTCATCTTCTGCAATGGTAGAGATCTCAGAGAACCACATACTCACATATAATGACTTTGGCTTAAAGCATTAATGTTGGATCCCTTCATTTCCAGGTGGACACATTGTCTCCATTTGCATTTTCAAGGGACACACTGGATGCTGGAAGGACTGTCACTCACCATATATCGCAAACATCTCCACACATCACCTAGGGTAAGAAAAAGGCAGGTAAAAGAACAATGTAGCTCTATGAGACTTTTTTCTGGGGGCTTTAATTTTTAAGAGCATTAGCTACAAGTGAGCTAACACACATCAGCAATCTAGTAGCTGCCACCAGGTGACCAAGCAAGCCAGTCACAAGTACATGTAATGATCTGTCCCTGGTGGAGAACACTTACTTGTATTTGTGCACATCAGCAGCATTACCACTGACTAAATGTATACAGATGTCTAAAGACTCAGTGTAAACTGCACTTGATCATGTATTGTGTTGCAGTGTTAAATTGTTGTTGCTGAATTTGAAATGTTGATGTTTGACCCTGTGGAATATAAATTAGTTCTAAAGCACTGGTATGAAGGACATATTAAATTAAAAAGCTCCAGTAGGAAAAGCTAGGCACTGTGTATGCTCATGTACACCTGAGGTGCCTGGAATCATTCCATGATTCTTCTTTAGTTTTCTGGTAAATTTCTGAGAACAAGTACATTTTTCCTCTCTTCCCCCCCGCCCCCCATCATTACTTCATTTGTTATTGTTAAGTATTATTCAATTCTCTGCACAGCCCCATAGCAGTTCAAGCCGCCCTTGGGTAGCCCTTCAGAAATCTCTGAAACAAACACATTCAGATTGCTTTCTGCAGTATGAATGTTTAATCCTAGACGCATCAAATTCAGCAGCAAAATTCTAGCTGCTTTCTATAGTATTGAATGGAAATAGTCTGAAGTCAATGGAAAATTTTATTTACTATAACAAAGTAGGATTCTAATACAATAGCCAACAGAGATTTTTAATACAATACAAAGTTTTTCAGCTTTAGGCTCACTCTTTGAAACAAAGAAAGACTGCTAGTGTTCACACAGCATTTTTAGCATCAGTTAATTGTAAACTATAACGGGGGGAGTCCTGGGCAGGACTGGGGTAGGTGGGATGGACATCTGACAGGAGCCTCATTTGTGCAGCCTTAAGAAGAGGAGGCTCAGGGAGACCTTGTTGCTGTCTACAACTCCTGATGGGTTAGGGTTAGGGTTAGGGTTAGGGTCAGACTCCAGTGACACAGTGGGTGGAGGAGGAGAGGCAATTACCATGAGCTGGAACTTAGGAAACTTCCATTAGAAAAAAGTTTTACTGTCAGAGTGGTCAAACACTGGCCCAGAGAGGTTGTGGGACTGAAGCTGTTTTGAGCAGGGGTTTGGACTAGAAACCTCTAGAAGTTACTTCCACCCCTGCTGATTCTCTGCAGTTTCACCAACATGAAGCCCCCACTACAGATCTAAAAACACTTTCAGACTTGTCAAATTGGAATCATGCTCATTTGACCAGAAAAATGAAGCGAGAAGAAAGATGTAGAGAGAAGAAAAATGCCTGAAGTGAGAATTTCCTCAGACCAACAAGGAAGAATAAGAAAAACTCTGCAGAGTTTTTATACAAGAAAGATGAGCTTCTCACTTCATACCTCACCATGAGTGAGCCACCTTTGCCACTGTCTTCAGGAAACTTACTCCAATTTATGCTGATGTAGCTAGAAATTGCATCCAGTCTAGAAAATTTTCCAAAGTTTTCCATAAAGCATCACCCGCACAGCATGGCACTGGCACTTTGCCTCAGCAGTGCTCAGCACTTCAGGTCTCACTGTAAAAGCTTATGCATGCCATAATTTTGATGTCTGTATTTGTAATTCTGCCCAAGGTAACACTTAGAAGGCACTGCTACACTCAAAACGTTTTTTTAAGGCACTCTATGTGTATTTTTGCCAAGGACATCTGAAATTTTACAAGCTACTTATTCTTCCAGAAGTGTCTGATCCTTTCATTTATTCCATACCTGAAATCATAATCATCCCAAGGTGCATAATCATCCCTGCAGCAACCAATTGATTTCATAGATTATACTTTCAGTTGAGGAATAAGGAGAAGGAGATGATGAAATCTGCAGGAAAAAAAAAGCATCCTTGAAAACTTTTTCCCCATATCAAGCTAAAACACAGAACAACAGGCAAACTATGTATGTAACAATTTCCAAACTTTTTTTTGAAGAAACAAGTAGACAAATGATAGTCCTAATTCAGCAAAGTAATGAAGTATCTGGACAATCTGAGGATCATGAATGTTGCTAAGTAGATGTCTCCCTGAACTGAGGCCAATGTTGAGCTACACTGTGTCCTCTCCTTGCCCAGTTTTCATTAACCAAAAGACTCCTTCCTACATGGCTGATGTAGTTGCCAAGGTACTCTCCATGATATTTGAAAAGTCATGGCAGTCAGGTGAAGTCCCTGGGGACTGGAAGAAGGGGAATGTTGTGCCCATTTTCAAAAAGGGAAGAAAGGAGGACCCTGGGAACTACCAACCGGTCAGCCTCACCTCTGTGCCTGGGAAGATCATGGAGCGGATCCTCCTAGAAGCTATGCTCAAGCACATGGAAGACACAGGGGTGATTCGAGACAGCCAGCACGGATTCACCAAGGGCAAGTCCTGCCTGACCAACCTAGTGGCTTTCTATGAAGGAGTGACTGCATCAGTGGACAAGTGAAAAGCAATGAATGTCATCTACTTGGATTTCTGTAAAGCCTTCGACATGGTCCTCCACAACATCCTTCTCTCTAAATTGGGGAGATACGGGTTTGATGCGTGGACTGTTCTGTGGATAAGGAATTGGCTGGATGGTCACATCCAGAGGGTTGTGGTCAATGGCTCATCTCCACATAGAGACCGGTGACAAGTGGAGTCCCTCAGGGGTCCGTACTGGGTCTGGTGCTATTTAACATCTTCATCAATGACATAGACAGTGGGATCGAGTGCACCCTCAGCAAGTTTGCAGATGACACCAAGATGAGTGGTGCCATTGACACGCCAGGAGGACGAGATGTCATCCAGAGGGACCTGGACAAGTTGGAGAGGTGGGCCTGTGTGAACCTCATGAGGTTCAATAAGGCCAAGTGCAAGGTCTTGGACCTGGGACGGGGCAACCCCCGGTATCAGTACAGGTTGGGGGATGAAGGGATTGAGAGCAGCCCTGCGGAGAAGGACTTGGGGGTACTGGTGGATGAAAAGCTGGACATGAGCCAACAATGTGCGCTTGCAGCCCAGAAAGCCAACCAGATCCTGGGCTGCATCAAAAGAAGCATGGCCAGCAGGTCGAGGGAGGTGATTCTGCCCCTCTATTCTGCTCTGGTAAGACCTCATCTGGAGTACTGCGTCCAGCTCTGGGGCCCTCAGCACAAGAAGGACATGGACCTGTTGGAGCGGGTCCAGAAGAGGGCCACAAAAATGATCCGAGGGCTGGAACACCTCTCCTATGAGGCCAGGCTGAGAGAGTTGGGATTGTTCAGCCTAGAGAAGAGAAGGCTGCAAGGAGACCTTATTGCGACCTTCCAGTACTTAAAGGGGGCCTACAGGAAGGATGGGGAGAATCTTTTTAATAAGGCCTGTTGTGACAGGACAAGGAATAATGGATTTAAACTAAAGAAGAATAGATTTAGAATAGACATTAGAAAGAAGTTTTTTACAATGAGGGTGGTCAAGCACTGGAACAGGTTGCCCGGAGAGGTGGTAGAGGCCCCATCCCTAGCAACATTCAAGGTCAGGTTGGATGGGGCTCTGAGCAGCTTGATGTAGTTAAAGCTGTCCCTGCTCACTGCAGGGGGTTGGGCTAGATGACCTCTAAAGGTCCCTTCCAACCCAAAGCATTCTATGATTCTATGATATATCAGGAGGGCTAAGTAGGCTTCACAGGTATCACCAACTGGTGCATGTCATTCACAAGTGTAAAGTTAGCATAACTCCATGTAGCACTGCCATCCCCCACAGCAGCTGAGTTAGGCCAGTCCTAACATCTCCAGAATGCCTTTTAACCCAGCACCCTACAGGAATAAAGTTGGATCATAGCCCCCTCTACACATCTGCATCAGGTAATGGAGGCACCTGAGGTACAGTCTCTGCCTATATTACCTCCCTTCTCTTGCTCTCCTGCTTCCCAGAGTAAGATATCACACTCTCTTATTAGATACAATCCTGCTCATTACACTGACTGAATCAGAAATACAAAGAGCAGGTGCTTCATAGTGACAGCCTAATACAATGGCTCTTAATCTTATATGTGCCACAGCCACTTTCACACAAGGTCAATTGCACCTATAATTAATTTACACAAGCTGAACCCTCAGCTGCCACCTTACACAGCCTTGCAAATGCACAGGCTGCACAAAACTGTATTGGTAATTAATTTGTCAAGCAAATGCTAGGGAAGAACAACACTGGTAATTTATACCATAGATATTCAAATGAAACATCTTGCCTGAGTAATTTAATGTCAGAAAGTAGAACAGTGGCAAAGCAGAACAAAGAATTGGAGTCTTCCACCAGCTGTTTCTTTAAGGGACATTACTGTAATGTATTATGAGCCAAATTCAGACACAGTAAAAACACATGTTCCTTCACTGAACTCATCTGGCCAGATTTTGGCATTAAAAATGGTTGTGAAATTATACATGCACATCCTATGTACAAAGACTCTGGGATGACAGAAGATGCTGGAATTCAACCAGAAAAGATCTGTATGGAAAACAGTGTATATTATCCTGAAAGGGAAGATACAGGTTAACTATTGGAAATATATGTTGCATTCTAGCTCTTTGCAAAAAAAGCAGGACTGATCACCCCACACCCTCCTTATCTTTCTCCTCACTCTACTACCCTTAGTACTGTCAGAGGTATTGGGACCCTCATCATTTGTTACCAGCAGTCCTCTCCATAATAGAACTGGTTGGTTGTAGTTATTGTTGTTGTTATTGTCACATTTTTTGCATGTGAAATAGAATTTCACTTTTAAGAAATGCTGCCTGGGTGATACTGCAGTGTTTTGCCAGGGTATTCTGGATTCAGTGGACTTTAAGCAAACCAAAAGTGAGATTCCCTGGCTTCGTGACTATGCAACGGGCTTCATAGTCCCTGACCTGGGACACACCATAAGATAGAATGACCTAGCCTTGGGAATGCCTGCAGTCCTGCCAGAGTACTGTGTCTGAAAGCCCTAGAAGCTTCAATTTCAACTGGGGCAGCACCTCATCTCTGCTGCAGCGAATTTGGGTACCTTGGTGAGGATTGCAGCATTGCTGATCTTGGATAAAATTCTATCTCAAAACCTGGTGTTCCAGAGTCCCAACCTGCAAAAGGACTTCCTCAGGACTTCCTCCAGGACCTGTCAGAGGTCTGGGCCAGCTGACTTAAAGAAACTAAAATTTCTCAGTCCAGAATCCCACATGATGTTTCTTGGTTTCCATTGCCTGGAAGGCTCTCGCCTTAGCAGTCAAGCAGGAGGGGAGAAGGAGGAATTCTTCCTCATGGTAGAAGTTAGGGAAAGCTTTTCAAACCTTGCTGACAATAGGGAAACTTTTTATAATATAAACTGTGACATATATATACTTAGATGTACCCAGAATAGATGATGGGATGAACTGCACCTCTACATAAAAAGAGGAAGGGTTAATTAATGGTACAAAAGAGTTGCTTCATTTTCTGTGAGTGTCGCCAATTAGGATACAATAGCCACATGAAATAGGCCCTCTCAGCACCAAGATGATCCATTTTCCTGGCTTGTGTGTCTTAGGATGATTCGGTGTGGTAAACTAGTGTATTTCTGAATGAGTGCTGACAGAGCAAGCAAAACTCTTTCTTAATTAGAGGAGCATAAATGTCATCCATAAATACTTAATACATTCTCAGTTGTTAATGCCACTAATCTTTTTCTCCCTTTCCTCCATTAGGCATTTTCTTCTTGATGGGTTTTGGTGGGGTTTTTTTGGTAAAAATTATGAGTGGAGGCTTGCTACTGCTGAATGTTATTGAACCTAAGCAGTTGATGACCTCTTTAGGTCTTGCCATTACAAACTGTATTTCAGTGGAGATAACAAAATCCATAACTATGAAAAGAAAAAATGAAATCTTTCAAACATCAAAAATAAAGCTTCTTGCAGAAATGGGCAGTTTTTTTAAAACTCATAATAGTAGAGTATTACAAGATGGAGACACCAACACATGTTGGCACTGATACATTTGGTGAATAGTAAACTGACCAAGACATAGGATCAATTATTTCAAAATAACTACACAAAAACTAGCTGTCTGTCTAGTCAAGAATCCTTGAAGGGAAGTAGGTCCTTTGGGGAAAATATGAAAGAAAAGAAGGATAATTTGGAAACAGCCTGGCCACTGTTAAAAGTTCTTTTTATTTCTTTTCAATTTAGTTGTAACCCAATGCTGAAGAGTTTTCATGTATATATAATTTTATTCTTTTTCATGTAAAGGAGGATTTTCCAATAATAAATATTAATTCTGTATCCTTTTTTGACTTCTTGGGGATACTTTTTGGAAGCAGTGTTTTCCACAGGTTTTCTATGCTTAGTAGAAATAAACAAATTCCCATCAGTATTAACACTTTTGTCATTGTTGCTCCTTAGTGTCTTTCTCTCTTACATAATCCCAGTCTTTCCCCATGTCCGGTTTTTCATTATACCTTGATTTCATACTCCATAATTCATCCACAAACAGCAAGAATAATTTCCATAACATCATCCCTTCCAACGTGAAACTCATTGCAATAAGGCAAAAAGCAATTATAACAGCAAACAACATATTGTACGGCCATATAGCGATGACTTAAGACTAGACCAGCAAAACTTGTTACTAGTCTTGAAAAAACTTTTGTTAATATAGCTCTGATTGTGGAATGTGCTTCCTGATTTTTGACACATATCATTTCACAATAATGCATATCACTACTAGATATTCATCCAGCTGTACTTCGGTCTCTGTAATATTTATGAAATACCTCCTACTGAACAGAACATAATAAAACAAATGAAAGAAAGACAGGATGTAGAAGTAAGAAGGAATATTTTAAAAAGGCAGATAGGAAATACACTTCATATAGAGCTGAAAAGTATAAAGTCTTTGAAAAGAGTGAGAGGAGATGGAGGGAGCTCTACATACAACTTCTGAAAAAGCATGATTAGTGGATCTCCTATGTGGTAGAAATATCACTGTGCACAGTCAGTCAGTCTAGGTGTACTTCAACCATATGAAAAGAGAAAAGGGCTATGCCTTGAGCAGTGTGGAGATACATATGTAAAAGAAAAAACAACACACAGAAACCCCACAAGATCAGATAAAACAGACACATCCTCTGCTGCTTTATAAACAACTGTTGGCCAGACTGGAGTTTTTAGTAAGGTGGAGTGGTGAAGATCAGATCTCCAAGAGGCTCATTAAATTCATAACTGTTCTCCATGAGGTAAAAAATGAATTGTGGCTATGATGATAGACACATTTGTTCACCTAAGCCAAGCGTGACCATGGTTGGTTTCTGTTAAGATGTAATTTTGAAATAAATATAAATGAGAGATTCAGAAAGCATAAAACCTATATGTAAAGTAGGCAATATAGATATAAAAAACAGTTTTTCAGACTTTCCCCATAGAATATTTATTGAGAATAGGTCACCTTGTTCTGCCAAAGGATAAGTAAAACTGTAAATATGGACCCAGAAAGTAATGCAAGGCCAGCTCCAGGATGTTATTCTGCATTTGTGCAGATTTATAATAAATGAATGTGGATTCCTGACTCTGTTTCAGCTTTACTAATTTAGCAGTAGCTTCTAACAATTTCAGAGAAACTGCTCAGTGGGATAAAACTAACATCATAACAGTGTTTAATTGGTACAAACTAATCCAATCACCTAGTGTGACAGTCAATGTAACCAATCTAAAAAATATAGGATGGGTAAGAGGTAATCATGAGTAACCTACCCAGAGTGTTATACTATAACCATAAAATCATAGACATATCTCATTATTAAAATATCGCTAAGCTTTTTGGCCTCTGTTTGGTGCAGGATCTGTCATCAAAAGACTGAACAGAAGTCATATTCCCAGCAAGTGAAGGTATGGGCAGCTTTAAAAGGGAAAAAAGTACTAGAAGTAGACTAGTTTCCACAACACAGGTTTTGTGATCGGAGAGGACTGAAAGCCAACATTTCTGGCTTTGAAATCTCACCTTTTTCATTCATCTCCTGGGAATGCATGACCAAGTCACCTCTCCTCTTGCCTTGATTTCCTTGTGAGTAAACTGGAACTGATGCACGTGTGATGGCAATGTGACAATCCTGATGTGATTACCAGTCGAAAAGTGTTTCCAAATCTCACGGGAATATTATAGAAATGCTGAAGTTATAGCCCTTCCCAGGTTTCTATTCACAGGTGTATGAGGTGGAGGACCAACCTGTTATTTGTTTAATGAAAATTGTATTTACCTACAACTTGGATTAATTCTTTCCCCTCCCAAGAGAGAAAGTTTTCAGTAGCTGTTGGGAAGCTTGAAAATTGTATCAGTGGCCATACAAACCAGCTACATGTCCATTACACTATCACCCAATTAGAAATGCAGTACAGGGACTGCCAAATTACCAGTTGGCTAATGCTTCAAAACCAAGCACAAATAGTGTATTACAATTCAGTAAGGAAAGAGACCATTTCTAAAGCATAGTAATCATACCCTGAACTCCACACAGTAATTGTTTGATGGTTTTCAACTGTAAAAATATGCTAATAGGATCAACAAACAAAGAGAAGAAAGACTTTGAAACAATGATGAATACAGATAAAATAACTCAGTGAAGCAGAGATATTTCCAAATGGCAGCCAAACATGAGCTAGGAAGCATTGCAGTATCTTTTCTGAACACAAAGAAATAAGCAAGCACCCAGCAACAGACCTTAAAGCTGTACTTACACTGGGAGGGAAACTCAATATTAGTTAGGGACAAGGATTTTGAGGTTGAAGCAGACAATCTGTACCATCTCATCTCATTTACAGTCACTGAATATTTTTTGGTTTTTGACAGTTTGGCCAGAAGTGTTGACTGTCCTGCTACACTTTTAAAACAGACTGTGGTCTGTGATGGAGGCCGTATTTTCTGGCTGTTGTGCTTCATTATTTGTCTGGTTAACTTCATTTCATACCTTTTGTTAAGATCTGCAAAAAACAGTATCCATCATTATTTTGGCTGAGTTCTCCTGAGTAATTCTGTTCCTACTTGTAGATTAACAATAAAAACTCCAGCAGCTTTCTGTGGGTTCTCCTCAAACATTGCCTGAAAATATCAAAATGCTATGCATGCATTCTCTCTGCCCTCAAGTTATCAACCGATACTGCTGACCAGATGTATACATACAGATGACATGATATGAGAACTTATATTCCAAGGCTGAGAAAGAATGAAGGCACCATGTCTGTTGTGGTTCACTGCAGCGGTTGAAAATTGGTTAGCTTCATCCAATGCAAAAAGCTGGCCTGTTGAGTCCATCAGCTGTACAACTGAAGGCAAGAAACAGAAATGTCATTGCAGTAGATTGCAAAACACAGAGCATGCCAAGAGAAGGAGGACAGAAAAAGAGAGGACCTGTTCTTAATTTTTTTTTTTTTTTTCATCAGAAAAACAGACACTGGTCAGGCAGTGCCACTGAGTTGTACTACAGTAACCTCCTGATCCTCACATTCTCCTCTGACCACACTGGCTTCCAGAGTTACTGTACAGGCAGCTGCATCTTTCAGAGTATGTAATGGAAAGTTAGCTACACAATAGCTGTGGAGGTGGGTCATTTTGTATTAAGTGGATTTCAGAAAAGGGATGGTTCAAGGAACAACGGCTTGGATGCTTGCTTAGTGTTGTGTTAGTTTAGTTACACAAACATAGGTTTGTTACTTCAAGTCACAAATCAGAGCTGATGTGAGAAGTGCATAGGTCTTGGTGTGGATAAAAGGCCCATGTAAGTGTCTAGCAGACAACCACTGATGTTATTTTGTTTACTGTCTGGAAATGGCACCTTTCTGTTTGATAGAACACACATCTTGTCTGAAAAGCAATCACAAGTCGAGTTGGTGCTTTATGTGCATTGTACTGACACAAAATAGGCTACAAGAATCTGAAAATGACTACAGAGCTGCTGTGAACACAATCAGATTGTTGGATGGGTCTCATTCAACATGGGGAAAAGGGGTCACATACCGCATGGAATCATAAAGGTTTCAATTGTGAGGACTTCAGAACAGGGCAGCACTTCAGAGATATTTGTTCCTTCTCATTACTGTTTTTTTTTTTGTGAAAAGAAGGAGGGTTGAGTAGCTGGCCACATGGAAGGCTGTTCTTATTGCAGAACAGCCTACAACAGAAATTTCTATGGTGTTAGGACCTGTCACAGATACTGTGCCATGGTGAGGAAGGACACTATCCCTGAAAAGACAAGAAATAAGTTAGTGACGAAACACTTGTTCAATTATAGGACCAACATAAAGCAGCTTTAAAAATATTATTTACACATGGACTTTTCAATCTGGCAGGTCGCAGATCAAAACAGGTCATCCTAGTAATTGTCTTCCATCCAGCTACTGCACTACTAGAAAATGTGCTTCTTCACTGTCTCCTCCTTCATTATTTGTCTCATGCCAGTTATTTCCGTTTCCTTCACTGTAACACAATGAGTATGCTGCAGCTCCATGTAAGAATGAAACTATTCAATCAAATCATCACTGTTATGTATAATACTGCATGCACTTCTATCCTTTTCAAGTTTAAGCTAGACATACTTCTTTTATATACTGGCAAGTTCAAAGGAAGAATGCCTCTTAGGGTAACCCTCATAATTTATATGCAGCACAAATTATGGACAAAACTGAAACCTCAATGTATGCCTCTTTAAAAATTATGAAAAGAAGACGAGTGCTGGGATCAAATATTAGTACACTATAATTTAGCCAAATTATCGAATCACTGAAGTCCATATGTAATCTTTTATAATTTAGTAGAGAATATTTCATATAATTGAAACACTGACAGGAAATCAATGCTTGCTTGCTTTTCTTCTCATTATTGAAATGTTCACCCTGAGAAATAATTCTAAAAACATGAATGGTTTGTCGACTGTACAATATTCTTGTAATACTGCAAAGAGGTGACAAGTACATGTAGTTTAATGCTGTAGAGCATAGAAGACTGAAAGGGGAAAGTCAGATGAACCAGATTAGATCTTCTTGTTAATAGGTTGCTTTTGCTTGCTCTTTAGGGCAGGAAATACACCTACTTTCATATTTATATGTGCCCAGCAAAGATATTCTAGGCCTAAATGTAGCTCTAAGGCACTACAGCAGAAAACGCATGTTTTTCAGAACTTGAAAATTAACTCACTGATTTATGCATTGGCTAATTAACTTGTGATTCTTACAAAAGACACAAGGAGAATATTCATTTTTGTATTGCACAAGGTAATCATCAGAAAGAGAGAAGATTAATCTTTGATATTCCACAGCCTCCCTTTCACTGGAGTTGAAGAACAGCACAGATCTGAGCTGGCTTTGTTCACCCAGCAAAAGAACATTAAGGGCAGACTCATATTCCCTGAGTGACAAACCTAGTGGAAAGAAACATTTTTTACAGATCAGAGATGTCAGAGTCTGAAGCAAGCAAGCAGCAGATGTTTCTATACATAACAGCAAAATGATTTATAATTTCTTGCAAGGCAGGCCACTGGGGCTTTTGGAGAACCAGTAGTTTGAATACACGTGTGTGTGTGTATGGGCACACACAAGCATGTGTATATAGACATTACAGATGAGTCACAGATGTGACTACAACCAACCACTGAAACAGAAGCACAGTACGACAAATGCACCGTTTGCCTACAGCAAATACTTTTCTTCCTCCATTCCATCCTGTACTAGTTTTCCAAAAAAGGCCCTCAGTTTTTCCAGGCAAGATTGCTGTCACAGACAACACACCAGCCAAAACCAGTGCAGATATGCCTCAGAAAAGAAACAGCTTTACTACCAGCTGTAAATAGAAAACACTGTCAGGCTAGTTTTGCCAGATGCATCTAAGATTACTTTAAAATTAGAGAAAAAATTAGTAGCAGAGATCAGACAAACTGTAAGCGGGAAGAGTTGATTTATGAGTTTCACTCTCATCTAGCTTTTGTTAATGATTCCTTGACTAATATAAAGAGGAACATCTCAAGCACTGCGCAAACTACCTCTACGCAGCAATTTTTTAGCATACAACTCTCACATGCTCAGTTTGGCCTTCCAACCCTACTTTATAGCTGTCTGCACAGATAAATGGATAGTTTATAGGTATCCATACTTTGAGGGCTCTGTTTTTTTACCATTTAACTGGAGTTCTTCCCATGAAAATGGAGTTATGGGAACTCAATACTTTTGGGAACTCAATACTTTGTTAACCAACTGTTACGATTTCCATTTTATTGAGCCAGTCTATCCAATATGCACTCTCAGCCATTCATCTGGCCAGTGTGTTATGAAGACCAAGTGTTTGAAAAGACCTTTCCTTTGCTTCAATCCTTGGCTATTTTAATATCCATTTCTTTGACTGCCTTTCTCCCTTGAGCAGGAGATGTTACAGTTTCCCCCACAGCTTTATGGTTGGATATGTCACTGTTTCCAAGGTATTTTCACATTGTTGATGTGACTGACATTTCTTCATGCAACAGGACTGTGTTCACATGGAGAAAAATTTTTTGGCCCTCAGGATTAGAGAACTTCCTTTCCCTTTTCAGGAATCAATATATTTATTAGCAAAATGGTCCCAGGCCAAAACTTCATCCTTTAATCAGCAGCAATGAACACAAAGGGTGAAAGTTTATCCAAATCCCTGACTATGTGAAGAAACAAACCAGCACGAGCTTCTGGCACAAAGAGTGTTGAGAAAGCATGCCTTCCAGCCGCATGTTCGGTCTACTTCTTACCTCAGCAAACTGTGTGATCCTAAGTGAGGAGCTGTTGTCCCTTCCCCCTGAAACACTCCCAGATCTCTCAAGTCTCTGAGATATGCATCTTGCAGCTCTTTGCCACAGGAAAATCTGAGTCTGTGGCTCATAGGGACTGAGAGTTTGGCCATCTCCACTCCTACATAACACAAGCCGCTAAGTGTTGCTGTCCAGGCAGCACTACTGGCAAGAAGCCAAAGGTTGAACTGCTTCTCAGCCTGAAGTCTGTGCACTTGAAATCCAAAGGGTTTTCCCCTTTTTTGAGAAGGCAAGGATAAGGATGTATAGGCAGCAGATTTTGATTATCTGTGTGTGAGTTGTAAAAGGCATTGCAGATATGAACTCCACTGCCTGCACACTAGTGTCTGTCCTTGAAATATGTGTCACTAGGGGAGGTAGAAAAATATTTATGCATAAAGGCAGTAGAGACAAAAAACACTTTCAGGACCATGCATCCACACATCTGTGGATTTTCACACATGACTCCTGAACCGGGAAGAAAGTTAGGTCAGCTTTTATTGAGATGAGGTTAGTTTTGTGCTATTTTTTTTTTCTTTTTTAAAATACAGTTGAAGCATCCTACCTTTCTTAATAAGGTTTTTTTTATGCTTAAGATCTTTATACTAACTCAAGTTCTAATTTTCTGTATAAGTATCGTAGGGACTTTAAGCATGATGTTTCATTCAAACCAGTTCAATGGCTGTTGTAACAGTGCCATCTTACATGCAGTGCTAATACGAGTGTTACCCACATGAGCAGAAGCAGAAATCATTCTCCCAGTAGAAAGATCTTGGCAGTGAAAAGCAGCATCAAAGAACTTAAAATTCAGCATTGCCTGGTAGTAGTCAGACATGAAAACTGAAATTGTTTAAAATGAAAAAAAAAGTTGATATAAAATTCAAGTAAGACCTCTAGTCATACAATAGTATACCATGGAGACACATTTCTTTATGATCTGAACTGGGGATCAGCTTATGCTCTGGACAACTGAAGGAGAGAATGCTTCCTGAGCAGTACTGTAGAAATCCTATTCAGAAAAGTCTCCATTATGAGCTTTAAAAAAAAAAGATTATATTAAAATGATAATTAATTAAAAGATATAAATGGGTTAAAGTGCAAGGAATAATGATCAGGGCAAAGAACTAGAAAATGGAGCAGGCACATCTCCTACTGCTCTTCTACTAAATGAATTATCTCACCAGTAGTAACAGACCTTCACAGACAGAAAAAGGTATATCCACGCTGAAACCTTAGCAGTAACAAGCCTGGGAGGATGGGTCCTGGAGGGATTTCAGTCACAGTATCACAGAATCCCAACTCAGCTCATTCATTCGGCTGCTCGGGCAGCTATACTTAGTTCCATGTTACCACAGCAGGCTCTGCACTGCAATCACAGGGTGCTACAACTGACACTGCTGGGGTCAGTTTATAACAGCACAGTGGTCTTATAGCTGTACTTTTTCTGGTATATGGAATAGCTAGATCAGTGCTAATTCATTATCTCTGCATTGCACTGCAATTTTTAGATATACCTTAAAGTACCTGCATACATGTAGGAGTCATGCAGGAAATCAAGTGTGGTCTTCAACAGAAGCCAGGTGTCTTGCAATTCAGTTCAAGGCTTCACCCACAAAAATAATTTCTCCAGAATACTACAGATCACTCCACAGACAGTTCATTTGGTCTCCCACCATTTTCTGACCGAGGAGGCTAAGTATCTATTCTTCTACAAGCCTGACTACCAAAATCAGCAGCTAGTAGGCAACAGAGATAGTCATGCCTTTGTATGTAGTGTGGAGTTAATGTCCACCAATTCCATGTGACAGCTGATCTTCAACTAGCTAGATGTTTTCCTGTCATGCTGCCATCTTTTATGCTTTGACTGCAGAAGTCTTGGTTATGGAAAGGATTTTGAGTGTTTGGCAAAATCCCAATAAGGGGAATTGACAAGGGGTTTGAGGATAAAGTTAATTTCTATAGAAACAACCAGGATGTGCTTCGTTAATACAACTCAAAAAACACATTGGCAGGGAATGTAATCTCTTATCTGTGTGTGTCAGGGGGAGGGGCTAGTAACTGGGCTTGATACTTTGATTTTGGTCTCGCTGCCTTAACCAACTCATTAGCTTCAATTATTCAGCAGTACTACAGCAGAATGGAGGTAAATATCAAACAGGTGAAAATGAACTCCATTTTTTAAACTGAACTTCATTAATTAGAAGCCATTACTGTGCAATACATAGAAATTAAAAGCACCCGGGAGATGGTGCTTTACAGTTGTCTCTAAGCACACGAGGATGTAACTATTTTCTGCTATCCAGACCCAATACCAAGTTTTTAATTGCTAGAATTTTCAGTCCCAAAAGAATATCAGGTCCCTTAAACAGATTATTAGTAAATAGTGCAACCCAAGACATTTGTGTTGTAGAATCATAAAACTGGTGAAAAATGGGAGTGAAAGGGACACCAAGAGGTCATCTAGTCTACACTCAATTCCACACAGCAGGTATATAACTATATTCCTATAGCGGAGATTCATGTAACTCACTTTTAAACATCTTCAGTGATGGAAATTTCACAGTCTCCATAGGCACTTCTTCAGTCTCCTGATTTTTAGTTTGTGCTAATGTCTAAGCTCAGTCTGCCGCTCTGCAATTCCAGTCTATGGTTTTTTTCTTGCCCAGCATAGGGATGATGATTACTTTCCTCTTAGCAGCAGCCTTTAAATATGTGAAGACTGTTGTGATGTCTTCCTTAGTCTAAACAGCCCCACATCTTTCAGCCCTTAAATGGCAGTGAACATGAACATTCAAATTTCAGGAGCTCTGAAAAAGTTAGAAAGGCCTTTTCACTGTACATCATATATAGAATTGCATTTTGGTTTTCACTTGTTTTTTAATAATTCAATAAAATAGAGTATAGTGAAGAGGATTCCTCTTTCTTGAAAAACAGACGTGGAAAGTATATTTGCATGAAGAGTTTATAACGCTGCCCTTGATTTTGGAGAGGAAATTGGTAACAGTAAAATAAACCATTGCCTTGTCAGAACTGCAAGACAGACTTTACATTCCTCCAAGAGATTTCTCTTGTACAGTCTTTTTGTTTCAAGGAGTACAAATTCAGTAGAGTTTTCTTGTTCTGATCAGAGCCATGGGAAGCCACGGGTCTCCCACATTCTTTTGTACATCAATACATAATGTTTGAGTCTTGTTAGAGCTGACTGGTTAGGAATTACAAAGTCTTATGAACAGGCGGAAGTACCAGGATATTGTGTACCATGAATATACTTTTTGTTTTGCTTATTCAAAGGTAAGAGATTTCAATGTTCATAAGCAATGCCTGATGCATCTTGTATTTTCTTCACTACTTTTGCTTCTCTCTGTTCTGTTACGTATTTAAGCAGGGGAAAATTACACATTTTTAGTGATACACTTACAAATCCCTTCTGGTAGGTGATTTTTATCCTTCTACACATAAACAAAGAGGTCTCACATTAGGGGTGGTCTTAACCTTGTTTAAGATGTCATAAGAGGCCGCAGGATCTGCGGTCACCAGTTCATGGTGATTTTGTTTTAATGAATATTCAATATGTGTAACCACACTACATGAACAGGCTTGCATTGCGTACCCAAAACATAAACCAGGAGAGTTTACTTAACATTTTGGGGAGTCACACTTTAAACTACTGAGTGAATGGTGAACACCGTGAAATAAGTGTCCCACAGTTCCTTCTATTGTATGTCTCCAGGAGATTAATTGATACCAGAGAAAGTATGTTCTGTGTAAATGTATGTAATATGGATGGGCTGACATTTTAGTTTCTTTTCAAGTCACCCCTGGGGAGAATTTTGATTTACTATTCCAAGAGAATATTGTGCTCTCTAACTATTCCATGTGTAACACCTCATGGCAACACAATCCTCTAGCATCCATCTGCCTCAATTCAGAGCTTCATGTCCACTACAAAGATTGACCGATAGCCAACAGGTTAGACAGGAGAAAACAAGGAAACAAAAAAATTATTTTCAGGGACTATGGGAGCAGAAATGATGGCTCTTTAGGGAAGCAGCAATAATATCTGCCTACGATTTAAAGAAAAGGGAAGGGAAATCCAGTTATCTAATGGACAAAACAGCCCAGTCAAAATTAATTGATATTGCATCACAATACTTGTATCATCCTTATACAATGTTCCACTGATGTAACTCCATAGTAGTGTCACTTACTTACAGAATAAATCTGGAACCATTATAAAACACAGGTCAGTCCCAGAACATTGTGTCTCTGTCATGGTTTTGGAGATGGATAGTAACTCAATTAGAAATGCATAACAATATCTGCCAATGGGCCCCCTACCTTTCCTTTTTTCTTAAAGGGAAATCATTCATATAATTTCCAAAACTGCATTTACTTGCAATTTTCCAAAAATATCCAAGACTGCCTATGTCATTATCAAAACTTGGTGTCTGTAATACAGTGACTTCAGTAAAATATAGATTTCCAATAGAATACTATTAACAGTTTAGAGACAGATCAAGCCATACTAAGCCTTCCAATACATCACAAAATGTTGTTTCCAGGAAACTAGAATTTAAACAGCAGGGTGTAGATTTAGATAGTCTTTGCTTCACAAGGCAATAATGAAGGGAAAAAAATAAAGAAACAACTTGAAAGTAACTTTGTTAGAACATTACTGACAGGAGGTGAAGAAAGTGCTATGAAATCTGTCAGAAATGACCAACCTAGCAATCAACAAATGTTAGTTGTTTGAAAAAGAGTAAGTAAGGGACAGAGCTATGTATCAAAAGATAAAGACAAGGGAACAGAATATAGCAGTGTATGAGAAAAAAAAATTCCATTGCAGCCATGATTTTCCAACAACGAAGTTTTATCTGAAACAAAACCAGCTCCTTAAACTGGTTTAGTAACAGACAGCAAGCACAAGAGATGCTGCTAACATGACTCAGATAATTCTGCCTGGGTGCAAGTACAGAAGCTATACTTGCTATTATTAAATATATTCATATAGTTAAGAAAGCTTCTTATGCTTCTTCAATTGCTCATTCTCAGGATGAAAACCAAGATGTATTAGCAGTCCAATAGTTAATCTATACATACATAGTTAGGAAATAGATAAAACTCCGCATTTACTTTTACCTTTCCAAGGTTAACAGATGATGAATCTTTCCCCCACGCAAGAACTTTCAACAAATGTTCCATGCAAATATGTTAGTCTAAACAGTTGAAAACCATTGCCTCCCATCTTTTGAAAAAAAAAGTCTTAACAGAGAAGGTAGCATTGCTGGATGCACTGGAGCTTTTGTTATACTGCTTCTAGGTAAAGCTACTTTTTTTTTTTTTTTTAATCCTAAGTCACACAGATAGAAAATTACAGCTTCAATTGCTAAAGTACAGCAAAGTATTATAGAACTATAGAGCAGGATGTTATGGAGGCAAAAGACCTTTCTAAGAGGAAGTGTTTCCAGCCAGCTGATAAAATTCTAATCTCCAGTTCACTATCTGAAAGTTGTTGCTATGAATCAGGTGAGCCCAAAGTTAAGAGAAAACTTGGAAAGAGAGATGTGAAAGCTATGTCATCTTTGAATAGCATAAAAAATAAACTACACAGAATTTCTGTGTTTCACATTAAGAAAAAGAACTGAGGTGCACAGAAAAGGAGGAAAACCCTCAACAAACCATGTGAAAAGAGGAAGAGAAGCTATATTACCCCAGCTTCATCTTTGTGGCCACTCAAATGCTCTCATTTTGTAAAATTAATCCAGACACATCTCTCTCTTAACAAAGATGCTGATTTCTTGTGAAAGATGCTGAATTCCTATGACAACACAAATGAAAACATACAAAGAGAAAATTATTTAAGAGTTAATACTAAAGTATATAACAAACACTACATTGTTTTTTCACCACTTCTCACAAAGCTGAAAGAAGAACTGGACATCGTAACAAACTCTCTCCTGGAGAGTAAATTTATATTGCCAGCAACCCTGAATATAGGAGAGAAAATCATTGAACTTAATCTTTATTTAAATTTGGAAGTGTGGTCATGTGCTCTTGATGGCTAGTTGCAGTGATGCTGTTCTGCATTTCTCAATATATTACTAGATTTCTAATGATTCTCACAAAAGTTTCCGTCAGGAACCTGCTGCAACTGCACTAGCCCAAAGTACAATGAATAGAAGAGAGTTTAACACTAGATGGCAATATGCCTTTGCAAAGTATTTCGCTGAGGTGCCTGTAGGTATAGGCAAATATTTTTCCAACTATTATACTATTTCTTAGCTCTTGTGTAGGTTTAGGCATACAGTTTTTATTTGGTTTGCACTAAAATAAACTTTCCATTCATGCTATTGCATTTTTCTCATTGTTTGGTTTAAATTAAGTTTAGACAATACACTGATCTAGAGCTGACCAAACAGAAGAGATTCACGGTTTAACTGAAAGTATGTTATGAATTATTCACTATTCAGTGTGTGTGGAAAACATGTGAAGAATCACATGATAAACGTTGACCAAGTCTGTCACTCTTGGTGTAATGTAAATCAAAAGAAAGCTTATTTTGTGGTCTACCACCTTGCATCTACAGACATCAATCAGAGCATGAACCTAATCATGTATGTATTAAACTCAGGATTCCTTTGGGCAGCATTTTTCTCCATTACCTGAAGCATTAATCTTGGTTATCCATTTTATGCTCATGCCTAAGCATGTAGCCTCTACTGAAGTCCAAGTCAGTTATGCAGGTAGAATAATTTGGATTGTACTACAGTTATCCAAGGTACTTTGGCTGACTTACCTGTACTTAGTGTAGCGCTTTCCCGAATTCCTTGGGAAGCCCAACATGTTATAAATCAAACCTATAAACTCACACTTTGTAAAACTAAACCCACATTATAATTATCAACTAAGCTGCTAATTGATGGGTTGCTTGGTTATTGCCAAGAATGATCAGTACTTGAAGGTAGCATTAATCTGTCTCAGCAGTGGCAGCAGCTCAGAAAGGCCTTGGCCAATTTTCTGCATGACTTTAAGCATACCTTCCTTCTACTGGCACTTCTTTTTCTATGAAAATGGGTCCTTGAAGCTGTTACCACTCCCACACACAACTTATTCGCCCTCCTACCAACTCAGTAAGTAACAGATCCCAAAACGAAATCACAGGTTAACTACCGGTACCATTTTGTCTGTCCATCATTTCAGCTATTTCCCTCTGGATAGGTTGTCCCATATTTCTGTAAAAGGCACTTTTACACTTTTTGTGCTTTATATGGATGTGTCTGTGAAGAGAAACATGGACAGCACAGCATTATAGTAGGTAAGAAAATGGGACATCTTTTTGAGGTACTTTGTAGAGGCAGATCAAAATACCTGACAGAACAAGCTCAATGACACCTCTAAATTAAGTGGAAGTCTCCAAAACATCTCAATTTCTGCCACCCTGATATGCAATATTTATTTTAGTTTGATTTAATGTGAGAGAAACTGGATATATGACCTAAAGCAAAAATATACAGCTTGCTTCTAACGACCATATTGTCAGTCAATGAAAATTTTACTGTAGAAAGTCACATTGGAAATGCCAAGGAGAGCTTTGAAGTGATACTACCGTGCAGCCTAGTTGGTATTAATAGACACAGTGCAGTGACATAAAATCACAGTCTTCCATTGTAGCAGTTCTGACAGTTTCATTCAGAAAATGTTTGTGGCAATATTTAAATCAATCACCAGCCTCTCAAGAAAACACTTGATCAAAAAAGATTTGTAATGTGCCATGAAAATATGCCCGCATCCTAGCATAAAAGGCTTCACTGGTTAAAATGAGTAAGAGCAAAAATAACCAAAAAATACAAGAATCCAAAGAGAGTGAAGAATGATAAAAGGCTGGGAACAGAATGGGAAGGGGGAAGGGGGGGATAATAGTTCTGAAGCAAACAACTAATTCACTAATTCTTCACTCCTAATTCAGGATCTAAGTACCAAAAACTAAACTACCCACACAGGTAGATGATACTCATTACCAGCAAGATCCAATATCTAGGAGAAATTGCTGGCTTATATTTGACCTCCGCTTGCATTTTTATAAAGGACTTTTTGTTTTATTCCAATAGAAATAAGAAAATTATTGAAAGAACACTTCTTCCCTCCCACATATTTGCATTTCAAATCTTGCAGCATTGTGCTAGGGCATGATCAGAAATCATTCCAGCTGAGTGGAACAATTGCCTTAATCATAGTTATTGTAGCCTACCTCAAAGTTAAATATAATTATTAAAATTTAAAGAAAGCAGCAACCCAAACCCCTCAGGTATTCTAAGGTGCACAAGTACAATAGCTTGATGCTTGATTACACACAGGGAGGTTGTTTGGACTTATGTCAGCACGTGGATGAAACACTTCTGGTTTATGCTCAAGCTAGAGAGCTGTGATGATGGCTGGCTGGAAGAAAATGTTCTTTTCCTCCAGTATGAGAGATACCTCACCTCCCACTGTCAAAACAACATGATCCTGTCAGTCCCATACAACTCATTAGTAAGTCTAAATGACTAGACAGTGTTAGTGGTCTAAAGATCTTTGTCTCCTAGTAATTTGCTACAAACCTTACTTCTTTCCTGCAGTGGCAGTCTGGTTATGCGATACAGCCATCCATCACAGCCAAGCAAGGTTGCTTATATTCATTCACAGAATTTGGGGAAAAAAGCATAAAGGGCTTTTACACTACACAAAATTCAGGTTTGTGAGTCACTGATGGCCTAAGACCAAAATAAGCACCACCACTGTGTGAAATAAGGCCAGCTAAATCCTGATGCTCTGGTATTATATTATTCATCTGTTAAGACACAACAACCAAGCTGCATCTTAATCTGCAACTCCTCCACATCAGTCTTGAGTTGTATATTTTATGGCAACAAAGGTGAATCATATAGAACTGGAGAGAAAGTGCTCACATTTAAAAGGAGGGAGCTTAACAGTCCAGCAAAACTTCAGATAAAGGTTGGATCGGGAATGTGATCTCTTTTTGCATCAACACTGGGATCCAGTTTTTTAATAATGCTTTTTCTTCAGAATAGGTGGAGGAAACAGATTTTAACATCCCCTTTTTCCTGTATTTTGAAGCCCCTGTAAGCCAGTGCAACTTTATGAAAGATAAAGAGCTAATCCAACTCAAACCAAATGAGTATCTGGAGCAGCAGATGCACATATCCCAAACACAGCCACAAAATGCAGAAGATCAGAAGGTGCTGAGAAGAACATCAGTGGAAGAACAGCTGTGTAAACCTCAAGGGAAATATATTTGGAATAAGTTCATCAGCTTCTGTGCAGTTACTCTATATTTGCATCAGTGTAATGGAGTAGCAGCTGGCCACTGTGCAAAAAAGTGCTTTATCTCAGATTGACATCAGGAGTGCAGCTTTGAACCCAAACAGAAGGCAATTGCCTAGAATGCTGAATGGCCTAAGAACAACCACAGCCCCACTCCTTACCAGTCCCAACACCAACTGCTGCCTCCTGTTTTCTGCTGCCATTTAAGGAAGGATCAGATAATATGGGGCAGAAGGTGATGTCTCCTGCCAGCAGCAGCAAGAACGTCATGCACAGCTCTTTAGGGCCCCTGTTACCATCGCAGATGACTCTATTTGCAGTGTACGGATGGTCCATTTTGTTCATAGTCCTGACAAGCCTTGACCCAGCTCCACAGGACAGCTGAACATGCCTCTAACTCAGTCGTAAAATGGGCTGAAAGAATATTGCATGCCAGCACTGAAATCATTAACAGAAAGTGTGTATCGGATTGGGGCAGAATTCTTTTTGAGGTGGGGATAATGTGTCCCTGTGACACAGGCATGGTGACATGACATGCCTTTGTTTTCCTAGCATAAAGGACCAAAGAAGTCTCTGTTAAGCATTAGCCAAATAGGGACAGCTGATACCTATCTATTTGGATACTAAGCAAGTGACTTGGAGTTGGAATTTTTTTTGTTCTGGCTGTTAGTTTCTTGCAGATGAATGAATGATATTTTCTTTATCTAATCACAGTGTGCAAGAAAGAGACAGACAGGTACACTGTAAACCAGAGGAAACATTGAACTCTATTTAGGGACAGATACAGCCCTGATCTGAGTGGGGCTGAGGAAAGAAGACATGGAAAAGGCATGGAAGTGGACATGGACATCAAAACTGCAAAAGCCACAGTCATGACTTCAACACCAGAGGCTGGAATAAGTATCCCACCAGGGGACATTTCAGGGAGGGGGAAGGAGGTGAGACAGGGTGGGACGGTTGAAGTCCACCTACGCCTGCCTCCTTCTCACCCCGCCAATTCTACACTGGAGTATTCTCCTAATATGCTTATCAGTGTATCTTCAACTGGTGATGATTCTCCTCCACTGCCAATGAAGAAGTAGCATCTCAAGCTGCAAGTCCAATTCTACACTGTGTTTAAATACCAAGCAGAATTAACCCTACACTTAAAAGCTGGGGGAGGGGGCAAGCATCACAGCTTGGAGAAGATTCTTCATATTGCAGTTTGGGGGTAAAGGGCCAAATTTTGTCCTTTGGATTACTAAGCTTTTAAATACAATAATAGCACTTGAACTGTGAACCTGCTTTAAAGCACTGAAGGACTGTTAATGAAAACTTACATTCCCTAAACAATGTCAAAGATCCAGCAGCATTTCTTAACACACTGACTTTTCAGATATCACAATACAGGACACAACACTAAGCCGTACTTTTACTTGCTTAATAATATTATGCTTATCACGATCCCATAAATATTTCATCAAGTTTATTGGTAAGATAAAGGCATATGATCTACACCTCATATATTTTCCTTTGTACTTCCAAGGCAGTGAGGCAGGTTCAATTATTGTCTTTATCATTATCTCCTCCTCTTCCACCTTCAGCTGTTGTTTTAACACAGGCTGCAGGCATATTAAAGAATTAGTTACCTTGACTTTGAAAGCAGCTATAGTTCTCACACCTCTCACCACCTGCAACAAGGGATTGCAGCAGTTATGAGTTAGCTGCCAAGAAAGCTCCATCTCCTGCTCTCTAGAGTTTCAGTCTCAGGAACAACGGTACATTGCACAGCACACTGTTTCATTCTCCCTCTATGGCCTTCAGCAGGAAAAGAGTTAACCAATACGGTGCACTTTAAAATAACTCCAGCCCTTTATGTGTGTTCCCACAGAATTAGCAGCACCAAGATCAGATCAGAGGAAACAAGTATCAGTTTGTCATGGCCAAAGTAAGAATAATTTCCACTTCCTTGTTAAAGAAATCTCACATAGAGTGTGAGGCAATGGGTGTTTGAAAAGAATGAAGTTAAACCTTTCTGCTTCTGTTGTATATCTGCTGTCCCTGCTAGACGTATCTACAGTACCTGAAGAAACTGAATGGAGCCTTGCAATTCTGAGAACTTGCCTATTTTTTCTCAGTGATACCAGTTGGTCTAATTAAAAACCTTGCCTTGCAAAGCAGTGCATTTTAGGAGTGGCACCTGATGTCACATTCTCTAGAAACAGCAAAACACATAGTCTCTTCAAAGAGATTTTTGAAGTATGATAGCCAGTGGAGGCAGGAAAATGTACAGGGTGTGAATAGCTTTAATCAGTTGACCCACATCTCCCCCAGGTCCCTCATTAAAAAAAAAAAAAAAAAAAATTCTTTCTCAATAAAAGTGGGCAGCTCCCCAGATTTTTCTATTTCTGCATGAGTGTGTTCGACTTGTCAGGCACAAAAGTAGAAATGACAGATGAACCATCTCGCACCAAGAAAGTCTGACCTCTGAATGTTCCATAGAGGAATCTCTTTAGCTCTGACAGGTGGGAAAGATACAGCGTTGTTACTTCAGGAAAGAGAACTGATCCCTCTAGGCAAGCCCATATCTAATCATTAAAAAGGAAACTTTTGTTATTTGTGCCTTAAACAAACTTGAGATTAGATAACCTTTTTGGGTAGCAACGTGATTTTTTTTCAGTAATTTCTTTTAAATTCTTACATACAGAGAGCTTTTGATCACTAAGATATCACCCTCAATTTTTACATATTAACAGGGCTTTCATTAACACATGAATGTGACTGAACATAGACCGATAAGCTTGTAAGATCAATCCTGTCTCTTGCAACACGGTCTCCGAGCTAGCTTTTTTTCTTTACTTAAAATATACTGGGGAAATGACAAAAACAACTCTTGATTTATGCATGCTGTAACAATGAGAGTGTTTGCAGCAGAGAAATTTGAAAATAAAAGATTTACCTAACTCTGTGAAATCATGGGGTATAGTTCTAAAAAACAGTGGCACACACTTTGCCACTAGAGACATAGTCAATCTACTGGAGAGATGGAAAGTTCATTAATCTTTATTTTTTTGCAGTGAGTTTAGGGTTATCCCTGCTCCTGTGCAACAAAACCGTCTGCTGTTTATTCCTCTTACAGACCACAGCCAAATCCAGGGAAAAGTCCAGAAATCCTTTATAAAAAAAAAAACCCAGGTGTCAGCACTGCTTCTTCTAAGCTTTCTAGTACAAAGTGTTCAGAGAAGACTGTGTGAGCACTCGGAATGAGGATGGTTTACTAGCTCTTTGCATATAGTAAGAGACAGCATATCTGCAGCTTTTTCAGTATTGAGAAGGCTGACTGGCCCATACTAAGTCCTAGCTTAAATAATATGATAGAAGGCAACTTCTAGTTCTTTACCTTCACCTGCCTTGCAAGTGCCAGGGGCAGGAATTAGAGGGCTCAGAGATTATACATGGGACACAGAAATTGAGTACAAAATACACTTTCCATTTCACAAAACCCCTGAAAAACACTAACCCAAGAAGGGAAAAAAGGGAGGGGGAGGCAAGCTCACAGCCCGCTTTCGGACTTCACCGAGCACAACTGACTCCTCCCCTCTTAGCCACATATCTACTGTATCACCACATCCAGCCAGGGACCTTGGTGTGCAAAATAGCTGAAAGCTACCCTCAGGATGAGAGCAAGGCAGCTTGTGTGTGGAATTTGGAGTCTGTGTTTCATGTTCTGCCTTTTCTGCATCTTTCTTCACCAAACGACAGCTAAAAGGAAACTGAAATTTGTGTCCATAGTAAGTAGATAGTTCATGGGCAAATGGAATTTCTTCAAAACCTGTCACTTACTGCTCTTCTTGTAGTCTGGGGCGGGGGGACCACATTTTGAATATTTAAGTGTTTCCTGCATATTCAAAATTCACTATTGCATTGTACCAAAAATCCTCAATTTTAAATAAGATTTTATAATTTTGTCTCCTTTGTGCAGTCCTAGATGAACCTAACTTTCTGGACTGACAAAGAATGCTTTTTTTATAGCACTAAGAGAGGAATCACATAAGATTCTTTTTTAAATTGTGAAAGAGGATTTCATAACTAAACATAAACTGTGCAAAAACCCTCTTTACCATGGAAGAGTTTCCACTTTTCCAGTGGTTTCAGTGGATTAACATGCAAAACAAATTTCATTATGTGAAACCCAAACAAGTGTACAATGGCATTGAATAAGCAACATAGAACCGGTGCTGTGAAACTAATGCTATTTGCAATGATTATGACGCACCATTTGTTTGCGGGAAGCGTGAATCTTGTTCTGAACATCGCACATGCTTGTAAATCACTTATACACTTTTTGCGCTGCAGTTTTTGATTTTATTTCTCCTTACTTGGATTAAGAAAAAAAAAAAAAACAACTGGTGGTAAAGTTTTAAAATTATATGACATATATCTACAGGAATTATGCTGGACAAGGTAAGAATTCATTGCAGGAATGAAAAATCTTGACGTATTTTATAGATGTATCTTTCATCTGAAGTGAAATTCCAGAACAGGTTCAATGTTTTCAGAGTAACAGTTTAGTCTGTATTTACATATTAGATGACACTTTCATCACCTCTTGTGATGAAAAAGTCAACACGTGGCTTTTTAAGGCTAATTTCTTCCAAGTATGAACGCTTCACAGCAGTCAGCCAGAGAAACTGTATCTAGAGAAGTAGTTTGGGTTTTTTCCTTCTGAATTCCCAGTTAGTCCTACCAAAATACTAATGTTCTAACATTTCTGGAAAATTACTTACATGCTTCTGTCTGTTTTCTGTTTATTTAATGTTGTGGTCTATACCTCCTAAAATATATAAAACCTCTTTAAAATATATTAAGATATTTTATAGTTTTTATAACTTGCAAAAAAATTATTTGAGCTAATTACTTTCCAAATGCCAGGAAAAAAAGAAGAGTTACATTTGTCTAAATAAATAAAATGGGTATTTTAGCTACCTAGACCCAAGAAAAACACCATAAATATATTTAGCATCTGTCAGATACAGTACTACTGCCATTGCATATTCTTTGTGACTGCACTAATTATATCCATCACAAAAATCCCAGTAACACAAAGGGAATTCCATCTGTTTTATCAGGTATTTCGCCATGGTGATCATACCCCACAGGAGTTTTTTCCAACGGACAAGCACAAAGAAATTGCAAGGCAGCAGGGATATGGACAGCTTACTAAGGTGCGTTTGCTTACCTGGGCCAATATACGGAAATATGGGAATGTGGTCTGTTGATATTTGTCTTTTGGAACTTTGTTTTCACTTGGAGAAAGCCCATATTAAGTTACTATACACAGATCTCCAAAAGGACAGCCAAAGAACTTGCCAGAAAGCTACAACTATGAGCAGTCACTCATTTTACATGACACTGAGTCAGCCTGTTCTGGTCCAACAGCAGCATATGTTGAGCTGTTTGATTCCAGACTGGGGTCTTCTGGGAGGAGAAGTGCTGACCGCTGCAATTCACCCAAGACCAAACATGGAGCTTTAACCATGAGTAGCATAAGGTTGTGTAAGTGCTCACAGACCACTTTCAATCTCTGCTGAGTAGGAGTGCCTCCTAGCTCATGAAGTACCAAGATCAGTACTAGCAGAAACTTCTCTCATGCTATGCCAGGGAAAGCTCAGCTATTTTAGTGCAGGCATTGGTGGAATACAGCAGAGCTGAGCTTGCACACAAGTATCAGTTGACGACAGTAACTAGCAGCAAAGGCAACTGCAGAGTCCAGTTGCAGAAACTGCGTCTCTACATTGACTGTAATTCGTATTAGCTGCCTCCTCTTGTGAATGGAGCCAAGGGTGAACTCCTGTACTAGCAGGCCATAAGGGAATATGTGGGCACCAGGTGGTTTTAACCCTACTTCTGCTCTGCTCCCACCAGCATGACCCACTGTGTCTGTGCTTCATTCCTTTTTCCCCAAGATATGTTGTTTGGATGGAAAAATCCACTAGTTATTTGCCCAGGATTCTGAGAACCAGGCAGCCTCACTGAAGTAGTTTAGATGTGCCAAAAGTCTGGATGTCCCAGATAAATGGCTACTGTGCATGTGTAGGCAGACTGTGAGGTGTGTGTCCCTGTTAGGCTGCTGTAGAATAAGTTCGCTCATACACCTGACGTCCAGTGGGTCCAGCACAATGCACATGTTTCTCCCTCATGGGGGAACTAGTCACTTGCCAGGTCTCCACCAAAATCAGAATAGAGCAAACTGCCAGAGATGTTCCTCCTTCTCGCCATTCTTAGGAGGCCAAACTGATCTCTAATGCAAGGTCAGGCCTGTTTCCTCTCATGTCACCTCCCTTGAAGAAACAGGAGTAACAGACCGGCTTCCTACACCTTAACTCAGCTGTGACTCATTCATTCCACATAGACACTCTGCAGGTTCAGCACTGCCTGCCAGCTTGCTCCAGGGCATGGAAGGCTTCAAGACCCAGGTGTCAGGATTTAACAACACACATATTAGGCAAGCTGGGGCAGAAGCCTAGGCCAAGCATATACCCTAGGAAACTGGATGCACTGTTCCAGCAACAGAAAGAGTTGACCACATACACACACTGTGGGCCATGTGGGCACGCTGGATAAAGCCCTGAGTTAACTTGGTCTGACCTCATAGCTGACTCTGCTTTGAACAGAAGGTTGGACTACAGACTTCCTGACATCCCTTTCAACCTGAATTATCCTATGATCCTATGACTTAGAAAAGGACTTTAGGAAGCATTAAGTAATCACTTTACTTGAGATCCCAGCGCAGGATAATGATTACACAAGCAAAGTTGAATATATTCCAATTTTGGCCAGGAAACACCAGGTACAAGTAAAAAGATGACAATATTGAGACTATTACAGGGACATTGCATGTGATTCTCATGTCATGTGTTTACAAAATTATGTTGGTAAGTTGAAAAATGTTCAGCAAAGAGCTACTAAAATGCTGAGGCTGGAAAACCCATTTTGCTGTGAGAGTAGAGAATTGCCATCTATTTAGTTTAACACAGAGATTAAGTGACTTGATTCCATCTTATTGATTATCATCTTACTGGGAATATACCATCTGTGATGGTAAAGAATGTGTCATTCAAAAGCTTAATAAGATCCAGTGGCTGAAAGCTGGGGACATAGTCAGGCAAGAATCAAGAATCAAATGTCTCAGATAATAATTAGCCATTGCAGCAAAATACCTGAAGGCTTGGAGGGCTTTTACTTGAAGTCTTCTACTCAAGATTTTCTATCTTCCTGAAAAAAAAGATCTTGCTCAAGCTAAAACTGTAGCCTCCATAGGGAATGACTGGTGATATTCTATGGGATTCATATCCTGGACATGTCTTCATGGACAGGTGGTTGCTCTGTCTGCACTCCCAGTTAATCAGCTGTGAGCCAGAAACAGAGCAGAAACTAGACAGACAGAACTAGGACATCTCTATGCCTGCTTTAAGTCACCCTACCCCTCCACCAGTCTTACTAGCTTGGATAAACATACACATAGCTTTCCGTAGAGCAAAATGCAAAACTGCATCTGTCAGGAAGACATATCCAGTACTATGCAATACTGCAAATGCAGCAACTTTATTGCTTTTTTTCTCCTGTCTTCTTTCCTCCTTCACTTTAGAAAGAAAAAGCTCTTTATCAAAATAATATGAAATATTATCTCATTTTTTGGTTGTAGGAATGGATGCATAGCACACTTGTTGAGCCTCTTACACTGTTCTGTTACTTCTACAGCTTGGCATACAGCAACAGTATGAGCTTGGCCAGTACATGCGGAGGAGATATTCTTATTTCCTGAGTGTTGTATACAAGCAGTGTGAGGCAAGTACTGGATCTGGGAGGGAGGATGTTTTTCATGGATGTTAATGGGACTTCCTGAATGCATGAGATTCTGAACCTGGTACGCTTGGAGATAATATCTATTGGATTCAATGTAATTCCAAAGTATCCCTGAAACAGTGGCTCAACTTTTATTCAGGCTGATGGTTAAGTGAAAACTGTGTGAAAGGCTTTTTAGGCTGTATATCAGGTTCAGATGCCTCACTGTTGTATGGCAGAGTATCTATGTCAGACATCTCCAATTCTACACTTCCATATAGGGTACAGATAGAGCTTAGTTTTAATTTAGGGTCCAGCTGTTCAGTGCATACACGATATCCCAAAGCCTAGATGGTCAAATGGAGTCATTCTTATGCTTTTCACTAGGACTTCTAAGGGAACTGCTACCATGTTGCAGCTCTCTTGTCCACCAAAATTTTATTCCAAGGCCATTTCTCCCTCCCCCTTCTTTCTCACAGTCTTTCTTCATCCCACTCTACTTTAATGCCATCTTCCCCAGCACAGTACCAGTCCCCATCTTTCCTACCAAGAGAAAATAAAAAACCTAACAGGAGAAATGACCTTCCAAAACTTTTTTCTTTTTTTTTTCTTGCTTCAGATTTATGTTCAAAGCACTGACTGTGATCACACACTTATGAGTGCTCAGGCAAGTCTTGCTGGGCTGTACCCACTGACACAGGGCCAGATTTGGAACCCCAGAATCCTTTGGCAGCCAATTCCAGTTCACACGGTACCACTGTCACATGATAATGTGAGTATAAACTAGGGCATTTACTTTCCCTTAATCATTAGTAAAATACCTAGGATGTGAGATGAAGGGGCAGGATAAAGGGCATGGTAAAGGCAATGAAAAATACATTATGTTACAAGCATTGTGCAGAAAGGCCTAATAAGCTGGGAAGAAATATTGTCAAGAGTTTCCACAGGAATGGACTTACATATCAGACACCTGGAGTTTACTAAAAAGGAAGAAAAACAGAAGTCCTAGGTACAGAGAAAAAGAATTAACCTATAATGTGAGTAAACCACTACAGAAGTAGATTAATCCTGAACTTACCACAAACATGACTTTCTTTGTGTGAGAAGAGGAAGCATACCTATTCTCACTAGTGTTTCAACATTTCTTAGTCGGCAGCCAATAGAAAAGACAAAAGAATTATTCTGGGATTTTCATTACAGTGAGAATTGAGTCACAGGATTATTTTTCATGTACTTTCAAGGTCAGTGCATGCACTTTGAGGGTTGGTGGAAAAAGTAAAAATGAAAAGCAAGGAGGACTCAAAGCTTTAGGAGCATGAGTTCATAGGGCAATGTATTTACTCGTGTCCCTCCCTCAACAACTCCCCTTGGAGCTGTAAGGAATTGTGTGGATAGCAGCTCTGTAGCCTGCATATACTTGTCCTAGAGGGGAAAGCTGGGCAGCTGAGTGGAGCTGGAGTTTCCAATTTGTGGAAAACGTATGGTAAAAAGCTAGGAAAGATCAGGAGTGTACAGTACGAGTCCCAGTTTGGGAGGGGAGGTTTGCACATGTGATGCAAGATAAATTGTGTGGGCTTACAAGTCTAGTTAACACAGTCTGTGATGATAGGGGAATTAGGTTAAATAGGGACATGGAGCAATGATTCTGACCTTGGGGTGATGAGAGCATGAAGATGGAGGATAGGGAGACACGTGTCTTCCTGTTCATGAACACAGCCTGGCGTAGAGTCAGGGGCTGCTTCTGACACTCTCGCAGATGTCACAGATGGTGGTACCCCAGCAAACAGTCAAGAATACCTGGCTAGTATCAATACCACTAGCAAACTCAGAAAGCAGGTGCTTCACATCTAGGGGAGCAAGTAAGTTTATTCAAACAAATCGTAAAGTCATGAACACATACACATTTTTCATACTTTTTTCAACTATTTGAGTTTTAACTCTATTCATCTTTACTACATGTACAGGCTAAGCTTGAGACTACATGTATCCTTACTACCCAAAACAAGTGTCCATCATTTATTGGTAGAGTCATGCCTGTTCATGAACTTATGGTTATAATTCAGAAATACTTTCCTACCTTCTGGAATAGATAGATTATATTTCTAAAAAGATCAAGGAACTGCTGTACAGCTTTCCAAGCTAATTATCCCTTCAGGACTCTCAAGTTCTTTTAGAAGTTCTTTTAACTGTGGGACTATATAGATAGAGCTTTATTACTGGGAAAAGGACAAAAAGCACATTAGAGAAAAACACTAAGAATATCTCAGTGTCAAATTTTGTTGTAAATTTTGTTTAAAATTTAACACAAAAAACTTCAAACAAGAATAAACTTAGTTTAGCTTAGATAAATGAATTAACAAATTCTTAAGTTATCCCAGTTACATGTAACTTTTAACCTTCATATGTCTAGAATTAATGAAAGACAAAACCAAGTTATAGAAACTTCACAAATTTCTACAATTTAGCTGAAATAAATGAAGTTGTGATAAGTCCACTTAATACAGCTGAGTACGCACAAAGACTCCTATTGCAGTCCAGCTGCTGCTTGGTAATTTGCTGCAAAAAGGTGATGGTGTGTTTAAAGGAAGACTGGACACAATGAGTGACATCATCCCTGGGGAAGCCAAGCATAAAGCAGTTTGTGAGGGCTTGTGTTAGTCTTCTGTCAAGGGACATATTTTGTTTTGTGTAAATGAATCCTTTCACTTTGAACTAGTGCAGCTATTACTCCTCTGAACATTTAAGGATTATTTTGGAAGTAGTCATCAGTATGACTCCTACAGTCCTGAAGATGAATATCTCTGAAAACTACATTCCCAAATTATTTTTCAGCTTGTCCTAACTAGTGCAGCCAATCAGAACAACAATCCTGCAAGGCTATATTGAATTGCAGAACAAGAAACACCTTGCCTAACTAATGTTTTGCAATTTTCTTTTCAGTTGCTATTCTTACCTTTCTCACACTGCCCAAAATACAATGAGCTTCTGAGAGAAACCTTTGCAACAAGGGATTTTCAAAGGCAACTCAAGCAGTATAGGGTAAAGTATTTTCAGTTCTAGAAATCTAATTAAAATGTACCACTTCTGTCAACATTATCTAACAGGTGGGTTTAAAAAATGGCAGTCAATATGCTCCTTCCAGATCTCTAATCTTCACAGTGGGTGTAGACAACATACCCAAAAACCAGTTACAACATTATAGACCCAGCTGGACTGGGTCTTTCCCATCAATTGAAAATTGCAAGTCATAGCGAAGATAAATTATTGACTACCTTGCAAAAAACCAGTCCACCTACCTTCTAGGAGAGCAGACAAAACAAAAACTCAGATCAAATCAGTGCCGATACTTCTCAAATCACTCTGAAACCTCTCTGTTTACTTCCATGTAAAGCAACTCCTTTGATGCCTCTGTCTATATAACTCTCTGCTAGTTCAGATTCCTCTTCCAAAACACTCACAGCTCAATTCCCCAGATTTTCTATAACAGCCTCAGTGCTTTCCTCAAGTACCTGTTCGTGTCTGACACCCAAAGTCTTCATTCAGGTGCTCACTTACATTTTGCTCTTGCCTCTTAAAGGTATCCTTTCCTTTCTTTCTCCACCATCAAAATCTTTGCCATGAGTATGTAATCACTTGCCTATTCTGTTGCAACCTTCGTCTTCACAGGTTATTCAAAATGACACTATCAAACTCACCTGTTTTTCTATAATCTTTAACCACTGACCTCAGGAATCTATCTCTGGCTCTGCATCTGGATATTATATGGAACTGAATCATAATTCCCAGTTTTACCAAGTTTACATCATATTTCCCTTCTGCTCAGTACCGACATCAGAATAATTCTGTTTATCACACTTCCTTTAAGCACTTTTTGTATTTCTGCAAGACTTCCTCATACAGCTGTGTCCCCTCTAACCCCTTCTGAACATTCCCACTAAGCATAAACCACCACCATACTTCAAATCTGAACTCAGATCACCAGCCTTGTCTAAATGAATAGGCCAAATTCTCTTACCACTAGGCAATGGTTCATTGCTTAAGTGCAAATTGTGAAGACTATCTTGTTTCTAAAAATTACTATGTACTAGTCTGGCTGTGTGTTGAAATGATGTAAAAAGGCCCTGTGTACTACAAGTTCACTTTTTTGTATTCCAGCCATTTCTGAAGTTTTTAGCCGCTCATACAGGGTACCCATTGAAGAAATTGAACACTGAAAGAATTTGGAAGCTCTCTGACACTGTACAATATGAGGTAAATAATATAAAGAAAACTCCCAAGGTCCAATAGAAATACTTACACTTCCTCAAAACTGGTTTTAGCTCTTATTTCTATTGTTTGTAAGACATCAAAACAGGGTAGGTCTGTGCGTCCAAACTTTTTTGAACCACAGACTATTTTCAGCTTCTTCCCCAGAAACCCTCACCTAACATCAAACTTGCAACTGAAAATCCTGTAAACTATGTGATGACTATGTGAGGCTGCTGTGGGTCATCCACCACTATAAGGAATACAAATCAACAGCCTGCCAAATCCAATTTTCTGTCAGTGACTGCACATGGAGAATTAGGCAAAAGCATACCCCTTGGATAAAAGTGTCTTGTTACTCCTCCAAATCCCATCACAGAGATACACAGCAATAAAATTTGGTTTTGGCAAAGAAACATAAGCATCCTTCCACAAAGATTTTATGCAAATTATATAAGCAAAAGAAGTCATAATTTGCGTATGGACAGTAGTGGTCAGAGTATTTTCAGGAATTAAGCAGCCATTGGAATGACGTAAATGGCTATTTGTGCAAGTTTGGGAACCAGTTCTTAGCAAAGGAACCAGGCATATCACAAAGAAGGATGGATTTTATAAGAAAAAGGGATACTGTAGTGCCCAACTGTCATGGGTATCTGGGTCCCAGAGTCTGGTACCTCTGACTGGGATTTGAAAAAATCCTGAGTTCCCTTAATTTAGCAACAAGCCCCACTTCATGTCACTTCAAATTCTAGACTTATTTCAGCTGAAGCAAGTGAAAATTGCAGTCCTGTGTTAAAAATTTATTGTTGCAGGCAGCATTTGCTACAAATACTTTAACGCATAATTATTTTTAAACTCAAATATTAATGATAAATTGGTCATGAGTACTGAGATATCCCCTAGAAAACTGAGGCAGTTTTAAGGTGGATTTCACAAGCAGCATGTAATGCTTGAGAGTGATGCTAATGAATTTACCTCTGTGCTGCAGTTTCTCAAAGGCCCAACTTTGGTCAAAGCAGTCTTGAATAGAATGTTAGCCAGGGCCTTAAGTTAAATGAAAGGTTAACATGTTGGGACACCTCACTGTAATTTCAGTGAGGTCACCCCTCCATATTTTCCAAATGCAGGACAGCTCAGGACCACTTTTTATTTCAATTGTTATATCACATTGAGAAACCTATGTCACCAGAGAAATGTGCAAAATTGACAGCTCCCATCAGGGATCCAGCTAAATGCTGGAAGACCAAACCAATTAGTTGGTTTTTTCCTTCTAGTGTCAGATTTGATGAGCTTTGGTCTTTCATACTACTCAGTGAAGACTCTGGGGGTATCAATTATGACATCTGCCATAAAAGTCACTCTCACCCTTTCAAGGATACAAAGAGAGCTTTCTTACATAGCTTTTCAAACACAATTCATGAAACTACAGTAGCATGCATCTCTCTGTATTTGTTATGATTGGCTAAGTGTCACCTGACTTTCAGGTAACCTGGAATCTGAGGTGCTTGCTTGCTTACAGCACTGTCTTAGGTAGCATGCAACTAGCCAATTATTTCCTCAAGACACAAATCACATTTGTTAAAAAAGAAAGTGACACATTATGACCTGAGCTGGTTTAACCTAACATGTTCTATTGTTTCACTTGTTTAAACAAGTCCTTTAAGTAGCTGGCCTTTTCCTTAGAACTTGTTGTTACAAGAACACTCCCCGTGGTGAGCTCAGTCTAATGGCTCACATTCGCAGAAGTTACATTGAACTAAAGGAAAGATACCAACCTTGTTTAAAAAGGAATTCAGGGTAGTGCAAACCAGGCATGTTGGGCATATCTTTCCTTCTCACAGTTGTGACCATTAATCTTGGGGTGCGTCCCTAAGGAAAGACTAATCCATTTCACTTTAGCTTCAGGACTAGCCAACAGACCTGGTATATGTAGGTATGAATGTCTAATCCCTATGCATATACCCCATACTCCGGTACATCCAAATTACAGCTATACATACTCTTACTTGACCTCTGGATCTCACTTATATTTCAGAGCTGCCAGCCCTTAAAATCCTGACATCTGTATAGGATTTGTTTCATTAAAGATCTCAGATATAACTCAGTAGATGGCTGAAAGAGTCGCTAAGTGAATTTTTTGCACCTGACAACTGCATTAGCAATTGGCATCAATAATGCCAGTTGCTTTTTACATAGTAATTTTTAGTATTCTATTTCATCTTCTTGTTGAACACTGCCCTTCAAATTTGTTTTAAGCAGTGTGATGCTATAAATAAGAATTCTACATCTGTCTAAATGCAGAATACAGTCATTATTTTATTATAAAGAGAAAATGTTACTTGAATGAAACATTCAGAATTTGTTCTGACAAGCATTTTGTGCCAGAACAAACAACATTTAGTAGTAGGAATCAGTAAGAAAATCACCATGTTTTCTTTCTTCACTGTAGGATATTAACAATTACACTTTACCTGTTTGGGCTACTCATGGTGTCAGGACCAAGCTGATAAAGCTCTCAGAATTGTTATTGCAGGCGGAATTCGGGTTCCACAAACAAATACAAAAATCACGTTTGCAGGGAGGTAAGCTGAATTCTTACCCCATTTAAAACCAAGAGTAGAAAGGGAAAGAAGAAACGGTATATAACAAACATTGCTACCGATTCCATAGAACTATGAAAGATGCCACGATGTTGATATTGGTGACCAGCACTGAAAGATTTTGATTAATGGGAAGAGAGATGGTGAGGATATGAATCACAAATATCCTAATCCAGCATTATAAAGGTGGTACCATTTTGGTTACAGATTCTTGCCAAACTAAATCAAGTCTGAATTTAATGTAAGCCACCATGCTTAACTTACTTAACAAAATTTTGTTTGTAATAATCTCTAGGATGGTAACTTTGTTGCCTAACAGTCTTCATATTCCACTACTGAGAGTACTAAAATGAGATTATTAAACTGATTCTAAACGCAGCAAATAGTAGCTGAAATTTAAAAATCATTTATACCTTTTTAATCACTCGTTCTCCTTCATTCATCCACTGTCACTCTTTGGGCCTTGTTTTTCGTTTATACAGACACTGTACAGTAAGGCTCTGTGAGCTACAAGGATAAATCACATATAAGCATGGATTAATTTGTTTGCCTTTTTGGAGCTCCAACTTACAAAACTAAGCACAAAGTTCAAACCTCTGCTCTTGCATTACTAACAATTGCTATTCAAAATATGCCAGTAGCTGAAGAAAATACATGTGTCTAATTCTGCTAGAGTGTACAGTTCTCATTCTAGGATTTTAATTTGTCGAGATTCCAACCTTATGCTAACATTAGTGCAGCCATTGATTTAATTCATATAGTTTGTCTTACAACTTTTCAGCAGTTAAACATTAATAAAATAGAGACAACCACATAATTTAAGAAGGCTCAGAGTCTAAAGGATGTGTTCTTTCTTTTTCTGTGGAAATCAGGAAGTCAATGGAGTCACACACAAAAGAGGGCAGTATTGATTACTGTGCTCTTCTTTGCACTGTTCTGCTGGCACAAAGCAGCTGTGAATTCACTGTTTGAAGCTGTTGAGGCTATTAGGGATCCCCAAAATGTTTTGCACAGAAGCAAAATAGGCCCACTGTTCATATAAAAGAAAGTATCAGAATTAACCAGGGTACTCTGCACAGATTACCTATAAAGTCAATTTATAGTGTGCATTTAAAGACAGTTTGTGTTAAAACAGTAACAAGTGATACAGACGTTAACACAAGCATCCCTTTCACTGTCATTGCTTCCCCATTTTCTTTCAGGCATTCTTTTAAAAACTATTCTAAAGCACATCTCAGATGCTAAAAAGCCTTCACACCAGCAAAAAGTGGTTATGTATTCTGCGGTGAGTCCTTTCTCTTTCTTTTATGCTCCCTTTCTGCAGTTATTAAATGCAGTGAAAGCCATGAAACTTTATTTCCTTCATGAAATACAGCTACAAGCATTTTTTATTTGGTTAACCTTAAACATAATTGGATGATTTTCATTTTTTAATGAACAGATAATACTTTGAAACCTGAAGCATTCCATATTCCACCTGATGTCATGGCTTGTTTCATCGTAATATTGTTTGGATTGAGCAAAGAACTGGAAGAACCGTGCCTCATGCTTTATTGAACCTATATCATAAAGATAATTTAGAAACAAACCTCCTGTTTCCTGCATCTTTTTCAGATGCAAAAAGAAAAAAAAAAAAAGAAAAAGGAAGTTAAAGTTAGTTATTTTAGAAGTTCTTATGAAGGCAGTTACTCAGTTGTGACTTTATACTTTTGTTTAGAATGTGCAAACACTGTCATTGGTGAAGGAAATTTTTTGATTGCTCTTAGTAAAAAGCTCCTATTTCTAAACTGCATTTAGATTATGACCTAGCAGGTGTATATCAGCCAAAGAGCTTACCGATCTGATCTTGAATACTCTTTACTTAACATGCAAAATCACTAGTTCTTTTTAAAAGAAGTCTTAACAGCTCCTACTAACTTTGATAAGAACTGCAATTGACTAAGACTTCTTAAATATTTACATATATGTATACTTTATACATGCAGCATTTCAGTTTGTACAGCCATAAAAGGACAGTATTTGCTCAACATTGCAGAGGGCAGAGGGCAAGTATTAATGAGGCCACACAAGTAATGTTAAGTGGACAGATAATGTGCTGGACATATTGTTAACTAATAGGTACATGCAATCATTTTCAACAGGCCTTTAATTAAAGGTTTCTTGTATTTACAGCATGCAGCCACCATTGCTGCCTTACAGATGGCACTCAATGTCTTCAATGGGAAAATGCCTCCTTACAGTGCCTGCCATTTTTTTGAGCTTTACCAGGAAAAAAATGGGCAAGTATCTGCAAGCTGTACTGTTTACACATTCTTTTCCTAAAAAGCAGTTTACTGATGCCCCAGACTAAATTAACTGGATACACAAGGTTCATTACAAAGGAAAAGATTACAGATTGATTTTAATTATTGTAATTGTACTCAATTTAGCAGTTATTGACTGTAGCAGAATCACAGCACTGCAAACCCTCTATATATTGCCTCATTCCAGTGAGAGGTTTTACTCTACCATTTTTATCTGTTTAACTCCTTGACTCTCTACCAAGAAGACAAACTACATGCAAATTGGTGCGGACCATCTATTGTTTAAAAAGATCTCCTCAGAGTACTTCAGTATTCTTCAGAATACATATTAATAGCCAGACAAATAAGCTGGCTAAAAGTTTGTCCCAATCACATCACAACATGGAAAGGCTGTGTGGTTCTGCATACCTAACTTTATTTTGACCACTGTATTTTGAAACAGGCAATACACCATAGAAATGTACTATCGGAATAATTCTTTGAGAGATCCTCACCCCCTCACTCTCCCTGGCTGCAAATTTCGCTGTCCACTGGAGAGATTTACTCAGTTGGTCTCCCCAGTCCTAGTACACCACTGGACAAGAGAATGTAGGATGTAAGACATAAAATGAGGTAAGTTAAGTGCTTTGGGCACATGCACCCAAAAGTAAAGTCGGGATTACCTCTTCTGCCAAGAGCTCATTTGAAGTAACAATCATTTTCATAAGGGTCTGGTCTGAAATGAAAAAGAATCAGATTCAGTAAGACAGATTGTACCCATGGACATAATTTCTACTCCATTGATATATTTATCTATTCCAGCCCAACTTCCTGGTGAAATGGAATCAAGGCTGATTAGACTTTAGGGTACTATTTTTCATGGGTATTTGGGTTTAGTATAGTCAAAAAGCCCTTCAGTTACTGAGGAAGCAGATTCAAATGCACTGAATTGTAACAATTCACCTTAACTTCTCTAACTGTAATTTGTCCAAGCTGATTAACAACATTATGCATTCCCTTGATTTTAGGAGACATTCAGAGATCAAACCAGATGAATAGTATACCAGACTGGTACTTACCAGAATGTCAAACATATATAGACACACATTAGCATACTAACACATTCCCTAGTAGGTTGTCTGTATCTCCATATTAGGATGTCTAACTTTCCATTTTGACCACTGATGATGTTTATGTTTGCAGAAAGAGGCAACAGGAAGGCAGAGAATTGCAGTGTCTGTCTTGTATCTAGCTCTATATTCCTTAAGGGAGGTGAAAAGCAAAGAGACCCCAGGATTCAAAAATGTCCCCACTTTTTTGATGATCAAATGTTGTATCTAACATTAAAAAATCCCATATGGCTTTCTGAATCACTGATCTCAAGAAGAATTTGAAATGTCAGAGATTAGAAGAAAGCAGGCAAGCCAATTCACCTGCTTGCAAATAATTTCCTGTTACGTATCTTGAATCCATGAACAGACTGGAGATAGTTTAGCCAGAATGAATGAATAATTATAGTAGCAGTATTTGAGAGTGGTATAAATCAGAGCCAAGTTCCTCCACATGATGATGACCACAGTACGGAACATAGGAAGTAAAGACAGCTCAGCACATTTGGGAAGGAGATGAAACATTTCTCTGTGCTCTTTTGGCTGCTCAGGAAGGTTTCAGTGTGGAGTGGCTCACCATTTCAACAGACTCCTCCTAACTCCATCAAAATGGGAGCAAATTTGTTAACTCTTCTGCACTTAGTCTGAGCTACCCATTTGTTAAAGTACTATTAACAGATTTGCCATGTTTTCAGAGAATGAGGCCTTATGCTAAGAACGTTTCTCTCCTTTTGTCTTACCTTTAGGTGTTCCTTCCATGATCTTCAGTGTGATTAGCTTTATGAAACAACTCCTCCCATACTGTGATGTGATTACAATCTAACATTTCCCATTAACTTCCATCAGCATGACCAACGGTCTCCTGATCTCTATCAAAAGAAAACATTCGTCAGTACAACAAACCAAAATTACAGAAAGCGGTGACTTATCCTTCATGATCATTCACTTTATTTTTTCAGGTGGTAAAACCCACGTGCAATGCAAAACCATAGTAATTTTTCAAGATTTATTCATTCCAAAGGGGCTTTGGCAGAACTAATTCAAGAATGTAATTGTAGTTATGGTGTTTTGAAGGGCCATAGCCTTAATTTACAGCAAAATTGGAAAATACCTCTGAAGGAGTCTTGCCCTCTTTTGAATAATGAGACAAGAACTTCCAGAGTTGGTGAGGGAAGCAGTGATTCAAAAGGAGCCCCAAAAAGGAGGAGTCATTCCCGTGTCCTTATACTTTATTTTATTCAAGAAGTAATGAAGCATTTTACACAAACAGATCCCAGAAGCTACAAAAATGAGGCTAATGGCTGTTTATTTACCTTTTTCTTTCCTCTGTCTTACTCACACATCCATATTTATCCTACCTCCATACAGAAGGAACATGAGACTTATGGAAAGAATGAACCATGGATCTAGACCTAAGAGAAACCTACAAACAGCCAGGCTGGCTACAATAAAGACCTGGGAGGCAATTGGCTGACCCAACAAGGCTTTCAGATATTGAGTCATTCCATCTCTTTCCAAAAAGACAGCAAGGCCAAGTCTTAATTTTGAAAGAAAAATCATCTGTGGTTTCAAACAGCTTTTCAAACACTTTCCTTCTGTTATGTTACCTTGATTGTATACTCTAATCTGATCATATAAAGTCTGTGCTTCAGGGAAGTCTGTAAGTCCATGCTGTTCTTGACATTAACAACAAAAAGATCCTACTGGCAACACAAAATAAAAAAATCCAGAGCTACATGCTAGTTAAAACATGCAGAATGTGCCAGGCAATCCTTCACTAGTTACATTTTCTAATATTGCTATTGTGAAAACAGTTCATGTTCTTACTACAAAAGCTAGATCAGAACAATCAGATACAACTAATTTCTGAAAATATCGGACACTTCTTTGCTTGAAGAACTAGGCTTTCTTCTTTTTTATTTTCTCACAATGGATAGGACCTTTGCCAACAGCCTTGTTGCCCGCAGGTCATTTCAAAGAGAACCAGAGTAACAGATGAGATGCAGAAAATTTTGACATTCTATCTTCCTTTCCTTGGACCAGGCTTTTAAAATGGATGCTAAGCCTATGAAATGTATATTCCTTTTTAGAACTACAGCATAAGCAGATAACTGCTACTCCAAAAGCTACAAAAGAATCAAAAGAATAAAGAAGCTGAGACATTCTTCATGATCCTCTTTAGCCTCCAGTTCCCAGTTCCTCCCCTCCTTTCTCACACAAATGCATCTTTCAGAAATTTTCAGAACTGCATGAAGACCCTTTTTCTGTCCCACGGATTTGTCTGGTATGGAGGATCATGGAGCTGGACCCTGGCCTCAAGCACTTCAGTTCAGCTATGGAAGTGCATCCTAGCTGGGGCCACTGCTCATAGAACACCAACAGAAGGTCCCCCTTTTCCATCACATCATTGGACCACGTCTTCTTCCCTGCTACATGCCCCAGTGAATGTACCCTGAACATTCTGATTTCTGTTGAGCAAAATTAAATTTCAAATTTAATTTCCAAATTAAGATATTTCTAAATCATTTTATTCCCCTCATCCCTATTCAACAGAAACCCCACCACACACATTCTTTATAATATTTTTTCTTCTTAGGACTATCACTGTAGAAACGCAGAAAGGAAGACTTCCTTTATACCTTGCTTACTCCAAGGAAAAACAAACATCAGTGTTCATTAAGTCTGAAACATCAAGTCCAGATCTTGTTTTATGAATATAAATTGGGGATGTCAGTGAACTAATAATAAAACACTCTAAATGATGTTTTTCTACAACTGCACCAGCTGACTCCATTTGAAAAATCTGTCCCATAGTCTTTTGCAGGTATGAAACAATAAACAGTTTAATTTCAGTTCCTCTTGAAGAAGAAATGAACAAAAAATTACAGTTCAGTTTTGGAATTATTTAGAATGCAAAGGAAAAGATTTTTTTATATATATCATGTTGCAAAAGCAGAATCACATGAAAATGCAACTCCCTCCTTTCTTTCACAAGCAATGCATAGACAGTCCAGTCATATTTTAAAGACAACTTGCTATAACACAATAACCCGAATAGTCATAGATGCTGTAATATTGGTGAGATGTAACTCGTGATGTTCACTACTTTTCCTGTCATACACTGAAACAATGTCAGCAAGATGGGGAATGAACAACAGAAAAGCAACAGTAATTTTGTGCTGCCTGGGAAATGTGGGAAATGTGGCACTGGACAGCCTGGACTATAATTTCCATTCTTTTCACCACCTCCTGTTCTCTTTGGGTTATTTACTGAGCTGAGTGACTACCAAAAAAGAAAGAAAAAACCCCAAACTCCACCTAATTCACAAATATGGATCAAATTAATTGAATAATTTTGATTTGTTTCACAGTAGTGCTACAAGTAGGTGTTCCTTCTTTTTACTTAGTGCTTAGAGTACTCATCTGAGATGTGGCAGACACAAGTTCAAATCCCTCCTTTACCAAAATTATTTGACTCTACATCTTCCAGAAAATAAAATCACCACCAGGCTGCAGAGTTTCAGAGGGCAAAGTGAAGATGAATAGTGCTTTCTGCCTCTTTCTCACTGCTGTTCACTTTGTTTACATATTTCCTAGTGTGCAAATTAGACTTCCTATGTCTCAGGCAAACATGTTAACCACAAGACCAGAAGGAAATTCTCTGAGTGCCCTGTAACCAGATGAATATTATAAATTTGGGACAAACTAAGAAATTATTAGAAGATACCGAGTAGACACTTTCTTTCTCCCACCTGTCTTACAATAGTAACTTTGTGTGTAGGACATTTTCTCCTGTTGTGCAAGATAAAGGTTCATGTTCTATCACCAGCCTAAGTAAGTTAATTCTTCCTGTGTCACAACTGAACTCCTTCGTCCTTTCCCACTCTCCACAATTGGGTGAAATCGCCCCAACACAGGACTGCAAGACAGTCTTTTGCTTTTGTCATAAGTGCTTCAAAATGGTGCTTGGAAAATGTGTCACTTTGCTTACTGAAACCAAAATTTTTGTTTTCTTTCCCTTTTTCAGCTCAAAAAAGCTTGAAAAAATGATCACAGATAAATCCATACTAGGTTAAGTGCTGACTGGCAAATTCAGTCAGTGACAGAACCTGAGCAGTTTCCCATGTGAGCAGCCTGGTCCATGAGTGCCAGCAGCAGTTTCATATCCAGCTGCCTTGACTGCAGTGACTTCCACCTTTTTAGTGTGTAGATTGTGCTCCACCAGCAGCAGTTACCTAAGGTAACCCTTGTGCCCATTAAAGCATGGGTTCTTTTGCAACCAGTCCACTTCAAAGCTAATCTAGCTATGCTTCAGCAAACCTTCAAGATAGATACATGCACTTAAAATGGGCAATTGTGTTTAAGGTAATTCTACTTAATGCCATAATTTCATAATTAAAATATATGCTAATGTGCCAAATTAACATAAACATGGATCAAATTGTTTAGGTCCACATCCATTATAATGCTTGGACAAGGGTAACTAGATTGATTTAGGAATTATATTTTTTATTTTGAAGCAACTTTTCCCAAAAAGTGTAAGGATTTAATTGTTGCAGAATATGACAAGTTTATAGCTGCCAAATGCACAGTAGAAATGGAGACAATCCAAGACAAGCAAGGAAATTTCCAAATGAAAGACATGCTACCAACATACTTACAGATTACCTACAGGATTCCTACAGGACCCTGTCTTAACCACTATGGCACATGAATTAGGGTATTCTTCCATTTTGGAATGTGTATAGATTTATTTAAGGTGTTGTGGTGCCCATTCTTTGGGCATAAAATAATTTCACTAGCAAAGTATACATGCCAATGGGAAGAGTAAAGCCACAGGAAGGAGAACTATTTGTCATATGCTTGGTCTTGGGTTGAAATATCATTTTTAAAGAGATGTTAGCAAAGATTTTCTATAAAATGCAGTTGTTACATATTTTTAAACATTCCTGAATGATGACATCCAGCATCACAAAAAAAATTGAGTTCATGTGTAAAGTGAAGTTACTATAAGGATTCCATAATAATTAGACTTCATTAGTCATAGTCACTCATCAAACACAATAAACCAGCAAATCTTATAAAAACTAATAATTTATGAATTTCATGGTAAGGGCTTAGGAAGAACAAGAAAAAAACTGAGAATCAATATAGATTCCTTGATCCAAAAAGCTTAGGAACCACCTATTTAAAAAATGGTATAGATTAAAAAAGCAGGAAATCCATTCCTGATTTTTGAGGCATATCAAAATATTCTAAAGAAATTATATTTTATGACCTGCACACTTAAATAATAGAGGGAGACGATCAGCTTACATCTGTTTTCAGAAAGACAAAGTATTATATATTTATGAAGTATGGATTACTCTCCTACACATTCTGCATAGGCATAATCACACCAAGAGAGACCAAAAAGGAGGGTGGGGACATAACAGTGGAGGAAGAAGTTCAAGTAAGTGCTGAAAACTGGGCATGGACTGACAAGAGAGTTGGGGAAGTCTGGGAGCCGTGGTCCTCTTCCCTTCCACTCCCATCCATCAGATGAAATGGATACGTAAGGTCATTCACACAATTCAGAGAAGAGAGCACTTGAGGCTTAGTGGGCTTTAGGGCCCTAAGAGACAGACTTTCTGGTAAATGGTAGAATACCTGTTGCAGACAATACTGTTGCAAAGAGCTTGACAGACGACCCTGAGTCAGGTTTGGGTATGACAGGAATGCATTGACTCGGACAATACGCAGAGGATCTTAAGTTTTAACATTTAGGCAACTCTATAAGTCTCTGCAAACTGGAATTTATTTACTCAGAAAATCCTTATGAAATCAAGTGTAGAAGTATTGTTATTCTTGTTTTGTAGAGAGGAAGTCAGCAGAGGCAAGCAGAGCAATCTTCTCAAAGCCAGTGAGCTACTGTCAGAAAGAGTGTTCTTAATCAGTAACAACAAAAATGTGAGCTCCAGAGCTTGTTCACAAGAAATTTCTTAAGAGAACTGAGGCCAAAAAAAGAACTTGACATAAGCAGTTACAAAAGGGGAGGTATAGATATACTCCAAGGGAAAAGAAAAGCAACACACACAAGTTGAAGAGCAAGTAGCTGCCCAGCAAGGCGTTTAAAGAACATATTGGTTGCAAGATTTATTCAATGATTGTATCTGAGGGACTGGTAATTTTAACCTACATGAAGTGTTGTTTGAAATAATTATTCTGATTTCACAGTGACAATGTAGAGAAGGAAAGAAAAAAGGAGGGGAGGGAAGCTGTGAAGAGGACTAACTGAGCAGGAAAGAGAAAAGAGAAACGCTGTTGCCTGGCTCTTGCTTCCGAGTTCATCCTCACGGCCGTGTTATAGTCTGGAAAAATTCCAAGCCCTGACAAGTGGAAACAGCACAGGTAGGCTGAAACATTAGGAATGCTTAGCAACTCCTTCATATTTTAACCTCATACTTACACTCAAAGAGAGAAATATATCACAGAGAAAAGGAACTGAATTATGATTTGATTAAATGGAATGTAAACAGTAATTTGAAAACAAAGGGCGATGCGATTTGTTGCGTAGTCACACAACATTCCTCTTGGATTTGAAATTCACCGGCAGCAGTTCCACCCCTTTTGAAAGTACAGCCTGACATCTGGGCTGTTCAGCCTGAGCAGCTGCTGGAGCTACGAAGCCTTTTTTCATCCTCTGCCAGGATGGGAGTGATATGGCTTCCCAACTCATCTAGGATCCTGTGTTTTTCTTTTCATATTATCCTCATTCTGCTTCAACAGACTACTGCAGAAAGAGAACTGAAGTTTGTGGTTGTAGTAAGTAGATTTGTTTTCTATTTTGTTGTGGGAAATACAGGGAATTTGACATGGTTGTCAAATCAAACAAGGTGTGCAGTTGCTTTGCCTCTTTTTAGACTGAGAAGTAACTACTGCTGCCCTTTTGCTTACTGAGTTTAAAGACTTTACTTGGAGAAGATAGGAATGCCTCTTGTTACAAGAATTTTCATCTCCCAACCCCTAGTTATTATTTCAAGAAAACAGAACAACTTAGATTTGTGGTAGATGCATAGTGCATAGGAGTTAAGAGATCGGAGGTCTAAGTTTACCTGTTCTTGCTTAATTTAGCCGACACTCTGATGCACAGTCTGAGAGCTGGCGATTATGGCTGATTATGGCCTACCTTCTCTGTGCTTGGAAGCTGAAGCTTAGGATGTTACAGAAGTTACCACAAAACCAGAAGTATTTTCCATTTCAGAATAACTGAATTGGCACGGCAGTATACTGAGAAAGAGAAAAGGGCATTTTTATGTAGAGATTTGAGATATATGTTGCAATAACTGCATTTAGGTTGAAAATGGACTGTAATAATTTTTTTGCTCGTCCATTTCTTATTTTAATGTAACCAGATGCTACTTCAATGTCACTTTCCCCAATACCTCAGGTAAAAGAGATTAATTCAATGAAATAGTCTGGATCGTGAAGGTTGCATCATAGTCCTTTTCATTCCAATTTCTTTTAATGAGTGGTATACTGATAAAGAATAGTTAGTCTAAAGGGAAATTTTCAATACAAAGTTGTGGGGATTGGAATTTGCATTTATGAATAGGAATTTTTAAATCTTCTTCTTCCACCTTTCTCTATTGGAGCCATTATGTGCACATACAGATAACAGACAGAAGTACTGGGTCCAAAACATATCATCTGGCTCTAGACAAATTATTTCGTATCTACTTGTCTATTGGCTGCATTGTAGATGTGCTGCTTGGAGAGAGGCCACAGTGCACAGGAAAAACCAGTTCCTGCTCCTGCTGAGGCATATTGCTCTGTCAGACACTACATACGGCAGGGACTCAACACTAATTCCAGTAACGTTCTGTGTATAGCAATATACTTAAATGTTGTTTCAATGATAAGAGGAAGAACTGGACACACAGATTAAATCAAGCAGTCACCAAGCCTTGGAGAATTAACACTTTGAAGGGAAGGAGACTTTTATTGAATTGCAGCTGTTACTGTGTTCTAACAGGCAATGGTTTTGCAGAAAGAGTTACAGGAAATGCTCACCATTGTGGAGATAGAGGCTTCCTATCCAAAATCAGCTGCTTACCACAGCTATGCAGCCACCTTCTCCACCTACCAAAAAAAAAAAAAAAAAAAAAAAGCAGCACTTTATTTATTTACAGCTTATCACAATTAATATTAAAATAATAAGCAAATTTAATTTAAACTCTCTTCCTTTTATTCCTGATACTTTTCCTCAGACTGACCAATCTGCCTAAAAAGTTACAGTAGGTTTAATCTTATTATTCACATACATCTCTTTTCTCAAGGCATGGTTTCTGTGTGTTCGATTGAATTTTGCCTTCTGAACTCACCAATTGAATTTTCATGGGAACAGAATTGCTAGCATAAATAAACAGGATAGGAATTGGCCCCAGAACATTTCACTGATACAATGGGATATAATGAGGGTATGGATACAGTCAAGGTAAGTCTTAAAAGGCATCTTTCTGAGATAATTCAATAGGCTTTTTCCAGCTATACTCTGGAAGTTGCTATGTTTTCACCTGAGAGTATTACTGCATTGTGAAAGTATGTCATAATGACTTTTTTAAACTTTCTTAGCAGGATTGCACAATATAAGATGCATCTGCGGGGGGGAAAAACCAGACAAATGTTCCCTTTAGCTCACTTTGAGAATTGTGCTATGCTCTGGGGAGGTGTCTTGCTCTATCCTCACAATTTCCATCTTTGTGCTGATTCTATGCACTTTGATTATTGGCCACAAGTCCTTTTGGCTGAAAAGCTCTAATTCAAACCAATTTGTCAAAATGCTATTTTAATTTTCTTTCACACACATACATATTAGCCTTCTCCATAATTCTTGTGCACTGAATTTAAACTAGACATAAAAGAAGAAAATAGGAAATATGTAGGACCATTGGGTGCTCAAGTAGAAATGAAATACTGATTTATTGCCTCTGTATAAAAAGTTCTGACTTGTAACTTCTGCCTCCACACAGACACTCATTTCACCTGTCATATATACAAAAGAGGTGTGTTTTTTCAGGTATTGTGATTTCATAATGTCTTTCTTCTTGCAACTCAGGATAGGAAGTGTTGACTGAGCATGTTATCTATTTGTCTAATCAAGCCAAGCCATGCTCAGTATTTCTGCATCTATGGTTCCCTGAACTGTCAGCATGACTGGTTCCATTTCTCTCTTGTTTCTTCTGGCTTCAGAATAAGCAATCTTTTTGTTTGAAGTTGAGTCTGTCAATAAAAATGTCTGTAAGAAGCTCACTATTACTCAGAGACAGATAATTCACTGTAATTCATGATATATCTGAATGAAGATTTTATATATATATACTACACATGCTATATTCTCAGTTCACCCTCTCATCTGCACCAGTTTTTCTCTGACATGATTTTTCACCTGACAACAATGGAAGCAGATGCTGGCCAAAGTCTGAGTCATGTGGCCATTTTGATCTGAAGTGATCACCCTCTCAAAGTTACAAAGAGTGAATGGGAGAACCCGGACACCAAAACAGGTTCAAGCTGTATTAGAGTTGAAAGAGAGGGTATTTGGTAACTATCCATCTATTGCTTTTGAGAACTGACTGAGATGAAGCACTTCAGATAGAAGTGCTGAAATTAATATACCAAACAGGTGCACTTTGCTCTTTTTGTGTACATCCTCCCTTCCTCCTTGATTTCTAGTGTCTTTTCACCTTTTATGATGCCTCCTTCTTCCTTCTCTCTCATCCTGCCATGTTCTATGTCTTCTGAAACATCAGAAAGGCAATCTGTAGGCCAGGAGTAATAAATGATGCAGCACACATATTTTTTACATTAATTTGAAGGATCAACTCCTTTTTAACAAAATCCAAATGATGAGTGTTGAGAAATACATATTGATGAGCAAGGCAAGCTTTGTAGAGATACATTTTCTTTCCCTAAAAGAATCAGGTGTTTTAATGAAAAAGACAGTCTTTCAAATACACAAGCTCTTCTTAAAGTTTTAAATTTTAAAAAAAAAAAGTTTCCTAAAATGTAGCTGACTATGACTGAACAAGTTAGCCTTTTAGGTCAAGTGGTTGTTCATAAGGTCATTGTTTCATTTCCGATTACAACTGAAGCAAGGGCATTTTCAGAAGTAGCAAGCGAGAAGCAGGTTTGAGCACAACAAAAAACAGCTGGCTGAAAAGCTTAGTCTTCCAATTCCTAAAAACAGGGTTCTGCTCTTAGAAGTATTTGTTTCTTTCTTGCTACTTCCAACTTAGTGCTAATATAATATTTATACGTCATTGCGCAATGAAGATGCATAAATACAAACACGGAACTGAACTTTTTTCAATTTTTGTGGACTTGAAGAAGCTGTGCTGCTTTTTAGAAGAGAACACCCTCCACTGCTTCCATTTCTTAAGGTTACAAACTGAGAAAATATTTTTCTTTACATCTCCTGCTCCCACATACCTTTGAATATCTTTTGATCTTTATGTCTTTGCCCTCTCACCTCTGTTCAGGTAAAATGCTACTCTCTTCTGGCTTATTGGAAGTTTTTAGGGGTTGACTCTTGCAACAGTGAAATATACACTGAGGGTGATGTTGCACATTAAGTATAAAGCATCATAAACCAGTATTTAAAATCTAACACATATTCAGTATTTTTTCACTAATAAAAAGGGCATATTTATTGGCCAACTCTTGATCCATTGCCACATATTGCCTAAAAAAATAGTCATTTAACCATGTCAGTCAGTTTGAGCAACCGCCAGTTACTCATAAAAATGCTTTTCTGTGAAGCTGGATTATTTAACAAGAAAGTATGCAGCTACATTGTAATTGGGAATTTAACCTTCCTTCTTTACAGAAGCATCAGCTTGTCTAGAAAAGCTAATGAATTCTACCTGACACCTATGTATGTCAGCATGTCAAAACACCAAGGAAATAAGCAGTGAGCCCCCATCACTCATTTTTCTTGCATGCAACTGAATCAATCACCAGACAATGTAGCTCTTTACCTATTCTCCTGTTCACTAGAGATGCAGTGAGAAATTATTATAAAGAACCAACTGAGATTCCAGATTAGTAAGAAAAGATATGTACAGGATTAAAAATTGTATAGAGAAGCAAAAATAAAATATTTAAGAAAGACTTTATGGACTATTTTGCTGTACTTGAACTCAGAAAAAAAAGGTGTTTTTTCTTGAAACTGCAATTTCATGTTGATCAACATGTTGATGATGCTGAAAAATAAATATTCATTTCAGGTTGGCCACATCTTCAGTCAAAATCAACTAGCAAAACAAAAAAATAATAAGCAGTTTTCTACATGGTTCTAATGGTAACATCTACTCTAGCAAACCTTGCTGTCTATTCTATAAAACGAACAGAGGGAGAAATCCAATTATATTTGCCTTTAAAGGATAGTATTTTCCATCTCTGAAGTACCTGTTCTAGCACAGGTTTGTGCACATTAGTACAGAAGGCTGATGAAAAGGGTGTGTGTTGTAATTAAAATGTTAAATCACGCTGCTTGTGTTTACTTCGAAAAATATAAACATGAAACACCTCCCAATGGGAGTGGCAAACTAACTAGCATGTGCAAACCTCTCTGATGTTTGGGCAAGAATGATGTGGCTTAATGAGGCAATGGAGAGCATTAATTATAATCAAGCTATATACCAGTGAGGTATTATGGAATAAATGTCATTTTATGAATAAATATATCATGCTTCCACATGGTCATTTTATTCTGCAAAGTCAGGAATGAGGTTGGTTATGTGAACATTGATACAAGCAAAGGTAACTTTTGCAACACTTTGGATCAGTATCCTGGAAGATTGTCTGGAGCCCTGTGAATTTGTATTCCAGCATTTCCTTTCATGTGAAACTTTTGTGGACTTCATTTTTCTAAGCTCACACACGGCATACTTAGGGAGGCTAGTTTGGAGTCTTTCAGAACTATTTAATCTAGGGTTGGCACTTTCTTTGTATGCTGGAATAAAAATTAAAAATGTCTCATTTAAGGTTTCTGATGTAAAAATCATATGATTGAATGTATCACACTAATATTCACCATGCTGGAGTGTCCAGGGTAAGAAAGTGACCAAACTCTTTTCTCTCACTGAATTTAACAGAAAAAAAAATCCTATAGATTTTCAAAAAGATTTTCATACACGTATGTAAAAATATTAATAAATATTAAGTAAGCTAACAGTGTAAATGTTTATACCTTTTCATCTTTATATTTTATATTTTAGGATGATTGAGAAATCAAACATAAGATCCATGTGTACATGGAATTACTTTTAAAGATACTGCTATGAAAAAAGCAGTTACCAACAGTTAAAAGTGTCTATGCCAAAGTAATTAAATGCTCATATAAGCACATCAGTAACTGGTTTAGTATACAGAGGTGCTGAGTGTCCAAAATTCAGTCAGATTTCTTGTCTAGCTGCCTAGCTATGGATGCAATCTCAGCATTAACATCTTGGCTGATTAATTTTATGTTCTAGGCAGAAGAATCATCAGGCTCATGACCACTAAATTCCTGTATAATTATACCTATTCTTGTGTGTAAAGAATGTACTCCAATCCTTCTTGATTAGGTTTCTGCAGATCTTCCAATGTTTTCATTTGAAAAATGGCACTAGAAGTATAACGTATGCTTGACTTCTAGCAAGGTAAGAAAGGAATGTTAATAGTAATTAACTCAATTTTTTGCTGGTAATTTTGTTAGGTTTTCCGACATGGTGACCGAACACCAGTTGTAAACTTTCCAACTGATCTACACAAAGAAAGTGAATGGCCTCAGGGATTTGGACAACTTACCAAGGTACATTAACTTTCTTAGAAGCACTTATATATGCTACTAAAATAGGAAGTGGGCAGATTTTTTTATGTGTCCCTCAGAAACATTAGCAAATCCCAAGTACTGATAGTTGGTATTAGCAATACCCCCTAATTCATAAACATTTTTGCAACATTATTCATCCAACTACTGTTAAATTGAAATCTTGTTCATCATAGCTTTATAACTACCTTCCTAAAAGCAACAACTTCCTGATAGCGTGTCTGCATTCAAATAAATGGCAAGTTTAAGCATTGTCTATACTCTTAACATTGATGAAGTTCTAATGACCATTAAGCACTGGGCCCTGTGACAGGGTAAAGGAACGACACCTGCCCACCAGGTCAAGTGATGAGTCCACACCTCATCATTTGACTGGCAACCACCTACTCACAAAACAAGGGAACTCTTGCAGGAGATGACTACTTATGTGTCTTCTAACAAGGCTGCTTCCAGCCCAGAGTTTCACTAGGAGGCACTGAACCTACTTCTTGCTCTGGCATTTCAACATCAAGCTTTAGCTGTATTTGACATGAAATTCTGGAGCAAAGAGAGGCCAGTGCATTTCCTAATAATACTTCATCGTGATGCGGAAGCATGAATCAGAGAGAGTTCAGCATTTAGTGTTTGAAGTGAGACTTGAAAGATCTGTAAAAGTCAGACACTCAGACAACACATTACTATCCCCAGGTACATAGCTTATGTTGTAAGAAGAAAAAAATTTTGTGCTTCGACACAGATTTTTTTTGAGAGCTTTTTGGTATTTTATTATCTTTTTAGCAACAGTAGTAAGATGTACTTCTCTGACAGCTAAAAGTTAAAACGTTCAGCTCACAGCTTTGGAAATGAATAACAGAAAAGACAGTGTGCAATCTAAGACAACTGTGGGGGCACCAAGGCAAAGATGGAAGAATGTTACTTAAGGCATGAAATGCAAGCCACAAATTTATCAGGTTGATAAAATAGCAGAGCAATGACAATAATAAATACTAGGTTATCAATTGTCCTTTCTCAGCTGTCACTAACCGACATACTCTTTACAACGTTGCTCATGAATAACTCTGGGAGCATCTCCAGAGCTACAGCACTATGGAAACAGTATTTGTATAGAATCAGGTGCATTGCCTTTCCTGTAGCAGATGCTGGAGTCTTAGCATTTCAGAGCGTATCATTTTTTCATTGATATATATATTTCTGTTAAAAATTCTAGATCACCTACAACATATACAGTACATTATACAAATGGTTAATGATCACTTAAGAACTGAATGCTGAAGACAAAAAAGAAAACAGGAAAGAAACTTCTACATTAAGATTCTCCAGTCACCTTAATTTAACAGTCTTCTGTACGCTTGCTTCACAGACTGGAATGCAGCAGCTATTTGAACTTGGACAGTACATGAGGGAAAGATATTCCAACTTTTTGAACAGCACATACAACCGGCAAGAGGTATATAGCAGAACTGTCTGGAGGACATTTCTCTGGCATAGCAAAACTATGGACTTGTGCTAGATAAAAGCACATCATCATATTCATTTCATTAATGGAAAAATTAAGGTAATAGAAGAACATATTTGGAAGTCGGGCTTTTATGTCAAGTTAAAAACATAGACTAAAGTCTAACTTCCAGCTCCTACATTCGGTTCGGGTCTTCCACTGCCCAGTTTTCCATGACTGAATAGCTCCACACCACCAAATTAATTGGCAATTTATAGATAGTGACCCAATATTGTTCTACCCTGTTGAAAGGTGAATGCATATCCAGCCATGTGATGGGCCATGCTCACATACTTCATCCTATAAAAGAGAGCCCTAACAGCTGTTTGGATGTGCTTGTCATACTGTACAGATCCATTGCAGGGAAGATATCACTACCATTTTGGCCAATACACAAGGGATGCATTGATGGGAAGGCATAAAGGACTATAGCTTAACCATGCTTCCAGAAGAGGTTTATGGTTTTAAGTGCCTTCTATCCCGAGGTATAGCAGATGGATCATAGGATCATTTAGGTGGGAAAAGACCTTTAAGATCATCAAGTCCAACCGGAAACCTAACACTGCCAAGTCGACTACTAAACCATGTCCCTAAGCGCCACATCTACACATATCAATGTTGCTCTGAATCTCAGAAGATGGAGAGCTTCCTTCTTTTAAATCATGCTTTCTTATTTGTCTTAGTTCACTCTGAGGGTCAGATTCCAAATTGAAAGATGCTTTGGCAATTCCATTTATGCAAATGCAGTAGGGCCCTAGAAAACTGAGTTATGATTTCACTGTTTTGACTTTATGCAAAAACATAAAGCTGAAAATGAGAAACCAGGATTGATGAGTTGGGTAAAATTTCCTTGTTATTTTTATCGTTTCCATTTTATTTTTAATTCTTTGCCATTCTATCTTCAGTTTTACATCCAAAGCACAGATTATGATCGCACCATTATGAGTGCCCAGTCATACCTTTCTGGCCTCTTTCCACCAACTAGCAGCCAAATTTGGAACCCTGACCTTCTCTGGCAACCCATTCCAGTTCATATTTTGCAAAAATCAACGGACCGGGTGAGTACTGTCTGGACATTTCCCATAATGCCTTAAACTTTCCCAGAAGCAAAAAAGAGGAAAAAGGGGGGGAAAGCTAAAAAATATTTTCTATTCTTTTTGAGTTCAATCTAATAGAAAGCATCAACTGCAGCTACTGGCTGACAAGCATGGCATAGGTCAACTGTAATAGCTGCATGAACATTCTACTTCTATAGTTGCAGAATACCTGAATTGTCATCCACACAACCATTTTCTTCAAGGTACAGCTCTAACATTTCTCTTGGCAAGGACAGTTTTGGACAGCATTATAGGGAAGTTGCCCTAAACCAAGAGACCAAGTGCTTTTCTAAGCACCAGTCAGCTACAGACCTCCCCTCCTTGGCAAGCTTGCTCCATAGTTTATTCAAGGAATGGAATTTCTACCAGCCACTGTAATGACCTCTCAGTTATTACTTCCTTATTCTGGTAGCACTTAGGCACCCTAATTACAGACAAGGGCCCTTTTATGCTCAGTGCTATACAAACATTTAATGAAACCCTAGCACTTGCCTTGCAGTTCATAAAAAGAGCAGACCTACCTGAATAATAGGTCTTGTAGAAGTTTTACTATGTGTAGCTCGCTCTGGCTGACTCAGGTTTAGATTTTAATTTCACTGGCTCCTGTGACAAGGACTGTGTAAGGAACAGTGTGTTGAAAAAGGACAAAAAGTTCTTGAGTGTAATGACAGAAAGGCTAATTTTCTTCTGCCTTTGAGGACAGAAGTTGACTTTAAGGAAACGTATACAAAAACCCTATTAAATAACTGCCTGTCCAGTCACTAACATCAGAGGATGAACTCTGTCATTAGGGGGTGACTGCACCTGCCTCCTACTGGCATTCCTCCATTCTTGGAAGCCATGGTTCAAAACAGGTACAGAGAGAAAGGGTGTCCACAAACTGGATTAGGCACAATGTGATTCAGCTTGAAACTTGGTTCTGTCCCTCAACAGAAAAAGAACGCTGTCACTGTTATCTAAATGTGGGACTCTAGGGGAAGTTCTTCCACCAGAAGACCGAAAAAGCATCAAAGTGGCCAGAGCTTTGGTCAGGTAAAACCTCAAAGCCCTTAGGGGAATCACAGTACAGTGCAATGACCTGCTTGGAGAAGGCAAGCTCATTTGTAGGCATCTCTAGTACCTCATCACTTCTGCAGCTGCTTCAGGAGTGGGTATTGATGTTTCACTGACACACACCTCTGCAGCAACTCAAAATTCCTGTTAAATATGCAAACCACCTAAAAAAAACATTGTTCCCTTGTTAAACCAAGCAGATGTTTGAGGGTATTTTCTAGCCCTGAGCAACACAAAGTGGGAAACTGTACAAGTCCTGTAAAAAAACCTAATCACAGTTTATTTTTCAGCCACTGAGATATATCAAGACCTGACAGGCAATAGTACCGAGTACTGCTTAATGAGGCCAAAGGGAGTGGCTTAATTAATAACACCTAGAGGGGGATAATTAAGCCATACAGCAAGAGAAACATTTGTTATTGTGTAATTAAACAACATTCCCTAGTTTCATATTGCAGCTTTGAGCCTTCACCCTCCCGTGCACTGCTGTTACAGAAAAAATGCACCCTTGGAAATTTGTCCAAGTGAAAGTGTGCTAGTGTCAGTTGGTGGCTGCTGCAAGCTTCATGTGATAAATTAAAGAGAAAAGAGAAGCACTGGAAGTGCAGTCTGCTAATGTTCACCCCAAGACAGAATAGATCTTCTTGCACATACATAAGCCATAGATATTGAAGTTAATTTTTCCACTGTATATTAAGTCAGTTCCTTGACATGATTTGTATGGTTATAGGATAATGTTAGTGCTGGGTCAAAAATGCTCTAGTGATATGACACAAAGTGCTGAACCAGCACAACCTTATTTTGCTCATAACTTCTTACTGACACTTTGTGCTGGATCAGTTATCATCTGTCCTTCTGCAATCGGCAAAAAGCATATTTGCCAGAGCACAGAGTTTGATGGACACATATGAATTTACACATAGTTCAGATCAAATATGTACTATCTGGTGACCTCGTAATGCATACACTTGGAGTTATTAAAAGTGAATGACAAGAACAGAGCCATTAGGCTCATAGCTTTTGATATTTCAGGAGCACAATTTATTTTTGAGTTCTGTCCATTAAGTGGTACTTAAAATGCTTACCATGATACACTGCTTACCTCCAAAGAGATGAGAGCAGGATGTGTAGATGCAGAAGCAATTCAGATTCCAGTACCAGGTGGAGTCAAGCTGCATCTGGGGGCATTCAGAAATTAAGAGGGAAATGGTAGCTTTTTAAAATTCCTGATCATGGACCCTGATACATTTCTCAAAGCAACCTCTTGACAGACACTCATAATTGCTTTTTGCCAAAATCAGTTAAACTGAGGGAAATCAAGCTATCATAGCCACAAGTAGCCACTGAAAAGTCAAGTTACCACAGTCCATTGCTTATGTTAACTGAATTAATGAACAAGGTACCCAAACAAACCATTATCGAGTAGCTGTAGCACAGCCATGAACCTATCTAACAAATCTTACATCAGCAATCTCAGCAATAGAAAAACTAGATGTGTGTTGATTAATTCTAGAACTATTCTAAGTTTTATTTCTCTTGTTTCAGAGCCTGCATTTTCCTCTGCCTGACTGTCCCCGTTTTGATGAACTTCAGAATGAAACACAAACATCTAGTGAATTTCAAAATAGAATACAACCATACAAGGTAAGGCAAAATAAAAAGGAAAAAAAATCTAAGAAGGAGGAAAGTAACTAAGATGTAGAAGTTATGCAATTGCATTGTTTCCTTTTGCTAAAATGCAAAAATAAATAAATGGGGGGAAAAAAAATCCTGAGGACTCTCTTAAAATCAGAAATTTAGGCCAATATGATCAAAAATTATGTATGATATGCTTATGCATTTCTCATGCTTTTCTATATTAATCTTTTAAAATGTGCATTTAACATTAATTTTCTGAGAGTATTTAGAGCTGCATATAATTAAAGTTCCATGATCTGAGGGGAGAAGAAATTTCTGAATGCAGCAATTTCCCGTTTTACAGGGCAGTACAAAATGAATTCTAAAAAAATCTGATAAATCTGAACCTCGGGAAGGTTTATGCCTTCCTGCTGTGACTTTCTGAAGTTGACACTATGACAGAGAACTAAAGCAAGGCCAACCAGGCGAACACTGTGACTTATGTAAATTTCTCTGAGATGCATTTTGGAACCAGCACAAGACATGCTTCTGTTTTAGCCCTGACACAAATCTTGACAGTCAGAGATTCAAAATTTCCCATTCCAGTGGTGCAGCAGGATGTAGGTATATGGATGATATACCTGCCTCGAGTGACCGTGTTCTTGTGGGTAATAATTGCTCTGGATAGTGGTTACTGCTGCTTTCTTGTTTGCCTACCATGCACTTCATAATAGCACTACTGCACAAATAAAGCAGGGGTATTGTGTTCCTCACACCCTGACTGCACCTGTACACATTCTCTCAAAGTCACTTCAGGCTTACTGCTTGGGGTAAACCCAACATTTTCCTTTTTCGGTTTATTTCTAACTTTCTGCTAGCTCAGCTACTCTGGTCAGCCTCACTCACCTGCAATGGGAGGTGAATTATGACTTCATAGCTATCCTCTCTCTCAGCTACTACTATAAAACAGGTAACATGGGAATAAGGGATATTAAGGAGTCCCTTTATTTTTCTGTGGTAGCATGTAGCAATAATCCCTATGGGAACTGTTGTGGAGCTATTATTTAGATATTCAGCTCCCCTCCAATAGCGGAAAGAAAACCTAGCTTCCTTTTCACATTCTTTTGGCCTCATCCTGAATATTTGCCTCAGCTCTCTTCAATTTTCTATTCTCTCCTCATCTTTTTTCTCATATTCCTTTTCCCTTAGCGCCTTCCTGTTCCTTATATCTGAAGGCTTGAGGTGAATGAGGTAGCCTCCTGGAGCCATCAGAAGAGGAAGAGAAAGGTGCAGCAGAGAGAGCACCAGACTTATCCATAGCAGGGCTGAGAAAAAGCAATGTCTGAAATAGAGATCAACACCTTGAAATGGTTACAAAATGAAATCTGCAACCAAAATCTTCCACTATAAGGGTTTCACCTGTGTAAAATTAAACACTATTGTATTGCCGGGTTGGGTGCTAATAAAACTGTATGTTTTACATATATATATAAATGTAAATGTAAATGTAAATACATATGTTCCATATGTATTGAGTACTTGTGGTATACTTTTCGTTTTTTCTCCCCTCCCAGGATTTTTTACAAACTATGGCAGTTAACACAGGACTTGAACTAAATCATCTTAAAATACTGGACAATTTCCAACTCTGGAATACATATGATACTCTACACTGTGAGGTAATAATTCGGCAATAGAGATCAGGAAAGAATATAAGTCCTAAATTGGGTTTCAATTAAACCATGGCAATGTGGTTTCATAGGAATTAGTTGCATTCCCTCCTGGATTTGCCTTTTTTTTTTTTTTTTTTAATTTGAATCTAAGTGCTAATTTAGTGCATTGGTAAAAGATAACCCAAAAACATGGTTTACACTTGGGAAACTGTTGTTTCCATTTGATGTTTTATCCTGAAGTACTGGTACTGAAACCCATTCCCTTTATTCCCTCATTTTCCTTCCCAATATGCTGCTATAGAATTATTTGAGCATGCTGCCTAGGACATATTTATGATTTTTAACAGGAAAATGAAATTATTTGCTTTAACCTATCAACAGGTAAACATCAAAATACTTAGATGTTGAAAATGAGAGGTGAGGTAAGATTATGATTTATCATTTAGAAAATTAGCAGATGATTGGTACCAGTGAATAAAATCAGACTGGTCCCAAGCATGGGATGATTCCACTTGGCCCCAGTCATTAGCAGCAACACATGAAGGCTGTTGAACATATACTCCACACACTGAGGCACTTAATACTATAAGACACTGTCAGTCTTACCTGACTAGAGAGTGACGCTTGTCTGTAAATGGCCAGTGATGGAGCTGGTATTTGGACAACTGTATGGAAAAAGCAGGAAAGGATGGAGCTAGGTTGTACCCTGAAGACCCAGAGGAAAGGAAGAGGACATATGTCTGCAATCTTTCACACTAGCAAAACCAAAACCATATATCCCTACAGCAAGAACACATTATACCTACAAGAGATCCCCTTCACACAGGTGTTTCCCCTCTTCCCATTCACCCAGTTCAGGTTGATCCCCATTCCCACGAAGGGTATTTTAGGGCATGCTGATAAGTTAAAACCACACAGGGCAAAGAATTGCAGGACAGCCTCAGAGTGTCTAAATGTAGTAGTGTGAGGCTGGGTAATAGGATGATGGAAACCAGTAGAAGAAAAAAAAAACCACATTATTTTGTTTTCCTTTATCACTAGGGTATTCACAATTATACTCTCCCTGTATGGGCCACCAAAGATGTAATCGACAAGATGGAAAAACTGGCAGAACTGTCCTTATTATCACTATTTGGGCTTTATAAAACAGAAGAGAAATCACGACTACAAGGAGGTAAATCACAAAATGCATAGGTCTCGGAAAGGAGGAGACAATGCTTATGATAACATGCAACACCCTGTCACCTTACTCATGCAAAATTATTGACACAGAACCTTGATTTGTAACTATGGCATTGGATGCCTTATTAAGCATGAAAATATGTGCTGAACGCTGGCATTTGCATGGATGAGATATTGAAACAAGATGTAAACATTAATGTCTTTAGTTACCCCATAGTTTTTAAGGGATTAGGATTTTAAGAAAGATTATAGAAATCCAAGGGAAAAAATCAAGCCCTCATGGGTATGATCATTACTTGTCTGATATTAGGTTAGATTAAGTTCTGTTTCTCCAACGTTTATTCTAATTGTTTCCTGATCCTTGTTTTTCCCTTTGATGTACTGGTTATATATTGTGCCAAAACTTTGGCAACACATTGGTGGCTCTCTGTGAGACTGATATAAAGCTGCTCCAAAACAGTCTGATAAGAATAGATGATGAGAGATTCAAGTTATGTCTATGCTGCAAAAACTGGCAAGAAACGGGGGCGCGTAGGCTATGCACATTCTGATACTACTTCAGGACACAACCCAGGCATTTATCATGATCCCAGATGTCCACGAGCAGGAAACCCAAACAAGTGAGCTTGAATATCTGCAGGCTGGACTTTTGGGGCTAGGCTTTGTAATGCACCTACCCTGCTTTCTAGACCCAGGTACAGAATTATTAGCAGCCTCATCATCCAGGCATATACATCACTGGATCAAGCCATATAGTAACTACAGGCTCAGACCTGCATTGAAGGCCACTAGCTGGTAGCTGGCCATATCATGTGGTCAGGACTTTTTCTGTAGTGTTCATGGGCATACCAGTTATGCCCTGTTTCCCTAGAATGGTATAAACCGCACTACAGGGAATTTCTGCTGCCCTTATCCCATTGGCTTTAGAATATCTCTGGTCTGGAGAAGCAGTACAAAAGAGCTTTGGAAAAATGAAGAATTGACCCTGTGTGACTTGTTGGAAGTAAACAGTTAAAAATATTTCTTCAGCATCTAGAGAGGTAGAGGCTAGCACAGCTGTCATTACTGCAACACTCCGAACAGACAACAAATGATGCAGAGGACGTCTCAGCATAACAAAACTGGAAGGGTCATTAGTCCCAGTTCTCAGGATAGTTCTAGATGATTTTTTGTAAATCCTGCCACTTCACTTGACCTGGATGATGAATGATATATTTCACCTCTGTAATATCTTCTCTCCAGTTATAAACTTGTAGTAAGCTAAAAAATGAGTATAAGGCCTGAGTAGATATCTTCTATTTGATACACAAAATCTTTTGCCTTTTTGGTTTCTATGCAAATGTTGTATCTTCATTTTCCTTTTCCTTGTTCCCATCTTTTTAAGGTGTCCTTGTGAATATTATTTTAAATAGTATTAAACAAGCTGCCAATTCTTCAACAAAAAGAAAAGTGGAGGTCTACTCTGCAGTGAGTATTTTCATCTTTCATCAATCTTGCTATGATTTTACCAGTAAAAGACCCTTAAAGAGAATAATCAAAGTCTCCTTGTAAGTTAAATGAAAGAATAATATAATACAGTTCAATTCAGCTAACAAGCTGAACACCAGTCAGTACAAGAACACAGCAGGAGCATAGATCTCACCTCAGTTTCAGTCAAACTGTACTTGGTAAAGAAACCTATGTATTTTATCATCCATTTTTTCTGCAACTTAATGGTGCAGTTTCTATAAGTTGCATCTTTCCTTAAGTGCTCCTAACCCAGAGATACTGGCACATAGCAGAACTTCACCTGCCCCTCCAAACCCTTCCTCTGCTTAGAAAGGAATGATACAGCTGTGGATTCTTTTTTTTATTATTATTTTAGAGGATAAAGAGGACCATTTGGGTCAGACCAAGATCCACTTAGCTCATTCATTATCCTGTCTCTAACAATGGCCAATGGCAGGGTAGAATGTGAGAATAATGCCAGCACAGAGTGATGCTTCCCCTGGTACAACCTTCCAGCACACTGTGGCTTAGGGACGTCCTGAGATAGAATCTCTGTCTGTGTGTTTAACAGCTCTTGACAGACTTTCTTCCATCAATTTACCTAATCACTTTTTTAATGCGTTTATACTTTTGGCCTCTGCAACACCCTGTGGCAATGACTTGTGTGTTAAAAGGAGTACTTGAAACTTAATACTGATTTAGCTCCTTCCTAGCATTTCTATTGTGAGAAACAGGGAATAGTCATTCTTTATTCACTTTTGAATGGTCACACATGAATTTACTATTTTCTGTCATGCCTCTTCCATCTTTCCTTTTCCAAGACAGAGGCCTACCTTATTTAATCTTTCCTCATATAGAAACCACTCAATACCTTACATCTTTCTTGCTGCCTTTTCTACATGTTTTCTAGTTCTACTATATTCTTTTTGAAAAGGAAGAAGAGGTGCATCCAGAATTTTCGCTGCTGCTTAAATGCCTTGGGGCCAAGTACACTCTTTATTTTTGAAACTGATCAGTATAAAAAGTTCCAGATCCTGAAAAATAATTAAAAGGTAGCTGTTAGACTATAATATAAACAAGCCTAGCAAATATGTATATAAAGATGCTTGCAAAATTTAGGCATCAAGGTGTTTGAACTTCCTTCCTTCAGCTCTTTCTCCTGGGATACCCTGCAAGAGGAGGGATAATGGGGAGAGGAAGGGACTGCAGGTGGGTGGGTAACTGACTCCATCAAAATAGAAGCTAAACTGAGATTTTATTGTATAAGTCCAAACAGGAGGAACACCAATTTAAAAAGTTCTGGAGTGTATGTGGAGGCGAAGAGAATAGTCTTTGTATGCAACTATTTGTCTGGTAAACTATCTTAAAAATAGTACTTGTATCTTCACTTGAAATGCCATAGGATATACTACCTTATACTGCCTTAATCTGACCTTGGAACAGAAAATACTCCTGAAGGAAAGAGTGGCAAAATGCACTGAAAAACTAGATTTATTTCTCAGACCACATCTTCCTTTCCCCGAGTACCTCTGTCTCCAAAATATTGCCAGATGATGTAAGACACATACTGCAGTAACTCTTTGGAAATGTTCCCTGCTGTCTGTAGTAATCTGGTAACATGTTTTTCTCAATGGTGAATATACTGAATATGTTTTTATGGTCAAATTTACACCGGTTTTGTTTTATCTTGATTTCCACTCCCTTGCTACTCTTGTCTCATTACTCTGGATAAATGGTAGTTGACTTAACTGACTTTCAAGGTTGGATTTTTTTTTTCCCAATAGCATGACACCACAGTTGGGGCCCTCCAGATTGCTCTCAATATTTTCAATGGAAAACTGCCACCATACGCTGCTTGCCAGTTTTTTGAACTCTACCAAGAAAGCAGTGGGCAAGTATCTTCTAATCTATGCAAGAACAAGGAGTGTTTAGAATTTGGTTCCCCTTTCCCCAAAATCATTTTCCTCTCAAATATTGTGCGGAGATACAAATTTGGTTTAAACTGATACTTCACTAAGCAGTTCACAGACAAAAAGTTATATTAAAACCAGGAAAAATTACGTTTGCTGGATGTGCATGTATCTGGGTGCTTTGAAAGATAGGAAGAAGAAGAAAACAGGCCTTACCAGCTGGAAGTAAATGGTAAAATAAATTTTCCTGCTTCTTCAAATGATAGCAACATTTCCAAGACATCTCATAAATCCCAAGGTAAACCAGTTGGCTTAGAAGAGCCTGGTGCTGTTGTCAAGGAGCCTTCAGAAGGGCCTTTTGAGCTGACTGATGATCTGTGCAGTAACGTAACCAGCTTTGGCAAAGTGGGCTTTGCAGATGTCTTTCACAAAGCCTCCATTCTTGAAGAACAGGTTCTAGAGTAGGATGTTAGAGACTATTTCCAACATTGTGTCTCTAAATAGGAAACCTTGTATTTAAGAACCTTTTTAAAAAAATCTTTTCAACGTTGTTAATCAGGCGATACAGCATTGAAATGCATTATCGCAACGACTCTTCAAAGGATCCTTACCTACTCACTCTGCCAGGATGCACCTCTTCTTGTCCACTTGAGAAGTTTGCTGAACTAGTTTCTCCTGTGATTACAGAAAATTGGTCAAAAGAATGTGGGAAGAAAGACAAAATGAAAGGTAGTGTAACAGCTCTGTATTTTCTACATAAGACATGGAGGCAGATATTGTATCAATGGGTCCAAACTTTGTACATTTCACACAATAGATAGATCTCCCTTTAGCAAGTGTAGGCCAGCTTTACCATAGACAGGGAAAGCCGACAGAAATTACATTTCTTTGACAATGTGAAGAGTAGACTTGCCCACCAGTGTGAAGGCAGTGCTATTACTAGCATACTCACAAAAGGAGCTACCTAAAGGCCATGGAAAAAAACTAGAGCTCTGCTTGTTGGAAATGTCCAACAGAAATACGGGTATGGGTGCTATGCAAGGAGTCCTGTGTACATTGGACGCATCAGACCTTTTGCAGATGGCTTGCACATGGACAGTAAGATTGATGCATCTGTATTTCGGGCATGTGTACTATGTATTGAGGATACCTTAACCTCCACCGTACACACAGAGCGCAGCTGATCCATGCAGATATAGCAGCTACTTGCATCGGACTGCCAACAGGTGACAGCTGATAACCTCTTCCTGCCTGAACATTATTTCCAGAAGGGAAGTGAAGGGCAAGGCAACACACATTACTTTCCAGTAGCCCTGGTACTTCCCCCTTCCTGCATATATTCAGTGTTTTGCTGATCCCTGATGAAACTCCTCCTTTGCATTAACTACACATGGTCCCTCTTGCCCTGTGAAAACCTAGGAGTAAGGTTTACCCATGCACAGGAAGCTACCTATGCATTGCCATGGTTGAAGTATACGTTTTTATACTTATGTTGCCTATGTCAGTAAATGCAGGCCATGTGATCTTGCCAGAAATACGAACAAAATGTAGCTACATTTCCATTGTACATATTTGTAATTAGACTGTTACCTCTGTATCCAAAATTATATACATTTATGTCTTTCATTAATTCCCTTTTCCTTTATTGTTTTTCCTTCACAGATATTTTTATCGGATTTGATGTTGCTGTTGGCCTGTTGTTCATTTTTGACCTTGTACTGCTCTACCTCCTTTATCATTATGGACGCTGCAGGCGCAGAAACAATTACCAAGACATTTAAAGGGGAGGTAAAGAAATGAAAGGGAGAGCAGACAAACATCAAGCAATCCTTTAAGTTGCTTATATCCATCAGTTTGCTCTGGCCAAATTAATCTCCACAGCATATTCAATAAACTTGAAGAGCTGAGGTATCTGCGGCCTAGCTTCTAAAAGACTAAACATCTGCAGTGAGAAATACTGTAGAAATACGTTATTGTTAAGAATTTATTTTTGTAGGAAGATGGAATTACTCCAATTTCTATCTTTAGGTTTTCCACTACTATTAATCACTCTTAAGCCAACCAGTGAGGTGAAGGGATGGTATTGCCTATGCTTTCTTTTCATATTGCCCTGTACCATTTAGCCCTCTTCTTCTGTCTTACCCTGCTCAATGAGTCTTTCTTGAAAATCACAGTCTGTAATATTTTCCTTACTTCTTATAAATGGTTATTTTGTTGATGTACAGGAAAAAGTTTTCAGTGAACAGAAGCTGCAATTTCTGTGAAAAAGATTCATACCAGTACTTAGGCATACTGTTTCTACATTTATTCAGGCAAAGTTTTGACCTTGGCCTTCAGCTAATGAAAGTCTGCAGCCTGCTTTTCAAAGGAGTTACACTACTATAGCTCTCACTGAAATTAGTAGAAACTGGGGGGGGGAGCTCTGTCACATATCCAGGTACCAAACAAGAAGGTTAGTGCAACAGGATCTTGGGCAATGACCACAACTTCAGTAATATGGATAAGTAAATACATTAAAATCTATTTTCTGTTGCTACATGCTTTCGTATTTTTCTAAGCTCCCAGTCATGAATGACCCTTTTCCCTGCATCTTTTCTACGATGCATCTGTTCTGTGTCCTGCTTCATGTCCCTTCTATAATCTTATTTCTCTGAGCCACTCTTACAGTAATTCCTCAAGCTATCACTCTGTTCATCACCTTTCATTTTAATTTACAATAGCTCCTTTAACTCCTTGCTCTGTTCAAAATCCCTTATGTTAGCAAGACATGCACTGAAAGTAAGAAAACAATGATTCTGCTTTTTGCATGTTGATCTCCTCTGTGCAATATATTTTGTTTAGATTGTAAGCTCCTAAAGGCAGGGAATGTGTTTCCATAATTGCTCTCTAGTATCATAAACTAGTATCATAAGCACTAATATTGCTGTATAAAATACTGCTTATTGTCATATGTTTCAAGGGCTGAATCAAGATTTTTTTATCCTGTAGTCCTGCAGAGGATACTGTGAATTACATTACCATGGAGAAGCCTTTTTAAAAATCAACTATACAGACAGGTGCCAACAGCAGGTTCAGCCCAACAGATATAATGAGCAATCATGTGCTCAAGCTAATGAGTCCTGTTGAGGTGCAGAACTCTAGAGAAAGCTGAGAGATAGAGCTGCTTAGCTCAGGCATAGCATCGCATCAGTATGAATACACTGCTTCTGGACTGACTTTGACTCACATCTGTGGGTTGCAACCTGGAGTCCAGGAGCTTGGGTCAGCTACCACTTACCTAGAGATCAGCCCACAATATTACAGCTATGGACCCACTTAAAATGTGATGTAGCTAGATGTATTGATATTAAAAAAGCACAAATCAAACAGAATAGCAAAGGCTTGTGGGAACATCATTGCATTTTCTTGTAGTAACTTCAGCTCCTGATGTGTCCACCTTTTGAAGCAGTATTTCCCACACAGTAAAAAGCTTTTACTAGTATCCCTGACATTTCCATTTTATGTATTTTAGGAAATATTGTAATCAAGTGATGGATTTGATTCTTACATGGTAAGGATGTTTTATTGTAATACAGTTTGGGGCAAAGCTGTCAAAAAGATGAACGGCTATCTTTAAATCAGATGTTTTGGATGTACAATCTTCAGATTGTCACTAGTAGTTCTGATCCTCAGTGCAAAAACTTAAAGGAATGTCTATATTGCAGTCAAGTGTGTTACAGCAGCTCTAGGAAACAAGCCTGAGCTGGCTTGGTTACTTTAGCAGTGAACTGACAGGGGGGAAAAGCTCAGGACAAACTGCAAAACTGATCCTGGTTCCTGAATATCTATATACTCAGTGATTACCTGACGCTGAGGTCTGTATTACCATGGACACAGTGCTGCTGGTACTCAAGGCTAGACTGAGTATGTCTTTTATTAGAGGCAGTCAGATGCTTGACAAGTGAAGATGTATTGTTGACTGATAATGTGCAGTAAGAACTGGTTTTGAGATATTAGAAAGTCAGTCAGTTGCACTCCACAAGAAGTAGGATGGAGCATGTTTTTTCCAAGATTGCTTCTTACAAAAAGAACTCCATCCGGACAGAAAGTAAAATGTGAAGTGCTTGAGACTTCTTTTGTGGTTTATGCTACTCAAGCCTAAGCTGTTACAGAGAATTTCAGGAGATGAGGCAATTCTAGCTGCAGCAGGAACTGTCATGAAGTATTTTTGTTGTAGGGACACCTTTTTGTTAACAGATACTCATACTTGAAAATGTCCATGCACTTTTACAAAGGATCCAGTGAACACAAGTTACACAGAATGTAATGCATAGGTTCAGATGACATAACTTCAGAATTAATGAAGGTGCAACAAAGATGTAATACATTAGTAATGTAGGCCCTGAATCTCACTTACAGTAAAGATGCTTTGTCTTGCTGTGGTTAAATCAAGTATAATTTCTCTAGTGGAGTCAAAGGTTGTAAGTGTCAGACAAGCTTGTGGGTTTTTTAATTTTTCAGCCATATTTACAATTTTCTTAGTATAATCTGCAGACTGTTTGTGATTAGAAAATATCTTGTCTCCAAGCAACTTGTAGCACTGTAATAAAGAACATTAAAGAAACAATTCAACATTGCAATTGTATTTGAGTGAAAAATAACAGAGCTTTCGGGATGCCTAGAGTTTCGAAACAAAAGTGAATGTTCAGGTTTCCTCCTTCTGTAAGAACAGATTTTTAAGGCACTGGTGCTTTGACATGAGTAACACTAATGTTGATGAGATCAAGCTCTCCCATTTGCCCTCTAGCAGTGACATAATCTGCCTCTACAATAATTACAGTAGCAACTAGCAACTCTGCAGCAGGGTTTTCTGGTGCATATGGTAGACAGCAGTGCATACACAGCACTTTCCAGCTCAGTCAGCAACAACCTCCTCTTACTGAATTGATTTAATTCTGGAACTTGTTTGTTCACAGTCCTGAATATTGCACATACTGGGTCAGCACAGCATAGCTATCTGAATTCCAGAGTAACACCAGCTCAGACTGGAGCACTCATGTTCATTTGTACCTGTAATGTAGGGACATTTGAGCCAAATGATACTATTTCTTCTCACTTAAATACATTTTCTTAGGTGTGGTAAGATACAGAAAACAGAATAACAAATACACTGTATTAAAAAAAAAATCTGTTCCATCCAAAAAATCTTGAGTTCGGATTAAACCCCAAAAGACAAATGTTCTGTGTCTAAATTTTTCTCCACAAACAAAAAGGCTAAAAATTCCACTGTAAAAAGAAGAATAAACATTTACAGTGATGGAACTGGAGACTGATGATGAGGGCAGAGGCTGGCTTATTCTTAGGCATATAACCTTGGCCCTTATGAATCCATGTTGAGGCGATGTCAGCAATATTGCATAGGATTGTATTCTTGGCATGAAATAGCTGAAACTACTGTACTCTTTAAAGCATTTCTTATAAAGAAAGATGGGGATGAAAGGTAGACATTTACCTAAAGGCCTAGCTTTATTGATTTAGACAATAATGCTTCTTCATCAGAAGTTGCCAAGTATTAACACTCAAATAAATAAACATGAGTTGCTACTAAAATAATAGTAAGTCATTTGAACTATTACATTACATGGTCTCCTCTATGACTAGGCAACTTCACTTCCAAAGGAATTTTAGCACTTGCAAGGCCTGCAAGACCACATCTGGGAGATCAGGTACAGCTGGAAAGACAGTTAAAAATACATGTCCAAAGTCCTGTTGTGCTAATTTCTGGGATTTCTCTTAAAGTAGAATAATGACATTACTTCCTCTCCTGAGACTGACTGTCAAATCATCCATCCTGCAGACTGAGGTTCCAGTGATCTTTTAAAAAATCTGTAAAGAGAAGAAAGACACCATTTATCAATTCAGAATAGATACTGGCAAAGGAAAATGGTCCTGGCTCCATCTCTCTATATATATATTTAGCTGGAGTCATGTCCATGTCAAAAAAAGGTAATTTCTCTGTGCGCTGGTTATGGCAACTAAAGCTCTTGCCTTCTTCCTATAGGGAGCCCTTGACTTCAAAGGACATAGCAATTCTGCTAGCTCATCTTCCCTATAAACTATGGAAAGAAAGGTTGTAACATGCAGGGTGACCATAAAGCCTTTTCCTTAGGAAGATGAGAATTAAGAGGAAATAGGGACTCAAAAACTTGTAACTTAAGGCCCAAATAGGTAAGCACATGTCCTCCATTCTCTAAAATACTAGCCTTGACAGCATTTGGATCAAGAATTACAGGAAGACTAGCAAAATGCTGTAATACCCACAACAACTGAGCTGACTGAGGACATTTCCAGTACTTCTTGGAAGCGGAGCTCCTCCATTCTTTCCATTCTAAGGCGTTCTCAGAACTGCCTCTGTCTGGTCTTCAGGAAGCAGCAAGAGCTGAAGCAGATCTGAAGCCTACTTCCTGTTTAGAAGTTTTGAACCACATGTGCTTAAGATTAAAATGGATGTGATTAATAAATTACTGTTTGTTGTATGACAGTTTCTTCACTTCTGAAATTAATACAGAAGTACTTTTACAGTACAGACCACTGCCTCCAGGGCAGAAGAGTTAAATGAACAATTCAAACATAGCATGTTACACTTGTAAAAAGACAAGAACATTTGCTACTGATATAAGCTTGTCTTCATGAGAATATTGTGTATCCTCTGTAATATCCTGGTGGAAGATAGCTTTATCAATCCATTTATGCACAAGAACCAAAGACTCCTCTTTTCTTGGTAAAGGAAGATGTGGATCAAAAAACACCTTAGTCTGTAAGTTAAGACCCTTCAAATAACCACATGAAAATCTCCTTCTGACAAATGAAGGCCTAATTTTCACTTCATTTCACTTCACTATTTGGAAAGATGGAGTTGGGAAAGGCAGGATATATTAAGCTGCACTATGTGGTGGGTAGCCTATCTCCAGCCCAGTTCTTGAGTTTTGTTCTCTTGTATGGCTATTTGCCCTCACTTCTGAACTACTGGTAGGATGGAGGTGAAGGACAACAAACATATTAAACTGTAGTGAGCAATACAAGCTGCTGTTGCTTACTCTTACATGTTTTAACCACCAAAACTATTTGGTCACAGAGGTGAGCTAAATGGGTCTTTAATCCCCCCAACTCTTCATTCTAATTACCACACTCAACTTTAGTGTATGTACCAAAGCATAGCCTCTATTGATTTATATCTCTCCCTTTCTGACCACACATTCAGTAATAGCAATGTTGTAAAAAAGCCATTAGCTGAGTTGCAGCTGTCTTTGTTGGTCTGGTTGTCTGGTTGATGTTCTACTATGATTTGAATACCAGTTCTCTCTGAAGAACACCATTCTCCACCATGAAGTGCCATTGTCATTAATGACTGTCTCACTTGAAACTTAAGAAGAATCTCATTTTCTGCAGAATTGCAGGCTAGAGTACAATTACTTAATAATTATTTACCTGATGCTTCAGACATCTCTGAACAAAATGCTAGGAGATTTTCATAAGCATAGCTTGCATTATCAAAAGCAGACTAAGCACTCTAAACAAACTTTCTTCTTTATTTCAATGAAGTAACTGCCATTTTGGAGAGTGGAAACGCACTCTGACTCTTCTTGAGTGTGTCATTTTATAATGACATATCTTTCTGGTTTAGGATGTAGTTTTAGAATGTAGTCCTAAGTATGTTTGTTATTAGAGAAAACACAAAGACTTATATGAGGCTCTTGATGATGATGGGTCTTGACTGTTCAAGAAAGAGACCGAATATCCTGAAATAACAATAATAAACTCTAAAAGAACTGCATTGCTGAGACAGAAGGATGCTACAGACTTTTATCTTTTCAAAGCAAATCCTAAGACAACTGAAAATACTATAGGAATGGTCATAGAATAGTATGATGGTGGGAGGTTTCTAATAATAAAATCTAACACTTTTGAAAATTAACTCTTCTGCCAGGGAATTATTGGGATGGTCCTGAAACTATTCTTTCTTTTCTTGGAGATGTTTTTGTTTTCCACCATGTGCTTACATGTGCATTGGGCCCTAGTAAATGTTACTGTGACAGGACCACTCAAGATTTCCCCTAAGTCTGAGCAAGTGTGTATGAGGGAGGAAGGAGTGGAACAATGCACATCTGGACATCCCATTCTCAAATCAGTCTTTCATTTATATGCTATGCAATCGATGCAAAACTGATAGCAAGCTAACACTGTAAATGGAAAGGAACTGAGACAATCTATATGTTTCATGATGTGTAATTTGTAAAGTTACTACATCATGTTTCAAGGACGATACAAGCAGGAGAAAGCACCTTGAAGACTAATGGCATAATCTCAGTCTAACCAAAGCATGCAGCAGAAATGTTAAATAGCCTGAGAAGGAAAGCAAAAAGAAAAGAACTAAGTTTATGCATATCCATGTGATGTCCCAGTAACCATTAACAGTGCCTAAAGGATCACTCTCAGAAGCCAACTTAAACACAGAAGCAACTGAGGAGGTATAATTTTAAAAATAGTATAATCTTAATAAAAATACAATTTCCATAACGTTTGGTTATTTTGTAGTTTTATAATTCTTTTCCCATTACAGAAAATCTATGTTTATAGATTCTCTTGCTTTTAAATCTTGCCTGGTGACAAAACTAGTTCTAGATAATCTGGTGAATGCTAAGCATATCATTCCATAAGTTAGATCTAATCTTTTCGTGTAGTGGATGGGCAGCTCCCCCAAGTGTTTACCAACTGCTGGGTTGCGTGGTTTTCAGCAGTCTTTGGGCAGTCCTCTACTTTGATAAAACAGCCTAGCCTTAGGTGGGAAATGAAATGTCTCAGTATATACTAGGCAGAGTCTTTGGCAGTCAGCAAAATAATGGCATGAAAACAAATGTGATGGGAGAGACAGTTTGTGGAAGCACTGCAAGCTTGCAATGAAACATAAGAGACAAAAGCTAAGGGACAAGGTATTTCCCTAAGTGCATTGACTACTAGCAGCAGGGCATCGTGGAAACCCCTCAAGCTGAATTTAAGTTTGAAAAATATCTAAACAGAGAAAAGTAGATTTGTTCCAGGTTAGCATCATTAGGGAAGGGCAAGCATGAGAAAAAGCTTTGTTGAAAGACTGGATCCCAGCTTTTTCAGTACTGTACAGAAACTATTTTAATGGGATGGTCTGCTGTTTGGAGAAGACTTTAGACACATCATTTATGTCACATGTATGCAGAGAGCAGCGGAGGCCTTGGTTTATCTGTAGACATTTTCAGAAATCATAATCCATGTGTTATACTCTGTTTTGGTTAAAAAACTCCTTGAGGTATCTGGAGCTAAGAGGGATTTCCGAGTAGTGAGTAAACTACAAGCATATTGTTCTGTAGAGGTGGCAAAGCCATGAGAGCACTAGATTACCGTCAACAGTGGTGAATCCTCCAAAACAAGATCAAGGTCACCAACTGCTGCAGGGCAGGGTAAGCTGCCACAGTTACTTTAGGAATTGATAACGCAGGGTGCGTAGAAGCAACATCCCCCCTCCTGGCAAGTCCTGACCGGAGTATCCCTGGCATGCTTTATAAAAGTAGGTAGTCTGAACCCTAGGAGCCTCTCCACCTTTACATCTCTCTTGACGTCACCTTTAACTACAGCCCCGTGGGCACGAAGAAAAACTTGAGTCACAACTTCCTACTGATTACTGGGAGCAGTCTGCCACCTACTGCCTACACAAGCTCCCTGTGTTTGCGGCTTTCCACCTAAATCCTAAGAAAGCTTGTTTTAAATGGGATTTAGCCCACTTCGATGCTTCAGAATCTGGAGCCAAATTCATCTTAGATGTTAAAAGGCCACTTCTGCCCTTCTAGAACTAACTTCTTTTTTAAAGGAGTAGAAAAGACATTATTAACAATTTTCTAGATAACATATGCAGGAAGTTGATAGGTAGGATAGTGTCAAATGAACAGATCTTGCTGCCTCAGAAAATGTAAGACTTCACTACACACTTGGCTCATGGATTAATCAGTAACTTTTTCCACAGACAAAAACTCCCATTCAGTCATATTCAATGGCCAAACTTCAGAGGGTGATTACATTTTTCTGACCTTCTGTTAGTCTGTGTTCATCTTAATCTGTGCTTAATTCCTGTAGTCAGCTAATGTAACAGAACCTATCAATGGAAGAACACAAGGAGAAACATCTTTGGTCAGTCTAGCTGTGGATTACAGGCTTAGCTTTGCTATATTCCATTTCCATGCTGACCACAGACTTTCCACCAGCATTTTCTCACTTCTTGTTGATTACAATGATGAATCCATCCCATCATATCTGGCCACTCAGTCTGACACTGAGAATTTCAGCCGGGGATTTTTCAACATTTTGTCATCTGAAGTCAGATGCTGCTGTTACACAGAGATGCAAGCTTCCCATGAGAAGTCAATGAAAGACATACTTGTTCTAGAAACAGTTTTTTCAGGCTTAGCAAGCTTGAAACTTTGTAGTTTTCTGATTTTGGGAAAATCCAGAACATAAAAATTCTAAAAAACCAAGCTATTAATGGATAAGACTGTAGTAATTTGAGAAATGTCTCATGGCAAGGAAATTCCCACCTCCAAGTTTACCTTCAAGATCTTGTACTAGCATAACTACTGAAAATTATGATACACTGAAAGCAAGTTAACTGTTCCAACAAATTTATACTGCTTTTAATAGTAGTAATCACATTTAAAAAGGCATTTCTTGAGGTAGCTGAAGTTAATGATCAGAAACTGATTACTAACTTTGTGTTGCCTTTTCTAGTACAGAGCAATGCTACTTGAAGTACATTCAGACAACACATGAAAAAGGGACACACAAGAGTATTTATGAGACAAAAATAGGCAAGGGAATGTGAAGATAAGCAACATACTTGCAGCCACCTCCTGGAAATCCCCACCTCATCACACGTACATAGTTGCATTGACTCTGATCACTCACAAGTACTGAGAGTACTTGCATAAGCAAAGGCATGCAGAGGTAGGTCCTCCTAGATGGTAAAGGCATGAGCAGTGAAACAAAGAACAGGTAATATGCCAACATCTCAAATTTTGGGCAGGGTTATTAAGTGTCTCCAGGAACTTGAGAGGAGGAAATAAATCTCTCCTAGGGAAAAGAAAAAACACAATAAAACAGTAATATTCTGCACTGGGATGCCTGAAGCCAATAGCTATCAGGGGCTGAAAGTAAAAGAAAACTGAATCCCATGTGATGAGCTTGTTACAAGTTGGATCATTGTCAAACCCAGCTTCAGTTTTTTTAGTTTTGCTTTTAATCAGCAACGTCCATGCTGCACCCCTGTTTACTGCTTGAACTAAAATAAACTTAGGGCCATGACTGAACAGTTTGTCTTTTATCTGCCAAGTGCTGAGCCATCACTCTGTGCTTCTGTCAAAAGCTATGCTAGTGTTTCTAAAAAACTGAGTGCACCAGATCTGTAAGCACTGGTCAGAGAGAAAAACAAGTTATATTCAAAGACGTAATTGGTAGTCATTTTTACATAAGAAAACAGGAGAAAATAAATAAATAAAATACTTCAGTGTCTCTTAATGACTACCAAAATGCCTAGTTTATTTAAATGCAATAAACTAACCCTTTAGTTTTAGGCTATTTCTGTATAGAGCATGTTCTATACCTTTGTTGACTTCAGTCTTAGTTGTGCATAGAAAAGTTTTCTTCTAAGGGTCAGGTCACTTCAGGTCATGAAATTCACATTGAAAGTAATTAAATTAGCATATCTGGTGTTACACAAATAATTACCTCTTCATAAAAGATTCAGTTTGAACATTCTCAGTGCCTTTTTTGGTAAGAAACCACTTATTTTGCAGATTGTGGGGAAAAAGTATCAGTAAAAAGCTTGAGCAATTATGGAATTGGTTTATACATTCATTAATTTTATTGACATTCCAATAGTGTAACAGAAATAATGAAAGGAATAATTGTTGACATGGAATTTGGAACAAGAGCAGAAACAAAAGAATTCCATGCTTGTGTGATAGAGAACATGTTCCTTTTCATGGCTGCTATAACATCACCTAAATTGGGGACAGTTCAAGCATTTTTAAACATCTTAGTCTACCCTCCTCTCAAGTGGATAGCATTTACTTGCTGGCCAACTAATTAAACAAGCATACTAGCTAATTTCAGTTCACTGTTAAGTAATTTATCAAATAACTAATTAATTTATATAATCCAAACCTGTTTTATAGTATAATACAATAATAATTAAATATTTTCTAGAAATAAAGATATGTAAATAGGGATATATTCAACTTTCTTTTCTTATACACCTCTCTGCCTTACACTAAAAATGGGACAGCAGAAGTTCAGGGAAATTTGGCAAAAAACCCAAGCATTAATAGTATCATTACAAACTAGCACTAAGTAAGATTACATAAGTATCCATATGCTTATGCTTAAAAACAACAGCATGTGCCTTATATAGCATTTGATGGTCACGATCTGTGTCAAAGCAAAGCAAAAGGAGTGAGAAAATATGGATAATATACTGCCTGAAATGGACGCTAGAAGTAGTGTTAACTTACTGTGTACATTTCTGCCTTGCTTGTTGCACTTTCTCAGATTCATATACTTCTGTTTCAATTAATTCATCCAAATGACCCAGTGATCTGATTACAGACGATTTTAAGGATATTAAAGCCAAAATACTTTTTTATCATCAGAAGTAACACTTCTGAAAGCTGAAATGCTGGTATCTCTGCAATACCAAGAAATTGGTAAGAGACTGAATGATTCAGTTATAATGAGAAAAATGAAACCAGCAACAGCATGAGGAAAATGAAGGCGAAACTGTAAAGACCCAAGAAAAAAAATCTACCAACCCACAAGAAAACAGAAATTTCCAGATTCCTGCTTCTCTTTATTATAGAAAAAAGGGAAAGAGCCTGAAAATTATGCTGACTGATGCTTTTTTTATGACTCACAGTGTCTGGCATTCTTACACTGTAGATGTCATTCAATAACAGGCAAAAGGCAAACTATTAGCTTCTCTATGTCTGCAGTTTGCAATGCAGGAGTTTAGCATTACTGCAGTATAATGCTACTCTCCTTCTGTTGTTAGCATGGATGTAATCTGATTATCACTGTATATAGCTCATAACATGAGCTTCATAAGCGCATCACCTGTGCCCATCTCCTCTGAGCCTTCTTCCAAGGACGGGTGTGTTGCCCGGTGATATTCCCCACCCTCGTTCAGACCAGCATTAGTGATCACTGGTGTCGCACAGTGAGCTTAATACATTCATCGTTTTAATACGAGATTTACTTATTTGAATATATTTAACTTTACACTGGATTTTTTTATTTAGAAGAGTTATACAGCATTATGCCAAAATCACAACACAAGCATGATGTAATGATTATAACATACAGTAGAATCACAATACAAACTGATCCCCTGTGCCAGTTGCTACATGCTCCACTGTCACAAAAAGGGAGGTCTTGTCCCAATTAGAGAGGTCCCAAACCATGGATTGAATAAAAACATAGTCTGGAAATCTTTAGATGGCCTGCATAGTGAGGCATTCTTAGTATTTTTTTTCCTAGCAGTTTGCATTCTGATACTTCATTTTAGCCAGTACTTCTGAAGGACAAATCTTGTACTTCACTGAAATCAAGTCCTGAAAGTTGTCAGAGGGAAGAGGAGAGCCTACATAAGGTTGGGAGTTATGTGGATATTCAGAGTCAAGGACTCTAGGGTAATTGTGCATGACCTTTCAGATCTGAAATCTATCTGCATTGAGGAGGAGGCACGGCTCGCTTGAAACATCTCCAGGATCAAGGCTTTTTCTGGCTCCATCAGGAATTTCAGGTGTAAATAGCAATTAAATCAGATGTACGTTGTGCCATCAGTGCGTGACATGCCCTGCAGGGACAGGGTGGCTTTGTGTGCCATCCTTCGTGGTGGGAAGTTACACCAGGATGTAAAGCTACAATTAGTTAACATAATCTAAAATACCATCGCTGATGATTTTTAGTCATTCTGACTGAAGTGAGGTGAAAGCAAAGCCATTACAGTTAATTTCCAATTTTCCATGGTAAAAAAGGGATGAGCGGAGGGAGCAGCCTAGTAAGAATTTTCTAATTCTTTGAGGCAACGTTAATAAATCCTGTTTGCTGCTTTGTTTACAATTGTATTCATTGGGCATTACAGTCTCACTCTCATTTCTAATTCTGGTATTTGACCCCAGGCTGGGGAATCAGAGGATTAGTACTTAACTTTTCCTCTATATGCTGTACAGTTTACAGTGGGGAATCAAGCATATATAAGTGACTACCTCATAACTCTTGCTGATGAAAACTGTAGTGCATAAGCAGAGAACTTGTTGCTTGGTTTTCAGAGGTCCTTTTGGTTTGGATGTCCAAATTCAAATACCTGGAAGGCACTGCACCTATAGATACATTCAAGCAATCTCACTGTGATTGCCTGAGTAGTTCTACCAAAAAAGCCCTCTGAATTTTCCTACTGTCCCACTAATTCACTCTGCTCCTGAAAAATTTTGAACAGGGTTCAAAATCACCTTTTTTGGAAGCAGTTTTTTCTTTTTTGTTACATTAATTGCTGAACATAAATCTTGGCCACTCTGTCAATCTCCAGTTTCTCGAATCAGTAGCATTCCTATTCCTGAGCCAGTGTTTAAATTTAACTTAGTCCTTTCCACAAGAATCCACCTTTAACAGAAAAATTGACAAAAAAATTGACAAAAAAATTGACAATTCAAAGTCTTAAGTGTTTGAGTTTCATAAGGTAGGAGCATGTTCTCAAATACATAAAGCATGTAAAACATGGCATGACATGGTGTCACATAGATCAATGCACTGAATAAGCCTGCAATGTACACTATCATCTGTTTTGGTTCTACTGTCCATAAAAAGAGACAGGGAGAGAATCAAATACCAATTTTGCTTTTTTACAGGGGAAGTGTTTTTGCTAAAGATACATGATTTTTAAAGCTTGTGCTAGGATATTTGGAAATTATACACAAGAATATACAGAAAAAGAACCATTAAAGTACTTTCAAACAGTCAAATAGTAGAAGCAGAAGAATGTTGTGAAAATAAATTAATTCATGTTCCTGGAGCACTCAGATAGTGTACCGAAGAATGTCACAGAAATGTCAATATGGAAATTAATAAATCTGGAGCTTGAATAATAGAGCTCGTATAGCATACACTAAGTAAATCCTGGGCCAGCAAATGGAGGAATGTGGATAGAACACAGTATCGCATACATGTTGATTCAACGAGTCCTTTCATCTTCTGGAGTGAATAAGGCAAAGTTCCCATGGAAAAAAAATGGTAAGCAAGCACGCAACTATTTGCAAAGGCAATCCTAATCTTTTGGAATTTTCTAACTCTTAAAAGTCTTTTGGTTTTACAGTGTCCATATTGCACAGCTGTTTACGTGTGTAGATGTACAATTCTCTACGTTTATTAAAAAAATCCACATAATTATGACTTAGGATTATATCATATACCACATCCAGATCTGCAACACAGATCTCTGATGAGAACTAACAGTAACTAGCAACAGAATTAAGTTGACATCCACTAGAGAGGATGTTAAATACATTTGGGCATTAGGTTTCTCAGTTGGAGTCATCCCAGAGCAGCTGTGGGTTCTGTTTTAGCAGACTTGTGGGTACTCCTTCTTTTGCCTTGCCTTTTTCAGCCTGTTGCTCTGCTAAGCCCTTTCTCCCTCTCCTTACTTCTACGTTTGAATCTTCCTACCATCCTATGTTGATGCAGTTCCTATGCCTCACAGTATTCCTCAGCTCAGTCCCTGTCTCCTTCCCTAGTCATTCCCAGTCTTTCTTCTCAGCTACTTGTATCATTGTTTCCCTATGCCAGATCTAGGTGTTTCTCTCCTTACTCTTCTCCTTTCACTTTCCCTCTTCTGTGGGTTGTCTGTACCAGTCTTCTTGAGAAGAAGTCCTCTTCTCCCTACATATGTGCTGCTTCTGTTCACAGTCTATTTTTTTTCCAATTTTCCAAAATCATAGCCTTACAGCTCTTCCTATCTTCCCAGTTGTCAGGTATAGCCTGTTGAAGCTAACTGGTCACTCCCCTTCTCCCTTCTCAGCTGTTCCAAGATCCTTATCCATCCTATGATTCCCATATGCAAAACCCACTCCTACCACATTGGCCTCAACTAGCACCTGCTCTCCAGTTCCAGTCTTCCTTTCTTACGCTCTAATTTCTTCTTCCCCTAGGCCCCTTGCCTTTCTCACAGTCTGCTCCTTCTTCAATGCCTCTCTGTGTTTTAGGCCATTCCACTGCATGGGCTGTGTGTCAACAGTGGGAAGACAAGAAGACTGGGACACCTTCAGTACCTTCTATCACAAAATGGTCCCCAAGAGCCAGATACTTCAAAACGCTGTTTACCTTAAGCAGGCTTGCAATACTAAGATGAAGCGTCCTCAGGATGAACTAAGTCTTTGGAAATGTTCATTGTTGTATTTTACCAAGGTTTCCACTGAACATGTGTAAGTGGTTTTTTCAGATGTACGCAACCTGGATAAGTGCAGTCAAAAGAGAAGGCAGCTACAGACTTTGTCTATGAAACGGTTGCTATTTTCTTTTACGTGCAATAAACAATGTATTTCTCCTCTGCTTTTTCCTTTGAAAAACCACACATTTTTAAGCAATGTAATGCTGTTAATAATTGTTACATCATTGTCCATTGCTATTAAGGTCCATGAAAAGACCCATTGTACTATGAATGACATCCGAGATACTAACTAAATCTATTACATTTGCTGTACTTATACCAGATGTATCCACATAAACTACTAAGACTGAATTGCAACTAATATTGAAACCTATCTATTGGAAGGTAAAAGAGTTACAAGAATATCTGTAGATTATCTTCAAAAGATACACCAAAATGACCAAGTTATACAGAGTTATACAGGGCTATAGGTGGATGAAGAGATCAAAAGTTAATACGGCAGTATTTACTGCACATATGTCGATGGCAAAATGAAAGGATTATCCAAACAGAAGAGAAGAGCTTGTTGCAGCCAAAAGGAATGGTATGAATATGAATACAGTTTAGTATGAATCACTGTATTGAAGATGCTCCTTATTAATAATTCAACAAAATTCAGTAACAGTATCATGAAGCTAATTAGCTTAGGCTGCAGTTATTATCAAGCTATTAACTGAGATAACAAACAAGTTACCATTTAACGAGTCTATCAGGAAATATAGAATTATTAATAGGGAGCATCCAGAAGTTACCTTTTAATTAATCTCACAGAGAAGATAAATTATCAATATTATCTGCATTTATTTTTAGACAAAATATGTCAAGATACATAAAAATTTGATGTAAGCTTTGAACTGCTGGCAAATTGTCAGCACAGTCTTAATGCACCTTTGGGATAAGAAAGAGTAGAGCAAAGACTGATCCAGTAATGTGGGTCTGATTCCCAGAAGGCCCTCCGTGTAACCTGTATTTTGGCATCTGCAACAAATTAGGAGTAAAAGTGACAAGATTCATGAGATAGGTTTTCAAAGGCATCTTACGTTTTTGGTTTCAGGTGGGACTTGCACACTTAGCTCCCCCTTGTCCCTTCGAAAATCTTTCTATTATCCTCTATCAGTCAAGTCCGATAATTAGGCATCAAAATCATAGAATCATAGAATCATAGAATCATAGAATCATAGAACGCTTTGGGTTGGAAGGGACCAATATTATTCTTCTTGTTATGTGGTGACCTAAAAAATACAATTATTAAGCATATTCCCCTCTTAATTATTCTACATTTATACGAGGCTGTGGTGTACCACTTAGATACAATCTTTAAGAAGACTGGATAGATCCCCATCACTTTATGGCAGAAAAACAGTAGTTGGTCTCAGAGTGGATGGTCCTGCACCCTCCTACACTGTAAATGTTGTGAGTAAGAAGATGAAGTAACTATTCTCAATTCTACTAGGAACTTATTTTCTTGTAAGACAAGGAAGGGTGGAGGAATCTCGCCTTTCTGCAGAAAGCTGACACAAAATTCTGCCCCATCATTAGAGACAGTACTGGGAAAGGGAGTTAATTTGTCCTTTGCTCGCTGTGTGCAGGCTGGGTAGAAACTTGTTCTTTGTTATTGCTATAAACCACAATATATTTGTTTTAAGACTAATAGGAGCTCTGCTGTTATAGGTTGTATTTACAGTCATCGTATTTACTGTTGCTGCAGAGAATCCTAGCACTGGCTCTCTATTGCGTCTGTACTGTAGTGTGCTTGAAGAATTCAGCCATCCTAAACCACAGTCTTCCAGACTAGGTGCTGATCACAGAAATAGTCCAGTGGAGTGTTAATTATTTAGTAGTGGACTGGAACTCTTCATTCCTTCCGGATTTCAGTAATTGGATGGTAAGGAGAGATCTTGTTCTCTAGATTGGAGGTGGCCTGCCTGAACTCTTTTGCAAATGACAGTATTTAAACTGACAAGGTCAGATTGACATTTGCAGTACTTCTTCAGATGAAAGATCTAGAAGTAATGAAGATGGGTTCACTTCTCCAAAGTGGATTGAAGCAACTTAACATTTTACCTTTCAGGAAGGCATCAAAACCGTGCTTTATTATTCTTATTTTAATAATGAGAATGGCTCTGATACGGCTCCTGACTCTAAGTGCCTGGGAAAACTAAGGGTGAAACACTACCCCTGTCACAGCTAATAATAAAATTGCCGCTGACGTTAATGGAGTGAAGATTTTATTCACTTTCTTTTTAATAGCTTTTAATAATAAAATTGTAAACTTTAAAATTGGAAGATGGCGTTAAAAATACCATGTTTTTATTCCACGCTTTCCACAAACCTTTAGGTAAACAGAACAACAAAGCCGTATCTCTAAAAATACCCAGTAGTATCATCTCACAAGATGACCAAGAAAACTAGAATGCTGTTGTCTGCACACAATTATAATTTCACACACACTTTACAATTAAAGTTATGAAATCCTGATTTTCTTTAATTCCTGAAAGGTATTTTACCATGTTGTACAATATAATTTCCATAATTTCCTGTTTGAACTGCTAAACACACCTTTCTTGTTTGCCTTTTCTCTGAATAATAATTTCAAAATGATTATTCCACTTTCTCTCATATTTTCTCACTCTTAATCTGTATCCTCCTTTCCATTTATCATTCTTCTGCATTATAACTGAAGTTAACACCACTACTTAAAGTGATGTCCAAAAAAGCATGTCCAAAAGTAGAGTCACTGTATAAAGGAAAATATACATGTAAACACATAGTTTATTACTGAAATACTAGCTTGAGCTGAATAAATATGCTGAAATATAATCTGTTGTCTGCTTAAAATCTGGCTATGAAAATATTGATTCCTAGTTTGTTACACCAACTTCATCATGCAAATATTATTCTTTGGTCTGAAGTAATAAGCATCTAACAAGCTGTTGCTTTACTTGCTGTGTTTTACCTACCTATATTAACACCACAAAAAAAGTACTAAGACAAAATATAACCCCCCTGAACAAAACAATCCTCCAAGCCAACTAATCAAGAACAGAAAAAAATTCCTCCAAGCCCCTCCAAAAACTCTTCCATGCACTCAGCCAAAGAAACTCTTCTGAACCATATCACCTCTCTCAGAAATTAGATTTCTGCAATTCCTAGTATGTTAATAAAACATTAAATCTTTTTTTTCTCCCCTCAAAGTTCTGTGACCAAAAGTAATTTATCAGCTTCCCCAGAGTGATGTTATTTTCCCATTAGCGTTATTTTACCATGGTGCCCCAGATTCAGAGGACTAGAGTTATGAACAGAATGACTTATTTGTATTTAAATACCTTTCGTAAAATATGTCATGAAGGATAGTTTATATGACAATGAAAAGGATATTAAAAAATAGCAACATACCGCCTGTGATTTTAATCTTGTTTTTTCTCCAAGATAATTAGTTCCAGTTACAATTTGTTCCTCTTCATTTGCAGACTTTAAGAACACTATTTTAACTGAAAGGCACGGTAAGCTCATGTGTTCTAACGTGAGTCATATTTTAAAATATTTACATCAATCTTTAGGCATTCTAAGGAGATCATGGCAAGCTGTTATAATGCTGCTGCAGTTTACAACATCTTTGGGAAATCATACATCTGGCGCAGAATATGGGAAGTTGGCGGAGGGCTGAAGAGTCCCGTAATGACTTTCGAGGGTGGTTAGCCAACCACATGGATCAGTGGTTCAGCAACATAAATATGGGATTGAGCATTATTTTTACAATCACACAAATAATACGCGTAATTAAAAAGTGTATTTTGGTTTTTGATTTTTCATGGCTTGATGACGTGTCTTCTCAAAAAAGGAGACTACAGGCTAAGTAACATTTTGTATGTAATTAAAGCACCTCTCTCGTTTGCTACATACTTCTGGGATGAGCGTGAAACCAGTAACAGGCCTCAAAAATGCAGCAGCGGGATCCCGAAGGAACAGAAAACCAGCAGTGCTGCAGCTGCCCCCATCCCCAGAGTTACACAATCACAGGCCTCCGGGAGCTGGGCACTTAGGAAACTACCAACTAGCCCCAAACTAGTTGGTCCAGTCTAGACCAACAGACTACGCTCTGTTAAAAGACAGCAGAGAGCAAAAGAGACGAGCAGAGGCATTCACGGCCCCCGGGCAATCGCCCCCCAAACCCGCCTGACGCAGCCCCGCCGCCCCCAGAGCCCCAAGCTCCCCCCTCAGCCACGCACCAGCCCGCCCCCTGCCGGCCCCGCCCACCCCTCCGCCCGCCCAAGGCCTGAGCCGACGGGGGCGGGGGGACACCCTGGCAGCCCGGCGGCTTTGCGCATGCGCACGGAGCCGCCCCTACCTCCGCTCTCCGCTCCTTGCTTCACCCCGCCGCTCCGGTTCCCGGCAGGGGAGGGGGCAAGGGGCGGGAGCAAAGAAGGAAGGAGGGCGGGCGAGGCGGCTCCACGGGCCGGGCAGGGCCGGGCCGGGCCAGCGCGGCCGCAAGGAGTATATCAGCTGACCGCGTCCCGTGACTGCCCGGGGCTTGACGGCGACTGCGCCGAGAGGGCGGTCTTGCTGCTGGAGCTAAGATGGCGGCCTCCAGCGCCAGACTCTGAGGGAGTTGGAGGGGTGTAGTGGCTGCCGCCTGGCCAGGTGGAGGGTGAGGGGCGAGGGCTCCGCTCGGTGGCCCTTCGCCCTTGTCGCCGGCAGCGGCGGGAAGCGCAGTGCTGGTGGGGACAGGTCCGGGCAGCGCAGGCTCCCCGGCCAGGTAAATCCCAGCGGCGGCGGGAGATGAGGAGGCGGTGGCGGCGGCCCCCGCCTCCTTCCACAGCCCCGGGCGGGGTCGTTCGGCACCGAGGTGCTGCTCGAAGCCGTGTGGGTGGGGGGCGCGCCCGGGCGCTGGGGCTGTGAGGGAGCGGGGGCAGGGGCAGGGCTGGAGGCAGCGCTCTCTGCCGCCTGCGGGCAGATGCTTCCGCCGGCAGAGTCCGTTCCCGTGTCGTCCGTCCTCCCCTCCCCCCGCTTTGTCCCAGCCGTGGAGGGGTACTGGGGGGGGGGGGGGGGGCGGCGAGCAGCCGGCCCTGATCCCCAGGTGTGGTTCCTGTTTTATTGCGAGCCACTCTCAAACCATTCTTTTCCTATATCTGCTAGCAGAGGAGAGGCTGGGCTTTTCTCTAGCCTCAGCCTGCCAGGTGCTTCACTGAATGTGCTCTGCACCTGATGCAGCTTTTGTAGGTGCGAGGCGGAATCTGTCGTCTTTCCTATATGATTACTAGTATGTCCATTAAGAAAAGATACGTTTTTTTTTTCTTCTGGCCTCAGATCAAAATAACCCCATCATGAGATGGTTTGGGAAATAATTTATGAAGAGTGGGAGAGATGAGGAGGCGACTTGCTCTCACAGAGATGAGATTTTATTTCTTTTTTGAGTGGTAATAGTATGCCTGAAGAGCATGAGCAGAACTAAATGTATCTTTCAGAAAATCTACCCTTAATGTGCTTATCTTTCCAAGAGTTTATTAATTTCTCCTGTGGATGCTTTTCACTTGCTTTTGATTTTTGGAAAGTCAAAACAAGTAGGCATACTAAATGGTTTTCTGTCTGCAGTGAGCTGCCAACAGTCTTTGGGATAGATTTTCCTGTCAGGTGGTGTGGAGCTTGCACCTTGATAGCGGTGTCTCTGCTGAGGGCCAAGCCCTGGGCCTTAAAAATGTTGCCTTAGTGCTTCAGTTGCAGGGGGGGTGTGTGTGTGTGTGTTTCTGTTTTCAGTTTAGTGCTCTCAAGTCGAGGGAATGTTTGAGCATGCTGCTTGGGGGGAAACATAGGCATATAAGTTTATTTGGAGTCTTCCTGTTCATGCACTTATTCTGTACTCTCTGGCTGCTTTTGAAGTCAATGTAATCTGAAATGCATTTTCCCTTTTTCTCTTGTGCTCTTTCACAAATGTGATCTGTGGCAGTGAGTCTGAGAAGATGAAGTTGAGTAGGTAGCTGCTTTGTTTCCTATTACTTAGGACTGATTAAATAGCACTGTATTACAGAAAATATTCCTTGTTTTACAACTTAAGGTCTTTTGAAGTCAAAGCCTTTTCTTCTTGATAATTAGAAGATTGTCTACATAGGCTACGTGTATGTAGTAAGATACATAGAAAAGGAGGAAGACTTTCAAAGGGACTGCTAGTGACTCAAATTTCATCTTTGAATTGAGTTAGGAAGATGCTGTTTAAACAGTCTGCCATGGCGTAGTTCAAAATAACAGGACCAGTATTACAGACGTAAAAACTGTGCTTGGCTCTAGCCTGCTTCAGTTTATAAATATGCATCTTGGTCTAATTCCTGCCTGCTATAGGCAGCCAAGTGCCAGAACACTTAACCAGGAATTACTGACTCCTTTCCATTATTACTGACAGTTTTTTCCACTAGCAACAAATTTCTACGTGTTCGGAGACTCAGAGCTGAGTATCTGTCCCTGTGTAGTATAGACTTTCCAGGAACTTTATCTTGTATTTGAGACTTGCTGGAATAAATTTCTAAAAATATTTATTTCCTGTGTATTGCTCGCTCCTCGGGGTGTCGTGTGGTAGTTTTCATAGTTTCCGAATGTGTATTTGTCCTGAGGGACTGAATTGCTGTGTATTTCCAGATTTTAAGCGATATGCTGGGGATTGGTCTGAGGGCCAGATCTGTGTTTCAGACTGAGCAGGTGACTTTTCTTTTAACTTGTGTTTGAAACTCAGTAAGTGAAGCTTACTAAAGTAATAAAATAATTCTTTAGCTGGCCTTCAACTGTATCTTGAAGTGTTAACCTTCAACTGTTTAACTTCTCGATTTGCTTCCAAAAAACTATTCTTGTGCCAAAAAAAACCTTAAGAATTATCCTGCATCACTAATAAAACTTAAAATAGAACAATATTCTGAAGAAATATGCAAGGTGGCTAAACTATGACTGAAAGGAACACTTCTTTTTTCTTCCACCATTAGTGAGTAAACCCTTTTGTTCTGATACTCACCTGTCTTAGCTGGTGAATCAGATTGGTTCATTGATACAGCATAATGCTAACATAGATGGAAAAGAAAAAAAAAACAAGTGTGGAAGATTCTGGTTATCCTCAGCACTGGTCCTCAGTGAGGGAATGAGAGCAGTCAGCTGGAGGATGGACACTAATGTCATCGCCGTAATTTCTGGTAGTAGTATGGTTGAAATTCTCAGCCTGTTTGCATCCTGGACTACTGAAGGTGGTGATACTGCTATCTCTGAGGCAGGCTGCACTAATCCTCTTTTATGGATCTGATGAGTCTCATCTCTTTCTTCCCTTAAAAAAAAAGGGCTGTGAGTTCCTGCACAACGGATTAAGAAATCTCAGTTTCCACAGCTAGTTAGGCTGTAGTACTATTTAGGGAAGAGGAAAAAGTTTTAAAACTGTGTTTGTTAAAAAGAATCTGTCTGAAGATAAAACTCTGCCAGTTAGTGCACACAGGAGTGAAAGATGCAGGTGAAATGTAGACAGCTAAAACATTTCAGTACAGAAAACCTCATTTATTTAAGTAATGCCTTTAAAGCTAGAGATGAGTAGATGACTGGCAATCAGGCTCCAGACCTTTAAGCTAAAAGGTAGGTATGTAGAACCACAGATTAACAAACTGTGGTTTTTTTCAGGGCCTTGCTCTCATTTCTTTCCAGTTGGCCTCTCTTTTTATCCTTCTGGTATGTCTTCTTTCTCTCAGGAAAGTCACACTTGAGCTTGATGTGAGTATCTGTCCCTGTGTAGTATAGACTTTCCAGGAACTTCGCCTTGTGTGTTAGCCTTGTTGAGAATTCTTTTTAAAAATTTATTCCAGTTTCTTATCAGCATTTCTCTTCTTCCTCCCCCCAGTGGAATGGAATAATAATCCTGTTTGGGGCTCTGAAGTGCTACCTTAGCATAGGTTAAAACTTCACTTAAAGATATGTATTACTCTGTAATAGTAGAGGAATAACATGATCAGGAAAAAAGTCAATCTCAATTCTGCACTAAACTTTGAACCCATGTCCAAACTTCTGACTTATTTAAATTGAGGAATACTTACATGTAATTACAGCTATGCTTATTGCTTTGATGCCTGTAGGGTCACAGCTTTGTTTCTAACTCTTCAAGTGTTAGTCTGAGACTGAATTGTCTCTGTTTGCTGAAATAGATTCTGTTTTCCCAGATGGTAATTTTGTCTGAAGAATGTGAAATCCTGGAAAAGCAGAAAGTGTATGCAAGTTGAACACAGCTTGTGTAATATACTTATTCATGTAGCTTAAACTCTGAAGCAGGGGGGAGTCCTGGCAGCAGTTCAGGCCCTTTAATTTTAGGGGTTGCTATTTCTGGTATACGCAGTACACAAAAACTTCAACTCTTCCCCCAAAAGCTGTTTCACTGCTACTTACAGTACTACAAGAACCAAATAGGAAAGTATTGCTGAACTTTTCTCTTGTGAAAAAGCTAATTAAAATATCCAGGTATTGGGGGAGTGCTTTAGTTAGGCTCCCAAAAGAAGTTGCAAGTCATGGACAATGTTTTGCCTGCAGGAGTGTCAGATTATTTCACTATACTTTGCATTCAGTATGCTCTCTCTCTCTCAACCAGATGAAACATGTTTATAAACTGCTGCTTTCAAAGTACTTGTTCTATTTCTACCGGAGCAGAGGCAACAACTGAACTAGGTGTTTCTCTAGTATTAAACCTTTGAGAGCCATGAGTATGGGATATCCAATAGTTGTGTCACACTATGTTCAAAATAACCTTTGAAGTTGCGATTTTCTATTATCGGGTACCCCAGGACACTAAGATGATCGTTAAAATTTGGACCGTATTGTCCTGGAAGCTTTTATAAGTGAAAAACATTTAACTCCATTTTTGTGTCAAGCCAGTCAACTTTTTAAAGGCGTCTTGAATAGAGGAGGTAAAGGTGACAATAATAAGAATGTTGTCTTATTTTGGGAAATTAATATGATATGACTAAGGCCGCTATAGCTTACACTGGTGATATGGCTAAATTTGATTAATAATAAAACCTGATGTGCTCTGCAAAGTCAATGGTTATACTGTCTCGGGTACTAAAATTAGAATGTATCACATTGTAGATAGTATAGTAAGAGTGGTGCCACACTGGTCTTACAAGAATGAGTGAAGGAAGATAACTTTTGTTTCTTCTAAAATATCTTTGTCATGAACTGTTTTTTTCTATCTTGCTCTTACTGTGGAATCAAAGACAACTGAAAAATGATTGCTGGACTTCAACATAGCAGCTCAGAACACTAGGCTATTGTTAGTCTTGTTCTCTGTTAAACTGCAGGAAAATGTGTACAAGAATTAATTGTTACTAGATTTTGGCATATGTTGCCTCTGTGCTAGCCCTCTCAGTGAGAGAGAGAGTTACAATCACTGTACAGAAGCACAGTGAGTAAAGCATCAAAGCTTAATGATTTTAATAGTTTTAATCTAAGCAAAAAAGCAGTCTAGTGAATTTGTCACATGCACTGTATGTACAATATTTCATGTATCGCTATCCTGAATCTAGTTAGATGCTGGCATTAAAATTAATGAAAGCCACTGGTAGTGAGTGTTTCTCAGTTCTGCATTATTAAGACCAGATGTTGGCAAGTGTGAGAACATCTTGCCTTAAGTACTCTAGAACATGTGGTGTTCAGGTCTGTGAGACTTCATAGAGCTGGTCAGAGGAGTCTGGTGTTGGTGAAACTGGAATTACAAATAAATAGATCTTATAATCCATACTTAGTGGAGCTAGTCTTGTTATAAGCCTTTTGTTTTATTAATACATTAGTCAATGTCAAGAAAATGGCTTAAAAAGGGAGGTATGAAGATTGTGTATCTGGCATTTTGTTCTGAAAGATAACTTTAAAAGACAAAATTACCAGATCTAACATGTGCTACTGTAAGGTGAGATCTGTGTAGTTTGGACAAACAGAGCATACTGTTTTGATGCTTATCCACGGCAATAATAATACAACGTGGTTCTTCAACCAGGCAAAATGGAGAACTTCAGGAATAATGCTGTTGAATATCTTAACCCTCATGAAACTTTGCTCCCAAAAACTGGATTTAGAGAATTTAACTCGCCACAAGTCAATGGGGTATTAACTCGGAAAGCTTCACTCAAAGATTGAGTCACTGAAATAAGTAAATACTGCTTTTGTCTTTTTCCAGAGGCAGTACCACAAGTTCTCTTTGGTAGGTAGTGATGATTGTGCTGGCTCTTCACCCGAGGGAAAGAATTCTCAGGTTCATTTCAGTCAGGCTATCCATTCTTCATGTTCATGACTACATAACTGCTACAGTCTTTGCTCAGAAAGAAAATAGCCTGAAGTTGTAGAGGGTAGAAATTAGCAATGAGCTAATGTTACAGGTCATCCATGGCAAAGGAAGATTTCTCATTTTGACAAATCAAGTCAAATTGATGAATGTATACATACATAGCTGAATGTAAAAAGATGACTGGGGTTGTAGTCTAACTTTTAGTGGGGTACTGACTGGGATTGGATTACTTTAGTGTTGCTTTGGGCAAGCTATGAATTTGAGTTCTTGCAGACTAGCTTCTTAAGTGTATGATGTTTTGGGGATGCCACCACATTAATGGTGTGAACCTGAGAGAGTACCAGTCTGTAATCAAGAGCAGGGAAGCCTGTTTTGACACATTCGGAAATAAGTTTACTGCTACAGCATTAGTTTGAGAGTGACAGCTTAATCAGGGTATGTCCACTTAAGTGCCCTGTATATGTAATAACAGCAAAGTGAAGTAAAAGGGAAGTTAATTTCCCAAGTACTCAACATGCATGTGTTTCAGTCATTAGTGTTTAGTGTTCAGAAGCATTCCTTAGAACTTAGCAGCTCCTAAAGCAATGATCCGGTCAAGGAGTTGTGGGCAAGTTTTACTAAATTTCTGCATGTGTTTAGGGAATTCATGTGTGAAATAAACATGTCAGGATGTTAGTGCTGGGATTGCGTAAACTTTTACAGCACAGAAAGGGTACTTAGATCTTTAATCACAGTGCCTGGCTAATAAGTAAGTTTCTCAACTTCAAATTCCGTTTCAGGCTGGAAAATAAGCTGTTCTATCTATCCAGATTTCTCCTTGTTGTTTATCTAAAAATTGCAATAGGAATCTGGCTTAGCTGGAGTTATGGATGCAGGGTACTCAAATCATTTTGATATTACACAATTTTCAGGAGTTAAGCATTCTGGAGATGACATACACTTGAATGTGAATGTGCAAAGGTGCAGCAAAAGTAGTGTGATTGCAATAATATGGCAAATAATGGGGCATTATTATTTATCAGTACTTTAACCTGGTACTGTTAAAGAGTAACTAGTGTAACCAAATCACTGGGGAAACTAATAATTCATGTTCAACTCCATGTGTGACTTAGCCCATCCATTGTTTGATAAACATAAGTTTTCCTAATATTTTTTGTGTGGAATTGACAAAGCAGTGACTTGAGTGTTTAAAAACAAAGTCTTTTTGTCTTGAAGCATATTGATGATTAGTGAACTTCGGTTTTAAATGAAAATCATGAGTACTAACAGGATGTCTCTTTTGTTTTCAGGTCTCAGCACAGAATGAATATAATTAGAGAAAACAGAGATCTTGCTTGTTTCTACACCACAAAACATTCATGGAGGGGAAAGTAAGTAGTTTAACATTTGTTGTGGTTGTTCTAATGTTTTGTGTGACATTGCTCCTCCGTTATTGGATTTAACTGCATAGTTCCTGTATTGATGGAATAAAATTAAACTAAGGCTCCTGCTGCTCAGTCTCTGAACTGAATGTATCTTCACTAGAATCAATTTGGATTTTAAACATTGCATTTTAGCCTTCCTCTGCACATGTTCCCACACTTCATTGCAGCTCTGAAATGGACCACCTGACTTAGCTTCCGAGTCTCTTGATCTTACTATATAAAGCACTAATTTTAAAGTGGAAATGCTTCTTCTCGGAACAGGTTCTTGGAGGAGTAATGTCTTATGTACTTTAATAGATGAGGGTCACTAGTCCATATATATACTTAGCATGTTGTGTAATAGATTATCTGTTAAACTATTAACTGAGATTATTTGAAGACTTGTGTTACTAGAAATAAACTTCATCCCTAATGGGGGTCTTGGATCTAAAGATGAATTTTCAGTGATGCTTCTGTCTGCAAAAGCCAGGGAACTTCTAATAAAACTACCCATTAAACTATCATAACTGGTATCTTTTATACTGTGTTTGAAGTCAGCTGTTATGCATACTTTTTAAAGCATCATAGGACTTTCCTGGGTATCCTTATCCATTGTTCCTTCTCACATGCATAGTAGTGTTGTGGAACTGGGATTTTTTCTTGCTACCTAAACATCAACAGAACAAAGAGAGTACATTGTCTGCACCTCAGGAGCATAAGTACTGCTTTATTCTAGTGATTATACTGAAAGGTGATGTCTGAATCTGACCACTAAGTTAAAACTGGCTTTTTTTTTTTTTTTTTCTGTCTGCTGATAGATACTTCATGAATTCTTCCTATCAAAGATTAGGAATGCTAGGAAGGAAAGGAGGATGGGATTGCAAGGAGTGGCAGTGACAGGTCTTTCTCAGTTGTGCTTTGAAGAACTACGAGATTGCTTCGGTGTCTAATCAAAGAGCTCCCTGCCTTTTTGTCAGCAAAAATTAAAACCCTGGGTAGTTCAGAGTCCAGAGTAGACTGAGCAGCTGTCTGAGGACAAAATCTTTCCTCTAGCAAGACAGATTCTTGATTGACTTGAAATATAGTTTAATATTTAGTTTTACCTCATTAGAATTCTAGTCAATACTTGTATAAATCGAGTCTTTCCTGAGTTAAGATCCATTCATTGGATTTGTGTGGGCATGGGTGAATAAACTGTTTCCTTTAGTAATAATAAGATACTATGTTGGGTAAAACAGTTTGTTGCGCTTAATCTTTCTGTCACCCAACAGAAAGTATTTTGTCTCTTCCTCTGACATTCATGTGGCATATGTGCAGAATTAGTGTGCATACGATTTGAGCCACTCGGTAAAAATTAAATATATAGAACTCATATTGCTTCTCCTGCCCAATGCCTTCCATTAAAGAGCCGGTTCCTACATGATGCAAGCTGTTGAAGTTAGATTACTATGTTCTTGGACTTTGACAGTAGTGTTTTGATAAACTATGAAGTCTTACAGAACTTCAAACCAAGTCTAAAACAGAGGCTTAGTTTAAAAACTCAGTGGCACTTTTCACATAATGAAGGGGAAAGGACTATTTAGTGAGTAGTTGCCTCTTGTTGTGTTGCAGCAGAAGCTTATATGGCTTTTAGTAAGCTTGTATTTGAATATTTAAGTCCACTCAGTTCATAGTTATACATTCCCAGTATAATCTGTGGATAACATAAAAAAAATAGCAGTAACTTAATGTGTAGTGCTAAATGAGCCTGAATCACTTTGACTGTTCATATGATTTGTCACTTTGCTCAGTATGGGCTGTGTGTATGGTATTTAAAGTATTTTTTAGTAGTATGGATGATGATGCTCCAGTGTCGATCGGTAGTTCTGTAACATTAATGAACACTGTCTTTCTCCTGAGTATGGTGGTATAAAATTTGTCTACCAGGTTAATTCTGATTACAAAAAGTATAACTTCTGACTTCTACAGTGCTTTGAAGAAACTAGTGAATAGGCAATAGCCTTCTTAATAGGAAGAGGACATTTGCTTCAAATTCTTCTTCTCAAAACAGCCTGGCATTAGACTGTACTGCACAGTATTTTGAGACATAATTAACAGTAAAGTCTTCAGGGCCTGGAGGTATAAATACCTTTCTACATATTTAAAGATGAAGTTCTGGACAAGAGTATGTTTAGGCTGCATGTAAGAACTGACTTCTGAGTCTCCTCTGTTCATGCATCAAAACTTGTGTCTTCTGAATTTGCCTAGGGAGGGGAGATTAAGGAAACCATAACTCAACAGATCTGCTGTTCCGTCTTCTGTTCCTTGTCACTTCGCATGTTAAGAATGATGGATAATAAATATGCTTCCTAGATCCTGAAACGCTGGCTTGAGTGTGAGGGGCAAAAGGAAGGGGCTATAATGTTTGGAAGCTGGTCTTCAATTACGTGTGATCATTGCGGATCCTTATTCTGCCAGAAAGCACTGTGAAGCTCTTTAGTATGTTAAGTGAGTAAACAAAAAAAAGGACCTGGGGGTGTTGGTCGACAGCCGGCTGAACATGAGCCAGCAGTGTGCCCAGGTGGCCAAGAAGGCCAACAGCATCCTGGCCTGTATCAGGAATAGTGTGGCCAGCAGGAGCAGGGAGGTGATTGTCCCCCTGTACTCGGTGTGGGTGAGGCCGCACCTGGAATACTGTGTCCAGTTTTGGGCCCCTCACTACAAGAAAGACATTGAGGTGCTGGAGCGTGTTCAGAGAAGGGCAACAAAGCTGGTGAAGGGTCTGGAGCACAGGCCTTATGAGGAGCGGCTGAGGGATCTGGGGTTGTTTAGCCTGGAGAAGAGGAGGCTGAGGGGAGACCTTATCGCTCTCTACAACTACCTGAAAGGAGGTTGTAGTGAGGTGGGTGTTGGTCTCCCACGTAGTTAGCGATAGGACGAGAGGAAATGGGCTCAAGCTGCGCCAGGGGAGGTTTAGGTTGGAAATTAGGAAAAATTTCTTTACAGAAAGGGTGGTCAAGCATTGGAACAGGCCGCCCAGAGAGGTGGTGGAGTCACCATCCCTGGAAGTGTTAAAAAAACAGGTAGATGTGGCACTTTGGGACATGGTTTAGTCTAGTCTACCCTTAATTGGTTTAGTGTGGACTTTAGGTTAATGGTTGGACTGGATGATCTTAAAGGTCTTTTCCAACCTAAACGATTCTATGATTCTATGAAAACATTTAAGAAGCATTAAAGTGCTTTATTACTTGTGATAAGTTCTTTAGAACAGCATAAACAAGCCTTATTTGTAAATCATATAAAAGGGAGAACACCTGCCTAAATTGTGCAACTAGAGGAGAGGGAACAGTTGGTTTGTTCAAAGGATTTCCTTATGATCTAAGAACTGGAGTATTCTTTGACAGACTGAATATAGTGGAATTATTAGTAGCTAGAGTAACTTCAAATGTTCTGTTTCATTACTATGACATTTCTTGACCTGCATCTTAAATAAGGAAAATTCAACTACGTGGAAAGACAAATAGGTTTTTCAAATAGATTAAACATCTTTAAGGTGGCAGGTCACTTCAATATTACAGATTTTTCTAAGCATTGAAAAAAATAAGCACTTGCTTTAATTCCTAGATAAACTCCTGTGGGCCAGTAATGGCTTGAACTTGCACCAGTTTGTTTGAATAATAATGGAAAATGGTAGGGAATGATGTTTGTGATATTGACTGTGTTAGACAGGTACTCTTGGCCTTGCTATTATGAGAGAAGGGAGGATAGGTCAAATAACATGAGGGAGCAGGTCTGAATGTATCTGAAGCCCATGCAAAGTTTGACCTTATACAGAAATGATGGCGCTTGTTGCAGACCTGGCAAGTGAGAGAGAAGGGATTGCAGCACAAGAATGCAGAGAAAGAGGGAAGAAATGACCTGCGGCTTGATGCAGTGTCTAGTATGGCACAGATCCAAATTAGTTTGTCAGCCATCTAATTATTGATCCTATCCTGCTCTTTCCCTGGCGAACCCACAGTTTACCCAGAACTGAAACTTAAATTGCTACACTGAATCAGTTTTAATATGGACAGCTAGCCCAAGCATTTTTATGTGGTTCAAGAAAGGCATCCACATTCTGATCCTGGTTTTTTGGTCAGAGAATAGTTACTAGAACTGGTTCAGGTTTGGCTTGACTTTCTGGGCAGGACTGCTTCCAGATAGAAGTAGCTTAAAACAAGAAGTTTGTACAAGTAGAGAGGGATTAGTAATAATCTACTGTTTCAAACTCTGGTTAGTTACATTGCAAAACTTTCTGATTCAGAAATATGTAAATAGTTTCTGTATAAAGAGTTGGTTCTGGGTATGCTGTGAAGATTGTCTAGGAAATGAAACCATGCTAAAGCTTCCATTTTGTGCTTGATACATCTGAATTTCTTAGCTTTAGCTCACTGCTGCTTGTTTCTGATATGCCTGAAATGTAACTACCTTGTTACAGCTGTTCTTTAAGCACTATGGCAGTTAAGAAATCTGTGATATCGATGTAGAATGACTATCTGCGTATTGAACTACAGCTTCAGTGATCTGAGTCTTTCTGAGTAACACTTTGACTTGTTATAGTATTGTGACCAGGTGTTTACATTGGATTATTTCATGTTACAACTGTTGTCTGAGACAGCTGCAGACAGATGCTTTAGAGTATTGCAGGAATATCTTTTTTCCTATCTGTATAGTCTCTTTAGAATTTATTCTGGTCTGGTAGTATGTTCCAGTGCAAATTCTAAGAGTCTGTGGTTCTGACTTAGCCAGTAATGTAGGAAAAGATATGCATAAGGAAGTACATTTAGCAGTATTTATCTTGTATGCCCCCTCTGTGGATATATAGAACAGAGGAACTTAACATATTTTAACGGTAAACTGCAAACTAACAACAAAGAAAATTCCATATCCATTTCCTAGCACTGACTTGTATATAGCTTCTTAACATAATGTTTGCTGTTCAACAAGGTTTTTCTGTGACTTCTGGAGAAACTAACACTCTTCTGTATTCTAGGTATAAGCGAGTCTTTTCAGTTGGAACCCATGCCATCACCACATACAATCCCAACACGCTAGAAGTTACAAATCAGGTAACTATCATTTTTGAACAGGGCTATTTTGAGTTGATTTCTGACTTAGGTTCACCATCCAGAGTGAATAATGGCATTCAGTCTTCAGAAACTGTCTAGTCTGACAAAATCTCAGCAAAACCAGAAGGTACAGCAGCTGCTACAAAAGCACGCATAACAGAAAACTGGTATTGCCTTCGCTAGCTCTACAAATATCTAGTAGTTTTCGTACTTTTAGGCAATTTGTCTTTATTGGCCAATAAGTATTAGTTTGCTTTTGGGTGTGCTGTTCTGAATGAACTGGGATAAGTTTGATCACTGTAAGGCTATGCCCCTGAAGGGAGTTAGGACACTTGCTTACTTTGTAGAGTATCAAATAGGAAGCTCAAGTTAAAGCTGTCATGTAGTGTGGTAGCTATTGTCTCATTACAATAACTCAGGTACCAAGGGTTTTTGAGTGGAGGAGATGTAGCTTTAAAATTACTAACAGTATAACCTAATTATTTTCAATTGTCTAGTGGCCTTATGGAGATATCTGTAGTATTTCTCCTGTTGGAAAAGGACAAGGAACAGAATTTAGTCTCACTTTTCGCAAAGGGAGTGGAAAAAAGTCCGAAACTCTTAAGTTTTCCACAGAGCACAGAACAGAACTCCTTACAGAGGCACTGGTAAGATTTTGTGATTTCCCCGCTTCCCACCCACACGCCCCTGCCCCCTCACCCCTTCAAGCAAGCAGTAAGTACTTGGTTATCATTACCATTTGTGGTAGCTTACTATGCTTTCTTTCCTTACATATAAAATAGGAAAGTAGGTTGTCTTTTGAGCTATTCTATTAATGTACTTGATCCAGTGCAGCAGTTAGTGCATGTTTCTTAAATAGCAAGCAAAGCTACAAATACTGAATATATTAAACTGTAGTGGAATGGTGAGTCTTCAAGGAGGCTTGCTTCAAGTCCCTTAAAACAAGGTCAGTTTAAACATAGACTTTCTGGATAGATTGGCTATCATATTTACATTCATTCATGGTTAACTTTTTTAAAAACAGAGGTTCAGGACAGACTTCTCAGAAGGAAAGATCACAGGACGGGTAAGTGGCTTGTCTGGATCATGTGCAGTTTAATGAAATGATCTAAAGAATTAAACTTCTACTGTGGTCTTGTATGTTATGCTTGTGCTATATGCACTACCTAAAATAGCTTTTGTAAATTTGGATCTGAAGTCTTGCTTTGAGAAGAGAAAATTAAGAGTTTGTTCAAAAGCAGTGGAAACCTTTTCAGTAGTAGAGTATTTGAGTTCTCTTCACTTGGCTGAGCCTTATGGTGGTGCACTTAAAGACTCTGAACGTTACTGCTGAAATAAAGGGCTTTGCCACATGAAGCTCTTATTTGGAGAGAAAGAAGAAGAAAAACATAAGCTTTGACTCATTATTCAATGTTTACTACTTCCAGCATTTTACTTTCTAACTCTAAATAGTTTTCTGCATAACATCCTGAACACTTGATGTAGGAATATTTTTTCCTAGGAGGATTTCTGTAGGTCAGATTAAAGACAAGATCGCCACTTAATGAATCTTGGTAATGTAGTAATAAGCAAGGCAATATACAGAGCTGGACTTTGGTTTTATGTCTTCTGGTCACAGAAGATAGCACTTTAAGTAATTTAAGTAACTTAAAATATTGCATAGAATAGATCTTCAGTGATGAGCATAGGAACACTGCTGGAATGTGGGTGTCCCCTTTGTCTTAATATAGTTTAGAACAGACCTCTAACTTTTGCTGGTTTCAGTAAGTCTGTGTTTGTAATGGAATACGTATGACTGCAAGAGATGAAAAATTTGCACTATAGTGATAAGTTTACCTTAATTTAGTCTTGATTAGCTGAATAACAGCATCTAGTGCAATAGCTATTTCCTTGCCTAACCACAGTGCACATAGTCTGTGAGTAGGCCACCTTCTGCAGCAAGAGAAACTTACTCCCTTTTGGGGTGGCTGTTTTGGGTTTGCTGCACTCTCTTCAAAATGCATTATTTAAGCTGTGACTTCCTTGTCAGTAAACAGCTACTTTCATTTGATTCATAGCGTTCTTAACATAGATAAGAGCATTAAGGGAAATGATATAATTTTTTGAACTTTACACCCACGCTGCTTACTAGATTGGAAAAGAACTACTGCTGTGTAGTAAAGGAGTGTGTGTGTGTGTGTAGATGTCTAAAAGATGTGTCTCTGCAGAGGTATAACTGCTATAAACATCACTGGAGTGATACAAGGAAACCTGTGATTCTGGAGGTGACTCCTGGAGGTATTGACCAAATTGATCCCGCAACAAATAAAGTCCTGTGCTCCTATGACTACAGAAACATTGAAGGCTTTGTTGATATTGCTGGCTATCAGGGAGGCTTCTGTATCCTCTATGGAGGATTTAGTAGATTGGTGAGTACTAAAACAAAACATCTTGGTATGGTGCTTAGAATGTTTGTAGCTGCATATTTAACAATGAAGCTTCAACATAATTTGAGCATACACATATATGCGTCTCTGGGACCCAGCTGTGGAGCCTCAAGGCTTGTGGGCAGGTTTTAAAAATCTCTTTTCCACAGGAAATCAGTTAAAACATTTGAGAGCAATGTGTGTGGGGTTTCTTGCTTATTGCTTTTTTAAAAAACTACAGACCATAAAATACCCAGTTATTTATATTAGGATAGTAAATATGAATGCAATGTGGACCTGGAGTTCCCTGAAATATCTAAAAGTTACAGAAGTGACAGGCAGTATTCCTAATCTACCTAACTGATGGAGGGATTCTGTTCAGAAATAGATCGACCAGTGGTGATGCTTCCTTTTTAGACCTGTGATCTGATATTCAGCAGCTTTGCTTGGGAAATACTGCAGTGTAATATTTGGTTTCAAAATCGTAAAAGGATTTCTGTGTACTATACTGCAAGCAGACGAAATGGATCTTTAGGAATTAATTCATGGTTACTGATTATAAATATAGCTACCTTGGTCACTTCTAACAAAATAGGACTCTGCTCTCTAGATTGGGGTTTCCATGTCTTTTGTACTGTAGCATGCTTTTCTCTGGCATAAAACTAGCAATATGTAACTGATTCTCTAGAGCTGCCCTAACCTTGTCTAGCAAGGCTGGGTAGCAGCCCTTACAGATAGCAGCTGAGGCTACCACTGTGGTTCTCTGGCTCGTCACTTCTGCCAGGCTGTCAGATTCTGTTGCCAAGGGTGGACAGGCAGGTCATGCAGACCTTTACTTTCATGGCGTGCTAATGTGTAGCAGGGTATCCTTTAGGAATAGCTGCTGTAGTTGGTTGTGTTGTGTGTTTGGTGGTTTTTTTTTTGAAAGGGAAATGTAAACTTCATAGTGGATCTCTTGTGTAATAAATACCTCTTCTTTTTATACTATTCACTTAGCAAAGGCAAGCCTAGCTGCTGGAAAGGTTCTCTACTGTTAGGCATATAGTGGAGGATTATTTATGGAACTGATTTCTTGAGCTATGCCATATTTTTTCAAACTTTTTTTTTTTCTTGTCAAAACTTGCAGCACCTGTTTGCATCTGAGCAAAGGGAGGAAATTATCAAAAGTGCAATAGAGCATGCTGGCAACTTCATAGGTATCTCTCTGCGGATAAGGAAAGAATCCCTTGAATTTGAGCAATACTTGAATCTTCGCTTTGGAAAATACAGCAACGATGAATCTGTAACATCTTTAGCAGAGTTTGTTGTTCAAAAAATAACACCTAGACATTTGGTAAGGGTATCAAACTGAACTTAGTTGGTTCCTCTTAGGTGCTAAGAATTCTCTTTCCTAATGTGCTTTTTTCTTTTTTTTTCTTTTTTCTTAGGAACCTGTGAAAAGAGTACTAGCTCTTACAGAAGCTTGCTTAGTTGAGCGGGATCCAGCTACCTATAACATTGCAACTTTGAAACCTTTAGGCGAGGTAAGAGGCAACTTTTCTCAGTACCACTTCTTCAAATAGAAGCTCTAAAAGATTATAATAGTAGGAATTTCATAGTATACATAAGATGGCCCCAATTTGTAGAGTAGATAAATAACACTGCTTCATGAATGTGATCCTTATATCTTTCTTTTAGGTATTTGCAATAGTGTGTGACTGTGAAAACCCCCAGCTTTTTACCATTGAATTTATCAAAGGACAAATTCGGAAATACTCTTCAACAGAAAGGTAACTGGAGCTCCAGTGGGTTATAAATTCAAATCGAAGTTGCCATTGTAGTGCTTCTAGTTCCTCAGCTTCCATAAACTCTGACCCTTGGAAGTGTTAACTCGAAGCCTTGCTATTCAAGTGGTCTTCCACTTAAAAATCAAGATTTGTTACAGGGTCTAAATCTCTCCCCTTTACCTTCATCCCAACTTTAAGCAAATCTGTCCAAAAGTTTTCTGATCAACATGTAAGGGTGTTGGGCAGTTAGATACAGCCTGTTTCTCATAAGGAATGTTGTTCTGTGTATGTCATACTTGGTTAAGCAGTATATTTGAGAGAAGGAAAGAAAGCACAATTTAAGTGATATGGAAATGTGAAGGCTGAAAACCCTTTGAGCTGTCTGCTTGAAATGGTCTTAGTTGATTCTATTTAAAACAACCAACAGAAAAGTACCTGAGTGCACTTGCAGTTGTAATGCAGTCTAATCCTGCTAAGTTAGGTTTTGCAGGAAGCACAGGGATGAATTGGCTCACAACATGTGTAACTCCTTAACAGATAATCTAGAGTTGATCCTTTTAGTGAAAGGCTGTAGCTGGCTATACTGAGTGTAAGACAGCTCTGTTCTTACAGTGAACAAAGGAACACTTGAAAGTTAGTGACTTCTTCCAGAGGTGTAGCTGTTAGCACCAGTGTTAGTAAGAGATTCCAAGTATTGCTGCCTTTCATACTGTGCTTGGGTTTTGGGGGGGGGAAGGGGGGTTTGTCTATTTTTCTTATAACTTGGTTCTTTGTCATCACTCTTCTGATCTAAATTACATTCATATGTCTTTCTCCCAACCCAGGGATTCTCTCCTGGCTAGCTTGTTGGATGGAGTGAGAGCTTCTGGCAATAGAGATGTCTGTGTGAAAATGACTTCCACACACAAAGGCCAGCGTTGGGGATTACTCAGTATGCCTGTAGATGAAGAAGTAGAGAGCCTTCATCTGAGGTTTTTGGCTGCTCCTCCAAGTAAGCTAACACTTATTACATGGCTTTCTAGCGCTCTTTAAAGCATCTAGATATTTAGTCAGGTACTATGCACTTAACTTTCATTATGTCTTTTTCCAGATGGTAACTTTGCAGATGCTGTGTTCAGGTTCAATGCTAACATTTCCTACAGTGGGGTACTACATGCAGTTACACAAGATGTAAGAATAAATCCTCTGCCCATCCTCTTAAGATGTTGTTAATGCATAAAGATATTAATAATTGTTATTTCTTAACCAGGGTCTGTTCTCGGAAAACAAGGAGAAACTCATTAATAATGCCATAACAGCATTGCTCTCGCAAGAGGGAGATATTGCAGCATCTAATGCAGAGCTTGAAAGCCAATTCCAAGCAGTAAGACGACTAGTGGCTTCAAAAGCGGGTTTCCTTGCCTTTACTCAGCTTCCGAAGTAAGTGAGAAGTCTCTTCAAGCTTGGAAGTAGTAGGTGAAAACAGTTCTTGAGCTTTTGATGTCTTATCTTTAAAACTGAGAATGGGAGTTGAGCCTCACTTCTGAAAAAGACTGGAAGACCCTGTACACGATTGCTTCCAGCAGTATGAGGCTCTCATCAGGCTTTAATGTAAATTGAGAATCCCAAATGATCACTAGTATGTAATGCTGATTCTTCCTTTGCTAAATACTCTCTGCCTTGAGTCAAATATGGTTTAATGTTTTTCCTAGTGGAAAAACTTCTAAAATGGACCTTCATCTGTCCTTGAAGTAGGCAGTTCTTCATTCTTAAAGTATGTTGATGTCAGTGCTATCTTCAGTTCAACACAAGATAGAACTTCATGTTAGGGAGTTGAGTTGTACTCCTACAGTAAGTACAGGCTGCTTAGAGTTTGTGTCTTAGTTGGATAACATAAGGAAACAGAAAAACTGCCTGATGTTCTTCTGAAATTGAAAAGGTTTTTTGGAATATTTCTGACTGTGGACTATGGGGCAACTGAATGATGTGAAGAGTAACATATACGCTTAGTCCAAGACCTTTATAAAGTTCTGTTACTCTGTGAATAGTGTCCTGTACTAGCACTATCCTGTAACTATGGAAATATGTCTTTGTTTTGGCGAACGTGCTCTTGGCGTATTGTTAACAGTGAAGTCAATATTAATGTTTTCCTACCAAGGAATCTCAAATTTATGTAAACATCAAGGTACTGTCTTGCCAAATGCAGTGGGAGCAGGCCACTTTTGGTCCCTGATTGGACTTTTACCTTAAAACTAAGATTTCTGTTTCTTCTCTAACCTTGGTGGTTTTGCTTTCCTTTCAAAAGATTTCGAGAACGATTAGGAGTGAAGGTTGTGAAAGCCCTCAAAAGAAACAATGATGGAGTAACCCATGCCTCTATTGACATGCTTTGTGCTCTTATGTGTGTAAGTATTAAATTGCAGATTCTTTCACTTTGGAATGTGTGAACTTCAGTCTACTGAAAGATGTAGAAATAGGGACTGCCCTTCAACTTGCAGTGTGCTCAAACATGAAATAACTTGTGGTACAGTGATTTCCTGGTGAACTTGACCTTGAAGTAGGATCTGCTTTGTATGGGTTTTATGGCTTTTTGGACTACAGCTGTTAAGAACTGAGGGATGAAATGTACTGGCATAGTGAATACTTTTTTTTGTTTTTTTTTTTTTTTTAAAATAGCCCATGCATGATGATTACGACTTGAGGCAGGAGCAGTTGAACAAAGCTTCCCTTCTTTCTTCAAAGAAGTTTCTAGAAAATCTACTAGAGAAATTCAATTCCCATGTGGTAAGTCAAATTTTGAAAACAGATAGCTTCTTTAAGTGCCTTTCCTAATTGCTATGAAAACACTTCTGTCATACTTGGACATATCTTTGAATGTGTTTGTACCTGCAATTGAAGTGCAGAAAGTACAGCTATGTCTGGCACTGAAGGTTGTTCTAAATAGGTTTGGATCTTGACAGGTTAGAATGTAGTTGCCTGTACTGCAGACTTGAGTCATGCAAGAAATGTTTGCATGTTTAATATGGAAACTGGGTGTTCCTTTTAACTAAAAGGATAATGTAAACTGGTACTTATGGGGTTAAAACTAGAAAAAATAATTTGCAGCACACCAGTATACTAGATCATGAGTCTCTGATATGCTCAAGGAGCCAGTATTTTACCAGAGTGTTGCCATACTCAGAGTAATGGCATATTTTAAACTTGTAACTTTTGTTTGCAGATTATTTCATGGTATGACAGGGAAGAGCGTGTTCAGCATCATGAGTACTGGATAAAACTCGCATGAATACTCTCAGGCAGGGGAGAAACACTGTATCTGTATTACATACCTGTCTTCTAATTTCAGGATCATGGGACAGGTGCCCTAGTAATTAGTTCGCTTCTGGACTTCCTGACATTTGCCCTATGTGCTCCATATAGTGAGACTACTGAGGGGCAGCAGTTTGACATGTTGTTGGAAATGGTGGCATCTAATGGAAGAACGCTATTTAAGCTCTTTCAGGTAAGATTTCATATTTTTTTCTTATTATCAGAGGCCTTAGGTAGTCAGTGAACATAACTTTTTCTTGTTCTCCTGAAAGACAAATTTATTTGTTGTTCAGCTGGTTAATGTGCCTAAACCTTTTCTACCTTGGTGAGTTTAGTGACCTGTTGCTTTACCTTCAGATACCAGGTGGTTATTCTATAGCAAATTATATGCCAAATCATTGTAGAATAGACTGCCTAAGACTTGTTTATAGAAACACTTTAAAATACCAGTTAAATGTTAAGCTAGATTCAGCAGATGCACAGATGTTCCTCTTCGGAGTATCTGCCACCTTTTGGTTTTTCTCTCAGTAAATGACAACTAAGAGTTATAAAACAAGAGTAACATCCTCTTCAGTAGTAAACCTGTAAGAATTCTAGGATTTTTTAGCTAAAATGTTAGTGCTTTCTTTCTGTAAAAACAGTATGCTCTTCTGCTTCTTGGTTAGTGTCGGCTTGTGTCAGTTTCCCCAGCATTATTCTGATTTCTCTGGTATATACCGCTCTTCAGCGCAAAAAACTCTATCTGCTAGTTGTGTGAGAGATTCTTGTTTAAAGGTATAGGGTAGGATCTCTTCCTGGGGCTACCTTTCACAAAACTGAAAGATTAACTTTTGCCCAGAACTGGAGGTAGAATAGCCATGTAGATGAGTTAAGGAAACAATAACAGATGACCTAATCTTCAAATTTTGCACTTGGATAATTATTTTGTCAATGTTCTGTTTTAGCACCCTTCCATGGCAATTGTGAAAGGAGCAGGTTTGGTAATGAAGGCGATAATAGAGGTGAGATTTTTATTGTTATTACCTGGGATAGACAATACATATTTAGTGTGCTATTTCAGAAGTGCAATTGCTTACCAATGGTAGAAGTTTGTTATATTAGCTTCTCTTGGGTGGGGGGGAAGGGGAGAACGTGAGAAACTAGAACACCTGCTTAATTGTGAGTGGTCTAATATAGCAACTTGCTTTATCTTACACTTGGGGGTTTGGAAGGCATGTGAGTTGGGACATTAGGTGGTGCCTTGCATGTTTTCATACTGCAGTCAAGGTTTGGCTATTATCCTGTTTGTAGCTCAGTCGTGCATCTCAGAGCCACCAGACTTCTGCATGTTAAAGAGGGCCTCTCAAGGAGGAGAGACCATATTTCCTGTGATGCATTGCCAGATGGAATGGGACTGGGATTAGCAGGCAGTAGTGTCCCAGAGCAGACTAGTGATGTCAGCCTCTGTTTTTGCTCTTCCTGCTTCAACAAAGATGATTTGGCTTTGTTAGTTTCCATACCACATGATGTATGGGCCAAGTCCATACTTCAAGGGTTGCTCGTGGTTGTTGCAGGGTGACCTTGCTAACTGACTCTCGACACTTCCTGTGTTGAAATTCAGGGCTAAAGTTAGTGCTTCTTTGTATCACAATGGCTTATGCATCTGAAATGCATCTAGTCCTTTCTTGGAATGGAAGTGAATGAACACTTGAAATAGAGGTATTGTAAATCTGCAAGTTTCCATTGATATACCTGATAATGTTAGCTAAAAGTTGCTATGCTGTTTATTACAACTCCTGTGATCTGAACTATAGTGGGTCATGGGCAAGTAAAAATGCAGTGAAAGCTTTTTCTTGATTATTCGTTGCAATCAATGTATCTCGACTGAGTGACAGTCTTATCCATGTGGCTGCCTAAACCAAACAGCACCAGTTATTCTTAAATGGTTACTATTGACCAAAGTCAAGCAACAAGCAATTACTTGTGGCTGTCATTCTTTGTTTAACCCTAATTTACAGTTGCAGTGTGGAAGTGGTACTTGTAAATGTACTACCAACCTCCTGATCTATGATGGGAGACATACATCTTACCTTATTCAGTTACTGTCCTCATAGATATAGCTACCAATTACCTAGTCCATGGCTTTACTACAACTTTGATCAGTTCCTGTTGAGAACTTGCACTTAAAGCCCATCATACTATAGCTTCTGGGTTTTGGATATTAGTTGACATAGTTGATGGTCAAGAAGGCCTTGGAACTGTAGACTGAGATAAAAGCAGCTTAACTAAGATTCTTTCTTTAGTAATCATCTTGCCCTGTTTCCAAAGGAAGGAGACAAAGAGATTGCTACCAAAATGCAAGATCTTGCCCTCAGTGAAGGTGCCTTACCTCGTCACTTGCACACTGCTATGTTTACAATAAGCACAGATCAGAGGATGCTTACAAATAGGTATGTCAGTCTAACTTGATATATTATGTTTAAAAAGTCTAAGTAATGGCCTAGCTAACATCAGAAACCATTGGGAGGTCAGAGAAGAAAACTTGCAGTTCTTTAGGAGAATATTTTCTTCAGCAGCTGGTGTGTTTAGGTAGAGTAAGCTTCAGCTGAGACAGCAGCCATTTAATAAACCTTTGGTTTGGGTTTTTTTTTTTCCCCTCAAATGGGACTTGGGTTGGTTATTCATTAAAGGTACAGGTTTAGATTTTTTTTTTTTCTGAAAACATTCAGGAAAAGAAAAGGCAAGTAGAATGTCTGAAACATGTAAAAAGGTTCTACTTTATTATACAACTGTATAAATCCTGGGGCACACACCCAAGACACCTTGCATGCAGTTAGGGTCATCCATCCTGTCTGAGAGAGAAGTCTCCTCATACAGAAATCATTCCATGAATTTAGCAGTCAGTAGAACTTGTGAGCTCTGAGGCTGGGCCTTGAGGGCATGCTGAGGAGGATGAGTGATAATTCAATTATTTCCACCCAAATACAACATTATAGAAGTTTTAACTGCACGTTTGTGAAGCAGAGTTGCTAAGCAATGTAGTGACAAGCGGATCTTGTTGCCACTGCATGTCATTCAGGAAAGAGCTAGTATGAAACCTTCTGTCATGCTAGTTCTGTTTGGAGCTACTACTTAGGACTTGCTTGTAAGCAACGCTTCAGTTCAATGCAGTAGAACCCTGGTGACAAATGTTGGCAGAAAGTGTCAGTTGATAGAGAAGGCAGGCTCCCAAAAAGGCTTTTCTAGCCAGTAACTGGTATTAAGAGCTTCAAAGTAGAGCAGTTAACAGTTGTTGATGGCTTGTAGACTCTTAACTGTAACTTAAGATTGACTGGATAAACTTACACTTGGTCATTAGATGTTTAGTTTCTGCTCTATTGCTCAAGTGTTCTTTTGAGGTCTAGATCAAAAAGCATGGGCTGCTACTGTTCCACTAACTTCACTGGAACTCTTAAAGGCAACACTTTAAAGCATGCTAAGCATATACTTGAACTGGAACAATATAATGCTTTGTGCTCTTACTCAAGAGCATGAAACTCTTGCTCATCTTCATTTCAGCAGCATGGTAAGGGTGTCAGTTTAGTGATTTAAAAATCTGTTTAAAATACTAACTTGCAGTTTGTTAATTTCAATGGCTTTTTCAGGCAGTTAAGTAGACATTTGGTTGGCCTCTGGACAGCAGAGAACAAAACTGCTATGAACTTGTTGAAACGTATTTTGGTGAGTAAAAATGCGATATGGAGTAGGGAAAGAATAAAATCTGAAAGCCTGTAGTATTATAAAACTTGGGTAGTCTATATAGTAAACTCATTCCCTTTCCCCTCCAAGGGGGAAGTCTAGCCTGGTACCTGCTGTTTGAAGGGTATTGATGGCTAGTACAAAACATCTGGGATTCTTAAAGTATTCTGTTACTTTACTGCTGCTTTTAAAAATCGTGTATGAGGCACAACTTAAAAATAAGGTGTCTGACTTTTTTTTTTTAATTAAAAGGACAAAAATGTGGGAAACATAGTAAACATAGTCTCTAATGCTTAGTGCCAGTAAGAAATTAAGGCAACAGTTCTGTCTATGCTTTCATGCCTGTCCAACTTTGTTTATAACATAACTAAGTTTTTATATTAGCTGATACTTCCCATGTTCTTTCACCCTTGCAACTTCCTGAAAGGTTCTTGCTTAAGTTACTTCAGTGAAACTAGTTCAAAGAGTAGTGTTGTAAGGAATTACAAAATCTGGAAAAATACCAACTTTTTAAATTCAAAATAGCAGTTCCTTTATTTTTGGCAGAGCAAACTGTCTTGATCTTGGTCACTGTCTTCTGGAAGGCTTAGTCAAATTAGACTATCTCATCTCTAATGTCACATGCAACATTCAGTCCATATCAGAGGATATGAATGAATTCTAGTGCTACAGTATTCATCCCCCTCAATATTGCAGTGGGATCAACTCTCTTCTTCCTGCGGTCCTTAGCTTCATTAAGTGCTCCTTTAAGAAATGGGATATAGGCAAGAGCTCTGCTGTACCGAAGCTAATTATCTGCTTCTGTTGAACAGTTCTGTTGAGGATGGTGGCATTTCACCACAGCAAAACACTGCCGTAGCTTTACATACTTGCTTTATAGAGTAGAATATAAATTCAGTTTTGAAATATCTTAAATAATCTTGTTGCCTAATGTAATGGTTTCTGTTCCATTAGCCATGCATGTTTACACTGGTTTTAAATGTTCTTAGCCACCAGGTTTGCTGGCATACCTTGACAGTGCTGATCCTGTTCCTGAAAAAGATGCTGATAGGATGCATGTTAGAGATAACTTAAAAATTGCAACAGTAAGTAAATATAGCTGTCTTACCTCTTCCATTGTATAGATATATAGTCTTAGTGACTTTTCTAATACAGACAGTTGGGTGTTGCATTGACCCGCATCAAACATGTTTATAAACCTGCAACTGCAAATAACTAATAGGATTTATTCTGCAGGATCAGTATGGCAAATTTAATAAAGTGCCGGAGTGGCAGAGACTGGCTGGAAAAGCTGCAAAGGAAGTTGAAAAATTTGCCAAAGAGAAGGTGGATCTAGTCTTGATGCACTGGAGAGATAGAATGGGCATAGCTCAAAAAGAGGTAAAAGTATTTGAAACTCTTTGTTTGGCAACTTGACTAAGTGTAGAGAGGAACACTCCATGAAATCGGGGGAAGTTTGACAGTAATAGAAATGTAGGAATGTGAGAAACTTCATCGTTCTACTTCCTTTTAGCAAACTCTCTGCCTCTTATATTCTTCTTGGGTTAGAAATGTATTCCAGGGAGAATGTAAAGCAGGTAAATGGATTCCTTCAGCATATGTGTTAAGCTTTAGCTTGTTCTTGCTTTAGCCAACCTTATCAAACTGGTCCGCAGCTTATGTGCGTTTCTTCCAAGGTAATTATATAGAAGAATAGGAAATTCCTTGAAATGTGGCAAGACCAGTTTTTAAACTACACTTGGAAGAAACTGAGCATTCTTTGCAGCCAAAATGACGTACTTTATGCTAGTAATATTTTAGTTATGGAACCTGCTTGAAGGAGCTTAGTATTACGGTGAATATAGGTATCTCAGTGCTTAAATTGCAACATAAAACTATACATAAAACCACGGTTAAGACTGAAGTGATAGTGACTGTTTTGATCTGATATTATAATGAGGATAGCTCAAGCACCACTTGAGTTCTTACTCTTGGTCTCCTTTTTCCTTTAATATTATTGTTGTGTTCTGTATGACAATCTTTGAATTACAAGGAGTTTCCCTTAACGTTCTTCAGTCTCCTGACTAAGCTTGTTTTTGTGCACTCTGGAAATGAAACAAACTATTATATATGCAAGGAAGGATGAAAAGAGCAGTGCAATGCAGAGTATTGAAAATGCCTGTCTCTGTACTTGATCTGATGTAATAATAAGCTTTAATTTAGGAAAACCTTAAATCGGTGAAACCTAGCTCAAGTTTGATGTAGACTGTGGTGCAGAACTTTGACGGGTAATCTTTCTGGAATAATAGTGAACAAGGTTCAAAACAAAGTATTAATAGAGACATGTGGAAAATGGTGGTGGAAGGGCAAATGGCACTTTAAGCATCTTGTCTAGATACTGAGTTTAAACAATCATTTTTCTGTCTGGATTTCTGAGCTGTTTAATTTCACAGTAAATGTATTTAAGTGTAGCTTGGAAAAGGTAGTAGCAAGTTTGGTATTACCGCTTCAAATTACTTCAGTGGCTGTGGCTTGTTAAATGTACCTTTTCTTTTTCTTCCAACTTTCCATCACAATCAGGACAGAAACAATATGGTGAGTCTGTATATCTCTGCCACTTGTGTGGATTGTGTTGCTCAGACTTCTGCTTGCATGTGGTACCTCATATAGAGTATAACATTGATTTCATGCTTGATCAAACTAGGGAACCTTTCAGTGGCCAAGTCAGGTTTGTGACTTATTTCTGTGACTTGCTCTAGTTATTTCCTTTCAAGAGCAAAGCATTCTTGTTGTGGGTTTCCTCCTCCATCAGCTTCAGAGCTGATGAGTGCTTATGGTGATGGGAACTAAGCTTTTCTCAGGCATAACTTGCTTCTAAATGAATGACTTGTTAAACAGCTGAAAGTTTCTCTGGCATGATTTAACTTGGTGTAAATAACACTTGTGAAAGTCTGTTGCTACTACTTCCTAGAAAAGGAGACCTTATTAATGAGGCTTAACTTAGTGTGGCTTTTGAAGGAGTAAAAAAACCCCAGCTTTTTATTTTAGAAGGGTGAAATGGGAATATCTGTTTCTACTAATTTCTTAAATTTGCCTCTTTTGCAGAACATTATTCAAAAGCCAGTGATATTAAGGAAACGACGCCAAAGAATAAAAATAGAAGCAAACTGGGATCTCTTCTATTACAGGTAAAATACTAAGATTAGTATGGTGGTCTGAGATACAAGTTATTACCTGGCTGGATGTTTTTGTGAGTATCTTCTGAGTTGCTGTGGCTGGATTCCAATTTCTGCCTGCCTTGAAACAGTGCAAGTGCTTTGTAACGGCAACTTAGGGAAAATGAGGTATAATTAAGGATTTAGCTTGTGTTTAAGAGAGGGGGGAATTTGGAAAGCTTCTCAAATGTTATCAAACTGTGTCCATTTTTCCTCTGAATCAAAAAGAAGAGTGAATAACAAACTGCAGGTGCAGAGCTGCATGATGTTGAAAGTTAAGCAAAGTGGCACAGAAGGTCACTGTAGTGTGTTGGTGCGTCAACCTGTAAGCTTCTCAAGATGTTTTAACTTAAATTGGAATAAAAATGAGCTTAAGGTAGGCAAAGAGAAAACGCATGAATACTGGATGTCAAATAGTGCCACAAGTCCTAAATGCAGCTTGCTTACCTGTGAGTTCTTGCAACTGTCCAAGTTTACAAGGGAGGGGCCACCATCTGAAAAAAGATATTATCATTTTACTTGGCTAGGGGTGTTATGTTAAATGGACTAAAAGCTTGACTCTTCAACAAACTCTATGAAAGAAAGCTTGGGGAAATTCCGTAAACCTAACTGTTTGGTTCAGTGCTTAATGTTTCTGAAGGTCAAATATAGTCCGTTCTGCACAAGTGTTGTGTAAAAGGAAGATTCGCATGCTCCTAAACTTGGAGTATTAAAGTGCTGCTCTCAGCCAGTCTCTGGATGCAAAGGCTGTTTGGTAACTGCCACTGAAGAATGTCCATGGACTGTCTTGTGACACTTGAGACATGACTTCTATTTTCCTGCATGAACTACTTTTTTTGTTTAAAACATACACTTGGTATGTGCATGTCTGCTGCTCTGGGTTATTGTTCGCTTGTAGCCCTTACTGGCAGATACGTTGAACTGCTTGCACATCTCCTGGTCATCAACTATATGCAGATAACAAATTGAGCCAAAAGGGATGGCAACAGCCATGCCTTAGTCTAGGCTGACCTCCATGACTGCGAAAACACTGTACAAGTGAACAACCATAATTACTGTAACAAACTAGAGACCACTACTTAGTGCCTTCTAATTAAGGTCCACTAATGCTAATCTTCTCTAGATTGCTAGCTGAGTCTTGTCTGCCTTTCAGATAATGTTTTGAGGGGTTTAAACTATGTAACTTCTTTCTTAGATTTCTTCAGGATCATGCTAGATCAAACTTGATTTGGAACTTCAAAACACGGGAAGAACTGAGAGATTCTCTTGAGTCTGAGATGAGAGCATTTAATATTGACAGAGAACTTGGTAGTGCCAATGTTATCTCATGGAACCATCAAGAGTTTGAGGTAAATGACCCACTATAGGAGAAACTGCATATGTAAAATACATCTACTTAAAATGTTGCTTTTCTGTCTCTGGCTACATGAGTGAATCTTGTGTTGACAATCCCTGACTGCAAGCTAGAATTCTTTCAGGGTTATGGAATAAACTGCTAAGGCTTGAGGCTATGAACAGGTACTATTGTCCAGTGTCACTGCAAAACTGAAACCTCTTCAGCCTGGCAAATGACACTGTAGAGATGAAACATTGATCAGAACACTTGATGTATTCTTGCATTAAAAAGGGAAAGAGAAGAGTTGGTGTTATACTGTTGTCAAGATAAGTCATACTTGTTATTGAATGTGCTGCATCAGACTTGTTTTAGGTAGTTTCACAAGCCAGTTCTTCCTGATAGCAAGTGGCTTGTCTTTATTTCCATTGTGTCTCAGTGGTCCTAAGGCTGGTAAATGCTGGGTTGCCAAACCATGAATAGGTTATGTGGCTAAAACCATGCTGCTCTGTAAATTACAGATTGAGGATACTGTTTTCACATTCTAGGAACAGCAGTACTTAAAGTCAAAATAGCCCTTCAGGCTTCTGCAGAGCAATTGGTGTGGTCCTAATTGGCTTTCTCAAAACAACTCGCAAGATGTTTTCAAGTAATGTGCTAATAAATACTTTCTGTACTCTACTCTTTAATCTCTAGTATTGTTATGGTTCCACACAGTTTTAATTAACGTGTAACGCTAAAGCAAAGCAAGGCCACACTTGAATTCAACTGTAAGATATTCTTAGATGTTCCCAATGCCATCCTTGTCACAGAACAGCTTTCTAGTTGAAATTTGAGCAGAGGACTACTGGTGAAACAAGAGTCAACTGCTGCTTTTGAGGAATTCTCAGTTGACTACTCTGGCAAATCAGAAAGAATTGCAAAACGTCAGGCTAATGCTTTAGGAGAAAGAACTATTTTATGTCTGCAACTTATCCCTATGACACAGCTACAGACTACTACTTATGTTGATGCAGTAAATAGCTAAGTTTGGGGTTGGATTGGTATTTTCATGCTAGGGTTTAGCTTTCAAAGTTTCATTCAGGTGTGGGTCAGGCACAGGACTTCTGGGCACCACAGTGTCTGCTATCCCAACTCTATCTCTGTACCTTAGAGGTGCTAACTGGGGCAGAATCAAAAGCACAAATTTGGAACTTAGTAATACAGGTTTCCCGCCTGCAGTTTGCACTCGTGTGGCTTATGCTACTGGAATGTATCACTAGCATTCTTGCAGTTACAGCCCAGGATACTTTGGGACTGTCTGGAGGGGATTTCTGTAACATGATCTTTGAACAGCTGGTGTCTCAGATTTGCTTTTAAATATTTTAAATGAATACTTTATCAGGCTATGCTGTAAATATTTGAACTAACTACGTAGTGGTGACAAGGGCTTTTCTGTCAGCGGTGAAACCACTTTGCCAACAGGGATGGTAGCTTGAGATTGCTCTGGAAGTGTACTAGTTAGTGGCATGTCTTTGTCGTGTGCTGTGGTCAAATCTGGAGATAACTCTGTGGCCTCATGACAGTGGCCTGCAAACTAGATAAGAAAAAACGCTGTAGAGAGCGGCTTTTGTGGTATGTTAGAGGTACCTCCAAATGAGGTGCTTGCCAAGTGCTTAAAACCACTGAGCACTGAGGTATGTGGTTAAATTTAATGTAGTTGCTCTGAAGTTAATGATGGCTCTCATTGTGCAATTTCACTTCAGCTTCTTGATGTGTGTACTGATGCCTCTAGGCTTTTATTACCCAGCATAATAGCAAGTACAATTAGTAATTAAGTCATGCTTGTGTTTCATACTTGTAGTAACATTGAGTGAAATACCTTGCAATGGAATAACTACTTATTAAAGCTTGAGTGCTGAATGTACTGAATACATCACGTATTATCCAAGTTTAGTTAATAAACCCAGCTGATATTAGAAACAAGTAACTTACTGAAATCCCAGCTTCCAGTCTTTAAGATGAGAAACGTCATCTTTTCTGGTGGGGCAACAATAGCTTATGGCATATATTTTGTAGATGTGTGTTCTTCAACAGCAAACTTGCAGATTTCAATATTCCTCAGACTGTAGGAGGGGTTGCTAACCTTGTTGAGTTTATGGATACAAGCAAGTACAGTATTGTTACGCAAGCAAAATCTTAATGAAGGAGAAACAGTATTTACTGTAAAGTAACTTTTTCTGTGTTACAGGTAAAATATGAGTGCCTTTCTGAAGAAATAAAAATAGGGGATTATTACCTAAGATTGCTACTGGAAGAAGATGAAACTGAAGAGAGTGGAGCAATCAAAAAATCGTGAGACATTATTAAAATCCTCTCTCATTCTCAAGGTCTCTTTTTGTTTTCTTCACTAAAATCTCATCTCTTTCTTAGGTATGAATTCTTCAATGAACTCTACCATCGCTTCTTGCTTACCCCAAAAGTGAATATGAAATGCTTATGTCTGCAAGCATTGGCCATTGTTTATGGAAGATGTCATGAAGAAATAGGACCATTTTCTGATACTAAGTACATTGTTGGGATGTTAGAAAGGGTAAGAATTATTTAAAATTACTTGATACAGTAGTTAACATACAGCTAGTCCAACATATGTTCAGATCCTTCATGTTGCTGTGAAACCTGAGTTTTAGTTTTACAGAACGTGAAGCTGCAACGTGAATACTTTTTTTGCATGCTGTCACCAAGTGTTCCTAGTATCTCCCCTTGATTCAGTTGAAGTTTCATTAAAAAAACTGCTGATCATAAAGGTTATTTCAAACCGGTCTCTTTATATCTGCATTTTGTTGGCCTTAACAGGTTTTCAGGCTGTACAGAAGTAGTGTGAAGGAACTTCATGTTAAGTTATGCCTGACAACTGGTACAGTTTGCAAAAAATACATTTCCATGCAGCCTGAAGAAGGTGTTCCTTGCTAGTGTCAGTATGGGTTTTAGATGCGGCTGTTTTAAGTGAAACTGAACTAATGCAGTCTCTTGTTGTTTTGCCTCGAGTCTTGATAATCTCACCAGAAGTGTGACATCAAAGATTCATTCTGGCTGAAAGCATTCTCTTTTTCCCTTGTATTTGTGTTAACCAGTTCACTGGGGAATCCAAACACTGTCCCTTTAGAACAATAGACTTAACAGAAAAGTGGGTTTGAGTGTCAGACCCAGAGCAACAAAGGTCATGGAGGGCAACAAGGCCTTTCCTCCCCAGTGGCAGAAGGCTGTGTTTATTAGCTGAGCATGAAACTGGACACTTAATAGTCAGCATGAAAGAAGTAAATGGGTCTTTGCAGGTGCAACTTTATTGACTTTTGAAGGTAACTTCTAATACATGCTATCAAATACTAATTTGTTCTTTTCTGCAATAGTGCACGGATAGGCTTGAGCGGGACAGATTGATACTGTTTCTCAACAAGCTAATCCTTAATAAGGTAAGGTGGACAGGTACACTTAACAGTAGTTTACCAGTCTTTCAGCTGTATGAAATGATCTGAACTAGTCTTCCAGGGTTAACCTGAGCAAAAATTCAAGTCTTGAGGAAATCTTAAGACAATGTTTGATACAGCTTTCTGGGATGTGATAGTTGCTGTTTACTGGTGAGAAACCTGAAGGAAACATGTAGATATTGTGGTGATTGTACCAATCTAGTCACTTCAGAGGATGATTTGACTTTTCTCATGGTCACTTCTTACTTGAATAAAACTGTTCAGTACTTGTAACAACTCTTATCTAGAAAATGCTTGTGTTAACTCAGTTCATCCATTAACAGAAAAATGTGAAGGACCTTATGGATTCAAATGGTGTTAGAATCCTTGTAGATCTGCTTACTCTGGCACATCTTCACACAAGCAGAGCTACAGTCCCTCTGCAGGTATGTGGCCTTTGTTTCTTACTACTCATACGTTGCTTTGCTAAAAGGAAAATTCCTAAAAAAACAAACAAACAAAAAGTCCTTTTCACATTTCCTGTAGAAATGATATTTGCACTGAAGCTAAAGCTATTCTTATAAACATCAATTTCTAGAGCAATGTGATTGAGGCGGCACCTGATATGAAGAGGGAGAGTGAGAAAGAATGGTACTTTGGCAATGCTGACAAAGAAAGGAGTGGTCCTTACAGCTTTCAAGAGGTACTGGTCAGCTTCAAACACTCCAACTTGACAAACTGTTTCCATCCTGGTGACTAGATGTGTTTTGGACAGTGAGAGGGAAAACTTGTAAATAATGCTAAACTATATTCTCAAAGTAACTCTCTAAATAAGTAATAAAGCTAGATAAAAGACTTAATGTTGTGCCAAGAGCCACAGTCTTTTTGGTAAGGCTGGCCTACCCTTCCATGCCCCAATTACAGTGCGATTAGTCTGTCAACTTCTACTTCACATTTCCTGACAGAGTTATAAATACATTGGAGTTTCACGCAACTATAGTAGTCTGCCATACAGCAGTTAAAAGCTCGCCTTGACTGTGAATGTTAAGGAGCAAAGGTAGCTCTGAATGCTGAATCAACTGAATTAATCTCTAATCTTGCAATAGATGCAGGAACTATGGAACAGTGGAAAGCTGACTTCAAAAACACGTTGCTGGGCTCAGGGTATGGATGGCTGGCGACCATTACAGGTCATCCCTCAGCTGAAGTGGTGCTTGCTTGCCAGTGGCCAGCCTGTGTTGAATGAGACTGACCTTGCCACACTTGTACTCAACATGCTCATCACAATGTGTGGATATTTTCCCAGCAGGTAAACACTACTTTTCAGCGGAAGTGGTTAACTTTCTCTGGCAAATGCATAAATTCATAAAATCTATCTTAAAGCTTTTCTTAGAAACCAAGTAGTACATTAATGAACTGTATTAAAAAGCCTTTTACGTAGTAGTAATTAATTCTGCAGGCAAATTGAGAGTTTGTAAATGAGACAATACTGATATTGTGAAAGAGACTGCAAGAATGAATGCACAAGCTATGTGTGTTTCTAATGCACAGCGGCGTAGTCTTACTCTTGCAGGCAGGCTCTTGTGTAACTTAAACAAAGCTGCTTTAATGCATGACACTAAACCACACTTACCAAGTCTAACAACAAACTTTGAAGTTAACAAAAAAAGACACTGAATATTATCTCAGTAGCCTGATGCTTATGGTTTAATAAAGTTCTTCATTCTTGAAGAGAAAAGGCATGTGTGTGCTTACTGCTGTGCCACTTCACTTTTTTCAGGGATCAAGACAATGCTATTATAAGACCTCTGCCTAGAGTGAAAAAGCTGTTGTCAGATAGTACTTGCCTTCCTCATATCACTCAGGTAAGCAACTCTTCAAAAATGTATCTAAATGAGTAAAAGTCTGACTTACTCTAACATCTTCCCCGTGTGAATACTTTAAGTGTGACAAACACATCAAATGACATCTGTAACATCCTGCAGATCTCTGTACAAATGGCTGTTTATTTCACTCGGTGGTGTTACAAATTTCACGTTGTTTCAGCCAAATCTCATTAATAAATATTTCCATCTTTGGAGATACTAAAAAGCCATCTGGACATGGTCCTTGACAACCAGCTGTAGGTGACCCTCGTTTTGAGCAGGGGAGTTTGACAAGATAATCTCCAGAGGTCCCTTCCAACTTTAAACATTCTGTGATTTGAACTTGTTATTTTTGGGCTGAAATTCTTGGAAGTTTACTGTCTTGTCCCAATACTGAATTAGTTAAAACCTCCTTTTTGGCTAGGTAACTTGCACTACTCAAGCAGCTAATGTAAGTGCTTGTGTTTTGATTTCAGCTATTACTGACTTTTGATCCTATCCTTGTGGAAAAAGTCGCTATATTGCTTTTTGGCTAGGTAACTTGCACTACTCAAGCAGCTAATGTAAGTGCTTGTGTTTTGATTTCAGCTATTACTGACTTTTGATCCTATCCTTGTGGAAAAAGTCGCTATATTGCTGTTTCATGTCATGCAAGATAACCCTCAGTTACCTCGTTTTTATCTGAGTGGAGTGTTCTTCTTTATCATGATGTACACGGGTTCCAATGTGCTTCCTATTGCAAGGTGAGGAAAAATAATAGCTAAAAAAACCTCTTGATCAGTCATGCTCAGAAGGACTGCTGCTCTAAATGCTCCAGGGAGTGTGGCTTGCTAGAACCAACATGGGTTTGCAAGCAAATGCCCTCTAGAATTGCCTCCACATGGTCTAGTCAGTCACTAAAAAAGTGAATTGCTTATGACGCTACAGGGGGGGAACAAGAGCATGTCAGATCATGTAGTTCTAATAGTACAACTAGGCATGGCTTATTGTGGAACAAATCGTTACAGGCACTAAAGAGTAGTAATATAGGCCACTGATAAGCTAATGTAGCTTTTGATAGTAAGCACCTATCGAAAGTGGAAAAATCTAATAGCCTGTTTTAGTATTGAAGACTAAAACAGTTAAATTGGTCTGTACAGACTGACACAGATGCACTGCACATGCAGGTGGCTATTGCAGTTCATTCCAGTACTCTTCCTCTAAATTCTGTAGTTCATAAAAAGCTATTGTACAATTCCAGTTAAGTCTCTTCTGTAGCAAAACGCATTGGGAAATGATTGTGTGTTTGCATGATGACTCTAGCGTACAGGACTGTCAGCAGTTAGTGTAAGATCATCTTGTTTCATCCCTGCAACGATGATCTAATGGTGCAGGGAGAGGTTTGTAGGGAAAGGTTGTCTGTGTGTCTATCAGCTTTTTTTTGTGTGGAGAAAACAAGCTTTCAGGAATAAGACTTTCAGACTGAAGTGATGAACGTAAGGCAACATTTATAACATGGGAGTGCTTGACTTGGTGGAGTCCCCAAGAGTTTGATGGACTTTGTACGGAGATTCATTCAGTTGTTGCTGTTACTGTTTTATCTCAAAGTAAATGTGTGAGACTTGCCAGCTGGACTATGTTGGTCTGCTTATCTTTTAAGAGTGTCTTAAGTATCAATTAAACAGCAAATAACTGCTGTTTCTCTTCTAGGTTTTTGAAATACACACATACAAAACAAGCTTTCAAGTCTGAAGAAGTGAGTAGATTGCAAAAGTAACTACCTATGTTTCCAAACGGTTTTGCAGACCACCTGTAGTTGTTTTAACAATACTTGATGCTTGTTCTTTTCTAAGTTCTTGAGAGTTAGAATTTAAGAACTTTAAGGGAAAAGGGGGAGGGCTTTTTAGATCTCAAGTTGGTTAGCAAGACTGAATTCAGATTACCTTTGAGATGACAATGTGATCTCTTCTGTAGACAAAAGGTCAAGATATAGTTCAAAGAAGTATACTTGGACATATTCTTCCTGAAGCAATGGTGTGTTATTTAGAAAACTATGAACCAGAAAAATTTTCTGAGATATTCCTTGGAGAATTTGACACTCCAGAAGCAATATGGAGCAATGAAATGAGGTAACTGTTTTCTGTCAGAGGGACAAATAAATCTGAACTACATCTCATGCTGAAGAGGTCTTGTCTTGACATTTCTAAAGAATACCAAAAATACCTGGATTCCATGGTTTCATTACTTCCCTCTGCCTTCTGCAAGGGCAATGCATTGCTCTCTGCTATCAAAAATAACAGGGGTGGGGGGAGTGGAATTGGCAGTGGGAAGGGGAATATTTCCCTGAACGTCTGACAACATGCTTTGTACCTGCCTCTATCATACTTGATTAAGCTCCTTTCATGAGTGGAGACTTCACTATTTATGTGGACTGCTTTATACTTAGTGTACTTGTTTATTACCAGCACCTGTCTAGGAGATATACCTCTAATATTAAAATACATTTTTAGGGTCTCCCAAAAAGTAAAGAGGTGTTGAGGGAGGGTAAAATGCTACTTTACATTGTTTTTAATAAACTAATTTTCATGGCATTGAAATAGCTTTATAACAGAACAGGACTGAATCCTATTCTGAATCCCTTATGAAATGTGGGAAACTACAATGATTTCTTCTGAAAAGATTTTCCTTAGAACACACTTGTAAAGTCACTGAGGATCGAGAACTGCTTGGCAAGTGTTAAACCAAATTTTGTAACTTTTAGGCGTCTTATGATAGAGAAGATTGCTGCTCATCTTGCTGACTTCACCCCACGTCTTCAAAGCAATACAAGAGCGCTCTACCAATACTGTCCTATCCCAGTTATCAACTATCCACAACTGGAAAATGAGCTGTTCTGTAATATTTATTACCTCAAGCATCTTTGTGATACACTCAGATTTCCAGACTGGCCAATTAAAGATCCAGTAAGTAAGAAGTACTTTAGGATTCATTTAGTTCTTGATCTTTAAGAGTCCTAAACGTGGGATTTGTAATAAAAAACAAGGAAATCAGATGCTAGGTTTGTTGCAAGTAACTGATTGATCCTGACTTTCAGTTCATAAGCAAATATGTTAAACACTTCTTTATCTTGAAACAGAATAGTCTTCATGCCACGTAGCAACCACATGTTAAGTATATCCTTCTTGTGGTGACTACTAAAAAGGCAAAATAAAGCATCCAAGAAACCTGAGATAGTGTTTCAATGAACCTCAAGTGATTGGGGGGGCAGGGAGGGAGTCATCACTTTTGGGTTCTTACTTGTCCATGCTGGACAAGAAACCAAGCTAACTTGGTATCAGTACATTAACTGAACTGGTGAGATCTTTTTGATACAAGTCTATAGTCTAGATTTGTCTAACCAGCTTTACTTACTGATAACTGCTTTGTTGCAGTTTTTGTAGTATGGAGATGTGAACTGCATATCATTCTCCCTCTTCTAATGTGACTCTATAGACATTTTAATCTTAAGGTGCTCTAATCTTGAATAAAATACAGCACTGCAGTGAAGCAGTCTTAATTGCTTCCTGACTGGAGGGGGAACCATAATTACTAAAGGTAAAAGGATTAGGCCTTTGAATGTAGGGTGATGGGTGATAAGGATTCATTAATAAAGCAGCACTTGAATAAAGATGATGATGTGTACTGGTGTCAGCATAAATGAAACACTAATAAATTGTAATTATTTAGGTTAAACTGTTGAAGGATACACTAGAAGCTTGGAAGAAGGAGGTAGAAAAGAAGCCACCTACCATGTCAATAGATGATGCTTATGAAGTCCTTAATCTTCCCAAAGGCCAAGGCCAGTAAGTTGTTTTCAGTATTTAAAGTTGTATAACTACATTTACATAAGCTCCATACACTGAACAAACTGAATCTTCCTATCTCAGTACTTGCAACTAATTAGTGGTACCAGTTCAGTTATGTCTAGCACCTAATTCTTTCACAGTGGAAGATTGCTTTATCTAAAAAGAAACAAAGCTTGAAAATCCAACTCCAGTGTTTGAGAGAATAATTGTAAAGTGTTCAGATAAACTGAAACTGAGGAAGAAATGCTTTGAGCTCTGCTGCAAAGCATTCACTAGGCTGTTTTACAGAACAAGCACTAGACTTGACCATAGTGAGCAAAGAATATGGCAGAACTTGAATATGTTTAAAGTGGAACTTGGTTTCTCTAATGATCCTTCTTCCCCCTGCCGAATATTTTCTTTTTTCTTGGTGGTAATATCCTTAGGATTTTTTACCTCTATCTTGCCACTGGTTTCTGACTTCAGGCCACTAGAAGAGAACTGACAGCACTTTGTATTTATCCTTCAAGAACAGTGCACTTATTACAAATCATGAACTACTAACTTTTACCACTTAGAGTTCATTTAGACTCTAAATTAAGAGGATTCAGGGACTTTGAGCACCTTCTGGTTAGTATATTCAGTACAAGAGGTACTAAAATACTTTCTGTTTCTAAAATTTCTTTCTATTCTGTGGCCACATGATTACCCCCATTCAGTGTCACCTGATAAAGCAGGATTTTCAAATTGAAATATGAGAGCTTTGTAGTTGTCACTTAATTGCAGTTACTATTAGTACTACTGTCAGAATACAGGCTTGTTTTCCTGGGTTTTCTTTGTGTTACTTGATATAATGGTACTTGTTTTCTCGTAGGCATGATGAAAGCAAGATCAGGAAAGCTTATTTCAGGCTGGCGCAAAAATATCACCCAGACAAGAATCCAGAAGGCAGGGTATGTGCTACACAAATTTATGGTATTAATAAAGTGGGGACAAATTCAGCTGTTACGTGTATTAAGAATTCTGAAATGCCCACTTACAATTTCTTTCTCCCTTCTAAAAGCTATGCCCTAGATGAATACTAGAATACAGATTAATACTACAGATGAGTAATTTAACTGATGTCAATCAAGGAATGTTAGGATTTCTACAGTAAACTGATGTAATGAGGCCAGACCAACATCTCAAAAAGTGTCTGGTTTAAAGAGTTGCTCAGGACCTAAATAAGCTAATTGCTCCCTTTCAAAGACAGACTGCATCCTCTGCCCATTCTTACAATCAATTAAACTGTACTTACTACTTTTGTCATAGTGGAATCAACTTAGTTTTAGCCTCATGCATATGGCAGAGTTTAGGAGACAAAACTGATCTGCGAACCAGTGTTTGTAAGGTTATTTGGAGTATTTTCTGAAGTGTAATAAGGCAACAAAACTAGTGTTGCAGCTAATAACCTGGAATGCCTTATTTTCCTGCATCTAAACTGATGCTGCCGACTTGCAGTAACTTACAGGGGTTTCTTAGCAACCCTTAAGACTATTCCCATTTATTTCTAGGATATGTTTGAAAAAGTTAATAAAGCATATGAGTTTCTATGCACAAAGTCTGCCAAGGTGATAGATGGGCCAGATCCAGAAAACATAATTTTGATCTTGAAAACTCAAAGCATCCTCTTCAACAGGCATAAGGAAGGTAAGCATGCTGTCTTGGAAGAATGTTTTACGTTCATTTCTTTAGTGGCCATTGTGGTCAGTTTTAATCTCCTATGTTCTTGAGTCTGTGTTCTGTTGATCTAGTTTCTGGCTTGCCACAGCATTATGTAGCTATGGCAAAAAGGCTTCAAAATAGGACTTTTTCTTCCATGAAATAAATTAATCTGCAGTAAAACTTAATTCACAAAAGCATCAATAGCTTTTTGAAAGCTTTCTGCTCCAATAGCAGATAGCAGATAGTGGATATAAATGCGATTGTCTCATTTTTAATAGCCACATAGGTGTAATGTTGCAGAAATTCTGACTAGTGTTAGAGTCTTCTGGTGAGTGTACTGCAACACTACCTCTTTCACAGCCCAGCTGGGAAGGAGGGATATAGCTGGAGTACCCTATCCCTTGGCTCTAGCTACAGTTCCTGGCCGGCAGCTGCTGGCATGTCCAAGTCTTGCAGTCAACAGTGTTTTGCTACATAAGTGTTACATTATAATGGTAAACTAAGAACCTCATATGCAATCATAACTGTCAGTTGTGTGGAAGCAGTGACGTTAGTGTAGACTTATATAAAAGTCAGCTCACAATCGGCTTCATACTGCAAGATGAAATTGTTCTTTAGCACTGCTGAACCCTAAAGGAATGAAAAATATAATTATTTAAAATATGTGATTGCAGTGTCAAACTGGAAGAGGTCCTTATAGGCTTATTGTTAGACAATCCTGGCCTAAGACAGACAGACAAAGCTATACTTGTGTTTCTCTGGAGACAGACAAGCATCATTTGGAAGGCACTAAGTTTGGGGGCTTGCTGAGCTGGAGATAAGTCTTTGTAATCTTAAATGAGTTCTTTCCATGAAGCTCTGTCAGCTTCTAGCATGAGCAGTCTTACGTGATGAGGGGTCAGATTGTGTGGACTGCTCAGTCTTGCTCCAGTTTTCCCAGGTGTTGGCTTTCTTTGATTCCTAGTCCTTATATATCTGATATATCTTCCACTGATAATTATGCAGTGGTTTAAATTTCTTAGACTCTGCATATATGTAAACTCTGATTTTTTTCTTTTTTTTTGGTTCTGTTTTCCTCTCCTTCAGAGTTGAAACCTTACAAGTATGCAGGTTATCCTATGCTGATAAAGACTATTACCATTGAAACATCAGATGACCTTTTGTTTTCCAAAGAATCTCCTCTGTTGCCTGCTGCTACAGAACTTGCTTTCCATACTGTCAATTGTTCAGCATTAAATGCAGAAGAACTGAGAAGAGAAAACGGAATTGAGGTAAATGGAAAGAAACTTACTGAAATAAATTCTTTTAGTCTAACTTTTCCACAGCTAAAAATCCTAGATCCTCAATGCATGGGATATCAGATTCAATTGAGAATCACTTTTGGTCTTGTTGAGACACTTGTCCATTCTTACTGTCTCTTTTCTGGATGCAGTAGGAGAAGCCTCTTGCAGAGTATACCCCTTTCTGGACCTAGGCTTGTCTGTTGAACTGTGGATAAGCAAACTACATATACTGTTTCTCCACTTCTTTACAAAGCTCTCTTGAGAGCTTCTGCGTTCTGTATGTGAAAGAATAGATAAATGTGAACAAGTCACTTGAGCAGAAGGGCTTTTCCTTGCACATATTAGCTCATGTCAGAATGCTGTCAACTCTAAAGCACCGAATGCTAGTACCAGCACTTGCAAGGCATTTTGCCCCCTACAAACAATTTGAGCAGGCGGCAGATTTTGTCCAATGTTTCTCTTCAACCATAAAATACTAGCTGATAAACCCATTTTTAATTTCTGCCAGCCTTTATCAGTTTTTGTTCTGCCTGAATTTATGCATCATCTAATCCTCACAGGTATTGCAAGAAGCATTTAATCGTTGTGTAGCAGTCTTGACTCGTTCTAGTAAACCGGATGACATGTCTGTACAGGTAAGTTGCAGCAACTTTAGCTGATTGTATCAGCTTCTCAGAAGACTACGTATATAATATGATGTACATATAAAATGATAATAAATACAAGTGTGTCTATATAATATCAAATATTGATATAGTATTATACATACTAAAAAATAGGATTGTAAACATGCATTTCCCCTCCCCTTGGAACCAATAAAATATTGGGTTTTGTAGGTATGTGGATATATTAGTAAGTGCTACAGTGTAGCAGCTCAGTTTGAGGAATGCAGAGAGAAGATTACAGAAATGCCTAACATCATTAAGGACCTCTGTAGACTACTGTATTATGGCAAGGTAAGAGCTCCTTTCCTTTGCCTAAATGGGTATTTAAATGTTTAGGGGAATGTTCTGTTTTTAAGGGAAATAGGACAATTGCAGAGACTGATCAAACACTTCTGTAAGATCCCAGATAATCATTATGGCATATAGAACTCTACTGTCTTGTTCTCAACACTTGTATCTGAATCCATTTAGTGGACTGAAAATGCAGTCAGTGTAAAGATTCAGCTACTTTTGCCTTCTAACTGACTTATGGCTAGCCGATTGGTTTACTCTGTACTAAACCAGCAGATAAAAGTACTAGAGCTAGATCTTATGTAAGCAGAGAGACTCCTAAATCAGCATAAACTCTGGGAACAGTATTCAAGAAGTTTTGTTGCCACTTAGCTCTTTAGAACTTACCTCATGTTATATAAATGCTGAATTTTGTCTGAATTGAGAAAAGAAAGCTTGTCTTGGAATTTTCATATGGGGTATGTGAAAGCAGAAGACTATAGGGAAAAAAAAAAGACTATGAAATGAGATTGTAGTAATTGACTACAGGTGCTTGTCTGTTCTTCAGTCCCTGCAGAACACATGTACTGCCATAAAAAGCTCACCTGGGAATCTCTGCTACCTTCTTGAATTGTTCTTCCACCAGTTTACCAATGCTCCTTTCTAATCATATGAAATAATTATTCAAGTACTCTTCCTTTGAAGGGTGCTGACTAATTAGCCATGTTTCTTGCCTGCCAGATGCTTAACTTCAGCTGCCAATGTTGTTCTGTCTAGTTCAGTTTTCATCTCTGTGCTGCTTAGATAGTACTCTAGAACTAGCAAGTTTTGGCTTTAAGCCTTTGTTTGGTAAGGAAGCCAGTTGGCTTTCTTTGATCACAAGTACAAACTTTTTTTCCTTCCTCAGAACATACCACGAGTAGCTTCTCTGGGAGTGGAGTGTGTTAGCTCCTTTGCCTTAGATTACTGGCTACAAACGCACTTGTTCCAAGCTGGAGTTCTCTGGTACTTACTGGGTTACCTCTTCAACTATGACTATACGCTAGAAGAGAGCGGTATTCAGAAAAGTGAAGATTCTAATCACCAGGTAATGTTAACAAGGTGCATGCTTTCAGACACCAATGGTTATTAACAAAATAAGTGTATTCAAATACTTGTTAAAATCATTGAATTACATGAACAATAATGTTAACAGAGCAGTTTTGGAAGGGGATTTTTGTATAGTAGTGTAAATACTGTTGTTTGGGTTTTGGTTTGGGGGGTTTTTTGTTTTAAAGAGTAGCTCATGTTTTGAGTTCAAATGTTAAAGCTGCCAAAACCTGTAGTTTCTAATAGACTTAATGCAAGTGATTTTTATCTACAGTGAACAGTAAAAAAGTAAATTTGTGCTATCAGAAGAAAAAGTCCTTTTCTCTTGAGGCTCAACTGAAGGGGTTGTCTAGTGATACCATGAACTTTCCCGAAATGTCTACTTTAGGACCGTATTTTCCCTTTGCCCCACAGCTATGTAAGTGGCTTCACACTTCCATTTCCTTAAATGGTGACCCTCTAAGTATGGCATTTCTTCCTCAGCTACTGGATGATATGAGCTTTGAACAGTCTATTGTAGTTTAATAACCTTGTATCACTGTCGTAAAAGGCTTATTCTGATATTTGACTGTGCTGGCAGGAACTGTTGTCTGGTCAGAAGCTATTACACTAAATAGCTTCTGTAGCTTTCAGCTCATCTTGCTGCCCCAGTTTTTCCTACTTATCAGTATTCATGTCGAACTGCACTTACTAAGCCCACAAACACAGTGATCATCTTGTGCTGTTCTGCAGCACCTAGTATTTTATTAGACATCAGTGCATAGTTAGTGATGCAGATAAATAGGAATACGAGTTCTGTTAATTCTGGTGCAGAAGTGTTGGACAACTCTTTCTAGCTATTCTAATGTTTCTTCAGTAAGCTTCAGCTTTTTTATAACTGTCTTTGTATTTTTCAGGAGGTAGCAAATAGCCTTGCTAAGCTCAGTCTTCTGGCCTTGAGTCGCCTTGGAGGGTATCTCTCTGAAGAGCAAGCTACACCTGAAAACCCAACGATCAGGAAAAGCTTGGCTGGAATGCTGACACCCTATATTGCAAGGAAACTCGCTGTGGTCAGTCCTACTGAGGTAAGCATCTGTTGGCCAAAACTTTCTCTAGTGATTTATGGAAGGAGTACCTGGTCGCTTCTAAAACACTGAACTCTTAGACCAACCTGATACAGAGAACAGCAGTGCAATTTTTTTTTCTTTGCAGTTGGAGTAACTGCAAGGAAAAGAAACTGTTTCAGCTTCAAACGCTATGGACAGGAACAGTACCCTATAGAATAATATTTGCAAAGAAGTTGAGGTAATTGTTGAAGGCTTAAGGATATAATGATAATGGAGAGCAAAGGCTAAACTACTCTCTTTAATGGTGCCAAGGAAGTCATCTACAAAGAGATGCTGCAGATAGTTGCTGCTCACTGTCAAAAATAGGAGAATATGAAGTAAGTGTGGTTCAAAGCAGAATAAAGAAAAATTAAAATACAGACTGTACTGTACCAAATAACTTACACATAGTTTTTCCAGTATGTGGAAAACTTGACACTTTAAACCTGCTTATGAAATTGGTCTGGTTGTTAATGAGATTGGATTAACTTATATCATGAAACACACTGACTACTGTGCATAATGATCCAGAACTAAGTTGTAAATGTGTTACATAGTGTAAATTCCTTATTTCTTAGACTCTGAAGATGCTTAACAGTAACACAGAGAACCCCTACTTGATCTGGAACAATGGGACAAGAGCTGAATTACTTGAGTTCTTGGAATCTCAACAGGAAAGCATGATTAAGAGAGTAAGATACTCTTTACTTTAAATCCCACTACTATTTTTTTTTAATTATTCTGTGTTTTGGTACAGCTGCTTGTAATATGGTGGTATAGTTAATACAAGTATCCATTGTTGTCTACTCCTAAGTTGCTTTCTTCATTCAGTAGTCTTAAAAAGAAAACAAGAAACCTAAGAGCGTGCTTGTTTATTTCTTGTAATGTTTCAGTCTGTCTTGAGCTTCTGACTTCTAGCAAAAGCTTTAAGTTTTCTGTTCAAGTATTGTCTATTTTATTATTGGGTTACAGTTTTACACTTTCTACAAGATTATTTTCTGCCTGAGCTTGTGCTACTTATCTCTGCTTAAAGGGTGATTGTGACAAGAGCTATGGATCTGACTTTGTCTTCAGTGACCATGCAAAGGAACTTATTGTGGGAGAGATTTTTGTTAGAGTCTACAATGAGGTCCCTACATTCCAACTAGAGGTGAGATGTAGCTAAAACCTTCCTGTTGAAACTAGTATTTGGAATGTTAAATGCAAACACAATGAAGAAAATAAGAAATCTTACGGAAAATTCCTTCAACGTGATCAGTGTGTTATGCTATATCTCTCTATTGGAGTAGAATAAATTAAAAAGAACAGTGAGTTTGTCATAAGATGTGCTGCTTTGGATGGCTTAATGCCTTTTGTCTGCAGTGCAAGCTTGCAAAGAGTCAGGTTTATGCAGTAGTTCCAGGAGATAGTGATTCTGCCTAGTGGCTTTGCTGTCCATCTATATATATATGGACAAACATATACCTTAAGAATGCTGTTGAAGTAGTGGCAGCTTTCTAAGGGTATGTTTAGATATAAATAGGGTTAATGGGCTCCAGATGTTAAAGTGATCAGAGTAGAAAAGTGCTTCCTGTCTGGAAGAAAGGGATATGTGAAATGTAGGAAAAATTATTTGGATAGGCTTTCTTGTAGTGTGAATACTGTTGCATCACACAGCTAAAAATGCTCTCATCTCTAATTTAAAGCTTCCTAAAGCATTTGCTGCAAGCCTCTTGGATTACATAGGCTCACAAGCACAGTACCTTCATACGCTAATGGCAATAACTCAGACTGGGAAAGTAGAGTCCAATCAACATGGAGATCGGTTACGGAGAGTTGAAATGGCCCTGGAGGCTCTGAGAAACGTGATAAAGCACAACCCAGGTAGGCTTAAAAGTGCACTTCCTTGGTAGGCTTTCTTGTGGACAACCGTAAAAAATGCAGACCTCTGTAGTCTTTATCTTCCAGTGAGAAGGAAGCTTGTTTTGCTGGCTAACAGACTTTAGCATTGTTAAGCCATATAGGCTTGCTTCTTCCTGCCGCCCTGCCCCCCAAAAAATTTTAACTAAAATCAGCTAAAAAATTTTAGCTGATTTTTAGACTTCCTTGCATCAAACAAGCAAAAAGGAACCCCATTGAGCTGAGTACTGCATACTAGTAAACACCTAAAAACATGTCAGGGCTTTGCTATAGTGGGAGGAGAAGATGCTCTTGAGAGAGTGAGTAGCTAATACGAGCAAAGATTTATGAGCAGATACCAATGTACAAACTGGAAAAGCCTGAGGCACATGATTAGGATGTTTTCCTACTGTATTATATGGTTCTAAAAGCAGCTCATGTTATTATCATGGCTTCTAATAATAGCTGGTTAGGTTGTTCTCAGACTGGATTATCTGTATTTGGCAATTTGTAACCCTGAAAGCATCTGTTACTGCTGCAGATAGCAACCCTACTCTGAGCTGAGAGAATTGGAAAGAGTGAGTGTATTTGAAGACAAGAAGTACTGATAACTAGTGATACATAAAATAACTGAACTTGCTTAGTTGTCTTGTAAGAATGCAAGTAACTAGGTAGTCCAAGAACTAGCTCAGTTACTTGCCTTAGAGGGAGAAGTATCCTCTGCTTTTGAAATATTGTTGACCCGAGACTTTGTGGAAGCTAGATTAATAGACAGGACTTAATAATCTTCTAGTTCTGTAACCGGTGCTGTCCTGTAGGAGCTGTTAAAACTACTGTGGCAGACTATGTACAGAAATGTAGTCTTTAACAGCTCTCTGTATAGTGAAATATGGGCTTGGGATGGCCTTCAGTGAATGCTTTGGCTAACATGAAGAGAATAACTTATCTGGTCTCTTGCAGGTTCTGAGTGCGAATGCATAGGTCACTTTAAGTTGATATTCTCCCTTCTGCGTGTTCATGGAGCTGGCCAGGTGCAGCAGTTGGCTCTGGAGGTAAAAAAAACTAAACCAACCAACCAAAAACCTCCCTGTCTGGATGCTCTACATAATCAGCGTAAACAAACCTGATTGTGTAACTGTTAAAGTAGTACCCAAGAAGTATCAAGATTGGGGTTCCAAGGTGCCAGTTCGTCCTTGGAGGAACAAGTGATAGCTTCTTGCCTGTGTTTTTGCTCCCTTCTTTCCTGAGGTGACAAAGACAATTTGGTGGCAGGAATAAACACTGTAAATATCAGTTATATTGGCCAGCGAGGTGACTGACTTCATCATACACTGCATTTTCTGGACAGTGTCTTAACAGCTGGAATATAATCAAGTGTTGTTTCTGATCTTTTACAGGTAGTGAACATAGTAACAAGTAACCAAGAATGTGTTAACAACATTGCTGAGGCAATGGTTCTTGCTAACTTACTGGCACTCCTGCATTCCTTACCTTCAAGTATGTAGTATATAATTCTTAGTCTTGCAAGGCAAATGGTTTCTAATTCGGAAATTAATTAGAATGCAGCTGGCTGTACTTACTCCTGAGTTTTAGCATTTCAGTGGGGATGACTAAAAAAAATGTTCTATGTAACCTGTTTGTCTTAAATGTGTGAGCTGGAACATATGAATTGCAGGTATTCAAATTGTGTTTTAATTGCATAGCATTTCACTGACTAATTCTTCTAGGGAATTGAAGTAGTAAACGTCTAATTAAGAAGTTATGCCATACTAGAGTGTATGATTGATTTGACATTCCTTAACTAACTGAATTTAGCCAGAAATCCCTAAGCTTGCAATTGTCATAAGCTTTATTGCACTTTTGATACAGCTTTCTGTTAAGATCAGTTTAGTTAATCTTTGATTAGTTAACAGTCTATATGGCACGAAGTTCTTAGTACTTTTTATTTTGACAGGTCGGCAACTCGTCCTTGAAACTTTGTATGCTTTGACATCTAGCACAAAAATAATTAAAGAGGCCATGGCAAAAGGTATGGTACCACATTGAAAGCAAATGTTTCTGCAACACTGGACTTAAAGTAAATACAGTGGCCAAATCTTACTCTTCCCTTCAGAACGATCAGTGTGGAATTGGTGAATTCATACTACTTGCGACCAGAAAAAAATTTGAATGTTTTCCTATCTCTTCATACAGGTGCTCTAATCTACTTACTAGACATGTTTTGCAACTCAACTCATCCACAGGTCCGAGCCCAAACAGCAGAGCTCTTTGCCAAAATGACTGCAGATAAGCTGGTGGGTCCAAAGGTAAGACTCTGAACAGCTCTTGTTGGAACTCTTATCTTCATATTGCCAGCCTCTTTCTGAAGACGGAATAAAAAAAACTCTTGACTGAAACATTCATGTGAAGACCAATCTGGCTTTTTAAAATAGTTAACTCTTAATATGTGAGCAGGCTTCTAGAAGCAGTTGTATTTATTGTAACTACTATAAGCAGTTTGGTTTCCACTTGTGATGACTTTAACATTAGATACCTAGGTTTCAGACCTGTCATTGGCTATAGCTATTTAAAATAGCACTATTTTATTTTGTGGTGGTGTGTTCTAGCAGTTGGTATTATGGCACTACAAATAATTGGACTTCCTGGAGTTCTCTATTTTTCTGTCAGTTATTTTGACTTATGGTATACTAAATGTCAATTCTGTTCATCCTTTCTAGGTTAGAATTACACTAATGAAATTTTTACCTGGAGTCTTCATGGATGCCATGAGGGACAACCCTGAAGCTGCTGTTCATATCTTTGAGGGAACTCATGAAAATCCTGAGTTAATTTGGAATGACAACTCCAGGGAGAGAGTATCAACAACAGTTCGAGAAATGATGCTTGAGTACGTGGAGACCTACTGACTAAGTATTTCCTTAACTGAGACACCCTTTAGTGGCAGTAAACCAGATTTGCTGTAGAAGAAGTGTCAGACAGCTCTGCCTGTATAAAGAAGAATCCTTGCAAGCCAGACTTCAGTGAAAAGAAACTTGTTCACTGTTTGTATATTTTACCTGTAACTCAGTGACAAGTGCAGTTTGTGCACAATCCAGGTATTTGCTCACTGCTATAAGATTTGGGAGGGGGTTACAGTGAGGAGAAAATGGGGTTTAGAAACTGGAACTACTTCACAGTGATGGAGGGAGACTGAGGTGTCAAGTAGGGAAGACGACTGCTTTTACTGCTCGTTAAAACTTACTTTCTTTTTAAAGGCACTTTAAACTTCAGAGGGACAACCCTGACACTAACTGGAAGGTAAAAGTATACTGTTTCTGCTTTGGGTGTGCCCAGGGAGACTATAAACCAGCTGATAATATATGCATGTATGTAACTGACAGGCTTTCCTGTTAAAGTACTGACAGGAACTCACTGCTGTGCCAACATAACTGTTTTCATATTGAATTGATGCTTTTGTTACTACTTGTACCTTGAAATCAGATACTTTATTGGCAGTGGTTTTGCCAGTAATACTCTGAATTTTCTGATAGTTGAGGTCATTCTAAAACTTATCAAAAGTCAGCAACAAAGGAGAATACTGGTTTGCTGGAAAAAGTCCTGACACTTATTACTATTAGTAAACTTGCTCTTGTAAATGTTCAGGAACATTAGTAAGCCACTGAGTCTCAAAAATGATTGTCCTGAGCCATTCCATCACATCAGGTCAATCAGTGGGATGTTTGTCTGTAGTATTTCTCAATATCTGTGAAGGGCCAGGCATGACTTCCTCCCAACAGTGGTCTAGTTTAACATTAAAACAACTTCTAAACACATGCTATGGCTATACACATGGATGGCTATTTTGATGCAGGTGTAAACTATAAACTTCCCTAGGTTAATGGTGAGAAACCTTCCCCTGAAGTGTGCAAGAAAGAAAGAAAAGGTCTGTTTTATCAGCCTTGTTGCTGGTACTTCTCTTGAACTAGTGTTTACAACTATACTAGTGGTAGACTCAGTTACTTGTGTTCTTTGAAAGAAAAGTCAAGTCCACTGTAGTAGTACTGCCTGCATTGTTCTTTGTACTCTCACTTCTTACCTCATGTTTCTTCAAGACAAAGTGTTTGCTGATCTTGCACAGCTCTGTTTTGGAGAATAGTTAGTTCAGTGACCATTACCACTTAGAGTTGTGATGTTAGAGAAACAATTACAGCTCTCACAAATACCCTTGCCAATAACTGCTTCTACTTTACAATTCAACAGCTGCCTGAAGACTTTGCTGTGGCGTATGGTGAGGCAGAAGGTGAACTTTCAGTGGGGGGAGTCTTCTTAAGGATTTTTATTGCCCAGCCGGCCTGGGTTTTACGGAAACCAAGAGAATTTCTCATTGCACTGTTGGAAAAGTTTACTGAGCTACTGGAGAAAAATAACCCCCATGTAAGATGATATTTCCAATTCTGCTCTTTAAATTTATTTAGCAGTCTTAAGCTTCTAGTCTTTTAGTATCTCATTAACTTTGATTCTTGCACTTTCTTCCCAATATGAATGATTTTTTTGTCTGCTTTCTGACTCTGTAAAAGTATGTAAAAGCATGTAGATATGTTTAGGCAACTTCTGGACATGAGTCAGTGCTTTTAAAGTCCCTGAAACCACAGAACTAGCTTCAATAAGTCTTAGAGGCTTATTTTGTGGTAGAGATGAGGCTTAACAAATGAAGTGTCTTTAATTACATGACTGACCAACCTAAGATGATGCACTTGTTCTACACTGCCTAAAAATTCTCAGCTCTTGACACTTCTAGCGTCCTGCAACACTAACTTCCCACTCTGGTGTAAATTACATGACCCATACAAGGCTGCCACCTAATAATTAGTGTAATGCAGTAGAACTAATGTGTTACAGTTTGAATGAGAACAATGTTCAAGTCAGTAACTTGATATTACTAATAACTGAATTTTAAACAGTGTTCGGACAGATTCTGTGTTAGACTTGCAGGGAGGCAACTAACTTGCACATTGAATAAAACAGACATCTTTGTAATAAAGATGTGATAGAGTTTGTATAGGCATGGAGAATACAGCACGTGTGGTGAGTGCTGCTGCCCAGGCTGCAGAACCCGTTAAGGTGTTGAGGTGGTCAGCCTAAACATCCATGCTATCATGCTTCCACTGAGCAAGGTAGCACATGTGCTGCTGTGCATGCAGAGGCTGCAGCCAGTCACTGGCTTCTCTAGATACTGGAAATAGAGCTTAGAAACTTCTCTGTGATCTGTGTTCATGAAACTAGTGAATGTCTGCTGCTATTGGAGCTGATCACATTCTTCTAAACTTGTGGTTTTAACAGTTTCAAAGCAAAGTGACATGATAAAAGCGTTAAGGGAAAAAAAAAAAATCTATCATGCAGAGCAAGTGAGAAATGTTACTATTATGGTGATATATAAGGCTTTACTGAGTTATATTTTCTGTTGGTTTTTGGTTTTCTGCAGGGGGAAACTTTAGAAACCATTACCACAGCAACTGTGTGCCTGTTCAGTGCCCAGCCTCAGCTAGCTGATCAAGTTCCTCCGCTTGGTCATCTTCACAAGATAATCCAAGCTATGAATCACAAGAACAATGCCATTCCTAAAAGTGCCATTCGTGTCATGCACATACTGTCTGACAATGAGGTACTGAATCACTTAAGTGCTCAAGCGAGAAAAAAGCATAACTGGATTGTTTGATAGTGTTCCTAGAAGGGCATTATTCTGACTGTAAATACTGTGTACCAGCTGAGCAGGGACTTATAGCTAATTAAAGGGGAATTGATAGTTGAAAGACACTGAGAAATTTATGGTCTTGGCTGACTATATCTGCTATAACGGTCAAGCTTAGCATAAAATACTCTGGATGTTTCTGTCTCCCTGTAGCTTTGCGTTCGAGCAATGGCATCGCTAGAGACCATTAGCCCTCTCATGAATGGAATGAAAAAGAGATCAGATATAATTGGTGTAGCTTGTGAAGCACTTAATCGAATGTTTCAGAAGGAACAAAACGACTTAGTAGCCCAAGTAAGTAGTATATTCTCAGTCTGTAAAAATGTGGTATTTTTCTATTTGGCTATCTAATCTGCTCATAAGAACAGAGGTACCATTCAACTTCAGTGTCCAGGAGGCTTCCCAGAAGCCATCTAACTAATGCTTTTCATGTTGGAGAAGTCGAAGTCAGTCCTTCATCCAAAATGTGGATCTGTTCAAGGATGCTACCTGAGCATTGCAGCTTAATGCATGGGATACTGTTGTCTTGTGTCTGCTGAGAAAGCACAACATAGGAATGCCAGCTAATTCAACTGAGTTTACACCTGGACTGTATCTTTGCTTTCTCTTGTATGTATTTATAAAGCTCAGGAAAAATTGACCAGCTAAACACACTTAGTAATAGTTGTTGGTACTTTTGGTTCACACTAATGCTAGCAATGTAAAACATCTGTATGGAACTTCCTAGTCCTTGTTAAGACAACTCATTTGAGCATGTTTGTAGGCTTTGAAAGCAGATTTGGTCCCTTACCTTCTAAAGCTGCTTGAAGGTATTGGTCTCGAGAACCTGGAAAGCCCATCTGCAACAAAAGCTCAGATTGTTAAAGCTCTGAAATCCATGTCTCGCAGCCTGCAGTACGGAGAACAGGTAAGTACTGACAAGTCCTTAACTGCGCTTTGTACGCTTGGAAGATCAAACACTGAACAAACTCTTGTTTAATCTTATGGCTGGCACGTGCATTATTCCACCTAGAATGTTAACGTCATGTAATTACAAAATCATTATCATGGATTGGAATGTCTCCATCTCTTGTGGAGAAGTCACTGGTTCAATACATGTGAAGAGCACTAGTGAAAAAAGACAAATTCCAAGTGCAGAAATGTTCTATAAGCTCGTAGGCTTCTACTGACAACTCTTCAGAACTTCTGTTAGAAATGTAAATGCCTTTTTTGTTTCCTGGATAAATACTGTTGTAGACAACTGTAGTGGTGTTATGGATGTATATTCAAGTTGGTAAAACCTGTCCCAGTAACTGTGCTAGTTCTTGGTGCCTTTCTCTTACCCTTGTGTTGAAAACTTTCTCAAAGGGAGGGAAACTGGGGATAGGTCTTTCCTCCAAGTTGGCCCTATCTTGCGTTAGTACAGGAAGAGTCCTGTTTTACCTTGGCTCTACATGCATGGCAAGTGGCTGCTTGCAGGGCTGCTCTTCCTTGTCGCCTAACTGGGGAATGAGGGAGAAAATCAAGCTGCTAAACAACTTAATTCTTTATGAGCCTTCTGCATTACGTGTTCAGCTGCACAATTCAAACAGACAAGCAAGTTGCAACAGGCTCTTTGGAAATGTGCAATTCTGTATTGCAGCCTAAACTACTGCCATGCTACTTAGTAATCCCTTCAGAATGGTTTGGTTCTAGAAAATGAGTTTGTTCCCCTAGACCGTTACAAATGTCACTTGCTCACTGTGTTAATCTCTTCAAATACTGTAGGTAAATGAAATTCTCTCTCGTTCTTCTGTGTGGAGTGCCTTCAAGGATCAGAAACATGACTTGTTCATTTCTGAGACGCAAACAGCAGGATACCTCACAGGTTAGCAGCCCTTTCCTATTTATGTTCCAAATCGTACTGAACTGTTACTTAATTGTCGGACTTGACTCTGGAGATAAGTGTTTATCCTCGGGATCTAGTGCCATCATGTGGCCTAAACATTCAATGCTGTAAAAATACAGTAAGTTTTTTTTTAAAACACTTACCAAAAGCCAAACTTTTTTTTTTTTTTGAGAGAATGTATTTTTCTAAGTAGTCTTTGCTGTAGCTACTTCTAAAATACCAGAGCAATGGAATCTGGACACTGGCAAGTCTTGCAAGTAGCCTGTAGTGATAAAGCAGAGATGTAATTGGAACTAATGAATGACAGTAACTTTCCATGCTTTCTGAGGATCAGTCTACTTTAGTTCTAGAAAAAATTGTTTTCCAAGGTTGGGACAGGAGGAGTAAACGTTCTTCAAAATTACTTAGACGTTGTCTGTATTAATTGCTATGTGAATTATGCCGCTTTAGCGTTAGGCCTGTAGTTGTAATATTGGAACAGTCTGAACGTTAACAGCTTGGAGTGTGAGGCCATGGTCCCGTCAGACTCGGTGCGCAGGGCCCTTCTCTGGTGGGAATGGCCTCATGCCCGCACGTGGAGCTTGCGTCGTATACTTGAATGCAGCTGTGGTGCACCCTGGGTGGGTCCCTGGCTGGTGCCACCAAGACTGAAATGACACCCAAGGGGTGCCACCTCCGTCCCACTAGCAGTGCAGAAGAGCATTCTAGCTGTGCGTGCTGTGTGCTGTGCACACACAAAGGGTAGCAGCTGATGTGAACTTCCTTGCTGGTAAGGGCACGGTGTGGACGTAATCGTAGAACAGTTATGGCGCAGCAAATCAAATTCTGGTTCTTCCTCCACTCGTGTGCAGCGCTTGATAGACACGTCTTTTAATGACTACATTCTGCTGTATCACAGTCCAAAACTGCACCACGTTACTTGCTATATCTGAAAATATTTTATGTAATGACATTGTAGCAAACTCTGTATAAAAGCAGTGCATGACGAAAACTTCTGACTCCTCAATAGCCATCAGCTGAACAATCATTTGGTCTTTAAAAGCTTGGGTTCCCAGATAAGGTTTTAAAGCCCTTTGTGACGGGTCAGTATGAACGCTTCCATGTGCCGCATGGAACTTTCTCATCTAACCCAATATAGGAATCTTGGTAAAGCTTTTGAGCGTAACTGAATTAATGAGGTATAAATCAGATGGCCATATAAACAGGAAAGCTTTTCTTGCAAGATATTAGCATGTACTTTGAGAAATGAAGCTAGAGCTTTTCAAGTCAGGAATTAAGCATCTGCTTCTAGAATGTCTAGTATTTTGAGAGTAGGTATATTGCAATGCTTGATGCGTTTTTCCACACAGGAGAGACTTGGTGCTTTAGCTCTGAACAGGAGTTTTCTGTTCATTGCCCCATTTAATGCCACTTTGACAAAGAATGCTTGAACACTTGATTCAGTTGGTACTGAATTTCCTTGGTATTTCATAAATACTATGAATTAGAAATACGAAGTAAATGCTGGCCGATTACGGGCTAAGAACTGAAACTATACCAGATGTTGTCAGGCTTGAGACTGAGGTCAATGTAGCTATCCAATTGCCTTAAGGCCTGTGCTGCATTTAAATTGCCTAATGTTTAAGTGCTTGCAAATGTAGAACAAAGATGCTGTACAAATGCAAAGTATTAATGGAAACCAAACGACAAGCTTTATTTTTAACCTGCCTTATCTTGTATTCTGCCTTATGTCTTGCTTCAAATTGCTTTGCTCTTTGCACTCCCTTGAAACTTCCCTTGCTTATTTCTCTTCCCTCAGGTGTCTCTTCTCCTTCCCTTCTAACTGGCAGCAGTCCCCTTCACCTGAGAAGTGGGCTTTAGATCTGCTCTGCCAGGCAGCTTGCTAACTTCTGTGTAGCTCTCTAAAGCAGGTAGATACCATTTTGCAAAATGCACGCTGCACTCACTGCATTCCAAGTAACAGATACATGTCACAGAACTGTAACAAATGTGTGGTCCCGAACTGCAAAACGCCGATAGACTTGCTGCCTTCAAGCACACAGCAGCAGCAAACTAACAACTGCAGTGGCTGATACTTACTGGTACTACAGATGAGCTAAACTTCTGAAGTATGTTAGGAATCCTCTGTAATGGAAAAGTTTTAAGGACGAGAGAACAAGGGGAATTTTTGCGCTAGGACGTGTAAAAGTGGCTCTGGCTCTTGGCCGATGCCACCGATGGGCTTCCCCTTCTGAAGCCAGGCAGCTGTGTTTACCAAGGGCACTGCTTGCTTTGCTCCCTTGCTTGCAGTAGTGGTGTGGGACTGTTTGCAAGGAGACAAACCATGCGCTGACGTTCTGGCTCCAGGCTGTAGGGTGATTAGGGAGGGCGGGCCATGAAGGGATAGCAAATCTGGGAGAAATCAGTGAGGACGACTTAAGGGGAGGGAGAGTAAATGACCCAGCAGAACTTACCACGTTGAAGATTAGCAGTGTAGGTTGAAAGTCTAATACCAGGTTGACCACTGTATTGATGCAGGAACACCTTGCGGGTTGGCAGTTTTCTACAATCATTAATCTCATAAGAGTTGCTGTTGAAACACTTCATGCTGCAACATGAGGGGTTTTTTTATTGCATTTGTTGAAAGTTTCTATATGACTAAATTTTAAACTCCCAAGCTTTAGGGGGAGAGGGGCTCTGTCTGCAGTGCAAAACTGACTGCCCCTATAATAATTGACATAGAGAACTCCTTACCATTAATAAATGTCTTGGATACAGAGCTTGTGTATCCCAAGAATGCTGTTACTTTTTCTAACTGAAGGCACAAAGAGCTGCCTAGACAAGCACAAGGTAATTCTGCTTGTTCACGGGGCAGCCCGTTGAGTTTCCTTTAAATATGCAGCTGGAAAAACCTTTGTGACACTGAAAGTGTTAAGCGTGGAGCCCGGTAGTGGAATGCATGCCCGAACTCACTTCACTTCTGCAGCAGGTCTTTTCCTTAGCAGAGGAAGGTCGCCCCCTCTTTACTGCCACTTCCGTGGTGGAAGGTGAGATGGATGATGCTGGTGGTTGGGGTTCTTTTGTAACTTACTTGGCACATCAGAATAAAAAATGCTGAGCAAGTCTGAGAACGGTCTTTACAAGCTACTCTTAGTGGACTAAGATGCCTTAATTCCTAGTGTTCGTAGATTCCAAAGAATCTAAATGAAAATGATGTCAGGTTGACTTTGATGCATTTGAGTGTTACCAGAGGGTATAAAGCTGTTCGGTCACTCTTTAGAATCAAAACTAATTGCCAATATCGTTTTCTTCCTGAAAGGCCCTGGAGTTGCTGGTTACCTTACTGCAGGGACGACATCGTCTGTAATGCCCAACGTACCACCCCCGGTAGACAACGAAGTGGGAGATGTCAGCTGAGGACTGGAAATTCTTGTGAAAGAGACAGAAAGGCAGACTGGCCAGTGATGAGGAACGGCACTTTCCTCCAACATGCTGAAGTGAACTTACTGCCTTTCCAAGTGTTTAATGACAGTGTTATTCCTTTTTCTATGACTGTTGGTTTTTTGGGGTTGTTTTCTTTTTTTAAGCAAAAAGTCAGTGATTCTAACTATCACACTGTAACACAAGAAAGCACTCTGTGGATCAGCTGAAATGGGTACACAAGAATTTTTTTCTTGTTGTACGTAAGCACATTTTGTTCCTTTGTATTTGTTTACAAGACTGTGAATCAAACTTTCCTAGTTTTTATATTTTATGAATTAGCATGACTGGAGTTGAGCTACAGTCTAGAGGAATTGGGCTAAAATCACTTTGACCTCACCGCCCCCCTGCTAAAAGGGCATCCCTTCTTTTCCCAGTCTGTGATCACTCCCATTGAACATGACTTGCAAAGGGTTTGTCCCAGCACCAGTTCACTGATGTCCTTAATCATTAACATTATCTTCTTCCTGAGATCAAACAGCATTAGACATTTGTATGTATAACTGGCTTGACCAAATTGACAAAGCTTCAGCAAAAAAAACTTAAAGTTGACATGTTATGTAAGAAATTAGTGTAATTGTGAAATGTTCTATACACTATCCAGTATATAAAAACTTTCTATATTGAGTGTACATTATACAGATCATTCATATGTACATAAAATTTTAAAATAAAGGGAATTAAGAGCCTTGTTAATGATATAAAGGTGGTGTTCTTATGTAACTCGCTCTTTGAAGGTGTGCGAAACAAAGGCAGTCAGGGACCTTAATTTGAGTGTGGTGAATTAGGGTTCCTGGGCATTCTTGCTTGGAAAAACATGTTGTGCAGGTTTTGACAGCCTGGAGCAGGTAGTGGTACAGTGCAGGCTGCTTTATATTTGAAATGCACTTTGGCCACTGACTTGCTGACATTCTCAACTTCCTAGGAAACATTCTTGGCTGGAAGCAAGGGGAAACCAAGATGGATGGAAATATAAACAACAATAATTACTGCTTTCTCAAAAGAGACTATAATCTTATTTTTAGGTATAGTGAATTGATGTGAGGTAAGAAACTTATTTGTGGAAAGCTTCCGGTTCTAGGTACTCTGAAACCTGTACCACCCTGACCAACTTCAGCAGCCTTTGCTGGAACACCCTTCAGGCAAACGCCTGGCTGTCGGCTCCAGGACAGAACTGGCTGCAGTCTCATCCTGAAGACTGAGCCAAACAGGGTGCCTTCTCCCCAAGCTCCAACACTATGCTAGGGTGGTTTGTTTGTTCATGCAACAAGTAAACAGTTGAAAAGCAACTGTCCTACCTTTATAGGAAGTAGAACTACCAGTGGTGCAGTGTGGTGTGATCTGCCTGGTTCTGTTACTGTAGGAACAAGTTCTCTTGTAACTAACTCATGTGGAAGAGGACTGTCAAAGAAGCAGAGCTGAGGTTGCAAAGGTGGATTGGGCATAAATGGCAGAGCCTCTCTGGGCAGCAGAGGCCATGAACTGCTCTGTGCCAGTCACTGCTGGCTCCAGCCAAAACTTCAGCTCCTCAGAGGGGAAGGTGCCACCTAGGCTTAGGCGTATTTAAGAAAGGGTGGGAGCAGCTAGGGCCGGGAGAGGGGGAGGCTTGTGAGGATGCACAGAAGGAGACGCAAAAGGAAGATGCAAGGGAAGACAAAAGGGGCACTTACAAGGAAAAACACAAGGAGGTGCGTTCGGAGAAACAAAGCAAAGGAGTAAGCAGCAAGGAGTGACAGCCACACAGCTACACGCTGCCCCAGCCTCACGTGGGCAGAGCAGGGGGAAGGATGGAGTGTATGTAGCCTTAGTGAAAAGGAGGGCAGCTGAGAGCAGGAACTGGGGAGGAGAGGGTTGGACTGAGGCTGAGCTTTGGAAAGGGAAAAGAAAGGCATTACCCTAAGTGTTTAATTGCCATTTAACCAATAATTAAAATTTTATTGTAGCTTGCAATAAACTAAATTGGGTGAACTGCTGAGTCAAAACTGCTTTGCCTACAATAAAAGGATAAAGAGGGCTTTGGCTCAGAGCAAATAAAGCACTTTAGGCCTGTTAGAAAATAAATTTTATTTAGTGTTACAAAGAACCCAGACAAATTCTGGTTTTTACATGGCATTCTGCAAATTTTTAAAAGCAAGCCTCTGATTATTAAATGTAATAATCACAACTAAAGAGTGAGAGAATATGTATTGCTTCAAGCAAGGATCAAATTTTTGTATTCATCACCTTAAACAACACTATTGCATAGAACAAAATCTTTCCTAAATCATCTATCCATTTAAGATGGCTTTATGCTGACATTAGATTTTTGCAGTTAGCTGCTTTGACTGAGCAAGCAGTTCCCACCTTGCAATTGTTGAGAGATGAACTTCATCAGGCCCATCAGCCAGGCGCAAGGTCCGTATATAGGCAAACCTGTGTCGGAAGAGCTGAATTAGGGGTAGATTTCTAATCCTGCCACAGCAGCAAGCCAGTCTCCACAGCAGGAGTTCTCGGCACTATTTTTGCTATAGCCATCCTTTTAACAATGGTCTCTTTGAAAAGAGCTATCACACAGGAGATATTGCAGCAAAATCATCCTGGCAGGCTTGAGATGTGTGGGCTGGGAGTTCAGGCAGCTTGCTTCTTGCCAAGGCCATAAGGGATAAGACTGAGCTTTAGGAACAGATTCTCTATGCTGCTGGTAAGAACTATTTTAGGTCCAGTGCCAGCTTTTTTTTTTTCCTTTGTAATGGTAAAGCAATGGATGTGCATTGGAATTGAATTATAAAAGTACTTGGTTTAAGTTTTATAGCTTAAAGGCATAATGGACCATTTATTTTGGGCTACCTGAGGTGAAACAGCATGTACTGGGCATTATAAAATTATCTTAAAAGGAATGCTTAGAATCTACAGTTAAGTCTCCCTTACTCACATTGAAGCCAAAGGAAAATCCTGGGAAACTCCAGCTCCACCACACACTTGGATTGCACAGTCAATCACTTTAAGTACAGCTCGAGGGACAACCACTTTGGTCATGGCTACCTGCAGTTAGAAGAGAACTCGTGTTATCAGTAATAGTTTCATAAACAACTGAAAATGTTTATCTAACAGTTCTACTGAAGATTGGTATCTCACACTACATTCCTTCCTCTTTGGATTGGATGAGAGTGCTGCTGTTCCTGTTCCCTGGGTAACATAAAACTGTTTCCAGGAGAGACAGTCTCCCAAAACTCTCTCATTGTGTCGAGACAAACAAGCAATGCTTGAACTTCTTTAATTTTTAAAAACGTTATCAGCTTGATCTCAAAGTTTTTAACTTCTTTCTCCAATCTCATGACAATCAAAAGCACATCTTAAGGCCATCTATCTTCAACATGAAGTTACACTCTACAATTAGAAATATAACTTTTAGCAATGCTTTAGTTTATATTTCAACTTGTTGAATGCACAGGTATTGCATCCCCAAATCCTGGCCTAAGGCTGGCAAAGAAATATTTACCTCTTTTCTTGCTTTTCTATTGCCCAACATGTCGATCTTGCTGGCTGTTTTGAGCGTAAGCAGCCGAGCCTGTTCGATGCTAAGGCGGCATTCAGCAATCCAGTGGGCAACAACTTCCTGTGGAAACCAGAGCCAACAAGCAGAAAGTCAGTCAGTGCCTCCCAGCGTGTCTGAGTAAACCTGCCCTAAGGAAGATGCCCCTGTATCTCAGCATGTGCATGTTCACTCATTTAGTGACACCCTTGTGCAAATTAAAGCTAGTTTGATGTATGTAATCTTGGGGGGGGTGCAGGGGGGAGGGAAGAAAACACTTGGCTGACAGAAATACTGAAGCTAGAGCAGGTCTTTTCCTGATTCCAGCGTACTCATTTCCTGGTCAGACCCACTGCCTGCTAGTCATTTTCCTGAAGCCCTTCAAAGCCTGCTTGCCTTTACCCTACTACCAGGACTCACAGCCATCTTTCTGTGTAATGTACCCCAGTGTACAAAAATTGGGGTGGGGTGTGTGTGAAAGAGGAGAGGAATAGGTTCTATTTTGCTTAAACTATTGATGGTGGTGTGTTACACATCCAGGCAAACAGCTGCAGGGTGGTGCCTATTGCATCTGTCTGTTCACATCGATGATAAATTAATAGCTCCCTTGAGCCAAATGAAGTTCCGGTCTTGGCAGCCTTTCCCTGCTCCTCTTGGCTAATTCCCCTCTGCAGCCAACAGACCACAGTAGGGGGGGAAAAAAAAATGTTCCTGTGATGCTTGTCAATGCAAAAGCTGTTTGGAGCCTAAGCCAGTGTCGGGCACACACTCCTGCCTGGAGCATGGAAGTTGCAGCCTTGGCAGCTGCAGGAGGCATGAGCAAACGTGCCGCACTTGCTTCAGTGCAAAGTCTGGGGGCTCAGCTCATGCCAGCAAAGGTGAGCTGAACCTGGGTGGAGGTGTTCAGACACGCTCTTCTGCTGACAGCTCCCCGGGGTTGTAACTAACTGCCATGCGGGCAGTGGTGACAGTCAGCCTGCTACCCAAGACAGCCAACAGCTTCACCTCTTCCTTAGCTATCGCAGAGCTGTGAAGAACCTACGCTGGCTGTGTAGCTGGCCTCCAGGTCATGCCTGTGGCTTCATCAAACACAGGTTTTACTTTAATGAGTTTCTGAGAAATAGAGTGCACCTCATCCAACTCTTATTAATTCTAGGTTATGGTCGTGAATGGAAGTTTGGCAATGACATGACTGGAAAATGGATATGTAAGATTATTTCCTCTGGATCTGTACAAACAATTTTTTATAACCTGTGCCAGACACTAATTCAGTTTCCTCTTTCCATTGCCTTTACTTGTTTTTTCCAATAAAGTCATCCTATCTGTTGGATAAGACTGAGGAACACTTGAAATGTGATAGGCGAACTACTAAATGCTGATGGTTCCTACAAAAAGCAGACTGTTGTCTTTTTGTTATTCTAGCAAGCTCTCTCTCACGAAACAGTATTTCAATTCCAGAGCAAGATAAGACCAAAAATCCCCATATGGCCTTGGTTTGGTCTGTACTTTCATAAGTAAGTACAAATAATTGATCAGAGAAGTAAAATTTTTAGACAAATTTAGACCCTTGAGCATCACCGGTAATCATGAACAGAGATGTCTAGGTGACAAATTCAATATACAAAAATGGTGAATTCAGATTGTAACTACAGAAACATATGCTGTATGCCAGAAAAAATACCTGTCCCAATTGATCAGTGAAAGCAGAGAAAAAACCACGGTGACAAAAATCTGTATTCAAATCCAGCACAGGATCTCCAATTCATGGCAAGGGGAAAAAAAATCTCAGGTTATAGTGAAAAATGGGAGCCTCGCCATGTGATTTTTTTCTGTTGCCAACTGAAGTGTTATGAATAGGAATTCAAGGTTAGGGCACATCTATTGCAATGTCCATTATCAGAGTCACAAGGTTCTGTGTGGGCAAAACAAAGGGTGATGTCTGGAGCATGTTAATTGAGACAAAGAGGGAACATGCTTACGTGGTGATACAGTTTCTTCCCAAAAGTCTCTCTCTGTGCTGCACGCTGGCACATTATCTGTAAAGCAGTTTCAGCCGCACCAATGGACCTCATGCAGTGATGAATACGGCCTGGCCCAAGCCGACCTTGAGCTATCTCAAACCCCCTGCCCTCACCTGGTTGGAAAGAAAAACAGGCACATGTAGACTCCTTGATTCCCACTTGAAATGATCCATGGCACTGAGCAGAAGTGACCTCATAGCACCAGAGCTAGAAGCAAGCTTCTTAAAAGCTTATTTTGCAGAACTGTTTCTTGTTTACTCCAACTAGATCTATATTGACACACTGTTAATAATACTTACAGCACAAAGGACACTCAGATGTTTTCTGAGAGGGTTTGTTTTACCTGTTTTAATTTAAATATTGTTAATCTTACATTGAAAATATATCTGTGAGATTTGGTAGGAGAATTTGAGGGAAGACTTTGAGGTTTCCAGGTCCTAGGGCTACTCAAGAGAGAAAGCTCTTCCAGGGAAATAAAAATAGCAGAGAGGAAATACTATAAATTCTGATTTCTTCCAAGTGAGAGAAGTAGAGCAAAGTTCTCCCTGCAGAAGGTCACAGTGCTGGCCTGCTTATTCTTTCATTTTATTTTCAGTTCTGCTAAGTCTGCAGACACCCAGGCTTGGATGGCCATGGACTACAGCGGAATGCTCTTTTTAAAAGAATCTGTAAAGTCTATGAAAACTGGTTTTGGGGAAAGAATGCCACTAACAGTTTCTGCCTTGCTCTGCCTCAGGGAAGTGATTTTCGCATGACAGCTACAGCTGCCCTGCTTCCTTCAATCACCTTTCTGCTCTAAACAAGTTATATTCAAGCAGCAGGTAGACCACTAAAGGAAGGGTAGGCTCCCTCTTACACGTGTTTGAGACCCTGGCTCAACCGACCATAGCTGGACACACCTCACCTAAGGAGTCCCCCATAAGCTGTTTACGATAACTTACGGTGATTTATAAAATAAACCACTATTTCCTAAAACTTTGTTTATTGCTCTATGTATTAAAAAGGAACTAATGCTGAAACTCACCCAGTATTATACTGGAGACAGGTACTCGCACATCAGTAAAGTGTATCTCAAAATGTCCTCCATGGATCTCATCTACAGGCATAGAAAAAACACAACAGCAGGGTAAAACGAAGGAAAATAAAAATACAGGTCTTCAATTCCTAATCCTTTTTCTGTATATGCATTTTACTGATTCATTTCATATACAATATTTATTAGTATTACCACAACTCCTGAGAGTGCTAAAAATTAATACACATATAGCTGATAAATATCATGTACCCAGGTAGCCAAACACTGAGAGGGGTCTTATCAGCTTCAGCCCTGGAGTGTCCATGGGAACAATGATCATACTGTGCTGCTCGTACCTGATCAAGACAAAATGCACAAGTTATGATTAATTTTGAGCCTCCCTTCTGTCTCCTCCCTCCACTTTTTTAATTATCTATCTTCAATTTAGCACTTGCATAAAGACAATATTGACATTTACCTACACCAGTTACAGCCCTCCTGCCCGCATGCAGTGTGGCATGCATGCTTCAACACTCCTTGAATCACCAGTCAACAAGTAAAAATGTACTACTGGCATCTAACGCACCGTGACCAAAAAACTACTACTCTGTCACTTCTATGCAAGTACTTCTGTATCACCCAGTCCATCTCCTCTCCCCTGCATTTATTTTTTGTTCCTAAAGCGTGTTTATCATCATCATGATCTTGGCTTGCCTATAGTTCAGGAAAAGAATCCCTATGTTTAAATTCCTTCAGAATATTTAAGGTTAGTTAGTAGTCACACAGAACTGGAGGTGACATCCCAGGTGCCTCAATTCAGTCTCCAGTTCTAGGCAGTGCAGTATCACATAACCTCTCCATGAACTTCTGTTCGGCTTCGAAGAGCTCAGCAGATGCCACTGTCTGTACAGCCGCTGGACAAACCATCCTGTATACTGTAAGCAAGTTACTGTTTAATTCTCAATGGAACCTAGCCAAATCTAAACATTTAAGATAATCAGCGGAATTTGGGCTAACATCCAAAATAGAGATATAAATGTTCCAATTCTTTTGTATTACAAGCTGTGTGATTTTAATTGAATCAGACACGAAGCATTTTATTCATTGCTTGTGTAAGTTCTTGTAAAAGGCAATTTTAGTCTGATAATAAGAGCTGAACAACATATTTATTTTAAACAAGAAGAGGGAATTATTATATTTACACATATAGGAATGGAATGAGTAGGTCTGATAAAAGATGTGCAATGCTCTCTGCTCACACAACTTCACATAACAAACATGCCATGTTTCAAACTTAACTTCCTATACCTACAGATAACTTTGTGAAAAATTAGTAGGTAACTTCAGGTCTCTGATGTGCCACTTCTACTCATTCTGTTCAGGGAAGCTCTGAAAAGTTTTGGTTTTATTATCATTTAAGCAAGAAATCTTACTCCTGTTAATTGTCTTATATACTATACTTATGAAATAAATTGTAAGCCAGAGATAAGTTGTTGGTTGAACAACTGATGCAGACTAAAACTAACGTGACCAAGATAAAGTTAGTGAACCCCCGCAAATTTCCTGATCCAATTCATCACACAGCTGCACAAACACTAGAGCTAGCGCAATGGAGGGGGGAAGCACGCGGATGCAAGCTGGTGACAGTGAAAAGGTTGGGAGGCTTCAGTCATCAGCAGCTGACAGCAAAACACGAGCTTGGTCAGCAACATTTTTCTCTAAACAGACACATGCACAGGTTTAAAATTCCCCTGTAATTCATAAGCACATCCAACTGATCAAGGCAATTAAAGGTATTTCACTTAACAAAATTTTTGCAAGCAGTGACTCCTCCAGAAAACAAGTTTTAGGTACCTCTTTGAATCTCGAAGGAATCCTTACCTGGATGCTGAGGAGTTTTTGGTTTTGCCCATTACAATTGCAACTTTGCAATTTGGGCTCCCAGCACCTTAAAAAAGCCACAAAAACAAAAATAATTTTCAATATAAAAATCTCAATGTAGAATCAAATGAAGTTTCATACAAATAAATCTTACTCCCTCCCTTTCGTGATACAGGAGCAAAAGCATGCAATCTACTTCTGTGTTTATACTCTGAGTAATCTGACTGAAACAAAACACATCTTATTGCATGACATGTAAAAGGGAGTTGACCTGTGGGGAGGGGAACAATGAAAAGCCAAACCAAACCCTCCAGGACCCAGCTCCATGATCTATTTCTATGAAAAGAGAACAAGAAGGTACTTGAAATGGAATCTCTGCAAAGCTTGCCATCTGCATTGAGATAGCAATTAAAAATTTACTGATTGTTACATACGTCAGGTATAATCCTGCCCCCTTTTCCCTAGCTTTATTGCCTGTGAGAGACTTTGAAAGGAACGAGAGCATGCCACGTCTACCCATTTTTTGAACACTTCCAGGGATGGTGATTCCACCACCTCTCTGGGCAGCCTGTTCCAATGCTTGACTACCCTTTCTGTGAAGAAATATTTCCTAATATCCAACCTAAACTTCCCCTGGCACAGCTTAAGCCCATTTCCTCTCGTCCTGTCGCTAACTACGTGGGAGAAGAGACCAACACCCACCTCACTACAACCTCCTTTCAGGTAGTTGTAGAGAGCGATAAGGTCTCCCCTCAGCCTCCTCTTCTGTCTCCATTACAGCTAAGCAAGTAAGTGTGATAACGAAAGCACACCTCAAGGTGAGATGCTGCCATTTCAGAAGTAAAACTTCTTAAAACTATAAAGACTGGATGATCTATGTGGTAATGAAATGCTGACCACATTATAACCAAATTATGCAAATAAGGCTATCAAAGGGTTACCATGGTGACTTTGCTACTACTTCAGCGTAACTTCTCTGGAATGACCTTTTTTTCCCACTTTATGCAACTGATTTTAGTTTGCACTTCAAAGAAAAATCCGAGTGGAAATCATTACCTGAAAATAATCTGATAGTATTTCAAGCCATTGATAACATTATTTGATACAAGTCTTTGTAACATAAAGACATTGTACATTTTAATGTAAAAGTCCTAAAGCAAATTCTACCATTAGTTAAAATGACATTTTATTTCTAAGAGCCTTAATCCTCACTATCTTTTTCTTTAAAGGTTTCTTAGCACCAAAGCATGCTCTCGTTCCTTTCAAAGTCTCACACAGGCAATACAGCTAGGGAAAAGGGGGCAGGATTATACCTGATGTATGTAACAATCAGTAAATTTTTAATTGCTATCTCAATGCAGATGACAAGCTTCGCAGAGATTTAATTCAAGATCTGTACCAACTCGGTTTGTTCTAAGGTCAGAAACGAAGATGACTTTTTAACTTCTCTGGCAGCTGTTACCACAAAGTTTGGGAGCCTCTGGTCTAGACAATAAAACCACCTGGCTTTGAGCTGAGCAACTTCCTCCAAAGAACAGCCACTGTAATGGCCAGGAAGTGGGAGAGAGATTTATTTCGTTCTGATAAATACTGCCTGTTTTGAGGGTCAGACTGTTGGCTGCTTACTTTCCTCTTGCAATATATTCATTCATTGTTTTCAAAGTGGGGTTATATTTGTGGCCCATGAGCTGTACAATGCTAACGAGCTAAAATACCTGAGTGAAAAGCTGGGGTGGGGGGGAATAAATCAGCTTGGTAAAAAAAAAAGGTAGATCTCAAAAAGTTAGCTCATTTGGGCAACTGCAACAAGTGGGTGACCAACCCCAAAATAACACAACATATGCTTTGCAATGTACTACCCTGCAAAGAGAAATGCTACACTCTTAAGTGGTATTTTCTAAACCGCATTTATCTTGAAGTGAGGTTTACAACAAAAGATATTTTGACTCTCTGGAACATCTCCAAAAACTGTTTTGTAAACAACCCTCAAGTCACATCCCTACTTCAAAAGAAGTCAAATTTTAACATGTTGTATGAAAAAAAATCAGAAGAAGCTTTTCATGTTGAACTTAGTGAGGAGTTCACCGAGAGCTAGACATCTGGTTTGATGCTCTAAATTATTAGTACAAGTTTCTGGAAGGCAAATGAATACCTCTGTTTCATATGTACTTTTTCCCATCTGAACACAGCAAAGGAAGGCAGATTCCTGGCCTTTCCACTCCTTAGAGTCTGAAGTTCTGAACACCCAAATCAAATTTTATGCAACTTTGACCCATAAACACCAGAAAGTTCTGGTCTAATGCAAGACTCTGAAACAGACTCCAGTGGTTTGGAAGAAATGCAGACTGTCTGGATGGAATAAATCTCTCATTTGTAAATGGCATTTTTACATTACTCAAAGAATTCAAAGAAGCTGCTGGTGGATGGGGGAAAGAGTCAGAGAAGCCTGTCATTTTGACAGGAGTTAGAAGTAGTTTTGCAAGAAACTCACAATTGAACAAATAGAATTAGTAGAGAATTTAGAAGGTCAGTTTTAAGCATATTTCCATATTGATAAGATTTTTAATAAGCCTTTTCATATATATGCCTGCACAACCAGTCCAAAATTTTTAAACCACAATGCTGCTACATTGGGGAACACTGTAAGTTTAACTAATGTATTATATTTTTTAAGTCTTCATGGCACTCACATAGGCAAAGACGATGATATTTTAAAATGTGCTTAGAGGATTGATCACCATCCTATTAGAAACCTAATCTTTGCTATCAGGGGGTGTAACATGCTTAAGATTACTGATCTTCACACAATCAACTTATACAGGTTCTTTCTGGTGGAGAGTACTAAATGTGGCACAGACACAGACAGTACAACCTTTACTTAAAGAATCTGCCATATAACCTGGTTTCAGAAGCCAATAGCACTTAATTCTTGCACTCTAGTTACCTATTTTTCAGTGTCCATAGATAGAATAGCATCTTTTCATTTATCTGCCTGGCTTGCAATTTCTGTAGAAATATTATCAAACACTAACTTGATTATGAGTCTGACTGGTAGCATTCAAGTCCCTGAGAACTCTCCCATGGGGTGCAGGACTATCTGCTTATACTCTGGTTGACAATTTACCACCTGTTTTCACACCTTTTCCCTATGATCTTCCTGGTTTTGTTCAATATCACATACTGAAAGAGCAACTTCCCTCATCTTACAAAAAGCAAACTAATTTTCTATTTTATCCCCTAATAAGTTGCTTAAAAAGGGGATATAAGGAACCCTTAAAACCTTAAAGAGGCAGCCATCAAAAGCACAGTAGTGTCCTGAGGAAAGAATACAGTGACGCCATACAGGTAACTCTGCCTCAGACAGACTTCCCCCTCTTTCTCTCCTTTTCAAATTTTAAATGTGTGATTTCATAAAAGCCTTGTAATTATGTTTAAAAAAAAAAATGTGGACTTTCAGGAATAAAAAACCCACCACCACAGTGAAATAGTAGGAAAGTCTTGACCTTCAAAAGAACACTTGCATTCCGGTTGGAACAGGGAAGAATGTACGTGTTCAACATGAGTTTCCAGGAAAGCAGGATTTTTATTTCTGTTTGTTTTTTTTTTTTTTTTTTTTTTTTTTAACTGGCAAGTCAAAATGAAAGTGCAACTGACTTCCAGATGAGGGTGTGGTGCTTGAAGACAAAATGCAATGTGTCAGACCAATTGAGATCATTTCACTGAAGCACATCTCAACCGCAGTATCTGCTACTAGTCTGCTGACAAAAGGTTAGTTTTGTTTTAATATTTACTGCTCTGTATATTAAGTGTGATATACTTATTTACATAGAGAAGAGCTAGGATTTACTCTTAGTTAAGCTGGCTTTACAGAGAGACATAATTTCACTAAGGCACATGCTCATTTCCAGTCTTAAAATTATAGATTTGTTCAGTAGAACAGAATAGTGCTTCATTCATTAAAGAAAAAATCTGTTTAAACTGGGGATATTAACTTCATTCAACATGTATTCATACAATCCCATGTCAAGTTTAAACACACAGAAACACTGAATTTGTATCTAAATAGAAGGCTGGAATAATTCTGCAAGAAAACATGCAAAGCTGTCTATTAATATATCTATTAATATACCTCCTAGAAAACAGTACTTGAAAAAATAGCTGAGGTTCTGAACTGTTTGGGTACTTGGGGGCAGCTTTGTATGTGATAAGATTCCTTTCTGTGCATAACATCCTGAGAAGTCTCCAGCTGTAAGATGCAGTGTACCCACAGCAATTTGATTCTGTAAGAAATTCCACGTGGGCAGCTCGCTGTGTGGGATGGAGACTAAACTAAGCCTGTTCCACTGCTGTTTGGCACCTGACTCCCATGGGACTGCTTTGCTTTATGTAAAGGGCATGTGTACGTGCGCCTGAGGAACAACATTAACAGGAATGACAAATATGAATAGGTATGCTGGCCAAAACATAACCGTGTTTTTCAGAGAGAAATATCAACTGTTGCATTTTAGATAACTTTGTTTCTGTCAAGAACTCAGGTCAGCCAAAAACATCAGACAGCAGAGCACGTTCCTTGTCACAGCCAAAATGCTTTGTGATACACAGACTTCTTGAAGTTAGCACTGAAATGTTTATTGGTTTGCTTTCAAGCAAATTTGCCAGTGATCCAATTTGATTAAGCATTCCCAGATGAGTTCTGTAAGAAGTGTTTTAGACCACAACCAAATATTTTCAGTTTAACTTTTAATCTTCCTCTAATCTTGGCTAAGTGGATTAAACTCTCCCTGCAGCAGTTTCTCTTCTACTTAAAAAAAAGAAAACAACCCCCCAAAACCAATATTTGCTGCTGATGCCTGAAACTCTCCTCAAAGTACTATAAAGCTGCAAAAGATTACCCCTGCTGAAAAATCCTGCTAACACAGCTTGTTAGGCATAGAACAGACATCCCTTGCCAAACTAATAAATAGAATTACTGTATTTTTTCCATTCTGTACACCTCATTTAGGCAACAGTAAATGACAGATTACAAGACTTAAAACAAGAGTAATCGTTATTTAAAGTTTAATGGGCAGTGTTTTGAAATGTTAAGAAAGTAATCCAACAAAGGCATTAAGGATGAAGCCAAACCAAATAGTTAATTTCTGACTAACTCACTGTTAAGAAAATTTAGATAGCAGATTCACTGGAAAAAAAAAATCAGCAAAAATAGAAATTATTCATTTATTTCTATTTAATTGGTCTGCATCCCTGAATATGAGATCAATCAGTAAGTTATTTTTCCTGGTAGACAGAATACATTAGAAAATTTTTGAGATACTGTTTATAATAAAGGTTTGGCAACCCTTCATTTAAATCCTTGTCTAAAAAACAGAAATGGTATTTGGAGTTTTTTCAAGCTTGAAAAAGCCAAGCTTGAAAAAGCTCTGGGGCAGAATATCAGATAAGAATGTGCTTTCAGTAACATTGGCCTCACATTCTGAAACACTGCAGATGATGAGAAAGGGGGATGTGTTTTTCATTCTCAGCTACTTTTTTCTACTTCTGTTAAGAAATCTTGATCTCATTTATTTCAAGAAAACAGGGCACTGCAAGACTGTAGTTTACAACAGAAAGAATTTCAGCAAATTAGTCCATGAACACAATTACAGAAAAATAAGAAAATACGGTAGGACATGATTTGCTTAAGACACAGTCTTAAGATGCAAACACTCAAAACTTCAACCCTAAGCTGGCGGTGAGAATACAGCCTTAGTGTTTACGGAATAAATCTGTCATGAGATAGTACTTGAAAAAACAGCTGAGGTTCTGAGCTGTTTGGGTACTTGGGGGCAGCTTTGTATGTGATAAGATTCCTTTCTGTGCATAACATCCTGAGAAGTCTCCAGCTGTAAGATGCAATGTACCCACAGCAATTTGATTCTGTAAGAAATTCCACGTGGGCATAAGGCCGCTCGCTGTGTGAGATGGAGTCTAAACTAAGCCTGTTCCACTGCTGTTTGGCACCTGACTCCACTGCTGTGCTTTATGTAATGGGCATGCATATGTGTGCCTGAGAAACAAACAAGCACACTCTCTCTATATTATACTCATATCCCAAATTTGCCAAAATTTATCATAGTAGGCACAGAATACTACCACTTGCCTCAGCTTTAATCTGTTAGTATTCCTTATCCACTCTATTATAACAGCATTTACAGCCTTCAGCTGGTACTCCTTTGCTTTGCAGAGGCTGTAGAGAGCATCTTGCAATCTCAAACACTAAGGTTAATGAAAGCATTTCAATTGAATCCATTTTAGTTTGCACTGCATACATGGATGTAGTCAGTTACCCCGTTTCATGTGAGAATTTGAGACTGTCTGTTGTGGCTCCGTCACTGTCTAGCTCTGCTTTGATTATTTATGAATGTATTCTCAATATCCAACTTCTTTAAACTTGAGATGGATATGCAAACCTGAGCAAGGGTTTTAAGTTTCAACAGAAATTTTAAAACTTAAAACCAGTATTACTTCTTTGGTGTTCCCATCTCCCCCCCTTTTTTTGTGTCTTGTAGCTTTGCCACGGGCTGGGATATGAATAACTCAACTGATTACTGGATTGAGGATGACGAGGATGATCTCAACTCTGTTATAGATTACAATACATATGAGTTTCTCTGTGAAAAAAGTGATGTGAGAAATTTCACTAAATTATTCCTTCCTGTGGTCTATGCATTGGCTTTCACTGTTGGAGTCGCTGGGAATTCATTAGTGGTCGCAATTTATGCCTATTGCAAGAAACCGAAGACTAAGACAGATGTATACATCATGCATCTAGCCATTGCTGATTTGCTCTTGCTCTTTACGCTCCCTTTTTGGGCTGCAAATGCAGTGCAGGGATGGGAACTTGGAAACTCGATGTGCAAGCTTACTTCTTCTCTGTACACCATGAATTTCAGCTCTAGCATGCTGTTCCTGGCCTGTATCAGTGAGGATAGATACAGGGCCACTTCTGAATCCCGGGGTCGTAGAAGAATTGGTGAACGCTGCAGTGTTACCTGCATCTGTGTCTGGCTGTTTGCCATTTTCCTCAGTATCCCTGAACTGATATTTAATCAAGTCAAGAAACACAATGACAAGAATGAATGTCTTCCTGTATTTCCAAAGGACATGGAAACACTCTTAAAAGCAACCATTCAAATCCTGGAAATTATCCTGGAATTTCTGCTTCCTTTCCTAGTAATGTTGATCTGCTATTCAGCTACTGCTCGAGCAATCTTTAGATCTGCAAATGCTAAAAAATCTAGACCTTTCCTGGTTCTGCTGGCAGTAGTGGCTTCTTTCATTATTACCCAGCTACCTTACAACATTGTTAAGTTCTGTCGAGCCATAGATGTAATCTACATGTTGATTACCAACTGTGATGCAAGTAAAACCATAGATGTCGCACTCCAGGTCACCAAGAGCATAGCTTTGTTTCACACCTGCCTGAACCCTCTTCTTTATGCCTTTCTGGGTGCCTCTTTTAAAATGCATATTATGAAAATTGCAAAAAATTATGGATACTGGAGAAGACAACAACAGAACGGAAGACCTGAAGAGATTTCTGTGAATTATGAAGACCAAACTGAAGAAACAGTTAGTTTCACTATATAGACTTTCCATTACTTTCATTATCTTATATAACCAAGGGAATTACTTACTAATTCTGGGGGTATTGTTTCAGCAGCTGTTTGTCTGCAACTCAACTTTTGGATTAATTTCTGAACTGCAGACTAGCCAAGACACTACAGTGCAGTTCAAAGTGGAACATGTTGATCAAAATTAAACATCAGGCAAGAACTAAATACTGAAATTCCTAGAAAAAACTAGAGCTATTTACTTAAAAAAAACAACAAACTAAAACCCAAACCCAAAAAACCCACCACAAACCCCAAACACCTAAAAAAACCCCAAGACTTAAATTTAAAAGGGTCACAGTACTAGGCACTTAAATAGCTGTGTAATGAACAATCTGTACATGTCTAAACATAGAATTAAAACAGAAAAAAGAACCATCAGCAATAAAATAGCAGTACAGGAACTTTTGTATCTAAAGTTAATAATCTTGTGTTTTTCCAACTATTTTGTAAAACTTTAGAACATTTGCCTAATAAGTCAGGTTTTTTTCCCCAGCTATCATTCCATAGATACACTTGCAGCTTGAAATGAGGTATCAGTTCATGGCTGAGAATTGGGGGCTGGGGTGGGGAGCCATTCTCTATGTGTTTCCACATATGTATAGCAGCAACACCCTCCACAAAAAACAGTAACTCCTTCTCTGTAACTACCAAAAATGACCTTTCACCTCTCCTTTTCTGCTCACCCTAAACTTCAACAAGCCCAGCGCCCTGTGGGAGACATTCTAGATCTCTGTAAATGTCATGTCAAATGCAAATGCCAAAGCAGTGCAGTGAAAGCATTAACAGAAATATAAGAAAAAGTCAAGTTAATCTTCAGATACAGGGCCTGGAATTTCTAGTCAGAATTTGTAAAATGAATCAAACACTGCAATAACTGTATCTGCTAAAATATACAGAGACACAATAAAATCAAAGAATACAAAAAGTGCACTGGCTGTCATTTATTCATATCTTCATGTTTGTTTTGTTTTAGTAGGTATTGACATCTCTCATCATAGGTATTTATCAACCAGCAAAGGCTAGAGGCCTAGCTTGATGAGTAAGAGTGGTTCTGATTCCATATGGAGCTCATGGTCAGTGGGATTTAGAGTTTTTCCATGGAGATGTACCAAAACTGTCCCCTGCTACAGTGCTGGTGAGGATTCCAGGAAAACAGCAGTTTTCCACAACTCACTGCAAGCATTTCAAATATATTGACACATTAGCTTTCAAAATTAAAAAAGAGGTATTACAGCATACTGATCCTGCCTTCAAACATCCCATGGGCTCTGACAAAATGCCTGATCTATGGCTTATGAAAGCCAACAAGAATCTCTCATTTTTAGACACTGTTCCTAGTTACACAATTATGGACTGGAAGAAAAAGCTCTAAAATGACAGACAAGAAACAACAGTAGCATAAACAAGACACAAGCCTCTTCTCTCTGTTTGGATGACAAAAGTTTACAGAATTTCTGCCCAGTATTTTGAGAAATACTAGGGCCTGAACGGGTAAGTCAGAAGTGTTTGACAGATGGTCTCACACGCACCATAAGTCTGACATGTTTAAACCATACTGGATTTTCTGTAGCTGTGCAAAACACCCATGCAGAACATGGTGAGAAATTCCAGTTCTTCCACGAAGCAACTGACTCCTTGCATGTCTGATTTATGATTTGTCTCCAGAAATACAGAGTGATTGCACCCAGAGTGACATTCTGACCAAGCTGTCAGGCTTCTGGAATTCCCAAACATCCAAGGTCCTAATGTCCCACTCAGAGTAAAAAGGAAAAAAAAAAAACCCCCGAAAAAACCAACAACAACAAAAACCCAAACAACCCCAAATCAAAACAAATGCCCCAAAAACCAACCAGTCAGAAAAGGAGACTCTGACTAAAGGCAGAGCTGCATATACGTATTTCTCAAACTTCTTGAAATTGCAGTGCCTTTTGTGCATCTGTCTTTATGCAAATCTGAATGTCCTAATTGTTTTTATCAGAAATAAGACAAACCAAATCATGCTTACTCTCTTATGTTTACTCTCCTTTTTATAATTCATGTAACTAATTTTATGAATAATATTTTGTGTGTGTGACCTACAAACCTTCCCATTATTTCCTTAGCACCTGCAACACACAGTTGGGAGACATTGACCCAGAGCAAAGGTAGCAGCCAGCAGTTAAGTGACATTCTCAGGTCAAGAGACAAGATACCATGCCCCCTTTTGTCACCAGTTTTGCAGTACTAGAAAAGAGAGAGAACCCTATCTTCTGGTGAGTCTAGGTATTGCACAAGCATGCATCAGTAGGTAGCCGCCACACTCAAAGGTACATAAATGAAACATTCAAGTTTCACTCCAGTTAGCAACTCAGTTTATGTAGCTGGCTTCCAAATTCCCAGGGAATGATGATTTTCCAGTTGTTGTCATGTATGTTTCAGTAAAAAAGTAATGGTACTATAGTATCAAGGACATTTACCACTTACAGTCTAATCCATTAATTATTCTGGGAAGTACAGTATAAGAAAATTACCTGTAAGAGTCAGCCCAACAGCATCACAGGCTAGTTTAAAAAGCAGCCAAATTTTACTGTAACTACACAGTATCCTCAAACATCATACACAAGCTGCCAAAGACAGCTTCATAAAAACAAAGTTTAAAGGCTACAGCCAAAAACATACAAGTTACCTGATGGAAAGAGGTAACATTGAGGGAACAATAGTTGCATTCATTGTCTGAATTGTCTGAACAAAATTCAGAGGTTCCAAAAAGGGCCCAAAACCCCAAATTGGATTCGAGTCTTGGACTTTGCTTCATAGAACAAAACCTCAATTCAGCGCTTTCCGTTGTTTTACATTCTATTGCCTTTACCCAAGAAAAGACAATTTTCCATCTTGAAATGGAGCACAAATATTTTTGTTTTATCAGTTCTTCGAAAGAATTTTAGGCTTAGCCATTCTTATTTAGGGTTTCCGTACTTACCACTGCTCCACCACTTCTTGCCATTGATCACGTAACTGCTTCCATCTCGCTCAATGCTGCATTGCATATTAGTGGCATCACTTGAAGCCACATCAGGTTCTGTGTTAAAGAAAAAAACAAAACAAACCACTGGATTAAATGTACAAGTAGTACCACCACCACAAATATAGGGATCAAGTTACACTGTATTGACAGTAACGCTGTTTTGCTCCCAGTAGAAAAGCTGTTTTCAGAACCTCACTCTGCTGGTGGTCAAAGGCATTCTACCTTCTTCTTGGGCTCAGACTAGTCTTTATAGTCAACAGCCTTTTTCCTTCCCCGATGTTTTTAAATCCTTCCCCCTTAATGTACTTAAGTCTTATCTCTCCTCAGCCCTTTTTCCCCCTAGGCTCTTCTCAAGTGAAAATAAAGACATTTAAACTAATTTTGTGAATGGTTTATAAAATAGGTTACATAAAGCAGTTGCCAGCAAAATGTCATCAATTATTGGTTGGAACGGGAAAGATTCTTCCTCTCTCCTTTCACCCTGAACTTCTTTTATAGGCCATCTTCTTTAAAGCAACAGCATCTCTTTCCACTTAGCGAACACAGTGAAACAGAATTTGCAAAAGTCCAGCTCTGCAAGACTGAGTTCTCTCAACTCCTGCCGACACAGAAAGATCAAGATTTTGACATCACATGTTCAAAGGTACCTTCCTAAATCAACAGCGAGGCCTTCCACAGATGCTGAATGCTACAAGCTTTCAGGAGCAAAAACGAATATAATGCTGAGCTACAGACATAAAGCAAGTGCATCATATGTTTTGCAAGTTATCTTCAGGTTATGTAATAAAACCTCTACCTATGACATACTGCAAAACTATACAACTTTAATCACCATAATCGTACTTGTACCTACATGTATGTTTGTAGAGAACCCCAAAGCACGTTACAAAAAAGGGTAAGTTCTATTGTAAATCTGCTTGGTACAATAAGATACATTTTACTAGTACTAAAAATAAACTGAAAATATATGGAAAGCAAATACTAATTATTGTAACCATGAAAAATGGTAACTATCAGGGAAGGGCAGCAAGGATGCTTCATTTTGCACTTATACCTCATACATGATTTCATATTCCAACACATTCACAGATACAGTGGAATTTTCTGTATTAATCATTAACACATAACAACTTGTAGTTTTGTACTTTTTGCATATGCCATGTGAAATTTCTGCCAATTGCCTCTAACTTTCTTCTGGAGAAAAATTTACCTGTCATGCAGAAGCAAGAACTAATCCTCCCTTCTAGAAGAGGCTCCAGCCATTCCTTCTTTTGCTCTTCAGTCCCATACATGTGCAGGACTTCCATGTTTCCAGTGTCTGTAAGAAATCAGCAGCCATGTTTACTTCTCGAGACACACAACCTGTAAGGTATAAGATGCCCAACTTTTCAATGCTCTCAGTGCTGTAGTTACGGGACAGGGTTGCTAACCTGGTGCATGACAGTTGAAAACCTCAGGAGCAAAGAAGCATTTCCCCATCTCCTCAGCTATTAGCGCATAGTCAAGCTGTCCGAGGCCACTGACATCTGGGAGAAAAAGGTTCCACAGACCTTCTGCTTTGGCCATTTCCTGTTGAAGGAATGAAGAGAGAAAAACATTAGCAATAAATCTTAAAAAAAAAATTAAATTTTGGCTTGCAGCCCATTTTCTTCCTTCTTGCCTTACATACTGTCCAATATATCTGATGCCTTTTTTTCAATCGCTATTTTCAACAGGTACAGACTTTGACTTAAAGTTCAGACATACCCCTCACAGAACTCACTTTTGCTTTTCTCCTCTGTCATTCGTATTTCTCACCTCCTTTTGTACACTGCCTTCTTCCTTTTCTTACACTGTTCCTCATGCTGTTTCCTTCCATGCAGAGTAAATTCACCAGCAGCATACACCAATCTTTCTTATGCTCCATGTCAGTGCCTGTTTCATTTGCTGCTAGCATGCTCGAGAATATATATTATCCCATACCTTCAGTCTCTCAAGCAGTGGTGGTTTCTTCCATTTTTCCTCCATATTTCCACGTCCAGCATAGTATTTTATTATTTCCTTAGAGAAACAATTAAAAAGATGCTTGTTTAAATTAAGAACGCATGTAACATACACAAGTAATAGTATGCTGCCTCTTCCAGCCCTACACCCCAAGAAACCAATAAAAAAATATTCAACACAGGTTTTTATTATATAGTTGGTTTCATTAAAAAATTAAAAATATAATTCAAAATCAAACTGCAATCTATTCATTTTGCAAGACTTCAAATGTGTCATGGAGATGACCCTAGTCAGTACCTTATTTCATACAGGGAAGTGGTTTGGGGTGGTTTAAAATATGTGATGATGATGGTAGAAGGTCAGTGTTTTCTGATGATACAAGTAACTGTTACCAACAGTACATACAAGAGGCATAAACCTAAACGTAAAACAACAAATAAAAGCCAGATGTACTGACACTTAAGATTCAGGTGTCCCATAACAATGTTCAGATAAAAAAAAAAAAAAAGATTAACTGGCTTTTATAACTGAGAAAAACCACAAAGAATACATTTTTTTCCTGACAAAATAAATCCTTAACAGATTATGTAAACAGCACCAATGATTAGTACTAAGTAAAACTGTATATTCAGTAATCCTAGTATTTTCACAAGTGTGTTTTAGTGAGGCCCAGCACTTCATCGAAGCTGGCCCAGAACTAGTTTTACAATGAATAAAAGTAGTGCCCTCTTCTGAAAAATCACACAATAAGACAAATTCCGAAGTAGAATTCACAAGTCCTGATTTACAATCCCTGTCATCAGAAATAACTGACAAGCACAATGCTACTCATCTGCAAAACTTGTATGGCTGCTTGTGCTTCATTTGTTTTTAAAGCAAGTACATTAACTACTGCAAGGCTTCCTTGGACAATCCAAAACTAGTTACAGACAGACTTTTAAGAAACTTTGCATATCAAGACTTTATGCTCTCAACCTGTCCTTGTGACAGGCAGATTTATTCATCTTTTAGAGTAGTATGTCCTCTGCAATTCTGTCTGACTGCAAAGAGGGGAGGGGGGAAGCCAAAAAACCCAATTCTGCTACAAAAGTAATCTGTGCTTTCATGAGGCTAAAAGTTGAACCAACTTTCTAAGTAGAAAATTTCTAATCTCTCTAGGCTAAGAAGTAAAATGCTTCATCTTATTTTCCCTTCCACTAATTAGGGACTTCTGTGGATATTTCACTATCTGATTTCAAAACTTCACTGGTATTAGATATACTGAGGAACAAGGCTACGTTGATACAATATGGAATCACATTTTTTGTCATAAAAGTCATACCTTAAAAAATAAGGCAAGAAACAGAAACATTCAACTGTATGGTTAAAAACAGCAGTTTCCATTTTTTAACTAAGCATCTTTGCGTTTAGTATATAAGAGTTCTAGGGTTTTGCTAGGGTTGAAAGTATTCTGGCAAATACCTTTAAAAAGTATCTCTTTTTAAAAAGAGTACCTCTTAAACTTTACAAAGTTTTAAAAGTAACTCATAGCTTTCATTAACAATGCATACAACATTTTAATTCTGAAAAAAAAATGCAGACTATAATGATTTCTGTTAATATTTTGCAATGCCACAAACATCACTGCATGAAAATAAGGCTGTTTAAAAAAAAAGATAAAAAATATAGGAGGGCATGACTTCTATACATAGTTTTACATTTTCATAACTCTAATCATAAAATGCTCATTTATAAATAGGTTACTAAAAGCTTTTACCTTCTCAGCTGGATATACGTGCTGTTTCATGAACTGCTTGACCTTCAGCAGAATTTCTTGGCCTTTTCTACTTTGATGGAACAACTCTCCAGAAATGCTGTGATGTGTGCTGCTGAAACATGACCTAAAGAAGAACATTTAATGCAATAACAGGTAATAATGTGAGCTTCCTTATACAGGCATTTAAGTAAGTGAAGACACTGTAAAAGCTTTGCCTGGCCTTTGACCAGTAGTTTAGACCACTCTTACCTTTTTGAGAGCTCTAACCCTCTCTCTGCCAAAGGCTTCACAATCTTAGCAAATTCATGACTGTTCTCTGCAGAAGCATTTCCAATGAGATATCTAGCATATACACCCTAAAAAAAAGAAACGCATATATGGTATAATTATGCTCTTAAAATTGTCTCTTTTTTTAGACTGGGGATTTCTTCAACTATGAAGGTAACACTTAAATGCACATATTCTTAATAGGAAAAAATTAGCACCCAGACAGATTTTACTGGAATATGTTAATATTGGGTTTGGTCCATTTCTGATATAATGGAGATGCTTGGTGCACAAGAGAAAAACAACATACCCCAGCTAAACGAAACTAAATGAAAATCACAAAAATTAGTAGGGTAAAAAAAAAGAAAAAGAAAAAAAAAGAAAAATACATCTGCTCATGGTACTGCAAGCAAGCCCAGCCTGTCCCTTAAGCCAAGTGACAACAGTATAAACCTATGATTATTATCCACAACTACATTCACTACCCACATATATACTCTTACTCCAAATTAATACCAGGTAGCTTATTCCACATTTGGTATGATGATCTCATGCTGCAACTCATAAAAATATACTTATGTCTCACAATGACTGAATATCTAATTAAACAGTTATTTCTGTTAGCAATGAATCAATGAAACTTATTTTCTCCTATAATCACACCTCAAGATTGGCCTCCTGTGCTCAAATTAAGCTGAGTTCACACCACACCCTTTTTCATCTGTGAGTGGCACTAACAGGATCTTACTTATCTATCCTGCTATATAATTTCATGAAAGGTGCAGAAACTTAGAAAGATCTTTGTTTCTCTGTAATGCAGGATTTAAATTAACCAGAGTCCAAAAAGGTAATGACAAAATTGCCTGTATACTGGAACATCAATAAGAAAAAGATCCACATATCCACATTTTCTTCCTTTTTAGCCTACTTTCCTAAGAAGTTAGCTATATCTAACACAAAGTACTTTATGTAGCAAGAATTTTATCCTAGAGAGTATCAGTCATAAGCATCTAAGACATAGTTTCTAAAGGAAAAAACTGACAAACAATGGTTATTTCTTAAATATGATTCACATTTAGAACAAGTATTACCAAACTACAAATAGTCATAATAAATATATGTGACATTTCAGCAAATGTGAGCGTATTACCTGAGATATTGCTGCCATTTTAAAATATGACAAAGCAAGAAAAAAATTAAAGTTGGATAAAGTAGTGCTAATACCCCGGCAGCGGCAGTAAATGGAAACCAGTTCTTCAAATGAAGGAGTTTCTACAAAAAACCAAGAGAATATTTTAGAACAGTCAATATTTTATATTTTTTCCGCCTTACTCTTCAAACACTTGTACAGCTTTTCAGCTTTATGAGATATTCCATTTACATAGTAAAAAACATGATTTATCATTTCTCATGACTGAAGTGTGACATGAAGAACCAAAAGGAAATACAGGCCGTCAAAATTCCAGATAAGCATAACACTTCCTACTGCTCCCCACCTTCACTCCAGTCAGGAAATTAATTGCAGCATGGGGATGGTTTTTTTGGTTTTTTTTGGAAGGGGGGTGTGGTTTTTTTTAAATAAATGACAAATTTACATTGAAATTCTAGTTTTCTTTCATTATCTCTAAGAAAGGTTCAAAATAAACTTTTACAGAAGCAGCACACTGTGGCTAAGGCACAGCTTATCGCAACAGGACTACCTTAAACCTCACTATCAGCATGCTTCCTACAACAAAGAAAACCACGGAAAAGTTATTTTCAAGTGCAAAATGATGTGCTTATTAATTTAACTTTTTAATATTGTTTATAAAGGTAACATATCAAATAGAAATCAACCCCAGAATTTGTCTCAACAAAAAGATTACAATCGCATACCTATGGTGTCTTTGAAACCCAAGACAGTTCCTTGACCTAAGTCCTTAATAGATGTAGGCCAAAAGTAGAATAGAGTGGCATATGCTAAATCTGCTAAAGGATGACCAGCAGTTGAAAGCTCCCAGTCCAGCACTGCCAAAACACGAGCCTTAAATAAAAATAAAAACCTCAGGTGAATGCTAGAAGGTAAATTCTCTCCATCCACAAATGCACAACCCACTTAATATCCAACAGCTTTATTTGGTTACTATGTGTTTACAATTAAAATCACGCACTGTACCTGTCTACAGCAAAACCAGTTCCTTTTAGCACTAAGTAAGGATCTGCAGAAAACCAACGTTCACATAGTGGTAGAAAACCAGGCATTTTTCCAATGAAAATCTGTTTTAAATTCTACATTTTTGAGTAGTGTTCTTCCTGTCAGAAACTTCTAAACTCTTCTAGTTAAAATATGATTGAATTAAAATATCCTAAAGAACAGCAGTATTGACAGTTGAGTTTTTTTTTGTTTCCAGTCCTTTTGCACAGATACTTATGGACAGACCATGCACTAAAAAAACCTAATTTATCACAATATTATGCACAGATTAACACTTACATGGGGAACTGAATTTCTTAAACAGGACAGTCAATTACTGCCCAGATAACGACATGAGCCTCTGCTGCAAGCATCCTTGCAACAGTGTCTCCAGCTGGATGGGCTGAGACTCCCCAAACTGTCGTTCTGATGAATTCTTAGAATCCAGCTGGCCTGTCATCCTGAATGACTCCTCCAGCCTACTCATGATCCATGGCTACTTGAACTATGTGCAAAAGACTTTCCTACATGGTCATTCCTGCATATACAGGAACAGTTTCTACAGACTATTTAAAATTACCTATGTACAGTTTGGTCAGTTCTTTCAACTACATCAGGAACAGCGCGGAGAGTCCCCGAGACTGCCAGATTCTCTGCTCAGGGAATCGATCCACACATTTAAGCCTGCAAACAGTGTCTATCAACTGATTTATGCACAACAATGGGTATCTCTGGAATCTATTGCTTTGTTGTGAAGCAGGCATTGCAGAGTCTTGGTCACAAATCCCAGCCATATCTTCTGGTCACAACACAACAAACAGCATGGAAAAAAATAATGACAATGCAATTGTGTTGATAGATAGGTAACACACATTTATCTCCACAAAATAGAAAAAAATCTCTTCCTTTTCCCTAAAGATGAATGAGGCACTTTCAGGGTCTCTCTGATCTATGTCCACTCCATAACTAAGCAGCTTTGGCAGATTTTTCTTTGCTTCCACTAGTATCACATATCATGCATTCAGATCCTATTCCAAAAGCCACTGTTGTTAATTGAAGCCATACCACAGATTTCAATGGGCTTTGGATCAGATGCTTATGTAGTTTAATGAAGTGAGCCTTCAGTATGTCCTTAAGTTTCACTGAATTCAATAGGATTCATGCATATAAAATGTTTTGTTCCCGGACTTTGAAGTAGGGACTAGAGCTAATGAATAATTTGAGTAACTAGCTCCTGCAATGAAAACCAGGACTGTATTAGGTACCTAAACACCATACACAAGAGTAGAGAGAAGAGCTAAGTTCTCTACTTTTCCTTCCAAAGATGTATCAGCACTAAAACACCCATGTAAGTGTCCCATTACATGGTAGGAGTACAAACAAATGGAGGACCAAAAACTACTAAACATGTACAAATATGTTTTGAATACCTCTGTTGGGTGGAAGATGATGTTATCTATTTTGAAGTCCCCATGAATCAGGCTTTCTTTATCATCATCAGGTGGCAAATTGTTTGCTAACCACTCAGCCAGCTTGCTCATGGCAGGGATATCTGTATGGGCAACTGCATCATACTGTTTTTTCCAAGTTGATACCTAAAGAAATACAAATTCTTCAACAGATTTTCCAGCTGATTCACAAGTTTTTCAGTAGCACAGAATTCTGAAGCATGTGCTTCTGGTCTTTGACTATTACCATGTTACCTGTAAATTCAGTAAAACCCAATACATTTGCATTTGCAAATGTGAACTGTGAGATCAAAGATGCAATGAAGACTACCTCTATTTTCTATTTCAATCCTATCTACAAAGCCTAAATCTAATATTATTCCAAAGGTGAATGAATATCATTCCCTGAGTATAGCATTACAGAATTGATCTGAATGTAGTAGTAACTTTATACTGTGCACAAATAATTGAACTAAGTGAAGGTGTTTAATAGCTAAAATATGATGGTTACTTTTACAAATCATTAATAATTAAGAATTTAGCTTGCAAATCAGATCTTCAAAGACATGACAAAACAAGAGAATTTTTTTAAGAGCTGTACCTGTCTTCTGCAGTATCCTGGTCCTCTACCATATCCTTGGAGACCCAATGATTGTAAATCAAAGGAGTGCAACAGGACCAAAGTTTCTATCATTGCAATATACAAGGCCGAACGCTCTGCTGGGCCCACTTCAGGCAATGAGAGGTCTCGGAAGATGCGACCCTAGAAACGTTGTAAATTAGATATTTGGTGGGATGTACACATCCGATGAAGAGAAGTAAAACTATACATTTCAGGAGCAAAAACAAATGCAGTGAACCAGCACTCCCTATGCAATCAAAAATTCCTTCCTCATGTATTTCATTCCTTGCCCAGGACAGATGAAGGGATTCACAGTAATCTCAGATCATTAGTGTACAGGATACCTATTGGAAGGCAATTAAAATAACAGATATATTCAGTAGATGAAAGCCTGAATTAAAGCATTCAGTCCAGATATCCTCAAGCTTGAAAGTACCAGGGAAAAAAAGTTACTGTATTGTCTCTAACAATCTCTCTCACTAACTTCCAGAAAAAATATGAATGAAGACCTTGGCGGGGGAGGGGAGAGACAGGCAGGTAGAGGAGGGAATAGGTGAGTTGTACATAAAAAGAGGTAAACAATCTAAAGAAATTCACTTGCATTCTCCTTAAAAGCAGTTTAATATGTTTAGAAAATGGGTGTGTTTCTCCATTTTCTCCTTTTATTTTGACCCTGCCAATAACAGATTGGAAAAGAAAAAGCAGACTCTTCTCTCAAAGTTCCTCAATTTCACTGGTTTGCATGATGGCTTCAATATATTTACACAGCTAAAGCATCAATAGATCTTTTTCGCTGAAAGATTCTCTATAAAAAATCCAGAAATCAGATTTTGTATTGTGTCATAGTTTATTCAACACAATAAATGTATGATTGTTTTCTAAATACATAATGTATTTGTTAAAAACAGTGCACTGCTGTCCATCTTGGAATGGACAGACTCTAAATTTACATTCTTAGAAATGTAAATATATCAGTAGCAAGGTTTCTTACTAAGGAATCACTTTGTTCTAGTCAAAACCAGAAAAATTCTCTATCTTTAATGTAAGAAAATTGTTTCAAATTCTTCATAGCTGTTGTGGGTTTTTTTACATTTTATTACTCTTGCTTCATGGTTTTTGTAGGAAGCTTAACAATCTCCAGGAACTGGCCCACAAGCTCTTACATTTCTAATTTCCCAGTGAACCTGCTGACAGAGTAGGATGCAATGAAAGGTAAGAGGCCTGAATTCAAATCCTCCTCCCACAGGGAAAAAAAAAAGACATGATACAGCAGGCTTACACTCAGAATCACCAAAATCTAACAGAAACAGTATCAACTCAGCTACAGCACTCCCAGAGTGATGGATCACAGACAAAGCTATGCCATGTTCTTTCTGAAACTAGTGCTTGAGCTGGAATCCTGCTTGGTTTTCAAGAAAAGGTGACTGAATGTAGATTTCTATCTTCAGTACTAAACAGGTTGCACGATATCCAAAGATGCAGGATAACTTTATGGCCTGATTGTTCTCCCTCTGACTTGTGTATGCTTTTCACAGAAGCAATATTGCCTCATTTCAAGACATCCTTCTGAGAGCTCAAAGAAGAACAAGAGGTTAAATACTGAGCTCAAGGTTTCAACAAAGTGGGAAATAAGTCCTAGAGAAGCTGAAATCAGTGAGCATCTCCAATAGCTAGCATTTCTTAAAAATATCAGAGAATTATTTATATCACAAAACTTAGTAAACACTGGGTAAGGCTCTAACAGAAAGGTTTTGGACGATTTAAAAGCAGCTTGTAGTAGGGAGAAGGAAAAAATCTCTCACACTGGAGGACCAACCTGCACATGCTGCATTATATAAAATTCTGTTCCAATGATAGAAACGTCACTGCAATACAACAGGGGCTCAGGCACTGGAAATCCAGCTGAAAATAAGGCTTTCTGCACACGATATTCTCTATCGACCTGAAGAAGACAGAGAAATTTAGATTCAATGAAGAGCTCCCAAACATAAACAAGTACAGTGAATGACAATGTATCCTCTTAAATGTTTAGTTACGTGTATAGCACAGAAAATTGGAAATGATCCAGCAGTTCACTGCATTTCTGGACACATTCAACAATGTGCTGCACCATCATGTATAGGACTTAGCCACCTGCTATACAAAGTGTTCGGAGCTTCATGACGAATGCTACTTGCCTTGTGAGCTCTAGGTAAAAGGGGGCCATGAGGCTTCTTCCTGAGCACATAAGCCTGCCCATGCTTCTGAAGATAGAAGGTTGGATTTGACTGGCCTGAGCTACAAAGAGAAAGATTACAATTACTTACAAATTCAAGTACTTACAACTTTGCAAACTTTTAATGGAAATGATGGAAAATGCACTGTGACTTGGCCTGAACAAAATGGCAAGACAGAGGAAAGGGTTCTTCTCAAGAGCTGGTTTATTTTGGTTTGGGTTTTTTTTCAAATATAGTCTTACAAGGATGCAGGTGATAGCCTACAAAATCGGAAGTCAGAGGTTCTACTCCTACCTATAAGAAAGATGTCTTCTTTCACCGCAGAGAGGTCCCAGATACTCAGTTTGTTCTCCTGTGAAATGGAGATAGCATTTACCTCTCCCCCCCTAAAGAAATATCATTAATGTTTTCAAGGTATGCAGTAAATACTAACTTTAAAGCTTTCCAATTTGGAGGAAATTAAATAGAGCAGAATTCACACTAGCCCATAATTGTATTTGTCCTTTGGCAAGCTGTATTTTGAACAATGTAAGCATAGAGAAAGCTTTCCAAATAACTGATGATTCTAGTACCAAGCCCCACTGTATGCTATCATCACATACGCATACTATGCTTAAGGGACTGCCTATAGTAACTGTAAAATTTTAAAGAGTGAATGTTGCAGTGACAAAGAATCACAGAAATTAGACATTTCAATTACATACATGTGTAAAAAAGGACAACCTAGTTAAACCCTTCATAACACTTGTCCTTCATATCCCAATCAAGCTCATTGATCCTTATTTTCCTCAAGGCTCTGTGCTAATCTACATGCCTTCCTCTCCTCATTCTGGACCATTTTTGAGACGCATTCTGACCTAGTCCAATAAAAGATTAGACAACTATCGGAAAATCTAAATCATATGAACTTTTGCCCTCCTGCTCCCCACAACATTTCCATTCTCCCTGAGGCAGTTAGGGCATAGTCTGTAATATAGTTTAACAAGTATACTGCACAGACAAATACTCTGCCTGGCACAACAGAGATTTAGATTGGTTGAAGCCTTGAAGCGCAACTGCAAGACAACAAACTAGTAAAAGCACAAATACTGACAATATTTTAGCAGATTTTACTATTAGCTACTCTCCTTAGACCCCTCCTAAAATCTCCTCAATTGAAGTACATACAAGGATTAGAGTACAGCTGAGGATTCAAGGGATGTTTTACATTTGCATCAGAAGATAATGAAAAACTGTTTACTGTTTATTAGCGTTAGCTGCAGACAAAGCAGTCAAAGCAGTCGAGGTCATGTTTACAAAGGAATTAATATGTATTTTTAGAATAACTTAACTTCTAATAGTTAGCTCCCAGTTTGAAGTGACACAGCCACACCACTAATTTGCTGAATGCAATTGAACTAGATGTTTTGTGGAACAGCAGCTTTGGAGCCTGGGTGTAGCACCTCACTGCTGCAACGCATTGCTCTCAGGGCGTTAATGAGAATCTCAGCACAGCATTACGCTGTTCTCATGCATTTGCTTACCTGGTAATAGCCTAAAGGCTTTTTAAATTGATTTCTTAAGCCATGTACGTGCTTCTGAACATTATTATTTGCCGTGCAAATAAAAAGCAATCAGATAAATTGAGATTTATGAGTAGGCAAGAAAACAGTTGTGCACATACTCCAACAGAGCGCACCACAGAGAGCCAAATACATCTTTTTCTGGGGACAGCAGGAAGTCCACCCAACACATCGCCTGCTTGCAGATGGCCAACTGTGGCCACGGGGTCTGCCTGTGCTAAAGGTCAACTTCACCGCCACTGCGAACTTTGACTTGTCCAGCCGTTCAAGGGACAAGCTATTACCTCGATGGCTGCTGTCCGCCATCACCCAGGCAAAGGGCCCTAACTCTGCCCACCTTTCCTGCCGGGCCGCGAGCAAAGCCATGGCCCCTCTCCTCGCCCCACAGAGGCACACTTTGGACGCAGGCTCTGGCTCCGCACTTCAGGGCGCTGCACGGGCGAGGGCCCGTGTCAACGGTCTATGTCAACGGCCCGTGTCAACGGCCGTGCAGGCCGCTGCTCGGCCCTCACAGGCAGTCTCGGGGCAGGAGAGCGGCCTACTCTTTACCTGTACTGCCTGACAGCCAGAGCCCCCGCAGCCTGCCGAGGGAAGCCGGACAGGTGGTTGCACAGGTACCGCTCCAAGCTCCCGTGGTCGAAGCGGTGCTGCCGCCGCACCTCAGTGGTACCCGGCTCCGCCACCATCCCTGCGCTGCGCCAGCGGCGTACGCCCCGCACCCGCCCACCGCGCCGCTACGCTACTGACGGAGGTGCCGTGCCCCGCCCCGCCCCGCCCCGCCCGGCGTCGCCGCGGCAACCGGAGGCGGCTCGGTCCGTCAGGGAAAGCCGTCCCCAGCGCCGGGCCAGCGGGGCTCTCGGAGCCGGGTGGCTTCTCCTGGAGGAAAGCTGCTCTCGGGAGGTAGTTACCGCCCCGGCGGACACCTGCCCTCAGCCATCGCCAGAGCCCGCTCGTTGCCCGCTGCCGGGAGGCAGGAGACCCCCCTCGAGGCGGGAACGCTCCCCGAGGCGTCGGCGTGAGCGGGGGAGGCCGCTCCCTGCCGCTCCCGGAAGCTCTGGCAGGCGGGGAGACGTGTCGCTGCCGTGTCGCCGGCGCTGCCATGGCGGAGCTGAGCCGGCTGGAGCAGCTGGAGCGGCGTGTGCGGGAGCTGGAGGAGGAGCTGGCCCGGGAGAGGGGCGGGTGGCGGGCGCCGCGGGCCCGCATCGAGAGCATGAGCCCGGAGGTGACGGACTCCAACCCCTACAGGTGCGGCTGGGGGGCGAGGAGGCTGCACCTACGGGGCTTGGATTATGGGGAGAGGGCCAGGACTGAGCCATGGGGAGGAGGCCCAGAGGCTGAGTCAAGGTGTAGAGGATGGGGAAGAAGGAGGGCTGTGGAGTCTCAGGCCGTGGATTGGAACTGTGGGTCTGGGTAAAGGGGAAGAGGCGTGTGGAGGTGGGCTCGGGCAGGCAGGGGTCTAAGGGATGGGGATGGGGCTGGGTGTGTTGAGGTGGGTATCAGGGCAATGCTGAAGGCAGGTGCTCTGTGGGGAGGAGGGGAGAGATGCTCTCAAGTTTGCCACCTGACTAGGCTGGCAGGGGTGTACATTGGGGTTACTTTGTATTATTTTGCTTTACAGTACAGGGAGAAAGACAGGAAACTTTGAGAGTTTTTCAGCTAAGTTGCTAATAAATGGGACAGGTGTATTACATGAGGTCTTATTCTCATACCTCTAACTTACCTATTTTAGAGTTTGGTTTAAAGAAGTCTTGAGCATCTGGGACTCCTTCTAATGCTCAGTGTGTCTGGAAATCTGATATTTGGGGGGGGTGAATTGCTTTAATACAAGTTGATACTTGTGCTTTCATTAATACTTTGAATGAAAAAATGCAATAGCAGGATAAAAAGTTACTTTAAAATTCTTTCAGTTATCCTCACAACCTGATAGTCTCTAATTTTTTTTTTTAATAACGTTATGTTGGAGTTTATCTAATCAAATTGATCAGAAAACAGTAGCAGAGTCTTCACTGGCCTGCTGCCATATGGTCCATTACAGAAAAAAATGTAGGCTATCATTCTGTAAATCAGGGATTCATTTATGAAAATAGCTATGGGTCCTGCTGATGTCATTGATGTTACTCATACCAACTGAGTAAGTACATGAGTTTCTGCAGGGTTAGTACTCTGTTGTTGTTGCTAATAGGAAAGCATCTGTCTCATTTAGACTGTATCTAGCTGACAATCACAACTGCAGTGAAAACAGCAGGCTTGAGTTTGGTGCTTGGTGGAGTTATTTTTAAAGCAAAAGTGATTTTTAAATATCTGAAAAGCAAAGTTGCTATTAGAAATGTAGAGAGCATTTCCTGTATAATGTTGCTGTTTTTCTTCGTAGTCGTTTGATGGCGTTAAAAAGAATGGGCATTGTCAAAGACTATGAGGTAGGATTCTATCTGCATTAAAACAGCCTTGCATTTTTTCCCTGTGAGGACCACTTTTGATATACTAATCTGTATTTTATTTCTTTCTACAGAAAATCCGTACCTTTACAGTTGCAGTAGTAGGTGTAGGTGGAGTTGGCAGCGTGACTGCTGAAATGTTGACAAGGTGTGGCATTGGTAAGGTAATGAGAGTTTTCTTTTACTTCTTTATAGTAGATGGACCAGCCTTCTTCATAAAGAGTGAGATTTGACTTCACTCAGTTGATTTTGCCCAAATAAAAAAGTACTATGAAGAAAGCACTCAAGAACAGCACTTGCATAAACATCACAAATGAAGAGTCTATATTTTTCTTATGCTAATAAAACTGATTTACTTAAGGCTTACTCCTGTATCATGTAGATGATTCTTGTTTGGATGCTTGTCTTTTCCGTGCTCTTATATGAGCCCATCTATCTAACCTTCATACTAGATTATTGCAAAAGGAAAACAAAATAAAGAAAAAGGAGGGCATAACTCGCATAGAAGATTAAGTCTTATGTTATGAGAACAAGTTGATATTTATGAAATTGAAATGTGGTAGATGTCAAACAGATATTTTTATCACAAACACTAGTTTGTCATGTGGCAGACAGAGCTAAAAATTTAGCAGCAGTTAAAAATAATTTGATGTGTGTATAGCTAACAAGAACTTCCAGAGTTAATAGAACAGTATTTTTCTTTAAAGGAGGAATCTGGGGAATGGCTTAGGTGTTTGTGTTTCCAGGCAAAGCCTGACCATTTACTCTTGGAACTTTAAGAAGTTTCTTAATACAGAGGTGATGCAATTTTTTATTGCAAAGTTTTTTCTCCCTTCCTCTGAAGGAGTGTTTCCTGAAGACCAGCATCTTGGGCATAGAAAAGGACAGTGGATAGTTGATTCAGAATTTATAATAATCAACAGGTCCATGTATTATGTAGGTCTTTTAAGTTAATTGGTTTTGAAGAACTACATGCCAAGACAAGTGAAAGAAATTACACATTTCTAGTGAATGCCATAACAGCAAGTAGGAATGTCGTAACAGAGTTGATAGTGTTCATATAGGTGATACGTTGAATATTCTTGGTTTAGATTAAATGAACAGATTGCTTTTTGTTAAGAGTGGTTTTCTTGACTTAACAAAGCAGTTCCTGGTGAATGGCAGTTAGAATTCGGTCTTTCATGTACTTACAATGTTGGTAACTTTTGTATGTGAACTGAATGGGACTGCGGGAGTGGGAGGGTGTTTGGTTGGGGGTTTTTGTTGTTGGTTTTAGAATGACTCTTGTTGTTCAGAATGCCTTGCCGTCTTTGGAGATTCACATATGTTAATACAATATTTATTATAGCTTCTTCTGTTTGATTATGACAAAGTGGAATTGGCAAACATGAACAGACTCTTCTTCCAACCTCATCAAGCTGGATTAAGTAAAGTGCAAGCAGCAGAGCATACTTTGAGGTATAACTTAGAGATGTGGGTATCAAAATGTATTTACCCAGGATGCTGCTCCAGAAAACTGATGTTTCATTCTTAATCACTTACAAAGTAGCATGATCTAATTTGAAAATTTGAGTATAAAATATTTGTGGGAATGATTGATACTTTAAAGACATTTTTGTACTGGCCAGAACCTTAATGTAAGTCTACTTTTTAAGTATAGCTAATTTTACTTATAAGTTTGGTATAAACTATACCACTTTGATATGTTGTGATTTTTCTTCTCTCATCTAATCTGTGAATTTTTGACAAATATGGGTGTATTCTAGACTTCAGACTGGAAGCTTAAGACTGTAGCAACACTTGTGAAGTTAGAGAGTAGAATGCAAATTATCATTGTATCTATTAACATTGACTCATATTATTTCCTCCATAAGGAATATTAATCCTGATGTTCAATTTGAAGTACATAACTACAACATCACAACACTGGACAACTTTGAACATTTCATGGATAGAATAAGGTAAAATCTCTCACCTTCTGGTGGTGTGAGGCTTTAAATACAGCCTCACATTTTTATTGTTGGTTTTTTTTCAATTTAATGACTTCCAATTGAAAACCACTGGGAAATATGTATATATGAAGACACTTCTGCCTAGACCTTTTCTCTAGAGTTGGCATTTATTTCTACTGTTACATAGTTGCATTTTACATTAGTGCATCTTTAGATTACCAACCAAAGCTGCAGGTCTTACAGGCTTTTCCCATTATAGAAAACAGATCAGATCATATTATGACTGCTCTGGAGTAGTTTCAGGTGTGCTTTATAGAATGAAGAAAGAAAATAGTTATTAGTGGATTTCACAGAGAAGTTCTGAAATAACTTTTCCTATTTGCAGTTATGTTGCACAAAGATACAATTCTCTGATACTTATATATATACTATATAAAACTTTTTTTAATCTAAAATGCTCATATATTTAAATCCCAGCTTCAGCATGCTGCTGTTTCTACTGCAGATCTAAGATACTAGTTGTATCCTGTTCTGCATTTGCACAAGTTCTGTTAGAAATACACTTCCCATGTGCTTCTGTACCCTAAAGCAGCATGTTGATTGCCATGTTGGTGTTTTGTTCTGCCGGCGATTTCATGCAAACTTCTGATACTTATTTCAGTAACGGTGCACTAGAGGAAGGGAAGCCTGTTGATCTTGTTCTAAGCTGCGTGGACAACTTTGAAGCTCGCATGGCAATTAACACGGTAAGGCCATCGAAGGCATGAGCTTGTGGAAGTCTATTTTCTCCTATAAATAATGTTAGGAATTGTGGGGACTAGAGAAAAGACAGGAACTTAGGAAGAATCGTCTGAGAAATTTCCTCCTTGATTTAAGGAAACAGAATCTGAGCTTTCGTCCAGTTCTTACAAAACACACTTTATGTGTGTAAATATAACTGTGGACTTTTAAGTTACTAGCAGCTAATGCTTAGTAAAAGAGTTAAATGTCGTAAGCTCGCTCTCTCTTTCCAAATTATCCTGTTTATATAAGGGTATTATCAAAGCCTGGTATGTTAAATCTTATAAACTTTTTAAAGACTGTGTATAGCTAATTGTATACTTCATATGACATTTTGTATACTAAAAATGTCTTAAGGCTGTGTACCTAATCAAACTGGTTTTCTTTATAGTAGCAGCCAATGTAGGGTATATGCCAAATGCATGTTTTGTTATCCTTCAGTTAACTTGATCCATAAATTGCATGCGCTGAAGGTACACAAATACACTGTATCCATGCTTCTAAAAGTAGTTTGTGCAATTAGATTCTGTAGTGTGCTAGTAACTGGATCACTAATGCCTGTATTTGTTCAAAAATCTCAGGAAGCGCAACGGGCTGGCTTCATGAGGACAACTTTAATTTGTCCTTTGATAAACAATTTCTATTCTACCTTTTCATGTTCCTTTTTCTGATCATAGCCTTTTTGTTTTAAAGCAGGAAGATCAATGTGTTTAATTGCTCTCAATTTATGTGTGTTTTTTTTTTCTTTTTCGCTCTCTTCATTAAACTTCTGCAGTGCTGATGTGTTTGTTTCTGTGTTTCTAAGGCCTGCAATGAACTTGGACAAATCTGGATGGAATCTGGAGTGAGTGAAAATGCAGTGTCGGGACATATACAGCTGATCATACCTGGTGAATCTGCTTGTTTTGCGGTATGCAGTGCTCTGCTGAATTGCTCATTTCTCAAAGCGGGACTGGGAATACGAAGATTAGCTGGCTAGTGAATGTGATCCTGGCACAGCTGATGGAGTAGCTTAAAATTTTGTGTGATCTGTGGGGGTTTTTTAATACTTTTTTTTAAACTTACATTTCTTTATTTCCCCTCAGTGTGCTCCTCCACTTGTAGTTGCTGCAAATATTGATGAGAAAACATTAAAACGAGAAGGCGTTTGTGCAGCTAGTCTTCCTACAACTATGGGTGTTGTGGCAGGAATGCTTGTACAAAATGTTTTGAAGTAAGTGACTGAGTTGTTGCTATTCAATGTACAGAACAATAAGAGAAAGAAACCTGAAGGAACATTTCGTAATGTTATTTTATGTTTACTTCTTTTTATAAGTTTGTGGCCCGTTTCCTAAAGGTATTGGTATCATTGGACAGGGCTGAAATACACAGTGCTTGAATGAGTGGTGTGTTTACTTTGGAGCTGCTGTTTTTAATAGAACTTTTCAGGGGTAAGAAAAAGTCTTCAGAGTTTTCCTAAGAATTTCTCTTACTGCATACACACATACACATTTTTTTTCTTAGTTCTGCATTTAAACATGCTCCCATTTGACATCATTAGCTTATACACAAAAAATGCTACAGTACTGACTTGTCTTTGAAATTTTGTACAGGGGCAAAGAATAAATAATTTCTGTTGCAGTGTTTGTATTCTAAAAACCTGAGGTGAATTAAAAACAGTTATATACCAATATGACATTTTAATATTTTCAAAAAGTACTGTCACATGACTCCAACTGCTAAAAGAACTGCATGTATCAGCAAGAAAAATATTTGAACAACTTTGTTTTCAGTTTCAAAATGATGCACCATGTTTTATAAGCTTCTTTGAGAATAGGATCTTATTTAGCCTGTTTTTAGCCTTAGCTTGGTTTTGTCAGTTATCCAAAAATTTCTAGTTACAAAGAATAAAAGCACTGTTTGCAAGTGTGCCTACAAACAGCAAAGCTCCATTTTCAGCTGTGCAGAGAGAGGTACTATATAAGATTGCATAGCAACATGTGTTTTTCTTTAATGAAGAATGCAAACATTGCAGCTTAATTTAAATCTTTATTTTCATTGCAGATCTGACCCTACAGTAAAGATGATTAAACTGGTTCTGATTAGCTGTTGAAAACCCTGCCATTGTAATACAGGGCACCTGAGTGTTTCAAGCAATAGACTAAGGCACGAGAAAAAACTGCTTACATACTACTCTAAACATATTTTTTCTGAGACTGTAGTTGACTTGTTCTCACACACTTACACTACAAGAGGACTGGGTTCTATGTTGATGCAGTTATGCTGCTGTCAGATGACTACAGCTTATTTTAAGACAATTACAGTAACTCTTTACAACTTCGCTAGTGTGAAAGTGTATTCTAAAAGTTCTTTGAGGAAAAATTATTCCTTGAGCAACTGAACTTTTAGGTTTGCACCTGTATATAAGGGCTTGCTTTCTCCGTTTTTCTTTCTAGATACCTGTTAAATTTTGGTACTGTGAGTTATTACCTTGGTTACAATGCAATGCAGGATTTCTTTCCAACTATGTCTATGAAGCCAAACCCACAATGTAGTGACCAAAACTGCAGAAAACAGCAAGAAAATTATAAGGTAAAAATGTTTGGGGTGGCTTTTTTTTTTTTTTTCCTTTCTTAAAGTCTTGAGAATAAAACAAGCTACAGGTCTGTAGTAAAAGAAAACTTTCATTGCTACTCCAATTTTCAGTACCCTTGTCTTCAGATGGTTGCAAGTGTTTCTAAAAATACAGTACTTAGTTATCTTAAAGCAAAGGGTAGGCAGAATGGCTTGCATTCAGTTAGATAGTATTTTCTTCTACAGTAGTTCCTCAACCTTTCTGGCAGTCACATCTTTGAGTGTTAATGGGTTTGGGTTTTTTTAACTTGCAGATATTCTGCATTTTTATGCCTAACGAAGTTCTAAATGGTGACTGCATATCTTAAATATTAAAAGAAATGTGAATATTAGATTTGATCTTCTTTGCTGTTGTTGAAAATTGGACTATTACATATATTAGGGTTTTTATCTTTTTGTCTTTTTTCTTCAGAAAAAAGAAGCTGCACGACCAAAACAAGAAGTAATTGAACAGGAAGAAGAAATAGTACATGAAGACAATGACTGGGGTAAGTAATCAACTGGAGACTAAATGATGTTCCCAGTACTGAGATTCAATTAAAGTCTTTGTTTTGGGTAAACACACTGTAGGGTACATAGACTTCTTATGGATCCTATTTTTTGTAACTTAATGCTGCGTAATTGCTGTTGGCTTTTTACAGGTTTTGCCAATAATGTTACCACAACTTGATGATGTATTTTTAGTGTAATGTGCAGGTTTTAGGCTCAAAATGTAACAGCCATTTGAATAAAAAACATTCTCAAAGATGGTGTGAAGATATGAAAGATATGAGAAGACGTATTCACTGTGTGTTCCTTTTAAATATGTAACTAAAGAGCATTTGTCATTTCCGTAACCACTGTGCTGAGGCATCCCATGGACTTTTATATTCCTCTGAGGGCTTTAAATTAGAAGGAATTGTCTTAAGGCATGGTAAGCTTGTTTTATATAACCATTTTGAGAATGGATATATACATTCTGTTTATTACATGATATAGAAAATAATCTTAGCTTACCATTGGGAGAAGTGTCCTCACAGTAAGATTTAAATGGTAAGGACAAGGAAGTCCTATAGGAGAGGTGCCATTCTTGTCCATAAGTTACCTGTATAGAACCATTTCATATATTGTAAAGGGAAAATATTTTGTATTGATAATGGAATGAAGTAGTGGAAATCAAAGGGGTTTCTGCTTTTAAATTTTTTCTATTTCTGAAAAGTAGCTGCTGTTTTCCTCTTACTGTGATACCATAGTGATTAAAGAACTTTTTCTTCTAACTTTTAATGGAGTTCTCGATTCCTTCTAATGCAAAGGCATCGAATTAGTATCAGAAATTACAGAAGATGAGCTGAAGGCTGCATCTGGCCCAGTACCTGAGCTCCCTGAGGGAATTACTGTAGCATATACTATCCCAAACAAGGTAATATATTTATTCTTTATGAATTTTTGAAATACATGTTGTAGATTAAACTTATAATACTAGCCAGTTTGGTTACCCTTTAAACCTAGAATAAAATTCTGTCTTGAACGATTCCAGTGAAACTGTACCTCAGTACATCTGATTAGTGCCTTCTATGGTTCAGCTTTGTGTTTCTATGAAATACATTTCTTTTAAGCATGGATGCTAGCGTGAGTGTAGTTTTGAGGCGATAGGAATGAATGTAATTGGGTGGTGGGTGAAGGAAAACAAGTGTGAATTTCTCAGCTGATATTTTGGTGACTAATTAATTTTTACCATATTTATCTTGTAAAAGCTATGTGTAGTCAGAGAGCAATTAGTATACCTGGGGAACGCAGAATCTGTATGTATTGCAGCCAGAACATTCCAACCCCTAGTCAGAATAGTTTACAATTTAAGCTTATAATCACTTAGGCCTAATCTTGCAGTTGAGTGCTTGGTCCTAGGAAAATGGTGTGGTATATCAGCAATAAAGCTTGTATGTTTGGGGTTTTTTGTTTGCTATTTTTGTTGCCAACTTTTTCTTCCTGTTCCTAATAGGAAGAAAATTTGATAACTGAAGAAACAGTAGCAGAGTCTGAAGAAAGCCTAGAAGAACTCATGGCCAAAATGAGAAACATGTAGCAAAACAAATACTAAGTACAACTTTGGGGAGTTCGGATTCACATTGGATTTTGAGAAAACCAGACTTTTTTTTTTTTTTCCTTCTCCACTTCCACTGAAGCTTATCTTTACATTTCTGATGAAATTGAACTGTTACAGGGGCAGGAAGGAAACAGATTTACTTTGTTTACATTCTGTTGTCTATTCATGTCTTTAAGATAGGGAGTTGTGCCACTGTACATTTTAATTTCTCAGCATTGCTAGTCTCCAGATACTCAGTAGAAAATAAAAGGAGATGGATAAACTAACAAAAGCAGGTGTAGCACATTATATGCAATATGTGATGAGAATAGTACGTGGTATTGAATGGGTTAAGGGCAGATGATCATGCCTCACTCATGTTGCTGCTCCTGATTTTCCAGGCACTTGTACTTCTTGTTGTTCACTGGTCTCTGTCAATTCCTGGCATGGATCATGCTGTGGCTACTTTTTCTGAGTAAACAGAGTATTTCAGCCTTTTCATCCACCTGAAATATCTCTGGGATGGAATTTTTTTTAACTTCCCTGGTTTTATCAATGTTTTACTACTGCTTGTTCTTAAATAGCTGTCTATATGTTTTGTATGTGATAATGATTTGAGTATGCTGCAACAAGGCGAAGTCTTTTGTTAACAGATAATTATACCAGCAGACTAGGTATTAGCATGCCACTATTTCAGCTGGCAGATGCTTTTCATGACAAAATCTGTAAGAATTACCAGCAACATTGGAAGGAACAGGAGATTTTTGTCTATCTCTTCGAAAATCTAAATATTATATTTTTGTTGGTTTATTAAAAGTTTAGTTATGATTCTGATCCATCCCCATCATATGGGCTATAATAAGGAATATACTTAATCTTAGTTTGTATAGGAAAGCTTCTAAAATTAGGTGCTCTAAACTTTGTTTAGTGTTACAAATATCTTCAGTGGAGTAGCTGAGCTATTGTATTTGTCTTGTAAATAATGTTAGTACAGTCATACTACCTTTTAACTTATCACGTGTTGAACTGACCTGTAAATGTACATGTCCTGTAGTGCCAGTACCCTGCAGAACTGGAAGTATTAATTTCAAATATTTTAACTACTGTGGGTGTCTGATACAGAACTTAATCATTATTTAGATTTGGCTTAGAAGAACACAAATTTCAGCCTTTGCAGTGTAATACAAATACTTCCAACTGGGCTGTTCAAAAAACCTTTCTACAGTATGATGCAGCCAACATGGAACCAGCTCGTAATGGCAGTAGCAGTATGCAACCAACATGTAAACAGAGAGTAATATTGTGGAGGTGCTTCTGTTCCTTAGGGCAGCTGAATGAATACTTAGTTAAAAAATGTTTGATTTCTAAGCAACGGTTACAAACTTCAAAATCCATTTCCTCCACAGCTGACACTAGATTATATTATATACATAAAAATCCTCTCTGAAGCTACTGAGGGAGGTTTTGGGTGGGGTTTGGGTGTGGTGCATTGTACTGTAAAATGGAAGCAGGTTTTTTGGATCAAGTTCAGTTTTGGAGAAACCAAATTTTAAAAATTAACTGTAAAGAGGGATGGGAAATAGAATAATGAGATCATTAAAAAGGTACATACTTGGATCCGTGTTGCTAATAGTGTCTACGTTAGCTTAATCCGAGTGTCAATTTAAGTGTTACTTACATTTCTTTGTTACTTTACCTTTCTGTTGGGAACAATAAAAGTGAGGCATACACGGTTGACTCATTTCTACAATAACTAAATTAATCTTGACTCTTAACTCTTTGGTTGACATCACTGCTATCACATGATTGACATCTTTACAAGAGGCAACTGTTTACGATTTTACTTCATGTACAGTTTTATGAGCAAATTAATACACTTTTGTATGCTCACTGAGAGTATGCAAGATGGTTCTCGTGTTACTTTCAGACTTTCAAGTTGTATATACAAGAATAATTTGAAATAATTAGAAAACACATTAAGATGGTTATATGTGCCAATGGTTAAAATTATTTAAAAATAAAGAGCATCAAAAAAAGCAGCTTCAAGGATCTTTTTTTAATTAAAAACACATTTACAAGTATAATCTATTCCAACCATAAAACATAATGGAAAATTTATGACTTTTGTTATAAACTAACAAATTAAAGCATATTGCAATGGTTTAGTCCAGCTTTGTTTATTTGGCAATCTTATAAAAGAAGCTTTCCATTTTTACAGTGTATCGTGAATGTTACTGAGATGTTGATATACTGACTGTATGATTAAATCTCCACTGAAACTGGTGCCACTCTGAGGTGGAGTTCTGCTACATAGAAGTATTATTTGGCATACACCACATATACAAATTTTTTTTTTTTAAAAATGTCCATGAGGTACAACTACAAATACACGAACAACTGCCTTAAGAGCGCTGTAACTGTAGCTGCATAAGCTTATGGCCAACATGCAGCCTGCAAGACTCTCCACTACTACTTGTGATCCTGTTTTACCTTCTGTAGAAAGTTTTCTTTGGGTAGACAGGGTAAGCATATAATTTCCTCAGCATCTTTGCTAATGGACCATGGATGGTTGGGATCTGCTGCTTTTTAGGGACTGATTTTTCTTCCAAAAGCAACCCTACAACCTATGAATCAGTTGGAGAGAAGTCACTCAAGGGAAGAATAGTAACAGTTCAGAACTGGAAGTCACTAAATGGGGAAAGTCTGATATAACACCAAAGGTCTAGAAAGTAGCTTCTTATTTAAGCTAGCAACATTAAAGAAAACTGCTTAGGAAAGCAAGATACTTCATTATACAGGTTAAAATCAGAACAGAGGTGACAAAGCTAGACCAGACATCTGATAATTCGTAACATTGGCTTTAGAGGAGGGAATTACCAGGTCTGAGAAGAGAAGGCAACAGAAACGCATACAAGCTGAGAAGGTTGAGGTTTTGGGGTTTTTTTTTCTCCTTTCGCCCCTCTCCGTACTCAGTAACAATAACTCCAGTTTTCAAAATTTTTCAAGGTGGCTGGAATACAGTAGAAAAAGTCTTGCTTTGATTAAAACCCCATTTTCTGAAGTAAAAGGAAAATATCCAGAGAGCTATTACAAAGTGTCAACTCTTGTTGCTGTACTGTAATACCTTCAAGAGCTACTTTTGATTCCCCCCCCCCAACTAAATCTTAATCTTAAAAATCAAATTTGGGTTGTGTATTTCTTCCATCAGTTTTATATACCATTTCTTTTGCTAAGTTACAGTCTTACCAAGAATATTTAATTCCTTCTAACCAGAACAAGGGCTGAAATGGGTTACATTTAACTCTACTCTAAAAGGGAAAAAATACTGTGGAAGGTAAGTAGCCCTTTGCGGTAAAGGCCATTTGCATTTTTCAAACTGGAGCAAATAAATCCTTACATCAGTTGCCTCTGAAACATCATAGTGAGGTTTCAATTAATTTTTCACTTACATCCCATTTTTTATAAAAATTCTTTTTTTAGTATCTATTTAAATTGATTCTTGTATTTATGCACTAAATGAGAACAGATGTCAAACTGATTCTTCCAGATGACTAGGTTATTAAGAAATACAACAGGCAGGTAGATGTGATTAGCATCTCTTTATCTGACGGCAAACTATTTTGCATCACTAGGTTTTTGCAGCTACTACAAACATTCTTGTATTTTAAGGGATTCAATGAGATTAAGTAGTGAAAGTATTGATAAAGGGTTAACTGAGAATCGGGTCATAATTATCTCCATTCTGATTCCTCACTGGAAGTATTTTTACTGAACACAGCTGAATCTGACAACAGCTTTAACTGTAGATGATGACATATTTAGATATATTAGCTTCCCAAAGAAACCAATTATTTTTGCACAAGTCCCTTGAATGTAAGCTTGCTTAAAGCTGAAATCAGCCTGCAGGTAAAACTTTGGGTGGAACAGTATTTTGACTTTTTCAAAATTACTCTCTCTTTAGAAACAACTTTAAAAGCTTCTGAAAAGGCAGAAAGGGCTGATGAAACAAAAATACACAAATCCTCTAAGCCAGGCTATTACAACATAGAAATAAGAACTACCCCACAGAGTATATACAATTGGTTCAACTTAACTTGTTATAATCCTGGCACTCAGGCTAAGAGGTCTCAAATCCATGTTTTTGGTATTAGCTATAACTTGAGCTAGTAACTAATAGCATATATATATATATACACACAATGAAAGAAGCTCACTTTATACCATGAAGTCTACAAAGTTAACATGGAAGGATTTCAAGCTTAAACATTTGTTTCCCTGTCATTCATGAAGACAGGTGTCAGTCCCAGAATAGTATGTTATCCTAGGAAAAATAGATTTGTCTTAATAATTTTAAGTCTGCTTTAAAACAGCAATAGAGACTGCCTTTTCTTTGAGCAGATTTATATCACCTTTGTCCATGTTCCAGGAAAATGTTTGGTGATAATGCACTTTTTAAGCTGAATGTATCTCCACTCAATGAGTGTCGAGAAGTTGCTTTTCCACCTATCAACAAAGTCTCTGCTTCTTTAATTTCCATAGCTCTCTTGTAAAGTTCCGCTGCCTTCTCAAAGTCTCCCCCTTCATAGCTTTGGAGAAGAGTAAAACAAAGGTGAAACAAGCAAATAAACCAAGTCTCTCAATTCGTTTAAATTGAAATGCACACCATGCTATCAACAAAGTGTACTCAAGGCTCTCTACTTTCCTAATGAGTACACAAGTCCAGGATGTTTTGTTTCATCCAGTCATTTTTGCAGTAATTTGCTTTTATAGGGCTAAAACATATAATCTTACCTCAGCACAGCCAAGTTTTTCAGAGTTTCCCCCACACGAGGATGCATGTGACCAAAGCTGTCTTCATAAATCTTTAATGCACGTTCATAAAGAGGTAAAGCTTCAATCTGCTTTTTCTTCGGGTCATAGAAAGTTGTTTGTTACAGACGTATATTATATTTGCTATTCTTTTTTCCAACATAGTATCAACACATCCTAGATGCAAAGTCATGCATATTTAACCAAAAAGGTGTTCCCAGTTCTCGATACTGTTGACAGATGAGGATGATAATTGAGATTGTCAAACCAATTGGCTTGCACTTCCAAATGCAATTCCCACTAATATTATAATAATTAGGGTCTGGACTTCCTAGGCAGTTTTGAGAATCTCAGTCCTGAAAGTTTTGAGTTAGCAAATGCTCTTTAATTTTACCCAAGGCAGCTTTAATCCCCGTTTAAAATCAGATATGCAGATTGCAGAAATACAGAAAACAAGAAAACAATCTACGGTTCGCTCGATGCGAAGTAAGGAATTCGGGAAGTTGATTGCATCACCTTTGAATCTCATATTAGTTGTAGACTAGAAAGTCTACAGCCTTCTCAGACTTTTAGTTACACAGAGTTGCAGTTCATCAAGGTGGGCACTCTTAAATTTCAAAACGTTGTGTTTCCCTCTGAGTCAGTGGTGGAGCTGTGTTCCGTCATACTGTGATAACCCCTGTGTCACTGAAAATGCTGTACTCTAGCTCTAGTCTTATAAAGCATGTGGGCATTTTGAATAATCTATAGAGCGTTAGCCCAAGTGTTCTTGTGAAATACTAGTCACAGCAATTACCTGTTTCCTGCACACATTTTCCTTGCCAAATGTCCTTTCAATTTTTAAAATGGAACCTAAGAATTTGCAAGTCTTATAAGGAATTTCCCTTTGAAATGTGATCAAGTTTCTTTGGTATCATTTAGGTACAATCATAAAAAGCCTAAGACAGGAATAATAAACATGTAAGATATGAAAAACTTACCATCTGACAATAAAGGACAGCCAGATTTACCAAAGCAGTTGCTACACTAGGGTGTTTTGGGCCAAATGACTTCTGTCGAATTTCTACTGCTAGTTCGTACAGAGGAACAGCCTTGTCAAGTTTTCCCTAGAAATAACAGGGAAAAAAAAGATTCAGTTGTCTTCTGTCAAAATGGTAACAGTAAAATCTATTTTAAACAAAAAGCCTTGGAGAAGATGTAACTGTTTTCAGAATAAGTGTTTAACTTTGGTTAATTCATAGTTATATTCTGCACAGGTGGTTTATTATGAATATTTATTAGAACCTCATTTTCCAAAATACTGAGCACACTCAACTCCCAGTTAATGTGTTTCTCAGCTACGTCTCTTTCTTTCTTTTTTAATTTATTTTTTCCCCGTGTCTCATTGAGAAGGCCATTAAAAAGAATTTTCAGTTGTACTTTTATCCAAATAATTTTCTCCATTTGTATTTCCTCATCCTGCTGTAAATGAGAGCAGAGTTTATTTTTTGTCCTTAAAGGTCCTAAATTTTACTGCTGATACGGGAATGGGAATATAGCTGCCTTAACTTTTGAGCAGTTTGCTGCTTACTGGAGTGTTGTTTGCACCATGTTCTTTGGAACAGCCGCAGTGTCCAATGCCATTTCAAGTACCTGTTGCTTCCCATTCACCATATTGAGGCTTTGGCTTCTTGACTTCCGTTTCTCTAAAATACCCCTCTCATATTCCAACTAGTTTTACTGTAGATTATTTTTACAGCAAATCTGTTTTCCTCCAAATCTGAATCTGCTCACATATTAACTGCATATACTTCAGAAGTATGCTTAGGCTTCTATTATTAGTACGTCAATTCTCACATTTAATAGCAATCAGAAATTAAATACTGCAAATATCCATTGTATAATGGTTCACTGTAATTGCAAACTTCAAATCAGATTTTCTTCTTATTTTTTCAAAGCACCACCAAGCCACAGTTTGAAAATAATCACTAATTCATCTGGAATAAATACTTATATATAAATAATCGTCATTTTCTACATCTGATTCCTGTCCCTTCTCTTCCTCCACTCTGCCCTGCATCACTAGTTCACCATGAATTTTAATTTGTGCTCCTTCAAACTAGTGAAGAGCTTTTTGATGCAAATATTGAGTGCTTTTGCAGTTTCTAGCAGCATGAAAATTAGAAGCTGAGGTGAGCAGAAAATATGTGACCCAAAACAATTTCATGCATATAACAGCAGGTAACAATTATTGAGCAAAAACACAGGAGCATTTGATCCAAGAGATTATCTTCAGGACTCTTTGCTCTTTGAAGAATGGTAAAATGTGAAAATATAAAAGAAAAAAAAATTTTGTTATCCTCTGAATTTGATCTTGGTTCAACAGCTGGAAACCTTACATCACTCTTACACTGAAGATATTGAATGGTTAGAGTGACCATCTGCAAACACAAATATTCATAAAACATTTTGAAATGATGAAATGCAGAAGTTTATATTACTGTTAATGTTATTCCCCGTAGTACATTTCGCAGGGGAGTAACTCTCATCTTTCACTGAATCAACATAAGCTGGAGGTAGATCAGCCAGACAGTTCATTTGTAAAGTACTATCTCCTTCATAAGCCTTCAAGCTACTCTCAATTTGACTGTAAAATTCAAGGTCATTGTGTAAAAGGAACTACTCCTACGCCCTAAAACATGATTTTTCCATTAAGACACATCTGACCAAACGCCTGTACGTGGATATCACATAGCAGGCAGTGGAGGACTCAAATACAGCAGGGGAAAAGCTTCCCTCACTGCAGCCAAAACACTAGCTTTTAACCAAATCGGAAACTACTCGTGGTGAATACTGAGCATGCAGGACACTGAAGACATTATTCATAAATATCTTTTCTTTAAGCGAAGTGTGTTTTGTAAAAGCTACTGGGCTTTTTGGAAACAGACTGAGGCTGCTTGACTACATCTTTTATGTATGTGTGTAGAACACCAACAGCTGACACAATTCCCATGCCCCGCTCCTTTTGGATTGAAGACTGTAACAACGCAAGGCATTGCAGTTAATTTAGGTGATGAGAAAAGGTAACAGGGTTGTGCTTACCATCTTTTTGTATAGTACTGCCAGGTGTTTCACAGTATAAGCCAAGGAGGGATGATCTGGAGCCAGTGCTCTCCTCCTGATGTCTAAAGCTTTTTCATAGAGTTCCTCCGCCTTGTCATAGTGCTTCTTCTCATTGTATAAGGCTGCCAGATTGTTGAAAGACTGCGCACAGTCTGGGTGGTTGGGTCCCAGGACTCTCTCTCTCATTTCCAAGGAGCGCTTCAGGAAAAGCTCTGCTGTCCTACAGAACACATTCGTTCAGCAGTATTTTAAAGCTGGTAACATCTGTACAGGCTGAAGTGGCTGTTTGAAACAGAACAAACAGCCTTGGAAACTGCACCGATACTGACGTCTGGTAATGGACTTTCCTCAGAATAAGCAAATGCCAGATGAGCAAATCATTTATGCAGTGAGGAACTATACATCCCAGACATAGTCCTGCCGTGCAGGCTAACCATAAGAATGTAGACAGAGAGCTAGTTAATATATTCCTGTGCAAACCTGGAGCCCCCCTGTAAAGGACCCAAATGCCAGTCTAGCAGATTTCAGCAAACATTACACTACCACAACAGCTGCTCATTTCTTTAATTCAACCTACATCTTCAGTTATGCAAGTAATCCTTCCTTATTCAAAACATTCTACTGACTTCTGGGGAACTCCTCATAGCAGTCATGTACTCCCACGGATAAAGCAGTGGTAGAATGCGAGGTAAAGGTTCAGAACACACCACTCATTTTTCAAGTAACTTTACAAAATATAAAACATATTACAGGGTTCAGCAGACAGCTTTCATACCAAAGGGGGAGAGACTGGAATGGGTTTTATGTATGTCATGAGCTAGATTCTCATAGTAGAATCTGTCTAGAAGTGACAAAGTAGAAAAGACTCTGTGTAATGCCACCATTCAAGCATTTCCCTATCAAAAGGGCATATTTTATCTCACTAGAGTAGCATACTACTATTCCATTACAGATTTACAGCAGTTTCTCTATCGCAAACAATGGGTGATCCCCACATAATACTGGCAGCATCCATTATAACTAGGCAGTTTGTCATCCTGGCAAACACACAAATTCTGTGTGCCACTATTCCCAAGAGGTCAGCTTAGTAAATTGGAAAAATCCATTTCGCATTAGAGAGAAAAAAAAGAACATTTATACACAGTACTGTAGGTTCAATTCAGGAGCTCTTAAGACAAGTGTCAAAAGGTGTTCACTCCGTGTAAGGGCTGGAGGATGATGTGTCATATAACAAGTAATAAAGTGACACACTCTTCTGCTATTGATTTCATTCTAACTGCATCAAAAAAAATTCAGTCTTGGACTTGCTGATTCAGAGACACAATATCCATTAAAAAAAAGACTTAAAACTTCACTAGAACAAAGTTTATACTTTTGCTCACTTATCAAATAGGGGAGATACGGTTACTCTAGAAGTAGGTTGTGTTGGACAGAAACTACCTATGGATAATGTGGAATATAAAATGATCTTGTATGAGATTAGATAGATATCGCTCCTCATTCACTTTGGCATGACTTCATGAGGGTAAACCGATGAAAAACCCCACATTTCCAACAAATGTTAAAAATCAATTCCTTCACTGTAAAGGTCCTGCATTTAACAAGAGATTCTGTGTGCAGATCCTAAATTATGGTATACTTCTGTAGTTATCTAACAACTACTGGTGACATAAACATCAGATATAGGAAGAACATGAAAATATATCCAGACCTTACTCTGTGCTTTTTTGCTGTGCACTTTCTTCTCCGAAAAGATTTAGTTCAGTAGAGTGGGATTTAAGGCGACTTTAAAATTCCCTCACAACTCACAGTTTTAGACTACTCTGTGGACTGAAGAAGTTGATGTGAATAGTGGCTAACCATGCAATCAGAACTGCTCTGCACCTTTTATTCCCCTTCTTCAACATCCCTGCTTATCTCCATCTGCTTTTAGAACACCTTTGTTCTGCTCTGTCCTCTTTTGCTCTTAAAAATGCTAGCAGGGTAACAGCCTGAGGATTACAAGGCACAGTGAATATTTAACTCATGATTTCCTGTAATATTGGCATTTTGAGTGTTTTTTACTGAAAAACAATCCTGCTGTTGAAGGATGAACACTACGGAAGAGGGTCACAAAATAGTGAAGCTGAGTAGAGGGGGCATAACTTTTGAGAGAGAACTGGTATTTGCAAGGAAGGCTGGTTAAATTTAACTGTGGAACATCAATTCTGAGTGCAGGAAATGCACTAACTGGGTAAGTACTCACATGCTAACAGCATCAACTCTAGAAAATATGAGTGAATTTCCCAGTAAACAAAAACCAGTAGAATGAATCAGGGATGGCACCATAATGAGTATTTGATCATGTGTCTACATTTAATGCTAGTTCTCAATGCTTTGCTTCCATTTCTATCTACGAGAACACTCAGTGGATGTGACACAATTAATACAACTTACTCAAGATTATTCTGCAGGTAATAGAGGACTCCAAGCTCATTGAGGGTTCGAGCATTATCTGGTGTATCCTTGCCTAACGTGAGCTCTTCCAATTGCAGGGCTCTTTGACGCAGGAGAGCAAAGCCACACTGCAGCAAAGCACACAGTAATGTCAGCCAATAACCATTGCATTTAAAGCATACAACTGAAGACAGAAAATCAAAAGACTCAGTTTGGTGCCAAAGGAGCACAATAATCCTATCTAAGTTCTGTTTTCAAGCTAAATGGCACATAGGCATTCTGCTTATTTACAGTCTAACAGTGAATTTCACCAAACATACTTCCAGGAACTGTAACTTACTGTGCTGTCACACAGCTCCGTTTTCCCTGTATCACACATGCTAATTTGCTTAAACTCTGCAGTTCAAATAACCAATTCAGATCAAATTCTTAGGTTTATAAGCTCAAAACTTACAATCAAGTTAATCTCCTATCCTAAATGCCATATAAAGTATTACTCAAGGCTTTACATGGATCTTTGTAAAATGGGCTGCCAAGCTAATGCTTACATGCAAAGTGAATAACAAGTAAAAAGTACAGCCATTGTTACATGCTTTACCTATTCTTGATCTTTGCAGTCTTAATAAAAATTTGTGCAGCAGAACTCATTACCAAACCAGACAAAATCTTCATGATCCAAATTAATTTGTATTTAAGCACTGTGGAAATAGCAACATTTTTATGGCTTTTCACTACTTTTATTAGGGCTACAACTAGAGCTCTGGAGTTACTAGCTGAACTCTTATAGTACCGGCACCAATGACAAGCAAACCCTTAGCTCAAGAATAACAAGAGGAACTCTGTAGCTGAAAAACACAGAAAAAAAAAAAAAAGGAAAACCTCAGTATGGCACATAATATTACTGGGATTATCTGTTGCAGTAAGCACTGTGTTCACTAGTATTTGTACGATAAACACCTCAGTTATTCTGGAGAACACCTTTTTCCATTGCCACTTTGACAGCAGTAATTCTGCACCCCCGAGACGTATATATCCACTTACTTCTTTTCCACCTCTCTCAACTCCATACCAGTTGTACTGATGCATCTCCACTTCCAGCAGAGTTGAAAGGGCAGTTACCAAAGCTGCTGCTAAGTTACTTATGCCCTCAATTATCAAAAGCATTGGAGCTTTGTCAGCTCTGCAGACACATTTTATCATCTATTTAGCAGAGCTGCAACATGGCCTTGCACTTTTATTAAATATCAAACATTTCCCTACCAGACTGCCTCTCCGCCTTGCTGCTTTTTGGCGTATTTTGAAGGACTTTTTCCTCAGTTGCTCAGCTTGTTCGTATCTGAAAACAGTTATTTACAGTGTTAGAAGAATGCCAAATGTAGCATCACTGAGTGTTCCTGAAAGCTTCTAAGTTCCTTAAGTGTACAAATTTGAGGAGAATTTAAGAATCTTAGGAAAAGAAAAAAAAAAATCACACTTTTTGTCAAAGATAAAAATATCCAAAATCATTAGGGCCAGACAATGCTCCTCCTTTATCTCTAACTTGTTAGAAGTTTGTTGTTAAACTAAGCACAAAAGTTGTCCCCTACTGGGTGGCCTGTGACAAGAATACAGAGGGGATGCTCACGGTTGCATTGGAAGTTACGAAACTCTAAAAAAGAATGAAAGAAACATTCTAGCTTCAGGAAGATAATCTCTGCTGTTACTTTTGTACCACCTCCACATGAAAAAAGAACACCAGTGTAGTCAATCTTACTTGTTCTGCTTTTGGTATAACGTTGCAAGTGCATCAAGTTCACGGGCTACCCGAGGATGTTCAGCTCCATAAGCATTTTCAGAGATTTCCAGTGCCTGTTTATACAACTGTTCAGCATTTCCAAACTTCTTCCACTGAACATAAACTCCCGCTAGCTGGTGGAGTGATTGCGCCACCCTTGGGTGGTCTGGATCCAGCGCAGTCTCTCGAATCTCCAGAGACCGCTGCAAAGGAGCTACAGCCTGTAAAACAACGAAGTTCAGAATACGATGGCAGCAGGCAGCATCCTGTATGCTGCAATAATTTAACAGCTGCAACAGAAAGCACACACTGAGCTCTGCTTAATTTGCCTCCTTGCTGTTACAACAATCTCTAAATGTACTTACCTGACTGAGAAGACCTAGGTCCTTAAGAAACCGTCCCAGGGTCTCATAAAGATCAGCCAGGCAGATCATACTTTCCTCTCCCTCACAGCTTTTTTCGTATTCTTTCAGAGAGTCAAAATACTCAGCTGCCATAGAGCTCTTATCTTTCCCAACCAGCTGCCAGTAACTCAGCAATTCTGCAAAATGTCCCCTGTTTTAACAAGGAAATAAGAAGCTCATCTTATCTCTGACACCTCTCTATTCAGACTGATGCTAGCTTAGAAGAAAAGGGCCATATGCATGAATTTTGTCATTAAGCTACGGAGCGTCTACAGAGACAATCCATGGAGACTAATGCTGTTCAACAGCAGCATCTATCCCTTTACCAACCCCCAGGTGTAATAGAACAGAAAAATAGATGATTTATACAACAACAGCATTTAGTATTTCAGCCTCTACTATTTCAGTTCCTTTAACCTACATCTGTAATTTTCTGATTTATATTGACAAAAAAATTACTTAGAAATCTTTATAACTGCCAAAGCAGTGGCTACCTTTGTACCTTTTGTAAAGGTTTTGGGATACAAAGAGATTCAAAAGACACTTGTGTAGCTTTTGCTTATCACCCTGCTGTTGGAAGAGCCAGGGAAGTTCATCTGCACTTCTCCAAGTCACTCGGTCTCGACTATTGAAAGAAAAGCAAATCAAAATTAAAACTCTGAGAGGCCTAACAGAACTTGTCAATTTGATGTGAAAACTAGGCAAGCATACAATTGCCATACTTGAATGTCTGAACAAGCAGACAGACTTATGTATATAAGTTATAAGACTTATGTAACTCCATTTTCTCACATCTTCATTTTAATTTCACCTCAGAGGGTGCTGGAACCCCCAGGTACCCCAGGAAGCTGCTCCTCCCTCCCGTATGGGCTAATCTGTGCCTGCTAGCAGAATTGCAGCCCTGCAGCAGCCCACTGCCCCTCTGCACCTCCTTTCCCTGGCACACTGTGGCCCTCAGCTTTCTGCTACCCAGCAGCGCATGATCTGAGGAGCAGTAAGCACTAGCCCACAGCTGGGACACACTAACTCAGGACTGTAAATGCAAATCAGCTTTCAAGCTGGGTATGAACTTGCAGCTCTTCAGCTGTTCTACTGGACCTCCTCTTGTTTTGAGGATGCAAGTGGTCTCCTGTTTCTTCAAGTTCCAAGCAACCTCAGACTTCCTAGCATTTACTGGGAGTTAGAAATCCACATGGGGTCAGTTACCACAAAATAACTGATGCAGTATGAATTCATGCCCTACCTTTTCACATGATAACTTTATTATATGCCCATTCCCCTCCACAGTCCTCAATCTTTTCCAGGATTAAAAAGTAACATATCAATAATAAGCTGCTGAACTGACAACTAGGGTTTTGCAGAGTTATATTGCCATAATAATTTACTAAACTATGTCAAAGAAGCTATGTAAAGAAAACAAAAATATCCATGAGGCATAAAGCTGGCAATTTAGCACATCTTGAGGAATTCTGACCTACCTTAGCTGCATGGTAAAATACTCCACTAGTTTTCGTCTATAGGCAGAAATAACTTTTTCACCTTCTTCCATATACTCTAATCTCACCATCTCCCAAGCCTACAAGAGAGTATAATTGAGAGAAAGAGAATGCATTTAATTTGTTTATTAAGTGCTGATGATACACAGGGCACTATGCAAGATTCCTTTATGAAACACATCTACTGTTGTAGAACTGAAAATCTTTCAATGACAAAGGCACTACAAACAGACTGTCTTACATTAGACTAAAGCTCTGGTTGTTCAGATAATATTCCCTTCTCCTTCAATTCTGCTTGTTTTTTGTGGAACCAGTGTTTTCTAGACACATGGAGTTAATAACTAATTGATCAGAAATTTCTGACAGTTTGAAATGCCAGGTTTTCAGCTGCTGAACAATAACTGACCAATAATGGTATCATAGCTCTAGTAGTTTTCAAGGTGATTCTAGCATCAGACCAGATGTTAAGGAAAATGGATGAGCAAACACAAACATATCACGAGCTACCTAGTTAACAACAGAACTTATCTAAAAAAGCAGCAGGGGCTTAGGGGGTGGAGTTTCACTTGCACATGTTTAGAATTACAAAAGTTACCTGGAGGTGCTGGAACTTTAGCAAACCACACCCATACGTCAGCAAACACATTTTGTGGAGGCTGTGAACAAGTGAGGCTAACAGTGCAGAAGACAGTTCAGGATAAAGTTCCATCAGCTCTGACTCACTCACACCATTGTGGCTAACACCGATGACACACAGTATCTACGTAAAGCAGAAAGATTATTTTACACAGTTAGCAGTATTTGCTGCTGAGCTGTTACACTGAAATTCCAAGAAAAATGCTGTGTATCATTGTGTATAACTTTATACGTCAAGGGAAAACAAAAACCGCCTACACAAGACCCTTCCCTCTTCTGTCCTCAAAGAACAATCCTCAGTGCTAATGGGTTAATATTCTAATAGATAGAACACCAAATGGGACACTCTGGGACAAACAAATGGCTCCTTAGACTTTCTTTTAAAACACTGGGAGAAAATAGCTCCATTATCATAAGGAACTTCCATCTAAGTAAATTATGCTGAAGGTCTTATGCTGTCAGCACCAAAGAACTTCTGGCAATTTTCAAGTATCATGTCCTAATCAAAAAAATGTTCCACACAACAGGGAAATTCTGCAAAGGTAGGAAAAGGAATCAGAAGTCTAATAAGAGGTGCCCTGTATTCATAAGATACCATGTTTTGATTACATTTACTACGGTCAATGTAGTTAATCATTGGATCAGGGTACCAAAGGAAGTGCTAATTCTGTATCACATCACAGTGGAAAAGTTCTGTTTTGTTTTGTGAGATAATGACTTAGTTGAAATTTAACACAAAGCAGTCATATGTTCTATAGTTATGCAATAGATACATTAATAAAATTGTCCCTTCTATACTAATAATACAGTAATCTCTGAATCATACATATGAACCAACATAAATTTATATTTACTTTTAACTTAAGAAAAACTCTTTACAGGAAAGAATATGCATTACCTGTAGAAATAGTGATGCATTCTCTGCTTACCTCTTTCAAAAGACCTTTCTCTTTATCACTCTGCAATGACTTTTGAATTGATCTCAGAACAAGCCTGTACAGTGACACTGTGTCTTGACATTGGAAGCACTGTTGAAGGGTTTCGTCAATATTTCCCGTACTTCCAACACTGAGCAGAAGGACAAAAGGGGCATGGTTTAGCTTATTAAATTTGGCTAAGATGAACTGAAACTACTAAAGAGCTCTATCTCAAAAGTGCTCTGAATTCCTACTGGGTTGAAAAGGTGCAGAGCACATGGTGAGATTAAACACAGAAGAGATGAATTCCTGAAGCCACCTTCTGTCATATTGTCTGATTTTTCTAAACAACTGCAAAATTTTTGTTGGAAAAAAAAAAAAGAGGGCCGTTGCAGTGTTCTTTCCTCCAGCAGGAGTACAGAATAAGAACATCACGTTGGATAAAGATAAAACCACATGCTGCTGTTTCATTTAATGCATTTACAAAGCATGTTTTCAGGAGCAATTAAGCATTCTAGGACATAAAACAGAAACAAAAAATAATGAAAATCAGTCACCCAGAGTAAATTATCAATCAGTGTATCATCTTCTGGGAGTCTCTAAACTAAAAATGCATCTTTCTCAACAAGATTATAAGCCAATGCACTTGTTAAGTATTCTCTTGCACAAGAGGGAAGATTAATTTTCTCCACAGCAGGAATTATAGGGCAAAGTACCATACGCAGGATGTTAAACTAAACAGTTGTTGAACTTCCTTTTAGTCTTAAAAATCTATGAGGCAAACCATCTGGTACATCAGTAAATACAACAAACCTGAATTAAACTGTTTAACAAAACAATATGAACATTCTCCAAATACCTTTAAAAAGCATTGAAGCAACTGACATACCCAGAAAGGAGAACAACATAAAAATAAAATAAAAACAGAAGAGCTGAAAACAGACAGATACAACTATTTGGATTCACTTAGTATGAAAATGGTGATTGTATACTCTCTCATTTTTCTTCCCATTGCATTCACAGTCAGTGAAGGGGGAAAACTCTGTATGCTACTCCACTGTTTTTTCTTAACAAGATTAATTCTATGTTAAATGAATGTATTTCAAAATGCTAACAAATCTACTTGAAGTCTTCTAGTCTAGTGACAAGCATAATAATTTCAAGACCATCTCAACTTACCAAGCAATGGTTTTGCCCAAAAGAGTGACATACAAAGCATTGCAAGTTGTGGCAGAACGACAATGTCGCTCAAGCTTCTTCTCCTACAACATTTCAAACAAAATCTGTGAGCCAAGATGAAATTAACCATACCAATAAAATTGTTCACTGTTTGACAAGAAAATAAAAGTTCTAGATATGCTTCCATCTGTAACATCTGAAGACTATGACATGATAACCAGTGGACAAAATAGTGCATGTTTTTTCTAGCTACAGGAGCATAAGAGTGAAAGTTTCCTTTTGAATTTAAGAAGAAAAGATTAGGATCTAACCATTACATCTCTCAAGATGAGGTTTACCTTGCAGAACTGGTCTCCAAGGCAAAGAGGTAAAATACTTTTCTCCCCACTCTGCCAATCACTGCTACAGTATTATGCAATACTAAACCTTCCATTATTCTAAAATAAAATAACATGTTTACAGGAATGTGTGCAACTGCACAGTTTTTGTGTTAATTATTTATGCTGCTCCATCTGTGCTTCTGTGCTATGACCCATGGGGTAAAAATACTCAAACTGCATGACATCTTGAGCAGTAGTATTTAGTTAGCTAAATATACTACTTTCTTTTGGCAGCTGGGCTTATTTCATCTTTCCATGTTTTCATTAAAAGTTATACTAGGGTAAGGTATTTTAGAAGAACTGCAACAGACATACCTGCTCTTTAGTCAATTTAACATTTGCAGAGTTACATTCTGCACTAATGAGAGATTTAACATCTTTGGAATTCAGCGGATCAAGATGAAGAGTGGGCCACAACCTTTGGTAAGAGAGAACAAAGTCATATTCAGACCTTATTAAATAGCACACAAAAGGAAAAAAAAAAACATCAAAGTTCCAGAGCTTTTTAAAGGTTGATATCAAAGCTGTAATTGAAGCTATTCCCTGTTACTAAGAAATTCTAGTCATCACAAGTCAAATTTCCACTTTTAGCCTTATCCTGGATCTACATCATGGTACTGCGGTTCTTGATGTGCATCTGACTGTATTTAATATCCTCTTTCATATAGTCATGTGGATAGATCCATCACAGTAAAACAGAAATCTGGTTTCCCAACAGCTAAAACCTGTCCCCATTGCAGTTACAATAGAGAAGCTTTTGCAATGGCTGCAAAACCTTATGCTATTAAATCTCCAGGTCTTGACAGATCTGGCTGTTCAATGAGTAACTCTAATTTAAAACAGTAAGTCTAATCCAGGTTACTTTGAACATCTCAGAAATATAACATACCTCCAAGCCTGTGGACATGTTTCTACATTCACTGATACAATCACTCTCACATTCACTGGCAGTGGATCTATCAGCCACTTCATATGCTTCTCAGCTTGCTTAAAAACAAATTTTCGTTACTTAATATGAAGGATGCTCAAACCAATGCCAGAAGTTGATACCTTTCATTAACTGCACAGCTCAGTAAAAGGAGTCTTAAATCCTCCAGTGTCCTTAAAAGTTGTTCATGATCTGATTCTTGAAACAGTACTAAATGATCCACTGATATGTATCAGCATGACTGTACTTTAAATAAAGCAGATGGAATACTATTGTTGAAATGTTCACCTCATAAAGACTAGGCTATTTACGTGCCCAATAAGTCAACTCACAGCCTTGAATCTTTGGATAAATAATGTAACTGGACTGCTCAAAAATTAAGGTGTTAAGATAAATTTAAAAGAAAAAAAAACAACCCCAACCCAACACCAATTTTATCCATAAAAATGAAAGACTATTTTAAATGTGCACTTTTTACAAAACTATTTTCTATATGTACTCTTTAAAGCAAAGCAAACATTAATATTTCTGCTACATATATATAGTTGAACCTATTACAATAGCCAAAGTTTCTTTTAGACTAAAAAATGGCAAGTCTTTTGAAAACATACCTGTATTTGGTCAATAGAATCAATAATTATAATAATGCTGCCTTGATGACGTGCAGAAAGTTTTTCTAGCCAGCGGGGAAACTCTTCCAGAAGTTTAGATGGATCCAAAGTCAGAGGCGACACTAACCAAGAGTGTTGCATAAGCTGCAGAATTATAAACATATACAACAAATTCTACCTTAAAAATCAACTAGGATTGATTGAAAAGATGTCCTATAGACATTGTTGAAAGATGTCCTACAGACACAAGAGGGAAAAAAACCGCAACACACGATTTTGAGGCAATTTGTCTAGTCAAGTTCACACAGACTTCTTTCCTTCTAGTATATGCAGAAAGCTGGCATATGCAGAACAAAGAATATTTATTGAAGTTGTTGTGTAATTTCTAGAGAGATAACCTGCATTTACACAATGGACAAGGAATTTGGAGACTTAAAGGGCTTAAAAGCTGCACAGGTTAAATAGGCAGACTTCTAAACTACACGAGAAAATTGCAAGGAGAGCACAATTGACTTCATTTTTCTAAAGGTTTTAGTCCTGTGAGGTCCTTAGTGCCACCCTGTGAAGGAAAAAGAAAGCTCAGACCCTGGCACAAAAATACTCTTCACTTATTGCCCACATATCTAACACACAGTTAAAAAATAAATTAACATAGGAGAGAGACTCGTCTAGGAACAACATGGTGCCAACTGGTGAATACAGCCTCAGGTTTCTAAATACATAGACAGAAGAGGTACCACCTGCCTCTCGCATTGGCCAGATGGCAGGAAATTTTGGAAGAAGCTTATATGGTTTTATAAGCCACCAATATAGGTCACTGGAAGCGTAACTGCTAATGCCAATCTATTATGAATATCCCAGAGATGCTACTCAGTTGATCTGCATTCAGTGTATAGGATCGGATTCCCCCCATTCTATAATGCCTTATGTTTGTATTACTCTTAAATGATGTAGAAAAACCTGTAGAAAATCTTGTCTTCCGACACACACACACGCTGGCACTTTCCAAAGAATCATACAATGCAGGGTATGTAATAATACAGCATACCTTTAAAGTAAGGCGTTTAATTATCAGTGCAGATTCTGAACTAGTAGACATGGGCCTCCCAACAAAGTGATAAAGAATTAGAGTGTTTGGTGAACGCTTCTGTTGCAATTGAATCCTAATGAGAGAAGTTTAAAAAAAAAGGACTTAACAGACTATAATTTTGCAAATATATCTCAGATAAAAACTATTATTTTTGCCAAAGGAGTTAAGAGCGTCTTAGCTAGAGGTGTTCAACATTTATCTTACAGAATAGGACAGCCATTTCCTGAGCTATAATTGAACTTTTAATGCCAGATTCTATTTTTGCTCTTCCCAGTACCGATAGCCATTAGCAAGTGCCCTTCCTGGCACTGGACAGTCACATGTCACTAAGCTTTTAAGAAGTAATGACACTATCAATTTACTTTTATGTCAGCAAATTTTGTCATAGCCTACAAATGACCATAAAATGCATTTCTATGATAAATTATTAGGTCTGATCTTTCCTTTTTTTTTCAGTTAAAAAGACTCCAAAGGACCCCTCTTGTGTATCAGAGAACGGCAACACTACTGAGCTATTGAAACCACTTATTAATGCTGTGCAAAGACAGATCCACAGGGTGTTGCAATTGGAGACAGGGAGGTGTTAAAGGCAGGCCAGATGGAATTACTCAATTATTACAAATCTTTCCAGGATGCTTCAATAGCTTTCTAAATGGTCCCATTTTCATAGAATCATAGAATCATAGAATGGTTTGGGTTGGAAGGGACCTTTAGAGGTCATCTAGCCCAACCCCCTGCAGTGAGCAGGGACAGCTTTAACTAGATCAGGTTGCTCAGAGCCCCGTCCAATTCCGCCCTGGAATGTTGCCAAGCATGGGGCCTCCACTACCTCTCCAGGCAACCTGTTCTAGTGCTTCACCACCCTCATTGTAAAAAATTTCTTTCTTATGTCCAGTCTAAATCTATTCTTCTTTAGTTTAAATCCATTATTCCTTGTTCTGTCACAACAGGCCTTGCTAAAAAGATTCTCCCCATCCTTCCTGTAGGCCCTCTTTAAGTACTGAAAGGCCACAATAAGGTCTCCTTGCAGCCTTCTCTTCTCCAGGCTGAACAACCCCAACTCTCTCAGCCTCACAGGAGAGTTGCTCCAGCCCTCGGATCATTTTGGTGGCCCTCCTCTGGACCTGCTCCAACAGGTCCATGTCCTTCTTGTGCTGAGGGCCCCAGAGCTGGACGCAGTACTCCAGGTGAGGTCTCACCAGAGCAGAGTAGAGAGGCAGAATCCCCTCCCTCGACCTGCTGGCCATGCTTCTTTGGATGCAGCCCAGGATGTGGTTGGCTTTCTGGGCTGCAAGTGCACATTGCCGGCTCATGTCCAGCTTTTCATCTACCAGTACCCCCAAGTCCTTCTCTGCAGGGCTGCTCTCAATCTCTTCATCCCCCAGCCTGTATTGATATCAGGGGTTGCCCCATCCCAGGTGCAATTTTACCTCTAATTAAACTGATATGATGTTTGAAATTTAATGGAAACTTTTTTCTTAAATTTCATTCATTAAAAAAAAATTAGTTTACCATTTTGACAGAAGGAGCGATTTCCCAGAGCCTGGTCCTCCTGATACAAGCAGAGGTGGAATTGGTGCTGGTGCTGCTACTAGGTCATTTAGACGTTCAAAATACTATAAAAAAGAAACAATCGTTACAAATATTCCACTGTTTAAGGGAGAAATACAGTGCTTGGCATTGTACACCATCTAGATAGAAAATGCAAGCACAGATTTATTAAGGTAAGGGAATAACTACCGAAATGCAATATAATACAAATGGAAATAAATTTTGTAATGAAACACTTAAACCACAGAATTTATTATCTCTTTTAAAGAAAGTGTAAAATAAATAAACTTCTTTTAAAAAACTCTATTTAAAATGGAACTTTCAGTGCTAATAAACTGAATGAGTGTTACTACAGTAAAGCAATTGGGTACTATGTTTGTTCAGGCTTCCTCACTCCCCCTTCCCCCCAACTACTCCATTGCACTGGATAGGTTGCCAGGACAAAGCCTTCAAAGTTGGCATCTGCTATGAATGATATTTTGAGGCGCTAAGCACACAAAAGAAAGGCTTTCTTTCACCACATGAATGCCCAAGAACATTGTAGGAGAGTTCAGGATGACAAAACCAAAACCACCCTTCATCCACTTGGGAGAAATATTTTGTCTGCAAAAAAGAGGTGGAGGTGCATTAAGATACACAGAGGTATTTTTTCTATTAATGTTCCATTATTTTACTGTTTTAGAATGTAGTAAAGATGACACAATCCTCCAACCCACCGCCAATATATGAGTAGTGAAGTAAAAGAATAAATTGTGCTAGTAAAATAGGGGTACTAACAATTTAAGTACAATGCCACAGAAACTACATGCTTATGTTACATTATAACATCAAGGAATGTTGCCCAAATAAGCCATTGCATCACTTTCCATCACCACTTTAGTATTTTTTTCCCACATTCATTATACCTTCCCTACATATAACTGGTACCCCCAATTTGAAATGTTTTAAAAATTTTATTTCAAGTAATGAGTAAGTACTGAGCTACTCAGCAGCTCTCTACTTTTAAATTTCCTATGTTCTTCTCACATTTGTATGGCTACATGACGATATGAAATCTTTTCATTAGTCATCTCCAAAAGACCTAACTCCAGGTGTCAAGACAGAGCCCGGATTTCCTCACAAAAAAAAACAACCCGCAAAAAAACGTTCAGAGCCTTTTCTATTGATGACCAAAGTCTAGGAGGACACCCTACTTCTGGCACACGGTTATAGCGCTTTTCTTCTGTGCAGGAACAACAACTGCTTCTTCATCAATGCCATTCAACAACACACAAACTGGCATCTCTCCCAGAAAATAAATATGCCATCTATATAAGACATATGGCTTCTTCTAGCCTAAGGAGTAACAGCCTCAAGGATGCTCTCAGACACAGCTTCTTCTGTAGAAGTACATCTCACCTAACAAGAGATGGAAATGAGCGATGACTGTCTCCTCATTCATACACATTTCCAATGTACTTACTTTCTCAAATCCCAGCTCACATGTCGAATTAGAGGCCTGCTGAAAAGCTTCCATCTGTTCTTGTTCATCATGCGCATCCCACAATACATCACCAAAAACTTCTTCTTCAGGAGCAGTGGACTCTTCCTTATTACCCAAATCCTTGCCTTCTAGTTCTGTAATTTCACACCCCAATATATCCTAAGTAAAAAGAAAAACACACGGAGAAAACTGCAACTGTAATTCTTAACAGTGCAGGAACATTTGGCATTACTCTGAATTCCACTGTATATGAGTGCAGCTCTAATAATTTCAATATGCTCATTTCCTTTTAGGCTAGCAGAGAACATAAATAAATGAGCAATTGGATGAAACCAAGTTAACTCTGAATGCACAGGTTTCAAGACATTGGTTTTAGTTTTCTCATAGTGGAAGCAACCCGCCACAAGGACGGATAAGGAAAAAATGGACTATGCAATCTTTCCTTATCCTATGATATGGATAAAGAGAAATTATAAGAGAATTTAGGCCACAAATAGATCCCTTTCCCCTGTTATTTCTGCTTCTGTCCATAAAAGCACTGCTCAGTTTTGGGTTTTATTTTCTACCTGCAGATTTCTTTGCTTGCCAGATATTAATGATAAAACACAGAAAGATCCTTTCAATTACATCTAAGCAGCATATAGTAATCACACTGACATCATTTAAGATCACAAATCAGAACAAAAACAGAAAAAGCTGAAATGCATCATGTACTCTACCTGTTTAATTATCTTTTCCACACAATTATAGATTTCGTATGCTCCTTCCTCCACACCTCCAAAGTGATCAATCATCTGAAAAAGTAAATGGCAAAGCATGACGGAACTCTGAATCTGGTTGGGAACAGTATTTAGGACTTCCAACAAAACCATTCTGGAACACATTTAAATTCCATTCTGTTGCGTTCCTGATCTATTTTCAGATGGGAGGAATCTCTCTGGAGGTACACTTCTTTCTCTTCAGTGGCTACAGAGGGACCTTAGATAAATAACTTTGTCATTTAAATGGCTAAACACAGGTGAGAAATTTTATCCCTATAGTACAGGGATTTTTTTTCAGTGAAAATGTAGTGGCTTTTTTTCTCCCCCGCTAATGAAAATTTCATAACATTCATAAATTTCAGCTTCATCAATCTGCTCATGTAATGAGCATCCAGAGCAATGAGTGTAATGCAATTTCTCCTCAAATCTGCGACTACTAGCACTCAATGCTGTTTATAGCAGGAAAGTAAGCCTTTTAAAATTCAAGTCTTTAAAATGCCATACCTTTGCTTTGTTCACATAAGAAATTTGCTCAATTAACTGTTGCACTGAGACTGAACTGACTCTGCCATCCTCCTTTCTGTGGTAAATTAGCCGGGGTTTTTCTTCTGGATTTCTCAAGAAGGCTTCTTCACAGTCCTCCAACAAACAACTAGATTGGAAATCAGCATTCTTGTGCTATATTACACTGCCGTAGTAAATAGTTCAATCAACACAAGCTCCGAAGATGGGTTTCACTGCAAAATCTAATTCAAAAGTCATATCTATTTACAACAAAGGGCAAACAAATATTTCAGCAGAGAATTTAAGATAAACTCTGAGGCAGGAACAGCTAAGAGAGAAACTTATGCTATTTGTACCAAAAACATTAAAACCATTTTTACGATTATTGCTTTGTAAATTAAAGATTGATCTTCCTGTCATACCAATATGCAGAGTGAAAAGCAATTGCCTTGCATGGAAAGAACATGGATTCATACATGTTTAACAAGCATCATATACATGCTCTGCCATCACTTCTTTGAAGGCTCTGTTCTATTCCTTGACCTTTTTAGGAAAAGTCCTTTAGTATTTGTCAGATGTAGGACAGTCTTTTAATTCATAGTAGTTGAAAAGGAGAATTACACACCTCCAAATTCAAAAGCACTTTGTCCGTATATACATGAATGATATCCATTAATATTATTCCCAGCAATCTATTGCTGTTCCACAGAAGGAACTATACAACTTGGGGATGCTGGCAATAGCAGACAGGATCTCTCAAATATTATGTTCTTTACATGAGCACTACAATTTTCATCACAGTTTTTCTAAGAGAAACTCTCTAAGTGAATACCATTGGCAGGAATACTCCTTCGTGGGTTTTTTCCTTGAGTATTTTCTTCTTAAACACTTGTGACCCACATACACAAAACTGGGTTATTTGGCAACACTATCCCCTCAAAGTGTCAATATACCCTCAGCAGCTGACATTATCTTTCTAAGAGCATAAATGTATGGCAGCTCTAGTCCCATTCCTCTAAGAAAACAAATCAACATCTGTGGTACCTGGCTGTTCCCTGAAGCGCTCCACTGTTGTAAATCTTAGCTACTAGTGACTTAAAACAGCCTTTAATTCTCTGCGGACAGATGTTTTATTTACAGAAACAGGAGGTCTAGTTAATACAAGAGCTCTAATAATACAACAGTGTTTGAAATCCCTAGAGTTCAAAATCCACCCCTAATATGAAACTTAATGCATACCAGTATTTTCAGATTTTTGCATTCATACAGATGTTTTGGAATGACCACTCTGTGATCCTTAATATTATCTTTTCTAATCCCTTTTCCTCACTTCTTCAGCAAAAGGACACTTCTCCCTCCCCCAAACATCAAAACCAAACTCTGCCCAACATTCCGAAATGCATAACAGAAATAGTCCTAACACAATTCTAAAAGTATCCCTAGTTTGGTGTTTTTCATTTAGTAAGACATGTTTCTTCTTCTAGAAGGTTAGGAAATTAGTCACTGAACAAACAGAACATACTGCATCACTATTTGTCATAAAACATCATGACTTCAGTAAATTAAGCCGTAGAAAGCTAGCATGAGGTACCACACAGGAGAGCCATGAAATCAGTTTGAAAAATAGCCAAAGATAGAAAATAATATGCAACAGTATAAAATCAAAATGCTACATACAGGTGTAAGGCTAGATAAGCAAATGAAACACACTGAGGACATTCACACCAGCCATCTCAAATTCCTAGGACTCCAGCAATATGCATGACAGAGAGCTGCTCTTGGAAAGCAAAACATTTCTGCGTTATGAAGACATCTTTCATGCTGTATTTTAAGAGAATCTGCAGCTACAAGAAAAAGGAAATGATATATTCTTTTAACTGTCTGTACTAGCAAACCTAAAGTTTGAAGGAGTATCACTTAGAAGATACTAGCTCAGGAAATGTACTGAGCAAAACATCACATACATTTTAATAAGCTACGCACCCTGCATAAATTATCAGCTTCCATTTGCTTTATCAGTCTGGAAAATACTTACCTTGGTAAAGTTAAATGCAGGAGCAAAATGACTAATGAACTTTTTTCAATTTCCCATTTTCTTACATCCTTAAGAGGCCTTTCATTTTCTGCTGGAAAACGAACAACTTGAAAGAAGTACCCCATTGTTTCACAGATTCTTTGAAGTTTTGGTGAATAGTTCTGAAAGCAAATTTCAGTAATGGTGCTTTATTACTAAATCTGCATAGCACTAAGGACCTACTAGATAAAGCTCAGTTTCATTTCTCTATGCAGTTTCTTCCCCTGAAGTCCTTGACAATACTTTCACTGACTTAACTGAAATCAGGCTACACCTACTAAAGCTTTCAAGAAATATTAGACAAATTTCTGAGTAAGTATCACAGTGGAAAAAACCCAGCATATAACTTAGCCTAAGTTTGTGAGGTACTCACTTCAATGAAGATGTCCACTTCTGGCTGAGTCTCATCAGTACTAATAATAAAACATCTTACTGTGTTACTCCACAGAGAGTGGGAAAACAGAGGAGTAACCTGTAATAAACTGGTGACAGCAGCATCCCAATCATCTGCCAATGAAAAAAAATCAAAATGAAGTCTAGAGATCTTCACATCTGATTACAATGCATAACAGATAAGTCATCACCTCTCAACATTATAAATACTACATTTTATTTAAAATAGCGGTAACATTTTTACTCAACTATTTTAACTTGAAAAATTTGAATTTAGAGAACTGATATTGTATCAGTTATAACATATCATCTGATAACGTCATGGCAAAACCACAACGTTAAATATATTCATATTATCATTACAATGATATTTCCTCTAAAAAGGATTGATGAAATGTATCCACAAAATAAAAGATGATAGTTGTAAAATAAGTAAAAATATGCAGAGATAATAAAATCACTCATAATCAAACATTATTTTTTTCCTCCAGATCTACATGTATTTCAGTTAGACAATGCAAATAAATGACAGCGAAACATTATGGGAACTTCCTCTTCTTGAGACAAAGTCCATTGCTTTCTGTAGTACTGTATGTCAATTCCCTATAGAAGCAATGGATTTTAAAACTTTCTTAGGTTCTTGATTTTGTGGCTGGTCATTCTTTCAAGCTAGGAATAGGTTCTCCTTTCAGTACCATATGGCACAGTGAAAGGCTTAGCATGTGAAGCTGGAGCCATCACAGAGCAGACTTTCCCCTCCAACTTTGCAGGCACAGCCTTCTGAATCAGAGCCTGAAGGATTGAAGAGAAAAGGGAGAAACTGCCTGCAAATTCAGCTACATGCAGGAGGGGTTCCAGGGCCAGGATAACAGTGAGGGAAAACAGAGCACCAGAAGACAATTTACAAGAGGCCATTTGGGAAACAAAATTCAAAAGCAACAATTATTGATAACAAAATATCTAACACTGATTCACATAACATTGCATACATCCTGATCTTGTGATCAGATTTCCATGAATGGCACCCTAAGCAGAGTCAAACCCCATGCAAATCCAATGAAAAAAGCAGGGATAAAGTTTATTCTAATGCAAACGTAACATTCATACTCAAGAAGTAGAGAATTTGAATAAAAATGGAAAAAAGAATGCCAGCACATATTGAAAGAGAGATCACTATCTTCCTTAGTCAACATAAGCAACAGAATGGTATTTGGTTTACTTACATTGAAGCACTATTCACTGCTGTTTGCTAAAATCACTGCTGCACATACCATAGTCACCAATACATTAAACACAGCTTGGCACATACAGCTACAGATTCCTTTTATTTTTACAAAGAATTCCAAATAACCCTTCAGTCAAATTACCCAAGAATGGTCAGAAAAGGAGCTAAGAAAGAACACAGTTATTTAAGAATGGTTGGAAAATGACACAGACACATATAATCCCAGCAAAACAAACCACCATTACTTACCTCTGTTTATATTTGCAAACGGTCCCTCAACGTCTATAGAGCTATGAGCAAACTCAGGCCCTCTGAAAGATTGCTGAAGTTGCATCATACTACCCATGGATGGCTCACTTCCCAAAGCTCCCCCATTCCAGTATTCAGATTGTGCCCCAGTAGCTAAGAATTGGAAAACAAAGAAAAACCTCTTCATTATCACTAAACAAGATAAATTACCAGTCTTAAATACTCCAGCTGAAACCTACTGTCACATGCCATTGATCATAACTTTTTCTCCTTTAGCAGATTTACTCGCACCTTTGTGTGATGTAGTTCTAAATGGGCACTTGTCCGAAGTTAATGAGAAGCCATGCTGCTAATGGAATGAGGTTATTTGCTAGTATTTGTTATTATATGGATTGCTCACATCTGTTGAGTTCAAAATGTTGGGTTCGTATCAGGAAAACAGTTCACAATATTGCTGCAGTCATTTGTGCACATCACAATATTGACAACTTTTGTTCAGGAATGTTCCAGCACTGAAAAAGCGTAAAGGGGCTGTAGGTCAGGACTGAAATATATTCTCTGTGCTGTGTGAAGAGCTTTCACACTATCTCTTCGTAATATGCTTGGATTACACTTCTGCCAATCAATATACAACTTCCAAGACACTAAATAAATCTTCCATGGAGAAAATAAGGAAATTGAAAAAGACTTAGAAAAAGGTAAAAAGAGAAGAATTAATTTAGAAATTAACTAACACAAAAGATGACAGAAAAAAACCCCAGAAAACAAGGCTATTTGTACCACTAAAGTTCATCAAATGCATTAGTATGCAAAAATCTGATCACTGCATTTTGAAATGTTTCTTCTAAAGACTGCATATTTATACTCTTGCCAAGATGTGACAGTTGATATATCTCAATAAACAAAACAAAGGTTAAGCAACAGCACTTACACGCAGTTTTTCCTCAGTAACGCTTCATGGTGCAAGAAGTAATGGCGGCCACCCTTAAGAGCATTAAGGTGCTAACTGTTTGCTACAACTATTGCTCTATTTTCAATCAGATACAAAGTCAGAGGACTGATCACACACCTAGCTGATTCCTTCCCACGTTATCAAATACCTCTTACAGCATATACAAGATTTTGCCTATTATGTCATTAAGATTGCTAGGGCTTCCCTTTCAAAAAAATTCTTCAGTAAAATGACTCTTTTGGTCAGTTCATGTTTGCTAAATATCTAACTCCGCTATTCTGAAAAGTATAGCAGCTGAGACTGGCATACTTCATCATCCATAGACAGTTAAGTCTATCTAAGATTCCCTCTAGTTTCAGGTGTGCTTTTTGGATCCTTTGGAACATGATCTCTCAGATCTAGAATCAGAAAAGATTAGAAAACTCAGAACTGTTCGTGGAACAATTTTAAAAAAAAAGTCTAAGTCACTGTGTCTAGACCGCACTCTATTTTCTTCACCTATTCATTCATAAGACCAGAAACGTGCGGTTCCCACAACCTAAACCAAGTTTGTAACGTCAGCTGCTTTTACCCTTTAAACTGTTTTATGTTGCTTTTCAAGCTGGATTAATAAAGCTTTTTTCAAAAGAATGTAAATATTTGTCTTGTGCTTTACTGTGCAGAGACTTCAGTCACATTCCAGCACAAAATGCTGGGGATGAAATGCTCACCCGTAACATCTGTACAATTGTCATCAGAATCAGACTCTTCAGGATCAAACACTTGGATTCCTTGGGCCTGGAGCCTCTGAAGTTTTGCTTCTAGCTCTCGTTTGGCCCTCAGTAAGTCCTGAATCTCATTTTCTTTAGTTTCTCTAAAAATCTATGAACAGGAAAGGAAAAAAACGCGAGAAATACAAACCATCAATCTTTTGAAAATCAATACCAGTTCCTGAATTCACGTTATCTGCTTTCAATTGGAAAAATAAGTTTCTAGCATTCATTTAGCAGGCAAAGACATGAAAATGTGAACAACAACCCATCAGCAGCCTATAAATGAGCAGGGAAACATAATTTAAAATGATCTGGTTTTAAAATTTTACCATTTTAAACCTTCTCATACTGTTCTGAAAGTTAGAAGTCTGCATTAGTATGGGAGTTCATTAAAAACAGCAAGTACCTTTCTTCACCTTTTAAAGTTTATTGTCTTTAAAATCACTACATGTAATAATTTTTTTCAAAGGTTCCCTTTTATTCTTCCATGTATTTTTTTACATTTACATATCATCTTGTATTTAATTTTGATTGTTGCAGAAATTTAAATTACATAAGACAGAAAGTGATCAAGCATCTCCAACTGCCCTGTTTGTAAAATATTACTGTCATGAGCGGAAGAAAACATGAGCCTAGATTTAAATACAGAGATGAAATCTTCAAGTCTCATTTCTTAAATAAGGTCAAACCCAATTCTCTTTTTTCATGTATCTGCCAAACATTAACACCTGTTACAATTAAAGATATCAGGAATCTTGAAAACTGTGCAAACCAGGACCTAGTGCTCTGTTTTGGGTAGAAGTATCATCAACTGCTGCAAGGGAAAAGCAGAAGCATCAGCTTGGCCTTTCAAGTCATCCCTCCAGAAAGGGCAAAGTCTTTTGTCTTTAACTGGCTATCATACTTAGCAGCCAAAAGAGATGCACCAATACACACTCTTCTTTAATGTAAGCTAGAAGTGTTAAAGATTACAATGCTATATATACGATTTATTCAGAAATAATGGAACTCGGTTTATAAATTCCTTCAGCATGTGTCAGTCTGCAGCCTGTGTTTTCTTGTCACTCTCAAATATGAATATATTCCTGTGTTCATATGCATCACTGCATAGTGTCCTTTTAATATTTAAAAAGTTATTTTCTCTTTTTTCCTCTTAGTTTTACAGAGAACTTTTGGTAGGATTATCTTGAAGGAAATAAGGAGCTACAGCTATGATACAGCAATTGTTTTTAGTTTTTTAAGAAAGAGAGGTCCTCATGAAAGCTATTGGAGAAAAGTTCATTGGGGGAACTTGACCAAGTGAAATCTATCTTTTTTTTGGTTGTTTTCCCAGGAAAGGAAAGTCAAGCCATACCTTGAATTGCCTTTTGACCTTGTCTCGATCATGCTCAAAAGTAGCAGCTCTCTCCATGGCTTGGTATTTAGCTTCTAATGCACTCTCTTTCTCTCTTAGTATTTTCTGGTAAGTTTTCTGAAGTGCCTGAAAACATTTAATACACCATTTTCCTGAGTGAAAGCAATCTCTGATTAAAGGTTTTAGATTACTTTTCAGCTAGTGAAATTCAGGTCTGAGTATGACGCTAACCCAGCACACTACTTCTCTCTCCTTGCTCTAAGGATGACGGCCACGCACCATGTGGTCCCCATCCCCAGAGGCACACCTTGACTGCATCCTGACAGCTCGCCAGGACGGCGCTGGGGTGCACACCATTTCCCCGGCACCCTGCCTTCCTTGGGAAGGAAAACTCATCGCACCCATCACCTCCCCACCACAGCTTTCCTGGGAAGCAAGACGAGTCCTTCGCAGCCTCACGCGCGAGGGTCCCGCTTCGCCGCTCGGCCCCCTCGTCCGGGAGGGCGGCGGGGGCTACCTGCAGCTCAGCGCGCAGCCGCTTGTTCTCCCTGTCCAGTTTGGCCTCCTTCTTCACCATGGAGGCCACCTCGTTGTTCTTGCTGACGCGGAAGATCTCGTACTCCTTCTTCAGGCGCTCGTACTCGGCCACGCACTCCAGCTCCTGCACCGAGGCCGTCGACTTGAAGCTGGCCCCGATGAGGCCGCCGGGCCGTGAGGCCCCGACGCGCCGCAGGGAGCCGCGCAGCAGCCGGGCCTTGGGCTTCACCTCCACCGGGATCTCGCAGGCCTCGCCGCCGCCGCCGCCGTACGTGTCCTCGATCACCTCCCCTACCCCGCCCGCCGGGCTCACCAGGGACGACGCCGTCCCCATGGCCGGGAGGCGCCGCAGCCGCGCCCGCTGCCGGGGGGAGGCTTTAACAAAACCGAGCGGAGGAGCCGCTGCCTCCGGCGGACCCTGACGGCGGGGACATGCCCGGGACGAAGCGCTCCCGGAGGCGGCTGCTCCCCGCCTCGCCCCGGCCAGCGCCCCTCACCGCTCCCCCAGCCCGGCCGAGCCGGAGGGCCCTCCGAGCCCGCGGGCCATGGCCCGCTCCTTGCGGCGGCCGGACGAGGAAGGGAGGGTGGGAGGAAGCCGCCCCGCGGGCCGCCTCCCTCCCTCTCCGCCTCCCGCCCCGTCCCACGGCGGCTCCGTCCCGGGAATCGCTGCTGGAGCGGCCGGGGAGCGGGGGGACGAGCCGCCCCTGGAGGCCGGGGAAAGGCGGAGCCGCGGCGGTGGTGGGCGGGAAGGGGCCTGGCGGCGGCCGAAGGGCGGGAATCTGCTCCTCTGAGGAAAAGTGGGGTTTTTTTAGGTTTTGCTTTTTTAAACAGAACCTAACGCGATAGGACGGGAGGAGATGGCCTCAAATTGCGTCAGAGGAGGTTTAGATTGGATATTAGGAAACATTTCTTCACGGAAAGGGTAGTCAAGCCTTGGAACAGGCTGCCCAGAGAGGTGGTGGAGTCGCCGTCCCTGGAAGTGTTCAAAAAACGGGTAGACGTGGCACTTTGGGACATGGTTTAGTGGGCATGGTGGTGTTGGGTTGGTGGTTGGACTGATGATCTTAGAGGTCCTTTCCAACCTTAATGATTGCTAGTTTTACTGCCATTAAAAAATAATCCAGCCACCAAGCCAGGAAACATGAAATTAATTATTACCCCACCCTTAATTGGTTTAGTGGTGGACTTGGTAGTGTAGGTTAATGGTTGGACTGGATGATCTTCAAGGTCTTTTCCAGCCTAAACGATTCTATGATTCTACGGCAAACCTTCCCGTACCCACTGGCACAATATTAGCGTGCGCCAGGGAAGCCTCAACCCCATTGGGCCCTGCTGCTTGGCCGGGCAGTGTCAGCTAAAAAAAGTGTCCATTTTCTTCTCAGAGAGCAGGGCCCAGGGTCCATCACCTACCCCAAATCCCACAGGCTGTGCCATGCCCCGGGCTGGTCTACACCTTTGTAACGTCCAGTTCTCCTCGGCCAAACAGGGGCACACAGGTTGTGCCACAAGTTTTTGTGTGGTAGAGACCTTGTGGGGGAATTATCTCTCAGCACCCTAAAACAGTGACCTTTGAGACCAGTTGGCACACTCTGAAGAAGAACTGAGACGAGATGGCAGTGGGTCTACCAAGAAGTAAGTGCTGGGTAATGGCGCTGTGTCACGCCCAAGTTCAGTGCCTGCACCTTGTGCTGCCTCCTGGCCTTGCCTGAAACTTGTCAGTTCTCTGAAGACTTTCCCATTCAGGAATAAGGCAGTCCTAAATTACCTGTCCCTTAGATTATCCTTATGCCCTTTCCCTCCCTGCCTCTTCAAGAAACCCCATCTAGTTCCACCCTGGGGATTTTGGAGAAGCAGATCCCTGAAGCTAAGGAGAATGCCTTGTTCCCAAATCTCAGAACCTGTCCTACCATTGGCGTGAAAAACAAAAATGTCACTACTTTAAAACAGATTTTACCTTGTGTACATGCCAGGTTTGTTAGCCATGACTGAGAGAGCCATTTTCTCTTAACAGGAGGAAAAAAAAAATCTTAGAAATGTCTTCCCAATGATACATGCCTGAATTTCAAAATCTGTTGGAGGGGAAAACTACTTTTGTGTACAACAGAGAAAAGGTGTTGTTTTATTTCCCTGAGGGTTTGGGAATATGTGCTGTTTGCCCCAAATTTACCCCTTTGTTTTCATGAGGAAAAAATAATTTATTGTCTGAATATCATTCATGGTTACATTGGTGATCTATTCCAGTTAAACCCTGTTTCAGTAAAAAAGATGGATATAGAATATGTGACAATTGTGGGAAGAGGAAGGGTGCTACTACGTTTTCACTAATATTGACCATAACAGCCTGCAGAGTATTAGGTGATTCAGCAAATGAGCCTGTAATTCTGTAACAAAGCAAGGCTTTTGGTTTCTTCATTTGCATGTTGGTATCAGGCTGTTTCTCCACTGCTGCTTGAGCTCTGGGAATAATTAAAAATACGTTCGTGCTGGTGCTTGAACTGAATCGTTCTCATATTCTGAGTTCGTGGAAGTCAAAATCTCCAAGCTTTAAGCCTAGAATAAGAAGTGTAGTATTGTAAGAGCTCCTGGATTCCTTCTAATAATCCACTTGACATTAACAAATAGATTGGAAGAAGTGTAGATGCTGTTTCTCTAATGCTGCCTCTGGGTGCATTACAGAATTTTTATCGATAGTAGAGACCATATTAACACAACCCTTTCTAAACAGAAAAATTACACTGCTTCCCTGTTGCTTCATGGATTGGTTTTCCTAATGTTTAGAGATTAGAATAGCTTGCTTCAACATCCAATTTGTAAACTAGCAAAGATTGCTTTGAATCACTGATTAGGACAATTCAGAAAGAAATCCAACTGTTCATTGCACAGATGTTGGAAACGGTGTCTTAGAATATCTGAGGATGAGCTGGCTAACTTTCAAAAATGAATTGACCCAGAAAATCAATCGCTGGAGAAAATATCATATCAAGTCCTTAAAAAATTGCCTTGTCATGTTACATCACTTTTTAAAGCTTCAGTTGGAGCAGCCCAATCCTTAGTCCTTTGATGACATTGATGCTGTGTGAATTGTGCCATAAAGTTCTTCACTGGTCAGTGAAGACATTTGGGATACATGAGCAGCTTCATGTTTAACATTGCTATTATTTACCTAATTCAGGAAGGTTATTAAGACAATCCATGTGTGAGATGTGGTGGGTTAACCCTGGCTAGCAAGTAAGCACCCACCAGTCGCTCACTCACTACCCAAGCCCAGTGGGATGGGGAAGAGAATTGGAAGAGCAAAAGCAAGAAAAACTTGTGGGCAAGATAAAAACAGTTTAATTAGTGAAGGAAAGAGAGAAAAGGGAAAAAAAAAAAACCACCACCAAGTGATGCAGAGGCGGTCACTCACCACCTCCTACCAGCAGACCAATGCCCAGCCAGTCTCTGAGGAACAGCTACTTTGGAAAGACTACCCCTGAGTTTTATTGCTGAGCATCATGTTATATGTCACGGAATATGCCTTTGCTCACTTCAGATCAATTGTTCTGGCTGTGCCCCCTCCCAACCTTTTGCCCACCCCCAGCCTTCTTGCTGGCGGGCAGAGTGAGAAGCCAAGAGAGCCCTGACATTTTTGCAATAGCCAAAACATTGGTGTGTTATCAACACTGTTTTAGTGACACATCTAAAACACAGCACCACGTGGGCTGCTATGAAGAAAATTAGCTCTCAGCCAGATGCAGTACAGATGTAGTTGTCAGATGAGGACCTGTACTTTGTAAAGCTCCTTCACGACTTCAGCTGTAACAGAACCAGACTGCTTTCCATCCCTGAATCTACATAATGAGGAATACAGTACATCAGCTGGTCCTCTGGCAAATTTACTCTTCTAACTACCCCTTTGGGGTCAGTATGCAATCTACACTCCTGATCCACAATGGAACAACTACTCTGCCAATGTTCTCCTCCTACTGAGACTATTATTTTTTTGTTGGTGTGTGTGTTGCTTAGAAGCCCCTGGACTTTTGTGCTTTATGACATAGACAATTTTGTGCAAACATGCTAAATACTTCATTTGCTGTTACTTAAAATCTGCTGGGCTACAGTTTAAAAACATTTATGTGGCATCTCTAGGGGTATTGCTTTTGTCTTTGATATATCCACTATATTACTACATGATTTATTGTTGAGTTTTACTCTTTACTTTATTTCATTTTAGGAGTTGTTGGTGACTGTTAACAAACACAATCTATGGATCTGAGGATCTGTCCCATAGAGAAAAGTACAGCAGCAGGAACTGGCCTTCTGAAAGAAGGTTGGTTTTTTACATGCATTATTAGGTTCAGCTCCAAGTTTGCAGATGTTCATTTTACAAAATAATATATCTGATATTTTATTACCTATGTATTCCTGTAAAATTTAGTGTACAAGGTCAGGATACAGCAAGATGAGAGGAAGCTGAGGAAGATTTGAAGATGATAGGTTGCCACAGATTGACTCCCATTAAAAATAAGAGTTGCTATGATTAGAATGATTGTTGATAATGACCTGAAAGCAGAAGATGCTTTAAATGAAAGGCAGCTGAGCAAACTTTTACACAACATCCTTTTTGTTAAGTCAGATGCCGGAGTGACTTTTAAGGCTATGTACCAAAGGCATAAGCAAAGTGTGTTAGAAGCCCTTCGTAAATCACTATTAAATTGTTTGTGCCTGCACTGAATCAAGTTGATAATTTTTTATGATCTCATTCATTATTCAAAAATATCTGTGTCAGATGGAACATGATTAAGGGAGTTCTACTGAGGACATGCAGTGAAAAGATACAGTATGGTAATTTTTAAAAGATAAATTTTGTCCTGGATTATATATGATTCTACTTCCCTCTTTTTAGTGATGATGAAGACCTTGCTCTAAAAGGTTGCTTGCTATTGGGCTGTTCTTTATTAACTGGTTGGCTTTCCCCCATACTCTACCCTGTGCAGTAAGTGCAAGCCTGAATAAGCTAAATGACTGATCTACTTACTGAGCTTCTTACTTTTGTATAACATGAGGCCTGATGTAAAACACAATGAAGTCAGGGTGAATTTTTCAATTGAGATGATCCATTTTGAAACTGGTACTCCGTTTTTTCCAAAAATCCTGAAACTGCTAGATCTTAGCTCTGAGCATGAGAATTACTTTTTTGTCTCTATCCTGTTGCGACAACTGCATTTCATTCATCTGCATGAAAGGCATTTGCCTCTGTTCTTCTCTGAGACTTTCATGCTAAGTGACAAGAGTTGATTCACGAGCCACTATGACTGGTGTGTAAGGTTCTGGAGCTGTATGCAGCTGAGGAAATGTCTGCTAGATGGTGGGGAAGTAGAGGTCTTCTTCCCTTTTTCATGTGACAGCATGGCTGAAGCTATATCCATCATTATGACTGACTTACACCACACACAGTCTTTCTGTGACCTGACATGAAATTGCATACCTGGGGTTTGAGTAATTTAAGGTCGTGTTAGTGAGTATAGGAGACAGCGTAACTCAGAAACTGATTACAGTTCATCATTAGGTCAACAAGTTAGAAGTTTACATTCATTAGCGAGACTATGTCATGAACTTAAGTTTTAGAAGTAAGACTGTACAATTGAAGTCTGAAGAAATGTGCTGAAAACCCCATCTAAAGTCTTAAGATTTATAGGCATGTTTATTAGAGTCTCTAACACATTGACCTTTTCTTTTCAAGCTAAAAATAATACACATACAGGTGGTTAATTGTAAACTGCCTAACAAATTCAACCTTGGGGCATAGTTCTAAGATCAAATAGCTACTGAACTTACTATGTTTTACTCAGTAACTATTACAGTCTGTCAAGCTGAGATCATCAGCTTCTTTGAAGAATTCATTTGCTGAGAGACCTGAAAATTACCCAGAGCAGAGATGATGAAAATCACAATGAAGGAGTGCAGATCTACTTTTAAATGCTCCCATAAATGTACATGTCATAGCCCTTCACCACTAGAGGACAGCAAGACTTCAGGCAAATGGGATTGTGTGAGGAGGTGGGAGAAAAAGAGAGAAATTACTTACACAGGGTTAAGAAAGTATTAGTTCAGAAGTTGCATGCTTCTAGCTAAAACCAAGCTTCTTAAAGAATTGAGACAGGTTTGGAAGATGTTTCAAGACAAAATACAGAGGAGACACTTAGATAAATAAAAGCTGAAGTTTTAATGTAGTGGTTTGCCTATCAGCCATAGGTAATATTATTTGACAAGCACAATACTAACTAGTTTTGCGAGCCATATACTATTTCCATTAAATTCATAGATCGTTCTGTATTGATTTCAGTAAGAATAGGGGTTTGTTTTGTAATCTTAAGTAACTGTTAGGTGTTCTGATTTTTTATGAAGGGCTTAGATGCCCTTAGGTAGGAAGGTTGTTACAGTCTGTTATTTAGAATGGAAATAATAGTCTGAAACCACTGGAAAGGAATCTTTGGCTTCAACGCCTATCTATTACTTTAACCATATTTATGTTTGTAACTTGTAATTCAAGGACTCATTAAATGTTTCAGCATAACCTATAGGAAATGGATTCAGAATAATGCAATTCATAATCAGCACCGAACTTTTCACCTTCATGGCTTCAACATGTCAGACAAGACAAAGTTTATGGCAAGTCACTTGGTGACATTTCTCCATTAAAGTTCAAAAGAGGCTTTGAAGCGACCTTAGTTTGTCATAAGTCTGAATTGGGTTTTAACTGAAAATTCCACGATGAGTTATAATTCTGGCAGGAACAGAGCTCTTGAACATCCACTCTATCATCACTGAATCATCACTGAACTGAGAAGGACATCTCAGATCTTGCAGTCTCATGGTCATTTAATCCCAGGCCAATTGGATTAATATTGTGTGTGGTCACCATGCTGAGGAACAACTAATCTTGTTCACCAGAAAAGTGGGGTGAAAGGGAGGGAAATGTCCAAATAAACAGCAAAACTGAGAATATTAATGACAAACAATTGCTGTTGCTGTGCTCTTTATTGCTTCAGACTAGAGCCACAGAACTACAATGATGCATAACAAGGGATAAATATAGAAGAAATACACTGAAGAGTGCACCTAATAAATTTTCAGATCACTTAAGAGTGCTCTTTACAAAACCTTCCTGTGTTAGTGGGAATGTGAAATTCCATAGGACCCAAGTGAAATTTCCTGAGTACTTTCATGTTGTATTGTTCATACCCAGAACATCTGCCTTCTTGGCAGAGCCAAGTGTCCCAGTAACTTATCCTGATCTGGATTTGCAAATTAGGCATCCTAAATCTGAACAAAATTTTCTTCAAAAACACATGTTGAAATCATGCTGCCACCCAATCCGAAAGGTTGATACCTGAGTGGGTTCACTGGCTTCTTTAGCCTATGGCAATTAGATCCTGCATCTTTTATTTCCCAGAAGGGTGCTCTGACCAAGAGGCTGTAGGGAGGACTGGGCTCGGACCATCTGCAACTGTCTGGGGAGAACTAGTATGTCATGCAACAGAGAGTGCATGGTTTATGGGGCCAGAGAAAAAGAACTATAAAGATCATGATTCTCTAATTCAGTGATTAGGACTCCTCCTCTCTTCCACCAAGCTCAAAAAAAGTCTTCTGTCGCCAGATGTACTCAGCTATACCCAGATGAAGTCAAAATGAACTCTTACTTCATTTTAGATGTCTGATTCAGGGAGGCACATGAGATCTAAAGAGTGAGCAGGTATAAAACACATCCTTTCATCATCATTCCTTTAGGAAGCTCTTGTGTCCGTCCTTCAGTATTCTGTCTGTGATCAAGTGTGACTCTCCCCCTGTAGTGTCTAGAGAAGACAGATGTTTGAAGTCATGGATTGCACCATCAGGGCAAGAGGCTTAAGAGTTTGGTGTGACAATATTAGAAGATGCCATACCTAAGTCTTTTTCTAGAACAACCTTTATTCAACAATGCAAATGGCTGCAGTTCACTAAGGTATCAATTTAGGAATGTCCTTAATCATGCCTAATCTTTAATCATGTCAGTATTTACTTTGATATCCAAGGGGCCTGCCATTTTTTCTTGTGGTTGGTGTCACTCTTATTTTCATGCACAAGCAGTTTTGCTTTTGGAGTTATAAGGACAGTCACACTGTGATTTGATCCGACTTGATCAAATGCAGAAGAAATTATGTTCATATCCTGTGAGAATGTTGTTTAGAAATCCCCACGTTGCTAGGCTAGTGGTAGAAGTGCCAAGAGAGGTGTGGCATGTGGGATGTTGAATCCCAGCTTTAAGAAGATAAATACTAGAAAGCTTCCCAGAAGTTATTAGCATGTACATTTGAACCTCCGATTTCAGCTCTGAATGGGTCCCTGTAAAGGCTTAGGTGTTCTGAACTCCTGCCTTCCAGAGGAAGTTCTTTTTCATCTAGCTGAAAATTAAATACTAAGTTCCTTTAGTTTTCCATTGATCCCTCCAGTTTTAATTGTGTAGCTAGAAGTGCTCACTATTGAGGGATGCTGCTGTATTATGTTATTTGTCCTGCTGAACAGAATATCATTTCAAGAAATTAATCTGGACAGTGTGGAAATTGCAGAAATGAATGAAGCATCTTGGGTATTTTCCAAGTAGTTCATGTTATTAGAAAGAGCATGTAGTTACTTGTGTGCTACATTGATTCTGTATGTATGAGCTGAATCTGACAACTGTATGATGTAGAATTTTATCTCTAAACCATTATGTGGCATATTTGTGGAGTCAATTTATATAGTTTCCTAAAAAATTTCTCAGGCTATTGGGCTAGCAGGTTTTTTTAGCACTTCATTGTTTATAGTGTTTAAATTCTATATATGAAATGTGTAGTGAAACCAAATGATGTTTCTCTTTTTATAACTGCAGCAGATTCTGGATGTCCTGAGGCTATAACTGACTGGCACACAGACAGATTAGATAACCATTGCATAGTAGGAATGGCTAGAGAACAGCGGAGTTGCGTACACTCCTTTAAACATATGGCATTTAAAAAATGTTACTCAGATGAAGAAAGGCTTTGTGTTCAGATATATATTAAATTAAGTTACAGGTTATTTAAACACACTGGAGGTATGTTGTGGCATTGCTGAAATTAGAACAATGGGCTATAATATGGCAAAAGGTCTAGTTAATTTTTCTCTGGAACATGTGAGGTGTGCCATTACAGTAACTCTTCTGGGAGTGCTTTAGATTGAAGGTGTAAAGGTCTGTGATTACATTCCAGGTTCATGCCACAACTCATCTTACTTCAGGAGTTTTGTAGCAATGAACTGTGACCAGAGAGAATGGGAGAAAAGAAAAAAAGACTTGTCTGTAGTGAATACAGCAGAAATGTGCACTTGCAGGGTTTTTTGTGGTATGTTAATTGGTACCTTGTGTCTCTGCATTTGGAGTGGCTTCACTTTATGAGTTGTGAATATTTATATATATCTGGAATCAGAGCATATTCATTATTGGATAGAAAATGAGGTTGTGATCTTGTGAGCCTCTGGAAGTCTGGGGCTGGGGTGTATCTCCACAGTGTCGAGTGGTACAAGTTCTTATCAGGTAGGTCTGACTGGTTGTTGTATAGCAAGACATGCTGGAGAGTGCCCACTGTGCACACAGTAATCAGCTCCACTGTGCCTGTGCACTGAGTTTAATGTTGTAGGAAGTGTCAGCTCAACATACATCCTTTGTACAGATTGTCTGTTCAAGTGCAATGAATCTGATCCATTTGAGATATACTGGGTTTACAGAGCATGCTCTACAAGCTGCAGTGTGTCCATAGTACTTGTGTCTGGGAAACATGACAACTCCATTTTCACATAACAATTCCATTTGTATGTGCTCTGTACCTGGAACCGCAGGTTCTCTGCAGTACACATAGAGGCATTTCACAACTGCATAAGATATTACAAGTAGACATGACTGAAAATGTCTTGAAGACTTCAAAAGAAGGGACATACTGTGTAACTGTTACTTCATTTCTGAAAAGTTGTTTGCTCTGCTCTCCTTTCCCTTCCACAAACTCATTTTTTCTCCCTCCCAGGCTTCATTCCCATCCCATTCTACCTTTCACTGTCTTTCAGTGCATGCCAAAGGAATAATGAGACAACCAGATAGTTACTAGCAAGGCCTCTTCACTCCTGCTACTCAAGTATAGGTGTTGCAGCAGCCAGACATTTCTCTCCATTCCTTTAGGTATTGCTCCGCACCACAAGTCTGACTGTTGTCTGTGCTTCATCCCCTTAGCTCCTAATTCAGTCTTATGTCTTTTTCTTTTTTTTTTTAAAAAAAACCCAGGACCCTAAAACAACCCCCTGTGCTGTGTGAGGAGACATCACCTATGGTAAAGGAAGAGGAAAAAGATAAGTGATATCTTTTTGGCTTGGGGCCAACATAGATGAAAGTATCTTCTGGCAACTGGAAGACTGCAGTTTCTGTTGTTATCTTCTCTGTGGTAGGAAGTAGAGCACAGGTGCTACAAATCAATGGGAAAAGACAATGCAAAGTGCTTGGTGTGAGGTACAATCTTTAATACCTGCTGGTAGCTGAAGTACATTAGAAAGCAGTCACAAGGGCTAAACTTCTTTTATAAAGCTTCTGCTCTGCACAAAGAAAGCAAGATGCACTGAGAAGAGAGACCTAACTCCCCAGAGCGGTTTCTAACAAAAACAAAGCAGGCAAAGGCTTTTCTTCATTTCTCTACTTTTTTTTTCTAAAGAGTTTTTATATTGACTTCAAAGGGAAAATATGCTATAAAACACTTTCAATGTATTTATAAACAGCAAATTGTCACTTTATTCTTAAACAAGGTAAACAAAGCCACGAAATGCACAGCTCAGACCTGTCAAAAAACATATTGCCTTTAAATCAGAAGAAACATTTCACACTCATCTTCAAAACAATTTTACTAGAATTCTGTCTGGCAATGAGACTAGTCTTGGAAAGAGTAACCCTACCTAGCTTTACATTGTTAAATGTCACAGCTGGGCTTATGTTCACAATGGAACTAAATGATGAACACTACCAACTGAATGACCTTTATTGAGTAAACAATTTGTTGCAGTCTCTGGTGAAGCCTTTCCATTGACATGAATTTAAATTAGGTGATACGTTAGAATAAACACTACCAATATCTAACAGTAAAAGAAACATTCAAAACATTACTTTATTTCCCCATTCTCCCTAAAGCCTGTCACTTCATTCTCATGCACCTGTTAAAGAAAAGTCCAAGGCTACTTGAAACATTCAGAGTTTTCTTTGAAAATTAATCTGCATGGAAGAGAAATTGAGAATAAGGGCAACCCCTGTTCTTCCTGCTACACTTATATTCTGTACCCATACACAGATGATGAAAGAAACTAATTGTGGTTTCTGGGTTAAGGGCCAGCTTGTGTCAGGAACTCAGGTAGCAATGAGCTTTTCTTTTCCCCCACAATACCTGAAGAGCTTGCAAATGAACTGGGCACAAGTGAAGTATCATGATAGTGCTTCCTCAGTGCAACAGGAGCACTGAGGTGGGTATTCGTATCTAGAAAACAGAAAACTCAGGTGCTTGGTTTCAGAAGCAAATTTCTCCAAATTCTTTCTGTTGGTAACATGGCAACACCTTTTGGGAACTGCATTCCAGGGTCCTTTGCCATGTTCTCTGCAGGATGAGCTAAGAAAATGAGGCTGTGTATGTCTCCTCCTCCTGTTGCAGTTCAGGGCATGGTATTAACCAGCGTAACTTGCTACCCTGGATGGGATGCTGCAAGTGTTTGGATTCATCTTTTCAAAGGCCAACATGTCTTTGGTCAGCCTGCAACATAGAATGGTGTTTAAATGGCATGGTTTGTTTTTCTGAGCATAGGCAATTTTATGTTCCATATGAAGTGTCTCCTGAGGCACCAGGCACTTTCAGAAGGGTGTGAAAGCAGAATACCAGCCTAAGAATGCAGCTCACAGACACATGATGAGAGCACAGATGGGATGCAGTGCCTGAAGCCCACGGGGAATGAGCAACAGAATTGAGCATGCATTTTCTTTGATGATGGTTGGGTAGAGACTATGTGCTTGGTAGCGGGTTCTGATTTTGTATTTCAGTGCAGTCATGTGAATTTTGATGAGGTTCAAGGAGCTACCTATTTAGTTAGTCACACCTTAGGGAAATTTTCATATGCTAAATGTTTGAGTATCTTGCTCTCTTATAGCATGTTTCTATTGTCATCATGGGAGAAGAATTGGAGTCATCTTTTGTCAGTTATTTAAAACAAACTGGTGAAAAACAGGTATAGTAAGCAATCAGGTCTGTGCTAAAAAGTTCCCCTCTCCTTTTCTGTGCTCATAAATGGGGAATCTACTTATACCCATGACAAATTCAACAGAGAAAGTAATTGGCCCTTGTGTGTGGTACATAAATTATTTCTTTGCCAACTTGAAACCTATCAGTAAGTTTATCAGGTAAAGATAATTGGTTTAGACATGTTCATGCCTCTGATATTGTCATGGTTTAGCCCCAGCCAGCAACTAAGCACCACGCAGCCGCTCGCTCACTCCCCCCACCCCGATGGGATGGGGGAGAGAATCGGAGGAGTAAGAGTGAGAAACACTCCTGGGTTGAGATAAGAACAGTTTAATAATTGAAATAAAGTAAACTAGTAATGATAATAATAACAATATAATAATGATAATAACAATAATAATATATAAAGCAAGTGATGCACAATGCAATTGCTCACCACCCGCCGACCGATACCCAGACAGCTCCCGAGCAGCAATCGCTGCTCCCCAGCCAACCCCCCCCAGTTTATATACTGAGCATGACGTCATATGGTATGGAATAGCCCTTTGGTCAGTTTGGGTCAACTATTCTGGCTGTGCCCCCTCCCAGTTTCTTGTGCACCTGGCAGAGCATGGGAAGCTGACAAGTCCTTGACTAGCATAAGCAGTACTCAGCAACAACTAAAAACATCAGCGTGTTATCAACATTCTTCTCCTGCTAAATCCAAAACACAGCACTATGCCTGCTACTAGGAAGAAAATTAACTCTATCCCAGCCGAAACCAGGACAGATATTAATCTAGCTGTTTAACTCCTTTTATAGGTTTGCTCTTCATCAGCTTTCATATGTATAATTTATAATCTAGTTTTTCAAAGCATAGAATTCCATACGTTGGGCCCTATCTATCTTCCTTTTAAGTTTTGCTACAGAAAACTTCAGAACAAAGAGGATCAAATCATACTAATGCATAAACCTATGCATAGCGAGTGACTGAAAAAGCAGTATATATGCCCTGCAAACCAGTATTGTCACTTTGCAGGATTCCAGCTCTGTGGAAAGGGTGTGAGACTGATTGATTGATTTTTCCAGTAGGCGATGCATGTATATTTGGTTACCAGAGACATCTAATGTTCATCTGAAATAAGCTGTGCAAGACTTGGTATATTTGGCAGGATGCTTGTCAGTGGTCAAGGTCACATGGCTGGGTGACCTGCTAGAGCTCTCAGAACAGCTGAGGTATTACAGGAGGACAAAAGGATGGTAAAAGCAGGAGGCTAAGGTGGAAGTAGGAGCCTGCCCCGGGGCAACACATTTGGATGTTAAGTGAGGAGGTGAGAAGTGGATATTATCAGAGCTTCATGCAGCTACACTTCCATATGGTTAAGCAGCTGTGTGCTTGCTCCTCTCAAAAACATGTTTTCCTATTACAGCTTGGAGCTGATTGGTTCAGAGATGCACTTCAGGCCATAGCATAATGAAGCAAAGCCTTGCTTTCTACTTGGGTTGTGGTATTTTAATTAAACACCAGGTAAAATATTAAAAAAAGCCTCTAGGTGACTTAAAAGTCTAACTTACTTTTTCATTGGATTTCTTAGAACAATGTTGAATTGGTCTTAAATTCTGCTTGAGCCAGTGTGAAAATGGAGCCTAAATACCTATATCTAATCTGTACCATATTTCTTTATTTCAAAGAATCCTTGTGTTTGTTAGGAAAGGTAGAAAATGAGAAATCTTATTCTTATGCTGTTCCCTTAAATCACTCAAGATGGCTTGTGAAGCTGAATAGTAAGCAGTAATATTGGCAGAAGAGAGTAGGAAATTAACTGAAAGTGTAAAGGAGAAACCAAAGGGGAAAGATATTAAGTGCCCTGAAGAATTATTTTTTGTAATACATGATTCTTTCCTAGACTCATAACAACATCACTGAACAGACTATTCTATTCTTCATTTTTGTATCTTAAAAGTCTACATGATAATTTATGCTACTCAGCCTGCAGAACCTTACCTTTTAAATCTTCACTAAATCTTCACTAAATCTTCACTCTTGTAAATGTTGCCTTTGCTTTTGATGAAAGAAATAATTTTTTTGTGTGTGCTACTTGGTTTTCTTTTATTCTCTTCAGTCACTCTTGCTTTACTTTGCTATAATGCTTTAGCTAAGCATTTAAAAATAATACATATTAAATAGATTTGAAATTGAAACATGGAATAAATTTAGAAGATTTTAGGAAGATGGTAAAATTTTAAATGCAGCTAAGAAGTTTGCTGACAGGTGTCCTTACGGGGTGATGGAATATACTGGATAACAAAGTTATAAAGAAATATGAGATTATGTAATATTTGGATTTGAGCTGCTCTTCTGGGCTTTTGGTCCTGAGATAGAATACATCCACGTCAGATGTAATTTCAACAGCTCTTGTTTTTCTCCATTTGTATCTAGTACAAACATTACTGAAGCATCTGTGTACACATATAGGTAAGAATCACTCATCCATGTCTTTTCTGCAAAGCTGGTACAGTTAGCAGTGCTGGCAATCCACAGCCTTCACTCTTTAGGCCTTCCTGTCTTCTTCATGCAGGAGTAATTCCTGCAGATCCCAATTAGCCTGAAACCTGTGAGGAGAGAACCAAATCCAAACAGTACCAGCAATGACATCTCACCTTGGAATGTGGCTCTGACAGGAAAGGACTTTCTACTGTCTATGTTTCCACTTTTGCAGAGGAAAAGCACAATCTGGATGTAAATATGTCTTCTACATGTTCTGGAGGAGGGGTGAAAATTGAAGTATAGTATCACACATCACCATTTTCGTCATATTTCAAAATTCTTCAGGAAATTACTTAGGAAATAGAAAATACTTCCATTTATCCACTTCTTTCAGGAAAAACTATGTTAAAGTACTTGAATTAAGATAAAAAGCATAGCTGAATGTCCATTTTGCTTAGTGTCCTGGTTTCGGCTGGGGTAGAGTTAATTTTCTTCCGAGCAGCAGGCATAGTGCTGTGTTTTGGATTTAGTAGGAGAAGAATGTTGATAACATGCTGATGTTTTTAGTTGTTGCTGAGTACTGCTTATGCTAGTCAAGGACTTTTTCAGCTTCCCATGCTCTGCCAGGCGCACAAGAAACTGGGAGGGGGCACAGCCAGAATAGTTGACCCAAACTGACCAAAGGGCTATTCCATACCATATGACCCCAGTATATAAACTGCGGGGGGGGTGGCCAGGGAGCAGCGATCGCTGCTCAGGAACTGTCTGGGTATCGGTCGGCGGGTGGTGAGCAATTGCATTGTGCATCACTTGCTTCGTGTATCATTATTATTATTATCATTATTATACTGTTACTATTAGCATTACTAGTTTACTTTATTTCAATTATTAAACTGTTCTTATCTCAGCCCAGGAGTGTTTCTCACTCTTACTCCTCTGATTCTCTCCCCCATCCCATCGGGGTAGGGGGAGTGAGCGAGCGGCTGCGTGGTGCTTAGTTGCTGGCTGGGGCTAAACCACGACACTTAGTCATATTTTGACTCAAAAAACCTGATGTTTGTGGAAAAATGTTGTACTACATCACATTTCTAAACCCACTGTTCATACAGCCGTATAGATTATATCCAAAAGGAGAAGTTGAATCTTAAAGTGACTCCTAAATGTTCCACTAAGATATGTACTCACTTTGCAAACAAATGAGTATTTCATAACAAAGCAGATGAAAAAAATAAAAGCTACTTGTGAAGAACTCTAGAACTTTTTGCAAAAATGTCAAGAACCACTAGAGATATCACTGAATATAATAAAAGATGTAAACAAAAAGAACTGATTTTCTTTGAAAACAGAAGTAAAAGATTCTCTCCTATAAAAATCTTCAAAAAGAAAAAGTAGGATTATTTCAATTACACAGTTCACATCATAAATTTTCTAAAGAAAGTGTAATCCTGTGTTAATGCAGCTTCTTTAACTTGACAGTACAAGGTTTGGTTTGGACCCAAAAACCTCTTCTGGAGTTTTAATATCTCCTTGAATAAGCTCAGAAAAAAAAAGGGAGGTTCTGCAAAGGAGACTTTGCACCAGTTATTTTAAGCCTTCCCAAAGGAGCTTGTGCAAGTTTCATACATCAGGGGTTTTGTGTTTGCAAAAGCCCAGACTTGTGACTATATTCTTCTTTTCCATCACCTTGAGCATATGTGCTTATAAATCTCTTTTAGAGTGACTAATGATAAATTTGGGCCCTATTCCTGCAAGCAGGAATGCAAATACATGAGAACTGCATTTCCTAGGATGTCAAATTCTGCATCACTCAAAATTTTTCAGTCAGCATTAGATTTCTTTTAATCACTTAATTTCTTTCAACCAGAAACTTTGGGCTAGATTCAAGGACTGCTCTGTAATACGTAGGAGAATTTTTTTTTATCTCAGTTTCAGGTTACATGATTGTAAATTCTTTTCAGATCTTGAAATGTTTCAAGAGTTGGCGTGGGCGTTAGAAACCACTACATGAAGGCAGAGGACAGAATGGCATGAAGGGAGAAAAGTATAAAATAAATGAGATAAAGGAGGACATAGATGTCCATGCAGTTTCAGAAAGCCAGAAAAATGTAACTGACAGACCACAAAAGCAAGTACAAGGGGCAGAGTTGATTGAAGAAGAATTTGCTACATTGCACATTTTCATCAGAACCAAGCTCTGCACTTAGGTGGCCAAGCCTTCAACTTCTCAGGTACGCTGGCTCCATCCAGTGTAGCTGGATTGGTTCTGTCTTTCTTTTGCCTGGTACTGATCAAAAGGCAGGAAAACAAAGAAATTTCTGAGGTCCAACAGGCTATGAAATGCATTTTGAATAATGTAGCTACTTCTACAATACAAAATGAAATTTATCAGATTAGTTACTATGCCAAGTAGCTATAAATAGATCTTGTCATTAGACAACATAACAGTTGTATATTTCATATGATTTATTTTGCTTCTTCTGATGGCAAACACTGCTACCTCATAGTGCCAGACTGATTTCTATAAAGGGATTTCTAGCTGATATAAAATGTCATTATTCCACTGACTTAAATCCAGCTATGTCTCAGTTTAAGTTGGGGGTTTGGCCAGTGTTTGGTAGATGCTGCCAAGAAGAAGAACAGTAGTGCAGGGAAAAAAAAGACTGAGTGGGTGAGTGATCTTGGTTTTACAAAACACTCGTCTGTTTTCTGAGTGAAAATGTTATGAAATGGTAGATGCACGCTCCCATCTTATTGAATAGCTCATTTACTTTTATGTACACTGACCTCAGAGTCCTGTAAAGGTAACATGATTGCATACCTTAATTCTACTGAGGGAAAACCTTTCAAATGCTTTTTTGTTTTGCTGTATGTCAAGGAATGGCAATGAATTTAGTTGTCCAGTGAATCAAAAAAACAATCCGCTGGCTTGTTTTGTAGTATTAATAACTTCATAATGACAACAAAATAGTTCAATTACTCTGTTTCCCATCCTATATTAGCAGCAATATATTAATTTAATAGATATATTATTTGAACTTCTGGTTTTGGATCCATATCAACTCCTGTTTTTTCCCAAAGTTTCCAGTAAATTGGAATCAAGTTTCTACAATCTCTACATAGTATGGAAAGGCTATCTGATAATTTGGGTAGCAGTTGGTTATTAATTTCTCCAGACATTTCTGAGTTTTGAATCAAATCCACCTGGCATAGGACATATGAACAATCACTGATCATTAAAGAAAGAACAGCAATGAGTTAAACAGCTACAGGTTATCTCAGTGGGTACCCAAAGATGAACAGAACTTAAAAAAATGTTCTTTGACAGCACCTGCAAGAAAGAGAAGCCGTCATACTGCTGCTTATTTAAGGGACAGATGAGCCAGCCCATGAAGAGTTTCTTTAAAACTCTTTCTACTTCCAAAGGCTTCAAGTGCAGGTGTCTAAGGAGTGAGTTTCTCCTGTGTATACCTGTCCTACTGATTTCTAGGATGCCAAGGACTTGGAGTCAGGTGAGGATATAGACCATCATTTCAATCCAGGGAAGACCATGTCAGCAGCCCCACTCTGCCATAGTTTGTAACAATGTCCACTACTGAGAAAACAGCTTAAATTAACTGCATAGGCTAATCGACACCAAATAACTGTGTTACTACATTGGTTAAGAAGAATGGCTCACAGTCCTAAAGTTGCTTGAATACTGAGAGCTTTTCTTTGCTGATAAAGTAGATAAAAATGAAGTTTCCTGATTTGCATTGATTGCCCTACAGAACCAAGTGCCAGCAACAAAAAAAGTTTATATCATATATTTGGGCATCTTCTTTTTCTTTTTTTCAAATTTAAGATTAATTGCTTGACCACAGTCAAGGACAGTGTGATTTTCAAACCTTTCTAGAATTACTTAAAAGAATATTGTCAAGTACTTCCATAGATTCTAATTTATGTCTCTGGTTAACCATATTGCAGTTTTGACAGTTGCATTTTTCCTCTGCTGATTTCATCCTTTTTGAAAACTGTTTCCCCTCCTCATCTGTAGGGAACAAAAGCAATCTCTGGGGCTGATTGGCTGATTGTCAAGGTACTTTATTTCCATCGTTTTTAACTGCATGGAAGGAAAAAGAGTTCAGCCACATACAGCAAGCTTCTAGCTTTCCAGAGCAAAGTCACTCAATCAAGGCATTCAATAGCAAGCATTTAACAGAAGGTACAAGGGCACTGTTACACTTTGGACTTATACAGGTACATAACTTTCCAGGGGACAGGAATAGTTGATGTAGAGACTGTCCGTAGTGTGTAAAATGAAACATGTACATACATCCTTTGGAGGATAAAAGTCTAATTTTACTTTGATTTTGAGAGAAGTAAAGAAGAACCCAACCAAATGTTTTAGGCAGCTGTCACCTCCTTAAATGGCATGTAACCTTGGATAATGCAAAATTAAAAGCAGATTTGTCTAAAAACAAAAACAAACTATGAAACTCTTCCCTATGAATTGTTCTTTAGCCCTCTGTGCTTTCTATGGTGTAATGATCTTTGCTGCTGATGTCTTCAAATGGAGAAGAAAAGTGAATTTTGATGGGCACACAGAATGTCAAATTTGTAGCATTGTTTATCAGAAGATGTTGAAAGACTTCTGGAGAATGTTCACACCTCTTATAATGAGACAGCTTCAGTCTGAGTACATCCCTGTCATAGTCATGGTGTTGTGTAGTGAGAAAGATGTGAATGTTTATCACAATATAAACAATATCACAATAATGTTTACTGAAAGAAAACTTCTTATGCTTTCCATCATGCTGAATAACTTTTTGCACATATTTAATTATTTTTCTGCATGTTAAGAAAACAAATACAATCTTACAACAAAGGAGAACTAATAGCAGTTTCCATTTTTTGTACTGAAGCCCTGTGTATACATATGATAGCTGTGATATTTCACTACACAGTATTTTAGTTGAAATAAACAGTCTAATTTAATACTTTAAATAATATTTGCTAAATATCAAAAAGGCTACCATGTTATGTATGTCCCCTTGATACATGACAATCAAGCATTTTAATAAAGTACTTTTTTAATTAAAAAAAAAAAACATATCAACTTTACAATATTTTAACATTCTGAGTCTGTACAAATAATGGTATAAATTAGATGGACTGGCAGCCATTTGATTGCAGTGCCTTCAGTTTCCTTAAAAACAGTTTGACTTAGGGAGAGAGCTGTGATTTAACATTCACACACTTACAGCATAGGAAAGACAAACAAAACCCTTTTCAGTGCTGTCGTGGTTTAGCCCCAGCCAGCAACTCAGTACCACGCAGCCGCTCGCTCACTCCCCCTACCCCGATGGGATGGGGGAGAGAATCGGAGGAGTAAGAGTGAGAAACACTCCTGGGTTGAGATAAGAACAGTTTAATAATTGAAATAAAGTAAAATAGTAATGCTAATAGTAACAGTATAATAATGGTAATAATAATAATGATACACGAAGCAAGTGATGCACAATGCAATTGCTCACCACCCGCCGACCGATACCCAGACAGTTCCCGAGCAGCGATCGCTGCTCCCCGGCCAACCCCCCCCAGTTTATATACTGAGCATGACGTCATATGGTATGGAATAGCCCTTTGGGCAGTTTGGATCAACTATTCTGGCTGTGCCCCCTCCCAGTTTCTTGTGCGCCTGGCAGAGCATGGGAAGCTGAAAAAGTCCTTGACTAGCATAAGCAGTACTCAGCAACAACTAAAAACATCAGCATGTTATCAACATTCTTCTCCTACTAAATCCAAAACACAGCACTATGCCTGCTGCTAGGAAGAAAATTAACTCTATCCCAGCCGAAACCAGGACAGTATCCACCCCTTATTCTATACCATCTACGTCATGCACAGGCCCTCCCCTTTCCAATGTGTTCCAATTAATCACCACCGCTTTCCCTATCTTGATATACACACAGATATCATTCCCTTCGTCTATGGCCCATCCCTCTAAAATGTCCATTGAGTTCATTTAGCCCATGACTTTGGGTTCCATCTGTCATCACGGTCTTTCAGAGCAGGAGAGGTGGTGTGCAGTGTTGGTTCTCTGGTTTAGCCGCAGTGTCTGTCACTGGGGTTTGAGTAGCCGCAGTGCTCATGGCTGTGGCTGGAGTAGCCACAGTGCCTGGGGCAGGGGTTTGAGTAGCTGCAAGGCCTGTAGTGGGGGTTGGAGTAGCCGCAGGGCCTGTAGTGGGGGTTTGAGTAGCCACAGTGCTTGTTGTTTTGTCATCAGATCCAGAGACCTTCTCTTTCTTTTGAGGGTACTGATTAGCGTTGACCACGGCTCGATAGGCATGGGCCAGTCCCCAGCATGTTGCAATGATTTGTGTCTCTCTGGAGCTACCAGGGTGACAACATACTTCTTCCAAATACTTTACTAATTGTTCAGGATTCTGCACTTGTTCAGGGGTGAAGTTCCAAAACACTGGAGGTCCCCACTGCCCTAGGTACTTGCGCATACGTTCCCACACACCCTGCCACTCATAACTATCCAGCCTTGGGGTAGATCTCTGGATGGTATTTTTAAACTGCTTACTGACCTTTATCAAAACGGAAACAACATTCCCAAGAATTATCAATAGAAGTATCTTAACTGCCCAGGGGTGTTCAAGATACAGGAAAGTTGTTGTAATGAAGGAGGAAACATCATAGAAGAAAGCAGCAAAGGTGCCATTCTGTATTTCCTCCACAACAAGCCTCTCAGAGTAAGAAGTATAATTGCTAACTCTCTCTATGAGGTAGTACCCGAAGTACAGTAGTGACTTCTGTATGAAACCCAAATACCAAAGAATGCTCAAGGTCAGGGTTTTGATAAGGAGCCTCCCAAGCAAAAGATCATGAATCACTGCAGAGCATAGCACACTACACAAACTGACAGCAAGCTTTAACGCGTGCTGCAAAAAAAAGAACATGGTGCAGATCAGAAGAACTAATATCGTGACCGGCAACTGTTAACAGACTCCTTAATACACTCTGGTTAATCTGTTGTTATCTCAAACCCTTCGTGCCCCACGTTGGGCGCCAAAAAGGACTGTCGTGGTTTAGCCCCAGCCAGCAACTCAGTACCACGCAGCCGCTCGCTCACTCCCCCTACCCCGATGGGATGGGGGAGAGAATCGGAGGAGTAAGAGTGAGAAACACTCCTGGGTTGAGATAAGAACAGTTTAATAATTGAAATAAAGTAAAATAGTAATGCTAATAGTAACAGTATAATAATGGTAATAATAATAATGATACACGAAGCAAGTGATGCACAATGCAATTGCTCACCACCCGCCGACCGATACCCAGACAGTTCCCGAGCAGCGATCGCTGCTCCCCGGCCAACCCCCCCCAGTTTATATACTGAGCATGACGTCATATGGTATGGAATAGCCCTTTGGTCAGTTTGGATCAACTATTCTGGCTGTGCCCCCTCCCAGTTTCTTGTGCGCCTGGCAGAGCATGGGAAGCTGAAAAAGTCCTTGACTAGCATAAGCAGTACTCAGCAACAACTAAAAACATCAGCATGTTATCAACATTCTTCTCCTACTAAATCCAAAACACAGCACTATGCCTGCTGCTAGGAAGAAAATTAACTCTATCCCAGCCGAAACCAGGACAAGTGCCCTTCCAGTAAGGCAAGTGCTGTTAATGCAAAGTTTGTTCAGCATCCCTATGGAATGTTAACAGTGAGGCCTTGACCCTCTCTGGCATATGATAGCTCCAATCTTTGTATCTGTGAAGAACCCTTTTTAAATCATTGGTGTACACCTGAGTGCTTTTCTCTCCCAGTTTATCATCTGGTTTATTTGTTTTAAAAGATCACAAGAATTTAACTGAATAAAATTAGTCTTAATATACTTCACAAAGATGCAGGTTAAAGAAAAGTTTGAGATCACAAAAATGGCCCTGTTAACAAAATAAGGTCAGTGTGAAACAGTTTTTAATCTTGGTTCAAGCAATGATGAAATGAAAACACTGCTCTGCTTGATTTCAGGTTCACCATTCATATACTGCTTTTTCTGCTTGCAGAGAGAGGTGGTCATACTTACAATATTCTTTCTTCATCATAAGTTGACAATTGCACCTGCAAGCAGATGAAATCTACCTGTTTGTATCTAAGAGCAGAACTGTACCCCTGCTCTTTGAAGGAAGACATACTGAGTAATTTGCCATGTGCCTAAAGAAATGGTTTATTTTGGCTTTATGGTGCTCTGGTGGTTCAACCACATAGATGTCTTGTTTATCTACACTTGCCTTTTATGTCCTTACAAAAAGAGGCTTCAAATAGCATAAGTAATGTGTATTCAGCAGTAAGCTACAATACCTAAGCTTAGAGAAACATTGAATTACCTTTGTTTAAAACCATAGCTTGTACAGAAGAGTGTAATTATTGGCAGAGGGGAGCTGGAGAGTCAGCAGCTTCCCCATTTACAAAGGAGCATTTAGGAAATAACCGGCCTTATGTTTGTTGTGTAACATTAAACACTAAGAAAAGGAACTATAGATTTTCAGATCCAGATCCTCAAACATATAAATAAATACCTCTGAGAAGCCAGGCTGTAGTAGTGAGAACTGTAGTTATGCTCTGGAACCCATTTTGTTAGGTACTATGCACACAGAAAAGAAAAATTGTACTTTTATCCTACAAATTAAATCTTAAATACAGGTCAGCATAATATAAAATGGATGTAAATGAAGACCAAAAAAGGAAGACAAGGAACCAGTGGGCCAGTTTCAGTCAGTCTGATAGCCCATTGTGCTAACACACCAGCAGTTTAACTAGTGTTGCAATTCTGTGAAGGCTGCCTAAGCAAAGATAGATGTGAGGAGAATAATGAGGCAGCTATGCAGATGTTGATGTTAGCAGATGCCCAAAATATCAGGGACAGCAAAGAAGGAAGCACAAATTATTTTACTGTTTGCTTGCTTGCCTGTTCATTTAGTAAGCCTAAAATGATTTCAGCATTGGCTGATCACCATCTCAGTAAGAATTGTTTGATAGGGTAAATACATGTGCACATTCTGAAAATGCATACCAGTCTTTTCTGATTTCTTGCAATAAAAGAGGGGAGCCAGTGGAAGGATGCAAAAAGACAGCTGATGTAATGTGAACATGGAAAATTACTTTTTCAGCAGCTTTCTGGGTATGTCCAAGCAGAGCCAGCCTGCAGTGATCGAGACCAATAGAAAGGATGTTACAGTGTCATGAATAACAGGTAAAGCCTAACTCAAAAATACAGTGTCAAAATAACAGGAAGTCTAACTCAAAAGTAGTGATCAGCTGCTGTATATGAATACTGATGAGAGAGATCTGGTGATTGGTAAATAAAAGAGAAGGGAGAGCTCAAAAGAAAATGTAAGAGTGTCTTAGTTTTAGTCATATTGATGAGTGGATGTCTATGAGACAGACACAGATTTTAGCTGAGACAGAAGGAGGCAGTTGAGTCATCAAGTTTAACTCATGTTTGTGAATGTTACTGGGTGAGTATATGGTTGTCCAACCTACTCTTAAACAGTCTCCAATGTTGGAGCTTCTGCAACTTACCTACTTGGTCTTTTTTATTGATTCACTGCCTTTATTGCTAGAATGTTCTTCCTAATGTCTAAACTGAATTGTTTTTGCTGCAAGTTGAGTGTCCCCTTAAACCCTTTTTTTAAAGATTGGTGCCATATTAGCCACCATTCTTCATGAGAATATAATCACTTCTGTTAATAGTTCAGCCACTGTTGGAGGTAGGTATATATTAGTTTGATTCTTAAGTTTACTGAAGTTCAGTTTCAGTCTATGTTCACAGTTCTTTCTCCTTTCCCTTTTGAGGGCTGAGAACACTCCCATTTCACAAAGGATCATAGCATCAAAGAAATAGTGTAGCTTGGATAGGAATTTTGGAGGTCCCCCCAGCTCAAACCCCTGTTCAAAGCAAGGCTGACTTAGATCAGGTTGCTAATGGCCTTGTCCAGTTTTTAATATCTCTAAGAATGGAGATTTTGCGGCCTCTTTGAGCATCCTCTTTCAGTGTTTGACTGCCTTCATGGGGGCCTTTTTTCCTTTATATCCTCCTATGATGTTATTGAAGACCAGGATGCTTTCTAGTTTAGTATCCTCCAGCAGCTGCTTCCTATTATTAGAAACAAATATCAAGGACTATTCATGCATAGTTCTTTTTGACCAATACATTTCAAGAGCTTATTAGATAAAACATATTCCTTCCCAAAGCAATATCTGGACACCTAACATCCCTCAATCCCACCACTCAGTTTGTTTTGAATGATTTTGCAAAAGGCCTACAGAAATGTTGATTTATCTGATTTTGCTGATTTGATTTCATGAGTAAGCTTTCCAGAAGAGATCCCCTATTCTTTTTCCTGTTCATTCTTAGACTTTCAGTGGGTTCATCCACATACCAGGCTTCAGAGCAAATCCTTCATGTGGAAGCTAACATCACTTTCTATCTTTTCTCTCTTCTATCTTCCTGAAACAAACTAAATTAAATGCAGGGCAACTGACTGAGTTATACCATTAGATCACTGCTGTGCCATTTATTTCACAGCCCTGACCATGTGCTAAGATTTCTACCAGCTCTTGGTTTTTTTCCCTTAGTATGCAGCCATCTAAGATGATCAGTGATTTGTGCCATTTCTTCCTTTTGTCCTTCTCATTTCATCTTCAGCCATTTGTTCTGACAGTATTTCTTTTGCCCATAATGTTGTATAACTGTTAGTAAAACTGGATTACAATACAATTTTTAAAATATCAAAGTATGAAGGAGAGCAACACATTTCTCACAATATTGTGTAGAAAACAAACTTTTCATGGAGTGAGTTTTTTTCTGAAATGACCTGTAAGCACTAGAGGTTATAAGGAGTCGCTTAATACCACAAGTGCTGAGACTGTAATGTAAGGAAATATTACAAAAGAAGTGAAGTGTAAAGGCATGGGAAGTCATGGTGAGAATTGATATCTCATGCTCTAAAAGGGTGATCATGAAGCATACAAAGCTTTCAAGCATTTATTACTCTATAAACTACAGAATTTTAAATGAAGTGCTATAATCCTGTGAGATTGCAACATATAGGATGGATAAATTGAATTTATACACATTTATTTCCAAACATAACATAAGCAATAAAATAGCTAATATATGCCATGCAATATGAATTCCACTAACATTATTATTACATAGTTAAGGGCAAAACATGCCAAAGGAAGGAAAATAGCATAATTCTTGAGTTTAGAATTATGTCTATCAGCAGGGGAAGTAGTCTAAAACAAAAAAAGCTTGCTTTAGAAAGTATTTTTGGCTATGAATGTTAAATGTGAAGGTCAGCTGACCCTGTGGCCTCAACTTTTGTTTAGTAGTGTGATGTGTGTATTGTTGGCTCTGATATGTGGGGTTCCTGTGCTCAGAAAACATAATTATAGAAAAACAGAATTTGAGTATTGAAGGTTAATGACCTGAGTGTATTCAATTTCATGCTATCCACAAGACAATTAAATTGAGTTTGTTATAAGGCTCTTCTTAATGCTGCTGGACATTTTCCATTTGAGAGAGCACTCCCAGTAATCAGAATCCTAAACAACTTAAAGAAATTTAACCCATTTTTCCCAGTCTAAGTGTTGTCTGGGTTCATTGCTGGTGAAATAGTCTGACTCCTAGTTCTCAAAGTTAGGTGGGGTTTCACTGGAAACAAATCCCTGTGAGTGCAGTGCACAGGGTGCTAAGCTGTCCCTGCTCCCGTTGAAGTTCAGTAGGAGTAGAAAGATTTGGCAGTTAGTAGTAGAGTTACTTGAGGCTTTGCTCTTGACTAAGAAACTCCGGTCAAAGTATTTAGTGAGTGGTTTTAGGCATTACGGTACAAGGTGTCTGCTTTCTGACTCACCTTTTCTTCTGCAAAGAAAGTGCTCTCCAGTCAAGTATTTGGAGGTGCCTTCATTTTCTCTTAAATTCAAAAATAATAACAGCATTATAGATAAATAACATCCTTGTAGTTAATATTATGGAGGCTATTCCATCTTCATCCAGGAACCGTGTTGTAGACTAATGATACTAATTGTCTGGCTCACGATGATTGTCTGTTTAACTCTATCCTTGTCACTTCCCTTGACCTTCACGTTCTGAGTGCTTTATTCTAATGGTACTGAGTTTTAACATCCTGTATTCCTGTACAGGATAACTTATATATATAATAGATACACATAATTTGGCTTCACAGCGGGAAAGCACTTACATCTTGTAATAGTTTAAGACAGAGAAGTCATTCTCCTTTGATTGCAGAAGTGGTCTTATTATTTCCAGCTTCTTATTTGAATTTCTAGAAATATTTTGCTAGCTGTTCTGGAGTAGTCACTGATATTTCTTTCAGGTACTAATACCTGTTAATCACAGATTTATGATTCTTCTATTTCAGGTGTAAAAAGGCTGTTGTGGTCTGCTGTCTAGCTGCTCAGAACACATGTCTTTTTAAGAGCATCACTCATACAACCAGTCTTTCAAGCTCTCTGCTGTTGTTTTTTTCCACAAGCTTAGTGATGAACAGAAATTTGCATCAGCAGATAAATATTTCCTGGAGAATTCAGTGGATTGCTAGAATCAAATCCTAGTATGATCCTATAATATTTCCTATAAAGAAATTGTCCATGTCTTTCAAAGTCTATAACACATGCCAAATGTTCTTATTGTCATGACTCGCATACATCATGTCTGTTTTGATCTGGCATCCTGATTGCTCATTTATATTGTAACCACCAGTAAATGTTTAAGAGATACAAGAAAACATTCACAATTGTTCTGTACTTGGTATGCCACTATCTTATTTGTGTGCAGCAAATCTCCTTTAGGTATTCATTTTATATATGTATATATATATTTTCTCCATATATTTCTATATATGGAGATGTAGTTCAAAGGTTTTAGAGAGAAAGTAAATGGACTACAAATTTGCTGTGTTATAAAAGAAGATTATTGACTTTTAGCAAGCAGTTACTTGTTTTCTGTCATTCCAGTATATTCTTAGGTAATAACTAAAGGAAATATCAGCTTTGCACCACTTTTGGAGGTTTTTATATTTCAGCCTCTCTTCCATTCTCCCTCTCCCTCCTTCTGCTTTCCGTTTAGGGGCATATTTTGTCTTTGTGATCTAAGACAATATGTGGTTTTGAAAGACTGTTTCTGTTAAGCAGAGATTTGGAAGGATTCAGTTCCTCACATTGCTATCCATCTATCACACACATGTTAATACCTTATCACCCCTTTATGTTTCCTCTGAGCAAGTAAATGAATTGCTCTGCTCCTAGAGAAAATTTGTGTGATGATTTAAATTTTACTACAAAGTGAGTCATAATATAAAATGCTTCAGTCCTCTTGTGGATTATTATAGTTGGATGTAAGTAAGAGACTGTAACTGTGTTGACTTAGGAAGTTACATCGCCAGTGAAATTGGCCCCATGTCTCACAGTAATCCTTAACTGCTATATGCTTAAGGGTTTACAAGCAAATTTTCTTTGTAAGGTCAGTTGTTACATTTAGTCCTCAGTTTAATTCTTGTCCTTCTGAGGGCCATTTAAAAAATGGCATTGACTGTTTACAAACAGCATCCTGTGCTCTGGTTTCTGGTAGAACTATAGGACTTATTTTAATTGTTTCATGGAATGGCAGTTTTCACTTGCACAGTAATTGTCTTTCGGTAGTCTGCTGTTTAACAAAAGCTGCAGATGTAAGGCTTCATTTTTCAGGGAGTGTGGCAAATCGTCATCAGATTGTAACTTAATCATGGGTACTGCCATCAATATCTTAGCTGTTTCACTAGTTACCAACCTGCAGCAACAATGCAAAGGTAGAATTTAGTCCTTACACTGCACTGTCTTCTGAAGCACAGTCTATTAATTACAACAGAAAAAACCCACAACTTTGGTTCATTCTTTTCTTGGGGGGGTGGGGTGAGCAATACCACTTTTCAGTTATCAGATTTCTTTCTTGCATGCTAAAGAAGACAAAAATAATTTTCCAGAGTCTTGTGACTTCATTATTTTAACACTTTGAGATTTGAAACTCATCTCTCTTGTATGGGAAACAGGTAAAAAAAATGTAATTGATATTTTCCCATGATGAGTGCTTGAAAACAGACTTTGTTGGTGAGAATTAAAACCAAAATTGTTTGGTTGTAGTCTGAATAAACAAGCCATTCTTTTAAGCAAGAATATCGTTTGAATGTCAGTGCAACTTTCAAGTCAGTGGAGACAAATTCAGTAAAACAAATTCTGAACATCTGTCCTTGGCAGGTGAGATAAGAAAAATGACCATGCATGTATCAACAGTGACCTTAGTAATAGAGTTGTCTGCATAGGGACTTTAGCCATGGCTCAAGTATTATATTGCTGAATTTAAGACATTAACATGAACTAAAACTTAAATTCAGAATTCTTATTTCATTTATTATATACTTTATAGCTGCAGTAATTCAATTACAGAATAAATTAAACCCATAATTTGTCTGATGATCTTTAAATGAATCTTTGTAATTTTCCCAATTTGTGGAAATAAATTACTTATGACAAACCATGGGATGAAATGTAAAATGCTTTTTATCTTCTGTCTGGAAAAAATGAGAGTTGTAAAATATGAAAAGTGCATTCCACTCATCCTTTGCAGTTCACTTGTGTATGTAGATGTTAGGCAGGACAGCAATAGATAATAACCTTAGTTTCAACAATATTTTGACTAGTTTAGTTTTTGATGTGTGAGTTAAAAGTCTTAGCTGTGTATGGATCTAAGAAGTAATTTGTTACTTACATTAATTTAATATTAACTGAAAGATGCTTCTTTACTGAAGGGATACTTAATGCCAGAAGAAACTATCAGCAGTAAAATTAAATGGTATAATGGAACATTTATCCTGGAAAGAATTTTGGTATTTTCAAATCACTTGGTGCACCTGGGGGCTTCCACAATACAAATAATGGGGAATGTTGAAATTATTGCTTCCACTTGCCTTTAACTAAGAATAGTATTAGATTTGGATTTAGAAATGTTTTTGCAGTATTTTTATGTAATGACTGTTAAAAAGAACTGAGACTTAAAAATGTGAGATAAATGTAGTCACCGTGTAATTACTTTACCATTAGCTTAGCAATAAAGACTTCATTACAATTTTTGTAATATAAACCCCTGCAAAATATTTAGATATTTAAGAGCTCAGTCACTAAAATGACCTAGATCTCACAAGATTAGAGCCTTTAGCTTCTCTCTCTTACAGTTAAACTCTCTTCTTCAGTCTATTGTGAGATAAATCCCTGTGAGATGGCAATCTTGAAAATATTCTGTGTTGAAACTTGCTTGAATGCCATTAAAATATATAAAGGATAATTTTCTTTTTATGCCAGTCACTTGTACCAGTAACTGTAATTTTAAATTGTAATTCCACTCTATCTTCTAGTATGGACATCTCTTTACTTTGTGTGAAACATTATTCTGCATAGTTATTCTACTTATTCTGTATACTTAGTGTTAATACAGGAAATAGTGTTAACACAGGAAATTAATGTGTATTAGCTATTGAATTTCAAATTCACCTGTTAACTTCCTCATCTAAACAAGGCTATAGATGAATAAAACACCCACCTACAGGTGCATTTTAAAATAGAATTTACAAGTCAAAACAGTCTTGCATCTCCTTCCTCTATCTCTACGAGCTTTTACAGAAATAAAGGCAAGGATGGATACTCTCATTTAACCCATCTCTATTCACACAAATGCCGTAATTATAAAAATTCTGACCATTTTCACGTACATCACACACCATATATACCAACACCATATTTATAGTGCATATAAATATACATATATACTCTTTTTTATGTACCTAAGATATTATCTATATTAAGAAGATATAACTTAAAGTTTTAATGTTTCCTTCCAAATCTCAAGATGTTAAAAGAATTTCTGCCTTGTCATTAGGATCAAATCCATTTTGACGTACATGCATACATATCAGTTACTGAATTTTAGTCATGTTTTAATTTCAAAATTAGCTCCAGCTGTCTTTCATTCTCTCAGAAAGATAGTTACACAAATAGGCTGGTCTAAGCTACTGTCAAAGTCTGGCTGTTTGAAACTGTAGTAGGATCATACATCTTCAGTCTAATCACAATTCTAATGTGATATGGGTTATAATTTTTAGTAATCCAGAACAAATTCTTCTCCCAGGAATGTTTATTCAGTTGGTAATAGGCAAATAGTACATCTCTCAAAAATGTGTGGCTCTCTTGTAACTCACTTGGAATTATTATTGGAAGAGTTCTGTATTTTAAAGAAAAAGCTGTGGGTTTTCATGTCTTTACTGACATACTGAATTTCTAGAGCATAAAAATGACTATCTAGGCTATGTAGATTATACACAATACACAAGTTCTATTTTTTTCCTCTTGCAACCATATGTTGATTAGTTCTGTTATAACAACCAACTGTCTAGTATGAAACAGTATAAAACAATTGCAGTCCATTCATCAGTGTTACTGTTTTGATTTTGATCATTCAAACACACTCTCAGAAAGAAAGGACAAAAGGCAAGAATAAAACTTTTGTTTGTTTGTTTTAGGGAGGAGGATGTTTGTGTCTGTTTAAAACAAAGACAAAGAAAGGAGGATTGGTTACTGCTTGCAGCCTTTGCAGCTGCTTCAGGTTGAGGTGACAGGAGGGCTCACAGGGAATAATGATGGTGAGGTGAGGTTTGGTGGGGCTTTGGATTGCTGTTTCAGAGGGGATGCAGACAGTCAGCCCGCACTGAGACATTGTGTGCCACATGCACTCATGAACATCAGAAATAAAATGCAGAGTTATGTGACACCCTCTTGAGACTATAATGCCTTCTATTCATCCAGCACATTATTTTAATTTGTAAAACTGTCATAAAAGCAATATCAGGAGTTGCCAAATGCAGCTATCAGTCAGAAAACAGCATGTAAGTTCTTAGCTGTATCTACCTGAGCACAATGGTAGATCACAAGTATCTTGTAGGAAGACCTGTGAAAGGAACAGTTGTTTGTACACCAAATTAAGTAGATCCATGGCATACAAAGCTGCTTTGTTTCAAAGCTATACAATAGAAGTTCTGCCTGTATTCATATTGTCCTTATGTATGTTGCCACTTCTTAGCTATTTATAGTTCATTTCCCTTTAGTTCAAAAGAGGAGGAATTAAAATATAAAAGGGCAGCTCAGAAATGAATATGTTCTAAACATAGTTATAACAGGAGGAAGTCTGGTGTATAAACTCCCCTCCAGTAATTAATTGAAAATAAATAGTAAATGCCTTAGGCAAGGAGAGATCCTGAGTTTGTCTTGGAAAACAAGGAAATTATGTTATCCTGTTGTATTTCACTCCTCTGAAACCTATCTAGAACTTGAGAGGTCTCTTGAAATTAAAATGCATTAGTCAGAACCAAAATGCTTCAATACTGAACTTGAGAGCCAGAAGTCCGCATGGTCCTCAATGAATACCCATAGGTACAGATACAATTAGAAAACAACATATTCAAAGCATATGAAAGTCATCATACATAATAAATAAGGCTCAGCAACCTTACAGTAAGTTGTAAACATGGAATTAGCTGAACACAGCAGTATGATTTTAGCTCTTAGCTGGATTCTCTTCATCCAAACAAAAAGAAAGGTGGCAGGCTCAGGAAGAAGGTGAGATACACCTCTTCCCCTGTATCTGTGGAAACCATGTACTCGCTTGAGGCAAGAGCCATTTGTACTAATCTCTGTGCCCCTGTGTTAGATAAGGGATATCTTCCTTTCAGTAGCGCCCTTAGTCCCATGGCTTCATGAGAACTTTGCTGCCTATTTGTATTGAACTTGCAGCTGCATGAGGAAAGGTCCTGGGGGAAAGAGCTGCGCTGATTACTTTGAGAATAGCCATCATCATTGCTACAGCTGTAATAGAGCACATGACCACCCTTAAGGGCCTCTTCATGAAAAGTGCGAAAGAGTGGTGCCACAGTCAGTATCTCTCACAGAGACATTCTAGAGTCACAGTTGTTGCCACTATGCTATGGCAGAGCATTTACATGTTCTGGTGTTATGCTAGAAGGAATGAGTTATACACATGTTCTGGGGCAGGTAAGCTTGTGTATTAAAAGCAGAAGTCACAGACTTGACATTACGAATCAGAAACTGTTCAGAATTTCCTCAATATGTATAAAAATATTTTAAAGGGATGGATAATTTTGTATGAAGATTTTAAACAAAATGCCAAGGAAAGCATAAAAAAATTGCTTAGTTAGAGAGTAAATTATATTGTCAAATAGGAGTTTTGACCCAGTAAGAAATGTAATTCTGTGTCCAATCACTTTAAATAAATCAATTTTTCTTCATCTCCTTCTGTTCTGAAGTTTTAGTACCCAGAAAAGGTCTGTGTAGTGCTTTTGAAAGTGACGATACTTCAGACCAGAACTATTCTTTTGCTGTGGTCTTCTACTCCCTCTGGGGAATATTACACTGAAAAATTGAGGATTAAAACAACTTAATTGAGAACTATCTAGGCCTGCTGATAGGTAACAGGTCGGGGGAGAATATTTTGCAGTTTTCTTCCTTGCCTGGAATGATGAGGGGCTGGTAAACACAGCAATGAAGAGAGAATGATAGAAGGAAGTGGTGGTGTTGGGTTGATGATTGGACTGATGATCTCAGAGATCCTTTCCAATCTTAATGATTCCTAGTTTTTACTTTCATTATAAATAATCCAGCCACCAAGCCAGGAAACATGAAATTGCTACTATACCCTTAATTGGTTTACTGGTGGACTTAGTACTGTTAGGTTAATGGTTGGACTGGATGATCTTCAAGGTCTTTTCCAACCTAAACAATTCTATGATTCTATGATTCTGATTACCAAAGTTTGTGATATAACAGCCCTGAGTGGAAAAACAAAATGTAGGAGTGGGAAGAGACATTGCTGGAGATGTTCTGTTTCTTTTTGAAAGAAAGAGGATAAGAAGGGTAGCAGGGGAGTAGGGGAGATTGTGTGTGTGGTCCAGGCACCCAGAACTCTTTTTAAAATTTAATTAAATGAAGCAATTAAAAAATCTTATCTAACAAGTAAGTAATCTACATTTGAGTATCATCTGTTTGGTAGGGCATGAATCCATGACCCTCAGGGAATATAATAAATCCAGATGATGTCCATGAAACCTGATGTTGCATTTGGGTCTCAGTCTAACTGACAGATATGTAAAATCTCATGAAGACAGACAGCTCCCCACTGGCTCTGCATCTGAGGAAGGTTCCTGTGCAACGTTTTAATTAAGGTTATTTATTTCTTTATTATGATGATTGCGTTTTAATTGCTCATGAAGCACCCCAGGGGTGGAGGTGTAGGTACCTTATAAATATTATATGACAGTAAGTAAAGGGAAAATGTTGCAGTTTTAGAAAATAAACCAGCAGCTATATACTTCTGATGCAATTTAAGAATAAAAGCAGAAATGCTTCTTGAAACTCTCTCATAGATTTGCAAGTAAATAACAATCTTATTAGTCTTCTCCATTTAACATAGGTGTCTGGCAGTGTAACTCATAGCCATGTCCACATCTTTGCTTAATTGATACACTAGCTAGCCACATGAAAGCTAGCTGATGTGCATCTCCACTTGCAGAGCTTAGTGGGACATCAATGCTACCAGTCAAAGCACTGCCTGAATAAATCTCTGCTAGGGGAGTAGGATGGAAAAAGAGCAAAATAAGGAAAAAATCCTGCCTTACGACTAGTCCCTCAGCTGCTTCTTCTCCAGGTGTTCCTTGGGTCTGTGTTTGGTAAGTGGACAAGGTATAGATAGCTGGAGGTGAAATCCACTTTCTACAAAGTTATGCTCTACTTCTATGGATTTATATAAGCCTTAGGCTTTCTCTGTCTCATCCGAGCAATGGTTTTGCAGCCAGGAACTCAAGTTCCCTATTTATATTTCTATATACCTCCTTTTGTATGTACAGATTCTTTCAGGCACAAATTCTTGCTTGTGGCACAAACTTGTGTTTTGATGCATAACAAAATATTTGCATCCAGCTAAAGTGGTGCTCTAGCAGTTGGGTGGGTCTTTTTGGTTTTTTTTCGATTAGCTATTTTTGCTATTTAATTCTTGATTCATAAAAGCTTCTTTTACAGGGACAGAAATATTTTTTTCTTTCTCCCCCAGCCCTATTTTCATTGCTTAATTTACGAATTTAGAAAGTGATATTTTTCAAGATGTTTTTATCTGGCCAAGCTGGGCTTTTTGGCTTGTTTCCAACATAGAAAATTGTTCCCTGCAGAAAAAAAAATTGAAGCATTTCAACAGCTTAAATTATTTGACATTGTACAACAATTTGAAATTTATTTGAGCTTTTCAGGTTTTAATACACACTTTAAGTAGAAAGAGATTTGGCATATTTTTCACACAAAGACTTAAAGGACTATCTCATTGGGATTATAAATAAGAAGTCTCAGGGGATACTTTTACTCAGCAGTCAACATAAGATCACATGTCTGATTTTCTCCATCTGATTATTTTAAAGATTGCCACGTGCAATAAGGCACTGGAGCTTAGCTTACTGTCCAAACTGCAGTTTGTGTAATGTGGCAGTAGAGCCTGAAGAGTACTGGTGCTTGTTATACCTGTTCAGCCACCTAGAAAGTTCATTTAAACTATGGTTATGGTCAGTAATTAGTTACTTTTTGCATCATCTTGTGGTGGAATAGTTCCATGTAGTTTCTGTGTGTACCAATAACACTATGAGTTGGTATTAATCCCTTTAGAAACTGGCTGCTTCATAACTATTACTTTTTCAGAGCTAATTCCCTTGTCTCAAATAATATAGGATTCTGCATGTGAGAATGTCCAATTGGATCCTTGCTGCTAAAAACAGTGTCACTATTCATATGGCCACAGTTGGCTGTACATATGTGGGTGGTTTTCATGTGCAGAAATCAAAACTACAACTTCCAAAACATTCTTTAGATCTGCTCCCCCTTCATTTCATCTGTCTCCACTTTATTTTGCTGGCCGTGCATCAGAAAGGATGTTCTACTCTCTGAATCTTCTCAGCCTCTAAAGAGAATAAAAATACGGTGGTGAGGGATATTTTATTTGCTCTTTGTTGCACCTATGTGCCAAACGTCCATGCTAATGATTCAGTTGCCAGAAGTGTCTACACTGATGTCTCTTCCTCGGCCACTCACTGTTACATCAATTTGGTGTAAAGCCAGCTCTTCACCACTGGGGATTCTCTTCTGTGTAGGTTCTGTACTTTGAGGGCTATAGGTTCAGAGTAGCAGAGACTTTGTAAATTATTTCTACATCACACCGTGGTTATTCAGTCATTGCACGTAAAGAATTTTCATATGAAATCTGACAGAAATTCTTCAATTGTTCCCCCTTTGTTTTCCTTGGTCTCTCTTACCTGCTTCCCTTTTTGTCTTTATAGTCCCTTAGTTTCTTTCTGCCTCTTCCTATGGTCTCTCTCCATCTTCCATTTCCTCCTCCCTGTTCTGTTTCCATCCCAAACCAATGCTGCCTGACGGAGTGCCTGCAGCACTCAGTCAGCTACAGCATATGGAGACATATATGAGCTAGCTTTATACTAGCTAATTTTGGTATTGACAGCACAGTTTCTATTTTGTCTAAAAGCCCAAATACGTACCCAGCTCCTCACCAAATACTGCACATGCAGTCACTTTGTGCTACTATTGGTGTCTGAGCTAGTTCCCGTATGTGCAGGCACAGTGACTGCATTTTAGATACACCCTGAGTGTAATGCAACAAAGGTTCAGTGTATTCACTGCCTCTAGTTTTCAGCTGCTTAGTTACTGCTTACAGTAAAAAAGGCACCTAACTTATTAAGGAGCAAGTGGCTTTAATCAGTTACTTAGATGCAAGACCTGTTTACTCTGCAGGAAACTGGTCTTAAACTCTGCAGGAATCATGACATCCGCAAGGCCCAGACTATGCTCTTCTCGGTTGTCTGAATATTTTTAAAGTGTATTGGAAGCATCAAAAGGATAGAGCTAGAGAAAATTTTTTAAGGGATTTGAGTTTTTTATTGATTGGTAATTTATGGAAAAGGTTTCTGAGCTTGAAAAAAATTGAATTCACTAATGATTTTATATTTATCAGAGATTTTTTTTTTCATCATCACCTCCCTTCCATTTCAAACAGAGCTTGATATTAAAGCATCTTTATTTGATTTATTTGTTTGTGCACCTGCATAATCAAAAGCTTCAACATTGCTTTGAGAAGAGTGTTCACTAACATTCAGTCTCTGCTACAAGTGGGAGAAGGCATCGTGCTGAGCAGTGGTCAAACCCACGGCAGACTGCATTAGCATTAGAGGGAGTGGATGACATGAGTGGCAAAGTCAGCTAGACAACCACTTTACTAATCTGAAATAAACTGACTCAAAGCAGTCAAGGATAGAGGTGATTCTTAAAGGAATTTATGCAGTTACTTTAGGTAATGGTGTTGTGAACACAATGTCCAGAGCAGTGGCTTACTCATGACTCTAGATGAAGAATGCGAGGTGCTCAGGGAAAAGAGCCTCCATGTTTTGGTGAGTCAGGACATTTCCCTTCAATCATGTTTATCCCTTTGCAGCAGTACACTACATATACAGCAGTATGCCATTCCCTTGCTTATTAGTAAATCTGCAACCAGTGATTGCTTAGTTATGTCAACATGCACATTTATTTCTCTTCCTGATCTTGCTGTTTTTACAGGATTGGAATAGTTTAGGAATTTGGAGGAGGCGGAGGATAGGGTAGCATATCAAATATATCGATTGTTGAATGCCTGAAAGTTTTTTTCCCTAGGAGTCCATTTTAACTGATTTTGTGAAAGACTGGGTTTGTGTGAGCTTAAGCTCTGTAGCAGACTGGGACAGTGCCAAGTTCCCTAACCCTGGTACCGTTCGTTTGCTAGATTGCATTTGTGCCTGTCTCTGCTTTGTTGGAAGTGCTCTCTCTTTTGTCTTAGCCACTATCCCACTCAGGTTTTTCTGCTGCAGGGTCAGGAGTTTATACAACTGTGTATTTGTTAATTGCTGTAATGATTTCATTATGTTGGTAGTAGTTCTATTTCATATTTGAATCCAAGTAAAATGTCTTGTAATGTATTAGAAATGCCATGGTAAATTACATTAACTCCAAGTGCATTTAGCAAATGATGATATAGTCTGTCTTTAATTAGAAAGACCTTGAAGGGTCAAATGCATGAGACGTATATACTCAAGGTGGGAATTCTTTTGAAAAAGCATATTTAACCGACTTTAACAGCAGGTCAGCTCAGTAAGAATAGAAAAGGCATATTCTGTATGTAGAATGAGTGCAGAATATATCTGATTCTTTGTTATTCTAGGTTTTTTAAAGTCCATCTGCAACCATCCACTGAGTGCTCTGGGCACTCTATATGATGGTTTAAGAATGACAATATAAGCTTTGACAAAACACTTCTAAGTGTATCTCCCTTTTCTCACAACTTCCTCAAAAGCTATAGAAAAGAAGGAGAAAAATACGGGCTGGGAGAAAATTAGTCCATTTGATGCCTGTGAAGTAACTAACTCTTTAGAGTTATCATGATCCTGTTGAAATAGTGCCATTATAATTGACATATTCAAGAAATACTCATAGAGGTAAGGTCAGGGCCTGTGTATGTTTAGAGGGAAGTAGTTTGATACAAACAATTTAAACAGCAAAAAAAATTATCTAGAAGTGCTGGGTATAATTTGTTCAATCTGTCTTGCAGACATTTTTTTTTTAAAGAACTTCTGAGGCCAAATATCAAGTTTAAGCTTTTTCCACAAGTTACAGTGAATTACCTACCCAGTTGTGAATCTGATGGTCCTTTCTTCTGCAGAGATACAGGTAGATGGAAACCTCTGTTTAAAGTGTACCTTTAAGCTGAGAACCCTTGATTCTTGCTTTTCAATCATAATACTTAAAATGTTAATAAATATTTTAAATTTTTATAGATACAAATACCTAGTCTTCACCTTTCACACTTCAAACTTAGTATGACTGTTAATAGAAACAAGATTTTGCAAGTACCCAAAAGTTTGGCCATCACAGCTTTATGGCTTGGACACACATTTCACTTCCTTCTTGTAGGTGCTACATTTAAATCCTCTAAAGTCCATTTTCTCTCCTCCATTTTCATAGCATATGAACATGACTGTCCATGATTGTTTAAAACATAAACAGAATCTATTACAGTTCAATGCATCAAGGTTATTTTGGGCTAGCCTTCCTTTTGCCTGTTTTTTCTTCCTGCATGTGCCATTGTCGTGTTGTAGTAATGTCTCTACAAAAGACACCATTCTGTTTATACAGTCTTTCGAGTCTCTGCACTGATATAATTGGCTCTGTTAAATGTTAGGCAACAAGAAAGCCTGTTCTTACTGTTAGTCACACATTAGATTCCAGCTCCCAAAGCTACAAGTTTTCCCTTCTCTGTATCTTTTGTGCTGAAAATTTGGCCATATATATGATATGGATATTAAAGAGAGACTGGGGGGAAGGAAGAGTTTCTACTCACAACTTTTTATTTGAGGGTGCTTGAAGATCCAGTTGCTAATCAGGGCTTCTTTGTGACAGACACAACATACATTACACAAAAATGTAGAAGTCTTCCAGGGGCCAGAGATGCTCCTTTCTAAATATTTAATAAGTAGGTGCAACACTTACCTACTTACAATTGGTGGAATGAACAGTGACCGTAGAATGCCAGCTGCTCATTAACTCTCAAGAATTCTGTAGGAAACAAGGCATGAATATGTTTCCATAACACTGCTCATTTCTTTTCACATTTTGATGCTGTGTTTTGCCCAGTAGTTCCTTGGCTGGAAAACCAAGATCATTTTGTGTTTTCCCACTGTTCATTCCAGAAAAGTCAGACACTCAAAATATCTTTATGCATCATCTTATCCTCTATATTTTCATAAGCCTGAAAGTATCATTTTATTTCCAGATGAATTTGTCTGTAATTCTTTTTCAGTGGTTCACAAGTATTTTATTTAGTGAGCTTTACTGAAGAACATTGTCAGTGAAACAATTGTGTGTCTTTTTAATTAGCCCTTATTTAGGTAAGGTCACTTTTGACTTGTTAGAGTAAAGACTGCCAGGTGAAGATCTAGTTGAGATTTCTTGAAAGGTATGACAGTGAAGCTTGTTTGAGCTTTTGTCTTTTCCAGCACTCCTTGCTTCTGCATTGCAATCTCCTTTGGAGAAACCAGGTTTCTTTGAGGCAGGTTTTTTTTTTTTTTTCTTCTTGTGCAGTTGTCTTGAGGGTGTTTTCAGTTGCTGTCTGCAAGCCCAGCTGTGTGTGACTGTCATTTCTGTCATTTTCCTTTTCTGATGTTGGACTAATCTGGAGGTGTTTTGCTTATTGCAGTTTCTGTTGTATCCTCCCAGTATCTGTTTTCCAAAAATGTAATTTCTAAAAGTAAATTGCTATATATTTAGAATTGCTGTAACAGACTGCTGAAATTCTTTACTTGATTTCTACTGTTCCCACTTTCCTTTAAATACAGAGATTTCTGCTAAACCACTGAAAAGTAAAATAGCTGTTGTAAATGAGATATATTGTCATTATGAGACATGATCAACTAGAGTGGTAGAAATATATTTAAAGTTATTGCTTTCTATGAGCCATCACAGCATTGATACTCAATAACAAAACCCTATCTACTTGAATGCTGAAAACACTAGCTGTTGTTTTACTTGTGAAACAATAGTTCAATATTTTCATGCTTTTCAAATTAAATGTAACTTGGCCAGCTGGTTGGGGCTAGCTATATATTCTTTCAAAAAGCAAAGATGTAGCTATGGATACATGTCTTCATGAAAGTTTAGAAATTTAGATATATATATAGCACACTAAGTGTTATCAGATTTTTTAAAATTCCTGTAAGCAGCACAGATTTAGGCCTATATTTTCTATAATTTTTATTATTGTCACTGTTTTAAAAATAATAACTATATGACTATATTCAGAACACAGGTTTGTCTTTTTATATGAATGTTTTTGTAATGAGAAGAGTACAGTCTACAATCTGAAATAACAGCAGCTTTGCCTCCCATGTACTATTGGGTAAGAAGACGACACTTTGAAGATTGTAATAATTTTGGCAAAAGCTATTCTGTTGAGCCACATCACAGTGTATGGAAAGGCTACATGCTGTTATGTGGTGGTGTTAATTGGGGTGTAACAATGAATGCATTATAAATGTCCTACGTTCTTTGGAAGTAGAGTCATGCTATGTGTTTGGTGGTGGATGTATTTAGAAGATTAAATAGACAAGCTTTGAAGAAGTTCAAAGTGGTTTTGGTTTGAACCACATCTAACAATGATGTGTACCTTACCTGAATTAAATTAACAACCAAGAAAATAGTTTTTTCATCCTGCCTTCATTGAAAAGTTCTATTAGAATTATTTTTGAAGTAGCATTTGTACAGGGTTATTTTGGGAGAAAGAAGGAAACATGCTCTCTAGTAAAGATGATTATTTTCTTATTCAGTTCTACAGATCACTTTTTAGAGTCATATCGGTGTTGATCCTTTTCATTCCTCATGGCTCTTCTGCCACATCGGGTTGGTCTTCAGTGAAATCCATGTTGTGCAGAATGGACCGCATAGTGTGACTTCATACTTGCATGTGGCTCTGTACATTGACTTTTCATAGCTCTGCTTCTTATTACAGAAAAATATCATTAGTAGAAGTCATGTGCCCTGCATAGCTTTACTTTATTGTTATGCAGCATGTTAATGCTAGAAGCAAGGCCATGATGGATTTATTATAAATAAGGCCATATGCTTATACGAGCATTTCTTCAACTCTGACAATGGGGATTGCTTAATTCCATCAGTCATCAATCTGCTCCAAATCTAGTATGTGCAAAATATATGTAACAGAGGATTAAAAAGAACATTAAAGGAAATCTACGTGTGTAAAGAAATAATTCTTATTACAGTTTGGGTTGAAGCTGCTGTATAAAGCAGTTATCCTTCCATTCAGTCTAAATGAAGGAGCAGTTAATTCCCTTTAGTTCAGCATTGCAAAATAGTAGAAGCTGATCACAGGCCCAGATAAGAGTGAGCAGAAACAATTTAGGCTAAAGCCTTTTCTTGGGAAATGATAAATCATGTACAGGAACTAGGATTGACTGGAGAAAGGGGAGAAGGAAAAGGAAATGCAGCCGAATCAAAAGCAAAGAAGCCAAAGTCACAATGACCTTGAGAAATGAAGGGAGAAGCAGTCCTGGGTTGAGTGCTGATTGCAGTAAGACAGGGAATTCCTTACTGGGGTTCGGGGAAACAGGAATTTATACTCCTGTTGTATATAAACGAGGTTACATTAAAAACATCTGTGCTTCCATGATCAGGTTTTCCTCTCCAAGGGACTAATCTGAAATCTGCCAAATTTGACTAAGTCTTTCATCCAAGAAGTGGGCAACAGTAACCTGAGTTAGACCCTGACCAGCTGGTGACCAGGTATTCCAAGACAGTCTTCCACTAGTAGCTCAGCTGATCTGGTCATCAAGAATAGTAATCCATAAGAAGACATTCAAAACTTACACTCAGGGGTGTATTGGAAATGTGTGTATCTACTTGTTGGCTTGCTTCCACGGTTAGCTGCTTAGACTGTGGAGTCAAAATGAGCATTTGGATGATCTAACAGTTCCCACTGCAGAGTACAGATAATAAATCTGCAATTAGTAATTCATGCATTAAGTCCATTTAGGAGGCCAGCTATTTTGTAGTTAAAAGTTGTAAGGGCAGGGAACTTTCCACACTCTCTAGGCTGCTCTGCACCGAATCAGCATCAGCGAGGGGTGGGGAAAACAACCCAGTCTCAATTTTCTAGCCTCATTTTTCAGCTGTCAGAACTAGTTATGGTTTTCTTGTATAAGCTGAAAAATGCTGGCGGTATAAATGGATGGATCGGATTTGCTATTCTTGTAAATGGGTACAATTCCATTGAAATTAATGCAGTGCCATTGAAATTGCCTGTAGATATCATTACACTGTTAAGGTTTTGGTATATTATTTGGAAATGTGACCTTACCTTTGGGTTCATGTAAATGATCAATTTTATTTGCATTTCTTCCATCTCTTTGCCACCTCATTCCTGTAATTGCAATTGAACCTGTCTGTAAAGATATTTGAATGGTTAAGATGGTAATTTGCCAGCTTGAGGAAAACTTTATTTTAATAAAATGAGTTAAAGTTGAGTGAAGCTGTCTTTATTTTTTATCCTATGCTAGTCAATTCATTCAGAATTTGAATACCTTGAAAAATAATGATACTAGAAGACTGAGAGAATCTATGATTGATAGTAGAAACATGGTTGCAATAGTATCAGTTTCCCACAGAAACAAAGGGAGAGAGTTGTTGAAAATATATTCCAGGTTAGCCTTTCAAGTCAGCTTTCCTGTCATCAACACAGATAACCTGACTGTCTTCTTCCTGAGCTAATCCTGACATTTTTTCCCCAGTCAACCAAGTAACATAGCTACTGAAAGTTCTCTTAAGCCTCACACAGATCAAATCTAAATCTGTAAGTTTTGGCATAATGATAGTTGAGGAGCGCATTCTCTACCAGCATTACACTAACCTCGAGGAAAGCACAACCATGTTTGCTAGCCAGGGTGCTAGCAAAGGAAATGAGAATTAAGATGCCTTCTGGGAGATCCAGAAAGCTGTAATGTTGAAGACCAATAGGCTGATTTGTCAAAGTAAATGGGACATATAAACTAGGTAATGAAGACATAAAGCAAAATTTACTTAGACGAAGAAGTGCTGAATATGAAAAGACTCAGTTACTTGTATTAGATATTTGTTGCTTCAGTTGTGCAAATCTTTGGCTTCCATTTGCCTATCTCAGTACTTCAATATTTGTTCTCTTTTATACAGACTTCTTTAGGATCAAGGGCTTCATTAGAATGGCAACCCTTTTCATTGTAAGACTTCAAACTCTACTTCAGTGATGTAGTGTTTTCAGTTGTCCCCAAACTACTTCACTTTTTTCACTTCTCCAGGTTACTATTTCAGAAATACTTGAGATAAAAGAACCTGGCGGGGGGTGGGGGGGGGGGGGGGGGAAATGCCCAGACACAAATCAGCTTGTAAAGGAGAAATAAATCACCAAATGTTACTTATGTGGCACCTAGTTCATTCAGAGGCAGCTTCCCCTAGATGCTGTTTCTGCCCTAACAACAATATAAGGACGGTTTAAGAGTACCATCACATTTAATATTTTCTTTGTTGACAGACTCTTTTGTTCATATCAGATGGTGAAGTAAATCCTTTTGTGAACATGAAACCTGCAAACAAAGGAAATGAGAGAATCAAGAATCCTGGAAAGAGTTATTAAGTAGTAGTAATATCAAAGAGACCAGAGCCCCAAGTTGTAAATTGTCAGAAATGCATTGATACAACAGCATAGTTGCAACAGATGAGAGTCTGGACATAAATTTTTCAGCAAACTTTTCTTATTGTAGTTGTTATGTTTGGGGCTTTTAAAATCCAATATTGATAAAATTGGCATGAGTCTGACATTTGCTGCTTCTTTTTCCTTATAAAACAGATCAACTATCCATATGTCTACATAGGAGACAAGTACTGTACAAACTGTGAGCCTGTATACAGACAGGAAAATGAGCATGTCTGTTCATCTTCAGTGTATGCAGAGATGTCTGGAATTGAAACAGACACAGAAGAAAAGAGACAGTGACTAAGTAATTCCTGTCTTTCTATTGTTAAGGCTCAGACAGCTTGGTCAGCAGTCAACACAAATAAATTCCAGAAGGGAATTACAATGCAGACACTCATGTTCTGCCTTCAGCCCAAAACAACATGGAACTCTCTTACTTGCCGCATGAGTCTCTAGAAATGATGGGTAAAAGGAAACATCAAGAACCATAGTGAAGATGCCAAGATAAGAATAACTAGCCATGTCATCTTTTCTTTTCAGATGTTGATTTTATTAAAGACTGTACAGTTTGTGATCTGTTATAAGTCAGTTGTTCTCTTCAGAAGGGAAGTAAATAGAATTTTTTTTTTACAGCCTTCTTTAGGCGATTATGAAAATATTTCTTGACAGTAAATGACCTATTTTTTGGTTAACCTAATCTCCTGAGGCTTTTATTATGCACCCGGCACTGTGACACCTTAAGACTACCTCAAGAAGTGACTAAGGAATTTCCACATTTGGGTAGAAGTTTCTTCCTCCTGACTCAGAAGCATGCTATTTGCTACAGTGTATACTGAAATATGGCGTGGTTTGTTTCCTGTAATGTGTTGCCTTGCCTAGGGAAAAAAATAGCAGTTGCATGAGAAGTGGCTTGTGGGACAGGATGTGCTGACCCGAGGTAATACAGAAGTTGCAGTTGCTGATTAGTTACTACAGACTGGTTATCCATGGCAGTTTTTTAAAGTTTTACTAGACTCTGTGTTTCAGTAATATCTTGTAGCACTAGGTAATATGGCGTGTATACAAATAAAGTATTTTAAATATTGGTTAGTGTATGCTACTTGTTTTGACATTGCAGGGCCTTTTTTGAATGTTTGATAACTTAATATACTGCTTTTGGTTCACTTATATCTGAATGTCCAAACCATGACCCTACCCAAAAATACAAACGTGGTGGATTCTGCAGAACTAGGAGCAATGGAATCCTCTCTCCATGTTGGCTTTGGTGGGAGGATTGCACATTTCTGGCCTGAACCATCACTACCGTCGTGTTAGCACCCCTGGGACTGCTGTGAAATACAGTCATGGGCAAGCATGAAATACAGACCTTCATTTTAGGGGCTGAGTGATGCACTCAGTATTTTTTGATGTCTAGGGCCTGAGGGATGGACTACAAGATCTGCTGATGTTCCTACTTGTCTATTTTCTATTTTTCTGTGTATAGTCTCTTTCTATCTTTTTTACCCTCCCACACTAGCTCTTTATATACAGTGAAACCCTCTGTCCTGGTTTTGGCTAGGATACAGTTAGTTTTCTTCCTAGTAGCAGGCATAGTGCTGTGTTTTGGATTTAGTATGAGAATAATGCTGATAACACACTGATGTTTTTAGTTGTTGCTAAGTACTGCTTATGCTAGTCAAGGACTTGTCAGCTTCCCATGCTCTGCCAGGTACACAAGAACCTGGGAGGGGGCACAGCCAGAATAGTTGATCCAAACTGACCAAAGGGCTATTCCATACCATATGATGTCATGCTCAGTATATAAACTGGGGGGAATAGGCAGGGGGGCAACGATCGCTGCTTGGGAACTGTCTGGGTATCGGTTGGCTGGTGGCGAGCAATTGCGTTGTGCATCATTTGCTTTGTATATTAGTATTATGATTATATTGTTATTATTATCATTACTATTTTACTTTATTTCAGTTATTAAACTGTTCTTATCTCAACCCAGGAGTTTTTCTCACTCTTCCAATTCTCTCCCCCATCCCATCAGGATAGGGGGAGTGAGTGAGTGGCTCCGTGGTGCTTAGTTGCTGGCTGGGGTTAAACCACAACACCCTCTTTGCCTTTTTCTTTTGAATGTTTCTATAAAGGTTGGGAACCATTTTGGAGTCTTATTTTTCTCTACCGTTAACTTTTTTTCTGGAGGTTCTTATCATTAAGAAAGGTCCTGTGACAGTCTCTAGTTGTCTCTAAGGCATAGTCATACTTTTTCTGTGTTCTGTTTCTACTGTATTGTTTTTTGAGATGAGATCACACACCTGCATGTAATATTGAAAGTGAGGATGCACCAGTGATTTAGATATTAACATTATAGCTTTAATAGTATTTTGTATTTCCTTCTTAATGCAACCTAATATCTTATCATGATTTTTAGGTACTGGCTGCATATTGAACAAATGTCTTTATTCAGTTCTCCTTGATGACCCCTTCATTTTTTTTTTCACCAGGATCTTATAACTAATTCAGAAGTTATCAGTGCATATGAGTAGTTTAAATTGTTCTTTCCAGTGTGCATTACCTTGCAATTTTCTACATTCAATTTAATCTGGTAGTCATATCATCCAATTGCTTTGTTATAATAGGTCCTTGTGGAGCTCTTCAGAATCGTTAGCTCAGAGATTCCTGAACATTTTATCCCACTGCCTTTTCCATCGATATAGTAACATGCAACACTTTAGCAGGAGTTAGGAGATCAATATGCTACCCTAATGGGAAAGTCTTATGCAAGCTAATAGAAATAAAACCAGTAGGCCTCCACATACGTTATTATTAAAAACATATTTCTCTTATTAAAACATGACCTTTTTTCCTATGGGTTTTTAAATTACAGCTAATATAACCTTTTCTTTTTGGATGAACTTTTGACAATTCAAAAGGATAAGACACCATGGAAAATTTATGTTTTTCTAAATGGCATTGTATAAGTCTCTTCCATAAGAGTATAGTCACAACTAAAATATATTAATGTGTTTGAATAGCAAAATGTACTTCCAAGGAGAAAATCAATGAGAAAATGTTCATAAATTTTAGAAAAGCCCTATTAATACAGACAAATAGATACAAAACATTCCTAGAAGATGACAGTATTGAATGATTCCTGGGTTGGTAGATGCTCTCTTAATCTTGATTCATTTGCAGTATATGTGTACCATTATATTTGAAATATCTTTAGTACCATATGAGATCCCTTATTGCTCTTGGCTTTTGATGTTTTTCTAGCTGTGGTTAGAAAAGTTGACTTCTTAAATTTTGGCTTACTTGTATTTATTTGGCAATGCTTCTGCTCTCACTAAGCTTTTAATTAATGATACAAAAAATATTCTATACTGAACTTTTGAATTAAACAGTTTTTCAAGGTGTTTGTTCTTTTTTTTCCAGGCAAATGTTTGGTTTCCATTGTAAATTGAATCTGTTCTTTTTGTTCTTGTTGCTTATCCCATGTTCCAATCTGTTTGCTGATTGATTCAGGAGAATCTTGAAAACTTTTTAAACAATTCCTTGAAATATAGTTGTGTTGCTATATTCAGAGAAAATTATTCTAACATGAAAAATAAAATTCACCCAAACTCAAGGCTTTATTGAATCCTGGTTTTAAGTAAAGATTCCAGTCAGTTTACTTCTCATGCAAGCCCATCTATAGTTTAGTAAAGTTATCCAGTAAACCACTTGGAATTAATATACTTTTCTGGGCATTTGCAGTCACAGGGAACTACATGTGTCAGTAAGGCTATTGTAACTCTTTCCTTACTTATGCATTCAACATCAGATTAGTAATGAAATTATATAATCGATTTTATTAATACTTTCATTACTTAATTATACATAAAATCAAATCCCAGAGGTTTTTTTCTATGGAGTCATGAACCTCCCATCACATCCATATTTATCACTCACACTAGAAGATTAAACTCAAATGCTTGTGTGGTACATATTGCATATGTAAAAAGGAATAGAAGAAGCTAGAAATTAAATCAAAATGGTGTTAATTGCTAATAAATGCAGGATGTGCAGCTGGAATGAAATTTTGTTGTTGCAGTCCTGTCTGTAGGTAGAGCCAAGATTCCTGTTATTTAGATGTTTAACAGTATCTGCAAACTTGGTTGCCTTTATATGTTCCTTCCATTTTCAGTGCTTCAAAACATGGAGGTGGAAAATGAGAAATTCACATTAATGTCCTATCCTCTCTATCATCATTCTTGAGACAGCAACAGCATGAAACTATGGGAGAATACTGCATTTGACAGAATCTTGCTGTTCATATAAGCTATTCATTTGCTTCATATATATGTGAGGAATATTATATGGAAAGGTTCTTTCTTACCCGAAATGCTGGCTATCCCCCTACAAATAATATCAAGATGTAGACTGAGAACAATATCATTTTTAAGACTGTCAGAAATGTGAGGATTTCACAGAGCACAAATGCACTCCCTCTCAAAAATCCATGCAAGATGCCAGTCAATTCTTTCAGTAAAATAACCGTCTGCTTGCCCATTGTAAACAAAGGACCAAGCCATATTTCACAATTGCATAGTAGATGCAAATATTTTTCTTTACTATTTTAAATAACAGCCCCATGAGAACTCCATTCTGTCTTTCATGATTAAAACATTTCTACAGAGGGAGTTAGAGATTGAAATCTATTCATTATGGGAACTATTTTCATGTTGCTGGAGCTTTTATGAAAGATTCCAAGTTTCCACACCATTTATTATGCAATAACATCACAAGAGAGAAACCCCAGGAATATTTTAGATTAGAAATCTAATAAGGACCTTCAGAATTGGGGTGAGCATGTTGTGCTGGAGATTTGAAAATGTTTCAGAGAAATCTTATCACAGCTTTAGAAAAAGGGAATAATCCCCTGCCCCTCCCTCCCATACTATCCACTTGGACCAAAGTCATATCTTTGCAATTAAATCCAAATTATTATGAGTCATATGGTGTCTTTCAGTTCAGTAATGGGAAACAACAAGGATGTTGGAGCAATAGTCAGCAAAAGGATTCACTGAACTGGAAAATGCAGTTTTGACTGTGAACTCCAAATCATTTAAAACCTATGGAGATGTGATGATGGCGTTTGCTGGCATTTTATGGAGAGGCATTTAAAACTGTCATCTGTTTAACAGTAATTTTGCTGGAAGATACAGCAACTGAACAATGTAAAAAAATCCAAAGGGAAAAGGAGATAAAAGTGTGGTTTATTTAGCATTTGATGGCCCTGTAAAAAGGTCAAATGTAGACCTGTGACCCACTGGGTAAGAAGCCCACCTCTTTTTCCAGGAGAAAGTGATGAATTTTTTTTTCTGTGACTAACTAACGTGGCTAAACCACAACACTAACATCCCAAAGTCCAGGAAGATAGCTGTGCTTTTCTTTTTCATTTTATCAGGAAAAAAGAAAAGTACTGGGAAGTTTCTCCCTCAGTTATTTGTGTATATGGTGACTTTATAGCTTGGAGAAGAAAAGAACTGGAACAAGAAAATCATTTGTGCCTGGAACCAGTGCAGGGTAGGACTGATTGCTGTTTTGCCCATTGAAATGTACTGTAGTCCCAGTCCCAGTGTTCTTGTGAAATCTGCCAAGTAGAAGTGATTTTCTGATGGTAGACAGTTGTCTATGTGGAGCTAGCAGAAGCCTACTAATTCCCTGAAATTGCTTAAGGTACTGAAGAGAACAATACCCTTAATACATGGCTAATACATCATCCTTAGCTGTGTTAGTATAGTTTCCTTGTCCAAGCAAGTGCTACATTTCTGTATTAATTTTATTTGTTCTATTTTAGTCTATTTCTCTAAAATCCTTTATTTCCTGGGAGAGCCACCACCAATGATTCTTAAACAGAATGTGAATCATACACATAGCATAGAAGAAAATGGCTTGGGTCTATATTTCACATAGATGTTTTGGTTATATTTTATTTTATTTTAATATTATTAAACAGTTAATGTTTAAAGGCTTAAGATTTTCAAGGACTCAGTGAGAGAGATCAAGTACCTTTTTTATCTATCGCCTTTGGCTTTACCTTTTGGAGTTGCTAATCTTTATTTATTTGCTTTTATTTTTACCATGTGGTCAGAAAAATCTCAGCAAAAATCATTTTGAAAAGGTTAATGTGTGTGTGTGTGTGTGTAGGGGAGTGTATGATGGACCATTATTAAACCATGCATTACAATTCCATTTCTCTTCTGTGATATTGTTCAAAGCACTCTACAGACAGGAGCTTCTTTTCTGTTAGTATCCACCTGCTCTGGATGCTTTTATCCTTATTAAAGCCCGCCCATAAGCAGTAAATATCAGAGTAATCTGAAAAATGTAATGTTTGGTAAAAAGATTCAGCATTTGTCCAGGGTTAGCTCAGTGGCCAGAAGACTACAGCTACTCAGCACAAAGTAACGCTGTACAGGGATATCTGCATTAGAGCAAATACTAGAAATTATATAGTTGCATTCACCTAAAGGAAGAGCTGTGCTAATTACGATTGCTGAGACCAGTAAAACATATCTATAGCATGAGACCAATAAAAGTGTCAATAGGAACTCCTGCAAAATTAATCCAGTCAGGAACCTGCCATTAGCAATCGGAGGCCCTCTTCAGCTGTAACCAATAAGTTCCTGGAACTGATAGGTAATTACCCAAATTGGCAATCTGTTTCTTCACAGGACATGACAGTGCAAGGCAGACTGAAAGATAATAAAGAGATCTGTTCTTTCACTGTGCATCAATGCTTGCCATTCAAATCATACTTCTTACTTCAGTATTTCCTAGCACCATATATAAAATATATAAAATATATTTTATAGCATTGTTTATTTGCATTTCACCACGCCTTTTTATTGTTTCCATTTGCAAAAAGCCCCAGAACAGGAGTAGAATTGCTTAGATTTTTGTTTTCAAAAATAATATAAATAATATTTCAGAAAAGGAGAATAATTTACTTGGAAGATTTTCTGATATAAATCAGGGGTGGAAGTACCTTATTGGATCAGTCAGTTTGCCCCTTTCCAGACACAGTGATTCCTTATCATATAAATACCAGTGTTGCAGCCATATGAATTATAAATTGCTTTTATCCTTTCCCTAGAGAGACTGTTCCATGCTCTGGGAGAGCACATGAACTGAAGTATGTCTGCTGCAGGGGGCAGAAAAACCTGGACTCCAGGACACAACGTCTGTGGCAACTGAATGCCTGGCTTGGGTTCAGCCACAGAGGCTTTAGGTCAACTTCCACCCACCAACACAGACATAGACTAACATTCAATGTAAATGCTTGTTTTCTCAGTCCTATTATATCTGTTCTCATAGCATTCAGTACCCAAGGTGCAGCTATCATGTAAAAGTACCTTTTACTTTTAACATCTCGCAGTTGAGGACTGTCACCATACCTCCTCCTTCTTCATCTGTCAGCCACATTGGTGTATTGCTTTGTGTCTGTGGGCTGTTCACAGCAGGATAGTCATTTATTTAAAGTTGTATCAAACGAAGATTTTTGAAAGTATGATTTTGACCTGGACCTAGACCGACTTAAGTTCACTGAACGGAATGGAGTTACTACGTATTCATTACAATGAAGAAGAGAAAAACAGGAAAAGAAAGGGAAGAGAAGGATGAAAAGGTAACAAACAACAAAAAGAGAGAAAGTAAGGGACAATGTTTAACTGGAAGGCTTTTAAATCAGATTTTGAAATGGTTAATATCTGGGCCTAGGTAGAGACCACACATAGAGAAAATTAGGAGGAGGGGGTCATTAAACACAGGAAACTTCTAGGACTTTGTAAGTGCAATTAAAAATCAAGTTGAACTGTAAAATGTGTAACAAGTTTCATGGTGCTCTTTACTATCATGTCCTTCGAGCCTAGGATGGAACCCAGCTGCTCAGTGCTCAAGAGTTCAGAATATTCCTCAGCAGCTGGTAATAAGACTGAAGAAAACATGGTCACAAATAAATGGAAATAAAATCCAAAGCTTAAAAAGAAGCTTTTTATTGCAGCAACCTTTCATTCTGAAAGCTGTAAGAGACTGAGATGAGCTGGAGAGATGACAGAAAGCTCAAAACAAAAAATACGCTCTTCATAATTAAGAATTAAAACTCTGCAGCTCCATCTTTAAGGCAGACATAGAATGGTTCCAAATAGGTCATTTTTGTTGCACATAAAGTCACCAAGCACCCTTCTGACTGGTGTTGTACTCATTGGCATATCAGTCCAGTGCTTACATGGATAGAATATTTAATTCTTAGAATAGTGTGTTATTGGACAATTACGTTAATTGGGAACATCCATACTACACTTTTAAAGCTCTGGTTTCCTAAGTCCTTCTGAAATGGGAACAATCTGTTTATAAAATGCAAGCTTCATTAAGAGAAATGACTCTTTGTAAAGATGTTTCCTAGACATCAGCATCTTCCCTGTGGCAGCTTAATTACAGAACAGCGTACTTAGTTATAACTAATTTCTTATTTAAGAATGAGGACACAAAATTAAACTCACCAAAATAAAGACAACCTGCAGCTGGCTCATTTTGTTCTCAAGGGATAAAAATTCACAGACTAACTGATAAACTTTATTAGAATTTCCCATTCTGTTGCTAGAAAGAAGAAAGTACTGCGAATAACTAATTGGAAAGTAGTGTGTGTGCTGGTGAGTTATTTGTCTCCATAGCATGTATCACATACAAATATGTGGTCTTTCAGCAAAGACATGGTCCCACAATGAGCTACATTATAATCCCTTACATGGTAGGTGGACAGAAAGGCCAAAAATTAAATTAGGATTTCCTTGTGGAAGAGCAGATCCTGCAAATATGCTAGCTGTCCTCATCCCCTAAACTCAAAGCCGGCGAATATGGTCATGTCTTCCTGGAGATCTGCTAGAAGTCTGCACTCTGAGCTATGGATTCAGTTCCAGTTAGAAAGTTCATAGTGACTTTCCAAAAATGTTTGTGTGCCCCAGTGGAAGGGGCAAGAGCAGAATTAGGGGTTCAAGATGGAGAAAGTCTCTGACCTAAAACAGCCTGGGAAAGTTACCACGGAAGCAACTAAGGATCTGGAAAGGAGTTGTACTCTGGGCTCCTCACTTTTACAGTATGTCTATCCCATGATTACTAACCCTGCTCTTCTGTAGGGTTAACCAGAGTCAGATGCTATTTCCTATTTACATCTCTGAGTCTTCTCAGACACTTCAATTAACAGGCTTTGTCCTATTGATCATAATGGGCTTAAAGCCAGGTCCTTTGTTTTTCTGAATTTATATTTTCAAGCAGGAGCCAGAGAAGCAGATCTATCATCACCAATCCACAGAATACAAGAGTCTGTGGAGAACTTTTTTGTTACCCTTTAAGTCTCTTGTAATCACTGTCAATGCAGATCTCAGAACACTGTGACATGATAATTGATGATTTAAGTCTCAGTTGCAAAGTAGACACTAAAGAGGAATGACAGCTAAGTGAAACTGGGCCTAAAATCCCAACAGAAAATAAATGTAGACCAAAGGTTTCAGATGGATTATTTGTGATTTGACATACGGGTTTTCTTTCATTTACTTATATAATTCTTAAATCCAAATATGTCCAAATGAACCCCAAACACATACATCTTCAGTTGCTGAGACTTAGGAATTCGGTAGCTGTATCTGAACTCTGCAGCAAAGCCTATTTCTAGACCTGAGCCTGATCACCCCTCTGTTGCCTTTCTGAGTGCTTAGAAACATATCTTCCAGGCATAAAGTGTTGATAACCTGGGGCTTTTTGTGTACCACTGTATCTAGTGGCACCACATCTAGTGGTATGCAGTTTCCTGTCAGAAATTGGCTGGCCCTAAAATAGTAGAATCATAAAATATTTTACGTTAGAAGGACTCTGGGAGGGCATCTGGTCCAACACCTCCCACGTCAACAGCTTTCTTAAAGTGGGGGTAACTTGCTAGCAGAAAAGATCTTGTGTGGAAAACAGTTTATAAACACAATTTTGGAAAAAACATTTTGGGTACAGCCCTCAAGAAAGGAAGGCACTCAGCATCTTATAGCATTAGATCTAAAACTGTTACAGGAAGTGAAATTTATTTCAAGTGAACATGTTCACAGTATCCCAATAAAAGTTACTTTCCACTCACATTCAAAATTTCATTCTTTTGCATCAATAGATGATGCTGGATTTCAAGTGAGTGTTGTAAACTAGTAAGTCTGGCATATAGACCCATCTTGGGGGTATACATGAAAGAGATCCCTAATATTTTAACTACATGATATATTTAAAAAATGGTATATCTGCAAGTTTCTGAGCTACAGCATAATTAAATAAAATACAAAAGTGAACAAGAACTATTAGCCAGCATTAAAAATATTAGCTATTTTATTTTGTCCTTTTGATATGTTTATTAAAATAATTGCAGGAATTGTTGTTGTGTAACACTGTAATTCTCAGCAAGATATCTGTATTTTGTAATTAGTTCAATAAATCTTTATGCTGTTGATTTTTTAAATTTTTTTTTAATAGAATACAAATAAACTCTGATCTCCTGTTTCCATTTCTAGACTTTAAGAAATCTCAGTAATGGTCCAAAACACTGAGTTGATAAAAATGGAATTCAAAGACTATTCATAGTATTGTCACACTAGCAGAATGGAAGTTCATAATCTCTGCATTTTCATTAGGACTGGAAGAGAGTGAGATGATTAAAAACTTTAAACTTGTTTATAGGAAAAACCTGTACAAGGTCTATTTTCCTCCTCAGATTATGTCTTAAATTAGCAAATATAAAGCTACTTTCCAACCCCTGCCCCAGCATGAATCTTGGGATAGCTTAAATACATATGTTAGAGTTAAAATCTTGGCTATAGAACTAGCTTGTCCTTCTGGAAGGGAGTGATTGTGGTTCCATCTCACAGATGCTCAGAGAAGATGCTCAGACACTAGGGGTTCTTAACAGCACAAAGCTTTGCTAAATGCACATTGCACTTGCAGCCCCCATACCATTCTGCTTGCCAGGATGTACTCAATTTCTGAGTACACATTTGCTGTGCAGCAGTTCTGTGTTTGTATTGTAGCAGTGATGATCTTGTGAACAAAATGAAATTAGTTATAAATTAGCTAGTTTGGCTATTGCTGCCAGGCCTAACACAGAATGACAGTTGAGGTGTTCATTTTATTTACCGGGTGCTTTTTGTGGCACGAACTGACCTCCATGTTATTACCACTACACATTTTGAAGTTTCCTACTTAGCTGAAAATTAGCTAACTGATTAGTTTAAACTATTGTTTAGATAGGTACCTGAGCTGTCATTACAGTGCAGAGGTATCCTGCTTTGCACAGAGCCTATTTTGATAGGTTCATGAGACGGTGCAGAGACCTTGACATGACCTAGAATCGTGCCATAGGGTTTCACAGGAGTTCTTCACCAGAACACTTGGGTGCTCGGGCTGTACTGCAGAGCTAACTGGCTTTGGAGCAGGCGTGCTCTTGCAGAGTTGAACACGTGCCTTTGATTTCAAGGGTACTTACATCTTTGGTAAATGATGCTGTGGATCTGTAACGTTTTCTAGGAGCCATATCTGGAAACGTTTTCTTATCTGAATAGATCTTATCCAGAAGAGTGTTACTGTGAAAATAAGTCTTCTGTAAAGATACAGAAATCTCACCTTTGAGTACTGTTTTGCAAATCTGAAGATCACCTGAGGATATTGCATCCTATTCTAGGTGGGTTAGGAGGTTTTCGCTGTTGTATGCGATCCTCCCCATCTGAATTACATAGTCAGATAAGAAAGAAATTATGCCTTCCTTTTCTCCTTGGTAAAAACTATTGTAAAATGGGTTTTGGATGTATGAAACATGTTCTCACATGAATATTTTAAACCTAAGAAAATAACTGCAAAACATTGATTAAGCAACAGGGATTCAAAACGTGTTTGACTGTAGTTTGTAATCATTAATTCACAGAAGAATTGACAGACATTTTGGGAAATTCCAGAGTTGTCCTTACATTGTTAATTTTTCTGTTTGAATTTGCAAAATGTAATTTCTTTTAAAATCTTTACATGAAGAGAGGAAAGCGATTTCTGATATCATTTCAAGGGAATGCTATCAGAAAGCCATTAACTAGCTTTTTAAAACTACAGTTCAGACTACAGCTCTATATATCTCAAAATTTAATATGGTTTTAATTAGGGTTTTAATTTCAGAACATACATAATTTCTTCTTGCAAATTATCCATTATTAGTGAATCATTCTCTACATGGTATGTATTATAAAACCTGATTTTTGAGAATGGGTGATTTTGACTTTCTGACTGCAAGCTTTTTGCCTTCCACCGTATTTACTTATTCCTGTGGGATGCTGAGAACCCTCAGCTCCCCCTGTCTTTCACACAGCCGAGCTCTGAGCATACTTAGATTCTTTGATTAAAAGTTTGTTCCTTCATTTGCTTTGTGCTCCCAAAGGCTTTGCTTCCAGGCAGCTCACATTCATTAAAGACCCTGTGGAAAACACAGGGGACAAACTTAATTCAGCAGTGCCAGTCCACAATAGCAATGCATGTTCAGTGAGAACAAGGTGCAAGACAGTTGGCCTTTTGGGAATTGTAAACCATCACCACGGTCTTCTGAGGCAGGTGCATTTGCTGGAGACAGCACTGCATATCAGGGGATACTGGATCTCTCTTCTGTAGAAACACAGTGATTTAAAGGTTACTGTGTAAGGTGAAATCATAGTGTGTCTTTACCCATTACAAATTATCATGCTACTCTTGAACTATATATGGTATACAGTGTAGTCTTCATTCCATTGCGTATTTCAGGTAGTTTGGGGGTTTTCTATCGCATGTAACAGAAAATGGCTTTGGTCCTGTTTCTGCATTTACTGAAGTACATGAAGTTTTGCCATCCACTTAAGCAAAGGGCAAACTGGATTCCAAAAAAATAATGTGTATTATTTGGTGTATTTAGTAATATATGTACTATCTAGTGTAATAAATATCTCATTAATAGCTGGCAAGTACTTTTACATGTAAATTAGGAATCAAGTATAATGCAATTATTCATCTCTGATCTAAAATATTTACATTTCTTAATTGAAATACAACAAGTGTGATTTGCAAAAAGCTATCGTAAATGCTACTTAATTTTTTTTAAAAGAAATAAGTACCAAGCAGACATGCAGATTTCCTAATCAAGTAATTCAGCAAAGAATGTTTGATCTTGGTGAAACAAATTCTGCATCTATTGCCCAAGTGACTTTAAGGAACTACAGAATTAGGTTATTTCAGTTTTAAATTTAAATTTTATTAAAGTTCTGTATTTTCCCTTAAGGGGTGGAATTTCTTCTCTGTGGCAAGAAGTCATAGAATACGATATTTTTTATAAAAATACTTGTTCTAAGTAGTTAGAAACCAGAAACTGCAAAGCTGTTTTTAATTAATACGCAGATACCTAAAAAGTATACACAGTATACACAAGCAGGGAAATTAGACATCCATATGTATATGTAGAAGCTGTTGATGCAGTTTTTCCAGTTTGCAAAGAGATTTTTGCAGTTTGTGACAAGGCCTATTAACCTATAATCCAGCCTTTCATTTTCAGCCTGGATTGTCGGCAGCATAAGATATGGCTCAAAATGAAAGCTGCAGGAGTCCAGACTCATGAGGCAACAGTCAGCAAATAAAACCCCAACTCACACAAAAGCTTGAAGCATCCTAAATGCAAAACAAAAGAAGGTAAAAAGGAAAGGAAGACAACCAGTAGGGCTGCTGACAACCAGCAGAGCTGCTGGGGCTGATTTGCCAATCAGGTCACTGCAGAGACCTCTAGTGAATTGTTTTAAAGCTTTGCTTTGTTTCATAGGTATTTTTTTACCTGTTTTCTCAAGAAAGATGGACTGAGAGACTGCTTTTCCTTCTTCCCACAGAAAGGAGAGATGATGGAAAAGGTTGTTTCCAGCCATTTTTGAAAGAGAAGGAACTGGAGTTTGGTGTGTGTGGTTTTAGGACCAGAAGGGATGAATATGAAGCTTCTGGAGTCAAAAAGATCTTGTTTAATTTTTCATTTTATGACATGTGTCTGGTTTCTAACATTAAAAAAATATCCATTAAATAGCACTTCCCCAAATATCTAAGCTGATCTCTGGAGTTTCCAGCAGCTACACTAGAAACAAAATTTAGGATGAGAAGCACAAATATCACATTGTTTCTACTTTGGAAAATTTTTCAATATCTATGGAAGCCATTGCTCCTCCTGATATTATTGAACCAGACACTAATGTTTGATGGGTTAGACATATGCTAGTGCTTTTTTCCTGGCACTCTACTTGTAAAACTAGGAGTTGTTTGGAAGTCTATTCCATTTTATCTGGATTTCAGAGATTTTTTTTTTAATCAGAAGTTGTATCACCACCATAGTGAGTTTAAGAACAGAAATCGCAAAAGCTTGGTTGGGTGGCCGTGATTTAGGAGGATCCAGAAAAAATCTGTTGTGTGGACAGTGCTGGGTAACTTTGAGTACAGGTAACAGTGGCAAAGGATGAATACACTGTCAAGCATTTCAATTCTCACTCCTCATTCTACTACCATGAGTAAAAACCTCAGGAATAGGTCACAGAAACTTTTTATATGTTGTCAGCTAAACTGAAACCAGTACTGCCTTTAAATTGCAGGGATGATTGATATGGCCAGTTAAATCATAGCATGCTATATGCAGCTGATATATTTGAAATATTTCTCTGCAGTCTCACATTTGTCCTGTTCTCAAGAACAATCTTACAACTCCCATGCTCTTGGGCATGAAATAAATAAAAAGAGAGAACAAGCTTGTAGGAAGAATTGAAAATAATGTAAAAAAATTTGAAAAAATCCTGCATTGAAAAATTGTATGGATTTTAAGACAGATTAAGACAATAATATTCTTAGAATGTAACTGTTTCATTCATTTCTCAGTGGTGAATGACAGCCTTTGAATAAATGACCAGTGAACCTTTTTCTCAGATGCAAAGGCAAGAGTGTGATTTTCCATGAATGAAACCCCAGAAACTTCAGACTTTCAAGCTTCTTCTCTCAACATGTGTACAATTTAAGAATATATTTTCATCAAAAGTACTCTAAATGGCAATAAAGGCAGAATAAGAGTTACATACTATATAGCTTGAACACTTAATCGCTTTCTCAAAGCTATTATTTAATATTGAAGAAAGTATGTAAGGAGCCCTAAGAGCCCTTTTTAGCAATTCATTGGTTTCTACAGTTTATTTCATTCCTTTTAGAAATTACACATGGTTTTGCCATTCAGTTATGTTTGATGAGAATTTATTGTGTTCTTAGGGTATAGCTTGCCAAAGTGAATATAGGTGAAGGGTCTTGCTTCCATGCCAAGAAGCTATTTTTTAATTCTGTGGCTTTGCTGAGCCACAATGTCATGATATACTAGAGGCTAATAGACTGATTAAGATCTCCTCATGCAGAGTAAAGCTGGGAGATATTTCTTATCTGCAGCAGAAGTGTCTTGCTGGAAACTTCAATGATCGTGACAAAGATTCATCTGGTTGAAAGTTTCAAAGTGGAGGGGGACTGTAATCGTCATCTGCATTTGCTGTTTTCTCTACTTTCAACATCTTCCTCTGGTAAAGAAGCACTGTCTTCTCCAAAAGCATTTACTTCAATCTCCCATGGCTGGTCATTTGATGAAACGGGTTTATTATGTGGGCTTCTGAGTGAGAAAACAAAAACAGCGATAAAAAGCAAGCAGATTGGCAGTTGCTATGGCAATTCCATCCTTTGTTAGGGTTTGGTATAAGTCTTAGGAGCTAGGGGAAATGCTCGGAAATGGTAATTAGTTTTTTCAAGGGAATGTAATTTTCCATTGTGAACAGAGACTATAAAGTCAGCAATTTAACTGATACAACTGGATTAAGGAATCTAAATTTTATATTATCTGTTTCTTAAGGAGGGGGAACATTTTCTGTAAAATAATTGTATTGTTATCTGCAATTCCAATTATGTAGTGTCAGATTTTATATCAGATTATTGACTTTTTTCAAGTGTATATTGGTGACAATCGTTAATAATATTATCTGAACAAACACAAACCCAATAAAGTGTGTTATATGTTGCAAGAGATCCATTCATTTCAATATAAAACATGGTGCTAAAATAACTTAGATTTTCTTAGAACCTGAGAGGAAATCATTGTGTGAGTTTTGGGACACAGCTTTGAGGGATGATCTCGGGGAGATCCTGAAAATGAGATAAAGTCGCAACTATGAGGTATTTGTCCATATGGTGTATTTAACAGATAGCAAAGGACTTCCAGATTGGAAGTTTGATGCCAAGCCATTTTTTCTGGAGAAAAAATTTCTGGTGACAATGTACATACTACTGCTGCTAAGCTTGAAACACCTCTGGGTTTTGGGTAGACTAATGGAGTATGCAATAATACTTTGCCCCATTTATTATTCCAATTACACTGGCTACAGCACACACATCTAAAGGCTCTTATTTACATATGGTTTTCTTAATCTGAGACTCTCCTTATACTAGGCCTTATTAAGTGTTTTCCAGTGATGGCTTTTTTATATTTCTAAGGATGGATATTGAATAGATTTAATGGTTATTTTGGAAGTGTAATACCCAAAATTATCTGCAGAAACTGCAGCACAACCACAGCACACTAGTTGTATGTCATTTGATATTTGTTTCCGATAGAGTTGAATTTGTAGGAGATAATGTTGGTTCCCATTAAGAACAATAGATTCCTACCCTGTCTTGTAAAACCAGCACACTTACAAGAAATTTTAAATTTTTACCATTTGGCAATAGCTGCATCCAATACCCTGTATTTTCTAACACAGATGTAACATTGAGAAACATCCTCACAATGAAATTGTCTCACTGCTGTAGCTGTAAAGACACAGGAGACATTCTGGGCAAATGTGCTAAGAGAATAGTGGAGAAGATAGCCATTTAAAAATACCCACAGGAAAAAGCATGGAGTCTAGCTAACAGCTGAGTCACAGGATAGGCTGAAATGAACCTACAAATTCAGCCAAATAATCGTCTGGCTTTATTTTTTCTTCAGGTTCTCTGCAAGAAGATTTTACATGAAAGTACACTGAAGAGGTAAGTTAATAGTAATTTTTAGAACCCCATTTTAAATAAACTGTCATTGCACTTTAAAGGATGTTTTTTAAAATATATGACTGCAAAACCTCGTCAAATTTTGAATTATGCCTTTGTTTCATGCCAGAGCAGTATTCTAAAAGGAACTTCAAAGGAGAGGGATACTATAAGTCACTGTCTTCCTATTTTGATCCAAGAGATTATGATTTACAAAAAAACCCAACAAACAAACCACAACACAAAGGGGAAGAAATTAATTAGTTGCAAGGAGGAACACTTCAAAGGCTGAACATGATTTCTTTCTCTTTTGTTAATACTACTGGCTTCTGATTCACACAAATGAGAGAAAAAGCAATATTCTGCTGTACTTCAGTTAAGAGGTACACAGGAGTATGGACACCTGTGTGGAGAGAAGGCTCTTCATGCATATGGATGCATTCTCCCTCTGAAGAAGTCTGCCTCCTTATTGTCACTAAATGTGTAAGGAACCTCAACCCTTTAGCTGAATGGTTAAAAAGATAGTGTAAATATCCTCCAGGTGCTGCCCAGAGTCATATTTCTGAAATGAGGGAAATGAGGGGATATTATCCTAAAATCCCCATATACTTGCAGCATACTTGGAGGTTTTCAGTGAGGACTAGACAGCATTCTTGGAACAACTAATAACCATTTTGTATTTGTTATGGGATATTAATTAACCTTAGAGGTGACCCAAAACATGTGCATAACCTGCTTACACAAGTTTTCATACCCTGGTCTGCTCTGTAGGGAATGCCCAAGCATGACCGAGGGCTGCACTTGCCTAGTAAGTGACCCCAACGTAAAAGAGCAGATGCATTCCCTCCTGGGGACTGTCACTGGCAGCAACGAAGGTGTTACATAGCACTTCACAGCTCTGAGAATCCATTAGGAAATCACACAAAGAATACTTCTCCAAGAGAGATCATCTGGCCAGAAGCCTGCAGCAGAGCTCTTAGAGCTCCCAGGGAATTACTTTGCATACTTATGTGTCTAGACTTTTTGAATAATTTCTGTTGTAGAAGACACCTCCAAAATGAGTCTAGAGAAGTATTTTCTCAAGAATCTGAAGAGGAAAGCATCTATTCAATTGTGTTGATTAATATTTTATTATGTTTTTCTGGTATTACCAGCCAGGCAGTAAATTTATATTGGTTATATGCCATACTCCATTGAAACAGCTTAGTACAGCGAAGCACACAAGTGCCAGTATCAAGGAGAGCACTTTGGCCTCTGGCTGTCTGCATTCCAGGTTCCTCACCAACGGAAATATATATACAAGAATGTAGATTTTCTTTCTCTGTCAGAGAAGTTTGAAAGGGTCTGCAATATTCATGCCAGACAGAGAAGGGCATCTTAAAGCCTATACAATTGTACCAGTGTTCTTTGCCATCTGTCCCACCTGAAGGTGCAGAGGTGAAGGAGTCCAGTGATAAGATAGGACTGATCTAAGAAGGAGAGTATACAAGTAACTGTAATGTTGGAGAGTGAGATTGTGTCTCCACAGTCTCTGGCTCTACATGGAGATGACTCTGAGCACTAATCCAGACTAGGTCCTGATATTGAAGACTAGCCTAAACCTAGTAAGAGGCTGTGTTCTGCAGATGTACTCAAGTTAGGGTTTTAAGACACTTGGCAAGAAAGTATTGAATCTTTTCAATCAAATGCAATCAGCTGCAGAGGTGCGTAACAATTACTCCTATTAGGACCATGACACATGCATTGTCATCTTCCTTAGTGTCCTAAAATCTGGCAAAGCAATGCTCCCATTCATTGAGCTTGACCCTGTGTGCCATGACAAGGGATGGAAGCATTCAGAGCTGTAGCCTGCATAAGCAAAGAGGCTCAGATCCTTCTGGCATCCTCTACAATGGAAAAAGAGATAGAAGAAGTAACAGTGGGGGAAGTGAAAGAGCCAATGAGTGGAAGAAAACAGAGAAGTGGGAGGTGTTCTGGAGCATCTAAATGTCTTGATGCAAGAGCACCAGCTCCATGACATTATCTTTCCTGCCTTGGATAGTGGAGATTGCCAAAGTGAGACATGGATTTTAGCAACATTGGGAGAAACAAAGCAGGAATAGGCAGCATTTGCACACAGACACATACTTTCTGAGCGATTAAACCTTTTAGTTCTGCAGGTTTCTCTGTGATAATGTAATGCTCATACAGTTTGTCATATCTTTACAATGTGGTAAGCTTGGAAGGAACAGGAATTTCACAGTAAACGGAGGTACAGTGAAAGTGCCTTGTAAGGTTCACACCCCATATATCAATGTATTTAAAATCCCAAGTAATTTTGGATGATATCTTACATTTTAATGTATTAGTTAAAATATGGTCCACGGTCTAAAATTAAACAGCCTAGGGTGATCACATGGTAGAGGATAAAATATCTCATTATAATTGCAGAACTTAAATATAAAAGATTGAAACCTAGTAATGTTGCATTTTGAAAAAAAAAGGTTGTATTGTAAATCTGGAGGGTTATGTGAGTAACATCGACTCTAGGATTTTAAAATATTATTTCCTAGCCTTAATAAATGCATTTTGTGTTGGATTCAACTTTTCCTCAGTAAACCAAGCAAGCTAACAGTGTCCTTTCACTGAGTGGTGGCATCATGGTACAGAGAATTTCCATATTAAAATGTACATTACAATTAATCTATTTTTATATTATGTATACAAATTTGAAATATGGTGGGTTTGCAATAATACTAATATAAGTAATGGAAGCAAATGCTTCCATCCCCGCCAAATACATACACACAGCAGAAAACCCCCTTGAAGTCTACACAAGGAGGATGTGAAAAATAGCCTAGAGAAGAGTAATCAGAGGCAATGTAGTATCAGTTTTCAAACAGGCAAAAGGTTGCTACATGAAGAGACATTCTGGGTCTATCCGCTCTGTTATTCTAAACGTAGTGCTCTCAGAGGACATAAAGAAGCCTGTAATTTGTACCAAGTAACAGCAATCCACCTTCGTTATGTACTCCCTCACCTGTTTAGTGGACATCTCAGATACAGCAGTTCTAAATTATGGTGAGACTATATGTCTGGGAGCTATCATGGAAAAAAACATTGTTATGAGAGAACTAGAGAACCTACTTAACTTTAAATGAGGACAGCTCCCATTCTACCTGTGATTTACTATTAACTGCAATGACATCAAGGTTTCCTGACACAATAGCTTCTGAAACACAAGTGTCTGGCCTCTCTATGGCCATAACAAGCCATAATAACATTATAATAGGATTTTAGATTGGAGAAAGGAATATAGGAAGCAAGTTTAAATACCACTGGGCAGGTTCATCATAAGAGAACATATGGCTATAGGTAGATCAACAAATCAAAAGATATGTAAAAATAAACTTAATTCTGACTTCAAAAAATGCTTGCAAAGGAAGGGATACAGTCAGATAAGCATAAAGAAACCTTAAGGCAGCTATTGCCAAACAGCCTTTTGCTGCCTCTTTTCAAAGTCCAGAAGGGATGGTTTAAGTATCAGCTCTAGCAGACAAATGAAAATGGTAAGGGGTGTTAGATGTAGATCCCTTCCCTCATTTTATCTTTCCATTACTGCAGACAGAAGCTGTTCCCCTGGAGCACACTTACTTAATTTTGTTGCATTTATGATGCTTCCTTTGAATTTTTTTCCCATGTGAGCAACTCCTTCAGTAATAGCATGAGCTTCTGGGTCTGAATCTCATTAGACAGGTGACACATATCTGTCTGGGAGGTCCAGATCCATGCCCACTTAATAATGTGTTATCATTTTAATTGTCCTTTCTTTCACTTTGCAGTATTACTATTTCATGGTTATAGCACCCAGCAATGCTAAAGAGCAGCCAAGCACAAGGCCCTGTCAGGAGGAGGTCTCTATTTCTAAAGCATTTTGTTTATAGTATGGACCAACAACTTTCATGAGAAGGTCCAGGTCTGTGCCTAAATTTAGGCATAATGAAATTCGTATGGATGGGAGAAGAGTAGAATGAGAACACACAGATGATAAGCACTCTTCAGATAATCAGTTTATTGAGCTAATGCATACGACAAAAGTGCATAGGTGGATTTTCTCCATTCTTCTCTGCAGAAGGTATTTCATTAACTATGTTTCTGCTATTCTTGTTAAGTTCAGAGTGGTTCTTATATACAAAGGTTGGGTGACTAAACCTCTAGTAATTCCTTGCTATGTTGTTTAATTTGTTACCATTTCAAAAGACTAAACATTGAACCAATTTCAGCACTGGTGAGAGTTATGAGTTCACTTTGGCTTTCCAATGATGAAGGAAAACCTCTACAGCAAAATAAGGAATAAATTATTTTTAGTAAAAGGAAAAAAATTATTCTCTTTTTAAAGCAGGAAAATAAACACAATTATTTAGACATACCTGCGATGTAGGAAGTAGTGATCCATGATATCCTCTCAAAGTAATTAATGTAAGTGGTGCAATAATTTTGGAAAATCTTTTGATCATGTCTGCAGAAAACATGTATTGGTCATATTCTACCTGCCTCCTTGCTTTTTTTTATTTTATATTTTTTAATTTGCTCTTTTGTTAGAGCAAGCTAAGGTTATTTGTACATCTACAGTCAAGGTTTGGGGCATTTCAAGATCCACTCAGCCCCAGCTGAAGAGATTTCTAGTCTTCTGATAAGATATCTTGGAAACATCTTTTCCAATCTTGAAGAAGGAAACGTTCCATAAGAACATATGTAGGAACATATATGCATATATCCAGTTTGAACCTTTACAATAGCTAAAACATGTTAGTTTCAATTGGCATTGAGTATTAGGTTCTGGTTCTGCAAATCTATAGTATATTATACATACATTTAAATAAACCTGCAGAAAGTAATATATGTATATTGCTTTTTGTAAAAGTAATGTAAATCAGAGTTTGGACTTGCTTTCTAATTTCGGGAGGGGGAGAAGGATTCATTTTTGTTGGGTTTTTTGTAGTATTTGATATTGGCTGTCAATCAGGTTGTCATCAAATGTAGTCAAATATGATCTTCAGTCTTGTCAACAAAGCAGATGGCATTCTACTCTTCATTGTTTCTCTAGTTTTCTGTTCAAAATGCTGTAAATTAGATGAAATTGAACATCTTCCTTGTATCAAGACTGATTTTTTTGGTAATTAGATATTTGAAAAGCCTCCAGCAATTTTTACTCTCTTCTCCTTTTCCTCCATGTGTAAATCAGCACAAATCAAATGGAAACCTACACTTGTGTCACAGGCTGGCACTGAAGGTCCTAAGCTGTGCTTTTCTGGTGTCATGAAGAACAGGAGAGTTTAAGGAACCCTTTCCCTCCTGCAGAAAATAAGAAGTCAAGCTTTTTTGTTCCTCTGGCAATGGATTGCTTGCTAGGTGAGGATAACTGAAAGTGCTCTGACCTGACTACCAGTTCATTTCATGCAACCCATTTGAACCACTTGCATCTTTTTGGAGTCAGCAATAAGTATTAGTCATGCACAGCCCAGGTAACAGAGCAACTGTGCGCAATGGATGGCTGTAGCAGATGTGCATGTGGCAGTATTCCTGCTTCCCTGCCTTCTCCATAACAGTTGACGTAAAACTCCATCTCGTGTCCAATTAAATGCATTCAGCTGTTAAATAACTCAAAAATGGCAGTCGTCAGGGCTGCATCCAAAGCTATGGTTGTAACAAGAGGAAAAATACTGCACAATCTCTGTGTCTAGACAGTCCTTTGGCTTTTCCCCATCCGCATACCAAAGCAAGTAAACTGCTGTTAATCTTAACATCAGCAATCTGAACCGGAAATTAGACCTTGCCTATTATTTATGAGGAGGGGTGGAAAGTAAATAATCTTTTTTAGCATTAAATTGCAAATTCAGAGAGAGATATGCTGGGTTTGGATTATATGACACAGAGAAATAAATCTTAGTGCTCTCCCAATTTAACACATCAGATTCTAAAGACATAAAAGTGGTTTTATTTCCCGCATCCCCTTTGATTACCTCCCTGTTTTGGTCTTACATGTTAATGCATTTACTCTCTGTTGTTTTGCAAGAGACCAAAGTAAAACTTGAGTATACTATCAACATGGAAGAAGGAAACTATAGGCCCTAAGCCTTCTTTCAGTTACACCAATGTAAAAGAATAATTTAACTGAAATCAATGACATTTCCCTGGTGTGGGACCTGCTGATAGCTATAGGCCCTCTACTAAGAATCTAGTAAAGTAAAAGATAGTTGATGGATCTGTTGTTCACTGTGTTCAGTGGCAGCACCTGCTTTTCCATTGCCAACATCTAAATATTAGGCCACAATAAAATCTGCTGCTTGTGTGGCTGCCATTGCAAATCTGCTGCTTTGATACGAAGGAGAAAACAAAATGTGACAATAAAGTGGTTGTCTGCCATTGGCAGATTTTAAGGAGTTCTTATTTAGCAAGAAGAGACATTCTTTCCCCACTCCTTCATGGTGTTTTTGGTTCCCTCCTTCACCCACTGTCACTTTTAAAGCCTTGTTTCCTGAGTGATGGTAGGAAGATTAATCCTTTTGCAAAGAAAGAAGGACAACTTCCCTTAACTGTGCTCCAGGCTGCTTTCCTTGTTGCCATCACTCTGCAATCACTCTGTATGAAATGGTCCATACAATCCAGAAAGATGACTTTTTGAATGTGTTGGAGGCTGTTAACCCTGGAAAAATAAGCTAGAATTTCCATTTAACTACTGCCCTGGAGTCTTCTCACTTACATGCAATGGTTCATTGTCTGCACAGAAAATCAAGCTTAAAAAAACATGCAAAAGGGCTGGATACACGTTAAATGTAGAGGAAAAGAACTTCTTGCATATTTAAAAGTGTTTTCTGGGGATGCTGATGTAAACTCAAACAGAAAGTCCAGTTTTCTAAACATCGATGATGTAGCACACTCCCAACTATGCCTCCAGTTTTATTTTTCATAAGTAATGAAGGCTTTCTTCCACCCGCCTCCCTCCTTCCCCCTTCCCCCTCTGCCCCCAATGTTTAGTTTTGATCCAGTAGTTTTTTAGCTCCATGTTTTCCCTTTTTGCTTTCCTCAGGGAAGCTACACTCAGGAGTGTAGCCTGGAGTCATTTAGTTCTTTTTTACAACATGTTGCCTCTAAGACTACATTATTATCAGGAAGGTATTCTTCTACTCCATTGCATACTTCTCCCTGTGCACTACTTCCATTATGGAAGAATTCATTAGCTGATTGACTCCTATCTCTTTCCTCATGGAGGCTGGTAATGTTATCATCTCTCAGTCTAAATCATAGACCAACTCAATATTTTACAGTCATGAAAGAGCAGGCTAAGGTTATATTTGTACTGAGAGATAGCAAGATCAAGCAGGAGAAAATTGGGTCTTTGTTTGGGAACTATGTCCCTTCAAGAAAATAAGTTGATGGCTTCCTCACACACAGAGTAGGTCATATCTTCCGGTAATGAAAATGGACATTGATCCACTGACATTACTGGAGCTATTTGGATCAAAACCAATGACATACCAGCCCCGTAACCCTGCTTTTCCATGCTTTTTCCAGTCAGAATACACTGGCAGCGGAGATGGTTTGTCATCACTGTTCAAAATAGAGGCATCTCTGTGAGAAGCCCTAAACAGAGCAGGGCATATCTGTGCTGCAGAGACCATTAGAATCATAGAATCATAGAATCGTTTAGGTTGGAAAAGACCTTTAAGATCATCCAGTCCAACCATTAACCTACACTACCAAGTCCACTCTAAGCCAATCAAGGGTAGACTAGACTAAACTATTGATACGGGCTTCAGCACCCTTGTTCTAGAAGCTGGTGTGATGTAGACCTGCATCAGCTTAAACACAGCACGGTGCTATATTATGCTGCTGTATTGTTTTCAGAAACCAGTTGCTATCTCCACCAGACACTAGGGCATGTGGAGCTATCAGCTCACTTAGAGCTGGCGTGGGGAGCAGTGAAAGTAAGGGTTACATGGCTGAGATATACTGTGCCACTATCTAGCTTTTAACTGTGATGGGGGGTTACATATCAAGGAGGGAGTTATCTTTTCTGCCACCGTCTTATTGCTGCTGTGAAGCAGCAATGAAAAATAACTACTAAGACATATATTTAGGCAAGCTGCATATAAAATTCCCCTAAAATATAAAATAATGGTGATTTCATTAGTCCTGCTAACAGCTGGGAGCCCAAGGACAGGTAAAAAAAATTATGCTTAGGATCCAGCTTTTTCTGCATCCTTTCTAGATGTCTGATATCTAAAGAGAACTAGGGTTGCCATAGAGAAGAGAAGATGATGTTCAGTTGCTTTCCCATCAGAAAAGTATGCTCGACTCCATTCTAGTGGGTTTTTGTCCCATGGCTTGGGGCTGTTCACCAGAAAAATCACATAAGTTCCAGGAACATAATCACCAGATTCATCTTTTATCCAGTCTTTCAGGATCAATGAAACATTTGCATTTGAAATATTAGTAAATTCTTAATCCACCTGCATAATTTTAGACTGGCTGCAAGGTGAACAACTGCAACCTGTGGTATGCACTTGAACTTCGAACCTATGCTGTTAGGGTCATTCATTCTCCAGGTGTATGCAAGTTACTTAACTAGTTCCATCAGTTTGATAATAAAAACAGGTTATGTGTGACCATTATATATTTGCAGATGATTACACAGAGGATATGAGCGGAACTCTTGCTTATATTTACTGCTTAGCAAATATACTCTGCTGTAGATCGGAAATGTCCTTCTCCTTTTAAGTTTCCTTTATTGCAACCAGAGCAGATGTAGGCTGATTAAGATAAAAGGCAGACCGCAGGATGTTAAATCTTGAAATAACATTTGGAGCCTGTATAAAATAATGTCATGACTATCACATATATGGTGCCATATATCCATTTTTTACACAACTATTTTATGTTTCATACTTAAAAAGTCCTTTAGGTAAAATTTTTGAATGTGAATGCCTATAATCTGACATTTACACCTGTATTCAGACACATAAATAAAAGTACATGTATTCCTTTAAACTCACAGCTTATATGATGACTGGTGATTTTATAAATAACATTTCTTACGTAGAACAGCTATAGTGGGTCAGACAAGAAGGCAACCTTCCCTTTGGCAGCATCTAATAGTGGATGCTTCAGAGAGAGTATTAAAAGATGACAAGCATATAGTGACATTTCCATCAGTACATCCTCCCAGCTTCTGTCAATTTAACACATTAGGGGCACCTCTTGGGTTGGAGTTTGCATCTGTAATAATACTTGATAGCCATTTAAGGATTTTTTCTTACATTAATTTATCTAGTAATCTTTTGAATCTCTTCATAAATATGTTCTCCTCTGGCCTCGAGTTCCACTGCTGAATTATTTATTGTGTTAAATTGTTCTTCTCTTTTGTTTCTTATTTAAGTCCCTAGCTTTAAAAATAGTAGTGTGGCAAGCTTGATCCCTCCTGGTCTCTAATTATTGCTTTGATATTTTAAGAATTATTTAAGAGTGCAATTTCCACTTGGAAAAAAATATGGTTCTCTTCTTTCTAGTAGTTCTTTACTGCTAACTAGGCTAAACTTTCCTCTCATGTAGATACCCTTCACTAGCTGCCAGGAGGCAGACAATGACAGTACCATATGTCAGTTTGTAACGTTCCCACGTGGTAGGTAAAAGATTTCCAAACACAGGAACAGATTGGTGATGTTTTAGACTACTTGCTCTCTAAGGAAAAACACTTCCCATCTAGCTCAATGTTGTAGAAGCAAGTCAATTTCTTCAAATATTCTTAAAAAGTTGTTTCTCAAAATGCTAAAATTAGAACACACCTGAACAATTCAGATAAATTAGAATAAAGAAATGAATCCTCAGTAGGAGAGTGTATTGCAGAAGCTCATATATCTCTTCCCTTTCTAACTTCTGTTATACTGTCATTCATGTTTTCTAAAATTTGTTTCTGACAAACAGGAACTCTCTGATACTTATTAGATATATGTAAGCCTTAGAAAATGAGGGTGGTGTTTGCTAATGGTACACCAGTACCCTTGAAAGTTTGCAAGGATTACCTGTCCAACCTGCACAGCAAATTTTAGCACTAGGTGAGAAATACATTTGCTGCTGGCCTTACAGTGCCAAACCCACTATTCCTCTGTAATGCATCTCCTTCACTTTTGTGCTACTATTTGAAACTGCTTGTTAAGGAAAAGATCATTATGGCACAAGTATGACTTCAAATTTTAAACTGTCTGTTCTTCCTGCTAGGGAAAAGGCACATTTGGGTAAAGCTGAAGATAAACAAGATTCCAGAGTGGCAGGTCATGAATTTCCTCCTATTAAAAATGTCACAGCTGCCTAAAAACTAGATCTCTATCAATCTTACTAGGCTAATAAGGGGGTCTGAAAGAATTCCTCACCTTCCTGTAACATATACACCACTGAAGCTAGTCAGCAAGTTTTTATTTTTGGGGTGTTTTTGTTTTTGTTTTTTTTTTTAGATTTCTGACTTTTGGGGAAATAAACAGTAAAATAGAAATGTGCCAATTTTGATGAAAAAAAATTTGGAGTTTTTTAGATTCAGGATATGGGCTTCTGCAACAGGGGCATGTGAGGAGAAGAAAGATCCCACAGCAGCTAATAGCCACTAACCAAGGCACTCGTCTGGGATAAGAATGGGTCTGGTTAAATCATCAGTATGTTGAATACTGAAGGAGGAGTCAAGCAAGCACTGATATATCCTATGAGTGCCTTACAGTGACATGGTTGCCTTTTCTGGGACAGAAGTGTCTCAGACTCTCTGGATTCAGTTACTGTGCTTTGTGTAGGAACTCCACTGGTCTTGGCACCTGAGTAACGAACCCTTGGATGGTTAGATTTCTCTCTTGTTTAGAATATGGGAGACTCAAGTTGGTCTTCAACTCAATAAGAACAGGACAGTGGAACTGTGCCTCTCACATGTAAGTTGTTGTTCACCTTGACTTAAATAATTTGTGTTCATCATGTCTCTCACTTTTCCTGAGAAAATATTGGCAATTCTTTATAACAAGAGAGACTGAAATCTCAGAATTTTTCATGCATTCTGGTTTCCTGACCATCTGTACAAAAGCATTCATTAAAGGGCCTTCCTTTGTAGAAGCAACAGGTTTTAATTATACATCACTTTTTAGAATGTGAAAAATACTGCAGTTTATTGGAGAACAAGACCTGAGCATTGTCCTTATAGTTACTGCTGCATGTAGATAGAAATGTTTAACTCCCCCAAAAGGTTTCTAAAAAATGCAATGAACACGTACAAATATTTTCTGTAATTTATGTGGCATATGCAGTATGGCATAGATGTTCAAGTGGTTCAATATGGGATGATACTCATGACTTCAGCACTCCAGAGCAACTAGTCCTTCCCCTGTTCCTACTGCTTCTTATCACATTGTCAATCACATGTTCTTTCTTCTCTGAGTGCAATACATTAAGATTTTTCTTCTGCTTCTCTATCAATCTCCTTTAATCAAAATATGAAACCAATATGGTTAGTCACATTTTCAATCCATTGTATTAATGGGTTACAATTGTTCAGCACAGATTCTGCTCCTTCCTCCATAACTTTAACCCTTAGGGGAGATCCAGAATAGACTTGTATCTTCAGTAAAATGCCAGTGATGTCTGCACAATGATACAACAAGGAATGAGAAATGAATGATACATAATCATCTTCTAAAAACAGCACTTGGCATTGCTCAGAATTAGCTGCTGACTGTTCAGATCTTATAATTTTTACTGGGTACAGTAGTGGAGGTCACTGCATTTTTTATTAGTGCCTGCATGACCATGAGATGAGAGAAGTATAATTTGGCACCACTTCTTCAGAAGGACGTCTGTCCTGGTTTACAGCTATTATTTCTGTCCTGTGATACATTTTTGAGCTTTAAGGCGATCAGATTTCACTTAGTATGTAGACTAAGAGAAAGTTGGCAGCTTATAAGCAGTACATGAAACACTTACAATCTACTGAAAAAGAAGTAAGAATTAATTCCTTTTTTTTTTCTGCTAGTCTGCAGATGGAAAATTTATTTTCCAAAGTATTTCTGTGTAATAAAATTCCAAGATTTTATTTACTTGTTTATCTTTCTTGTTTTACTTATAATGCATGTGGGACTTAGTTTGTTTAGCCATGCACTGTGAGTTGGGCTGAATTTTTAAGTTTGGCTGAATCTTTAAATTCAGAAAAATCTGAATCTGGTTTCACATCCAATTCTCCTTATGAGTCAAAGAAATATGACGACACTGGAATCATGAATTCTGGAACAGCATACTCTGTAAATAAAAGTCAATATGGATATGGAGGGAAAAATATCAAATTTAGTTTCAGAGTTTGGATGTGATATTTTGGTTCAGGTCAAACTCCCTTTATCTCTCTCAACTTTCAATTCAAAAATATTGGTATTGTGTACCCTGTTGTTAGATTCCCAGAAACGAAGCAGTTCCTGCTAGCTGCTTTCCAGTTTTTCATGCTTTGCTTCCCATCATCGTTTTCAATAAATCTGCAATGCAAACGGAAACTTCATATTTAACATAGGGATAAACTTGTCTATTGCTACCGAGGTATTGAATATAAAGCATGGGAAATTGTGTAGTCTCACTTCAGTGCATTTTGCCATTGATGGTATCTCTCAGTTTACTCCTTAAATATTGGTGGTTGCTGAAAACTGGATCAGAACCTGAAGTCAGTTCTCATTTTTAATCCTTACTTAAGCAACCTTCTCTGGAAATCAGTGTGATATAAACAAGCAGAAATGTGAGCAATACTTCATAATTAGGTCTGTTGGAAAAAGGAGCAGTGTGTGGTACCAAAAGGCAGCGTTATCTCTTAGCTAGTCCTGGCAAAGCTACTCCAACGGATGACACATCTCTGTTAGTCTCATTCTCATGCAAAGCCAGTGGAAATGCTGTAGGTTGGATAAAGCAGTGAAGATAAAGATGATAATAGAACTGTGAAATAGAGCAGTAGGCCAGGTGCTGAGAAAACAATCTGGTTTTACTCCATTTGTAGATAAAGCTGTGACTGACTTTAATCGTTTCACTTGTACTAGGAATTAATTAGGACCTTAAGGTTTGACCATACTGAATAATCACTCTAATAATCTACAGTGAGCAACCTAGTTATACCATGGAAAGGGCAGTAATAATTACAGGTTATAAATAACTTGGTAGACAAAACATGAAGACAGAGACCTCTCATTGTGTTTTTATATGAAATCACTACCTTTTGATCTTTTTCCCCTTTGATTTCTTATTGAAGAAAAGATAGTAATCTCACATTAATATACTGCCTTTCACCTCAAAGCACATCAAAAAGGTATACACACATAGTAGCATGTGTGTATAATGTCTGTGAGTTTGTGTCTTACATAAATATGAGGCCTTTTATTTAATAGGAAGTAGCAAGGGGATGGAGGCTTAGAGGATGAAGTAGGAAAAAAACCCCAAATAACCATTTTAAATTTGCTGGCTATTTAAGTCCCTAGAATATAACTGCCCAGGTTGGACTGGTTCTGGGAAAGGGATTCCTAAACTTTTTAGGCCATGTAGCACTCAGCATTTCTGGTTTATCAATGCAAAGCCATCATCTTCATGACAATATGGTTGCACAGATTGGGCACAGATCACCTACTGTGTCCTCCACAACACTGGAAGTAATCTCTTCAAAACCATTGGGATTTTCAATGATCTGCAAAGGCCAAAAGAATCACTTTTGTTTCATCATCTGGGTGCCAATCACACCCATCACCACCATGGTGAGGAACTGCATAGGCACTGATTTGGCACAACAACTGTTGCAGGTTCTGTGGCTTTGGGCTGGAGCTCCCCCTGTCAAGTACGGTGTTGGCCTGATCCTTCTGAGCTTTTGAAAACCAAGGCCATAGCCTCATGTCTGCCATAGGAGAGAAGGGTAAAGAATGAAGGAGCAGTAGTCCCTCTCTAGATCTGATTGCTGTGTGGCAGTAGACGTAGCATTTGGGAACAATTATGTTGTTCCTTACCTGCAATAAGCATTATACAGGGCAACCAAAGTAGAAGAGCATCAGGTAGCTCAGAATGAATGGCCTGAGAGGCACATGCAATGATACTAATGGACAGAAAAACCAACTGTTGTGTTCCTCATGGTCAGAATAGAAGCAACAATGCATGATTACTCCAATAAACACATCAGAAAATAGAAACTTTATGTCATATATATTAGGTTTCCTACTTACTCTTGTCTGTATATTAGAAACAAACAGGAAGGAGGAGGCTGTGTGGAAATAATAAATGGAGAACTTTACAAAGGTTGCCAACCATAGAGTTAGCAGACAAACTTAGTAATGAAAAATGATACAGTAGAGTCTGAGGCAAAAGGAGGAAGGCTCTGAGTATGCTTGGGGAAGGAGGGAAGGAACACATTTCAGGGTGTGCTCAGAGCCTTGCAGAAGTGATCTGAAAGCAACATCGATATGCATGGAACACAGGCAGGGAGTTTACAGTTTGATGAAACCTGTCCAAGACTTTCTTCCTCTTCTGGACTTCAAAAAACATAATGTGTTACTCTAGTGAATAACGGAGCTAGAAAGGTGAGCAGTAAATAGCATTTTCTATTGTCCTATCATGTAAATCATGCTTTACAAATCCTTTTAATTTGACTGTGTCCACTGCATTATTGTGGGATGGTATAAGCCCTGCCGCCAATGTCAAACTTGGTTACAAAAAGCATTCATTTTCTTAGATGAGCCATTTTCTTTTGGAACTGGCAGCAGTTGAGTCACACTGGTTTCCCCAGTAACTGTTATCTTTGAATTACTTTTCCCAGTTGATAATTTGGCCTGATCCTATGATCATAATAGACAAGTTGGTTTGTTTGGTTGTTTGGGTTTGGTTGGTTTTTGGGTTGGTTTTTTTTTTTTTTCATTAGAATCATGAGTATCTCTCTTTTTTCTGTACTACCATCAACATCTCTCTTTTTTCTGTAATACCATCAACGTGGGACCTTCTTTGGAACCACCAGTTCAGTGGTCCAGCAACTCACCATAATCTTTTACATACTAAGTATAATTTTCCTTTGATAAGACCTCTGCTTTAATCTGCATAGTAAACATAATGATTGAGATAGGACACATTCTGTCTCAGACTGACAAATACAATAAAATCTTCACTGGCTTGTCACTTACCTGGACAACAATTTCTTGCTTTCACCAAGAAAAAACATTACCAAAGCAGTGGGCCTTCAGTGGTGACAACTTCTCTGATGACTGTGAGGGTTAGGACATATCAGCCAAATTTCTTGAATTTTATATATTCAGACTCAGAAATAGGGTGTATTTTTAGTTGAGAATTAGTAAAAAAATGTTTTAAGTTATCTTACCCTTTGATGATACAATACAGCATCCAGAAGTTCCTTCAGGCCGAAGAGTTTTGAAACAATTCATCAAGGTGATTTGTAATAAGGAAACAATAACAGCTACTGATGGATGAGTGGGCGCTTAGGGACGTTGTTATACATGGGGAACCAGATCCTAGTCAGGGGCACAAAATGTAGGGAAATGTCTGCAGAGGACATCTGTAGCACTTATTTTTATGATGTGTTCCCAAATACTCTACAAGTGTGATGTCATTCAGATGTGATAAGCTGCAATTAATTTTGCCTTTGCAGAGCTATATGACTCTCTGGGGACTTTTTGCATTATTCATTATTCAAAGGTTGGCCTTGTCATTTGTCTGCAGAACAAAGTTCAGATACCTCTGGGTCTTCTCTTCAAAACTGTGAAAACCATTCTGAGTACAATAACCAGTCTTCCTAGCAGTCTTCCTACTGTCTTTTTCTAGCTGTGAGTACAGCACTTCTAGAGCAGGAGGTTGTGAAATAGGCCATCTATGTTTATCTTAACTGAATTAGATGTCCAACTCCTGCCTCCCTAGTTATCTCTAATACTTTAGCAAGTGCTTGTTTCTTGGCTTGGTGTCTCAGATCTATCACTTTTCTTCTTCAGAAAGAACCTTGGATTTTGTCCTCTCTTCCCAGGTCTTTTCCCAGATTAGTTTCTTAACATTTCCAAACACTTCCCATATATTTCTCTGCAGCTGTCACACCATACCAATAGATTCATGCAGTAAACATCTCAACAACAGACTAACCTGAGAGAATGTAAATCAGCACAGAGCAGCTCAAAATCTGTCATGATCCCAATTTATGAAGCCCAGAGGTCTATAGATTTGGACCTCGATCACAGTCATTTCAGAAAGAAATTTGCAGCCGGTTGTGTGTACCAGTATCTACTCTATAACAACCTTCGTAAGTAACTAAATCTATTGTTTAGTTTCAGGGAAATTCAGTGTTACCTCTTAACAATTTTTCTTACCTATTCCCTGCCCCCCGATTTCCTAGGTAAAATTCAAAAATGCCTTACCGATAAATCTTCATTTGAAATGAACATGCAAGGCACAAAGAAGTACTCGGGAGGGTGAGGGGGTGGGGGGTTGCATGTGTGTATGACAGACAAAGCTTTTGGAGAATGGTGTTAAACTAGCTAATACAGTTGGGACAAATTATTAGGCTTCACATCTTTGTGCCTGGAAACTTGTCATTTTTCCTAACTGTATCATTTGATCTAATAAAAGGATGTGCCTATCCTACAGACCTTGCTTTATCAGAACTGTAACAATACTTTTTTTATGCATCATAGTTCCTCAACTCACGACTTGCTAGCAAAGCAAACTCATATGCAGTAATTAATCTGGCACTGCAATTCCGTCAGCACAGGGGAAATTTGAATGACATGAAGGAGTGGATATAAGAGACTGAACTCAGAAACATCCAAATGATTCACTGAAAACTAAATTAAGATTTAAGAATACACCTGTTCATCAACCTTGAGACAGCAGTGAATAAATGTGTTTCAGTAATGATCCAAAGAAACAACAAAACACAGCCTTCTATTATTAGGACTGACAGCAGTAAGAGAAGAAGAAAAAATGCAGTGAATTGCATGCTGCCTGTGTTGGATTAAGAAGTGATTTATCCAAACAAAGATGGAGAACATAAAGTGAACTGATACTTCTTTTTATGCCTGATGGGGCAAAAACTACATGCTTGACTTAATGCTGAGCATGACCTATTTATAACCATGCTCCTGCAGACTTAGTGGAAATTGTCCTGTAATCAGATGTTCATTGCAGCATCTGGCCTTCAGTCAGGACCATGCCTTTCTATTCTACAGTAGAGCAATGCATGCAGTCTGGTACTTGCAATGTCAATAAATGTGTCAGAATCGTGACCTTTATTTTTAGCAAAGTGGATAAGAATTAGGATTTGAGCTATAGCAACTTCTTTTTATCTGAAATGTTTTGTGCAGTTGGAGGTCATTGCAGCTCCTCTCTGATTTTATAAAGGTTTACAAAAATTCAAAGCAGCGTTACATAATTGTATGTGCTGAAATCCAATACTACTGCTTTTATGCTGGTTAGCTAGCAAATTGATAATAGCATTGTGTGCAGTAAATAATTCAAAATTATTAACACAAGCAATGACTGATATAACTATCTTCCTTTTGAATACAAAATTCCTCGAAATTATTTTCCCTTCAATAAAAAATCCATTCTTCTTGTGAGATAACTCATTCCCATTTTCTTTAGTATCACTAATATTTTGCCCCAGATCTTTCAAAGATAAGACAAATAGGCAGCATTCTCAGAAGCATGCAAGTAATAGAAACATTTAAATCCTGGCAGATGATTTCTGAGGAGCAGTTTTTAAAGCAACATAAAGAAGTCAGACTGGGAGGGCAGAATTGTGTTTTAACAACCCAGGATATAGAGGCTGACAAAATGAGAGAGATGGAATTGGACTGCTTCTGGCTAGTAAAATACATGGCAACTCACCTGTATTTTTCTCTTAAAGAAATGCATAAAGACTGCCTCACTTTATCAGCACATTGCCATTATTTCCAGTGGCATATACTGAACATTCGATTGGGCAGAACCTCACACTGAAACTCTGAGCCTCTAGACTTTCCTGAGTCCTCTTGCTGTACTACAACCTTTAAAATAAACGCTCATTCATATCAACGTTTGTAAATCTGGCCAGGTTTTGAACAAACCTAGGTCTGTTTTTCAGTTGTATCTTCCCTCACATTATCCATTCAAACAAGAGTAATGTGCAGAAAAATACAAGTGTACCCATTTATATTTTAGTGAACTTGGGAGGCTTTTTAAGTAGGAAGAAATAGAATCCTTCTTCTAGCAGAAACTGTACCTTGTTGAACACGAAATCCCTCCCCAGTCATCCCCTCGAATCATTCCAGTTGCTAGAAAGAGTGGTGGCAAGACCAGGAAACTTAATATGACCTGTGTCTTATTTACTTATTTCTGTAATCAAGGTGTCTGATGAAAATGGGTAAGCATTGTTCGCTAGAGCACACTCTAGGTACTCTTTCTTCGGTAGCTACTTTTTTTGATTAATATTGCCTATACACAAAGATTCACATCTTTAATAGTTCACAAACATTTTCTGGTTTGCAAAACAGTCTTGAAAATGAAATTTGATTTTGAGCAAAATGCAAGGACAACTAATTCTGCAAGAGGAAGCTGTCTGCTTCAAAGCCAGTACCAAACACTTTTTTTTTTTTTTTTTAATGTCCTTCCAGACAAAAAAGTCTGATGCCTTACAAAACTTTTGGGAATTTGCATCTTCTAAAGGAATTATTTCTTACTTTTTCTGTACAACACTTAGCACTGTTGTTGGTCCCATGACTGACTGGTGCAGCCCCATGCTATTTTTAGTATTTCCTCAGACCTTCATTGCTCATTTCTCTTTAGTTTTTTCACATTATGGACAAAAAATCTGATTATTTGTATCTCTGCTATAAGTTGTTAATGAAGGCTGTTTGTTTCATGGAAACAGATATAATTTCAAAATGAGAAGTGAACTTTAAGCTGGGCCATTTCCCTCCCTGATTTATATTCCTTTTATTTCTTAAGTCTTCCCTGCCCTTAAGTCACAAAGTTGGCCAATTACAATCACACTCCAAAGGAAACTGTCCCTAACAGGTTTTGATCTAATACAAAAGATCCCTCAGTTTTCATTTCCTTTCCCCTTGTATTCAGGGGCATTAGTTATTTATAACCAGGTCATTCTTTATAGTCATTCTACTGAATGAGATAAGAAGAAAGCAACAGGTAAAGAGAATGTAAAATCCCTTTTGAAGCTAACAGAAAAAACATTGTTTAGAAAGCAAAATTCTGACTTGTGTCTGAAATAACATTCCTGATCCTTGGGGTCAACAGCAGAGTTTATACTGACGTCAGCTGGACAGTACCAGTGCCAAAGGTCTTGTGATGCCAGTGCAGATGCTGAGCACGCTGCTCAACAGGTTAGAAGGTTTGGAGGGATTAACAGCATGGTCTTTCTAGCCTGTGCTGTATAGCACAGTTAACCATAGTGACTACTGAGATGTCTTAGGGCAATCACACAGAGCAGGAGCAAACTTGCTTACAATGCAGCAAGAAGCTGTCTTTCTCCCTGTTATATTCTCCCTCTTCAGCAATGGACCCATGCAGAAGAAGGAAAGATTTTGATTTTTTAATCAAAATGAAATCAAGCCTCAAAATCAAATCTGATTTTCAACTCTCCCAACTATAGAGTTCATAGAATTGTGCTCCAAGCCATTTTCTATAGTGATCTGAGGCTCAGGTCTGAAATTTGGCACAAATTTTACTGGCAGATCCAGAGGAATTTGTTCAGGAATTTGCCTTGGGTAACAGGGTAAAATGCTTTTCAAGAGCTAGAAAAATACAATTCTGTAAGTATATGTTCATGCAGAACATCTAGCACATTTATAAAGAGTGCAAAGGGATGAGAGAGCCAGTAGCAGCAATAGAAGTAGAAAAATAATGGTAGTCAGCATTATGTAAAGTATGACTCTGTCTTTAATTTCTTTTTTTTTGTTTTAATAATTTCTGGTGGTGTTCAGAAAGACATTTGACCAAGCTTGTCTCTTTAGACTAATTTTTCTTTTGCCTGGGTGTATTCTGTTCCCTGTATATTCTTTTTTGCCTTGGCTAGGAGAGATAGGAAATAAGCAAAGGAAAGAGGAGAATCAGTTCTAGTTTGCATTAATAGTGATGGAGTCAGAGGCGACTTTAATATGGGTAATGTGAGAACACAGATTTTTCCTGACAGCCAGACAGAGAAGCTTTCGTGATTGTAAAAACCTGTAGTGAGTAATGAAAATATATGTATGTGCATATATGTATGTGCATGCAGCTGACAAAGAAAAACGGGTTTGTTCACTCCGTACTTTAAGAAATGGAGAATTGCAGCTTTCCATTAGGTAAAGCATTTCTTGGAGGAGATGAATAAACAAGTGCCGAGCAAGCCATTGGTGAAGGTTGAATAGGGACAGGATGAGGCAGGTGCCACACTGAATGGCATATATATCAAAAGGCACCAAATAAGTAAAATCACTGATTGCAAGAAGTTGATTATGGGTTGGCTAAAGTTTGACTTTAGTCTGTGATGAGGCTGAGGAGACCCACTGGAGGCTGGAAGGGTAGAGGAAGAAGGGGTTTAGAGATTTCTTACTGAAGAAGTAATGGAGGATGAACTCCAAAGATTCAGCTGTCTGACACAGAGGTACTAATTAAACCTGGCAGTTGTCTAGATTGAAAATGGTTACATCAAAGCTGAAACGTGGTCAGTGTCTCCTAAAATAAATTCAGAAAGAGAAGGGGAAATTTAAACTTTTGAATACAAACATGTGTTGCATGAGTGCTAAAATTCCACGAACAGATTATATTAGTTGGTGTTTTACAAATGTCCTTTGTTTTCCGTTAATTTCTTCATTCTTTCCTTCAATCCTTCCAGCATTAACTGCAGTGGGAAAAACTACTCATGGTCCTCCTTTAACACAAAGCAAACTGAAAAAAGAACAGCACTAACACATACGCATTCTTTTCAACAGAATACAGCGTTGCATTTACTTTTTCCTTAATTAATTTTATTTTTGAATGGCAGCTTAGGAAAAATAAATTATATACTGAGCTACTACTCACACAAGTGCACAATTCAGTAAACTGTTAACTGTGTGAATCTGTTAAAATTTTGCCTGCTCCATTACATGCACATGACTTAAGGTGAAGCTCAGCATATTTAAAAACTCGTACATAATTGTGCAGTCGTGAGGGAGTGAGGTTTAATAAGTACTTGTACTTCTTCCCATTTTGTTATTACTAGATTGTTGCTTTCTTATTTCACTATCTTAACTTGTATGACTTGACTGTTCAAACAGAAACTCATTGACTTGAATATGAGCTGCATTCAGTTGGCTCTATAACTTTTGCCTCAGAGGATAATTTTTAATAATGTAAACCTCATGAAACCACAGATATTTGCATAGGAAGAGAAAAGAATAAGGCAAGTATTTCCACTTTGTCTTCAAGAGAACAAGGGGTATGCAGGGACATTGTATTTTTTGTTTCTGTGTCTGCAGTTCTTAACCAAATGCTTTAACATTTCTGAAGTCCTTATTCAAGCAAAATTATTAACTTCAAAGTCTCAGAATATGGCCATGGGCCTGTAAAAACATTAGAATCATCTTGGTTGATGTGTTGTAGGACTATGAATTGCTAGAGGGTGGTTAATAACAAGGCTGAATTTAGCATTCGAAATAGAACCAGACAAATAGATTGGAAACCTTGATTTTCTATGTGCGGCGAGGAAGTTACAGGGCAGACAGGAGCGCTCTTAAACGGTCTAAGAAAAATCCCTTGCTTTTGATCTGAGAAGCTTGCCTCTAATGCCGAAAAAATAGTTGACTCAGGCACACTGATGAAAGAGGACACAGATGTTACACTGGAATTGAGCTGCAAATCACAAAATTTATTTACTGTTCCATGTGTGCACATACACATATGGACATAACTTGCTGTCTATCCTGCGAATTCAAGGCATGGCATGACACCTATAGCAAGGGATTTCCACGTCCTGCTCGGGTTGGTTGTTTTGAGAGATAGGAGCCCCGCTCCTGTCAGTCAAAGCTCAGCACCTACCAGCCTCACTCCTTGCACTGCTGCCACAAGGCTGGGTGAATCATTACACGACCCTCACAAATATCAGCAACTGTACCAGATGCACCGAGTAACTTGCACTTGCATTAAAATCAAGACAAGGTGGATGGTGTGCTTGCTTTCTGTATTGTATCTTCAGAGGTGATCAGCTCACCAATAGGCTAAAGACATGCTCACAGGCATCTGCAAACCTGTCACCCTGCAGCTGCATCTGGTTGACGGCGGGAGGGTTGTTATGAGTCCCTGAGGAGTGGCCTGACAGTGCATCACCTGAGCCCAGTGCTCTCTCCAACATGAAACCAGGGAATGGCACTCTTTGAGACTCGTTTCTCTGATCATAATGCTGTGTCTGGCGATTAACGTCGAAGTTAATTAATATAGCTAATTCATACACATTAGGAGATAGATAAATATCCACTAGAAATGCAGCTGTTTTCACCATCCTCTTATTAATGTTACCAAACAAAGATCAGCTGCCAATGTCTTACAGTTGTTACTGGTCTGGGATGATATATATAACATGTGAACTGGGGCTTAAAAGTTCTATTAATTTTTCCTTTACCAACCCCATCTCCTTGCCTCTCAGTCCATCTTCACTTTGATGAATGCTCTCTACCAATGCCAACATGCCCTGCCATTCAGTTGCTGCCTTCTGTAATATTAACAATCTCAGACAGCATAATTTGCACAGTGCTTAAGAGGGTTTTGTTTGTTTGTTTTATTAACATGTAATAGAAATAGATGAATAAAATCTGGCATTGACTGATCAGAAGCTTCTTGCACAAAACACAGCACAAAATACAGTGCAGTCTGGATTGCCTCCAAATTGAATTACGGTGTTTCAGAACTGATGCGGCAAATCTATGATTTGATGGAGATTTGTATTGCAGAGCTGGTCTTCCCAGAAGTTTGGAAGAGTCAAGGGAGAAAGTCGAACACCTGAACCTGCAGGAAATTGATGGGCAGAGGCTGTTTAGGAGGTTGGCCCTGTAAAAATGCCTGAGAACCTTTTGCAAGCAGACATGAAAGCAGCAAACAGTAGGCAAAAGGAGGATGGCAAGTGGATGGAAAACAAAGAGGGTTTTCTCCCCCTGGAAGATACTAAAAGAAAGGAAAAGATCTCTCCAGAAATGATCTTTTTTTTTCCCTACCTATGTAGTAAACAAAAATCTAGCGCTCCATGGACAAAAACAATCAAAAGAAATCAATATACCATAACAGAATTCACATGCCAGGTTTCAGGTGTTTCAGTGCAATATATACTTTTTTTTTTCCAAAGAAAACAGCCATATTCTATTTGTTTTGTCAACACTCAACATTTATTTTTAATAATAAATAAAGGTAAATACCTTGGCCATATCTTATATTTTGCTGAAATACTTCCACACTTCTATTGCAAGCCATATTTAGAAAAAAGACCTTCTTTTTCATTTCCTTGACAAAATGAGGAAAAAATACTGTTGTCAGGATACGGAGGCTGTTGGGGAACCCTTCTGGAAAGCTGCTTTGACCAGGGGATTTCCAGGAGTCATACCAGCAGACAAGTAATCAGAATCCTACAGTATGTTTTGTGACCAAATGTACTTAAAAATCTCTACAAAATGCTGACTTTTACATGGCTGAATAAATAGCCCTGGAAAAAGATCTGTTATATTTTTTTGTTGATGCAGTTGTTCACATACTTTCATCCACCTATAAAACAGAGATCCAGTAGGCTCTAACTAGTTAGATTTTCATAAAAAAACCAGAAATATAGTGCCATGATGGCAAGGAGATAATTTTCTAATTGGATCAGGGACAGTGCAAACAATTTTTATCAGACACCTGTTTTTAGAGTCTCACTTCCTAGACTTGTAAGTTATGTGACAATTAATTTTTGTTACAAAGCAGTCCCAACCTTTGAGGTTGGAAACACATGAGTTTTCTTTTCCTTCTCTCCCTGAAATTCAGAGTTCAGAAGGAGACAAATAACATAGCTTATTTTAGTTTTTTTAATTTGGAGAAATATAATAATGAATTAATTCAAACCTTTGCTAGTTTGGAACCTGATTGTAGCTTTAGGGATTTTTACATTTAGGAATAAGAATTACACTGTCTTTTCAGGGGAACTTTTAGCTTAATATAACCCTTTGCAACTTATTGAAAGTCTCCAATGTTCATTGTAAGTTTCATTTCTGCTTCTGAAAAGTTCTTTTCCAAATCAATACATCCAACCAAAAACTGCTGTGTGCTACTGTAAATCTGGACAGAACAACTCCAAAGGAAAACAGAGGTAATTTAGGAGAAAAAAGTAAGGGAAATTTTACTTCACCTGTGTTTACATGACAGATGGTGAGCAGCATCCCGGGTAATCTGTTAGTTCTTGTGAGTGAAATCAATTAAGTTTAGAAAAGCTATTTATTGCCAGGGAGATTAAAAAGTAATTAGCAATTATAAAGAAATCTGCAAGGGTCCTAATTATAATGAAGCAATGAGTTTAGTTTCTGGACAGGAGGGAGGTTCTAAATACAAGGGAAGTTTGTGCCTTACCTGTTGTTTATTAAGAAAATAGCAAGCCCTATCTTTTTGCTGTTATGGTGATGATTTCTGGAGAGGCCTCCTGGTTGTTTATCATGTTGCTGACACAATAACAACAGCCCTAATACCAGTTTCTTAAAACCCAGCTGCAGGATTAAGTACTTAGTTAAGAACATTTAGCAACAGATAGGAAAAGAATTGAAGATCTTGCTAGTCTTGTATCTCATATGCTTTCATAGTTAATCTAAACTTTTCCTGTAGTTGCTTTTAGTTTTATTTAGTCATTTATTTGTAGCATTACAATCATGTTTTTTTCCTCTGTTTCCAAGGGCTGGGCATAATGTACTTCTGAGAATAATTTAATTGACACCACTAAGTTTCCACAAGGTGTACATCTGGCTCCCAGACAATGATTCAAAACTAAATTCCACCTATTTAAGACACATAGTATTTTGATAAGTTCCTGCAGTAAGAAAATCTTCTTTTTTAAAAAGTCCATTGATTTTAGGTATGCAGATCTTTTTAATGAAAGCATTCACTCAAACTTACATGAAGAAAACTTGCTTGCGGAGAGCTCTCGTGATGAAGGATGTCTGGACGATACAGAAATGCCCAAGCAGCTGTTTTGGGGTGCAAGGGGAAGTGGAAGCTCTGCAAAGACACTCTGCAGCAGTTCCCAGTGCAAAGCAATTTATCAGGTGATTACCAGCGATCTTTGACTGCTGGAAAGCACATATGAAACCCCATCATAAAGGCGGTCATGGAACACTTCTGTCAACCATACAGACATAAACTAGGGAAACACCTAAGATAAAGGAAAAGGCAGCAGCAACAGAACCCTAGAGTTTATGGGACATGTGAAGATGTGTGGTTTGTTGTAGAGGCTTAGGCATGCCAAGAGGGGAGGTCGTCTTGGTCACTTGCTGTCCAGAGTACCTGAGTTTCTTCACTGCTGTGCCACTGTTGTTATTCCTGACTCTGATAGAGACATGATAAAATGGAAATTTAAGCCTCCACTGTTTCAATGTGGTGTGGTGACCCTTCAGGAAGACAGTAGTGATTGCTCAAGCAGTAGTAGGAGTTATTTATGGCTAAGGGCTTCTTTAAACTAGATTTCTTCGTTGACATGTTGTAAGAAATGCTTTTCTCCATGTAAACTACTCTCAGACAGCTGTGCTGAACAAAGCATCCCTATTTTTACTTTCAGTTACCAGTGATCATCCTCAGAAATGTGTTTCATTAAGATATGGGTGAGGTATGTATATATCCTCAACACCTCTGGTTTTGAATATTCTCTTCAGCACATGTATTAGAAAAACGTCCATATTTTGAAGCCTTTGAATATGTGAAGAATATTTAGGGGACTGAACTAAAATAATTGTGACAAGCATTGGAAGTTTTGTATTCTAGTTTATTCTTTTCAATCATATACTCCATGCTCTTCAGCAGAATACCGAAACAGCTGCAGTCTTACCTGAAGAACAGTACTCTCAAAGTCTTTTGAATTCCTCTGTAAGGCCTAAGGTTTTTTCTTCCCTCTCTGAGAACTTTTAAAGTTTTGCTAATTTTTTTGTTGTGTTTAAGATTTTGTATTTTTAATATATTACTTCTTTTCCATCTTTAAGATATTATTTGCTTAATTAAATGCTTAGAAACTTCTGGTATGTTCATGCAACCAGCACAAGAACAACTTTCCCCTATTAACAGCTACCTTTTTGAGAGCCCATCTTGATTAATATGCATCAAAACCAAATCTGTGAATGCTTTCCTCAAGCGATTCAATATGTAAGCATGTCCTATGTGTAACTGACTTTGGTGTTCATATCTGATCACCTTTTGGTTCTTCTGTCCTTCCCTTTCTCTTCTTTACAAATTCTGGGGTGCTATAAGATGATTGTAGGATAGAAAAACCCCAGATATGAAGTTTAAGGTTTTTGAGGTGTGTAGGCTTAACGCTAGACTTCCAGGACCGTGTATACCGATTTAAGTAAATGTTGCCCAGTCTTAGAGCTGCTAGGTATTTATAGCTTCTACGATTGTCAGTGAAGCAGGTGAATGTTCAAGATGCCTGAAAAGCAGACTACTTTAATTAAATATTTTAACCATGGATCTGGGGACCCAATGTTAAGCATAAGCATAAATACAATAGACAGTAGTAAGAGAACACTCCACTGCCCACTGTTATCTGAGCTCCCCATCAAAATTAGTCCTGTGAATGCAAAATAAGAAGCACTATTTTTAAAACTTTCTAAAATGTCTCAGGCTGATGTTGTGGACCTGAATGTATGTAAGTCCAATATTTTCCATATTCTTCCCAGTATTTTTACTGTTACTTTTATCAAATCTTCGTGAGGTCTTTCCTTCTTTCATACTCCCTTATCCTTCTTAGCATATGAATAATTTCATGACTTTGTAAAGACCTAGAGATGAATTAAATTTGAGATGAAAGGAAAAGAGATTAATAGTGAAAAGGAAAAAGTTTTCGCCTTTAAAAAACTGAGTCTACTACTACAAATTCATTGCCAGTGCTTTTCCGAGAAGTATTTATGATCACAGATGTTTATAAGCCAAGACATTTTTGTAAAAAAAAATGTGTTCAAGGAATAGTTTTATGTATGTAAGGAATATATCCTTAACAACTCATCTCCAGGCTTTATTTTTAGAACACTGCCAAAATATTTTAGTATAATTTATTAAAAACTTAATAGGCTGCTAGCTCTCGAGTTGTAAATGAAGCATGTAGGAGGAGAGGGATTACTACTGTACAGCTCCTGCAACAGGGAATAATTATAGTCCTTCTAGAATAAAAAGGGGGTGGAAAAATACTGTGTCGTAAGTTCTGTATACTTTTTCCTTCCAGTGACAGACTGATTCAGTTTTAAAAATTGCATGTTTATAAGTTCCTGCTGGATGTTTGTTACCCACCCTGCGACTGGTCTACAGAGGGAAGGAACCGTTACAGTTGTGAAGGGCTCATCTGTGGCTCCTCCTGGTTGTAGCTCTGAGAGCTGGCAGTAGAACCACTCCTGCGTTGTCCAAGAGAGTGGCTCCCTGGGGCACGTTTTCAAAAGGACACTGAAAAATTTGGAATTAATTAGTTTGCTGGCTCCAGTTTTGTAAATTTGGTTGTTCATTTACATTGTACCTACTATTCCTAGCTGAAATTGGGAACTTTTTTGGTCTGTGCATTGTATTTAAAGACTGTGTTTGTCCTGGGAACTTTGAAGTCAAGTTAGCTAATGATAGGAGAGAAAAAGAAGAGCTCAATAAATGACCTGGCTTGTCAGAAAAATGTAGTAGCTTGGTGGCAGGCTCAGGAAGAGAAACCCGACTTCCCCTGGCTCCTATATGAATGTCTTATTCACACTGGATCAGTGTTGTTTGTGCAGCTCATCCAGACCCTTTGAAGCTGATGAAGATCTGTAAGGCTTCAGTTCTCATGGGTGCTAAGGAGTACTTCATGGACAAAGGCATTTTTCTCTAGAATTCATGTATAGAATCATAGAATCATAGAATCATCTAGGTTGGAAAAGACCTTTAAGATCATCCAGTCCAACCATTAACCTACACTACCAAGCCCACTCTAGACTAATCAAGGGTAGGCCAGACTAAAATATATACGTCCTTTCATCCCACTTTACAACTTCTATCCATTTCACAAAGACAAATTTTTCTTTGTGTATAAAACAGTTCAATTTTGATTCTCTATGCACTGAAAATTGCCATTTATTGTAGTTTGGAACACCCTTTTTTATTTTTCACTAGTTACAAGAATGAATAATGTCTTGTGCATAAATCCCATGAGGATTTTGAAAATTTCTTGTAACTATGATTATAACATCAAAATGAATTTTTTCTAGTGAGGAAGAAATTCCAATCCTTCTCATTTGTTCTTTACAATTATTTATGAATTATAGCACCTTGAAGGAGCCAAGCTTGCTGGCCTTTGACTAGAGACAAGCCATAACCTCTCTTTAAATTGTAGATGTGTGAAGAGGCTGAATCTTAGTCTTCTTCAGAAAACATCTTTTAACCTGTGAATAACTAATGCTAGCTAGTTAAAAACAAACTACTAAAGTGCCTTAAAGTGGTTAACCTCAGGTATGTTGAACATAGACAAGTCATTTCTCCCAGATACAGTTTTCATACGTGGTCTATGTGAACCCTAGGATAATGTTTTCTCAGCAGCTGAGATTTCCTCCTGAATTGCACAAAGCAACTATAGAAGAAAAAGCTTTTACAGAACAAAATTATTTTAAAAGGTTATCAGAGTTGGTGGACGTTCTTCCAAACAAATCCCCTCTGTGTGGAGCATAGGGGTGCTTTTTCACTTCTGACTGTTACCTTATTCTGTATAGGGCAGCAGGAAGATTAGGCAAACTGATGGTCCTTTTCTCTTTGAATCTGGACTGAGGTTTAATTTCTAGCAAAAAGAAACCTGTTCTTCTTGAGCTAAGAACAGTCACTCCATTTCCAATACCGCCTCTGCATCAGGTCTATTCTATCAGAGAAGGATATGAAGCCCTCTGTTATCCAGCTCCAGTAATATTCCTGCTGCTACCAACTTCATAGCTAGCAAAGGTAAGTGCATAAAACCTGGAAAAAAGAACCTTTAAAGGGTTTGTGGCAAGCAAAGCTTCCTCAGGGAGGACATGCTTGGTCCTGCTGATTGCTAGAAAGCACTGCCTATGGCAACGCTGAACTGGGCATTTGCAGCCAGGATTTTCACAGTCCTTAGCTGGGCACTTAATGTAGATGGAAAGATTTATTTTACATGTGCAGACTCGTTGCTGCCAAACATCAGAGCACTAATTCTCTCTCCTCCTCTGTAGCTCTGAAGGCTATTGACTATGTTACAGAGTCTATAAGCTGGTGATCAGTTTACTTAGTTTGGGCATTATAAACTGGAGTATCCACAAACTGGCAGACATACTTCAGGATGCTGATCTGAGAAATTGTCCTTATATGTATTTGCTCATCATATAGGTGTCTGGGAATCTGACACTTCCTAGTCAGTAATGAGTTACTCCATTATTACAGCTCACCTTTAGCCTAATTATTTCATATTTGTACTATGATTTGAAAACATAACTGACCACAGATGTTGTTAGTTGTTGGTGTGTGACATGGACTTGGCCATTCATTTTGTTATTAGTATGTGGCAACTCGAAGGAAATACTGGGCAAAAGAAGAGAAGGGAAAGCCAAAAAACCAAGGTAGTGGTTGATGCTCTTGCACTGACAAAGGAAAGTCTCATCAAATAATCCATAGTTTCAATGTCAGTAATATTTGACCAGCAGCAACTCTTTCTTTAATTGGAAGGGAGACTGCAAAGATTGCAAAGCTTCTGGAATGAAATGCTGAGCGACCAGGCAGCTGGATCCAACTCACTGCTATGATCTACCATGTATGTCTGAAGATGTGTGTACCACTTCCCATTCTTACCTCCCGGATTCCTGACACACTCAACATTTCCATTGAAGTAATAGAAAATAAAAGGTAAGATAGCCTTCACTGGCAGAAGATACATGTAGCAGGTTTGCATTGGCTGTTAATAATCGCATAGCAATAGAAAACCCAGGGCAAAAAGGTAAGTAAAAAGGGTAAGATTTTTCCTTCCATCAGTGAATATAGAAAAATACAAACCAATAATGATTATGGTTAACGAAGGAAGAGGAATGAAGGCTTAAAGTTGTCAGCAAGCAGTAGTGCATTAAACTGGAAGGGATCTGGGTTGGGAGCTGGCACTGTTTCTGGATCTGCACTTCCAAGGCCAAATTTCTCTTGAAGTAGCCGCACCAACGTCCCTAGAAACGTTCCCTTGCCTACAGGGTAAATCCTAATTCAGTGGTGGCAAATTTCCTCCGGGGGTCTCTTCCAGCCAGGTTCAAAATTGTAAGAGTTGCCCTGAAGCACACCAGCCCTGGCGTAAGTGAGAGCGGTAAAACACTGTCAGCATTTCCAGCAGCCCACTGCTTGCAGCAAAAGGGACTGCACGGAGCAAACCGCTGTAGCCGCCACCTGTAATTTCATTTTAACGCCCTATTCCTGTCGCCTGCTTTTGTTGCGCGTTTAACCTTTCCAGCCTGGCCCCCTAAGCACCGGACCTCCCCTTTCGGCGCAATTATCGCTAATCCAATTCGGCCCTCGTAAAACCCTGCCCCCGACCTCCTCTCGCTGCCGCACCGGCGGCTCCCCCTTCGCGTTCGCTGCCCGCGCCTCCGCCCGCCGCTGCTCCGCGCCCCCGCGGCGGGGCCGCCGCCGCCTCCCCGCCGGCTCCCCGCCCCTGCCGCAGCCGGGGTCCCTTCCCGGGGAGGCCGGGCCGGCGGGAGCCCCGCCCGCGCCGCCGGGGGAGCATCAGCGTGCGGCGGAGCCCGCCAGCACCGCCGCTCGCTCCGCAGCGCGGGGGGAGCCGCCGCCGGGGCGGAGGTAAGCGGCAGCGGCGGCGGCGGCGGCGGCAGCGGCGGCAGCCGCCGGCTCCTTCTCCCCGGGGCTCAGCCGCCGGCCGGGGCGGGTGCTGCGGGGTTGGGTTCGGCAGCACAAGCTCTGGAGTAAGGGATTGGGCTGGGGGAAGGATGGGGCTCTGCTTGTGAGGCGCGTTTGCTTATCGGTTTTCTTCTGATTTTGCGACATAGGATGTGGAGGGGTGGCTGGGCTGGTGGTTTGCGCTGATAGTTTAAAAAGCATTGCGTTCTAACTGTGCTCCTGCGCCTTAGTGGGCTCGGTTATATGTGAATAAGCAGTTTCGGGGGTAGGCACGTAGTGAAAATCGCGTATGGGTTATTTCCACTCTTTTTGAATGGGTGGGAGCTGCGAGGGAAGGTGACATTAATATCTATCGCTGCATGAAAACAATCGTATCTCTTGCAGAAGGCAGGATTTTTTTTTTTTTTTTTTTTTAAGCAGGAACTACAAGGTGCTTGTCACAACCAGTGAGCATATGTTTGCCGAGACGCATATTGGTAATATACAGCCGAGGCACGAGACTGCTCCGTATCGCAATGAACTGGAAGCCTGTGGCTTGCATGTTGTATTTCAAGTAGACCACTGCATGAAAGACGGCATCCTTTTTTAAACAGGTCTTGAAGCATAGCCAATTGAAAAAGCCAGTTGTAGTACTGTGATAGGCAGTACCTTTCATCTAGGCAGTTTACAAGAGATAGCCTTCATGTATTTCTCTCAAATAGTAGGAGGGGCCAGATGACTGTTTCAGGAAAATGTTTTACAGCATAGATTGAATAGATGGGTTAGAACAGAGAGGAAACAGCTATGGATAAGTAATTAAGGATTGAACTGACTTCTACAGGAAAAATTGGGAAGGAAACGGAACTATGCTATGAATAAATGGCTGTGATTGTGGAGCAGAACTACAAAATATATAATCTAACAGAGAAAATCCACCTCTCAACTGCAGAAAGCAGTCAGGCATTCAAGGTCTATGGAGGGAGTCCTTTTTATGGAGAGGCTTCTGTGGAAAAAGCCGCTAATTAAAGCAAGTAGGATCCGTCCCTCTTTATCCTATTGACAATTTAATGTTTAAAAATGACCCTTTGACTGTCTCGGGAGGTAGATCGGCAATGGGAATGTGCTTCTGATGAATGAGGCTGTCATTTTACAGCTGGCTTTTGGAGAGGGACAAAATAGTAGGTTAAGGAATGCAATTCAAAAGCAAATTGTAAAAAAGCTATAATTTTCTTCTAATGCTTTGCAGCAGTACCTCTGGAAAGCAGATGCAACTGTTCAAACCTATATTAAGTTCTGACTTACATTTGCAGAGTGATTTTAACCGGATAAATTGCAGGAATAGGTAACAGTATAGTAACAGTGACACTACCTGTATCTGAAAATATTCTAGTGACTTTACTTAAAAACTATATTAATTAGACCTAAATCTACACATGCAAGCAATTGGCTACTGTGTTCCTGTGCTGTTGTCCCAGAGTGACCTATTCTCCTCTAGTTTATGTAGCAGACTTACTGTAGGTTCTAACCATAAAGTAATCTTCGATGCAGATGCAGTGAAATTATTATGGTAAATTCCTTACCAGCTATTCTGACTGTGGTGGAGCATGCTAATCATCTGTGTGAACACCACCTATTCCTTTAAAAAATATTTGTTACTTCTGAGGATTTGAAAACTGCAGAAATACCTTTAATCCTGTTAGGACTGATGGAATTTACTCTACCCTTGTAAACTGATGTTCTCTAGATTAATGCCAGATATGGAATAGTTTGAACTTTAGCCTTTCCGCTGGAGAGATTAAGGAAAGAGGGAAGGCAATTACAAGCATTACAATGGTAGAGATGCAATTATGCAATTGTATACAGGATCTGCAGTTACAATAGCAAAATGCAGAATAAAATAAAACTCAAGCTTATTATTGATAAAGCCTTTTATTTCTGCTGTTAAAACTGATGTGCCAATATAATGCTAAAATAGCTGCAATGATGTGCATACATCAAAGATACTTTATATATTGACACTGACTGCCTTAAAAAGTTTGAAAACACTGGGCAATCTTTCCTCTCCTGGCAACAGGAGGCAATATTCCTAAGTGCTTGTGCTGGAGCATCTGCTCTGGTGCTACCTTCCCTTGGAGGTCTTGCCAGGTCTGAGTTTTGCCTTAACAGATAAGCTAAATTGGCACAGATTGCATATCTTCACAGCCTGCAGCTGCCCATAGCAAGAGTTTAGCTAAGCCGAATCCCTTGGTGGGCATGCAACAGACCTCAGTTGCATCAACAAAACCCACCCAACTCATGCTCATTGCAGGTAAACAAATTCTTCTCTGAGGATTATAGCTAGATCAGAGGTTTTGGCCATGCTGTAAATTGGGTTAATCAATTGCCAGGTAAATAGAGGCAGTTAACGTATACATAAATTCTAGTGTGTGTGCTTGCAGATGATTTATTTTGGTCAGAGTTAATGGATATGTGTAAAAACTTTCACTGAATTGTTTCATGACATCCTTGTTTGTGGAATACATGAACTGGTATGCCTGGCTGTATCTACTAAACAGCTAAATGAATGAATAACTAAACAATTTGTGAACAGATACTAAGTTTTTGCATCCAAAGCTCAGCTGTGTGGTGGAGCACAACTAAAGACAATGTAGTGTCTGCAACAGATCCCCTTTGAGTGATAGGGTGTGAATTTATGACCGTGATACTGAAGATGGTTAACCTAAAATCAGTAGAAATTAAAGTGAAGCAAAAACTGTGTTGTCATTCCCTGAATTATTCCAAGGAAACCATTAGACAACATGGTTTCTGTGGGGTAACTGCAAATAACTCAATTGGAGGCATGTGCTGGCCACTGTAAAAATACAAAATAGAAAAAATGAAAATTGCTGTTAAGATTCTAACTTAACATCCACAAAAAGAAAGCTTCATAGTTGACTCTCTTGTCTGACTGAAGACTGACTTGTTCTTCAAAAGAAATAGGAGTAAGACCAGACTGTAATTTTGGACCTACTTTGTACCCTGTTCTAAATAAAGCTTTTTCAAACTTGAGTTTGAGGTACTAGAACTTGGAATGTTGAGGTTAGAGGTGTTACCTATAGATCATTAGTGATAGGACTATGGCAACTGTTGAAATAAGGAGTGATGGGTATGGGAAAGAAGGACCTGTCTCTTGCTCCTGGCTGACTGAGGAACTGGATTATGCAGAAGTTAGCCATCTCTTTGGGTAAGAACACGATGCATCTCTGCTTGATACTGGGTAGTCCTTGCCACTGATGACAATATATGTAATCCATAGTTAAAGCACTCATTGTGACCTTTGGTTTGCTGATAGCATTCCCTGAAGGAAGTGTATGAGCTGGCACACTTACTGGTTTTCCTTTGCAAAGCTCTCTTGAGCACTGGGTAAGGGTCCAACTTGCTCTTTATTATGGGGATGAATTCTTTATGCTCTCTCATCATTCCTTCTGCATCAGAAAACAGGTTTTATCCAGCGTGCTGTGATGCTGAGGAAAAGATTTGCTAACTAAAATTGCTTTGGCAGTCTCCGTATGGGAGCATGATATAAAGGGCAAGACACAAACATAATGCCACAAATGGACAATGCATTAAATGCTGCAAGCAGCGGTGACTGCTGGAGCTTCTTCTTCTAAGAGAAGCACAAGAGGACTTCTATGATTCCTAGAGTGAGGAGCATCTCTAACATTTAGTTTAACTTTCAAAGTCATTGTTTCATCAGTCCATTCCATCCATAAAGTGTGGAGACCTCAAATGAAATTCTTGTCCCACTGTTCAGGATCAGGTTTTCAATTTAGCCATGTCAGTAACATACTTGGGTGGGGTTTTTTTTTGCGGGGGGGGAGGAGGGTGGGAATTAGGGAACGGGGCTCTGTTTACAGGCTCACAGAATGGCTGAGGTTGCAGGGACCTCTGGAGGTTGTCTGGTCCAACCTTCTGCTCAGAGCGTCTAGAGCAGACTGCATGGGGCTGTGTCCAGCTGGGTTTTGAGTATCTCCACGCCTCTCTGAGTGACCTGTGCCTGCGTTGGGCCACCTTCACAGTGGGAGTTTCTTATGTTTAAATGGAATTGCTTGTGTTTTGGTTTGTGCGTGCTTCCTCTTGTTCTTTCACTGGCTGCCTCTGAGAAGAGTCTGGCACCATCTTCTTTACTCTCCCTTCTTTGTCACAAGGGCATGCTTCTGGCTTATGGTCAACTTGTCCACCGGGGCTCCCAGGTCTTTCTCTGCAAAGCTGCTTTCCTAGCCAGTTGGTCTCCAACCTGTACTGGTACAAAAGGAGAGAGAGGACTAAACAAGAAGGGAGGAAGAAGAGAAAATGGCAAAGCAAAAAGGGTAGGAGAAGGGGTTGGGGGGTGGGAGTGTGCACAGGAATGCAGGCAACTGGAGTCAGTATGCTGGTTGCAGCAGGCTGGTTTACCTCAGCCTCATTATAATGCTATTGGAGGAAGACCACAGGCTTGAATGTCAATCCACAAGTGCTCCTATGCTTGGTAATTTAAGCAGGATTTAATGCATCCTGCAACTATAAACAATGACATTAGTATGAATCAACAAGGATGTGTGAGTGTTGTTCTGTGGCTGGTATATGCGCTTCCAGGGCAGCCAGGACACTTTCCTTTTCAATGGTCTTTGCAATGGCATAGTTCTGGCAGTTTTGGTATGATTTAGTAACAAGTTTGGCTGGCCAGCACACATTGCTCTACTAAGCTCTGTCTATTAAGGCAGACTTTTCCAGGAAGGGCCTTTAAGGAAAGCATCACAATGCCTCAAAGGAGCAAACGTAGTTTTATGACAAGACACTAGTACAGTATATTAGTTGTGGAAGACATGGGGGAATCAGTGGTGAAAGAAGCCTTCTGTGGTCACTTAAAGGATCGCTGGCATTCAGATTGTAATCCAGTGGTAGTTCTCTAGAATAGACGATGCAGGACTACATTTAGGAGTCCTTTATGATGGTCCTAAAATGGAGGTTGCACAATAAGATTGATTGTGGGATTTCATAATACATGTATGCATGTACATTTGAGCATGTAACTCTTTCATGTTTGGAAATAAACTCCCAATACACCTGTATTTTCGTATCTGAGAAATAGTTGCAGCTTTGTCCTTATCGTTGGTCCAGTTCCACACCAACTGTAAACAGGTCAATCAAAATAAATGGAGCAGTACCTGTCTGCCCTTTGTGTACCTGCCTGTTATGTTTCTTCTTCCAGAAGATTGAAAGTCACCCAAGACATATAAAATAGAGGGATTTTGCTTAATCAGTGGTGTTCCTATTCAAAGACTTCAGAGGTGTGATCCGTGTGAGCCATGTGATCTGTGCCAAGCTGTTAAAGCAATGTCTTATAGTATATTCTGCAATTTCAGATTAGAGAGGTGCAGGTAGAGTACTCCCTGTACGTGAGCACACACAGAAAAAATAAGATCAGCTTTTCACGTTGTAAGATTTTTTAAGAGGTAGAGCTAACATCTGTAAGTGGAGCTGAAAGCAATGCAATCACTTTTGCATATTGCTAATGCTCTTTTGTTCAGTTTTATTTTTTTTACACCTATGTAGATTAACAGTGTAACTGAAATCAGGCCAGTAGCTAATCAAGACATATGTTCTCTCTCAAACAGCTCCCTTTGCTTTAGTTTCTGAGTAAAGAGTTAAAGGCATATCATGTAACCAGACACTTAAATACACTCTAGGAGTTTTGTTAGTTAACCTGCACTTTCTGCAGTTCATGTAATGCCTATCATTATGTAGGAAAACACTGTAAAAATAATAACAGTATTGTATACAAAGGGCTAGAAATAGTATACATCCAAGGTTTGAATACAAAATAATATTGTAGCATTCTATTTCTAATGGTAGATTCAAGGGTATCTCCTATTCATTTCTGTTTCTATCAGCATTTGAGCAGAGCCTGCACATTGTGAGGGTGATTAATCTTAGTGATCAACTGAGGAAAAAACAGTTTTAGATGTCTCTTCACTCTTCATCTTCCTTGCTGCTGTTGGTTCATTCCTCTTTGTTCTCCAATGCAGGCTACCTCATACCTATCCCTGCAGTCACGTAATTGACATGATTGCATACACAGAGTCCTTATTCTATAGGAATTTGGCACATGACAACCAATTTTTCCATTGAACTGTAACCAATTCTTCAGTAGTATTGTGGGAGTGGTACACCATCGGAATTACCTTTACCTGCATCCAGGCATGTGCCAAAGCCTATGTCCCAAATGTCCCTTTTCTTAACCTGCAGCTTCTTCCTGCCAAGTCGAGTGATCTAGTCCAGCAGCCACTCACCTCTGTCTGGACCCTGCTTGCTTCAGGTCTCCTTGGCGCTACAGGGACAAGGAGACTGATCACCTTCTCACCAAGATGGTTGGCTGTGTTATGTCAAGGAGACTTGGCGGCTGCCTGTCCTGTCCTACAGGCTCTGGTCTATCTAGCCTGAGAATGCATCCTGAAAGTTCCTGAGATGGCAGGAGGGTTTAATGTTTTAGTAACAGATTTACTTATTTGAAGATATTTGACATTATGTTGGATTTTGATTTAGAAGAGTGATACAGCATTATGCTGAAATCGCAACACAAGCATGATATAACAATTGTAGTAACAGTGGAATTGCAATGCAAACTGATTCCCCGTGCCAGTCTCTATGTGCTCCACTGTCTCAAAAATGGAGGTCTTCTCCAAATTATAGAGGTCCCAAACCATGGATTGAATAAAAATATAGTCTGGAAATCTTTAGATGGCCTGCATAGTGAGGCATTCTTGGTATTTTTTTTCCTAGCAGTTTGCATCCTGGTGCTTAATTTGTAAGAGTGAATGTTGTATTTTTTGCATGTTAAGTCATGGCTCTCATTTCAGCCAGTACCTCAGAAGGACAAATCTTGTCCTTCACTGAAATCAAGTCCTGAAAGTTGTCAGGGGGAAAAGGAGAGCCTACATAAGGTTGGGAGTTATCTGGATATGCAGAGCCAAGGACTCTAGGGTAATTGTGCATGACCTTTCAGATTTGATATCTGCCTGCATGGAGGAGGAGGCACAGCTTGCTTGAAACATCTCCAGGATTAAGGCTTTTTCTGGCTCCATCAGGAGTTTCAGGTGTAAATGGCAATTAAATCAGATGTACTTTGTGCCATCAGTGCCATGCTCTGCCGTGCAGGGACAGGGTGGCTTTGTGTGCCATCCTTTGTGGTAGGAAGTTACACCAGGATATAAGACTACAAGTGGTTAATATAGTCTAAAATACCATTGCTGATGATTTTTAGGCATTCTGACTGAAGCAAGTTAATTTTCAGTTTTCTGTGGTAAAAAAAAAAAAGGGGGGGGGGAGAGAGAGCAGCCTAGATAAGATGTGTATGCTACAAACCATATACACGCGAAGCTATACTAACCTTTGAAATATTTGTAAACAGTTTCTGTAGAGAGTAGGGGCAGCTCTTAAGCAGCAGCAGCCAAAATGTGGAGAGCAGCAGGTGTTGTGCATCCCATTTTCTGTGCCACGGTGCTGGAGCCAGGGGTGCCTGAAATCTCGTAATGAAACAGTCAAATGCTTTGAGGTGTTGAACACAGCTCAGCAAAGCAGATCTGAACTAACATAGACTGCCTGTTTGCCAGTAAACAGATAATTGCACTCTGCTTAATTGAACTTTCATGAATCTAAAATATGTTATTGTAAAATCCACCATGAAAATGTGTTCTGCTAATGGATCCTGCATACAGGGGATCAAGATATTGGGGGTGGAGAGGGGTATCTATTAGGTACACAGGTAATGCTCTATGTGCTGTACAGTCTGCAGTGGAGAGTCAAGCATATATAAGTGACTGCCTTGTAACTCTCACTGATGGAAAACTGTAGTACCTAAGCAGACAACCTGTTGCTTGGCTTTCAGAGGTCCTTTTGGTTTGGATGCCCACACTTAAATACATGGAAGGCCCTGCAGCTGTAGATAGAGGAATCTCCCTGTGATTCCCTGAGTAGTTCTATCAAAAAAAAAATCCCTCTGACTGAATTTTCTACTGTCCCACTAATTCACTCTGCTCCTGAAAAACTCTGAACAGTGTTCAGAGTCACTTTTTTGGAAGGTGTTTTTTCTTTTTTGTTACCTTAATCGCTGAACAGAAATCTTGGCCACTCTGTCAATCTCCAGTTTCTCAAATTAGTAGCATTACTATTCCTGAACTAGTATTTAAATGTAACTTAGTCCCTTTCCACAAGAATCTACCTTTAACAGATAAATTGACAAAGAAGTTGACAATTCAGAAATGCAAGTTATGCCTTTTTTTTGTACAGTAAAGTGTTTGACTTTCATAAGGTAGGAGCATGTTCTCAAATATGTGAGATATACACGTATGGAATGTGATGTTCTGGAAAGTCTGCAAAGAAATCCTAAAGAGTCCTCTACTTATATTCCCCAAAATCAATAACCTACAGAAGCATTGTGGTCTGTAAACCACTACAGTGAAAGCTCTGGAGAGCAATAGAAGCCACATGGCACAGAGCCATATATATTTAAATTGAATGCCTTGTAGAATGAGATGAATAAATATCTTGGAATAACACACCCACTTCTGTAAATTTACAGGTTGCACCAGCTGGAAGATTAAAAATAAGAAAACAAGAGGCTGGAAGAATTGCTATTACTAGGAAGATCCGAACCAATGGACTGTATGGATATAGATATGTTTGAAGGCATCTGCTCTTCCCATTACAAGGTAAGACACAAAAGGATTTTTCTGCTGGTTTGTTTCTCTTAAGTGCAGTGCAGCTCTTTTGGGGCACTACCTAAGATGGCAATGGAGGTGTTCTCCAAAAATTGTTCAGTCTAGTGGCTCACTGCTAATAACTGTGCCCTATAATTAATGTATAACTAGGCTATATTCAGACCTGAAAAGGCCTCAACTTTCAAAAATCAATGACAAATGTGGATCCTCAGGGCCTGTAAAATTCAAAGTTTTATTATGTAAAGTATCTGTTCAGATAGCTCTACAGGTTGTCTATTTTTAGCATGTGCTAATAGGAGACCTTCCCACTCACCTAAGGCATCTTTTTTATGTGCTTATTAATTGCTGTAGATTGAAGTAGGCTTGAAACCTGTACTTCTTAGTCCAGGATCTTAATAGGAGAAAATGTCTCTAACTGGATGCCAGAAAACATCTCTAACTGGAGATGCAAGTTATGCCATTTTCTTTGTACAGTCTTAGTGATCTTTCACTTTCAGGATTGTTTTATGGTTTGTTTACAAAAACTGCTGCATTTTCTTTTCTATCCCAATAAAAATTAATTACGTATTGCTCTAGCTGAGGGTGGTGGAGAGCTTGATACATTTTTCTTGGCATGTTTTGCCTGATGCCTGGGCATACTGTCACTTATTCTGAATGCTTCCTTTACTGACTTGTTTTCAGGGAAGGTACAAAACACAGATTTTGAAAAACTTATTTGGAACTGGTAGAAGCACTTGAGAAAGACATGAAGCAAACTGATTTTAAAGTAAAATTTCTCATTTCCAAGATGATGTAGTTCTGCATGGCTGGGGGATGCCTATGTGGGACTTCATATTCTAACAATTCTGATGAACACAAGATTGCTACAGAGCAAATGCAAAACCACAACACCAGCTCTGTGTTACTCAGGAGCTCAAATCAGGCAGCTGTGCAGTTGCAAAAAGGGGTAGTTACAACTGGTTGTAGCTGGTGTCTGCTTTAATCCAGAGAGGACTTTCAGCTGAAGTCAGTGTGACAGTCCATTTCTCCATTTTCATGAGCCAGTGTTAAATGATGAGGGAGCCATCTGTGCTGGGGCAATGCACTGCCATTGCTTCTATTCTGGACGGAAATACTAGCCACCAGTGTCCAGTGTTATCAAGTCTGCCATTTTCACAAGCATGAGGTAGACTCCTCTCATTCTTTTGTGGAAAAACTAAATTGAAGAGATCCTTTTCCTAAGGTGGAGGTAACAGACTGTGTCACTGCAGCCTATAGAAACAGGAGGTGCTCCCTTGCATGCTGAAATAACAGGCAAGAAATGCGTGAAGTATTTAGAAAATGCAAAGATAAGCAATAGCAAATACAACTTACAAGGAAAAACACATTCAAACTCTTGAGTACCTGGGACATTCCAGTAATTTTCTGTAATTGTTGTTGCAGAGGAATGTACATAGACCATAAAAACCTGTAAGATCTGGTCTAGATAGCAGACATTTCTCTAAAGAGTTTTATTTCCCCTCCCAGATCCTTGTGTGACCCCTGGTGTCCACACCCAAGTGCTCCAGTAAAATCTGTATTGCTACCAGTTATTGCCAGCTTCCACAAGTATAAATGCTGGACGAGTCTGTGCTTTCGTGTTTGAGCATCTTTACACTTGCGTTTTATGAAATCACCAGCTTTAGTGCAAATTCCTAATATAACTGGGCAGGGGGAATGACAGCTTTGGTTCCGCATATGCGAAACGAGAATGACATTTCGTGTTGCCACTTCGCCTGCTTTAATCATGTCCTCTGAATCAGAGCTTCTGAGTTTGTGCTTCTTGGCATGGGAGGGAGCCCAGCTTTGGACAGGGCCTCTGGCTGTTGCGTGGCAAGTAATCCTTCCAAATAGGATTTGCATTCTTGCAGCAGCCATTCTGGGGATAGAGAATGAATACATGGAGGCAAATTCTGCTTACACAGACATAGCTCAAGTCCAGCCATTCAGAACACAAGTTGACGACGGACAGAGTTGCACATAAATTGAGTCCTTTCTGAAAAGAACTGGTACTAGTGGCTAAGAAAAATGTACAGGGTCAGAGCGTCTGCAGTGTCTTACTTAACTGGATTTATAGGCACTTATTCACAGCAAAAATGTTGTTAGCCCAAGAATTGCTTTGTTAGTTTTCATTTGCCAAAGGCTGTCATCCCTGCAGAGTTGTCATGTGGAAATGTGAGCTTGCAACCGAGCTACTTCTGTGTATGTTCTCAGTCTTCACTTAAAACTTCATCACTCTTTCAGTGCTGTGTACTCTCTGCTTTAAAGCACCTGAGATGGTCTACTATAGTGACTCTTCTATTTGGGATGATAGCCTGCAGCTGTAGGGTAGAATAAATAACTGGAGGTAATAGTGGCTTAAATCAAAGCCAGACCTGGAATCCCTGAACTTTTATATTGCCATTTATTTGTGGGCATTACTCTTGATAGTCTTTTAGGTCTGTTTATCCTTTTTTGGCTGAGAAATGATTGAAACATCAAACAAAGCTTAAGAGGTGGAGGAACAGACTATCTTCTGTATCAGAATACCCAACATGGGTATTCTGATATTAACAGAAGCTATGTGAGTTTCAGTTAATTTTTTTCAGCAATCTGATTTTTAAATGAAAGCCTGAAGAAGAAGCACCTGAAAACTTCTGGGAAGTCATGTATTGGAAAAGTTCAAAACTTGAATAAAAATTTCCCTCAACTCATCAAAATGTTTTGTAGCTCTTTTTTTTTTTTTTTTTTTCTCTGCAGAACACAAAGATGTATTTATTCTCTATATTGAAGCACTGGTAACTTACAATTGAAACATTTATTTTCAAGCTTCAGGATATCTGAATCAAAACCAGTTCACAGTTCAGTGAAAGATTTCCTTGTAGTTAAATAAAGAAAACTGATTTTGCTTATGACATAGTCCTGTCTTTCTCCTTTCTGGTGCACTAAATTTGATGTTCCTGTTACTCACTTTACTAGTAGTGCTGAGGGACCCCAGGCATTGATGAGGCCTCAATTGCACTGGGTACCACGCTGCGTCCAGCATAAATTGCGACTGCACCTTTCTGCAAAGAGTATATGATCAAAGAGGCAAGAAAGATGAGATGGGTACAGACCCAGGAGCACAGGGAACAGTGAGACATTTTTCATCAGCATGGTAAGCAGTGGCTTCAAGAACCTGCAGGCAGCCATTTACATATGCAACTCTATAGCCTTGAGGTGATTGTGTTTTAAGGTGGTGGAGAATCAAAGCATTTCATCCCTGCAAGTAGGGAGGGATGCGAAGAATTGCCCATAATGTCACTATAGTACACCCTCCATGCTGTTTTGATTTGAATAAGAGCGGTTTGATTTAAATCAGCTCTGAAATGGGAGCAGCTTCTTGGCAGTGGGGGGAAGCCTTTCTCTTTTGGAAGTGAGGGTGACATACAGCTCGCCTGTCCTGCAGTGTAATTTGTCCTGACATTTGCTGGCACAGTAAGTTCTTACTAACTGCAGTGACATTTGCCCTGTGTGACATAATTCAAAACACTTTTCATAATACTTCCACTTGAACTGAAAGCAGCCAAACTGTCTTTTCTAATTTCAGCCCTTTTGATCCCTTGTCCCAGTGATAAGTTCTGCTTTGCAGTGTTTCCCAGTGCTGCCTGAAGTAAAAAGATGAGATAGCAGCTAGCAATGCAAGGTTTTTCCCCTGTCGCTACTCAAGAGCATGCTAGAAGTCATTGATCCTTCACGAGCTGAATCCTGAAGGAGTTAGCTTTAGCAGTTAGCCCTCCCAAAGCAAACATTAAGATACAGAAGTAACAACAGAGCCAACTATCAATAAGGTGTGTTTGTGCTTGCCTCCATTTATTACTGCTAACATTGGACACTAGTCACAGAATATTATATTTAAAACCCATCAAAAGGAGAATGGTATGGAGTGAGATCAGGGTCTTCACAATCAAAAAGAATGCATTTTTCTGGTTTTGATGTGGGTCGCTGAGTGGAAATTGTTACAACTTTGTTTTTAATTTGTTTCTGCAAGGAGCGCATCTTTTCTTCAGTAAAGAATACCTAAACGCTTGTTGCTACTTAGTCATCTATTCAAGTAGCATGAGAGATGATGCAATTATTTCCTGAAGACTAGATGGAAAATATAGTTGTTTTGATAACATTTTGTTCATGCTGAGGCCATTGAATATGCATAATTCAGTCCAATTGATGATCTGGCCCTGACAAGTTTGATTACTATTCCTAATAGTAAGCAATAACATTTCTTTTGGGGTGGTAGGAGACTATTATGTACAATGTGGATGAAAAAAGTCTTATGGGTGCAGTTAAATGCAGTCAAGTGTGGTGGGGAATTCACCGGTAAGTGGAGGAAGTTTGGGAGTGTGACCTCTTGTTTGATACCTGGTATAAAAGTAAACCAGTATACTGTGTAAAATCAGATTGGGAAATTTGATATAAAGGTAAACTTGCTATGAGACTAATCTAAGGGGGTCTGTAAGTACTGGCAAAAAGAAAGAAGTAGGTACCTGGTTGTGTAGGATGCCTAGTACTTCCTCTTGTTTCTTGCCAAACATAGAAAACAAAAGCTGGGACACTTTTAGGTGTCTTCTTATTTAACCTCAGGTTTCAGCCTCACAGCCCATAAGGAGTCATGGTTTTGAGGACAACCTCATAGCAGCTATGTGAGGTGGGGAAAAGCCCTTATCCCATCCCACCATACAGATGGCCCCTGAGATTAACCCAGGATCATGCAAAGCAGACAACTAAATTCCACTTCTAAAACCAAGCACCAGACCTGGCTATTCACTCAGTACTCTTACACCGCTGGGCTGATCTTTCTGCAGAATCAGTAGGCCATACCACTTCTGTCCTCAGCGAAATTAAGGATTGGTCTGTTGACTTTCAGCTGTGCGTTTCTAGGTCAGATTTAAAGTGAGTAAAAAGGTCACACTTCGTTTCAACTATTTGCTGTTCAGGAAAAGAACTGAAAATAGTAAATGGAGCACAGGAAACTATAGAAATTCAGGAGTTCAGCTTCTCATGAGAAAGAGGCCAAACTGAACTTTTAAACTCCAGTCTGTCTGCAAAGGTGAGGTTGCAGCTGAGACAGCATCACCTTGTTGTGCTAAAGAGGTCCATGTAAATAAAGATCCTCACACTGGAAATGAAGTCAGTATGCAAAATGTTACAAATGTATACGGTGTGACTTGTGTATTTATTTCTGTATCTGTGCTGTTAATTACATGTTAGATTACTAAAAGTGCATTTTTAAAGCTCTGTGATTTTAAAGCTCTGTGATGTTTCTTTTTTGTTTGTTTTAATCTTTTTTTATTCCTCCTTACATGCATGTGCTAATTGCTTAGATTTAGTTAGATGTATACTGCTTAAAAGCAAGCCCTTGTAAAAGCAAATGCAAAGTAAAATTCTTTCTTAAACAAGTGTCTTTCAGCATTTAGCGTGCCAACAGCAGTGCTAAGAAGTCAAAGGAATGCTCATGAGTAGAAAGGCAGAAGCACATCATGTGAAGTTTCACAAGTGGAAACCACCATCCTCTTTTGCACGCAGTTGGAGTTGTTTATAGCTGCAAAGAGCTAGCTAAGTGCTGAATCAAAGTGCTTAAAAAGTGGGGAAAGATTTTGACTTCTAAATGTTCTGTAAAAGCATGTTTTCATGCATTTCAGTGTGGGATCCAAATTTAAATCGTTGGCATCTTTCTAAATGTGCATTAAAAGGCATGGGTAAATAATATATACCATAAACTATGTCAGAAGAAAGAATGGTGATTTCTTTTGCTAGAGAGACAAAGATGGTCTGAGCATGGTCTTACCCACAAGATCTGATTGAGGTTTTTTGCATGGCTTTAGCCAAATTAGCTCATTTATCCACCTTAAATCTTTCCTTTGGTTAAATGGAGTAATAGCACTAGCTTCGTTTGACTTTGGGAACAAAATGAGGGGAAAAAGGTGTGTGCAGTTGTTGAAGATCCAGTTTGTTAAAAATGTAGAGTACTGTTATTGTATGACTTTGGACTAGTTTGAACAATGTAATCAGCAGGCAGCTTTGTCTAGGAATCCTAGTGAACTACCAAATAAGTATTTAATATCCTAAGTCTCTGTTGGGGTTGTCTTTTGATGACATCAGTGTCATAATTCTTGCTTTCTTTTGTAGCTATTCAAAGAAGAGATTGTCTGGTGCTTTTTTGAAAGTTATATTCTTTGTCCCAGTCCTTTTTCCTTGTACTCTTTGCTTGTTTAGCTGCACCCACTGCTGGCTTTCCTTGCTTAGCTTAGTCAAATTTTGGAGGTAGGGTATATTGTCTATAAACTTCAGGTGGTTCAGCTACTCTGCCTTTTATGCTGAGGTTTTTTTTTGGGGTTTTTTTTTTTTCCACACCATTCTCCAGAAGAGACTTTCAAAGCTAAGAATGACTTCAGAGAGTCACCTTGTGCTATTCTTCTTTCTGATTTGGTCTACTAGATGCTTTTGTGTTATCTTATGGCAGAGGCAACTCTTCACCAAAAATGGTGCATGTAAAATCGTATTCTCAGAGCTTTTCTTTAAATTGAAGGATGTTTTTACCTATCACAATAGGCTTATTAACTTGCAATTGTTGTTTCCTCTTTTCAGATGTAATCTTCATGTCCTTGAGTAGAATCTCTCTTAACATGCTGTTGTCTTAGGCACATGTTGTCTACTGTATTTCCTGATTCTGCCACACAACCCAATAGCTTTCAGAATGGAGGCTGTCAGGTACCAATTGGCAGGAACCACCACAGCAGTCTTATTTTGGACTTTCTTTGGCAATTTAATAATACTGTATTCTTCCGTTTTCTGTTTCTCAGCAGTAGCTTACATCTTTCTTCATCTTTCAAACTCCATATGTTTATAAGTTGCCTTAATTTTCCCCGTTTGGAGAATTTGACATCTTTACCCATCCCCTTAGGCTGTTGAAATTCTTCCTTCATCTTATTGAGCCTTTCCAGATTAATTTTAGCTGTCTGCTTATGGGTGATCAATCTGGTTTTATCCAGCTTTACACTAAGTGGGATCTTCTTTCTGTTTCTGTCCTGGGACTGTGTCATCCCTTGAACTGTTGCTCCATAGAGAAGTAGAAATATCCTGCTTCTCAGTCACAAAAAAATCAAAACGCATTTTCACATTAGTAGTTAGCATTTTATTGTCTTATCTAATTTCAGATCAAATAGATTTACATGGTGTCTCCTCATCTACAAGGAAATAATGCTAGCATTCCTATTCTCTTGTGCTAAACTTATTAGGCGTGTGTAACATCACGCCTGTCTCTTGCAGCTTCAGTTATATGTATATATAAGGAAACAGTGCTCTGTGCTCTTCACACACTCGTGCATAACTTTCCAGTGACTTTCTGCTGGGTATCTCTTAAGAGTTTCCAGTCTTGTTCCATCCAGCATCTTTTCTAATTTAATGTTGCTGCTCTTATGATTCAAGTTGCAGGATACCTGCCTTCCAAGCTTGGAGGAGCGAAGGAAATTTGGAACTTGTTAAAGAAATTTTGGCAAGAAGTGGAGGTGGTAATTTTCAATAGCTCATCCAGCAATAGGTTGAGAAATACTAACGCCTGATTTCTCACTGATGTAAGTGGCACCACTTATTTTAAAGTAACCTCAGGAATAAAAGACCGAAATAGAATGACCTGAGGCATGTCCTGTACACATGGCAGATCAGAGCAAGGCAGTCCTAATGAAATAGCCCTTCTTTCTCTCTTCACATAAGCAGCTCCTGGGAAAGAAGTGTTGTGATTTTCCCCTGCACAAGTAGAAAAGGCATAGGAAAGTGATGTGATGAAACCTGTTAGGGACGTGTTCCTTAAAATTTTCCCTAGAGTGTTGGCTCTCAAGTATGAAGACTGTCTGCGCTGATCAGTACAAGTATCCAGGTATAGAGGAAGCCATTCTGCCTATTTGCCTGCAGATCTTTCTCTAAAGAACTGCAAAAAATTTCTAACCGCTTCAGATATCAGACTCAGTGAAGGCATGCGTCTGTTCCAGTGGAGTGAAGGAGAAATGTGGAAAAATGTGTTTTAAACAAATGCAGCTCCCTGAGAGAAATTTGTGTTTGTATCAAAGGTCCGTTTTTTAAGATCTTGTAATTCTTCATAGTGAAAGGCATAACTGAATGCAGGTGATGAGAATGGTTCTGCTGCTTCTGTCAAGTTTCCTGTGTAACAGGCTAGTAAATGAATTAATTTAAAAAGCCAAACACAAAACCAGATTGTTGCTCAGTGTAATTATCAGAAGGGCTAGGCAGGTAGCCTTGACTAATTTGAAGGCTAACATTAGGATCTATCCACATCAATATCAAACATGGCAAGACACCTTAAAATCTGACACTTTGTCTATAATGGTGTATTTCCCATGAAAGGTGTGGTGTTGCTGCACAGAGGTATGTTTGGCAAGTGCTTTAAGATTTGTAGATGAAAGTTGTTATATATGAAACATATAGAGTATTAGAATATCAAAGGGGTAGGGTTTATATCTAAGATTAGAAATAAATAATGGCTACTTCCCAAAATATGTGCTTAGTTTTCAAGGACCATAGGATACATTGTACCAGCAGGGCTCCCTAAGAATAGGTTTGGATATGTGGCTGCCAGCGGTGACTTTTTCTTAAAAGAAAAGGCGATTTTAGATATCAGCAACTAATAGTACAAAACCCGTCTAGCGCTCAATCTGATAATGTAGCTCTTGCAGTTTGGTTCTGAGGCAGGAGCTTGGGAGAGAGAGTTGGGAAAGATACTGAGGGGGTACAATGATAATTTTCACAATCTGCACAAGTAGCATAAGCTCTTTGTTTAATCTCATATCCTGAAATCTGACATGGATAACTATCCACGGGGGATATTCAAAGAGTGTAATTAAGAAGTTTTTTATGTGAGGAGAGGATAACTCACTGAAACATTGCAGGAGGGGTAGCTGTGAAAATTTTTCTACAAATTTTTTTCAATGCTTTTTATCTCCAGTTTAACCTCACATTGTACTGAATTGCCTTCATTTTCCCTGTCCCCTAAAATGTGTTAGTGGGTTACGGCAAATACTCAGATCTACTGCAGCAAGGGGATCATTTGCTGGTTTTCTTCAAACTACCAGTAATAGTGCTCTGTTGCTGTGGCATACTACCTTGCAGTATGCAGCAAACTAATCTCAGGCTTTCTGAGTATTTTGTGTGCATTAATTAAACTTCACAATACCCTTCTGAGGCAGTATCTGACTTATGCTAGGCAGTGCTCCATGAGTAGTTATATTGTAATTAGTGCAGCTATTTATGACTGGAAGTATGGTGTTGGGTAAAATCATGGAAGCTAGCCCCATCCCATATCATATATCCTCCTCCCAAGGTCTTAAGCTATGACAACAGGAATGCCAAAAATAGAAATCATGGCTTTCAGCTCCTGGGTGAGTGATTTCACCACTGGGCAGCATTTCCTCCCTTAGGACCTTCTTCTGCGTGTCTGCTTTAACACACCTTCTTTCTACCTTTGTTGCAGAGAAACAGTCTGGTCCTAAATCAACTTTTAAGTGAAAGGTACTTGCAATCATAAATCTCTTCCATAGGGGGTTGGCATCGTCTGTCTTTGTAAGTTAGATATACTAGGAATTATACTGAACTGCTTCTTGCCATGGAGTCAGCAGTGCATGAAAATTGACAACATTCAGGCACCTTTTTAATAGAATGCCCTTACCAATGTGCAAGGCAAGTTAGCTGTTAGTTTGTTGAAAATCAGCCAAAGCACAGCCACCATTTTTTGTTTCCCCCAATTGCTGTTTCATGACCCTCTATTTTTTGTATACATGTTAAAAGCTAGGAGTCTCATTCTTTAGAGAGCCTATGCAACTCCACTCTAATATCGGTGGGACCATCATGTCAGGTCTAATACAGGTGTTCTGCTACTGCATTATAAATGCAGCAAAACTTGCGAACCATGATCACCAAAGGACTGTTCAACCTGATTTCTTATCACTGGAGCTTACTGCCTGTAGCTGACAGCTGGGTAATCATGTAACTAGGTAAAGGTCAGAAGTAATCCACCACTTTGCATTCTGGCACTGCAGACCCTTTCTAAATACAGTAACTGGCTGCGGAGGTGGGGTCTGTTCGGATCACCATCATGGCATACACAATGTGATGAGAAAAGTAGCTAATGAAAGCTTAGTTTCTTATTTCGAGATGGGTTGCCCAATTCCTGTTATTAAATAGCTGTCTGCTCACTGCTTTGCTGCAATGTCTGCATCATCCAAAATAACATACTGACCACAAATACTGTTCAGTAACAGAAAAATTAGCTGATACCATACTGCTGTGTGGGTAGGGGCAAGAACTGTTACAGAAATACACGATCTTTGCACAGCTGTCCACTCGTTTCTGGGATGGGATGTGTCCCATGGCTGAATTTATTTCCACTGTCTGCTTCTGTATTTTGAACTGTGATTTTTTTTTTTTTAAGTTTTTTTGTGTTGTTGCTGCTGGTGGTGTGGAGGTGTCACCTCAAGGGAATACCTAGAGGCATTTTCTCCCATTTATGCAGCACTTTCTGCTGAAAGGATAATCTGGTCCCTACTTAATACAAGGCAATCTTGATTAATTTATGCCTGTGCCTTGACTGCAGAAAACAGACTACATCATAAATATTTTTGAAAAAGCATGGGGGATTGCGTACTGAAATTAACAGTAATCTTTCTATTGACTTACTGGTTGAAATTGTGTTCGGCGTATTTGTGCAATTGTTTTCAGTGATTTGGACAGGGTGGATCACAGGAGTAGGGCAAAGATCTGATAGCAAGAAAATAGGGTCAATTAGAAACTGTGTGGTCCTGCAGTGACCCTAGAGATCACTGAAATAAGCAGAACTTTTGTTGGACATGATACTGGTTTCTCAGCTCCAAAACGGTGGTACCCCAAAGTGTGGTTAAAGTTGTTGTAAAATGGTCTTCTCCAGAAGGTGTCATTCATCAAGGTAAAGCAGCTTTTTTGTTTCTGTTCTGGAAGTATTTGAATAAACACAGATCAGATACTCCCTCTCCTATTTACTCATGAGTCAATGTGAGAGATTTTGGCCCTGTGCTATTAATGATCATAGTTTTAATTAAAATATTTTTGTACAGCATCTTTAGCTGTAATTCTTCTCTCGGAGATTATATATTCTTTTCTTACTTTCTGTATGGCACAGCATTATTTAGCATATTTGAGAACTATATTTTGCACAAACTTGGAATTTCTTTGGTCATTTTTCCAGTACAAGAGTGTTGTTATGTTACCATATTTTTACAGTCTTCTGAAGAACACCATCCCTTGATTCCAGCATCACTTTTGTGTATTTAAAAGGCTGATACATTATAGTATAGATCAGAAAAAAAAAAAAAAATGAACACTCCAGGAACATCAGGGATGAATGGTAAGTACTAGTTAGTTCTCTTCACAGCTTTTCTCTCTACTCTTTGCCTTCATAGGAAGGAAGAATTCAACTATTAATATTTTTATGTTCCTTTATTCAGTGAAGACATAATTCAAAATGTAATAGCTAACTGCAGAGTGCCAGAAAAGTCTAAGAAGATAATAAATTACCTTAAAAACTAGACAACTTTTTAGTACTTATTCTTGATTCAGGACCATGTAATTTCACAGCTACATACTTAAGCCAATGTCCTCTCAGATATTCTCCCACAGTTATTACAGTAGATGAATATCGGCCAATTTACTATTTGGTGTGAACAGGAGTATCAGAATCTGGTTTCAAAATAATTTATCTGCTCTGATCTATTAAATGAAATACCAGTAGTTTCAGATCTTTTATTTAATAATTACAGTGTATTTATACTGACTTTCCATTCACATAATCAACAGCAGATGATGAAAAAGATCATAGATAACTTGATTCATTGCTGTACCAAAGCACGATTGTTCCTGGTGTCTTATTTTCCATTGCTTTGCCCAATACACTTTTAGGTGAGTTTCAAGACAGATTGCCCTTGATTTCCTCTTCCTCTCTAGGTAAGGTTCAGGTTCTTACATGAGTTTCAATAAGAGGCTGTCATGGTTTAGCCCCAGCCAGCAACCAAGCACCACGCAGCCGCTCGCTCACTCCCCCTACCCCGCTGGGATGGGGGAGAGAATTGGAGGAGTAAGAGTGAGAAACACTCCTGGGTTGAGATAAGAACAGCTCAATAATTGAAACAAAGCAAAATAGTGATGAAAATAATAACAATATAACAATGATAATAATAATTATATACAAAGCAAGTGATGCACAATGCAATTGCTCACCACCCGCCGACTGATACCCAGACAGCTCCCGAGCAGCGATCGCTGCTCCCCGGCCAACCCCCCCCCAGTTTATATACTGAGCATGACGTTATATGGTATGGAATAGCCCTTTGGTCAGTTTGGATCAACTATTCTGGCTGCGCCCCCTCCCAGGTTCTTGTGTACCTGGCAGAGCATGGGAAGCTGACAAGTCCTTGACTAGCATAAGCAGTACTCAGCAACAACTAAAAACATCAGCGTGTTATCAACATTCTTCTCCTACTAAATCCAAAACCCAGCACTATGCCTGCTGCTAGGAAGAAAATTAACTCTATCCCAGCCGAAACCAGGACAGAGGCTCATTCTTTATTGCTGTAAGCAGTTCATCAATGTAGAATGACTTTTGCCAAGTTGATCAAGAGGAATATATGTTTTTTGTATAATAATGGAGCAGTTTATAAACCTTTATGGCTAGATGGTGAAATTGGAAGAGAAAGTATATGACCTCTTGACTTATAGAATCATTTAGGTTGGAAAAGACCTTTAATATCATCCAGTCCAACCACTAACCTAACAGTACCAAGTCCAGCACTAAAACAATTAAGGGTATAGTAGCAATTTCATGTTTCCTGACTTGGTGGCTGGATTATTTATAATTAAAGTAAAAACTAGGAATCATTAAGATTGGAAAGGATCTCTAAGATCATCAGTCCAACCATCAACCCAACACCAGCATGCCCATTAAACCATGTCCCAGAGTGCCACATCTACCCGTGTTTTGAACACTTCCAGGGATGGTGATTCCACCACCTCTCTGGGCAGCCTGTTCCAATGCTTAACTACCCTTTCTGTGAAGAAATTTTTCCTAATATCCAACCTAAACCTCCCATGGCGCAGCTTGAGCCCATTTCTTTTTGTGCTATCACTAGCTATATGGGAGAAGAGACCAACACCCACCTCACTACAACCTCCTTTCAGGTAGTTGTAGAGAGTGATAAGGTCTCCCCTCAGGCTCCTCTTCTCCAGACTTATAAGGGTCTGAAAAGGTAGAGGCATTGCTTCTTGAACATTAGCCATGTGACTGTCTTTTGCTGTAGGAGAGCAACACCAGCCACATGGGAAAGCATATGCTATAGGTTATTTAAACTAACAGAGCTTATAAAGGGAAAAAATGCACTTTGCTGGAAAATTTCTGCCTCAAGTCAGCAAGGCTTCCTCACTCAAGCTCTCACTGCTTACCCCCTTTATAGCTAGAGAGAGTCTTTTCAGGTGGTTTATTAAGTGATTGTGTTTAGGGCTTGGCAGTAAACATGGGGCTTTGCATTCCAACCTCCGGTGAAAAATGCAGTGGCGGGTAGGTTGTCAGCCAGAAGTTGTGGATTTAGTCCCTCATTAGGGAAGCAGCAGTGTTGCAAAACCATAATTACTAAATTCTTTGTAATCCAGAGAGAGAGGCTGATCTCTAGTATGAGTCCTTTCCCTTTTTATAACTCTTAATCTACATGAAAAAATTGGCAGTCCAGCCTAGGCATATAAAATCATCTTAATCCAGGTAAAACTTTTCCTTCCTCCTCTCTTCTTTTCCACAGTCCATCAAACTTAAGTCCTCAGCTAAACCTTTAATTGTGTTTAAAAGATTACTTTTATAATGCTTCCTTTACTTTTCCCCAAATTACTCTCAGTCTCTTCCAGAAATAATTTCCAGTGTGAAACTGCTTCAAGTAAGCTCCTTCTCCAAATGGAAAGTTTTTGTACTCTCTTCTCTTAATAGAGCAAAACGTATTAAAGAAGTATAAAACTTGAGCCTCTGTAGCTCCTTTTGTCACTTAACCCAGCTACCATAATTGATTACTGAAGTATGTACAATCTAGCATTTATCCTGCTTGATTAGCAGATCTATCAACTGAATTTTGTTGTTCCTGTCCCTGTGGAACTGAAGCTGCTTGCTCAGCCTTCTCAATTCTGCCCAGGTAATTCTCTCTGTAGGATTTAAAAAAAAAAAAAGGGCAAATGGTTTATACTTGGTTTTGAAAAGAGATATTAGATATTCATTCCCATTTGTTCTTATCATTAAGGAATTGTGCTGACAAAAGCACTTCACTCATGAAATAAGAAGAATGGAAAGGAGAGGGGAAGGGAAAATAAATAGGACTGAGGGATGTGCACATGGCTTGGCAAATCAAGCACGGGGAGGAGGTGGGGTCACAGTTCCCAACTTCACAGCTGACTGTCTGACACAAAGTACTTCCACTCTTGAGTATGCCCATCTGTAAGAAGGTTATGTTACCTGATTTAATGAAGGGTTCTGCAGATTATTTGTAAAATGCTTTGGGAACTTTAAATGAAGTGTTATATGTAGATAGGTACAGACTTAGAAATAAATATAGACATGCGCCTCAGCCTAGTGCAGTTACAGAGCACAGCATTACTGCCACCGTGGAAAGGACTGGAAGAAACCTGCTGGGAACTGTTAACTAATTCCTTGAGTCTTTGTAGACATTTACTGTATGTTACTTTGGCTTGGCAGCAAACATGGTGTGATATGCATAATAGTTCTGGAGGGAAGAGGGGGAAGTGTAGGGAGGAAGGGTCATTTGTTGAGGTTTTTTAATTCCTTTTGTACTCTTACCCTGTCATTAGAGCCAAAATTCCTTCCTTCTCTCTTCTGGAGCCCTAGCTGTTTACTCAGTGTTAAGCCACTGGTGTTCTAAAATGAAAGATTTTCAATGGCCAAGGATTATGTCCTGAGGGGAAATAAAAGGCTTTTTCAGGCATGCTCTTCCTTGAAGACAGAATACTGGGTAGATGAATGGCTGGTCAGCTTCAGGATGGCACTTTTTAGATGATTATAGCAGCTCTTCCCTGAACACTTGCTTCTCCTACTGTTCATCAGTTCCATTTGCAAATCACTCAATTTTTAAACCATTTAATGATTTAAAACTATTAATGATTGAAAACTATTCACGTTATAGTGATCTGCTAAAAATAACACCAACCTGCTCTTCCACAGCACTATAGGATTAATACCCCTTGCTTTGTATCTTCTGTATATTTTTTCCTTTGGTTTCTTTTTCGTCCCCTTTCCTCAATTTTAGCTGTCCTTGTGACGGTGGTGTTCAGATGGAGTAGAAAGCAAGAAGGGAAATAGTTGCCTTAATGCATTTTTGCTGCACAATTGAGAGAGAAGTCTATCAGTATGTGTCAGCAGGGAGGCAGGGAAGAGGTAACAGATGGCGTGAAGGGAGAGCTAAGAAGTCATGAAGATACAAGGGAGCAGTATTTCTGAAAGAAAGATAAGTAATGATGTCAAAATAATACACAGGGGAAGGAAGATAGTTGGGGACCCAAGGCAAAGTTGGTCAGAGCTTGAAGGTGGACCGACCACCAATCTTCCCAGACAGAGCATCCTCTCTAGTGAGCAGCCCATGGTGAGCTGCTGGCTACTGGGGGAAAACCTTTGGCTTCTCCACACTGAGCTAAAAGACCCAGGTTTCTAGATCAAAAGACATACAGACCTCTCAAGTACTTTGATTCATGTTTCTTCTTGGATGTTCATGATGGAGGCACAACCTGTCCTAAGCCATTAGGCCATGTGGTAAGGGAGGAGGTACAGTGCTGCAGCTGGAAGCTATTTATCTTACCTAGCCAGTGTGGCTACATCAGTATTAATAAATTAAATGTGGCTGGCATGCCCAGAGTAATTCTTGGTCCCTGTACATGCAGCTCATCCCTATACGATTAAACTTTTTTAGCTTCCAGAAGATAGCCACATGTAAACTGCTTGTTTGGGTGATATCTGTATGTTGCTAGCTCCCAAAGTGTGCCTGAGAATTGTCAACACCAGGCCAGCGACCGTTTGAATGATTTAACAACCCTGATGATTGATTTCCAGCACTCATGGGTGTTCCTTTGCAATGCGTAACTTGGAAACATGACCGAGGGTGCAACAGGTTGGCCTTCTCTGAAGGGTACAGAAGGGTTGGAAAGCTGATGTTACAATGGTAAGGTAAGGTCAGACATAGGCAGTGAGGATGCACAGTGAGACATGTTAATCTTGACAGTGCCACTGTGGTGTTTTGGGTTGACTTTACCCCACCTTCAAGAACTGAGAGAATGTTTTGAACAAGTTTTGCTTTTGAATGTCTGCAGTTCGTTTGAGCCCGAGGAGCTCAGTTGGCAAAGCTAACAGGGACAGATTGCAAGTCTTCTTCCACAGAACTGCTTCAATTTTTCAGACCTCTCTGCACAAGGAAAACAAGATTCTTGGGATTTTATTCCATGAGGACCAGTCATAAAACAACTCTTAAAAGAGGCACTTTTCTGTTGACTGCACAAGGAATTGCACTTGCCAATGACATTATATGAATGTGATCCTAATGCCTGTTTGCAGCAGTGCTGTAAGCAAACTTATACCATGGGTTATTTCTAACTAATTAAAGTCTTATTTGGGAATGAGTCATTTGTACACCAGAATTATTTATTTATTTATTTTAAATCACAGAGACAGGCATTTCATCCTGAGGTCTGCTGCCTCTGCAGTGCAATTTATTATCCCAAAAATGATCTGGGGTTGCTTCTCTCTGAATCCAAGCATCTGTGACGTTAATGTTACTGCATTTTGTAATTGGTACTTGATAGTTTAAGTGGATAATCAGCTAAGACATAAATGCAGCTTACCAGGAAACAATTGAGAATTTAGGATAATAAGGCTGATTAGACACTGTGTTATGCCAGTCTCATGCTAAGATAATTCTACTGAGTTGAAGTTGTACAAATAATGCTGTAAGATACACAGTGGTCAGGCAGACCCCCTTCACGTACGCTTGGCTGCCTGTCTTTGGGTAGACACAGTCTAAATGGTAGTAAGCTCCTGTTAGTGAGAAAGATTAAATGCTCCTCACGTCTAGGATTCTAGACATTGCTTCCCTGAGATCTTTGCAACTTCTTTAATAAAGAAGTTTGAAAAACAGTTAATAACATCCCATAGCAGTCATCGTTTCAAATACTTTTCTTCTGTTATCTAGGCTCAATATTTTAGATTAAAACATGAAGGGAGAAGCATCTTGTCCAGCATTACATAAACCTGGTGGCTTGTAGCATTCACTGGGAATGCTTGTTTGCTGCTAAAGCAGGTGTTAATGCTCTGTAGAGGAGGGACCCATGTGCATTCTTCTTGTGGACAAGCACAAGACAGAGTGTACGATTTGTTCAGGCTCTTAATTCAGGGCCCAAGCAGCGGAACCACGTGGTCCACTCAAGAGCTGTTTGGGGGAAAGGTGAACAAATAAAGCTTTAAATTACCTTCGTGACTCCCAGGCACAAGGCTTCATGGGGACCAATTTAGTCTCTGGCACAAAAGATAACAGCCTTATTGCCTGGGTATCACAGGGAGGTGAAACAGAGCCTGGTGTGGCAGATGTAGTTGCTGGATATAGTTTCTCATGGTGTTATTTGTAGCACAGGAAGGAGACCGCTCTTGTGTCCCAAGGGCTCATTCTGGTCCTGTTTCCCAAGCTATGGGGATGGAGGGCAAATGAAGAGAGTCCAGTGATCATAATACTTTTTTTTTTTTCTTTCCAGAGTGTGCAGTGCTTCCCTGATACCAGGAAGTACTTCAGATTGACCTGTCAGTGTCTTGCACTGTTCTGGGACACACGTAACCTGAACCATTTGGATCCGTTTGTCAGATTCCTCTGTACTTACTAGGCTCATGAAATCCACACACTCTGAGCAGTTAATGCTGTCTCCAAAAGTGCCGGCTAATCCCCCGAGTGCCTGTCTCCTTTTGGCACTCTCCTGCTATCATTCAGCATGACCTTGACAACTTCCGTGGCATAGGAGCAGCAGCTGGAGCTGTATGTTCAGTGGCTGTGTGATGGTTGGTTGGGATGCATTAGACATATGCTGTGTGTTCAGGGCTATTTAAAGGATTAATTTACATGAGCCATGCAGCTGAACTGAAGCTAGTGATCCTCAGTCCATGCTCATTACTCCGCGATGCTTAAACACAACAAACTATTCATCTTATTCCATGTTTATTTTTCCTCCCAGAAGTTCACTGGGGGGAAAAAAATAGAATGGAACATGGCTGGTTAGAATGGAAAGAATGAATTAATTTCCTCCAGGGAGAGAAATGCAGGCAAAAGTTGCCTGTTCTAGGCTCTGTCTGGTAGAAGCCAGCCGGCCAGTCTGTCTGGTTCATAGCTCTGAACGAGCCACAGCATAGGCTTCTTTTACCCAGGGAAGACATCAGAGGGGACTGTAGGTTGAGGGGGGCTTTTCTGGGGTTATGGAGGTAAGAGGGAAAAGAACATTACTGTTTAGGAGACAGGCTACCAGTGGAATGATTGTTTTTTGAAATAATGTCACCAAATTTCTTCTTTATCTGTTGTCTATATTTTGGGTTATTCTTTCATCTCTGTACAACAGTCTCTCTTTTCCATAATGGTCCATTTTTTTTCCTGTACAGTGAGGGTCATTTCACTGTGTCTCCTCTTTTGTCCAAGCATAGGAGGTTTCACTTTTTGCTTTTTTTGAACTTGATAAATATAATTTGTGGTTGTTAAGACTTTTTTTTAAAATAGTCTCTCTGTACAAGTATGGCAAAAGTCCTGAAAACTCATAGTCCAAGGTGAACTGGCTCTCATTTGAATTTGTGCTTTGATGCCAAAGTAATTTCTGTGAAGGGATAGCTCTGGTCTCTCTTCAGAGTTTTGTCACTGAGAAAATGGCTGAACTGATCTGAGTAGTATCTGGTAAAATCGGCATCATCCTTAACCCATGGAAAAAGACACTTCACATCCTTGGCTTGCTTCCTAATAACAACACAATACCATTTCCATCAAGGTTAGAAGATCCTGAAAAGTTTCCTAATAAATATCTAATTGCAACTGTGTGAGTGGGTCAGCATGGCTGAGTCAGGAAGACTGAGATTTCTGTCCATTTTTTGGGGTACCAACTGCACATCTGCCTGACGTCCTATCAAGCTGCTATTGCGGCCTGGGCTATACATTACATTTCTAATAGGCAAGTTTTTCCTTTTTCCCCCCACATCTTTCTGTAATGTTTGTTTTGTTTGTTTATGGATGTATTTATTCATTTATCGCGCATCCAGCAAGATGAATCTGTCTGAAGAGCAACTGAAAGCAGACTGTAATTCAGCCATGTCCTCGCACAGCATTTTTCCAAGGAGAAGTGGAAAATCCCACTATGACAGTCATAGCCCAGCTGCACATCTTAAACACTCTTGGAGCTCTGAATGACTCAATTGTACAATTTAAATAATGAAGTAGAGCTCAAATGTTTTTATTGCGACCAAACAAATAAGACACACATTGAACATGGCCCTGCCACTGTTAACTGACATAAACCACTAGGAAATGTCATATTTCATGGTGCAGTTAAAAACCCAACAGCCCTATCTCAGCATGGCTGTCACATTTATATTGTAACAGTGTTTTATGATGGCCACGGTTTTTATTGATGACCCTTACTACCCATATAAAACGTGTTTCCTTCTAGCAACTATTATCAAATTGACATCACCTCCTCCCTTCCCCCTCCTTTCCTCTTCCACATCCAAAGCAACTTTTCTTAGTAAATTGATTCGGGCATTTCACCTGTTTAGGTATTTTTTAAAACAACATCACTAGTAGGTTAAAATCATAAGATGAAATTATAACATTTCTTGTAGCTCCCCTTATGCAAGAGCATGTGGCACAGAACTTTATGGGAAGGAAATGTCAAATCCAAATGCTTACATAACAAGAAAAACTAATCCAGCTCACACTAAAGACCATAGAAGCTGTTTTGTGACGTTTGAGAATGATCTCAGCTTTGATAAAGAACTGAAGACAAATCACTTGAAAAATCTGGACCTTTGCCTTGTTCTTTCAGAGGAAATATACTAAGCTTATGGTTAAATAGCCATTTCCAGCACGATCAGCCAAAGATGGTGTTAAAGGAAGGAAGTTTGGTTAAGTTCAGAGAAGCCAAACTAGCAACAGTCAATAGGATAGGGCTTTTTGGATGATTTTGGCAGCTTTTACCTCCTAGTTCTAGCAAAGTTGGAAATACTGTGTGAATAGTTTTCCTATGGAAAAAAAATAGTGTTTTATTTGCAGCCTGGCAGGAATGGAGATATCTATAAACTGGTTAAAATAAAAACCAAATAAAATTGTTTGGATTGCATTGCTGCCTGAGGAAAGCTTGCTCTGAATGCTGGACCATGTATTACTCTGTGTTAAAAATGCCCCAGTTATTCAAAATGTGTCTTAGTAGATTTTGAGTAAAAATCCTCCAAGGTTTAATTTGTTTAGGGATGTCAGCTGAAGGTGCATTGCGCCTTGGCATGGGAAGTTATTTGGATGTTTTCTGGTAGGAAACCTGATTAGATTAGAAAAGTTAATTATAAATGCCAGGCACGCTTATGGCTGGAGTATGGTCTAAAAACCTACTGAATTTGCAGTCAGAATTTAGTCTTAGGTGGGATGAGAGACGGGGCAAGCTAGGTGATCTTTCTAGCTAGATGGATGAGCAGTTTCTCTAGGAAAAATCAACTGACTGATTCCCCATCCCCCCATTTAAAAGTAGTTAACATTTTTCAAGGTCTCTTCCAGGACCTTTACAAGCAAAGTATAAACACTGAGGGATGAATCTTCAGTGCATCTGCTTCACATCAGCCAGTATGAAGTAGTGTGCCTCTAAATGGATGCCTAACCCTTGCTATACTGCAAGTCATTGCCTGCACATGTGCAGCAGTTCTACTTGTTTCTAGATGTGTTGAACATACTGCACTTTGGTATGTTTAATCCACAGGGTAGATCTTGTGCAGTTGATCTGGGCACATACAGTTGTCATTTGCATTTTAGATATCCGCTAGTCCTCTCTGACCAACATTGTTCAATGTCCAAAAATTCCAGACAAATAGTCAAAGCCTTATTTTTTTCCAGTCTGTACAACTTTTCAAGCAGAAAAAAAAAAAAGGACATAAAGAGGAAAACTCGGACACAGAATAGCCTTAATTGAGGTCATCTGTTGTGACGGGCTGTGATTTCAAAGCAAGGCCGATAATCTTGAGGCTTCTGAGGTCCTCAACTGCAAGGAATTGCCCAATCACATTGGCTGCAGGTTGAGATACCCATGCTCTATCCCATTGCTTGTCCTCCCCCATGGGCTATGCAGTTCATAACTACGAACATGTTCTCCCTTGCTGACTTCAGTGCAAACTTGGTGTGGGTTTACTTGGAAAGCTGAAGATAAAAAACAGAGGTGGAAAGTAGAATAAGTGTTCTCATCTGTTTTGCCTGAGGAAAAGCAAGTTGTTTACCGACCTTTTCTTGCTTTAACGATTTCTGTGTTCCACCTCTTATTCCAGGAAGCGGTGCTTATCCGCTGGTACCCATGACTAGTGAGCATTATCCTGGACACTTGGATGACAAAGAATTGTTTATTTACCACCTAAGCAGCTGCAGTGTTGTAGTGCAGCCTTTGAGGATGAGAAGAGCACGTGATGGACACTAATTGGAAGGCTTAGACAACTGAGCAGTACCTGCCTTGAATTATAACCTTGTGCTGTGCTCTGCATAAGATCTGTAAGATCAAGGCAGAAAACCTCACTGAGAGCTAGGATAGAGTTTCAGAGACTGCAAAAAATCTGTTGGCAGTCCTTGAAATGCCTTGTTGAATGGCCACTGCCAGGGATGAGTGGTAGACATGCCTCAACTGCATCTGCCTGAACAAGAGGAAAAAGTTTTGATGTGCTGTTGGGGAAATCTAAGCTGGGTGGTGTTAGTGCTGTAGACGTTGCAAATTTTGTGAATTTAAGAGAGCTATGCCTCAAGACCTGAACAGGCTGGTTTTTCTTATGTGGAGTTCTCCAGAGACTGCTTTGTAGATTTTTTTTTTTTTTTTTTTTTTTAGATAGCTATGAATTTACAAGCCATAGTACATAGATTGATGGGCAAAGTGAAAACCAAATACCAAAAGTACAGACAGTAAAAAACAATTATCTCTCCATGAGGCATAAAAAGGGAACACATTAGTGGCTAGCAGCTTAGTGACAAAATTTGTCAAATGATTGTTTTTCCTCTTTGGAGCTTTTCTGGACCTGCAAGGCTGTGAGTGGGGCATCAGGGGTAGAAACCAAGCATCAGTTTTAGTGAGACATTCATGACAGCAACGATTGTCACATGAGGACAGACGGTGACGAGACAGCAGGAGGAGCAACAGCCTGATGGAGAATTATCTTGTCATTCTCCTCAGATGGCAGCATCTGAGATAGGGGAACTAGAAGAAATGCCACTTGTATATCACAAGATGCATTCTTCTTGTAAGGACTAATGCAGTGATATTTGCCATTTTCCTTTGCAGTGCTGCCTGACAGGCAGACTGTTCTCAAGAGTAGTATGTTGGCTTGCAGCAGAGAAAAGGGTTGCTGGGTCTTGGTCACTTTTGGTGGTTTCACCAGTAGACACCAGATCAATGACAAGATCCTGTGTTTTCTATGTGTCCCCTTGAAAGGGGTCATTGCCTCTGCCCTCCTTTTTCTTTATAGATGTACAGCAGTCTGTGATGAAACATAAATTTAGACTATTGTCCTGTGCCAAACATCTGTTCAATGTTTTCATAATTCAGAGTGATTTTAGGCATGTGTTTCTTTTCTTTAACCTGCTTGCGAGTCATTCTTATGCCTTAATGAGCACATTATTCAGTGTACCACTTGGCCATTTCTGTGATACCCCTTTTCAAATGTATTGTTGGTTTGTGTCTAAAGATGGGAAACTTTTTAGTCTTGGCCCTTCATAGAGGCTCATTCAGTATAGATACCTACTTGGTAAATAAAGTACAAGGCTAGATGTAAGGAAAGAGTTGTTTGCTTGGCTTCTTGCTCATTGGGCATAGGAGCCCAAAGAGAGAGAACTGGCATCAAACTGGAGTGTAATGGCTTTGTGGCCTTTCAGATGCAAAGTGATGGTGCAGGAGACTTCAAAGACAAAGTGCAAAGCAATACAGGAAGCTTAGTTGTCAGCCCAGGAAAATACCATGAAGGAAAATCACATACATACAAAATAGATATTTTGTGACATACCTCATAGACTTCTGTATCCACTTTTGCTAGGAGTAATACTTAAGATGTTTTGATAACAGGGCTGATATTATTTGGATGCAGTGATTTTTACACAGACACAGCTAGTGCTGGTGCCCATGCAGGCAGGCTTTTAGCATGGGGTAGATTATTATATACATCTCTTACCATATAGGGAAAATGGTATTTTTTTTTTTAATAACATATGCATGACAGGTTTTCTAACCCACGTACCTGAAATGCAGGTCTCGCTTTCATGGAAGTTCCAGGATTAGAAGCTCACGTGTTCCTGTACAACAAAAACCCCTTCATTGCTATGTGTGTCTCATCTCGGTATGAAATGTTGACCTAAAGCCTTGCTTGTGTTTCTGCTTGTATATCCTGGCAGCAGAGTAGCTGTTGTTGCTGCTGCATGAGTAACAAAGGCTTCCTATTACCATCTGTCATGTCATACTTATAATTTTCAAGATCCAACCACAGACCTCCTGGTGCGATTGACTTCGAATCATGATTGACATTAATAGCTATTTTTAAAAGTCAAAACCCAGGCTTTATTTCTGACAAGGGGAGCATGTTTGATTGATACTGAACTCATTACAATCATTTACAAGAGTCCAGGAGTCCTAGTGCAGTGACATTTATGACAGCTTTGTTTCAGCATGCATACTTACAACTGTGTTCCGGCTGCAGCGGGCTTGCTCCGATGCTTTGAATTTAATGCCATGTTTTGGGGGTTGAAGAAAGAAAGGAGAAGGGAAGAAGCACCTACAGAGAAAGTAAACACCTTTTCTAGACAGTTGTCCTTTTACAGAGGGGAGGACCGTAAATGAAATGTAACTCATGCAGTGACTTTAACCAATTTTTTGTTTGCGCAGATGGATATACCTGCCTTCTTTAAGCTGTGGCATACTGGCAGTGGAATGCACAGGGAGTTGAGATGCTTTCTGCCTGCTGAAAATATGAGAAAATACTCTGCAGTGGTACTAAATCCCTAGCTGTTCCAAAAGGCTCATTACATGCTTGAGAAAAGCAGACTTTTCAATTAGCCTTACTTTTGTCATTCATGCCTGGCTGCTTTTTAAATATACAGTAAGTAGTCACAAGAGATACAACCAAAAAGTTTTGATTCAACTTTGTAGCCAAGCTAGAAATAGAATGCTTTTGCCAAAAAGAAAAAGGGCAAACACAGACTTGGATGAACTGAATTGGCAGAAGTAAATACTGCACTAGCTTTAGTTGCATTGATCACAAGAAAAAGAAGGGACAGCTGTGAATGAAGTCCAAAGGACAACAGCTGTGGCCTGAAAAATCAATATATTCGAATAAATTGTGTAAAACACTGGCTGTAGTTGAAAAGCATGTTTCGCTGAGAGAAATTTTAGAAGTAGGTATTGCACTTCGGAACTTTGCTCTTCTATGCAGTAGTTTTCCTCCTTCTGTACATTTTTAATAATTTATGAACAAACTAAAGGAAATTTTGAAGCTATGTTTTTTTGTGGCAAAATTCTAGAATTATCAGTACTCAAATACAGGACAACTTTAAGGTTAAATGACTACACAGTAGCATCTAAGTCTGCCACCAAAATTGGCTCTACTATTTCTGTGCAATGTTAAGGAGGTTTTTCTGATGATTTTGAGCCTGTTTCTGGTCCTTATAATAAAGGTTTTGAAAGGTTTCCTTCCAGCACTCTGCCTCATTTATACAAGGTTGTGAGTTTGAAGAGCTGGACTGACACCGAAGTAAAAAGGAGCTCTCATCTCCACTGTGTGAGACATGGAATAAATAATAATAAATGGTAAAGGCTGGATGAGCTCAGAAATTCTGCATAAACAAATAATGGGATAAAAATCAAGTTTGTGCAGAGCCAGAGGCAATTTTGACTTTAAGCCAAGCATCATAATTTTTAATGAAACACCTTACAAAGATGTAAGTTTACGGAATAGTTTGTGAAAACAGCAAGCATATATGAGCAGAATTGATTATATCTGATTGTACCCGATGCAACTTCTAAAATAAAGCAAAACTTTAATGAGGCATTTGTCATTTGAGCCCTCTGTCAAAAGATGGGACAGAATACACTAGCACCACTAGTATCTAGCTGACAAACACGACACGTTTTCTGGCAAAATTATGTTCACGGCTTCAAGAAAACAAACTCACATTTGAATAAGTGCATTGGACTGTGGTGCCTACAAGCAGATAGAACAGCCCTAAGGATCCACAGCCAAACTATTGTTGGTGTATGTAGAAGAGGTTTTTGTTCTTGTAACCAATGTATGAACATTTTTGTAGGTATTTGTTGGACATGCTTGTGAAAACTTGATCTTTCATTTGGTAGCCTCGTGGACTGAGATTGTATTTTCATTTTCATTAAAACTAGATTTGACTTGATTTTGCATGAATGTCACTGAAGGAAGAATGTAACCTATGTTCAGACCTATCAAATTTTGTCCTTTTTCTCTTCTTTTAGATTGTGCTTTAAAAAAAAAAAAAAAAAGATAAATAGAGTGTTTCTTGGCAGGAATTTTAAACTTCCTCTGAAGCAACCTTCGTTTTTTCTACTGACTTAGCAAAGTGCCCTGACAGCTCTGTAGTATTTATGCTCTGAATGCAAGTTTGAAATGAAAAGGAGGTGGCTGTTTCAGTACCACTGGCCAGGAGCAGTGAAGGGAGTGCAATTCTTCTCACCTTCAACACAATTCAGTGCTCCTGGTTCTTGGGGAGTGAGTATTGGAGGAAGAGTCCTCAGTCTGGAAATGACTTTTGATTTGTCTTTGACTAGTTTTGATTTCAGATCCATGACCAGGTGAAATGCCTGACCAGGATGTAATGAGAGGAGCATATTTTGGAGGAAAGAAAAAAAGTGGAAATATCTGGGGCAAAAACTTTTAAGCATTTCTGTACATAATACACAATATTTTTTTTTCCAAGTACATGAGTGAATGTTTTCTGTAAAATTTATAATAACCATTATGTTCTTTTTTTATGATCATACATATTAAAAAGCAGAAGAGTGAGATAGAGTAAGGCAGATAATTTTGATCAAAGTTGTTTTTCTTTTATTTAAAAAAACCCTACTAAATAAAACATATGAGACAGTATTACCCTCTATAGCTGTGCGTCATATTGAACAAGGCTTGTGTAATTATATCTACAAGCAAAACAGATTTTAGTTACTAGCTGAAGGTTTCCTACTCAAGAACACACACGTGTCAGTATGAGCAGACTCGTGGTAGCAGTGTTGTGGTGATTGAGCTGATGGTCTGCAGATCCCTGGGAATCATAGAATGCTTTGGGTTGGAAGGGACCTTTAGAGGTCATCTAGCCCAACCCCCCTGCAGTGAGCAGGGACAGCTTTAACTAGATCAGGTTGCTCAGAGCCCCATCCAACCTGACCTTGAGTGTTTCTAGGGATGGGACCTCCACCACGTCTCTGGGCAACCTGTTCCAGTGCTTGACCACCCTCATTGTAAAAAAATTCTTCCTTATATCCACTCTAAATCACTGAGCTACTTCTAAATATTCTACAGCAGAGATCAAAATAAAGTAAGTTTACTGTCAGGAGGCTGAAATTTGCTTGAGAGGCAGTCTCACCTCCATTCGAAAATACCTAGGGAGGTTCTGCAAATGGAGATAGATTAAAATCACTAGACTGCACAATTATGTATGTATGTTTATAAAGAGGAGCTAATCTAACCCCAGATAAAAGCTCTCAAGGGGGGTTATTTAAACAATTGGCTTCATGTATATATTTGAAAAGAAAATGCTTTTCTTCTGGTTTCTTCAGATGGAGAACATTTAAGCATCAGATATTGACTTGTGGGGCAAAAAACCAGATCACTCATGAGAGCTCTGCTACATGACTGATCTGTTTTGAACTGTTTTAGCAAACAGACAGAATGCTTTTATGGTCAGCCATCAACTAACAAGACTTTTAAATCAATTATTTAGGTATCAAACACTACCTTGGCACAACTGTTACCTTCTAGCAATGACTTTCTAAGTAGATTGTACTCCAGAGAGTAATCAAAGTGTCTATCTGCTGTTAACATGATTTATGCTTCAAGTGTTGTGCATAACTTCAACAATAATATTTGCATATCCAATTCTAACTATTTACAAGTGAAGCTTTTTAGTAATTTTTAGTTACTTTTGCTTACATGGTGTGTAACATGGTTAGCACAGACTACATTTTAGTGGATGGGGCTAGTTGCTACAATACGGATGCTTTCTTGAACAGACTGTATGCAATTGAGGCGAGTTTCATGCATAAATTCATGTTTAGATGTTAAATGCTTACTTTTGTCTAGAGACTGAGGTGATCACATGTATAAATATTTGTAGACTCTTTCCTTAAGTGAACGTTTAGTTCTAAAGTGTAAGGCTAGACTAGAAGTTACTAATAGGCTAGGGTTTTTTGAAGAGATACCAGTAAGCTGAACAATCTATTATTTTACCTTGGTTTCAATGCATTTGAGATACTTGTTGTCATTTTTTAGCACATGTATATTAATATTTTAGGGTGGTTTTCTTAATTGGCTTATTTTATATTCATGTTTGAGTCTGAATGAAGAGTATTTGTGAGCTCTGGCTTTTCTCAATGTCCTTTTAAAGAAACAGGTTATTCTAATGTTGAGGGAGGCTAATTCTATAGACTCTGTACCTTCCATATATGAAGAACTCAAGAGTACCAGAAGGATTCTTGCAAGTTATCCTATATCTTCTTTCAACTGCCTTCTGCTAGAGAAAGAGCTTGTGATGAGAGAGGAGACTTTGCAATTACTACACGTCTCTGTTAATCATCCGTGATTATGTCTTATTTGGCTCACTGAAGATCTTTTTCTTAGCCCTGGTCAGCATGGAGAAAGTGTTGTCTCCAACATCTCTTCCTTTTGCATACATTCCTCTAATGTCACAAGGTAGTATCCTTCTGAGGATGTTACCTGGCAGAGGATTTCAAACATATCCTCATAAAATAAAATCTTCCACTTCCAATTCTCACTAGAGACTCTCCACTGGGAGAGGAGTGCTCTAGAAATAGCTGTTCCAGGAGAAGTACCTTCTACATTTTAATCACCAACCAAGTACAAAGTCATAGAATGATAAATCATGGTTAGAAGGGGTCTCTGGAGCTCACCTAGTCTAGCCTCCAGCTCAAAGAGGGCTACTGCCAACAGTAGATCCAGTTAACTGTGGCTTTGCCTTGATGAGTCTTGCAAACCTCCAAAGGTAGAGATTCTGCAACCTCTCTGAGCAAAGTAGCGCTTCAGTATGGTCATTTTGCTCTTGGGCGGGTGGTTCAGCTAATGATCAGCTGACATTTCATGAGCACCCAGTTCTAGGCAGAAGGAGGAATTAATCTCTTAAACTGTAAGACCTACACTGTAAGTCAAAACACTTTCCATAAGTAGGCATGCTGAAGGAAACGGAAAGGGGAAGTTCCATACTGGTTTCCTTTAATCACTTTAAAACTCAGCAGAGGAATTTGAAAATCAATTATATAGACATGACTGCAAGCCAGCATGGCTCTTCTGGAAGCAGCAGAATTTCTTCTCCTCATTTTGCTGATCATGTCATGAGGAATCTGAAGCAGCAATCTGAACAAACTGGAGCTTAGGCAATGTTTTATCAGCAAAACAGTTATGGATTTGTGTTTAACAGTGTATCGACCACGTATTTTAGCACAGTTGGCAGTTTTATCCTTTAATCTGCTTGTAAACCCTTTTCATTGGCTTGTAAGATAGGCTTTCTCAAAATATGTAAACTGCAGACGGGATTGTGTGTAATGTTATACTGAGGTGAGCATGTCTTGTGGTTAATATGATGCCATTTCTTCATATTCGGACTATGGAAACAGTTTGATAACTAATGTAGTTATTGATTTAAATAAAAAGAAAGGGCAAGAACAAAGTCAAGACTAGGTCAAGCTGGACTGAGCTAGATACCATACTAGTTGGTTTGAATATATATTTAAAAGTTGGAGTGAACCAACAAAGTCTTGGGGCAAGGAAGTGTACTTGATGGTATTCCTTTCAGAAGTAATTCCTGATTTGTGCTAGAAATAAGACTAAGTACACAGAAATATCAGTGATAGAGATCCTTTGAGATACACTTTTCTTGTTGTGCATAGAAACTCATAGTCTTTCAACTAATTTCCAGTGGAAATTTTGTGTCCCTTTTCCAAGCAAGTGTCTTTTAATTTCAACAATGATCAGATGTTTTAAGTTGCAACTCTTATGTTTATGGAATATGACTGCAAATTTACAGTACTTTTTACAATAACACAGCAAGATTTTGTATCTAGTTGTCAGGAGTTTTGCCCACCTGATAGATGCGTGCCTGAGGGCAGGTCTTCCTTCATGCACCACTTTCCTGGTGAGCCCTGCAGTATAGATCTGCTTATTCAGAGATGGACTTCTCCCTACTGCAGTTGAATTTGCAGGTTGCCTTGAGCATTAAGCAGTTTGAAATGTGTTCTCACATTTTAATAGCAGCGAGTTCCTGCCCTTCCAGGGTTGGCTGATAATAAAGTTACTGTGTAGAAATGAAGACAAATGAAGAGGACAAATGAAGTGCTGCTGAAAAGCTACATTGTGACAAGCAATATGGAGGAATAAAACATTTCCAGGGCTTTCCTTTGTGCTGCATTATGTGAAATGAATGAGAAACGGTTTCTTTGTTCAGTCAAGATTTTTGTTATGAGGCAGCTAGGTCACCAAGGTTGGCTTATATTGAAAACCAGAGGGGAATATTGCTGAATCCTCATTGCTAGCCGAAAGCAGGAGTGAGTGAACAGTAGTTCATTCACAACAGAAACATGAGATGGCACAGAACACAAGCTTTCTGTTTTATGAGAAAACCTAGGTAGAGGACTTTGTGTTCTCATTATGAATAGGCGTTGTGCTTGATTGTATGTAGAGTCATAGATAGTTCAGGTCTCAAAGCTGTATTGGTATCATTAAGCAGTGGCCCTCCCATACAATCCATGCCAACCCTGTAGTACTTGCATCCCTTTATTACATTGAAAAGTAATGACAGAGAAATCTTGTGTTTCTTTCCGTCTCTGTTTCCTCCCTCTAATGGGTTAAACTTTTTCTGTCTTTGTAAGAAATGAATCAATACAAATGGCTGAAACTCCTTGAAATGTACATCATGGGTTTTTTCAGTTAAAAGTTTTTTTTGATGACAACGCTTAAGGTCTGTTAAGTAGTTAAGAATCCTAACCTTCCCCTAAGGTAGGTAAGTAATTGTCTCTCCATTTACAGCTAGTTAAACTGCAGCAAAGAGATAAAGTAGCTTGTCAAAAGCAACACAGCATCAGTGCCAGAGAGGAACCTTGGACTCACAAGTTCCTAATGCGCATTGGAGCGTATTTTGAATAACTGAGCTGCTGCATCCTGACATAATAATATGCACATGTGATTTGCATGTAGCTGTACAGGTGAACAAGAATGCTGTTTTCTGTATTTCTTGACTGTTTCCTCATGCCAGTCATTTAACCAGCACCATTTGCTACTATTTTTGTTAGTCCATTGTGTATTTTTTCAGGTTTTCTGAGTTCTTTGTCACTGATACACTGAGAATGTCATAAATTGCTAACAAAAGGGCAAGAGTCAAATTCAGTAAATCCCTTATTGAGGCCTTTTCTCCAGAAAAGGAGAGATCTCTGCATCGTGTACCAAAGACTAGTTGATTGCTTGGTACTATAAATCAAACCTGTGATGGAATGGGTAAGGAAATTCTTCAAAGGGTTGAAACAGTGATTTGCTTTCCTTGGTAGGGCTCCTCTTCAATATGTTCATTTACTCCTTTTCAGATTGTCTCCATTGATCATTATACAATGCTTTGTTTCCTTTTCTCTTTTACTATTTGAAAGTTACTTTGTTTTCTGCAAACAGGGCAAAATATTTTGTGCATAAAGAGCAGTGTGGAGTATTACCTCTCTGTGTTTAGAATATGGAAACAAATCTAAACAACGAAGTGTGCAAAATTTAAAAGAAAAAACACTGTGCATGTATGTAAGCACATAAATACATGTGCAGATATAAGTAAAGTCACATACATATTTATGAACATGTTGACTCGTGTACATCCACACTTAATTTTTTCTTTTATCAGAGGGGAAAAAAATGGTGTGAGATGAGGTTGACATTGTGTGATAGATCTAGAAAGAAAGGGGTACTTGTTCTATGTGTTGAATGCTGGCCAGTGAAGATAGGACAATGAGAGATATATGATCCTTGATGTAACTTTGGTTCTTGCATTAAAGATAAGGCATGGAGCATTGCTGTTGGTCCGGACAACTCATGAGTAACACTGGTTGAGCCCTGCTAGCTAGCCCAGCCATGTATGGCATAGCAGAAGGCAAAGCTTTTTATCTCCCACCTGTTCAGGACTGCACACTTCTTCATAGACCCAAGAATAGGATAAACCTTACAGGGATGTAAGTGAAATTCTTATACCTCTCTCCCCTCTGATTCCATGGTCAAAGTCACAGCTTAATCATCTCTTAGATGTGTAATGTGAGAGTTATTCAACACTAAAAGTTAAAAAATCCATACTTCAATGCCATTCTTGTGACATCTGCTGCCCATCAGACACTGTATTCAGTGGATTGTACAGTGAAATTCTGGTCTCATACACAGATGCTAAATCACTTTTCACTAAGCTAAGCAATCTCTGGAGTGGGAGATAGAAGAGTTTAAAATGCATGTCGTGGTTTCATAAAAGTATCCTTTTGAAACTGTGAAAGTCTACAGCCTGGCAGAATGTCATTTCTCAGTGAAAAATTAACAGTTGGGCATGATCCTCCCAAAAGTACCTTAGGGGCTTTTTAGCCTGGTACCTGATTTTTGCACCTCCTCTAAAAGATGGCACTCCCAGCCCTTGGTATCACACTTGTTTGTCTGCTCAGTCCTGACTCTGAGGTAAGACTGCCATCTATTGAATCCCCGACATCATCTCCTGCAAAATTTAGCTTTCCATCCAAATGCTGACCAATTCCAGTCCTGCCTTGTTTATGAGACCTGACAAGATTGGAACCCTCTCTGGCATGCCTACAGGCTAAGTCACCTTGCAAGCAGACATCAAAGTGTCAGAAAGCAGCAGCTGAGCAAGAGCTCTCACCTTGCTGCATTGATTCCTTTTACACTGAAAGAAGCCATTACAGATGCATCTTTCCAGAGTTTGGTTGTCAGATGCATTTTTCCAGGGCTTGTCAAATTGAGTAGGATGCAGCTGTCTTCTGTCAAAGAGAATTTCAGGCACTTGAGGATAATAGAAAGAAAGAGACAAGAATAACTTTCAGAAAACACCAAATTGGAACGTGATTAAGAAGGAAAAAAACTTCAGCTCATCGATTCCTCTCAGTGGTTTCTTTCTGCTTTCATTTATATGCAGGAATATTATCTAGTGTAATAAGAATCATACCCTGCACAGTAGTAGCAGAAATTTTTAAAAGCACTGGCAGTATGCAATTTTCAAATGCCTCCTCCCTAGACACCACTTCACTTCAATAGTTTGATAATGTGGAAATCCCATAAGCGCAACACTTGTCATTTATTCTTTTGTGTTTCAAGATGTGTTTTGTGATTAAGAGCCTGCTCCAAGGCCCATGGAGATCGTCTGTTGAATGCAGTGGGCTTTAAATCGGACTCTCCCATTTAAAGAAGAACCCAAGTTAATTTGAACCCATGTGGCTCCATGCTCTTTCCTGGATGCCAGTGCAGGAAAGCTATAGCAATTGACCTAAGCAAAGTTGAGGGGCCTTGAACACTATTGCTGAAGCATTCTTTGTTAGGCTTCGGGGACTTCTCTTACACAGTCAAGAAGCACATTTTCTGGCAGATGTTGAGGCAGCTGGCCAGCTGTAGACACACAAGGATCACTACTAACCTAGCACCTGGTAAGTTTTCAGGCATTCCCTCGCCATGCACCGGGCAAGCCAAAGGTGCCTGGTTAAAAGCCTCATTTCACTTGACATCTTTTGCATATCTGTCTAGAGGACCTCATGTCTCTTGGGCTCCTTCACTGTAAGGCTTTCCTTCTTTAGCAGTTTTCCTTGGAATATCTCCTGTGCATGATCATTTTCAGTGGTATCTTCTCTTTTAAGGAAGAACCTAAGTATCATGCACTGCAGGATGGAACTAAGCATTGATGCCATCTAAGCTTAAGTTGTGGATCCCCAGAATATTAAGGGCTCTCATATTATATTGCCTTTAATGAAAATGCATTCAGCTCTGCCAACTGAGAAATAAGGTAAATCACAGCCCCAGTTTTCCCTCTTTGCTCTCCCAGGAACTGATGTAAGTTATTGTGAGCACTGCGTCCCAAAGGGTGGTACATTTCCCTTCAGTGATAAAGCAGCAAAACTGCCTGTGCTTGCGGATCCTTCCCTTTGGGTTTAGAAAGGATAATGCTTTCCTATTCAGGCACCATAAATGAGATAACCTATCAGCATCAGAAAACAATGGAAAAAGGAAGGAACAAAGGTTAACATAAATCTTATGCTAGCTTGGCATTGCCTGGGCATTGGGAATCCACTGTCCCCTGCTCACTTTCTACAGCATGAAGAGCAGAGGCCTCATCTTGTTCTGCACATAGTAGTCAGTTGTGGCACTTACCCTGAAGCTGTATGAGCAATGAACTCCTAATGGAGCCTGAAATGCTCAGCCATTGTAATGTGCAATATAAAAGATGGAAATGTCCTCATCCCTGTTAAGGAGATAAATTGAATGGGCAAGAAACAAGAACAAAAGGTTTTGGAGTAGATGGAGCAAATGAGACATTTTGCCACAAAAAATAGCATATATTGGGTGAACATATTGCTCAAAAGGGTATGTTAAAGCATATGACTGCTCATGTGTGGACCTGTATGCTCCTGTGTTCTTTCTGTTGGTGTTCTTGTCACCTGCTTTTCTCACTATGCAAAGGCAAACGTGAGCATCACCCAGCCTAATCCTGCACAGTGGTCCCATACGAGGCCTTTCAGCACAGTAAAAGTACTTGTGCAATAACCTCTGTCTGAACTGCATCTCATGGGGTTATGACTGACAGAAAATGCCATCAAAACTGAAACATGCTTTTCTTCCTTGCAAAATCTCAATTTTCTCTGTTTACCAGTCATCCCTGGGGCTTTTCATTCAGACACCAATTAACTTGTCCCCAAGTGCCAGGCACCCAGAGAATTATGATGGACTAAGAGCTCATTGTGTACTGCAAATGGCAGCATCTTGTCTATGGCTTGACTTCCAAGTCTACAGATCTGATTTCCCTGAGCACATTGGGAAAAAACTAGGAAGTGTACTTGGGCATTTACAAAAATAAATTCCCCCACTCTGTGTGTGAAGTATTAGCCAGGAAAAAAAACCTAACTAGTTAATGTAGGTTTTTTATTCCTCCTGGAGCAAGTATGAATATGGATCATCATTTGTTTATGCTGGACAAAGAATTTACATAACTTTAATAGGGCTTTCTATTAGTTTGTGACAAATAATGAAATACCAATATATTCATTATTCCAAACCCATTAAAGCTGTCAACTTTGCAAATGATTGATAAAATGCTTTGATTCAGACACATTTTACCCCTTACCACAACCACCGCTTCATGTATGAGGCACAGCATTCTCACCAATGTCTCATCAGGGATAAGTAATTGGCCAATTAAATCATAGGCCATGATATCTTGTAGAGTGGAGTTAAATCAGTGATAGTCTAGCTCTGAACAATTTGAATCTTAATGTAGGATAAATAAAGCTCTCTCCCTTGCAGTTGCTTTCATGTGGAGTCCTCTGGTTTGAATAATGAAAAACCTGAATTTGTCAGTCAGGTAGGGTTAGACCTCTTGTCCTGGTTTTGGCTGGGATAGAGTTAATTTTCTTCCTAGCAGCAGGCATAGTGCTGTGTTTTGGATTTAGTCGGAGAAGAATGTTGATAACACGCTGATGTTTTTAGTTGTTGCTGAGTACTGCTTATGCTAGTCAAGGACTTTTCAGCTTCCCATGCTCTGCCAGGTACACAAGAACCTGGGAGGGGGCGCAGCCAGAATAGTTGACCCAAACTGACCAAAGGGCTATTCCATACCATATGACGTCATGCTCAGTACATAAACTGGGGGGGGTTGGCCGGGGAGCAGCGATCGCTGCTCGGGGACTGTCTGGGTATCGGTTGGCGGGTGGTGAGCAATTGCATTGTGCAATCACTTGCTTTGTATATTGTTATTATTATTATCATTATTGTATTGTTATTATTATCATTACTATTTTACTTTATTTCAATTATTAAACTGTTCTTATCTCAAGCCAGGAGTGTTTCTCATTCTTACTCCTCCAATTCTCTCCCCCATCCCATCGGGGTAGGGGGAGTGAGCGAGCGGCTGTGTGGTGCTTAGTTGCTGGCTAGGGCTAAACCACGACACCTCTTTACTCTCATAGATGTGTTGCAGGACTGGGCTCCACCTCTACATTTGTTACTGGAAAGGCATTACCAGCTTGGTTGTTAAAATAATGCCTTTTTTATGGCTGAATCCTGACATCTTGATAGCAGGAAGAATTTTGTCAGTAAGAGGACTGCAAGGTTTGATTTTGGAGTTTTCACAGATTACCTTCCCCCAGTAGTTTCAGCTTCTCAGTGGTAATAGTTGAACTAATATTAGTATTCCAGTAGTGTCTAGGGGATTTGAGCTTACCAGAGCCCCATTGTGTCACAGCCACTGCATAAACCCATAGTGGGGAAAAGTCCCAATCCTGCAGAGACTACAGTATAAACAGGCAAGACGATATGTAGCAAAAAGGAAGTGGTATCTCTCTTTTTCAGATGGGGTATCACTATTCATGTGGGATAACAGAACAGTAACAGGTTTCAGAAGTGTGGAGAAATAAAGCATTTTGCAAATGTCAAAAAGAAAATCTCTGTCAGAGTTGGGAGTGAGCCTAGCTTTCTTGAGTCCCAATACACTATTCTGATAAAAAGATAATCCTCCTCCTTTGTGATTTCTAAACAAAATTTAAGCATACCTCTGATAGGCTGGAAATGAAGTAGCATTCTTCTGGTAGGCAAAAAAAAGCATTGTGCTGTGTGGGTAACATGCAAAAAGTGGGGAGAGATCATAAAAGTAAATTAGTTTGTCTTTTTTCCCCTCTTAATAAGCTATAGATGTCTCAGCAACACCACTAAAAATGTAAGAGTTGTTTCTATTTTGATGCAGAGCACCACCTCATACTTGGAATATCTCTTTTTAGCACTCAAGTTTAGCCTGGATGCTTGGATAAGTAGGAACAAAACAGGTGAAGTGTGTCTTTGAGTGCCTAGTGACAAAAGTTATATATGCGACCCAGGTTTGGTGCTTACACTCCTGGATCACTTTTCTGCATTCCTCTGCTGGCAATGGTTGTCCCCCCAACTCAGGACTGAATGTTTTCAGGAAAGTCCCTCCCTGAAATATGCAATGAATGCTGATTTTTAAATTGAGCCCATGCACAGATATTTTTCCACGCAGAGACAGGGACTGCAGAAGGGGACTTAAAAAAGCACAGTTAAACCCATAAGTTCCCTTAAAATAACTAAATTCCTTTGTGTTTTTCAAGAAGCTTCTCTGCTGATAAAACATGGCTTATCTATTCCTAACCCATCCCTTGGGTACAAGTCAGAAAACACATTTGCAGAAGCAGCGGTAGGACCATGGAAAGCCCTGCCTTGGGTTACATTCTCCACTGAATCCATGGAGCTGCCACCCAGCTTCCAGTAGTGGAGAATTTTGTCTGATGTCTCATGGCAGTTGCAGGGGCAGATGAGGAGGGCAGTAATGCTGCTTCTGCTCCACTAGAAAGATTTCCTGATGGCAAAAGCAAAAAGTCAGCTTTGATTGTGGTAGGGTTTTTCCCAGCCCAGCATGGAAAAATGCATTGTTGAACAATTCTTTTTGGTGCTCTGTGAACTTCTTGTAGGTGGATCATGTGCCCGTATGTTGAGGAAGGAACAGACTTGGCCTTTCACACCACATCAGAAGAGGTTGATTGCTTTTTTGGAGGGAATGTGCCCAGACACCATCAGGGGATAAGTAGTAACCAGCTGGTGAGAGGTATTTAGACCAGAGACACATTTGGAGATTAAGTTTTGACTGTTGCACTGATGGCCTTCAGCCTCGTTGCCTTAATGGGGCAGACTTGGCAGCACAGAGGAGTAGGAACACCTGTCTGTTGGCTTCCCCAGCTCTGGCTTGAACACCGTATCATTTGAGATGCTGGACATCTGCTGCTAGATGTTGCTCTTGTGAGCACTTGCATACATTTTCAAATAGTTGCTGATGAGATAAATGCAAAATTCAGTTGGAGCAGGGTGTCAGGAAGCAAAAACTGAAGGTGAGCACCTTTGCTTCTGGAGTGATCAGTAGCTTATTTAGAAAAAGCTGCAGAACAGTAGTGAAATGGGTCTCAGCTGTGCTGCATGCTAGGCTTGTGCAGAATCTGAAAACAAGATGCAAAAAGCACCTGCATTTAATCAGTCTGGGGAGAGTTGAGCTTTATCAGGACTTCTGATCAACGGCTGGTGCCTAACAACACCCAGGGAGGCACTGGGACTTGTTATGTCACCGGCAAGATATAACTGTTATTAATTTAATGCTCTTTAGATTGTTTAATTTGGAAATTCAGATTTAATCAAATGTCAAACTCACTGTCCAAATTCCTAAATTAAACATGAATTGCTTGGGAGATTTTCCAGAACTGCTGTTTGTTGCATCAACCCCACTGTCACTTTTATTGGTTGTAGAAGCAACCATTTTGCAACAAGCTAATTTGGCCCTTGCTGCAGGAGACAGAATAGCTGCCTTGAGACATTCTGAGCCCATTTTCTGTAAGAACCTGCGATTTTTAATAACATCATCAAAGTCATTTTGATGGAGGCTGAGCGGGAGTGGAATAAAAACCAACAAAAGGAAGGTTAATTCCCATTCTCATTATGGCATTCATTTGGTCTCCGTATCTTGCTAGTTGTCTGCTTAATGACTGTCGTCTCCTCGATCCTCCCAAGGGTATTCATGTTTGTCTGCTTTTATAAGAAATGAGTCATCTAGGTTGGGCATCTTCATTGCATGAAAGCATCTACAAAGATCTAAATGTAAACACTAGAGCTTTGTTTGCTGGTTAAAATCATGCTGTGGGATTCAACTCTGCAAACGCTGTGCTATCTGAAGCTGCTTTGTTAACAGCATTGTGAAAAAGGGAAAGACCAGGTTTAGAAAGTAAATCTGTATGGTTATTTGTTAACAGATGAAGCTCTGGAGCAACTTTTTTATTTGATCTGTACTGGAATTTTTGGTACAGTGTTGTACGTGTCTGAATGCTACATCACTGCGGTCTGGTTCCTTGTTAACAGCAGGGCTTGTGTGAGTTGTGCGCTGCTGAAAAGCTTGTCCCTCTTCTGTGTGTGGACGGTTCACAACTGAAATACAGGTGCATCTGTGTTTTATCCACTTCCCTCCACTGGCACTTCATAGTGGCATTGAGTATGGGCTGTGGGACAGCAGCTGTTCTGGATTAGAGTACGAATGCCATGTGTCTCTCCCTATCCCCTGAAGAGCTGCAGTATTTGGAGCAAGGGCTTTGCATGAGCCCGTTTTCGTTGCATAAATGCATACATTATCACAACAATTTTCTGGACAGCCTGGTTGCTGATCTTTTGTAAAACCAGAACAACTGAAACAGTTTTATTTCATACTTTTCTTAAGCTAATTGAAAACATAATTTAGTCCTTAATGGGATATAAAAATGAAATGGTCATTAAGTTCAGTCTTTTAAAGTAGCAAGTGACATTGTGCTAAGTCCAGAAGGGCTTACAGAAACACACTCTGCTGCTCCTCCCTTCCCAGGATCACAAACAATGCAAAACCACTTGCTCCATAAATAGACTTAGGAAATACCACTGGCACTTAGATTTTTATTGAATTTTTGCCTACCTATTCCCCCTTTTTTAGCCTCTTTGTTAGATAGTATTCAACAGATTATCTTTCAGCTTTTCTTAATAAAACCAGCCAGGTATAGTACACTTAATCTGTTCTTGGAGGTACTGGAAGAAAGGCAGTTACAATTGTGTTGTGTTAGTGCAGGATGGATTTTCAATATGGTCCTAAATTTTGGCCTGACCCAGGTACTCTTTAGAGAGAACACCAAGACTCTCGTCTCCTGCATCTATTCAGAGAGATTGTTGGTGGTACCAAAAAACATGTATTCTGGTCTGTGTAAAAAGAGGTGAATATTCACTCCAGCACTCTAGAGAGATACTTGGGATGCTTCATTGTAGCTGTTGTAGCAGTTGGGTATGGATGGGACTCTTAGCCTTGTCAGATCTATCGCAGCAGGATGTGACTGAAAATTTTGCAGTCTAGACCAGTAAAAGCATGTGTGTTTGTGTGTAAGATGTGACTTCTCTGGGCTCAGCTGAGCTGTTGAACAGTTTCAGAAGCCAGCAGACAGCTGCTGTTTACCTTCTCCTCACGTGCTTTGTCATTTTTGACCTGTTACATTAATTTTATTTCAGCCCCGTTGCCACCCAAATGCGACTCAGGCTGGTCACTGGCACCTGCAGTATGTGGAGCAGGAAGGAAGGGAAAGGAGGAGGGAGAAAGAGAGAGGAAAAAGAGCTGGCAGTGTGGTCAAAACCAGATGGTATAGGAGGATATTTGGGGGATGATATCTTGCTTCTGAGAATATTTTATACCCTTGCTATTCTGTTTTTTTGAGTTAAGAGTCTGCAGTTAATATTGCTTTGTCGCTAATGGGTAACAGCTAAAATGTGTTCTTCCTAAGGATGTAGAAAGCTGTGTCCCAACAAAAGTGTGAAGCGATGTGTCGGAAAAGTAAAGTGACATACTGAGTCCTGAGCAAGACTTTCCTTGTTTCCTGAAGGGTAATGAAATCTGAAAAACAGAGAAAGCTGTTTTGGTTTAATATTTCTTGCTTTAATGTGAGTCTGGTAAAGGGCAGTATGGGTATACTGTGAAGTGGATGTACAGAATGGGTAATTTAATTTTGTTGCTGTTGTAATCTGCTGGGCATTTTTCCAAAACAAGAGTAGGGAGTAACTGGCATATTTCATTACAACTGCCCAGATGACTAGGAGGAGATTAAGCCTTTAATTACAAGATGGAGCATCCTGAGCCAGCATTACAGCTTGTGGCTGAAGCCACAGCCAATCCTACAAAAACTTGGAGGGTGTCAAATAGATCACCTGTATGTACCTGGTAAAGACTTTCTGTCTTGCCTACTCAAATATTAATTTTATTGAAATGATACATATATATGTTTTAAGAGGATTAATATTTTCCATGAACTGGAATAATTCCCATGAGTCCGGTCTCCTAACCACGTGGCATTGAAACAAACTGACAGCCAGTTCTTTTCCTCTGTGTTTGCATATCAGCAGCATAATTTTTAATAGATGCTACCCTGTGTGTATAGGACCTTTAAACACCATAGTTAAACCTCTTGTCTCCTTTTTGACTTTTCCCTTCAAATTTGCAAGGCTGGTTGCCATCAGCAGTTGTGAATGATTAACATTCTTGCTGATTTTGCTTGCCATCAGACTGTCAAGCTAGGAGATGACATGCAATACTCATGTTAAAGTGGCAGAGAAAATATTTTTTTGTATTTTTTCCTTGTTGTAAAATGGGTAGAAAGCTGAAGGGGATGAACATCACGAGTACCAAGAAGGGTTGTCTTTTGAGAGTATTTCATTAAGCAAACCTGTATGAGTGAATGGATTTCTGTTTTACTCAGAACATTTTGAGTAATGATCTTTCATTTGAATATTTCGGGTTTTAGGGAGCTCCTTCAACTCCATTTGGCTCTAATGGGAGAGAGCTCAACTTATTACAGGAAGAGAGCCCTATAATTGCTCCTTTATGCACAAGACTTAATTAAATTTGGGATCTGTCTGTTGATGGTGTTTTATTTGGTAAAATATGCTGGAATAGTAGCCAGAGCAGAGCGATAAAATTTATTCTACTAGTTCATATCCATATGTTGAACATTGGCATGGAAAGCTGTATTTTGCCACTGTCAGATGGTCTGCCGGCAAAATGAATGAGATGAGCATTCACTGGCATAATGCTTGGTTACTGCAGACAGTAGCTAGCTATGAAGAACAGCCATTCTGTCTCAGCTCTGTAAAGTTGTAAAACGTGGGTCATTTTGTTATTCAGATACCTTAAGACCTGGATTGTGATCATTGATGCTGAATGATCAATTAGCTCCTATCTCCATCCAGGAAGTCTCAAAGCAGCTTGCCACCGTGGTAGAGCAGTGCTCCCAGGCTGTGCTGCGTGAGAATTAGCGTAGCCTAATGCTCTAGGTGTAAAGCAGTCATTTGGATCCAGCAAACCCTTCTAGTAGCAGGACATTGTTGGGAAATTTCTTGCTCTCCATCTTTGGGAATCCTAGAAGATGGATGGCAAAACAGGGGCTGAGAAAATTAGATATAAGGGTGCTTAAAGGCACCAGAGCTATGTGAATAGCTTTATTGGCTCAGAAAACCTGACCTTGTCTCCTGCGTTAGGTTATGGGCTTGTATATTTGGAAAGGGGGGAGTTAACTGCAGTTTAACCAGAGAGTTAATTTTCACATAACAAGTCTGGCCCATTTGCAAATTACTATGTTTTTCTGAGACATGAGGAAAACATATCAAATAAACAACACTCAGTATTCAGAGTGGCCAAGGAACAACGGAAGTGTTCTTAAAGAGCTCATGTTATGTATTATAATCAGCTGCAATGGTATTAAAGAAAATGTCCTTTTTTCCCTGTTTTCATATTCTTCCAATCAATGCTGAAAGATTAAAAAAAATCACAGTTTCAAGTGGGTTTATGTTCACGGTATTTAATTTAGGGCACAAATCAATGCAAGTCAGGAAGAATGGCACAGAAAAGTTGAGTTGCTTTGCTAATACACTATTCAGTGGCCTGGGATGATTTTTCATTCTTGCTACACATGTAGGCATCAATATGACTCTGTGTGAGTAGAAAAGGATCCATTTTTGTGCAGCGTAAGGATCGTGGTTCTGGTGGTATGAAAGCCGGAGCTGGCATTCTTTAAACCTGCCAGTATGAATAAGTTTGAAGGATTTCTCCATGGTTTTAGTAGAGCAACATGGGGTTCCACTGAACTTCTCTACAGCATCAGGAAAGTCAATGTGCTTGATGCCTTTGGTAAACCACATTAAAAAAAAGACAGTGGGAAAATTAGTTCCCTTATTAGTGAAACTTAGCTTGTGCAAACTATAATTCGTGCAGGGTGTAGGCATCCAGGTCCTCTTGTGCAGTTTAGCAGCACCTTGACTTTACTAAAGCTCTGATCGTGTAAACCAGTTTCATACTCCCACACTAGGAGCAGTATGCATTAAAAGTAGCATTGAAAATAGCCTTCAAATAGGATTATTTTTAAAAAAACATGGACTCTATACATTTTACTTGCGTGTGTCTGCCTTTGGTTGGCATGAGGTGGCCTCTTCCCGAGGAAGGGCTCTAAGAAGGGAGCGATAGTGAGGGTTTATTTAGTCACTGAAGTGTGTTTGTCTAGGAGAGCAAGAACTAAGTGCAGGTACGTCAGCTGTAGTTGAATGACTGAAATGTTGGTGACCATCAGGAAAAACTAAAAAAGTATATGAAATTCTACTTTAATGGGGTTATTTAAAAAAAAAAAAAAAACCCACAATGTCCCATGAGTGCCCAGTTTTAGACATTGCTACTCAGAAATCCTGAGGGAGACACAAAATTTTATAGAGCAGCCTCTTTCATGGGGAAAGTGCAATACAGCACAAGCAAGCAACAGCCTGGTGAATTGATCCTCTTCAGCATCTCAGTTCAGGCAATCCTGCTGCTATGTCAGTGGGATTTTTCTGCAACTCAGTTGTCACTTAATGAGGAAAGAGAGTATTTGCAAAAGTGAAAATATCCCTGCTAGCTTCTTTGGAAAGAGTTTTATCTTTTTGACAGCTTTTAAGTTGACATTGGGGAAGTCGGTAAACTAGCATTTCGATATGTAGAGGTCAAGGGTAATTATTACACAGAGTGGCCAGCAGAGAAAATCCAGGCCTTTTAGCAGTGGATTCATGCCACAGCAAGTTATGATCAGGCAGTTAAATAGCCAGGTTATTTGTATCATCCATGTGGTACTGCTGGGCTATTAACTGTTCCTCCTAGCATCCTCCACAAAAATGTTTTTGAGAGTTTATATTTAATTGCATATCTGTCCTGAGGCCCGGTTGTCTTCTCCTTGTCTTAGTGGCTTAGCAAGGATACCAAGAGCTGCAGGCTAGGGCATATTGCTTTAGCATAAGAAATCCAAAGACTTGGTTAAAGTAGCTCTTTCCATTATTTGTTTTTATGTATTCTGCTTTGCATCCTTTGAACATGACAGGAATTTCCTCCCTGCCCCCCCAATAGTAGTGTACATTGTAAGCACCGTATATGTCCCTTGGCTATGGCTAAAAAATAGAGAAGAGTTGTAGCTATGCCTTAGCCAGCAGCAGCAGTCACTGCATGCTGCGTCGGCTGCTCAGCAGGCTCTGCAGCTCCCTGCTCAGTAGCTAGTACAATTACCTTAGTTTATTTATGGTTATGGTGTTACATAAGGAGTAAATCTGGGGAAAATTTCCATTTTAACGGTACACCTGGAAGTGTCAGTCATTGCACAAGCTCAACCACCTTACCTCTTGTTGATACAGAAGCTGAAATACCACCTATTCCAACCCTGCTATAAACCTCCTTCTTGGCCATGCTTCTGTCATCACCTCACATCTGGGTATTTAGTGATCAGCCCCACTGAAAAAGCAAGCCAGCCAGCAAGAGGGTACATCTGCACTAGTGTTTTAGTTCGGCTTACAAATGTGCTTTTGAAGTGTACCCCTCCAGTTGTCTGCACGTCTTAACGCTTTGGTTCACAGCGGTCCTGGTGCTTATGAACTGCGTTCCTTTTGGATGAAATTAAACCAGAAGATGCACCTCGCATATCCAACTGCTAGTTCTTATTCAATCCATGGGAGGCTAAAGTAAAGTTAGTCCCAAGTAAGCCGCCCTGAAACATATACGGTGTGGTTGCTAGGCCCTTAGCACCGCTGTTTGTCATACAAAACCATTCCTATCGGGCCACACTACTTGCTCAATAGACAAGGCGGGACTACCATGCTGCATAGAGCAGCTCACTCCCTGGAGTTCAGCTCAGGCCTTCATGCATCTCCACTCCTGCGTGGAGGACTCCATATTCAAAACCTACCTTGATGGAGACGGTGGTGGTGGTGGTGGTTTCAGCAGCCCCTAAGTGCTGACGCTTGGGGAGGGTGAGATCACCTTCTCAGACAGCAGTTGGGCAGCCTCTGGCCAGCCGCTGGCCAGGGAGGAATGCCTCCTTCATCCTACAGTAGCCGTGGTCCTTTGGAGTTGGGTGACTCCATGATTCATTTTCCTTCCTCACTGTTGCAAAGAAATGCCACCACCAGGACTCTGGATCTGTTAAGGGGTAGAAGAGCAATGAAAGTCTGCTTCATTTCACATGCTGTTAACTAAAAAGCGCTGAAGATGGTGTGGGATACAAATACTTTCTGAGTAGCAAAGTTTATTACTGCTATTATCTGAATGAAACAGAAGAAATTATTGTAGTTACATAGTTGATAAATGATCAACATCAAACACATTGTGTGGAGGCTGTGAAAGTTCAGAAGATGCCCCACAGCAGCTGAACAAAAGGTTAGATTTGCAGCTCATTCCCACCATGTGGGCTGGGTAGTAAGTAGTGTATTTCATCCTTTCATCCTTGCCAGGATGACTGTGTGGGCTTCTTTTCTTTCATGTTGTACCAGAAAACTGTCTCTGTGGTAGCCGCACAATACCAGCATTTTCAGCATTATATTACCATAACCAAAAATACTACTGAGTTGCTAGAAAAGTGCCAAATTAAATGTTTTAAATAACCATGGTGCCATTTGTCTGACAGATAACGTTTGATTTTCTGAAGAACCATACAGCATGCAGAATTAGGCGAGAGGAAATACACTGCATGGTTATTAATTCTTTAATACTTGAAACTACTTAGCAGTGAACATGTAGATCAAAGCTTTGCTTGAGAAGATTGAGCTTTGGAGACAGGAGATATCGGGAGCAGTCTGGAGCAATATAACAGGATCCTGTAGGATAAAAACCCGCTGATTACATTTCCATTAGTTTTAAAATCTCCTTTGTGTTCAGTTTAGACATCTTCATGGCTCTTATATTGCAGGAATGTAACCTGTTAAGCACTTCTTCTGTTTTCCCAAATTGACAGGCACTAGCTTTCCATTTTTAATAAATATACTTGGAATTTTGGTAGCCATCATTTAAGGAGAAAGTGAAGATATTCACTGATTTCTGATTGTTACCTTAGATTATGAAAGAGAGACATAAGTCGCAATAATCCTTTCTTCACTGAAACCATACCCATATTTCAGACAGGCCAGATTTTCATGACCTCAGTTGCTATAACTCATAAAATGGAAAAAGGAGAGATAATCTTGTATTCCTTGTTGTGATGTGCATTTAATTGTCTGGTTCATATTTGAAGTCCAAGCCTACCATAAGCAGATTTGCTATTGATTTCATTGGAAACAGAAATAGTATTTTATACCCCAAAATTATGTAAATCCAAAATCTGACCCTCCTGAAGTGAAGACAATTATACCAGGGACTTTGAAAGGGACAAAATTTGGCCTCAGGCTCCTCTAGATATACATGTAAGCTTTGGAAAATGAATTGGAGCACTACTTCAGTTCAATGACATGAAAAAAGAAAATAAAACATTAAGGATCATTTTCCTCTCTCAGTGGCTTTTTAGTATTTAATGTACTCAGCAATTTGATAGTATCAAATTTTCTGAGATGGTGTGCTAGTGTATATTACAATTTGGTGTTATTGAAAAGGATCAATTAAGCAAAATACTGATTCTTTCATTGCACAACCATCGTATTTCATTAGAATTCAAAGCGTTCCTCTTTGTGTAATTTTTAGTTATTGAAGAGCCTGAATTTCATCTCATGAAGCTGTAACTCAGTTGAAGCAAATTAAAGTCCCTACAAATCCTGTGTTAGTAAGAACAGAAACTGATCCAATGCATTCTTTATATTTCCTTGATGTATAATGTGTGTTTATTTCTATAATTAGCGCAAGTATAAAAGATAGCACAGATTAAGACAGTAAACACTCCTGTTTACAGAGCTTTGACTTTGACTCACTGGGAGGGGAATGCTGAGCACTGGCTTAGTTAAATACACAAGCCAAGGAGTAAATCGTCAGAACAGAAAAGCAGGTTTTAGGTGTTAATGCTACTTATGTTAATAGCCCTCCATTTGATACCAGAAAGTATATAAATGGTTATTTTACTATTGCTATTTTTGCCTTTTGGTACTAATCGGCAAAGCTGCAAGTAAGGAAAAGGTCACCAAAAGGTTAAATTCTTAGTGTTTGGGGTTTTTTTTCTTCTTAAATAAAACCCAGGTTTTTAGCTTCCTTCTCCCCCCCGGCCCCCCGCCCTTTTTTATCTACTTCCATCATTGCTAGTACCACTTACACCTTTGTGTCTGCTTGATTTGTCTTTAATGGGTACAAGCAATATTGGGGTGGATTTCCAGCATGTATAAAAATCAATGTGGCTCTATTGACTTCAGTAGACATACATTGATTTTGACCAAAGAAAGACCTGGTATTTTATTTTTATAGTGTCTTTTCTTCCAAAGAGATGCCTGAACCTTGTCTTTTTTTTTTTTTTCCCCCCCAGGTCTTACAAAAACGCATTTAACATTGCTAGATATCAAATGGCAGTTTCAAAACAGTGGGAGTAAATAACAATTAACAGAAGGTATAATATGCCATAACAGAAATGTAACTCTATCTTCTATGGCTAATTAGCGGTTGAAAGTCAGATTTTTACATTTATTCTGGGTGTGAATAGAGCAAGTCTTTGTAATTGAAGGTTGTCAAAAGAGGAGATTTTTAACAGCTAGCTTTCAATTTATAAGGTGAGTCATTTGTTAACTGGTTCATGGCTGCCACAATTTAGGGTGCACCTGAGTCTGTGGGTATCCAGCGAGCTGCCCTGTGTTTTAGCGTCTTGCCTCTCCCCTGGAGGCACCATCATGCTGGAGGCTGTTGTCTTGGCAATGAAGTGCTGCAAGGTATGTAGAATATATGACAGTGTATAGCAATTTGGATGCCTGGTGTGCATCACAGCCCACTGAACATGCCCTGAGGCATGTTGTGAAGCACCTTGGGGGGAAGGCTGAATGATTTTTACCTACCCAAAATGCACACCAGTGGTGCATCAGTCCGTGCCCTGCATCAGTTCATTGGTACTGAAGTACAAAACTCTTTTATGAAGAGGCGAATGTGTAAGATTAAAAATGAAGGGGTTTATATGTGGTAGGCTAGATTGCACCTTGAGGCATAGTGTGTGTCGGAGCAGAAAGAGAGCCTTCTGGCCAGCGGTAAGCAGGTGTGTTGAACTTTTCACAGGTGTGATCTGTGCTCCTCTGCTTTCCCCTCACTTCTGTTGGGCTGAAGGTGAGAGGGAACAATTGATCCCATACCTTTAACAATCAAGTGGAAAGAGGTCTAAATCTGCTAATTTTTCTGCCCTGTTTTGACCTTGAGTTCAATGTACTGTGATGCCATTCAGTGGAATGGTAGCATGTTAGCAGCAGCCCAATCATGTCGAAAGCATTGAGAGAAAAACTTCAGATGGTGCCGTCAGCTGGAATTGATGAAGTGGTACTCAGTGGTGCCCTGGCTATGTTCTCTTGAATTTTAGACATGTTTACTCAGTTCTTGTTCGTACTTCTTTGTTAGTATAGTGTTACAATTTGCATCCATTTAGTTGATGGCAAAGCAGTTGTCACCGATGTAGTTTTGTCTCTGTGTGTGAAATGTTGCACAGCTGGTACTTCCGTTGGCACGGAGCTTTGGGATTTTACCCTTAGATATGAATTAGAGCAAGTCTGGACTTTCAAAATGCAACAGGCTTTGTCAGAAAATACTTTCGCATTAAAAGGAAAGCATTGTTTTACTAAAATGTGTCCACTTCGTCTAACCTCTGTTTCTCAAGTCCCAGATAGAGTTTCTGGTCACAAGAAGAATAATGTCCCGCTCCAGGATATGTAATAACCCTCTTGATTTAGAAACTCATGTGAGAAGCTGGAGCTATAGATTCAAGCTCCTGGTTGAATCAGATAAAGCAACAATTTGAGCTATTTTTTTTCTAGGTCCTAGGTGAGGTTTTGTTTAGGGGTTTGGGGTTTTATTCATGAACATTTAAGTGTAAATTTATTACCCCGGTGTGGAACAGAAAAATATTCAAAATGTTGACAATTTGCTTAACAGAAAAAAATCCTGCCTTTAATACTGCATTGCGAGGCGTGCTTTCTTTGTTTAATTGATGCGTCTTTTGTAAGGAAAACATTATGGGTTAGTTCAGACCTGTAGGACACCGTCTGCAATATGTGCTGGTCTGGAACACCATCTCTCTGGCAAGCACTGGGAAGTGAGGAGGAAATTCTCCAAACACTCCCTGCTGCAACAAGGGAGCTTCTGTATTAGCATACCAATTTTTGGAGCTGCTGAGTCCATGCTGTTGCAAAGATGGAGAAATGTGAGAAGACAATGTAAGCTCCTCTCTGCAATGTCTCCGCTCATGGGGAGTGGAATTTGCAGTTTGGGGGAGAGGGTGGTTCTCATGATGTCTGGAGGGCAAGGACATGGGTTCTTCCTGGCCATTGTGGAGCATTGGGGTAGGAGGGGAAAGCGCTTTGGGCTTCAGTACGACTCTTACTACCTTCTGTTAGAGATGGAAGAAAGCCTTTGTTTTCTCCTCCTCCATCTTTCTCTCCATCCCCCACATAACAGTTGTGAAAAATCTTCCCTTATAAATACACTTTGAATATACATATATATATTTAAGTATACACACACACGTGTGACCACGTGTGGGTATTTCTTGGATTGTCCCAGGGACGTGCAGGTGGTCAGCAGGTGGAGAGCACTAGCACATAGCAAATGACCCGAATAGTTTTCCCCTGTTAGTCCAAACAATGCCAGCTCTGCTAGTTATTTCTGGAATGTGTTACAGCAGAGCCATGTTCAGCAGACTAGCTTTGTTGCTAAGGAATAGTGGCAAGCACAAAAAAAAGCTGATTTCTAAGCTTTTCAGAAACAATGTCTGGAGGGATTTCCCTCTAGACTTACAGTACATTAATCTTTCCATCTCTTATCAGAATTGCAGTGTATTCATGTTCAGATATTACAGCTTGGCTGGGGGAACATTTGTAAACACAGACAAATGTGTCTTCTCTAAGCATTAGGGGTCTTTTCATTTCAGAAAAGCAGTTTGGCCACTTCAAATAATTCTCTGAATCTTGTGAATTCAGCATTCAGGAATGGCTGTGGCTTGGCAGCCCCAGGTACGTGGAGCTTCTGTTTTGCCAAACAGCTTTTACTTAGGAAAGGGGGAGAGAGGTTGTCTTTTCTAATGTGTGGTGAGCAGATCAGCACCTGGTCAACAAAGAAGGAAACCTAAGTAATACGGCAGCGGTGTAGAGTTCTTCACATCTGTATCCATCCATATGAGCAGAGAGACTCTGCAGCATCCTTTTAAAGCTCGGCAGAGTTAATTCCAATGGTGGTTGTACGGGGAGGACATGCGTTTGCTGTTGTTGCTAGTGAATTGCAATATGCCTTCAATTCCAGAAACAGGCAGGCTTTGGTGCCTAAAGCCCTCTCGCTGTAGCTGCTGTAGATGGTCTGTGATGGTCATTCGACATGAACCTGTTAACTGTAGTTTTCTTAGCTGCTGTTCAGTAAATTGTCCGAGTTGAAGCTTGCAACAGCTTTCTTGAAAGAACAACAAGTAAATAAAAATACAAGTAAAGAAGAAGATTGTGAGGGAGGAAAATAAATCTGTGTGTGTATCCATCTCTAAACAAATAATTGGCTTAAAGCATCTCCAAGAGCCAGGTACAACTTACGCCCACAATAGAATGGTGACAGGTACTGTGAATTGCAATTATCAGTAGCCTTTTCTGTGTGTGCTCATGGGGAATAGTCAAAAAGCTGGATAGCTGTGATATTAATACCTAGGGACATTAATATGAATTATTACTCAACATTAGCTCCCCATTTTGCCTTCAGAGATGTGCTACAAAATTAATCTGCTTTCAATAAAGTATGAAATCATAGAAACTTTGGTCAGGAAACTGTTTCCTACTTCAAGTAATAATTTTCCTGTACCTAAACCAACATTTTTTTATACTACACAAAATTATAAAATATACCAGAATGTAATCACATCATTTTTAATTTCTTGAGTATTACTGTCAGAGTAAATCCATAAAATGATTAAAAACTGGCTTTTTCTCTCAGCCCTTTCATTTGTAAGGAAACAAATGTGCCAGTCTCAGCAAACAGATGTCCACATCATAACAGTCATCATCACAGTTGGCTTAAAACATTGTCTGTCTCATAAATGCGTCTAAGGACTGAAGAGACGTGGAGTTTTACCTCTCTTGGTCTCCTTAGGTCAGACCTGAGAGAATAGCAAAGGAGAGTGAAGAGACCTGTTTTGTTACTTGCATGTTATACCGTATGGGTTTTGAAATCCCATGCTTTCTGTGCATGTCCTTTAGGAATATCACATTATTAGAACAGGCATATAAACAAAAAGATGTAGACAGTATTGCTGTGCAATGGTTACTTTTACTCACACCATGCTCAGCCTGGGAGGGGGGATGCATTAAGGATTTAGTGCAAAGGGAGTGTGAGAAGGAATTCAGTTTTATCCCCAGCCCTGGCACAAGCACTGGATCACTTTGAAAGAGTGAACTTATCAGAACAGGGGGTTGATCTGAGTGCTCCTGGGATTTGCTTTTGCATTTTTTGGGAGCTTTGTGCAAATACTTTCACTGACTCCTGTAAGCGTGTAGGTCAGACTCACTGGATATGCCTCGGATCTAGCTGTATATTTTTAAGATTCAAAGACTGCATGAAGATGCAATTTCCTGAATCCTGGCTTTGCATCCTTTCTCTGGATAACGACGCCTCTGAGAGTGAAGAGTAAATTTACAGATAAAATAAGGTGTTTAGACCAATACTTTAGTGAGGAACAACTTAAAATTTGCTGTGGGTGGTATAACTTATCAGCCACCAGCATATGCAAGACATTAGAGCAGGATGCTTTGGGGGTGTTTTTGTTCCTGAATGGATTGCAGATTTACTGAAGATGGAGGTGTCTGCCAGCCACCATTGGTAAGTAGTATCTCACCATAGGACGAACGTGGAGATTGCACTGCTGAAACACTGAAGTCCCACTTAATGGATTACGGTGTATACGGAAAGAAAAAAGGAGACTGTATCTCAAAGTGCTTTTCATGATCTCAGGTTGAATTTTTTGGGAGAGGAGTGGGTGATTTTGGACTACTACCTTGTAGGGTAGGGTCCTGTAATCCCAAACTGCCACAAACAGCTGTCTCTAGTTTTTGTCAGAGTTGATGGTGCCACAAGTGAAGTCTACTGGGGCATTGAAATGGGAATGGATCTTTCCTCACGGTCCTAAAAATAGTCCCATAACATTAAACCAGAAAGGCAACTCTGACCTGTATGGGGAATCTTGCCATATGCAAAGCTGTGGTGTGCTGTACATGGTACGCGGGTCTTTTGGTTCTTGTGCTATGACATGCCATGTGTGGAGGGTGGTGGGGATAGGGAGAAGTGTCAGGAAAACGTTTGTCTTTCAAAGGACTGCATCTTGCCTGCTTATATGGAAATGATAATGCTGAAATTTTTACATCGTTAATTTCTATGGCAACGAAAATAATCTCATAAATATAGGATTATTGCTTCAGGATCAAAGAGGGGGATAACCTGGGCTGTGAAAGAGAAAGTTCTTTATTTAAATATCTTAGCAGCAAAAGGAGTAACAAAACAGCTCTCGAGATCAGAGCATATGTTCCTTTTACTTCTTGATCACCTGCAAAACCAAGCCTCAAATATTAACCAAATAAAAGCAAAGATGTCCAGCTTTCTTACTGTATTATCTCATCAGCATTGTTCATGACTTCTGAGTGCTCAGCAGATGATGAAATAATTGCAGTTGAGGCAATAAAGTACATTTAAAAGAAAATCCCTCTGTCTCTTAGCAGTGCCCTGGCATCAGTTGGCTGGAGGGTTAGAGCGCAAAAGAGAAAGCAATACTGTCTGCATTGTGAGAGAGACTGACTCATCCCAGACGGCTCCTAATGGGGACTCCAGTGGAAATATTTCTTCTCAGCAGGCTGGTTTTGGAGGGCAGCAAAAACATACGTGGGCTTGCTGAAGAATTCTAGATGGAGTCAACTGCAGTTTTCCCTAAGAGAAGATTACTTCAAGCATCTCTATGTCCTCTGCTTCTTTTCATCACATGTCATTTTGAAGCAGTTTGTCTCCTGCATACCTATTTACATATCATAAAGTTACGGAGGAAATGTAGGTTTGTGGAAGGGGCTTGCCAGCTGCCATTTTTCCTAAAAGCAAAGCTGCAATTTAACATTAACCTAGCAATTAAGCAAAAATTTACGCTAACATGCTGCTTTCTTGCATAAAAATCCCTCTCAGCAACTCCAAAAATTCTCTACGAGAAAGGTAATAGAATAATTCCCAGCATCTTTGATTTGGAAAAGACATTTTCTGGCATGATTGATATTTCCTTTGTGTTAGCATGGGAGGCCATAGAAAGAGGAGTAATCTCTCTAATGGGTGTACTCCACGCTGGTGCCTGAGGTCCATGATACATTTGTCAGGCTTTAATTAAAGTGCTGGAGTTGAATTTCCACAGTAATTAACTTTTGTTTGCAGTTATACCATGTCTCTCATTTTTGACACTCACACTTTCCTGTTAGAGATAGGAGCAGCAATTGGCACAGAAATTAAAGAATGTGGAAATGAGGAATAATTTAAGAAATGGCATTGTATTTGCCATGAATTCTGAAAGGAGACAAAACCACATTTTCTTTCAAAGTGGTTTTGTTGTTAGCTACCTAATGTTTCCTCTCCTGCATAAACACATACCACATTACCTTGGTTACCTTTGCCTATGCAATGTCCGCAGTGCAAAGTAAACAAGCAACTTTTGTTCAGTAGTCAGCACATACCCTGCACCCAAGTTACAACAGGTCTTTCTCATTATATCTTGTGGAAATGTTTTGTTATCTTTTGGCAAATGTTGAGTTTTTAAGTGTGAACAATATATGTGCTAGGGAGGCTATTCAAACATTAGCCCTGGACTGAGACTTTAAGTTCAGTTACAGGTAGGATTTCTAAGAGTAAACATCACAGGTGTCTACATCCTATTGTCAACGGTGGGTTTGGATTGCAGAAATGTCTGTCTCCTTGAATGTACAAATTGCTTTTATTAATAGAAGTTAGGTACTTGAGTCTGCTCTTTAGATGTAGCTTTTTCGGCTATCTTTCCCTTCCACTTTTAATTCATGTAGTTTTCTACTTAAATTTCACATGTACTGTGAAGTACTATTATGTAGGAGCACAAGTAACAAAATCACAGGTCGTCGTCGTCGTTATTTGGCTTGGCCTTAACAAAACAGCCTTTCCATGAACAGAGGAATGCAGACCTGGAATCCAGTCCTCTTCTGTCTCAGCTGCTCTCTCAATCACCCTTTCACAGACCCAGTGAGCTCCATTTTAAAAATTAAGGGGTTTTTATTCTATTACTGCAGCCTGAAATCTGTGCTGCTTAGTGACTACCTTCTTATTTCCAATGAGAATGTGTTCACAGCCAGCTCACACCATGTCCTCACCTGTGCCAACCAGCATGTTCCTGTGCTCCTGGGTGAGATAGGTGAAAGTATCCTTGCAAGGTGTTATAGTTGAGTTAAAGATTCTGAGCAAAAATTAATTTCTCAGGTACCTGAATGTTGTCTTGTCTCACTCTCAGAATAATCTTAGTGCCTTCCAGAGAGGAGCTGGCTGCTTGCTAGCTTTTTTTCCTCAGACCTGTTGGTGTAAACTAATCTTGGAGTTTGTTTTCTGTAATTACAGCAGTATCTTGTTCCCCAAACACTTGAAATGTATCCCTTGTTTCTAAACTACAGATCTGGATTTGCTGCTATAGCTTTGAAACGGATGATGGGATGGTCCCTCTGAATGCAATAGTACCAAGAAAGAAACAGCTAAGAATAGTATCACTTCTGAAATAAAGCACTAGAGATAATTAAGTAGAACGGTGTAGTAAATCAGTGTGGCACTTAATGGCATGACAGAGACCATGAAAAAGAAAGGTAATAAATTGTATGGTGAGAAATGCTAATTGATCATTGTTTGCAATTTCAAGCAGTGTCTCCAGATTTCATTTTAATATTTCTTGTGGACTGAAAAGCAAGTGCAGAACTGAACCAGTTGTGATAAAATAGAAGCATGGAAGCTAGAGAGAGACATGGTCTAGTCAAGCACCAAATTCCTGTGAAATTATTCTATCTTGCAATATATTTCCAAGTGTTTTGCCTATCTATTTTATAATTTTCTGGCTCTACTTACTCCACTTGTCTTGGAAGACCCTTCCATAACAGAATGTGTCTGGGTAGTGTGAAATCCTTTCTGATATTTTCCCTGTATTTTGTCTTTCTTAATTTGTCTTGATTCTTCCTACTTCTACCATCTCTATACTTCATGTGTCTATACAGTATTTATCCACCGTCTGTTAAAATTGTTCCTTGTAGATAATTTCACCAGGTCTTTGATCAACTTTATCTCTGAATTTACTTCAGTGCTGGCACCTGTTTAGCAATACTGTGCCATGGTCTGAATAGCATATTTCACATGCAGTTGCTCTAGACATATTGTTGGGAAGAATCTCGTCTATATGTTCCACTTGGAAAAGAAACTTGGGTTTTAAGCTAAGGCACTAGACAGAGACTCTGGAAGTCTTGGTTTGATTTCTGACCCTGCTCAAGTCCCCAGATCTGATTTTGGACTGACCAGTTAGGCTGAAATCTATTTCACTAAGGCTTTGTTCTCTAAAAAAGGCCTGTTCACTTGGACCAAGGCACCTAGGCTTTCCCTGTCATCAGTGACGGGTGGTGGGCACATGTGGGTAGCGAGCCATCCTGTTTTAAGATAGGACTTCATCCCAACTTTGTTAAGACAAGATCAGTTATCACCCAGGATATCCTGTGGTTTTTGCATTGATTAAAAAGGAGCTTATGCAAATAGCTTACATGAGATTCCTAATTTTTATATGGATAAAAAAAGGGGAGATGAGCCTTGCCTCAAGTCTGCTGTTAAGCTGGATAATAATTCCTCCAGACACCATGGAGTCTTACAAAGCAAGAATTAAGGTGCTTGGGTCCTGCATTGGTAGAGAGGAATAGCCACTGATGAGGTCAAAACTCTATAAACCATATTTGCAGCATTGCTCAAAAACTTCTGTGTAATGTGCTGTATTGTATACCATTACTGTTGATCTTTTTTGTTATTAGTTCATTTCTGGTGTTTCCTTTTTGATCTGTAGAGCATTTTATGCCATAAATGTATAATGCATTTCTTCCAGGATCTGTCTGTTTTCCACACAGAGCTATTACTTCATATTTTGCAGAGAAATCTCTTACCTGGAGTAGGGTTTCCTGGCTATTAATTGTCCTTTGATGGTGTTTTGCAGACCAGTCTGAGTTCACTTTGCTCCAGACTGCCCCAAAATCATAGCCTTGAATGGGATGCCCTGTAGCTGTCTTAGCTATGCTTGATCCAATAAGCTCTGTCAAGACTCTGGTTTTATTCCCTGGAGCATAGCACCACACTGTGTAGCTTTTGCCTTCAGCCAGCTCGCATCTTCAGCAAAATATGTTTGCCCTTATCTTCAAAAGACTGTGTAGATGTAACACAGATGTTTAGAGTGTATCTGGCTTGCCTGGGATTGCAAGCTCTTGGCTCCTTGGGGAGGTAATTCTTTATATGTAGATGGTATCTAGGAGCAAGAGTTTCTCTAGTTCCCAAACACTCAAGCTGTTTGAAACCCTGCCCTGCACATGGTGAAACTGGGACTCCACATGCATTCAGGATGCTTTTATGGCATATATGCAAGGTGAGAGCATACTCTGGCATTGACTGGAATCATCCCATTGTGTGCAGAGGCTTTGGAGGCACCTGCCAGTCATCTACAGCAGCTGTAGTCTTTCTTCACTCTTGCTGTAGCCAAACTATTGTCCACAAAAAAGACCTGCAGTTAGTTCAGCTACTTTGCATCCAGGGGCCTGTGCTTAATATCTCTGACAAAATGTGCATAAATTTCTAACAGAAGATCCCTTGATTTAGTATTGTCCAGAGATCTCAAGCTGTTGATGATTATACACAGGTCTCTGAGTCAAGAAATAGAGTGAGGAAATAAGTTTTGAAGCTGTGTGTCAGTTTATTCTTCTCACCTAAATTATAAGTCAACAGGCCACAGAATCAGTCTGCACCTTTAACTTTGTCCTGCTAGAGCTGTCCTGCCTCAAATGAATAATAGTTTAATGTTCATTAGCCAGAGAGAGCCAGAGAAACTGACCCCATCACCTGCTGGACAGGACACTCACATTACACACAGGAGACTCAGGTTCAAGCCTTTGTTGTATTGACGTTTTAATTATTTATACAAAATGGAAGAATAGCTCTTGCAGGGCAGTGAAGGAAATCTTATGTTAGAATACTCAGCAGAGTGATGGTTAGAGTACTTAGCTAGGTTGTGGATAACTAGGTATCCCAGGTGTGTAACTTAACCACCAAAGTACCCTTATTTTTCTGAGAAAAAAAGTTGTAAGGCTGTTTGCTCGTCCATGAAGAGTTGGAAAATATCTGAAACCTTAAAAAAAAAAAAATGGGGTGGGAAACATGTCTAACTAGTCTTACTGAACAACTCTCAGTTGTACACACCAACTGAAAGTGTCAACATCGTATGTCACTCTTCAGTTTTGCATTTCTACAAATGACTAACCAGAGAATGGGGCAACACTACATGAACTCTGCTATCTCTGCAGTATTCTAGACCTGTGAGCTGAGGCAGTAAAAACCAAGCCAAAAAAATTTAACTCGTGTTTAGGCAACAATTCTCCAAAACATGGAAGTAGTTGAAACTGGTATAAAAAATTACATTAACTTCTTGAATTTTCAGTTTGTGGCTAGTGCCATTCCTAAGTCTAAATACAAAGAACTTGTACATATTGTAAGTTCACATATGCACATTGTCCTCCTACTGACATACTAATGCTCTTTGTATGGTCAGCCTGCTTTAGGAGCTGTCAGTTGTCAGTAAAAGTCACAAACCCTAGGTAAGATAAATCAAGATATATGGGTCTCATCTGCATTCATAGCACGGTGGACTGACAGAGTGATGAGGTAAGGAATGGAAGCTTGCAGAATGCAGCTACTGTGTGCTAGGTTACTTAGGCAGCCTGAAGATAAAGATATGTCCTATTTCTTCACAAATTCATGATGAGAAGGATTGTTCAGAGCTGCAATTGATTCATGGCTAATGCAGAGGTAGTGTATTTTCAGTGGAATGCAGAGAGAACTGGTTCATATGGATAAGTTATTAGGGAGCAGGAGCCCAAGATTTTCTTTCCAAGTGAATAATAAAGCATTTTCATTGCCTTCAAAATGTCTAATATTGACTTTTACCAACAGCAGAACATCAGATTCAGTGGACCACTGTTTTTTGTTACTGTGCCTGGTTTATAGATCGAGTGGGTTGTGATCACTATGACAAATCCCACTCTTCTTTGGCGTGAGATGTTCTGTTTTCTCAAGAAAACTTAAATGATTTGTATCAAGTCAGTCTCCCTCCCAGCCCTAACAAATTACACCAGAATTGATCTTTGTTTGCATTGTTCCATGTTCATTTTGGTGAAGAGCAAGTGAAAAGAGTTTTGTTCTGCTGTGTTACAGCGTGCTCAGTTGTAGTCCTACCTGGTGGGAACAGATGTATCTACTTCTCCTTCTTCAGAAATGCCATACAGACCTTTGAGACTTGAAATGGCCTATCATTTACCAAATAACAGATGTCTTCACAGATTAGCCTTTCTGAGTAAAAACACAGTCACACCACACAAAAGATGATGATTAGCTAGTTGAATAACAATAGGCCAACTCCAATGCAGATGTACAGGAAACAAGGAAAGGATCAGACACTTACATTTCTATTTTTCTGAGTTCATTATATACATTCATTTTTACAATGACATCTTAATGTTAAAGCTGCGATTATGCAGCTTTCTGTTTCAAAGCTTCTAACTTATGATTTTTTCAAATTAAAATAATGTATTAGTATTTCCCCCAATTACATGCTAATAAAAGACTTAATTCAGTTTGCATACAATTAATGCATTTGTTGCAAAAGTATTCTATATATTAAGTCCATTTTAGTTAATTTCTTTAAGTATTTTTCACTTAAAGATTTGCATTCATATCTTTCAATATGAATGAAACTGAAGAACTCTGCAGTGATAAATTCTGTAAATCATAATAACACCTCTGAGTATATGGTCCAGGAAAAAGCAGACAGAAGTTTTGCTTGCATAATTTGGAGGGAAGTATATGAAGAATCAGACACATTTATCTACAGGTCTTCCCCTTCTTGATGGTTTGATTGCTTCCTTGAAAAGATTCAAGTTCCTGATGTGATTTGGTGGGTCAGTCTTCCTGAGTGCAGAACAGTATAGACAAGGACTCTGTTGACCTTGAGCCTGCTAAAAGTTGCCTGATGCCTCACTCAGTAAAACTGCTTTGTTACCATTCAAGGTGAAATCTTCCAACCCAGAAAATTTCTATTCCAATTTGTGACAGTAATTTTTTCATTTCAGTAAAAATAATTCAGTCTCTAAGGAAAAAAAAATATGGGGGCTAGGAGGGGAAATCACGTTTCATAAAGTTACGCTACCTTCTATTATTTTGCGAGACTTCAGTATCACAGATCAGGAAATTGAAATTTGTCAAGGAGAGAGGAGGATTCAGGACAAAAACTGAGAGGCATTTCTGTAGTGGGAGTCAAGTTTAGAGATTTTTGCATTTTAGTGGAAATCTGCCAGGTTAGACTGCATTTTGGTCTGAAAAATCCTTATCCACATGTGTTTCTTTAAGTTTTGCAGCTCAGCTCTCCTAGGATTTTGTCAGTAGGGAGCGTGCTGCAGACCAGGGATATGAAGGTTGTGACCACAGTCCAGGTGGTTGACTCAGGTGTTGAAATTATTAAGAAAGAAAGGACAGGGCTGGGATATGGTCCTTATGTAAGGGAAGATAGGAGAGGGACAGAGAGATGAATATGTAGAAATAAAGTGGTGAGACACAGAGAGGTCAGAGCAGGGGGTAACTGAGGAGGAATGGGTGGGACTTTTTAAGAAGGGATAGAGACAATATGCAGGAGAGGGATGGACAGGAAGGACGCTAGCGGAAGAGACCAGACTAGTAATAAGGCAAGGTCAAGTGGTGGTTCTAGTGTCACAAGTCTGGGCTGAGAACCTGAAGGCTCCAGTTCTCTGCAGGATTGTGTGGGTGTCAGTAGGGCTGTGTGATACAATTTCTGAGCTGGGGTCTTTTTTGCTCATTTTCTTTTTTTTTTTTTTTTTTAAGCTATGTAAGTTACACTTAAAAGCCTGTTAAGGGTGCAAAGCAGAGCTCTCTCAAATAAGGGGAGATTTCAGTCAACACTGCTCAGATGAATCAATATTTTATCTTAGTAGTTCATTATGTCACCCCTTCCTCCCATAACTGTACATCATTCAGATCCAGCTTTGAAGCCAGAGTTATTAATTTCCTGGGGAGCACTTCTGTGGCTCTCATTATTGCGGCATCTGAGTACTTTACAAACATTAATGAATTTGTCTTCACAAGGTACTGATAAGGTGAAATGACATTATACACCAGGGAAAATGAGGCACGGAAACATAAAGTCAAGGAGGGACATTTCATTTAGATGCCCAACATGAGATGTTTATGCCCTGATTTTCCAGAAATGGCATCTGATTGCCCTTTCTTTGTTCTGGAGTCGTCTTTTGCCGAGTCCATCGCAGTTGGAATTGCTCCACGCTTCCACAGATCAGAGCGCAGGTGTTACACGCTCTGCTCTAAGCAAACAGGGAAGATGCAATTAATGACCGCCTGCGCAGAGTTTGGTTTTTGTGACTTCCTTGGCATTAGACACTGAGGCAGAGAGAGAATTCAGGTCCCCAAGGCAGCTTTCGGCTGCCCTAGGCATGACTGTGGTGGTTCTCCAAGCCCTTACCTCATACTTGTTGGACCATCCAGTGCCATCAGTGGTGAGGCAGAGATGCAGCAAACAGCAGGTTCCTTCTTGATGTGACCTTGACTCGCTGATTTTGTGTGGTCAGTCCCTGCTTTTACGCTGAGTGAGGCTGGATAGTAGACAAAAAAAACAAAGTATGTGAGTTTATTATTTGGACTGTCGCAGTGTGTACAGACTGCAGCCAGTGCAGACTTTTGCACTGCAGGGGTAGATGCACCAAAAAGGCTCTCACTGCTTCTCATTGATTCCCACCTTGTGTAACTCTGCCGTGGCAATCTTAGCACACAGGAGCAGGGGCTCCCAAAGCTAGAGAGAAGCTGCAGTTTTATTTGAAAAGGATCCTTCACTGCACCCCTGGGCTGCCTCATTGCTCAGTTGTGTGAGCTAATATGGGGATGAGGGGAGAATCAAGTCATACGATAGACCCGTGGCTGGGCGTATCGTTCCATCGTTCCATCCTTGCAGTGCTGAACTCATGGCTCAGAAGTGAATTGCCCTCAGAAAAGACAACCCATTTTCCCCAACTTTTTACAGCCTACAGAAGCAAAGCCATGGTGCAATCAAGCAGGGTGTGGAGAAGGCAGTCTCTGTTTCCCTGAAAGACTTTTCTTTAGTAGGAAAACAGAGGGACAGAAAGATAGAGAGATGGTTTTCAGATGCATAAATAGGAGTTACGCTCCATTAGATTTCAGTAGGAGAGGGGAATCTCACTGAAGTTTGTACCCACAAAAATCCTCCTGTAATAATTATCCAGTGTCCCCCAGATCCCCTCCTGTGCTGTTCTGTACTTCACAAAAGGCCATTCTTCCCCCTTTTTCCTTCATCAGTTAATTTGCATATTCAAAATCCAGTTTAATCACATTGTGCTATGACAATGTCACTGAAATTACCCTGGGTTTGCTCCTGTTAGCTCAGAACATGGTTTAGCCCATCTTAGTTGCAATGTAGGAAAAGAATATCTGACACACCTGAAGCTATCCTCATTGCATTTTAGCTGAGGTGAATCATTCAGGTAGATGTTTGTTTATTAAATCCATCTATCAAACATGCAGTCCCAGGGTTCTTATTCTTTTCCTGCCTATGCTGTTTCTTACCTCTGTTAGGAAAAAAAAACCAAAACCCCCCCCCAAAACCCCAAAAAAGAAACAGCCTTCGTAAAGCAGAGGACTTCGCTTGTGCTGCTGTACAAATCCCGAGCTAGGTACTGGGGTCTTTACTGAAGCAAGGCTCCCATTGGGGTCAGTAGGTTTTGTCTGACGATGAACTTCACATTTCTGGACAGTAAATGAGAGTTTTCACTAACCTATTGGAATAAATTGTGCATCTGAGCATAGTCTTACTTGGCAACATGACATGTTTTCAGATGCTGCTGTTTGAAATTTCCCATATCCTTCCATATGCATTTCCTTCTGGCTTACCTGCACATCTGTACATGCCAGTGTTGGAACCTTATGAAGGAGGGAAGATGAGCAAGAATAGCAGTCTTGCTGGCTGCATAAAGCGAAAGGGAGGAAAATAAGACACACAGTGATCAGCGTGCTAAATCTCTAAAGCTACAGACTTGTCATGTAGAGCTAAATCTCGGACAGTGCCGGGTTAACAGTGGATGTGCCCCAATCTCTCCTCTGCTTGCCTTCAGTCCCCCTCTCCAAAGCCTGAAGTTGTTGACATCACGTTGACACAGAGCAGGGCATTATTATTCAGAGTTGCATAAAAAGTGAATTTATATTGAGTAAAACCAATAAGCCACACTGCTCTGACATTTAATTTTCTTGGAAACTCTTCCTATTGAATCAGGCAGGACCACATACATTTTCAAATGAAATGCAGTGTTTGCACTGCAATAACCTTGCATGGACAAGAATGAATAATTTAGAAATTACCAAGAGCCTATTTCCTGCCACCTCCTCCAAACCTAAATTTTTATGGGGCTGTATTTATGATTGATGCCATGTAAAATTTTCATTTTATTCCCACCCGCTGTGTCAAAATGGTGTGCAAAAGAGTCTTCTATAAAAGGGGTTGCTATTTATGCCTGGGTCACTGGTTGGTAGTCCCCTATTTTTCTGAGGCCACTTCTTCATTTGACATCAAACCCTGGGGGTGAAAGTTGAGGGTAAATAAATGGTGTCCCTTGAACTAGACACGGTCATAATAAACTCTCAGATGAAATGTCAGGTCTAAGCGAGTGTACTCTTCTACTTTCCAGTGTATGTTGATCAGCCCTCCAAAGCAGAGCAGTCATATTTCAAAGCACACTTTATCTTCCTTCTCTTCTTACCATATTGAATGTCTGATTATAGGAGAGGTAGTAAATGGCTCTGTTAAAAGGAGGTTTAACCAGCAAGACATAGGTCAAGACATCATCTTACTTTCCGTGGCATATGATTGTGTACATGCATTTGTGCATCCATCTGTCCAAATCTGCCAAAGAGGTCCCTATTCTTAGAGCATGAGTTATTATAATTTCATACAAGAAGCTACTTCAGACAGACTTATTCTTTGAAGTGATAGACACTATTCCAAGATGAATGTGTGCTCTAAAATAGCTGTGCAAAGGAAAGTAGCGAACAGTTCAGTTGGAATTGCCCCAGAACTAACACACTGTTATGGGGCAAAATGATCTGGCAAGGCACACAGGAGGCCTTAAAAAAACCCCAACCTTTCATGTTTGTTTACTGTACTGATATTTTTACTAAAATATCATTACGGATCGTGGTGTTTTTGTTAGGAATTTATGCTCTGTTAAAAAAACCCAACAGTATGGGTTACTATTAAATATATTAATGCACTGTTGAGACTGAATGGTTGAGAATTCAAAAGGTGGTTATGCTTTCCTACCATGCTTTTCTCAACTATAATAAAATGTTTCTTTCATTCTTAGGTACTTGTATATGTCTATTATAACTCATAGAATAACCTGTCATTGTGAAATTAGATCCTTATGCCATGCTTACACATTATGATTAGAGCTGGTTCAAAACATTCCATCCAAAACTGACATGGAAATATTCTTAAACATATATTTTGATGGGAAATTTACTATGATTTTCTTTTCACTGAAAAGAAAAAGGGGAAATGCCGTATCTGTTTATTAATTTTTTCCTTTTTTTTTTTTTTCTTTTGTCACTGGAAGAGGCATGCTAGTATAAATAGGGAAATAAGGAAAGACAAGCAAAAAACATAGCCATCATCTGCTATATACATACATAAACAAACATGCGTGTGTAATTCAAAATTGCAATAATGAATGCATTGCTTTTTATTTAATTTTTTTGGCAGCTGAGGTGTTTATGTTCTCCTTAATTCTGTGATCTTGTTTGATACAATAGGATGGGCCACAACCAAAATACACTGGTGGGGCACTGTGACCTGATTCAAAACTCTTGTTCCTCACCCATCTTTCAGTTTTCAAAAAGGCTGGTTTTGTGGACTAGGATTCAGCATCTGATGGAGTCAGAAGAGCACTATGTTCGTATCCTTCATTGGCAATTATTTCCTCTGTGCTTTATAGATGTAGACTAGCCAGGGAGCTGGGAGACAAAGCAGAACATATGGGTCATGGGCTGGGCTCATCTGTACTTATCTTACATCAAGTCAGTTGAAATTCTCCCTAGAGATGGGCCAAAACTTAATTAGTCTATTTTGACCTTTTTCTTCTGTATCCCTCAACCTTCTTAATCTTTACAGCTGCTTGAGGAAAGTTAGGAAAAGGGACCATCTTTACAGTTAAAGTTTTCAAAGCCAAAACCCAGTTTGTGATATTTTTGTCAAAACAATTACAGGCACTTTCATTCCTTAGCTCTCATCTTTAGTTCACTGTAAATCAGATAATGGTGATGCACAATATTGAGCCTCTTTTGTGGTCATTTATTAAGAGTTATTTGTTTAGCTGGATAATTATGGTATTTACTAAAGGGAAGATGATCTTGCAGTTAAAATGTTAAATTGAGAGGTTTCCATCTCTGCTACAGATTTTCTTTAAAGTCATCTAGGACCAGTTTAACAGCGTTTTCAGTGCTACAATACAGGTGTGTTTGACAGCAAGGCATTTGCTTGCATTTTTGAGTACTCAAGCATCTTTATGAAACTGGTATTTTGGCCTAGATTTCAGGCATGCAGAGCATGCATACTCCTCTTTGTTTCCAGTTGATACTTTCCACTCTTGAAAATTTGACCCAATCAATCAGCCTTGGGAATACAGTACCATATTATGAGAGAGGGAAAATAGTACCTTCTCCTTTGGACCCTTTTTTCTTCTCTAGTTCAAATATTTACATTTAATCAAGCTGAATAATGTCAAAAGCCTGATTTCAGCTGCTTCACAAAGGTACACCCTTTTCCGACTCTCCAGTGTTCATTACAGTGCAGGCAGAGCTACTTGCTTGCCTGTTCTTTACAATAAGTCTTTTTTATTGTGTATCCTACACAATAGGAACAAGGCAACAGTTTAACACAGCTACAGAGAAGTTAACCCCATAAACCTTGAGATCCCTGTAGCTGGAGAAAGCACTGGGTGGGATTCCTTTGTATAGATATTGGCATCCTGATTTTCAGTGTTACGAGCTCTAATCAGTGGTGGACATTCAGCCCTCTGAAACTCAATGGAAAAACAGCCCCACATAAGGAATGGGTCTTCTCCTTCGAACAGAGGCGTTTTAAACAGGTCACAGGCATCAAGCTTCAGTGGAGCCAATCTACCTGCTATCTACAGAGGGAGTTTAGGTGAGTAAATCAAATGTCAGCATCCACATTGTGGACACCCTGAGGCAGGTGAGATGCCATGGGAGATCCTCCAGGGAAAACATGCCATCACAAGAGTGATGTGGAAATGGATCTTATTTCTATGTCCATTCCTTGCTGTGATTTACAAGGAAGAACAACTTATATTTTCTTTATTTTCCCAGAAGTTATATATATCTTAAGTAGCGTAGTTTTGTGTGCCAAAAAGTCTTTTAGCAGGAGAGCTTCCAATGGTTATAAAGTTTGCCTGTCAAAGGGCAGCCAATTTACACTGCTGAATGCTTCCTGGGCATAGTGCAACATGTGAAATTTTCATCATGAACTTGATATGATATTACAAGATTTTCTTTGGTTTGGCTTCCATAAGACCCATAAAGAAAACTTTGAAAAATTACACAACTTAGTCTTAAATCTATCATATTTTGGTTCATTTTTTAAAGTCTTTTCAAGAGGACAGTGAAAGGTTCTTTTCACTAAGGACTATTTCTGTACAACTTTCTTGACCCAGTTGTTTCACTTTTTTTTTTATGTTGCAATGTAAAAGATGATCCTCCCCAAACTCAGAGAAGTTGGACTCTTTTTCTTCAAACAGTTAGCAAAAACAGCATGTTTCAAGCTGTGCAACAAAATTTCATCATCAAAGATAAGTTTCAGATGGCCATTAGTAACTGAAAAGAATGAACTATAATGGAAATACTTATGTAGCTAGACCTTAACATATTATTATTAGTTTTCCGGTTGAAGTAAATTTACAAAGCACATATTTGCCTATGTGAGATTTCCTGAAAGAGAATGTCTCAGGTATGTGTTGTATGTCTCGTATTACTGTTAGACAATAGAGATTTTCATGTTATTCAGGTGGCAGAAGTCACTTCCTCCACCTGGAAAATGGCACCCTGGTACTGTGACTAGAAAAAAAATTGCCTTTTTAAGCCAGAAGACCTTCTGTGGTAACAGATTTGTTGTAAAGTAAGAGTATCTAATGGCATTCTGTAGTACCTTAAAATGACTAGTGTCACAATCCAATGTTAGGTTATTGCAGAAAATAGACACTGACCTGTGGGACTGTCTTTCAGCTTTGATGTATAATAACTTGATAACAGTAACCAGATGGTTAATTCATTTGGAACTAATTGACAAACGTGGAAAGGTATTTTTATGTGTGGCATAACTGCAACAAAATAATATCTAACTAATAAGCAGTATAGCTTAAGTAATGGTGTAGGAAAAAGTGGAGCAAAGGAACTTCTGTTACATAAATGCTACTGGATCCAAATTCAACCATATCAAAGTTTTAAAATGTACACAAGACTATTCACCTCTCCGCCCCTAATTTGTATTAATTATCAAATTCTAAAAATCTCTATAGCTGCTAAATCAGTTTGATCCTTATGAAAATGTTAGCTCCTCAGATCTCCACAGAAATGAATGATAGCAAGGAGAGGCTTCTTCTTATCTTCTTATACTACAAATGGACAGACAGACACCCACAGAGTTATGTCTGTACACCCATTGGAATAAGAAGCAACCAGAACAACTGATGTTCAGACTTCTCTCCCACTGGAGCTGCCTTCAAAAGTATTTGCTAATGGTAGATAATTAAGAACAAAATCAAGAAATAGTCCCTTGCACTATCAATGGAGTGTGAAGGATGTTCGATAGCCTAGTGCTTTATAGTTATTCCAATCTCCATGTCTGGGACTTCTCGGTTATAATCAGCCAGGACGGTAACCCTGTCTGTCACAGCTTTTCCCAAAAGGTCATGGGGCTCAAGCTTGCTGGAGTACAGGCACACATCAAAGCAGGGAAGTCTCACGTTAAATGACCTTTCATTTACACGGTGGTATTTTTCCTGTGTTTCCCCTACCCTTTCAACACTTGCCCTTGGCTGTTTCAGTGATTGTTCATAAGATTACCACAGACATCAAGGCATTTGACAGCCAAAGGCAACAGCAGTGTTACCTGGCCTTTTCAGACTAAGTTCTTCCTCTGGCCATGGTCACCTGGACATGAGGTTCTTCAGGCCCATCTATTTTTATGACAGTGAACCCCAAGAGTGTAAGCCTTTCCTCCCTCTCCCTTTTATCAACATGCCCCAGGTTCGACATGTGAATAAAGGAAGATGATGAAGAATGAGTTAGCTGCCAATATTCTCCACTCACCACGGTAATAACAGTAGTCTTTAAGTGATTATTTAGCCTAGGACTGTTCATGGAGACACTGTCACAGTTGGGAGGAGGCCTGTGGGGACGCAGTCTTTTGAACTGTTCTGTTAGCAGAGATGGGGGGATTGGGATTTCAAAAGTTAATGATGAAGTAGGGAAACTGGGGAAGAGGGAGCAATTACCGTCAGGTTGTCCTTGTGTTTGACACTGCTTTCTCTGTGTGTTTTTCTTGATTTGTGTTTATCTCTGTGGTAGTGGGAAGGTATGGATTCAAACACCAATACAAGAATAACCACAACCAGGCTCAGGACCAGTGGGAATTGTAGGTGCTCGGCACCTGAATGCAGAGAGAATAGAGGCTTTGGGGTTGTTGGGTTTTTTTCTGGATGGTATGAGATTCTCTGCTTCTAAGTCCCTGTTACATAGGATGCAAGTCTTGTATATGCAGAAAAGCATGGTAGTATCTCTAGTTCAGCTCCTACCTGACTATTCCTTATGCACGTATGACAGGTTTACACAATGCCAGCAAGACTGGTTCTGATCAGCTGTGACATCCTGAGGGTAGACCCTACTCTTTGGAGAGCTTAGGAAAGCAAAGGGTGTACACTTTGGAGGATAATGGTGGAAGTAGATGTGAATTGCTCTTTCATAGATCTGCAAAGAGGGATCCATTCCAAAGAGCGCTAAAAGATCTAAGTATAAAGGGGACATAAATATCAAAAATGCTGCACTCAGGATGTTATGAAGAAAGATGGTAATGATGGTTTGCATGTTCGAAGCAGTGGGAAATAAATCACAGTAGACAATGCGGCACATGTTGAACAAGAACACAGAATTCTTGCTCCGAGGAATCTTATTGCTGCAAGTTAATCATCTTTTTATTAGCATGCCCTGAAGCTTTCTGGGATATAAATTTTGCAAAGTAACAGCTGCATTGTTGAAGTAGGCCATTGAATTAAGAAACAAATCACACAAACTTGAGAACAAAGTTGCACTTGAGCCCTGTGTAGTCAAGAAGAGTACGCTGCTTCATTTTATGAGGCACATTTGAATACCCTCTAAGTGACTAACCTGTGGGAAGCAGTGGGTGAAGACCTTGGTGGTGGAATTTACACTGGGTGAGTAACTCCTGGGGGAGTCACAGCTCTCTGAGTTGTAAGTGAGGAGCCTCTGCTGTTGCTAGCTTGTAAGACATTCGTTGAACATCACAGGACAGTATGATACTAAAAGGATCAAGGCTGTGTTTCCTTGATTGGGGGATCAACAATGATTGGCCATGGAAGAACTTCTGGGTGTGTCTTCTTTTCCTCTTTCGTTTTCCGCAGAACCAGGAATAATATAGCTGAAAACTGTCAGTGACATAGCTTTTTTTTCTTTCTAGAATCATCCATAGAGGAGAGAAGGCAGTCAGAAATAACATAATAAAGTTCAGGTGCTTCATGAGATGGAAGTGGCATGTCTTTTGCCTGTTTCCTCTTTCCATTACCATTTTTTCAGCTTCTTTATTTCAGTCTCCTGGTTTCTGTTTGACAGATTCACAAAGAAAAAGGGTTGTCCATTGACTGTTAGCTTTGCCTCAATGCTCATCTTCTGTTCTTCTCCATTTCTTCTTTAATTTAAGGCACCATTGGTATTTTTTTTCCCCATCAGACATAATGAATGGCTGGGAGCTGTCAGCTCTTTTGGACTCTTTTGGACTCTTTTGTCTTCTATTCATCATTATGTCTTCATTGTCCTCTTTAATTTAGCTATGATGTTGAGGCGATCACTTAATGTGAAAGACAATATTGCTAGCTGTCCATAGGGATTTCACACATCTATTCATCATCCTGTGTAAGATAAACTATATGTGAAATATTGTGCACTAAAAAGGGCAAAATATGTAAGTCCATTTCAGACACCAAGTGCTTAGCCGATAGTTTCAAACACAGCTATCTGAGGCTAAGCATGTGACACCTTTTCTGGACACAAATTTCCAGCAGTTTAGTAATTGAAGATGAGTCTTTTTAAATTGAAATTGATTTGAGTACAAACTTGCGCTAGCTTTATTACTTTGTTTTGAAATATATCAGTAGGTACACCAATATGAATTAAAATATAGAAAAAAAACCCCAAAAGTCATAATTAGACCTTTATTTCCTGGTTTTCAGAGGAAAGACAGTGGGTATTCAGACTAGTTGGGAATATGTCCATTTACTTGGAGACCCAAATATGGACCTAGGAAATTAAGGTTAAGAATCTTTTTTTACAAAAAAAAAAACAAACAAAAAACTTAATCAAAGATCTGATATATTTGTAACAGATAATTCCCTCAAATACTGAGAATGGGTTATCAAATAATAAAGCACAGTAAGTTTTAAAATTAATATTTTGGAGAAGTATACTCCCGAGAAAACTCAGGGAAGTGTTAAAGAATAGAGTGAGGGTAAGATGGGTACAAAATTGAGGTACTCGGATTAGATTTTCGATTATTAAAGTTTAACACACATTTTCCAAATCTATTTTTTTTCCAGGACCACTTGGTTTCTGTTCACTCTTTGTATTTTTTTTTCTTCTTGTAAGTGACAGCTGGTGTATTTAAAACAGGTGGCAATACTCTGGTTTTACATTAATCTGCCCAAGGTCAGGAACTGGCTGTGTGTCTGCATTTTCCATCTGCATGTGCCCAACTCTGCTAATCTATTAGTGCCTAAAACTGCATGCTAAAATACTTAAGAAAACATGGGTCAGTGAACTGGAGCACTCTCAGCTACTAGCCGCTCAATATGTAACCTTTCTTGCTTGTGATAAATAAATGTATTTATCTCAGAAGTCCTGCAAAAGACTTTCATAAAAAGACTTTAAAAAAAAAAGACATACAAAACCCAGGTACTTCCAGGAAAAGAACTTTTGGATTAGGTGTGCCTGCATGGCCGTGAGATAGTACTGTGATGGCTGGACATGGGCTGATACTCAGAAAGGAGGTTTCCTCTGCAGCTTTTCAAAGGTCTGACCATGAATCTTTGTTTTCTCTTCTTAGAGATACAGAAGATTTTCCATGATTGAACTGTGATGGGAAGCTGCTGACATTAATATTAGTGTTGAAACTGTGGCAACTGCAGAAGCTGTTATATACAATAAGTGTATATTTGTTATATAATAATAATAATAATTCTGCCATTCATTGCCATCTCTCAAAAATGTCATGGTAGTAAGTGATCGGGTGGTAAAATGGCAGATGAAATTCAGTGCTGATAATTGCAAAGTCACATGCACAGGCAAAAAACAGTCCTAACTCTATGTACCTGAGGATGGACTCCACATGAGTTATTGCCATTCAGGGATTTGTAGCAGGCAGCTCTATAAAACAGTGGAGTGTAAAGCTCAGCAGCAGTCACAAGGGAAAGAGAATCATAGGCAAAATTGGCAACGAAGTAGAGAAGAAACGGGAAACATCACTGTCCAATACAAAAATCCAATACACACCCAAGTTTTGATGCTTGCATGCAATTTTGTTCCCTAATTCTCAGATCCGAACCGGAAGGGATATGTACAGCTTAAGGCATGATGATTATCAGACACAGGGTTATGGAAGAAACAAAAAGACGAGAATTCCTCAGCTTGAAAAAGAGATTCTAAATGATCTCATGAAAGACTAAAATTGTGTATGACACAGAGGAGATAAGTAATAATTATTGTCAAGTTAAAAAACATGGCAGCTCAGATACTGTATTCAGCTCAGGGTTGCTGGAAATAGAGCAAGGTATGCCAGGGTGTAAGGATTACTTTACACTCATGTTGTTTCGCATGTTATTTCCCTACGGTCATGCTAGCAGCTAATGTTAAAGACAGGGTAATGGGCTCGCTGGAGCTTTCACCTGGGTAGGTGCAGCAGTGGTTCCTCTGTTCTTATGTCAGGTCTTGATTCACACTTAATGGGTTCATCTGCCCGAACTTTGTGCAGCATTGATAGTGGTTGCCAGCAGCCTTTGTCTTTGCAAAGCCATCATTGGTGTGATTTAGCTTCCAAATGTATACAAATAAATCTCATAAAATGTTTCTTGCCTTACAATTTCTGTAAAATAAATCCTTGGCTTGCATGCATTTCCTGTACACAAGAAAGAAATACTAAAAATTGTGGAAAGTTTAATTGCAATATTTTCCACTCGTGTTTAAATTAAGCCCTAAGTCACACCGATTATTGAAGAAATTGAGAGGTTGTAAACTCATGGCACCATTTGGTTTACACATCTTTATTGAGTTCTCTATATATAACTTCATGGCCATGTAGTCAAAAAGATAACTCTTCTAACTAAGGATAACAGAAGAACATAGTGAAAGTTTTCCAGTGCTAAACTTTGTTTCTTTCCCCATATGCACACTAGTTCCTGTTTCTGAGCACAGGGTAAATTACCCCAAGAGACCTGTCTAAATAAATGCATACACAAAAGCATACCATTTATTTTAACCACAATACCAGAATTTATAAGCAAATACCTTTATACATTATGGGTAGCGTTAACGTGGAGATGGAAGAGAAATATGAAAAAATTATGGTTCACAGCCAAAAGCTGTATCACATCATAGTTGCCAAGCACAGTTCAAATTACACAAAGTAAATAATGTGGATTTAGGGTTGCAGTTTCAGATTCTCCCTTTTTTACATTGTATTTTTATGACTTCAGATGGGTCAGTGCTTGTAAATCGTGTTTTGACACAAACTTACAAGCAGAGCCTTTGGGCATATGGAATCTACATTGTCAGTGGGTTATCTGGTTCTTGTCCTTTCCTGCATATATTTTTATTAATATCGTAATGGATGCAAAACATAGACTTTTTGTATATGTGTCTTTGAAAAGTGCTGTAATAGACTACATGATGTCTATTTATGCATAAAGACTGAGGGGTTTTTACTATGTTTGTTGTTTGGTAAACCTTAAGGAGAAAGGGATGAACAGGCATCCCTTAGCAAGTTTTCATGGTCAAACAATGGCATGAGTCTAATTCTAATTTTGATTAAAAAGTAGTAAATTAATTCACAGGTGATTGCTTTCGTTTAGGAGAAAACACATTGCAAATACTGACATTTCTGCAAGTTACTCGGATATTTTTAAGGTCCAGTTTTAAATGGAAAGGAAAGCGTGGGAGAATCCAAAACACTGTGTTTGTGTACATAAATTTCCATATCTAATAACTTAACAAAAGATGCTTGGGTTTTGTTACAGAACACAGGCAAAAAAAGTCACAATCCTTTTGAGGCCTCCACATTAAAGTCAAACATAGTTCTGTTTTCACAAACTCTTCAGTGTTTATTCAGTTCAAAGGTGTTACACAATAGTTTGACTTGTTTATCTTATGTCTTCAAGATTGCATTTTAAATAAGCTCTGAAAAATTTACCTGAGGGCATGTTAAAATGTCTCAGAAATGTCCCCAGGAGGTGAAATTATGTTGAACTGAAAACTAGAGGATACTACATGCTATTTAATATTGACAAGAGGCATTTTAGGAGGATGATCTCAGTGTCCTGTCTTTCAAAGTTGGTTATGAATCTTTAGCATATGCTTTTTTTATGGAATGAAGAGCTTAAATGCCGTCTTGTCTTTGGGTACTCAGTGAGACATTACTCACAGCGGTGTTTTGGGACTACATTTGCTTTTCACTTCTGATTTATGCATTTATTTTTCTCATAAGGTGAATAATTAATATCAGCATGATTGGGATTTATTTTTTTATAATATTTTTAAAACTGAGGTGAAAAATACTGTGACAAGTATTTGAAAATACCATCTGAGGACACATAAAATGTTATTAGTCACTCCCCAAGTGGGCAAAGGTGGGGAGATGGGGTGGTCAGATAGTTTTGCCACATCCCATTTTCAGACAGCGGTTACAAGAATTACGAGATTCCCTCCTACACCAAGATAGTTGAGTTTAAGAGAAAGAGAAGGTTTCCAAGGACATAGAGAAGATTCTTCAGTTGCTGCAGCTCTAGCTGGTGGGGTAGATCAGGAGGTGATACGAGCTACAACAGCTGGCTAACAGGAAGCTAAAAACTGCCAGGGCAAAGCTGCCCTCTCTGCTACTATTTCAGCATAGTTTGGGATCTCCCCCCTTAGGCATCACTGAAGTTTTGATTGGGAAAGGAGGGTGGATTTGCTCCTTTCGCATCTCCTTACTTGTCGAGGGATGTGAAAAGGTTCGACTTGGGGAGGAGACTCCAGCCCTGTGTGCCCAGCACAGCTGCCTGGTGGTGTCGGCATCTCATGTTTGCTCTTCCACTGAGGATCCTTTCTCCAAACTAAAAAGACTCTTGTGAGACTGATTTTTATCAAGTCATAGCAACAACGTGAAAGTAATTCTCAGTACATGTATTTTGTATACTCTTGAGAATTTTTCTCCTTTTTGGCCATAGCTCTACCCTTCACTGCCAGGCTGTTGAAGAGCGTGGCTAACACAAGCAAAGCGCCGTTAGGCAATTTCCCATTGCTAATCAATACAATTTTCCTGTGAAGCTTCATCTTATTTTGTAACCAACAGGTATAACAATAGAACATATATTTTGTAATAAATCATTTTCTTCTCTTGATTTCTTTGACAGAATCATGAATAAACTGGCAGACCCGCAGGACCACATGATACCATGAAGAGAAGCTTACAGGTCCTCTATTGCCAACTGTTTAGTAAGTAATTTTTTTTTTTTTTTTTCTGTAAGAAAGGAAATAGTCACAATCCTTACATAAGATACTAATATTTATGCAGGGCACAATTCAGGGAGGTACTTAACCGTGTGCCTTGCTTCAGGTACCCGGAGGAACCATATGGAAGTTAAATTATCTTGTTAACTGAGGTGTTTGGAGATGTATTAAAAAAACGAGTTGAAGTATCAGCTGATTCTGCTGAGACTTGTGAAAGAGTAAAAGTGATTTTCTGTGCCTTGCAACTGTGAACACCCTCAGAAAAATGAGGTGAAGAAGCAGAGGAGGATGGTGGTTGCAGTGGACAAAAGGGATACATCCCATATGGCACATCTGGTGGTGGCCTTTCAATAAAAGGTCTATGAGTAAGGAAAGGGAGCCCCAGATTCACACAGCCCTAAATTCTGTGTCACTTCCTGAGATGACTAGTTTCTTTTTTCTAAGTTTTGGCTTGCAGAAGAGTCATCTAGTATGAAAGTCCAGCAAAACAACTCAGGCAAAATTTAGACTGTGTAGATGGGGGCTGCCTCCCCTGTGCATGGGAGTAAAGCAAGGTTTTAGGTGTAAAACCATATTGACACTGTTCGGACATTTCTGTAGACTGACATTTTTCAGTGTCAGCGTCACAAGCAACCACTTTTCTTCAAAATCTTAGAGTTTAAATAAAATAAGTGTAATCACTCTCTGTTATATGTTTTACAAAGGGAATTGCTGATTTACAGTAAGAATCTAAAAAAGTTTTTTTATGTTGTCTCTTCAGCAGAATTTCTGACTTAAAGATACCTATTTTAGTACACATTTTTGTATAGATTTCTCTTATTCTGGTCCAAGCAAGACAGAAACCTGAAAATTATGCTGAGTATGCATGGAATGAGCAATGCAAGGACTATTGCTTCTATTGCAATGTGTGAAAATTAAGTCTAACAAGTATCTTATGTACTGTTACAGAAATAAGGTTAACATCATATCTTTGCTTGACTCATTACCATCAGGTTATAAAGCGAGAGATTTCTTTTTACTTGCTAGATGGGCTAGTGTTCCTATTCTTATTTACAGCTTCTCCTATGACATAGGAGAAATTCAGCTCTGTCTTCCTGACATCTGAGGGGGAACTCCAGAGGTGCACCCAAGACCATTTTGCTCTAATGAGCATAAAGCTAGGCCAGATGTGCCTAGGCAACCTGCTCAGCATACTTTTGGCTCCCAGAGGTTGGGTGCCTGGCTGGAGTGCAAAGGGGGAGAGCTCCTCGGGGAGGACTGTAACCAGAAACCCACTGACAGCAGTGGGGGCTGTGGTAGTTTTACAATAGCTGACAACCCAGAATACTTTACATCACATTTTGACATGTTTCTGCATGTTGAATAGGAACTTAATCCTAAAATTATCTCAGTTGCTGGAGCAACATGAGGTTCATTGTAATGAAAATATGAAACTGAACTGTATGAATACATTTCTATCAATGTGGTAAGGGAAGAAAGGAAGGTATACTCTACATCCAATCTATCACAGTGTTGGGACTTTCTGCAATTTTTTTTTTTTTTTTAATATCCTGCTTCCCTGCTTGGCAGCATTCCCCATTGCTATCCCTGCTGCTTTAAACTGTATTTTTTGGGGTAATATCTTGAAGATCCAGGCAGCAAATAGAGGAACACTGAAAATAAAGAGGGAAAGACTGAGCAAACTACAGACACACACACAGACACACACACATACATAGTATGAATAGGCAATGATACTGTGAACTCCATGATGTAATTTGAAAAGATGGATTCTGAGCATATTATTTCTACTGACAGATAAACAAACTGCTTTATTTCTCTGAGTGCAGCAAAGATGTGTACTAAATGTAGTTATCATTAAGAAATGCAACAGCTATAGCTATATAAGAGATATTTTGGGCATCTGGAATGAATTTTTTCACTGGCTGGTTGGTTGGCTGGTTTGTAAGAAGCCTATGGCAAGATCATCATAGAATCATAGAATGCTTTTGGGTTGGAAGAGACCTTGAGAGATCATCTAGCCCAACCCCCCTGCAGTGAGCAGGGATTGAACCCGTCCAAGTTATTTAATTCCTATTAAATTAGTTTTCTTTTAGATGCCCTGTAGGTGTGTTACTTAAGTTCACTTTTTCCCCAGTTACACCATAATACTAAAAACAGTCTCCAGAGAGTGCATTCTGCAACCAAGGAAGAGGAAATTACTTTAATGTATTTCCTGTAACTATTCTTTATGCTATAAGAGGGGCCTGTAGCATGGTCTTATTTGTTTCATTTGTACAAAAGAGGGAAAATTGCTGCTACTATACAGAGAAGAGAAAAACCAGACCTTCAGAGAAAGTGTAAAAAGAGGATGTTCTACTTTGGGCTGATTTACCAATGTCCTACACCTGCCTGCCTTCCTCATCTGCAACTGCAACAAGTGGGTCTATGGTGCTGCCTCTCTGATGTGGTAGCATTTTCATCTCATCTGCCATATTATGAGTGATTCATAGAGGCTTAGGGCTATAGAGAGAAATGCCCTTGTGAGTCAAAAACGGGGATGGCTTGAACAAAGTGTTCATGTTTTTTGTAGAAACAGTGATCAGCCGGAGAGACAAAACTCTGTGCTTACGTGAGCGTGCCTGTGGATAAGAAATGTAGGAAGAAGTAGTTTCATCCCCAAACTGGTCCATTGCTATGGGGCTTGTCACATCTTGGTTGAGTCCCACATGTGCCACTGGGCCAGTAGTGGCTACACCCTTCTGTGTATTTGTTTCCACCTCTGTTCATTTGTGCTGTGTTCAGCTGCATCTGTGCAGTGTCTGAGACAGTGGGACCCTCGTACTCATGAGGACTCTTTGCCTTTGGGGCTAGAAGAATAGACTTATGTAGATATTAGTCTGATTTACAGACTACTGGGATTTGTTAGCTGCATATTTAAAAGTCAGCCCCATATCTAAATAAGGTTTTAAATGTAGCACACATCTTTTTTTTTTGTGAATTTTAGATGAGTTATGTAAGCAGTCTATTGCCATCCATATTCTTCTGCTGTGCTTTCCAAAAAGAGCATATTCCATCCATTCATGCTGATCAAGAATAGTATGTGAAAATGGCACTAGCAGCAGCTGCTCTTTTGAATGTGGTGGTAGCTGGCTTGAATCTGATCCCAGTTGTCAAGAGCTAGACTTTGTAAAAATTGCAGTGCTACATTTGGCCCAGGACAGGGGCTGTGGGTGATGCTACTTTACCTCTAGTCATTCATAATTTATGAATGAGTGATTAAACATGTGATGTAACTGTAAAGAAGCAGTGCTTTCAAACTGTATCTTCAAAGGTTCTATGTAATCTGAAATCTCTAAGACATTTAAAAAAAAAACATTAAAAGATTTAAACAAAAAATTTGGAAGAGGTTTCTTAGTGAGAGCTCTTTGAAGTCACTAGCTAGATTGAGTTGATGAGGACCAATTAAAGCAAAACATGTGTCCACAATTTGCTGCCATTTGTTCTAGGCACATCTTTATGGATGAAGTTTGTTGCCTCTGTAATGATGAAGATGCAAATGCCTTTCCCATGAGGCTGAGCGATCTCCATTTTTTATGAAGACCTAATGTGATGATTTAAGCCCTACAGCATGAGCCACAATGTGTCTGCATTTTCTGTAATAAAACATGCACAGTATAATTTACCATGCATGCACTGTTCACTAAGGGCTTCCAAGCTGCATATAAACGAGAGAAAAATGTGGAGAAAGGTAACTGGTGAAGCCCTTGGCACACGAGCTGTATACAAGACTTTCTTCTTCAGACATTTATTTTCCTGAAAAATGGAAGGAGTTTTATTTTCTGTTTACTTACAGCACCAGCGTCTGTATGAGGACCTGTCACCATAGCATCTGGAAATAAATGCCAGTCTGAGTGTTTCTTCATGCCATTATCACTTACTGCGTTCCCAAGCATCACTCTTTCATCTCTGAGGCCTGGCACAATGCCCAGTAATATCAATAGAAAGAGTCTCCTATGTACAGGCTTGTGCCACTTGCTGTAGCAAACTGAGCAAAAATGGCAGTGAGTGGCCGTGCCTTATAATACAGGCTGTCGCAAATCTTGTATCCCCTTGCTGTGGGTGCAGCTCACCTTCCTCGGTTTTAACTGGCAGCCTGACTGCCTTTCGGTTAAGTCTCTTGCGCTGAAGTTCACCCTGTAGAAAGGGTTAGCACAAGCCAGTGCTGCATTTGAGTCTGAAGCAAGTCCAGAGGCTCATCCCTCTTTTCATAAATATTTGATAAGCAATGTGAGTTTGTCAAATTCCTGTTTTAGAGAAGACCCAATTCTCAGTGCCTTCTGAAAGGTGCTGAGCACCATTATCTCCTAATGCCTATTGCCTCTAATAGGAACCAACACCCACCGACTCCTGTTTCTATTGCCAAGTACCATCTGTGAATAATTACGTGTTATTAATAAGATGGTATGCACTGATGGCTCGTTTATACAATTATACGTGGCTCGTTCATAGCCAGTGGGGAGGCATGGTAACAGCACAAAAAAGACTACTGCCAGAAGCAGGGGAATAACCTGTTCTCTGCCCATAGTAGTAGATAAGACATGAAGAAATGGATTTATAGAGCAGGTAGCTTGACGTTAGACATCAGGCAAAAATGCTTTAGCAGGTTATGACATTGAAACGCTAGAACAGGCTAGTCAGGAGGATTTTAGCCTTCCACTGGAGCACTGAATGGGGGAGACAGAGGTCATCTAGATGATTTCAAAAGCTCCCATCAAACCCCCTGATCCCGTGACTGCTAGGTATTGTGTCCTTAGCACAAATGAGCCTGCTTGCTTCGACAGAGGGCTCTCAGTTTTCACGAGCTATGTATAATTAATCCGTGCAATAGAAACGTACAGCTGACGTGTGCTTAAAGGTACTGGGGATCACTTGATGCAGATCAGCAGAGAGTCTCTTCCTATCATTCACGAGGACTCAGAGAGAGAAAAGAAAACAACATTTTTGTGCTCAGTTAGGGTAGTAAGTTTTAGCTTGAGCAAAGAGAGCAGCAGGGAGTAGTTATCTAGCAACAGATTCCATCTCATTTGCTTAAAAATTAGAAAGGTAAAGAGCCTCTGGGTATGCAGTGTTTCATGTACAAAGCTTTTTGGGATACTCACTGGGTTGGAGCATTTGTATTTGAGAGTCACGTGGCTTGGTAACAGACTGCCCATCCGGCAGCTCGCGGCAAGCAGTCCATCAACACTTGCTTTTCCCAGAATTCAATTAAAGGTTGTTGCTTCAGTTTCTCAGCAAAAACTTTGCCTACTTGAAAGAAGCTGCAACTTCCATTTTGTGATCCCTTCCTGGAAAACAGTCTTTTTTAAAGAGAGCTTTAAAAGCCAACTGATGCACCTTATAAAGAAACTAAATTGAATACACATTTTCTTATCAGATGTAGGCTCCAGTGTCCTTGATGTGCCCTTTAGTGAGATTTCAGCTGCACACACACAAGACAGCGTGTTCCTGCTCGCTGCCTGTATAAGCACAACTCTGTGAATCAGATGGCTCTTGTGATTCTAAACCTGAGACTGTGCCCATGAATACTTTGCAATATTTATTTTAAATTTGCTGGTTCCGTGAACATTCTTGCCCTTAAAGACATCACAGTTTGGTAGGGTTTCACAGATTGCACAAACTCATTAAAGAGTGTGAGGTACATCTATTGGAGAGAGGATGTTCTGCCTTGTTCTGCCAAGAGCAGATACAAATTTAGGACACAGCAACCCTCCCAAACAACTAACATATTGTGAAAACTTCTCCACTGTTCTTGCAGATTTGCTGAAACACAGAAAGATGTCGATTAGGCCTGGGGCTGTAGAATTTCAGGTCATGGTTTAAGTCCTGGACACTGAATTTGGGACAAAAAGCCAAGAGACAGTTACATTATTATATTTGCTCTTTCTATTGGCAAGCAAGCAATTTGTGCCTTTGCACATATCATTTGATGGTCTGATTATGTTCTTGGCATTAAGTACCTTCAATTTTATGCTTATACTATTTGCACTAGAACCCTGTAGATTTTTCAAAATTAATGAGAGCATGGATAACTTCCCAGTGCTCATATTCATCAAGCATTCACACACCAGTTGCGGAACATTCTGGTTAACAATGTCCATGACCATTATGCTCGAATACCAAGAGATATTAAATACATACATATAAATATGGCTGTTTACCCAAGTTGGAAAATGCTGCAAGGATTTGGTTTTAAAATTCCTTTCTGTCTTGTTAAAACAATAATTTGGTAGGTCAAAAATGAATTTGCAATATTATTTCTATCTTATGTTGTGAATTGCTTGTGTTTTGGACCTGAACCAATCTCCATTGTACAACAATGTATCTGTCTAATCTTCTATTTTAGATTCAGCATTGTTTGCCTCACGCCTTGAGAGAGAGGTTTTAGAGGGAGAGTGAATAGGCAGGAGTACAAATTTGACTTTTCTCTATTTTCCCTTTCAAAAGCCTATTCATCCGTCTCTAATAGAAATGAAACTTCAAGAACAAAGACTTAGCAGCCTGTGCAATTTCATGTGTGTGTCTTTGAGACTCAGCATCAAGTCAAGTGGAGGAAGAAATGTTACTGCTATACAGACAGGAGCCTAGCGACCATGAAATATTGGTCCTATTGAGTTCTGTGGCAAAACTCCCACTGACTTTAGTAGGATTGGGATTTTATTCCCAGCCTTCATGTTCCCAGCTTGCTTTGATATGTTGCATTATAAACCAAAAATATCCTGTCAAACATTTGTTTCCTTCCCCAAAGCCTTCTTTTCTTGCTGGCTGTGCCTAAAAGTCATTGGTATGTTTTTGACAATATTACAATCAAACCCTAATCCAGCAAAGGCAGTTAAATATGTAAATAGAGCTCTTAGCACCAGGCAGACTGCTCCTACAGCAGCCACTAGCCATAGGCTTGAATCTCTGTTGGACTGTGTTCCAGTAATTTGACATAAGAAAATTTTTATGTCAGCACGCATGCTGGCATCTAATGTCCATGAATTATCCAATGCCTGTGACAGTGTTCCTGCAAGAAAGACAGAAAAATGGCTGTTAGATACTTAATATACATTGTTATCTAATATTCCCCCACGTGTGAACTGCCATGGACATGGATGTTTACCGTTGGTATAAGTAATATAGTGATGTTTATACCACTATGTTAGGTGCTGGGACTTGTATGTGTTAAAATTGTCTTTGACTTTTTGCAAAGCCTTTGAACTCTTCTCCCTCCACCCACCCCTTGGTACTCTACATCCCATTATTTTTGAACAAGGAAGACCTAACTGTGGAGGTTATGCCAGCTTCGATCACTCATGTATGTGTCCACTATAGCTTACTGCAGGCTGTGTAAATAATTTAGAAGAAATACTTACAAAACAAAGCTCATTGCAGGCTGTGGAAACAGTTTGGAAGAAATATATGTAAAACCAAGTGTTATCCAACTTGGCAGTATGGGATGGGTATTATCCCTGTCCCGTCTCTAAACAGCAAATATATAGATGTCCTCTCCGGTTCTACAATAGATCTCCAAAGAACCTGAGCGTATGCCAAAATTTAAGCACCTTCAACTCAATGAAAGACTTCAAAACTCCACCTGCAAAAAAACTTGCTGTGAAACATCATCTAAGTTAGCCTTTGGAATAAAGCCATTGCTTCGCAAAGCAGTGCATCCGGCTGGTCTTTATTTGAAGATAGGCATCTGCAAAACTTCCTCTACAAATCAAGGCCTATACATAATTGGTATGAATGTATTGTTTTGTAGTACATTATCGGTTTAAACTATGTATATCCTCTAATGCCTGAAACCTCAAGGGCAGGATGTCCTCCCAAGGTCTGGAAAAAGCCCACAGCCTCATTTCACATTATTTTTTTCCCCCATATTATTCTTGGATAAAAGAAGTTTATTATATGTCCCACAAAAGATGTTTGAGAAGTGACCTTGGCAGGAAGAATACTCTGCCCCTGCTATAGTAACTTAAAACCACATCCCTTCAGCTGGAGAAGGCAAGGGAGCCACAACCCCAAGGCCAGGTCCCCATGCTGGCTGGTGTATCTGTTGGAATGTGTGCCACAAGTGCCCAGAAGGAACCCACCACTCCAGGTTTTGAAGGAGTAGTGCTGTGTAGCCCCACCAGCTTTCCCATCACTGAGCTTTTCTTCTATACTGTGATGATGGCGTGGTTCTTTGAGCTACTCTTTTCACTCAAGACCAGGCTCCCGTCATATCCAGGGACAAGGGCAGGATTTTGGGGCCAGGTTTTCCAAATCAACAAAACTATAACAACTCAGTTGGGCACTCAGTGAGTTTTCCTAAGTACCTAAGCAGGTTAACCACGTGTTCATCTGCTTTTTATCTTAATGGTAGCTAAGTATGACATTTCTGCGGGTGCCTTTAAAAATTGCACTAGGCATGTCTCTTTGATATGGAATGCAAAGATACTTTGGAAAATCTGATCCCTTTTCTCCTAATGTAAGGGAACAGACTTTGTTTCAAAACTATGTAATACTGTGCAGAACATGATGAATAATAATCAGTGCTTACTAAGACCGAGTGATAAAGAAAGGAAAAAAAAAAAAAAGAAGGGGCATTGAATCAAGTGCATATTTACAGTTCCTAGCAGTGGTAATAAATGCTTCTCACTCAGTACTTTATAAAGTCACAGTATTGTGCAGACATTAACTAATTAATTTAGGTTCCAGTGAAATTACACAATTAATTTAAGTCTCCAATTTAAAATGTTACAGCTGATGAGCTGATCTCATGCTCTAGGAGAAGCGTTCTGTCCTTTCTATACACTCCCACATGCATTTGGTCCACAAAGGCTGCTTTTGCATTTTCACACTGCCATGCAGCTTGCCATGGTTGGAGTAGCTTTCACAAGACTATGCTTCCTAATTCTGCTGTAACAGATTCTAGCTGCTGGGAGAAGAAGAAGGAAAAGAAAGCTTTCTTGTATCTTGTCAGTGAAGGGATCGTCAAGGAAGGAGGCAGTGCAGGATGGGGAGAGATGACTGGATATTCCTCTTAATCACGCAGATATATTCATTTCTTATTGTGGGTATAGTTGCAATCTATAGGTGTATTTCATATATGCACTGAAACACTTGTGCTGATCAAATTCATTGGGTGTATATTCTGTATTCACTATACTGTTGTTCTTACTCTGTACTGCTGGTACTTACAGATATCTTTCAAGGCACTGCCATCATCAGTAGAAGCACATGTCCAGTCCTGTGACAGAATAAAGCATGCTCTGCATAGAAAGCTAAAATATTGCTTAGATGGAAATGTTCAGACCATACAACAGGCTCTATCTCATTGTGGTCTTTAACCCATGGACCTTCCTTATTGCTAGAAAGGGAACAAGCAATTCCCTCTCATCCCTGAGGAATATTGGTCTTAAATAGCTTGACAACCAATGTCATCAGTAGTTATGAGTCATTGCAGGAGAACCTCAAAGAATTTGAAAATTTGTGCACTTTTATATAAGACCTCACACCACATTTCATTATGGCTTTCAGAGTGAACCATGGAGTATTAGTGACAGTACTTTTGTGTAAACTGCATGAAAACCAGCATGATGCCTGGCCAGATTCTAAGTCCATTTTGTAAATCCCAGGGCTTTGTTGCTGCTGGAATTCCCTTGCTGCCAGCCTGTGAGGGGCTCTCAGTATTTTAACATGAAGTTTCTAATTCTTTATGCATTTGAAAAAGACACTGCTTCTTGAAGTTAGCATCCCATGGGAAGGAGAATGATGACTTTGCAGTATCTTCTAAAGCATTAGATATCACTGGCTCCTGTAGAGGCTACAAATTCATTATGGTATCACAGCTTCTCATTGCTGAGGGCATTAACAATTAACATACAGACACCACAATTAAGATGTCAAAGAGAAGAAAGTGAAGATAACAAACAATGAGAATACCTGATAAATGGACAACTGTATGCTTGCAGGGTAAACCACTTGTATTTGTATATAGGGAGTTAATTCAGAGCCTTAAAGCACAGGGAGAGAAAGAAAATGGTTTCAAACCCTGTGATCTTGTGGCCTTGTCTTGGAGGTAGAATGAAGCAATTATCTCCCGTTTTATGTCTTTCGCTTCAGTAGTGCTCAGGTTTGGCAGTGTTGTTTCCTCAGAGCAACTAGCCATTTCACCTAGTTCAAAGCTGTTTTGTTCTGCCATTTCAGGAAGGAAGAGCTGTTTTTTTCTGATCGAGGCCCTGTACATGCCTGAGACGCTTATGTCAAATCCCTGCCTCGGGACCTACTTCTTAACACTGAGGTTGTGAAGCATAAAGTTAATCACATTACAGTCTGTGCTGCACAGAAGTGCCCTGACAGTTATTGAGGATGAAGCCTGCGCCGGAGAGAGAGAAAGAGCAATAGGTGCTTGGGGAAGGAGGATGCTCCGAGACCGATTCCCAGGAGCAGACAAGGAGGATGTGCAGGAATGGAGTAGTTGCTACGGCTTAATAGGAATGGACACTGGCAGCTTTGTTTTTCGCAAAGCAATCCCTTAGGAGAGAGATTATCTACAAGATAGAGTAACAGGACCCTGGGCCTTCACTATGCATATTGCAGTGCATCTTTCCTGGCCCTTGGGAGATTCATGACTGGGACTGTTAGTTGCAAATTCACTGCAAAGCATGTATGTGACTGACAGGGAGTCAGATATAAATGCTCTGGCCTCTGAGGTGGAGATGGCTGGACTAGAGACAGCATAAGGCTAATGCTTAGTGTGCATTGTCCAAGAAGGGGCTTCTATGGGAAAAAGGAAGGTCCTCTCTCCTTGTAGTTTACAGAGCCAGAGAAAACCTGGGGTGAGTGGTGTGCAGTGTACCTAGACTTGATTAGCTCTTGTTTCAGGAAAATCTGTTTCGGAAATCAAAGGAAATTATGAGGAAAATGTATTGGTCTTAATTGTTATTGGGAGCATCTCTTTACCTTCCTGGCTATTGAGCTTCTCCTCTGGATTACAAGGTACCTGTCTTCATTGGTGTTTCCCAGTATAGAAAATATCTGTCTTTCTTGTGGAAGATGACAATGCCATTTGGTGACTTCATGTGGTTATCTGAAGCCCTGAGAAGGCCACTGCTCCCTCATGTGCATGTTCCCTGCTCCTGGCCTCGTGTAAAATAGGCAGGGCAGTGAACCCAGCAGCAGGGAGAGCTGCGGGGATGCTGTAGCACCAAATCCAAACCAGGACATGCAGTTAACCCTGCTTCATTCCTACCAGAGCAACACGCCTTTCCCCACAGTGGTTTTCACTGGTGTATCAAAATTTTCAGCATTACTCCCCTGGTTTGCAGGCTCTGTTGCATCCCAGAGCTGCACGGCACAGTTCAGTGCAGGAGCTTGTGCTTCTCTGGACTCCGGGCTGGCCATGCTCCAGAGCAGCCCCATCACAGAAAGAACAGCTTGAGGGTTACATTCAATTAGCATAAATTGCCAAAGGCCCAAAATATGTTGTAGAGCCAGTGTGGATTGGTAAGCCTCAAAACATGCTCCCATTTTCTTGCTTCTTTTCCTTTGCTGACTCTGTGGAGGAGAAAAGGCTTAGAGTCCATTTTGTTATTCTCAGAGGAGGGATGTTCCTAATGCAGCTGCAAGAGTGAGGCCTAATCTGCCTCCTAATATTGGGGAGACCTTGGGCTGTTGTTCTTGTTGCTGCATTTCTCAGTATCTCCTCTTCCTGCGTGTCTTATCTTTTGAACTGTAAGCGTTTTGGGCTAGGGGTTGACAGTATTTGGATGTGTTGTACAGTGCCGAGCATACATTCCAGTCTTAGTAATTATAACAATTAATAAGAAACACCATATGGCTAAAAACATTGTAACTCTCAAAAGAATTGTTGGGCCATTTATTTTTTGTGCATATGAGTGTGTGCTTCATTTAAGCCAATTATTTTTCTATTAACAGGCATTGGTTATGCCATCCTTCCGCTTTTATTTTTAGAGGTATTCAGATTATTACAGAAAGTGTGAAGAATGAATGAAAAAAGAAATCAGTCTCCTAGTACTTGTCTTTTCAAATTAGATTTCCTGGTTGAATAATCCCACATTTAATCCTCAAAGGGATGTGTCCCCTATAGGGAACATTCTCTGCACCCTCAGGTGCCTGCTGTCAAAATGTCAGAGGATGGCAGATGAATCCAAATGAATTTATGAATCCAAATACTCATTTGGAAATCAGGTGGCGTTTAATTATGACGTTACCAACACCTATCCTAATGTGTTTAATCACAAATGTGAGATTTGTGGAGTAGAGATATGTTACTCTCAAATTTTAATTTGCAAGTTGTATTCTGCTTTTCAGACAATGCAACAAAGTTACGATAGAGCCCCTCTTACTTGCTGTCTCATGATTTATGGGAGACTAGGAAATCTCAATCTTCAGTGTTTCAAGGTGAAATTTGTAGGTCTAGCAGAGGTGATGCTTTTCAGCATGGCATGGACAAGTGTAAAGCCTCTTTTGTCCTGTGGATTGAAGAGATTCAAGCTGTATATCCATGGAGGAAAGAAAGATCACACATGGTCCTGCTGTATCTCCAAACTGCATATTGTGTGTCCTGCTTTTTGGACTGGAGGCATATTGTCACTGGCTGTGACAGGAGTTTCTGTTCCTGTTCAGTGAGTACATTGATAGAAGCGGTATGTTGCTGAGCCCGTGATCTAGCGCAAAGGATGCATCCATGTGTGTTTGTTCTGGGCAGCAGCATTCACAAGGGAATGAAACTCAGACCAAATATTTGGCTCACCTCGGTACTTAATCATCAAAGTAGTGTTTACAGTTGATTTTTAAAGTAATGCATGGGCTTATAGAGGTGTATTTCTCCAAAGTTTAGCTGTGAGTAGAATATGATGTTTATTACTGTTAAGAAAAGACTGTCACGCAGTATGTCCCTTTCACTGATAATTCTGGAAGAACTATTTCTTGTCTTTAAATATTAAGTAGAAATTATTGAAAAGCTTTGACTACTGCTTTCATGAGAACCAAAGCACAGATAATTATATTTTTAAAGTGTGATCTGATATGCTGAGGGGGAACATGGGGGGAGGTGTGCAGGAGAATGCAGGTTTGCCTTAGTATTTTTTAAAAACAATCAAGACTTTCTTTTGTGAAGTAAAGTTGTTTTGTGGTGCCAGGTGTATAAAGACATCGGTTGTTTCAACCTCAGCTGTCACTGGCAGATGAATAACAAGATAGTGAGAAGAATCACAGACAGATCAGCAAGGCTGATTTTTACCAGTCAGAGAGCTTTTGGAGATTACAGTATAGCATGAAGAATTTATCAAGGTGATTTATCCACATTGCTTGTGAATACATTACATCCATGCTGTGTCTCAACTAGTATAGAGCGGGTCTCAATATCTACAAATGTATTATTAATGTTACTTTGGAAAGCAATACGCTTTTGCATAGTTTCAACATCCTTCATGTTCATGGATTTTGAACATAACTCTAAAACTCGCAGTAAATCTTCTGCTATTGAAACAAATAAATTGGGGGAAAATATTAATAAAAAGACTTTTAAAAATAACATTTCATAACAATGCTCAGTCAGTCTTCCTGCTGCCAAGAGCCCCTGGCAACCAGAAATGGAAACCTCTGTAAAAGAGACTTCTGAAAAAACAAAGGGGGAAAATCACCTCTTCTGATTTTGCCTGTAGTGCTGTCTTCTTGTTTTGGAAGCTTCCATCATGAAGTGTGCTTTGTAGAAAAGACAGGTGGAGAAAAGCAAGCTAAAAAAAGGCAATGGAGGAGGCATTATTTCATGTTCAGTACTTGTTTTTCCTCTGTATCCATCAGTTCTTGTGCTAAGAGGGAAGCAAAAAAACTTACACGGTAGAGGGGGGAACCAAGAGCTTTTTTTTTACAGTCAGAGATAACAAGACAGTCGTGCTAGGAAAGACTCTTCAGCTTGTGTGGTTTTCTCAATCATGGGATCAGTGAGGGTGACTTCTCTCTGCTTCGCAGTGTCAAGCAGTTCTTCAGCCATCCACCTCCTGCTCGCAAGAGCTGCTAGCTGACCACATTTAGCTCCTGCCCAGCCTTGTGGGTCCACGTATTTTGTTGCTCAGCATCTACAGCCAGGGATGAGTTACCGAAAGAAGCGGCTCCTTTACAGCCACCGAAGGAGGACCCACACCTAGAATTTCTTACTGCAGCATTTCTGGGTGCTCCTTGTGAAGTGCAGAGGAAGGAGTCTAGCAGAGCTGCACCAGTTGCAGTTGGCAAGCCCTTCAGAAACTACCACTGAAGAAGAAGAGTGGAGCAGGCAAGGGTAGCTCACCCAGCAAAGGGTGGGGAAGATCGCTCTCCGATCAGTGCACTTCCCTGCACGTCAAAGCTGTACTAAGAAAGAAAATAAAGTCGTTCTGTGAGGCTAGTCATCTGTGGCTGCTTTTTCATGCAAGCGAAAGCAAAACGTATTTTCTACAATGCATCTGTGCAAGAGCAGAAAACAGTCATGAATTCGGCAGTGAGAAAATTTTCCCTTTATAAAGTTATTAGCTGCAATGGTTTCACTTTGACAGCCCTGAAATGCACAAGGCACTGAATTGAGAGCTTCTCAGGTCTGGAAAATTCAAAACTGGTAGTTCTGGACTGAGTTGTGGCAGAATACTGTGGAAGCCTCTGGTAAATGAGCTTTAGAGATTTACATTCTTAGGTTTGCTTTTCTGAGTAAGCCAATATGTATTAGTGCAGCAGGCAGTACTTTTTATGCAGGAAAGGTAGGATGGCAATAGTATTATACATGTCATTATATAAGATCAAAAATGCATTAATTTATAATACATATTTCAATGAATTGCAGGGTTTGGTTTGAAAGGCAAGTGTTTTAATGAAGACATAAATCACCAGTCATACGCACCTTTTTTGCCATTTTCATATATAAAATCAGTAGCTGCATTAGCGGTTCCCTGATATCATTCATAGCGCTTCTGGCCACTATTGAGGATGTATTTTCATGACAGGTCTGGGGCTTTGTTGCTTATATTAAACTGTAAGAGTTATAGATTGGGAACTGTATGTATCCAGGGGGAGACAGGTACCTCATAGTCTACTGAATTTGTCACATATTTCAGTGTTTTAAAGTATTAATTTATTTTTATTCCATTACTTAATCCATTTGTCCATTGTTCAGCATAAGAGAATTTCAACCTGTCTGCCATACATGCATTAAGCACATCTACTACCCTATAGTGCATTCATCAGGCACTGTAGATTGTTAAGATATTGCCTCTAGGGCAAGTTTGCATATGAACTGCATCAATCTTATGGTTTCTTCCCCTTCTCCGACCCCATTTTCATTTGTAGAGGACCTTGGCACTGCTGGTTGTCATAGGAACGTGGTAGGATTGTTCAGCAGGAAAAGGGGAGATGCATAGCTTTGCCCATAACTTGTTCAGGCTGCTACCTCTAGGAGATGCCCATCAGCATCAGCAAGGAGCACAACATAGAAACAGTCATCAGTGAGTTTGTGGTTGCAATAACATTCTGGTGAGGGCAGTGGCATTTCAGTATTCCTATCTCTAGCCCAGAAGCCTCTACAGACCCCAGCAAGGACCGGGAACCTGTTGTTTAGGTGCTCTACAAACATAAAGGTGATGGGTATCTGCGAGTGAACTGTTTACCCTGCTGTTCTGTGATCTTGTGGAGCAAATATATTGCAGTGATACATTTGACAAAAATACTGCAGAACTTCTCAAGTTATTGTTGGGGAGACACTGAAGTTACCTAGCTATATCTCCTACAGACTTTGCAGAGAGGCAGAGGCTAAACTGTGTTACGGATGGCTAGTCTTCACCCCAAAAGAGTACTCTGTGGCACAGTTTGGAGATAATGTAAAGGAGAGACCTTGGAAATGTATGTCTGACTGCTGTGCTTCTATAGTATTCCTGTCAGCCACCTTCTAGCTATTTATTCAGCTTTGAACTGAATTATATTTGTGATGGCTCCTCTCTACAGCCAATTTCTGTGATGGAGGGGATTAATGGGTCTCTTTTTTAAAGGAGCTTTGCTTAGTTCTAAGTCAGTATGCTAAAAGCACCCTTAGGCTGTTTTTAATGTATGTTGGGATTGCAATACTCTAAAACACTGCTGGCAGTGATGGAGCACCTGCAGTTTTCATTCCTTTAATTTTATTTCCTAGCATTTGAACAAGAATTAATCAGACTGTGAGGAGAATGCTGCAAAGTTTAGGTAGAGTTGTGGCTACCCAAGCTGCTTCCCTCAAAAAAACAATGTCCATCCATTTCCCTGTGACTATGTCTATGCTGGCAGTCACTAAATCAAATGCTTAGCCTGAAAGAGTGAGTGGAAGGTCCAGCTCAAAAGAAAATCCAGAATATTTGAGGAAGAAAAAAAAATAGTCCTGAACTTCTCTAAAAATTATCATTACAACTGAGATAGAAATCATTAACATGCTTTGGTAAAGAAGAGGCTCAGCAAGTACAGGTCAGTCAATGAAGCAACAGTATGTATAATGGGAATGTGGAAGCATTGGAAATGAGGATTAATTTTTAATACTGTTTAGGAACTATTTCACATAAGTGAACAAGAATGAATGAGCATGAAACATGCTGTATTTAGTCCATAACAAGAAGAAAGATGTCACCAAAGGGAAACCCTGGGATCTCTGGTGCTCTGAGTAACACTTCCAAGTTTCTTTCTGAACTTTCGTCTTTCAGTGTATGAGCTGCTTAATACCAAATTGTTTCATTGCCATAAGGAACAAGTAAAAGTAGTTTATTATTAATGCTTCTATAGGGTCTAAAGATCATACTCTACCTATATTTCTAGTAGAGTAAGTCCAGAGTCACACCAATTAAATTTCTTTAATTCACTGAATCAGATTCTCAGTGCACAGAAATAAGTGCGTGTTTAGCTTGGTTTAAGTCGTTATCACTCCACTGAAATAAATTATGCTATTTTATATATACCTTATATATTATGTATTTATTTTATGTATTATATTTGTAACATATGGAGATGGTACAGACAAGTATGACAGCTATAAACCAATTAATTATGTGAACTGTGACTGACTTTCTTGTGTCCTTCTGTCAGGGTTCATGTTGTTGAAAACACTGTTCATTCTTCAAACCCTTCTTTTTTATTAGCTTCAGTGTATAGAGTGTATACAATGTATGCAGTGCAGTGAGATAAAGAGCACAGTGACTGTGTTCACTCACAATGTCCGTGCCTGTCCTGCCAGCAGTGTGATGGGTCCTAGTAAATAGTAGTTAATTTAAATGTTTTGGGTCCTAGTAATACTACTAAAATTTAAAGTCCATTTAACATCCTTGCTGGGAATGCTTCTTGCCTATTATGTCTATAAAAGCTTGTAAGTAGTTAAGCAACTGATGTCCTGTGACTAGTGTGTTTTATATCAAACAGAATAATTTTCTAGTGTCCTGTTGTGGATGAATATATTCAGTAAGCCACAGTATTCATGAACTTGTCATTTTTTTCTTCTGTTATACATAATTCTAAACTTAGGACACACCTGCAGTGCAGAAAAAAAAACCCTGGATTAGTTGGTTAGATTTGGACAAGTGAAGACAAAGTGAAAACAAACAGTGAAGACAAAGCAGGTTTTAATTCAAGTTTGGACTTGGTCAGGTAAAGCTCATCTTCTAGGCACAGTTTTACTGCAGTTAATAAAATACTGATACTGTATTGCTAACCCATTGATTTATTTGCAAAACTTTAAGCTAGTAAATGTCCATTAAAGCATCTTCTTAGGCAAGTTCCTCCTGTTTTCCACATTAGTGTAGTCTCACAGAAGCATATATGGAAGGTCTGTGCAAGTCCTTTTTCAAATGCAGCTACTCACATGAATAGTCCAACTGAAATCCCTCAAGTATCTTTTAATTTATTTTCTGGTCCTTGACAACTTCTTTCTTTTGCTAGTACAGGCATTTAGGCATTGTCAGAACACAGCTGGTGCGATCAGCTCCAGATTCTCGTCTTGGTTGCTCTGATAATTTAATTTTGAGGAGAAAAAATTTGATTCAGTAGATCATCTTTGGATTTATACTGTTGTTAAATATGATCTGGTTCCCTCCACACCTGTTCCAATGAGAAAACTGATCTACTGAATTATTTTAATATTTTCATATCCCTTCCTTGCTGCATTTGCTTTAAATTTTGCCTATTTATGGTAGTCCTAGATAGTAAGATGGTTGATTGTCATGTGAGACACCAATAGCGGACACCTGGCAGGGGTAGCGTGCTTCATAGGAAAATGGTCCCCTGAAGTATACCAATTTTGCAGCTATAAGAGTGGTGCACAGCCCAAGGAGGAAAGTTGTATGGAGTGACAGATGGATGCCTCTGGTTGACTTCTCTGTAGGTGCAGGACAAGCAGATGGCAGGCATGATAATGTCCAGTCATATGATTTTATGTACCTTTGCCCCCTCAGCATGGCTGTGAATAGTAGTAAGACTGGGGTCTTGTGAGTTACTTCTCCACAGCAAAATCTGCTTGTCTCAGCAGACCAAAAAGAAAAAAAAAACCCAACCTTGCTGCTGTGCATCGCACAGCAGACACAAACATCTCTGGTAATTCAGACACACACAGAGTTATGAACAATTACAAAAGAATAATGTGCATTATTTCTTCTTCTGAGGCTCTCGTGGTGTTTTGTGCAGATAAATTGAACAGCTCATACCTCATTAGTGGGATCCAGAAATGAATTGCCCTTAACTACTTCTGTGCTTGGTGTACTATAAACACTTGTTGTAGGTAGAAATAGGTAGTGTAACCAGGTGCATAATTAGTTTCTCTGCCTGTTTCGTAGGTGGGAAGCCAAATCTATGCAGGGAAGAAACTCACAACTTACTTGAAGACCCTCAGTAAGTCATTGGCAGAACAGAGCTGGAGTGCCATCTCCAGCTACCCTACCAGCCACCAGCAGGCCACCCAGCTACGGCAGTGCCGTGCAGCCAGCTCATGCACAGGGTCCAAGCATCCCATAACTGGGCGCTCTTAGTGCACCTGAGCTAGAAGCATCAGGTTGGGGGTTTAGGTGTGGCAGGATGATTGGACTCACATTGCAGAAACATCTGAAGAATGGTCTTTTCTGTGTAATTCCTGGTTGTTGTACATTTTTGGTGAACATGGACACAAATTTTGAAGTTTTCCTCAAAACATATGTTTTTTTCCTTGACTGGACTTAGTTCAGATGATGACTTGATCAAAGCAGGAGAGTGATGATTTGATCCAAGATTGTTTTCATATCTCTGAGTGATGGCTGAGTAGTTCTCCTTCCTTCTTGGATGAAGGTAGTGCCTGATCGTGAACAGACATTAATCTCTACTGAGAACATTTTGTATAATGGAAAATGGAAAGAAAATGAATCCAGGTTTTTTTTGCAGCTCTTGGCTTTCTTCCTCCATAGCAGATAGAACTGAGTGTTTTATAGGAAGGGTCCCAGTTCTCCCATTTTTGGCCCCAGCCAGCAAGAAGCTAGAAGGTTCGATATAGCAAAGTGACTGTATAGTCAGGGTATAGTGACCAGGCTAATCTCTGGTATGACAGACCGCATTGACTGCTGGGGAGCAGTCTCAGCAGTCTTACCCGCAGTAATGGAATAATATAAGGAAACCTTAACCTCAGGAAGCTTCTTCCTCTCACCTATGAACAGACCCAACAATCTCTCTCACCTTTCAGGACAAACTGGAAATCAATATGTAGAGATAAATGGGGCTGTTTAAGGTGAATAGGGTGAAGTTACTACAGCCAGAAGAGTGTCTGTCAGATACAGTTGTAGTCCTGTTGTGTTCAAGCAGCAGAAGGGCTCATTTTTCAAACCCTGTACACAGATGTGCAATACCATCCTGGATCCCAATGCATTCAAAATCTGAACAGAGGGAAGATGAGCAAAAGCATTATTTTAGCCTTGGAAAATTGAATCAATGTAGGAATTGGCTTCCCCAAGATTGCAAAGATTGTGGGGAGATCTGGTAGATCCAAACTCCACCCTCAAGGCCCTGCCCAGTGTTTTAGTGCAAGTTCTTCACTCCTTTTATCAACCAGCCTAACTTATTGAACTAGGGGAAAAATGATCCTGTGTTGATTTCTCTTTCTGGTCTTCAGAATTATAAAAAGAAAAACTAACTAAGCAGCAAAGAGTAAATGACTTGATTTTTATTTCACTCAGAACTGTATAGTAAGTGTGAGGCCTGCAGATAGGTCCTGTGTAAGTGATTAGCACTCTGCTCACATAGGGAGCTTATCTTCTGGGCGGGGGGCAGAAGTCCCCTGCTGTTTCCACATAATCACCATGGCTTTATGAGGGAGAAAAACAACACACAGTTTCTATTCAGAAAGGGAGGCTTTGTACTTGTCGCCAAAGTGGATGAACTACAGTGCCTGTTGAGCACATAGTAGGACACCATTGCTTGCCACAGGACAATGAAATAGGTATATTTCTTTCCCTTTTTAGTGTACACTGAAACCTTTGCCCTTGCTCTTCACTTGTCATCTTTATTAGAAGCTGGCCAAGAATATAATAAATATAATGTAATGTAATGTAATGTAATGTGATGTAATATAATATAATATAATTCCAGAGTACTCAACGGGTAGACTGAGCACACACTGAAATGTTTGTGTACACCTCTTCCTTACTCACTTCCCCTGGGAGAGATGAGATTGCACTGATTTATACGTTTTCGTCCTATTAAGAATCACAGATTAAAATCCTCTTTGTTTATATTGGGTGTTTTCAGCTATGTTGGGTTTTCCTACTGTCTCACATACTTTTTTTGACAGAGTTTCCTTACCTTTCATGTATTTTTGTCCACATTTTGTGGATTCTCTTTGCCTCTCACATTTACTCAGCTTGCTGACCCTGGCCAGTGGCATTACTGTGCTGAGTAATGCCCAGCTAGGAGGGATGTCTTGGCTTAAGCATGGCAGAGCAGGGCTGAGATGTCATTCTGAATAACTGGCTCCACTGCCAACTTTCTTGGTTAAATTTCCCATTTAACCTTGAAGGACTTCATCCATCTTTTGCCTTGTTTCCCCATCCCTGCATCCCACCTTGCCCATGTCCTGTGTAGAGGCTGGGATGTGCAAACATAGCAGAGCTGGTGGCTGTAAGTCATGTGCTGGCTTAATGTCTTCTTGTGGGTTTTCGTTTTAAATTGAAGCCAACTGCCCTTCAGCGGCGCTCTCAGATGAAAAGGCCTTTAAGAGTCGGTGAGCTTTAGCAGGAAGGGAACCATTTATTCTGCATCAACCTGAGTGTGCCCCGGAGACTCCTCAGAATGAGCACGTTTGAAAAAAACAACAGTTGACTTTTCTGAGAAAATAAAGATTTCAAGTCTGATCAGAGCATCCTCTGTGAAACAGATTCAGACCTGTCCTGTTCCTCTGGTTCGTATTCATTTGCAAATAGCAGTTAAACAAGCTTTCATGCTGGCCCTTTGGAATCACGCTTATAAAACAAACCCTAGACTTGGGTTTTTGTGCCATATGTGCATAGAGTTACTGGCATGATTAAGACCTTGCATGTATGGAGACAGAGGTAGAGAGAAATGCTTGTCAGCTCAGGAGAGGTGTCTTGCTCTGGCTGTGGCTCCTGGGGACACACGTAGCAGATCGGGAATATGTGAGCATAAGATGTTTGACTGTACCAGCGATGAGCATGTACTGTAACTGTGAGAGAAGGGATGCTTCTTCTAACCTTATGCTTACAAAGTATTAGGTGCCGTGTGACCAAGCACAGTCATACTCATTAATTTGATACTCTGCTGTTAAAAGATGATTTTATAAAACTACTTGTTAGCACAGAATCACAGATACTGGCAACAGAAATAAATATATATTAGGACATATAGTCTATTTTTACACTCTGCCAATTCTCTCCAGATGTTCCCACATCATACTTTCCAGCCCTGATACACTTCTCTCTTTAATCACACCTCTGAGTTGAAAAGTTACCAAGGAATAACAATTTAAGGTCTATTATTATCTCATGACTACACAGGACATGAAACCTCAGTTATCTAACACAAGCAAGAATTATGTGAAAAAGCCCACAAATTTTTTCCCTATCTTCTGTTTCTTCTTTTCTTCTTATCTGTATACCTTTGCTTTTGGTATTGAGCTCCATTTATTTCACATTGACCCACATGTTCCACTCCTAGTGTGCTGTTCATGTGCGGATGTAAAATGCAACGGACAGATACCCTAGTGCATTACAGAAATTGTCCAGGGAAAGTTAGAGCTTTCAGTAAATAAACTACATCTTTGGGGACTTTTGATACGTCAGACAGTATCACTTGATATTGATTAAAAACCTGATTAGGAGTGAACCTCCCCTTTCATTCCCTTCTTTACACAAAGCTGGAGGTAGCTTGAAATGTATACTTGAGGAACCTTTTGTAATAACAGATTAATGTATTGCTTCATATATATAATGATTACTACTGCCTACTGCCAGTGAAAAAACACATTGCACTTCTTCCTGCTGATAAGATGATGACCATCTTAAAGTGATGATATTTAATTTGTCAGCATTAGTATTCAGAGTGAACACAGCTTTGTAATGAGTCATAACATATCACTTCCAGAGCTAGAACTGCTGCTTATGCATTGCGCTGGTCAAATTGAGAAGGGCTTTTTGTTTGTTTTTCTTTTTTTCTGTACTAGAAGCACTAGCAATTTTAAATCAAATCTCAGACAGGCATGAAGCTAAGTTGTAACTTTAAAAATGAGGCATTCCTATGGCTCTTTCCATCTTCTCATAGCCATATATTCAGCAGAATTTGATTATTTTCTTTCCTTGTGCTCTTAATTCTCAGACTGTAAAATCCCACTAACTGATTCACTGCTGCCTAATGTGCCATGTGTGCGTCTGCCAAAATTACTATGGTGTCCCATTACAGGCCAACCAAGAGCAGGCTCCTTGGCACCAGGTGCTAGCTCTACAGCGAGAAATAGTCTGTATCCCCATCCATGTACCTTCACCTCCCGTCTTACCAGGTGTTTCAAGAAATTCATTTTGGAATTTGGCAAGGGAATGGGAGATTGTACATGGACAGATTCCTCTGCACAGATAGCAAAGCAATTAGTTCCAATTTAAGATGACAGTCATCCAAGCTGCTCTGCACGAAGCCAAATTGAAGTATACCCAAAGCAGATTGCAGGATGTGAGCCTAAATTTGAAACCTCAATATTCTTAGAACTTTTATTTTTTATTTAATTATTATTTACTATTTGTTTATTTTGTTGCAGTGCTCGCCTCCTTCATCAAGCAGAGCATTTCCATTAAAATCAGCCAGTCGACTTGTGTAAACGTGGCAGAATCAAGCTTTCAATATTAGTAATAAAGAATACATCTATGGGACATTTTTTCCACAATGTAATGCCAGCTCTTCTTTCCACCAGGAGAGACTGGCTGTTCCATGACAACTAGAATAGAAATATGGGATTTCAGTTGAAATATCCTAAAGAGACTCATAACAATGAGGCCCACTCAAGACTGATGGGAGGGAATTGGTGATTTTGAATAAAGTGTTCTGACAATTTTAGACAGGGCTATTTTCCGAAACAGTTGGGCGGCAAGTCTCTGAAAACCCAAATACAATCAGGCAAAGAATTAACTTCTGCTTTATAGCTGCTAAATTGAATTATCACTGGAGGGGAAAAAAAGAAAAAAACCCAACAGTTTACCCAGACATTGATTCTCTGTTGTTGTCAAACCCCAGCTGTTCTGTGAAAAGGAATAGTGGGGTCAACACATCGCTCTTGTTCCACACCATGGAGGATCAATACCTGCGGTATAATTCAGGTACTTGTAATTACAAGGTCTTGGCAGCTTTGCCTGCAGGTTAAACGACAGTCAATGCCACGTTAGTAGATTTCTTTTTCCTGAAAGCCCTAAAATGTGTGGTTTTTGCTTCTTTTCTAACAAGAAGGGATCTTTGAGTCCTGGCATTTTAAAATTGTGTGCTCTGCAGACTGGTGGGTCTACCAAGGGGGTGTGTGTGGGGTTAACTCTGGCACCATTTATACCAAGGAATCACATTTCTTTGCTTCTCGTGCAGCCTGTAATTAATCCTATTTTATAATGTTAAGAGAAGCAGATTCTGTGGATCGTGATGGGAATGGGGAAAGGCCTCTCCAGTGACCGGGACCAATTTCCCTTTCAACGAGAAGGATGAGGCTGAGGTTTCCAAAGCAGCAGCATGCGCTGGTGGGTGGGATGGCAGCTCTGGAGTCAAATCACTGACACTCCAGCAGATGTGCCGGAGAGCTTTCGGATGGATTGCTGCTGCTCCTGGGTTTCAAGTGCTGTCTTTAAATTCTAATCTGCATCAGCTGTCACTGTGGATTAAATTATTCCTGTTTTTACATGGCCATACAGTGGGATGAACCGTAAGGCTCCTTCTGTACCTATGCACATGCAGGTAGGCATGCCTACCTAATGCTCCTGCCAGGCTGCCAAATTACAGCCCTCATCGTGAGCTAAGCACAGGCTCTACGATAGACATTTTGCCCCTGAGGAAAAGCTAGTGAAAAAAACTCAGGCACTGGCAGGAGACATGGTTGCCCTTGAAGTGCTGCCCTTCTGCTTGGCACTGCCCCTTCTCTGCAGGTCAATGTGCTGTTACCATCAGCTTCTGCTAGGCATGGGGACAGCCTGGGATGGGGGGCTCCCGCTTTACTCCAGCACAGCTCACCATTGCTGCTCAGCATGTTAGCAGTGCCTCCCATCAGCGGGAGGAAGAGGATGGTACCCAAGGCAGCAGGAGCTTGGTGGGACGGATCACCATTGTATTGCCAGGACCTGCTTGACTGGCCCTACCTGTGAAATAATGCAGGCAGCACATTACAGACAGTGCAGGTGCATCTCTGTACGTAAAAAATGGCGGTGTGGTGCTAATCAGCATAAAATAAAAGCAGCATGGTCTGCTGCCCCAAGAGACCCCTGTGCTGGGGCAGTTGGAGCCCAGCTGTACGCAGCCCAGCTCCACACACTGGCTCCCAAGAGCCCAGAAACTTATCTAGTGGGTACGGAGCGTGGTATCGTGTGTGCATCAGACTTCATCAGCTCGACATTTATGGGCACTGCTGAATGGTCCAACTTATATAGCATTAAGGAGGGGGAAAAATACCCTGAGTTACATTAGTCTGTGTACGCTGAATGCTCTTCCTGACATTCAGTACAATCTGTGGCGCTGGAGGTGTCTACAGACTGATCTCCTACATACTCCCTGGGAGTACGTTCATGTTGAAAGTTTTATATTACAGTAAATATTTCACCCTGCATTACAGGGAAGAACAAGTAGATTTCTTGCCTTGATCTTCCTATCCAGAACCTCTCAAAAACCTGATATCCACCTAATATCTGATGTGCACTTCCAACAGGGTTTTCCCTGTCTTTGGAACCATGCAGCAGCTCCAAAAATTTAGTTGTCTGTCATGACAGTACCTTCATCTGGAGGGACTTAGAACACAAGTAGATATGGAAAGAATAATTCCTGAACTTTAAACCAAGATATATTGTTAATTATTCCCAGTGATGGAGACTGAAAGAAAATCCCTGGGTCACCCTTGCAAATGATATTTATTCTCCTACCTTCTGTTTCATCTGAAAAAAAATAGCATCCCTAGAAGCATCTAAAAATCACGCTCTGTATTGACAGAGAGGGAAGTGTGCCACCCAACAAATAACAAATACAGCTGTCAGCAGTACCCAAAACCTACAATTTTTTAGAGGTCTGTCATCTTAGAATTCACTGGACCAAACCATACTTAGCTGGTGAGACCAGATGAGATAATAGATGAGCTACAGACTGTCCCTGCTGTGGACAGCTGGTAAAGTCATTTAATTTTTAGCTGGAGATTTATCTGCAGACTTTCACTTAAATGTCCCTGAATACAGAAGCACAGAAAAGGATTATATTGAAAAATATAGATATAATTCTTATATATTTTAAAGAATGAGAACTTACTTCTGAGTCAGGGAGTTTTCAAGCTTGTGTTGTTCTAATAAATATAAATTGCTCAATATATCAAGTTCACAAAAAAATGGAAGGACAGTGTGAGCAACATAACCTCAGATTTTCCATATGAATTGGGAACTAAGCTGTTTAACAAAATGGAGACATCTTTCAGGAAAAGTATTTTTTTTTTTCAAGTTTGAAATTTTTGTAACCTCTCTGCAATTATGGAATAGACAACTAATTGATTGGAATTTTGATTTTTTACTTACACACAAAATCCACCCTGATCCTTGTTTTCACTGAAACATTTGGCGTTGGAATTATTTTGGAACTCATTTAGCTAGGAATGCCTAGGACAGAATTTTCAACTAAATATATGCAACAGAATGAGGAAACAATGTTTACAGGAGTCCCTTGAGTCTAAATCAAGGCATTAGCAATTGTTATTGTAATAACAAAGAAAGGTGCATCCCCTCTTGGCAAATTCCTGTTGTTTGCTTATCTCATGTGCAGCACTGGTGTTTTATTTGAAGAATGTTTATTGATTGTTCCTCATTAACAATCATGTTGTATTGAATGAAAAGAGTCAAGTCATGTTTGATATACTGCCCTCAAACCCTTAAGCTTAGCACATCCATCCTGGTTGCATTTTTTCTCCACTGCTTCTATTCATTAGTTTTAATGGACACTTTGAAAACTGCATGATTAGAAGCTGATTGTGCTTAGTTCATTTTTTTTTTTTTTAAATGAGGGAAGAGCTCTTATATTGTAGGAACATACCAGCTCATCCAATTTGGCACATCTAACATCTAAAACTGGGTATATCTGATCTGATACTGTCTTCCTGAGAATGGCCAATATACTAGACAGTTCAGAAGAGAGTATGAGAGGTTCCCTAGGGAAGAACTGCTAGGTTAACTTTGCTTAATGACTGACTTTTGTCCTGAAATAAAAGAGTTTATTGTTCCATTTTAAGCTATTTAGATTAGCAGTGCGCAGTCTTTTTTTTTCTTTTCCCCAGGTAGAGCTGGATTAGTTCTTGTTTGAGTCTTAGGAAATTCCTCTTTCTACAAGAATAACACAGACTAATTGTGGTCACCACCCTATTCCTCTCCCCTTCTGTTCAGGACCATATACCAAATTAGTTTTATTTCTACAGCTTCTAGTTTTCACATACCTTGCTATTCTAGATGTCTAGATATTATTGAATTCCTAGACAGAATAAATAGGAATATTAGATTTACCTTTTCTGATTATTAGTGTGCAGAACTGTCTCCCAATCTCTTCTGTGCATGTCTTCTCTAAGCCTTAAATCTTCATCTCTTCAATTTATCCTTGTAAAAATCTTAATGACTTCAATTATTTTTAACATCATTCACATTTTGCTCCTGCCAGAAAACACAAGTTATTGATAATTTTGGGGCTCAACACAATACTCTTTATCTGATCGTATCTATTCCTGATTCGTACATCTATACTTCTGCTTCAGCATATTTAGCAGAATATTGGCTACATAATTAAAAAGGAGAACAGGACAGGTTGTAATATTACTTGATAATTGCATAAACGAATCATAAGCCCGAGAAGTGCCATTTTAACAATCATCAGCTAATTGAACTGAAACTTATAAATAATTGGGGAGGTATGACCTCTGCTTGAAGAATGTAGTCCTGCTCCTTCAGCGTAACCATAACTCTGCTGCCTGAGTCATCAATTCCTGTGCTGCCTGTTGTTCTTCAGATGGTGATGCTGTGCACATGCATCATGCAGCACTGACACAAACACCGTTTATTAAGCCACTTTCATCTCTGGTGAAAGTAAATGCTACTGCTGATGCCTGCTGCAAAGTCATCTATATCAGCTGAAAAAGTTCTGCTATTGTTGTCATATTATAGACCATAATCCTTCAGAGCTCTGGAAAGAGAAAACAGTGCCAGCTACTGGTTGAATTGAAAAATGGGCTATTTTGGGTGTGCCCAATATGCATTTTGGCTTTTTTTTAATTATTATTTCATCCTCAGCACAAAGTCTATTCTACAGCAATAAATTTCAAATATATATTTCCATCTCCTTGGCATCAGTGGGACTAAAGGACAGATTTATATCAAAATGCTGCCTGAATAGGAGTCAGGTGGGGATAGGTGCCTTATATCCCATGCCATGTCAATTCTTCGTTCCTGATATGTTAAGCAGATACACCTTGTGGAATGATTGCCCTCTCTCAACCAGCTGCAAACTAATTGCATCTTGCTCTCCACTGTCAGGTCATTTCTTTCTTATTTTATTTTTAGTGGGAAGTGTGAAAGGGCCAGGTGGTGCCTGACAAAGGACAGGGTTGTGAGATTTTGTCCAAACAATATCCCAGAACATCCATTTCTGAGCAGGCAATTTCTGTATATATGACTTTATCAGGCATTTCAGTAAGTAAATTCCACACTTGCTGCATTTACCCTTACCCACAAAAATTGTCCTCTGGGGGCTCAGCTTAGATTTCCAAGAAACTTTCTAGCCTTAAGAATTGTGTGGAAAGCTCAAGAATGTGACCTCAGTGTAACGGGACACCCCACTGCGGACAAGCCTTTTAGATGATTGGTCTCCTGCTCAGTTTTGGGATGTTTTGAAGAACCCCCAATTTGCACGCTGAACCTACTTGTAATCTCATGGCCAGCCCATGCAGATGGCAGATTATTTCCAACAGACACATACGTGTGTGTATTTTGCTAGCTGGATTTTAGAGGAAGGTTTCCCGTCTCCCTGCTCTCACCAGACAGTCTCTTTTTCTCGCCTTAACAAGATCTCGCCTCTGGGAGACGCAGCTATTTCCAGGTTCCATCCCTCTTTAAATTCCCAAGTCACCAGAGGCTGTGAGACAGCTCATTTCACAAAAGCAAGATCAGCTCAGGAGCTGTATCTCACACCAGATACTGTGGCGCGCTGTGGCTCAGTGCTCTTGGCTTGTGCTGGTTTGGAGACGAGTGCCTCCAGCAGCCACAAATGTGCCTAGCTCCCCCTCGGAGCTGGAGCCCTGAGCCGAGACCTGAGCTGCAATCCACTGCTCATCACAGATTAAGATCCAGCTATCAAGGGTCTCCTGAGCCAGTCTGCTCCATGGTACCTTTAGGAAGCCAGTGAGAAAAGTGGTTCTTACATGCACAGGGTGATGTGTGCTGATCCAGCCTCCGTTATACCGCTCCACAGCTCCTTTTTAGAGGTAAGCTAGAGAGTCAGTCACTGGGGGGTGAACGTATGACTGAGACAACTCAAAAACTGAATACAGTGTCTGTATAATAGACTTTGTCTCTGCCTAAATTTGCAAATAGCCTGAAACATTGGCTTTCTGCAAGTATGTACTAGCCCATTCACCTTACTGGGATGTTTAGAAACAAAAAGCACAAAATGAAGCACTGAAAAAAATTGGAGTACAATACAAATAAAAGGAAATTGTCTCTCAAAATAAGTAACAACAATAATAGTGCCCACGTTGAATGATTCGTTTTCCTATTTAGTCCAATAGTCATATATTTTAAAATAATCTGCAGCTGTCCCACAAATGTAGCATTTAGGTGCTTTGCAACAAAGCTTGAGCCTTGCCACCCGTCAACGGTTATGGTCATGGCTGTGATTCATATCTCTATGGTGTATGCCTGAATTTCTCTGAGTGGTATGTGAGTATTTGAAAATCAGACTTTGACTTACAAGAAGGTAACCATCTCAGAGCAGCCAAATCCCTTGACAGAACTGTTGAGCAGCACAGATGTGCACAAAAATCAAACTAAACAGAAGACCAGTTGTCTAGAATCCCAATCTGCCTGATTCTTCAAGATGTTTCTCATATCAGTGTTTTGTGAAGGATACCTGTTTGTCACCTCTGCAGAAGGAGGTTCTCTCCTGACCTCCACAGTGGAGAGCTCTCAGGCAGCAGTAATGCACAGTTCCCTGCCCACTGTAATTCTCAACAGCAAGCTGGAAGGTCTGCCATAGGGATGGGTATACCATTCATCACTCAGCATCACCTTGGCTTCTTTCAAAAAAACTCCGAACAGTTCTTCATAGCAAAATTACAACAAGTTTTTGTTTGTTATTTGTGGTGACTGTTGTCAGTTTTGATTGTGTCAACAATTTGGAGCACTTCTGAATATCGATCTCGGCTTCACCAGTTGTTAATAGCTGCCAACTGTATGCTCTTCATGTAGACCATGCTATATCATCAGATGCAATGGCAATGTAAGCTCCAAATAATGATCCATTTAGCACTGTGTCCTGGTCAAGCCCATATCAAAATATTCTGAAGTTTATTGATACATCATGTTTTTTTGTATGGGTGAAGGTAGCTCTGCTGTAGATCTTGGGGTTAGTATCAAAGCACCAGAGCAAGCTTTGATGCTTTTGTCCCCGAGTATTTTCTCCTCTGCCCAAGACAATTTATCCTATGGTCATGTACAAACAGTAGCACACTGATGGATAACCAGTATTCCTGCTGTGTTCTGTTTGGGAGCTGTGATTATTACTCAACAAATTACTGGATACCCTACTGGGACAATATTTAACATTACCTCAGGTGCACAGGAACTGATTAATTGAATGCCCCTGTAAGAAGGCATTACGTTTCGATAGGATTTTATTGTTTTGTCTCCCCTTCATTGGGTACTTGGAAGGCTTTCTCCTTGCTTCACTATCCCATGTCACAATCATTTGCATCTAAGGCAGGGGGAGGAGATCTAGCCCTTCACAGTCTGTCTAGGACCATGACTTGGCTTCTGTGAGAGTGTGTACCATGTCAATTAACGTAGATCATGATGGTTAGTTCTTAAGCTGATGCAACTGAAGGTTTTCCTCCCCATCTAACCCATACATCAGATTAGTGAAGCCATTTAAAATGACTCTCGGTCACAAAAGAGAACAGTAATCGGGGCACTTTAGCCTCCGAATCCAAATGAGTGCATCTGAGATGGAGCTTGCCCTTCGTACAGCGGTCAGGATCTTGCTAATCAAGATGGGTTAATGGAAGGATGAGTTTAGACTGCTTGTGAGTTAATCCACAGCAGAAATCTAAATTAGCTGTCTGGGTACGGAGAGCGTTAGGATATTTTATAAACCTTTAAACTGCTCATGCAGTTCATGTATAATTCTGCATTTTAAATCAGTCTCATGCAAATCAGCCCCACGGGAGTAAAAAGGGTTAGTTAGATCCTGATTTCTAACCTGCAGTTTTGCTTAAATTGTGTTTTTCTGGCACTGATTTACAGTCCTGGAGCACTATTCTATAAGCAGAACCTCGGATGGACTAAACCAACGTGGTTGTTATGGCTAGAGGAATACCGTAATTCGGATCTGCCTCCATTTATGCTGCAGTAAAGGAAGAACTATTTTTGTTGTTTCATTTTGGTTTATTCAGTGGACTTCATCCTGCAGAGGAAGCAGATCTACAGATAACAAGAGATAGTTTGAAGCTCCCTGAATGTATTTCTGTTAAAGCATAAACATGTTCAACTTTTGAAGTGTTTTTTAGTGTCTGGCTGCCTAACGCTGATTTCTAGCGGTTTTCATGCAAGTGACTGTGTCCCTCATTATGAAAGTCTTGATCATTTCTCAACTGAAATTTCTCTCTCAGCTAACCAGCATTATTACCTGGATCAATTACTTAAGGTCCATGATCAGACGTGAGCCTGCACGTGTGCATGCTGACTTCTCAGTGTATCTCAGCCACAACTGAAAATTAGCCACACATACATGGAAAAATTAATCTGATGAGCAAGTCCTCTTTTTTCTTTTCCCTTGTGCTCCTTAAAGACCTTAATTAATCTCAGTGGAGAAAAAGTAATAATCAACACTTAAACAATGAGTTTTCTTTTAAGACCCAGGGGGGATATTTTTTAAGCAGCTCATGGTGGTTCAGTCATGTGCAACTCATTTGAACTCAGTGAGAGCTGCATGCCTAAAACTATGCAAAGCAGTTTGAAATTTGTGCATACAGCAATGTATAAACATTAAGTATGAATGCCATCTGCTTTCAGGTAGTTTTTCATCCCATATCTTGTACATGAAGAGGCACCAATTCTGCTGAGATGTTTAGATGGGAAGATGTCAGATATTAAAGTGTTTTACTGCTGGCACCTTCCCAGACAGAACACAAAGCTGGTAGTTTCTATGACAGTTTTCACATCTGACTCAGTATCTTTTCCTTTGTCTATTAACTTGCCTATAAAGTCTTCCAACTGCAGACAAGTAGTATCATCGGTTTCTTGATTTCTTGGGTACCATAAGTGGCTGCCCTTAATGTGGTGTCAAAGTACTGTATTTAATTTGTGTCCTGTTACTCTGCCAAAGAGCACTCTGGATTTCAGTGACTGGCTCTCATTTAGACCATCAGTCTCACCCACGTCAGCATTTTAGTTCAGATTAGGAAGGTACTTTTGAACTGAATCTTCTGCCTGTCCCCACTTACTTTGGTTCACATCAGGGAGCTTTCTCAGTGTGCACCAATTTGATTCCTGTGGATGAAACTAGGCTGGAGTCTGCACACTGGGAGCACACTGATGGATCCCAGCTGCTGATGGATGCTAGAGCTAATCAGAAGTAGCCCCCTGAAACACATACAGTGTAGACTTTGGGTCCTCAGCACCTCCTGCTCCACTCTAGAGCTCCCCACCTCTTGCACCACACTATTTGCTAATGTGGATGTTGGCGCTTGCTTCTAGAGTCCTCTAGTGCTCTGAGCCGGATTGGGTTGTGCATGATCTCCACTCTTAGCCAGCATTTCTGGGTGAGATAGGTGACTCCAAACCAGTCACAGTCAAGCTTCATGGCTACACCAAACCCATTATCATTCCATAGCAAAAACACTGCTGCTGTAAGATTTGCTACACATATATGCACAAGGCAAAATGAAGATCAGAATTTTTCCTTCGGAACTGAGCTGGGAAGAGACTTAATGAATGAATGTGCAGCTCTTACTGACACTGGATACCTAATTCAAAAGTCATCCTGCCTATGTTAAAATCATAATTACCAGCAAGTGAGAAAAACTTATCCATTTAGCTCATGTTACTTTTATTTTAATTTGCTTACTTCTCAGTTTTCATGCGTCATCAGATTTCAAGTCCCCTGTTGTCAGGTGTAATTACTTCAGAAGACCTGGTCAGAAGAACCAAATCATGGAATTTCCAAAATCCCTCTTGATACCATTCTTCAAATGCTTTTGCCTGTGATAGGAAATGCAGCTAGGCTAACTTGGTAAATGCTTGAAATAATTGAATAAAATCCTGCTTTGAGTGTAGAATACAGAGGTTCAAAGCAAATGGTTTCAAATTCGGAGATTAAAATAGAAATGCTACATAATGGGTCTTGAAGGAGCAGGAAAAATATTTCCTTTCATTGTGGTGAAATGCTGAGTTCTTTCAACTTCCCTTGCAGCGATTATGATTTTTTCATCATTCTATGTTTTGAACCACAATTTAGATTTAATACTATGCCAAATGAGATAATTTATCTTTGTCTGACTGCATATTTCTACTTAATCTACTTAACAGATTTCTACTAGCTCTGTCAACCATGAACAAGACTCTACCCTTATACAGATTTGTTTCAGTGCTTGTGGCTGTGTGATTACCTCTCCCATCTTTGCTTCTGTAAGCTTTCTTTCATACATAATGGCTTACAGCTCAGTCGTGACTTCTCAAAAAAAATTTTTTGTATGCATCCAATTATGCTGTTGGGAATATAGCATCCCTTCGTAATCAGCAAATGCGTTTTGAGTATACAGCAAAACTGCTACCCTAAAATACTCTCCACTGATACCATGTTTAAGTACCTCATGACACAGAGTGTCCAGTTCACAGTTATTTTTTTGTGATATAAATAAACAAGCACAGTATTTTGCATATTCTCAAGTTGTGTAAATATATGTGAAATGGATCTCTCAGGCAGGTCCTGTTTTCTCCAGCCTTGCTCCCACTCAGCATGTGTTTAACACTGCACCTCTGGAAGTGGTTGCAGCTGGTCTTAATCTTATTCCACATCTCTCATGAGTACTTCAAACTATTTATGCTAGTATCTACACTAGTAAATTAGGCCTGCCTGAGAACAATCCTGAGAGCTGATGCCAACTGGCATGAAGCAGTGGGCTGCTGAGGTTTACTGACATCTCTAGGCTGGGAAACTCTCCCAGCCTGCAGAAGAGGGTGGTTGGGTCCCCACTGTGCTCGGCAGCAGTTTGGTAACGCTGCTGGAGCAGTGCCAGTCCTACGCCTGGGAACCCTTTTGCTTTTGGATAATACGGACAACTGCAACCCAGAACCTGGGGATCTTCCTGAGTCTTACTTAGTTAACTAGTATAGGCATAGCTTTATTCAATGTTTGTGTGCTGTTTTCCAAGAAACTTAGTAAGTACAAGTCCCTAAATCAGATTTGCAATTTAAGATTCATGTTTCTCTGAGATGGTAAAATTTCACAGCGTTTTTGAAAGAAACATTTAAAATTTTTCATGCTGCCTAGTTGTCATGCAAGTGAAAAAGTGCTAACAGTGTAAAGGGGAGAGAAGTGAGATGAGATTTTGTATGGCTGTTCTACGGAGCACTCTAATACTGAGCAAAATCAGAAATGTTAGACTTGGAGATCAGCATCAGTGCTGTGTGGTAGAAAGTGGTTACGGAATTACTCCTTTAAGTTGACTTACAGTGCCAAGTTTCTGTGGAAATACACTATGCTAGGACCAAGCATGAAAGACTGAGAAAAATTTCTGGCTTTGTACCAGAATCAAGGAGTAAAGAGAAATGGACAGATAACAAACCTCACTGATTTATGTTATGGAGTTCTGTTTGCGTTTTCTATTGCAGTGTTATGATTGACTTTGATGTTGAATTAGTGTATAGTAAGAGAGCTCAATGTAACAATTTTTGTCTCTTGGATGGGGGGTTTTCACTGAGGTAATGAAGAAAGTAAAAGCATTACTTTCACTCAGTCTGCTTGAGGAATGGTTTTAGTTGCCAAATCATTCTTATTTTCAGTAGGGGGAAAAAAAAAGTCTTTAAACATAAATCAGAGTATATGGCAAATAGTTCTCCCTTCCAAATCAATTATTTTAACACAATGCATTTTTTAGAAACAGTTTCCATTGATTAAACAGTATGTAGTGAGCCAGAAAGTTCTGACTCATTTTTTTGCAATGATGTGTTGTAATAAGGCTTATTCCTGTTTGAAGTTAATATATGTCAACTGAGATTTATTTAATTTAGGCAAAAGAATTGCAACAACAGCAATAGATCATATTCTGTTGTATTGCATTTTTGGTCCACTGAAAAAGATGGTAACAGGAGCTGGTGGTGTTTTTTGCTGAATAGGAAAAAAAAAAAAATGCTGATCAGTTACTGACTGGCTCATCTCTTTTGGATGCTATCACCGGTGTTCATCATCTTTCCATAATGAACAAGATCACCTGAGAAAGATGGAGAATTTTTCTGCAATGAAATAAAAGTGAGGAGATCAGTTAATGTTCTGCTGTTAAACATCCTCTCAATAGGGAGCCTCCGGCTCAGTTCAAGTTAATAGACAATGAAGCTCTAAGACAGGAGCAATTTAAATTACATTTTAATCAACTCTCAGGAGGGAAGGAAGCATTATGTGAAACCATTAATAGAAAAACAGCAATGTTTCTTACTCTATCATTTGTGTGCATTATGCCTGAACAATCTGATGAATTAACAGATTATCTCCTAATTCATTCACTCTTCTGTGATGCTTTGAAAAAAACCCCATCATGCCTTCATGATGCCTTTTCAGAGCAATAACATGAGATAACCAGAGTCTCTGATCGGGTTTCATTGCATTTAAAATCTGATAGGTGGGTGAGGGTTGAAGGCAGTGTAAATGTAGGAGGCAATGTTGTTCTCACCACTGCATTGTGACTTTGAACAGAGATATTTTGGCTTCCTTCGACTTTTACGCACCCTGTCAATGTTACTGGAAAGACCTATAATCTGTGCCTACACTAGAGACTTGGCCCAGAGCCCAATGAGTAGGCTGCGCTTTCATATAGCTTGTTTTTCTTCCAGAAGGCAAACTCGATCAGCAAAACGTACCAAACATAAAAATTATTTAGTGTGAGGTATCACTGACAGAGACAAAATGACAAGTATGCTGTGTTAATCCCACTTCCCAGGCTGTAAATGGAAACTGCTGATTAAGAACAGCAAATCAATTTGCTAACTATGGCTCTAAAAAAAAGGTGTGCTGCAAATAGAAAATTAATGGGAAATGGATAATGTTGAATGGATTGATCAATGGAAATGTAAGAGAAGACAAATGATGTGTAACTTTACTTTTCCCTTGGCTAATCAACTTTACGCCCATATGTAACCAATAAAGGGAGAGGGAGAGATCACATTAATAAAAATTAACCAACCACGCTGAGCACCGCTCTTCCACAACCCTGAGGAATTAGTGCAGGAAAGAGAAAAAATGTTTTACATGAAAAAAGCTTGTATTGCCAAGAGTCTTGGTTTAGCTGAAATAGATCTGCTGTGTGCCTTACGTTATCCCCAGACCCACCAGTCTGTAGCAAGGAGATACTGGGAAAGGGCAAAAATGTAGGCAGGGGCATTACCGGAGGGAGAAGGGGTGATGTCTAAGGAGCTTACACTGAGCTAGAGGAAATATTAAAGGGTGACCTGTTTAGTTGCTCATTGCCATTACTGGGTTTGATTTGCAATGGTGACCATGATCATGGTTTCACCTCTCATGCTATCCCATTGACTGATTTGGGATTACTTAGGGTGAAAGAAAGCAAAGAACTTTGCCTCTTAAGGTTGGGCAATGTTAGTGAAATTTGGAAGAAACATAGCAAAAGTAGAACTCCTCAGCTCAGAGATGCAGTTGTGCTGCGACCCAAATTAGTCTGAATGCCTGCAGTTGTGCTGTCTTGTTTTGAGTTCCCTTCTCCTCCTTCTAGAGAAGAAACAGCCAGGTGGCTCATGACCTCTTCTGGGAGTCAAGCAAATATATCTGTATGGGGTTCCAATGCTAATCTTGTGCATTTTGAGAGCTCATGTCTCTACGTCATGCTATGTCATGTCTTGGTTCCTAATCCGAAAACTGCAGCAGTGTTTCTCACTCTCCCCAAGCATGGGATGGCAGAGAGTCCAGACAGAATCTACTCTTTTTGGAGCAAAGGTCTATTTTTCAGATAGTTTTCTTTCATAACAATGGGGGTTTTGAACATATTTTTCATTTGAAATGTTGATTCAATAGGTAGTAATCTCTACTAATCGCGCTAAAACTGAAAACATTAAAGACATTCCAATTTTTGAAAAAAGGGGGAAATCTGCAGGACGTTTGTCTTCAAGAAAGTCAAAACTAAATTGTTTTTTGTTTTGATGTTTGAAGATCCCCAAAATCTAGTTGCTTTTTTCCTTTTTAAATGGAAAAAAAAACCCCAAAATATTTTATGCAAAGACAATTCAAAGCCAGTCCCCCATTTATTTCATGAAATATTTACCAACTTCTGACCGGGAGTTCCTCTGATCAGGAAGTTCAGGATTAAGTCCAGCACAGAGCGAGGTCCTGCCAGTGTGGATGCCACTGCTGTCTTCTGCAGGCTGCTCCGGGCACTCCAGCTGTTCTGGGCAGTTGACTGTCTTTTTGCAGGCCAAAGATTTCTCCAGCCCTCCCCGCAAAGCAGGCATGTCCTGGTGAAGGCTTGTTGGCTTTATGCCACTGACTGCAATCATCGCAGCATAACTTAATTTTAAGATCATCTCGTTTTCATGAAGCAGGTCCAATCCCAATGCCGTCATGGGAAGTCCCATCCCATGGCGATCATGGCTTTGCACAGGCTTTCCACAGCCAGGTATATTAACAGCCGCTGGAGGCCTTTGGCAGAACAACATGTCTTCACCATATCTGATAACCTTGTTTGTGGTGCTAGTAAGATGCATGAGGCTTAGAGAACAGTAATTGTCTTTCCAGTGAACATTTAATTGTCCTACATGCAGAACCAGTTTATGATTAATCCATAATTGTTTTGGGGTGCTGAGGTCTATTCTGAGGGGAGACATTTGTTTGCTTATTTCTTTATTTATTTATTTACTTTCCTAAGCAGGAATGAATATAATAAGCACAGTCACCACTCTGCAACAGGTCAGTGTTGATATCCAGCACAGTAAGATCTGAGATCAAATCCAACTTGCATCTAACACCATCAGTTTTCTTGGGGCTTCGCTTGATTGCTTGGGGAACAGAGGGAGAACTGGGAAGGGAAATGTTTGACATGGAGATCCAGTTATGTGCGTGAGATGAATGGGTGACCTTACAGATGATACATGCAGTCAAACAAACCAGAGAGCGTTTAAACAAAAACCTAAATGATTTTGGAAGCTCTCCTTAGGAATGATGCTTTGAGAGGGTATATAAGTCAAATGATCCTGACTGTGCTCTTTATCTGGCTCTAAAAGCTAAGCAACATTGAGGTTCCTGCATCAGGAGGTGACCATACTAATCTAGCATTTGCGTTGCATGGAGTGTCATCGCCAGTGTCTGGATATACAGAGAGCTTTTGATCTGTCATGGCATGGCATCCCAAGGAGAACACTGTGCCTGAATCTTCAAAGATGCTCTTGTCTCATTGGCTTCCAGTTGTGTTTATTGGCAACCTGCAGCGTGTTGCCATGCAGCTGGTATGCAAGCTGAGGAGAACATAAACAGTGCAGTTGGGAGACAACACGCGCTGCTCCCAAAAAGAAAAAAAATGTCTGAAATACAGCAGCAGTAGCAGAAAAGCACATATTTTGATCAGAATTCCATATGGAAACAAAGCAAAACAGACAACCAGTCTCCCAAATGATTGTTTTTTGCGGCAAACCTTCCCTCTTCCCCGATGCTTCCTCTTCAACAAACTTCAGCTGTAGTTCCTCACCATTGACTAAGGTGTTTGGCAACCTACAGGCATGGGTCTAGCCTGCAGCTGGCCTTCTTGGATGCCGCCATCCTGCAGGAAAGGGGTGCCAAGACCACCTTATCTTTGGTTTGCCTTTACTAATAGAGGCAGCTGTAGTAGTCCTATAGCTCTAAGGGACCAGCATCCATCAGCTCAGGGTTGTGGCCAGGACACCCCAGCCATGCTCCACACACAGAGAAATGAGCATTAGAGCACAGGCTACCGATTTTGAGAGCAACGGCAAAGTATGCTGCAGGCCACGTTCTTCCCAGCCTGTTACGCTGGCAAGACAGCTTAACCTCCTGGTCGGCTTTCCTTCCTGGATCCCCTGCTCTTCCACCCAGCACTGGCTTTTTTGCACAACATCCAGGTCTTAAGGTGCATGTTTTCTTTTCTAGATGTCATGTCAGTAGTTCATGAGAGCTGGGTTTTGCTCCAACAGATACAACTTGCTGACACTGAAAGCGCCGCCTGTTTCTTTCCACTAATTGCATGCAAACTACTCAATCTGCCTTACTCTCCTGCTTCCCTCTGCCTGCTAAGGACTGCAAATCAGGTGCATACCAGGAAAACAGGCAGAGGTAATATTTGAATTTCATCTTTCTGGAAAGACCAGCATGCCAGAAAGAACAGGAGGTCAAAGGCAACCTTTGCCCCCTCCAGTGTGCTTCAACCTCCTTGACTTCAGAGATGGCTTTTCACTGCTTGGCCTTTGCTTTACTATGTCAGCATCTTTTGCATCCCTGGGCCAAATGTGTCTTACAGTTGTCTTAAGTTCTGCTTTGTGAAGGCAGGATATTGTCAGAGCTCCATGTCCGGATCGAAAAAGTACTAGCAGAGGGTCTGACTGAAGTGAGTGCCACAGCCTTCCCACTGGAACAGGTTTGGGCTCTGCTTTTATAAAACCAGATGTCAAGGATCAGACGTGTGAAAAGGCGAGCAGTTGTTATATAAAGTAATTTAGTAAATAAAATAAGTGGATATCAGATCCCCAGCTGGAGTCTTTGCAGTCCTAAGTGCTTGAAAATCATTAGTTAGGCTCCAAGAAATCCTGAGATCGGATTAAATAATATGAAATTAGAAAATGCGTTCAGGTTTCATTTAGTTGCCTTTTGATATTGAAGCATTAAAGGCTCACATGGGTTAGAAACATATTTTCATTAAAAAGAGGAGCAGACATTTTCAGTGGGGCTGCTTCCGTGTTTGAAGAAAGTCACAAAACATGGCAGGAATCACTGAAACAGTTCCCCAAGTTTTCAATCTGGGAAGGAGAGTATCATCAGCTTTCAATGGGTAAGCACCTGACTCCCCTAACTCTACAGGCACCAAGGCAGTTGCTCCAGATTTACACCTGAGCATGCAAGACCAGAGTCAGAGTAGACTTCTGCCCACAAAAAATGGTACAATAAATTTAAAATCAGTCTTTTCTTTGTTTACCTTCTGATTCCCTCACATCCCTCTTCATTTTCTATGTCAGGCAGCAAAGCACAGGACAAAGAATGTGGAGTATTATATAATGAACATGACGTTCATACACTCGGGGTCATGGTTTTTGCAGTAAAGATGATTACTTCTGGTCAACTCCATTTATATGCTGTCATGAAGATCCCATATGAAGATGAGGATTTTCTTCTGAGATATTCACGTATCTTCAAGTATGATAAAATCTGTTAATTGATGTAATCCCTAGGCAGCAGCGCTGAGGTACATTTTGATGAGCATGGTCTGAGAATTTAAAAAAATCTGTATCTTCCTTATACATACAAACTAATTACAACTAAATGCACAGCAGTTTTAATTAAATTGTCAGTGTAGTGACAGTGACGTTGAGAAGGTGGTTGCACCGTCATTCCTTTTTAATGATATCTCTTCTTGGTAATTGGGGTAATTCCAGATTTATGAGGATTAGAAGAGCCATATACCCTAAATTCTTTCTTGAGGTTCTTGTAAGACTGAAAGTATCGTATCATTGCAGTGAAACCAGAGGCAGGGTAATGACAGATAGATAATTCTCCCTTTCTGAAATCATGTCTGTGCCTTCTCAAACATTTTCACATCTATTATATGTGCGGCTAGAGAAAGCACAGGCTGCGTGCAGTTGCAGAGACTACACTAGCATGGGGGAATGATGAAAGAGTGTTTCTGAAGCAAAAAAGGGATGCTGCTTATGATGGTGAGACAGTCTCCTACAGTAAAACCTTGCCTGCTTTTTAAATGGGACTAATGATTTGGGGCACTTCAATCTAAAACACTGTGAAGGTTGGGGAGTGAGTTTTTAGAGGACAGGTAGTAGCAGCCTGTTCAAAATCAGAATGCTGTGACGTTTCTGCCATTGATGCTTGGAAATGGAGGTAACCGTAGCCAGAAGAGGGGTCGGTGGATGTGCCTGGCAAGTTTGCTTCCTTTTATTCCCCGCATTTTATTTCACAGACCGTAGTCTCTTTTTGTACAGAATTTCTATTCAGCACGTACGCTTGTGCAGGCCAGCGGAGGAGGCAGGGCGGTGGCAATGCCCCATGCTCCTGCCTGCAGCCCCACCGCCGGTGCCTGCCCCTGGCAGGGTTAGCTCAGTGCTGCTATCCCCCATGTGCCAAGCGCAGCGCGGCCCACCCGCACCAACGGGTTTTTCAGTCATGTGTGGCTCATTGCTTCTCCCTTAAACAGCAGTGTGTAATTAAAGCTGGTAGAAAACAGGCCTCGAAACAGGAGCTGAGAAATGAGGTCTCCGGGTAGGATGAGAGGGAATGGCCAGTGCCATGGCTTTGTCTTGTGTAGTGGGGGGCACTACACACTCAACCCAAGCCCCAATGTCTCCTGACTCCATCTCTGGTTTGAATAACAGCCTTTTCATATATCAGACTGAAGGAATGAAGTATTGCTGTATAGATGTCATTCCTGTTCCTCAAGTGCCTGTCCCTCCTGCACGGGGGAATAGATCACCATGCACTCGCCCTGACATGCACTAAATTATAACTACTGCCTGCCTTTTCACATGTCCAATTCTTGATATCTGTTTTTACAAAACCAGACAAAGTCACACCTTAACTATCTGGATAGTAACACATTCACATGCTGAAATCCTCAGCTCTGGTAAAATTTCCACTGATCCCAATGCAACTCTTATTTGGGGGATTGAGGGTTTAATTCCCCAACATAATAAATACCTGCTGTAGTGGGTGGAAGCCAGGAGAGCCAGGTGCTATGCTGGGAAGCCCTGGGTTGCAGGTGGTGGCAGCACAGCCGTTCCCAGCCACATCCAGCATGGCTGGAGCTGAGCAGGAGTGCAGGGGTCTTCTGCCTGCCCTGCACTGGGGCACATTTTACCCATGGGGCTAGTTAGCTTATGGGTATAGAAATCCTTTCAACAAAAATCTTATTCACTCAAGAATGCCTCGTGTTTCTAAAGGAAAATGCATAATGAAAATATAAACAGTGAGCAGAAAGTGGTAATTAATGTCCAGTGCACATGTGCAGCATCGCTGATAATGTTGCCTGGTAACAGAGGAAGGGATGGCAGAGCCCCGACAGAAGCCAGCAGCAGCCTACGAGTCCTCTTCAAGGCTGAGGTTTTGCCCAGGGGAAAGAGAGAGCCCCCTAGACAGCGCTCTCCTCCTTAGCGATCCCCATATACAGACATACATGCATGCATGCATACATACATACATGTCTTTGGGGGCTGCGAAATGCCATCCTGAATAAATAAATACATGTGCTCTCTTTTCATCTCGTACCAGACACTTGTGTTTTGCTGTGAGGTGCCTACAAAGGGCTTTGAATAGCAGTACGTTCCAGCGGGGAAAAATTTTGCATCCTGTTCCTTTGATCATGATGGCATGGTGAGAAGGAAGCAGACTGTCTTCATTTCTGTAACTAGGTAGGGTGCCCAACTTGACAAGGAAAAACAGTTCTTACCCTGCCAATTTACTTGTTATGACCTAAAGAGCATTAGAACAATTTATGCATTTGTAAGTGCATTAGCAAGAGGCTTGAAAAGAAAAATGGTGAAGTCCTCAGGAATCAGCATTTTTTTCACTCCTTAGCATATTCCATTATATGAAATTATAATCTGTTTCCCTGAGTTTTCTTTAGTGTGTCTTCCACAGTTATAAGGCTAGTGTCATTTTGGGTTCCTCCTGCAGTACATTAAGCTGTTAAATAAAATTTGTATTCAGTCAGTAAGCAAAAATATTGCAGCAACTACGAAAGTCACAAAAACATACACTTCTATATGTACACTCCTGGCAGGCTCCAGCAAAGATTTTTGGTTCAGCCACTCTCAGTCCCACCTGGTGCTGAGAGCTTGAACCCCGGAATGGAGTCCACCCACAAACAACATGCATTGTCAAATGAAATGTGTGCTCAGAAACAAAATTTCCATCTGGTAAGGACAGAACTAATTGTATTAGGTGTTTTAATGCTGAGACAAGTCAGTCAGATTATATATGGTTCTCATCAGCCCTTCCAGAGGTCAGAATAGTCTTTATCTGCAGCTGAGTGGTACCCCAAAAGGTTGTGCATCTTCTTTTCTTTCAAAACCATCTTCTGAATTCAAATAAATTCCTTCCTGCCAGAGATGTGGATGAAAGTGCTGGTGCCAGCACAAGTTTGTGGAAGGCATGTACATAGGCATCTGTATAAATTGATGTTTGCAATTCATTCAAGAAATAGTTTGTGTCTCTCAGTAACTCCTAAACATTTTATTAAAATGTTGACGGCATTGGCTGGAAAGGAAATAAAAGGATTTTTTATTTATAAAAAGCCTATAAGTAATAACCAGTTCATGCAAAGGAAACCGTGTGACTTCAGTAAAGCCTGAAGACCTTTTTTAGCATCTACCGCTAGCTATTTTTTAGAGTGTAGAAGACCGGAATTAAGCAAACCTATTAAACAATTGAATGCCAGTTTTTACAGTAACTGTAATCTAATAAAAGATTAACCCCTTGCAGCAGATCTATATGTGTTGCCAGTAGAAGGTTTTTGACTGAGCTGTTAGAGGTGCCGCTTTCATCACAGGGTAATGACTGGGTAAATAAAACAAGCTCATCATAAAAGAGTTTCAGAAGGCTTTTTTATGGTAATAAAAATTAATTGCCTACAATCAAAAGTGAAAATATGAGTACACAAGGGAGATCCGTTATTTGAAGAGAATCATAAAAATTGTCTGGAGAATTAAAAAGTTATGACACATACAATGTGATGATACCTTTCACCACAATCCTAGTATCCTATGAAAAGGACAAATACCAGCTTTGTTTTTAAATTATGGCAGCACTAATGGAGGACAATAAAGAATAAAAATGTAATCTTTTAAAGGCACTTTCAATTTATAAGGCTGCATTATTCAGAGGGCGAGTGCTGAATCCACTGAAAACCATTTCATGTTTAAAATCCTGACCTGTACAACTTTGTGGAAATGATATGCAGCCCTAGTTCTAATTACTTGCAGTACACGGGATCGATGGATTTTCTGTTCACTTGGGATTATCACAGGAGCATTTCTGAGGGCATTTCTGAGCAAGACACCCAGTGAAATATTACCTAGCGCACTGAGTAGCCATGGGATTGGAGGGAAGGTTAGATACCCTGAAAGGCGCTTTTCTGCAACTCTGAAGCCATGAAATTGAACGGCAGCCAACCCCTTTAAAAGACTGCATGGTAATGAACTGTAAAAAGGGGGGTAGTTCAGTGAGATACTGCTTTATAAACAGTAGGAGAGAGACTTTGGCTAGCAGACAAACTCCTTCCAGCATCGTGATGAAGCACGTATCATCTTCCTGCTGAGATGCTGCCCATTAGCATCAATCCAGACCACAGCGACTTGGGTCTTCCAAAGGAGCCTTTTATGCTAATGACATTAACAAATACAAATTCAGATAGCACCTTTTAACCTTATATGGCTTCTTTGTGTGTTTTATTATTACTAAACACAACTGTAATCACAATAACAGCTAATGTTATGTCTGGAGGGGGCAATAAAGTTAGGATGTGGAGATACAGTGCAACTCCACAAATTGGTGTCAGGTTCATCATCCGATCTTAGCGGGAGCTTCAAGCTGTGGCAGTTGGGTTGCTGTTAATAATGCAAAATACAGCTCCATGACTCTCTGCACTGAGGAAGAAAACATAAGCAGCAAAGCCTGTTTATTTTCCCCTCCCCTATTTGCTGTGGTCCTACTGTAGCACACAAAACACCTGGCAATGTTGATAACTGTATGGAAATGATTCAGTGGAGGTTGTTGTAAATGGTGTCCTCTCTCGTTCTCAATGTAGAAAACAACCTGGTTTGGTAGGGTTTCTCCCTTACCACCTGCTCACTTCGAACATTTTCTGATGGCAACCTAGCAGACTAAATGCCAGCCATCAGAACTTTTGTTTAATGCCATGATATGAAGTGGATTGAGCTTGTGGCAGCTATGGGGAGTCACAGAGAAAAACAGGTAAGCACAGCAGGATGGACTTACGTACCATCTGGCTTCAGGAGTTTCTTTATTACCTGGTTTTTTGTATTTTCTCCAAATCACTTCAACTGGGTGGGATTACCCCCCTGGAAATCAGATCACTTTTGTAAGGTGCTAGAATGCATGTTAACATACTTAACTTTACATGTTCACATTTTATGATCTCTCTCTAGGAACCCACAGATTGACAGGGGATGGGGAAAAACTTATGGAAAAGTTCATTTTTCTTTCACATGAAATCTAATACATTTCTGATTTTGGCTATTTTGTTAGAACTGTGCTCTTTGGACCAAATTTTTCCATCACTGTACATCAAAACATTAGTTCCTAGGAGCTGAATTTGGTCCAGAAAAGGGATGAGTCAGCAAATTAAAAAGTAGGAAAATTTTCCTGTAAGGTTTTTTATCCTGGGCATTGAGAAGTGAGTAGCCTTTATAATGCCAAATTTAGAAGCACACATACCCTGTTTACCTCTGTTTGACCCATGATTGGTTCAGCATGTTTTGATTAGTAATGGGTCATCCAGATAATCCATTAAAAGTTTGGCCAGTTTCATCAGCCTTCATGAGCCTACTGGGCCCACCTAGTTGGTTTGGAAAGCATCAAAATCAGATCCTCAGGAGATCTCCAGTATGGTTTTGTTGCTCAGGAGCTAAAGATTCTCACAGATAGAAGGGTTTATCTACTGATGGTTAAGGCATAGTTTCACCTCAGCGGTATATTTGAGCCTGTGTCTTGGTCATTGTCGTGGTTTAGCCCCAGCCAGCAACTAAGCACCACGCAGCCGCTCGCTCACTCCCCATACCCCGATGGGATGGGGAAGAGAATTGGAGGAGTAAGAGTGAGAAACACTCCTGGGTTGAGATAAGAACAGCTCAATAATTGAAGTAAAATAGTAATGATAATAATATAATAATGATAATAATAATAATAACAATATACAAAGCAAGTGATGCACAATGCAATTGCTCACCACCCGCCGACTGATACCCAGACAGTTCCCGAGCAGCGATCGCTGCTCCCCGGCCAACCCCCCCCAGTTTATATACTGAGCATGACGTCATATGGTATGGAATAGCCCTTTGGTCAGTTTGGGTCAACTATTCTGGCTGTGCCCCCTCCCAGTTTCTTGTGCACCTGGCAGAGCATGGGAAGCTGAAAAGTCCTTGACTAGCATAAGCAGTACTCAGCAACAACTAAAAACATCAGCCTGTTATCAACATTCTTCTCCTGCTAAATCCAAACCACAGCACTATGCCTGCTACTAGGAAGAAAATTAACTCTATCCCAGCCGAAACCAGGATAGCTATTCCAGTTCTTCCTGGATGCTGTATCTGCAGAACCACTTAATCTGGAATATAAACCTGATGGTGACCTTCTGCACAGCTGGGAATTTCATTTACCTTTACACCTGCACTCTCAAGTGTCCATGATTTTATGGAATACTAGAGGAAAAAGGGCTCGTAAGGATCTTGAGTACCCAAATCTTTGTGTTCACTTGTATGTCAAAGCTGTTGAAAGTGGAAGGTTTCTTGTGTTTCATACATATCCATGTTCCATATAACCGCACCACCTATAGAATAACAACAAGAACAAGATGCGGTCCTAGAAACTGACAAAAATGCAAACCTCAAAGCTGCCAAATTAAGTAAATTTGTCAGAGAAGCAGTAAAAGCATCTGCAGGCTGAATCTCATGAATTTCATAAGGAAGAGAATTCCACCAAATTGGGGCCAGGCACATTCCAGATGGCACAGATGGTTTAGCAAGTGACAGATTGGAAACAGAACCCAAATTATGAGCAAGTACGTAAACAGAAATCGAAATTTCTCCAATAGGTAGGAGTCAAAGTCTGAGGGGTCTTCAGAAACAATAATAACATGTTAATTTTAAGCCTCAAAAGGTAGCCAAGTGCAATGCCTGAATAAAGATGGAAGATGACAAGTTGTGAGAAGAGCACGCAACTTTTCAGTAGCTGCCAAGTTTGGAGTAGATTCTCAACAAAACCGAGAGGCAGAAAATGGCCCCCCAAAAGCAGCTATAATCCAGCCTGGAAACTGCAGATAAACAAGTCAAGATTTCGTTAACTGGCTCATTGCAAAACCGGTCTGAAAGCTGGATGGAAAAAATGACATTGTTATGTCTTTTTTAAATCAAAACGTAATTTTGACTGACTTGTATGAGAGCCAGTTTATAGATGGGTGAAAATGTGCAGATCATAAAAACAGTAAGTACCCATGACCATGTGAAGAAAATGTGTGAAACCAATAGGAGCAATGAAAAAAGAATCAGAAATAAGAATATTTCAATATCAATAAGGGAGGGAAGGAAATCACAGCAAAGCTAACCCTCAAAACAGCATATGGGGAAAAGCGAGAGGAATCTTAGCTCAGAGTTAAACAAAGACTGATTATTTTATACTCCAGTAATGCAAACCACCATATGTGCTATCTTTAAATTCAAGACAGCAGAAAATTTTAATTAATAGAATAATAATGCTAATTACATCATAGGGGCAGTATAAGAACCTATGAGTGTGAAAATACTAATTATAGGTTTGTGTGTGCGTATGTATATATGCATGCACATATGTATTTATACACACAGACACATAACATGCATAAAATTTTATAGCTGCAAGCGTCTCCTGCTCCCTTGAAGCCATTGGTAATACAGCTCCCAAACAGTCATCTTGGTGGCAACACTGTCATCCATTAGTGATGAATCCCTGGGTATTAAACACAGGCTATGGTCCTTACTCATGTGTGTGACTTGGTTTTGTGACCCAGTGAAGGATTTATGTAGAGTCAGAGTGATGGGGAACATGCGGTGGAGCTGGCATGCTCTCTCTTAATACCTCCTAGACTTTTCCTGGCATTATGGGCAAGGAGTATTTTGCTGGGAAAAGGTAATAATAATAAAAGCAGTGGTGGTCCAGTCTTTCAGGCATGATTAGCTCTTCCATATGTTGCTTCTGCAGAGGGGCTGTGGACGTACTCTCTCTTCCTGCTCTGTTTTATGGACCTGAATATGTTCCACCTCCTAGAGCCACCAACAGCCACATACAATGAAAAGGCTGGAGCACTTCAGTAACGCTGTGTCCCACCATCCACACATACATTCCCCTTCAGTTTTCAGGGCTGCAGAACATAATTTCATCTAATAGGTTTTGTTTATGCTTTTATCTGGCTGAGTGCACTAAATGCGCATCCCTGGGAGCCAAGTCAAGCTCTGGATTTGTTCTGGAGACTTGGTTCAGAGGAACGGTCTTACAGCAGGGATTACTTCATAGTACTTTGGTGCAAAGCTGTATCATAGCTCTTCTGTCACCCCACGTCAGAAAACCTTTTTTTTCAAAGAGGGTATGTGTAGCCTATGAATAGACCATAAAATGTCTATTTGAGAAAATTAAGTGGGGGGAAAAAAGGCATATTTAAGTTGAGCAGTTTTGCCTGCTGGCCAGGCACGTCACCTCTTTTTTTCATCTTTTAATCTGGTCTATCTGCAGTACCATCTCCATACCGCCTCCCTGGTTTCTTATTTTCCTGTCAGTCTCTGCCCTACTTGCCCCACTGACTTTCTGAATTTCTTTGATATTCAGATCGACTCAAATATGCTCTCAGATCAAGCAGTGGAAAAAGCAGTAATTTAAGTCACAAAGGCCCATGCACATTATAAATCCCAGATAGGCGCTGGAGGTTTCTCTTCATATCTGCCTGCCTCCCCTCCAAACATCACCAGAATGTTTTCAGGGTCTGATACTGCCTGCCTCCTCTATTTTTCCTGAATAAGGGAGAAAAATCCCCTGTGGGGAACCTAGACACCCCAAAGCCTCTTGCCTCCTCTGATGTGCAGCATGTGCCGATCGCACGGGAAGAAGGGGAGGGAGCATTGCCGGGAGGGGAACGCGTACTTCGCTCCTTGGGTGTAGGCAGCAAGCCTGTAGCTTAATGAATCAGCAGCTTTCATCTGAAGAGGGGCTCGCACAACATCCTTAATTGGATTTCTCTGAAGAACTGTAGGTCCTAGACCATCGCCTGGAAGGGGAAGGTGGTAGCAAACGTGGACATGCAGTATATGGTGTTGCTTAAAGGGAAGGCAAGGCACTGCGACAGGGGTTCAGCCCATCAGCGCCAGCGTTGTGACAGCTGTGTTGCAACAGTGGGCACATCACACAGGGCTTGCCTCAGCAACTGCGTCACAGGCACAGCAGGAGACCTTATTAAAAATAGGAGAAAACTGCCAGCCTTTCTGCAAAAACACGATCTCATGTGTGACAATTTGTCCAACCCCAAAGGGATGGCAGCATCACTGGGGCAAATCTGTATTCCCACCTCACTCCCCTAATCCCTTGATCTTGCTAAAGTCATGCCATCCATCTTTGAGCCACGCAGCACTCACCCTGCTAACCCCGCTGCCTCCACGGCGCATGCAGTGCAGATGCTGGGGGCACTGGCAGCTGGTCCCGTGGGAGCACCCAGTCACAGGGTAAGAGCCTGGTTTTGGCTGTGGTCACTACACCTTTGAGAAGATGATTAAAGGAAAAAGGCATCAGTGTGTTCTCTGTTTAGAAAAAAAATGTTTAAAATCTCCGTGTCCCACCATCTGTGGAGGTAACAATGTTCTTTCACTAGAGGCTTGTGACAATATGCAACGGGCTCTCAGTAAGCAAGGACAGGCAGGCACTGGGAAATTTTCCTGATGGCTGGGAATTCCCCTGCAGTTCCTGGGATGACCATATCTTGCTCCCATTGGAGTTGCTGTTGACTTCAAAGGAAGCAAAGAGACAAAATGGGGTTCTGCGTGTACAAAAGGGTGGTTTTGCCAGCACTGGCTTTGTCAGAAACCAAAGAGAGTCTTTACACCAGGAGCAGATTATCTGACCTTTTTTTTTTTTCCTTTTCGTTATTCCCTCGGCTATGACTGTTAATTTTTTAAGTAATTTTGTTCTTTCCCAATTCCACTTTAGATGCTTGATCCTGCCTAATACTTTCTCTCTGACCTCACAAGTCTGTTGCCATGGAAATTCAGCTTTGTAACTTCACTGATGCATTAGGGAGAAGACAAAAGATAGACTGGGTAGGAAATGAACCCTCATTTGCCAAAAGGGCAGACTGTGGTTGTGGCTGTACTGCTACCAAGCCTGAGCAAGCCACTGAAAGCCAAGTCACGACTCTGGATTTGCCACACCATGCCTGGGATCAGGCTCTGGCCCAGTTCCTATGTGACAGCACCAGGAAAGGGGTGTAACTGGCAGCCCAGTGCTGGAAGAGGGGGTTCAGTCTGTGCCTTTGCCCACCATGGGTGGGCCATGTCCCGGTGGCTAGCAGATGAGTGCCAGAACTTCATCAGTGTACAGGTTCCTGCTGGGAGCCAGGGCTGCTCAGGCTCCAGTGGTCTATACAGCTGCAAATTCAATCCTTCATTTACCCAAGCCAAAGCACACAAGGCTCCTTGAAATGCTTGCATTTCAGTAGAAGGTCTTAAAGAAGTCCCACAAGAAAAAGCTCTCTATTAGCAAGGTGAGGCCAGATGTCCATTTAATATTTTGGCTTATTGCATCTAATGTTTGCTGTGGAAAATTGTGAAGGATATCCCTTGGCCTGCTTGCCCCCAAGGAATTACATGATGATTTCAGTGGCTTTCCAAGAGGATGGGTGAGCAGCGCTGATGCCCCTGTGCAGTGTGCTGCTCATGTTGCTGAGGGAGCATGGATCCAGCCAGGCGCAGAGATAGGCAGCACTTTGCTGATCAGCCCCTGAGATCCCTGCAGCATCCAGGACGCTGTTTGACATTTCAGTAGAATCTGACGACTTGCAGCGTGTGCCCAGAGCACTGTATTGATGTCACTTTGCTGGATGTGGGCCAAGCATCCAAAGGGCAGTGAGTTGGTTAACATGATAATCATGTTGCATCCTAGTCTCTCCATATGACAGAGCTTTCCATTCCTGTTCATGATGCTGCCACATTTTTCTCTGAGGGCAAATGTGACTTAAGCAAGGTGGCAGAAGGGAAATAGACTAGTCAGCATTCATCAGGAAAAAATAATCTGTGGTGAAAAACAGTAATATTGGTGATGATAAACATCAGGAGGGACTACTACCACTGCGGGATCCTGTCTGCTGGGTCTGATAAAACTTTGAGGACTGAGAACCCCAGTAAGCAATGGGAGTGCTGGAAAATTAATAACCCAATGAGGATCAAGAAGCCTTGGGGTGGCAGGGACTTTCATGTCCAAGCCAGCAAAAAGAAGGGGAAACTGCCACATCACCAAGAGGTGGTGCCTCTTCTCAGAGGGAAGATGAGAGCTGCAGCAGCTGGAGAAAGTGCAGCTGCCTGCAGGCAGCATTTAAGGGCTGGCTTAGTATCCAGCCCTACTGAAGGGCAGAGTGATCCTCATGCCATGGGGGTTATTTGAGTTCCCAGCACGATTTCATCCTCTTGCCAAGGATTAGAGCAGTGCGGGGCCGCTGCCATTCTGTGGCGACAGCGTAGGGCCCAGGTGTTTGTACAAAATGAGAGCCAAACTAAGGGTTTTCTCTAAAGCCACTTTAGATTGGCGGAATTCCTTCCACTGATAGCGGTGGCCTCAGGATCAGACCCTGAATCTTTTTTAACGTGGGGTCATCCATGTTATCCTAAGAATTTGCCAGTATTCCCAGCCCTGAAATGACCTCTGCTTTCCTCCTGCCTGACAGTTTCCTTCCCCAGGATAACCTTATCATGGTGGTGTCACCAAGGTCCTTTTCCTCCATGTTTCCTGCAGGCATAGAGGGACCACTCTGCAGCAGTCTCCAGCCGCACCAGCTTTTCCTGGGTTTCCGCAGGCTGAATTTGGTGGTGTTGCTCTGAGCTCCTTGGGGCAAGGGCTCTCAGTTGCTATGTGCCGGTACTGGGCATAGACTCATGGAGGCTTGCTCCTGGCTGCTTTTTCCGATTTCCTGGTCACAGCTTGGCCTCATGAACAAGGGAAGTAGAGCATAGGGAAGGAAGAGGGCCATGATGCACTCACCCCATCCAATTTCTTCTTTATTGAACAGATGACATTAACCAGCAATTCTTTGCTATTGAATGAGATGTTGTATTTTAATGGAGAATATAGTAACATTGCTCATGCAATACGTTGCTGATGCCATACATTTCCCATCATCAGTCTGAAATAGAAAACTGATTGATATGATCAGTATTTGACTGGCAAAGCTGTAATATCACCAGGTGAACTAGAGGCACTTTCAGCTCAGTGGCAGAGTCCTTTCTTAATGTAGCTTTACAATACTTCAAAAATATTTGCAATGGATTTATTTCCAGTTGGATCTAAATCCTCCAGCAAACTCTAGATTTATTACCTCTATCATGTGTAAAATACTTTCTTTATACCTCACATCAGCTTCCTTTCAAACCAGACGGTACTTACAGTTTATGGCATACTACATTATAGTCATTTACCATCATACATATTGTGTTCTTCCATGGCTTTAAATGGTAAAGGACACCTTTCTGCCCTATTTGAAAGGAGGGGGAGAGCAGAAAACCCATGTATTAGCAAAATTGCTGTCATTTATTTCATCACATCAAGGCAAGTATGATTGAAATAACCAATCCATTATAAGAGAGGTAATACATCGTTCATTATTTGCTGCTTGCTATGGCAAGCCACTGGCTCAGCACATACAGACTTATGGATTTGGTACATGGAAAGCTATAATGAATGTGCAGTTGTGATGAGCAAAATTAATGCTAATATTTACTGCTCTACAGCAACTGCTATGTATCAACTGTTTCCCCCTCCCTTGCTATTTTCCCCCCTCTGTACATGCAGGCAAATGTTCCATCTATTTAATTTCCATCCCAGCTATCACTCAGTAGCAAGCTAGTCAGCTGGGGCTTCTACCCTTTAGCAGAACAGAAATAGAACAGAAACCTGAGGGAGGTTGGTTTGCCATGCCACTGTGTCCTCGCGTCTTTTGCTGCTGTTGTGCCTGTGTGTGAGGGCAGCTGCAGAAAGATGCTGGCTGTGTACTTCTCTCTCTACCAAATATTTTAATCAAAATAGATTGAATCAACTGGAGGACGTCTGGCTGTGCAAAGCAACAGTGAAATTTGGCACTAAATGTTTTGAACTACTGTAACAACAAAATATCTTACACTGGTGTATATATATTATACTGTTTATTTCTATATCTAGATAGATAGATATAAAACAGTGTATGTAGTAGGTAGGTAGATAGATCGACAGACAGATAGGTATGTTACTATATCCTTAAAAAGCCAGCTGATTGCAGTATCCTGTAGCAAGTCCCTTTATTTAAGTCTCTGCCCCATTCATTGCAGCGTCGGAGTGGGGCATAAGTGGGCTGGATCAGCGGTGTCCTGCCCCACTTGGGGTGGGAGGAAGCCAGAACACCATGGGGACACAAGAGATCCTGTACGTCCCCTGCCAGGAGTTGCAGACAGCCCTTCTGCAGCTTCACGAGAAGGCTCCTTCGGCAACTCCTGGAAAGGCAGGGGCAGGCAGGGCAGCAGGTCTGATGTCAAGGCTTGGGTGGCTTTCCTTGTGTGTCCTGATGTTCCTTTGCACACAGCCTCTGAGGTTCCTTTTGAAGAAAAACAGAAACGTCCATGTGAAGTCCAAGCCTAGCTCTTCAGCCGCTTATGGACGCAACCGGGCATGCTTGAGGTTTGGTGTTTATAGTTTCTGGAGTCATTAAAACTACATGTTCAAAAAGTAAATCCATAAAACAAATTAACTCCAAGTGATGCATCAGTACTCCCTACGCTTCAAACATGATTCCTGTATTCTTATTTTTGCTGTATCGACAGCAAGAGCACATTCCATGACTGCTGAGTCCAGGCTAGGACGTGCTACTCCACATGTGCATCCCAGGCAGTTGAGCCTACACTAAGTTACCTGCCCATTGGAAAGGGTCACCTGCCTGCTAAATGTAACTCACTTCATATGAAGTACAACCAAATCCTGCATATTCTCTACTGGGATATATCACACAGCCCTGATGACTGCCTGTCTCTTCTGCTCCTCCCTGAAATCTATCTGATCTTCTTTCCCACTTTAAAAAACTCTTTTTTTTTTTAATTTAAAAAAAAAACCAAACATCCTCATCCCCTGTCCTCTAAGTCCCTGGGCAAGATTGTATCTGCTTTTTTTAAAATTGTTGCTACTATTGCATTACATCATTATTTTCAGGGTTTGTAATGTTTTTCTAATCAAATTATCCCATTTTTCTGAATGCCGAGTTACAGATGCTTTATAAATACTATTATTCTATTATGTTTAAATAGGAATGCTGTGTGTTCACTGAGAGTCTGAGTGGTAAACCTCCTCGTAATTTCTCTCCACCTCTCAGCATTCCCATGTCAGCCACAGCAGCTAAATGGGAGTTGCATGCGTGCACCTTGGGGAGCAAAGCCCCATAAATATGCATACCCTGTAACCCATTTCTAAAGAGGAACAGCTTCACTATTACAGTTAATTTCTCAAAACACCCAAAAGATAATGGGTCTGAATCTGCTCTTGGCTCAGCCTCTGTAAGCCCTGTGACTTCAGTGCATTGCAGGTGCCTTGAGAAAAGGCAGATCCCACTCCCCCTTCCATCTCGTTATGTCCTGATCATCATCAGAGCATCAGGGCAAGACTGAACCTGACGGGGAATCCTGATGCTACAGGAGCTACCTTTTTGTCGTAGAAGGATGAAGCAAAAATGGCAGAGCAGACACCTGGGTCCTTGAGAAACTGCTGTCTGCTGCCCACAGCGCTTGCCCTTGATCACCACAAAAACCCATGTTTCAGCATCTTGGCATCCCCTCTTTCTGGTGATCTAGATATGGGCATTTCTGTCTCAGTATTTCTGTATTTGCCAGAAGAGCTTGATCAGGAGCAAAACAAGTCATTCATGGCTCACTAGAGCAGTGAATGGTTGCAGTTTTTGACGGCGTGACAACTGAATAATAACATGTTTTCACATGGTGGTCCCACGTGATGTCCTCAGTGGCTGCATGCTGTACTAGCGATTCCCTGTCCCAGGGAATGACATGTGAAATGGGGTAGTTACGCGGTGTTTCATAACCACTGCCTTTAGCTAAGGATGTGCATACAGTTAGGCTGGCCAGAAGGTTTTCAAGTGCTAATAATTTTTAGCAAAAAAGGGACAACTAGAAGAAAACAGCTTTTCTTGTCAGTCCGTGTATCTTATATGCAATAAAGCAAGTTGGTTTTTAAGCACCAAACTCAAACTGCTCCTTGAACCCTCCATTATGAGCATTTGAAGTTGGGGCTTTTGCTTCCAGTGGCTCAAAGTTTTAAAAATCTTCTTTGCTCTTATCAAAGCTGCAAAAGACAAACAAGGGTACGAGTGTTTGTCAGAGAATGGATGGACGACTACGATGTCCCTGCAATGCCTGATGCAGTGAGGGCTTCTCATCCGATCAACGTGTCTCAGTGTGAAAGCCATAAATATATTGGATGATGATGAAACCCCTGGGCAGGCTTTGCAAGCAGCAGTATGGAGTCCTGCTCACACGTTTCTGGCTGTGGTCTGGGCTGTGAGGCTGAACTTGAAAGATGGGGCTGCCAAAGCAGGCGGTGAGCAAGGATCTGGGTGAAGTCTTGCAGACATTCCCAATAGTCATCGTGGCAGGGTTCCTGTCTGCCAGACATAAGAAACAGATTAAAATTACCCTAAACAGCCTATGATTATCTGATGCTAAGAGCAAAAATGTCTCTTCTAGGAAAGAAGAAAGCCACAGTCCCGCTCAGGAGCATGTAGGCTCTTACAAAGCTAATTTATGATGGAGGCGTGGGAATTGCTAATTACTCCTGTGGAAACAAACCACTGTTATGGCTTCAGATCAATTTCTGTTTCCAGGCTTACCCCCATTTTCCACTTGTTCTGAATTTTCTCAGGAAGGTTCCTCAGGAGGTTTCAGTGTACTTTTCAGGCTTGGCCTCAGCCTAAAGGTGAATATTTCGAGAACTCTCAGCAAAATCAGCCTGGCTGTTTTTATGATATGTGGGCGTGAAAAGAAACCAGCTATTCCTATTTGTTCCGGTTGCAGCTTCTCTGCCCTCATAACTCAAGAACAGCTGACGCTAGGAAATTTGAACTCAGCATGTTTTATAGACCTCAGTGATGAAGGAGAAAACAGTTCATGTCTGAAGAAAATCAATTCAATATTTCTAGAGTTGGGAGCAATTAGAGTCGAAGGCCAAATTTTGCTTTGAAATACAGCAGTGCAGCCCCACTGAAATGCCAGTCCGAGGGCAGAACTCATCTTGGCACATTTTGTACATATTCATGAAGAAATTTGCTTTTCCTAGAATGTTAAATAGAGGTCAAAAGGAGGAATGTCAGATTTATTCTGCACGAAAGGCCCAGTTCCATCTCTGATGCCAATCCATGGGTTGAAGTATAAATAGTATGCATTCAGCATGGAGTAAATATCTCAGCCATGTCAATGGGAGGTTTGTGCAATGATCAGAAATAGGATTTGGCTGTGTATAGCAATTAACCTTTGCAGATAACATTGGTTATTCTGGATGTATTTCTTGTATCCAGTATCGCTTGGTAAGAAAATATGCATGCTTTGCCATTTTCCATTCCTATTTTTCTCTGTTCCCCTTTTTCCTTCCTCTGTCTTTCTTCATACTCCCTGTCTCAGGGTATCTCCTTTGTCCTTCCTTCTTCCTTTCCTTCCTTACAGCAATGCTCTAAGCCTGCTATCTGCAGGGGTCTCTCTAAGATCTCCCCCATTCCAGGGAGAGGTAGTTAAAGAGTCAATGCTGCTATTTAAGTGTCAGGTTTGGGCTTCAACTTGGCATGTTGGTGACAGGAGAGATAAACTTTCATTTTTTAGAAACTCAGAACACAAGTATAGATTACATCTCATCAAAACATTGTGGAATCAGTCATGTAAATCCATTGAGTGGTTTTGAACCAGCCTTTGACTTGGGTTTTTTGTTGGGTGAATTTTGTTGTTTCTGTCAAGCTGAGCCCTTGTGTGAAATTCCACATAAATTCCACATAAAATTCCACCAAATCTGCCCCTTCATCTTCAAATAAGCTGCTTGACCCAAGAAAAATCACTGTAAGCTGTAAATGGTTAAAGGGAACAGACATTTTAAAACCCCTTAAACCCATAGTGTATTTACAGAAAGTGGATTTTTCCAGCCCCTGCCTGTTATCAGATTGTCACGTGCTGTATCAGGCAAACTGCAGATGAACAGCAGTTGTGAAATCGAGTCTTTGTACTCCTAAACCGTCACAAGAAGCCTCTCCAAATGGGCCAGCCATCCCCTGACATCTCTCAACACAATCCTCTGCTTGGTCCGACAGCCGTGTGCCTCAGCAAGGCTCTCCGGGTCTAGCTGAGGTCAATGTGTCAACCAGGGCTCTCGTCCACTCAGTTCAAGATGATTTTACCTCTTGTGAATTGGAGTCAGAGCACTCAAACCTTACACTTGAGCTGAGCTTCAGGTGTCGTGACATACATTTAGAGTTAAGCAAATGCGATTGTGGCTTCACTTTGCATGAGCAGGCATCCTTTTAAATGGCTTTTATCTTCATAAGCTGTATGCCGTGCATACATGGTAGGAGATTTTGCATATGTTGGGATGATGCCTCCATATAAGACTATTTTGCCCAGGGTCTGTAATAGAGACTAACAAGGAGCCGCGCCAGTCTGGATTTATATCTCCTGTCCCAAAGGAGACCACGCTGTGTGGACACTTCATACCACTTCAGCATGCTCCATCTGATCCATGGTAGTGTCTTTCTTGGGCAGCCTGTGTCAGTAGTTTTTTCTAACTTCTGACAAATGAAAGACCTTGATGTGTTTGCTGGAAGAGGAGTCTAGACCTAAACTATAAAACTCTTCATTCTTTTCTAATCTATTTATCACTAAAAAGATGAACAAAAATAAACATGAAATATATATGTGTGTATTAATTAGAAACAACACTATAATGTCCAGCCTTATTCCCCCACAACTGCTGCTATAGCATGCCTGTGCCTGTGAGTACACAGAAGGGATGGCTTATCAGTCCAGAGATTTTATCTTTGAACAAGACGACTCTTCAGCATAATCATACACACATCACAGAAAGACATGTAAATGTACACCACCAAGCGTCTGCTAGGAATGGATTTGCATAACTGCCATCAGCAACTCTTATTCTGTGGAGGGTGAGTGTGATCATATTCATGCCTGTGAATGAATGAATGGCTGATTCATTTTTTTAAACGGAGATTACAATTGGTTATTTTGTCCTGCCATCTAAAAATATTACTCCGCTTCTCCCTTCCAGTTCTGTCCTCTCTTTCCCCCTCCCCCTTGTAATCAGTGTGTTTGTTTAAGGCTGGTAGCTCAACAGCGCTGTCTCAGGAGGGAGGTGTAGGGAGAAGCGCACATTGACGTGATCCTGTTAATGAACTGTGCCACCGTGATGAGGCTGGAGCTTTGCAGGGTTTTTGCTGGCTTTAAGCGTGTTGTAAAAACGTCATGAAATGATACAGCGTGCTTGGCCTTGCAGCTTTCCAGGTATAGAGCCAGCCCCAGGATGGCTCCAAGTTGGCAGCGTTTTTTGGGTTTCATAGGGCCACGTGACTCACATGAGCTGAGGGTCTGGTCCGTTGCCCTAAGTGCCTACATGATGGTCAAGCATGTGTGTTGCCCGGGCCAGGAACTGAAAACAAAGGGCTAGGTGGGGCCTGCTCACCCCGCAAGTCCTGCTGCAGGAAAAGCCAAATGAACCTCTTCCATCCATCCACCCATCCATGTGGCTGGAGAAATGTGATCCACTGGCTCTCTACCTCCATCTTTTGTGGAAAAGTTAACGTCCTCTAGAGTTATAAACCCTCTGTGGAATCACACAGGACAAGTTTTAGCCTGTTGTAGAAAAAGATCTGAATCTTTACTAAAACTTAAAGGATTTTAAAGAATAATTTCTACAGCAAACTGCTGGTTTCCTCCCTGCTAAGATTTCCTCACAGTTTTTTCTCCCAGCCCCCCATATGGGCTGCATGGCAGCAAGTAGGAAAACCCTGATGCTACGTGCACCTGATGCCTGGCCCCAGAGCTTGTGATGCCCTCCCTCTCTTTTTCACTAGACCGTTGTTGTTCTGGAGCCACAAAGGGAGCAAGATTTAGAATGTTTCCCTTTCAAGCAGCAATGAAGCAGAGCAGCTCTCTGTGAAGTGACTCAGCCTGCCCTTGGGCATGTCTCTTTTCCTGCCTTTCCAGAAACCAAGAGGCAGAGCTTTCCAGCGGCATCCCTTCCCCTTCATCTCTGTCCCTCTCCCAGACTTGCATCAAGGTCTATGATAGGCAGCGAGATAGAGCTATTAAGATAACTCAGTGCTACGCAGACAGTCCTCTGATATCAGAAGGGTCTTGTTGAGGGAGGTGGTGCTCTCCCTGTGCCTCCAGAGCCACTCCATAGGTGACTGGGCAACAAAGAATCAGTGAAAAATCTCCTGCTCGGATTAAAGCTTCGTGTCAGTTGTTTTGCTTTCCAACAATTCTGCATAATGTCTCATTTTAAAACATAAATATTTGTTTTCAGGGATCATTTTGAAAATATCTCGTAAGAATTGTTGTCTTCATATCCACTTTTTAATCACGCTCTGCCAAGAGTGGCTGCTCCAGTAGTGAAAGGGTGTTTGTGCCCAGCTGCTCCCAAGACCCTAGTGAGCGAGCAGACGAGGACTGCCTCTGCTTCGGTTCAGGGCTGAGCCTTACATTGCGCCTTCTCCTCCTGTCTTCTGGAAGTATCACATCTGGACTGACTCCAAACCTGAAAAGTTTTAGCCCAGTTAAATAATTATTGTGACAGTTATGTGTCTCTTAAAACCACAGGCTTATTAGGGAACCATAATTTTGGTCGGTGCCTTAAGTACATTCTTCTCTTTTGCCATCTTTTCGGTCCTTTCTAAGCTATTCCACATACATTTTTAACATGTGCCAAAGATTTTACATATAAAAGGAGAGAAAGTTTGGAAACAGCACTGGATAAGTTAGGTAATATGATGTAATTTCAATGAATAAGTCTGGCTATATTTTTCCCCTTACATGGTGTGTGCCACGTAGCTTGGAAGATCAGTTACTGCCTTGGACACATGCATGGTAGCTAGATGATTTTTCAAGAGACACGCTGAAAAAACAAAGTAGCCAAGCCTGAGCTCAGTGTGAAGAGTTATACAGCCTTTGACTTCAGTTAGTTACTAAACCCAAAGATGAATCTGACTGTAGAAATTAAAAATGTGTCAGAAAAAAACCTGTAAAGCGCCCAAGGCACCGCTGATAAATATGAAACATTTGTGTCTTGCTAAATGTATTTTTTCATAATTACCAGTATATGAATTTGTATTGTTCAAAGCCCTAACTGTGAATCTGCTGTGATGGATGCGCAATAAAACAGAACTAATTGGAAGCATTAATTTCGACAGAGGCAGAAGTTGACACGGAGCTCTGCTAAGAGATGCTTTATATTGCCATAGCAAGTACAAAGTGTTTGCCTGTAATTTGCAAGTCACACCACCTTCACAAACAAATTGTTACAAATTGTTGCTGTGTCACTTTTCCCTCTTTTTATTTTATTTCTGTCCTGATAAGTATCTCAGACCCAAGGTCATCTTAAGGAAATAGTTGTAATGCAATAAAAATGTTGCTGTAGGTGCTGCTGTGTTTCTGGCAATGTAATTGACAGTGAATGAGCATGCAGGAGCAGCTCCCAGCAGGGACACTTTTGAATAAATACACACTAAATAAGCACGGCAGAATGGGAGAGTAATGTATCTGCATAAAGAGCTGCATGCTGTACATCCCCTCAAAAATCTGCTGTGGTTTAGGCCTGTAACAGCAGAGGTACATGTTGATTTTGCTGCTCTCTCAGCTTTATCTGCCTGCTCCCACCCTGCTCCTGGTTCAGTAAAGTGTTGATCATGTGTGACGCTTCTGGCACTTGGGTGATGCCACGGACATCGGGTGGATGGTCCTCTCGCTCCAGTGCCTTGCTGAGGCAGCGCCCCAAATAAGAAGTTGGATTCTGACTGCATCAAAATACAACCTTAGGCAGGTTTCTTGTTATCTTAGGCATTTCAGCCACTGACCTTGGTTCATGCCAGATAACTTGGTTTTAGCTACTATATACGAGTTACCGTTTGTGAATAATCTTGGGCCAAGCAGCTGTTTACCACATCTTTGGTATGCAAGTACTTGAATTTTATTTAAATCTCCTATTTGACTGAAACACAAATTTCCAACAAACCAGTAAAGGGGGGAATTAAGCACCCAAGCAGTGGTTGTGCTGAGCTGTCATGATGGCTTCCGGTGGCCCACACAGCACCCAGATTTGAAGAGAACAGAAGACGAGCCTCTCCGCTGTTTTGACTACTCCTTCCAGTTCTTAACTGCCATTGATCTTCACGTTATTTCTTACTTCTTATTTGGTCATTGGTCTTCAGCTCCCAACCATGTTTTACTTCTGCTGGTTCCTTTAGCTTTTCCTATGTTCTCCTCTCAGAGTCATTTGTATGCTGAATAATCTTACTAATTGCAGAGGAGTTGTCCTGGATTTACACAGGTGCAGCAGAAGCCACCATAGGTCCCAGTGGACTTTTCCTGACACTGCTATCAATGGTCCTGGAATTGGTCCCTCAAGCAAACCTTCCATTATTTATTTCCATCCAGTCCTTTCAAGTCATATTGAATGGGGCTAAAACTCAGCACTTTATCTTAAAATTATGTCCTTCATATAATGCTTCTTGATATTCCTTCCTCTCAGTGTCCTGACCTTTACTAAGGCTGTTGCTAATATATTCTCTTAGCCGTGGTAGTTAATGTTAATGCAAAGACTAATGTTCTCCTGCAGCTTTAACACTGATATGCCACACTTAGTGCTCTGTCTCCAAACAGAATTGCTTTCCAATATTGCACTTTACTGTGGGAATAATTTTACTGCTCGGGTACAATGACAGCTGAGAATGCTTAAAAAGAGAGAGAGAGAGGAAAGGGAAAATGCAATAAGGGAAAAGTGTGACAACAAGACACTTATGTCAGTATTATCATTGCATTTCATGGGAATGTAACATCTGACTGCCACACAGCTCTTCCAGCATCTGTCTGCTGAGGATCCAGACTGATGTTTAATTGTAGTTCATTCAAAGTGCTTGAACAGAAAGTTCTTCCTTTGTCATTAGCTCTGCTGTGCCCTAGTTTCAAGGTTATGTTTTGTATATTAATAAATGAAGTCCAGACCAAGGAAAGCCTGGATCAGAGCAGTGTAAGCAGTAAAAACATGTTATTAGCTATCTCAGAGATGAATTTATCTTTCCAAATGCACCCCTGGGTACGTTTGCACTTGCATCGTTTCTGAGGAAACAACCCACAGCTGTATTTGAAGTTTGTTGCCGATGCGTCAGGAAATCTCAAGCCCTCCCTGGGACCCAGGCAGTCACACGTATTAAGGGCAGAGAAGCCAGGTGCTACCACTGAGGTAGGCACTGAAACTACCAAAAATCGAATGTTCCCGTTACACAGCTGACATTTCTGCACTTCCACCAGCAAAAAATCTATAGCCTTTAAGAGCAGAGTATTTGGATCACAGGGCTAGAGACACATCACACAGCAAAGCATTAGGACAAGCACCTCAGGACTTTGCTCCTGCGATGCTTTCTCAGCACGGGACACCTAGGCTGCACGTTTACTGTAAAGGCAGAGGTGTCCAAGGTGGCCTCGGTAGCCATGCAGGGTTGCTGTGCAACATTGCACAGCTGCTGTGCTGCTGGAGGGGAGATGGTGCAGGGAAGAGGTGGGAGAACAGCCGCTCTCCGGTTTGCCTGCTGACTCCAGCCCCCATCAGCAGTAGCTGAAGAGCAAGTACCGTGCTTTGGGAACTATGTAATAGCCCGACTGAAATAAAATGAGGTTCCCAGTGTAGTTGCTGGAGGGCAAAGGAGAGAGATAAGATGTCCACGTCATATCACCTACAACATAACCGGTATTAACGAAACAGAAGTCAAGGATGAATGAACATTGAGGCTGAGCTAACTTTCACATCAAGAGAAGATCCCTGAAGGGCTGTGTGCTGACAGGGCAACATGGAAAAGCTGGTACATTTAATCTCTTCACAAGGGCTGTTCTGTGAATAATCAGAAGTTTTTAGGGTTGTCAGTCCAATTTCCTTCTAAAATAAAATTAAGTGTGGAGGTGATGACATTTCAGGATTGGGTGAAGTAGATTCTCTCCTGAATATAAATAGAGTCAGGTTTAACCAGAAAGGAGAGACAAATAAAATGTGAGTAATGCTGTGATAGGGATTATGCTTATTATTATTACTATTATTCCAAACAGTGATTCTATGTTGATGGTGCAAAGAAGCACATATGACAGTGCCAGCCTGTCACATTTAAGGCAGGATGAAACTCTAATGACCCGAGTCCACTATAAACACTTAAACCATTGAATGTAAATGATGTTTCAGATACGCAGTGTGTTCCTATGAAAAGACAAGACCAACACATGTTCAAAATAACATTCTGAAGTAGTACACACATATTGGTAGTTGAATTTAAAAAAAAAAAAAAAAAAAAAAAAAGCAACTGTGCATGTTAAAAGAGACCATCCACACAGAAAGGTTTTGCTTTGTTATGTAACTGCATTCATGCTGAATAGGAAATATTAATTGCAGAAGTAAATGAACTGCAGAGTTGATAGAGCATATTTTTATAAGGTGAGATCCTCTTCCTAGCTTCATATGTATTTCCACTTGAATCACTGATCCCCTGACTAATCAAGTGTGCTGTATCACCATGTCATCTCACCCTTCTGTTCTTTGTGTATGATATTGCATATCTCCACCTCTTGAATCTGACTCAGGAGCAATAACACTGAGTGAAATATAAGCAGCAGAGTCCTGCTCTCATTAGCAGAAATTATATCCAGCTACTGCTGTGACCTTACTTGTAGGAACACACGATTTACTACATCAAGTGGACCATCATTCCTTCCAGACCAATACCCAGCTTGAAAGGATGGCAAAAAAATCCGTATCTCAATACCTGTGCAATCTTGCAATTCACCTAATGGAGCAAAAAACCCCTTTCTTCATCTCTGCAGTGAACAGCTGATAGTTTCAAGAAGGGAATTTGATCTTTCTCTTTTATCTTGATATGTCCTAATGCAACATGCACTCTTGAGTGTCAGGCATGCACCTCCATTTTTTGCGGGCTGTGGAGGAGCTTCGCTGACCCCCTTGGGCCATCAGCAGACCTCCTTGAAGAGCAGCTCACAGAGCACCCATGTGGCTCAGTGCAGCTGGGCCATGATGAACATCCAGGTTATTCTGAAATCAGACTTAGCTGAAGCCAGGTTCAACTCAAGACAGCTAAGAGGCAATACAAACTTTTGTTCCAGAAGCCAAAAGAAAGCTGTTGCTAGTCTGTAGGAAGGATGAACAGAAGTGAAAAGTAACAGCTCACTTCTTTCCCTGGCAACCTTACATCTACTCCAGAGGCTTTGCTAGCCCTGTATAATCCAGCAGATAATAAGAGCAGCACATTACAGCCTTTCTGGCTGATTTATGTGTAACCTTACAGGAGAAAATCTGGATGTGGAAACTCTTACTACCTTTTGTAGCCCAAGTCCACCTTGGGAATTGTTCCCATTCAAATCTGACCCTTTATACCCCCAAACCAGTAGCCAGTCCCCCATACTGGAAATGCTGACTCCCTTGATCCTGACCTGGTTTGGTTCTCACTTGCCCAGATGATAAACTGAGACAGTGAACAACTGCACAAGCACACACACACCCCGCCCCACTTACTCTGAGGCACAGTGCCCCTTTTCCTTCAACTGGGCAATGGTCAGAATATCAGAGTAAAACTTTCCTACAGGTAAATAGAATAGTTACTTTCTCATTGTGTGTTACTTGCTCACACAACAAATCAGTGCAAGCTCCTCATTAAAAGCGCTCATTCTCCAATGAGAATCAAGCACAGGGATAACCAGGCACTTGGAGGTAATAATGGGTTTAAGGGGGCATAAGTAATAAATCACCCAAATTACTTTCAGTGAACGGATGAAATGACTGAAATACCTTCAGGGTTTGTAGAAGTTAGTCAGCCTATGCATAACTATAACATCCCTTCTGGCTGCAGTATCACCATTTCTGTACCTGCAGCTGGAGAATTTAAGCACAGCTTTTGCAAGTAGAGGAAAAAATGTCTGCATCGTCAAAGCAGAGGGATCCACGAGCAGGGCAGTCTGCTTTGCCTCCTCACCAGTTGTCGTACAGTGTGTTACAATATTTGAAATCAGCCGTGGATCAGAGGTTACTGGGGAAGACAGACAGAGGGGTAGACAAACTGTTCCTATAAATGTTTCCTTAGAAAAGACAAGCTAAAAATGACTATGCTGTAATGAAAGAGTATCTTGAGTCTAGAATAAGCGTCCTTGATTGATAGGTAAGTCGGTGTAAATTACTTATAGCTGGAGGCTTAGTCTTGAAGAAATTAGGTTTGGAAAAGACATATCATCTGGTGCTGGAATCAAAAGCCTCTGACTTGGTTACCTCCAACTGCAAGTGGGAGGATTTTGAAAGGAGCACAGCAGGACTAGGAGCTGTGATTTTTTTGGAAAAAAGCTTATGCACGAAGAAGCAGCTCCTACTTCCCCATGCTACCTGCTGCTTTCCAGTTCAGCAGGTGCTAGACGTCTTGCCTTGCAGGGGTCAGGCGCAGCTGATCAGTAGCGTGCTGTTTCTTTGAGAGGCAGAAGCTCCTAGCTTCAGCTAAATTAGTGCTTGCCCACTTACCCTCTAATATGGGAAAGAAAAATGGTTCGTAACGCATTACCGTGGAAAGGCTGCCAGGCCCTGCTCTAGTCCACTCTTCATGCCAATGAAGTGTTGCTCTCTCAGGCTTGTTGTCTGGTGTTCAGTAGAAACTGGTTCTGAATGTCCAAAGCAGTGGGATTTCCTCTCCTGGAAAGTATCACAATACAGAGACTACCTTTCACCTTTTCAAACATCACTCGGTTTGCTTTATGATGATGCCATCTAAATAGATAGAGGCATACAAGGTGGGATTCATCTCATCTAATTTTCATCACCTGAAAGCTGGACATCTGGTTAAAGCTCATCATCCTCTGTGTGACCTCTTTTGCTAATGGCAAGAGAGGAGCCTCTCTGGGGTTACTAGTCAACTTGTGGATGGGGTGAATTGCCTGCCAGAGCCACAGCTACCTTAGACTAAGCATGTAACTTTTACATATCTGAAGTTACTCACTGTTTTGGGGAGTTGTCAGAAACCTTTTTAAGATGGCTTTGAATCCTCCTTTCCCCCTTCTTATTGCTGCTTGTGAAATGGATACCCTTGTTTGAGTCAGCATCTGTGACACCAACTACATCCTCTCCTTGGCAAGATCCTATTTTAAGCTTTCCATCAGAGGCCACAGCTATTTGTGTCATCGTCAAAACCCTTCAAAAGGTCTGGTGACATTGATGGTAGGTCTCTTAGAAGCCAAAGGTTCTGCAGTAACATAAATAGGATCAGCAGCACTAAGTGCAGGTGAAAGAAAAGCCAGCTGCACATCCTTTCTGTCTCCCTTGGCAACAGCATCCTGCCAACAAAAACTGCTGCCAAGTAAAGGCTGGAAAGGAAGGGATGTGCATTTGCAAAGCTGGGGCTGGACAGGCTTTGTGTGAGGGGGGAGCTGTCAGACCAAGGAACACTCATGTGCTTTTAAAATTATTTTTGGTTTGTTCCATGTGTTTCTGGACAAGGGAATGCACAGAGCCTCTGTCCTTATGAAGAGTTTTCATCTGAAATTCCAAACGGCGGTCCCTGCAGTTTTGAGCCATATGTTTCCATCCATGACAGCACACAGGGAAGAAATCTGTGGTGAGTTACTACTTACAGATGTGGCGAATCCTCCAGCAAAGGTTAAAATACGTGGCATGGTTCTCTTGTTACACCAGCTGCAGCTTCGTGCTAAATCGTTGTTTCAGCAGCAAGCTCTTAATCAGCCCTGAGTTCTAGAAACTGCTAAACAAGCTGATATTTGTAAGGACCATTTTTTTTTTTATAATGCACTAAATATCTTTATTTAGAAAAACCTTCAGACTGGAAACAAGAAGGGTGAAAAGTGAACTGCAAATGGCAGGGAGAAAAGGAGCATCAGCACACAAGCACGAAAATGCACAACAGATCTAAGATTATTATGTGTACTCTGTCTTTCCATGTTCTCCATTAAATGATCATGGCTCTGAAAATATAGTTTGTATAACTATGGGTAAAATGTACTTGTGATATAAAGTATGCATCTGCCTAGCCTTCCTGATAGGGACTTCAGTCCCCGAAAATCAGCACTGGGGTCACTGTCAGAGGCCCTGTAGCTGCTAGTGCTGCTGAATCTCAAACCTATCATCACAGCGTCATTTCTTTCTGATTTGGCCACAGCATCGAAAAAAGAAGTCTGGCTGCAACATGCTTCTATCTAAGGCCTGAAAAAAAGGAGGATCATCTCACCTGGTATGATAAGAGAGAAGAAGGAACTGGCTTTTCTCTCTAGCTAAATATTAGGAATTAATTTTGTGAGGAGCCCTTATAACAAACTGCTCAGGCTGTTGCAGCACCCCTGCATACAACAGGGACTCTGAATCAAAGACCGAGTCGTGGGGATTGCCCTCTGACTCCTGGGGGATTCCTGCACTGCTCTCAAGAAGCCTGCAACTTGTTGCTCTCTTACCATTTCCCCGTGCCTTTTGAGGGATTGATAGTTGGCTGCACAGGGCACATTTTTGTGCTCTTCAGGCAGTGTGTTCTTCCAGACACCCAGCTGTGCCAGAGAGAAAGAGAGAAACAGAAAAAAGAAGAAAGAGAGAAACAGAAAAAAGAAGAAAGAGAAGAAGGGAGGCAGGATTATGGCTTCAGGAATCACAGGATCTGCGCACTTCTTTACCGTTACAAAGTAGAAACTGCCCATTCTCCACTGAGGAGTGATGAAATAAAATGTGCAACATGCATTTCAATTCCAGGGAAGGAGAAGGAGAGAAGAAGATATTTCATTCCCCGTATTTTCTTCTGACAGGAATATTAATATCATTAGAGATAAGTGAATGAAATGGAAAGTCTGGTGGAAGTACAGAAGCAGGAGGTAGATCTGTAATATCCATCCACACACAAAAAGCTAACCGCTGCGCTGGAGGGAGGGCACTCTGCCTTGAAACAGGGACTGAACAGCCTCACAAGGACGTGCAGCTGGGGTGCTTGTTGCTGTTTTGTTCCCAGAAAACGAGAACTGCCAGCAATCTCTGGCATCTGAATAGACCCGTGTCAGACAAACTGTATCTGGACTTGATGGGAAACCAAGCTGGAATACTAAGCAGCCCTTCGATCTGCTGGCAGAGAGGGGGACTGGCTCAGTAAGTAATCCTGCCTTGCAGTTGCAAAGGTACTCCATAAAGGAGCGAGCCCTCTCGCTGCACAGCCCTGCAAGACACGCCTGCCTGGGCTGTCTCTGTCCTCATTCCTCCAAACCAGTTCCAACAATAACAGCAACTCCTGTGTGCAGCTGCCTCGTTAGGGAGAAGATGTGTTTTTCTTTTTTCTGCTGAGGGATGAAGCTTCCAAATCCGTGTGAGGTGAGCAGGTGAGGATGTCTGCTGACAAGTCCAAATGATATTTTCAGGTAAGTGATTACCTTGAACAAGCAGCTAGAGTCAGGTTCTTTCTTTTTATTACCCTCCTCTCAGTAATTACTGTTGTCCTAGATTGTCAGTAAGCCTTTTCGCAAGGTTCAACAGCTCAGATGTCTGTATATATTTAGCTGGATAGGGGATCTGAAGCATTTCTAAAGCACCTCTTCCCATAGTATCGGTGAGCCTCTAGTGCAGTGTGAGAATGAATCGGGAGCTGCCTGCTCTGTGACTACACGACACTGTCCTATTTGTATCACCCATTGTTTAACTCCCTGGAGGGCCAGAAATTAATTTTGATTTACCAGGCTCACTCTCTCAAAGTCTGTGATGGAAGTGCATCTTAGAGGCAATAATAGTGTTCTGCAATGTTTTTATATTGTTAAAGGACCGGGACATCTTGCCACATGAAAACTGTAGCTTCCGTTACTGTTGTTGCACAGGGAGTGTCAGCAAGTACTCCTTAATTTGTGTTTGTGCGTGTGATTTCCAGAGCTTCTGCTGATGCTGTTTTATGTTACTGCAAATAGAAGTATTATTACTCTGTGTGTCTCATTCCCTGCATTTTACCAAATACCTTGTGTATTGAAGTTTGGGTTGATGACCCTGTCTAATACTTACAATGGAAAACAGACAATAACTTGTAAGTTAATATCTGGGAGTTCTGGTATGACAACCACTGATAGACAGGCAGGGAAGAGAAATTTTCTATGCAGAGTAACCTACTTTTTCTTCCCTCAGTTCTGTCACCAATCATGGGGATGAAATTTGCTTAACTCTTTGTTTGTACAAAGGCTGCTTTATTGCGAGTGAAAATTATATTGCTTTGACAGATTACAAAGAAATGACCATAACAAAAGTAACAATACATACTTTCTGCACAGTTTCCATCTATTAAAGATTCATTTTGCTCCCTGTAACATTTTTAGGTTTGCTGAGAATCACATGAGAAGTTAATAGTGTCGTGAAGAAAGCTTTCGTCACAACAATAACATTGCCATTGCTTTGAACAGGTTTTGCACAACCTTCTCTCACTATTAGTAAGTCAAGACTGTCAGAAGCACGGAGAGGGTTCAGCATCCCGTACGCTGCCCATGTGCACCCAAGCGCTGGGTCAATAGATAATGGGTCTTTTGTAGAACGGCTGCCTTTGCTTCCTTTGCCCACGGCAGTCTGAAATAATGAGTCCAGCAGTAGGTCTCTGCACAGAAAGCTCTTCCTGACTTCCTAGAGCAAAAATGTTTGTCAAGTACTGCTGAGGGTGGCTCTGTTTGTCTTGCTGCAAGGTCCGAGCTAGCAGAGGCCAGAAGGGGTCAAACGCCAGACTGAGCCTGGTGTGCATATTCATTTGCTGTAGAAAATGTGAATGTGCAACTCAGAAGTTTCCACTGTATCTCTGGCAATTAGGACTTGGTCCAAAGCCCGCTAAAGTCATTGGGAACCTTTCCACAGGCTTTTAGATCAGAAGTTATGTAAGTTTGTGTTGTTTAAAGGGGCTGCCCCGGGGAGGCTGGGCGCGTGAGCTGACTCGACAGCCACATGCCTGCTCTGCCACGTCATGCAAAAAGGCTGTTCTCGAAGTGCCCATGAAGTGTCCCGTGCAGCACCAGGCGGTATTAACTCCTAAATGAAGCTTTTTAATGTTGTCCCTCGCCAGGACACTGGCTCCTCGTGGGGGGCTCCCGAGGTCCTGGGATAAAACAAAGAATGTCAGCTGCTGGGGCCTGAATCGCTTTGTTTTTCTGGTTCGGAGGGAGGCAGTTCTGCCTCCTGCATGCAAACAGAAGGGTCCTGAGGAAGTTCCCAAATGAGAGGACCCTGCAGATTTCATAGTCTGGGAAAGCAAAATATTCCTAACCCCTGACATAGACCACAGTCTTTTAAAACATTGCTGTAAAGAAACTCCTTCATTTTCTTCACATACACAACTATACACACCATTTCTGGACTCCTCATGTGAGTGTACGATGGGAAGAAGCACTGCAGGGAGATCCTGTTGAGATGTGAACCGTTGCACCATGTTGTCAGGAAGGAGTTTTTATGGCTAAATGCACATTGGTACCCTCTGTGTACACTCTGCTGTCACTCTGCTGTGCTTCATCCTTGAGTTAATTCATTTTGTACTTTATATTCCCTTCTTGGTGCACTATGCAAGACCACAGGATGACACAGTTCACACCACAGAGATGTCAGGTCAGTCAGCCTTCTCATTAGGGTTGAATGGTTTTAACATAGCCATAAAATTAGACTCCAAAAGTGGGAATTTGTCACACAGCATTTGAAAGCCAAACCAGTTTGACCCCTTCTGAGCGTAAGCTCCTATACCTTAGAAATGGCCCCTTATGAGAAAACTTAATGGTGTGAACTGGCCTTTGAAAATATAATTTATTATTATTATTTGCTATAATGTGCTTACATCAGTCTGTATTACCATTACGCTCACAGATAGTAAGGACTGCCAGTCCTTACCCCAAAGGGCTCATGCTCTAAGTAAGATCATTCCTAAGAGTCTTAGACTGCCAAACCTGAAGGATTTTGGGAAAAAGCTGCAGGATTGCACTTTGAACTGACGAAGAGCATCTGCTATGTACCATCTCACCTGGGATATCAAAACTTTGGCCATGACAACTTGATAGAAACCAGGTTTCCTTTCAGTGGTAGTCTGATTGAGGGTAAGCTGAGGCACTGGGGGACAATTGGCATCATACCCACTATGGCCCTTTTCTCAGTGCAGGTGCATTTGTGAAACAGAGACAGAGGTTGGGAAGGGAAGAAATTTGAAGGGGTTGGTTAAGTCTGTTTCTGTGACTAATGCCTCCTGCGCCTTAGTAGAGAAATTCAGAATACCATTTTCCTAGGCTTAAGCCAAAGTTGCCAGACAGGGCAGTCTATTACAAGGGACCTCAATAAGAATTCCACTTTGTAAGACATTGCATATCCTCAAGTGACAGAAAAGTAAGTGGGAGCTCTGCGCAATCAGGTCACCGCAAATCCAGCCAGAGCATGCTTAGGTGATGATGCAGAGCATCTGAAAATACCAATTCCAGCTTCACTTTTGCTTTCCAGTTGGCTGTTGATCAATTATAAAGCCAATTAATTCTACTTAAAAGGGCCAGCCAAGCCTACTGTGAAGTCCTTATTATCAGCTGGTTCTCCCTAAATATACAGCACTGGCTATTTTTACAATGATCTACTAAGCTGAATATTTTTTCAGTAGTTAGGGGCACAGATTGGCTCTGGTTGTCACTGAAGGAGTTACTGTGGTCCATTCAAGCAGTAAAAAAAGGTCCTAAGAAGCTGTAGCTTATGGTGCCACGGTGGCTCTCCAGAGGCTGTTAAAGGGAGTCTAGCAGATGACCAAAACCTGATTGCCACAGCCTGAGACAGCCAAATATCATGGGGGTTATTGTTTATTGTCAGATAAATTACTTCTGATGTAGTATTTCCTTTGAATAATTATTCATACTTTACAAGCCACCTAAAGGTACTAGCTAAATGCATTTGGCTTCCCATGCCTGATGTGCGGTGACCTGCTACCACAACAGACTGCCCCAGAGAGATTATAAATCTTCATAGCAGCAAGCTTCTGATTTATCAGTATTTCAACAAGTGGAGATGGATATGAGGTAGGTTTTTAGCCAAGATCAAGGTTTCTAACCCCAGGGCACAATATGCAGAAAAGCTGACAACTTCCTTATTCCTTAAGGAATATCCTGGAGAAAAACATTAACCCAATAGAGATCTTTTTCTCTGTGTGAGGTGTGAGAGAAAGTAGTTACACGAAGAGCATCCAAAACTTTTAGCAGGCATCTGCCAATGCACTTTATCTTGTGTGCTCAGAACAGCAGGCCTAAGGTTTCCTGAAACATTATCTCCACACACCAAATCCAAAATAAATCATCATCCTTTCCTTTTTGAATTTGTTCTGTGGCAGCAACTTGTCTTGGCATGAAATATTAGCCATATGGACACTAGAATATCTGCTTTGACCTTGACCTCAGAACAAGTGCTGCCAAAAATGTGAAGATAACTCCTGCCTTTCATTTCCAAGAGTGATGCTCCACGAGTATAGCATGATCTGCTCTCCTGCTTGCATCTCAGTGTACAGAATACATTTTTTTCTTTGACTAGGTGTTCTGCTAAGAGCATATTGTCTGCGGCTGGCTAGGAACTGGGAAACAGTATCCCAGACAATGTTTTATTTGGCAGAGATATTTATTTCACAAATAAATAAATAAATAAGAGCTAATTTTAGCATCAGGCAGTGGAAAGTGCATTGCTTGTAATTGGCTTTCACTACATTATCCAGTCAGTGTTTTCATCTTCTGGATACTCGGCAAAGTAACAGGAGGCTGCTGGGGACAAGATGAGGTGAATTTTGTTGGTTGCAGAGCTCTGCACTGTTTTGGTTCAGAAATGATGGTTAGTGATCAAAGTAGAGCATTTAGCTGGGTAAGAGGAATAGGTACTGCTCCTTTGGTGAGTTTTTGCTACATGTATTGCACTGCTTGCGAATGGGTGTGAATGACGCACAGGATTCAGAATAAACACATTTCATAGCATTTACATGTGCCCAATGTGCAACAGAGCCCTAGGGCCCAGTGGACACCTAATCAGAGATCTTCCATTTTCCTGGAAATCCCTGTCTTCCTTTTCTGCTGGTGCCCATAACAGATATTCCCAAGTAGGATAGAACTAACTGGCATGACAGCACTCATAGAGAAAACTGGCAAGCCTGGGAAGGGTGGAGAAGGGGGCAGGAAGGTACTCCACAGTCTTGGCTGGAAGGTGATCATTACCCAGTTTGGAGTCCTGTAGCTTTGACGAACTCGTCTCTCTGATTTGTTAAGACTGTGACAACATTTTTCACCTTGACACCGCTGGTTGAAATTCACACTAGCAGAGTGCTAACGGTGCCATCTGATGATGCTCAGTGGACTGTGCAAAATGGATTTATTCCGTGTGCTTCCTAGTGGGCAGAGATCCACATTACACTCGACAGCTTCAACATATGGAAATGGTGACGTGTGATTGATGTGGTCCCTGCAGGTCACGCTAACTCACGGTGTATTAGCCCTGCGTCCTGGGGAGGCTTATGCTACTGCAGCTGCCTGTGTCCATTATCTGGACTAGGAATAAATGGAAGAATTGGTGTTCCCAGCGGTGTGAATCTGGCGCTTCATGAAATGATGTGCGCTACAGAGGGTGGTGGGAGGCAAATTTCACACAATCCAATCCCACAGCACATATGAGCACAGAACAGGTTACACCCAAACATTTGTATATGGGTGTGGAGGGCAGTTGTGTTAGATTGAGTCAGACCCCTAATAATCACATGGCTTTTTAAAATGGCTGTGATAGCTATGTTTTCTGGTTCATTTTTAACATTTGGAGATTTTCCACATCTCATACTCTGAAATAAGTGACTAGATTTTCTGAAGTTGCTAAGTAAAGGACAGCATATATAACCCAGGAAGCCCTCTCATCAGACATCCCTTCTTGACCTAATTTTCGGCAAGAGCTAAGCAGCTGCTCTCTCAGAAACCAGATTGCTTAATGGCATCCAAGACTGGAGGCAGCCAAATTTAGGATTTTGCAGCCAAAAGAATGAGTGGACTAAAGTTCCCCATAATGATGTGGACATTCATCTGGAGGCCTCCTGGCCAAAACAAAAATGAAAATGTCTTTTGTTTCTGCCCCTAAAGAGTAGAATGCTTTGTAGCTTCTACAGGGAAATCACCTGCCTATGGCTCTTTAAAGCACTGTCCTGAGTCCATACTGCAAGCTCCTCTCTCCCTTTGCCGCAGAGATTCCCTGCAAACTTCCCGTTCCCACCTCACAGCTCCCACGGCCACGGGGCCACTGCAGCCCCTGCGGATTTTCCTTTCTCTTCCTACTTGCCCAGAGAAGCCGACAAAGTTGGATGCTGGCTCTTCTGTCCTTCTGCAGAACACGGAAGGTATTCCTTCCTGCCAGACACGCAAGCTGTGCCATACCCTGTCCGCTGGTCCCTCCCTGGTGTCTCACCCTCTCTCTGTGTTTTTTCCTCCAGGTGTTCTACTGATCTTGGCACTGACAGAAGAGCTGGTGTTTTCTGTTCAGGTACTGTCTCCTACTGTCTCCTCCTCTCAGGGCTTCCCGATGGACACTACCACTATCACAGCCATGGGAACAACACCTCGCCACAAAGACCGCAATGCGGCAGATCCCCTTCCCACATCCGCTCGTGCCATCCCCCATCCCGCCAGCCTGGCGGAGGAAGCCCCTTCCACCGGGCCAAAGCAAGGGAGCAGCCCTCGGATCGGCGAAAAGGAAACATATCATTTATACAACCAGAGTGCTTTGTACTCGGGACAGACTCGCCCCAAGGGGAAAATATTCCAGGTTTTCAAAGGCAACTTCACAGAGTCCTCAGAGCCTTACCTAAAGACGACCCTGCACTCTCCCTTCCCTACCATGAGGAGCTCTTTCACAGACCACCCGTTTCAGTCCCAGACTGCAGCGGCCAGCGATCCGAATGGCAGGGGGCTGGCAAGAACTACACACTCAGACCCTTCTCCCCACCGCAACGCCTCGGGAAGCCTTAGGGAAGCCGAGCGAGGGGACGGGGCTGAGCTAGTGGTGCAGGAGGCAGATTTTGCCACCACAACTGCTGGACCATCAACTGATCCTGAAGCAGTGTCGGTGCCTTTTAAACCCACCCGCTACGGCGTATGGGATATGCTGAGCAAAAACAACTCTTGGGTAGCCTTGAATCTCAGTACAAATGTCCCTCTGTTTGCTGGCCCTGGATCTGCGACAGCAGCAGTGGGTCGCTCTGTTCAGACCAGTTTTGATGTCAGCATCTCCTCCCCGGCAGCGGGAGACCCCAAGGGACCCGCTCCAACGCAGCGCGGCGCGGTGACTAACGCGACCTTGCTGGGCAGCGCTCTCTCCGCAGCGCCTGCCACGAGGTTGTCCGGCTCCGTTTCCACGGCTGGCTCCACCGCCACCGGGAACTTCCTAAACAGACTGGTTCCTGCCGGGACCTGGAAACCCGGGGTGCAAGGAAACATCTCCCATGTCACCGAGGGGGACAAACCGCAGCACAGAGCAACCATCTGTCTCAGCAAGATGGACATTGCCTGGATCATTCTGGCTATCAGCGTACCTATATCCTCATGTTGTAAGTTAATTGCTGCTTTATTTTGCTTTCTCTTTCCTTAAAATTCAGATTTCAGCCCATGATTCAAGGACCAGGTGGAGAGCTAACAGAGGCAGGGCGACTTGAGATGGATGAGCAGCAATCAATAGGCAGAGATCACATTCACTGACCAAAGTGCTTAGCTTCAAAATCCAGGGCTAAAAAGTTTACACTCAAAGCATACTTGCTCCGTTGCTATTAGAAATCACTTAGTCTTTTTTGGGCCCTCCATCTGAGGGTGTAACACAAGGCTGAACAACCCTAGAATTCAAAGCAGCTTTACTTCAAGGTGTTTAAGCTGGCGACCAAAAATTGTGCAAGTCTTTAATCTAGAAACCGCTATATGCCACCCTGGAATTGGATTTGAAAAGCCTACTGCTAACCCAAAGGATTAATGACAGTTGTAATGACTAATACTTTAGGAAACACCAGTTTTCCAGAGCAATAAAATATTTCATTGCAGGCAGTTCATGAACCATCAGATTTTAAAGTCTGAAAACCAAAGTTGCGTTTTCCTCCCTTTTAATTCCAACTTTGCAGCTGCTGAGGGAGCAGGAAGAGTTTGAAATCCTGGCCTTCAGACACCAGGAGTCAGCCACCTGCGGTACCAGGGCAGGCTGGGTTCCCAGAGCTGGCTTAGGGTCTCGTCACTGGACTCAGTTACAAAAAAACACATGAGAAATTATGAGAAAGCTTGTGAGTGGATGCCAGGGTGTCCCCTGCTTAGTTGGGTTATATCAGCAAAGTGGGACAACGTATTCTCTGGGGTTTCACTGTTGTGGGGTGTGATTATGCTGATCTGTCTGGAGTGAAACAAACCCAAAAATTCCCCAGCCTTTGCTGCCTGAGGAAACATAAAAGGGTAGCAGCCAACAATATTGAGCTGTTATTTACAGCTACGAGCTGTACTCAGGACAAGGCTAGATGAGCTGGCCGAGCCAGTCTCCAACACAGCTTGCTCCTGCCAAAAAGGACAGTGCTGCTCGCTCCTGCCGCTCCCAGGCGCAGCCGCCTGATCCTGCCCCTCTCCTTCTGCCTGGGCCTGACCCGACACCTCCCTGAGACACTTTCAGGTTGCTATAGTGGTCAAAAAATACTCGCTTTGCTCTTTGTTACTTTCTGTCCACCCAGTGAGCTGAATCAGCTCCCCTCGGGGTCAGATGAGCACGAGACCTGGAGCGGATGAGGCTGCAGGAATACACACCTGGAGAGGGAGCCGCACTAATCCTTTCAGCAGCTGCAAATTATCGGATTGGCTCAGCGTATCTGTTAGACTTGTACCTCTGGGACCATCGGTTCTGCTATTGCCAACGTGGTTAAAACCACAAGTGAGAACAAAGCTTAAACCTAAAAACCAGACAACCAAAATAAAGAGAAACCAAAGCAGAAATGTGCATATGTACTCCTGTGAAAGATGGGGAGGAGAAACGGGGATATAGCAAGCACATGATGAGAAGCGGCAATATTTGATGATTTGATGAACAGTGCCTTGTCTATCAATCAGTAGAAATAGAGGATCAAATAAATTCTTCCTAGCATTATGTTTTGGGCCAATATTCAGAAAGCAAGCTGATCTGGATAGAAAGCGTCCCAATACAAGACACAAAATATAATACCATGCAACACAAGCATAGGAAACATAACCAGTGTGTAAACTGATGTATGTCTCTGCCTGCAGTGTGCCATATATGAGCTAATAACTAATGATAGTTATTATTATTATTAATAATAATAATATGAAGAGTCTGTTGGCAGGACTTCTAACCCACTATTCATTAAATAGTGGTGTTTAAACTTTTCATCTTATCATATGTGCCGTAACAGTATGTGTTCATATGACTGTGCCTATTCTGTTTCTTGTATTGGTAAGCTACATTTTTTAAAAAGGCAAATGCTATTTTGAAAATTATCTATACCAGCTCTAATACAACTGAGTGTTTAAGTGATTCAAATATTTAAGTCCCGCTTTCACGACCAGATTTCTGAGGGTGGTCTTCAGTGGGACTCTCCTTTTAAAATCTGGGGATCCTCAGACGTATTTCAGAGTTGAAATGAATGGTAGGCAGGCATTTAAATGGGATTTTTTTTTTTTTTTTTTTAAAAATCTGGCTGACGTGCAGGGAATTGCTTTCATCCAAAAGTTACGCAGTTTAAACTACGCCGTGGTAACTGCTGTTGTACAGACATAGGTTATTCCTATAGGAGAAGAAAAACAAGTTATAACAACCTAAAGCACTTCTACCCAGATGCACTTGTATCGGTTGTGGCTCCCCTCTGTGCTTCACACCGGAGGGGCACTTTATTTCTTGACCCTCAGGCATCTGTGTATCTTCAAGCACAGGTGTGTGGTGTGCAGTGTGGGGTGTACAGCATGCGGTGTGCGGTACGGGGTGTGGGGTGTACAGCGTGCGGTATGGGGTGTGCGGTATGGGGTGTGCGGTGTGCAGTGTGGGGTGTACAGCGTGCGGTGTGCGGTATCGGGTGTGTGGTGTGCCGTGTGGGGTGTACAGCGTGCGGTGTGCGGTATGGGGTGTGCGGTGTGCAGTGCGGGGTGTACGGCGTGTGGTGTGCGGTGTGCAGTGTGGGGTGTACGGCGTGCGGTGTGCAGTGTGGGGTGTGCGGTGTGCAGTATGGGGTGTGCGGTGTGCAGTGTGGGGTGTACAGCGTGCGGTATGGGGTGTGCAGTATGGGGTGTGCGGTGTGCAGTGTGGGGTGTACAGCGTGCGGTGTGTGGTATGGGGTGTGCAGTGTGCAATGTGGGGCGTACAGCGTGCGGTGTGTGGTATGGGGTGTGCGGTGTGCAGTGTGGGGTGTACAGCATGCGGTATGGGGTGTGCGGTGTGCAGTGTGGGGTGTACAGCGTGCGGTGTGCGGTATGGGGTGTGCAGTATGGGGGTGTACAGCGTGCGGTGTGCAGTATGGGGTGTGCAGTATGGGGTGTGCAGTGTACAGCATGCGGTGTGCAGCATGGGGTGTGCGGTGTGCAGTGTGGGGTGTACGGCGTGCGGTGTGCGGTATGGGGTGTGCGATATGGGGTGTGCGGTGTGCAGTGTGGGGTGTGCGAAGGGGACTGTCGCCACCTCCCGGGCACAGGTGCCTGCAGCTGAGGACCGAAGGCCCCACGCTGGCATTCGCTCATCACTTCTGGTCTGGAGGGGGCTGATGCTAAGAGACGGATGAAGAGTCCAGCCATTTGGATTTCACTTCATCTTCAAGGGGTGAAAATGTTTTTGGTGGGAGACTCTCACAGCTGTTCGGCGTGGACTGAGAAAACACTGTCCTGCTCCTGCCTTGGGATGCTGAAAGGTGGAGGTCTCAGATATCGACACTCAGCCCCATGCTCTTAAATATCTGAGGTGCTTTAGGAGGGAACAAGCCATGGAGAAAGTCACTGAGGACTCCTGTCATGGGAGGTTATTGCTGCCCCGGAGCTGCAGGCTGGCAGCTCTGTTATGAGGCTGGCACCTTCAAGGCTGCTGGCCAGATCCACTGAGGGGGACAGCAAGCCCTGAGCTGCTGCTGGGACACCTGCGAGAAAGGATAAAGCCCTGCACCAGTGGGAGAGGCAGCCCCAAGGCAGGGAAGTTAGCAACACACCCTGGAAAGAAGTGGAAGGAGGTGAGGAGAAGGCAGCCGGAGTCTGTGCATGGCTGCAGAGCTGCTGGAATCTAATTAACTCGGCTCCCTCCTCCTGCTAATGAGGAGTGCCCCTGAGCCACCTCACTGATCTCCAGGCTGTTTCCAGAGCCTTTGCAGAGCTGCGCGGTGGCCAGCACATCTCTCCTCTGCTGGGAGCCCTTGTGCCCTTCCCCATAATCTCTCCCCTTCATGAGGCTGGAAAAGCCTTCCTTCTCTGGGGGCTTCTGGGCACAGCTTGTGCTGCCCGAAATTCTTAGAAGGGAAAATGCGCCACGATGCTGCAGAGAGAGACACGTCTGTCCCTCTCTGACGTGGTGCAGTAGGGTCCCACGCTCTGCTCGCTGCCACGTGTTTTATTGACAGGCACCTGTTAAATGAAAACCTGCAGGCATTTTAACTTCCATAGCAGGGGAAGTGACCTGCTAGAGAGTGACCACAGGAGCCCTTGGCTCCTCATCCCCACTGGAAGAAGTGTCCAGGATGCTGCACTTCTCCTCACAGAGGAAAGACCCTGCTGGGGCTCCTCCCTGGCCCATCCCGGCCGTGGGGATTTGCACCTAGGAGCAGGAAGCAGCAGAGAGTTTGTTCAGCACCGCTGTGCCCTGGCATGTGAGCCCCACTGAGGACTGGCAGGTCCCGCCAGCCGTGCTGGTGGCACGGCTCAGTGGCTATAACACTAGCCTGAAGATCTGGGCTGCAGGAGCTCGCCTGCTGAAATGAGAGATGGGATTTAGCTTCCCCATCCTTACAGTACGTATTTCTTTAATGATGCATAGGTTTCTGAGTCCCACTGAAATCCCTTAAAATGCTAGCCAGAAAAGTAATGCTTTGAATAGGAACACGTGAGCCACATATGCTGTGTGAACTTGGGGAAATAATTTCAACTTTCGGTACCCTAGTTTTGTGGTGTAAATAACAGGGGTAATGTTGCTAATGCCATTTGAGGGCTGCAAAAATGAAGGATTCTGTATCATTGCGTTCCCAGAAAAGCAGTCATATATAACACTGATATCAGTATTTTCTGTATGTCACAGTTTGAGTTGTTTTTCCGGTGTCCTTCAGGCAGCCTTGAACATTTTTGTGCACATGCATTTGTACATGTGTGTGTGCCTGTCTCTGCAATGCAGAACAAGTCACAACATGAACTCATTTTAAAACCCACTGTCCCGGTCTTTGGGCTCCCAGTACTTACATCTCTGTAATTACAGAATGACATGATAAAACGTGGAAGAACAGAAATTTGCAAATCAGATGCACAGAAGTCGATTCAGTCAGTTCTGCTGACATGGGAAAACACAAGAGGAAGGCTGAGCCTCCAAACACAGGCATCAGCAGAACTCAAAGAACATACGAAGGATTGCCTTGGACCTAACCCCACTTAGCTCAAATTTCATGCACTGGGATGCTTTCCAAAGTTATCTCACCCACTTTCTCCATTGCAAAACCTACAAATGTTTTCTTCCTGGACAGATCCTAAGCCCTGAGTCTAATCCCCAGGTGTGAGCTCAGACTGAGCTGGAGAAGAGCCTCCTGTCTCCAGATGTAAGCAGCTGTGGTCACTAACCAAACCCATCATGATGCCTGTTATTACAGCTAAGGCTGTACTACTATAGATGGCCACAGTAAATGAGGGGAATTGAAAGAAATATGGAAAAACCACTAGTTTAGTCATTGAGGCAAGGGTTCTGTAGAAATTTAGTTTAGATTGTGATCTGCAGGCATAGGGAGAAGTAAATTAACATCCTTCGGTCTGAATATCTCCTGACTTGTAAGCGCTGGCAGTGTTCAGGTCTGTTAACATCGTGTTTTACGTGGGAGCTGGAGAGTGGGGGAAGCGGTATGCAGCTATGTAAGATCGGTAAAATATTTAAGTGAGCTGTAAGAAAAGACACAAGACTATCAGGAAACTGTAGGGAGTTGGTATGATCTCATTACACTGCATTTATGAGGCCAGTATTGTATATGCTGTATAATCCTGGTGGTTTATGTTTTTTAAAAAAGATTGGAAGGTCAGAAAAGAGCCATGCAAATTAATTAAGAGCTGAGAAATGCAACATAACTCCACTTGTGCCATCAGGTAGTCCAGGAAGAGGCTGAAGCCCATATACAGGGGGGACATTTCTGATAGCATAGTGGAAGCTTTTAATAAAAAAGGCAAAAGGAGATTGAGGAAGTAGCAGATAAGGCTGGAGGTATTTAGACAACAAGGGGAATGTCAACATGTTCCCACAATGGAAATTAAGTATTAAACCAAACTTTGTGGGAATGGGATGGATATCTGGTCATTCCATGTCCTTAAATGAAGCTGGGTATTTTCCTAAGAGATGTGCTGTACCTTAAATACACCTTATGGTTAAGTTAACAGGTGAAAAGTCTCCTGGTGTGCAGGTGGTGTGCAGGTGAGAGTAGATGATGGACATGTTCCCACCAGCCTAGAAACCTGTAAATCTGTGAGAATCTCATTTCTCCTGTTTGTGGGATGTATTATGTCCTGTTTCATGGGGCGGGGGGCAGATATTGCAGATGTAATTTGCCTTAGGACCAGAGAGAGGACAGCATCAGAGCCAGAGCTCATCAGCAGCTCTTAGCCCCTGAACGTGTGGGTTGACTTTTCTCCCTCCAGACTAACAGCAGGTGAAAGGATACGGGTTAGAAATGTTTCTGAACTTCCTGAACCTCCAGTGTCCACAAAATTGCAGAGACCCCTAATATTTCCTAACATGTATCATAATCTCTGTACGGGGAGCTTCAGGCTGACACAGGGACAACGCTCAAGTGTCCTTCTCGTGGCACTCACTATTGACTTTAACATGGAGGAGGCAAAGTGAAAAAAGTCTGTTTAGCTTTTCTGACTCCCAGAAAGCATCCAGGTGAGTGTTTGAAAACCAGAGAAGAGTTAGCCCTTTTTCTGCCCAGAGGGTTGGCCATCTCTGAAACAGAGGTGATATACGGCAGCACTTTCTCATCCTTACGAGGACATCACATGATATACCAGAAAAGATAGGCAGGGTATTGCAGCTACTGTTTCTCTCTTCAGCTTTGTTGTTGTTGTTATTGCTATTTCTCCCTTCCAAACCATCTCTGCCCTCTGTGTATTTCATCCACTTAATATGTCCTCGCTGGCCATTGCAACTCTCTGTCTGGAAAGAGTCTTCTCTGTAATACACATAATTCCAATCATGGGACCAAATAGATATCTAAGAATATCGGTGAAGCTGTGCCCTGTTCCTAGTATTGTTCTGGAAGTGAGCAGTCCTATTTTAGCTACATCAATTTCACTAAAATATGCCCCAAAAGGATAGTTAATATGAGATGAAGAGGGGAATAGCCCCATTCCAGCCCTGCTGTCCTCTCTTTCCCTCTTAAATCAGGTCTCCTCTGCTTTGAGTTGGGGCAGCTTAGGTAGACAGCCTTCTGCTAAAATATGCTATATTCGAGGAAGCTCAGGAACCCATTTTCCACGGTCTTCCACCCATTTGCTTGTGTGTGCACTAAGGTTGGAGGCCAATTAAGGGAGAGAATTAAGGGAGAGAACCTTATTGCTATATAGCAACCGTATCTGCACATGGCAAGGACATTTCCTGCTGGAAGAAGCAGAGATCTCTCTCATCTCTGTGTCACTGGCTTTCCAGCCCCTAAAACCCAAATCCGATACTTCTCTGTCAGCAGCCACAACATTTTATAAGCTGTAAACCCTCAGGCTTTCAAAATATTTGCACAGCGATGAAGTTGGCTGTACTGGGGCTCTCATATCCTCAGGCACCTTCAAAAATGCTCTATGCCTTAGGGAGCACTTGTTGCTGGAGTACCGCAAAGCTCCAAGGTCTGTTGGCTCTTGCCAGCAGTGGGGAGGACTAAATGTAGGTCCCGCTTTCTAATCTTAACAAGCCTGCAGGCCGGGCTGGGACATGGATTGGGTAGCAGCAAAGCAGGGAGCAAAGGTGCAGCCCTTCAGGAGGATGGGCATTTCCTCGGGCAGGGAGAGCAGTTCTGGTGGCCCCCCTGGGGTGCCTGCCTACAGGCTCAGGAGCAGGAGTTGCGCTGTTGGGCTGTCAGCAAATGAAGTTATTGGTGATGGAAAGACTGAAGCAGTATCAGTCAAAGATAACAGTAAGTTTGATGATCTGCTTTTCTGAAACATGCAGAAACAGTGCGGGAGATTTTTCCATTAGTTTCAGAAGAAGATTTATAGCATAAGCTCACCTTTCCCTTTGAATGAGACATAAACTGCCTGAACTCAAACCCATTAATTTTTTTCTTCTTAGTAGCTTATTCTTTTGTTTTAAATAGAGCTCTAGCCTTGCACTTTTGTATTGCCATTTTATGTAAGTAGGTGGGATAAGAAATTAGACCCACGGCATATGGGTAGCTGCAATGTTTGTCAAAACATACAAAGTAGCTTTGACCTCTCTGCAGTCTTTTCTTTCCTCTGGGCTATAATTCTAATAAATAATTTTGGCTGTAGCTGAGAAAATAATATGTTTTTCTGCTTCATGAATATTTTCTCCCTTCTTTTCTGCCATGAGGGGTTTAGAAATAATGGAGTGAATTTACGGCAGGGCATTCCCCATTTCACAGGTACAAATCAAAGTAAGTACACATCCAGCTACCTGTCTGTCTGTATAAATCAGGTAGATTACAAGCACAACTGGTCAATTAATTCCACAAGTATAAGATAAGTGCCCAGAGCTTATACATTACTCCTCTGAATAAACCCTCGTACGTGCCTCAGCTTCTGCCTGAGCAAGGACCAGTGGGAGCAGTAAGTTCGTTACAGTGGGCTTGCCTGGCTTTCGTAAAATTGCCAAGATTACCCATCTGAATTGCAACAGAGATGACTAAACTGAAAGCAATTCCGGAAAATAACACTCAACTCAAACAACTTTGTGTTCAGCCTGCCCACTGGGGGAGCGTTATCCTGGGATCTCTGCAGTCAGAGGGTGCCTGTGGCCTTGAGACCAGACAATTGTATCAACAAGCTTCACTTGCTGGTCACTTTGTCTTGCCTAACTGCTCTACTTTAAGCTCAAATATTTCAGATTGCAGAAGCGTAAGTGTGCTCCACAGATAAGAAAAAAAAAGCCAGGCTCAGGCACCACCAATGCCCAGGCAAGTGTGGGGAACGGATTATGCTTCTCAGTAGATCCCACATCCTGATACAGCTGATGGAGACAAGCAGGAAAACCCCAGCTCTGGGGTTATTGCTACCCTGGAAGCATAAGCTATGGGAGACAGGTGCCAGAGGCGATCTCTGCAGCACCTTATCACTGTCTCATCCCACTCAGGAGCCCATCTGTTCCCCTGGCCAGTCACTGTTTTGGAGCATGGTCACAAAGTACCCAAAATCCAAGTTATGAATGGCAGTTGACAGAGGGAGGGATCAGTGGCAGTTCAGAGCAGAAGCTTTTGGTATTGAAGACATGCAACTACAAGCCTGTGAATCTGGTATTTGAGTCTAGGACAGGTGTCTCTCACGGCCCATTTGCTAATGTGCTCATCGCTGAAGCATCTGAACATGCTAGAAGCAGAAAAGATCTGCGCAGAGGCATCCTTCTCAGTCCCTGGGGAGTGCCCTCTGTCCTAGAGGGTCTATAAATCCCTGCTTAGGTATTAAAATACCATCAGTTACAACACCAAAGCTTTTCATTAGCCAGGCAGCCACATCTTGAAGATTATAAACTCACATCAAAAAGAAAGTAAAAACTGAATATCCTGCCAAGCCTAAAGCCTCAACCCCTTGGCCCAGATTCTGACTTAATTGTGTGGGGTTTGTTAAGAGAGAGCTAGATCTGAGTGAGAGTGAATGGTATGAATGAAGGTTGCCAGCCCTCTCCTTAAGTAATGTAAAAAACAAATCCATGTTACTGGTGAGTCCTTATTGAAAGGAAATAACCAATTTTTTGATGTGTTTCTATTGACAGCAGTTCTGCTGACAGTCTGTTGCATGAGGAGGAAGAAAAAGACATCTAACCCGGAAAACAATCTGAGCTATTGGAATAATGCTATTACCATGGACTACTTCAACAGGCATGCTGTAGAGTTACCGAGAGAGATCCAGTCCCTGGAGACTTCAGAGGTACCTCGCTTGCAGAACTAGTGTCTGAAAACTGTAACTGAAGCCATTCTGGGAGAAGGGGAGAGGAAGTCATATTAATGAAGTCTTGAAATCCCTATGCGTATTCAGGGAACAGCTTTTTGAGAAGGACTCATCTCTACACATGTCTAAGATGGGATAAATATGTCACCCAAACTGAATTGCCATCCTATTCCCAGCCACTGTAGATATGTTCCATATTGCTATGTGGTCACGGGAGTTAACCACCTCTAGGGGAATTTGTTCCCTGGGTTTCTCTTCCTTTTGAGCCTACGGCCAACGTCTAGCCATACCATGACTGCTTAGGAGAGCTCTTTGGGCTGGCTTGTTACTGACCGTCGGTCATTCTAATCTGTCTATTGTGCGTGTCCCACACAGCATCAGATGTGGGGGGGGGGGGTAGCGGGAGTTAATAATGCAAAGAAATTTTGTGCATTTATGTCTCAGGAGCTGCCTATAGCTTCTCAAACACCAGTTCAGGAGATGAGTGTTACCAGTACATAAGCAATCAAAACATCAATACGTAACTGTGTAGTGGTGGTGTATACTCATCAACCTTTACTTAAGGGATCTGACTGGTTCAGTGGGATTATTCATATAGGGGCAGGTGATACTACTGATAGAAATGTATTCTCTGGCCTCAGAGATAGAGAAGAATAATTTAGCTTAGTTCAAAGGTATTTAAAACCTAGAAACAGTGGAGAGGTTGGATTTATGCTAAAGTGATTTTCAGATCAGCTAGCTGACTAACTCATCTCATTAAATAAAAAAAGTGTTTAGAAAGGAACCTCTGAGATGTGACTAGACAAGCACTCACAGTTGCTTCATTAACCCCACTTTGCTGGCAATCATGTGGCTCAAGCTAAGGCAGGACCTGGTCTAGACTTACCAAGAATTGAATGATAGGCCTATTGACATATTGGATGATCTCCAAAAGCTATCATCTGAGTCATTTAAACCCAATCAGAACATGACTGAACTGGGGCGTGCTCAGGTAGCTTGGGTCGCTGTGGTTTTCTGACCTTAAAATAAAGCTGAAAATGCATCTTTGAGGAGTCAAGCCCAGCTGATAGACAGGAAACTGTTGTGATGTGTCATGAAAGTGAAAAAAAAAAAAGAATGTCAAAGTTCTTATTATGCTAAGGGACCTGAAGTTTGGTGCATCTGAATTCTGGGTCCCTAGACTGAGAAAGAATCAGCCTGACTATCAGAGGAGGCCTTTACTCACAGCTCCTACTGCCTGAAGAAGGGCAAAACTGGCTCATCAAACTTAGCTCTCCAGGAGCCAGGGCCCCCAAAATTCAGGCACTTTTGAAGGATTGGGAGAAGTGATAAAAATAACAGTCCATTTCTCACTTGTATTCGCACAGGGCAGCAGAGTGCCCTGCGTGCTCACAGAGAGTGAGGGGTGTGAAGTGCTCACCCTGCTTCTCTGTCTTTTTCCTAGGACCACCTCTCCGAGCCACGCTCCCCCGCCAACGGCGACTACCGCAACAGCGGGATGGTCCTTGTGAACCCCTTCTGTCAAGAAACGCTATTTGTAGGACACGAGCAAGTCTCTGAAATATGACCCCACAGCCGCCCGCGTATTGCAGTTTCATCTCTACTGTCTCCAAAATATAAATAAATATATATATATTATAAATATAACCTTTGTGTAACCCTGAATTACAAGAAATGTTTTCAGCTTTTCTTTTCTCCCTCAGAATTGTCAACCCCTTTTTTATAAGTGTGGTAAAACTTTACAGAACAAACTGTGGCTTTATAAAATAAAGGTATTTCTAAGCAAAACACCTGTCAGATGGACCGTTTTCTTCACTGTCATTTACAATCTGCTGCTAAATATACTTGGGCTGGAAGAATATTGCCTGCTTTTGGTTCAGGCGGCATGTGCTGGGTACAGCAGCCTGCATCCTACATGACATCGCTCAGCCTGGCCATGAGCATGGCTTCTTGGTGACTGTCCCTTCTCTTACTGTAAAAATGACTTTGGTCACTCCTTTCCTTTAGAATGCCAAGCTAGAATCCAAACCAGACAGGACCAGTTCGGTTGCCAGAAGCAGTCCGTACAGCTCGTGTGCCAGTCTTGTATCCTTTGCATGACTCTAGCACTGCCTGCGCACTGACTGGGATGAGCCCTTCAGAGTCTCCCTTCCAGTTAAACCCAACCAGGGTCTGCCAACGCAGCAGGGTGGGAGCTGGGCTACAGTGGGATGATAAACAAACCTGATGCACCCATGGGATCCAGGGCCACACAAGACATGGGCAAACGCATTGGGGTAGTAATGTTGCCGCATGATTTTTTTATGTTACCTTCTTCAGACTTAAACAGGAAAGCCAAATTCCAGTTTGAGCTCCAAAACTGTTTTACAGGAGCAAGGACCAGAATGACTGTTTTTCCTGCGTAAATGTTCTAACCACACTACGTGTTGGACTCACAGCTGCTCCACTCTGGCCCAATGAGTCCTAAATTATTTCCAGCAGAGCAAACAGCCTCAAAAGAAGGCATATAGTGTCCCCTTCAAAGGAACAGAAACCTCCTTTGAATTTATCAGAAATCTTGAAATCTGGTGACTAGGGACCAATTGAGTGCTGGGCCTTTGACCAGATTTCCACTTCCCCACTGGTTTATTTATCTTGTGTGCTTAGACTGCTAGTGCCATTGAATCAAGTTTCCTCATATTCCCCTCTGTCTGTGAGACTTTCCTTCCCTGTTTAGGAATGAAAATGCAGTGTTTCAGAGCAAAATGGCATTTCAGTCTTACCCAGTTAAGTGCTAGATTGCAGGCTGTAACAGTGTTAGGGGAATAGTAGGGGTGAACAAAGCTTAAATGATGGATTAAAAATAGGTTGGTACAAGGAGAGGCTCACATGGAACACGGAATGACTTTGCCTAAATCGATGCTCTCTCTTGGAGTAACCCAGAACTATTACCATGGGACCAATTTTCAGTTTTGCTTCTCCAATTGTATTTTTGTATTGTTCGGCAGGTGAAATGGCCTCCGTCCTTTGAGGTCTTGGCTGTCCTCTCCCCACCTCTGGCCATCAGTCCTTGTAGATTATTTTCTACTTTCAGTCATCAGGAGCAGGCTGTGAGGCAGCAGGGAGTTTGCCCCCTGCTCCAGCTGGCTGCCCTGTGCCAGTGGCTGCTCAGGTTTATCGCTTGGTTCCGTAAAAGAGAAGCTTGGGCAGGACAGGGTTAGCGTAGCATCATTAACCATATGCCTTGCTCAAGGTAAGCCACAGCTGGTACCAGAAAAGGGAATTATAGCAGTGGCACATCTGGTCCAGCTGTTCCCACCTGCCAGCAGTGTCCCAGTGGCTGCGGTGAGGGCAACCTGACAACTTTACTAAATGATGTCTGGAATCAGATTAAGACGTAGTTCCTCCCCGGGCCCGGGGGGGCCACAGAGACACTGTCATCCTTCCTTTCTCCCTGTCCCACATGTGCATTTCTACTGTGCTGAGGCACAAATCTGAATGTGGGCCACAGGCTTCCTAAAATTAGAAAATTTATAATGTTATGGGGGTTCTCCTAGATATTTGATTTTCTGCTCAGAATCAGAGAGTAATGCACCGCTTCCCTATGAGGTGACCAGGGCAGGCAGGAAGATGTGGCTGTGTACGGACATGGATGGGCACTTTGGGAATATATCTTTTCACCGTAGCATAAGCACTACGCAATATGATATCTGTGATTCTCACGATCAAATACTAAATGGTCTCCTGGAAATCACTGGTTGATTAGAGAGTAAAAACTTCCTGAGGGTCTTGCCAAGAGCGAAAGCAATCCCATGAGGGCCTTCATCTTCTATTTCAACAGGGAGGTGGAAAGAGAGAACGAGGTGACAGAGAACTAAATTAAGTTCTTTGCAAAGAAGTCCATATTTTTACATTTGTTTTCTGTATGTGGTATTGCTTTTGGAAGACAGTTTTTTGGGTGTTTTTTGTTTTTTTTTTTGACATAGAGCAAATACACTGAAAATGTTGTGTAAGAAATACTGGCAGATTCCTCTCATTTAGCCAGCACAGTTTGCTTGGTAATCTAAAAGCAGAATGCCTAGAAACTAGCCAAAAATATTTGCAAAGCTGTGAGATGCTGCGCTATTCCCAGGCTTCACACAGCTGGAAAACGGTGACCTGACTGTAAGCAGTCTCGCAGTTCTCAGACTTAAAAAAACAAGAGAAACAAACTCCAGCCGCAAACCTGGCGAGACAGGATTAGGCCCCCGCAGAAGACAGGGATTTCTGATTGTACTCCATCTCACCAAAGACTCACCGCCACTCCTGTACAAACCTACCCTGCATTAGGGCAATGCCCAACATCAGCACATTACAGGCATGCCTACTAAGATGCACACACGGTAATCCTGCACTGGAACAAGTCTGGCATCCTGGTTGTGAAGCATCCCTGTGTGGAGGTAGAAAAAGCTATATATACCTAACATTGTAGAGTGAAGGATCCCACTGTACCATGTACACGTCCTACTTATGGACCTATAAACTACCCGCCTGATCACTGGGCGCTGAAGAGCAGTGACATAAAAACAAGAGCAACGGGAAACTCCCCCACCCCCTGCAATAAGTCTCAGGGATTGTTTTGCCCTTTTCTTTCGGTTCACAGTTGCCTCACTTTGTCGCCACGTTATGCAGTCAAAGTGAAATATGTCCTTGTTGAACAGAGCGGGTGCAGTTGATAATGTGACGTTAAACCCACTGAGCAGGGGTAGACGTGAGGGTGCCTGTCCCTAGTTAAAATCTGCTGGGTTTGGGGCAACGTGCCTCGGTCGGGTGGTGAAGCCAAAGCGCAGAGAAATCTAGAAGCTGCAGCAGGGCTGAGGGAGCATTTGAGGCTCTGCGGCCGCGAAAGGCTGGCTCGGGTCGGCCATGGCCCTGCTGGCTCCCCAAAACTTTGAGTTTTGGTAACTTTAGGTAATGTCTTGCTGCAGGAGACTGTCTGGAGCAAGCACAGGTGTGAGTGGCCAATGCGTTTGTAATACAGATACCTGCAGGTATAAGGGTAGGAAATCATCTGGGTGTCAGTGTAGAAAACGCCGCTGGTATTTTAACACACGTACGTTGTACTGAATCCCCATCCTGCTGTCCCTGTAAACACCATTGTGCTTTTCATCTGCTACATTTGCAGCAGCAGCAGCAGGGAGATTTCCCCTGAAATGGGATTGCTGACCCAGCGGCCGCCTGGACAATGTGACAGGCGCTCCCGCGCAGCACAAAGCCCCCCTTCCAGAAAGCCATCGCACAAAGCCGAAACCCTGCACGAGCCCCAGCCTGCTGGGCTTGGCACATCCCTCCCGCCAGTGCGGGGCAAGGCGGCCGGGCTGAGCGGCGGCGCTCGGCGGGCTGGAGTGGCAGCAATGCCCTTGCCGAGGCGCCGGTCGTCCTTCTTGGGGCAGCAGCCCCCTTCCTCCACAGCCGAAAGCTCAGGGCCAGCCGGCCGCCGGGTGAGCGTTGGGGGTGGAGGAACCCTGTTGAGACCCCCCGGCGTCTACGTGGGCACCGTCCCCGCCGGCGGCGTGAGCAGCTTGGGCACCCGAGTGTCCCGCAGAGCCCTGGGCATCAGCAGCGTCTTCCTCCAGGGCCTGCGCAGCTCCTCCGCCGCCGTGCCCCTGGCCCCGGGGCTGGAGAAGGGCAGGGCTCTCTCCTACGAGAGCCTGAACGGCTGCTTGGTGGAGTACATCGAGAAGGTGCGAGCTCTCGAGCAGGTCAACCAGGAGCTGGAAGAGCACATCAGAGTCTACCTGGACAAGAAAGCGGCCAGCGTGGGCAGCTGGGGAGTGCTGCGGGAGAACTGGGAGGCAATTTACCATCAGGTGAGCGCCGGAGCGCTGTCGGCAGTGGGAGGGATGGGGGGAGCTTCACGAGTCATTAGCAACCCTGAGCAGCGAGGGTTGATGCTGAAGATGAATGCCGCCTGATTTCAAGGCGCGGTGCCCTAGGCGGAGGGGTTTAAATCTGTCTTCGTGATAATTAGCATTATCATTTCACACTGCGTTGTGGAAAATGCCTGTTAAGCAGGAGAATTGCCTCAGGCATCCTGCGCTTGGGGGTGACTGAAATGCACCCCAAGGCGCGATAGTCTGGGCTGATTAAAATGGGTGGGTTTTTGTCTTTTTCTTTTTTTATTAGCTGTGGTTATTACACTGAGCATCAAAACTATTAAAAGAAAACTGCTAGGACTGAATTAGTTTACCCCTCAACATGATATCATTACAAGCATGTTGGGTTTTTTTTTAATTAACAATTCAGATTTTTACTTTATTCCCTTGTTTGCTTAATCACATTTTCAAAAGCTCTATTTATTTAAAAATATTAATTACATGGCTACAAATGAGTGACTCCTTTCCTTCCCTTTGTCACCGCCCCACCATCCCTTACTCCCACCATCTTCATATGGCACAGGCTGCGGCTTCCCCGGGAAAGCATTTATTGTGGGGATGCAAAATGATGTTTGCTATGACTTCATGGTCAAGAATCAGTTCCTTTTGCTGACCAGTAAGACTTTGCAGGCTGACGTGCTGCTTGTAGCAAACACAGAGCTCTGTCCCCCAAGGTCTCAGTGCACCTTGCGAGTCCTGGCTTCTCGACTCCCAGCCAGCGCGAGCGGGCAGGACCCCAAAGAGCTGGAGCCCGGTGTCTTGCAAATCTCTTCCTGGCAGTGCTTGTGCAGGCACAGAAAATGCTGTCGGTGGGTCTTCAGAAAGCCTGAAAGACAACTTTAAGTTCCTGGGGACAACTGTGTGTTTTACCTTGGGATGGCCAGAGTTTTACTCTGGCATAGGAAAGAGAGTGCATTTTTATATTGCGCTGATTTTTAGGGCAGGTCTTCACCCAGAATGCTACAAATGCCATCTGAACCCTGAATGTGGCAGCATAAGCTGTTGTACAAAGATCGGGTCAGCAGAAATGCCCAGTTAAGCACTGACTTTTAAAGTTGTTATCTTTTTGTATTGGTAAATGACATCGCTGCCACTAATCCTATAAAGCTTCCTGAAGGGACTGGCTGCTGAAGGGAATGGGTTCTCTGAATCTGGGGTGCTTACAAAACGCCACACCCTCGAACCTATCACCTCATTGAGGCAGATGGGGACTTTGATGTGCGATACAGTGTTAATGCTTTTCAGCCACCATCCTGTGTTTTCCAGATGAGTATCCCATTTTGCAGTTGTAGACCTCACCTGCAAAATCTACTAGGGCCTATGGTCAAGACCAAAAAAGTAGGACCATAGGTACTTTAGGAAGGACTGTTTGATTCTTCTTTATATGAAATCCCAACACTAGAGCAGGTGAACCTACTCATGTAATAATTTTTCATCCAAATTTCTTTCCTTTTAAGCTTTCTTTATATTGTCATCCTGCCACCTTGCCTCCCTTTCTTATGAGTAAATGAGAGCAGCTCGTAATGAAATCTAGCTTGAATATTGGGCTCTTCCTATATAAAATCAGAAAAATAAAGCTATGTAGTAATACCATTTGCAAGTATTATAGAAAATAAGAGAAAAAGATTAGCATCATCCGTATCTGTTTAACCATTAAAACACAACAGAGAATACATAAAGTTTTTTGAATTACTTCAATTAAATCAATAAAAGAGGCATCACTTGGTGAGTTTTCACTTTCTCAGATATAATCTGAGCTGTTATGTACAATTCTGACTAATAGGTTTCTTCGCTTTTATTATATTAAGCATCTGACCAAAAATGGAAGTAGGACCTCATCCAGCCCAAACACCAATTAACTCATTCATCCTGGGGTTAACTGGCAAAAGTATGCCAGTATCAACACCGAAAGTGTCACACATTAAAATAACATCAAAATCAGTTGCCGCAGAAACGGCCACAACCACACAAAGTCAATACCCTCCTGCCATGACATGTCACAGTAGGAAAAGTAAAAGGTGTTCAGGAGTCAGCTGTAACAGAAATGAGAGATACCTGGCAGATACATTTCTAGATGTAATTTTTGTAAATATATTCAGATTTTCTATAGATGTCCACATCCACCTCCATGTGACATAGCCTTTTTTCAGCCCCCTGCAAAATCTGAGGATTCATTTTGATTTCTGGCCAGCCCCGTGAGTTCAGCCGGGAGGGATGCCTGGCAACTATAAACCCCTTGGTGCCCTTCGTATGAAGCAGCTGTGAAAGTTTTGGGGTGGAAAGCCACCTGAGCAGCCACTTGGTTTAACCCAAATGCTGACAATAGGAACAGATTTTCAACAAGCAGCAGCAAAGAAGAATACACAATGCAGGGGGGGTGTCTAGACAGGAGCCCCTTCCTCCTGCCCTGCTAGTGAGAAGGCAAGGATATGGCCGTGGAGCAGTCGCAGACTCTCTTGGTCCCAAAATCAGAAATGTGATGGGCCCATCTCTGCAGGGGGTAGGAGAGACCCCAGCAGACCAGAGATCCTGTTGCCCTCCTGCCCTTCCAGGGATGTGCTCTGGCATCCCACATTTCGGGCACATGTCCTCCAATAACAACTGGGTGCCAGCATTTCTCCCAAACACAGAGCTAGGGGAAAAAATGCGGCAACGAGTGACTTGGAGGGGACAAGTGGAGGGTCCCTCAGGGGAAAAAACCACTCATGTTTCATTGCAATTGTCAGAGCTATTACTGCAGCAGGGGATCACTGACAGGAGCTGAATGATGGGAAGCTGCTATCCAGCTCACAGCATTAATTATCCGCCTGGGCAGCTGGTTTTTAGCAGAGCAGGTGGACACACACTAATTGGGACAGGCACAAAATGGGAGGATTTTTGCAGGAAATGAGGGAAATGAGAAATCCTTGCAGAAAGGAACTCATATGACAGAAATACAAATTCATCTCATTTTACCCTGGGCATATTCCTTTTCTCCAGGCGTCATCCTGGTCTTCTTGTGGAAAATTCTCTCTCTAATCAGTGTGTCCCTTCTGCAGAACAGGAGGTTGTGTGTAATGGCAATTCCTTCCCACGGAGCAGGGCAGCACCTGGGAAAAGTGGACACTTGAAATAATCTCAGCGAGTTTATGGAGAGGAGAGGGTAGCTCAGCCTCCATGACCGTTCAATTACAGCTGCGTGGGAGACACAGAGATTTATTTTGTCTATGAGATGGCACGTAGCATGGTTCAGATCACAGGAGTAAACACAAAAGCAGAAGAAGGAATCAATGTCCTGGACCAATTTTATCACTGCTGTGACTCCTGTGCATGGTTGGGAGCATTTGAAAGATTACCAGAGTTTTTCTATAGAGATACTTTTATTTGCACCTGGCCTTACCATCAGCATTTACTCAGTGTTAATATTAAGCCTGGAGAATATACAGGACTGCCAGCCCAAGGAATCGCTGCATTTGGACTCACACACAGTAATTTATTTGCTGCGGGGTGAGGAGAGCTGCTGAGTATTATCTGTAACACATTCTAATGCAACACAGTGCATGATTAGTGTCTATAAATTGGTGAAATAGCATTCTGCCACTGATCTGAGGGCACAACAAACTCCCACAAAACGGCACAGAGCTTGGTCAACCGCCATACAGAGAGGATGGCAATAAATTGGTTTTAATTATGTCCTCTCAGCCATCTCTAACAGCGTAACCTTGGACTACCTTCACATACAGCTGTGAGGTGGGGGGTGAGGTTTTCTCCTTGTGCTTAGGCAACATTACAGTTTTTACAGATCGTTTCTTTAGGAGGTATCTCCTGCTTTGAGAACCAGGCATTTTTTGATGCAGTCCTGTTTAGTTGTAGACTATTCAATGTATAAAAGAAGTTATGTTTTCTTGGATGCAGCAGGAATCAGCAAAGGACCCACCAATCTTCCCAGCCTTTCTCCAGGTATTACCTTTCCCAAGGCGATGCAACAAATGCCACTCTTGCTGCCTTTGGGTTTTCCTCCTTCAGGCTCTAAGAAGGGGTTCAATACGGAAAGCATGACCGGAAGTGTTACGAATTTACCGCTTGGCATCTGAGCAGCAGGCACTGGGTTGCATGATTTTAGCCTGATTTAGCTGTGAATTACAGTGTGTTGGAGGCAATGGGCTGATATCAACCATTTCTTTCTGTGTGCGGAAGGAAAGACTAGACCAGCATCTTCTGATCTTTCTCCACAGAGGCATCATTTGCTTTAATTGAAGTGAACTTAAAAGCCAGATAATTTTCCATTACATGAATAATTAAACCATGAGATTCGTTATCACAGGCCACACCTGAGGCCATGAATTCAGCAGCGTTCAGAAAGGGATTAGGCATTTGCAAGAATAGCAAAAGTATACAATGCTATGAATAAAGCATAGCTAAGCTGAAAGGCGTAGTAAATCTTGCAATTCCAGACTTGGTCAGATCTCTATTAAAAATCAAAAGTTGCCAGCCACCAGGGGTAAGTTCTCCCTGTAAGTGTTTGTACCACATCACCCTTTATCAAGGCTGGAATCTGCAAACTCCCTTGAAGCAGCTGGTTTTCCTTGTTTCCAGTCATAACCCAGTAAATGGGCCGGTATGTTGATGCAGATTTTGATAAGGTTTTTTTTTGCTAAAAATTAAAATTGTGTTTTCATGTCCATAAAATTACAGTGAAATCAAAGAAAATTTTTGCTGCTTTCTACTTAAGATGATTTATACCCCAAATATTCAGTGTTAATTCAAGAGCTGAAAAAAAAATCATGTTCAAAAGGTGTATGTGCATCACAGATGCAAGTGTTGAAAGACAATACGTGACTTAAAGGAGCTATTATTAGTAATAATATTTGCATTATTATAACGCTTCCCATCTTGGCAGTTTAAGTGCCACATGAGCATCAGTGAATTAAGCCTTCCCGAAACGCTGAGAGGCAGGACAGCGTTGCCTTCTGCTTCACAAGTGGAGGAGGCAACATCCAAGTGCTTGCAGCACTGCGAGCCCTCTTATTTCCAGTAGACACAAAGAATGGTGTTTCCTAAACTGCTGCATCATGTGTTTTAGTACATGTGTCAGCAAAGTGGCTACAAATCCATCTCACTAATGCTGTGTGTTTGCATCTAGCTGTTGATTATTAGGAGAATTAAATCAAACAAAAGAGCCACTAGATGGAAGTCTTACATCTCTTCTTCTGAAGCCTAGGAAAGGGCTTTCACAGCTCATGCAAATCAGAGAGAATTTTTCAGGAAACCTAGTTTCTACATAGAAACTACGCGTCATTATTTATCCTTCAGGTTCACTGTCAGATTTAAATCATACACAGCTGATTTCCAGGAGGGCTGAAAGGCTAATGCCTGCTGGTTCCCACTACAACGCTCATCCCTGAAGCCTTCCAAACATTAGAATTTTTTATACCATTTTTACTTACAGGGCACAGTTCAGGTTTGTCTGCAGTTTTGGAAAGCCCTGCACTTTCTCACTGAACATTTGGCATTAGCCTCTGGTCTATGAAGAGGGGAGTCAGGTATTGACCGAGTCCTCAGGAGTATGGTACCAGGGTTCTGGTAAAGACATCCACTGTGGGGCAGGTAAGAAGTCACCTCAAATGCCTCAATAAAACCACAAGATTACTACTGAAAAGCACTTTTTAAAAAGTTTGTCTCCATAGAGAGGCAGAAATCAGCAAATCACCAGCTATTCCCTGCTTCTGCTTTTGTTGCAGCCCAAAAGCTGTTTTACACTGGATTCAGCCTCTAAACTTAGCCATTAACATCCCTCTGAGTGCCACTGTGCAGCTCACAGGATTTAATGTTACTTTTGCTCATGGGATGTTCCCAGTTCCCTCAAAGACATTCATTTTCATCAGACTTTAGGTCAGATATTGTAACTGCGAGGGCTTGCTGCCGGAGGCAAATGCACTTGTTTTGACAGGGCAGGGCGAATCACGAGGCAGCACTTCTGCTCCCTGATTAGAGTCAGGAAAAAAATAAAAGCTTCTCTGACGATCCATACATGTATGAGTTGGCAGGAAGACAAAATGCAATAATTTCTGTAGGAAAAAAGAAATTAAAAAAAGAAGGGGAGAAAAAAGAAGAAGGAAAAAGAAAAGAGAAAAGAGAAGAAAAGAAAAGAAAAGAAAAGAAAAGAAAAGAAAAGAAAAGAAAAGAAAAGAAAAGAAAAGAAAAGAAAAGAAAAGAAAAGAAAAGAAAAGAAAAGAAAAGAAAAGAAAAGAAAAGAAAAGAAAAGAAAAGAAAAAGAAAAAGACAACGACAATTTCAATGAGGCCAAGAGTGAATTTTCTAAATGTTAGGAGGAAAAAAAATTCAGAGCTTGGGTCAAAGAACTGCCTCTACCTCCATGCTGCTGCCATGTAAAAACTAAGTGTCTTTTCTCCATCTTTCAGGAGAAACTCAGGTCCTGCAAGGGGACCTGAGGATGGCACAGCACAAGTCCTGGCTCTGCCCAGCCGCTCTGAAATGCTGCAGAAGGGACGACCTGAGGGCTGGGGAGTTAGGCCAGTGCTGGTAAAGCAAGGTTGCAAAGCATCAGGGAGAAGGAAACAAGGGGTTGAATGATGAAGAAGAGACAGTTCTGTGTGCAGGAGAGCACATAAAGGTCTTCTGTACTTGTGTGCTGCACAGGGCGGCTGGCTGGTGTGCCATGAGATACCACTCTTTGCCCACACCTGTGGCTTTTGTAACATCTCTGACACCTGTGTGTTCGCTGTGCTCTCTAATTTTCTCATGCCTAAACTGGGGCTTTTTTGCCCAGTGGTGGTATTCATGGGACTCCTCTCCTCTGTCTAGATGCTATTTTCATGAAACGTGTTGCAACTGCATGTCCCTGAGATGGCCTATCCCTCTATCAGGTGGAATTGGCCAAGAAATCCCACAGTTACTAAAGAAAAATTGGCTGCCCATGCAATGGCATGAGCTCTGTTTCCTTTGGAAGCCAAGCTGAGCTGGAGCTGGCAGGAACAGAGCTCCAGCCCCGGGCTTCCAGCCACAGCCACCTTTTCTATTTGTTCCTGACAGTAGGTGAGAAGTAAGCAAACCACTCATTTTAACTCTCATGCCTCCTCAGATTTAAAAAATGTAGAGTGCTTTTAACTTCATGATCCATTATGGACCTCTCAGTGTGGGGAATAGGTTATTCCTCCAGATCTCTCCTTATCAGATGCCTTCACATATTTCATATTTGTTTGTCCAAGCATTTGTAAGATATTTAGAGCAGTAAACCACTTTTTGTGAGGATGAATGTTAATTACCACTTAGAAATGCTTCGGCCTTGCATGTCCACCCCATCATCAGGCAGCAAGCCAAAAAGCAGGTAGGACCATACTAAGGCAATGATCCTACTTGTGGTACTTGACATAACTTGTCTGGACGCAGCCTTTATGTCTTCACATTGCATCGCCTGTTTCACCTTCGGGGAGCAGAATGCTTTGAGGGATTTGCAATCTCATTTAGGTACAGACTTAATTACCTAAAGAAAGAATTCTGCTTCAAGAACTCTCCTGGCCCACTTAAAAAGCAGCTATTATTCATGTGGTGGTTTAGTTTCAACTGCAAATCTCCGTGCGTATCTCCTGAAAAAGACCAAAGAGATGTTCAAATTAGCTCCTCCAGAGTGATGGCATGGACCATGGGATGGCTGGAGCCCCCAGATAGTTACTTGAAGACATGATTGCTCTACTCCTGGTACTAACTTCAGCATGTCTTCGGTCACCTCCATAGCTCAGTGTATGTGCGACTCCAGGGCAGGCAGTGGTCTTTTTAACCTTTTTATCATTTTATATAGAATCATAGTATCATTTAGATTGGAAAAGACCTTTAAGATCATCAAATCCAACCGTAAACATTTTATATAACCCTCTTGAACCACAACAGGCTGCTATGTCACAACCCTTTCAGGTTTGCTTACCCCTCAAGTACCTGCTGGGTATTAAAGATACCTCCCAGAGCCATGGCAATGATACCACAGTCTTATTTGCACGATCTTTCCAAAGCATTTCACATTTGGTGTAATAATCTTTGAAGACTGCCTGCTCCTCAGGTCTCATATCTATCGCAAGAGCTTACACAATCCCATCAGAGAGGAAAAACAACACTCTGGGAGCTGAGGATGGCTCACAGGCGGCATGAGCAACAAGTATTCCTTGGCTCACTGGAAAGGACAACCCTGAAGAGGACTGCTGATATGGGAAGTAGAATAGGACCTGCTTAAGTGCTACTTAAACTGTATCTAGAAAATATAAGTGGGACTTAAATGATGAACGTACTTTGCGCACAGTAATGAATTTTACCCCTTGTGACCAGCTGACAATCAGAATAAACGTGGTTCCACAAGAAGATGAATGCTTAGGAGCAATGAACAGTTTGATGACAAATTGCAGCCTATTTGCAGAGAATTTGTGAATTTTTATGTACAAAATTAATTTATTAAATTATCTGGAATGAGTCACTTGAACGGCCCCTAGGCTAAAGGATTATTTTCAGAATCAAAGCTATACATCCACTTAAGGTCCATGTACAGTGCATGTAGCTAATGTGCTGAAGCTCTTCATTGCTTGAGCTCTGTTGCCTCTTTCTTCTAGGTGGGCGAAGCAGTCCTTGAAAATGCTCGTCTTATGCTGCACACCGAGAACATTCAAGCCTGTGCTGAAGATTTTAAAGACAGGTAGTCTTGTGGTGGCACCTAGCTGGCCACCTCCTTTGAACTTTGCCTTGGCAAGCGCTTACTCGATAGGGGAGTAATGCTTAGTGAATAGAATAGGCTCATTCTTTTAAGTTGAATATTCAACCACCAGACTTGGGAAGGTTTTTGTAACAGCGAAATAATTATGATGCTAACATTATTTTGGAAGATTTTGAAGATTTATAGGAACAAAAATGTGCACTAGCAAAATTACTTAAGCTATTCTTTGATATACAGACATTGATCTCTTACCGAGAGGTCAGTATTCGTTCAAATTTGGGTCGGCATTTTATAAAGGCATACATTCATGTGATTATTAGTTTTAATTTGCAGTGCCACACAAAAGCTTTTGGAAGTAAAAATCATTCTACTGCAGCAGCTGAAAAGCAAAAACTACCACTGCAAACGTCAGTGTGGAAACTTTAGATAAGAAAACAGAAATGGGCTGCACTGATTTTCCTTGCCTTTACTGAGAGCAATGAATAGTAAAAGAAGATCTTAAATACCAAAAAACTATTTTTTAAACATCTTTCCATTTGCAAAGCCTAATATTCATGTACCTGAGGGCATGAAGCTCTTCAAATTTTACTTAGAAGGCCTGATGATCCTTCTAGCTTTTATTTGTAATGGACTTGGTTCATTTACAAATAGCTTTTTGCAAGATCTGACACACAAACTGTATTTCAAACTAATTGATTTTTACTTCCTATGGTTTTTATCAGCCCTTAAAACTTCTGTCTCTCCCTGGTGTTATTTTATTTAATTGTATCAAAACATACTAATTATGATCTTAGGTTTGTCTTTTATTTCAGAAAGGTACAACTCTGAGCTACTCATTTTGTGGCTTTACATCCAGCAAGCTACACTCATATTTTAAGTAATTTTAAAAAGCATGTTTTAAAAATGTCACCTAACTTGGACAAGCGGTCTACATAACAAAAACAATGTCAAATCTATCCACAGCAGAGTCAAAGCTCCTAGTTCTCACTGGGATCAGCTGCCTCTTTCCCAGGCTGTTGAACTCCCAGGAACAAAGGTGGCTCTCAAGGGGCAGAGTGCAGGTCTTGTTTATGAAGCTGGCTCCTATCCAACCTGCCAACCCCCCTGTGTAACCTCCCTGGCCACCAGGTTCCCAGGTTGGATGGGTTTGACACAAAGGCTTCCCACCCAAGGACATTCGCCATGCAACGCAGCCACATTTTCAATGGAAAGCCTAAAATGGAAAGGTACAAACGAGAGTAATGCAGCAAGCAGCACTGTAGAATAGCAACTGCCTGCCACAATTTTTCCCTACCATTGCAGCCACAGTTTAGAAACTAGCCATTTGCTTTAACAGCAATTCTAGTTGACAAACCAACCGCTCAAATTTCCTATTTATTTTGATACTACTAGGATGTGGTCTTAAGGATGGGCTGGGACCCTGGAACATAGATCAGACTTCCATCAGCATGTTCATCAGTAAACGTAATGCTTGATGCACGTGTGTTTTCTTTAACTATAGCTCTGAAAAGTTTTTATGTAGATGAATGAACAGTTATTCTCATTTTACAGCCAAGCAAACAGAGAGAAAGCCACCCATAGTCATACTGTATATAAATACCAGATCTAGCAAGAGACCACGTGCCTCTTCGTGCTTATTCAGGAATCCTATCAGGCTGATAACCACCGTAGCGCAGACTGCTAACTTGGCCTCTTTTATTACACTCTGAGTTAATGACAGCATATTTCAGGCGGTTAAATTCAAGTATAGAGAGACAAGGTGAGAGCAAAGTATATCTTCTGTGTTTCTGTGCCTCTGTCTGGGACACATGAGCTAATTAGCACAAATGGTGTCATTTTTTTAAAAAAGCAGGTTTTTCTTGCTGAGCTGTGCTGTATTAAGGTTTGGTGGTTGTTTTTTTTTTTCTCTGCAGGTATGAAAATGAGCAGCCATTCAGAAAGGCAGTGGAAGACGAAATTAATTCCCTATATAAAGTGATTGATGATGCTCATTTAACTAAAATGGATCTGGAGAGTCAGATAGAGAGCATGAAAGAAGAACTAACTTTGCTGTCAAAGAATCACGAAGAAGTAAGTCCAGACTCGGGACACTGCAAAGCCAATGTGAGCCTGTTTCACCCAGTTGGTATCATACATCTAGTGCAAAGCAAGCACTGAAAAGCTCCACCTGCCACATCTGGGTCGGGGGATTGTCCTGAAAACTGCTCCTATTTCTCTCTTCTCTGTTAACTTAAAGCACTAACCTCTGAGGCATGATCAAACTACTTACATTTAAGTTTTAACTCTTTCTTGTCTGATAAATATGACATGGAAGAGATGTCATCACTTTATTTCTTGCTAGACACCACGTGATGGTCACAGGGTTGCACAGTCACATGTGTGGGCATCTCAACAGTGAGGTCTGATCCTCAGCTAGAGATGTAAAGAGAAAATGCCTGTGCAGGGAACAAGCTCTGGTCCTGCTGCACTAACACTGAGCACCAAATGGGCTCTTCTGAAAAACTCCTGCTTGGCTTAGCAAGCTGCACGGTTCCCGAAACGGAGTCTCTCCTGAGCAACATGCCACTGAAGCAAGCCACAGAGACAGGGAGCTGGAAGGGGAGCCCATTATTACCCAGTTTTGCAATACTTTCCCACTTACTCATTACATTCACCAGCACTATTTGCATGAAGGTGGTTTATTCCCTTCAGCAGGGGTTTCAGGATCGGACCCAAATCAGCATCTTTACTTATGGGTGCTCAAATATGGAGCTACTACTGATCCCACATAAAGGACAGCAGGTAATTGTGCTGATGCCTCAAAAGTAAAAGAGAGCTTGAATTGAGATGGCTCACGGAAGCAAGGCACTATCCTACCTTATATTTCTTATGGGTTATTTCTCCAACCACAAGATTTCAGCAACATTGGCAGGCATATGGAGACTTGGGTTGCCAAGATGAGGTTGCTTCATCCCCTCCCTAGTTTCATGAGTCTAATCCCAAGGCTGGCATTTTGCAGAAAATAATCAGTGGTTTCAGCATCACTGCATGGCATGAGAAAGAAGGAAGTTGTTTTAGATAAGAGGGAAAACAGAAAATTACTGGAAATACACAAGATCCCCTTTAAACCTCTGTGTATTGCAATGATTGCTGTGAAACCAGAAAATTTGGACTGATGCTGTTCGCCGCCCATATATATGGCCTAACCAGAACAACAGCTTCCCAACAGCTCCTCTCACTCTGCATTTAGCCAGCAAGGAGCCCTTGCAGGGCGGAAGGATGCTCCCTTTCTTTAGCCGTTGGGAGTGTCTGAGCATTCGTAGAACCACCCCAGCACAGACCCGGTTTTCTCATGGCAGTGGCACCAGGGGAAGTTGCTCAAGACAAGTCACAGAATAAAGGCTGGTAGCAACTATTGCAATTACTCCAGCTGAGCTCTGGGACAATAAAGTCCCAAGGACTTTCCTGAACTAATTCAAACTTTTCTTTCCTCCAGTGCCCCCACTAGGAAATCCATGTCAAGTCCTTTTGAAGCTTTTGTGCACTTGGAGTGGGCACATTCTGAGGCTTTCATTCTTGCAGGTTCATAATTCACATACACTTGCCTATCCTTTTCTTCCAGTACTGTCACTGTCAGGGCCCACTGCCTACAAATACAATTCCCAGATGCTTTTACACCACTTTTGCTTATGTCACTAGCACATATAAACAGACTGATGTAAAAGGATTGTGGTGCCAGACAGTTCAGATACATGTGCAAATCTCATTTATTCTTGTGTTCCTGAACACAGTGTACAACTGATGCGCTACTTTTAAGCATGCAATTCTAGACACACTAATTCTCTCCTGCTTACATGTTTTTGGAGTGTTTATATGTAAAGAAAGAATAGAATGCTGTCACAGAGAAGGAGAGTGCTCTTCATCTAACGTGTACATTCATAAAAGCACACGTGGCTCACACAAGCTGCGAGGCTATAGAGCTCCTGCTGTTTTGCACAACTTGTTGTATCTCCCAGTAGATGCATGTCAATGTTATTGCATAGTGCAGTATAGTTGTGGTCCTGGATGTGCAGTGTATGTCAAGCTCTGACTGCTGGAGAAACTGGCCACTGCAAGAGAACTGCTCCAGGCAGTGCCCTGGTGCAGGGCTTCAGCCTCCTTCCACCAAAGGGAACTCCAGCAAGACTCCCCATGCAGAAGAAAGGCAAATTCACATCTGAAAAAGAAAACCCTCCAGTGCACTAAATCATTCATGTAGAGATACCTTTCAGGACCAAATTTAATTACTCTCTCAGTTTGTGGAACCAAAAGAGCTCTTCCTTGAGCCCCTGCAAAAGCCACCATTCAGTTGTCCAGTTCACCTTTTACGTCTGTTATTTTTGTTCAAGGATGTAAAGGTGTTATACAAGCAGCTTGCTGGATCTCAGCTGGAAGAACTTGATGTTCCCCCAGGAAGTGGCTTGGACGACATACTGGAAAAAATCAGAATCCACTGGGAGAGAGACATTGAAAAGAATCGTGCTGAGGCAGGTGCCCTGCTCCGTACCAAGGTAAGCACTCTGTAACTCACTCCAACATTAAGGGATTCAAAGCAAATGCAAAATCTGTCTAATACTCTGGAGTAACTTTGAGGGCTGAATGTTTGTTTTTTTCTTGAAACAAAAACGATGGTAAAAATCTAAAGGATCTTGGTCCAAGTACATTGGAAAATACACTCATAAATATCAGTGACTTTCTTGGGATGCACAGAGTTAAGTAGCAGTGGAAGTGACCCTGGTAATATCACAGGTATCTGTGGGAGACTTCTAAGGGCTCTGAAATGTTGGCTGAGAAAAACAAACTTAATCAGTTGATACATTCTGTGTCGGGTAAGCCACAGTCGTTACCCTTCTTACTAGGGCAGTTCCTCCACTGAACAATTTACAGGGGTCTATGAATCAAAAGGGCAAAATAGACTGCTCTAATTATACAGCTACAGACTCCTTGTGGGTTTCTCCTTGAAATTGTTTCCTTTGGCAGTGGTGGGAAAATTGGATCTTAACTTAGAAATGAAAAGTGATGACAATAGCCATTCCCTTTAAAAGTTCTCTCCTGATGCTGAGTCTGAAAGAGCCTTTTAATGCAGCTTTTTCTCTGTCACGAAGGATCACTCATTTTCCAAAGTGGCTGGCTGAAATAAGTATTTTTGTAGAGCTGAAGCATTAAGTTCAGTGCATGATCCTATATTTTAGAAGCCATCTAATTCTGAGTTGGCTTTTACAACAGACCATGGCACACCAAATCGTAACTACAACTGTGCTATAGAAATATTTAGCAAAAAAATACCCCCCCCCCCCCCAGTTCCATGGTACAGAGCTGCTATGAGAGGAGTAGAGGGTAGTAAAGTCAAACTGCAAGAAGAAAAGCACGAAATATGTTTGCAAAGGTATATCCAAGCTCTGAGTAGGTGTTTATTTTCAAAATAAAGAAGAAAAATCCTGTGACAACAGTGATGCCAAAGGTGCTAGGAAATGCACAAGAAGACAACCAGAGGAGTTTATCCCAGAGATCCCATCAAGTTTGTGAGTAGGCCAGACTGTTACTAAGCAAAGTTTTCATAAGGCTGGTCTGCGGGGGCCTGATTTTCAGCTTGTACAGCCCAAAGGAAGTCAGTGACACAGTAAAAAACTACATGAGCCCAGAGAGTGCCTCCATACAAAGCATATGCAGCCCCGAAAAGCCAAAGCATCCTCAGTAGCCTCCTAAGATTTTTCCCAGAAAATCTGTTCCTGGCCCACTGCCGGGTTTCTGCAAAATGAGCATTACTCTGATGGCACCAAATTCTTCAGTGTCCCCAGTTCCCTGTCCTGCTTGTTCTTGCTCCTCCTCCTGCGCAAACACACCCTCACAATTTCTTTCTTCCCATTTATTTCATACCTTCAATATCTGGTCTTTCAACTGCAGAGAGATATTATTTGGGAAGAAAACTGCCAGTTCATACTAGGCTGATCATTGGATCCCACTATCATGTCTTTGGTCATGGCCAGCACCAGACACTGCAGAGAAATGCCAATAAGCAGAAATAACCTAACCCATCCCGACTTAGCCATCTTAGTCTAAGCTCTTACTAGTTTAAGTTGTTCCTGTTCTGGTTTGATTTTTTTAATGGGAGGAAGATTCAGAGTATCGCAGATTTCTGGAAAGATCAGTTTCAGTTCAGAGCAGACTCTGATATGACATTCTAGGGGTTTTTGTCCCCAAATATACCTCTCACTAAACCCAGATGATGCAGTTTTGTATCTTACACGGTTTTGTTTCTCATACAGATCTATTCAGATTATTACTATTTATACAGATAACAAGAGTTCCAATAATTATGTCCAGCCCTTTTATCAATTAAGCTTGTGGACTTATGTTGTCTTACGTGGCTAAGTTGCACCATTTGGCTACCCACACCGTGACAAATTTGTCCTTGCTCTTTTGCGACATCAGAGGAGAGAGAGCAGTTCTCTTCTCTCCTTTGCTCTTCATTACTGTTTTCTTCAGTCTTTCTTTGTGAGTTTTCCTTGGTCCCTAATGCTTTAATTTCCTTTCTCTGCACCCACTCTTTGGTGTAACTGTGACCGGTTGAGACCAAGGTATTTCAAATGGTGTCCTAGCACTGACTTAGATGTCAGGGCAGTACTTTTGTTATTTTCTGACCAATTCCCTTGCCTCATTTGCTTTGTCTTCTGACTAGACTTGCAATCTTGGCTAGATTTTTCACGGGTATTCAGGCACCAAAACATACCAATTTATATTCGTACCTAAAAGTGTTTCACATGGGATTTTTTTAGATGAGTAAGTAACCTCAAAACTCCAGTCTATTGGTTTGAGCTCTGCACTTTTTTGTCCATAATGCTCAAAACCTTTCCCTGAATTGATACAAGTAATTTAAAACCTTGGAAGGCACACAAGCCGCTTAATATTTTTCCCCCGAAACATGCTTTACTTAATGATGTGGTGCTGTTCATTCATGTAGCTTGATTCCACACATCCACCCCTGCTCATTGCTAATCTATATTGTCTTCTGCCATCCATAAATCCTTCTAGTTCATGATTCATCCCCAAGGCAGTAAACCTTGAGGCATCAAGCTGTTAAACTTCTGTCATAATGGAACTAGACCTTAATCCTCCTCTTCATGTCCTGTCTCTTGACCAGCTGTTGATCCATGGCAATGCTCTGCCCTGAGCACATGATTACACAGTTTCCTCTATCATCCCCCACACTAGATCTCGTAAAAGGTTTTGCAAAATCTTGTGAATTATATGTCAGTTGTTTCTCCCTTCTTTGCTACTTCGCTAAGATGTTCCCAGAACTCTTAAGAGCTTATCAAAGTCACTTTCCTTCTGCAGAAATCATGCCGATCAGACCCTGGATGTTGGTGTTCTATCCCTAATCATCCTTTAATTATTTTGATTCCTTGAAAAACAGACTAATGAGAGATTCTGCACTCTTGTGCAACGCCTGGCTCAGAACTATACAGACGTGCTTGAAATCCACACATTCCTAGAAAACTCAAGCACCAAAATGATAAAGATTTAGGAGGATGATTTCATCCTCTCCCTCCATTAATCCAGTTGTTTGTGGGCACCACAATTCCATATGGTCTTTCCCTTGTGGAGCATCTCAGGAATAGGGAGAGCAGAGTCCCCAGAAAACACGAGTTGCCTAGTGAAGAGGGCACAAAGACTGCATCTGCACTTCTCTACAGAGGAACCCCAAAGCTGAGGCCAAGTGTCATGCCCAGCAGCACCGTCCACATGGACTCTTGGGGCGACTCAGCTGGTAATCCTGTAAGAAAGGCGGGGAAGCCTTGGGTGCACCAAAAGCTTTAGAGCTCATTCAGCATGTGCTTACTTGCTGGGTAATCCTCAGTATTTAGGGCCTCATGTGGCCACCTCTGTCTGCTCCATCTGCCTGTTCTGTCATTCACATCACTAACATCAGGTAGCCGTGACAGCTTAGGGTAACTCTTGGAGGAGTTTCAGCTTCACCTGTGGTGAGGACAAGTTGGATTTATAGGTAGCGTTTGGGCCACCAGCAGGGTAAATGTGAATGAGAGATGCCAGGCTTCAGGTAACAGGTGTAGGCTATAAATATAGTTGCAAAGGCACCCTCCCTGCCCTATGTATCTCTTTAAAGAGAGGCATTTATAGTCCTCATACCATAGTAACGCGCAGACTACAGTCTCAGCACAACTTAGGAGACACAAATTACTCCAGAGTGGCAGGTCCATGATCACCAGGCTGGGTTCACCAGGACTAGTGAGGTGGGATTATGTCTCTCTGAAGCACAAGCCCCTATAAAGTATTTCTGGAGAATACCTACTCTGTGCAATTTGCTGGAAAGGACAGTTTTGGTGTTTGGATTGAAATTCAGCCCTCCACAACACAGCTTCATAAATCCTAAATTCTGTTTCAGACTTAACTGGTACTTAAATGACCTTTTGCACCTGAGATTATCTCATTCACAATGACCACGGTGTGAGGTTCACATGATTGTACGAAAAAAAATTACAAAAATCATTTCTGGTGCATGGCCCCAGATTTTTTTTTAAACTTGATCTTACTTTTAAAATAAAAGACTGTATAATCAGAAAAGAAGGACAGGGTCAAGATGAATTTTCAGAGTGGAATGGAACTATTTTGTGTAGTTTAACTTTAGTATCAACCAGAAGAAATGTAGGTTTTGACTGAAGAATTGTATTTGCTAGAGAGCCCAGAGCTCTGGATTGAAAACCTTGATCTCAGCCCTCATTAAAAAGTACAGAAATTTTATTTTTACTGAGGTACCTTTTCCTTCACCTATTTTCAAGGAGCCTGAACTAAACACATATAAAAACCCTCAAGCAACAAGAGCATGAAATTGCATAAGAATATCTTCATTCAATTAACAGAGATTATTTTTCTGACCTCTGTGATATGACTCTCTGTCTCATAGAATCCTATGTGAAAAGTCAAGGTGTAAATACTTCTGAAATCCAACAGACTAAGTGAAAACACTTAACTTTTAAAAAAATATAGTATAGCTACAAAATGAGGAATTACAGCAATGTTTTCTTTTTATAGGCCATTTTAAACATACTAATACGAATGCTGAACAGCTTTTGTTGACATAGATAAAATATATACACTTATATGTATAAGCTATTTTACCATAAATGCTTAGAAAATATGATAATTTTGACACTAAGAAGTATCCAGAATTGTTCAACTGAGGGATTTAATATACAAGAATCAAACTTAAAGGCAGAGTTGCCATCAACTGTGAAAATATCAACTGTCAGTTTGGTATGTAAGGAAACTAAACCATAATTTGAGTGGTCTGTGACGACAGTCGCACTCTTTTACCAGCTACAGGCTGAAACAACGGCTGCCGTGAGAACCCAGGAGGAAGAGCTGGTGGAGGGCCTCAGAACTGAGTTCCATGAAACTGCCTGCAAAATACAGAGCTTGCAAGCAGAAACCGAATCTTTGAGAACGTTGGTAAGTAATGTTGGGTTTTCAATGGATATATTCTGTGCAGGTTCAACATGACTTCTGAGGAAAACATTCCCGTCTTGGGATGCAGGGTTAAGAATAAGTCCCATTGTCCAGCAGATACTGTTTCCAGAGATGCCAGCCATTTCTGGGCTCTTCTTGATTGACGTGGTGCACTAAGTGGACCACATTTGAAAACTGGGCCCCTAATTTCAATCTTCAGTGTCTTCATACTTTCACTTTTCATACATTTTCATACATAATTTCACTGAGATTTCTGGGTGGGTAGTACTTGACAATATGAAGAATATCTGTGCCTTGTAACCAAAGTAGTTCAACCTTTGTAATGATAATACACGTTTTTCAAAGTATCTAAAAACAGGAATTCTCAAAATATTACATCTCCACTTAAGCATATTCAATAGATATATTGGCCAAACCTGAAAAAAAAAATCACTATGAAGCATATGAAGACTGTTTTAATGTCTGCTGTCCTGCCCTTACAGAAGAGGGGTCTGGAGAACTCTTTATATGACGCCAAGCACTGGCATGACATCGAACTGCAGAACCTAGGCTCTGTCATTTCCAAGCTGGAGGCAGAGATGGGAGAAATCAAAGTAGAAACTGAGCAGCAGCAGCGGGATCGTGAAAATCTGCTGACCAGCAAGCAACAGCTGGAGAAAGACATTGCTGCATATCACTGCCTCCTGGAAGGAGAACAAAGCAGGTACTTGTCCTTAAAAGCAAGCGTGCCGTGAGGACGGAGAACACGTGCTCCCTGGGAAGGGGTTGTGAGGTTGCTGAAGGCAGGAGGACTAAGGTGGTTCTCGTGTTTCATAAGGCTGGGTGGTAGATGATGAGGTTTGGAGAAAGCGCCAAAGGGGAAGAACACCCCATATCCAGTCGTGCAGAGATTTCCGATGTATTGGAGATGGGTGGTTTCCAGTACTGCCATGGAAGGATGAGGTTTAGCAATATGCCAGTAGGTCTATGAGTTTCACTTCCCTGAAGATTTGAGATGTGAGATTAAAAAGCTACTACAGCATCTGGGGGCTACTTTAGTGGCTGCAAAGCAGCTGTGTTGTTCCTTTTTGCCTTGGGTACATTATGCCTTCCCTCCTCCTCCCACTATGCAGTCCAAATACGAAAGCTGTGATCCTGGGGAAGCTCCCTTTCTAAGCACACAAGTTCTCCCCGAAGTCTGAGGACAGAATCCGGCCCATTGACTTTACGTTTTGTGAAGAAACATAGTTCAGACTCTTAACATTTGTCCTCTGGGAATAGCCTGCAAATGCCTTTACAGTGGTTGGGTTGCTTGGTTGGGCTTTTTTAAGATCCTTAATCACCATTATTAGTCGTGGAACCTCTGAGAATCTGATCCATGGATTTTAACTTGCTCTTCTGCTCAGGTCAGGGAGAATTTTTTTTATAATCAGATCCTGCTGAAGTTGATCAGATTTCACCAGTTGAACTGAGGATAGTGCTTGGTTCAGCAATTTTCCTATTTGTAGTAGTGACCAATTTTGGTTTTTTTACTTTCAGCTGATTATGAAACTCCCAGACCACAGAAAACTGTTGCCATTAAAGCAAAAGAAGATGTCACTGCCAATTACGTTTGTGAAAGCTAAAAACCCATCAAAGCAGCCTGCTTTATTCAGTTTGATTCAACAATCAAAGTAGGTTGTAGCTTGAACAACTTTATTAGACCCTCCTCATGTAATTGCTTTGCTTACAGATTTCAATTGACTCATGTTGTTAAAATTATAATAAAAATAAAGAATGTCAAGTTTTTCGTTTGATTTTTTTTCCTTCCAGTATTTTTCATGATAGCTGAAGGGGGTTGGGTTAAGAACATAGCCCCTCCATTTTCCAGCAGGTAAACTCTTTCTTCTTATAGTACAAATATATCAAGACTGAACTACTCCTCCACTGCAGGCACAGCATCCATGTGGAAATGGTGAGCGCTCTGTTGTGTCACAAGACCATCAGCTCACTAGTGTGAAATCTAATTCAAATAATACCGAAGCAGTTGAAGTGTGCAATTAACTTGATGCAATTAATTTTGCAATTTGTAAGCCAGCATAAGCACTATGTGAGCATCCCAGTAGTACCTAATAAACATGTTTTAACTCCAGACTAAACTTCTGGAAAAGTTGAAGGTGCAGAAGAGCAACACCAGTTCTGTCTGTAGTCCAGGTCATATCCTTTCACTGTATACTAAGAGTCCTAGCCAGGGTGTCAGTTTGTGCAAATGTGATACCTTTCAATATATTGATATATTTTGATATTTGTTTTTTATATGCTTGGCTCTTTCTTGATACCAACATCTCTTAAGGCAGGTTGGCCAAACTTCTTTTGAACAGGCACCCACACAGCATCAACATGGGGGTGACCCCAGGTAGTTTCTCTTATTTTGATGGTATCATGATGAAAAAGATTTGCCACCTTTCACTTCTGACTTTCTATTTTAAATATTGATATCTTCATTGTATCGGATTTGCAGTATGGTCATATAAAGTGCCAAAACGGATCCTGCATTTTCAGAGAAACATAATGAACCTTGGCCCCTATCACAGAAAAGCTTAGCTAGATGGCTGGCTTTCCTTCAACAGTCCCTGCACAGGAATGAAGTTAACCATACATGGGTGTGTTGGATTAGTACTTTACAATATCAACAATTACACAGGGTGACAACATAGTTCATTAAGTGGGCTCAAAGACTACTGAGACATGGCATATATTAGAGAACATAATGGCATATGGCATATATGAGAGGTAGTCTGTAGATATTTTGATCTTTAATTGAAACATTAGCTAGCAAAGCTACTTTAATGACTTTTTAATGACTGATAAAAGCAAATACACTCCAAAGCCACTACACTTAATCCACCAGTAATAGGAATCAGCATGCAAGTGTTGTCATGCCTTTCCTTGCACATTTCCGCCCCCCCCCGAAAATTCTTCCTGATACAGTTATTTGACAATTCCTTGTTTAATCTCTGCAAAAAGGCCATTTAGCATGTACCACCTACAAGATTTTGATCAAAAAATGACTGGATTAAGAGAATACCCAAAAAAAACCAAAAAAGAAAGGCAGATAATGGCAAGATTCCCTTTTTTTCTCACAGAATGCAGGCTCCTCAGAGCAGCGATAATACCTTCTTACGTATCAGTGCAGAACTTAACCAACCTGAGACTCCATCAAGAATAGTGATGATGAAAGAAAATATACACAAACGGTGGTACAAGAGATGAGACAGCACAGACCCCCGGGTTGTTGTTAACTGGGCGCTGTCTAGGAATGGTCACTTTTTGACATTAGTGAAGCATAACCTCCCTATCATTCTTGATGCATAAGAGAGCACAGTTTCTCTGTGACTTGAGAAAGAAAAGGGAATTTAGAAATGATTTGTGTCTTTCTTCATAGCAGCTCCCTGACAAGTTTTCAGGTTTCTGTCTCGTGTGCTGTAATTACACAGACAGCAGCTTCTATAAATAATCAGATGAATCCTACAGCATAAAAATATACAATCTGACATCAGATCTCTTTGCTGTTTTCTAGTGATGCTTCAGGTGTGAAAAGACACTGCTGGCTATCCCACCGTGAAACTGTTCATTACAGATGTCACTGACAGAGATAAACCTGGTGAAATTATGAGTCTACAATCATACTGTGAGGTGAAAGGATTTCTAAAGTTTCTTATATGCCATTCCAAGTTTTTGTTCCAACAAAACTTGGATCGTAGGTTCAAGTGATCCAGCACATTTCATAAAAATTAAATTAGATTCCTACTGAGATGTTTATTCATTGGAATGAAAATAGTTTCTTGCAAAATCATCAAGGTATTCCAGTATGGAGAAGTGGCTGGAAAAGGAAGCATAATCTAAGCATAAATAATGAATTTCCAGCAGCTTTTCTCTCTATCCCTAGCAAAGACCAAAAACCACTGAAAAGATTATTTTTGTGAATAGTTCATCAGAAGTCAAATGTAGCACATCTGGCCCTTATAAAACAAAGAGCTTTCATATTAACTGCTAAAGGTCTTGTGAAGAAACCTCTCTCTACTTTTACACAGATTGCTGCTAGCTGCCCAGCTTGCTACACAGCCCCTCCAGCATGCCTTGCCAGCCTGAACGCTATCTCAGCATTAACAGTCTTCACCATGTGAGATGGGAAATTGAGAACAGGAGAGACTAAAGACTGTCACAACTATCTGTCAGCACTAAGGTTCATAAACTGATTTATCTTTGTATTTATCCCCTAGTCTAGCGGTTGCTGTATTAAATACACGTGAACACGTTTCCAACTGGTTTTCCTAAGAAAACCAAAACCAGAAAACGGGTTTTATTATCTCCTACTGCAGTATCTATCACACCTATATTCCCATGAAGGGATTTGTGGCATTTGCTGTTATGAAGACTCAGGATGCAGTCAGACAGTACAGATAATACAGTCTAACAGCCAGCTGCTGCATAAAAGGACATTTCTACTCCCCCTCACTTGCTATGCGTTCCCATCACACCGTCTTGTGTTAGCACCAACACCTGTCTGATGTCTCAGGAGACAGTTCAGGAAGCAAAATCAGCAGAAAACTAGCCCTGCAAACCGCAGGGAAACTTTCCTGCCACTCAGCTCCCTGAATCAGGCCACTGCAGGGTCAGACATGTACCAGTAGCAGCACAGGGATGGGAGGGGGAGAGAGACTAGTCAGGGCTGTGAGGCACAGCCACCCCCCTTGGTGATCGCTAGTCACTAGGTCGGATTAGCTGTACCGTCAAACCATATGCGTACTTCATCCTCCTCCTCAGCCAGGCACAGCTTCTTCTGCGCCACAGCTTGAACACACGCTGCTGCATCCTCAGGGGAAGCAGAGGGTGCCAGCCTTATGCTAGCCCATGCTTCATTTCAGATTTCACACTGAGTAGCAGCATACCACATCAGCTAGGAACTGGTACTCTAGCCTATCATCCTACTGTTTAATTTTAGCATAATCATTATTATACTGATTCTATGGTTAAAAGATTATTTTTAAGGTGACTTCAGGCTGGCATTGTGTAAAATCTAATACTTTAACAAAACACCATGCACTGCCTGCTTTCAGATGGCAATTGCTGGTGGAGAAATGGACACGATAATACTTCTCCCTTCTGGCTGCAGAGGTCTGAAATTACAGCAAACTCTTAGCACCCCAAAGCTGCCAGGGAGGTTAGGCTCCTAAAGAGAACCGGCACCCATGCTGTGGAAAGGACTCCCCCAGAACCCTTCTGCAAGCTGCTCTACACCTAAGGGCATCTTCTCCAATTTCCTTAAGCAGGTGTCTGCCTAAGAGTTATCAAATTAAGTGTTCTGCTTGCACTCTGCAAATGTCAAAGCAGTTTGCAGAGCAATCACCTCCCTGTCGCAGAATGGAGACAATTAGGTGTGAAGAAGTAAGGGTAAGACCAAACACTGGGTGACTGGAAATGGAAGTCTGCTCCTAACTCTTGCATCACCCCCAACTTGCTTCGGCTTTCCTTCAGTTTCTCCACATGAATAGCAGCTGCTGCATCACTTCCCCTACATGCAGTAGTGCTTCGTTCCTCAGCCTTTATAAAATGCACAGAGAACAGCATAATGGCAAGGCTCGTCATAGCTACGGGACGGAGACGAGAAGTGGACAGGCACCGCTGTATGCCACGACAGGCACACTGCAGCGTGCACTGCTAACGTGCTGGGGGGAAAGAGACAAAGTCCTCAGAGTCCACTGGGTAAATCTGTACCTGAGCAGAGGTATTCAAAGCACCGTGTCTTGCCAAAGGTTGGTCACACAACTCAGTGATATATACGGTGCAGTGAAAGGTGCCTGCTGAGCTCATGCTCCTGTCACAGCAATGTGGCATTCTGGATATATTCCTTGCATTACAAACATTACTTCTGCCAGTCCATGCCTGTGAGCCATTCTTCAGCCAAATGTCCTCTGCATAAAGTATTAAGGATTACCAAATTTGAGAGAGGAAAAGAAAAAAACAGGAATACTGAATTTGAGAGAGGAAAAGAAAAAAACAGGAATACTGACCTTTTTTTTCTGCATCTAACATTTTACACAGCAACAATCTTAACCATAAAAGCTAACGCAATGCATTCACAGAGAACTACAAATGCTGTGCATCAGCACGTTTTCACAATTTTACATAAAAATAAAATCAGAGGTGGGAGGCAAATCCAAGCATAACTGCCTAACTAATGCTTCCTTTAAAGTGCCAACCGAGACATGTCTTTAGACCTGGATCTAAGCCTTGCAAGGCCTAAAACTTTGCTGCTATTTTCCACGGTTTCCACTGAATCTGTTCTAGATTTAACAGCTGAAATGTTTCTTGGTACTCTGCTCCGGACAGGTATTAAGTCTTTAATCCAGAGTTGGTCATTCCAGCCTTACAGCACCGTGTTTGCAAGGGACAAGTGATGCAGACGCTAAAAGCAGCAAAAAGGCATCAAGTTCACATTCTTGAGCCTGATACTATGGGTTATACTATCATATATAATAACCATATATTATATATAATAACCATAATAACACAATGAAAATACTTTACCAGCTGCTGAAATTCAAAAAAAGTGTAGCTTAAAATCAGACACAGCACTGTACTTAGTGGCCAGTATTAGCTTATCTACCACAAAAGCTGAGGGATACAAGCTGTCTGCTTAGTTGCATATTATTATCAGTGCTGAGCCTGCAAGTTACAGCACGGTGCAGCACGGAGGTATGTCAGCTTCCTGGGCAGTAATGGAGCACAAATGCAAAAGGGAAGGCAGCGCTTCAACAAAAGGAACATCAAACAGTCTTCCACACCGAACTGTCCTGTGTCACATCTTCCATGTGACCCTCTTTCAACCGAAGGGGACAGCAGGAGTAGGAGGGGAGCCCAGATGCACCAAGGAGGCACAGAAAAGGAGACTTGGCTACGAAATTTTCTTTCTCCTTCAGTAATTATTCCTATCACAAAATGGAAAGTGTCATTGATCGCGCGGCATTCTCGGTGTTACCAGACGAACTGTTACGCTCGCAATTTTTAGTTCTCAGGGCCTGCTCTGTGCGGGATCAAATCCTGTTAAGTGCACAGAATGTCAATGATAGTAGAGAAATACGGGGAGAACACAGCATGACAGACAGAGTATTGTAACAAATCTCCCAAATGCAAAACACTCCACTACAGTGATTCAGTTACAGCTACAAAACACTTCACAAAGACATAGAGTATTTAACCTCTTCCTGCAATATGACAACAGCACCTCCCCCGTTTTTTCAAACAAGCAGAGAATTACAGACAGAAAACACTAAATAACAGTATTTTTTCATGGACACAAATTAAAGAGACTGTCAAACACTCTCCAAACTTCAGAAAAACTTTTCATTTATATGTTAATATATACATACATATGTAATGATTTCAAGAGAAAATATCACAAAGCATAAAATAACACTAAATAAATCAAGAATACAAACTTGCTTATTTTTATATTATTACAGTACAAACCAATGCTTATTTGACAGGTAATTCTCGTTTGGGCTCACATTTTAGCAGTAGGAACATCTCTCTCTTTCTGAAGGCTGACCAGCAAAGCCAGTCATCAGAAACGTTTCATGTAATTATTTATGACTCATGACAGTCTGAGGCTGTTTTTTCAAAATGTCCTGCCTCAAAACTTTTGACAATGCATTTCGAAGCCACAGTGAACTTTTTAAACACCCGTGGTTTTTTCCAGGGCTACAGGTCACTGTTGGGCACTACAGTAAGGTCTAAGGTCACTGCAGTACCCAAAAAGCTAGTGGCAACAATCTGCAGATGACCACTGTAAAGTTTGTTTTCCAGCAGGTATTCCCTAGGCTTCACGACGAGTCAGGAAAGCAGCTAGGAAGTTCACGCCAAAACATCCGGACATCCTAGACAGAATGGTGTTTCCAAGTCTTACTCACTTAACCACACCATTTCCAAGATGAAAGCTGAATTACGTCCGTGCATCCTCTAGAATGACAGTGTAAGCGCACGGCTCTTTCTAGGGTGCGGGGGGGGGCAAGCCGTAGCGATGTCAGTCCACGCTGAGAGCGAACTTCGCTGCACCTGGAGGGTGGGGAGCAGAGCACAAACCGAGCCACCGCTTGGCAGGCTGAGAGCCCCCCCGAGCCGGCAGGACTGGCTGAGGCCAGGGACCGCTCCAGCAGCGCTCTCAGCCTCCTCGGAAGCGGCTCTCGCAGCGCTCGGCGGGGGCAGCCCCCTCGGGCTCCCGTCCCTGTCCCTCTCGCTCCGCGGCGGGCCCTGACAGGAAGAGCCTCTGCCCCTGAGGCGGGAAGCAGCCAAACGTCTCCCGAGGAGCCTCGGCCGCTCACGGTGTCCCGAAGAGCCCTGCCCGGCCGGGCCAGGCCCACACACGGGGCCCTTCAGGGGAAGGCGGAAGCGGCGGGGTGGGGGTGGGGGGGACGGAATGCCGCCGCGCGCGGGGCAACGGCCGCCGGGCTGCCCCACGCGCCGGCAGCGCCCCGCCCCGCGAGCCCGGCCCTCAGCGCGCACGCGCCGCCCCGCTCAACCGAACCCCGTGCGCCTTCCCCTCCCCCCCCCCCCCGGCCCGGCTCGACCAATCCCCATCCGTGCCGCCGCCTACCCCGCCCGTCACGCATTCTCACGTCGCGACGTCAGCGGCTTGCCCCTGGAGACTTCTGACTGGCCGGTAGGCACTTCCTTCCCGGCCGCTCATTGGCCGAGGCGCCGCGGCGCATGCGCAGGAGGGGGGGCACAGCCGGAAGGCTCCGCCCCCTTTCCCCTCAGCCCAGCCCCGCGGCGGGCCGCCTCCACCCCCCCCCCCCCCCCCCCCTCCCTTTCGGCCGTGTCAAGCGGCGGCCACCAACGTGGAGCGCGGAAGCCTCCTCCCGCCGGGCGTCGGGCGGGCTTGCGCGGGCCGGGCCAGCCGCAGTTAGGCGGCCGCGCTCGCTCCCCTCCGCTCGGCTGAGGGGCGGCAGGCAGCCGGAGGCCGCGCCGCCGCTGCGCGGGGCTCACCTGTTGGCCCGGGCCGCCGCTGCCTGCCTTCTCCTCTCCTACCCGCCCCGCCGGTGGGAGCGGCCGCCGCCGCCGCTAGCCGGAGCCGCCGCCATGGCGGAGACCGAGGAGAGGAGCCTCGACGACTTCTTCGCCAAGCGGGACAAGAAGAAGCGGAAGGAGAAGAGCAGCCGAGGGGCCGCCGCCGCCTCCAGCGCCTCCAACGCCGCCTCTAACGCCGCGGGGGGCGGCCGCGGCGGCCGGGGGAACCCGCCCGGCTGACGGCAGCGGCTCCGGGACCGCCGCTTCCAACGCCGGCTCCGCCAAGACGGTGACCAAGGTGCGGCCGGGAGGCGGTGGGGGTGGGGGGGAGCGGGGCCGCTCCGTCGGGGCGGCGGTGGGGGAAGGGTCACGGCTTCCTCCGCCGGCCCGGGCGGCGCCTTCCTGCCGGCAGGGGGCGCGGCCGCCGCCGGCCCGGGGAGCGGCGCCGCCCGGCCATGCGGGCGCCCTGGGCGGCACACGGGGCCTGGCGGGGCTCCCGGGCCGGCCCTGCCCCGCAGCGGCCTCTCCGCGGGCCGGAGCCGCCGGGCAGGCGCTGCTGCTGGGAGGGAGGCCCGGCGGGCTCCGGCCCGGGCGGACTCCCGGCCTCGAAACGCGCCTTGTATCCGCCTGTGGCGGGGGAAAGCGGGGCCGGTTGCCGGGCTGCGGGTTCGGTTGTGCCCAGCCCTCCCCGGTTGCTGGGTCTCGGCGCAAGATAGCGGCCGGAACGGGGAATTTGCATCAGGTGCTGGCCGCAGGCCACCTGGACCTTGGCGATAAGATCCCCCTGGCTCTGCAGGCAGAGTACACCGAGCTCTTGGCCTTTCTGCCAGGAAGGGTTTTACTGCTAGTAATTTTTTTTGTACCGTATTACAGTGAAACGATGAGAATGCAAGAGAAGATTAAGTGCTAGTAGTTGAGTTAGTGCCTTAAAACTGGCCATGCTGTATATTTTAAAATTAAGAACTGCTCTATTTCCTAATGTTTAACTTGGGCGGCTTGACATCTGCAGTTGCTTTCTGAGTAGACCAAGGTCAGTGGTAATCTTTCAGCTGCTCTTCTGCTCATTTGCTTGTAAAACAATACCTGGTTTTGACTGAAGCTTGTACTTGGATAAGAAATAAAGATCATTAAATGTGAAAGATACATTAGTTTGGAAACTGTGATGTTTCCATGGAGATGGTGATATAAGAAATCTAGAAGATATTAGAGCTGTAGACTCATGCTCTTCCAAAAGACTGAATCTTCAGCAGACAGTGCAATAACATGAGGTCACTTTCTACTTCTGCTGTTACTTTAAAGCAGGTCAAAGTTTTCCTGCTAGAGGCTGATAATGTGGAAGGTCCTAGGACAGGCTCTTAAAAGAAGCTGTATTCCCAGCTGTTCAGCAGAAAAGGGGCTATATACCATTGGCAGACCTTGCTTGCAAGATCTTCGTATTTAAAGTCATATAACTGCATTTCATGTATAGTGTAGGAATGATGTAAACTGCTAATTAGGCTGTGTGTGTCTTAAAGCTGTGACTAGGAACATGGGAGGACTGCTTATCTGTTCTGGTCCATTTCTGGCCTACCTTAATAACCCCAGAATCCGCTGATTACACAGTAGGACAAAATTGGCTCCAGTTAGCTGGGTCCCTCTTTCCCCAAACACGTAATCAAACTCCTGTTTTAAAACCTTAAAGCGGTGCTCTCCAAAGACTAGTGTTCTACTATTTTTGTGTACTAAGATTGCTGTGGTTTTGAAGCTGACCTTTTTACTATTATAAAAACATTATTAAGAAAACAAGAAAGGCTGTAAATGTGGTTGTGAATGTGAAAAAAATCAAATGTAAAAAATATTAAGCTTTGTCGTAAATCCACTGTAAGCTATCCCAAATGTTCTTTACTGTTTGGTTCATGAAATAGGTGATGGAAAAGTAAATCTAAAGCTTCATGTGCATTCAAGCTGTCATAAAAGCTTACTGTTAGTAAAAGCGAGAATTCTTGCCTTGTATTTCCCTGATCTTGACTGTATGGTCCTGTTCCGTACTTTGTGTTATCCCTTGACTTCCTGTTGGATTTTTACTGAGATGACGTGGTTTTCTTTCACTTGAATGACTTTTTTGCTGGGGCATTTCTTAGCTGTTCTAGTGAGTTACAGTCAGCTCACAAGTGCATCCTAGATAATGTATAGTAAGTTAGGGGAGGAGTGGAATCCTTTCCGCTGTTGGCAGTACTGCACACAGATGGGTTTCCCATGGAAGAGCACCTTCACCCTTAGTTTTCGTTGTGTTGTCTTAGTTACATTCTTCTTTTCTACTTTCAATGTAAAGAAGGTAACAGCTTACATTTTTCTCCTCTTACAGGAAGAGGATGATTGGAAGGAGTTTGAGCAAAAGGAAGAAATTGATTATAGTGGTCTTAGAGTTCAGTCCATGCAAATAAGGTACTACTTTTTTTTCTTTTTCTCTCCAGTATAATCATTACCTGTGTCTAACAAGTATGTTCTTTCTTCGGAGCTGTTTCCATGGAGTCCAATCAAACAGAGGTTCGATATGTTTCTGCTAGTATAGAAGTTTGCTGCAGGGTAACTTAGGTTTGAGTGTTCTCTGCCAATGTTCTCTTTATTTTCTAAATCTCTGTTGATACTCTAGGTCTATCTGTTTTGGTTGGGACTCAGATTTTTATTACAAACACCTAACATTCCCCTCCATAAAGATAGTAAAGTAGGAAATTCTCTGAGAGAGGAGTGCAGAATAGTAATTCCCACTGAATCGCTTGACTGCTGTAAGGGTATCTGACTCAATCTATCCAACATCTCAGTTTGGGGAGTGAATTTCTGAACCATTGCATTTTTATTTCAAAAAAACCAAAAATATAGTTGGTAAAACTAGTGTCCCATGACAAGATCCCATAGGACTGCATTTATGAGTCTTATCCAAGATTCTTTGTTTGCTTTTTCATTAGATTGTTCTTGTCATCTGGTCCAAAGTAAGTCTGCTTAAGTCCGTCTGGGTTAAGAAAAATGTTTCTATCAGGTCAGAAAAAGGATTTTTATGACCTCAGTCTTACACCGAGAATGTCACATAACCCTCACTGTCCAGGTATTGATGATGCTCAGAATAAGGCCATCTTAAGATCATCTTACCTGTAACCAGGTTCTTTCAGCTTTCTTCACTGTTTGGGCAGGTCTTACATATTCTGGTTTTTGGTTGGTTTGTTTGTTTTTTAACACCCCCCCACACCCCCCCCTTCCCTTTCAGTTAACTAGTTCTTTTAGGCCACTTGCACATATTTGGTCTACAAGGTCCCCATGCCATTGAAGTGTCACAGTGGATTTTCACATGTCTGAATGGACAAGTAACAAGTGGGCTGCTGCTTCACTGGCTACTAGTAATGTTTGTCTGAAAAGCGAGTACTTTGGTTTTCCAGACAAAGGCTGGCATTCTGAATGCTTTTGATGCTGTGGCAGATTTTCAGGCATGTGGAAGTTTCTGCCACAGGATTTTGTAACCACTCAGTGGATTCAAGGGAAGAGCGGGGAAGTAAATGGTAGAAAAACCCATCAGAGGTTATAAAGTATCCAGCTCTGGAGATGTCTTTGCTGAAAATAAGACACAGAGTATCTGGTGGGGGTAGGGTGTTATGTATGGTTACTCTGTTCTAGCTAGTCTGTAGGCATGTGCTTTTGACTGTAGTTTAAAATAGGATAGCCCTTGGTCGAGCTTACTATGATTGCTACTGTATTTGGATAAACAGTGAAAGGCTGTTTCATTTTCAGAAATGGTAGGTATTTTTAACTGTTTTCTGATTATTTCTTGTACAGAAAGCTTATCAGATCATCATTAGTAGGATTCGGTGGATTATAAACTACTACTGTATTCTCACTTTGCTGCTGCTGTTCAGAACAGTGTCTTGGCTTTTTTAACAGCCTCACCCTCCACGTATGTCCCATTATACCACACAGCTTTCTGTAGTAGCTTTGTCTAGCAAATTATTTTGAGGCTCTGACTATTTCTATGCAAAATAAAATAGTCTAAATAAAATACAGTCAGGCTTTTGCATAGGATTTATCTTTAAAAAATGGCATGTTTTTCTCTCTGTATTTTGTTGATTGCCTGCTTAAAAAAAAAAATCTGAGTTGGTTTGTAGATTATATTTGTATGGGTAATAAAGAGTGTTTCTCAGGTGGTTGTGGTTATAGGGAAAGGGAGCTCAGGACTTGCTTTCTGTCACTGCTTTTCCACAATTTCTTCCTCATGACTAAAGGATTTTACAGAAGCTGGACTTGTAGCCCTTTGCTTTATCTTCTCACTTCCAAATGCATGACTGTCTTGGTAAGAAAAAAGTCTTTAAGCTCAAAATAAGAAATCAATTTATTTGATCGTTTAGTACACTTTGAATTTGTCTTTTTTTTGGGGGGGGGAACTTTTTTCCATCTCAGTTGCCAAGTTATGTAGCAGTGTGCCAAAAATTGTTCAGATAGAGGTACTAATAGAGTGGTTACAGGACTAATGTAGTCTGGTTAAATCTAGTATCTTCAGTACAGTAGCTATGAAGCCCTGTCTATGGCAATTGTGTAACCTCTGGCAAGTCTTAAACCTCCGTTTGTAAAATGCTAACTTAATAATTTCTGTCTTATAGTGAAAAAGAAGATGATGAAAGTGAAAAAAGAGAAGAACCTGGTGACAACTGGGAGGAGACTGGTGGTGGTGTAGACAGATCTTCTGGTCCTTGGAACAAGTCAGCTCCTGCACCAGCACCTGTTGTTGAACCAATTGGTAAATTTAACTCAGTGAATTAGATATTGGCCTAGCTTGTTGCTTTTTTCCAATCGGAAGCATACCAGGTTGACTTAAGCTGCTCAGAGGGTAGAGCTCAAGGAGCATTTCCTATTCAGGCAGCTTCTAACATACTAAAGGCTTGTTTGACATACTAGCAAATGAGGAAATTTTCTTGTGAAGGCATCTGAGGAACTGAATTGATAGTACTGTCGGGTACTTCAAATAAACACAAATGGAGGGTTTTTTTAGTTCTGACTGTAAAAGTGGCGGGGGGAGCATTGCATCTTTGAAGGAAACCCCTCTAATTTGCAATCTGCAAAATACCTGTTGGAAGCGTTTCTGTTGATCTAAAAATACTGCTTTGACAATTAAGTGGATGTTCAGCCAATATCTGATGTCTAATATGGCAGTTCTTGAGTAGGGTTCCATGGTTAGTAGTACGCTTTTCAAATCAGTTCGAGAGTACAGAGAACATGACACTGCAAAATTAATTCTTTAACTGGGATAGGACTTCAGTTTTGATTAAATACAGTTTATTAGCATCAGTGGAGATAAACTACTTAGCCACGATCTGAGTTCAGACTATTCTCTTCCATTGAGAAATTCGTTGAAAAGTGGCCTGCTCTGTTTTTATTTGTTTGTACAGGCAAGGAAGTAGAGTTAATTAACTAGTGTTATTTCATTGTAGATTGTTATCTTAAATACAAACTATTTAGATATTCTCTTCTGCATCTGGAGAGATGCTTTAAATAAGATTTGGTAAATATATAATTGTGTGTGTTTAAATCTCTAGTTTTAAATGTAAGCTGCTAATAAATTGTAAATAAGAAACAGGAAGTCCTCATCAGTGGTTTTGATTCCCTGAACTTTGTGAGGCAATACACTGGAGCCACATTTTAATTTGGCTACTAAGTATAGATTAAATTAGGTGACACCTGATTTCCTGCCTTGTCTAAAATATTTGCTTCCAGAGCTTTAAAAGGTGCAAAAACATACTTGTAAGATTCTTATTTGTGGTTTGTGGTTTTTTTTTTTTAATGCAAGCTTATGAATGCAAACTTACTCTCTTGTCTAAATCTTGTTCTTATAACTAGTTACAGAAACCCCAGAACCAGTTCAGACTGGTGGTGTATACAGGCCGCCTGGTGCCAGGGAGGGTGGCAGGCCACGGAGAGCACAGCAAGGACCACCGGAAATCTATAGTGATACGCAGTTTCCGTCACTGCAGTCCACCGCCAAGCTTGTAGACAGTCGAAAGTAAGTACATTCTATTAATTCTCTGAGAGACATATTTTAACTGCCTTCTCTAAGTTCTTATTTTGTTTTAGGGCTTAAGCCTGAATCTTTCCACAGAGGAAAGAAATAACTAAGAAATTATTTTGTTTGGCAAAAAGATATGGGAGAGGTCTTAACTGTATTTTCCAACTCTTCCTGTGAAATAACTTTCATAGGCCATAGCCCAGTGAGATAGTGAAACAAGACTGCCAGTTACCTTATCTTTGACTTGCTGAAGGATTTCCCTGAAGCGGAATATTTCTGCTCTTGACAGCATCTGGTTCCCTGAGATATTAGCCATGGTGAAGCTCTGTGTTATTACTGTCAGTAGACATGAGTAGGATGTCTTGAGCATACTGCCTTCTCATTAGAGATGTGAAGGTAACTTAAATGGAGGAATGGGGTTTAATACAAATATAAATCAATAAACTTGCTGTCTGAGCTGTGGTTTACAATGATGAGCACCCCCAATTTTGCTGAAGTGTTTTGTATTTTGTGGTGCTGAAGGCTTGAGTCTCACCTTGCTTTTGAGTTCTGATGTTTCCATAACCTCATTCCCTACAGAAGAAGTAGCTAGGCCAATACCTAATTCACCTGGGTTTTTTTGGTTTTTTGGGGTTGTTTTTTTTTTTTTTTTTTTCTGCTTGCTGTGTTATTGACTAATAACAGCCTAGCAGAAGCTTTGTTTCTTCTGGTTTTCTTGGTGTGGCTTTGTCTGCTTGGCAAATGAGACATGCTGTCGTTGATGCTTTAGGGTTTGAATGGTGCAAATTGAGCTAAGATGAAATTCTGAGTGACCATTCTAGTAATGGTCTTCTGCTTTCTAAAACTTATTTTTCATAAATGCACTTAAATTTACTTTTGAGAATGTGAATATTGAAACTTAGAATGTGATCTAAATTGTACTGGGTGATGAGCTTGATTCTGGAGATAAGGTTTGCTTGGGAATGTTTGGCTGTTCTGTTAAAACTCTAGACCTTAGTGTTCTGTGTTCATAATGTTTTTGTTGGGGTGGGGTGGAAATCGACTAGAAATTCACTATTCACAAGCTAGTGATAAGATATTTACTGATTACATTTATTTTCCCTTAGGGATAAAGAAATGGAGAAGAGCTTTGAAGTAGTAAAACACAAAACTAGAGGTAGGGATGAGGTCTCAAAAAACCAGGCACTTAAACTTCAGCTAGACAACCAGTATGCTGTGCTTGGGGATCAGTAGAGCTGCACACACATTACAATTCAGGAATGCTTTTTTGGTAACCCTTCTACTAAGGTAACTAAACTACAGCTAACGGCTATGATGAACATGCCACCTTATTTCTGCTGGATCTACTGCAGCAAGTGCAGACTACTTTGACGTAAGTGATTGGTTCTCCTGCACTATGGAAGCATAATGTTACAACTTCTCCATTGGATATGGGGCAAATTAATGTAAATGATTGAACAAGAGTCATCAGTGTTCTTTAATTGCTCAGAAAGATACCTACAGCCAGTGGTCATTTCAAAATCTTTTTATGTTCAGATACTGAGCCTTCGTAAAGGTTGACTACCTCAGACTTGCTGCACTCATTGTGGACACCATGTGGATCACAACTTCTGGAAGAGAAGGTTACAGCTGTTTTAGTGGCCATCTGAAACTTGAAACCAGCTCTACTGGATTCCTGTCAGAAATCCTGCAGAAGTCAGCCATTTGGTTCCAATTTGCTATAACAAAGATTTAAGTGACCTTAATGACAAACCTATTCTGTTCCCCTTCTGAGGAATCCTGTCATGTGTAGCCATAGCCTACTAGAGACTTCTGGAGCATACCATACCACTCATACTATCCAAGTATAACAGAGCTGTAGTTGGTTTACCTTTTTAGATAGCTGTACTGAAGTAACTGCGAAATAAATTAAAACTCATTCAGTATCAGATTTGAGGAATGAGGGGTTTGAATGGTCTGTTTGCATTAGCCATTTTCACAGTTGTCTGTTTAAGCTTTTTTTTTTCTATTCTCCACAAAAAAATGCCTGCCTTGTTTCTGGTATCAAATTGCAGTATATTTAAATAACTATGAGATGTTGTAGTGAAATAAGGTTTATTTTGTTTTCCGTCATGAGGTTTGTCTTTCTCACCCTAAAGCACTAAGGCTTAAAGAGTTTTGATTTGACACAGAGGTATCCAGAGTCCAACTACAGTCTTCAGAATTCGTCTTTTAAAAATGAGATACGTGGCAGTAGCAATACTAGATAAAAATTTCTCCTCTAATAAAAATCATTATTTGTTTGTTGAAGGGCAATAGTTACGTGATAACCAAAATAACTTAGTATGCAGAGGGATAACTAAAGCTGGTAAGCCTTATTTGTTTGGCTACTTCTGTGAAGCATGCAGGCTTTTTGAGGCAGAAATCCTCTAAGTAAAACTCATAAATAGTGTTTATTCAAAGTCAGGAAGTTTAGTACTAATGGAAGGCAGTGACTTCTTTAAGTTGTTGTCATCTGTGGCTTAATTTAGTGGAAGTAGGCAAAATGGCACTGATACACTAAGAATACAGGACATTGCCCCTAACTCTGATTCAATGAACAAAACCTGTCAAGTACCAAAAGTGTCCTGCTGTAACTCTTCTCTGAATTCTTACACCAGAAGGAAGATGAAGTACAATCGTGGTGTGCTCCAGTGTTGAGGTTTCTCAGAGTAAATGCCAAAAAATAGACCCAACATTTATAAGAATTGCCAATGGCAAAACAAGGGAACAAAACAAAACTTGCTTACATGTGTGGGAGTACTGTGTATGTGCAGAAGATGAGGCTAGTGCAGGAATCGCCTAGTTGGGTTCCTTTGACTAACTGCTGACTCACTTTAAATCTACTTCTCTGAGACCAATGGGAATTTTGCTGTTGACTTCAGTGGGGCTGGGGTTTCACCTGGTTTTTTTTGTGCACAGACTAAAACTGGCCTTGCCCTTGCAGAGTTAACTGTCTCTAAAACTTCTGCTAGAAGCTGCTATTAAAGAGAGGGGTCAAGAGACTATTCTTAAAGTTGGAGACTTCATTTGGAAACAAAACCCCACTGAAAGACTTACCCCAATCCCTTGGACTCTGAGCCATGTATCTTCCTTGAAAATACATTGTTGCCAGCAAAACTGTCAATTTGTTACTAAAGATTTCTGTGGTATTCATGGTAAATGGACATGTCACTTGATGTGGTAGAAACGTGAAATCTTAAAACACTTCTCCTGATACTCCGAAGCAATTGAGATCACCAGTGCATGTGAATCAAGTTTTAGTCTACTGTATGAAGGGTAGATGAGACTGTCCATTGTACCGTCTTTATTTGAGGTTTTGGGCATGAATTCTGGCAGTTCAAGAAAACCCTGTAACAGTTTGAAATCAAATAAAATGGAAATATACATGGATTCTGGAGTCTAATGAATCTTTACCTTTAGTTCTAGCTTCTGACTGTGCATCAGGTGAGGAAATGCAGAGCATTTGGATCTCTTAAGGGTCAGGCCATGGAGTGAGTAGTCAGCCTTATTATGGTCAGGTGGGCTGTGTTTAAGAGCTTATAGCAGTGCATATTAATATGACTTTTATTTATACATAGAAGTTTAGTTTGCTACATGTCAGAGTGTCGTCTTACTCCCACCATATAGGACTGGTTTGAGATTGTGAGTTGAGTATGAATAAAGCTTTGATTTGCTTTTCATTTGAAAGTAGCTCTGTTAAATTGAAGAATAGAAAAAAAAAACAGAACAAACCCCCCCACACACCTCTGGATGGTTGCTGTCACCAGAATCCATCAGCTACTGATTAACTAGAGGTGTTATTTTGGGGGCTTTTTCTTAAGCATATCATTCTAGGTTCTTTCTGGAGTCATAAAGGGAAAAAGTCAGAAATGCAGCAGATTTCCATAGGACAGAATGTTAAACTGTTTTAAAGTGTTTCTTGTGTTAAATATTGCTGCCTGCAACTTATCAAAATGCCAGTTGTCAGTATCTTCCTTGTAACAATTACTTGTTCTGCATGCCTGAAATTTTCAAAGTCAGTCCTCTGCGGAAGCTCAGTATGCTTTTGAGACTCAAGTCCAGCTTTATCTGGTTTGCTGTTGCATTCATTCCAGGCATGCTAAGAATGTCCATTTCAGTCCTTCACAATTCTTGTTGAAGGCTCATTCCATAAATGAAGGATTGTCAGTTGTAGAAAGGAGATTCTTGATACCAGTCAGTAAAATGCAGTTGCGTGCTGCTTCAGGAAGTTCCTAACCTGTAACGTGCTTTTATGGTGGGTTAGTTATTAATTTCCAATTTAAAGATTCCATTGTGCTTTCTCTGGCTTGAAATAAAAACACAGCCATAAAGTTACTGACTTGCTAGTAGAACATTTAAATGTCCAGTACTTACTGGGAAAGGAACAATTTGGATTTGTCGTTCTCGGTAATGAAGTCTGTATTTAAGGAATGTTAAAATGGCAAAAACTAGATAATTTTAATAAAGTTGGACTTTCCAAATGCCTGCTGTAGGAATCTGACATCTGTATTTACTTGAGCTGATAAATGTAGGAGACGATTATTTTTTACCCCTCCTCCCCAGGTTTAGCTGTGCCATGTTTAATCTTATTCACAAATGAAGAGGAATTGACAACTAAAAGTGACTGTCTCCTCTTACTTCAGTTTTGTCTTTGTAGCTAGCTTTACCAGTCATGTCCAAAGTAACCCTCTTACAAAACTTAAAAATAGATGAATTTTTAATGGTACAAATTGTGTTAGAGACCTGACACTGTAGAGACTAAGGTTTTTGGTATTTGACTGCATCTGTTGGCTCTTGTAAACTTTTTCACCACAACATGGCTGAGACACCTGTGCTGTTTAGGTCAAGTAAACACAATATAAATTTGATAGGGCTGCATGTCTTGGAGTTTGCTTGTCTGAGCTTTTGCAATGGTTGTATCTTTTTGCCTGTCTAATTTCAGCCTGGTTGAGCAGTTTTAAACTTGCTTGTGGTTTTCTGTCAAATACCAGAACTAAAATGGAGCAGATGATTCTTTTTTAGATTAATAGGGCTTCATGTGCTGAAAAGGTACTTATTTACAAGGCAGTAATATTACTCTTTCCAATATTGACATGGTCAGAGAAATGAATACCTCATATTTTACATGACCAATTTGTATCAGAGGCCCAAGAAACTAAATTTTACCAAAACCACGAGTACTTAAAAATCTTTATGAATAGCCACAATCCAGGTTTTGTTGCCTGACTGTAATTTAGTTCCCAAGTTGTCCCTCTCTGTTTTCAGCTTTTAATTTCACAAATTGGTTTTAATGGTAAATAGGGGCTTTATTTGGGAATGTAAGAAAATAATAACATGCATATTTAAATTTCGGATATATAAATTAGGTACATACAAAGAGAGAGGAAATCTGACATACATTTGCCAATAAATTCTTCAGGAAAAAGTTAAAAAGTCAGCTTGTCTGTATTGAGGTTAATATGAGAACCTGCAAGCTCTAGCAGATGGAAGAAGAAACAACAGCAGAAAACAGAACTGAGGACTCTAATACTGATTTGGATAAGTTCTAAGTATCATGTATCTAGAGTCTGGCTTCTGAAGCACCAAGTGTAGTTCCACCATGTTCTGTTTGAAATGAAATAGAACAGGAAGGAAGTTTGGGTTGTTTTTTTAAATTAGAGAAAGTGGAAATCATGGAAATAAAACACAGGAGATACAAGAAGAGAGGAATTAGGAAGTCCATTTTCTAAATGATAGTGTTAAATGCATAGCGTGAGGTAGGGAGTGGAGTGTAAGTGGTTGGATAGGAGAAGTGCTGTGTGGGTAAGCACCGCTTTCACAAGCAACAGATCTATCTGACTTCAAATCAGCAAAAGTATTTGAATTTCAGTACTTGTGGAAGACATCCCCTCTTATTTTTTCCCTTTAAAGAAAAGAATCAGGAAAACCTGTCCAGAGAGAAGGTAGAATTTTGCATTGGTACAAAGCTGTCTAACCAGTTGTCTAAAGAGAGAACAGAGAAAGGACAAATTCCAAGATAGTTCAGCAATCTTATTAGGAAATAACTTGTTTCCTATGTAAGAAAACTCTTTTCAACTTCTGCATGATAAAGAGCTGAGACAGTGATTCAAATTGCTATGAAGACAGTTCCTTTTTTTGTGAAGCATCTTCTAATGGTATGTATATCATGGTTTTGTGTTCAGTTACTTGGAATATTTGTTGATATAGCAAGGTTAATGAAGTTCAATGGGCTGCTTAGCCAGAATACAAATATTTAAAATGTATCACAGTATTAATGAATTGCCAGAAAAAGTAGTGCATTGGGAATACTGGAATGGAAAGTATCAGCTAAAACAACTGCATGCACTGAAAAGAAGCAAGCCCATTTTGTAGCAAGAGCATAGAACCAAGAGAGTGGGGTTTGGCCTTGATTTGCCACTGAGCTGCTGTGTTAACTTCAAGTAATTTAGTGTCACTTTGCCTCAGTTTCCCCAGCTGTACCAAAAAAACCCCAACAACCTACCTCACAGGGGTGTTGTGAGGCCAAAGCTGTTCTTTGTCAAGGGCTGGGGCTGATGGAAGGTGCTACAGAGGACTAAAAATCTTTATTAAAAGATCTTTATATTAGCTTTCATTACAGTATTTTAATACTACTTTGGGAAAGGCTTATTTCTACAGAATGTAATATACGTTCTATTTAAGTATTATGTAATTAGACTTATTTTAGTATGTATGGGTAAGGAGAAAGTTCAGGCTGAGCGCTCCAACTGGTATTCCTCTTTAATTATCTGTGCAACTGAAATGGTATATTAATATGAGGCTTTTTGTTTTTACATGGAATACATTAAAATCAATATTGCTATATTTTGTAAACCCCATGACTGAAATAAAATCTTGTTCACAGTTGATAGCCATCTCTTATAATGTGGCTGGTTTAAAGTTTGTTCAGATTATGTGAACTAGAAATGTTCACTCCTGAAAGTATATATTTGTGTCAGGATACTAAGTGGTATTTTGTAGCAGGAATGTAGTTTTCTTCCCCTCTCCACACATTTGTCCTATTTTTTATCCTTTCCTGTATTTACGTTGGAAGTAGCATGCAGGTACAATGGAAATATGGGAGAGAGAGTAACCTTAACTTCAAAACTTGTAAAATCTGTTGTTAAGGCAGGCTGTGGAGGAAAAAGGTGAAGGGAATAAAACAAAGGGAAATAGTTGCCCTTGGAGAGGTTTCTGTGAAAAAGGAAAAAAATGATCAGAAGATAGAGCCGAGAGGGGTAAGCAGAGGGATAGGTAGGAGAGGAAGGAATACAGACACAGAAGAGGTGATTACCCTATTTACTATTATCTCCTGTTTTATCAGCTAACTGCAGCTGAGGGAACATGAAGAAATAGTTTTTATGAATATGCCCTTGTCTGCTGTTGCTCGTGATTTCAAGGTTCATTGCTCAGCTTTTACAGTGGGCCTCCAAATAGAAGCAGAGAACATGATGGTGGCATGCATGCAGACAAATTAGACCTCTGGTGGGTACTGGACAGAGATGAGGCCCAGCAGCTATCTTCTCTTACTGATATTTTTATCCTTGCAGTACCTCTAATACAGTTGTTAATGTGCATCGGCTGTGACAATTCTCTGTCAGAAATTATTACTGTTAAATTTCAAGAAACTATTGCAGTTGCTTCAGAGGAAACATTTAACTAGCTGAATAATAAGCATTAAAGAATAACACCAGGAGCTTTTTGGAATACTTACAGTGATGATGAGTGATACTGAGGTCAACAGATTGGTAGGTAGCTTAAAATGACTGAGGTATATATCCTGTTATATGGTGAGGAGGAGAAGTACTTTTTAAGATGTATATCATCTATTCTTTCCCCCCTCTTAACAAATAAACTAGCTTGGTCTTACTGTCTTTCCAGCTGTGAAGAGCTGCTTCTACCATTCTCTTATCACTTCCCTCCCTGTATTTTTCTAATATGTCACTTTTTTTAAGGTGCTGATGAAGCAGCAAATATTCATTGAGGACCTCTAAGAGAAATACATGCTGTAATATTTTTCCATATTGTTCTGTCTTTAATACAGCCTAACATCTTATTCGCTTTCTTGACTGCAACTACACATTGAGCAGATGTCTTCATCAAGCTGTCCATGGTGATGCCTAGATCGTCCCCTTGAAAGATCACAACTAATTCAGAATCCACCAGAGCATGTACGAGTGGTTTAAAGCCTTTCCAGTATTCATTGCCTTGGGTTTATTTTCTGTTGACATTCACTTGCCACTGAATTGCCAAGTTTACAGAGTTAGTTAGCTTACCCTGGCAATCACCATCTTCCCCAGTGCTGACAAACCTAATAACTTTCTGTGGGCATTGGCTTTTGCTGTCCAATATACTGAAGTTTTCAGTTTCATGTATATAATTCACTCTTTTTAACAGTGATTAGAATGGCATGCTCTTACTAACTTTTACTCAATCTGACCTTTTCTGTTCTGTTTCTTGTCTCCTATCTTCTGTATTGAATTTTCTTTCTAGCTCAGTTACAGCATTGAAGTAATTGAGTTACAACTGTCTGCTTTATTTGAAATTGCCTACAGAAAACTGTTAGTTAAAATGTTGTCATAAGCTTCCTTTTCTTAATTAAAACATATCACTTATTCTGTATCTCCTTCAGAGTATGTACAACCATAACAAAATGATTCAAACCATAAAAACAGGCTGGTACAAGAGAACAGATGCATTGAGAAACAGGTAAAACATACATGAATCTGATCTCCCAGAGCCTAACTTCATTGGTTTCAGTGGAGTTATTTTGGTCACTTGAGGTCAGTTTCATTAATGCTTGATTTGTGATCTTCTCAATCGAAGTCTAGCTACAACAGCCAGATTCAAGTGCAAGCGAACAAGCCCCACAGCAAACTTGGTTTAAATTCCTGGGTTACTCTGCTCTTTGTGGCAGAGATGAAGCAGATGCATTACTTGGTCTCTGACCAGTAACCAAATGGGCTCAGCCACGCGTAGTCTAACGTACCTGTTGTAATTTAACTGGACATTGAAATTAGATTACAGTATTTGAGTTGAAGATAAGTGCAGCAACACTGTGGGGCAGGCTTAGTCTTTGTGGTTTGTTTCATCTCTTCACATTCTCATCTTGTACTTTAAAGATCGTACATCTGTAAATAAGGTTAAGTCTTCAAGTGCTGACTGCATTTACCAGTATTGCTATGTTTATAAATACAAAGGAGGTGTTTTAAGGGAAGACTCAAGCGTGTTAGGATGTATAGCCTACCACTTAAGAGCTGCGTTGTCTCAATATCAGAATACTATATCACAGGGAACAGCTGCGCTCCAGTACTAATAGTGATATGTGGTTGAGAAGAATGTACCTTAGATTTTGCATCCAGATAAATTGTAGCTGTTAGGTGTTCGATTACAGCCGTTACTAGTATTGTGGCTGCTGGGGGTTTATAAAGTTGGCAGACTGGAGCTGAGGTTTGTTGTTAATTTTGAGGGGGCGGGGGGGAAGAGAGCAGATGCAGCAATATCTGATAATGGTTAGAATGTAGTACTTCGTACCCTCTCCCACACATCTAGAAGACTCATCTCTGCTGCTACGCTCACCAAAGCCCTGTCTTGCCACTGTAAATCCTTGCTGCGTTATTTACTAACCACCCAGTAACCTTCAGGACCGACTAGTTCTCTGTGCACTGTGTCTTTAATCTGGGAATTGGGTAAAAGGCAAACTGGCTTTGTAAACTGGCATGACTGTTTTCTAGATAATTGGCTCTGCTCATTTTTTTTCTGTAACTCAAAAGCCCAGCAAAAAAAATCACTCAATTTGACCTTTCTTCACCCCAGAGTATTCCCTTCTTTTGTTCATCTACATTATTACCATGCCAAGGATTTCTAGTCAGGTGCTTGAATTATTTACCACTTACTCAGAAAGCAGAACTCCTGAGTCTTGATCATGCTGTATTTCTTCAGTCAGGGCTCTAGCATCACAAACATGGCTCTGTCTGTTGCAAAATTGCTTAGCAAGTAAATGTGATCTCCTTGCAGAATTTAAACTTAGACCCTCAAAGGCTACACAGGAGCCTAATTCCCACAGAATACAGCAAAATGAATGCAGTAGCACTGGTCACAGTACAACACAGTTCAGCTGTGAAAAGGAGTAGGGTTGCATGACTGGTAACATGCTAGCTCAAACAAAACTGTCTTATCAGGACAGCAAGGTCTAGCTTAAAGCATTTTTATTTTTTTAATGAAGAGATGACTGAGTGAAAAATAGTAAGAGGACATCCCTGTAAGTGAAAAAATGTGAAACTGAATTTGCTTTCAGCAATGTACCAGAATGTCTCACCACCAGACTTAACCTGAAGAAATGAAGATAAAGCCATTTGAGTGCTTCTCGTAGTGCAAAAGAACGAATGATACTGTCTGGCTGGGGAAATGGTTGGCTGGGAGCCCACCAAGCACAGCAGAAACTATTTCAGCAAAGTAGAGTACAATTGGTCTATTTCTGAGAATCCCTGTGTGGCCCCCACAGTTAACACAGGAACCTAATGGTGCCTGTATATTTATATAATTATATGTTTATAGTCATAATTTAAGTTCAAAACCTGAACTATATATATATTTTTTTGTCAGTAGATTTTTTTACCCTGGTTTACCTATCATGGCTTCTGCATATGACAACTTCTAACTGTGCAGTGCACACACCTGTTGTCCTTTTGTCCCCTGTTAGAGCAATGGTATCAAACTCTGTAAAGCACTTTTGTGATGTTTCCTGTGAAGAAAGCTGAAGAAAATAAATTTCTCTTAACAGCACCAACTGAATTTATACCTCCAAGTTTGTCTTGCTTTTGTTGTGTTCACCTCTTCTTCAGCGACTGAGCAATCGCAGCAGTCCGTGTGACAGACAGCAGCATGCTGGTTGTCAGGGCGTGGTTCCAGGCTCAGTGCAGAAGAGGGGCTTGCTCTGGCTGTAACAGCTGCTTTCTGCCTGTTCCCTCCTACATTCCCTTGCTGTCCTCCTTCTTTCACCACAGCTGCTTAGTGCCTGCCTTCCCCCCGGCTTACAGCCAACGTCCACCTGGGCAGTGCACGCTGTGGCCTGTTTGTGGCACACGCACATGCGCAAGCTGAGCAGATGGCTGGAGAACAGGTAGTGCCCAGGTTCCACAGGGGGTTGGTATGTGTCTGATTTTAGCTGCTCCCCTTCTGCCCTGCCCCCCAGGATTCACAGCAGCTGCAGGAACTGTGTGTCTCCAAGACTTCTTTAAAGCTTAGCTAAGTGGGTCAGGGAGTGGTTTCTTATCTGTAAAGCAAGAATAGCAGCACTACCCTTCCACAGCAGCTCCTTCTGAGGACTGAGAAGAAGAAGAAAAACAAACCCACCAAAAACCACCCACAAAACACCAATAAGGGTCCTGTGACTTTAGGTCTCACCTACATCTATCCACACCTATTTAAAATGCCTGTAATGCAAAGCAGCATTTTGGAGGTAGAACAGAGAATTTCCAGTGAAATACAAAGTCAGTTCAAAATGATGTGATTTAAGGCATTAACAGCAGCATTATTTTCAGTATGTGGACTTGGAGCAAGTCGAAGATGTTTGACATCCGCAAATAGCATCAAGCTTTTAAGATTGAGAAAAGCAAAGCAGGTGATAAGACTATAGATGCTGCAACTCAACACAGCAATCTTGCCACCGATAGGGGCACAGACTTCACTTTTTTAAAAAGAATCAAATCCCTCACATTCATTGGCATCTTTCAATCCTTCCTGACAATTCCGCCAGGTCATCCCAAAAGCATGGCCCAAACCTCACTGACAAAAGATCCACTGCACTAAAATAGGAAGCAGAAGCACAAAGTACAGCCTTGCGCATAAAGGCAAGCTGCCTTCCCATCCTCCCTCACCTGGAGACTCCCACAGCTCCGGTCCCTTGTCCCTTCCTCCCAGCAGCAAGGGGTTCATTCTCCCCAGCCTAGAGCAAGATTCTCCAGACTGCATAGGGCTTAGGTGCTTGTGGCTCCTCCTTTCTTATATCTGCAACTGATACTGCTGCAAAGACTTTCTATAAAACAGAGTATGCAGCAGGTAGAGAATAAAAGTAGAATATACCCCCCCACCTTCAAAACAATAGAGAGGTAAATTAAATAGACTTTAAAGATGTTACATATTATTTCCCCAGACAACTCCACTGGTCCTGTGCAACTGGATGTTGTGTTTTTCCATTCAAACAGGCTGCAGCAACTCTAGCTGCTTAAATACAGCTCTTCGTATCTCATAAACAAGAACACTTCTACCCAGACTAACACAGTGCAACTCACACACAGTAAGCTCAGTAAATAGAGACCCAGACCCCATAGTTACTGAAAGGTCAAAGAGTTTGTCAAATATTGTGGTTGTCTGACTGAGAACATTTCCAGCTGCTGGGAACTAACATCATCATTCTGCCTCTGGTTCCTGTTGCAGACTCAAACAGGGAACGTGGTCAGACAAACTTCACCTCTTGTCACACAGAGTTGGTTCTATGGTTGCTGAACAGATTCATTAGCACCCAGAATAGCAGTACCTCAACAGAACCTCTGTTTTATAGAAATAATTTATTACAGCCTCTATTAGTACAAAAATCTACAAGCCAGTTATTTTAGTCCAGTTTCCCTTTTCCCCTCCAATAGAAAATACCAAAAGAGGAAAAATTCTTGTAAAACCCAAGTCCGTTACTGTGTGGGAAACAGCAGAACTCTTATCAACTGGTATCTTCCTCACAACACACAAAGATGTGATAAACATCTCACAAAGTATTTCTCAACTATTACTATACAACGGTGTCCCTAAACAAAATAGTTAGTGGGACAGTTAGGACATTTTGGAGACAAAGCATTTTTTTGGATGAGTTCCTGCCACATATTTAGATGCCACTGGTAACCAAAGCAATCCTTCCTATGAGTATTACTGTAAAGTTATTTTAATCTCGGGACAAATTAGAAGCAAAACTCGGAGCTTATATTTTTTTCATTCTCACCACAAAAATTAAAAATATTAATTTAAAAATGTACAAATCAAAACCATGGAATTTGCTCAGTGTATTCTGGATCGCTTGACTCCGCTCATGTCTCCCAGTGCTTTTCTTTTCTGGGATACTCCAGTTCCAAGTTCCATGTTTTTCTGAAGGTAAGATTCAGCTTCCGGCAGGCAGTAGGACTCCATTGGGGGAGCTGGATCCTTCAATAGAGGAAGAGAGAGGGGGGGAAAAAAAAAAAAAAAAGTGGTTTAGTCTTTAGTTCAAGTCTTTGTTTAGCTCAAGAAGCTTCTGAGAAGAAACAGCTCGGTTTTCTAAAATTGAAAACAACAAAATGAACACTGCACACCTGCATTTTGAATGCGTTTTGCAAACTCCCTACCCTGCAAGAGATCCCACTGCCAGCACGAGAACAAGTCATGTTACAGCAATTAAAATTTGAGGCCACAGATCGAAATACTCAGCATAGGCCCTTGTGGCCAGAATTCCTGGCAAAGGAGGCATATGACCAGTAAAGCAGCTGTCCCTTTCCGAGGCTTCAGGTGGCTGGGGTTGTTGGAGGTGTGGGGCCTGCCCCATCCGCCTGTGGGGTGGGTGAAGAACACCCCTGAGAGCGCCCTGGGGCATGCACACCTGGATGAGGTAGTCAGCGATGTACTCCGGTTTCAGGCAGTTCACTCCTTGGGCTGCTGCCTCTGCTACGTTAACCCTGCTGTCATCCGGCTTCAGCTTACTGAAGTCAGCAAAGAGATGAGTTGCTTCTTTAAAGAGAGACACAGAATGACCAGAAAACACCTACAGATTAAAACAGGACAGACAAAAACGAGTTCATTTTTGTACTTCTTCCAAGACAAATGCAGTTCATGACCTATAATTTCACTCAAACTAACTAGCAAAGCAATGGGAAATAAAATACCATTTACAGCTGCATTCCGTACCATCACGTACCTTTCAAGAAGGGTGATCCTTCTCATCGGAGCAGGGCACAGAATTTCTATCTTCAGTTCCCACCAGCACTACTGACTTGTGTGACCTCAGACAAGCTGCCCTGTCTGACCACATGCAAAATGGAAGATGACATAGCTTTTTCCTCCCACCCTTTGACCATGTCTCAGCTATCCTGTGTTAGCAATTTTGTTGGTTAAGATGTTTTACTTACATGGAAAATGCCCAGCACAGAGTTTAAGAGAAAGAAAAAAAAAAAAAAAAGAAAACCAAAACCCACACACATACGTGTCTTTAATTTTTTTTTTTCTTTTCAAAGAACTACATACTTTTGCTCCTCCTGACTGAAGAAGGCGCCTGAATCCCGATTCCTTGGTTTGGTCAACATTCAGGATCACTTTCCAGCCACTGAAAGCTCCCTAGATAAAAGACCAATTTAGTCAAAAGTACGTTGGTACTAAAAAAGTACAAAGACTTAATGGATCTATAATTTGCCCTTTTTGTGAATATCCATCAGATGAAGACTTGCTATCACCTAGTTTTGTCTTTAAGTGTAAACGGCAGAAAAAAACCCCACGCAACATACAACTACTGGGCTAACACCATACAGTCAGGCAGCTTACCACCAAGCCCTTTCACCTGCATAGCAAGATGGGCAAATTGATCTACAAAAAGACCCTTGGCAATGAATATTTTTCCAGAACACAAGACATTAATCTACAGAAACACATCTTAAGAAAAACAGTTACTTGGAAAAAACATTTCCCCCCTACCCCATGCACTACATTATCTACTCAGTTACAGTAACAGCATGTAGGGCCAACTGGTTGCCTCCTACAAACACTTACTCTGGTTTCCAAGTAGGCAAGGGGTACAGAGGGTTTGTTACAAGCATTCATTTAAAAAGGCTATTGTAATTTACATGCTACTCAAGAGTTATCTTGATGCAACTGAAACATCAGAGGTATTTCTACTTTTTGATGAATACTCAATTGCAACGCCTGATTTGAGAGGAGTTAAAAGGCTTTGGGCAGCCCAATTCCCACTTTCAAAAAATCTCACTGAAAGACTATGGAACTTGCACTGTAAAAATCACAGAAGGTGCTTTAGGAAAGGTGCAAACTTGTGCCATGTTTGAAGCACAACACTATGCTCACTGCTAGAGCTATAAAAACGCTGTCCAGAGAGCTGTATTCACCTATATGGCACAGCACAGGATTAGTAACTGTTACTGCCAGTACCAGTTGTGGTTTCCTAGTAAAGCAGAGTTAGGTTAGCTCCCCAGTCAGAGATCTGAAGTGTAAACATCATCTTCATGGCCAAGGGACATCTACATATGAAAGTAGCCACATGCCAACTTTGCAAAAAGTGAACAATGGTTCAAAAGGAGATTATGCCTTTTAATATGCCAGCACTAAAAGTTTTTTTAAAACAAAATTACTTAACTAGAATATACTCAGCTAAGCCATTTTGTTAATAACAAGGCAGATTACCTTTCCCTGCCAGTTAAGTTTCTGAGTTTCTTGGTGACAATCCCTGTCCTGTCCACCCACACTGTATAACTTACATGAGTATCTAAATACCTCAACAATACCATACCTCAACAATACCAGTTTCTTGCCTCCCTTTATGAATTTTTTTCCTCCACCTCATGGCTGCAAGTGCTAGTTTCTTCTGGTTTACATTGATTCCAGGCAAAACATTCAGTATGGAATTACTTCCCCACTCATAATCTTCTTCCTAGAACAATCATAAGCTTGAATTACAAAGCAGTCCTGCCAACTTTACCAGCAGAAAAGTTAAATTACCCCCCCCCCCCCCCCAAAAAAAAAAAATCCCACCCAAAAAACCCCCAGAACAAATCCCAACTCACTCTAGCTTTATATATTTATCTGGCCAAAACAGCTCTAGTTAAAATTAGAGATATGGCTCTTAATTGCACATATGTATCTAAATCAACTCATGTTCTCTGTGACATCAAGTCACATTGTAGGCAACCAGATTTCTCTTGCAATGGAATTCAACAGCAGGGCAAAGCAACTCACTACTCTGGACACCATCGACTCTACATGTCTGCAGTGTCTTCCAAAACAATGACATGAACCAGTCTATAGGCATTATTTTAAAAGTTAGCCTGGTCAACATAAAAGAACTGCTAGACCCAGGAGAAGAGTGGAATAATGGTTAGGGGGGTGAGGAGTTGGGAGAGAATGTTCAAAAATGTTTATGTACGTGGTTACAGAGATGGATCACTTAAAACCATTATATTCATTTATTGAAAGGATCAGGATTTAATTCCTGGTGTAACAAGATCAACATAACTTTAGCTGATACCAATGAGAATTTACCAGAAGGTACTCAAGCTTCAGTTTTCAGATCTAACTAGAAAAATATAGGTATTTTATTTGTCCTATACCAGCAGTTTGGTCCAGGACTAGTTTTCAGAGAGAAGTTTGTAAAAAATTTCTCAGACTTTGGATCCTCTAAAACTCTCAAGGCTTGTGCACCCCAACCTGCTAATTGCTTTTGAGAGATTAAGTCCTTTCCTAGTAGTGCAAAATAAAAAGAAATGAGAAAAAGTGCAACACACGCATTTCTCAATAATAAGGTCACATGCCTGAACAAAGCAGCCAGCTCCTCTACATGCCTCCAGGTAGGAACGATGAAGCACCCACTTTCCAGCTGCCATCGAAGCCAAGAATTTTTCATTTCGAAGAGGATGTCCCACAACAATGTGTGTGCAACTGGGATCAAAGCACTGTTTCTCAAGTACTATTCCACCTTGGAAGTGAGGAATTAATTTGTTCAAAATATTTAAGGGTCATGCTGTACCACAGAAAGAATCAACTCAAAGTGAGAATTATCTGAATTCTGATAAAAATACACTTAACTCAAATTTACATTGAAAATATTATCATTGAAGTGACGTGGGCAGAAGCTAGCAAGAAAGGAGAAGCAGCCAGGAAAGAGTGGCTCTGATAAAAATAAAGTACCGCTGTAACACAGACAGGAATGAGAGAGACACCAGAGGACAGCAGTCCTGGGCACTCCCAGCAGCAAAGAATGAGGCCATTGTGGAGACAGCTAGAAGAAACTGCCAGAAGACAAACCCGTTGCTGTTGTATAGCAAAGCTGCTCACTCACATAATAGTAATATATTCAAAGAATCGCTCACAAGCGCAGAAAGCCATAAATTTGAGACCTCAAATCTGATGAGTCATTAACAGAAGCCCTTTCTTTTCCCCAATGAGCCACAGCTGACCAGCTTACAGACCCATACTATTCTTTGCATTTTACAAATATCTGGTACCTAATTCCTCAATCAGATGGCAGTAATCAAATCTTTCTTGAGGATTAAGAGAAGACAGCTGAAATTTACGGTGTTTTTCTGGTTCTTCATCAGCCTTCTCATCTTCTGTAACAGCCTGGAAATACAGTAACAGATTTTGAAAATATGACAGAGAGATTAGGTTGACAGCTGACTATTTCTCTGCCAAACATTCTGGGTTATTTTTATATTAAGTTTTCTTTTTAGCCAGGAAAAGCAGAACCAAACCTGCCAATCACTTGACAAAAGCTTGGGTCTTATCAAATCAACATTAGGCTCCTGATTAACATCCTCTTGGTTCCCCCTTTCTTCAGGGCACAACTGAACCAATCTGTCATAAAAACTAACCCTCCATTCATATCCACTGAATGCCAAGATGAACAAATGAAGAAATCATCATCCATCTATCACACTGCCTCATTCATTCAGAGTTTCTCTAACTTCTATGCATTTCCACCACAGCCTATTTACTAACATGACATGTCATGCCTCTGAAGACATATAGCTGCTGAAAGTTTCAGCATCAAGAAATACACTGTGGGCAAAAGGCTAAGCCCATTTTCCTAGCCCCTTCCAATTTCACTATAACAAAGCAGAATTTTAAACCAGATTTTTGGCAGAAAAACAATTTTCAGTTTGTACCTAAACATAAATTCCAGATACCACCAAGGAAACAACAGTCTACACTTTTTTTCCATCATCCCAACATGGCTGGAGGAGTTCTGTGTAACACACATAGTAACTCTCCACTCCAAAGCCCACCTCAGCATTCCAGCAGGAACTAATGGGACAAAAAAGCTTTATTTGTTCAAAACAAACATTATTTGTTCAAAATATCAAGGAAAGGAGGAAAAAGAACTGCATGAAAGTAATCCAATATTTTAAATGCAGATATTCACCTATTTTATATTTACTGTCAAGTTCAAAAGTTCTTGAAGTGTCAGTACCTCTCAGAACACAAATCATCATAAACATTTCTTCACATGACAAACCTTGTCTTTGGGCTGTGGTGCCACAGGAGGGTTAGCCAGTGGGAAAGCAATGCTGGGGGCCTGCGGAGTGGGGATCAAGTGTTCTTTAATTGGTGTTTCAGGATCTCTACATATAGGATTTTTCAGACCCTCAGTCAAATCTCCATCCCCAGACTCAGGAACAGCTGTGAAAGTAAAATGTTTTTGCATGACTTGTCTTTGGCTGAATATAATTACGGATAAAGTTTACGGATCGCAGAAGGATAAAACACAACTGCTGCTACAACACGCACAGTTACATTTCACCATTGCCTCTCTTACAGATGCTCTTCCTTATACCACAAACCACCAACTGCAATATACAGACTCACATGCCTGGATGCCTTGTTTAAAAGAAAAAGAAAAACCTCAAATGGGCTAATTTCTTTGGCTAAACTGCACTGACTCAGTTGAACCAAAAATCAATTGAACGCATTTAGCTAATTTCCTTCAACCTCCTCTAGAACAGGGTCAGTTTTCACAAAGACTGTTGCCACAAGCAGAAACTCTGTAAGTAGACTGAGGGAAGGAGTCGGGGGCAGGAGGGAGGTAGTGGGGAGAGAGAAATAAAGGATTCCACCATCTCTCAGGAGGCAGGAATGGGAAGAAAGCAAAAACAGATGAAAAAAAGGTATGTTGCTTCCTTAGTCCTAGCAGTAGACTGACAACTTCAAAAAGAACAGGCAAGATAAATACAGTATGCTTGCTGAACCCTGACCTAAGCATGTCCATCAGCAGCTCTGATATCTGTTTTTTGGGCTCATGGGTATCTTCTTCCTATATCTCCATTCTTCACCTATGAATATTTCCACTATAATTAAAAAGATTCTGCTACTGGTATTCCATTTGAATTCCACTATACTCACCTGAACTGTTAACCTGGAAATAAGCTGTGGTTCCAAATAAAAATTTGGAAGATTTCCTAAATAATCTGCTAAAAAGTCTGCATCAACTTTAAGACAGGTGCCACCTTGGTGTTTGACCACAAATGGCAAATGGATAGGAAAGCTTCTCTTTAAAAAACAGTAACACTTAATGGAGCTTTTGCATGACTTGTCTTTGGCTGAATATAATTATGGATAAAGACGTAAAATTGTATTTTTGGCATTCAAGAAATGCCAACAATGTTCACCTTTTTTTTTTAAACGGAGAATTCAAACACTACTGTATTTCAGAAGTCTTAAAGATCAAATGGATGCTGTAGCAAAGAACAAGGATATTGTGCATCTGATTTTACCTGTACCAGCAATCTCTGCACCAGCTAAAGGTCCTTTGAAGGCAGACTCATCCGTGTTCTTATTGATGTTACTCTGACCTTGCTCAGTGTACTGGGAAGGACTATTAGGCCACTGGAAGTTGCTGACAAGTCTTGCTCTTTCCTCCCTCGCAGTAGGATCGTCCCAGATGATCTGCTCACTCTGGGATGGCTCTGTGTTTATATCTGCGAGTGCCTGACGGGATTGCCTAAGGAAAAAAGTACAGATACCTTACGTTCATTTATTTTACAGAAGACTACCATACTAGAAGGCAATGTGTTAATGATCACATCAACTGTGCCATCCAAGTGACCTGATTATTAGGAAGCACGGCTAGGAAAGGAGAAAATTTCAGCATAAAAGCAACTCCAGCAGCCTGGCTTTGTGGCCCTAAGCATGAGCATGGCTGAAAAAAGGCAACCAAAGTATTAGTAGATGTTCTTATTATGTGTCATATTGATAAATTATTCCAAAAATCAGTGTACTGTACTCTTTACTGAACCTATTAATTTGTAAATAAACACCAAGCTAAAGGAATAATTTTGCAAGGTTTCCATCACTTTCTCACTGCAGCCTAGCATTATTAGAGCTCAAATCCTATTCTCTGTTTAGAGAGAAAAGAAAAAGAAAAAGACAAGAAACATTCATAGAGGTGCTTTGCAGGAATACCTACTACTTGCATATGACCTATGTACTGAAATACTGCAGCAATGGTTTCTTCAAAATCTGTAAGAACACTAACTAATCTGAAGAGAAAGAAAAGAAATCAGTTGGCATAATTCAATTCAAAAGCAATCATACTATTTTATGATTTTTTTGAAAAACAAAAAGATACCCACTATGGATTAAGATAACATTCATTCTGACTTTATCTAGCATGTCCAGTTAAAGATTCTGAATTGCAAGAGAGGCAACTTAAGTACATCAGCAGAGAAAGACAATACATCTGAAAACCCTGGAGACCTATTAATGTTTCGATGACTGTCTAAGTATGCACAGGGAGGACAAAACAAGATACTGTGAAACACAAATCAATACCTTAGAGCTTCCAAGACCCTGCTGCGGCCATTTCGCACAGACCGTGTGCTATCAGGAGTGGTTGGAGAACCATCAAAACTGTTCCTTGAAAGGGAACCTCTTTGCCCTTGTGGTTTCACTAGCGATGTGGCAGACATGATCTCCTGCAGCTGCCTTTGGAAGTTCTCCCTCATTTCTAGTGCTTGGGTTAAAACTTAAGAGAAGAAAGAAAACTCACAAGATCAAAACTATTATATTGTAACAAGTGAAAAGTAACCGCAATTCCAGTCAACTTCCCCACCGTGCATGAGAACAAAAGCAATACATTAAGAAGAGGAAAAGATATCTGGCAAAAAATATCTAGAAAAACCATACATGCCCTGGAGTCACCTATTCCTAGACACAAGTAGAAATCTCCATTTCGCTCGCTTCTGAATTCGTTCGCATGATCTAACTTATATCCACAATTCTCCTGTAACACATTTATTTACGTAACAAAAAAGGTATACTCTAAACCAGTGATTTGTCATGTTAAAGACAAACTTCAGCGTTTTAAAAACAAAGAAACAGCAATTAAGTAATTTGCAATGGTTGATCATGATTTTCTCATGGGCTGTCAGTCTTTTCAATAGAGAGCAACACCATTCCCTCACATCCAGCAACAGTAAGGGCTAGCTGTACTTGACCGGTATACAAATTAGTACCTAAAGCTTAAGAACTTAATCTGGAAGCTTTAGGTACTAATTTGTATACCGGTCAAGTACATTCAGCACCTGAAACTGTAAAAGGCTTATACTGACAGTTTGATGTTCCACACTATTCTAAAAGCAATGATTTACATTCACCTCCTTTGGATTCACTTGTTACAATTTGTTCTTCCCCTGTAGTGACCGTTTCCTTTATTTGGTCAGTAGTTACATCATCTTCAGCATCATCTTCATCCACTGGAATAATCTAAAAACAATGAAGAAAAGTAGAATTCTCAAACACCAAAATGTTTTGCTTTTGACCCATGTTCAACACGTATAAATTCTGAAGATTATTAATCTTGCCTTAGAGTAAATCTAACCTTTATGCTACCGCAATGACAATGAAACAGTGAATAGCAGCATCAATGACAACACCTATTCTGCAGTCTAAATGTCTACTTAGGCAAGTTCACACCTTGGATCTTGTTACCTACAAAAGGCGGCAAAGACTGGACCTACATTTCAAATTTGGAAAGCACATCTAATCCTGAAATGCCTGTGTTTCCCTCCATCACCCTAAAAGAGGATATTACAAATGCAGAAAAACCTTAGGGAATATCTGCAATAGCTACAATTAATTACTAGCTAAAGCTGATTCAGGGCATCACTGAATAAGCATCAACTTTTTTTATTAATATGGTAATATAACAATTAGTTAACCAAATCCAAATCGCTTCATAGAACATGAACTCATATCACACATTATACCTCATTTTCCTCTGCTGGTTTTCCAGTTGATGGAAGTTTACTGGAGGAGGAGAGCCTGACATCTTGTACTGCACTGATGTCCAGGCTCATTTTGGGATTGTAAGTGTGAGGAAAGAGAGATTCAGGAAGCCGCTTATATTCTCGGGCACTCTGTAATAACATCAGTTAACATAAGAAAGATGAGAAACTGATTTGAGATAAAAGGGAAATCCCACATCTAAACATAGGGAAAGTATAACAAGAACACCACCGAAAGTAGTACTTTACACAAGAGAGCAATGTGGCTCTCATTCTGGGAAACATGTAGCAGAAATGTTCAATGGAAGAGAATTTCTTTTCTCCTCACAAAGAACAAGGTAAAAGTACATCAGTGAAAACTGATCGGTCAATTTATAAATGCAAAGCAGGATGCAAAACATCAGTTCCTATATATGTTCAATATAAATTCAAACAGAAAATCAACGGCCATATAACTGGTTTTAAAACTCCATTTCCCTTCAGTTCTAGTAAGGGAACAAAGCGAGCTCCATACCTCTAAAAGCCAGTGTTCAGAAACAATATGTATACCCCGTTCTTTAACGGATTTGTACTCCTTATTGTTGTCATTTTGTCCTCCCTTGTAGATGAAGTGTGTTACTGTTTCATCAAAGCACCACCTAGAAAAGAAAACAAAATACAACTTGAAGATATCATTTCCTATCAGAAAGTATTAGAAATCCATCCCAGAAATTGTTCTATCCCTTATTCATGTTAAAATATTGTTTTGCCCATTTTGTTATGCCTAAATAAACAATTTTTTTCATCAAAAAAAGAAAGCATTCAGTTTCAGGATAGAACAATTCCAGTGTCTGAAAGCATTCCTGAAGTAAACAAAACTAAATCTGATAAACATATAGGAGAGGAGGGGTTTTGCTTTAGTTTTTCTGTTTTGTTTTTATTTAAGTAAGTGGAGTTTCAAAACAGTTTCTGAAAAGAACTGGTGACCAAGCATGAGAGAGCTTTTTCTTTTATTGGCATATTGAGCTGCAAGTGAAATACTGATCCTTGAAGCTCAAAATAAACAAAATGCAGGATTCTAACATTTAAACCAATAAAAACTAGTATCTGCTATCTAACACAAATGTCTTCAGCGTTTCTAAGCTAGTACCAAACATAAGGGCAACTTGCTCCTCCACACTGTGAATGCTAAGTCAGTAACAAAATATATAAATCAGATTTAGTGGGAGCAGAATTCTGCCTTAAATCACAAAGGTTAGTTTTTGTTTTCTCTTCGTGACAACCTATTTTTCCTAAGCTTTTCTAAGCACACTAACTTAGCCATGTTTGCAATCTGTAAAATAATTAGTTTTGAGCCAGGGAGAAACACACACACAAATGAATTCAAATCAGATTCAAAATATTAAAAATATAAAATAAAATATAAAGCAAATTTTAAACTACCCAAAAGCTAAAAATATTCTATAGTTTTCTTCAAAAAAAGAAGAGAAGAAAAAGTAAAGTTTTCTGCAATTCGGGAATACTTCAGCACAACCAGTCTTTCCAAGACAGGCTTATCAAGAACACAGAGACCGGTGAGGCAGTATGGGGAAGATGGCCTTATTTCACATTAGAAGTGGATGGCCTTGTTTTGCAATAGAAATTTTTTAAGGTGGTGAAATCTAATGTTTAGCTATAGCAAAAGGTCATACAGATAAGCGTATTAGAATGCCAAGGCTCATATTTATTAGACATCACATCAATGCAGAAACATAGAAGCTGTTTGTATCCGTTGATACCTGTAGTCTGCCCCAAGAGAAGCTGCTACTGCATTCAGTTCACTTTGCTTCTTACTAAGTTTTTTACTAACATATATAACAACATCAGCTAGAGGCTTGGACTCTTCTTCCTGTTCAAGCAGCAGGGAAAAAACAGGAGTCATGTTTGGAAGGTTTCTGTATCAATAACAACAGTACTTTAATATTTAGTGTCGCATGTAAAATACACAATAACAACAAAACTAAGATAAACGTATTTTCTCTATTTTAGCTACCCCAAACACCATGGACAAAATGCAGCACTATTATCATTCTGTGTACTAAGAATCTAAAGACAAAAGATTCAATCTCAGCCAGTCTCCCTGAACATATTCTGCTCCTTCCATCACAGACTGAGCACTTCCTGAACACTGAAATTAGGGAGTTATCAAACCTGATGCTGCAGAAGTATTTCACTGTACTGGAGTGAAAAATATTAAGAAAAAGGAGTTACAAAATAAGAAGTGACAGCCTTCCCTTGCTGCAGGCCATTAGCTTTCTTGCCCCTCCTCTACAGTAAACAGTGTATTAACATGGCAAGCAATACATAAATGCTTCCTTTCCTCCTACATCTTTTTCTGTTTTCTCTCACTGAGGTACATTAGACTGAAGAGGCACAAGAAAGGATTAACATAACGTGTCTTTATAAGGGGGTAAGCAACTGATCACATCTTGCGCCTCCTAGTAAGCAGAAGAGCAGCACCTTACAGAGGAATATAGGAAAAGAAGACACAAGCGTTAAAAAAGAGCTCCTAACTTCAGTCCAATACAAAATATTTAATCTTGTTCACCTGGAGCCTAGGGTTTTCTTAAGTGTGATGAAATCCTCTCATTCCAATACTACAAAGTCTAAATTGGTACATATTTATACGCCATGTTACTCAGCAACTGCTTAATACTCAAGATAGTAGTACAAACAGTAGAAAAAGGTTTTAAAATTCTTTGCCTTCCAGGAGGAAACTCTTCTATCTTACCTTCCTTTCACTGTCATTGAAGAATGCATATCATATGGATTTCTACTCAAATAGACCACAAAGCACAATTCACAGACTCCTTTGTAACTTAAATCACAGATGTGGCATTTTCTTAATTAAGGCTATGCTCCAGAAACTCAAAAGCAAAATTTCCTACCACTTCTGGCTGTGCAGTGGTCAACTGAGGGCTGGCAGTAAGAGCTGCTGTATGCCTTGTGCTGTTTACCAGTGCCAATTTCAAGTTTCTGCCAATGACTTCAGAGAGAGGTGTACTCGGTTTCCTGGTTTTTTGATCAGGACCTCCAGGAGTTTCCAAAGCTGCCAGAGCATCCTACCAAAAAAGAAGCAACTGACTGACTTTCACGAACACATTACAAAATTCTCACCCAAGAGCAAGTTTCGCAAATATAGTCTGTAGTAAGATTTCACACTCCTAAACCAGGACGGTGTACTACCGTAGCAGCTAGCAAGTGCAACTGTAGTACCATTGCACAAAAGCAGTGCAAGACAACCCCAATCATAGAGTCTGCATAAGCAAAACAGAAAGAAGATTATTAATCTCTCTTTTCACTGCCACCAATGAAAACTGCCCTCAGTGGAAAAGCCAGTGGCCAAACACAGGCATTGCTAATCCCAGCCAATTACTTTAATTTACTAATGCCTCCCTCCACAAGAGTTGCATATGAGTATGCGATTCTATCTGCACCTTTAACACACCAAGTTTCCTACTGCCCTTTTTTAAAAAAAGACAAATTTTGGTCCAGAATATCTTGCTTCTGAAAATTATCAGTGGTGAACTATTAGATTTCAAGAAGGAGAGTACTCATGGTTTGGGTTGGAAGGGACCTTAAAGACCATCTAGTCCAACCCCCCCGCCATGGGCAGGGACACCTTCCACTAGACCAGGTTGCTCAAAGCCCCATCCAACCTGGCCTTGAACACTTCCAGGGATGGGGCATCCACAACTTCTCTGGGCAACCTGTTCCAGTGTCTCACCACCCTGACAGTAAAGAATTGCTTCCTAATATCTAATCTAAATCTACCGTCTTTCAGTTTAAAACCATTACCCCTCATCCTATCACTACACTCCCTGATTAAGAATCCCTCCCCATCTTTTCTGTAGGCTCCCTTTAAGTACTGGAAAGCCGCTGTAAGATCTCCTTGGAGCCTTCTCTTCATGAAGCAGAACTAACTAAAGAGAACGCTAGATTCTTCTGGTTTTGTAATATACGTTTTGTTCTATTGTGGGCAGAGGGGTTAAAAAAACCACTACAAAACAACCAACCCACAAATAACCCCCCCAAAAAACCCAACAACTTTGCAGGAATTCAGTGCATTCATCTTTCAGTTAAGGCCTCAAAAGTGAAAAACAAACCTGAAGCCTTCCAAAGTACACTTGAGTCATTCAAGACCTATTCCAGACTCCCTAAGTGTCATGGGTTTCTTTGTTCTGTTTTAAGACTACTAGTTTTTCTAGCCTCTTGTGGCCTTCAGAAGGAGACAGCGAACCCAAAACCCCAATGCATTTTTCAATTTGCAGTAACAGTTTTGCAATTGCTATAAAGCTATTACATTAAAACATCTCATTAAAGTAGCATTTCATCAAAAAACAAGCAAACACTTGTTTCCAAATATCTGGAGCAATTATAAGCCTTCTTGTTACATTTCTCAGTCTTTAGATTTAAAGACCACAGACTGTGTGCCATGTAAGGTGTAGAACACATGAGCATATGATGCAATAAACATAAAGGAGCTTTGTTAAGGGTATCTACTAGTCAATAAATTTAGTCCACAGGTCATTAACTAGAAATATATATAAACAAACAGAGACAGTTTTCCTGACTTTACTCAAAATGGAAAGTCTGTATGTTAACAGCATAAAAAGGGGTGAGCACAGGTTTCTGTGCTGTATTTAAGTTTATGCACATCTTTAACGCTACTGGCTCTACAGACTGAAAAATTTGCAAAGATAATCACCTTTACATCAAAAGAAGGCTTGAATAACTTGTCTTTGGAAAGAAATTTTGAAGGCGTATCAAGATGTAAAGACGGTTCTTTCTGTGGCAGCTCCCGTTGCACAAGAGGGGTTGTCTTCTTTCCAATATGATGAGAGATTACAGCTTGGAAAGCTTTACTCTGGAACCTGTTGATATCAAGAGGGGTCACAGCTGTTTTTTTTCCAGCTTCAAGGAGGTAAGCAGACTGTTCTGAATCAGGAGATTTAACAGTTGTTGCTGTCTTGCTAAGCTGAGTAATGGAACTCTCCTTGTCTTTAAAAGAAACAAAGAAAACATAAGCAAGCAATCTGATTTTTCTTTTGAACACAGATCTCACATACACTCTTATTTAAACAACTGCAAGTTCATTTGACCTTCCTTTCCCTAAAAAAATAATCCATATCCCCCCCCAATAAATGCTCTAAAGTGACAATTATATTTTAAAAGCCAGTATCTTAAGTGTTTCTTCCAGTTAACTAGTTAGTTTGAACTGAGCTTGACCCTAAGCGTCTAAAAAATAGCGAGCAACAGCTGGCCCACTCACATTATTTGCAGTTCCACACATACATCATACAACAACTATCAAAATAGAAATCCAAGAAAAAGATGTAATACACAACAAATCGTTCCCTTTTAACATTAGAGGTAACTCCTCCTCCCTGGCTCCTTACTTTCCATGCAACGCAAAATTTCTTTCGTATTCATGACTGAATCACACCTCTTTAGGCCATTATATACACTTCCAGTCCCTTATGCCTTTGGATTAATAGGACCAAGGTTTAGCCAGGAATAAACCCTTAAAGCTTATCCATCATAAATACTTCCAGATAAGCACAAAGAGACTAGTACAAGAATTGCTTTTACATTTTACTGCTCATTTCCCCTGCCCTCCCACTTTTCCTTAGAATGTAATACACAGGTAAGACATGCCTATGCCAACAACATACCTTTTGTCCTCTGACTTAAGTGACCCATATAATTAATTCACAAGGGCACTGGTAAAACAGGTCTGCTAACATTCAGTATTAAATCACTGTAGTCTGCATCTTAATTAGGAACAAATATTGCCAAATAAAAGGTGTGAAATAACTGGAAAAGGAGCAGAAGCATCAGAAGATGAAGTAGGCATGAAGGACTGAACAGAGGGGCATCATGTCATTGCAGATCAACAAGTATGAAGTTCTAAGCTGGTCATATCAAATTCCCACGCAGTCTGCAGAGCAACAGATGTGTCAGAAAGGACAAAGCTGAGACACTGAGCTCGATTCCCAACTGACTGATAACCACAAGACTCCACTAGCTCCAAGAGACTTGCAGCAAACACAGTATTGTTTCTATAATCATGACTCAACAGCAGGAAAAAGAAATATGGAAAAAATACTTGGAAAAGTACCCTTTAGCTCTAATACTTTGAAGGTGTTAGGAAAAAAATTTCATCATACCTGCCTTCTTTATAATGAACAAACAGTACAATGACGCAATCATATTCCCTAACTTGCTAATAACCAACCTTCAGCCTCTGCATTTTCAACCAAGAACTTGCTTTCATCTGCTCTCTTTCCTGTCCTTGCAGACTGCAAAAGCCAAGCTACAGTGACTGCCGGCAAATTCCACTTCTTTGCAGCTTCATACTTGGAACCATCCGGTTGTCTCACCACAAGATGGGTACTGGCAAACATTCCCTTTTTTGCATTGGCTTTCCGCACAAAGAATTCTTGGACTCTAAAATTAGATTAATAAAACATTAATTTAGTCATAAACAATCAACCTAGGACACATTTATACTACTATAAAATGCATTCAAGCAGCAGAAAAACACCCAGTAGAATTATCTAAGGCCATCCACTTTACAGTTTACAGCCTAACCTACACCTACAAGCAAAAAAAAAAAACAACCCCACAACAAAACAAACACAAAACATAATGTTTCTCATACTCCAGAAGTCTTCACATATCCCATTTCTAAATCATACACTGGGCCTAGCATTATTCTGCAAGATTAATGGGGCAGGATGGATTCCTTTCTGGAGCTAACAAGCACCGTTTCCAAATGAACAATAGTTTTCTTTATATTAGTTTTTCTCTTATCATCAAGGACACAATCTTCTAAGAAGACAGCAGGACTGAGAACTCACCAGCAAAGAATTTAGTTCAAACAGACTACAAATCAGATCGAATGATACTCTAAACTATACAATTTTGCCACTTCATGACTAGACATGTTTTTCTTAATGTTTTTCAAAGATCCTGATGAATTGGGAGCAAATAATTCATCATCCCAGCTCCCAAGAAATGGTGTGCTATCACTGGTTATGAGACTACCCAGACAGTACTGAAGAAGAGGAACAATGGTCCACTCCTGGACAACTAAAGAGCAACTCAGAAGGCCTGACATGTGAAAAACGGACTTTTTTTTTTTTTCTCTCTTCTAGAGCAGAGCAAAAAGTTACTGAGACCCAGTCATTAGGAAATATGAGACTGAGCATATTCTGGTATAAATTAGGCTGTGTGAATACTGACTAAATTTCTCTAAAGGAGAGGAAAATAAAAGAACTATATAATACCACCTCACTGCTTCAGCACCAGGTTTTGTAAATGAACAGAATCCAAAAGAGCTTTAACCCTAATATTTATTACTCCTGTAAAAAAAGAAACGAAATGCATAATGGATTTCATCACGCTGGCTGTCTAAGAACAAGAAGAAACAGTGACAGGAGACATACCTTGCTCCGAGCAGTCCTGCCAGATAAACCAGGGAGTCTCTCTCTGCACCAGTGAACTGGCTAAAAGAAAGAACACAGTCTTCCAGAGGGGTGACTCCTTCCATTACTGGGACTGGTGTGAAAAGTGGATTGGACTGGGGATCTAAAAGCAGCTGCTGTTCCACACATGTTATCTTAAAAGGTGAAAGAGAGAACAATGCAAATTAAGCCAAATAGCAACAAACCCAACAATATTTCAGCAACTGTACGATAGCATTTGTGGAGTCAACAAGAAGAAATCCTGCTTCCATCATTACATCCGAGACAAATTATTTCCCATTGAATCAGAAAAATTCTTTTCTAGATCATTTTACTTTTGTCAGGTTTGACATACTGAGGCATTATTCAGAACTTTTCAGATACTACTCTTCCAACACTGGAGGTTCCCTTAAAGTAGTTCAAGGTGTGATCTGAGGATCTGTACATATTTACTTCACAGAAAGTTACCTAATACTGAAAAATACTAGCAGCAGTTAGTCTACATCATGTGCCCGCTCTTGGCAAATATGGTTAAGATTTTTTGACTTTGAGCTATAAAGCTGACTTGCTTTTCCACCACAAGTTAAAAAGCTGTAAAAGCATGAAACAAGTAAGCGCAAAAATACCAAATGAAATTATTATTAGTCAACTAGCTCCTTCTACAATTTGTTAGAGAGAATGCTGTTAGACTCTCATATAAGAAGCCTTTGACTCACGACAATGAAGTCCTATTTAGGAAGCCTGTAGAAAATGAAGTGAAACAGATGAAAGATACTTTACAGTTGCAGAGGCTTTAAAGCATGCTTTCATTTAGTACATTTCAAATGAAACGAGGCTAATCTCTCAGTATCTTTCTTACATTTAAGCCATTGACAACTCTGCGTTCTGACAAGACACATTTCTAATATAGATACCTGTTTACTCACAGAACTGAAAGCGTAACTCCCTTACCAGCCACGTATTTGTGACAACATCACCAACGGTTGGCTTCACCGTGCACCCCAATAAAGGTACCACAGCATAGTCTGCAATGGTTCTGCTTTCTGGTGGCAGAATTTTCCCAGCATTCTCCTTTATAATATCTACAATGCAGGACTCATCTTCTTCACCAAAACCCAAAATAAGAAATCTCTTTCTGACAAATAAGCCTCCTTCAACCAGTGCAGAAGACTCTCTCAAGGAATTATTAGAGACAGAAGATTGACTCTCTCCTTGAACAGTCAAGTGAGTAACATCACTGAAGGTTCTGGATGTTAATTTTTCAACTTCATCTGAAAAGGGGGGGGAAAAAAAATACAATCAACCATAGTAATTGATTGACAAGAACATCAAAGACAAAATAGTTTCATGACGAAATGACAATACTGTTTTCAGCCAGATTTCAGTTAAAAACTGCTCTATATAGGCTTGTTTAAATTTGATTTCTAAAACACAATATGGAAGTTAACATACTAGATGTGTCTAGCTTTTCAGTAAGCAAATGCTGCAAAACTCAAAACGCTAATTATGAACAGTTAAACTTTCTATGGTATGCTGAGCCTAGAACATACCTAATGTAGAATCATTATTTACGTATAGAGAGAGGAAGTCATCTTCAGCAGCCTTCTGGTGCTTTGTAACATTCACAGCTTCTTTCTTCAAGAGACTGTTATTTTTGGGAAGAATTGACTTCATTCCAGGTTGCTCCAAAATTGGGTTCTCTAACAGCTGGTAGTTTAGAGGGATGTATTTCTCCACTGGATGCAGATAACCTTTCTTAAATGACTCCAACAACCATTTTGGTGTCACTACATGAGGCCTATAAAATACAGTGTTACACAAAGAAGTTACAGCAGGTTTCAGAACTGTGATTCTTCTTTTCTGCTCCACAAATACTAGTATATACACACATCTGAAGTTTGTAATTCCAACACTAAGCAAGCTTTGGGCACTTTACAAACCTCAAGATTTTGTTGGTTTTTTTTTTAATTCTTTCAGTCTGAGAACAAAGAATTTCACACTTATTTTCTATAATGTAAATTATATCTGTCACTGCTGGGTTGCCAAATCCTTCCTCCTCAATATATTAACAAAGACATGTTAACACCTCTTTTCACCAATAAGAATACTTGGTTTTCTATTCACTGAGGTGACTCATGGCTACCCAAAGAACTACAGTATTCAAGAGCACACAAGGATGTACTTATCAATACTAGCTGTAAGTCTTCTCATTTAAGTCAAGAGCTTTTTAGGATTTTCAAATACACGTTTTCCTGTTTACAAGGTGGCAGGAAAAAGAAAAGGTGGAAGTAGACCTTAAGCAATATAGTTATCGTAACCTGTGAGCTGTCTTGTCCAAAAAGTGGTTCAACTCATCAGTATTTTCCCCCAAAATGACATGGGTAACATCTTCATTAAGTTGATCAAATCGAACACCACCACCGCAATTAATAAGCCTTCTCATCTTGTCCAACTTCCTGCCACTGAAGCCACACAGATAGATCTACAAAGGGAACAGAGCAACAAAAAAGGCTTTTAGAAAAAGAAAAAAGTATAAAAGAAAAAAATAAAGCAGGATATTTTGGTATAATTTGTTTTGACTCCTGTAGAACACAGAATCTAGTGGTGTAGCTTCTGAGAGGCAGCAAAAAAGTTAAGCATTTAGAATTGGATTAATTTATCATTGCAAATTAATCTAGCAAAACATCAATATTTACTAATGGAATGAATGCCCAGCCAAAGTCGTACAACCAAAACCACAAAAAAAAACCCCACCCTAAAGCACACACCAGTTCTAGAGCCATTCACAACTGTTTAAATATATATGTCTATAAATATATAATTTTGTATTTATACTACATATTTAATACAATTATACACACACACACATATATGTAGACACACATGCAAGCTACAGCATGTGGACACAAAATAAATCTGGCATTTGCTACTGACCATGGAAACAAAAATTTACTCAAGCAGCAACTGCCAGTGCTTCAACCTAGTTGCTTCCACAGGGTTAAGACTGAACATTTCAAAGTATACATTGTTAAACATACTCGACACCCATCTAACAAATCTTCAGGGGCTTGAAAAGAACTTATATCCAAGTTTTCCAGCTCATCAGGAAGAGGATCCATTCTGCTGCCCATAGCAGAACTACACGCTGTTTCATTAACACCACTCAAAGTGATATTGGAAATGCGGCTGACGTCCGAAAGGGTATGATCTTTAAATAAAATTAAAATTAAAAAAGATGCATTAGTTTTGGCTCATCTCTCTCTGCTGCTTCACTAAACAAGACACAAAATTGCCACATATGATTTCATTGTGCTAGAAGGAAATGTAAAGTCTGAAGAATGAAAAAATACTAGGCAAGCATAACCTTGGTTAAACCAAGGGTTTCATTTACACACAAATTGAGCGTGGTCTTACTAGCAAGAGTGCTTATGCACCTTCTGTTTATTCCCAAATGAATGCCATCTATGAGATAGCAGCCAATGAGACTCCAGTTTTGTGGCCACATATTAGAAATACTTTTAAAAATAGACAGCCATCCCTGTAGTAAAGACAAATCAACAGAAGCTCAAAGAGAGTTACATGCAGTTTCCATATACCTAACTTCAGTTCCCAGTGCTCTGTTGGTAGTGCTAACCCAGTGTTCCTGTTCAGTCATTTCCTGAAGTAGTAGTCAGTAACAGGTGTTTGAAAAGACATACTTAAAACTGGCTGTGCCTTCGTGCTACCATGTTTGCTTACAAAATGCTTTTAACTTTCCTTCTGTTAGTAGCATGGAGAAAGTAAAAACAAATACATGAACGAAAAAAAAAATAATAAAGAATCAGCATTTGTTTTCCCCCAAGAGTGCTGTAATATTTAATTCATAACAGACACTTGTCATAAACTACAAATGTGTGAACACTCCTTCTTTAGGACTTAGAGATATACACCACTGATTCTTAAGCAGACAATCGTATGCCTAATACAAGTTTACTTTTTAAACAATTATTCACATGTTTTAAGTCCACGCATGTTGGAATATTAAATGTGCATAAAAGTAACCTGTTGTGTTTTAAGCATAAGCAGAATCAGAATCCAAACTGTCAAAACAGCATTGCAAAATCAGGTAGCACCCTGCTAATTTCAAACAGTTCTTCCTCCTTACTACAAATGTTTTCTACCTTACTTTAATATATTTTAAAAGGTCTTACTTACTATCGGGCTTGCTGGCATGATTCGTAGGTGTTGATGTACTGGGTGCATTATTCAGTTTTGATCCACCTTCTATTTTATATATTGTCTCATCCTGACAGAAGCCTTTCTCAATGCTGTCAGAAAACCACTGCACAGACACACAGTGCACATTCCATTTTTTGGCACATTCATACTTCTGACCTTTTAAAAGTAAACAAAACAAAAATCACAACTTACTAAAAGGCTAATGCTTCCAACAGTATTGCTGAAAGATGTATAGACATTAAGAAAATTTGAAAATTCAAGTAAGTGATTTCAATGTGCAAGTTGTTATCTTGGACCCTTCTGATAAGCTGCTTATTTTTTCTCCTTTATTTAGAGTAAAAAAATCTCATTGATGGCTAGCTCATGGGTGCAATATGACAGGGTACTAAAAAAAAAAAAAAAAAAAAAATGCTTTAAAGCTTCCAAGCACAGAAAGATAAAAAAAAGTTTAAAAAGTCACAGGGTATTTCCCCATGGGGAAAGGGAGGGTAATTGGTAAAAAAAGAAAACGCTTCCCATTCTTCTCACAATAAAACTACAATCCTTTCATCTTCCCAAAAGGAAAGAAAGGAAGCTTTCATTTTATCTTAGTACGGAGTTCAGAAGGCACAAAGAAAAGACCAGTTAAAAAACATCAGTCCACAACCCAATTTAGATCAGCATATAAATTAAGTCCTACCCAGCTCTCCCAAAAAACTCAAGTTTTTCTTTATTCTTCCATCTCCGCTAGGATCCTCCCTTTTCCCTCCCTTAAACACCATCTGTGTCTCTGTTTTTTTCCCCTCTTTTGTGCTCTTTCTCATGCCTTTAGAGCAAAGTGAGGGTGCCCTGCGTAACCCTTCCCATCAACAGTAACTCCCTAAACAGAAGTAGTAAGAGCAACACTGAAGCAAACACAGAGACAGTTCAAACTCTTATGCTTACACATATTTACACTACTTCAACTCAGGAAGTGAAAACAGTATTTACTCTGTAAGTTCTACCTTTTGGCTCTTGAACTATGAGGTGAGTACATTCATTCATCTTGAGCTGCCCTGTATATTGCCCACCATGTTCAGCAGTGAGACGCTGGACTTCCTTCCTGTCTGAACTACTTAAACCAGTTACGCAAATTGTACAGCCAAGGAACACAGGACAAGTGTAGTCTTCCATGTTAACGTCAGTGTATCTCATTATGCTAAAGGAATGAAAGAAAGAAAAAAAGAAATAAAGTATTTTTTCCTTGCAAGTAAAATCAACCAGAAAAAGAAGTAGTCTGTATCACCATGAGAATTACCAGTCCCCAAAACAAAAAACAGTTTTGTTTTAGTTTTTTATACCTTTGCTGAGATTTATCCCACAGTGTCTTAACCCAAGAGGGAAGCAAAATAGGTTTTTTCAGAGAAGCAGCTACCAAGTATTTCTTGCTTCCAACTTCTCCAGCTATAAGATGAGTTACTGACACATTGAGGTCTCTGTACACACGTCCACCCATCATCTGCACATATTTATGAATTTCTTCCTGAGTGGGGAAAAAAAAAAAATCATAGAAAATTATCAAGAAAAAAGAAAGAACCTACATCACACTCACGTTCACCATGAAAAACAAAACCATGGATTTCAATTGTCCGTGGTTTCTCCTAAAAAACTGTTCAAAAATACAAAATGGATATATATGGAAGCCATAAAAACATCAAATATCATTTCCATTTTATTTGCATTTATGATAAACTGAACATAATACCTACCCTTAATAAAAATACTACAATCATACTGTATGAGTAGAATTTTAAGGATGGTTGACATTTTAGGTAGTATAAATTAGAAATATCGTAATAAATAAAAAGCAAACTTCTAAGATAAACTATTTAAGCCATAGTTGACTGGGTATTGAATCTTTACTATGTAGTTTTGAGTAACCAGAAACAGCATGTTGTCTGCGGCATTACAGCCGTAGACACACTAGCAAGATAAGTGATCCGTCTAATCAGTTAATAAAAATCCCTAAAACATATATTTACTCCCATATTAATACAGCTGAAATCTTGTATGATAACATATGTATACATTTATGTAATATGTACATGCGCATGCATACATACACCACTACATACACATTTATCTACTACATATACTTCTAAGACTCCCTCTTTCCTCCATACAATTCTACATACTATAGACTAGATATATCTAGACACAGGCACAGTTACTTATATATAGTATGACTGCTGCCTTAGTAATGAACCATATGAAACAAATGTCAACGATAATCAGCTAAACAATCCATTGTGTACAATGCATTACCCTAACATCTTTCTCAAGGCTGGTACAGGATACTGTTACATCGGCCATGGTCATATTGTACACAGGATACTCAGCTCTTGGCACACATCGCTGGGACTGCATACAGTACAGGACTACCTGTGGTCCAACAATTCTACAACCAAGCTGCAATAAAATAACAGAAAAAAAAACCCAAAGAAAATTAGCAGAAGGTACACTGGTAGAAGGGAAGACTTTCCTTGTCCCTGAACCCTGAGGAAGGCAGGGCCCTTGGTCTGCCCTCCTCCTCTTGCATCTCCGGGTAGTTGACAGTTTTGCTTTTACTTTCAGCTGCAGATTTTCAGTATAATCCTTGTAGGTTTTCCTGGCCTCAGTAAAAGCAGCACATGCTATAGCTAACATGCCACAGAATTCCAGCTAGCCTGTCTCTGCCTACTGAACAATTCCTTGCAGGTCAACCAAAATCATACTACTCAGGAGGTAAAAAAGTGTGAGAGCCAGCTTAGTGACTCCAGCAGAATGGGAACTAATCACAGTATTTATTTTTCCAAGTCCTTCAAAATAATCCTTATGCTTTGCTAGTCATCTTCGTCCCCATACAAGATGCAGTGAAGTTTTAAAGACTGTATTGTGAATACTTCGTACTGCTATATTCAGTGCAAAAAGAGAGAACATACAGGGTGTAAGTATGGACACGAGTGCTTCTAGAAAAGAAAGAAGATAGACAGAAGTAAGTTGGTGAGTAGCATACCTTTTTGAGATGATTGAAAACAACACCTCTAAAAGGATCACAAATGTAAAGCGATTTATCATTTTCTTTTATATTGAGTGCTGTTTCTTCTTCAAGGATCTGAAGATGTTCTTCTGACTGAAATTCTTTTATAGACTGCAGGTAAACAGTGCATACAACAACATTTATTTAATTAACAAATCACAAATAGCCATCCTGTGGAAACAAGTACCTCTACTTGAAACGGCTCACAACAAAGCTACCGTGCAAGAGTATATTGGCAGAAGAAAGGGCTAAAATACCTCATGGGTGTCCCCCTCATTCCAAGTCTTCGTAATAGTCAGACTTAAACATTCATCCTACAAACTTTCAGGACCTGATCCTGTCACACAGTGCCTTTAGATCCCACTAACCTCTCAAGTGGAAAACAACCCACAGTGTCCTTCCTAAGTTTGCTTAGTGCTTTGATGAGTGACCACCATCCAGACCTTCCAAGCTACATGTCACTTTATGAAATGTCAAGAGGTTTTGAAATTATAATTATTTCTTATTCAAGAAGTAATTTCTTCAACAAAATTATTCAACAAACTTTATTAAACACCTCTATTAAAGAGCTTTATTTCCGGATGTATACATGTAAGCTACATCTAAGTCAACCACAGAAATCATTTAAGTAGATAATTCACCGAGCTCACTGAGAAAGGTGATCAAACCTACTTACCTCAAGAGCTTTAAAAAAATACTCCGAGTTCTCAGAAGACTTTATGAATTTCACAAGAAATGGCTCCTTACTACCTTTCATCCTTTAACTGAGAAGCAAAACCCAGTAAGCCTCCCGACATTTTCGGCGCAGCCCGGAACCGCGCAGCCCCGGGGCGCACCGCCCACCTCCAGGAGCTGCGGAACTCAACTCCTCTCCTCTCCTCCCCGTCCCTGCCCCCGCCAGCCCACGGGCCTGCCCCACGCCGCCCAGCCTCGGCGCCCACTTCTGCCGGAGAGGAGCGGGGGAAGGCGGGGGAGGCCGGGCCCACCTTCCCCACAGAGCCCCCTCCTCAGGCCAGGGCTCCGGCGCTGCCGCCCGACGCGCCCACCTCAGGGCTCCCGCGCGCCCACCGGCCCCCGCTCCGCAGCGGGTGCCCGGCGCTGCCGGTTTAACCATGCACCCCACCGCGACGGCGACCCCGGCCCCAAGGCGGGACGGGAACCCGGCCCCAACCCCTCACCCACCGCCCAGCGCCTCCGCAGCGGGCGGGAAAACAGGGAGACCTCGCACTGCGCAGGCGCAGGGAGGGGCGGGGACGGGCGGGGGCGGGGCCTGCAGGGGGCGAGGTGGGCGGGGAATGGAGGGGCCCGCCTCCTTACGCGACGGCGCGTGCGCTCTCGCGGTCCGCCCGTGGGCGGTGCGGCTGAGCGCGGGGCGGGGCGCGCGGGGGGAGCGCGCGCGGCGGCCGGTAGTGATCTGTGGTAAATAACGGGCGGCTGTGTCCGGCCTCCTCCTCCTCCTGCTGCTGCTGCTGCTGCTGCTGATGATGATGATGATGATGATGATGATGATGATGATGATGATGATGATGATGATGATGTATCCCTGCGGCGTTATCGCACCTGGTTACTTACTTGTCAGTGCAGTGCCCTCAGCTTTACGCCCCTAGCCTGGCAGTGGTGGGCCAGTGCGCAGTTGAAGACCTCAGGGTGCCCAGGCGGGCCTTAGTGAGCGGTAAGCTGGAGGAGATGCCTCTCCGGTCCGGGAATTGTTGCTGCTGTAGGAGGTTGGCAAGAAAGGCTGCTTCTGTAGTCCCGGCGTCCCCAGCACCTGGCGCCTACTCTCCAAAACCGTAAATCCATCACGGGGGTTCGCTTGGAATAGGCTTGGGGTGCTGGTGCTGCCGACTTCTGCTGCAGGGCGATAGGAGGGGTATCACAGCTGCTACGGTCTGGGAGAAGTTGGAAGTGTGAGCATCCCATTTCCATCCAAGTTTCAATCCTTACTGTCTTTCCAAAGGAAATACGGTAGGGAATGTATTTTTATTCTTGTAACTTCCAAGCTATGGGCAAGACTGTCAAATGCTCTCCTTCTGGAGCAGATGGCTGGAATCTGGACAACATGAGTGCATGCAAAACTTGTGCAGGAATTAAAACAAGCCTCATTTCTGCCATCTCACACTGTTGCATCTATCTGAATCATTATGTTGTCCCAAACAGGGCTCGTTTACCCGGTGTGCAATAAGCCAATCTTCACACACTGAGACAAGATACTGTTTTATTCTCAAAGTTGCCCAAGTTTGGGTGCTAGGTGGTAATTCCACAAACCTAGCACACCGAATCATCAAGTCAGCCTTTATTTATACACGTTCATTACCATATTTAATTCCCTAATACGTATGCAGTGCTATGATTGGTTAAAACTTTTTCTCCTACTATTTAAATTAATAAGCATGCTCAGTTGTCCTTCAGTTTGAGTCTGGGGTGTAATTGTGGGAGGGGGCTTATGAGTCAGTGTTCGCAATCTTCCCCTGCCAGAATTACCTTTCCCCTAATTTCCTTGGCAGATCTTAAAACTTCTCACAGTTTACTGATCAAGTCAGTGATACATCACATAGACTTCTGCTCCCGGACACTCTGTCAACTTAACAAAACCATATTGTATGATTTAGTTAGGGTCACCTTAGATCTCTGCGCTCAGACAATCTGTTAACTAAGCATAGTTAGGGTAGGGTTTTACAATGGACATCTATACCAGCATCAATTTTGGACAACAATTAGAAGGTGACCATGCCCACTCATTCAATGGACCTCCATTCTTAGCGGCCCCATGAGTGTTTTCTAAGGCTTGCTGCTGTTTGCATAATATTGATGCTGCCCGTAGTGGGGGTGGTTATTTTGACAGAAGATGCTTTTAGGAAAAGAAATGTTTCGAAAGAGGAAAGCACCAAAAGCATTGCCAGGGTAGTGAATGTTCGGTAGCATGAAACGTTGCAGTGTGGCCACGTGATGGCACCAAAAGCTTAAGAACTGAAGGGAAGTGTGCGCACAAGTGTACTGTAATTGTTAGATGTTAGCTTTTCGGTTGCTAGGGCAGATCCTAAACACACTAAAAATTCTTTTGTATGCTTATTTATTTTAAAAATACTTAATCTTCTAGGATCAGAGTGAACTGTGTGAGGTAGTGCTTTTCCCATGTGTAAAAATAAACAAAACCAAAATGTAATGACAACCAAAATAGCGTATTTATTATTAGATTATTAGTGACAAGCAGTTAAGAACACTGGAGTTATCTTGATGGTCCTGTGCTATTTGATGATGATGGTTCTTAGTCCACTTGTAAAACCCTGAATTTGTCCTGCCTGCTCTTTCAGTATCATAGCAACCTGCTATGAAGAGGAATTTCTCTTCCTTTTTCATTCTTCTGGGCTATTCTAAAAAAAAAAAAAGGGGGGGTGGGGAGGAAAGGATCAAGAAGTCTAACACACAAAAATTAACCAACTTTAATGGCTTGTACAATACAAAATACTATTACACTCTATTGGCAGAGTCCTTAGTTGAATGTACCAGCAGTGCTACCAAATACTGTGTTTTCTATTGTCTCCTTGAATGTGGATCACAGTTTACTACGGTAGCTGAAATCTGGCTTGTTCGCATTCACTGAAGCGTGGTCCCTTCTTGGTGAAGTGATAGAAACTCTTGATAAGCTGCTGATCCACTGGACCACCGATGTTTAACTTCTACCTTTTCCCTTTGGAAGCTGCTTGTCGCTTGGAAAGATCCATGCTGTAGAAGACATCACTGCAAAGGATTGGGGCTGCTTTTAAACGTGCCTCTCAGAAAGCTTGTCAGTGTGCTCGTGCACGTTTGGTTGTTGTACTTTGCTTCTGCAAAGATACATACCCTACCTGGCATCAAAGCCCTCCAGAGAAAGTAACTTCTTAAAAGCAAGGTGTCTTAGGGGCCAAATGAAAGTTCTTGTCAAGGGCAGAATAAAATATAAAAATATTTTCATAAAGTGAAAAAGGAAAAAAAAAAGCCAGCCTATCTAGAAGTTACTGCATGTAGCTTCCTATCTCTTTAAAAAATAAGTGCACATATTTGTCATTTTATGCTGAAATTACCCTATTTCTTCTTATACTGATATAGTTACCTGTTTTAAAAGCATATACAAAGTCCAGAAGGTAACTGATGCACAGGGTCTTAAAAAACAGTATGCAGCTGAAAGTCTTGTAAATTAGAAGGTGGTGTATACTTTTGTTATACTTCCCACGTGGATGTAGTCCAAAAGTGGTGCTCAATATGACAAAACTGAATAACTTAAAACAAGTGGTTTGATAAGCAAAGATTTCCCTATTTCACTTCCTCCTTTCACAAGCATTTGGCAATATAAAATCTTTTGGGGGCTGTTTGAAACATTTGCTTCTTTGAAAATATTATTTAAAGGGCTATCTAGAGGAGTTGGGAAACAGAAATTGCCCTGCTGGATAAGACCAGCAATCAAAATACTTTCTTTTAAGAGTTGGACAGAGTTGTCCAAAACCATATGACTTAGTTGGACAGAGTTGTCCAAAACCATATGACTTAGGGGAAATATAAGAAATGCTAGAAAGGACAACTTGGCCTAAATCAGTTAATAGCTTGATTATGGTATGATCTTAAGCACATGAGTATCCCCATATTTATTTCATCTTTTCTATGAGTTCAAGTGCTTTGCAGGATCTGAGCTTTAAGGGGAAGCCCACTCATATTTGACCATCACTCTTACTAATTATGGAAGCTTTTGCTCTCTGTAAAACTCCTAAATGGCAGAAAAAAACATTGTCATAGCCCCGAAATGATACCTGTTTCTAAAACAAAAGAGAGATGCTCTATGCCCTTGATTCTGTAGAACAGTGAATATTTTTATTTATTCATATGTTTTGATAACTTAAATGTCTATGCTTATCTCTGAAAACATCTGGGTCAACACTGTTCAGAAATCGTTTTCACACCTCTAATGCTGTTGTGGTTTTGCAGCCATTATGACTGCATTCATTTCATGTTTTAAAGTTTTTCTCTTATGTAGGCTAGAAAAATGGCAAGTAAAATCACTGCACTAAAAAGCTAAAACCCTGTTGACTCATCCACATTTGATCTAACCTGGTTGAAGCTCCATGTGCAATACTTTATTTTTAAAATACTGTAAACATGTTGATTTTCTGATCAATGATAGGTCATTATATTAGCTTTTTAGTATGAATAGCATATAAACCAGCAGTTGATTAAAAGAGAGCCTTCTGAAATATCAAAATCTCAAGTCACTTAGATATCAACACCTGGTAATTAAAACTATTATGAGAAAGATCCAAGAGGTTGAGTACCAACTGAACCATACGCAAAGGAAAATATCAGAGTCTCTTCTAACTATATAAAATTTTCCCGTACCACTTGTAAAGATTCTGTATCACAGACCTCAGTAATTTAGCATCATTTACAGAGATACACAACTAGGCTAGTAAAAGATGTGACTGAGACTGAGTTTAAATGAGTGAGATATCCTGTGTAAGGTAGAGTCAATAGATGTCAATTTCTAACCTCTAGTTCACTTAAAAAAAAACAGTTTATGAGCCTTCTACCTTAGTACCTCAGCCTTTGTGGTTTGGGGCCCTATAGTACAAAACTATGCTTGTACATCCACAAAAAAAATTTTCTTTACAGAATCCCACATTAGCATATCTATGTAGCTAATTTGATACATCCTTTTCATTTATGTACAAATACCCAAATATATGAGCAAATACACGCTTTGGTAAATACATATTCTGTGATTTTTGCAGCTGCCTTAGAGCCAATATCCAGTACAGACTCTGCAGGCTTCCATCACAGACTTGATTTCACAAAAGTCAATTCCACTTTTTCGCTAGACACAACTTACAATGCAGCAGAAACTTCTTGTTCTGCAGTGGATTGTGTGTAGGTGGAGCTAGCCCGTTCAGCTGTGTCAACATAGAAAACAGGACAGTATTTAGAGAAGTGGAATGCAATCTGCTTTCGGAAAAAGCTATGAAGATACTTCCTAAATTTTTCTCCAGCAAAGGCATAAATTACAGGGTTGATACAACAGTGAATCATTGATATTGTTTCTGTCACTTGGGTTGCTTTGTGCAATTGACCACTGCCTTCACAAGTAGTGATGGAAAATGTACCTTGAAAATCACGCAGGAGAATGCAAATGTTATATGGTGCCCAGAAAAAAAAGTAGAAAATCATGATGATAAAAATAAGCCTGACTGCTTTATGTTTCTTCTCATTCCTGCATTGCAGTAATGTCTTTATAATTTGCGTGTAGCTGCAGATCATAATTAACATTGGAATAACAAGTCCCAGGATGTTCATTTTTAAGGTCAAGAATTGCTTCCATGCATTTCTCTGCTCTGATGGATAATGAGCACTGCAAGTATAACGTGAATTTTCCTTTTGAGTTTTGTGAAATACTATCCCAGGAACAGAAGCAAGAATAGCAAGAAACCAAGTGAAAGCACTGGTGAGGATGCCGTAGGTGACTGTCCTAGCTTTTAAAGCAAACACAGCATGCACTATGGCCAGATACCTGTCTATGGTCAACAGGATTATGAAGAAGATCCCGCTGTAGAAGCCAAGGAGGTAGACACCTGAGAGAATTCTACACAGCGCCTCCCCAAAAATCCAGTCATGAACAGCATAATAAGCCCAAAAAGGAAGAGAAAATATAAACAGCAAATCAGAAATTGCCAAATTGAGCAGGTAGATGTCAGTCATACTCTTCAGTCTCTTGTATTTTACCAGGATAAGGACAACGAGCATGTTGCCTGTGAGGCCAAAGATGAGCACCAAAGAATAAAGCGGTGGCAAAAGTTTTGCTGCAAAGTGCTTTTCCTCAGTTCCCATGCATGGCGCTGAATTGCCGTAGTCGAATTCTGTTGTCAGTGCCAAGTCATCTAATTCTGTGGTATAGTTTTCCATGGTGCGTTGGTCTGGAAAGGGAGAAAAGGAAGTTAAACTAGAGGAAACTCCAAGCTTGGCAGTGAGGAGAATGAAACACGCTGATGTCTGTGTCTGGAATGCTCTTTGCTGTTGAGCACATAAGCATTACAATGTCAATGTGTGGAAGGAATGAAATTGCAGAGCTCCCAGGGAACTGATCTGTATACCTGTGAAGTCGCATTGCTGCATGTTGGAAGTGTGCTGCATGTCATTTCCTACGTGTACGCTGTCTGATGCATTTTTCCTCATCCGTATAGCCTGTCAGCAGCCTGACCCAACCAGAAGCAGAGGAATGGTGAATTTAACCCGAGCAGTGGGTAGTTCAGGGCTGTTGTGCTCAGCACTGGCTTTCCAAAGGGGTGGAGTGAGCCAGCAAGGCAGCAGCAGGAGAGCACAGCGGCTGGCACACAGGGTGTAGCCGTGCTTCTCCTTGGCACCTGGCCGCCTTCGCATCGTGCCGGCCCGTACCGTAGCCCTGAGCCAAGGAGGACCAGGCTCTGGCAAGGTGTAAAATGGTGCCTGCAAAGGCACTGTGGCATAGGTATAACAAACTGACTGCCACTTGTTCAGGTTGTTTGTGGCTTCCTGGGAACCTTAATGCCTGTGGGAATCAGGTCACTGGAGGTGTGGAAGTGACCTTTGCACAGTACTAAACATACCCACCTGGTGGACCCACTGTCCTGGGTGTTGCAGAGCAGCAAGTCGGCAGCGTTGGCCTGGGTTAAAATGGCAAACGTTGTGTCCTTTACAGAGTGTGGGTCAGGGCTAGGCCATGGAAGCGTGCTGGTTTTAGGTAGCTCTGGAAGGAAAACAGTGTGCAGTCCTGTAGAAAGAACAGATGGGCAAACACCTTGGCAAATGGTATAAAAGATGACAGTTGCTATCAGCGGTTGTTTCATATCGTCCTTCATCCTTTGTCAGTCAGTGTTTCCAGTGAGGTGACATAGTAATTGAGGCAGTGCAAGGGCTGCCCAAACTTTCTGTCCCTCCAGTTTTGGTTTGGGGACTGTTGGAGGGACTGGGCTTCCCTTGCAAGAAGGAGTGACAGCCTGGGAGGTGAGTGTGCAGCAGAGCTGTGAAAGCCCTCAGGCAAGTTCTGTTATAGTGGGAGCGGGTAAAGGCCTGCGACTTTGGTGTCTGCCCTTGCTGTGGTCCATTTTGATTTACAGCCTTTGAAATCCCTGAAGCGTCTCTTTGCATCTCTCTAGACAAAACTGTTCAGGTGAAAGGACTATTTTCTCCTCTAAGCAGATTGCTCAAAATGCTAACGTCCTTAATTTGTGTCAAAGTGGTTAACCTAGCTAAACCTAAGCTGAGGTCCTGCGGAAAGGAGTGGTTGCTAGGTCTGTGATCACTTTCCTGTGACCTTAAAAATGAGGATTTGAGTATCTCCTGAGCTGCCAGCTCCTGGTGGAGATTCTTATGCTGCACAGTGCAGATAGGAATCTGCCCAAAAAGGAGGAAGCTTTATTGAAGCAAAATCTGCACCTTGTTAACAAAAAGAGGTGCTGCTTTTGCAAACCTTTTTCCTGCCCCTTCCCCAAGTTATTCCTGAGTCTGGCTGTCAACTCTGCTCCTAACAATGTCAAGAACGAGAACATCCATGTTCAGACATTACTTTGGCATCTTGAGTATGGCATGAAGTTTTCTTTTGGATAGCAAGGAATAAGAGAAAATTGGCAAGTTTTAACAGTTTGGGTCTCAGCTTTGCCTAGATACAATTTCTTGGGGAGAAAATAAGTGCTGTCAAACTCCTGAAAGACCAGCTTTCAGGAAGCTCTGGCAAACTCTGTGAAACAGTTTTTTTCCACAGCCGTACTATTACTAGTTATTACAATACTGAGGTAATGGTTTTGTTGGTAAAGGAAGTGGCTGTGGCTCAAGGTGTATTGACAGTAAATAAGTTGATTTTAAAGTATCTAAGGGTTTATATTTCTTAAGTACTTTCAGCAACTCTTTTAAGGAAAAAAAAGAGGCACCTTTATAAAACACTCTTTGGTCCAAAACAGCAACTTACTTCTTTCAAAACATGACAAGACTTGGGCACTGCACAAATATTTAATATTCCCTTCAGCTAGATCTGCTAGATCTATGTTGCATGCCCTGATAGTGCAAGTTCTTGGTACTGCATATAGCTAAATATCCCCATTTCCAAAGTGTCAGTCAGTCATGCTGTACACTGGGATTATGGGATGAGAGACTGGCTGCAACAGTGCCAGACCCAGCATGTCCCGTTTTGATCATTTTGCACCTGTGTGATGCTCATGCATAAACATGGGTATGAAAAACACCTGGGTCATAAACCCAGAGTGGGATTTTATAAGTATGTGATTGATGGGATTCATGCAAATATTATTGCAAAATGCTGCCTCAATATTATTGCGGTAATTCTTTTTGCGACAGCCCCTTCTTCCTGCTAACTGCTATCTCAGTGCTTTCCCTCCTTTTCCTCTGCCCTCTCGGAATGACAACCACATCTTCCCCGCATCTTATCTTGTTCCTTTCAATCCTTTTTGCGTGCTTAAGTTGTGGTCTTCCCTTCTGAGCCCTTCCTTCCGCTAACTGAGCCCTATTGCCTTTGCTTCAGAAGCCTCTCTCTGCAAAAGTACTCACTACCCTGAATTGTGTGTAGTATCCAGCACGTGCTGACAGTGGAAACTACAGATACTAATTTGGAAACCAGAAAAAGGAATTGTAAGTGGGTTTGTGCTTCATGCTATAATCTTATAATCATCATTCATCCTATAATCTCACTGTTTTAGGAAACAAGTGTTGGCCACTGGCTAGAATGCTTCACTGGGTTAATCAGCCTGGGTTGTTTACCTAATTAGAGATATCTGACTGAGCTTGTGATTCTTCATCGTTAGGAAGAAACCCCAAAGATAATCCTGGAAAATCTCTGAAGAAAGGATATTTAAAAAAGAGGTCTGTATTATTTTGAATACAGTTTAGATAAATGCAGTATTTCTAGAAATCTGCAGTCTGCTGTACAAATTTGTTGCTCTGTTGGGACTAGCAGTCATGCAGTTTTCAAGAGAAAAGCTCTACATAGGAAAGCTGAGCAAACACATGTCGGTGTTTCATGATGAGTTTCAGGTCAGAGCTCTGTTTTTAAGAGGCAAAGATTTTATTAAAGTGAGTTTCAGTTCATTTGTACAGTGCTATAAAATGGTAACAATTAAAAAGGTGTAGTAAATGGAGGTAAAATGCTAAGCTACGCTGCATGTAAACAGGTTTCATGAGACAGAGTGTTTAAAGTACAACATCAGATTTTCTGTAGTCATCCTGTGAGAAGAATAAGTACTCTTCACTCAAATAAGCTGTTTTGTCTTTGCAGTAACAGTTTTAAAATGCAGATTTCCATCATTATATAACATATTCAGAGAAAAAATCAGAGAGGCATACTCCATTATATTTCTTACTCAGATCAATTGCTAGAGATTTATTTCTTTGCTTACCTGGATCCTCTGTGCAAGTCTTCTAGTGGTTCTGTCCTTTAAAAATAGTGTATTCCATTTAACAGATCCTATGCATTTCCCCAGGGTAGTTTTCTAAGATGAGTACACTGGCAAGATTCCACAAGTATTTTTCACCTCAGGCATTAGACTACCTAAGCAACTACTAAATGTTTAAAAAAAAAAAAAGAAGAAGAAGAAGAAGCAAAGATGACTTACCATATATCTTATGGTGCAAGCGATAGCTTGGTTTATTACCTCAAGAGTAACTCTAAACCGATTTGTCAGTCACAAGAAGGTGGTCAAAAACACCTCTTCCTGCATGAAGAAGGATGTATCTGTTTGAAAACTTCTAGCAAACAAATCTGTTTTCATTTAAAAAAAAAATCAGGGAGCAGTTCTCTTTTTTCTAAAAATGGGTCATCAGATGTTACTTTTCTAACTGTGAGATGTACAGAGATGTTGAAATTGTGGAGGATCCTCCTAGGAGCTGAACTCAAGGTTTCACAACTCACAGCTGTAGTTTTAGAAAAAGGCTTTTATAGCATTGTTTTCTCTTTTTCATTTATCTAAACTCTTTGAATCAGGAGCAGTTTACATGAGATTCATCCCTTTACATTTCTCAATCATTAAATTTCTTTTATGGTATTTGTCCCTAAACAAAAAGCAGAGCTTTTGAATAAAGCTTACACTTTTGTTGAAAATTACCTGTTCTTTCTGTTGGCTTGCTCCGAGTTGCAGCTCTTATATTTTAGGAGATTTGATTGATTCTATTTTTCTCTAACCTGGTCTTCTGGACTGGTTGTTTTGTTTTAATCCCTCTCATAAGACTATGACTGAGTCTATATAGTGAGTCTGACCTTCTTTTAAAACAACACTGTTACTTACGTTTTGGAATTAAGCTTCAGAAAAGTCTGATAGAATCTGATTTCTTATCAACTTACTTCCTTGTGGCTGATTCCTGTGACTTTTAAACTGAAGCTGCACCGTAAAAAGTGAAAAGCTTAGCCTGTTTTCCTTGTTAACCCTTCTTTGCATGAGGGACTAATCAAGGTCTTTATTCTATAGGATCAGTAGAATTTTCTCTTCCTTTCCTAATCAGCTGTTCCAATGAGCTCTCTAAGGGCTAGAGTCTCAATGTCAAAATTAATGGCAACTGTAGGGTATTCTAAGAGTATTTTCACACTATGTTACTTGATGGACTATATTAGACCTCCCGTACAGTCAGTGGAAAGAGCTGCTTCTAAAAATGTTTCCACTACACCTAAATCAAGCTCCTAGTTGCTGCCAAACTTTGCTGACATAAACCTGCACTTTTATCATGAATTCTTGTAATTCTCAAACCAGGTATTGTATCAAATTAATTCTTGAATGTATAATTCCTAAACAGTCTACATATTGATATTAACAGACACCTTAAGGATTTCTTTCTGGAGCCTGCTTCATTGTTGACTATATGTTACATGTTACTGAACCTATTGGAGACTTTAAAACCTTTCATAATCTCACACTATATGAACAGGGGAAACAGTCTCAAACCTGTTGTTGGACTTCCCATTTTTCATCAAGCTTTTGATTCTGAAATATGCTCTCACAAAACTGGTCTCAAACATTTGGACTAACAACAGCAACTTAAAACTGAGACCTGTAGTAGGCTGGTCTTCAGAAATAGTGCCTTGTTCCCACAGATTCATTGGCTTTATTAATCTGTTTGATTTTGTTGCTTATAGCTTTTCATTCTCATAGCTCAGTCTGATCAGCAGGCGTAGCTGGGTATTTCATTTACTGATTAGCACTGTAAAATCGCAGAGGGTGCTGCATGCCAACAGAGGGCCTCTGCCACTCATGGTTATAGCAGTTGACTAAGGGGAATGGTTTTGGTCTGCTCACCAGCTAGGTCTTACAGCTGGATGAGAGACTCCCCACAGAGAGGGTGAATAGCTATGACACTTGGTAGCCCAAATAGAGGGACACACTGGCAGCAGGTACCTGGAGCCTGACTTTATTATCAGCACCTACATGATATGTTCAATTAGCTCTACACCAGCTACAGGTAAGCAGAGCTGCTGGGAAGTCACATTTGATCAGTTCTTGCATGTGGCTGTAGGCGAGTCCAGGCCCCTTGTGCTGTTTGCTGGGCGCTGGTGTGCTGGTGTGCTGGTGGTGTGTTGTTCATCAGTGCTGTTAGGACAAGATCTTTCTTTTGTCTCCCTCTCTGCTCCCCTACTCCCCTCAGTTGCTCTCGATGGGCTCCTGCAGGACCTGACCTCCCATCCAGTCTGAAGCTGCATCACACCAGCCTGGGACCAGCCATCTTCCTGCTGCGTCACCTCCTCCTCCCTGTTGCCTTCAGATTGCTTCCATCTAGTGTGTGTGTCAACACTGAGGTATGGACGTGCAAGTAGCACATCCACTGTTAAAAGTCGGATTTTTTCAGCTTTTCTCAATCCCTTGCCCAGCATCTCTTTGAAAAAGTGCACTGCTGCTTGCCATGAGCTACAGCAGATTTTAAGAATGTTCACCTACAGGTGAAGCTCATGATTTTACCAAGAAATTGAAACTATTGTTCAGTAATAAAAGGAATAATACAGTGGGTTTATATAGCTTGGAATTTTACCTATTGTGGTTACTTTCAGAGATGAGTAGGAGTTACGTTTAGTGGTGTGACACTCGTTCCCTCCATAAAGACATTCCTGGAATGGTAGTGGGTTTTGTTCCTTACCTGTGGGGCTCAAGTTGATGTACTCAGCAAGCATGCAGCCATGCACGCTGTCAAGTCAAACTGCATTTGTCAGTCTCTTCCATCTACTTACTGGTTATATGACTCATCTTCATGGTAATCGGGCCATCACACTGAAGTATCCAGTATCTAAGTGGTATGGTACTCCCGCAAGGAGTCATTCATCATTTATGCGAAGTCTACACCAGTACTGAAATGTGTACTATGACACATACCAGATGCTCACATACCAGTGTGACATACAAATGTCATCAAGCAGAATTATGGGTACAGAAATTTGAAAATGCAACTAACACTTTCCATTCAATTTATTACAAACTTGCACCACCTGAAGAAGAAAGACTGGGGAAAAAAAAAAGGCCTAGGACAGAATGGCAGATACCTTTCTTAGAGATACACAATATAATAGTGCACAACACTCTTACCAAATTCTATAACTACAGCAAAGCAGATCATCCTTTTCATCTGGAGAAGAGGTCTAATGAAGACCATGTGAACACAGACTGGATGCGTTTCTTTTTCCATTGGTTCCCCCAATTATATCTAATTTTGTTACTTGTTATGTTCGCAAAATCCATGTCCAAATTAGGTTAGTATTGGTATATACTTTATTTCATCAGTAATAGTTAAATGTCTTTGTTTGGAAGAGGCTTAATAAAGACATCCAGCTAAAACTGCTTTGTTGCTTAGGGTTTTGTTTTTCTTATCAGCCTTTTTTTCAGGCTCTCAAGTTCTTGTGACTAATCTTTTGCTGCCACTGTACAATCACACCCAATCTTAATCTCTGAGGTTTACTCTTTTGACGAAAATGGGGGAAAAAACCTATATACCACACCCTAAGATTTCTGAATGGAAACTAGTTAAAAAAAAAAACCAACAACAAAATATTTTACACATTTCACAGGTTCAACGAAGCTGGGTTACAAAAAACAAACTCTGGAAGACACAAGCATTTCTAATCTGGATTAACACACTACTTCTTCACGTGGTTGTTTACTGGCAGTAAGATCAAGGGGGTTTTTCCCCCTATTTTTCTTCCATTTTCTGTTTGTTTCTCTGTTGTAAACCTTGCACATACATAATTATCCATTGTCATGGTTTTTTTGGTTTTTTTCTTTTGGCTTTCCCCACGCTGCTCTTGCTGAACTAGCTGTGTTTCCTCATGCAGCGAGGAGGAAGAGAGCGTTGCTTCCTTCTACCATTTTTATCCAGGCTTCTGATGTATGCTGCCCTGTTTTATATATAAGCGGTTATCATAGTACAATAGATTTTACTTTTGGGCCATAGCATTTCACAAATTTTCAGCTCTCAGAATCTCACTTTTACATAGGCCTTTAATTCTCACACTTTGCTGTTTTCAGGTACATTTATAGTACATAAATTCTAGATCTAGAGGTGCTGTTTGGGGCTATCTCAACTGTGAATTGGAAATACTCCTCAGCGTACATGTAAATCCTGGATCTTTGATCAGGCAGGCTGGGAAAATCACATGCCAGATTTCTTCACAGTGAGAACTAGGTCACAGAAAGGGTGGACAGAGTCTGTACAATGACAAGATATGTGCCAGGAACCAGGAAGTACTTTTGGGTGCCAAAGATTAGATTTAGTCTGTAATTGTCCATACCTCATGGTAGTGTCCCGGCAAGTAATGTCCAAATGGCTCCTTCACTTCCTTCCATTTGTTTTCTATTCCATTCAGAAAGTCTGGTATCAGGACAGGTTGTGTTGTTAGTGTTGTATGGTTAGCGTCCTACTGGCACAACCTTGTAGACAGTTCTGCAAAGCTGATTGTCACTTGAAGGTTTGTGCAGTTTTGTACATTAGCCTGTGTATCTGATAATGCTGCCCTCCTCCATTTCAGTGTTGCAGCTCCACCTTCCCAGGATCAGTCATTTCAGAATAAAATACTCAAACCGAGATTGCTCTCACTGTCACAGGAATTACAAAACTGCTTGGCAGTTATACAAACCTATACAACATTTCTTTTCCCTACCATTCCATTTTTGGACTGAAGTACAGGTCCTAAAAGGCAAGTGTTGCTAGAATATGGGTACAAATCAATGCCTTCACCCCTTATTTCTAGACAAACATCCTTCTTTGTTTTGGCCCGATTGCTATTGATATTCTAAATGCACCTGAATTTACTGGTTTGGTTTTGTTTCCTCTACTAGCTTATTTTTTTTATTACTATACTAAGGTGTAATGCTTCTAAGGCCACAGTAACCACAGTAGCCACTAGGAGAAGGCCAGTAGGCATCAGCGGTTGAAAACAGCAGTAAAATTAAACTTCAGAATGAGCAGTATCTACCTGTTGTGCATTTTAACCTGGTCAGCATCATGTGATTCTCCTGGCACTGCATTTTGTTGTTTTTTGTTAACTGGAAGATACCATGTAAATTTTTCCTTATGTTCTTTGTATTTCTTTGAGCTTGTGTGGCAAGGTTTTGGTAGTGGGGTGGGCTACAGGGGTGGCTTCTGTGAGAAGATACTAGAAGCTTCCTCTATGTCCGATAGAGCCAATGCCAGCCAGCTCCAAAACAGACCCGCTCCTGGCCAAGGCTGAAACCCATCAGCAACGGTGGCAGCACCTCTGTGATAATATATTGTAGAGGGGGAGAAAAAACCAACCGGGACACAAGCTGCAGCTGGAGTGAGGAGTGAGAATATGTGAGAGGAACGACTCTGCAGACACCAAGGTCAGTGGAGAAGGAGGGGGAGGAGGTGCTCCAGGCACCGGAGCAGAGATTCCCCTGCAGCCCCTGGTGCAGACCGTGGTGAGGCAGGCTGTGCCCCTGCAGCCCATGGGGGTTAACGGTGGAGCAGATATCCACCTGCAGCCCGGGGAGGACCCCATGCTGGAGCAGGTGGGTGTGCCCAAAGGAGGCTGTGACCCCATGGGAAGCCCACACTGGAGCAGGCTCCTGGCAGACCCTGTGGGCCCATGGAGAGAGAGGAGCCCACACTGGAGCAGGTTTGCTGGCAGGACTTGTGACCCGACGGGGCACCCACACTGGAGCAGTCTGCTCCTGAAGGACTGCACCCCGTGGAAGGGACCCACGCTGGAGCAGTTCATGAGGAACTGTAGCCTGTGGGAAGGACCCACGCTGGAGAAGTTCGTGGAGGCCTGTCTCCTATGGGAGGGACCCCAGGCTGGAGCAGGACATGAGTGTGAGGAGTCCTCCCCTGAGGAGGAAGGAGCGGCAGAGACAACATGTGATGAACTGACCACAACCCCCATTCCCTGTCTTCCTGTGCCACGCGGTGGGAAGAGGCAGAGAAAATTGTGAGTGAAGCTGAGCCCAGGAAGAAGGAAGGGGTGGGGGAAAGGTGTTTTAAGATTTAGTTTTTATTTCTCATTATCCTACTCTGATTTGACTGGTAATAAATTAAACCGATTTTCCCAAAGTCGAGTCTGTTTTGCCCATGACAGTAATTGCTGAGTGATCTCCCTGTCCTTATGTTGACCCACAAGCCTTTTGTTATATTTTCTCTCCCCTGTCCAGTTGAGAGGGGGAGTGACAGAGCAGCTTTGGTCGGCATTTGGCATCCAGCCAGGGTCAAATCGCCACAATATTTATGCCTTTCATAATTTTCACTGGAACGAGTGATACTTATTTTGCAGCTTCATAACTGAAAGTCTCTCTTACTTGCCTAAATCTTTTAACGTTCTGCTTAAAGTATTTATCTCTCTTCTTCTCATTACTCTGGCTATTATTTTATTAGCCGCTGTTAAAGGTAATAAAGTCATGCTCTCATTTTTTGCCCCTACTTTTTCCTGTTTATCCATTTTCATTTACTCCTCTATACTCCATTTATCTTATCTAAAATATGTACACGAGGTCACAGTTGGGTTAACAAACAAGAAAGTCTTATGACAGGAACATCCCTATGCACTGGTTACCAGAAGTTTCACTGTTTCTGTGTTTGTCCATTATATACTTACACAGATAAACCAATGGCAGTGATTATAAACCTGGTGGTTGGTTGTGAGTACTGCTCAGTACTCACCAATACCATATATGCCCTTTTGCTGTATTTCCCTTTGCCCCTTAAGAAGTCTGCCTGACAGTTGGCAGAATTCTCTTTTGCTGTGTGGGGCGTTCCTCCCCACATGCTTCTGAACATGTGGCAGTAGCATCTCCTCACAGGAAGGTTGGACTCCATCCTGTCCTGTGCGTAAACTAAACTGTTTGATTGGTTTTAGGGCTCTGCACAGATATTTGTCCATGGCACCTGGGCATTCTTTGCATAAGCATGCTTAAAGCCCAGTCAATGCATTACATCTTCAGAAGTTCAGTGCCCAAAATTTTGAACTTGTAACAGTTTCCACTTAGCTGTTCAACGTTTGTTGTAAAGCAACAATTTACTTGTAGTGTTCACAGAGCTCCTGTCCTGAATCTTTTTGATATTCTGGTGCTACTTGTACACCCTCTCAGATGCTTGCTTTCATTTCCCCTCCAGAGCAGCGCAGATGCCTCCCAAGCACTGCAGTGGTTCTTCCTTGTGTCAGCTTCTTCTCTGCGGTAATTACAATTCTGGTGTGCCTTGCCATTTTCTTAACATACCTTTAATTCATCGCACAGTTTCTGTGTATCTGCCTGCTTCTCTAGCTCTTACATACACACTGTATCTTCATCTCAATGCTTTTTCCCTGCGGAGCTTGAGTTATGGAATATTTGCCTCCCATATGTAAAATTTCCCCCACCTCTCTGCCGAGGTGACTTGTGTTCTCGTTCATAGGGACTGGGGTTCTTGTTAAACCTTCCCCATAGGTCACTCCATCCCACCGTGACCAGACTGCTTGAAGTCCTGCTAGCCTAATTGGGAGCTACCTGGCCTGTCGCTACACCATGCTGCAGCCACATCTGGCTGATTAAGATTTAAAATCTGCCACAAAACTATCTAAAGCCTTGCTTGTCTCAGTGCAAAGCTACAATGAAGGATCAAGGATTATCCTGCCTGGGCACATAACATAACAATAAGCTAACCTTTACATTTAGTTTGTTTGTTTTCCTGCCAGCACAAAATAGAAACTGCAAATCAGGAAACAAAGGCAGTGGGTATAGAATTTAGCTTATTCCATTGTGGACAGATGAAAAAGAGTGTGCAGGGGAGAGGAGGAGGTGTGGATCGTAGGCTGAAAAAAGGGATTGGGACAGTGGAACAGGGAGAATTACATGATGAAACAGAAGCATATTTCCATATTGAACTTTGAATGCTTGAAGTTCCTTACACGTAAAACTTGGGAAATAGGCACACCACTTTGCTGGGGTCACTCTGTGCAGTGCAAGGAGATCTGAAATTAACTGCAGAAAGTCTATGGAGAATCCTGTCTTTATCCCAGTATTAACAGAGTGCCATCTTTTATGGCTCTTCTTTATTCCTCCTCTTCCCCTATACACATCCCTGCTTCTCCTACTTGTCAAATTTCACCCATCTAAAATCTGTGGCCCAGACTTTTCCTGAAGCTATTATAATGCACTCTTCTCAAGCTTGCACTTAGATAAAAGCTGTACCAGCTACAGTAGCTTCTGGACTGGGCAGCCAGTTCCCTGCTTGTTCGGTTTGGTGTGCTTCACTGGACTGTGGTATTGTGAGTGTTTAAGTCCGTAGTTGCATCTTTTTGCAACCTCCATTCTGACTGCACAGCTGATGTCCTTTTGCTTAAGAGGAGAACATGTCTACAGCGTATACATTCTTTTTCAGACACAATTTTATTAATTTCACTGCATTAACATGAAAACAGGAAGAAACATAATACTAACAAGAAAAGAATTTAAAATAAAACACAGCAGTAGAAATATCACAGTTATGGCAGGATTTGTATCACACTGAACTAATTTATGCTTTAATATTAAACAGGTGCTTTCACTTTAGTGCAGTAAAAAAGTACAAAAGAAAGGAAAAATATTATTTCCAAGCAAGAAAGTTTACTGTGAGTAAATTAGTAGGTTTTGGTCTTTTCTTTAGTCTATCTGTGGCTGTTAACCTCACAAGGTAGTGGCCAGATTATAACAGCTGTTAGGATAAAAGCTAATAACTAATATAAGCAGTGCCTTGGTGTTACAAGGCTAGAGGGGGGAGAGTATTTGCACCACCTGGATTAAGGCATCTGATACGTAAATTAAGAGGCTGGCATTTCCAGGCTCCTTCTATAGTCGACAGGTAATCTTCCCCAGAGGGCTTTTAAATCATATGTCTGCTTCTGACTCAGGCATCTCTTTTTCTCTACTGACCACTGAGGGACCTTGAAGAGATCTGCTGTTAACTTAGGCATCTGAGTCAAGTGCCTGATGTTAAGTAGTGTAGAATCCTCTCTTGTGCCCTTACATTGCCTTGAGGCTAGTTGAACCTGCCCCTCCAGATTTCCATGAGCAAGGCTTTACATGCATGAGCGGCACCCTTTGACATACATGGGAAAAAAAGCAGGAGGACAGTTCACTTCCATAAGGAGTGCTCCACTGTGCTCCTCCCTCCTCTTCTTTGCTAACATCATGTCCCTAGCATGCCACTTTCTTTTACAGGGAAACTCCTAATAATGGCATAAATGTATGGCCATAGGACACCAGTAGACTAATGGTGTCTAGTCTTCAATTAGCATGCAGTTCTAACTGAGGCATCAGTTGGCTGTGGGCACTCTTCTCCTGGGAAGGCAAAGTGGGTATATCTCCTGCAGTTGGCTGCTTTTGCAGTTCCAACTACTGTCTGCCTAGAAGTGTATCCCAAACATCAGAGTTACTATGTATGTGAAGAGCATGTTTTTCTCAGGCAGGAGCCTAGCCTGACACACTTACCGCACCTGCCATGTGAAGTCTTCCTCTACACACGTAATGTACCTCTCCAGAACTAGGGAGGCCTCCACTCAGTACAGTGCTCATGGTCTCCAAAACCCTCCAGAGGGTCCTAATATTTTTTTTCATACAGAATCCTGCATACTGAATACCAAGGTAATTTTCATTCTGGCCTTGCAGATCTTTGCTGATGCGCTTTTGTGGCGATTTGACCCTGGCTGGATGCCAAATGCCGACCAAAGCTGCTCTGTCACTCCCCCTCTCAACTGGACAAGGGAGAGAAAATATAACAAAAGGCTTGTGGGTCAACATAAGGACAGGGAGATCACTCAGCAATTACTGTCATGGGCAAAACAGACTCAACTTGGAGAAAATTAGTTTAATTTATTGCCAATCAAAACTGAATAGAGTAATAAGAAATAAAACCAAATCTTAAAACACCTTCCCCCCCACCCCTTCCTTCTTCCTGGGCTCAGCTTCACTCACAATTTTCTCTGCCTCTTCCCACCGCGTGGCACAGGAAGACAGGGAATGGGGGTTGTGGTCAGTTCATCACACACCATCTCTGCTGCTCCTTCCTCCTCAGGGGAGGACTCCTCACACTCTTCCCCTGCTCCAGCCTGGGGTCCCTCCCATGGGAGACAGGCCTCCACGAACTTCTCCAATGTGGGTCCTTCCCACAGGCTACAGTTCCTCATGAACTGCTCCAGCATGGGTCCCTTCCACGGGGTGCAGTCATTCAAGAGCAGACTGCTCCAGCGTGGGTCCCCCGTGGGGTCACAAGTCCTGCCAGCAAACCTGCTCCAGCGTGGGCTCCTCTCTCTTCATGGGTCCACAGGTCCTGCCAGGAGCCTGCTCCAGTGTGGGCTTCCCACGGGGTCACAGCCTCCTTTGGGCACACCCACCTGCTCCAGCATGGGGTCCTCCCCGGGCTGCAGGTGGATATCTGCTCCACCACGGACCTCCATGGGCTGCAGGGGCACAGCCTGCCTCACCATGGTCTGCACCAGGGGCTGCAGGGGAATCTCTGCTCCGGTGCCTGGAGCACCTCCTCCCCCTCCTTCTCCACTGACCTTGGTGTCTGCAGAGTCGTTCCTCTCACATATTCTCACTCCTCACTCCAGCTGCAGCTTGTGTCCCAGTTGGTTTTTTCTCCCCCTCTACAATATATTATCACAGAGGTGCTGCCACCGTTGCTGATGGGTTTCAGCCTTGGCCAGGAGCGGGTCTGTTTTGGAGCTGGCTGGCATTGGCTCTATCGGACATAGAGGAAGCTTCTAGTATCTTCTCACAGAAGCCACCCCTGTAGCCCCCCCTGCTACCAAAACCTTGCCATGGAAACCCAATACATTCCACCCCTCGTCTCTGTGAATCACATATTTAAGAATTATCATTTAAATCCACATGCATCACAAAATCCACCCCTCATCCCTTCACCACAATTATAACAACTGAAATTCTGCATGATCATTCCATTGTCTAGCATTGTTCAGTCCATGTTTTGCCCATTACCTCTCCCAATTGCTGTCCTTATCTCGCATTGCTCTCACCACCTCCGCCCCTCCCCGCCCCCAGCCCTGCCCCGTGTTGGGCGCCAAAAAGGACTGTCGTGCTTTAACTCCAGTCGGCACCTAAGCACCACACAGCCGCTCGCTCACCCTCCCCCCCAGCGGGATGGGGGAGAGAATCGGAAAAAAAAGTAAAACCCGTGGGTTGAGATAAAGACAGTTTAATAGGACAGCAGAGGAAGAGAAAATAATAATGATAAAAGAATATACAAAACAAGTGATGCACAATGAAATTGCTCACCACCCGCTGACCAATGCGCAGCCATTCCCCAAGCAGCGATTGCTGCCCCCCCCCCCCCCCCCCGGCCAACTGCCCCCAGCTTATATACTGAGCATGACATCATATGGTATGCAATACCCCTTTGGCCAGTTTGGGTCAACTGTCCTGGCTGTGCCCCCTCCCAGCTTCTTGTGCACTCGGCAGAGCATGGGAAGCTGAAAAAGTCCTTGACTAGTGTAAGCACTACCTAGCAACAACTAAAACATCAGTGTGTTATCAACATTCTTCTACTAAATCCAAAACACAGCACTATGCCAGCTACTAGGAAGAAAATTAACTCTATCCCAGCCAAAACCAGGACAGCTTTTATTGGTTGAATGCTGTTTTCCTTGGAGGGATATGATTTGTCAGAAACAAGCTCATGATTTTTGGTTGTGCAACATTGTCTTGTTGTGCAGTCAGTAGACTTGGTGTGTGCAGTTACTTGCAAAATTGCACCCACAAAAATCACAATGGTGCCCATTAAAATCCCACTTTGGAGAATGTTAGCAACTGAACAGTGATATGGCAGGCATAAAATTAAAGAACTAAAATCAAAATAGTATAACTTGGCCTATTGTCAAAAGGATTATGTTTTAAAATGACTACACTGTTAGCTAACAGATAAATCCTTGGGTTAAATGGCCCCAGTAAGATAAAGGTCAGTCAACTCTCCTGTCAGAGGAGAGATATTATCTTGATATATGTCATATTCATCCTCAAATTCCTTTTTATGGAAACATCTTTTATGCATGTAGGGAAATTAAGGGGTAGGGGTTAAAATGAAGAAAAGTAAAAGCCTCCTCCTACCAAATGTCTGACCACGTTGCAGAAAGAAGTCACTTCCAAAAGGTGCTCCATTAATGTTGAATACTAAACAGGTACATCAGTCTTCAAAGCTTCCTCCCAGTATTTATCTTAAAATGTTTGCATAGCAGTAAATGGCTCTTGTGAGATGATGTATTACTCCTTAGTTTCTTCCATATTCTATTTCTGCCGGGTAAATCTCACTAGCATTTGTTCATTGGATTGAATTTGGGTCAAGAAACAGAATCATACTACTCTGGCCCCCACTCAAATCTTGATGTGATCCAGCTGTGGTGTTAATGTTTCCTGGAGAACTCACCGATTCTCTTAGCTTAAGAATGGGAAATGCTGTAACCCCTGGGAATAATTAACCACAAGAGTTAAGAGTCATATTATTTTCAGTAGTGGTTGACATAAAGATCTTAAATAATGTCAGGCAGTCCTTAAGGCAAAGCGAATGATGCAACATTTACTAACGAATGTTTTGATGTATTTTTACAGTCCAGTAGAGATGTCATGCTCTGCAGTGGATGGTGTGTAGGTGGAACTAACTCTTTCTAATTTTTCACGATAAAGATTTGGACATTTTTTGCAGAGATGGGCTGCAACATGCTTTCGGAAAAAGCTATGAAGATACTTCCTAAATTTTTCTCCAACAAATGCATAGATCACAGGGTTGATACAACAGTGGATCATTGATATTGTTTCTGTCACTTGGATTGCTTTCTCCAGTTGACCACTGATTTCACAATTTGTGTTGAAAAATACATTTTGAAACGTATGCAAAAAAGAAGAAATATGGAATGGTGTCCAGAAGATGAAGTAAAAAATCATGATCACAAAAATAAGTCTGACTGCCTTCTGTTTTTTCTCATTCTTGCATCTCAGTAATGTTTTTAGAATTTGTGAGTAACTAAAAATCATAATGAGCATTGGAACAATAAGTCCCAGAATTATCATCTTTAAAACAAAGGAGTACTTCCAATTTATTGTGGAATCGCTTGGATAATGAGCACTGCAAGTATAACGTGAATTTTCCTTTTGAGTTTTGTGAAATACTGTCCCAGGAACAGAAGCAAGAATAGCAAGAAACCAAGTGAAAGCACTGGTGAGGATGCCGTAGGTGACTGTCCTAGCTTTTAAAGCAAACACAGCATGCACTATGGCCAGATACCTGTCTATGGTCAACAGGATTATGAAGAAGATCCCGCTGTAGAAGCCAAGGAGGTAGACACCTGAGAGAATTCTACACAGCGCCTCCCCAAAAATCCAGTCATGAACAGCATAATAAGCCCAAAAAGGGAGAGAAAATACAAACAGCAAATCAGAAATTGCCAAATTGAGCAGGTAGATGTCAGTCATACTCTTCAGTCTCTTGTATTTTACCAGGATAAGGACAACGAGCATGTTGCCTGTGAGGCCAAAGATGAGCACCAAAGAATAAAGCGGTGGCAAAAGTTTTGCTGCAAAGTGCTTTTCCTCAGTTCCCATGCATGGCGCTGAATCGCCATAGTCGAATTCTGTTGTCAGTGCCAAGTCATCTAATTCTGTGGTATAGTTTTCCATGGTGCGTTGGTCTGGAAAGGGAGAAAAGGAAGTTAAACTAGAGGAAACTCCAAGCTTGGCAGTGAGGAGAATGAAACACGCTGATGTCTGTGTCTGGAATGCTCTTTGCTGTTGAGCACATAAGCATTACAATGTCAATGTGTGGAAGGAATGAAATTGCAGAGCTCCCAGGGAACTGATCTGTATACCTGTGAAGTCGCATTGCTGCATGTTGGAAGTGTGCTGCATGTCATTTCCTACGTGTACGCTGTCTGATGCATTTTTCCTCATCCGTATAGCCTGTCAGCAGCCTGACCCAACCAGAAGCAGAGGAATGGTGAATTTAACCCGAGCAGTGGGTAGTTCAGGGCTGTTGTGCTCAGCACTGGCTTTCCAAAGGGGTGGAGTGAGCCAGCAAGGCAGCAGCAGGAGAGCACAGCGGCTGGCACGCAGGGTGTAGCCGTGCTTCTCCTTGGCACCTGGCCGCCTTCGCATCGTGCCGGCCCGTACCGTAGCCCTGAGCCAAGGAGGACCAGGCTCTGGCAAGGTGTAAAATGGTGCCTGCAAAGGCACTGTGGCATAGGTATAACAAACTGACTGCCACTTGTTCAGGTTGTTTGTGGCTTCCTGGGAACCTTAATGCCTGTGGGAATCAGGTCACTGGAGGTGTGGAAGTGACCTTTGCACAGTACTAAACATACCCACCTGGTGGACCCACTGTCCTGGGTGTTGCAGAGCAGCAAGTCGGCAGCGTTGGCCTGGGTTAAAATGGCAAACGTTGTGTCCTTTACAGAGTGTGGGTCAGGGCTAGGCCATGGAAGCGTGCTGGTTTTAGGTAGCTCTGGAAGGAAAACAGTGTGCAGTCCTGTAGAAAGAACAGATGGGCAAACACCTTGGCAAATGGTATAAAAGATGACAGTTGCTATCAGCGGTTGTTTCATATCGTCCTTCATCCTTTGTCAGTCAGTGTTTCCAGTGAGGTGACATAGTAATTGAGGCAGTGCAAGGGCTGCCCAAACTTTCTGTCCCTCCAGTTTTGGTTTGGGGACTGTTGGAGGGACTGGGCTTCCCTTGCAAGAAGGAGTGACAGCCTGGGAGGTGAGTGTGCAGCAGAGCTGTGAAAGCCCTCAGGCAAGTTCTGTTATAGTGGGAGCGGGTAAAGGCCTGCGACTTTGATGTCGGTCCTTCCTGTCACCAAGCTCCCCCTTTCCCAAGTCCCTGGTAGAACTGTGAGCCAGATGCAGAAACATAGTTTTGTGTAATTTGGTCTCTGAAAAGTTGAGAAGTTCTGTCTTTTCACAGACCACCAGTGCAAATGGAAGAACTCCGGTGTGTCCCATGAGAAGCCGGGAAGAGGATTTTGTGAAGATGGATTTTAGAGGGACCAAATGTTCTTCCTGGACACTTAGCGGGGAAGTGAAATCGATTTGTTTGGTAGCCACTCAAACAGAGCTATTTGCTGTCTGGTAAAAGGGCTGCTCTTTCTTCCTGTGTCATCATGAGTGCTTTTGTCAGGCACTTCACAGCAGATTGGTGGCTGTTCATAGCAGGTTGATGGTTTTGAAATCTGCATTTTCCTGGCAATTTGATGCCTGTTCTCTTGACAAAGGCAACAGACTGCTCCCTACACAGAAGACTTCAGGTAGTGTGTCTGCCCCAACTTGCTTTGTGAACCCTGACCACTCATGTAGTGCTGCAAGATTTGCTCCTTTCCTGCTTACAGCCCTGTCATGCACTTTTTTCAATGGTGACGTCTACCCTGTGTGATTACAGATGTCTTTTGCGGAGACCACATTCTCAAAACCACCACTTCATTCTCTCTGCAGTGGAGTTCTGCAAGACTAAATGTAACTGAGGAAACTCAGCCCATGGCTGGAGTGACACAGGGGCAGGTCCCCGGTCTGCTTTTTGGTAGAAGCTCAATTTAGTTACATGGTCGGCCATTCTGAGCTGTATAGCATATGAAATTTCTGAAGCATCTTAAGCTCATGTCAGCCTACTCAGCTGTTCAAGGAAAGGTTTATTTCCTGATATGTAATTACAGACTATTCAGGAACTAGAGGACCTAGTTTTAACCTGGGTCTTTCTATCAGTAGATATATATATATATATAAAATACAAATAATCTTAATGAACAAATTTTATTAATTACACAGTGTTAAAACAATTTTCTCTGTGTGTATATGCACAAGTATACACACATATATATACACACACATATTTATACACTCATACATACATACAATTGTAGAATCGTAGAATCATTTAGGATGGAAAAAACCCTTAAGATCATTGAGTCCAAACATAATCCTGACAGTACCAAGTCCACCGCTAAACCATGTCCCTAAGAGCCACATCTACAGGTCTTTTAAATATCTGCAGGGATCATGACTCAACCACTTCCCTGGGCAGCCTGTTCCAGTGCTTGACAACCCTTTCAGTGAAAAAATTTTTCATAATATCCAATCAAAACCTCTCCTGGTGCACTTAGCCTTGTTGAATCTTCATATATATACAAAGAAAGTAATAATTTTTTTAATCTAGTTTGGAACTTATTTTGAGATTTAAAAACAACAGAAAATGATTGTGGGAGTAACAGAACTAAAGGTAATTGATTCCCTACAGATTTGTCTCCTTTGTGGCCCAAGTCTTATCTCCTGTGATGGGTTGGCCCCAGCTGCCAGCTAAGCCCCTGTCTGGTCCCTCCCTCCCTCCCTCCATATTTGGATGGGGGAAACAATCAGAAGGGCAAAAGCAAGAAAAACTTGTGGGTTGAGATGAAGACAGTTGAATAAGCAAAGGAAACAGAAAAAACCATAAGAGATGATACAAGGACAAACGCTTGCCACCTCCCACCAAGCAGATGGATGGCCAGCCAGTCTCTGAGCAACACCTACTATGGAAAAACTCCCCCCCCCCCCCCCCGAGTTTTTTTGCTGAGCATGATGTCATATGGCACAAAATATTCTTTTGGTCAGTTTGGGCCACCTGTCCCAGCTCTGGTCACAAATCTAAAAGACAGCACCATAAGGGCTACTGTGAAGAAAACTAAGTCCATCCCAGCCAGACCCAGTACACCTTCCCAGTACCAAAATTGAGCTCCTGCCCTGTACAATTCACGTTGATCCTGCCTAGAAAGACAACATGTGCTGTGGTTATTTTGTTTACTGTCTATGACCTGATGGGAAATCTCTGAGCATTTGTATGGGACAGGAATCAGATCCTCCTCTTCACAACAAGCACAAAATATTAAAAATATTTTCTGAAATGCTTTCTAAAAAATTCCTTATCCTTTGCACATAAGCAATGCTAATCACAAAGAGCTCTTGAAAACTGATCTGGCTAACAAATTCTATTGGAAACTGCTAAACATTTTTCCAATTTTCATTTTCATGCATTAAGGAATATCTTCTGCAGGAGCTGTAGCTGTTGACAAGAAGTCTGATTTTGGCTCTAAAATGATCTAGGCATGAAACTTCAGAATGCGTGTGTTAGCAAAGGAATCTCCAGCTTTATCTCTGCTCTTGTGCTTAAGTGTAAACGGGCTCTTCTGAGAGATTCTGATTTGGGAACTTGTGATTATTTGGCTTATTTCCTTCTTATTTTCCTTCCAAAATTACAAATTAATATTCAGGAAGTCTTAATGATTTTCATTTGTGGGGCTTTCTTGTTTACTTTATGGACTGCATGCGGCCATCAGTGCCCACTGTCTTGCCCTCACACACACAATTTCTGCATGCACACAGTAGTTTTGGCTGCTAACAGGAATTCTGGACAATTTCTGCAAAAGCGGGCAACTGAGTCAAACCTAAGGTAGAAATTTAAGAGAAGGAGAATTTTCTCTTTGGTGCACTTCTTCCCATAGAATCATAGAATCGTTTTGGTTGGAAAAGACCTTTAAGATCATCCAGTCCAACCATTAACCTAACATTACCAAGTCCACACTAAATCAATTAAGGGTAGACTACACTAAACCATGTCCCAAAGTGCCACGTCTACCTGTTTTTTGAACGCTTCCAGGGATGGTGACTCCACCAGCTCTCTGGGCAGCCTGTTCCAATGCTTGACTACCCTTTCCGTGAAGAAATTTTTCCTAATATCTAATCTAAACCTCCCCTGGCGCAGCTTGAGCCCATTTCCTCTCGTCCTATCGCTAACTACTTGGGAGAAGAGACCAACACCCACCTCACTACAACCTCCTTTCAGGTAGTTGTAGAGAGCGATAAGGTCTCCCCTCAGCCTCCTCTTCTCCAGGCTGAACAACCCCAGTTGCCTCAGCCGCTCCTCATAAGACCTGTGCTCCAGACCCTTCAACCAGCTTCGTTGCCCTTCTCTGAACATGCTCCAGCACCTCAATGTCTTTCTTGTAGTGAGGGGCCCAAAACTGGACACAGTATTCCAGGTGCGGCCTCACCAGTGCCATGTACAGGGGGACAATCACCTCCCTGCTCCTGCTGGCCACACTATTCCTGATACAAGCCAGGATGCTGTTGGCCTTCTTGGCCGCCTGGGCACACTGCTGGCTCTTGTTCAGCCAGCTGTCAACCAGCATCCCCAGGTCCTTTTCCGCCGGGCTGCTTTCCAGCCACTCCTCCCCAAGCCTGTAGCATTGCACGGGGTTGTTGTGACCCAAGTGCAGGACCCGGCACTTGGCCTTGTTAAACCTCATACACCTGGCCTCGGCCCATCGGTCCAGCCTGTCCAGGTCCCTCTGCAGGGCCACCCTACCATCCAGCAGATTGACACTCCCAACTTGGTGTCATGTGCAAACTTACTGAGGGTGCTCTCAATCCCCTCATCTAGATCATTGATAAAGATATTAAACAAGACTGGCCCCAAAACGGAGCCCTGGGGAGCACCGCTCGTGACCGGCCGCCAACTGGACTTAATTCCATTCACCACTACTCTCTGGGCTTGGCCACCCAACCAGTTTTTTACCCAGCAAAGAGTACACCCATCCAAGCCATGAGCTGCCAGCTTCCCAAGGAGAATGCTATGGGAGACTGTGTCAAAGACTTCGCTAAAGTCCAGGCAAATGATGTCCACAGCCTTTCCTTCATCCACCACCTTCTAATTTATCCTGTGTGCTTATCATGCAAAAGCATCTAAATATATGAGTAGTCCAATAAGAGGCTACTCTTGTGTCCCCTCAGAGGTCTGGTTATGTTCTGAGTCTCCAAGAAGTTGGGTACAGTGAAGTGTCACCAAGCCCTGGGCCAAATACCTGCACCCTCGAAAGAGTTCTTGAAGAGAAAATGGGGTTACAGCTTGGATGGAAGAAACTTTTATTTTCTTAATAATTGTAATGTTGTGAGCCAAAATCAACGTAATTTAATTTCTTTAAGTTTTAACAAAGCTGCACTTACTGTAACCTCAGAGATTCTTGTAATGAGGATGTAGCTCTGAATCCTGTCTTCTCAGATTTCTGTATTTCAGCTGCTTTGAGAGAAGCCTTGCTAGATCTTGAGTATTAGCTGTTATCTATAGTGTGTCACCTTTAGCTACAGAAGTGTCTAGGTGCTGCTATGACTATCAGACATTTCCGTATTAGAGTAATTCAAGCAAAGAGGCTCCTGCATTGCTGCACTGACTTATTCAGGGATGGCAGCTGTCACAACTCAATGCGTCTGCCCTAAAGGGAATTTGGACAAAGTTTCTTCGTGGAAGTCAGAACATTTCATAACTACAAGTTAGAACAGCATCTGTGCATTAATGGAGCTGCTTATCTTAAAACTGAATGACCCCCAAAGTTCCCTTTCCCTTTTTATGGTCTAAGACAAGGTTTCTCTTTTGAAATGTATGAACGGGTAATGCAGCGCTACTCCCCCTGCCCTCACTCTCCTCCTTTTCACAAATGGCAATGTTTGTCATACAGAAAAAGAAATTGCTTAATGACTTGCAGTCAGCGTAAAAGTATGCATCGGCAGCATCTAGGGCACTTTATGAAGAGAGAGAAGTACAATGTAGCACAGAGTAAAACTGAAACTTAAATGAAGAAAAATAATACCCCATATCCTGATAGCATGTTACAAGAGAGGTGCCCAATGTTTGCTGCTAACAGTTCCATCTCTTTACCTTTGCATTTGAGTTTCCAGAAGCAGTCTGTGGACAGGCAAAACTACAGAGAAGACTGTGCACAGACACCAAAGACATCTTGGGGAGCAAGCATAAAAGTACATACTTTTCTTGAGTTACCAAGAAAGCTGAAGGAAAAGATGGAAGCGTAATCTAAATGCTCTATGTAAGACTGAGCTGATAGTTTTCCCTCAAATGCATCTTTTCATGTGGTAGTGACCACAGGATTTCTTTCCAGGATATGATTGAGGAAAGACAGTCCCTTCCAAAATTAAATCTCACTTTGGAAACCTCTTCCTCTTTTTTAACAGCTGAGCATTAGAAATATCTCTTCAGAATGGCTTGCCTCCTAACGAGTTTTTTTTCATCCCTGCAGAACTTTCAAGGAAAAATATGTCCTGGACTGGCAAAAAACAGGCTTAATTCTCTGTGAACCCTGATGATCCAACCATTCTGGGCATGAACTTGAGTATAAAAAAGAAGGATAATAGTCTGGAGTGGAGATTGCCAACATATGTCATAGGAGCATGCCTCTGTCACGTTATTGCTATAATGGTCTCCATAAAGAGAAGTTCAAGCCCACTGCTCTGGCACTGTCAACTGTTCCTGGCAAATGGCAGTGCAGTTCTCCCATGAAATCAAATGTTGCTATAGCTGCATATTTGATATACTACCAAAAAAAAAAAAAAAAATTCTTAGCCTATTGTAGCTTTTTTGCTAATACCCAAGTGGTGAGTCTCATTTATCCAAGCAGAGGAGCTCACCTCTCCTTTTGTGTGAGAATGGTACAATTCCAGTGTAGTAGTGATAAATTTTATTCATGTAAAACCTCATTAACAAAAATGGCAAGCCAGATCATGACTGGCATATATGAGATACAGAGTATAGGCTTTCTGATGTGGTGGCTCAGATATACCACATTAAAAAGAGGAACCAATCCCAAAGAACATATTCCTTCATAACATAATAATGAAACAACACCTTTAACAGGTTAAATGCTTGAATAATACAAAGAAACCATGTGATAAGATAGTGATGAAGAACATCTGCCACCTGCATCTGAGACAGCAAGGTGTGGCTTAGATTTGGAGAGGTTAGATTAAGGTGTGAAGGATTTCATGTCTGATCAGTTTATATCCTTAGCAGAATACATCTTCAAACTACTGACCTCCTGCAACGGCTTTGAAACCAAGACCCAGTAAGTTTCTAGTACAAAAAAGATTATAATTTTCTACACCATTTGTTCAGTTCAATTCTCTGCTCTCACATTTAGCTTTATCCTCAGCTGTAAGCTAGCTACAAGACCCAATTGTTCTCAAAGGTAGTGTCCCTGCTTGAATGGTAGCTCTACTGCCACTGTCATTATCCACATATACTTCCCCACTGAGTGAATCTATGTCTATATATACACATTTACATGTGAAAAAGGAAAAAAATTAGCTACTCACTGATTTATCAAGCTTGTTTTGTCTGACCGTGTCGTCGTCTTCTTTGTGAACAAACACATAGTTAAACCCTATATCTGAAAATAGGAAACAGCACTTCCTGTGTGATCTATTGCAAAACGTTATTACAAGAATCAAGGGTATGGTTCTTCTTTTTGAAAACACTCAGTTTCCAGGCTGAGTTCAGAACTGAGGGATGAAGACTTTATGGTCATCTACTTGTTCTGCTCCAGCTGGAACTGGAGCAGTCAGTATCTGAACTACTGCATCTCTCTACAGAGTTAAAACTGGGTGGTTAAATTCAATAAAATCCTGTTCTTAGAACAACAAATATTTCTAGCTGCTCTAGACACTTCTTTAGCTCAACAGAAAGTGGTGTCAAATACCTGGCATACAGAATGTGTGCTTTTAAAATTAAATTCAGGTCTCCAAAATGACTGTTGAAACAATCCTACCAAGGTATTCTTCATGTTCATGGTCACTGACTGACTTCTACATAATTTCTACATGGTTCTCCCTTTTATCATCACTAGTGAAAAAGAATCTGTATGCAAAATTAGGATATGTTTATACTATGCAAAGCAGTGTCATGTTAGACAGCATCACACTTGCTGTAGGTGAGCATTGTGAAGAGAGACAAGTCAAGGTCCAGACATTTCAGAGCTGATTGGGTCAGGCAAAGCACTGTGCTGGTAGAGCTACCTTCCTTCCAGTTATGTGGAAGTCTACACCACAGTCCACACCACACTGCACTGTGTGATGTAGACCACCTCCTTGAACATCTGTTGTAATTTTTGCAAAGCCAACTGTAAGGATCTTACACTTCTAAGAGACTTGTATGAGGCAAGCTGGAACCTGCAGCTCATTCCCTTTTTGATGTGGTGATATTGCAGGATTGAAAGCAATAGAAAGAAAGAGACTAAAATAACAGAAAGTGTTTAAAATACATTTTTGCTTCAAAAATATATTTTTGCTTCAAAGGCAGGAAGTATAGTTGAGTGTACAGGCTGGTGTCATGCATTTATTTTTTTAAAACAGTCACTTCACCAATGCCATTGGCACTGTAGCTGCAACAGCCACCAGCTGTTGGAGTGATAATTGATGCCTGTGTAAGTGTTCATTATAAACCAGGACTGACAAATAATATGGCTACTTATCTGCTCTCTGAGTAGTCTTTTTACATTTTTATAGCATGTTATAGCAAGGCTACATTTTTCAAATTTGCAGTCTTTTGGCAGCAGCTTTTGACCATTTTCTCTAATACTGCTGGGTGGTTTCCTGCAGTATTCCTGAAAAGCTATGACTGGCTTGTGCTACAATTATAGCTGGATTTTGTCATTTCCTAGAAAATCTATGTGGAGTTTCAATAAAACCAGTGATACATAACCTGACCACATGTGTTCCAGTGAGTATGAAAGAGACTCACAGAGCTGTTTCAGAAGGAGCGCCTAAGCAAGGCATTAGGAAGAGGGATCTCTGTGATGGCTGAAAGAACATAAACATTTCCTGTTGTTCTGGAAGGGACTGTGTGGATTTTGCTGTAAATATAGATGGCAAACCACTGAAAACCTTCAAGCCTGAGCAGAAGTGGCCTTCCCTACAGGGACACAGTGGGTAACAGGGAGACACAACCCACATTTTCTTTCTATACCATCTCCCTCTGAGTTGCTGTCTGAATTTGAAAAGTTATGTTTTTTACCACTTGGGACATATCTTCCTACTCAATGTACAGGCTGCTAGCTCAGCAGTTTTGTTTGCAAGTTTAATCTTTTGTGAACTGCTGTGCCTGGTAAAGAAATGCTTGGCTTGCAGGATCAAAAATCCTGCCTAAGGCACTTCATTTTCGCTGCCCCATGAGAAAGAGGGGCAGTCACCTGGAGAAGGGGCTTATCTGGGCTCTCGAGAGTGGGACTTCTTTGGAGTCCATTGCCCAGGGGCTACAGGTGGGTGTAATTGTCTGGGGGTACCAGAAGTAATCCTTGCCCTCTTTTTGCCCTGTCTGGTGACACTGGGACTTCCTTCTGCCCTTTTCAGGGACTTATCAAGCTCCTTCTTTTTGCTTGCTCTATGAGTTTGCCCAAGCAAAAAGCAGTTATGGCTGAAACTAGCAGAGCCAACCTGGAAGTGATGGCAAAAGTTTTGGAAACTTAGCAAATGCGGCACTTTGGGATTGAATCCCTCTGATGCAGGAGAGGAAAAAGACCTAGTTGTGTAGCAAGCAGCCTACGCAGACAGTACTTTCTAAACAAATGTGGGAGAAAAAATTGTATACAAACCTGCAAGCATCCATATATTGATAGAATTGCTAAAATTTGAAGTCTCTCAGGAATGGATAAATTCTTGTTTTCATTTTCTCTGTTACACAGACCAGTCCCAGGAAAGATCACAGAAGAAGTCATCCCTGGGAGACCTACATGCTGGTTTCATAATCTGTGAGGTAAGCAGCGGTCTTGAGTTTGGTGTAATGGGTTTGATGGATCCTTGTGATGGGGAATGAGTGACTCATGACTCCTAGTTTGAGAAAGAAAGCACAGTTTTGCACACATTGTTTTGAATGAGTTTTAATTCTTTGTGCCTCCAGCCTGGGTGCTTAGATTGAAGACAAGTGGACAGTGTTTTTGGGCTGCCTGGGCTCCAATTGCGCTGACCTTTGAAAATCAGGGACAGTTTCTTTCCAAAATGGTAATGCAAATAATTGGAAGCTACTTCAGAAAGTTTGATCAAGATTAAAATACAGGAAGAAAAGAAAGATTTAAAAAAGAAGAAATGTCTCTTATTGAAAACTTAATGTTAGGCACCTGGGACTACATTTTGAATAGTAGCTAAATTATTATTATATTATAAAGGATAGGGCCTGTTAGAAAGGACAGAGCCACCTGAAAATCACTTTTTCAGGGATGCTGGGACTCTGAAGAAATCCAGGGGAAAGTAATGAAGTGTTCGTCGGTCTAGAAAGCATGGCCTGTGAGAAATGATTGGGAAAAGACTAGATGATCTCTGGAGAGCTTTCTCAGACTTACTTTCTATGATTTTACTCTTAGCATCTTTCCTGTAAGGGTTTAGTGAGCTTTATAAACATTAACTAATCAAAAAAACTGCCTAGGAGATGGAAGCAAAGGAAACAGTGGGAGAAAAGACTCCCAAAGTCAGAGACCTTGCCAGGTGAAGATTGCTTGCCTTACAAAATTAGAGAGCTGCTTAGGTTCTCCATCTATATAACTGGAAAGAGCAAGAAGGGAAGAAAAGAGTACGTAAACTTCACCATGCTAATCAAGTGAAATTCTATAAACAGCGAAGTACCACTTGGTTATACTAAAGAGAAGAACCAAAAAGAATGAAAAATTTCTGCAACAAAACTGTCTTACTTCAGCTGGGGCTTTCTACAAGCTGTCACAACACTATCACTGACAGAATTGAAGCAAGGGAACCAAACCACAATGTGCTTCTATTACTCCATTAACCACTGAATGTAAGAGAGAACTAGTTTTTTCTGACAATAATACTGTTGCCTTAAATTTAGAATGTTATGTGGATACTGAAGTCAAGATGTGGGGATACACTCAGGGCACTGACATAATTTTCCTAATTTCTTGAAGAAGTCTCTTTTCCTGTGGAGGGAAAGGGAGAGCTGAAGACAGTTCACTGTTGGCAAAAATATTGGTAAAATTACCAAGCAGATTACCTAAATAGAAATGACTGGGCCTCAGGTGTATGCCACTAAGACCATAACAAAGATTAAGTGATGGCCTTGCAGTTCATCTCAGATTCTAGGCCTCCCATGTGGAAGGAGAAATGCTGGCTTCAGTCCCTGTGTCAAAGCATGTTTAAGAATTTCAGGCAAAGCAGGACAGCATGAGGAGGGAAGGTGCATACCAATGGAGTTGCTTTCCCATTCCCCTGGTGTGTTTCAGCCTGCCTTTTTATGGTGAAATTGGATGAAGTAGATGTTTTGTGTTGAAAAAGGAGTTCAGTAAATGTATTGCTGAGTCCTGTGCAGTAGACTCCTCTTGAGTGTCCTCATCCACGGTAGCCCTCAGCAGACATTTTGCTGACTGTCCTCAAGCTTACAGGGGTGGGCATGTGGCAACTTCCGTTGAGCACAAGGAGGAGCACACAGGAGGACTTTGCAAGTTCTGTTAGTAGGTAATTCATTCCAGACTCCTTCAAACTGAATGTTGTAGGCTGTAGGAATCGTGTCTCCCACCCTTATCTGGTAATCGGCTTGCTAGTGTAAGGGCTCCCTCTATAGTCAAAGGATAGAGGTAGGTATTTGCAGAGGGTAACTGCTTCCGTCTTAAGCCACTCCACCTTAGGCTAGAATGAATCATCATATGGAAGGGGCTCTCTTTAGTGATAGAAAGAGCCTAAACAATGAGTTCAGACTAGACAGCTAACCTGTACATTGTTAAAACTGAGTTATAGCCCAGTCAAATGTTTCAGATAACCTGAATGAAATCTTTGGGGCTTTTGTTGATGAGAAACCACTTTTTATTTTGGAAAAAGATCAAGCCAAATATTTTTGATTTTCTGTTCTTTGGGGCTGTGGTGGTTTTTTAGCAGGTGAGCCTAATCATGCTGTCTACATCCTTTGCTGAAGAGGAAGAGACCTATGCTGTAATTCTAAAGACCAGTCCTGCTGATGACCCACCCAGAAGCAGGAACAGATTTATTGGGGCACTATGAAGACTGTTCCCTGCTCATGCCCATGAAAACCGTATGTGCTCCCTATCATGTCACAGAATTAAGGCTGCAAAGGCCATCCTCCTCTTCCCCTACGTCCTCATACCCATCCAGGTGTTCTAAAGGGGCCCTGTGTTTTAGAAGAGGTAGGAAGAAACATAAAAGCAAAACACAGTTTCTATTGATGGCATACGAAAGTTGCATCGTCAGCTGCTCAGGTGTCATAGTACTTCCTCACACCTTTGCGGCATTTCACAGAGCCTTGGAGAAGTAAGACTTGACAACCGAGAGGTAAATAATTTGGGAGTTCAACATATTCTTAAGATATTCTGACTTGCTCACAGGAAGAGCTACACAAGGAAATATCAATGCAATCTGCCCTTCATGTTAACCTCTTGAGTACCACACATGTTATGGTTTAGCCCCTGTTGGCAACCAAGCACCACACAGCCACTCGCTAACCCTCCCCCTGGTGGGATGGGGGAGAGAATCAGAAGAGCAAAAGTAAGAAAACTTGTGGGTTGAGATAAGAGCAGTTTAACAATTGAAACATAATAATAATAATAATAGTAATAATAATGATGATGATGAAGAAAAGGAAAACAGCAAGGGGGAAAGAGAGAAACAAAACCCAGGAAAAACAAGTGATGCAACTGCTCACCACCTGCTGACTGCCACCCAGCCAGTCACCAAGCAGCGATTGCTGCCCCCCAGCCAACTCCCCGCAGTTTATATACTGAGCATGACATCATATGGTATGGAATACCCCTTTGGCCGGTTTTGGTCAGCTGTCCTGGCTGTGCCCCCTCCCAGCTTCTTGTGCAGCTGGCAGAGCATGGGAAGCTGAAAAGTCCTTGACTAGTATAAACACTACTTAGCAACAACTAAAACTTCAGTGTTATCAACATTCTTCTCCTACTAAATCCAAACACAGCACTATGCCAGCTACTAGGAAGAAAATTAACCCTATCCCAGCTGAAACCAGTATGAAATCACATCATGATGCTTTGTTCAGTTTGCAGGAGCCATCTTCCCAGCTGAAGGACTGGTTATTTGGGGTTCTTTTTATTGCACTTCACTAGCATGCAGAACCAGCCCCTATTTAATGTACACTACCCAGACCCTTCTTGGACTGCAGAATTTTGGTTTTCCCTCATGATCATGTCTCTCATTCTGTTAGGTTAGTATCTGATTGCTTCACAGATACTACATTATTTGTCTTCTCACCACATTTATGAGATTAATCGATACAATTATCTCCATTTTACAGTGAGAAAGCTGAAGTGCCAAGATTATGAATAACATTGTCAAGCATCTATTAATTTGGGGAACCTGTGTTGTGAACTGTTTTTCTCCAAAGCAAAGTATTATGCTGGGTCATGGTTCCTGTCTGTTGTAGCTTCTTGTTCTTGGTCTTCACATTGGGCCCTGGAACATGAGGAACACAGCCTCAGAGGCCATCTATGAAAATCTAAGTTTAAGTAAGTGGAAAGGGAAGGTACTTATTTTATGTGCTAGAAGTAGACACTTAAGGGTAGGTAGGATAAATTCAGGCCTAAGTCCCTAAATCCCTTGGTGGAACTTGTGCCTGCCCTGTGACAAGCTTGCAGATTCCAGTAGCATCTGTGGCACAGGACTTGGCATCTCTGAAATGTAAGCCTTCCCTGATTTTGCTTCCCAGGTATCTGCGGGACTACTCAATGAAACTGAACCCAAAAGACACAACCAGCCCCAGATAGTCTTCAGTCTTCTCAGAGACTGGCCTCATGCTGCTGTGCACCTGTCTGGTGGAGCCTGTTTTATTTCTCAGAAAACTCCCCATGGAGAGTCCAGCAGCCTGAAGCCAGCTTGGTAGCTACGCTACTGCAATTTATAGACATACGGAATCTGACCCTAATCATCTTCCGACAGGTTTTACTTACAGGGTGGAGACACCATTTCCTTAGTAACTTCGGTGGAGAGAATATGAGAAAACACTGGGCTTTAGGTAAGTCAGCAAAACCTCCTTTCTCACAGTCCACAGCAAACTAACCACACCACAGAGTCTGCGATACCACAGTCTGTGCATGCTGTTCTCCATCCCCGGCAAATGAGGGTCACTGTGGTATCTTCTGTACTATGGTGTGGTAAATTTTATTGCATCCTCTCTCTCGTTTTTAAAGGCAGTACTAATTGCTGTCTCATAATGGGAATGGAAGAGCTAGCTTACCGCTTTGTCCACAAGTGAGATCTTTTACACCTGCTGTGTTAGTTGAACGGTTGTGGATAGGCTGTTTGTGCCACTATACAAAACAGTATCAGTGTTAGCAAGTGTGATATGAAGCCAAGTCAATCTGTATTTGTGAAGCTCTCAGATCACATTGCAATAGTTGTTTTATGCCAGTATGTTCAGCACATGCAAACTAGTTTGCTCTTCTTCTTGGAAGAGATTGTGTAAGCGTTAAGATGAAAGCAAGCCACAAATAAGTGATAAAAATAACTTAAACTGAAAAGCCATCTGAGCAAAAGAATTCAAAGGAAAACTGGTATTTCTGCCTAAGTTGTACTAAAGTATGCTGGGATAAAGTCCTACATAAAGCTTTAAGTGAATCTTAGCAAAAAAAAGGTATTTGTGTTGCCTGAAGTGCACTTGGGTTCACCTGAAATCTCAAAATGAAACTGTTGCTGGCATGTTTCTTTGGGGAATTATCATCATACACTGTATTGGGTTTGCGTGGCAAGGTTTTGGGAGTAGGGGGGCTACAGGGGTGGCTTCTGTGAGAAGCTGCTAGAAGCTTCCCCTATGTCCGATAGAGCCAATGCCAGCTGGCTCCAAGATGGACCCGCTGCTGGCCAAGGCCGAGCCCATCAGCAACAGTGGTAGCACCTCTGAGATAACATATTTAACAAGGGGGCAACAAACCCACGAGGACACAAGCTGCAGCTGGAGTGAGGAGTGAGAATATGTGAGAGGAACGACTCTGCAGACACCAAGGTCAGTGGAGAAGGAGGGGGAGGAGGTGCTCCAGGCACCGGAGCAGAGATTCCCCTGCAGCCCCTGGTGCAGACCATGGTGAGGCAGGCTGTGCCCCTGCAGCCCATGGAGGTCCGCAGTGGAGCAGATAGCCACCTGCAGCCTGGGGAGGACCCCATGCTGGAGCAGGTGGATGTGCCCAAAGGAGGCTGTGACCCCGTGGGAAGCCCACACTGGAGCAGGCTCCTGGCAGGACCTGTGGACCCATGAAGAGAGAGGAGCCCACGCTGGAGCAGGTTTGCTGGCAGGACTTGTGACCCCACGGGGGACCCACGCTGGAGCAGTCTGCTCTTGAATGACTGCACCCCGTGGAAGGGACCCACGCTGGAGCAGTTCATGAGGAACTGTAGCCTGTGGGAAGGACCCACGTTGGAGAAGTTCGTGGAGGCCTGTCTCCCATGGGAGGGACCCCAGGCTGGAGCAGGACATGAGTGTGAGGAGTCCTCCCCTGAGGAGGAAGGAGCGGCAGAGACAACATGTGATGAACTGACCACAACCCCCATTCCCTGTCTCCCTGCGCCGCTTGGTGGGAGGAGGCAGAGAAAATTGTGAGTGAAGCTGAGCCCAGGAAGAAGGAAGGGGTGGGGGAAAGGTGTTTTAAGATTTGGCTTTATTTTTCATTACCATACTCTGTTTTGACTGGCAATAAATTAAACTGATTTTCCCAAAGTTGAGTCTGTTTTGCCCATGACAGTAATTGCTGAGTGATCTCCCTGTCCTTATGTTGACCCACAAGCCTTTTGTTATATTTTCTCTCCCCCGTCCAGTTGAGATACAATACAGCAGCTTTGCTGAGCACTTGGCATCCAGCCAGGGTCAACCCACCACATACACTGATGCTGCATTTTACAACATTTCTCCAAATCACAATATATTTTCAATATTATTAGCACATGTCCTTGGATAGTGCAGAAGTTTACTGTCTGTTACTGTTTTTCACACTGATGAGGGACCATTTCTTATCTCCGACTTGTTCATATGTTAAATGCATTAAACATTAAATACTTACACATTGTTCACCGCTGACACTTCCAACTTCCCTCCCTCCACTCATTTCATTGAAAAGGCTGTCAGGTAAGTCTAAGCCCCACAAGCCTGTGTTTTTTTCCCTGAAATCAGGGAGTCTTTTCTGGGGTATAGCCTAACATTTTCTCTGCCTGAATAAAAAGCCCAGAAAAATTAAGGCCAAAGGCTCTGGACATCAGCTACAACCTGGAAAAGCTGTTTCAGAAAACTGTGGCTAGTGAAAACACCATTTATCAGCTATCTTGAGAATCAGTGTGAAGGAAGAGAAGAACAGGATGACCCATTAGAAGGGGAGACAGACTGACCAGCTGGAGCGCACTGGGAGTGATGAGAAAGGGCACCTGATTATCTTCTCCAACTCAAGAGAAGGAAAGGAACTGCTGACAGAGAGAGAAGTTGTGCATGGAAGTCATCTAAGAGCCACCAGAGTTTCAGCAGACCTCTGAGATTTTCAGGTTCTTAAAGAAAGTTGAAGTCAGACAAGCTTCAGAACTTAGTGGCATTGTGAGGTCATTTCAGCAGAAAATTGTAAACCACAGAAAGTTTTGTATCTCACTTCTGGGTTAATTATTAATGCAATTGGGGTTTGCATTGGATAATGTATTTGGTTTATAATGTATTTCTAATTAAGAAAAGCAAAACCCACACAAGGTATCAGAAAGAAGACTATGTGAGGTGTGTTTCTGTAGCCAAGATTCTGGTGTAAGGACTACAGGTAGTTACAGCATGTGGTCACGAATGAGCAATATCATTGACTTTGGCTGATCCAACTCTTCTTTGTATCTTTATCTTAAATATGATGAGAATGTAATAAGTAGTTCTTATCTGGATCTTTTTCACACTGATGTCAAGCCCTGGAAAACGTTATACAAATCCCGATGACTATTGTATCCCACTTCACTGAATTCAGTAGCGGATCTCAAACATGTGACAGAACCCAGCTTTAAATTGATTATTGTATACAGACCCATGAAATCTCAGGCTTTCAGGGTGAGGCACATTCACTCTCACCCATTTTGGGTTTCCCCAAAGTGATGCCATACGTCACGAATTTGCAGTGCCACAACCCAGCCTGTCTAGAGGAATTCAACATCTCTTTCACTCACCAACCTTCAGCACAGGGAAGCTTTGCTCAGCCCCAGGTTTGAGAGCCAACAACCTGGCAGGTTGATATGGAGAAGCAAAGAGGTGTGCTGTGAGGAAAGGACTGGGGACAAAGGCACAGACTTACCCTCTAGCATGTTTACAGCAGAAAATAAATCAAAGTGCTAGAAACTTTAATTCCACTGAAATAATAATGATAAAAGAATACACAAAACAAGTGATGCACAATGAAATTGCTCACCACCCGCTGACTGATGCCCAGCCAGTCCCTGAGCAGCGACTGATGCCCCCCAGCCAACTCTCCCCCAGTTTATATACTGAGCATGATGCCATATGGTATGCAATACCCCTTTGGCCAGTTTGGGTCAGCTGCCCTGGCTGTGCCCCCTCCCAGCTTCTTGTGCAGCTGGCAGAGCATGGGAAGCTGAAAAGTCCTTGACTAGTATAAACACTACTTAGCAACAACTAAAACATCAGCGTGTTATTAACATTCTTCTCCTACTAAATCCAAAACACAGCACTATGCCAGCTACTAGGAAGAAAATTATCTTTATCCCAGTCAAAACCAGGACACTGGGACCACCAGTGACAGGGGCCTGCCTGGCGACCACTGCCCTCAGCATCTAATGGGCAGCAAAGAACAACTGGTAGGAGCGTGAATAAATTTTTCAGCTCTTCGGAGCTATATACTCATGGTTTCCCAAACTCACTGTGAAGATTAGCTTAAGTAATTTAGTATTATAAGATGAAGTTTAATGTGATTTTTTTTTTTTTCCAGAGCTGTATCATCCTGAAGTATTGCATGATTTCTGACATAATTTCAACAGGTGGTTTCTATGGGTCGATTCCCACTTTTTTCATACTGCTTAAGCATCTTAAATGAGAGTTCTACCTGTGTTTTTGTGTTTAGTTTTAATCTAGGAGCTTGAGCAGATGCAGCCAGAAAAAAAGTTGAATAAATGAAACTGCAATATTTAGTCAGAAGTTAACATCCAATTTTTTTCCCTGGAAGTGGGAGAGGTGAGTAAAGTAGACATTTTCTACAGCTTCTGTGGGTTGTCTCCTTTGCCCTGCTGTCACTGTTCCCATTGGGAGGGCATAGCCCCTTAGCTAGGTCACATCATCTATGCCTGCTAGGTGATAAGGGCAAATCCAGATGCCAACACAGAACAAACCAGCACTTTGCCCTGCTTTCACACCGGGTGCAGCTCTTCATTTTTCTTTATGGAAAGAGGAGGGCTTCATGGGGCCAAAGACATAGAGAGCAAGAGTGTGCACAACCTCCAGATACTGTTCCTGAATAGGCAGAACCTTGCTTTAAGGGATTTTTCTTCCCGTAGAATGATCTCCCATGTTCACTTTTTTAATCTCCCAGGAGCCCTCATCAAATCAGATTTCTCATGACCCTAGCCTTGGGAGGTGGGCCAAATGGGACACATCTAAAATTCAATCTCACATCTTCTTAAGGTTGGGCTGTCCCATGGTAAGTCAGTAAGACTGAGGAGCATTACAAAAGCTGTGGACTTGGCAACTGCAGGCTGGAGAAAAGCCAACAGGAGTCACCAATAGGACCACATCTTGCATGGTGTTCTTGCTTTCCTAACTCTCCCAGTTCTCCTTTGCACTGCTTTGCACAGTTTTATTATACTTTATTTATTTTAAAGGTCTGGGAGGTGTTTTTGAGGACGTGCACATTTGGAAGTTCTGTTACACGCTGCCAAGTGGTCTTGGACTATAAAAAGGTCAGACTTTCCTGTCATAGTGTCATAGGCATCATACTACAAAAGGGCAGAGAAACATGAAACAGGAAAGTGGAGGATTGCGAAACATGTTAGATGAAAATCAATAGCTAGGAAGTGCAAGCAGGTTCAGACACATTTTAGAACTAGCTAGGGAAATGTTACCAAATATGAAGAGCAGTACTTAGCACTTTAGCTGGCAGCCTGATATCAGTGGTAGGTGTTACAGCTTAGAGAAACATTAATTGCTTTAGTTGTGCAACATCTGATTAGGAGATCTGTTCTACGAACAGCAATAATTTCCTTATTCCATCCTCTTCAGGACAGGGGAATCCTCTCCAGAATACAGGGATCTTGTTAGGTCACGCAGGGAGAAAATTAGAAAAGCAAAAGCCCAGCAAGAACTCAATCTGGTCACTGTTGTAAAAGATAATAAAAAATGTTTTTATAAGTACATCAACAATAAAAGGAGAGCCAAGGAGAATCTCCATGCTTTGCTGGGTGTGGGGGGGAACATTGTCACTGAGGACAAGGAAAAGGCTGAGGTACTTAACGCCTTCTTTGCCTCTGTGTTTAATAGCCAGACCAGTCATCCCCAGGGTACTCAGCACCCCGAACTGGAAGACGGGGACAGGGACCAGAATGGAGCCCTCATAGTCCAGGAGGAAGCAGTTAATGACCTGCTACACCACCTGGATGCTCACAGGTCTATGGGGCCGGATGGGATCCACCCAAGAGTATTGAGGGAGCTGGCAGAGGAGCTCACCAAACCATCTTCCATCATCTATCAGCAGTCCTGTTTAACAGGGGAGGTCCCTGATGACTGGAGGCTTGCCAATGTGACGCCCATCTACAAGAAGGGCCGGAAGGAGGACCCGGGGAACTACAGGCCTCTCAGCCTGACCTCAGTGCTGGGAAAGATTATGGAGCAGTTCATATTGAGTGAACTCAACAGGCATGTGCAGATCAACCGGGGGATCAGGCCCAGCCAGCATGGGTTCATGAAAGGCAGGTCCTGCTTGACCAACCTGATCTCCTTCTATGACGTGGTGACCCACCTGGTGGATGAAGGAAAGGCTGTGGACATCATTTGCCTGGACTTTAGCAAAGTCTTTGACACAGTCTCCCATAGCATTCTCCTTGGGAAGCTGGCAGCTCATGGCTTGGATGGGTGTACTCTTTGCTGGGTAAAAAAATGATTGGGTGGCCAAGCCCAGAGAGTAGTGGTGAATGGAATTAAGTCCAGTTGGCAGCCGGTCATGAGTGGTGTTCCCCAGGGCTCCGTTTTGGGGCCAGTCTTGTTTAATATCTTTATCAATGATCTAGATGAGGGGATTGAGAGCACCCTCAGTAAGTTTGCAGATGACACCAAGTTGGGTGGGAGTGTCGATCTGCTGGATGGTAGGGTGGCCCTGCAGAGGGACCTGGACAGGCTGGACCGATGGGCCGAGGCCAGGTGTATGAGGTTTAACAAGGCCAAGTGCCGGGTCCTGCACTTGGGTCACAACAACCCCATGCAACGCTACAGGCTTGGGGAGGAGTGGCTGGAAAGCTGCCTGGCAGAAAAGGACCTGGGGGTGCTGGTTGACAGCTGGCTGAACAAGAGCCAGCAGTGTGCCCAGGTGGCCAAAGCGGCCAACAGCATCCTGGCTTGTATCAGGAATAGTGTGGCCAGCAGGAGCAGGGAGGTGATTGTCCCCCTGTACTTGGCACTGGTGAGGCTGCACCTGGAATACTGTGTCCAGTTTTGGACCTCTCAGTACAAGAAAGACATTGAGGTGCTGGAGCATGTTCAGAGAAGGGCAACAAAGCTGGTGAAGGGTCTGGAGCACAGGCCTTATGAGGAGTGGCTGAGGCAACTGGGGTTGTTTAGCCTGGAGAAGAGGAGGCTGAGGGGAGACCTTATCGCTCTCTACAACTACCTGAAAGGAGGTTGTAGTGAGGTGGGTGTTGGTCTCTTCTCCCAAGTAGTTAGCGATAGGACGAGAGGAAATGGGCTCAAGCTGCGCCAGGGGAGGTTTAGATTAGATATTAGGAAAAATTTCTTCACAGAAAGGGTAGTCAAGCATTGGAACAGGCTGCCCAGAGAGGTGGTGGAGTCACCATCCCTGGAGGTGTTCAAAAAACGGGTAGATGTGGCACTTTGGGACATGGTTTAGTGTAGTCTACCCTTAACTGATTTAGTGTGGACTTGGTAATGTTAGGTTAATGGTTGGACTGGATGATCTTAAAGGTCTTTTCCAACCAAAACGATTCTATGATTCTATGATTCTATGATTCTATGATTCTGATGGAACAAGATTGGCATATATATTCACATTACCACACACAGCACCAGGAAATCCAGGTGACATCAAACTTGAACGTTCCTTCATGCTTCTGCAGTGGTAGTTACAGCTGACAACATCTCAGCACATTGAAACTAGCTGATCTGGTTATGAGTAGATTGCCAAATTCCTTTACCAATTTTACTTTGTGTCAGAACCCTTGAAACTGAGGAAATACCACATCTGCTATCTGCTTTATTCCAGGAAGATATTACATCTGCAGAAGAAAGCAGATTGTCGTTGACAAGTTTCTACCTAAAAAAAGATGTGTAATGGAAAAAATGGCAGGACCAGCTCCTTAGTAGTCTTCTACTAGTGTAGTGCTGTTATCCAGAACTGTTTCAGTGCATAGAAGTGCAAAAATGTTTGAACACTGCTTAGCATCTCCATAGATTCCTTCCATCACATATAAGAGTAGCATAAAATCCTGTGGATTTACAACGTTAAAAATAAAATTTCATGTTTAGAGAAGATGCATAATGCTTCTGAGAACTCTACTGTGTATGCGTACTTGGGGTGGCGCTGGGTACATTTGTGTCTCTATTCTGGTAGTTCATACAATAAAAGGGGCAAAACAGCTACTTGTATTATTCCTTTTTGCAGCCACATTAGACAGAGAAAGAGTCTTCTGAAGGGAAAAGTGTCCTAAGAATCCACAATCTTGATCTGTGAGAGATCGACTGTGCTTGAGCAGAGGATCGGGTGTTTGGATCTACCCTTCTGGGTTCTTAAATACTAGTCATTCAAACACAGCAGTGGAAGACAAGGAGGAGGAGGAAGAAACTCTGCAGTGAGTCCAGCAAAACCTACTTTCTTCCTTCTTTGGTTAAGGCCTCACATATCATTTGGGCTAAATTCTGATATTACACACACACAAAGAGCATGATTTCAGTAGGAGCTGGACAAAAAAATAATAGAAATCGAAGAGTTTGGCCTTTGTGTTGTAACCCAGAGAGAATCCTAGTCTACTGCTGAAAATGCTGCTGCATTAATGATGCAAGAGTCTCTTTGAGACATTTTAGGTTCACACTTGCAGAATTTCATGATGGCATTGGAAAGAATTGTGCGTGTCTGGGGCATATCTGGTGCATATTGCTTTGAATGACATAGCAACCTGAAAAGGGGCGTGATCTTTGAAAAATTACAGTGCTTTTGACCATCTTGTCTTTCTGAAATTTGAAATTCAGCAAGGCAAATAATTATTGAAAAATAAGAATTTAGGGACCTTATCCCTTATTCCTTATGATTTCTTCTGACTAACAAGATTGCAGATATGATCCAGATCTGTGTTTAAAAATGTTGTGGTTTAACCCAGGAGGCAGCTAAACACCACACCGCCGTTCGCTCACTCTCCCCCTCCCCAGTGGGATGGGGGAGAGAATCGGGAAAAAAAAAAGTAAAATTTGTGGGTTGAGATAAAGACAGTTTAATAGGACAGAAAAGGAAGGGAAAATAATAATAATAATGATAATATACAAAACAAGTGATGCACAATGAAATTACTCACCACCCGCTGACCGATGCCCAGCCAGTCACCAAGCAGTGATTGCTGCCCCCCAGCCAACTGCCCCCAGTTTATTTACTGAGCATGACATCATATGGTCATGCAATACCCCTTTGGCCAGTTTGGGTCAGCTGTCCTGGCTGTGCCTCCTCCCAGCTTCTTGTGCAGCTGGCAGAGCATGGGAAGCTGAAAAGTCCTTGACTAGTATAAACACTACTTAGCAACAACTAAAACATCAGTGTGTTATCAACATTCTTCTCCTACTAAATCCAAAACACAGCACCATGCCAGCTACTAGGAAGAAAATTAACTCTATCCCAGCTGACACCAGGACAAAAAAACAGAGTCCTTGAATAGTCTCTTTACCTAAAAGCAGTCTTTGCTTGGTTTTGGTCTTTTTTACACAAGTGTTGACAAAACAAAGTGATCAGGGCAAATTGTTTGCTGTTTCACACATGCCCAATTCCAATCAGGAAAAAAGTTGCCAAAAAAGCTGCCAGGTATGAAATGATCATTCCCTGAAATCTAGAGGCCTAAAAAGTGCAGGGGACTCCCCACAGATATTTTATATCCTTGAAGGCAGCTCCTTGGTGCTGTAAGTCCTATGCAGTCTGGATTGGATCGGGGTCCCCTCTTTGATCAGTCAGTTGCGTCTCTTCCCTGCAGCCAGGAAACTTGGCTCCTAACTGCCACGTTTTATGCTGTCTAAGCTGCAGTGATGCAGCTCATTAGGAAAGTGTCGGTGTGTGAGATCTGGCCAGAAAACATTTCCATCTTCCTTTCTTCTCAAAATACCAATTAAAAAAGAGTATATATATAATGTCTGTTCTCCCTTCCATTTTCATCTAAAACATCAACAGGTAAGATGATGGTAAATGTCACTGAACATTTTAAACAGAAATACTTTTATCCAAACTCCAAAATTCTGGCCACAGGGGGAAGATATCTGACCTGAGATGTTGGCCCATGTTTCTTTTCAATCATTAAAGTGTCCGCACAGTACAAAAAAGCCACAGAAATACACGAACAGAGGGCTTTGTTTCTAAATACCTAGAAGTCTTCTGAGACGTAAAACGATATGGTAATTGAGCTGCAGTGCACTTCTTACCTGTTGAGGAATAAAACTTAGAAATGTTAATTACACTACCATAAATGAAAGAAGTGTTTTCTATACTATGTAGCTAATGGCAAGAATATTTTGGCACTGAGGTTAGAAATGTATTTGAAATTTTTAGGAAACATAAAAAAATACAATTACATTTTCAGAAGAAAAGGTAGAACTAAGAAAACTTATATTATTTTTTATTACCATAGAAAATACAATCTTTGACAATACCTGGGCTGTGTTTTTCCTGGTTTCAGGTACTCTCTTGTCTAACTTTTAAAATTTTGTTTACAGTAATATTACCTCAACATAAATGTTATGTTTTCACTGGGAATTTTTATTGGACTTTTGAGAACAAATCTTTCTCAGCAGGGAAGTGGAGGCAAGACTTACTTTGCTGAAGAGCTCCAGGGTGCCTCTCAGTTCCATCAGATGTATTTTACGTGATACCAGCTCAAAAATCAGTAAAAACATCTTTTCCTTATCCTAATCTAGGCTTGTGAGTCATTAGAAAGACTTTCAGGAGCCAAGACACAAGAAGATGTAGTTCATATATTTATTCAAAGAAAACATTTCTAAAATGGCAGAAAATAATGATGTATGGGAAAAGAGACAGAGCCCAGGTGCTACATGCCATTTTGTGGTGTTTGCATTTAGGAGTGAGTGCTGGGGGCACAGAGTTGGGGGGCCCCCACCTCAAGCGGTGACACAGGACTACCAGGCTGCTTTGATGACGACATATTTGAGTGTATGGGCCTCTATGAGTGGCCAGTATAGGGGGCATCTGGAGGTTTTGCTCTGCTATTTTTGAAGGCATCACCCAAAGGCTGCTTTGGGCAGCAGCAGCTCCAGGGACCCCCCCTGGCTGTGCCCCTGGGAGCAAAGCAACAGGACTCTGAGATGAGGGACCTCTTTATCTGGGAGCTGAAGCAAAGCAGGAAAGGTGACAGTGGCTGAGGTGATTCCCTCTTTGCAATGTGAAGTAATGCCATGCCTGTCCCCTTTTCTCCCTCCTGGAGGGGTGTCCCACACCTGTCCCAGGGATCTAGGGATTCAGGTATGGAACAGCTTCCACAAAGCAGAGCATATTTGGGGTTGAGACACAAGTGATGCTTTCATCAGAGGAGAAAATAAGTACTAGAGGAAGCACCCTGCTTGCGTAAATGTGTTAAAAGAGATCTAAAGCTTAATTAAAAATCATTCTGTGGCAAGCTTGTAGGGTCACCATTTTACAAATGCACCGGGGCTCTTAGGAAGCTAACGTTGCCACTTGCTGTGTGGTAGTTCACAGCATATCCCAAAAGGAGGCATAGATATACTGGTCCTCCCAAGAGGATGCTGCACACATGGTACAACCTCCAGGGCCATGTCAGATCTTAGGCCAACTTCTCACACCAGAAGGCGGCAGCTCAGGTAGGCTCACAGGACCTCTGCACTGTCAGAGCTGCCAGAGAGCTGGGTGGGCACTGAAAATGACTGACCAGCCCCCGCACCTCCACCGGGGCTGGAGAGGACACGGACACAGGACTGAAGTAGTCCTTTAAGATGGGCCTTGAACGTCACTCCGGCAAAGGCATAGATCACGGGGTTCAGGCAGCAGTGGATGAAGGAGATGGTTTCTGTCAGCTGCAGGGCCAGGGCTATCTGGTAGCTCGCCTTGCAGTCATTGATGATGTGCAGGCCCTGCAGGGAGTCTAGGAACAGTGCGATGTTGAAGGGAGTCCAGAAGAGGAAGAAAACAATGACAATGATGAAAATCATCTTGATTGCCTTGATCTTGTTCCGATTTTTGCATTTTTGCAGGTTTTTCAGTATCTGGGCATAGCAGCAAATGAGGATGCTAAGAGGAATCAAGAGGCCTAAGATATTGGCTGCAAACTGAGAAGCGACCTTCCAGGTATTGTCCCCTGGCGGGTATGTGGAGACACACTGCATAGACTGCTCAATTTCCAGTTGCTGGTTGAACATGATGTTGGGTACAGAAGCCAAGCCAGCCACCAGCCACAGGATTAAACTGATAATTATGCCACAAGAGGCTGTCCGTATCCTCATGGCATAGACAGCATGGACAATTGCTATATACCTGTCTATGCTCATGAGGGTTATAAAGAAAATACTGCTATAAAAACCTGTGTAATAAATGCCAGCCATTATCTTGCACATAGCGTTGCCAAAATCCCACTGGTGTGAAGCATAGTGGGCTTGGAAAGGGAGAGGCACAACAAAGAGGAGATCAGAGGCTGCGAGGTTCAGTAGGCAGATGTCAGTCATCGTCGTCAGCCTTTTCTTGGTCAGGAGAACCCAAAGGACCAAGGAGTTTCCCAGAAGGCAGAAGACAAACACAAGGCAGTAAAGGATGGGCAGAAAGAGGGATTTGAACCTGTGAAAGCTGTTTCCTTCATCGCACGGAGCAGTGTTTTCATCGTATCCATAGTCATATTCTGTTGTGCCAAAGAACTGGCTTGTGGGATTCATCTCAGATACCTGTGCAGGAAAGAGCAATGTATAAATGGCTGGCTGTCCTGGCACAGGACTCCCAGGGTGGCTTCTGCCTCTCTCTGTGCCACATCAAGCCCGTGGGTCAGCCTCCAGGCAGAGAGGGACTGCAAAATGCAGTCTTGGTCTCACTGGCTGGGCAAGAATAGCTGTACCACCCAAAAGGCTGCACCTGCAGCCTGACGGTCATTCCTATACATGCTTAAGTATAAGCACTGGGATGCTCTCGGTTTCCCCTGACACCGCCTCAGTGCCAGTGAGTTAGTCCCTCATCATTATAGTGACAGGGAAAAATTCATGCTCTCAATAGTCATAATGGTGCAAAATGGTACAAAACCTGCACCTGATCTACAAACCTGGATTTTCTTGTGCTCCCTGGGGTGGGGAAGCTTTTTGCCTGTAGCATAAAGACCCTTAGAAAAGTGTCTCGACTGAAGAAGCCATCACCCAGCAGCATAACCACATTTTTAGTGGAGCTAATCGGGGCTAGATACTGGCACGGAGTGCAGAGACATGTAAGCTAGTTTTCCATGGGTGGGTGCAGGATCGCATACAACAAAAAAAAGCCTCTGCAGCAGCAAGGAGTTTGCAGGGCTAGACAGCAGTACTTGTAGTGCCAAGCTCTGGGATGCTGCAGCGAGGATGCCACTGACCTCCAGGTTAGCTGGTGAGCAGCTTGGCTGTGCCTATTGCTAAAACACAGCAGTTTATCGCTCTTGCCTGTTCTGCCCAACTTCAGTTTTCTACTTTAGAGAAAACCAAAACAATTTGGGGGGATGTTTCCTCTCTGTCATCTCTGAAGAACTGCAATGAAGACAGCTTTAAAATAGTCTGACCTGCTCTCCAAAAGTGAGTCAGCACTTTTGCCACCTTTTTTTTTTTTTCCAGATGTCACCTCATGACCCCTATGAACTAGGACCTGGTTTGCAGAGTTAAGTGTTCACATTTTAAGAAGTAATGGTTCTTTCAAAAGACACTATTTCAAAGGAGTTTTCCTTGTCACTGCTAAGACATTTGCATGTTTATTGTGCACTGCACCTATGTTATGCTTGCACACAGGTTGATCACATCTTGAAAGAGCTTCAAGGACACAGTTTCCAGGAGGGAAGAATCATTTGTAATAATCACTGCTATTAAGCTGTAACATTAATATGAATGACAGTAATTAATTCATAAAAAGTAGAGGACATGCACTCCTGAGTTGAAAATTGCTGCCTGTGTATATGAAAAGAGAAAGAACATTGAAAAATTTCATATTTACGAGGAAGGAATTGGAATTCACCCCTTCTTGCCCAGCTGTGCCACCTTGTGCAGGGAAACAGGAGGATCTGTATGCACAGCACATAGGGGTGTGGAGTCAGTGTTCATCCTCTGCTCCAGGTATGGATGCTGCTCATGCCTCACTGACCTGCCTCAGCTTTCTTGGGGCATCAGGACTGTTTCCACCAAAGTCAATTAGCATGTGCAATGCAGAGAAACCTGTTACAAATACAGAACAATCCTACGGAGTTCCTTGTCCAGAAAATAACGAGTGATGAGAGAAAGCAGTGCTGCAATCTCTGTCGATAGTGTAATTCTTTCCTATATTTAGTTTTCATCTGTAGGTACGACATCTGCGTTATTAATTTCAACCTTGTTTTCATGCATACACCCCTAAATATTGAGATGTTGAGTCACTACATAATGCAGCAACAGATACGGGTAGAAAATATTTCCTATTAATACTTTTGATGTGTGACCTCAACACACTGTGACTGTAAGCACTGCAGCAATGGCTTGCTTTTAATTGCCTGTCAGGGACCTGTTAAAAGCAGTCCATAGATTCAACAACCGAAAGTAAAAGATTTTCAAGGAATAATGAATACTGTGTTACAGATATATAGCTATATAAACACATAGATACAGATACATAGATATAGATTTATAGGTATGACGCATCTGATTTTGGCAAAATTCAAGAGTGTTTTTTTCTGGGCTGAACAGAGATGGAAGACGCTCCATTTCAGACTTCCAGACCACCTTTACACTGTTAATCCCTTTGACAGCTTCTGACCAGGGCACAGCATTTTCCATTTTCTCCCTTGTCCATATCAGTTGGCAAAACAGTCAAACTAAAAAAGCAGTTTTCTAGTGGGTATCAAGAGAGACATAACTGCTGCAGGTCCCTTTCCTCTGGTTGCCAAAGTTAGTCCATTACTTTTAAGAGTAGCACATTAAATGTGGATGGACTTTACCTTTGACAGCAAGAAGCCTCTACTCTCTCAGGTGGCTCCAGTTGCCGCCTTCCACTGTGTGCTTGTCCTCTCTCAGGCTCAAGAGTTTCCAGGAGGTCTACTCCACAGCTTGTTGAGATAGCTGAAATTAGGTGATATGCAGGTGTCAAATGGGGAGCTGCCAGTTACAGTTAATAGGTTTTGAGACAAATAGAAGGTGGTGTAGCTGCGGTAAACAGGAAAAGAGGTGAGAAGGCTTACAAATATGTTCTGCGAAACAAAAATCAAATACAGCTCTTTTGGAAGACAATGCATTTTAACGTGTTTGCTAAACTCCCCTTTCTCACGGCCACCCCCAATTTAATTTCGGAGATGCATTATTTTAGTTTTTCATTTCCTTCAGCTAATATAAACTTGTATACTGAAAGTCTGGTTACATCCCTCCTCATTAGTAACGTATTAACGTTCTGAAGAATAGCAAGAACTCACAGCTGCTGATAGCTCTTTGCAATAATTTTTTAAGCACCTTTTATTCAAGTGGAGATACTTCAGAGTTTCTTTGCTACCTTGGGGTTTTTTAAAGTATATTTTAGCGCATTTAGGATATATGGTCAAGGACAAAATACTGAAACAAGGACAGGCTTGAATTTTTTTATTTTATTCAGTAACTTTATTTTTGTTTTGTGTAATACTGTAAACTCTAGTGCTTTATAAGTCAGCCAGATGATATGCTTTTCATCCATTAATCTCCACAAGCAGCATTTTCCTGATTGATAGGAGCACACAGGATGCAAGAGACTTGCCCAAGACCCCCAAGCAAGTATGTGGCAGATCCAAAGCATGACTGTTATTAAAGTTATTAACCTGTTCTTTGGTAGCTGCTCCAATCCAAAGTAGCTTTCCAGCTTGCTGGCTGTTGCATAAACGAATAGTGAAAGACAGTCCCAAAGAAGAGAAGAGCTAAATGCTGCAGGCAGACAAAAAAAAGAGTGTGAAAATGAGCTGGGGAAAAAAGAAGTAACCTAATGAAGGATCTGGCACTCAGTAGCACAGTCAGAAAGAAAAGACCTGCCTCCTGAGGTACTCAAAATGCTACCAATAGCCATGGCATCACCCTGCCTCCAAGTACTCAGTTGGTCTTAATACATAAGAGACACTATCTCCTCTTTTTTTTTTTTTTTTTTTTTTTGGAATTAACTTTTGAACATTGTTGTAACAGAACTTTATTCTCTCTATATTAATTGTATGATCAATAATACACATACAAAAAATAGTATGTGCTGCTGTTACACATATACAGTACAATAATGTAACTCCATTCTATTTACTTTTTGTTTAGAAATCAATAAGGTCAGCTTTCATTATTTCTTCTTATGATCAAAACATCAATCAATTAAAGATGCCCCCTCTTCCACTGGATGCTTTTTCCATTAGTTTAGCTGATATGTCATTAACACATACAAAAAAATTAAACAATAATTTGACATGAAACCAATAAAAGAATGAAAGCCTCTGTGAAAAATATATCTGCATTTTAAAACATGTATAAATATTATAAAACAAACAAAAAATCTTATATTTTTTCCTGAGTTATTTTCTGTTGCGTGTATTATGATTTTGCAAAATATTTCAGTTCATTCCAAATGGATATTTTTTCATTGGGAAATAAATCTTCCAGCTGTGTATTTTCACCAGCTGTAATTCTGCATGGCCAGGCAATGCAAGGCATGAAGCTGGAAGAGTGTGGCAGGGAAACATCAGAGGAAACGCTGAGTGTGTTGGAGAAAGCTGGAGCAAGCAAGAAGATGCAGAGGACCTTAAAGGCAAGGAAAAGAGCTTGAATTAAAGTCAAAAAAAGATAAGCTACAAGTGAGCAGGCCTAGCAACTGCCATGGGTGGAGGATGGCTGGCTGCTGTACTTTGGACAGACCAGAGACGACTGTGCTGGGCATATGTGTAGCAGCTTGGTAATAAGGAGAGGGAGGAAAAATTGTGGTGGTGCCAGTGTTTTGGAGGGAAACAGCAGAATTACAGAGTCTGATGTAACATTTCCGAGAGCAGCTTTACTGTGTTTTGAGAAGTGATATACATGTTTGAGTCCCTGGCCATGCCTGGCTTTCAGAAAGGTTTACATGCCTGTGCCGCTTCTGGGGTGGTCGGTGTTCCTAACACACAGCTGTCCCCTGAGTTTTTCCCAACAGAGGAAGAAAACTCATTAAAGGCAACAGAGGATGTGATTTGTCGAAGTCAGTGAAAGGAAGGGAGTGGAGACACATTTAGGAGACAACAAATATGGCTTTGGAAAGGTGCTATCCCTGACCCATAGGTATGAGGGTGGATGGGAGGGGAGGCCCACAGCATAAGGGTGGACTTGGGAACTGTTGGCTGAAAGGGTGATAATTATGATGAAAGCTAATGGGAGATGCCTGGGCTAGACAGAGACAGGGGACAGAGAAGAACCGGTGGCAGATTTTGCTCTTCTCCCCATGCTGAGCTCTACTCACTCTCCTACAGGTAATTCTGTGGGATCATGGGCAGACAGAGCACTGCTGGGCTGGAGGGTAGTAGAGATAAATAAACACCGGTGTATTCACAGATGTGGGGTGCTGAAAGCTGTAGGTATGCTAAACCTCCCTTGAAAGCTCAGAGGAGGGTATCTGGTGGGAGGAGGATGGGAGGTACGCATTTCTGATTTTCTCCACCATCAGCTATGAGCCAGGCTGTAATGACCCGTATCCCTCCCAACACTTTTCCAGTCTGTGAGTAGCATTCACCACGTCCTGAGTTATACAAGGGCCATGCAGGCAAACAGGGATTTTCTACTGAGCCAACAAACAGCCCTTTGAGGAGGATAGCAAAGCAAAAAATGTGGTAAACCAACAAGAGGCGGTAAAAAATGAACACAGAAGTTAAGGTCACCGGCACACAGAAGTGCTGCACTGAAACGGAAAGAGGTGCAGAGAGGCTACAAGGTGGGAGGAGGAGCAGCGTGAGAGAGCTGGGCTCAGCCTAGTAAAGCAAAGTCATGGAAGGGATACATTTGCTATGCGCAGACAATCCAGCGAGGAAATGGCAGGGGAAAAGGAGGGTTGTTTCACCTTACGGAAAGCACAGGCATATGAGAGCAATATTTACAGGCTGTCCCTTCGGCTGAAGGGAGTTTGCTAGCGGGGTGCTGGGGCTGTGGAGCAGCCTTCCTGTGGGAGGAGAGCAGTGAGCTGGTGCAAAATGGTCCTTTGTTAAGAGTTAAAGGTCTTTGTTAAGAAAGGGATGCCTGACCCGGGGGTCTCATAGCAGGCACCAGGCAATCCGTCCCAGGGCCTCGGGGGTGCTCCCAAGGTGCTGGGTGAAGCCAGAGGCCAGGGAGGTCTCAGATCTGTTTCCTCAGAACCCAACCCAGCTGAAATCCACCCTAGAGCTCCCTTCTCCAGCAGCCCTGGCTGCTGCCTTGCAGCATCCCTCCAGCTGAGTTTTAGCTGGACACTGATACCACTGCTAGCAACATCTCTCCATACTCTTACGGGCTTTCCTGTGACAAAGAAATACCTTACAGCAAAACAGAGGCAACTGACTGTTGCTCTCTCTGGTGCTCCAGCCTATGGCCAGTTAGGGTTTGTGTGCAAGAGCTGTGCCACACACCATGCTCCCTGCGCCCAGCCAGGACTGTGAGCTGCAGGAGAGAAGAGCCATGTGGCATCACCACCTTGGTGAACCCACCGGCGCACAGGCATCTCAGTCACCACTCAGGTTAAAAACACAGGGAAAATGTTGCTGTAGGAGGAGCCTTCTGTTTTGTCGTCTTATATTTTGATGGTGGTTATCAGGGTCAGCCTGCAGCAGCCGCAGTGGCCCCAGGCAGCCGGCGGGTGCTGGGGAGTCTCACACCACACGACTGTGCACCACACCGTTCATGCTTCCCCTTTAGCTGCGCCTGCTGCCATCACTACCGCAGCGGTTCTCGAATTTACACTCTGAAGTTATGGTTTCTACTGTTTTATCTTCTGTCAGAACAGTTGCTTCAGTGGGGAAAAACCACATGCAGCGCTTCCTATAGCTGAAGATGCTGTCAATCTCAAAGTGACCAGCACATCACAGTAATGCAGACTTCCACTCCCCCAAACTACTCGGAGCCTGAAGGTCAGGAAAGTGATGCTCCACTGAAGCCCCATGTTAAATGGAAAGGCTGTGGCAAATGCCGCAACCAAAATGAATCTTGCTGTGAGGCAAACAGCCTGGCCACATCCACAGCTCCTACAGCCAGACATATTCACTGGCACCAGGGGACCACCTGTGCACACTAGCTCAGCCTCTGACATTAGCCCCAGACAGTTTTCTTATCCCGTGCCAGCATTGCAGCTCCTCAGCCTGGAGGTAATGGCCAGCTTAGCTGCTGCAAAACTGCTATGCCTGCTCTTGTAGAAACCTCTCTTTCATCATACAGATGGTCTAGATGAATTGAGTTTGAACACAGAAAGGAAATTGTGGTTGCAGCAGAGGACACCACCAGCAATAACTTGTTTTGGCCTCAGGGGCACCAGCTGTGAGCCCTGGTATGGCTCTGGCTGTTGGTAAGGTGGATGGCAGGCACCTTTTTGACACCACAGCACAGGCTTCAGTGTTGGTGTAGCAGCCATTAGGAAAAGATGGGAATAAGAGCAGGGTGAGATAACCTGCCTGGTAGGGTATTTCCAAGGAAAAGACTAAGTATTTCCTGGATCCACTTGTTATCATAGCACCTGGCTGGAAAGTGGAGGACAAGGTTGCCTTGATGTGATGTTCTGCTTCCACCCATCTCAAAGCAGTGGTAACCAGCTGAGTCAGGTGCTCTTATCTGAGAAGAATGCTTTCCTCTGCCTTTGCTCAACAGCAAAATAAGAGGAGTTTCTTAATCAAAAAGAGACCTTTCTCTTTCAAATCAGCTCTCACTTTACATCTCAGAGGGCTTGCTCTGTCATATTAGAAGAGGAGGGAAGGGGTGACTTAGTTCAGCAGAGGAAACAAAACCAGGATTAACTGCAACAGGGGGTATGTGATGTTCAGAGATGCTGGGTTGCTCAGCCAAAATGGCTTGTAAAATACTAGCAATCGTCACTGTTGGTGGGAAGAACAATGACACCAGCTAGACTTTGCAGGAGAAGGTAGGAGGTGGGGGATCGGGGTGAGAATGTCGTCCACAGCATGGAAGCAGTGTGGCAGGTAGCACCTTGATGAACTTCCCACCCCAAATTCCTCCTTCGGGCCATCTCTCTGCCCCAACAACCCTCTCCCAAGTGTCTCTGCTGCCTGCATGGACCAGCAAGTGCCCTTCCCCAGCTGTAGCACCCTTGGTGGATTCCCTTGCACCCCTCTCCCACAGGGCAGTGGGGATGGGCAAGGGGGACACCAAGCCCTGGGTGCCCAGGGCTGGCACTCATGTGGGAGGTACAGGAGGAAACCCCATGTAGGAGTTGTCTTTTGAGGAATAATAATAACTGTTTCAGTTATTGCCACAATGTTTGGGTCTATCAGCATCAGCTATCAACACACCATCTTAGTAGGACTGCATCATCTTAATCAAAATTGTTTAACCAGACCGTTGCCAGTGTAGAGGTACAAATATGCCACATAGCAGAATGGTTTGTTTCCCTTTCTTAATGGGGATAGCACATTTGTATACCTGTGTACAAAGAGGTGAGTGAGATTTTGTGACCGGGTGAGATTTTCAGTGATCGGGTGTTTTGTCATCAAAAAGGTATATTTAGGTTGACTAAAATATCTCTGAAAGTGCTAAGTTGTTTTGAGGGGGATTGCCCCCCTCCAAATTAGAGAAAAAAAAAATGAAGAAGAGTCATAATACTTTATTCTGACAAGTTCCAGTCAAAACATTGCCATTTTCCATTTGTAAATGTGTCATTTTCAAATATAGCATTTTTTTTTATAAATAATCTCTTCTTCTAACCCTTCTTCCTCAAAAGCAGGCAGACTTCAAAGCTTCAAAAAGTTTCCAGTAGAACTAAGATATGTCTGTTTTGCTGATAGCAGACAGAAATTTTTATTTTTCTTTCAGCTTGGTCAGCAAAAATACCGACACCTTTCACCAAAGTGGAGTTGTATTACTGTAACAAAGTGCTTGTGTATGCAGACATGTACCAATGCGCATACGAAAAACCTATTTGTCATTGCTCTGGCTCTCTCTCCTGCAGCAGATGCTCAGTGCAGAAAAAAAGGCTGAGAGTCCTCCAAAAACTGTTGCTGAGTTTGTACAGGAGAAGCAGCTGGAGGTGCTTGGTGAGGTCTGGATCAGCTCACTCTGCTCCACTCTCTGCTTTTCACTGTTGGCACTAAAGCCACACAGATTATGGCTTTGACAGCTGTGGCCTTGCACAATCACTTAGTTTCACCAAAGCAGAAATCAGTGTGTTGCAAAACTCCCTGCACAGTAACTCATTCATAACAATGTCAGCAGTTAGTGGGATTTTCTCACTCATGTTTTACGACAGGGTAATTGTGGGACAAAAAGAAGTAAACAAAAACATCTCTTGCATATGGAGTCTCTGAGAACAAGACTCTTCTCCATCTGTCCCTTATCTGATGCTTTTTTTCCTCACCTTAAAGCACTTAGGTTTTTAAGCCTTTGCTGTCCCATACCTTTGGTACAGCAGTGCATGGGCACCTCAGATTAGCATCTGACACTGCTTTGCCTAAGGGTGGAGAACAGAGAAGGATGCAAGCAAAAATGAGTTAGAACAGAGAAATCACAGAAAACAGGGCTGGATGGGACACTGGGAGATCATATAGTCCATCCCATCTTGAAGGAAAGGGCAGTGTCCCACTGTTATTCTTGCCATGCAGTTTTTCAGCCTGCTCCTACAGCCCCTGCTTTCCCCCCAGCTTCTCCTTACAAACCATCCCAGTGCTTCTCCAGACTCACTCCTAGTAAATTTGTCTTGATCTAAAACTCTCCTGGTATGATTTGAGTCAGTTATTTATCTTATCCATGGAGGAACAATTGCTACTCTCTTCTAGCTGCTTTAAAATATTCTAAGATCATGTTTCCCTTCAATCTTAATAGCTCACATTCCATCATCTTTTTCCTTTTAGGTCATGTTTTCTAAATTGTTAACTGCAGCCACTGTTCTCCCTTGGCTGCTATCCAGTTTTCCTTAATCTTTTTTGCATTGCAGTGCCCAAAACTAGAGGTAGAGCCCCAGCTGTGGCCTTACCCCTGGCAAAGCAGACTGGAAGAGTCACCCGCCTGGGGTAGCTGTCTTATTTTGCAATCACGTAGCACTGGTGTCTCACGCTTTGCTCATGCTGGATGCTGGCCCCCAGATCCTTTTCTCCAGAAATGCTGCCTTCCCCATCCTGTGTTTGTGGTTTCAGCTGCCCCTGCCCATGTGCAGAAGTGGGTTCTTGTCCTTAATGAACTGCAGCCCATTGCTCCCAGGCTTTTTAATCTGTCAAGGTCAATTTGAGCAGCCATCTTGTCCCCCAGTATATTTGCATCCCCTCCCAAGGTGGTGGCATGTGTAAAATTAGTAAAAACATGCAGCAGCCCTTCAGTGGGAGCAGTAATGCCCACACTGGCTTGTGCTGGGCCAGAGCGCAGCCCTGGCTGCAGGACCCTTCTGGGCAGCTCTCCTGTCCAGCAGCGACCGCTCAGGAGTTTGACTGTCTGACCATTTGTGCACCCACGGAAAGGTTGTTTGATATGCTCAGAAAGCTTGCTAGCTCCGAGCTACGGGATACCACTGCTTTGCCCAGCTGGCATGAGGCCAATTTGACATAGCTGCTTCTTGAGAGCTCCGTATCGACTCTTACTCTTTTTATTTTCTTGCAGGCTGCTTATTCCTTCTAGTGCTTTCCAGCAACTGTAATTACACTGACTGGCACATAATTCCCCCTCTGGCGTAAGCTGATGTTTCCCCATCACATTATCAAGGCTACCTGTGCCGGCTGGCTCCCCCAGTGCTCAGCACCGGAGCTTGGCATTGGCCGTGCCGGCTGGGAGCAAAGGGCCCCAGCAGCGCGCAGTGCCCCGGGTGCCCCAGTCTGCAGTGGGGGGAACCTCACTGCTCAGCTCTGCTCCCAGCACCCGGCCAGGCAGCGCCAGTCAGAGACCACCCAAAACCACAACGCACCTTCCTGCCAACGCTTTCTTCGCAGGGCTCACTGACCCCTTATCAGGTGTGAAGTCTGTGAGCTCCAGCACAGAAACCAGGCAGGATTCCTCCCACCACAGCAATGCCGCCTAACTCTGCGCAACACTTTTTGGCTCTGCGGAATGCCGGTAAACCACACGGGGCAGGGGCGTGGGCTCTCGATTAGCTGCTCCGTTAAATTGCTAGACTGGCTCCTGGCAAGGTTTGGGCTCGCCCCGTTTGTCCTCTCTGCCCTCTGGGAGCAGGGGTGCGTGGTGCTGACTGCCAGACTTGCTCCCAGGTGCAAGCCCGGTGCCTTCCTGTGGCTGGGTGCCAGCGGTACCCCTGTGAGGGCTCAGCGCCGTGCTGCGGTGGCCTCACCGCTTCTGCCTCCTGGCTGGCCTCAGGCTGGGCCAGCCGGGGGCTGTGAGGAACCATGGGACTGCAGGGTGGGAAATTCCCCATGTGGCCACGGGCGCCCGCATCCGCCTCTTGAGCAGGGCTCCGCTCTTGCACAGGAGCCTGCTGTAGAAGAAGCTCTGGACACTTACCAGACCATAAAAGGAAAAAAGGGTTTCAACATATGAAACCGTGCTCTTAAAACAGGGAAGCCTGTGTAGTTTAAGACCAGGATGGTGACTCAGGAACCCTGGAATCAAACCTGCACCCTGCCACTGGCAGTGGGTCCCCTTGGAGGGGTCGCATGCTTTTAGCGATGCCTCCCCGGGGCAGGCTGCTCTCAGCACAAGAACATCACACAGCAAAATCTGGGCAATGGTCCTGTCCTGCTGGCACTTCCCATCTAGACCACAGCGGCTACGATCTCAAAGCAGGCATCTGCACAGCATTATCCTGTCTTTCACATTTTCCCTCGGGCCTCTGCTCTTGAAGGGGGCATGAAGAGAGGCTTTTCTGGGGTGACACAGACCTCCTACACTGCTGTGGTCCAAGAGGTGTGAGGAGAGCTTGGCAACGCCGCTGATAAATCTGTATCTGAGCTGCTGGTAAACAGGAAGCTGCTGAACAGCTTTATTCTTTTTCTTGTTTTTTTAGGTTCTTTTGGTCTGGTTTTCATAGCTATTCTTTTTCGCTTACTTCATCTCAGGAAACACATTTTTCTCCTACCTCTTGCAGGAAATGTGCAAGATACAAAAAGTGTTGAAAACCTCATGGTTAGCTCAACCCGCTCTACGAGAGGTGGTGACTCAAAGGGCCTGGCAACAAGGGCATGGCAGCAAGGGCATGGCAATTGTGCTGGCATAAGCTGGAAGCCCACAGGTCAAGCTCACAGTGGTGAAAGTAAGGCTAAAAGGATCTGACTGTGCAAAATACAGACACACACTGTTGTGCTATCATTAGATGTTGCAACCTGGGGGCTTTTCACTGGTATCAGAAAGAGCTTTCAAACCTGTCTGGTCAAGAGAGCCAGGGGCATAGCTCTCTTTCCAGAACTGCAGCACAAGGCTCTTGGGAACTCATTTTCAAAGACCCACCAGGGAGCCTGCTGTCCACACCAGCCACATCCACCATCCACACCACTGCAAACAAGTGCAGCCACACTGAGCCTGTGCACCAGAGCTTGCGGGGGGAGAGGGAAGGCCACCCGTGCTCCGCACCTTAGCGTGGACCCAGCAACTCATCTGGACACATCAGGAGCAAGCAGGACAGACTGTACTACTGCTTAGCAGATACCCTAGGCTTGCCCTAGGCTGTAGGCAGAGGTGTAGGTACAAAACCTGCAGGGATCAATGCTCACCATGTTTAAACTCACTCCCGATCTCTCATGGTGCTGCTTGAGAAAACAAGCAAATAATCAAGCCCGAAGGCCTGCTGCTTGCAGGGAGACATGCCAGGGTTTGCTGGCAGTAATGCTGGCAGGACAGGGTGAAGCCGTGGGGAGTGGCGGAGCAGGGATTCCTCCCACCACAGCCTGGGACTCTGGGGCTGCAAGCGTGGCTTTGGCTGCAGCACAACTGCCCTTGCACTAACAGGAAGGAGTCTGCTTTATGCATCAACCTTTCTTACCCCCTCTTCGCCTTAGCAGCAAGGAGGAACCCTTAAGGCTAGCCAGGGTTAAGCAGAGCTCGCACTCCCACCACCTACACCGTCCTTGCAGATGCACAGGGCAGGTTTTCTTCTCATTACCAAAGTGCAGTTTCATGTTTTTCTGGTGTACTGAAAGCATAAAAGGAGCTCTTGTGTATTTCAAATGAGTGGGATGAAAGAGATTAACTTTTGCCACTGCATAGGTAAAATCTGTATTTCCTTTCACAACACCCAGAATTTCTTTTGCTGACTCCTTTCTGATACACTCCAATAATTCCAAGAACCATCAAGGTTTCATATCTGCCCTCTCACAAGTCTGTAGGCAGAAGAGTAAAAAGTCAAAAGTTTCATTAACCTTTTGAAATCACTAGGTGTGAATGTGTCTTTCTGACTAGGAACCAAACACAAGACCAGCTTTTACAGACAAGATTAATAGTAACGTGTGGGCATTTCTTGGATAGAGCAAAGGACATCTGAGAAATCCTGAAGTCAAGATTTAAGCCACAATGTTTTAGGCAATCTTTGAAGAAGAAGCAAGCTCTCAGATTAGTCTCAAATAATATAGAATATCCAATAATGAAAAATAGTGGTTTGGGTGTTTGTGCTTCTTTTGCCCAAAATGCTGCTCTGCTTTTCATCTTTATTCTATCACATATGTGCAAAGCCAGTGTTTCTAAACTTGGAAACCCCTTAGCAGTGTGAGCATTCCTTAAGGAAGAGCCCAGGCACAGGTGGGAGCAGTCAGCACTGGGAAACCTTCGCACCTCACTTTGCCAATGATAATTGTCGTAAGCTGGGACAAAGGCAGCTTGCCTTTTTGATTATGTAGGACTTTTACCAGTGCAATGGGTCTGAAGATGGAACAGAACAACCCTCATTTATTCCTGCTATTCATTTCAGTTTTGGAAAACTAAAAATGGGAAGTTAAACCAGAAATTCTCCACTGTCATGTAATGAAATAGATCCATGGTCCAAGGCAGCAAAGTGAAATAACATCATTAAAAAAAAAGATGTTTTGGGGTTTTCTTTGCCTTTTGAAATCTGAATAGGTATTCTGATAAGACATCAAAGAGCAGCTGACCACATATACCACAGGAGGTTAACATTTCATGTACTTCCCAGTAGGGCACTCTATTCAACAATATGAGTGTGCTCCCAACATGAGTTCATTTATGCTCTCAGCAGCGTTAAGCTTGGTATAAAACACACCTTTTTACTCCCCTGTTGCACAAGAGGAGGAAGTGGCTGCATAGAGAAACTACACATCTGTCTCCAGGCTCTCTAGAAACCTGTGACAAAAAAGGGTCATTAAATCCCTTGCTGCGTTAAAAATTCAGCCCTGGGAATCATCTACAAGCCTGACATCCAAACATGCTTTTAATACAAAGTTGGGTTTTAGTATATCTTAGGTCCAGGATCCTAAACTATGGTCTGAGGGTGCTGGTGGCCAAAAAGATCATGCAGATGGCCTTCAGGTGTTACAGAACCACGTCAGAAGTAGCATTCACCACCCTCCCTCAAAATGCTGATCCCAAGGGTGCTTGGTGGTCCTCCAAGAAACTCTTCAGGAAGTAAATTCACGTAGGCTTTTGGGTATGCACACAACCAATAAAAAACTAACTGAGGAACCTGGAAAGGACTCGGAGAGGTTGGTCTAGCAAAACATAGCCATAACTACAGTTAGCACAACTCCTGTTTCAGCATGGCTGTGCTGTCCTGAAGCATGCATTACAAGGGGCACAGCAGAGAGGTCTGCCTGCTCTGGCTGAGAATCAATCTTTTGTAAAAAGAAAAGGCATCCAATCTTCCAGTAAAAAAAAGTTTTCAGCAGTGTCAGCGAAGCACCCAGCTCACTGTGTGCCGACGTGGCAGCGTAATGCAGGGCTGAGCTGCAGGCGGTGGGGAAGAGAGGTGGCTGGGCAGGCAGTCGCTGCTCGCTGCTGCCCTGACATCCCCTCCTGCTTCGTGGCCGCAGCGCAGTGCATGGGGCACTGAAAGGAGGGGGCTTACCTGTAGTGGAGGAGCACCGGCGAGGGAATTGCTGTGCATGGAGAAAAAAATAATTCTCTGATAAAAGGCAGCGAACTCTGCTGGCAGTCAGGGGTACCAGGGGTTATACAGAGGTCTCGTGTTTCATTTGAAGTGTTTTCAGAGAACTAGCCCGGTGAGAAAGGATCAGCCCTTTGGACACCACCAAAGTGTGAACATGCAGTGCCTGAGCTGAAAACGTCCTCTACACTGTTCCGTCCCTAGCGTGCCTGTGTTTCAAATCCTTCCTCATCTCCAGCACAGGTCCTAGGGTTGGGATTACCAAAGGTGAGCAGTGCCACAGAGCTGGGAGATGCACAGGATCACTGTCACCCATAGCCACGGCTGCAAAAATACAGGGATCAGCCGGAGGGGAAGGAGCAACCAACTTTCAACACAGCTGCTTCCAAGACAGTGCAAATGCAGCTGTAGGAGGAGGAGACGTGCAGCAGCAATTAGGCTTCACGGGGTCCAAAAAACAACAGGCAAACACGAGAAGGAAAACAACGGGCTGTCCTAAAGATAAAATACCACCACCGGTTAGTCCCCTTGTAGTAAAGTGCCAGGGTTTGGGCAGGTTTTCCTCAACACTGGATAGGTAAAACAAATTCCCATGCCTGCAAGCACTACCTACCTCCCAGCTCGACTCTGCTTCAGCCTCCTCCTCCTCCTTGGCTGGTGGCACGAACTGTGGCAGGAGCAGTGCAGGAGCCTGGGAGGGAGCAGCTTTCAGTGCTGCGGTGCAGGGCAGCAGCTGCTGGCTCCTGGGGCTGCAGGGACGCACAGATGGCGGGAGATGGAGGCTGGCATGGGGACAGCACTGGTCGCCTTTGGGCACCCAGGCTCCCCCCCTCACCGAAGAGTCAGATATACTTATAGTCCAGTTTTCTGGAAAGAGCGCCTCTGCATGTTTCAATATATCAGGGCTGTTGTCTCCCTGACTGCTGCAGCTGTCAGCCAGCTTCTCTGCCTCTAATTGTGAGATGGGGTCCTAGAGTGCCCACAGATTTCACATTACACCATTAAAATGGGTAAAATGCTCTATGCTGAAGCAATGCTGGAGCACGAAGCACAGCGTGGGTTCCCCAGTCCAGACAACTACCTGTTAGGTGTTTTTTCCCCTTGCAAAGCCTCTTGCCCTGTGCTGCATCTACCCCCCTGGGGAGCCCGTTCATCTCCACTGGAGGTGTCCCCCACCAGACTCTGCCCCAATGGCCAAAGCACCCCCCCCCAGCCGTGAGAGATGCACACCTAAGTCTTCGGCTGACCCAGGCCTCAGACCTCAGTCCTCCTCTCCCTGGAAGCCAACACCAACCCCCAGCTTGCCAAAATGCCTGGAGGCTGGGGCCGCCACCAGACAGCAGGGACTTCCATGGGATGGCAGGGGCCACCACAGGCGGCAGGAACCACCACAGGACATCAGTGGCAGCCAGGAGCAGAGTATGGCAAGGGCCATCCAGGCGCCCCAAGAACAGCAGCAAGAGGAGAGATACAGACAGCGTGGGCTGATGGCATCCATCCTGGGGTTCAGGATGCAGCCCAGAGGTGCCACTGCTGCCCATGGCCCTCCAGCAAGGGATGTCTCCACAGCACAGGGTGACAGTCCAATGAACGCAGCCGTTCCCCTGCCATCCCATCGCTGCTGGGAAAAGGGGGCTTTGCACACATATGGCTGTTTGGCTGCCTTCATTAACATGCGTTCAGCAGAGGAGTCATAGGGATCTTAGCTCCTCTTTTCTGTCATCCAGTGTAGCGTGTCAGCAGCAAACTGCAGACAGCAGGCAAAGAGCTGACATGAGTGATGAACTTGGGTAAAGAAAGTGAAGCAGCAGGAGCACAAGCTCAGGGCATGATGAAGGGAGGCCCATGGAAGCCATGGGCAGCCAGGACAGGGCAGGATGGGCAGCACGGCACCGAGAGGGAAACAGAAAGCAGGTGATGGGGGCAAACATTTTGCATGGTCCTTAGCCTTGGACATGCTTGAACTGATCTTTCTTTTTTTTGCCATGAGGTGCTCCAGCATCTCTTCCTCCTCTGCTGCGCCACGCTGACCCAAGGAACCAAGCTCTGCTGCCAGTGTCACCAGCTGGGTATGGAGCTGGTCTTCTGCAACTAGCTAACGCTTAACTTTACCTGCTGTAAACCGAGAGTAGGATCTGGCCCCAGAGCATCCGGTTCCCCTTTGTGCAAAGCCTATTTGACTATGTGCCCCAGCTTCCACTTTTGGCATCACAGCTGCATAGCTGTCTGGCTCTGCAGAGCTGGTGGCAGGACTCCTGCACACCTTCTGCTCTGCTACCAGCTCTTGTCAGCTCTTTCTTGCACACCCTGGAATTGCTGCTCTGCATCCTTCCAGAAAAGAGGAGAAAACTTCCAAAACTTGCATGCTTTTTCCCATTGCCCTGTAGCTCTCCAAAGCTATGTAGACAAAGCACTGTGAAGATCAGACCTGCCCATGAGTGGTGTCCAGCAGAGGACAAGGGACCTCAGCTAGGTTTTGGTAACCAAGGGTGTAATCAGTTCTAGGACCAAGCCAAACTCCTCCCGTATGCCTTGGCCCGGGGTCTTTGTCTCCCAGACTTGCACCTCATTCTCAGCTGCTCATTCTGCAGTGATATTTTTGTGGCACCCTTAAGACATGCTAGTTTCTACAAGAAAACATTAAAAAATCAGCTGAGGTATCTCAGGAAGAGATGAATTAAGGATGTCTTTGCAGGAACTTTGGCTTCTGGGGACAGTTTCAGCTCACACCCCTATCCAGGATCCAGCCGCAGCCCCAGAGAACAGAAGGAGATGGGGGGCTCCAGCTCTGGTCTTATTTCCAGTGGCCCAAATTAATTGAGGAGGAAGAGATGGGACAGCTTGGGACAACTACAGCAAGGTTGTGCTGTAGCATTGCTCTTGTTTTGGAGAGTATTCCAGAGAGCCAACAAAACTGGTTTTCTCAGGTCATGCAAATTAGCTGGATTTGGGGCCAGCATCTGGCCTGAGATGGTGACTCAAAAACCCACCCTATTTAAATACCCTGAATGTTAACCATCACGCATCAGACCCTGATTGTCGTCATGGGGCTGACTGTGTTGCAGCACACAGTGCAACAAGGAGTAGAGGTTACAAAACAGCTCATGGGAAGGACAGGGCCATAGCTAAACTTGGAAGGGAAGCACTAGGAAGAGGAAGACCCATTAAGGTCCAGATTGTCCCCACCCAGACTGTCCCCACCCAGGTTGTCCCTGACTGGTTTTATTTTTGTAAAAGTAAAATTAAGAATATATATTCTTGATCATCATGAATGGCTCCAATTCTGCAGCAGGACCCCAGTTCAGTCCCGTGCACATCTCCTCCCTTTTCATTTTTCCCTCGCAGCTCAGCAGGAGAGATCCGCAGGGTCAGATTTGGCCACAAGGGTGCAGCTCCACTGACCACAGCAGGGCTGCTGCACAAAGCACTGGGTGAAATGCTCGCGTGATCTTTCTGGCCTTATTTCATCTTTCCATCCCTGCTCTGCAGATCACTTACACCAACTCAGTTTGATGCGAACAGAGCGCTCTTGGGGTGACTATATTCCTGAGACAAAGCTGCAGAGTGGGAACACAGGGAATTTGGGAGCCGGCATGCGGATGTACTGCATTTACCCCAAAGGAGAAGAACTGGCAGCCTCATTGATTTCATCCTTGTGCTTAACCCCCACCCAGAACTGATTGTAGCCCCAGGGGGTTTTAAAGGGCAGGTGATTCATAGCTGAGGTTTCAACTTTGAGGTTCTCATTGGGAATCAGTGATTTGCTGAGGACAGCTTTTATTTTCCAATCCTCAACTCCTGCCAGCAGAGATTAAGATGTTCCTTGTGTCCTGTGCTCCCCAGCCACGCAGTTTTGGACTGGCATGAGACCCTCCATAGGTTCACATTGCTCAGTGGTGCATAAGCACCTTCTGCAGTCCTGCTCCGAGAGGTCTGGGCAAACTCCCAGACACCGCCCAAGAGCGTCAGTAGGACCAGCCAGGCTTCCATGACCCCCCTCCCCCAAAATACCCCCCATAGGGAGCCACCCCAAAGGAGAGGCGCTGGTTGGATGTGTGAGCTCTGGATGCAGCTGGCTCTGTCCTCCAGCACCAGCCCCGCATGGACAGCCTCACACATCCCAGGAGGGGCAAGAGAAGAGACCCCACTGTGGGCACAGTGTGTATTTCAGCCGAGCATACCCTCCTCTGCTGTGGGACACCCTGCCCCATCACCTGGGCAGTCACCAAAGGCCAGAGGCAAGAAACCTCCACTGCCAAAAACTCAGGAAGAAAGATGAAAATGGTGCTCCTGAATCGGATTACATCCTCACTTTATTTAACTGCCCAGGCAGAAAAGGAGAGCAAAAAAGGGTAAGTGAAATATGGTTTTGACAACAACCCATTGCTACAATTACAGCCACACTTTTTCAGGTCCTTGTGGGATCCCCTAAACAGGGCAGAAGTCCACTCTGCCATCTTTGGCACCTGGGGAAAATGGATGGGGGGGACAAATGGGGAAATGGTAATATTTCAGCTAAGTCTCATGCTTGGTTTCATGATGACTTCAGTAAAAGTGCAGGAAGCAAACAAAAATGTACCAGTCCCTGCTCCAGCAACATGTGGTGATGCTTTGACTCACTTTCTAGAAAAGATGAGTAGGGCATTTTGTCTTCAAGCCAGCTTAAATGCAGCTTTTAGAGAAGCCCACATATAAATGGTTATACCGAATCCAATCTAAATGTGGCTTACATTAATTTAGCTTACCTTGATGAGAGGAAGACATGAAGCTGATACAGAAGTATATAAATAGATGTAACCAGACTTAAATCAAACTGAGATTTCACTTGCATGGTTTTGTGGTGCTTTAACTAGATCAGCTCGTAACCACCCATTTTGTGTATGGTCAGGTTGAAGTGTCATCGCCTTTTTTGCAGCAGTTCAAGTTCCTGCCTCCCATCCTCTGTGCTAAAGCAACAAAGAGGGGTGCTCAGTGATGGCTGGCAATGCTAGGTGCTAATTTTAAACCCACTTTCCTCACTGGTCTAAGCTGTGCCACCTGACCTTTGCACAGCCATATCAGAGGTGTGAGCACACATTTCATCCCACCAGGGGATGAAAAACCTGCCCAAGGGTTGGCCACAACCAGCCTGGCACGTACAATGCTCCATCCATTCTCCTCTGACAGGGCATGAAAGCCCTGAAGAGCCTGACCGGCTAAAATCCCACCCAGAGACTTTGAACAAGAGCTGCAGATGCTTCTTCTGGTGGTGTTTTCTTCAAGGTGTGGCTTTATTTTTGGTTGGCTCTCTGTAGCAGGAGAAGTAAACCTGCTGCCATTTTAGGAGTTTTTTAGGCTTGCTCGCTCTCTGCCTCAGCTATACTGGGATTGAGAAGTCTGGTTTTACTAGGAAAGGTCCCTGCTTCCCCAGGCTCAAAGCTTTCTCAGCCCTGAAGTGGAAATATACACAAAACTTTAACAAACATGTTTTCTCCAAAGCGCTTCTTTGCCATTCAGGGTAGAAAGAGATATTAACAAAATCAACCTACACACAGGAAAACCACTGTCCATCTCGATTAGTCATACTTCATTTGCCAGGTATCAGAAGATCTCCGTGCTCAGCTGCAGAGCACTTCAGGAAAAACAGAAGAGTCAAACCTGCCATGTGCTGTGGACGCAGGCAGAAGTATCCCCTTCCTTTTTGCCTGTATTTAGATTTCTGAACTTTCTATACATAGCATAAAGATGTATATACAAGCCAGGATGCAAACTTTGTCATTTTTCCTCTGCCATTGTTAAAAACAGAGATTGCTCTTTCAGCATAAAAAGCAAAATTATACCCTGTTGCTCAGATACCTACACAGACAGTCTCATAAAATCGAGATGGAGAATTGAAACAAAATTACCTAAATTTCAAGTAGTGCGTTCTCTGCATTACAAATTGAGATCTGAGACTTACTTTTGTAATCAGAGGATCACAGAAAAGACTTCATCGGTTCATCTAAGCTCTCATCCACTTGAACTCCAGTTGACTATAGCAAGGTTATTTACTTGCTATCTTAGAAATATTGCTGCAGCCAAGGGACTGTCCCTACATGGTAGATAAAGCCTTAACAACTGCAGCTCTGACAAAATCGTTTCATCCCTTTCTGCCGGTTTCTCCATGCTTCCATCACCTGCCTCACAGGGATAGTTAAGAACAACTGTCATTAGAGTTAATGAGCGAGGTGGATGCAGCCAGTGGAAGCCAAGATAGGGCAAAATATCAGGGTGTCTTTGAGAACGGGAACACTGAAACCTAAGTATCTTGTTATCACATTAGGTGGTTTTTGCCAGATAAAGTGTGAAAGTGGCTGTTGGTGGCATCTGCCACTGACCACCTGCAGCCCTGCCCTGGTCTGCCCTGTGCACGGCTGAGTCATTTCCAAAAGCCTTTGGGAAGACTGGGGCAGGTGGGGGGGGGCATTTAGCAAATAGCTTCAACTAGAAAATAAAAAGAAAAAAAAAGAAGGGGAAATGTTACGAAAAGTCGACATGCAAGGTTTCAGCTTCTAAATGCAAGGCTTGCCTTTCTTTGTGTTCTGCCCTTGCGGTTTTGCTTTAAAATGACGTCTTTACTTTGAAAAATGAAAAAAACCACCAGGTAATTAAAGTGCCCTTCTGCCTTCCCCCATGAAACATTTTGGTCCCAAACAGATGTTTTTCTTACTTTTTCACTAAGAACAAACCCCAAATGTTTTCATTTCAAGTGTACCTGAAAATACCGTCTTGCTGCTGAGATTTTGGTCTAGCTTCACAACATGAGCCATCAGTTACTGTAGATGCAGCCAGTGCTTTGAGCCTCTCGTACGCTTTCCAGGAGAGACTCAGCTGCCTGGAGAAGACTGCGGGTCCCAGCAACATCCCAGCCGAGTGATGCAGCAGGAAGACAGCTGGTCCCAGGCTGGTGTGATGCAGCTTCAGACTGGATGGGAGGTCAGGTCCTGCAGGAGCCCATCGAGAGCAACTGAGGGGAGTAGGGGAGCAGAGAGGGAGACAAAAGAAAGATCTTGTCCTAACAGCACTGATGAACAACACACCACCAGCACACCAGCACACCAGCGCCCAGCAAACAGCACAAGGGGCTTGGACTCGCCTACAGCCACATGCAAGACCTGATCAAATGTGACTTCCCAGCAGCTCTGCTTACCTGCAGCTGGTGCAGTTGTGGATATACCTGCCTACTGAAGAGCAGATGCTCCGCTAAGCCTCCCTGTGGAAGAGAGCTATGGCTGTCCCTGTTCCTTGCACGGGATTTCTTGGGCTGCTCGGGGAAAGCAGGGGTTAGCCCTATTCAAGCGTGCCACCTATTGCTAAGCCGCACCACTGCACCCAGCCCACACCCTTCTCCCCTCCGCAGAGCCAGTGCAGGCAAGATGCGCCAGGAGCTCCTGTCGAATCAGCTGGTCCTGTTGCCAAAACCAGACAAATCTCTGGTATCACGAGCCTTTTTATTTTCTCCAGCTCTATTTACAGAACTAAAAAAAAAAAATCAATAAGATCTATAAATAGGCAGAGAAACTTCCTTAAACAGGTGCACACCTCAGATGCCTAAGCTGGACAGAGAAGGGCAGTGCTGCTGCTGAAGGGCACAGGCAGGATAGGTTGTTACTGATCAGGACAGCTATCAAAGCAGGCATCTCAAAAACCTTTCTGGATCTTAGGGTGTCTCCTGCAATGTGCATGTAGTCTAAGGAACTGCATTACAGCTGAAGTCCAGGGAAGCACAGTGCCACTGGCTCTTACATTTCGTATTTTTACAGATTGATAAATATTTCTAATTCTATGGGCACTGCTTTTACCTTTTTTATGCCTTTTTTTTTTTTCTTCATTCATTTCCACAGAATTACTTTTGACTTGTATCTGATTTAAGTGACTCAGGTCCCTGGTAAAAAAGGACAGTTTGCCAGCTGCTAGGAATCAGAACGGCTCTATTTGAAAAAAGCTCAGAAAAAAAGCTACCAATATATTTCAGCTGAGAAGCCCCTGGTGACTGCCTCTTAATGGAGGAGCTGCCCCAAGGTTCCTCCAAAAGCTGTAGTTAGTTACTGTCTTGCTCTATCCCTACTAATTTATTCTCTGTAGTCAAGGCTCAGTTTTGTATCCTGGCCAATGTCTTCTACAGGCTGAGAAAAACCTTTATCAGCCAGACTTTACCTGCAGCAGTAGGTAGTATCTTTTGCTAGAACAAAAGACATTGGTGGGAAAAGAGACAATGTGGTGGATGGATAGCCGAGCTCTTTGACATCTCAGTCATAGAAGAGAGCTCCAAAGTGAAGGACTTGCTGAGGCTCATCTACAAGCAGACAAGCTCTCCAACCATCTTGGTTTTTCATTGTTTGTCATCTGGTCTTTAAAACCTCCTTCTGCAAACCTCACTTTGCTCACATCAACCACATAGTACTACTGCCAGTTTTACACACCACGGGAAGCAGCAGCTTGCAGTAGGGCTTGGCAGAAGTCAGGCTTTTCAGTGCTGTGGGACATTCCGAAGTAAGGGAGAATAGCATTTTGTTTCAGGAGAAGTGGTAGTTTGTCACAAAAAGGAAGAAAACATAGAAATGGCTCTGAAATAATGCAGGTTTCAATTTTGGCTGAGATGGGAACCTAGACTTAGAGATGTGGAGTGCACTTCCAGTGAGCTCTGGCATCCAGAGCTGAACAGGGGGCTTGGCGGTGCAGGGTCCTGACCCCTGTTAGGGCAGAGTTACACAAGAACTGAAACAAAGCTCAGGAGCAGTTTGTAAAGTCTGCTTGTTTCATTTCACATGGCTGTGACAGAATGGTGGTTTAGCTACATCTTCTGAGAAAGAGAGACCACCAAAGAGCCCCGGGCCCAAGTGCTTTGCATTGCACACGTCCTTCATGCTCAGCTGCCTCACGCCCAGCGAAGGAGCAGCCTCTGCAGGCACACTGGGTGGTTTTGCAAATGCATGCTCGGTGCCATGGGCACCATGCAGCCTCCAAAGTGCCTGCTGGAGGCTGGAGACGAGGGTTTGCTTTTTGCATTGCCGTCAGCTCGGCTTCTGGAGAAGAGGTGCAGACAAGTACAGAGGTACCGCTGGTCACTTGGGGTGGTGGTTAAGCTATGTAGCAAAATCCAAGAGCTTTGTCTCTGAGTCTTAACTTCTTTGCAGGGGAACCTGAAAGCCTTGTGCCCCCCAGGGCTGGGACACCATGGGGCTGCTTCTTTGCATAGGGAGGGGACAGGTGGGATCACATCCCAGCTTCAAAGAATGGAAATAAATATCCTGTCCTGCACGGATCCTTCATGCCATCCATGGATAATCAGGCTGAATTCACCTCCACATTATCATCCACAAATGTATTTAAAATCTGTTTTAAGTAAGGAACAATTTGAAATGGGAAAATTTACAAGGAGACTGCTTTCTGGATTATTTGGCATTTACGCACGCCTGGAGCCATGTGCTAACAGCTCCTAATTGCATTACTGCCTTCAGCTTCTTGCCTGGTGGTTTTCTGCCCTTTAATTTGGGGGAAGGAGTTGGCCAGACTTCCCAGTTCACAAACCTGATTCACCTTGAGAGACTCAACAGTGGCTGTTTAACATGGTTTGAGCATAATATCACTAAAGAAGAATATGCCTCTGCCAGGTGAATTGAACAGGACAGATGGCCTGAGTGACTGGAGCTACCTTGGAGTTGAGGTAGTGCAACCTAAGAGCTAGTGAGCAGTTTCGGGGAAAAGCATGCCAACCCTTGTTGCATAAAGTATTGTCTGGCCTTGCTGTACTTACCGCAAGATCTTGCCAAAGGACAGATGGCCGGAGATGTTATGAAATGTCTCAGGAACTGGAATATTAAGATTTTGTCTCGGTTCACCCATGCTTCACACACAGAGCTCCCAGTGTTGCCTCCTGCTGTGGAATGTGGGTTACATCTGACTTTTTGCTGAAGAACAGTTTATCTGGGTGGACTTGCTGCTGCTGGCCACCTGCTTGCTCATACTTTGGTGTTGAAATATGTGCACACAAACTGCATGGTGTGGCAGATGGCAATGTGCAGATGTCTTCTGCAAAGCACCGTGGCTGCACCGGGGTAAAGTACTTTGAGCTGTATCTTATAACAGCAGTGAATATTCAATATAAGGAAATGAGAAAAATGCTAGAGAAAAAGATCTGGGAGCGTGAAAGCAAGCCAGGTGTAGCAGGATCTTAAAAACTGCTGGGCTCAGACTGAGCATTTCAGCCAGCTTATTTCAGCCCAAAACTTTGAAACGAACAGCTGTGCTCACAGGGGAAGCCAAGGGAAAGGATTTCTTCTCTGAAAAGCTTATTGAGAGGAAAGCATGCACTGAGTCTGTCTGCTGGGAGGTGGGTCTCACCCAGCTGTACAGACCAAGCACAGTCCAGTGCCACCTGAACTGCAATCGCCGCAGGACCAGCTCAAGAAGCCATCGCTTCCACAGTCATTAAGAGCTGGGGAAAAATATTTTGGGAGAGGTGTTCCCCTCTTCAGATGAAGCTTTTGCAAATGCACCTTGCCTGGGCTGTGCCTCTGGCCTGCAGGCAGACATGCCACACCAGGAGGAAGTGCTGGGGTTTGAGGAAGTAGCGGCTAAAACAGCACAAGAATGTTTTTTGTTGTGGTTGATTTTTTTCTGGTGCAAGTTATTAATTGCCTCATTGCTAACATAAACAGTGCTCAGAATGTAACCATGGGTGGGGGTTTTTTTCATTAAATGTGATTTATTTTGCTTTAGCTCATCAGCGTATCCAATAGAGAGTTGGGAAACAGTGTCTGTGCCCTGGAAATATCCTTGCACAAGGAAATTCCTCCAGCTCTGTCTTTCTTTTGTAGAAAACTTTGTTTTGACTATGAAAAGCTTTACTTTCCCAAGTTTTGTTTTCCCAGGGTCTGATCGAGCCTTGGGCTCTTCCCCACCACCATTTGAGATGCCTTCAGATTATCAATCTGACTAAGCCTCAGGCCATTCCTCTCTCACATTCTCCTTTGCAATCAGGTTGTTTTAAAAGCTGTTATGCACCAGACCACCCGTCATTTTCTCTAACTCCAAATTTAACCTGGAGAACATCTCTGGCCTTCAGTATTCTCCAGAAAGAGATAGCCACTTGGAGCAACAATAATTTTTTTCTGCATACTATCTGCAAGACCCAAAGGAAATGAGTGGTCAGCAGTGGGCAGAGTGGTTTCTCTTTTTTCTTCTTTTATAGATTCATCTGGTTTTCTAGCATCACCCTCTTCAGCAGCTGCACCATGAAGTGGTGATTTTGAGGGCCCAGTAACTCAGTAAGGGGTGGCAGCAGAGAGGGCAGCAGAGCGGCAGCAAGGTGTGCTCAGGCACCCTGTACCATGGCAACGCTTCAGGTGTGCAGCCTCAAGAGGTCTGTGCCGAAGGTTGCCTTGTTCAAACTGCTGTCCAACCACAGAGCATCTGCTGCCCTGAGAAAAAGCAGGGACAACACAGCAGCCAACAAAGTTAACCTAGTGATAAGCAAACGCCGTGCTGTGACTTGCCTGACAGTGAGCCACCTTCTCCCTCTGGGCACAGGAGGCTGCTCGTACATCAGATCTTAGTTTTCACAAGAGCTGCAGCGTGTCCATTCAAGAGAGCGGCTAGCAATTTGGGCTGGCAGAAGAGGGGCTTGTGGTACAGCCAACGGAGAGGGGGATACAGTGATGCTTCATTCACTGACCTGGCTGCAGCTTTTCATTCTTCAGTCTTGCTTCTCCTTTTGCATGAAAAGGCTCCCCATTGCTCCTTCAGCCAGTTGCTGTGCTGGGGGGAGCGAGCAGCAAGGGCTCCCAGCCTGGTCCGTGCTGTCCATGGGGAGCAGCAGAGGCACGCCACAGCCACCCACCTGGGTCTGGGTGTCAGGGAGCTGCCCGGAGTTGGGCTAGGTGGTAGCCAAGGCCAGCGGGCACCAGTGGGATGAATAAGGCAAACTCGCACCCTGTGCTGTGTTACAAAGAACAAGGGATGTGATGAAGGGAAAGCAAAACAAAACTGATTAGAAAGTGCTGAGGAGACAACAGTGACATACACAGTTAGGTTGTTTGCTTCCTTATACTATGCCCAGCCTTTCATTTTGTGTGAACAGGGCACAGTGGTCATGTTTTTCTCTCTTTCTCTTCTTTCTCCCTTTGGCTAAAGTCTTGTAGTCTCCTGGACTTCAGCATCAGAATGACTTCACCAGTGAAAACAGCCTGATATGAGTGAGCCTGCTTCACAGTCATTAAAAACAGAGACTAGCTGCACTGCCAGGGATGAGAACTGCTTCCGCAACAAAGCCAGGCTCCTTGCAGTGATGTTGCTCAGCCCTCTCTCCAGAAAAGGCATGTTCTTCTGCCTGCACCTGCCGCTGCTGAGGCCGCTCCTCTCCTTCCCTCCCCAAGCCACGTGCCGGGGCTGCAGATAGGTGCATTGCTCTGAGCCCAGCCTTGGGATAGGGCAGGACCCCCTTGTACCTGCTGGTAACACCAGTGGCTGCCGGCATAGTTTCCCTCTGTTTCAGCATCATTCCTGCAGCAATGGGCCCAGCAGCAACGCTGGAAATCCCACCCAAGATGTGGTACACAAATTCTTTAGACATATGGCTTATGAACCTCTTGAAAAAAAAAAAAAAATTGGGTGTGTATAGCTTAAATACAACAGCAGCAATGGAATTCTGTAGAAAAATACAACCCTGTTCTTCAAGTTGTCCCTGAGCCATAAAAATGAGTTCATGAACTTTATGAGGAGGCATGAGTTTTGCTAAGCTTTAGAGGGAAGACATGCAATGATTTCTGCCAAAAGTGCAATGTGCTCCTTTGCCTTGATTGTTGTCTTTATTTTGTGACTGTAAGAATTTGTGAGAGAATAGAGTCAGGATCTTCACACACATTTTCCTTAACAGACTTCTTACACAGCTTTAAGATTGCTAATTAAATATATGGCGTAGTGTCTGGTGAGCGCTCTTAAGGACAGCCCCATCTTGCAGTATATCGTCAGGAGGATATGTGTACATCTACACATAAAGACAAGACGTGTGTGTGTGTGTGTGGCAACATTTTCTTGGTAGCAAAACCTTGCAGACATGTTCTGCTTTAGTAATAAAAATAAGAAGTGGATTTGCTTGGTTTCAACTGCCAACAAACCCAGCTACCAAGAGCCAAAGTGGTGCTCTTTTCACGGCCAAGTAATGGAGCATTTATATTCTCTATGGAGCAGATGGGAAAGTGATACATCATGTCACTACTGTCTGGCTTGCAAGAAATGCACTAGTGTTTGGTGCCTGGTAGGAGTGTTGCTATTAAGACAAACCAGAATTACATGTCAGACACAGAGATAGATGCAACCTCTTTGCAAAAAATACACTTAACGTCTCGCTTGCCTCCATTGTAGAAACAAACTGACAATTTCCCCACTCAGAAAATCCCAGAAAGCTCCAGTTTGCTGGCTCCTCCCAGCCAGTTATTACCAGAAAGACTTTCTTCTCACCCCTAGTGTGCTCACTTGCTCATCCTGCCTTTGCATGAACTACCAGGAAAACCATGGCCAACCTCTGCCCAGCTGCAAGCAGGGAGTGATGCCCTCCTTTGCACCACCCAGAGAAATTAAGGGGCTGGATTGCTCCTTCCGCTTGCCCTTGGAGATCATGGGGAATACCCAGAGCTGCAACCACGCTGACTCGAAGCCTGTTGTGGGCAACCAGAGGCTGGATGCCAACCACCTCCGCTTCCATGTAAGCCTCTTTGGCCAAGGTTGCTCCTGCATGAGCACTCTGTTGGATGGCTGCTGCCTGGCTGCCAGCACTGCATCCTTTCCGACCAGCCTTAGTGCCAATAAAACCTACAGATCAAATAGGCATGAGGTCATGGTTTCATCATCACGCACCTGCAGACCATGTGCCCTCACCCCAGGACCCAGCAGGGTGGTAGAAGAGGGGCTGCTGCAGTGCCCCAGGAGGGACCCGCCGAATGCCAGCATGGCATGTTGATAGCAGGTAACCTGCAGAGCCATTTTCATTCCCTACTGTCCCTTCTGTTCAGAGGTGTGGTTTGAGATGGAAGTAAAGGTAGCAGCCAGTTCCAAAGCAGAGTGTAAATGCCCCATTTTTTTTCTCCAAAAAACCTCTGGAACAGAGGAAGCTACAGCGAAACTCTGATAAAGGGCCCAGGGGGTGTGTTTGCAGCTCTTGGGAAAGCAGAAGCTGGAGATGGAGAGAACATCATAACCTCTTCCTCATTGTAAAAACAGACTTGGCTGCTGATTTTAGCCCCACGGTGACTTTGGATGAGGGGGAGGGCTGCTGCTTCAGCAGTGCTGTGGCGGCACTTCTGAAAAATATCATTATTTGCATGGCAAGTCCCACAAGCATTAATTCTGTGTGTCTACATAGACATCGTAAGCTGATCCTGCCTTGACTGTAGTGGTACGTAGTATGTAAATGTGAACTCATACGTGTTTCAGCAGTGGGGTCCAGACTCTTAATCTGAGATGTTTCTTCCCCCTGGACTGGGGTTATCACAGGGCTGATGGCCAGGGCTGGGAGGCAGAGCTGGGGGGGAACAGGGGACCACCAAGGAGGTAGGCTGACTGCATGTGTTGTACCTGCCTTGTGAAACCTGTGGGGCACGGGTGGAAGCACTGGTCTCAGAAAATGACCCCAACTCAAGAGCAGGTTTTGCTTTAAAAATAGGGTAAGAGTTTTTGTGAGGAGCTGGGCTTCTTGGGACTCTCCAAAACTCATTTGGGCAAAGGAAATCCTACTGACTTTTCACTTTACCTACATCCTGAAAGAGTTTGTCACCATGTCCACTTTGGGCCAAGTCTACATCCCGATCACGACTTTGCTGTCCATCTCCTATGTGTGACTTCAAGGGTGTGCTCCGAGACTGAAACCAGTCATAGTAAGGGTAGGAGAAATATTATTTAACGTGTTTTAACTTCCTTTAAATAAAATAGGGTGCTTCATAAACCTGATTGAAAAACTAAGATCCCTTCCTGCCAAAAATGTCTCATTTGGGATTTTTTTTTTTTCCTATCCGAAATTGGACCAAGAGATTGGTTAAAGAAGCAGCTACCAGATAAATTCCAGTTTAGGGGAACAGAAATTGATTTTCTGATTTGACCTTTGCTGCATGGGTAGCTAAAGAGTAAGCTGACCTGCAAAGCCAGCTAACTATTGTTATTTATTTTTCCTGAGCTGGAGAACAAGCTGCAAAGCCCAGTGGCTCCAGCAGAGTTTGAATAAAATGAGTCAAAAATGCTCCTGAGGTAGCTGCCATCAGTACATGCCTTATGGTAGTGGGCTTCTTTGAGAGCCTCTCTACTATATTCCCCTTACATAATGAGACTGGACCTTTCCAATTCAGATGAGCTTAACCTCAGTTTGTCTGTGTAAATGCCAGGAATCTTCTTAAAGGGAGCTGTCTCAGCTGCCTCTGCCTGGGGAGGACGCTGGTATAGCACCTGCTGAGGGGCGATGTGGCTCTTCTGACCAGGAGTGAAATGAATGTTGAATGCCTTGCTGAATGCTCCTCATAACAGCAGGGATGACTTTAAACTGTAGGATGTGTTCTTCCTCTGTTTGTATTTGTCTTGACAACAGACATTAAGGTAATTTCCATCTTTCGGACAACTTCTGCTCTCGCTTGTACCATTACATATATATACTGAAAACAGTTGCATGATTTGTATTTCATGTGTGACGCTAACAGCTTCTTAGTCTGTTGATTCAATCACATACATTTTTTATCTCCTTTGCACATGTCTTAACTGAAAATCCATGCACAGCATTTCTTATTTATAGAGTAGAAAGCGGGAAGATAAAATACAATAGAGCAAAAATACAGGTGTTGATCCCAGGAGTTTTATACCAAACCTGAAGCAAGAAGGAAAAGATCGAAGTGCCTCAGGTTCCTGCAAGGTGCTCCTTGCTATCACCAACCTGATGGAGGACTTCCCAGCTGGTACAAACAGAAGATCAAAGCACATACTTAGTCTTGATCAGCCATCCAGGAAGTCTGGTGCTTTGTAGGCTGGAAACTCCATCTGTAATTACATAGAGCCTGCACCAGGTGACATGGCACGGCATGCTGCATCGTATAGATCAGTTATAACCAAGCATGTAGTGAAAAGCTACATTTACCCTGAGAATGATGAGCCACCTCTGAGGGCAGGTCAGCAGCGAGATCCTCCATCAAGGTCTCACCTGCACTGGGAGCACCGCATGGAGGTTCCGTGCACCAGGCAGCCTGCACTCAGTGTGAACAATGGTGGTGCAAGCTGAGGTAAGTGGAGGCTAAATTGCCACCTCTCCAAGAGAGAGCTGGGGAGACAATGCGACCTGACGAGGACAAGGCACCTGGGAGTTGGTGGGTGCTTGGAAACTGAGGAGTTGACCGTGGTGGTGGATGCTGCAGTGCACCTTAGCCTCCCTCGGGTTCCCTGAATGTCAAAGTGTAGCTCCTGGCAGGCTGGCAGCCCTGTCCTGGGGCTTATTGGCACTGGGCTGTCAGCAAGGGAGGAGAGTGTAAGTGAAGACAGTGGTCCGCACTGTCATCTCATCCATGGAGAAGCTTTACTCTTTGCAAAGAGGCTCCTCTGCTCCCTTAGGACAGCTGCTAGGGAGGAGTCATACCTCCAATCTGAGCTGAAACAGGACATGGTGATGGTCAAGACCTCAGTCTAACCCATGTATTGCTTAAGTGTCATCTGTACTGTAAAGCAAAACCAGACAGGATGACAGCCTCGGCAGGGTCTTGTCCTGCATGCCTGAAGATGGCAGCATGGTACAAACTGAGGGCCACAAGCACAATTTCCAGTTAGGATTGTGCCTCTGATGATAGACATGCCAGGGCCGCTAGCTGTCGCAGTACCGAATCCCACATATTCCTTGCCTCCAAAACTGGGTGACTACATCCCAGTGGAAAGATGGTCCCTGGCCTGTGTGGCCTGTGCCAAGCTCTGGCTGACCTGAGCCACCTACCCCCATGGATGGCATTAAATGCTGGCAGCCAGCAGCACTCCCTGGCATGCTTTGCTGGTGTAGACATAGCCTTCCTGTCCCCCAAAGGCAGCGTGTCTTTTCCTGACTGTAGCAGGCAGATTCTGCTTTCACTAATCCAAAACCAAAAATGTCACCAGCACAATTTTGGCCTGAGTCATGGAGTTTCCTTCTTGTGACTGTACTTCCAAAGAGATTAGTAGCAGCTCTCTCACTGGCATCAGTCAAATCAGGATCCAAATACAGTGCGGCAGGTAAGTCTTCATCCAGGATAATGTTAATTTAGACTTTGAACCGTTGGTTGGAGCCATTACTGATTTTTCTATACCTATTTTTTAGCTTAATTTCATAAAGATATGAGGCTACTGTGACCATGCTACCCTTGTGTCGTGGTTTAGCCCCAGCCAGCAACTAAGCACCACGCAGCCGTTCACTCACTCCCCCTACCCCGATGGGATGGGGGAGAGAATTGGAGGAGTAAGAGTGAGAAACACTCCTGGGTTGAGATAAGAACAGTTTAATAATTGAAATAAAGTAAAATAGTAATGATAATAATAATAATATAATAATGATAATAAGAATAACAATATACAAAGCAAGTGATGCACAATGCAATTGCTCACCACCCGCCGACCGATACCCAGACAGTTCCCAAGCAGCGATCGCTGCTCCCCGGCCAACCCCCCCCAGTTTATATACTGAGCATGACGTCATATGGTATGGAATAGCCCTTTGGTCAGTTTGGATCAACTATTCTGGCTGTGCCCCCTCCCAGTTTCTTGTGCAGCTGGCAGAGCATGGGAAGCTGAAAAGTCCTTGACTAGCATAAGCAGTACTCAGCAACAACTAAAAACATCAGCGTGTTATCAACATTCTTCTCATTCTAAATCCAAAACACAGCACTATGCCTGCTGCTAGGAAGAAAATTAACTCTATCCCAGCTGAAACCAGGATACCTTGTATGTTCACCTGATTGTATGTCATCTTCCAAGTCCCAGTAATTTTTGACATGGTTTGGCCAATTTCAACCATCCAGTTGTGATTAAATTCCTACCTGCAGAAAGGCAGACAGGCAGAGGGCAGTAGCCCCCAGAAAGGGCTGTGATGTGAGCTCCATTCCCGTTGCACCCCTGAGAATCAGCAGACCACAGAGATGCACAGAGCACCCAATGTGGGGATGCTTCCGTCACAGCTTGGAGATTCAAGATGAAAATCTGTGAGAAACACAGCTTTTTCCATTCTTAGTGCTTACACTTGTTGATACTGGTACTGCTCAGCTTTTTAAGTTTCTGCAGTGCTGAACCTTGGTGACAAAGAACCATATACACGGTGAAGTGTTTAGAAATTTGATACCGTTCCAGAAAACTTAAAAAAATAGTAGCAGATTTGAAAGTCTTGGCACCTGGGATACCTATGTTAAAAACCAATGCACCGTCAACCTTCACGTAGTAGAAGCTTAATAATTAGCAGTTGTCACCAATCATATTGGTTTAGAAGCACCTTAGTTTCTGACTTCTTAAGTATTTAAGATCTTGACATTGCTTTGAGCATAAATCCTTCATATTTACCTGTTCATGCTCTAGTCATAAGAGGAAATGACTCCTTTCTCTCCCAGAAACAGAACAAATAAGGTAGTTTCACTGCTTCTTTTTGTCTCTTAAAACACAAGCCTCCACAGTGGGAGTTTAGTTATTGGGTTGATTTTGACCAAAATTTTTGTTTGATTTTTGCGGTTCTTCAAAGTAGCTGCTGGAGAACAGTGTGAGGTTTGCACAGACAAATGGATGAAGAACTTTATATTCCTGATTCAGATTATAATGACTCATATGAATACCTTTTTAATGAAAGCAATGTCTGTGAAATGGGCAACTATTTTGTATTTTACACCCATCTCACTACTGTCCTCTATACTCTGGCATTTTTGCTCAGCCTGCTAGGAAACACTCTAGTGTTATGGATCCTATTCAAATATGAAAACCTTACATCTTTAACGAACATCTTCATCACGAATCTCTGTGTCTCTGATTTAGTCTTCTCCTGCATGCTGCCTTTCTGGGTAGTGGACCAGTCCTTTGGGTGGATTTTTGGTGAGTTCCTTTGCAAAGCGGTGAATGCTGTTTTCTCTATCGGCTACTACAGCGGTGTTTTCTTTTTGACTCTCATGACTATCCTGCGGTACGTGTCTGTAGTGAACCCCCTTTCGGCTTTGAGATCCCAGACGCAGTGCTGGGCTTTTCTGGTGAGCTTGGCTGTTTGGACTGGTAGCATATTAATTGTGATTCCTGAGATGATTCACACCACAGTGCAAGAAAACTTGGAAGGGCGCAAGACCTGTGATTATGCCGACTGGAAATGGAAAAAGGTGGACATTTATCAGAGAAATGTACTCTTCCTGGTTTCCTTTGGGGTTATTGTATTCTGTTACTTCAACATAGTGATAATCCTGCTTGGAGCAAGATCTCGCAGAAAGCACAGAACTGTGAAACTCATCCTTATTATTGTGGTGGCTTTTTTCCTGAGCTGGGCACCTTACAACATCCTCAGCTTTCTGATTACTTTTCCACCACCTACCTGTCAGTATGAAAAAGACTCCAACCTTGCCTTTCACATCAGCCGTAAAATTGCTTACTCCCACTGCTGCCTCAACCCTGTGCTCTATGTATTTGTTGGAGTCAAGTTCAAGAGGCATTTGTTACGTTTATGCAATCAGTGTTTACCCTGTGGTGATGGTCAAGTCTCCAGCCCCAGGATCTGCTCTCAAGGCAAATTCCATTATGAAGATGGATCCATCTACTGAAGCAAGACCTAACTATTAGCATTAATCCTGGATGAACTTTCAGATTTTAAGAGCCATGGATAATCTCTAATTCTTAGAGGCACTTCCCCAAGAAAGACACACAAATTTACTCTTTGCAAACATGCTATGTATGGAAAGTAATAAAAAGAATGCATTTGCAGGGGGGTGGAGAGATGAGAATGCTAAGAAATTACTTCATTGGCCTGTAAGTCTTATCTTTATGATTTTTTTTGCGCAGTGAGATGGATTTTCTCTCATTTATAGTTTCTTTTTAAAAGCAAAAAAAAAATTTTTGCTTTTTCCTTTGGGAGCTAAAATATCCAGTTTTAACATAAATGGTGTTGCATGTTGCTTTCTTGCCTGACTTAAAATACTTGGATCGTATATAGCAATGGACACATATGTAGTTCTGTAGCTTTTAATGCTTTACAGTGATTATCAGTGCTGAACTCATTGGTTTTCTCTTTTGGGGGCTCTCAGGATTAACTGGCCTGACAATAGCTACAAGACCTCAGAGTCTCTGAAGTTCTCAGTGCAAATGTTCTTTTATCTGTTGGTAGATGAATATATATAAAACTAGCTTAGTGTAAAAGTAGTCTTTTGGGTCTGAAATGGAATGTTTGGAAGAGCCCTAGAAAGAACACAAGCTGTTAAGCTGATAGTTCATTAGGATATTAGTTTTCCTCCTGTTACTGCTCCTGCCACAGGCACTTTCCAGTCTCTGAATATGCCTTCAGGTGGTTGCAGTGGAACGGCAGCCCATGTCCTGAGCAGCACAGGAGCATATCACCATTGACTTGGTAGTGTTAGGTTAATGGTTGGACTGGATGATCTTAAAGGTCTTTTGCAACCTAAATGATTCTATGATTCTATAATTGCCTCTAAACACCCTCTCCCTCCTTTTCTCCCTTTGCCATGGTGCTGAGAAGAATTAAACTGTCTAAAAAGGTTATAATGCAAGAACAAATGGCTTTTTTTAATAGCAGTATAGAAATAGCTTGCTTTATTTGTAAAATTAATGCTTGGCCCTTGCAGGAAGCCAGAGCAGCAGGTTTTACCCTATATACTTGGATGCTTGCAGCTTCACAACTTTTTAAAACTGTTTCACAGAGATGTTTAAATATCTGCTTAAAACCTGATCATCAAAGCCAGCCACATGTTTGTTTTTGATGTGCTTCATGTCTATCTAAAATATCAGACATGCTCCTATCTCTGAGGTGTGCAAGGGTCTGGTCTAACCAGCTGCCCGGCCACAAGCAAGTCTTTCATTTCATGCATGCATCTCATCTCCATGAGCAGGTGGGAAGTAAAGTGCAGATATTTGCATGAACCTAGCTTTGGAAATGTTTCTAAGAGGGCTAGTTGTGTTCAGTGCAGGAGTGTTTTTACATGACCACTAAAACATGATTTCCCAAATAAAAGTGAGTTGAGGGAATTCAATTCAACAGCATGCATTTTTGTAACAAAGCCATTCACATTCTGGTAACACCAATCAAACGTTGTGGCTTGTTTTCTGATGGAAACTGATATTCTTTTTCATGACAGCTCCGTGGTTTTGGTTTTTTTTTTCCTCAGGCAGTGTAACATGTAGTGCATACTCTAGTGTAGCTGAACGACAAAGCCTCTGGAAACCAAAATATTTCACTTCCTCGCATTTGTATAGGAAGCCAAGTGTCCTGGTTTCGGCTGGGATAGAGTTAATTTTCTTCCTAGTAGCTGGTATAGTGCTGTGTAGCTTTGCAGTGGCACCAAGCAATGGTTTGGCAATGGTTCTAAGCAACAATTCGGCTTTTTGGGCAGCCATCTTAAAATGTGTTGTTTCCACATGATTTCATTTTATCTCTAAAGATCATCTGGAGCAGACAACAGATTCTTGTCAGCTGCCGTATAGTTTATAAAAAGCAGAAACTCAGACATGGCCATAGTACAATATCCTATTTCTGATTGTATCCAGAAGCAAGAATACCTACGGAAAAGCATAAGAATGGGGCAGACATATATGATGCATATCTAAATAGTGTTCCTAGGGCTTGCCCATAGTTTCTAGTTTGTGCTTCAGTTTAGCTGCCAGAACAAAGTCATCATATCCTGTCCCTTTCATCAGATGTGCCTTTCTGAACAAGTCAGTCCTGGTATCCCATTACTACAGTTATTGCCTAAAACTTAAAAAATTAAAAAGGTTACTCATTAATCCCACAGGGGAGCTCATTTGTGTTTAGACAAACCATGGAAATGTAGAAGTTGTCATTTGGCTGGTTGTGGTGGAGACCAGCCTTTGGCTCTTGTCTCGTGATGAGAGACATTTGAAACTAATGTGGTTGTTTCTATGTACTTCAAGAGACTTTGGACTGGGGACTCAATACCGTCAATTATGAAAAGGCAACCTACTGAAGGACAAATCAGTCCAAATTCTTCTTCTGTTCTGGTAAGCCAGGACCACTTCACAGGCACCAACAAAGCTCTACAAGAGAAAAATGCTGTGATGATGAGTAAAAGAAGGTCTTGTGCACCTACATCATTTCAACAAACTGTCTTTCAACTCATTGTCCTAGAGCTACACTACCCTGAAACCTTTACTGTCAATACATTTTACATTTATCTAAAAAAGTTTAAAAGTATAACAGAAGCATGAGAGATTGAAATGATCCTGCTCTGCCCAGTTTTTAACAAGTTATTTAAATCTGTATTTAACTTGAGCATATTTTGTTACAGTATATCTGAGCACGTAAAGGGAATGCTTATTATTATCCAATTGTACTGCTACCTACCATAACCAAAGTAACTCAGCATGTAGAGATTTCCCCTCCTAATATAATGAAGTGTACTAATAAACATTCAGAAATTCAATGGAATACTACACTGTGGCTATTGTTCTCTGCCTTTGATAACCACCTATTAAAGTATTTTCAATTGAAGAAGTAATTGTGAATTTTCATAGATTAATTTAGCTTGGAAGAGGCTTCTGGAGGTCATCCACTCCTCCACCCTGTTCACAGCAGTTCTATCTTCCCAGTTAGACAAGGTTGCTCAGGGCCTTGTTTGGTCAAACTCTGAAATTCAATCTCCAAGAACAGGGACTGCATAACTCCTCTGGGTCCCTGTTCCAATGCTTAACAACTCTCATGGTGTATTTTTGTCCTTCTACATGAACACAACTCCTTTTGCTGCAACCTGGTGATGTTGCCTCTTCCTTGCCTTCTCTATGTCCTTGCATTACATAATGGAAAAGAGCCATCAGATCTCCCCTAAGCCTTGTTTTTTTCCTGGCACTAAACAAACCCCAGCCAATCGAGTCTCATCATATGTCATGTGCTCCAACTCCCTAACCATCTTGGTGGTCCTCCACTGGGCTCACTTGTGTCAGTCAATCTCTCCTGTATTGGGGACCTCAAAACTGGATATGCTACTGCAGATGTGACCACATGGACGGCGGGTAGAGGGAAATAAAGGTTTCCTTCAACCTGATGTCAACACAGGCCCCTACAGTTAGTCTTCGCTGCTGCAAGGGCACATGACTGAGTTGTGTTCAACTTGTTGCCCACTTGAGCCTCCAGATCTTTTCCAGCAAATCTGACATCTAACCAGGTGGTCCCCATCCCATGCTCTTGCAGGGGGTTAGGCCATCCCAGGTGCAGGACTTTGCGTTTGCCATTGCTGAACTTCCAGGGCTCCTGTCAGCTCATTCTTCAAGCTTGCTGATGTCTCCTTGCATGGCAACCCTACAACTCAGTGTGTATCAGCTGATCCCTCACATTTGGTTTCATCCATGAACTTGCTGAAGGTACACCCTGTCCCATCATCGAGGTTGTTAATGAAGATGTTAAACAGTATCAGCCTCAGTATTGACCCCCAAAGCATGCCACTCATAACCAGCCACTCATTAAGACTTCAAACCATTGACCACTACCCTTTGAGCCTGACGGTCCAGTCAGTTTTTCATCCACTTTGTAGTCCACCCATTCAGGCTATACCTCCCCAATCTGGCTACAAGGATGCTGTGGGAGACTTTGTCAAAAGCCTTGCAGAAGTCAAGGTAAATGACATGCACAGCTTTCCCCTTATCCCCAGAGCCAGTCATCTCATTGTAGAAGACAGTCAAGTTGGTCAGGCACTATTTTTTCTTGGTAAATCTGTGCTGGCTGTTCCCAAACATTTTTGTCCTGCATCTGTCTGGTAATGGCCTCCACTATCTTCCAGGGCACGGGGCTGAGACTGACCAGCCTATATTTCCTTGGATTGTCCTTCTTGCCTTTTTTGAAAATGGGCATGACCTTTGCCTTTTTCAAATCATCAGGGACCTCCCCTGATCACCATGGCCTTTAGAGACAATAGACAGCACCTTGCAATGATATTGGGCAATGCCCTCAGCACCATCACATGCACCCTGACCAGTCCTGCAGACAACTATATGTCCAGTTTGCTTACGTAGTCCCAAAGCAATTCTCCTCTGCCATGAGTAGTACCCCTCTCTCCAAATTCTGCTACTAGGCACAGAGACCTGTAAGGCACTTGGAGTGATATCCATTGTCAAGAGGAAATACGTTGGTGTAGCTTCCATCTTTGACTATACACATATGTTATTAAATATCTATATTGCTAAAGCCACAGGATATGCCCAGTGCAGGTCTGTGGATGGGCAGCCTGTGCATCTCTTTCCTTCTGGGAGCTCCAGATGCTTGGAAAATACAGACTGCTCTGGGTAAAACATAACGCTCAGGGGACCTTGAATCTTTAATTTCACTCAATCAATCAACTATTATGTGGTCTGAGCAAATGCAGAACTGAGAGAAAGAAGTTCATGAAGTGAAAAAGGAGAATTTAATTGCTTTTGGAAACCACAGTCTGTTTCAGGGAGGGGTGTCAGATTGAGTGGTCTCAATATTACAACTGTTGTACAGTGCCAGGGGTGTGTTTATGCAGGATGGCACCTCTAACCCCTAATTGCAAGTTACAGTTAAATGGACATGCTCTTTCTGCTCTGATTAAGTCCATATGAAGTTCCACCCAGTGGGAATGGGAGAACAATGGCTTCTCCCACAAGCAACTTAGCTGGATTGGGCCCTTCTCCCTACCTGTCTTTTCAGCAGGTCACCACAAAACTGCCATAGACTGTCAGAGCTCTCACCTTCTGTGCAGCTGTGGGAGCCTGTATCAGTCGATGATCCACCAGTAGGGAAAATCTCCACTGGTAAGGGGTAAGGCAGGTAACCAAATTAATCCTTTCCACCGCTAATGCAAACTGTCTTAAATAAAATAAGCAAACTTAAAATCCACACATTTAAGAAAGCATCCTGTTCCTACTAAAATCAATGATAATTTTGCTTCTGATATAATCAGAGCAAGACTCATAAATGGGTGCAATGCATTGGGCAAAGCACAGCATGCACTTCTTATTGCCAGAAGTATTTTCATCAGGAGTCAGGATACCTCCATTTATAACTCAATATTTTGAAAATACCACCAGTGTTATTAAAATCATAAATAAAATTCTACTTTATCTTCTTTTTATGGTTACTCAGCAGTTTAAAATGCTCTTGCTCTTCCTATTTAAATAGGAAGGCCCTGTGTTAAATGGAGAGAAGTTTGACTGATATTTGCTGTACTGATTAGATGCCTACATGTTCTTCAGGAAGCAATACTAAAGCAAGCACAAAAATCAGAATGGAAAATAATGTGAGAGTTAGCTGTCAGTCAAAAGAAGAACAGACCAGTAAGAAGTACTAGTAAAGATGACCCATGACAACCAGTTGTATATCATCATAAAGGAGGGACAAACACAACAGTTCTTTACTTACCAGCATAGAGCTGTTCTTGAGATGAACTCACTTGCTCCTAAGCATACTGAATGTTGACAATGAGCCTCAAGCCTATTTATTCACACAAGGAACCCTATCCACATTTAAAATACAAAGAACACTGAAGCCATGTCACAGCAATCATCTACAGGAAGGGACTGCTTCTAGCAGTCTTTCTCTGCATGTCATGTTCTTCATGTAGGACTGTCACAGCCGTGAAAGATTAGAGAACCCAGTAAGGTTGGCCTCGCAGAAAATAATTTGTGTTTTGCAAACATGGTGATTATTCATTTTTTACTTTATCTGCAAAGCCTTGTGTCTGGAATGGAATAACTATACATGATGGGGGGGGGGAGCAGGGGGTGAGGGGAAGCTGCCTGGGAAGGAGCTCTGCAGAAAAGGACCTGGGGGTCTTTGAACATAAGCCAGCAAGCATAGTCACAGCAAACGAGGCCGACCACGTCCTGGGCTGTATTAGCAAGAGTGTAGCCTGCACGTCCAGAGAAGTTATCCTTCACCACTGTTTGGCACTTCTGAGGCTGCATCTGGAGGAGTAGGTGTCTAGTTTTGAGCTCCCCAGTACAGGGGAGTCATGGACAGACTGGAGGGAGTCCAGCAGAGGCCTTCAAGCCAGTCAGGGGCTGGAGAACATGATGGATGGGGAGAGGCTGGGGGAGCTGGGTTCATATAGCTTTAGGAACAGAAGGCTCAGGGGGGAGCAGACTGCATCTGCAACTACCTGACTGGAGGATACAGAGAAGGTGGAGACAGACTCTTCTCAGAGGTGGACAGCAATGGACACAAGCTGGAACATAGGTTATTTCAATTAGGCATAAGCATTTGGTTTTTTACAAGGATAGGCAAAAACTGCAACAGGGACTCAGATATGTGGTTCAAGAGTTGACTGAACCTTGAGCAACCTCATCTGATGAGACTTCCTTTGAGCAGGGGTTTGGAGTAGAGACCTCCAGAGGTGCCTTCAAATCTAAACTACTCTGCGATTTTTATGATTTGTTGCTGGAGCAACATTAAACCAAGTAAATGTTGCCAAAAGATTGTTTTAGTGCAGAATTCAGCCTGAAGAATACAGTCCTCTAAGAGAACTGAACACAAAATGTAGGTTTTGGTGTCCAAAGCCTTCACTGACCTGTGCAATGAACATGTCATGGAAGTGATTCCTAGTTGAGATTATCCTGTTAAAAAAATGCATTACTTAAAAAGGTCTCATTTTGCTTTTGTATGTAGGTATAGAAATGGCAAGGAATACAGTTCCTGGAAAGATTCATTCATGGAGATGTAAGCCAGAAATTCCTGCCACATAGGGAACCAGCATGTTTTATAGCAAAGGTGCAATAGGTACCATACGCAAGGGAGAGGTCTGAAAGGAAGCCAGCCCCTTCTGACAGATCATGGGCATTTTCAGATAGAAGTTTTAGGCTCTGTAAATGTTCAATATATTACAGAATCATAGAATCATAGAATGCTTTGGGTTGGAAGGGACCTTTACAGGTCATCCAGCCCATCCCCACTGCAGTGAACAGGGACAGCTTTAACTAGACCAGGCTGCTCAGAGCCCCATCCAACCTGACCTTGAATGTTTCTAGGGATGGGGCCTCCACTGCCTCTCTGGGCAACCTGTTCCAGTGCTTCACCACCCTCATTGTAAAAAATTTCTTCCTTATGTCCAGTCTAAATCTATCCTCCTTTAGTTTAAAACCATTACTCCTTGTCCTGTCACAACAGGCCTTGCTAAAAAGATTGTCCCCGTCTTTCTTAGAAGCCCCCTTTCAGTACTGAAAGGCCACAATAAGGTCTCCTCGTAGCCTTCTCTTCTCCAGGCTGAACAACCCCAACTCCCTCAGCCTGTCCTTGTAGGAGAGGTGCTCCAGCCCTTGGATCATTTTGGTGGCCCTTCTCTGGACCCGCTCCAACAGGTCCATGTCCTTCTTGTGCTGAGGGCCCCAGAGCTGGACACAGTACTCCAGATGAGGTCTTACCAGAGCAGAGTAGAGAGGCAGAATCACCTCCCTCGACCTGCTGGCCACGCTGCTTTTGATGCAGCCTAGGATACAGTTGGCTTTCTGGGCTGCGAGCGCACACTGTTGGCTCATGTCCAGCTTTTCATCCACCAGTACGCCCAAGTCCTTCTCCGCAGGGCTGCTCTCAATCCCTTCATCCCCCAGCCTGTATTGATATCGGGGGTTTCCCCATCCCAGGTGCAGGACCTTGCACTTGGCCTTGTTGAACCTCATGAAGTTCACACAGGCCCACCTCTCCAGCTTGTCCAGGTCCCTCTGGATGCCATCTCATCCTCCTGGTATGTCAGCTGCATCACTCAGCTTGGCGTCATCTGCAAAATTGCTGGGGGTATCTTCTGTTTTAAATCAGAAGAGCAGTGTAAGAGAGAAGATCCTGGCTGGAGTGAAGCAAAGAACAGAATGACAAAGAAAAGTGCAGGGAGTGGAATAGTATCTCCGTATTCAGGAACTGCTGAGATAGCAAAACCAAAATATTTTTGAGTTTGTTTCATTCCTCCAAACAATGCTGTTTTCTGAGGTCAAGTTCTGTTTCTTGATGGCGATATCCTTCCAGGCATCTTAACCAGCTCTTAATCTCCAAAGCCTTAGTATGGTCTTTATCCATGTCCCACCCACCTTTATGTATAAAAAAGACTCTGATTCACTTAAACTGTACAGTCCAGAGTCTCTGTCCTGGTTCTGCTGTAACATCACTGGTTCAGTTGAATCAGCACGGAAACAGCTCAAAATCTTTGTACCTACTTTGTCCACACAGGAGTGAAATGCAGCCAGTTCTGAGCAGCGATAGCTCCTAACCCTGATGTGCTCAGGTGGAAGTCAGTCTCAGAGCTGACCTGATATTAGCAGAATATTTTTCCGAGCCCCTCAGACACCTTGTCCAAAATGCCAGATTTGCTTCTAGAGGTTTTCCAGAGCTTTGCTGGTTCTTTTTATGTTGCCTGCTTCCAGCTTTATACCTACTGACAATTATTTGTCCACCTATTCAAAACAGAATGCAAACAAATGCAAAAAGTGCTTCCACAGCTTTCTCCCCACAGCCACAGAAAGTCTCTGATGATGAACAGCAGCATGTTGTTCAGTCTAGCTACAATGGTATGTTAATCCACTGAGGGTGACCAGGGAAACTGGGAGCTTGCTACTCTCATAAAATACCTCAAGTCCCTAGTGGAAGCAAAACCTTCCCCAGTTATTATATGACATCAATTAACTCTTTAAAAAAAAATAAAAGAAAATATGTAGCAGATGTAACAATGTCAGACAGATGGAAAGAATGCATCCTATGGACACATACTCAGAGACCATTATGAAATATTCGCAGAATCCAATAGCCACAGGAGACATTTTTTCTGGTTTTTGATAGAGCCCAGTTAGTTAAGAGGGTTTAGGAAAGACCTGCTCTAGTCAATGAGGCACTAAAGTGTTGTCAGCATGAGATGATTGATGACAGTGTATAATTTTACTTTTTGACGAGCTAGACAGTGTGAATGTAAACTGACTTGCATGAATGGAGGAAACTCTTCCCACACAAAAATAGAGCACTTTTATGCATCACAATTAAAACTAAAGGATTGTATATTTATTTGCAAACTTTGTACAGAAGTGGCTTCTAGTGCCACCAAAATGGAAAAAAAAAAAAAATCCACCAAACCAAGCCACATTCAAATTGTATTTTCAGAATCACTCTAAAAGAACTACAGCTAGCATTAGATTTAACTTCTGATTTCAGAAGTTGATTTCAGCCCTTAAATATTTATCTTGGCCTACATTTTAGCCATATGGAACAGAACCTAAAGAATACAGCATGATCCTTTAATGATCCTTAATACATGTTAAGTAGCAATTTAGTAGTTTTAGTTGACTGAGTTGGGTACTTCTATGGAATATATTTACAATCGCAAGGGTAACATTCCACAAACTACTGAAAAGATTCTTCCCAAGAAAAGCTTTCCTTTTGCTGGGATGGCTGACATTGCCTTTCCTGGACTAGTAAAATTGACAATAATTCCCATCCAGCTTATCATAGTTTACGAAGAAGTTAATCAATAAATTTTATCAGAATAAAAATAAAGCAACACAAATGGAACAGATAATGCAATTTTGTTTTCTAGGGCAGCTTCCAAAAAGCAAAAGTCTTGAACCTCCTTTGTCGCTAAGAAATGAAAAATATAGAAAATTCTAAGGAAGTGTTGGTCATTGACAGACCTAGTTGGAAACAGCATGTTTTTCTCTGAAGAAATTTATGTCTGTATAAACAGGCAACAATGCAATAATTAATGTCAATAATTAAATATGTCTGAAAGTAGCTTGTCACTACGTAATTAAAAGGAGGAACAATCCATTCTAATTGATTATTTTTGAGTGAGAAGTACAACTGCACAAAGACTTTTTGAAAATATATAAAAACCTTTCCATTGCAGTGAACTTATCTGGAATTTGATTTATCACTATTTGAAACTGATGATGCTGAGGTTACTTTTGGAAGACACCCAGTTGTCTACAGATCAATGGAAAACAAACATTTGTTTTCAGCAGATGCTCCTGGCCCTATACTGCATGATGCAGCAAAGCGTGCCAAGAGAAGTCAGCCTGAAGGCTGCTTCTGAACTATGTAAGACATCCCATTGTGTTTCACGAGTCATATGCCCACAACATGCTTAGCCCTATGACCTGCACTTCTGAGGACATTAAAATGCTTTTGAGCTATTCAAAACCATACATTAGAGGAAGATTATTCACCAAAACTTAAGGTCACTTAGTCATCCTAAATGAGGATGATGGAGACATGTCAGTGACTACGCACTACATGTATTTCCTCAGAGTCTTGAAAATATGATGCTTTGGTCTTATGGCTGCCTAAGCTGACGTTTATGACACTAATATAGTCACAAGTGTTATGGCAAGAACTGATGACAAACTATTTGGTCACAAGTTTTATTTAAAATCATTTATTTACCAAGGCAAAGTGGAAAAAAAGCAAAGGAACTTAGTTTTCAGGTGCACTTCAAATACAAAACCAGTGTCGCCTATTTCAGAAGCTGTGAAAGAAATGTCCTTTTGGAGTATCATGTACCTTTTGGAAGGGTTAAAATTTTGGAAAGGAAGAATGGAAATAGCTTGCTTGTAGGAGCCCGGTTCCAGCTGGGAGATGGTGTGGGAGTATTAGGAACCCTGTGCCGTGCATCACCCCCGGCACCCTGCCTTCGGAAGCGGCCTCTTGTTCCAGTTTCACACCCGCTTTCTCCCAGTCTCTCACCATACGTGGCCTTTATTAATCCCTACCTACTTCTTTCCGCTGTGGGAAGAGGATTTTCCTTTCGTCAGCTGACACGGACAGAAAGGGGAAATGTGCTGTGTACTGGATTTATTGAGCCTGACTTTCATATTCACCTCAGCTGTCCGTGCAAAGAGCTTGATTGAACTGATGCATAAAAACAAAAAGAAACAAGAAAAAAACCCCAAACCCTCATACTGAACTGTCCTAAAAGCGACAGGCGGTACTGTCTGAGAAAGTTACACTCCTTGACAGGCGACCTTGCTCGAGGGTCCCCGAAGCACACACCCCTGAGAGGAAGCCGCCCCAACCCTGCAGCCGTAGGGGAAAGCGGCGATTTTCCCCGCAAATCCATTTTTACACTCTTTTCACCACGACGCTTTCCCCCAGAGCTCCCCGCCGCGCCTCCCGGCTCCCCCCCCCCACCCCCCCCCATGCCTTCAGCTGAAGGGACCGCCGCGGCCGGGAGCCCAAAGCGGCGCACCCAGCCACCGCCCCGGGGGTGGGGAGGCACCTCCGGCGGCCTCACGGGAGTTGTAGTCGGCGGGGAGCGGCGGAACGGCGCCGGAGCTTCCCCCCGGGCCGCTTCTCCGCGACATGGCGGCGGCCGCGCAGGTAACGCGCAACACCCCCCTCCCACCCCCCCCCGAGGGAGAGCGGAGGGCGGCGGGGCCGGTGAGGAAGAGGCGGTGGCTGCCGGAGAGAATCAGGGGGGAAGTCACTTCAGCGGCTTTCACTTGTTGCCGCTCGGCTCCGAGGGGAGGAGCCCCGGCGGGGACGGAGGGGTTAGAGATCTGCGCCGCGGCCCCTCAGCGCTGGGGCGGCCTTGGGGGGAGCCGGCGTCGGCCCTGTGGCGGGGGGAGCGCAGGCCTGGCAGGGCGACGGCAGCCCGAGGTGGGGTGACCGGCTCCCCACACACAGGCCCATGGTGGCCAGTGTCCGCCCAGGCGTCGGCGCTGAGGGACGGGGAGCTGCGGGGAGCCCTTTTGGGGCGACGGCAGCCCGAGGTGGGGTGACCGGCTCCTCACACAGGCCCATGGTGGCCAGTGTCCGCCCAGGCGTCGGCGCTGAGGGATGGGGAGCTGCGGGGAGCCCCAAAAGGGCTCCCCGCAGCTCCCCGTCCCTCAGCGCCGACGCCTGGGCGGATGGCAGCCAGCACCCAGGCCCGGTCGCCTTAGGTGTCATCGTCTCCACCTGGTGAGCGATGATTTTAGGCCGACATAAACGCTGCCCTCTGTTTTCTCCCCTGTCATCCACCCCTGGAACGGACCCTCCGAGTCCTCCCCACCGGTCACGGCAGCTGCCAGAGGAACAGAGTCACCCAGGGCCCTGCTAGAAACCAAATACCTGCCCGTGTCCCTGCCCTCACCCATTATAAAGTGCTGATGGGCAAATATTTGCCACAGCCCTAATCCCGCTTGCCCTTGTGTCGGCAAATCTCCAGCGGATGGACAGGGAGAGTTTTGCTGGCACGCAGGGCGGCTGGGTCTGTTTCCAGAGCAGATGCTGGGTTTGCAGCCGGCCCTCCTCCGGCTTACGTTCATTCCAGTAATCCAGAGGGAGCAAAGAAGAAAAAAAAAAAAAAAGCGAGGCTTTAGTGAAATGATTGTCCGACGTCTTCGGGCTCTGGATTCTCCTCGGGCAGAGGTCCTGTGGTGGTGAGTTGGGCTACGGAGGGGCTGTGCCATGTTTTGGAGGCTGGTGAATTTGTTGCTGTTGCAGCTGCCTGTTTAGGAGCTGAGGGCCCTGGTGTTTTCTGCCTGTGTCATTTCACCCAGCCTCCTGCTGATTTTTGCCTGCGCGAAGGTTTGCTTGGTGTATGGAGTTGGTCAGCTGTAGGTGTCACGCTCCTGGTTCAGCCTCTCAGTTGAAACCGAGTTACTTTTCAAGTGTAAACAAAGAGGGAGGAGTACCAGGCCTTTGCCTCTTTATGCTGAAGTGTGAAAGTGGGTGTTTGATTTTATCCAGCTCTGACTTCACGCACCCGTGGAGGCAGGCTGGGATTAAACTTTCAGGGTACAACAAGGACTCTGTCTTGTCAGCAACATGACAACATGTTCTCTGTTGGAGTTTTTCTTGTTTTCGGTTCTGATATGACCTTTCAGGACATACAGCAGAGGAGATAAACTGCCTTGCAGTAGTGCATTTTGTTTTCCAGATATTATTGTGTACAAGGCAATTTCCTGAATTCTTCCAATGATCCTCGTGGGAGTGCTCGAATTTAAACAGTGTTCCAGATGTTCCAAACAGTGTTTCCAAACACATTTAGAAGACTGCACTGCAGTTAGAAAGTTGTATCTGAGATACTATGGTGGAAAACAAGTGATAGTTGATTTTGCTCTTCTTGTTGTAGTATAAATATTTGACAGCGTTTGTTGTGAACATGGTTTCACTACTTCTTCTGAAGACACAGTTATGTAGTTAGTTAGTTATGGAGCCTGATTTTCATGTATAAAGGAGCCTCTTACGTACACTGTCTGATAATAGTGAAAGGGTGTATTGTATTTGCAGTTGCTCTCTCCGCTGCTAGAGGGTTACATAAAAGGAATAGGAATTTGTACTAACATCCTGGAGGCCAGGGTCCTCTAAGACCTGGTCGGGGAGGGGGGGGGGGGGGGTGAGGGGGGGATCAAGACCTAAAGGAACAACTAGGGAGAGAACATTATTCCAAATGTAAAGAAAGGTATGTGTAAAATTGCAGAAATTATCCAGCGGACTCAAGGAAAAGTAGTGCTGAAAATTGTTTTTAACTCAGATTGTTATTTGTTTTTCTTAGTTGATGACATTTAAAAATTAACAAATGCCTATTTGTCAAATAAACACTGAACCCTTCTAGTATTTTTTAGACGTTGTTGAGATTATTAAACCAAAGGGAACTGTAAAAGCCCTAAGTGTTTTTGTTGTTACCCATTACTATTTTTATTTATTTATAACTCTGGTTTTATTTCTGTTTGGTTTTGCCAGTGCAAGGAAACTTTTTAGCAGCTTGTAACTAGTCTAGTTCATATTTTTGTGTAGTAATTCCAGTTTGTCCAGGGAGTGGTGGCTGTTCGTGTCCAAAAGTTCTATAATAGTAGTAATTTTAAATACTTTGCCCAAATGTATTCAGAAGAAGGCTTTACAGTTTGTAACACTGGTAGAAGGAGCAGAACCTTTTATGTAGAGTGTCTCAGTGGTTGGAATAGCACTGGGAAACTGTCACTGCACAGGGCCTTGACTCGTACACCCTTCTCTTTGATTTAATATTTCTGTCCATCACAGTATTCTGTGGTTGCTGATGGTATAGTGACCTCAGCAAAGGTATTTGTAAACAGTTAACCCCTAAGTGTGTCCACCATGACGTTTAATTTATGGCTGGGAAGGAGGACAAGTACAGGAAAGGTCTTGCTACTGCTGCAAGCCAGCTTAGGTTTTGAAAATGAACAGGTTGGATCAGGGTGTCTCCAAATAACTGGGCTGATGCCAAACCTGCATCATCTGTGAGTCTGTCTGTTCCCAACCGGCTCAGCAGTGGCAGTCTCATACAGGCCTCTCTTCCAAAGGCTTTTAAATCTTTGGGGTTTGTAACTCTAAAGTTTTCCCTTCCCCCCAAAATGGTGACCTTCACTGGAGAACCCATGAGAAAAGAGGGAGAGAGGAAATACTCTGTTCTTCCTGCTACAGAGGAGAGAAAACAAGAATTTTTGTTGATGGCTCTAAGGTAGCATGATGCACTCAGTGGCCTGTCAGTTTGGGTTGTCTCAGCGTGTTTTTTGCTTAATGTGCTTGCCTCGCCTCCTATTGGATGTATGTGTGCATGGCCAAAACCTGTAATTTTCAGCATTGCTTGTTGCTAGTTCACTGGGAGCTACATATAGGCCAGGAGTTGCCCTCAGGAGCTACCGCTGCTGTTGGCTGCATGGAGGACAGATGGAATGCTACAGATAGGCAAGTCTCAACACCCTCCCTCCAAACTTCCCAAAACCATTAGTTGGAGGCGACCTTTTCAAGTACTTCTGAAACCTTGGCTTGGAGGGACAGTGTGGAACAGTAGGTACAGAGGTAAAAAATCCTGCTAAGGAAAGCCCACATTCAGAGTTAGGATGTAATGGCTGTTGCTTTTAACTCTCCCAAAATCTCAGAGGTGGCTGAGATGCTTTAGTCAGGCTGAGCTTGCTGAGGAAGTTAACAAGGCTCAGAGACCAGCTTTGGAGACCTGAAAAACATGAGATTTTTTGAAGACTCCAAGCTTGTACAATGAGTGTGTTAAGCATTGTGAATCACCAACGCTCCTTTGCAGCTGGAAGTCCTCTAGTGTGTCTATTTCTGAAGGTATCTATACGCTGCTCCTCGGAGTAGCATCCGAGCATCAGGTGCCTGGCTTGAAGAACATGTAAGAGATTTAAATAGTTGGGTGAGTTATGGAGGGGAAGAGCAGGTTTTGTGGCAGGGAGGGTACACAAGGACATGGGGGGAATGGCTTGGAAGAACAGGAGTGCAAAGGGGGAAAAAACTTCACTTCTGAATGAAACCTATCTTTTCAACTCACCATACAGGCATTGAGGCAGCAGGGGTACCTTTCCCCAGGGGGAGTGAAATAGGATGGGAGCAGCTGAGGAGAAGCAAGTCTGTGGGAGGGTTATGGTTAGGTTAATTCATAGATGTTAGAAAACACAGTGTAGCATTCCTGACATGGGGCGAGATCTGGCGTGTCCTAAGGAAAAAGAGCAGATGAGTTTGTTAAAAGCGATACTAGTGCAATTCCTGTTATCAGAAGAGCACTCTTCTCCTTGTGAACTGACTGCTTCCTCAAATAGGCAACTTCTCTCGTCATGAGACAGGGCTGAGACAGGGTTGTCTTTGTGAGATACGTACAAGCTCATCCCTGTGGTATTGTTTGTGGAAAGTGGTCATTTGAGTTCATGTTGTTCACCAGTTATTGATGTGAGGAATACCAGAGACAAAGCACTGTATTCTCCAAATCAGGAGACTGTGTCCCTGGTCTAATACATCTGTCCTCTTTGGCAAAGTTCAGTGTAACGTTCTAAAGGGGTTTAAGTCAGGTCTTAGAGTGGAGGTCCAATTCAGTAGGTGCAGCATTTAAAAAAGTTGTTAGAGTTGCCAACTTTCCCCACTCAGGGTTAAAAATTAACTCTATCTCATGGAGTTCTTATCATTCCACTTGTATACTTGTATCTGTTGCTTAGTTTTGATCTTTTTCTAAGAACAGTTTGCAAATACAAGGAATAGGGGGGAAAAGCAGACCAGTTTTCCATAGAATAGGGAAGTTTGCACAAAGATTATAGAAAACTTTACCGATTCTTTTGCATCAGTCTCTCCTGTCAGGTTAGGGGTGCAAGCAGTATTTTGTGAATGTCATTAGTTTGTGTTCTTATGCTGTAAAATGCAAATATCCCTAGAGTGCAAGGGCCTCCCCACAAAAAGGCTTTACTGTAAGGAGTCCGTAACTATAAACTTGCTACTTTTCTGCCAAGCATTTGCAAAATATGTGTTTTTATGCACTTCATCTAGTTACTCTCTTATGCTATGCTATGATACTCTGTGAATTTGTTTTCCTGCATATTTTCTGCAAGATGTGTTTTATTACTAATACGTTTATTAGTTGGCATATTACTAACATATTACTAATATACTAACATATTACTAATATGTTAGCTATTATGTATATAATATGCTTGTATGCCCAAACAATTCAAAACAAAGGTTTGTGTGCATGAGCGTGTGGGAAATCCAGCATAAGTTTGCAGCATGGTCTCCTGTTTGAAGTACTAAAAGAAATAAAAAATATTCCTCCAAAAACATGTTTTTGTAATTGAAATGTGAAGGTTTGTTGGTGTAGAAAACAAAGGGGAAACATTAATTTAGCAAGAAAATTTCACTTCTCAGAATGGAACCAAGCTTCAAAACTCCAAATGGAAACCTTAACTGACATTCAGGCTGTGCCTGTCTTTTGTTTTTAATCATCCTATTTAAGGTAGTCCAGTGTGCGTTTTTATCGGTCACATATCTTTATACGCAGTGTTAAAGCACAAAGGGTTGAGTTGCCCAGTAAAAGCACATGTGTGCATGACAGAAGAGTCATGCTGACTTTTTTGCAGTTCACCTCAGACCCTTATTTCCAGCAAACAGTTCTTTAGCTTTATGGATGTGCAGCTTTATGTACCTGCATGATACAAAATGAGAAAAGCTAGCAGCACAGCTGCAGTAAATTCCACTGGGACTCTGTGTTTCCTGCAACAACAAAGTATGAAGTAGTTTTTCCAGAAATTAGTGGAATGAAATTATTCAACTAAATCACTGGTGTTATGGTCCTGAGGGGTAGAGACTTCCTTTTCCCAGTTCTTCCTTCATCTTTGCTGTGAGGTTTGCATTCAGTGTTCTTTTTTCAGTGTGTCTAGTAGCCAACTGTATGACCAGGTAGGTTGTTTTTCCCACACACTTTCCAAAAGTGTGTCTTGCAGTTATCAGTCAGTATCTGCTTTTATGGGACAAATCACGTTCACATTACACAAGGAAATAACACAGTAAAAATTGTTGTGACTCATGAACATAGGATTTGTCTCAGTATCCTCACTTGCCTGTTTTGTTTCATATAGAGTGTTAGAACAGGTATAGAATTGCAGGCGCCAAATAATTAAAGGTCTTGTGATACCAGTGGGGGTCATGTGATGAAGTCCCCTTGTTTGGAGTGGCTAGACCAGAGTAGTTATGTTAATGTGAAATATTTCCGTAAGCAGTAGAAAGTAGTGGACCTTGCTTTCCAATGAATTTGTCTTGCAGATCTGATTTACTTTTTAACTGAGTTACACAAAGTCTGCAGTGTGAGCTCTGCTCTTAGTGTATGCTGAAAAGGCACTTGGGTGGGGAGTGGATTCTCTGATATCAGGCTGTAATGGAGGTCTCACTGCAGCCTTTTTATCAGTGAGGAGAAACTCTGCTCGTGGACTTCCTCCCAGGTTCCAGTTCTGACTGCACATGGAGGACTGTAATATTTTTAAGACCTGTACCTTCTGTCAAGGTTGGCCCAAATTTGCCAATGAATTAAAATAAATGTAGTTGTTGGACATGCAGACATGCCTACAGTAACACAAAGAGCAATTTTATGAACTCAGATTAAAAGTAGGTCATTGTAGCTACCCCACTAACTAATTTAATTACAGTCATTAAATTTGGTTTACTGTTTTGTATGTGTGTCGCTCCCCTTCAGGTAAATCTTTTCTTTTCCTACTGTACGTGGGCTGTTTCCTTTCTGCTTCCTTCTTTAATCTCCAGGATATTCTCCTATGTAAAGAAGATTGTCACCCCCACACTAGTACTTATGCCAGCAGGAAGGGAGCAGCCACCTTCAGACATCAGCAGGCACAGCCCAAGAGTGCGAGGAGGGACTGATGGCATGCCCTGTCTTGCCTCTTCTGCCGTACTCTGTGCCAGGTCCTTAGTGTAACTGCACTGATGTCACTGCAGCTCTGCAGTGTTGTGCAAGTTAATGCCATCAGCCTTAGTCAAATGCTATTATATAAGAGGTAATGATGCACCACCTAAAAAGCTTTTGACCCGCAGCAGGTCACTCGTGCCTGACACATATATCATGCTGTTTTCACATAGCAAATATTTACAGGTGTACGTAGTAGGATAGGAAATGCTGGGGGAACAGGGTTGTGCTCTGAAGAATTCTGGGCAAAATGGTCTGTGATCAGGAAGGACTAGCTTAGGTGTTTACAGAAGCTCTTCCTATTTTGAAACCTTGGGAAACCAGTTAAGGTACATTGTCAGTTGTCTTTGCCATAGGAAGTGAGAGCTCTGCACCTCTATGTGGGATGGACTGTGTTTTCTAAGAACACCTCTGGAAGGACCATGGAGGGGAGAAGTACCTTTCTCCCCATTTTGCAGAGGAGAAGGCAGGTAGAAAAAGTTTCAGCACATTCTCCTTGTGCAATAGCCCAGGTTGAAAGATCCCCTTGACCTCTGGGAAAAGGAGTAAATGCATGTCTCATGGGTGCGAGCTGGTGCAAGGAAGGGGGAAACTGTGAGACCTTGCTCCCTCTACTGAGGAAAAGGGTGATTAGGAGGAGACAGAGAAAGGGAGTAGGCTGCACAGCTACATGCCTCCAGCTGAGTTGCGGTCTCTGTTCAGGGTTCCCGCATTCTGCCTCAGAGATCCTGGTAGGAATGAAGATGCATGTCTTGGGCTGCTTTGGCACAACAGGATCAACCCGTTGGGAACACACTGCCTTCCCTTGCGCTGTGCCGCTGCACTGTTGTGCACACAGTAGTCATCTATCTGCGGCTGCTGGGCACACGCACTAACTTGCATAGTGCTAGTGGGGTTGGGGCAACTCCAAACCTCCTTAATCCTCCCCCAGTAAATCTGTGCTTGGGCAGTCTGCCGGGACCTAGCACGTGACAAGGTCCCATGCTGCGTCTGTCTGCCATGGGATACCCCATGTCCTGCTCCCCACTGGCTGTTGCAAAATAAGGGCTCAACTCCCAGCTGCCATCTCTTCTAGGCTCTCTACGTACCTGCAGTTGGCCTGGTCACTGTTTTCCTGGCACGCCTCTTGCATAGTCTTTGTGTGTCTGGAGCCTTGAATCGGAGCTTGTTTGGGCCTTTGGGAAGGACGGGCAGGATCCTCTTGTTGGTCCTTGCTCTTTTCCCCCCTTATGTGAGGAAGAGCATTTGGTCTGGCCACAGGTTTTGGCTTGCCATTGCCCACATTGCACAGTCTTCTCACTTATGCTGCTTTCTGTAACAGTTGCCAAACTGAACAGATATGGCTAGTATTACTCTGCGTGCTTAGAAAAGGAAACATTGACTCACTGGGTTTGTTTTTCTTGCTTTTTTTCATTGGTACCCAACCTCAGCAAGATGTCAGGAAGTGTGGTTCTTTACAAAATCACTTAGTAGAATCAAGATAAGAATCTTGGGTATGTAATATTGTTGCTCTAGGGTAAAAAATTGTGTTTGGCACCACAAAAGGTCAGCCAGTCTATGCTATGCTGGCCTTCTCTCCCTGAAGCAACACAGTTGTGGTGGAGATTTTGCAGGCCAAGGCCCATCCCTAGGCAGTACATGGTCCATGCGACAGTTGTGTCTTAATGTAATGACTGCTATCAAAATACGGAAATGGAAACTAGCAGTTAACAAAACACAGGTATTAAGAGAAACACACTAGTAAGCCTAGTTTCAGCCTTTTCTTTACCACGTTTCTGTCTCTCTGGCTTTGTTAAGTTTTGCTTTGTTTCAAAAAGAAAAGAATATGGGATTGCATCAGGACAGTTTCCAAACAATACCTCGATACATAGGGTAGAAGGATGGTCCATTCAATTCATTCAGACACCTGCTTCAGCCATGCCAATTTAGTTAGTTTAGGAGTGAAAGAAAGCAAAGAGAAATGAGATATAATCATTTGGCCTAATCACATTTGCATTTCAAAAGTTTGTAAGATTTTAATTACAACTTAATTTCATTGTAGTTGAGCTTGAATGATAACAAAAGCACAGAAGTGTAACGGAAAACTTTCTAAAGATTCAGTACTCTGGGTGTTGTGCTTGCTTGAAAATTTGGCTGTACCATTGCAGGCAAAATTCTGAACAACCTTTGAACAGGATGCTTTGTATGTTCCCTCTGCAGTTTCTATGTGGCTTTCTTTGAATACTTGTTTCCAGGTTAGTGTTTGAAAGTTTGGGTCCCCAGGCACGGTTGTTTTAGTAAAGTGTTTGAGGCTTTTAATTCATTTTAATTCATTAATTTTAATTAAGGAAAGATTTTCTATGAGTGCTAGGTATAACTTGCTTGTTATTGTTCTAAGCAAGGGACATAGTGCAAGGTATATTTATCCAGCCAGGGATGCTGTAACAGAGCTTAAAATAAACTGGTGTCCTCTTACATGTGTTGGGAACAGTGGGTTCTGAGGAGGGGCTGAGAGATGTTTCTTGTGCTAAAACCAGTCTCCAGTACTAAATCTTTTCGTAGCTCTTTTGAGTTAAAACATTTTCCAATGCCAGAGAATCAAACATGCATCATTCCTTGCCCCGTGCCTAGTCTGTGTCTTGAAAGTCTCCCTGAAATGGAAAAGTCATTGTATCTTTTTACTCTGCAGCCTGTAGGGAAGATCTGGCAGAGAGTTTTGGGAGGGAAAGTCCCATGTCATCAGAACCTCCCTCAGGGTCACAAGATGAATTGCATGAAATGCCAGCCTGAGCTGGGCTGTAAGACTAACTGTGTTGTGACTCCAGCAAGAGAAAATTGCTCTCTGAGGTTTGCTCAGTAGTTTTGAAAGATATAATTGAAGAAATAACTGAAATGGAAAGTGAAATCTAGAAGGAAATAGGAGGTTCCTGGAAGAGAGTTGGCTTCATGGGATTTCATTACTAAACAGGATCTAAAATGCTAAAGCACCTCTCTTCTGCTCATTTGAGATGATAAAGACTTTAATTTTATGTTTGACTTTTACAGAATTGCAGGAATCGCAGAGAAGAATAATCTTCGTCAGCCCAATGGTCATCAAGGATATGAACTCTGCTATTTTTATCTAGATGGATGAAAAGGTTAACAGCCAGTTTTCAAGATGGCAGCAACTAGTGGTGAAAGCCAGCTGCAGCGGATTATCAGAGACTTGCAAGGTACAGTGCCATGCTGACAGATTCATTCTGTAGGCTGGACTGCATCCTCCATGTTTTAGATAACAGAGAGTAGGAGTTGTGTTTTCAGTTGTGTAAACTTCTGTACAGCAATTGTCGCAACATAGTTCAAGGTGTGTGATGTGCTCAATAGAGATGTGACTGATTTTTTTTGTGAGAGATGTGCTGTACCTTCTGCAGGATCCTAAATTCTTAAATCCTGCAAATTTAAACATACAAGATGAGAAACAAGTTTTACAAATAAAAAAAAGTGTCTGTAGGGTATGCAGTGTGAGCTAGGACGTTTTTGGCATGACTAGAGCTGTGCTGTTAGAAGACTTGATGTGAGATTAAGGAGACGCCTTATTTTTAGACACTCCCTTGATGGGAAGCTGGTGTGGAGTTGCTGCTAATGTAGGAAGGGAAAAAAACAGAAGGCCAAACCAGACTGGGAATGAAGACCCAGAGGAAGAGTGCTGGAGAACTGGATCTGCTGTTCTTGCTGCAGTGGGACATGCTTTCTGTGCATCTGACTTGTCCTCCGCTAGCAGTAGCCAACCTCATTTTCCACAGCTCTGTTGCAGGCAAAGTTGGCAGCAGATTCATTACCGTTTTCATGCTTTGTCTCTGTCCTGATCAGCTGCCTATACCAAGATCCAGATATTTTTCCTTTTAAATGATACTCACCAAAGCTGGGAATCTAGATCATCTTGTAACATAAAAAGGAGATCTACATGCCCTGCTAACAAGAAGAGATTTTAATTTGCAAAGGTGATCGAGTGGGACTGGGAGCTAAGGCTCACTCAGGCACCTGAAAGAAGTATAAAACCAGGTGGAAAGGAAGCTCAAAATCAGTAAATTCTGATGCTGAGAATACACCCTTCTGGGGCCAGAGTGCCCAGGGAGACAGCAGAGTTTGCGTTGACTTGAGATTTCCTCACCCACTACAGGTGTAGCTTTTAGGGAAGAAGAGTTGCTGTATGCTTATTTTCATGTAAATTATTTTTCACATTTGTGTTTTGTAACCAGCACAAGCTGAACCTTCCTGAATAAAGCATGGAGAAGATAAATGTGCTGACTGAACAACTGTTCTTGTGTTACTGATCCCCTTTAGCAGATTACATGCTTTGTCCTTTCTAATCAGAATTCTGTTTGTCCTGTGGCAATACCTTAATGTGCACATGAGACAGCAAAAAGTTATTTCTCTTTCCTCTGCTGAAGAACCAGTTAGCAATTGCCTGTTACTAGTTTTTGCTAAGTGTCAGAAGGAGGTTTTGCTCTTTTGAAGAAGAAGAAGTAGTAGTCAGTATACATAACTTGAGCTCTAGTTTTTTTATAGGTTGTGTTAAATTGCAAGCATATCAGTAAGCTTTCTGCGTTGTTGGTAAGACAGTTGGACTGAAAGAAACTGAATACACATGCATAATGTCCAGGCAGAAAACCCATTTATTTAGTTGTTTATGGATTTATATATCTCTTGCACTAGTTAACCATTTTGGTGTCTTGTTTTAAAGATGCTGTGACTGAATTAAGTAAAGAATTTAAAGAAGGAGGGGAACCGATCACAGATGACAGTGTCAACTTGCAAAAATTCTCCTACAAGCTTGAGTACCTTCTACAGGTAAAAAGTGATGTGTGTCATTTATAATCCACCATCAAAGCTAGGCCTTGTTTTCTGTTATTGCCTCTTCAGTATGTGGGGTTTAACTCAAATAGTCATAAATATCCAGTGGAGTCTCTTTTTTCTTTTTTTTTTTTTTCCGCAGTAAGTGGACTGAAATGTGTGCTGCTTATTGTACTTATTTCAAGTGAAAGTAAATAAATGTAATCAAAAGGCAGTGCTGGCGGTTTGACTGAAGAATGTAAGACATTTTTCTATTGATCTGAAAGATCTGAGCTTGAATTTAAAGATGTATCCTGATAAATTACCTTGGAAAAACTGTGGTAGTTAAATCTTGGCAACATTTTAATGCAAAGTAAATACTAGTAAGCTGTTCATGGTACAAATATAGTGGTGTGAGTAATTTACAGAATTTGTAGCAATTTCACTTTGGATATTCATTTTTATTGTATGGAAAGCTTAACACAAAAGGCTGATTTTTAATCTGGAATTCTGCTTTTTGGCCATCCTCAAAATTTAAGTAAAAGGGGACACTGCTGGGTAGACTGAAATTCAGTTTGCATAGTCTTGTGTCTACACGTAACTGTAATCATGTCACTGATTGCAACAAAGACATGCTAATCTAGCCTTAATCTAAGCAAGGGAGTTTTAATTGGGTTGCAGAGGCTTCAGCAGAAGCCAAAGAATCCTTTGGGATTTGAATGGTCCAAGCTGCAGTCCATACGCTCGCTGTATTGCTGCTCTCAACGTGATTTAGCTAGAGCAGGTTTTTCTGGTATGTACGTGTGCTGTTGCCACACTTGATTGCAGGTCTCTCGGCAACTGGTTAGTTTCTTGCTCTTGAACAGCTGCTGAATCTGCTGTAAGTCTCTCTTTCAGCAGTTTTGAATAGATGTCTGTATTTTAACTAGACTGAGAGCATTATTATCTGTTACTGTCTGTAAAGTAGCTTTTGTAACTGCTGGATTGCATCAGTGCAGTACAATGTCTCTTTCCTTTGTGAATATGTTGGCTAAAACTAAGAAGAATCATGAAAGCACATGCTGCTAGGAGAGGAACAGAATTCCAAGTAGCTCTATATAAGTGTATTTATATTTAAGTTTTGCTCATTCCTTTTTGTTTTCCTTGTTTAAGTTTGACCAGAAAGAAAAAAACACATTGCTGGGGAACAGAAAAGACTACTGGGATTATTTCTGTGACTGTCTGGCAAAACTCAAAGGAGCTAATGATGGAATCCGCTTTGTCAAGTCTATTACGGAAGTAAGTATATCAGTTAAGCATCATAATATGTGGTTTATGTTTTGGTATGTCTTTTCAGAAAGCAGTAAAAACCAAAAGAAAATACACTGCTTTTAACATACAGCAAAAAAAAGTTGGAAATTTTTATTTTTAATTCTTATGTAAAGTATAAAAATGCAAGGTTACTGTTTTTACTAGGGCATTAAATTATATAGGATGAGATAGCCTGACACATATTTTGAATACCACTTACACAAGTGAATGGTCCTTTTTGTCTCTGATTGTGCCCCGCCTTTTCATAAACTTAGTGCCGCTTCCTCTAAGAAGGAATGAAAAATTAAGTCAAGGGTAGGGCATGCCATCTTTAGCATAGCTTAAGGCAGGTCTTCCTCTAAGAGTAAGAGAAAAGATTCACCATGTTTGACATTCCTGAAGACTTTTTCAACTGGTCAGTAGAGTTGAGGAGGACTGACTGAGAGCAGTGTTTCATCTTCTGTCTCAACTCTGTTCCTCCATGTCAAATAGCATGATGTAATGGCTCGGGATGGTTGCCATTATTCCCTCGGATGAGCTGTCATGAACAGGACAAAAAGCTTTGGTTTTATTAGATATAGTAACACAAGCTTAATCTTGTAACAGCCATGTTATGTCTTCAGCTCAATGAGTGGGTGAAGTAAGTGCAGTGAGAAGCTTTCTATGCTGATCCTGTCTGAGTCTTTAGAATCATTTGAAGAAGAACTTCCCTTGTGGGTAAAGGAGGACTGGTGGTGTGGTGGTGCCGGCCAGCATTGCTGTGGTGCTCAGTTCTGTTATCTGTCAGCAATGCTAACTCATGTTAGCAAGTTAATATTTACAGCAGATTTCCCTATTCTTTTAGCAATTCCTCCACAGCAGCTCTAGATAATGTTGTCTTGAGCCACCTGAAAGAGAGCCATGATACTCTAGCAGAGGCAGACTCTGTGTTCCATACCTCACTTTCTTTTCTCAGCAACTTAGGCAATACTGAATTTTGCTGTTCAAAGGCGAACAAGCCAAGGAAGGGCTCCAGTTTGTTTTACCACTGGGAAGGGAAACACGGGAAAGCCATGGAAATTGGGTTTGACTTTCCCACTACTTCCAGGAGGAGCGGAGAAGGACAGTGACTGCTGCTGCAGGAAAGATCCTCTGACTGTAACTACTGGCCCCTAAATTCTCAGCAGCAGTAGCTAATCTGATTTCTCTGCAAAGGTGACTGTGCTGTAGCCTTCAACAGTCTGTTGCCTGTGATATCGCCTGCATATTACCACATGTAAAGGCTGCTCTGCTTTTTCCTCCACCTTCAGTACCTCTGGCTGTTCAATGGTTAGCATGATATCAGAAATAATTGTTTGGAAGACGGACATTTTCTATTTCAGTTTCTGTGCAGCCATAGGAATTAGCTTGTGGAAGACTTCTTTTAACTTTATTAGCTTGTGGTTTAGGAATATGAACTCTTTCAAAATCAGCCAACCATTTCAGATAACTGAGCTGGCAGACTCAGGTCCAAAAATGACATGACAGGTGACAGAAAAACGTGTTGGTTATTCCTCTTCATTACAGGTGGAAATCAGCAGCCAATTTTTGCATCTGGCTGGATAGAACATAAAGGTTTCCAAATGTCATTTATTTGCTCACTGAACAGTACTTGTTGACTTTCAAAGATGGAAGTGAACAAGGAGGAAAGGGTATTGACAGTTACTTTTTAAGAATGGTCAAACATTTAACAGGATAATGCCTCCTTTTCTGCTTTGCCTGTAGTGCTTCTAATATTAGGGTGCATGATATGCTAGAGAGGTGGAGCAAGGAAGCAAAACAGAGAGCCTTGTCTTTGATGGCATTAGGTGAGCAGTGAGTTCTGGTCGTTTCCCTTTCAAAAGGTGATTACACTGAATACACATCTTACCAAGTCTTTACAGCCACACATTGCACACACTACAGTGCCACAGCCATACATTGTGCCTTAGCTACAGTGTTTGCAGTCAGCATGGAAACACTGACAGTACCAGACACTACCTGCCTCCCTGAATTCTGTCAGGGCCCTAGCAGGAGGTGGCATGGTTTTGCTTCCTAGTCAAATAGTCTTTGGCTACTTGTAGCTGCATGTATGTAAATATTTTCCTCTACTTCTTGTCAGGTACATCTGTTCTAGTATCTCTATGCTTAAAAAAGGCATTGCGGTTTAAATTGATAAACCAATGGGAGTAAGGATAGGACTAGTTCAGTGGCTTCCAGTGGGTTTTTTTGACTATTCTTAAGAAATTCACTAAATATGCCTAGTTAGGAAAAACACTTGGAAGCTTCTTTGCACAGGGCAGGGATGGCATCTCCCTGAAGAAATATTCAGACATCTACAGGGTGAATGAGGGCAAAAATCAGTTGGCAAATTAAATTTGCTGTTTCTGGGGTACTTAGCCTTTGGGGACCATGTTACTTCACACTTTGTGTCCTATGGAATTCAAAACAAAAAGCAGTAAAAGGTGTTGCTTCCTTTGCTCCACATTTCATCATTCCATTTATAAGGAGCACTTTTGTATATAGTGGGTTGCTGAGATAAATGAGAAGCCTGTGTCTTTCTTGAGTGCAGAAGCCCAGTAACAGCAAAACCAAGGAGAGTTAAGATATTGCTCTCTCTTCACCACAGTGGAATACTGATAAGAAGGAGAGAAAGCTTGTGTGGCCTTTGAGCCTTCTTTCACACTAACTTTCCAAGCAAAATTTACAGTAACCTACTAACCTGAGCCTCAGCCCCTCTAATATGACCTTGGCCTCCATTTTTAAATCATTAGTATCATTGGTTTGTTAGTTGGATGAGCAGTTTGGTTAGGAGCGTGGCTGACTGGCAAGAAATTCTTTTCATCACTTTCATTTTCCATTTTCCATTCCTAAATTGATTACTGATTTTGATGGAAAGGAGAAATGAAACACTACTGTATAGTGTTTCATTATTTTGCAGGACAACAGATAGCTCAGATGTAAAAGATAAAGCAAAACATCAATTCCCCAAGTCAGTAGCTATAAAAGAATTTAGTCCTGAGTTTTGTGATCCCCCTTATGTTGATTTAACAGCTGTCTTCATAAAAAGATCCATTAATTTCAGTCACGCAGCTGCTCTTGGTCTGAAGTAAGAATTAGATTTTTATCAATGTAACAGCTGAGTATTAAGAAAGGCTTTTTCCATTGTCTGGGGCTACTGTGTCCATGGGGATGTATATTTGTATATGCATACATCTTTGTTTTGTGACTAGATCTGCCCAAAAGCTCTTCCAGCTGTGGCCAGACACATCTTAAGTAACCTAAGCACTCACTTCTGGCTTTGCTGGGCACATTGAGATTTTGCCTTATATTGGGAATTGCTCTTAGCATAGTCTGTGCTCATGTAGTCAGTATAGTAGATGATTCATTGGTCCTGGGATGCCTTTTATATTATTATAAAGTGGACAACAGCCAGCTGTAGATACAAATTCATCATTCAGAAAAGTTTCCACCCCATGACACTGTTGGGAGAAGGTGTCTCTCAGTGGCAGCTCTTAACTGCTTCCTTTACAACTAGTGGTTTATTGTGCTTTTTTTTCTGTCGGTATGTAGACTGTTCTGGCCATGTCTCTACATGATTACAAATGGTATTTAGAATTTTATTTTCTTGTGGTTCCTCCCTTCCAGCTACGAACGTCTCTTGGAAAAGGAAGAGCATTTCTTCGTTACTCCCTGGTTCACCAAAGGCTAGCAGACACCTTGCAGCAATGTTTTATGAACACCAAGGTGACCAGGTGAATAGCAAAGTACCTTGTTAACTAATGGGTGTTTGCTCAGTGTGCTCAAGCAACATCACAGCTAGCTATTGAAAGAAATTGAAACCCTTCCAAATGGTTGGCTTAGAGAGCTGGTAATAGGATAGGAAGGATAGTAGACCTTCAGGCCTGGGTCACTGGTTCATACCTATCTTAGGCAGGTAAAGGTTGAAAGTTGTTACAGCTAAATGTGTGGAGTGGGTGGTGCTGATGCTTCTATATGTCTGTTTCCAAGGTGACATTTTTATAAGCATTGAAGATCCTGGGTTTGATCTTCTGTGCTGTACATCATAAGGGAGGATTAATTTGGATGTGTTGTGCAAAGCTTCAGAAAGCATTTGCGTGTATTTCTGGATTGTCACACAGAGGAACAGCTTGCCCTGGCCAAGGAACACCGAAGATAGTTTGTAGTTGGTTGGAGGGGCACTGGTAGGGCTTTTAGAAAAAGCCAGCTGTTTGCACAATGTATTTAACTCTGGTTGCTGCTTTCTGTCCCTCATTTTTGATGTATTAAGTGTGTGCTTTAGGTATTTATTGTGTGATTATCCAGTGTATAGCAAATATTTTGACTTGCCAGTGTTTGGCCCAAGCACTAGAGCAAAAAATATTTTGTGCAGGGGCTCCTTTAAAGATATTTCTGTGGAATTCATTGAAGCTGTTTATTTTCATTCACATCAAAGGGAGAGGATGTTGGTTGGTGGGTCTGGTTGTTTTCATTTTGCATTTAGAATAGCATATCATAGTTTTTCTGGGGTGGAGTGAATAATGATGTTGTGGGGTTTTTTTGCAAGTGAAACTGCTACTTCTTTTTTACTTATGAATGAGTATTACTTTTTTTTTTTTCCCCCCAAGTGACTGGTACTATGCAAGGAGTCCATTTCTGAATTCCAAAATGAGTTCTGACATTGTGGGTCAACTCTATGAGCTCACTGATGTTCAGTTTGACTTGGCATCAAGAGGCTATGATTTAGATGCTGCTTGGCCAGCATTTGCCAGGTAAGATAGAAACACTTTGTCATTTTGTATTAACAGGGCCACAAAATACCTGCCTGCTACAGAATCTGTAAAAGCTTCTGCTTCTGAAAGTAGGAATACTTGTGTTAGAGCAGGCATACACTTTCTCCATGTAATTAATCTATGACCAAATTGGCCTTTTTCTCCTTCAATAAACTGTGTACCAGAGATCAGAGTTGACGATCTCTAATGGAGTACTTCCAGTAACTGCAGTTTAGGTCCGAATCCCAAGCTATTCTCATCTTCACAGGCACAAGAAGAAATGTTCTTAGCTCCTTCTGTTTTAAGAGCTGAGATATGTAGTGACTGAACAGCCAAGCAGTGTGCCTCAGTTGCAGTAATGGTAGAGATGACAATATCCGGTCACCACAGCCTGATCCCACCTCAAAGCGGGGAATAACAAAAACTACTAGGTCTCATCCTGATCTGTTTGTATCAGTGGGAGTTTTCTAGGGCTGCATGCTGCCACAATCTGGTTGAGCTGCTACCACAGAGCAATACAATTTATTAGAGCAAAGCTGCATTGGTTCTTGTGAATGTGGGAAGTCAGAGCTACCAACCCCATAATCTTTTATAGGTGCCTTTGATATTCCCGTTTTGTTTTCCATCAACTTCAGTGGTTGTTGGCCCAGACACCAGGTGCAGTTATATCTTTTTGTATGTAGTAGTTACAACTAGATAAATCTTACGTGTAAGAGTAGAAAGACATGTATGTATGTGCTTAGACTTCTCTTATATATTGTTTCTCTGTGTGATCAACAGGAGGACACTGTCCTCGCTTGGATCTTCAGCATATTTATGGAAACCCCCAAGTCGCAGTTCCAGCATGAGCAGTTTAGTAAGCAATTATTTGCAGGTAAGCAAATTACAAATAGATGTTTATGTGGCATGGTAGATTAATGGCGTAGTTCCAGAGAGCTTGGTAGTTTTATGGTGATTATCACTCTTACAATGGTAAACTACAAAAAGAGTTCTTAATTAAAAGTAAAGGGAGTTGTCCAGTAGCTGATTCAACTGAACATGCAAAGCTTGTAGAGGAAAAAAAAAAATATATTCAGAAGACTGTCTGCATATAGGTATGTTATAATTTATCTTTTGTGAAAACAAGCCCCGATTCTTGTAAGTTGATATCTTGTAGTGCTGTGAATGCAATGTACAATGTCACTGTGTGTTAAGAACCTGAACTTGCTCTCATTTGACCACACCATTTATGTTTAATAGGTATGTTTAGTACTTCTTAAACTTTCTGTTTTTCTCTTCTGTTCATTTAGGCTCAAGAGTTTCCCTCCAGCCCTGATGCAAATAGCTCACTAAATGCTGAACACCTTGAGGGCTTTGAAGAGATGCGTGTAGAACTTGACCAGGCTGAGCTGAGGCAGAGGGAACTTCAAGATCGTATTCACCAGCTAGAAATGGAAAACCAGGAGCTCCAGGCAGCTGTCAGCCTTCAGAAAGAACAAGTACAGGTAGAAAAGGAGAAGAGCAGTAACTACAGTGAGGAGAACTCCCGGCTGACAAAGATGATCACAGAGTTACAGAATCAGTGTGAGGTCTCGCACTCCACCCAGAGCACTGTTCATGACCTGCAGAAGTGCCTGCAGTCACTGGAACTGAATGCAGTGGAGCAGCAAAAGGAATATTCAACTAAGCTGGAGCAGCTGGTGACCAGCAAGGAAGACAGTGCCTCAAAACTGCAGGTTTTGAATCAGGAGCTGGAGGCCTCTAGGGCTTTGGTTGCTATGAAGGATCTTTGCATCAATGAGCTCAAAGCCAAGCTGAGTTCCACAGAACAGAAGAATCTCAACCTCCTTGCAAAAGTTGATGCTGCCTTGGAGGAAAAGGGACAGCAAGCCACAGCCCACTGTGACTCTGCTCTACAGATACGGGCACTGTTAGAGAAGCTTCAGGAGACAGAAAAGGAAATGGCAGATATGCAAAGACTCAATGATGAACATGTGTCTCAGCTGAAAGCAGCAAGGGAGGAGCTGCAGCTGAAAGAAGCAGCACAGAAGGAACTGGAATCCAGATACAATCGCCTCACTGCTGACTCCAAAGAAGAGAGTGAAAAGCTGCTTGGGAGCCTGGAAACCATGGCAAGGGAAATGGATGCACTTCAGAAGGCCCTGACACTGAAAGGACAGGAGATGGCTGAGCTCCAGACCCAGGTAATGGGGTCAGTGGCTCAGGTGGGGTCACTGGAAAAAAATCTTGAGGAAGCAAGGAAAGAAAAAGAGAAACTTGAGGAGGAGTATGGTAGGAGGGAAGGAGCACTGAAGCAGGAAGCCCAGTCGCAAGCAGAGCAACTTGAACTACAGGAGGGTCGCTTAACAAAGGTGAGTCAGACTGTGCATAGCCTTGAGGAGCAAAACCAGAAACTCTTGTCTGAGAAAGAGCATCTCAGCCAGAAAGTCAAGGAGCTGGAGGAGCAGATGGAGCAGCAAAACTCTGCAGTGAGCGAGATGGGTGAGGAGAGCAGGAAGCTGAAAATGGAGAATGTGAATTTGCAGCAGTTCAAGAAGAAATTGGAAGGGAAGCTGAAAAATCTGGAAGCTTCTAAAGCTTCCTTAGAATCTGAGGTAGCCAGACTGAGAGCCTCTGAGAAACAGCTTCAGAGTGAGATAGATGATGCCCTGGTGTCAGTTGATGAAAAAGAAAAGAAGCTCTGGGGCCAGAACAAACAGCTGGATGAAGACTTGCAGAATGCCAGGAGGCACAGCCAAATTCTGGAGGAGAGATTAGAGGCTCTGCACTCAGACTATGAAGAACTAAAGCAAAGAGAGGAGACCACCAAGGAGTCTTATGCCTCACTTGAAGGACAGCTGAAGAGTGCCAAACAGCATAGTTTACAAATGGAAAAAACCTTAGACACCTTGAAGGAAAGCAAAGAGTGTCTCCAGTCACAGCTCACAGAGAAGGAAGTAGAACTGCAAGGCATGGAGAGCCAGTGTGAGCAGCTAAGAGCAGAAGCTGAGAGACATAGGAAGAAAGCAGAGACTCTTGAGGTAGAGAAGCTCAGTGTTGAGAAGACATGCCTTCATCAGACAAAGCTTATTGAATCCCTCACATCAGAAAAGGAATCAGTGGAAAAACACCAACTACAGCAGGCAGCTTCTCTGGAGAAGGAGGCAAAAGAGCTGGCCTCCAGACTGACCATGAGTGAAGAGCAGTTGGAGGTCAACCGAGGTGAAGTGTCTAGGCTGCAAACAGAAGTCCTCGACCTGCGAGTCAAGCTCCAGGAGACCACTGATGAGAGAGAGCAGGTGAGAGGTGAGCTGGCAATCACAGAGACTGCCTTGGGTGAGCAGAAGGCACTTGTCCAGCAGCTGAAAGAGCAAAGTGAGTCACTCAACAGAAACCATGTGCAAGAACTGGTGCAATGTAAAGAAAGAGAAGAAGTGCTGATAAAAGAGCAGGAGACAGCAGCCCATCAAAAAGCTGAGCTGGAAAATAATATGCTGAACCTGAAGGAAGAGCTATCCAAGGTTAAGCAGTACTTGGAAGTTGCTAGAATGGAAAATGAAGAAAACAAAGATCTCCTCCACAGGACCAACATGGATATGGCTGAACTTGGTATTCAGATTTGTGCCTTGACCTCTGAAAAAGTGGATGCAGAAGAGCAGTTAGCCCAAGCCACAGAAAGGCTCAAAGAACTGGAAGAACAGGCAGCAGAGCAACAGGAGAAGCTGAAGCTTGACATCTCTAATCTCAGACAGGAGAACAAGAGCCTGCAAGAGAAATTAGAGAAGGCTCAAATATGTGCCGCAGCTGTCCCAAGTCTGCAATTGCAGCTGGAGACAGTAAAGAAACAGGCACAGAGTTTCCAAGAGACCAGCCAAGAAGAGCTGTCTGCAATAAAATTTCAAATGAGCACAGAGATTCTAAATTGCCAGACAAAATTCAAGGTAAATTAATGTGATTATTATTGCTGAGGGAGCTGTGCAGGATATCCCCTGCTTTACCATCTGCTGCAGCAATTACTGCATGAAATCCTAAGGTTTGTGTTGGTCAGGCTCAGACTAGCACACAGCTAGCCTTAGTCTGGGGATCTGAAAATGTCCATGACCTAGGCCTATTTGGGGTAAAATAACTCTTCAGAGTTTTTTGGAGATGTATACATCATGCTGTAGTATGGCCATATGAGCGCAGTGGAGAGGACACGTGGTATGGAAAAGCCAGCCAGTAATGGAGAGGGTGATGATTTCTTATGTTGGCACTGAAGGTGGCATCTTCTGTAACTATTCCCTCTGGTCACAGCTGTGATTTTTTTCTTTTTTGGTAGGAACATTGCAAGACCTGTTCCCCACACCTGTAGACCTACTTCTCCTTAAAACTGATTTTGATGAAAGCAAACTTAAACTGAGACCAGATACTTTTGCAGTTAATTCCCTCATGTATTTTTACTTTCAACTGCTCAAGGTAGCAGCCGAGAAGATCAAAGTTTTGCTTCCAGAAAAATGTGAGTCAGCCCTGTGTATGTGAAACAGCACACCTGAAGGCTGAAGATTTTATTGTGTGTGTTCTGCCATTTTGAGGTAATGTCTAGGACTGGCAGATGATCAGAGGCTTACGCCACTGGTGGTATCCAGAAATCCCACGAGTTTGAGAAAATAGCGTACATTCATTTATGTTTCGTTTTCATAAAGGCTTCTTAAACCTCAGTATGATTTGGGCTATCTCACTCTTTTGAGCCAAAGCAATTCACAACGTGGGCCTTCTTTTTGTTGAGAACTGTAATAGCCCATAGCAGGCGTAGCTACCGCCACAGAGGGGAGTTTCCTTGAATCCATGAGTTGGGGGTCTCTTTAGCTGTCTGTCATGACCCTGACAGTGGTGCTACATTTATCCTATACATGGCAGTAAAAGCTCTTGTGAGTCACAACTGGGAATTTCGTAGATGAAGGGGTGGCCACTAGAGGAATGCTAACTCCTGGCTCAATCTCTCTGGTAGGCTGTCAGTGAAGAGTGTGGGAAAGTAAGAGAGCAACTTGAGGAGCAGAAGCGACAACAGCATGCTGCAGAGGAAGAGATTGTGGAGTTACAAGTAGGTGCTTGATCTTATTGAAAGGCAGAGGTGTTTGTGTCAGCAGGCATTAGCGTTATAATTGAGAAGGCAGGCAGCATTTCTGATGACTGGCTGTGAGTCTGAGAATGCCCTTGAATAAATACAGGTGCTGCAGACAAAATACTTGGCAGCCGAAAGTTAGCCACTGAAACAGAGATTATGAAAAACATAACGGCACTTAGGATTTGTCCTGCTTTGAAAGCTAGTCAGGTTTTATGGTTGTGTGTACACTTCCTAAATGGGGGTGCAGGTTTAAAAGGCCCTGCATGCCCGCTGCACACAGCCACAAGTGTGGATCCAACTGTTTGCAGGCTGCAAGGGGCACTGAATCGGAGAATTAATCTGGTTGAGAAATAACCCAGCTGGAAAAAAATAGGATTTTTGCAATGCCTTTATCAAACATATGAGTTAGGAGGGTCGTACTGAGGTGTAAGGAATCAAGAAAGAAGAAAGTTAATGTTATTAAACCTGGCCCTGCCTGCTAGCAGAAATACGTACACCTTTAGATGCAGTGAGGTATGTTCCCCAAGGACTCCAAGTTTGGCAGACTGGAGAGGCTAGCTGTGAAAGAAGTTTTTGTTTCCATTGTCCTTCATATTCTGTATAGCTTTAATAAACATAATTTTCCTCATTTTTAATTTTTTTTTTCTTTTGAAACTTAGGTGGTGAAAAAGCTTTTAGGGCGTATTCTTTTGCCATTTTCTTCGGGAGATCTTCCTTGATAAGGAGGCAAAAGCTCAACTGACATGGACTAATAAGAATTACAGGCTTAATACTGTCTTACTTTAGAGTCTATCCCTTATTCAGTGTGACAGAAGTAATCAACCACTAGTACACAACTAATTAGTGTCTGCTCATACAATAATATCTTAATTGGTGGCTTGGCTTTAACTGATTAAAGCGTTGTTTAGGTGTCTTGGTAATTGTCCAATGCTTGGCAAAGTGTTGTTTTTATATATAAGGAAATACAGTAATTTATTTCACTAGGCTGCAAACACAAGTTTGTCTAGAAAGCTGGATGAAGCAAGAGAGCAGCTGTCTGAATCAGAATCTGCTCGGCTGCAGAAGGAAGAGGAAGTGACGTCTCTGAGAAAACTCTTGGAAAGGTGGGAGTTTGGGTTCTTTACACAAGCTGTTAACTGTAAGCCAAGGAAGGGGCCAATAACCAAAGCATATTGAAAATTGCTGTGGTTTATGAAGTAGCATATGCCACGAGGTTTATATAGGGCAAATCGTGCATGGGCACTGATGGGGAATATCAGATTAACACTTCAGATGAGAAATATGTGAATTACACAGCACACATGAATGCAAGGTTTAAGTTTTATTGTATTGTTAATTTAGCTGATGACATAAATTCATTGCGTGTCTTCCTTTATGAAACTGCAAGACATTTTATAACATCCTTTTACCTTATAGGTTAGTCATAAAATCAAAACACCAATATTGGCTCTGTTTTTTTTTTTTTATAAGGAATGGAAAATTTGTGCTTTTTGACAGTTTGATTTTTATCTCCTCTCCATAAAGTTTTAGGGAATCAGTAAGAATTATTTGAATGGGACTGCATCCTGCATGTGTTTGTCAGGTTTCTTATCAGTTTTAAGTATCTAACACGAGCTATGTTTCCAAGGCCTGTAATGTGGGCCTGTGTGGTGCGGATTATCTGGCAGCCTGAAGTAGATCTTCATGAGGCATGGGCTCACACGGAGTCTAATGGGTTAACAAAAGGCTACGGTTTTTTACATTTTTATGTTGGTATCATCTGTCTTTGTGGGAAGACTGATGATTCTTGATCTATGCTGAAAGTTGTCAGTACAAAATCTAACTCATCAAAATATTTGAGTTCAGCTGAATTGGCTGAGTGAGTTCAGACCAGCTCAGCCCTTTGTGTTGTGTTGCTGTAGCATTTTGATCCATTGCTAGGACTCACAGCACTGAAACTACCATATTGTCAAGCCAAGACTTACATTCTTGGAAGCTTCCTGGGGACACTTCTCTCCACTGACTGTGCAGTGAACTGAGTTGTCTTAACCTTTAGTTTTTGAATTGCATCTGTGTTAGTAGAATATAGTGAGAAACTGGTTTGCTTCCCTTTTGTGAACATGAAGGCTATGGAGGAGTATATGTTAAATGGCCCTTTTGTGTGCAGCCTGCAAATGCTGGGCAACCTGAGGCTATAGGACTTTCCCCATTTAGCTCAGTTTGCAGCTGATGATGATCTTAGCTTCCAAGGACACTAATTTTATTCCCAGTGTGGTAGCCATCATAAGCTTCACTATAGGCAGGGCATCCAAGAAATTGTTGATTGCTGACTGTGTTCACCAGATAACGGATCCATGTGCACTTTCAGTGATGCAGAAAACTGGAGGGATTCTGGCTAGCTGTAAAAAATATGCACACTGAGAACAATGTCACTAAAACTACCTGTTTATCAGGGTGGAGGACCCCTTTCTTCCATGGGGAAGACTTGAATGCACATGAGCTAAAAACAATTCCTAATTGCCTTTGTATTTGATCAGGATCCAAAAAGAAGCTGATGAAGCAAAAGAGAAGGTCGTGGATTACACTGAGAAGCTCAGCAAGGTGGCAGCAGACAAAGACAGCAGCGACCAGAAGTTGTTTGCTGAACTGGATGACCTCACGAGAACAAAACAGTTCCTTGAAGAACGTTTGATAGAACTTATCAGGTTGGCATCAAAATAAACAGCAAGCAGAAATTAAAATCCTGGCTTAGGATGTTAAGGGATACTGCCTAGGTGGTTCAGTCTTGTATTCCTGAATTGAAGACACAGGTAATGGCCAAGTTCATCAGCAGCTGAAATTTTGCATTTCCATAGTGCAGTCAAAAATGTAACACCCAATATTATCTCCTCCTTAATTTGCTGTCTGTTTTGCAAAAATGTGTAGTTCTCTGCATAGCATGCATTTTTCTTTACCCCTTCCCAAGAGCTTCATTAGGTTTCTTGATCTGTTTTTAATTCTGAAAGCTCCTCAGAAGTTAGAGCAAAGCAATTTTTACTGTGAAGCTTTCACCAGCATTCAAATTGGGGTTGGTTAACAGTAAACCAGCACTGGTAATTTCTGTGTTTTTCTTTCTTTTAACTGTGCCTCTGCAGAGATAAGGATGCTTTGTGGCAAAAATCAGATGCTCTGGAATTCCAGCAGAAGCTTAGTGCAGAGCAAAGGTGGCAGGGGGACACAGAGGTTAATCATTGTCTGGACTGCCAGAGAGAGTTCTCATGGATGGTGCGCCGACACCACTGCAGGTCAGTTTGCTGAACCCTATTAACACTGTTCAAAAGCAAAATTCAGTATGATCGTTTACATGGATGAGATACTTCTTAATGTTCACAGTTCATTGGTCAAAATCATTGATACAGGACATTGTAGGGGCTGAAAGAATACATGAGCTCACAAGAGGTTAAGGGACATTAATGGAAAGGTCCCTTGACATGTATTAAGGCAAAGATCTGGATGCAACTCTGACTTGGGGAGTCTGTTTCTCATTTCTGGAAACAAAGATAAGCACACCCTGCATAGTGTGTTTCTTTGAAGGATTGTGGTTTTAATATATTTATTATGCACTGCTCTGTGCATGCTGTAAACAATATTTACTAAGATGGTTTTGCTATCATGATAGAAGTATTCCAGAACAAATCCAACGTCCTGTGCAATTATAAATTTGGTTGTTTACACTAGGTATGTTCGGAGATAATTACCGATTCCAGAGTGATCGTTTAAAAAAAAAGTTAATATTAAATTATTCCCTATACAGGTTAGCCTGCTTGGAGTTACTAGTTACTTGGTCTAGATTTATTCAAATGTATTTAAGTGGATACATTTCAGGGTCTTAGTGCTGTGTTTGGTTTGCCTCTTTACTGTTCTTTATCCTCATGACCTGATTCATCATGTAAGGTATGTAGTACTGGGACTGTTTCAATTGCACATGAATGTAGGGAACATTCGATGGGGATTAGTGAATAGTGAAGTCATTTCCGGTAACAACTTCCAAATTACTCATTTCTACTAAAATTTGTGAAACCTGCTCATGTTTTTACCTACTAATGATTTAAATGATTATGACAAACAAAACCACTAAGACTTCACGAATAACAGTCATCCCTGTTGGGTGCTTTTCTTCATGAAAATCTTAACATGTTCATTAAAAAGCAGTTGACAGGTTTAATACTGAGAGACTGCAGAGCGGAGAGGGCAGGAGAGATGAATATACATGTATGTGTCCAATATTGTTTCTTCTTCCCTGTCTGAAGGGGAGAGGGGTGATTACTAAGTAGAGACATATAGACATGTTCTTACAGTCCTTATAATCAAATAGAGTTTTGCTCTAACTGAGTATGGATTTGGCCTGTGTAATATTATTAAGTGCACTTCCTTTGTATGTACTTAATATATATATTATTTATTTGTATTGCATATTTGTGGGTATTTTGTTGGTTTATGTCTTTATATTTAAACATATATTTAATTTTTTAAAATACTTTTATGTTTTTTTCTGTTTTCCCTATATATTAACACAGTAAAGTATGAATGTGAGTTTCTGTCCTGTGGCTGTCAAGAAAACTTGCTTCACCTCAGAAAGCAGCACAGTCTGTATTATGAGTTCTGCCACGGATGTAGTATTCAGGCTCTTGCAGAGAACAAGACCATTATGACAAAGCCCCAGACTGTCACATAGATATGTTCCATCTGTATGTGGTACTATTCTAAGACCTTTGGTTTTGAATCATTTCTAGAATGTGCGGTCGCATTTTCTGCTACTACTGCTGCAACAACTACATGGTGACGAAGCCTGGTGGAAAAAAGGAGCGTTGCTGCAGAGCTTGCTTTAATAAGCCTAGAGTCATTGTGGACAGTACAGATGACTCTGGATCCAGTGCCAACCAGGAAGGATCACCAGCTTCATTGGAATCACCTGTGTCACCATCCGAGAGGGCTTTTGGTTAGTGTATTGTTTGCATGCCGTGCAGAAATAAGAAGTGTTCTTAGACATTCTCCAAGAAACCACATGGTCACCAGTCATGCTTTAAGCCCAGTCGGCAACTAAGCACCACACAGGCGCTTGCTCAGCCTCCCCCCCCGTGGTGGGATGGGGGAGAGAATCGGAAAAAAAAACCCCAAAACCCGTGGGTTGAGATAAAGGCAGTTCAATAGGACAGCAGAGGAAGAGAAAATAATAATAATGCTAAAAGAATATACAAAACAAGTGCTGCACAGTGCAATTGCTCACCACTGGCTGACTGATGCCCAGCCAGTCCCCGAGCAGTGATCACTGCCCCCCAGCCCACTCGCCCCAGTTTATATACTGGGCATGATGTCATATGGTATGGAATACCGCTTTGGTCAGTTTGGGTCAGCCATCCTGGCTGTGCCCTTTCCCAGTTTCTTGTGCACCTGGCAGAGTATGGGAAGCTGAAAAGTCCTTGACTAGAGTAAGCAGTACTTAGCAACAACTAAAACTTCAGTGTGTTATCAGCATTAGTCTCATGCTAAATCCAAAACACAGCACTATGCCAGCTACTATGACGAAAGTTAACTTTATCCCAGCCAAAACCAGGACATCACCTCCTGCTCCAAGGACCTGCATGTTCATGGAGTATTTTCAGGGTGGGACTGGTCCCATCTTTGAATTTGATTGGTATTGACAGAAATTTGCACGTATATTAAAGGAGTGTCACTCAGCCTGAGATTTTCAGTTGGTTCTAGTAGTTACCTAATGCTTCTATAAAGGTAGAGGAATGGCCCAGTCTTCCCCCTTTAAGGGTTTTGCTTGTTTGTTTTCCAGACAACCAGCTAATACTGTTTATGTTTCTTTTCATATGGTGCAGTTGCAAGTGAGGCCTCTCAGCCACCAGATGATGCAACATTTGATATAATCACTGATGAGGAGCTGTGCCAAGTCCAGGAATCAGACTCTCTCCACAATGAAGGTCAGATGGAGGGAGAGTCCCTGGATCAAAGTGTGACAGATCTGTGAGTAAACACTGCTTCACAGAGAGGGGACTCTTTTGGGTTTTATTTGGAGAGTTGGGGTTTTTTTCCATTCACAGGGGATAGCCAACCTCTGCATAAGGAGGAGACACTTCTGTTCCCAGCCACATGTTCAGTAGACCAGCACAAAATAATTTTGGCCTGTTTGCACAGTCAGCATCAAACCTAGTAAATCCAAACAGCTCCATCCTCTCCCTCCACCTGCTGCACCACAGCACAAAGGAGTAGTCCCAGTTCTGTGTTGTCACCAGGCCAGCTGTCACCATTAAAATCAGCTTGCAGGCCATACTGGATCACTGGTCATTCGTACTTAACTTATAATAGAAGCTAAGCGATTCTCTTTGTCAGACTAACCATTACTTAATATCAAGAGAACAAGGGGGTGGGGAAAACATAAGGAAAGATTTGTTCTTTTTATGACAGGCTTCATTGAACAATGAGAAATAACTGGTCTGTGTCTGTAGGATTCCTTACTACTTTAAAGATAACAGCTTACAGAAAAAAAAAAAAAGAACAGGAATTGCGTAGCTAAATCTGGCACAAGTTTGTTCTTTTTTTCTTAAGAAAATGAGAGTGAATGCAGGTTTTGGTCATTTTTTTACATCTATTTCTACATAAATTAGCAATGAAGAGTATCTAAGGCCATCTGAATATCTGAATAGTTGGTTTGCAAACTATGTGGTAGTATTATAGTTTAATGTATATCCATGTTTATGGAAAATACTGGTTTACTATCATTCAAATATTTTCACATGTTTTCCAAAAATTCTGTTCTGTAAAATATATTAACTTTCAAAAGGTTTTATATATTTGAGAAGAGAAAAAAAAAAGAGCAATTTCACCTAAATTCCTTACTTGTTTTGCTTCTGAGAAGAAAAATAAGCATGATAAATATAAATGCTAAACTGGATATAGCGACAGAGTAACTAGCCTGCTGCTGAGAAAGCAGACCTTGACTCTATTGCCCTCAGCAGACCTGTTTCCGGCATAAACCACAGTGTCTTGCAATCTGGGTAGAAGGCAGACTGTACAGACTTGTTTATTTGGAAAAAAAACTTTTCAAAATTCTACATTTTTGTTTCTTGGTAAATAAGTTCTATGTATTCTGCCTATTTTGTATACTGTTGACCCTAACAGTTTATTCATGTTTATCATGCATTGGACAGACATAAATGAACTGAGCTTCAGAAGGCTCTTGTGAAGTTAGTATTGCCTTTGTTTTGCAAAGGGACAATTTGCAGTGGGGCATTTTTTGTTTGTTTGTTTTAAGAAGAAGTGTAATGTACTACTACTTTGAATTCATGCAGTCTGCAGAGGGGATATCTAAGGGGAGTTAGCTCTGGAGAATACAATCAGGAGAAAAGAAATAAGTGTGTGTCTCCATTTTTTTTTCAATTTGGGTTTGGGCTAGATTCCTCTTGTCCCACAAAGTGTTCAGGCTGGAAGGAAGGATTGTCACTAACACCGGAATACTATTCTTGAAGGGTGCCCATGCAACATCCTGCTTGCACCATGTAAACTTTTAAAGGCTGTCCATCTTCCCTTGTTCACAGATTATAGGCAGGAAAGCCAGGGAATAGTGTTTTATCCTCTGTTGCTCTTGGCTCATTAGTGTTAGGACCTGGGGGCAGAGTCCTACTGTGGTCATACTTGGAGCTTGAGACATACTTTGCGGATAATACAGACCACACTTGCCCTTCCCCATGACACTTACAACGTTTGAAAAGTCTCACTAGCCTGAACACCCGAGGAGCGCGCAGGAGAATGGCCTTCTTAATCTGTGGATGCCTTGAGCATCTCGTGTTGATAGTGTGGGCTTGTGTTATGGGAGAGGTGCAGAAACTGATACATGAGACAGATGATGGTGTGGCACCTGTGATATGTGTTGAAGAAAAAAAAGCAGAGCACAGTGTTGATTATGACAGCACAGAAGTTTTCTCACTTGTTCTTGTGGTGAGGACTATATGTGTACGTAAAGCCTGAGTGTAGTTTAGCACACAAGCAGATGATGCAGCACTTGATACCATGGGTGTTTGCGGGTAAGCATGCTAGAACCACTATATTAACATGAGCAAAGGTTCTGCTAACCCTCTGTCCTGTCTTTGACAGCAGTCCATAGCAGATGTACTGATAATTTCGCAGTGTGTTTTCTCCCACTTTCGAAGGATCTGCAGTTCAGGGACTTTCTGAGCTACTGGTTTTGCTGCTGCAGATTTCTTGGCCATACTGGACTGGCGGACCACCTTGACTTCATATAGACCTTTGATCTTTTTTTTTGTAAGTGTCCAGCTAAATGTGGCCTCATTTCTATGTGGAGACTTCAGATAGTCTTGAAGTATAAATAATAATCTATTGGCATCCCCATAATATTCTCTTTGCATGAAATTGAATATATGGAATAGAATTTGCTTTGATATTGTGCCTGGGAAAGACATAAAGGATCCAAGACTGTGCTTGTTAGATGCATGTCTGAGGAATGCATACAAATAAGTAAGTTTTCAGGCCAGACTTCTTTATTGGGATTCTGCTGAAAATAGTCCGAGCTATTTGTTTTTTGCCAGAGATTTGAACTAATTGTTGCAGCTCTAAAAGGGAGGGAGATGAGCAGCCGAGAGAGGGAATCGAAGGGAAGCTGGGTGGTCCAAATAGAGAGAAGATCTGTGATAGACATACTGTGTTGACATAATTTCTTACAGCTTTACTCTGGCTGAGTGTCTGGCTGAAATTTTCACACCAACCTTACCATATTCTGGGTGTGAGTCCTTGCTGGACTGGAAATGTGAGTTGGTGCTCAAAGCAGTGAATTATCTTAAGGACATTTTCTTTTCTGTTTGTCCCCCTTTTGGTGTCTACTGTACTGTTACTCTTATTTTTCAATTGTTCTCTTCACTTAACCCTGCCCCCGTAGTTCTTGTCTTGCAGTGACATGAAATGATTACAAAAGCACTACTTCATAACAGCAAATTTTGAGAGATTGCCTTTATTGGTACAGGTCAGTTGAGAAAAAAATAAAGCTCATCTTGGTCATTGTCATGGTTTAGCCCCAGCCAGCAACTAAGCACCACGCAGCCACTCGCTCACTCCCCCTACCCCGCTGGGATGGGGGAGAGAATCGGAGGAGTAAGAGTGAGAAACACTCCTGGGTTGAGATAAGAACAGCTTAATAATTGAAATAAAGTAAAATAGTAGTAATAATAATAATAACAATCTAATAATGATAATAATAATAACAATATACAGAGCAAGTGATGCACAATGCAACTGCTTACCACCCGCCGTCTGATATCCAGACAGTTCCCGAGCAGCGATCACTGCTTCCCGGCCAACCCCCCCCAGTTTATATACTGAGCATGACATCATATGGTATGGAATAGCCCTTTGGTCAGTTTGGATCAACTATTCTGGCTGTGCCCCCTCCCAGTTTCTTGTGTACCTGGCAGAGCATGGGAAGCTGAAAAGTCCTTGACTAGCATAAGCAGTACTCAGCAACAACTAAAACACCAGTGTATTATCAACATTCTTCTCCTACTAAATCCAAAACGCAGCACTATGCCTGCTACTAGGAAGAAAATTAACTCTATTCCAGCCAAAACCAGGACAGTCATGAGCTGCACAGCTGTGTGGCAAGGTAAGGTAGATGCTGTACCAGCATAACGCTAGCTGACCTTGAAGCAGCTCTTTCCTAAAGGTTAGGATTAAGCAGGAGTTGCTTCATGCTTTCAGGTCTATTACCTGAGTTTGGAGCAACCCGATTGAAATCTTAATGTGAGAAGCTGCGATAAGTTGTGCAATTGCAGTACATCCTGCTACTTCAAGGCTCATGGGTTCTCTTTTGAAGTGTTGTATTTTTAAACTCTTTTATTTCTAAAGCATTCACATTTGCAGATTGTGTTCTAAAACAAATCTCAGGATATTGTATAGCACTGGGTCAAAGTCCCCAGGGTAAACCAGTGCACTGTGTTTCTATTTTAACATATTGTAGAAATTACATGCCTGCAATAAATGTTGCAGCAGCAGAACCAAGATCATAGATGGCAGAAGTGTAAAAAAAAAAAAAAACCACCCAAAAACAAAAACCCAAAAACCACTGCCCTGATACAGAAACAAAGTTTATTCACACCTTTGTACTGCTTTTGGTAGAAAGGACATCTCAGCCTGTCTGCACTGTGGTTGCTTTGGTTTGGATTCTTTTTTTCTTAATGACTCATAACACTCTTTCCTGACCTAATTACAACTCACATGGCCAGGCAGGGTGCCAGCTTAGCCAAAAGGGGGAACTGCATGTGGTCTGAAGTATTCGCTGCCCTGCACAGAAACAGCCAGGGAGAGGAGTGGGGGCAGGAGCACCTCTCGCCACCCTCTGCTGGCCAAGCCTGCCTTGCAGCTGTGTGTTGGGGTAGCAGCTTTACTTGCCACACAGATGTGAAAGCAGAGCACGTTCCTTCCTAGTTTTGTTTTTAAGAATAGTGCACCATTTCACTATGGGAGAACCAAGAGATTGTGTAGTAAGGAAAGGATTGCCTAAGCAGATGTATTCTAAGGGAAAAAAGGTGGCATGGACACAATGGTGCTGATAAGGGTCAGGTACCACTGAGCTGCAGTGATCTGGTAGGAGGGACTGAGTGTTAATGGGGAGAAAAGGAACATCCAGAGTGAGCATGGTTATTGCAAGAATGGTTTGAAACAGGTTAAAATTGATATTTCAAAGCTGTAATGCAAAAGACTTTTAGCCTTTGTGCTGGACCCAACCCTGCCTTCATCACAGGCAGCCCACAGCCGCATAAAGCCCTCCCTCTGCTCCTTTCCAACATGCCTTCTTTCTTTTCCCTATTCCAGTCTCCACCCCTGTTCTGCTACTCTCTGCAAGAGCTTTTGCATACTTTCTGCCCCAGTCTGGACTGTCCCCTGTGCACCTTTTTGCCTCCCACTGGGGGATGAAAAGGCCAGAGGTGGAAAGGAGGGACTGCAGGAACAAGGAAGGAGAACAACTAAAGAACCCACAGTTTCATGGCAAGGGAACCAGGGTGCCAAGGGGATGCCAGCAAAAACAGACTGGAAGATGTCATTGTGCCATGGTGCAAAGAATGTGTGGAAATGAGGGTGTGAGAGTTTGCATCTAAGGAAACACTGCTCAGTGTTAGAGCTCATATGTGGTATGATATCCCTTGTGTTGACAGGGTGTCTAGTCATCTGGCCACATGAGCTGTTATCAGAAGTAAGATACAAAGATGTCTATGGGAGATTCAGACCATGAACCTGGTATTAGATGGAAGGCAGATGAAAATGCTGCTTTATTCCAGAAATTTTAGATGAATGCTAAAGGAGTATGTGTGGAGACCTTCTCCCAAATGGAAAAATACAAAAAAACCCACAAAGAAAACCAACCACACATGAAACCCAGCATGAAGATTGAAATATGTATGTTTTTAATCCAGGAATTGTCATTAAATTAATCTAATTAACTAAATGAATCTAATGAACTAAAATCTGTAATATCTTTGAAACAAATCTCATAAATGCTTTTGTTAACAAACACCTTTCATGAAAAAACAGCAGGCCAGAGGTTTGGTGAATGTCTGCAGTCCCTCTGGAGTCATGAAGTTCAAGTTAGCTTTATGTCATGAAGAATGGAGTTTTATCTCATTGTTTATTATACCTTCTGAAGATCTTCTGCACAGTGAACTCAGTTACCAGCTTTGTCTTGGGACCAGCTCTGACCAGGAGAAGCAGGAAACGCCAAAGTATCGTGATTAAGACAGGTTGGCCTAAAGCCCATCACAATGTCTTGTATGGAATGTACACACAATGTAAAGCCCATCACAATGGGTTTGTATTTCCTCTTTCATGCAGGCCACCTATCTCAGTATTTACAACAACAAAAAAAGCAGCTGTAAATAGTTGCCAGATTTTCTAGGCAGTTTTAGAGCACATACATGCTTGTTGCATCTGCGTTATTTGAGGCAATAAAAGTTTTAGAGCCTTCCTCTTCAGTGGTTTGCCACTGTTTAGCCGTAACTTGCCATTTGGCGCATCTTGAGTTTTTAATAATTTTCTGTAAGTTCCTCCTGAATTTCACCCCCATGAAGAAATACAGAACAGGGTTAAGACAGCTATGGAAATAAGCAAGAGCTTCTGTTATGATGATTGCGTATTCAAAGCTGCTATTCAAGTTAAAGCTCCAGTCTATGATCTTTATCAGTCGCAAGAAAGTATAGGGTGACTGAGTAAGAATAAATATGGCAACTACAGAAAATATTCTTTTTAGAGATTTGTTCTTTTGAAAACTCTTGGCGTGCAGTAAGGTTCTAATAATTAGGGAGTAGCAGATGATCATGGCTAGCATGGGAGTAAAATAGCCAAGGGTCACTTGGATCACTTCAAGAACCAGTTCTGTGCGTTGGTTTGAGTATTCTTCCTGACATATTACCTTATCCATATGAAACACCTCACTAAAAATAAACTGTGGTGTGGCAAATGCTAGTGAGATCACCCAGATCAAGACACAGATTAATTTGCCCCATGTCATTCGTTTGGTTTGACGCATATGTGCTTTGGTGGCAAAAGTAATAGCAATAAGCCGGTCAAAGGTGATAGACGTTAGAGTTAGCATTGAAGTGTACAAGTTCAGAGTATACAAGCCCCGTATAATACGACAAGCCACGGTGCCAAAAGTCCACTCCTGAGCAGCAGAATATGCCCAGAATGGCAGCGTCCATAGGAAGACCCAGTCAGCTATAGCCAAATTCAGCAAAAATACATCTGTCAGCATCTTCAGTTTCTCGTAGAAAACTAGTATGACAAAGACTAGCATGTTTCCTGCTAGCCCGAAGATGAAAACAACTGAGTACATACAGGGCAGGAAGACTCTTGTAAAGATGTGAAAATTCTCACTTCCATTTTCATTGGGATCGATGATGGAAAAGTTATAATAAAAGTTAACAGTATCTGTAGTTGCCATGTTGCCTTCTTTTTAAAGGCAGCCTGTAAGGAGACATATTGAGATTTTTTTTACTCAGCAAATAATTAAATCCTAATGCATCCAGGAGACAGACAAAATCCTAAGTGCTAACAGATAAAAGCTGTAGTAAAACATCCATGACAGATAAAAGCGAATATATATATTTACTGAAGAGGGTTGTCTTGACAGTAAAGATGCAAACACAACAGCTGGTGGACTTAAACACAACATCTGTTAACAGATTTATACTGACAGTGACTCAAAAGATAAACAAGACAATTACAGAGGCTTCCAAAAACAGAATAAAGATTAAGCTTTCCAGTACATCAGTGGTTTAGTGTTTGGATCAAGGGATTCTGGAGGAACCCATGAGAGAAACAGAATTCCTTTTGCCAAATTCAGCCTTTAGGCTCAGGTTGAAGGCTCTGAGCATCAGAGTCATTGGGCTTGGGTTGGACCTGTCTCGAAAAGTAGGGTTTGAGTCTCCAAGCGAGCGCTTTAGAGCTTGTGGTTCAGCCTTAGCTTGTTGTTTAGATGTTATTCACGTCATCAGATGGTGGCACTTCCTTTCCCCTTCTCAAGTGACTTACTGGAAACGTGGAGGATTTTCATTAATATCTCTTCCCCACTTCATTTTAGTTGATCTGTTTCAAATGTTTGTATTACTGTCAGAGGAGTGACTGCTTCTCTGTCAAGCCCCCTCCATCACATCCCCTCTCCAGAGCTGATGCAGTATCACAGTGTCAGCTCTCCAAGGCGAGGGGCTGTTTTCTGTCAGGGTTGTTGCCAGCACATAAGAGTAACAGCAACAACCAGATTTACCTTGTCAATAAAGTCTTTTGTGAGACAGGTTAATGGGGTTTTCAAAGATTTAGCCTAAGGTTAAATGTCCTCTCTCTTGAGCTACAAAGAGCATGTTTCTATGGCACTAATCCCACTACAAGATATTACTCAGCATAAGATTAGCAGAATTCACCTCTGAATCATTTAGATTAGCAGAGAAGCCTCGCCTGTGTGAGTTATAACGTGCAGCAGATTGAACGTTACCCATAAAAGTAGTTTCTGTGGGGCCACGAAGCAGAGCCAGCGCAGTCTGTTAGTCACCAGAGAAGTACAATAAAACTGCATGCCCCTTTGAAAAGTTACTGGCTTTTTATAAAATACTTTACTATTCAGTTCAGATGGAGGCCAAGCATGGGATGAAGATATCCTGCAAAAGTAAGTTAGGCTCAACAACATCAAGGCAGTGTATACTTTTAAACAAATGGAAGCACCATGTTTAATTTTACTTACTCTTTGCAACAGCAGTCAGCTGGTGTTTCTTGCCTCTTTATTGTAAAGGAAAGGTTTTTGCCTCTAAGCTGAAACAAAGAATAACCAGGCACTCAGTTTTGTAGTTTGACAACATAAAATTCCATTAGTAGCCTTAGTAAACTGGTACAGATCTTTCTGGTGCCCAGGCTTACTGGAAATTAGCATTTAGGAGAGTCTTATTGACTCTTTCAAAAGAAGAATTTTTAATACCTGCTTTTAATCCAACTTTTTTTTTTACATAGTAGGATATATCATTTGCTTTCTGGACAGACCAAAATATTTAAAATTTTAACTAACTTTTTTCCTATTTCATTAATGTTCTTCACAGGAGTTTTCAAATTCAGGCAGTAATATCCTAATTTGTTTTTGGTGAAAGCAGATGGAAGGTTTAGTATGGATTTCATATGGGAGCCAGGCTGGGATAATTTTTGAACTCCAGCTGTGAAGAATTTTCTTATATGCAAATACCAGGCACTGGCTTCTGATATTGTCTCCCCCACTTGCTGACATGAGCAGATCTGCAGAAGAGATCTTTCTAAGTTAAAAATGTTTTTTAATGTGTCACGTGCTTTACATTTCTCAGTTAGCTGGGCTCCTAAACTCAGAATTTATGGATCATGTTTTAGGAAAGAGGTGAGGTGACTGACACCACTAAATAGATAGCAAAGGATTAATGGGAGTCCTCGAATGTGACCTTTCAACTGATGCTCTAGAAATATATTTTGATGTTATGTTCTTGTAATCTTAAACGTCTTAAGTTTTCTTTCTTTTCCTTCTTTCTCCTGTCTGAATATAGCCATTTAAGTTCCTTCTTGGTTTGACAGCAGGAGAAGAGTCTCAAATGCCTGACTGATTACCAACCCCTCTGCAAAAAAAAAACCCAACCCAAAAAGTCCTGCATGCATAGGTTAACCTTGCAGAACTGTACGCTGATTTTCGAGGCAAAGTCAGGTGTGGAAATTTCTAGCCCAAATCTTTTTTTTCTTTTTTTTTTTTCTTTTTTTTTTTTTAATGCTAGAGAGCAATAAGGAGCTGAGAAAGAGCTGCTGAAGCTGAAAACTTTTTTATCTCAACTGTTGTGTTCCAGACAAGCTGAAGTTACAGCTCAGAGTTGTTCAAGAAGGCTCTCTTAAAGGCTGATCTTGGATTATGAGGCTGAAGAGTTTTTGGATCAGCTGACCACCTCTGCCAAATGTTTTCAATCTTTGCTACTCAAAATGTGCTGCAAATGTGTATAAAGTGGTATGGAACTTAAAAACATAGGGGAGATCCTTACCTTCTGCAGACCAGCCTTTCCACTCCACTAAAGCACAGACCAATAAGCTTTCTTCTCCCCCGCTTCCCCCCAGTGGATGGTAATTTTTAAGGGGAAGAAAGTCCAGCAATTTCCTTTAAAAAGGTTTTCATTTATTTGTGATGCATTGTTACTATGTGACCTGATATTTTTCTAGCCAGAAGCTCTTAAAGTATCCTACTCACATACCTAAATTAGAATCCACATTGTATGCTGTCTCAAACTTCAGAGTTGTTATGCCTTATCAGACTAGTTGTTCATGGAGTTATTCCAGCTTTCCTCAAAGGAAAGAACAGTAGCAATCTTTCTACCTGAAGTGAGATAGTGAGAAAGCATTGTGTTAGGTACGTAGGGAGGGAGGAGGAAGAAAATTCCCTGGTCAGGAGAATAGCAAGCAGGATGAGTTTATTTGCAGGGAAATGTTACAGTCTGTATGGACTGAGTCTAGGTTCTAAAAAGATTTAGAAGTTTAATAGAAGCTTAAATTGGATAGGAACAACAGCAGGGGTAGAAAAGTGAGCTAGAGAGAGCCATGCAGTGTGCACGGTGTTAATACAGGATTTGCTTTAAGGTCTGGTTTTGTTAAAATTAACTCTTGAATTAATGAAATGGAAATGCAAGCAATTAATTGAGAGTCAGAATGAGCTATTCTGGTTTGTCCCAGCGTAGATAGTTCTCCTCCTGTCAGCAGAAGAAGGCTGCTTATCATTTCCACCACTCTGGGAACTGAGCATCACAGGAGCTGGTAGTCTCAGTATTACAGGGGTTTTCCCCCATTTGGTCTCCAAGGTCTAATTTCTGTTGTGCTGATTAGCTATCCTGCTTTAGTAGCTGCATCTGAAAAGCAGGGTGTAAAAAGCAGTAATAATGATCTTGCCAGTTGTTTATTTCTGTCAGCTCAGGGTTCCAAACAGAAAATCCAATACAGATCACTCTTTTTTAAAATAAATCTAAATAAAAAGTAATTTTAGCATATACTAATATACAGCATAATTTGCCATGACAATAAATACAGGCTGTAAAGAGAAGGAGGTAAATAATGCTCATCATCATGTGATGTGCCTTGCTTAGAAATCAACCAATTTAATTACAAAAGGGTTTTGAGATTGTAATCAGAAAAGGTGAAATTATCTCATATATGTACTTGTTGGAAGAGGTGAGAGGTTTTCAAGAACTACCAGTTGGAAAAACAGATTCTAGAGCATAAATGGAAAGGGGATAATTAACATACACCCTCTTGAGTTCCAGATATCAAAAAAATTTGTCTGTAGACCTTTTTCAAAAACTAGCAAGTGTGAACCAAAGAGCTACCGCAATAACAAGGTATCAGAAAAGATTTAATAACAAAGCTAGAATGCAAAATCAGTTTCTTCAACAGTCTGAATAAAAGCCCACCCTTTCTCTTAAATTTTGCATATCAGGATGGAGGATATGTATGATACTAACAAAATCTTTCAAGTTTGAATATTTCTAAATGTTAAAACTTCTTTTTTAAAAAAAAAAACACGGTTTTACCTATTTATGTGAAGCCCAGAAAATGTCACTTACTATACTAGATGGTGTCACATCTTCGGGGAACGCAGTCGTCTTATCTTTCAAATGAAATGTGAAAGCAGCAGTTTGCTTTATTTATCAGTGCTGAAGCCTGCGCCACTGCCTCACAGCTTTCGTAGTTGTTGTTGACCAAAGCAATGTGATTTGAAGTTACTCCTTTGTTTTGATTCTTGAGTGTTACTACTGCAGATATGATAGTATGAACAAGCTGTGCTCTCAAGATCCAGTTCAAATTCACTTACATGTGACCATTTGTCTGAAATGTTCAGAATCAAATTGATTTTTCAGAAATTATTTGCAGAATTAAAACTTAATCTGTATTTACCACTTACCTTTTTTTAATCACTCATGCATATTTTGTGACAATACTGGATTTTCCAATTTCTTCTAGTTTTTCTGGGGCAAAAATATTCTAGTGACGATTTTCTCTGACGTTCTTTGCCCATCTGAGATGAGCTAGAGATGGCTAGAAAGATACTGTGTTGGTGACCATCCCCAAGTGAGTTTTTTACCTTTAAGGCAATCTCAACCCTAATTAAAGTTAGTGTGTGTGCTAGATTTTCTTTCAGAGTCAATAAAAGAGTCTGGGAGGGCCTCCATACATTTACAAGGGAGCCAGAGGGGGCCTACCCTATGTAGGGGTGACTTTTCACTTGCAGCAAAGGCAGGGGTGGGAATTGACTTACAACCTATGGGTACAAGATCTGGGAGAGAAATAGTTGTGAGGAGGCTCTTGAGAGGGTGCAGGGAAGCAGAGATGCCTGGGTGACACTGCTCAATGAAGTGATACTCTGCTGTTGTTTGTTGGTACTGTAATTAGGGACACCTTTTGTGCACTCCTTATAACTAAACTACATGCCTGGCCATCACTGCAACTCAGTGTGAGCCGTAGCTTTCATTTAACCTTTCCTGTGGTATACCTTCATAGGAGGAGCCCAGTACCTGCACATCCTATAAAGCAATGTGCTACGTGCAGTGTACATAACATTTCAGGTGGATTCCTAGGTGTGTTTCCTAGCTGTGCTTATTTCCCTAGTGAGACTCGCTGCTCTTGATAGCCTCTGGAGAGTCATCTTCAAGAGTGGTGATTAGTGTAGAAAAGTAGTAGCCTTACTCATGGATGGATTCTCTGAGAGAGGAAGGCAATATTCGGAGAAACTAGCCCATGCAGTTAGATCTTTGCAGCAGCCTGTGGTACAGTAGCTGGAGTGCTTCTCTGGGACTCTGTCCTGTAGAGCAGTATGCTTGTACCTCTGAGTTCTTGAATTGGGTACCTGCAAATGTGTATCAAAAAACCCACCAAATTTGACTTAATCCTACAGCATCATTTACTGAAAGAAGACTACTTGCACAAGAAATGCAAGACCCTGTAATGCTCTTTAAAATTGAGTTCTCCCTTGTCCTTCATCACATGTGGTAGCAATTCCTATGTCTCTGAGAAACAAACCTGCAGCAAGGTGCTAAATATTCACAAACTGTTCCTGTCAAATGGGCGAACAATAGGATGCAACAGCCACCTGCTTTTAGCAGTTGTTATCAGGTGCAGAATAGGGTATGAGGATGGTAAAGCAGTGGCTAAGCTATGTGGTAGCATGTGTGCCCTAAACCGGTGTGAATGTCTGCCTTGAGAAAAGATAAAGTTCCCCCCATGTTGCAGAGGGCCACTAATTGGCCCTTTCTGCCAGTGAGGCCCATTTAAATTCCTTAAAACCAGAAAGTGTTCAGAGTCACTTTCCCATGGAGACTAGTACCCTCCCAACATCCATTTGCCCTTATCATACCTGAGGAACCCTGGGATCACTTCTGTGTAACTTCTAATAAACTCTTTATCAAAGAAGACTGCAGTATCAGCAGTATTCAACCCTTTATCATGCAGTCGGGATCAAAAGAAACTCAGAGATACTTTATTTCAGCTTGCTAGCCTAACTGTAATTTGACCTGTTTCCTCCATTGTTTTATATACTGTATTTCCATAAAATATTTTTGGATGGCCTGCTCAAAGAAGCCCTCTCTGGCATAGGAATGGTGAGGGCTTCTGCTGTGTGTGTCTGCATATATGTAGCTCTATAAGACTGGATGGCCTTCCTCCGTTTGCCTGCAGGAGACACACTGTAGCATGACTGAATTATCACTGTAACCTAAGAATTATGGTAAAAATAGAGGTGGGCTGTGTGAGTTTATGTCGGGGAGAGGGCTGAGAGACTAGCTGTTACTCCTGGACGAGTCAGTCTGAAGGATGTTTCATTGTATAGTTGTGCGGCCCCTGTGTGCAGAAACTGCACCAGCTGCAGGGAACCTGCAGGGTCTGGGATGGAGCAGCCTCAGCAGAGGCACAGGCTGGGTGTGGAGGGCTGGGCAGCAGCTCTGCTGAAAGGGCCTGCGGTTCCTGGTGGATAGTGGTGCAAACCAAGCCAGAAACTGCCTCTGCTCTACCTCTCCTATAATTCTGCCTCAGTTTCCCTGTAATAGCCTGTAAAGAACTGTGCAAGGAGAAAATTCAAAGGTATCTAAGAAAAAAAGAGTTCGTTTTGGGAGCAAATACCTCACAACTGAAAAAAGCTAGGGTTACCCACAGAGCTGGCTGTAACCTTGGTGACCTACAGACTGCGCAGTATTTAGGATATTTGGGGCAGCAGCTTGCTGGTATTTCTACTGCTGATTCTGGTAGCCATCTGTTTGCTGCCTTCTGCTGGGGAGGGGACTTGAAAGCACCCTGGGAATCCCAAATTACTTATTTTGAAACCTGTTATCTGCACCTCTTGCAAATGCAGCATTTGACTCACACCTGAAAGCTGTCTTCATCTTAGAGCCTTTGCCAAACCTCTTCCGTATCACAAAACTAAAAAAATCTCAAAAGATTTTCCATGTTGTCCCTTGGAGCACAGAAATATCCCTTTGTCATGATTGTTTCCCCAGCTTGCTTTCTCTTTATGCACCAGTTGCCTCTGGTCTTACAGATAAGAGTGTAACCAATTTTAAGGCAGGGGAGTCCTTTTGGGTTTTGTTGGGTTTTTTTCATACAGGATGTAGCATAGTTAAATCGTACATTTTTTTTTGAGAAATGGCTGGGATTTCCTATCTACCAATATGCAGGTCACCCACAGCACATAGTGGTGGATCTTCATGTCCATCCATTTTTTTTCATCAGCTGTCTGTGTGATGCTTTCCCATCCCTACATATGTCAGGGTTTTCCCATGACCCTTCTATCCCCTTCCCACCCATACACACTCCTTCATGCAAGATACCGTCTTGCACCCTGTCAAAAACTCAGTGAGCTCTGTATCCCCCATGCTCCATCCCAAATCATACCTCTCTTCCTGCCCATGCCAAGGGCTGTCTGTGCATCCTTTCTTCTGATCCTTCACCATCCTCTTTCTTTTTTTCTTTCTCTTTGTTGGGCTGGAGGGGAAAGCTGCTAACTTAGTTAGGGTGCTTGGGATGGATCTGACCTGCTAGGTAACAGCAGGCCCAGGGAATCATTGGTGGTCTTCAGCATCACACCTTCAATTGTTTCTTGGCATTAGAGACATTCGCAGAGGTGCTTGCTGGGGTAAGCAGCTGTTAGGGGCTCTGTACAGCCTCCATCCTCCATTTCAGGTTTCTGGCTTTCACACAGTTCGGTAAGGTTCTGGCCCTGGATGAGTGAAGCACTGCTGACAGGCAGATGGCTTATGGGCTTTCACTCCTCAGCCATGTGAAGCTGACACCTCAGACGCATAACTGCAGCTTCCAGAGCTCAGGTGTTTATTAAAACAGAAAATTGCTGAGGGCCAAGTTGAACCAGCTTTCTTCAGGTTGTAATTCTGAAAGGGACTTCTTATTTCTAACTCCCAAGCCATTCATGATGTTGGTCACAGTATTTTTAGTATTTTTTATAAGAAATGCTTTCGATATATAAGAACGGGCACACTGGACCAGACCATCCAGCTGAGGGACAGTGACCAACAGCAGATGCCTGAGGAAGAGCATAAGAACAGGACAAGCGTGAAGTAATACTTCAAAATGCTCCACCAGCCTCCGACAACCTGTGTCTCAAGGATTTGCTGAACCAGAGCTGTAACGTCTTTGCCGTGCTTCAGTTCTTCCTGCTTTTCAGCCCCTCTTCTTTTCACTTTTAAAAGAAAAAGAAGAGAAACAGTCTGGATTTTAATAGATACATCAGAGGGTGCATATTCATAAGCTGGGGACCTGGCAAGCTGCAGAAACATCCCTAATGCTGCCACCTAGTGTGAATAGGTCATGCAAGAAGAAATTCTCCTTTCAGGGGGACAAGAGCTCCAGCTAAATCGTGAGACTGTGTTTCTTGTATTTTCCACATAGGCTACCAGACGTCAGTGTAGACCATTGGACTCAGTGGGATATCATAAAGAGAAGGAGGATTTGCTTTGTGATTGTAATGCACTTGGGTTTAAGAGACAAAGTAGGAGACTTAGCGTTCCCTTAGCCTATAGTGAGTAGGGGCAGTGAATTTATTGGTTAGAGCAGCCAAGTGGCAAGCTAACCACCTAACCATGTGCTAGGTTGCAGCAGCAGGAATGAGGAAAATCACATGTTAGAGGAGAACATGGAAAATGTATTGGTCCTGGAATTTAATTTACATTTCAGGGTCCTAAAAGAAAGGTGAAATTAATGGATTAAATAAGGAACTCTAATGGCATTGTATAATAAATCATGGAATTTGACACTTCTGGGAAGCCTGTAGCCCTGTAGTTCTCTTGGTCTGTATGCATTCAAGGCTGTGAAATTAAAGCTGTGTACTTACAACGGTGCGAAGGGAGAGTTCTGTGGATCACAGCATGAAGTCTGTTGCTGTTCCCACTGTGCAAGCTAAATATATGTTTAGGTTTACAAGCTATAGTTTAGTTTTCTAGGGTTGTTTTCAGAATCAGTTTTCTTATCCAGTTGTATAAAGATAGTTAACAATGAAATTATTTTTGTCACTTGCTAAGTATTTGCATAGATGCTGTATCAACCTTTATGGACCAACACACGCTATGCCATTCCTACCAGTCGGCAGGTAGTGTTTGGGTATAGCTCAGCTTTTGTTACTTAGTCACAGGTTTGAGTCTTCACTGCAGGTCACAGCTGTCTCCTTAGGGTATTAACAGTAGTGGTATGACTGAAGAAGTCAAAAGCTACCCAAGAGGCTACAGGAATAAGAGAACATGAATTCCGCAGCTAACAGTGCTTTATGAGTTCAGGAAACATGTAGACAGTGAGTGCAGTTTCATTTGCAGTATAACAATAAATTCTTCCTGTTTCCAACCAATAACGTCACCCCGCTGGCACAGTATATTCAGATGCTGCTAATGACCAGCTGAAGGTGCTGTTTTCTGGAGATGTTTTCTCCTGCTCTTCTACTTAGCAGTGCTGCTTGTAGAGCAAGGTCCCATAGGATTTAAAAGAAAACGCTAAACTGTGCCTTGGTTTTGAGAATTGGTCTACAGAATGTGTGGCAATTACGCCCTTGCTACATGATTACACTTGATGGTTCAGAAGCACATATAAGAGATATTACATTTTATTAGATTCCCCAGGTTTTTGGGAGGAACCAACCAGTTGGTTCCCTGTATATAAGAATCCTTGGCATTTTTCTGGAATGACACCCTAACTGTCTCAGTTATCAACCTGCTGAGATGCAGAGAAGCAAAGTGGGTGACAGAGAAGCTCTAACTTACTTGGAAACTGTCAGCACTTGTTTACTGACTCTCAGACTCATTCTTCTCTCTGTGTCCCAGCCCTGTAATTCATAGCTGGTGTTATTCTAGTGTTCACCCAGAGCATGCACCCTTTTTGACGTAGGAGTGGATGGTGGCTTCTTCCTTCTACTTCCTCTGGTCTCCAGGACATATCGTGGTGGGGAGGAGCCATCCTCTTTTGTCATCCTGTAACAGCTTCTTCGGTGTATTTGTGTTTGAATCATCCAGTATTTCTTCTATGAAAAGAAGATACATGGTAGTGATTGTACAGTGATAAAGTATGTTTTGTGTACCATTGTACACAAGGAACTGGATATGTTTGTAAAACACCTCACAGATTAAATCCAGGGCAAATGTCATATCCCTGTGCAAGCTTTGTTTAAGGGACAAGTTCAGACTCTTTTGCTTGTGTCTGCCCTCCATCAAGATTGCCACCTGCCAGGGAGTCTTTAAAACTGGGCAACATCTCAATAGGGAGTTTATCTTAAGACTGTTGAAGAGATGTTCTGGATGTATGTATTCCTCTTAGCTCATGAAACCAGGATAGGAACAGTTTTACATTTGCGCACAGTGGTTAGCAGAATGGGGCTGCAGTTTTGCCCAGTTTTGTCACTAGAATGCGCAAAATAAGCATTCTAGAAATTGGCATCATGACTATCATCATGACTATTTCTATTTTAGGAAGGCATCAGCATGCAGATGGTATTTGACCACATACTACTCAGAGAATCATGGCTTTCCTTTTTTTCCTTGTCCTAGAAACAGCACGTGTAATTCTTCAACCTTTGATGAATCGGAAGAGTGGCAAGTTGCTCAAGATGCTGAGATATGCTTGTTGAAGTCAGGAGAACTCATGTAAGCAGAACAGTTTTATTACTACCAGGCTGAAAGAATAAAGGCTGAGCTCAGATGTCAGCTATGTGAACACAAGTATTGCAGACTCCTGAAAGAGCTGATCACTTGTGTCCCACAGCAGAATTTGGTCTGAGGAAGAGCAGAGAGTATAGCTCAACTACACAGAGCAGCAGCAATGAGCCAGGTCTTCTCTCTTCAGCCCTGCAAAACTTTAATGCAGGTGGGGAATAAGAAGGAAAGATTTGGCTCCACATCACATCAGAAAACCTTCCTTCCTATTCTTATTGCAGGAGGTCCTGTGAACGGGGAGGAGACTTAGATACAAGGCTGTGTAGTTCTAGTAGTCTCTGGAAGAAATGGCAGGGGAAAGTCAGGGAGTGCTGTGCTAGTCAGACCTTTGTCACAGGGAAGGCATTCATGGCCTTTTGGAGCATGTATCTGTTATTTATTGGTGGCCTCACAGAAACTGTCTTGCCTGCTCTGGTTGTTCTATGCCATAGCATAAAATGTTCAGCTGAGCCTCTGCTCAACCTCTCTGAACTGTGTGCGCACAATTCTCTGCATGTATCCTGCTCTGAAATGAATAGTGATGTGCAGTAGTGATCCAGCATGTCACTTGCACAGCCAAGAAGGGAATCTAACATATGAAAATGCCCATGACTTGGAAAAATTCCCCTTTGCTCACTCCCCTTAAGCCTAGCTTTGAAATTTTGGCTTAGTTATGGGGAAGGTTTTAAACTTTTGACTGCAGGGAGATAGGCCATGTTTCAACCTTGTTGCTGCTATTCAGAGAACTAGGTAAATGAAGCAGTAACTAAAACATACCTGGGCTGTAGGGCAAAAGCAAGAGTGATCGTTAGTTTATTGAAATCAGAGATCACCTGAGACACCCCAGCAGTTACTTCAGCTAAGAGGAAAAAGTAACAAGGTAAGCAAAACTTAATATAAGGCTTCCTCTCTGGCCAGAGTACAATAGTTATCATAATAAATCAGCTGTGATCCCTAACCACTCTATAGTCATGGCTGGAACTGAATTCCTCCTTACTCTAGAACAGCAAATCATCTTGGTGACTGTGTGATATCTTCTGGTAAATGTGTTGATTTTTGATAGCTGCTGACAAACAAATCACATTTACTGTGAGCTCATTGATTTGGAAACAATTTATTTGGCCTAAAGAGTGATACGTTAGATTAGTTTTAGTTAGGGTAATGTAGGTGGGATCCACAGCTCTTAGAAATCACAGATTTCCCCTGAAGAAAGCAAGCAGCATTCTCCTCAGGGCCTCACTGTTTGCAGTCTGACATAGATATCAGAATGAGGTAGGCTGATATAATGCTTCAGGACTCAGGATCATATGGGTGCTAAGAACTTCCTTTTTAACTGGAAGTACTTCGAGTCAGCTTTTATGCAGCTTGCTTGGGTAAAACAGACCAAGCTGTAGCATTAGGTGCTTCAGAGGATCTAGACAGAGCTGCTGTTCACATTCCATCCATCTGTCCCTCTGTGCTCCTGGCCCCTATTTCCTGTACAAATGATATCTAGAAACGTTGAATAAATTAGGTGACTATTTTTTGTTTAAATTTTTGTTTAAAAAGAACAGTAGAGGGCAGCAGATTCTTTTTTTTATCATAGTAACCCTAAAAACTTTATTCAAGCTCTAAATTTTTCTAGTCGAAATGAAATAAGTGAATAATATCCACATTTGCCAGAGCAGTGAAAGTGCTTGATATCAGTCATGTTTTCTGTAGTTCTTGCCTTGATCCAAGGCTGAGTTTTCCTGCATCTCGTGGACCTGTTTAAAGTTGCTGTGGAGTCTGCCTCAAATAGATGGAAAATAAAAAGTAATGATTATTGTTTCTGTCTGAGTAATTAGATTGGATCTCTTCAAGTAATTGTATTTTTCTCCCTCACAGGATCACATTACCCCTTACAGTGGAAGAGATCTTAAATTTTGGGGAAAGCAACAGAGAGCTGTTCATTAAATCCAGCACCTACAGTATCATTCCCATCACCGTTACAGAGATGGGGCTGACAATTAGCTGGATCTTTTCATCAGACCCTAAAAGCATATCCTTCAGTGTTGTCTACCAAGAATCAGAAGACACACCACTGGACCAGTGCAAAGTAAGGCCTTCGTTTCCTTGCTACCTTAGAGATTGTAATCAGCTGCCTGGAGGAATCAGCAAGTATAGCTAGGAGGTCTCCACAAGAGTGCCAGTTGTTATTGCATTAAGGACATGTTTCTCCAATTAAGCTACAGTTCTGCTGAAGGCAGAGCTACATCTTTAATTATTTAATGTTGACTGTGAAAGCTGAGTTGAAGAGCGCTGTAGCTTCTATTGGTGGCATCTGAAATTCACCCACTATTATTAAGCAAAAATAAAAGTCCAAGCCTGCAAAATTCTTTTTGCCCTCCTCGATATTACTTAATTTGTAACCTGCTTAGGGCTGATCTTGCCAGGCTCTTAAGCAGAGGACACAAGGAGACAGATAAATTGATTGGGTTACCTGCATTTCTTACAGTGAAGCATATATTTAAGTGTTGATAGTGTGCAAAATTGCTTTGCCAGTGCCCAAGGTACCAGTTTTTATATGTGCTGTCCATATTTCATGAGGATTATGGATTCAGTGAATATGTGTTACTCAGCTAATTACAAAGTTTTAATGAAGACAAGGCAGCTGTTGGTTTAACCCACCATCTCTAAGGCTGCGATTTCACTGGGGGAATAAGACATTTATATGGCATTCATTAATTCACTCCATGGTTACTAACTCCATGTAAAATCTCTTCTTTTCTTAATCTGAAAGCCGAATGAAGAGTGAATGTTGCTTCTGCCTTGATATATCTATTTGATATAACTTTGGGGTTTATAGGGTCGTCCTTGATCTACATCCGCTGCTGTTCTGACAACTGTCTCTGCTAGGGCTTTACAGCAAGATAGATGGTTACACACACTTTTGCTGTAAGTTTAGATAAACAATTAAGATTTGCTGAGAAAGCTTATTTTATAATACAGGAAGTATAGAAGCATATATTAAAAGACGTATTTAGCTAAATCCTGCTCTTGGATATATTTGTATAGATTTAATATAGCACTGCTGATGTTAGTAAACTTGCTCAGATTAACATTAAAAAGATCAGGATTTGATTCTATCTCTAAAGCAGAGATTTATAGCCATAGCTTAATGCTGTAGAGAGGTTATCTAAGGAAAACAGATGTCTCAATGTGAGATTTTAGTTTGGGTGTATTTTTAATGATAATCAGTGAAAATAAATAGTTTTGCAGGCACATATGCATTTTGGGAGTTTCAAGATGGCTCAAGTCTAAATATTTTTCTGAAGGCAAATGTCAATTTATAGGGCAAATAGCAAGTTTCATTTTGATTTGTATTGAATTCCAGGTTCTTATTCCTATGACCCGCTGCAACTCTCATAAGGAAACCATCAGAGGACAGGTGAAAGTCAGAAACTCTGGAATCTACACGCTGATATTTGACAACACATTCTCTAGGTAGGTCCTAGCTGGGTGTAAAAGGAGAAATAAGCTTGGTTTTACAGACTGTGGAACTGATCAGATGTGCCATTATTCTGCCTTTCAGAAGTAAGTATGAGGAATTGGTCCCAGCTTGCCAAAAGATCTTCAGCCCAAGTTTTGGTTCTTGTTTGGGTTTTTTTCTCCCCCCGTAGCAGAATTCCACTCTTCTGTCTCAACCTTTGGGAAGGTAAACAGAAGTAAGCAAGTCATTTGTGACTCTTTCCAAGACAGTTTAGTCAGGATTGTCATCTTATTAACAACAGACCTGAGAGCCCTTGCGCACGCATACTTCTTTTTAACAACACTCAGTTTTTTGCCGAGTATAAACTGAAAGACTGAATACACTTTTAAGGCTTCCTGTCTAGTTGACTTTAGCTAATGTGATCATCTTTCTCTCTTTCTTTCCTTGACAGGTTTATCTCAAAAAGAGTGTTTTATCACTTGGCTGTCGAGCGACCTGTCATCTATGACGGAAGTGATTTTCCATAGCCTTGAATATACTGTGTTATTTTTAATTAAATTTTTAAGAAATGCTATTATTTATGTACATGTAAGCATTATGATTACCACTGTTTGAAGACTTTGAAACTATGCAATAGTTATAATGCACTTAGAGAACATGTATACACTAAAAAACAGAAGCCTTTTTAGTAACACTAATGGTTCTGTACTGTGTACAGGTTGTTGAAAAGCCATGTTGTTTGATTTAACAGGTCAATAATAACCAAATTTTTTCCAGTGGGGAGAAAAATAATTGGGGGGTTATCTAAATGCAAACTGAAATTCTCTACTGAAAATGGAATTACTTTTCTTCCAAAAATATCCTTCAAAAGGAAATGTAAAGAAAAATGTGTATTTTTGTTGACCTCTTCACTGTGGAGTAAACATAACCATTTCTGTTTTGCTCTATTGCTCTTACAGTCAGAACAACAACTATGCAGTACTTCACAGGCATATACTGTAATGCATCTAGAATTTTTTATCTTTTCCAAGTTTTATAAACAGCAAACATAGGGTTTTTTTTACATTTTGGGCTAACATTTGGTAAGCCTTGCTTTTACAAATGCTTTGGTACTGAATACCAGTTACAAAACAATACAACACAAAGCAGCAACTCCTTTCACTTTTGCTCAATGTACTCCGTAAGTTGGTCCACTGAAATCAGCTCTTATGGTGAGTACCAGTGGCAGAATCAGGAGTATCATTTGTGGAATAAACTACTGCTCACTGTGTGATATTAGGAAGGGGAGCATTCCTTTTTCCTGCATTAGCACCTTAGTCCTCCACATTCACAGGAAAGCAGTTTCTGAGGAGGTCAGCAGTCTCTCTCTCTCTAGACCACGTGAAAGGTAGCAATAATGTTTGAATCGGTCTCAAAAAGTCCATCCAAAACCAAATGCATATCCAGCCCTGATGAGCTCTCCACCTAGTGTTACTGTATTCCACCCCTTTCCGAACCCTTGCAGTTGCCCTAGCCAACTGCTAACTTTCCATCTCGGATTTGGGGACAGAGCTGGCTGTAAACACTGCCTTTTAAGGGAAGGCTGGGTTCTCATTTATACAAAATTTCCATGCAAACTGTCTGCTTTCTATATAGAATTTCAACTTATTGTCGAAATACCCGAAAACATTTTTCTGTTTAAAAATCCTGTCTTCTGATGGAAAGACAAAACATTTAGCAGAAGAAAGGAGAAAAGCTCTTTCTCCCAACCAGCCCTCCTCATCATTTTAGATGTGTCTGATTTCTCATGTTATTGTTCTCCCAAGGAAACCTCAGACCTGGAAGGTTTTAGTGCAGCAGTTGGTTGATGGCCAGCTCAGCCTGCCAGGAACCCTGTAGACTCTTGGTGGCAGCTGTTGCTGGTATACAGGGGTCATGGTGGGAGACAGAAAATAAAACATGAGGGGAAGAAGGAAAAAGGGCAAGCACAGCTGAAGCAATGATTTAGGGGAGGGAAAAGAAGGCACAGGGGCAAACTTGTAAGTGTAAAAACAAGGGCAGGGAATTGGGGTGATCAGCTCGACTAGGGAAGGAAGCTGGGAGAGTCCAGCTGGCATTTATGTGTTGCTGGTCCAATCCATTACTCGTAGGGGATCTCCTTCTACTGCAAACGGCTGGTTGTTTAAAAGATGGAGATCACGAGACAAGTGTTGGACATTTACATAGTAGCAGCTGAGGTGGAGGGAAATTTCTGATTATAGGAAAGAAAAGACTACTGCAGATAAAGCTGAAGGCTGCTAATCTTTCATTCCAGTTGTTAACACTGTATAAATACAGTGATCTTGAAAAAGATCGTGAGAGAATGACTGCCTTTCATGGAGCACCTAGATTTTGGGCATCTGGCTCATCGATAGCTTTCCCTTCCCTTCAGATGCCTCTTCCCTGTATTGGTGGTGTGCTCCCCAGCCTCTGCCAGGCAGAGGGCACAGTGGAAGGTGCAAGCTGATTTACTCCTCCTCCTGAGGGAACAGGCTGCAATACAGTTAAACCCTGGCCTGGCTGTGTGCATGAAAATGAGATGGACAAGAGACTGCAGTTGGCAATAAACAGGCAATAAACGGCACACGGATCGGTTCATGAATTATGGCATATTTCAGTGTTGAAGTTTTATATTTAATTAGGCAAGCAGAGATTATTTATTGCTTAAAAATGGAGCACTGTGTACCATATGCTATGCAATTTCACTGAGCTGTTACTGAAGTCTGCTGCATTTTTCCTTTACACTTTTAGGTGTGGTTTTTAAAAGCATTTTGCTGTTGTTTTAGTTAGAATACTAACCTTACTAGGGTATCTTTCTGAAAATGCCAAATGTAAGGTAAAGAGACACTGTCAAGTATCTTAGGCCAAAATATGACATCTCTCCTCAGAAGTATTTGAAATATCTCCATTCAAAATTATTTGACAAGCTTGCATCTGTATTTCCTCTCTGCATCCCAGTTCTTAACGTTTTTTCATCCCATGGCAAACAGTTTTAAGCCACTGTTTATGTAACTCCTGAAGTAATTGGCTCCATATAGTAAGCCAGATGGTTCCCTGCCAGTCTTCCATGTAGACAGTCCTGAGGCTGGCTGAAGCATATGTTTGGGAGGAGGGAAATAAAACCACTGGATTGTTTTTATTTAGCATTTGAGTCTTTATGGTACCTTTTCTTCAGGTTTTCCTGCCCCATTAGAGTAGTTTTATGGCTTTTTTGCCCTCTGAAAGAGGACTAAGAGTGGGAGCCAGGACCTGTAGAAAAGGTTTGCTTCTAACCAAGGAGAATTTTTACGAAGGAGAAAGAGTTTCAAAAGAGGAAATGCTCAAAGTTGTACAGTGGACAGGAGTGCAACTGTTCAAATCAACTGTTCAAGAACAGGAATCCCATCATGTCACCTAGAAGAGGGAGTCTTTTACACCTCAGAGGCTGTGCAGAGAAGACAGTAAAGAACCTGTCATTAGTACCAACCTTCTGTTTTAATGTCCCAGATGGTTTATTAGTGGAGCCACGGAAACCCAATAAAGGACTTAGCACAAGTGTAGGTTTGTGCGAGAGATTATTTCATACAAGCACCTCATACCTCCATTCATAAAGCACTTGTTCATGTGAGCTGTGCCAAGGATGCTGATAAATCTGTTTATTTACAGGTGCTCAGGTGATTTGTTGAATTGGGCCTTTTATTATCCGCAGGAATGTGATTAAGAGAAAACAAATTTTTAAAATCATGAAATTAATTTAAGAGGATGTCACACTCATGGGACAAAGAGAATATATATACACTGTGGTCAGTATAAACAATTGGGTGTTTCTCCTGGGTGCTGGAAAAACGGAGGGTAATATTTTTTGTTATGCAGAAGGTTATGCAAAGGAAAGAATTTAGTTGCTTTAAGAAAATGACAGTGTTCCTTTACTCAACGTTACTCAGTGTTGCATATGAAAAGTCACTGAGATGTGTTGTGCAAGAGTGTACCATGTTACAAAACAGCAAAGCTACAAAAGCCTGACTTTACTTCTTTTTTAAAATTGAAATTGCACTATAGTTTTAATTATGCTCAATCACTGAGATTGTAACTTGCTCAGAAGCATCTTTTGGTCTTAACTGCCAAAGAATTGCAAACCCCATTCACATCAAACTTCATGCTCCAGATAGGGGAAAAAGAGATTTATGTATACCAGCATCTGTACAGTTACAGAGATGTAGATGGTTGTGTACTGGAATGTTTCTTGATGCTTTTTTTTTTTCCCTTTTTTAACCTCAGGAATTAAAAAAATAAAATTCTGTATCATTGAGAATGTGTGTCCCTTTTCTGCCTCGTAGAGACAGCTTTGTCTGGAAGATAAATCAGATGATTGTATGATCTACTTCTAAGCAGCAAAAAATACTAGAAAAGAAGGAAAATAGAAAATAGTTTGTCATGCTGGTGAACGAAGGCCACATCTGCACAGTACAACAGAGCAACAGCGGAGATCCTTAAATAAGTACTAAGTGAGCCAAGCTAGAGGAAATATCACTGTGTCCCGGTGGCTCGGAGCAGCCAGACCTCCCCCAGCAAGGGCACAAGCCCGTGGCTGAGAAACACCTTCATCCGCCTTTGCTTCCCCTCGGAGGTAAAACCAAAGCCGCCCCAAGGACAGCGATTGCACTCACTGTCGTCCACGACACCGAGCAGCGCTGTCCTTCAGCTTGGGGCTCCCATCTGGTTTTCTCCAGGTCCCGGCCCTGTCTGTACGCCCGGGGTTTCGCTGCGTGGCTGTGGCGGGGAAAGAAGCGCCGTGTGAGTCGCAGGCACTCTTCACGTGTTGCCTCTGCCTTTGCACCTCTGTTCCCAGCCCCGGGGCACATGGTAAATGCATAGGCTTGTCTGAGCTGCTGGGGCCATCTGAATGGGGTCATGAGGACAACAGGCCCCATCACAGCCAGTCATCGCTTCTTTTATTTTTTTTTTCTGTTTCCTCACAGGAGTTTCCTGCTGGGGTGGAGGCTGCGACGCTTCCTGTCCCCGCACCCCAGCAGCAGCAGCACCGCGCTCAGAGGCTTCTTGCCGGGACAGAGTCTCCAGCGAAGCCTAAACTGGAGTACAAGGGACGTGCAAAGACTGAGTTTTACATATACCCCATACACAGTGACCGTCCCTTGCAGGACAACAGCTCTGCAGGGGAGGCTGTAGCTGTTGAAAGCCTTTGTGTACATCTCCAGTAATCCATGTTTAGCCGTACTGGTCAATACCTCCTCCCTTCTTCGGTGCCAGAAGCAAGGCTCTCCCAGCCCTCGTGCTGCCTTACGTAGGGTCTTAACCTACCTCTTTCTTGTCCTGTGCCGCAAATATTGGCTTTGGCACACCCAGTAGGACGTTCTGCTGTGGGGACCACGTGAAGTTGCCACGAGACAGCGGTATCCTCTCCGTTAGTCCTTGAAATGTCACAGGGACACTCTGAAGTCCAAATATAAGGTTTCAAAACACATAGGGCCCACGAGGCTTGGAAAAAACAGGCAGCACTTGGGGGTGCTGGGACTGTGGTGTCTGGTTGGTTAAATGATCCAGATCATACTTGGAAATGGTGGGTTTGCACAGACCGAACTCAGATCAATGGTTCTGGTTTGGGAATGACTACACCTGGGCTGCTTTATCTACCGTCACTTCAGTGATGCTTGCAGTGTTAGTCACCATTTTCTCACACCTTTCTGTTGTTTTTCCGCTCTCTGGAAGAGATGCTTCTATAAAGCACATCTGTTTTAGGCAGGAGCAGGCACCAGTTAGGTGGGTTTCCATGCAGAGAGTGAAAGTTTTCATCGGCTCTTTCAACTTCCTCTCCTTGTACCACAAGCAGGCTGGTGCCACGCTACGTGACTGCCTGCACCGCGGTCGCAGCTACCACCGAGACCTTCACCATCGCGAATCGACGACAACTGAAGCTACTGCTGTGGCCGTCCCCGCTACGGCACAGCTCCCAGCCTTTGCATAGTTTGGGGGTGTTAGGCCAGCAGGCAGGTCTGTCCCAGTTCTCGCCTGGGTGAAATCTGGGCTGCTGGCACACTTCTGGCTCTCAGAAGTCTCAGGTGGGGACTAGGAGTTGAAGGGTCTCGGGGTGACGATGCAACGCCCAGGGCAGAGACAAGCTGAGCTGCTCCTTCAAAGAGAAGGGACAGCAGAGGAGACTGCAACCCAAAACTGGGAACATCTGGGAAAAAAATGGCCTTAAAGAGAGGGGATGGGAGCCATGTAAGATCTCAGGTCTCTCCCAGGGCTTCCAACAACTGCTTGGTGACCGTCCTGCTGGAGCTGTGGGTAAGGCGTAGGCAGCGTCCTACGGGAGGCATGAGGCAGGGGAGGCAATACTCCTCGCCTTCAGGGGAACCTCCCCTCCCAGCAGGGAGCATCAGCTGAAGGCTGGGGACAACCTAGGGAGGCACAAGAGGGATTTTGGTGGGATAAATCCGACTAAAACCTCAAGGCAGATGGGCAGAGGAGCCCTGGGAGGGATTGGCCACAAGGAGCTGGGCTGCTGGCAGGCAGAGGCCGCCGGCAGATGGAAGAGGGGGCAATGGCAGCAAACACCCCCATGACTGGGTCCCTGCTGCGTGGTGGCCAGCAACAAGGGACCCCGCTGGGGATGAGGCTGCAGCTGGAGGGGCTTCAGGGAGGCAGCGAGTTTGGGGAGCGCCGGCAGCCTGGGAAGCCACCAGCAGCTGCTGGAACACAGGCAGCCCTGACGGGACAGACCCCACGAGGGAAAACCCACCCCGGGGAGGCTGGTCCCCCCGGCTCTCCCCAGCAGAGCGGCGGGGAGCAGCCTGACTCAGAGCAAGACGTGCGTGACCTGGGGATGACCCCATCACCCCAAACTGCTGAAAGTTCATTGCCGTTTCACCACCCTCAACAGTTTCACTCACCAACCCAGCATGAAAATTTCCCACCACATTTCGCAGCACAAAGAAGTTTTTACCTTTGTTGAGAAGGCCCCGAAATTCAAGTTCCCGGGGCCGGCAGGACACCGTGCAAGGAAGAGGAGCTTGATGCAGCTGGTCATCAGCAGCTAAGGTTTGCACTTTTGTTTGTTTGCATGGCTCGAGGGCTATTTTGGGGCTGGGAGGACCCCCTGGGTAGGAGCACCCTCGCTCCCATCCCTGGGAAGGGGCGGTGGGGCTCAGCTGTGGCAGGGAAGCATCTGGCCCCAGCATGCTCCCTCCTCCCATGCTGTCAGAAACCCGCTCACCCTCCCAAAACTGCACCCCACCCATCGCCTCAGGAGCCGAAACCCGCTCAGGTGCCTGCGGGGTCCTCAGCTGGGCTTAGAAAGGCATAGTAAACCCTGTTAGCAAGGTTTTCCTCTGGTCTTTTTTGGGAGGGGTAAATCCTGTTGTTGGAAACAGGTTAATGCATACGGATCCAAACCTGGGAAGGACGTGTGGGCAAGAAACAACCAGTTCATCCCCTCCGTGTATGTGTCAGTGCTTTTATTTACCAGAATTTCAGCTTCCGTTCGCATTGAGCTTGACACAAATCACAAAAAAACCCCAAACCCTTCTTACACATATAGTAAAAAATACATACATCTTTTACCATTTTTTCCCCTAAGGAAAAGGTAAAAAGATTTAAAAAATCCTAATAAACTTATATGAAACTAGAAGCCCATCTGCTCAGATATACCCTGTTAGCTAAAAAAGCAGTGCCAAACCTTGCAGAAAGCTCGTGTTTATCGACACGCTTTAACTATTAATGCACAACGCAAACACTTTGTTCCTCCAAGAAATAATTACCAGGAGGCAAAACAGGTTAAATGTGATTATTTAAAACAAAGCCTCCTGAGCACTACAACTTGCAGTTGAAGACTGGGAGGTGCAGGCTGTGGCTGGGCACGACAGGCGATGCCAGGTCTCCAGGAGGGGACGAGTGAGGGGGAACGGCCACGCAGTGCTCTGTGACATCGGGCACCATTACAGCACCAACACCAGCACGCCGAAAGCTCTGTAGAAGTTGTGGGGTGCATTACGGCACACCGCTTTTGGGAACCTCTGCCTCCACCAACCTGAAGTCTCAATCCAAATTTCATTAACGTTAGGTTTGACACTTAATTACTCTCTGTCTTACTGGCTGCAGGCTAAATATATTTTCTCGCCGTTAGCAAAGATATTAGCGCATAACTGGTGGTCTGTTGAACCATGGGTTGTTTTTTGCATTCTGGTTTGCTATGGCTTTGCACCATGTGGCAAATATCTCCAGGACAGACAACTCAGCGTCTCTGATGCCCTTGAATTTTTACTGTAAGGTGTGATTTGTCAATGCAGGGAACCGCACAAAATGCTAGTATCGAAACGGGAGTCGTAGCACATAAGTTGTACCCAATTTCAACTTACACCACACAGCTAAAAGATAGGAGAAAGATAGGTCTAATTTTGTAACGACTACTTTATGAACATGAACCATCAGCTTTCCTTTGCAAGAAGAACCACGCATGCAGCAAAACAGACTTACGTCTGCACAGGCACAGAGCAGCGTTTGCCTGCTGCATTAAACCGGTGTAGGGGCTAAAGGCTGTTCTCCTTTACAGCAGAGGGGACCTGGTGTAGGTGCAGGCAGGGGTCCCAAGTCCGGCCACCTCTGTAGCAGACCCCAGCTGGACAGCAAGCGAATGCTGAACTCCCTCCTGCTGCTTCCTATGGATGGGATGGGCGGTTCGTCCCGCTTCATCTGCCTCTGTTGCTGCCGTAGCTGGGCTTATCGCCTCCCTGCAAGGCTTGTTATTTCAGGCTGTGGTCAGAGCTGCAGATGGGCTGGGTATTTACAGCTGTCACAAAGATAGCTTTTATCCACTATCAGTTCTGCTTACAACAAGTACGGCTCCATTTTGCTGCCTGATGCCGAAGGTTTCTCTTCCTTTCAGCCAGCAAGGCCATGCTGGGTCCTGCACAGCAAGGACAGGGAGCGCGAGGAGCCCCCAGCCCTCCCCGCTCCTCTGAAACAGTCTTTGGGGTATCCGGATGGTTTCCAAAGAGTTGGGTGCTTCTTCAGAGGGGAAAGACGGGGGACTAACTTACAAGAGGACTTGGCAAGGTGGGGACATAGCAGAGGAGTTTAAGTGGGTGCTGAGGGTCAGGGAGCTTCTCACCTGCCGCTTGCCCAGCATGGCAAAGGACCAGTTGGAGCTGTGCTCCTGGCTGTTGCAGGCAGAGGAGCACTGTTCTTGGCTCCCGCTACGGCAGCAGCCGCCGCTCTGCATCATCCTGCACAGTGCCATCCTGAACCGTTCCCCAGCAAAGACATAGAGGAAGGGGTTGAGGCAGCTGTGGAAAAAGGCGATGCTCTGGGTGACCTGTAGCCCGATGTCCAGCCGGTCAGCAGCCTGACAGCTGTACACCACCCTGGCATACATGTTGATAGTTTTGACCAGCAAAACAATATTGTATGGGAACTGAGAGAGGAGGAAAGCGGTGATGATCATGGTGATGATCTTCAGTGACTTCTGCTTTTGGGATCTTTTGGCTTGCAGGAGGGTGTTGATGATAAGGGCATAACAAATAACCATGACAAGGAGTGGGAGGAAGAATCCGATCGTGACTTTCAAGGCAAGGACAGTAACTCTGAAGATCATGCTGACGTTTGGTGGGTACGTAATTTTGCAAACTGTTACGTCGCCCATCTGCGTGCTTTGGCTGTACATGATTTCTGGGATGCACAGGCTCACGGCCATCAGCCAGACAGCCAAGCACATGAGTTTGCTGCGCTTGAGCCACCTTCGCTTAGAAGTTTTAGCTTTCATCGCCTGGACAATAGTGATGTACCTGTCAAAGCTGATGCAGGTTAGAAACAAGCTGCAGCCGTAGAAGTTTATCTTATACATACTGTTGACGACTTTGCACATGAAGTTCTTGAAGATCCAGCCATCAGAGGCAGCCTTGGCCCAGAACGGGAGGGTGAAGAGGAGGAGCAGATCCGCAATGGCCAGGTGCAGCAGGTACTGATCCATCATGCTCCTCCTGAAGCGGTATTTGCAATAGACAAGCATGACCAAGGTGTTTCCCACGATGCCCACAGAGAAGATGAGCCAGAAAAACACTGGCAGGAAGGCTCGAGCAAACTGTCTGATCTGCCTCTTGTCGCACACGAAGTCTGTGTCGTTCAATGGGTTTCCATACACAGGCAGCACCGTGCTGTCATTCCTGTAGTAATCCAGGCTGGTCTTGCCAGGGTGGGTGACCTGCAACAGGACATCAGGTAAATTTGTCTTGAGAGGTGGCTCAGTAAAGCATAAATTTGCCCCTCTGCACCAGAGAGAAGATTGAAGATCCCCAATATATTCCATTTTAGATGGGAAAGTGCAAAGGCTGCCAGCAAAACACAGCGCATGTCAGACTGCTTGAAGTGTGTGGCACAGCAGAGACTTATAAAAATGACCCGTTGAATAACAAACTTTACAAAAGAGCAGTTCACCACCTCCAGCCAACTTCAATTACTATAAGGGCAGGTGGTGAGAGCATTCTCTCTGTCAGATCATTCAAAATGCTGTTGGCTTGGCAGCTTCAAATACATAACAAAATGCAAAATCCCCAACTTGGAAAGAGGTGGGGAAGAAGGCTTTGTGTTACTGCTACAGTGGGACGACACTGTCAGCTCAAGAGCGACAGAAAACTGATGGAGGCAAAGAGCGGGTGAAGAAAAACAGAGATTACACAGCAGCGTAGTTGTATACTCACAATGTTTGCAACTGCCATCTTCAGTCAGATCTTTACTCAGTCTTGAAGGAGGTTCTGTAACCTGGAGAGGAAAGATGGGGGGAAAACAACTGATTTGAAACATCTTTGAAGTAGAACTGTGACTCTTTCTTTTCTTATTTTTCTTCTTCTTCTTCTTTTAATAAAAACCACAGCCCCTTGAAATGAGTCTTTCTGGGAGATGAACAAACCGCACAGCAATTGATGTTGCTGGTTTGAATTATTTAGCTGTTTCCATTTCACAAATTTACCTTTAGCTTACATTAGGTCTTCAGCTTCTCTATGGCACTATGCTAAGTCCTTTGACATACTAGAGTCACTGCGATCTCATTCTTAATAAGATGTAGACTCCCCAGTATGCACATTAAAAAAGAAAGTAATCTGAAAGCACCATATCTTCCAAAAGATTCGTGAGAATAAATGAAAGGTGTCTCTTAAATTGTCTAGCAACTAGCAAGGAAAAGTACCTGCCTTTAATAGTAGTTTGCAGTGTTAAAAGATTTGCATCCTCTGCAGCGACTGATAATCTCTGCCTGCAACATCTCTTTCTTATCTGCGAGTTTAAGCATGATGCTCACTGCTGTTGGCCTGCAAAGCAGAGCATTATTCCCTGGTAAACAAGAAAATACTGGTTTTTTCCTGCTGCAGATTGCTTTTCAACTCAGTCAACCATCACAAAAGGTAGCCGAGCCTGGTGGGCTTGACGCGACTCGTGCACTCCTAAGTATTTTGCATGTTCTGCAGCAGCCTGCCTGTGCTAGTGCCTGGGGGTGAAGCTTAGGGACAATGTGAGGTGGGTCCCGTTGGCGCCACCGGGGACCTCCAGCTAGCACAGACCTTTCCTCCAGACATCGGTGCCTTCAAAAGCAGGTCACGCAACTGAGAGGTCACGTTGCAGAGCCAAACCTCTCACCGCAGCAGCAACTGGATGGAGCCGAACCTTCTCCAGAGGGAAACGGCCCACGTTCACGTGCTGGTTTCCCTCTGGTCGCTCGCTGCGCGCTGACTAAAAGCACCTTCCCCAGTATTATTTGGGGCATGAACTGATGCAGTGTGCAGTTCACCTCCCCAGCCTGCATTAGGGTCAGCTGAGTTAGCGAGTTTGTCAGCAAAACCAGTTTACTGTAAGCAGCTACTTTTAGGGATGGCAAATGTGTTTGCAGCCACATCTCTGTGTTTGTGGAACCCTCTGGCCCGAATTGCCTTTGATCCCTTCGCTTGCTCTCAGTGCTGAAGTGAATGCTTGCAGCAAATATTTGCAGGGCTTTGGAATCTGTCCAAAAAAAATTAATGCAGTTGCTTTCATCCATTTAGAAATTATTGTATTCAGAAAGCATGGATTAGGGGCTAATCCTTTTTTATCTTCATGAAGCAACTTTAATGAATATGAATTATTTAGGAGCAAGTTTGGCAGCATGAGATCTTTGCAATAAAAGAATGTGAGTCTAGGCACAGAGTGTTTGCTTAAAAATAGAAGAAATAAAACCAGACATAAATATGTGCTCTTAGTTTTTAAATTTTCTGTCAAGATACAGAACTACACGCAGAATTGTGCTCGTCTCTGGAGTTTCAAGTAAACATATAAATTTAGTGCCTGGCTTTTAATGATGCCACCTGTACCCTGTGCATAGTAGTTGAATTTCTGATGCACAAAACTCAAAATATATTTTTATTTGACTTCTTTTCAAAGCAGACAACCAAGGAAAGGGCCAAAGCGTACTAATGGTACAGCGTGGCGCAGAATTTACTCCAGAAAAAAAATGCAAGCAGATGGAAAGAAAACACCTGTATAATACCTATAAATCAGATATACCACATGTAAATACTAAGATGTAGAAATTAAGACCAGTCATAGCCATGCATATACAAATGATGTTGGACAGGTCTGCTGAAACAAGTGGAAAATGCTTCTCTCCCAGCCTTATAGAATCATAGAATTGTTTAGGTTGGAAAAGACCTTGAAGATCATCCAGTCCAACCATTAACCTAACACTACCTTCAATACAGCAAGTCTCTGGCAGCAACAGCCCCACAAGGGGTTTTCCTTGTCCCCATCCCTGTCCCCATCCTCATCCCCATCTGGCTCCAGCCCAGGCAGCAGTGTGGGAAGGTCGACCGACCCCGTTGGGTGCAGGCAGCAAGGGTGCACCCACCCCGGCCCCCTCGTCACCAGCAGGCTCTTGCACATCATGGTAAATACAGGGACAGCCGAAAGCCGAGCTGGATTCCTGCCATCCAAGGAACAAAGCCTCATGATCTCACCCGCCATGCAGAGGAGGCAGCGTGTTAACCACAGCAGATACAATGAGCTTTCAGATGTTCTAGCCAGCACCTGATTTTTTGCTACGGTGAACTTCACAGCACACTAAAAGTTGACAAGCAACATATCATGCTCTGAGATGAGGAGGGCCTGCTTATTAATTGAAATTAATTTGATCCCTTTTTGCTTATTTTTGGGAGGAAAACACGGTTTCAGGAACCGCTGCGCTAAGCGTGTGACTCATCCTTTCCAGCTAAAAGGCAACGTCAGTCCTGCCGCACTCCACCTGCTGCGACTCCTCGCTTCAGAAATTCCTCATGGAGTTGAAATCTCGAAGCAGCAGAGCCCTGTCCCATCACAACAGCGCAAAATTTGGCTGTACAGGCTGAGACCTGCCACGCACAGACAGAGGTGACTGTGGCCAGCAGCAGGCACTCAGCGAGCTACTGATTTCTCCCCGGTACCTGTTTCCAAAATGTCATTGCAGCATCTGCTGAAGGGTGCAGAGCTGTGCATGCTCAGGGGGCCTTTTTGTGTTATTTTCTTTCAGCCATCAGACCTACCTTAAATTGCAGTTGAAAAGATCATTGTAATTGGGTGAGTTCAACGGCAAATGAGCTTTTCTTTTTTTTTTTTTTTTAAAAAAAACCAGGCAATTTCTCATTTGTTTTCCTTTCCATGGAGGCTGCATGTGGGAAAGACAGACATGAATAGCAGTAGTGGAGGAGGGGACTCACCTGGACAGTCGCTGCGGGGAGGGGTGAGCCCGGCCGTCGCACCCAGCAGTCGCGCTGCTGCACGCGGTGTTTGCTCTTTGCACCCACGATTGAGCTTTGAGCTTTTTGTAGGCTGAGGTGGGTGTGTGCTCCCTGGACCCCAGCGTAGTTAGACCTGTCACAGGCTGTTTGTGGTTTGCATGGTTTAGGTGGCTCAAACACAGATGGCAATCTTCTCTTTTTTTTCTTTTTTCTTTGTCTTTTTTCCTGGTAAGGTCTCTCGATAGCAAAGGGAAAACCTCTCATACCATTCCGCTCACGTGCATCATCTAGCACAGGGCAAATCAGAGGCTGCTCCCAGCATGACCATGTCCTGCTGGAAAATACTTTCACGGGAAAAAAAAATCCCCGAACAAGAACTGGGTTCCTCTGGGGAGCCACCAGTGTCCCCTGGGGAGGCTGGGACAGGAATGAGGAGCCAGGTCTAGTCCTGCACGCTCCAAGCTGGCCCACAGGCACAGCTCCCCACGGCTGCCCACCAAGGCTGCAAGCAAGCAGGGGCCAGGATCGCAGGGTCTGTGTGATGCCCCACAACACCAGGTTCTTTGCAAGCAAAAGCAAAATGGAGCAAAATGAAATTAAGCCACCTTCAAGAGGAACAGCCAGGCTATTCCTGCCACAGGAACTGGGGAGACCCAGGGCAGGGCTGCAGGCAGTCACATAAAGTCCTTGCTGGTGGCACATCTTATGTGATAACCATCCAGAAGAGTATGGCAGGAAAGATTTTGAAGAGGAAAGCAATGAGAAGTGGTTAATAAATATATGAACTCGCACATCTTATGTCTTCTTCCTGGCAAGCTGGCATGCAAATTACAGTGATTTAAATTCCCCTCTCTGCAGGAAGTCCGAGCACCATGGCGTTTCGCTTAAATGCTGGATGGTGTTCAGCTGTGACCGATGCTTGTTTGACTCACACTTCAAGAAAATTTCCAAATCGCAGTTCAGGCTTAGTTCCAATTATGGAGAAAACAATGATTCGGGCCAGGTTTTGAATTGGTCTCAGCTGTCACTTGGCACCACACTCCAGCGTCGGCAGTGTTGCATTCCCTTCCAAAGGGAAGGAGCCCAGGGTGCTCCACACTCAACTGCAAAATCCCTGACAAGGTGTCTGCATAACTTAAATAATTAGTTGTCATCCTGAAACTCTTCCTGAAACAGGCGTAGGTTTGTACACGACGATACTTCTATAGGGCGCGTGGCCTCTCTCGCCTCCTGGACCCCCAGGCAGGAAAACAGAGGTTGTGGAGAAGGTCTCTCAGCTAAGCCCCAGGGCACCTGCTACAGGAAACATAGGTGTGAAAGCATGGGGTAGCCTCTGAGCTCAGGCACGAGTTACTCTGGGCTGGCAAATGGCTGCCTGCCAGATGAGCCATGGTAATTACCCCTAATTCAAGCTTGTTTGGCCCTTGGTGTAATGCAAGGTGATTCAGCATTGGGAGAGCTACATTAACTGCAGTAGGGTAAAGACATGCCTGTAGGCAAAGCCTCTGATGCAAAGGGTCTTCACATCCTTTGGTGTCTCCACAAATCTCAGCCCTCACGTTCTGGATTTAAGTGACTTAAGTTAGACTTAGCTTAATTCCCCTAGAAGCAAAGTAATAAGTATAACTTAACTGACCCACTTCACAGAGCCAGTTCCACTGTCCTCAAAGTCCCCAGGCAGATAAATCTCCAGACCAGAAAATGGGTAGCTGCTCATCCTGTTTGTTATTTTTCTGCTACGTGCCGCTTATTGAGTGTCACTGACAACAACGGCATTTTTGCCTGCGATGGTGGGAACAGAAGCAAGAGAACAGTATGAACATTACAAATCCTCTTGCCAAATTTCTGCCAAACCTGTTCCCTATTTGCATCCTTGCTCAGTGCTGTCCACAGTTAATTCATTTTGAACCAACATGGAGATGGTGCAGTCACTTCTTGCGATAGCAGCATGCATTGTGAGATAACTTGTGATTTCCCTCCACCTCATATCATTACAAAACTAAGCATCTCTCTTTTCCTTACAAATATATTGCTTTCATGCTCACCAAGAGAACTTGCAAGTGTAACACCTTTTTTTTGTTTGTTTAAAGTAAGTGGGAAAACAACCACCAGCATTTCTTATATGTCTTCTTTTTAAGTTCAGAGTGTCTAATTTTAAGCACAACTTTGGGATGATTTTTTCAGCTCCTCATTTAGTGCATGTACTAATGGCAGAGATGTACTCAGCTTGATGTGCTAGTCAGGTGCTGGAAAGATTTTGCAGAAATAGAACAAAACTTGGGGTTACACCCTCTGTTGAGGCTGACTGAGAAGTTTCCTTTTTTTCACAAACTGCACTGTGCTTGCACTAAATCTGTCTTTTAATATACATATTTTCCCCTCCACAGGCAAAAGGAGGACATTAAGCTGCTTCTCTCCAAGCAGGCTGTTTTACAGGTTCAACAGCCCCTCAGATGGTCTGTTTAGGAGAGGCTGTGGCCACAATTTGCCATCCTCTATGAGGAGGATATTTGCACTTGGTGAGACCAGTGCCTCTCATAGGCAAGCAAATCATATTATCTAGGAACTTTCTATAGATCAAAACACTTGAGGTGAGTCCTAGGAACATAAGACTGGACATGACAAGTCAACTCAGCTGTTCCTTGTTTCCCCAAAGTGAGGCAAAACAAAGCACCTGGGCTGTTCCTGACGAGCAAGAGTTGCTCTCCATTAAGTAGTCTCTTATACCTTCAATCAAAGAAAGGATGACCCTGCATGATATCATTCCCATCCTAGACACTCACAAACACTTTACAAATCAAAAGCATGGTTCTGTAGGTCTTTTCAGCATTTCTTATTCTACCGGTAACGCAATTTCAGCCAGGTTACTTGCTTATGCAGACTACACACAGGGTTTCCTGGGGCTTTCCATATGGAGCAAAGAAAAAGGCATTCTTATTCCCATTTCCATCAGATCATACACTCATAGAATCATAGAATCATTTAGGTTGGAAAAGACCTTGAAGATCATCCAGTCCAACCATGAACCTAACATTACCAAGTCCATCACTAAACCAATTAAGAGTAGGGCAGCAATTTCATGTTTCCTGGCTTGGTGGCTGGCTTATTCTTTAATGCAAGTGAAAACTAGGAATCCTGAAGGTTGGAAAGGATCTCTAAGATCATCAGTCCAAGAGCAGCATGCCCACTAAGGCATGTCCCAAGTGTACCCGCTTTTTGAACACTTCCAGGGATGGTGACTCCACCAGCTCTCTGGGCAGCCTGTCCCAATGCTTGACTACTACTCTTTCCATGAAGAAATATTTCCTAATAGGCAATGTGAACCTGCCCTGAGGCAGCTTGAGCCCATTTCCTCTTGTCCTATTGCTAGCTACTTGGGAGAAGAGACCAACACCCACCTCACTACAACCTCCTTTCAGGTAGTTATAGGGAGTGATAAGGTCTCCCCTCAGCCTCCTCTTCTCCAGACTAAACAACCCCACTTCCCTCAGCCGCTCCTCATAAGACCTGTGCTCCAGACCCTTCACCAGCTTTGTTGCCCTTCTCTGAACACGCTCCAGCACCTCAATGTCTTTCTTGTATTGAGGGGCCCAAAACTGGACACAGTATTCCAGGTGCAGCCTCACCAGCGCCAAGTACAGGGGCACAATCACCTCCCTGCTCCTGCTGGCCACACTATTCCTGATACAAGCCAGGATGCTGTTGGCCGCTTTGGCCACCTGGGCACACTGCTGGCTCTTGTTCAGCCAGCTGTCAACCAGCACCCCCAGGTCCTTTTCTGCCGGGCAGCTTTCCAGCCACTCCTCCCCAAGCCTGTAGCGTTGCATGGGGTTGTTGTGACCCAAGTGCAGGACCCGGCACTTGGCCTTGTTAAACCTCATACAGTTGGCCTTGGCCCATCAGTCCAGCCTGTCCAGGTCCCTCTGCAGGGCCATCCTACCCTCCAGCAGATCGACACTCCCACCCAACTTGGTGTCATCTGCAAACTTACTGAGGGTGCTCTCAATCCCCTCATCCAGATCATTGATAAAGATGTTAAACAAGGCCAGCCCCAAAACGGAGCCCTGGCAAGCACCGCTCGTGACTGGCTGCCAACTGGACTTAGCTCCATTCACCACTACTCTCTGGGCTCAGCTACCCAACCAGTTTTTTACCCAGCAAAGAGTACGCCCGTCGAAGACATGAGTAGCCAGTTTCTCCAGGAGAATGCTGTGGGGGATGGTGTCAAAGGCTTTACTGAAGTCCAGTTAGATGATGTCCACAGCCTTTCCTTCATCCATGTCCTGGTTTCGGCTGGGATAGAGTTAATTTTCTTCCTAGCAGCAGGCATAGTGCTGTGGTTTGGATTTAGTAGGAGAAGAATGTTGATAACATGCTGATGTGTTTAGTTGTTGCTGAGTACTGCTTATGCTAGTCAAGGACTTTTTCAGCTTCCCATGCTCTGCCAGGCGCACAAGAAACTGGGAGGGGGCACAGCCAGAATAGTTGATCCAAACTGACCAAAGGGCTATTCCATACCATATGACGTCATGCTCAGTATAGAAACTGGGGGGGGGGTGGCCGGGGAGCAGCGATCGCTGCTCGGGAACTGTCTGGGTATCGGTCGGCGGGTGGTGAGCAATTGCATTGTGCATCACTTGCTTCGTGTATCATTATTATTATTATCATTATTATACTGTTACTATTAGCATTACTATTTTACTTTATTTCAATTATTAAACTGTTCTTATCTCAACCCAGGAGTGTTTCTCACTCTTACTCCTCCGATTCTCTCCCCCATCCCATCGGGGTAGGGGGAGTGAGCGAGCGGCTGCGTGGTGCTTAGTTGCTGGCTGGGGCTAAACCACGACAGTCCTTTTTGGCGCCCAACGTGGGGCTCGAAGGGTTTGAGATAACAACAGATTAACCAGAGTGTATTAAGGAGTCTGTTAACAGTTGCCGGTCACGATATTAGTTCTTCTGATCTGCACCATGTTCTTTTTTTTTGCAGCACGCGTTAAAGCTTGTTGTCAGTTTGTGTAGTGTGCTATGCTCTGCAGTGATTCATGATCTTTTGCTTGGGAGGCTCCTTATCAAAACCCTGACCTTGAGCATTCTTTGGTATTTGGGTTTCATACAGAAGTCACTACTGTACTTCGGGTACTACCTCATAGAGAGAGTTAGCAATTATACTTCTTACTCTGAGAGGCTTGTTGTGGAGGAAATACAGAATGGCACCTTTGCTGCTTTCTTCTATGATGTTTCCTCCTTCATTACAACAACTTTCCTGTATCTTGAACACCCCTGGGCAGTTAAGATACTTCTGTTGATAATTCTTGGGAATGTTGTTTCCGTTTTGATAAAGGTCAGTAAGCAGTTCAAAAATACCATCCAGAGATCCACCCCAAGGCTGGATAGTTATGAGTGGCAGGGTGTGTGGGAACGTATGCGCAAGTACCTAGGGCAGTGGGGACCTCCAGTGTTTTGGAACTTCACCCCTGAACAAGTGCAGAATCCTGAAGAATTAGTAAAGTATTTGGAAGAAGTATGTTGTCACCCTGGTAGCTCCAGAGAGACACAAATCATTGCAACATGCTGGGGACTGGCCCATGCCTATCGAGCCGTGGTCAACGCTAATCAGTACCCTCAAAAGAAAGAGAAGGTCTCTGGATCTGATGACAAAACAAGCACTGTGGCTACTCAAACCCCCACTACAGGCCCTGCGGCTACTCCAAACCCCACTACAGGCCTTGCAGCTACTCAAACCCCTGCCCCAGGCACTGTGGCTACTCCAGCCACAGCCATGAGCACTGCGGCTACTCAAACCCCAGTGACAGACACTGTGGCTAAACCAGAGAACCAACCTGCGCCGGTATCAGTTGCCCCTATACAGAAGAAAAAATACACGAGGAAATCAGTTCGTTTAGTAAGGGATGAAGATGAACCAGGGCCATCACGAGAACCAGAGGAGGAAGAACCCATAAATGAGATGGTGACCACCCGATCCCTATCCCTGAGTGAGCTGCGAGATATGCGAAAAGATTTCGGTCGTCATCCAGGCGAGCACATCATCACCTGGCTGCTCCGATGCTGGGATAATGGGGCCAGTAGCCTGGATTTAGAGGGTAGGGAAGCCAAGCAGCTGGGATCCCTTTCCAGGGAAGGGGGCATTGACAAAGCAATTGGAAAAGGGGCAAAACCGCTCAGCCTCTGGAGGTGACTTCTGTCAAGCGTGAAGGAAAGGTATCCCTTCAAGGAGGATGTTTTATACTGCCCAAGCAAATGGACCACCGTAGAGAAAGGTATCCAGTACCTGAGGGAATTAGGCGTGCTGGAGGTGATTTACAGTGACCTGAATGATGAGCGGTTAACCAAAGACCCAGATGAAGTCAGGTGCACACAATCCATGTGGCGGAAGGTGGTACGGAGCGCACCAGCATCGTATTCCAACTCGTTGGCAATACTAGCCTGGAAAGACGACGAGGCACCAACGGTGGATGAAGTGGCTAGACAACTCCGGGACTACGAAGAAAAGCTCTCTTCCTCCCTACAGGCCTGTGTCTCAGCTGTGGAAAAACTGTGCCAAGAGTTCCAACAACTCAGAGAGGATCTGTCCTACTCCCCACCTGCACGGACCAGTGTCTCAGCCATTAGGAGTCAACGTCCCTATGCTCAAGAGAGAGGATATAGAGGATACACACCACGGGGCACCCTGTGGTTTTACCTGCGTGATTATGGAGAGGACATGAGAAAGTGGGATGGAAAACCCACCTCAACCTTAGAGGCACGGGTGCGTGAGTTGCAAGGAAAAACTATTAGAAAAGGCGGTTCTCCCAGGAAAATTGCAGCTCCAGTTTCCAGTGAGCAGTTCCTGAGACAGAGTAAGAGGGCTAATTTTACTTCCGACCTTGATCAGGGGACTTTTGATTCACATTTACAGGAAGTGAACAGCGAATACTGTGACCAGTGTTAGAGGGGCCCTGCCTCCAGCCAGGTGGAGGAAAGAGACAACCGGGTTTACTGGACTGTGTGGATTCGATGGCCTGGAACGTCAGACCCACAGGAGTATAAGGCTCTAGTGGACACTGGTGCACAGTGCATGCTAATGCCATCAAACTATAGAGGGGCAGAACCCATTTGTATTTCTGGAGTGACAGGGGGATCCCAACAGCTAACTGTACTGGAAGCTGAAGTGAGCCTAACTGGGAATGAGTGGCAAAAGCACCCCATTGTGACTGGCCCAGATGCTCCGTGCATCCTTGGCATAGACTACCTCAGGAGAGGGTATTTCAAGGACCCAAAAGGGTACCGGTGGGCTTTTGGTATAGCTGCTTTGGAGACAGAGGAAATTAAACAGTTGTCCACCTTGCCCGGTCTCTCAGAGGACCCTTCGATTGTAGGGTTGCTGAAGGTTGAGGAACAACAGGTGCCGATTGCTACCACAACTGTGCACAGGCGGCAATATCGCACCAACCGAGACTCCCTGATTCCCATCCATAACCTGATTCGTCGACTGGAGAGCCAGGGAGTGATCAGCAAGACTCGCTCACCCTTTAACAGTCCCATATGGCCAGTGCGAAAGTCTAATGGGGAGTGGAGACTAACAGTGGACTATCGTGGCCTGAACGAAGTTACACCGCCGCTGAGTGCTGCCGTGCCAGACATGCTAGAACTTCAATATGAACTGGAGTCAAAGGCAGCTAAGTGGTATGCCACAATTGATATTGCTAATGCATTTTTCTCCATCCCTTTGGCCGCAGAGTGCAGACCCCAGTTTGCTTTTACCTGGAGGGGTGTTCAGTACACCTGGAACCGACTGCCCCAGGGGTGGAAGCACAGCCCCACCATTTGCCATGGACTGATCCAGACAGCACTGGAACAGGGTGAAGCTCCAGAACATCTGCAGTACATTGATGACATCATTGTGTGGGGCAACACAGCAGAAGACGTTTTTGAGAAGGGAAAGAAAATAGTCCAAATCCTTCTGAAGGCTGGTTTTGCCATAAAACAGAGTAAGGTCAAGGGACCTGCACAGGAGATCCAGTTTTTAGGAATAAAATGGCAAGATGGACGTCGTCAGATCCCAATGGATGTGATCAACAAAATAACAGCTATGTCCCCACCAACTAGCAAAAAGGAAACACAAGCTTTCTTAGGCGTTGTGGGTTTTTGGAGAATGCATATTCCAAATTACAGCCAGATCGTAAGCCCTCTCTATCAAGTGACCCGGAAGAAGAATGAATTCAAATGGGGCCCTGAGCAACAACAAGCCTTTGAACAAATTAAACGTGAGATAGTTCATGCAGTAGCCCTTGGGCCAGTCCGGGCAGGGCAGGATATTAAAAATGTGCTCTACACTGCAGCCGGGGAGAATGGCCCTACCTGGAGCCTCTGGCAGAAAGCACCAGGGGAGACTCGAGGTTGACCCCTAGGGTTTTGGAGTCGGGGATACAGAGGATCTGAAGCCCGCTATACTCCAACTGAGAAGGAGATACTGGCAGCATATGAAGGGGTTCGAGCTGCTTCAGAAGTGGTTGGTACTGAAGCACAGCTCCTGCTGGCACCCCGACTGCCGGTGTTGGGCTGGATGTTCAAAGGGAGGGTCCCCTCTACACATCATGCAACTGATGCTACATGGAGTAAGTGGGTTGCACTGATCACACAACGGGCTCGAATAGGAAACCCCAGTCGCCCAGGAATCTTGGAAGTGATCATGGACTGGCCAGAAGGAAAAAACCTTAGAATATCACCAGAGGAGGAGGTGACACGTGCTGAAGAGGCCCCACTGTATAATAAATTGCCAGAAAATGAAAAGCAATATGCCCTGTTCACTGATGGGTCCTGTCGTCTTGTGGGAAAGCATTGGAGGTGGAAAGCTGCTGTATGGAGTCCTATACGACAAGTCGCAGAAACTGCTGAAGGAGAAGGGGAGTCGAGTCAGTTTGCAGAGGTGAAAGCCATTCAGCTGGCTTTAGATATTGCTGAAAGAGAAAAGTGGCCAGTCCTTTATCTCTCTACTGACTCATGGATGGTGGCAAATGCCCTGTGGGGGTGGCTGCAGCAATGGAAGCAGAGCAACTGGCAGCGCAGAGGCAAACCAATCTGGGCTGCCGCATTGTGGCAAGATATTGCTGCCCGGGTAGAGAAGCTGGTTGTAAAAGTTCATCATGTAGATGCTCATGTACCTAAGAGTCGGGCCACTGAAGAACATCAAAACAACCAGCAAGTAGATCAGGCTGCTAAGATTGAAGTGGCTCAGGTGGATTTGGACTGGCAACATAAGGGTGAATTATTTATAGCTCGGTGGGCCCATGACGCCTCAGGCCATCAAGGAAGGGATGCAACGTATAAATGGGCTCGTGATCGAGGGGTGGACTTAACTATGGACAGTATTGCACAGGTTATTCATGAGTGTGAAACATGCGCTGCAATCAAGCAAGCCAAGCAGTTCAAGCCCCTTGGGTATAGTGAACGATGGCTGAAATATAAATATGGGGAGGCCTGGCAGATTGATTACATCACGCTCCCACAGACCCGCCAAGGCAAGCGCTATGTGCTCACCATGGTGGAAGCAACCACTGGGTGGTTGGAAACATATCCCGTGCCCCATGCCACCGCCCGGAACACCATCCTGGGCCTTGAAAAGCAAGTCCTGTGGCGACATGGCACCCCAGAAAGAATTGAGTCAGACAACGGGACTCATTTCCGAAACAACCTCATAGACACCTGGGCCAAAGAGCACGGCATTGAGTGGGTGTATCACATCCCTTACCATGCACCAGCCTCCGGGAAAATTGAGTGATACAATGGATTGTTAAAGACTACCCTGAGAGCAATGGGTGGTGGGACGTTTAAACATTGGGATACGCATTTAGCAAAAGCCACCTGGTTAGTCAACACCAGGGGATCTGCCAATCGAGCTGGCCCTGCCCAATCAAAACTTTTACGTACTCTAGAAGGAGATAAAGTTCCTGTAGTGCACATGAAAAATATGCTGGGGAAGACAGTATGGGTTACTTCCCCCTCTGGCAAAGGCAAACCCATTCGTGGGATTGCTTTTGCTCAAGGACCTGGGTGCACTTGGTGGGTGATGCGAAAGGATGGGGAAGCCCAATGTGTACCTCAAGGGAATTTGATTTTGGGTGAAAATAGCCAATGAACTGAATTGTATAATATTAATTGCTTTATAATACTGTATGTTATCTCTTAACTATATGTTATCTCTTAACTGCATGTTAATATAATAATATAGTAGGTTAATATTAAGTATATAATACTATATATTATGATTGCTATATGCCACATCAATGGTATTGCAGTAAGAATTGCCCAGCTTAATGAAAATGAACTTTGATGAAACCATGTTGGAATGAGAACTGACTTCAGCATGCAACAGTCCAACACTGCACACCACCTCTCCTGCTCTGAAAGACTGTGATAACAGATGGAACCCAAAGTCATGGGCTAAATGAACTCAATGGACATTTTAGAGGGATGGGCCCTAGACGAAGGGAATGATATCTGTGTGTATATCAAGATAGGGAAAGCGGTGGTGATGAATTAGAACACATTGGAAAGGGGAGGGCCTGTGCATGACGTAGATGGTATAGAATAAGGGGTGGATACTGTCCTGGTTTCGGCTGGGGTAGAGTTAATTTTCTTCCTAGCAGCAGGCATAGTGCTGTGTTTTGGATTTAGTAGGAGAAGAATGTTGATAACATGCTGATGTTTTTAGTTGTTGCTGAGTACTGCTTATGCTAGTCAAGGACTTTTTCAGCTTCCCATGCTCTGCCAGGCGCACAAGAAACTGGGAGGGGGCACAGCCAGAATAGTTGATCCAAACTGACCAAAGGGCTATTCCATACCATATGACGTCATGCTCAGTATATAAACTGGGGGGGGGGGGGGTGGCCAGGGAGCAGCAACCGCTGCTCGGGAACTGTCTGGGTATCGGTCGGCGGGTGGTGAGCAATTGCATTGTGCATCACTTGCTTCGTGTATCATTATTATTATTATCATTATTATACTGTTACTATTAGCATTACTATTTTACTTTATTTCAATTATTAAACTGTTCTTATCTCAACCCAGGAGTGTTTCTCACTCTTACTCCTCCGATTCTCTCCCCCATCCCATCGGGGTAGGGGGAGTGAGCGAGCAGCTGCGTGGTGCTTAGTTGCTGGCTGGGGCTAAACCACGACAATCCACCAGGTGGGTCACCAGGTCATAGAAGGAGATCAGGTTGGTCAAGCAGGACCTGCCTTTCATGAACCCATGCTGGCTGGGCCTGATCCCCCGGCTGACCTGCACATGCCTGGATTTTAGTAAAGCTTTTGATACTGTCCCTCACAGCATTCTTGTGGACAAGTTGTCCAACTGTGAGATGAGCAGATACGCAGTGTGCTGGGTGAAGAACTGGCTGAAGGGCAGGGCTCAGAGGGTTGCAGTGAATGGGGCTACATCTGGCTGGAGACAAACCACCAGCGGTGTTCCTCAGGGCTCAATCCTAGGGCCAGCTCTGTTCAATACTTTTATCAATCATCTGGATGCAGAAGTGAAGGCACCGTTAGCAAGCTTGATGATGATACCAAACTGGGAGGTTCTGATGGCTCTTTTGAGGGACAAGATGCCTTGCAGAGGGATCTAGATAGATTGGAACATTGGGCAATCATTAGTAGCATGAAATTTAAAGTCAAAATGCCAGATTCTGCACCTAGGACGGAGTAACAGTGGGCACAAATATAAATTGGGAGAGCAGTGGCTGGAGGGCAGCCCTGCAGAAAGGGATCTGGGGGTGCTTGCAGGTCAACAGCAGGTTCAATATGAGTCAGCAGTGTGCCCTGGCAGAAAAGAGGCCAAACCGCATCCTGCAGCACATCAAACAGTGTAACCAGCCAGTCAAAAGAGGTGATTATCCAGCTGTATTCAGCATTGGTGCAGCCTCACCTAGAGTACTGTATGCAGTTCTGGGCCCCACAATTTAGAAAAGATTTTAAGGTACTCAAAGGCATCCAGAGGGCAACAAAGCTGCAAATCTGGTGAACAGGCTGGGAGGAATGTCCTATGAGGAGTGGCTGAGGACTTTGGGTTTGTCTACATTGGAAAGAAGGAAGATCAGGGGTGACCTCATTGTTTTCTGCATATTCCTGAGGAGGGGAACTGGAGAGAGAGGTGCTGATCGCTTTGCCCTGGTATGCAGTAATAGCATACATAGGAATGTTCAAAGCCGTGTCAGGGAAGGTTTATACCGGACATTAGGAAGCATTTCTTTACCGAGTGTGTGGTGACATATTGGAACAAGCATCGTGGAGAGGTAGTTGATGCCCAAGCATGCCACTGTTCAAGAGGCATGTGAACAATGCCATAAATACCAAGCATTGACTTTTAATCAGTACTCAATAGGTCACACAGGTGGACAAGATCATCACTGTAGGATACTTATTAGAAGTACTGCATTCCCCTTCACCTTCCCTTCCCCTCCCCTTACCCTCCCCTTCCCAATGACTCAGGTAATGATGAGACTCTTATTTGCCTGAAATGCCAGGGGGGCTTCAGCTCCAAAACCACTTTCAAGGACACAGATCACAAAGGTTACAAGTGCTAACAGGAATTTATTGGGGTTTTCTCAACCACTTTCAGAGCAGATGCCCACCAGCATGAACACCGTGCGCACGTGGAGCCAGGAGCAGGTGGATGCAAGCCTTGCTTTAGCTTGAGAAAACATCACATGAAGCCTGGCAAAGGAAAGCAAAGCCACACAAAGGCGCAGAGCCCCTGCGCCTTGTGCGGAGCCGCATGCATGATTATGGTGGTTAAGAAATATCCACCTTGGCCAGGAACAGGAAAGCAGGTAGCTGGCTGATGCACCACAAAGGCACTCTCAAGAACAAACACAAAAGCTTCAGGAATGTGGTTCTTCTCTCTTCTTTCGGTGACCAATTTTTCTCACATGACTTTTTATCTTGGCATCCAAAAAACGCCCCCCTTCCCCTCCCCAACATTCCCACCCCGAGGTTAGAATTCTTCCTTCTTGTTTTGTTTCAGCCTTGGAGAAGAAAGGACGAGCACCAGTGTCACGGATCACTTCGGATGAAGCACTCCAAGAATACGGCAGCAGGAATAGAGGCCGAGCAGCCCCTGTTGCCTGCAGAGCGACACCTGGATGAAGGAGGAGCAGGAGCGATGGCACGCAAAAGCGCAGGAGGCGCTGGAGGAGGAGGTGCGAGGTGTTTTCCAAAGTGTGACCCTTAGCGATGCCAACCCTACCTTTCTGCCTTCCAAAACTTGCTGCGCTGTGCTTCTTGGCCAGCGACGGGCAAGAGAGGCAGGGCACAAGGGGTGCCTTGGAGGGGCAAGAGCAGCAGGCAAGAACGGAGCCGAAAGGGCCCAGAGGAGCCCTGACAAGGGGCTGCGCTCGATGCTACAGAGGACAAGAAGCAAGGCCCGGGGGCCACCCTTGGGGCCCCCGCGGCACTCGAGAAAGCTTCCTCCCCCCGGATGCAGGGCACGAGGGCCACCGTCGTGGAGCAGGAGCACCAGGCACCTAGCCCAAATGGCCCAAAGGAGCCCTGGCAAGGGGCCGTGTGCTCGGTGCTGCAGAGGAAGGCAAAAAACCCCCGGAGACACTTGCTAGCCCACCGTGGGGGAAAAAAAGCCTTCCTCCCCCCAGCTGCAGGGCACGACAGGCCATCTGCGTGGAGCACGAGCAGCAGCAGGCAGTAACCTAGCCAAAAGGGACCGCAGGAGCCCTGACAGGGGGTCATGCTCAGTGCTGCAGAGGAAGGCAAAAAACCCCCGGGGACCAGGGCCAATCTGCCCCGGGGGAAAATTCCTTCCTGACCCCAGAGCTGGCGATCGGCTATTCCCTGAGCACGTCAGCAAGACCTGCCTCCTCGGCCCACAGCCTCCTCACGCCTCCCAGGAGATGCCCAAGCCCTAGTCTCCCTCAACCTGCACACATCCATCTCAGGGCCTTCGGAGAGCGGCCACGTGCCCACGGCCTCATCGACCTCGCGGGCAACGCTCCTTCCCGCGCCTGGCACGACACCGCTGGCTGCTCCAAAGCACTCCCTCTGCACTCCCTTGCAACATAGCCCTGCATCCCATTTCTTACGGCTGCTGCCCCTGGCTCTGCAGGGCATGAGGACAGAGAGCTCTGCACTGCTCCTCAAGTGCCCCTCCACAAGCCATTGCCTCGGGCTTGCCACTGCGCTGGCTGGGGCTTCTCATCTCCCGACGAGCTGGCGCCTCTGCCCTGAGGGCTCAAGCAGGATTTCCGTCCCTCACACGGGCTTTGAACGGGGCCCCGCCAACAGCTGGCCTTGCACTGAAGAACCTCCAGCAGCCTCGTCCAGCCTCACGCCTTCCTCCCTCCAAGTCATTGAAACAACTCCTCGAGGACTTCCTCTCCGATGTGCTCGGGCTGCCTGCCGGGCAGACTGGCCGCGGCACACGGGAGGATGCCCCCTTTATCCTGCCCCGGCCCATTGTGACTGCTGCGTTGCCGGGTGCTGGCGCTGTGGCACGCGGCTGACAGGGCCCCCTCCGCCCAGCAGCCTTCTACAGAAGCATAGAATCGTTTAGCCTGCAAAAGTCCTTGAAGACCTGCGAGTCCAACCGTGAACCTAACACTGACAAGGCCACCGCTAAAGCATGTCCCCAAGCACCACACCTACAGGGCTTTGAAATACCTCCAGGGATGGGGACTCCAACCACTTCCCTGGGCAGCCTCTTCCAATGCTTGACAACCCTTCTGGGGATAGGACGAGAGGAAATGGCCTCAGGCTGCCTCAGGCCAGGTTCACATTGCCTATTAGGAGACATTGCTTCACGGAAAGAGTAGTGGTCAAGCATTGGGACAGGCTGCCCAGAGAGATGGTGGAGTCACCATCCCTGGAAGTGTTCAAAAAGCGGGTACACTTGGGACATGCCTTAGTGGGCATGCTGCTCTTGGACTGATGATCTTAGAGATCCTTTCCAACCTTCAGGATTCCTAGCTTTCACTTGCATTAAAGAATAAGCCAGCCACCAAGCCAGGAAACGTGAAATTACTACTCTACCCTTAATTGGTTTAGTGGTGGCCTTGGTAGTGTGAGGTCCATGGTTGGACTGGATGATCTTCAAGGTCTTTTCCAACCTAAACGATTCTATGGGTCTATGATTTTCCCGAGGATCCAATCTAAACCTCCCCTGGCGCAACTTGAGGCCATTTCCTCCAGCGCTAGCGCTTGTTACTTGCGAGAAGAGGCCCACCCCCGTCTCGCTACAACCTCCTTCCCGGTAGTCGTAGAGAGCGATAAGGTCTCCCCTGAGCCTGCTCTTCTGCAGGCTAAGCAACCCCACTTCCCTCAGCTGCTCCTCATAGCACTTGTGCTCTCCAGCCTTCACCAGCTGCGTCGCTCTTCTGAAGGAAGGTCTGCTCTTCAGAGGAAGGCCTTTGGGCTGCTGGCCTCGAGGCAGTCCCCGTGCCCAGCGGGCGCAGGGGGCTGTCCCTGCCCTTGCTGGCCGTGCACTGGCCACACCTGAAACCCCCTGGCAATGGCCGTGGGACAAAGTTACTGAGCAGGCTATTCAGGTGCAAAGGACCTTCTTGCTTTTTCTTTCAAAGCACTAAAAGAACCCATGACAAGCAATCCGCTAGCGCATGCTTGGTAATTAAGCGGTCTGCAAAACCGCTGCAATGAGCGCAGAAAGCTGCCAGGCTATGTCTATTCAGTTCAAGAATCTCAAGGCTTTGACGCCAGCTCCCTGGGAAGAGACGGGCCCTTCACTTCCCAACACTTTCCGTGTGCAGTGCTGGAGTTATTCCTGATTTACAGGGAGAAAGCAATTTGTTCCAGCTGACAGAGTTTAGAACTGATGGAGCAAAGTGTCTGAGTAAAGATTTCCCTCTTTGGTTTGTATTTGTTTTGTGCTGACAGCATGAGAAACTCCCTGGTTATTACCTTATGCAGACTTGGATGAGTATTTATTCTGTTGGCATTGTAATTCCTTGATATAAAATTGAAAAAGATTAAAAGTACAATCGTCTCAATGGACTAATGTATTCATTATCATAGGGTATTTTGAAGACAAAACCATTGTAATAACTGTATAAGAACACAGAGACATCTAGTGTATTGCATATGGAACTAACAAATGTTGGTAATAGGTTCATCATAACTAGATGGGCTTGATTATATACTAATTTCTGCCAACTTTACAAAAAAAATGTAGAACAACTATTTTTTTATGGCTGCTGTGAAAAGATATCAAAAAAATTGTGTTATTAGATTATCACCTACAAATAAAGACTATTCAAATTGATTTGTAAAGCCCTGATGTGACTAAGTCTCTGATCCTTTCATGTTTTTAAAATGCTTCACACAGCATAAACTGTTTATACTTGAGTCCACATACATGCTGCTGTTGCTGAGAAAATAACATATTTATTTCATCATTGCATCATCTGTCTGTTTTTAAAGATAATTATCGCTGTGATTTCTGTTGGCTGCTTTGGTTTTGGTTGTTTATAGAGCATAAGCAAAACTAAACTGGGAGTGTCCATGTTTCGGTTTTGTTAAGCACTAACCATAATGTATACATCTGTCCAACACTAGGACATTATAAACAAAGATCCTTAACAATGTCAGGTTCTGTCATATAAGAGTTGTTATTCCATATGTAAAAGTTGTTAATCTTGTCTGAGCCAAGAATTCGCTGTGGCTTCCCTAAGAAAAGACACCAACAGGTCACTGGTGAGGCCACCCCTGGAGCGCTGTGTCCAGTGCTGGGCTCCCCAGGATAAAATGGAGCTACTGCAGAGAGTCCAGCAAAGGGCCACGAAGTTGATGAAGGGACCAGAGCATCTCTCATATGCGGAGAGGCTGAGAGAGCTGGGATGGTTCGGCCCGGAGAAGAGGCGGCTCGGGGGGACCTCCTCAATGTGTATAAATGCCTGAAGGGAGGGCGCACAGAGGAGGGAGCCAGGCTCTTTCCAGCGGTGCCCAGTGACAGGACCAGAGGCGATGGGCACCACTGAAACACAGGAGGTTCCCCCTGAACTTCAGGAAACACTTTTTTCCTGTGAGGGTGGCCAAGCACTGGCAGGGGTTGCCCAGGGAGGTAGTGGAGTCCTCCTCCTTGGAGATATTCAGATATTGGGACACGGTCCTGGGTGGCCCTGCCTGAGCAGGGGGGTTGGACCAGATGAACCCCGTCGGTCCCTGCCACTCTCAACCATGCTGTGATTATGCGATCTGAGTGTTCACTCCACCACACCAAAGCGGTATCGGAGTGTTAGGCTACAGCATCAGAGCTATTAGGTTTCAGCAGGATCACGGCAGTAATACGAACCAGAACAGATCAAATTCGTAACGTGTCGTGCACCAACACTGAATGCAAAAATCTCAGTGTGGAACAGGGCTCTTAAACAAAACTGGTTTACCAACTACAAAGCTCATCACTGCATACCCAATTACCTTTTTATTATCATTTTAAGAGGTTCTCAGGCATTTTGCTCACGTCCACCCAACTGCCAGAATTCCTACCCCCAGGACACCCGCTCACTCGTTCATTCGTATTTGAACAGCGAGAGAAACAAAGAATCCCAAAAGCTGAACAACTTTATTTCCCGATGGCTTCAAGAAAAACAAAACAAAAAACAAACAAACAAAAAAAACCACAGATGCTGCCAAAACCCCCTCACACAGCTTCCCACCTGCTTGCCCCCGCCTCCGCCCGTCCCCGTTTCCATCGGGGTGAAGGAAGAGCGGGCCGAAACCGGCCCAGCCCGGCGCGGCCGCAAGCCGAGGCCCGGCAGCCCTGCCCTCCACGCCCGGCGGCAGTGCCCTGGGGCTGCAGGCCGCCCTGGGGAAGGGGCGGGAAGGGGCGGGAAGGACGGCAGCCCGCAGCCCCACCGAGGAACCCCCAAAACCGCCTCGCCCGCTGCGCCCCACTCCGCGCTGACGGGAGGGGGGGGGGAGGGGCAACTGCGCATGCTCTGGGGGCGGGCAACGGCGGTTGCCCCGGGCAACGGCTGCCGCTCGCCGAGGGGGCGGGGCGCCAGGGATGCGGCTGCGCAGAGCCCGGGGGCGGGCGGTGTGGGTCACGTGAGGGAGCCGCCGCCAATAGGAGCGCAGCGAGGGCACTCGCGAGGCTTCGTTCTCTATGGCAACCGTCAGCCCGTCGTCAGCCGCCGAAGGGGCCGCCATGGTGAGTAGCGGAGCCGCCGGCGGCCGTCAGTTCTTCGGGGCGGAGGATGGATGGCGTCGCCGTCTGGCCGGTCTTGCTGCCCACTGCGGGGCAGAGCCCCGCCGAGCAGCGCTGTAGCCTCCCCAGCGTCGGCCGGCCCGCCCGGAGGCTGGGCAGGGAGGCGGCCCGGTCAAGTCCCGCCGGGGAGAGGCGGCCCCGTCGTCATGCGGGGGCTGCTCAAGGGGGCTGCTGCTGCTGCTGCTGCTGCTGCTGCTGCTGCTGCTGCTGCCGCCGCCGCCGCCGCTGCCGCCTGCCGTCCTGGGCATCCCTGCCGCCCTTCTGGGACCCTGCGGAGATTAGCGGGGCTTGGGGGGTTTGCAGGATCCGGTGCCCCGGTGGCTTAACTGCGCTTGGAGATCACGAGTGGCTTCGGCCTGTGCTTATGTATTTATTGATTAGTTTAATGTCGTCTTGTAGCTGCTCTCTGGATCGTGAGATTTCAGCACGGGTGTTGGCATATGTCTTCCTTTCTGTCTGTAATGAATAGAAACTTTTCACCTGAAAAAAACCCAGCAACAGCAAAGAGAACGTTATTTGAGCTCTTCATGTGATCTCTCATTTGCAAGAAGTGGGACTTTATGGGAGACATCAGACTTGCAACCACATTATGCGAGCTTGTTTTATTTCCTGCTGTTGCTGTTTGCTAGACTGCCTTTTAATGTCTGGGTAGTCGAGGTCTCTGCTCACATTTTCGGTATTGTTCATGCAGGTATCACAGTGTTGCATTTGCACTGAAGCTCCCCTGTGCAGTTGGATTAATAAAGACAAGGTGATAAGATTGTTTTGTCCGAGTTGCTACATTGCTGTCTCCAGCATCAGGGATACTAGCTCAGTACATTGGAGTAAATGAAACTGACTTCACCTTTGGTTGCATCAGCCCTCCAGGGACTGCAATTATAAACTCCCATTCATGCCCTGTTGTGCCTCCTTGTGACTTGTGCTACCTGCATGAGCAAGATTTACTCTAATGTAATTGGCCATGCCAGTACTCCTTCTTTTGAAATAGAGGCATACATAAAAGGGCTAGTTAGCCAGATCTAAAAATGCTTCCTTCTTAATTTGCCCTGGGAATATTTGTTCCTGGGCAATAGGCTGTTGAGAAACAAATTCAGATTCTCACTTAAGATTATGTTGGAAGTCTCAAGATTTTACATCTAAACCAACAAGGAAACGTAATGTACTTTTCTGTGTATTTTTGTTAGTACGTCTATAAAAGATGTATCATTCAGCTACATTATACATATGTGAGGTATGTAGGGATTACACATATGCAAATATGGTTGTTTTTTAACATCCTAGCTAACCTGGTAACCCTATGAAAGCAAGCACAGAAACTAGTCAGAAGGCAAGTCTTCACAATACTTATGCTCCTTTTTACTTATTTTGGTATATATTTATCTTTGTGTTTATATCCTTATCCACAGGCAGAGCTTGGCCTTAATGAGCACCACCAGAATGAAGTGATCAATTACATGCGCTTTGCTCGTTTCAAGCGTGGTCTGTGTCTCAGAACAGTGGATTCTTGTTTTCAGGACCTTAAGGACAGCAGGTACTGTGGTGGGGGGTGGTGTCTGAGCAAAAATAAAGCAAATATGCTAGCAACAATTGCAGGTTTAAATGCTTTATGGGGTGACTTTTCTCCATTTACATTTGTATGTTCTTAGTGAGGAAGAAAGACCCAATAGTTTTCCAAATGTTACAAGTCAAGTCCTTTTAAAACTAAGTTGTTCAAATTCTTAGGAATTAACATAGATATCGACAGCATGACATTGCTTTATATCTAGCTTCTGATGTCTAAATTTGATGCAAGACTGTAGTGGAAGTAATATTTGTGATCATAATGTTTCCGAGGGAAAATTTAAATACCATATGCAATTAGTAGTGCCGTGGCCATCTAATAACTACTGACAGTGGATGTTTTCAGAAGGACACTGCATTATACAAGAGTGATACCCGGGTTGTGAGGTCTCATAGCAATGCAAAATTGTTACCTTTATCATACATGACTCATCTTGACTGCTCTGTTTAGACTGGTTGAGGAGACCTTCACAGTTGATGAGGTGACAGACATGCTGGATGGACTGCGGACTGTTGTACACAGTGAAGTGGAGTCAGAGCTCATAAATACAACTTACACCAACGTTTTACTTCTGCGGCAGCTCTTTTCGCAGGCTGAGAAATGGTACCTTAAGTTACAGACAGACGTCTCCGAATTGGAGAATCGGTAACATATATTGGACTATACAGAATGCCTTTCAATAATAAGAAAACTTCAGTGTTGAATATTTGCATTCTTTTCCTAACCATAGAAGTATGTTCTTTTACTATTGTATCGATGATAGGTTAGTTTCAAGTCTTCCATCTATAAAGTAGCAAGATACACAATAATTTCAAATTTGTCAGGAAGATGTTTTTTTTTGTAATATCCTTACTTGAATTAATCAGTTAAGAGCAGGTGATAGGATTTGATTAAAAAGCCTTTGTTGTCTGAGTAGATTATATTTTAATCAAGGGTGCTAAATCTTACAGTTCTAATGCATATACCATACCATTGCATGACGTGATCTGTTGCATTTATTGTATTTGCATAGGACTTCATTCTGCACTTCTAATGAGAATCTTACATGCAGTAAAGAGCATAGCATCAGCCTGGTAAAATGTGTTTCATAGCATAGCTATTTTAGTAAATAAATGCCTCCCTTTATTTTCCTTTTCAAGAGAATTGTTGGAACAGGTTGCTGAGTTTGAAAAATCAGAATTTACGTCTTCGAGCAAGAAGGTAGAGTTTTATTTTAATCAAATCATAATCAAATGTCATGTGGAGTCATGACAGGTGTTTAAATACTTAGTATTCTTTGTGCTTAAGAGAGAAAAACAAAACAAAAACAAAACCCCCACCCTTTTTCAAAGCAATCTTTGAAAGTCTCCAAAAAGTAGCATTTTGCAGTTCAGCACCAAGGCTCACACTGAATTGCCTTGGCTGTTTCCAGATTGCAGATTCTGCACACCTGGGGCATGCCTCATAATCCTCATCCCAAAGTCAGCCAGACCAGGGATGTGTTGGAGCATCTGCTCCTGGGTTTCCTTCCCCCTGGAAACCGGGGTAAGACTGGCACGTTTGCTTGTCCCAGGGCTTTGTCCCAACACAGAGTCAAGAGCTGAGAAGATTCCACAATACAGACATGACTCTAGCTTATCTTGTATGATTATGGTTGCACCTTATTTGGTTTGTAGCATAAATATATATTTAGTTAATATATACTATATTTGAATACGTAAAATAAGAAAATTATTTTGAGCTGTGTAAATATTTTTTACTCTTACAATCACTCAAATTTTTTTTCTTTTTTCCTTACTTTTTTGTCTTTTGGTTGCTGCAGCATTGGTAGTCTTTTGTAAATTCATGTTTGCAATCCTTTTATGTCTCTGTGAAGTATTTTTGTTTAACTTCAGCTGAAAGTGAAGTATATAACTTGAGGAGCCAAGGTACCAGTAAAAAATGAACTTGAAATAAAAGGTCATTCATTTGCTTTACAAAAGAAAGCTGAACTGACTGTCAGTAGTTATTTTACAAACTAAAGGAATACTTCTCTTCTTCCTGGAAATCTGTATAATTTAATTTTTTAACCTTTATTATTTCTTTAGCCCAGTACAGATCTCATTAAACCAAAACTGGCTCCATTAAATGAAGGTGGGTCAGAGCTGCTTAACAAGGTAAGAACTTGTCTGTTCATGCAGTTGTGGTTAATGACCATTCTGCTTGTTCAACTGAACTGGATAGCTGTACAGTAATATTTGTATAATGTGCCTGTCACAATGTAGATGTCAAGGTAATATACCCCAGGATGTAAAGTAAAATGCTAATAAATTAATAAACATTGTGAAGCATCTTAAATTTGCGTTACATGCGGTTACGGTCTCTAATGTGTTGCAATATTGACCTTCCTTTTGCAAAGATATTTTGGCCTTTGTAACTATTTATTTTTCCATTTAGTGAGGTAAATTAGTAGAAACCAGTATTCAGTTTGTTCTATGCAGCTGGCTGGCTTTCCAGCAAGGAAGTAAATTAAAATATGTAGCTGGCTGAAACGATTAGGTTATCAAACATTTTCTGCATCACTTGAAGTCAATCCTATTACATTCAGTCTTTTTTCTTTTGTTAGTCGAGTAATTCCTCATAAAGAAACAGACACATAAAGAATTTGGAATTTAGGAGTTTTGAAAACGTCTGATTTCCCACTTGCTAAAGATTTTCAGAATTACAAAACACATTCTAGTATTTGATGTTATTGATAGTTTTTATTATGTATTGAACTTGTTTAGTTCAACTGAACTTTTTTAAAATGCTACACTTCTTACAATACACTTTAAAGTTATGGGCAGTCAAGAAATTTAGCAAGGAGTTGTGTTTTGTGTCTTCTAGCCTGCGTTACCAAAATGATCTGTCAAGTACAGTGTCTGAATCAAATTGTTGTTACCCATTAAGATAATTAAAGCATTCAGGAATTCAGACTTGTATTTACTTATAGATCAATGTAGTTCTCTTTCAAAAGTAATTTCAAAATCTGTTTTATAACAGTTTTTGTTGAATATGTGCATCTGATGTCTTTTTTTTTTTCTCAAGAATAATTAAAAGTTTAAATGGTGAATTTAGTCTGACTGATAAAGCATGCTTATTTCCTGTGACACAAAACATGATATGCAGTAACCTGGTATTTGCCTCTTAAACAGGAACTATGAATAAATTCTTACTTTCCTGTTGATTGAAAATACAAATGATGAGCAGCAATAAGATTTACATCTCTGAACATGCGGTTTTCTTTATCATGAATCCTGATACTAACAAGATGCTGAGCTCACTAGTCTCAGTTCAGTAAAGCATGTGCCAAATTTAAATGAATGGTCCTATATATTACGTAGAATCTGAGACTTAAATTTCCTGCTGACTGAGGCAGAAAACACAATAAATAAATGGATTACTGATTTCTTATGAAGGCCATTTTTATAAGCATTTAGAAGCTTGTTTGCCTTCCTAAGCTATGAAGCATATTTTCTTACCTGAAATATTTGGAAAATTCAAGATAGCACAAGAGTATTCACAAACTTTTTCTTGTTCATTAACCCAAAGACAGTTGCTTGCCTCCAAGAAGAAAATGAAAAATTGAAGACTAGACTCAAGACCATAGAAACACAGGTAAATTCCCTGTAACCTTTGATACTTAATGCTGTTTACATATTTTAAAAAAATCTAAATAAGAATCCCATGGTTATTATTCTCATATTTTCAATTAAAATATGTTTCTGAGGTTTTACAGTTTCAATGTATCACAGGCTACAGCTGCACTAGATGAAAAGTCCAAACTAGAGAAGTCACTGAAGGATTTACAGATGATCCAAGGAGATCAAAAGGTAAATATAGTTAAGATTTACCACCACCACCCCCGTTTAACACAACTGTTGCCTGTACATCTGAAAAGTTGGTCTGTGTGGTGTGTTTCTTTTCTGGCAAATACAAATGTTCAAATTAGTATCATCATGTTCCTGCTGGTCTGTCAGTCAACGGATAATCCAGAACGTTAGCTGATTTTATGACACTTATTTTGTGTCACATTGACTATGGTAAATTATTATCAGAAAGTATTATTCCAGGTACTATCAGGAAGTAGTATTCCAGAGTTCATATTCTCAGGGGTGATATTTGTATTAACAGATACAAATTTATTTTGGTTTGTTTCTTCCTTTTTACTAATGAAAGAATGATATCTAACCTGGTTTTTATAGCAACAGTAAACCACTAATTCTTTCAAGCATTTGTCACACTTGATATTGACACGGACAAGCCAGACTTGCTTCTCACTTCAGACTTCAAAAACCTAAATACTTACATGTAAGTGTCTAGCGTCCTATATTCTTAAACATCAGTTGAAGTTTACTACAAATGTCAATGAACATGGGTCAGACAACATAAAAAAAATGTTTGATTTTATGTAGTTCTGCCCATATCAGCATACTATCAAAAATGGTTCACTGTTTATTTTTACTACTTAACGTTCTTAATCTTTTTTGTAAATGAGGATTCAAACACGGTGAATTGCTGCTGCAGCAAAAAAACCCATAAGAAGCTAGAAGTCATGCAGGTTGACACAGATAAATCTGTTCAGGTCACCTTAGGATTTTTTTAAGTTTGTACCTTTATTTTGTCAATTTAGAATTTTCTGAATTTTGTTCATGTGTGATTGTTTCTTAAATTTAAAACATTTTGTTCAAACTTTTAACAAAAACAGAACACTTTAATCCAGTTATTTTGAGAAACTGACTTCTTAAAATTCCTGTGGTATTTACAGATTTGGAAGTGAAATTCAATATCATAAAACATTTCCACTTTAATTTTCATATTTTAATCCTGATTTCTTTTCATTTCGCTTTCTGTCTGGTTTATGGTATGTACTTGGCTTTCTTAATACACTATAATTTTATCTAGAAACTTTCAAAATCTGTATTCAATAATATTGATTTATCAGTCATGGCAATTATTTTCTTTATCTGTTTTGTTAAGCCTTAAATTATTAAAGGTTTAAAATATTAAAAGGGTTTATTAAATCCTGGATAATAGTGTTTGTAGTTTGAAAAGATTGTGTCCTGGTTTCGCCTGGGATAGAGTTATTTTTTTTTCCTAGTAGCAGGCATAGTGCTGTGGTTTGGATTTAGCAGGAGAAGAATGTTGATAACGCGCTGATGTTTTTAGTTGTTGCTGAGTACCGCTTATGCTAGTCAAGGACTTTTCAGCTTCCCATGCTCTGCCAGGTACACAAGAAACTGGGAGGGGGCACAGCCAGAATAGTTGATCCAAACTGACCAAAGGGCTATTCCATACCATATGATGTCATGCTCAGTGTAGAAACTGGGGGGGGGGGGGGGGGGGGGCGGGTTGGCCGGGGAGCAGCGATTGCTGCTCGGGAACTGTCTGGGTATCGGTCGGCAGGTGGTGAGCAATTGCATTGTGCATCACTTGCTTTGTATATTATATTATTATTATTATTATCATTATTGTATTGTTATCATTACTATTTTACTTTATTTCAATTATTAAACTGTTCTTATCTCAACCCAGGAGTGTTTCTCACTCTTACTTCTCCGATTCACTCTCCCATCCCATCGGGGTAGGGGGAGTGAGCGAGCAGCTGCGGGGTGCTTAGTTGCTGGCTGGGGCTAAACCACGACAGATTGGAATCAAATCTCATCCTACTTTTCTGGTTAAACATGAATTGGCCTCTATATCAGGGCTGCTGAGTATCTTCAGCTTTTTGCTCTCTGTAATCTGTCACTTTCTTCTCCAGCTCTTACGTTTACCGGCGTATATATGTTGTTGAAACTAGCTAGTAGATACAGTGCTGGAATGTACTACTTCACTTAATCGTTTAAAGTATTAGCTGTTTGGAGAAAATGCTAAATTTTATCTGGTTTCACTCCATATTTTCATAGGATGGGTGTCAATAAAATCATATGAACCCACTTGTTCATTAAAGGAGTAGTTTTCCATCTCTTTGGACAAATGACTGCCAAACCACAATGGTTCTTAAGGACAAACTCTTAGCTCAGCAGATTTCTACCTTTTTTTTTCTTGTAGTTTTGGGGTTTTTTTTAAATAGTTTAATACAGTTCCACACACCAAGTGTAAACCATGATTTGGGAGTAACTGCTCTGTTGGATCGGTTTAACTTGAGGATTTAGAATTTTTACATAATTGACTTATGTCACAGTGTGGAAGAAAAATCACTGTCTATACTGATGTGAAACATTATACAATGCAGTGTTTTTCAGCACTACACCTTGGACTCTGTCTCAAAATCCAAAATAAGTTTTTCTTCTGTACAGGTACTATTATTAAGTGGTTTCCTATGCTCAAATGCTGCCTTCCACAAAGAAAAAGGAGCAGAGCTTCCTTAGTTTTTGTTTTTTGTTCTTTTTAAGGTGCTGCTGGTTCAGCCTCATCCTGAGTCACTACACTTTTGAGAGTTTGAACTTGAGCTTTTAAACCTGAGAGGGTTTTGTTTTGTTTTTTTTTTAATGGAAATCCATAAAACAGTTAGGTGAATATAATGTTTTGTGACCAAGAACTGATGGCCTGAAGAGTTTGGGTTGTTTCTTCTCACAGGGAAACAGGAAAGTTGCTTCACAAGCAACTGTGGACGCTCTTTTTGTAATGCATCTGAGAACAGTGCAATATTGGTACCTGACTGATAATATGAGCCTTAACACTTTCATTCTTTCCTACCTGTATTACACTAACGGCTTTTGAAATGCCTGTGATATTTTACCTGCTTTAAAAATACATTATAGCATAGACATTCAGATCTTAAACTGTAATTTACTATTTCTGTATGTTAAATAACTTTCTGTGTTATGCTTCATCCTGTGGCTTCACCTAATTCCTAAAGAAGTGAAGTACAAGAACTTGAAATCTCAACTTGGCAGAGAAGACATTACAGCCATCTTTAAAATGCATTTATTAAGAATTTTCTTAAAGTTATAAGTTAATGCTTTAACTAATTTTTTTTTTTTTTTAGTTAAAGAACTTCTAATTTAGGCTTTACAAGAATAGAGTGAACATTATTAAACATTAAGAAGTGCACGCTTTATTGGAATTTTGCATTTGGCATGTTAAATATTTCTTCTTGCATTTGACATATTTTAAATATGCTTCTTTTGAAGACTAATGCAAACCAGGATATCACTGAACTGGAGAATAAAGTGGCAGCTTTGAAATGCCAGTTTGAGAAGACTTTGAATGACTCTACTGCAAACCAGAAATTCTTGGAAGAGAACTTGGTGACAACAAAACATGACTTGCTTAAGGTTCAGGATCAGCTATCCACAGCTGAAAAGGTTAGCATTTTATTGTAACGTAAAGATGAGATTCTTACTCATTAACTGATTAGTAATTTGACAAGCATATGCTACAGGATGCAGAGTTTACTGGGTCACACTTGTGCCAGTGTATTGCTGTTATTTCAGTGGAAAAACACATATTATATGTAAAATAGCGAAACCACAACTAACCGCATGATTATAACTAGATGAAAACTTAAAAATGGCCCATTTGTCTGCACAGAAATTTTTGAATGAAAAGTGTATTCCCAGTCTTCAGAAGACTTTTAGCCTGATTTCATTAGAAAATAAAGCTTGTGTTTCTCTGTGTCTCCCAGTAATATCGTCTGAATCTGCTAGCTGACTTCATCTAAATTTGAATGAGTTAGAGCAACTACTGTTCTGAAACTTGAGGAGGAAAAGCAAGTCATCTTTTTTTAAAAAGCATATTAGCCTGGTTTTCATAATATGTAAATAATATGCTGGTGTTGTTATTATGTAGGAACTAGAGAAGAAATTTCAGCAAACAGCTGCCTATCGCAACATGAAAGAGATTCTCATGAAGAAGAATGAGCAGATAAAGGATCTACGTAAAAAGCTTTCCAAGTAAGTGGTGCTGTTCTGTCTGTCTAAACAGGATCCTTGTTCTGGATCCAGGTTCTGCTCCCATTTTGTTTTTATAAATATGAAGCTGTCTCTAAAACAGACTATAATTTTTTCCTTAAAAAGAATTTCTGGCAGGCTGTTCCCTGATTTTTGACAAGCCAGTCCTTTTAATGGGTGCGAGGTGAATAGGACTGATGTGTGAAACAGCAGCTACTGTGTAACAAGAAATGAGAGAATTTATTATGGAGAGGATACAAAATGTTCATGGGTGTGGTAGAGAAGCCCCCAGGTGCTACACACAGAGATACAGGTGGGAGATGTACTGGATGCTTTGGTGTTATCTTATTTCTTCCACGCTTGTTTATGGGAATGAGAAGTCCACAGTATGTAAACAAGGTTAGGCCTGTATTGAGTAAAGAAACATGCACCCTAGCCATTATATTTCATAGAAGACTATAATTCTGAAAATGTCAAGTGAGCTATGGCAAAGCGGATGCCTTAGACCTATGCTGTAGGACAACAGAGGTGGAACATAAAATTTCTGTTTAAACTTCTGCCTGTATTTTGGGATTTGTGGGTAGGTTCCTGGTCATTCCCTCGTTCTGCTGTTTGGTAAAGTGGCCAATTTTAAACAGAGAAAATAGTCTAAAAAGTATATACATTTGTCTGTGCCCTAAGTCATACAGTGAGTCTTGACAGGAATGCGTCACTAGTGGGAGTAATTTATTACTTGGCATTTTCTTTAGAGAGAAAATGTCTCTTGGGTATTTTCTACTCTGGTTTTAATGATTTTTTTTTTTTTTTTTTTTTTTTTTTTAAATCCTCAGATATGAGCCAGAGGACTAAAACACCAAGAACATCTGCTCTGTCAGAAACTGCCATAGAAAGAAAATGTAGACTGGTATTATTTTTCAATAACTTCTGTTTTGAATGGTATATTTTTTGCTTCTAGTGCTTAAAATAACTTTTTATTAGTACTGATAAGATGCTGAAACTCTTATCTTCCTTATAAACCTACAATTTGTAGGTATGTTTCTGTAGTCATGTTTTTAATTGTTAACCATCAACATTCCTTGAGAAACAGCAAACAGGAGCTTACTGAAGAACTGAGGCCATTCTCTACAAAGAAAGGAGTTTATTTTTGTTAAGAAAAGGCAAAAAAAAAAAAAGAAAAAATAAGCATTAGAGTTTTTTGATGTTTCTGAGGTGGAAACTCCAGCTGTTACTTTTGTATAGTTAATGTAGCCGTGAAGTGGCATCATATGTGAAAATTGCATCAGTGGCAGTAAAAAGTAGGAGGGAAAAAAAGAACACACTGATTCTGTAATGTTATTTCACACTGGACATCTCATACCTCAGCAAAATGTGGTCAGTAACATTTTGTGAGGGGGTGTTCATTAGATAATGAGGTAAATATGCTTTATAGCAGAACCACTGAACCCTTTCAAATAAAGCTACTAATTGGAGTTATACTTTTTCACTGGAATTTATTTGAAACAAATTCGAACATCAGAATACAGATTCTGATTTTGCCAGTATTCTTAATGTTAAGATGATAATCTGAAAAAACATAGGGAAGTTGCTAATGGAGCAATTTTCTTGGGAAATAAGTTATTTTAGATGTGTTCCTCTCCTTTCTTATTGTAACCTCACCAGAAAACAGCTTACTTCTCTCAAGTCTTTTGCTTGTAATCCTCTGCCTTGCATTTATCTGGAAGCCTTTTAATAGTGCATTCTACTTGTTCACCTGTCCCTGTTCATATGTATGTTGTATTTTACTCCAAATAAACCCATTATGTTTTCAAACACTTAACCTTTAAGGATCTGGGTTTTTTATAGGAATGTTTTGTTTAGCTCTTTTTTAAATATCTCTAGAAAGGAGTGGCAGATCAGTAAAGAATCTTACTAGAAATGCGAACATGTAAATTACAGATTCATGCCCAAAGCCGCACCACATCAAACAGCTGTAAAACAGTGTACCAGTGGCAGGGCTGGGAAAAGGCTGGTGTGTGTGTATGTTACAGGAACTGGCATTTAACAGTGTTTGTCTCAGGAGCTGCTTGAACTGAAATGGATCATTTTTCCTCATTCTTTCTCAAACGGGCAAAGCTGTTAAAATTGCTCAAGCGGTGATGCCCCAGTCAAATCTGCCATACATTTGCAGTCTGTAAGTTCTTTCGTTGTCCTTTTTTCCTCCACTGGTTAAGCAAGATTGGTTGGGATAAAGTCCTGTGTCTGTAGTGTGATATCATTGCTGTAGCACAGTAGTAAGGCTTTATGGGGTGACATACTCCTCATGCAGTGTCAGTTAAATTCATGAAAGGTATTATTTTGCCCCTTGTACAGTCACTGAAATGTTAAGTTAATAGGGATATACCAAAGAGCTTTCTGGCCTGTGTTTGCTGAGAGCAATTACGTTGACATCAACAGGAGTACTTGTCTGGGTGAATATTGTGGTTTTCTTTCTAATGAAACTCATTTTAATGAGATCAGTTACTATTTCTAAAATGGCAGGTAAAGGGTGAAGAAAGGCAGAGAAGAATCTCATGACTTCTGCTGTTTTTCTCTTTTCTGATAAATCTTTTGGCTTTTGACTTAGCTGGTATATTGTCTCTGTGATAGGCCTTCGTTAGCTGCTTAGAGACCATTTCAACAAGAAAGTACACTCTCAGCTTCAGAATATGGATAGGTCTCAATGAAATAAATTGGTTGTAGGCAAGCGTGGTTACAGACCTTGTTATCTCCTCAAATGAGTAAGGCAGATCTTGTAGAGAACTGTGCAGTGCAAAATGGAACACTGACTTTGATTACCTGCCTTGCAGATTGCCAGTGTAGTGTGTATGAGATCAGTGTGATGCTGTCATTGGCTTGTGTTGCACAATGGCTAAGGTAAAGGTCTTGTGTGGAGCCCTTGAGGAAAAATACATCATCTGTCAAAGATGATGTACCTGTCAAAGAAGACCTGGAGCATTATACAGTAGCAATTCTCTTTTTGTTGAGATAGGTACAATATTTTGAAGATGGAGATGACATCTGAACCTCTCCTGATTGAGTCTGATGTTTCTAAAACTTCACTTCTTTCCCTGAAGAGTAAATTCTAATACTGCCTTTACCAGCCTTTGTTTTTCCGAAGTTCATTATACTGCTCAAATAGACATCATCCATTTTTTCCACTTCAGCTGTTAATTCCTTAGTTATGCCTGAAAGGAATGTTTAAAAAGAAAGTTTCTCTATAACTGACTGACCTCCAGGAATCAAATCTCTTTCAAGCTGGGTGGGGTTTTTTTGCTTGCAAACTGAAGCATATTTTCTATGGGAATGAAATCTAGGCAGCTCAGCTTCACTAGTATTGACTCTGACAGCTAACAAACAACCCCATGCTGTAACTGTGACTTGAATTCAGCAGTTGGTCATTAATAAATGAGCCAGCAGCGCTGCATGCTACCTTCTTGGTGAGACAGTATATTACCTGGTGTTCTGTAACTGTTCATAAAATGCTCCTTAATCTGTTTTTCTCTTGTGCATAATAGCCTTTTTTTTATGTCCTAAGATGAACACTAATATATAACACTTAAACTGCAAGTGCTGCTCTTTCTTTGATAGACCAGGTGCAATTTGGACATTTCCCACATAGCTTGCTTTTGGGAAACTCACGGTCATCTGCCAGGCACCTGGATTTCAATCCAGCTAAAAAGTTCTTAAGATTCCCCAGTTTGATTTCCCTCTTCTAGCATTATCAAGGACTGCTCTTGGCTTCTGCATGATACCAAATGCTGTCAGACCACAGTCAAATGATTCTTACAGCCTCAGGAAACAAACATGAATCATCTTGGGGTGTCACATGGCTGAATGGATCAAGCTTAAAAAGTTTGAGCCATTCTAGGAGGTCAGGCCTTTTAAAACACATTAAAAAACAATTTAATGTAATTTGAAGGTAAGTTTGTATGTAAGCAGGTAAGAATTGTTATCGTAATTATTATTGTAAATGTTTCTAACTGGCTTTGAGCAGAGAATGTGCCCACGGGAGTTGCCCTATGACTTAATTTTGACAATGTCCCAGTGAAAGCACTGTTCAGGATTCCTGCCCTGCTCTGGCTGCCGACAGAACTCTTCCTGAAGGCACCTAGATCTGCCCTCCTTATCAGTCTCCTATCAGGCATACCCTCAAACATTAGGCAGCCTATTTGGAGTCAACTCTTCTCCAAATAAAGGTGGGTAGATACATGTCATTCTGTTTCAGCAGTCTTAATATCTAGAGACTTTGGGGGGTTTATTATTTTTTAATTACTATTTTTAGGAACCTGTTAATGTAGTGTCTTGGAGTGTCCGTTTTAAGTAATGGTGATGCTGAGTGGTTGGTGCAGGACTCTGACAGGGCGGCTCACGACTGACAGCTGCTGGTGAGCAAGAGAGCTGCATGGAGACCTCCCCAAACTGCAGGCAGGCTTTGACAGGGAGAAGGCATGAACTGGCAGAAGACAAGCAGAAGAACTGTTTGAATAGCCCAGGTATCCTTTTGATTTTAGTGAGGTGCCAGTTTGTGGCTCTTTTGTTTTACACAGGCCAGTTCTGAGGTCTGGGTGATTTGGGTGCAATTCTGTGAATCAGAACTGTGTTGAGTGCACCTTTATGGAGGGAGCACCCTAAAAAACCCCACAGTTAGAAGATGGATAGAGCTGTGGTGCTAAAGAAAAGCAAGGAAAATAGAGGGACCTTTCTGAGGCATGCTTTTCTTGGGAGACTGAGGTAACGCAGAACAGTTTTAAGGGTGATTAAGGCGCTATATATGACTTCAGGATACAGACCTCAAGGACATCATTTACAGTTTGGAACTAAGCAGCAAGTAGCAGGGATCAGCTGGAAGGAATAACTGCAATCCTAATAACTGCTTAGAGGAGTAACTGTAGTCTCCAATTACATGTAGAGCAATCACCCAACAGTTGTCATGGCCTATGAGTTGTCAAAGATCTGGAAATCCAGCTGGATTCTTTCTTTCTCCTAAAGTAAGGAAACGTGGAGCTTAGAATAGCAACTGTGAACAGTGAATCCAAACTGAAAAAACATATGTGGGAGCTGCTACACTCTTGGCTGTATATCTGCTTCCCTTGATAGCATCACTAAACATTTGCAGAGGCTGTAGAGACCTTTCCATCACTTCCCTTTGATAATCATTTACTGTGCTAACAGCCAGCATGTTTCCATTGGAAGGGAGTGCCTCCAGGAATGGCGGATACTAAACACTAGAGCTGGCCCCTGCTGACATTTTGTCCTCCTCCCACATACCTGGTTCATCAAGGAAAACCCAGAGGGTTTATTTTTAAATCTGGGGGTTGTAGTCCTACATGTTGGATGTAGCATAATAAAGTCCAGGCTACCTGGTGGAATTATCTTAAGAGCTGTCAATACCAGACTTCTTCCACTGCAGCTTATTATTCCTTCCTCCCTTGTTTCTGTCTCTTTTGGCAGCAGATCTGTTAAGCTTCTCTCCCACCCTCAAATCACGGTCCCCCACCTGTTGCTAGGACTGCAGACTCCCTTTTTGTTTGCATTTCAAGTAGCTGGGAGAAGTGCTTGGCTTCTTAACTGTACTTGGAGTCAAGAGACACAAGCCCAGGATTTTCAGTCGGTACCTTCACCTGAGTACTTCCAGTTTTGCTTCAGTGAGAAATAGGATTCTCTCCTTTGTGTACCAGCTTCTGATTAGGTTTACGTAGGGCAGTTCTCATGCTGTCCCATCAGTCCCTGGCCTGTTGTGGAGATGAACCCCTACCCTTTTTCACCCACTTCCCCCAAACCCCACACTCTCAAATTTGTTAGGTACTGGGGGGGGGAGATTTCTTTCTAATCCTCCTTTAACATGAGCAGTGAAATGATCAAAAGTTCTTGCATGTGTCTATTAGAGGCTTATCTTTGTCCCTGAAGAAAAACCCAAGTCCTCCCCCAACCCGAATGAAGGAAGTTCAAAGGAGATAAAATCTTGAATAGCATCAGAAATAGCATACTGATTGTCTGACGTGTGTATGGAAAGTCCCACAGCAAGAATTCCTGTGTGTTACCTGTTTAAATACCTTTAAATATATTTAAAGCCTGTCTCTCAAGGAGCCACTGGATGACAGGCACTTTGCTGGTGTCTATGTACATGACCACCTTTTAAAAAAAAAAAAAAAAAAAAAAACATAGTAGTTTGTGATCCGAGCCGCTTATGAGACTGACATTTGTAAGAGAGGTGAGGATTTATTTCATTGCATCTGAACTTCCTGATCTGACCACACTTCTCTGCCTGCATGGTCTCCCCAGTCCATTAGTAAACTAGTTTGAAGTGTAATGGGAAGGAGGTACAGAGCCAAGGAAATATTTAACTTGATTATGCTCATCAGTAGCAGTAATCTATTCACACAGAAGCATCCCAAGTGCTAGTGTTATTTTTTAAGGCTGTCCTGCCTGCGAGTTATTAAATGCTGTACATTATTTATAAGCATCATTTGTAAGAAACCCCACAGGCAGTGACAGACATTTAACTTTTTAATAACTTGCAAAAGTGTTGGCAATGTGGGCCAGTTAACGTATCTGTAGCTTCTCAGTGTGTGTCCTTCAGTTTATGGATCTAAAATTACCCTGGGATTTTCCTTCCAGCAGAATTCAGGGTTACTTGTGAGACATTTCCAGGACTAGCTGTATGTTGCATTTCTGCAGGCAAGACAAGAACTGCAAGGACGTTGCAGAAGAGCCGTGAGCTCCCTCAAAACTGTACTCTGGGAGGGTCTGGCAAACCCTGATGTTGTCCAGTTACAACCTCCATTTCCAGCAGCACTAAAACATGCCGTGACGAATGGATTCACTTACAGGAGATGCATAAAACTCTTTCAGTCACCTTTTCTGGTATGCAAAAAAGTGGCATCGCACTTTGTGACTTTGCTACTACAGGTGGCTGGTCAGCAAGTCCACCAGAGTGGTTCTGCTGGTCTCAACAACACTGCACGACATGCTCTGCAGTTTGGGCTCGTGTCCAAAGGCCCCATGGTAGGGGTTCTCGCCCGTACCCGCAGCTGGATGCCTTGGGCCTGCCAGTAACTGATGGGATGCTGGAACAGCACACACAGCGCTGGCAGGGAGCAAGTTGCTGGCGCTGGAGGAATGAGAGTAGTAGCAGTTGAGCAGGTCTTATTTGTAAAATGGACCTGAAAGGTGCCCAGTCCTGGCGTGGAAAAAAACCCCACGTTTAGACAGAGGAAGGAAGCTGAGTCCGCGCTTGTTCAGCCCCTTTTTAGTGGTACAGGCGCTGCCGGTAGCCTCCTTCACTGGGAGACCTGTCTGAAGTGGTTGAGCTCAAAGTGTACCTTGGCAAGGGCCCAAGCACACAGGGTTCATGTTCAAACCTGGCATCTCGGTGTGTGCTCAGATGACCCAAAGGCCTCCTAGGTCCTCCTGCCTCCACAACGGGCCACTGACACCTTTTCCCAGTGGCCATCGTATATACTTGGTCCCTGCTGCTTAAAAATATTTTAAAACACCAACACCTGAGAAAAGTTCATCTGCAGCAGTGGGGTTTGAGGATGAAGGTAAGTGAAAAGGGACTGGGCTATTTTGCACTCTTACACACACAGAGAGCATGTAGAGGGAGGGCAGTATTCCCAGAGGGACAAACTTGAGTGTTGTACTCAAGGCTGCAGGAGGCTGCGGACCTGCATGGCTGGTAGGAACTGTTTCAAGGCCACTTTTGGAACTGGGGAGTGTGCTGGACTGGTTGGGGTGAGTACCAGGGTGCAAGTGACAGGATGTCCAAGGACCCATTTAGGGCAAGGGAATAAAAGCCAGCACTGACAGCCACTAAGCCCAGTCCTAATGGTCTGGGAACCCCTTCCCTGTCCTGTCAAATCCAAGCTGGTGCCTCACACACACAAATGCCGCTCCCAGGGAAGAGAACCCTGTTGGGAAGGAGTTTCCCATCTCCAAAACCAAGCTGTGGTCCCAGTGTTACTTCCTCCCTGTGTCAAGGCGGTATGTGAGCCGATAAAAATCCCTGGGCTCACATCCTTCCCAGAAATGCCAGTCAAAACTCAAGCAGCTATTCACCCAAAGTACCAATTTTATAGTTCTGTGTGTGTCTATAATCTATTTACCAGCATTCCTACTTCAGTATGTGCCTGTTAATAAGATTAGTAATTAAAAAGCTTGATAGGAATTGGCAAGCATAGCTCCTCCACCTTTCCCTCCCCTCCAAACGGGGCTGGCGTGGAGTCTGAGGCAGGGCTGGCAGAGTACCTGAAGGAGTGAAGGCAGGAAGGTTCTGCTGAAACCTCTGCCTGCAAGTAGGCAATGGAGAAATCCCGGCCGCTATGGGACAATCCCCTGCAGTTTGTTTTCGCCTGCATTTCCTATGCTGTGGGGTTGGGAAATGTGTGGAGGTTTCCGTACTTATGTCAGATGTATGGCGGAGGTAAGTGTGGCTTACGTTTCTTGCTTCCCTTGAAGAGGAGTGTGGCAAGCTTTAAATCCAAAAGTATGTTGACCATGCTGACGCCCTGGCCACCCAGCAGGGTCCGGGGCAGAGCAGGAGGTCAGGCATTTTTTTTTTTTCTGTGCAATCTTTTCTATTGCTGCTTTATTTTACGTATTCTTTAGCATAAGGCTTTCACCTGACAGCTGCCACAATACAGCAGCTTTCGTTTCCTAGAAGTACAGTGAAACAGTGGGAAGGCCCATGTTTTGTAAAAAGGATGGTGGCAGAGTGAGAGGTGTAGGTCCACATGGTATGTATTACTTTCTTGCCCCATTGAACCGCTCTGAAGGCATCAGAAACTGGTTCAGTTCCTTGTTAGTTCACTTGGAACATTTTGAGAAAGGGAAATGCTTATGCTGATTTAATTTAAGGATCAGCTGTATCATTTCAAGTTGCTGTCATTAATGTGTTGTCTCTTACACAAAGCCTTATTTTAGGAGGTGATAACTTGGCTGCAAATCTGCCTTGAAGTTGGCTGAAACTCCTTAATCAAGAGGAGTTCAACAGCTAAAGCCTCCCGGGAAGCTTTGAAAACAGGGAATGAATTGGTTTGGGCTCAAAAAGAAAAAAACCTCTTTGAAAGTTTATCACTCTCCTAGGTCCAAACTGGAGAAAGATGATGTCTATATCATATACCAGCCACAGATGTTCTTCCTTAGAAATCAAAAGTCAGTTAATTAGATTAATTAAAAAACAACACTAATAACCTCTTCTACTATACAGCTACCACTGGTTAATGACCACGTTTTGAAGAATCCTTATAAAGACCCTCTCTTTATAAGACATCCCAGTTTTATACTGCTTCTTGCACTGCACCTGTTCTTGTAGTGTTGGACCCATCTCAGTTGTGCGTTGTGACATGATGAACATCCTGCCTCATTTGCTTCTGGTCTGCTTCCGCCTTTTCTTCCGCTCAGGAAGAAACACACTGAGATGTTTAAGTGCTTTTTTGCTTGTTTTGTGCTTGTTCTGTTGGCTCGTAGCTTGCTTTTAAATGCACGTGTGGTGGTAGGAGTTAGTTCATGCTGGTTGTTAAAAAGCCGTCTCAGTGCTGGGATGGCATCAGAGCTGCTCTGTGGGATCAGCTCAGAAAAATCCAGATAATTCACTGGGTGAAACTACAGCAGAAACCAGATGCTGCAGTGGCTGAAGCTTTCTTAGATGTTTCAGATAGCAGAAGTGATAGACGTGCAGCAATTCTGGGTGTATCCACGGGTGCTTTTGAGGGTAAGAGCTTTATGTCTGACATTGAACTCTAGCACAAAGCTTAAAATGCAAGTGTTTCCGTACGCAATTAAACTGCCCGTGATTAGTTCGCTACCAGCCTATCTTGGTGGATGTCCTGAAGGACAGCAAAACTCAGACACTGGGGTGTTCGCGTTGTTTATCTTCTTCTTATCAGTCATCAGTAGTCTAGTAAAAATTCTCTGAAATGTAACCAAAACTGGAACAGTTGATTAACCAGAAAAAAGAAGATTCAATAAACCCAAGTATCTTCTGAAAAGCATGTTTTTATGAGAGTAGTTTCTCCACTACTTTTGTCCTCCCTGGTTAAATTTCTCAGGGGAGAGGCAGCTCTCCCTACTGTGAAACTGAAACTCCCGAGGGCAGGCTTTGCTTTTCTTGTTTTTCACTGCCCTCTTAAAAAGGATTCGGTGGCTTTCCAGGGGTCTGCAAAACCCATGCAGACAAAACATCGTTTCAGGAACTTAAAAGCTGGATATGCCAGGCACTGGGCTTAGGGGGGACACCAGCAACTGCTTGTTTGTCACCTTCCTTGTAGAAAAGCACAGAGCCAGTCCCTGTCCCGCCCAGCAGAGCAATAGAGCCCTTACTGCTGATGATACTCATAAACAGGGTATTTGCAGACTTTACAACCCCCTGCCTTCCTCTTCATCAGCATATTGCCTCGAGAGCTTGACCCGAACAGAGCGAGGGGGATGCAAACCTTGTAGGTGCAGTTGGTCTGTCCGTAAGCAGCAGGCTGAGCCGGGCTGAAATGTCGCTGGGATGGGTTTACAGCAGGGCGGGCGCTCAGCAGCACCCAGCCCTGAGCGAGGAGGCCCCCGGGTGCCAGGCAGGGTGCTGAGCAGAGGCGAGGGGCCGAGCCCGGTGCCTCGACCAGACCCGGGGCACACTCCACCCGTTGTGCCAACTGCAGGGGTCTGGTCTGGGGGCTGGTTTTTGCAGGTGGTTGGCACCGTAGGGAGCAGCGCCGGGTGTAAATGAGCAGGGAGGTCAGCGGAGCTGTGCTGGTTCACGGCGGGTAAGGAGCTGGTTCATACAGCTGCCCCGAGTCACTTCTATGAGGCATTTTGGTTGCACCCTTTAGGAAAAGTAGCATCACGAGCAAGATCAGGTTGCAAACAGGGTGCAGAGCAAGGGGCAGGGGGCTCAGCCCCAGCACCCCCAGCCGCGGGGGGACATTGGGGTGAAGAGCAAGCCTGGAGGCACTCCTCCTTACAAGGTGTCAAAGCCAAACATGTGGCAACGCTGCTGGGAGGGCGGAAAAGCCTTCGCAAAGGGCCTGACGCTGGATTCCCCCGTGGTACGTGGCAAAACTCCCCTCGGCGGCTGCTGGGGCAGCTCGCACCCCACCAGGACAGAGTGGCTGCAGGAGCTCTTAAACCTCCGACAGCTCCCTTGCGGCATAGGAAGTTATCTAACAGACTAACAAAGGGGTTGTTAATAACGATAGAGCCGGGAGGTGGGAAATTAATTCCCAGAATAAACCGGATTATTGCTCCGTGTTTATTTCCAGTTCTTTGCCTCAGTTGCTGCCCGGAGTTCATTCCTCTGCAGTGCTGCACCGAGCCCATTGCGAGGAATGTTAATGCTGCAGATTAAATCCTAAATAAGAGATATTTACGTAAATATTTTTGGCTTGCTGTAAAAAGGGAAGCAGGAAAGCCTTTGTGAAAATCCAGTCTTTGACTCAGTCAGCAGCTCTTTCTAAAGCAAGCCCCAAGTCGAGGACAAGGATTTTTTTTTTTTTTCCCCAGCAGAAATTTAAGCCGAAGCGCATCCCAGTTGCTGGGTGGGAAGGTCCTTTCCCCTCCCTTGCCACCTGCCGACCCATTTCTGCCATTCCTCTTCTGCAGGAACATCCCTGCGGCTCTCCGTGCCAGGGAAGCGGGGACGAGCCGATTTGGGGGAGGGGGAGGCCATGTGCCTCTGTCCCAGGGTCTGCTCCCACAGGTGGGACCCCAGAGGAAAAGCCTTCACCCCTTTGCTGGCATTTGCGGGCTCAGCATGGGTTTTGGGGGGAGTTTTCTGTAGTTTGGGGTTTTTTTTTAAGCCAGGCCAAACTTCAGTACATTACTTCAAACTCTATTCAACGCAGATGTTGCTGTTACTTTTTCATCGAGCGCTTCAGCTCTGCTGCAGACTGCCGCCCATGAAGTAAATCTTTCCCTCGTCCTCTTTCTCTCATTATCTTTTACAAGGTTTGGCTGGCGGTTAGTTACCCTTTAACAGCCCCAGCCCCGAACATTGCTCAAACCACCCGCAAAGCACCTGAGCAGCCCCGCTGCGACAGGGTGGCAACCGGCACATTTTAACAGCAGAAACCCCAGCGCTGCCAAGTGCCTGTGGAAAATTCCTCACACCCGGGTGCTCAGTGCCCACCGGCATCTGGGATGCCACCTGAAAACCCACGAGACGTCTCTCAGGGTTGGGCCGTGCCCTCAATACACAAAGCGCCTGGACAGGACCCAGCTCCAGCCACCTCCTGGGACACTAACGGGGCAATTTGACCACAAATAGGGCAACCTGGTGTTTATGACGCTGCTGATCTGCTGAAGGCCATCTGTTGGTTTTTTTGGGTTTTGTTTTTTTTTTTTTTTTTCTTGCAGGTGGCTTTTTGATCCCATATTTTATCATGCTGATCGCCGAGGGGATGCCGCTGCTCTACCTGGAGCTGGCTGTGGGCCAGCGCATGCGTCGGGGCAGCATCGGCGCCTGGAAAATAATAAGTCCCTACCTCTGCGGTGTCGGTATGTTCTCAGTTTGGAACTTTATTTTTTTAAGCGCCCCGGGGAAGACGGATGATTTTGAATGGAGAGCTTTATCTTTCAGAGCAGAAACCAGGCAGGAGCTGGGGTTTTACTGGGTCTCACCAGGCGGAGCAAAGCTGTTATCCAGAGGCCCCACGGCACGCATTTACCCCGTCCCTTGCAGGGCATTGGGGTCAGACCCTGGCTCGCTGTACCGGGTCCCCAGCCGTGGAGGTGTGAGTCCCCCTGCCCTCAGGCAGACTGCCAAAAATCACAGCACTTAACCCCGTCCCTGGGGCTGCCTGCACTGGGCTTTGACCCCAAGCGCATCATCCCGATAAGCTCAACACTGAGTGATAAATGGTGTCTTAATTTCCTACTGTGTCTGCCTACCACTGTCCGCTCTCAGCTACGTTATTATGTTCTTAAATTACCCCAATAGCCCAAACGATCGCTAATTTGCTTACATGCACATTTTGTGTTTAACAATACATTGAATATTCACCTTCCGAGGGGCTAAAGTATAAAATCCAGTGCAGGATAGCCCTGATGGGAGGGGAAGGAGGGTGTAGCAGCAGGGGCATGCCCTGTGCACAGGGCTGTGCAGAGGCAAACACACGCCTTGTGCCGGCTGCTGTGCCCCCCCCCCCGGGGGCGTGATGGGGCCCTGCGCATTTCGGGGTTTCACGGCTGACCAAGCGCCTCCCTCCATGTCCGCAGGCATCGCCAGCGTCGTCGTCTCCTTCTTCCTCTCCATGTACTACAACGTGATAAACGCCTGGGCCTTCTGGTACCTCTTCCACTCCTTCCAGGTGTGCGGGCGCCCGGCGGCGCGGCTCGGCCCCCGCCACGGCCGCGGAGGGTCATGGTGGCTTTGCTTTGGTGCTGGACATTGCCCAGCACCATCATCAGCTGGGGGCGGGGGGGAGCAAAAGCTCTAGAAACGCTCCCAGGGGTTTTGTGGGAGGGAAGAAAATGAGGCAGTGGTGTCCCTCTCTGGGGGGTCCCCAAGGGCATCGGGGTGTCTTCTCCACAAAACGCAGGTCGAGGCCAGCCCCGTGATGCCTTGCTTGCCTGAGTGGCCACAGTGTCCTGCACCCTGGGGTGGGTCTGCCTGAAGGCAGAGGAGATGGTCGGCCCTGGGGGAGAAGATCGGGAGGGTCATCCCCAGGGGAGAGGGTCAGAGAGGCTCAGTCCTCAGGGAGAGGGTGATGCCCAGGGAAGAAAGGCAGAGAGGGTCTGTCCGTGGGGAGAGGGTCAGAAAGGCTCATCCCCAGGGGAGAGGCTCGGAGAGGCTCAGTCCCTGGGGAGATGGGCGTCCCCAGGGATATGGCCAGAGAGGGTCAGTCCTCAGGGAGATGGTCAGGACCAAGGGAGAGGGTCATCCCCAGGGGAGATGGTCAGGACCAAGGGAGAGGGTTGGCCCCAGGGGAGATGGTCAGGACCAAGGGAGAGGGTCATCCCCAGGGGAGAGGGTCAGGAGCAAGGGAGAGGGTCGGCCCCAGGGGAGACGGTCAGGACCAAGGGAGAGGGTGATCCCCAGGGGAGACGGTCAGGACCGAGGGAGAGGGTGATCCCCAGGGGAGAGGGTCAGGAGCAAGGGAGAGGGTCGGCCCCAGGGGAGACGGTCAGGACCGAGGGAGAGGGTTGGCTTCAGGGGAGACAGTCAGGACCAAGGGAGAGGGTCAGCCCCAGGGGAGACGGTCAGGACCAAGGGAGAGGGTGATCCCCAGGCAGCACAATGCGGGGACAGCAAGCCCTGGACAGAAAGCCACCCTCACCTTCACCCCGCCCCGGCTCTCCCCACCATGTTGACGGTGGGTCCTTGCCCCGCGTCCCTCCCCTCCCTCACAGGACCCCCTGCCGTGGGCCACCTGCCCCCTGAACACTAACCGCACCGGCTACGAGGAGGAGTGCGAGAAGACATCGTCCACCCAGTACTTCTGGTACCGGCAGACCCTGAACATCTCGCCCTCGCTGGAGGCCAGCGGCAGCGTGCAGTGGGAGCAGGCGCTCTGCCTGACGCTGGCCTGGCTGGTGGTCTACCTCTGCATCCTCCGTGGCACCGAGTCCACCGGCAAGGTGAGAGGCGGGCGCAGCCCTGCCGAGCCCCAGCAGGACGTGGGGAGGTTAAACGAGCGCCAAAAAGGCAGCGGCCATGGCTGTTGTTACTTGGGGTTATGGCATCTCCGCGGGAGCAGCCGGCCCTGCTGCCTCTGCCGGCCTGTTAAGTTGCAACTGAAGAAGGCTCAACCAAAACACTGAGTGATATTTAAAAAAAAAAACAACAACCAAAACCCAGAAAAGTCCTTTAAATACAGGCACCTCTGCTGCAAAACCAGCTGCCAGGCTGCTGGCCCTGCGGAAAGCCGCCTGCCACAGCAGAGCCTGTCAGGAGACGTCTGTTCCTCGGTCTTTGCAAGAAAAAAAAGACGTCTACCGGGCATTTTTGCTCACTTTTTATTCACAGCAGAAGTTATGAGGAAGCGGGAGGAAAAAAAAAGCAATGTCCCAGCTGAGCCTGCACTAAGAAGCAAGCTGAGGGCTGTAATCCCCAAATCGTATTAGCCAAACGCAGAAAGCCAAGAGACCATAAACCAAGAATAACCTCTTAAACTTGCTGCAGCTGGCTTTGTGGGCAGCAAAGAAACAACTAAATAGCCAAGGCATATTGAAGGTGCATCGTGAAGGCAGGGTCTCGTCAGGGGGAGTGCAGGGGGCTTCCCCTGCATCCCCTGTGCGTTGGAAGCCGGCTGTCCCGCTGCGGAGGGTGAAGCTGCTGCATTTCTAGGTGTGTGACAAGGAAAGGCAGACGCCCACTGGCAGCGCAGGCAGGTGAAAATCAGAGGACTATTTGGCAATTGCCCACCAGCTTCTCTTCCCAAGAGCTTGGGAAGGCATTTTTTTTGTTAGTTTTTGTGTAAGTTTCTGGGTGAACCATTGGGGTACCCCCCCCCCCTTTTTTTTTTTTTTTTTTTTTTTGCACTTGGCTCTTTCCAACATGGAGATTAAACATTTAGATTCCAACTCAGGCGTTTGCTCAAAAGCTCATGGAAGACAACTGAAAGATTTAATTCCCTCCATCCCCCATCTGGGTTACATTAAGTTAAAGTCTTTTTCACATCTGAATTAAAATATTTTCAGTCAAGTTTGATTTTTGAGCTTTTATGAGGTCTGCTCACCTCCCTCCTAGAGCAGAGGGTAGATGCCCTTTGCCTAATGCGTTCCTGACAGATGGTTGCAAACGGGTGTTACTCCAGTAAATGGTGCTGAACTGAGTTTGTAAATGCTGCAAATATTTTAAATGTCATTCTTATTTTTCCAGTCAGAGAGAAGACTGGTGGGAGCATTAGCACAGGGTTTTTCATTAATAAAAACTTGTTTCCCTAAAACCTAAATCTGAAGTCAGATTTATCTGAAAATATTTGTTTAGAGTTTAATACAAGGTAACAAATACTTTACATAAAGCATTTCTGTTATTGTAACTGAGAAAGAGCTGACTATTAGAGCCAGTCTTGTGTATTCCTTAGACTAAGGTATTTCCCCTCCTTCCTCCAGGTGGTCTACGTAACAGCCTCTTTGCCATACTGTGTTCTCATCATATACCTCATCAGAGGATTAACACTTCATGGAGCTGTGAACGGGCTCGTCTACATGTTCACACCAAAGGTACAGAAAAATTGTACTGAACTTTTCACAAAATGTTATTAGTTACTAAACGTGTAGGTTTTTAAAAGGTGGTGACACTCCTTTTCCTTATACTGAATTTTGTGCAGCAGTAGGTCAGGTCAGGCAGCTGGAAAACTTGGCTGGGAGCAGCTGGAGACTGTTTTGCCATGGTGTCTGCCCATAAGCTGCTTGCTTTCTCCTGTAGAAAAAGACCTGCCCATTAACATCACCCATAGTGTATTGCTTCCAGACTGAGCAGTAACCCTGCCTAAAACCCACCCCTGAGCTAAAACAGCTGTGCAAAGGGGCCCATCCCCATCCCCGCAGGCTGGAAGGGGCAGTGCTGGCGATCCATGCGCAGCTTCACGCTCCTGCTCTCCCCGTCCGGTTTTGCAGCTGGAGCAGCTGTCGAACCCCAAGACATGGATCAGCGCTGCCACGCAGATCTTCTTCTCCCTGGGCCTGGGCTTTGGCAGCCTCATTGCATTCGCCAGCTACAACGAGCCCAGCAACAACTGCGAGAGGCACGCCATCATCGTCTCGCTGATCAACAGCACCACGTCCATATTTGCCAGCATCGTGACTTTCTCCATCTACGGCTTCAAGGCGACGTTTAACTACGAAAGCTGTGTAAACAAGTAAGAGGCTGGTATTTCACGTGTTTGCCACTGCAAGCCATTCTGGGGAAGATAAGGGGGGGAGGTAAATATATAACAGCACACGGTGCTGCCAGCGCTGCCCCGAGCCCAGCCCCGATACTGCTCTACTGAAGCTAATGGCACGACTTAAAGCGATGAAGGCTGAGATGAAAGGTCAGAGCTGGCGTGCCTTTTGACACCTGGGTGCCGCTTCCAGGCACGGGCTGGGTCAAGTGGATGAGTTTGCCTGGGCGAGTCATAGCAGCACTTTCCCCTGCACCCCAGTCCCAGCACATGCTTTGCAGGGAGAGGGGGGCTGGTTAATAAAATGCAATGATGCTCAGATCCCCCCCTGCTTGAGGCTAAGCCCTGTGCCAGGAGCTCGGCCTCCTCGGTGGTGATGCTCTGGAGGTGCCCCGCAGCCTGCAGGATCATGCCGCGAGGCAGCAAGCTCGCATGCGGTCCCTGGCGCAGGGCCCGCAGCAGTTACACTTTTACTCGTATTTTTACAGCTTTCAGTCTAGCTGCTGATCAGAGAGGAAACCAAGCTGCTAGCCCCTGCTCCTTGCCAAACGGCTTGTTAAATTGGTGGGGTGTGGGTGTGGGACTGGAGGGCAAAGGGGAAGAGGCGCCAGCTGGCGCTGGCCGGCATCCAAAATACCTGCTGGCTCCCTCCCAGGTGCCCGAGAGTGGCAGCCCAGGCGCAGGAGCTGCTCCCTCCGAAGCAGAGACGAGCACGAGGCTGCCAGCATCCCAACACGGTGCTGGAAGTGCCGCGGCTGCAGCTCCCACTTGGGGAGACCGGAGCCCTGGGGCTGGCAGAACAGCCCTGCGTGGGGGCCGATGGAGAAGGGGATGGGGTATAAAACCGGCATTGGTTTTACACCTTGGCCTGAAAGACATTCAGTTCCAGTAATCTTTCCCAGGGTGATCCTGCTGCTGCTGAACGCTTTTGACCTGGAGGAAGGCTCTTTAACAGCAGACAACCTGAACGAGATGAAAGACTACCTCATGGCCACCCACCCGCAGGAATACGCGCAATTATTGCCACAGCTTAAAAACTGCAGCTTGGAAGCTGAACTAGATACGGTGAGTTGCCGCTTTGCGCTGGTGCCTGGGCTTCACTTGTGCCTTTCCTCCCAGCGAGCCCCGGGCAGCCCCCCCAGCCCCACACGGGCACATCCGCACCCCCAGGAGCCGCCTGGCCGGGGGCTGCAGTGGGGCTCATTTCTGCACCTCGGGATGGGGCAGGGGGCTCTGGCTCAGCCCGGCAAGGGGCTCGCTTGGCTCGTTAGCAAATGAGCCGGGTGGCGATGCAGCCAGTCTGCTGGCTCCAGCTGTGGGACAGGGCAGGCCGCAAAGGTATGGGGCGAATGTTTTCGCTACGAGTGGGACTGTGCCAGTTTCTATCTAGTTTGAATAAATTAGTGAAGATCTCATCTGCCTCTGCTGTGCAGGCCCACCACCACGGGTGTATTTTGTTGTTGTGGAGGTTCAGTCTCATGTGTACCTATTCTTATGTGCCTTACTGAGCTGAGCAGCTGCCCACAACTCACTTCTTCCCCCGCTTCTCGCCGGCAGGCTGTCCAGGGGACAGGACTGGCATTTATAGTCTATTCTGAAGCCATCAAAAACATGGAGGTGCCCCAGCTGTACTCCGTGCTCTACTTTGTCATGCTGCTGATGCTGGGCATCGGCAGCATGCTGGGAAACACCGCCGCTATCCTCACACCGCTGACCGACAGCAGGGTCATTGCTGCCCGTTTCCCCAAGGAGGTGATCTCAGGTAAGCACCTGCCACGAGCAGCACAGGCCGTGCAGGGAGAGAGCACGCGTGGGCAAAAGCTTTGGTGGCCCACAGCTGTTGAGGGTCCGGCTTTGACCTCCGGTGGAGGGGAGAATATCAAAAATGCTGCCAGAAGGGTTTGCCTGCCCGTGGGAAATCCTGCCCAGCCTGTACAGCACTTCCCCTCCGGAGCTCTCAATGCACTGGGGCAATCGTGACTGTCTATTTGCAAGCTTCCCAACACACCCCAGCTCCTTCAGACCGGTGTCTACTGACCAGTGAAACTCAAAGGGCCAGGAGACACCTCAAGACACCTGCAGTGAATGGCTCTTCAGTCACATCACTGGTATCCCAACTGCGAACCAGCTCAGTCTTTGGCCAAAGGCGACACGTGCTCCCATTTGGGCATGGAAATCAGTTTTAATTGGATGCCCAGCAGTAACAGCAGATGATGTTACGTGACAAGGCTATTGCTAAGACTTGGTTGTCTTTGCTGCACCAATGTGCTGTGGCTGTGCAGGTCTAAGGAGCAGCAGTTTAAGGGTACACCAGCACGTTCACACACACACACAGAACCAGGCCTTTTCCAAAGGGCAAAAAATTATCTTTCTCCTCCGAGAAAGCTGCTCCCCAACAGAAATCAGTAGAAATCCTACCAGCTTTTTAGCCACAAGAAGTATGACATTTCCCCCACGCAATTACATTTCCAGGTGTAACGGCAGGGTCCCTGTTTTATCCATGCAGGTGTTGTGTGTTTCATTAACTGCGTGATTGGCCTAATCTTCACCATGGAGGCTGGAAATTATTGGTTTGACATATTCAACGACTACGCAGCCACCCTCTCACTGCTGCTCATCGTGCTGGTGGAAACCATTGCTGTGTGTTACATCTACGGGATAAGAAGGTAAAAGCTTGAACCCTCCTTTCTTCGTAGTGGGATAGCAGGGGTGTGACTGCTGGCCAAGACACACAGGGCCAAGAATAAACATACCAGCCTCGGGCTAAATTCTTCTCCTACGCTAAGGTATCAGCAAGGTATCAGCAAGGCAACGGGGACTCCCCTGCTCTGCAGACCCCTTCCAGGGCCTCGGGGCAGAGCTGCGTGGGGGCCAGGCTGGGCTGACGCCTTCTCTGCAGGCAGGGGAGTACCAATGAGCCATACACACTGCTCCCGGCTCTTCTGGTCTTTGGTCTCAAGAGCACCTCCTGCCGAAACCCTGCTTCTCCTTTCGCAGCAATTCAGCATGAGCACAACAGTGCCAGTAAGTCTGGTTCTACACCTTGCACATCCCTGGTCTCCCAAAGTCATCCCTTGTGGGTAAAAGCAAGATTCGGCATCAGGCAAGGTTTTACACAGCAGAGGTGTTTAGAAGCCCTGAGCACAAAGGAAGAGGCTTTAGTATTTGTTAGTCCGCTAGCACAGTACACGTACAGGCACCTACAGTGGTATTACGTCCTTGGTGATGACTTACTTCAAAGCCTTCAAGTCAGATCCAGGCTTCCTGCGTGATTTTAGGTACCATCCCCAGCATCAGTACTTCCTCAAAGACAGCTGAGTAACAGCGGTGAGATCAACTCAACTACACAAAAATGCACAGTGTTTTCTCCACATTACTTAAGCATAATCACTTTTCTCCCACAGCTTACACCATTAACAGTCTGACCTTACACCCCAGGCAGAATTTTGTTGGGACTGTTCCTGCTATACCTATTCCTAGCTACTCTTCCGCAGCTTGGGATCCTCTCAGAAGCCCTGCTTCCTTATTTCAACCTCACTAATCCTGCTGATCCAGTTCTTCAGACAATACCTCTCCGCTCATTACTCTTCTGGTCAACTATGCTCCCCTTTCCCATCTTACATATTTAATTCTGTAGGTGGTTTTGAAGTAACTCAGATCAAGGTATCGACTGAATATATGCAGCTGTTCTCAAAAATATGTTGTGGTTTTTTTTAAACACAGATTTGAGAAAGATCTTCACACCATGATTGGACACAAGCCAAACTGGTATTGGAAAATTATGTGGGCTTTCGTTAGTCCTTTGCTAATTATAAGCCTATTTATATTTTACCTCACCGACTATATCCTCACAGGAACGCTGCAATACCAAGCATGGGATGCCACACAGGTAAAATAGTTCTGGTTTGGGGTTTTTTTAAAACTTTCCTTAATTCCTGCAAGGACACAGCCTTCCTTCCTAACTACATTGTTCCACAAAACTGCCTTCTGAAAGCTTGCAGCTGAAGTCAGGGCAACTCCTTAATTTTGTGGAAAGGGAAAACTGGACTTAGTGACAACAATGCCACGGTTCTGTAAAATGGGAGTAATTTTAAAATGTCAATTTTAAGCTTGTATGGCTGGAGAAAGAAAAGCACCGAGGACAGTGAGGGGCTGCTGCAGCCTGCAAGCGCTTCTCAGAGGTCCTGTTTAAATACAGAGCTTTGTTCCAGACTCAACTCCAGGATGCTGAAAACCACAGATCCCACAGATCCAACGCTCCTTCTCTCCCTTGCAGGGGCAGCTGGTGACAAAGGACTACCCCGGCTACGCCCTAGCAGTGATTGGGCTGCTGGTGGCGGCATCCACCATGTGCATACCCCTGGGGGCACTAGTAACTTTTATAAGGAAGAGACTGAAGAGGGAAAGCGTTTCAACCGTTGCGTGAACACTGAGAGCTGGATTTGGGAAGACCTTACCCCCATCACCAGCGACCGGGCACTTCTGGAAGAAAGCAGCAACCATTACTTGTAGCAGCTATTATAGAGTTGAGAATCGTGGGTGCTATGTTGACCAAAAAGTGCTCTTAGGAGGTTCCACAATGGTTTGGAAAAAAACCCCCAGCTCTTCTGTAACAAGATGAAGCTTTAAAATGGCCTCTGTAAGAGAGGGAAAAACAGAAGAGCAGCTGACAAAATGCTAGCTAGCACAAATTAACCAGCATTATCAACCCATTACACATTAGGTAATTCTATTCCACTGTGTTGTAGCACTGCCTATGCGGAAACATGAGCAACCAATGAAGCATGTTCCTGCACCAAAGTACCAGCAAATACCCTTACCATTCAAGAAAGCCATGCTTAAGCAGGCACGTTATTTGAAATGACATCCGCATTTCATTAACAGATGAAACTGTTGAAGTCTTGCAAGGTGATAATCCCTTTCCTACAAGGGAAAAGTCAGTAGGATGGTATTCAAGACAAATGTGGCCAACACTGCTTCTTTTACACTTGTGTCCAGCAAAACAGGTTTTTTTTTTTTTTATATATATATATAATGTTGGGGTTTTTTTTTATATATATATATTAAAAAAAAAAGCTGCAGAAGTTTCCCTCATCTCCAGAAGAACTTCTAGTTCCAGTATGCAATTGTGCACTGTGCTGTACTTTGTATTTTCTAGGGATGCACTTCAAGTACACTAGAAGAAATCTGTGACAAAGCTGCTCTACAAGCCCCACCCAAACAAAAGTATGCCATATAATTAGCTGTGACAAAGTTCATATCCAGGTATAACTTTAATTGTGAGATGTAACAATCCAGCAGTTCCACAGAACTAGTTAATTTCCCTATGTGAATATTTTATAAAGAAAGCAACATGTTTAAATTGTAAGCTTCATGTAATAGAAAACAGTAAAATTATGTCTATGAACTTCAAAGAGGTCACTGAAAAACGACATTCGAGACACACTCATAGGATGCGGGTTCTTAACATAGTGTCTTAACTATGTAACCATTAGAAGATGTCAAGTGCCTTATTAACAGAGGGATTAATTTCAGACAAACATCGTTAAAGCACACCAACACAAGTATCTTGCTCTGGGGCAAAAAGCAAGAGGTAACCATACAGCCTTCAGGGGTGGTGAAATCTTGGCAATGACAACCAACACCAACAAGACACGCTTAGTCTGCAACAGCCTCTAGAAATAGGACATGCCTCCCTCCCCAGACTTCACTAACAAAGGAAAGACAACTTTTTCACATTTCTGTTTATTAAAAATGGATACCATAAACAAGACCTGTACAAAAAATATCCAAAATTGCCCAGAATTTGATAACACTTGCATGGTGAGAAGTTATCGTCTTGGACCCCCTCTTCCTCTTCCACGACCTCGGCCTCTCCCACGGCCTCTGCCACGGCCTCTTCCAGCAACTTAGCAGATGAAACAAAAAGGATAAATCAAGTGAGACCCAGGAATACTTTTGTTTTGATTAAAACATTCTGCATCAAGCAAAAACAACATAATGTCTCATCACAGGGAAGCAGTAAGTTGGATATCAAGTCTGTTAATTCTCAGTAAGTTTCAGACAATATTTTCATCTTTTGTTAGCTTTTTCAGTATACAACTTCCACAGATTGCTGTCTTTGGCTTCACTGCAGAAAACAAGGGGATATAACAGTTGGCTGCTCCCAAATGCTAGGCTAAGTCTGACAGAGAACTATTCTTCTTTTTTTGATAAAATCTAGTTTTTCAGGCACCAGAAAAAGCGTATGCAAGACAGAGTATTTTGTTTACTATTCATTACAGTGGAAAAGATTTTTCTTGGCCACAGCTCGCATTGTGGTTTATAAAGTACGCTGCTGAAGGGAAAAGCGAGTTTTAACACGCTGTGAAACTCCCAAGCTCACCCTTCCTCAGGCACCATGTGAAAGGGCAGCATTTGGAAAGGACCCCAACACCAGGCAGCTCCTGCTGTTTTTCAGCGATGCCTCTGCCAATTTCAAACGTGATTCTCAGGCCAAGGTCTTGGCTGTGTGCTCCTACTTTTAAATACTGCTATTCAATAGTAAAGGGAAGACAGAATCACAGAATAATTCAGGCTCCAAGCGACTGCTGGAGGTCATATGATCCATATGGTGATAACACGTCATTTCATCCCTTTTTCCTAAAGAAGTATGATCTCCCCCATCAGGCTGCAAGGCCACCCTACGAACTTTTGAAATTACTGGTTAATTTCAAACAAGTTTGTCAGTGTAAGGCTCAAAAAGATACCATGAAACTTAAAATTCTGTGGAAGAGTGTGGCTGGACAAGAGACACACAGTAGCATCCACATTCCAGAAGCAGGCTGTAATAATTACTCTGTTCCATCCGAGGGTACAGAGGTTAGAAACACAGTGAAGACAGAAAAAGCAGAGGCATGGGACAAAATTGTGAGAAGGAAGGTGTCACTTGTTTTGCTGGCAGTAGCCTGCTTCTTTGCAAAACACACGGAAGCATCAATACCCAACTAAACAATTACAGCATCTACACGCATCAGTAGATAGCCGTGTTTACCAAGTGCCAGCACACCCAGACCCAAGGCGCACATGCCACGAACATCCCTCAGCCAGCATCCCGCCTGCCACCAACAATTTCATTTGCCAAGGACAGGCCACGTGTTACAAGCTTCTGAAGTCCAAGGGCATTTACAGATTAAGGGAAAGTGCAGCACAACACCAGCTGTGGTCTGAGAGCGCTTCAGTACAGTGAAGACACAAGGAGTATTAAACCGAGGTAGATAGCGCTATCACAGTTCCTTTTGTTTCTTCAAAGTTAAGAAGAAATAGTGATGTTCTTGTTCACATCACACCCTGAGGTTCAGAAAAAAGACAATCCAACCACACTCCAATTTCTCCATGTGGTCAGATTATTTTTAATGGACATGAGAGGAGCAAAACACTCTTGGGAGCCTTCTCCTTATTCTCTATAAAGACAGCAGCCGTAACACTTGCACTTCGTGATGCACGCGCCTGAGGGTTCCTTACACCATTTCAATAAGATAAGCACATCAATTCACAACATACGCATGGATCAAAGACCACAGATCCAAATACTTAAACACTAATTACAGGAGAAATGCTACGACATTATTTTAGAGCACAATTAGCTTTTACTTAAAACTTATTATTTTAAAATCACACAGATTAGCTGTTGGGCAAAATATATACTGCCTGAAGACAACCTACAGATTTTCTGGGGTTTATTGGATATTAATCTTTAACAGCGTGGCTTAAAACCAAATTACTCTCTATACTGTTAGGTTTCTAAGGAAAAGTTTTTTCTTCAACAGCCTTTTTATATAAAAGTTCCAGGAAGAGTGCAGAGTAGAACACTACCGGGAGCCAAAGCTGGAGAGCTGTTCATTGGAATACAGCCTATGCTCCCTCAGATTCTCAAGCCTCCCAAACTCAGTTCTCTGACAGATTATTTTTATCCACTACCAAGTGAGATTTCAGTGAAGCATTCAGCCCTGTTCAAGAGGCTGTTCTGCACTTCCTCATTGGTCTATGTGAAGTTGCCCACACAAACTACGGAAACACAGCAGACATTTGGAGAAAAGGAAATGTAAATCTCTTTGGCGTCAACTCTGAGACTACGATAGGTTAATATTTACTCAAGCTTAAAAACATTTACATTTTTAAAAACAGATGTATGAAAAGCCATACATATAATTTCAGATGACAGAAAGCTCTACAGATGCTAAGAAGGTGGGCAAGGCAGACTTAGCCAGTTCAGTATCAAACCCTCAAAGAAGAAAGAACTAGCTGTCAAATGCAGATATTAAGACACTCAAATCAGATGTCTTCAGATTCAGAGCACTAAAATGCACACAAAGGCAGAACAAAGAAAGATGGGGAAAGATAAACTAACCTGCTTCTCTTTTCTTGGATTTGACTTTTGGTTCAACATCCACTAGCAAAGTATCCAGAGGCAAACTGTCTGGCAGAATGAAGTATCGGATGTTATTCCCTCGAATACTCAGGGTCTCCAGCTGCACAGGTTCTCTGTTCTTCAGCGTCATTTTCACTGCTTTGAGATGCGTATTCATACTGACATCCACTCCTGAAAGAACACAAGTCTAATTTCAGGGAAGAACGCTGCTAAGACAGTCCCTTGTTGGCTATTTTTAAGTATGCACATGCTTCAAGATTTATCCTGTTCATTAACACCTGCTTCTGCCATTCATTAATTAAGCCTTTAACTGAAGGAAACTACATGTCTTTCTCTCTTAAATTACACTTGCTGATTAATCAATTGCTGCCTTGAACACCTTATTGCTAGGGATCTTTTATCTAGGTCTTAGCGACAGCCGTAGCAATTTTGGAAATGGTTAAAACAATTCCTCTGAATAACAAATAAACTGCTGCTTCCTACAGAAGTCCAATACTAGTCTTCTGACTCTTTTTAAAAGAAGCAAAACAAACCTTTGAGGAGGAGAAATAACCTGATCATTTCCTCTTTCTGTAAGCCTTAGAAAAAGTCCAACTGCCAAAGAAGCATTTATTTTCTGATAAAACACATCTAATATCAGTGTGGTATCTTCTATGAAAGTATGTAAAATACACTACCGCAAGGAACAATCACTGTGGTTACAAACTCCATAAACAGCCAGTATGTGAGAGTTGTATGGAATGAGTACTGTGACCACTATGCAGTGCTAACCATAATCCAAAACTAGAAAAAAGTCTCAGCTGAACACGTGTATTGAATAACAGCCCTGAAAAGCATTAAAAAGGGACCTATGTTAATTTTTATTTTGCGCGTTACAAGTCTTGCATGGGATTTCATCTCAAATTATGAAGATCAAAATGAGAGTAACTTTTTCAGATCAAAAATTCAGGCAAAAGATGGAAATTGTAGTTTACAAACACCTGCTAATTCAATAACAGGGCATCCACACGAGCAAAATCTTTTGTGTGTTCAAACTTCTGTACAAACCACCCTTTGCGGTAAAAATAATTATTGTCTCATTTCATAAACACAAAAAGACAAACTGTAAGATGTCTTACCAAGGTAAATAACGTGCAGGCCAGAACCAGAAAAACCATTGTGCTGTGTTTATTCCATATATTTTTCTGTCTTCACCCCTTACTTCTCGATTTTACACAGCTGACACCTGCACTCCACCTGACCTGCCCTCTTAGTTCATGTAATGTATGCATTATGTGAAACCCACCCCTTCAGCACACCTGCTCTGCCCAACCGACACACAGAGAGGAAGAGGAGACTGTGCACAGCGATTATGAACATAGTTCACGCACCAGTGTAAAGGGAAGATTGTAATTTTAGAAATATGGATTGCATTCAACGCTTTTACAGATTCTTAGCAGAAAATGAGAGACTGCCCTCAACAATTAAGCCTGCAGGAGCACCGAGGTCAGGAGACAAGCAGTTTGTTTGCTTCCTCCCTAGCTGGGTTCAACAGAGCATGCTCCAATCAGACACCAGGGTGGTGCATTCAGGTCTAATCAAAGCTGATGGATCCAGCTGCAAAATAATGCCAGTTTTTAACTGCCAAATCTCAGCGGAGTGCTACTGGCCAAAAAAGCACATAAGCAATCCCTTGGAATACAACTCTGCCAAGTTTGAATTTTATTCTTTTTTAACAGTGTCGGGGCAGAAGAGCTTCTAAAAGTAGCCTGGGGTGAGTGAAGGAAAGGAGTTCAAGCATGTTCATCAACTTAACTGTAAGGCTTTGCTTCATTAAATACGACATGCCCTACCTACATACCTGATTGTCTCTAAAGTAACGCCAAGGTGAATGTTCTCAGAACAATATCCCTCACTACTATTATTAAAGCAAACAAAATAGTCCGCACATTTTTCAATACATATGAGAACCATTTAATGAACCATGGAGGCTTTTCCTGCAGCTACCAGTTCAGTGACACAGAGAAGCACCTGCCAGACAGTACTACCCACAAACTTACATGACAGACCTTTGGCAACAGCAGGGGACCAGGTTCTTGACACCAGGATTCCTTTTTGCCCTGTACCCCCCATCAAGCTATAGGTTTTCAAATCAGTTTCATGACATCAACACAAGTATATGCAAAGATGGATTTCCACATAAGTTCACCTTAACCAGAGCTAAAACATGCTCAACAGAAATAATTATTTTTTAGATTAAAATTGCCTACACACAAGGTTTAACCAATTTAAGGCCGTATCAACATTTAACATTTGCCATTTATCTGTACTACCATTAAAAAAGTCCCCCCGCTTCTGGCGATTCAGCTGTAACCTTTTTATATGATTATAGCTTATTACAATTTCACAAGTGAAAGTCAGATGTAATAAAACATCTTATAAAAATTTAGCTGTATATCCACTACCAGTTTGATATGGTAGCAAAACTACCTCACCAGTGTTATCATACTGCTAAAATTCTGAGAGAATACCATGCTTACACCAGCTTTGCCAACAGTTTGGAAAAGTTTACTTCCTTCACCCCCAAGCCTGCTTGTAAGCAAAGCATGCAGTCAGGCTCAGAGGATCCCAGGCTTATGGCAAATTTACTGCCCTCCAGCAACTTCTGCAAATGTCGACTCTTCCGTAACAAACACACCTTAAGCTTGCACATGAAGATGTGAATTAAAAACATCTCCTGTGCTTTACAGAGAAGGTCCCCACAAGAGGGAGTACAAAACAAAAAAGCTCAGCCCAAACCACGGCTGCCAATTGTTAGCAGTGAGGTCCCACCATACCTGTGATAGTTCCATGCACCTGTGTCCCATTCTTCAATTCAATGGTCACAGTCTCATGGCTCAGCTTCATTAGAAACCTAGAAATTCCAAAAAAAAAAAAATAAATTGTTCGCTCCCACATAAAGCATTACACGTTTAACATCCTGATACAGAAAACCCAGGTACAGTGAGTATTCACACATCTCCAGCTTCCAAAGACAGTGTCCCCAGAGCTCGCGGATTCTGCTGAAGACATTTAGTAAGGCATTACACAAGAGCAAGATACAAAAACCAGAACAAACCCCACATCCTACCTAACCACCGGGAGCTGCGACACTTGACTGACACACTGTTGAATCCAGCATCCTACTTCCAGGCCAAGTGATCGTTATTGTACAAAGAAGGATGCATTTTAAAACTTGATACCTCAGGAAGGTGATTCTAACCAAATCGGGGGGGGGGGGGGGGTATTCCCCCCAAAAGGGTGGTTTCACTGAGGAACCCGCGCAGGCCCCGCTCCAGGAGCCCGCCCGCCCCTCGCCGCACAGCTGCGCCAGGCCAGGGACTGAGGCGGCGGTACGGGAGAGCAGGGCTCCCCGCCGACAGCTGGCGGCCCGGCCGGCGGCAGGCCCCGCCGCCCTGCCCAGTCCGGCCCTGCCCGGCGGCCGCCGCCGCCGCCCGCCCCAACGGCCGGCAGTGGGGGAGGGGGCCCGCCAGGCGGCCGTTAGCGCGGGGGCAGCCGTTGAGCGCGCGGGCCCGGCGCCGGCAATCCGCCTCCATCCGCTCACCTGACGAGCTTCATGGCGGCGGGAGGCCGGCGCTGCGGCCGGGCGGCCTTCGGCAGGGAGCGGCGGCCGCCCCGCGGGGAGAGGAGAGCCCCGAGGCGCGGGCGGTGCGGAGGCCTACTCCGAGCAGGCCGCGCCGCCTCTGGCGCCAGGAAACGGCCGCCCTCGACCGCGATGAATGGGCGGAAGCGCCGCCGCGCGCGGGGCGGAAGGGGCGGTGCCAGCTCCCCATCCGCGGCCCAGGAGAGCGCGGCCGGCGAGCGCATGCGCGGGGCGGGGCGTGGCCGCGCCCGGAGGCGAGCGCGGCTTAAAGGGGCTGGGGCGGGGGGAGACAAGCTGTCACATTTTAGGCAAAATCAGCACAAATATTTTTAAATAATTTGATTTTAATCCTGCTCTGGCCTTCAAGAAGAAAAGCTTCCAAGCAAAACAAACGAAGAAGAAATAAATGCTTTAAAGGTTGTATTAAAAAAACCTAACATCTTCAGGATCCAAGATTTTAACAGTAATAATTTTGTCATGTAGTGAAGCCTGACCCAATTTAAAATGTACACACCAGGCTCTTCCAAGTACTATTTCATCAGCAGCTCAGAACCTGTGTGTTGGGCGTGTTTCAAGTTTGAGTTTGCGATAGGCCAATGCAACCATCTAACATACCACAATACAATTACAAAAAAAAAAAAAAAACAAGAAAGCTGACGCATGCCTGCAGTGAGGGAGGGAAAGGGAGTAGACAACTTGCATTTTCACACTCAGTACCTCTTGCTGTGGTCAACAGAAACGCCTGAAGCAGTCTTGCAAGGGAAGTAGTAAAGAGGTGACACTCACAATTAAGCATCAGAAATCCATCCACAGTATTTCTCGGACCGAGATCCAGACCTGGCAGCGAAGACTGGAATGCGATGCTAATGCAAACTCTTATCTAGGGTACGGTGCAAGATCATCAATATTTAAGCACAGAATAGCAAGATCTTCACATGCAATGAGCAGAAACAAAACCGAAGCATCCTTCTGGTGAGAAATAGCTCCTAAGGAACAATTTAGGGAAAGTTCACTCCGAAGCACAAAATGCACCACAGACAGTATATCTAGAAAAATTGAACATTTTATTGTCATTTATGAGTACAGCATTGCTATTTTAGAAATACAGACTCTTCACAAAGCACTGAAATACAGGTGCCTTCCAACTTCTAAAATCTACGTTATTCTATGTCTTACAAGCCTTTTGTTTTAGCAGTTCAAGTTTGGTCTTTGCTGCAAGAATTTCTTCACCAAAGATGCAAAGATTTAGTTCTAGACTGCAAGACAACCGAACCAAGTTTCCAACACCACCTGCCAGTGAGCCATCAAAACCATTACTTTCAAATACTGGGTCTATGTAACCTTCTTGTACTTTGTGCCCATAATGGAGTTCACCTTTGAAAATTTTAAGTTAGAGGATTTTCCAGTTAACCATCAACTGTTATTTCCATGACAGCATCTAGAAGCAAACAGATACTCTGCAAGTACTAGTGCTTATGGACAGGTTATGCTTACACAAAACCCAGAGAGGCCTCCAGAAACATTCAAGGTTAAAATGAACAGTTAGCAGTTGCAAAAATCTGTACATATTTTCAGTCATAACACAAGGAAACACTGGAGTATCAGTGTTTGTGTTCTATCTTCAATAGCGACAACTGTTCTAGTCCTAGTATACTACATGTTTCTCCCTTCCCCCCCCCACTTAAATTTTATAATTGCAATCTGAATATACAGCCGTACTTACAGGAAATATTAAACAATGCACAGCGCCTTAAGCAAGTTCCATGTCTGGTTTTGAACAAACCATATAAAATAAGTGACAAAATAGTTGAAAATTGGTCCTCGATTAGGATTACTTATTTTTATACAGCTTGGAAGCACTAAATTTAAAGACACACATTCATTATTAACCAGCACAAATTATTCTGTAGCGCTTTTTTTCACTTTTTTTAAAGAGTGTGTTACAGTATCATGCATGAAAAGCAAGCTGCTGCTCCCAAGTGCAAACATGAAGATTAGACTGAACGCTTTCTCCTCAGGTTGTTATTCCTTCTTTCATAAATAATTTAAACATAACCAAGAACAGAAGCAGCTGACTAGCAAAACAATGTGAAGTTCACCTTTTACATTGTGACCCATTCTTAAAAGTAATGGAATACTTTGGACCTTTAGCATAAGGAAGGTTCAATAAACACTGCAAAGGATTTTTACATTCTTTGATTTCATTTACAGCTTTAGAAAGAAAATTCTGTATTTTAACTTGCTAACTAACAAATCATCATCTGGAGACTGTAGTATTGAAACAGTGCAAGACATCTGCAACTTCAGGAACATCCACTTACACTGTCCTTTCACCCAAACAATGATTAGTAGAATATTGCATCAGTCCTAGATAAACAAGACAGGACAAAAAGCTCATTTTAGAAGACCATTAGGATTCAAAATTTTTTTATATTTAGTGAAAAGAATCCACACACAAATATGCACAAAGGACTCCTTAACGTGGACTTTATCACAACAAATGTAATCCAGCTGTAAGTCTTGGAACTAGATTTTTTTTTTATTGGTATGCAGCCATATTTGTTCAGAGACCACAATTAGAAGCTCCATTATTAATGCTTCAACATCTGGGTTTTTTGACACCTGAACAGCATCAGAGCTCTCTCCTGTCAAGCCAGGGACCAAAAATTCAGCTGAAACAGCCCAGGTGGACTATAAGCTTAAGCAGTCCACTTAAGCCCTAAAACATTCCAGACACGGAAAAGCTGGCTTTCATCTTTGCACTGCCTCAGTAAGAGCAGAGCCCCCTCCACTAATGCAGTATTCCAAAGACCATTGCAACTAAGACTGTAGAGTCAGGTCTCAGTTGAAAGCTACCACCAAAGGACACAATTTTCTTTCCCCCCCACCCCCACACTGCCAAGGAAGAATCTTAAGACCACTATTTGGTGTGGAAAGCAGGTCAGTAGAGACTCCAGGTGTGGCTTGAGGAATCCTCAGTACCAAGCCGCTTTCCACACACACAAATTCAGTCCATCTTCTCTTTCTGGACCAGCTTGGGTGCATCTACAAAATCCTTGCCGTTGTAAAGGATGATAGCAAAAGTTCCAAAGCTCGCACTTCCCCAGAAAAGCACATAGGCCAGTGTCTCAGTCCATGTATCACCTGTTAAGAGTCAGATAAACATTTTAGTTTATTATCTCCAATAACCAGAGAGAGGGTTTTTTTAGCACCAAAGCAAAATATTTCAAGCCCTCCCTCAGAGATCTGCTGTCAAATGAGGTTAGAAGTCCTTCATGGGTACTGGGGTCTTTCCTTTTTCTATTTCCTTACCTAGGAAAACTGTGTTTTCCACACAGTTCTTAGAACATTTTGAGCAGACAGCTACAGAAATCAGAGTCGAGAACTCTAGTGACACTAATGTTAGAAAATTCAAGGCAGAAGCAGAAGGCAAAAGCCTTCACAACTCCCAACACAGATTTAGATTAGGGGGACATCCATCAGAACAAGCTTATGCCTGTATCTGACTTCTCTGAACTGTCTCTCTGCCCAAAATGAGGTAGGTATTCTTCTGGGGATTCATCCAGCCTATAATAAAGCTAGATGTCTACTCAGGTGCAACTAAATTTGAGGGCAATTAACTGTCCCTTAAGTGACTTCTGTAGAAGTTTTAACATCATTTTCTACAGTACCTCAGTTTTTTCCACATTATAGTGCTAACCCTCAATCTCCAGAGCCATGCTCGAACCCCTTTTGGCATGACTGCTAAGCAATTTTATACTGAATAGTTTCTGGTAACCATTTACAGAAAGTCCACACACAAGCAAGCTAATTTTGTGAAATTAAACTCAGTGACTTACCAGCCATTAGCAAACAAATAATACACATGGAGAAAGCAACCACCATAATAATAGGCAACTGGGGAAAGACAAAAAGAATAATTACTTGATATAGTAGCACATATATTCCTTAATTGTCTTTCAAATGGGCTGTACTACAAAACTATTCACTTGCTTTGCAATAAAATTGCTTTAATTGCCAATTCACCTGCTGTCAGGTACAACTAAAATTTTGGATAGTTCCAAAATTTGGGAGAGTGTGTTCAATAACTAGGTTAAGAATTAAAATACACCTTCTATCTATTAAGAGAGAGGGGTTGAGGATTGTGTTTTGTTTAAAAAAAAAATATACACCAGCCACTAATTAACCCATAATGTCCCCAAATCCCATTTCACAAAATAGAAGGGGGAACGGGGAAAAAAAAAAAGAAAAAAAAAGAAAAAGGGTTTTTGTGTTACAGTCTATGCTTCTGCATGAAGTATGAAAAGAGATCTTCACAAGTTTCTTCTGCAGAAGGAAATAGTCAGTGGTGGTGACTAGTAGAATTTCTCCCTTTCCACTTGATGAAGCAGATTTAAAAAAAAAGCAAGCAGCAGTTTTTTCAATACCTCAAGGACACTCCATTTTCTGTCAAGGGAACAGTCTGGTATTAGTCCTATAAGCAGGTATCATAGAAACATAACCAGATTATAGGGAGACTTCATTACTAAATAGACAAGTTCTACTTCACCATATGAAGCAAATGACTAAAAGGTTGTATGTGTTTCTCCAATCACAAATAAAGTCTCCATACTCACAGCTAAGAATTTCCAATCTTTCTTGACATGTAGAGGACTAGCAGGTTCTACTTCATCCACTGAATAATTTCCAAGAAAAAGATCAATCGCATCCTGGATGAGAAACAGAGAGCAAAGGTTAAACATTGCTGTGCATTTTATCAAATGCATTTCCCCACAGTTAAAAGCCTAACTTACTTGTCTAAATCCATCAGAAAAGTTATTTTTGTAGTAACGTATTAATGAGTTCCATCCATCCATTATTAAGCCCCACTGAGTTCTCTTCCCAGTTCTGTGAAAAGAAGTTTTATAAACCTATTTTAAATGTTTTTCAAATTCAGGAAGATAATTTCAGGTTTACAGTTCTTCATTGTTCAAATGTGTACTACGTTTAATGAATACTTGCAAGTAAATACCTTTATCTAGTGCTGCCTCTGCATTATTACCACACATACTTGTAACAAAATTTGAAAGTAAAATTACACTTCTTTCCATCCCACAATATACTTGTGCCTTGAAGAGGCACATTTTCTTGTTTTTATTTCCAGGTGGCCTTTTCTCCTTTCATATAAACACAGTGAAGAATGAAGTAGTCTGACATTTTACCAGCTGAACCACTGCAAAACTCATTAATGGTCTAAGCCCCAAATTAATAATGTTCTCAGATATGAAGGCTTAAAGAAAAATCCCAAGCATGCCCAAAAACCCAGAATGCCTTTACAAGAAAGGCTGACTTGCCTTGTGTAATCTGTCTTTAAGGCACCAGTTCCAGCATATTGTTTGGCACAAGCATTAGCATTATCAGCCCACGCTGTGAATAGGAAAACATTAAGAAAGATTAAGGAAGTTATGTACTCTGCTTGGAAAGAAGTGATTGTCTGGACTCTATAAACAGCCTACCATTTTTGTAGATTTTCTCAAAGTCTGCTTGCTCTTCAATTCTCTGTCCAACATGCAGAACACCTAGCCTCTAAAACAAAAAAGCGTATTGAGGCTCACTAGTAGTTCGCTAGAAAAATTAGGATTTGCTTTCAGAAAAAAGCTACATTTGTTAAACTGGAGCCTGGCCAATGCATTTCAAATAAGTAGTACAGTAACTCAAGTATGCAAGCTCTTACTGAAGTGTTGAAATTATGTTTCCATTCTAAACAGAAAGCCTCTCTCCTTTTCCAGCTTGTTAAACAAGAATAATATATTTACCTGAAGCTGGGCTTGAAGAGATCGGCGTGCTAACAAGCTCTGAATCACATTAGTCCGATCAAGGCAGTCCATGCAGTTACTGCGGAATATTCCTTCCTGCTGAGTCACAATTTTACCATCGGAATCGACTAGAAAATAACTAACACATACAATCCACCTAAGTAACCCACACATTTTCAGAAGCAAATATTCTAGCAAGCAAAACACAGTTCTCTCGAACATATGAGTTCTTAGCCATGTCTTTGAACTTTGATGCCTCCCTGAATTCTTCCCCTCCCGTGCTGAAAAACAGCAGATGTATGAACATTTAGTAATCTCAGGGCAGTATTCATTCTTAGCATTTAGACAGCTAACCAGCAATACTGAGTTATATGTGACTGGGAAGAGCAGCTTCTGGTGCAAAATCAGTGATATATATATATTTATTTTTTTTTTTTTTTTCAGTTATTACAGGGTCCTAGCTCCACAGATATCAAGATCATTAGCAGACTGTGACAGCAGAAGTAACCAAATCTGTATAGATCTGGTCACCTGGTTCAATCCAGTCACCACTGCATAAAAGGTCATATAAGCTGTCACGCACACTTCTTCCTGGAAAGTATTCAAATCTTTAAGGCCACTACTGAAAATTTGCTACTGTCACTTACTCTTCTCTCCATTATGTGAACATCTGGAGGAACCAGATGTTCCCTCTTGCAACTGCATATGCTAATTGTTACCTCAGTCTTTTTAATCAACTAAACCAGGTGCTTCTAGTCATTGATAACAAACAGATCATTTTAAATACTGAATTGCACACAAGTATTCTGATAACTGAGCTGGTAAGACAAATATGCTGATCAAGTTATCAGTTGGATGTGTGAATGGGACAGAACTATACTTGTCTTTCTGCCACAGCATTAAACTTCCAGTTGCCTAAAGATTTACAGATCATATTCTGTGGATTAAGTTACTCCATTATGTAATTATGAACGCTGAATGCGGACTAGCACATGATCCACTGCTACTGTACAGCATTTTAAGATTATAAAGTCTAGTCATGCAGTACTAAAACCAAGAGCCTTAGAAGCACATGCATTTCCTTTGATCAACCTTGTGTTAACAAGACCCATTTTTGTCATTCTTGGAGAACTAGTTTTGTTAAACCAATTTTTACATTGTTGTATGATTAAAGGAGACAGTAACACCTGTGAAATCTTCATTTACCCCCTTCTCCCCCCAGGCTTTGCCTAGAAGTGATATCAGGATAATTAGTGTAGTTGAAGAGTAGACATTTCTGGTTAATAAGACAGTTTAAGTGCTGCATCTCCTGTAATTGCTCTAAAAAATTTAAAACAAAACAAAAAACTCCCACCAAACCCAACATCTTTCACAACTGGATTTAACCTGCAGAAAATAGAGTTGTTCACCTCCCTCAGGGTTGCAGAACTATCTTCTAAGAATATCTGAACTCAGACTTTTCTGTTCCTATTTAAGCAATAGTCACTCTAGTTGAAACAAAACAGGGCAAGGTAGAGCCAACCTAATCTCGAGAAAGAGCCTTCATTTTTGTATCTTGTTTTAGGGACACATGACTTTTTTTCCCCCTTTTTCTTCATTTAAGGAAACCTGGTTCATTTGTAAGCCTCCAGTGGCAGGTGACAGGAAACAAGTTATGTAATTCAGTATTCACTCTAAGAATAAAGGATCCTTGCTGCATAGGCAACCTACATGCTTATTTCTCCTTATTTGAGGTGCTCAAAGCCAATTTATTCTTCAGCCCTTCAGGTGGTTTTTAGTTTTGGGTTTTTTTTTGTGGTGGGCAGAGAATATTCCCTATTATCTGATTAATTTATATTATTCCCACAGCCTTCATTCCAGGCAAGAGATTTCATTCACGAGACTCCTGTTCTAGTCCACAGCTCACCTCATTTTTTTAGGATAGAATATACAACTGCCAGTTTTGTAACATTTTAGCTGATCTACTTCGTGCTTTAGGGACAAGACTTTAGAGACAGGAAGCAAGCAATCAGAGAAGCAGAACAAAGTAAACAGTTTCCCCAACAATCTACATGTCTGTAAGTAGCAGAGACGAAGTGCTTAAGACACAACTGTGGGACTAAAAGATTTAAGCCGATTGGGACATTTCATCTACTTTTATATGACTATACAAAACAAGAATTTGTTTCCTTGTGGGTTACTTATGTTAGCAAGGGCTAACAATTAGTGCCAGTACCAAGGTTTGGTGCCACAAACAATGTGTGTTAGAGAAAACACTTGTAAAAAGAGAGCAAATGCCTGTGGAAGGAGCACTAAGTGTTTGACGCTATGTAGCAGAACAGTTTGCAGTCAACAACACACGGAATTATTCTTGGATGAAAAAAAATTACCTAAGGAGACCTTTTGGTTTTTTTAAAAAATAACTTCAGTTGTATGCACGCTCATTTCTTTGTCTAACCTTTTACCCAAAAGTACAAAGGCAGCTCTTCCATCACAACAGAGGGTTGCTATGATTCTCAGAACCATTTTATTGGGACTCTACATGTTACCCACTACCAGGCCTGTAATCTTGCACATGGTATCAGCAAGAGATCAGAGATATGGAAACATTAATGCATGTGAATGCACCTTCTTTTACAGGTCTGTTCTACTGTGCCTTAACTCAAGACAACAGAAACTATGAGAAAGTGGTCTCATTTTAACAGTACAGAAGTGAAGAACTGCAGAACCTTACCTAAACTCATCTTGCTGTTCTGCTAGTTGATCCATCAAAATCTGAAGTCGATCCCACCTCATCCGACTGCACTCTTTATGGAAGTCGAATGCTATGTATCTGTTCAGAGAGAGAAGCATCTTTTCAGATTACATATGTATTGCAGTGAAGGTCTCAGAAAACCCCACAGGGAAGGGCTGATCTGTAAAACAAGTAGTGACAGAAGATTTGGTTTTCTTTAGAGATGGCTTCCAGCAAATATCTGTGGATTTTGTCAGTGCTCTGTAATCTTCCTGAGGCTGCACCCTTAGTGTGCATGGTGACAGCATTTACATTTCTTTACAAGATGCCGCTAGTCTGGGGAAGCACACATTCAGTTCCAAATTACTCATTCTACATTTTGGCTAGTATTTTTCCTCCAGAAAGTACAGAAGGGATATGCATCTGATTTCATCTCTCTTCCACCAGGATTCTTTTGCCCTCCTCTCTTCCAAGCAACTGCCTTGGGAACTTCAGTTCACTTTGAAAGAGACACAGGTGTTGAAATGCAACATTCTTTGCTGGCATGCAGCATAATTCCCTTGATAGCTCCCTAGAAACATGAGATGGGTTCTGTTTAAAGGGCTAACCTACGCTGTCATAAGAAAATTAAATGGCTACTGACTCAGAACAAGATTTTAACAGCCAAGTCATTTCTGGTAAGAAGTGCTCTAAATGAGTGGTGTTTGATTCAACATATATATATACACACACACACACACTTGCTGTGAATTACAGGGCATTACATTCCTCCCATCAAGTATTCATAATCAAAAAGTTATTATTTGCCAAGTTTTCAAGACTATTTCTGTGAAGAATGATGGTATATATACAATAAAGACTCAAGTCTTAGTCTAGCAGGTAAACGCCATCAAAACTGATTAACAAAGTAAAAGGATTTTTGTCAGCATTAAGAAAGTGGGGCTGACAAACACCACTTTTTAACATATACAGAACAAGCAGCATCTCCAAAACACACCCTGACAGAATTTTACATCTTGGTTTCCACCACATGACTTTATAGCAAAGACACACAGAATTCCACAAGCTTTGTACAGCTAAGGTATCGGTACCAGCCTAGGTGTGAGTGAGGAAAGAGCTCACCTTAGAAGTGGCCTTTTTTAATAAAAACAAAAAAAAAAATCCACACCCCCACACCAATAACACACAAATGCGCCCCTGAGGGCAGTAAAAGAAGCACACAGAAGTGAGACATCTGTAACTACCCTACTGAAGACAGCAGCAAGGTATCACACAAACAGAAAAAAGCTTGAAAAAATTCAAAGTATGTCAGGATTTATAAGGGCATCTTGATTATACTCTGCAATTCCTTAGTTATGCTTAGACAGAAGTGAATCCTTATTAAAACAGGATGCCTTTTTCCTTACGGGGAGGATTTTGTCCTTTGACATGCACCAGTGACAATAGTTGTATACAGCGATTTCAAGGAAAAGACAGAGCTTAAGTGTGGGAGCTGGATACTAGCCCACCCTCTAGAAGTTAGTGAAAGCAAGTACAGGCAGGTTGTAAAATTGTTTACTGCACTTGAGATTCCCACAGAGACACACAGAATTTCTCTTATGATTAAAGCGCATTCTCCACTCTCTTGGCCCATTGTTACACTGAGGTCCAGACATTTAAATTACATGTTCCTTCCTTTACTAAGTTTGCAATGTAACCAAGCCCTTTTGCCAGAAGCTAGTTGTACAGGGCATGATTTCTTTTTCCTAAAATGCAGATGATCTTCACAGTTCTCATAGCATACTATTACTCCAATACTGGCATTACCATTGCCTCTGAGCTCCCTTCTTTATTCCGTCTGCTTCCTCTTTGTCCCATATTTGCTTCAGTCTCACTTCTGCTTAGAATGTGAGCTCTGAGGTAGGTCATATGCAAGTTACTTCATAAAAAAACTCAAACAAATCAGACAGTTGGTAAAGGCCCCCAAAGAACTGATCACTCTGTGGGTCTCAGAGGCAATGCTTAACTTTTAACACAAAACATATCATTTCACTTCACATGTACCTGACCATTCCATTTCCCATGCTGTTTACCATTTTCGCAAATGTTTGCTCAAGAGGCTTCTCTGAACCTTTTTGGTTAACCTGAGAGAAGGGGAAAAAAAAAAAAAAAGACAGTATTACTCAGAAGCCTGCTTAAAAGAACAACAGCTTTTTCAGGAAGAAAAAGTGAAAGCATACCAAGTTGACAACCATTTGCTTTCCATAGCTAATAATTTGTGAGTCAAAATGTCTTTGGAAGCCATCCATCTAGAAGAGAAAGGAAATACGTTGATAGATGTATGCTACTATTAAGATCTGCAATTTACAAGAAATCTCTATAATAATCTTTTTGGTGATACTGCACACGTAGTTTTATAACTAAGAAAAGTGTTTGATGTTCTCTGTTGTGCTAATACATTTCTACTTTCATCCCCCCAGTCTCCTTATTAAACACGCCACAGATAACGAGCATTGTGCAGCTACTAAAACTGTCACAAACAAGAACCAAAGAGAAACTACCCCCATTGATGTCTGGATTTTTTTTCAGGCTCTGAACTCATCTTAAGGAGTATGAGGCTTCTTGCTACTACTTTTTAAACATAAAGCTCAATCTAGTATTGCTGATTTTTATTCTTCTCATTACAGTTTGTTACCCTATCACACAAACACGAGCCTAGAAATATATCAAAACCCCAAGACACAACAAACACTCACATACATGATTTACTGACTTGCTGATCTGTGGCTTTGGTTTATACTTGAGGTTTGGTCTTTGAGACCAGAAAAAAGGAATTGATCCACGGGTCTGCAAAAGAATGGAAATAGTTTTAAACAACAAAACTTATGAACTCTCTTGCCATTTAAAAATAAAGCAGACTGCTTTAGTTTATTTGTGCGCATGCACACCTTATATATCACCTATAGAAACACAGAACTATCTATGTATCTTAAGCCAGTGAGCAGTTCCTTCCACGGACTTTACCTGAACGAACGATGCTTTGCTCCCCTTGTAATGCACAATTTGTTCCGTTTCAACAAAGTTAGCAGCATGTCCTTCTGAATCAATACCTATGTAGGAGAAAGACCTCATTAACCAGCTCAGAGTGGCTGCAGAACAGCAACAGTATAAAAGCAGCAGGTTTCCTAACCCCTCCCTTTTAAGTGCTCACAGAAAGCATGAAAATACCACAGAGCTGCCTGAAGAGGGTAAATTAAACACACCTTTGGCAAAAGTTTAACATGATCTGTACTAAGTTTAACTTGAAGAAGCACAGTTGTGCTTAACACATTTTGATATTTATAGCCCTAGAAATTGAGTCATTTAATACAAAATAAGAGTGCTTTGACACTGAAATAGTCACAATTCAATAGCAATGGTACTGCAGAAACTGACCAATTTCTTCAAAAGCATGTATGTTGGGACTAAGAAGAGGGCAAGTCATTTAAATCCATTTCCTTGTTCACTTTTTAAAGTTGAAACAATTGGAGAACACCACTATTCAGAGCTCCCCTGCCAGCACTAATGATGCTCTTAGTTGCATTTACTGCTAGGCCAAAAGGGCTATTACACGCTTGCATTTAACTCCAATAAAAACAGTGAAGTGTTAAAAACCCCTGCAAAACTTTTCAAGTTATCTCTAGAAGGAATAAATTAGAGTCAGTTTTAATAAATACCAGAACATGCTTCAGTTCATCATACTGGTTCCTAGTATTTTCTTTGGAGCAAGGACCTCCTGAGACAAACTATTACAAGCATTTTTTTGCTCAAGCCATTACCCAGCAGTTACTTTGGGTACATGTACATAAAATAAAGTAAAATAATAACAATATAATAATAATAGTAATAATAATATACAAAGCAAGTGATGCACAATGCAATTGCTCACCACCCACTGACCGATACCCAAAGGTAAGTTACATGTATAGATGGAATTCGCATTACTTTAAAACAAATCAATTTGCTATTTTACCTCTTACATAGTAGCGTACACCAGCCCTGAAACAGCTTCTTCTGGAAACAAGGAGCCAGTCAAAACACTTGCCATTAATAGAGCAAGAGTGCATAGTGATAACTAATGAATAGCACTAAGGAAAAATGCCCAAAATTTCATTAGGATATTTTTATACATCAAGAGGTAGGAAACATCAAGAAACCAAGCACCACATTCAAAGAAACTTGTAAACATTTCTCACACCAACAGTTGAACATTAAACTTCAGAGAGAGTAACTTAATATTAGGACCAGTACGCGCATCACAAAGAACAGGCTATAGGTGATGTTACTAATGAACACACTTTAAAACCGCTATAATTTTGAGAAAACTGAATTCTAAAGAAGATTAATCTGATCTTATGGTCCTATGTATATCATTAAATGGATTGACTCCTGAAGTTCTGCTCAGTGTTACATCCATCTCATCTATAATTTTATTAAGCTGACTTAAGAGTTTCTTGCCCCTATTGCTTTTAACAAAGAATACCACTCTGAAACATTTTTCTAGGCTTTTAGAAGAGTATCTTGGGCTGTTATACCATGCACCTGTAAGTGCAACATACATCACATTTACAGATGCCAGAACTAGCAGCAAGGTAGACTGGCCTTCAAATCCACACCAAGAAAAAGAACAGGCACGTACCAAGTCTCCAGTGGAAGCTTATTACGTAAGAGCACTTTCTTGCTCAGGCTGGATACCCAAAGCGGCAGATACACCATAATCCGGGACTAATCAACCAACAGGGGCCACTGACAACTAGTTTCAGTTTTAAAGTCTTGCTCTGTGCTGCTACAATTGCCTTTATTTGAACTATCGTAAACTATCAAGTCTAATAGAGACCAGCATTCATTGTGAATAACTTCTCCAGGTAGATTCACAGGCTTTCATCCTTTGCCCCTAAAAACTGAAACCTACAACTTTAAAGCAAGCAAAAGGTCAAAATGGTCAGTTTTGGTAAGCTGCAGTATTAGCATACTGCAGTCTTCTATTCTTTGAGGAATCTAGATACTTTGTCTTAAGGTTGGTAAACAAGATGTATTTTCTTTTTTAAAATAGCACATTTTACAGTGATTCTGCATTTATGATTCACAAATGGAACATAAAGCAGCTGTGTCACACGACTACCTAAGCTATGTTAAAGAGCACACTGACTGCATACATGGAATATCTTGATTTATGTACGCATTTGTGCTAATACTGTTTGTTAAAACTTAAAAAAATATAATGCAAATGTGCCCTATATAATCGAGAATGTTCCCACATTTCGTAAATTTGACTGTGAAACAGACCTATTCCTCTGCTTTCCCGGAAAATTACTGCCAGGTCCTACACCCTTTAATCCAACACTTGTACAGCCAACAGTTTCCTGCAAAGAAAGGTTACCTTTAAACTCAGCTGCTTAGCAATAGTCAAACCCATTTTCTGTCTGCAACCTCTGTCCTAACTTAAATGGCAACTTGCTATTGGCTACTTTCCACACACAAAAAAGAAGGAAAAGACATAATTTATTATTCTTTAGAAGGTTTTTTTTTTTTTGAGCAACAAGGGAAATAGTAAACATAGTTTAGGCTTTAGATGATCAATGTCTCGATAACCCAGTCAGTCCATTATTTCTCATCACTGCAAGACTAGAACCCCAGTCCAGATAGTTGAACAAAATATATTTGGGGGGTGGTGGGTGGTGCATCTTTGATTTTACTGAAATAACTGCTAGTGGTGCTGTAACAGTTCTGCTTAGGGCTCTTCCTAGCATTTTCATCACTAAAAATCCAGTTTCTTTGAATTCCTGGGTTCTCTAAGGTGTTTGGTTAGTATTAGAATTACAGGAAAACATACATTACTTATGCTAGTTATTTATATAGTGAAAATAGCACAGAGGCAGGTGTTAATTGCAGTCTGCCAATTGCTAATTGCAATCCACCCAGACTCTTCCACCCAGGACCTGAAGGATAAGGATTGGGTTGTTCTGACAGTTCCCTTGTGCTATCTTTCCTTGCCTCTCCACCTACTCCCACACTTTCCATTAAATGAAGTCACAGGAAGGAAGGACTGGAGATCTGTCAGCTGCTAGCAGTCCTACCAGAACAACCGATCCAGTCTGGAAGCTGTTCCCTGCACACACCTGAGGGGCCTTTGCAATGGAGGAACTAAGGAGAATGTGGCATGAGTTCCTCTGTCCAGTTTTGCCAGTCATTTTCATGCTGCCAGTCCAGAAGCACCTGGGACTTCTTGTTGCTCACACACTGCATGAGGAACACTGCCTCCAGAAAGCATTAGGCTTACTCACAGCATACACCCCTTCTGAAAAATAAGCTCACGACTGCTTTGCTAAAAAGGCTGTTACCCAAAGCATCGGTGCAAGAAAAACAGCTGGCTAGGAGAAGCGTTCCAGGAACCTTCAGTAGAACTCTTTATCCTTTTATTCATCAACAGGAACATCCATAAGCACTCCTTCAAGTCAAAACTGTTCTCCCTTATTTTAAATCCAAAGTAAATGCTAAGTGAAGGTATCCTTATAGCAAGATAAAAGTACTAAGGCTGATGTGAGAGCATTTGCCATATTCATCTTAACCTTCCATCCCACTGAAAGACAGTTATGCAAATCATACCTGTAAAATTAAATACATTAAGCCTTAAAAGCAGAATAATCAAGTGAGCTAACAAATGAGTGGGCTATCAAACAATATGTAATGCTCATATCTGAACAAACTACAACTTAATTCTGACACTGTGTTCTGTTTATAGTTGCCAAAGCCAATAGAGCAAAATGGTTGCTGATGTGGCTGCTGTTAGACTACCATATTCAGCCCTGAGCTTTACAACGTAAAAGGATACATCCGTGCATCACAGGCATAGCAAACCTATGGATCTGAAACACACACAATACATGTTAAAAATATTAAACACTAGCAGCCAGAAAAGGTGAGTGACTATGCTTTGTCTAGGAGGGGGGGGGTTTTATAGTTTTATACACTTTATATCCTTTACTTTTTGTTTAGGGTGCAGTAATTCTTTCTGAGAAAAAATTTCAAAGAAAACAGCAACATATGTAACCCTTAGCAGCAGCAGGGAAAAGGTAAAAATCTAACCCTAATTAAGTGACCTTGACAAAAAACCAAGCTGCTTTGTCCTCCTATACATGGCATTTACTCTTCTACAAACACGTCAGATATAAAGTAGTACACACTGAAAACCTTTTGATATGGTATTTGCTGTACCTCCACAGTAGGATGCAAGCAGAGATAGTGAACAACACACAGCTTCAGTAAGGAATACTTCTTTGTGATTAATACTTGAAATGCTTGTTCCAGGGTTTTTCCCATCCTGCCACTCCTGAATCACTGGGTCTTTCAAAAAATTTAAAATTAATATTTTCCAATACTAGAAGTCAGAAATACGACCTCTCATTACCTAAAACTGTTACTATAGCAAGACACTTGTAGTCAATACTAGGTCACACTTCCCCTCACTTATCAGTTATCTTCCTTTTCAACTTCTCTGTTTTGCCTCCTACGTCTGTTTTCACCAACCAGCCATACTTGGCTTTCTTTGCTGCTCCCACCACAGCTTGTCTCATTTCCCAAGCTTTGTTTGCTTAGCACTATCCAAACCATATACCCTGTCACATGCTTCTGGAATACGCACAAGAGCCCTTTGCTAATTCATATCTTCACATTCCAGAAGCACTGCACAGTCCAGCCTTTTGGAACAGTGCTGTCTAATACAAGAGCACATCTCCACAGGTTACCAAGACAGAAATAGAAGCAGTGCGTCATTCACTTCAATAAATGAGAAGTACTGCTAGAGAGAAAAGGTTGCTGTAGTGCAGACAATTCCAGAAGTTTAACACACATCAGAAGTCTCTAGTAGGAAGGAGCTTAGATCAGTCTGGCCATTGAGGTACTACAGTTGTGGCTTATGGTCATGCGCTTGTATTTGCTGGCCTAAGTGAATTCAAAGGTTACACCGTGCTAGTCTTCATTTGAAATAAACTGAAAGAATCTGTCAGTCTTACTCTTAATTATCAGCTTTATGACTTATTCACTAGACAAATGGAGTTTAAACTGCACTCATGGAGAAAGATGCAAGCCAGTCTTAGAAAAAAAGTGATGAGCTGAACCTTGCCTATACCTAAAGACAAACAAGTAGCTAAACTTCAAAAAAGCTTGAAAAGCACATGCTGCGCAGTGTAACTTCCCCTTTGGTTTATATGAGCAGTCTCAGCACAGTACCTTCAAATGCAGACATTTCCAGAGTCAGCTTTACTATATGTACTACTGAGGACACTGACAAAGTTAGAAGTTTGAAAGCAGAAGACTGTCACTGTGCTAAACCAGGAGGTGAATAGCCACATTATACTAGATTCTGTCTGTCTGAAATAAGAGACAGAATTACAGGAAACTCTTGTATACCTACAGTAAAAGTATATTGGTCCTCTATTAATATAGTGATTATGAAGTGTTTACCTCTGGTTGAGCAGCAAATTCTCTAAGAAGATGTCCATTCCATACAAACCGTGGATCTGCCTGCAGCAAGAAAAAAGCCAACATGCTTTTAGAGACTGTCAGTTATGTTGAATTAAACATAAAGAGAATATGATAGTATCCACGCACTACACAAGTTTAGGTGAACAGATGTACATGGAGATGGAAAATTCTTCTTTCATCAGTACCATTCGTAACCTCAACTAGAAATCTAAATAAAATAAAAGTAGTTAAAAGAAGAACAGTTCTCCAGTCTTTAAGGGTGTTGCCTGACACTTTATGCGTGCTGAACCATTAACAACTGAGCTGCAGAATCAGAAGAACTTTGCCCTAAGTAAACAGGGCTTGAAGAGATTATCCAAAATTTTAAGAACAGTAGCAAGGTAACACTCCTAAAACAGGCAGAAGGTAAAAATGCAAGGAGTCCTGGATGCAATAATCAACAATTCTGAGAATCAAATGTTAAATAATACTTGTAGCTTGAGACAAAAAGTATTTATATTCCACTGCATAAATGATCCTCTTCAACTTTGTGTATTTCCTATTCCTAATTCACCTCAAAAGTGTCTTGAGCAGGTTGCTGAGCACATTCCAGAAAGCTACCAGGTTAGTTACAAAAGTGACATTTGCTGCAGAACGTAATGCAGGCTCCAGGAAAGTGGCATAAATCTCAACTTGACAAGGCAGGCAGACAATACATCACTGAGGATTAGGGTTAATTTAAGCTCGGTGTTGGAACAGTCCTTTGTCTAATAGAAAACAATACAACTATGTGCCAGAAACTGATCAAATCCTACCTGCAGTATCATGAACTAGTCAAAGAACATGACATGATGCTTTGGTGCCCCTATATTGGGGCCATTTCCTTCTACAAGTACTGTTTAAAAAAGAAACCAAACCAACCACAACGAACACAAATATGACACCAAAACGCCCACACACCAAACACAGGCTTCGCTTGTAGAGGTGAACTGGAGATGCCCAAAATTGCCACCATCCTTCGTTAAGCCATTATACTACAACCACATGAGTGCGAAATTATATTAAAATGGTTTTAACCATCTATCATCTGCATTTACTTGCACCTGACACCTTTTTACTGTACTTCGCCTTTCAAACAACCTTCTGAAGTGCCACAATTTTAAGGCAAACCAATCCTTTCATGTTAGCAACTGCTCTCCCTGTCAAGAGTACTGCCAGAGCAGCATTTAATAGTGCAAAATAGTCCCCAACTATAAACTTCTTAAATTGATTTTTTTTTTTTTTAAATGTTGGAAAAAGTATACTGCTTCCCCAGTTTAGACAGTTCCTGTAATTAAGAGACAACATCCCATAACTCCACTGCCACCTCTTCAGGAAAAGAAGAAAAAGTGCTGTTGACTTCCAAGGTTTCAGTATTTCAGTGCCTAGGCAGTTTAGACCTTGTTTACACCACAGTATAGTACGTTACCAGACTAAGGATTCTGGAACTCTGCAAGCACAAGAGAATTTTAAGCTTAAACTGCATTTGGCTGTGTGATTCTGTTGTCTTTAAGACAAAAGCAGCATATTAAATTCATGCTTCAAACATAAGGAATAGTCATAGTTTAGACAGAATGCAACGTCCCAGGGCCAACAGCCATAAACCCCACAGTTCTCTTCCACATTATCCTGGAAGAGAATTTGAAGTCAAGTGCCATTTATTCCACTTTGCAGTTTTTCCCACCCCCCAAATCTAGGTCAGAGGAATGACTTGTTTTCTCTCATTTTTCTGCTTAGTTCCTTCTTGTTGCGATTAGAAGTGTTCAATACTGAAGTTGGCGGCAAACTTTCATTTATTTTGCATTTTTTAAATCCATTTAAAGCAGACTTCAGAAAGTACTGATCTAGAAGTCTAACATCACATCTGAACCTATTTTTAGAACTTTATTTTGCTAACAAGCTATGAGACTTAAGGAAGGGTGGACTAGTATGCTCAGCCACAACCCCTAACAGTTTCAACAAAATGCCACAATGGTAAACAAACTTGTGTACTGCAGCATTACAGATCAGCAATTTCCACCCTTATTCTAAGCATCCTATGAAGCAAACTCAAACTGTAACTTGACTCAGCGTACTTTGCACACTTGCTTGCTTCTTTTTCCGCTGTCAGTCACTTATTCCAGAGAACTGCCCCAGTACAACTCAATTGACAAGATCAGAGATAGCCTAGTTACACAGTTTAGCAACATAGCGCTATTTTTTGCTGGTTCTATTACAAGGATTTGCATCTAAGCAACATGTAGATCTGTTTCACTAGTTTAAATTAATGATTAAACTAGTAAAGCCATTTTTAGTTTAACAGAGGACCATAAATGCTTTAACACTATCTGCTACCATTTAGAATATTAATTCATTGTTAAAAAAAAGTTTCATCTCAAGTCTAATGGGACCACTGATTTCAGCAACATCATCCTAAGCTTTACCTAAAGTTTCCTTTAGTTTGTGATAGTTTGTTTTGACATCAGTTAAACACCAGCTGCATTAACTAAACTTAAGCCATGCAGAACTGATTGGCAATGTCCGAGACAGACACTAAGCAAAATGAAATCCTTACCCTCTCTAGGAGGCTCATTTCCTGGAACTCTGGGCTCGTGTTGGCTAGCCGTTGCAGAGTGTGTGTTAGGTCATATGTTGTTGAGAAGTAAAATCCATCCACGCTCAAGACATGACTAAGCATTGATAAAAATACTTTATTGTCCTGCAACTGTTGAGAGGAGAAAAAAAGGACATAAGAGCTCTCATTTACTACCATCGAAATACCTTATTCTTAAGCTACCACTGCTTTTTGAAGCGATGAGATGAACTTTGCTCTAGAAACACATGACATCATCCAGAGATCACTGCACAAGGAAACCATGAGATTGCCATTTTGATACCAGTTCACTGATAACTTAGACCTAGCACACTGCAAACAAATTCTGCAAGAATAGTGGAGAGCAGCTAACAGTATTCCTGTGAGGTAAATAGCTACTGTTATTAAACTAATATTAGCAACTGCCAAGCAAAATGGAAGCCATTAGTTTCCCTGAAAACCATTCAGTCAAAAAATGAGACAAGATAGCAATGCAAAGGAAGGTATAGAACTTACTGTCAAGATTGCCCCAATAACTAATCTGTGCCCTGGTTCAAATTTTCATTAACCTCACTCCTTTCCTGAAGGATCATCAGCCTCCCTTTCAGCTCTATTGGTTAGACACCCTTATCTACGCTTTATCAATCCACAAGATATCTGTTTTAAATAATCTTCATCCTATCCTCCCCTCTCCAAAAAAAAAGAAAAAGAAAAATCAGTTCCTCCCTGCTGGATAATTATGTAATGGAACAATTTCATAAATTAAGACAGATAATTAGATGACAGCAAGGCAGCTTACTGTAGGGGCTATCAGAATAGTAAAGCTGCGAGAACATTAACAGGAAAAGCACTGTGATTTTGTGGACTGGCTCAGGGAGCCTTCTTTGTCATAGGCTGCATTTCTGTGATCTATTACAAAGCGGCACATGCCAGGCAAGCAAAGCCTTCATGATGGTCCTCAGAGGAGAAAAGATGATAACAAGATTTAGGAATAAGAACAGAGATGCAGCAAGACAGTCCACCTCATCCTCCCATACTGTACCATCTTAAAAGGGGGAAAAATGCACAATATGCAGATCAAACTCTGGGGATTATATTACAAGTTGCACAATGTGAGTTCGTTATCTTGAATGACGTAACTTTTTATACATCTATACCCAAATAGTACATCAATTATAGTAGTCTGAACAAATCAGAGAAAAAAGTGTAGTTTCAAAGAGCTTCTTAAAATTTTTTTCATAGTTTCATCAAATTAGGTCCTGTGGTAATGGACATTAACATAAGATAACATTCCCCCACACTCCTAATCAATCCACCTACCTGAATATCAGTTAAGTGCAGCATGGTCTTTTTGTAGGAGAGGATGTCAAAGTCTGTTGCTTTCCAGATTGCATGACTGAAAATCTCACCTACTTTTTTCTTTTTTGTTATTACAATAAGATACGTGCCTGTAAATCAGAAAGAGCAAAGAAAAAAATGCACACATTAAGAAAAGCAATCTATACCCATACCAGAAAACTGAAACCAACAGGAAAGAGTGAGGTTTCTTCAAGCTACACCTAGGACTTTATGTTCTTAACAGTAAGGGGCTGGAACAGAACCAAAATGTACTTGCTAAGCTATGTACTTCTCTATGCTCACAGATCTTGAGTTACTCATTAAGTTTAAGGAATTAAAAAAAATGGACAAGATAAAAAAGTGCCAGCTACTCTTACTTCAGTCCAGAGACAGTCTGAAAGTCTTTAGGCTTGCAAGTGCAGAAAGAGGCCAATGGTCTTGAATGTGGTTTGGAAAGCACAAAGCAAGTCAGAAATACATGAAAGGAAGCATGCTTCAGAATCCAAAAAGCCTATTCTATTCACCTTATCCTGAAAAAAATATTTATCCTAAAGGTTCAAAGTGGAGCAAAGAGAATGGTGTTTCTTTTAATAATTTAAGATGGGAAGTTTGCTGTTTTCCTGGTTGCATAAGTAACAAAACAAAAAAGCATAATCATGACAGTTCACTCAAAGCAATTAATTTACACTTGTCGGTAAACACAACATAGCCTTATTTCCAAGCCTACTGTATTTCAGTGCCATCTTGTTTTTGAAGAAAAAGGTTAGTTTATTAAACTGCATATTGATGGATAAAAATGTCTCATCATCTACATCTTATCACCATTAAAGTCTTGCACAACTTCAATTGAGCAAAACAATGAGCAGGCCATGCAGAAGTACAGAACCACAAATCTAGCACTTTTTTTGTACTAAAGCATTCAAAGAAGTATAAATGCCAAAGCAGAAACAGTTCACATTGTGTGTGCTAAGTTTACCCATTATTTGTATTTACTACTATACCTATCTATACACCAAGTTTTATGGACAGGTGAATTATTGTATCAGGTATCTAGTCTGTATAGTTAGTCAAAGAACAGGTGCCACCCCCACTTTTTTTACCTCTGCAGCTCTAGTATTAAACCTTTTATTTGTGTGGAATATTCAAGCACTTAAGAATACTCTTAGCATGCTTGCATCTCAAATTGTAAGTATTGCTTTTGGTTGGTCTGTCAGAAGCATCCAGATACATTACAAAACCAGCACATTACATCCACAGCTATGCCATAAAGATGCTGCACAAATAGATACATTTAATCTGACATGAATTTTCAATATTGTCTTTTCCTATTTGGGTATGCAACCTTCTGTTTAGATTTCAGAGCTTTGGATACTACTTCAGCAATTTTTTTTTTTTCCCCTAATACTGTAACAGGTGAAGAATATTTATGCTTGTTAAAGATGCTGCATTGCTAGATAGAGAAGCAGTTTTACAGTTAACTGCCTAACAACACTTAGAATCATAGAATGCTTTGGGTTGGAAGGGACCTTTACAGGTCATCCAGCCCAACCCCCCTGCGGTGAGCAGGGACAGCTTTAACTACATCAGGTTGCTCAGAGCCCCATCCAACCTGACCTTGAATGTTGCCAGGGATGGGGCCTCTACCACCTCTCTGGGCAACCTGCTCCAGTGCTTGACCACCCTCATTGTAAAAAATTTCTTTCTTATGTCTAGTCTAAATCTATTCTTCTTTAGTTTAAATCCATTATTCCTTGTCCTGTCACAACAGGCCTTGTTAAAAAGATTCTCCTCATCTTTCCTGTAGGCCCCCTTTAAGTACTGGAAGGTCGCAATAAGGTCTCCTCGCAGCCTTCTCTTCTCCAGGCTGAACAATCCCAACTCTCTCAGCCTGGCCTCATAGGAGAGGTCTTCTAGCCCTTGGATCATTTTGGTGGCCCTCTTCTGGACCCACTCCAGCAGGTCCATGTCCTTCTTGTGCTGAGGGCTCCAGAGCCGGATGCAGTACTCCAGATGAGGTCTTACCAGAGCAGAGTAGAGAGGTAGAATCCCCCCCCCTCGACCTGCTGGCCACACTGCTTTTGATGCAGCCCAGGATACGGTTGGCTTTCTGGGCTGCAAGCGCACATTGCTAGCTCACGTCCAGCTTTTCATCCACCAGTACCCCCAAGTCCTTCTCTGCAGGGCTGCTCTCAATCCCTTCATCCCCCAGCCTGTACTGATATCAGGGGTTGCCCCGTCCCAGGTGCAGGACCTTGCACTTAGCCTTGTTGAACCTCATGAGGTTCACACAGGCCCACCTCTCCAGCTTGTCCAGGTCCCTCTAGATGACATCTCGTCCTCCTGGCATGTCAACCACACCACTCAGCTTGGTGTTATCTGCAAACTTGCTGAGGGTGCACTCGATCCCACTGTCTATGTCATTGATGAAGATGTTAAACAGCACTGGTCCCAGTATGGACCCCTGACAGACCCCACTTGTCACCGGTCTCCATGTGGATGGACATTGAGCCATTGACCATGACCCTCTGGATGTGACCATCCAGCCAATTCCTTATCCACAGAACAGTCCACCCATCAAACCCATATCTCTCCAATTTAGAGAGAAGGACGTTGTGGGGGACTGTGTCGAACGCTTTACAGAAATCCAAGTAGATGACATCCATTGCTTTTCCCTTGTCCACTGATGCAGTCACTCCTTCATAGAAAGCCACTAGGTTGGTCAGGCAGGACTTGCCCTTGGTGAAGCCGTGCTGGCTGTCTTGAATCACCTCCCTGTCCTCCATATGCTTGAGCATATCTTCTAGGAGGATCTGTTCCATGATCTTCCCAGGCACAGAGGTGAGGCTGACAGGTCAATAGTTCCCAGGGTCCTCCTTTCTTCCCTTTTTAAAAATGGGCACAACATTCCCCTTTTTCCAGTCAGCAGGGACTTCACCAGACTGTCATGACTTTTCAAATATCATGGAGAGTGGCTTGGCAACTACATCAGCCAATTCCCTCAGGACTCTGGGATGCATCTCATCAGGTCCCATAGACTTGTGTACATTGAGGTTCTTCAGGTGGTCTCGAACCTGATCTTCCCTTACAGTGGGATGGGCTTTACCCCCCTGGTCCCCATCTTGCAGTCCATCGATTCGGGAGGAGTGAGGAGAGAGGTTGCCGGTGAAGACCGAGGCAAAGAAGTTGTTGAGTACCTCAGCCTTCTCCTCATCCGTTGATACAAGTTCGCCTTTCTTGTTCATCAAGGGGGGTATGCTTTCTTCAACCTTCCTTTTCTGGTTGATATACCTGTAGAAGCCCTTCTTGTTATTCTTTACATCCCTTGCCAAATTCAGCTCCATCCTCACCTTGGCCTTCCTGACCTCCTCCCTACACAACCGGGCCATTTCCCTGTATTCCCCCCAGGACACCTGTCCCTGCTTCCACTGCCTGTGCAGTTCCCTCTTGCTCTTTAGTCTGACCAGCAGGTCTCAACTCAGCCATGCTGGTCTCTTCCCTTCCTTGCCTGATTTTTTTACACTTGGGGACTGATAGCTCTTGTGCTCTATGGAAGGTGTCCTTAAAGATCTGCCAACTCTGTTCTGTTCCCCTGTCCCTGAGGACCCAGGGGGTCCTTCTGACTAACTCATTGAAGAGATAGAAGTTTGCTTTCCTAAAATTTAGGATCCTGACTGCACTCCTTGCTTTTCCCATGTCCCTCAGGAGCATGAACTCCACCAACGCGTGATCACTGCAGCCCAAGCTGCCTCCAGTCTTGACATCACCGATGAGCTCAGTTGCGTTGGTGACCATCAGATCCAGTATCGCGTCCCCTCACGTAGGTCTATCTATTACCTGACTTAGGAAGTTGTCGTCTATGCATTCCAGGAATCTCCTGGATTGCCTACAGCTCGCCATGTTGCTTTTCCAGCAAATGTTGGGGTAGTTGAAGTCCCCCAGCAGGACAAGAGCCTGCAAGCGCAAAGCCTCCTGGAGCTGGAGGAAGAAGGCTTCGTCAGCAGGCTCCCCTTGATCAGGCAGCCTGTAGTAGACACCAACCACAAGGTTCCCTTTGTTGCCTCTGTCTGACTCTTACCCATAAGCTTTTGACCCGCTCGTGGCTATTCTTCAGGGACAGCTCTTCACACTGTATTGCTTTCTTTACATAGAGGGCAATGCCTCCGCCCCTCCTTCCTCGCCTGTCCCTTCTGAAGAGCCTGTAGCCATCAATAGCCACATTCCAGTCATGGGATTCGTCCCACCAGGTTTTGGTTATGGCAATCAGGTTGTAGCTGTCTAGTAGCACAGCAGCTTCCAGCTCCTCCTGTTTGTTCCCCATGCTGCGTGCGTTCGTGTAGAGGCATTTCATCTGGGCTGTTGGCCATGTCACCTTCTTAGTGGAACATCCCTTGTTTCCCCTGGGGTGTTTCATGAAGGTTTCCTTGTGAGCTCTAACTACCTCAGGAGCCCCCGGCTCATCTCTGCCAGACTTCAACTGTGCTGCAGCATCCCCATCATGCCTCTGTGCAATAGATTGAGGGCTCACAGTAGCACCCCGTCCCTCTAACCATTGCATACCATCCCACAGCTTGTCACAGGCAAGCCTGATGTGTTCCCCCTCCCCCTTCACATCTAGTTTAAAGCCCTGTCAATGAGCCCCACAAGCTCCTGAGCAAAGACCCTCTTTCCCCTTTGAGAAAGGTGGCTCCCATTTGTCGCCAGCAAGCCTGGTGCCATGTAGGCCGTCCCATTGTCAAAGAACCCAAAGTTGTGACAGTGGCACCAGCCTCGGAGCCATGTGTTAAGAGATTGGATCTGCCTGTTCCTACCAATGTCACCTCCCACACCTGGAAGGAGGGAGGAAAAGATGACCTGTGCCCCCGATTCCCTCACTAAGCGTCCCAAGGCCCTGAAGTCTCTTTCAATCACCCTTGGGCTACGCACTGCAACTTTGTCACCACCCATGTGGAAGAGCAGTAAGGGGTAGTAGTCTGAGGGCTGTACCAGGCTGGGAAGTCTCCTGGTGATATCTCTGACCTGGGCTCCTGGCAGGGAGCAGACTTCCCTATGAGGAGGGTCCACCCGGCATATTGGAACCTCTGTTCCCCTCAGGAGGGAGTCTCCTATGACTATGACCCGTCTTTTCTTCCTTGTTGAGCGGGTAGTAATATGGGGGGGTAGGTCTTTGTGGTCTTGGCAAATCTTTGGGTGTAGATGGATCAACGCCCACATCATCCACTAACTGGTCCTCCACACCTAGAGCCTCATACCTATTGTGCAGAGGCACCTGGGGGGTCACGGTGGGCAAGGAAAGGGTTCGCTTGCCGCCCCGATTGTGGACTTGTTTCCACTCGCTGCTTCCCCTCTAAGACGCTGCCTACATCTTGGTGGGGGGAGGATACTGGCTCCCTTTGGTCACAGGCTTTCTCTGGAGGTTGTCCCTGGTCAGGTTTCCGGGAGCTCAGAGCGTGATTCCACCAGTCTATCTCTTGCTCAGACCCCCTGATGCTCCGTAGCCTGTCTACTTCCTCTCTTAGCTCTGCCACCAAGCCAAGTAGATAATCCACTTGGTCACAGTGCACACAGCTGTTTGCTCCACTGACATCTGTTCCCAGAACAAGGTGGTGGCACTCCCTGCAGCCGGAGACCTGGACAGCTGTGTGTTTAACTTAACTGAACATTAACTGATACCATCTTTAGTTTGACAGCTGTATACTAACAATCAGTGCAAAGCTTTGGGGGGTGGAAAGGAAAAAACCACCCAGGCTATTAAAAGAATTTACATACTTCTATATTTTGTATAACATTCAGTCAGATGAATGAAAGTCATTACCAAGCCTGCAAGCTGTGAATATTCCCCTTTGGGGCAGTTCAGTTTTAAAACAGTCGGGCCTGTCAAGTACCTAAGACAAAGGTGTCCATTACACTGCTCTTACTCTGCAGGATCCACAGTTCTTTAGAATATGAGCATATAAAGTTCAGTACTTTAAGATCCTGTCAGAAGTTACTGCATTTAACACAACAATACTTTGCTTCAGTTGAGAATACTGCAATGAGTGAACTTAAATCCTTTCTACAAATGGAGACTTTTATTCAGTATGCATGCTCCTTATTACATGATTTTTCAGACTACATTAGTTTCAAACTCTAATAGTTTACCCACAAAAGATCTTTTGAATAGCAACGTTTACTTTCCTGGAAGCTTACACTTCATGCATCAGCTTTATTTGTGGCAGTGACCGTTTAGATATGAACACCACTGAGATACTTAGAAAAAGCAGACAGCTTATTCTTACCTTATCCTACAACTCCCTGAAGTTTAGAACTGTTCCAGTCTGTCCTTTCTTTTAATGTTGAATTTTCTATTTGTAGGATAGTTGGAACACCATCATTACATGAACAGCTGCATCTACCAGTCTACCACCCTGTCACTCTCAGTTATTTGTGCACCAAGATTATTGATTTAAAGTCAAACTTCATGACCCAATATTTGACTGTTGCATCAAATCCTACAGCTAAGGTTAAACAGTTATGAAGAGTAAGTAGGTATAGTTCTTTGCATGCATTTGAAATGCATTCCTTAAAACTCACCAAGCTGTCAGCTAACACTACCTTTAGAGCAGCTACAGGTTTAAGAGGTACACAAACATTCATGACAAACTGTATTTGGATACCTCCATCCTCTAGCAGCCACAAGGAAAGCCCATCATACTGATGAAAGTGTAACCCCAGATATTTGCAAATACCGTCTTTAAAGTTTCTCTAGCAATATGTTTTGCCTAAGTATTTTTGAAGAGCGCAGTTCTGTTTTCCTTACCTGCCACCAGTCGGATTGTTCCCAAAATACCATATATAGGCCTTGTAACAGCTGAAGGGGGAACATCTTTCTTAACTGAAAAGCAGAAGAAAAACCTGTCAGAATTTCAGACTGCTTCTTTCATGACTATATCGGAAAACTATTAAACTTGTCAAAGCTTCTTGGTCAAATCTCAAGTTTTACTAGAGTCTTAAGTATAAGAAGCAACACATCAGAATTTCAAAGCCTGATGCAGGGTAGCAGGGGGAAGGACATGGAAGTATTCTAACCCAATTTCTCATGTTGTTTAATCAAAATAGTCATTCAATTGAATAAATTCAAGCTCATTTACATGATAGTATAGCAAACAGACTGCTCAATAATGTATTATCCTGCCAGCTTCCAGAAACTTTTTGTATTGAAACCATCAAGACATCAAGGACAAAAAAACCCATAAATGCTTGTGCCTCCTACTTTTGACTGTTTCTTCTGAGTCTCAGCCTATTTCCATTTCAGAAGACCTAGTTTACTTTTTTGGTCTATCTCTGCAAAACTACCAACAACAGCATAGATGTGGCAAGGGATACAGTATTCCAAACAACATACCAAGAGATCCAAAAGGTATCCAAATATCAGTTAGAAGCCCTAGCATGTAAAACTTTCATTTTTCCACATTTCTAGAATAGCAGAAGGGATATTAGAAACCTTTAAAAACACCTCCAAAACACCCACACCAGAGTTAGGCATTTTCCCAGAGCTTAGAGAACAGAGGAAGACAGTACTTGATTTTTCCTTTGCTTTAAACACCCTGCAGGTTCATCTGATAAAACACCAATAATGAAACAGATGAAGACTAATAAAAGACTTGGGACAGCTATCTTTACAGTTTTGAAGGGACAATTTTGAAGGAGAAATTGAAATATACTACAACATCAAAATTCAGTGGGATGGGCACACTGTTCTTACATGAGGTACACAAGAGACCTAATAAAAGGACGAGAATGGCTGCTTTTATATTGGTATTACTGTAGCATTTCTGTCTGTTTAGAGGTTAGTAATACTGAGGTACAGACTCCTGAAGTATCAAAAGGGAAGTCACCCATTGCCTTAATTTCTTGTTGTCATTTAAAGCAAGTTCTTTGATTGTTTTTATGCATGTTTCACATTCTTAAAAAAACTAAACAAATTTTGAAGACCTTAGCATCAGTATGCTTAAGACTACTTGCACTGACATTTGAATCCAGATTTGCAACAGAACGAAGTTTTCAGTGAGGGTTTTTTACTGTTCTTGTTTCTAGAGGCTTTATGAAGTTTCAGGTTTCAGTACTGAATAGAAGACAGCACTGAGACAATTCAGCAAAAGATGCAGAAGCCCCATGGCCAACCCTTCCTATATTTAAGTTTGGGCTTGTAGCACCAATCCCAACTAACTTGGATGAGTCAGTTTTTATTGCTGTGATGCACAGTCTTACCAAAAACAGGCAAGCACTATCACCCTGGTCACTCACAGCATCAATGTCACAGTGAGAAAGCATTTCAAACAAAGTTCTTTACAAGACAGAATACGAAGCACTATTTTAAAACAGTAACTAAAGATAAAAACAATTCTCCCATTATCAGTTTAAGGTTCTGAAGATCTGGGAGTGGCTAAAGCAAAATAATAGACAAAAGTGGCCTATATTGACAAATACTGGTGAGGAGAGTACCTGTAAGAGTGACTTCCGTGGAGACTCTATCAATAGCAAGCACATCATCTGCTCCATCATCACAGGCTTCCACATAGAATTTCTCTGGTGTTATATGCCTTTAACAGAATGAATAGGAAAAAGGAATTTGTTTAGCAACACTTACTTTGGGTTTATTTATATTTAAGCTCTTCACCAGGTGAAGATAGAACAATTGTAAACCTTATTTCAGCTGCAAAACCAAAATTCTCACTGGATTACTTCCCAACAGCCACCAACGTTGACAGTGCATAAAAAGCAAATCAAACTAATCAAAATACATGGCTTTAGTTTAATAACTAAAGTTTAATAACTTTCAGTATTAAATAAGAATTAAGATCAAAGACAATAAAGTGAATTTGTCTACATAGTGGTCCACTATATAATTCATGTAAGCTTGAAATATGTCACTTAGAAATCTGATAAGCCAAAACCAAACTTCAAAATAATAAAACATGTCAGAAACTAAAGTACCACATCCCTGATGCAAGTCTAGTAAACACCAAAATAATGTCCAAAGCGATAAACACACCTGTTTCACATTAGAGTGTTTCAAGTATTGTAAGAATCCACTAGCAACAACACAGGAAAAAAACCCGGAAGAGTTAAAGGCACACACTAGTTTATCAAAGCAGGTGTCTCACCACTTCCATTCCCCAGATTTGTTAGCCAGGTCTATGTGACACACATGGAGTAACCTGTATCCTCACCATCAGACACATCACACATTGACATCCTGTTCAGACTTCATCCCTATCTCTCCTTTAGATAAACTTTATGCAGTACACCACCAGCCACAAAATTAAACTGTTTTCAGAAACATTCCGTAAAAATACACCCGTTGAGATACTTGCAAGAAACCAGATGTTACATTGTGCAACAATACAAGAGTTCATACAGAAATGACTTGTAGCTGTACAGAGAAAATGCTAAACAAACAACCCCAAACACTCTTGAACTAATGTTCTTAACTATCTCGATGATTTTTCTTAGTTTAAGGCTTGACAAGACTAGGGGTCAGAGTTTTTAACATCCTGTTCTGGAAACTTATTCTACAGGATAGATATTTTTAGGCTCCATCTCCCTAAATAGATCTTATATTTCTTCACATCTTTTTTTTTAATCCTTCAGAAAGCTGAATTAGAATCCTAATTTAGACCAGAAGAGCCCTTTGAAAGAGGTCTTCTAGACTTCTTAACATGTCTAACACGCCACCTTCCACCCACCAAAAGCAGGGCCAACTTCAATGTTTATCCAACTTCAAAGTTAAACCCTATTTCTTAGGGTGTGTTTTGACTCACCCCAAGGACGGTGATTCTACAACCTCTCTGGACAATTAGAGGAAAGCCAGAGGAGACCAAATGCTTAACTAAATTTAAAAAAAAAAAAAAAGTAACACAACAAACTGTAAAGCAACCAATAGTTAACTATTCATCAGGTAATTCAGCTTCTTTAAAGGAAAATTAGTCTATGTGTCCTAAAATGGGAAACACATCCACAGTGTTCCCTTTGTAAATCAGCTTTTCTTGTACACATGTCAGAAACTAAACTACCACATCCCTGATGCAAGTCTAGTAAACACAAAAATAATGTCCAATTGATAAAAACACCTGTGAATCAATCTTTCATGTACACATATGAAATGCCTTATCTTTGAAAATAAAAGCGTCAGAGTAAGAAATACAAACATGCAGTTTGTTGAACACTGAAGCCTTAAAACCCCTACTTTGCTTTCATCACTTCTGTTTTTGATGAAGTACTGGCTCTTTACGGCAGTTTCATAGCAATAATGGGAGCTGTTTTTACCACTGAAGAGCAAACAAGTTTACACAGACAGAAGAGGCAAGACAAGCTTAAGGACTCAATTTGTTAAAGAATTTCAAAAGAAAACAGGATATACTATTTAAGGTGCAGTCAGAAACCTGTTGATAGTTGGCAGGAGACAGTAGTGGGCATTTTTTCCACAAGAGAAAGCTGCAGCTACTTAACTTCTGTTGGTTTAGCTGAACAGTCAGCTTTTTCTGGGAGGTCAGTTGACACGCAAAACTCCAGCTAAAAAAACTGGGGAAAAAGGCGCTGCAAAGTTTAATATTAGACCTGTTATGCCTTTAACACAGATGGTTATGAACTCTTACTCATCTGACTACCTTAAAGCAAAATAAGTTGAAAAAAAAAATCTTTTAACATAGCAGGTTGTAAAATAGTGTCCAAAGTGGTGACAACAATAGTTTCAGGTTTTGAATACTCTGTATAAAGAACACAACAAAGCTGGAAGCTTGCCAAAATAAATATAGTTGAAGAGGCCAAGATTCAAAGAGGTTTCATCCCAAATGCTGATTTACAAACTTACTGATTACCAGAACCAGGCTAGTAGGCTCACTCTTGTTTAGACGACCTTTCCAATCATTAAGACTGCTATAACTAAGATGATAGCCTCCCACTTCTCTTTCAGGAAGGAAGCTGATGAACATTGCATGCAAGAATGTTATTTCACCACAGCCTCTACTCAGTACCAAGTCTGTACATCTATGACAAGCTTAGAAAGATAACACACATGCATATTTTACTGATCTGAGAAGAAGATATTAAAATGCTGAAAGAAGGATCATTCATAATGATTAGGAATCTGCAGACAGATTAATTCTGTTCCTTTAAGAAATAAGGAACAGATGAAAGTCCAAGTGCTAGTATTACAACAAAAATAATAATAAAGAAATCAGTATTTTCTAGAAGCCCATAATGTCTGTAGTTACTTTTGAAATTAGTTTTCATACACCAGACTATATTCTGCTCTTGTATAACCTTCATATTTGACACTGGAGCCTGCCTTCTCCTTGGCTACTCTGTCACTGCTGTCTATCCAAAACATCAAGAACCCTTACAGCAATATCTTGCTTCCATTACAGCACATAAAAACTCCACAAAATCCAAGTTCCTCTCATTTCTTTTTAAACCTGATCACCATTATCATGGACTATTTCTCAGTGTTGCTAAAGAACAAAGGGAGTGATAAATGGAAATAGTTGACATTGATAGCATAACTCATGGTACCCAAGAAAAGGAATGGTATTCAAGCACTGCAACCACCAAATTCAAGTATTGCTGAAGGTGACTTGGATCTCATTTTGAAAATCTTCTCCAGCTGAAACTGTGTGGATTGCTGCTGAGAGATAAAGCAAAAAAAAAAAAGGTAGCTGCAAGTGATTTCGACATGGATGACCTAGAAGAAAAACACAGTACAGTTACACATCAGGCCTTAGTTTGAGTTTGGTGTGGGTTTTGTTGGGGGGGGTGGGGTGGGGTGGTGGTTGTATTTTTTTAAAATAAAAGGCACTTTTTCATTATTTCAGCTCATGTTGCTGAAGAAGCAGTCAAAAGGATAACCTATTTAAAAAGGGTGCACAGTGGTTACAATTAGAAAATGCTTTCAACTATCTTGCCTTTAAGAAGCAAAAAGAAAATTCAGTAAAACTCTCACTAAAAATTAAGCCTTTTGATTCTCTAGTTTCTTTAGTTTGGACACTAGCGTTCTTGTGAAATCATTCTCATCATTGGCATAAGTAGGTATACCTAGTAGTATAGTAAAACAAGAGAAAACTAAATGGGTCTACTGAAGTTAGCCCAGTTTTGGAGAGTATGGGGACTAAGTACTTTGTTGCAGCGTAAGTCTTTAGATGCAAGAGGCATTTTTTAATGCCCAGAAAAGAAACTGTTCCACATGGGCCTGAGAAGAGGGGAAAAAAAAAAAGACAAGGGCACCTATGACCAGTTAGAATCTGAATGAGAGTTAATTCAATATCTCTCATTTCTGTAGTTATTTCAGTACCATCCAAATCATGCTTTGAATAAAAGATTTTGCCACATTTATAGTGAGTGACTGAACAAGGTTGGTGTTATGTCAAGAGTGGTTTTCCTCCAAAGCTTTCTGAAAGTTCCTACAAAAGCAAAGATACTTTGAAATTACCTTAAAGCAGGAAGTTTCACAGTTTTTTCTGTGTTTTTTCATGTTAGCTACTTATATTACAAAAGATTCTCTATTCTTCATTCAATTCAGGTTTACAGTATTCTTACACTTCAGGGAAAATTACCAGAGGAAGTCATCTTACCTCAAAACCCTTGAGCTGCATCTTAGACTCTTCTAAAAAAAAAAAAACCATCTTCTGTTGTTTTAACTGACTGCTTTCATGGATCTCTTTTTAAAGACATTGCCTTCTCTTTTTAAGCCATTAATCAAAACAAGAGTTGTCCCATTTAATATTCCAAGGCAAAAGGCTGCCTTACAAAAGAAAATGTTGATTCCCGACATAGAAGAAAAACCAAAACCATTGCTTGCTTATACCATGTATAAAGTCAGCTTAATTTACCGTTGAGATAGTCTTTTTTACTTTGTATATTTGTTTTGAAGTTAGTTATATTATAAAGCAGTGTTGTACATTATGAAGACGATGCAGAGTTGCATCCCACATTTTAGGTAGGCAGATCTTATAGACAAGAATATTCCTGTGTTCAGATACAGCATGAAAGAAGACCCATCATGCTCTAATGGCGACTAAAGATAGTACTTCACTCAATATCACTTAAGCCTTCTAGGCGCCAACAGCCAAACCCTTACTTCAGTAATTGATTATTTCACCATAAATACTTAACATTGCTCTAATGCAGGAAACTGATGTCAGCCCCTAAATACTGTAATAAAGCAAGCCAAAAGCACATCCTGTACGGCGCAGCAATGCATTTGCCGTACTCAAGATACCAAAGCGGTCTGCAGCGAGATATAGGAAAGACATTAGTATACACACAGAGTCCCAACAGCACGTTAAGTAACAGTGCTAACACACTGATGGTTTCAACACTCTGGAGATTCTAGATTTTCTAGGTGAACAGGTGTGCTAATTATACATCTACAATAAATATTACTCCTCAAGCAGAAACAGCTCAAGGAACTGGAACATCTCCCATGGAGCAGAAGTTGTTACAGGACGGAAAAAGGGAGTATCAGCCCAGGATTAAAAAAAAAACCCCACTAATGGAAACACGATTTAAAAACAATAAAAAGGTATGTATTAAAGGCATAGCTTCACAATAACTATTTCCAGTTAAGTTTCACTTAAGATGACAAATAATTTACTGCATAAATTAATGCCCTCCTCAGCCAACATCCCTGAGCTTCACCATGACAGCCACTTAGATTAAGTAGAGGGGGAAAAAAAAAAAAAAAAAAAAGGATGTGTAGCTATTCTTTCTAGAATTATTATCCAAACTCTGAAAACTCAGTTTAGAAAACAAGCAACAAAACCACAAAGACAAGATGCACTTTTGGACCTCTCCCCAAATACAGATGGGTAGAAGGCACTGTGTTCAAGTGCAGTAGCTACTAATGACTGACCCGTGCACTCACAAAGCATGCAGGCATAACTGCAGGCAGGAGGAGTTAAATTTGAAACACAGCTAGTGTCAGAGACGCACAGGATCCTGAGAAGGCTATCAGCAAGATAAGTCTTCACCCAAGCACAAAAAAAAAGTTATTTTAAGCGAGCCAAAACAACAGCCAGGATTCTCTCTATTCTGCAGACAGCTTTACCAATCAGTTTTTACTGATTAATTGGACTAGTAGCTTCACTACCATCCACTAGCTTGCTACCTACAGTAGCTGTTTGAATTTTACAATTTATTCCTGAGGCTACAAGAGGAAGTTAACTAAATACAGCAGTGACATGGATGACAACTATGGACAGCAGTTTTCAGGTTAATAATTTTCCCCAATAGCTGTTGGTGTAACTGAAATAGTTCCAATGGCAGCACAGACACTAGACATCAGCATTTTTACCTGTATCACCTGCACTTGACTGATGACACTGGTCAAGGCACAATGGGTTTGAGTCACTACTTTTGATAACATGAGAAACAAGAGGTTTGCATTCGGAGCTGGAACCTCCAACTAGATGTATAGAATGGGACCCTGCAGAGCACTGCAGTCAGTGAAGCTCCGTACAGGGCCACTGGACTACCCAGAATAGGTGCACTTGCAAAGTCTGACCTTTTCGTAGTGAGAATCAGAAGTCAGTTTAAAAAGAAAAAAAAAGAAAAACCCAGACAACACACTGTTACCACTAAACCCCTCAACTGAAGTCTAGCCTGGATTTCTCAAAACATTCTCCTTTTATCTTTCCAATCTAATAAGTTTGTCACCACCCAAGTTATGGCCCTCTAGCTTAAAATGCTTGGCAGAAGCTCTGCAGTCATTACCACAACCTGGTGGTGGAAAAAAGCCTGTTTTTCAGAACAGAAAACAATTATGTTTTCAAGTTTATGAAAAAATTCATGTTAAACTACATTTGACACAGCCTTGTTCTAAAAAGATCAACACTTACTTTTAGTTAAGATTAAACTTTACATGAGAGAATTCTTTACTAGCCTGTATCTAGAAGAGTGCTTTTACTTAAAAAATATTCTCAGTAAGGACTGTGTACTACAAGCCACATAACTGCTACTCACACAACTCACCTTTGCTCCTCTGCAGGCAAAAAGATCACAAGTTCAGCTTAAAGAAAGACAAACATCATTTAGGTGACAAGAGGAACAAAAAAAAAAACCTTTCTGGCAAATAAGCAAGTCTTTCAGCCATCACTGATATTACTCTTCAGTGATACTCAATTATCTCCAGTGTCTGTGTACCCTCACATGGCTACCTAATCAAAATAAGGAAAGAAGCCTAGTGATTTTTAAAACACATAACAGCATTATGACAAACTGTTTATCAGAACTCTAAGAAAGATAAGTACGTTTGCTCCGAATCCAGAAGATGACTGTGAAATGAAATTTAACAGAGTATTAAGTACAGTTAAATCAGGCTTAAAAAACATTTTCAGATACTGCTGCCTGAAAAGGGCAGCAGTAACTCAATTATAGCGTTTCAAGCTAATATTTAGTGGTCAAAAAGCCTCAGAATGCCTTTAGGACACACAAGGACATTTCACCGTTGACTTCAGACAGCCATGAAGAGTCTCAAGCTCAGAGTAATTTTTTCAGGAGTTTCAACCGCCCACTGTGACAGCTTATAATGGAAATGCCTCGTCAGTTTTAACTTTGTATTGCTTTGGTTATGCAACTTCTTTTGCTGTGTAAAGGCAGCAAGCAAACATCTGGCACATGCAAGTTCAAAGGGTTACATTCGGCCCTAAAACCTGTGTTTGAATGAAAAAAATTACACCAGGAGGTTAGAAAAATTTATTTGAAAAGTCACAGTAGGCCCTACACAGGAACATCCCAGAAGTTCAAAATCATCAACTGGCATCGAAACCATACCACAAAACCCCCCCTGTGCCACAAAGAACTGACGGGTAAGTACGTTTAAGGAACCTTCTGCTGGCAAGTAACATTGCACACGTACAGAGCATGTTAGCATCGCTACCCGAGTTTCTCCGAAAGTCACCTATAAAGTGGAAGGCGGCCCGGGTTCCCTCGCTCCGCGCACCGCCTCCTCTCTCCAGGCCGGCAGCCACGCCAACGCTCTGGGCGCCGTTCCGCCGCAAGAGCGGCCCCTCTCTCAGCACCGCACCTCGCCCACCGCGCCGAGGCGGGCACCCGCGGGCTTCAGCCCTCCCCTCCGTGCGAGGGGGAGGCGAGACGGGCAGGCGAAGGGGCGGCAGCTGCCCGCAGCTGCCTTATCAGACGGGCGCCGAAAGGAGATCGGCTCCGTACCCGCGGCCAAAGTCCGCCTCCCCCCCGCCCCGGGCTGCCGCACGCAGCCGCTGCCTCGGGCCAAGCCCTTCGCGCTGACCCAGGAAGCGAGGGAGAGGCGGCGAGCCCGGCACAGCCCGGCGGCGGCCCCGGGGGAGGCGGGGACGGGACGGACGGACGGACGGGCTCCCCGGAGCGCAGCGGGACGCGCGCGGGTCCGCGAGGGGAGCGCGGGACGGGCGGAGGGAGGGGGCAGGGCAGGCGCCCGTTGCTCCAACGGCCGGCCCCTCCCCGCCCCGCCGGCAGGGCCGGTAACGGCAGGTGACAGAGGCGCGTCCCCCCGCTCCCAGCGGGTCACTCACAGCTTCAGGCTGGCGTAGGCCGCCGCTGCCGCCGTTCCTGCCGCTGCCGCCGCCATTCGTCCCCCTCCGGCTGTCTCCGGCCGCCGCCGGCTCCGTTCCGCGTCGCTCTCGCTCGCCGCCGCCGCCACTGCCGCCCCCCCCACCCGGCCGCTCCCTCCTTTCCAGACTGACGCGGCCCCCGGCCTTGCGGGACGGGACCCCGCACAGGACAAACCTACTCGCGCACGTTAGCGAGCGCCACAGGGCGGGGCACCACCTATGGAGGAAAGGGGGAGGGCCTGGGCTGACTCGCCGGCCCCGCGATTGGACGAGCCGCGGCGCTCTAACCCCGCCCCCGGCGCGCCGGGGGCCACGGTGACGCGACACCGGGGGCGGGAGGGGCGGGGCCTTCAAACGCCGCCGGTGGGGATTGGCCAGCGTGCGGGTGGGGCGTTAAGCCACGCCCCAGGGGAGCTGCTGGGAGGGGAGTCGGCAGGGAGGTCGCGTTAGATTGGCTGCCCGCCCCCCGGCGGCCCCGCCCCCGCCCCCGAGCTGTGGTGAAGGGTGTGCGGGCAGGACAAGATCAGCGAGCAGGGCCAGTGGCGCAATGGATAACGCGTCTGACTACGGATCAGAAGATTCTAGGTTCGACTCCTGGCTGGCTCGGCTACTTTTTTTTTTTTTTTTTCCCCTTTTTCTCCCTCTCTTGCTTTTTCCCTCCTGTTCTGCAGCCCGCGGGTGCTGCCTGCACCCCCTCCGCTCCTGGGCAGCTCCCCCGCTCCTGCTCAGACCCACCCTCATGCGCCCAATGTAGGGCAGGGGCCTCCAAAGCACCCCAGGGCTGGGCGGCGTTGCAGGGGAGGCAATGGCGGGTAGCAGCCCCCCAACCACAGGCACCACCTCAGGGACAGCTGCTTCAGGGGAGGCTGCTGCCCACCTGGGCACCCCCACCTGGGCTGGGGGTGGGAGCCAAGGTCTGGGGGTTCGGCACGGAGCAGGCCTGGGGCACCTCCTGGCCTGTTTCCCACTGGATCCAGCCCTCTGGGTATCATCCCCTGGTTTTGGGCAGCTTCTTGCCTCAAGGAGGGGAAACCCCAAAGTATAAATACAGGTAATCCTATTTATTGGCTTCATTTCAGCTGGTAGCTCCGTGCTGCTGTGGTGCTGCTCGGCCAGCAGCACTTAAGCATCCCATCTTCAGACATGAGGCGTCATGGCTGCTGAGTGCAGCGAAGCCGACGGGGGCACCACATGGCCGCCTGCCTCCCAGAACCACCGGAACTCTCCCCAAAACCCTCCCCACCAATGCCGCAAAGGAGACCCCCACGCTGGCACCGGAGCCTGCTCCCACCGGTAGCACATCCCTCCCCAGCTCCTCACCCGGGACCAGGGTCTCCCCAGAGGGACGCTGGAGCAGGATGGCCTCAGATGGAGCCACAGCAAATCCCAGCCGCCTGCGGAGGACTGGAAATCCCCGGTGAACCCCACTAAGAAGGTTTCAGCTTCCCTGTTTCAGCTACTGAGGCAGGGGGAGAGGAGGAAGGCAGAATTTGGAAACGGTCATTTCACAGCGTAACTCCCTCCCCGTGGGACTCTGGGCGATGACAATCATTGTAATTTTAGGAAAGACTTGACGCTGAGCACTGCTTTACAGTATTGTCTTTAATCACTGAAATCACAACAGGCCAGCGGCTTCGCCCCTGCTGCCAGCCTTCATTCTTTATAAATATTTAACAGCACAGAGGAAGAGGGCCGTGTTCACAGGTAGCTGAGGTTAGTTAAACCAGAACAAATCCTAAAAGACTCTCTCCTGGAGCTGAGCTTTGAAGGAAGCATAAACAAAATAATTAGTACCGTTCAGTATCATTAGCCAGGCTCTGGATTTGCTTTCCAGATACAGAAAGCCACAGCCTGCGTGTGTGCGCCCGGGTCCCCGTCTGGCTGTGCACCGCACACCTGCTGCGCGGGGACGAGGGCCGGTGACAGCAGGGCTGGGAACAGCAGCCCGGTCATCCCTTCACCGGGGCCGCGGGGCATCCCTGTCTTCAGGGACTCTATGCCACGTATTTTCACGTGGGGACAGTTTCTTCCTGTCTCTCATCTCGTCTTAGCAGGCTCCTGATGCATATTGCCACGCGAGCTTCTGGCTGCCCTGGAAGAAAGCAGGGTGAGGATTTTTATTGCTCAGAAAAGCATAATTTTGCTTCTCCTTTGGATGGGTGAGCTGCTCTGGGCTCTGTATGGGCTCACGGCAGGAAGGCGCCTGCTCAATCAGCTCCGGTAAGTGCACCTAGTGCCACTGCAGCCAGTGAGCGGCAGGATGCAGAAATGGAAAAGAAAAATGAACGCACAAATGCAGTGCGACAAGAGAGGCAAACCCCCTCCCAGCTTCTCCCACTGACGCAGGCGCTCGGCCTCAGAGGATGGGGGAAAAGGGATGCGTATCTGGCCATAGCCCTTCCCTGCCTACAGGTACTGACTCCAGAGATGTTTCTCCGGCAATAAGCCTGGGTCAACTTGTCCTTACATTCATGCACAGAAGGTTGCTCAAAAGGCATCTACAAACACTTGGCATGGGCACAGAGGTGTGAAAGGCAGGTCTCCCGCAGGCAGCACGTGCCGCATGTCCGTGTGCACAGACATGCCAGCGCACGCAACCCCAAAAGCGGACACAGAGCACGCAGCCGAGGACGACGTGGGAGAAGCACGGTCCAGGCCAGCGTACGCAGATGCGCTTCCCCTCAAGCCCCCCTCTAATAAATGTCCAGGAATATGACCAAACAAAAGCAAATCCCCTCCATGCCACCTTCTCCCCTGCTTTCTGTAATCACCTCCCCTCTATTCCCTACAACTACTGTATTCTTTAAGTCACATCCTTCTTTCTCCATGCACCCCCACTGCTTCAGTACATATTTTTGTATATTGAACAAAAAAGTTGGCAGTCCATTTTAGCGATCTTTTCAAGGCAACTTTTACAGTGCCGCAGATTCATTCCCAGGTATGTCTTGTCTGTAATAAAATCACTCTGCCCTTGATCCAACACTGACCTACGCACACGCAGTGACTTTCATGTACGTGTGCAGCCTTACTGGTTTCATTGGGACTGCCTGCCTGTGCACTTCAAGTTTAATGCAGACAGAGTCCTTCATGCAGTTTTCTTAGCAACAGCAGCGGAGTACAAAGCTGCCGCTGTATTGACCAGCAGCAGGCTGATACTCAGGTAATTTGGAGGATCGGGTCAAAGCGTTCAAGTAAGGATGAGGAGCGTGTGTCCATTTTCCTTTAAGCAAGTACCCAGTTTTGCTGTTGCTTAAATAATGAAGTGGTAAAATTTCCAGGGAAATACAGAAGTGCAAAATCGGGACTAAATTCATGAGGAAGAGCGCGCCTGTGATCCTCCCCAAGGCTATGAACTCACGGGAGGGAGAGGAGGAGGTCACAGCAGTGCTTACGAACAGACCCGAATACTGAAATTCAGGGATGCCAAATATTTGCCCAGTGCTATAAATCAGCACAAGGAGAAAGCACAGGAAGATTTTTACTTTCTTCTCTCGGCAGCCAAAGATACCCCTTCCTTTCAAACGGCCAGCCAGACCCATACTAGTTCTTATGAGCCCAGTTTCCCCCTTTCACATCTGCTGTAGCACACCTGATGCTGATGAGACTCCACTATTTCCACACCAAGGAGCTATTCACTTTGTAGTAAAAAGATCTGAAAAAAAAAAAAATTTAAACCCTGAAAGACTGAGAAAACATTTTAAAAGCCCCCAAATGAAACTCAGAAACTGAAAAGCCACAGACCTCATCCAATGCTCCTCACCAGGGTGTTTGAAAATGCTGTTTCCTATGTTTAACACCAGGGTAGCTTCCTAAATCGCTTTGATCACAGGGGTTTCTTACACTTTAAATTACACAAAAATGTCTGCTTCTTCTATAGCTGGGGCTTTCCCCCTGGCTTTTATGCAAAAATCCCTATTTAAATGTTTTACGTATTCTAAACAGTAGAAATTTAACAGCATGATCTGAAGAAAAAAACTCTATTAAGCTCTGGCTCCTGAAAGCAAGTTTCAGGGAATTCACTTGAATAACTATTTGCATGAAGCAGCACAATGGGACTTCCAAGGGTCCCTTACCCTAAAACCAGTCAGAAGAGCACGCTGGAGGAGGAATTAAGACTAACTTTTCATAGCACATTTCAGCATCTTAATAAATAAAAAGACAACAAGGTTCACGTGAACAGCAAAACCCAATGCGCATCAGCCAGGTGACAGGCAGAATTTAACACATTTTCTGTAATTCTTCTGCAGAGCAGGCAAAGCCTCGCACCTCCAGCTCCAGTTACCTGCCTGCCTGTTTTTAACTTTGGGAGAGCTGCCTGAAGGCCGGCGGTGAGGTCTGCAGCTCCAGAGATGCCTGGCTGGGCATGAGGAGGAGGAGAATCCCCCCCATGCAGGACGCCCCTGCCTCCCCACCAGACCCACCATCAGGGACAAGCTGGGGACAATCAAGACGGACTCAGACACCCACAGCCTAGGAGAAAAGGCAAGAATAATAAGGAGCTTAAATGAATTCAAACTCCCAAAGATAAAAGCAGTGCAAGTTAGCACACATAGCGGAGCAGGGCAATGCAGCCGACGCTTCAGCTTCAGAACCACCAGCTCACATGCTCTGTTTTCAATAGCTTCACATTGTCATTTCTAGCTCTTCGTGAATACAGGAAAGGAGAGCATTGGCACTTAATAATTTATACTGGACCTCAAAACGGAAAGTAGGGCAGCCTTCATTTCCCCAGCGCTGAGGGATACGGGATGGCTGACAGGAGTAACGAGAGTCTGCGTGGGAGCAGAGGCCAAACTTTCTGTTCATGCAAAGGAGGCTCCTCAAACAGGCTGCTTGAGGCTTTCCATGAAGGAAAATTGTCCTTCTCCCCGTCCCTTTCTTGCCTGCTTATTTTGAGGTTGTGGGGAAGGCTGCAAGACTGAGACAGTAGTTTAAACCGCAGCTTAAAATGAAAATATCAGCCCCGCTAGTGTTTTCGGATCTTCCCAAAACGGAGGCCAGAAAATGTGCGTGAGGGGCTGCTTTAAAAATCAAGAGCTAGCAAAAGCATGAGCCATGTAATAGCTGGTCTCTCAGAGACAGAACAACAGATCAGGCTAGTGTTTCCAGCTCACTCCCAGAAGCCACTTTGATATCCCACTGCCTTCGCTGCCAATGGAAGCTCAGAGAGGGGAAGCACCTGCCCAGGGCTATCTGAATTATTTACCAGGGACGCTCAGCTGGCGTTATTTCCCACCTCAGTCCCTTCAGACAGTCCTAAGACCACAGTCGCACCCTGAGACACCCCCCGCCCCGTGCCCAGCTGCTCTGCGGGACAAAAGCCAGCACGGCGTGCCGGGGTGAGGGCACTGCAGGATCTGCCCTGGGTGTTTTGTTGCCCCCAATCCGCATTGCCTGGACACAGCACGATATATTTTGTGTCGGTTCCCATCCCTTCACTATCTAGCATTTGGAGGCCAAATTTAAGGCTCTAGGGAGCTCACATATTTGGGGTCAATTTTACCTTCTCTAAAAGCAGAGATAAAACTCTCTGAATTATATATGCCCCAGAGCCACACAGACTGCAGTGGGAAAGTGTGTCCCCCCTTGAACTTTCAGTCACTCACAGAGGGGTTGCATGGCCACAGGAGAAATGGCACCGTAGAGCCAAGCTACACAAAAGCTGAGGCTCTGGATGGTTTCCAGCGTGGGACCGACCTCCAGCCACATGCTGCCGGCCCCATCCCGAAAAGCAGCAGCAACAGGCAGAGGCGCTTACAGCTGGATGGGGCAGAAGGCTGGATGGTCTGCTGGCTCGATGAAACTCCACGCCAAAACCACCAAGCTCCTGAGGCTTGGGCAGTTTCAGATGTTCACACTTCAGCCAAGGCAAGCTGCTACAGACGTGTAGGAGGGTGCTAACAGACCACTGGTCTTCATCTGTTTTACAGCAGATGCTTGTGCCTCTATTTAACACTTAGCGCAGCAACTTGCACCACTCAAAATGGAAGCCTGTGGTATTAACTAGCACAGGCAGAGACAGGCAGCTTGCTGCAGCCGGCACCTGTGCTGCTCCAAATGGGTACACAAGGCCGTCTGACTACACAGTGTGAAGTTCAAGCACCCATCTAGCTACATTTGTGCTACGGGAAAAGAGGTCTGGTTGAACCATAGTGGGTTCTTGGCACAGGCTCATGTCAGGAGTCCCAGTGCCACTGCTCAGCTAATTTATTGTAGTTTTCTCACTAAAAAGATCTTCAAGAATGTCATCCTGTCCTCTATCAATCAGAACTGAATTTACATCTTTAGCATGGATACATTAGGATTTAACTAGTTTTCCACACAATGTCGGAAAGGGTAGCTAAGATCCCTGATTGCATCCGAGACTTTAAATTAAAAGCTTTTTCTTAAACAAAAACTTTGTACCTGTACACGAGGGGCTGCACAGCTTTGGTACCTACAGAACATGCACTGCAGGCACATCTGTCTTACATGCAACACATACTGGGGGAGCAGATTTCTTGGACTATAAAGCAGGGGGGTTCAAAAAGAGAAATGATCTGCCTTTCTGCTTTCTCAGCAGAACAGAAACCAAGGGCCAAACTCACTAACCCCTTGCTCGGATAAGCTGTTATTATTCATGGGAGCAAATCTGTTTATACCAACATACTCATTTGAGTACAGGTTGCGGAGCTGGACTCTAAATTCCTGTGTAACAAAGCCTTCATAACAATCTCGAGTTTGTTCCCAGAGCTCTAAATAAGCACCACTATGAAATGGCTTTGTGCTGGGTAAACACCACGGAAAGAAGTGGCCAGGCTGAGGGCTGAGCTGTGGGGACAAGCTGAAAAACTCAGGCAAGTGTCTGTGTACAGAGAGCTTTCTTCCAAAGCAAGCTCTGCAAGCAAGAACGAGGCTGGATTTCCCCAGTGTCCACACTTTCAGCATCCTGACCTTTCTTTTCCAAGTATAATCCGCTATTCAGACTCTGACACAGCAGACCAGCCCCTGCGTATCACGCTGACACGCAAGCCTGGGCTCCAAGTCACCACGGTAGCTTAGCCTAGCTTGTTCCAGCTTTTTGTTCTGTTTGAAATGGGATGTCGGCCTCCACCTGCCAGCCCGCACGCCTGGTTTGTGCTTGGAGAGTTGGTGCTTTTACAGCCAGACTTGATACTGGAGTTCGGGGAATTAACTGGAAGGTCCAAGCATGCCCTTTCTTTTCTTTTCCTAAAGAATTAATAAAAAGAGAGAGAGCATGTCTAAAAATTGGTATTAATAGGTTGATGTCCTTCAGGGAATCTGATGAAATGTGCTTGTCAGGAAACGCTTAGTAGACTGATGGGATGTCCCCGGCAGCCAGGCAAGCAAGCCAGCCTCTGGCTTTTTAATTGTGCACAGCACAAGCTGAGTTCATAGGCATGACAGCAAGTTGTGCTTTCACTGAAGAATCTTCCAAAATGAGCCAAGACGAATCTCCAGAGACCAGAAAAAGGCACATAAAAGTAAACTGATCAGTTTAGATAACATGTCAACATTCCTGGTCAAGTAGACGTGGTTTGACACAGCTGGAACTCAGAAGCATACAGACTCTGGGAATCCAGCAAAAATCTCTCACATCCTTTTACAGAAGCATTGCCGACTGGTGAAAAACATGCACAGGAAATCAACTGAGGGTGGGGAGAGGGAGATCACGTATCAAGTCTTCTGTCTGGGCTTTCCCATGTCAGCCACACTGGCTAGTAGTGGTGCTGGTACACAGCTGCTGGGGTAGTGCCATTCTCTATGTGTTTCAGATGGCAGGAGTGACAAAGCAAATGTTCATCTAGTGGGTAACAGCGATGCCCGTCTTCGTCGTTCAGTTCCATCCCACAGTCCTGCAATGAGAGGTCAGGCAAATTATTAGAGCACGTGTCCGTCTTCCAGCATCAAGAGGGGTCTGGCTTCCAGGAGGGTGATTTTGTGACAAGGACAGAAGACAGACAGCCAACAGCTCCTTCCTAGTAAGTCCAACATTTGCCACGAGAAGGAAAGCATCTGAAATAGGCATTTCGAGGGGCAGCCTTGCACAAATCTGTCTTACACGTTTTATTGAATAAGCTTTATCTCGTGGAGAGATGCAACCCTATGTATTTTAAACGTGCTCATGTCTCCTTACACCCTCAGGTAGGATTCACCTCGTCACATTACATTCATTGCAGTTGTACTGATGTGAAACCAGCCTGAGTCAGGGCCTCTTTCCACTGCATATGAGTACAGTGAGAGAAGACATCTATTTCTTTTAATTTACAGAACCGGAGCATGAAGGCTCTCTGGGAAGCCCTGCACGGAGACCAAACGGTGTTCAAGAGCTGGCATCCCTTGAGATTTTTTTGTGCAGCCATATCCTTTCTCCAGCCCCAATTACGTTTGTTTCCCATGAGAGTGAAGGTAACATACACCAGACAGGATCCGTCATCACCTTAGCATTTTTGAATAATCTGACTTGGAAATCAGATACGCTAATGTGATCTGGAGCTCAAGGCTTCTGAAAGGCAGCAATAGAACCTGATTAAGTCTCCGTGTTTCCTTCATTAACAAATAAACTGCCAAGTTTAAAAGTGATAATTAACTCTTTGGCCATAATTTTATGGATAGCAAATGAAATCACAGCTGAGACACATTGCTGCAAAAACTTTTGTCCTCAAACTGGAAATTTCTCGGCCACTGATAGAAAGGGTCGCACAATGCAAGGTTTGAACTGCTCATCTACTGCCATTGGAAGGGAGGAGATTTATTTCCATCTTAAAAATAATAGTAGTTATCACTATTAAGTGCCCACTCCCTGAGAAAGCTGCTGACCTACCTCGCAGTGGTAACATTCCACGTGGTAATCCTTGTCCATGGACACAACCCGAATGGTCTCATCAGACCCCTGTAAGCATTCCAGCAAAAGAGAAATTAAAAAGGATTACAGCAGGAATCAGACACGTGCTCTGTAGATTGCTTCCTGCAATAATGTGAATGTTGAACAAACGGATTTGAGCAGCTGGTTGGACACCACAAATAAATCCTGCCACCTGCAGTTATTTTTACAGTAAAGCTTCATCATCGACTGCAGATATCCTCTAAAATGTAACATCAGAAATGTTAAATTCTCTCTGTTTAACAGTCACATCTATCCCAAACCAGGCATTAGTGATTTGGTAATTTCAATATATCACATTTCTCAGCATTTTAAATTGGTTTTGCCCAAGATTCATCCCCTCCAAGTATTAAAATGAATTTGTCCCAGAGTGGTCACACAGAGGTCATTCATGAGCACCACCAGCATTTACTGACATGAAGGAAAGGTATCCCGAACATAAAACTAACAGCAATATAATCCTGCAGGAGATGGAAAAAGCAGCCTGGCTCAGCAGAAATAAGCTTCATTACCGAGCAAAAGAAGGGTCACATCTCAAGGGCAGTGTATGAGCCTAGGTCAAAAGGTTGCATGCTGGAGGAAGCGATCATCTCTCCATATCCCCAAGGACATTCATTTTGACATAGGGTCAAGTGTGAAAGAGAGCAAGAGATGAGACATGACATACGAAATAAAAGGCTCTCACCTCGGAGGGCAGAATGGGAAGTCCACACGCTGCACACTTTGGAGCTAAAACTCTGGAAGAGCAATGAGAACGTGAAGGCAAGTTAGAGATCAACATAAAAAGAGAGGCCTGTACGCTCTCGGCAATAAGACAAAAAGCTGCAGCTGTAAATAACTTATCCACAGGAAAGCTTTACATACCAAGATCATAAATTCATTTTAGGATTGATTGTAAGTAATGCTTGGCACGCACTTGCTCAGTCAGGCAAAAAAAGACCTTACATTTTACATTTAGTGCCAGAAAAAAAACCCAAAACACTGTAGAATTCTTGGCTGCTACTAAGAGATTTGGAAGAGAGAATGAGGAGAAACTGAGCAGGACCGTCCCCAGAAAAACACATTAAGTAAAGAAGTGGCAGCCTTGCACCGGGGCAGGAAACCTCAGAGAAAACACCACGGGACCATAAGGTTCCTTAAGGCCTTATAACACAACGTAACATGATAAATAGATAATTAAATGAAATAGCAAGGAAACGTGCATCATTTCAGAACAACGGTGGCTCACGGGGGCAACTCTAATCTTGGCACAACACAGAACAGCTCCCAGGGCTGCCTGAGCAACACTTAATACTCTGCCTGCTCAGAAAATGGAGCAAGGAGCAAAGCGAACCAAACGGACGCTCAGAATGTATGCAGCTCTAATATCGTAACTACAAGCTAAGAGCGCAGCCATTTTATTTTACTAAATGACAAGTGGCTTTTTAAGTGGATTTATCATTGTTTAATTTAGAGCTGGATAAAAGTTTCACTTTGATTTCTAAAAGCATTCCTTAAAAGTCAAACTCAGCCCTGCAACTACTCAAAAAGCAACTCATGTTGATGTCGACAGGCATTCACAGTCTTACTTTAGAGTGGACTGATTTTTTACATCACTGAACACTTCATGAGCACTATTTCTCACTATCTCTGCTTTGCAGCAGAAGGGGCAGCTGAAGCCCAGGGCTTAAGTGACTTCCTCAGAGTTACACAGGAAGTCAATGGCAGCGCAAGAGGAGAGACATCAGGAATTTCTAGGGTCTAGCCCCATCCTCAAACTTCTACGTTCTAATCCTGTCCCTATTTTACTAATCCACGCTTCCTAATTAGCTGAAAAGCTAAATTAGAGGCTTGTTGATTGGGGCATCTCTGCCGTTTACTTTGTCCTTACTTGTGGTAATCTCTGACACAGTAGATTTTGTTTTCAGAGTCTACAGTGAATGGCACACCATCCAGACACTCGTTGCAGACCACGCATCGGAAGCAGCCTGGATGATATGATTTCCCTAGAGCCTGCAGGATCTGCAACAAACCAAGAGACAGGAAAAAAGCATGTGAACAGCCAATAAAGGTGAAAATAATAAACACGCAGCTTTACATCAGACAATGCTGCATATTCATCAGCGGGGCTGTGTCTTTTTTCGGGCATCTCATCTGCAAAATGAGTTAACAGGGATGGAAAGGGCAGCTGGAATCAATACGTATCACCTGGTTCCAGAGAATGAATTATTAGCATGGGGAAGAAAACAATTTAGAGTCTCAGTCAAGATACTTAGCATTACAAAGGATAGAAGTGACAGAATTTAAAGGAAAGAAAATAATTTCTGAAGCCAATAGTTGGAGAATACTTAGCAGGATCACAAGGTAAGACACACCAGGCCAACAAAAGGAAATACATCTTTATATTCTCCATGAGAGGCTGAAACAAATGCTCTTGCTAGGTTTTCATAATGCCTTAGATATCCAAGAGCTTTGTACTCACTAGCCTGGCTTTCTAATTAACACAGACTATGGAAGCTGTATTGAACTCAGCAGATGCAATTCACCCTGCTGGCTTTGGGGCAGCAATTACTACCTGGAATACCACTTCTCAGGATAAAATAGCTTTTCCAGTTTTAGTGCTTTTCAGCGTAAGCAGGCAAGCAAAGATAATTAACGATACGCATTGGGAAAATCTTGGGAGGCGTGCTGTAAACTAACCACTCCGAAATCCGTAATTTCTTTGCTTCAGCCATAGCTCACCAGCTACATGACCACAAATTTGTCTCCCTCTGAATCACCCACAACTAAAGGCTGCCCAGTGCTGGTTAAAGGCCAGCTGACCCCTTGAGCCATGACCCGCTCCATGCAAGTCTTGAATGGATGGTACCTGTTGTAGGTTAATGAGAACTGACTGCTTCAGCAGGACGTCCACACATCTACCGAACAGTTTTCGAGGACTTGGACAAATCTGAACTGAGGTCTGGGTCACATACTCTGGGTTGAACGTATTCCCCAAGGTATCAGCCCAACACCTTCCAGCACCCACCACAGGCAGCAACAAGAGAGCAGCTTCATCCTGAAGGCAGGTGGGAAGCCATGGCTTGACTACAGGAAAGACAGGCTCAGCAGAGCTGCACTGATGCCCCACAGCAAGGGAGCACTGCAGAGCCACAGCACTTCTGAGCAGGAGGCATCGACAGGATTATGAATACACTGTCCAGGGAAGCTCAAAAGAGGATGAAAGAACTGAAGGCTCTGATTTTTCAATTTGCACTGAAAACAGGACAGAGCAAAGTCTCTGCATTGCATACAGCAGCGTGCCAGCTTCACTTCCTCGCAAAAATCAACAAAAGGCTTAGCGGATTTTCTTTCTGCTACCAATCTCACACTAGGCAGACTACCAGATGATAACAGACAGTACTGGATATGAATCTATGTTGCTTTTGATGCATTCTTCTAAAAAGCTGTGGGGTTTTTTCTCCTAAAGCAATTATCACTTACCATGTCCATTATCAAGTGACCACAAATGAAACACCTGTCAGCTGACTGCTGGAAACCAGAATACTGCAAGGACAAAAAAGAATTGGTTTAAAATTTCACAAGGCTAGTCGAGCATAAACAACAACATATTATGGGGTGTTATTTGCTCGGCCTTTTTCTGTACTCCTTATGCAAGCTAAACTTTCCAGTGCTTTTTTCAGTATATGAAGCTGTGGATGGGTCCACAGAGGATATTCTATAAAGACATCAGACTTCCACTGTTCAGCAGTATGAGTTCCTGTAACTTTCAAGTCCTAAATTTAAGTTTAATTAAGTATATAAGTAAATACCATAAATGCACATGCAAATAAGGCGTTTACTAATAAGACTTATATTCTTATTTGACCATGTGAATCTACATGCCAGGAATACTTGTGTTTATCACAAATTCATATCACAACATCTGCATATATAGGCTCGGAAAGCCAAATTCTTCCTTTGGTTACATCGGTATAGGTCTAATGGAGCTTCCCCGAGGTCAGTGGTATCGTCCCAGCCCTCTGGTAGTGTAACATTCAAGTTTGGCCCAGAGCACCTTTCTTGCTGCTATTGCTACGATCTAACAGTAAGGAACTGCCTGTCATGTCTGCGACATGCACCTTAGGCACAACACATCATCTGTCTAAGGTTTCAGTCCTATCTGAATGGTGGAAATGCAAACTCGAAAAATGAAATATTTTAGACACATTTAACCAATCTTTCCATTTTCAGCCTGTCTAGAATATACTGATGAGAGCAAAGAAGATTAACTCACTTCTGTCTGACAGAAATCACTAGACTTCCCTAATAAATAGGCAAATATGACTTTTTCAAGTCTCAATGAAGGCTTAATCTATGGGGGCTTGAGGGCAGGGGGGGATATGACTTTTTACCTCCACCAGCCAAGGAGAGGACCATAGGGTTCCTTCATGCTCAGGTACATTCACACAAAACCCATTGAGGGCAAGGGAAAGATATCCATTAAGACACCCAAGCAAAACCAGTTCATTGTAAGGGGAAATTCTCTCACTGATTCTTCTGTAGCCATTCATCTGGCTCCTGTCTCCACAGCATGGCCACAGAGACACGCTTTGAAGGAGCCATCGCAAGAGGCTACGGCTTCAAGTACAGGCTCTGCACTACAAAACCATGGTCTTTCACTCAGCTACGTCCAGCACCATGTGTGGGCAGCCACCCACCATGGCTGGGGCTGGCCCTGGGTAAAGGGGGAGCAGAAGCGCCAGGCAGGATGCTGGACTAAAGCCGTGTGACACATGGGCAAAGCTGGTGGGCAGAAAGGTACACATCTGCCAGAGAGGCTGAGATGTGCCAGCACAAGGGTCAGCTGCGTGCTTACCAGGAAATCTTCTTCACAGAACACCTTGCCATTGACAAAATAGAAGGCTTTTCCCCTCAGCTTTCGACCTGAGGAAAAAACACAGAGATAAGGGAAAGGTCAGCAGAGAGCAGGGAGAAAATGTGAGCAAAAACTGGCTGCTGAGAAGTGAATAACAATGGGGACATCCAAGCACGGCTGCTGCACAGCCGGAGAAGAGCACCCAAACCCAGCACGGGTCTTCCCAGCCTCCAGCGCGAGTAACCCCAGCTCCTCTACCACTGGTGGTCACTGATGAACGCCAATTGCTGGATCCGGACAACAGCCCCATCTCCGGGCAGGAGGAGGTGGCTTTGCAAGCCTGGACCACCTCCTGGCAGGAGGTGGCACAAAATAACCTGGCAAGAGCAAGTGAGGGTACTCTGACTCACGCTGGAAAACACCCCAGGAGAGGAGCAAGGAGAAGAAAGGGCATGCAGAGGGTGATCCATACTTGACATCGTTCCCCAAAATGTCACCTCCCACGCTGTTCCACTAGAAGGTGCCTTCAACCAGCAGCTGCCAGATAAGCCACTGCAATGCCCAACCACCCGGTCTGCCTCCAGCAGAGTGCAACACCAGAGCGCTGAACACGTTTCTCTCCGCTCCCTACCAGCATATTCATTATTGCAGCTGCCAACAAAAATTTGAAAGCATTAAAAAAAATATTTTTTTTTCTTTCAAACCAGAATGTCCTAACAGAGATAAGACGACAAAGTTTTTCCAAGAAAGGACTCTACACATGCAGAAGATTTATATTTACTGCAGCTTTTGTGTTTATGCCTCACATTGGCCGTCTGTCTTCCATTCCACATAACTATGGCAACATATGCTCACGCTGCCACCACTTCTAAATGCCCTGCCTTCCCCCTGGGAGAAAAGGGCTAGGTTTTGTTTATTTATAAAAAGCTTCTCCTACCCCTCTGCAGCCCAGTTTCCCTATTCAGCCAGGGGTTTGAAATGCAGCCTAGCACTGGCATGGCTCTGCTTGCTCTGCTCAGTCAAGGAGCCCCAAACACATGCCCGGAGGCAGCGCCTGGGACAGGGGGAGCAGCCCAGGGCAGGGGGGCACAGCTGGAGCAGGACCTGCCGCAGGCTGGTTTCGGAGACTTGCCGGGCCTTGCTGAAGGAAATGGGAACTGAGACACCAGGGCCCAGAAGCCTCCTGCTTGATACGCATGTATGATTAAAAAATGATCATCAGCTGCTAGGTGTTTATGCCAGACAACACATGGGACTGGTCTGGAGCTCACCTCTCGGTGCTTTATGGCATGCACCTACCTGGCAGCCTTCAACGATTAACCACGCTGGCTGCAAACTATTAAGAAAAGGAGGAAGCCAAGTAAAACCACTTCAATAAATCAAGAGCTTTACCATCTCCTGCATACACCAGAGGGCACTCTCAGGCTGGGAAACAACTCGCACTGCTCCTCAGGAAATGGAGATGCTCCACTGAAGCTCTGAAGTTTTTGCCAGTGAATTCAGCCAGGCCAACATTTCACCAGTAGCCCTTGGTGCCCTGCGCAGGTTTCAGCCAGCAAGGCGGGCGGAGGATGTGGCAGCGTGTTTCTCAAGGAGCAAGCCCCGGTTTGCACGTGCAGCAGCTTCGTGGTTGAGCTGCAGGCATTGCTCAGCTGCGTGTTTACCGGGCAGCGCAGGAGTGAGAAGCATGCCGCCCCGACACGCTCGTCGTCCCCCATTCTCCTCTAATCCCCGCTGGAGACAACCGCGTTACCCGGAGGCCAGCCCATCCCTGCACCAACGCCGACCTTGGACGGGGCATGGAAGAAAACCCGACAAACCCGAAAGCATCCTGCTCTGATTTCTCTCACCTACCCTGATGCTTTGCCAAGGTTGCCAACACCAAAACAGGACCCAGAGCCCAAAATAAAAAGTATCTAATATTGGACATTCTAAATTGGGTTTGTGGCCCATAACCCAGGGTGAGTATTTGTAGGATAACCCCTCCTGTGTGCCTGCCCATCCACAGGTAAGCCCGGCACGCTCGCTGGCAGTCGCAGAGTCCCAATCTCTGAGGAGGGGAAGAAGAGGCATGGGGATACCTGGGATTTGCAGCACCTTTGTCAACGGTGGTCCTAGGTGAGTTACCAACAAGCCTAATGCAGCAAGAAGTACCCTCAAAAATCTCCCGCTGATTTAAATAGAGCATTGGGATTTGGCACTCCTAAAAACAAAGAAAAAACATTAAACTGTGATTTTAAGTTACGCGGTAGCGCAGGCTCCAGTTTAGTGCAACAGGCAGGTGCCCGAGCAACTTTCCACCTGTATGCAATGTCTCTCCTTAAAGACAAGCTGGCAGCGGCGGGGAAAAACATATGCGTGAAGCCACGCAATGAGGAGACACTTCTTTGGATAATGACTGGTGCGTGAGCAGCAGCCGTCACAGCAGAGGGGATGAGGTTTGGATCGCTGCCACCACGTCATTTTTCCACGGTGACAAAACCAGCATTTACCAGCCATTCTGCACCCGGTATATTTTTAACCCTGTGACATTAGCAGGTCAAGATTGATGGCAACAGACCTTCAGAGAAGGTGCCACAGCCAGTGTGCTGTCTCCAGGCTTCTGCTGCAAGCTCATTCAGCAGAGGAATAAACCCCTTTATAAAGGATTTATAATTTGACTGTTGGCGTTACATGGCCATGAAGAAGAGGTGCTGACACCAAGAGCACTTTGAGGGAAAGGGGGGGATGATTTGATTACTTTCTTTGGTAAAGAAGTGGTCATTTTGACTATGTTTAGCTCCTCTCCACAACTCTCTTTAAGCCCCTGGCAGAAGTGTAAATGGAAATTTGCCAAAAAAGCGAGTAACTAGGTACCCCTGCAGCCGCCACAGGAGCGGTGCAGGCAAACAGAGACAATTTCTTTGCTGCTCTCAGCCTCTCCCTGCCTGCATCAGGGTGGACTTCTCCCACCACCCCTTTGAGGTGAGGAAGCTTCTCCTCATCATACACACAGGAAAGCAAGATGCAGGAAAAGCTCACTTCCCCAGGCTGCGCTGGGGACCATCCCCGTGGAGCTGGGAAATGCACGTTCTGGCTGCAGCCACAGCAGTAAAACAAACCGTGCTGGGACTGCCCCACAGCACAGAGCAGGGCAGCAGCGGCTTCTGTCCTGCGCTGAGCTCCCTGCCATGACAGCGCCTTAAGTTAAACAAGTCCCTCTCAAAAGCAATACTTCTGCCTGTGTGCTTGCAGAGGCTGGCACAGGTTTCTCTTGAGCACAAAGATGCTGTCATAATTTCGCCGAAAGGAAAGATTGGGAGCTTAAATGGCATATAAGAAGTCACATATTGATCACTGCCTACTTTAAATACGCATCACTTTAAATATGCATCATGATGACTACAGAGATGATACCCTTGGATAAACCCAGGAATATTAAGGAGTGGCTTGCTGCTTTCAGGCTCAATGGCTCTACTACATGCCTTAAGCTGCTGGCTCCTGACTGTATTTCACTTTCACTTCACCCTGAATTTAGCTAATCTCTCACCTGAAAAAATTTAGACAGCTAAAATTCTTCAGCATTTCAACCCTACCATCTTCACTGATGTTACAAGATTTCTTGATCCTCTTCCTGACAGGAGGTTTGAGCCTCGTGCTTCTATGTACTGCTCATCCCTAACGCATCTGTCTAATCTGTTTAGCTGTGGGACCTTCAGGATGACCTCGAGGTCATTTCAGTACCAATTTCAGAATATTTCAAGCTTAGTCACTACTGCCTTTGTCCTAAAATAAACACACTTTGCTTAGCAGCTGATAATAGACATACCACCAGGCTGCACTCCCAGGATGCTGGTGCTTTTGTCCATCATTTTCTCAAATGACAACTCTCTCCTTTTGAAGTTCATACAGAGAGGAGTTTACCAGGGACTTGCAACAGCCCAAGGAGGATGCCGGGAGATGCATCATTTACTTGCCAGGGAGCTGGACCCAACTTTCTCTTTTGAAGTTGCTTCTCCATTATTTATTAGAAGGACAATGGGGTCACAAACCCGTGTTCAAAGACAAGAGATTGCTCTCGGTGCACGTAACAGTACAGGGCCACGTCCAGATCCCAGGGCTCTATGGAGATGCACGACCAGGACCCCACATTGCTGGGGAGGCAGCGTGAACCTCACTTATCACTTATCTAAGCACCGTGGAGCTCCCTGTGGTACCTGCACAGCAGATGGGTGAGAATCACTGCAGACTGGCAGCTGCTCCCAGGTCCTTTCCATGCTGACAGCCCTGGGCCTCTGCCATTACAAGAATCAGTCCTTAGAGAGCCACACCAGTAAGATAAATTTGGACACGTACTAATGGCAGGTTAAATACAAAAGGATTTCAGTTTCCAGATTCAGTGGATGTAACCTCCTGACACGCTAGCAGGACAGCAGGCTGGAAACACCACCCATCTAGCTGCTAAGGATCAAAACAAGCTCCTCATCAGTCCTGGGTGCCTCTGGCTCAAGCTGCGGTCCTTCCCCCAATTTTCACTTCCCCCACGTAAAGCTGCGAGAAGGTTCAGGTCAAAGAACCTACTCTGGTCCATGCACACCCTGCAGGCAGCACAACAGGCACAGACAGAGCCCAGACACCTCGGCTCCCTCATACCATACAAAAGTCCCTGCTGCCCACAAATCAGCAGCACACGACCCACTGGTGCCGGGCCAGCACACGCAATTTTGGAGCCCTCCATAGACACTGGCTTTGCTGACACGCAGTATGGTGTCCTACCGTGTGCTGCCGACTAGGTCGAGCATCAGAGCTCTACTTAATTTCTGCCATCTGTGCTATTTCTGTTGGCCACCATTAAAGCTGGATGCAGCGCTGAGTCTGGCACAGAAGCGTCAGTATTTCCAATCCGCTCTTGAACTGGGGCTGGACGAAAGAGTCACATAGACGCCTGCACATCCTCCAAATCAGGTAAACTCAGACTGTGATCAACCGGCAGACACCCCAGGTCAGATCAAAGCCTTGGTGAAACCATGGACAGGAGGGCAGGACGCCTCTTAGAAAAACTGCGCTAAGACACAGTAGCTCCATTACCATTAAGTTCAGCGCAGTCTCTCTCTCAACTACCAGCTGTACTGTAAAACGGCAAAAAATGCCCTCCACGCTCTCACCACACATTTGAGGCAATAAAAAAACACCCTCTGAGAAAATGATCTGACTCCCGAAAGCCAAAAGCATGCTCTAGCATGTGTAAGAGAAGGTCACCTGCCTCTAACGGCAAAGCAACCACAGGTGAAGGCAGAAATGGCTCCTCAGAGGGAAACATTGCGAAACCACAGCAAGCACGCAACTGAGCAACACCTCTCCTTTGCTGATGGCAAGCCATTGCAAGAAGATATTCAAATGTTTTTCTTTTTAGGGAAAACCCCTAGAAGCTTCAAAATTCAGAGGTAACGTAAAGTCACCGTGGGACAAAGCAGCACTACGATTCGGGGAGTCCCTGCTGAGGTACCGGTTTTCAACCCAGTGCCCCGCTGCTCTCTGCATCACTGGGGGGACAGCTTGCCCTGTTCCCCAAAATGCACCAAACCCAGGCAGCCATCGGGGCTGGCCTCCCACCCCGTCACCCACCGACTGTCATCGAAACGCGCAGAGGCTCAGAGGAGGAAGGAGGGGGAGGCGATCTCTGCGTCCTTGGTGAATGTAGCTCTGCACCGAAACTACACAAGAGAGTGATTTTTAAGTTTCTCTAGGTATGGAAGAGGCCTCAGTGCTTACTGAGCCAGTACTCAGAAAATTATTCATAGGTACCATTAAAACATTACAAGAATCCCCCTAAAATCTTTACAGCACAATTCATCCTATGCCTGTTCTTAACAAAAAACAGTACTTTCAAGATGACGTTATAAAATAAAAAGACCAGAAAGACTGGAAATACATTCCATTAAAGGTTTCAAACTTCTTTCTCACATTGTCCTAATGATTTCAGACTTTCAGCCAGCACTAAAACACACGCAATGGACTCAAACCACTAGCACATTGATAAAGCCCCGACTGCATCCCCTGCCGTGTGAGCTGAACACTTGCACCTTTCCAGCGGGGATATCTACTGAGGGAGGACACCTGGACCATGCCAAAGCCCCTTCAGCTCAGACCCCAAAGCGCTGCCACCCTGAAATCTGGCCAGGAGAGGAACAAGTACCGTCATCCTACCGTGAAAGCTGCCCTGGCGTTTCTCATCTACGGCAAGCACTTCTTGTGCCAAACAGTGGGGATTTCTCACCAGCGAGCTGAGGGACTGAAGACAAAAAGTCAGCAAGAACAAAGCAGCAATTTAGACTGGAGCGGAAACACACACTGATGCCTTCCCTATCTCCCAAACTGTCAGTAAAGCCAGGCACGGCTGAATCTTTTCTGAGATTACTTTTGCTAAAAAAAATATGTTGTGTACTACATGGACACTTGCATGATAATTTTATTAAAGGGATGCTGAGGAAGGATTACCGGCAGTACTTTGCACTCTCCGTTTTGAAGATCTGCGCATTCTCAAGCATGTTGATTAGTATAGTGGGTTCATATCCAGTTACAAGCAGTAAATTCTGCCTCCACTAGAAGAGCTGGTATTTTCTGCAGCTGAAGATAACCACACACATACATGTGTCGCAGGGAAATGCACTTGGTGAGGCTGTCTGTCCTGCAACTTGCGATTAAGTCGCACTCGCAGAAAGAGGTGACTTCCTATTTGTGGAGTTATTTAGCAATACCAATAAAAACCATGGCCTTGTTGTTCCAGGGGTTATATACCAATATGGGGCATGCTTATTCAACACAATTATCCCAAAGACACCAAGAGCTGCATAGCTCTAAGTAGCCGTGCTTTATAATCACTGTGGCGAGACTAATTAGCTCAAGAAGAGGGCTACACTCCCAGATACACTGCTTCGATACTTTAGCTACCTTGTTTAGTACATGACTGTTGATACCTCTAAACACAACTACACTGCGAAATATTAAATGAAACCCCATATATATCCCCAGAGGGTGTCACGAGACAGCCAGCTCGTGTTATTTCAAACTTTGCCACTGGAACAGCAGCCTGTTACCTTTACACAGATATCAACACTAATCTGAGCTTACAATAAAAAAAGAAAAAGAAAGTAATGTAGCAATGTTGACATGTCAAAGGTCGAATTCTGTAATCGGGCAAACACACAAGGTTTCTACCTCTTTGTAACACGGGCTCAAAATCTGGTCCTTGTTTTGGACCTCTGGTGCAGTTCAACATCAAACCCTCCTTCAAACCACCTTGCAATCAGTTCTTTCTTTCTGACTTCCTTCCTTGCCTACCGATTTCCTTCACAGTCATCTGTGACACTTCCCTTGCACTTTTTTAGCTTTCAGATTTCCTCTGAGGACCAAGCGGCTCAAGTACAAGACCCTTATGCTCTAAATTATGTTGCCAGCAGAGCTAAAAAGGTGTGTTTTCCAGGCAATCTGCAACAGTCGGATATAAGCCTGGCTGAATCCTAGAGAAAACACTAAAATACCACAACAGGTTAGAGCGATACTGTCTAGTTAAACCTATATAATTTATAAGATCTCCTTACTACCTAAATAATAAATATCAACATCTGGAAACGCCTGCGTTTTTTGTGTTCTGAGGAGGTGATTTAACTTAAATGGTTAATGTGTAACAAACCATTTGATAACTACAACTGTTTGTCCAACAAACCGAAAAAAAAACCCCAAGACGGAAACAGACACCTTGAGCTTGCAGGAAATAGCCGTATGAGTTTTGAGGACTTTCTTTTTTTTTAACCTACTTTCATGGCCCTCCCATAAAGCAAATATAATTCATTACTAATCCAGCAGAAAGAGAGCCCGAAGTTTTTTCCTCTCCCTCTCTGCAAAAAGCTGTCTTGTTTGTGTCTCTGCCCTGTAACAAACAAGAAGATAAATGAGAGATTTATGCCAAAGTAATCATTCTAAATCTGTTGTTTTGACCTCTAAGCCAAATTTTCTGCATTACATGCCAGTGGCTCAGATAAAACATTACCTTTTTTTTCCTGACAACTGAACCCTGTAACGTATGTGTAGCTCCGCTCAACAAATTGCTCTATCATTTATCTCTGAACATATGTGTATCAGGAAACAGAGGGTGTAGGAAATTTGGCACCATGAGGTATTAACCTCCCCTTCCCCTCCTTAGACCCTCTTGGTTTTCTGTATCTGGGAAGCTAATGCACATTTGGACACAAATCCAACTATAAGCAAAATTAGAAATCCTCACTAAAATGAAAACAGCAGGACAGCAGATATAAATATCTGGAGGACAATATGCTTTACCTTAATAGGTAATTTTGTATATTTTATTTATTGGAGCAGAGATATTGAGTGTTCCACCGGAGCAGAAATTTTAGGATTGAAATCACGAGCAACGTTGACTTCTCAAAGACAAGGTTGTACTGGACGGTGTCCAAGATGAACTCGACTTGACCTTAAAATCACTACTTACTTTTCAGCTGGAAACCAGAGTTTCCACATAGGCTGCTCAAGACGGTGCTTTGCAGCTAGACAGACAACACTGTCCGGACAAATATTGATTTTTCTGGCAGATAAAATGGTCTCGTCGTATATACCGCAGCGACACAGAGGACAGCAAGGCTGCAGAGAAGCATGCACTCTCTCTCTGGGTAGCTACAGGGCTGCGTGCCCTTCATTCGGCTTGCGGCCGACGGCGCGGGGGACGGGGAAATGACCGCAGTCTGCAAAAAGGGGGGATTCCCCTTGGGTACATTTCCTCCCTGGGCGCCGGGCAGGACGGCATGTACCACCCCAGGCACCAGTTCAGCAGCTGCACTGCAGAGAGGCCTGATGGATCAGAAAAATCAGCCCAGCTACGCCTTTACGAGCACAGCAAGCCAGGCGGCAAAGCACGCTGCTGGGGTGGTGTGGGGGGGAAACGAACGCCCTCCCCGTGCCTCCCTGTACTGGTTTCGGCTGGGATAGAGTTAATTTTCTTCCTAGCAGCAGGCATAGTGCTGTGTTTTGGATTTAGTAGGAGAAGAATGTTGATAACACGCTGATGTTTTTAGTTGTTGCTGAGTACTGCTTATGCTAGTCAAGGACTTTTTCAGCTTCCCATGCTCTGCCAGGCGCACAAGAAACTGGGAGGGGGCACAGCCAGAATAGTTGATCCAAACTGACCAAAGGGCTATTCCATACCATATGACGTCATGCTCAGTATAGAAACTGGGGGGGGGGTGGCCGGGGAGCAGCGATCGCTGCTCGGGAACTGTCTGGGTATCGGTCGGCGGGTGGTGAGCAATTGCATTGTGCATCACTTGCTTCGTGTATCATTATTATTATTATCATTATTATACTGTTACTATTAGCATTACTATTTTACTTTATTTCAGTTATTAAACTGTTCTTATCTCAACCCAGGAGTGTTTCTCACTCTTACTCCTCCGATTCTCTCCCCCATCCCATCGGGGCAGGGGGAGTGAGCGAGCGGCTGCGTGGTGCTTAGTTGCTGGCTGGGGCTAAACCACGACACTCCCAAACCCCTGGAGCAAACAGCTCCGACACGGAGGGCCCTGCAGACCACAGCGGCAGCGCAGGAAACCACCCCCCGTACCGGAGGGTTTCTTGTCAGCCTTGCCACTTGTAGAGGTACGCGTACGTCAGGGCAACGCCGCTACTGCCGGCACCGCTCTCCTTCGAGTGCCACAAGTCCCACGCCGCCACGCAGCCTCCTCTCCGCCCCCCGTGCCGGCCACCGCCGCGTCCAGCTCCCACCTCGGTACGGCCGCTGCCCCAATGGCAAGGACTTGAGGTTTCATGAGTAATTTACTCTCCTGCATGTAACAAGCCGAAACAGGCTTTCGCTTATACTGCTGCGGCTTCCATTCCCCTTTTTTATCTCATATGGAAATACAGTAGTTTCTACTCAGAGAAATATTATTATTACTCCCCTCCTTTCTTTTTTTTTTTTTTTTAAACCAGAATTTTTACTAGCTTTTCTTTTACTTTCCATTTGAAACCCTTTGCTCCAGCACACCTCCAAAGAGATGCCTCAGTTACAGCCTGGGTAAAAGAGAAAACAGGCTTCACTTCGCTAAACTTAGGTTTTCTCCATCTTTCTAAGTCTCACCTGACACCCAAACCTTTTCATCTTGCATTGGAAACCTCTGGAAAGGGTTGCCTTTTAGAATAAGCAGCAAATAGCTATTCTTTCAGCCCTCACCAACCCACCTCATTAGAAATGGGATTAAGCTATGTTTTAACCAAACACAAACAAACATAAATGGAAGTAACCACTGATACCTCTGCAACCACAAGCACCTCTCTAGTGTGGGTCTCCAAATAAAGATGGTAAAATCTGTTTTAAAAGGAGGATCGAAAGTGTTTCTTTCTAAAGCACCAGTTGGGCAGTACTAATTTTAGAAAATTAAGACAGCTCGAACCTGCTGCTGGATCACTTTTAACAGGAGCTTTGTGTGCAAGGGCAGTTTGGAGGCCGCCCAGCCACGGAGGGCGAGAGGTCCCTGAAGCAACGCTCTGTCTGCAGCCAGGAATCCTCTCCACAGGAGAAGATTTCAAATTAATTCGTAAGAGAGGACAAAAGAGTGAGCTGTTGACTTCTGAGCCTTTAGGAAACTGCCACCACACACAAACACCACCACCTTCTTTTCAGTTTTCCTGTCTTCATTCAGATGACGGTGAAGTGCTCTACTGAAAACATAGGTGAGGCAAGGCAGCTGGTGTTGGACAGCTGGGAAATGAGCAGAGTTCAAGGTTCAGCTATTATTAAAAAGCACACACATCTTTCTATATTTATTCCCACTTCACAGCTCCAAACAAAACACATGCAGTCCTGATGAGTTTACAACTCTAAATAAAACAACAGGAGAAAAACCCTAAGACTCATCTGGGAAAACCAAACTGATATATACAAAAGCACCAGAAGGATTATTTTTTTTTTTTCTGCCACCACATAATACAGCTACATTTCTAAAAATACACTGCTAGCCCTAGAGTTAAACACAACAAAATAGGAAAACCACTGTCTTACAAACATAGCCATGATTTGCAATCAAGCGGCCCGGTTCCTCACCCCAGCTCCATCATGGACCTCCTTGAAAAGCCGCTCAGGAGGATCCATACATACATTGCAGCACGCTATACACTCCAGCAAGCTTCACGTGTGGGTCTGACACGTGGCAGGGAGCTCGGTGGGGCCAGGCGAACTATTTACCCCGCTTCCCAGGCAGATTTCGTGGGGCTCGCCATCGCTGCTCCCAGCCTGATACCTCTGGTACAATAACCAGCTCCCTCCCTGCAGTTACCAGAAAGCAAGCTGGCAGAGACACGTCCCTCAGCTCGGGCATGGCTCCATTTCTCCAGAGAAAGAACAAGCAAGATGTGTAATTTGGGTCATTCACGCACTTAAGATACTTTGACCAGAGGTCCCTCAGAAGGGCAAAACGATTACGGCGAGTACAGGTAACGCATGCAGTGAAAACATGGTGACCGGACCGACCGCGCAGCAGCTCCATCCGAAAAGGTGTCTCCGGCGCTCGCAGAGCCCGCTGCCGATACTCGCACCCTGCCTGCGCCCTCGGCACGGCACCGACCCGGCGGCTCTGCCTGGGGTCCGCAGACTGAAAGGCCAGAATGACTGTAAAGTCTGACGCGACAAATAAAAAAACCCTAAATGCCAGCTAAGGCATATTCACTGCCACTTTGAAAAAATACTCTTATGAGTAAGAAAACATAGCTGTAACGGAGAGACAGAGGAATGAAAACAACCATCCCCCATACCAGAAGGCAGAGGGCCAGCGCAATCCAAAGCATCTTTTCTACATGCCTTGCAAGAGCAACGTTCAAAAACAAATAGCAACCACCACCACCGAGACACACAGCTGCAGCAGACTCCAGCTGGCAGCTAATTCAATAACCACCTCCTTTTTTTCCCCCTTTACACCAGAAAAACGTTAAGCCCAAAGAGTTTGCAGGCCGGGCGGGGGGTACTCACTGCAGGCTCCGCAGGTGAAGCAGCCATCGTGGTAGAGGTTGCCCATGGCCTGGCAAGCCTGGTTTGCTCCATACACTCCCTTGCTGCACTTCACGCAGGTGCCTGGAAGAGAGAGAGGGAGACGGAGGTCAGAAGCGGGACCTGGCGGGGTGGCTGGGGTCACCGGCTGGGTGACCACACCTGTAATTCGGCATGGTGGCTCGGCAGTGTAGGACCAGGCGGTTCATTGTAGCCACAAGATGCAGGTGACACCGCTGTCACCCACCCTGAGAGATGCTGTTAACAGTGGCCACGACTGTCACCAAACCTCCATGAAAAAAGCCTTTGGCAAAAACGTAAACTGGGCAACAGCCCTGTTTGCCTACAGCAACATCTCCTTCCTTCACCCATTCACTCCCACAAACTTTATATGCATTTAAAACCACCTAATGACCCTGCCAAAAGCCTGGGTGGTAGTAAGTGGTGCTCAGGGCTGTTCACAGACCTATAGTTTCTGCTACTTCTTGCATAAAATAAGCTTGTTGGCTGCAACCGATGTGAGGAAAACGTACCTCTTCACTTAGCCCCTTTAAATCTTCATCGATTTCAGACCATGCTCGCGCCTGCTGAAGGCCCTAAGGATTTCCCACCGAAACAGAGCTGGCCTGACTACCTGGCCCCTACCTCCCTTCCCTCCGTCAGCCACATCTGAACAGAGAGACCCAGTGTAGGCGCTACCTACAGATCATGTATCCTGCCAGACGTTCTTCTCACCTCCTGCAGGACAAGGCAAGAAAGAAGCCAGTTTTAAGGAGAGGCTACCTGGTGGCGGTGGCACCACCAGCCGAAGGGGGCTGACTCTCAGGTGACCCATGGGGTGAAGGAGAGCCAGGGCCAGCACGCACGGTCAGCTTCTGGCTGAAAGCTGTCCTAAGTGCAAGTCCAAGCTGCTCCTCGTGCCCAGGCTTTCCTGCCACCACCATCGCCTAAAGACCAGGGTCAGCTCTGGAGCTCCAGAGGAGGGGGAAGACGTCTGCACTCGGCTGTTCAGCCCAACCTCTTGCTACAGCCAGCACAGCCAAGCACACTTCCACCTGCGCCCGCCCTGGGTGTGGGGCTCCAATCCAAAACCCAAGCCAGGCAGAGAGCATAGGGTGATGGTTTCCACCTCATGAGGAAGCTGCCGGGACCCTCCAGGCACGGACCTGCCTGATCGAGGATGGGAACAGCGGCAGCGGGGCAGATGCGCGGTGGTGGTGGTGGGGAGGGACCGCAGGGAGAAGAATTCAGCACGGCAGGTTCGCAAAGGGCGTTGCGTGTTCGCCTAGCACCTCTCAAATCTCACCGCACTTCCGTGTAAAACTATTTTGATAACAGAGTAAGAAGTGACAACTGAGTTTCACGCCCTTGATGGCATCTGCTAGCAGGACCTGCTCCCTCCACCTGGCAGGGAGAAACGCAGCGAGGCTGCCCAAAACCACTATTAGTGGCCGGGGAGAGAAAGTCCTTGTCCAAGGAAAATGACGCATCAAGCCAGTTTACTTACTTCAGGCATTACCCTGTGATTGCGACAGACCGGTTTTAAAGCAGCATCACCCTTTAACTACCTCTAAATGAGCAACTCTAATCCGTGTTTAAGCAAATAAACACGGATCTACCCAAAAAGGGCAGCGTGATGGACAAACTGAAGACATGTCTCTGCTCCTCATTGACCCTGCGGATGTGACCTTGCCTCCAGGTCTCTCCTTCCACCCTTGCTCTGACTCTTAAACTCCCTGGGGCAGGGACTGGTGGTCATGTCTTGCTCCTACTGGCCCAAGAAGAGAGACAGCATCATCTTGCTGGAGATCCTTAGTCATGCTGTAGTTAACGAAACTTCATTTCTTCCAGGGCCCTGCAAACTCCGGAGTAATTGGAAAGGTCTGGTGAAAGTTAGGAAGAAACCCAACATACTTACAACACTGCTGAAAAGTAACTCCCAACTCCGGCAGCACCACGCTGGCAGTCCTAGTGTGGCTAACAATTTCTTCCGGCAGCCGATAGCTGCGCCCATCAGTTTTCACCCTACAGGGTTAAAAACGCTCAGGAACCCTTTGCAGTAGCGCACCCAGGGCTGCTGAAAAGCAGACACTTCATCTTCCCAGAGCAGACCTGGCTTTCTGTGCTGCAGCTGCCTGCGTGCATTCAACCACTGAAAGCTGTCCTAGCACTGCTCCAAGCCCCACTGCACTCAGAGCCAGAGTCCAAACTGACAGAAACCTGGAGAGAAGGCTGCAGAGAATAATTAGTTACTCTGTTTTGTCCAAATCTGACCTGAACTGAAATGCTAGCTTGGCTGCGGGCCCACCCCAGCACGCAGACTGGCACCAAGTTAGCAAAACTTGCTGGTTCTTTTCAAACCAAGCAGATTTATCTCAGTTATTTATTGAAAGAAACATTTTAAGAAAGCAAAAGATAAATCATGCAGGCATTACAAAAAAAAGAAGGGAAAAAAAAAAAGAGAAGACAAGACAAAGATAAGAAAACTTGGCTTTTCGAATGGATGTGTCTCCCAGGAACGTGTACATTCAGCGGCAGCCTGAGATGCTGTGCAATCGTCTGACACAAGAGCTAACAGCTACCTCGCAAATTCCCTCTCAACTATAGCAATGCCGAGTGGAAAGTTTTGAGAGCAGAAAACCTGCTGATTTTGCTGCTCAAAGCCTTCTTTCCACGGTATTCACCAGGCTTTCCACAGAACCTGCAAGTGCTGCATTTTCCCCTTTTCCATACCAATGAGCGGCTGCTCCAGAAAAAAATCACCAGCGTACGCTTATTTCCTCCTTTCCAGAAAGCAGCGGGTGACACTGAATATGGATGAGCAGCAAGAAGCAGCAGGAAGCAGAAGGCACAGCAGCTGCGTGCAGGCGCAGCGCACGGTAAAGATGCTGGCAGGCATCTAAAGCCACTATAAAGTACCCTAACACAAATCCCACGGAGGGCAGAAATTGCCTCTGCTGTCTCCTGTCCATCCGATTTAAGCTGCAAAGTGTAGGCACTGCCCATGTTTTCCCCAACAGGACAGACAGTCCGGCCGGATCCTGCAGGAGCTGCCCAGGCTCCTGCATCCGTATCCAAACCTTCCTCCACCTCCCACCCCTCAACCACCCCCACCATCCTTCCCCCTTTCTTTCACTACATGCTCCATTTCATCCCCTGCTTAACCCTTTTATCCACTTCTTTAAATATTTAGGCCCTTAAAGCATGGAAAATAAAAGTCACAGAATGAAAGGGCTTTTAAAATAAATTGACAATGTTGTCTGTAAAAACTACAACGTGATAAATTACCCAACTATATAATAATCAGCCATGCTATCAGTATTTATACGTGTCCTGTAGCAAGGCTGACAACGGAAGAATGGCATTACGGCAAATCTGTGTATAGTTTAGGTTTTTACTTGTATCTGCTAAACCTTACTTGAAAGCCAATTAAATCTCAGTAGCAACTGGAATTATTCTAGAAATAAGTCTTTGCTTCTTCCAATTAGAATACTCTGAAGTAACTCTGAAGTTAAGGAATGCACTTGAACCTTCATCTCTGACTCTCAGCACACCTGAGAGGGGAAAAAAAGGTGATCTTTATTGATTTTTCCTTTCCACTTTTTTTTTTGCCGCCTGCTCCCTGCTGCCACAAAAATCCTGTTCTTTTGGCTTAGACTGCGCAAGGAAAAAGCAATACCTGCTGCTGACGGCGGCCAGTCGCCAAGCTCAGCAACACATGTGCGGAGCCAGCCTGATGGAAGGCAGCTCAGCACAGCCCACGTCCAACCCCATCCCGCCGCAAAACGGGCTCTGAGCCCTGCTCCACACCAGCTCCGACGACTATTTCCCGAAAGAGTGCTGAGCGTGCTTTCCGCTAGCCAGGGCATAGAGTTAAAATGTCAGCAGCATCAGTCCAGCCCCACATGCTCCTGACACTAGTCAGCAGCTCAGCGTAATTTTCTTGGCAGAACACAGCATTTAGCAAAAACTTCTGTCCTCAGCTCGAAGCAGAGGGATCCCGAGTATCCACAGCTCAGCGAGATGCCCGATTCCTGCACTTGGTTACTTTGCCACGTGCAACAAGCGCTCATGCAAGCGCCGATCTGAGGAGAAATCCCCTCCGAAATTATGGCTTTTAACCTCAGATGGCATTATTAAGACATTATTAAGGAGAGTATTAAGGTTTCTCTTTCGCCACCAGGATGACAAGCCCAAAGCATCACACATGCGCAGCGCCGGTAAATTCACGCTCGAGCGCGCTGGCAGAATGGTAGCCAGATTTGGAAAGGGAAAGGGATGGAAGTTGCTGATTTCGGCTTAATTTCTGCTGGCAGGGCAGCCGGGCCCTGGACAACAAAGAAATCTCTGTTCTCTTTTGCGTCATGTGGCAAGCAACCGCCCGCGCTGCAGCTGAGCGCCTGAACAAAGGGACCTTTGGGGCAGAGCTGGGACCGAAAACATGCCCTGTAAGCCACGTCCCGGTGCTTGCCGTACTCCGTCTCGGCACTGCAGAGCACAAGGAGGGCTGCCACTGGGAACAGCCTCGGCTCAGGAGATCAAAAAGGTCCGATGCAGACCTCAAGGGCTGTCAGAAAAGAAAGCAAACCCGGCACCCAGCCTGAAATGTCAGTCCCGCCATCAAAGTTCAACAAGCGCATTTCCATTTACTGCCAGACTCAAAGCCTTCAGAGATGTTTTTTTCCTCTAAGTGTTGCTATTTCACACTCGCCAGAAGGCGCTCAGTTACTTACTATATCCCACTTGCTAAAAATTCAACGCAAACCATGCTGAACAACAGCATTTTCTGCAACTCGTTGGTATGATTTATTTCCACGTGCCAGACATCATCTATCTACAAACCAAGAACAGAGTTGTGGGTTTTTCCAGCAGCACCCCGCTTCTTTTCAGCAGCATCCCTGTTCTCAGCAGCATCCAGGACAGCCAAGCTTTTCTACACATGCTCCTGGTTGGGTTTGCTAAGACTGCCGCTTAATTTTAGATGACCAAATGTGGTGGCGTGCTGCTTCAGTGGTGAGATTTCCTTGCCACGTTAATCCGGTCCTGGATAAGAGGAATGCAGTGGCAGGATGAGGGGAGACTCTGGTGGTATGGGTAGCTAATCCAGAAACAGCACTCAGAGGAGTAAGTCTATCCTACCCCTTCCACTTACTCCACGCAAGCCACGTTTCCATGATCAGCTTGACCCTTTTCCACCACACATAACTGTTTTTTGCCCCCTTCCTTACAGGTGGCTGTATTTATGCTGAAGAACCCCCAGTTGCATTTGGAAGAAAACCCCAGAGCCTTTGCACATCAATACCTGCCGTTATCATCTTTCCCATCTGCCCAAACACGCAGGTGGCTAACCCAGAAGTAGACCCTGCTGCCTCTTGGCAGAAGCTGTACCTTCATGAGGGTCCTCCCCGTCAGAGCAGGAAAGGGGAACAAGGCAAGAGCTTTCCTCGTGAAGGTACAGCTTCTGTGTTTCCAACCCACCTATTTATTCCAGGGGAACCAAGTCCTCCACTTACACAGGCGTTTTTCAAAGACCTTCTGCTCAACAAAAAGACTTCACCCTGTCATTCCCAACGTGATGCTCAGTTCTTTGGGTTTTACTTCAGACCTTTTCCAGAACCTGATGCCACCTCCCCATGGCTCACCTTAACCAAGTCATTCCTACATCAAACTCTAAATTAGACATACTGCGTGCCTCGCTATGCTGTTATCCACTACTGTGCAATCGCACTTGCCAGAGAGTTGATTTCAAGGAGGTCTGGAAGCCCGTGTGAGATCGAGTGCCTGGGAAACCTGGCAGTCTGGTCCCATTCACCACTGGGTATCATCGCTCCTATCAGCCCCACGTTGTCACTCAGTAGTAGCAAAGATATGCAGGTCGTCCTTGCCCAAAGAACGACAGAGTTGATAAATGCAATTTTTCTGTGCTGTTTTTGCATGCCATGTTCTTGACCCCTGACTTTGCTGTACAGTGTGTACACACTGCCAGCGAAGTACAAAATGCCATCAAACTCACGTCAGTGACATTTTAAGTACCTTATAGCGATGCCAGAGACTACGTTAACTCGAGTGCCAAATGAATGAGGCTCCCTATCTCTTTCAGTCCCCACTGCCACAATATCCTGGCTGAAAGACCTACTGATCCTCTGCCCCAACTCCTTTTTCTTTCCTTTTGGTACAGATTTTTCCTTAACTTGCAAACCCAGCTGAGCTCCCAAGAGGAAGGGAGGAGAAGGGCATACTGCTGTAATCTTGAAGAGCCATATCCCAGGCATATACTTACTTGCTTGGTTCCTTGCAGTGAGATAAGCTTTGCAATCTGCACACACCCACTAGCCCACGTGCCGTGATCCTTCCAGCTTTCCTTGTTCCACCAGGACCCGCCTCGCCCCGCCTCTCCTTCCTCTCCGCTGCAGGCAGGTGTCTCCTTCCAGCCATGGTGTTCTCCCAGGAGCAGGCAGCGAGGGATGCCTCCACTCATTCCCAGTGGAAACAATGCCATTATCATCACCCATGTACAAAACAAACCTCAGAAGAACTTCCATTTTATCCAGAAATTCTCCACTCATCAGACCTGAAATTACCCTTGTTGCTGCCAAAGCATCCTGGTGCACCATCATCATCAGGGTTTAGCAAAGTCTGCAGGTGTGTACAGCCCTGAAGTTAAATTGTGTTTTCGGCAGTGGTAAAGCACTAACTTCACTATGCACAAGACTTCGAAAGAGCGCTGCTGGCCTTCAAGCTGATCACACCCATTCAAAGGTGCTGGGGTTTGAGGTCTCCACGGGGTTTAAGCAACTCAGCTACCGCCCTGCTTCTGCCAAAGGGAAAAGAAATCAGCAGACTTTGCTACGAGATCTTCTCTGCCCAACTGCTGGGAAACATCCCGGTATTTTGCTGCAAAATGAGATGCCTGGGGCCCTCCTAAAATACCTGCAGCTTATCAGCTCTGCTCTAAATAATAAGGAAGCCAGAACTCAATACCTAACAAATATTTATAAAAAGAAAATAATTTATAAACATTGTTTTAAAAAAAGCTCTTGGTAAGTGTGTAGATAGTCTCCATCAGATGGCGATTTCCATCTAGCTATATGAAATAAGCACTGGTAAAAATGTGATGCTACACGTTACACCTCTAAAAGCATCCATCTGTGCCTGCAGACCAAAGAACTGCATGGTACCACAGGCTGTGCTAAAATGAATGGCAAAACCTCCCTGCAGACCCCAATGCCTCTCAGCCAGGCGCTTCCCCTACCAAGTCACTTCCAGGCAGTGCCAGCAGACACTCAGTTTGGTTGTGCACCTGCCCAGCTCTCACCTGAAAACTCGTCCCGCAGCAGTCCTCGGAATGGTGCCACCTCACCTAACCCAAAACATCTGCATTGCGCTGCGTGGTGCTAGCGGAGGAGTTGCAACTCCCCCAGTCACTCCCATTTAATTAGTCTTCCCGTTCACCAAGTGGAGATGAAGGCTGGTGCATCCAAAGAACACCATGGGAAGCCAGTGGGATTCAGGCACCTCACTCACGGATGTTCCCTGGAAACAGTATGCCAAAAACCTGAATACAACCTATGGTGGCTTCCAGCAGCATCTCCTGGGACCTGGGGTCCCTTCTCTGCTGCATGGGAACCAGCACCTCCAGAAAGCAACTTCAGGAATTTCCCTCCCCAAGCATAAGACCTGGGTGATACCTGAGACCCCCTATGCGCTCCTCGGAAGTCCACATAAATCAAGTCAGCACTTCAAAAGCACTCTTGGAGAGCCCAAATTCCTCTAGAGACACGTGCAGCCCATGCTGCTCCCACATAGGCCACTATTTAAAATACTTGGCTTTGTTCGCTTCTTTCCTTTCACTTATTATACATACTTTGAGCAGACAAATGGATTTTGTACAGCAAGCTGGTGCTGACAGATAACCAGACTGTCTGTTACTCCTCAGCACAGCATCCTACTACCTATGTTATGCCTAGTCCCTCGCTTACCCTTTCCTAGGCTTTCATTTACAAATGCTTGTTTTCACATACTGAAGGAAAAAGCAGCTCCTTTACTGTGATCAGAATTAATTGTTCATGATGAATATCTGGTCCAGACAGAGACAGACCAAAGGACTGCATGTTACCAAGACAGGCAGGCCTATCTTAAAAAATCTCCTTGTTACAAAAGCAGCACCCAAAATTAGGAGAGCTGAAAGCATTTTAGATAAAACACTTTGGTCATCTGTACTCCAGTCCTGGTTTCATTTCCTGGCTCCAATGTACTGCAAAGCTGCTGCATTAGACTTCCCTTCACGGGGGAAAAGTCCACAACAAAACAAACCGTTGATGTTTTTTATCACTATTGCATAAAAGTATTTCCTTTCCATCCCAAAGTTTGCTAGCTTGAGGGTAGGGAATAGCAAAGATAGATTCAGGAGACCAGCTGGGTCCTTTATTCCTCCAGAGGAAGGAAGGTAACTGTGAAAAAATGAAAAAAAAAAAGTGAGAAAGAAAGGGGGAGGAAGCCCAGAACTAAAATACCTCGGTACTTGCCCCTTCCTGCTCCTTGGTCCTCCACAGGGCAGATTTGCCAAGCCTTCCTCCACAGAGCTGAGGCTCCACAAAATGCTACTTCTTCCTCTGCCGTGACTGCATCCTTTCGTTTTCCCTCTCCCTCTCCTCCATCACTTTCCTCCTTCCCCAATTTCCCAGACACTACACCCTGGTGTAAAAACTCCTGTCCAGAGGATGTCAAAAGACCTCGCTGGGGACCAGGCAGCCTCCATCCCTCCTCCCTCACCGGGGCTCACTGGTAACTCAGCCCCCTGACCAGCAGGACCCTCTGTCCTGCCAGATTTACTCCTGCTTCACTACGAATTTCCTGTGGGACGAAAGCCTCCCCGTGGCGCTACCCCCTATTTTGTGACAAAAATGTAAAAAAAAAAAAATCTAACCACCAACTAGGTTCCTCTGCTTTCTCACCCCATCCCCATGCACATTTTGGACAAGGTATGATCCAGCTGGTTTATTTGCACCGCGAGGAGAAGACACACACAGCAGGGTCTGTTGAAGAGACCTGTGACACCTCTCCGGTGGAGCTGAATGCCACCTCCAGCAAAATATTCCCATTTTTGAGCACTGCCTCCCACGAGACTGTTGTCCCAACCCCATCTTCGTTCTCAGCTCCCTTGTCACAGCGTTCAGCTCCGCCCCAGACGAAGCTCCCTGAGCTCATTCAAACCACACGCTGCCTGCACGGGACAGAAAGCACCAAAACACGGCCAGAACTCTCCAAGTACAGCAACACGACACATCACTTTTCTGCGACAGAATAAAAACGCGTCTGCCCTGCCACAAGGCTGAATCCAGCCTCAGATACTGAGACGAGTAATCCCAGCACACCCCTCTGCGGGCAAGTACCACCGCCCGATGCCGACAAACACATTTTGTCATGCAATTTGCAACTGAGCGCTCGGTGGTCCTTCCAGCTACGTCCCCGAAGCTTGGCGTGAAGCCCGTGGCTGCTCCCACGTGCGCTGAGAGCACCGCTGAGCCACCCAGCAACCCCACCGGGCAGGACCCCCTGCAACGGCACCCGCGCAGCCTGAGATGCAAACCTCTGCACCAGGCTGAAGGGTTTAATCTGTGCCTGCTTCTACTTCTGTGACCGTGGGCCTAAAATCGTGAGGGAAATCCATATGCTAGACCTGCTCCCATCGTTCGTGAAATTAACCGCGGAGTTCTCAGCCTTCCCAGCAACTTTGCGTTTCCTTCTCCCGAAAGGTCAACTATCATCTCATCTGCTATTAAATTGCAAAGTGGCACGGCAGGGAAAGGAAACGCTCAATTTGCCCCTGACCTTCTGCCATCCTGGGGTAGTAAATCGGTTTAATCCAGCACAACATTTAATATTCTCGCATGGGAGATCTTCACATGTAAGCGGTCCCTTTCCACTGCCAAGCGCCACTGATAACCTCTGGTGGTGGTCTGGACTACATGCAGAGTGGACCCAAGATTTAGGGAGAAATGTGCCTGCTGCCTGTTTTTCTGCCATCTTCAGGATGCACCAATCCTTTTGGAGCTGATGGGGACCAGCACCTGGCGGCGGGGGGAAATCCTGGCAAGTTTGGGAAACCACCACCCTTCCCATCCCCAAGCAACTCCTCTTCAAGAGATCCCGCAAGCACGCCCGGCCAAGGCCACCTCCACGGGGGGTACCACCAAGTACACCCTAAGCTCTGTGCCCTTCTCCATGCCTGCAGAGTATGCAGGCACGACTCCTCCGCAGGCTGGACGGCTGCCTTCCCGCTCACACGTGGTCGGGCAGCGTACTTTTAAGACACGGAGAAGCAGGAGAACTGTCAAGAAAAGTTAAGTGCCTCCCTGCTGGCAACAAAGGGCCCTTCAAAAGATGCTGCTCCAGCTGCTTCTCAGCGTTCTCCTCCCCAAAGCTGCTAAACTACCTTTGCTTTAAAATTTAAGAGGTAGGATTAAGGAAGAAAGCGTTGCAGGAGGAAGAGCCTCCAGTCCCTGTGATAAATAAAAGTTAAATAACAAGATAACCCCGAGCAACTGAAAAAGCATAACCAAGCAGGCGTACGGAGACACGCAGCCCTGCAGGTGTGAACCCTGCGGCGACACTTTGCAGCGAACCCTTTTCACACCAGCTGGTGGACTGCCTCCTTACCGAAGTAATCAGCCTTGGGTCGAGCATCCATCTCCTGCTCCAGGCGCTGGGTCAGCGCCTCCAGCTTCAGCTCGGCCGCCGACGGCCCTTGCTCCGGCTGCGGAAGGAGGGTCTGGCAGGGCAGCTTCACCTTCGCCGTGCTGGAGCCCTCCGGGTGCCCGGCCTCTGACCGTGGGCCGCTCGTGCCCTCTGGGAAAGGCGGCTGTGGAGCATCCGGAGCTGTCGGCCCACGCAAGGCCAGGCGCGAGGAGCCCGGCTCAGGGCTCGTGCTGCTGCCATTGGGCCGGTGGTTTTGACCATGGGCCACAAAGTGGCCGGCTGGGCCGGGGTAGGCGGCATGCTGGTAGTCCACGCTTGGCGCGGCGGGCGCAGAGCTGGCGGGGAAGGACAGCGGGACACCCTGGTACCACAGCTGGCTGCTGTCCCCTCCGGCCCTCGGACTGCAGGTGTCAGCAGGGCCCGAAAACCCCCGGGTGGGCTGCACCGAGGGGGCCGAGAAGGAGGAGGACCTCTGCTGCAGCAGGGTCCCCGGCGCTCCCTCATCCGTCGCCAACGAGGGCGCCGGGGGGGGTCGGGGTGTGCGAGAAGGAGGAGGACCTCTGCCCGGCTGGCGTCGGGTCGCGGCCCCCGCCGCCTCGCCTGCCCTCGCTGCCGTTCTCCTGCCCGCCGCGGCAGGGCTGGGGGTCGCCGGAGCTCCCGGCCTGCTGCTCCCCGTGCCCCGCGCCAGGCCGTGAGCCCCCCGCTCTGGGGATCCTGTCGGGCTCTGCTTCCCAGCCCCGGCGCCCGGCCTGGCTCCCCAGGGCCTCGGCACGCACCCCGCTCTCGCCGAAGCCGCGCTCCCCTCCGTCGTACGGCCTCGCACGCGGCCCCTCGGCGGCGGAGGCTGGGGGCGGCTTGGCACCCCGTGCCGCCGGCGGGCTGGGCCGGGGGGCACTGAAGGCAGCCCCTCCGTTCAGGGCGGCCATCAGCATCTCCTCCTGCTGCTGCTGCTGCTGCTGCTGGAGGTGGATCTTGGCCATTTTGGTGGCGAAGACCCGCCGGGTCTCCTCAAACTCGGGGTTGTTGCCGGCAGCTTTGTCCACCCGAAAGAGACCGTCCTTGGAGGCCTCGTACATGTTGAGGTCTTCGATGAACTTGCTGGCTTCCAGACCCAGGTCGTCGTACTTAGCCATCCCGCCCGGCTTAGCGGGCTCGCCCCCGCCTTCCTCCTCCTCCTCCTCCTCGTCCTCCTCCTCCTTCTTCTCCTTCCCGCCGGGATCAGGGCACTGCCGGCCGTCCCGCCGCGCCGTCTCACTCCCGCCGCGCCCGGCCCCGGCGGGGGCGTGGCCAAGGGGCGGGGGCGGGGGCTCAGCCCCCGCCCCCGCCCCTTGGCCACGCCCCCGGCCATCAGCCCCCGCCCCTTGGCCACGCCCTCGGCCATCAGCCCCCGCCCCTTGGCCACGCCCCCAGCCACCCCCCCGCGCTGCGCGCGGCGGTCGCCCCCGGCGGTAGCGTGTGCGGGTCGGCGAAAGACGTCATATGCGGCTCCCAAGACGTAACGCCGGCGAATCCCGCGCCGCATCCCCCACAGGCGGTGCCAGACAACGCTTGGGATGGGGCGGCTGAGCGTGGAAAAGGCGCACGGTGATAAAAAGGGCTTTTTTTTCCCTATTTTTTCCGGATAACGCTCCCGTTTCTCCCCGCGTTCCGCTGCGGAATGGCCCTGTCGACCCCGAGACCCCCCCCCCCCCCCCCCCCCCCGCCAGTGAAAAAAACCCTCGTTGAAAAGTGGCCACCACCCACTGTGAAAAAACACGTTGGGATAAATCTCGTTCTTTCTAGTAGGAAATCGCATGATTTTTTTCTTAATACAGGTGTATCTTACATTCCGTGCTGCATAGTCAGGCTTAAGCGAGCGTGACTAAAGGACCGCAGCTCATTGCAAGGAGAACCCCCAGCCTGAAGAATAAAGGATACCCCTGGACGCCCAAAATAACACCAGCAGCACCTCCAACACCTCTGTGACATCCCCTCCCCCGCCCCCCGCCACCATTACCTGGCATCGTAAAGTAACTGCAGCAAGGCCAGCTCCAGGGACATTTAGATCAAGGAAGAAGCAGATGGATGATGACGACGTAAAATTATAGTTGCTTTGCAAAACTGTGGCATATGTGTGTGTTAAGCAGCAATTGGTCAAATCAGTGCCTGAACGCTTAAAAGGTATAAGGACCGTGTGTAAAACCCCATTCGGGGTGCCCCAATGTGAATGGGGCACCTCATGCACGTAAATAGAGAATTACCCTTGCAATTCTATATTTTGTGTTCCAGCCTCTCTCCTTATAGAATCATAGAATCATAGAATCATTTAGGTTGGAAAAGACCTTTAAGATCATCCAGGCCAACCATTAACCTACACTACCAAGTCTACTCTAAGCCAATCAAGGGTAGCCTAGACTAAACCATGTCCCGAAGTGCCACGTCTACCCGTTTTTTAAACACTTCCAGGGATGGTGACTCCACCACCTCTCTGGGCAGCCTGTTCCAATTCTTGACCACCCTTTCCGTAAAGAAATTTTTCCTAATTTCCAACCTAAACCTCCCCTGGCGCAGCTTAAGCCCATTTCCTCTCGTCCTATCGCTAACTCCTTGCTGCAAAATTTTCATGACAAAACCCAGCTGGGGGAGCTCGGAGGTCGGGGGGCTGCTACAGGACCTTGGCTGGGCTTGAGGGAGAGGGGCCAGTTTGTAGGGGGGCCGTGGTGCCTCTGAGTAAATCAACGGGTGCAGTTGATCCTACGGGCCTGGGCACGTGCCCTGCGTTCCCAGGACGACTTGTTTTATTCTCCCCCAGGCTCCAGGAGACATGGCCAGATGTTACGGAACATGGAAATGCGCTGCCTTTAATAATCGTGAATAGGGCTGTGACCAAAACCGGTCAGAAACCAAAAAATCCCCTCCCCTTTTTGACCAGTTCTTGTACAGAAGCACTGCTGAGCGACTGAAGCCAGGTCTAACATAACCCAACTCTTCCAGCCAGTTTCGGCCTGATGTGCTTAAAAATCGCGGCACCGTGAGCCCCTGGAAAAGGTGCGTGTCTTCCCTCAAAGCAACCTGGCAGGCTGCAAGCGGGACTGAGAGGCTCGTCCCGGTAATGGCAGCTTTAGGCTCCAGCTTGAGCTGATATGCTTGATAGACTTTGGCCCGGCAAAAGTTAGCCCAGACGTAGCACAGGGTTAGATAAGGGGGTTTATGGTTTCTGGGGTGAACCAGGCGGGGTGGAGATCCCAGCACAGAGCCGCTCCGGCCCCTGGGAGCCAGGGAAGGGGGACCCCAGCGCGTGCTGCCACTGACCGTGGCCTGATGAGTGTTTAAGGGATCAATAGTGCTGGAGCTTTCACGCAGTTTTGGGTAAACCAGCCCAATCTATCAAGCAATCCCATCTATCAAACCTTTCCAAGCCTTCCTCTGCCGGGGGTGTGGGGGAAGGAGGGGTGTCGCAGCTTCCGCAGGCTGAGCCCCACGAGCCCTGTTCCGCTTCGGGAGAAGCTGGGTGCCTGGGGGCTGAACCCCGCTTTGCACAAGCTTTCGCAGTTCAGGAGGGTTTAACTTGCGTCTGGATGTCTGCCGTGCAAAGCGCAGCAAGCCCCTGCCTGTGCCAGGGCCCTTTTGGCCGGGCTGGAAAGGGCTTGCCTCCCATTTCGTAGCCAGGAGAGGACACGGTAGCCCCCAGCGGCTGCTTCGTGCCAGGCGGGTGTAGGCTCAGGACACCAGTGACCGAGACCAAAAATAACTACCTCTTTCGAGGGACTTGACTGAACCTGTTGAGGCTGACATTAAGCTCAGCCGGGGCGGTGAAAGCCAAAACTGAGTTTTCAACATCTAAAGAGCGTCCTCGGAAAGGGCTGGTGCAAGGCCAGTTTTGACAACGTCCAGAGTCAACAATCCGAGCAAAGGATTGCTCGAGTCCGTATTTGTATGGCCCGAGAGAATCATGGCAGAAAGGAAATGGAGCAGCAGGTAGATAAGGATGGGAGAGTGAGTCCCACCGCTGCTTCACTCGCGGGAGGAATCTGCAACGTTAGTGGACAAAGAGCAATCGAAAAGGAGATTACACGCTGCCCTCACGCCTTCTTCCCTCCTCACCGAAGGATGTAAAGTTAATCAAGGGAAGGCACGCTCCTGTCCCGCATATCGGAGACTCAGCTGGTGTCTGTTGGGTTTTTTTTTCTGCACGCATACAGAGATGAGGCTCCTCACACCTCTAGGAACACCCCCTTTGGTGGAACAGAAGTATTTGGGAATAGACGTCTCTATTTTCAGCTTTCGGCAAACCAACCAAGGAAGAATCTGTAACTTCCCTCAGATCATGGTTTTTTTCTGACTTTCTTTTTTAAGGGTCATGCATACATTCTCTGCCATTACTTTTTATCTGTCATCTAACATCTGTAAGTCGTTTCACAGTCGGACCCGCAGTAGCTCACCACTTCGGGGGGGGGGGGGGGGGGGGGGGAAGCAGCCTTCTTGCCGAACGGCCGCTCTGGATGCTGCTGACCTTCACCAGCTATGTAAAGTACGTTTCCTTCCTATGCCAAAGGATCAGATCAGCTGTCTGCAGAACAATGCTCACACGGACGATGTGGAAAAGGCTGCCGAAACCCTTTTGATAGGGAACCGTCGTGCTGGGCTTGGCCTCCTTCCAGGCTCTGCACGCATGAGCAGACACTTTGATGGCAAGCGCCTTCGAAAGGGCGTCGCAGCCAAGCGATTCAAAGGCATTTCGGTGTTTAATTCGCAACGCTTTTGGCGAACGTTAGGCAGCAAAATACCTTTGAAGTTTCATGCTCAGATTTATTCTTTCTGTGAGACTTGGGTTAGGGGTATTCCCAAGCGAGCAGATGATTAACTTGAACTTTTCTACTAGGCTGTAGATGTAATACTACACTGACTTGCAGACCCTTCTGCTGCGATTAGATATGGTCCCGTAGTTTTATAGTTCCTGTGAGTTTTACAGCCCATGCCTATTAAGGAGCGAAGGGGTCCACGATTGCTGTCGTAGCACAGGACCAAAATCTACGTGCCTATCTGAATTAACTTATTCTAAACCCTGTCCCTTGAAGAAAAAAAAAAAAAAACCCATTGCTCATTTAATCTGGTTTTGTTCCTGTGGGCAAGGCTTACACGCTGCATTTACTCATGCAAAATAATGCTGACAGCTTGTAACCCAGCCCTGCTCCACGTGGCAACGGCAGCTGCCCGTGGGGCGGAGGCAGGCGGCAATTTGGGGAGAAGCAGCCCCAAGTGGTGCTCCCCGATTTCGGCCCCATCTCGGTGGGAGCGTCGGGCACATCGCCGCGGCCTCGTGCCGCCGAGCGCTGCCTGCCCGGGTAAACAGGGAAGTCGTGAACGAGAGCGGGGAGGGGATCGTCTCTCTTTATTTCTTGCTGCCACGTTTGGCTCTGGGCTCACATTGCAGAGAGCTGGAGAAAATGTGGAGAAAGTGTCGTGTCCCCCCCCACCTCCCAGATCATTTTTCTGTCTGGGAGAAAACGCCCTCAGATTTTGAGGCACGACAACAGCGCGGGGCTGTATAGTTTATGGAAAAAGATGATTAGGAGGTGTCTGGGTGACAATTTATAGCTAGATCTCTCTGCAAAAGCAACTATCATATACTCGCTCTTTGCAAGCAAACCAGCACGAGGAACCAGCGGCTGGCAGCACACCGGTTTTTTTGGACATTTCCAGGTCTAATCCCTGGTGCCTGTGCCTCCCCCGGGGGCTGCAGCTGTCCCAGGCGGGTCGTTGCCCGCAGGAGCCTGGACTACGCGTGCCACCCCGAAATGCCTGAGATACGTGCTCTGGTGTCTTTTAGCAAGAAACTAATAAAGGCTTCAGTGCTGGAATATAAACAGAGCGAACCATTTATATGGCAGAAGTCTTTCCAGGATGGAGCCTGGCTTGGTTCTTGCGGGAGCAAACGCATCTCTCGGCTCTCGCAAGGTAGCGCCGCGGCATCCCCGAACTCCGCGCCGACTGAATCGCACCGGGAAATCATGAGCGCTCCCTCCAGCTTTCTAAGGAGGTTCTCATGAAACGTGCAGTTTTTCTGCCCCAGCCGGGCGCTTTATGCCAGGAGGACGATGCACAGGGCTGTAGGGTAAACAGGAGGGTGGCGGAGGGAAGGATGGTGGGAGCTGGCAGGAGGAGGTGAGCCCGGGGGTGGCTTTGGGTGGGAAAGCCGGGCTCAGGCCGGGGGGCCAGGCTGCTGAAAGAGGCGCTTGTGGAGGTGCAGATACCAAACCTCAGCCTCTGCCTTCCGAAAAGTTTGCAGGAAGGCGGCAGGGCAGGGCAGGGACATGTTGTTCCTCCCCACCTGCCCCAGGCGCCTCTGCATTCCTCGGGAGGCCTGCCCTGCCCGCTGCCCGCGCTGCCTACACATTTAACCCCCAAATTGCAGGGGCAGGCTGGGGCTGCCCCGCCGTGCAGCCCGGGTGCCTGCGTCCCCCAGGGTCACGGCAAAAATGGGTCCGGACTCGGATGCTTTGCTTCTGTTGCGGCACGACTGCTGGCTACGGGGCACGATCGCTGCCGTAAATTACACGGAGTCATTTAATTAACGCTAATGGCACACAAGGGCCAGGGCAGCACTGGGACGGCTTTCCAGACTGCCTTTCTGGAGTGGTAGGGACGCTTCACCGAAAAGCTTTCAGGGTCACGTTCCTTCAATGACTACAGCCTGCAGCATCAGCGCAGCGGGGATGCTGCGGGCCCTGCTCGCAGCTGGGTAAACTGAGGCAGGGAGGGGTCGCCGGGCAGGGCACACCGTGGGGGGGTGCGAGAAGCCAGAGGGAATCACCGAGATCCCAAACAGCAGCCCAGGCAGCAGCGGGGAGAGAAAAGGCTGCAAATCCCCGAGCTGCAGCGGTTCGGTCCCCCCGAAAAAGGCCAGAGTCGGGTGCCAGGCGCTGGGCTGCCGCTCCGGGGCAGAGAACGCCCTTCGCCTTCCTCTCTTCAGTTTCTCCAGGTGCCATCAGCGGTGGCGGAGACCCTGGTCTCCCTTCGCCATCAGTCCACCGGGCCAAACGCTTGCTTTCGGTGGCGTCGGGGTTGCACCAAAATAACGCAAGTGGCTTTGGTGGTTTTCCTACCCCTGCTTGAAATGGAATAGTTCGTTTTCTCCCTTTTTCTACTAAAAAGAGCCTTTTATCAGGACAAGAACTTGCCTGGAGAATTTTCCAGCTCCTTTTCCCCACCTCTTTATCAGCGCGTTAACACAAACGGCACCGTGACCTGTTTAACCAGCGTACGTGGCCTTTAGTAATCCTCGGCTGGAAGCACTCCGCAGGTCAGACGACATCCTGCCATCAATCACTGGCCTCATGTGGCGCGGTGGACTTCGAGTGGACTTGCCAGATGCGGTCAGTGCACCCACCCCATTCTTCCGTGCACGTCCTAGGAGAAGCTCTCTGACTAACAGATGTTTTTAAATGCTCTTTCACATGGGAAAATTGGGAAGTATATATTTTTATTGCACCCTTGCTATTTCATCCAGCCACGTGGATCTCCAGGGATGGAGACGTACTTAAGAAAAATATTCATTTCTAAAAGCTTCTACAATTTTTTTCACAATACTTTCTTGGCTTAGCCAGCCTGACAATGCACGCTCACATTTCTGTTTTGCAGCAATTGTAAGATTTGCTAATTACACTGCTGTGTATTTAAAGACAATTGATTTCCCTTTGTAGCAGAAAACAATTTCCTGTTATACCAATTCTCTTAATCTTAATCAGAAACAAACCCAGGCTGCCAATGCCAGCAACGTGTCACGCTCCTTTATTAAATCGCTCTCTTTTCTGCCCCGGTTATGTGTCCTGTGTTTATTATTCCTGATCAGCGCACTGGATCACCTACAGCTGTTACGACTGTATGTATTTTGCTTCACATATTGTTGGCACCGAGCGCAGTTACTGGGGAGCAACTCCCCTTGCTCGGCAGCTCGTGCATGTCTTCTGGCAGGGGGACATGGGTGTACTGGGAGAACCTTTATGCTCAGTTTTGGCACATGTGAAAAATTACTGGTAGAAGTTCAGAGGAAGATGTGACTGCGGGCCGTCCCCTTGCAACCAGCCCAGAGAGCGTGCTTGTATCTTAAGAGAGCAAGCGCACAGGAATGCATTTCTGTTCATGTAAATGCATACGTTCTCCTTACAGTTACACTGAAGAAGATCAGGCTCTTCAAATAAAAGAACTTCTTACGGCCCCAATGTCCCAGGCTCAGTGTCGCAAGTGCAAGCAGAAAGAATATGGGTATTTAGCTCGTTATACTTAAAGCCTGCCCATTTACATGTTCCTTTGCTGAGTGAGCAGTTCGGCAGCCTAAAACGAAGAGCAAATTGGCCTGGCCCAGGCAGATGAGCATCCAAGGAAATGTCCTGGGCGTTCAATATCACGGGGTATTTTTGATGAGATTCCTGTGATCAAAATCTCTCACGGGTTTGGGCCGTGTTCACCTGACAACAAATACAAGCATCTGCTTGACCGTGACTGAGTTTCCAGGCTCTCACTGCCAGCATAAAGGCTGGCAGATAGAACAAGAGCCACCAGGACTCCTCTCTGCCGCGTTGCTACACCCAGGCAAAAATACTCCCATTCAGAGACCCCCAACAACTTACAAACCCAGGAAAAACTGTTCAAACTCTCTGACTACATGTAAAACTAAAGCTAATTTAAATGGAAGATGATGCTGGCTACTCTCCAGGGCTAAAAACAGACATGAGCTTACCCAACCCAAGGCTTACTTGAGTGAGAGAAGTGCCGCAAGACACAAAGGTCATGTGTAACATGGGGCCTCCGGGGACGGACGGGGTTAGTGAATTGCAGAATTCTTTGTGGTACCGGAAAGTCACTTTAATCAGGAAAGGGAAAAAAAAATCCCACCTTTCCTCCGCGTGTCAGGCAAGATCTCTTTTATCATCTGGGCTGCAGATGAGAGCTCTGATCCTGTTCCCTCCTGCGCAGAGATAATACTCCAGATCTTCTCTTGCTATGACTGGGACATGCTAAAAACTGCCTCTCATCTGCTGTGATCAGCTTCGTGCTGCTTCTTTGAGACATAAACCCCATTTCCATTAAAAAAAAACCCAAACATGGATGTAGTTCCAGCAACATTTTTTTAAAGTCAAAAGTGGATGTTACCCGGACTGATAGAAATCGGTGGGCTAATAAGTATATTCACCACTTGGGTTTTGGTGATAGACCTGGCTTCACATGCAAGAGTCCTCTTACAGCACAGTCCCTTGATACAAAATTAGCTCAGATCCTAACAGGAGGGAACTGAAGAAATAAAGTAGCAGAAAAAGCACCCCGCACAACCAGTGTATGTACTGTTCCAAGTCGGTAAATACATGTAAATAAAGCCAATCCCCTCTCTGTAAACTGCAATAAGCATTGCAAAACTAGAAAAAAACCCAGTGATTTCACCCCCTGTCCTCATTTATAGCCAAGCTTTTAGAAAGATCTTATATACTGCAAACTTCCCTAGGAAGGAACAACCAGCAGAGTACTAATTAACATTCTTTCTAGTTCACGTTGATTGTAAAAAGATTAGAGAAGAGGAATAGCTTTCTTTGAGGCTTTACACTGAAGAAGGAGGGACAAAGAAGAAAGGCTGTATGACCTGCATTATCTGTGGAATTTCTCCCTCCACAAGAACAAGCAGGCTTTTACAAAGTCAGATCAGAAAAAGCCATCATTAACCAGATGTCAGTTCTGAGGCATTACTTTAATCCAGTAAATCGCAGAGAGAGAGAGAGCACAGATTTTATTTTCTACCAAATCTCCGTTTTTGGATTGTGGTGAAGGGCATGGAAAAATACAGGCTTGTTCAGCAATGCTGTTGTGTAGGCTTTTGTTTGAAGCATAGGTGGGACAACCGGGCTAGAGAACTGCCTTAGCTAGTGACCTGAGCTGTAATGTTGTTCCTTAATGTGATGTAAAAAGCCCTATTGCCTTGCTGCAAAGCAGCATTGGTGTGTCCATGTCATCTCAGTCACTGGAGACGGCTACGGAACACCCACGCCTAGTAACACATTTTTCTACACTGTGGTTTCTTGCAGCACGTTACACTGGCCCCAACTCCCCAGCATCGGAGATCCCTCGCATGAAATCAACAGCATCAGAAAAGTACTTAGAGACCTTTCAGGACTTTGCCAATTTTTATTTTTCCGGGATTGGTGTTTGAAGGCTGGACATGTTGGAAATTCAGTTACACGAACGATTTTGGGGTAGGAAGTATACCAATAATTCCTTTTAAAATGTTATTTAAATAGAAACTCGATACAGACTGGATCAGTGCCGTGAGCAGTCTTCTATCGCTGCGAGTGACAGGATGCAGGGAATGCCCCTTCAGTGTCATGGATCTGTTTCTTGGAGTAGTTTGTCCTGGGTCTATCCCACTGGGTTTAGCAAATCTCCCGCACCTTCCTCGGCTCATCACTTCGTGGAATAAGGACAGTGGCACCATATCCATTTTCATGTGTGTGACAAACGCAGTGCAGTTTGATTGATTGCCCATCAGCGCCTTTCATTCTCACTCCTCAAGTATCATCCCTGCCCAGATTTAAAACTCCCATACTACTTAGCCACTGAACTCTTCAAGGGCACACAATCTCCGACGCTTTAGACCACCTTCAGCATAAAGATGCATCTGTACTGTGACACAAGTAACAACTGTTAGATAAATGAGAGGCATCTGCGATGATAAGCTATTTTAAAAAGGCTTGGTAACAGGCTATAGCCTGCACATCAGTATCGGTCCTATCTAGGCACAGACCAAATTTGTGAGTCACAATTATGGTAAGACAAATGGCAATCATGCTTCAGAGCAGGTCAACCTTATGAGACATGTCAGCAGCTGTCAGGACAACTGCACAACTACACAGCTGGCACCTCTGCCATCTTTCAAACGCACACTTACCAGGGGATTAGGCTCTGTCTGACTGACTGCATCATCTCTCTCACTCGCTTTTTCACTGCCTTTCCTCTGAATTTCAGCTTACTGTAAACACGCCAGCATGACTTGCGCCCATACACTTTTTGTGCAATTGCTGTTCATTACTGTTCTTTTTTTTTTTTAGCGTGTAGAAGTCCGTTCCTTATTTTGATTTTTGCCTGAATCACCAAATGACATCTACAATTCACTTCCTCTGGCAAGAGCAAATACCCGCCAGTGCTAACAGCAATAAACGCTGTGGGTTGCTGCTCAGCCCTGGAGTGACTGCAGTTTTTGTTTAAAGGCACCGTAGGGCTGCTGGGCTTACAACATCTTTCTTCATCCTTGTAAATTTTAAAAGTTTTTATTTACACCAAACATGTCACCTTCCCCCCAAAAGAAACTCTGTTAAAATTGTTCCACAGGGTGTGTGAAACTTTTATACAGAAAAAAAGCAGGACTGTGCTGTGCTACAGATTTTACTTTAAAGGATCTCTTTCACAGTCCTTTTAGGGGCTTCTGAACAGGAGTTTTATGAATTTGTAACAACATATATGTCAGGCAGACACTGGAATTCAAATTATTTTAACTCCAACTAAAGGCCTGTGTTTGAATGTCTGAATGCATTCCTTTGTGGCTGAGATTTTTGGAGTCTTAAAACTGCAAAGACCATATCTCCATTATAAATATTCCATTTCTTAGTCATTCTTGTGTCAAAGGACTGCTGGAGAGAAAATCTGCATGAGTGTGGTCCAGGAGGAGGCAGAAATCAGAAGAGTTTTGTCGCAGAAGTAGGGATGTGTAAGACTGAATCTGCTCGCTGAGCCTGGAATCTCTGTTATGCAGCTAGACCTTCAGTACCAAAAATGCACAAAACCAAAATGAATATTGGTATTGCTTAGCTAGTACTCTCACTGCAATGCGATCTATCTTGACCGTAGTTGCTTAGCATCTATTGGCCTTATTTACTGTTACGTGGGAGATTTTTGTTGGTTTCCTTTTAATCTAATACACAGTCCAGACGACTCCTGGGCTGGAGGGTTAATAGGGACCTCTGTATTTGGCTAGCTGGTTCTTACTGCTGACTTCTTAATTGTCAGAATGTCTCACAAATGGCTGGCTTATTGGACTACTTAGTTTAATGGCTGTTAAAGAAAAGACATTCTTACACAATGAACCCTGTAATTGTCTCTTTGGAAACCCTTTTCCAAGCATTTGCTAAATACAATAAACGTTTCCATGTGGATATAACAGCAATGGAGTGTACAAATAAAATGGTTGAAATGAGGCATGAGAATGGCTTTGTGTTTTATGAACATCTGATTGACTTTTAGAAACATGATGGCTATTTCCACTTAATGAAGCCCTCAGAAAAAAAAAAGAATTTTGATTCAAATTTTACGATCTAGGCACCACAAGAACTAGCAGCAGAGGCAAAAAGCATGCTGTCTGCATTCACCACTGCTGCATTTCTAGCAGCCGACTCATCCCTTTCTCGAATCCCCCCAAAAGTCTCTGAGATGGCTCATGCGTAGGAAGTTAACTGCCATTCTGTTCTGTGCAGAAACAACGGCCGGCACTTCGCTGAAGCTGAATCTCTCATGTACGAGCCAACAGAAATATGCCAGCGAGGAAGGAGAATTCTGGCTAAGGCAGGGCTTGGCTAAATAATCTGACCTTTTTCTTGGCTTGGCTCTGAAACCTATGTGAAATGTATCAAACCACCCCAGTTCTGGCTACCTGCTGTGCCACTGACCAGCGCTAACCAAATAATTTTTTAAATTAACACTGCCTAGTAACATTTTCTTACAACTTAAAATGTTGGCTAACGGTAGGGTCCCCAAACATGAGATACAGGCAGCAAAGCTGACCGTAGCACACCTAAAATTTGGTGTAGCACATGCTCAGGGCAGTTGTTTAGTCCTGGAATCATATTTATGCCTCTGCATTTAGCCAAGCCAACTTTCCAATAGGATATATTCCCAAGGCTGACACTAAACCCCCTGCACTTTACATCACTTACATTCTGTTACAATCATTTAGTCCTTCTGCACTTCCTTCTCATTCTCCCAGAGAATAGGGACAAACAGCATCTCACTGTGACCCGATAAGAAACTTTAATTCTCCACATTTTTCCAAGCTGAAATGAAGATTTAGCAGCAACCTGATTTTAATAACATTTCTTCCGTTACATGAGATTTAAATAACCATAACTGGTATTTTTGAATTGGTTTCGTCTCAAAAGATTCCAGTTCCCTTTTACAGCCCAGCAGAGCCTTTGCTATTCTTGCACCAAGAAGTTGATAAGGGCAGTTCTGGGAGACAGAAAGGCCTTCTTAATGGTTCGTCCCTGGAGATGCTTGACTCCAAGTTCACTTTGAAGAACTAGTTTGTGGACTTCTTCAAAATTGCGGGCTGCTTGCTGTGGCACAAAAACTTTGCCACAAGCTTTGTTATTGATCTGAAAAAGAGAGACATGAAAACAAGAAAACCAGAGGTTACTAGACTGTTTTATACAATTTCATTTCCTGAACCCAATCCATCACATTATACGTGGGGAAAAAATGTGGATCAAACTCTCTTGTCTCCAACACCAATCTTTCTAAGTAGAAGATAAAACTCTCCATACTTCCCATCCCTCTACCATAAAATAAGAGAATGAAACTCTGACTCACAATACTCAAGGAAAATTGAAGAAGTGGCCATAGGAAGTCTTAGTTTTGAAGATAGCAAGCAGCGTGTGACTATGAAACGCAGCGATCTTTTACATTTAAAAATGCGATAGTTACAGAAGCTGAATAATGAGAGTGAACATAATGGTTTGTCAGGTGGGAATCTTGGTTTGTACATACTTCTAGGCTGCAATTTGGATTCTTTACAGCTAAGTGATTCCTTACTGAGATTCAAATGCAAGATTTAGTAAAATAAAAATGTTTGTGGCTGAAAAGATATCTGAAAGATTCATCATCACTCATTTTTAGAAAAATAGGCTTTAACTCATTGTATGTTGCATTCGTACTAAATGCATGACTCATTAAGCCAACACCGACCACAAAGACGACAGTTACTCATAAGGTAATGCTTTCCTCTGTGTGACTGGTTTTCAGAGCAGCTTCCATACTTGTTTTGCATCAGCAGGGCAGAATCATGTAAGTAAAATTGAGTAAGGCCATCAGTGGGAATCACCTTAATTTATAAAATGGTCTTATAAATCTTTTCTGTCATCCGGTAAGAGGCAGAGACTGTTACGAAGACTTACTGAGCACCTTTCTGGAATTGGCATAAAATTCATTATTACAAAAGCTTTCAGGTTTATACGGAGTACTTACAGTGGATTAATGAAAAGAATATCAATCCCACATTTTAGCAAATTAAATAATTTGAATAATTTTAATTCAGTTCAATCAAATTGCACAAACATCTGCTGCAGGTACTGCAGATCTTTGACCTTTAGACATCATTGTAACGAGTTTTCAGTCATCTAAAAGGAAAATATGTTGCTTCATACAGCTTGGACATAAAAACGCACACAGCTTGGTTTTCACCTGGATTTTATCCAGGATACATGTATGCAACATACCACGAATGAGAGAGACCTACTTCACTTACCTAGTTAGTATTTTATTGAAAATAAAATAAGCTGTGCAATTCTCAGAGAGAGGAAGTTGGGACAGATTTTTAAGGAACAAGATGAAGTCTCAAATGCAGCCGGGATGAGTCATTTCTGGTTTTTGACTAGACTTGACATCAGTTTGTGGTGATAATGTAGGTAGGCTTCTAACTATTCCTACATGCATCCATAATGTGGTATCATAAAAGGCTGGCTGTTTTAAACTTTGCCTTTAGCACCTTGTGCAAAGTAAATCCCTTGAAAAACACGGAAGAGTTCATTTTTAAAGCTTTTGTGAAAAATAAATACAGTAGTTCTTTTTGACAGGGCACCAGAGAAGAAATGCATTCCACAGGAAAAAGAAAATGGTAAAATCCAAACGGATACAGTTTTAGTGAGAATATAAAGCAAGTTTGTGAGCTCGCTGCTAGGACACACAGCCTGCAGTTCAAAACTATGCCTGCTTAGTTAAAATGTCATTCAGTGTCCTCCATGATGCAAATTAATATGTCCCAGTGGATGGATGTTGGCAGGGGGAAACTTGCCACAGCTAGCCTATTTGGTGCTGTTCTCAACAGAAAAGCCAAGCGATCTAAATCAACTTAGTAAATAAATGACTGCTAGCGGTTGTGTTTTCCTAGAAAGGTCAAGAAGTCTAGGCGACCTGACACTGTGTACCTTCCCACAGCACCTCTCCTCATCTTCCCACACCGCACTGTGAGCTGAGTCCAAAAATCCTATCAAACGGCAAATTTGTTATGATTTCAGCACATTTGCAGCATGGCTTTCATTGTATTGTCGGTACCATGATGTAAAGTCAAACGTATTAATGCCATTCTTAAAATAAGCGTCTGCAGATTTAATCACACGCTGTGCGTAACAAGCGTCCTATTCGCATAATCTTTTAGTTGAGGGGTTAGATTCTCAGCAGGACAAATACCTTCTGCTACGCCTCCATCTCTCTCTCTGTATCTCACTAGACCAGCATAACCTTTGGCAGCTCCAGGTAGAAGTGCCAGCACAAGCAACTTGGGTGCTGGCAGCCTTGTTTCACTGAAAAACCACGGCAAACTGCAAGAGGCAAACTGCAATAAATGAGGCTTGGGTCCTTTCTTCCCCTGAGGAAGGAAACTGTTGCTTTTTCCTTTCTTTTTTTTTTTAAACATTTGACATTTTAGACTATTTTGGATCTGGAGGAAGCTAGAGGGAACTAGAGAGGTTAAGAAAGATGAAATGAAATCACTAAGGCTGAAAAATAAACACCTGGAGGCTGCAGAGAGGAATTTTTAGTTCAACTGAAAATGTTTTTTTGCCATTGACACATAATCCTTCTGAGAAGTAAAAAGGAAAATAAGTATCTGTGTACTTTTAGGCCTTCCTCACACGCCAAAGCAAAAAAAAATGACACCAACTTTTTTTTATTTTATAAAAACATCAGTTATAAGACCACAGCTGCTAACAGTTCTGCACCACCTAGAGAATGTGAGGAATGCTAGTCAGAAGCGTGTTCACAGGATGAAATGCCCACCACATTCAGGTCAGATTTTTCACAGCATTGACAATATACGGTACGATTACAAATACTCAACTTTACAATAACATTTAGAGTAACACATACCATGTATATGCAGTGAATTTAAATGTCTGTCTTACAGGCAATCTGTATTTTATCAGCCAAGGATGCAGTGAGTTGGTTGCTTTTGCTGCTTTGGGTTAAATATGGAAAGACATAACTCCAGCACAGACAGGAAATAATGAAGTATTTTGTGTCAAGAGAAATAAAACCATAATGTCGCAGCAGGCAAATCCCTGGCAGCCCGAGGCAGTTTGATGACTTGAGAAGAATAGGGTTGTGGCCCAAAGACTCAGTGTGACTGTGCAGCCTTGTGAAGAGACACTGCCTCTTTGCAACTAACCAATTCTTCTGTATGTTGAGTGTTTCTTGGTTTAATGAGGGCAATTTATTTTTACAGCCATACAAAAACCTACAGTGTCCACAAGACTTTAAAATATTCACATTTATGATGGTTTCTCCCTGCTTTTCTGTATTTCCCTTTTGCTTTACTCTTACAGTAGAAAGCCAGGCACACCCCCGGCACTATTTTTAAGAATTATTCCCAGTTTGAAAAAGGAACTTGTTTCTCTGGTCTTCCAGTCACTTGCTTTCTCAGATCTAAGGAAGGTGTTTACATACATCATATTCTTCCATGAATATATGACTGAGAACATAGGGATTGCTTTTTCTCTTATTACAAGACTTCCACACAAGGCTATGGCTTTGACAAAGTCAACCAGGAAAAGAAACAAAAATAATTTTCATAATGGTTGTTTAAAGCGAAAGTAATTTTTATTCTTCTGTTTTCTTTTTTTGAGATGGAAGTTTTAACGTCAGCAGAAAAGTATCAGTGAGCTGTTGAAGCATTTTTATGTTCAGTTGTACGGTCTTAAAAACATTGAGTTCAGTTTTCCCTGTATTGCTGAAGTTTTTATTTTAAAGATATATTTTATAACATGTTTGCTTTAACCACAATTGCAAAGAAGTTTCTATAATTACACAATTTCTCATTCATGACTTCCTTATAAACTGAACACTGGAATTTAAGATGTTTGCTAACTGTGCTTGAAGGTGAAGGTTTATTTTAAGCTTGCAAAAAGTGATTATACTCAAGTGAAGATTTTTGTGGCTATATGACCTTTTTACTGGTATAAATACATACTTATCACTTCAGAAAAAAAGAAAGGAAAAAAAAGCAGTAAACCCACAGTGAGTATCAGGCTAAGTCTGCTATTAACCCCAGCTGGCACTTCAGTCCTTCTCCTTTGTTTGGGAAAAGATGCCAACTGAAAATTTCTTCCAAAAAGACATATTCTGTGGCCTTTGCTAAGCATGTATGTTGAACGTTAGAAAAATTGGATTTTACCGGCATTTCTCATTCTATTCCAGTGGACTGTGATTGAGATATCTGGCAAGATATTAAATTATTTGTAAAGATACTTTGATTAAGGAAATCTACAGCAACACAACTTCCCCTAAATCCAGCCAGTCTCTTCCCTCCTCAAAAAACCCAGCTGAACAAAAATAACTGAACTTACTCCTTCTACCCAAAGGAGCTAACATAATAAAATAGATAAAATACAGATAAAATGCATTGCTTCCGTTTCCCTTACACACATGTGGGCATGTGCGTGCACACACACACACACAGAGCATGCAGTTTTATGTGATGAAACGATATTTCTTCTACAGGCTCCATCTCATCCAATGTCGGGAAACAGGATAAGTTGAAACATTTAAGTTAAGTTAAAACATTTACATTTAGAATGTCTGCATGGTATATTAAATATATATTCTTTGGTGAGCAGTGAAAAAGGCAGGAGTCCTGCAGATCTAATAGTATGCAACTATGAGATCACAGACTACCATAATGCCTGAGCATGAAGCACTTGAATGGAAGTTGACCAGGAGCCAGTTGATGGAAGAGCTGAGACACTACTCATGGATCTCAGCCCCTGGATCCAAGCCCCCGAGTCTCTCTATGGCCTGCAGGGGCACTTGCTGCTGCTGTGCTCCATGTAATGACAAAGCTTAACGATGCTGAATACAGACTAGTTAATTAGAGACATAGGAAAAAAGACAGTAAAGTACACTGTGCATGTGCACGTACACATTTTGGAAAACCACAGGTTAACTAAATGTAGTTTCATGTCCACTCTTCTACTGAACTGCCAGCTCTTTCCCTAGACCACAAAGGTGTTAGAGCTCAAAGAGAAACTGGAATGCAGTTCTAAGTTTAGGAAAGATACCTGTTCTTCCTCCACCTCATTCCTGCAAATACACCCTGCTGAACTGTGCCAGAACTTCAGCCCGAGGCAGATGGGAAACATCACTTGGCAAAAATCACAGCAACTTAACCCAGCTTATGATAAGCTGTGTTAAGCAACCATAGCACTACAGGTACCACAAGAAATGTCACCTAATTATACATTTTTGTACAGGGCCAAGATCATAAAAGCACTGTCAGGCAAAAAATCTGAGGGACCTGTATTGCGATCACAGTTTTGACTGTACTGTCCTTGCTCACAGCTGCTCATTGGTCAGATCTCCACAGGTACTAATATGCAGTCACTCAAAAAGATTTATATTTAGATCGTCTCCCTTCCAGACTTGCTACATTTTTTCATTTAGGAATCCATTTTAATTACTCAGCACAATGGTAACTGCAGCTTCTATTCTATCTGACCTCTCATTGAGCCACCTAGGAAGTGAACTGACTTCCACAAGAGCTGAAGTTTTGTCCTCCTCTGAGCTCACAATGCATTAATTGACCACCACTGAAAATAAATGAAAACACTCTCACCAGAACAGACATCTCCACAACATCTGACGGCTGAAGGTACTCTGGGTCTACTTTGGGCCAGGACTGGTGCAGCACATCAGCATCCCAGTGATGATGCATACAAAGTTTATTCTGCATGTGTGCCAAACCTGGAAAATGAAACCAATCAAACATTCAGCTGTACTGTAAACAGTCGATCTTTGGAATTTGTTTGATAAGAAAGATCAGAATAAAGTTGACTTTAAACGTTAAGTCCCTCAGGAGGCAAGTCCCTCAGGAGGAAAAAACATTGTTTAGATTAGCATACAGCACATTATAAACAAGAAAGACATACATCTTTGAAGCGCTTGTTTTATACCATGTGTAGGGATGCTAACATGAACGTTGTGGGCACATTTTAGATTTGGACTAGCACTCCAAAACCTTGCCAAAAGCACAGGAGACCACTGTTGGTTATTTTGTAATAAATAAATTGTAATAAATAAATTGTAATACTGCAAAAGAAGCTGACCTCTACTTCTACAAGTCAATCATAATACTGCAGGTTTTTTTCAATAACACCACCAGTTTGATTAAAATTTTACTAACAACTCAATCAAAATGATACACAAGTATGGCTTATTATTTTAGCATCTGTAATACGCTGGGTAGTTTCTAAATTGCAAGTCAAGCTACTTGCAATTTTCTCATATTTTGTGAAGTATCTATTTTCTCACAAAGTAAAGGTGCTACATAAGAATGCCTTGCACAGCTTGCTCTCCTTCTTATGATACGTACATTCTGAAATACTTTATCGTTTGATTTTTTTTTTTTACAAAACCTCCTAAAATGGCTACAAATTATCTCCTTTTATTAAACAGGCTTTGCTCTCCCCAAGACAATTCATTCCTGATTTGTTTAAGTAATAGGAGAATAGGATGCAATTCATTCTGAAGCTTCATTCTCTAACTGAATAAAAGCTTCTGAGTGGGATTTATGTTGCTGTTTACTCCAGCTGTAGGACAAAATAAAAAGATTTCACTTGACAAGAGGCTGTCAAATATGATCAATATTGATGATGATTGCTCTTGTGATTCTCACAAAGCCAGGGGATTTTTAAATTAAAAACATTCTCTGTGTATGAATAAGAATACAGACTAAAGCTTTTTATAAGCCCATGCTTCATCCAGAACTGCAAAATGTATTTGAAATCTCATCTCACTTAGGGAAACTCCAGCAAGAGCATAGAGAGGACCCGTCGACACAAGATTCACTGCTGAGAATGAGGCACGTGAAGCTGTTCAAAACACAGCACAACGGCAGACATAGGAGCAAAACCAACCCATGCATAATACCTACACGAATTTACCTAGCTGGACTGTTTAGACTAATACAGTGAATAACAGCAAACAGAGACATAAAGAGAATGCAACTTCCTCCAGAAAAATGCGCAAGATTTTTGTCAGCACTTTTTCAGACAAAGCACTTTGGTAAAATGACACAGCCTTGCTTTTTGCTGAATGATTCAGAAACGGGCAGTGGGGCGGACTGGTGGGAGCCGCTTCTAATGGCAAGCAAGAACATGCACATTTCCTAAGAATAACAACTAAGCCACAATCTTATTAGGTTACTAATTGATTAAAACACTTTAATGGGTCTGGGTTTGTGTATTTTTTTTTTGCTCTTGCGACAGTAGCTCAGAAACCGAAAGAACAAAAGATAGGAACTCCAGCAGAAAAAAAATCGTTGCATTGGTGATTCATTATCACGTTGACTTTAAAGACAACAGCTGCTAGACTCTTCCCTTTTTGGCTTTTGAACATCCAGATGAGCTCATTTCTTTCCAAATGATCACATGCCTTGTGGCAGAAGCATGCATACTGGCCACTCCTTATTTTCCTGTTGAAGTGGATTGATTCTTCAAACTATTTAAAAAACACCTGATAGAAGTCAAGAGCATCTATCTACAAAAGCAAAATGAGGGTCACTTTTAATCCCCACGGAGGCTGTCAGTCCTAATAAACCTACTAATAAAAAAATTAAAATGTATTCCGAAGCAGATACAGTGTGACTAAGCACAATGTCTATCTTTTGGTTCGTTTTCTTGCTACAAAATGAGCTATGAGCTCATCTGTATTAAAAAAAAAGTGCAAAAGTCAACAGAACTAATTTCAGAAAACAGAATTTGACAGGAAACCAAAATGGTTTGAGTTATGTTGCCTGTTTGGCTTCCTGCCTTAATTCACATTTTGCGAGCTGTAGAACACAGAAAACGCAACAATTTGGTTTGCATTCTCTAAATGCAACACACACAAAACCAGAAACTTCATCGCTATGATCCAGAATGGCGATAGTCCACTTGTCAGGACCTAGGCAGAACCCTCCTCTAGCCTTCCCACTTGATTCTGAGATGTTACACAAAAGCGCTGTTTGAGAAGTTAAGACCTGACCATGTCACAGTCTTTCATTGTGAAAAAACCTGTTTTACTGTCTTACTGTATGGAAAGCGCCCAGTGAAGTGCACATTACGAAGCACCGTGCATTTTGCTTTATATTTTTTGACATATTTTGCTTTTATGGCTACATATTCTCTTGCAGACATAGGACAGAAAGCCACCTGAGTACCTTTTTACTTACTGTAAGCCGTTTACTTGTATGTACACATCTGTACAGGACAGATCAAGGACAACACTTGTGCTCAATCTGAAGCCCTGATCCTGCAATTGGATCTGGACTTTTACTGACTAGCAAGCTAATACTAAAACAAGGTTTCCCTAATGAGTAACTCACAGCACTGGAGCCCAAGTTAAAACACCAAGTTAAACACGTATATTACTGTAAATGAGAGACTTGAGAGAAGGAGGGGACAGGACAAGTCTAACAACATTTCAGCTCATGGCAACGTTTTATTAGCATTACATGAGTATTTCATACGCATAATACTTCCCCTAAGGTGCTATTTGGGGGAGAAGAGCAGATTCTCATTTTGAAGACATTTATGAAGGAAGAGGTGGAAACAGTCGTGTATCAGCAAGGTAAGTTAGGACAGCAAGGTAATTCTAGTCTTACAGAAAAAAAAGCATTAGGAAAAATCATCTGTAAAATTCCAGCAATGGTGTAGCTAGTTTGACACAAAATTTTGCAGGCAAGAGAAAAAGATGTGATTATGGAGTAAACTGAGTAATGGGACAAGGGCCAGCACAGAGAAGTTAACAAAGCAGAAAAGGCAAGGAGGATGGAAGTCCTAACAGGTGATAAAAGGAAGCTAATGAAGGCATCTGCAGCAACATCAGTATCAGAGTTTAGAACTACAGATTTTCCAACAGGAGGTATAAGAAGATCAGAGGGGCCAATATAAGGTGACTATGAGGATGCGTTATCCAAATGCTGATGGCTTTTGGATTTAGCAAACTCAAAACAATAGAAATCTGTGTTAAGTAAAAATCAACCACACTAGCAGACAAGCAGATAAAGTTTTTAAAAAGCTCAGAGCAGGCATGTGTAAGGGTAAGTGGCGATGCATTCTGGGTCAGTATCCTACTTGCCTCTGCAGCCTCTTCAAAGGACAAGATTGGTACCATGTTACTTTCTTCCTGATATGCTTTTTTACTACTCAATGAATCTTCCTATTTGACAGATTCAGGCAAGTTGTGTATCCAAAATACCCTTCCACAGCCCAGGAGGAATACGGCTCTCAGTCATATGTGAAATGGTCTGCAATCTCAAAGAAATGATAGCGATACGATAACAGCTGTTTCCAGACAGCTCTGAGAAAAACTGTATTGTACTGCTGGTATAGTAGTACAGAACTGGGTAAAGTCAGGAAAATTTACCTTTACTCAGTACAGTGCTAGGGGATTCATTGTGTATGTTCCCTACTGACAGATGTGGAGCACCAAGGAGGGTTGTGAAAAGCCTAGGTTACTAAAAGTTAAGTCTAGAATGTGTTTCCAATTCAGCAAACTCCATGTGAATCCTTAACCTTCTGAAAATGACCTGCCTTCCTCCATTTGTATGGACTTACTATCCTTCACTTGGGGTTATTACTCTCAGATGAAAAAAATATTTTTTTATTCCAAATCATGTTTCTTCTTGGATTTGTGAAGGGAGATTTTTGCATTCAGATTTTCAATTAAAATCTGCAACATCAATTAGCTTCTACTCAGCTCTATTCTTTACAGAAGCCTTCTTGAGCAAGGACTGAATTCAGAAGAAGAAATTCTTGCAATAGAGCTAATGCAATGACAGTTAAAATGTTGCTAGGATGATTATACTTTACAAATTCCAATAATTATATTTCATTTCAATACATTTTAAGATGTGTTTATCATCAGCGTATATCTTTCATGTGCCATCTCTAATAACAATTACATTTTTACAATTATAACTCACAATAAGCAGTTTCATATCCTTGTCTGGACAGCAAAATACTGTACTACTACAAACAAACTAAAAAAAAATACGTCTCAAATGGTGTCTGTATATTCCTCAGATACAAGGTTTCAGGAAGGAAACAGATTTCCTCATCCTGTTAGTGTTCATAAACTGCCAAGATATCAGCCGGATGAACTCTTCCCACGCTGAGGGGCTACAGTCGCTTTTTATGTTATTAAGCGATAAACCAGTGTATTCACTGCACAATTAAGACCATTAGGTTGACACACCAAAATACTGAAAACTCTTCTGCCTCTAAGCAGGAGAAAGAACTACTTCACACACAAAATATCAAAGCACTGGGTTACTATTATTCAGCTGCTGAGAGGTGAGGCACTTATCAAACAGCATTCAAGCAGCTTTTCCCTTCACTCAAACTGGAAATATTTACTGCCAGTACTGAAGTATGCTCTTTGTCCAGCTCACAAAGGGACCAAACTCTTCATTCCTACCTGATGCATGAAAACAAGATGGTCATGTATAAACTATACCCCATGGGAGAATAATTCTTCATCTGCAGAAGAACAAAAATAGCTGTATCTTGAATCTACCTAATTTTATTGTAATAGTACTTAAAAGTTGAACATTACATCAGAAGCATCCTTGGAATATCAAACTGAAATTCTGAGTTTGCAAAGTTTATCAACAAGCTAACAAAGAAAACATAGTGGGCTAAAAAGCTAAAATTTCAAATGAACTCTGATGCAAGTCCTACAGAGCAGGACAGTGTGATTACAATCAAAATTACTTGTACCACTGATGCTAGTCACTACGTAAAATGTCAAGCAAAGCATCTTTAATTAACACACTAAAATTATATTTGTAATTTTCCTAATATTTTCATTAGTTGGCAATCATTAGGATGGACTGATTTGGAGTTAAATCCAGCTGTAAAGAACTTTTTTGCTAATCAGGAGGATACCTACCTACATATTTATACACTTAGCCAAGTTTTAATTTTCAGAAGCTATTGTATTAGAAAACACAGATTTTCAATTTGTTTTTTTTACATTTCATTGTGATCTGTGTCAAATAGCTTTTAGATTGAAACAGAAAAAAATTAAAATGCAAAAAAGCATTTTTTGCTATTTAAATATAAATGCATTCAGAGTGCAAGTATTTAAGAAAGTTTGTTAGATACTTAAAATGTATCATATGTTTTGCAGTTAAACGTTATTTTTTTGAGCAAAGGAGAATATTTTATGTAATTACTGAATAAAACTAATGGTATCAGATAATTTTGGATGTCAGATTCTTCAAGATTTTAATATTTATAGATGCTAGCCTCTTATGCCTAGCTTTTTATTCCAAAATTAGAAAAGGAAAAAAGGTTGGTTGATTTTTTCCAATTTCCAGCACACCTGTCATTTAAACTGAAAAAATACTGTTTGCACCTGCAGAACAGCTTCCAGTTGTCAAAAGTTATTCTATTACCTCCACAAAGCCTCATTCCATTATTCCAGGTGCTTAGCCAGAAAGTTCTACAGTTCTGTGGCTTAATTGTCTTCAAATCCTTGGCAGAATTAACTTAATATAATACAATACATTAAGTCAGGGTCTTATTGTAAGTTGTCGTTATTTCACATTTAGTTTTAAATTCTATTGTAATTTCTTCTTAAATGTTTCTTGGTCATAATCAGTGATCAGCGAAGCATAAAAGGAGAGATTACAATGCAACAGTCAAAGTATTATTCATCCTGTGAAGCATAATGCAAACAGTCAAAATTAATTAGGATGCTCTTTTCTTCTCCCTCTTTTAAGGCTGTAGTAAAATTACTATTAGGCATATCTGACTGTAGTAAACTTTCTAATGAGAAACACTAATAAGAAAGCAAATCCTTTTTCTTCAAAAAAAGCTTAAATACACAAGGAAGTGTAATGTGGTTCAGAGATAACACAAGAAGTCACTGTTCCTATCCGCCTTCCTACTCAACTGTAAAATGATCTGTTTGATATAAACTACAGGGCTTCCAAATTTCCCAGTTTCATTTTCCCCTGTAGAAAGAAAAATGCCCCTTGTTTTAATCACTAAGTCAAACAAAATGTAAAAGCTGCATGCAAGTTATTTTAGAATGAAATGTCAGTATGTAATTAGAAATACGTTGCTTACGTGTTGTTTATTATTGGCATTACAATAGGAGACATTAGAGGCTTCCATCAAAGTGTGGGAGTGCACTGCTATAGGTGCTATTTATAGAGCTAATAATATACAAAGTCCTTTTCCTGACTAGTTTATGAGGGAGGAAGCAGCACCATCCCTACATTTAGATGCAAAGCTAAGGTACAAAAAGAGAGACTTACTCTTGCTGTGTATGGGGAACTAAAGCACAAAGAAAACTAAATAGAGTATTTAGAAAGCTTAATTTTATACTGAAATTATTTAAAATAAGAAAGCATCATCACCTATACATAATAAAGTTTAAAGAAATTGGTTACACCAGAAGAGCAAGAAGACTTGGTGGAACCAGAGGGCAATTCAGAACATGAACTTGGGGAATCTGTCTCTAGACTATAGTTGGACATTTTTCACCAGAAATCCCAATCCCAGGACAGAATTGCTAGATGTTGGCTATTTCAAAATAATATAGTCTTCTTACCACAACGCAGTAGTTAAATGCACATATGTTCTCCTGATAACATTGTTTAATAACTTTCATGTAGTGTAATGATGACCATGCTAAAAGCGATTGTGATTTTCATGTTTAGTCACAAAATTCTTCAGGCAATAATCACCACACAATGTTTTTGTATGCTAGTTGCACTGAATTACAATGCACAGTCTTTGGACCACACAAGCAAAATTTTATCTTTAAATGCAGACAGGAGCGGAGGACAATACACTCCCAATTTTTATTATGCTTCCTTTTCATCCTTACATCAGAGATCCAAAAAATGTTTATCGTTCTCATTCTCAAGTGATTTTAGTAGTAAGAAAAGACTTCCTTCTCTAGAATTCAACACATTACAGGATTAAGCTTTACATTTGACAAATTACATTAATTAAGACATCCTAGTTTTCTTTGTCATTTTATCAAACATATTTGATAATTCTGTATTCTTTAACGTATACTGGAATTTCAAGTTCACAAGGCATTGCATGTGTGAGTAATTAGCCTGGACCTCTTCTGCCTCCATCTCAGCCAATGCAGTAAACAAAGTTGTGGCAATTACTTCCATTTAAGTATCCTTTTTTTTTTTTTAATTAGATGGTACTTCATATTGTAAGAGAATATTGACCAGGAGTAGCTTTCTGCAGATGGATCATGCCTGATGCCACTTTCTATTCTAAACAATAAAGCTTTTATTAAGTCATCTTAAAAACATTGGAAACGAAAACACAGAAAAACACCCACTCTCCCTAATGTATTTTGCTGTTTCCAGAGTCTCTGCCCTATGTTATTGCTTTGAACAAGAGCAGCCTTTCTTTGGCAGTTAACATTATTACAGGGCCATGCACAGGTCTGAAATAGAAGCTATTAAGTAGCTCTGCTCTGTAAACACTTGAATGCAGAAAGTTTTAGGATGACAGCTGAAAATAAACCAGCATCCAAAAGCTAACATTAGGTCCAAAACCACATAGCAATTTGTGGCCAGTCTTAATGCAGAATATATTCCTATCTTCCCACATACATCTTGGGACTTCTCCCAATAAACCTTAAAAGCAACTGCTGAACTCCGTCATGCACATCCTTTATTTCACAGGCTTTAACTGTAGCAGCACCACGCAACTTAACCCACTCGGGATTCAGACCTCAAGGTTTACAGCTGTGACAGGTCTTAAAAAAGACTTCCTGTCTACCATTCCCACTCTCTGTGAGAGGTTAATTTGCAGCATAACATCCCTGAGTCTCTGGAGAATTTTACAAGATTGGCATTTTTATTGAACACTCCTTCAGTCTTTTTAGTATACAGCCCTCTGACATGGTCCTCTCTGCCTGAATTTCTGAAAGAAAATATCTGTAGTCCAAAGACTCTGAAACAGTTGCTTGAAAAAGGGCTGTTTCTAGTCTCACGTTCAGCTTTTAATACTTTACATACAGGAGCAGCTAGCAGCTGACATATGAATTCCTCATGCAAGTCCTGTCTTGAATTTTTCTTCCTTCTCCCTTTCTCTGCCTAGTACCAAGAAACCCACCTTTGTATGCAAAGGGAAAGAAACTAAAAGCAGACAGATCTGGGAACACCGTAAGTTTCAAGTTTGTTTAGGAACTATGACAGAAGATGACACGATTTGAGGGATAAGTGACACGTATTATGTTAACTTTTTGCCTTTTTTCCTGCAACATGAACAAAAAGTGTATTTCTAGAAATACCTTTCCACATCTCTGATGCAATGTGCGGAGCCATAGGTGCAACCATGATGCAGAGTGTAGCCAAAGCATCTTCAAATTCTGTGCTGTGGAGAACAAGAGGCCGAGAAGCTTGCTAAGCGAAAAGACAGAAGGAAAAGAAAATCAGTTGTTAATGTAAATATTCTGGGGTGTGTGTGGGAAAGTAGTTTAATTAAGAAGAAAATGCAGTAATAAAATCTAAAATCAATGTCTATGCTCAGGACAGCGTAATTTCGTAGTAAGTTAGAAATTTATGGAAAGTTCTGGCGAATTAAAATCACAACTCTTGGTCACAGAGTGTTCTCTTAACACTTGGAAGCTAATCCCAAAGAGGCTGGGGCTGATGCAGACCCTTGGGGATCTGCTCTGGTACATGAGTCTGAACACAGACTGTGTGGACAACTGTGGCTCTCAAAACCATTTTGTGTGCTGCCATTTCTAGATATGCAATCTCAGGCAAAATCAGTGCTATCTGAGAAGATGTGAAGTACTTGTATAAAAGAGTCAAACTGTGCTGAATGCTGCATGTTTTTTGTTGGGACAAGGTTCAGTTGTAGGGGATCCCAGAGTGGCTTAAGCTGAATTTAGTGACAAAATGAAGTTTTAGAGCTGAAGGAAGGTTTGGGAATGAAAAGTGCAGCACAGCCTTTTACATGTGATGTTCAGATTGCTTTAGTAAAGTGTGCAGCTTCTCTAGTACAGAAAATTTTCACTTTCTTGCAAAAGGTGCTAGGCTGACAAAATTTGAACCTTCATTCCTCTATTTATTGTATCTTAATAGAAAAGATATAGCACTAAAAGCAGCCAGGTAAACTTTTTCTTTCTTTGCCTGTTCTGACTCAGAAAGATTACATCCCATGGTAAGTTCGGATTCTGCATTTCTTTTGTAATTAGCCTCTCTAACATAACAGCACAGAAGAACGTCAATACATGTCAACTTATGAGAATTATTCAGTGGGTGTGATGAACTCCTGTTCCCATCTGCTAGAAAATTGTCCAAACTCAGTGATTTGTTTGACAGACCATGAATGTTGTCAGATGGCTTCTTCTTATCACTGGTACTAATGAGGTCAGTGCAAACTAGATTTGAGTAAGTTTTAGTAACTACTACCTGTTTTCTATACTTAATCTTCACCCGCCTCCCCACTTCCTCCTTTCAGATGGGACTGAAAGAGGAAGTGTCACTATGCTATATGGAACCTTGTTCTTGGAAGATACTGCACTGACTTCTTTGGTCAAGAAATATGTCAGTGGTCAAACATCTGGCTGTCCAAGGGATTTTTATTTTTTTATTTATTTTTTGACATTCACTCATCACCATCCACCAGCCCAAAATGCATATGAATCACCGAGCTAGCGATAAAGAACTATGTGTCACCTTCCCAACACCACACTGTATCCCAGACTTATGTTATTTCAGTATAGCACTTGTGCATGCCCTACTTCACTTTTCATTAAGTTCCTTGACTTTGCCAATAATGTCCTTGGAATCCATAAAGTATAAAATGGTTTTTCAACAAAGAAGCTGAAAAACCCAAATTTTAATTTGATTTCTGGTCTAGCTCACATTACCGTTATATGTCTGAGAGAATGCTCAACCAGATCTAAGAGTTGTAACAAAAATGAAGGTAACAGTTTATTATATTTGATCTATCACCACTGGCTGACAAACAACAATCTAAATAAAAAATGCTACAGACTTAAGTTATTTTTATGCTTGTTTGAAAAAGGGGAATTTGCAAACTCTGTTACTAGCAGACAGTTCAGTGGTGAAAGCTGTCTCTCAGGAATGTAAGGTTATGTGCAATTTTCCTTGTAAAGAATAACCCTTGAATGCTTGATAATTCTACAATGTACTACTATACCCAGCTACCTATGCAACTTGTTTAAAAACAGAAGAAAGAACAGAGCTAAACAAAATGTATCCTTTGAAATTACAGGATGCAGGAATAAACATCAGAACCTAGTGGCTCTAATACCGTCAAGCTCATCCTGCAAAACAATATATCTCAGGGTTACAGTGAGACTAGAACATGCTACTTTTGAACCAAATAGTTCCACCTAAGTCCACGAGGCTCTCGAGTTAGTAGCAATAGTAATGACTACAAACAACTTTTAGAATGCTGGACCTATAGTTTGGGCAGCTCCTGCTTTGTATAAAAAACTTACAGGAACAGGGTATGACAGAAAAAATACTTTCATTCATATCACATACTTACATGGAGTATGTTAGTGAGGCTCATCAATCGAGAAATAGCCGCATTGAACAAATGATCCTTTGTAAAGTACTCTGTTACCTTGTATTAAAAGAAAAGGTCTGTCACTAATTACTTAAAATTCTCAAACGTGGAGTACCTTACCTCTTACATGAAAATCACTTCGGCATGCAAACACATCATATATGCAACCACACATGTATATGGGAAAATAATAATCACATAAAAATTCAGTTGATTATCTCTCCGTCTGGTTCAGGTTTTTAAAAGCTTCAATCAATGCCAATTAGAACTGTGTATTAATAATCACCCTTTATTTTCTTTAATAAAATATCTTCCTTTTGCCCCTACAAGAGGCCTTCATATTTGTAAATCCAGTTACACTGTTGACAGCTTGTCCGTCCATTGCAAGATTGTACTTCTAACGTCCGTTAAAACACTTGGAAGGTCCCTCGCCACAGGATTTAAATCAGGAAAAGTTTTTATCCATAGAAAAATATTTTAAGTTAATTTTGCAGGTATTTATGTCTACTTCTGATAATTGAATTGACATTAATCACAGCATGAGACAACACATAAGAAGAGATGAACAATCATTTCAATAGTTTTTTTTAGGATATGCTAATATATTTTCTCCAACAACTGTTTTTCATTCTATATGAAACAGCAGGCATGATAACGAGGTGTGAAGCAAACAGATCAAAAGATCTTGTTAGGGGTAATCTGCATAACTTACCTATAGTTTTGCTACTGGAAATGGAGTTACTCCAAACCTACATTGGCAATATTTTAATGCCATAACACTTACTCCTTTAAAAGAGGCACAAAGCAGAGAAAGTTTACCAATGCAGATCTTACTATTTTGCAAGAGTTCTGTCCCATAAGATTTGCAGGTAAATAAAATTACTTATACAGAGAATAATTCACTTAAAAATTATTTTATGAGATACTCATGTGGGGAAAAAAACTTGGCTCTGTAAGTCAAGCATATGGTTTTAGCATGAGCAGCAACTTATTTAGCCATTTACAAAGTATGTAAGTGTTTCTTTTAACCTCAGATATCACCAGATTCTTCTGCTTCCAGATCTTTCTGGCTTCAGCCTTCTCTTTCTTATTTAGAAGCTCAGGATTGGGCATGGTCCCTGAAGTCCTTGCTTCAATAAGTTTGGTTACAAGTGTCCAGAGGCGCGTCTGCCATCTCTGAACACCTGGCATAGCATCAGCTGAGATTAATGAAAGATTGCAGAAACAAATTTCAGTTACAGTGAATGAAACCAAAACTTTAAAGAAAAGTAGAAAGGAAACTGAACACTAGAGTTAAACATTTTAAAAAAAAAACCTGTATTTTAAATGAAAAATGCCAATGCAGTTACAAATGCCTTTACAAATAACGCTGGGTGGCCTTAATGGAGAGAAATCAGTAAGATAAAACAAACGTATTTTTCTGCAATGACTTTAAAACATATATACAGCAAGGATATTTGCTAAATCTGTAAAATAACCCAATGTTACGTCAACGTTAGAATGCTCATCTTGTGTTTTAATGCCTCAACAAAACAGTTCTACATGCTTTCATTTTTCAAACTCATGGAAGAATACAAACATACATATATACACACACACATGCACACACTTTTTGTAAATTGAGAGATTTCTTCTAAAAGTGGATTTTAGAAATTACATATACTTTTGTTGCTACAGAGATGCTACTGTGCTAACGAGTCTAGGCTCTGATCCTTGGTACCATCTTTTGACACAGCTCAGTTTGGGATGGGGAGATTATAAAGCTGTTCACCCTGACCCTGCAGGCATCAGTCCTGCACTATGGATGCTCTAAGAATGTGTTTCTGTGACCTAGGGACCACGCTACAGAGAGACCCAAGCTACTGCTGCTCACAGCTAGGTCCTCCATATGGTGTGGTGCAGAGCCACTAGTGAAGGTATGGCTTGAGGTATGGCACTGATAAGGCTTTAGCTCTCTCTTCCAGATCTGTTGTGTTTCTACTAGACTGCACAGCACTACGTCACATTGCACTGCACAGTATCAACATATCCTAAGATGTCCCAACTGGCAAGAGCTTCCAGTTCTGCTCCAGTAAATGCGCTTGAAAAGACCACCAGGTCTACTACTAAACTGGGAGAAGTAAAAGACATGTGAGTGACTGTAATACAGGTGGATTATCTGTATAATTGCACTAGATAAAAGACTTCCTGCACATCTAGGAACAGTAAAATACAACCTGATTGACTATGTCTGCATGATCCTCATGAACTCTCACAGGTGGGACTGGGAGTATGATGCTCTCCCCAAACTTTCTATCTCCTGTTCATACCAGAAGCATGTAGATCATCTGGACACGGTAAGCTTGGCATTATCCAGATTGTAGTAATGGTGTAATAAGCTGCTGGGTAAGTTTGACCACATCTGGTCCTGCATAGTCTAGAATATTGCTTGCCCACACCAGGGGACAGGGGGAGGGACTTGACATGAGGCCCTGCCTACATGTCCACCACTGAAAAGACAAGGAATCTAGTCTGGAGGGCAATCCTCAAAAGGCCATCAAAACACAGCCAGTGAAGAGAAGGATCATGGCAACTGAGAACCAGTATTTAATACTCTCTGAATAAGACAATTTTCTGTATTGGGTTTGTGTGGCAAGGTTTTGGTAGCAGGGGGGCTACAGGGGTGGCTTCTGTGGGAAGCTGCTAGAAGCTTCCCCTATGTCCGACAGAGCCAATGCCAGCTGGCTCCAAGAATATGTGAAAAGACCGACTCTGCAGACACCAAGGTCAGTGAAGAAGGAGGGGGAGGAGGTGCTCCAGGCGCCGGAGCAGAGATTCCCCTGCAGCCCCTGGTGCAGACCATGGTGAGGCAGGCTGTGCCCCTGCAGCCCATGGAGGTCTGCAGTGGAGCAGATATCCACCTGCAGCCCGGGGAGGACCCCATGCTGGAGCAGGTGGATGTGCCCGAAGGAGGCTGTGACCCCGTGGGAAGCCCATGCTGGAGCAGGCTCCTGGCAGGACCTGTGGGCCCATGGAGAGAGGAGCCCACGCTGGAGCCCGTTTGCTGGCAGGACTTGTGACCCCGCGGGGGACCCACGCTGGAGCAGTCTGCTCCTGAAGGACTGCACCCCGTGGAAGGGACCCACGCTGGAGCAGTTCGTGAAGAACTGCAGCCCATGGGAAGGACTCACGTTGGATAAGTTCATGGAGGACTGTCTCTCATGGGAGGGACCCCATGCTGGAACAGGGGAAGAGTGTGAGGAGGAAGGAGCGGCTGAGATGACGTGTGATGAGCTGACTGCAACCCCCATTCCCTGTCCCCCTGCACTGCTCAGATGGGAAGGAAGTAGAGAAAATCAGGACTGAACTTCACCCTCTGGGGAAGGCAGGGGTGAGGGGAAGGTGTTTTAAAATTTTGTTTTATTTCTCATTACCCTACTCTGATTTTGATTGGCAATAAATTAAATTAATTTCCCCAAGTTGAGTCTGTTTCACCCGAGATGGTAACTGCTGTGTGATCTCCCTGTCCTCATCTCAACCCACAAGCCTTTCATCCTATTTTTCTCCCCCTGTCTAGTTGAGGAGAGGGGAGTGATAGAGCAGCTTGGTGGGCACCTGGCGTCCAGTCAAGATCAAACCCACCACAACTTGCTTGATTTCTTCAATTTAAATATTCATTCTTTTGCTATCATCAAGAAATTCAGGCCAAACCTTAAAGATTTAAGAGATGCTTTTCATCTACTTTCCATTTTTTTCCCCTGGAAATATCTTTAAGCTGCTAACATCTCCTTTTGTTCACGTTTTCCAATACTCTTTTAACATGACATGATTCTGAAATCTTTCTTTGTATTTCTCAAGTGGTAAACAGGTTGGTTTGAATGATTAAATGCATTTTTTCTAGGATTATACCTGCATGTGGTTAGCTTTCTTAAAGAACATTTAACCACCAAGCTCTACTATACTTCGCAACTGAGATTTTGTACCCACAATTCTCATACTAATTTGGTTATTGTATTTTCAAGATGGAAAAACACAGCAAAAAGATTGTGTATCACTGAATTAGCTGCTTCAGAGGGAATTATGTACCTGCGTACTCTTAGAGACTCAGGAATTACAGCTTGATTCCAAGCAGTTGGTTTTTTTTAAGAGACATTACCTCTTCATATGCCTAGCTCTGTACTGTTACAATTAGACTGTGACAGAAAGCCAACTGAGAAAGGTCAAATAGCGCACTCCTCCAGTACATACAACAGTGCAGTAATATGTAAATAAACACATATGAATGTAAAGGGTGACAGACACCAACTGAAATAATGCTTAGTGCAGGCTGAACTAAGTAGCAAGAAGCTAACACAAGAAAGAATGAAAAAATACACCTTTTTAAACCAGGCATGGCGTGTTTTATTAAAGCCTTATGCAATAAGAGGGCTAGATTTAAATGTATGCATAAGACTACATTAAAATGTATGAACTACAGTAGATAAAATAAATTAATATCTGTCAGCATGACAAATTGCATGATGGCAGTAAATAAGTATGTAGGAGGGTAAATCTTATCTTATTCAAGAAGTAAGCTCATAAAAATGTGATGGGTGTACAAATATAAGTTACTAGGAACTCTGATTATCTTCTAATGAGATTCTTCTGAGAAGTATTTCAAGGTCCAGCTTACAAAAGCCATTGCATACATGTGTAAATAAATGGAAATAATAAAAAATTGCAAAGTTTTATCTGTAATCTGATATGATTAAAAAAAAACTTATAATGAAGAAAATAATCTTAAAATAATCATTTTCAGCCAATCTATCATAGCTAATAAAAAAATAAGAGAATGAGGTTCAGGTTTGCACTCTATTATTTCAGAAGAAAATATCACTTGAGAAGTACTTTTCATACATGCTTTTAGCTTGAAAGAGGTAAGCTGCTTGCAATAATCTTGCAAGCTGCCTCTCAGTGACAGCTTTGTGACCCCCTCTCTTTTAAAAGAAACAAACAATAAAACCTGCTCATTATACTTTTTTGATTCAATTGTTCCAAAACTTGGGCATCAGGAACTGTATTAATTTTGTGTTTAAAATATAACACACTAGGAAAAAAAAAAAAAACCAAACAAACCAAACAACAGAAACAATCCAACTTACTTTTAGCATCCCACAAAATATCTTGTTCTGGAGGAGCAGCAAACAGGATATAAAGACGTAGGGTGTCAATGCCATACTCTTTCACTAATTCTTCAGGGTTTATTCCATTGTGCTTAGATTTGCTCATTTTTTCCCAAGCAACTTGGAGCTTCTCACCAGTTTTTAGGTAAACTGGTTCAGTTCCTAAATATTAAGACACACACAAAATATTAAACCAAATTTTGCTTGTTTGTAACAACAATTAATTTTGTACCCTAGTATAAGTAGTATAAGAAGAAACAACTATTTCTAGTAGCCTTTTTTTGTTTGTTTGTTTCCAAACAGTTTAAAGAGGAAAACCCATTGTAAATTTAATAACCCTTTTCCCTCCCAAATTTTTCCTACTTTCATGTTTTAACACAATTAATATCCCAATGCTTCCATTGCATCATGACAAAGTCTCTTTTTACTGTTCGGGAGCTGTATCTGGCACTCATCCTCTGTGCTACCTTGATAGCCCCTGAGACTTAAACATTGCTATAACCATGACATTTAAAACCTCCTCCTAGATAGGTGTACTGATTTGGTACAATTTTGACCTGCATTTAGCTTTTAGAAACACCAGATTTCAATTCATAGGTTTCAATTGCAATAAGTTACACTGACAAGAACCTGCCTTCTGTTGCATGAACTTCGAGATGGAAAGGGGCATTTACACTGATAAAGGTGCAACTGAGCAAAAACACCTGCTACGGAAAAGCCCTAGCTTTTCTGGAAGGAAATAGGATAGCAGACAGTGGTAAATGTAAGGTGTTTTTTGGTTTGTTTTTTCACTGGCTTATGGGGTTTGGGTGCAGGAGAAGAACAGTGAAAACAAGGTTGTGCAAGAGGAGTGCTTAAGGAAGGCAAATTCGACCAAGCCACTCTTGTTGCTACAGCTCCCCACAGAAGGGCTGCTGCTCCAGCTTACGCAGTGAAGGCACTGGACAGAACTTGAGAAACAGCACTTTTTCCTATCCCTGTGTTACACATGCCAAATATCTACTGAATACACTAACATATGTGTTAGCTTTGCCATGGTGTTTTTGTAGGTTGTCTTTTTGCTGGGACTACTAGCTCTGTTCAGCAAGTTGCTGAACACTGTCTTAACAAAATGGACTTCTGGTCCTTTGGACTACACTGGAGCTAAAATAACACCATAGCACTGTTTATGTGCTTGGACGCAAATAAAAGTTGCGGGATTAGTAGGGTCTCTGTGCACTCAGAGTGGATACGAATCCAAAACTCACAGAAGTTGCTCTCCAGTTTAAATATTACAAGGATTCATTTTCTCTTCAAAATTTTCCCAGCACTAAGACTTCTACACAAATTCAGTCCCTGACTTTCTGGATGCATCTGTGCTGCTTTTCCCATGCAGTCTCTCTTACCAGTGAGATCAACCTCCTCCCTCTTCAAACACTGGCCTGTTGTTGTTAGTCTGAATGTCCGATTCTTGATAAGACCTTGAACCAAGAGCTTATGGAAAGGCTCCCTAAGGATGGAAAGAAAAAGAAACTTGTCTGTTGAAAAGAGCTGTCAAAAGCATACTTTATGATAAGCCTCAGGTGTTGAGCCAATCAGGCACAATTATTTAATGAAACAAGAATTTCAAGTTGACTATACATAACTGGCTGTCACCTCAGAAAGAGTACTTTGTGCATTTATTCATGGTGGCTGGCTGGCAAGTATAAATATTTATTTGTATTCTGCACACATTCTTGCATCCTGATTTAGCACTGAGTTATTCTAACGTCACTTTTCAAATTAGCATATGGATAATACACAAAAGTTTCTTGGCCAGCTGTGCAATTTCACTAACTTCAAGTTAAATCCCCATTTGTAAAAGCGTTCAAGTACCTCGCCTCACTGTCTTACAAATATTTAGTTCTAGCTTCTCTCTGAGGAGCACAGCATTTTGAACAAATTAAAATCTCGCTGCGCATTCCTTTCTATAAACGGAGAAGACAGTTTCTCTAACATAAGCACTTGCATTCATTGCCCCTTTGCAGAACTAGCCATGAAGACCTAGCTGTAAGAAAAAAGTACACTAGAAAAATGGCAATGCTGGAAAGTTCACATGTCAGTGGACTGATTTTTTAGCATCTTGAACATTAAAACTTTACTTTTCTATCAAAATTTATATCAGGAAGAGTAAACTCTCATCAAATGTGTGTACGATAGAGCTAAAAAGAGCCTTAAAAGGACCCAAGCTAAGGGCAGTGGTGCACTCAGCAAGAAATAAAGTCTAAGTAAACACTGCTCTGGTTGACAGATACATTATTGCTGCCACCTCCTTTAACGATACTGCATTTCTAATTCATCATGTCAGATGTCTGTCATTGTTTTCACTGAAAAAAAAGACAACAAAATTAATCTCCAGAGGTTTTGGTCCCCACTCAATAGGTCAGGAAAGTAAGGCAGTTGTAACAGCAACCCCAAGAACACTAGGGGCCAGGGAGGAGGTATGGAGCTAGACCCAGAAGGCATACACAGTCTGGGGAGTCTTCTCATGGGATCCTCCAACACAAAGACATTGGTGGCCACCATTTTGGAGGACATGCTAATCAGTGCTGGTTACTACTGACTTGCATCTCCTAATGCTGGCATGTGTGCTCAACATTAAGCAATCTGAATCCTCCCTGCTTCCACCTAATGAAGCCCCATGTATTTACCAAAACAACTTATGTAAAAAGGATGCATCACTTATATTTACATATTTTTTTGAAAAGCTAGAATAAATCCATACATCTAAAGAAGAAAAAGTAAAAATAGGTTTCGACATTTTACTTCACACGTACAAAAAAAAATCATAATCCAACCCACTACTCACTTCTATGAAGTCATTTTAGTATTTTACATAAGGCAATATAAAACATATGGCAATTTATCTCATGATTTGAACCAGTGTAAATTATTTAATAATATAGTTAACATATTATTAAATTATATAATAATTATGCATGCTTTAACTGTATTAAAGCAAGTATCTTCCAAGTACTACTCTTTAAACCCTTTTGATGACTCTGAAGGAAGGAGATATCTGAAAGAAAAGCTTTAAACTGGGAAAGAGAAAGTGACATGCTTCATACTTTCTCTTCAGCATATTCATATCTGAACACGAGTTTCCTTCCTTGCATATTTTGTATGCTTTTAAATATTGTGCAAGTCCTGGCACATAGTCCATCATTCAGTCACAAAGCAGCACTAGTTTTTACCATGCCACCTGGTTTTATCAACAATGTTAAGTAAGAGTAGCAATTCAAGCATCTTTATAAATATTTTTCTAAACAATATTTCGTAAGTTGCCTGAAAAATCCTGTTGTTTAGAAAGAAATTAAAGGAACTGAAGGAGATGACAACTGAAGTAAAATTCAGACAGTACAAACAAGAAAAAGTATTTTAAAAATAGGAGGTAATAATTATCTAAAATCTGAAATAATTATCTCAAATTATCCAAGTGAATTAGAAGATGAAAATCAGGAACAAAAATCTTGTAATCCTATCATCAACAAATGGTGTAAAAATGCTTCAGGAGATAACTGTTCAGGATAAGTTTCCTCTACAAACTAAAGACATTACACCAAGGAAAAATAAAAAAGACTTTTTCTCCCTATCATTCAGACTTCAGTCTGGTTAAGATCTCAAACAGTTATTAAAATAGCTACACTTGCTGCTATCTAAAATAAAGCTAACGAGGTAGCCAGAACATCCAAATCAGATAGGGCTCTCCACTGGAAGTGATTTTTCAAGGAACACTTATTTTTAATGACAAAGAGTTAGTTCAGATCATACACCAAGTTATTAAAAGCTGAATGCAGGAACGAGCATTTCCTATTTTTGTTTATGCTGACAGAGGCTACAAAAATGCAATACAAAATACATTACCAAGTATGGGGAACACCCCCCGCCCCAGCCCTGCGTGTTCCTAGTGGGAGACCGCAGGAGAATGGAGACATGCCCAATATGAGAAAGCCAGAGCCTGTCTAATAAACACAGGGCTCAGAAACAAATTAAGCCCTGTACTGAATTTCTCCTGAAGTGCACAGTGATACTGCCAGTGTTGTGGTGGCTCCATCTCACGGTCACATGCAGAGTTACACTTCAATTTACATTAATAAAACCGCACACCTAAAACCTTCCCCTTCGAAGAAGAGGAAGGGGACTGCCAAGAAGCCACAGCACATCAGGTGTGATGCAATTCTGATCTAAATACTGCAGCACCCGCTCATGGCCTGGCATCATACCTGAGCCATACCACTGGGAACAACTGCAACTCAGCTGCGTTTGGACAGACGGACACTTCTAGCACAGCAAGCGAAGAGGTGGCTTGAGTTTCTTTGAATGCTCGATCACAGTTCAAGTTGTAAGGATGCTGGAACGGGACATGCCTTCACCTGCCCGTAAGTCTGTCTGCACCCACTCTGGAGCACGGGCGCCGTGGTCTCAGCTCTGTGCAGCTTTTGATCATGTTGTACGTCAGATAGCACCCCACCTGTCAAGTCTGTCTGACACCTCCAAGCAGGATCAGCTGTGCTAGCCATGAAGTGTGTAATCCATTTTTTTCCTTTCAGTAACGTTCATATACAGGTTCATTTCTATGAGACCAATCTCTCCATATAGGAGCACGCGATGGATGGAGGGGCAAGCGTGACTGACAGACCAGGACCTCCTGCTCAGTGCCATGTCCTTGGGCTCCTCGCTCTGCTTTGTGCAAGGTGTCTAGCGAGACTTTCAATCCAATTACAAATGACCTGGCTGGAAGGAATCTGTGAAGCCTTCAACAGTGATAAAGTGGATGCAGAAGAAGGGATAGCTCTAGTAAAGGAGCTCCCTGCATGTATTTGCATCCCACACTTCTAGAAAGGCTGAGAGAGCCTGATGCTGTGCCCAGGCAAGACAAGACCTTGGTCAGTCACTGTCAGCCGAATTCAGGTGCTTGCGAAACCTGCAGTTTTTGTAACAATCTGGCAATCCTGTAGAAGGCCGGAAGTGATTGGGGGATGTGGGAGCTGATCATTTTAGGCAGAAAAAAGATCAAACAATATTGAACATTCAGATTTTACACAGTCAATAGCTGAGTGCTTTTACTTAAAATCAACACTGGTGATAAAGTCCCTAATGAATGTAGAGAAGCTGTAACATCCTTCCTTTCCAGAATAAGGTATTTCTATCACACATCTTCTTTTATTCTGTAATGCAGCTATGTAAAAATAGTGCCTTCTCAACAGATTTACTCTCTACCACAGTCAAATCTGCTGACTTAATAGCAACAATAAACTTTTATTGCTTTATAATCCTTCAGAGAGTGTGCTAGGTTCCATTTACAATTATTCATCAGACAGAACTGATTACTAAAGTCTAGGGAAGAGCCAAATTCTGTGTAACTTGTACTTGCAGTAATACAGTTGAGCAGGTGTAACCAAGTGTGTCAGCACACGCTTGCCATGGTGGATTAAGCTGGAACAGATGAGGAGGTTGCTGACTTCAGCTGCTTACCTGGCCCCTCTCCCAGTGGTGGTCACAGCTGGGAGGGCTGACTGGCTTGTGAATTAATTCGAGAACTGATGCACTTTACAGAACAGACTGCTAAAACAAAATTACATCAATTTGGGCTTAATGTGTTGTCACATGTACCAATACCCAGAGGGTGCTATTTATTCTGCCTTGTCGTTACTGAGGAAATGAGCAGCACTTCCCACCATCTCTAGTTCAATGCATTAAAAAAACAAAACAAAACAACAACCATGCCCCATCTTCATGGGATATTTAAACTATATTGACACCTTTACAATTTTGGATGCCTATAAACATTGCATCTTCTATGAAAGCATGTGTGAAATCTGTAAATAAATGGCCTATAATATTTCTATTGTAATAATCATATGTGAAGAGATTGCTTTGAAAATCTAAACTATGAAAATTTTGAACTTCTGTTTTCAACCTCATTATTATATTAATAGACATTACTACAGAATTAAAGACTATCAGGAAATGTTTCAATAGATTTGAAAGTCAGCGGATAGAAGCCAAACAATGAAAATTTCCATGAAGAGAACCTATCAAAATGAAAAATTACTACAGATTAATAGGAGAATCATAAAAATTTGTCAGGATACTAGATAACACTTTAAATGGTGGCAGCTCTCATTAACTGAGATATAGCAGAATTTTACTAATTTAATCAGTGAACAAGATCTGAGCTACTAGAGAAAGATTGAAAACGCACAAGAGGGCAGTGTTTTTTAACATGTTAATGTTTTCCCTTGGAGCTGTGAGCTTCGATATCATGACTTTAAGCTTCCTAACAATAAGCTTGTTGTTTCTAATGACCCTTTTCAGATCTTTCAGACCAGCCCTTGAGCAGTCCTGACAGAAGACTGAGCAAAAGTGGCTTCTGACCAATGCTAAAACATATTTAAGACACGTGGTAATATTTATGAAGGAGCTGAGATTTCCATATCAAAACAAAATCCTAATTCGACTTCATGGCTTAAAAGCACCTAATGCTTTAAGTGCATAGACCTAAAGCAAGCAATTTTGTGCATGTTGATGAATTTGTTATAGTCATCTTGCATTCTGAACACACATATAAGCAGTACATATAACAGATCCGAGGGGCAATGCTGTAAGATATCTGCCCATGTGCAACAGTTCTTGAGAGTGTACATGGCCTCAAAGGAATTCTCCACAGTCTTGCAAACTACTTCTACAGAAAGCAATTTTGATCTTCTCTTGTTGTCACTAGACAGTCAGTGTTTCTTGAGCATTTTTTTTCGTTGAAGTTAAGAGGGTTTTTTCTGCAATTGACCATATTTAGACCACTCTAGGCACAGTGCTTTGGTGCAACTGCTCTGTCACAGCGCTTTGGTGCAACTGCTCTGTCACAGCAGAGTATGAACAAAACACATTCCAAATTCATACAGCTACAGAATCTCGGACTCTTAAAATAACATAGGTTGGAAGGGACCTTTGGAGGTCATTCGGTCCAACCTCTTCCTCACAGCAGCTCTAACTTCAGGTTGCTCAGGGTCTTGTCCAGCTGCATTTTGAAAATACCCAGTGATGGAGATCCCACAACCTCTCTGGTCAAACTGTTACAGTCTGACCAACTTCACTGTCAAAATTATTTTCTTTCTACCCAGTTGGACTTTGCTGCAATCTGTGACTGTTACTCTCTTCCTTTCTCTGTACATCTCTGAGAAGAGTCTGGTTCTGTCTTCTCTATAATCCTCCTGTACTAGACAGCAATTAGACTCCCTCCTTTGCTTTCTCCTCTCCAGGGTGAACACGCTCAACTCCCTTAGCCTCTCCTCGTATGACACAAGATTCAGCCCCTGACCATCTTAGTGCCCCTCCACTGGACCTTCCCCAGTTTGATAGTCCCACACATCGGGGGGCCTCAAAACTGGACACAGTATTCCAGATGTGACTTCCTGAGTGATGAGCAGAGAAAATCAAAGCTGGACATGCTTTTCCTAATGCAGCACAGTATACTCGCAGGCTTACTGCTGACTCACATCTAACTTGGTGTTCACCAAGACCCCTACAGCCCTTCTCTGTTGTGCTCCTCCTCACCGAGTTGGCCCAGCCCTGTCTGTTTCTGCGGGCAATCTGCCCCATGTACAGGACTCTGCATTTGCCTTTGTTGAACTTCCCGAGATTCCTGTCAGCACTTCAGACTAGCTCCTCAAATGTGCCAAAGTCCTTTGCATTGCAGCCCCGCCATCCAGAATATCAACAGCTTCTCCCAGCACGCAACGAACTTGCTGAGGGTGCACTTTGTTGCCCTGCCCAGGTTGTTGATGAAGATGTTAAATACAATTGGCCTCAGCAGTGACTCCTGAGCAATATCACTTGCAAACAGCTGCCAGTCAGACTTTGGACATTGACTCTTTGAGCCTGATGGTCCAGACGGTTTTTCCATCCATGCTGTAGACCACCCATTCAGTCTGCATCTCCCTAATCACATCCATTCAGTCCACATCTCCCTAATCAGACTACAAGGATGCCATGGGAGAACTTGTTAAGAGCCTTGTTAAAGGCATGGTAAAAGATATACACAGCTCTCTCCTCATCCACAGAGGGAACCATCTCACTATAGAAAGAAGGCAGATTATGTTGGGCATAATTTCTCTTGGTAAATCCACAGTGGCTACTCCCAGTCACCTTGTCTTTCATGTGCCCAAAAATTACTACCAGGATGATTTGCTTTAAAATATTCTTGGAGACCAATGCGAGGCTGACTGGCCCATAAGTACTTTGGATCATCCTTCTTGCATGTTCTTGAACATGAGTTTTGCATCTGCCTTTCTCCAGTCAACAGGGATGTTCCCTGACCACCATGACCTTTCAAAAACAATTGACAGCAGCCTCACAATGGTAAAGGCCAGCTCCTTCAGCACCCTTGGATACATCCCATTTGGCCCTTGTATGGACTTGTACATGTCTGGTTTACTTAAGTGACCCCTAACTCAATCCTACTCTACAGTGGGTAGTACCTAGCTCCCTCAAACTCTCCTACCAAGCACAAACCTTGACAGCAAAGGCCAAGGCAAAGACTGTCCTTTACTACTAGGCTCTTTGTCTGATTTTGTATCAGGCCAACACTTTCCTTGATGTTCCTGTCAATGCATCTGCAGAAGCTCTTCTTACTGCCTTCACATTCATCACCAGTTTCAATTCTAGATGAGCTATGGCCTTTTCTAATTCTACGCTGCCTATCCAGTTAATGCTTCCACATTCTTCCAGGGGTAGCTCAGCCTCCCTTCCCCTTTCCATGCACTTCTTTTAGTGCTTGAGCTCAGTCAGGAGGTCCCTTTTCAGTCAAGTCCATACCTCTTCATTTTCTTGCACACCAGAGTGGACTGCTTATTTTGCAAGCAAACATCCCCTTCCTTGTGGTCTCAGTTTACAGTGACAATACTTCAGCCACCATAGTTAATGTTGTTTTGGGAGGTGGAAGAATCTGACTAACAAAAGAACATTTTGCTGCTGTGTGTTACAGCTCCACTAGATGGCTGATAGATTAGGATTGTGAAGTCTTTTGTAGAACTGATAAGCCTGAAATTGCTTGCACGGAAAAGCTCTGAAATTCTCTGCTTAAAGGAATAGTGCCTATGACAGAAAGGATCTGCTTCAAGAGGCCCACTCTCTCAGAGAAAGAACAGCCTTCCTGCTGCAGGTGTGCAAGCTGGAGACAACAGGGTAAAACACAGGTACACAAATCATCCACATCCAAAATCTCAAGTACAGCTTTCACTGCAAACTATTTCGCAGGCAAGAATGAGTGATGAAAACGCATTTCCTGTTTTCATCAAATAATTAAGAAATAACTCAGGGAAATAGTCTGCTGGCTCCACTAACTAGTCCATCTTTTTCTGGCGCACAGCTACTTAAGTTCTAGTTTTGTAGCAAAACAGCTGCATTCAAGAGAGTTCAGTGCCATGTACCTGTACGTTCCTCTTTTACATCAAGTTTTTAGAGCAGATACTGGTAAAGAATGAACGCATACAAGTTGCCAGCTCAGAAATTAGTGAGCAGTTGCTCTCATGGGATCACTTGTTTTGACTCAATCTGTTCAAAAGTCTCTCGTGATGGGAGAACTGGACAGAGCATGTGGCAGTATTTCACTATTCTGACACTAGTATCCCCCCTGCGGAGGCACTCCTGTCATGGCATTTTAGGGTAAAAAAAGGGCAGAATTTCAGTGGAAATGGGGATGTCAAGCTGGGAACCTGAGAGGACAAAGAATAGATGAATCAGGTAACTCACCTTCCTGCCTCAAACTTTACCTCTAACCAAAACAGAGGATAATGAATCACAGAATCATAGAATCATTTAGGTTGGAAAAGACCTTTAAGATCATCCAGGCCAACCATTAACCTACACTACCAAGTCCACACTAAACCAATCAAGGGTAGACTAGACTAAACCATGTCCCAAAGTGCCACATCTACCCGTTTTTTGAACACTTCCAGGGATGGTGACTCCACCACCTCCCTGGGAAGCCGGTTCCAATGCTTGACTACCTTTTCCGTGAAGAAATTTTTCCTAATATCCAACCTAAACCTCCCCTGGTGCAGCTTGAGCCCATTTCCTCTCGTCCTATCGCTAACTACGTGGGAGACCAACACCCACCTCACTACAACCTCCTTTCAGGTAGTTATAGGGAGTGATAAGGTCTCCCCTCAGCCTCCTCTTCTCCAGACTAAACAACCCCAGTTCCCTCAGCCACTCCTCATAAGGCCTGTGCTCCAGACCCTTCACCAGCTTTGTTGCCCTTCTCTGAACACGCTCCAGCACCTCAATGTCTTTCTTGTATTGAGGGGCCCAAAACTGGACACAGTATTCCAGGTGCGGCCTCACCAGCGCCAAGTACAGGGGCACAATCACCTCCCTGCTCCTGCTGGCCACACTATTCCTGATACAAGCCAGGATGCTGTTGGCCGCTTTGGCCACCTGGGCACACTGCTGGCTCATGTTCAGCCAGCTGTCAACCAACACCCCCAGGTCCTTTCCAGCCAGGCAGCTTTCCAGGCACTCCTCCCCAAGCCTGTAGCGTTGCATGGGGTTGTTGTGACCCAAGTGCAGGACCCGGCACTTGGCCTTGTTGAACCTCATACAGTTGGCCTTGGCCCATCAGTCCAGCCTGTCCAGGTCCCTCTGCAGGGCCATCCTACCCTGCAGCAGAATTAGGCTATAGCAGCATTAGCAACAAGAGTAGTTAAAAGTAATTATATGAAAGTCATTAAATAAAAAATAAATTGACAGCAGATACATATACTGCCTTTGCTTATCAAGAACTGTTTTGCGCTGTTCAGCTCCAATACTGCAGTGAATTATAGTACTTATTTTTCGACATATGCATGGTTCCACTGAAATTAATGGTATTATTCTGCATGAAGTTACCTAATTTGAAATAATAGCACTACTCAGAATGCCTGAAGTTACTAGTTTACGCAAACTTCTGCAGGCTGAAAATCTACAGCAACATTTTATCATTTGCTCTGAGCCAGTTAATGCTCATGTAATAAAAATGCTATGTATGTATGCATACAGAAAATGCAACTGCCCGTGAGAAACCAAGTAGTTAGCCAAGACTGACAAGCAGGAAAAATCAGGCTTATTCAATGTAATGTTCTATCATAACAATGTCCACTAACACTCTTGCTAGTCAAATGAAATATGAAAGATTTTTATAGAAATATAGAAGGCTTACTTGTGTTTTGTCATCTTTAGGTCATGGCAAAAATGGCTGAAAAACCTCGCATAGAATAAGTGCATAACTGCATGCTCCTTTCCTCCGATGTACAAATCCACAGGCATCCAGTAGTCTGCTAAGTCATTATTAAAGGGCCTGAAAAAAACACAATTATAGAAAAAACACAATATGGAAAAGAAAGATCAGCTCTACTGAAGCAGCTCATCACACTTGACAGACACCACTATTTACTGAGAGCTATACATGTGTAATAAAACTTTTATTTTGCTATCAGATCGCTTTAATTTTTAAGAAGTGATATGCTTATTAAATTGTAGACCAAATTTTAATTGCCTCTGAAAAGAAGATCCACAAAAATATTATTTTCATATATTTTAGGGAAGCAACTAAGATTCCACATGCATTACTTGAGAAAGTGATGAAAATGTTTGCTTGCTCTTTAAATGATTTTTTCATAAATACCCTGTGGCTAGTCTTTAAATTTTTTAGTATTTATCAAGTTTTACATACAAATATATTACAGTGAAAGACAAAAGACATGCCCACTCAAAAACAGTTGATCTTTTTTTAATTAGAAGTTTGCATTGTTGCCATTAGGGGGCAATGAAGCAGTTTACTATAAGCCTGCAAAACATTTTGAAGTCAGATGGATCACCGTACTCCAACTGAAGGATGCTCTATGAATTTACAGTAAATTTGTCATTTAGAGCATATTTACTCTTGTCATTAGAGGTCACGTTCATGGTTTCCTAGCATTGCTTACCGCTTCATTAAATATTGTTATGTCTCCTGTAATGGGCTCCTGCCTTCAAAATACCATTTGTATGTATGTTCTTCTTTAATGTATGCTTTATGGCCCTGTTCTAACAAATGTACTTGTTTTGTCAGCTTGTTTGATTATTCCGTTTGTAATTTTTGTAATAGCAACACTTTTTTTCCTCCCAGATGAACCCAGAAGCAAATCATGGATCTGGGATTCATGTCTTTAGTGGAACAAATCAAAACTAACTTGTTCACAAGGTTCCAAAATCAACAGAGTAATTCTCCCAAATTCTAGACCTGTGAAATATGACTTATGGATATAAAGGGCTTACGTATACCCAGCTTAGCTAAAAAACCCCAAATAAATAAATCAAATGGAGGTAGCAATCTAATGCAGAAGACCATAAAAATGTTACTTCAATATAAACCAGATTTAGCTACACTAAGCTGTTACTTTGACAGCTGGATGTTACATCTGACTCTTTCATCTTCAACTTCTGGAAAAGTCCTTCTTATCCATGCACAAAAAAATATTTTAAACTGTCACTGGAGAGGAAGCAGTCTGCATAACTTAATATTAATAATAAATTCACAGTATCACTAGAAAATAATTAAAATTAATGTGAAATAAAAGTGTTCACAGAAGATATTCCTTTAGTTTAACTAAAATGGTGGTGCCAATATAAAAAGAATATAATTGGCCCAGCTATACTAAATCACTTGGTATGTAGTACCTACCCAGACACTGCTGTGGACAACAAAAAAATAAATAAATCCCCAAACAGCCCTACATGTCGTATCAATACCTAAAAAATGCAACTCTTTCTATCTTCCTCAGACTACATAGTAGAACTGTTCCACTAATTCCTCTTTGGAAAAACCAGTCCTATCAGCAGTGCTCCTACAGGCAGACTATGAAGCAGAAAACCAGCTAAATAACTATATCTATCTTCCCACACTCTCCATGCTGCAGCCACTAATACGCAGCACATGAAAAATCTCCTTTCATTAATTATGCATACAGTCGAAGTGCCGACACAGCAGGAACTTGCTGCGATGCCACTTGACTTTAGGTCTGCACACAAGGAAGTAGCAAGAGTTACCAGAATTCAAAAGGAGAGAAAGAAGGGTGTTGTTCTTGGCAGCTGGATGTTACACCAGACTATTCCTCTTCTTAGTGGTGGGAAAGTACTCTCTGTCCATGCACTGAAATACTCAGGGTATTGCCAACTTAGCACAGTCTCAGAGACAGTAATGGCCCACGGAGGTGGTGGAGTCACCATCCCTGGAAGTATTTAAAAAACGGGTAGATGTGGCACTTCGGGACATGGTTTAGTCTAGTCTACCCTTGATTGGCTTAGAGTAGACTTGGTAGTGTGGGTTAATGGTTGGACTGGATGATCTAAAGGTCTTTTCCAACCTAAACGATTCTATGATTCTATGGCAGGCTGTCATTCTTGATGGCATCCTCCAGTCAAGACTATCTTCAGCTCCTCAGCTGAACATTTCCTCCATGCCCTGCGCCATAATGCCCTTTCACGCAAACTTCTGCCCCTTGCCTCGTAGCTCCTGTGCTTACACAGTTGTGTCTGCACCTCCTGCTCTTCTAGATCTCCTGGCAAGGGAGCAACCAAATGCCACATTTTTAAAGCAATTCCTAGCCTACCCTGTGTCTACCCATGGGCACAAAATCAGGGCAGCCCAGGGGTTTACACCGCCTTCTGCAAAGGCAGCTAGAAGGACCAGAGCATCTGGCCTCTTCCTTCCCTTCCATGCTGTGAAGCGGGCTGGCCCAGCCGATGGCCCCGCGCCTGCAGCCCTCACCTGTCTGTGTTGTGAGGGTCGGTGTACCTCAGGTAGTACCAGGCGGAATCAACGAACGTGTCCATGGTATCGATTTCCCGCCGCGCTGCTGCCTTACACCTGAGCAAGAGAGAAGGAGAAAAACTATTCTTAGATAAGTGACAAGCTTGGACACAACCAACCGTGTATGTACAGCGTGGCCATGAAGACATTTAGATTGAAAACTGAATGGGTCTGAACAGTCTGAAGAGTGATATGTTCAGAAGCCCAACACAAGTAACAGGGCCAACTCTCCCCTTCCCTCTCCCTCCCAAACCAAACAAAATGCAAACCAAAAAGAAGCCTGAACAGCTATAAGATCCAGCAACAGCAGAAGACAGCACCACACTGGACAGCCCTCTCCACCCTATGTTCCTGGAATTTTTTAGAATTGCCATTTTAAAAGAAACAAAGCAAGTCTTAAAGCACAGACAAGCGTACTTTGCCATAAAGTTAATGGGAACTCAATATATCTAACACTCGTTAGGTACCAGCAGACAAATAATTTTATAAACATTCAGCAGATGGAGCAGGTGGTTGCCTCTGATTGTCTGTACAAAAAGGTCCTTGCAGATTCCATTTATCATCTCTAGAAAAAATGAACTTAGTTTAATTTCAGCTTTCACTGAGATGTAGCAAATCTCTTCCAGACCTTGCAGCACAATTTTAATTTGTGATTACTGCAAATCAATTTTGCTAGGAGTTATATTGGCAGCCCTGAGAAACATTTTTAAAATAAATTTTAGAAGCTCAGGTTACTTTCTGCTAGTGTCTCTCTGAATATAAATTATTTGTTTGTAGGAGCCAATAAACACATTTAATCAACCTGCACTTGTGGTAAACGATTCCTCTCTAAAACTCTTACTGTTAAAACAACGGCATTATTCTAATATAAACAAAACTTTGCAACCTGTGACAAACTTGCACATAAATACCACTGGCTATATGTAACAAATGGATGCAATTTATAAATGTATGTAAATGTAAATGTGTATATATGTATAATAAACATACGTAATATATGGGCACTGGCTATTTAATATTTTCCAACTGCACATTTAGTCTGTGATCAGGCTTGATAACTGAGCTGCAACATGTACCTGCCTGTCTGCCTGATACTTCAGCTTGGCTTGCTGAGGCAAGTTTAGCAGAGTATCACCAATTAATATTTTCCTTCTCTCTGTCTCTGCCCCAGTTTTTCTTTCAACAGGAATAATGTAGTAAAGAAATTTTACTTCTAACTGCTTTTTAATACAGAATACCCATTTCATTAAATTGTATATATAAGCAGAGACTTGTCCAATGTACAATAATACTGTATTACACTGAAACAGAATGCCTTTTCAGTCAAAAGCAAGAATACTTTACAGTCATTGAACCCTAATTATATCTGTTTCATGCCTCTGACGTTGCCTGTACTCTAAATGGACACGGCTCACTAAGACACAGACAGAATGGGCATCTTTCAAAATTTATACAACAGGCACAATACTATAATCTCATTAGACTATCTTCAGACAATTAACACAATTACCTGGACTTGTATAACAATGAAGAACTAGGGCATCTCCTCGCATTTATGATTGCTTACATTATTGTCACTCAAATACTCAGAGACTTTTGTATCTTTCCGTCTTGCTTTCCTTATTAATTCTAGATATTAAAAGCAACTAATGAAAAAACCCCTATTACTGGAGAGAAGGACTAAAGGAAGAGATGACGTAATTTCTCAGAGCAAGTTAAACCAAGGAAGACTGCAGACACAAAGGCAATAGCTCAAAGGATTTGAAACTGTAGCATACATATGGATGAGCAATACTGATGATAGCGGTCAAATAGGTGAGAACTAAGAGAATTAAAAAAAAAGTTAATTTCAGCACACACATATTAGGCTAAGAAACCAATCCTGTACGCTTTTATTTCTGACTAAACAAATGCCCTTGATTAACTTCTAAGTAGGGCAGCCACAATAAATATCCAGAAACCATAAGGATTTGCTATACATCAAAAGTACCTTGTTGCCTGGTAAACAACAAAACCATTTTTGAATTAAGGTCAGGAGGAAGCCAGGAGTGCAGACAGTGACTTTCAGTAACATCAGGAAAATTTTTCAGTTGAAATTAGGAATCGTAGACCAAGGCATTTCTAGGGATTTTACTAAACCTGTGGACCTTGTTTAGTAAGGCTGCCCTGCAAGAGTCACACTTTAAAATACACCAACTGTATGTAATTTAAATAGGCATATCTGAGAAGAAATTTTCTATGCAGGAACATGGAAGTAAATGTGTGTTTTACATAAAATACATGTTATCAACAAAGGTCAAAATACCCGTTCCCAGAGAACCACAGAACTGCTGTGTTTAAGCTACCTAATTAGAAACGAAAACCACGCTAATATTCTACCCTGCAAATGTTAAAATACAGTGAGATATTGCAAAACTGCTCATTATCAATGAGAGTCCATTTATAAGTCTGATTCCCCTGCCTGGCAGCCTGATAACGTACTTCCCATTTGGTCATCCTGTTAGCAGCAGCATTGTGTTGCACTGCTGATGAAAAACTTCTCCGGGATAACTTATGTTCTACCAGTCCTTCTGCAGAACCTGTATGCAAACTCCAGTGTACAGAGTGTCTAAGCAGCCCTCAAGATCAGACAACTGATTTTCATGACATCTCTCTCACTACTTGATTTAGGCTGTTTTATTTCTTAAACCGCTGGACTACAAACAATAAAGATTACAACACTGACAAGATGCCTATACTTACTATCTCCTTCAATCTGAATTATATGCTGTCATCTCTAGTACACAGTGAATGTGATTCTTCATGATAAGAATTATATAGCTGAGGAAACACTTTATTGTTGGACTATTGCTAAGAAAATGAACATGATGTTAGCTTCCTTAACAAAAGGAAATAATGCAATAATCGTTATAAGCTTTACATGAACTCTGCTGGTGAAAGATAATGAAAATTCTTGTAGTAAATGAAGTGAGAAGTACTGTTAAGAAATAGAGGGCACGGAGAAGATCATTCACTTTTTCCTTTTTTCTTTCTTCCAACTTAAAACCAGCAAGCTTTCAGCTTGTTTATGAAGAAATAGCAGTGGGTGTCTGTGTTGCAAAAAAGGAATTTTACAGAGTATGTAAGAAAAAAACCCAATGCTGGGTCAGACTAAACATCATTCTGGAGTGGTATCCTGGCTCAGAGTGGTCAGTTGTCAACACTTACAGAAAGAACACAGGAAACGGGCAGCTACAAAGAGATCTCTCCCAGTCTGCAGTAAATGCAGCACTGGCTTACCTTGGACAGGAACAGTTCACCCATTCTAGAGCTGTTTCTAAAGGTGAGGCTCCCTTTCCTGTGAAGGTGGTTACACTGGGCAACACCACAGGTAAGTCTTCATAAGGTACAGGGACAGTGCCACATGTCTGGCAGTGAATGATAGGAATAGGTGTTCCCCAGTAGCGCTGTCGAGATATTAACCAGTCTCTTAATTTGTCACTCGTTAGGTCTCCACCTATTCCTTTATTTTTGGCCTGCTGGGTAATAGCTTTTAACGCCTCCTGACGAGTCATGCCTGTGATCTGATTAAAAAAAGAGAGAAGCAGAAGAAGAAAGAAAAATGTGTATTTGCTGTCAGTGAAAATGCAAGAACAGACAAAAAAGTCACAAATGCAATTTCTGAGAGTCAAAGTTTATGAGCCTCATGTTAATTTTCCCCTTCCTGCTGCTTAACATCCTTCTATCCAAGAGACTATTCACATACCAATTACTTGATTCATTTAAACCCTCTAAATCAAAGCATAATGTTCTTGATGGCCTGAATAGAACAAGGCTGAGAAAGAGCCCTGTAGACCCCTTCAGCTTTTATTAGCAGATATTTGCATTTACTGCTGATATTTTAATCAACTGCTGTATGCTGAAACTTCCAGAACATCACCAACACAAGGTAGAGACTGAGGAAACATGGATGGTAAAACAGCTTTCTTTCTCCTGTGTTCATGTGGGGTTTTTCCGTTCTTGCTTTCAGATACATCTTAACCACTTAGACCCTACCTGTCATGTAATTCTATGAGCTTTGTGTCTGCTATCAAATGCATTTTTTCAAGAGCTATAACACCATATATATTTTATATTTAAATATAAGATTTCTATGTCACTTCAGGCAGATATGTTACCAGAAAGGCTTACGCCACATTTCAATGAATATGTGGAAGAAGGACTAATATATTAATATTTAGCTTAAAAATGTACTGAGATGATGAAATAAGAATCAACTTTTAACATAGGATCAATTATTCAGTTTCCATTACAAAACTCAGACCAATAGTGTAGCTGCTTCTCCGGCACAAAAGGAAAATAACCTCATTTTTTGCTACAGAAGAGCCAACATATTTCATCATTAAATTATTCCTAGAAATTTGGTAGCATAAGCCTGGCTTGATTCTTAAAAAAAAAAAAAAAGCCTTTAAACATACAAATCATTTGGCACTCTTGAGAAAACAGATTTAGTTTGCATTGTTACTGTAAGTTGGAAAGAACTCCATACTTATATACCTACCTCCCCAGAATTAATGACTTTCTCCAAACCATTTGGCAATGTTTCAGTGACTTCAGTGAAAGAAATACCCAGACTGTTAGCTACTGCAGCATCTTCTGCACTTGTACTAGGTATTCCTGGGGGGAGGGTGGTGGGGAGGGGGATTAAAAAAAAAAAAGAAAATTAGTTCTGGGATTGACTAACATGGATATCAATCATCAATTTGAGGATAAAATTTTTTATTTCTATGATACTCTTTTTATAATTACTCATGTTTGCCTAAAGGAGTTTAAAACTCTAAGAACAATAAAAATGTTTTAATGTTCTTTAAGCAGTGAAATTCAAGCAGCAATAATTACAATCACATTTTCTCAGTTTCTCTGTAATCCAAGTATTAATCAATGTGACACCACAGAAAAGGCTGAAAATTAGATGGTTCAGACAAAACATAAAAGTAAATCTGCAAAATTTGGATAAACAATAAAATTTTCAATATTATTATATTATCTAAATATAATATATTTAAACAGTACAAATTTAAAATCTGTTTGCTAATATGAGAAACAAATACTAAACCAACAACCCAAATAGTCCTCTTGTTTCAATAGTAAATTTAATCTTTTTCTAATTTCATAGTTTATCAAAACGTACCACAATACAACAGTCTCTAACATTACTATCCCTTTAACTTATTATGAAAGACATGATTTGTTTATAATCTCAGGAAAACAAGTAACATCTATTTTCTATTCAGAATATATCTACTTTGGAGAGCACTTCCTACTGCTGTTCAAATCAGTTATAGAAGTCACAGTATTTAAGGCCCCTGATGCTATCTTTCCCTTTGCATCTTATTATTTGGGTCAGTCACACATCTTGAATACAAGTTCCTCTTCTAAGCCATGTAGACTTTTTTTTATTATAGCAGTTTACCAGCACCATAGAATGACACATTATCTTTAAATATCTCTTACTCGTATTGATAGATGATGACATCTTCCCTCTGATTTTGCTGCGTGTATTTTGAAAGATACTTTGTTCTACTTTGGAGGACTACTTTACAGGGTGAGTTAAGAAATTTCTTAACTTTATTATCACATGTATTCTGAAATAACATTGAAATACTAACAGATTTATTATTCCCAGAGGGAGATACATCTTTCTGCATATTTTTTTTTCCTTTCAGTGAGAATTTATTTAATATTTTGAACAATCTTGCACAATTGCTGTCATCTTTAAAAGGCAAAGAAACTTACTTCAATAAGCCCATGCCAACATTAGGTTGATGAAAACTACAGACAAAAAATCTCAAAATATTTCTGAGCACATTAGAATTATTAACATACAAGCTACTTCATTCAAAACTGGTTTAACAATCATCTGTTCAGGCAATGAAATGCCTGCTATACATTAACTCTGTCAATATATGGAAGTTTGGAAGCAGATAACTAAAGAAAACCAAGCCAAACTGCCCTGTGACAAATAACTCCCTAACTAGCAAAATATGGAATCGCTATTTCACCTTTCCAGCAGATGCATGCTCTTGCCGTTTCAAGGCCCTATTATAGAATAATGTATGTATCTTAATTTTTCAGAGCCCTGCAGCCTGCAACAGGTGGCTTCACAATATGCTCTACAAATGGAGAAAAAGCAGGCCCCACTTTTTGGTCTTTCTTCTTTTGAAAAGTTGATGCTATTAATGTACACTCGCAAAGCTCAACAGCTGGCATCCAGAACGTCCTGGGAAGAGCTGGGCTGTTTCCAATAAACATAAGGCCAAGGTACGTGCCAGTGAGCAAGTTGGAAGCTTTTAATGAAATATATGATTAGGTATCTCAATTATTTGGCTTCTCTTACATGAGCAGAGGTTCTAGTTCTCAAAACCAGATTTATTCCTAAAGCGTAAGATGCGGGCATGTTGTAAGTAAGGTACAGAGCCCAAGCGAATAATTTCTATCAGCCTTGTGAGGGTCATCCAAGACATTTTTGCAGCATCAGCTGGTTTTATTCAGTCCAGCTGTTGTGCAGGAACAGCCAACATTGGCAGTGGTGTAGAGAAGAAAGAAGTAGCTCCAGGGCAGGAAAGAAGTATCAACAACAGGGAGGCAACAAAAGGCACTCAAGGGATAAGGATGTAGTGGAAAGGGGGAAGAGGAGATAAAGAACTATTTTCCTATTAGGACTGGCACAGAACATTACCTACTCATTGCAGCTGAGATGAGACCACAGCAAAACACAACAGTAAACAAAAAGCTTGGTGGGTGCTACTGATGAAGGCACAGTTTGCAGATTAAAATGGACACAATTTTTAAAAGTTAGTACAACTTCTAATTTTACTTAGAAGGACAGTCACACCATCTAACCATATGTATTTAACTGCCTAAGTTGAGGGGCTAGGTAAGACAAGCAGCTTCACAGGATGACTTTGAGAAGAGAAGCCCACTCCCGGCGATTCAGAGTATCCTCTAGCAATGCCCTTCCCCCTCTGTCTATGGATGCTCAATCCTAAATTAGGCACCTAAATTATGGGAATGCTTCCTTTAGAGATAAAGGGTCCAAGATAACTGTCCAAGACTACCTAAAAAGAGTTGTTACCTCTTCTGATTTATTTTACTGATCTCAAAACAAATATTATCAGATAAACTCGGAAGTTTTGTACATTTATGGTCTGAAACATTACTCTATAAGGATGCACATAATTTATGTAAACATAAGACAAAAAACAAGCTAGAAGTTTGGGTTGTTTGCAAAATGTTTATGTCAAACAATGGTACAGTTCTGTTTTGATTAAAGATGGTGAGAAACAGCCAAATACACATGCACTGCAGGTAATCAATCCTCCTAAGATATGCAGATCCTCAAATTTAGCTCATGAAAAGTACTAATTTTATAATATTTCAATTAAAATTTATCATCATGTAAATCTCTCCCCCAGACAGATTCCACACAGCTACTTTTCTCTTCGTTTTTCACTAATGAAGAACAGTAATGAAGAACAGGATTCCAAAGTCCAGAAGAGAGCCACCATGTTCAAAGATTTGCCGCAACAGTATCTGGTGCTCCAACACAGCAATTGAAAACTATACTATTTCACTTACACATTAAATGTCACATACCTATTTTAGTATCAAGAAAACTCTCAAAACTGTTTTTTGCTGAGATGACTACAGGAATCTCCTGATTGGTAAGCAAATTCACAGCTGTCACTGAAGTAAGCGAATCTGAAAACAAATGTAATGATCACAGTAAGTAAAATATGACATTCCTAAAAAGTTCAGATGTATTAAAATCTTCAGTAAGTCTGATAAATTTTCATGATTAGAAAGCATACTTACAACAAACACCTGAATAAAAACAGAGGAAGATTTGGACTATAATAAAAAAATAGCAAGTCCTTGACCACTATTTGTGTGCTGCAGAGTTGTATGAATTGGCTCTAGTAAGCCTTGAATTATATACTAGCAGACATTACAAAATTAAGCAAAAAAAAAATCCAGTTATTCAGATGAAACTGAAGGGGAGCATATATACTATGCTTATGATTTACTTTCTTACAGAAGAACTACAAAGCACGAGAAATATTGACCAGTGTAAAAAAAAAGAAACCTAAATAACCAATTGATTTCCAAACAGACTATTCATATTACAGATGAGGAACCTAATGTCCACAGGGAAAGGAAGAGAATAGAGGAGAGAATCAAGGGTGATAAACTGAAAATGATTTACAATGTGTAGCTTTGGTGGCTCAGCAAGAAGAAAATCAAACTTGAATACTCCAAGTTTTGAGGATTCAAACCCCAAATCTCAATTTGGACCTCTTTCTAACTTTTTCAGTGCCGTTAAGTTGATGATAATTAAAAGAATTAAATAATTAAAATAAAATACAGACTGCTAAGAGCTTCCTTCAACCCATCTTCATAGCTAAGCCGAGGAAAGTCTCAGTCTTGTATTGCTAGGCATAAAATCTGCTTGAAATACAGTAACAGCATTTTAGAGAATCAGGCTATTATATCTCAACAGTCTTGTTAACACAAACATTATTATTTATTTATTTCTGATTACTACTTTTTCAAGTCTCTGAGATACCCATATTCTAGATAAAATTTCTCACATTCAAACCACTGCACAGAGCTTTCCTCCTCTGTTTAAAAAAAAAAATGCACAAAAGGAGTCATTTCACTCTTCAAAAGCAACTAAGTAAAAAGCCTCCTGAACAGGATGCTGAGTGGGTAGGACAGTCTGCTTTTAAAAATAACTTCTCTCTTCCACCCAGCATTAATTTTGATTTTATGCTGAAACCCAAAATAATAACTCCAGTTTATGAAGGCACTCACTCTTTTGCTCATTTGCTCACATCATTACTGTAATAGCCATAAAGAGATGATACCACTGTTACAAATGTAAAAGAATGTATGCACAGTATTATAATGAGATAATGAACAATGTAAGGATCAAATCTTTGTCTCAGATACCTCACACTGACAAAACTAGAAGACTTACCAGATGCTAAATTAACATAAAATTTTCTAGGCTAAAAAAAATGAATGTTTGAAAACTGGTTGCTCGCCTCTATTTACATAATAATAGCCTAAAATACAGAGCTGTATTCCAAGAGTAAAGGTATTAGAACTTTAAGTTACTTTGGCATACAACATCATTTTTTTTCCTCTCCTAGAAACATAAAAACATACCGTCCTAATTATTTAAATGAGAACACAGTGAAGAAATGGAGTTACAAGACTATCTCTGCTGAAAAGAAAACAATTACAATTTTAATGTTACTAGTGAACATTTTACAAAAAATCTTGGTTAATGTGAAAATATAGTCTATCCAAGGCCATCAAAAATCTTTTTACTTAAGTGCCATTGTTGGCCCTTCATGTGTACCATGGCTGAAATGCAAATCTGAAAGTCCATGTAGAAATTCTTCTCCTTTATGTTCTCTTCTTTGGAAAATACTAGTCCGTGCCTTTGAAATGCTCAAGAAATAGTAAGAAATATCAGCCAATTTCAACTGATGAATGCATATATTTATGAGTAGCAGGAGTACACAACAATAGCAGAGTTACAATACTGGAATTGTGTCCACTTTAAAGCCTCTTTTTCAAGGTCTTATGGCTGTCATTATTCTGGATGAGAGTCCCTTAATTTAGCCCAACCAAAAGGTGAAGTTTATTGTTAACAGGCACAAAAAAAGCCTTTCAAGTATTTTCATGTAAAAATAATATAAAAAGTATATTGTAGTCCTTATTAAAACCAAGTATGGCACCTGTGTGGTTTGGCTTAAAGCACAAGATCCAACAAAGATGTAGGCATATATACGGATGTGCGTTTCTGGGGTTAGTGCTTTGATTTCGCTCAATTGTAAGAACTGCAAATTTCTTCCTTTGTTCCTTAATAAAAATTCTCCAAGCTTTACTCTGCTCTGAGACAAGGACTCTACATACTCACCACATTCAGGCTCCATTTTTTTCTGCTAGCAAGTGAACTTTATTAAGGTTATAGAAATTAAGCACTCAAAAATAAAGCAGGTGCTGTTCAACCATCACAATCTCCCACAAGGTTCCTGCTTCATTGCTGTTGATACATAGACAATGAAGCCACATGTTTACCAGTGAGGAAAAAGTAAATACTGAACACCAGCCTGAAGTGGAAAGAGAAATATTTAGTACATTTTGTATTTATTCTTATAATTTCCAGGTTTTCCAAAGAACAAAAAACTAGTAGGCCAGGGATGCTAAATAACTGGCAGAATTGGTGGTAGGAGCCTTCAGGAAACCAATCAACATCAATTAAAGAATTACTTCTTATTTGTATCCTCTGTACAAGTCAGGACCTGCCATAGGGCTACTCCGAATTTACTCCATCAGAATCTTGTATTAACTAAGGATCAGCACAGCAGAGTATTGTTTTGCTATCTATCAGTGATCCACTTTGCTATGTATTAATGATCTCTTGCCCTCTTTATATTCCCTACGACAGGAAGACATCATCGTTGGTGCAAGAGTTGGTTCTGCTGTCTTTGTGCTAATGACAAATTACCATATAGCCATGTGATTTTCCAATGGGCTGACATAGTCAGAGTTGGAGTATTCCCTTCTGGTACATGAGGAAACAAGAATCTGTTCCATTGCTTTTATATACTATGACGTTTTATAGCCATTATAAAAGGAAGAATTCTAAGGAAGCTGCTGTTACTGTATCTGAAGCCAGGACAGGCTGATGTGATAGTGTTTGACACATACAAAGAATCAAAAGACCTGTTCCCTCTCAACAGGAACAGCTCATGCTCAGCTTGACATGCATTCTCTGAAGATCATTCTCTAAAATTGTTACTCTTCTACAACAAAATGCAGTATAAGAAAAATCCCACCTTTCCCTGGGATGAACTCCCTCTGCAAGACTTCCTTGAGACTGCTATTCCCATGCAGCAGCCTGTGAGTCGGTAAGATATATAAATGGGAAGCTCCATAAATGGCTTCAGGCGTATAGGTATAAGCTGCTAGCTTCTCTTCTGTTACTGTACCATTAACCTGAAAAAGGGCAGAAAATATCCCAAATGAATTTATTTTTTTCTCCATTGGAAGCGCAGTGGTTTTAGACTCCCCTTCCTTTCTATGCAACTAACAAATACACATCACCCTGTAGAAATAAACAATTCTGAATATCAAAGCCAGATGCATTCCCACTATAGGGAGTTGCCAGAATCAAATCTTGACAAAATTTACTTTTAAGACCTTGAGAAAGTTGCTTTACACTCTTGCCTCGGTTTATCCAAATATATATAAAAATACTTGTATTCTAAAATCATATGTAATATTACATTGTGCTACTGAGCTAGATTCAATCCCTGGTTAACTAACCTGGAATCCTTCTATTCCCTTTTAATATGCATGCCCTGCTTCCAAGAAATGGAAATGAGATGTTACCTCTGAAATCTAAAAAGAATTTAAGATTTTTCTCAGCTACCAGGCTTTCCACCACACTTCCCTGATTAAGTCAATGCTGCAGCTTACGTACAGCAATAAAATAATAAAAGGTGGCGCAACATTAAAACAACTGGACATAAAATAAAGAGTAATAAACCCAGAAGACTGCTTAAGAATTATCACCCAGCACTATCAACAGGCTTTATATTTTAGGTCAATTAACTGTGGAGTGTATGGGGGTCTTAGAAGGTTTTACTACAACAGGTATTGATATACATTTTCAGAAACAATTGACAAAACCAACTTAAATACAAAAATGCACCTTCTAGTAGTGCGCAATTCAGAGATATTAAGAAAGTTTAAGCTGTCTCAATTTGAGGTTCGCAAAAATTCAGTATTTTAAAATAAGAAGTCACTTTTAAAATGTTAGACCAGAGTAAATGAGCACAATAAAGCTTTGAAGCCCAAGGGCTGAAATTCCACCAGGGTCTCTTAAAATCTCTCTGTCACTATCATATTCAAAAAGCCTTTTGTATCTCTTCAGAAGGACTTCAGATCTTACCATTTTTCTCTAGATAACTATAATTCTCTTACGGTTTCTCTTTCCTTCCTCTCCTTTCTTTCTATCCAGACTTCTCTGTAGCTCCATCACTACCTAATTGTCTGGTTTTCATTATTTTAATTACTGTAGGTAATAAATGAAATAATGGACAAGTGTCAGTAAAGTGGCTTGCCTGAGGTCAGCTTGGGTCTCACAGGGATGGTGCTGTGCGGAGCGGAGCTAAAGCCCAGGCAGATCCCAGCTGACTTGTGCACTGCCACTTGATACTGCTCTTGGTACTGCTCCCTTAAATGTCCTGGCTTTCAGGAATGCTTATTAGCTGGCATGTATTTTGGCACAAATACACACAGCCAATTTGCATCTGACATTGCACTTGAACACACAAACACTTTCCTAAGGAGGACAGCAGGGAGTATCTCTTCAACCCACAAGTGGTGTTCTTCAGGATCTGTGCTGGTCTGGGCATGAATATACAATAATCTCTTTTAGTAGGCTTCAAGCTTTTTAGATCTGAAAATCCATTCCCGTCACACATCTCAGGGGTTGGGGTTAGGCCAACCAAGACAGCAGCATTGAAACTTCTGACTTACCTTTAGTAAGAAGTCAAGAGAACATCCAACACAGTCACCTATCCAATTTGCTTGCATTTCTTTTATACCATACCACTCAGGGAGATCGGACAAAGCATCAAACATAGCCTGATGCAATAAAAGAAAGAATTAGAACATTCAGCTTTTGTAAGCATACAAATTAAGACTATGGGTTTAATTATAACTAACAGCAAAATGATAAGATGCTGGTATAAACATAGGAAGATGTGTTTTTATACTGCTGCTGCCCCAAATTCATCTTCGAGAACAGAATTAACATGGCACAAGCCAAAAGTATGACGACTCCAACAGAGATCCTGTTGTTATTAAAAGAGGCCTTCCTTTTGAGTGGACTAAACCTGAAACACAGAACAAAACCCTTAGATGAAAACAAACACAGGAACCATCCCCAATGGGTGTAAATTGTGGAACGCGTAAGTGACCTAATGAGCTGAACAAGACTACTGACACATAAGGATGTGCTTGCAGGTATGAAGCCTGCATTTGGATTAGTTGTTCTAGACAATAGCCTGGAGATGGCAGTCAGACAAAAGACACTTACATGTCCTAAAATTTTCAAGCTCTGACTTAAAATGGCAAAATAGAGTTTCCAGCTGCCTATCTGTTTTTCGTATTTCATATTGGCATTTTACAGGCTGTAAAATTGAGTGGGATCTTTAGGTGATATCAGTAAAAAAAAAACAAAACCCAAATGATAATAATAAGGGTTCATATTAAATTCAAAATATATATAATAATATTATAATAATATAACAAAAGTATAATACATTATGCAGCAGAGAAGAAATTAAGTGTTGGCTCCTTCATTAGCCATAATGTCCAACAGCCAGCCTGTAACTTCTATGTATATTTATACGCAGCAAGAGATATATCCATATATTTATATGTTTTCTGATGTGTGGCATAGAAGCATAACAGACTATTCCAAGTCAACTAATATTTGCCTAAACCATTTGAACATATGTGTTTAATAAAAGAAATCTATAAAAAAGGAGAAGACATACAAAGGGATAGATAACTCAAAGCTCATCTCATTTTTCACTTCATAACACTTCACATTTGTGTTATGAATACTCCATGACTGTCCAAAATCTTTACTTTGGCAGAAGTACAGCCAGAGGCATGAGTCACTCAGACAGATGGTGGATATGCTGAACAATTATAGTTAAAATCTAAGAATAAGGCAACATGTTGCCTTATTTTTCCTTCAGCTGTGACTCCCAACGTCAAATGTGCAAGCTCTTTATTACGTCATTAATTGCTAACAACCTGCAAGGATGGACAGTAGTTATTATGTGCTGCTCAAATTAAATAGTGGGTAGTTAGATAATTAGTGAATATACAACTCATTCTTTTTCAACTGTTGTATTTTACCTGCATTCTTAAATATTTTCAGAGTGAGATGCATAAAAAACATTATAAGGATTACCTTCTGGGTACTTGTTGTATATCTATCATTCAAAATACAACAAAGGTCATGTCCTTCATAAATCATAATATTACACCACCACTTGGGATTATTACTGCTTTCTAAGTCCTTAAGAATCAAATTCATTTTCTGATGACTTATAAATAAAAGAATGGTAAGGTTTTGGAAGGTTTTTAATCATACTGTAACTTTAATCAGTTGTAGCTCACAATTGCAAGTATACTATATCACAGAGAATTAAAAATTCTCATTATTCTTATTAATTTTAGTGTTCCAGAGACTACTGAGCTTTATCTGACATGAATAATCCATGTACATATATACCTACCAAAGCAGAACAAGTAACTGGAGATACATATCGATACAGAGATATATATACACACTACTTGGATACACTCTTTGTAAGAATTTATGCATTTTAGAAAGAATGAAATTGTGCCAACAGACACAGAACTGGCTGGACACATTAGCAGAGTTTTATAAATTCTCCTGCTTGGATATCCATCCTAATCTACATTACACTTTGCTGGCAGAAGCAGCTAAATGTGCATGTGCTCTACTGAAACTGTACAGTCTCTAATTGCTTGCCAGCAAAACTTTCTACATGTTTTTTCATGGCAGGATTAATACATCAAGATCCTTAATACCAGTGTGATAATGATTTTAAGTCTAGTTAGTTGGCCTTATTAGGAGCTATAGGCTACAGTTTGACTTAGCCCAATTCTTCTCTTGATAATATAATTGCTTCATGCAGCTAAATACAGTAAGAGCCAACTTAGCTTCACCTGAACAAAGATAACAAAACTTATTCTGCATGATGACACAGCCCAGCAGAGTTTGCAAACACAAACCCGTCACATATTCATAAGCACATGAACAGTAGTACAGCATGATAAAAAACCAACCAAACAAAAACTTAAAAAATTTTCAATATGGAAATATGATTCTCTGTTCTTTGTATTCAACACACTACTTTGGTTTCTTGTCAAGGCTACAAATAGCAGGTGAAGTAGAAAATGAACATGTAAAACACTACATAGTGTTACAGAGGCAAAAATATATAGTATGTATACTGCTGGCATGTTAGTGTTTCTGGATGGTAAATTAACCTAGGATACTCACTAAGAGGAAAGTAGAAAAACACATTAATTCTTACACACATTAATGCACTGTACATTCAAAATTCATCCGTGCAAATTAGGAGGTTTTTAAAAATTGCTTAAGGGAAACCCTTTTAAAAAACTTTTCACTGTCAAATCCAATTGCACTACACCCTGCAAAAACATACATCTATAAATATATGTTAAAAATATTATTAATTTTAAAGAGTTTTATGCAGCCTGCTTGGGTATACGAAACTCTTGAATTGAAGCTGACCAATGCTAGTGTAGAAATTCCTGAATATTATAAGCTAGTGTTTGAAAAGTTAAGTATTAACTCCACGAATTTTGCTTCCATGCTCTTTTTTAAAATCACTGCCATGTTTGGTAAAACAGCTTATGAATCATTAAAGTAGTCCCATGAATTCTGCTCCAATTATTATTTTGCAATTACTCACATGATTCCTTAAATAAAAATTCTGTCCCTTAAGGTCATGCACATAACTCCTAGTCATCTGTGCCCAAGTTTGTTAGCTAGGTAACACAGAAAAGACAATCAAGAAGAAGATTCCCAGCACAAAGGCAAATAAACAAAAGTAAAACCATGTTGGATTCTGCAAGGGACAAAGAACTACAGCAGCATTACAATCCAGTAAGCAGAGAGTGATAAACTTATCAAATAAATTCCATTTTCAAATTTCTGATGATTACTTAATAGTGAGAAACTTGGAAACATTAGGTAGCAGAGTCTTTGTACTTTCATTTTTCATGGCTCAGGAAGAGAAGATAAAACTTAAAATGCAAATGTCTAATTACAGGAGAAATTACTCCTATCTTAATTAAACACAAGTCAAGGTAAAACATAAATACATTTTGGCAGTCTTTCAGATATAAAGATAGACAGACCAGGAAAAAACTAAAGAAATCGAAGTTACATTCAGGGATGAGAATGACTTCAAGGCTCTTACACTTTTAGGAAAGTTTGACTTAAGTGCTGGAGAAGTTAAAGATTCAGGATAAACTAATGTTTCACAGGACTACTTTACTCTTTCAGAACACCTAGAAAATTCTGGCATAGCTAGAAGATGAAAGCCAACCAGTTCAGATGATCAGAGTCACAAAACCAAGACTGTGCTGAAAATTCATCACACACAACAATGACCAAGTCTGAAACTAGATGTTTCTAGAAACTAGAAAGCATCTGAAAGTGGAAAACTGATCTCACATATCCAGCTGTTTAGTCTGTTGAAGATTCACAGAGAAACAGAACTTCAGTTTAGCAATCTTCAGACAAGAAAAAGTACATAAAATCAAAGATCAGAAGTGCTTTATAATTTCCTAAGAGTATCTCAACTCCAAAAGTCCCCTTCCTCCTTGTAGCTCAAAGGAAGAGGATTCTGCTGGGCACCTAAAAAATTCAGAGTCTGACTTCGGGAACTACAATTTTTAGTATGATCAATGCCTGCCACTAATTTCATATTTAGTGAGAGGATTTCAACTCCTCCATGACAGTAAATGAAATAAAGTGAAAAATCTAAATATAAGCTATAAAGCCAAATGTTTACTCTTTTTTCAATGAAGACACTTTAATGAAATTTGACAAATTTGCAACATAACAAGACTAAAATAAAAAAGGTCAGCAAAAGGTTTCATTTCAAAAGCATTCAATTCATTAGCAAAATAAAATTGTCTTCTGCTAAATTAAAATAAAATTAAACAGCTTTGTTTCTGATGAAGAGTCAAAGAAATATTCAAGATCTGTTTAGATTAAAATGATATTCTTCACTTTATTTGATCAAGCTCCCAAAAGAGTAACCAAATATAAACTAAAGATTACACAAAATCATTTAATACAACTTAATATATTAACTAAAGTACAGGAAATTAAAGTTAGGCTGCCCACTGTTTTATTTTGCATTCTATTGCACAGTTCCAACTGTGATTATGCAGTACAGCTTCTGCTGGTATTTAATCTCTTCTTGTTTTGCTCTGTTTTTTTTTACCTTCAGTAGTTTCTGCCTGTGCTATCGTAGAGGTCACTCTTGACTCATTTCCCGTGTGTGAAGTATACTGAAAACATACATTAAAAAGGAGCAACAACACAGACACTGTGTGCACTTAAAATTCTTTCTTGTAAATGTCTGAACTGTCAGAGTTTTTCTCTTTCTTCACCGTAAAATTTGTGGTCAACAAACACCTTTGGTTTGACTATGTAGAACTGAGGCAAAGAAATGATTCCTCAAAAGCAAAAAATAAAGCCAGCATTCTTCTCCAGATTTGCTCTCCAGAGTTGTTCTCATTGTAGCAATTACCAAAGAGAAGACACTCCCTTTCCAATATAATGAAGCGTACCTCTGGGATAAATGAGTAATTGATTCCATAAATATAAAAGGTCTTTAAAACATTTGTTATCATTTTTAGTAGTACTGAGCATTCACTGTTTTGATTAATCTTATACCAACAGGAACTTAAATTTATGTTGCTGTAGCATCAAATGAGATGCTGCGTTTAAACTTAAGGTGAAAAGATCAGCCCGGTCTGGATATCCGCAAACAATTTTCTGTCTTGCCAAGCTGACAAAACAAGTGTCATTTTTTTATTAATGAAGTGCTAAGCAAGCTGTGGAGATGGTGCTTTTGGTCCCTGTCCAGGAGAGAGCTCTCAGCCTGACTCAAGAGGAAGAGTTTCAAAGCGAGGTTTATCAGGCCCACTCTGTTGGAAAAAGACAACTATGAGCTAGACCTCAAGTGTAGGAAGTGAAAAAAATCACACATAAAGCATGAAAAACTAGGAAAAGGCAGCATTTCTATTCTCCTCAATGATGAGGCATTACCTCATGCTATGAAATCCAAAGTACTGTCAAGGTCTTAACATCCTAAAACGCAGTACTTCAGTTTCGTTACATTTCATTACCATTCTGCTTAATATCTCAGAAATAAAATAGAAAATAAAAAATCAAGCAAAACACGATTACGTAAAACAATTCCAATTCTGTTCAGACCAGACAAAGGGGCTGTCAGATGCAGTGCAAACCCAGAGAAAAGCTGGAGAAGACCTGGTAGATCTTTTGTTGTTTTCCCTTCAGAAAGTTAGCACCATGCTAAACATCTAAGTTCCTGCGCTTCACAGAATGTGAGAAGCAGTTTTCTCTAAATATCTGGGGGGGGGGGGTGGGTGGGGGTGGTGTGGGGAAGAGTACTACTTATCTGTATGGCAACTGTAAATTAGCGTGGCAGAATTTTGTAGGCCCTGTCACTTTCCCCAGTATTTAAATTAAGCATACATATACTATCTTATTACTGTACAAAAAAGGGAGATGATTTAAGACAAAACTTGAAGTTTCAAAGTTGCTTCTATTTTATTTTGTTCAAAAAATATTATTTTCTGGTTATTTGGGTGATTTTTTAAAAGTAAAATATGAAAAAACATTGTATAAAATGAATTTAGGAAGAACAGGGACTATGCAAAGACTCACCTTACAGATTCACATCTGAGGACTCAGTTGACTGTGCATAAGAAAACCATAATAGCAATTTACAGGTACACACAGAAAATACTAACATTTACAGATAGATTTTTGCAATGAATCTGCCTACAGATTCAGCTGGGTAACCATAGCAACTAAATGTTTTAGCTTAAATATCTTAAATGCACAGACAACAATTTGAATAATAATGCCATCAGTTAAGGCATTATACTTTTATCAAAGAAATCTGTCCAAAGAAAAATGACAATTAAAATGTTCTTTAAAAATCCACAAAAGCTGCTAGACCATTTCATATGTGCTTCACAGTTTAAAAAATGGGTCATGATTATTTTATTACTTTACATAACCAAAATGCTTTTTGCTAAGCGTTTAAAGCATGGTCAATATTTTTGCCCTTTGAAAAAAATGTATTGCCAATGGTAAATTGCCATGTGAGCAAACACTGCTTTGTTTGTTTGCATTTTTTTATTTCAAGAAAGGACTATGAGCTGGTACAGTAACAATAAAGAAATCAAAGCAAATCCACAGAAGATGAATCCTCTGGACACAACAGAAATCTAAAGAATAGTGTGTGTAGGAATGAAACACTGACTCCTGTAAGACATGGGATGATTTCACAGCCCATTTCTGATCATGTAACTCCTTGTTGCTATTTGACTAGTAATTTAAGCATTGCAGATGAAGGTTACCCTTACTAGTATTTATTTTTATTAAGGCTGTGGGATACAGGAGAAAACATAAAATGATAAATGGGTGAAAGAGAGGAACACGGATGACTAGAAAGATCATCAATATGCAGTGTAAATAGGTTGAATAGTTACAACAAAATAATTTATGGATGCTCCAAGTAGAAAATACGTTGTACGCATACATATTCAGCCATTATTGCTAGCTGGTAATTTGCACGAAGAATTAAGAGATAGCAGATTCATTAAATGTATTTTAAATGGAACCTTGTCTATGAAACATGGTTATGAAATACAGACTTACATCTTCCTCTAAGCCTCACAGGAAAGGAGTTACCAGAAATAAAGCTTTTTTTCAAGATGCTTTTCCACTATGTCAACTTAAAGAAAACTCTGGGATAACTTCTGGAAGGAATAGGGAACAGATTTCCAGAGAGCCTTGTTGCAGAAAAAGGGCAAGGAAGGTGGAGCTTTCTGACATTTCATCTTGAATTTCTGTAAACTTTTCAGAAGAAATAACAGTCACCATGGAAGGTGCAAGCAAAAGGTGACCAGAATCAAATGGCTTTCCCCATGAGATACCAAAACCAGGTTAAGGCCCAAATGGAGAAAGATGAGTGGGAGAAGTAGAACACACTTAAAGAATACTAACCCTCTGAGTCTAAAAGTAGCCAAAGTGGGGAAAAAATACAAATCTTCCCCAAAAGGTGCAAGGATTAAATTACTATCAGCGAATCTCTTAGTGCCTCCCATTTTTTAATTTCAAAATAAAAAGTAGTGAAACTTCAGTGGATAACAGAAATCTAGCCATACAACTCACTGAAAGTCTGATCCACTTAGCTCTCTACCTTTTCCCAAACCTAGTAAGAACATCTCGCACAAAGAAGGAATAAATCTGCTCTGTGCCCATGAACTTGTACAAGCTGTGAGATACAGGAAACAGAGGGCCAGGTGAGTTCTGATACAAATTCTGGCAGTATGGCTCAAAGCCCTAAAAGCTACTCTACACTGACAGAAAACACAGGTCTTCAGAATGATTTTGACCACGTTAATCTGGCACCATCTTGCCTTAACCTTCTAGATACCTTCGAAAGAAGCAGAACTGGACAAAAGATGTTCAACAGGCAATTGACTCACAAATGGGGAATAAAGACCTCAGGGCTAGACAAGTTCTGAAAGGGCAAACTGCTATTTCTATTGTTTTTTCAATGCAAAAAAAGTTGACCATGGATTTGAAATCCCCAGTCCCATTAAGTTAATCTTTATAATGTCCTCTCAGATTTCCCATTTACAGGAGTCTGGCATATGGAGTATCATAAGTAACCTTCACCACCTAAGCCCAGCTTAGATAAAAATGCTCTCTACTACTGTAGCATCCTGAGCGTTCAGGTGCCTAAAAATAACTGCAGAGAAGGTACTATACACATATTCACGGCGAGCCCCAGACAACTGAAGACAAAGGGATGTAAGATCTGTAAAGAACCTGGTATTATTCTAGAGAGGTATGTTCATTGGCAAACTGTCAGGTAAGGATAAAAAAACCTAATTGTTGTACCCATTTATCATTAGAAGCACAAATATCTGAAGTCTCTGAACAGCAAAGACTTTCAGGAAAAGGAAGTTGTACTGGTGTGCTTCTGGTCCATGATGTAAGCCAGGAAAATCTCTTTATGGAAAGGAGTGTCTTCAGGATCAAGAGACATGAAATAATCCCCCCTGCTGAAGTGAAGGAATTATCACCGCTGATGTTATCATCTTAAAATCATATTAGTGATTAAATATCTTCAGCTTCTTAAAGTTAAAGACATGTCTCTATCCTCCACACCTATTAGGACTAGCTCTGTAAAATCTGGACCCTCCGCTCCAAGATGAAAGGCTCTGTAAACGATAAAGGTAAATGAACGTCTCTCAATAAAGCCTCGTCTCCTGGCAAGGGCTTTGGAAAAGAGGTGGGGAAGAAGGCTTGAGGAATAGGCTAGGAAGAGTGATTGCTGTAACCATGGTGTTCAACACTATGCTGTTTAAGACGACATGGATTCAGATCAACTGTCAACAGCCTGAATCCAAAGAAAGAGTACACAAAAGAAACAGATTTAGAAGGAAGGACTCATGTCTCTTACCACTCCTTGAAAAGTACTGGAATGACTACTATAAGGAGTGAAGAAATGTGTGCAAAGTTAAGTTTTGAGGCTAATTAGTCAAGATATTCAGAAACAGGAGCAAAAGTTGTGGCATTTAAGATCTGTAATTTGGCTTCCGCCAAAATGCTGTTGTGAAGCTTCCTAGTTATGTCAGTGTGGGCACAGAGTCTCTAAGAGATTGAAGTACTTGTCCAGTGTTTGCTCAGAGACAGTCTTCCTCCAATGGACAATCTTCAATTGCAGCTTGCAGTTCATGGGCCAAACAGTCTTCTTCAGAAAGTAAGACACAACGTGCTATGTTATCTAGCCTCTTGCAACTCGAAAGAAAAAAAATTAAGTCAGAAAAAAGGGACTTTATTTATCTTAATCTTCCAAAGCATGAAATCCATCTAATATTAGATATTGGTCTTAGAATAGCAGAGCCTGGTAATCTGCTATGCTTATTTGAAGGTTTGGGGAAAAAAAACCAAAAGACATTTTTTTCACCCTCTACAACCAAATGTTTAAAGCCCTTGCCAAAAGAAGCAGAGTGAGACTGTTCAAAATGTGCCAGAACCACAGCAATAAAAACAGGAGACAGTGGAGGGTGAGTAAAAAGGAAAATCCAAACCACCTGCTGATACTTGGTAGCATCTGTCACTGTACAAGAAGTGGGAGCACATGAAGGCAATGCTTGCCAAAGCACTTGAGCTGGGATCAATATGGCATCATCCATCGACCTGGTTGTCTAGCATAGACCCTACAGAATATCAATCATGCACAGAACAAAATTTTGGGAAACGTTTACAGACAACTGTAGAGTACTCAACTGTTCTCTGTAGTAATGCTTAAAGGTTTTGTAGAGGTCGATATAAATGTTCATCCCAAATGAAAAGCAGAAGCAGCTCTCATTCATGATGCCCCTAAGATGTTCAAGAACAAGGGGTTGTTTGCACTTTTGCCCTTCATGTAGGTAGGGGATTTGGTAGTGTCCTGAGGTGACATCTTTGGGGAGAAGATGAGGGGGTGCTGTGGAGGTGCAAGTTCCTTCTTGTCATCAGCTGAGCCTACTTACTGGAGAATGACATGTGGGAGACTTGATCATCCCAAGAGCTGATGCCTTTCCTGTAATGACATTTCTCAGGTCAGAGTCTAAAGACAAAAGATAAATCCTCCTCCCTAGAGGAGGGTGGAAATTGAACAAGAGGTAATAATCCTGTAAGCCCAGGGTGTTTTCAAGGTTACTGAAAAGCTCCTCAGTCTTGTCTTCTGGTCTTTATGAGTAAAAATTTAAGGCTGATTCACCCCTCTTAGAGGGAGATCAGTAAACAATGATTTGGTGCAAGCATGGATACAGTCCAGAAATACCAGTCACTATTTCCTACAACCTCTATAAAGACAATAGACAAAAGCTGTATCAGTAGAAACTCTAGTGAAGCTCTAGCCTCAAATTAAGGGAAGCAGTGAGTTGGGGCAGACCCTGAAATATCACAAAGGTGACCATGAAATCTGGTGACAAGAGCACCAAGAAAAAGCTCAGAACGTTACGACCATTTTGTGATTGTGCAGACATGCTCTGTTTTTCCTGCAGCTATAGCAAATGTTCCCTCCTTACTGCCAGAACAGGCAGCACAATCAGAAAACATGCATCTCAAGTACCCTCTCTGTATATGAGGAATCAAAGCATCAGGCAGAATATCTATGGTTTTTCTCTTCATTATAAATGGACCTAGAGTGAGACCTGGATTTTTTCTCCCTGGATGATGGTGGAAATTTGATCTCTTGAATCTGAGGCTCAGAAAGAGGGTCAAAGATAAATTTTTAATATTTTCTTGGGAATAACTTTCTCAATCTGTACTTGAAGTCTCAGTACACAGAACACTTGGATGGAATAAAAACTTCACCCAGACAAAACAGGAAGTCGATACTTTCATCTCAGAGAGCATAAAGCCAAAAATTTTGTTGAAGAATTCCTAGGTGTGGAAGCTATGCTGTCCCATCACAATCAAAATTTGAGCTCGTAACAAAAAAGGATGTTTAAATAACTTGAAAATATTTTTAAATTACAGACAATCAAATAGAGTAGGGTATGAAGTAAAGTATAATAGAAGGTCCAGATGATCTTCAGTAAAGAGCAGTTAATCATGAAGAACTATGCTGCAGACACACATGGAAATGAACGCTAGGTGACAGGCTGTACTCCATTGCTTATACCATGCCCATAAGTCCAACAGGTTGACTAGGCAAACAAGTTTCTAGTTCAAAAGATTGTACAGCGGTACACTCCAAATATGCAGAAAAGCACTTGATGGTAAATATGGGATGGGAATGCATGAATGCAGAATTCATTCATTCACCTTAATTTATGCTTTTTGATTTCTTCAAAATGTAATCCCACACCAATTACTTAGAATTCTTAAAGAGGTGAACAGAAAGACTTCAAGGATAATAATTTTTATATACACACATACAGAGATAGATCACATATATTATTATACTATTATATATTACACAAACATACATATATAAAGGACCACATTCAGCTTCAGGAATACTTCTGGATGAAAAGTCCAGTTGCATAAAACTTTTAAGTGCTAGCATAATTTCCAAAAACTGTATTCTCATACCTTTGCATAAGCAGTAGTTTTGATAAACCACTGTTTGAGGTATTTCTGTTCCACTTTTGCTCCTGAACGCCATGAGCAACCATTGTCATCCACCTGTTCATTAGCTAGAACAGTCTGATCCACTGGATCCCAATTAACCAAGGCCTAAAAAATTGCAGGAAGAAAAAATATTTTCAGCAGCTATTTCAAAACCAGAATCTTACTTTTCAGAGACCAAAAGAATTATCCAGAAACTTTCCTTGGGCCCCTGAGTTTTCTACATTTTTATAACATCCATTTGAATCAGTGACATGGACTCAACTGAAGATGTTTTGAATATTCATCTTCTCAGAACTCTCAGAACTCAAAAAACCCAAGAATGCAGTTGGCAGCGTTTGCTGATTGATCATGCTAGCAGGATAGGCTGACACTTGAATATTAAATAGGTAAATGTTCCAGTTGACTATACTGCAAACTACATAGTCTGATGCTTAAAAGCTGGCCATCACTAATCCAAAAGCATTGAGTCAGACTGAGGGGGATGAATAATCGAGGATCTCCAACTTGAGAGGACAGAATCACAAAGAAGTGTTATAGTGGTCAACTATATTTCAAGTGAAAGAGTTGATATTTTCTGCAAATAACTTCTGTCAACTGTGTGAATTACTTTTGGAATCATCCTTCCTTATCAATACAAGTACATTAAAGAAAATTTAAAGCAAAATAAATGTTGGTGTTCAACTCTACAAACCTTGTTTTTTGAGGGCTAACTGAAATACCAGGCACAACATACTGGGGAGGGACCAAAAATCAAACTCACCCCAAACAGTGCTGAACAATTTAGCCCATCATTTATCATAAAGGATCTAAGACCACAAAAGAATCCTAATGGTCAGTCCAGAAGTGGTATTCAATGCTAGACATTAACTTGAAAAAATGAACAGAAAGAAAAAGAAAATAATCAAAGTGATAAAGAAGAGTAATCCATTATTTTGAGTGTTATTCAGTATTTGAGCTAAATCAATGTTAAATCAGCCTGACTGAAAAACAGTAGCTGCAGCTCCATAGGGTTCTAATACATTAAACATTATTTGAAAATTTCAAATGCATTCTTTGGGTATGGGGAGGACTTAGTATTTCAATCTAAAAACTGATCACTGTCCTCATATTACTCACTTTACAGTTTATTTATCACTGATCACCTTCTGAAATGCCCCAGTTTGCAAACAACTGATATTGCTTAGTTTTAAATATGCTACATATTCTGAGAAATAGTAAATATCACAACCATTTTACAAATCTTATAGCGAGGAGGACAGCAGAAAGACAGATGCATGGATCCTCTTCCTTAGGAATACTGTTGCTGGTTTTGTTATCAGTGTGTGTGTGTGGGGTGTGTGCGCGCGTGCACGCATTTGCGCACAAAGTCTCATTACCTACATCGATTTATACAAAATTTATTATAATGAAATGAATGAAGGTCGTTCTTTGATAAAAACAAACTCACTTTCAAATGAAGCTTGTGTGAATTCAGTATATCACTGGAATTTAATCTTCTTACAGTTTGCCTACCTTTTATCCGTTACCTACCAATAACACCACACTGTTTTTTATAAAAGGCTTCTGAAAATCCATTGGGAAATTAAAAGCAATCAATAAATTCCACTATTACAGATCTATTTTCTAGACTTTCAGAACACACAACTTCTTCAGTAATGATACAACACATTATGAAGTTGGCTCTGAAGTAATGATCTTTAATTTATAAGTTCTGGAAAAAAACTCACACCACTACAAAGTTAAAATAACAGCTAAAAAGAGATAAATCAGATAATATTAAGTAGTAATAGCATGCCAGTTGTATAAAGCAGTACTAGCATATGTTTGTATTAAATTGGCTATAACTCAAAGTTGAGAAAAAATAGTGTTTCTGTTTTGATGACATTGGATCAAATTTATGATGAAAATTTTAGAATGTATCTGAACTGATCTATATGAGTAGCCAGAATGAAATTGTAAGACAGAAGACTTCATGCTGTGCAAAAGTACTGCCTAACAGGTAGGTCATATATTGCAGGTAGGCTGAAGGCATGGGGTAAATATATACTTTAAGTATATATGACTGTTTGAAGGGACCCAGGGTTATGGGCTATCTCTGCCATCTGTTTCCTGCCAAAAAGCAACTGGTTTATATCCACCAGAAATTACATCCCCTACAGACTGACAAAGGCTGATTTAAGTCCTCAAACTGATCCTTGACTCTTAAGAGGGAAGCAGATCCAATCACTGGTACCCAAGCACCTCCAGGATCCCACAGTACTGGGAGCCTGCATGCAATATTTGTTTTGTATTATCATCACTACTTTTAACAAAGCAGCAAGCCTTCTGCTTTTCAGATTCAGCTGGGATCACTTGTCAAGCAAACAAATTTACAGATAAAATTAAGTTTGTTATGACAAAGCTAGAGGCTTAATTTTTTATTACAAACACAGAAAATAATTACAGAAAAAAAAAAAAGAATACCCTCCCCCAAACCCAGCATGTTAGGACATAGCAAATACCGAATCTTTTTGCTGGTTGTCATTTAAGATCTCTGAATACATCTTGCCTATGGAAATTGGAGAAGTAGCTCAGTAACGCCCTGCCATTCCAAATGCTACCTTTCACCATCAGCCTCTTTCTCTGGGTTCAGAGAATAATTAGAGTACCTCCCTAATTATATCCTATGGAGTTACCTGGTTTCTATAGAATACAAATGAAACGTTGAAGCATATTTAAGAAATCTTAAGTTTCCATTTTAAGTTAGAAACATTCACTAAATTGCGGCTTTATTCAGGTGCAGCTGTTCCGGTATTTTGGAACTGTGTTGCCTTGGCTGTACAGACAGTTCTTTTCAATGCTCATTTAACATCTTTGTTTCACGACTCCTGCTTAAGAAGTGTCCTGGTTTCAGCTGGGAAAGAGTTAATTTTCTTCCTAGTAGCTGGCATAGTGCTGTGTTTTGGATTTAGGATGAGAAGAATGTTGATAACACACTGATGTTTTAGTTGTTGCTAAGTAGTGCTTACACTAGTCAAGGACTTTTTCAGCTTCCCATGCTCTGCCAGCTGCACAAGAAGCTGGGAGGGGGCACAGCCAGGACAGCTAGTCCAAGCTGGCCAAAGGGATATTCCATACCATGCGGCATCACGCTCAGCATATAAACTGGGGGGAGTTGGCTGGGGAGGCAGCAATCGCTGCTTGGGGACTGGCTGGGCACCAGTCAGCAGGTGGTGAGCGGTTGCATCACTTGTTTTTCCTGGGCTTTGTTTCTCCCTCTTGTTGTTCTTATTTTCATTACAATTTTATTATTATTACTATATTTCAATTATTAAACTGTTCTTATCTCAACCCACAAGTTTTCTTACTTTTGACCTTCCGACACTCTCCCCTATCCCACCGGGGGGGAAGGTGAGCAAGCGGCTGTGTGGTGCTTGGTTAGCAACTGGGGCTAAACCACAACAAGAAGTTAACTGAACTCTTCCCTTTCCAGATAGCCTGGTATATATTATTACAAAATATTATTAGGTCAATATTTTCTTAATGTACTCGAACAGAAAACCAGCTGTGATAGTCTTATAGTATCTAATATTTCTGTAATATTTTAGAGCTCACAAATAGGGTCCAGGAATTGGACAGTTAGGCACATAATGACCAACTATCCTATCTAATCCTACCAGTTCTAAGACTGCATCACAGTAATGTTACACAGTTAAATAATCTTGCTGCTGAAGAGACTCCTCATGATCACATTATCTTACATGTTTTCATGAGAGGGAAGTTAAGACCTACAAAATTTTGTATTAAAGCCATGAAATAAACTAATAGTAACTAATATATTCTGATCCTGCACTTCAATGTAAATCACTGACAATAAATGTTTCTGATTTGACTTGCTACAATACCCATTCATGTTAGTTAGTTACATATAAAATTTACTTATATATAAAATGCAGTTATATATAAAATTCATTATATTTTGCAGTGATTTAAAATCAATATAGTACAATAAATACCTATCCACTTAATTAATGTGAATGGACGATCCAGGAATGTGCCAGTGACGAGTGACTTGAGTTAGTGCACCTGCAGAGTATTAAAGGTCAAAGTTTGTACCTACCTCTTTTTGATACACTATTCCAGCTTCAAAAAGCTTAAGAAAGAGATATTGTGTCCATTTGTAGTACTCTGGTAAGCAAGTGGTTACTTCCTGCAGAAATTAAATAAAATAAAAATTCCTGAAGCTATTCTTAGTATTTTCTTATGGCATTTTAACTTAAACACTTAACTCAGGAGTTATAATACGTGCCACAGGGAAAACATAAATGCAATTTTGGGTGATGTTTGTAACGAGTGATATTCACCTGTACACAAAACCAGAGAACATGGGCTTTGTGTGGGTTTGATGTGCAAAGAAAAATTCCCCTGTTAACATGGAATGTAAGAACCCTGTAAAATCAATGCTGACAGATATAAGAACAGAAGATTAATGGAAATGACTACAGCTGCCTGACCAGGGAAACAGCAAAACTAGAAGAAAGTAGAACTCTATCAAAGAAGTCATCTTAGCCACGCTGCCTTTTCCTCTGTTGCTCAGCAATGAAAAGCAGGAACAGAGACTGTCGACTGTTCCGAGGCAGCTGGGAGCTGGCTGCAGAGAAGCAAGCAGCCTGGAGGAGATCCAGAAGGACAGCAGAACGGCACTGAGGAACCGAGGCTGCTGACAGATAGAGCGTGTGGGGCAGACAGGAAGGAACATGGGGTAAGACTCTAAACTTCAAGATGAAAGACTTGCAAAGGGTATCTCACAATCCAAGGTCAAATAAGCGACCATTTTAAAAGGCAAGCCAGCTCAAGGTAGGAGAATGCTCTGGGTTAACGTGTGGAGAAAAAGATGAGTTGTGAAAGAAGTCACAAATGAGGGGGATTGTTAAGAGGGAAATAAAGACAGATAAAAATAAAAGACAACGTAAGAAGAAGGAATGGGAGTTAAAGAGAACAGCAGCCAACAATATAATGGATACCTTTCTTTAAACTTGCAAATATTTTATAAGTTTTTAGTGAACTCCACTAATTAAAAAACAACCTACTCATCACCTGCTAACAAAGTTCCATATTCTTAAAAAAAACCAAACTGCATGTCAAATAAACATCTCAAAATGTAAAGATGACTGACTACAGGATTACACGATTACCATGACTCCCAATTTTCTCTACACACACACAGTGTTTTATGGGCACAATGGATACACATACACGTTCACCCACATATTTTAAAGTTTGGCCAAAGCGAAAACAACTGTGTAACACAGTATTTAAGCTCTAATTACATCATAAATATGTAATAATAAACAGATCACATTACCCTCCTCAACAGCTTTCCCGTTTAACTTGCACTTGTTTAAAGGACAAATGTTTCTACAAACGTACTGTTTGACCACATTTGTACTTATTGAAGTGGAAGATGACTCCTATGCTGAACTTCAAATCAACAGGAACTTCTCTGGCTTTTAGAGTGTTACAGGGTTGACAGCAAGCCACTGATAAAATTTATTCCGTTTGCAAATAGTTATCAACTACCTGAAATAGTTCTGAATGTGAAATATCTTTCACCCAGGCTTTCCTATCATCTAAGCCTCCCACTACACACGACATCAGCAATATCATCTGCTACTCAAATGACATCTGAAACACTCTAGCATAAAAATTTTATTCTTTTTCTACAACTTTATATTCCAGTGCTGAAATGTTGCTTTGAACAATTAATATGACCTTTGAATAGATATGCCTCAGAAGTGTGTATAAGAGGCTTTCAAGACCAGAAAGAGACATTTAATGGCAAGTTTTCAGCACAGCATGTGAAGACTTAGTCATGAAAAACAGCTGCTTGATTAAATCCCTGTGCTCTGCACTGAAAAAACACTTGATAAAAGTCCGACTTCCATCTTTACAACTACATACTCTCCAGTTAATCTTTTTTTTTTTCCCTTGCTTCTCCACACAGTGGAGTTGTTCTGCCAGTGTGATGCCACTACAGGCAACAGAGCTTCATCACTGTAGTATCAGAGACACAAAAAAAAGAGAGACAATCCCTTTTGGTACAATATAAAATTATGTGAGCAACAGGCAAACAGGTAAGCCAACTGCAGTGAGTTGTCAAAGAAAAACTAGTAAAATGGGCTGAGATTTGTCCTTTTGGTCCTGAATGGCAGATGTGTCAACTGCAACAGAGATGTCATTTCACAGTCTGAACAGGCACGTTTAGGACGCGGTACAGGCTAACTCCTGGGAACAGATTCTCATGTCCATGCTCTCTCATGAGTTGTAAATTGACATTTTTTAGAAAGAAATGCAGCAGACTGTTATCACTGAAGAAAACCTGTTGTGTGGTCACTGAGCTCCAAAAAGATCACCCAAGCTCATCATTTAACTTTACAACCATGAAGGCATGACATAACATTTGACGTTAACAAAAAAAAGAGAAATTACATCACTACCAAGTGAAATGAGCTGCTGATGACAAGCCAGCAACCTCCTGTCTATCTCAAAATGTGTTTTGTTTTTTTCCTACTGTTTAGCACATTAAGACTTACAGTGAAAAATAATTTTCCATGTATGCCAGTTACTGATCTTGATTAAATAAATGAAGTCTGGTAAAAGGTTTCCATTAGGCTGCTATCATGCTTAAATTAAGGTGAACGTTAACGTTTCTATTTATACTTTATGAGCATGGCAAAGATTTGCAATGCATTAACAGAACTGACTTAAATCAGAAATACAGAAAACCGTTTATAAAAGGATTTGCAAAATAGCACGATGGAGCCCTTCCACCCTGCCAAAAAACGTAACTTTCTGCTTCTCATTTGTGAGCCAAGCACTAGTGTAAGAGCATACATACAGAACCCCATATCATAAAGCAGCTCAGTGAATATATATATAAGCAGGGTATTAGCATATTTTCTCCAAAGATAAAATATATATTAAAAATCAGAACCCTTTTTACAAATATGAAATATGCTGCTCAGCTGTCCACTGCATGTTCTCTTCAGCGCTCTGTGACAGATTTAGTGACAACCCATCACCCCAGCATTTCAGAAGGTACCATGAAATGGGGGGGACAGCATCTCTGTCTTGCCCCAACCATTTTCCCTTTCCCTTTTGTCAGCTTGCTAGTTAAAAAAAGTATCTGATACTGTCACCAAAATGTGTCTTGATCATGGGTTGCTGCTACTGCTCCTTATTCCTACAGGAAGGACACTCAGTCATTAAAACAAATAATTACAATTAAAACAAACCATCTTTAAAAGTGGTATGCTTTTAGAAATAACAGGTATTGCCAAGGTATATAAGAGAAAGATCCCTACCCTTACCAAAAACTACCTTGCTTAATCCCTTTATCGCAGCACAGCAATCTGTTCCTTGCAAACAGCATGAGGGGTTAGTATCTTATTTATTTTTGCAACTAAATTCTCAGTTAGAGACTAAATACAGTATTACAATTTAGATTTGACAGCAGTGCGACTTAGGAAACAACCAGCTCATGTTAAGGTTAAAGGGCCAATCATTATTAAAAAATGTGATAAAAAACCTCCAGCTACCAAAAAATAAGGGAAAACCAACAGTAAGGAATCCTGGATAAACAAAAAAACCCCAAACTGGATGGAAGATTTTGGTCATTAATAAAAGAAAAACTAATTTTCAAATGCCTTGTTTTACAATTCATCATTTGTCCTAAATCAGTTCCATTCTTAAAACTTTCTGTTATGTAGCTCTGGACCTAAAACTGTTTTTTGTTTGTTTGTTTTTTAAGAAGGTTACATCTTCAAGCTACGTTCATGGCTATTTTTTTAAAATAAAAATAACATTTACAGGCTGCAAAAAAGTGTTTGTTTGTTGTAAGATCCACCAGACTTTGTGAATAACATATAACTAGACTAGAGAGAAGTAATATCCTAGTTCATTACGAATAATTTTATTCCTAGCACAGTCTTATGCTACTCTGAAGACAGCCATATTGCACTTGATACTTATTAAAAAGGGGATAAGGAGAAAAAGTCTGAATGGATTTTTTCAAAATCTATTTGGGAAGATTAAACAGTCTTTAATCTATTATTTGCCTATTTTGGTATTAAAGGGCATGTACCACCTTATCTGGAAGTATAATTATTTGATTTTCAGAGGTTTAGAGCTAGACCAAACTACATTTCTAAATTGATTTGCATATTTGTATTTCAAAGGCCCTTAGTTTCATGCTTTATTAGCTACAAATACAAATGTCATGCAGTGCCTGCATTTTAGAGCATAAATATCTTTCCTGCAAAAAAGTAGCCTTGTATCAATGGTTTCCTTTTTTATTTAATTACCAGTAGGGTGACTGATTATCAGTGATATGTGGATAAAAAAGAAAATTTAATAGGCAATGCTCTATCTACTGTTACAGTGTTATGCATGCTCAGGCAGTGCACAGGAATGACAACTTCAAAACTAAACAGAAAAATATCTGCACAAAGAAAATGTACCAAAGATTTCATCTTTTCTAATGTACAGAGCAGAAGGGGAAGATTACTCTTATGCAAAAAATTATGTCACTTGGCATGCATGAATTGAAAAGACTAAAAAATGTTGGCAGTACGAGCTACCTTCGGGAAGAAAGTTACAGATTGCTAATACGGTGGTGAACTGATGGCTTACTGGGAACATGCATTCAGTGTGTCAGCACTCCTGAGCAAAAGAAAGGAAAAATGTTATACACTGTCCATCTCTTGTTGCCAATGATATGAATCTTTGAAAATGATATTGCTTAATTCCCCTGAAAATCATGTTTAAAAGAAGTGGCAGGCAGTTTGCTATGCTGTCTGGGATGGTATTTTGGAGAAATCTGCTCACTAGGAATGCCCAAATTATTGTTATCTTAAAAACAAAACATAACCACAATGTTTTTTATTTTCCAGGTGTTTTTAATGTCTCTCAAAGACATTTCTTCCATCCTCAAACTGCAGCTTTTCAACCCTGGATCTGACAAACATGAATGCTCAGAATAGAAATGTTTTCTCTCTTATTTATTATTTTTTAAAAATCTCTCCCCAAAATCACACCATTTTCAGAGTGATTTAAAAATATAACATTTATTACTTGAGGCACTTAAAATACATGTTTCAGGGAAAAAATATCAGAGGCACTTAAAATACATGTTTCAGGGAAAAAATATCAGATCACTATTAGTATTCAAAAGTACTCTAAAGCAAAGTACTTACAGAGCTATTTTATGCGTTTAATTACATTTTTAGTTTGCTTACATTTTGTTTAGGAGAATAATTTTCAAGTGCCTTTGTAACCTGGCTTTCTGAAATAATCTAATTAGTTTTTAATAATGCCTTATTTGTGGTGCCTTACTGGTTAAGTAATTTCACTGACTGCCAGAACATATTTTGCATTTTGATTTGTAAGACAGAGAGAACAATGAAAAAAATCCAGACAAATAAAAGGAAACTTCTAGTATCCCAGGTGCACTGGGATTTGTTCATAATAATTTTACCAAGCAATAAAACTACAACTAGTCTTCACATTCCTGGACAGGACTTTCTTGAACACCCGACATGACTTTATAAGCAGCCAGCTTCTTCAGCACAGCTACATGCACAAGGTATTCAAAATGTATTTTTTATTATTTTCCCACTTTTTTTTCCCCCTTAACATTTGTAAAATGGTAAAATTTACTTAAGTTTCCTTCACGTCATCTAGGCATATAGTCTAAGCTGGCCACAGAGGACAGAGACAGTTAACATAAAAGGTTCACACTTTAAAAAGGCAATTCACCACACTAAAATAGGGATCTGAGGCAGGGGAATGGGTTCCCTCCAGCATATATTTGCTAGGTACTATGCTCTAGCACAATGAAGGAGCACATTTAAGCAACACCAATGAAATTAAATTAAAATCAAACTCCTGTTTTGTACAATAGTCTTGGCCAATTAGACTAACTTATATAACAAGTGTTTTTCTTGCATTTTTCATAGGAGTCACTAACGCTAGTGGGTTTGTTTGCGTTGTCACAGTATTTTGGAAGCCACTCATATCCATACAAATACAGGATAACAACAAAAAAATACTCCTTACCTCAAAGAGCTCACTTTTAAGATAAGCACCTGCACAGTGCAGTGCAGTGCTGTGCAAAGATGCTTCAGTTAGCCCAGGAGCAGTGCAGCTGAGGCAGTAAGATGCTCTGCCCAGCCTAATTAGCCTTGCAGAGAAGCAGGCTTTATCAGCCTGGAAAATACACTCTGCCACAGCTTAGCTGTTCTGCTTCCAGAGGTAGTTCTTTCATGGCTAGCTCAAATATCCGTGCATTCGGAGATCATGCAGTACAGATGTATTTTGGGCGTCATACATTTTTTGCAATGAATAAACACATCTATTTTTAATGGTTATCATTCAGGTCACTCTTACTTCAGATAGTAAGGCAGGCTTTCTAGGTAAAATAAAACTTAACTAATAAGCTAAGGAGTGAAAACTCCAAAATTCATTGTGTTTCAAGGAACACTTTTTAGCTGTTTTAAAAACTTACCTTTCAAAACCACAAACTATGTGTCCCTAAAGCATTCTAAATTATTTTAATTACACAACTGTTCAAGTTAGCTTAGTTGTACAGCATCGAAGCCCTTTCCACAAGTATTCAGAAACTTCTGAAAGTTTGTTAACCAAAACATGGTTTACTAGAAAAGTGAAGGTAACCCTCAAACAACAGGCATAGAGATGAGAAAATACCTTCGCGTGTGTACTTATACTTCCTGACATGGTTTTCAGTACTGCCAGTTCTCCATCCCTTCTTCAGAATGGAAGGGTTAAACAAAAGTCAATAGACAGAAGTGAATTTTCTCAATTTTCTTGAAAGGCACTCTGCAACATTCAGCTCTGTTGTGTTCCATAATACAGCCTACACATATGATTTCACTGTTTTAAAGTATTGCCTAATTATACATACAGAAAATCTCTGAGATACTAACAGTTTTAAATATAAGAAAATAATTGTCAAGAATATGTGCAGTAAACCTTCCACAACAAACCTTTTATTTTCAGAGCAACTTTTTGCCTATCAAGAAAACAAAAATCTTACTGAAAAGGCTTATACTGAAAATTTTGCCATATATATGACACAATGAAATATGGTTTTTAGATGTAAGACATACAAATAAACAACTTCACCTTCAAGATTAAAGAAAACAGATGGCAGGTCTCAGACTGCCAGAAAACAAATCCTTTTCCTTTCAGATCTACAATACTGCTATAAAAATCCAAGATTAGCATCTCCATCACTCTATTCAGAATCATATTAAGGTGATAAGCAACAGTTATTGCTGAGAATATAAAGGTAGTGACTGACTTTGATTCACTGGTAAATGCAATAACCTTGCAATTGCTTCAAAAATTAATTTCTTTTTTAGCTTGAAGATGACATTAGCTTTTGTCTGATCACATTGGCAAGGTTTTTAAGGCGAACACCTGATTCTCAAGCATTAGTGTTTTACATAAAACTTTCTATTTTCCAAAACGGTCACCATATGAACACCTACAAAAATGCAGACATATGCTTCAAATTTAGAATAACATACCAAACCACCATTTCAAGTTAGTAGCTTTAAACCCTTGAGTACATTATAAAAACATACACATTGAAAAAGCACTCCTCAAAACATATATACCTTAACACAAAAGCATGCTGCTTCATAAATATCTATTTAGACTATTGCCTAACTTCTAACACAAAGTTGCTACTTTGAAAGAGCCAGAAAAGCAGAGAAAACAATTGAAAAGCAAAACTGAAATTGCTTTAAAGAAAAGATTTTCCTAAACCTCGAGATTATCAGATGATGCCAGTATGTCAAAAGTAAGAGAAGTTTGATAAGAAGCTTGAGAAGCTCGATTTCCCACTTTTTTCAAGTGTAATCTTACAGTTTAACAACTTAAAATGGTCATTTTCAGAGACTTCTATATTTTCATAAATAAAATTCCATGTTTTTCAATGCTCCATCATACAATAAAGCAGCATCCCTTAAAAAAGAAAATCTTACCCTTTCCCATGTAAAAGACAGACCTAGTGCATCAAACTGTTCCCTCATGTGTTGAATATTACTGCAAAATAATAATAATAAAAAAATTATTAACTTCAAAATATTTCTATCATGAGATCATATTTAAAATCAGGTGCTTATAAAGTTCTGAGAAATCAAAAGCACTAACCTCTAAACACTCTTAACTCACTAACAGTGAAACTCAAGGAACTGTCAGAGCACTCATCTTACATAATAATTTTAAAAGTTCCTAGTGTATTCTGGTTCAATTTCAATGGCTGTGTGTACAAGACAATGATTTTTCTTCTCTTGATTTGAGCACAACTGAAAAGCAAATATGGCACTGCAGTTTGAGGGAAATGTTCCTGAAGCATAAATTCTCATTATTTTTAATTATCTTTACTGCAGCTGAGGCAAAGGGCACTCTGAAGTCTTCACAATGCACTAGGATATACTCCCACAATCAGCTTAATCCTGCTCTATTCTGGTAGTGCTATCCTGGTTGTCTTTTGCTTTGGCTCTGGTAATTGTGTGGCTATAGGATGAACTGAATCAGCTTACCCATTCAACTGAAGACTTGTCCTACAAAAAGTTCTCCAAAATGCCCCCCACCAGTCTTCTCGCTCCCCTCTGATCGTCAGGCTGATCACACCAATACTGTGGCCCCAAAATCAGCTGAGACAACACAAAGGAGGTGGTGGGAACATATATCCTGAGAGGTGACAAGGAACCCCTAAACTTCTGGTGGCAGCACAGCCATAGATAAACGTAAGTCAACTGCGAAACTGTAGAGCTAGACATTGCCCCAGATGGATTATATTCAAAGTGTAAAATAAGATACATCAGAATATACAGTGAAGCTTTAGTTTGAAAATGTACTAAATACAGTTTACTAAAATACTCACAACTACACTATATTAACTAGTGACCCGGTGTGAATTCATTCAGGAAATTCTTTTACGGACTCACAGCTTCCACTGGGAGAAACCATACTTTCAGTAGTACTGCTTACATTAAAGTCCCAATCAAAATGAACTGTACCAATAAAAAAATTTCAAATTCAAGTGTATTTTCACAAAGCTTCTGCCACTATACTAACTCTTACTAACAAACATTTCTGTGTGTTTTGTATAAGTAACTCTGTTTTCAATTTGGTTTATGTTTTTTTTCCTAACTTTGAGAATATAAGAAGTAATAGTCAATCGGAGCTCATTTTAAATCACCTCTTCAGAAAATTATGATGGTCGGAAATTTGGTTATTCACTCCTGAACCGAGTAAGTTGAAATGCTTACAGTGTGCCCCCTTTTACATGGGTGGCTGGCTCTGCTCCAGGGATGACTAAAACACATCAGGTTGCTATCACACCATCACAGCTTCACATTCAGTTCAGTCACCCCTGCTGCAGGCACGAGAAACATTCAGGACAGGGACAGTGGACAAAACAGGAGACAGAGATTACTTCAGTGGTCAGAATTTAAACTGCTGGTATGATGAACCAACTCCCTTTCTTAGCGTAATCAAAAAAATTGGTTACCGTACATAATTTTCCTATTTGGTTGTTATTATAATCAGTCTCAACGATGATGTGCTGACTTGTCTCAGTTTGTTGTTATAATATTATTATTTAACTCTTAAAACTAGACAATCACTCTTTTCAGTACTAAGGAAATTTTCAAAGCAAAATTTTCTTCCAGTATAAAACATTTTCTATTTGTAACTACTAGCTGAACTGCTTTAAGTGTATGGAACAACATGCACCTATTTAAGAAAAGAGAAAAATAGAAGAGCACAGAAAGTAGCAGAAGAGAATCACATTAGGCTGTGCCCTGCCGCATGCGTTTCGATGCGACCGAGACAAACAGCTCGGATGAGACGGGCTGAGCTGATACGGCACTTTGCTATTGCAGCCTCTCCGCCCCACATGCTCACTGCTTTCCTACTGAGCCAGTTCAGCTCAGCTGGCAGAACGGCTTGCTTCTGAGTGAGCAAGCTGAGTCAGTTCAACAAGATGTCCTACCAGTGCCAAAGCTAGTACAATAGGTGAGGAGGGACCACGTAGTAGAGAGGACGGGAAACCACTGACCCTTTTGTAGTCACAAGTACTTAATGTCAGCCTTGTTGTCTCAAAACTACAACCTTCACCTCTTTGTGCCTCATTTGTCGTGTAGGTAAGGATCACGGTAACCCTCCAGCTGGTGAAGATGGATATCAAGATAATCGTGTTAAAAATGAGGCACTCAGGTAAAACAGATACGTAGATTTGTTTTACAGCTGAGCTTCAGTAGGCTTATTGAAGGAAGACAGAAATCATCGATTTACTGACCATGCTACAATATAATTGATAGCCCACAACACACTGCAGAGTGATGTTTCAAACTCTCAAAAGAACAAAACAGGTTTTTGTGTCTTGATGGTAACTGGTTCTCACGCATATTCTCATCACAACCACACATGAAGGAAATTTTAAAAAATGAGCATAAGTAACTTGGAATTTGTGTGTAGTGCACTCATGCATTCTCCCTAAGTGAAATCAGCTGCCATCATATTTTAGCTGGAAAGCTATCAAGTCTCTTAACATGGGACCAGAAGCATGAAAAAAAAACTTAAAAGAAACAGCATTACCAAAGAAAGAAATGGATCAAGGTCCAAAAAGATACCACAGCTAGATTACTGTACCCAGTGCACAACAGCCAGTTTCACTGAAGACAACTAGTTTCCTAGTCATTTATAGATATTAATGTTTACTTATGTAACTTTCTACTCATTTTAAAGACTATTAGGGGAACACAACACCCAATTCTGCGGTCTAAAGCCCAAAATTTTCCCAGAAATCAGTAGCAATAATGGCTGCTTATCACTTTCCAAGACCCAGTCTCAAATGAAAAGAACTATCTTCTTCCTCTTTTGCACGGTACTGAAAACTCCTAGTAAATCTAAGCATGTAGCTCGTAATTTTCAACTGTGTATTCTATACTAAGATTTAACTCACCATAATGAAATTCTGATTTATTTTTTACTCACTGATATCGGTGTTTGGGAAATGTCACTCTTTCAATATTCTACCTTTTGACAAGTTTAAAGTAATTGAGATGAAAACCTTGGAAATCATCCTAATACATTTGTTTTTCGAAACAATCATCTGCACAGTCCCATAAAAACACTGGCAAATAACCCTGGTTCTCTCTGTACGTTCTTCTACACTGTTTTTGCTCTGTTTTGTTGGTTTATGGGAGCCACAGTACAGGTATTCACAGTGGAAATGCCATATTACTTAAATTACTTAAAAACTACCTTTGTGTCCAGCTTGCAGGGTGAAGGCCATGTTCAACTGCAGCATTTTCTGCTGGTAAACCAAATGCATCCCATCCCATTGGATTTATCACCTGTAAGCAAAAAGGAAAAACACAATCTAATGTAACTTTCTGGAATGGCATCAACAACATACACAGGCCTCTAAATAACAAATGCTGTTTTGCATCCAAATAATGAACAGTGTTTTGCATTTCAGCATTTGTTTTGTCTGAATTGAACATCTTCAAAACATGCCCACTATGGCTAGGTCTGTTTTAAAAGATGAATATGAAGCCTACTTGCTATCTACAATGTGATGTTAGAGGGAGCTTAAAGTATTACGTAATAAAACCTCATGACTATTTCAATACCAGGTTAACAATGACAAAAATCAATCCGTTGTAGATTTGCGTGGTGGTCAAAATTAGCAGTTGATGCTACTGCTAAACAGAATCAAATATTCAGCCTACAGAAGAAGAAGAAAGCAAGCAAAACTAATTGAACCGATGGTTCATTTGTACCTGATGTGTAGCTTACTTTTTTTCTTTTTGTTGAAGAAAAAAAAAAGAAAAATACCCCATGATAACCTTAAATCCAACAGATAAAATGAAGGGGATGGGGAAAACTGTTTTAGTCAAATTTTACTAAAATACCTTTTGTAAATACAGACTGCAGGACTGACAAATTGTATTTCATGACCACAAAATAAAGGTGGAAAAACATGTTTACTACAAAATATAATAGATAATTTCTGTTGAAATAGATATATATCTTTCCTATTAACATGCAAATTATTTAGAAAATAATCTAGCAATACAGTAAGTATTCAAAAAACCTGTTTAATAACCAGTGAAAGAAAGGCCAGTGCTTAAGATGTTGTCATTAAATACACTTACATATTGGATACCTAATAAAACGAATCCCATTTCTTACACTTACGAATGCGCTATATATTCAATAACTATGATTAAAGTTACACAAGTTTAACAACAGCAAAACATGATTGAGTAACATTTTACAGGTTGTAAGAAATCAAAATTTTTACCCCTAAAAATATAAAGAACTTGTTCTTTAGTGGTGTGTAAGCAAACAAGCAATAAGAAAGCAAGCCCAGCAATACTAATCTCATAAGCTATCTCCATGTGAAAAATCTGTTCGGTTCCAATGCATAAAAGCTACTTTTGTCACTGGTTTGAATTATTTTTATTCTTCTTTGCCACAACCTTCCAATCTTCTAACTTCAATGGGTTCTTTCATAAAAAATATTTTATAGACATGTTTATAAAGGTGCCCTAGGCACCAACTCAGTGTAAAAGCAACAGAATTCAACAGATGTGACTCCTCAGCATTCTTGTTTTCAATGCTGAGCTAAAACTAAACCTTCTGTATATCATTACTCTGCTGGTGCAGCAACAAAACCAAAGGTATTAACCTGTGATCAAGCCAGTACTGTAAGGGTCTATGCACAGCACATTTTTTATGTATAAATCTAACAGAAATCGGAATGCCATGCTGTGTTACAAATTTTCCCCATAATCAGACAGATTATTGTTCCTCGTATCATATTGTCAGAAAATGAAAGACTCAGGTTTCCTAACTCCCCACTTCCTCACATTATAAGCATTACATGGAAAATCTCATTTGGAGCCTAAACCACTTGCAAACACCCCGCTGAAGCACACCTCTCCCTCCCCCTTCTCCTCTCCCTCCCCCCACCAGTAATCAAAACTATTGATATAAAAGAGAAAAAAGAAAGGTAAACTTTGCATAAACTACAAATAGGACACACCAAAATACTAGTTTCTGCAGCTCAGGTCTTTTTGACCACTACTATTGCTGACCACCTGCCTCTGGACAGAAATGATGAAATAAACCAGATTTTCTTTTTTTGTGTATAATGCATATTTTCTCTTATTTAAACCCCATTTATTTAGAGAAATGCCCTACATTTGAAACCCTACAAATGCCTACTTTTACTACAACCTGATGCACATTAAGTGAGATTAAAAAACCTCCTCTTGATTAATTTTTGTAAAATCTGGCTTCCGAAGACGTCCTGGATAAAGACAGGCAGCCAAAAGCAAGGCACAATCTCATTCCTCGTGCTCATGAGCAAAAGGATGTGGGAAGAACAGCTTCACTACTGGCTACAGGCTCCCCAAAAGGGCTGACTGATGCTCCAGACAGCTAATGTGCAGACATTTTATCACTGTACCATCAGCACTAGCAGGAGTTATCTGCTCACACAGATCTTCCCAATTCTACCATGTATATTAAAAATATCATAGTGTATTCACTTATCACATTCAAAAGACAGTTCAATTTAACAACCAACAGCATTCCTCAAGTTAGAGGGCTGAAGAAATAGGCTAGTTCAAGTTTCAATCAGAAACCTGAATTTAAAGAGACATTAAAAATATCCTCAAATTAATCTCCAGGATAGATCTATTTATGTAGTTGCTATAGAGATGAATGTAACACGCACAGTGGTTTAGAAAATTATTTCAAGTTTATTGTCTCTTTTACTTCTCTACCGTGAATGGATTTGAAAGGTTTGTGAAATGCATTTGTCTAAACAATAGGTCAGCCGCTTCTGGCTGGAATGTATGTTACGTATCTACAGCTAAAATGCCACGGTCTCCAAGCAGCACTTGGCATTACATCTTAACTCTACTTAGCCAACATAAACCACAAGGCTGAGATTAACTATATAGTTCCGAAAAGCGTCAAAAATCTCAAAAGACATGGAAGGGGAGAAGAAAATATACTACTAACATGTCAGAAGTTGGCACAAAGAATAAAGGAACAGTTCAACAGTTCAAAACAAATTAAAAATAGGAAGAAAGCAATTTTGAAGACCAAAGGGTATTCCTTGTAGCTCCTTGATGGGTTGGTCATAGGCTAGCAGAAAACATGGCTGCTCCCTCCAGTATTTCAGACAAGCAGAAAAAAAGGAAAACAAGTCATCCACTTTCTTGAATGCTGGCTTGATTGCTTCTGACAGCAGTCTCTAAATCTTACGCAACTAAGGGATCAATTCGGCTCGCTAGAGTGACCAAGCAAGTTTCTCTGTACAGACAGTATTTTCTCTAAGCCACAAGAAGAAAGAAAAACAAATAGTGAACATATCTTGTACAGAGAGGAGGCCTGCATATGTCCGAGGATGTCTATATCTGGTAAAAGAAGGCAGGCTATAGTTTCAGTCGTTTTAAGACAGCAGAAGCCAGTACTATCTCCAAAGGCAGCTGTGTGTTTCTGGTCTTCACAATGAATTAGACAGGTAAATTCCTGGTTAAAACTACTAGGTTAGTCTTGAACACAGAGGGCTTAAGATCCTCAGAAGTTCACATGATCTGGCAGGATCAATCAGGAAAGACTGGCATTTTCTACCACTCAACATACTATGTTTTGCACAGGAATATGAAGTTGCAAGGAAGTGATTTATTAGTGTGTTTGGAACAAAGTGCTTGGTAACTACTAAGCAGTCTTTTCAGGGTATTATTAAAAAGGAAAACAATTGCATTTTGAAGCATTTTAGATCGCAAAGACTCTGACTTCGTATTAGCTCAAGGCATCGCTGTAAGAATCATTTCACGGCATGGTCAAAAATCTGTCATTAATGATGGCTGGAGCTCTTAATGTGGCTGTGGGATGAAGCAGAGGAAGACACAGTAACTCCATTAATTCATTTCTGAGATCTCAGCTCTTCCTTTCAGAGGATTTTCATCTATTCACTGCTGTAACAATCAGCCCATCACACTGACATTAGTATGCGAGATCAGCAGGTACTATATAACACAAAGCTGACAATGATCTCATAACACTGAGTTCTCTGCCTCCGTCAACATAACTAGGACAGACGATTCAGTGAATTTTCCATAGTGTTTGTAAGGAAACAAAGAACTTGTTTGCTCTCCTGATGTGCTCAGTATGTCTCAAAACTATGACCAGGGAGTTGACGTATCTTTCTTACATCCAGATCGATGCATTCTAAATTTTAAGACAGACACCAGAATCAGTGTCAAACATGCTTGTAAATAAATGTATTTATTTCAGAGAACGTGTGCTAAGAGAACCAAAAATGAAAACAAAGAGGTTTGCTGACAGATTAGTGATTTGAATCAATACAGCAAAGTCTACATTCCTGTCTCTAGTTACAGCCCCATGACACACTCAACATGAACTAACCAAAAAAGGTTGACAGAATAGGTGATCTGTGGTCACAAGTTCCAGCTGCCAGAAAACACCCCTGGCTCCAGCAGCAACTTTCTGTCATCCTTCGTGCACTTGATCTCACGGTTGTGCAACCACACACAAATGAGACAGTAAGGACACGTGGTTGGAGAGCGGAAAGGAGAGGATGGCTGCTCCTCCCACTGGCCACCCACAATTAGACTGAACATGTTGAAAATCTGATTTGTAAATCGACAGATTACAGGTACAACGCATTTTAAATACAAGACCTCCACCTGAATGCAGCCTAGATTGTCTTCTAAGTGTACTAGACAATAAACATCGTCACGCAGCAGCTAAAAATTACCACCACCACACAAAAAAACCCCAAGCAGACAAGGCACACCTGGAAATAGTTGAAAATTCATTATTTTTATCTAGTGTGTACATTTTAGCAAGGACTATTTCAATGATTCTCTGCAACAGAATGCTGCATATTTGCATTCTGATAAGGCGCTTTCAAATTAAAAAATAATCAACCCACACAGATTTCTATCAAAATATAACTCTGCTTACAAAATGCTCTCATTTATTTCTTGTTCTCACAAGATATAAAATATAAGAAATTATTCTACATCCACACAGTACTACAAACATTTAGAAAACAAAGGTGTCATTCGCCTCCCTAATCTCACACATTCTTGTATAACATAATCGTATTTAAAATAATATCTCATTTTCTCTCTCTTTCTTTCAAAATGAAACAGAGTGAGCTAATTAACACTTTCAGTACTTCCTACTGGAAAACTAAATTTAAATAAGATTCAATTCACACAGGATACTTGTAATACTTTCCACCTGGTTCATACCACAGAAAATAACCTGGCAAAAGGACATAACAGCCTCACACAGAAACGTGGTGGAGAATAGCAACTAACAATGATCGGAAAATGGAACTGTATTGAAATAATTCATCCTACTGGTGAATTAATTACAAAGTTTTAATTAAATTTTCCTGTGTTTCTTCAATACCATTCACGTTTGCAATTTCAAGAGTATTAAGATTCACTGCTGAAAGGGAAAACAATAAAAATACATCCAATTTAAAAAAAGACATTCTGGATAAAATGAAAATGCTCTTTAAGGCATTTTGGGGTATTGTGGAAATATCACTGACAATACTCCAATCCCATCTATCAGGAGCAGTTTAAGTATAAATTAAGAAATCTGATCTTACTGTACAGGAATTTCACCCTGAATTGTCCAATGATCATTCTCATTTCTGCACAACTTGCATATGACAGCCTCGCTGTGGTATCAATTACAATTCAAATTTTTATTAAAAAGATATCACAGGAACTATTGAACTGAATCACTCTCTGTTTACTGATTGCTAAGGGAATTATCCTCAGTCCTCTGAGAGGCACAAATTATCCACTTTGGAATTTATCAAAGACATGATAATGATAGCATGATAAAGCAGTGGTAAATACTTTTTCCCCAAGCAGACTGGAAATCTGCCATGCTGAAAACCACCATGAATATCTCTATAATTTGTACATGGCACTCGCAAATAATGAATAAGAAATCTCTTAACTTCTTACAAAACTCGTACATTTGAATTCACAACATGCATGTAAATTTACGGAGAAAACACAACCAGAAACTTCACAGCGCAGTTCTGGATTGGTTTACTAATAGATACAAAATGGTAATTTAAAATATATAAATTACTTTTTCATAGCATTTTTAAAGAAATATGTTTGTAATAAGATCTGTGACTAGAACTCGCCATACACAAAAATTGTTTTAATTGCACTTCAAGAAAAATGTTATCCTTAACACATTTTTGGAAGAGGCTAGCTCAGTGCATTCATGCTAAGTAATCTATATGGTTTACAGTTCCCACGCAGAGACTTCAAACTTCATCTTCAGTAATTAGAATGTAAACAACTTCTCTTACAACAGATGTACTCTACAAATCATTTACCGAGCAACCTAATCCAAGTGCATGACAGAGTTTGTTTCCCATGCACTGCCTACAGGTACTTGCGGAGTGTTCGAACAAGACAATGCTTCACTCGCCAGATGTTCAGGTAAAATGAACAGGACTTTACCACCCATTGGCACAATCAACGTGCTGGCCCCCGTTATCGATACAACTCTGGTGATTACCTCTGTACTGCAATACACGCATTCATGCGCCTCCCACTGAAAACTCTGCAAACCTTGTCACTCATCAGTACACCGAAAAAGTGACTGCCTATTGCGATGTTACCCTTGCATTAAATCCCACCCCTGCACACCATTTAATAAATGACCAGACAGTCATGTATTGCAGAAAAGGTTGCTGCTCATTAGGCAATCTGTTTGATTGCCCATTTTCAGTGTCATTAGTCACCAACATCATCTACGGCTTTATGTTGAAGCAGTATCTCTTCCAAAAACAAGGGGGAAAAAAAGAGCAACAAATATTTATTTTCCCACTTAAAATGCTGGTGAAGTACAGGTTCCTGGCAAATACCAGTAGAGTTTGGTGTGTATTATCCCTCTAGAATATTTTAATTGAAAGAAAATCAGATCCTATCCAGCTAGAAAAAGGAAATAATGTTCCATTTTAGAAAAAGCAAAAAACCCAGCATCCAAATGATTTAACATTTTCCCAGTTAAGATTTCAAACTACTTCCAATATGAAGAAATTACATGAATGCATTCCAAAGAATGGTTCCAATTTACTAAAGGAGCTTTAATCCCTTTCTAAAGGCATTTGAGTGTATCCTTACTTAAGTAGTATAACAAGACAATTCTTGCCTGTTCAGATTAAATCAGTATGAACCAATTTACTATTTTCTCATGAAGGCATTCTCTAAGAAAAATATCCCCACCTTATTCAACATGCATTACTCTCTTACTCAACCATATATTCTAGTCAACTATGTACACACTATATATATTTTCCCTGATATTTTCCCTCACTTTTTATTAGACAACAAATATACATTGTAGTCTGAAGTTTTCCCTGGACACCATAAGTCTGAATGGTTTTGCCTGTATTTTTCATGGTAACAGTCCATCATTCCTTGTTGCCTTACAAACACTTTCAATGTACCTATATTGCTTCTAGTACAGCTTTATGACTGGCTAACCAAGGTCAGTTCTATGTTTCTATGTAGAGATATAGTTCCTAAGATTATTTTCAATGACTCTTCCTTTTTGTTAGTTTGGAAATGATCGAAGCAATTACTGCTCAAAAGTCTTACCCTAAACTTGCCTTGAATACCTGAAATGCGTTCACTTCTACTTAGAATTTTGACTTGGGAAAAATTAGCAGTCCCTGAACTTTCAAACGTGCAATATTAAAGCTGAATTTCCAGGAAGGAAAAAAAAAATCAATAGAATAACTTCAAAATTATGCATACTAACATTGTTTGTTTCTAAAGCATTCTTTCTTTTTAAGTACTGAAGAATTCCAGTAATTCCCTGAATACAGGAAAACATTTTTCTTGGGTATATCAAATTTTATGTATTATGACATAACCATGTCATAGCCTATAACCACCACAATAAAGAAATCTTTAACAGATTGGACAACTGTGACAACAGCCAGAAAAAACATCTAGAGGCTGATAGATTAATTGCAAGGAGAAAATCAATTATAAAGACTTTACTTCTAAGTGATGGAGAAATTAGCATGGCTAATAAAGAAAAGGTTTTTTAAGGTAAATATAAGTTCCAGCAAGTTAATGTACATCACTAACACAATAGCCCTTAGTCTGACATACTCAGAAAATAATTTGAGATATCTTTAATGTCTGTTAATCATACATGAAGGTTAAATTCTGTGGCTGCCCACCTCTAGTCATAAATAGATGTTCAAAGTGGTTAACACAACAGAAGATATACATATTTATAGAAATTCAGGATATTCTACAGGTACTCTAATATCCTTCAAAGTCATTTTTACATGAAAAGTAAAAATAAGCTGAAATGCAAGATTTAAAAACTTTAAAAGACTTTTTAAACTTTTCTGGAAAAAACAGGCAATCGTGGAAATAAAATCTTGCTTTCATAGTGGCTCTCGTATTTCATTGCAACTACATTATCTTCTCATTTTCTCCAAAGGTTTCTACTAAAGGTGCTTACTTCCTTTGTGTTCAAAAACTAACACCTACATCCTACTGGATGTAGACAATTGTATTAACTTTATTTTAGCTAGCAGAAGCATGTTTTCATCTCTCTGAGCAAAAATCTAGTGGATTATCTCCACTGTTACTGATGAGAGATGAGCTATGTCCTGAAACAACATCTCCAGTGGTCTTAACGTCAAGCAAGAATCAAAGTCCCTTCAAGAGCCCATTTGGCTCAATTTTTTTAATGAGATCTAAGTTCTGGTCATTCAGAGATGTTAGGAAAGATTAGTGTTACAACATACATGGGGGGTTTTTTCCTCATTTTAAGGCTAAGGTAGTTACTTCTTTTTCCTGTAATTTTAAAGCATGAGAATACATTTCTGTAAAGCAATAGCACATATTCAGTGCACGGTATGTTCATCATTGGCATAAAATACCTAGTATTTGGAAAGGCAGCACACTGAATAATTCAGTGACAATACCTTTAAGAGTCTCATGGATGGTGATAAATCCAGGAAACATTGCACTTCTGCAGCACTTGAAGCAAGGAAATTGCACTTAGTACCACAACCAGCAACTAACATTTATTTCTCCATTTCACCTTCTTTGTACTCTTTTGAGGGTCTGATCCCTGTATTCTTGAACTGTTCCTTCTCTCTCGTACATTAGAGAGAATTCCTCAGTCTCATCCTAGATTCTTGCCTACAGCTATTTCTTTCCTTTTGTTCCCTGCCCTAAAATTGGGTATTCTCTTTCCATACTCCTCCTTCCTACTGTTTCCCAGATTCTTAACATTTTCCCCCTACCAAATGTCATCTTCCCCCTTAATATGGTTGTCACTCAGGCCACAATTCTCCCACACCTTCCTCACATCCTTCAAATTTTACCCTGCAGTCTTTACAGCCAAACACCAATTAGGATGCCACCTGTAGAATGCAGGGACTAGGCTCTCAGCTACACCTTCTACCTACCAGAGACACACAAGGGAGCGAGGGAGAAATTATGGCAGGTATGGGGCGGACTGGGAAAGAAAGGAACATGGAAGGGAAAGTGGGATTTCTCCTTGCAGATGTGGCAAGTAGTTAGTTTTAGCCTACTTTGTAGACTTGCACCCTCAGAAGCCAACGTTTCATACATACAAGCAAGGCTGAAATAAGCAACTCAAGGGGTCAGCCACTACAGAACAGAAATTTCTACAGTTACAGCCAGGTGACATGATGTGTGACGTGACTGCATTCATCTGACCTGAGATGAAGTCATGAGAATGGGTTTCCTCCAAGCTGGCACAGAGGACCAGGATGTCCCCTCCAAGTCTGGCAAAGGACATCAACCTTTTGTCAGGAGCGGAAGAGGTGAAAGCAGTCAATTTCTGTGGTGTCTCAGTTTCCTCTTGCCAGCTACACTTTTTTTTCCCCCATGGTCCCACCTAGACGGCAGTAGGGTCTTCAGTCTCCTCTCACAGAAATGGTGTGGCCCACACATCTAATCAACTCTGTGCTGTACATCGATTCAGATAGCTGATACAGCATCAGCTGTATCATTCGAAAAAGCTTCTAAAAACGTTATCAACCGTGAGTTCTGAACACCACCTGTTTTAAAAAAGTCTCCAATTTCAATATTCAAAGCTCCATGGGTCATTATCTATGCATTTGTAGCATATATTTCAACTAAGTCCTCACCTTCATGGAATTTGGAAAATACTAATTTCCTGACCAACTGTGACATTAAAACATCAAAAAGCCACACGGTCCTACTGCCGATCTTTTCTTACCTGCATCCCTCTCATTTTCTGGAACCGAGCTACTGCATCACTGATGGTGTAGACACGAACATGGCCCATGTGAAGCTTTCCAGAAGGATATGGGAACATAGAAAGCACATAAAATTTTGGTCTTGATTTCTAGAAAGAAAATTTTAGAAAGTTTTAACTACATGAGTTAGCATTTCACTTGAATAAACACATGCACACATTATAAACTACACAGTGCCATGAAACCATACCAGGTTCTGCTGGAACTGATCCAAGTGAGAACTGACAAAGTTCCTAGGATCACATTCTTTGGGGCTGTAAATGGAGATGTTTTACCAGACTTTGCTGCCATCTTATCAATTTATATTGATATTTATATGACACTTGAAAATTGTTTTTAATCAACTTTTACTCAACAAAAGATATATTAGCATAACTACAGCTTAACAAATCACCATTCCCTACCACGGTGTCTGTCACTGATTATCTATGTGCTCCCAATCTGTCCCACCAAAAAATGAAAACATGACAGATTAAGTGGTTTACTTTGTATTTACAACAAACATGAAGCTCACACAGGGCCAGTCACTTTTTGTCAGCTGAACTGCAGTAACTCACTGAGTGACTAACTCAATCATTTGCAATTGCATGAACATCCACTGAAGTGGAATTGCTCAGTTCCACTATGTATGCTCAGATCCAAAGACATCCTACAAGCAGTATCTTGCATAGTGAAAAGAAAGTAAAAATTTCATTTAGTTAAGTTTGAGTAAATTGACACAAGTTACAAAGAAACCAAACATTATCTCTCTCACATAAATTATTCCTAATACATCTTGGTTACCATTGAATTTATCATTGATATGTGCTTGATAAGTTCCTGCATTATTTTTCTTATGTTAGTAATGCAAAAAAAAAAACAGGGCAGCTTTCACTATTCTGAACCAAACTGTATTCATATTTATCAAATATTACTTCTTTATCGCTTTTGTCCAATAACAGCAAAATTAGAAATAATCTGAATACTTCATTGCAGCACTATACATTATTTGCCTTTTAATATGAGATGTTATTAACTTAACTTCACCTGTAAGGATAAAACAAAAATATCACTAAAAATACAATTCAGAACTTAGCATTTGTATGACATATATATGATACCTATGTATACATGTATTGTCAGATATTAAAGACACAAGCCTAAATGAATGATTTCCCTGCTACATGTACGCATACACACCGTTTTCACCTCAGTTTTCTTCCTTGGAAAAAGCAAGCCCCTTTTCTCTCTTCAACACTTTGACAGAATCAATTTTTTGTTGGAGAGGGGGCACATTTTAGGAAAGAAGAACAAACAAACATGAAAGGGCATAGAAACGTTTTATAGGTATGTGACTGAGCATAATTGTGAAGGGAAGAAGAGTCAGAGACTGAGATTACAATTGTTTTCAAGATCTTTTATTGCTTAGGAAAACTTTTTTTTCTGCAAGTCATTCATTATTTCTGAGACACTGTACACCGGAAAATATTCTTAAAAAATCATCTTCCCTTAACACAGATTTCAATGAGTGACAGTGTGTACTGTAATAGATTTGTCATAACCACTGGGAGAAAGATCTTTAGAAAATCAATTGTTTACAAAAGTTACGAACATAGAAGATGTTTCTTTTAATACTTTAAATAATAATTCCTAAATGTGCTATAATATACAAAGAAAGAATTGATTACTTAAAGACTTCCTATATTTACAAGCTCATGCTTTGCTGATTGTTTTTTTCCCTCAAGAATTTTTATTATTAGTTTTCCACCTATTTCATCAACTGTTTTTAATAATCTAATGTCATATAAAAGTATTTTCCCCTGAAATGTAATATACATCTCATCATTATAAGCCAACTGTACTAAGTAACTTTCAGTTAATTTCATTCTGAGAAAACAAAAATATCAAACATGTAATTTCCAAATTTCTCATAATGCTTACATCAGTTTCTGAAATTTTGCAGAACTGATCCTTTATTCTTGGAAGCCACCAATTTTCAACTCTTTTTCTTGTCTCCAACCCATAGTCTTTTTCCCATTTCCCTGTCTCACTGTAAATAGTTCTGACACAAGCAGGAACCAGTCTCCTCTGCCATTTAATTAATCCCAGGAAGCCATTTAGTTGTCTCTTCAAACATGACGAACAAGAGCCAACTCTCTGACAAACCAACTGCATTCTTAAGGTTATGGTATCTGAAAAAGACAAAAATATGTACTTCAGTCTACAATATAACAGGAATTTAGTGGTTATGCTTATACAGAAATTTGGTAGCTATGAAACATATTTTAGCTTGATTTAGATTACTTGGCTGTTTTCCATGGTACTTGCATTTTATTCCCACGTGTTTGAATTATAAAAGCATTTATTTTTTAGCCAGGAGAACTAACTGTGGCCCTTGCATGGAACAAAACTGTTCTGTTAGATTTCTTCTCTAATAAGATACAATTCTTGCATTCAATCTCCCATAAAAGCAGGATTAGTCAACTGAAGGTTCAAGAAATTCGGCTGACTGAACAGAATAAGATGGCTAAACGGTGACAAGAGGAAGCTGGATGAAATTATCCTGTAAAACTAGTAAATTTTTCATCACTGAAAAGAGATGGGGGAGGATGACTATAATTAGTACATTTCAACTAGATATTCTAAATTGAGTATTTTGCTAAGGGCTTCCTTGTCTGTATAGTTTTCTGCAAGAACTACATGAGAAACTTACACTGTTCAGACACGATAAAATTTAACAAGTCAAGCAATCCAGTTCTCTTTCAGCTAAGAATTCAGTTAAAAGAACTCCTCATATGCTTTAGAGTGAGTCTTCTAAAATAAAACTACTCAGATGTGAAAAAGATCAAACAGTCCACAAGTTTGGGATCGGTCTCAATAGTATATTTACAGATTTTACTTCCTACAGTAGGAAGTATGGCATTAAAAAAAACCCTACGCTGAGAAGATTTCTTCCTTATCTTCACCCCTAATTCCTCTCTTAAAAATCTTGTTTGTTTATTTATATCAATATTACCTATTGTCGTGGTTTAACCCCAGCCAGCAACTAAGCACCACACAGCCGCTTGCTCACTGCCCCCGCGGTGGGATAGGGAAGAGAATCGGAATGGTAAAAGTGAGAAAACTCATGGGTTCAGATAAAGACAGGTTAATAAGTAAAGCAAAAGCTGCGTGTGCAAGCAAAGCAAAACAAGGAATTCATGTGCTACTTCCCATGGCAGGCAGGTGTTCAGCCACCTCGAGGAAAGCAGGGCTCCATCACACGTAATGGTTACTTGGGAAGACAAACGCCATCACTCCGAACATCGCACGCTTCCTTCTTCTTCCCCCAGCTTTATATGCTGAGCATGACGTCATATGGTATGGAACATCCCTTTAGTCAGCTGTCCTGGCTGTGTCCCCTCTCAACTCTTGTGCACCCCCAGCCTACTCGCTGGTGGGGTGGGGTGAGAAGCAGCAAAGGCCTTGGCTCTGTGTAAGCACTGCTCAGCAGTAACCAAACCACCCCTGTATTATCAACACTGTTTTCAGCACAAATCCAAAACATAGCCCCATACTAGCTACTATGAAGAAAATTAACTCTATCCCAGCCAAAACCAGCACATTCTCCACCCCCTATTCCATACCATTTACGTGATGTTCAGGTCCCACACTGTCCGATACATCCTCATTAACCACCACTCCTCTTTCCATTCTTTGATATGACACAGATATCATTCCTTTAGACTATGGATCACGTCTGTGAAATGTCCATAAAATGAAATGTCCACTGAGTTAATTTAGTCCATGACTTTGGGCTCCATCTGTTATGGTGGTCACTCAGGACAGGAGAGGTGGTGTGTTGTGTGGAATGGTTGGGTTTTTTTCAAATTCTGGCCTATACACTTGACTGGTGTACCAAGTGAGCTATTTCAAGTAGTTCATAATTTTTCTTGCAGAGTTACATCAGTAAAAGCTCTGTGTAGAGAAACTCAGCCTAAGAAACAGTTTTATTTATTTCCCATATGATAGCAACATTATCAGTAGAAATAATTGCTGTACCACCTAAATTACATCCCCAGTATAGCTAGTGGGAGTTTTACTTCCTTAACATTCACCATGTATGCATACACAAGCCCTCATTGCCTGTATCATTACATATCTAAAGAGTTGCACCTTTTCGCTGTTACTTATCAAACAGGCTCTTTCAAACAATTTTCAATTTCATATTCATAAGTCATGCCAGTGCCCTGAATTTTTTGTTGCTAATCTCTAAAAGCTTTCATATTTGTAATTATAACAAATCCAGGACTGAACTCAGAATTCATGGTGCACATACACATGCATTATTCAGAAGACACCCAATTTCTCCCCTTCCATAACCTTACACTTCTTCACTCAGCTCAAAATTAGCAAAAACATTTCAGTACTTCACTGTTTTGCTTATTGTTAGGAATTACTTCCCTATTACTTATTTCTATTATTTTGATTTATTTTACAATAGAAATGAGCACTTCACTTTCTTACGGTAGGCCACTTTCAGCATTGCTGATTTACTCTCTATATTTTAAAACATGAATGCTACATACACGTGAATCCTTCGTTGAACACAGAAAGGAAAGACACAAGCTAGACCCTGCGCCTGCACACAGCTCAAGAGAAGCTCGCCTGCCAGGGCACATGTGGGTGACCTCAGGCCCTACAGGTCACGCGAGCAGGGGTCAGAGCAGTGGATGCGAGTGGGAAAGGAGCCACAGCCTGGGTCACACAGCATTAGAGCAAAGCTCGTTTAAACACATGGAATTCCAGGATGAGAGAGAGATCTGCAGTCTCCTTCCTGCTCCCAGACCCCCTCATGGACAAGATGCGATCATCAGCAAGTCACACGCTGGGCTAAGCAAGGACATGTAGCACGTGCAAGAGATGTGGCCCTAAGTGGTTTTGCCTTTCCAGGCTTGTATGCGTGGGATTAGGACAAGAAGGGTGCCTCTCCCCGCCCCAGTTATGGGCACCCCAGCCCAGTCCTGTCTGGATCTTTGAAGGCGCATGTTACAAGCCAAAACTGTCCAACTCTGCAAGGTGTGCCAGGAAGGGAGGGGATGGACTGACAGAGCAACAAAGGCTGAGACCCTGCTTTGGAAAGATGTAATAAGCACACAGGAGGCCTTTACTAAATAAAGGCACTGAAAATTGCTTGGTAGGGGCCAGCACATTTCACTCACCCTGCAAATGAGACAGGCAGTCAAATTTCTTTCTTTTCCCTGCGGCTCAAATTTGAATTAAAAAATTAAAGCAAAAATCCCTACACTTTTTCCCCCTGCAATTCATTAGCAAAAGCCCTGTGGGGCGCGGCCCGCTACTGGAGAAGCAGGCACAGGACCAGGCCGCTCCCTCAGCGGCCAAGAGCGAGCGGGAGAGCAGTCACGGCGAGGCGGGAGACTTGGGGAGGGGTGCTGCGGGGCACCGGGCCGCTGCGGGGCACCGGCTGCGAGGGGCTGCCCCGCCGGCAGCGGCACGGCGGGGGCAGCGAGGCCAACAGTGCGGGCGAGGGGAAGCGCGGAAAGGCGCAAGGCTGCGGGCACCGGAGACAAAGGCCGCCCGGGGGCGGAGGGGGTTGAGCGTGAGGAGAAGCAGAGGCAGGCGGCAGTTAGAGCCGTTGGGCTGACGCTCGCGGCCGCCGCGGGGACGGTTACCTGCGCGCGGGAGCCCGCCGCTGCGCCTTCACACGTCCTCAACTTCCCCAACTCGCCATGGGCGCCGCCATCTTGGTCTTATTTAGGGCGCGGGCGGCCGTGAAGCGCATGCGCCGCACCTCCTCCCCCGCCCCGCACCGCCTCCCGCGCATGCGCCGCGCCGCGGCGCATGCGCGGGAGGCAGTGCGGGGCCGGGGCGGCTGGCTGGCTTTTCGCCACCAAGGGCTGGCGACTTGGGCACCTGGCTCGGACAGCCCTAAAAACCGCAGGAAACCTCCTGTGTTTCTAAGTCCTGAGCCTCACCGTAGGCGCAATGGGAGGGAAGCGTGGGCCCTCCGAAACGGCAGCCTTTCCCAAGGCCGCCCCGGGTGTGCGATGCCTCCTTAGGCGGGATCCCCTCAGGGCCTGCGCTGAAAATGTGCCCTGCAAAATGTGGGGCAAAAGTTGAAATCTCAGCAGCGATAGACAGTTATTAACCTACTCGAGCTAGGTAGTGACGGCTTTAATTAATGGTTTTAGGCACAGTTACGCATTTTAGAAGACCGAACGGCACCCCAGCTCGGAGTACGTACGCTGCATTTGTACTTTACAAGGGCTTACCAAGATCATAGAATTATAGAATCGTTTACATTGGAAAAGACCTTTAAGATCATCCAGTCCAACCATTAACCTAACATTACCAAGTCCATTACTAAACCAATCAAGGGTAGAGTGGCAACCCCACCCCTCCTGGCTTGGTGGCTGGGTCATTTATAATGAAAGTTAAAACCAGGAATCATTAAGATTGGAAAGGGCCTCCAAGGTCATCATTCCAATCATCAACCCAACACCACCATGCCCACTAAACCATGTCACAAAGTGCCACGTCTACCCATTTTTTGAACACTTCCAGGGATGGTGACTCCACCACCTCCCTGGGAAGCCTGTTCCAATGCTTGACTACCCTCTCCATGAAGAAATTTTTCCTAATATCCAACCTAAACCTCCCCTGGCGCAGCTTGAGCCCATTTCTTGTCCTATCCTTATTTACTTGGGAGAAGAGACCAACACCCACCTCACTACAACCTCCTTTCAGGTAGTTGTAGAGAGCGATAAGGTCTCCCCTCAGCCTCCTCTTCTCCAGGCTAAACAACCCCAGATCCCTCAGCCGCTCCTCATAAGGCCTGTGCTCCAGACCCTTCACCAGCTTTGTTGCCCTTCTCTGAACACGCTCCAGCACCTCAATGTCTTTCTTGTACTGAGGGGCCCAAAACTGGACACAGTATTCCAGGTGCGGCCTCACCAGCGCAGTCTTTGCCTTGGGAATGGCAGCCTGGTAGCTTTGAAGTCCTCGGCCCCTAGGTCCTGCAGACGTTTCAGTAGGTGTTTGACGAGGAGGACAGAGGATGAAAGCAGGCTAGTCACTGGAGTAACACAAGAGCACTCCTAAGGGTCTGAAGGGTCTTGTGCTGGGCACCGTGAGGCTGAATTTGTCACTGTATATTTGTATTTCAGATATTTAACATGAAAACCTAGTAAATATAAAGATTACATTAACTGTGATTTATGTATAAGTTGCACAGTGTTTGATTAATTTTGCTCACCTCCACAGCATATACAGATAATCTGTAAAGTGACCATACAGTTTAGGGATAGATCTCAGTAGCATTTTGTCTTTTTATTTTATTTCCCTTCTGTATTTTTATTTTTTTAGAGGCAGATTCTGAAATAAAGCCAATAGTTGTTTTGTGATGTCATTTTGACTAATGAGAAAAAAAAGCAGAAGTCAATAATGACAATCTAGAGCAATGTAATTAATTCTACCTCTGGCTGGAAAACAACATCTTACCCAGTTGTAAACATTGTACAGTTCAGAGTTGTTTTTAATTACTGCAAGTAGCTTGTAGTAGCCTCCAAGGAAGAAGAAATACTACTTTTTTTTTTTTTTTTCCTGTGCATTGTGCCCTTTTGCTGCTGGCAACTGCTGATTCTTTTTAATTTTTAAACCTCCTTCTTCACCGTTGTGTTTCCAGCAGAGTTTAAACCAACACATTCTGTTTATACAATGCAATACCTACAGTAAGGTGAACCTTTTTGTACTCTAGAGATAGGGGCTTCTTATATGACTAAAAATAAGTATTTACTGAGTATAAGTTTTGTGCTTGGTTGTGTGTACCTGTCAAGTATGCTTAAATTACAACCTTTTCACTGCTGGGGTGGATTGACCCTGGCTGGACACCAGGTACCGACCAAAGCTGCTCTATCGCTCCCCTTCTCAACTGGACAGCAGAGAGAAAATATAACAAAAAGCTCGTGGGTCAAGATAAGGACAGGGAGATCACTCAGCTATTACCGTCAACAGGCAAAACAGACTTGACTTGGGGAAAATCAGTTTAATTTATTACCAGTCAAATCAGAGTAGGATAATGAGAAATAAAATCAAATCTTAGAACATCTTCCCCCCACCCCTCCCTTCTTCCCGGGCTCAACTTCACTCACAATTTTCTCTACCTCTTCCACCCAAGTGGCACAGGGGGATGGGGAATGGGAGTTGTGGTTCATCACATGTTGACTCTGCTGCTCCTTCCTCCTCAGGGGAGGACTCCTCACACTCTTCCCCTGCTCCAGCGTGGGGTCCCTCCCATGGGAGACAGGCCTACACGAACTTCTCCAATGTGGGTGCTTCCCACGGGCTGCAGTTCTTCACGAACTGCTCCAGCGTGGGTCCCTTCCACGGGGTGCAGTCCTTCAGGAGCAGACTGCTCCAGTGTGGGTCCCCTGCAGGGTCACAAGTCCTGCCAGCAAACCTGCTCCAGCGTGGGCTCCTCTCTCTCCATGGGCCCACAGGTCCTGCCAGGAGCCTGCTCCAGCATGAGCTTCCCACGGGGTCACAGCCTCCTTCGGGCACATCCACCTGCTCCAGCATGGGGTCCTCCCCAGGCTGCAGGTGGATATCTGCTCCACCACGGACCTCCATGGGCTGCAGGGGCACAGCCTGCCTCACCATGGTCTGCACCATGGGCTGCAGGGGAATCTCTGCTCCGGCGCCTGGAGCACATCCTCCCCCTCCTTCTCCACTGACCTTGGTGTCTGCAGAGTCGTTCCTCTCACATATTCTCACTTCTCTCTTCCGGCTGCTGTTGCACAGCATTTTTTTTCCCCTTCTTAAATATGTTATGCCAGAGGCGCTACCACTGTTGCTGATGGGCTTGGTCTTGGCCAGCGGTGGGTCTGTCTTGGAGCCAGCTGGCATTGGCTCTATCGGACATAGGGGAAGCTTGTAGCAGCTTCCCACAGAGGCCACCCCTGTAGTCCCCCCACTCCCAAAACCTTGCCATGCAAACCCAATACAACCGCAAAAACCGAGAGCAGCTCTGATGCTTACCCTGCTTATAAACTAGTACAGTTTCAGCAGGACTGTGCATAATTTTGCTTTGCTTTCCTGTTGATCTCCCTTTCAGCAAGCAATGGTGACTTTGGTCTAACAGACCTTCCCGTCCCTAATCTCTCTCTGAATTTGCTGCTGTGTGAGTTCCTGGTCTGGGGGGGAATGGGGCATTTTGCAGTGTCAGGGAACAGGCAGTGCGGTCCTCGGCTGAGACCCTGCCTCAGGTTAAATGAGAGCTCCTGACAAGCTGGGATATGTTTTAACATTGAAGGATGATTTCCCTCACACCAGCCCTGATCCCTGAGCTCTCCTGATTCATGTGGGGCCGTTCGAGGGCTTGTGTCCCTGCTAGCCCCCTGCCCTCCACAGGGGTTACTGCCTGGTAAAGAGAAACAGGTGAGCGAGCAGTGTATCCAACCCCTGTCTGGCCTATTAAGATGAACCCTTATTGAATTTAATTTTCGTTTGTATGGTGGGCTGTGAGCTATGGCAGCTTGCAGCTCTGACTCGTGATCCCTGTTGGATTCAGCTCAGGCACCTGAGAGGTTCCCACTTCCAAAGAGAAGGGACCTCACACGGAAGAGCTGGCTGTCCTTGTTTGCAAATGAAAACCTCTTTACTTTGTGTGTGTAGTGCTTTTCACCTTGACTGGGGACAACATGGTAGAGCTCAGAGTGAGTGGAGGCAGCAAAATAACGAGAGAATTATTTTATGTTGTCTTGAAAACATTTTGAAAGTCCAATCACTGTCTCAAATTTAGAATTATGATTTTTTTAAGTACATTTAAATCTCTGGGCTGTTGAAATATCTAACGTTAAACATATTGACCTATATTTCTCTAGGCCTGCCATCAAGATTATAGCTGATTGAGTCGTCAGACCTTTGTCTTGTCTTTTTAATCCAACCATTTCACTAAAATATTGCTTTCTCATCCTGACAATCTACTTATGTATTTCATTTTCTTGAAGCTGAGGATAATCTGTTTAGATTAGTACTAAATTAATCACAATCTTAAATGCCTCCAAAGAAGTTAGATGGATGCTATACACAGATGCAGACCCGCCACACCTCAGGAGTACTTGGGTTTGGGCCCATGTGGAGCCTCCAGCACTTCTCTCTTCACCATATTGTGTAACAACGCAAACTGGGCTTGGTTGAAGTCAGACATAGCTTGTGATACTGCTGAAATGGGTACTGCCAGAGGGGTTTATAAATGGGTGGAGGCACGGTATTTTGCCAAGTCTTGGCTATAGGTGCCACACTGCACCCACTATTTCCAAGAAATAAACTGGAGAAAAATTAAAAACCAAAGAATAAGATTTTCTATCATTCCTTATTTTCTTCTGGGAGGACTTGCTGGTATGATTTTGATTAGCTGCTAACAAAAAAAGCCAAGCACTTTCGACACAGGTTTGAACTGTGTGTTACTTCAGGACACGTAGAAGATGACTTCTGTCAAGACACTGCTGGGAACTTACTCTGAGAATATATTGAGCTCTTAATTTGTGTCACTTTCCCATTGATTTTCTTGAGCTTATTGTGCTGTCTGGATTCTGATAGTGAGGAAGGCAGCCAATATCAGGTGAAGCTAAACAAGGTGCAAGATTATCTGTAAACGGAAATTAAAACTGGGTGAGAAAAACTGAGACCAACCAGAAGCATACTCAGAAAGAAGAGCAAAGGTATTTTGAGCAGCATGATAATCCATGAAGATCAAAACCCAGATATACACTGTTATTTGGCATTTGGGCTTGTTTATTGGCTTACTCATGGTAAGAGTAGTAGTGAGTTGCCTATCTATTAAACACTAATTGTTTGGCATCACTGTTTTAAAAACACCGAGATCCCATGTCAGCAGTAAGTCCCAGAAATGGCAATGAATGATTGTCCCATGGTGTGAAGAGGACAGCTAAAAGCACACCAAAGCTTTCCTCCAAAATCAGATACTGACTTTTTTCTGTGGTCTGATCCAAATCTGCTAACCTCTCTGAGATATTTTCCTCATCCAGCAATCGGAGGTCAGATTTTCCTGTCTGCTGTGCCCTGTCTGCATGTTTGGATGGGTGGAAGGTTGGCCAAGTTGTGAAAGGAAGGTAATTCACCTGCTGTATGTATGACAAACATAAAAAGAACCAGAGAAAATGACCAGGGGTAATTATGCCCTTTTTAAAATGAGAGGGAACTTGAGATATCGCTGAAAATTACCGAGAGCTTAGAGGCTGCTATGCCTCTGCTTTGTTCTTTAATTTCTACACTCAAGAGTGTGCAGATGTGCCAGGGGCTTAAGCTAAAATGTCAAACTAGGAACGCCACAAATGATGGGTTGTATTGTAATGGGACAGGTACAAGAGATCCTCAGACTTTTCCAAACAGGGGACCTACCCCATTCTTCCATGATCCCCACCTTCCCCATGTGGGTTTTGCTTGTTAACCTGGGCTGTTTGCTCAGTCTCCTCTCATTATGGGGAATTAATGATATAATGACATTTGCATTTGCCTTAATAATAACTTTGGTAGTAAACTATTTTCCATAAGGCTGATATTCCCCTGTTTTCTTTTTTAGACTTTACACTAACTTGCTTGTTAGCATTTTTGTTAATCAACACAAAGCCTGGAGGTGAATAAGCAGTTAGGTAATTCATTAGTTCCTGCATGGGAAATGTGCAGAGGTGTCCCAGTTGTCTGTCGCTTAAATAGACATGCTTCCCAGATTTCCGTACAAATATAATTTTGACTTTGCTCATAGTTACCAGAATTGATGCTTGTGTTTCCTGTCATTGCTCTTTTGCTCAAACATCAACAATACATGACTAGTATTTTTCCATCCTCTTACAAAAAGAGGATTAAACAACAGCATTTGGAATACAAATTAATTTTTATTGCTTGCATACTTCAAATCCCAGTCCCATTTCATGTAATTAAAGAGTTTGCTTGTTTTTTTCCATTAAACTCCTTGAGAGTGGCTTTTGCTGCTGAGTTTCATTTTGCCTTTGTTTACATATACGTGTATTTAGTGGCTTTGCTTTAAAACACAAGGTCAGATAAAAAATGCGGGTGATTAGATTGCAGGGATGTGAAAAACAGCACTTGAGAATATAAAAAAGCAAGAAATTAATAGACTAAATAATAAAAAAAAAAACCTCTCAAAGCCATGTCTACCATCTGAGCCTGGATCTCCAAGGGAATAATTCTGAGTGACTCCATGAAGGTCAATAGAAGCTTCATTTTTGCAATAGATTTTATTTAAAAAGCCCTCAAATATTGTGGTAATGGAAGAACAAACTCTCGAATCAGATAGAAGAGGTAGAGTTATACTTTTGGGATAGAAAGGAATGGATTTGGACAAGAGCAGTCACATTACTAGGGGTGGAGCTCAACCTGCTCATAACAGGTATTACATGATAGAGTTGACATCCGCTCCAGCCTGGGACTGGCCTTGACGACAGAGGAGGTTCTTGTCACCCAAATCAATGCAGGTTCGTCATCACTTACACAATGCATCAATGGAAGAAGAGATCAGCTAATAAGGTGCCAGCAACCTTCCTCCCCGCCACCTGTGCTCAGTGACCAGGATGGCCCCGTCTGGTTGGAAAATCCATGAGCCTGTGCCTGTCCCTGTGCCACTCATTAAACCACTGAATGATACGGAAGGATTTTGAAAAGATGCAACAACCAGACTTAGTGGAATTGTATTTACCAGCATTGTTCTAGCAGGCTGATGTTGCCTCCTGAGCCTGGAGCTGGAACAAGGGGCTGAGTCCGTTTTGAGTCCCAGGTGAGCCTTATTCTGAGGGGATTTTGTGCAGCACCTGTATTGTGTTGGGTGTTTGCAGAGGGGTGCATTTAATCCAAAATGCATATCCTTGATGTTCCACACAAAGGTATCAGACCAATGTCTGTAACAGCAGCTTCTTACTGATTCAGACTAAAGTTTGTGAGTAGGTATTTACTAAAAAGCTCAGTGCAGCTTGGAAACTGTTGTATATGCATATTTATGTGTATGTGTTGTCTGTGTGTATATATAAAGACATAACATACATATGCACATACACATGCATATATGTGTGTTATATGTACATACATATAAATATGCCCCAGATGGAAGTAAATGTGATTTACCTCTTTTTTTTTTTTCCCTGTATTTCTACACATAGTATAAATACCAAAGGAGAAAGAATGATTAAATTATTCTCTCTAGTTAAACAGAAAACAAGAAAGGAGCCTGGGTTTACCAAGGGAACATGGTGTCAGAATAATCTGATAGCTTTCCTTAAATGAGATAATGGATTTTCCAAAATAGAAAATGTAGTAAATCTCATTTGGACTTTAGCAAAGCACTTGGTACACTCCTAAATGGGAAAATATCAATGAAGCAAAAGAAGATGAAGGTTAACAGAAGACACGAAAGGTGGGGAAGAACTGACTGATGGAAGAGGGCAGCAGAAAAGGAAGAAAAGAGAAGAGTCACGAAGCAAGTTACAGCAAGAGTTCCTCAAAGATCAATTTCAGGACCAGTGCTGGTAATATTTTCATTAAGTACATTAGCATATGAAGTTGCTGTGCTCTTGAAATCTGAAGGGAAGAAGACTATCATGTATTAAAACCTTTCTGCCTCTGACAGGTAGATAAATGGGAAGAAATGTTTGATTAGAACAGAATGTCAGGGCATGCACTTCAGGGTTAATGAGGAATTTCTTCTCTAAGGGAGACAAGAGATGACTCAAGCAGAGAGAACTCTAGGTGTCGTAGATGATCACAGGGTGACAATGAATCAACCACGGGATGAAGCCATGAAGAAGGTGTACATGCTCATAGCATACATCAGACAAGGTATTTCCAGCAGAAGGAGAAAGTTTCATTGTAGAAGGGATGGATGAACACACATCTGCAACACATCTGCTGTCACATTTCTGTAAGAAAGATGAATTAATCTGCAACCAGTGTAGAGAGGTACCACAAAGCATGTCATATAAGAGATGACATAAAGTGCTGCTTAGTCTAAAAAATAAAGGCTGTGGTAGGATACTGATTTGTTTCTACAAATATTTTGGTTGGCCTAATACCAGGAACAGAGAAGAGCTATTTAAGGAAAAGAATTAAAAAAACCCCAAGTCACCATATTACATTTAGACTGGAAAGCAAGAGCAGGTTCTCACTATCGAATCAGAGACGTCCTCTAACAACCTTCTGAAGAGTAGAAACAGCCTCCCCCTGCTAATAACTCTAGAAACTTTTAGGACAAAATTCAACCCATTAACAGAAAAATGAAAATAAATATAATAAATAAAAATTAAAAAAATTAACAGATGTGGCATGATCTCTGTGGAGAGCCAGGGCCTGGTCTAGGTTTGGTAATGCAGGTGGCCTCTTGATATACTGTAACTGGTCACTCAAGTCCTTACTTCCCTGGAAAGATTCTAAATTACCTTGTGAAGTAACATTTAAAATGGGAGCCTTGCTTGCTAGCAATTAGCTTGGAATCACAATGTAAGGCAGATACACATGTGCTATCCATCCTACAGTACAGCAGGAAACCTGAAGGTCTCATAGATGTAATGCGAAGTTGGCATTTCTGTAAATCACTTTCTGCTCCCCCTTCAAAACTCATTCTGCTTTCATAAAAATGAAAATTTAAGTTTCAACAGAGGGAAGGTTCTTTTGCACATTTTCCAGCAGAACTGCCTGCACGGCTTGCAGGCCTACCAGATGTACCGGATGAGCTCACTCAGCATTCCCCACTTGCATCAAAATGACTTGCTAGAGACAGGCAGGAGAGGATGTTCCATGCCTTCCTGGCCCAAAAAGCAGATTCAAGCAAAGGAGATGCAATTTCAGGACAGGATATACCTTGATTCATACTTTATTGACGTAAGAAAACCACTTATTCACTCAAGAATGACCTAAGCCCAGGAATGATGGTCATGGATGGTGACTCAACGCTGTTCCCCATCAGCATTTTTTTACAATTGAGCTGTGGCAGCTCCTTGCTGTTGGGGTGATAAAGCAGGTAGTGCAGCAAAGGACAAACAGACTGTTTTCTTCTGCCAGGACATTGTGCCCATATTATACCGAAGGTGGCCAGAGTGTGTGGGTGACTTTGTCCCCAGGCCAGTGAGGCGCTGCATGTGGGAGCCCCACCTAGGGCCCTGTGGAGCCCAACCCAGACATGGGGCTGGGGACAGTGTTCACCAGGGCCTATTTTAGCTGAGGAAGGCTTAGCAATAAGGGGGAAAGGTCATCCATTGGCAACACAGGGTACCTAAGCCGGACCCCTGCTCTCTCTGTTGACTACAGAAGGAGCTGAAGAAGGGAGCTGGCCTCCCTTAGGATAGCTTTTGTCGACACCTTGCTCAGCTGTGCCCTCTGGGCACGGTGGACTGTTGTAAAGATGTGGAGGCTGCAGGACATGTCTGCATTTTAAAATTAATGTTTTATGTTCCTTTACCAATCTGTTGCTTCTCGTGATGCCGGGACAAGGAGGAAAATCTGCAGAAAAGCCAACAGTGCATAAGAACAGCATGATAAATTGAGTGTGAGAAATTTCATGAAAGATTGAGTGTGATGTTTTGTCCAAATCTGTGTGCTGCACTCTACTGATACAGTAAGGACTCCATCATCAACAAACACAAGAGATGATACGTGGGAAAGTCCTAGGAGGAGTGAAGTTGCTAATAACCTGCTGTCAGAAGTCAGACTCTCAGCCCAGTAGCGAAGCAGAGGGAGCAAACAAGCTGGGCTGGGAGCCCCAGGTCCCAGAAAGGGTTCAGACCAGGTCTGGGAACGGTGAAGGCTGTTTAGCTGGGGGACCCCAAGCCGGACCAGCACAAGCATAACTGGACAACTGGACCCAGCAAGCCACTCTGTCAGGGAGGTTATGCACAGGGGAGAGAGGACGCCTGCTCACAGTCCAGGAGAGAGACTGTTCTGGTGCTTTGGGATATTGCATGTATTACAGCTGGGAAAGTTATGATGCTATTAAGATCCCCTGCTGTCTCATGCAATTGCAGATAACTTATATTCTTCATTAGCACTATTTGCAGCTCTGAGTCCTGGGGTTTTTTTAATTTAATTTTTAATTTAGTTTTCTTTGGAAAGGAAGAAAAACAAGATTGGTAAAGCATTGTGGATGCTGTTTGAAGTCTGGCAGTCTTTCCTAATAATCATCTACTATGATTTAACTTTTGTCCTTTTTTTTTTTTATATTTGTATTAATTTATTAATCTGACTATCAAACAGAGACATGTAATGCCATCTAAACTACAGAGATATTAAGATATTACATAGAATGGTCTTTGTTATTAGCTATAATGCATATGCTATTCAAATCCATTGGTACTAGATAGAAATCCTCTTGCTTCCCAATAATTAGATAACTAATAGGACGATTGAATGCTCTGGACCGCAATTCCTAAATACCAATTAACACCTCCTTTTCAGGATTTTATGTTATAAAACCTGCCACTCATTTTCTCTTTGTAGCTGAAATTATAGGAAAAGATGTCACAAAAACTGTAAGAAAGTGGAGTATATTGCTTCTTAATAGAAGATGTTTGAGATTCATATGATACATTTAGAAAAACAGAATACATTTTAAATGTTAAGTAGTTATATTTCAGCAATGTAAGACTTTTTACATGAGTGCAACTTTTCTTTTAACAGTTGAATCATAGAATGCTTTGGGTTGGAAGGGACCTCTAGAGATCATCTAGCCCAACCCCCCTGCAGGGAGCAGGGACATCATTAACTAGACCAGGTTGCTCAGAGCCCCATCCAACCTGACCTTGAATGTTTCTAGGGATGGGGCCTCCACTGCCTCTCTGGGCAACCTCTTCCAGTGCTTCACCAAGTGAGAGTGTCTCTTTGGAGAGTACGGCTCACTTTAGATTCTGTTGCCATAAATAAACTCAATAATGCCAAGTTATATTCTGGAATTCAAGGCAAGTTTTGCTTCTAGCTATGCAGACCTACAGGGAAGCTGAGGTGACAAGTCTGTGTGTCCTGGTGTTGTGTCCTACATGAGACGTACAGGGTTGCTTCAGTAGCCAAATGCCACTTTTTTTTAGTTCAGCTTGAACTTGTGAAAAAGAATTTGCATAAAGTGAACAAAATACCAAAACACCATTCAGGTACTCTGTATATACAGCCCATACAATCAGATTCCTACTTTCGATTCTTACTTCTAAAGGGTTTTTTGGACATATTTTTTCCTATTAACATTCCCTAGTCTAAGCAGAGCATGTAATGTTTGCAGTTTTTACGTATGTTTTGCAAACCCAATACTTAAACTGTTAACCTTATGCTAATTTAAATATTGTTTTCTACTCTTTAACATTCAAAAGCCCACTAGAGGAGTTAAGATTAGAAGGTAGCTTGACACCTAGAATCCTCAGCCCACAATAGCACTGCTTTTACATGAACGCAACACTGAGATTTCTTAAGGCCTGTCCAGGATTTTTAGTGCCTGTTCTTTATTAAGTGCTTTGCTGTATGTGGAGTAAAAATGGCCCATTATTTGTATAAAGAAGGATAGAAAAATTGAGGAGTACTTCCCACTTGCTTTCAGGCTTCCATTGAAGTACTCCTCACTTCTCTTCATCCTAAACCAAGGGCTTCTCCCATGCTTGCCTGCTTGCGGCTGAGGTGTTAATCCAACACAGGACGCTTCCCGCAGGACACTGTGGACAATCATTCAGCAGCAGTTTCTGGTCTGCAGGACACGCTGGAACTCACAGCATGCTGGGGAGCAGTGACACTGCCCGCGCGAGTGGCGGTACCCCTGTACATCCAGCGTCACAAACGTACGTTAGTGTACTGAGAGCGTTCTGTGACCTGGACTGATGCTGATGAAGGGTATTGAGTGATGACTCCAAAACATCTTCCTAGTGCAGTGGAGTTTCAGGGAGCTTCTCTGTGTGCTGAGGGAGCCTGGAGCTAGGAGCCAGCACAGACACTGGCTGCACAGATGTGTTGGGAGATGGTTACCACAGGCTGTTATAAGTCTATGACTTACCAAATTGCTGGTGGGAAACCAAATGTCAGTGCTTTCCTGATAGAAGTCTACCAAGTGACTGCACTACAGCTTACTCACAGGTTGAAAGCTGGTTAGTGGCTGCCTGTCTATCCATCTGAGCTTTGACAAAACTGGAGAACACCAAATAGAAAGAAAAATTTACATACCAACAACTTTCCAAAAATGTAGAAGGAGTGATGGAGAATTAGGTGGGTAAAAAGGTGTATAAGTTGTCTGCATCATGCCTTTAGATGTGCCATTAGAGAGAAGAAAAGTAATTCAATTTCTAATAAAAGTTTAGAAACTCTAAAATGGTTTGCAATGCATATGCAAAAGCTAATTCTGGGGCAGTGCTATGGCTCAGTATCTTGTGAAGTACCAGCTGCAAACTGAATGCGTTATATCCCCTAGGCAAGTAGACAGTCTTGGCTTTCTGATGATACAAAGCAATCCATTCCTGCCTTAATGCCTCCAAGGGTTCCTAACTTGAGCCAAACTCCGTTTCAGTGCTGTGGACTTGCTGTTTGGGGGCTGCAGGCAAGTGTAGTAGGGGCTGCAGGCAAGTGTAGTTTTTGGAGATTAAATTCACATTTTAGGAAAGAAAGAGAAACCTTTGTACATCTGGCATGTTGTTTTGTGTTTTAAAATTGTAGCTGTGCTTTGTAAAATGTTGGTGTGAGAAGCCACCATGTGGTGTGTACTTGTTGGTGCTCTTCGTTTTCCCAGGAGGAAAGTCAGGAGGCCAAAGGTGAATAACGGAGCTCATTAGAAATTTAGCTGGTTGGCTAATGACCTACTTTCTGAACTGAGTATAACAGAGAGTGCTTTTTGTTCCAGTCTCCTGGCTATCACATTGTTAAAACTGACCACCAGGCTTTGTGAAACAGTAGTCATCAAATTTCTGTTCTGAAGGATGTTCACTTCCTCATCACTACACATTCCTTTTCTATTTCCCTTCTTTTCCCCCAGAAGTTGGGAACACCAGCAGATTTTCCTGATCTGGAATTAAGCAATGGTCCAGGATTTTCTTGACTACAAATATCAAGAAATAGAGAAAGAAGTAAAGGGTTTTTCTTACATAAAGCCTTTTATTTAGATGCTGAGAAGGGGTAGCACAGTACACGATGCCTCAGAAACATGGATGCTTTACCCAACCCTGGCAGTAGTCTATGGGGTGATCTCACATTAGTTATTTCACTTCTGGGTTTCAAAAACTTACATCCCTCTTATCTCATCTTCAAGAGGTTCCCCATATCCAGTGACTTACAGCTGAAGTGTTGAGACTCCGTATAACTTAACAAGAAGAGAGTGAACTACTCTAAATTTAAAAGCTTTCCCGGAGTCTGCAGGAACACATGAATGCCTTTACCAGTCAGAGATTTGCAAAAGCAGTCTAGACTTTGTAAAAGCAGTTATTATTAGCATTAGGTCTCATCTGAAGTAATGTATTGGAAAACACCGTATACACAGCAAGGGGAAAAAGAAAAGATTCTCAGACATGACAGGAATTCCTTTATGCGCCGATCTTTGGTTTTGTAATCTGTAGGAACTAGTGTACAAATCAAAATGCCAGCCAGTCTCTTCTGGAAATCTGGATTCTCACAAAGATGAGCATGTAATGATAGTTTTGCTTTTGCCCAAATTGGCAGCTTTTCTGTCCCATTGTTTCCTACAGTCCCTCACCTCCTCATTGAGCTGCTGCAGGTGAAACTTTTCTCCTCTTAAACCATTTTGATGACTCTCTCCTTCTGATGTTCGTGATTAAAAAATATGATAGGAAGATGCCACCTTACAACAGAAGAGGCTCCCCCATGAATTATCCTCTATAGCTATAAACAAGCAGCGATGGTTTCTTCCCCAGAGTTTATAACTAGGTGAGGCAGACCAAAGGAAGCAGTGGTAATGTTTTTCCCACTAACGAATCCAGAACTCTAAGAGAGAGGATTTACAAGGTTTGTGCAGAGGAGATCAGTAGCAGACCTCAAAACTGAACCCAGATCCCCTGACATCCAGCCCCAGCTATAACTGTATGCCGCTGTTTCTTTGTGATTGCCAACACAGGGGTGTAAATCCAAGCAAGTGGTGCTGAGCACTTTCAGCTCCCACCGAAGTAAGTAGGACTCAGAGGTGCTCAGCCCCGTGCTGCCCTCGGCAGGAAGGCGGCACTGGTCCCGCTCAAGGCCAGCACTGGTTCAACCTCCACCACCCCCAGGCTCTGCTACCTGCCTGCGTCAGCCGCCTTCTCCCATTTCTCATGTCTCTCATCCACCAAACACACGTGTGGGAGTATCTAAATTAAAAATAGCAAGGCAGAAAAAAATGCTGTGCAGTCGGAGAGCTGATTTGCAGCTGAATTATTCATCCCCATGTATCCGTCTCATCCCAGGATGATAGTACCAGGGCTGCGCAGGTGCAGCCTGGCTCAGGGACTGGCAATGCCAAGGAGAGGCAAAAACCTTGCGGGCATCTGTCCCCTTGGTCCCTTGTCAGAAAGCTTAATTCCCCACTGGTCATCTCATCTGTCTTTTTATACCAACTGCCACATGAAAACACCTTAAAACACCGCCCCACTCCCCTCTACACTGCCTCCCTTCGCTTATGGCCCAATAACTGGACTGATGCAGCTCGGCTCTCACAAACCCAAACAACTGAATTACTCTAACCTTTTAGAAGGTTATTGGAACATCCTGTTCCATTAACAACAAACCCTAGTGCAGAAACACATGAAAAACCTGCTCCCATGCTTTTATTGGCCAGGAGTGAACCGGGGCGCTTTGGTGGGTTGCCAGCATGCGAAATTGCAATTTGTAAGAGACCATGAGTGATTTTCCCCATGTATCTGCAGGAGTGGCCCTTGGTTTTAATCAGCACTCTGGTATCTGTGATTGCAGTGCGCATTACAAAAATTGCTGGCTGTTAATTGTCACTTTTTCACAAGGAATTTTTGTAAATAACATTTTCATTCCCACAGAGAATCATTCAATTGGCAGAGCAACCATAAAAACCTCAGAAGTCAGAACATCCTGAGACATGAGGGAAGGACAAAAAAAAAAAAAAAAAAAAAAGATTTAACTTCAAAGTAGTCTTCACAGTTCCTGGCTGGCATCCTGCTTCCCTTGCCTGGTACAGCGTATTTGGCATGGCCTTCCTCACCACCATGGTCCTGGGCTGGAGCTTTGTGGGACCCTGCTCAGGCATCCTCCCCAAGGATCCAGCTCTGCTGTGAAACTCATGGTAACGTGAAATCTGAATGATATAATAATAAGGAAAAACTAGGTGTTTGGTAGTGCTGCTTTGCTTCTGGTAGACAAAACCTCCCTGTTTAACTGGTAATATAAGCGAGGTGTTAAAAGCTTGTATCACCCAAAATGCAGTTCAGCCCCAGACTCCCCTGGGCAACAAGGTATGGTTTCTATGTCTGTGTGCTTCTCTCCATTAGCTCTCCTGTCTGTGGGGTCCCAGCCCCATTTTTAACTTCCATGGTTTCTGTAGGTTACCTACATGGGTGTCACGTTCCCCATCTTATTCCTGCAACCTGGTTTCACATGCCACCAACTCATTGACAATCCAGCTGTGGCTGCTTTGGAGATGTGCCAGCACCTTAGCAAGCTAATCTTCCCCCACAAAACTTCAATAGCTTAATTCTGAACTATAGCAAATTGTAGTCCTTAGAAACAGGTAATGGAGACTTGAGTCCATGGAAGGACGGTCCCACCTCACTTTGCCACATCCATTCAAAAAGGAAGACAGCAATGGCTGCCGTAGCACCCTCCCTCCTCCTGTGGTCCAGCACATTTTTCCAGCTTCCAGCTCAGCCTGCGTCATTGCACAGGTGGAGCAGGAGACCCAGTTTGGCTTTGGATGTTAGCCAAAGTGACCAAGGGACTGAAGTGACCAAGAGAAATGGGAAGAAACTCAGCAGTTCTAAGTCAGGAATCGTCCAAGGAAGCACTTGCTACTCGGATAGAAACGCTACAATCTCTGTCTTAAGTTTTCTGACCTACTTCTGCAGCTCAGGGATACGGGAGACTGTGCCAGACATCAATCTGGGAGCTTGTCTCAGGGCTTCAGCTTTGCTTTCTTCTACTAGTTGGCACTCAGCAGCGTCATCCCTTCACTGCAGGGGCCTCTTTCTTCCCAGTGGGAGCTGCTGGGAGCAGCTCTGCTACTCATACACAGCCAGGCATCCTTCACTGGGATCTAAATGCCCAGGCTTGGGCACTTCCAGAGTACAGCCAGAAAGAAGCCCTCCAGTTTTCACAGCTCTCTATTGCTTTTGCTAGATTTTGTATCACCTTGTCTTTAGCTGATAAATCTCAGCTGGGAGGCAGCTGTTCACTAACCACTGAAATGGGGCCAATTTCTCCAAAAAGGACCATTCAGTGACAGTCCTGCTACTTTCTGTATTCATGCATATCCTCCATACACTTCATTTATGCAGCTAAACGTTAGCTTCATGTGAAGATCTGCTGAGCAGTGAAAGATAAAGCAGGCTGCAGAGAGGAGAAGAGAGCCAGGGAATGCTATTTGTGTGATGTCAAAAGAGCACCAGATTTTACTGTTGCCTCTGATGAAATGTTGAAGGGCAAGGTGAGAAAATGGAGATTTGTTAGCACTGTTCATAGTTCCTCCCTGGCTGAACTCACAAAACAGCAAGGACTAGGGAAAAGAGAGAATTCTGAGTGGCATTCATCTATATATTTAAGCATGAATCATTCTCCATCTATTGCAAAGCCTCTTTTTTTTTTAATGTAGTTGAATTTTCATGAAGGAATATATGAACTTTGGCTACAACAGATGTCATCTTGGAGGTGGTTTTTTTTTTTTTTTTTTTTAGTATCTGACTGTAGTCTCAGTATAATAGGCAATATTTGGCTTTCATCTTTCACCACTGCTAGCTATGAAATCCAGAGCAGATGATCATTAGCATGCATTACTTGAGAGGTACAGCACTCAGTGAGTCAGGGTACAGACCAAGAACTGATTGTTAAAGAAATTAAAAAATAATCTATTGAAGAACAGACACACTTGAGAGTACTGCAGTCTGTCCAGACTCCAAAGAGCCAGCGCACAGTGAAGATAGCTGTGGTAATGTGTTTCCCTAAAGCTTCCCTGAAAAGATGCAGGGAGAATTTGCTGGGAATGCAGTGGCCAGTGGGAACATGTCTGGGCTCTGCAAGGGAAGTTCTGGCAACGCGCTGCAATGGGATTATGGAGGGTGAGGCTGGATGGTGGCAGCTTTCAGCTCCAGGCTTGAATTTCTGTAGGAAAAGGAGCCACTCGCTGAGCTGAAAATGGCTGAGATGGCTGCTGGAGAGGGGAGCAAGAGCTGGCCAGAGTGCAGGCTGCTGGAGGCACCTTTTAACAGGCTGTTGAGGAGCGGGCTTCAGTTTTCACAGCCTGCCAGTGTGGACTGAACCACCTGCAACAGGGCGGCGGACTGTGGGATGTGCATGCTTGGAAACACGTGGAGAAGCGCTGAAGAGGCCATGCTCTGTGGCAGCATCCTCAGCCAGCGCCCAGCACCTGGGGGCTGCAGCTGAAACAGAGCCTTTTAGTAGCTCCCTGTGCAATTGCCCTGCTGAGCTTTCCTTCAAAACATTTAAATCTCTCCCGAACAACTGTCTTGGTGGCAGAGCCTAACCTCTGCCACGCTTTCTGGATGCTGGGAGTTCTTTGTTGCTATTATTATTCACCCTGCCCTTTATGTAGTGCCAACACTGCTGCTGATTTATCTGCTATATTTCAGGGCTTTTTTCAAGAGCCCAGTTTCCCTTGAGAATATTTCTCACTGATTTACGTGGGCTGTAGTGGAACAGGCCATTAGGGACAGAAATGGCCACACAACTGGCCTCAGCCTGCAGGCTGCCTAGAGAGCTGTGCTGTAAATGATTTATGAAAGAGCTGCCCCAGAGCTGTGGGTTTTGGGGCAAGGAAGGACAGGTTCAGCCAGCGCAGACTGTTTCTCTCTTCACCCAGAGTAATTATAGTTGACCAAACAGCTGGGATTTTTTACCACTTTTTTTGATTAGGTCATCACTTTGTAAAGAAATTCTTTTTGACAACTGATCATCATTTTCTTCCACTAAATTTCCACAAATTCCTCCCAACTCTCTCCCATACTGCATCATGCATGTGGTCCCTAGACTATGCCAGCAGCTAAATTTCTGTTGCTTTCACGCCTTTTGTAGCTTGGGGAAGTCACAAAAAAAACCCCAGACCAAAACTATCTGAAACTAGACTAATTTAAAAGCTCAGATTCTGCCATCTCATGCTCGTACCCAACAAAAAGTGCCCCTGAAGCCCATTCATCAGTAGAATTGATGGACGGAAGATGCTGTCCCCAGAGCAGAGCACAGGTAGCGCACAAGGACAGTGCCCCTTGGTTGGCTCCGCAGTTGCCTCCGCTCAGCAGACTCCCCTCTGCTTTGATCAGAGTTCCAGTGTGAAAACTTTTCCCTCTTTTATTTACTAGATTGGTGCCAGGAGATGCATACGGGTAAGAATGACAGCTTGGAAGATGGAAATTGATTTAGTTTATGTGTGTCCTGCTCGCAGAAATTAGAGGAATGCTTCACATTGTGTTCACTCCACTAGCTAAGACTACAAGAAGATTATTTTTCTTCCAAGGACTTTGTGAAGTACAATACTGCAGAAATGCCCTGCTGACTCCTGATCAAGGGTGGACAATGGACTGTCCGTGAGCTCTTGCCAACGGGATGGGGAGATGTAGGGCACAGAAAGATATTTTCTCTTTTTTCAGTGCCACAGTAGTGATTATTTCTCTGATCTGGAAGTCCAAGTTCCTAGATGTTTTGGGTGCCCCCATTAGAAAGCTGTAATTTTTAGAGGCAAGGTTGGCCCAGCCTTAAAACCAAATAGGAATCTTAAAAAACCCTCTCAAGTTGTTTCCCTCAGACAAACCAGAAACTAGGCACTTCTGCAAATGAAGGAGTTAATTCATCACACTGAGACTTAATGAAAGTACGACAGTAGAAGTAGGGGGTTAAATGGTGGCCCATTTACTGGTTATCATTTTCACAAATTATAACTAGTTGACCTTTTTATTGCCTTTCTAAGAGGTTCCTGCCCCATTTCTGCCCGCTGTCTCCTGGCCACAGCTCTCTGCCCTCTCAGTTGTGCCAAAGACTGAATTGGCGATCTTTTTATGGCCTGTCTCTAACAGAGGGGACAAAATCTCCTCCCCTTGGGGGTTTGTGGGAAAGGATGATAAGCGGCAGTTGCTGTTTGTCCCCAGTGTACTAGTGCCTGAGCAGCATTTACGAAGGTAACAGCCCTGCTGAACCTAAAGCAGGGGTGCAGCCGGGAGCTTGCTGAACTGCTCTGGAAATGGTCCCTTGAATTGGCGATGGCTGATCTGCCTCCAGGAGCAAATAAAAATATTTGATCCTATCAGTTTCTCTGCTGTGAGCTAGGGATGGATTATTTCAGATGGAAATGTAGCTTGAGCACAGAGCAGAAGTGACGTTTCTTTACTGTGTCCTGCAGCACCTGTGACATGAGGGGGCTGGGCAACAGCGACAAAGTCCTTTCATTAGAGAAGTATATTAAGAAGTTGGTGTCAATTTAATTGTCTCTTGGCAGCACAGAAGACCTAGTGCTAAGAGAGAGACAAAAAGAGCTGTCTTATGTTACTTTACTGATTATAAGCTCTGATTTACTCCCTTGGTTAGCGGTTTGCAAAAGAAGGTATGCTGTGCCATTCAGAGGATGTATAGAGGCTGCTCACGTTGGTCCTACAGGATAAAGAGAAGGTCTAATCCTGCCCCTTGATCTGACCCATGCTACTTTTCTTGTCCCATCTCAGTAGCCTGGGTGTCTGTGCCATTTCCCTGCCCCTTGCTATCACAGCTCCCCTCCACCATTTGAGCAAAAGGGAGGTTCACACCCCACCAGAGGTGAACAGGGCTGGGGCCATCAGCTGGAGACCCTCAAATCCTTTTAATTTGAGAGTCTCCAGCTGATGGCCCCAGCCAGTGGTCCCAGCACTGTTGTGGGACTGAGGTTCAAAAGCTGCATTCAAGCTGGGAGGGGATTAGCACCATGCTCCCTGCCCATGGTATTTGCCTTACAAAATAGTCACAGATGTGGGTTATTTTCTGCTACTAACTAGAAGAATAGTTTTAAAGCTACGTGTCACCCTCCTGTTTCACTTTTAAGAGACAGTGCTTATTTTTAGAAGAAATTACTCACAAACAGTAGGTTTTCCTGGTCATATCCGCTGATAGAAATGTCTCTATTGCAGATGGCAGCACGTATAATCCTCATGAGACAAATTTCCTGGAACTGAACAGAAGACAAAGTGAGTATCACAGCATCATTTAAGTAACTGTGCCTGTTTAGTAGAAAATCAGTCATCAATACAAAACAATTATTTAAAAAAGCAATGTCTCGGACATCCATTTTAAGTTGCACATAAACAGCTCAATCTTTCTCAAGCTATTTGCGGCTGCAGAAGCAAAATCAGGTAATGAAAACATTGTTTTGAACTGGGAATTAATGAACAAGTTACTAATCACGGACATGTTTCTTCACTGGCTCAGCTAGACACCCTCTGGTTTCTTTCCCTTCTTGAGCCACTATAGTAATGAGACAAAATGAAAGCTATTACTTTTTTGGGGAGTTATTAGTTCAGAACTAGCTTGCAAGCCAGCAGAAGAAAAATAGGGTCTCAAAGGGCCTCCTGTCAACTTTCTCCTTGTTCAAGCTGAGTGGACCGGCCATGAGCTTTCATAGATGGGCCATCAAATAACCAGAGAGAAACACTACAGCTCTAATAGGGCATGCTTATTGGTGAAGGGCAATGCCTGATGAACAAATGTCTTTCAGATTAGCGTTTGCTAGGTAAGGATATTGTAGGAAAAAATATATTGTACAAACAGGTTGAGGGAAAAAAAGTAGCAGAGAAATAAAACTGAGGTTTTGACTGTCCTGAGAGATGAGGACTATAATGCTGGTGTAAAAGGTTTTCGTATTTACCTTTTAATATTGCTTGGTAACTACAAACTCATGAAGAGTAGGAACCAAGAATACCCAAGCATGACCAGTGCATTTGAAAACAAAGTATTAGCCCAGGTGAAGTGTTTCAAAGTGATCTGCTTTTCAGTGGAAGGTATGTGGGTGGATTTACTGGTACAATAAAAAGGGAAAAAGGATTTAATTATGTCCGAGGTAGGTATTCTTCGTATCTCTAAAGAGACTCAGTCCTAAGGCCATTCTAGAACATAGCAGAGGGTGACGGAGGGAAAGCTTCACTTCTTTTCCTGTCTCTGTCTCAGCAGGTTGGGCATCTGCCTTTTTAATCCCACCTTCATATAGTGGAAGGGGTCCAAGACATTTCCTCCTTAGCTGCTCCGCTCTGTGTCCTTTCCCATCTGGGAAGCAAGAGGTGTTTGGGATACCACAGGTGAGCAAGACCACTCCCAATACATGTGTGATAATTACTAAAAACCTTTGGCAGCACAGTCTGCCGGCAGAGGAAATAAAACTAATATATTTATGCAAATCAGTATGTTCAGCATAGATCATACATGACCCAAAGACTCTTTTGGCTTTTTTAGGTTTAGTGTAGGTGGGTGGAAGCTTCCTCTGTGCCTCTGATAGAGCAGAAAGACTAATGACTCGGAGAGAAGGGAGGTAGGATGGACTGAACACACTGGATCAATCACTGGAGCATGGCCCTAAGGAATACCAGACACCTCAGGGATATGCTACTAGGAATGCAGTGGTGCCCTTCTTGTGCATGGGATAGAAGCTGCTATCATTTCTGTTACCTAGTTTGATAAAGGAGATAAACAGCTTTTTTACAACTTTTTAAAATTATTCATATTGTGAGTTACTAAACAACAACTGAGGCCATGTGGAATATGTAGGAATTGTATGAGACTGAAGTTATTGCACCTTTCTATGTAAAATAATTTCAACATCCCTCACACTGGTTATGTCCTTTGTCACTACAGTGAATTGCAAATGTTTGTAGATGTCTCCCTGTGTACATCTGTGCATATATTTGTTTATATAAAAGAACCATCTTCAAATGAGTTGCTGGTATTCAGCAGTTCTGGCTATGGGCTCAGTCTAGAAGGCTGGTGAATCTAAGCATGAATCTCTCTTCTCGATGTTTTCTATCACAAGGACATCTCACATTTTAACATACTGTATTCTTTGTGGGGTAAAGGCTGGGAAAGGGGACACGTGAGAATAATCCCTCAGTGCCTGAGCAAACCACAGCCAGCAGCCAGGAATGTGGAGGATGCCTGGTCTTCTTTCAGCATGCCTGCTTTCCTGGAAGAGGAATATTAAGTCCACAAACCACTAGCTCTGAAGGCACGCTGCCAGCTTGCATCTTTAGTATTACTCCAGTCATTTTAACAGAAAATATTCAATCGAAGCCTTCTGTATTGCATATATGGAAAAAGATCTCATCTGACCAATGCAATTCATCACCATTAGAAGGAATATGTATTAAATCTTATCTGGATACAAGCACCAACTGCAAAGCCCTTTATAAAACTCCTCTTTGTGACAAAAAGAGCAAATGTCCTCTTTCCAGTCTCTCATGTCACACTTGCTCTATACTTTCCCCCTGCCTCTTTCCCAGGCATTCATTTGTCCTCCAAAGGAGCTGTCTTTACTCAGCATTGCATCCATTGACCCACACAGAACTATGTGGTGGGCAAGTTTTAAGAAGGAATTCCTCACTTTTGGTAAAAGTTAGCGAAAAGAAGGTGAAATGCCTTTTCATACTTCTCTACCAGTCTAAGGGCAGAGAGAAATAATTTTTCTTTCATCTGCATTGAGCTCTTCCCCTATTCACACACGATAGATCCGTTTCCACGTTCTTGCAGTCATTCGAAATAAAGGTCCCCTCTTTACTTTCCAAAAGGCAGAAATACACCAACGGGCTGATGTGTATGGAAACTATTTTCTTTACCAGACCAGATCTATGTATAGGCAGAGCAGACCACCTTCCCACAGCCGAGCCTCCACGGCCTCTGCCGAGCCTCATCCATGGTGGGAAGGGCTGCATTTTGCCTACCCTGCTGGGAAGCCTCATGCCCTCATGTTTTTTATGGAAATGGTGAACTCAACCCATGGCACTTCTGAGGCCAGAGTGGCTCACTGCTCTTATATAAATGAGATATTACAAGGCACTCTTTCTGTGGCAATAGCAGCTCAGCTAGTCCACAGGTTACCTTACTATGCATTAATCATCCGTGCTTAAATTCCCCTGGCAGTTTGCATCACCACATGACAGTCTCTGGAAATGCAACCTTTAGTGTCAAAGCAGCCCCAAGCAACCCTCCGCACGCCTCTGATGAGCGAATCTGAATGTTTAGCAAGAGGAGTGACTGCAGAGTTTTCCCCTGACTCCCAAGCCCCAATTGCTACTGCGAAAATTAAACAGGCAGCAAAAAAGACCCACGAGTAATGCCGTGCATAGTTGCCATAAGGATAATAGCTGGCATTTGAGTCTCATTGGCCAGTTAAGGATAGCATCCACAGTGCCGGAGAGGTCACCATACCAGGCCTGGGATTTAGAAATGAGATTAGAGGCAGCTGTTCCATTATCAGTGTAAAGATGAAAGCTCAGGGTATAAAAATAAAATGCAACTGATCACCACTTTCCTCGGAGGCCGTAGCCAAATTCAAGCAGCAGCGGCAGCAGCGTGGCGTGCCCACTCTGCCTTTGTGGAGAGCGCTTGGAAGCGTGTCCCTCAGCCCCATGCGGTGGCTGCTGGTGTCTTCAGGGGAGCCTCCCAGTTGCCACCGCTTTGCAGCTCCCTGGAGAGATGTGCACTGGGGAGGATGGCTGCCCCTACAGAAAGGCTTTGGAAGAGCTTTGCTATTGAGTAAACAGTGGTGAATGATGTTTGGAGCTGGGATGAAGGGCGCTTGCTTTTTGTTTTAATTTCACAGTGTCATTTTTCTGTAGTGAAAAGCATCCAAGTAACTTGCAGGATGGGGAGAAGCATCCTTCATCTTGCTTCCAGCCTCCTTGTCAGAGGTGAACAGAGTGGGGCCAAACCGCTCCATGTCCAGGGTGATCTCCAAGTCCACAGTGCCAGGGAACAGCCACCACAGAAATGCTGAAAATCGTGCTGTATGGGCCAGTGCAGACATGGCTTCTCCTATGAAAACGAAAATGTAACTAACTGTCACAATGCAAACACAAAGCAAGCTATTAAAAAATGGCTGATCCTCGTATGCCTTCGTCCAGGTAAGCTGTTTTCTTTAGAGCATAATAAATCTTAACTGTTTCTACAAGCTGTCTCTGTACAAGGAGATGAGAAAAGAATACAAACCTTGGGCGAAAAATTTCAAAACCTTAATCCAAAGAAAGGGTACTCTTAAATACTGCTTATAATTTCAGCAGTATTTTATTAAACAATTATTAACATGTCATTTGTTTAGGAAAAGTCAGATTATTCAAACCAGCATATCTTAAAAATTTGTCTTCAATGAAAAATGTTTTCCCTCTGTGAATATATCAGATTGCCATCATCAAGTTGCACAGTGAAACATTTATTGTTGGCCCTCAACGTTTGAGATGTTGAGTTACATGTACTCTCTTAATTCTACCCCTTAGCCTGTATCACCATACTTTCATCAGCAGATACCACTGTTAATCATACAAAACAATATGCTGATATAATGTGTTCTTCAAGCATCGATATGCAGCTAGAATGGTTATGAATATCTACAAGGAATCATCTTCAGGAAAGGACCAAGCAATGAAAAACTTCATTCCCCGAAGTGATTACATCAGAAAGTTACAAGACCCTCAAAACTGTGGACTTTAATGACACCTTCCTTAACTACCGATGCCTGATTTGTTTTATATACAATCTGATCATCTGCCTTGAGAATGTATCACCACTAGTCATAAGTCATAAATATTTCACTGTGTAACTGGGGAGTGCTGGTTTTTTAGACAACTCAATAAATGATTACCAGATTTCTAGGTAATTGACTTTCTTTTAGCTGGCACTTAAGTAATTTATTAAAACAAAAATGTCAGGATTGTGTCAGGTAATTAGGAGAATGATACTTAATCCTCATTTTGGTTCAGTTCTTACACTGGCCTTCATTTACTTCACTTCTGAAAAATCATCAAATCTCTCATTCCCACATTTAATGATATGCAAACTGACATGGCTAAAATTATGTATTTGATCATTCTGTAAAACTCTGGAGTCCTCCGCCATGCTGCTGTTGGACAGCCGCAAAAAAACCTCAAGTACTTTCTATAAAATACCGTGAAGCTTTGTGGAGTGTGTGTTAATCTTTGGTCTGAACATCAGAACAAGCAGGGAATCAAGCAGAAAACAAAATGAAAATGTCAAGAGTGAGGAACCTCAGTCACTTAATTCTTCATAGACTCTTTCTTGCTCATAAATTAGATTTAGCAGAGTGTCTCGGTATGTAAAATATACATGAAAGAAAAGTCTCCTAACAGGATCGGCAATTGTAATCGTCCTCATTTACTTATTACTTTCAACTAGTGAGAAAATTGCAGGCAGAAGAACAGGACCATTACTAGAGGACTGGCAGATCTGCTGCACTCTTTGGCCATGACAGTAACTGTGTTATATCCCGGGAGAGGTATCATACTGAGAAGCAGGGGATCAAAATGTGCTTTCCTTTACTTTGGCCCCTGCTCAATTCAATGACCTTGTGCAGTTTAAATGGAGTGAAAATCTGTTTGCTTTGTATGCACAGCATGTACAAAAAAAAGTACCATAAACCAGCTGAACTCCCCAGGTTTGATTACCACTTGCATATTTATGCAAATCGTCCCAATGATTTCTGTGGAAGTGACACAAAGCAGAAGGGTTTCCTACAGTTCATCTTGGAGGGAGGGGGGTTCTTGTCTAATCACCCTGAATAGGTGAACATATCAAAATACTTGCTGACAGTGGAGTATATCATCTTTTCCACTGGACTGTGCCTGTCCTAATGAGTGCCTGCTTGCTCTCTCTCTGCAGAAAATGGTCTTCCCTGTACTAAACAGCACATTTAACACTGGCACTCGTCCAGAGCCTGGGGAATGTCAGCTGTATGCTCTGCCTCAGTTGCTTTCCTGCCAGGTAGACTGGTATATGTGATCAAGACTGTGCATCTTAAAATAGCGTGCTGGAGTCTGTGCTGCTCAGCACTCTCCAAATGTTAGCTAATTGTCACAGCAGCCCAACACAGCACACGCCTGGGACCCGCACTCTGCACTGATTAAGAATTCGCACACATGGGGAAGAGTGTGGGGGAGAAGGACAGCAAAAGGCAGCGATAAAGAAAAAGAAGATCAAATCAGACAGGCAAACAGGGGGAGAACAACTGGTAGATAGAGTTAGGAGTGTCAGGGATGAAGGCAGTAGCTCCCAGAGGATGCACGAGTGTTACAAGCTGGAGGACAGGGGACAAAGTGTTTGATTTCTCCTTGCTTGAGAGAGCAACTACTGCTGCAGCGTGATGCTCCTGCTGGTGCCAATGCACACGGTGGCCACTGAGGAAAAAGACCAGGAGACAACAAGACCAGCCTGTTCAGAGATGACAGCACACACTCTGACCTAAGGGATGACCTCCAAACAAAATGATGGCTTTCAATGAGAAACAGATAGGTCAGGCTGCAGGAAGAAACCAAGAAAAATGACAAATACATCTGCAGAGCCCCAGTGGGAGTCCAACACACATAGCCATGGCCAGTCACCTGCCTTCATGCCCTGCCTTCCCTTATGGGCAGAGAGCCCCCTGGAAAGCCTTCAGACACACCGCACTTTCAGTGTGCATCCCCTCTGGGCTTAGGAGTGAGGACACACACACATTGCAGGCTTTGTTCAGCCCAGGTTTAGGGCTGAGGTGTTGCAAGACCAGGCTTGCTAGATCTCCCATAACCCTGTGATTTCCTGCTCATCCATCCCATGCTCACCACAAAATGTTCAAAGCATCTTGTTTGAGAAGCTTTTCTCATCTGCCCTGTCAAAGATGTGCTACACACACTTGTAATGTCACACATTGGTGTAACTAGACTCTCACTAATAAATATTAAAGTTAGGCACGTAGTTAGTATCGAAAGGGGCATAAGTCCCAGCTTCATTCCATCTCTGGCACATAATATTTGGATTTTTGTGTTCTTGAAAAGCATAATTGCAAAACTCCCATTATCTTTCTACTGACTAAGCCATCATTTTGTTCAGATGCAGGCAGCAGAGTAGCCGATGAAGATGTCTGTGTTTCCAAGGAGTTAGCCCTTGAATTGGTGTGGAGAATATAAAATAGGCCTGAACAGCTAGAAGTTCTCCCCTAAAATCACCCTTTGAGAAGCCTGGCCAATTTTGCTTTATTACAGTGTTTTGCAAGAGTGAAATTAAGCTGCATAAGCACGATGGAGCAGGGAAGTCCTGCCTCACTGAAGAACTCCCCCACACACCTGTTCTTGTAGAAATTGAGAGAAAACTCTTAAAAGAGATGAAATACCAATCTGAAGCATGACATCATCAGATGTATCTCGCTTGCTCGCATAAGCTATGAGCAGGTTATGGTTACCTAGCAACTCTTGCAAGCAGCTCACTTCAGCGCCAAAGCATTAGGGTTTAAGTGGCAGATGCGTACCTGGCTCTAAAGTCCCGCTCTATTCATTGGCAGAACCTGCTGTTCAGTGGTAGTAATCAAAAAAAAAAGTCAGGAATATCATTAAAGACCTCCATTGCAGCCTCCAAAGCTAACTTCTTCGGCGGCCCACCCTGTTGTGGTACTGCATGGTAGATGACAGGCTTTTTCTCCAACAGAGTCCACCCTGAAAGGCAAGCTAGGAGATGCTGGTGAGACAAACGGGTAAGCAAGAGGGTACAGTGAGTGTCTCATAGCAAGGGTTGCTTTTAGATGACACCAGATGCCAATGTCCATAAATTTCCCTCTGCAGCTCTGTATTGATCCTAATCGCATGTGTCCAGCTAATGCACGCATTCTAGGAAGACAGCTGGTTTTAATTGGAAGGCACCAAGCACGGAGAAATCGACCATCTCCCGCATTCTGCAGCAGGGTGTCTGCAAGCTTCCCTGGGAGCAGCTGTGCAGATTCACCAGGAAAAATGTTGCGGAAAAGCCTGAGCAAACCAACTACCAGTATAACTGCTCCATAGGCATCAAAGATTTGCCACATACATTGGCATCTGCAGAGAAATGAGATACCTCCCATTTCTACGTGTCAGTGTACAAACTGTCTCATTTATGGGGCAGCTAAGAAATAGCCAAAATCTGCAGCAGATAAAGGGTGAACTGATTGCAGTCTATACTGAGTAGCTGAGGAAACACGAATTGCGTGAGCATGGTGTAATGCAATATATGATATTATTTATAATCTCATCAGGCTTTTCGTGCCTTCAACTGCTTCCTCTCCAGATTGTCATAGATTTATTTCTACATGACAGTCACAGCTTCTACTTAATATTAAGGTGCTTTTTGTTTTTGCTGTTGAAACTCTGCAATTTAGGAAATGCATCTATCTCTTATGTGTCTAGCCCTTTTGATGGACTGTTGTCAGTCAAGCCTTTCATTAAAAAAGAGGTAAGCCGTGATGTTCCTTCTGGCAATATTTTCATCACACTCTCCTCTCCTGCAAGCCTGTCCTCTTACAGGATATTGCAGTCTTGATTAAGATAGGGCCTGTGATGGGGTGATAAATACAGATGTAGATAAACTCCTCGGAGCAGGGCAGAGCAGCACAGAAGAGGAGCCTGGGAGGGGAGGGGGGCAGGCCCACTGGGGGCACCCACTGATACTGCTCCTGCTTGCCCACAGGTCTCTGGGGACCACCGGTGCTGGTGTACATGGGTGCACCTCCCTGTAGGAGGAGAGCCTTTTTGGTTTGCAGCAGGACCTGTATAAAGATAAGCTGTATCATTACAGGGCTCTGGTGGATGAGTTTGGAGTCATACAAGAGGTGGATGATGAGGAAGGAAACTATCCCCTGACCATGAGACCCAGTGGATTGGGCTTGTATTTCACCACAGTCAGCTCACAGCTGCATTGATGCTATTTTGATTACTTTCTTTGGGGGGGGGAAGAGGGATTTGCTCTGCATCTACAGATGTTAGTTCTCTGTCTACTGCTTTGGCATTAGTGTATCTGAAAAAGCTTAGTCCCCCACCCCGAAATGTTACACAGGTTTATATGAACAGTCTGAGACCCAGGAGCGAGGTGAGCTATTCATGAGCACACTGGCTAAGTTTTCTTCTTGTTAGTAGGTTCATAGGTGAAAATGCAGGAACTGCTGTCAAGGAGCAGGTGAACGGTCCACCTGTTACCATGTCACTGATTCTTCCATTCCCCAAGACTGTAAGAGGAAGACGATGAAAAACCAAATAGTAAACAAAGAGGAGATTTGCCTGCTAGCAGGGAAGGGAGGCTACTTCTTATCCTTATGCTAGTAACTTGACTTCTCTAGAGACACAGAAGCTTGTAACCTTACATTAGATGGGATAGAGAAAATATTAAACGAATACTTTAATAATTTATACAGACATCTAATCCTTTTATAGCCTTGCTAAGTTCTTTGCTTCAGTGGTTATTGTAGGAGGTTAACTGTACTGTCTATAAAATTGACTTCCTTTTATCAGATTTCAATTTGTTGCCTTTAAGTTAACATCTTGTTCTTGTGTTATATGGAAGACTAAAGAGCAGCACCCATTTTACCTTCTCCATGATGTGCATGGGGCGGCAGGGATATGACTCTGTCACGTCCTTCTTATCCATGCCCTCTCCAGATTCAGTGTTGCTGATTGTTCCAGCCTGTATTCGTGCAAACACTATTCCTGTGCACTAAGGCAGTCTTTCAAGATACCAGCTTCTCTTTTATCTGTCGTGGTTCTTTCAGTGTGGTGGTCAGAGCTGCAGGGCACTGGGGGAGGATGTGCCATCCAAGTCTCCCAGTTTAATGCTGTTGGGGTATCTACTTCTGCTCAGCTGCACTGGGGAGGACTGACTTCACCTGGTGAGGCTGGCAGAAATTTTGCTTCATTGACAAGACTATGGCTGGGTTCCCCTAGCAAATAGAAAAGTCAGAATGAATGCTGCTGTCCTGTCTAACGCCTTCAGCAATCCTAGAGAGGAAAGGGACTGATTGTTCTTCAGCCTTCCCTTTTTCTTCTCAACAAACTGTTAGGAAAGAGTAGGAGCTGCTAGAGAGATAACAAGAATAACAAAAATCCCTGCAGTGCAAGATGTGTGGAGGCTCGGAGAGTCGTGGTACCATCTGTGCCTGTCTATTTACAGCCAGAACAACTAACGCCCAACTAATGGTGAAGAGAAGCAGAGCATCATGTCATGGAGACAGCTCTCTAATCTTACATAAAAGCAGCTTTCTAAAAAGCCTGAAGTGATCACATGGAGAGAGGAACAGTCACAATTTACACTTACGAGGGTTTATTTCCGGAATGGTGGAAACACCTTTGTTTCAGCCACGTCCTTGGAACGATCTTCATCTGAGACTCCGAGGCAAGTTTGGTCAGAACTTTTTCAGCCACACAAAGTTTACTACACACAAAACATGGTGTTACAGATAGGTCCATGGTTACAGCAAAAGATCAGTAATGAGGGGGAAAGCAAGTAAGCTGTGAAAGCAATCTGCTTGTTTTTATTGAAAAAAAGATTTTTGTATTTGGTATGAGGGAATGAATGAGCTCTTCCCTTCATACTTTTCAATGAAAATATGTTTTGAAAACACATATATTTAGGCTGCAATTTTAAAAAAATCATCTTTGAAATATAAGGAAAACACAGAGTTAAATCCACTGTATTTACCTCTATGGAGTTGTCCTCGGGGATAATTTTAGACCCTGTGACTCAGTTTGACTCCTGCAGGGATAAGAGACTGGACTGGAAGAAAGTATTGTTTTCAGGTGAAATGGTTGCAGGAAATTATCCACCTAATGAACGGAGCTGGGTGCACAGGGAAGGGGCAGGGACATGGTGTATTCTGAAGCAGGAGACACACCCGGGGAAGGGAGAACCTGGGGACCAAAGAAAGTCCCAGATGAGGGAAATAAAAGGTAGAAAGGAAGCAAAAAGCATCTGGACTGGGGAAGTCCCTGTACAAGGGAAGAAAAGTGCTATGTCTATGGTTAAAAAAAAAAGTATATAGAAAAACAAATTAGGTTTCACTCAAACCTCAGCGTCAGAGGAACTGATACACGTAAAGAAGTCTCTAAAAATCAAAGACTTTTTCAGATTCGTAAAATGTATGGATTTAAGTGCTCAACTTTTGCCATTGGAAATTTTAGATGCTAATGATAAATAAACATCGACCTAAGTAACAGCTGAAGTTACAAACACTACCAGAAAGTGTGCTCAATTTGCTTGCTGTTCTGTCTCCATGGACTTCAGTGGAGCAGGGAATTACTCTCTCTGTCCCTTTATGGTTTTTTTTATTTCCTTATTTCCGAACAGATATCTAGACCTCTGAACACTCGCAAAATTATAATAAGAAAGGAATAAAACCCACAATACAAGAGAAGAACAAATGGTCACCACTGAGACGGTACACTCAGATATAGTCACACCCCAGTGCATAGAGGGAGTATGCCATTACCATTGTCTTAACAAAAGTTCTGGAAGAAAAGATGATCTTTTCAGTATTATGTTTGCTCACAGAAACAGGCTTCTGCAAGAGGTTGGTCTTTTTCCCTTCTGACTGTCAAGTTTCAAGTGATGAAGGAAAAATAACTCATTTTGCTGATAATTTGTGAGGCTATAGAAATGTTCTGTGACCATCCAAATTACTGCCTTGAAACATCTCTGGAGACTTCCACCAGCCTCTCAGTACTCTAATATGTGCAGCCCAAACCTGCTAATTAACAAAAGTGCCTCTGAAGATTGTACCACCAAATAGATGCAAATTACTCCTCTAATTTCGTTCTTCATTACATTCCTTGTTTCCTTTGATGCTGTAACACCTTTTTCTCCCCATGACAACACACTAGCGATGGTTGATAACATCTTGAAAGTAATTGCTAACATTTGAAATTTTATTTTTCAGCTTTAGTCTTGTAGGGACTTTTCTTTGACCATGTCTGGGGTTTCTTCCTACTCCTTCTTCAGCTTTCTCCAATCTTCCAAGGACTGATTCCTCTTTTCTCTGGAATTCCAGGACTCTTTGCTCTAGTTCTCTGCTTTTCCCCACCCCTGCTTCCTCCCCGCTCTTCCCCTCTGCCCCCCCCCCCCGCCCTTTTTTTGGCCAACTATGGCAAATAGTTATCAGAACAAATTATGCTGTTTCTAAATGGGGGAATGCCACCAAATTTAGTGGAGTTGAAGCATGGCTACATGGCTTCATCCTGTATTTTTTGTGAGGAGTTTATGCTCAGCTTCTCTGTGATATTTTAGGTAACAAATGCCCTTTGATATCAGAGTTGCATAAATACCTTTGGGGAAGTGGACCTCTGACAAGGATGCCAATGTAACTTGCCCGCATTGAGTAAGAAAATGCATGTTTGTTAGAAAAGGAATGGAAATAGAAAGAAATGCCCCAGCAGCTAGTCAAAAATAAGTTTATTTCTATATATAATAAGGACATATATATCTCAATATATAGGTATGGATATTACACATTCTTACAAAGACAATAAGATACTTTTATCTTTATATATGTCCTGTAGTTGTTGAATAGCAACAACATTTTCAACTCTTAGACAATTTTACATAAACCAAACTCCTAATAATAGGAAAATGAAGACATTTGGAATAATTTGTTTTTACATGAGCTATGAAAAGATGTCCTTGACTATCCAATTGTCTGCTTTTTACATATTTGGGTTCTTGGCAGTAATACATTTGGCATCCAGCAAATTTCTCTGCTTTTGGCATTTCTTGGTTGTTTCTCCTTTTGCAAGCCAAAGATAATGATAGTAACAACAGGAAAAGATTTGCACCTTTCATTTGTTAAAGTTCAAAATCAAGCTTGTTCCATAAAGGAAGCACAGGATGAACCACTGTGGCATAGCTACCCAGATCCCACATAGGAGTGTGATCAGAGGAACTGAATGTCCTACGTGGGCTAGAGCTAAAGAACATTTCAAATGCAGACACTCAAATAGTGCTATAATTTGTCTACGGAAGAGGTTGTGAAGACATTTCTTTGTTTAATGGACCATAATATATCAAGGATATGTTATAAATTAAGTAGCACTGACTTAGGTTTCAGTGTAATGCCAAAAATAAGTATACCAAGTACTCCTAGAATGGAGAGTGAAAATAAAAGCAGGACTTAATCTGATGGTAAAATGGGATATTACTGAATCCATCCAACTTAACAATTTAATCACTGAGTAAAAACAAAGTAATTGGTAACATGTACACTAAATAAGTGTTTATGCATACCACAGAAGAGGTGAAGGCAAGACGAGATGTCTTATTACCAGAATCAGCATAAAAAGCAGTATCTGGACTGCAGAAAATCATCACACAATTGTAATAGACATCCACTCAATGTTCAGGAAATCCCTTTAAATAGTGGCAAACATTTCTGGGTCATGAAGTTTTCCTGAGTATAGTCATAAACATGTAATATGGTATGACCACAAATGTCTGTCTTTTGGAGAATTGTAGGAAACTAGTTACCCTCCAGCACTGAAATCACAAATGAAGGTTTTCAACTCATAGCCCAGCCAGAGGAAATAGGTAGGCTCAAAATAGTAACTCAATCCTCCTTTCATTCTTCAGACATCCCTTAAGAACAACATGGAGGGGGGTGGGGTTGTCATTCATGCACAGAAGTCTTTGTCTTGGGTTAAAAAAACGGAATAAGCTCCTTAACCCTTCTGCATAGTCACGGAAGTCTGACTTCAAAGAGGTCTTCTTTAGAAAAAGGGCCATTGTTTTCCTCTGACTGTGGCAGAAACAGCCACTTTAACTAGGTAACGGAGGTAAGTCTTCTCACTGTAGACTGTGAGTCATTTAGCTTCTAAAGGAGAAATACTCAGGCCAGAAAATATACATATATATATATACACACACACACACACACACACATACATATATATGCACACACACATTTACTTTGCAAACAGCTGTACCATTCTTAGGACAAGAGGAAATGGGCTTAAGCTGCGCCAGGGGAGGTTTAGGTTGGAAATTAGGAAAAATTTCTTTACGGAAAGGGTGGTCAAGAATTGGAACAGGCTGCCCAGAGAGGTGGTGGAGTCACCATCCCTGGAAGTGTTTAAAAAATGGGTAGATGTGGCACTTCGGGACATGGTTTAGTCTAGTCTACCCTTGATTGGCTTAGAGTAGACTTGGTAGTGTGGGTTAATGGTTGGACGGATGATCTTAAAGGTCTTTTCCAACCTAAACGATTCTATGATTCTATGATTCCTGCTGCCTGTCACCACATCTGTGTTGAAGGTTGCCAACTGCCCCAGCTTTGCCAGTGGAAGGGACCTGGTGAATGCTCCCTCACCTGGTTCAGGAAAAAAAAAAATGTTGGTGGGATCATCTTGCTTTTAAGGATGAATATAAGCCAATAGTCACAGAGCAGATTAGGCAGAGCTGACAGCAGAGCGGTGGGCAGACAAACGGATACCTCCAGGTGGTGGGTAGCTGCGAGCCCCAGGAGAGCCACGAGCAGAATCAGTGTTGTCCTCAGGTGGCATCGCCAGAACCAGGAGAGAACATCTGCCCAGAGCTGTGGGCAGATATTGGTATCCTTGACTCAGAAGATGACTGCGAGCTCCCTGTACAGTTGGCAGCATCCTGACCACCCAGCAGTACTGACCCTGTTTGGAAAACTTCTCCAAGTCAAACCTGGAGCATTTGTAGTGATCTATTAAATCAAGCTGCTGATCTTTGCATGAACAGAGACGGAGAACTTGCATTAACCTCACCAGTAGTTCTGAATAAAAAAGGGCAATATCTAGTATGATACTCCACTCAGGAAAATCACGTTATATAATTATTTTTTTCAAAACTAAGGTATACCTACAGTGATCAGACAGGCTTTCATTGATTTCCCTATCCTTTCATATTTTCCCTTCAACTGAAATCAATGTAATTTCAGATTTGATTCCTGTGGTTTGCTGTTTGCATTTTTTAAAATCCATTGTTGAATTACAAGTGTTACCATGTAGGTTTCCTATTTACTAAACTATAAATAGAGATATTTTCTTGCTGTGTCCTGTGCAGTTACTGTAACTGCTCAAGGTTGAATGTTTGGTGGTGTTAATGGGAACTTTCCGGGGTGATATAAATATACAACAGGAGAATCACAATGTAGGAAAATCAAATGACCCCATCAAGAAATGCACAGATGTAGGCATTAGATTAGATAAATCTAAATATAGAATTAGCTTATTTCTTCATATCTGGTTCTGATGCAATACAAACAGGTGTGTCCAACGGCAGATATGAATGTGTGCTTAGTATATGTATTGTTTCCTCCTGTGAAGAAAGGGATTAAAGTTTAGGAGTGGGTCTAAAGAAGAGTATCAATGAATGGAAATGAGAGTCTAAATGCATTAGGAGGTTTGACATCAGGTTTGACATCACTGTTAGTACAGTGACAACTGTCTTAGGTTTCACAAACTCTCCCCATATTCCAAGATCAAAAGTAGAGACTTCATAAAGCCATTTTGTTAATGAGATTCCTACAGGTATTTGTAGGTCTTGTACACCCCGTTATGAGCTTTCCTTGAAGTTTCAGCTCCAGAAGTGCCCAAGTCTGAAAAATGGAAGTGAATTGATCACAGATGACACCTGCTGCTTACTCTCACCCTCTGAGTTTCACATACTTTCAAATAACACACAAAAAAATTTAGCCAGTAAAAATGGCACAGATGTAGTACAGGTTTTCCTTAAAAGATCTGCTTTCCTTAAAAGATCCTGCACAGAAATTCTGCTAGTCCCACCTGATGCTAGGCTCTGATTAACAGAAAGGTTCCCTGCTGTCTGTAAATCTGAAGCTAAACTTGAGATGAGTGGAGCTAAACTTGAGATGACTTTCCGAGGAAAACAGATTTCTATTTAGCTCATCTATAATACTAATTTCAAACAAAACAGATCTGGGATGAGGTCACAGTCTTCACCCTACAAGAGATTATTTCCATCTCCTTTTCTTTATTCCAGACCTGTCAATCCTCATGCAATGTGTTCCTCCTTCTCTGCAAAGGGCTCAGATATCACCACAGCTGTACAGCCTTTCTCCATTTTTGCGATACCCTGTACTGCATGCCCAGGTTGGCTTCATTGGAGCTTGGCAGAACAGCTGCTCTGACATCCTGGGCTGAGAGAAACGTAGTAGCAGTGGTCCATATGCACTGGGAGCTTCTTGGTGGGGCTTCATGCCCCTAAGAGCCTTGCTAAAACATACACGTCCCAGCTGCAGTGCTGCAACTTTTGTCATCCCATGGACCAACATATCCCTCACGTGACTTGATGCCTCTGCATGTGCCTCTAATGCAATCAATACTGCAGTGCCCTCACCAGTGACTCAGTGTACTTGTTTCTCCAGGAGGAAGAAAGGTTTCAAGCAGGCAGGAAACTAAAGCCACTCAGCATGACCACTTAACTGGGTAGGTAACTCTAAGCTCTTGACCAGTCCTCTGCAAATCGTGCTGCAAATATGTTCATCTACCTTGCTAAATTGGGGGCTTAATACCATTGAATTTCATATGAAAAACACAAATGGCAGCCACCTGAAAAAGGATCAGCCATAGAAGTGCTGAAATTTTAAGAAGTTCCTAAACCAGAATTTAGGCTTCACAGTCTGCTTTCTGCTAAGGTCACGTACCTGGGCAGTGTCATATTACAACCCTCCCTCTGCCATGAAATCCCCTAACTTCAGCAGAAGTTCCAAATCATCAACTGGAAATACACCCTGCTCTCCAGGGGCATCTCTCCCGGCCCTGGTGGCAAGACAAGCTCTTCCAACCGTAAGCCCTGTTCCCCATCGGGGCCCATTTCTGGCCCCAGTCAGTGCTCGGGAAGCCACCCCCAACCCAGTGCCCTGCACGGCTGGAGTGCCTTGCCCGGTTGCAGCAGGGACACCTCTAGCCCCGTGTGCCCTCCTGATGCTCCGTGCCAGCCCACAGCAAGGGCAGGGCAGCTCTAACCTGTGACTGTTGGCTCAGCAAGTGGAAAGCTGAGCTGCAGAATATCAGACAGGCAACAGGAGACCATAAGTATTTAAAAAGCCCTTGGAAATCAGCTACCGGGTCTTTTATTTTCAGCAGGGAGAGAATTATATGCCGTTATCTTCTTCCTCCTCTCACGCCAACATCGTGACACAAGGATGCCTACTGGTGCCACACCTGACCCAGAAGTGGAGAAGATCTAGTCCAAGCACATATAGTATCTGGCAACAGCATGAGCTGTTTTTACTTCTTACTTCCTCAGCCACCTTGGTTTTCCCCTTCCTTTTATGATTTTCTAGAAACGGGAAGCAGCCCCAGCTTAGTGCCCACTGAAAGTCAGCAAGTCTCAGGCCCTGAATAACTTTCTTGACAGGCAAAGATGTAGGAGGGTCTTCAGCTCCCCTGCCCTTTCCCCAGATTTTTTCATCTGACCCCTCTGCAGCAGCAAAGTCATCAGAGAAAATGAGGCAACAGGAACTAATTTAGATCATGAGAGTTTAGGAAGTTTAGGAGAGAGAAATAATTTGACAGGGGGAACAATCTGAATGGATTTAAAATTCTGCACCGTAATGGGCTGTGTGGGGGTGATGATTACTCCTGAGTGGTGGGGAAGTAGCCAAGCAAGAAGAGAAAGTCCAGCACAGCCACAGGTATTTCTGCTTCCCACATCTCCTGAGAGGTGCTCGCAAGGGAAGCCTTTCCAGCTGCTCATGCAGAGCACACACGTGCTGCAACTCATTGCTCCTTTAACAAGGAGGTCCTCTTGCAGAAAGGAGGGAGCATACATCACATTTGACTCTGCACACACCACAACCTCTGCATTTTCCATCCATATATTTACTGACTAAATGCTACAATGCTCCTGATGCCTTTCTCTTCTGCTTAAGAACTAATAGTTGGAGAAAACAAGCTTGCCTTTCCAGTGAGCTCAAAATATTCTGTCATTTCTGGGAGAAATCCCCAGTCTGTACCAACCCCCAAGCTCCAAAATGTAACAAAATAAATTAGCTCACGGTGAGCACTATTTTGAAGTGACTAGTTCATTATCTCCTTGCCTAGGGCAGAGGATTGATGGAAGGAAGAAAAGATCCAGATATTTTCTGGATTCTTCCTTGGGATAAGTTACAACTTTAATTAAAAATGCTGCCTGGGAAGATGGCTGAAGTGCAAAGGCTTTGTTGGTGCCCGGAATGGAAAAGTCTTTCTCATGGAAGGAGAGCTATGCACATGTAGTCTATGTATTGCTTTCTCTGTAGTCTATGTATTGCTTTCTCTGTCTTGATTTGGAACAGTAAACTGGAAATATATTTATCTGTTTACTTTTAAGGAGAAATTCAGGATTGTGCCTCTCATTCAGGGGGAAAAAAAAAACCACCACTGCTAAAAAACCAATGAGCTCACTCACTCTTTATCCACCATGGTGGGCGTTTCAGGTGCTGGGAGAAGCAGCGCTGGTCCACAAGCAGCCCCTACATCACCAAGCAGCTGCTGGCAAGGTCACAAAGACAAGGCTCTGCCCTTCTCCCCCTTCCCCACATGTACATCCAGCTCCACCTACGCAGCCCTCTCCTGCTCTGCAGTATAAACTGTCCTTTTGAGCGAGATTGGCTTCTGCAAAGAAACCAACACCAGGCTCTGGGATAAACAAACCATTTTGAGTGATTGCACATGTGCTGCAAGGAGCACCCAGTGATTTCATTTCAGTGCAACTCCCTGCTCGAGTCATGTGCAATATATGTGTTGTGTTAATTTGTGTTGATTTGGGGATCATTTTCTTCGCTTATAAGCATGGTATTTCTGAGTAGTACAAGCATCCGTCTGGGAATGGAGAATGGGCAGCACAGTCTTGCTCACCTTGAGTGCTGGTTTAATAGAACCAACAGCACTGTCACTCAAAAGACCCCTGAAGAAATTAAATAACATATATGAGGCAACAACTGCTATTTTTTTCTTAAAAAATGTCAAATGCATTTCCAATTTCTTAGTCCCTCAAAATGTTTTCATTGATTTCTGTCCTAAATCTGCTTTGCTGCTATCATCTGTTCCTTCACAGATAATGCAAACAGTCACAACTCCTCTCTACTGGGGCAGGATTGCTGGTAACCTTCCAGGGCATTCAGGATGTGACACTGATTCCTAGACTGATTCCCTCTGCTTATATACGTAATAAAGTTTGCTCCCCGTGGGCAGTAGTGATTACATTTGTGATAAGAATGCTTATTGCACTGGTTCTTCCTTCACCTAGGAGTGTATGCATTAGTGGCCATAGAAGTGCAATGCATACCTGCAAAACCCTTCATGTCATGAGGAGACAGTTGCCTTCACAAGCCCTCCTGTCCCTTGAGGCTTACTGGTTCCACATCCAGCAGCACATTGCTATCACAGAAGGCCCCAAGGTTGTTTCTGAAGCAAGACCAGTCAAATGGAGGTTTAAAAAATAGGAACTAAAATGTTGACCTCGCTTCTCATGAGGTGTCTTGAGTATGGCATTGGATTGTATTCACTTGCTTGGTCTGACAAGTAAGCTATAGTTATTTAATCTGCTGGATCTTCACAAGCTCAGGAATTCCATTCACATTCAGTTCACTTTACTAAATATGCTAGGAGGACAAAAACTATGTGGCCTAGGGCCAAATTCAGGAGACATGGGTACTGGAGACTGTTCCCCACTGTCATGGATGCTTGTGTGTAATGAGGGCTCCAGAAAGGGCTGTCTTCAGAAGGCCATATCAGCAAGTGGCTGACAAGTGGACAAGATACCTCTAGAAAAGCAATGGTGATATTAGGACTGGTAAATTCGTAACACAAGCATTAACGTTATACACTATATCCAAATTATCAACAGATCTGCTATATTGGGATGTCTTACAAAAACTGACTTGGCCTTCTTGGTAGCGTTAGGTTAATGGTTGGACTTGATGATCTTAAAGGTCTTTTCCAACATAAACGATTCTGTGATTCTATGATCCTTACAGATACTGGCACAGACTACTGCTTAATTGGGTCATTATTAGCAGTTTAGTGAGGATGCATTCAGCCACTCAGGTGGCAGTAGGTTACTAGCGTTTAGTGTTTAAATAGTTACAAAATCACAAGTTCTTGACTGTAAATACAGAAGATGTCACAGATTATGAAAGGGAATAATTGCAGGAAATCTCAGTTCAGTAAAATGTGACCTTCCAGGAACAGAATCTGTCTTGCATCTTACTCAGTACAGTATTTCCACTTCATTTTCTGGCTTTTTACACTGCTTAAGACAAAGGCATGTACTTATCTTTGAGGTATCACATTATCCACAAGAAGATTTAACCTAACAGAGTGTTATACTCTATCAGGCACAGCTCTTCCAGTGAAATATTGCTCCTTTCCATTCTGTAAGTCAATAGCAACCAAATACAAGATATTCTCTACCCTCTTTTCAAAACACAGACATAATTGATTCTATTTCCTTGAGACAACAAAGAGTGAAAATAAAAAGAAGCAGCCAAAATTCTTGAATTAGGTAAATTGGCTCAGGCTGCAAGTTTTAAAGCCTTTTAGTGTCCTGGGTCACTCAGTTAATACTGTACTGGACCAAAGCAGAGATAGGGAACTAATACAAAACTGAGCATTGGGTTCAGATTCTCAAAGACACCTCATTCAGCCTCCAGAGTTCAATTCTGATAAGCTCAGCCAGGAAAGGGCTAACTGGCTGAAGTTATGGAGCAACATAAAAAACTCTGTTCCTAACAAGCCCTTTGTATGTAAGGCAGCTTTAATTTGGTGTGGGGCACAGATGACACTGCAAAATGGTGGGAATACAGTTCAGAAAAATACAAGACTGAAGGGTCAAATTCTTTGCTTGGGATATGACTCCAATTTATGCCAAAACCCCTTTAAAGTGTTAGAGCTCTATAGCTCTATCATAGATTCTATATCATAGAATCGTTTAGGTTGGAAATAGGATGTCAGTAATAGACTACATAGCTTAAATTGTAGTTTGAATTGAATTTGGGGGAAGAAAGTCAAGGAGCAGAGAGAAAAGAGTTCTTATTTCATGGGAACGTATTCCTCCATTTCTCCATAATTGCTGCCTGCAAAGAGGCTCTTTCCCTTTCTGGTCAGACATCTGCTACTTGGCTGAGCAATACAAGTATTAAAGGCCCCTCCATAACTTCCCATCCAGTTCCGACCTTTGAACAAAGCTTCATGTCACAACACACATTAAAAGTGGAATAAATACCACATGATAAAGTGTTCAAATGATACATCTGAGAGACTGTAAAAGCAGTGTTGTCATCTTTAACCTGTTAAACCCAGGAGGTTTCAAAAGGTACACTGAAGAATGCTACTCCTAGCTCTGCCATACCATATCAGCTCTTGCCCTTCATCCTCTGCATTGTTGAGGTAAGAGCAACTAAGATAAATCTGTTTTGTTTTGTTCATAGGATAAGTACATGAGCCTTAGGTGAAGCATTGTCGTGGTCTAACCCCAGCCAGCAACTAAGCACCACACAGCCACTCGCTCACTCCCCCCGTCGTGGGATTGGGGAGAGAATCGGAAGGGTAAAAGTGAGAAAACTCATGGGTTCAGATAAAGACAGGTTAATAAGTAAAGCAAAAGCTGCGTGTGCAAGCAAAGCAAAACAAGGAATTCATGTGCTACTTCCCATGGCAGGCAGGTGTTCAGCCATCTCCAGGAAAGCAGGGCTCCATCACGCGTAATTGTTACTTGGGAAGACAAATGCCATCACTCCGAACGTCCCCCCCATTCCTTCTTCTTCCCCCAGCTTTATATGCTGAGCATGACGTCATATGGTATGGAACATCCTTTTGGTCAGTTGGGGTCAGCTGTCCTGGCTGTGTCCCCTCTCAACTCTTGTGCACCCCCAGCCTACTCGCTGGTGGGGTGTGGTGAGAAGCAGCAAAGGCCTTGGCTCTGTGCAAGCACTGCTCAGCAGTAACCAAACCACCCCTGTATTATCAACACTGTTTTCAGGACAAATCCAAAACATAGCCCCATACTAGCTACTATGAAGAAAATTAACTCTATCCCAGCCAAAACCAGCACAAGCATGCAGAAAATACCCATTTTATTTAATGATTTGTAAAGTCTAACAATCCAGAAGAACTGGGACAGCTTAGAACATGTTTCTGGATAACCTGGGCACCATTCTGCACCCTTCACTGGGGTAACAGCTAGTTGCTAGTTGCATAATTAATTTTTATCCTGCCCAGCTGCATGCAAAGGTTAAAAAAGATATAATTAGTCTCCTCTGTTCCCACCTCTGGCCCACACAAACCCTGTCTCTTATTCAACCTGTCATTGTTAGCAGTATTATCCAGGTCTCCTGAAGAGAGACAGCAATGAAAAGAAGTATGGTAATTTAACTCAGAATGATCTTTCCTTTGTAGTTTGCACATTACTTTTGCAGATACCTCTATTAATAACCTGTAGAAATCAGCTTCTATTTACGTAGCACTTTTCTTCTTGAAGGGTCTCTGAGTGCTTTGCTAACCTTAGGGATCATTTCATTCTTTCCTGACAAGTAAGGCTCAGTTTCACCTTTATGGCAAACTTCAGGCAAAGGGTGGGGAGAGAGGAATAGTGAGCCAACCCACTCCTGCAGAGCCCCCAGCTCCAAAAGTGGGCTGCTAGAGTCCAGCAAAAGTTCTTCTGCCCCATGCAGGTATTTTTATTCCAGTGTCTGAGGCTCACTTTGTCCTTCTCTCCCTGCCTCCCCTCTGGCTGCACAGAAGGATCTCCAGCAACCAAGGAGGTTCACACTGTTCTGTGTGGTGATGCTCCCAGTTCTCACTCCGTCAGCACTGAGCTCATCTTGAGCAATGTCTATGGTGTTAAATGAATTATTTATTCAATTTAATTAAGAAGTACTGGAAGCCTCTGGGAATGCTGGGGAGAGAAATCCTGCATGACTGTTACTGTTACTTCTCTACTTTTTTTTTGGACTACAGGGGCACCTACAGGCACCACGAAAAGTAATTCTCGTGCTAGGTGCTGTAGTGGTATCCACTGAGTTGTAGCTCAGTGTTATCCAGTTAAAGGACAAGAGGCAATAAGCACACACTGAAACACAGGAAATTCCATTTAAATATGGGTGGTCAAAGACTGGCACAGGTTGCCCAGAGAGGCAGTGGAGTCTCCATCCTTGGAGATATTCAAAACCTGACCAGACGTCGTCCTGAACAACCTGCTCTAGTTGACCTAGATTAGAGCAGGAAGGTTGGACAAAGTGGTCCAATGGTCCCTTCTAGCTCAAGCTATTCTGTGCTTCTGTACACCTACACAGAGCAAAATGCAGAACATAATCCCAGGTGCTTGCAGTCACAGGTTGAAGTTGGAGGAAGCAGTGGCAGAACGAAGCACCCTGTTCTGTCCAGTTACCAGACAGGTTGATCAAAAAATTAGGATTCAGTCCAGGGCCTATTCTGATGGGCCATCCACTAGACCATGCTGGGGACAAACCATGGAGGGCCAGGAACTGCCTCCCATTCAGAGCTCATTTGTTACAATGGGCTTCAAGATTGCTCAGTGCATGTCTGAGTCTGGCTTTTATAGAATACTCAATGGGAAAATGAAAGAGAAGTTTTCATGTGAACGTAGTATTATCTATATAATAAATATTTTATTAGATATTGTATAACTTTGGCAGTGCCAGGGTTATAATCTGTAAGTTTTTCTAGTGCCTTTTGTAACTTCTTTGCAGTGAGCTGAATGGATCCAGGTACAGTAATGCTACAGGTGTACCATTTATATAAACAATGATGGTCTTCTGTGCTGAGCTCCTGGAGCTGTTCGTTCAGTGCTGAAAGTCCCTGTGGGACTCTGGAGCAAATACTTTCTGTGAAGCAAATACTTTTTCAATGGATTTGACTTCAAAAGCAGCTTCCAGTATCTGAAAAACCTGACCCAAAAAATTACTACTGAAATCACAGAGAACACTGTTATTTCAGCAAAAGCCTGGCCATATTGCAATCAAATTTATGGTCTCAAGCCTCTGCACTCTTATGTGTCTTAATCAGAAATAACTCTGTCAAAATCAACAGGATGATGTTGATGTAAACCCTGTATTCAGAGAAAAAACTGGCCTTTTGAATGAATTGTTTAGCATTCATATCCATACCTCTTTGTAGCCCTAGCACATTGGAAACAGTATATTAGGAGAACTAGAACAATCTGACCATCTGTAAGTGACCAAGAGTAAAATCTCTACAAAAGATTTTTCTAACAATCCTAATAATCAGGGCGGTGTTAGGTGTGTAAATGAGCCAAAGGCCTAGTCTGCAAAGTTGACACAAAATGTAGCTTTGTTGAGATCAAACCATTCTGTGACAACCTGCCACCTTCCAGTTCAGTTTTCAATGATGTAACCCTCTCACCCTTTTAGTTTTGTTGTGATCTTGTAGAAATGCTTAGTTTAATAAAATATAACCACTTTTGATGTTAGTGCTTGATATTGCCTTTCGTATGTATTATCTTCCGTATTTTGTATTAAAAAATATTAGATAATATATAAACATAATATTGCAGATATGTGACATTTGATACATTAATTTGATGCAAACTCAAAGCAAAATTAATCAAGATAGTACGGTTGGCACAAAGTAGTTTTTGTTATTGACATGATAGTAGTAAGCCAACTCTTTAAAATCCATACAGTAATAGCTTAGAAACAAATTTCTTTAGAACTTTAATTTCCTGAGGAATTTAACTTTTCAGTTGTACTTCAGAATGTTTTTATATTCATTTATTTAGTGTCAGAATTGCCTGTGGAAGAGGCCTTAGTCTAAACCAGTTCTGATTATAGTAAATAAGAATTTTCACAAAAGAAACTCCACTGCTGTGAGACTGTTTTTGGACTTTGCCTTTGAAGATGCCACTTTCAAGCTCCTCTCTTCAGTAGTGACAGAAGAAATCCCAGTTCTGCTCTTGTGTCAAGTTTCCTTCCAGTACAAAGGACTGTCACAAGGCCTTCTGTGGCAGTTAAGCCTCAGATTCAAGTTACATGGACAATTTTGCTGGAATGATATAATTCGCTTTTACCACTGCAGAAATCTTTATAATGCATTATGTCAATGGTTGATGCTAAAGACACTATTTTGAATAAGAAAATAAGGCTAAATAATTAACCATATTCATCTTCACTAATCAGCAGAGCCTCAGTGAGTCCTGTTTATTAAACTCATTTTTGTTCCTTATGTGTGTGCTCAAGAGTATAAAATTATGGAACAAAAATAGCACCAGCATTTGTAAAATCTCTAGAGAAAACCAGCTACCGGTGTACTTGACAACAGGGAGAACAGCTGGAGAGTCTAATACCCACCTCCTCCAACCACATAGAAAACAAAAATTCTGGCAGACTGACTAAGGCTCCATACTTTTTCCTAACTTTGTCCCTATAACATGATTTTCTCTGTAAAACACAAATATCTTGATTTATTTTAATTTTTTTTTTTTTTTTTGGTTAACACGTGACACTAAGCTCGATATTTCCTCTTGTGCAATTACCAGTTTAACAAGCAACTACCTTCACTCAACATTTCTGCGTCTTCCTTCTTATCAACGCCGACATACCAAATCTGTCTTCCTATTTGTAGGCTAGCAGCAGCGAGAATAGAAATGAGATAAATATGTCTCTAAGCTGAAACTGTGCTCCTTGTCTCCTGGGACCAGCCATCCAGTATGTCCATTTAAGCAGAGTTGCTGGCAGAAAGAGAAAATAAACTATACTGGTCATTTTACATAGTGAGAGCCATCTAACTTGCAGTCCCAGTTACGCTGTTTCAGAACTGGTAGGTACAAATCACAGAAGAGGAGAACTGGGAGTACCGGTTCAGACACTGCAAGCAGAAAAACCATGCTGCCTGGGGAAAATTCTGTAACCTCTAAGCATGTGAGTCAAGGTCCAGCCTTCTGAGCAACAATCTGGCATCAGTAGAGTAGAAAACAAAAATTGTGCAGGGATGATAACAGACTGAAGTAGAAAACAGAGACGAAAGTCCAAGATCAATGACATTTTTTGAAACGTTATATTGTTATATTGTATATATTACATGGCACTGTACATAAAACTTAAGGCTCTGACATCCATTCAAAGATACCTCACAAGAAGCCATGATCAGTGGATTAGCATCTATCACTCTGTAGCACAGAGAAGCCATCTGTTTGATTAACTGTAGGCAGGAATATGCCTATCGGCAGACATCAGCGACAAGAGATACAAACCAAAATCAAACAGCAAAAGCATGAACAAAAGTTAAAGGAAAGGAAATTGAAGAACTTCTAAAACAGGATATTCAGGTAGTCCTACAGATCTGAGCAAACTGCTTCCCTGTCCTGAAAGAGGAAGATGCTCCTTTCTCTTCTGGCATTGTACTTGTACATACTCTGCAAAGCTGGGAAAACAGATTCTGATGTAACCTGCTGCTTGCAGACGCTACTGATCTGCCATGAGGAAGAAAATGTAGCCAGTGAGTATTTTATGGCAGGCATGAAAGCTAATTCAATATTCAGATATGCAGACAATACAATAGAAATAATATTCTCGTAAGGCATTAGGCTAATTAAAGTATTATAAACTCTCTATCAGATTATCCTCTTTATTCTAGTGGTCCACTGGTGTCAGCCTCCCTCACTGTCATTTCACATGGAAATCCCATAGAGACTAATTAAATTTTCCTGGCTTGCAATAAGAATACAGGGGATTATTTTTAAACCCTATTTTTACCTTTGCGGACAAGATGTGACCAAAAGCACAAACGTGCCTATGTTACCTTCTTATAACTGAGACTTCCTCTAGGGTTTGGGAAGTGTATACCAGAGCCTGGAAACCAGGGAACCATGGCATCTGTGCCGGCAGTTTATCAACTGCAGCAGGGTTAGCCTGGATAGACCATAGCATATGGGTATAGGTGAGAAGAGAATCTATGGCTTCATTCATAGCTAGAACTAGAGAAGAGAAGCCTGAATACGGTTATGACAGATTACCACCTACCAGTCTTTCTGAGAAGATAAAAAGGCAGTTGTCAGCTCTGGGTGCTCTACAGTGACAAAGTAAAAAGGGCCGAGGGCAAATGCAATGATGTGGGTGATGGATTCACATATAACATTAGAAAGTGTAGCATTTGACGTGATGGCTTGAGCAAGAGATCCCCCAGACTAATTTAAGATACACATCTTAGGGCTGATATGTGTCCCTCTTTAATTTGCAGAAGCAAGCCAAGACGTAGTAAAAACCCAGGCACACCTTTTAAACCTGATCAGTTCAGTGAAGAACCAGGCACATAATAACATCAGAGGCTATATTCCCTACTCGTTTTGTTATTATTAGTTCACGGAAAGAGTAGGTAATGCTGAGTGAATATCGATCTTTCAGAGAGCAAGCTGTTTGTACCGCATGTATTTTCTAAGTATCTCCTTCTGCTTCAGAACATTGGGAATATTTGCATGAAAATAGAAAATCTTTGGTTTTGAAGAGCCTGTGCTCTTCTGCTGCTTGTTCAACGCATCTGATTTAAAGGCTGAAACCTGCATTTGTTCTTACTTGTGTACCCCCGCATTAAGAACTCAGTCCTTGGTATGATACAGAATTGCATTTATGAGTGCAATGGTCCTGATGAAAGCAATCAGTCGCCTTGTTCATGTACTGACTTTGCTGGATTAGAACGAGAGTGCTTTGGAAGTTAGGAATTGAAGCTCTGACTCCCTTGACTTCCATGGAGCTACACCAGCTTAGCAAAGGTGTAAGAGAGATGTCTGAACACTAGTCTTGGGTTTTGAGTGCCTAATTATGGCTCAGACAATTGTTGCAATGTCATAGTGATTGTGGCCATTGCTGGGAAAATAAGTAGTGTGAACTAGCGAGTTCCCTAGAAACGAAGAACAATTTGTTTCCTTTTAAATCTGGTTCCTATCTAACCCAGAAACAGCTGACAGTTTTTCTGAATCTGCTAGTTGAAGCTCAGGCTGTCTGTTGCTCTGCAAATAATTATGATGCTGGACTGATGAGTGGAATGGGAAATGTAACCACCTTCTCTTTGATACCTTAGGACTGCTTCCCAGCTCAAGGAATGGGTGGGCATCAGGCTAGCTGTGTCTGCTTGGATTACTCAGCCCCACTCACTGGCACTGACACTTCTGGAAAGAGTTAATGTGGTTCTGCTGACTCACGGAGGCAAATGAATCTCTTTTCCCATTTTGATATACAGCAAAAGTGTCTCACCAGAGAAGGGACAGCAGGCAAGCGTTCCCAAACAGGGGCATGCATATGACTAGTATGCAGACCACCGCAAGTGGTACCCGAGTGCTGCTTGAGAACTCAAGGGTCTCCATTTCTGCACACCAACAGCTACAGCAGCTCTGGGAGCCCCAGTCTGAGGTGTTGATGCACAGTCTGGAGCCAGGGAGGAGTTTATTTTTTACTGCTAATTTTACTGATGATGTTGATACTGCTGCGCTTTAAATGTCACTGATTTGTCTCATGCAGCATCTCCAAAGTATCACAATTCGTCTCAGCTTGCTCTGCCAAAAGTCCTAGCCAAGGCCTATGCATCTTCCCTATTGTAATCTCCTCTCTGGCTAGAGCACCTGGAACTGTCTCAAGTTCATTCATTTGGGCACATCACTGAGTTTTCCACAGTTCTCTGCCATTTCTCCTCTTCTACTGCTGCAAATGCAAACTCCTTGTTCTCACTTTCAAAGCCTTTCACAATTCAATCCTGCCTCATACCAGTCCTGGTATTTGTTATCCTTCCACTGACCCTCGCTTTGTCGATTACAGCCCCCATTTTTGCTTCTCGACTCTACAGTTCCCTTTTTGACTGGAGACAAAAACCTGCAGTGAAACCAGTGAAGTCCCTGCTGTAGGCTCCTTTACCATGTCTCTGTCACATGTCACATAGTATTGAAGCACCAGCTGATAACAGCAAGGCAGAGGATGGTCATGGCTGCAGGTTGGCTGAGGAGCTGCACACAGAATCTGTATCACACCCTCTCCTTTGAACTCTGATTCTCATCTATTTGTTTTCTGGAAAAGGTCTTTAGGATATAGACTGTCATCAACAATGTCCTGTGTTTGTGTGTCTTCTATGCAGTATTGCTATGCAGGATTGCTTCCCGGTCCACATGTCTTGCAACTTCCCAGGGAAGCAGGATTTTATATTTTATAGCTGGGTTTTAAAGCCACAGCGAGACTGAGGCCACACTGGAAGCTCATGGGAGTGCCAAACCCACGTCTGCTAAGTGCAGACTAATACCAGACTTCTGCACCTGTCTCCCTTTTCTATACAGAGATAAATAACAGTAAAGGCGAGCCCCAGGGCCACGTTCAAAACAGGCTGGGAAACACTCAAAGTATTTGCAGAACTAAATGCTTTCCAGGGAGCTATTTTTCAATGTATTGTTGTAGTAAATGTTTAGATTTTCCAAAGACAAACTCATACAACAGTCATTAAGGAATGCTATTTTATGTACAAATATTTTGCAGAACAATTTAATATGTAATCACACAAAATGTTTTCACACTCCTAGTACCTCCACAGCATTGGCATTAAACAACTACTGCTTTAGCTGAAATCTCTTTTCCTTCAAGAATGGCTGCGACATGTCAGGGTTTGCCCCGAACCCCGGGAATCATTCAGATGTTCAGAACATCTGTGCTTCATGAACACACAAAGCTGGACACCTGGTCAAACCCACCCTACAATGGCCTTTAGCAACCTGGCAGAAAGTAGTCCTGAGTCCTGCAATGTGTACACTCAGGTGGGAACAAAGGTGTTAAACTGGCCTTTAATCCTATCTGAAGTTTCTTAAAAATTACTCAGGTTGGCGGTCTCTCCATTCTGCTGGCACAGACCATTTAATTTGGATTCATTATCTTTATCAACATATCAGATCCTAAATTTGCCAGTTTCAGCCAAGCTCCAACGCTGGATAGGTTTACTGGTGAAATAAATATGAGGCAAAATAGGTTATAGTTATAGTCAGGCTCCTGGCCAATAAAATTTAAAATAAGCAAGCATGGTAGTTACAAGATAAAATAAATGTAGTCCAGGACTGAATCTTGCCTAAGCTTTAGAAGTTCAGCTGGGAGGAAGTCTCACATGAGTGAGGGTCTTATTCAACCTGCAAGTGGGAACCTAAGCAAGAACGTGAATCCAGTCTTCCTAGAACACAGCTTCAGGTCAAAACCCATCTTAAAAACTTCATTGTATAAATGGAACACATGAAAGTACTGCATTCATCACTCTTTGTAGGCCAACTAGATCTAACCAACCCATACCATTTTTTTTTTTTCTATTTTGCGATTACTTCAAGCCAGTCTGGTCTTGTTTTAAGATCACCTTCAGCTGTGGAGGTGCAAAGTTTGCTCTCTGGACCACTTCTCTCTTACACCCATTTCCACTGATTCTTCTTTTCCTGTCATTTCGTTTTGATCTTTGTCTAAAAGCCTCAACTTATATAAAGCATGCTACAAAAAAAGCTCTGAAAGTCTATTAATACATTCCCTTTAGCATTCTCTGCATATATTTCACACTTATCTTTAGATTTGAAGCGGTCTTTTTAGTCTGTGCTAGCACACCACAGAGTCTAATGGAGTTCTGGACAAGAGCTCCTAAGTACTCCTCAAAACTCTCAGAGCCCTCATCCTGCAGGCCCTCTATCTTACTGATACCACCTGATGCTCTGAGCAAAGTTTTCCTGACTTCTAGCAATCATATTTGCAGCTGGATTAGACTTTGTAGTAATTGCCATGGGCAAGTGCTTCAGTACTTCTTTTGGATTCCTGACAGCAGTTGCTTTCTCTTGGTCCACACTCCATCAGTTGTGTGGTTTGCAGACCGCGGGAGCCCCACTAGAGTCCATCGTGACATGCAGTGGCTAAATAGCCCTAGCCTGGCCCTCACTGCTCAAAGCCTCTCACCTTCCCTGCCGCCCTGCCTTACTCCCTCAGCTGCACAGGTACAGCTTTTTGCAGGAGTGTGTGGTGATCTGGACAAGGGGTTAAAGATCAGGGTTAAGGTTGGGCTGAAAATGTTTACAATATTTTAATGAAACAGGGCATGTATATCAAAGGTATTTTACAACAGCAGTCGTCTGCCCCAGCTCTTTGACGTGGGTCATTTTATGGCTTCAGGGACATGTGTGTTTGTGTAACTGAGAGGGTGGTGTGGAGGCAATATCTGCTGCTGGTAGAAATGCATGTCAAATGATGAGCTTAGTGTCTTTGCTGAGATAGGTGTGTTGACTTCTCTGGGGAGATTATGCCCTTGTTCTCAGCCTGCTTGCCAACTGGCTGTTCCCTTTGTCTGGGCTTCTGACACTCATATAAAGAGTGGTACAAAACCCTGGCTTGTTCTGTGCAGCACATGATCTCTGTTTTCTACAGATCAATCTTTCTGACTTGATGTAGCAGTAGCAAGCTGCTTAGTCCAACCAGCTTCTCCTATCCGTTTCAGAAGCTTCAGTGGCCTCCTGGTGTTTCATCACAAATATTTTCTGACAAATCCACAAGAATACCAAGCAAGAAGAAGGAGAGCGAAGGTTCTGATCACTGCTCTCACAATCAAAGCAACGTGTTGGTGGGGCAGTATGAAGCATCCCTTAGCTCCTTCCTCAACCAGCAAACCACTGATTATCAATGACTCTTCAAGAGCATATTCCGCAGCCATCGTAAGATCAGCTCACTTCCTTACATTACTCTGAGATTCTCCCCCCACATCAGCTGTGAAACCATTAGTCAACCAAGCCTTCTAAATTATGTCACAAACATTCTTCTGCAGCTGGGAATAAGTATCTCTCTCAGAACAATCCCCAGGATGATTGGATCCTACTCCTTTTACAGAACTGAAACTGCTCTTTTCTGAAAGGAGTCAAGTACCAACTTCTTCCTCCTGACCCTGCCTCCCTCTTCAGCTGTTGACTGTGAAATTCTCCTTATCTACCTGGCACTTTTACAGAGATCAGTAATGCATCACTATACTTACTTGCTCCTAACATCTTTTTTCCTGTAATTGACAGTAGGTGTCTTTCCACAGAAAAATATCTCTGTGATGTTATAGCTGGGTATCCAACCCTTTACTCTGCTACTTTCCCATCTTCTCTCCCACATGCAACTCCTTTCAGAAATTAAAAACTCAAAAGCACGTCCTCTGTCAAGAAAAGTTCCACAGTTATTCCCTTCCCTCAGTGCAGATCAGCATACTTTTGCTGAATTGAGGAATTCTGCCTGAAGATCACAAGATTTTTCTTGAATCCAATTATGGATTTCCTTCTGGAATCTGTACCTGCTTAGAGTCGGTTTCCACTAGCTGCAATGAGACTTCAGGCTCTAAAACAGCACCCTCATGAGATGCAATTTTAATGGCACTTGGGCAGAAATACTTATTCTTGATTTCATCTTACTTGAAGTATTTCACAAGCGATAAAAATGTTTAGTTAAAATGTCATTAAAACAACTCTCAAAGATTCTGATTGTCCTTTAGCATTAGTCTTCATCCTCCCAACAGCTCTGCAGTCTGTCTCATGAAACTCCTACTGTCTTGTTACCTCACTATTCCCTTCTAAAATTTTATCATTATAGCCCACTTCACACCTCCTCTACCACACTGACAAGTGCTACCGTGACCTACAGTGCATATTATACTTCTAGTTATATCTATAGAAGCAAACTTACAAAATCTACCTCCTGATCTGCCTGTGACTTCTGCGTCACCTTTGGCTGGCCCCTGATTTCTTTATGCTTCAGCCTCCCCAGCCATAAAACTACCTTGTTCTTTGAGATTTATGACTGAAAACCTCAGAACAGAGCTATGTATTTAATACTACTTATAAAGAGTTTTCAAGTGTGCTGCAACCTCTTTGAATGACTGAATCCATGCAGAGATTAATTATATCTGATGGAGCTATAAATGAAATATCCGTAAAGGGCCCTGCTGGACAGTGGCTATCAAGCAATGATCTAACATACTTTCTGCTTCTTCTACCCACTTGCTCAATTATTCCTTGATGAAGAGGAATAGACATAAGACACCCATGCATCTCCAACCTGCAATAAATTGCCCTCTTTCAGTTCTTTGCCATGGTAGTCTAAATGATGCTAAATGCATTTAACCTTCCTGTGTCAGGTTATCTTTTCTTGCAGGAAAAGAAACTTAGCTCAACTCTCCCTCCCCAAACTTCTTCGCAAATACCCCTGACTACATTCAGCTGGGTGCTGGGAGTTGAGACCAAAAGAACTGACGCTCTGCCTGAGAACATTTGCCACCCACATACTGCAACAGTGTTCAGGAGCTAAATCTTATTTATGAGGCTTAGCTTCATTTCCACTCCTTTGTGCCAAAATCCCAATGCAATGTAATTTGTGCAGATGAGTGGTCGCACAGTTCTGGCATTATTTGCTACACACTAGCCCTCACTTAATCTCGTTTGTAGACATAGTACAACAGAAAGAGTTACAGCCACACAAACGCATGGGACTGTGGATGTGACAAAGGACACCAGGAGATGCATGTAGAGACGCATTCAAGGGACAATATAAAGTATCAGAGAACTCTTAAATAAGAGACATTGAAATAGTGCTGAAAATTGTATTAACTGTATTGTAATGTCTGAGCAAAAACCCAGAACTGGAACCAGACAGCTTGCTTTGAACGCTTCATCAGGCATGTTTCTCTGTAATAAGCCAAACTAAAAACCTAGCCAAACTATAGACATCTGCTAGACAATACCCTTTGGGCTAATTGGGACTAAACACAAGTCCATTTTGGTACTCGGGTCTCTTTTGAATAGAAGGCAAGCAACTCTGGGTTTTGTCATGATGTATTTAGGCAAGGGTTTTGAAAGAAAACTGATTCACTAGCTTCATTCATGTTGAATTACAGCAAATCTAAAATTCACTCTCTACCCTCATTCACTACCCTCACTCCTCTGAAAGACTTGAGAGTGGTATTACAGGAGCTCATTCTCCAAGTGACAACATGTCCATGCGTTGGTTTGACGTGGGACCATGTCTGACATGGGACCAACTGCAGCCTCAAAGGAGCGCCTTACGGAGTTCAGTTCTATCGGTTAACAAATTGTCCTGTATATACTTGGGAAAGCCTATTTTTTGTGTCTGTGTCTCCCTTTTCCATCTGTATTTGTCAAAAACGGGCTGCAAAGGCAAAGAAGAGAGTCCCAGTTCTGGATGCTGGCCAGGAAAATGTAACTCTATCCCAGCCTCTAGCCAAGGTAAAGGCTAAGAAATGTTCATCATTTGTGTCATCCAGTCCTGTCCCTCCCTGAGGCTCCAAGTGTCAAACTGCAACACAGCAAGCCTCAACCTCTGTCAAGAGTAATACTATAGCCAGCACAGGCTCATGACACAAGCTGGAGTGTTGAGCTTGATTCTAAACTAGCACACTTATAAAGGAGCCTTTACGAAAAAACGCAGCCAGGTCTCACAGCTACCACACTCGGTAGCTTTGTGCTCCTTGTAATAAGCTTCCACGTTTAAATCTTTGCTACAGGGACCGACTGCGCCCGTCTGAGGGACGCCTTGCGCCCCAGCCCAGGCCAGGCCGTGGGTGCCCGGCTGAGCCCGGGCTTGCAAGGCACCGCTGGAAGGGCCCAGCCACCGCACCCTGTCCGGCAGCTCGCACCCCCTTCCTCCGCGCCTCCCTCGCCCCTCTCCCTTCCTATAAAGTCGAAATGGGAGTGCGTGCCGTCGGTTCCTGGATGCTCTTCCCCCGTCGGCGCCCCCGGGCGCTGCCCGCAGCCTGCCTCCTTCCCTCGCCCCTGCGCCCCGAGGAGGGAGGGCGGCGAGTGCCGCGGCAGCCCCCGCACCGCCCGCCCCACCGCTGCCCCTCGGCCGGGAGAGGCGGGAAGGCAGGGGCCAGGCGGCGGGGAGCCTCTCGGCCCTGCCGCGGGGACGGCGGCGGAGCTGGGGGCGTCTCGGCTCTCCCCCGCGGGAGAGTGGGGGGACACGGGCGCGGTGGCGGCGGGCGGCACGGGAGAGCGGCCCCGCCTGAGGGGGGAGCGGCCCCGCCTGAGGGGGGAGCGGCCGGCCCCGCCTGAGGGGAGAGCGGCCCCGCCTGAGGGGAGAGCGGCCAGCCCCGCCTGAGGGGAGAGCGGCCGCCCCCGCCTGAGGGGGGAGCGGCCGCCCCCGCCTGAGGGGGGAGCGGCCCCGCCTGAGGGGAGAGCGGCCAGCCCCGCCTGAGGGGGGAAGCGGCCCCGCCTGAGGGGGGAGCGGCCGCCCCCGCCTGAAGGGAGAGCGGCCCCTCCGCCTGCGGCCCCCCCGGGGCGGGCAGCAGCCCCGCCGCGGGGCGGGGGCGCCCGGCCGGCACCTCCGGGCGCGGCAGCGGGGCCGGGCGGCCGCACGGCTCCTCCCGGCGGGGCGCGGCCGGGCCGGGCCGGGCCGGGGGCGGAGGAGGCGGGGAAGGGGGGAGCCGCTGCCGTCACCGAGGCTCCCGGCTGGCTCGCCTCGCCGGCGCGGCAGCCCCAGCCCCGCTCCCACCCCCTCGCCTGCCCCCACCCTCCTTCCCTTTCTGTCGGCGAGAGCAGCGTGCCTCCCTTCCCAGATGGCAGCCGGCAGCGCCATGCAGCCTCCCGTTCCTCCTCCTCCTCTCCCTCCGCTCCGGCTCTAAGTCAATGCCATGCTGCCGCTGCTCCTCCCGGCACTGCTGGCCGCCTGCCTGCCGCCCTGCCAGGGCTGGAGCCCCTCGGCGGCTGCCAGCGGGCAGGAGGAGCAGGAGCAAGAGCTCTTCTTGCCCCCTGTCAACTCCTCCTCCCGCTCCTTGGCCGGCCTCGAGATGGACCTCGACGGGGCAGCGAGCAAGGAGGAAGGCAGCACCACCAGCCCGGGCACGCCGGCTGCCCCTAGCCAAGAGCCCTTCCCCTCCGCTCCCACCTCCTCCGGGCAGCAGCAGCAGCAGCAGCAGCAGCAGCGTCCCCAGCCGCAGGGGCAGCCGCAGCCCGCCGAGGACCCGCACTGCAATATCAGCGTGCAGCGGCAGATGCTGAGCTCGCTGCTGGTGCGCTGGAGCCGCCCGCTGGGCATCCAGTGCGACCTCCTGCTCTTCTCCACCAACACCCACGGGCGGGCCTTCTTCTCCGCCGCCTTCCACCGCGTGGGGCCGCCGCTGCTCATCGAGCACCTGGGGCTGGCGGCCGGCGGCGCCCAGCAGGACCTGCGGCTCTGCGTGGGCTGCAGCTGGGTGCGGGGCAGGCGGGTCGGGCGCCTGCGGGGCGCCGCGCCCCAGGCCGCCGCTGCCGCCTCCTCCTCCTCCTCCTCGCTCTCCTACCCGCCGGCGGCGGAGCCCGGCCAGTACTGGCTGCAAGGGGAACCGCTGAATTTCTGCTGCCTGGATTTCAGCCTGGAGGAGCTGAAGGGGGAGCCGGGCTGGCGGATGAACCGCAAGCCCATCGAGTCTACGCTGGTGGCTTGTTTCATGACTCTGGTCATCATCGTGTGGAGCGTGGCCGCCCTCATCTGGCCGGTGCCCATCATCGCCGGCTTCCTGCCCAACGGCATGGAGCAGCGCCGCAACGCCGCCGCCGGCACCGCCGCCGCCAAGTAGCCTCTCCTTCCCGCCGACTTCCCGGGGCCTTTCCCCCTTCTCTTCGTCGTGCGGTGTGGAGGGACGGCGGGGCGACCGGACTCCGCCGTGGTTTTTCTCCCGTGACAGCTGCGCGGCGGGACGCCGCCGGCCCGGCCCGCCCGGGGGGGGGGGGGAGCAGCCCCGCCGCGCCGCCCTCCCCGCCGCCGGCGACGACCAAGTCCTGTGTGCTCGTTTTATATCTTTAATACCCGTTTTAAACGAACCTTTTAGTAAAAAAGAAGAAAAAAGAAGAAAAACCTACCCCCCTTTCCAAAAAAAAAAAAAAAAAAAAAATCAACGCAGGAAATAAAAGACCCTCCCATTCAACCGCATTTGTGGTAGTCGGAGTAGCTTTTTTGTATATGAATACAGTTGGAGCGGGTTTTTTCTTTATTTACAGCAAGGGAACTCTCCTTCTGGCAGGATCAAGAACTGAAGCAGTGTATATATATTGTTATTGCTGAAGCTGAACTTTAACGAACCTTTTACACCGTATTTCCTAGTTGAGATAGTGTGTATTTATTATTGTAGCTCCGCGTTATTTGGCTTTTAATACAGAGGTTTTCTTTCTGGAGCCACCGTAGCCTTTTGTCGCTCTGTTTTCGCCAGGGTGGAACGGAGGGAGGGTTTGGCCAATTTCCCCATCTGCAAACACGGCTCCTTTCGCCGTGAGGTTAAATCACTAGGCTTGTTGGTGGAAAAAGGGGAATCTCAACCCCTTTCTGAATGGTGTTTGTCCTATCCTTACAGCAGATTTAGGTCTAGATGCCTACATCAGGGTGGGGTGGGATGGGCAACACATCTGTGCCAGAGATCCTCCGAGCCGATTTACCTAGCACCATTCCACAGACTACGGCTTTCTCCTCGCTTTGAGGTCGGGTGGTTTCGGTCCTGGGAAGATGAGGCCCACTCTTTGAGATGTGTTACAAGCAGCCCCGGGGCAAGTCTCTGACTTCACCATAAAGTGCATTCCTCAGAAACAACTCAGATGCAGTGTATTTGTTGAAGGCATGGTAATACCATACCTCTTTTTCATCTACCAGTCTGCAGGGTTGCTCACAGAAAGCCGGTGGGGTGGAGAGAAGGCAGGAGCTGCTGGTCCGGAACGAGATTACGGCTGCCTCTGTGCAAGCGTGCAAGGAAGAAAGATTTGCAAGATTTCTTCTTTCTTGTTAAAGCAGATGGTTGCATAGCCTGAAAAGACTGTTTGTTGTATACTTCCGTCTGTTTAGCCTTATAAGAAGTTGCTTCATTTGCCTTAGAGGTGATTAGTCCAGCTGAAGTTTCTAAAACCAAACTGCAAAGTAAGTGAGAAAGATTTGCAATAGGAATTCTCATTCCTTTGTCAACATCAATGTATTTAATTTGTTAGGGACACATGAACTCACTGGGGGCTAATTTGGTGTATTTGTAATGTTGTTTTCTTCCCTGTGTGTGGTGGAAATGACTGGATGAAAAGTCTGGAAGGATTAAATTCTTAGGATTCCTATTTTTTTAATTGAGAACAAAATGAAATAAATGCATGCTCTATGTGTATGCTATCTGGAAAAAAATGCAGAGAGAAAAAGATGGACAAACAGCAGAAATAAATCAAGATTTTAAAATGTTCCATGTTACTGGGCTACCTCTACACCCACTGTTTCTCCTGTTGATCTTAATGGGCATGACACTTGAGTAAACATTGCAGTAATGTTGTTTTCAGAAAGTAGAGGATCTGGTCACTGTGGGAAATGTTCATTTGACCTGTTGATCCGATGGGCACCTTCCCCTGTATGCTTAGTTTACAGAGCCCCGCTTTTCTTTCCTTGATGTGGAAAACCTAGTGTCATTTCCACCTTGTGCAAATTCTTTTGCACAGAAATGCGACATGCTAGAGAGCAGTTATTTGCCTATAATGCCTCGTGGGATGGAGGAGCCTCTTCGTACTGAAAGCCAAGGCTAGCAAGAGAACATGAAGCTAATGTTAACACTCTCCTGAAAGAGAAATGCTCTGCGTACGGAATAACCCTCAGAATTGTTGCCACGCCAGAAAATAATTTCTTCTTTTAAAGGAAGATACATTTAGGCAGAGAGTTTCTTCTTTTGAATGAGATAACATTTAGGCAGAGAGTTAAGAACTTTTCCCGGAAGTTTTGCTGGCTTTGTAGTGTACAGCACATAGTACTCACTGTGGTCCAGGGAGCCTATGCTTAAAGTTGGAATCTCTTTTTTTCCTTATCCTCATTTCACCAGTGACGTGCTGTTGTTTTCTTCTTGAATTGCATCAACATAAGCAAGATAATGGCGTTACTGTCTGAAACATGCAGCTTCAGTTATTAAAGGTTTTTTACCTGCAGTTCTTACAGACACCTACCAAGAACAGTAAAGCTGGTACAGAATGTCTTCTAACTTCTACCAGTATCAGCCTGAATATAAACCTTGTGAACAGGCAATGCAATTCTCAGAATATTTTGCTGCTTCACTTAAAAAAGTGTGATAGAAGAGAGGGATTCGCTTATAGTTCTTCTACAAATATGCTTGTAAGTGGAGCTGCTATTAAAAATCTGCTGAAATGTGAAATGTTTAAAACACAGGGATGGCATTAAAAAAAAAGCCAAAAAAAACCCCAAAAGGCGAACCTTGTCCAGAATACAAGAAACCCGCAACATTTTCAGGGAATACTGATCTCAGCTACAAAGTGCAAAGAGCACTTCTGAGTTAAGGAAGGTGTTTCCTTAGATCGCAGTAACCATTGGGGAAGCACATTCCCTTCGTAGAGAGAGGACAGTCCATGTTTCTGTGCCTTAAAGAATACTTTAAGGCACAGTGGAGGGCACAGAGATTACCTGATGTACAGGGTTTAGCCTGGACCAAATTCCCCGAACCCTCGGGTTTTGGTGGGGGGGCAGCAGGATTTCTCCTGTAAAGAACAGAGAATGGAAAATGCATTATGCAGACCGTGAGCTTTCTTCGGTCACTAATACATCTAACACCAATAACCCTGCTCCCACAGCTGTGGCTGCTACTATGACTCTAAGTAACCCATCATTTTGAGTGACAAAAGGCACACACAACTTTCACCCTCATCCATAGGAATTTCATCTGAATTAAACCCAGAAGATTCAAGCCCAGAGCAATGTGAAACGATACCTCTCCACACCGGCTAGTTTTAGATTTCAACTTGAGACACCAAAGTGTCTATTTATTTTCTTTTTCACTGGCAGTGGAGTTTTATTGTCTCTTTATTGGGGATGATTCTAAGCCATTTTTATTCATTTGGATTTATTTTTCAGACCAGCTGGTAGCAGGGTGAGCACAAGAGTGGGAATAGTCACCATATATAATCCTTCATGTACTCAAGGAGGGCATATATATGCATATATATACATACATCTATACATGAGGACTTACTGTGTGCAACAGAAAGTCAAAACAAAAGGGAGAAGAAGGATGGTGAGGAGCAAATAATACTGAACAAGTAATACTGGTTTTCCTTCACTATTTGTTGGATTGTGTTTCCTGGTTAAGTTATCCTGACTTTATTTATGTACATGTGTTTGTTGGAAAGCAAGGGATACCTAGAAACAGAGGTAATTTCTCAATTTCCTTTTTATGTAATTCAAGTATATTACAGATTTTTTTTTTTTTTTCACAGGAACCAGGAACTCCCTCCAGAGAGAGATTCAGCATTAGAAGGTACTAGTCTTGTATGCTAGTATTAGACTGGTACATTTTTTGCTGTATATTCAGACCTCAGGATTGGATCTCTCTCCCTTACATACTTGTTTAGTTACGTTTCCTAGATATATTAGAAGCAGAAGTACACAGATGAATATGTAGTTTTAGCATGGACACAGTCTTGCTGTTATTTGCTGCCACATCGATTCCCATAATGAAAATATAAAAATGCAGTACAGTATAGTAACAATTACATATTATGTAAGCACACTGTTGTTCAATAGGTTACCAGTAATCAAGAGCAGTTTTGTATGTTGGGAGGTATGTGGATATTTGGGACAAAATTGCTGTACTTGGATAAATGCGAGAGTTGTTACTTATTCAGGGCTTAGTTCACCAGTGCTTTCGGTGATTAATATGACTGCAACAGCAGTACTATTTGTGCAGTGAATATTACTCAATAAGAGTAAGGGCTACTGAACCAGGCCCTAAAAATACTAATTAAAAGCCTTAACCTGGCTGAGTAAGTATTATTCATTGTGACCTCTGCTTGCTGAATAAAAGTATCTCCAGGGCTGACATTATGTGATTCCAGGGGCTGAACAAAAGCCCAGTGAAATCAGTTAATTGAAGTTTTGTATGACTAAAGATCAAAGAATCTATTTTAAAGATATATATCTAGGTATAAGAGCAGGTATTGCATTCTTGTTCCTCTCTGGTTTCTATACACATAGTTTATACATCCAAAGCCAGGATTTGTCAGTCCAATACAGGGCCTTGCTAGTTTGGAAATTAACTTCTTCCTGAAGCTAGTGTGAAAATGCCAGCTATTTTACAAGGAACTTTACTGAATAAATGCCATTTTTTTCAACATATTTCAGGAAAAGGCCTTGGTTTTTCAAAAAACATTTTTAACAATTCTGGGAAATGATGCAAATATCAAATCCCAAATGTATTCAGATTTCAAAACATGAAAAATCTTTTTAACCAGTAAATGATTTTTAAAAGCATATTTTTAAACAAAAACATCAGTTTCCATTTTTCCCCTCAGAAGTAGAACATTTCAATGAAGATCAGAAGTGCATATGAGTGTTCTACTTTGCCAAAGTGCTTTTGTGGGGAAAAAACATTTTTTTACTCCTATTTTTTGTGTGATACATAGCCATATTCTAATCATAGTGTTCTCTTCCGTGATTTGGAATTGATCACAGCTTGTGACAGATAAGGAACTCCATTTCTTGTCCCTCCTTCATAATAGTTCTGGTTAAATAAGTTGTTCAAAACAATTGAGAAGAAAAAAAAAGTAGCTTAGCCCGTTTGTTTTGTTTCTATCCTATTATGCCAAGGGAGAAAGCAGCCTGGTATAAAAATTGGGATATTAAAGATGTTTACTGGAAATGTCTGGATAGTGTTCAATTAGATTTGTGGCCAGACTAAGTCTCACAATCCAAATATCTTCCAACTTCTTTAAAGTTTGGATTCATAACTGAGTGTAGCAGTTTGATCATCTATATGACAGAGCAGTCTCTGGATCTGCATGTTGGGAAAGCCAGGGTCTAAAACCTTAGCTCTTATTTTAGCTTTCATGTTACCTAACAGTCTACCGAAGTCAGAGCAAAACTGGAAGATCCAAATATCCTATGAAACGCTGTGTGTTTCTGCATGTTTGACTTCTTAGCTTTCGTAGAAAAACATGAGATTAATGAGACATGAATTCAAGATCAATGCTGTTCGGAGGAAGTGAATTCACGGTAAGTGTGAAGCTAAATTATATTTTTGTTCCTTGTAAGGTGAGACTTGCTAGAAGCAGTGGGACCGTACCTTGTTGGTGTCATTCTGGGTGTTGCTTAGCAACATGAAGTGGTTAAAATGGAGATACAGAAGAAGAGCATGGAGGAATAAAGGAAACAAAAGACATAGAAAAAGCATAAAAGAGAGTAAATGTGCCAGCACATTCTGCAAAGAAGTTGTGAAGTATCAACTGGGAAAAAGACAGCGATTAAGATCACAGAGAAAAAAGAAAGCTGACATAAGATGAATTAGGAACTCGATTCCGTACTTCATATTCAATCAAATTTTTCAGTGCTTTGCTTGAATAATTGATTGCCGTTTTGGCCCCAAATGGCAAAAATAATGGCAGAAGAGAGTAAGAGCCTGGGAAGAAATGGGAGGCTCGAGAAAAATTAGGAGAGGAACCACCATACCATAAATAAAAAGAGAAAATAAATCACTCTCCGTATTGCTGGAAACTGAACAATGAAATGTCAAAGCACTCTCTTGCATATACTGTCTACTCTGATTTTGCTTCAGATGTTCTCTGAGGTTGTAAGGAAAATATGCTGGAAGTTGTACTTATGGAATGGATATGGTTCTTCCATCATATCTTGTTCTGATCCATGTAAAATACATGTTTCTCATTGTCCAGCACACAAATGTTAATTAGAACTGTATTAAAGTTTTTCACCTGAATTGAAGTAGTGCTGGTGTGACTGTATTTCCCAAGCTGGGCCACTGCTGTTGACAAGACTACATGCTGGTATGCTGTTTATAGCATTCTGATCTATATTGCCAATACTTTCTCACTCATATATTTTGAAGACTACCTACTTAATCTTCCTTTCTTGTCCCTATCTTCATTGTCTCCCAAGCTTCACTCCACTTTTTCTTCTGTTGTTGAAAATTAATCATTCTTAAGATTTGTTCCTTCTTACTTACAATCTCCCTCTTTCCTTCTTTCTTTCCCTAGCATGTTTTTATCTTGACATTTTCTGTCTGCAGATTTCTCACCTGTCTCTCCCACAAGCATGTCTTACATTATCAAGCTATAAAAAGTACCCCAGGAAACTGTGCTGTCAGTTTCTTCTGCTTTTCCACCCTGCTTCTCACCCATTCAGACCATACCTCTCATGCCTTTGGTCTGTGACACCTACAAGCCAAAGACGAATGGGAAACCTCATGTTGAGGGCAAACCCAAGTGCAAAGTTGTCTCTCCCACCAGTCCTGTGGCCACAGGACTTCTTCCACACTTCTTCCCCAGACACTGAGCAGGGGCCCTAAGTTACTGTGTCTTCTTCTAGTAAATGACAAGTGGACCCATTTGAAGAGCTTCCTTCCACCTTAATTCCTCAAAGTCTTTTCTCTGAATAACCCTCTACTCATGCATCTGCCCAAAACCCTATCTCATGAATCGTGGGAGCTCTCACATGCCACCCTTCCCACGTATCCTCGACTGCAATGTCAGGACGTGTTTCACCCTGCCTTCTGTTCTAACCTCAGGTAGGTGTCTCACACCTTGGTGAAGTGTGTCTCTGCACAGGGAGAGAAGTGATCTCACTTAGGAATGGACCAGCATTTAAAGTTCCTCTCAGCTCAGGTATGCAACTACAGGGTCAAAACCATTACTTTTCAATTAAACCCTGGATTCTGCAGAAACTGAAGTCCCTTGCTTGGATGGAAAAGTTGTACAAGCAGAGGGCCCTGTCAGATTTTTCAAGTGCTGATCTGGTAGCATTCTGGCTTCACTAGTAGCTGACTGAGTGGCCAGGACAACTCAGTGCAGCCCTACTTCTGTAAGATGATAAATATGCACAGCTCACTCTGGAGTCTGTGAGTGCTCAAGCCTTCTGAAAACAACATGTCTGTTCATGTCTCTCTAGCTGTGGAGGAAATAATATTTACTCTTCTCATACTGCTAGTGAAAGGATTAATGAGCTAAATCCCGTATGGTGTTTTGAGCATGTGAAGCACAATAAAAATGCAAAAAATGAACATGATTTTATTCCTCCTCTGTTCTTTTTCACACTTAAGGGCATGGTTTAAACTTTCTGTTGTTAAATTAAGGTATTCTGCACAATTTTGTCCACAATTTAGCCAGGCAATAGCTGTACTCTGGAAATGCTTTTCCCATTGAAAGGTGCTGCTGTGGGCTGATATATTAAAAACAAATCATTACTAAGTGATGAATGTTACTGGAAGAGATTCTCATTAATCCAAAAATATATGAAAGAATCCCCCAAGGTGTAAGAAATATTTTCTAGGAGGTGAATATATGAAAAAATTGGTGTGGAGGTAGCTGGTGGAGATTTAATCATGGGGCTATTTCATTTCTTTTCTCCCACTGTGTGTTTCATCACGTTTCCTCTGGGGAATGTGAGCTGTGCCTGATTATGCCAGCAACGTAGTTGCTCCTAAATGGAAACTGGAAACTGCTTTCTTCAGGCAATACTTACTATGAATTCTTGAGATTTTTTCATTTCCTCCAGGACATGTAAAGCACTTAACAATGCAGGGTCGTGTCATTTTCTTAACCCAGAGAAACCCACTTTTGAGGCACGATGTTTACCTCACAGTGTGTCCAATGCGGCCATGCAACACCCCATCCCTTCCTCAAGACGTGGATTTCCCATGGTGCCCCAACCCCCACTACCTAGCTGTAGGATCATTTAGGGGCTAGGACCATGAAGACAGAGGCCTTATGCCTCTGTGCTCTACCCCAGCCATATATCACCTTTCCCTCTGTCCTGGAAGCACAATTATGGTGGAAATAAATTTACAGCAGGCCCATGCAAGCAGCTGTTTCTCACAAAAATTAATACAGCCGTGCTGGTAACAGTTTCTGGAGAGGACCACTACCAGCAGACCTCTTGTTCACCTTGCCTTCGGTTGACGGCAGTTCATGCCAGTGGAACACTCCACAGCTATGACTTCTTCTTAGGTCCATGTGGAGCACCTAAGGGAAACCACATTCACAATTTAGGAAATGAATGAGCTTTTAGCCTGAAGCCGTTTTGAGCAGAAAAGATCTTCACTGAAGTATTCAGGAGTGTCTGTGCACTATATGAGCCATGTACTGATGTCTTTAATATATATTTAGAGTTTTGCAGGCCTTTTTGGTTTTCTTTATGGTTTTTTTTTTTTTTCAGTGTTTGACTAGGAATTGCTGTAGATACTGCCTTTGGAACACCCCTTTCCCATGCATGTAAAATGTAATTCCATAGTCTTTGCTCTAGCTACCCTGGTGTGAGAATGGATTGCCCATGACAAAACTTGTCCTCTGAAATGTCACTTACTTATCTCCAGTTCTGAAATGGAGACTCATATTCTCTCCCCGTGAGATTGCCATAATAACACTTAGAGGCACCAGCCCATGCTGGGTTAAGACAGAAGACGACATCTCTTATTTTCCTCCTACATCTGGAATGTTTCATGCCTGTGACAATTTTGAGTTCCCTGAATTCAGCTGGTGAGATTGATAATGGTGCTGCCCAATGCAAACTGAAGTGTCGTGGGTGGAATGGGTCAGAGAGATTTACTCTCCTCCCACACACAAAGTACAGAAAGAAAACAACATTGGCTAATCTGTTTTCCTACATGTGCAAGGCACAGCAAAGCAGAAATCAGTGGCTTTACCCATGTAAGAAAAACAACCCCCCTGAAGCAGACTCTGAATGAACCAGTTCTTCAAAAACAAAACCAAGAACCGTTTTCTGTGCATGTAACTCCTGCTGATTGCCATGAGAACAGCCCCAGCGTAACTGTGTGATTTGAAGGTCTTTTACCATAGTGACAGGAGTAGGATCGCTTCTTGAAAATTTCCCAATTAATTTCATTAAATTATGTGTGATTCAGCTGATACCTGCACTGTCTTTAGTATCTTCATGGCTATCAAGTTGTCTCCATTGCTGTCTCTCTTCTGTTATATATAAAAAGGTAGTGAGAAACCTATGATAGTGAATAATGTTAATGACATTTCTGACCAAAAACCTGCTCAAAATCCCAGTTAAATCCTTCTAACAATGATATTCAGAGAGCTCGTAAGCTGGAAAACATCAAAGAGTTAATACATTTCTGTAATATCTTTAAAATAGCAAAATCCTCCGTGTTGAGTACTACATATTGACTGTAGCAACAGAAAGCATGCACAGCAAGTTCCCAAGCATGTGTTGTCTGCTATTACTTGACAAATAATAGTTATGCTTAGCTACTTCCTAATATCCTCCAATCCCACATTCACGGTAAAACCAATTACTCGTGACAATGCGCATAAAATATTTTCAAACTACTACTCCGAGTTCCTCAATGGTACAAGCATACTTCATCTACCTATAGGCCTGTCTTGACCATTAGGGTTTAAAAGGTCCAAAATGTTCTTTCCCTTTGACCATCTTCATTTTCTTGCCTTTATTTCCTACAGCTGCTGTACTGTCTGCTTTTGCCCAGCATGCTTGGAGTTGTGGTTATTTAGGAAGCAATGTAATACATGAGCAATTCAGCAAAAACTTACTACAGGCAATACTAATCCTTCTAGGCTTGGAGTTAGCACAGGAACAGAGGGTGCTGGAGGTTCCTTGCACTGCTTGCTGTAAAGTGTGGAGCACAACTTCAGAAAAGAATTAAATCAATGTTCGCTGCAGTGATTTTAAGAAATTGATCTTTATTCATCAGTTCAAAGCACTGAGCAGTCAGTCTGGATAAAGCATAAGGAAAGGAGGATGTATCAGCTCCCCCGTTTTTAATTCAAGCTTTGGCGGTTGTTAGAATTTGATGAATTTAATAAATAAATGTATTGCAGGGTGTAAGTTTCTACATTGCAGTAGGATTTTGATTTAGTTCAGAGAACTGGAATGTAGGGGTTTGATTAATTCAGAGAAAGTATAGAAAAAATATATGTGCTGAAAGAATGGATCACATGAAGAGCACTTCTGACGGAAGGTACCGCACAGCAGGGCAGCTTTGCCTGAGTACCAGATCTTGACTTATCCCACAGCACTGCAGAACATGCCAGTTAACCACACTGTGCTGAAACAACTGAGCCTTCTCCTTGGTGGGCAGGAGGGTGAAACCTCTGAGAGGGGGCAGGCCAAGGGCCGAGGGCGGCAGTCACTATCACTGCTGCAAGGTAACCTCTGTGCCACTTTGGAGGCAGAACCCTACAGCCACGGGCACATGTCCATGAGCCGTGAGCACGTGTCCATGGAGCAAATAGCTGGAGCAAATCTGAGAAGCTGCCTTCCTCTTGTGGCTGCTTGGTGAGAGCTACCACCTCATGCTAGTGTGGCTGTTGGTGTGAGCGCTGCTTCAGAAAAAGCAAAATCACCACATATTCAGGCTGGTCTAAAGAGGCACTTGGAGCTACTCTGACTGACTCCAGTTTCAGTGTGCTCAGTCATGCTTTCCTGACTGTTGCTCTTCTGCAGTCTTGAAGGTAGCTGCCCAGGGAGTGCCTCTGGTGTTTAACAGATATTTATCACTAAAACAAAGTCTTCAGTGGGCTAGCAACTAGTGACACCCAGAATTTTTAAAAAGCATTTTGATCGAGTAAGATTTTCTGCAGTTGTTTGCACCTGAAGATGCTGTGCAAATGGAATCCAAATGTCATGGCTGAAGGGCATTTCTGTTGACATTGCCTGTTCCAGTACTCCAGGCTTCTTGCATTTTCAAGGCTTCACACTTCCTTCCCTAAGTTATTTTTCTCCATCAGCGGTTTGGCTTCTAGACCCCACCAAACTTTGATGCTTTCCTCTTTTTACTGACCCACATATCAGAATACTCCATGCAAAATGGTTTTGAGTAAGAGTATATTCCTGTTGTGTATTTCATTGCATATCCTGAATTCTCTTTTCTCTGAGCTCCTGTTGGAAGATGAAAGCAAGATAAACCAGCTACCACTGTTGTTCTCACAGAGGAATCCATTCCTGGCCAATACTGCAACTTGGTTGTGGCCGTAGCGTTGTTACGTGAGCTTTGCTTGTGCCTGAAGGTCTGAGTGATTAGTGCTAACATGACTGGTATTTGAATTCAGCATGGTGTTTGGTTATACTCTGTGTGCACAGATATTTATGCTTCATGTCATTAATAACTAGGAATTGTGTCTGATAAGGTTATGCTTATGTGTACATTATACGGAAAATGGAATTTAAAAACCAAGCTATGCCTTGTCTTAAAGGTCAAAGTGGCAATGAGATTACCTTCTGCATATTAAAAAAAGCAAAAAATTAATGTAAAAATGTATGAGGTGGATAGTAAAAGCATGTGTTTGAATAATAATTGGAAGCAGTATTAACGAAAACTGTGCCTCTGTGATGAATTACATGGTATCTGAATGGTAACATGATTCACACAGAATTGACCATGACCGTGAGAGGGTGTAGGCAGTGTACAACTTTACTCCAGACTTTGCATGAGTACTTCTTTGTACAAACTTCAGCAAGCCCATTCTGACATGCTGCAGGCACAAGTCAACACCTAAGGCCATGGCCCAGCAGCATACCCAGCACGTGGCATTATCATGCTTGCTCACAGGAACACCACTGAGTTTTCGGCTCTGCTGCACCCTTCCAGCTTACCGCAGTGCAACATAAGAGGCATGGTGCCGTTACTGCGCTGCTTTGCTAGAATTCTCTGACTGGCTCACCGCTCCTTTTGCTCCAAAGACTTTTGACCAGCCAAAATGTCAGGAGCTTTCTCAGCCCAACCTGTGGGTCCCAGGCAGTCAAGCCTGTTGGTCACCGGCCCACAGACTGTCCTTGGAGGGCTGCTGGGATGCTCTGACTTTGCTTGGCCTGACTCTGGGCTGCTGTTATGCTCCAGATTCTTGCTCCTGGTCATTGGTTCAGTCTCACGCCCTTTGGCTCTGCATGCTGCTCCTGCCTCTGAACCCCTTAGCTTCGACCTTCCTTCTTTGGGAACACCTGACCACTTCACCTGATCTTGCTTGATCTCTGACTGCATCCTTCACTACCAGCTTCCTGGCCATACTGTGCCCCTGACCTGACTCTTGGGGCTCCAGTAAGTTTTTCAGATGGGAGACTTGGAAGATGGAAGGACTTGTTCCTTTAGTGCAGACAGCTTTTCTCAACCTCATCATGACTCATCATAGTGATTCATTTTGGATATAAGTAATTGACAGAGTTAAAAGGAGCAAACAAAAAATTTAGGTAGCCAGTGCAACTAAAATGAATGATTTCTCTTAGGGTAAAGTACATTGGAGAAGAATGGGGCTGAATATAACCTGTACTGTCAGGGAAGATGGAGACTCACAGACATACAGGTGTTCACAAGGCACATCTATGTTTGTTCTACGGAGTTGGGGATTTGCTTTAACAGCAGTGAGATTTATGAGGTAATCACACTGTCTAATGATGCTATTAAATACTGGCCTGTGCAACGAGCAGAAGTGACTTACTGGCAAGTGAAATAGCAGAAAGGGAATGAAAATGTGCATTCACCAGCCATCCCATTAATGCACAGTGCCGTAAAGCGCCATTAACATCTCAGTACATAAAGGCTAAATAGACTTACCCAAATCAGTTTTATTACCTCAGTATGTGCGTCCTTTAGCCTGCAAACCAAAGCGCGCTGCTGGCTCTTTCCCCACTGGGAGCAGAGCTGTGTCCTGCTGTCCTGTGCCGACTGCTTTCCGCTCCGCACAGCCGTGCTGCCCATGGCAGTGCCCCACGTGTAGCTGTGCTGTGTGCCATCCACCCCACAGACCTTGTGCACCTATCTGTGATCCCCGGTGGCATCCCGTTTCCAAGAAGCAAGAACAGTTATGCCAATAAGCCAGTGTCCGGAAAGTATCACCTATTTGTCTTTAAAGACCGCTTTTTAACTGGTTATAGTGAGTTAGGAAATGATAGATCTTGTAAGTGTGTTACAGTGCTATTAGCCTACCAGGGAAGATGTTAAAAGTGGCCATAAGTAATTTGTTATGCAATCTCCTAGCCTCTAGAACAATCCACACCAAACATTTGTTTCCTTAATAAAATGTCCTTTCTTCTCTGGTTGACTCTTTGTAATGCAGCAAGAATCAGATCCTCTGCGTGATCAGTAAATAATGAAGAATTGATTCCCTTGTAACCACTCTGGCCCTAATGGTGCAACCCCAGTGGTTTCAGCATTGTTTCTCCGGATTTACACTAGGGAGTATGAGGTCAAGACCTTTTTTTCTCCGGCAAGTAAGAGAATGCTCTTCCAAACGTAAAATAAAGTGCCCCTGGCTGTACCTAGACTTGCTAAGAAGCCAGGGGACAAACTGGCCTGGCAGACTGGACCTAAGCAGCCTGGGGCTGGCCATGAAATCCAGAGGAGAGGAGGCTGGTGGGGCTCCTGCAGCCAGCTATCCGTTATCCTCCCACTGCAGGAGCTGGCCAACAAGGCAATCTCCATCCACAGGCTGAAGAAGGACTAGTGACAGTATGAAATTACTCCGAGGTGCAGACAAACCAAGTGACTCCCCATGGCTGAGCTATAAATTAGTCTCCGCAGCCCACCAGCATCACCTGCCTGATAGCTTACTTATAAGTGAGCTGTAGAGCAGGGTTAATATTTACCTACATGTCTCAGACGGGTGGCATTCTGAAGATGGAAAGTGTTACAGAAGCGCTAGAGTAAGTCATCATTAAGCCTTTACGCTGGCATATTTACTCACCTCCAATAGCTTACAGAGGTGCAGAAATACAATTAAACTAGCAGATATCTGTAGCTGCTTGCCTCCTGATAACACCTCATCTTCTCATGTATTGATTTAATGCCTGTGCTGGTGGTGTAACGTATGTTTACCGTGTTTTACAAGTACCAGTGTGCTGACCTGATTTCTGTGTACTGACCCGGCATGTTTCTCTGTTCCTTTGGATGGTATTCATTTATTGTATCTGATAAAATATACAGAAGCTTGCCAGAGTCTCAAAGGCAGGGTGGCTTATCCACGGCTCAACATTAAGAGTGTTTCTGTGAGTAAAATGTGCTGTGGGATTGGCCTTTCTGGGCAATAAAAGTATCCTTCATTACATTTCATCAAGAGATCATTAAAACCAACCTTTAGCCCTTTTGAGTTCTGTGGTTTAGAGCAGAGATGGGCACAGCGCAGTCATTTCCATTTGCTCTGGCTGGAGAGATTTTTTCTTTCCTCATGATACAGCTGTTGCAATTTGCTTTTTTCTTTAAAACAATAGTAATGTACCAATATGCACCCTTGTTACTGTTTGCCATTAACCCTTACAAGCATCCCTGCATTTTTGTTACAGGCGCTATCAAAGGAAGAGAAACGAGGAGCAGATACATTTGTCTCTGTGTGTGTGTGTATGTCAGCTCACTGCAAGGAAGAAGATTTTGCTGCTGGCCTTTTGCATGGGTAATATTGGAATAAAGAATTACATAAAAAGGAAAAGGAATGTCTGTGGCACAGAACTCAATATGGTGAAAGGAAGGTATTATTTTGAGTGATTCAATCATTTAATTTATTACCCTCTAACAACCTAAGCTATAATTTTGCTTCAATTATGTAAAACCTGGTCATTACACTCTAATTCTCCACATCTTCAAAAGCATGATGCCGCACAGGCATCTGTGCCACACCATCAGCTTGGACTGCAAAAGAAAACCTGTCTTTCAGCAAGGTGACGTTCCTTCTTCCTTTATTCCCCTTGTCCTCCTGAAAAGATGCATAGGCAGTGTGACCCAGAGCCAATTCCCAGCACATGACAGCAGGGAACAGGGACATTTATATTCGGCATAAATGTGCAGTCTTTCTAACACGGCCATTAGCGCTCACAGTGATGTGCTACAACTGCTAAATACGGGCTTGTGGTCACAGTGCTAATTGGATGTAGCAGTTCAGCCTGCTCCTGGGTCTGCTCTTTATCTTAGCAAACCTGGATAAGCGGGGTTAGCAGCCCCTGGCACCTAGTCCTGCATGCATGGCGGATTTGCAAACTTTAATGTTTAGGGCTGTGAGAGCAAGAACCAGTTTGGAAGCGCTGGGTGCAAGAAGCAGGTTCGCATTGCTTTGGATGAAAAGCACGATGTGTTGTGAAAGCACTATTTTTGATGTCTATTTTAGGGTGAGATGATCTGTGCTCTGTAAGTGACTATTTCTTTCCACTGTTACGTATGAAGCCTAGATGGGGTATTTACACAGTAGATGTCTACATTTGCTAAGATGAATCCCACCCCTAAAGCCAAACTTAAATTTTGCCTTGTGTAATTTAAACATATTCCTTGTCCTTCTCACACCCGTCCTCCCCCAAATAGTCCCTTCCTGTTTATAGGTACCCTTGAAGTATTTGAAGACCCTTCCTACATCACTCAGTCATGCTCTCTTCTTTGGCTAAACAACCATACATACTTCCATTTCTCCTTGCAGGTCTTATTGTCTCGACTTTCAAATTTGTGTCATCAGGGCTCTCTTCAAAAGGCTGGCCTTCCCGAGGCAGTCCATCCTTAGGCATAATATACCTACACAACTTGCGATTAGCAGAACTCTGCCTCTGTAGGCTTCCTGCAAGGCTGCGCACACCTTGGTACAACAGATGATCTTGCCACTGTTCCTACCTCGTAGTCACCGCTGGTGTTGGAGTACCCAAGCAAATCTCTCAATCTTGACTGCCAAAGGCCTCCTCTCTCTCTTTTCATGCTATTTAATTTAATACAATTTTAGGAAGAATAGAATAGCAATAGAATATAGTAGGAATTATATGCTATGAAGAATAAATCGCCTGCTATAAACTCCGGATGGAATTCAGAAGCACTCTCCACAGAAATATGTCTTTTGACAATGCAAGTAGGTTCATCATCAAACCCCTAAAGATGCAGAATGTTCTGTTTTCTCAGCATCCGACAAAAGTGATGAACTCGATCTTGAATGTCCAAATCATATCTTTTCTGTTCTAAAATAGCCTGCAGCAAAACAATAGAAAATAATTTATATGGTAGGTCCAGTTTCATGCTATATTGAATTCTAGCATTTCCCGAAGAGTCTTGAACTAATAGTATCTTAAATTTATACTGATTACTTAAAAAGGAAAGAGCTGGGAACAATGGATGTCCTATCTGAGTGAAGTCAGGCAAACATCTAATTACTGACCTGCAGATTTTCAGATAGCTGTTGTTTGACCCATGAAGACATTGAAAAGTCATCCCCTCCTTTAACAAACTTCACTGGTAGAGGCAGGAGCCTTGTCTGAACCTTGGAAATAGCACATATAACACCTTTTTTAAACTAGTTTCCATGGTAACAATTTCATGTCATTGAACATCATTAAAGACTATAAGAAATATGAACTTTTCAGTTAGCTTGTCTTTAGGGTTTTATTGACCTCCCTTTCTGAATAACTGTTCTCCTGGGAGATAAGACTCAGGGCAAAACAGGGGATGCAGGAGGTGGACAGCTTTGCTGTCGCATTATTAGCAAACCTTTTCTTTGATTTTTCAGCTCAGGATTTCAGAACAAACTCTGTAAATATGAGTAGGCATGGAAACGTGGCACAGATATTTCTGTCTCTAACACAAAAATAAGGCAACTAAAGATGACTGCAGTTAAGTAGCTTGTCCAGAGGGGAAAAAAAAAAGGGAAGCATGAGGAAGCTGAGTGAGAAATTACGTGCTGTGATGACTTGACTCCCCCATTTAGCATCCTTGCCAGAACACTATTGTTCCACTTCATGTTAAAGCTGGATAAAACCACTGTCAGGCTCTTTTGCCGCTGGCCCCTCTGCCAGAGCAGAAAAGATGAAAACCCTGGCAAATCTCGACATACGTGAGTAGCTTAGCTCTTCTTGCAGGAAGGTCTAGCAGTAAAAAGGAGTGCGATGCAGTAGCAGGAAAATTCAGCAGTTGCCTGTGATTTTCTCTGTGCACTTGGGTTTTTTTTTAGCTTACATTAACATTTGTTTTCTTACCCAAAGATTTTTCATGTGCTACAGTCTCCTCTCATGGGCAACATTTGTCACTTCTCCTGCTAGGGCAGGATTGCAGCCCCAGAAATGGGAACGAACCATGTCTTGACTCTGGCTCTAAAATCACACTGGCTTCTATGTAAGGCTTTACCAGCAGCCTGACGGTCTCCTATGGCATGTCACCTGTAGGGACTTCCACAGCGCTGAGGAAAGACCCTTGAAAACTGCCGCTGAGAAAGGAAGTCAGTAAGAAGTACCCCATGGCCACGCTGCTGTGGTTTTCCAGGCACTGGGCCTGGCTGAAAGAATTTGTGAATGCCTTCTCCTCTACACGACACAGCTGCAGCAAGCTGGGAAAGGTCCTTCAGAGAGGAAGGAGGACTGTGGAAAAAATGTCTGTGCTTTTTCGGGTCAGAACCAACCCCACAGTTCAAAATATTTTGCATTTTGGGAAATGCAGATATTACTGCAAGCAGCCCCTGTTTCTCCAGTGTGTTAGCTTGGTGTGTCAACTATATCCAGAGGGTGCAGAATGTAGATTTCAAAAGACAAATAGTTCACCAGCTGAGATATGTATTCAAGATGCTACCATCCTATGACAGATAGCAAATTGCCTGCTACTGCCAGCAGGATGCCTGCGCAGAAATCAAAGGAAGGATAAGGGTTTCATTTATTCCTGGTGGAAAGCTGTTTGAGGGGGGAATCAAATAATGCACTGTGTTGCTATAGGATTATAATACAATAAAGAGATATCCATTTTGGACCAACCCAAAATCAAACATTATTTTTCACACCAAAAGAAGAAGCTGTGAAACTGTGTTTCAGGTTAAATGAAATAATTTATAGAGCATTTCACAGAGGCCTTCAGCAGCTTCTGCTGCAGCCTGAGCAGGAGGAGCTGGAACACAGCTGGGAGGGAGCAAGAAGAAAGGTGACTTTCCTGTTTCTTTAAAAAATTCCAAAATTATTTGTAGCCAGGCACAGCATCACGCTTTTTGTTCTGGATACTGAATATTGACATGGTCATGGTATTTCTTCCCCCCTCCCACAGAAGCCTAGCATTTGGGGGATGCACCCTAGATGTGGGAGGGACTTCCTCATCTCTGAGGTGAATGCTGTAGCTCCAAATACCTTTCTTTAAAAACACACTCAAATACTTTAAATTGGACTGAGCCCGTAACTCTGTAACCTGGTGGTGACAGGCTTAGTGGGTGAAGGGCAGGTGGGTGCCAGTTTCTAATTCACTGAGCAGTAAGATGTGAATTTTCCCACACCACTGCCCAATCTAGTGAAGGAATTGACACCACCGAGTGTTTTCCTCTGCTTTCTTTAGCTGTACAATGCTACAGCAAAATGAAGCACCAAAACCTCAAATTCAAATGATCTGACATTTTCTAAATATTTGTTTCTGCCTGAACTATTCAATAAATTCAACATGAAGCTTGAATAAACATAGTGGCTCCTAAAATGTCTCTCACTGACAAAAAAATTATTCGTTACAAAAATTAATTTAGGTACCCACTAGCATTGAATGAGGCATGAAAAGTCTGTTACATAATCGTTCTGGAATTGGAATTTCTCCAAAAAAAGAAATTAAAAAAATAATTTAGCATTACATGTTAATTTTTAAAAATAAAATTCTACCTGCAGAGCTGAAGGGAAATCCAGGGACTTTGAAATGAGGGAAGCCTCAACCACAGTCCCACTTCCAGCTTTTTTAGCTGGGCCCTGGGTATTACCCCAGCCCCAGGGCAAGCAGTTCCCTCTGTTATTGCACTGGTTTGGGCAGTCCAAGGCTCCTTCTCTGGCTGTGTCTGCCTGATGGAGCTGTGAGGAGCTGCACGCAGCAGGGGTCCAGGGGGTCCTGGCTCAGAGATGGGCTCCTTTACAGGCTGCAATACTGCTTGCCCAGAAGCTGGTTGGTTGAGCTGATAGAAAACCAGGATGAAATAATATGCACAAAACTTTTTATTTCAATTATCAAACCATTTTTCATCTGACTTTTTTCCAACGACCTTTTAAAATGAGTTCTGCCTTCTTGGCACATTTATTATCAGTGAGAAAACATCCTTACCTTTAAGCCTACCCATGATCTTTTCCTTCCCTTTTTTGCTTTCTCTGCTTCACTCTCTCTTTCAAACCTTAGCAGCCCTCCAATCTTTCTCCTTCTCTTGCAGTAAATCCCAAATCTGAACAGAAATGTGCCTCATTCTGTTGGTACAACTAGGGACCCTACCATTTACATGGGCATGAACTATGGTGTCATTCAACACTGACACTCATTTCAGACAGAAAGGTGATGCAAAGGAGGAGGGGGTGGGCAGACCTTTCTGCATTGCTATTTCAAATGATGTACATTACATTGGACACATTTTCTTTCTCTTTAAAAATTCAGTATCCTTGCTTAGTCCTAAAAATTACTGTCCAAACCTCCTTTCTGCTCTGAGGAAATTAAAAGCTGTGACTAAGGCTCATCTCTATCAACATCTCAGATTGTTCTTTAATGAAGAGAACAAGGATGTTGTCTCTTTGTATTCACACAGGCTTCAGTTCAAAGCAGCTTGCTTGAGGATAGCATTTAATTGACCTCAGTGATGGAGCACTTCCAGGATGCCTCTTGCCTAGCAACAACAGCCAGGTAGGGAAGCTTTAATAACTGCTGGGATTTAGAAACCAGAGAATGCTATTGTGCAGCAATGGTGGCTTCTGAGCAGCCCAGAAGTGAGCCATCACTGCAGGCTGGCTCCCCTAATACAACCTTAGACCAGGGCGGCTGGCTCGTAGGTCATGAGCCCTTGCATTTTGCTGGCTACACAAGCGCAGCTCCACTCCCAGGCCCTAGCAGCAGGACGGTCCCCGTGCAGGGGTACATTGCTGGCGGTGTGCAAGATGGTTGCTGCAAACATCAAGAGGTTGCCCCCAGATCTAATGGCATGCCCAACCCTGCTCTGTCCTGCAAGCTGCAAGGATACATGCAAGGGTAAGGTAGTTATCCTTTGCCAGTGAGCCACTGCTGGGGCTCCTTGGCTCTCTGAGGGTTGTGGTACAGGTGTTGTGGCTTTCAGCTTTGTGCAGACAGCTTGTAGGTCAGGCTGGCTACTTTACCCAAATGGCTTGCAGTATGTGGAAGCTTGAAACTTCAGATGGTAACCAGAACTGTGCCTTTTTGGTAAATAAGCAACCCTTACCCGGGCAGGGTTAATTTTATCCTATAATGTATGTTAAGTGACAGACCAGTCAAAGCAAAAAACAAATGGAGAAAAGGGACTGGCACTCAAATTAAGTGTACCCAAACCATTTTGACAGAGAGCTTTTCTCTGCATCTTCAGTTCCTAGCAAAAGAGAAAATTTCCAAAGCCAGCTAACAGACAGGGTCTTCATCCTACTAAGCCAATGCTGGGGTCAAGTCCTTTGTCTTTTAAATATAGAGCAGTTCGGGAAATGAAGCTGACAAAAAGAGTATAAAGGAACAGTCAATATTTCCATTTATCCCCATTCCAGGTACAGGGTTTTTTTTTGGATTTACGAAGAACTGTGCTACAAAAAGTCTGTGTGTGCTAATAACTAAGCATTCCCTACATTTGTCTCCCTGCTTTCAGAAATGTCCTTCTGCTAATTTTCAGTAGTCCTTTATTACTCCTTTTTGACTGCTTTGGATTTTTTTGTTATATATATGTGTGTGTCTTTGTGTCTGTATGTATATATAGCTCATACACCATTCTGATGGACTTTGCAGTCTAATCCCCCTTCTACACTTTCTTCTTCCAAATCCATTGCTTTTCCTGTAAATCCTCTAACCAGCCATGATACATGACACTGTAACCAGAGACAAGAAGCAAATCTCATAGTTACTGTTGTACTCCTAGTCCTCCTCTCTCCTCTTCCTCTGAGCATCAGCATCCACAGCCACACAAGGGGACGCCATGTGAGAGGCAAACAGAGCCAAGCCTTGCTAGCTGCTGCTGCTCGAGAGGATGTGATGCAGCTCCTCATCCACAAGGACTGAACTGATCTTTTGGGATGGGCTAAACAGGGGAAAAGAGGATTATTTGGACAGGGAGCAATAAAACCAGAGAGTTCTGCCCAAGTGCTGAAGTATCTCACTTGGACTCTGTTAGCCTCCCTTGCTCTTTTCCAGCTTGTACCTTGTCACAAAATCTGTTTAGGCCAGGAATCTGCCCATTTTTTCCCTGCTGCAATCAAAGTCTTAGACTATAACTGTCTCAGGGTCAAGACTTGCTTCATGTTGTTAGTCAAGTACCATTCGTGCTTGCAGTATTGTACCAGCAAAATAACCGCACTGGGTATCTGCTTTAGTGTTGAAGCCACTATCTCCAAGACCAGGAAGGCATGCTGCAAACTGGCCTTGTCTGTCGAGCAGTCCCATCCCATGGCTCACTGAACCTGTCTGGTCTTGGTCAGTGGGGCCTCGTTAAGCCCCAGCACAGTTTGTTTTGTGGTGTCTCAGATCAGGATAATCCTGTGGGGAAGAATGAAACGCTGAGTCTCTACTGTCTTGCTCTGTGGCTCTGTGCTGACCTGTGCGAAGCTAGCAGAAGGTAAGTCTTCTGGTCTGCACTCTTTTCCTCAATGTTCTCTTGATGGTACAGTGCTTTGGTGTTGGTAACAACCTGAAAGGGAGAAGGCAGAGATTACTGTACACATCTTAATCCCTGGTGTGCAGGAAAAGTTTCCCAGCTTCTTCTGCTTTTCTTTCCTGTGCTTTTGTCCAGGAATGTATCTCCATGGGCTTTTGCAGCCTCACGTGACTGAGCTCAGCCCATGGTCTGAGAATCAGCTGAGGTGGAAGATGGAGAGCTGCAATCTGCGTGGAGCTGAGTCCGATGCAGAAGCACCATCCTACAAGGGGCTGTAGCTGGTGCAGATCCAACACTGTCCTAACCTGGCTGTATTATTTCTGCCTGGGTCAGAGCACTACCAAGGCAAGCTAACATTTCCCTGAAAAAAAAAAAAAAAGCATGTGATCTTATCACTGGTTTGTTAGTCCAAGCCTCTTGTAGAAACATGTTTTTCAGACATGTCTAGCTCAAATCTGGAGTAGCTGGCCATGACATTTCAGGGGGAATTGCATGCTCCTTGGAAACATGTTCCCCTTGACTGTGAGGCAAAAACAGAGGAGCAGGTTTTGATCTCTGCTGCCTGAGAGGGAGTTTGCAGCAACATTATGGACAGCAGTTGGGTTATTCTCCATTTATACCAGCTGAGAGTTGAATCTGGCCTGCAGTCAAGCCAGTAGGTCTCGTGGGATCTTGTGTACACTGTTTTTAAAACCTATTGCTTAAGGAAAACAAAGGCAGTTCCCTTAATCTGAAGTTCATAATGTTTGCAGCAATCTAGCTACCCAAAACCAACTCCCCCCACCAAGTAAAACTCCATTAGAAAGGCAGCAAACAAGAGTCTTTTCCTGGTGCCTTACTGCTCTATGAGAAGGACCATCCCTGTTTTCTTCAGGAGAAGGCACAGAGGCTATAGTGCACGTACACCTCAGCAAGAAGGAATGGCTGAAAGGAAGACTGGACTTGGGCTGAGGGGATTCAATCCCCGCTCTCGTATGAGCTGCCTGGTCAAACTCGAGCATGGCTTTGTTTCTGTTCCCCATCTGCCAGATTGCTCTGCTCAGGCACTACAGGGATGGGGGCCAGGCAAGAGCCTGTATCAAGAGGAAGGCTCTCTGATCTTGCAGCTCCTGACATGTGTGCCTATGCCAGTAACAAAAAGGCCACTAGTGTAGGTGGCTTTTTGATGTGGAAACTGCAACGAGACCTGAAATGAACTGAGACCACCTGCTGCTTTGTCTTAATGAAAGCAACTCAACGAAGGGTAGAGCCTGTTTATTTCTAACAGGTTTGGTCTGTGAACATGAAACCTGGTTCTCTGGGGGTTAGGATGATCACTTCGCATTAATATTCATGCTGCTCCCCAATAATATCCTCCATTGTCTTTTGTTTGTCTCCTTTCCTCCTCTTCCCCCTCAACTCCCTATTTCTCTTCCACTGCTGCTGCTTTTCTTTTCTTCCATCCTTCAGTTCACCGAGTTTTTTCACAGCAAGGCTAACCAGTAAAAGCACAGCCTTTTTTCACAAACTGTGACTCTTGCTCTGTGCTCACATTTTAACCTAAATTTATTTTTCCCATCCCACCTCTAGGTGGCTGAAATAAGCAGAATGCATAAACACACCGAGGAGCATGTTCCTAATGGGGAAGGAAGGGAGATTAAGGAAAATCAATAGTGCTGAGACTGCCAGGGGTACTTGGAGCGAGTACCGCTCCTTTCCCCCAGCGCTGCAGGTACGAAGCTGCCTGTTCTCTAATCCGGCGACTAGGCTTACACTGATGTGACGGTGGCTATATTCACACGGTAATCAACATCCACCTCCTGGCTATATTTTAAATTGGATCAGGGTGTGAGTTTCCTTCTCACTTTACAATCAACATGAGCAAATGCTTTGTTTATCAAAGCAATCTGAGCGATGCATAATGGAAAGCATTGGATCTATCCGGAACAATTATAACAGTGGAATAGGTGCGTTACAATAACGGGAAATCTATTCTGCTAAAAGCTTCCTTCAGGATCATTATCTAGAGACCTGCTAACCCTGTAATTGTTCCCTCAGCACAAGCACCCTGTTCAGAAAAAATAAAGAACATAGTGGCTTGTTTTAAAGTACGAACAGTTGCGCTTGCTGGTGCCCTGGTGCATGCAGCTCCCCATGTGAATGCAACGCTTCCCTCCCCCAGATGGGAAAATGCAAACTAAGTGCTTTGCACGGGGATTCCTGACTAGTGCAAATCCTTCTTGTTTAAAAACATCGGGGGAAAGATTAACTTTGTGTCCAATAACCTCTTTGATTTCTTTTTAACTAAATGGAAGAGTTTTATCTAAATCAGTCCCAAATGTACATTTCCAAAGAGTGAGAGACTGATGTCTATGTATAAAGCAATGGTATCCATTTGTACAAAGTGGAATATTTGTGCTGTCTTTTCATAAAATCATTAGAAAAAAGGTTTTTTATACATGGACAAGAAGTATCTCTGGTATTTTGAGTGAATTTTTCCTGAGCTCATCAGATGATTCCCCTATAATGCCAATGTTTATAATATTTATAATTTTTTTTATTCATCTGACTAATCTTGATATTTAGAGAATAATTTACATCAACACGCTATCCTCAAACTTCTTCACAAATTTGTTGCTGTGGCTGCTGTCACGTGCATGGTAAACCAGACCCATTCAGCCTAGGAGCAGGCATAGCTCCGTATGAGTAGGGGAGGGACAGAGCCCAGCTTTGTCTGCAGCTGGTTGGAGACGCTGCCTTGGGCTCAGCCTACCCAGGTTACCATGGAGGTCACTCCTAGTCTGCCTCGGCTGCCAAGTGGACCGTTAAAACAATTGATACCCAAATATTATCACAGAAACCTCCTCTAGTTTATCTGCTTAAACAAGCATTAAGCTTTTCTCAACAGAGCTTGGGCACTCACAACAACAAACGCAAAAATAATCATGAGCCAAAATGCAAAAAATGGACAAGTAACAGCAGGACAGTTAGACTTGCAAAGCAGATGATGAGGAGCCTCGCAAGGCTGTCCTGCTTATCTCCCCTTATTAATCCCAGGAGCCACCTCAGTTAAATTGGATACCCTTGGAAAGGCAACAGGTAGTGAATAACAGTTGGAGGAGGTGGAATCAGAGGGGAAATGCTTTATCAAGCGGATATTTGAGTGTGTTAGAAATAGAAGGGAAGACAAAGGCCAGGCAGGTGAGTAATATCTGTGGCAAAGCAAAAATCTGCAGAGAATGAAAGACAGGGGCGAAACCAGGAGAGAGCTCTACGCTGCTGGGGAAGGAGAAGCTGAAGTCAGGGTGAGAGCTCAGCACCCTGCGGCCCTTTCTTAAAATCCTGGCTCGAACACAACGTGCCTGCATGCCACTGAGCTGGTCGTTTTGGGCAGTAGATTGCACTAACCATGGCAACCCACAAATCAGGGCTAAAATCATCACTCTTTACATGTCTGCCTGCCAGCGTACCACCTCCTGGTGTACTGCTCCTCTGCTAGAAACTGTTCCAGCTGTCCTCAAGCCTACACCTGTAAATCAATGAAATTAAAATAATTTTTAGCTGTCCTAGCTCTTTCAGAGTAGCAAAGCCTCCCACCACATCAGTAATACCCAGCATTCACAACATGATGATATGTGGCACTGCTCTGGGCATGCTTCTGAGGAGATACTCCTCAGGCAAAGCATATTTTGGTGTGTGGAGGGAGGACTTTCCCCATCCACAGTACCTGTAGATTTCACACCAAAATAGGTTTTTTGGTGGTACAGTTTTGGGGTTATATTATATTGGTTGCATTATTATTGTACTATATTGGGTTTTATACTTTTTTTTTTAGTAACATTAAGCATCTAACTGATATAAAATCACACTTGAAATTCTCACAAAGAACAAGGGTTAATGGTAGTAATTATGCTTCAGTTTTTAGGAAACCCTAACCCTTAGGTTTCGAGGCACAGTTGCTGCTATGACATTCGCAGGAGCTTTATGCCACAATGAGAAGGGATTTTATTGAGGACTGATACAACCCTGAAGAGCTAGTGTCTCTTGAAGACAGCAGAGACCTTGGGAAGGTGGGTACCCTTCTCCCTGTGTCGAAGGCTGCACGCTGCTGCTAAAGAAATGCTGATTTTCCAAGCAAAGTAACCATCTGCTAAAAGGAGCCAGGACCAGAGCAATCTGCCACTGAAGTCAAAAGAAGAGCTTGCATTAAAGCAGGTCATGGTGGTCTGGCCACACAGTATAAGGAAAGTAATTTTTATTTCTCATTACTGCTGTGGACTGGCTAAAGAAGCTCTTAAATGCCTATCAGCAGTACAAAAGGATGCTGTTTATCTGCTGGGAATGCGTTAGAGAAAGGAAGATGCTAGAATTTGGAGGGAGTAATATCTTTTATATAGCAGTCTGATGCAGAGGTCTCCATGCATCAGCTGCACTTGAAGGACTGGAAAAAGATGTACAAATAAACAAACCACAGGCCAATATCCATTTGAATTTTAAATACTTTCACTCTAGATGTGCTGTCATACCTTTTGTGTTCATTTGCTTGCAGTTATGGGGGAAATCACAGTTTCCAAGTTCAAATAAACTCAGAAGAGAATTTTCAAAGTTCATATTCCTGACTTCAAAAAAATAAGCATTGCATTCATGTTTATGAACGTTTGTAGTGGAAGTGACTGCAGATTTATTCAGCGAGGGAAAAAAAATGACATAACTTGATTTATTTGACCAGCCACTAGAAAACAAAGTGCATGTTAATGAATGTGAATAATTACTTAAAATTAACATTCAATCTACAGAGCACTAGGATCATTAAGATGTATCAAATAAACTTAACTAAGGAATAAATTCAAAAGAAATTTGTGATCCTCTGGCGGTTATTATATAAATGGGAGAAAAGACTGCATTAATTGTATAAATTATTCATTTTTAATTATTTGCTCGGCTGCAGTAAGTATTGATAATATTCTGTCTCAGGGAGGGAAGAATGATGACAAACAAATTTTGCTTATTCTCGTTACAATGGTAAACTAAACAAAACTGGGGAGCAAAATGAAAAGTCTGGGGGCATTTCTAAGTGCATTGGGGAGATCTTGTTCATTGTTTTTTCTTCTCTCTGTCTTCTTTCTACCCTTCTACACAGCACTAGTGAGCCTTCTGAACAGACATGTTTTTTGAAAACTTGACTGATTAAAATGTTGGTTGGAAGACGAATTACACAAAATAAAGCAAGCTTTGATGCATGGAAAGGTTAGATGATAAATGGCAAATAAATACTCTCTACAGAAGGTGGATGTGTGCATGGCTGCAAATAAAATTTGCAGCAGCCTGGTGAGCCATTTTGATCCTCAGCGATATGCAAGTAGAAACATTGCGTGCTTTGGGGATCCAAGAGTGTGCAGTAAAAATAAATTAAGATTCTTCTACTTCTCAGCGTGTAACCTGCAGCTTTCGATAGCTGCCGGTAGGCAGCGGTGGTCCCCGAGACTCTGAGACCTCTTTCCCGGAGCAGGTGTTGAACACAGAGGGCAGCAGGGGTGGTGTTCATGTAAGTGCCAGCAGATCATCCTCCTGCTTTCTCCCCACCGGGACGGGCAAAGCTGCGTGCCTTCCTCGCCAGGCACTATGCTGAAGATAGAGCTGCAGACCTCCTCCTGGGACTTTCTCTGGTATTTGCTTTGGGATCTGGCTGGATGACATTTTAAAGTATTTTATATTTATATTTATATTTATAAATATTTATATTTATATATCAGGTATATAAACTTTTGTCTAAAGTGTTTGTTCTGCTGCTTTGTCCTGAGAGACTGTTAGAAACACCTTACCTTGACTTAGGACAGCGCTGCCCCATCTCCTCCCTTGTTCCCTTTAACGTGTCACCTCTAGAGCTTGTTGCCACAAGCTTGTTGGCTCAGCAAACCGGGACACCTGAAAACTGATTTTTTCTTCTGTTTTTGAAGAGTCAATTTTCACTTGGACTAGCGAGCTGTGAAACTAGATCCTCAGGCTTGATGTCCTGCTGCTGAAGACAAAGGGGTGATTTGAAGGAACTGCAGCAGCTTGCCCGCAACCAAAGGGCCGTAGAAAATGTGAGTGCCCAGCCTCCTTGCAGTCGCTGTGCTGGGAACATGAAGCAGCTATACAAAGTAACTGGCAGCCTTCTAATGGCCTTCTGGTATCAGCAGCAACACCAGTAAGGACATTAATTTCACTACATGGCATCAGCAACAGAAGCCAAGGAGCTTTCAGACTGCTGGAAATCTTGGAAAACCCTGGACAGACACACTGCCCCCACACTATTTCTAGTTCTTCCTCCAAGGCATGTGAACAGCAGAACTTTTTGGAACAAAAAAGCTCACCATATTTTTTTACAGGTAATAAAATGATGAGCTTATTGAATCAGTTAAATCAATTTGCCTAGAATGTACTCAAAGAATTCAGATTGAAGTAGATAGTTGGCATGGAAGATTGCAGCATGAAGAGTATGATAAGCTTACAAAGAACAAAAACAATTTTAGAGAATGATAGAATGCTTTGGGTTAGAAGGAACCTTTAGAGGTCATCTAGCCCAACCCCCCTGCAGTGAGCAGGGACAGCTTTAACTAGATCAGGCTGCTCAGAGCCCCATCCAACCTGACCTTGAATGTTTCTAGGGATGGGGCCTCCACTACCTCTCTGGGCAACCTGTTCCAGTGCTTGACCACCCTCATTGTAAAAAATTTCTTTCTTATGTCCAGTCTAAATCTATTCTTCTTTAGTTTAAATCCATTATTCCTTGTCCTGTCACAACAGGCCTTGCTAAAAAGATACTCCCCATCCTTCCTGTAGGCCCCCTTTAAGTACTGGAAGGCCACAATAAGGTCTCCTCGCAGCCTTCTCTTCTCTAGGCTGAACAATCCCAACTCTCTCAGCCTTATAGGAGAGGTGCTCCAGCCCTCAGATCATTTTGGTGGCCCTCCTCTGGACCCGCTCCAACAGGTCCATGTCCTTCTTGTGCTGAGGGCTCCAGAGCTGGACGCAGTGCTCCAGGTGAGGTCTCACCAGAGCAGAGTAGAGAGGCAGAATCACCTCCCTCGACCTGCTGGCCACGCTGCTTTTGATGCAGCCCAGGATACGGTTGGCTTTCTGGGCTGCAAGCGCACATTGCCGGCTCATGTCCAGCTTTCCATCTACCAGTACCCCCAAGTCCTTCTACACAGGGCTGCTCACAATCCCTTCATCCCCCAGCCTGTACTGATATCAGGGGTTGCCCCGTCCCAGGTGCAGGACCTTGCACTTGGCCTTGTTGAACCTCATGAGGTTCACACAGGCCCACCTCTCCAGCTTGTCCAGGTCCCTCTGGATGACATCTCGTCCTTCTGGCGTGTCAACTGCACCACTCAGCTTGGTGTTGTCTGCAAACTTGCTGAGGGTGCACTCGATCCCATTGTCTGTGTCATTGATGAAGATGTTAAAGAGAGGGATGCATCAGACAATCTTAACCAGAGGTGCCATTCCCAATCTATAATTGGTGAATATCATACATCCCGTTAAATGCCACGTATGATATTGTGGGTACCTCCTATGGTACAGAGCTGTTTCCTTGGATGATGGTGATGGTGATGATGATGATAATTTCCTTGCTGTACAGTTATATCTTTAAATATTCAGCAGGGACTTTTATTAAAGAAGCACTATTCCTCCATGCAAGAAGTATGCCCTTGGCAGATCCATACTACCTGTGTAAGACTTTTGACTTCTGCAAAGGAACATATGTCCCAGTGAACTGCTGGGCACTAATAATTTTTTCTACTTGCAGCTGCTGTCTAGTGAGAAATGAGAAGCTGGCTTTCCATTTAGCATAGTCTCCCTCCAAAATGAACTAGCCATCACTTTACGCAAGTTAAAATAACCTGAGGGGCACTCAGCCTCCACGTAGTGAATGTGGCATTCGTCAGAGCAGTCAGTCCGAATCACCCTGACAGTCTCTGTTCCCTTCCAGGAAACCTGTTGGCCTCACCGATTTCCTAGGGACAGTGTATAAGGAATGACCCCATGATCAGGAGGTACTGCTGACATAAAAGGATGCTGTAAGCTGCAACATCTTGTGTAACTCACCAAAAAAAAGCCATCTGACAGCACAAAGATATTCAAGAATATTTCAGGAGGCAACTAGCATCTGTATACCAAATGCTCCCAAGTGTCTAAGCTTTAGGAACACTCAGTAGGATTTTCAGCTGAGTTTGCATCCCACCTCTAAACCCAGGGAGTTTTTTTACACTTGCTGCATACTGCCAGGAAGGAGGGGACAGGAAAGGTGTCTCACCTCCTTGTTTGTCCCCACAAACTTGTACTGAAGGCCTCTCCTGAACTGTGTTCTTCTCTCTGGGGACTCAAGGATGCAACACCTCCTTGTGCGGCTCTTACTACAGAATCTGGTGTGTGTTAGCCATATTAGCTCCACAGGACATCAGCCGTAACCTCTATTTTCAACGCGTTGCAGAATCAAATGTGCAAAAGTTGAAGTCAAGAAAGTTTAAGCACCTAAGCAGGGGATAGGGATAAATATCATGCTGGGATCTGCCCCTACTCTCTTCCATGAATGTGAAATTCCCTGATGTAAAAATCTGACAGAGGGGATAGGTTTGTGCATGATCTCTCAGCAGCGGTGACATTTGTGTTCAGCTGACTCTACCTGTATGGAACAGCAGGAATATTTGATAGCACAAAGAAAAAGTCAAATTAAATCAGGCAAGGAAAAGAATATAATTTAAAGCATACACCAAGGACTTACGCTATGTCCTGTACAGAATTAAATGGAGACATTCTGCACCTTCTTTTCTCAAAGTATTTCTCTGAGATGGAAGATGTGAATTCATGTTTTGCTAAATGTGGAGTGCGAGCCAACTGTTTTTTACAATTAATTTGTGGTACAGATGCAGTGTCCTAGAAAATACCTTCTCTCTCCTCCTGTTTTATGTACAGCTTTGTTAGGAAGAAGGTAGCAGGCTCAAGTCTGTAAAGGCTCATTTGAGAGGGCTCGGTGCCCTCTGCCGAGCTTGAATGCACAGGCAGTGATCAGGAAAGAAAAAGATGTTAAGCCTTTTCAGGGAGAAGGATCTTACATTGCCTGCTATCACCAGCACCTTCTCCTTCTCCAATAAATTGGATATTTGTAAAGCAATTTTTCACCTACACTGTGTTTCTCCTAGGGATTTGATAAGCCTTTTTAGTATAAAGTAGATGTTTTCTGAAGTCCAGCTCTAAAATCCTAGGAGAGAAGTTCTCTTTACTGCAAACATTATTTGCTCTTGGAAAAGCTGGCATCTGTGCCAAGTAAATGCATTCTGATTTGCAGATCCCACGGTATTTGTATAGTCACCATAGGCAATGTGTGGCAATTATCTTCTGAGAAACTCTGATTTTCTAGTAATGACCGCTACCATGCCTTTCAACTGAGTTTTGGTCTTTAATGTACAAGCCTGGGGATTTGTGAATGTGTCATCTCCGTGGCAGAAGAAGTACAGCAGCATGTATTGTGAAGCTAATACCCAAAAGAGCAGCGGATGATCTGTGGACACAAAAAATAGAGCCAGATCTCGCCCCAGGACTGTACCTTTTTAGTATTAACAGGTTCTACAGAAGGTCGCTTCTTAACCATGCCCTTTCAGCATCCAGGCTGTCTGTCTTCTGGGTGGGGTTTCAGCTCTTCCGAAACCCAACTCCTCTCCCCAGAGGGCAAAGCATCCTCTTCTCCAGCTGCTTTTGAAAACGGGAGATCTACTGAAGTCCATAACTTCAACCGGAAGTAAAATTTCTCACACTTGTACAATCTCCATTGCCACACCATCAGAGGACACCCCACCACCCCCACTTCTGAATGCATTTAATCTTTTTAATCTTCTGATGACAGAAGAGTTGCTATTTTTCCTCGTTAAGCGTTAGGCAACTGAGGCACAGAAAGGCTAAAACTATATCTGTATGACACAACACAGCTCTCAACGAGCAGGACCTAAAAAGGGTAACACAAAACCCAGTACAGCCCAGTAAGTCCTCCGCCTAGTTAACTTACCCTGCTGGGAAGCTTGGCGAAGCAGGGCTAGTGAGGTGCACAGCGAGGGTGGGTGGGAAATGATGGGCAGATCTCTCATTTCTGCCACGGGTAAGGACTGACTGCTGCACTCCTGTTCCCCAGCAGGCTTTTTAATATCACACTTTGTTCCTACAAAGCTGAGTTAGGATGCTGGACCTACACGCCACGGATTCCTGGAAAGCTGAATTCCAACCTAGATGACGGCTTCTTAGCTTAGCGCCCTGTAGCCTGCAGAAATCGTTACGGCAGCATCGGGAGCCGCTTGAACGATCAAAGTGTAAATGCAACACCATCGGAGCATCACGTCCAACTCTCCCAGGCTTTGGTGACAACTGGATCTAACCACAAATTTTCAGTTCAAACAAAAAAACTTCAACACTTCACATTATCCTGTTGGGCAGAATCTCATTTTTTTGATACATTCTGTATAACTTAAAATAGCTTCAGCATCTGCTTGCTTCTTCCTCATTAAACATTTCCAGGAAAGTCTTAGCAGTTTTACTTGTGGATCAAGAACTGTAGCTTCAGTTTCCCCGACAACCTGCTGCAATTGCACATAGAACATCACGACAAAATCTCATTAAAGTCCACAATTGTCTTTAATCATTGATCTAGTCCTTTTTTTTCCCTTGTCCACCTGATATGGCAACTATTTTGCCAGAATGGGAGTGGGTATGAGTGACAACAGAAAATCCTGGGATGCAGCCCCCCTGTTTGGGAGCTTTATAAATCTGTGATGGAAAAACTGTCAGTGCCAGGCACAATTGGTGTCTGTGTGAATGGGATCATTTCAGTACTTAACACAACCTGTTTAAAGGCAGAGTATTATGCCGTGGGCACCTGATTCACTTTCCTAATGAAGCCGTAGACCTTCACGAAGGCATGGAAATGTTAGACCACATGTGCAACTCAGAAAGGAAACCTCAGTGTCTCAAGCTCTTTCCAAATTTACTGTTTGTACCAGAATAGCTAATAGTGCAGGCACATCACCCATAGCTCTCATATATAAAGGACCCATTACATATGTGTCAGCGTGAGAGCCATGGGGAAGCGCCAGTCTCCACCCATGGAGTCCCTTATATGACTCACACTGTCTCTGCTAAGTATACATATAGGTATAAATGGTATTTTGTAGTGGCATCCTATTCTACAAGCTGTTTACCACACATACTATTTATATCTTTTGTTATCAGAGCTTGAGCATCTGTACCAGAGATGTCTGTATAAACTGTCAAACAGATACAAACAGTACACAATAGATAACCAATCCTTAAGCGTCAAGGAATGTTCCTGCTGTTAAGCTGATTTGTTATGATTTCACTTAGAGACAGATAAAGATGATGGAATATGACTTCTCCCTGACAAAGAATTGGGTTTCTTCCCAGGGGTTCAGAAATGCCCGAGCCTTGAGACTCTCTCTGCTGTCTCCTTTGCCTGCCTGTGTGATACGTGACGAGCGCTCCCTTCCTACGCAATCGGGTTAGTCCTTTCAGGCCGCAACGTCTCACGTGGTAAGGCAATACATTTTGTGCTGAACCATCCCCGACCACCATTTGGGAGCAGATGGATACAAACCAGCCAAATAGCCACTCTGGCTTGCTGCATGTTTTCTTCCCCTACGTTTTGCATGGCACAAAGCAGAAGTGGGGCAGGCAGACCCTCATGAAGTCCTGCTTCTATTTCTTTTCCTGGGTAAACTCCCTTTAAAATAAGAGGAAGAAGAAAACTATAACTTTAAACCGAAGAGAAATAAAATGTGCTGCAGGCAGCAATTTCTCTCCCATGCTACTGTAACAGCATCTCATTCTTCACACCCAATTTCACAGGAAAATTGCAAGCTATCTGTTTATCAAAGCATGCACGGGGATAAATCCCGCTCATCTTCTTTAGGTGAATGAGTAACCCTTATTTGAATGAGCAGCTCGGCCAGGGGCAGAGTTACCATGCAGTTTGTGACCCACCTTCTCCTTTGCTCAGGGCGCAGCTTTTCACATTCCCTCTCCGCTTTGCCGCTCCATCCAGCCCCGCTTGTGAAGTCTCAGGCAAAGGGCAAAAGATCGCAGGATAAGACCTTGCACATACAACCTCCAATCTTTAAGGTAACCCTGTTTGTCTAACAACCAGGGTACAATTCAGAATTGCCTCACCGCTATGATGGGAAAAAAGCCCCATGCTAACTAATTGACTGAAGGGTAACTCCAGTTAGCTGGGGCGCTGTTTCTTTTGTGGCATAAAATCATTGAACAAGCTGTAAACAAATGTTGCTGCCAAGTCAAATTGGAGGTATCAACAAGAGCATTTTAAATGTTCTGGCGAGAGAAAACTTTCTCTAAGCTACTTGGGTGCTTTGTGGGTGTATTTTCAGGTAACAAGCCTTGGCTCAAAGCCCTACATTCAGGCTTCGCTGAATCTCACTCATATTCAAAACCTAATCAGAATCCCTATTCAAGTGCTGTAAGCAGTCCCTATGCTTCTCACAATTCATCCAACCTCCATGAATAAGTTGGAAATAATTAAGCCTTTGACCAAAATTATATGCTGCGTGACTTCAGTCTATGGAAGGCTGGTTTGTTGACACCAAAATATTCCATGGATCATTATTATAGCTGGGCCTAATTCTTTTTATGATCGATAATGTATATATTATGACATGCAGAGCTGTATTTCTTATTTAGCATCATATGTATCCTTGTTTGTCGTGGTTTAGCCCCAGCCAGCAACTAAACACCATGCAGCCGCTCGCTCACTCCCCCTACCCCGATGGGATGGGGGAGAGAATCAGAGGAGTAAGAGTGAGAAACATTCCTGGGTTGAGATAAGAACAGTTTAATAATGGAAATAAAATAAAATTGTAATGATAATAATAACAATACAATAATAATAATAATAAAAAATATATATATACAAAGCAAGTGATGCATAATGCAATTGCTCATCACCCGCCGACCGATACCCAGACAGTTCCCAAGCAGCGATCGCTGCTCCCCAGCCAACCCCCCCCAGTTTATATACAGAGCATGACGTCATATGGTATGGAATAGCCCTTTGGTCAGTTTGGATCAACTATTCTGGCTGTGCCCCCTCCCAGTTTCTTGTGTACCTGGCAGAGCATGGGAAGCTGAAAAGTCCTTGACTAGCATAAGCAGTACTTAGCAACAACTAAAACATCAGCGTGTTATCAGCATTCTTCTCCTACTAAATCCAAAACACAGCACTATGTCTGCTACTAGGAAGAAAATTAACTCTATCCCGGCCGAAACCAGGACAGTATTGAACACTATTATAGAGTAACTCCCAAATACAGTGAGCAGGTGTTTTATAGCTGTAGCACAGATACGCTTCAACTTCATTTCAAGAACAGCCTTAAGCAAGTGCCTAACTTGAAAGCAACGGAATTTAAGTACAAGCAAATAATTGTCTTTTATTGTGCGAAATTCTATTCTGTCCTGCAGACCTGGACTTAATCCCCTGTCCAGAGGGTTGAGTGGACTAGAGACAGTGTCAGTAAAACATTGATCATGCTGATTACAAAATGATCTAAGTACATACCTAGATTTATCAGAAGGGCCCTGACTTTAATGCACCTTGGCATTTACGTTCGCTCCCTCCCCTTGCTCCTCCTGAGCCACTTGCTTCCCCCGAGAAGTGACTCACCAGACCCGGTCAGGGGCACCGGGGCAGACTTACCCTGTGGAATCACTTTAGTAGAAGAATTGCTTTAGTAGAAGAATTACTTTAAGAAGTTATCAAAGGCATGGAAACGCGCTTATATGGCTCGCATTTTCACAAATATACGCAGAAGACTGCATGGGGCTGTACACCTGGCTGGCAATAAAAATCCCATCTCCTTACATATTTGTTGAAGCAGTCATGAGACTCCAACACCTTCTCCAGGCAGCTGCCACAAAACAGCAGAGAGGTGTCGCATCCCTTGTACCATGACGGATGTGTCGTATTACTATAGTTGGATATTTCTGCTAGGATTGAAGGAGAGGGAACAGTGACTTTGGTTCTCTTGAACAGAGACAAGGGAACATAGAAAGTTCTTTGGTCTTTCCTTAGTATTAACCCACTCTGTCTTAGTTAGTCTGCTAGGATGATGCAACTGCTGTACAAGGGAAATAGGTCACTTTCATAAAACACAGTAAGAAAACCAGCTTAAAAAATAAATGTGCTATTAGCTGTTTGCATGCCTACCCCAGTCAGGAGGTAGCACATTCAGTATATTCCAGCAATAAGCTTCAGATAGTGAAAAAAGTATGCCTGGAATTTTCCAGGGTTGAAAAATGTGGTATTTCCTCTGCTCTTGCAAGAGATACAGTACTTCATACCATTCTCCTACCATACTGAACTGAGCTTCCAGCACAGGGAAGCAGATGCTGTGCATCATTGCTATTCTCAGCTGCAGCAGAACTGGAGACCCAGCGCATAGCAATTACCCTGGTACCTCAGATCCCAGTAAAGTGGAGCTGCACTCACCCGTCTGGCGCGTACAGACACCGACAGTCCCAGGTTCTGCTCCCTCTAACGCATCCTCTTCTCTGTTACAGGCTTCTGCCACCTTTTGCTTATGTATTTGCAAGCTCTGTGGAGCAAGGCTTGCTCTCAGTGTTGGCATGGTGCCTAGGGTGAAGCTGTCCCTGTTAGGCATGGACTTTAGGCATCACCACAGTATATAGTCATAAAGCAGCTGCTTGATCTGATCTTTTTTTAATAACAGAGGAGATGAAATACTTGGAAATTCGGCTAGAATACCCAGCAGGTGCCCTCTCACCGGCATGGGGTACTCGCCCGGTGCTCTTTGGGCAGCTTGGATGAGTGTCACACAGCTGGCTGAAAGGTGCTTTGGTTTACACAGCGAAAGCAAATGCTATCTCATACAGCAGCTGTGTTTCAGGCACGATGAACTGCATCTTGATTACTCTCTTTGAGGCTGCATCGGCTCTTCTGCCACCTGCGTTGTGGACAGCTGCACTAAATACACACCCCGTCGTTTCAGGATTCGCTGAGCTTGTTTTGTTATTGGGAGTCAGAGCACAATAGAAACAACCAGCCTAAAAATTACTTGAGTGAACTTTCTCTCATTAGGACAAGAGCACATTTAGGTGTGTCCCTCCTGGTGTGAGGTTATCAGAATATTTTCTCAGCAGATTTTTCCCCAGGCTGACTGTGGGGGTCTGTGCCCATGTGCCTGTATGGTTATTACTTTAATGATTTCATTTTAGGTGAAAAAAAGCAGGGAGTGGAATCTTTTGTTGACAACTATTGGTAGGAACAACACTAGCTCAGTCTTTGATGTGTTCATTTAGCAATGTTACATACGCTGTGGGATAAGGAAGCTGAAGTGGGAGATTTGGTCCTCAAAAATAGTATGGTTTAGAATTCATGTGCTTCCATTTATAGCTTTTCTGTGTTTTCTTGTAACTTGCTCTGTGTAATTAATAGGGCATTTCCAGGCAAAGGATATGATTCCCGTAGACAAAGGAGAAAAATAGTTTTGACTAACCAGCACATGCATGGTTTTTTTGTTTTTTTAATCCCATTTTTATCTCTTCCCTTGCTTCCCTTGCTAAATTCACATTTCCAAGATGATTAATCCTAGCTCTTCCTCAGAGGTGTATCAACATCACTGTAGTCAACCAGTCAGTAAAGTTCACCACTGAAAAACAACACATGGCCCATGTGAAACGGCTGCTCCAAAGCACTTCAAGTCTTGCGGAAGAAGAATGCTATAAAAATTATAAATAATGTTAACGAGAATTAAACCCCCTGATTTCCTACAGCATTTCCAGCTGGACCAGGGCACTGTGCATTAAGCCAATGAGAGGTGAAAGCCAAATTAGCTGGTTTTGATGGAGCTTTCATTGTGCGTGTGTGCACTCCGACTGAAGATGCAATTATTTCTCAGTCCCTGGGAGCTTCAATCCATAGACTTGCATTCCACGTTAAGCTAATCCAGTAAGGCTGGTTCCCACATCTGACCCGGTTGACTCTTGTTCTTTTCTGAGGAAATGACTGTAGAGGAGGGAGGAGGAATGCAAAATGATACGTGCTGCTCTTCCTCGCCTCCAGCCTGAGACAGAGGCGAGAGCTGCCTGCAGGATGGTGGGTCTGCTTACAGACACTTTCACATTTAACCCAATTAGGACCAAATCAGGATCTTTCCCATCACTGTCAATATATAAGCATAACCAAAAAGACTGGAAAACCAGAAATGTGTTAAGCACAAAAAAAAAAAAAAAAAAAAAAAAAGATGGGATCCCGCCCCGGTGGGATGGGGGAGAGGATCTGAAGAGCAAAAGTAAGAAAGCTCATGGGTTGAGTTAAGAACAGTTTAATAACTGAAATAAAATACAATAATAATAATAAATTGTAATGAAAAAGAAAACAACGGAGAGAGAGGAACAAAACCCAGGAAAAACAATTGATGCAACTGGTCACCACCCACTGACCAATGCCTAGCAAGTCCCTGAGCAGCAGTCGCTGCCCCCTGGCCAACTGCCCCCAGTTTATATACTGAGCATGACGTCATATGGCATGGAATATCCCCTTGACCAGTTTGGATCAGCTGTCCTGGCTGTCTTCCCTCCCACATTCTTGCGCATGTCCTTGCTGGCAGAGTATGGAAAAAGTCCTTGACTTAGTATAAACATTGCTTAGCAACAACTAAAACATCAGTGTGTTATCACATTATTCTCATGTTAAATCCACAACACAGCACTATGCCAGCTACTAGGAAGAAAACTAACCCTGTCCCAGCCAAAACCAGGATAGTTCATCAGCTGCATCAGCCAAAATAGACATGTGGACAAATTGGCAGTACCACAAGAGTATTCACCTTCTCAAGAAAATACACTGAGGTGAAAATCGATAGCTATTTCAAAGGAAATTTTGGTAAAAAGATGTGTGAAGGGAGGAGGGTGTCTTACTCTACCTCCTGTTTTCCTTCTTTCTTCATTTTAAAAACAAAGTGGAAGCAGTTAAAGTCATAGCAAAGCGGATTAAGATACTTTTATGCTTAGCATATTGACTCTTGCCACTAGACTGACAGTTCTTCACCTCTGGTCCTCACTGTTTGCAGACGGGGAGAAAAGTCTGATTTTAGCAGGGTACCTGTTTAACAGCATTCCCTTTCAGAGCATGCTTTCTTACCTCCCGGATGCTGAAGCATCATCACGGAGAGTGGTACTCCTCCATTTGCACTGTACTCCAAGGGTCAGGGTGTTTTGGGGTAGACACATGGGACAACTCTTTAACACTGCCGACCCCCCAGGAATCTGCTATAGCATCCTGGCATGTCTAGACAAAAGGTGTTGATGGAGATTGACTCCTTCACTGTAGCTGATACTACAGCAACTAGGCTTGCTACCGCTGTAAGGCAGTGCATTAGCTGTGCAAGCCTTAATGAAGTCAATGGAAAATGCCTTCACTTTGAGTTGGTGGGTTTGTCCCTGTAGAGTATGTTCACAGACAGTCAACATGTTTTGAGTTGAAGTGGTCATTTCTGCATGCTTTCCCATGCCAAGTATTTTAAGCATCTTAATCCAGCTCTCTACACTGTTTATGCAACAGTAGATGTCCAAGTCCACTACGAATTGACTCTCATAACTAGCCAGTCCGTCACTACACAGCCCTCCCAGCCCTAAGGAGAAGCACTCACTCACGTGACATGCTGAGGAAGTCGTAAGGACTGTCTATCTCACGGTCCATCTCACGGTCCATCATCTCCAAATCAGAGGGAACTGAACGTATCTGTCTCACAGAGGTGGTGTTAGACTGGCTAGCTAGTGTTTATAGAGCTCATTTGGAAATGCTGGTGTCCAGAAGGGCGACTGAGGAGAACATAACAGCAGCCAGACCACAGGTGATTTCTGGTTCTGTGTTCCTAAGATAATTCCTACATCAGAATTACAAATGACAGAATAGTGTTAAGAACTATAAGGAACATAAATCCACATGTATTTTAGGAAGTCTACCACACTTTTTCCATGTTTTGATCTGGAAAAAAAGAAAAAAGGAACTGTACGGTAATATAAAGCTGACATAAGAATTACCTTCCGTGGGAAAGTACTGAACTCTATGAAGATGTGAAACTTGATAAGACACAACTAACATAAATTAAAACCTGTGAGTTGCCAAAAGCCTTCCTATTTCTCCAGTAGGAGAAAATAAAAATCCTAGCCCTTCCTTATTTCCTCATGTGAATGAACCAGCATCAGAACTGATCTGAGCCCCTAAGAAGTCATTCTGTTCCTCCTCATATGGCTGTAAAGCTCCTATCTGTTCATTTCTCTCCAGTCATATAACCAGTTAATTACTTTCTTATTAACAGTGTCCATTTCTAAAGGCTGATTATTTTTTGCCATACACATTTTCTTTTAATTGCATATTCTTGATTAAGATGAGTAAAACGCCGTACTATGCTGAAGACCCCTGAGCAATAGATTTATTTACAAAAGAGGTGTAAAAATCTCCCAGGAGAGCTGAGTATCCTTGTTGCCAGCTGAAATCAGCAAGGGCAAAGGGTCTTCAGTCTTCTCTAAAGCTTGGTCTCAAATCTGTAAAAGGTCTTGAACTTCTGACATAATTTTGACTTTTCTCCTTCTTTGAACTTGAATATTCCTGTACACATTTCTGTAATAGCCAGGTGCTGTTGTGGGCTAGTATAAATGGACAGGGTTTTTGCAACGATATTCCCAAATAAACAAATGCTCCAAAGCAATGGCATGGAATTGCTGGAAGATGAGCTGTCTGATGTTAGTAAGGTATTTACTCACTGGGCAAACGTCTACTCCTGACTACGTCACAGTGGTTTCTGCTCAAAGTTTTTCATTGCAAGGTCCCCAAACATTTAACAAGCAGGATACAAACCTCTGTTCACTGGGGGGAATCTGCTTCTGTGTGAAATGTGGCACTTCCAAACACAGAAACATAGAAGCAATCATAGAATGGTTTGGGTTGGAACGGAGTTTTAAAGGTCACCTCGTCCAAATCCCCTGAAATGGGCAGGGACATCTTCAACTAGATCAGGCTGCTCAGAGCCCCGTCCAACCCAACCTTGAATATTTCCGGGGATGGGGCATCTACCACCTCTCTGGGCAACCTGCTCCAGTGTTTCACCACTCTCACGATAACAAATTTCTTCCTTATATCTAGTCTCAGCCTACCCTCTGTTAGTTTAAAACCATTACCCCTTGTCCTATTGCTACAGGCCCTACTAAAACGTGTCACCATCTTTCTTATAAGCCTCCTTTAAGTAGTGAAAGGCCACAACAAGGTCTCCCCACCACCTACGCATGGCTAGATCATAGAATCATAGAATCATAGAATCATAGAATCATCTAGGTTGGAAAAGACCTTTAAGATCATCCAGTCCAACCATTAACCTACACTACCAAGCCCACTCTAGACTAATCAAGGGTAGACCAGACTAAACCATATCCCGAAGTGCCACATCTACCCGTTTTTTAAACGCCTCCAGGGATGGGGACTCCACCACCTCTCTGGGCAGCCTGTTCCAATGCCTGACCACCCTTTCCGTAAAGAAATTTTTCCTAATTTCCAGTCTAAACCTCCCCTGGCGCAGCTTAAGCCCATTTCCTCTTGTCCTATCGCTAGCTACTTGGGAGAAGAGACCAACACCCACCTCACTACAACCTCCTTTCAGGTAGTTGTAGAGAGCGATAAGGTCTCCCCTCAGCCTCCTCTTCTCCAGGCTAAACAACCCCAGTTCCCTCAGCCACTCCTCATAAGACTTGTTCTCCAGACCCTTCACCAGCTTCGTTGCCCGCCTCTGAACACGCTCCAGCACCTCAATGTCTTTCTTGTAGTGAGGGGCCCAAAACTGGACACAGTATTCCAGGTGCGGCCTCACCAGCGCCGAGTACAGGGGCACAATCACCTCCCTGCTCCTGCTGGCCACAGCATTCCTGATACAAGCCAGGATGCTGTTGGCCTTCTTGGCCACCTGGGCACACTGCTGGCTCATGTTCAGCCGGCTATCTACTAACACCCCCAGGTCCTTTTCGGCCAGGCAGCTTTCCAGCCACTCCTCCCCAAGCCTGTAGCGTTGCATGGGGTTGTTGTGACCCAAGTGCAGGACCCGGCACTTGGCCTTGTTGAACCTCATACAGTTGGCCACGGCCCATCGATCCAGCCTGTCCAGGTCCCTCTGCAGGGCCATCCTACCCTCGAGCAGATCGAGCAGATGAGACAGCGCAGCTGCTCAGAGATGCTCGGGCAGGCAAAGGCGCGCTTCACCCGGCACCAGCTAACAGGACCGGGCACTCGGCGAGAGTGCGAGGGGCCCTTGAATTCCAAGCTTTCGGTTAGGAGCGAGGGGGCGGCTTTGCTGGCCGAAAATTCAAAACTCTTTCGGTTAGGAGGTAGTAAGGTGGGAAGTGGGCAGGGGAAGCGTGAAGGGTAAGGTGTAACAGCAGAAATAACACGCTGCAGCGGCTGCAGCTCCTGCAGCTCCCCCGTTGACGAAGACCCGCACCGCCGGTGCCCCCGCCAAGCCGGCTCCACCCCGCCGCGCCGGGGCGGTGGCAGCGCCCGGGGCCGCCCCGAGCCCATCCCATCCCATCCCATCCCATCCCATCCCATTCCCGCCGCCCGGCAGGAAGAGGAGGGCCTTCACCTGCCCCGCCCCGCCCCGCCAGGTGCGAGGTGGATCCGGAAGCGGCGGCGGCGCCGGAGGGGACCCGCGCCCGCCTCGGCGCCGGGCCCATGCGGGGAGATGGCGGCGGGCCGGGCGCTGGCCGCGCTCCTGGCCGCTCTCCTCGTCGCCTCGGCGCAGCTCCTCCAGCGGGAAGGTAGGGACGGGGCGGCGGGGGCTGCGCCGGGGCGGCTCGCCCTCAGCCCCGGGCTCTCCCGGTGGGGCTGCCCGGCAGGGGGGACGCGCCCGGGGTGCGGCCGAGCCCTGCCGTGCTTTCCGTGGCTGCAGCGCAGGCGAGCGAGCGGTGACTGTTTTATCTCCGTGCGCTACCGCTCGTTTGGTAACTTAGTTATTAAAAGGAGGCGGCGGGGAGAAGGGGGGGAGTAAGGTGGAATCGCATCGGTACCGTTCGTGCGGTGCTTTCTGGCAGCCCTGGCCCCCGGGGGAGCGTGTGCCGGCCGCCCTCCTCCTGCCTCGGCCGGCGGGGCTGAGCCCCGGGGTTTGCCTGCGCGGGTGACCGGTCTCCTTCCCGGAGCGAAAGTTCACGCCGGCTCTGCCCGGCGCCTCGTCCCCGGGAGGCGGCTGGGAAGGCGGGCTGCTGCGCCGGGGTGCTCCGACATCTCCTAAAAACGACGCTGAAACAGGGACATCCAGTCTCAGCGCCTCTTATTTGAGCGTTCCTTTGCCTTTCCCTCTAAATAAATGCTAACAAGATAGATAATTTGATCTTTACATCCCCTCTTGCTACAGTATTGATTATGCAACAGCTTCACAAAGTCCTTTTCCCTGGGTGCCGGAGAGGCACCTTACCTGTAAGGAGCCGGAGCTCACAGGATCGCGCTCTGTGTTTGGACCGTGCAGTCGTGTAAGCTTTTAAGCAAAGAGAACGGTATTATTTATATAGAGCAATGGATGCACTGTACGTGCAGGGAAACAGAATGGCTTGTGTGCCCAGCCGGGTCGGATAGTTTAATGGGAGACTGCTGCTCCCTACGAACTCCGTGTCTCTTGAAATTCCTGGATGCTTGATGCAGTCCTGTGTATGTAACCCATGAATAATTTTCTTAAATCCTGTCTGCGACCCCAAAAGAATTCTGGTTATGAATGCAGAGGCAGCGTGTGGGGTTTTCCTCGATTTCCAAAGATGCTTGATTGCAAAAAATGCCCATCCTCAAGTCTAAACAGTCTGTTGTATAGCTGTTAGTCTTGTTAAAGACTCTTAAAGTATGAGTCCTTCTATACAGAAGAACTACTGAGTTATTTGCAGTGACTAGGAATAACCAAAAGAGTCTGATGTGAAATTTGTACCTTTTTAACGTTTCTATTACCTTTAACTGCACCAGATATGCTGAAGTGTGGCTTACAGCTGTTACTATAAACAATACTGTCTAAATGTTGGCCGTGAAATTGGACAGCACTGAGGTTTAAGTTTCAAGCTATGTAGTCTTTTAAATAAAATATTTGCATTTAATGCATTGCCTCTGAGTCAAGTGAACGACAGCTATTTGCCTCTCTAAGCCTCTTCAAAGGAAAAAGAAAGAATATTATACTGTGGTTAACTGTGTGTTGTTTTCAAAGAAAACAAATTTTTAAAACCTTAGATGGTCCGTGCTAGAAGGAGAGGAGCTAGACTTTCCAAAGATCTTGTATTGTTGAACTAGCAAATGAAAAAATCCTCAGTTGCATCTTTTTTTCATAGACCTTCACTGGGAGATGCAGCAGCCCATTCACACCTTATTCCTCACCCTCTGGTCAAACTGTGTTATCAAAATCCTTTGTGCCTTTTATACCTTCCCCCCCGCCCCCAGTCTCAATGTGTCACATTAAACTTCACAGGCTTGCTTATGAGGCACAGTACAGCTCTTTTTGAGCCAATGTCTTTGACTTTTGCTTATTGTCATCATCTGCTCCAGCTTCTTCCCCTCTCTCATGTTTAAAACATCCAAACGAATTATGCATTTGCGTTGGTATTAAAAAGTAAAAAAGTTTATACGTGCTTTATGCAAGGTTGAGCCCACACCATTAGTCTGATTGGGTGTAGTAGTGAGCAGGATACCAGCTGTGTGGTGGCTGTGGGCGCAGGCTGTGTCACGGGAGAGCCAAGCAAGTCTGCTTTGCATGAGACTGTAGTAGCTCTTGTCAGGAAGGTGGCAAAACCAAATCAGATGGGAAGGTGCAGGAAATGGAAGGAAGGTGGCGAGTCCGGCAAAGAATGTCTAGTCTATATTTATTGTGCAAACCTTCTCTACGAACAAGATGTCTGCGTGGTCTGGGGCTTTCTTAGCTTCATCTAGAGGAACCAGGGAGAGAGTTCTCACCAGTCAGTGACCTTTGCCCTCAGGCAAACCATGAAGTTGCTCTGTAAAGCAAAGTTACTAACAGTGAGGTGGCACGAAACACCACTGGTAGACCCAACGGTTTGCTGCCGCTGTTGGTGGTCCCTCTCCCTACCTCCGTCCGTCCCTTCCTTTCCAACTGCACGCTTCTGCCTACCTGTCCCTCTCCCGCACAAGCACCACTGCTCCTGTGTGCCAGGTCCTCTGTCATCCTGTCAAAGTCTTTAACTTGGTACCTTCCTCCTCTTTGTGGACCTGCAGCCTCCCCAAAAAAGAGGTGGCTCAGTCTTGGCTGCGTTAGTAGCGTGGGTTGGCAGGCTGAAGGTTGCGATGGTGTGAGTGGGACCAGAGAGGGGAATGGTGCCTTCCCGGGTTTGTTGGCAGATGTCACGTGCCTGCTGTGTTCTTCGTCCCAGTGAGAATTGCTTTTGTTATTGCCCAGCCAAGACTGTAGCTGGAACATCTCCCTGAGCGAAGGTTTGTCCTGAAGACCCAAGATAGTTCAGGTTAAAATTTCCCCCCACACCCCTATGTAGTTTTAATAAAATAAAAAAACCCCAAGCTGTTAGCAGGGTCTTTCTGGTGTTCTGACAATATAAATAACTGGCCTGTTTGTGCTCCTCTGAAAGTCAGTGGAAGCTGGATTATTTCCATTATGAATCGCTTGCTTGATTGTGACCTCTCGTTTTAAGACCACAGCTAATGTGCATGAGTATTTGGTTGTACCTTTTTTTTTTTTTGCTTGCCTCTTACCATTATCAGTCGGGAGTGCTTAGTTTTCACTCTCTAGAAAATAACGTGTGTGTAGTGAGTTAATTACATATTGTGTGTCTCAATTCTGGTGCTACTACCTTAAATTTTCCACCAGGAAATACACTTAAAATTTTTTCTCGATTCCAGATTTTTGGGGGATAGAGATACTTGTTTTTAACAGGTGAATCTTTTTTGTGAATTTTTTTTCAATTGTTTGTCATCTTAAAATCTGAAAGGGTGCAGAGGTAATGTGAAGACCCAAGTGGGGAAGTGAGGTGGTGGGAGCTTGAAAATATTTGAGTATCGATACACTGAATTGAACTTCTTGTCCACAGCAGCACAAATGACCACCGATTCAAGTGCCCCCACCAGAGTTCCTCAGTTAGGTCGTGGTCTCTGGAGTCATGTGTGAACGAAGTTTCTCCTACAGCCACACATTTGGTCACGGGGTTATTCGTATGCAAAACTGAAAACACCAACAAATAGCAGTCATTTGGCTAAGAAGCGGCCCAGGAGACATGTGATGGGCCAGCTCCTGGGGCTGGCCCCTTAGGTGGCTGGTGAGTCTTTTGTGCCGGGGGTTGTCATTTGATGAGCTGCAGTGGCTCATCAGCCAAAAAATAATTAAGAGGAAGGAGGCTGAAAAGGATTATTTTGGGGGATTGGCTCAAGGCATGGGCTCAGGACTGGCCAGGGGAGAAACATGGGGTGGAGGGGTTGGAGGCTGCTTGAAGCTCATGTCCAGAGTACCACCATGGACCTGTGGCATGGAGGAAATTATTCTTTAGCTAGAAGATTGCCCTCCTCTCATTTTTATTCTGAGTTGTGTGCATTGTCTTGCTACACCGTAACGGGAGTTTCTAGACAGAAATCAGGGATTGGTTTATGAAATAAGGGAAGGACCCTTCCCCTACTTGACATCAGGTATCCTTTGGGTCAGTTGTGTTCAGGCTTGTTAATTACTTAAATGAATTAATCTTATCTATAAATAACACTGGCTAGAAAAGAAAATAGGAGGAAAGCTACTGAAAAAAATAAGTTTTGACTTCTTGAAATATGTAGCAGCAGTATTTTCACAAATGAATATTGCTGGGGCTTGGTTTATTGGTATAGCCCTTATCACCCAGCTTAATTGATATTTATATATGTATGTATGTTAAATAAAAAGCTTTGGAATCCACATCTGCCAAAACCTCAGTCTTAGGTAGAGGCTGAACAAATTTGCACTTGGTTCATTCCAGAAATATTTCATATTAGAAATAGCACAAGGAGCCATCCTTTGCTGAGAATGAAGTCAAGACTCTTTTGGCCTTACCTGTGTTGAATGCTACAGCTATGGATGGCAAGGATATGATGTGTTTGCAAATGAGTGTAGATTATAGGTGAGGAACTCTTTTTCTTCTTCACCGGTTTCTCTGTATTGATTAGATTTTCATTTGCTTTTTATAATTGCTGATGTCTAAACATGACCTTCTTCAGGTCCTGGCCAGTGATAGACGAACGCAACCTGAGAGCAGTGAATGTGCATGGAGTCGTACCCTTTCATGTTGTGGCCGGTGCAGGGCTGCTGGTGGTGCTAGGTTATTGCTGGGACTGCGTGGTGGGAAGCTGGATGTTGCTCACCACTGTCAGGAGTGGGCTGTTCAACTGAACTGACCAGCGATTTTCTTACTGTGCCTGCGGCAGGGTCCTCCTGCTGTCTTCCACGTGCTCCTTTGAGCTCTCCCTTTGGATGCTTTCTGGCCACGGTCTCCATGCAAGAGCTCCTAGAAAGGGTCAGCTGCAGCAAAGCATGTGTTAGACTGGGGGATGTGGGAAAAACGGGTCTTGGACGCCAGGTTTGATCTAAGTGGTCTCTTTTTGGGTAATCCCGTATCCTCTCAGCATTCACTGAGCTCCTTGCTTTTCTTAAGTTTCTGCTAAAATTTTTTACAATTACAAATCTTTTATAATGTTTATAAACCTTTGTCTGAATGAGGGAAAGACTAAAGATGTTACCTTAACAGAGCACTTGAAGCAGTTTCTAGGACATTAGCCATCGCGCTGAGGCTGTTCAGGTACCCCTGTCAAACCTCTGGAGTGGACAACACACCCACTGCAGCATGGGTTGATTCGTTGGAGCCAAACCATTAACCAACTCCCATAGAGCACCTGGTGACTTTTCATGGTCTCTTAGTAGGATTCAGCTGATAGAGCCTGGTCACCATCCCTCAAGTCGGAAACTTCTCTAATCTGATGGAGGTGTGATCATGCAGATTCCTCTTCTTCAACATCTGGTTGCGCCACCAGGGCCTGAAGGAAAGGACGTGGGTTGTGCGCACTTAGTAAACTGTTGACTGCTGGCTGTTAACGTCAGAGCAAAATCTTGGGTTTCTGTATTGGCTGGTGACAGAGGCGAGGATTTTGCTGCCTGTAGCTGAACCTGCCCAGTGTAGATAGTATTGATGGGACCTCCTGGAAGACCTTCAGGAAGAGCCAGCTGAAGAATCCTGCTATAACGTCTGTAAATGTGCATTTTGCATATGTGAGTAAGGTCTCGTCTGCTTCTGAGTGCCCAGGCTGCCGGTACTGTGGGAAACCAGATTTTTTTTTTACCTATCTCATATAATGGGGGGGAAAGTCTCACCTGTGCCTGTTCCACTGGACACCTTTTAACAACCATCCTCAAGGGTGCCATGGGACAACCTGCTTTGAGCTGTGCCTTTTGATTTCTCGGGGAACTAAGTGAGCATGGTTACTCGCTGTCAGAGCAAATGCTTATTTTGAGAGGTACGATCACACCAGCATTTTGGAGTTGGTCCTGACTCTTCTGGGTCCATGGGTGGAGATGAGAGATTAGCGTGCGGAGACAGCAAACTGCAAGGAATGAAAAGGGGTGATCTGAAGTTCCTCAGACGTGAGAGACAAAGAGCTGTTGGCAGGATATTTGGCATGGGAGGGACCACTGATTGTGAAACACACTTTTCTACCTTCGTTAACCAGAGCCAAGACCAAAGAGCTGCTCAGACATGCTCCAAGATACTGTCCTCTCGCTGGCTTAGATCAAGGTAGGGATAAACTGTGCAAGCAAACACCCCTTTGATCAAGGGAGGCTCCTGCAGCGACTTGTGTGGTGTCTTAGCGTTCCTCATGCCAGTGCGACATTTTCTTGTCAAGTCGCGCAGACCCATGTATCGTACATTTTTTACGTTGTACGGGAGCTGGTGGTCAGCTTGCAGACAGCATTCACTGAGCTCTGCATGTCACTTCTGCAGAAGGAACGAAACTTCATATCTGTAAAATAATAACAAAATAAAAAGGCAGCCCAGAGTCAACATTCTCCCTTCTGTAATTACAGCTATTGCCCAGTCCCAAAATGTCTTTTTTCCCCACTTTTGGTGAAAAAAGCTTCTTTTAAAAATCTCTTACATGTGAGTTATGTGAGTGTCTTAATTATCCTTCTAAAAAGGTTCCAGAGAAAGTGGTAGAAGTACTAAAATTTATAATTTTTTTAAGTTATTGTTAAACTGAAGATACTTTATTCCTTTGAGGCATTACAAATTAACTTAATGAATTAACAGCTTTTGGGTGAGCAACCTTGTTGGCCTGGCATACTGACAGACCTTCTGTGGTGAATTGTGCTGGGATGGCTACCACAGAAGCGTCCACCCTTCCTCCCTGATGAGGAGGAGAACGGGATATGTGACATCTCGCCTGCTTTGTATCTCTATCCTGGCTATCAGTTTAAACCATCAGTGAAGATTAGGGGGCTGTACTGTGGTGGCTGAGGAATGGATATTCTCCCCCAGGTACCCTCTCCTGAGATGTGGGTGGTTACCCTGTCGTAATAGCTATTGGTAGCATCTATCTGTAAGTGTTTACAAGCTTTGCAGCTTTTAAGCCTAAATTTTCTGGGTGATTACCTGAAAGCAATCCTTTCACAAAATATGGACCTTGTATCCCAAGCAAGTGTGGTACTGGAACACAGGTCCAAATATAAGGACATCATTAAGCAATGTAGCAAATAGTTAGTTTACTTTTTAAATGTAAACAGAAAACCTGTTTGCTTTATAAAGTCCAACAGGATTTCAGCAGCTTGCAGGAAGCAGAGTTGGCTGTAATTTGTGATTGTGCTTGTGATCTCTGTTTGCTGCTCACAGCACTGTTTAGTAGGCGAGAAGAATATGAATGCTGTATGGGTCCCTGACTAACTTTGCTAAGGGCTTGAAGAGTGTGAAGGTGCTTACCTGGATGGGCATTGCAGGTGGAACTGGAGGAGTGGATGGTGCTTGGGCAATCAGGTGCTGTAGTTAAACTGGAGAGTTGGACTCAAATTGACAAAGAAATATTTGATAATGCAGGTACAAAACATTAGAGTCAGCAAAGCAGGGAGACATTCAGTCTTTAAAATATTCTTTGGCCTGCTGTTGGCAAATTTGAGTCAACTGTGTAATGAATTGTGTTGGAGGTGATGGGGAAATGGATGATCAGGTGTACCGTTGGTGCATCTCTTTTAGATGAGCCATGGGGGTGTTTGCTTGGGATGCGGGAGCTGGAGCCTGCGGTCCCCGTCACACAGGAGACAGCCTTGAGGTCCCCTTGCTAGGCAAAGGGTGTTTTGGATGAGTTGGTCTGAACGTGTCCTACCGATGCTGCTGTCTTCTCCACCAAGGCTGTCAATTAGATCAGCAACAGGAGTTCACACGGCTTGAAACTGAAATCATTCAGCTTATGTTGGGGTCACTGCATTATTGAGTTGTACTCCTTGCTTCCCACCATCTTGCCATGACCTTTGCAGTAGATTATGTGTAGTGGAACAACTTCAGCAGGTTATGAGCGTGCCTGTGGGCCAGCATCCCTGCAAGGGCTCAGAAGAGGCAGTGAGCTTTCCAGGAGAGCCTACCGAGCCGTAGAGGCAAAGAGCGCCGCGGTGCTATCCATGTCCCGAGGCGGTGGCATGAAGCGCTGTGGTGGATGAGCCCGTTCTCTGGAGAGGTGTGTTGGTTGTGTAGGTTCAGATCCCCTTTGGGCAGAACAGGGGTTTGGATCCAGGTACTTCATATCCGGAGCGAGCGTTGCCGCTACTCGTCTTCTGCGGCAGCCCGTCTCCTCCAGCTGCTGCTGGCTCATGAGTGGTGTCTGAGTCAGCCCCATCCAACTGGTTTTTATTAAAAATGGCTGAAGTAGAACAAGCCCACAATTTAACCAGAATGAGCAAACCAATACTTTTTGTATGGTTTTTCGGGATACATTAATATCTGGGATTTTTTTGTTGGGGACTCTTGTGGGCTTTGGTTTCTTGGTCTGTCTGGGGTTTTTTTGATTATTTTAATCCATCCAGTGAAGTCATGAAACAATCTCTATAGATCCTTACGGAAAAATTGCTGCAATAAAATGCAGCCCTCTAACCAAAACTAGTTGGACTCTGTTCTCCTGCTTTGTTTAGCAAGGCACTGTACAAAGCCATAAAAATTGCTGTCCTGCCAAGTCCCTTCCATGTACGTACATACGCATGCTCTGTCCCTCCAACTCTTCTACACTGCACCTCCGTCTTGTACAGGAAAAACGTCCTTTTGACATTTATATATACGTATTAAAAGATACTAGGGGATTAGTGTCAGGTGCAACCACAGTAGATAAATTTATGCTAAACTCTGAGGAATAATCTGACTTGTTTTACACTACGCAGTTTGTTTCCAACTCAAGTTGGAGAGCTCTGAGCAAAAAAATTGGTGAAAGATTTGGAAAAATCATACTGTTGAGAAAAAGCTAGCCAAGGTGCACTTGTGCAGAGAGTAGTGTTAGTGAGTGATAAGGGGACGCTGTGATGAGACAACTGTCATGAAGGGAGCAGTCTTAAACAAGGATGAGCAGTAGCGAATTCTGGTTGTGGCAGGGAGGATGCAGGTTCAGATTGGGGCAGTTGAAGAAATAACCAAGGGAGGCTGCAAAACTGTAATTGCTTAGAGGAAAAAAAATTTGGAGTGACATCAGATGTCTACATCAGCCTGTGAACCAGCTCAGGACTGGAGGCTTCACCTCTGACATCTTCCAAGCCCAATGATTTCATTATTGTATAGACAGAGACTAGATCCAGCTTGGCAATGCTTCCTCTTGTTGGTTTGGATATCCTGTGTGTCATCCCTGCGCAGCATTAACGAGGCGTGGAAGTTCCTTCTTCACAAGAAATGCATACAGTTACTGGTAATACTAATGAAGAGGCATGCAGTGGGAATCATAGACAATGACAGATCAGTGTGAGTCACGGAGACTCACTCATGTTTATAAAAGCTCTGCAATAAAGGTGATTTTAAGTAGTCTCTCTATTGTGCTGCATGTGTGTGGCTATAGTTTGGGGGTTCTAGCCATTTAGTCATTTTTAGTGACTTTGGGATCACTGGATATACTTTCTGCATGATTCTTTTTTTCCATTTTTCCTACGAAAATGAGATTTGATAGCACATCTCTAGCAGCTGGCTGCTGTTGACATTACAGCACTGCGCTCTTACTTCTTTGACCAAAATGATTATCCGTGGAGTTTCATGAGGCTGACTTCATGAAAAGTAGAGACAAGGGTGCTTTATTTTGTCCGTATCTGCATGCCTTTTCCTTGCAGTTGAGAGCAAGGTCAGTCCTTCCTGTGTACTGTGCTGCTGTGTGCATGCACCACCCCAGGCAGGAGCCTTGTCTCACCTGCTGTTGCCCAGTGTTGCCTTTCTTGCAGGGAGATCAAATGAACGACTACATGGGTCTGAAGTCTGGAAAGGGGGTGGGGGGCAAAAACCCAGGCACAGGAGTCTGGTCTTTCGAGGGCTGGGGAAGACGATGCTTTGTTTTGACCCTTGTAGGAAACACTTACTCACTTATTTCAAAATGTCTGTTCCTTGGTTTCAGCTCAGGGTGTGTATTTGTTTTGTTTTAAAGCTAGTCATGCGCTTAAGGTTATGCTTAAACTTAACGCTCATGACTAAATATGGTTTTAGAGCTGTGCCTATGCATTTGGTGCAGAAGTGCTGGCTGTTAGTGGCCCTGGTGTGTTTTCTCCATCCTGCCAGGTTGGCCGTGTGGTTGTGCTGTCCCAGGGATGGGAAAAGGAACAGTAATAACTCTTTGACAAGAAAGTGAGGAACAGACTTTTCCGTTATTACTTATAAACTGTAGACGAGTGTGACAATTACCATATGCAAGAAAGAAGTCTCTTTTGTCCATAGCTATTAATTATTGGTATTATGCTATTACACTTCATATCTGGATGACACAAACATCAGAAAAATTATTACCATCAGGGTCAAAGGATATTTTGTGCACTAAGCATGATAAATAATAATAACAAAACCTCCATAAAACCCAAAAGTGTCCAGTGGTATGGAAAACAAGACTTGGGGCTAGGCTGGAAGTAGTTGTTTCACTTTCTGTTCTGAAAACTGCTTCCTCCTGAAGCATGAGGAGGAGCATCTCTGGTTGCTGGCTTTGCTTTACTCTTTTCTTTTCCCCACCCCGTGAACATTGCCCCTGTGATTGTCCCCTGTGTGCTTGGAAGGTCATTGCACAAGGCAGTTCCCAGCATGTATGGTTGTCGTTTTTGGTTTTTTTTTTTTTTGTTTGGGGTTTGCTCCCACCCCCCACCCCCCTTCAGGAAAAGCCTGATTGAAAACCTCTGCAAAAGCATTTTTAAGACAGAAACACAGGTGTCAAGTAGTGCCACCCATTGGAAGAGGCGAGGGAATTCAGTATGGATGCTCAGGACAGAGGGCTGTCCTGTCACTTAAAGCTGTAGGGAAGTTACTAAGTGACCAGGTTCTTACTAATGGTATCTCTATACCATTGGTTGGTAAACTCTTCGTTACAAGCACGTGCAGAAATTTGGCAAGCCTCGTGGTGTTTTAGTTATTCATTTAAAGCCTTTGATCCTGGTGGCAAATACGTAAGGCAGTTTCAATGGCTTGTTAAGTCTTTTGACTTCAAGATTGTGTAGAAAAGCTGGAAAGTCTGGAAAAAGGCTCAAGACCAACAAAACTAAAATAAAAGCAAGATGGGGTATCTCTGATTACCCTCTTCTGCCCTACTCCCCCTAGCAGTGAGATTTTAATGCCTGGTGTTTGCAAACCTGGAGCTGCAATGCTTCCAGTGGTGGGGGAAGGACAACAGCCCGTGCTGACTGATCGATCCCCAGGGCTTTTGCAAAACATTGCAATGAAAGTCAGGCCCTGCAAAACCATGAGATTGCTGTAAAAATCAGGAGATTTTAAAAGGAAGTTTTAAAAATAGGACAGGTGGGTTCTGTGGGAACTTGAGTCACTAATGCTGTAGGCTTTTCTTTGCAGCTGCAATGGCTGAAGGTTTGAGTTGGGTGGGTAGGTCGGTTGAGGGTCTTTGGTATGTTCATGTGTCACGAGAGGGCTCTGCTGATCAAGGGTTCCCAAGGTCTGCTCAGCCCTGCTCCCCGCAACCCTCACCAGGTGAGCCCCCAGGTCTCTGAGCTTTGGCCAGCCTCTTTAGCACCACCACAGTGATAGCAGCTGGCATCGGCCAGGCTGGATGTTGAGGTGCTCAAGGGATGGTGAGCAGTTGGGTAGAGCCTGGGGTGCCCTGCAGATGTGCATTTCCGAGCCAGCTGTTCTCTCACACCTTCCTGGCACGCTGCCTGGCAATGGGAATGGCTGCAGGGGCTCTCCCAGGGTGCTGCACTACTGGGTTTGCTAGGGTAAATCAATCTTTACTGGAGTTAATGAGCAAGAGGATTCCCAACCTGGCATAAGGGCAGAGCTTTGTCATGCAGCCCCGTGTCATGTCCCACTCAAGAAACAGACCTTTTTGAACAGAACTTGGGGTACCCTTATTGCTAGAGCTCTTATTTTTTTTTATATATATATACACACATGTAAATTATTTTTGCTCCCATAAACATTAAAAGCACAAGTGCTGTAGACACTGTGATTGTATCTTCTGTACAGTGAAATAAGGAAGGGCAGAGTAGTGAAAACAAGTGGCAAAAAACTTGCCGACTGGCCTGTCCGCAGATTTTCACCTGGGGCTGGGATACAGTTGACTTCAATTCAAACTTTACTTGCTTCAGCCAGGGTTGGGCTCAATCTTTGCTAAGCATCAAAATGATGCTGATAACTTTTCTGGTCTTCTTGAATGTCCAGTTGGTGCTCCTTTGTGTCTTATATTGCATGTATGTTTTTAGAAGACAGTCAAGTCTGGTCCATTTGTTGATAAATTGCTACCAATTCAATCTGAGAAGATTATTAGACAACCTGTGAATTCTGTGGCTCCAGTATTTCCTGTGAGATCTGCTGCTGCATTCAGTAGTGCTTGAGGATGGGTTGTGTCCTGGTTTTGGCTGGGATAGAGTTAATTTTCTTCCTAGTAGCTGGCATAGTGCTGTGTTTTGGATTTAGTATGAGAATAATGCTGACAACACACTGATGTTTTTAGTTGTTGCTAAGTACTGCTTATGCTAGTCAAGGACTTTTCAGCTTTTCATGTCCTGCCAGTGAGAAGCTGGGAGGGGGCACAGCCAGGATAGTTGACCCAAACTGGCCAAAGGAGTATTCCATACCATATGATGTCATGCTCAGTATAGAAACTGGGGGGAGTGGGCCGGGGGGGCAGCAATTGCTGCTCAGGGACTGGCTGGGCATCAGTCAGTGGATGGTGAGCAATTGCATTGTGCATCACTTGCTTTGTATATTATTGTTATTATTTCATTATTATATTGTTATTATTATCATTACCATTTTACTTTATTTCAATTATTAAACTGTTCTTATCTCAACCCAGGAGTGTTTCTCACTCTTACTCCTCTGATTCTCTCCCCCATCCCATCGGGGTAGGGGGAGTGAGCGAGCGGCTGCGTGGTGTTTAGTTGCTGGGTAGGGTTAAACCATGACCGTTGAAATCTGTGAAGATTGCTGAGGCTTTTATGTGTTCTCCAAAAGCTGTAAGTCTATGATGGTCGTGTCAGGGATGGAGAGGAGGTATCCAAGCACACACGGTCGGTCCCAGGCCACAGATGCCTGCTGTGCTGCTGAGGGTGTTGATGGATGTCCTTTACCTTCAGGGAATGAGTTGTAAAAGGTGGGGAAAGTGGGAGAAGGCCATGACCACATGTATAAGTGTCTGTTGGTATGTGCTTTTGGTATTGCCGGAGTACCTGGTCTGGTCTGTAGTAATTGTTGGGGCATACCCAGAGATTAACCTGTTACTGTTGTGTACAATTTAAGTTGAGGGTTGCTCCATTGTTTGGCTGCTGAATAAACTTCCTGAATTGAGTCACAACTTCATAGGTGCCTTCAAAAATTAAGCTCTAAAATTAAGGCTTCAAAATAGGCTCTATGATGGGCATGACAGACTGAAAACCAAAGTCTGGACAACAGAAATTTGAAAGGAATAGCTGAGCTACCTTTTATATGTGAAATAAGTAACACTGGTGAAGATAAACTGGAGCAGAACTGGTCATATATAAATTCCATGTATACCTCTCTCTGGGCATATACAGCAAGCGTATCTGTATCGTCTGTGCTGGACTGGAAGAGCTGAGGCATTTTCTGTAGGTCCAAGACCAGAGACTTTTGAGAACGTGGATGCAAATACTCCTTCTGACAATGTGGCATCTGTGGGGATGTGTGGAGAGGCTGGTGATACTTATACATGCTAGTAACAAAACACGTCTATTTATTTTTTTTTCTTAGCTTCCTTTACGATCTCCCTTCGTGTGGTGGACAACATCACAGTTATGATTAAATTGAGACCGGGTGTTTCACCAAGCTGTCGAATTCACGTTAAAAATTTCATCAGGTCTGAACTCAAGATAAAGCCTGGGGAGAACGTGACTTTTGCCTTCACTTGTAGTAATCCAGAGAAGTATTTCATCATGGAAATTCAGAAAAATATCGGTAAGGTACAGTTTTTTAATTTTCCCCCCAATGGTAATTTTCCTCCAGTGAAATCACATACCTTTTTTTCCTCTTACTGTATTAAGGTATCCCCTATAATCTTGGGTAAGAAGAAATCTTTGGACACGGGTAAATAACCTTGAATTACTGAAACTATGCAAGTGAAAGAAGTCTGTATTATGGCTGGCAGAATTAATGTTTCAGAAACAGTTAAATAATAGTTTACTGCATCAAGTCCTTGCTGCCTTCCCTTCTTCCCACAGTTTATAAGCCCATCAAAGAATCTTTCTTTCCTTTCCAAAGCCTCTGAGCACTGATAATGATATATTACCCACATTATTCGTTGAACAGCTTGATTGTGTCTATAAGGGCAACAGAAACATTGAAGACATGCATGTGTTTCCTTATATTTAATGAACATTATTGAAGTCAAGAAACTGAAAATTTGGGAGTGTTGGAACTAAACCTTCATTTGCTTTGTATGTTATCCCTGGGGTATATCTGTTAATGTACTCTTTAATGGCATGAACATGTCCTACTTCTCAACAAGATCCCAAACTTCATTGGGCATTCAAGTCTTTGGTAACATCTTTGCTATTTTTGGGGTGATGTTCAAGGATAGTTCTCTTCATGTTTTGGAGTTTTAGTCATATGGTTCATGCAAATAGTAATGCTCACAATATTTCATGATGTATTTGTAAGATGCACCTGTGATATTTCTTCTAAGTTGGAGCCTAGACATAGATTAAAGTATGCTTATTTTCAGCTTGAAATACCAATAATAGGATTTTTCAGAGAAAAGTTTTCTAGGTTCTCCCCAGAATCCTGCAGTGGCAGTTGTTGTTACTCATCACTTCTGCAAAATCTGGGCCCCAGGTTGTTCATCAGGGCACCAAGGAAAAGAAGATACAGTTCATGGCAAGCAGTAGAAAATTTAAAGATTAATGTTTTGCCAGGAATTCTGAGTGAGATGTGATAAAATTAGTTCTCTTACATACATGATTTCCAGCTCTCCTGATGTTGCATTTCACCCTTCTGCTCGTTCAGCTCTCTACCCTGTTCAGTAAATACCTTCTAAATTCTTCAGCAAACAAAGAGGGAATACTACAATGAATCCCTTCTATTAGTCAGGCTGACTAAAGCAGGTTTATCCTGTCTACATTATGGGCTAGGAGTCCTGTTTAGAGATAGCATGTGACCATGTTATAAGAGGGTCTTTTAATCCATACAGAAGTTAAGTGCAACCTAAAAATTGTGAAAATAGCAATGAAGTGTGAAAGTGTCAAATTCCCTGTTTACTTGAATGCTTTTCATAGGGTATCATGGCTGTTCTCTCTCTGTATTTAGACTGTGTGTCAGGTCCATGTCCCTTTGGAGATGTTCATCTTCACCCACCGGGGCTACCTCGCCTTAACAGGACTTTCATCTGGGATGTGAAGGCGAGTACAAAGGCTGGACTCGAACTGAAATTTTCTACCCCGTGGCTAAGACAGATTGGACCAGGAGAGACGTGCCCAGATTTCGTTAGCTACAACATCAACAGCTGTATCGATAAGGCCACAGTCAACATTGGCACCTTCTGCAGAAACGGCTCGGTGTCTCGCGTCAAGCTGCTGGGAGGAGTTGTCATGTCTCTGCACCTCCCGTGGGACTCACCTGTCACCACCTCGGGCTTCAACATAGCTAACAGGGCTTCCATAAAACGTAAGTACAGAGTAGCGTTTCCTCGCCTGTAATCACCCTGTGCAGATTGCAGCAGAATTCTTTAAACCTTTCTTCTCGGGTAACCTTCTAGTTTTGGTGCTGCTACCCCTAATTCCATTCCACTTCATCTTTTCTAAAAGCTGTTGTGGTGTGGTTTTTAGTTTGGTAGCTGCCGCTCTTCTAGCGTCAAAATATCTTAGTTTGATTGGTTAGCCTAATAATTATGAAAACTGTTGGGAAGCTGCTTTTCGTGTAAATTACTCACTTTCAGTTGCTTTAAATTTCCTAAAACTTAAATGTACCTGGTCTGTTGTTTTTATTTTTTCAGCTAGGTGAGACTAGATAGCATAATTAGAATGAGCCATGAGAGTTATTTGCTGGTTGCGGTGTGTAGTTGGGTTTGTTTATTTTTAAATAAACCTTCCTTAAAACTTGCTGGAGTCTCAAACCAGTGCCTGTGTTCAGGAGAAGAAGGTGGGTAAAGGGGAAGCAGTGCCTGGAAGGCACATGAGGCTGCTTAAATACAGCTATCTGTTTCAACCTGCACAGTAACATAAAACATTGTGTACTAATCTTCTTAAAATACCTGGAATATTATATAGCAATCAGTGGGTTACTTTGTGGTCTCGTGACAAACCCTCTGTGGGAGATGTTCTTGTTCTTTACTTGAATTCTGCAGTTGTTGCCATCAGTTATAGAAGGGACCTGGTCCAGGTTTGAACTTCTAGAACATGAGTTTTTGTAACTCCTGGCACTCCTCACAGTTGCGCATCGTTGCTGGAGTCCTGGAGTGGGACCGTAATCTCTGTGTACTCAACTTCATGCTGCCAAGAGTAATCCAAGCATGAAGTGTCTCACGTGGTCTCCATGGCTCGTGTTCGTGTCTTACCATGTGTATTTGAGGCTCTCTGCTGGCTTGCTTTTGTTATATCTGGGAGGTTTCTGGATGGATTGCTCCATGCTGGTATAAAAGCTCACATCTTTTGTTTCCCGCAACCCAATGAAGCCAGAAGCAGTTGTCAGGTTGCATGTTTGTTCTTGTAAAGCCAGGACCAGAAGTAATAACTAGGATATTTCCTTTGCAAAATATAAAGGCCTCTCTGTCCATGTGTTTGAATGGTAAAAGGTAAACCCCCTAAAATAAAGCATTAATATATCCCTTACCTTTTCTGTAATTGAAGACAAAAGCATCAACCCAAATATATGTTTTAGTTTGTTTTGTAATAACCTAACCTGTAGCTGAAGTGGATGATCTCACTGTCAAAATAAAAATGCTCTGCTGCTGGGGTGCTACATATGCCAGTGCGTTGTCTTTAGTTGCAACTTGGTTTGTATGTTTCTTTCCCCCATGTTTTAGGGTTATGCATTATTGAATCCATTTTGAAGGGGGAGTCTTCAATCACCCTCATGTCCCCAAACTACCCCCTGGGCTTTCCAGAAGATGAGCTCATGACGTGGCAGTTTGTGATTCCTTCCAACATGAGAGCAAGCGTGTTTTTCCACAACTACAGCCTCTCCAACTGCGAAAGAAAAGAGGAGAGGGTGGAGTACTACCTCCCCGGCTCCCTCAGCAACCCAGAGGTGTTCAAGCTGAGCGACAGCCAGCCTGCCAATATCGCTGGCAGTTTCAACCTGTCCTTGCAGGGCTGCGATCAGGATGCCCAGAACCCGGGCATCCTCCGCTTGCTCTTCCAAGTTGTCGTTCAGCACCCGCAGCTTAATGAGAGTAAGTACCTGCCTGCCCCTTCCATTGCTTTTGCTTATGGGTGCCTGGGCTTAGCACCACAAGGAAGGGAAATACCGGGTGGTTTTGTCATTTTTCTTGAACTTTGGACTCTCCTTGAGTTAAAGGAGGTGGGCTGCTAAGCAACGCTGAGGCCTGTTTTACTGCCTGGGGTACCACTGGTCATTGTTACGGCAAGGCGGATGGCGATGCTAAAATTTGCAATTTGTGATGGAGTATAAAGATCCATTGTAGATTTTACACTGTAGCTTGTAAACGGAATTTCCTTTCCTTTTCCAGCACTTGCTTAATGTAATTGAAAAACGCCTTTAACACCTGCGGTATCAGGTCTTGCATGCTGTATAAACACAGCTAACTTTTCCTTGCGACTGTGTTCCCTCTGGGGGCCTGATCCAGCTATTGGGCAAGGACTGTACCTGCTTGATCAGAATTGTCCAGGCTTGTGTGTCACTGCCTGTTCTCCAGTACAGAAGTCAAGTTCAGCCTTATTTGGACAGTTTTATTGTCAGCTGTAAGAATCAACATTTTAAAGATAATTCTTAAATTGTGAGCCCAGGTTTCTTCTCTGTATGCAAGCAGTCACGCTTAGCCGGGTGAAACCTGCAGTCAAGGCTGGTCAGGATCTGGTGAACTGGTGAAGCTGGAGATGTAAAACTGTCTTCATACTACTAGTGGCATCAATATATTCATTTCCTTCCTTCCTCTGAGTTTTATTTTGCTTTCTAGGGAAGCCTGAACATCTTCTAGCATGAAGAAGCCACACTAGACATGGAAGGTGTCAATAAGATACTCCACTGATAATATCCCCTACACATTTGGATGTTCTTTAGGTTTCTTGCCATGTGTTGCTACACTAAGAAAATTATTTTTTTTCTTTTTTCTGGCCCCAAATTCAGACAGGCTTAACACAATGACTTGTAATACCACAGCATCTATCTAAAAACAGAAATAAAAGGCCTGGCTAGGTAGTGAGCTATGAAATAAGTGATTTATCCTCTGGCTTCTTAGCTCTGACCTCAGTTCATGGTGGAGGTTAATAGTCAAGGTGCCCTCACTGCAGAGGAGCAGGTGGAGGGAAGTCCACACTCCAGACTACCACTGCAGCAGGATCTACTTAGAGGCTTTCAAAGTCATTTTAGAGGGAATGAAGTTTGAGTGGCCTGTACCTTGAAGTCACATATCCAGAAAGGGTCTGTAGCATCTCACCACTGTAATCCTCAGCTCTTTGTCTAGTCTGGCTCCATTCCAGAACAGCAAATCCTCATGGAATTGTTGTTAACCAAATCATGTTTGCTTACATTTGTTGTGTGTTGCACCTTGGAAGCCAGACAGAGTGAAAACATTGTATAGAGTTAATCAGCTTTATCTCCCTTCTACTTTGGAAAGCAAAGAGGAATTTTAATATGTTTGTGGCCAGTAGACAAGACAATAATCTAATAAATAAAAATAAAAAACAGGTTGTCATTTATTGAATGAAATGCAAGTAATAAACCACTTGGAGTTTAAGAGACAGCAGTGGTTTCTCTAGGGATTTTATAGGATTTCATGAGTGATTTTGTAGTTAATATAAGTTCTATCAAAGATTCAAATTCAGCCCTCAAGACAGTATTGAAACTTTTATTTAAAAAAAAAAAAAAAAGAAAAAACCACCCATCTGCAGTGCACAAGTTAAACATGGCTCTTATTAAAAATGCATTGGTATCTGCATATTCTCAAAGCTTCCCAAATATTTGGCTATCCCATAGCTGTCTGCAGTGCTTGTCATTAAATAAGAGGAGAATATAGCTCTTTCCAATCAAAGTAATTTCTTGATCTAACCCTCTGTCTGTTTAGCTGCCACAAAAAAACTGAACTACTGAAGAATGAGTAACCTTGCGGTAGAAATTGTAGATTCTGTGCTTCGAGATTTCTGCCTGACCTCTTGCCTTTTTGTGTGCCTGATTTCCCACGCAGGTGAAAGCTATTTTATTCACCTTTTGTTCATGTATTTGAGATCCATAGCTAAAACCAGAAAATTAAGAGTAATAATATATTATTATATATCATGTGTATATATAATTTTTTTTTTTAATCTGTTCTTTATAGAATCATAGAATCAAGGAATGGTTTGGGTTGGAAGGGACCTTAAATATCATCTAGTTCCAACCCCCCTGCCATGGGCACGGATACCTTCTACTAGATCAGGTTGCTTTCTTTGACATCAGAGACGTGTGCCTTGTTAACAGCATATGGATGCTTTATGCATCTTTGCGTATGATAATTAATCTTTGTGAACTAAACGGCAGCCATAATCTTCAATTTTTTCCCTCTTTTCTTTCCTCTCCCCCTTTCAGATGTTCTGAGTATTTGCAACTGCCATTGCAACTGCAGCTTATGTGGGAGGTGTTTGTCATCCCTGCTTACCCCTGTTGTTCTGACTTGCTGTAGCAAGTCATCTAGCATATTACAAACTTGCAGAATAGCTGAGGTTGGCAGGGACCTCTGGAGATTATCTAGTTCCAACCCTCTGCTCAAGCAGGGTGAAACAGAACAGGTTGCCTAGGACAGTGTCCAGTTGGGTTTTGAGTATCTCCAAAGACTCCACAACTTCTCTGGGTAACCTGTTCCAGTGTTTGACCACCCTTGCGTTAATTTTTTTTTTTTTAGTGTTTAAGCATAATTTCCTGTATTTCAATTTGTGCCTCTTGCCCTGTCACTGGGCACCATTGAAAAGAGTCTGGCACCATATCACTTACACACATGCACACACATCCCCTGAGCCACCTTCTTCAGCTAAACAGTCTCTCTCTCGGTCTCTTCTGTGAGAGATGCTCCAGTTCCTTAAGCATCTTTGTGGCTCTTTCGCCTTACTCCAGTACATCCACATCTCTCTTGTACCGGGGAGCCCAGAACTTGACCCAGCACTACAAATATCTCGCCAGTGCTTTAGCAGAGGGGGAGACACACCTTGGTCAACCTGCTGTCGATGCTTTCTAGCATAGCCTAGGAGGCTGTTGGCCACCTTTGCCTCAGCAGCACATCGCTGGCTCATATTGCACTTGGTGTCCACCGGGATGCCCAGGTCTTTCTGCAAAGCTGCTTTCCAGCCCGTCTTGCAAACTTGCTGAGGGTGTGCTCTGTCCCACTAGTGAAAATGTTAAGCGGTTTTGGCCTCAGTACGTGCCTCCTTAAGCTGATATTTGAGCTGAATCTCGCTATTTGAGAGAGGCTGCCAGGGATGATGGTCACTGTGTGCACCTGGGCACCTCAGGTCCAGCAAGCTTGGAGGGTGTTACAAGGCTTCCTGCAGCAGCTGGTGTGTGGTGGGGTACAGGGAAAGGGGTGGACTGCAAGAGAAGTGGTGGCTAGTGTTGAGGAAGAGGAGGGTGCTCTTTACTTTTCAGGGTTAACTCTACCAGCTCTCGGGTTTGCTTTTTACAGCTAGTCAGAAAATATTTCTGGAAGAATGATTTTAAGCAATTAAATGGAAGGGCAGTGTGGAAGTTCAGTCATGCCACTGAAGGAAACCAAGCAGTCTAGCAAGGCTTGGTCCTCAGCCTTCCCGTCGGCATGGTGACAGACTTTGATAATTTGTGGCATCTCTGTATGTTTCTAACTGCCAAACATAAGAGGCTTTTAGGAAGCATCTGTGAAGGCTCCAGTGACCTTCATGATGACTGCCAGCACTTCTGCTGAAGTACAGTACTTGGCAGTTTTTTCCTTTTTGAACCATATTGGTACTTGCATTTAAATTAGCTTAATCTTTAACTGGCTCCAGACAACCAGATGTGCTTAATTACTGACTTTGGACAATTTTCTTCAGCTTGGCTCTGAAAAATCTAAACTAACAAAAAGTTAGCCGAGATGGCGATCTCACAATAAATGCAAAACTTGAGAACGGAGAACCTTTTTCTGATCAACTGTTGTGTGATTGGTAGAACAGACTTTGTAAGAAATACAAGAAACCTCTTAGGGAAAATAGATCTAACATAGTTGGCTGAGCTCCTCACATTATAGCCTAACCTGTTCAAAAGAGGCTAGCATATGTGTTACCTTGTTATAGCTGGAAAGTGGTGGGGAAATGGTTTTTGTGCGTGGAAAGGCTCAAACTTCTAAATTAAGAGTGATACGATACTGCCTGAATTTGTATTACACTGATGGAAAGAAGTAAATAATGTTTTCTTAGCTAACATAAAATAACTATAACAGCTGCTCATCTAATGGGGTGAGAAGAGACAGAGGAAGTTCTGCTTCACACTACACTTCTTGCCAGTAATTGCTCTGGGGTGTTTTCTGTTGCAGATGTCACCCATTTGGTCGACCTGAGCAAGGAATGGAATACGACTGTAACGATACACTTTGAAGGGTGGCCCAGCCGCATCCCGCTCATGTCTGAACCGATATGCCTGATCTGTAAGGATCCTCGCACCTGCGACCGCGTCTTGACTTTAGTGTCTGGCGCTGTCTACAAGATCTCCTTTCTGTGCAAGGACTTGTCCCGTCTGAGGATCACCGCTGAAAAAGGCATAAGTATGATGTGCTTTTCCCCAGTGATCAGCCAAACCTTTTCTCTCGCTTGGGCTTTAAATAGAGTGAGGTTGGAAACCAGGCGTGGGCCAGCTGGGAGATGGGTACAGTGACTCTGGAGATGACCTTGCTGTTTGCTCTGTCATGCTGCCTTTAAAAATAGAAACTGCATAGCTATTCCTAGAAGGGAAAGGACAGAAGGCACCTAAGAATCTTCTTGCTGAAAACTGTAAAATAAGGAAACAGAATAGGAGAGCCATAAATCTGCCCATGAAAATGCAGGACCAAGGTAGCTGCCAGGAATGCATCTTGTGCTGCTTGCATGTCCACTTGGTGTAGGATTTTCCCAAATGCTTTCAACTACCAGTAAAAAAAGAGCTTTAAAGTATATATCTGGACTTTGGCTAGTCTGCAACTGTGGCCCAGTGTCCTGGTTTCGGCTGGGATAGAGTTAATTTTCTTCCTAGCAGCAGGCGTAGTGCTGTGTTTTGGATTTAGGAGGAGAAGAATGTTGATAACACGCTGATGTTTTTAGTTGTTGCTGAGTACTGCTTATGCTAGTCAAGGACTTTTCAGCTTCCCATGCTCTGCCAGGTGCACAAGAAACTGGGAGGGGGCACAGCCAGAATAGTTGATCCAAACTGACCAAAGGGCTATTCCATACCATATGACGTCATGCTCAGTATATAAACTGGGGGGGTTGGCCAGGGAGCAGTGATTGCTGCTCGGGAACTGTCTGGGTATCGGTCGTCGGGTGGTGAGCAATTGCATTGTGCATCACTTGCTTTGTATATTACTATTGTTATTATCATTATTATATTGTTACTATTAGCATTACTATTTTACTTTATTTCAATTATTAAACTGTTCTTATCTCAACCCAGGAGTGTTTCTCACTCTTACTCCTCCGATTCTCTCCCCCATCCTATCAGGGTAGGGGGAGTGAGCGAGTGGCTGCGTGGTGCTTAGTTGCTGGCTGGGGCTAAACCACGACAGCCAGTCAGCCAGTGATATAGCAAAAGTAGTATCTTGAGTGAGGAATTTTGAATATGTTTGTATCTGTTGGTTTATTTGGTGTCCTGCACCCTTTTAAGGAAAGCTCTTTAACTACAAATTATACATGTTTGGATAAAGGTTACTAGGAGAGGATATTTTCTCACGTAAATGCTTATCTGGGTCTGTAACATAAAACTGATGGTGCTCTGGATATGTGTACTCTGGTACACAGGAAAACTTGCTTTTCCTAGATATTTCCACTGCAAGAAAAATACAACCCTTGGGACTTGTTTTTGTGATTGCAGGCTGTGCTGATCTTCAGTGGTGTCAGAGGAAGATCTATTCCCTTTCAGTGCCCAAGACTATTACCCAATTGCCAATTCGACTGCATAAGTTTATTTGGAAGCTCTCGGCTCCTGATCTGATCAACATAGAAATTGCGTCTCCATCCTTGAAACTTCAGCAACATGTCCCAGAGCAGAGGTGTAACACAAGCTACAGTTATAGCATTGTTAGTGCCACCCCAGAGACTGAGTTGAATGTTGGTATATTCTGTCCTGGTGGATCCATTGAAAAGATTCAGATGAGGAACAATATCACTATATCCTTAAAAACTTTTGGTAAAGGATTCCTCAATGAGTCTAACAGTCAGGATCTGAAAATGTCTTTTGTGCCACATATTAAAGGTAAGGGTAGTGGTCTGTTCTACTTTGTTGTACAGTGTTGGATCTCTCAATACGCTTCTTAGAGCACATATGAATAAATAGAAATAAGAGTTCAATTCTTTACAGTCTAGTCCTGGAGCCATTGCTTGGATCAATCTTTATCTGAATCAGTGAGGTGGTTTATTCCTGGAAAAAGGAAGGAACTTTGTACTCCAGGTGGTGGGTATTTGGTTGTGGGAAATTCTGCAGATATATCTGTGCTAATTGCAATAATTACTAATGTAGAAGGGATGCTAGGTGAGTTGTATTGCTGATACTGAGATGCAGGTGACTGTATAAATTTGCTGGTCACAGGTATAAGTGATGCTTTTTTGGTTATGGAGAAGAAAGACCAGATAATTTTATGTGCTAAAAGAGAAAGCTTTAAAAGAAAGAAAGTATCAAAACTAAGTTTTCATCCCTGTATTCCTTTTGTTTACAACAGATGAGTGCACTTTCACTGTGAGTCCAGATCCAAAAGCTAAAGTTTACTTGCAGACTCCCAGCTGGCCGTATGGTCTACCTCCTTATGTCTCCATATCCTGGTATGTTGTCGTGCCCAGCAAGCAAGTTGCCCGCCTAGGGTTCTCCAAGGACCGCATGGGCATCACTTGCGAGACGGGCCGTGCCTATGTCAACGTAAAGGAAGACACATTGGGGGCAGAGGAAACCGTGCGCCGTGAGGATGAGCTTCTGCCTGAGCCCCGAAATATGTATCACAACTTCTGGGTAAACGTTTCCAACTGTAAACCTGTGGATAAGACGCGGCTGGCCTTGCAGTTCCGGGTGACTTTTGCTGACAGGCGGATAGGTGAGTCCTGTAAGGTTGTGGTGGTTTGCTTTCTGCTTGTTTCCTTGCTTTCCCTTGGGGGAACAGTAATGGATGCTGGTCCACCTTGGGTGTGGGTTTTATGAGGTCCCTGCCTTTGGATATACCTGTTCCTCAAAAACCTCCGAGAGTCACAGCTCGGTACTTCTAAAGGCTGGGGAGGAAGGATGGTTTTTAATGTGGTTGGGGTTTTTTTTATGAGACGGGATTGCAGAACTTGGGGGGAGTAAGACGGGATTTTATTTTCTTTATTTGATTTAGCTTTTTAAATTGGAGATCACAGCCAGAAAGTGTAAGAAGATCAAGTGGTGATTTTTCCCTACCCAGGTCACAGACCTGGTGAACAACTTGGGGTTTGATTATGCAAACGTATTCATCCAAGTAGTGTTTACTTCATGTTAGCAATTCAATTAGTCTCGGTGTTCACATGAGCAATAAATCATCCCTGGGGCAGATCTGACCATTTAGTGGAGAGTGCACTGACTACTAACAGTAAAAGCTGCAGTCTCGGTGTCTTTCATCTCCCTGAAACATAAATCATTTAAAAAAAAAAAAAAAAAAGCATTTTTAGGGTAGGCTTTGCTTGTGTAAATTTCCTTCTCATTTGCACTTCCTCTTCATCTGTGGGAGACTGCTGTCTATAGAAGTATTGGCTACAGGCTAGAACTGAAACAGTATCAAATTAATTTCTAACTTTTTCCTCTTTTTTTTTCTTTTTTGTAATGTATACTTCTTTTAAAACATGCAGCATTTTTCTTTGCTTGCATGTGGACTTTCCTGGTCAATTTTGTGACTCTTAGAAAACCCAAGGTCAACGCAATTTGTGTATTTCGGAGGAAAACATTGTATTGAGGGGAAGCTGGTGAAATGTCACTGTTTCCTTTGTTGAATCCCTCTCTGTCTCTCTCTGCACTTTCTTCTTTTCCCTGCCTATTCAGCCAGAGGCACGTGAGAAGTTGCAGGTAAGTTTAGCAACCCATGAGCTGTACTGAATTCTTGGGGGTGGGGTGGTGGGCTGGTTGGGTTTTTTGGCTGTGCTCCAGCGCTAGCAGCAGGAGTTTGTTGTTGCTTGGCCTCCAACCTCTTGGAAATGGCTTGTGTTGCCCTGTGGTGAGCACAGCTTGGAAACTCCTGCTCTGCAGGCAGCTGGTACACTTAGACGCTCTTGAGGAGATTCAAACCCAGCTGGCTTTTAGGAGAAAGATGAATGTTTTTCTCTCTCTCTCACTCAGTGTCCTTCTGCCTTGTATGTTTGCAGACCTAGCAGTGATACTTGCTGTGGTGGCTGGGGTTGGAGTTCTTGCAGCTATTGGACTCACTGTGTGCTGTGTTAAGAAGAAGTAAGTTCATAATTTGGCATGTGTAACAGCAGTAATGCGTTTCAAGAAGGCATTTCAAGAGAGCTGCTGGGGCCTCTGTTTCACGTGTTGATATAGATCCCTTGAACAAGGGTCTGAAGCATGAGGTAGGCAACATGCTAGCGGTCAAAGTAGGGTGCCTCCAAGAATGCTGCCTTACTCTAAACTGATTCACTTTAAGAGTAGAGCACCGTTCCTTGAGTCGCATTACTTCCGCCCCCAGTGCGTCGCCTACCTTGGCCTCAGCACAGGCTTTTGGCTGTACTGGAAGTAAGGTATCGGTTGAACTTGATCAGCAATTCCTCTGAAATGAAGTAGCAATGAATGTGGCTGCTCTGCCTGTCTCTCTAGACAGGGCTTTGTTCAGACAAGCTGTAAACTCACTCAGATATACTAAGAGCTATCTTTCATCTACACAACCTCCAGCAACTTCTTGAGGAGTTTGCACATCAAGTGGGAGTATTTTTCTATGAGATGAGCCCTTGGGGAGAGAACTAGGTTGTGCAAAGCAAACATGCATAGCCTTACTCATGCGAGCAGAGTCTGAAGTCATCAATAGCTTGGGGTTTCTGATACATGTATGCTCAGTGCTGGCAGGGTGATTGGGCCCAAAGCTGTAGAGCTGGAATGAACCTGTGCAATATGATGACTAGAGTGGATATGAGCACACTTCTCTGCCACACGGGAAAGACTTTACAAATACAGGCTTAAAAACTTCAGTTCAGCCTTTGGTCTTCCTACCTCAGGGACAGTCACTCCAGAAAGTGCAATCAAGAAAAGTTCATTCAACTTTCGTAGAAGACCCACTATCTTACTGGTCTTCAGCAATGCTCAGCCTTGTTTTGTGAGGATCTGATAGCCTGTAGGTCCTATTAGTGTCTGTGGATGTTGGGAGACTCAGTACGCTGCACAGCTGGGACCCCCGTACTTGAGAGGCCGTTGGAGTTAATCTTGCAAACTTCAGGGTCAGCAGAACAGCAGTAGGTAACCAAATAGTGTGAAGTTATTTTCTGCTCTGCCAAAAAAACATGTCTAGACTCAAGAGTTATTTTTCCTAAGATTGCAAGTAAAGCCTTCAATCCAGGTAGGCTGCCTGACCCTGGGTAGCTGGGATGGGTAAACAGAAGCTGCCATTATTGAGTTCAAACCCACCAGCCATGTGTTGTTTCTGACCTGTTAACAATTTCAACTCTGCGACAGGAAGAAGAAAAGCCAGAATCCCATGGTGGGAGTGTACAATGCTAATGTGAATACCTCGATGCCTGGAAAACAAGGCTTATTCACAAAAGGGAGGAAAAACAATGAGTCTCATGTCTATGCAGTTATTGATGATGCTATGGTCTATGGGCACTTGCTGAAGGAATCCAATGGCTCAGTCGCTCCAGAAGTTGACGTGTACAGGCCTTTCGATGGACCTGTTGGTAGCTTGCCGCCTTCTCCACCTCCGTTCTCCTTCAGAAAAGAGATTAAACACTCTCCTAACACTGAGGAACCTCCACCTCTGACAGACACAGACCATGACACTTACACATTTGCTCATCAGAAGTCAGGGCAATTGGAGGACAATGGAGATACAAATGAAAAGAGTAATGGAGATACGAGCATGTCCTTGCTGGAAAATAAGGAACAGGATGGTTTAGTGGAGTAATTTTATGCCGGGTATAGCAGTTTCCTGTGGAAATACAGGGGACCTATAAGGACAAGGGCCTAGGGGAAAAAAACTGAAGAGGAGTGTTATTTTTAAATATGTTTTGATATTGTCTTGTTTTGTATGTGTTTTTGGTATGTTTTGTTTTTTTTAAACTTCAGCTGTTGATAGCTTTCAGTTTTTAGAGTGGACATCTAGCAAACTCAAAAACAGTCGAGACACTCCAGGACTGCATGCACTTCTGGTTGTGAAACAGGTGGCAAAGGTACGCTCCTGCTTTTTATTATAAAGACGTCAGGAAAACGAATTCCTAACTGCCAGCTTAAATAGAGTGGGGAGAGTGTTTTGTCCAGAATGCCCTCCCCTCTCACAAGTCATTTGTTTCTGAGTGTTGGTTGGTGACTCCTTGAAGGCGTAGGCTACATCACCTTCTGAAGGCACCCCCAGGTTGCACAGATGTCTAAGCAATCTGCTAATGTCTGGGCAAAGGAGGGGACACTGGGCAAAGGAGGGGACACTGTCAGTTCCACCACTTGCTGCTGGAAAGTTCATCGTATTTAGCATACTGGTGGCTATGTAAGTGTAGTGAAAGACCATGTATGCCACCTGGAAGAGCTCTGTGTGTGTAAATCAGCGTGAACGCTTGAGCTTGGGCTCTTCTAGTTTGGAAGTAAAGTTATGGGTTTTCTCTAATTTCCAACTGATGTTATAATACTTGGATAGCACTGTGTGAGCCTACACCAAAGACTGTATTTTCTTTGCTTTTTTACAAAAACGGTTTCAAAAGTCTAAAACAATTTGCGCTTCTGTTCAGATGCCTGTAGCATTCACACTTTACTAATACCTTACTCAAGTAAGGAGTAAGGATTCAGTGAAGAAATAATGATGTGTTTATCCAGCTGTTTAGTAATGCATTTCATTTCACATGCTAGAGATGCTTGGTTATTTAATAAGGATCAAAAAACCAAGTAAAGAAAACAGATTATTTCCAGCAGGTGGTTTCTCTGAAATGCAAAGCATGAGAGTGAAACCATAAGGAAAGCCTACATATTCTTTTTTTTAATCAATCTGAATTTAACAACCATGTTGAAATCATGGTGGGGATGGCTCTTGATTTCTAGTGGGACTTATACTTCAGTCATCTAGCTGCCTTTGAAAGCCACATCTTGAAATCAGGTAAATAGTAGGTCTCATTTTTAAGTACTGTAGTTAGCATGCCCCTCAGTTTCTGTGCCTTTTAAAACTTGAGGGTCAGATCCTCATGCAGAGGACTACGGGTATATGAATAAAATTGCCTTTTATATACAAACATCTGGCTTGTCCAGGTGCGCAGTTACTGAGGGTGTTTGCAATTTTGCATGCAGCGCTAGACCTGACGACTTGAGAATTTCTCTCCAAATGCCTTATCATGACTGTTTCTTGCCTAAGGATATACAGAGGTGCCATAAAACTTCTAGACAGCGTTGAATGCAAAAATGTTAAACTTATAATAATGTCTAAAATGAAAATGTCTTTACTAGAAACCTTAGTGTTTACATCAAAAAAGAATGTGGATTTCTTCCTGTGTTAACTGTGCTGGCATTGCAGATTGACTATTTATGCGGTCAAGTGTGTGTATTTAACAGTATATACCATTATACTGCTTGGACCACTATAAGATTCAGTATAATATCGAATCTGACTCAGTTTTCTGTAGCATATAGCAAAACATGTGTTGTCTAAAAGTGCCTTTTAATTGTTTCAGGTATTTCCCTGCTGATGTTTATCACTTTTAATATAGAAAAATTGCCACAATACATTTTATCAGAGAAGGCCAGTTATGCATTCATCTGGTCAATGTTTCTCACTTCTCTTTTACTGAAAAGGAATGAGAAGTCTGTAAGAGAAATTCAAGGCTGTCTCATCCCTCTAGCTCTGTTTCTGCACTTGCTTAGATGAAATCTTTTAGTTCATGTTCTTTATAACCAACTGAAGAAAATGTAATGGATGTCGGGCTTTTGTTCACAACCTTTGAAGGAAGAATATGATGCTTGTTGCCTGTTATTTTTATTTTTCTATTTTAACTCAGTTTTTGTGGTATGGCAATAATAAACCTTAGTTTACAGTTGTTTCCAGTCTGAGGTTGACTTTCACTGTGCTTACTTTGGTATGTTTAGAGTAAGAATTCAGGCACAAATTCCAGTTTACTTTTCATTAAGAGAAAGTTGTGACTTAATTTTTTTAAAAAATAAATAAAATATAATGATGCTACCAGCTGGAGTAACTAGTGTATGTCTTTCTCGTGTGTGTAAACTTGGCCTCGAGTATTTTGATGTGTGACTGTCGGTAGCTATCCAATCGCCCTAGATGGCAGAAATGGGTTTCTAGAGAACCTTGTTTGCTGGGATAATATACTGCTGACTCTGCATGTCCTTTTTCTCACATAGCCAGTGATATGCTATTAATTGCTGGTTTTAAAGGCATGTGTTTAGATCGTTGGGGAGAAGGGTTGTAAAATATTTGAAGCTTTCAATATAAAAATAAATGGTTCAGCAGCTTCTCGGTAGGGTCATGATGTTTGCAATTTATTCATGCCCAACTGACACATACAATTGAATTCCAAATTAATTTCTTTTCAGGGATAATAGCATAAAAGTACGTTTTATGACTAGTCCTTCAGCCCAGAAGAGACCTTTATGATGATGTGTGAAGCCCTTTTTTGTTCTAAATTAAAATGTGTGGAATCAGTACATACTGACTGGTTTCTTGGTTTATTTTTTAATTTATTTTGAGGCAAGTTTAATGCACATAGAAAATTATGTTTGAAATCCTCACTATTGAGGATCCCAGTAATTGCTGGGAATGGATCCTAGGCTAAATTAGGCAGATCTACTCTTGGAAGATATAGGTAACTCAGCAAGGATCAGCCAGTCCCTAGGCCCTCTCAAAATTGCCACTTAATATGAATGTAAATTAAAGTACTTATCATATAAAGTACATATCATTGTCCAATCCTGGAGTAGTTCCTGTGCAGCAGTCTTTATCTAAAAATGAAAATTTCTAAGTCTGGGTAACCATTAACTGAAAGGTGGGGGTCCATAGGAGGACAGCAGTTCAGAAACTCGTCGCCACAATGTTGTTTGCTTTTGAAGAGTAGAAAGAAGCAGAGGGTTTTGCTGCCCAAAGCAGCAAAGCTGAAAAGATACTACTTCTTGCTGCTTGGACTTGAATCTGTGAGGTGTGGACAATCTCAATCTATCTAAACACTCAGTAATTGCTTTATTTTTAAGCATGTATGTGAATAGTCTAGTGCCATTTCCAGATAAATCAAGAGCCAAGTTACTACTCTTTGGATTAGAGCAACATTTGGATTAGAGCACCAGTAAGAAATGAGAAAGTTGGTTTTGTTGTTGTTGTTGACACCAGATTAATATTAAGACTTCAACTCCTTGACCCTAGGGGAAAAAAAAAAAGTCATGTTACTCTGAAGAAACTATCCTGGGATACCTGTAAGTGTGAGAGGGAATAAATTTAAGTATGTGAATGTTGTTTGAGGGGGCAGGGAGGAAGCAAAATGCTGAATAACCCTCATCCACGTGCACATCTTCACCAGCCAGCATTTAATTGCAGGCCGCAGTGTACACAAAGATGGGAGCGAATCTGTCTCCCCAAAAACTTTGAAGCTAGAAACTAAAAAAAAAAAAAGATTCATTCCTGTAGTACAAATGGCTTTTTACATCCAACTTAGTGATTGGTTTATTTTTGATAATGTATAGCTTCCCAGCAATTACGTAAGCATGGGTTACCTAATTTTCTTTGAGGAATTCTGGTGTAGAAAACTGATCCAGCCTGGAGGAAGGGACAGTGCTTTTACAGGGACTTAGAAACCTCTGGCATGTTGTTTGAGCAGCGTAAATGAAGCATGGCAAATTGTTTCGATTAGCAACACCCCTCACATATAAAAGGAATTTTTTGTGGTTTGGGCTGCATCCACCTCTTGTATTAAAGAATTGCTACACCGCTGCACACAAGTCAGGCTTTACGCTTCTGGGCAAGATGAATCTTCAAAAAGAGAAGGAACTGCTTTGTTTCTTGCTACGTTTGTGTGTGTGTATTTAATATATAGACATGTGTTTTTTATCCTGGTACAACTGCTGCAGTCACTCATAGCTGTAGAAAGAGTGCCATGATGCATCCTGTCAAAGATGCTCTAACAGAGCAATACTCCGTCAGCACACAGCACCTTTTTCGATGTGAGACTAGAAAAATGGCCTCACTTTCTAAAGATGTTTTCTCAGAAGAAAAGGAAGAGAAAAATTCTGGCGATGTCCTGTCATCTTTGCAGGAAACCTGTTATTTATTTTCTTCTAACTGGAAATTATTTGATTTCAGAAAGTATGATTTAGAAGAAACCAAGTGTTCCATGTAAAGTATGTGCTCCCCCCCCCCCCCCTTTTTTTTTAATTTCATTGTCACCATAAAGCTGAACTTTGATATTGCCCACCTAGGCGAATGTCTGTCCTACACATGGTGGATGCAAATCCGTGCTGAAGGGAACGGTGGTCTTCTGGAGGGGTGGAGGAGAGTGCCACGTGCCTCTCCTCCCATCAGGGGAGAGAAATGGTGAAAGGGAGCGCAGGAGAGACAAAGTTTGTGACTGATTTCAAGGGAGCTGAGCCCTGGCGAGCAAAAGGTATTTACAGACCTCCTGGATGAATTTCATTTCTGCCGGAGGCTTTTTGCTCTGAGGGGTTTTTTTTTCTTTGTTTGTTTTTCAAATGTAGGAACTGAGGGCAAGTTCATGAAAGATGCAAAAAGAGCTTCAGGGTACATCAGGGTCCCTGCAACAACTTCAACCTATGTGCTGTTTTTCCCAGCAGGGGTTAAACATTAGTTTTTACCGCAGTACTTGCACGGCCACAGCCCCTCCACGAAAAAAGCAGCAAGCTGTGCTTGGCTGAATTACACCTAGTTGCTCGACTTTGAAACTGGTTTCTCCCTGAGGCGCGCTGAGCCTGGCATGTCTCCATCAGCCAGCTAGGGCATCACCTCTGCTGTTGCCCGTGACTTTTTCCTTCAGAAATGCAGAAGTCTTGAGTGGCCTTAGGCCTCCTAGTAGCAGGTGGGGTTGGAGCTCTCCCACAGGCTTTTCCCACTCAGATTGACTTTTTGCCCAATATTTATGAATGGCCTTTGGAGCGCTTGGGTGCTCACTTCTGAACATGACTTGAGGCCATCACTGGTGCCTGCTGAGGTCAGAAGGGCTGCGTCCTCCAGTGGGGTGGTTTGGGTAAATACTGGGAGAGGTGAGGGGATGTTTCCATTTCAGGGGGTACCTCCTCAAATTAAACAGGGACAGGTTTGGATGTTCCTCTTTCTCAGGAGCCCTGGGCACGGTTTTGCCTGAAGGTGTTATTAGGATATCCCGAACCTCCGCCACTTGCCACTGCAGTAAAAGCATCACTGTCTTTGATCTTTATTTTAAGGGGTGAAAAATGACAGACAGGTCCCATGCAGACAGCTGCCTCCCTATATGAGATTAGTCTCGGCAAGGTATCTATTAAGTACATGTGTATGAATCTAGTTTTCCGCACAGAAGAGCCTGGCCTTAAGTGAGATTCACCATTTGGTCTCAGGAGTATGAACTGCAGGCTCCTAGCCTAATTATTTTAGCATCTGCTTCAAATTCATCATTGCAAATGCTTTTTATTTAAAAGTTGTTTGGGTTTTTTTTTTTTTTTTTAATTAAGAGAGAAGCAAATTAATGGTGCGTTTCTCCTCTCAAAATGCTGCTTTTATTTAATTGCTGGATTCTGGAAAAACTAACCCAAACCCCAATATGCATAAATGTGGTATTGTAACATATAGTGAACTATGAAGCCAAACAATCATTTTTAATGAGGTAAAAATGACTGGTCTACAGTTTAAGCTGCTAAGTAGAGTTTTGTTCATACTAAACCGCATGTTTGCAATGTGGGGCATGAGTACGTGAGGCTTTCAACTTCGGACACCTGCACATCCACTGGTGTCTTCCCACGCTGTAGAAACTTTCAGAGTTATGCTACTTAGAAAAATAATGCAGCTTCTGATCTCTTCAAAAGTGAGGACTTTAAATGCTGGGATGTTTCTGTATAAGAATAATCTTCATAGTAAGATGCAAACCCAAAAACTCGAATCTTTATAGATTTCACATTCCCACAGTAAATTAAAACTGTTCTACTTTCTACCAAATCAAACCTGTTTAGATACTTGGTAATTATTTCCACAGCTTAATGCTTTACCTATTCAAAAGCTTGAAAAGGTTCACATACTTTCCCTTAACTTGTTTCCTTAAGTTAATTAGAGTATGTTTGGGTTTTTATTTAATAAGGGGTAAACCTAAAAAGTAAGCAAAGGCATAATGAAATCTTCTGGTGTTACTGCTCTGTGAACATTTTGTAGCTTAGTCTTTCAAAGCAATTAAAAAAAAGAAAAAGGCAGCAAGCCCTTACATCTTCCTCTCTAACTTCTTTTCTTTGGGTAACGGAGAACAAGTTTCTAAATATCTTAAACCAGCCAAGCAAAGCATATGGTTTCATACATATGTCTAATATCCTAGAAGACAATTTAGTGGTTTTCCTTGCTGGTCAAACATCCAGGGAAAATAGGCAATTTACTATATACTTGTGTATTCTGACATTTGATTTTTGGCTGATCAGTTCTGCAGGTCAAACTCCTACACACTCTCCTTAGGTTTTTGTGGCCACCCATCTGGGTCAAAGGATGAGATACAGCTTCAGCTGAAAGGAGGTGCTGGATTTCTGTGACAATGCTTCTACTCGTGGGACATGACTCTTAAGGAACCTGTGCCCAGGTTATAGCTGGGAAGGTAGCACTGCTGGAAGTAAGGCAACTCAACCTGGAGATCTTGAACCATGTGTCAATTAAGTTGCTCCAAGCACTGACTGAAAGGTAAAATTTTGTCATCACCCCCCTTTTCTTTTCCTACTGCTGTATTTTCACATCCTTTCTTCCTCCCTCCCCGTGCTCCCAGTCTGCCAAATTCAAGACAGAAGTCTCCAGAAACCACTTTTTTGGTGAATGTCCTCTATGAGATTTACACCAAGCAACCAATGCTGGGGTGAAATACTTTTAACCTCTGTCTACAACATATTTCTTACTCTGGCCACACCTGAACCTGCTTGGTTTACCTGAGTTATAAATGCCTCTGCTGTCTTGGCTTCCCTTCCCTCTGGCTGGAGAGGTTTGCTACGGCAAGGTCCCCAGGTTTTGCTGTCACAAAGCTGCTTCAGAGTTGAATTGAAGTGGCAGTACTTGAAGCAATTGTTTACATCTCAAATAGCTGGAGAAGTACTTGGGAAAACTTAAATAGGGGTAGGAAAAACTCAAATTATTCTGGCAACTATCACTTCTCTTGACATGAATGACCTCTCATATGAGTTAATACCCAATTAGGCACCGAAGTGGGCAGAATGATAAGCCAGGTCCACAAATGGTGCAACAAATCATGTCTCTACCAGTAACGAAGATACACTTCACAAAACCTGTAATTGCTTCAGTAACGTTTACCATAGTAAAAATGTCTCCACTGATTCACACTTCGCTTTAGATGATGCAACAGTGATGACTTTGTGGCTTTCTGTCACCAAGGAACAACACAGAGGAGATGTTCCCCTTCCTGCTACCTCAAAGTATAAAAAGATGATGGGAATAATGTATCCCTTTGCTTTAGAAATAGTACAATTTGAGGCTCAGATACCAATTTTAACTTTAATTGTTAAGGTGAAACTTATCCCTTACTCTGAGGGTGGATATTTTCCTGTATCCTACTGAGCCTTCTCTTGAGGGTCAGTGTGAGGCTCAGCTTTACGCTTGTCCTCACTCTGGTTCCACAAAAGCCAGGGGAAAGAAGACCACCGCCCATAAAGGGAGCCCCTCAGCTTCCTTCCCTAGATACAGAGGCAGTTTTTAGTAGTTCATTTCCTTGATTTATTTCTAATAAACAGAAATAAAATCAGGTGTGAATGCCCATCAGGTGGATGCCACCTGACTAAGGTAGGAGGAGGGAATGGATCTCAAATTTGAAACTCCCCATGGGATGGGGCAGGGGGAAATTTTAAAAATTGCTTCCCTGAAAGCCAAGCTCATGGAGGGGCTGAATGACTGAACAATTTGCACTGTGCCATCAGCAGTTTCTGATCAGGATGCTCGGATTGCTGGGTTTCAAAGCGGTGCTGTGAAAACAAAGGGCATGTGGAGTCGAGTTACTGAATGCGGCAAGCGGTAGCTCCTAGTGAGTTTGGGGGATGCGTTTGTTCTCCTGACACTTGGTAATAACAGCTTAGGTCCAATGCAGACTTTTGGGGTATTTCTTATTGTTGGTAATTAATAAGCTATGCTAAAATTTGCGTTGTCTCACGTGATTGTCGTGAGGGCACAGATGCAAGAGGAAGATCCCGTTTGCTGTGGCAGGAGCTGTGCATGAAGCTTTCTCTGTTCCTGGAAAATCACAGCCACCTTTCTTTCGTGCTAACGTCCTGGAGATGCAGCAGGCAGGCTGTGCCAGGCTTTTGGGGATGATGAGGGCCAAGTGTGCCGCTGCTGGGCGTTCCCAAGCTAACAGTTGCTTTTGACGGTGTCAGCTGAAGATAGTACCCCTCTGACTACTAAGTCTCCGCTCCTAGCCGTGATACTTTAGTTAAATCGCTTTCTGCACTAACCTTTGCCAGCAGAATATCCTTAGAAAATTTTATACAACAGTAGGAACGTTAGATATTGCCTTTGTCAGCATTGATAGCGGACCCTAACTAGGGATTGTAACCCACCCTTTGGGTTTTGGCTAAGAAACTGGTCACATCTAGGTCACGGCTGGGGAAAGCAAGGGAGGGAGGAGGAGCTCTCTGCCACAGCTGGAGGGTGAGTTTCTGTCTGGGTGCTTAAATTTCACCCTTTTCTGCAAAGCTACAGCTGTAATAGCATTTGCTGCAGTTACTGCTGCTGTTACGCTTGCAGTAGATGTACTAAACCTGCTATGAAATTACTGGTACAGCTAATGCATGATGATATAATGGAAGAAGGGTGTTGAATCAAGGTTTCCAGGTGACCTTTATTTTCACATTTTCATGATTTTTTTTAAGGACTGGGGCTTTACAGCTTTATTATCTCTTACTTTGTGTGTGTGTGCGCATTGTCTTCCGTCGTGCAGGATTCAAACCTGAAGTCCCATAACTGCAATGTCCATGATACTCAGGTGCCCTCTGCATCACGATCACAGCCCTAGTGCAGACATCTCTGGGTGCACGTGGTGCCTGGGTAGCGGGTGCCCAGGAGCCCTGCCTTGTCCCAGCCTGCGCCTCTAAACCAGATCCCCACAGCAATGCTCACACAGCCTGGGTGCCTTTCCTGATGAATAAAAAAGCATTGGTGTCTCTGGGACGTGACCATGGCTGGAACATAGATGTTATGACCTGGTAGTCTTTTAAATTTTCCCTCCCCTTTGACAAAGCTGGATTTTCCCTGCAGCTCTGCTAAGAGCAGCTGGGGAGCAAGTCGATGGGAACATGTACGCGAGATGGGCAGGAGGTGGGAGGGGCTGGCTGCTGTGGTCCCTGCCTGTTTTATCTGCCTGGGAAGGCTTGAATTTAACTGAGAACTGGGTTCCTGGACCAAGTATGGCTTAAGACTCCACGTATGTGTAATTCCTTGTTACTCCTGTTAGCTGAAATCCCAGTGCTGCACTTGTGCACCTCAACACTGCACTAAATATCGCAGCTTGCTCCGTGGTGTGGGGATGCAGGTGAAGAAGTAGTGGGATTGCTGGAAAACACAACATTGCAGATGAGCTCTGACATGCTGCAGTTCCCGTGGATGGATAACCGGTACGCAGACTAGGAAACTGTCAGATTAGGTGTGGGGATTTTTTTAATTGACAACTTTTATGCAACTTCAAGTCCCCGTGCCTGGAACAACCAACTTTAATCCCCAAGGAGTGTGGACTCAGGGCATTGGGAAAGGGGAAGGAGAGCAGGAAAGGAGTGGTGTCCTCCGCCCTGCGGCTGGCAGGCAGTGCTTCTCCACAGGGGGAGGTGAGAAGATGGGTAATCGCAGGGTAATATCTTGGTACCTTGAGCTCTGCCTCAGACCTTTATATGAGCTAAAGCAAGATTGCTGCCACCTCTGTGTCCCTCTCCCCCAAGCCTGAGGTAAGGAGGTGCATTGGCTTCTCAGTTTTCCTGTGCCACCCATCTGCTCCAGGGATATCGGCTTGCTCCATCATGTGAGAATGGGTGAAGGAAGAAACCAACTGGTAGATGTCCCAGGAGGGCCTGGCAGCTTATGGACACCTCTCTCATTCATCCCAAAATAGGAAGGGAGCAAGAAAACTATCTTGCCCCTGATACAGCCAGTTCCTGAGACTCAAGACCGTGATTTTTCTATGGACCTCCAGAGTCATCCGGGCCCCTTGATTAGCATGTGAAGCAAAGACTGAATCTTTGCTTTCGGGTGCATGCACTGCTCACTGCAGTTTGGCCTCCAGAGCTATCTGATCTCTTTTTAATAACTTGATAAAAGCCATGAGGTGGTTTTATATCTGGCTGTGGACACTACCTACATCTGCAGTTCCAGCAGGCTTAAAAATAGGCTACTAGTATAGGCTGGCGTAACGATTCCTGTGAATGTTTAAGAGAAGGAAAAATTCTCAGTAATGATTACTTTTGTTTTCAAGCTTTCCACATTTTATATGTAAGGTGTTTTTTTTCCCCAGTACCATGCTTTCAGGTTTGCTTATCTTTCTCCAGCGATGTACTACAATTACTCCCTGTGTTTGCATCCCTTTTTGGTGTACACATTTTAATTTAGGAATAAAAAGTGCTGATTGTTGTTCTGCTTCATTTTTCAAAGCAAGTCGAGTTTCTAGGCTGCATAGAAAACTGTCAGTCATTTGCTCTAGGTACATAGGACCCCACCCACACAGTGCCTTCCAAGTCCTCTCTCTTCAATGGAGCCAATTGTTTAACTGTGTTTATAACCAGTGCTGTTTCTGGAGCATTTCTTAAAAGTTGACTGGTTTAAGGTCTACCTGCTTGAGGGTTTGGCTCTCTGCTCTGGCATACAGAACAAAGTGCAAGAGCCAACTTCCACACACATGTGTTGCAGCACCTCTGTGCTGGGGCACGGGCAGGTGGGACCAGTGGCATCTCCCATCTCCTGGGGTTTGGATCCCCCATGTCAGTGTGGCTCGGCCTTCGGGAGAGGTTGGGTTGGATCCAAGCCTTCCCAGCGATGGAGCAATGTCCAGGTTGCACACGAATCTGGATGAAATTCAAGCCGCTCATGGCACATCCTGCTCTAACAGTAAAGCAAATCTGTCGCTGTGGTGGAGCTGCTTCATAACTGCATCTACTCACTCGTGAATTGTGTGCTGGGACTGATCATTTAATATAAAATATGTCTCACTTGCTTTTTGGTGCTTTGGTGGAGTTTTTTGTTTCCTTTTGGTTGAATTTCTATATGAAGTTTCAGCTCTTGTCTTCTGATCACACTTGGCAGAGCAGCAAGACCTAGTATCTGGAGCTTTGGCAACATTACAGTGCAGAAATCACATCCTACTAGAGATTATTTTATTGGCTTTCTTGATAACCTTTCTCTGTAGGAAGGCTTGTACATGACAGCTCATCCATCAGGTGTCCAAGGTCATCAGTCTCCCCCTGAGATGCCTGTTTTTCTCCTGTGACTGTAGAAGAGGACTGAGTTACTTAGGCAGGACCCCTTGCTCAGTGTCTATGTCTGCACAGACTAGCTGAGGTTGGCAGGGACCTCTGGAGATCGCCTGGTCCCACCTCCTGCTCAGAGCAAGGTCTCATGGAGCAGGTTGTCCAGAGCCATGTCCAGTCAGGTTTGTGATTTTGTTTTCGACTGTATTTGCAACGGTCCCCAGCTGTTACCTGTGGATTCCCTCCAGGTACTTCTAAACTGGAGATACTTTTGGATGTTGTTAGGGAATAAAGCACTATTTTTTTCTTTCTGTACACCATGGTTTGATATTCTCTCATCCCCTGCTTTATCTTCTACTCCAAGGAGGTTATTTTTATGCTCTCCAGTAGTGTAGTGACCCCAGTGGTCGTTTGGCTTACCCCTGTTTGCTGATCCTCACAGATCTGTGTTTCTTCCCTGCCTATGGCAGCTTCTGAGCTGGAGAAATGTAACTTTAATTTATTTTTTTATTTTATTTGCAAAAGGAGAGACTGAGAAGTCAGGTACTGAAGTGAGGCACATAGGAGCAGGACCAAACAGTAAAGCCTATAGGAATAAGAAGGCTCAGTGGTGCAGAGGTGGAGGTGCTCCTTCCCTTTTGAGGTGCATCCTACTGATGGTCTCATCCCACAGCCAGAGGTGGGAAGTGCCTTCCCCTTGGGGTAGGCAGGAGCAGAAGTGTTTGGGAGCTGCTCTTTGCAAAAGATATTGGGGAGAGGCTACATCTGGCAGGGTGAGAGACTCTGGTCTGAATAACCCCCAGGCTGAGCGGACAGGTGCAGGAAGCCAAGGCATGGATGAGGTTGCTTGTTCCGAGTGTGAATTTTCTCCCTCTCTCTGCTTGGGTCCTTCTCCCATGTCACTGAACTCTCTTGATCTGATTTTAGCTGGGACTGCTAAGGATCGAGTCCCACAAAAGTGTTCAAGGTTCAAAACAAACTTTTGGCTTGTGACTCCCAAATTCTTACCCACCTTTGCCTACTTGCCCCTTTTACTGACCGAAGCCAAAAGCAAGCTGGCTGCCAGCTGGGGTGGAGATGTGTGTTAGTAGTGTGCTATTCTGTCCCTTGCTCAGAGGGGTAGTTCAGAAAGGTATTAACCATTTTATGGTTACCCATTTTATTTTAACCATTTGGTCCTTTGCCTGTACTTCAAGACCTTGGTGATTTAGGGTCAGGGCAACCAGTTGGGTGGATTAGCGTAGCTCTACTGAAGTCAGCTGTGGATGGTGTAGTGCTGGGGTAACGCTTTCTGTGGGCTCACCCAGTAACCGTTCTTCTTTTGTTTATATGAATACATGCACATTTCATGTTTCATCTTTCCTCTGCTGTGTTACAGAGCTGCAGACAGCTGAGCGGCGTGATCAGTGGCACGAGATCTTGCACAACATCTCCTGTTTTAATAAGATGAGGTTCATTTGAGATTGCAGGCATTGCAATGCATTGGTTCAGACATGATCACTTCCACATTTCTTTTTCTTGGGGAAGAGCTGAGGTTTCTTTCCATTAGTCTGCATGCCTTTGGTTGAGGCTGCACTTTGTGGACAGCAGATGTTCTTCTCTGGCTTGAATGCCAAAAAGATTTAATAGAAGATCAAAGAAGTGATGCTTGTCCCAGACCCCAGAAGATAGACCCCATCTGCTCTGGACAGTTCCCATTGGGCCATGCTGGAGTGGAGGCAGCCAGTGTCCCCCATTCAACCCCTCTACCCTGGCATTCCCTGTGAGCACAAAATGCGGGGTTGGCCACAAACAAAGAAAAAAAAAGAGTACTGTGGCAAGCAAGGATGAGGACTCTTCCAGAATTTCTTTTTCATTGGCTTTTAAAATAAAATTGGTAGTTCATAATGTACAGTAAGAAGAAACATGTAGAAAAAAATATTAAACTCATAAATGGAAGCCTGAAGCTGCAAGGTCAGTTTTGGCATCCTGGGTCCAACAAATAGGGCAGGAGCAAAGCCACCCCTTCCCCGCACTCCTCCCAGCTTCAGAAGAACAAAACATCTGTGAAGAACGGTGTTGGCAGGAGTGTAGCTATGTGAAAATAGAGCACAAGAGAGATACGAGCAAGAAATCTGCTGAGAGCAACTCGTTATTCTCTAGATTTTGACAGATTGACTCCTTAATGTCCTCTCTGGGAATATCCTTTGGCATTGATCTCCATGGCTGTTTTTCAGATTTGCACTCCATGCAGAGAGATGGTCCAGCTACGGCACCCACATTTTCCCCAAAGCTCAGCATCGCCAGGGTCTGTGGCTTTCGCAGTGCCCCTCGTTAATTCCTGGACACCCATAAAAGCCCCCTGTTTATTTCTCTGACCACACATTTGTTTTTTACGACCTTGTGGTTTATGACCAGTCAGGATCAAAGCCAGCAACGCTGCTGGCGTTGCTGCTTTGCATTCATGTATATCTCAAAACATGGAGGGATCGTCTGCCAAGGGAACTAGAGGATTTCTATTGAGACAAGCTGGCTTGTAGGGTGTAACTGTGACCCACAGCAAAGAGCCTTGGAAACATTCAGGATCAGGGCGCAGAGTCTGCCAAGGGCTGTCCTCTTGTGCAAGAGAGACCTAATTTCACATGCGGTTCTGCAGCAGTTGAAAGCTCCCAGACTGGTGTGGAGCACTGGCTTGTTCATGTATGGTCTTGTCTCCTTTGTGGGATGCTGAAGAGGATGAGGAGGGAGAAGTTGTCACCACCTTGGCGAGGGAAGGAAAGGGATGCTCGGAGCCACTGCAGCTCTGCTTGTTGCAGAGGAAGTGGGAGGCAGCCCGGAAAGTGCTGGCTCCATGTTGGGACCTGAGGTGCCACCTCCCCAGCACTGCTACCACTGCCAAACAGAGTTGAGGGAAGGACCTTTCTTCTGCATTGGCTTGTATTTCAGAGTGACATTTCCCAGCAGCAAGAGACGGGGAGGAAGGAAATCTTATTTGCTTATAAAAGGATTCCCTGCCTGTATCCCGCGTGTGGCATGTGACTGGGATGATAAGGGGAGCGGGGGTGGAAATCCTATAAACCATATCCCAGGGTGGGAAGCTCTCACTTTCTGCTTTTCCCCTCTGCCTTTGATATCGCTGACACACTGACAGGTCCCTGGAGCTGCTCTGAAGAGAAATGCAAGGAGAAGAAAGCACTCCAATCACATTGACGCAACTCCATTCCTTCAGCAAGCTATATATAATTTTATTTTATAGTCATTTGAACAGCGGAGAGTTTGGCAATAGTGACAGCCTCGGAAGTGTGCACTCTGCACTTGTGTGTGTGCTTTGATCCCTCCAGCTTGGCTCTACCACTCAATGTCTTGGAATACCCGCCATCATGCTATTTTCAAACAAAGCAGCAAATTGAAATACTTCTCCCATGGGCATTGTGTCTTGACACCCTCAACCTGGCAGCACAGGGGGACGTGACCCAAACTGGAGGGGTTATTACCAAGCACTGAGCTGCAAAGAACTGCTGATACCTTTCAGCCAACAGCCAGCAAATCAGCACCGGCAAAGCTTCATTAAGCTGTTGGGGTGACCTGCACTTCTTTCCCATCATTGCTGTTTATTTCAATTTATTTTTTTTCTTTAATACTTTTCTCAGCAAAAAATTACTGAGGCCAGACCTTCAGCTTGGCATGACCTTATTGGCACAAACAGTACTCAGCAGATTTACGTTTGCTGAGGACTGTGCCTGGACCAACAAAGACTGGAGTATTTCAGATGGGTTTCCATCACTAAAATAGTCCAGATCATTCCTAAAGCTGCTAAAGTGTGTTGTCCTGGGGTTCATTTTCAATAGACAGTTGTTTTTTATATGGCAACATATTCCCTAATAGCATTACATTTCTGTTATTTACCTAATACTTTCATCTTCTATTTCCAAGAACGTATTTGACTGACTATGCTGTAAGTCATCACTGCTTCCTCCGTGATGCTGGAGAATAAATAAAGCTTCTGATGGGATTTTTTAAAAGATATGGCAGTGGGTCTAGCTCTCCCACTGAAATCAGTGAAACATTGGCTTCTGACTGATGAGAAAAGGACCAACGAAATGGGGAATGCTTCTGGAAAGGACACCCTCCTTCTCACTAAGTCAACCCATGCCTGTTACTTGCTAATTTATCCATGCACATAGTTGGATGAGTTGGACAACCAGTTGAGCAGCTGGTACTCAGCCAATAAGCCCAGTTGTATCTCTCAACGCAAAACAGAGGTAACTCCCTCTGCTCGTGGAGACAGGAACTCGATCCTCAGAAGCCTGAATTGGGGTGCTGTGAGGGACGAGGACCTCAACCCCATGTGCCTCACTGCCAGGGCTTACAGGGAAACAAAACAGAAGAAGGAAGCGGGAACTAGCTTTGCTGGTGCCCCAACAAAGCTCAGCAAGATGGGAAAGGACATTGCAGAGTGACAGCCCGGGGCAGCCGAGGTGGCTGTTTGCAAGGCTGGACTGCTGCGCTGGTTCTTTGCCGAAACAACCGAGCTGTCTTAATAGATTCCCTGTGTAAAAAAATATATCTATAAATTGTGCCTTAGTAAGAACAATGCAGCTGCTAACAGGGCTGGATGTGGCCAAACGAAATGCTCTAACACTCTCTAATCCGATACCAAGCCGTGACGACTTTCTTTGCAAAGAGTGACTCTACTTGAACATGTGCGCGCGTGCGTGCATACATACATGTACACGTACACATACCTATAGCTTTATAATCCTGCTGCCAAAGGGGGAAGACCCGGGTTGCGGGTGGGCAGGGGGGACCCCCCCCTGCTGCTAGACGATCATGAACTGGCAGACGTAGGGCAGCTGGTCTTTGCACCTCTTGTCGAACCACTTGCCGACGGCGGCTCCCGACAAGGCTGCGCAGTTTTCCAGCTTGCCGCCGTCGGGCTGGGTGGTGATTTCAGTCTCCCAGTTTTTATAGCGGACGGGGCCACCTGTCATGTCGACCCACTTGCCCTCCGCCGCCATGTCGTTGAGGCCCAGCCAGATCTCCGCCTCGGAGCCAATGCTCTTGCGCATGTAGTCGTAGAGGGCATCGTTCTCCTCCCCGCTCTGGGGGGTGCTGAGCGTGCCGCCCTGCGAGATGCAGTTTTCGCTGGCCTCATGGTACGTCTTGGTCTCCAAAAATGCAAGAAAGCATTTTAGGTGAATTTTGGTGCCTTTCAGGCAAACTGAGAGGTTACCACATGAACAGAAGAAAAAGACAGAAAGGGAATTGGTTTTAAAAATAGCGCCCAGGAAGAGGCAGCAGCAGCAAATGCAGCGGCCAAACTACAAACTTCATTTCTTAGGCTGCACAGTGGCTCTCGGCCTCACGGGAGTCCCAGGGGCCCTCTCCCTCCTACGCAGGGCACGGTTGCGGGGACATGCCCTCCCTGTCTGCAGACTGTCAGGGAAAAATGGACCTCAGGGTGCCCCTGTCACCCTCACGGTCTCTGCCGCTGCTGGAGCAGAGGCACAGCGTGGTCCTCCTGCCCCTTCCCCTGGCCTTGCTCTTCCCCAGCTGCTGCTACGCTTTCTCTGATGAGTTTGTTGGAGGTAAGGTTTGTGATGGGCACTGCCGGCTGTTGGAGTGTTTTGAAAAAAGTCTGCAATTTCAATTCAATCATCTTAATTATGCAAGCATGAGAAAAATGTCCTTTTTAATAGGCTTTGATCAGAAGTGTTGTGCTTGCATAGCTTGAGGTCTTCAGAGGAAATTTCTACTTGCCTCTGATTTTATTGTTAAGAATAGCAATTTTATTTTTTTTTTAAGCTCTAAACCCTGAGAGTGCAGGGTACTGTAGCCAAACAATAACTAATCAGAGCCACGCATTAATATCCAAAGCAATGAATGTGAGCTTGGAACTAAAGCCTTGATTTTGCTTGTGTTCCTTTTCTTTTAAGGAGAAAATTCTCCTTAACTTGCATTTTCATCTCATTTCTGTTTCTTGTTCTGCAAATCCCTCTCCTATAGATGTTGGTGGAGTTTGCACAGAGTAACTGTGGAGCATGGCTGGAAGATGGACATTTTAGGACTGTCTTCTGTATGTGTTCAATGAAGCATGGTGGGACTGACCTCCATGAGGTTCCCTGGGCAATACCATGGTATGTATAAGAGACCATGTCACCATTTCACTGGCGTTCAGACAAAAGAGTAAGCTACATTTGACTGAAGTACAGAATAATCCATTACCCATCTCTCGGATTCATAAAGGAAAATGAACATCTGGCTTAGTGTCACAGAAATATCCACAGCTTTACAAATGGGAAGCTCTAGCACATAAAGAGGGGGACCATACGCTGCACAACTCATGTCATTAACTGCTTGAGGAGCTTCATCTGCCTGGAGGACTTGCAGCGAGCCCACACTTTGCTTTGATTCCTCAGCCTCTCTCCCTGTGATGGACTCCTTGTCGCAGGGTGCTTGGGCATCTTTTGTTAAAGCATGTGGAGCAATTATAGCCACTTTACAAGCAGCTCCTCTCTTGAAGCAAAAGCCATGCCCTCTTTAGTGAGTCCTTTACCTGTCTGGAGTGCTTGCTTTTCCTTCAGTAGAGCAACCTCCTGAGAGATGTTGTCAATCATGGCCTTCAGGTCTTCAATCATTTTGAGGCTCACACCATCTGCTGGAGAAACCAAGGGAGGAGCATAAACATTGGCTGCATCCCCTGGGGAGGCAGCTGAAGCTGTTCCTATCATCAAAACTTCCCGTTTCTCTGCTCTCAGAGAAAGACAAACAAAAAGAAGCTACAAAGTCAATGCCTACCCCCTTGCACATCCATCAGAGTGAGCGTTCACTTGCTAGCCTGGTTCCACCAGCAACCCAGTTTTCCCAGTTTGGGTTTTGGGGCTTTGCACCCCGTGGGGCTTTGTGGGGCAGCGGTCTTCCCTTGGGCTGCTGCTGCAGTGCTGGGGGTTGCATGTACAAGCATCGCAAGGTGCAGGCTCATTTCTGGAACCCCTATGTAGGGCGCTTGCCTGGGGCAGTGCTGCACAGGGGTCAAGCTCCTGAAATGCAGGAGGGCACCATACAATGCTGCCCTTCGTGAGCAGGAGTCCTGCTGCACATGAGCGTTTTGTGGCTTAAAGCTGCTGCTGAATAGGCTTTATTGTTTTTTTTTAAACTCCTCAAAAACATGCTCTCTCTTCACAGCACACCCTCCTGGCTTTCCTTAAACACCCTAACACACGATTTTCTCTGTATGCACTCCTTGCTGTGCCCCCACGTTAGTCTACTGTCATGGGTGCATTGACAGGAAAGCGCTTTGCTCGCCAGGCTGACGCTCAGGAAGGGGCTGGAAGGGCTGCAGTACCTCCACAAGATCTGCCCCTGCAGATCAGCCACCCTATCCCTCAGCCCACCAACCCTCAGGCCATCACACCTGCTTCTGCCTTACCTCCGCCTTCAGCATCCCTGGTGCAGGTACCCAAAAACTGACCAAAGCTGCTCTCCTGCTATGAGAAGATGCCTCCTTGGCTGGGGAGTTGTTTGCAGCCTGCTACTAAAGCCTGCATCTTGATAGGTGTGTTGCCTCTGCAACAGCTCCAATCAACTATTAATCAGTACTTGGATTTCTCCTGCCCAGGAGCAAAAGGACTGTTGTTCCTTGGAGGTGGTGGGAGATTGGACAGCGAGGTGTTTGTATTCATTACACTATCTCTGCTGCTCCTGTTGCTTTACCTCGCCTGGTGTAAGCATCTGGTAGTCCTCATGGCGTGAAAGGAAAGGGGGCAAATCACCCACAAACGCAGTAGGACAGGCTTCCTTGAGGGTCAAGGGGATAGGGAGCCGAAGCACCGAACCAGGTAAGTGGGGAAGCAGCGTGGATGTGGAGGAAACCCACCAGCCCAAAGATTACACGGTGCCATAAATATGAAAAGCCAGATGCATCAGGAGGAGGGCATTAAGTTGCTTTACTCATGGCTCAATTAACTTTAATGGGCTTACTGAGGCACTAGTTATTATTTTGGTGCCTTTGATAAAAATGCTTTGTGGGAAACAGCTAATTAATGCCTTTTTTTTCATGCAAGCCTTTCTTGCAGCAGAACAAATGTCCCTTAGGTTTAAATAACATCCAAGGGCCATGGCAGGACATTGCCAATGAGTCTTGCTGGGGCAGCTCCTTACATTGTTCCAGCTGGGTTTGCTGGTGGGTTCCCATCTAGAGGGTCCCTGTCACCCAAGGTAGACACATCTCCTTCATAACTATCTAAGCACCCTGTCCCTTTTCACCCCCTCATTTCCAAACCTGGGCCACAAGATGTTCCTGCAACAGCGTGTTCACCAGGATGTCACAGGGAGAACCGGGAGTCATTAATTTGCACTTCAGCTACAAAGCGAGTACTGCGGTTACATCAACAAACGTTGAGTTTTCTATTCTATTGCCAGAGGTTTTTGTCTCTGCGCTATTATTTCCTCAAGGCTCATCTCCTTGATCAAGCCCGTGATCAAGGCTATTACAGCTTGGGTTTGCTGCAGCTGAAGCCAGTGTGGGGGCTTCCAATGCTGCCCATGGGAGCTGGAGCAGGTCCTTGTGCGGCTCACCGTGAGCAGCAAACAGGATTAAGCACAGGCAGAGATGAAAAGGAGACTCACAGAAGGATGTGGGTCACAATAGTCTGTTGGTTTGAAAGCCCAGCCAGTAATGTATTTGATGCTGCAAATGGGAGCTCTTGCCCATTTTTCTTTGTTCTAATTATATGCTGAATAACAACCAAATCCCTCTCTACTTCATTCTTTAACTATCCCTCTGTGAAATTTGGATCTATATCTGGGGTGCTTAGCTTTGGCTGGGCAGGCATCATCCAGCTTGTTCCTATCTGAACAGGTTTTTGTTGCCTGGCAGGACGAGCATCGCCCTGGTTTGCAACGTCTGTCATCAAACCACCCTGGCCATTGGTGTTTCTTCTGACACCAGGCATTTCCCTTAATGTCCCAGCTAGAAAAGTCGGGTCCCATATTGCAGTCTGTCCCTGGATCAGAGGAGGGGACTGAACACGCATGGTGGGTTTGTATCAGTGTAAATGTTCACAGGCATTTTCTGGGAAGAGCACCCACCCTCCAGGATTACATGGGAATTTTGGGGCAGCTTCAGGAGTGGCACCCACATCAGCCCCTACCTGCTGATTTAAGTATCCAGACTCCAACGGCTGGCTCCAGCTACCTTAAAAATACACTTGAGAGCTACGCAAAGATGCTCCCTCCTGTGCCCCCAGCACCCAGGCACGGCTGTGACCAAGGGGAGCCCCCCAAGGGCCATCAGGTCCCCAGCCTGGACCCCTGAGCCGGGGGGTGCCATCGTCCCCTGGGCAGTGGTGCCATTGCCCGCCACGGCTCCCACCTCTCCCGGGCACCCTTCTGGGTGAGATTCCTGCGGCCGCCGGAGAAGGGCAAATCCCACCTGCCCCACAAGACATCAGGGTTCGGGGAGAGTTTGCTGAACCGCTGTGTCTGGGAGAATCACTGGGGAGCAATTTGAGGGGGAAAAAACCCAACAGCATGCAAAGCAAATGTGCTATCTCAGCATTTTCTAAATGCTATGGTTTGGCTTTTTCATGTTGAAAGAGGACCATTTTTGTTCTGAAGCAGATCCAAATGTAAGCAATAATTACAAAAAAGAAGAAGAAAAAACAAAACTAAAAAAAAACAGATAAAAGGGAAAAAAAAAAGAGAAAAAGCTTGGCTTGACTCATCATTTTCTTTTCTAACATTTGTGGTTTGGCTGTGCAGATTAAAAAAAAACCATCCAGCCAAACACCCCAACCCTCCAGTGGCTTCACCCTGCCTGACCCTCCCCGGCAAAGGGCAGGGGGTGAGCCGGGATGGCGGGGCGCTGGGGGCCTGGGATGGGGAGGGGATGGGATGGGATGGGATGGGATGGGATGGGGCCGGCCATCCTGCCCTGGCCCCTGCGGTGGGTGGGCAGGCAGGCTTGGACGTGGCGAGGGGCTGGGGGCAAAGAGGAACCTCACGGGAGATTTTTAGCACTTTCCTCCCTCTTTCCCCACCCCTGGTGTTGGTAAAAATCAGGAAAAAGTTAACCAAGAAATGCTGGAAGTTTCCAGTAAAGGCAGGGCAGTTGACCCACTGTGGGGCTGGATGTGGCCAGCCAAAAAACACCAAATTTGGTTTTGTTTTTTTTTCTTTTCCCCAAAGAAAACTTGACCTCTCCTTTGAAAAGAAACCCTGAAGCTGTTGGGAAAAATTGCCACCAGCTGTTTCAGATGGCTTGATTTTCAGAAAAAATATGTTGCCCTCTCCTGTCTGAAAAATGTGGTTAAATCAGAGCCCAATTTTCCTGTCAAAAAGGTGATTTTTCTCTCACCACCTGACTTTTCTCCCACCACCTGATTTTTCTCTCACCTGCTTGTCACCAATGGGTTACAAACAGCAGTTCCAGTGACACGGAGAGAAAAATAAGATTTCTCTAAGAAACTCATTTCTCTCTCCTAGTACATCCAGTAAATGCAAGGCACATGTGTACCCTCTACCAGCCTGAGGAGGTATTTTTGTTCTAGAAAACAACCACAGACACAGAACAAGCAGCTATGCAGTGATTTCATAGAAGGATCTAATGGGAAAAAAAGGAAAAATTTCTCAAGATTGGGATCAGACCAAAATAGCCACCGGGCAAGCATAGAGAGCAGCCTGGCCAAGCAAATTCCTGGGATGCTTCTTCCTCGCTCCCCGCTTCGTTCCAAGCAGCCAAGCACCCGCCAGAAGCGGTCCAAGCCCACGCGACAGCAGTCGGACACATCAGGCAGGCTCACACACCGCTGGGCTGCAACGCAAGCCGCTTCCTTACCTGCCTTCTCCGATAATTAATGTGCATCAAGTCAGCGGGAGAAAGGATGGGACAGTAGCAAAAAAAAGAGAAGAAATGGGAAAAAAAAAAAAAAAAAACCCACTGAGGAAAAAATACCTTAGGCATCCTTTTGTGTGCATTGCCCTCTTGTATGCCTGAGCAGTTGGAGCTCGTGTACGGCTTGACATACACCCGGGGCAAGTGTTTTAAAATGAAGATCCATGTTGATATTTAATGGATTATATATTATCTGCCTACTCTTGTCTCCAAATCTACAACAGCAGTAAGTCATCTCCATTTTCTGATTCTGAAAAATGAATGAGGAGTGGTAGGGGTCATAGAAACAGAAATTTTAGTAGAGGAAAAGTTTGGGGCAAACCTTAGCGATAACATGGAAAAATATGTTGCCCTCTGAAGTTCAGACCAAGCTGTCCCATCAGATCTAATCAAGGTAGGAATCCATCAAAACCATTTCAGTTTCCTCACTATTTTACAGAAGGGCTATGCAATCATTCCCACAAGGAGGGAAAAAATAGACTTTACTAGGTTTTTAGATGCTTTTAAAAAAGTTGCATTAAAGCACCGTTAAAAGCCCAAATGACCAGGGTGATTGCATCCCCCCGCAAGCCCTGCCAGGTTTCCTCGCCACCGCTCCTTACCTTTCTTGGAAGGCACCGGCTTTTGCCGGGCTTTGGCGTTTTGCTGGCCGGAGACCTGGGCGAGGGAGAGGAGGCAGAGGAGCAGGCAGGCTCCCCGGAGCGCCATGCCGCTGCCGTCCGACGCCGAGCGGAGGTGGAGCAGCTCCGCTCTGCCCTCAGACAGCCGCCTTAACACCGGCTTCAATCAGAAATGGCTGTCCCAGAAAGCCGCCCGCTGAGCCCCGGCCAGAGGCAGCCTCCTGGCCCTGGGGGGGGGCTCAGGCTGCTCCAGCCAAGGCTGAAAACATCCCAGCGGGTTTGCATTTCTTAGCAGGCTGCTTGTTTTTGTTAAAAAAAAAAAAAAAAAAGAAGGGAATGAATCTGCTGAAAGTCTGCTAAACTAAACATGAGGAAAGGCTGTGCACTGATTTCCTATGGATTTTAGCAAAATGCCATGGGTTTGATCTCATGTGTCAGCGATGGCAACGATGATGTGAGGTGTGAAACTCAGTTTGGGTGGCCGAGGGAATAGAGGGGGGCCAGCCTGCCCGGGCGGCCCCTCTGTGGGACTGCCCGTGGGGGACGCTGCCAGCACCGGCAGCGGTGGAGGGAGCATGCGGGGGGGCCTGAGCACCCCGGACCCCGCCAGGGCACGATGCAAGGCCCTGCATGGAGATTTCTGGTTTGTCCCCACTACAAGGGGCTGCTGCAATCCCCCAGCCCAAGTGCAGCCACAGAGGGGGCAGAGGGCTTTTTTTTTTCTAGAGTAGTCCTTGCTCAAAGTGGAGGACAGCTCTTATACCTCAAAAAACCAGCTCCACCGCGGCCTCAGCAGGGTCATCCTGCCGTCATCGCTTCTCCACAACAGATGAGACTGGCGCCTCGTGCCACCTCTTCCCAGCTCTGCATGGGGTCCCCTCTGGAGGGTGACCCTCCCTGTGGGGATGGCAGGCAGAGCCAGCCCATGAGAGCCAGCTGCTTTCTCCCCTCTGCCTTGGCGGTCATTTCTTGTTTGCCCTTAGACAGTCACAATCTGAGTGCAGCTTCCAGCACAATATGTTTGGACCTCTATTTTTGGGACCCCCCCCCCCTCCAAAAGTGGGGTGCTGTGCACAGCAGCCCTCTGGTGTGTGCGGCTGTGGCTTTGCTCTCGCCCAGCTCCCAACTTTACATTGCAAGAAAAGGCTTCAGTCTGTGCCTATGCAGGGTGGCTTGGTGGCACCCCCCTCAGCTGTGGGACCTGCCTGGGGCTGGGGGGCAGCAGGGGCTGACCTGGCATTTGCCCCGCCTTTTCCTTGCACTGATGGCTGGGGGCAGAGGGTGGCTCCCAGCCCTGGGCTCAAATTGCTGGTTCTGGGGCAGTTTCAGCGTAAATCACTCTCCTCATGGTGAGTGCCATCCTTGGGGATGAGGACAGCTGCATCAGCCATAGCGTCCCCTACCATTATGGCAATTTCGCAAGGACAGGGGTGCTCAGTGCCGTGGGGCTGCCTGGCAGCAGCATCGCACCGAGACCTTGGAGGCACCTGGGTGGCACCATCCAGGGGAGCGAGACTCCTTTGGTGGCAAACACATCCCCACCACCAGACCACGCAGTGGCTTCACATGCTTTTCATTTTCCAAAACCACTGTTGGTTCCATAGGATAGGAAACCAAACAACAGCTCCAGAGGTTTTAGCCAAACTGGAGGGCTGTTTATCATTGTGCTCTTTAACCCTTTCCATTACCCTTGCTGGGAGCTGGAGGTGTTTTGGCTCTGCCTCACCCCAGCGGGCAGTGGGAAGGGGAGATCTCAGCCTCTACACCTTTGTCCCAAAAGTGATCTGAAAAGGGACTGTGTTTCGGCAGGCCTGGGCAAAAGCATGGATGAAGAAAGCCGGGAAGATGTTCGACCTGCTACTGCAGACATCCCATTAAGAGGAAGGCTGCTCCATCTCCCTACCAAGTGCATTGCATCTGCCTGGTACTGGACTGCTTCCCTTCCTCCTCTGGCAGTACTCACACACTTGAGAGTCAAAAAGTACAGGTGCTCTTTGCACTTAAGACACCTGGCACGCGCCGGGTTTGATAATCCAAAGTATCTTGTGGCCAGGTCTGCCAAAGCACTGAGATGCTTCATGAGGCACAGCAGCTCTGAAAACTGGTTGATGCTTCACTTCCACCACCATGGAGTCAGGCTGAGTACGTGGGGGGGCTTCCCTGGGGCCACCTGAGTCATTAGGCAACCAAAAATACGTAGAAACTTGGGTCTTCACTCAGTTTTGGGAATATTCAGGCTTCTAAATACCCCAGAGCTGTAACAGACAACCATGATGAGCTGGACTTGGGATGGGGGGAACACGTGCCACAAAGCCACTTTCCCCAAGTCCCCCTTGCAGGGTCCCAGCCTGACTTCAGCACAGCCCAGCTGCTCCAAGAGCAGTCCTGCAGCCAGTCCAAGACCACTGCCTCATTTTTTGGCTGCTGGGGTTGTTGAGCGGCTGCAGCACAAGCAGGTGAGTGTGTCCTGCAGGAGGAACAGGAACCTTGAGCAAATGGAGGAAATTTGTGTAGAGAGAGGAGAGGACGGACAGGCATTTTGAAGAGCAAAGTGCTCCAGGTATCAGCCATTAACCTTAAATCTTTTCTGAAAAATTAAGGCAAGATGCCACCCAGCACAATGTGAACCACTGGAGTTGCAGGAACATAAAAGGTCTGAGAGAAACAGGGGTGTGGCTGGAAAAAGAGCTGCCGCTGATTTAGTTTGGCCATAACCATGCTACCCTGCCTCGCGCTTTGGCTGAATAAGGAAAACCCTGCCCTTATACGCTACCTGAATAGAGCTCCTCTGCAGCCCAAACTTTTGAAGCCAGGGAAGAATGGGTTTGATTTTCACTCCCCTTTACCACACACAGAGGCCCACTCTGATTTAAGCCAGAGAATATATATTTTTGGGATTTACCGTTCTCCTGCCTGGACTATCCCAAAATCGGATGGAGCTCAAGAGATGCCAGACACCTACATACACATATATGTTCCCTTCTCTTGACAATTGAGTAGTAATTACCTATCCAAAGCACTTCTGGTAACTCAGCACCTCCCAGTTTTCCTTGGCTCTAGATTTGCTCGCCTGCCTTTGCTTTGATTTATGTCCTGCCACACTGGGGAAAAAACCAAAATGCTCCCTTTCCTGCTGCGCATGAAACAGATGGCTCTGATGCGGAGTCTGATGGCGATCCCTAACCGCAGGTTTCTAGGTGGCTGGGACCTGCCGGAGCGTTGCATTTCTCCGATTCCCCAGCTGAAATGAGAAGGGCAAGGTGGCTTTTGGTTAGCCCCTCTCTGAGCATGAAGGTCCCCATGCTGAAGGTCTGCAACCAAGGGGGCCTCTCCCAACAGCAGCCAGCAGATCCTGTGCTGGATGTCACCATAATTTTTCTTGGAAAAAGAGAAAAATGAAAAGAAGTAGACTTCAAGAGCCACCTAAAAGCTGGAGGGTCCTTGCCCGTACCGAGCCCACCCCCTGCCTGGGCTCCTGCTGAAGCCTGAGGCTGCGGTTCCAGTTAAATAACGGGGCTATCAATGGTCCTTTGTAAGTTGGCTCTTTGGGCAGATGTGCTTTTGAGATCCCAATGATTCATGCTTCTTATGTAAGGGAGGCGTGGGAGGTAGGTAGAGGTAATCCTTTTTATTAGATTAACTAACAGAACTGGAAGACGGCGGTGAGGTTTTGGCCACATGAACCCTTCCCCTTCAGGGCTGAAAGGGAAGCAGCAAACGCCAGAGCTGAGGAACAACTGCAGGGAGGCTTGTTCGGCACGCATAGCCCATCGGAGAGCAAGGGAGCAGGCACCAGGGGAAAGGAGCGACAGCCGATTCTTGGAAGGATTAATGAGAAGGAGAAAGGCTATAATTATGCCAGGAAACCAGGTTTTTGTCCACAATTTTTTAAATCTGTACAATTACGGATCTTACTTCCCAGTAAAAGCACTTTACTCCCTGGTTGCAAGCCCAGTCTCCTGATCAGACAGACAGTAGCTCCTGTTAGCTCTAAGGAAACTGGTTTGAGATGAAAAAAAGAGGGCAGAGGAATGTATGCTTATGGAAACTGTCCCAGGGCTGCAGGGAAGCAGTCAGAAAAGTTTATGTGGCTTTGGGAAACCCAGTAAGTAGGCTGCGATGCTGAATTTGGAAGGCCTTCACTTAGCAAAACAGTGGCTGGAATAAGCCCATGAAAGGAAGCTGGATGCTCCTGGCAATGATGCAGACCTGTGATTTCGTGCCCAGCTAGGCAAGGAAATGGGCAGCAAGATCAGAGGCTATTTTGATTCAGCTCCTAGGAAATGAGCAAGTATTGCCAAGCTAAGAAACAAGGCAGCGCCGCCACACAATGGCTGGAAAGTGGAAAGGTGGACTAGATAACAGTATTCACACAGTTATTATCAAGATAGGCAATTACCAGCCCTGGCTTTTCAAGGCAGACCTCCACAACGCCAAACGATTCTTCCTCTTTGCCTGCAGCCCCCCCCCTTCTCCGGGAAGGCTCCTACCTCCCCCGCTGGCACTGACAGCAGAAATGCAAAAAGAAGACCCAAAAGCGTCTTTACGCGTGGGGCCGTGCAGCTTGGTGGCTTGACCCACAGCTGGGGCAGCAGGCAGGGTTTCATACCTCTGCTGCCTTCACCAAATTCACTCTGCAGGGGGAGGATTCACATCTCAGCGGCACCGCAGTAACCTCGAAGAGGAACAGGAGAGAAACAGTGGTGGACAGTAAAAAAACACGCTGCGAGGAAGCGGGGCTAACAGAAGAAAATCTCTGATATTAATTAGCCACTGCCCAAACTCGTGCTGGCATTGTTCCTGATTTCCACCAGCATAAATAACATCAGAACAGGTTAAAATGGAAAGAGCTGAATCTATGGATCATTGTTTTTGAGACCAATTGAGAAGAAATGCGATAATAGTTCAGGAAAGGGCGGTTTTCATAAGGACAATGATGAGGAAACCCAAGGAGTCAGCACTTTGCCAAAATGTTATCCCCAGCACCAACTTTAGGAAATTGGCTCTGAGCCTAAGGAGGGAGCCTTCCCATCCCAACCCATGGCAAGCATGGCTCACATCCCTACCCCACGTTCACCGAGGGTCACAGGACAGCAGGATCTGTGCTAAAGGAGATCCTTGGGCCTTAAACTGGACCCAAATGTGGAGAACTTGAGTTCAAGTGCTATCAGCTGCTCAAAATCCTCCTCTTTCCAAAAGGAGCTGCACCAAAGGACTCACCCTCCCTCCTGCTTGGAGCATGCAGGGGTAAATCTGGCTGTCTTCACTGCTTTGCTTTTCTGCCCGTCATCCATGTCCCGAAGTCCAACCAGCCAAAGGAAAATTGTAGTCGAGTGTCTAACACCAGAACTCTGGAGAAATGCCTAATTGTGTAGGATTGCTGAGCAGGATGCACAAAACCGACTGTCTCGGCATCAGCTCAAGTGAAAGCACTGTCAAAATTGAAGTCAGCGTTTTAGGACTGGCAGGCAGCCACCCGTTCTGCCAGCTTATGATCTGGTTGCATGTCGTTCTCACCTTTCAGTGATTGGTTTGCTTTCATATGGCTGTGGATGCTGAATTAGGGATTGTAAGAGAATTTCAGCATCAGTCTTATGAACTCCTTCATTTTTTCAATTTAGAGAAAAGGTTGTGCGGTCAGGCAGCAGGAAGCAAGCAATCCATGCCCTTCCTTGTGTCGTGGTTTAGCCCCAGGCAGCAACTCAGCACCATGCAGCCACTCGCTCACTCCCCCTACCCTGATGTGATTGGGGAGAGAATCGGAGGAGTGAGAGTGAGAAACACTCCTGGGTTGAGATAAGAACAGTTTAATAATTGAAATAAAATAAAGTAAAATAATAATAATAATAATAACAATATAATAATGATAATAACAATAATAATATACAAAGCAAGTGATGCACAATGCAATTGCTCACCACCCGACGACCGATACCCAGACAGTTCCCGAGCAGCGATCGCTGCTCCCCGGCCAACCCCCCCCAGTTTCTATACTGAGCATGACGTCATATGGTATGGAATAGCCCTTTGGTCAGTTTGGATCAACTATTCTGGCTGTGCCACCTCCCAGTTTCTTGTGCACCTGGCAGAGCATGGGAAGCTGAAAAGTCCTTGACTAGCACAAGCAGTACTTAGCAACAACTAAAAAACATAAGCGTGTTATCAACATTCTTCTCCTCCTAAATCCAAAACACAGCACTATGCCTGCTATTAGGAAGAAAATTAACTCTATCCCAGCCGAAACCAGGACAACTTGAAAAGCCTCATCAGATTAAAGCTGGTCTCTCTCTCGGGGGGAAGGAAAGAAGTAGGACTTAAATCATGACTTTTCAACCCATAGGTTTCCAACCCTGGAAATACCAAAACTTACCGTTTGCCAAAACACATCAAAAACACGTGGTGAGAGAGCTCCTGCGGAAGGGAGGGCCTGCAGGCTGGTGGCTCCAACTACCTCCAACGCACAGGCACAACTGGCTCGGCTGCGGTCCCTGCCATGCCAGCTGGGTGGAAGAGGGCCTCTATACGTTGGAAGGCGGCTGAGATTTCATTTCCTTTTTCCCCTCCAAAGGTATTAGCTAAGGGGCTGCAGTAACTATGATTTTCTCGGTCTAAATCAGGCAGATCAATTCTGACCTACAAATGGCGTGAGGTGAAAACTCAGGGGTGCCTGTGCTGCTGATCCCACCCTAATCTTGAGAACAGGATAGCAACAGAGATGTTCACAGAGCTCAAAAGATAACCACGGCCTTTTTAAAAAGTATTCCAGTTGATGAAATTGAAGTTGAAACCATCACCAGGCAGTCATTAACAGCAGCACGTCTGAGATTCTAACGTTGTTTTGCAGGAAGAGCAAAAAGGTCTTTGTTACTGGATAGCTAGAAATGCAGCCGATCCAAGGAAAATTAGGGCATCGCCATCTCTCTGTGGGGAAATGGGTACCAAAGTGCCCTGCTGTGGCCAAGCACTATGACTGGGCGTCCGGGGCTTTACCAAAGGAAAAGGAGCGAGGGACCAGGCATTTTAAAGTGCCAGCCTGAAACCAGCCGCTGGCAGCTGCCTCCCTGACAGGAGGGAGCAGGCAGGTGACAGCTGCCTCTGCGAGGCACAGCTACCAGGAGCACCCATGTTTTGCCTTAGACGGAACAGGTGCCTCGCATCGGCGGGGAGCGCAAACAGGCAGGAGCGTACTAGGAGACGAGGGGCTGGGGAGGAGGGAGGAACAACAGCACGGAGGCTGACGGCGGAAGAGCTTCAGTCCCAGCCGCGGGCCTGCTCCTGCGCCTTGCTTAAGAGCGTTAAAGGAAAGGAGGGAACAAGGCTCTGGGGGTAAGGACTGGAGCGCTCTCCTCTCAGGTCTTACCGAGTCACGCTGACTTCTTCCCCTTGCTCTAGGGCTCCATGGCTGCTTGCTACTGCCAAAGTAAACCAGTGCCAGAGCAGGGCTGGAGAGCATCCCTCTGCTGAGGAGGGCCGTGGCATCTGCTGAAGTTTAAAAGAAAAGTTGGAGACAGTCCTAGGAGGAGGTGGTAAATCCCAGTTAATTCCTTTTTACAGAGAAAATGCAGAAACTCCGTGGGATATTATCTATGTCAAATCAAGGTGCTGAGTCCCTCAAAGAGAGACTTGTGCACTCCAGTCTCACGGGAGCCACGAGCGAGCTCTGGCTCCCACTAACTTGTCTTTACAACAGGCTGTGCTGAAGCAAGTTTGCCCCTCTCCTCCCCAACTGCCTCAACTCCTGCCCCCCGGGCAGAACAAGCTCCCCTCTCCTCCCCAAACTACACAATTACAACGTTGAACCATTACTGTAGCTGCAAAACATTGGCTGATGGGATTCCTGGGCTTGGTAAATCCGCTGTGCATCACCCTGAGCTTAAACACAGATCTGGAGGAACACGAGAAGCAAACCAGCCAAGTCCACTGACCTATACAGCCTTGCCCTCTCCCACTTCAAGGGACTGTCCCTGTCAAGCGTACCTTTAGGCGGGGATACATGGCGGGGGGAGGAAAGGTAAATTGCAGCTGGGTGCATTTTATGCAACACAAGTAGAAGCCTAGCAGGAGTTGCTAGACTCCTCATCTCTAGTACACAGCTTTCAGCCTCTCGACACTCCCAGCAGAAGCAATTAATTTCTGGGACAAACAGAGAGCTATCCCGCTCCGCAGATGTTTCCTCTTAGGTCTACTGGACTCGAGTCAATGAAAACGTGGCAATATCTGCACAGCAACACATGGAACTTTCCACCAGCCCAGATGGGAACAGGAGCAGTCTCAGTTGAAGCCTCTATTAAAAATCTAACTGCTATTTTTGTTTGGGATGGAAGGGAGGGGTTAAAGAGAGCTAAGAAAATAGAAATGGGCAGCACAGCCCTTAGCATGCCTGAGAACCACAGTCTCAAAGATTTCTTGGCAGATGTTGTATCAACTGGGAGAGCTGTAGGCCCTTTTACCCTTGTCAGAGCTTTGTTTATCCATTTGGGATATGAATTGGTAGCAGCAAACCTCCAGGGGCAGCTGAGACCAACTAGCAGCTGTGCAATGCTTTTTGGCCAGGCTCATTATTTGTATCTCAGCGGTAGAAGCAGCCCCAGTCTGAACTGGGGCCACACTCCACCCCGCTGCTTTTCAATGCCAACAGATGGAAGGTAGCGAGCGTGGAAGGAACAGGACCCCTTGAAGACCCCCAATTCATTCTGTGCCTGCTTACACACAGCTACAGAAGCCCTGAGGGGAGGACATGCACGGTTAGAGAAGGCACTGCAGAAACTTGCACCATGTTAATTTACACTTACACACTCAGGAAGTGCTTGGTACCAAATATTTTGTGACTGGGGTAGCCATTTTTGTATACACAGCTGCTCCACAGGTTTCCCTGGGCTAGCAGCAGACACAGATGCCCAGGTAGCAAGAGTTTGCTTTTTAGGTATCTTAGGCATATAGCCTATATCTCAGATGGGCTTTGACCTCTTGCCAAGTATTTGCCATCCTTAGCAAGAAGTGGAGCAGGAATACAAATATATTCATCTCCACAGAGGTGTCAGTTAACATGCTTGAAACACAGTGAGGTTTCTCCCCTCCCCCTTCACCCCAGCCCTCAGAACAATCAATTTAAAGTTAAAAGGATCTGGAAAGGGGACAAGAAGCATCTTAAGTGATGTAACTTGCAAAATGCTTGGAGATCCTTCAGCTGGAAGGCTATGTAGAAATACACTGTTATTACATGTTACAAAATTCACCCTGGAAGTAACTCTGGGCAGCCTTTTGGTATCCAACTACAAATCTGTAATAAAACAAGCAAGAGCTATTCAGAGAATGGCTGTGGTTTAAGACTTGCAATCCTCATTTAGATTAACCATCTTCTGAAACATTAAACAATACATGACCAAACAAAAACTGCCTGTGGTAAGTCTAAGGTACTGTAAATGTTTTTTCTCCCATCAGTTTTATTTCTTTCTACATTCTTACAAGTAGCTTTGCGTGGCGAGGAATGGATCACAGCTACTGTAAAGATGATATCAGGTTAGTCTTTGCTTCACGTAGAATAACCCTACTGGAGTGATTAAAGATGATGTATATATATGTGTGTGTGTGTGTGTGTATATATATATATAAAAAAATAATCATTGTCACTTCTTGCCTGTATTACTACATAGCACTATCATAACATACCTAACCCATCACTTAAGGTACTGAAAAAAATCCCACCTCTTCAAAATGGGTATCTTGGGACAATTTTTTTTTTTAACCTGCCTGCTCATTATAGTAGTGGCTACACGTATCTGAAATACACAGTAGTATTGCAGTCACCTTAAATAATTATGCAAGTGAGCTCTAGGAAAAGGGCTGAAGAGATTGGGGGACCTTAAGTACACCATATATTTTAATGTGATCACAATTATTAATTTGAGCTATAGTATGTTTTGTCCTTTATCTACAGCTCTCCTTCAGCAAAAACCTTCCCCTTCTCCCTACCAAACATGTTCCAAACAAGAGAATGTTCTTAATCTGATATTAGGAAATTAAAACAGGAAATTCAGAAAACACTGCTTGAGTAAGAACTAAATGATTCTTGGATTACTGTAGTAACTCTTGCCATAATGTTTGTTCAAGACGATCCTTCTAACACTTGCAGCTGAAATATCAACGTCTTGAAAATAAACTTTTTCCTTTGACTTCTTCCATCTGTTGTCTCTTCCTATCCTGCCAAATAAACAGCTCTTACTCTTTGCTGGGCCAGCCAATTGATGTAGGGAGGGAATCCACTGCTTTGAAGACCTGGTGGTACAACATGATTGCATACCTTATCTGCCATCTTCCGTCCTTCCCTGTAAAGGACCATTACTGACAGCCACTATGCTTTTCCAGCTGAATTACCCGCCTCCTAAAAAATTAATTTATTTTCCCTCCTACCTTAGCAACACCCCTTCTCCTTAGCCACTGTGAGAGGTTTTGGCTAGGTTACTATCGTACCTGTTTGCAAAAGGGATAGGCAGAGCTCTAGTAAGCAAAGAAAGCTTGGTATAAAATACGAATTAGAAACTTTGGACCATGTTGTATTAATAGCAAAATCTAACCACATTTTATTCAAAGGAAAGTAAGATAATTTGAAGGAAGAATTCCACAAAGTGCTGTTCTCATCTGGCTGGTGAATGGAAAAAAAAAAAGAAATTTTCAAGACGCCCAAAACCTGGCTTGTGCTGCACTGAAGACAGCCTCATATACGCTCCAGAACACAGCAGCTGGTCTGCAGAAGCGGAACACACGCAAACAGAATTCAGTGGGATATACACCAGTCACTCTTGAAAACAGTCTCAAGCACTTCCCAGGCAATTGCATCAATTGCTGCTGGTGCGCTTCCTAGGTGTGGACAGTTACCCATATGGGAAGCATCTCAAATTTGCTTATTTGCATTTAACTCCAGCTAGCTTCATGCTTAGTAACATTTTAAAAGCCTCTTAGCCAGAAGGATAAAGGTATGGGAACAAAAAGTATCCTTTTTCTATATACAAACGGACAAGACTGCACAATCAATTAAAAACAGTTTTGAACATTTAATAAAAACTCATCCTAGAAATCCAACTTTCTGCCGTGAGGTCCCCAAACTCTCTTCTTCATCCAAAATCTTCTGAAGGGCTATGTGCAATGACTTGCCTACTCTTTTTCCCGTCTGCAATGCAAAGAAAGCAAAACAAATATGAGACATATGCTTATTAATAGGAAGAAAACTCTCATGGAACACTTCCTTTTGACAAATATTTTCCCTTTAATGATTAATATACACCAGCTGGTATAATAAAAAACATGCTTTTAATTAAGAAAAATAGTGGTGGTGGAAGTTTCATTTTAATTTGATTAAGTTTTGGAGAATGTACACATAAAGGCAGTGCTCCCATTCATCAGAGAAGCATTCCATGATCATTAACACCAGATCTGTGCACCGCTGGATCGCCCAGGAATACAAATTAAATTGATATCAGGCACAAGCACACATTCAAATTAGCCAGCACACGCAATATGAAGCAATACACTAGCTGCCAGAGGACAAGAGATACCTGACCAGCAAAGCAGCCTACTAATACAAAGTTCCATAAACTCTTCTGAATGTGCTCAGAATCAGCAGACTGAATTTAGACCAGCTCAACACCCTGCCACGTGGCCAGAGAAGCCCCAAATGCACACCTGCTGCACCACCAAATCAGTCTGTGGGCAGATCCTTCATTATGATGTGCAACTCTGTACTGTCCAAGTACCTTAAAGGAGTTAACAGAAGGTTTTCTTTACAGAAATAAACTCCAGCAGCAGAAACCCACCAGGATTAGCTCCAATACCAGCCTCTACTCTTCCCACATACACAACTGCACTGTGGAAGCTGAAGGACAGGGAAATGGTGGGCAATGCTGAAATAAAGGTCTTAAGGCAGTGGTGCCTATTAGAGCTTTGCCACGGTTTCTCTAAATAACCTGAAATACTGACTCCATACGGAGATGAAAAGAGCCTACCTGTCCCTAGAGAGCCAAAGAGAGATTTTTATTAAGCTGAGTTTATTAGCTCCTGATCTATGCAACAAAGCCTATGCCTGCCACACAACTGACCACAAAGCTCTCTTTCACCTGTTGATGACAACTGCCGACACCGTGGGTACACAAACCTTAAAATAAGGTACATTTCTAACTGAAGAACCAGATGACAGAATATGGCCCATAGCACCAAAGTAAATTTGGAAAGAGCTTTGATGCAGCAGGGTAGCTGTCAATCCTAGACACTATGAATCACGATAAATAAAATGGGGCACACACAAGAATTGTTACAGCTCTGCACTGGGACAAAGATCACAGCAGCAGTCTGGAGTCCTGAGGGGTGATATACTTTGTGCATTCTTCTCCTCAAACAGGACAACGTCACTCACACCAGGTCAAAGTGAATGGGAACTGTGCAGAGCTTTGGTATTGACACAACACACAATACTGTTGCCATCTTATCCCTGCTTGCCTCTCTTATGGATCAGATCATAAACTCAGTAAAAAAAGCCTAATGCTGGCAGCTTCCCGAAACTTTCCCCTGAAGCTGCCTTCCTAAGAGGTATGTCCTAGGAACATCTGTTGCCTACCAGGCAGGGAAAGCTGAACACTCTCTGACCTGCAGCCAAATCATTAGGGAACGGAGGTGTCAAGCAAGGGTTATGCAGCTCCTCCACTGGACATTCCCAGGCCTTTTTATTTTTCTTGGTATCCTGATCAGGCTGCTGAGTTTGAGGCAGGGCCAAGCAGATAGTCTCTGACCTCCCAGAAAACATCTTGGTTTCTTCTCAGCAGCTTTATCCCTCACTCCTTCAAACTGCTCACCACCCAGGAGGGAAGACTTCTTCCAAAGCAAGTGAGAGAGAGTGCAACTCACTGGGTGATCAGCTTAAGTTTCTAACTCCTTGCACCAACAAGTAGGGACACCAACAAGTAAAGCTCTTACGCAGAGTAGGATGGTTTGAAGATTTTTCCATGGCTACCTTCCATATGGATCTCTGATTAGTGTTTAGATGAGCATTATATAATCCCAAGCACAACCTTTGGGGGTGGAACTGCAGAAGTTCAGTGTAGGACTCAGTGTAGAGTGAAATCTGTGATCAAAATAGAGGCTCCAATCAAAGCTTTCTGCAGATAATTTGCATATGGGCCAGCTCCTACCATGAACCTGTATGTAACTTAAGCACCCATCTCTTTGTAGCAGCCCGAGATCCAAAATCTCAAGTCTTCTATGATATTTAGTTAGAATTGGACTCTAAATCCATCAAGGAAGACACATCAGATGTCCATAGGAAGTTTGGTTTCTTTAGGATGCCAAGTTAGAGATAATCCCCCTCTGCACATCTACGCAGATGATAAGGGGGATAAGTGACCTCTCTGGAAGCAAATAAAAAGCCCACCAGTACCACCAAGATTAGTACTCTGGATCAACATCATGAAACAGCGAAGTGCCATATATGCTCAGCATGTAATTTCCACTTGAGACCAAATGTTTTCAAACTTGGCTCCAAGTTCTGCATTCCTTGCTACAGCCGTGCTGAAATTAGTTCTGGATCTCTAGGAAACAGAGCCAGTTTGAAGTATTTAGTTTTCATTCTGACTCCAAGTTCAAAACCCAGTTCTGTCTCATGCTCAAGGCCAAACCCAGGCATGAGAATTTATACTGGAAGACAGTTTTAAGAAGAGCCTGAAGAAACGTTTAAAATGAAATTCTAATGTAGATGTGAACAACATCCAGATACTAGTATTTTCATGGAGTAGAGACAGATCAGAAATGCAATAAAGGAGCAAAGAAAAACAACAGGAAAATGAGAACACTAAGCTTATCACAAAACAAATGAGTTGTGCTAAAAGAGAACACCATGCACTACACGAACTCAAAGTACCATCTCTACTTCTATAGGGACTTTACCATGTTAGAAGTTTTGCTCTTCCAGTCTTTGAGGGAAACAATGAGAGAGGGAACATGTCCTCTAAAATACTCTCAAAGTTTATCAACTTAAGCTTTACAGTCTTACAGCTGTGAGGTGCTTGAGTGAAACAACTCTGAGTACCATACATTTCAGGCATCTAAAAGTTTTAGATAACCTCCATTCATATTAGATTCTGTTTCAAAAGAACTGTCTGTGACCTTCAGCAAGTCCCTTGTGCACCTAAAAAAAGCGCCAGGATCTCTGCTCTTCAAGTCCTTACTGCAGCTTTTCATGTACTCAAGTTCCAGTTCATCCAGTATCATTCAGTATCATCAGTAACTGCTCAGAACTCCTTACCTCCATCATTTCAAAAATACTCTCAGGATCAAGGCTACCTTTCCCCACTTTCTTCATAGAAGTGAGGGCACCTTTACTGGTCACAGAAATAAGCAGGCTGGCCAAAGAACAGGCTTCTTCCTGAAGGGTAGCATCCACCACATGCCTATATCCAATCTGTAAGTTAGTGACAAAACAATGTATCAGTTTGCAGTTGTGTAAGCTCTTTATTAAAAAGTTAAAGTGTGAGTAGTAGCTCTGTTGGCTACCTACAGCCTCCCATCCTAGTATCATGCGATCGACTCGACAGCACAGTACTTATACAGCCTCTGACCCCAAATTATGTGTACATACATAACAGGTGAGATAAGCGTGTCACAATTTCACACTGTTTTCCTCTCGGACCATCCTTTCATCTATATGTGACTCCAGATTCCCCTTTCTCCTCAACTCGAAGCATGGACTTTCCTTCCTGACAGGTGAAAATTACACATCCTGTGACACAGGTGAGCCCCCACTTCAGTGGTAGCCTTTCTACTATTTATGAAACTTGCTTAAAAGATATGTCAGACAAACTTTCAGGTAACTAAGCAAACTACTAACTCTTGCATTGCAAAATGCAGCATCCAGCAGATAACTGTGTTAGTTGTGGGCTATATATGGAAAGGGAAAACAAAAACCTGTTTGAAAGGAAAGGACAGTATTGCACCCATGAAAACAGAGTTCTGTCCCCAGCAACAAATACTTGTGTGTAACTCCAAGCAGATCACACAACCTCTGTGCCTCACAATACCCATTTGTTTTAACATACTGAAGTATCTGCTGCTCTGGATGTTGAGCAAGGAGTAGATAAAAAATAATAAAAACTCTTCTGCATGCAAGAAGATGCCTTTTAAGAATGCATCATGTGGAAATCTGCAGGTCAGAGATGGAAAAAAAAGCCTTATTCAGTAAAAGTTCTTCTTAATTAGGAGGCCAAGGATGAACAAATATATACATAGTGGACACTGACCATTTCTGTAACACAAGTTTTATCTCTAGGGAAAAAATAAATGGCAGGCAAAGTTAATAGAAACTGAAGTCTCTAGGTAGAAGGTCAGAAATTTGTCAGGCTTACTTTGCTTAGTGTGACGATGCAGGGCACATCATCCACGTTGAGTCGAATACAATCATAAGGGTCATCAGACAGCTCAATCTCTTTAGTGCCTTCTTCATCCTCCAGAACACGCACTTTGGGTATTCTGTGAAAACAAAATGTGCAAAATCATTGCCAGAACACATCATGAATACAGGTGTCATACAGGCTCAACTCCAAGAAGTGCCCTTTCCTCTAAATGAGGCTAAAAATTTAGGAAAAAATCCAGAAAGTTATCAAAGTATTAACAACTCACTCACTGAGACTAGGAAGAAAGCATCATAAAGTGGGAAGATATTTAGGATGAGACCATCATATTCACATCATTCAAACAGTTAAAATCTGAACTGTTTTTTACACTAATATATGGGGAGAGATTCTTTGGAACTCGCGCAATGCAATTCTGAACAATTCTTTGTACTTCTGTCTGGACGTACATGAGAGAAATTACAAAGACTGAATCCTTTTGTACTGTGGTTCCCAACGTTGCAGACAGCAGTAAAGTTGTCAGAATTACAGCAATAGCATTGCTTGGCAAAACTGTGACATCAGTAGCAAATACAAGTAGTAGAACTGTTCAGGAAAGAATGACACTAAGGAGATTTGGGATAAAGGGAAAAAGATTACTTTAGTAAAATCCTTTTGTCTTTAGCAAGATGGGAAGATTGGCAAGATATTCTCATTCTTTAAGAAGCCAGAAGACTCTACTGTTCTAAGGACAGATATACAAAAGCAACCACCAGGGATAAGAACCCAGGCAGAAATCCAAGAATGCTTTCTTCTCAGTTGTGAGTGACAAGCTCTCTCACAAACGATCAGACAGGCTCCTTATCAATGATACACATATTGTATTTGTTATAGCCATTTAGCGGGAGTTTTACAGGATGATTTAATGCAGCTTTCTTAGCACAATTAATAAAATCATTTAAAACAATTTAGTTGAAGACAGTACCTCAAGAAGCCAAGAACCTCAGTGTCTTATATACCCTCATTTATCCAGGTGCGGGCTGGGATGGAGTAGTGACTGAGAGACTTTGCTTTACCGGCCAGTAAAACCCACGCACAGCTCAACCATACTGCTCTCATTTATACACATTTGCACTTGAAAACATAAAATATTTCAAGACGTCCCTAGAAAGCTAACTTCAGTAACCATGTGGAATGTAACCATAATCTGTTTTTATATTAGTACTTTTACAGTAGTGTTGCGTTTTATAACTAGACTCTCGAGGTTACATTCTTTTACACATTCCGTACCAAATCTCTTAAAAAAGGAGGAGATAGGGACTGATTTAGTAACTTTCCACCAATGCAAACTGATTTTTGTTGTTCCCTGGAAGAGTATTTTAGTTATTTGTGGCTAAAAGTCCTAGAGGTGAGTACTTCACAACAGCTAACCCTGCTTCAGTGAGAACAAATTCCCTACAAGAACACTGGCCCAAGCCAAGCTAAAACTAAAACTTTCAGTAAGCAGAACAACTACGATGTGTACTTTTTCCTGAAATGAAACTCAAAATGCTTTGCAGAGTTATATAACAACTCATTGGAAATGCATCAAAGCCTGTTTTCAAGCTAAAAATATTCCATTAAAAAGTGATGGAATAAAGTCATGAGGTGACTAACCCTCTAGCTACACAGGACAATGGAGAACATTGGACAACAGCCTAGACAAAAAGCGTATGTGCCAGAGCGGTGCTTAAAAAACAATGAAGATTTCAAGAAAATCTGCAAGATTAAGCGATTTTTAACTCCATCCTAAATTAGCTATGAAGCCAGAGCAATGGTCTGCAAGAAAAAGTTGCCAGAATTAATACCTGAAAAATCCCTGCAAAGAACTGTTTTGGCCAAGAACAGATGAGAGAGGTATAAATTAGAACTATTGCAGAGGCAAAAAGATAGTTGGTCAAACACAAGCATCATAGTTGCATAAAAAGGAGGTACACACACAGGAAAACTAGGCAAAGAGAGTGTAGCACAAAGAGCATTTCCAGAAAACTGGAGATTTCCTCTCCCAGCTTATGAAGATTTATCTTACAAACTAGCTGTACATGTTCACTTTGCAACTTCTATTTTTCTGGTTTGATTCCTGCAACTAATCGGGGCAGCAATCTATACAGCAGGACTTAGTCACATAATAAACAATGCTCTTTTCAGTGTGCTGCAGAGCCAGATTTCACAACTACAAAACCAGTTCTACCCTTGCAAGCAGGCATCAGTTCTGCCTCTACCATGCTGCCCGGCAAAACCCCACGACATCTGCAAGGCTATTGTGTTATAAACTCTGTAGCTTTTGTAACTTGTCTAGTTTCTGTTGCCTCGGTTGCAAGTAGGCACATTCCACAGGATCAAGTTTAATGCTAAGTCCTGACACAGTAGCTACTTGCACATTTTGCAATATCTACTTTGATCATGGATAAATCCAGCCTTAAGCACCTTGGAACACAGTTAAGAAGAAAGTTTGATATCTGCTATCTTTTGCACATGATCTTGATGTAGTTTTTAGAACATAATGAACACCACAAAACTCCAAGGAGTAAACATTCCCCCTAAAACAGTCACACTGTCATTGTTTCACGCCTGAAGGGGATACGATGAGTCAGGTCAGACATACAAAAGATTTAAATCCCATAATTCTTGCACAAAATTCCTTAAGTTATGATTTTGCATTTATTTAGCCCTGAAGAAAAATGTGCCCATAGCTATGATAAAAATGGTTAGAGCAAGATTTTAAGGATGAAGCTGATGTTTTCAAATGTCTATCTGAACATCTAAAAATTTGTACTTTCAAAAAAACCCAGCAGCTTGAGCTCCCTGCTCTTGGTTCCAAGGCTGCAGTCAAGACTGACAAAGATCTAAAAACACTTATAACAAAAACCTGGTTGTAAGCAGATTATGAAAGGCAAGTAAGACTCAAGGAGGGACACACATATCAAGCAAAGTTCAGAACACTTAATCTGAAGTGATCTTCAAACTGACATCTTGTCTTGCTGGGACAATAATATTTTACGGAGAGAGAGCAGCTACTCTAAACAACCTTGTGTCAATCCAAAGAAAACTTAGTACGTACCAAAGGAAAGGAAGAGGAATAGTGAGGACAACAGGTTTTCACTTTGAATGCCACCTCTTGACTTTCTGAGCTTGTATGAGATTACATGTACTAGCATTTCCTACTCAAATCAATAGACAGGGTTTTCACAGGTCAAAAATCAGCAGGCTCTGCATTACATCACACTGTACCACATTTTGATTTGATATCTGACTTCCACAAGACTGTGGATGCTTGCCCACAGATTAAAGATTATATGAAAGACAGTTTTCAGAAGAAGAAAAATAAAGCAGAATCATTAAAACAATTACACTCTCCATGTTGCCCATGTTCCCAAAGCAACAGATTTTCTTTTATTTATTTGTTTTAATTACTTTTTATATGATCTTCTCTCTTTATTCAGAACTAGGATTCTAGATGAAATAAGAAAAAAAGACCTAGTTATCTTGCAAATAAAGTATGTGCCTTGGATCTGCGAAACAACTCACATGGGAGCAACTGTTTGAACTGTACAACTTTTGCATCCTGGCAGTTCACACACAGAGACATAGGCATTTCTTCCCTTTAGTGTACTGTCAACTCTTTTGTGAGCCATTACATTTGTGACAATATTTCTTAATGCTATAAAAACAATCTACTGTTAAAAGTTACTGTTGAGAGCTTGATTAACATGGGAAATCTCTCATCAATATATACAAGTTGTAGTCTTAGATGAATTCTTCCCATATGCCCTTTTAAAGTGTTTATATCCTGATATACTGCCTGTCTTCAAAAGTGCATTTTCCTCTTCTTCTTGCACGTACTTTTCCAGCTCTAGTACTGTGCACTGATTCCCTGATGAGTAAGCCAGAACTATGCCAGTGACTTTAGCAGATCTCTAATTTACAGCTGAAGAACAGTTTGAGATCCACTTTCAGAACATTTATGCCTGCAAGAGTCTAACTTTTGCACCTCTTCCAGCTACTTTTGCTACATAAGTTTTTTAGCAAAGCCATTCACTAGTTTCTTTCTCAAGGGTGCTACAAAACTCTGTATTCCCTTTCATCTACAGATCAAGAAGATAAAAACATTAGAAAAAAAAATATTACTGAATGTTATCATTAAAACACACACAGAGCACTTGCATCATTCATTCTACTAGATTTTGTTCTCCCATTCTTTGAATTAAAATGCATGGGGCAAAGTTCTTTTAAAGACACATCATTTCCCGCTCCCCACAATCTCTCAACACCATTTTTTCCTCTTAGTTTTAAAAAGAACTGTAGACTAACAGTTAATGAGAAAGAACATCAGAAGTGGGAAAACAGGGCTAGTTAAAAATCAGTAACTTGACAGAGGGCTTCTTATTCAGGAGCATCACATATCAATAAATACTTCTTATTTTAAACCCACAAGGCATCAACACAAAGGCCTGCAACTACGTGCAACAAAACCATATGGTCAAGACAATTTTTTCTGGATCCGGCTAGAGAACAGAAGTTATACTGTGAGCCTGATTGTGCATATAATGCAGTATGACACTTGATTATCAGAAACTGAATTAAAGTCAGTAGTTCATGTTACTTCCATGCAAATAGACTGCCTTGTATCTGAATGCAAATTGCCTTGGGTATTTCTTATTTAAATAATCAAGCATTAAAAATGCTTAGCTCTTTAGTACTTTTCTTTCACTTCCCATGCCACTTTCACTCATGTGAAATGAGATCTGTGCTTTACCTTGTGTTAAAGAGAGCTGCCTTCACTGCGATAGAGATTGCATCAAAGAGGTTCCCACCACATTCCAATAACTGGGGAGGAAAAAAAAAACAGAATCTCTTTAAAAGAAAATCAGGCTAGTGCCTTTATTTTACTTAAACCTACTTGAAACGGCACAAAATTAAGAACCAGAAGAGGTTTTTAAAAAACAAAGTTGTCTTTAAAGCCTATCTATGAAAATAAACAACAGATAGGAAATTAAGATTTCAGCTAACTGTATTATACGTGCAAAGTATAAGAGTTAAAGCACTTCAAAATAAAATTAATGATAAAATTTAGTAATAGCAGCTGAAATGAAACCACTGCTGTTCTTACTCTTCTTGTGCTAAGGCTCTGAACTAGACTACAACCAGAATACTTTTAATAAACTCACCGCATTCATTCTTAAATGTTCAATCAAGCCAATCCATTTTCTACACTTTATTTCAAAGAGGAGTCTTTTTTAAATATCAGATGGACAAACCCAATTGGTAGAATTGTTTTCAAAGAAACAACGCAAACTGCCACCCAGAATATGGTATGAAAAACTAGTTATACGAGATGTAGTTATGAAGACACATCATGATTTATTCTCTATTCTTTATGGAAACAGAGTCATCAGCAGGTTTGTCTTGTAGCTGAAAAGGATCTAGGGAAATTCTGATATCAAAGTCTACTTGTTGGTAACACTATCATTTGAAGTAAAGTGTGTGGAGGGAGCCTAGCTTAGTTTCTTCCTATGAAGATCAGGAGAACAGCACTGCATACTATATAAAAAGGCAAGGCTCCCATAACCACTGATACTTTCTTATAGGCTGACAGACAACTCAAAGATGTATTTGGCCATGGTCTAGCATTAGTTCTCTGACAAGCTCTGCTCTGAGCTGCCAGTACTATTCTATGAACACACACACATCCCCAGCAAGCATTTGAAACTACTCTGGTGAGAACATACGAATGCTTCTCCATTACATCAATCTATGCTGTATGATGAGAGCAAAACAAGTTTTGCCACACTGACTGCATTGATTGTTCTTCAAAATCTATTTAAGAATGAGATAAACTCCCACACCGGGAGCAAATAGTGAATCATATATTCTGGAAAGATTGTTTATTTTTATGAAGACAGACTGAATTTGTGTAAAAAGAATGACAAAAAGTTGGGATAGAATGCTAAATACAAAGGTGATCAAATTATTTCTTTGCCAACAGCTGCTGGATACAGACAGGTTAACTTACCACTTTCAGTCATTATTCGATTTTACTGGATAACACAATAAGCCCCACAATATCTCTGTTATTAAAACACAGTAATGGGATGCGCCTGTACCATTGCTATGCTTATGTTCAGGCTGCTGTTCTAAAGCCTTATCAGTATTACAGTGGTGCCCGCAGGCTAGGAACACAGCCTGTATCAAGCATGGTGGTACAATTCCTCCAAAAAGAAATGAACACTCTCTTCTCAGCTGAAGCACATTGTACTGAGATTCCCTCCACCACCCCCCCCCCCCCTTTTTTTTTAAGGACTAAGAAAGTCTGCACAACTGTGAGTTGTGGGAAGCAAAGGAGTCTTTAGAAAGGACTGCTTTTAAATTAATGATATACAAATGAAAAATTTATTGTGGGTGGGAAAAAAGAGAAAACGTTGTAGACCTTGCCTTACTCAAAGAAGTTTTTCTTCCAAAAGGACAGATTTCTAAGTGGGTTTGTTTTATTTTCTTTTCTTTTTTCCAAACTAGAGGGGAAGAGAAAAGATGAGGAAATCCTCTGAGGGATGCTCAGTAGTGAATTGCTAAAATTTCAACAGAACCTAACGCACCCCCCCAACACACAATGTACTGTGATTGGGTAGGGAATGAAAAGAGATTGTACACTTTGATTCTCCTTGCTCAGCACTGCAGGCTGCTGGGGCAAATTATGTGGAGAAAGCTATATATGTATCAAAAACACCCTCAAAAAAGCCTGAAAGCTTATTTTTGACATCAGTGAATTAGAAGGGGAGAGAAATTGAGGGAAAGACAGAGAGGGTGAGAACAGGCTTATAGTTTTACAGTACCGTGTGTCTCCACGTTCATGAGCTACTCTTTGGAAGTGGAATGCCTTCTGTTATTAAGAAAGAATGCATATATTTTGAAAGTTCAAGGTATATATTCTTGACCTTTGACACGTATCTGTAACTGTCCATATGTCTGCATCTTTGTAGTGTGTATCGTTGAAGTTATTTTCTTTCCAGTCTGACTGTACACAATTATAGCACCTCCCAAGTACACTGAAAACTAGAAAATATTTGAGAGATGTTTTCAATCAATAAGCTGCATGACTACGCAAAATATACTATTTTCTCATCTGAAATTGCATATCTCAAATTTTGTTTATACACAGGAGCTGAATATAGGTGCTTCCATCCGAGTACACATGCCAAAATTACATAGCAATGGAGTATCTCCAGGTTCGTAACATTCCTTCTGGGTTTTTGTCTTTTGGAATGAGAGACTTGAAACAAGTACCTTCCCACCTGACCACGAGGTACCAGTAGTTTCAGTCTTACAACAGATTTAAGGCTTATCTTCCCCTCCAACTTAACTATGAACTCAAACACCAATGTGAACAATTTCCAGGATTCTGAAAGAAAACATCATCCAAAGGACTCTCAATAAGGACTGTAATTACATTTACAATCTGCCTGCCTCAAATGATGAATAATATGACTTGTAGTACCTTATATTAGCACAAACGTCATACTTCCACTATGTACTATTAAAATAGAATTCTATAGGAATGATTCAGCAAAAGCAGCTTCAGGAAAATCTGTAGGTATCAGGCACCTACCTCAAGTATAAACTACCATATGTGATATACATGTCTTCTATTTAGAAAAGGAAAATGTACAAATACCTCAACAAATGTGAAAATACAGAGGCCCAGGGTGGAAAAAAAAAGAGGGGGGAACAGAGTAAGAGACAAATGCTAACAATGTCTTGTTCTAACTATACCAGCAGCTCTTCAATGGCTCACACACAAAATCCCTGCAAAATATGACATTAAAAAGACTCATCACATTTAGGGTCCTAATTATGAACGTGCAACAGATTCTTTATGGGCACTGTAAACAAAGCCAAATGTAAAACTCATCACATAATAGATCTTGACGTTCACAATCTTGATACAACTAGTAGCCTAAAAATACCAAGGCTGTTTTTCTCTGTAGCTGTGGACAATCAACAAATTTGTCCAGGAAGAATCAAATAATGACCAGTTATACCTCACACAAAAGCTATACAGAACTACCTCTGCAGCAGTCAGCTTTATGAAAGTCTTTGTTCATGCAGTGTTTATGCAATGTTAAGCAGTACATTGCTTAAATAATCACAAGATTTAATATTCTGTACCTCTGCTTGTAATTACGTAGTAACTAAAGGCCCCAGTGTGATTTCTCAGAACTAACACTTCATTCTCTATTAAACTATGCCAAGCTCCAGTTAAGCTGGTGACTAGGACTGTTAAAGCACTCAGCAGTGGTACATATTTGATCATTCTGTATGCGGACTAAGTCACAGTATGTACCATATCAACTATAATCAGGTTAATGCTACTGCTTTTTAAACACCTAATGGACCAATTTTCACATTTATTTAGGTCCTAGTCTGAATGTTCCTGTTTTGTTTAACAAAACCCTGTATTTTTTTTTGGCAATACAGATTAACATTTTGCATTAATGGATTAATTAATTAATGGAGTCATGTGAGTAAGATCCCTCAACATGTTTTCAGTCACAAATTTGACAAACAGAAACTCACCTTTAGACCAATAAAAATTGGAAATAATGCTTAGGAGAGTCTGACTTGCAGACTTATATTAAATTCCCATAACAGAGTGCTTTAAATACAGCGTAGTTTGGAAATTGAGCTGCTGCATGCACAAGGTTTATATGCATAAAATTCAGTTTCCACTTTTTAATGGGAACAAATATTCAGTTTCTCTTCTATATTCAATACATGTATACAACCTTCACCAAAAAGTGCCCAGGCCAAACATAACTTTTGCCAGGAAAGTTTCTATTTTACTTTACTGAATTAGTACTGATAATAGTGCAAAGAGGTAGACAGGATGGACAGTTACGTTAGGGCTAACATACACCCATGCTAACTTACATTCATTAGAATGATACATTTTTCCTGTTATATCTAGCTTGGAAAAAAAGTTTAGCCTTCTTTAGTGGCAATTTCCTTGTCAGTATAAGGTCACTGATTTTTATGAGACAGATTTGGAGTATTCAGTGTTTTATTAACAGCGGAGCAGTGGCATCAAGAAGAGTAGAAAAAGAAAACTGGAAGTAGTGATTAACTATTAGAGGTAGACTCACAAAAAAATGGCCATCCATGCTGTGAAGCATTATATCACATTATGAGAAGCTTTTTTAATATGAAAATACACAGTTACGCTAAGCCAGTCAGCACCCTGAAAAACCTCCTTGAATCTTAGTTTTCAGTTCTTTACTTACCAATACATCAACATAGAGAATCCAGCAGTGCTCTCTGGGATTAATACAAAGTGATTTCAAGTCTACACTGGTCTCGCTGCTAAATACTCTGTAGAGTGTATTTGCTATCTCTGTGCCAAGTTCTTCTCCGCCCCGGCCTTCAAATTCAGGAGTAGCATTTGCAGAACTAGATAAAGAAAGAAAAAATACTTTCATTTCTGAAGCAGCCAATACCCAACGACCATTTCCTAAATATAAAGCATTAGAAATATCTAAGGATTTATCTGTGCAAGAATAAGCATCCTATCTGTAAAGAAATTATTTCCATTTTGCATAAGAAAGTGTCTAGATGCAGATCATATACCTACATTTTGCTACAAACTCTGATACCAATTAAATTCCACTATCTTCAGTCCCAAGTTACAATATTAAAGTCGGTGAATTCTCTCAGCAATTATTTCTTAAGCATTCTCATCTTATATCATCTCAACCTTTTCAAAAATAAAAAAGTGAGAGAAATCTGTACTGAGTTCAGAACAGCTAACAAGACAGCCTGTTAGAGTTGAATGTTAAATTAGTAAGATAAGAGAATGGATAAGAAGAGAAAGATGTGACGATATGACAAGTAGAATACACATTTTTTTGAAGTGACATGACTGCCTGACCTTAATCGGCAATTTCTTTACTGAGTGTACTCTCTGCTATCAAGCCACTTACAGACAGCAGCTCATTCTTTTCAGCAACTGCAGCTTATGGAAAGCAGCAACTAAAGAACATCTTTTTCCAGAAGGGATCTGACAAAAGCATGTGGTCTTCACTTCCCCGATTCCAACATAACAAACTTTGTTTATGAGCAGTCATGCAAGAAAGACCTTGGGTGCTGAGGCCTTGTACACAGCTAAGAACAAAATTCTAACAATAAAAGAAACCAGGCTTACAAAAAAAAAAAAACCCACAAAAAAACAACCAAACAAAAAAAGCCCACCTCCAAGTCACAGTGAAATAGGGCACAAGTGTCCAGATCTGCATATACAGCAAAATAACAAATATTCTGAACCCAGCCTCTGGTTTATAGAAAGGACAAAAGCATTCTCAAGCAGTGGCCCCGTGGCGCACACTGCAGATCTTGTTTTTAAATAAACTAGTCAGACCTCCCCCAAATTAATTTCTCATTACAGAACACAGGAAAAGAGCTGGTTCCACAGAAGTAGCTTGGTATGTTCAAAATCTACTAATAGCAAAGCCTTGTATTCTCCTGGCCAACTTCTCATGTATGTTTTCTGTTTATATGATGATACAAACTCTTAGCTCTTCCAACAGGACCATCCCAGGAATGCAAACATACAGCACAAAACAAAGTCTTAGAATATAATCCCTGCACCTTTAAAAAAAACAACTAAAGATCCACATTATCTAGGTATGACTTAAACCACCACTGCAGCACTTATATGGGAATTTTATAGAAGCTATTTGCTGCTTCTATAACTAGACAACACTATACATGCTTAAAAAAAAATAAATTACTGCCAATCAAGCACTGACCTATGCTTCCAAACTACACTTGCCTCATGAATAAGCGCTGCAGGTGTGACATAATATTACTTGCAGCTGCATTAATATCAGAGAACAATTTTGTAAAACAGGACCATATCTAAGTATAACTTAATTCTGGAAATATGCTGAGTCAGGCCTTTAGGCTGTATTAAACATGCACTTATCCATGGAAGCAGCTTTTACGAAGTTAATGAGATCGTTCTGTTTAAACCATCCTGTTTAAAGTATGGTTATGCAAGCATTATGATTCCTGTGATAAGTTGAAAAGAATTATACAAACCTCAGTCCACACCTCATTATTATTTCTAAACATGAAGATTTATCAAATGTTGTAGTTTTTAGTTATAAATGGCTGCTGTCTTTGACAGTGAGTATGAAGAATGTAAGACACAACTGGAATATTATTGCAAGTTTCACTGCATCTTAATTCCATTATTATTTTAACACTTCAATTCCTTGCAATCAAAGCGAAATGAAAAGTAATGTTAGCGGGGTACTATTATGACAACTATATGGTAAATACTGCCACTCAATACTTGCAGACTATTGCAGTAATTTACACTGGGTAAAATTCGAAAAAGGGTTGTCTAGCACACTAATAAAAGAAAATGCCAAAACACTTGTTGTATAGAGCACAAGAAAGAATTCAGTAGTGGTCAAGTGGAACACAGAATTTCTAGTCCTGAACAGAATGTAATTTTTAAAGACTTTCAAAACCATTTCAGTGTCACACTGCATAACAATCAAGACTGCTGAAGCACAGTGAGGTTTCTAGCGCAGATCTCTTTCAAAACCCTTGCTGTTACCAGTCAAAACCTTTCTCTCACAGTAGTTAAATACTTCCCATCCATTGCTCAGGCCGTTAATGTACTATAATCAACAATGTAAGTAATTATAGCAAAGATAAAACAGTCAATTAAACAAAAGCTTACAGCTATTTTGCTGGTATACAAGAGCTTCATTACCCAGAGGATATTCTTCACTTAAAGCCATATTTACTTCAAGCAACCAATACCAGATTTCTATTCTTGCACCAAAAGAAACATACAATCATTTAAAACAAGAAGGCCGATTCACTGTTTTAGAATCAGCAGTAAGTTAATCACCTCACTGATATTCCACCCGTCCAGAAAGCAGCCAGAAGACATCACATTTATGACATATCTGGACTGCCAAGGCAGTCCCAGAAATAGACAGACCTGAATTCCAGTCCAGAGGCTGTCTAACTGTGTTAATATGATTATGATGATATTCAAGCTTATGACCCTACAAAGAATTTGGCTAACATGGGTTTGGATTTAGTCTAGCCAAACTAGTAACTCTACCAACATGGATTTACTCATTCAGGTCTCTGCCTGGTCAGGCACTGTCACCACACTTCCTATCTGAAAGGAACATCTGCTTTACAGAGTTTGAAACAGTTTTTACTCAAGCATTATATGGTGTTTCTCTCTGAAAACTGAGTTAAATCCACTACAGACCATCTTTAATGGAGGAAGTACTGTAAAAAATGGTAAAGACATTTAATTCTTTCAAAACTCATTAGTTTGTCTCTTGCCCCGGCAAAGGATAGTTTAGTGACTGCACTGAACTTTAACTTAACATTTTCCCCACAAAACCCAATAGAACAGTATCTGAGGATCACCTAAGAGCATGCTGATGTGTGCAATACTGTCATCTTTTATGATCTGGAGAACTGCTTTACATCTATAATATTTAAGATCGTATCTGACCCAGTCTTCCATGCAGGGACCAATGAAACAGGCCCACTCTTCAAGCTGGAACAAAAGCATTCCTGCACTTCAAAGTGGAGGAACAGATTGCCAGACTTGAACAAATATATTCCTTGCTTTTCCCTAATTCCACAAACAAAATCTAATTCATTCAAGGAATTCATATTTGTCTGCTTTTTTTTTTTTATTTCTTACAGTTCGAAAACTATAAATCTTTGCTTCAGTCAAAAAACCAAAACCAAAACCAAAAAAAACCCTAACAAGTCAGTATTAGAACAGCCCCAAAACTCAACTGTGAGAAAAGCAGACACAGCAGTCTTTCAACATCAACGATCAGGACTACTGTCTTCTCTGGTGCTGATGGGCCATAAGGACATCACATAGGACATGAACTTATTCTATGATAATTAATTTCTAGTATCACAAATCAGTGCCCCAAAAATCATGTCTTCCAGAGACTAGCACTAAAGTCTGTCTCAAAATAGGACTAAATGTGCTTCTCAGATTTCAGTACAAGGACTCAGAGCAGAATGAAGAGAAATGGAATTTTGGGGTAGAGAATTATATACATGATCCAGCAAGTGATTATTTTTAGCAGTACAAGAAACCATGAAAGTTTTGGGAAACAAGCATTTTAAGATAGCTAACACTGCAGTCTGAGTTTTTATGATTCGTTTCAACAATATAAAAGCCAAGTAGAACATCCATGAACTTCACTGTGAGATGGAGTGTATCAAACTATGCTCAGTTACTACCACCCAGTGGCAGCCTGCAAAAGCAGAGTACTGACAGCATCTCATTTCCCTTTAGAGAGAACATGCTGCTCTCACTTCTCATTTTGTCTTTTGGATCTTTCTGGAAGGTGGAGGTCATCTTTCCCTGGCGGCACAAGCATGTGAGAAGTGACTACCCTTTTCTAAAATTTAGGCTTTTGGTCCGTGTTGTCACAGAAAGTAAGCATTACCTATTTCTAGAACTGACAAGATCCATCTTGCACAATATTGCTGCACATCTCCCTCCTATCTTCTTATGAAGCAGAGATTAACAGTTAGAAAACACAACCTAACATTAATCTAATGAGTTGAAGTTTTCCTAACATTTATTTACATGTGAAAGAAGTGTCACAGAATTGCAACATCCTTACTTGTTTCAGAAAGGACATGGACCTGCTGTCATTGGACTTTCTTCATATAGAAACCACCAGAACAAGGTGGGTACTATTTAGGATATTTCACACAGAAGTTTTATAAAGTAGTCAAGCTCAGATCCCCTTTAACAGCAGGACCGCATTTGAGAAGACCATCTTCCTGTCTGGTATTTTTTGAACCGTAATCATAGACAAATCACCATTTCATCGGTGAGTCCTTCCCTCTACAAACCATAAGTTTCCACAGTTAATTAGTACATTGTGATGTACAGAGGCGGTCTTAGAAAAGGCTGCATCATGTGAGAGAGATACAAATGCTTAGGCAGATATAGCCAGTTAGGTCAGAGAGATTATCAGATATACACTTAGTAGCTCTCATACGTTAGATTTACTAACGGTATATTGGTTTAATGTCAGAGCAGCAACATTTTTTGGTTTTAATAAAAATTAAAAAAAAGGTCACCTGCAAAACAGCTAACTTGACAGTGCCAAGGCACATTATTTCATAAAAAACAGTTTTAGGAAGTCTGCAAGATATAGATACTGTAGTTTCAGACAGCAGACAGTCTGGAATACCACTGAGATGTCACTATGCTATCTCAGAACAACCTGAAAACAAGCGCTCTCAGTCTTCTTCTAGCTTCCTTCATAATTCAAGCACTATGAAGACTATAAGGATAAGCAATAGTCCATCTGTAGCACAAAGCCAGGAATATGATTAAAAACAAATACCATTTTAGTTAATGAAATACTGATTCATTGATAAACATGATAACTAAATTTTCTAATTAACTTTTGCATCTGAAGTTTACAGTGAGAATTTTTTTTTTAAATGAACAGTTTTGTACAAAACAGACTTCAAACTTTTTCCACTGCTTTCAAAGACAAAGTAAGCAAAATCCTTTAAGTGCAGTTAAAGTACAACCTGTATCAGTCATTTTTTTCTTCTGGAATACTTTGTTTTTGAAAGATTTTTTTTCTGTTCTATCATTGTAAAAAAGACAAATGACATTGTAGTCATGAAGTCATGTTAAATGCATGTGCAATTGAACCATTACTCTTTTCCAGCTGCAGTGATGCTACGCAATTTGGGATTTTTTTTAACCTGATTTCACTCTTTAACTCCTATTGTTTTGCTTATTTTGGGTCTGCAGAACCAGCAGAAAGTTTCTGAACGTTCACCACTATTGAAACAGTAGAATAACTTGTTTCTATTACTCAGACCCTTATGGAAGGTTAGCAGAATGAAGGTATAAACTGCAGAAGAACGGTAAGATCTGATTAGTCATTTATTCCAAACATTAGATCTATTTCCTTCTCTTCTAGTATACCAACCAGTCAACAAAGAATTCCAGGTAACCTTCATCTGGCTTCTCCAACTTTGGTGTCCCCATTTCAGCTTTTACACCTACCAAGATATCAGTGTGTCCCTGTTAAAACAAAAACGTATCACGCAACTAGAATTCTACTCACAAAACTATTTGTTTAATTTAAATGTCTACAGCAAGCTGAAATTTCTACCTTTCGGTTATCTGCACCCATCATTCTATCAGAGAGAACTTAAAAATCACATTAGCTTTTTTTAAAAAAAGGAAAGGCTTTAGAAGAACAATGTTAAGCCTAAGAAGTTTTTTTCAAATAATCACCATACATACTAGCTTTCTCTAGGTTAAAAAGGCACTCTTCGTATCCATGCCTTTTTCTGTAATTTTGGTTCTGGAAACAGCTATTATCTGCAGAACCTTTAAAGTACTGCATAGTATATTTATCTTCTTCACAGTCAACACATGCCAGAAGTAGTTTTGCTTCACTCTAGAGGAACAGAATTATTTTCTCCAGCGAGTAGGCACAACAGCAATTTCATTTTTTCAAGATTAAATGGTAGATTAGTTCAGACTGAAGGCTCTTCAGGTACTTGATTGTAAATCTAGCTCGGTTAAGTCAGCCTGAATGAATTATATATCCCATCATTATTTCCTTAACCCTTGGTTTCAGTTAATGCTATATATACACACGTTTTCTTACACACACACAAACCCATCTACAAATAGCCTCATCTTATCTTAAAAAACTAGTCACATAGACCAGAAGTCTCATCAGCAAGGTACGTGATCCCTAAGAAATTTACCAACCAGCTTTACTCTTGCAGATCCACTTGTGTTTGATACAACATCCGTTTCTACTTCTGCACATCTGTAGTCTTCACAGCCACGACCATCCACACGAAGGTCCTCCTAAGAACAACAATCAATATATTGTGCTTAAGGGAATCAGTAATGAAAGTAAAAAAAAAGAATCTGTGATTTTAAAGTCTCCTTTTCCTATGCCAAAACCAGCAGTAAAATCAATATAAAAGCAACAGCTCCCAGTTTCATCACTAAGGGTCACGTAAGCGTACAACAGAACCAACTGTACTTTTCCATCCACCGATTCATCTAGAGCTGCAGACAGACCTGAACTCCTGCACTACTTCCATCCCATTTCAACACAAAGCTTCAGACTACAGAAGTGTAAAGGTCTGGGCTTTCAAAGGTACTTTACCTAACACAACACGGCTCTTTCTTGGGATACTCAAGTCCTATACTTTTATATATGTAGTTAGGACCCAGTGGACAAAAATAACCTGCCAGCCTTCCAAATGCTTTCATCTGCTTCTATTTCAAAAGCAGATACTATGCACCCTCAGATACTACACAGCTCATCCCCATAAAAGTAGTTTTCTTTGCAGTAAAATAGTGCTTCTGTACTTTGCAGAAAATACAGTCCTGCTATCTTTGACATTTCTCCCCACATGTCCTTCGCTCTTCCTCCTTGGTCCACTCACTGTTCCTTAGCTTAACAACAGACTAAAACTCTAAGCAACGGCAAAAACTTGAGAAAGAGCAAGGGAAGGGGGGAAAGAGGAGGACAAGAAATGAAAAAAACAAATCCATGTCCTGTTCTCAGCCTGCTTTCTCTTCTGATGCTCTGTTCTCAGCGTGCTTGGATAATTACTACCCCCGAGATTTCCCTCCCCTCCCCGACACCAGGTAATGGAAAGCTCCCTCTCTCCTTCCCAGAACAGAATAGAATCATTAAGGTTGGAAAGGATCGCTAAGATCATCAGTCCAAATGTCAAGCCAACACCACCATGCCTACTAAACGACATCCCAAAGTGCCACGTCTACACGGTTTTGGAACACCTGCAGGGATGGTGACCCCACCACCTCTCTGGGCAGCCTGTTCCAATGCTTGACCACTCTTTCAGTAAAGACATTTTCCCTAAGATCCAATCTAAACCTCCCCGACCCAACTTGAGACCATTTTCTCTCGTCCTAGAGAGGAAACTACAGCCTACGCTCTAACTCGTCCCCGCCCCACACCTGCTCACAGGGAGCAAGCCCGGAGGGGCGAGGAAGGGCCCTGCCTCACGCCTCACAGGGCAACGCTACCACCGGCCACAGGCACGGCCGGCCCAAGCTGGCCCGAATGACTTCCGCTCCCCGGGGCGGAAGCTGCCGCCTCCACGCCGCCCCGGGCTGGCGGCAACTTCCCGCAAGCCGCCCGCCGCCGCTACCTGGACGCCATGCACGATGTAAAGCTTCTCCGCCTCGCTCAGCACCACGGACGCCATGCCTCCCCGCGCCCGGCGACACGCCGCTTCCCCCTCTTCCGCTTCCGGCGCCCGCGCGCCGCCGCTCCTGGCAACGGCCGCCGCTGCGCCAGGGAGAGAGGGCGGGAGCGGGGAGGCGCGCGCCGCTCCGGCCCCACGTGACGCCCGGCGCAGGTGGGGGATGTGACGTGCAGGGGGGGCGGACCCTGCGCCTGCGCACTGCCCCGCTCCCGCGCGCCCGAGGCGGGAAAGCCCCCGCGTCGCCATAACGGCCGTTCCGCCCGGCGAGCGGGGACCTCGCCTCGGGGTTTCCCCCCTCCCCCCGCCGTCTCACGGGCGAAGCGGGGTGCGCAGCCGTTAAACTCCCCACGGAAGGCCTTCACGGGGAGGGGGGGGAGAGACGCGGCGCTTGGACGTGGTGCCCGCTGAGCGCCCCGCGTCCCCGAAAAAAACCGCCCCCTCCAAGAAGCAGACGCTGAGGGTAAACCAAAGGGGCAGCGCCCGCTCCCTGCCCGCCCTGCGCCCAGGTAACAGCTCCTGGAGGAGGCTGCGAAAATCCTCCAGCGCTGGGGAAGGGCTGGCGGCGTGATAATCACCCCCCCACCAAGACCAAAAAAAAAAAAAAATAAAAAAAAAATGAGGCGACGCAGCGGGCGGGCTTTACCTCAGAGAAAGGTCCCCGCGAGGTGCGGCGCACCGGGCGGGCTGGTGCGGGAGCGGGGAGGAAACCAAACGCTCTCGTTAGAGGAGAAGCGCTCTTGGTCCCGTGCCAGAGATCCCTGGGAAAGTAGCATGGGAAATGTAATTAAAAACTCATACTATGTATTAAAACAATAATTAAGGGCTTCGGTTTGTTCGGTGGTGGTTTGGGGTTTTTTTTTTTTCGGTCAGCCTTAATCGAAAGTTTCGTAACAATGAGTGGTTAATGTTGCAAGTTTCACACTCTTTTGCACAGCTCTTGCGTACAATCTTCCAATTATTTTTAAGAGTTGCTACCTGACTTCACGCTGATGCTTGCTTGGGTGGGAATGACCCAAGGCTTACAAGGATTACACGCTGCCGGAGTTTATCCAGGCGTTTCTAGCTCTCCTCTCCGAGACTCCTTGCTCAATCAAACATTTCTGGCCGTACCTACTTGAGCAGGCGGCGCGAAGCAACCCTGAAGAGTGAGAGACGTTTTGGAGGTTTTACTTTGGGCTGTTCCCATTAGTGGGCTCCGCATCCATTAGCAGTCAAAGCAGAGCGGATGCATTTCCGGGCTGCATCCCATGGCTTACCTGCATCCAAAAGGAGACAAGTTTCTGCACACCGGGATTGTTGCGTGGGGATTGCTTGCTGCTGCTTCATGGGGAGAGCCAGCGGTGGAGCCTGACTGAGCCAGGAGCCAAAGGCTTGAGTAGCTCGCCCTCCCCGCTGACCCTGAGGTGCTAAGGCAGAGCCAGTGCCCCTGCAGAAAAGGGGGCCTGGTTCGTACCCTCTCCCTAAACAGCATCTGCCAGTGCTGCCGTCCAGCAGAGACGGACCCTTCGTCCGACCCCGTGGTGCGATTCGTGTGTCCTCACATTCCACAGTGTGAGCCAAACTACGGTAAGGAGAAGTTAGAAACCTCCTTGTAAAAGTGAATTCCTGATCTGAAAGAAAGCGTTAACACAAGTGCACTCTGATTCCCAGTGAGAGGACGGGGAGATGATATTTTGGCTCCCAGCCCTGCCTGTCTCACGACTTAGCCCACAGCACCTTAACAGTTCCAATTGCAAGGAAAGAGTGATTTTTTTTTTTTCTTTTTTTTCCCCCCTCCGTCGCCCCAGCCTGCAGTCTACTTAATGCGAGTCAAATTCTTGCATAGTCCCAAGGCTCAGATAGCAAATCTCGTTTACATGCAAACAGTTTTCCAAAGGCTGGAGAAGCCCAGGTCTTGCTCGTTTTATCTCCGGGATGGCAGAAGGCATCGCCTTGCTCTAAAGTGCACTTCCTAGTGCACTCAAATTTCCATCTCCAACGCGAGGCAACAGTGAAGGTTATCAGACAAAAAGAATGCCCATTGTTTCTTTTTAACAAGAGCAAAGCAACGTCTTTTCCTCTAACCTCATTATGCGTTGGCTGAAATAAAGGCAGCCTTGAGGGAACCACCTGGAATGTAAAAATTCGCACCCCGCGATTAACGCCTGGCGAGGCCGTGGGGGCTGGAAGCAGCGCCTCAGAACAGGGAGCGTCCAGCAACCTCGACGGCTGCTCTGTCTGCAGACAAGCAGGTGCCTGGACCCGATTCACCTGCAGCGGTTCGCCCCATCCTCGAGGATGCCGTTGGGTTTTGGATACCTGCGAACCAAAAAATACTCAAACTCGTCTGGGGCGCAGTGAAGCCCATCTGTTCCCAGTGTAAAAAGAAAAAAACAAAAATGTATTTTTCCCTCACAAAACCTGCATTTTCCTTCCCCCTGCAGGCCCGTCTGTTCCCCATGTAAAAACCCAAATCAACCCCCAAAAAAGGTATTTTTCCCCTTACAAAACTGGCATTTTGCCCCCCCCCCCCGCACACCTATCTGTTCCCCATGTAAAAGAAAAAAAAAAAGTTTTTCCCTCACAAAACCTGCATCTTCCTTCCCCCCGCATGCCTGTCTGTTCCCCACGTAAAAACCCCCCAAAACAAAAAAGATATTTTCCCCTCACAAAACCCGCATCTCTCCCCCGCACATCTGTCTGTTCCCCATGTAAATAAAAAAATTTATCCTCACAAAACCCGCATTTTCCTTCCCCCCGCACGCCTGTCTGTTCCCCACGTAAAACCCCCCAAAAAACAACAAAAAGATATTTTTCCCTCACAAAACCCGCATGCCTGTTCCCCATGTAAAAAAAAAAAAAATTTCCCTCACAAACCCCTCGTTTTCCTCCCTGCCGCACACCTATCTGTTCCCCATGTAAAAAAAAGTTTTCCCCTCACAAAATCCGCATCTCCCCCTCCCGCACGCCCGTCTGTTACCCACGTAAAAAAAAAAAAAAATTATCCTCACAAACCCCTCATTTTCCTTCCCCCCGCACGCCCGCCTGTTCCCCATTTAAAAAAAAAAAAAGTAAATAAAACAAATTAAAATCCACTTCCTGCTACAATGAACACTTAAAATACACTGTTTTCCTTCCCCCCGCACGCCCGCCTGTTCCCCATTTACAAAAAAAAAAAAAAAAATAAAAATTTTCCCTCACAACCCCCCAACAGCCAAAGGCCCGCCAGGCACAGGCGCGCCCCGGCCACCCGAGGCCCTGCGGCGCCCTGGCCGTAGCCCCGCCGGGGCGCGGCGGCGGTGCCGGTGGCGGTGCCCGCCCGTGGGCCGGGGAGCCCCCCGCGCCGGGGCGGGGACGGCAGGGCCGGGGCGCGCGCGCTGCCGCCCGCCGCCGCCGCCGCCGCCGCTCACTTCCTGGTTCTTCCTCCCGGCGGCCGCCCCACCCCACCCCGTCGCCGAGCACAGCGTAAGGGGGCGGTGGATTGGGGGGGGGAAGGGGGGGAAGGAAGGGGAGGCGGGGGCCTGTGCCGCTGCCGCGCGCGGGCTCCCCGGTGCGGCGGGGCGGATGGGGCGCGGCGCCCGCGCGGGGCAGCGTTGGCCGGCGGCGCGGGGCGCGCGCGCGCGGCGCGGGGGCGGCGGGGCGCGCGCCCGACCCGCGGCGGCGGCCTGTGGGGTAGGTGGTGCGGCTGACAGCGGCGGGGGGAGGCGGAGGGGGGGGGGGGGGGATATGCGTGGCGGAAAGCGGGGGGCGGGAGCGGGCCGCCGTCGCCCGGCTGAGGGAAGCGGAGCCGGCGGGGCCATCCCGCCGGCGGGGCTGAGGCGGCGACCGCGCCCGCCCGCCTGCGCCGTGTGCCACCGACCGCCTACCCCCTTCGCGGTGCGGGCAGCGGCCGGGTGAGGGCCGCTCGGGGCCCCGCTTCGCTCCGCCGGCGCCCCGGGCAGGGGCTGGGCGTGCGGGGAGGCGGGTCGCGTCCCGCAGCCGTCTCTGCCTGGAGCTGTCGGCATCGTTTGGGAAAGGGGAGGTGGGCTCCCGCTTGCCCCTCGCCTTTTTATCCGCCGGCTTCCAGCGCTGGTCTTTAAACACCGCGAGGCTGAATACGTTAAATAATACCGGGCGAAATACGTGATTTAGGTCTGCTCCGGAGGCCCTTCGGAGCAGCGTAACATCCTCTCAGCAGGAAATTTAAAATCGGAGCCTACAGCAATTTCGTCGGGGTCCTGTGAGCTGTTCCTGAATCGCGGCGATGAAGCGGGCTCCTGCGAGCTGTTAATGAGTTGCGGTGATGAAACGTCGTCAGCGAGCGGCTGGACGCTGGAGCGGACCCTCTCGCTTCAGAGGTGGCCGTGGTCACCCGGCCTTTGACGGCGGCTGGCCGGTGGGACCGTAGGGCAGTCGCGACTTCAGCATCGGGAGCGATCTGTGTTGAAACCATGGCGTTGTACCGTGCCGGGTTTAGTTGACATGGATGGTGAGTTACACGTTAATGGAAAGTAATCTGGACTGGTTTTAAACAGCAGCTTCTGAGTCTTACGGGAGTACTTCTGGAAAGTAATTTTTAGGAAGAAGCGAGCGCTCACGATGTCTCATTAGAAAACAGTCTTCAAGAAAACATAGGCACGGGGGAGGAGGCAGCAGTCTGGTCTCTGATGCGCTCGCTCTCCCACCACCTGCGTGCCAGCGAGGGGTGCCGGGTGGACACCAGAGCTCATTTAGATTTCTTCCATTTGATCCTGAGTCAGAAAAGATAAACTATATTTTTCGGCATGTGAGGGAGAGATTGTGTGCCAGGCTCCTGACGCAGCAAAGGTGTGCCATGTTAGAGCTGTAGGAAATGAGCCCAAATTCAGATGGCTGTTCCGATACAGTGGAATCGCAGAGAAGGGGCTGGCAGGGTGCGGTGAGAGACTGCCTCCGATGCCTGGTGGTGTAGTTAGCAAGGCTTTAGTGAGTACCGTATTTTGTTTCGCGTAGCGAAAGCAACAAATCTTTTGTATAGTGTTACAGGCGTTTCAGTGATAGGAGTCATTATAAGGGGAACCACACATTAGTTCATATGTCTTTGAAAATGCAGCCCCATGTGCAAAAAGGATCCGGTCCTTCAAACACTACGACTCTGTCAGCGTAGCTCTTGGCGCTGTCTCACTGACGCAATAGTATTTGTCATGCCAATGGGAGCTACTTGTGGTAGTAAGTTGTGTTTGACTGAATGCTCATTGAGATTTAGAAGGTGCGACAAGAAGCTCTGTGCGGTTATAGGTTAAAAGGACAAATGTAAGGTCTGCCTAAAAGCTAAAATATTTGTTGCAACATTTAATACCTTCTGGGTATTTTTGCATATGTTGCTGCTTCCTTTTTAGTTTTCATTTTAAGTATTGTACTTACGGACAGGGTGTGTATTTCTATTAGAAATTGCTTGTTTAGCAGTAGACAAAAATGTCAAAATGTAATTTAATGCAGCTGTTGGGAGCAGGTTGCAAGAAGATGAATGTTTGATTCCTCAGCAGAAGCCGGTCTGCTGTGCCCAAGTAGTTATGTCTTTTCTGGGCAGTTTCTTTGTGTCAGCAAAGGGGAACAACTGATAGCCTGACAGTATGCATGTAGCTTGGGCAATGTTAACTTAGCTTTGGTGAATCTCTTTTTTCTTATCGAATATGAATTTACTTTTCTTGATGGATGGGTTGTTGTGCATCTCAAACAGAATAGAAGCTAGCAGCGTCACATAGTCAATGCAGTTTAAACCCATGTGTGGCGTTATTTCAGGGAAACATGCTCATGCAGCCATGAAGCTTGCTTGTGCAGACATTTCCCATACATCTGTAATGGGATATCTCTCCTGTAGAGGAGACTGTGGGGTAGGTAATGGGCACCCACACTGGTGTCAGTCTGAAAATGGCTTGGCTGTAGCTCAGCCAGTCTCTGCAGATGTTAATTGGCTGAGCTTATGGTTTTCTCTGGTCCCTCTGCGGTGTAGACGTGACCTTTTTCTTAGGGCGATATTCTGGAATACAGTTTTTCTGCCTTCCTGAGAGAAGACAGCAGGTAATGTAAAATATGACAAGACAGAAAAGCTTGCTGTCAGTTTTTATTTTCCCTGTCCTGTGCTTAGCTGGTTGAAGCAAACGAGATGTGAACGATGGTACCCGGAACATCATATTTGACTTGTGCATGTAACTAACCTGAAACTTAACGTTGCATTAGAGAAAATGAGAAGTTAAAGCTTTCCAGTTAGAGCTGCGTATTTCCTGGGTTGTGCAGACAATAAGAAAAAAAGATAGCCTGTAACTTGACTAGAACTGCAGTGCAGCAAGTCTGCCAGTGACACTTTACACATCATCCTTTTGAGAGGGAGCCCAAAAGAGCGAGCCAGCTAGCCTCTGCAGGTGCCAAAGGCCTCCTCACACAGCAGTGGTTCCCAGCTAGGGAGGTGCAAGGTGCAGCTAGGTGCTAGCTCTTACTTCAAAGGAGCACTAGCAGGTTAACTCCTTTCGTCTGCTTCTGGCTGTGCCCCCAGGGTGGGGGGTGCTTGGGAGTGCTTCTGGAGACTGGAGAGAGATTTATCGAGGTTTATAGCCCTGTATCTCTTCACCCCACCAGGTTACAAGGTGACCATACGGAACTGGTGCTGTTACAGGAGAAGGAGTAGGAGTGCAAGGAGGGGAAGAAAAAAAAGCAGAGGATAGGGATGGGAAGGTAAGGAAATGAGAAGGAAGGCTACAGCAGCAGGTTTCAGTTAGAAAAACTGAATTGGTTGGGAATTGCTATTCCAGGAGCTGCAATAGCAAGTAAAACAAGGACACAGAAAACTCAGTGTTAATACCCTTGGACAAGAGAGGAATGTTGAATGGGAGGAAATGCAAGGCCCTTGTTGATGTTTTTGCTGCTAGCCCGGTGGTGGATGGCATGTTTGTGAAGTTCAGCTGTGCGTTTTGCAATAGTGCAGAGCTGACAGGGGTGACCAGTCTTAAACGTAGTGCAGCATGCAGAAGTTAAAACAAATGGGCTTAAGTTGAAACAGTAACAGTGAATAAAGGTAGTGTGAAGTACTATACTATTTAAAAAAAAAAAAAAAAAAGACAATGAAACATTTACAGTCCTGGTGGGAGGGCAGTAGTACCATACCATAGATACAGAGATCAGGGGGCTATAGCAGGTGATAAAGGGAGATAGTAATGTGATATACATCTTTGTTCTTTGCAATGACTACTTGAATCACTGATGTCCCATATAGCATAGATAAGCAATATACTATGTATTGCAGTTAGTCTGGTCTGCAACTCTCAGTATTTCAAAGGATAACAAAATTAATGTTTACACACAGAAATTGTTTGGGTTTTTTTTTTTTTTTTATGGAGGCAGGGATCAGTTGTGCTTGCTAGTGCAACAGTGAGCAAAACAAGAAATACTTAGTTTGCCAGCTCCAAAGTTCGTTACTACATTTCAAAAGCTTTAACATACAGCAACTTTGAACCTGCAGGTTTTTCCAGTTCACTGAAGTAGCAGCAGAAGTTTCTTCTAGGCTAGCTCTTAACATCGCAGAGGTGGATCATGACAATAATCATTTTCACTTCAGGCCTTTTCAGGGTAGAGATGATAATTTTTTTGGTCCCTGTTTTATTAATACACTATTTTAATTTATACCAGGTGTCTTTCTATATTTGGTTTAGATACCTGCTTAGGTGTTGTATTTAGATTTAAAATCTAAATCCCTTGCAGCCTTCATACCTGTATCTTCCCTATGCCTATATGGTAGGGAAGAAGTATAGACTACAAGTGGGAGAATAAAATACAGGGAGGCTGAGCGACGTGTTGATGCTTGTGAAGGGAGGGCTGTAGTAGGAGTAGGTGAGAGCCAAATCCTGGGTTAGACCACCTGAGTGAAGAGGTATGTCTGATGGTTAAGGTGCTCTTTCTGCCTTGAAAGGTAATATTCAGAATATTTTTTTAGACTAGGATGGTTCTGCCAGGTTCTTATTATGATCAAAACTTTAAAGCTGCAACTCTTTTCTCCTTCCCTGGAAAATATGTTCCTTATGCCATGAAAGCAGTGTAATTTTTAAAATAGATTAAAGTAGATGCTAAAAATAATACCAATTGTATAGATAAACCTTCCCCCTTTAATTTTTGTCTTTCCCTTTTTTTTAAAAAAAAAAAAAAGTTGATAAAAGCCAAATTGAGAATTTAAATTCCTGTAATCCAGTGGCTTGCTGTGCTAAGTCCCGAGTCAGCATCAAAATTGCAAAGCTGTCTAGAAGACCAGGACAGCTTCTCCCATTTTGTGTCTCCTAAGGCTGTCTGTTCAGGATAACTGCAGTGCTGTGGGAAAGCATGACACCCCCATTTGTTGTTTCCCAGGGGAGTCCCTTCTGCAAGATTGCTCTTCCCTTCCGATACTTACTCCAGATAGGTGGCAATGCCACAAAGCTGGTTTGTATTTATATATTCAGGATTAATACTTCTGTTTTTATATAGGTTAAGTAGCTCGTGTGTATTTAGTCTGTTGGGAAACTGTAAGATTGAAATGACAGAATTTCTGTGTTGCCCTTGCAGCTCTGATAGTTAAAAAGTTACCATTATTTTGTAATGGTTCATACTTAATGAGTTTTATAAAGTACCTTCCATCTCCGATCAAAAGTTTAAGACCACTAACTTTGTGATCAGACCAAGTCAGGTCCAAGTCTGACCTTAGTCTCTACTGCCCTTGTGACTTGTGTCCTGTTCCTGGGTGTTGCCCCAATTTTGTCACTCGTCCATAGAGGCCCAGTGTTTATGTACCTTGGACAGTAACTACATTGTCTTTGTCTCCTCTCCTTTGCTCAGGCTAGCAGCTGAGAGGCTTTGTAGTTGGGGGTGCAATTGCTTGCCAGATAACTCAAACTCTTAGGTCAGTCTTTATTGCATTATAATTTATTTATGCAATACACATCCATTAGTTAAACAGAAATGATATAGACATTAACCAGGAAGCTGTTACCATCTGTCCTGAGAGGTTGCGTACCACGAACATTAGGATAGGAGAAAAACATGTTTTTAATTGAGAAAACATGGCCTTATTTTCCTTACAGTTCTATTAATGGAATTCCTCCGGCACTGTTGAAGTTGCTTGTTGTTTGCACTGATGTAAATGAGAGGAGAACTGTGGGGTTTGTGCCTTATGTGGCTGCATCTCTTTTGAGCCTGTCAGTCTCGGCCCGATCCAGGCCCTCAGGATGGAGTTTCTAGATCTGACAGACGTCTTTGTGGTAATTTCCACGTCCCCCTGCTCCCCTAAGGGAGAAGTTCCCTCTACGTATTCATACTCCTGTTCAAATGTATTCTTCAGAAATGCACGACTTCAGTTAAATCTTCCCCTCCAATAAGATGCTTCTAATAAAAATAATAAAAGTGTGATTTTAGTGTGATCCATTTTTACTAAGGTCTTGTTCACACATGACCTCTTCAAAATAATAAATAAATTAAAAATTAAAAAGAATAAATTCTGATTCATCAAAATAGTTAATGATGTAAACAGTTTTCCAAACTGTGACATAAAGCAACATGGTAATATAGCCACTTAACTCCCTTCATGTATAGAAAAATGTTATAACTGGGTAACATCTGGTTTTGTGTGCTCTCTTCCCCCTTTTCCAAGGCAGGTAATCCAAGCCAGGGCATTTAGCCTCAGAAAACACAATTCTGTTTTAAACTTTGTAATTTTTTTAAGATTATTTTAAATGGATTTAATATAATTCACATTCTGATTTCTTCATGCCATTTTTCTTCAGTATGGGAACTGAAACTGTTGAAATGGCATGACTTCAGTAGCCAAAAGGTTCAGGGGAATCTGAGATGTTTGTGAGCCTCCTGCTAAAAGCAAACATGTAGCTAGTAATGTAGTACTTAGGCTGAGACTGTATTCCTTAATGGAGACTGAATTTCCAGAATTAAAATGAAAAATTATCTGCACTAGGCATAATCCTGTTACCCTGCTCCTGGGGTGGCTGGAGTAGGGCTAGCGGAACTGACTTTGCCCTGTGACATTTTGATCTGGGTCGTCGGATGTCCTGTCAGTGCAGTGTTAAGCCCCATGCCTGTTGCTTTTGCCATTTTAACCTGAGAGGAGTAGTTTTTGACCTGTTTGGGATTTTGGATTGGGGTTGGGTTGGTTGGTTTGTTTTTTAACCATATGTGGAGTCCCAAAAAATGTTCCAGTGGAAGTACAGCTCTCTATAGCAAATTTAAGCCTGCTAATAATAGGTTTGCTTTTTTTAGCTGCCTTTCCCAGACCTGTTAGAAGTGTCCCATTGTCCCTCCAAGGTTTTGTAAACCAGGGGTTGGAAACTGCCATGCCGATGGATATCTGGATGGATCTACAGGAGACTGCCAAAAATTCTCAGCATAGCTGGGCTGTTTTGTTCCACTCCAGCTGATCAGATAAAGCTTTTTAGGCCTTGCAGAAGCCATTAGGAAAAAATATATGAATACTGATATTTCCTTATTATACCTGCTAGAGCTTGCTTTGGCAAGTTTTGACAAGCTTCTTGTTAGATTTGGACTGTATAAAAGTGTGGCAGGAGAAGCATAGGTAAATAGCCTGTTAGTTAGAAAACACACTTTCTCTCATTTCTGTTGCAAAGGAAGATTAAATATGCAGTATATTAATCAGTGCAGTTTTAGGTACTGAAAAAAATGAAATAAACTTCAAAATTAACTCTCTTGCAGTTTCTATCTATCAGTTTATCTGGGGTTTGTTGGTTTTATTTAAACGGATATCCTGTCCTGTGGATCTAGATCACCTAGTTTAGCTGTCATGAATATAACATGACTGGTTATGTATGTTTACTTCCTTTTGATGATGATAAAAAGTTAACTTTAGCGGTGTTTGTCAGCTCTCAAAATATTGTCAATGAACTCTGGTTCTGTGTGCGTTGTAAAAGCTGTTCTGAAGTTTGTCTTTAAGGTATATAAAAACCCAAACTGAAAACCTCATAAAATGCACATGATCTGCCCTGGTCTCATTCTCCCCCCACCCCTGAATTGTCTTTGTGTAATTGGCAGAATTTGAAATTCACTTGGTTCATATGACAAAATGTAACCTCTTCCCAAAGTTTAATGTTAATGGACTTCTAACAGAGGAAATGGTTGCAATGTACATAGTAATACTGTGGTTTTGCAAGTCATACCCATATACTTGAATTCACTAGCATGAGTAATGACATGAAAATTAGCTGGATGATGATGATGATGGCATTAAGCTCGGTGTAAGTTTTATAACATCAGAACCTCGGGTAGCTTTCAGGTACACATTGGGTGAAGGCCCACATCATTCATTAGTTCATTCTTAACGCATTCTTTGGTGGTCACAGGCCACTAAAAAGTAGATTTTTGACATGGCTTGTGGCAGGTCAAAAGACAGTTACTTCATTTATATAGGGTGTAATAGTGTATTTTAAGTGTTCATTGTAGCAGGAAGTGGATTTTAATTTGTTTTATTTACATTTCTAATGTGTACATTACATGAGTTTTTTAATTATTCCTGTAATGAAAAATGCCTTCCAGATAAAAAGCAGAAAAGGTCTTTGCTCTGGCATGTCGTTAAGCTAAATTGATGTGTGTGTTGTCATTGTGTCTCACACTTACTGAGTGGCCTCCCTTGTAGCCTGATACAGTGATTAAGTCCTTAAGCCCTTTGCCTTCATTTTTTACGTGTTGTTTGCTCCAGAGCAGGAGGGACTGACGTATTCCATCTGTGTGTTATAAATTAAGTTCATATGCAGCATGATTCAAGGGCAGGCCAGTTAGGGTAAGTTACTGCTTCCTCCCCCCACAATCTTTTTTTGGGGGGTATTGTTTATATGAAAATACCAGTTTGGACAACATAAACACAAACAGATGTTGTGTATGTAAGAACAAGGAATTAAAAAAAACCCCAAACCCGGTCATGTAGAAGAGAAGCTGAGACTCCAAGCTCCTGTAACTTGACTCTAAGTTAATGTACACTAAAACACATATGTATTTCTCAAATAATGGTGTTTATGTACTGATTACTGATTTTTTCATTTTGTCACCTGGTAATGCCTCTAAAGCAAGCATTAAATAACAAATTTGTCCTCCAGCCAGAAGTCAGAATTGGAGGCCTGAGCTGTATGCTCTTAACCACTTCCTTACTGCACTGCAGAAAGGAGTCCCCAGAATTTCAGACTGAGGTGCCTCAAGGCTCCTTCAAGCTTCTCCGTAGACAGTTCTACAGCAATAGCTTTTCTCCTCCTCCCCCCCCCCCGCCCCCCAGCTCAATAATATTTCTGAGAGCGAGCTGTAGAACTCTTATTGCAGTGAAACCACTTCCCGCATTTGCAAGACAAATGCATTTCCATTTGACTGCTGAAGTGTGCTGTTCAGGGCTAAAACCACAGTTTTAATCACTGTGTATTTGTCTAGTCTCTACTAATAGTGACCTGAAGGTGACTTGTCAAACTAATTGCTCTATTGAATAGGAGTTTGCTTTTCCTGTGACCGTTTAATTCCTTTGCTTTGGGAAACAAAACCTCGGAGGGGGAAAAAAAGTTTCAGAGTCTAGGCAAACACCCTTGAAAGTCTGTGTTCAGGACCATCCCAGCTTGTTATACCACCGATGTGTCTAAGACTTTTGTTTGAAAATCAAACACCTAAATTACTGTTTTCTTTCTTATTTTTTAATGCAATATGATGTTACTGTCAACTAAACATTGTCAGGCATATGTCAGCTTTATTTTGAGCTGGCAAACCAGCATAACAATTTTAATAAGATTATTAAATAATGCAGTGAAGGTTTCCTTGGGGGAGCGGAGGGATTGAGTCTTTAAAATACTTGTTAAGTCTGTGTGAATGTATGAGAATGTCCTTACAGAAACTGTGAAAAACTGGGGGAAAGGTATGGATTTACTAGTAGATATTGATTTATGTGAACTAAGACCACCAGATTGTTTGGGTAATCACTGGTTCTGAAAATTATATAGCTTGTCTCCCTAAGTATCAGGAGTCATGAGGCTAAATTATAGCTGTGGTTAAAATACAAAGTAATTACAGTGTGGTATGTGGATTTTGTGAATGAGGAGGAGAGAGTTTTTTGGGTTTTTTTTCCTCACCAAAGTAAATGAGATCTGCACATGCTCATTTTTATCTTGATTTTTCTGTTCTGTGTGACGTATGTGTAAATATAAGACTGATATGCTCTAACATTAATCCATGCAACTTTCTTCAGATGCATAGAACATCTTAAACTCTCTCACTTGGCAGCATGCTGAATGCTCAAAGCAGAACTATAAGAAAATACCTGATTCTCCTAGTTTATTTTTACCAGTTATGTTAGAAGACAAGTATTGTAAATGGTCTGGTTCATCCATTTCTGTGTACCTAGAAACTTTGTGTTCCTGTCTTTTGTCTCTCACTCTGGCAGTAGCAGTTCCAGTCACCTCTCTTCCATGTCGCTGGCACTAACATGCACGAGCTCATCACTTCTGTGCTTGGATGTAATTAATCATCCTGCTCATTAATAACCTTAATCTTTGGCTGTGAATAGAGCAATAGTGTCTTCATTTAGGTCAGTGTTATGCAAAATAGAGCTTTCCCCTTTTACTTGACAGAACTTAGCCATAAAAGTTTTGAGAGAAGTTTAAGGTCCTAGGTACTTTTGCGATCTTCTCGCTGTTTTTTCTGTAAAACTTAACAATTTTGTCTAGGCAACAGTGTCACTTTTTTAACCATTAAACTCAAAAATAGCATCAGTATGAACTCCTTTGGCAGAAAGCATAATTAATGGTAAATGCACTCTGTTTTTTGCAAAGCAGTGAGAATAATCCTTACATGTTGAAATACGAGGAGGTTGATCCCTTCTGTTCAGGTATATGCAATTCAGTCTATTTGGTAGTAAAATTACTGTATCCATTTTTGTAGAAGGTGGGTCTTTATGTAGAGGCTGGAGTGGTTTTGAGCGTTTACAGCGTTGTGCAAATACTCTGTTAAGAAGTATCTTTGGAAGAAGTGGCTGGGTGTATACAGAGCCGCTTTCAAAGCGTAGCATTCCAGGTGTGCTCTAACACTGAGTGGTGTATGTTCACGGTGCGGGTTGATTGATCCCCTGCCAAAGTCTTATGAGCACCTTTTTTGCTTTCTCAAATGCCTACGTTTGGTGAGAATTACATTGAGACTACAGTAAGTGCCGTGCGTACCTGGAGTAGTACAGTTTCTGGCTCCAAGATGGACCTTACCTTCTGGATGGGCAAGGTGCCTGCAGAGACAGAGAGGACAGGGCAATGGTAGCAAATGTCATGTTAGTGCCCTTATTGCAGTGGAGCGGACTTGGCTAGGAATGCTAAAGGGGAGGTAAAATGAATGCCATCGAGGGATGGAGCAAAGATGGTGGGAGAAGCATGGCAAAGTAGAAGACTTAGGAAGGACGTAAAGCCAAAGGAGGAGGTGAGAGTGGGAGACAGCTGTTGTTCGGAAAGAGCATCCTCCAGGCAAAACTAGAAATTCTTAACAAGAGCTTTCCTTGGTCTGCTCCTTCAGCAGTCCTGCCGCTGTAACTTCGCAGTGGTTTGTTTTTGCAGTTTTACCCCAAAGCTGTGAGTCAATGGATAAGGAGAAAGGAAACCTCTTCCACTTGCTAAGCTTCCCAGTGTCTGTAGGCAGATCCTTCCCTACCCAAGGTCTGATGCAGCAAAAAGGGACCCTGCCAGCTGTGCCAGGTCTTTACTTTATTCCTTGCATGACAGTGTCCAGTTCTTGCTTCAGTTCCTGCTGTGGCAGCTCCTCTTGGCACCTACTTGGTCACTGTTCTCTTCATTAAAACACTTGTTGCCTTTCCTCTGTGGGGAGTGGAGATGGCACACTGGTGGATTTAATGTGTAATTAAGCAAGTCTTAAAAGCACTTAGAGAGTCTTCTGAGTAAGAAGTGTTCTGATAAGCGCAAGAGTCTGGTTTCTAAATCCATTATTTTGTGTTTGATTTATTTACCTTTTTTGCTTTTTCAACTCACTTTCTGCAATTTGGAATTTCCCATGTGATCCCTGTGCCATTATGCGAATGGAGGTCTACATGTCTCGCAAAGCGGTGAACACTGTTTCTGACTCTCTTTCAGATGCAAGTATGGACATAATAGCCTATGATGATTACTCCAGTCCACCGCTTCAGAGATATTGAAAGGAAACCTGAATACCTCCAGCCAGAAAAGTGTGTTCCACCTCCTAGCCGCGCTTCCCTGGGAACAATGTGGTTTATTCGAGATGGCTGTGGTATTGCATGTGCTGTCGTTACCTGGATGCTGGTGTTCTATGCCGACTTTGTAGTCCTTCTTGTCATGCTAGTTCCATCGAGAGATTATGTTTATAGTGTCATCAATGGCACACTGTTCAACACCTTGGCTTTCCTCGCTTTGGCTTCACATTTTCGTGCTATGCTGACAGATCCAGTAAGTATATCTCTCTCTGTATATCTCGGAAAGAAACAGGCGGTGTTTTTCTTGTCTGCTAGATGTTGGCTAACTCAGTTGCCGAGCGAGTGGCAGATTTAAATAACTTTTGTGTGTCAGCCTGCTGAGTGAGGCTGCTGATGTGGTATGCTAATTTCTCATCCCACTCAAGTCAGATGCAAAGTCAAGGACCCAGCTTTAGATTCCCACTGTGTGAGCAGCTCGTCTTTTTGCACTAGGAAGGAGAGTGTTTCTCTCTGACGCTGTTTTCTCCCCAGTGGCAGATCTTGTGTTTGTGGCTTGTTGTGTCTTGACAAACAGGAAAGCTGGAAAAGCTGGTTTTGGTTGTCTGCCTTAGCAAGTATTGCTTCAGCAGAATGGAGTAGAACGTATGTTGTTTTCAAAAGCTGTGTTACCATCTCTCATACTAGTGATTTAGTTGAGTTTATTGAACCATGCTGAAATAAATACTGTGTGAGCATGCTAACAGCTGACAGTTCTTAGGCAGGCGGGAAGCATCAGAGTTGTAAGACCCCTTGTATGTCTCCATAGGACATTGCTTTATGAGAGATGTGGTCTGCTGCTTTCTTGTCTTTCAGCTAAGTGAGAAGATAACAGTTTAGTACCATGCTGCTTATTCTGAGTGGCCTGTGATGGTTTATTTTGCTTAATAACTGCTGGACAGTTTCAGTTCAAAACCCCATCTCCACTAGTCAGTGGAAGGAAAAACAAGCTTAGACTCCTCTTGGCGCCTTCCTGCTGAGTGTTCTTGTTGCTGTTGAGAATGGTGGTGTGCCTCTGACACTCTTAAGTATTCCTTCCAAATGTCATTTCCTACTTGAAACCTTGTTAGGTGCCATTAAAACTTCAGTGTAATCTTTGCTTCTTGGTTTCCAGCTCTCTCAGAAACCACAGCACTGCGCAAGTGGCTTGATTTGGGGTAATTTCACAGTTCATGGTAAAGACTGATGCATTGCATGCTACTGCTGCTGGGTAGAACTGTAAGCAGTAGTTGAGGCACTGAAACTTCTGGTCATTGGCCTCAGAAATAGGAGGTTGCAGCGATTTGTTAGAGTTTATATCCTAGGGGTTCTTGTTGTTAATTATTGTATGTTGTGTGGCTTTAATGCCTAGGGACCTTCAGGTCACTGGAATTACTTTGCAGAGTTAGCAGGAACTCTTCTGAAACAAAAGCTGTATTCTAAAGCAGGCTGGGCAAGCAGCGTTGGAGAAGCAGATACAATCTCTGTGCAGAGTAATTGGGAAAAGATATGTTAATTCCTAGTTGTGTGATGGATTTTTGTGTGTGGATGGTGAGAGCCAGTGGGATTTTTTTTTATCTTTTTTGTAAGGAGATCAGCTAAACAAAATGGAGGAGGGAAGGTAAAGTGAGGGGATGCAGCAACATCTGGCAAACAGTGTGAGTCAGGGATGAAGGAAGTCGCCAGGACATGGAGAACCAGGGGCATGTCTAAGATCAGAATGAAACAGAAAGCCCTGATGAGGCAAACAGATAGAATTCTTATTATAAATAAATGAACACCTGAATTCTTCAGAATTGATAGTGTGTATCATGCTTTTCAGGAACTGCTTCCTGTGGGATCTTGCTAAAAACATTCCTAAGGTTTTGAGCTTTGCTGCATACTGAAGAGAGGGAACGTGAGTTGTAGCATTTTGTGGAAATTGGTCTTGACAACTTTTAAATTGGTCAGGCTGTTGGGAGGTTTCTGTGGAAAAATGCAAAGACTGCTCAAGAAAGCCTTATAGCACTGGTTTAACCTGCAGTTCTCTCATTGATGTGTATTGTTCCTGTTTATTGCTGTTGGGAGGTTGTGTAGATGTGTTAAAAAGAGACTGTTCCATCAGAAATCTGTTAAAATACTACATCCCTGTTTTTATTTCAGTATAAAAGCCTTACATACACAGAGGTGCATTTGTGCCAGCGTACCAACACTGATTTCATACAGCACATTTCATGACTTCTTGGGTTTTTTTGGAGCCCTAGAAGGGCTGGAAACTCTTGAACTCAAGCTCCTGCAGCTCTGTTTAAAGACACATAGTTTAAAGTGGAAATTGCACAGCTAATAATGTTTTGCCTAGTCTTATTCAGGTGGGAGGATTCTTAGTGTTCACTGTTTGAATGTTAAAACCTAATTTAAATAACAAATACATAATGGAAGCATCGCTATAAATACATGAGGTGTTTACCAGCAACTCTTAATGTACACAATGATACTTAAGAAGTAGCTTCTTCTACTGGAGTAAAATATCTGCTGTTTCCAGTTTGTGATATGAAACACTGGCATGATAAATTTATTGATAGATGTGAAGAGAGGGATGAGGATTCTTAAATATTTTAAGGTTACTATAGGATTACAAAAGACTAATTGCTTAAGTGAGGGTTTACTAATGTTTAAAAAACCCCAGACCACCAAAATGATGTTTAAGTATGTAGCTCCATATATTAGGACCTCATTTTAATTTTTTTTTCTGAATCTTCTTGCTGTTCTTGAAACTCTGTTGATCTTAGGGAAGTTTTTATTTCTTTCTCTTCCCTCCCATAGTTTTAAGTCACCCTATTGTTCTTAGCACTTCTAAAGTCCACAGGTTAATCTTCTGGTTTGGGGTTTTTTTTCTGCAGGGTGCTGTGCCCAAAGGTAATGCCACAAAGGAATTCATCGAGAGTTTACAGCTAAAGCCAGGACAAGTGGTTTACAAGTGCCCAAAGTGTTGTAGCATCAAACCTGACAGAGCACATCACTGCAGGTAAAGTTTTTTCTGAGGATTGCTCTTTTATCAAGACCTCAAGAATTACCTGGTGTGCCTTGATCCAAATTGTTACTGGAATCTGAGACTTGAGAGGTTAAATTGAGAGATTGGCATCCAAATTCTGTTGCCAATAGCGCAAGACATGTTCAAGCTTCTCTGAAAAAAATCTCAGGCCTTTTCTGACAAGTTTTCATCTATAGCGGGCTGGGGCCACTTCTTGCAAAGTGAGAAACACTTCAAATGAATGCTGCCTTGACACCAGACCTGTAATTGACATCCATAAATTTTCATGTAAAGGTGACTTTAAAAGAGACATTGTATACCAGAATGCATAGAAATCCATGAAATTCAGTGTCTTGCAAAAGGTCAGTGTCCTTTCTGGTTTTGTTTTTATTCACAAACACATTCATCTAACTGTAGATTCTATTTAGAAGTCATGTTTAAGTAAAAAATAAAATTCAAGTAACTGTATATATTTTTTAAGAGTTCTGACTTCCACATTTTATTTGAGTACTGTGACTTTGTTTTGTGCTTTGTGATAGATCAGTATGCCTACTGATCTGTTACGTCCTTTCTTATGCTGGTGGGATAAACTTCCCTGAAGAAAGTAACTGGTAGTGAGCTTTTTAGTACTGAAGGCAGTGAGTAAAAAAATAACTACTTCCTGAAATTATCTTCTGCTTTTAAAACAAGTGAACCTGCTTTCCAGTAAGTAGTTAATGAGTTTGCGCTGGGTGTCCCTTCCTTACCTACTCAAACCCCAATATACGCTGAGAGAACTTGTATCAGAGTTACTGCTGATTCATGCAGGGGTCTTGTGGGGAGGGGAATACGTGGTACTGAGCTGAACAAACTTGTTCTGCTGTTTGCATTTTTCATATTTATTTTCAGACCTTTAGTTTGCAAATGTTTTTCTTTTTTGTTGGTTTCTTATTTTAATCAAAACCAGATGTTGGTTATTCAGCAGCAGCAATGTGATCGTGCGTATCACTTATTAATGCTACTGTAAAATCCCCTCTGACACTTCTTCAATTATGAATGAAACTTCGCATCTAAAATGCTGTCTTGCTGATGACTCACAGTGTAGGTAAATGAAAAAGACTCTTTGGCTAAACACAAGACCTCATCTCCGCGGTCCTTATTTCTGTGCTAAGATAACTTTATAGACATTAAGATTTGAGAAACTGATCCACTGCACACTGATGCTGTTGAGAATCTTCAGTCAAACATTTTTTTGTGAGGTGGGGGGATTTATTGGACTTGCACACATCAAGGTTGTGCATATTCATCAGCAGGAGGTACTGCTAGCTTTTAGGGACCAGAGTGCTTTTGGATTCATATGCTAATTTGTGGGTCCCCCATGCCCAGCAAACTACTCCTGCCAGCATTTGGAAGCTTGGGTGGTTGAGCAAGGCAAGCATCTCTTGAGTATGGGCAACCCCTGCTGCCTATAGTTTTCAGTCTTAGTTTCTGAGTTTCCTTTTCCACCAGCTCACGTTCTGCCTCTCATCCAACTGCTTTTGGTATGTATGCATGGAATAAAAACTCTCCTCTCAGCCTTTGCTACCTCCTTCACGGAGGTTGTCTTTGGCTTGGCTGCTTCAGGTTGTCCCTCTGGGGGACCAGGACCTAGGAGCAATTGAAGAGGTTGCTTAGCTGCTTACCTGTTTCAGAGCCCAAGAGAAGTGTGTGTGCTTCTGCACAAAGTAAATTGGACCACAGGGAGGCATCCTCCTGCTTTACACCACCTGCCCTGCCTCCCCCTCCTTTTTTTTTAAAACCAGTAATTGATACTTGTCATATGAAATATGATGTTATCCGGCAGATAAATTGTTTTTACTGTGCCAGCTGATTTTAAGTCCCCATGTAGCTCAAAAATAATTTCAAGCTGCTTATTCTAGCAAAACGAGGCTTTTCCTGTTGTCCACTGCACCTGGGGCTGGCAGGTGATAAGGCACCCGTGCCTACCTGAGGAGAAGCAGCTCTTCATCTGGCCCCACGCCGAGAGGCTGGGACCTGCTTGACCAACCTCTCATTTAGGATCAGGGCTATAGCAACTCATTTGTTTTTCAGGCATGGCATGTATCCTTGGGGATTACCCCCTCCCACCATGTAGAATGAGTGCAAGGCTGTTCTGATGGAGAGGTTTTGTATTATTTATTCATACGTGCTCATAAGAACATGTTTATATTTTTGTTTGAGTTTCCCTTAAGCATTTGGGTGTTGAAGTTTATTGTTTATGTTAAGGTCAAAGTATTTTTTTGTTATAAGAAGAAAAATGAAATTAGCAGAGCCCCTGATCCTTTCTGTTTCAGTGCTGCCAGAATTGTTCTGGAATGGCTGTTTCCTTTCTGGGTCTATTGTTTGGTTGTTTTGGGGTTTTGTGTTTTTTCATATTTGATTTCTGTGCTTGTTTGTGCAATGTGGTATCAGGAGACTGCCTTTCGTCTCCTATCATATGAGAAAGCAGCAGAGAAAAAGACTTCCTTTATTATGTGAGTTGAAGCAGTTACTGACTAAGCAAGAGAATGATGTTCAGACAAAGTAATAATCTTTTAATTATTTGACTTTTAGCCACACTGTGCATGCTGGCAAGAATTTTAATTTTGATTTTATTAGTCTGGTTTTGTGAAGTGCTTTAACATGTAATTTTACCTTGAATGTATATTGTGGTACTGCCTGACTGACTGCCACAGCTGTTTTATGCTAGTATGTGGCTTACCTTGATGTCAAAATATTTTCTAATGCTTTATTTAATTCTCTTTTTTGCAAGTTCCTGCTACCAGCTAATGTTAGTAAATAAAACTTAGGCTGTTGTTATCAACTCTGAAAAATACCTTTCTTCCTTGCTGCTTTTCATATCTTTCTGGTTTTTGTTTAGTTTTTAGTTGTGGACATTTTCACAGACCAAATAGGTTAAAACTAAACTAAACCACAGATTTTTTTCCATCTGCCTGAATGTATTGTTCAAACCATATTTTGGCAGGACCGCTGATGTGAATATTATGCTAATGTGTCTTACTTAGCATTAATTTTTTACCATGGTGATTTGGTATTGTATGGTTAATTTTGAACAGATGTAGTCAAGTGAGTGAACCACAAGTATAAATGTGGTGACCAGTAAATTTATTTAGGTTCAAATTTCACTTCTGATTCTTTCCTTTAATCTCTGTCCCCACCATACCCCCGTGAAATTTTGTATTCCTGGAATGAAATGTGCTATAAATAAAGACCTGTATTCTTTCAGTGTTTGCAAGAGGTGTATTCGGAAAATGGACCATCACTGCCCGTGGGTCAATAACTGTGTGGGAGAGAATAACCAGAAGTACTTTGTACTGTTTACAGTAAGTATTTTGCAAGTGGTATTTGAGGTTGTCCAGCGGGCAGCACTGAAATGCTGTGTGTGAAGCAGCTCAGAAGGCTGGCTTGGTTTTTTTTTTCCTTGTTTCAGAAGAACTTTACAGGGAACTGTTGCAGACTTTGTTTTGTTAATTAGGGAACACACACAACACAGCAACAGGGGGAAAAGGCATCATGGGAACTATTTGCCAGGGTTTTGTGAGGTTTGTGTTGACAGTTGTTCAGCATGCTATTTTGTAATGTGAGTAGTTTATTGTGGCGTTGAGCTCTTTGAGGTGTGGGCCATCCTTTTACACCGTACTGTGGCTGGTAGGGTCCCAGGCCATATGCAGGGTTCCTAAGTGTTGTAGTTGTACGAGTACCTGTGTGGGATCATAGAATAAGAGCTGTTGCCACATCTGAAGCGAGGAGTGGGAAGTCTGTGTCCCCTTTGGCAAGAATTATGCACCTTTTACTTGCAAGTGGTTTATTTTCATACTTGAAAACCAAGGAGGTGTTTGACTTTTTGTACTATATTATATCTGTGCCATCATGAGTAAGAAAACGGGAGTGCAAACTTGAATACTACATATTTATGGAAGGGTTGAAATCTGTTTCATCAAAGCGAACTGCACGTATCCCGTGGGAGTAGCATGAACATTACAAGTCTGAGTTTCAGTGATGCTCTGTTTTATTAATAAATCTTCTGAGACATCTGGAGGTTCGAGGAAGAATGTTCTCATATTACCAAGTAAAAAGGGGGAGATTTTGAGTTAAATGGAAGGGTTGACTGTTCTATGGTGTGGTTTGTAAGGACGTGGATTACAGAACGAACCGAACCCTGTTTTTTTTCCCTTGAGCAAGGGTTTTTCACTGTGAGGAGTGAGCTAGGTGTTTTAATCCTATCAAAAGGATTTCTGTTTCTGTTAAAACTGACATCTACTTTCAAACAGGCTCTATTAAACAATGTAGTTGAGAGAAACAAAACAAGGGTTGCTGTTTTTGTTCGTGGTTATTCTTTTTGAGACCTGAGGAAGTGAAAGAATGGCAGCATGCTCAACTTGCAGGGAAAAACACAATACTCCTTTATCACCTTTCACTGCTTCCACAGGGGTTTCTTGTAACAAAATCTCTCTCACTTCTAATATCTGCCGACCTTTGTCAGAATCTGTAGATTCAGGAGAGTTATCTTTTTAGCCCTGTCTTGGTAAATTGTGTATGTGTAGCATTGCATATAGTTTAAAGCTTTTTGTTACAAAGCTAAGACCTAATTTAAAACAAAAAGGATTAAGTACAAAGTACTAAAGCTTGAGAGAAACTTCCCATGCCAGTGACTGCCTCAGGGAAAAATACTTATTAAAAAAAATAGTATCATTTTTCTGAAACTCATACTGGAAAATGGATAAAGTGCTTTTTGTGGTTAAAACAAATTAGCTGTTGTTTCTCTGGGAAACTATAGCGCTCTCAAGAGCAAGGAGGTAAGCTTTGACAAGATGATACCTCAATGTCAGAAAGTTGCTGTTCTCTGAAAGTTGCGCTGTACTCAGCAGAGATAAGGACAGTAAACTGTGTGGAAGGCTGTGCTGGGGCACAGGAGGCTGGGTTTTGTGTCCAGCTGGCTTTGAATTAAACAGCCTCCCTCCTGTGAACTCAGAGCTGTTAGTAAGGCCAGAATGAGTCTGTGTAGTTTTGGCACTTGTCAGCTTCAGGGTGCTTATTTAGGGGGGATGGGAAGGCTTGGTGGTTTGTGGGCTTTTGGGTGGGTTTTTTTCAGTCTTAGCACTTTGCTTTATTTAAAGTGTTTGGAAGATTTAGCATTTTGGTCTTTAAACTTACCTGACACCTGTATTACATCCTTTATTTTTCAGATGTATATAGCACTGATTTCCCTGCATGCTCTAATCATGGTGGGATTTCACTTCTTGTATTGCTTTGAAGAAGACTGGACAAGTGAGTACTAACAAAATATCTCATTAAAATACCAGATGAACCTATGAGTAAGACCTTATAATGTAGTTTGCTTGTAAGGCAACCCCTTTTACGCTGGTTTCAGAAGAATGCTATCAGGGCTCTGCTGTGCCCTATTCCTTTTTTTTTTGTTGTTTTGGTGACCAATCCTGGAACTTCATAATTCTTTCTGACCTGCTGGGATCTCTGTCCTGAAAAGTTGTATTTCAACTTAAGCCTGATACTGCCTAAAGAGAAGCTGAGATGCAAAGACACCTAGATAGTATGTGTGCCAGAACCTACTGTTGACATGAATGCAGCACTAATTTCCTGAATGCCAACACAAGATAAAAAGAATGTGTATGCTTTTTTTTTTAAAAGGGTAATATGAATCATTCTTGCAAGACTGCCAGGAAAACATGCTAACTCAGATCCAAAAATCCACCCTCACAAGAACAAACAATTCCTTTCTACAAAAAAAAAAACAAAAAAACCCCAAACCAAAACACCCCAAACAAACAAACAAAAAGACCCAGCCCTCACTCTGGAGCAGCCAGTGAGTAAATTTTCACAAATTCGGTTGAGATGTATTTTTAAAACCACAAATGGATACAGGATATCCTCTAGGTAATGCTGAGTCAAACAGCGAGCTGTCAAAGAATGTGTGTGCAGATGTATGTGCTGCTTGTGGATTTTTTTCAAAGAGCATTAGCTTTGTTTTTCTTGGAATTTCAGTTGTGTCATTCAATATAATGACCAGTTTTAGTTTATAATGCTGCAGAGGATGTGCACATTTACACATATGAACTGAATTTCACAAGGTGGTTCTGCAGGTCCAAACTTTGTAAAACAGCTGCCAGCTGTCACTGAGAAAGTCTTGATTTGACTACAGTGGCCAGGGCCATAGGGGAAGGATACATCAAAATATAGAGTTTCTTTTGCCAGCTTTCTCAGAGCCTGTATTTGTGGGGGAAGCAGTTTCCCACCTGTCCCAGGTTTCGGTGGCAGAACAGAGCAGTTATGAGAGATGGATCTCTTGTTCCAGCTGCCTTGGATTTGCGTTGATTGTGTTAGCCCCTGATTATGGTGTATATGTTAAAGCTTAACACCTCATGAGAAAAACGTGGTTTTTTTGGTGATACTTGTTCTTGGATTTCAGAAAAATCTGGAGATATTCCAACATTTACAACACTCAACACTATGATTTTTGCCCTATAACGTTTTTCTTCCTCTTCCTTTCTTCTGCTCTTGTATAGTTACCTTCTCAAATTTTTTTCATCTCTTGCCTGAGCTTGCACTATAGAGTGTGAAGAAAAATAAGAATTTGCCTTAATCTGCCCTTCTTTAGGTTATGACTTGGAGCAGTTATGAAAGGAAGTGTACTCTGGTTTTATGTTGGTGCTACAGAAATAATTATCTTTGTGTCCTGACCACCAGCTTGAGATTTCTAATGAGACTTTACCACTGTGGAAAATCTGTTAAAATTAAGGTTTAACAGAGAAGCTACAGGTGAAATGGAGTAGGGCGGAGTCCTAGCCACTGTGCTGGGGAAACAGCTAAGTGGAAAAGAAAGTTGCATTCTTGAAGTGTTGCAGGGGTTTTTTTTGTTTTACTTTTTTTTAAACTTGCAGGAGTGATCATTTCACTCTTGAATATCCTCAAGAATGTCAGAGCTTCCCTGTGCACCTTTTTGAGAATGGTGATCACGTAATTTATTTTGACAGTTTGAGTATGGAAAACTCGTGGCTTAGAAGGTGTTTTGCAGTTGCTGCATTACCCGATATCTCCCCTTCCAACTCCGTTGTTTTGTTTTCACAGAATGCAGTTCCTTCTCTCCGCCGACTACAGTGATTCTTCTCATCCTCTTGTGTTTCGAGGCTCTCCTATTTCTCATCTTCACCTCGGTTATGTTTGGGACCCAAGTACACTCCATCTGCACTGATGAAACGGTGGGTGTCTCACACGCTCTCTCCTTTACCCTGTCTCTCTCACAGTTTGCATTAACAGTGAAGGGCTACAGGGTTTTAGCTCATCGCATGGGGAGTTCATGTATGTGTACCCTTTGAGGAAAGACCCAATGTAATAAACTGAGCTAGCACAGTGCTGGGTTGTGCTCTCTGAAGGTTACTGTGAGAAGTAGTGTACACCTATGTATTGTCTGGGATGCTGTGTTGACAGTACCTCTGATAAGGTAGGCATGGGTAACTGGGATTACTCTGTAGAGAGTGTTTGTCCCTGTGGATTTGAGAACCTTTTCCCCTTAATGAAGTGCTTTTACATTGGTGTTGTCTGAAATTCAGCTGCATGTCCCCTGGTGTTACTATTTACAGCTTTAAGTGCTGTAAAAGCCAAGATGAGTAGGTGGGGGAGGAATATATATATGTGTGTGTGTGTGTGTATATACACACACACGCTCTTTCTAGTCTAGAAGATTTCCAGTTTTAGCTGCTTGTTAAACAGTTCAAAAACTCTTGCCGGAGGGAAAAGGCAAAGGGAGTAGAGTAGGCTCATGGAAACCTGCTGGGTACAGTCTGCTGCAAAGCCACCATGTCGTCCACAATTCAAAGATGGCATAGTAGAGGTTACATGGTAGTGTTGCAGTCCATTGTATATCCCTGCATTTGCCCACTTCTGTAAAGATGGAGTTGGTGACTCCTGGCGATGTTCCCACACTTGTGAATACTGCTGGCCTTCACCAAGCATGCTCAGATATCTGAATTTTCTGGAGTGGTTGAAGAGAAGTGATAGTCTTTTAGAAGAGTGACAACTCTTACTTCCTCCCCTGCCTCCTTTAGCTGTTTCCCCTTCACTTGTTTGCCCATGGCCAGTTGAAGCTAGAATAGGTGTTTTTGCTGTCATTGGAGAGCTATGACTGGCATTATAGACATTAAAAGCCCATTGCTCCTGAGTCTTTTTTGCAGTACCTTTTTTTAATGCTTGGCTTTCTGCAAGAGGCTGATGTTCACACTGTGACTATTCTGTGTTCAGAGGAAGACTTCAGCTGTTCTTTCTGCTGGGGAGAGCCCCAGGAAGAAGTACAGTGTCGTACAGAACAACAAGATCCTGCCGAGGTTGAGCTTATCAATAAGTGTGTAAATTAGCAATGCTGCCTGTGAAATAATCATCTCAATTTCTCAATCTTTGAAACCTGTCAACAATTTTTAGAAGTTGCTTCCTACAGCTGGGCACCCAAATAAGTCTCCTGATTTCCGCTTCCCCTCAAATTCTGGGAACCCATAGATGTTAAAGGAACAATGCCACAGTCTAAAATAAAAAAATGAAATATGGACTCCCCCTGTTGGGTTGTGGTTTTAATTTTTTTGTTTTCTTTTTGAATATGTACCAGTAAGGATTTTGCTCTGTGGAATGTCTCATTGTTGATTTGCTAGCATTGAGCCAGCTGTGTCTGGCAAACAATCTGTTTTGAGCAGAGGAATATTTCCAGGTGAAATTCTTCCTGGTGTGGTCTCTTGCAGTGTTTTCCTTCACATTTTAGAGACAGGGCTGTGTCTTGCCCTTTCTCACCTTCCTCTCCCAGTCACTGGGAGACCTCATTCCCCACCTTGTGTACGCTGTCCCACCTGGATGGTTCTTTCTGCCTGAAGGGACCCAGAACCCTAGTATTTTGCTGTTGTGTCTAGAGGTGATATTTACCAGGGATCAGCACAACTCCTGCAGTTGACCCGTGTTGTGTTCTGCAGGGCTCCCAGAATTGGTCATTTGAGGAACACAGATGTATTACAGTGCATTAATCCGAAGCTCGGGAGAGACATGTAGGTCAGGAGAAGCTTACCTTGCAAAGATCCAAGTTAAAGAGCAGTGATCTGTCTGCTGCTGCTACTTGTGGAGGAGTAATGATCTCCACTGACTGCACTCCTTCATTTTGCTTCTGGCATTTTGCTTCAGGCATAGCTTTCCTGAAAGACCAAATTCACTTTGTGGGTTTTAGACACAATACAGATTTTTTTTTTTTTTTTTCCCAATGATTGACTAGTGAATGTTTCAGCTGATTGCTTGATGGCTTATTTTTGTTCTCCCTCTAACCTTTACTAAACAATGCCAATGATTTCTCTCAAATCAGTATCTTATTTAACCCTTTCTCCCTGCTGTCAGCCCATGCATGTTTTAGCAGTGATTCTAATGGAACACGAGGAGGCACCAGGTAGACTCAGCTAAACTGAGCCATGGGCACTTCCTGATGTTGCTTGGTGAATCTGGGAGCATTATAGAGATTATCTTTGGGCTTGTGGGTTGTTTGGTTTTTTTTTTTTTTTGTCTGCAAGCTTATAATGGTTCCCTCTAAAACTTTTCCATCTGGTTAGCACATAATGTTTTCAGCCATTAAAGCTTTTTGTTTGGTTTTAGGTGGTGGAGTTTTTTTAATTGACATCAGAGGCAATTAGAGGGCAGGTCTTAAAAGGTTTATGAAATATCTAGGCCTGAACAAAATGAAAGTAATTTTATTTCCAAGGAATGCTTTCTAGCCTTAATATTTTTTAGTATAAAAAAATGAGAAGAAAAGGAAAAGCAGTATAGATGCATTTTTATTTTTTTACTCCATCCTTCGGATAAGGGGTAACTGAGAGCAGACTTTTCCCCAAATCCAGAACTACAAAATCTGAGTGTTTGACTGAAAATGTGATATTTCTGTTTTCAGGGAATAGAACAGTTGAAAAAGGAAGAGAGAAGATGGGCTAAAAAAACAAAATGGATGAACATGAAAGCAGTATTTGGCCATCCGTTCTCTATAGCATGGCTTAGCCCATTCGCAACACCAGACCAAGGAAAAGCAGACCCGTACCAGTATGTGGTCTGAGGAATTCTTGACCAGCATTTCCACTAAAATAGAAACATATTACAGCACTACTGTTACAAATTTTCCATGAATGTTTAAAACAAAGAGCAAAACAAACTTTTTTATGTCTATTAAATGGCTGATAATTGCAGAGGAAAAAAAAGCCCTGTATTCCACTATTTCAGATAATTCTATATCTCTGGCTGAAACTGCTGCTGCTTTTCTTTTTGTTTTTTTGGGGGGTTTGTTTTTTTTTTTTAATCTTGTTAACTTTACTGGCCTTTGTTTCTCTCTGCTTTCTGTATGGCATAACTAATGTGAAGGGGATCCTCTTTCTCTGTTGTGACCCACCTCTTCTGAGTAGATTCTCATGCTGTCTCCTGACTGTGATGAGCTCTGTGGAAGACATATGAGTGCCAACAGCCCTACACAGACACCTTTGGACTTCCTGAAGGAGCACATTGCTCTTTCATAAGTGAACTTGAAAGGGGAAGCAGACACTTCACTTACCAAAAGGTGCAAGACAAGAACGCGACACAGCAAGAAAGCCAGTTGACCTGGTGATCACTTACAGTTAAAGTACTTAAAACAAATGTTGCCAACACCGATTCCCACCCCACTCTCCTTTTTCCTTCCAGCCACAGAACTGTTTCCATCTTTCTGGCATTATTTTGTCTGTTCCCTCCCTTGTGCGCAGGAAATTGTTGCCCTCGTAGGGTAACTGTGGCAGATTTAGAAGACTCTTCGGATTATTAAATGCCTTACACTTGCAGGAAAGAAAGACATCTAATTTTCAAGTGTTTAGAATAGCAGAATCATCTTGTTTGTGTGTGTTTGTCTTGGTAAATAAGTTGTTAGAGCGATGCCTGCTAAACAGTGTTAATGTGAAAAACTGACATGAATGCCCACACTACTATAAAGACTAATATTGACGGGATGTGTAGGTGTACCAGGGTGATTGATTCTATATTCTTAGCATTGCCCTGTTTTAGAGCTTTGTAAATCTTTTCTCATATTTATGCGTACATGTGTATGTGTGTAAACACACACGTATATGTGTAAGTGTTTTAAAGTGGGAAATGTTGATGGTAAGGCACATGCATGCTGTTAGAACTGTGTGGTGATGAAAGTGGGAGGGACAGAAGGCATTCCAAAAACGGGTAGAGCTAAACCATTCATAACTACAGCTGACATCTCGTGTTCAGGCAGGAATTTTATTATATTTTTGGATCATTACTCCCATGGGTTCATCAAATGAATTGCAAACAAAGGAAAAATACAAATCAGCTGTGTCCATGACTTCCAAGGAATCTTTTCTTTCCTTGGTTTAAAATAAAATGGTATTTTTTTTTTGAAAATGACCTGTTTAGACTGCTTCAAAGCCATGGGGGAAGGGAGGGAGATCAGGGAAGAAGAAATTTAATGGCTGTCTCATTTTGGAAGTAATGTGAATGCTGCATCTTTTCAATCTGTCAATGCTTCCATATGGAAAACAAATGCAATAAAACTTTTCCAAAAACTTGTTGCTGTTCTTATTTTCTTTCTTCACTTCAGACTCTGGGAAAAATCTGTAATGGTTTTCTCAACTTTCACTTCTGTACACAAGCAGGCAGAAGCATATGAAGGTTCATTAACTGAATGTTCAACTTCTAAGTTTAAAAATTAGTTAATCGGTAATATACTGATTTGTTAATCAGTGGTTTTATTTCACCGCTTCGAAGTGCTGTCAGTAGCTGCTCTGCCATGTAAACAGGCTGTTTTTGCAATCCTCCTTCCTCAGGGTTAGAGCGTCAGGAGTATGTTGTGACCTCTGCTGCAGGACTGCACGGAGGGAGCCACCAGCTGCACTTGTGCCTCGGTGGGAAGATTCTGTGAAGGAAACACGGCCTTTGCATACACATTTCCTTAATGAAGGAAAGTTCAGGAAAAGTTTAGGGTTTGTTTTTACAGTGCTGATACTGCTGATAGTGGAAAGCTGTTGTAAATAAATAACGTAGCTCTGATTTTAGTATGCAATGGTGTTTTTCAGAGAATGCTCCCAGCTTAATAGTTAAGGACTGGATCTTTGGCCAGGATCAGTTCAGCCGGTGAGGCACGTGCAGGTGGTAACTTGAACTGCTAGAGAATCCGGCCCTAAAACTGTCTGGATGCAAAGTCAAATGTATTGGTGGGGGGACAGTCCCCTAGGTAATTAACAAATGAATGCATCTGTCTTTACAGTTCATTGCTTTAAAAATTGTTTTGATTATATGTATATATTGTGGACATTCCAGGTTTGGTTTATTTTAATTACCCTTACTCACTATGCATTTTGGAGGAAGATTGGTTATGTTGTTCTGGCATTTTGACCATTGTGAAAAAAAGGTGTAATTGCTTAGTTTTTCTTGTTTCAAACAAACGCAAATTGTTAAACATCATTATATAGTATTGATATTTTCAGTCAAACTGTTTTTGCTTTAAATGAGGCGTCATCACAGCTTGCAGAAATGTCCACTGGTACCTCTCGTGTGTGTGTCTCAGTAACCGGGGCTGCTCCTCGGTTTTACTTGCACTGTGCGACTTGGTGGTGCAATTTGAATGATACTAAATGTGGGTCGATATTAATATGAGAAAGGCAGACTTACTGATTTGCTCATGGAAAGTATTTTCTCAGACAGGACTGCCTGATTTCAGGTGCTAGTTCTGTTTTAGCATGGCCAAGAGAAATTGAAGGACAAACTTGAGCAAAGGCAGGGTACTTTTTTGAAAAGCTAAGTGTTGCTCCAAGCAGGAATGAGTGCAAGGAACTGCTGTAGGGAAAGTCTGCCTTAATCATGATTTCTGCTAGCAACGCTTCTCGTGTCTTCCCCTTAATGGACAAATTGTTACAGTGCTTGCCTGTTCTGTTTGCTCTTTCCTTCTGGATTTCAAAAGTGTATTAAAAGAAATTAATGCATTTCTTCTAACATGCGAGAACTGTCCTGCAGATTGCTTCTGGGTCAGGCCACGCAGCCCAGCATCCTCCTCTGGCACTGCGCGGGAGCAGATACTGAGGGCAATAGTGGGAGAAACGGGGTATATCCTACAGCATCGCAGTGGTAACAGGTCAACCTTGTCTTACTGTCCCCGTGTTTGCAACGTTGTACCTCTTACTGAAATGGGAGTGTCCAGTATTTTATATTTCTCTATGTATGTCTTCTCTTTTCAGTATTTGTTCAAAATTATGTAATTTGGAATAGTGGAAGATGATGCTTTCTGAGCCTTTTTTTTTTTTTTTATTTAAGTGAAATAGCTGCATGACGGGAAAGAGAAACGGGTGTTGGTTTAATTTGAAATACAAAATTGTCACTTCCTAAAATAATGATGAGAGGTTTGGGGTAAATATATTTTTTTAAAAAAAGTTTCATTAAACCGTAATGAAACATCTTCAACAGTTGTGCATTCCTTCCATCCCCCTTAAATTTTGGTGGTTCTTTTTTTTTTTTTTAAGCCAAAACCTCATGCCCTACTGACTGCGGGGCAGGCAGCCAAAGTTAGACCAGGATACAATTTTTAAAACTTCTGCTCATTTTCAATACGTGCCCTGAAGGGATTAGTGAGGTCAGGCTGAGAGAGAGAAAGTATGCCCCTGCCTGCTCCGATTAACTGCTCCCTAATCTGGCATTAGTACAACCTCAGCCTGACCTTGCTTATTGCCTTGGTTAGCAGATACTGTTTAGAGCAGGTGAACGATGTTTTCTGGGGGAGGGAAGATGGGGGTTGCTGCCCAGAAGTGTTCAAGATCCTTATTCCCAGTTTAGATGGCAGCATGGATCGAACTGGATTACACACGTGCTCGAGGGCAGGGTTAAAGCTTGTGCTGCCGAGGGAGGCTTTCAGTGCTTGGTGTCTCTTTCTCCTCCTGCCCCATGCAACTTGTTTTCCTTCTCTCTAGATGCTCACGCAATAAATGCTGCAGCCGCGGTGGCGGTTTGTTACTAACGCATTAGAAACCTCTGCGGCTTGCCAAGGAGCAGCTGACGACCAAAGGTCTTCCTCTGCTTTAAGCTGCAAAAGCATCTGCCTCCCGGCTGCACGGCCACAGGGCGCTGGAACGGGAGTATCCCAGAGGAAAAGCGCGTTGGTAGCGCCCAAACGCTTTGCCGAGGCTCTGCTCTGCCGTGCACAAGCGCTGCTCCTCTCCCGGCTCACCCGGCAGGGAGGTCAGGACTGGCACTGGCCGCAGCAGCGCCGAGTGCCTCGTCCCAATGGGCTGGGGGCTGCAAGGGATTTTCCCTGGAACAGCTGAAGCCCTGCATTTGGAAGCTTGGGAGCAGCGCAAAGGGATGCGTGCCTGTGCTTAGCGTTGCAAGATGCACGTTTATGCTTCAGGGCTTGAGTTTTCCCCAAAATTGTAACCCTGAAGACTTCAGCTTCGGTATTGTGTCATTTCTTTCTGCATGTTCACTGCTGGATTTCTCCGAAGTCAGCACAAGAAATGGGGCACGAATGAAGCTCACAAAAGCTTTGCATGTAATTCTTCCATTTATGGTGTGTTTTCTCCTGGGCCTGCTCAAGCTGACTCACTGTTATTGCAAAACCAACCTGCTGCTGTATTAAAATGTCGTGTTATTTATAAAGCTTACTGCGAGTGCGGCTGTGGCGCTGCTGAGCTGTTGCATGTATTCATTTCCCCCCCTGCAAAGCTTCGAAATGATTTGTGGGTTGTTAGGGAAAACCTGCAGAAGTAGAATGTGACAAGTGTATTCTTCACCCAGCTTTTCTAAAACTGCTCTTTTAAATGGTTTTAACTGAATTTGCTTGTTTTTTCCTTTCCTTGAGTGTCTCAAGTCTTGGATCTGGTGTCCTTGCTTCTCTAAGAACAGTTTTTACGTGGTGTCTTATATATCATCGTGAGCATATCATACGCAGCTGTAGATATGACTCCTCTCTTACATGATGCAGAAGATGGGCATAAAAAATTACGCCCTATTTCACATAGCGGTAGCCTTAAATAATAATAAAAAAATCTTAGTTCCTTCTTTCTACATGGGGAAGACTACCAGGAAAAAAATGTCACTGCCCAAATTGATGGACCTGTTATTTAAATACAATCAAAATGTTTGCTTTACTAAAAGTGATGTTCTTGGAGGGAGAATGAATTAGAATATTGACTGACCAAGGCTCCACTTCTGCTTTGAGACCTCCTCTTCCACCTATACAGATGTCCTCGCCTCCCAGCGGGTATCCGGCTTGCATTGTGATTTATCTTTGAAAATTTGTTAAATGGAACTTGTGTACTTAAATATTTGCTCTTAATGGGCACCAAGTAAGCGTGTTCTTACGTCAGCCTCTAGTGACAAGCCTAGATGTGGCTGTGGTAAGTTCCTGGTCGCTAGAAAAAGCTGCAGTATTTTGCTTATGTCTGAACTAGTGTAAAAGTGCCCAAATAAGGTGAAATTTTAAGTTGTATTTTGTTACTCCTTGAAGGGATTCAAAAAGCATTGGGATGAGAGCGCCATGTTTCCAAAAGGGTTGGCTTTTTAGAAGCCATCTCTTTGCCATAAAAATCAATAGCAACTCATACCGAAATAAGTCACTGAGATTCAGATTGTCCGTGAATTTGGTCTTGGTTTAGGGTTTTGTTGTTAAATTCAGGGATGAAACTCTCAGTAACACAGGATGCCTGTCTTCGTTGTTAACCAAAGCTTGAATAACATCCTGGTTGTAGATAGGCACTTTTGCACTCACTACAGCAGTTGGTGCACAAATACCCGCTATAAATGTGAGATGACCCAAAACTCTTCTCTTCTTGCAGGGTATTGAGCGTCTTAAAAATCAGAAGCCAACCTGGGAGAAGATCAGCGGCTGGGAAGGAATGAAGCTGGCGTTCGGTGGTACTTTCTCCTTGGGTTGGTTCAGTCCCTTTTCGAACCTGAACTGCAAGAGCCCAGCGCCGGCCGAAGCGATGGCAGCAGCTCCTGCGTCTGCAATAATGACTCAAGAAGAAATTGAGCAGTTTCTCACTCGAGATGTTGCTGTCCAAGTGTTACATGAATAAGCAAAGCATCGTCCAAGATGTCAAGAGCAGCTTTCAGGTTTTTTTAATAACTAGCTGTGCTGGAGATTTAAGGGTTGTTTTTTAACGTACTTTTCGCACATTAAAAAATTTGGGAGTATTTATGTGGAAGCCAGGTACAGCACTAGCAGAAGCAATGCAAATCTCCAGAGAAAGCTTTATAAGTGATGAGATTCATAAGCTCCTTTTCGGACCTGCAACAACTACTTTATTGAGCTTTTCTTACTTGGCCTTTAAGGAAAGTTTATAATTGCCGGATAGATTGGTCCCAGCTCCCAGAAACGTGCAGTCCTAAGGAGTCTGGTTAATCTGTTGTTCTTACAGCCTTTTGGAGGGCTAAATGATAGTGCTGTGCAATGGCCAGATTAGCCCAGTTCTAAGGGTTTTCTTGAAAAATGCATCCTTTTTAGCTCATCCCATGGATGCTGCCTCTGGATCATGAAAGCTGCTGGTGCTCAGATCTTAGTAGAGGTGGGATACTGGGCTATGGACGCAGCACATGGGCGAGCTCCAAAACATCTCCAGGGATAAATTTTAACCCTCTGTGCTCATGGGGCTGCCCAAGACTGGTGGTGCTTGGCCGAGCGGTGTTGGAGCCGGCGGCTTGGTGGGGGTGCTGGGCCAGTGGGAGCATTTGCCTGCAGCCAGCACAGTTGAGAGCAGGCAAATAGTGGCCGGGTTGTCGAGCTGCTGGTGGGGGGAAGCTTTTGCCCGGGGGCTGTGGTTCATTAGCACGTAGGACGTGTGGAGCAGGAGCTGCCTGGCCAAACTCTGCCAGCCAGAAAGCAGGCAGCAGGTCTAGGCCAGGCACCGGGGCTGTTTCTGCGGTCAAAGAGGAGGGAGATGTGAGCACCCTGCTGATGGAGGTACTGGCTCTCTCCATTTGACTTGTCTAATTTAAATGTCTCTCTTTTTCTCCCCCGCACCCCCACAGCCAGAGTTAGTTGAGAATGAATATTGCCTCTTAATCTTGCTAGTGTTTAATATTGTCCTATTAGTCCTTGCCATTGTGCAGGGTTTCATTACACTAATTCTGCAGCTAGCTCCTGGTGAATGTTGGTTGAACACGTAGAAGGAACACGCTTCGCTCAAGGAAGGTGTCACTGCAGGTGGGAATAGCTGCAGCAAAGTCATGCGGAGCTGACATTACCCACAGCATTCAAACACGCTACAAACACTTGGCATGCTCCAGATGTCAGTTAGTGTAGTTTTAATTTAGACTGTTTTTTGATTGTTTTTTTCCTTCTTGTCATCTCCCTTAGCTTAATTGTCACTAAATTTTGCAGGATATTAGAGATGTGCTCCTGGTTTTCCCCCACAGGACGCGCTTGACTTCGTCTCCTCCTCCCCTGTAACGTGGACCAAAGAGAATTGCTTCCTCTTGAAAGTGAGAGAAAGGAGCTTTGGGGATGAAAGCACGGTATTGTGAAAGACCTAGATGAAGTTTTTATTCTTTATAGAAGCAATACCAATTGGAATTCGTGCAAGATTTTTTTTTTCTCCCCCCCCCCCCCCCCAAACAAAAGCATCGTAATAATGTATTAGCGATGTGACGTTCAGGGCTACTGTGGAGGGATGAGGTTCTTTCCTGGACTTGTCCTCTGCTACAGCAATCCCTTTGTCTGGCAAAGGGTCTGGGAACAAACTGAGTGCCATGACTGTTAGGAGCACAGCTTGGCTAAAACCCAGGGGATGTTCCCAAACAGTTGTCCCACCCCCTATTCCCTCTGGATGTCTCCTCTTTTTCAATGCAAAGTAGATTTAGAAAAAGTCATTAGGACCTGAGTATTTATAAAAACCTTTTTGTAAAGGGAAACACCCTGATTTGGGGGAAATTGAGGTGTCCTCTCATGTCATTTAGATGTGAGGTCTTGAACACCATTGTTCTGTACATCAGTGTGATAGTGTGGGAAGAAGATCTCCTGCTCCTGCACCAGCCTACATTCCTCTCTGTCAGCATCCCACAGGAAAGGGGCATCAGCGACATATGCAGATCTATAGGGGATTTCCTATAGGGAGCAATAGGGATGTTGAAGGAGGAAAAGTAAGAGTGCCCTTTTCAGCTCGTATTTTCTAATTTGGCTTGCTGCCCAGCCTCTGCATCCAGTTAACATCCCTGCCTCCAGTGCTGTGTCTGCAGAGTGGGAATGGTGCTACAGGGTCCTGGAGGGAGAAACTAGTTGATGGTTGAAAATTGCCTTGAGGCAAGCGCGTGGGGACATCAGCTTGGGCAAGACCCCCTCGCCCTGCATTTTGGTGATACTTCTCGGGACACGGACCCCACTCATGTGGCTTCGGGTAGGCATGAATGGAGGCAGCATATTTCCTCCTCCGCTCTCAAACCTGGTTCACCTCATCACGAGGACAGGTGTCCTTCGCTTCTGTTTCCCACCTCTTGTGTTGTTCCTCAGGTACTGGCATTTTTAGGCTTTTTTTTTTAATAGCTGAAATGGAAAAGCAGTGTGAAGAGGTGGGTGGGAGCCAGAAGAGCCATCTCCCCTCCTCCCACAGTGCAGTTATAGTCTGAGTAAGAGACTGGGACGTGTCCCTGTGCCCTACGCAGAGCCATGGGCAGCCAGCCCAGCCCTGGCTCTGGTGCCCGCCAAGACCTGGTGGGGTGATTTCCTATGCCCAGTGAATTGGTTGTTCTGGTGTCTCTTGGCTGTCGGTCTCCCTCATCCTCCTCTTCTTCCTCCCCCCCAAAGTTCTAGTGTATCTCCTCTCTGTCTTGGTATAGCGTGGCAACTGTCAGAAATTGCAAAAGTCTTCACAAGTTGGAAAAATCTGTTTTATCCATGGCTCTGGCATAAACCTTCTTTAATGACTACCTGGTAGCTTGAGACCAAATGTGATTTTCATGAAATTGAAACCAAACCCACCATTTTCCTTCCCTTCCCTCCATGCACTCCTTGCCCCTTGTTAAATTGTGCCTTCATCTTCAGATCATGCTGCTATGGTCCTGGCCAGCTCGCCGGGCCCTGGGGAAGGTGCTCCTTGAGAGCACTCGGTGTGCAGCAGTTGCTGGAGATCCCATTGCTGCTCTAGTGCGAGGTGTTAGTACATGATGGGCAAGGTCGTGGCAGAGGTGAAAAGTGTTCTTGTACTTCTTATCTGGTGTCTTCTACAGCAGGTTTTCTATGCAAGTAAAGAATTTACATCTCTTGAAAATATGTATATTTTGCTGTTTGTAACTCCTTTTTATGCCTCTGGGTCACTATTGTACTTATTAAAGAACTAATACTTCATCCGCCAAGGACCGCCTGCTGCTCTCTTTCCTGCAGTCGCCATGCGTGGACCCTGCGCCCACTCTGCCTGGGGAGAGGGGCTCCTGCTCCTGGCCCTGCCACCGCTGGAGGTGGCCTTGTGGGGACCCAGTGCTGCCGCAGGGCACCGGGACACCTGGGCGGAGGGGTGGCAGGGGCTGGGGGAGCCTGACCACCTTTTGTGGCCCAACCACCACCTGGGTGCTCCTCCGGGTGTTCCCTAAATGTTTGAAACGCAAGGGAGTGGTCAGAACCTTTTTCCTCCCTCCCTTTTTTCCTCCCTCCCTTTTCATGGGCTGGTACATAACCAGGTGTAGTCACCATTTCTTTTTTCCACTCTGCAGCCCTAATGCTTGAGCATTTGCCTTTTAAATAAACCCCTATACTACTGTGTGGCTCAATTTCCTCTTTCCTTGCGGAAATGCTGGAAACCCCAGTGCCTGACTGCTGCTGGCGATGTTGCAGAGCGGAGCCGTCCCTTGCCGGCAGTGGGCTCGGGAGGCGCTGGGGTGTGCAGCTCATATGGGCTCCAGCTGTGCACAGATGTTGTCTCCTTCGATGTGACTATGTCTGGAAGAGCTCCAGACATACATCACCATCAAGCTCCAACATGTAATCCAGCAGCATTCAGGGTGGAAGGGGAAGGACAAAGGTTATACATTTCCCGGGAAGCACTGGTAATGGTGCTGGAGATGGTACTTCTTTCAAAAATGCCTGAAAACCCCCAAAAGAAATTGGGTGGGAGGAAAGGAAGATGTATGAAAAATGGTGTTTGGGGAGAGTGTGCCAGGTTTGCTCTCTTTGTTGTCTAAACACAAAAAAAGGTGTATGCCAGTATACATTAGGTTAATGGTTGGACTGGATGATCTTAAAGGTCTTTTCCAACCTAAACGATTCTATGGTTCCCCAGCTGGCTAGCTGGGAGGGAGAGGGAATTGCCCAGGATGGATTTGTTTAAAATGTTTCTTGAGCTGCACAGCAGCCTGTGGTGTGGTGAGGTCCTTGGGTGGCCTCCCATGTGGGACCACAGTCCTGCCAGCCCGGGCAACCAAGCAGCTGCAAAACACCCCCAGGGCTCATACCCACTGCTGGCTGAAGCCAGCACCTTCATGAGCTCTGATCCCTGACCTGAGGTGGCAATGTCCCCCCATGGGCTCAGAGCCATCCCAGCCCGGTGACACCATATAACACAATCACACAATTGATTTTAACAGCCTTTACTGAATCACATTTAACTACAATCAACAAAACTGTGTCCTATAAGTCAGTTCAATTCCATCAGCTTAATGGGATTTTTTCTGTTTACTTCAAGATTATTATCCAGCAATCAAAGAGGCAAGAAGCACCCGAGACATGCAGCAGTGCTATGCATTTAGCAAGGCCACCGTTTACATCCCACTGAGGCACCGATCCTACTCGGTGATGGTGATGGCCTTCTCTGCACAGATCCCTTTGATCTGGGTTGAGATCAGCTTGGCTACCATTTTCTTCTCTCCTACTCTTGTCGGAGTGCATATTATTTCAGACTTAATGATTCTACCAGGCTTTACATCCCTAAGGAGAAAGAAAAAACAAATAGTCCCAGCATGAGTTATGGCTCTTATTTACTGCTTTCGAATTGTTTTGCATAAAGAAATAGCTGCTGCATGTGTTTAGGGTGGGTGTTTCCCTTTTCCTGTGACGAATATGCAGCAAGCGGGGCTTGGCTGGTGCTGGCTGGTGGTCCCAGTGATCCTGGGGACCTTCCCCAGACTTCCCCGTACTGCTGAAATGCTAAATTTGGCTCTGCAAGAAGCAGCTGTGTTCACACTGGCCGGGCAGCACCTGGCATCACAGCAGGAGCACAAGGAGAGCCCCTGTCATGCCCGAATGCCCTGAGCGCACCAACCTCTGCTGTGTCTTTCTGCTGTGTGACCTGTGCCCAAACATGGTGTGGTTTTGAACATAGCTTGCAAAGGGCCCTGTTACTCCAAATCCCCTAACCACTTCTTCAAGGGAAATTAAAAAAAAAGAAACAAAGCAGCACCCTCCCATGCTCCATTTCATACTGGGCTCATCTCCTTACCCCTCATCAAACTCTGTCGTGTTAAATATGCCCAAGCCCTCCACCAGCAGCTTGCAGTTGTCCAGGGGCACATTCAGGTCGTTCTTGAAGATTAAGGCACAGGCAAACTCCTTGTTCAGTTTGGCCATTTCTGGCATCTGGCAGAGGAAGAAAGAGAGAAACAAACCCAAATACCGGGGATCAGAGGGGTAATAAAGATGCTAGAGCTGCTACAGGTTTGCTCCTCACCACCAGCATGGTGGGAGACAACCCCCTCATATCCTTTCCACCGTCCCATGGCACCGTGTGCTCTGCCCCACTGGCTGTTTTCCCAGCTCTTCTCTGGTTTCTCAACAGGTTTTTCATTCAGGAGGTAGAGCTGTGGGGCCGGAGATGGGCCCCATACAAACTGTCCTCTTCCATCCTCTTCCCTCCAGTGGCCCCTGCCTGCCCATTTTAGATGGGGCTATTAGATCTTAATTTCCTGCCCGCTTTCAGCCTTCAAATAAAGGTTGAATAGCCAAATAAAACACTGAGGACTGAGCATCCCTGGAGGCAGCTGTTTGGGAGATCCCTCTGGGAATGCTAACCCCCACCTTGGTGTTACAGTGAGCAGGGCTTTAACCCTCGTCCGCGAGGAGCAGGGCTGGAGGCTGCCTCACCTGGATGGTGATGGGGGGGTACTCAAAGTTCATCGTCATCTCCTTGGTGAGTTTGTCATCCGTCCCCTGGACCTCAGCAATGGTGGTGATGTGGATGAGCACTTCATCTTCCACCAAGGCCAGTGTCTTCATGTATGCATCAGCCGCGATTTTCAGAGCAACCTGTGTTTCTGCAGCAGAGAAAACACAACTCGGTGCGTCACCACATGCCCAGGAACTGGGTGGCAAAGTTGGCTCTGGTGGCCGGTGCCCCAGGGCATGGCATGAGGGGTATTTGCTGAGACCATCCTGCTTTTGACCTGACCCAGGGGCCCCTCGGGGGAAAGCCCTGGCTGGGCAACTGATACCCAGCACATGCAGCCCATGGGAAGGGCGGCTGAGACCACACCATCTCCTCACCAAGCCGAGTGCTGGCTCAGGCTCACATCCAGTGTCTCGGCAGCTCTTGTCCCTGGCTGCCCCAGCACTCAGAAGGAGGCAGAGGAGCATGAGGTCGCATGCATTTAAGCCCGAGTCCCCTGGGGTTTCTCTGAGGCACTGCTCACTATAAAATTAGCGTCTTTCCTTTCACTTCAGATTTTATCTTTAATTGCCTGGACAAACTTCCAGTGGCTCAGAAAAGCCCCAGAGTCAGCAGCGCTGGAGTCTGAACATTGCTTTAGCCGCAAGGCTTCCTGGCCTCTGGGAATCAAAAAAAAAAGAGAAAAGCCTGTCCTTATCTCTAAAGGTATGTAGCTACCTTTGTGGGCTACCCTGTCGCATTTTGACAGTCACAATGTATGTGTGAAAACACTCAGCAATCACCAGCAGCAAAGATTTTTTTTTTGCAAGAGTGACTCACGCTTGGAATGAGCAAGTGCTGTTAAATATTCATCACTCGTTAGTCTCTTGTTTAGCAAATTTCAGTCACATTGCTGGGGATCAGAAACGCAACCCAGGTCACTCAAAGATATGCAATGAACAGCAAACAGCTCTTGGGATCAGCCAGGCAGGCAGCTGCGAGGTTGAAATTTGCCTGGGCCAAGAATTCAGAAAATAACACTCGCCAGCATCACCACCAGCAGATCAACATTAGAGTTGGAACAAAAAAAGGCTGAAATTTCCAGCCATCTAAATCCTGTGAGGGATCTCCCCCATATGGACACACCCGAAGCCTGTGGTGGCATCTTTGATGCTTCACGGTGAGGACAGGAGGGAGACACTTCAGCACACCTTGCTTGCACCGTGAAAGCATCTCTCTGCCCACACAGATGTATTTCTCACCATCTTGTTGAGGCTGCAGCAGGGACAGGGCCTTCACATTTTGGTCCCCACTACAGTGGGATCCCAGTCTGTAACTGAGACTCCCAAATACAGTAATAAGAGAGGTAGGTAGCAGGCAGGCAATTTCTCCTCTTCGTGCCGTACAGAGCCATGCACTGACCTATAGCGGAGCTATTATGAACCAGCTCGAGTGGAACCCCAGACTGCCACAGTAAATAGCCCATAGAACACAGCAAGCTTTCTGTGCCTACCAGATTTGCCTTCAAGCTTGACAGTCTCCTTGACATATCCAAGGCTAGCCTCAACTTTCCCAGTATAGGACTGCAGCTGGCAGGAGCTGGCAAGATCGATGGTCCAGGTTCCTGGAGTACAGGTCTTCACTGTGATGGCCAGTTCAAGGGGATTGCCAGGATACAAAGCTGCTTTATTGGTTATCTCAAGCTGGAGCCCAGTCTTGGAGACCGCCTCAGGCAGGACCCCAGGACCGGCACCCTCTTCAACCGTGCGCACAGACGGAGTGAATAATGCACGAGGTGTTATTCCTGAAGTGTATATGAAGGAGGAAGCTTTCTCCATGGCCTCCCTTTCCTCTCTGGAGCCTGGATGAAGAAAAAAGATGGGTGATAGCTGTATCTCAGTCTCCTCACCCAGAGCCACCATCCCTTTATTTATGCTTCTGCTGCTGAGAGGATGTCGGGGCACTTCCAGCCTCTACTCAGGAGACCCTCTTGGTTTGCACTACCACTGGATCTAACTGAGAACAAGTCTTATGAGGAGCGGCTGAGGGAAGTGGGGTTGTTTGCCTGGAGAAAAGGAGGCTGAGGGGAGACCTTATCGCTCTCTACAACTACCAGGAAGGGTGTTGTAGTGAGGTGGGTGTGGGTCTCTTCTCCCAAGTAACAAGCGCTAGGACTAGAGGAAATGGCCTAAAGTTGTGCCAGGGGAGGTATAGATTGGATCTTAGGAAAAATGTCTTCACCAAAACGGTTATCAAACATTGGAACAGGCTTCCCAGGGAAGTGGTTGGAGTCGCCATCCCTGGAGGCATTTAAAAGACCTGTAGATGTGGTGCTTGGGGACATGCTTTAGCGGTGGACTTGGCAGTGTTAAGTTAAAGGTCAGACTTGAAGTTCTTCAAGGTCTTTTCCAACCTAAATGATTCTATGATTCTAACTGTAGCATTATGGACTGGAAGAATTTCCTGAAGGAAACACTTTTAGAAGATGAATGCTCTCAAATTTTTCAGCCTAAGATTTTTCTGCTCCTCACTGGGAAGGGCTTAATAGTCTAGCACAACATGGCTGGATCTGAGAACTGTGGAGAGGGAATGTGGGGGTTTTTTTGTTTCCAATATGGTCTGGGGAATGGAAAGACAAAAAGAAGAATGAAGAAATGAAGCAACGGTGAGTCCAGCCACTAGGTTGGTCACTTAGCCCGTTTCTTTCACTGCCTGCAAGTTTGCTCATAGCCGTCCCTAAAGAGCAGCCTATAGGTGTCACTGTGGGTATGAAGATGCCCAGGAGCTGCCTTCCCCAGGTCTCCAGGTCTTACACGGGGTTTGCCACTGCAGCTACCCCAGCGGTTTTCTCCTGGAGAAAACACACGTTGTGGGGTGACCTACACAGCCAGGGGTCTCCTCTTAGGCACTACGTTAGAGGATGGGGGCAGTCACCTTCAGGGAACTTGTACTGTGCAGTGATGTCTTCCCGCTTGTTCTGCCCCACGGCTTTTGTGCTTATGTTCATGCCGATGCCTTGGGTGTCCGTTCTAATCCTGATGTACCTATCCTTGCCATTCACCTTCTTGACAAGCCAGTAGACTTCATCAGCATTCACTTCTGCATACAGAAACTTGCTGTCGTAGGGCAAATATACATCCCCTTCTCGGATAGCCTTCAGCGGGCATGGACCACACTGGTAAACACCTAGAAAGTGCATTCAACACCATTTGCTTTTCCAAATATGAGCAGAGCCTCCAATTATTTTTCCACCCTCAGACCCTCCCAAGTAGGAATCTGTGGCCGTGGTAGTTGACTCTTAGTAGTAAATATTCCTCCAACTCAGTGACGAACTCTGAAAGCCCCATTTATCCCATAGCTGTTTGGGCTTTTTTACAGATGACCAAGGTCTGGTAAGAGCTTTTTTATGTTTCCCCTCACTTAAATAATTTTAAGGTTTGAAAGTCATGGCTCGGTGATGGAGTCAACTGAGTCCAGCCACCTGTGTTTGATCTCCTGGCAATACCTCACTTTCTGCACAGCCTTGAGGACTAATGTTTTCTTTCCTGCCTCCAGATTCCCTGCATCTGTGCAGGGAGGGCAGTCACAAATTTTGGCAGTCATTCCTCTCATTTACCAATGAACAGGCTCATGACTTCCTCAGGAAAGCTCTACAGAAAGCATCTTTACTGGGGAAAGCTGTGGCACTTCTTACTACAGACTGCTTTGAGTCCTCAACTTCACCAAAGAAATCAGAGGATGGTGGAAAGAGAAATTAGCTCTGATTTCCAGCTGTGAGCTCTAATCTCTGAAATTACATTCAATCCCCACAGTGTCCTACAAGGTTGGTTTTCTGCCTGCCAAGAGGCGCCGTTCCTCCTGTCCTGGGCTGAGGTGACAGGAGTGAGACCTACGGCTTTAGGATGTCAGTGCCCAAGTGTGTGAAGATGTGCATGGGGAGTACGCGCTTTGCTGACTGGGTACCATGGGTTTCATTTGAAATGTCTCTGCCTCCCTTGGGAGTTGCAGAAGAACCTTTCTAGGCAAATCCTACCTTGACTTTTCTCCTGAGGGGTTGAATCGATTGCCTGCCAGCCATCAAACCCTGTCGGCAGGTCCACCCGCTTCATCCAGACATCATTCCACACATGGAAGTTCCTGTGTGCATTTGGGTTAGAAAGGAGTGAGCTGTTACAGCCAGAAGAGTCACGATCTCCTCTCTTAATCCTTAAGTAAGGGCAGGTTTAATGGGGATTTGTGTGTAACCCTGTGAAACCCCAGGCTTTCTCTCTCTCCCGGGCAGCAAACCCAAAGCAGTAGGGAAATTCTCAAAGGAAAGGCTATTGGGGCTGGGAAATGCGACACTGTGGGGCAGTAGCGGCAGGGGGTAGGAGGCGTTAGCCTCCCCTTGGCAGTACCAGACAGAGTCATGGGACATCCAGTTCAGCTTTTCTCCACGTTCGTTCAGGTAGACATCAACTCTCAGGTTCTCCTCTGTATCGTGTGCCGAGTTGAAGTTACTGACACAGCGGGACGGGATCCCCAAACAGCGCATGACTGCAGCACAGACAGACAAAACACAGGGTCACAAAATCACTCAGGTTGGTGGGTGCCTCTGGGGATTGTCTTGGACGACCCTTCTGCCCACCCAGGGTCCTCTAGAGCAGGTGCACAGAACCATGTCCAGACAGATTTTTATTATCTCCAAGGATGGAGACCACAACCTCTCTGGGCAACCTGTGCCAGTGCTCCGTTGCCCTCACAGTGAAAAAAGCTTTTTTCCCCCTGTTCAGACAGAACCTCCCATGTTTCAGGTTGTGCCCATCACCTCTGGTCCTGTCACTGGGCACCACTGAGAACAGCCTCACTCTGTTTGCCCCACTCCCTCCTGTCGGATATTTATACACACGGATAAGACCTCCTGAGCCTTCTCTTCTCCAGGCTGAGCAGTCCCAGCTCCCTCAGCCTGACCTTACATGACAGACCCTGCCACCTCCAGCGCTCAGAGGCACGGTAATTTGGCTTACTAGCACAGTAATTAGGATATCAGAGAAGGGACACAGTTCACTGTTGACCTGTAGTGAGGACTCCTGAGAAGACCCAACATTGACCATAAAGGACTGGCTTCTTCGTTTCATAAAACTTCTGCAAAATTGCAACACTCCCAATCCAATCCATAGGGGAGGTCCCATTTCCATAATTCCCTGACCAGTTTCCCAACAGGACACCGTTGTCATCGTTGGCATTAACCTGTGGCCACACACACATGCAAAGGAGAAAAATACAGCAATGAGACTTAGACCCTGGAGTCTCTGCCCACCCTGTGGCTCCCCAGGTGCTCTGTAGCCCCGTGGCACCCAGCAAGGCTGCTGGTGCTGGCTGGGGCGGGCTCCCCTGGTTGGAAACCCTCCACCTGGATATCTAGAGGGAAGTGGCACCGCTGCTCGGGGCAGACAAAATGCACTCTTCATTTTGTATCTTAAACCACAGAGCTCCAAGAAAGGTCCCACCACAGAGAGCAGTTGCTCCCCAAAACATAACCCTTGTGCTGGCCTTGCCAACACAGCTGCTGAGGAAGGACAACCACTGGGGCAGCTGCAAGCTTTGGAGATGGGGAGGTGCTGTATTTCGCTCATCTCTTGCCTCCATCCAAAATGCCTCTCGCTCTTTTCTTGTGGTTTCCCAAAGGAACCCGTTTCAGATGCATCCTGAAATGGTGTTCAAGGCCCCGGGGAAGGAGGAGCAGTAAGAAGGAGGAGGGAAAGCTGGAGGAGCAAAGCAATTCTCTGAGAGAGACATACCAAAGCAGACATGGCTCTGGACACAAGCACAGGATCCCTTCTATCGTTTATCTTGAGTTTACTTTTGTCCAGCAGATACATGCAGGCATCCAAGATTAATTCCTCAAACTGTTTTGGAGAGAAAGTGGAGACATTTTTATACACTGCTCTAAAACAGAATTTGCTCAATCACTACAAAGTCTGTCTAAGTACTTGGAGGAAACTGTCTGACTGTCCTAACTTCTAAACTTCCTTATGATATGAATTCTCGAGGCTACAGGGCTTCCTAAAGCTGTTCTCTCCAAAGAAGGGCTTAAACAAAAACCCACCTTGGAAGACAAAAGCCTATCTCACATGTCTTGCAAACACACTTGGAACCTGACCCAGCAATCTTTACTCCTGTAGGCAGTCCTAAGTCACCTACATCATCTCCCTGCAGCCCTTCAAATTACTCACAAGAATAATGAAAATTTAAGAGTGCTACTCTTAGGATACTCAGTCTATTGATGTAAGTACAAAATGAACCCTGGGAAAAAAAATATATAAATGCTGATCATTACAGCAAAAGATTCCTAATTAGCAATTGCTGCTAAAGCTCCCTGAGGTCCAATTCACAGAGATGTCAAACATCCAATCCAACAAAGCTTGGCAGAATATCAATATCAATTTTCATTGCTTAATGGCAGAATAAATATTAGGATAGGAACAGTCCTATCAACAATGCCTTTTTGCCCCTTCGCAGAAAAGGCATCAGCATGAGCACTTTTGCTGGGCTGTCTATAACTGTAGCTTGAAATTGCAGACTTATAAAACAAGCTAAAACCAAAAAAGAAAACAAAAAAAAAAAAGAAAAAAACCAAACAGATTCAAACATATTTTGGTGGGGAAGTCTGTCTGGATAGGGTGCAGGATGCTCTGTTTGGGTGCCTGTTGTGCTTTCTCAAAGGTGCAAATAAACCTGCTCTGGCATCCACCTCTTATCTCTAAGCCAAGCAAGTTTGTCATTCCACTCCACTGGAGTTATGTCAGAGGCAGCATGGAGGAACACCCTTCCTGAAAGGGTGGACTGATTTTGTCCTGCACCCACCAGTTCACGTCACAGTTGGTGAAGGCACCACTTGAAAGATAACGACCTCTGCCAGTGCTTTTCCTCTATTTTTCCCCGATCATGATGCAATAGGTAAATACTCAGACGTTTTTTTTCCCCCATCAGCCCTCTCCGCAGCTCATGAGCCAGTTACCGACAGCTGCTGTGTTGCAAGAGAGCAGGGAAGACTCCTTATGGGAATCTTTTCAACCAGAAATGCTCCATCCCCAGTTTCCATGTCCTTTACCAGGGGTCTTGTGATCTGGTTATAAACATGCCATTAAACCTCATTCTAAAGCTGTGGCTGGGGAAAACACTCAGGTACACAGATTACTCCAAGAAGGTGAGCCCTGCCAGTGAAGCTGGCAGGATTATTCAAGCACTTTGTGCTACTCACAGGCTTACACTGGTTTTAGGTCTGATTCATTGAAATGAACACCTAAGGGAGAAATAAGCGAATAACGGTAATAATGCCAACATGACAGCTGTGTTTTACCTGCCCAAAATTCCAGGGTCTACCATATATACTGTGTGCAGACCCAACATAGACGTAGCCTGTATCGTTGAGCACGTACTCCTTTCTCTGTGCCTCATTGGCCAGGAAGACGGCATCAGCTGGAACAAAAAAACCCTCAGAAGTTAGGTGGTTTGCACACACGCTATGTGAAATTTTCCTTGGAAAGCTAAACTGGGGGAGCTGGTGGTCTGTAACATTCACACCAAATGATGGCCATGCAGCACTCACATTTCCTATAGTGGAAAAATTTCCTGTAAGACTACCTTTATTTTGCCTCTGAAGGTGTGTTGCTATATGACCACTGTTTTATTTCAGTGAAATGCTTCTTTCTGAAAAAACACTTCCATAGACTAGGTAGACAGCAGAGAGAACTGGGGGACTGATGCCAACCAACAACACACGTTTTTTTGTCCGGTTATTTTTTTTTTATCTGGATTTTAAGCCAACCCAGTGATCTCAGTTAACCTTTGCAGTGGCCTGGGGAAACAGCAAGGGGTGACACAGAGGTGCAAACAGAGGTGACAGAAAGATGTCCCTTAACCCCCGCACCGGGACCTCCCCAGCAGGGAGCTGGCTCATTGCTATTGCCCAGCTTCCCACTGGCTCCATGAGGATGCTGCTTGTGGTGTTTTAGGGAGAAAAAGCAAGGTATGTGGGAAAGAGGAGGAAAAATGTGAAGAAAAGCTCCCCCAGGGACAATCCCTGGGAGCAGTAATTATCACCCTCGGTTGCAGGACCACTCACCTTCACACCAAGGATTGAACAAAAGGTAGATATCATTGTTTTCGGGCTTGTAATTGTTAGTCCCAGTCTTCACGTTCAGGGTGTATTTTCCCACCAGGGCTCTGGGTGAGCTGGTGACAGACAGCAGGCACTGGGAAGGCGACAAGGAGAGACGGCATGACGGACCCTCCGCCATGGCCAGAGGCATGGCACAAGTATGGCACAAGCACTGAAGGTGGTGGCCACGGGGATGCGCATGGGGGGAGAGGAATGGGGCGCATCCTGCGTGTGCAGTGGGGGAGCAATGAATTATGCAGGGCAAGGCTGCTGCCCACCTAAAATTACAGGGTTAAGGAAAAGCAGGATGGGGGTATGAGGATTTGTTCTATCGCTCCCAGCGGGCTTCATGTTGCTGCCCTCCACCATTGCACCATGTGGGAGCACGGCCTATGGGTCCTACCTCCTTGCCGCTGTTTTTGACGAAGGAGATTTGCCACCCGCTGAAGACCTCCTTTTCCTGCCTCGGGTTCAGTGATATCAGGGTCCCCCTGTTTTTCACTGGCTTTTCACCTGGAAACAAACCCAACACGAGATGCGGGAGGGTTGCACGGGTCTACAACCACCGTGCAGCGCTGGGCGACAGGAACAGGCAGCCGGAGGCTGCCGGGGCTCTCCCGCTTTGCCTAATGGCCGTGGAGGGGGGGACCTGCTTACCGATGCCAAAATGCAGTACCAGCTTGTCGGCAGCCTTCAACTCCCTGCTGAAGCTGAGCTGGAGCTGAAAGGCCTGCCCGCGCCGCACCACCAGGTTCTTGATGTTGTACGCATCCGTGTGGTGCAGGCGGGAGTTCTGGCTCTTGAGAAACTCAAGCCCAGTGACCTTCAGAGCGGTCCCTGGAAAGCCGTTAGCAGAGAGGGAGAAAGAAAAAAGAAAAGGGGGGTGATGGTAAATTGCTGAGTAAAGAGAGTTTTCTTCTTCTTTAATGGAGCCCTGTGGGTCATTAAAACATCTAAGCGTTCAGTGTTCTAGCACAAGGGATCACACGAAGAATCAGCAAAGCTAATGGATGGTACAACAAGGTTTTTATATATATGTGTGTGTGTGTGTAAAAAAATATACTATGGTATCATATTGTATCATATAATACAATATAATATATAAAATATATTATTAATATAATATAATATAATATAACATAATATAAATACTTAGTATATGTCTATAGAGGTATACAGAGAGTCATATTGCTGGGATGGAGGCTGGTGGTGGTGACCATGCTGCAGCAATCTGCTCGGAGCAGGGACAAGCGCCTGCCTTGCCCTCCAACTGTTTGGCCCTGGGTTGCTGCCACGTGCCTCTGCCTCCCTGCCTTGCCACCCAGGGAGTCTGAGGGATGCTTGACCTCTGAGGTGGCCCTGGGTGGGTGGGCAATGAGCAGCTTGAGGGAGGTAGCAGCAGTAGGAAACGTAGCATGAGGATTTCTGCCCCCGCCAGCAGCCAGGCATCCAGCCGGCATCCCAGCACCTCCAAGCATGGGTAGCTACCCACCGTGAGCCCTTGGGGCTGCGAATGGAATCTCACTGGTTTGGAAATCCATATCTGCTGGCCCACTGCCTGCCCTTGCATGCTACCAGCTGGCTGGGGGGCCAGCAGCCATGAGCCAGCTCCACAGCCTGCCACGGGCCAGGAATATGGCATGACTGCAAGTTTTGTTGCAATACTGAAAGTCTTGCTTCTGTGAAAGTCTTGCTTCCCCCTCAAAAGTGGAGTGGGGACAGCACACTCCCCTGAGCATCTCACAGGGGAGCCCACCAAAGGTCCTGACCACTGCAGCATCCCCGTGGGCAGCGCCCATGGGTCTGCCACATCTCTGAGCCATCTCCGCCTTGCTCTCATCTGCTCAGCTGCTTTGCTGGTGGCACCAAAAAAGCCAAGGCTGTGACAGCAACTCCTGTTTGCTGCATGCCTCTGCCTTGTCGAGCGCATGGTGTGTCAGCCGCTTGAGTATTACAAACGTTTCCTTGTTATTGCAGGTATTAAACAACTGTAGCAGTAGTAATAGCAGCAGTAGCAGTAGTAGAAGTAATATGGACAGGTGAAGAAAGTGCTGCTTGCCAAGGCACATTCAGAGGTGATGCTCCCAGGCTGTCGCCAGCTAGCACAGGGCAGCTTAAAACTTAAACCTCACTGTCGGGATTTTATCTCAGAATATTTCTCTCTGGTCAAAGACTAGCCTTATATTAGCATTGAAAACATCCTTCATGCTATCAAATAATAATTAACAATAGCTTTAATTGCTCCTTACAAAATGTGGCTTTCACACTTAAGCTGGAAGTGAACCACGTGCTGAAATTTGGCTCCCCTCAATTGCTGAGATCCCCAGCGACTCTGGGATGCCATGAGCCTGGGAAATGGGACTCTTCAGGACTCTGAAGCTGATTCTTTGTATTTCCCTGCAAAAATTAGTCCCAAATAATATCAAAGTGCCATTAATCAGCCTCTTACGGAAGTCTGTGTTTGTGAATCTTTCCAACATTTTTTTTCCCCCCAAGGACTTGATTTCTCCTACGGCCCAAGTAGGAAGGTCTGGGGCCAGGAGCCAGCTGTGCTGCAGAGATGCTGCCCATCTAGGGGGATGCTAAATGTGGAGGGCAGCGCTCTGCCCCCCTTCACACCAACTGGTGCTTTTGCCGTTTGACTTCAGCACAGCTTTGGACTCCAGTGAGAGTCCCTGCCAGGTGCCCCGCTCCCATTCATTCCCAACACAGCAGCTGATTTTCGTAGGACACAGCATTTAAAATCACCATCTCCCAGGCTGCTCTCCCCTCCTGCAACTCCAGACGGGAGTGAGGCTGGGAAAAAGGCTTGGGGCTGCAGTGTAGGAGCAGGGCTCCAAGAGCCATAACCCAGCACTACACTTGAGCAAAGTGAAGCCTTTGAGCAAAGCTTGAGCAAAGAGAAAGCCCTCGGCTTTCAATAAAGATGGGGATTTTAGAGTCGCTGCGTCAGGCTTTGGCAGGCTGCCCAAGTGTGGCAGGGAAAGCCCAGAGCATGCCAGAACATGGCCCAGCTATATTTCTTTAGAAGTGTCTAACCTGTCTTGTACTTGTCCATTAAATATTCTTAAAGGATAAAGTCTGTAAACAGTAGGGAGTAACGATACCTCAAAAGCACTTGGCTCATGAGTGATTTAGATGAAGATATGGGAGAGTCAGCAAATTTAAAACCCCTTATAGTATCTTCAAAATTAGCAAGTCAAAGGCATAATAGTTGAAGGGATTAGTTCACCAAATGTTTTGACAGATTCGCATAGTACCGGGCAACTGTGTTAATGTGAGTATCAACAAGAGCCATCCCTAACATTGAAGAGGCTGAAATCTGCTGGTAGCTGCTATGGCATGAGAGATGCCACAGGCAGGGCTGGATCCAGGGCAGGCTGAAATCAGTGGCATGCTTCCCACTGTGACGTGTGCTGGGCAGTGACTGCAGCCTTGAGTAAACAGAACAGACTGCCCATGGATCCCCACCAGATTACTACCTCCATGCATTTCTTCTTACTAACTATGTAAACCATATTTATCTTAATTACATAAGTTATCAGCAAATAGGCTTAAAATTGACCATCACCTTTCATTACTGATTTCATTTTTGAGTGCTTTTTATTTGCTTGCTGCCTGCCAGATGCCAACCTCGGGCTGATGTTTTGCACAACAGGGGGGTGTGTGTATATGTCAAAAAATTGTAGCTGAAATTGCTTAGCCTTCTCAAAAAGAACGAATGGGAAGTGAGCCTTCCTCAGCATTAACCAATCTCCAGCCACCAAAGCTGCTCAACCTTGTTCCTTACAGAAACCCCTGGTGCTGGGCTGAGAAGCTACTGGAAAACAGCCCTGGTGATGGGGGAGGGCTTTGGAGGGATGTGGGAGCCAAATGCATAGGATGGCTGTGGGAAAGGGTCCTGGGGAATCTGTCCTTCCAGCATTTCCTAACTTAGGGACCGCATTGCCATCCCCTGTTTCTGGACATCACCAATGTTGAGGATGCACAGAGGAAAACCACAGAGAACAGCTGCCTTGGAATATGCCCTGACAGTTGTTGTGGTTTAACCTCAGCCAGCAACTGGGGCAGCCAGCACCATGCAGCTGCTCACTCACTCCCCCTGCTCCGGTGGGATGCGGGGAGAGAATTGGAAGAGTAGGAGTGAGAAAAACTCCTGGGCTGAGATAAGAACAGTTGAAATAAAATAAAGTAAAATAGTAATGATAATAATAACAATATAATAATGATTATGATGATGATGATAATAATTATAATACACAAAGCAAGTGATGCACAATACAATTGCTCACCACCCGACGACCGATACCCAGACAGTTCCCGAGCAGCAATCGCTGCTCCCTGGCCAACCCCCCCAGTTTATATACTGAGCATGATGCCATATGATATGGAATAGCCCTTTGGCCCGTTTGGATCAACTATTCTGGCTGTGCCCCCTCCCAGTTTCTTGTGCACCTGGCAGAGCATGGGAAGCTGAAAAGTCCTTGACTAGCATAAGCAGTACTTAGCAACAACTAAACCATCAGTGTGTTATCAGCATTATTCTCCTCCTAAATCCAAAACATAGCACTATGCCAGCTACTAGGAAGAAAATTAACTCTATCCCAGCTGAAACCAGGACACAGTGCAGAGCATGGTGCCAAAGACCTGTCCTTGAGAGCACTGCCCGTCAATCGTGCTGCCCTTACTTCTGTGCAAACACACCCGTGATACCCTGTGATCCAGCTGGCGTGGTTTTCGCCGCTAAGAAATGCTGCAGAGTGAGCCGCTGGCACAGCCATCGCTGCATCTGAGGGGGCTTGGCTGCATCCCGCCCTCCCCGGGCAACCGCCACGTGCCACTTCCAGCATCCCGCTCTGCCTCCTGCCCAGGGCACGGGTCTGGGAACTCGCACGCCCTGTGCCCGGCTGCCTGCAGGTACTGCTGTTTGTGAACACAGGAATTAATGATTTATAGCAAAGCCAAGAACACACCCACCCATGGGACGGAGGCTCGAGCTGCAAGAGGTAGCCCTGACTGCGCTCACTCCTGGGGCAGGCCAGAAGCCTGCCAAATCCTGCCAGATAGCTTTTTCCTTTTTTAAGAAGAAATTTCAAGACAGTATTTTTATCTCCTAGTTCCATGATTTATCCCTTCTAGAGCTCCTTCCTACACTAATCTGCTGGCCCCATTGCATGCTACCTTCCCAGGAAGATGTTCAGAGCTTTGAGAGCACAGCGATCACCCAGAACAAAAGTGGGGGCATGAAGGCTTTGTACAGGTAAGGATTTGGGGCCTTTTTTCCATGAAGATGAGGTCATGGGGCTTAAAAAAAAATATTAATGTGGAGCAGAGCATTTATAGCATGGCTGGCTTCAGTGGGAATAAGGGCTGCTTAGAAGGACAGGAGGGAAGTGGGATGAGAACTGTAGTTTTGCAAGAGAGAGCAAAACCTGGATACCTGCATATACTCCTCACCCTTGCCCAGCCTCCAGCAAACACCTTCTCACATGCCAGAGACATGAGATCACATCCCAAAGTTGCTGCTGTCCGAGACTGCCTGGAAAATTTCAGCTGATACATACCCAGAGTACAGACCTGTGAAATGGAGGGGCTCGGAGTGGTGTCAGGACACTCTTGCTCTCATGATGGCTGTGGAGACCTGCTCCTGGCTCTGCTGCAGGCACCACCCAGCCCACACAGAGAGCTGCTCAGCTACGCCCCAAACCCCAGGGGTTTTGGTCATTGTGGTGTTGGGCTGGCCCCAGGAGCTCAGCCAGCGGTGGTGGTTCAGCAGCTGCTTGCAGGAGTGACTCAGGCACCTTTCTAGGTAGGTGCAGGATCTTCTGACAATAAGGGAGGCCAGATGGCCATAGGGTGGAACTCAAATCCACGTTTCAGTTATTCTGAAACTTCTGTCAGATGGTATCAGTGATCACTAAAGAGCAATGATCTACACGATTAAGTAGTCTGAAAGAAATTCCTTTCACCTTGACACAGAACAAGTTTAGAAAAGCTGCATTTCCCTCCTAGTTATCACCAATAGAGCCAGATATCTGCAGGTTGATGAAAAGTGATGAAAACTGGGTTGCATTTTTCAGCTGGTTTACCAATACATCAAAACCAGAATTTGCACAGTCAGAGCGAACCTATCCCCTGTGAGCAGCAGTGGCACCGAAACATCTTTCCCCAAAGTGTCACCCACAGCAGTCAGAGGGGTCAGAAACCCTCCACCTCCACTGGAGCTGCTGTCCTCCCCACAGGAGACCTGCCAAACTGCACATCTAACATAGGCTATCATATCAAGCATTAAAAACTCACCAGTGTTATTGCTCATGGCTCTTGTCGGTGTTTTGACGAAAGGTGCCTGCAATGCCAGCAGCCTCTGAGCTCCTGAGTAGCCTCTGCCACTTGCTTCTGAGCATGGATGAGGAAGACAGGCTGCCCTTTTTATCAGTGTCTTGCTCTGAGGTGTCAGCAGATCCACTGCCAAGGGGTGGTGTTTAAAGAAAGGAAGTTCCCATGAAAAAAACTTCTGCACATAGTCAGACCCTGAAAACCAGTGAAACTTAAGCCCCAACTCACATGGAAGGTGGATTTGCACAATCAGATGACAAGCGGACAGACCCTTCACTGACAAACACTGACAAACATGGGCTAGATGAGTAACAAGAATGCACCTATGCCCTAATATCCAGGTTACCAGGACTGCAGCTCAAGGGCTAACTTTACAAGGCAGCCCACAAACATTTAATCCTTAGGAAAACAGAGTTCCCCATTAGGACCAGTGTGACTTTCTTTGGAGTTAATGAGATTTTTATAATCAAGTTTGGGACAGAAACACTTGAAGCTGTGGGCTAAAATCCAGTGTTTACATGCGTGGGTTGGAAAACTTAAGGATCAATAGTGCTGGCCCCCTCCTGGCAGAGTCACGCAGATGCCAGGGGAGATAGCCCAGTGGGAGCACCGGGTGGGAAAGAGGAGAAACAGGCCATGTCCAGGAGGAGCAAGAAACATGGTGGATCAGGAGTTATTTGCTGGCTACTCTTTGCTGACAGCCATCCTAAAGGTCTCTGCCCAGGAGGTGGCTGGACCCCATGTGCCCCACTGCCACCCTGGTCATCAGGGTGATGAGAGATGGAAAGATGAGTCTAGCTCATGGAGGGGAAAGCTGGTGGCACAGACCAACAGTGACATGGGCATAGTGGCCAGAAAGAGATATAAACATGTCCCCAAATACGCAAAAGTGAAGAGGCGGCTCAGCCACGGGAGCAGCTTCAGCCCCCCTGATGCCTCCCTTCATGGCAGCAGCCCAGGATCCGGCAAGGTAGGATTCAGTCTGCAAGGCTGGCACATCTAAATGTAGGATCTCCCTAAACAAGACCTCCCTCTGGAAGTCTTCAAAGGCGCCAACTTTTCTCCATCTTTAGGTAGCTAGGTATTTACTTTAGGAGGACTGTTTCATTTGGTGCTGAGTTAGCAGATCCCACCCTTCGGGCATGTTGCTGCTTGCTGGCAGGTGTACATTGGGAGTCCTTACTTGAGAGCATGACTAGCGCATTCCAGGGTACCGAGGGTTCAACACACATCTATAATCTCGCAGGACATCTGTATGAACATCCGATCCACCAATGTTCTTAGTAGATGGAGCATCACTCACCATTCAGCACCAGACAATGTGCTGGCAAGTACATATTTCACTATTGAAAAAAACACTACAACCTCAATTTACCTTCCAGTGTTGCTTTTACTTTGCATTTCTTTCCTCCTGGAAGGTGAAAGACATTTTTGTTTAGAACCAGCATGGGATGAAGTAAAGTGTATGTGGAATGTCAGTACAATAACATAACAAAAAATACATGTAATCTGAACATTTACAATGTATATTACTGGTTTCTACTTAATTACAGCAACAGAGTAATCCACTTTACCTGAAGGCACTGAGAGTAGCTTTCTAATCCAGTCTCAACCTGTTACATAGGGTAGCATTCCATGCTTGGTTGGAGGCAGCTAATTGTGTTGACACAGTGGTCCTACAGCAAAAACTACAGATTTTTCGCAAACAGGAACAGGTTGATGTTGGTAACGCTTTGCTCCTGAAAAAAATGTATGTAGGTGCGTGCTGGAGAGTCAGTGGTGGAGGCAGGGCATGTATTCAGAGACAGTCACATATCCAGTCCTATAGGGTTTTGCAAAAGGCTGATTTCAACAGCATGCATTTCTGACGTTCACTTTGAACCTCAAGAGTTCAAGGAAGGAGTGTAGAAGTTAGATGGGTGGCTGTTCTGCCCTGCCATGAACCTACTTTATCTTGGAAGGTGGTTGACCTTTTCACTGTCTGCAGGAATTTTTGGATTATGCCAGTAGACAGCATCTAGCTTTCAGCTCTTCTTCCGCTTTGTGCAGCTGCTGATCTTGACGGTTCCCATTACCTTTTTCTATGGACTGGTAGTATCTCAATTCAAGGGCACTAAACTTGGCATATGGTACAACGCGCCTACATGAGCTTCCTCTTCTGGCTTCTTCTTGTGATTTAGCCCGTCAGCAGCCAAGCACCACACAGCCACTTGCTCACCACCCTCCCCACCCCCGGTGGGATGGGGGAGAGAATTGAAAGGGCAAAAGTAAGAAAACTCGTGGGTTGAGAAAAGAACAGTTTAATAATTGAAATAAAATAATAATAATAATAGTAATAAAAATTGTAATGAAAAGGAGAACAATGAGAGAGAGAAAAAAAACCCAGGGGAAAAACCGCAAGTGATGCAGCCGCTCACCATCTGCTGACCGATGCCCAGCCAGTCCCTGAGCAGCGATCACTGCCCCCCCCGGCCAACTCCCCACAGTTTATATACTGAGCATGACATCATATGGTATAGAATACCCCTTTGCACAGTTTGCATCAACCGTCTTGGCTGTGCCCCCTGCCATTTTCTTGTGCACCTGGCAGGGTGTGGGAAGCTGAAAAGTCCTTGACTGGTAGAAGCACTACTTAACAACAACTCAGTTGTTATCAGTGTGTTATCAGCATTATTCTCATACTAAATCCGAAATACAGCTACTGGGAAGAAAATTAACTCTATCCCAGCTGAAACCAGAACACTTGTACAAGCTTGCCCTGACAGCAAAGACCATTGAATTGTAATACCCACTGAGACAGTTGTTGGCAGGGTCTGAGAAAAGGGATTTCAACTTAAACTGCAGAAATGTTTTTCAAAGACATGGTTTCAGCTTGTCTTATGTTGTCAGCAGGTGATCTCCGTCCTTCCTTCCTCCTTTTGTCTTTGCTGACCAGAGCGGCTGGCTGTGTTTCAGCAGCATGCCTTTTTTTCCTCCTCCTTGGTGAAGCTGTGAAAAATACCAGCCTTTTCAATTTTTTTTTTTCCAAACAGTTACAATAGTTAATCACTTCAATCCGTCTCATAAAAGTATACTTTTCTAATTAACACAAGCAGATGATATCTTTTTCACAGGCAATCTCCAGGCTATTACCAGTAATTTCACCAACTCACTTCTCAGCTTGCAAAATCAGACACCAGAGGCTATCAGCCTTATCTGCATTTATGTGCTGCAAAGTAAGGCACCTTATTAGCTGGCATAAGAAGGTGATAAAACACAAACAAAAAAAATTAGAATTCCCCAGTGGCTGCTCCCCTACTTACAAGCTTGCCCTTTGTCTCAGGTTTTGTTTATTTTGTGTATCAAAAATGACAAGACCAAATAAAAATTCCAGAGCATGACCACAGATATCAATGCCAAGTAGGAATGACATGAAATGCAACCCATTCCTTAGCTTTACAGTTTTATTCACTTGCAACTCCATGTCTAGTTATGGAGAAGTTGCCTTTTATAATACTAATGTACTGACCTACATTTTTTATAACCATCTAAGGCTTCGCATTGCTTCTTTTTTGTCTTTTTTTCAGTATGTCCAGTCAGAGTAACACTCAAAATAAAACACAGATCAAAAGCACCACAGGTTTCCTTTTTGGCACTCTGGAAAGGTGAACTAATCCTTCCAGGTGCCCTGCAAAGTTGCTCCAAGGTGCCAAGGGGTGAGTGGTGCATCCGCCGAAGTACACACACATACAGCGCATGCCTGGGTCCTGAGGGGCACCACGGCGAGAAGGTGCCTTTTACTGACCACAGCGGGACTGCTTCCACGTGTACCATCTAGTACGTGTTGAGTCCTTCCTGAATCACAGCCTAGAGTGATAAGCAATGAGAAGTCTTGGGGGATAAAAAGAAAAAAAAAAAAACGCACAGAAGGAGAACAGCTGAGGGTCTGGTCCATCTCTTTTGAGCTGGATCTTATTTGAGGTGCTACGTTGGTCCTTTCCTCACCATTTCATTATGCTTGTATCTTGGTCATTAAGAATTTCCTAGTAGTGAGATGCATCTCATCCACGTAATGACCCTGACATGTTGTGCTGCTGTTACTCTGAAAGGAGCGTTGATCTGATCACTTCTCACTCATGTACACCAGCCATGGGTGGTGACAGTGACCTGTCAGCTACGCCCCGAGGGCATCCCATGTTCCCAGCAGGCAGATTCTCTTCTAACCTTACATGAGCCAACTTGTGGCAGGCAATTGGATGTCAGGGGTTGATGCAAGATGACCAAGCCCAGATCTGAACTGATTCCAAGCTGTCTGGCCCCAGCTACCCGGTAATGAGTTTCTCACAGGCAAATACCAGAGAAGTGATGGATACCAATAAAATTATTATAGATATTCCATTATTTCCTTCTAACTGCACCTTGAACGAAGGTTTGGGGACCTAAAGTTAAAGATGTAGGTGACCAGCTTTGGACATTTACCTCCAGAAGGAATGAAAACCATTATTGCTCAGTGCCCAACCCAGCACCACCCAGGATGTCTGCTCCTGAAGAAGGCAAAGACAAAGATAAAACAGAGGCTACAACTACACATATACCAAATGTAGGCTTATGGCCTTGTGATCCCTACTCAGGCAAAATGCTCTTGTGTAGCACTTTCCCTGCCCTGAAAGAGAAGTCCTGTGGTCATCACAGGACATTGGAGTTTTAGGCCAGGCCACCTTGAAAAATACAGAGCTGCTTTAATAGCAAGCCAAATGCTATAATGTTAAAATATCTTTTCTGGTTATTTTTCAAGATCCCTTTCTCCTTCCCTGGCTGAGGTGCAAGAGGCAAAATTGCAAAATCAGTCTAGATATAAGGAGCAGCTATGGGTAAAGTCTGAACTTGGGATTTCAGTACCATGACTGCTTGACCCCAACTCTGGTACAACTGTTGCACTGGAAACACTGAAATAAGCATGCTCCAGTGCTGAGAAGATTTCTTTATGTATTGGACTAAATGACTTAGGATAAGGTACTTCCACTTCCCAGTAAAACACTTTAGAATTGGAGAAGGAAGCTCCTCTGGCTTTGAAGCTGCTGCTTCCTAGCTTCTCTTGCGGCCCCCGTCCTTGTGGTAGAGGAGACATGAAAGCTGTGCCAGCTTACTTTCTCCATGCAACTCACAGTCTTCTCAGCCCCCGTTACAAACCACCACCATCTCTTTTCCACACTGAACGGTCCTAGCCTGCTAACCCCTTCCTCACACCTCCATCCCACCCCCAAGATGGGGAGAAGGATACCCCCCCTGGCCACCGCATGATCCTGCAGCCCACAGTGTGTCAGTGTGTGCTTGGAAAGGGTCCAACAAGGTGTGTGCAGTTACTCCAGGGCTATATCCACCCTGCTGCCACTGACTTATGAACTAACTTCAAAAGTGCATGTATGACCACACTGACTGATTGCAGTGTGGACACATATCCACAGACTACACCTAAAGCAAACAATATGAAAAAGTATGAGGAAAAATAAAGCAAAAGAGGGCTGCAAAAAAATAAATGGTAATGGCAAGGAAATCAATAGCGCAAATATTGAATCAAGGATAAAATAGTTTATCCATATATTAAAAACAGCTCTAGAGAACAAGGACAATACTGACAGAATACCTTCCCACCTACAGGATATGTGTTTGGTTGCACATGTCTAAGTGAGAAAACAAACTTGCATGCCAGTGTCTTCAAGTAACATGTCTTTCTGCAGGGGTGGTATGACAGCTTCTCTTATCTGTCTGTGTGGGTGTGTGTGTCTATATACATATAGATGTACACAGTCTACAGAATACAGGTCAGATTACCCATGCCGCATCCCCACCAGCCAGCAGTGTGACTGAAATCGCTACGTGGAGGGAAGAGAGAACCTTCCTACACCAGTAGGATTTGCAGGAAGGAGCTGGCCCTGCCCGGCACTGGAGACCCGGCTCATGTGCTGCACGGGACCGGACCCAAAGCATGGCGGGTGCAAAGGCTTTGGCCCACCCCTGGACCCGTGGATGTCACATGTGGTAGCTTCCTCAGTATGGTGGGATTGACTGAGGGCAGGGATCTGTGGTTATTTGTCCTGAAAAGCAACCAAGCCAGCATACTCCTGCTCAGCCCTCTTCACAGCATCCAGGACATTGCCCTTCACAGCAGCATGAGATGCTCTCGCCTTGGTGGACAGCTGGAGTAGCTCCATGCCCGCCAGTGTTAAAGGACAAGCCGCTGCCCGAGCTTTCACACACCATTCAGGGAGTCATACACACACCACCCAAGACTTTAACTGCTAGGACCAGAGTCCCTTCTCAGCGGGCAGCTCCATTGAGCCGATGGGTGCCCCTTTTCGACTCCTCGCTTACACACACACTCATTCTTGGGCACTTTCTCTCCCCTCAGGCTCGACCCTAGGTTTCCTTGAAGCAGAGTGTCTGATATGACATATGCCAGGCAAATCTATTGAGAGGTACAGTGGTAAAAACCAGCTCTAGCTGGGACCCTCTGGACCCAAAGGAATCCCTGGGCAATTATACCATTACAATTTAAGTTCCCCTCCCGCCACGTGACTGTTTGGTCCAATAGCAATATTTGGGTCTGGGGTCTTCTTGTTCCTCATTGGATCCTTTCTCTGTCTCCAGGCAGGCCATTCCTTTTCTAATCGCAACAGTTGCAGCTTCTGCTGATGGCTGTGGCTACCTTATCTTTCTGGTTTGCACCGGTTTTGGGGTCTTCCTTCATGTAGCTACTTAAAAGTTCAGTATACAGTCAGAGTACCTAGGTCAAAGTCCACAGCTTGCAGCCTAAGGCTTTAGCAAGCCTTGCTACTAATGCTATGTATTGGATTCCGTTTGAGCCAGAAAGCGATTTCTGTAACACCAGGGTTTCTTAGGAAGAATGTGGTTTTGTGCAGCGCTGGTTCCTAGCAGAGATATGCCAGAGTGTCCTGAAAGGAACGAGTCATTCAAAATACCTCCTCTCTGCATGAGGAAACAGTCACTTGGCAGTGGGCAATGTGTCATTTGTAATGCTTCATCCTTCCCTGGGGCACTGCCCATTTTTCCCTAAGTGTTGCCTTATCTCACTGAAAGCTATTAGGTTTGAAGCCCTGGCTGATGTTCAGACCATGCACATGCACCGAGAGCAGGTCATGGTTCCAAGCAGAGTTGTTTGACTCTTGCTGCAAAAATGAAGAGGCTCTGCTTTTGTTAGGGGAGAAGGTGAGCTGCTCAGGTGGCCAAGCCCCAGCCCCAACTCCCACAGGTGGGATGAACCCCCAGTCTGCAGTGGCCTGTGAGCCAAGTGGGATTGAGCAATGGGTTCAAAATGTACGTGCCTCTAAAAAGCGGTGGTACCACCTGCCACACCCCACTTACTTGCCACACCCCACTTGTGCATCATCTCTCCCCAGCAAAACTGGAGCTGGAGGCCCAACCCAGCACCTCCCCAGGCATTAACCCAGCACCAGCAATCCCTCCAGACTTCAAGGGCATGCAGTAGCCCCGGGAGCTGCTTAGGAAGTCTTGGCAATTAGTAGAGCCATTCACAGCCACATTTCCTTAAACCCCGAGGAAAAATCAAAACAACTAGGAGGGTTATTAAACAGTCAAAACCCAAAAAGTTTCCTCGAAGAGTGAACAGAGTGGCTTGTTGGTTGCTCAGCAGGGCAAACCGTGTTCTGTGTATGTCTACTGGACATGGGTTACTGCGGTGCTGCATGCAGTTATGGAATGCAGCACTGCAAGGTCCAGGCTTCCCGGTGCTTTGGTCACCCCATGCTGGGCTGCTGCAGCTGGTCAGCATTACCCTGCCCTGGAGCCACTGCTAGCTTTGCAGCAGGCTGCCTCCTCAACCAGCAAAGGTTCAAATGCACAAAGCACTTCATTATCAGCAGCTGAGTACGGTGCAGTCCTCCTTTTCTAACACCGCGTTTGTTTTCAGGCTACGAATGCATATGCGAAATGTCTATTACAGTTTCTGTGGTTAGCCACAAGCCTCTGGTGGCCTAGGTCTGTATGGCGTCTCAAGGAGGAACCTCCTTTCTGTGGCACAGCAGCATTTAATGGGAGCTGTCAAACTTGGAGGCAAAAGGGCAGATCAGTTTCACTTATATATGGTGTTGCCCATGAAATCCATCCATCGGTCACAGAAGTCCAGCCTCCTGCCCAGATGTGGTGGTCGCCAACACTAGATTGGATCACTTGAGGTCTTTTCTAGCTGGGCCTCAAAAACCTCCATGGGTGGAGACTCTGCCACGTCTCTGGGCAATTCACCTCCTGGTGACATTTTTTTCCCTGATGGCCAGCTTGAAACTCACAAGAAACAACCTATGCCTGTTGGCTTCTTCTTGTTCTGGCTAATTCTACGGAGCGGAGCTTGGCTCCATTGCCTCTGTAACTCCTCTCCAAGCACATGTCAGCTGCTATCAGGTCAGCCTGAGCCTATCTCCAACGAGCCCACATGCCTCAGCCTCTCCTCGTAGGCTCCTGCCATCTTGGTATCCTTCTGCCAGACCTGTTTCCCAACACCTTTCTTGAACTGGGGGGTGCAGCGCTGGAAACAACACTCCAGGTACAGCTATTGACTATGTCAGGGCCCTGAGGGCACCAGCAGAACTGACTGCCCCTGCCTGACCCGTGGGGCTTCCCCTCCCCACACCTTACAGGCAAGTCGCTGACCTTTTTTTGGGTGTTAAAGTATCTAGAAACAGACTTGAGTTAGAAAGGTCACTGAAACACCTAGCCCAACAACCATCTTACACCTGAAGGTAGAAGGTGTTGCTTTACAGTCTAAAATACTTAGTTTCTTCCTCAGGACTGCATTTTCAGAAATGCCATCTTCTTGCAATCCTTTCCTTTAAAAAGTGATGCGGTGCAACACCCCACACACTTGATTTTTAGTGGCAAACTCCTGGCTCTCCTCGGAAGGCTTTGAGCTCCACTGACTTGAGCTCACCCCAGATTTTTGTCCGAGACCAAGACAGCTGCAGGCACTGCACGGTTTGCTGTGGACAAGTGCCTACCCTGCGCAAGTCCCCTCCGCAGCTCTTGAACCCCCAAAATGATGGCTTCCTGCTGCTCTTCTGCAGAAGGCAAGCAGAGCACCTAGTACCACAAACACATCAGGATTAGTATCCATTTATTCATTCTCCGAAAATACCCCATTGCTTGCAGTATTTTAGTGGAATTAAGTGTGTGTGTGACACCGTTGCAATGACATCAATATTTAAGTTGTCTGAAGGGTCAACATTCAAATTCCTGGAAATTTTAAATGTACCAAATGTCACAGAACAATCTACCTATCTTATTTATTGCAGCTACTTCTACTACTTAGCACCTGGGCAAACATACCATCCTTCAAGTTATTCCAATATATGTTGTAACCAAGATATTGTACAAACCTTCCAAGTCTCAGTGGCTCCTTGTCAATGACAACAGTGACGTTTTTCAGGTTTTATGTATAGTTCCTTATCTAATCAATCAAACTATGCTTCAAGGTTCAACTACAATTTCATTTGGCTTTGTTCCTGGTAAAGGTATACAAGGTATTATTTACCTTTCCTGGTAAAGGTATACAAACTATTATTTACCTTAGAATATAATACTCTTGGACCTTGTTTATACAACAGATTTTTCAAAATGCTTCCCACCATTAATTCAAGACTACTTACTTCAGTCTTCATGAGTGACATTGTGAGTCTTGCTATTAATCATGCACTTGCTGCTTCTACTGTTTAAAGCATGACAAGGTACGGCCCTGCTTGAGGAAAATCTGATAAACAAGATGATGAAAAATTAGGGTTGCATTTGAGAATGAGAGGAAGGTGCAGGAAAGACTCATTACAGCCAACACCTGGGAGATGTGCAAACAAAAGTGTATTTTCCTGGAATTTGAGTAGAGTGTGTGCCTGAGACTCTTCTCTAAAAATACCTCGACTCAAGTGTGCAAAGACTCCACGCAAGCACACTACTGTAGTCCCCTGTTGTAGTTTAACCCAAGCCAGCAACTAAGCACCACACAGCCACTCAATCACTCCCCCCATGGTGGGATGGGGGAGAGAATTGGAAAGGTAAAAGTGAGAAAACTCATGGGCTCGGATAAAGACAGGTTAATAGGTAAAGCAAAAGCCACACACGCAAGCAAAGCAAAACAAGGAATTCATTTGCTACTTCCCATCAGCAGGCAGGTGTTCAGCCATCTCCAGGAAAGCAGGGCTCCATCACGCGTAATGGTTACTTGGGAAGACAAGCGCCATCAGTCTGCGCGTCCCCTCCCCCCCCCTTCCTTCTTCCCCCAGCTTTACATGCTGAGCATGACACCATATGGTGTGGGATATCCCTTTGGTCAGCTGGGGTCAGCTGTCCCAGCTGTGTCCCCTCCCAACTCTTGTGCACCCCCAGATGACTCGCTGGTGGGGTGGGGTGAGAAGCAGCAAAGACCTTGACTCTGTGTAAGCACTGCTCAGCAGTAACAAAAATACCCGTGTATTATCAACACCATTTTCAGCACAAATCTAAAACATAGCCCCATACTAGCTTCTATGAAGAAAATTAACTCTATCCCAGCCCAAACCAGCATATTCCTGCATAAGGATAACCCACTTTCTGCCCTCATAAACCAAGGTCTTATGGTTGGTCATGATCTTCAGCCACCTTACAAGGTCTACTACATTTGAACCACTCACTCTTCAAACATAGCTTGCTCATTAGTCTCACATCACTTTTTTTTGTGTGTGTGTGTGGTGTAAAATATCTGTAAATATTTCAGCCACTGAGCTTTGTATAGTGTTTTAATTTGGAAATGCCAGCACACCTTTTTGAGATCACCTCCAGCTGCATTTTGGATGACCACACATTAACCATTTACCAGAAGTGCACTGCTTTGCTGTGTGGCGACTGCAGCCTTTGTTGCAGCCCTGGCCCAACCCTGTGTACACAGAGGAAAGGGATTCTGCCAAAAAACATACCCTGCTTGGCAAATCTCTTCCTCCCGGAGGAACCGGATGGAAACTTATTTCCATTCCCACCTCTATTTATGACATTTATGACAGCAAATTTACAAACCTAATTTATATTCTTCTGCCTTAGAAGTGAGTGTCACTAAGTAAAACACTGCCCGCACTTTCTGCATGTGTGCAAACATCTCCTAGACCTTGACATCCAACAATGACTGTAATAAAGAAATGCCAGTTTTGAGCCAGTCCACATTAAAAAACTTTCCAAAAGGTTTGTTAGGAGGGGCAACAGCCAAATTAACTAGAGAGTCTGATCCTTCTGCTGTTTGCACAAAGGTGGCCACAGCTTACAACTCGCTGAGAGTTAATAACAAGGGCAAACAAATCAGGCTTGCAGCCTTCATTATTTCTCCGTCACGTACGAAGGTCTAAGGAGACTTGATGTATTTAGAAATACATAGTTCCTGGTTTTCATCTCCACAGACCTATGAGGGATGCTGGGTCACCATGAAGTCCCAGCTTCCCAGGTGGCTGGATATGTCTCACTCCTTCCACCTGTGCTGCTACCTAAAGAGGTCCCCAGGTGCACAGACCCATGTTGGTAAGGAGGAAAGGCAGTCGGAGCACTCTGCCCTCTTCCCTGCCACATCGGCAGCTCCTCTGTTTGGAGGGGAAGACTTATGAACCCACTGAGGGGAGAGGCAAAGGCCTTGTCCCTCCTGGGACATGCCTGCCTGACGTGATGACGTAGACTCTTCTGAAGCAGGGGACTTGGAGCAAACAGCTCCTGGCCTCTTGTGGGGGACACTGACTTTCCGTCTTTCCAATAAGAACAAGGAAAAGGCACAAGCCCAACTCTAGTGGCATTTCCACCTGCAAGTCTATTTACACTCCTGCTGGACATGGTGCAGATCTGCCAGTCATGACAAACCTTACATGTTCTGATACGGAGGCTCACAGAAACATGTCCTTAGGTTTGCTGAACATGCCACAACCATGACTCAGTCTGTGGTTACGAGAAGACAGAGACAACCTGGCAAGCCCAGAGCAAACAAGTGGTATCACCAGCATGATGCATACATTTATAGGCATTGTGTTTTTCGATTAGGATTGCAACTAAAAAATTTCCAAGTAAAACAGGATGTGGGGGATGGAAAAGAAGTTGATACCTTAGACATGATTCCTGACACGCACCGTGTCGACAGTCATCTCATTCTGACCACTGAGTAATCACTGACCCAAAAGTTAGCATGTGTGGGTACCAGTGATTTGGTTGATTACATTGCGTGAATGGGAATCAGCATCATCCAGGTGTTAAAAAAAATGTTGCTTGAGAAATTCCATTCTACCAAATGTTAAAGCAATTGCCAAGTTAAGCAGGGGGATGGGGATGTGTTGAACATGGACACTCTCAGTGAAAGCGGCTGCCTGTTCACATGCAGCCTGTTGTATTCTCCCAAAATTACAGTTTGACCTGCACACAGCAGGAATGGTGATCAAAACCCCATCCTGGTTAAGAGTTTAAAGGAAAGAGCAGCAATCCTACAGTGAGTAACATGTAGGAATGGGTAGATGGGAATTACAGATGTCAGATATAAATGGCAAGTTAAAAGGTGTATGTGACTGACAGGGGAAGCTGAAGGAATTAATCAGGCTCCACAGCCTTACAGGCAGCGGGAGTTTAGGGCAGCCATGGGGCCATTTCAAGAGGCAGAGGGGAAAGTAAGGGACGGCAGAGCAGAAATATCAGCTGCCTTCAGCATCTACTTCTGATTGCTTTTCTATTTCAGAGCGGGTCCTCTTATGGAAAAGTACTGATGCACAGGCACCTTCCACAGCCACCATGTTTATTTTCAGCCTTCCCCGAACTGAGAAAGCTCCACAGCCGCAGGGTATGAAGAGGAGCTGCAGCTGATAAGCCTCTGGCCCTGATTTCCACAATACTGACTCAGAGCGGACGAGCTCCCTCCGAGGCTGTGACCGCCACCACACGACCGCCGGCCTGCCGGGAAAGATGTGACCAGCATGACTTTGCAGGCTGGCAGAGCAGCAGGCAAGCAGGGCTTAGCAGGTCCGTGGCTGGAGGCAGGCTGGCGAGGGGCGGCACAGTGCCGTGCCCCCTCCAGCAGCCATCACGCCTCCTTCTTCTCCGCTGGGAGCCATGCCGGCTGGGGTGCAGCTGTGTGCAGCAGCATGAGGCCACAGAGCGTCACGGCGAGGCCCACCCACCACAGAGGCGTCCACGTCTCCCCGAAGAGAAGCTTGCCCAGGATGGCCTGAAGGAAAAGAGAGAGACAAAGCTTTGCTGGGCCAAGCCACCCCAAAGCCTCCTGCACTGCCAGAGCTGCGGGGACTTCAGCCGGGAGAGATGGTCCTGGAAAAAAACTGCTTGAGGAAACTCCTGCTGGGACCACCAAGAGAAACGGCTGCTGCGGGTGATGCTGGTGATGACCTACGCTACCATCCAGCCTGAAAGCACAGCCAGACTGCGGTCCCAAAATGGGATTTTGGCAGATGCGTGTGTGCTTTGCCGGCTTTCCAGCACTCTTGGGAGCCAAATGTCTAGTGGACTGGGTGACTCCAGTTGATAAAAAAAGGGGCCCCACTGACTTGAGTTTTGGACACCACCATGAGCTGGCTGCGAGTTGCTGGAGCACAGAAACAAGGTGGGCAGCTGTTGAGGAAAGCGAGCAGAAAAAATGCTCTTGCTGTCACTAGAAGCAGTGCGACTTCACACCCAGCTAGGGAGGCTTTGCCTTCTCACGGGTGAGGTGTTGGAAAAGAAAAGCAAAACAAAGCAAACTCCCAGCTCTGGCTCTCACTGGTGATATGAAAAGTTCTGTAAACTGTACAGCTGCTGCAAGGCACTGCACTGGGCAGCAGCACTCTTCTTCCTGCACCACCCAGAGAAACCCTACAGCCTCTGGCATGAACAACAGGCAGAGCAGCTGAGGCCTGATACAACCATTTCTCATCTGCCTGTAACTCCCCTGTTGCAGCCAGCGATGCCGGTTGCACTGGGAGGTGAGCTACAACCAGTGATGTCCAGTGCGACAGCTCCCGCATCGCTGTGCTCCTCCAGGCTTCAGCGCCTGGGGAAGGGATCTACTCACCGAAGAGATGAAGTTGGAGGCCGTCGTTGTCACAGAGGCAGTGGCCGAGGAGGAGGAGAGTCGCAGGGCTTTTGCAAAGACCGTCCACATAACTGCATTGCATGCAAACACCAAGCCAACACAGCCGATGCGAAGCAACACAGACAGCTGTAGGACGAATGGGAAAAAAACCCATGTATTTTCACTGACTGCTCATTCACCCTCACTATTTCACAGGCACTTTGGAGCAAAATCTAACAGCGTGGGCTGGTATTACATGAAGATGAATATATTAAATCGCAGAAGGAAACAGAAGCAAGGAAACAGCCCTGGCTGAAGCCTGGTCTCAGGCTGTGCCAGGGGAGGTTTAGGTTGGAAATTAGGAAAAATTTCTTTACGGAAAGGGTGGTCAAGCATTGGAACAGGCTGCCCAGAGAGGTGGTGGAGTCACCATCCCTGGAGGTGTTCAAAAAACAGGTAGATGTGGCACTTCGGGACATGGTTTAGTCTAGTCTACCCTTGATTGGTTTAGTGTGGACTTGGTAGTGTGGGTTAATGGTTGGACTGGATGATCTTGGAGGTCTTTTCCAACCTAGACAATTCTATGATTCTATGATTCTATGATTCTGACCCTGGCTTGTCCTGCTGTGAGTCCAGGCTCAGACCACAAGCTGGGAAGTGCCAGGACAGTGTACAGCAGCTGCCATGCCAGAAGCCAAACTCCAGAAAACTCTCAAGCTCCTGACATGGTGCACATGAAATCCAGTGAAATGCCATTCATTCATTGCTAGATGTATGGAAAAGGGTAGAATTCAGCCCTGCAGAGAGGAATGTTTTCAAAAAACGTGTAGACGTGGCACTCTGGGACATGGTTGAGTGGGCATGGTGGTGTTGGGTTGATGGTTGGACTGATGATCTTAGAGGTCCTTCCCAACCTTAATGATTCCTAGTTTTTACTTTCATTAGAAATAATCCAGCCACCAAGCCAGGAAACATGAAATTGCTACTCTCCCCTTAATTGGTTTAGTGGTGGACTTGGTAGTGTTAGGTTAATGGTTGGACTGGATGATCTTAAAGATCTTTTCCAACCTAAATGATTCTATGATTCTATGATCTGATACAAGGAAAAACAAAGGTGATCAAACACTGGAACAGTCATGGGCTCTCCAACCTTGGAGATATTAAAAATGACTGGAGAAGGTCATGAGCGACCTGTTGTAGAGCAGAGGTTGGGCTAGAGACCTCCGGAGGTCCTGCCTGACTGGAATTAGTCTGTGAGTCTTATCAGTGGTGGAGCAAAGCTGGTTCCCACTGTCACAGCAGCTATGCTGTCTTCAAAAATTACTCTGAACCCATGGGTTCTTACTCTGATCTCTTCTGTTGCAGAGCCAGGGAAATCAGCTGCAGTGTGCTCGGGAGGTGGCATATGCCCAGCAGGAAGGTCTTCCAGAGAGAGGTCGAGTCCCTCTGCATCCTGGGCAGAGGAGTGGTCCTTGCAATGGCACGCAGGCAGAGAGACAGGAACATCCCCAGGTGTTTTCCACAAGGAAGGAGGGAGGTATAAATTCCTCCGCTGTCACGGGCTCACCTGAGCCAGCCCAGTGAGTCAAGGACTACTGTTCTGATTGCTTTTCTAAGAGGAGATTAATTTCAGTGTACACTTCAGATAATCTACAATCACTCCTGAAGTGGCAGAAGTTTAGATGAAGTAGAAAGGGGAAAGTAAAGGAAGGTTTTTGTTCCAAGTGAAATGACCCCTTCTGCTCAGGCTGCTCTCAGGCTGGGCCATTACAACACATCCTTTTTGCCAGGAAATCCACCTTTGTGCTGCTATCCTATATCATAACCTCTTAGAAGCATCAATATACTTTTAACATTTGCTGCCACCTTCCATGCTGCACAAGTGATGGCTGCTCTCTTAGATTTCTTTTCAGATTTCTGTAGTTCCTCCTCAAACACAAACCTCCTTGAATTTCTGTCACCTTGCAGCTGCTCTACAGAAATGCCTTTGTAGCAAGTGTGCAGGATTCAAACAACGAGCCCTCTGAAACACTTCAGTGTCTACGGTCCTGCGCAATTTAAGCTACTACGAAGATTATGGCATTTACTTAAAATTTGGTTAGTGTTACAGCTGAACTTAATTTACTTCATAATTATCACCTAGAACGGACCTGAAAGAAGCAACTGAAGGAACCAATATGTCCAGAAAAAAGAAACACAATCACAGAATCACAGCGTGGTTGAGATTGGAAGGGACCTCTGGAGATCACCTGGTCCAACCAGCAGGTTGCCCAGAGCCATGTCCAGACGGTTCTGAGTATCTCCAAGGATGGAGACTCCACCACCTCCCTGGGCAACCCCTGCCAGTGCTTGGCCACCCTCACAGGGAAAAAGTGTTTCCTGATGTTCAGGGGGAACCTCCTGTGTTTCAGTGGTGCCCATCGCCTCTGGTCCTGTCACTGGGCACCGCTGGAAAGAGCCTGGCTCCCTCCTCTGTGCGCCCTCCCTTCAGGCATTTATACACATTGAGGAGGTCCCCCCGAGCCGCCTCTTCTCTGGCCGAACCACCCCAGCTCTCTCAGCCTCTCCTCATAGGAGAGATGCTCCGGTCCCTTCATCATCTTCATGGCCCTTTGCTGGACTTTCTCCCGTAGCTCCATTTCTTTTTTGTCCTGGGGATCCCAGCACTGGACACGGCGCTCCAGGTGTGGCTTCACCAGTGCTGAGTAGAGGGGAGGGATCACCTCCCCTGACCTGCTGGCAACACTCTACCTCAATGACATGACACTTTGTCATAGCACCTTAAAAAAACCCCCACCAACAACAAATGGGCAATATGTCTATACATTCCAAAGGAGAAAAATACTCAGAAAAGATACTGTCAATGTTTGCAGCAATTCCACACTCTGCTTTTCTGTCAGTGCAGAGCACAATCTTTTCTGGGGGGACTGGGAACAGTATCAGGATTTAAAATTTTTGATTCTCCTTCCTGCCACCCTTTCTGATATATTGGAAAGGATCAACAGGATTGTTGAATACAGGGTTTTTGCTTTTTTAACCATCTCTAATAATCACACACAAGTTGATTTTCTTTTGTCCTGATGCAAGGCTGGGTATTTTTTAGACCTCGTTTCTCTTGTGAGTTCTCCTTTGGATTTGAAATCGAAATGTACCTAACAACCCCTACTCTATGCCTTAATGGGTCTCGTAAAGGTGTTTTTATGATAGGTGTATGCCGTCTACCTCAGCATCTCCCCATTCATACTGCCTGTGCAAGAGTTCACCTCTGCAGGTAAGGACACCACGCTTGAGGCGAAAGCCCAGCAGTCCCAAGTAACCTGAAGCACAACAAGGTTTGAGAAACACAACTGAGATAAAGATCACCCCCAACAAACACTCAAGGAGAGGTCACCAGATGAGCACATCGGCTGAGCAGCACAATGAAAATCAACCGCTCCACCTCTCTGCTCTTGTCACAAGTGAACAGAAACAGAACAAGAGAGGGAGAAGGGCAACATTATTAGCAAAGCAGAGAGCTGAAAAGAAGGGGTTGATACTCAAGCATACTAACATCCTGCTTTTAAAGTAAAACTGACACACAAGCACTGCAAATGAGCTTTCAGAGTTGGGTTTGGTTTCAGGCATTCCCATACAGATAACATTAATCGGGCAGGAGTGTCGATCTGCTGGAGGGTAGGGTGGCCCTGCAGAGCGACCTGGACAGGCTGGATCAATGGGCCGAGGCCAACTGTATGAGGTTTAACAAGGCCAAGTGCCGGGTCCTGCACTTGGGTCACAACAACCCCATGCAATGCTACAGGCTTGGGGAGGAGTGGCTGGAAAGCTGCCTGGCTGAAAAGGACCTGGGGGTGTTGGTTGACAGCCGGCTGAACATGAGCCAGCAGTGTGCCCAGGTGGCCAAAGCGGCCAACAGCATCCTGGCTTGTATCAGGAATAGTGTGGCCAGCAGGAGCAGGGAGGTGATTGTGCCCCTGTACTTGGCGCTGGTGAGGCCGCACCTGGAATACTGTGTCCAGTTTTGGGCCCCTCAATACAAGAAAGACATTGAGGTGCTGGAGCGTGTTCAGAGAAGGGCAACGAAGCTGGTGAAGGGTCTGGAGCACAGGCCTTATGAGGAGCGGCTGAGGGAACTGGGGTTGTTTGGTCTGAGAAAGAGCAAACTGAGGAAAGACCTGTCTGAAAGGAGGCTGTAGTGAGGTGGGTGTTGGTCTCTTCTCCCAAGTAGCAAGCAATAGGATGAGAAGAAATGGCCTCAAGTTGTGCCAAGGGAGGTTTAGATTGGATCTTAGGAAAAAATTCTTCACAGAAAGAGTAGTGAAGCATTGGAACAGGCTGCCCAGAGAGGTGGTGGAGTCACCATCCCTGGAGGTGTTAAAAAAAGGGGTAGACGGGGCACTCTGGGACAAGGTTTAGTGGGCATGGTGGTGTTGGGTTGATGGTTGGACTGATCTCAGACGTCCTTCCCAACCTTAATGATTCCTAGTTTTTACTTTCATTAAAAAATAATCCAGCCACCAAGCCAGGAAACATGAAATTAATTACTACTTTCCCCTTAATTGGTTTAGTGGTGGACTTGGTAGTGTGGGTTAATGGTTGGACTGGATGATTTTAAAAGTGTTTTCCAACCTAAACGATTCTATGATTCTATACCATAGATATATGGTAGATATTCTATATTCTTCTCTTTTCCATACTAGCAGACTGGCTTCAGTCTGCTTGCTGTCTACTTACATGGCCACAATGCATTAGTCAGCCCTCCGGCAGCTGCAAGGCCCGGCTCTCCGGGGCGAGCCAGGGCTCAGCTCTCCGGGACCACCCCAGTTTCCCAGCAAGCCCCTCCGAAGGCAAGCGCGGGGCATCCCCTGGCAGAGCGGGAGGAAGAACACGCGTGTTCCTTCCCCGTGACAGATGCAATAAGCAGCGAAGCCCTAGCGCCCGAGTAACGCCTCTCGGGGGAGCCCAACACGCAAAACGCACGGAAGCCGCTTCCCAGCACTGACTTCCTCCTTCCTTACCCAGCCTCCGGCCGCCTCCCCGACCGGCCCCAGCGCCAGCTTCGCCGCGGCGGCCGCTGCCGCCCCCAGCAGCCCCGCGGCCACGGCGGTGGCCGCCGCTGCTCCGCCGCCCGCCGGCATGGCAACCCGGGCCTTCCGGGGCGCGGCCAGGTTGCTGGAGGGGGAAGGAGGGGAAAGGAAAATGCACGTGTGCGACGCTCATTGGTATACAAAGGCTTTATTTCTTAAAAAAAAAAAAAAGGATGGCGTATGAGTGCGATGTAAGTCCTAGCGTAGACGTACAACACGGAGAAAGGCAGCCGAGTTAGCGGAAACGGCCCAGAACCACTCACACAAGACAGGCAGGTGCTCGGAGGAACATTTGTAAGCCTAGAACACAGCAGTGACAAATAAAACCCAACAGGGACAAGAGCTTTGTGGTCCATGACAAACCCCTCTAGATTGCTAGTAATCGTTGTTAGTTACTTCTGATCTCCATTTGTCCACAGAAAACAAACCTCCCCAGTTTAAGGTCAAGTCTTTTACTTCTATACAGCTCAAGTGGAAACAAATCTGCAGGATTAGGTAGCTTTAAAATTCATAGACAAACTGGGGGAAAGTCTTCTTCCCCTCAGCCAAATACTGAAGAAACTCACTAGGCATCACGCCCTTTACTTGACACACATCTTTCTCTTCATTCCCTTTTTGCCCCATGGCTTGTGGGCAAAGGTAGTATTGTACAAAGTAGCCAAAAATAGATTGATGGTATTACTGGCAGTAAAAAAAAAAAAGCTAAACATAATGTTTGATATTGATATATAAATCAATGTTTTGTGTTCCACTAATAAAAGTTTCAGTTATTTGCAATAAATCTTAAGTGCAATTAAATGAACTTATGCTATACTCCTAAAATGTTCTGCATATTTTCAGATCTTGTTTCTTGACATCTCTTAGCCACAAGAAAATGGTTGCAAAAGACTTCAAAAGAATTTCCTACAAGGCTAATATAGAAGTCTGCTCTAAGTTTATACTGGGGAAAAAATGTTTAAAATGTTTAAAAAGCATTTTGCTTTCAAATAGAGAAAGAAAAGAATACGCAACCAAAAGATATTTATAGTACTATTTACAAGTCTATTACTAAATTCACATTCATGCTTTACTGAACAAACTTCAATATGAAAATTATTTTTAAGCAACCCCTAAGTTTTAATAGTTAATAAATTTGACTAGTTTTGACACAGTAAAAAAACCCTGCGTTTAGCTAAAAAAAAAAGATCACAAAGAAATTGTGCTTTTAAAAATTCAGCTCTGGTGGAAAATGTAGCATTTCAGAAGAGGTAGGAGCCTGAATACAAGCACAAATGGCAACAAAAATCCAGGTGTGTTCCCAGTGAGAAAGCTTTTCCTTGGCAAGGTACAGAAGTTCCAAGGCAGTATCTTCCAGCACCTATACAAAATCAATTTTTGAAAAATTACAGGAAGGTGTTAATATGTCATTGAAAGCTGCCCTCTTAGCTGGAGTAAAATTCTTCACTAAAAGTTATTATCAGCAAAAAATCCAGGAACTAAAACACTTGATTATTCCGGGACCACAGCAAAAGTCAAGTTTGACAGCTGGCTTTTGCTTATTCTGTATGCCTTAAAAATATGGCTCTGCAGTTTCATCTGTGTCTGTCTATAGCTGATCATGATGTCTACACATGTCACATTTTTTTGATTCTTTCAAAAAAGCATTTTCAACTCGTAGTTTTTCATTCTCCTGTAAAACAGAAGAAACATAGGTGTATTAAGGAAATTATACTCACTTCTTTCATATTTCTAGATAAGTGGTATCTACACTATGTACTTGAGGAAATAAAATGGGGTGATTCTTGTCTGCGGCCTGTGAGGAGACAGACCAGCCATGACCTACACAACATCATAAGATCAGATGTATCTATTACTCTCCAACAGAAGAGTAATAATTTTAATTTTCATGCTTAAAGCTTAGCTCTCTTCTATGTCAGGCCATGATTACACATCTGTATTCTACTCTGCAACTTACCTCGGTAAGTTTAGTGTAATCTTTTTTCAGTTTCACAAGATACTGAATCTTCTGGTTTAGGTTTTGATGACCAAGTAATTTCCCATTCTCCGCAGCAAGAGAGTCAACTTGCTTCCTCAGCATGTCCATTTCCTGTATTCAATAAATACATTGTGTACCTCTTAACTGTAGCCCCTCCTCCTCTTTTCAGAAGTAGCAGCTTCTTTAGAACTATTAACATACTAACATTTAAGTTTTTTTAACATATGATGCAAGAGTTGGTTCATTCAGAAAGTACATATTTGTCTTATGTCTCCCTTAAGTACAACATTAGATCCTCCTAAAGGGCAGAAGCACCATTTGATTTGTATTACAAATTGCAACAGTAATTTCTGTACCCGGAGTTCCACTAGTGCAGGAAACAGCATTACAAATATAACTGAACTGCAAGACAAAGCATTTTTAGAGGCAGTCTTTGATTGCTAATGAATTCAGAATATTGTCCAACTGGCAACAGCTCTACCTCTGCTGAATAAGATTCTACTGTAAAGACAACAAAAAAATTATACATATAGAACCTTTCCAATTCTGTCTCTCTCTTCATACGTTTCCTCCAGTTTTGATCTGATTTCTTCTTTTTCATGAAATGCTTTCAGCTCCAAAGCTCTTGTTCGTTCCATCTCCAGAGTCATTTCAAGACAAGTATTCTGTTTGATTTTGAGGGTATTTTTGGTCTCTTCTAATCTGCCAATGTAAAAGCATCATGTAATATTAAAAACCAACATAAATGGCATACCACTGAATTAGTAAGTCATCCTTGGACACGTAGGCAGAATCTTCTAAAAATATCCTTTTAAGACAATTTATTTTCCTTACAACTCAGTGCTAACAGAAGGAAAAAATACATTCTGCTTCACAGCTCTCGAGTTTGATACAATCTCTTAGCTAGTTGGTGTTTTGGAGTTGCTCTTCTTTTTGGGAAGTCCACTCATGAAAGAAGACAGAAGCTTCACCTACAAGAACGCTAAGAGTTCATCTAAGGCATGTGAATTTGCCAGATGAATGCTGCTGCTCTTCAAGTTTCCCCTAAATTACTCATTTGTATATGGCTCTTCCCCAATAGCCTTGTTGCTCAGAAACATCTCTGAACAGCTCAGAGATGGTCTGAGCTTGTTTGGCCTGATAACAGAAGGACCACCACTTTGGACAGATGTTTGTCTGCTGAAAATGTTTTAATTCTATCAGGCCCACAGAATATTAAACCATGCCAGCAAACTTAGCAGCCTGCCTACCGATTATATGAACTTGAGTAATTTTGCATGTCTGTTCAACTATTGCATAAATAAAAATATTCTTGTCATCAGTTTTGTTTCACTGAAGCCTGGTGTAGGTCACTAAGAGCTACTATACAAAAGCAGTATTCATTTACTGCATTTGTCAAGACATTTTCTTGATGACAAAAGAATCTTTTTCCTCTTTGTACATTATTTGTATAAGACATTGGTCTCTGAAATACACTTTATAACAGTGCTACAGGTATGAAAAACCAATGCACTGAATAACAAAATAAATCCTAATCAAGACTAAGGTTTCTGGAAAACTTAGTATAAATTACTTTTGAAATGACCATGTTCATAAAAACTATGTTCAGCCTTAAAAGAAGTTACCTACATAGAAAGCATTCCATTAAATGTAAATAATTGGAACACTAGGAAATTCAGCCACTATGAATCCCTGAAGCAATACAGATTAGGAAAAGAATAACAGAAGCAACATTTTCAAACTAATTTTCATCTACTAACGTTTTTTTCTTGACTCCTATTATCCAAGGTGCAAACACTTGAATTTCAAGGACTACTTGCACACTAGTGCAAACGCAATCTAGGAATCCTCAAACAATAAACAATTTTCATTATTCAAGCTGAAGTGCAAAAAATAGCATAAAAAAGCAAAGAATTAGATTAAGTTTAAAATATTTACAGTATTACTAAAGAAACAAACACTATTTCAATTTAATTTGAAAAGGAATGTACTTAGAATTCACCGCATATAAAAATTCAAAACAGATAATTTTAAACAATTCCAATTTAAGTCCCTTCCAATTTAAGTTTTTTTTCTATGGTTCCACCTATGTCAGAGTATTTTCCTGATATAATGCCACCCTTTCAGAAAATATAGTAATAGGTGCTGCTACCACCTACTGATGAGAAAGAGTAAGAACTCAATGTGTCTTGTAGAACTGTAAACAACATTTCCAAACTACACCTTTTACAGTTTCAGATCTTGGACTTCTATTGCTTAAATATACCTTTTTGGTATTAATGAGTTTAATACAAGTCTCCAGTTCAATGAACAATATTAAACTTACTCTGCTTTGATTTTCAGCATCTCCTCCATTGCTTTATTCTGTAAGAGTTCAAAATATTAGTTACATTGATAATGTTTAATATACATACGCAAAATTATTTGTCACTTAACTGATGCCAAGTATCTTATTCAAGATCCTACCAAAATCGTCCTACTGCCCAGTAAGTCACATCTCTAACATTCACTATGTTAATCTCTTTGCTATATGCACGTATTTCCAATTTCATGCCAGCACAAATGATCCAGAGCAATATCTCTGCCCATTCATACACAGCAGAGCTCTGACAGGGGGTTGTTCTGTCTGGCAGATCCGTGGCAACCTCTGCTGCAACATTAACCCTTTGGCAGAGCCTTGACATAGCAAGTGACACAATCTTCACTTTCCAACTCTGTGGAGATGAGTCAGATTTAGTGATCTGAATCTGGTTTTGCTTATTGTGCAACCTGACACAGAAAACTTAAAGAGATAAGTATCAGGCTCTGTATCTGTTAGAATTCACTAGAAATCCGTGTTTGTTTCACTGCCATGAAATAGAAGAAAATAGCTTAATACTTCATAGCAGGGAAACAGCAACTGACTGCTACATGAAAAGGGTAAAATACCTTGGCCAGTCGTTCTTCAGCAATCTCTTCCTCTTTCTCTTTGAGGTACTGAACATCAGGATGTTTCTGATCACTAGGAAATCCAAGTATGAGGAAAGTTTCTCACAAACAGAGTAAACCAGTCGTAAAAACATAATCTTATCCAGATTAAAACAGTAAATGCATGTAGTTGTCTTGACAGATGTTCATATCCAGAATACTGAACATAATGAACCAACTCTGAAAGGGTTTAAACTTTGTTTACTTATTCTCAGTGGATACTTAGATGAACTTTAAAAGCTCCAAGTTTAGAATCATTGATTACGCTTGAGCCTTTCAAATTAGAGTACTGGTCAGCCTGTACCAGCTCCGAAGTAGTGAACTGAGCCTGCTCCAGCTTAGCATTACAGAGGTGGAGGTTGACCTTTCCTGTACAGCTTGCTCTTCCCTACCCTAACACTAAATACCAAAAGAAAGCAGGCACTTGGTCTCATGTTGTATTCTCAAACATCCTCCAATGCAGTCCAAGATCCTCACTTTGTCACGTGTGACACCAGTGATCAAATCATCTTGCTCTCTAACACTGGGCCACACAAATGATAACTACTACCTGCTGCTGCTATCAGCTGCTCCCATAGTGTACAAGTGTACAATGTCTGTTTTGAATATCCTGACCTGAGATACCTAAACCTGATTTTTCAGGAGAGTGTGCAATATACTATTAGCCTTCGGTCTATTCAAACCACAACTTCTATCAACTAACAGCAGCTGGGAATTGTTAATGCTTATCCAAATTATATCCCAAGGTCCCAAGTTGGGAATCCAGCAAATGAGGAACATAAAAGTAATGCTTTTCTGTGAAAAATTGGGTCCAAGTAACCTACTCCATAAACTGTGAAAAACAAAGCCACAGAATCCAGCTTTCCATGGCAAGGTAACCCCTTCTTGTTTTTCTGTGATTCCCATTTCAATTCATAACACATTTTCAAATGTCTGTTGCAAACAAAGCAGAAGGCCTTAGAGACAACATCACCATTCAGTATCCCACCTGATCTGTCCCACCAAGCAGGCCTTGTGCACAGAATATTTTCCACAAATAATACCTTCATAATTGAAGATTACTGTGTAATACATATAATGCAACGACAAACTGGAGTTGCACACACACCTGCAATTACAGCATCTTCTAATCTGAACACTTAATTTTGCAAATTTAATAACATTCTTTTACATTAAATACTTACCCTGCCAAAGTCAGTTCTAAAACTGACAACACTGACACTTCATTGAATGGAGATAAAAGTTCTAGAAAATATTTTTTGATACATTTAATAGGCAAAAAAAAGATTAAACTCCTACCTAGCATGAAGTTACTGTTTACTAAATTGCCCCTTAAAAATGAATTGTCATTAAATAAATATCAACAGAATTATTTGCTGCCAGTTAAGATTTCTTTTCACAAGATGTAAAACCAGCAGATTACTTGATTCTTTACAAAATTGAAAACAAAGAAAAAACAAAAAAGGTAAGCCATGAAACAAAGTATTTTCTCTCCAAAACTAAGCTGTACAGATTACAGTTGGAAGCAAACTTCAGGATATCTCCAATCTGATGCATACAGCAGAGGAAGTTCATCCCTTACCCTCAAAAACATGAGGTGGAGAACTGGTTCCATTTATGTCTATGTTAAAACTTGTGTTGAATTCATTTGGACATTTCCTATCTACTGAATCCATAACTGCACAAGTTATATGGCAACATATAATACATAGCAATGGCTATGCATGTAATTATTTTACATTCTATTCTCATTTCCTTTATAAAACTTCACTGTATTTAAGAATTGGTGATTTAAAGGCAATAAAGTTTACAAGCCAGTAAACAATTTTCATAGAAGAGGCCGAGTGAATCCCTAATTATACAAACAATAATAAAAACTCTAAATTTATCTTACTTAATTGCTTCAAGTTAAGACTTTTTTTTGTTTTACTTTACCTGTTCTTGCTTAGTCTCTGAGTTTCTACAAGGCTCTGTAAATTCCTGTTGTTCTCCACCAATATCTGCATTTCCAGACGCAAGTTCTCCAACTCATTTAATTGTTCCTAAGCAAGTGAAATTGGAAACCTTTTATTTGAAGACCAAATTGCAATTCCTGTTTTTCATTTCCGTTTGAACATATTTTGAGTAAAATAGAAGACGAAACTATTTCTCAGAGAACAAGCACAGTTCTCTGGCAAAGATCTGCATCACCCTTCCATTTACAGTTTCATTAGACACTTGATTTAGAATAAGTCAGAACAGTTTCATCAGCAAAAATGTTACCATTTGATATTCATGAACAGGAAACAACTCAGTCCTCGGGAAAATGAGATATATGGACATCTCAAGCAAGCTGTCATGATTTGTTACCAGCCTAGGTAAAGGGAAGACCAAGAACTGCCTTCCTGCTTTAATGGACAGACTACTAAGCAGAGCTCAATACAAATCGGAACTCTGCGTTCTGTCTTATTTTAACTTTACAAGTTGCCTGTAAAGATTAACTCATAGTACCTTCAGCCTTAGAATTTCATCATTTTTAGCTCTTCGTTCTTCATTCAGTTCATGTACAAGGTGCTCCAGATTTATCGCAGAAGCCCTCCGATCAGCTATTTCTTGCTCATGAGTTTCCAAGAGCTTTGCCAAATTCACATCAAAATTAGGTGGGGTTTTTGGACACTGGCAAGATAAAAGAAACAAAACCCACGAACTATTAGTAAAGAATTGTTTCCCCTATGTATTGCTTACATGTTTTAATACTTAATTGGAGACATATATTAATAAATTCTGGGCAGACAAATCATCAATAAAACATTTAAGTTACAAAAAAGGTGAATGGGATTTGACCATTCTCAATATGTTATCATTTGTGGTCCCAGCCTGAAGCCATGCTGTAAAGTTTACTGATCCTTCTCAATGAGTTTTAACAGTCATTACAATGAAAATGTTTCTCTCACAAATGCCATACCTGGGGAAACGTTACTGAAGATGAGTCCACAAAGCAATCTATTTGCTTCATTTTTAGTTCATATTTATTCTTCCTCTTCTCCAGTTCTTCTGTTGTTCTGTCCAACTATTAGAAACCCCAATTAAATTAGCTCATAATACACACAAAATTAAAGAAAACAGCAGCCAGATCTCTATTTTGAGCAAGCTTGAGTACACTGCAAGTTATTTTAGATTACCTTTGACTTCACTTCCGTAATTGTTTCCTGTATTTACCTAATAACTGTTAATCATTCAATAGTTGCATGTAACAAGCATTTTTTGAAAGCATGTATACACTACATACTGTACACTGTGTAGTTAATCTGAATTTTGTTCTTCTTGTTGGTGTTTGATTTTTTTTGCTTTGTTAACACAATCTACTTTTCAAAGGGCTTACTAGCACAGAAAACCTATTATGAACTTTGTTGGCAAACATTACTGGTCAAAACATGATTTGATACAAAGATTTTACTGGTATAGATTTAATCAGTTTCTTCAAAGAGGATGTGCTAACATGACAAAAGGAGGCTTCATTCCAGAGAAACTTATCCTTATTAGAGTTTTTGCCAACACAAATATACTACTTAGCACTATGACAGTTGTGACAGCTAGAGCTAAAATTTGGACAAAGGGTTAACATAGCTGTTTGGTCTGCAAAAGCTCCAAATCACTCTGAGTAATTTATAGAGGTCAACAATTATCTCCACTACGTAATGATATAGTTTGTGGATAAGCGTTAAGCAGAGGAAAAAGTAATCCTCTAGGGTTACACTGCTTATAACCTCAGGTTGCTCTGTTACTATAGGTACTGATAATTTTACTCTGCTTTCAGAGTAAACATCTTTGTGATCTCTAGACACCATTTCCAAAGTATTTAAAAGTTATCTAGCCTTTGTTCAGAAGCTTTTGAACTACTGCTTTGCTTTTACAGGAAGGAGCATTGCTCTTCACCAAGAGTACTGTGTACAAGGTGCACTAAAATTACAAGTAAAACCTTTTCCAGAAGCTACAATTAACCACAGTTCCCTCCCAAGAAGCTAACAATCAGAAGAATTTCCTTGTTTTACCTGTTCCCTGAGTTCCTGGATTAGAGCTTCTTTCTTTGTTATGTCTTCCTGTGCACACTGAAGCAATGAATCATGTTTCTTAGAGGCCTCTGTCAGTCTTATCAGCTGATCAGTGGTATGGTGCAAGTCTTCACACAGAAGGTCTCTCTAAGTCATTGGATGAGTAAACAAATGTTAAAGTTATTACTCTAAAGCAGTTGTTTCAAAATGTTTTGTCATTGTTGCTAAGATTGCTAACAACTACAAGCATCTCCGTTTTCCCTCCACTTTTTCATCATGAATTGTAGCAAGCATTCATCTATAGATTTCTTATTTTAGGACTGTTTCCATAGCCATTGTCTTGGTTGCAGAACAAAACCAAGAACTTTCCTAGTCTAGTTAGTTAGATACTTGTGGGAGATATTTGGAATCAACCACTGTTTTAAACTATAATGTATACTTAAAAAGAGATACAATTCTTTAAATAAGAAACCAGAAAAGAACGTATAGATTTTAATCCATGCTGAATTAGTGATTACAGCTTTTTTAGTGGACCGCTATTCTGTAGATACCTCTGGATTTATTCTAGGATCTAGACTCCCACCCTATCTGATAGGGCATCATACCTACACAGGGTGTTAACCTAGGAGGAGAAACAGTATTTTACATGCCACCTTGGATTAGTAGTTCTTGTCCAGTCAAGAAAGCACAGAGGCAGTTAGTAACTGATTTACAAAGTCGAAGAAGGACAAACACTCTGATTTTATCAGGAGCCAGTTACACCCAAGGATAACAATGTAGTAAGAATTGTTACTTCAGTTTAAAAACAAACAAACAAAAAACCCAAAAGCAGAAAGTGATCTATTTGGCAGGCAACTCAGTTTAGGATTCCAGAATGTCAAATTTAGATATGATTGTTAATGAAGATAGTCTGTTTATTAAACATAGTGGAAATATAGTTAAGAATAGTTTTTGAGAAGCAAACGCTACTCTGGAAGACTTTTTTAGTGGTATATGATTGGACAAAGCTTATGTAACATGACAGATGTTCTTGTAGAAATTATTTGTAAGGAGAGGCTGGTAGTTTTGACTGATGGACGTGTTCACCAAAATAATGGTGAGAACAGTAACAGGAAAGACATCATTAAAGAAAGATAAAATTTTAAAAAGCAAAACTGCAGTTGAATCAACCATGCATCCTAGATCTGTTTCCAGCAGGTGGAGCTTTTAGTTAAAATTATGAGTAAAGAAAAGATGTTACTGAATATAGTAGCAGTGGGGGAAGAGATAATATTAAACATAATATATTCTTCTACCTATTTTAATTTCTCAGTTGCATCATCTAATGTTGCCATTAAATTCAGCTGATGACTCCTTAGTGGCCTTAACAAAATTAAGCCAGGCTTTTAGCATAGGTTTTTATGAAGTAGCTTATAAAATATTTATGTCAAGTAATGTGATAATTTAACAGAATTTGTCAGTATCTCATAAAAAACTCCTTTAAGAACAGCTTAACTAGCTTTAGTTTGAACTAAAATGAGGTTAAGTTTTACACAAGTATTGTAAGCAAAACCACATCCAATTGGTCTGTTGAGCAAATAATCATAATATACCAACATTAATGTTTTTACCTCAATGTTATCAGCTATTTGTCTTCTCTCCAAGGCTTCCCTCAGTTCTTCAATCTTCTTTTCCTGATCCTCTATGATTCCTTTGCTTTCTTCTTTTGCAGCCAGAGCAAGATTATACTTACACTATGAAAAGGATTAAATTTTAGAATATTTTAGGAAAACATGTTACCGAAGAAAGTTGGCAAACATAATACAAATAAATGTATATCACAAATCTTACGATGACAACTACAAACATTTAAAATCTCAGTGTCAATGACTGAAATCAGAACGATGTATCATACTTGCTAAATTGTACAAACTACGTTGTTAGAAATGAGTTGTCCGAACAATGGAAAAAGAGTATTAATTTAATACGGATTAGCCACCACAATACCTATTAACCACTAAAACCATTATTGAAAAAAAAAAAAAAAGATAACCATATGTAGAAATCTGTCTCATCAACATTTTGTCTGTAGGACCTTTTGAATGCATAGTTCATACATATACAGTATCTAAAGCATTCTGTGGGCTGCTCTATCAGTTTGCAAACCAGACCTATTTTAGTAAAAAGAATGCATCATATTTATTCATAGTTATTCAGATACACAGTTTTAGTTCTTTACACTTAGGTTTTCAGATGTAGAACATAGTAGTATCATCAACATAAAAATTCACTCAAAAATGAATTTACAATTCAGCTTCAATTGTTGAGGTCTTAAATTGCCAATTTCTGAGAAAATTTAAATGTGACCATTAGCTGAGTGTAGTTTACAGGATGTGAATAAGTCCCTTGAGAGACACTGCTCTTTACCCACCATGTGGAAAGAGTTCAGTTTTCAAAACAGCCTTAGGCATAAAATGTTCAGAAGATTTCAACACGTCAAAACAAAGAAGTTCCTTCTAACACGCTACAGCAAGTTACACTGTTCAAGACCCATGATAAGACATGTCATTGTCTTCCATTTCTGAAAATCTATACCATGTCCTTCAAATGACGGAACATACATTAATATCCTCGAGCTCTCTTGTCAGCCCATCTATGGACTCAGTTTTATGATTAACTGAAGACCTCAGCTCCTGGATCTGTCTCATCAAGTCAGTTACAACTTCCTGCAACATAAGAAAAAGTTAATCCCGATACATTATGTGTATGTATTAGATATATTTTATTACTGTACTTTCTTTGGTGTATAATTTGTCAATCCCAAATTTCAAACAGCCATTTGAAAATGAGGCTTCAATACGCACATGTAAAGGAGTAACAGGAAATGTGTTGCTAAATCGTTGGCTTTTGTTCTAAGCACTTACATAGAGAATTAAATAGCCTGCTGTGTTCATTAGAAGACTAGCCCTCTGATTTAGTCTCAGGCTGTAATGGGTTTCTAATAGGAGAATAGAAGTACTATAGCTTAAGGTTACATTTGTTTGTAATGGAAGAAGGCACATTCAAGAAGCACCACTGCACTGACAATATCAGATTCTTCTGACCTTATACATGTCAAATTTTTGGTTTTAGCACCAAAAAAGCAAGACTTATCAACACATCGTGTTGGATAGTAAACACACTATGGGATTTCTTATGCCTGTTTTACATGCAGCATAAATGGTTTTACTATGGGAACTTTTGCTATTTAAGCTTTCAGAACACTGGAGCAGTCTTTTCATGTAATGATGCTCTGATTTTATTAATAAATATACCCATAGTCATGTTTTTACATCACCTTTCTTACCTTTTCTATTAGTCCATTACAACATGACACTTACTAGAAGGTACTATTAATCATCAGGGGAATTATGCATTGTTTATGCATTGAATGTTTTGTTCAGTAGACAGCTTTACCTTGATTTTTTTTTTTGTTTAACCTTCAGTTGCCTTGTGTTTTCTCTGAACACATACCAGTTTCCTACTATCCGGCCAACTCCGTGCCAGTAAAAGGTAGGATTTATTTTACATAGATACACAGCTAGGATTGTCTAGAATCACAGAATTACTAAGTATTATAGAAAGGCTCCAGGCTTTCAACTCCACTGCAGAACATAGTTACTAGCAAAACTGGGTATCGGTAACAGAAATAAGCCCAAACCTTATCCGCATCATTTGTCTTCTTCAAAGAAACAATAAACTCTTCAGCAGCAGCCAGCTCCTGTTCCAATTTCTGCAGTTTTGCTTCCTAGAAGAAATGATAATTGCAGAGGAGACACTTAATTACTCTTGAAGTATGTTTTGTAAAGCACAAAGCCATGAAAAAAATGGAAGGAACCAGGTTGTTTACCTTACCAGAAAAATTAAGCAGTAGCTTAACAAAACAATCTGAAACTTGAGAACTCCACATTTATTTTACTGGTGATCTACAGAACAGTCAGTTCACCAATAAAATTGCTGTTAATGCACAAGAAATCCATGAACACACAATTTAGTCATTCAGCTTCTGCTGTTGTACCTGCTGCTCACACCGTGTCACCATTTCAGAGGATGGTTTCTCCACCTGTGCTTTTTCCAGTACTTTCAGGAGCTCCCTGGAGAAGAACACATATTTGTAATGAGAAATATAACCAGAACATAAGAGAGCTTTAACAACAATCAAGTCATATAAGTTTATTCTTATTTGCACTTCATTTTTTTTAAGAGTTCTTTAACTATCACCTTCTCAGTGCTATACAAAAGACTAAGTTTAGTTACTAGCCATACACTACTACCAGTAGTGGAACTTCATCTTTGACATGAAAAACTCTACTTGTAATGAAATTACATTTGTCATGTTAATTGAATACATTAAAATGAAGTGTTGTTCTAAGCTGGATAAAATAAAAAAACCTGTTATGTAGTTATCTCCACCCAGCTGGGGAAAAACACATCAACAAATACGATCCCCATGTGAATAAAAAACCTAGCATAGGACAAAACCAATGAAGTCAGATGAAAATAAACCCCACCACTAATTAAAACTTACTTTGAATTGTTTTCTTTGTCTTCTTGTAATTTTAATGTTAGTTTTTCATTATGTTCTTTTTCTTTTTTCAGGAGTTTCAAAAGGTTCTAGAATATCAAAATATATGTTGTTATAACAGGTTACAATATAAGGTCTTTAGAATAATTTAAACCAAAATAAAAATGTACACAAAGCCCCCACAAAAGCTTAGATGGAAACAAAGGTCTTTAGCTTTGTCCTGGACAAGTTCAAAAGTAAACTCTGATTTATATTAAGCTATCAGCTCTTTTCACCTGCCATTGATAATGATTTCATATAGCTATAATGTTCCTTGATATCCAACGCTTTAAAGGGAGAAATTACAATTTTCAACTGTAGATTAATTTGGGGGGGATTTTTCAAATTCAAACCAGCAGTTCAAGATATTAGACTATAAAGAATTTAAAATAATAATTTTCAATCTGTCAGTATTCCTTTAAACACTAAAAAGGAAAACTTACAGCAAACTTGCTGAGCAGGCACAGTGTACACTGCAGAAAAGCAGGCAAAATCATTTGCAAAAGCCCTTGAGCAACCTTACTGCTGTTTTGCAGTCGCTGCAGTCTGACAGGCTTTGAAGGACAGCAACAACTAAATTGCAGGACAGTGATCCACCACAAAAAGGCATAGATCATTTTAAGTTAGCACTGAGATGAAAGGTCACCAGCATTTCGATGTCAGGATACTTTTCCAAAGCATTTTCTTATTCCTTTGCTAATTAACCCATCTCCCTCAACATTTCCAGAGCAATTTCTTCAGCCGAAAACCTACTGTTTAATCATGCTATTGGATATTTCTTGTAGCCTGCGATTGCAAAAATCTTGCGCTAAGGTTTAAAAAAGATTCTGGGTACATCTTCCAAATGAGATCACCAGGAAACCTATTATTACTGTGGAATCTATTACCAGTGATACAGTAACAGGAATTAAACAATCTGGCTACATAAGTAACCGTGTAATAACATCCTTTAAAAGTCTTGGCTGTCTTACACAAAGCTCAGTTTTCATTGCTTCTGCTTCTTGTTTTCTGTCCTCAAGTTGTTGCTTCAGCTGATCTGTCTCAAACTTCGCTACTTCCTGCAAATTGTCATAGTCATCCTGCAGGCTTGCTTTTTCTTCAAGAATCTTTTCATGTTCTAGCCTTTATAAAAAAACAAAAAACAGAACAAAAAACCCACCCCCACCCCCCCAATATTAAGATAAGGGTTTGTTTCATTATAAAATTAGTCCATTCAGTTGTATTTTATAATCTTCAGATAATATACAGAGTACAGTTATTTTAGAAAGAAGTGACTGACATAAATAGTAACGTTTTTTTTTTAAAACTCAGAAATGCCAAATTTATGAAGGGCACAGAAAATTTAAGTGGCATTGGCAGAGAAGGCAGAGTACTCTTTCTGGTCCCTAGAAATAATTTCCTTCTTACAAAATTCAATAGAAATTTCAGTCACTGTGTCTTGATAATGGCATTCACCTTTTTTTTTTTTTTTCCTTTTTAATCTCTTTTTTAACCAGGTGTTGGACAAGACTCTGCTAGAATGATCCTGAGTACCTACATCTGCTTAGCTGATATCTGGGTTATTTATCCCATATAAAATCTTTATATATTCTGGGCAAGTCTGGGTTATTTTGCTGCCCCAAAAACTTACTTCATTTGATCTTTCACAACAGTGAAAAGCAAAGAGGGGTAAAAGAGCTTCTAGACAGGTGTTACAAATCATATCATTAATGGAGAGTCTATAAAAAGAATACCCTCCAAAAAGTCAGTACTTCTGCTAACACAGAATGCATCAGTGAAACCACAACACTTAATTTGAATTCCAGATTCCCAGTCTCACAATGCATCACTCAAAAAATGACTTCAGCTAAGACGTGACCTGCTATAATGCAATAACATAGTTAAGCTTTCCAGGAAAAAAAAAAAACAAACCAAAACCCCACACATAAACACAAAACCAAAACCCAAGAAAAGGAACAAAAACCACCACCAAAACCCAACATAGCTAAGTCACACTAATGGTTAAAAAAAACCTCATTGATTTTCATCTCCCAATAATAATGTCACTTATTGCATACAACACAGTGAGCTTTTCACTAGTCAAGCTTCAGTTTATTTTTATCATTTCTTTCTGCTTGTATTTTTAGAGCAGCATCATTATGTCACCTGTTTCACATGACCAGACTGAGAAGTAACAGTTAATTTTTAAGACTAAATTGGAAAAAAAAAAGAAACCCAAACAAACGATGCCTCTTCAGACACTTAACTTTTGGAGATCAATAAGCTTATAGGTACATCCTACTTAATGGGAAAATGCTATAGCAAACAAAAATTAAGGAAGCCTAATTTTATTTTCTTTCTGCTCATTTCACCATGTTCCCCCTCATGGCTCTGAGACAGGCATGGAAAGAATTGAGAAAAAAGTAAACAAAGAACACAGACACAAAGTAACAACTTTAAGAGATGTGAAGTGCAAGTTCACATGCCGAGTAGAACAACAAAATCACTGGATGCATCCAGAATGGAGGTTAAGGCATTTTACCAAACTGTCAACATACCTGACACTGTCCAGCTGGAACTGTACATCCATATGTCTACCAGAAAGCTGACTCATTTCTTTCTCTTGCTTTTCCCTAAAGGCACTATATTCCAATTTTACAGCAGACAGCTCCTTGTCTGCAGACTGCAGGACAATGCGCAAGTCATAGACTTCACTTTCTAATACTGTCAAAAACCAAATATTTTACATGTTATTTGGAAAACTGTGCTAGATACAGGACATGTAGCACTACAGAACGTCCTGGGAAAGTCTCACAAAACTTTACACATTTTCAGTAGAATTAAGCTTGACAGTCACACGCAAAAAGGATTTGTAAATGGAAAAGGTCAATTAAACATTGAGTTTAAGAACTAAAGAGTATGGGCTAAAGTACTAAAAGAATCAAAAACATTCCAGACGATATCACTGCATTTCCATAGACAAATAGAGGATTTTCCCTTTCTTTTTAGTTAATATTTTCTTTATAAAATGCTGTATCTTGTATTCCCTTCGCATTCAGAGTGAACAGAGAACAATTTTCAATATTGTATACTGTGCAAGACTGGACAGAGAAAAGCTATTCTGCAAGTATTAGAGATTTTTTTCTTTTAAAAATAAGATTAAAAAAATCAAACCAGTATGACTTTAACATCTTAAACCCAAATAGTTACTCAGCATGTGCTATTGTTGATTCAAAACGTTAAGACACCTCAAAACTTCTTATGAAATTCTAGTGTTACATAGACTTACTATCAGTCTTGCTTTGACTGTCTTGAAATTGCTTTTCAAGCGATTTTATCTGTTCAAGGAGCTCCTGGCGCTGTTTACTCCAGTCATTCCTTTCGGATGAAAGAAGCTTGAGAAGAGAAGTAAAATTTTTAAATGGAAGGAAATATAGGAGTGGCTAAGTCACAGAGCTGTAACAATAATAATGTAGTAGAGCATTTCATCAGCTGATTATGAGTACAAGATGCATTTTTCCTTAAATTTGATATTTGGTGAATCTGAAATCCATAGAAGTCCAAGGAAAAAAAAAAACCAAACAATTTCAATGTAACTGAAGATGTTACCTTATCTAAAAAGTTCATTTAAAAGCAAACCACAGCTTAGAAGCTGAGATCTACTTCAGAACAGAGCTATCAGAAATACGACTGATCTGGGAAGAAAATAGGCCTTACTTCCTTTTCTATGTTAAATCAAACCTAGCTATTAAGGAAGCCTTGTAAATATTTTATAGAGTAAGGATGTTTCAGTTCTGTTTCAACTGAGGCAAGTAGTATTTTCAGCATTCCAAAGTTTAAAATTTCCTCGAGACTACTGTGATTTTCCAGAAATCATGAAGTTGGACAAAATCAAGCACAAACATCTTGAGTGTCTATTCACTTATATTTAAGAACAAGCAGGCTGAGAATCACAGCATTTAAAACAACAAAACAAAAAAAGCCCCCAAACCTGCAGTGTTATGTTAAATGAAGTCCTTCACTTCCTGCACAGCCCTGAGCTATGATGCTATGTAAATTTTTCAAAAGTCAAAATACAAGTTACATTGCAGACTTCACTAGACAACACAGCAGTATGAGTGTGGTAGATACCACCTTGTCATATATACACACTCATGTATAGCCCTGTATTATATTGTTCTCTCACCTCCTGTATTTGTGCAGAATGATGCTCCAGTTTATTAATATGCTGCTGGAGTTTTATATTCTTGCTTTCCTCTTCATCCAGCTTTGTCTGCATTGTGCTCAGTTGCTCCTGTGACACAACAGACACTCAAAATTAGAACACCCATCTCCCAGTTATTCTTACATGCCATATGGCAGTCTGTGCATATTAAATATAAAAATGTCAACTACTTTCTTTTTTTATGACCTGAACCAACAGAAAACAGAACATTCAAAAATAACCTGGTATCTTAAGTAGCTGATGTCTCCTATTTGCTAACTAAACTGGCAGAACACAAGAAAATCCGTCAGTGAATACAAGGACTGAATCTAATACAAACTTAGTTTTCAGACACATGCTTATCGTGGAGAAATAAGGCTTTAAAAAGAAGTTATTCAAAATATACATTAGTTAATTCCTTACAAGGTCTCTGCACTATGCTAAGCATCAAAGAGGGGGTTTGGCTGTTGTGCCAGGGTTTTACATGCACTGAACTTAGTTTCAGCTTCTAGAGAGTAGTTCAGATAGAAGAGTGCCACAGTTATGTGATTAAAGACTTTCCTTGCCCTTTAGGAAAGATACAAGACAATTAAAGTATAACGGTGGACAATCAATATTTGGCAGATTTCTTCAAATAATGCAAATAATGTATTATATATTAAGCTTGGGTATTGTTCCAAAGGTAGCTATCACCAGAGACTTATAAAGAAGTTTCCTCAGAAACAAGTTATCAGGTAAAAATAGTAAAAGTTTAAATGCCCTATATACCTTAAACTACTTAGGATATTCAACTCTCAAATCCTTTTCATTATTGTCATTGTAAATCCTCTTAAGTACAATGTATCATGAACTGTTTAGTGAAGCATTAAGTATTCATCAAGAGCTTCAGTTTCCCATGCAAATTAAAATATATTTGGTGGTGGTGGGGAAGTATTTCATGCCAAAACCAGCTTTATAATAAAGTTACACATACACTTCAGTTTTTACTCAGGACATTCACCTGTGCCACCTTGAGCTCCTCAGCAATGGCGTCATATGCTTGTTCATTCATCTCTGCAGGAACTGGCTCTTTCAAAATGTCATCCATCATCTCTTTACAACACTGAAAATCTTCAGAATGATAATCTAAGACTTCTGGGCTTATTCGCGGCACTAGGCGAGATCTTAGCTGGTAAGCTTTTGTTGGAGTGGTTATGTTCTGTTATAAAGATTACAAAGCAGTCTTGATTTTAACTATAAAATGGAATTAAGACTTTGTCTGGTATTGTATTTCCTAGTTCTATAAGCAACATAATGAAATAAAATGCTCAGAGTGGTTAGTTCTAAACCACTACACTTTTTCAGATTTGTCATCTGATTACAGTAGTAGTCATTCAGTAAGCATTTCAGAACAAAAAAGCAGCATAACTGCTTCATCACATATGGATTACACACCAGAACAGTAGTGAGGTTTAGGGATCATACAAATGAAAGTATGTTCTCATACAACTCGGGAGTAAGTAATGCGTGGTTTTAAATAAACTTCTTCTCATACCTTAAGAGTTTCTCTATGTAGCTTATGTAACTGAGAGACTTCTCGGCGCTTGTGTGCTTTGGTTGCCTCCAGAATGTTTTCAAGATGATGGTTTGCTTTCCGAAGGGATTGAAGCTCTGATTCCAGTTCCATATGCTTTTTCCTGTTTAGGAAGTATTTTACTACCGTCAAAACCACTCCATCAGTATGCCCTCCCATCAGTAAGAATAAGCTGTAGTATTGCCAGTGAGCAAACTGAAGCTGAACTCTTACCGAAACACTGAAATAAGTTATTTTGAGAAGAAAGCCACCACTGCTGTATTCAATAGTAAAAAAAAAAAAAAAAAAAATATATATATATATATTAAAAAGCTAAGAAGCTTATTTGTGCTTGCATAATGAAGCAAGCAGATGGATAACTAAACGTGTCAGAAAAAATCCATTACACGGTAAGAAATAAGCCAAGAGCTCTGCAATTCCTTTTATGAGAAAGTTATATCACCCATACCAATATGGTTTTAAGCTTTAAAAATGTTATCCAGTTATATGAGAAGTCTGAACTGGTGCTTGCCAGGATTAAAGAAAATCCTTTAAAGTTTTTTTTCTTTTTTGGGTGGGAAGTGCTGCTCTGTTAAGATTATTTTGCCCTCTAAGAGTACTTTAACTGAAATCCAACAGTTGAACAGAAATTTGGGAATAATTTCCATTAGATATTTTGCAGAGCTACATGCTGTTACTGTGATAGTTGGCCTTAGTGACATAATTGTAGGGTCAAAGTCTACAGACGAAAGGAAATATACTATTTCATCTTTTGGCAGTTTAATGCTATCACTTTCCCTCATGTTTTTAGCGTCTGCAACAAAACTTATGGAACAGAATAGAGCTTCAGTTTTGACTGCTGTCGGACAACAGAAAAATTGGCATACATTGATTTTGTGCAATTTTTAAGTTTTACCCTACTTATTCAGTTACAGCAAATAGTTACACTTGCACGTAAAATTAAGGATCTAATTACTCTGAAACTGGAAACAAGTTTAAAATTTAGTGAAATCCAGAGGCGAATCCAGAGGCTCAAAAGCACACTTCTGTTTGACTGCACTCCACTAAGAAAATGTTAGTAGTTGATAATAAAAATGCATATATACTATCAAGAAAGCAAGACATGCACAAAACATGGAATACATAAAATAGGAATACATCAAATGGGCAGGAAAATAAAGTAATTAATATATGAAGACATAAATAAACCATTGTAACTAATGATACAGAACAATAGATGGATTGCTGAACTGATAAACTCAGTAGATCATAACATTGTGTTTATAAAGCTCATAGGATTTGCTACACAGAAGTCTAAGAATAAAAACACAGATTTGCACAGTTGCCTGAATGAGCAAAAAGGACATTACAAAGCTACTTTGCAAAAAAAAAAAAAAAAAAAAAAAGTGGGGAGGCAAAAATGGAAATACCTTGTGCCCAATGCTTCTAGAATTATACTCTAGATCCACTGAAATCATTAAAAACCAACAACATTAGGTACTAACTAAAAATAAATATAATCAAAAAAAGCAGGTCCCTTTTGCCTTCCAGGTTTACATTATGTTTGCTGGAAATGCAGTTATTTTTCTTGTATCTCCAGTAACAGGACCTGAATTTTTCAGAAATGAAGTTGGTCAAGTTAAGCCATGTATTATTCACTTGCATATGAATATATGTATTTACACACATGTACACACTGAAGGTATTTACTCAGGCCTTTTGCATTACCTTGTGCTGCCCTCAAGGAGAAAAACGAGGGTAAATTATTACATTAGTAAGGACAAAGTAGGCCCTCATCTCATGTTTAGATGCCAAAGCAAATGGACATGAATGAACTACTGACACCATGTCTTTGCTCTAATTTGAATTAAATCTCTTCCAATAACAAGTCTCAAGATAGTGATACTATTGCCTTCTAAAAATCTTTGAAGTGGAGACAAAAAATTAACCAACAGGTTAGCCAAAATTTCTGATGTGCTTGGATTCTACATTTATGGTGACTCAAACTTGCAATCTTGAAGACATTATATTAGAAACTATTGTTGCATTAGAACAAACAAACCCCCCCAAATACCGCCCCCCAGACCCATCAACTCTTAGTTCCCATCACCGCTTCCATCTGTAATATTTCAGTTACTGAAAAATACTTGCTCAACACAGAAACTAAGCCAAACTCTCCCTATCCCATTAAGCAGGTGACTATCAGAATTCCAGGGTATGTGCATCTCCTGCATCTTATGAAGCACTGTTTTGCATCTTAGCATAAAGAAGAGCTTTTGGAAAGACAAAGAAATCCGCAAGAGCAGACATGCCTTCAGATTGCATCATGGTTGTTTCCTAGTTTGGGAGTAACTGAGTTCAACAGGAACATATTCTGTGTGCATGCCATTTTTCTTAACCTGGCCCTCTCTTACATGCAAAGAACGTACTTAGACTGTATAGTCGGGATCTGAGACTAACTTTTAAAATTCAATATAAGTAATTATTTAAAGACATTTAATTAAAGACATTTCTATACTGTTTTGTCTCACTTGGTTAGCTCTTTAAATTCTTCATATTCTTGTTTTGAACTTGCCAGTTCACTCTGAGTCTGTAGCAGGCGAGCTTTCAGCCTTTCAACAGATGCCAGTGAGCTGCCTTCCACTGATACGGTGGTGGAATATAAATGATGACCTAAAGAACAAACATGTACACTCTGAAATCACAGAGTAGCTCAAATATCCTAAGTTTTACTAAAATAAAACCATTTGTAGGCTCTTGAATAGCATAGCACCAATTGAGACTGAAGAAAATGGGTATTAGCAACAGTCCACATGAAAACCAGTACAATAATTACTACTGCAGTGTTCATGACAACTAAGGACAACAAAGTGAGATTATAGAGAGTGTTCACAAGATGTACAAGAACCAAAATCCCCTATTGCTTGAAGGCCAACGTGAATAAAACAAAGTAAACCCTTTTTATCTGTCTTCAGGTATCACTTTGAAAAAGGCAAAAATACATCCAGACAGACAACATTTTCAACACTATGCTGCACACAACAGAAATACAGTAAGCTTATTTAGCTGAAAAACATTAGCATATTTTTACCTCCAGTATTTTTCTCTGTGGCTGAAGCTTCCAAAAAAGCTTTTTCTAGTTCTGCAATGGTCTGAGCATCAATTTCTTGGGCCTTTTTAACTGACTGTAAAGAACGAAGTCTTTTATTCTCCTCTCTGAGGTTATGGTTCTCCATGGCATACTTTGCAATTCGTGGGTGTTGTTCCATCTGTGATAAGCAATATTTTATTCAACAGTTTTTATTTTCCAGACAAAGCTATACATACCTAGCTGTTGCTCTACTACCTTTAATAAGCATTAAACTGTAACAGAAGAAAAAAAGGTATTCCCTGCAGTGGTTGAAACTGCCCCATTTTTAGTTTGTTAGTTTTCTTACTCTGGAATCTGCTCTCAAAAAAGACAGTGGGTTTACATTTTAGGTATTTATTGTTTTAATGATAATAAAGCAGTAGAAGTTTTTCTTGCTGTTCGACACCCCTTTTCGTTTCAACTTTAAGGTTTGGCTTTCTTAATGCTGTCCCTGCATGCCATAGTAACGTTTCTATAGTCTTTTAAGGACTGTCCTGACTTCTGTACTTTTTTTCCCCCTTCACTTTAAGGCTCAGTTATGAGCTACAGGTTCAAGCTGGTCTTCTCATACGTCTAAAACTGTCTGGATGGCCGAACCCAGAGAGTTGTGGTGAGTGGAGTTAAATCCAGTTGGCAACCAGTCACAAGCGGTGTTCCCCAGGGCTCTGTTTTGGGGCCAGTCTTGTTTAATATCTTTTATCAACAATCTGGATGGGGGGATTGAATGCGCCCTCCAGTAAGTTTGCAGATAACACCAAGTTGGGCAGAAGTGTCGATCTGCTTGAGGGTAGGATGGCCCTGCAGAGCGACCTGGACAGGCTGGATCAATGGGCCGAGGCCAATTGTATAAGGTTTAACAAGGCCAAGTGTCGGGTCCTGCACTTGGGTCACAACAACCCCATGCAACGCTACAGGCTTGGGGAAGAGTGCCTGGAAAGCTGCCTGGCTGAAAAGGACCTGGGGGTGTTGGTTGACAGCTGGCTGAACATGAGCCAGCAGTGTGCCCAGGTGGCCAAGAAGGCCAACAGCATCCTGGCTTGTATCAGGAATAGTGTGGCCAGCAGGAGCAGGGAGGTGATTGTGCCCCTGTACTCAGCACTGGTGAGGCTGCACCTGGAATACTGTGTCCAGTTTTGGGCCCCTCAATACAAGAAGGACATTGAGGTGCTGGAGCACGTCCAGAGAAAGGCAACGAAGCTGGTGAAGGGTGGAGAGCACAAGTCTTATAAGGAGCAGCTGAGGGAACTGGGATTGTTTGGTCTGGAGAAGAGGAGGCTGAGGAAAGACCTGTCTGAAAGGAGGTTGTAGCGAGGTGGGTGTTGGTCTCTTCTCCCAAGTAGCTAGCGATAGGACAAGAAGAAATGGGCTCAAGTTGTGCCAGGGGAGGTTTACATAGGATCTTCGGAAAAACTTCACAGAAAGAGCGGTCAAGCACAGGAACAGGCTGCCCAGAGAGGTGGTGGAGTCCCCATCCCTGGAGGTGTTAAAAACGGGTAGACATGGCACTCTGGGACATGGTTTAGTAAGTATGCTGGTGTTGGGCTGATGGTTGGACTGATGATCTTACAGGTCCTTCCCAACCTTAATGATTCCTAGTTTTTACTTTCATTAAAAAATAATCCAGCCACCAAGCCAGGAAACATGAAATTAATTACTACTCTCCCCTTAACTGGTTTAGTGGTGGACTTGGTAGTGTTAGGTTAATGGTCGGTCTTTTCCAATCTAAACAATTCTATTATTCTATGATCTACTCCTTTTTCCTACTTGTGCTTGGAGGAAATTGTCTTTAAAGATCTGCCTTCTCTCTTGAGCTTCTTTGTTCTTCAAAACTGCCTCACAAGTGATACCACACCTACCAAAAGCCAGAATAACCCAAAGCCTCCTCTCCTGAAGCTTTAGGTATGTACTTTGCTACTTGACACCATCACCCCGATTGGCCCATCTAGCATCTGTGCTATTATCCTTCAGAAACCTGCTGTATTACTTGCATCCTGCTGCGTTTCCCTTTCAGCAGATGTCATGGTGGTTATAAAGTCTCCCATAAGAATGAGGAGTTGTGATTTGGAGACTTCCTTGAGTTGCTTAAAGGAGACTTAGTCCTCTACCTAACCCAGATCAGGTGGTCTGTAGCAAGCTCCCACCATGACATCACACCTCTCCTCTTATGCAACCTCACAGGCTCTAAACCCACCCATTTCCCCTTCCATAGGGAAACTCCATGCATTTGAGATGCCTCTGTAAAGGAACCCACCACCCATTCTCTTTTTTCCTGCTTGCCTTTCCTAAAAAGCTTGTATCCACCCATCACAGAACTGCATCACATGAGCTATTCTCACAAAAGAAAATTGTTCTAGAAAGGAAAAAACAAAGACTTACCTGTTCTCTGAGTGTCTGCAATTCCTCCCTCAATTCACTGAGGAGATCATCTTGCTCTTTTGGCAATAAACTTCCACCAGCCTCTTTATGTAATCTCTCCAAGCGAACAATATGGTCTTCACGGAATTTAACTATCATTTTATTGGACTGAATAAATTTCTCCTTCTTGGCACACAGATCTTCTAGTTGAGCAATTTTTTCTAATAAATTCTTAGAAAGTACATATACAGATCAGTGGAAAAGCGACAGTTACACTAGATGAATTTTTAAGGTGTGCATATCACATACACACAAATCATGCAAAACCCAGTTAATAATTTTGTGAATAAACAGACTATCATTCATTTGGAACACACCTGTAGAGAGCAACAGCTCGTACCAAGAAGCCAAATTACACACTATATTGCAAAAACTTTATTTAGAAGCTCCAATACGATCCTGTAGACTAAGTATGCAGTTAAGCACAGATGCACCCCTAGAGTGCCTGTTTCAGTTAATATTTTTTTTTTTTTTTTCCAAAAAACCCCCATTTTGGATGATTCAGCACTGTGCCATGACATGAACCAAAGCACAATAAAATGGGGATGACAGGGAGGCTTGCTTCAAAAAACACAATGTTGATCTAAACACTCAAAGATGCTCTCAAAATTAAGTAAAACAGAAATTTGTTGTTCTTTTCAAATTTTTTATTGGAAAATCCAAATAAACAACCCACCCCTAAAACTAAACATACTATGGAAGCTATCCTATGGCTTGTCTGAATTTGAAAGGTTTTATCTTAAATATTATTTGACTAGTTCCCTTATTACCAAACGTTATCATCTTTGGCCAGTGTATTTTTATTTGAAGACAAAGAAAAAAATCACAAAGAGAGTCAGTTTCAATATGCTCACTGGTCTCTCATCAGAGAGTACACAGAATGCACGTAGAAATATTAGTGCCTTCTTACCTTCTTTTCACCTTCTGATTTCTCCCAGAACAACATTGCTTCAAGAAAGTTGTTCATGTAATTTACGTTGTTCTTCCCTTTTTCAACAGCACCTGTAGGGTAAATCAAAGAAACAAAAGCCATATTTATTAAAATACCAGTTAACCAGGTTTTCCTACACACATAACATGACAGTTGTGTAAACAAAATTTAAATAAATTCTTTGAACAATATAATTCCTCTAAGATCATGTGCCATACCCAGAGCAAAGAAGTTTAGACTAATTCTTAGTCACCTGCAAGGGCTGATAAAGAACAGAGTCAATATACGTAATTGTTTAATTAACAAAATTGTTCAAGCATTAAACGGCTTTATGATGAACTTTTATTAGAACAAAAGAATCAAGTTTGTTCAGCTGAGTGTATCTATAAAACGCAAAACCTCCCTGAAATTAATTTGATAACACTAAGCCATTATTGGCATTATTATTACAGTTTGTACATATTGCATTATTACAGTTTGTACATATTAAAAGGGGTCTAACTGGTTTATGAGAAGGAAATTCAGGAAAATAAGCACGAATTAAGTGGACAATTAGCGATTTAATCCGGAAGGAAAGTGTCCACACAAGGGATTAAAAGGACGTAACTAATCCACTTCAGAAATTAATTCAAAATAGCTTCCCCGAATATCCCTCATGCAGGCAAGACTACTTATTTATGGAATACTAATCACCATAGTAGCTAGGTGCATAATAACTACCCTATTGTAATTTAATATTAAATTAATATTAAAAAATGCCATCATGTTTTTAAAGTAGCTAGTAAGCAGATTTCATATTTGTGTGATCGAACATTACAAACATGATTTAACTGCATAGACTAAATACAGCTCTAATACATTAGGTTCTGCATAAAACCTCTTTTCAGTGTTTAAGCATCATCACTTCCTTTCCCTCAGAACTCTATCACAAGCCTAACAACATTTTCGAGCACTCTGTCAATATTCATGTATTCACAGACAGTGATTGAGTGTCCCACATAATCACTGACTTGTTCTTACTGGTTAAATGTGTATGCTCACAGAGAAGTAATTTTGACTTAGGAAAACTCAACCACAGATGACAAGTCTTTCTAGCTTCTGTAGTAACTTCTATTGCTGTATCTTCTATTTCTTGGCAATGTCAGGAAAGAGTTGACTCAGGATGACAGTAAGAGTTACAAGACCAAGTTTACTACCTTGTAATCAAACATTAGAAGGTAGCGTATTTCAGTGAGAGGTATACACAGTAGAAAGCTATGCTGGGGTCTATATTGCAGATACAGCGATCTAGTGAAAAGCTACTGGAAGAAAAAAATTACATATTGATAAAAACCCCATTACCATCTTACGTTGAAAGCAATCTTTTATTGAAAGGTAAACGTCCTTCTTAGGATCTTCCTGAAGAGGCAAAAAGGAAAGAGGGGGAAAAAAATCCAGTCCTGAGCTTAAAAAGAATGTGGATTCAATGGGCATTAACAACACCTTAGTGTCCTCCCTCCAACCTAAATGTGCAAGCAATCACATGTAAACTTTTGGTTACTTAAAGGAATAGGCAGCATATCTCTTAGAAACTGGAAGAGTATTCTAGGTATTCTAAAACAGAAACATAGCCCTGTTATGAGAGGAGAAAATAAAATCACATTAACAATTTCTGCAAAAAATTAGATACACATACAGGCAATGGGATCCAGAAGACAAATGTAACCTCTGTAGGTCAGTCCCTACAAAAATATTAATTGTTCAGAAAGTTAATGAATTACATAAGGCTCCAACACTCTAGGCTAGAAAAGCAGCAAGTTATCTCTCCCTCAATCCCAATTCTTACCTTGTGATACAGAAATATCACGCGTAGATGGCACTGAAGTAAGTTGAGCAAGCTGTTCTTTCAACTTCTTGACCTCAGCTTGCAGCTGGCTCACATTTCCTTGTGTGTCTTCATTTACCACAGCCTTTCACAAATACGTTAAGAGAAAATTAGGAAGAGGTACAAATAAAAAAATCTTACATTTTATAGGATAAAAGCAACAAAACTACTGAGAAGTTTTCCATCTTAGGAAAGGAAGAACTCATGGGAAAAGCGATGTTCAATTACAGAGAAATCGGTAAGCTGCACTTTAGCTAAAAATATTGGTTAAAAATACAGTTTTCTGCAGAATTTTCTCTGGAGCTTTTTGACCAAAGCTAAGCAGTATACATTGAAGGCAGTAGTTTCCAGCCAGATGCCAACATACTTTCAAAACCCAGTCTTGAGAAATTACGTTTCGGGAATTAACATAAATAAAAACTAGATGCACTGAAATGGTATTGAATCTATTTTTTTTAATGACAATTTTAATTTTTAGTACAGATTTACTTACTTTTTCCAATGAAGTGCTCAGAGAACAAGCAATGAACACACACTATTATCAGCCATTACCTAGTCCCCAGCTGTTGCACTCTATTCATAATTAAAAGCAAACAAGTCCTTTCAAAAATTATGTCATAAACATTTAGAAAAGCAGATTTAGGATTTTAAAATAAGTGATATTCATTTAAATTAGTGAAAGCACAAGAGTATTTCAGTGAAACTGTCCTGTTTGCAGATAGGTAGTTTAAATGACAAGAAATTGTTTGTTGCAACAATAAAGACATTGAGAAACTCTCTTACCTTGTTTTTAATCAACTTTGCTCGCTGAGCAAAATTAAGGGTGGACAGTGTTTCACCAAAACACCTGGATCCCGGATGAACATTTGCAATTATACTTGTTTTTGCATTACCACCAAGGGAATCCTATTTAAAAACATAGAAGTTAGCTTTATTTGCGTGTTTCTGGCTACAGCAGGAAGCCATCCGCTAAGAGCTACTGTGTATCACTTTGAACAAACTGCAGAAGGGATTTAACAAGCCTCCATGCTACTTAAGTTTCTGAAATTTTATTTCAAATGTAGGTGTAAATAAAGACTTTATTTGGGTTTTCAAAACCATGATTCTATATTATTAATCAACAATTTGCTATATTTGTTACACCTGAACAACAGGGAGAGGAAAAAAAACAGAGGAAAAAAAAATCAGGGAATAAAGTAGATATGTCTTAATACAAGAAAGACATTGAGGTGCTGGAGCGTGTTCAGAGAAAGGCAACGAAGCTGGTGAAGGGTCTGGAGCACAGGTCTTATGAGGAGCGGCTGAGGGAACTGGGGTTGTTTAGCCTGCAGAAAAGGAGGCTCAGGGGAGACCTTATCACTCTCTACAACTACCAAGAAGGAGGTTGTAGCGAGGTGGGTGTTGGTCTCTTCTTCTAAGTAGTTAGCAATAGGATGAGAGGAAATGGGCTCAAGCTGCGCCAGGGGAGGTTTAGGTTGGAAATTAGGAAAAATTTCTTTATGGAAAGGGTGGTCAAGAATTGGAACAGGCTGCCCAGAGAGGTGGTGGAGTCACCATCCCTGGAGGTGTTCAAAAAACAGGTAGATGTGGCACTTCGGGACATGGTTTAGTCTAGTCTACCCTTAATTGGTTTAGTGTGGACTTGGTAATATTAGGTTAATGGTTGGACGGGATGATCTTAAAGGTCTTTTCCAACCTAAACAATTCTATGATTCTATATTTCACTTCAATCTTGGTCATTAGCAGATTGGTATTCGCACTATTTGAACATTATCTAGTCTGTTGATTGTTCCAACCCATCTTATAATTCTTCATAGGTTCATGATTCTAAGATATATGCAGAACAGGGGTGGAATGATTGGGAAATTTTGCTGTGATCACACCAATACTGTGTTGTAACACAAATACTATATTATGTACAAGTACTATATTATAATACAAAAATATATTACAGATATGATTCATTACTGCTCACAGAATTTCAGCGAGTACATACAACAAATCTTTGACTGCTTCCATCTTTGTTTTCGCTTCATCTTGAAAAACCCCATAAGCTCTCAGTTAGGAAACTGTAAATTTAGCTAATTCTTAACACATATCAACACATAGGCTAATTCTGGAAATCCTGTCAAACGTTTCAACACATCTCTAAATATTACATTGTGATACACAGTATTTCCCAAATTACAGGGATGAAAACATATGCTTCTTTTACTTTAAAACTTGCAAATACGTAAAAGGAGATTATGAGCATAAGTAAATTTCTTGTCTTCGGTTAGCAGCAATAAATCCACTATAAGTCTGTTTAGGTAAAACGATATTTTTCAAGCTTTCTTCCAGCTGCCCAATATCGAAACAAATTTTTAATGTACACAAGTTCAGCTTTTTAGAGTAAAAAAAAAAAAAACCAAACCAAAAAACCCACCCCAACCCACACAAATATTTCTTCTACACACCAAGTAGCATATGAAATCCAGAGGATATATATTACCCGTAACAGAAAAGTGAGCTTGGAATCCCGGTAACAAATGTGTCTCTGTTTTCCATTACCCACATCAACAAGTGCTGTGATTACTTGGCCCAGGCAACTTAATGATCGATTTATGTTACCTGCTTCCTAAAAAAAAAACAAACAAAAAAATCAAAGGTGAACAGATTCTGTTGATAGAACAGGGCAGTACATCTGAAAGGAGAAAGATAGCACAGATATTGCAGAACTAACCTTCAACCTCAGTCCTTCTGTATGGGTGTCTTTCTGTCTCTCAGATCCTGCCAAGTCTACCAGGTTGAGCAGGGAAGACCGAATGTTAACAATCTCATTGTTTTTCTCCATGGATTCCACTGTGATAGTGAAAACTGCATGTGATCTTGAGGATTCTCTGTTCATCGAGGTTGATGCTACACGACGGTTTCTCCAGCCCATAGTTAATACCTAAGCATGAAAAAGTAATCAAATAATATCAAGTATCTCAGACTGTATCCAGTATTTATGTACAGGCGGTATAAATAGTAGTAAGCATATTTCAGTTTAACAGCTTTCAAAAATCCCAAGGACAAGGACTTTTTTTACTTTTTTCCAGTAGAAGTATTTTAGAAGTGAAAAAACATAGCTACAGTCCAGCTTAATAAAAATACTAATTATAATATTCAGTTCTTTCTTCCAAAAGTGCCATTGCCATTTGAAAGCATAACATATCCAATACCAGTGTATGTTAGCAGTACACAAGGAAAAAAATACTTGAAGTCAGAGTAGTACTATGTGCATGTGTCTTATTCATGGCGAAATAAACCTGACAATTTCTGGAATACATGCTCTGCCTAATTAGCAGGAGATGTAGTTTTCTGTTGCTATTTCAGAGATGTGTAGGGCAGGCATCAGGGAAAGATTATTGTAACTGCAATTCATACATTCCAAACTCCACAACAATATGATTTCTTACATGTGTGGGATATACTATACATATAGTCAGGAAGCATTGCCTAGAAACAGCTTTTTACACTGGTTTTTGAAGGATGAAGATAGGGGAAGAGGGTGTCACAGACACTGTGCAAAAAATATGTGCTTTAATCAAAGAGGAATATTTATCAAATAAGCATCAAGATAAATAGTCCAAACATTAAAAAGTGACAAAAAATACCTGGTATGCTTCAGCAGCAGATGACAACACCTGTTCAACAGCACCATCAACAAAGACTCCCTTCTTGATGTGTTCTCTGAGAAAGAGTCCAGCTGAAGCAGAATCTAGCAAGTCAAATATCTGTTCATTGTAGATTTCAATAAATGAGCATTTGCAGAGAAAACTCTTTCCACTGCCAGCCTGAAAAACACAGTAATTTACACTATAAATAGATTGGTTTTATTAAGTCCAGTATTGTATGGCAGCAAGTATCTTTTTCTACATATCTAAAGCTACTAGTTTGCATATATATTCTGCATACTCTACATTTCTGATGCCCAGATGACAACTGACACCCAGAAACCTAGATGCATTTTTTAGACTCAAAATATAAGCACACTTATGTCTGAAGAAAGCATACTATAATTTGATAGAGTACTACACACAAGTGTTTCTCATTAATAAATTTGGTGCAAGACAGCAATAATCCTGGAAACTTAACTGCTACATACTGGGCTTACCAAACAGCCTTAGCTAATCTTTAATGTGAGACATTACTTTCACTGCAATAAGTATAAAATAAATGTACCTTTTCTTTTTCACGTTCAATTAGAAAAAATAAGTATTCAAAGCTCCGTGGAATTACACCTCTCAGACTGTGAGTGAAATTATCAGAATCAGATGGCCCTAAGGAGATTTTTAATTAAAAAAAAAATTAATTAGTACTTCTCAAGAATAATGGTTATCTTTTCAAGATGTCATTATAGAAGACTTCAGCAACCAGGTTTTAGTCAGTTTATGGCAAAACCACAGAAGACATGCAACAAAAAAACTTTCAAGATCTAAGATACTATTCCATGATCAGATTTATATGTAGTCTAAATGATGCTTGTGAAAGTTTATTTCACCTGTCCATAGGCTACCTAAGTCTAAAATAGTATAAATTACTTGGACTTCCATAGAAAACATGTACAGATGCGCAGGTATGTCAATACAGCTACCCTGATTTGAAGAACCAGAAAGATGGGGTAGATTTGTCCCCATGTTTAGTTAATTTCTATTTGAAATTTGGCCTCAATTTCTACTTGAAAACATGTCGGCCAAACTGGTTTTGGTTACTTCAGTAACTTTCTAACGTCAAGTACAATATTAATGCATTTAAAATCACTACTGTATGAAGAACAAGATTACAAGGGAATCCCTTCATACACAGAGAGGCCTTAAATTCCTAGTTGGATAGGAAACAGTTATTTTGAAAACTTCCCTATATTTTAATATGGAAGACCCTTGCTGTCGTGGTTAAACCCCAGTCAGCAACTAAGCACCATGCATCCCCCAATGGGATGGGGGAGAGAATTGGAAGACTAAAAGTGAGAAAACCTGTGGGTTGAGACAAGAACAGTTTAATAATTGAAATAAAGTAAAATAGTAATGATAATAATAACAATATAATAATGATAAAAACAATAATAATATACAAAGCAAGTGATGCACAATGCAATTGCTCACCACCTGCCGACCGATACCCAGACAGTTCCCAAGCAGCGATCGCTGCTCCCCAGCCAACCCCCCCCAGTTTCTATACTGAGCATGACGTCATATGGTATGGAATAGCCCTTTGGTCAGTTTGGATCAACTATTCTGGCTGTGCCCCCTCCCAGTTTCTTGTGCACCTGGCAGAGCATGGGAAGCTGAAAAGTCCTTGACTAGCATAAGCAGTACTTAGCAACAACTAAAAACATCAGTGTGTTATCAGCATTCTTCTCCTACTAAATCCAAAATACAGCACTATGCCTGCTACTAGGAAGAAAATTAACTCTATCCCAGCTGAAACCAGGACACTTGCATACTAGAATATTTTTATACACGTGCAAGGGATATCAGCCAAACAGGGAAACCAGTAGAATACTCATTTTTGAGAAAATTTACTAGAAGTGTTTGATTTAATTGAAAAGCTTCTCTCCTGTTAAAAAACAGGAAAAAAAATCATCTACATATTCAAAAAGACAGAGGAGAGCACCTATACTTCACTCTTTTGATATAAAGCAAGAACAACTGCACTGAGCACTACACCACCTCTTAAACCTTAAAGTTATCTGAAGGAAGACAAAAATCTGAGTCATCCCTGGTGTTTAAGCAAGACAACATCTCAACTCAAGACAAAAAAAATTAAGAAACCACTGAAAGATTAAACACTTTCATCCACTTACCCATCATAGTAAATGTTTTTCCTGACCCAGTTTGGCCACTAACAAAACAAAACAAAAGGTCAGAAGGTCAGACAAAGCTTTATTCTGGCTCTGAATTTTTCATTAATCTGCATCTTCTAAGGAGAACTCACAGCTTAAAATGAAAAAAAAATTCTTCTAAACTGAAGATAAAAAGAGACAGAGGCAAGCTGAGAAATCAGTCAGCTAAAAAGGCATAAAAACAGAACAGCGAATTTGACCGTGAAATTCTGTTAGACAAATCACCTTTTCTCTCCCCCACCATCTTCCTTATTTCTGTTGGAAAGGGAAATACTGGAGCTTAGCATTAAAATGAAGGCTTTCAAATATATACACTAAACTAATTTTTGGGTCAATCTTTTGGGTTTTGTGTCACTTAGTAGTGCACATAAACCCAAAACAAGAGAAATACTTACAAGTTGAATATATCCTTTTTTTTTTTACCTATAGTTATTAATCATGCTAGAGAACCTTCAGGGCAATTTCACTTCATTTTTCCACATTTGTATATTGTAACAAACTAGACTTCACTTCACAGTTTTACAAATGCTATGCTAGGCTCAAAAACCCAGTAAAGTTTTGATGAGATCAGTGCTTCAAGTTAGCATTTTTGACCAAAGTGCTTATTCAGTTTTCAAAATGAAAAAATATAGAGTTAATATAAAGATATTCATGCTACTAGTCATGGATATATTTCTATCTTGAAAACATCTTGAAAGTTAAAATTATCATTCACGAGTTTTCCCACAGGCAGCTAAGACTCACTAAATAGTTAAACTGGCCAAATACCAAGTTAAAGCGATTTTCATTCCATTTTACTATGGACATACTGAAAACAGCTAGCTTTCTCTTTAACAGTAAAATAAAACGTCCAGTTTTTAGACAAACAATAGTAAAATTGAAATGAGTTTACAATCTACATTATTGGCCTTAAGTATTAGAAGCATAACACCTACAAATAGATTGCTCCAAAAGAGGAATAAGTAGTACTCTTCAATATTGCAGCAACATTCCCTATGTTGTGCTACACTAAGGAAGCACTTTCAAAGTTTACTCTAACATTAAGCAGGCTCTGGCACTTAAAACCACAACTACTCATTAACACAATCTCCTCAAACGTTTCAATTGCTATGAAATACCATTAAATGACTTACTATGCAAAGATGGTTCCATTGTAGCCATTCATGCAAGATTCAACAATATTTTTGGCCACGCTTGAGAACACTGACTCCTGGGGACAAGGAAAAGAGAAGGCACTTGGCACCAGTCATTTAAGTATCTCTTCCATCAGTGTTTCCTATGCCATAACTTTATAATGTATAAAATAGACACATTCCTTAAAGTTAGACATGTATCATCACCCCTGGAATTCTCACAGCAAAACAATACATCCCAAGTCTTTGTGACATAAATCACTCCCTCTGAAAAAAAATTTATTCCTTGTTGATAACTGAAAGAAAAATAATAAAACTCAGCACCATAGTAATGGCATTCAAATATAATATATATTAATTTTGGTCCAGTGTTTTTGATTACGTTATGTGGTTTATACCATCAGGAGGTCAACCTTCAGCCTATGACACTCATCAACTCTCATTAACTTTCAACATTTGCCACCGCACAATGGTATATTCAACAAATCTGCACAACTGTTAGCCCCATCTATTGTCATGTATTTCTTGCAGACCTGCAAGAAGAGCCTAGCTACAAATAACAGCCTACAATGGGTGCGTTATTTTGGGGGTTTTATTTTTTTAAACAGAATTTAAATGGAATTGAAGCCTTAGAGGAAATAAAATTATGTTCAGAATTTCAAACACAATATTATAAAAATTAAATTGAAGTATTTTCCTTCCAGTACTACCTGTCCCAGATGAACAATGCATCTGTTTAAAAGGCAAATGTATAAGAAGGAAATATAACTAGTAGAATATAAACTCATAAGTTCCTAATATACATATCACATCTTTTATATCAGCTACTGACTGCCAGATATTTTTATGTTTGTCTCAACAAGGGGGTTTATTTTCCGTCTATGGTGTTAGTGTAACATTTAGAAATAGAACTTTAATTAAATAAATTGTTAAAAAATACATTAAAACTATTAGACAGCAAAATTTAGTGCAACATTTCTGTACTATAACTATACATTGCCAATCTGACCACTGCAAAAAATAAGACCTAAGGCATTACTTCTTTAGAAAGGTTTAGTGTAGCAGTTGCCAAAATTTGGGGAAAAACTGCAATATCGTTATGAGATTCTAGAAGTCATTACCTGTGTTGTTTCCATATTTGCAACATAATCAAAAGTGAAGATCTTCGGCTCAGGCTTCGAATGCAGACGGATGGTATTTGATGAAAGAACAGATAAACACAAGCCTTGATCTCCATCAGTTAACACAGTTCCCTCTGAAGGGGGACGTACCCTTACATAAACTTTGATAGCATCGCCTTCAACACTAAATGAATATTTATGCATTAGATTATTTTGAAATAGATGTACCAGCTGTTTGATAAAATGAAATCACAAAAATCAGATTAAGCATGTGAAGTCATACAAAGGTCTTCATACTACTTCTAGCTGTACACATCAATTCATTACAAGTCAAAGATTTATTAAAGGTAACAATGTGGCATATTTAAAAACAAAGAACACGAAGTTAGTGGAATTATAGCTGTTGCATGTAACTTCAGCTCTAAAAGAACACATTTGACAGCAAACTAGAGATACATAAAGCCAGTGTTATAATAAAGGTTTCGGTAGCTTCTAAGACTATGGGCTTCAACTATCCTTCTTACTACCAGAAGCAGACTTTACAAATGGAGCAGATGATGCTACCTTCCGGGAAGGAAGTTACCAGCATTTTTCTTTGCTGCTCACAAGAAAGGAAAGAACAGTCAATTCTTTGGATCCACGAGTCCAATAAAGTATAGCACCGCCTACATCTAAAAGCTCCCTAACCTATTTCATCACATTTATCAGTGGATGCACCAGTAAATTTAGCTTGAATAAGTAACTGTGCATGACTATTATATTAAAGCTTTGAGGAATTCTGGCATAAATACCAATATACCAATATAATATTAAAGAATTAAATTCTTACATGAAGTAGCAGCAAACTTGGATTTACTTTACTTCATTCTTTCCCAAAAGGCAGTTATAGCATGAGGGTGTTGTAACTGTTATTGATTTTTACTTTTGGTAAACAAGAGAAAGGAACAGAATAGTTTTAAAAGTGGGTTAAAAGTGGGGGAAGGACTTCATGACTGAAATGTGGGGTTGGGGAGTGGCAGAGGAAAGGGCTAAAGAAGAACAGGAAGCAGCTGAGAAAGGGAAGATGTTATACTGGCTTTAAGACACACCACGCTAACTTGCCAAATATTTTTTCATTAGATAATATTATTCTGAGTTGTGGCAGAAACTGTTTATATTTGGAAGAGGGGTTTTTGTTTTAGGTTAGGACTTCCTCACAGAATTGAAGTTCCTTGTGGAGTATCTCTTCAGATAAATTCTAGAGTCCAGCTGCAGAGTTAGTGGACAAATGAGAATTTACTGCATGGGAGCATTCCAAGAGGAATCTGATGCCTCAGAAGAACACTTTTATTAAAAGGACTTTTTTTTTTAACCTGTAAGGAAGTTAGGAGAGAAAGGCAACAATCTTGTGCAGAAAAACATTGACAGAAAAAACTTTAAATTATTCTACAAAGTTATACTAGGCTTTGTTTGCACTTTTTGTACAGTGTGGTTATTCATATACGGGAACTGGCCAATACTACTTTACCTAGGTGAGTTCAACAAAGGTAATGCAGAGTCATGCAAATCTCCTATAAAATAAAATTGAAACACACACAAATTAAACAAGATTAAGTTATTGCTCAAAACCCCACATTTAAATAGAAAATACTGCAAGCAGTACTGAGGGAGATAAATGGAGAGGCTTATAAATATCCATTTCATGCATGAATCAGAACTGCGCAAAAATATTTAGTAACTATCTTCCTTTGACAGAAAGTTTGCAGTTTCTTGCAAAGGTAGAGAAAGCTCCAGTCCCAGTCCTGCAATGTGAGCATGCACACATTTGTAAATGTATGTGCAATCAATAGTTTCTTAATGTATATAAGGTTCCTAATTCTCCAAAATACTTGCAAAACATAAATGTTAACAGTATTATGTATTCCCATTGTATTTGAAAAATTGCTAACTCACTGCAGATAAAACAATACAGCATGAAATAGTTTTACTGATGTGACTGCAAAAACCCAGTTTCCTAAACCCACACAACTGAGTAGCTACATTACTTTCACTTTTATGAAGTAATATTGATCACTCTGTAATACATAAAGCTCTCCTATACGTATGAGCATCATTTGGCATAGCTTCACATTTCAAGGGGATGGCACATACTACCCCATAGGTAAATAGGGTGACTTATTTTTTACTTAAGGGTGAATCTGACATGAAATTATTTCACATAGGTTAGTCAAAACATTAACTAAGTAACATAATCAAATTTTAAGAATAAGTAAAATGATAATGAAAGATGATTTACCAAAACATTCCATCAATAAAGACCTTACAAAGTCTCTAGAAGTGCACAGATAGTACTGTAGGAGCATCCCTTTAAAAGTAGGATTAATAATGATGTGCAAAGGCAGTAACCTTCTCATTAACACTCAGAGTACATAAATCTCCTGCTGCTGCTATGCAAGCCTACCTGCTTTGATTCACACAATAACATTTGAGAGATGTGCTAACTTCTAGTTCAGTTATTTATTCTCCAAACGCGCAAGCTATCAAAACGAGCTGGGACAAGGAAAGCAGTGCTTTTTAAAACTGAAATTAGACTGATAGATACTTGCACAACCTGAACCTTGTGAAATGACCGACTGTCAGCTAACCGTTCTTAGCTCGCATTTTAAAGCGCTGCTCTCACTCGAACGTTTGTAAGAGACTAGTTGCAAACATCACAGGTAATTAAAACTCGATAAAATTACAGAAGACGAACTGGTAAACGCGGGACGGCTGAGACCAACAGGACTTGCCGCTTGGGAGGGCTGCTTACACGTATCAACCAGGAGAAGCCGCTGGGGATATCGGTGCCAGAAGTGCTTCTAGGAAGCTCTGGGAGTCACCGCTCCGCGGGGCACCGAGCCCAGCCAACACGGCCATACCTATGGCTCACCCTGTTTGCTCTTACACCTGGGTGATACTCTCCCCGGAGGCGGTCGGCCTCAGAGATCAGAGCAGCCCCTCAGCCGGCCGCGGGCACTGCCTGCAGAGCGGCCTCCCTCACCGAGCCGCCCTGGTCCCCGCCTGCTCCCCAGACAGGGGAGAAACATCCCTCAGCCCCTTCACGGCCGCACAGCCCCACAGCCGCCCCCGTCCCCCCTCACCTCGCACGCCGGGAGCCATGACCCTCGCCGGTCCTGCCGAGCCCAGCGCCTCCCCGCCTACCGGCCACCTCTCCAAAATGGCCGAACGTTTGAATTTGGCGCTAAGAGCAGCAGGCGGCGTGGCCCCGCCCCCCTCCGCGAAGCCGGCATAGGCGCGGCCATTTCGTTCTAGAGCGCCCTCCCCCGCTCCGGCTTCTCTCCTGCCATTGGCTGCAAGGGCCTTCGCCCCCTTCACGTGACGGGGAGAGGTACGGGAGGGAGGCGGTGGGTTAGTTCTGTCCCACTAGGGCCGCCGTCCTCTCGCGCCTGCTCAGCCCGGAAGTGTGCGGTGGGAGGCGGCAGCGCGGCTTGGTTGGGGGCGGCGGCCATGAGCAAAAAGAACCAGGTCTCCTACGTGCGGCCGGCCGAGCCCGCCTTTCTCAGCCGCTTCAAGCGGCAGGTCGGGTATCGGGAGGGGCCCACGGTGGAAACCAAGGTAACGGCCTGGCCCCGTGCTGGGGCGGCGCGGCCCTTCCCTCCCCGCCCCGGGCGGCTGACGGACCCTTCCCGTGGGCTTGTGTCGGGGCCTGGCTTCCCTCCCTACCGCCGCGGCCAGTCCCTCGCCGGGGGTGGGAAGGGGCAGCGCCCGCTTCACGGGACTTCCCCGGCCACGATGCCTCCCCCCCCGCCCCCGGGGCCTAAAATGAAGGCGTGGGAGAGGCCCTGTCGCAGCGGTGGGGAAGCAGCGCTTCCAGGCTTTGCCCGCGTATGGCGAAGGGGAGCAGTAGTTGCCCGCTTAAAATTAACTGAAACCGTAACTTGTTTTGGCTTCTGTGTTGGAGCTTCAAAACAACAATAACAACAAAATTAGTTCTCCTCCCCATTGTTGTTTTTCACTTTTTAATAATTGCAGCCGTGGTGATCGTGGTGCCCTTCACAGAGCAGCCAGTGCCGACCTCTCAGCGCCCAAGTGGTCTGTGGGAGTAAAGGGGGAACAGCAATGATGTCCCAAGTTTAACTGGCCTTACAAAGCCGAGGCAGGAATTAAAAAAAAAAAAAAAAAAGTGTTCTAAGAGTCTAGTAAAAAGTGTACGGGAAAGGGGTGGGGTTGCTGTCATCTTAACATCAGGTCAGTAGATGCAAACTGCGTGATGGCCAGGAAGGCAGAGCAGGGGCAGTAGGGTTTGAGCCAGCCTGTTAAATACAGCCTTTTCTGAGGGCATTCTTTTTTTCTATGTTTCCATTGTGCTTTTGTGTGTGTTTCCCACTAACTGTAAGGTTTTACAGGATGCCTTAAGAAAGAGGCCCATTATTATCTGTGATGAGCTGGAATTTGAGATAAAAGTATGCCTTTAGTAAATTTAGTATGAACTGTTACGCTTCCTGAGGAAGATTGCATTTTGTCTATCTCTTGGTAACTTCAGTAGATAATGGTAATATTATCTATACTTTATCTTATAAAATGAAGTTGTCAGTTCCTATAATATTGCCAAACTTTACATTGTTGCACTGAGGTTTCCATGCCAGCAAGTTTGTTTATATAAAGTTTTATTCCAAATGATTCTTCTGTCTCAGAGCACAAGTTTGAGAGAGTGGGAACAGGGACATGGTCTTCCTTGTGTCAGTAATGCTTACAATGATTTGCTTAGGCAGCTTTAATAACAAAGCCACCATGGACTCCCTTTCCCTTTGCACTGTTCTGAGTACAGCATAAAAGATTCAAATTTGGACCCAAGCATTTAAGATTTTCTTAGTGTTGCATGGCAGGCAGTGCTTGTACAGTGAAAAAACCAAAAGGAATTAATTTCTTACCTTCCAAGTTCCTACTGTTTTGGCCTTCAATTGAAAGAGCCCGTACTGTTTTCTTCTAGGAGACGCTATGTCTCAGTGCTAGAACTGGAGTGCCATTTGGGCAAAGCGTGTTGGGAGGGCCTGGCACTGACAGCTGTGCCTGGTCTTCTTACTAACCTTACTGCAAAAGTGAAACCAAAGAGTTCTAGCCCACCCTTAGCTGTTGTGATTTGTGGTGGTCAGAATGGCTTTTCTTTCTCTCCTGTCAGAGAGAGCAGCTTCCACTTGCAGATGATGACAGTGAGAACGAAGATGAGCAGCCTCAAGTGGTAACACTGAAAAAAGGGGACTTAACTGCCGAAGAAGCAATGAAAATTAAGCAGCAAATCAAAGAGGCCTTAAAGACAAGTGAATCAGGTGAATTTCAAACTATTAATTTCTTTGTATAGCCAAAGAGAGGTAGCCCATAAAAGGGAGCTTGATATTTGCTCAGTTTTCTGCTGTTTAATACTACCTTTGATTAATTGCTTTGAATTTTTCAGCTAAATAATTTGGACTTGTGATTCCTAATTTGAAGTCACTGAGTATATATGCAAGCTGTCTGGCTTTTTATAGTGTTGCCGTTCTCTGCTTCTTGATTGTGCATCATCCTACCTCCAGATACCACCTTTTTTTTTTTTTTTTTTTTTTTTTTTTGTTATGGTGTGTCATTGTCCTGGTACACAGACTTTTGACATCACCTGTGATAATTTTTGAACTTATTAATTAGTTCAGTCAAATATGATGGTGGAGTAGATGTCTTAAAGGTAATTGTAATTGTAGAAGTTCATGAAAGAGAGTGTCTGGGCAGAAGGAGGAAACTCGGGTTAGTGCTTCAGTAGAAAGAATGGCAGGTGTGTAAACTCAGTAACATGTTCACTTAACTGACTGATCCATGTTATCACTTGCTTAAAATCATCCCCAGTATGTGTTGTGACTTGCAAATACATTAAAACTAAATGGATTAGTTGAAAATAACAGATGATACAATAGTGCCAACAAACAGCAAGGTACAGAAAAAAATGTTTCTTTGCTACAAAGAATTAGAAAGCTTTATCTAAGTTATTTAACAGGCTTTTCAAGACTGGAAAGATGGAAGTGGTGTGGGAGAGGTTGCTGCAGTTAGACAATAAAGACATGAAACTATAGCTGATGAATACAGTTATGTTAAAAATTTCTGTTAGTGTTCAAAATTCAGATATGGTTGACATAAATGCTTTGAGAGTCCAAAAACTTCCATCATCACACAGGGTGTGATGAAATGTAGCTTTTTTTTTTTTTTTCCTTCTGACAGAAGATGTGACAGATTAAAGGTAGATATTACTGTGTGTAGTGGAAATGTCTTGACAATTAAGAATATAGAACTGGAACCTCACAAGTATAAAATAGAAAGGTGATTCATAGAAGCTGTGGACCTTTTCTTCAGTTAGCCATTGTGGCTATTTACAAAGGCTGTAAATTGAGTTTAGAGCAGATTGAGAGGCTAGCACATGGCTATCAGTGTGACATCCTTAGCTTCTGTCTTTTTCTGCCATTTGGATTCAAAAATTCAGGTTTGTGCTGTCCCTATGTAGAAGTATGTGTTAAAATTTAAATGGTAGAAATGGTATAAACAGAGAAATCAAATAATGGTAGTGGGAGAAAGTATGTTGAGAATCTTACATTTTTGTGAAGCAGATTGATGAAAAAATTCTTAATTTTTATAACGTAGGTTAGCTTGAAACTAAATAAAACTACATCTGATTTGTTTCTGGAGGTAAATACGTATATGTAAGGTGTAACCAGGTAGTGGACTGAGGGCTGTGTTTATATAATTTGAACTCCTCTGAGAAAATGTGTTCAGCTTCCAGCTTACTTCCTGGTCTCTTATTGAAGTGTAATGCATGTGCTTGGTGTTTCAGTTTGTAAAGTTGTCATATGATTTCTTTTCAAAAGTGGGATTACCCTCCTAGTATTGGGAGAAGTTTCAACCTATTGGAAAGAAATGGTATGATTCTTTGTAAGCATTGGTTTCCTTTTATAAGCAACTTGAATTTTGAATGATCACAGTAGGAGGAAAAATGATTTTGTAAGGCTGGACAAAAAGAAGTAGTTGTCCATGAGAATCTATTGAGGTGGAGTCCATGCTGTGAAAAAAGTCCAAAAGAGCTACCAAGTTGAATACACAGTATGAAATGGAAGTGTATTTGAATAGAGTAACTGAACTTCTTTGGTGGAAAAAGACATTCCTAAGACATAATTGTACATAGTGTGGATGGTAGTATTGAGTTCCTGTAGGACTTTGGCACCTCTGCTTATTACCCCTTCAGCCCTTCAGTGATAACTTGCATTTGGAGGAAAAAAACCCACAGTAGTAGGTAGCAGGAGTGTTGAATCATTGTGCTCTGGGGACTGCTGCCTTCTTCTACGTTAATGTGTTACTATTCATTCGTCTGCCTTTGCACTTGTTATGAGGTCTTGGCCTCCTTTTCTTTTTTTTGGCTTATGGGAATAAACAGGGTAACTGCTACTACGTTCCTCTGCTATGGAGAGGACCTGGTGTGAAATTTTTAATGAAGATGTGGGTGAGTACTACAGCTTGCTGAAGGCTTTTTTGAGTCTTTGTCCATCTTTGCACTGTCAGTCTGACCTCTAGATTTAAATTCTGATTTCTAGTCAGAGGCAGGTTACTTCCAGTTTAATAAAGAGAGTTTCAAATAACATGTTAGTTTCTTTTCTTTTTTTGGATAATTGTCAATCCTGAAAATGGGAAGTATAAAGAAAGTTTGATGTGGCATGATTTGATAACATTTCTTGTTGCTTTGATTCTTATCCCAGAGTTGAAAGTGAAATTAATTTAACGGGTACTAGACCATAATATATAGCCCTAAATCAGATCCTTAGTGAAATTACGTGAAGCTGAAAAGGTAGCAGGGAAGTAAATTTTCCAACTGATAATCTTCTTTTCCATCATGCATCAATGCCGAGGGACTTTGATAGATCACAAGTAATGTGCTGCTAACTATCTGTTGCAAATAGAAACTGTTAGTTTTTCAAAACATGGAAAGTACTCAGTTTTGAGGTTCCACCCTTTCCTCTTTAATATCTGTAGTGGTTGTCTTCATTTGAAGGTCCTTGTCTTTAGGCTTTGGTTTGGGATGTTGTTCTAGGATTTTCCGTATCTCATTTACATCCTTTCTCCTTCATTTTCTTCTATAACCAGTTTGACACAGCTACACTTTTTTTTTTATTTCAGGCACCAGAAGTTCCTGTGACTTGCATTTTCTTTTACAGATGAGTAACTCTTTTGCATTAATTTGGCAAAACCAGCTGATTAATGTCCTAGCTGCACTTAGTTGCCTCCTAAGGCAGAACAAAAATTTAGTGAAGCTTGTACATTGGCTTTTGCAAGTATAGTCCCAGGGAACTTTTTTATTTAGGACTGAACCATTCCTATATGAGAAAACACCCTTCCATATTTAAATATTTTTCTCCATGTAAGACTGACTTAGAGGCTTTTCAGAAAGAAGTCATTTGTTTAATCAACAGGCATTTTGCTTAATATTTTTATGCAGCATTTTATAAATCGTTACTGTTGGTTCAGAGACAAAGAAAAACGGTCTTATGAGAAATTAAATTTGCACAAAAGAAAGGATGGCAATTACTGCAAGATATTTTATCCCAGCATTCATTATAGTCTGTGGAATTGATTTTTCTACTGCTTTTCTAGTTCATCTGGCCTCTGGGACACTCTGATACATGCAGATGACCAAATTTGGCAGAAGGTGTCTTTACTCATTCAAAGTCTTTTAATATTATTCTTGTAGCATTCTATATGCTGGGGTTGGGGGAGGACAAGAGAGGGGAGAGGCAAGGAAAATACAGTCTATGCTGTCTTGGGCATTGGAGCTCTTCCCTTAGCTTAAGCAGCTGTTTTATCAGATACATATTGCAGAGTTCATGCTGCTCTTCGTCATGTGAACAGCAGGAATCTAAATCAAAGCTGGTTTTACAGTATTTAAGTAACAAAAACTTTCCCAAGTGTCCTCATAAATGATTGAGGCTGAATATCTGAGCAAGACTGGTCTTTTTATCTTCATACTGGTGTGCGAAATTCCTGTAGTAATGCTTCCAAAGGCACACATAGAGATGGGTGGCCAGAAAGCGCTAGAAGGAGCACCTGAAATGGCTGACCTGAACTTCTAACCTTAGAACCATTAAGAAATTTGCCAGGTTATCATAATTTTTTTCTAACCTTTATCATTGAGTAGACATCTGTCTTGAAATATCGTTTGCGCTGCTCCTCCTGTCATTCCTGCCAATGTAGTGGTGTTTGAGTTTCCTGTTGTTGCCTTGTTGACCCATGTGGACAGAAACTGCTGAAAAATGGTGCTGCCAACTATGCAAATGACTACTAAGTAAAAAATACAGTAAACTGAAGAGCAGCGTTTCTTTTTCAGACCCTCATTTCTACTTCTCTTGCGATACATAACTTGCAATTAAAAGAGAAGAAAAATATTTCTGCATTTGTGGCTTCTTAAATTGATGTCTCTTGTGAAGTGAGTTTTCAGCTCAACGTCTGATTGTGCCCTTCTTAGTCAACCAGTGTAAAGGTTTGTGATCCAGGTAAAAGTAGCAATGACTAAGAACAGTCAAAATTTGAACTGCTAGTGTAGTTTTTTGACTCTTTTTATCAGAAGTGGACTTGTATTATTTCTGCTGTAATGCTTCTATGTTGTTTTATGTGCTTTACTTTGTGTGTTTCAGTGTGTTTATCAGAAATCCTGCTTTCCATAATTTGTAATACTGATACAGTCTTTTATCAGGGCTCTGTTTTAAAAACTACCAACACTGAGATTGTTTCCTCAATCTCTTCTTTGCATTGCTTAATACAAGTCAGTTTTTGGAGGTCATTGATAAAAACGAAAGAGACAGCTGACACATAAGAGTCTGGTAAAATTAGAAAGGACGAGGTGAAGCTTTTACCAGCTGGAAAAGACAGTCTTAACAAATCAACACAAATTTCTTGAGCTGCTACATCAAATTCTTTCAAAAAGCATAGTCTGTCTGTTCTCCCTCTTTCCACAAGTTGCTTAGGTAAGGCTGGGCCTGCTGTGTTTCCTGATCTGCTTCAGTCTTTGTCAAGCACTGCCAACACATCATAGCTCTCTGAAGTTGGCCTGGGCTTCCTGCTGAAAGGAATGTCCTTGAGCATATAATGAAATTTTGACAGTGTTTAACCAGGCCAAGAGCAAAAATCTTTTCCTTTGATGCAGAATGATCCACAAATAGTATTGAGGCCCTGGAGGTCAGAGCTAAGCTAGTTGCCATTTTGGTGGAGTTTTTGAGCTTTGCTCTGTTTATGCACTTTGTTTATTAAGAGTTTAAATTCATATTGCAAAGATACCTATCACTTTCTCCATCTGGTAGACAAGATGAAATTTTTTTTGCAGTTCACAATGTGGGTAGCAGGAGACTTGGGGGTAAAATTGAAATTTCTGACTTCCATTTTTACATGGAGTAGGAGTACATAGTTGTTTATCCAATTTATTTTGTGGATATGCTTTCGTTAAGTTTTTAGGGGGTTGGTTTTTCAATTTACCATTCTAAGAAAATGCAGTAATTGCTCTGTCCAGTGAGATTTTTTTGATGCTCCTCATGCTTATGCAGTAGCTGGTTGCTTTGAAGTCCTATTTCTACAGCTCTACTGGTACTGTATACAGTGTACAACCCTTAAAGACACCAGACTTAATAGTTGTATTGTTTGGAGTATGCACTGAAGAGTGTTTTCAGCCAGTGCTGTGCATGATAACACTGAAATGTTAACTCTTCTGCCATAATGCTTATGAATTGAGGAAAGAATCATGCTAAAGACAAAAGATATTTATTGGTTGTAATTAAATAGCACATAATCTTGTCAAACACATGCATATTGTTAGGAAATTTCTGATGAATAATGAAATACAAAAGTACTTTAGGAAAAATACCTTGCACAGAACCTATGGTTCTTTAACATCCTGTCGTATATACATTATAAAAATTGCAAACTACTGCAGCATGAGCCTTTGTGTCTGATTCATGACTTTACAATTACACTTTTTTTCCAGAAATACTGCCTTGATGCTGTTACTTGTGCAGTAGCTTTCCTCCTCTGCCTGATAATCCTGGAAGGGATTTTCTTGTTTTTAAAATGGTTATTTGCTCTAGTACATGCAGAGGAGCAGAATGAGTCAGTTGGAATAGTTTGGTGATTTTGAAAGTACAAAGAAATCCTAAAACTTTCATCCTGTATGATAACAAAAGGCAGGTTTATGACCATGTAATCTTTTTAGCTGTCTGAGCAGGACAGGGTATGTCAGAAGAAAAAAGAAAAGCTTTGTCTTGTATATGTGCCATTTTGTTCTTTAAAAGAGATACCATAATTCTGAAATAAGTGCATTTGTTGTTATGGATTTTACAAATAGTGAAATGGAATTAAATTAGAGGATCCTATAAAGTTGTCTTCTCCATTTTGATAAGTGGATGTGGCTGGATTGTGTGGGAAAAGCTCTACTGCTCACAGTCTCTTCTAAGTTAAAGCTCTGGTTAGTGAGAAACTATTTCTAATAGGAACTGCGGGAGAACTGTCTTCAAGGGCTGGTTTCCATGGAGCAGATGTGTGTGCACGAAGGACATTCATCGATACATACTTTGTGGCCAAAAAAATACATTTTCATGATTGTTGTATTCTATCAGAGGTCTCGCTGATCTTGGTCCTGGGGAAAAAGATAAGATAATAATGAAGGTCTGTATGTGTGTGTGAACGTGTGCAGATGAGTTCTGCTTTTACTCTCTTTGTTATAGATGGTGAACCAGAACCTGCTGATGGAAAAATTATGTTCAGGAAACCAGCCAAACGTTCATCAGAGAAGTTTTTGGACTTCAATGTAAGTTCAAGTAAGAAGATGAAGGAGGCAAAGAAAACTAAGGAAGCAACTACTCCTCAGAGTACAGCTAAGCAAATAAAAAATAGCAGCCTTCTCTCATTTAATGATGAAGAAAATGATGATTAGGAGTTCTGGGGTTTTTTTATATTTTACTTGCTTTACTTCTAGGGATCTGAGTAAGATTCAGTGCTTTCCTAGAAATTGAAGCATGGTATCTGAGTCTTCTGTTACTTTGTTATAGTCCAACTAGAGAAACATAGTGTAAAACTAGGAAGAGCTAAGTCTTTGCAGTTCAGATGGAACTGTATGAACAGTATGTCATGTCTTTATTTTAAAAGAGAATTTAACCATGTATTTAAAAGCTATTTGAGGTCACAAATTAATAGCAAAACATACCTGTACATATCCAGCTTATATAAATTTTCAATCAATACATTTCAAAACGTCCTCCATTACTAAAAATGTATTTCCTCTCTATTTACTGGCCTTAGCTGACAGTTGTGTGGTGTTTATCTGTTATTGTTGATTTGACATTCAAAAAAGAGAGAGAATTCATTGCTGTGGAACAGACTGAAGTTTTCTGTCTCATAGCTTAACAAAAGTTTGCACTAACTTTTGCATGTGTGGTTTGGCAGATTAGCTCTTTGCACAGCCCTTGCAGTAAGTGAGCCTGCAGTTGCAAAAATCAGGCAGTCTTAATCCTGTCTTTGGTGAATGCAGTCTAAGAAGCATCAAATTCATTTGAATTGATTGTGCTAGCAAGATATAAAAATTTTGATCGTAGTTGATGGTATCAACTAATGCAAAGAAAGATGCCTAAACCCTTGGAGATTGTGCACTTTGGTTATCACACTGGTGGGCTCAGTGGTTTGGTGGTGGTTGGTTTTCTTTTTTTTTTTGGAAGTATATTTGTTCCAGTTGGCTACATATGTGTTCATAATTATTTGGGATCTCAAACAGCTTATATAAAAAAATGTATTTCATCTTTAAGCTGTGGAAAAGCATTGTTTTGGTTTTCTTCAAGTAGGAAATTGTAAACAGGAAATTTAAGTCAAGAAATGTTATAGCTGTGATACAAAGTTTTACAATTTTTCAGTTGCCCATGTACAGTACACTGAAAGTGACAATTTCTGTACCATTTATGTAACAGGATGTGCTGAAATTGAAAATAACACTGAGAGCTGATAGAATTGGGGAGAACAAGGTGGTGGAAATGGGACTAGTGACTTTGAAATTATTTGGAAATACGGTGTGTTCTGTAACAATGTTTAAGCAAGACCTGAGACTGCTGCAGAATTACAGGGTACAAGGCAATGAAACCAGTTCTTCTGCTGCATGACAGGACATTCAAAATTATTTCGGCTTTAAAGCTTCGTTGAGGAGCAAATTTGAAGTTGCTGTGTGAAACAGCTGGTTTTAGTTTGTTAATCTGGTATTAAACAATAAATTATGTTTTCTGTAAGTGGTCCAAAGATATTTTAATGAAAATTTCAGTGCATAAAATGGGATTTTTTTGTCACCTGATACTGAAGCCTCTTATGACTGCTACCTGTCTCTGCACATACCAACTTCCTGCAGCATAAGATCAGATGCAAGTCTGCATACTATTTCACACTAATTGTGAGTGCATGTTACCCTGATTTTGAAAATGAATAGATCTGTTGTCCTTTCAGGAAATTAAAACCAGACCTATAAATGGATATTAAAGTCATGTTGTAGCGCTGGTCTGATATTAGAACTGCCAGAGAGGTGCAGTGTGACAACCTGATTATTCCCATGAGGACATGTTACATTTGTAAATACATAATTTGTCTGTATTCTGCATATATAAAAAAGAAAATCAAACGTAGGAAGAAGAAACACAGAATTGAAGCTTCCCAGGGATTAATCGTTCCATTTATTTTGTATACTTAAAACTTATTTGAACCCATTAAAAACATATATATACACCCATGAGAAATCTTGTAGCATTACCATATACTGAAGGAATATTTGGGCATATTTCAACAGCTGAGTAAATACTCTGACTTGCTGAGACTCATCTGAAAGAATGAAGTAACCATTGACTGCTTACTTAAACTTTCTGGTTCTGTTCATCAGCACAAATATATACTTGCTTACATTTTTCTTGCACAGCCTGAAAGCTCTCCACTTTAGCTGTGAGGCAGTTTAGGAGACATGGCTATCAAGAGATAAATGCTTGCCAAGGATCAGAGGGAATTTAGATTTACCTTAAAATTAGAGAGGGCCTCCCAAATATGCAGCTGATTTGGCATGTTCAAAATAAGATTGAGGTCTTGTTTGAATCTGGTTAGTAATTGCATTTAAACAAAAATTACTATTTCTAGTGAAAGACTTGAGACTGAAGTCCAGTAAAAAGAGGGTTAGCTCAAAATATTGGGTGCAGTACTTTTGCTTAATCATGCTCCTTGCCCTACAACTTCATGGCAGAAGTCTGGAATGCAAATAAATTAATTGGGTTTACTTGGAAATAGGATAATGAAAGGCATGTTGTTCTTCAGGCAACACAGCAGGGGAAAGAAAGGTGGATATGGAAACGCAGTTTCTTTCCTTTATTCTGACTGTGATTTGTAGTCCTCTGACCAGGAGGAGACCTTTGTATTCATTGTATTTCACTCCCAGTTCACCTAACAATAACTAATTGGATATATTTATTAAGAGGTGTGGGTGATGCACAGAAGCATTTTAGTCAAGTACTCATGTGAAAATTCAGTGTTCTTAATGTGACACACCAAGCAAATTACACACGCCATCAACTCCCTGTGAAACCTGTGACTAAAGAGACCAATTTCTTGTTCATTTAGGAAGGAAATGTGGAACTGTCTTAAGCAATCACCTGCCATAAGCAATGGGTCATGGAAAAATAATAATTGCGAGAACTTCCTAATAAAGGGGAAGCCAAAGTGAGCACATGGAACATGGGACTAGGGCTGGAATGGACAATTTTCCTGTTTTTTTCTTTCTTTTTCTTCCCTGCCCCCATCCCCAGTCCTTTTCCCCTCTTGTAGTGGGGAATGTATATGTATTTTTTTTTTTCTTGTGGAGTTTGCTCAGCTAAGTGCGAGAGAACTGCTGTGGAGGAGCAAGGTGGAAGTAGCTGTGGCCTGTTACTTAATATAGGAATCTTGTGCAGTTTTTATTAATACAATCTTTGAAATTTCCCAGTTCATTAAGACTCAAAAGCATTTATTGATGGTGGTGGTAGTTCTTGCTCTTCTTAGCTGAGCAGTAAGCTGGAACAAACCTGGTCACCTGTAGTAGCATTGCAGCAATGGATGCTTATAGTGGCGGCTTTTTATGTTGCAAAGGTGCTTGGATGTCATCAGGAAAGGCGAGATGCTCTATCACCTTTCTTTCCTTTGAAGAAACAGGATCTTCCTCTAAATGATAGGAATCGAGGTGAAGCATCAAGAATGCTGCATTACTGAGATAGAAATTGCAAAGACATGGGACAGAATGAGCAAGAAAATGTGCGTGTGGGCAGGTGGTCCAGGAGTTCCTACACCTAGTTATATTTCTAGTCTGTCTGATAAGGTTAATTTTTCTCAAATAAAGCCAAATTTGTTGGACTGCAAATGGTCATTTCATTGGCCTAAACAGGAAGGGATGAATCAGAATTCTATCCTGATATTTTTTGTGTCCGGCACTTTCCCAGGAAATATCATCGGAGGATCCAAGGCTGTGTTTTGCGGACACTGAACACAAGAAGCCTATATTTAGCTGTTTTAATTACACATTTTTTTAAGTTTCATCACAGGACTTCATGTCTTTTTTTACAGTGCTGCAGTATATAATCCTGTTAGGAAGCTGCAGATTTATAATGAAGCAGGAAGTAGCAATGTCATCATTTCAGCTGATTGTTTCCCTTGTGCTGTAGTGTATTAACTAAATAATGCTTCAGTTGGCTGTGTAGAGCCACTTGCATTCTCAAGGACATCAGGCATGCCTGAAGATGAGTCATTACCTTTGGTACAGCACAAGAGGTATGATATGCAGTCTCAGCAAATGTTTGTCCATTGAAGTTGGTTAATAACCTATAGCCCTCTCCCATGGCAAGATGCCATAAATCAATCCTTTGTGCACTCAGCAAACAGAACGGCTGGTGTATCAACTGCCTCTTCAGTATCATCCCTTTATTCCCATTCCTGGAGCGAGGTGTTAATCTGCAAAGAGATTTTTCATGTTGTAGACCTCCACTTCCGCCCTGCTTCCTTGAGAGCATTCCAGAGGCAGCAGTCACCAGGGCAGCCACTAAAACCAGGGCAGAAACACCACAGGGTTTTGCATGAGTGACTGCAACCTCCTGTAGACTTCCTCAAGATCTTGAGAACCTACAAAATCTCAGAGCCAGCCCCTGGGAAGTAACTTCCTCCTGGGGAAAATGAATAGGACCAGTCAGGAAAATTACACAAGATTGAATTCTACAGTGTTTATCCCACTATTGCTTCTTACTTTTTGTTGGAGGTAAAGCAACAGCTGGCAAAAGCAGTTTTTCCTCTGTCAGGAGACGTAAAGTGGCTTTGGTGCCATTCCAATCCATATGGCAAAGGATTCCTTTTCCTTGACTCCCGTGGCAGTCCTCAGTGCAATGCCTGATTAATTAAGGCCATGGGCAAGAGGGAACTACCCTGTAATATAGGCAGAAGTTATTAGAGGAAGGTGTTGTCAAGCCTCCATGGGGTAACGGTGATCACTGCACACTTTTAGTTTTGATATCATAAAAGAGTTGTTCCCTTAGGGACAACATAGTAACAACAAACTTTAAAAGGGCAGATTATAAAACTATGAGGAAAATGGTTAACAGCAGGCTGAAGGGCAAAGAGAAGTACTTAAAAACCACAGAGATCTGCCTGGAGGCTATTTAAGAACATTGTATTAGAGGCACAGATGGTTTGTACACCTCTGAGCAAAAACATAGCGTACGAGGAAGAATGAAACTCGCAGGGTTATGTGGGAGAAAAGCGTGAGTATAGAAAGGATGAAAATGCATCCCTTAAAAATGACAACTGTCTGAATGACAGACTAGGAAACATTATCAGGAGAGTGGAAAGAGCTGGAAAGTGTCAGTGCTAAGAAAAAGACTATAGCAGCTGCTGACTTTGGATCCCCAGGGTGAAACACCAAAAAGAGTGATTCTAATAATTTTCTGAGCACTTTGCCTTTGAAAACTGGGCTACTCCAGATGAGACTTCACCAGAAAAAGCAGGATGCTCTTAATCCGAGTTAGTTAGCACAAACCAAAATCTAAATAAAGCCAAAGCAGTCTGCAGTCTTAATGTGTGACTAGGCCAAATTTAAGAGTAAAGTAGCCCCTTCAAACATAGTTTCTCTATACTAGGACTTTAATTTCACCTTGTTAGATTCAGTGCCAAAAATGATGTTTTTAATCCTTGCCAGAGAAGGTAGATATAAACAAATCAAACATTCCTAAAACCTCTCATTTTAGTGAAAACAAAAAGCCTACATTTGTTCTGGTACAGCTCTGGGCTGAGAGGGAGACTTATCTGATAAGGACGTAGTAAGGTTTGCAGAGCTTTTTTGCACCAGTGTGTAATTGGGCAGATGCAGCATTTTGTTGTCATGTATTGGAGAACAGGAACACACTGATTATAAATTAGAAGGGGAACATCTCAAGTATCACAAATCTGATGATGTGTGCAAAAAAAATGTCCTTGTGAAATCAGTGGAAGTTATTTTCTGGTTTAAGACCAAGGAAAAGCAGGGGAAGGTTAGAACAACTATTTTGGCAATAAAAATCTGATGCACACGGTCTCAGTGGGACTAGAGCCCTGGCATCTGGGCTATTTTATTCTGCCCTGTTAAATTGAAACAAACAATTCAGCTGCCTGAGTCTCTTCTTTTCTCCTCTGACATGCCAACTATCTCGAGAGAAGAGATTAAGCATTGTTCTGATCAGTGCCGCAGCAGCAGCAGCGGTTTTATAATTTAAGGGCTGCATAAAATTTATGGAGCACTGAGAAGAGCTTAAATCAATTTTATGATTTTCATAAATTATTGCAGGCAGATGATGTTTGTGTAGAAAGCCAGTGATGTTTAAACTGTTTATCCAATGTACAATAATATTCAAAATAGGGATTTTCAAAGGCACCTGTGGGAATTCTGCATTCAAATTTGATGGGACTTAGAAGGTTTGTTCCTTTGAGCTACTTGAGCTACTACTATTAATTTTTAATCATGCCAAATTGTTTCAAATACTTGGTAAAAATCAAAATTAGAGGAAGGTCAAATTCAGAGCAACTTTTAAATTTCATTGCTATTGTGCTTAACGAGCTTATGAACAGTGGGAGGTAACTTGTAATTCTATTTCAGGTGAAAAACCACTTTGGCACTTGAAGAGTTAACCCTTTTCTTACCACAGTATAATTTTGGGTTGCTGGTTAGGCCCCATTACTGTGAGGAACCTTGTTCTCTCTTGCTTAAGGCTGTTCCTGCAAATTACTCCAGCTGCTACAGAAAAGGACCTGTCTGTAGAGCAGAAAGAGAAACAATACCCGGTTCCTCATCACACATTTCAAGATTATATAAGACAAATATAATTCCTTACATTACAGATATGAATAGAGATTGAACTTCCGTTCCAGACAACTAGCCAAGGTGGAGCTGATAAGATATAGTACCCGTTTCATCCTATTTTGGGTATAATTGGTGCTTGAAAGAGCCCTCCCCTCACTGGGCGTTACGCCCATCAGGATACAGATAGGTTGGAGACCTTTCATCATGTCGGGATACCTCTGAGCTATAATATTTGGTGCTTAATTTTCTGTATTTAAAACTTCTCCAACTCCTCTAAAAAGAAATTGTGTTTCAGATTATTGCAGACTGAATATGCTAAACATGGTATTAATGGGAGGAACTGTTGCTGAATTCCTCTATGCTGGATGGGCAGCTTAGGCTAAATTATGTTCTGATGTTACTCCATTGCTGTCAATAAAATGATACTGATAGATACATGAGCTCCTTACTAAACCTGAACAAGGTACTCTGAGGCAAATAGGTTTAAATTCAAGGAAGTGAAACGTTGCACACTCCAGGATCTTGCCACTGAATTCCTATAGCCAACAACATACATAAATTATGGGAGCTACTGACTCAGTGGTCATTCTGCAGGAAGGGATCTGTGACTGCCGTGAATTAAAAACTGAACACAGGCCACAGTGTGAGGAAAGCTAATGCAATTTCAGCTCTGTAAATAATGTGTCATGGAGAAGAAATGTGAAGGACCCTACCCTACTTACTCTCTTCTTCAGACCTTAGCTGGAGTAATGCGTCTACTTTTGTGCACTATACTTCAAAAAAGAAAAATGTAGACCAATTGGAAAGTCCAGCAGAAAGTAGTGCTATTGATCAGAAGTCTAGAAAATGTGACCTGTGAGGACAGTTTGAAAGAAGTGGGTTTATACATCTAGAGAAAGGAGATGCAGGGGAGGGAATAAGAATGTGATACCAGTCTTCAGATATGTAAAGCTTGCTGCAAAGAGGAAAGTAATAAATTGTTCTCTGTGTCCACTGGGAATACAAAAAGAACTAATGGATTTAAATTGCAGCAAAGGAGATTTAAAGAAGACATTAGGACAGGCTTTCTAGCTGTAACAGTAGTGAAGTACTGAAACAGATTGCCTGGGGAGGAATCTTCATTGTCAGACATTTTTAAGAACAGGTTAGACAAACATCTGTCAGGAATGATTTGGGCATAATTGATCCTGCCTTAGGGCAGAGGCCTGGACTAGATGACCTCGCAAGGCCCCTTCCAGCCCTATTTTCTATGGTTCTCTCATTAGGAAGGCTGACGTGATATTCCTAGGACCTCATCGTTCCTTTTAAAAGCGAAAACATGCTATAGCGATGCCAAGAGTTAGATTTAAACTAACAATATCTAGGAAAATTCAAAGCTTCAGGTTGATATCCCACCCTTAATTATTAGCACTTGAATGCACGTTACACTTGTTCAAAGGCTAAATACTTGGAGGTTACACAACTGAGTCTTCTATGACCAGACCATGATCTTTTTAATAGCGTAAGAATCTCTTTCTTCTAACATGTATTAATCTTACATATTGCAACTTCCATTTCAGCATTTGACTAAGTAGCAGGCATTGGTCTTTAGCATCTAACATATTCCAGGTGGGGTCTCTCCCATTTTGCATGCCATCGCACATTTGACCACATGCTATGCTTCCACTTGCTCACTCCAAAGCTCATTCTGCCACTCCAGTTTATCATGACGCTAGTGCTCAGCTTCATTATGTGGCTGTGTTTAAATCACTAATACTGCTGTTAATGCTGTTAATACTGCTTGGTACACTTCTCTCCATTCTCAGACACTGGATATTCCTCCTGCTGCTTTCTGCTTACATGTTCTTTTATTCCTGTTGATAAATTTCATTTTAATCTGTCTTTTGCTGCTCTCCCTTCAAGCTGTGCTTGCGTTACAAACTGTGGTTCAGCAGTTTAGCAATTGGATTGCATCCAAATATTACCAAATGCCACATCTTTTAATATCAGGCAGAGCAGCTTGAATTTTCTTCCTCGGAGTGCTGTAAAAGACACACTGGCATGTTTTCTGTGCAAATGCCAAAAAAAAAAAGTTTTAACAAAAGATGGGGGGTGTGAAGCAAGCTGAAATATCTTTATTCCCAGAATTTTGTATTTTCCCCAATTTCAGGTTTTAGTTCATGATTCAGCTGCTGATTTATGTAATTTGGTGGAACTATGCCAGTTTCAAGCAGCCAAGAAATTGGCACTGTCACATTGGTGACTGATGGTACCTTAGTGTTCAGCGAGGTGACCGCATATGTTTTTCTCCACAAAGGCCATGCCTGACCATTGATGATCACAGTATTGCCAAGTCCTCAGGTTCTAAAAAATCCTATGTCAAACCGTGAAGTGGGGTTATAATACATATGTACACACACGCATGTGTGTGTATATATATATATGTATGTGTATATATATTATATATTTGATTTGAGTTTGGCCCTTCAGCATTCATGGCTTTTGAGCTTTTCTCTACAGCTACATGGAGAATAGAAACTAAAGTAAAAATAAAAACAAATCCACAATAAAACTGGGCTTTTCACGTAATCACAGAATGCTTCCCGAAGCTGAAACGTGAAAAAACATATACCATGAAGGCTGGTAACATTATGACTGGACATTTGGCCATTAAATTGTTTTACTGCATCCAGCAGAGAAAAGGATGCTATCAGTTTTTCATAGTGATGAAATGCTTGTCAGGGTGCTGTTAAGCCACCCTTTCCTCTATGTATCTTTGATATTCCCTTGTTATAGACTGAGCATATTCACTGAAGCTGTAGGTAGTGCATGAGGTTTACCATAGAGGAGGACTTCCCTTGATTGCTGTGGGCTTTGGATCAGAGTCAAGAGTAGCTTTTGCCATGGTTGCCCATCTGTTTCCCTCGAGACTTGCCCTTCACATCTTTTGGAGATAGATGGACAAACAATGCAGATATCCTGGTGCATCCAGATCATGGCTACCTTCCTTGTGTTTTTTGTGCGTTCTTTGTCTGTACTCCCCAGCTTCTGCTGTGGTTGAGTATGTGGGGGATAAAGTGCACCTCCAGCTTGGTGCTCCAGAACCCATGTGCCCCCTAAGTCTCAACTTAAGATGCACTGGCTCAGCACAGGCCTTTGTCTGAGGACAGATTTCCCCCATGTCATTTGTTTCTACTTTGTGCTTTGCATTGCTCAAAACACACATTTGCTCTGCCCTGTGGGTACAGTCCATGGCAAAGCATCACTTGATCTTGAAATGCGGTTTCATTCATTTTGCCAGATTAAGACAAAGGTAAACCTTGTTATTCAGACACTGCAACGGGGATCATTTCCTGCTTGTCACATGTTTCCTGGGTAATGCTGGTTCTTAATGTCTTGTTCTCCCATATTGGCAGTTCACCATATACCATAGCATGAAGAGAATAATACTTTTTCCCTACCCCTTTGTGGTGGTTTAGCCCTGGCTGGATGCCAGGTGCCCACCAAAGCCGTTCTATCATTCCTCTTCTCAACTGGACAGGGGAGAGAAAATGTAACAAAAAAGCTCGTGGGTTGAGACAAGGACAGGGAGATCACTCAGCAATTACCGTCATGGGCAAAACAGACTCGACTTGGGGAAAATCAGTTTAATTTATTACCAGTCAAATCAGAGTAGGATAATGAGAAATAAAAATTAAATCCTAAAACACCTTCCCTCACCCCTCCCTTCTTCCTGGGCTCAACTTCACTCCCCATTTCTCTACTTCCTCCCCCTGAGCAGTGCAGGGGGACGGGGAATGGGGGTTGCAGTCAGTTCAAGGGAGGACTCCTCACACTCTTCCCCTGCTCCAGCACGGGGTCCCTCCCATGGGAGACAGGCCTCCACAAACTGCTCCAGCGTGGGTCCCTTCCACGGGGTGCAGTCCTTCAGGAGCAGACTGCTCCAGTGTGGGTCCCCTGCAGGGTCACAAGTCCTGCCAGCAAACCTGCTCCAGCGTGGGCTCCTCTCTCTCCATGGGTCCACAGGTCCTGCCAGGAGCCTGCTCCAGCGTGGGCTTCCCATGGGGTCACAGCCTCCTTTGGGCACATCCACCTGCTCCAGCATGGGGTCCTCCCCAGGCTGCAGGTGGATATCTGCTCCACTGTGGACCTCCATGGGCTGCAGGGGCACAGCCTGCCTCACCATGGTCTTCACCACGGGCTCCAGGGGAATCTCTGCTCAGGTGCCTGGAGCACCTCCTCCCCCTCCTTCTCCACTGACCTTGGTGTCTGCAGAGTCGTTCCTCTCACATATTCTCACTCCTCACTCCAGCTGCAGTTTTGTGTCCCGTTGGTTTTTTTCCCCTTCTTAAATATGTTATGCCAGAGGCACTACCACTGTTGCTGATGGGCTTGGCCTTGGTCAGGGGCTGGTCCGTCTTGGAGCCGGCTGGCATTGGCTCTATTGGACATAGGGGAAGCTTCTAGCAGCTTCTCACAGAAGCCACCCCTGTAGCCCCCCTGCTACCAAAATCTTGCCACGCAAACCCAATACACCCTTTTGCGTCTAACTTGCCTATTTACATATGGTGGCAATTGTTTTGGATTGCAAGTGCCCCAATGCGTTTTTCCTTGTACCTCTTGGGCCATTTGCTCTTTAGCTCTTCCCCCGCCCCTACAGCCCCAGCACTGAGGCTGACATGTCACCCAGCAAACCTTCCCTGCAGAGAGGGAAGGGGCCTCTTCACTGCACCTCCTGAGCAGAACTGGAGCGAGCATTTGCCATGCAAGCCTGTTTCTCAAATTCAGTGAGGTAAGGTGTTTGCATCCTATCGCACCTCTGCAAACCTTCTGTGTTGTCCTCTTTGTCCGCAGCTTTGTGTTGGCACAGGCAGAGGCCGAAAGTGCCTGTGAATGGTGCTCCACCATTCCCCCAGCTCCTCGGCACCTCTGAGGAGTTCACAGTCCACAGTGGCTGCAACACCAGCTGGATTTGGGGTTTGAGTGAGTTAAGAGACTTTTATGTGTGGATGGTAGCTTTTTTAAGGCACCTTTCAGTGCTTGAGAGCCTGCATGGACTCTAATAAATAAATGCTTTTATCTCAGGTGTCGGTTTTAGTGCAGTCATTCAATCCCGCATGCACAAATACATACCGATGGATTTTGTTGAGCTGTGTGGTTTAGAAAGCCAGTTCCTGGGTGACCGTTTGAAGGGACAACACTCCTGTATTATGAGGTTACACAGCACCTACCCCAGAGGAGCCCTAATCTGTGCTACAGACTCTGGAGTGCTACTTTAGTACAAAAAATAATAGTAATTTGTAAATGAAACAGGGATATTTCAAGATCAATTTTCTTCAGCAAACAGCAATTATTGAAATGGTTGCAGTTATCGCTGAGGACTGAGCGTATAAAATGCTTCAAGATACAGAATTGGATTCTATAAACATATAATTCTTTTATCAATAATTCTTATAAGCAGGCTTCTTTCTACACTCTCCCTTTTGCCAAAACTCTCCCCTCTATTATATACCGAGCTCATTTCCCTCTTGGATAACTGCGGATTTGTTGGTATACAAATTAATTTTGTTATTGACTAGAACAAACATTTGGAGGGTAAGAATGCCATTGCTATTCATACCTAAAGGTAATCAATACAGGTACAGAGGAATAAATATTTTCTAACTGAGTAAGCATCCTCTCTAGCCTTATTTCCTTTCTCTAAAACCCACAGGACTGTATCCTGGCTGCTGTACGTGTGAACAAAGCAGTGAGAGGCAATAGCATTTACATCTTGTTACCAAAGAAGGATCACGAGAGAGAGAAACTTCTCCTCTCATCTTGCCTCTGACCATGCTCCAGCTCAGCAGTTACTCACTCATAACCTATGCCTACCCTTGGATTGCAGTGGCAGTAATTATTTGTCCATCATCAATTTGTTACCCCCAAAACAGTGGAGAAGAAACAAATCCCTACTTGGAGTGGCCTGACATCTGCTTGGGAATGGCAGACAGCAGGCTGCAGCTACAGCATTTAAGAGAGAGGGTGTGAGGGGCCACGACGACGATGTGCTGTAATTTTACATCAGCCTGGGACCTGTCTGCAAAACGAGTGTTACTAGCACATAAAAAGCACAGGAAAGGGGAAAGAACAGCAAAAAGTGGTAGGGTTTGCCCTGTTCCCGGCCTATTCCACTGACCAGCTCCAGCGACTCCCAGCCGATCGCGGGTGCCATCTGTGGTGTTTCAGGCTCTTCTTGCTCAAAGGCACCCAGGAGATTTGCACTCGCTTGTAGCCAGATTCTGCCTTAATTTATGCCTGAAACCAGTCGGGGGCTGACAGAACGTCAGAGCTAAATTTTGCTTTGCTTCAACCGGCTGACCCTTCCACAGGATTTGCAAAGGAAATGCTGGAGCGAGAGGGAGGAGGCCGCTGGTGCCCACCAGCCTCAGGCAGCACCCTGAGCCATCGTGCTCCCCGCACCCCAGCGGCACCTCCTGCAGTGCCGAAGCGATTTTGGGGGGCCTGCGTGTGGGCCTTGTCCCCTCGGCTCTGTCGGACCCATCGGAGGGCCGATGCCAGGCGCGGCGGAAAGGCAGCGGCGGCCGCGGCCCTCCAGCTGCTCCAGCGAGCCCGGCTTCCCTTCCCAGAAGGGCTTCCTTCAGCGCATTTCCTTCGGCTAACAACCCACCCGAGCCCGCTGCCTCTGCCCCCCTTCCCCGCCGGGGCGTCGCGGCTGCAGCGCGGCGGCGGGACGGCAGATGGCGGCCGCGCCTCAGGCAGCGGGGCGGGGAGGCCGCCGCCGCGGCGGCGGGGCGGGCCGGCGAGGCCGGGCCTGATTTCCCGGGGGTTATCCCCGGCTCTGCCGCTACTCACAGCCCCCGGCATCTGGCGCTGGAAGAGAGCGGCTCGGCGGCGCTGCCGGCCCGCAGGAACCGCGCCGGAGCCCGCGCCCCGCCGCCCTTCCTCGCCCGACCCTTCGTCGCGGCGGGGCCGCGGCTGGGAGGCAGCGCGGTGTTCTTTGGGGCTGCCAGCCCAAGAGTTGCATGGCGCAGGGCTGGCGTTTTGGTGTTTTTTTTTGTTTATTTTTCCCCTTATTTCCCTTTCTTTCTCTTTCCCCCTTCCCTCTCCTACATATCTAGGGTAACGCCTGCTGCTCGGGTTTATATTTAGTTGGGGATGAACGAGGAAGAAAGTGCTGCGAGGGGCAAGATAACACCGGTGCCGGCCTCTGGTGAAAGCTGCGTTTCTTGGGTTGCCAGCACTGGCTGCCCATGGGGGGCTGCACCGTGGGGCTCCGTGGGGCAGCCGCCGCACCCCCGCTGCCCGCTGGTCCCCTTACGGTGCTCCCAGCCGCCGCCTTGGCCCCAGCCGCACGCTGTGCCACCATGGGCAAGCGGGAACTGGGGCCCGGGGTGCCTCGCTGAGGGTGTGGGGGCCTCAGGGCTTGCTGGCCCTGGGGTGAGGATGGGGACCAGGCATGTCGGGGTTTGCACGCTGCTCTGGCCGCTGACCTCCACGACCCAGGATTAGCGGCCTCAATTGATGGGCAGCGCTCAGTCAGGCCCCTTGTGTTGGTCAGGGGCAGGTGGGGAGATTTAACTGCGGGGAGGACAGGGGACTGCCTGTGGAACACACGAAAAAAAGAAAAAAGACCAAAAATAGGGCTTAGCAAGACAGCCTTAAATATTCAATGAAGACAAAACATAGTGGAAAAGATTCCCCTTTGTGTCATAGGGTACTGGTTATGGGCTGTATCTTGCAATTGTTACACACAGAGGTGGAAGCTTAGTCGTGTGGAAAGTCTCCGCTGGCTCCAGCGGCAGCCTCTGTAATCAGCCCCACAGGGTATGAGGAAGGCATAGCCCAATTCTGTGTGCCACCATCAAACCTTCAGTATCATCAATGTCTAAATCTTTCAAGTTCTCTTTGATTTGGCTGGCTCGATTTGCAGTGCCTGACCTGCCATCTATTCACATTATTTATGACTTCTTTCCCAGCAGGGATGTGCCCAGAACTTTACTAAGCAAAACAAACTGGAGTTGAATATTTAAGCTGAAGTGCAATCTGTAATGCAAAAAGAGAGGCCGTAGTAAGGTAGTAAGGTGTTATTTCTAATATGCCATAAAGTGCAGAAGAGTTCAGGTCAAGTAATCGATGAAATTGCAGGGTAAAAATTCCAACTACCTGGATGTTTGATACGGGGATATTTAATCATTAGACCTTGTATACTTACAGTGAGCCTCTATGCATAAGCGATGTCTTAGAAAGGCACTATGTGCTGGATACATAAGAGTCATTCTGGAGGTGAGTTAGGTTTTCTGATATCTCTGAATCTGACCTATTGTGGGAATAGGATCCATGCACACATCAGGTAATGAAACTTGCACAATATGATATGGGACAGGAGCGCCTTTAAATGGATCTGCCATTTGGTGGCTGCCTCACTACTCACAGCTTCTCTGAGTGCCAGTCCCCTCCTTTCTGAAATGAGGACAGTAAGATAGCTGTCCTTTTAAAAACATCATGCTGGTGAGCATTTTCACATGGTGTTTTCTCTTTGTTTTATAATTGTATTTTTAAAAACATCATGCTGGTGAGCATTTTCACATGGTGTTTTCTCTTTGTTTTATAATTGTATTTTTAAAAAGAAGTGGGCAGCAACTGAGATTTTGAGCCAAACACTTACATTCGACATAGGTGGAAAGCCAGTCCTATGTCTACCTTTCCTTCTTAAACTACCAATTCCATAACCTTGAATGCTTTTCAGAGACCTCTGTAGACTTAACTGAATAAAACCAAGGATAAGTAATTTTTTCTTAAGCAAATACATATGTCTATATTATTAAACATAAACATCTGAAGTTAAGCATCAAAATCCTTATTTGGCATCTGAATATCTGTACTCATCTTTTCTTAGGTGGTACCTTAGCTTTCTGAGGCAGAGGCCAGTCCTTTCTCCATGACAACTTCCAATTTCTCAGCAGCATACGCAGCGCAGGGTGCAAGGAAGGTAAAGGAGACCATCTTACCTGTGCTGGGGTTCCTTTGCTGCAGCAGAGCAATTTCTTTAAGCACTATCTCTCTTGAGCATTTTGAGGCATTGAACAAAGGTTCCCCAGCCCCACAGTTGGCTGCTGTGGTCCTGCTGAGGGAGTTCCACCAAGACAACGTTGAGACACATGCCAGAGAGCCGGGAGAGGGGAGGAAGAAACATGGTCTGTCTCTAGACACCTTTATTCTATCCTGTCTTCATTTCTCTGCTGCTGGGAAGCATAATTTCTGTGTAGGCTGTCTGTCTTCATCTGTGAGGGAGAGAGACAGCGGTAAGCCAGACACCAAGGCAGCAGAGCCATCACTGCTCGTTATTCCTTGAGAAGGATAGGACCTGTGGGAATAGCTATGCCGATGCCACTGAAGCAGTGCAGGCCAGGGATGATGCCATGGCCACTGCGGTGAGATCTCACTTAAAGCTGCAATTTTACCTTCTCTCCTTTCTCTGCCAGCCTGGGCAACTGCTCACCTTGCTTATGCCTCCAGTTGGCCCTCTTTATACCCCCAGTGATGCCAAAGGAACTCCTAAGTGAAAATTATTACAAATAAATGCGTGTAAATAGCTATTAAGGATTACAGAAAGTAATGCTGCTGATAATTAAATTGGCAACCCCATCTGCAGTGCAGCTGACCAGGGTTGGCTTCACTTTACTTCGGCAGCTGTATCCACACTGTCTTGAGGTGAAACTTAAGTTCCCCTTTGCCTGTCAGGCAGGCAGTGAGCCTGTAAGTGTAACTCTTTGAAGCCAGGCCTCTTTACATGGCTAAGCACGTCTAACGTGCTCCAGTGCCACCAGGCACACATGGGGAGCTGGGCCACAAACTATCTGTGGGGGCAGCGGAGCTCACTGTAACTAAAGCCCCTCCAGAAGCTGCTCTTTCAGAGAGGTCCAAATGAAACCAGAGAGGCTGTTTACACCATGCAAAATAAAGGTTTAAAAGCTCAGGCATCCTTTCTAATCTATAGCGAGGAGGGCTCTGATGCTCGTACCATGGGTATTGCTCTATTTCAGGAAGTCTGAATGTGGGGCAGTTGTCCCCGCTCCCAGTGGGGGATCACAAACAGGTGCCAGGGTTTTATGACCATCCGGGCCTTCTCAGGTTGCTAAACGGGTGGGGGAATCCCTTCCAGATCCTGCCCAGCTGAGAAGGGGATTCCAGGGGGTTCCTGCTGTGGAAAAGGCTGACAGCCCAGCTCTGCTCTAATTATAGCATCAGAAGGAGGCAATATTAGAGGTACAGATGATGGAGGGTATTTACTGCCCCCCTCCTTTCTCCAGGAAGCACTTTCTGTTCTTTGCCCCCAGTTTTAGCAGCTCAGGAGTACTGAAAGCTCAAGAGCTCCTGGTGCTTAAACCAAAAATGAAACAAAGAGTGAGAGAAGGTGGATTCAGTTTCTTGTATAACAATCTCCACCCTTCAAACTCCCGGATAAGCGTTTGCAGAATGAGACCCTTCAGTGAAACACACACTTTGAATTTCAAGCCCAAACTTCTCCCACCATATGCAAAGACTTTGTCATCACACTGAGCCTTGTCATCACATCTGCTTGATCAAAGCGTTCCTGAACAGAAAGTGGGGGTTGCGATTGCCAAGCAGAAAAAAAGTAGTAGCTGTATGCCTTATCCAAGCCTGTCGTTGCTCTTATGGCTGCACTCACAATAGGTGCCGCCTTTGCCTGCAGAGCCAGTATTTAACACCTTTGTTTACAAAAGCTCCAGATAACCTCCTCTGCAGGAGGTGCTACAGAAAAGCAAGAGTCTCTCCTAGCTTATTCAAACAGAGCCCCAGGGTTTCTGAAGAACGTAGAGGAAGCCTTGTCCAGGAATTAATATTCCCACCATTCCTTGCCTATTTGTCAAAACTTAATTTTGTTTAATGGGGTTTTTAAATCCGCACAGTCTTTTCCACATCCCTTCTCCTCCACCCTCCGGTAGTTCATTCCTGGACTATAAGCATTTGCACTGGCCAAACGTATCAGTGGATTTAAAAAAATGAAACAGGTACTTTACATGTAATTAATTTAGTGATTTGCTCAGCTGCTGATTCACGTGCATAACCTCAATTAACATTAATGGGAGTTATGTAGGCATGTCAAGGGCAGAATAGACCCCTAATAATCTAACACGGAATGTTATTATATTACTGCTGTAATTATATCCTGCACACACATCACTTCTACTTTGCTTCGTGAACTGCTCTTCACATGCGGTGGCTACTCATCTGTTATGCTGTATGCATTAATGCTGAGGTTACGCTAAGCATTATCCGTCCTTCTTCATTGTTCTGCTGCCTGCCCACAAAAGAGACACGGAGCTAAATAAGTAACCAGCCAGTTGGTGTTTTGCAAAGCTACAAGCTTTGTTTTTTGGAGGTGATATTGGAAGCCAGAAACAATCATAAAAACAACTAACCTCAGCAGAACAGCATGTCATCTCTCCTTCAGCATTTTATTTTTATTTATTTTTAATTGGAATCCCAGCAAGCATGGCTGAGACACCTTTAGCCTCATGGTCAAAGAAAGTCGGGCATACATGAATCATACCTCTCAAGGAGGTGTTGAAAGAATTCTGCTGTTCTGGAGGTTTTTTGGTCTTTGTTAAATGCTTCCTCTTTCAGGGGGGAGAAAAAGGAGGAGTGGTCCTATCCTGGTGCACCAGTTGGATATTACTGGAAACTGAAGAGATTGAGAAAAATGAACCTTATCTAACTGGTATAAATAGCGATATTCAGGTGATCTAGCTTAACACAGCTGGCTCAGTCTGTTCTGCATCTTGTTCTGTCCAGTGAAGTTGTTGTATATGGACAACCGCTTTCAAATTTCAGCTGTGGCATATATTCTGCCTCTGTGTTTGCACCACTGCTCTCTGAACTGTCACATACATTTCAGTACTTTTGTCTCAAGGCTCTCTCCTGGACTTCTGCAGAAGGTAAGGCCTAATACATTTCTGAGTATGTGGGTTACTGTTCAAACCTGCGTATTTGTAGCAGCATAGTATATCCCTGCAGCTAATCGTCAGCTCCCTGTGGCCATCTTGCCGTGACAATTGTGCCTAGTACCTTGGATATGATACTGCTGTGGAATCAGAGGTACACACAGTACGCCTGCACCTTTACAGGATCACACAGCTAAGCCAAGTAGTTCAGATTAGCTTGGCAATTAAGGGATAGTGAAAAGCAGTGAATCCTTAATGCTGACTGACAACAAGGCACTACTCGATGAAAAGGGAAAAAAGAAGCACTTGCAAAAACTTGAACATCGTGAAACAGCCAAAGCCCCCAAGTTAACACACTTTTTGTACGATTGCCATCGGGCAGGCAGCGTGTTCTGGGCTAAAGGTACTGGCTGATACCAGCAACCACCAATCTCTTATCAAGGAATTTGGTTTTACTACTTCTGTTTGTGTAGGCCCTAATGTTTGTTAAAGTGTTTGCCAAAACAGAGCTCTGTTTCCAAGGTAACAGCTACCTAACTTTATTACTAAAACTGCACTAATTCAAACAGGGATCTGAACAAACAGATTCATGTTAATTTCAAGCTCCATTAAAAACACAAGGAAAAAAAAAATCAATGTTCGCCAAATGGAAAAAGAAAAGAAATCAATAGAGAAATTTTATTTTCAGCCCTTTAAGTGGGGTTTTGTAAACAATAGAGGTTAAAAAAGTAAAACTACGTGAGAGCAGTACACAGCATCCTTGTAAGCTGTACTGTGAACAGGAGAACAAAAAGATTCAATGATAATGTAGGAATAATTATTAGGGCTGTAAAACCTTGAGAAATAGAGGCACAGAAGTGGAATGACCTGTCTCGAGCCATGTGCAGTCAGGTCTCCTAACATCTTGTCCAGTGCCCCTGGGCTGTGACTCAAGAGCGATGACCAAAAGCCTCAGAGAAGAGCAAAGGTGTGATTGTATCATGTCCTATATTACTCTAACTAGCGTGGGCGACAGCAGCTGTGCCTCTGTTACTGCCGGGGCTCTAACACTTGCTAGCAACCAACACACAAACACTCCAGGGATCCTGGTTATGTGGTTTGATTCCTAGCATATGCCAAAGCCCCCGCTGCCCCCGTTTTCCCCGCCATCGTTACCCTTGCCGGCAGAAAGGCAGGTACGCTGGCACATGCTACGGGCACAGTTGCACTCTGCTGTGTGGGCACAGCCAGCGGCATGCTGGCACGGTGACAGCTGGGACTATCGGGTGACATGTGCCGCTCAAGGGGGCTTTTGGGGATGGGGTATTGTTTGCGGTCGAAACACTGGCTAAGCACTTGGGAGATCTGCATCCTTCTCCTCCCTGCTCTGACCCTCTGTGCTATGCCCCCACTTGTAAAATTGGAGTCAGAGATCTCAGTTTCCTGATGTCATTTTGAAGCTAAATCCATTATTATGGGCAGCTACGTGGAAGGCAGCAAGGCTTGGAGGATGCCGAGTGAGCTGTTTTGAAATCAAGCCTTTGCATGGTAACTCAGCCATTGGCTCTTCATGCTTTACATGACATTTATCTGACACCAGAAGCCCCCATTCCTTTCCTTTCAAATGAAGGCTGTCTTGGCAGGTCCATGAGTTTTGAAGCTGTTAGAAAAAGATTTTCGCAAGGAGTAACAATCACTTTTCCCCTTCACTGGGCCATATCTTTTCCAGTTTGCCACTGTTAATAAATATTCTCGTTTCCAAAATGTAGATGGAGAGAAGTATAGAGAGATAATTTTTCTGAATTCTCCACACTAGCGTGTTCCCTAGACAAAATACTGTTTTGTTGTTTAAAAGACTGAAAATAAGTGACCCTAACCTTGAAGTGCCTTAAGTGCAGGTAGTGAGAGTTCCTGACAAAAGTCAGCTGTTCAAGATCCAAATTATTTCATTATTTGCAAGGACAGGATGTTTCATTCATTTCTCTAAAACATTAACTACTGACTGCTGTCAGTCTCCTTGACAAGTGAAATTTTAGATAGGTGTGTGATAGTAGACTCTACCTTCCTGACTAGAAAACAGTGAAGGTAACATCACATGCTTGCCCCTTGGGCAGAGGTCTACCGTGTGAATAACACGTGATCTAACTCAATAGGGCTCTCCAAAAAAGGGAGGTACGGCACAGAGTATGTAACCAGTGCTTATACCCCAAGTGTCTGGTTTTCAGTCTTTACCTTCTTGGTACCCGTAAAAAAAAAATCTGAGAATGAGAAGATGAAAGGCAAAATTTGTTTGGCGTACACTGATAAGGCCTATCTGGTAAAGAAACAGTGCAAATGGGACAAAACCAGTCTATGGCACAATGCAGTAGTTTATTTGCAGTTATCCTCCTAAGGATAACTAATGATTGGAACACCTTTCAGAACACAGTAAAAGACATGGCGAAGTAAAACCTGAGTGCAGCAGTCCTTTGAAAGAAGGGACTGATGACAACCCAAGTCTCTGGCAACATTTGGGATGATTTTTGTCAGGACAGCTGGTTTTTCCTCTCATTAGTCTTTTGGAGAGGCACCCTCTATTAAGACAGCACATGATACCCCTTTTCCTCCTCTCCTCTCCCCCTTCTCTAGCCACCTCACTAGTATTACATTGTTTGCCCCGTATTCTAAATGGTATTTACGTTAAATCTTCTTTGATTCAGTTACTTCACCTTGGCATCCCATCAGCTGGCAAACACAAGTAATGAAGTGAAGGGAACATAGTTAAGTTGATATCTTAAATGCACACAAATCCCACATGCTGTGGCAACAACAAAATGCATAACAAACACACTGCATGAAAATCCTCTTAAGTTCTTTTTTTCAATTCCAGCCTTGCATACAACAGGAGGAACATCTTAAAAAATCATCCCGTAATATTCCTGAACTAACAGCATTGGCATGAGGCACAGGATGGTCGTCTTATGCTTCTCTGCATATCTCAGACAATCACAGCTGCTGCTAGTAAATTAATGGTGGCAAGGGGGTTGGGAGAGGGAGAATGAGGAGAAAAAAAGGAAGTGGAAAGCCTTGTAGGTGGCCTTGTCTCCGCCAAAACCAAATATTTTCATTGGAGCTTTTTCCATTCAACAATTGGCAGCTTTATCCAGAGGCCTTAAACAGACAGAGAAATTCTTACTGTTGTAAAAGTGACTGCTAATGGGATGCAGCACTATCTGCTAATGTACGTGGATGAATATCTATTTAATAACAGAATTGTTTTCTCCAAAGATGCCTTTCTTCTTTCTTTTCTTTTAAATTCTTGCCTGCTGGGTCTGCCTGCTTCCCTTTGCCCTAAATATTAAACCTTGCTACTTTCTTTTTGCAAGATTTATGCTAGAAATGTTGGCTGGTATTTCATTGTCAGTCAGGGTGTGATTCTGCTGTGACATTTCCAGCTAGATTTTTATGGCAGCTGCAGTTAAACTAACATCAAGCATAAAAACAAGCATTTTTTTTTTCCCCAGCAGAGTTCATTTACATCAGTGAACCAGACTAAAAGGTGCACTACCCAAAGCACTTTTGGCTGGTATTACTTACATCTGCCCTAGAGGGCTTTGCTAGGATGGATGTAGCTGGGCTGCCAGTAGCTCAAATGGTATGTATGTGTGCATGGAGGGTAGTTGAAGTGCAGAGTGAATAGTGAAAGAAAAAAAAGAGTTCTAACAAGCAATCTGTTGTTCTGGTGCTTGGGTAAAAAAAACCCCAAAGTGTTGAAATTTGGAGAAAAATTAGCAGGGCTTCCTGACACGCTGAAGACCAGCTGACTCACACTATCCGGTGGATTCAGTGGAGGTGGCTGGAGAGGTTGTTGACTTCTTCCTGCCTACCTCACCTCAGCTAGAGCTTATTGCTGTCAGAAGCAGGCCATGATAGAACAACTGACCTGGTTGTTCCTCAGCTGAGCCAGGTAACAACCTACCATATTAATTTGATTCAAAGCAATTGTTCCCAACAAAGGCTTTATTCATAACAGTCCTGTAAAAGAACTGATTTTCATTGTCAAAGCTTCCAGCCTGTTCTGGACTTTTCCAGTCAGATTGGAAGGGTGCATAGAGTGTGCAGGAAGAGTACTATTAAGCTAGAAAGTGATTTGATAGCCACAGTCAGTACTTTAATCAGCAAGGAAAGGTATACTTGGGGCTGAAGTCCTTAGTGCTAATAATCCATGGCCAATAGCTCTTTTCTTCACCTACCTCTTGCCTTAATGAAGACAGAGCCCACAAAATCAGTGGTGAAGGGACATAGGAGAAAAGGAGGAAAAAGCCATAAGGAGATGCCCCACAGATGTCCCTGGTGGGAGGGAGGGATCCTGGTGAAGTAGGGGGGAACAGTCAGAATGGAGGCATGCAGAGCCCCAGCATGCAGGAGACTAGGAAGACTCTGAGCAAGGAGGGCATGGGAACCTGCAATCAGTGGGCTCCCTTAATTATGAACCTGTGATCTCAGCCTGTAGAGTGGAAGCCCCTCGTTTACTCACTTCTTAAACTTCCATTTCCCCCTTCTCAGAAGGGGTCAGAACTGGTGCTAGCAGTTCAGGACTGTCCAGCTGTAATGCCTTTTCCACTGGAAACTTTTCCCCGTTTCCTGGGAATGTCCTCTGTCTCCCTTTTCCCTCTCTGGCACATAGTCTTTGCATTGTTAAATATTGATGTATTCTCATTCCGCAAGGTTCTCTGCCACTTGAATTTCTTTGGCCTTATATGTTGTTTTCTCTTCAGTGCTTGCTTTCAACCTCTCCGGACCCAGGGGAGAGAGGGGGTGGGGGGGATACTGATGTAAATTAACCACCTAGCGTAAATCAGAATAACTCCACTGACTACAGTGAAGCTGCACTGAATTACTGTAGCCGAGAACCTGCTTTGTCGTGTCTCCCTCTTCTGTGTGTTTTATATTGCCTGTTGTGAAAAAAAAAAAAAACAACCCAACCCAGAAAAACACTCTGCCAAAACTCCAGTTCTTTCTGTTTTGCTCTCCTAAGAGGTGCAGCTGTATGCTAATAGTCTACTTCTCTAGCGGGAAATAGAAAGGGCTATAGCATGCTTTGATAAGCCAGGAAGCAGACTCTGACGCTAGTGTGCAAGGAGAGAAACATACGGAGCTTTTTTCCCCCTCTTCTCTCCCTTGCATCAATTTCACAGTCTTTTAGTTCTGTTGACCTCCATGGAGTCCCTCCTAATTTACAGTGCTATAAACAAAATTGGAATGATGCCCTCTGAAATGTGCAGAATTGTTTTCAGCTTACGCTGAAGAACACGGCGTATTCCAGGGATTTGCAAAGGCATCTCTCTGCTTGGTGAGTTTCTTGCATTATACACCTTCTCCCGTGCTTCTGCTGCTCTTACTGGCGTGTTTTATTTGGATGCATAAAAGAGATGCAAACAACAATGCAACCATGTGGCCTGCTGCTTTGGAAGAATCTGAGGGACTCTGTTTCTGCCATATTTTCTTCTAAAAAAACAGTTGGAAGTTGCATAGTCATGGCTGGAGCAAGAGTCATGCCCTCAACTATGCTGATACGCTGAGGGTGGGTTTGGAGTTACCATTCTGCTGATTAATTTCATGCCATGGGTGGACTGGAAGCACTTTACTTTGCCCTGTGCCTCCGTACATGTCCAAGGTGTGCCATTAATCAGCCCGACTATATGGGCTGTTCCATCTTATTGCTTAATTAAGACTCGTCAGTGATTTACTTGAGATTAATACCTATTTAGATGGAGTTGAAGTTTCATCTATTTGGGGGATGAGTTATTGAACTGCATTATGTGAAGTAAATCAATAAAATATTACTGGAAATGAGAATGACTCTCCCTTGCACTTCAGTCCTTTCACCAAGCTCACGGACAAAACTCGCTTAAGGGAGGCATTCACGTTTACAGTCAGCTTCCCATCTTCCAGCTAGATGTGATGTCTATTAATATCTCTGATCACCTTGCTCTCATTACCTGAATTGTATTGTAAAGTCGAGACCTGAGGGAGTGCTGCTAAGAATAAGAGGTGCTTTTAATCAGTTACAGGGTAGTGGCCCTGTTACAATATGACACAGAGCCCAGTCTTGCCAGGGGTTACTACCAAACCAACACCCTCAAACAGGTCTCAAGTTGCTATTAAAGGAGTGCTTTGTATCACCCACCATATATATGCATTATTGATGAGGAACAGAAGAGAGGACATCTGTAGGTGATGTCCAGAATACGTAGCATAATTGCAGGGTTTTGTTAAGCTAATGCAACTTGTTTACCAAATGCAAACAGCTTCCACATAATATCATGTCTTAACTCTGTTCCAGTGCTGAGGAAGATTTTTCCCGGCCACATTGCCTGCCTGTGGTGACTTCCCTTGAATTGGACTCTCTGAGCAGGACACCTCTCTCACCAGAGGCACCCTGCCAGGAAAGTTCCAGGTAGTTTTGAAAAACAGAGCTAGCTGTTCTGCCTTTTCTTCCATACTTTCTTTTCCTCTCTTAAGCTTGACCTTCTGGGACAGATCTGACATATGCCCTCTCGCTACAAAGACGTATAGTTTTACCTTGGCAGATGGCTGGTTACTTTCCGCTCCCAGTTTTCCTGCTTTTCATGCAGCCCCTATCCCAAATGAGAACTGGGGAAGCTTTGTCCTTTTCTCCATCTCTGTGAAAAAATGTTTACTTCTGATACCATTTGATTAACAACCTGCCACAGAAGAGGGCTTCCAAGAAACTGGAAATTTATTTTCTTTGTAATAATTGTTCCTATCTTTGTAATAATCTTTTCTAACACGTGACGAGAAGCTGCAGAGACGTGAAAGAATCTGACATTCACTGACTCAAGTGGCTGCTGTAGCAAGTGCTAGGAGAGGGGGAAATGCTAATGTTGAGTGAGGGATGGACTTCAGTTCAGAGGTGTTCCCTGAGATGGCAGAGTTCATCTCTGCCCTGGAGCTTCTGTTGGTTTGAAAAAAAGCCATCCCCTTCTAAAGTTTTGGCGAAAGAAGAGGGCTTTTCTCTTACTTGTGTACAATTCAGAAGAGTCTTTTGCCTAGACACTAAAGCAAGGACAACCTTCACCTCTTACCAGCTTCTCACCCTGTCCCTCTTTCTGTTTATTGCTTCTTTTAGCTTCACTGCTGTCGTCACTGAAAAGCCTCCTGAATGCTTGTACCGTAGGAAACAGTTCACACAGCTAAGAAATTAGATGCTCTCTCAGCAGCAGGTGCTGTTTAAAGCAGGGGTTAATGTGCTCTTCTGGCCTCAGATGAACCCAGTTTCAGAGCACCCCCCATGCCCCAGCTGTCCTTTTCCACCCTGCTAAACATTATCCCCACTTCGTATCTCCCAGCATAACTGCAGGTTGGAGGTGCTCCCTAACCCAATTCTGTCACAGTAATCTGGGTCAGCCTCAACACTTCCAGTACTACGTTTATTTTTGTAGCTCTCATCACTTCAACAGTTGGGTTAGAGAGCCCTTTCATGTGCAATTATGCTGACAAAAATGAGGGGGAAGTGATCTCCAGAGGGGGCTGAGCAGAGCAGCACAGGGCGCCAGCGGCCAGGACAGCAGGCTGACCATTCCATGAAGAACACAATAAACAACCTGGGGAGGGACAGCCCACATCAGTTTTTTGGCATCTTAAGACTTTTGTCCTTTCCTGGTAACAAGAGTAGGTGGGATGTTTACAGATTTAGAATTTCATTCCCAAGTTCATGATGTGCTTGCATGTTAACAACGGATAGGTTCCTTAGCTAAACCCTTTCCACCTTAGCACAGCCCTTCTTCTCTAGCTGAAGTTACTGATCTGGGACCCAGCCTTGCAATGAGCCCTGTAGGTTGCAGGTATCAAGCTACAAAAGATTTCCTGAAGAAAGGGGCCTTATGGTTTCTCAGGTATGCCTTCAAGTTGGCTGAAAACATGCATGGGCATCAAAACAGTGCAAAAGCTGATGAGCTCACCCTCCATGGAAACAGCACAGTGGCAGATGGATTTGCTGAAGAATGTAATCATTGGCAAATGCTAGGATTTTTTATTTAATATCAAACAGGAGAAAGCTACAAAGTTTGGCGCTGAACTTCCCTGAAGTTTAGTAGAGGAGCAGGGACGAAGTCTTCATATCATGGGTTTTGTCTCCTCTTTTGTTAGTTAGCTGTTGGCAAAAGGCACCAGTGAAAGAAAGGAAAGAAATCATCTGGACATTTTGTTTTATTATTAGCTAAGTTTGATATTTTGCTAGCTGCTCTTCTTCTAACTCTTCCCGCCTCTATTTCCATCCTTCATTTCACTGAGATTATTCTATATGCTAGAGCTGTTTCTCTACAAAAGCCAACTACAAAATCTTTAGACATTTGCCCCTGGAAAAGAAGTACACTGTAAATAATAAACAGGAGTAAGAGCCTCATGAGGATCTGAGTCCAAGCAGATGTCACTAACTTGGAACTGAATATAATACCTCTAATACCTCTGAAAACAAACCAGCCCTGCCAGTCCCAGCCCCTGTCACCTCTTCAGTAATATCTGATCATTGGAGCAGGCTTGGCAATTCAACGAAAGCTGTCCTTTGCCCCATGAGAAACCGGCATACAGGAGAGCATATGCTGGTAACTCAGTGTCAAACTGTTATGACACCGGAGTCGCTAAACATTTTACACACAGTTGGAAGCAGCTTTTACATGACTTCCACCTCCTCAGGCTTTTCGACCTCTCTCTTCAGCCTCTCCCTTTATTAAACATAATGAAAATGTCAAGACTGTTCTTAGACCCACTCGCCTGGGCATGTTCACCTCCTGAGTGAAAATGGGTTTGTGGCTGTGGGTGCAATATACATTTACTGAACTATCTCTGTAGATACCGGTGGTAGCTTTTTCAATTCAGCCTTAACTAACTCCATGTAGTGGTGGAAATGAAGCAGCCAGTGCAAATAAATAGATGTTTTGTGCCTGTGGTTTAGATCACTTAAGCTGTCTTTTACAGCTCATGTGGAGAGTTAGGAACTGACTGCGGCAGAAAGTCTTACCAGCTGCTCGCACCGCAGTACACGGCCGATTCCAGACTAAGCATATCCACAGAGTAGTGCCCGAGTAGTTATATGAATGCAGATTCACACTTCAGTTTATAGCAGTGTAGTTTTGCTGTAGAGCCAAGCTTTTAAATATTAAAGTGAATTAATTCCCAGATTTATATCTGTATTTAATAGGCACACATGCATGTATTTATACCCTATGAGGTGATCATATACCCATGTGGTAAGCTGCCAAAGCAGGTGCTAAATTGTACTTAATCCAGCTTTCACCTTTGATCACCTCAGTCTTTGGCCTTGGTTGCTTAAGAAGACTTCTCCCTGAGAACAACGTCTTGGTTGTGAATTCCCCTGGGATTACGTAGCTGGAAATCTCCAATTAGAACAAATTTATCTATTTGTAAATGAGAACGTATATCTGAGATTTCATACCTCAGCCAATTTACTTTAAGCTTCTCCACATTGACCAACAGCAAAAATTTCCTTTTCAAATGCAAAATCCTGCTTCCACTCAAAAATCAACCAACCAATCAATCAAATAGTCTGCCGGCTGGTTTTGCTATTTGTATGATATTCAGTCCCTCAAACAGTGGCAGTTGTAAGAAACAAATATCAATATATATCATTATGAGTGCTTGAAAGGAAGGCTTTCTGTTACCGGATGGCTGAGAAATCCTCCTTTCCAGAGGAATACAACAAGTGTTTCCAACCGTGGCAGGTTGGAAATACAACATTTTAAAATCGTGACACTGACTGACAGGACTGCTGTTTTAGGGAGTTGCTTAGACATTTTAAAATGCACCATTTATATTTATTTTCCCTCCTAGGTCTCTGCTAAGGCAAATTAGCAGTATAGGTAGAGAGATTAAGAAAGCAGACTTTATTAAAGTCTCAGAGTTAGGGTTTCTGTCTGTAAATCCTTTGGCATAAATAAGAGGCAGTGGTGTGGCACACTAAAAATCGCAAGTGTCAGTCATGCCAGGGTGACTAATATAACTCACTTGTGGCCTCATTAATCATGAGTGGAGCAGGCATCACAAATTCATGTCAATAAGAGCTTTATGCCACCCCAGCAAATAAGGAATCCTCTATAGATATCCTCAGGTAGAGTGAGAAACCCTGGTCCTTCACTGGTGTAAACCACCTGAGCTCTGCCAAAGACTGATGAGCAATGCCCATTTTTCTTAGCTGAGCATCTGACCCACATTTGCTATTCATTATTACCATGTTATTTTTTGGGAGTCAGCAGAGTTGTTCTTGCGGCTCTGAAAAAAGTGTTTGCCTTGTAATCTCACCAGGCTGGGGATGTCTTCAAATACTCTTTGGGAACTTTATAAAAAATGCAGCCTCTGCCCCAGTGATAGAAAATAAATTGAAGATTTTTTTTTTCCCCCACAGGTGAAACTGATACCATCTTTGGACACTGGTGATCCCGGAGTAAGGGGCTCACAAAAAGTAATCCTAACAAGCACATTTGGTTAGATTGCGAAAAGGTGGTAATTAAAAAAGAAAATTAGGTAAATAGACTTCTAGACTTCTTTAAAAGGTCTTTGCTTCCCCTTCTTCCAAGTTATGCGTGTGGAAGATTTTGCCGCCCTCTCCCTGTCTCTGCACCTCTATAGCAATATTCATTTGGGATGAGGAAGAAGCGTTGCTGTCAAACTGCTCACTCTAACTTCATTTCCCAGCATGTGGAGTTTTCCTTCGTGAGAGCAACATCAAGATTGCTGCTGATATTATGGTGTGCTTTGCTCCGCTGGCTGAGAAATGGGCTGTGTGCACTTTCACGGCCAGTTGAAAGCAGCGTAAGGGTGGCTGTCCTCTCTGCCCAAGGAGAGGACTGATCTGGTTGAAAAGTCATCACTGTTATTTTGGTAGTAGTATCCAGGTGGATTACCTCCTCGCTCCAGGTGACCTTGCGGCCACATGTGCTAGCAGAAGGGAGACAACACAGACACTGGGCTAAGGGCAGGACCCTCCACCTCTTTTGGTGGTTGTCTGCATGTAGGTCAGCTTAGTCTAAGAGCCAACACACTGTGAGGAGAAAGCAGTCATAAAGATTCGACAAAATTTGGTCAATGCTTTGGCTGAAGGCTGAAGAACCTGACAGCACCGTACTTCTTAGACCTCCGAAAGTCCTGCTGGCATGGCAGCAGGTTGGACTGTCCTACATTTGGGCAAAAAAAAACCCAACCCACAAGCAGAGGAAAGGCTCTTTCATGTCTCACTACCCTGCAGCAAAAATGGGCAAGAAAATCCGTTTCTCTCCCGCATCTTGTGCAAGTATCTCTATATATTTGCTTCAAAATTCAGATTTTCATCAAAAAGCTCATCACAGGGTGGTTCTGGTCAGGAATCCTCCTGCCTGCTGCCCAAGACCTCCATGTTGTGCTTGGAAAGCAGTCTGCCTTTCCAACTCATCTGTGCTCAGCCTGCTCCCTGGCCCCAGACGGTGAGCCGCAGTTCAGGTCTGCCGGGCTGGAGCCAGGCGGGATGCCTGTGGGGTCACGTCAGTCTCCTGGGGTTGCGTCTGACACTCTTGCCGCAGCAGCAGCAGCTGCAGTGTTGCATCTGGATGAAACATGAGTTTCGGATTTCGTGGAGTGTTCTCGGGCCCAAGATAAAACAGCACGGCTGAATTTCCTTTCAACGCAAGCCGCTGTGCAGGGTGACAAAAGTGCAGCTGACGGGCCACATGCAGATCCTGAGCACGTCTGGTGCCACTCCATGTGGTGCTTGGTGAAAACCCCCAGTGAGGTTGAAGCGTGGCAGCCAGATGTGCCCTTACGTCCTCCCCTCTGCTCTGCACTGCACCAAGGGGCAAGAGGGAGAGCCGAAAGCAGCAAGCACCCCGATTCTCCTCCCCACTGGAAGAAAGAGGCTTCCTAAAGGTAGCAAACCGGTATTGCAATATTCCTTCTAAATCCCAGCATGCTTAAGATGCTCTCGGGATGGTTGAGTATCCGGTTGATCATATTTGAATGCCTGTGGTTGGAAAGGTCAGGTGTTTTCAGCTGATGTTCATAGGCTGATCATATGGATGAGTGGAGACTGAGCAAAGAAAGACCTGGACCAAAAGAGTTTTCTAGGTGTTTAGTGAGGAGGTAAAAGTCGTTCCCTCTTCCTAGGGCAGAGGAGCTCATGGATGCGATTACCAGTGGTGGGTGCATGGCAGTGTGTAAGCCCAGTTTGGGCAGGCTGACATGCTGCAATATGGAAGAGGATCAGCCTGCTAGCAAGCCTGCAGGTTGCATCCCAGGATGTGCAATCAACCAGCAAGCTGCCTGGTGGAGCAGTCACCCATGCACCTACATGACATGAAAGAGGTATCGCTTCTGCTTTGTGTGTGCATGCTTCCATCTGAAAGTAGAAGCCAAGAGAAAAAGAATAGAAAGAAAAAAGGTAAACCAGAAAGTGTTATGAGGTTTCTGGTTAGTGTGGCCCTGTGCTGAATTTAAAACCATGGGGAAATACTCATTATTAGTGGGTAGTAATAGTTATATCATGCATTAGCTGGGAAAAGAGGAAAAAATGTAGTAGTCTTGAACACCATCGAAACAGACTGACATCCCTACTGGTGTTGTCTGTGGGTCCTGCATCCCTCAGACACTGTTGGTCCACAGAAGGTGCAATGATTCCCATGGAGCTGTATTAAGTCCTTTGGAGCCAGGCCAATTCACACCAAGTTTTTCATACCACTCATGTAACTTGCAGATCTAAGGCTTCATTTCTAATGAACCCACCTCATGAAAGGCAGTGTATCAACGGTGGTGGTCGTTCTTTCAGCTCCGATGGCGAAGACTGCTTTGCTACCGGGGAAATTCATGGGGAGTTGCTCACGCTCACTTGTACACCCTGGACTGACCTAGGGCAGACCCACTTCAACATCGCTGAAGCTACAGCAGATGCTCCTTGCTCTGGAGTTCATTCATGCTTTGCAAAAAAGCCATGTCCAGGCTCTTGATAATAGACTTTTGGTGCAATGATTGCGATTCCACAGTATAACTCCATCTTGGTGGTTGATGTTGTTCTTCCCCATGCCTCATAGGTGGGGAGAGATGGGGAGAAAGAGGAGAAACACATGACAGGCTCCTCTATTTCGGGCCATACCATGAATTAACATTGAGGCAGGTTCCTAGTGATGGACCGCCAGCTGTCGGGGGCTGAGTTAAATGACTGCCCCTCCAAAATGACATCAGCCCTCTGCCCCAACAGTGCGCTGAACATCCTCTATTAAAGTCAGTGTGTGGTCACAAGCACTCCCAAGGTTGAGTGCTGAGATGGTGGTAATTGGCAGATCTCATCAGGCTGGTCAAAAGGGAGTTTTTCTTTACAGCAATTACCACCTGGGGGGTGGGGAAGGGAAAAAAAAACCCCAAACTTGGAGGCAGGGAATTAGAGTAAGCGCTGATAGTTGGGAGATGCTGCCAGATCAATGGCTGTATCGTGGCAGGGAAAGCAGCGACAGCCCTCTCGGAGCCGTCAGTCACTGTTGTTTTGGGTAAATGCCAGCAAACTGAGCGAGAGGAGAGATGGGGGGAGGGAGGCACCAGCCTGCTGGGCCACTTTTAATTACTTCAGGTCACATCAGACAGAGAACTGCCCACCGTGACAGATCAGTCCCGCTCAGAGGGCTTGCACGCAACCCGGGGTAGCAATCAGGACTTATGTTCATGCAGCCCCTTTTATCCAGAAAAAAAAAACCCGCAACTCAAAGTGCCGCCACAGCCAAGCGACAGGCAGAAGCATATTGTGCACATCTACACATCCCCGTGCCACGCGGGGCTCCCCTGGGCTGGAGCGGCGAGGGGCATCTGTCTAACAGCGCGCGCAGTGGCACTACACAACTTTCCGGGCAAGAGGGAGGGTAGGGGAGGCTCGGTGGTGCAATGGCTTCCCTGGACGGGAGCCAGAGCATTAGCACTTCTGAGGTAGGGCTCATGTGTCTCCACACGGCTCGAGTTGTTTGCCACAGCCTCCGGAAGGGGATCACGCCATTGCCTTGCTACTTTTCTCTTTAGCTATCACCCTCTTCGAAGTCTTGAGTGGGGCTTGTGGCAGCAAGATCCTCTCCCACAAGTGCTCTTGAAAGCTTAATTTACATGGGTTTTTGGCACCAGCAGCAAGGTGGTGTCACAGGAATGGTTTGTACTTCGCTGCCACCACAAATTCCTTAGAAGTTCTGTAAAAACAAAAAAGGAAAGAAATATCACCACCGTATAAACATTTTTATGGCTGAATTCATCACTGCCATATATGAAGCTCATATATGAGCCTTGCTTTCTTCACACGCAGCAATCTCCTGTTAACGTCACTGGGAGCTGCATTTGCATTCGGGTTGCAGGGTCAGGTGGTTAATTATGCAAACTCACCTGGTCCTCCTGAGCTCAGCACAAATTCAGATGGACATGCCTTGATGCAGATATGTCCTGCATTGCCCTGCTATAGATTTCAAAATACTAGTTTCCCTGGTGGAAACAGCATTTGGTGTTTCTAGAAGACTCTGATGGGGTGTGGCTCCTCTTACTTTCTTCTCAGTGATGATCCTGTGTAAGGGCTTCTGTCCCTGCCTCTGTGCTTTTCCTTCAGCAGAGGTGATCCAACTGCTTGTGGTGCTGGGCTTTTGACTGTTATCAGTGAGCTGATCCAGGTTTAAATAATAAATCAGGCAGGATTGGTTTTACAGTGCAAACAATTTTACCCAGAGATGATGCAGGGATGCAAAAAAGCGGAGAGAAGAGGGGTAAAAATGATTTAAACTGAAATTTGCCACCATGGTGTTAAATTGGACACCCTGGGAGTGTTAAATTGCAGTGGGAGTCAAAATTAAACTGCTCATCAGCCAAACCAATGCAGACTAGGAGAATTAGGCGTTGTTTCTGTTTCAAATCAAATGCGTGTATAGTCCAGGGGTGCCAGTGTAGCTTATATAAAGGAGTAGCCTTCATTATAAATCTGAGAGGCCACTTTAATGAGCTGGTTTAATCTGACGTAGTGCAACCAATTGTGGTGAATTTGGCACAGGCACTGCCGCGCTGCTGGGGGGACCAGATCTGGCAGCGTGCTGTACCCCCCTGCGGCACCCGCACGACCCTGGGTGCCAGTGTCTTGTGTGGGTGCATGCCCCACAGTTGCTGCAAGGGTGCCTGGATGGGGGTGGTTCTCACTTGCCCCATTTGTCTTGGTGTTTTTCTCTGCTCCCTCCATTCTCCACATTTTCTCCAGCTGGCTGGCTCCAGCTAACAGCTTTGGATAGAAGGGTTTCAGAGGTAGGCAGCTTATTCTGAAACATAGCAGCTCTAAATTACTACAAACAAGATACTCTTTTACCTGAGTCGTGGGTTTTTCCTGCTATGATATTCATAACAGCGTCTTCTTGTGCTACTCTATCATTTAGGGGGACAGCCTTTCTGCTATAAACATACTGCTTCCCCCTTCCCCCAAACACCTTTTAACTCCAACAAGGTTAAAGCAGGGCATTCATATTCTTAGTCTGTCAGGCTGGTGCAAACAGAGCGATAGAAAAAGAAGAAATTTTAGTGCCAGCCACCCTAGACTTTCTGTGTAACTTCAGGAAGGTTATTGTATTGGTAGAGCTGATCAAATACTAAATAATACTTTCTCCTAAGGGTTGTTTTCAAATATTCATTGCTGTTCCAAATGATGACTTTACTCAACAACAACTCATACTTTGTTTACTTACTTGTTTGCTATTTGAACATCTACCTAAAGGGACTTTTCTTGCACAAATACTAGGGGAAGGGCTGTTCTTTGTACAAAGGGCCCTGTTCACCTGCAAGCAAAAGTATTTGAGGGGAGGCAAGACACACATGATCCTCATTGTTTGCCATCTGCTCTTCTTCATCTGTTATTGCTATTACTGCTATTGCTATGGAGTCAGAAGGTTTCGGGTAGGGTATGATCACTGCATGTGTGACCTGGGTCAGAGCCGATTTGACCTGCCGAGTTAGGTGATGCTCTGAATTGGGATCTATAAGGCATTATACAACCATATGGGAAGAAGGGTCTGCTGTGAAGATCTCGCAGGTGAGAACTCACCTGCTTTTACAGGTTCCAGCATCAGACCAGGGAAGACACTTGATATCATTTGGTGGGAAGAATACTCAGTAGGGGAAGAAGACCGTGTACAAGCAATCACAGATACAAAGGTTAAAATCAAATTGATAAGTCAAATTGATAAGTCACAATCATGAAAAAAAATCCCTTATAAATCAGCGATTAGTGTCAGTAGCGCTGGGGGCAAAAGAGGCTTGGAGGAGCGGGGGAGATGGTTTATTGAGGGAGAAGGTTGGTGGATGGGAGAACACCCAGAAGGTGATTGGAAACTTCCTAGTGGGATACAAATATTTTTCACCTGTGGGCTGAAGATTCGCATAAGTACTGAAATCTGCAGGGTGGTCATTGGTTGTTGTTCCAGTTTCTGGTGGTAAATTTATGCCACCAAAAACCCCAAAACAATTGTCCTCCTTCTTTCACTCAGTCTCTGCCACATTCAGATAGGGAGGCAGGACAGACTTCATATTTTTCTCCTCTGCCACCTCTCCTGTTCACTGTCTGTCCAGGTTAGGGCAAAGCTGCTTTTCCAAGATGCGCATCTTTTTCCCTGCCAGGTGTGAGCCAGGCATTTCCAGTCTTTGTGCTCTGGGCTGCCAGAGCAGTAATATTTTTTCCAGGAGTGCTAAATTCTTTCCAAAACTATTTCAAACAAACAAGCAAACAATTTCTTTTTGCTAAGCACTTACTGTATTACACAGGCCCAGCGGCAACTTTTTAACGACAAGTATTTCCTAAGGTTTCTGTTCACGCTTGGACACAGCAATTGCATACAGAAGCTGCATTATGCATACATTGGACCAAGCATAACAGCACCTGCTGCTGCTCCTGCTGCTACTAAAGAGAGAGCAACTAATCTCTTTAATTATTGGAGGAGAATTAAGGCTTTGATTTGTCTTATTGCAGAAACATAGGTATTTCCCCCCTGCAGGTTGGGGAGGAGATACTCCTTGCCTTCCTGTTTTGCTGCAAGAGGGGCTTAAACTGTCGGGTGGGTGGCCCCCGCTGGCAGCACCTGGAGGAAGAGCGGGGTTGTACGGACACCCACCCTACATTATCTATACGGCAGTTGGCACACGTGGGTTTTATCCCATACTGTCAGTGCTACGTGCAAGGCAGAGGGGCCGGTTTGCTCCCTGGAGCTGTAGTAGAAGCGATTCCCTCCTGTCCCATGGGCGGCAGAGGGGGGCAGGCTGAGGGCAGGGTTAGGCTCTCTCTGGGAGCAAGGCAAATGCAAATGGCAGCGGGATTGTCCGGGCGCTGCTGGAGCCCACTTGTCTGCAGGCGTGCTGCACGTCTGGGCGCGCCGGGGAACCACAGGACCGCCGGCGCATCAGCTGTCTCCCGCGAAGAGATGGGCTTGTCATCAAGCCAGCACATCTGCTTCTTTCGCCTGGGAGGAAGAGGTGGTGAATCCAGAGTAGAAAATAATCACGGGGTAATTGTCTTCTTGATGAGGATTTTGTTGCATGTTATTAGGAGGACCTTGCTGGCCACATGCTGCAAAGGGCAAAGGGAGTCGGAGGAGCTCTTGCAGGAGAAGGGAGGGTCCGTTGCCAGTCCCCCCCAGTTAAAGCTGGGGCGGGCTGGGCCATAGTGGTCTTTTCTCAAACGCTACCAACATTTGGTGAGCCTCCTTTTCTAAACTCCCCTCCCGGTCCCCCTTTTTATCCCCCTTCCAGACCCTTGCCTCCTTGTCAATGTTAAAGCAAGAGGAGCGCAGCCATGGAAAAGAGCAAAAAAGATCCTTTCCATCCTTTCAGCTCCCTGCTGCCCTCTCCTCCCTCCCTCCCTCCCCACAAAGGAGCCATAAGTATTCCTCTGTACCACAAAAAGGACCTGCCAAAGGGTCTAGGACAGAAAGGGTTAAACTCAGACGAGCACTAGCTCCAACACAGTTAATCCATATAAAGCTCATGGATTTCTCTGCAGTGATCTTTGTGGTTGTCATTTGCATTTTTTTCCTTTTGTGAAATCTTTTCTTCTTTCCTTTTACACTCGTATGCATGCAGAAATTAGCATATTGTACCGAGAGTGGGAGATGTAAGAAGCCGACCCCCTGCTGTTCAGCGGATTGTGCAATCTGCAGGCGGCATCAATTTTTCAGCAGTTTTCTCATTTCTCATTACAGTCAGGGCACCGCACAGCTCCTGATTCAACACAATCCCTAGTGGTCCTACAGACAAGCATATGGGCTGTCGAATATCCGTACTGCTACTTTCATAGCATTAATATCCTTGTTTATGCTTCCACTGTAATTAATCCTGGTATTAATATAGTTTGGGCTTAGCTTTACTAATTATGTATGGGCTAGCAGGATAATTATGTCAGCAGACTCTGGCACTGATACTTGACAGCAGTTTGCTAACCTTAGGAGCGGCACATAAACACTTTGGCCGATCCTGCCTTGGAAACAAGGAAGGCGAAGAGACGAGGAGGAGGGTGGATATGGCGAATCGATGTCTGATAACTATAAATAGTATTTTTAAAATAAGGAAATTTCACAAGCACAATAAAGTTGTCCTCGGGTATCAAACTCTGTGGTTGTCATAGTGATGTGTGCATTATTAAGAGGGTGTTGTTCACTCTGGCATCTAATCTTATAATGAGAACAGCTCATTATCAGCCCGACAAGAGTCCCTTTCCCCACTGACCGCATCGTGGCTTGGCGGGTGCTTGGGGCTGAGGGGAACTTTTCCCCGTGCTCCTTCCCTGCCCTCCATCCCACCCCACCCCACCCCGAATAACCTCAGCAAGCTCTCGGTGCGGCGTACCGCCATGCAGAGCTAACGGACGGCCAGCTCTAGGCAAGCCATTTCCCGATTTCCCTCTGGTTTTGAGCACGCCTGTGACTTTAATGGGTACAAAAAATTACACTCTGGCCACTTTAGTCTTTTTGGCTGTCCCTGGCCCTTGTGTTCATTAACATTGCAGATTGGAGAGTTTAAAACAAGCTGTTGGTTTGCTTTTATTTCTGCACCTGTTTCTGCTGCCTGACCATTCCCAGCAAATATCCTTCGTGGGGTCAATGATGCCCCTTCGCGCCAGGCACATGGCTTAATGGAACTTCCTTTGCTTATCATTAGCCACTTTGCATTTTTATAGAGCGCTATTAACTGGGATGCAGGCTCGCTTTTAATTCCCTTCTGAGGCTTGTACACAGCAGTCGCATCCCTCCCCCACTCCCCAAACAATCCAATTATCACAGTTTGTCACACAGGCGCGGGTGACCCACATGCCACCTGCTCCGCTGGTGGGCTCGATCCTTTGGGATGGCAGCCAGGCATGGGAGTTTGAGTTTTGCCTCAGCAGGACCCTTTAAATGGCTTTAACAAACATATATCTGCTTTTGTCGGCAAAACCAAAACCAGAACCCGAAATCGGCTGTGAAATTGCTTTGTTTGAAGGTCTGGGATTTGAAAATGGCTTAAAAGAATTTCATTCTTCCCTCTCCCCTTCTTTTTTTTTTTTTTTTTCCAAAATAGATTTATGTCTAGACAGGCAACCTGTGTATTGTTCCAGCCAAGTTAGGATTAAAATGACCCTGGCAACGTAAGGATCTGATCAGCCGGAAAGTCTGAAAAGTGGAAGTTAATGGGAGTTCTGCTGTCAGCCTCCTATACAGGTATGTGTGTAAGCATGAGCTCAGAATTGAGGATGTGGTTAAATGTCCTCATCTTCAGTTGGATTTATCATGTGCTGACGCATTTTCCTGAAATGGCTCCCAAATCTTACCCAAAGACATGGGTGGAAATATTGCCCATGTCTTCAGTTAATTTTGGAGCAGCCCCTTTGAGCTGTGCCATCAAATCCCCCCCCAGGTCGGACTTACCTCGGCTCAGCCCTTCCTGTGTGATTTCAGCCCCTTCCCAGCAGCTTCTGGCTCTTGGCCAACAGCAGCCCCAGGGTGCCTGGCTCCTGCCCGCCAGTGGCTGCGCCACCATCGTACAGCATGGTACCACAGGTCCTGCCTCTGGAGCTATTTTTGTAAGTTAAAGGGTCACTTGCTAAAACACAGAACCAGTCCTAACGCCAGGAACTTCATCCCAGGTCTCCTTCCTCCCAGGCAGAGATTGTAATTAGAGATGACAGAGCCGTGCGCTCTCTTTGACTCTGAACCCTGAGGTTTTCTTTGCCCAGCAGCAGGCTTTTGGGAAGGGTAGAGCCCAGTCTGAGTGGCGAGCACATGGCATTGTGTCTAGCATGGCACTGAGCTCATGTACCCTAAGAGATGCTGAATCCATGGCTTGGGTGATCCACCTACAGATTGCCAAGGGTGAGCTGTGATTTGCCCAAAGAAGAGGTAGTCCCTCTAAGTTCTCCACTAAGCGTTAATGAGAGATCTCTTCTTATAGAGACTTCTGTATGTTTACAATATGCACCAACACTCCACAGCTTCCTTCCAGTTTTTTTTTTTTTCTGGTCCTTGTAATTCAACTGAAAGTAGTGGGGTCCCTCCAATAAGGGTTTCATGCTGTATGTCCTCTTTGTCACACAAAATCAAAGGGAATTTTGATCATGACTAAAATGAGAGGCTGGAAGAGGCCCCCAAGGTATAGCTAGAAGGTTTTGGATTCTTCCACTGGTCCACAGGAGAAATCCTCCTACCCCAAAGCAGTCGTCTCCAAGGAAAATCTATGTGTTTGGTTTTCTAGACTCTGGAGGGAATTTGGATAGACTGTACGAAACTTTTACCTTTCCACCAAATCCCAAATTTCCAAATCCTGAGATCCAGATCAGCTGAAAGTTATGTGGTATTTTAACATTGGACATTCCTCTCAGTTCTGTGTCATTTGAAGGCTGAGAGTTGGTAACAGGGAGCAAAACAAGAGAAATGTTTTAAATATGTGTACTAGTAAATGGATTGACATTTTGTCTTGTATTTCAAAAGGGTTTTTCTACTGGGAAATTAGTCTCTACTCATAGCGTTGTGATAATCCGCTTATAGTCCAGTTCATCAATATCTTAAGTACCCACACGCTTTTCCTCTACAACAAAGTAATTTACGTGCTGGTTGTCAACGATCTCAAGAAAATTGCCTAGCAGAATATGGGTGAGTTTTAGCCAGCTGTGTATACTTTAATAGCATAGACTAAGTAGTGCTATCAGTAATTATATTTTCCAGTTACCAGGAGCTTGTTAGACCCCCCTCAGAGTACAACTGCATTGCTCTCTACCCTCAGGACCTTGCAAGCTGACAACAGATGCTGTAGGGAAAGGGAAGGGCATGGAGGAACATGGGCATCAGCATGAGAACGTGGCTGCTTGGCAAAGGTCCATTGGCAGAGTAGAGAGGTAACAAATCAACAGGATAAGTAACAAGCATCTTTCCTTGGCTCATTCTTCATCAGCTACATCGGTCTTGTAAACTTGGTCCTTTTAGATTCCCTGAAACGGCAGAGCAAGTCCTCAGTTTTGCATGCCGGTAACTCACGACAGAAATGGCTTATGGAGCTACAGCCACAGATTGCTTTGGCAGCCCTAAGTGTAAATGGTTTTAGCAAAGTTTTGGGTAGAAATGGGGAGGATGGATCTACTGGTAGCTAAAATACAACCTGAGAGCCAGAGAGTGCCTAAACTGCTGACGGGCAGAAGCTGAGAGGGCATATCAGGGAAAGATCTTTGTATACAAACACTATTTCTGTTCTTTCTAAACATCTGCTTCTGACCACTGTCAGAGAGAGGCCTCTGGGCTAGAAAAACCCTTGTTTTGATGCAGTGTGGCCTTTCTTAATCCATTTTAGGGTGTACTGTTGGATACCCAGTGCTTCTGGCTTTGCGGCATTCCCTCTGCTGCAGGTAGCATTGCAGATGCCTGGACAGAAATCAAGGCCCTTGCTCTCCATCTCTGTGAGTCAAGACGATGAAAATTCATTTCATCCCCTGTGGGGGTGGAATTACTAACGCAGAATGCCACTAAGAGCTTGCCCTGTTTCTCTGGGGTCTTGAAAAGGGAATCCTAGCAAACTGGGGTGGGTGTTAGTTTGCTTTCCATCACTGCCCTGGGTTACTACAAGGGAGACACAGGGGAGCAGAAACATAAATGGAGCATAGGATTTTTTATTAGTGCATGAGCTCTGAAACTATTACTCATGGTGTATGGTTTGAGTGAATGCAGTTTTAGGTTATCTGTTGCATATATATTCACCATACATAAACATCTGACAGCAATTACACTTAGTGATGCCATTGGAAATCAGATTCATATCTCTGCCCTGAGTTTCTAAAAGGACCTTTTCAACTTTAAGACCCCAAATTAGCAAACCACTTATTCATATGTGTTATTTTAAGCATGTGCTTTAATCCAGGCCCATTCCTCTAAGTGCACCTCAAGCTGAGCAAGTAGAGGAGTGCTTTGCTCAACTAGACCTGGGTGAATTTTCTAAGCAGTGTTAGAAATTAAACAGCTGGAGTTATTTTAATGTTTCTAAGACTGTCATGTCTTTGTAAGGAATCCAGACTCTGATAAAGTGCTGGTTAATGAAGTCAGTTGGAGGAGGATAATTCCAATTTTGGAGCAGCTTCTGAGTTTTGCCATTTGTTTTCATTCTTCCCATCCAACATGGTGATGGCAGTGGATGAAGAGGTGCCCAGCTGTGGCACAGAAGGACAGCTGGGTTATTGGGTTGCTGACTCCTGTCCAGAGCTGTGGATGACCCTGGGTTTTCCTTCCCAGAGGCATAGCTGAAGGCAAGCAATGCTGCTCCACACCCCATTTAGGCAATATAGAATTTGCCCTCTTTTTGTGTACACTGTATAGGTGAGCTCACCCACTTTTTTGATTCACTGCTCCTTGATGATCTTTGTTGCACACCAGGAGTTATTCTAGTCTGTGACAGCACCGCAGTATTTTCTCCCTCATGACACTTTTCTCATAGAAGGTAATTTGCCTTAAAGCATTTGGACTTCAGCAAAGCAGAGAAGTCACCAAAAATGTCCCTTCGGCAATTGCTGCTCTCGGCGTCTGCCCTCTTTCCCACTGATGTCAGTAAGGGCAACGAGGGCCCGAGTACCGCTTTGTCCTATGGTCCATGTGGCACAGAAAACTCTCGGTGACAAGGTCACACTCCTGCACAAGCCCCAGGTATGCCGCAGCTGAGCAGAGAGATCTGGTCTTTCACTGCAAATAAAAGAGGTCAGGACAGAAGGAGCAAGTCTCTGATGAATTGCATGCTAAAGGAGATCCACATTCTGCCAGTTGCATGATTATACTCTGGGACATGTTTTTTAATGGAGATGGAAAACAGGCATTTTGACAGGACCAAGTTTTGCTCAGGGCTATCTGTATGCTACTCCCACTGAAGCTTCTTGGCCAAATTTGTCCCGTGTTTGAGAAGATACAACTCTGCTGAGGCATGATGGAGCTGAGTTCGATACTGAGGTGCGGCTGAAGAAAAATATTCCACACTGTCTCCTGTCAGGGCAGTGTGAGGAGCCCTGTAAGAATCTAGCTATGAAATCCTACTGCTGCCCTGTCCTTGTTTTGCTGGCAAGCATGCAGATTTAACAAAAAATGTTTTAATTTTCCAATTGATCTTTAATTCCATCTCTCTTCTTTTAAGCTTGTCTTGTTGAACACACTCCCTGTGAATAAACTGTTATTGGGGCTTTACCTGTTCTGAGCATCAGAAAAGTTCAAAGAATGTCTAACTTCCATGGGCATAGAGTATTACTGAAATATAAATAAATAAGTAAATGGAGAAAGAGAGGAAAATATACTGAAAGGAGTAATCTGTGATAGCATTGCAGCTCCTGCAGTACAAGAAGAGAAAAACCTTACAAAGTCCTTGGATGTGGATCTTGCCAGAAGGGACCATGTCAGTGCAAGGTGACATTTTCTTCCCTTTGGTGATGGCACTAGTGGGGCTATGGAAAGCACTGGTGCTCTAAGTACTGCAGCATTACGATTATATAGTTATGCGTGAATTTTCTTTCCCCTTTTTCAAAGGTACTTTTGGTTGAAATGTCCACACTGGTGTTGAATCGTCTCTCTGGAAGACTTCAGGTCAAGGCTAAGCCTGCAGAAAGGGCCACTGTAGTCAGATGCAGGTGAGCATGGCTGAACTGCAGGAGGGTAAATATCTCACCTGTATTAGCCCTTGACTCATATTAGATGGAAAGTCAGATTAGGTGATTTGATAATCAAACCTAAACCAGCTACTACTGTATCAATAGGAGATATCAGGCTTGTAAGTTAATGCCAAAATGTCAACAATGACATCTTCCTCAGAAGACCTCAAGAAATACTGGAAAGAGGTTTTAGCTCAGCAAACTAGACTTCACATATGCTATGCACAATGAGGCAGTTCCACTGATGTTGTAGGATTTATTCTTGTCTTTTGGCCCAGACATATTTAGCTACCTTGCTGGACTATAAGTTTAACATTTTTACGAAGTGGGGTTTTTCATGCTGTTTCAAGGAAGAAAAAGTGGCCAAGTACCTTGTGACCTGGGGGAAGGGAAAGGGAATGGTTTGGGAATGTGATTAGGCTCTTCCCCATGCAAGGGCTACTGTATAATGGTGCTAGCAATGGCTCTTACCATCTCTTTGTGGCAGTCATGGTACTGTATAGGTAGTCCCACCTAATTGTTTCATTTAACTGACCTGTGCTAAAGAAGCCTGCAATAATGGTACTGGAGAATAACACCCTTCATTTGTCCATTAATGTTGCCATGATTAATGGCACTGAATGATGATTAATGTCCACTGAATGTTGCCAGCTTCACCTTGCCCAGCATGGCTTTGGTACCCTGTAGAGCCATACGGGAAGCTCGTATTTCGAATGATAGCTCATATGAGCTCATATCAAGTTCATTTGAGCTGTCCTCTGAGAGGTTCAAAAGGCCACCGGGCAGTGGCTAATGGTTAGCTGCCAGCTGTGGTAGTTAAAAGCTAACTGAAGTCACTCTGTCTCTTGCAACAAAACCGACTCTGCCACCTAATCCCCTCCTTTCAGCCAACCACTGAAAACTAATTTAAGCCTTGTCTGTCTCTTCATGGCCCAAAGTGAAGGTGTAGAAGACAAAGCTCTCCTCTACCATTGCATGTAGCAGCCTGTTTCCTCCTTGTTTGTGAAAGAGTGTTTCTTTGGGGTTTTTTAGGAAAAGTCAAATATGACAACAGGGTGTGAAAACCAAAATGAAATCAAGCTGCCTGCAATGAACAGGGAAATAATTCTGAAAAACACAGCAATTTAGATATTAAAATCTTCTTTCTCCATGAGAGAAAACCCCATCCATTAAAACAGTCATAAAAGCCTTTAAATCAGGCTCAGGTACCTTTTTGGAAGATGATTGCCAGTTCAGGATCTGTTCAATGTGGAGAAGTACAAATGTACTGGTTTTAATCATGATAAATAACTTCTCTTTTATCAAATCATCTCTGCTGGAAATAGTTTCGCTCCATGCGGTAACGATAATTTGCACACTTATCATTCGGTACCTTCCCAAGACAAGCAGCTAGCCATGGGATGTAATTTAACAACTTATCAACCACAGGTTCATCCAGCCCTTTCCAGCCAAAAGGGCATTTCACATTATTTAAGAGACTTCACCATATATTGCCATCAATTTAAGATTTCACCAGCCCCTAGTCATTAAAATTTTCCACTCAGCACTTTATAACCACTTTATAACCTGGGGATGTGGCTGCTGAATGGCACCGGCAGACCCACTGAATTATCTGCTCTGTGCAGGTGATGGGATAATTACGAAAAGGATGCAAATCGCTAACTGACTATCAAAGGGAGCTATCATGATTAGCTGCAGATGTCACATACAGAGGTTGGAAAGGCACGTGGAGAAAAAAAAAGGGGTATCTGTGGCATGCTTATCCCCCTCCTTGTGTGTTTTCAGCTGGAGGTCTCTCGGGGGTTATGTCTCTTAGCACTCAGAGCAATGGGGTCTGGCGTCTGACTCGGTGCGTTGCACACCGTCTCCGTTGAGTCAGCAGCAGAGAGGCAGGGAAGGTTGGCAGGATCCCATGGTTCACTCCCCTGCAAACCTGCATGGCAAGTCCAGGTTGGAAGAGCCCTGGCTTCAAGGTCAGAGCACATCTTCATGACCACTGCAAAGGTGTGTGCTGTTATCAAAGCCGGACATGTAGGAGTTGTGTTCAGGAAGAGCAGGCAGTTGTTTTGGTACTAGTGCATGAGACCATTAGTGTACAGGCTTCCCTTCATCTTGTGCATCTCCCCAAATCCCTCTGGGGCCTGCAGCAGACCAGAAACTGGCTCAGCAGCTCCTTTGCTGCTTTCTCTGGTTGTGTCCTAACAGACGCACCTGGAAACCTCGTCTGCTACTTGGCAAAGGAGAGGGGAAAAGACTGTGTGGAATGACAGACTCTTCCCAGCTAAAGAAATCCATCCTGCCAAGTAACACGGGATGGTGTCTCATGGCAAAGGCAGGCAGCTGTTGGTGGAGGAGGATGGCAAATGAAGTCTGGGGATGACAACAGGAGTGAAGTCTGGTTGATCTGTTGATGGATGTTAAGATCTGCTTGTGCTGTGCAGGAGCTGCAGACAGAGGCAGCTCAGGAAAAGCCTGGAGGGGATTTACCGTCATGGGGGAGAAGTGGGAGAAGAGAGGTGGCAGTTCTGCCACACTGCAGCTGTTGCAAGGGGATGCCTGGGCAATGAAACTGGCTCTTACCTTTACCCCGTGGTCGAAGACCTGAAATAGGATGCCTGCGGAAACCCTTTTGAAAAGAGAAGTTTTTAATAGGATTCTTGTTTTTTTCTTTGAGGTATTCTTCATTATTTGCAGCCTCTGCAAATTAGGTCTCTGGGGGTGCAGTGCTACTGGCTAGACATGCCGCTGCATGGCTCAGTACGGCTGGCAGGCGGCTAGCGTGTAGCTGGGAACTCCCTTTGTAGAGAGCGCTGTTTGGTCTCTCCCTTGCACTTATGATTGCAGCCTGGTTGTGCACTCGCTCTCCCGCTCTCAAGTCTTCTCCCTGGCTGAAGGATGGGGAATTAGATGGTACTGTGGAGAGGGTTTGTAAAAGGAGCACTAGCCACGGGGGAGCGCTTCCCTGTATTTAGAGTACAGTGCTTTGAGTGAGTTGACTTGGGGTTTGTGATCCTCTCTCTGCTGAAAATACCTGCTTGTGGGAGTGTAATTTCTTTTTAGACAGCAGGCTCAACCAAAAGAGGTTGGGGGACCACTGGATGGGACTTATCCACCTGAAGAAGGATTTCCCTGTCCCAGATTTCTACAGCAGTGACCCTAGGCTTCCATTACAGTCAGCATACACATAGCTAACGTAGTCTTGGGTCTTCCCCTTCTTGTCCTAAACTAGGTCATGGCATCCTAAAGCTGTGTTGTTCTTCCCCTTTTTCTATAAATAGATATGGGGGTGACCCGCTTAGTGGCAGACTTCTGTGTTGCAATGTAAATAGTGAGATGAGTCCTACTTGCTCCCATTGAAATAGATTTTATGAGACTGGGGACCACCTCTGGCCTTCGCAGCAGCTTTCTTCTGACAGCCCTACCAGCTCTTACTGGCTCTGTAGTTGTTATCTGAAAAAAAAGCATCAATGCAGTGCTTTCTGACCTCCTGGCAGACACAGTTGGGCCCGGTGGTCTCCAGCTGACTATTGGAGCTGTAGCCGATTCCCCAAAAGCCTGCTAGAGTCTCACGGCAGCATCCTCAGGTTCCTAACTGTGCCCCTCCCAGGAGTCATGCTGCTCATGGCTGCTTCCTTCCTCTTCCTCTATATTCACATCCCCACTTGGATGGGGAAGCTGGAGAAGTAGTGACAGCATTCATAGTTATCAGCATGGTGGATGACCTAATATGAGGCTTTTCTTCTCTGCAGGCTGCCTCGAAGCTCACAGGAACCTGAGGTGTCTGCCTGTTTGGCAAACCTGGCTGAGTTCAACCAGCCAGCCTGAAAGATGTCTGGGGAGGTGGTCTGCAAGTCTCATTTCCTTGGGAAACCATCATTTATTTAAACCTTTGCTTTATTTAAATAGAAGAAGTCTTTCCCCTCCTTTGCCTACTTCTTGCTTTTAAAAGGTCCTTTGGACTGGAAGAAAAAGCATATAATCCCTTCCATGGTTCAACATCCATTTTAAAACCCTAAAAAATTTGAAGAGGTCATCTGCCTCCACTCCACCTGCTGCTACCACTTGGGGATTTGAACATAAGACCTACAGCACAGGTACCAGAAGTCAGAGACCTGGACCAGACTTTTAACAAGGCTGCACTGAAATAAAAGGAGAGATCAGGGATAGGAAAAAATAGGGGAAGTAAAATAGGACAGAGAGAAAAATATGCACATTAAAATGAATTCTAGACATATTTTTTCCGATAATTTTTAATGTTGAGGTGGCTTTTGAGCAGATCGTTGTGCATGGTATTTCAGCCAGACCTGCTATAGCAAAAGCTCACAGTGCAGCACAATTTAATTAAAAAAAAAGTTGCAGGATTCCCAAGAGCTCATTAAGCCTCCCACCACCACTGCGGTGCAGGAGGGCATGCAGAATCGGGGGCTGAACTGCCTGGTGTCACGCAGCACCCACGTCCCTGGAGTCCCTGGTGCCTGTTTTAGTCATCACATCATTTTTTTCCTCTGTGCACCTCACCCCTCTTGAGGCTTTGCTGCCTCAAACGTAGGCAGTGCCTGGTGTTTTTACAGTTGGGTACAAGCTGTAGCAATCAAAGAGGGGGTGATGCTCCAGCTGTTTGCCACTGGCACTGCACTAACGTGCTGATTCAGGGACCGTCTGACCATTCTGTGCTGTTGCCCTCTATGGTGACATTTAGTGCTGGGTGCTGGAAGATGCGTGGACCAAAGCACAGTCTCACAAAGTTCAGCGAGTACCTTTTATTTTTTTGCTAGCTAACAAAGTGATGCCATTGATCAGGTAAAATGCCACTCTACTGCTTGAGAAAGGAGGAAAATACCCACTACCAGCTGTAATGAATATATTCCTGGCTTTACACCTTGGCAAACATGAGGCTAGGCTTGGCATGACAGGGCTGGGAGAAGAGTTATGGCTGAGAGAAGGCTTTAAAAAGATGTTATTGAGAATAGTGCTCTGCTTCTGCCTTTGCAGCCAGGATCATTATCTCTCATTGCCATAACTTTGGGGTAGGCTGCTTGTGTCTGTGTAGCTGTTCATCTTCCAGATGGCTTACAGGTGCTGTACAGGATCGGCATTAAAGTCTGCTTGCATAAGGTATTAGGCAGGCAGCACCTACTTGAAAAAAAAAGTCACACAACTCAAAATGCAGGACAAATCTCCTACACCACATTATTAAAATGCAGAGATCAATCAGTGGATTTTTTGAGCAAGAATCCAGATTTTTCAAACGCTCTTTGCTTGAGAAGGGGGCCAAGCTTTGAGGAGATGTCCCTTCTCACCTGGGTAGGTAACCACAGGGCAGGGTCTTCACCAGCACCAGGCACTTGACACCATGCGGGGAGCTGCTCGCAGCAAGAGTTTCTGTTTTACAGAGGATGATGGGGTATTTTTGAAGTCTGATCTCAACTGTATCTCTTCTGAAAATACATCTGGGTCGTTCTTCAGCGAGGTATGGAGACCTGGGGACATCTCTGGAGAGCCTGGGGGAAGGCTCTTCCCTGAGCACAGCTTCCCCTCCCCAGGCTGCAACCTTGGAGACTCCCCCTGTGCTTCTTCTCCACCCATGTAAGTGAGGACATTGTTGCACAAGCTCTCAGTCCTGGGCTGTATTTTGGATTTGTGGAGGGGATTCCTGCTGACTACACTGCAGTGTTTATATTCAGTGTTAAAGACTTTACTAGGGCGTGTGTATTTTTTTCCAGCAGTCCTGCAAGAAACCTGACGAGTGTATTTTCTTTTCCGTCATCCTCCTGGGAACTGTGTTAGGATGCATGTACCTGCTCGGCTCCTGAGGGATGCTCCCTCCCACCTGCTCTGCGTTTAGTGTCCACTGAACACCTTTGTACGTTCAGTCGATGTGAGACGCCCCTGTGCAGCCAGCAGCACTCATCCGCACAGGCCGGGGTAACTTGGCAGAGCAAATCAGTGCTTCCCCCTCCTGCATGAGACCCAGGGCTGTACCAGCACACTGCCTTTTGTGGGTGGTAGCTGCGTAAGGAACAACTGCAACGACAGGGCATATAGAGACATCTTCGTTCCATAAAACCTAGCAGTTGCTGGCAATCAGTGAATTAGGGAACTTCACAAGCCAGAGGCTGCAGCCAGATCCTCATGTTTAATAGCTGCCACTGGACCCAGTCTCCATGAATTTGTCTAATCCCTTTTTTAACCCATTTGTAATTCCAGCCTTTGCAACATGTGGTGATGGTTGGGTCTTTATTTGTTTTAAACCTGATGTCTGGACATATTGTTGGATGGCCGTTTCCCTTCCTGCCAAAGCCACTTGGCTTCACCTCGTTTCTTCAAAGAGGGCTCTGATGTAGCACCACAAATCATTATGGCCAGAAAATATCTTTTTGAATCCCACAGTATCATTTCAAAGCTCCAGACTGTGTGTGGTCTTTTAAACACAAAATGTATGCTTAAAAAATTGAAGGGTATTTTTTTCCCCCCATGCGGTCTGGAAAGGAGCAGATTGTCCTTGGACCATTTGCAGAAGCCGGATTTCAGCAGCTGTCATTTGTTTGGCTTCTCCCCACCTCCAGGACTGCTGATATCCTGGAAGGCAGGAGGGGGACGGCGTTCGGGAGGTCTGGGCAAGTGGAGTGGGGTTTTGAAATTGCTAGTAGTGATGTTTCCACATCCCATACAAAGGATCTCTCTTCTCCCATATCTTAAATTTATTGTGCTCGTTTGTTATTTCCTTTGACCAGAGACCAACAAAGAACAAGCAATACATATACATTTTGCAGAACAGAACTAAGGAGTGGTTTCCAGTACAGGGCAGACACAGTCTTAGAGCATTATTAAAGTATCTAGATTCATCCTACACAATAGAAGGGGAGGAATCAATGCTGCAAACAGCTATTCAGAAACAATTCATTTCCAAAGCTAAAAAAAAAAAACCAAAACCAAAAGCAAAACTTCCACCCTTTAAAAAAGCAAGTGAGAAGGAATCTGAGAAAGTTTAAATTTGGTGAACATTTCTGGAGATCTGAAGAAGAGTGCTACAGGGAGCTCAGGATGGAGCAAACTGTGGTTCACTGGCCAGAGATTTCAGTAAAAGAGAGCAATTCACTGAACTCTGTGTTCCTGAATGTCTTGAAGGATTAAGAGCCTGATCCTATGCTACTTGGAGGTAGTGGGACTTTTGACTTGGTCAAACAAGGGTCAGCCCTAAATAAAGGGCTTAGGTCCCCCAAAAAAGCAGATGTGCTGTCCTGTAGGGTATGGGCAAAACAACTCCATCAAATGAAGCAGATCCTGTTGTCCTGGCAAGAAGTCAGAGCTCATTTCTGCAGGGAATACCTCTTTCCTGCTTCAGGAGAGCAGTTTCCCAGGATCTGCAGCCGTGCAGAATATTGCTTTGCAGCAGGCATGAAAGTCTCATGCTCTTGCAGTGTCACAGAGGAGTTCTGTATCTTCTACAACCATCCTAGTACAGAGAATCTGCATTTTATTTCTGCCTAACTCATCTGCTGCACACCCTTTTAAATCAGTGAAGAGGGCCATGAAATTTGCCCTTGCATGGGTAGAGTACAGCATAGTGAGCAGCTCAGAGAAGCCAGGCAGGGAACACCATAGCTGTCTGCCTTTTCCAGAAAGAAGCAAATTCTTTTGCTCTAATATGTCACGCTGGATCCTGATGGTAGCAGGCTATTAATAGCAGCAGGTCACTCTAGGAGAATGCATGCAGAGGGTGAAGCATATAGCATATGGTTTTGCACGTTGAGGGACGCAGCAGTTAGTTAGCCAGAAGCAGTCTTCATCTGGGTCTCTCTTTCTGATCTCACAAGCTTTGTCCTCATAAATATGTGTGCTTGGAGCAGTCTGTACCAGCGGTTTCGGTCACTTTGGGACTTCAAACTCAAGTTGTGCAAAACTGCAGACATGTACTGTGGAAAACTGCCTTTCATGATTTGTTAAACCAAGAAAGCAAAAAGAGAGAAATGTCGCCATCCCGATGTCTAGCCTGGTGTGTGAGTTAGTCCTGAAGACGGCCATATGTACCCTTGCCTCTAAATCAGAGAATCTAAGCTAATTTAGTTGTTGAGCTATTCCTTATGCTAAGGATAACACACCAAAGGGCTGCCCACCCAGCACCAATTTTGTTTAGTGTTGTCATGAATGCGGACTGAGTTTACAGAACCAGATCTTTATTGTGTTTATCCCTTCCCTGGTAATATCTAGATTAACATTTGAGGTGACAGGCCATATAATCCATAAAAAGCAAATTATACAGCATCATAGTCTCACCAAAATGGACTCCCCTGTATAATGGTAGAGTAGCACAGACGAGCATTAGAAGTGAATATGGCTCTCTGATAGTTAAAAAACAAAGCCCCCCTCACTCCCTTTTTAATAGCAGTGGCTCTGAAAATGACGTTAGTTTTACTGCTGTCCTTAAGGCAGCTAAAAGGAGAGGCACATGTGACTCTTTGGTCTTTCAATTAAAATGAACTTTATTGCAAAACGTTTGTTCTTTTGTTGTCTTGCCAGCTGGGTGGCTTCAGGAGCTTGAATAATACATGTGCAGCGTTGTACAGTAATTGTTCCCCGTCCTCAAAAATTCACAGATTATGAATTCATAGATTGTTTGTGCAGCTGACGGCGGCTTTGAGCTTCTCCATAGTTAGAAAAGGACTGAACCCAGTGCAGACTGCATGTATACAGCTTCAGTGAATCCAGACTGAATATTTATCCTTAGCCTGAGTTGGCAAAAGGATATATCAACCCCAAACCTACCGCAAAGGGTACATCAGGCACCCAGGCTATGAAGCCCAGATTCATCCTGGCTACCCTGAGGTAAAGGGAAATCTAATTGAGGTGCCTGATTCAAGAGCATCACCTAAGCATATAACCTAAGCCAGTACAAGTGAGACCACTCCAGAAGGCAATGAGAATGGGATGAATCACCCTGCAGGACCTCTTTATCTGTCTTGGGAGAAGAAAACTAGAGCTCTTAGGGTGACCAGTCAGTAATGCAAAGTTCAGGTAATGCATTGAGTTGACATGCAGCAAGGCCTGTATGCCTGAAAGCGTTCAGGTCCTGCCAGAGAGCACTACAGAGATAGTGAAATGTCAGAGTAGCTGCTGTTGTATTGCTAGGACTGCTCAGACCTGGGAGGAAGAGTGGCCTTGCAGCTAGAGGTGGGAAGGAAAGAGAGAAAACAACGAGGTAAAGGCAGAAGAGCAATTGGGAATAATGAAGGTGAGGAAAGGAAGGAGAAAACACAAGAAAAGCTAGAAAAAAGAAGCTGAAAAGTACATAACACTGTGGTAAGAACACTTTATAATGGTGCACATATCTGGAAAGCTGCTCTGAGCAGTGTGTTTGTTCCTCTCTCAGCAGAATGCATTGGTCCTCCAGTTCCTCACCGCTGAGCGGCTCTAATGAACGCTCCTCTGTAATCTCCTAAACACCTCCCATGGCTTATGCGGGGTGCACTAACGTATTTGTGAAGGTTTGCTTAGCAATGAATAGATCTGCCCTAACTTCAAAATACATCAGTGGCATGTAGCCTCAGGACCCCCTGTATCTTAAACAAATCCCTGGTGGCAAGCCAGATTTAACTGTACACAAAAGCAATGTTGTTTTCTTTTTTTAGGGCACAGCCTTTACATTCAGCTCCAGGAGCTGCAGCCATCTACAACACATTGCCCTGATGTGAGCCGGAAAGGAACAAAGGCGTTTTCTTCACAAGTGCATTCGTCCCTGCGCATGGTGGGTGCAGGCGTCAGCTTCAGCGCTGAAAAGTATTTATATTTGATTACTCTTCTTTTAAAAGAATGTCACTCTCAGAGAGAATTTCAGTGCCTCAGGGCACAAGGAGAGGATTGTTTTGGTTGTTTTGAATTGAGTGTTGGCTCTTTGTGTGTCAAGATACTCCTCTTCAGTTTCCCATTTGTGGGCTCTTTGCCCTCATGCTGGTGTCTTTCAGCAGACCTCACTGGTAGCAGTGTAATAGTGGAGTGGATTAGTGCCATCTTTCAGAGGGTTTCAAACTTGAGTATTTCTCTCTCTAAAACAATGAAGTTATGCCTGCAGTGAGGTCCTGAAGACCTGGCAGGTATTCATGGTACAAAAATTGGACATCGAAATCTAAATCCTAAATCTCATTCTGGCCATATGAACACAACTGCTCCACAAAGGATTCCTTTAGGATGGACGTTGCACGCAAAGGAGTATATTTTGCATGGAGAGATGGATCCCTGCTGCCTCCAAGCCAGGCATGAGAGGGAACGGCACTGGCGGACCCACAGCCCATCTGCTCTTGGCTGCTTGTCAGCCCTCAAGGGTTGCTGCATCTGGAGTGTGGTTTGGAGCAACCCCAGGTCACATCTCAAGCAAGGGGCTACGGGAATCTCCTCTGCAGTTCCCTCACTTCTCTGCTGCTCAGATCTGAATCCCAGAGGTTTGAGGCTTTGAAGAAACCATTGCCCATGTCTAACCACATAAATCCACAAGGTTACTGAACTTAGGAAAGCTGCTGATGAGTATCTGTGATGGGAGGTGGTTGCTTCAGAGTGAGGATTTGCTTATGCAGAGTTGCTGAGGAAAACTTAATCTCAATTAACTAAATGTGTGAATTGAAAGTGGATTAGCAATGCCACATAAATGGATGGATTCCTTAGATTTTTCTTTTCAGAATTAAAATGGTCCTAATTTGTTTCAGCATAATTATGAGAGAGAATGTCATATAGGCCTTTAATGAGATATAACTTACTGACTGTAAAAGTTAGTCTGGGTTAATTTTTTTGTGTCTCCCAGCAGGAGTGTAATTGGAATACAGTCCTGAAATTTTTTTAATAGGAGACTTGTATTGTCTTTACTGAGGATTTTAGTAACTGATTCTGATAATGCAGTAATCTGTTTTTATTATGATCATACTATTTTTAATCTTAGGATATAAAAGCTCTGAATAAGCAATTAATTGATCCTCACCATGTCCCTGTGAGGTTGGTACAGGCCCTGTAACAATCACTTCATTCGTTGCAGTGTTATGTCTGCTTTTAGCAAGGCAAAGCAGTGCTACAAGATATGGGAGGGAAGATGAATATCAAATCTTATTGAATGCATGGGAGGAATTAAGCAGGAAAAAAAATGTTGCTACACAGCTTAGAGTTTGGTCAAGCCACCATGATGCACTTGCAAGAAAACATCAGGGGAGCTTTAGTGATCAGGGTGTCTGCTTTATATCTAACCAAATCCACAGCACATATAATGGTGCCACACACAGTGCACTGTGGTGGGGAATGGCTTAATAGCAGGGTGTAAATAACAAGGATTAAAAATAATTTATCTGATTTCCTGTTATTTGGAAATAGGATTTATCTATTTAAATTGCATTTCTTAAAAAAAAAAAAAAAAAAAAAAAAAGAGAGAGAGAGAAAACCCAAACCTCTGAGATCATGACTGCTCCCTGAAGGCTGACTCTCCATTTTCGTAGCCTGCTCCATTGGTGTTGCAGTGCAAAGTGGTACTCCTGACAGTCCCTTCTCTGTACGGGCAGCTTCTTTCTTTTCCTCAGTGGACAGTTTATTTTCTCCTCAATGCTAAGTCTCATGTTTCTCTTATTTCTTTAAATGAGAGCAAGCACTGTGCTTTTGTTCTGCTTCTTTTCCAGTGCCTTTTTGCTGATCTTCTCTGCATGTATCTGAAAGGTCAGGAAAACAAATCAATACGGAAAAGGACCTCCTGCCCCTTTTAACCTAACCTGTAGGAAGGAGGGAAGGGAAATCGCCAATTACATGAAAGGGAATTTTAAATATGCTTGAAAAAAGCACAGTGGGAGTGAGGGTTTGGAGGGACAGGTGTCGACAAGACCAGCCTCTGCAGTTCACAGGGTGCCTTTATGAACTCATGGTCTTCTCCTCCATCACAGCATATATGGGCAGATCCATAGAGCTGAAAGGCATCCCATGAAAGAGGCACTGTAACAGGGAATGGCCCTCTCATTTCAGCATCACTGACTATGAAGGTCTCTGCAAGGGAGATCTTGGTGCACTGGGAGCTGGACATGATTTGAGGGCTAGCAAATGCTGACTGCTCTCTTGTACTGGCTGGGTTTGCTTCAGTACTTTCTGGTTACCACTATCTGATTTCCACTCCTCCAGGTGACCGGCTCCTGCTTCTGCAGGTAACCACTGTGCATGATGCAGAGCATCGGGAAGCAGGAGAGAGTCACCATACCTGCACAGCAACTGCACTCCTGCCGCACCATCACTGGACCAGTGAGGCCTATAATTGAGTCTTTGTCTAAACTCAAGCCTGAATACTATAGCCAAGTTTACTAATCATGGCCTCTGTTCCCAACACGTAGCCTCAGGCATTCAGCTGAGAGTCCTCCATTAGAAGAGCACTCCTGGGAGCTTCCTCAGTGGTCGATGGAGAGGAGATAGCTCTCCCTTTCCTTTCCAATGATGACGACTTCTAGGTTGCTCAGATAGGGTCTTCATGCAAGTGTCTTATGTTAGATGCTAAAAATGCAGGCCTTAATCTCTTAAATTATTTTAGTTTTTAATCATCTGCCTTTGAATTTAGCCTTGATTGCACCTATCAGGTGCAGGACTCTTGAACTCTTTGTTAATGCACCTTCCTTTCCCCCCAGCCCCACCCTGGCTGCCTTTTTAAGAACTGCTTTTGACTTACTACTTATGTGGCAAACACCACAGTGTGGGAAAGTGGCTAGTTGCTCTGCCCTCCTTCACCAAGATCAGCAAACAGAGAAACACAGAAAGCAAAGTGAGCCACCGCTTTAAAACCCATAAGTTTCAAACAGTGGCCATCCATCCTGGGTAAACAACACCACTTTGCACAAGTATCAGCGGATGGCTTCTGCACTCCCCCGCTAGCTGTCTGCTTAATTTCTGGTCTCTTCTTTCTGTTACATTTTTCTTACTGAATCAGCAGTAAAGATCAAACCCACTCTTCTTACATATATCTATGCATATCACCCTCTTGCAGAGGAAAACAACAATGACTGTATTTCTCAGAAAGCTCAGCATTTGTGCTGCTGAGCATAGGATGGTGGTGCTCCTCAGCGTAGGATGGTGGTGCTCCTCCTGCACACTGGTAGAGCGTCAGTCACCAGAGCAAAGAGATAGAAGCAGGGGACAGAACCAATAAAGTAAATGTTTTCCCTTCCTGAGGTGGTCTGTTGTACTACTGAAACTGCTTCATCGAAGCTTTTTAAGAATAAAATTGGTACCTTGTTTGCAGTAAGAGCCTTTTGCAAAAAGCAGCTGTTAGAAAAACAATGTTCTTTTGCAGATGCTAAAGACAGAAGCTCACGTGATGGATGTTTTTCAGTCTTCACTTTTCTTCCTCCTTTGTGCCCTGCACCAAGCCATTACACTTTTGGCCCGTTACTGCTCTTCGGCTGACTGCGCAATGCCAACAGGAGAGCCAGGCTGAAGGCAGACGGCGCTGGTGTGTTGCACCCTTCCTTTTGAAATGTGTCCTGGAAGGTCTGCTTGGATAAGCTGCTGACATCTGCAGTAAGGTTGCTGTGCCTCTTGGTACACTGTTTTCAGACAAAGAAAAAAATGTAGGACTCTGAAAAAAGCCCCAAGTTAGGAAACCATTCAGGGTTTTGAGGTTGTTGGGTGAAATTTCTTACACTGAAACACCCTGTGTTGTCAGAAAAGTGAGCCTAAGATTTATATGCCCAGAAATGAAAACAGAAATTGGTCTGTTAGACTGGGCAGAGAGTAATTTAACTGCAGATGCCTTTACTCTTAAGTGAGAACATGGACACATTACTCGGGAGAAGCAATAGACTTTGAGACAAGATGGGACCATGTGTTTGGCTCCCTGTGCGGCTCCAGGCAGCTCTGGTCTTCCTTCAGGTCTTTGGAAGGCTTCAAAGTGCTACTAATAAGGAATTATTAACATTACCTTAATACCCCTTACATTGCTGGATCACAGACATCTTAATGGGCCCTCCTTAAGGAGGGGACCAGATTTTAATCCTAGTGGTGTAAATCTGGAGTAGTGGATTTTAGTGGATTTCAATGGAATTCCTCTAGAAAAATCCACTTAAAATGGAAATGAAACATTTTAAAAGCAATAGATTTTTATGCTGGTTAGCTGCCCCTGTCCTCAGCCTAAAAGTTGTTTGGGATTCTCATGTTGGTTTGAAATGGCCAGTCAGAAAGATATCTAATCAATAACTGTTCACATTGTTACAGGAATTTCCCTCTTGCAGTCCGATGTACCTCAGAAAATGACATTGAACAGCTCAGCATCTCTCTGAGGTGACAGTATGGTCACCCATCCGTAACTCGCTTGGGAGCATATTGCAGACCTTTTGAGGTTTAGTTGCTCAAAACATCATGCAGTGATGTTTTGCATGAACTTCTGCTCATCTTTCTCTCTCAGTGGAGACAGCAGTGCCAAAGCAGTAATGCCTCCTGGGACTCCTTGCCTAATGTGTGCTCTAAGTGGTCAAGACATACTGCTTACCTTCTCCTCAACCATAAAAAAAAGGAGTATGTGGCTTACTAAGACTTGAGCAATGACAATCAGAGCGATGGTGTGTAATGAAGTAGATAGATTGATGACAGAAAAGCCAGGTAATTAATATGTAAAAGTTAATTGTTGCAGGCATTGCACGTGGACTGAGCTGTTTTATGCAGAGACAAAGTTGGCTGTTTGCTGGGATATGGCAGGGTACACTGAGTGCTGTGGCCTTACGCAGTGTGTTTCACACCACAGCTAGGCCTTTACTCTGCTGATTAGATAACTCCGGGGGAAGTTACCCCATCACCCCGCGCTGTTTAACTTGTACCTTGTGCTGAAGTGCTTGTGCTGTGACACAGCCTTGAATGTCCCACCACTAAGTCGTAACAGCAAGCATGATGAAAAATCGTCTTCATCTTTCCTCTCCTGCTATTTTGACTCAGACTCTGCTGAAAATTTGGCACCAGATTCCAGAAGCTGATCAAGCCCTTGCCTACTGTACTTTACTCACAATTTCTCTTTAGAAAAATCATATCAAGAAGAACCTGCAAGGCAAGACGTTGTAAAACTATGCTGAAATAGCATGTGAGGTGAGCCTGCAGAAGTGTGTTTTGTTCCTGATACCTCTGGCTTTAGCTTAAGCCACCAACAGGATATTCTGTGTGTATGTGTGTGTGCATAGCACAATTATATTTTTACTGCCCACAAACTCACACACACAATTAAACAAAGCAAGCTGTCACTGCTTGTTGGTTTGCATTCAGTAAACAGATGTATCTTGCAATGTCCTCAGATCTCTAGAAGAGATGAACTGCAAAGATCCAGAACAGAAATTACTTAAAATGTGAATCTCCAAGTCCCCTAAAAAAGCATGAATGAATGGTAGACATTTACTCCAGAATCCTTCTATGTGGTAGTTTTTAATGTGCAGTGTAAGAATTGCACTTGCTTATATAATAACAGAGAATTCTGAAATTTTTATGGGTGTCCAACAGAGCTAATAAATGAACCTCAGCCATTTTCTTCTGTGAAGTCCTTGAAATGGTGAGACCCATGCAGCACCACAGTGCCTTTGGGTTAGATGGCTCCTTCATGGAACAGAATTGACAAAGCTCTGGGTAGCTTACTGGAGGGTATGGTAAAGGCCTTTCATGGGTGAGTGGTCTTTTAAATTCCTAAAAACACCGAAGGTTTCCGAAACACACCTAGTCATCACTGAGACATTTATTCATACATAGCTGTGTATTTGCTTACATAGGAGAGGTAAACTAAGACCTCTTTTTGGAGCCCTCTTTCCCTGGCAGGCTATCGCGGTACACATATGATAGGACCTAGATTTGAGTCATCCACAGTTTGGGGTTTAATTTTGCAAAACACAAATCTTCCACTTGAACTTTCCAAAGAGGATCGTCCAACATTACCTCATGGCAAATTTTCTCCTGTGCTGGCAGGGGTGAGAACAGCCAAGATGCCCAAAGGGGACCTTTATGACCATACGACTGCCATCATGCTGGGTGATCTAGGTGCTTCAGACCTGTATCAAGCAGTGCGTGGGGGAAAAGGGAAGGGTGCAGGCTGGAGCAACCATAGCTCCATCAGCTTTGCTGCTAAATTTTCACTTGTGGCTATGCTAGTGTCCTTGGAAAACACTGAAATCCCAAAAGGTAGTGCAGGACAGCACTTCTCTAATATGTGAGCAATGTTGGGTACCACCTGCATTTTCACTCTGCAGTGGTAGTAGTAGCAGTAGTAGTAGTAGTAGTAGTAGATGTAGTAGTAGTAATAATAATAATAACAAAAAATAATGCACTGCATACCCAACTGGTGCCCTTCATTCTGGGTTAGAACTGCAATAAGCGACATCTAGTTTTTGTGGTTTTCCCATCCTGGGTTTCTGAGGGCTGTTTTTAAGTCTTCCTGAGGCAGTAGCTTGACTCTCTGAGAGGAGAAATTGCCTTTCCTTGCTGTGATGCAACTTCTCTGACTAATCCAAGACCTCCCCTAAAATAGCCCTTGGCGTGTCTTCTGGATGGTGGAGAGTTGGTAAAATGCAGTGAGGAATGGAGGAGCCTCTGCTGAAGACAAGTGCTTCAGAAAACAAGTGCTTCTGTCCCAGTGCTGTGAGTCACTTCGTGTGATCGTAGGGGTTTATCTCTCTGGAAGGGCCAGAGCCTGACAGTGGAGAGGCTGTCACTCCGAATTACACCATGGATACCTCTGCTATCATTACTCCCTGTAATCGGTGTCACAGCATGGCCTTCTTGCTAATTTTTCCTCCTTATTTTATTATATAGGCCCCTTTCTGTCTGCAGGCAAGGCAGGCAGTGAGCTTTCCAGCGATGACAGCAGGCGACAGTGTTTACTGCAGGGAGCAGAGCTGTCAGTTTGGGAACACATAGGGAGACTGCAGGAAAAAGGAGGCCAGTCTCAGTATCTGCCTCAGCTTCACTCAGGCTGAGCTGAGCCTACCAAAGTCTTAGAGGTCTGAGTGGGTCACAGGGACTCTGAAGAAAGCAGCCATAAAGAAATCTGGGAGGGATTAAAAGAGGAAGTCTGTGCATGATCATCCAGCAGTGCTAAGGACTGGCTAGCTCCAGAAATTGGGGCCAAATGCATGGGAATCAAGTGCTAGTGTGATTGAATTCGGGTTTACAAACTCCAGCCAGCATCAAAAGGAGCAGCCATGGAAACAACCAGCAAGGTCCTGCTGCACAGGGTGTCTAAGGTAGGGAAGCCTAGTCCTCTTGCTAGCAGGAGACGATGGAGCCAGAGCGTGTCACTGCCAGAGGTGTTGACCCAGCACAGCCCGGTCCCCAGAGGCGAGTCCACTTCCATCAGCAGCCCAGGAGTGCTCACTCACTGGCTGGCTGTCAGAAGCTGTGAAGGATCAGGAGCTGGATATATGTGGAACAATTTGAAGTACCTGGGATGCTGCTCTGGGCTCTTGAGCAGGGGAAACACACCGCTGCTAAAGCCAGTGTTGGGTCCATAACCATTGCAAGAAAGCCCAGGAGTGTTGCTGGTCGATGATTCCTTTAGAGCTGGGAGAAAAGCTTGAGTTAGGCTTAGAGATTTTGTTTTCTGACTATAACTTTGATCTGCTCTGACTTCATATGAACAACAAAATTTGTGAAGTGTCACTGCTTATAGCCTACTTTCTTGGTAGAAGATGGTCTTACACTCAGACAAATGGTGCCACACAACCTTTAAGGGAGAAAAAAAAAAGTGGTTTGTAAATTAAACTGCTTTGGAGTTTTGTTTTTCTTTTGGTTATTAATCATTTCACTTGATTTTGGTATCCCCATTCTTGAAAACCGAACACATGCTTTGGAATAATGATGGTGATTCTGGCTTTTAAAACACCTGCTAGCAATTTTATTTGACAATGCAAATTCCCTGATCTCAGTCAAGTTCAGATTTTGGCAGTTGCTTTTCATTCACACTGGCGAATGCAGGAGCAGAATGGGATCCTGATAATTAAAATCCCTAGAAGGTATTCCTTGCCCTCTATGACTTTAGAGAAGGCTGTAAACACTGCATCCAATACCCCTTGTTATGCTGGCTCAGAAACAAATTTGACAGTGTGGGGTGTGAAACATTAATTTTCAGCTGAGGCACTGAGGACTAAATTTTACTCTGACACTGGAAAAATGATGCAACTCTGGATTTACATGGGTGAGGTTATGTTCTGTCTGAGACCTTTGTAGTTCAATATATTGGTGAAGATGTTGGAAGAATAAATTTTGAGGGGAATGGGATCACCTCACCTTAATCCTGAAACTTGGGCTGAGACTAAAAAATTACAGTGATCGATTCCTAATACTGCAGACTAACCTAAGCAGATGAAACATCCTCCTCATTTCTGTGCTACATAGTAAAGAAACAAATAAAGGCAGCTCCCAAGAACACTACTTTTTGCCTAAACTTTACCAATCCCTTGAAAAAAGAGGTATAATGAATTGATAAATACAAAGCAAAATCCTTTGGGAAAGAGGAAAGAACTGGAGTTAATGACACGATTTTCCAGCCCCTGGGTGTACTCAGACTGGTGTTCCTGGAACACTCTGGTTGTGGCATTTCAGCTATCAAGTAGTATCATTGCACAGACGTGGCATGACAGGCCTGTTATCACACACAAGCTATGTATGTTGTCTGCATAAACACACTTATCACGTGTCTCACAATAGATGCTGGCACAGGGGTGCCAGTTTTTCTCTCCTTAACAGTAAAGCAATATTAATCCCACAAAAGACCTCGCATGAACCTTGCAAGTCAGTCAAAACTGGTTTTGTGTGGTGTAGCTGCCACTTGTTTTGTTTGACTTGTTTGGGTTTTGTTTTTAATTTTAATTTGTATTCCTGTTCCAACATGGCTTGCAGAAGTTGCCTAGAAACCATCTCATGTCAGCTCACTCATCCAGGACACACAGCTCCCCATATGCAGGCAGAGAGATAAGCTTAACTTCCTAATTTTTTAAAGGAATGCAATTAACCCCCCTTCCTCCTCCCATGGATGTGATATCTGAGAACTCAGGGTAAAAAAAAAGTACATCACTGAGTCAGAAAAGTCTGGCACGCGTATTGCATGGGGGTGTGCGGATGGAGAAGGCGCTCTCAAGGCAGTGGCAGAATCAGACACATTTGTCCCCACTAGAAGGTCCAGCAGGCTTCTGGTGGACCCTCCACTGCTTCTGGTGACACAAAGCAGCCTTACATTTAGTTTGACTGGGCTTTAGCATTTTGCCTCCCTGCTTGTGAAAATACTTGTTATTCCTTTGCTGTGCATCCTGTCCAAAATCTCCTCTTGGCTCTCCCTGTCTCCCATAGTAATTGTGACCAGCTGCTCCTCTGCAGCCAATATGAGGAGTACATGTTGGGCAGTCAGAAAATTGATGAGGTGTCTTGTGTTCTTTCAGGATAAAATCACCTTGCGTATGGTAAATTCAGAGAAGCTGGGAGCACTGAACACAGGTCTGATGGTGGAAAGATCCAGGCAAGTAGAACTTGGAAAATAAAGGGTTTGTCTGGGCAGTGGCTGGACTAGAGGAATTTGGGTTTTGAATCAAAACCCAAAGGTTTTATTAGGCTCTCTGGGAAAATACAAAACCAGAAAAATAATTTTGGGTTGACCTGTTGGCCTTTATTTGGAAAATATTTATTTTGGGGTGCCTAGCCTTTTTGCTTGTAACTTGGGATGCTTTTTAAATGAAAAAATGCCATCTCAGAAAGAAGTGTTGAAAGGAATTAAATACTTCTTAAGTTGAAAATGAATGTTTCAACACTGGAAAAAAAAAAATTGCTCCCTTTGTGGGACTTGAAACAATTAAATTTGGACTGACTTGCCCAATGCTTCTGATCTTCCCAAAACTCCACTTTCTGGCAAGGTTTACTATGCTTCAGCCATTTTTATGTGATTGCAGGTAATAAGTAAAGGTTTTAAAGACAAACAGGAACACCTGCACAATAGGAGGACCTGGATTTCAGCTTCCAAATGTAATTCACTACCAATTTTAACCTGTCCCTACTCACTCTTTCCTCTCTTTCTTAATGCTTCTCTCACGCTGCTGTTGGCTTTTCTGACAGGGTGCCTTAACCTGTTCCCCATGAAATGGACTTTCCACTGCATAAAGTGGCTTGCATAAAGGAGTGTATTAAAAAAAGTAACAAAAGCCGCACTGCACTGCACTGCACTGCTGGTGGGGTGGAGGTGGGCAGGGGTGGAGGGTTGAGTGCCTCGGGGCCAGAGCTTGCCGTGCCTTGGGAAGGAACGGGGAGAGCCCCTTGCTCACTACTTGGGCAGTGGAGGCAGGAGCCTCCAAGTTGACATCTGGACAGCCTGGTCCAACACTGTTCGAAGTAGCAGCCTTCTGGTGTAAATGGCTATTGACCAACCGACTGACCTTCACTTTTTAAGCCAGCTTCTCTGCTTGCCAAGCAGGAGTCCGAATCTGTTAGCAGTGTGATGATAGCAAAGCTTTAATTTGGAGATGCTGGCTGAGGTGGTATGGCTGAGGATTTCTGAAAGCCTTGGGAGCTTGGGTGGTTTGGAGTGGAAAGGGTGAGTGGGCATGGTATGGATGGTTTATATGAGCTCTGATCCTATTTTTCTGAGCATTTTAACACGTGCTAGGGTCAGAACAAAGGAGGACTAAGACAACTTCATGCATTAGGACTCATTGTTTATCTGTGACTCTCAGAAACCATGGATAGATTTTGATCACTGCCAAGTAATAATGTCCACTCAGTTCTCCACGTGCACACAAAACACAAAGGGCTGGCTCCCACCGACTCCGAAGTTCATAGGCAGCCATTCATGAGGATGGCAGAGAAGGCCTTTCTCTGGGGGACATGCTCTGGGGGGATGCTGAGGGGGACGTGCCATATTGGACTATCTGGGTGCATCTGAAGAAACATAAGGGATCCTTTGTTTATACTTTCCTCTCCTCTGAGAGTGAAAAGAGCTATATGAGTATGTGGCTGAGGCCTCTGAATCTATATGTGCACCTACTGATTGCTCCCACCTTTCACAGGGTGACACATGAGCTCTGAGAGACACATGGGATTTACTGGCATGGTAGGGGTCAGGCAGCGAGATATTGCTGTTTGGAAGAGGGATGCTAAATCTGCTCACAGATTTAAATGCACACATTGATCTTGGCAATGCAAGCCATCCTGTAAGTCTTGAACACTGACTTAAGGAAATATTTCTAATAAAGATAACTAATTTCCTGGAAATCAGAGCACATCACAGGCTTTTATCTGAAATCATGCAGAATATTGCTGTTCTGATGATCTAACAGACTGAAGAAGACTTCAAAGTGCAGGGGCAATGGTGCCATTATCACTGAATAAATGTTCAGTTCCTCTGGCCCCAAGTAATTCAAAGACAAAGTCCTTTAAGGAGGAGTGTTTATTTCAGCAATTCAAGGCTAAAAAGCTCAGGGGGGACATTTGACAGAAATCTTTATATATTACTGCAAGAAAGATGCAGGTTCGATCTGCCAAACAATCCTAACTTTGCCCTGCAAAGGAAATGTAAGTCTGTAAGCAAAAAATTTGATCTGGAGCAGTAAAAGGTCAAGTGCCTTCTTGTATGGTGGTGTGGCTCTACTGTAAGTGTACAGTAGCCTCTCTGCAAGTTACAGCCAGCAGAAGGAGGGTCTCTCTTGTCTAGGGGTTGGGCAAATTTGAAAGGGATGTAATGTGTTATTGAGCACCAACAGAGCAACACGTTAGGGATCTCTTAGCCCTCACGTTAATGCAATGAGTTGCAAATCCTTTTTATTTCATCTGCATAGCCAGTTATTTCTGACGGTCTGGAATGCTTGCTTCAGACAGTGAATTTGGCAGCAAAGCAAAGCAATGTGAAGGAGGGTACACTTGACTTAAAAGTGTTTTGAGTTACCTGAGTGCAAAACAGCTGAGACCCATGGTGATACAGGACTGTAATTTTTGGTTGACTTGCAGGGGTGACTACAGCAGCTGGCACCCTGAAAGTTCCTGTTGTATTGGTGGCAATCCCAAGCACGCCTTGTCTGTCTCGAGCTACATAAAAGCAAGACATTCAGTTTAGTTGTCTTAAGTAACTCTCTAGTTAGTGCAGATCTATAAGGTGAGTTGCCTCTGGAGAGACCTGTCCTAAGGTAAGTCAGAGGGGATGAACTGCCTCTTGGATGTGTCATGTTCTCCCTCTGTTGCTCCTAGAGAAAACCTAGGCAGAAAACCTAACCCTAATTTAGACTGGGTGCAGGTGGAGCTAATATGCCAGAAGGGATGGAGTGCCCTTTGGTTGCCATCAGTGCTCTGACCATAGGCGATGGCATGTTATCATGCAGTGATGCAGAGAGAGATGGTAGTTTTTCAAACATTGGTGTGCAAACTACCAGGCATCTGTGGAAATGACTGATCTGTTGAGCGGACCCTGGCAGTAGTCTATATAATCATCTCACTTACATAATGATTACCAGATTGGCTTAGTTACAAGGTAATGTCTTCAAATATAGCCTGGGCATACGAGAGTTTCATTTTTAACCATACAGGAACATTGAACAGAGAACTGACAGGAGCGCTAAGTATCATAGAGATCTGATCTTTATTTTTAATTGTATTAAAAATGCATTTAATAGATATTGTTGTAAATCTGAAAACTCTCTTCATACTCCAAGTGCTGCACAAGTTTTTAAAAGCGTGACTACATTAATCATAGGCGAAGAAGTTGAGTTCCCTTTGTGCAGCTGAAGGAGGGAGCTGGTATCTGAACACCAAGATGTGGTTGGTACTTCCCTAGTACAAATAGCTGGCCTTTATGGGTGTTTTCTCTGCATTATTCGGTTTCCTTCCAGTTATGCCCTATCTGTCCTTGGTTATCCAGGCTACATTAGTGTCTCCTGTAGAAGTTAATCAAGTTTTCAAGGCAGAGTTGAGCCCTCACTGGACAGTGTTTTCTTGAGAAGAACCAATAAACAGAAAAGCCACAAAACTAAGATGGGAGGCTAATTGCAGTCATTGAAATTTGGCACTCTCCGCTTTTTCAGAAGTGGAGGGAAAGGCTTTATGTTCCAGAAATGTAGTAAAACAAGTGCCATTTTGGTTTTATAGTGCTCTAGTATATTTGCATACCCAAGCCAGTCCTCTGCTGCTGAATCTTTGGATGCCAGGGCTGTTAGGTCGCACTGCTATAGTTTCTAAATAAGCAGTCAGCTGATCAAGTTCTTTGGTATAACTTCACATGTGCCTTTTGCTGTGTGTTGCAGCTTCTCCTACAGCGGTAGTTAAAAGTTGTAGTCGCTTTATTCTCTTGCTTTGTTCACATGGAGCACTCTGGTTACTATCAAAGCAGTAAAGTTCACAGAGACCACAGTGCAAAATTCAAGTGCTAGAAATAAGTAACAGGCCAAATGCTCAAGACATTGGGCGCTATTTCCACTGAAGTCAACTGCAGCTCAGCCTCAGTTCTTGCGCATGTCATTCTGCAGGAACACTTGTATCCAGCTTAGTGGTCATAAATTGTGAACTCAAGTTTGAATTTAATAAACATTCAGGAATGTGCTTCACAAAGCTCTGACTAAACACATCCTCCCACACCATGCTGTTTCGGCAGCTGTCTCCTATGTCTCCCAATCCCACAAAAGCACCTGAGTAAGGTGTCTGTCTGCTTGGACTTGGCAACTTATCCATAAATCCCTAGCTGTCATTCCTGCACTGAAAGCTGTCAAGGGGCTGCTGGAGGAAAAATTATCCCTAGCTTCAGCCTTGCCTTCTGTCTAGACATATTCTCCTTACATGGCAGGCTGTGGAAGCAAGGAGGTATGCTGAGGTGTTCACTGATGCTGCATCTGGGAAACACGATAAATAGAAAATGTCTGAGAGCTGAAACTCAGCTTACAGCCCCTAAGTTCATGAGAGCAGCAGAGCACCTGCAGCCTTGGAAGCTGGGCTGAAAGATATGTGAATTTTTACATACGCTGTTTAAGGTTGTTACCAGCCTCCTCATTACTGGAGATAGTTTAGGTAGTGAAATAAAATGCAGGCACCCAGGCTCTAACAAACAGGGGGTTAGATACATGGTTGGGGTAAGATGGGATTGATAGATTGTAGCTGCAGCACCTGGGAGCAGAGGAGGACATAGCAAATGTACAGCCGTGGACTGAAGCCTGCACCGAGTGATGTCTGCACTTAGATGAAACATATTCCTTAGCGATATCAGGGCTGCTGTTGTGGACTCTAAATGGGATTCTGTGATGAACCCGATCTTTGATGCTATTGGATTAACATCACTGCTCAATCCAGCTTATTATGTGTCCTGCAGTACCTGTCATGTGTCTCTGCCATCTATGGCAAATAATGACTCCAGCAATTATGAAGGCTTTGTGCTCCTGCAGATCAGAAATGCTATCTCGCAAAGGGCAGACTTTCCCCATCTGAGCACTGCAAATTCTTCCTTCATGTAGTGATTTTCCCCTTTTTGTCTCCCCTTCCCTCTGCACCCGCTGGTTTGTGAAACAGCAGAAGCTTTACAGAAGAGAAAAAAATGAGAGGCAGTTTCACCTCCTATCTTTCCCATTTTTCTACCTGACCTTCCTCCTTCTCTCTGGAGCTGGGACAGGATTTGGTATCAAACACGCAAGTTCTGCTTCGCTCAGGGTCTGATCAAAAGTCCACTAAAATCAGTGGAAAAATTCCCATGGGCTTTGCTGTTCTCTAGATTATTTCCAGCTCCTATCCGGCTGCGTTCCTTTGGCTGTACGGGCATGCAGGGCGGCTGTGGGAGCTCAGAGGGGGGGATTTTTGATGAAGCTGCTCACAAAGGGGAGTCTTGTCTCCCTGTGCAAAGCGTGAGGCTCTTGAGTTTTCCACTCGGTCCAAATCTGTGATTCATCTGCTTTCCCATGCTTGCGCTCACATCGTAACATGCCACCAGCCAGGCGCGGGACGGAGTGCGAGGCAGTTGAAAGTATGTTTTTTCTTGCTCTCCCTTTTTTCCCTCATCTTTGGTTGCTCCCTGGTCCCCTCCACCCTCCTCACCTCCAGCCTGCCATCCCAGAGCAGCAGTGATCCGCTGCCCCATCTTCAGCGCATCCTCCATCTCTGCTGACACCCAATTTGGCTGTTAGGTTACTGCTCCCTAACATGGTTGTACAATCCAAATCAGAGCTTGCTTTGCCATCCTGTCCAGATGTGCCTTCCACCGTCCCTGCAGTACTGCCACGTTGTTGACTGCGTCTTCACAAAATGGTCTTGAAACCACAGATGGAGGCAGAAGAACAGGGGTATGTAGGGAGGGTTTCCTCGGAAAGAAAGCGTCGGAGGTAATGCTTTAGATTTGACACACATGGCTTCGGCATGGGAGCTTTGGTTTGGCAAAAATATGGAAATAATAATAACACTTCTGATCTTCAAAGTGCTCATCATTCGCTAACTAATGAGTGTAATGTTAGGCTTTACAAATTGGTCATACTCTGAAAATACATTTGGTAGCAAAGACCAAGGGTCAAGCTTTCAGCTACTGTAATGCCTTTGAAATGTCGGCACCAATTTCATGGTGTGAAAATTAAGGACCAAAGTCTGTTCTAAGGGTACAACATCTTGTTTAGTCACTGGGAATTGCATGCCCATTAATGAGAGCAGAATCAGACCCTAATTAATTTCATGCTTGCCACATATATTCTTCCATTTTAACACACAGAATTACTGGCAACATCCGCCCTTACATGTGAACAGACCTGAGCTTTGCATTATATGTATTGGATATTGGTCCTAATATGAGACTTAATATACCAACATTTCTCATATTGGTTTCTGTGTTATCCTTTGCCAGGGGAGGGAGAATGACCCAAAAGTACCCTGCCAGTTTCAGTTGTACAATATCACGTGCACACACCCCAGCACACACACAGGGTCAGCTGTAGCTTTGCGGATGCCCTGGGATACCCAGGAGCGAGCCTGGGATGTTGAGTCCTTGCCCCCCCCCCCCCCATGCAGTCAGGGGTCTAACAACAGCAAGCTGCATGAGCTTTGCTGTTGATGCATGGATGATGTGGCTGTGGCTCCACTCATTCCACCCAGGTTTATGGGAGGAAGGATCCCAGCCTGAGCATGGCGTGGGAGGGGTGGGGGCTTTCTCCAGGGCCAAGACCAGAGTCACAGCCTTGCAAGGTAAATATGAGGCAAGCTAATTTTAAAGGTATCAAATTATTCAGGATTGAATAATTCAGCTCTGCAAAGTGCAAGGTCCCTGCCCAGTATCAGTGACAGATAGGTAAAGCTGACCCATGGCAAGCAGGGCCTAGATCTGCTGCATTAAAGAGCTACAGGCTGATTCCCAATTCTCTTGGGTGAGAGACAGATCAGTGTTGTGTTTGTGTTTTCATGATTAAGTATCTCAAATCATAAATGTCAATAGAATTATGAAGTACATTGAAAGCTTCCAAGTTATTTAAAATTAAATAACAACCCTGTAATGCAGCCAAGCCAAGTATTGCTCAGATCCATTCGACCCTTGCAGGAGGCAAAGGAGGCTTTCAATTTCTTTGTTCAATCACTTCATTAAATTCCAATTCCTCTTAAAAGCTTGGCAGTCCTTATCCTCTTCCACTTACCTCTGATACAAATCCCCTTTGTCTGTGCTCAGATTTCTCATGCTTCCTATGCTTACCCACCTTCCTATATCCCAGAGCCTCGCTGAGCCTCAAGGCAGTGCCCCTAGTAAGGACAGCTAATGGTATTTTTGCTAGAAATTTACTTGTCCTGTGGAGCCATTGCATTAGGCTGGGATGTGGCTGTGTGTGAGCAGGAGAAACACTGCTCTGACGTTTTGGGGGATTAGTGATGGGAATCGGGCTGCATGCTGTTAGCCAGTGATGCCTTTGTGGGAGATGAAAGTGTCTTGGCCAGCCCTTGTCCTCAGCAAGGTGCCCCACTCGGTGTGGAAATAACCTGAAGTGAGAGGCAGGCCAGTCATGTTGGTGGAGTTACATGGTGGAAGTGAAACTCCAGACCTCAGGAGTGTCACTGTTGCACAAGAGAAAAAGCAGGGCTGAGTCAAGAAACAGCCCATAAAATCCTGGTGAAAGTTGCTGCCACCCTGGTCAGGCACCTGTAACATGGTTTTAGGCTGTGAGAAACAGCGCTACAAGGGTCCCTGGGCTCTCCAACTTCAGGATATACCTCTATACCATGGTAGCGTACATTTTTTCCTGTACTTTGCCCTCTGAGGACAGGTGTGGTGTTAGTGTATTCTGTGGTAGGAGGGAACTACATCTGATAGGCTGCAGCTCAACGTGAGTGTGCACTTTTATGCATGGGATTCATTAGCTTTCCTTTCCCATTCTCTCACAAGCACTCAGGGAAAGACAACAGCAGAATATGCTGTAGGACAGAGCCATAAAAATAAAACATAGGACCTGAATGATGCATTTTTTCTCTTTCTAAAGAAGTTCTGGTCACAGCTGAGGTTGCCTTATACTTTGACTTGTGCTTGTAACAGCCTTTATGGGCAGCGGGCTTTACAGCCTCTAATGCGTTCTCATTTCTGCTGGGCCGTCCCACCAGCATGACTGTGGTGCCTGGGCTTATTTTCTTTTATAATCTCTTTCTAGGCTCTCATTGAGATTTTCTGTCTTGGGGGATCTTGCTCAGGCTGGACGGATTACTCAAATGTTCTTGGTCCAACTCCAATTCCGGCTTAATTTATCTCTAGCTGTTAGGGTTTCCGACTGGAAAAGCTACCCTATAGATTAATGAATTCTTACTGACTGAGGTACAGGAGTTGATGTGCAGCAAACGGGTCAGGATCCCCATGTGCAAGGCTCACCATTAGTACTGCTGCAGAAGGATCTTGCTCATAGCGTCTGCCTGAAGGGCTCTTGCCACCAGCAGGTCTGGTCCTCCTAGGAACAAAGAGCATGGTTTTGCCCATTCCCTGAAACAGGCAAGGGGTGTAGGCTATGTAGTTCTTTGCCCATGGGTTCCACAACGCCATACCCGTGGGGGAGAAAGGGTCAGTATTACACCTTGCTTCAGATACTGTTAGTGAAGAGAAATCAGATCTGGAGAGAGGAAATTTTCAAATCCTCAGCATGCAATGTGACGGAAAATCTCATGTCTGCAGTACAGGGGAGCTTTCTGTACTGGTGCTGGGTACACGCCTCCTTTGCTGTGCCAGTCCTCGTTAATTCAACTCTGGGTACAACTCCTAGGCAAACACCCTCAGGAAGGGCCTGCAGCAATTGACATGGGAGGATACCTGCAGTTCTCCTATCAAAATCACAACACAAATTGTGGGGCTTACCACTCTCTCCGTTAAGACAGGCATTCCTAATGGCAGCAGTTTTGCAATGGCCAGTGAACTCAGGTACCTTGGAAAGGCTGGACACGAGGCTGACTTGGCAAACTGCTCCCAGGGCCAGTGCCCGAGGCATGAGTTTTGTCCAGCTCATGTCTTGACGTGGTACCTGGCTTTCAGTAGTTCAGTGCAAGTTGCAGAACCCTCAAGGTTTGTCTGTGCAAGTCCCAAATGTCTTTCAAAAACTAAAGCTCTATGAATTGAACACATACTGAGATTAATCCAAGGTTTCTACCAAACCTTTCGTGTCTTCTCCGTGTCCTCACATCTGAGCAAAACATGTTTAAAGGTTTGCCGGTGCCAGACAGAAGTTCAATGTGACATCAAGGACTGAATATACTCCTGATACTCCAGAAACTCAATTCCACCATGCCATAGGAGAACACATTTTGTTGGCTTATGATGTGTGGCCCACAACATGCATTTCACTTGCCTCAAATTTGCCTGACAGGGGCCAATAGTATAAATGCAAACTACCCAGGTGACTGCAGTATTTCTGAGAAGTGATGCTTTAGTTCTCTTAGCATGTCTAGAAAAAGACCTTGTGATTCCCTGCAGGGAGATTGTGTATGAGCCATACTAACTGCTGAAAGAACTGGTTCCAGGACTGTTCCAACTGGCTGATCTAGTGACATGAAAGTGTTGTCGTTTACATGCTCTGCAGAGCTTCAGGATGCAAGGAAGATGGATGGTTATTCTTCTTGTGCCCGCTTAAACAATATATTTGATCCTGTCACCTGCCCTGTGTGAACTGCCTTCTTTAGAAATCAGTATTAATGATGCAGATCAAATCTAGATGCTGTCACTTATCCCACTTGCTCCAACAGCCTTTGTTAAAAAAAAAGTCTTTTTGACCTTAAAAAGTGGAGGCGATATTACTTTTGTAAAACTGGTAGGAGAGCTTCTAAGGACTAGAAAAGTGCTTCATTGGAAGAATGTATTAGCAAATGTTACTTCATCACAGGGACACCTGTATCCTTGGTAGGAGACGTAGAAAACAGATCTGTCATCAGCTTATGTTCCTCATACATTGGCATCACTTGTCCTCACAGTGATCTGGCCTTGCTTCATGGTCTTTAAGGACCCTTAAAAAAACCCACTGCTTGACTATACAATGGGTGTATCTTTAGCAGATAGCGCTCAAAGCCCATTACCACTTTCCGCCTCTTCTTCCCACAGTCTAGCTCCACATCATTACTACCCAAATGAACAGTCTTCACCAGACTTTCTCAGCTGGAACTGAAGCAGAGATTTGAACTAAGCTGTCCAGCGCCTCAGGTGCGTGGGCTGCCCACCACATGTGTCTTGCCAGGTGTCAAGTATCTCTCTAGTGCCAGACCAAGGATCTGCCTAGTGCTGTAACCTGCTTCCAGCAGTGGCCATATGTGGGTGCCTGGAGAAGACTTCAAGCATGTCAAGCATGCATCTCCTGAGTGTGCTCCCAGCCTTCAACTATCTTCAGGGATTTTCTCAGTCAAATGCAGTTTCTATGTATTAGTAACACCCAAGGTATTCCTCTTCCATGAACTTGCCTGCTCTCCCTTTGAGTCCCTGTTCCAGCTGTTGACCTTGATGACCTGTTCCAGCTGTTGGTCCAGATAACTTATTCTCTCCTCTCTGTCCCTAGCTGGTTGTCGTAACTTTCTTCCCACATCCTTGTCATCAGTACCTACTGCTGTGTAACTACCATATCAGTGTAACTTTCTGTTGATTCTGTAATGATTAAAGGTCTGGGAAATTTTAAAAAATATTTTTAAGAGTAGTATGTTCTTAGGTTTCTTTTTTTTATTATTAAGCTGGAGAGTTTACAGGTTTGAGTTTGGAAGTAATCAAACAAACTGTTTAAACTGGCTAAAAAAGTGAATGTGGTAACTACTGTAAGTGTGGGGAAAGGCTGGGACAGTGAAGTGTGCTTGGGAGTGGTAACCTTTTCACCTCAATCAGCAGCAACTGGAACAGTTTGCCCTCAGTCTGCCTGTCTCCAGCTTGCTAAATCTTCAAATACTGCATGCAGAGTGGAGCTGCCTGAATTTACAAATAGCTTTGGCCACCCTGAAACTGCCATTTTTTTTAATTATTTCCAGCAAATAAGTGAATCACCAGCCAAAAATATCATAAGCACCTATCACAACAGCACCAGTTGCTCCTGGGTGTCCTGGAGTTTGTAGCAGACCTGTTAACTGGTAGTCTGACAGTGGAGGAGGTGGCGAATATGTACATTTGTCCAGGCAGGGTGTGCTTTCCGCCAGAGCATTGCTGATCAAGGCTGGGCTGCCTACTTCTGCCTAGCCCAGGGCGAGCTCTTCCTTCTCATGCGGGAGCTTGGAGTTCACCACTCTGCAACAGAACTAATGATAGCAAATGGACACAGCTTGCAAACAATTGGGAGGCTGAAATTTGTTTGTCCAGAGTATTTGCCAAATAGTTATGAATACAGAAGAGGTTTGTTTCAAAAAGAACCTTGCTTGCAAACAAACTGTAAAAGGTGAAGGCCAAAATCTCTGAAATTATTTGTGACAAATAACTTGGTCAGTTCTATGAGCCTCTGTCTAACTCTTGTACAGATGGGAGTCACTCCGTTCCAGAGTAAACAGAGCAGCCTGGCATGCTCTCTGGTTACCAGGCTGGAAGAATGCAGTACATTTTCTGTGAGTATTTGCTCTGACTTAAAAATATGCTTGCTTTATCTGTGTTCACACCTCTCTAGTGCTCATGAGCTGTGAACACTCAGTCAAGATTTACTGCTCTGGATACCTACCGAAAGCAAAATGAAACCTCATTATTTGCAAATGGAATAATAGGTTTTAACGTGGGATCCTGTTTTCAGAAAGCCCTGCCAGGTCTCTAGAACAAAGGCCATGAAGTCAGCCAGACATGGGTGTGCCAGTCTTCTGTAAATAAAAACATGCATGTACATAAGTACGTCTAACAAGTATTCAGACGGAATTAACTGTAAGATCCATATCTTGCCAACAAATCTGTCAAGCAGCTTAAGTGTAGTTTGTGTTGGTTTGGGTTTTTTTTTTTTAAAGTAGCAGTGCCTCAGGCAAAGGTCTGTGTGGCCCAGAGAGGAAAAGCTGAAAAAGGTCTGTACGAAACTTGTAGAGTCATGGCTTATCTGCCTCCCGTCCCTAGGCAGAGAAAGCCACCAAGGGCCTTTGCAAAACCTTCCCCTGATTACAAGTTTTGTGCTTATCCAGGCAGGAAACTAACACTGCCGTGGGACTTGGGTGGCCTGTTGCTACCGGAGAGGACATTTGCTATAAAATGTTGGCAGTCCTTCCCTAAAAGCAGGAAAAATATCTGTAAATTCAAATAAACCTGGGAGGCTACAATCTGCCAGAGGCTGATGCATCACGAGTGTCTAGTCTTGTTGGGTAACATCTTTCTGGCCACTGGTACCCTCTAAGTATGCAGAGCAGGAGGGAAAGCTCATTTCTTCATTGCCTGCTAAATCAGTGCATTGGTTGAGGGGACATCTCTGCTGGTTGGTGGAGAGATAACTGGCCCAGACCACTCATTTGGAAAGGTGTAGGAAGATGGCAGAGGTAAGTGCTGCTGCTTTCTCGTGTCCGGTGTAACTGTGCTGCCTCTTCCTAGGCCTCCCAGAAACCAAGCCAGAACAAAATGATTGAAGTAGTTGCCTGGGTACCTAAATCCCTGTGACTCAGCTGACGGGTGTAGTGCTGTTGTTCGTGGGAGATGTGTTATCTGTCTGCTCCGGGAGGGAGTTTGCGTCTCAGCTTGCACAACCTGCGTGGCTTCCGTGCTCCCGGCAGTGCTCTGCACACTGGTGCTGGCTGAAAATCTACCTTGTGTGTGTCCGTCTATGTGCGTGCATCAGCATAATGACACATACAAATAGTAAAAGAGGGCTCCTGCAGTTATGAAGTCCGTCAGTTGAAAGTTAGGAAACGCTGTAATTGACTGTTCATGTCTGGATTCTGCTCCCCTTTGCCTCCATCTTGGGCTAAAAATCAGGCAGGGGTCCTGTGGAAAAATACAGCACTCCATTGCACATATGTATGCAGAAGAAACGGTGTTCTGGGAAAGCTGGTATTTCCCAAGTCCCAAGTGTTTGACTTCATACCCTTCTTGACGTTCCTGCAGGGGAAGCTTTTTGCGTGCAGTTTCCCAACAGCAAACAACAGCCCTCAAGCCAGGCCTGAGAACGGCTGCCATGACAAAGCCCTTGTTCCTCTGCTTCTGTCCTTTGCTTTTGTTTCCCTCCCCTCTGCTTTCCTCTTCCCTTGGTCCCCAGCACCCCCAGTGCTATATGTGGCACTGGTGTTCAAGCAGTGTGTGACCCCAGTGCCTTTAGAAGGGATGCTAGTTTGCTGTGAGGTATTTTGGCTCAGTGCTAAAAGGTTTCTGAGGCATACTCAGGTGAGGAGGGGGGAGAGCAGTGGGGGAGGGAGTGAGTGGGACCAAAACAGTTGTTCATTTTTAATGCCTTATCTACTGTAACAAAATTGGGATAGCAGTTCGCAAGTCTAGGAAAAGGCATGGCTTCAGCCTGAGGGCTCTACCTGCTACGTTTGAGATCCTCTGCAAATAACAGTAATCTCCAAGCATTTCAAGAAATCTGCACAAATCGTTTATCATGCAAAATGTTAGGCAGCCTAAATACAGGAGTAATGGCCTGAATGATTGTACCTCAAACTGCTTTTTATGCCTGTTTCTTAACCAACGTTTATGTGCTTCCGACCAAAAGTATTCTTCTACCCCTGCTTTACTCTGGTTGGTTTATCAGGCTCCTACTTGCTGCTTGCACACCATAAAAAATGTGGTGGGGGTCCCGATGAAATGTGTCCAGGTTTCATGTTCTGTGGCGAGGTAAGACAGCTGTTGGGGCAGGAAGTTTTCTTGGAAGTCAACACTGGCTTGACATGGCTGAGAATCAGGGTAGCCATGGAAATCTGCTGTCAAAGCTGATAAAAGCCTCGAGTGCCACTGCCTGTGTCCAGCTGGGAGAAGGTGAGCGGGAAAGGTCAGCGCTGATGGTGATCTGTGAACTGCCTTGAGGAGATGGGAAGATGCATAAAATAAGGTGGTGGGGCTGGTGCAGGCAGGGAGGGAAGCTGCTCTGGAGGAGCTCGGGAGGCAGACAAACTCCTTTGCACTCAACAGTAAATGGTATCAGGAAAAGGTGTTTGCAGAGCCTGAAATGGAGCCTGGGAGGTCGTGGAGATGGAGTAAATGAAACACGCAGCTGGCTGTTGTGCCAGGCATGACCGGCATCTGGACCTCCTCCTTTCCTCACTCTCTTCTCTCTCATCTCATGGCTTCCACTGCTACTTGTCTGTAACTTGTGCCTTTTTCAGCTGGATAGTCCACAGCAGGCTCTGTTAGCACCCAGTCACATCCTCCTGACTGTAGCTCTTCTTTCAAAGGCTGTACCCGGACAAGCCTGTGAAAATATCTCATCACAAGGGTGCAGATAACATGTGTCTGTGCAGAAAGGGAGTACCGGTGAGAAGAAACTCCACTGCAAGACATCAGAAGATCGAGGCTGTCAGAAAAAAATAGTAGCATGGAAATTACTGTTAGCTAGGTCCAGTGGTCTCTCCAGTCCTGTGTTGTATCTGATGTGAAATGCTCATGGGGACAAGTGAAAAGGCCTTGCAATAGGTAGATATGGAGTCTTCTACAAGAGGTGAGTCTTTGCCTCATGTCCATTATTGAAATTTGTGTAATCCTGGGACATGTGGCTCTTATTGCTCCTGAAACTCTCTCGGTATTTAGGTGTGCATATGAAGATTTCATGATATGAGTCATGAGAGATCTGTGGCCTTGATGACTGTGAACTCCACAGTATGTGGGTGTTTTCTTGTCTCTGTTTTGCTCCCTGACAGATTCTTTGAATGCCGTCTGCATTGTGATACGAGGAAAAATTCGGTAGAGCTTTAAAATACCATACATTTATGTCCTGTACTCTTATTTTTCCCCTAGCTTTGTTGTTGTCTCTTCTGTTTTAATGTGGGTAAATCTCAGTTCCTCCTTTTGTTTCTCTGCCTTCTTTGGATTCTCCCTGCCTCATCCTTGATTTATTGCTGGCCACCCTGTCTTCCTGAAGTGATACAGTTTTCTGGTTTGCCTTTTGCATGGATTGTTCCAACACGTGCTTGCTGGCCTGACATTTTGACCGCTACTGCGCTGCTTGTCTGCCCTTTTGGCAAGCTGTTGTGAAGTTGTCTTTCTCTCTAGCTGTTACCAGTGCACTGTGCATCATCTGCCAGGTTTTCCACCTTACTGCTTCTTCAGGCAAAAAGCCTCACATTCAGCATTTCCCAGTATTTCTGAGGGGTTTTCTACAGATGGAAATGAATGCTGCATGGGAAGCTAGATTGCTATTCTGTCCTAATGCCCTGTGTCATCCTTTTCATGCTCCCTAGGAGAATTTACTCCTCACAAGGCACTCCTGGGTTCTGTGAGGTGACAAACACTGGATGCTTTTGTTTGAGTACTTTCCATCCACGCTGCTGGCTCTTAGCTAAGCCACAGTTTGGGCTCAAAGTTTCCAACTGGAGCTGGCTTTGGGATCGCTGCTGGTGAACTGGTCTGTAGCACAATCACACCAGTCTCTCTAGACCCTGTGGGCAAGAGTGTGGGCCTGGGCAAGGGCAGTGAGTGCTTAAGCATGGTTCAGAGCTTGGCCTGTGTGCCCATGGGATTGTAGGCATCAAATGGGAATAGTGAACTTGAGGCTGAAAAGATGCTTTAAGTGAATGAATCCAGCTGGACTCTTGTGCACAGATGCAGCAGTCACACGGGATCTAGGGCAGAGTGACAAAACTTTATTTCCACACTCATTCTCTGTGCTAAGTCCCCTAGAAGCAGACCTTAACTCATGTTTTACTGCCCTATAGCTTGTGGACCATGATAAACCCCTCCTTGCTTTTCTCAGGACACGGTTCATGTCCATTTTGAGCCATGTGGGATTCCAGTGTATTTCTTAGACCTATGATATCGTCCTATTATCTCTGGTCTTTTTCCATCCTTTCACTGACAGACAGTCCCCACTTCACATCTTGAATTCCAGCTGCCTGGAAAACAATCAGCAAACAAACATTGGAGGAAATATTGGAAAAAACCCAAAGCCGTGTCTAGCAATTGGGCTTGCTGCCTCCAGGCAGGTGCAGGCTGCATGCGAACAGCAGCAATTCACTCAGCAGTGCTTTTGAAAGCAAGGAGCTGATGGCACTGGGAAAGCTGAGTGATGTGATGGGTCTGGGGCCAGGGAAGCATTGTGTATGGATGCCAAGTAGACGGCTGAATTTTAGACGCTGCTAATTTTAGTTCAGCATGATTTGCTTCACTGAGCTCTCCTGGAGCTCTGAATGCTGTCATTCAGGTTAATCATAATTCTTTACAGGACTTAAAACTCTTGGACACAAGAATCTGATCTGAGCTTTTCTTTTTTTTCCTTAAGATGAAGTTTTCTTGTGTGTTCTGACCTTACCATGAATGCATGTTAGACCAACACCAGTAATCATGAACCTGCTGTTCCATATTCTTTCCTCCTCATGTTCTTGAATCTATTTTACATGTAAAACATTTCATAATATGCAGCCAAGTGTTTAAGCATTCAATTCCCTTCCTTCACCTGCCCCTCCTATTCCTGCGGTTGGTTGCAGATCACTGCCTGGAAGCGAGCAGAGAGAGCAGGCAGCAAGGTGAGTTTTGTTCCTGTGAAAATAACTCCTTTCAAGTAATTCTTTATCCAAGGTGACCAGTGTGCACTGATACCCTATCTCGGCTGAAAGAATGGCCATTTCTGACAGTGCAGTCATCTGTCCCTACCCTTAAACGAAGCCGTGCTCCTGTCCCCAGGCAGGATTGCTGCAGAGACCCAGGGGAGGGTACAACTCCACACATCCTCTGTCTTCTTTAAATCCTGTAACTTTTCCCTGTATTGGTCTTCTGGGCTCAGCTTCCTCTGTGTTTGCAACAGTGAGCAGGGAGAAGGTCTGCATGAAAATTGCTCAGGTGTAAAAATGAAAGAATGGTTAAAACCTGATTCAAAAATAGACCCAGGCTAATAGAGTTTCATTTAATCTCCACGTTGCTGTTCAAGATCCAGTTTGTGTAGGTTGTGATGAAATGTGGTTACCACCAGACAAGTATTCAGTGCTTCACATAATGAAAATTGGCACTTTGCAGCAATCTCTAAACAGACACAACTGCAGCTGCCATGGGAAGGCTGAGGCCATCTGTTCCTCCCCACAGCTGCTTCCCCTTCCTGCGGCCCTCCTCATCCTCATCCTCGGCCCCGCTGCTTGCAGCTGGGAGCACCCATGGGCATGGGGTGGGTGGTGATGGGATTCATCACGCTTTGTCGGTCGGAGGCAGAACTGCTGCAGGGAACCCGGGGCTGCAGTTGCACAGGGATTTGTCCCAGCAGCAAGGGCAGCCAAAGCAGTTCCCATGCTTTCTCCTGTCCTGGGCTGCTGCCAGCACTGCTGCTTATGGGGTCATGCAGCAAACTGGGGATGATTCCTGTGTATTTCTGGGATCTCTTACTTCAGAATCATATGTTTTAAGTAGGAGTTGACGTACGATAGCAATGGAGTGTAGGAAATTTGTGTCATTGCCAGTCTTCTCTGCTTGCCCTGTGTCCATTCAAAGCTGAGTACTTTGCTCTCTGTTTCTGGTTTCAGTCTATCAGGCTCCACAAGCTTTCTTTGATTCAGATTTACAAAGCCACGCCTAGAGAAGACGATGTCATATTGGTTTTTTAAATTTTCTTCTAGCAGTACCTGCTCAGCATACTGCAACCAGGGTGTAGACAGGAGTGTAACTAGTCTTGCCCTGCAAAAGCCTGTCGAGGTCTGGTCCATGCAGACCAACATTGTTCTACAGTGGTTACTCTCTGAAAAGAACATGTATAAAGGTAGCTTTTCTACAATGGTGACGGGGCTTTGCATTCAACGCTTGGTTTACTTTGTCATCATTTCCCTGCAAAGACAAATTTTGAACTTGTAGCGTGTTCCAAGATAGTTCCTTGGGATCTGATTACAAGGAAGGCTGGGGAAAGATGACGGTGTTTATACCATACCTTCGACCACCCCAGTGTGCTCACCTTGCTCCTGGAGCAGTCTCTGCTGCGGGACTGAGGCAAAAAAGGATTTGATTCCCCTCAGAGATACATTCCCAGCTTGCATTAACATCAAATTTGCAAGTAAAGATCTGTCGAAATCAGGTGCACAAAGCTGGTATAGTTTATGTGCAAATATGAGACAAATATGAGCCCTAGCCACAGAAGTTTAACAACTATAAATTTCAAGACTGGCCCATTTATCCCCCAAAATAGGTCTTGTGGTAAAGTTCTCCTTCTGGTTATGAAAGTCTCCATGTGGCATAAATTTGTCCACCTGGGCAGAATTACCGCTTGTGTCAACGGGATTCCTGCCCATATGGGGGAAGAGAGGGAGGAAAGCGGGGAGCCACCATGCAGCACAGCAAGTAGAGATGTCCTGCAATGCCTTTGTTAATGGTGTGTTTCTGGGAGCTGGTCCAGGGCCATTTCAGAGCATCAGTATAATTTTACTGTTATTTCTCAGCTTGAGTTTTGATCCATGAGGCTTTATCTTTGGAAACAACCGTTTCCCAGAGTAGTGTCCCCGTCCTGATGATGAAGGGCTCTGCAGTACATCCTTTGGTTTTCTAAAACATAGCACACTTCACAGACCTAAAGCATTTCCTAGCTGATTGATGGCAACTCATTTAATGCAACGCGTAGGTCTAAAACTATGAATATATTGAGCTGTGGACCAATATATTTCTTCTTCTTGGGGGATACTTATCGTACACCACTCTCACTTAAAATGGAGGGAGCAATTGCATTTTATCACCTGTTTGCAAAAATTCATTATCAGAGGCTAAAACATTTACAGGCAGAACCTCTGAAATCTGATGTCTTGACACACTATGTTTTTATTGTTTGCTCTGTGGCCCTGACAGAGGTGCAGTGAAAGCAGAGTCCTCTCTGCCCAGGCAAAGGTATCGTCCTATCAAGGTATGGACAGAAAGTAAATTAGTGTGCGAGTCGGTCAGCAGCTCCAGAGCACCTGCCTATGTGCATCCTGCCACCAATGCTATAGGCCTCTTTCATCAGAGCATGGTTGAAGCAGTTGGTCAGAAACAGGCTGTGTGATCCAGGGACGGCTGTGGCAAACAGAGAATGGGAAAAGCTACCGGGAGGAGACGTGAGCATGCATGCAGGGGAGGTATGGCTTTAGTGCTGACCTCCTGCATCCCTCCAGAGTGTGGTCCTCACACTGACCGTGTGCTGTGGCCACATCCATGGCTGGAGCCTCTGTCTTGCAAGCAAAGAAAATAACTGATTATCTGCTTTTCAGCAGTTTACGGGCCAAATGCATGTCTGGTGTAATCAGTTTTGACTTCCATGGGCATAAATTTGGAAGAAGTTTCAAGCAGTTTGTCTCTTCTGTCATATTAGGTGTAACAGCCACCACAAATTGCGATCCTCATGGTCATGGAGTCTGGAGGAATGAATTTAGTGCTGTCTGGCTAATCCAGGGCTCCTTTTGAACACCACCCATCTCAAAAGCTGAATTTTATTTACATTTGCAGGGACCGGGTTGGGATCAGCTTTGCCACTTTCTGGGTTGTATGTTATTATTTTTTATCAAAAGTTGACTGGCTAGCTGAGCACCTTTTTTAACTTGTCAGGGTTTACAACAAATATGTCACTAATAGGGATTTTTTTTGCCGCATTACCCCATATTTAACAGGGGGTGAATCCTTCAAATTGCAATACACATGCATAGTTAATAGCTTAATTTATATTAAACACATATTGCATTGTTAGCAAATAATGATGAGCTATATGGTGACTATAAAGGCTTCTGTGCAACTGAGGATATTGCACATCCTTACCAGGGTTTAGGAAATGGAAATAAGCAAGCAACACAATGTGTAGTTTTTAGGCAGCCATCACCAGAAATGACTCCCCCAACAAATTAGGCTTCAGCACTGTGCACGGGCTACGTTTTCAAACAGACCACCTAGCCTACAGCCGCTCATGTTAAATACATGCCAGTCTTATGCATAGAGGCTCAGTTCCAGCTTCTGCGGCCACTTCAGCATTTGCATTTCCTTTGCTCTCTATGACCGTAACCATAGAACCTACTACAACACTTGGAGAAATATAATCTTTGGCATTTAGTACATTTTCTCCACCCATATGCACGGGCACTTTTGAAGAAACAAACAGAAAATCCACGTAACTCTGGTGTCCATAGCCAGGAAAAGCTAGGACTGGAGAGAATAAAAAAAAAGTAACAGTTATAGAGGGCAAAAGCATTAATTGGGCGTGTTATAGCTCCACCTCCGGGACCCAGTGCTGCACTCTGCCAAGCTGTGTTGTGCCATCCTGGCAGCACAGATAGGCTGCTAAGGCAGAAATGGGTCAGGGGAATGTGCCCTGCACCAAGGTGCCCAAAACAGCACCTGAGTGGGGTTTCAGCACTGCACAGAGCTTGTACTGGCCATTACAGAAGAGATGAGTTTTAATGGAAAGGAACACGAATAGCTACTGTGAATGGCCCTGGGCTAAATGGCTCATCCAGGGTATTTTGGCAAATACTTAGGAATGGCAAATATATTCACCCATCAGGGCTGGCTCAGCAAATGGGCTGGATTAATGATAATGATTGCAGTGAATAATTCAGCTGGATCTCCTGGTAGCCTGAGAGTGAGTCGTACGGGCAGAGAAAATAAGGAAAATCAGATAGGTTGCTTGGGTACTGGATGGCAGGGAAAGAAAGAGGAGGCGGCATGTAATGGAGAAAAAACCTACCCAACAGCTGGGCGCTCAGCTGGGATGTGAGACAAGATCCACCACGGTCGTGCTTGGAGCTGGGCAGAATGGCATGCAAAGTGTGGAGCTGCTTTGGGGCTTTTCCAGGCAAAACCATGTGGAGAAGGAGAACAAGCGAGACAAGTCAAGCAAGACCACATCCAGACAGGGACCTAAGGAAACTTTTGTAGACATGGATGCATTTCCATGGGAAGTCTCTGTTTCTTTGAGTCAGCCTTTTCCAAGGACAGACCATTTTGTCAGAAGGCCCTTGCCCAGCCATTCAACGCCATCACTTTTGCATTTCATTGAGTCTCTATAGCTGGTACCCTTATGCTGTCTAAATGGGCACAGCCTCAGCTGCACTGTGCCCAAAAGTTTCCATACCTATTTCCCCTTCATTTCCCTTCCCAGCATCTCTTTCCCTTCTGGCCAAGAGCTGTCCCTTGTCCAGCCCCAGGAGGGCCACTGAGATCCAGTGGGTTTTGCCCAGGAGTGGTGATCTGCTCATGCAGAAAACATTGAAGGATTTAGGGCTGAACTTGTTAACACGGTCCTGGGAGTGAGTGCTAGGGAGGGAGAAGGGGGCAAAGCTGCCACTGTGTTCCTAAAACTGCTCCTTGCAGCAGATTTAGCATTGGCAGCACATCCCTTTTCACCCCATCCCTCTCAAGCTGTGGGGCTTGTTCACGCATCGGTCTGGAAAAGCCCTCCTTTCAGCTTCATCTTTTACTGCTGCACAAGGAGCTTTTAGATTAATTTTGGTTAATCAGGCCCTTGTGCTGCTGTTTCTGGATGCCGAAAATGTGAAGGACTCACAAAAAGACATGTACGTTATCTCCCATGGTTTCTGCTCTTTCTTCTGGCATCATGTTTTGGGGATCCCCATGTAGCGTGGCTGTGTAGGGCCTCTTTTAAAAGGGTTTCTGCCTGGCAGGTTCGGATGTCTTTTGCTTGCAGACACCTTGCTGGTGGGGTCTGCTAGATAATTGAGGTAGATAATGAGGGTGGCAGAATGGATTTAGGAATGACCAGGTTACTGGTTATGTCACTAATCACAGATCCTAGCCTTGTGTTAAGTATAGGAGCTCAGCGCTTCAGCATGGGCTACCACAGGCTTTGAAGATGAAGAGGGCAAACTGTGGCCATTCCCACCTGAGGAACAGGAACAGGAATGGGAAGAAGGAGCAAACTGCTCCTTCCTGTGCAGTGCTGTGGGTCCTGCATCCGCTGATGCTCTCCACCAGGATGCCTGACCAGGCAGCTGGGGGAGGTTGGGGTGCTATGCCTTTTACCCTTAAATGTCAAAGGAGGAATCAATGCTGCTGCAACCGGCCTCTGAAGGATCTCCCCCAAACTCCCGTACCAGGGGGGTTGCCTGGGGTGCTTTGATTTCTCTCCAGCGGCACCCAGGAGAGGCAGTTCAGCGATCCTGGAGAGTGTATGAGTCCCAGTCGTTCTCCATCCCCTTTCGCTGGGGACACAGCTCAGTGGGGACAGGGACAGCTGAGATGGGCTCCGAGCCTAGGACATGTGGCGTGACTGCTGGAAAGGGCTGAAATCTGCTGGTCCAGGGGCTGAGTGGTCCTGGCGCAGGGGCAGCCAGCACACAGAGCAATGTCTGTGTGCAGTGAGCGGGAACTGGGAATGAACACTTGCAAAAATAATAATAATAATAATAATAATAAAAACAGTTGGGCCTGTATTTCACATTTCTCTCTGCCCTTCCAGCAACCTTCCTTGAAAAGTTTATGTCTACATTACAAGAAGTGGTTGCATTTTCACACAGCCAAGTCCTCTCCCTGCTGTTTTCCATAGCTGAGCTGGCCTTTGCATAGCCTCGGCGATGCGGGGCCTCTCACGGACAGAGCCGTGTTTGTCTCGGAGGCATGTTGAACTTGGCAGGTACTGTATGTCTAACTCCAATTTAAACTACCACCTTTCCGAAGGAAAAGAGTCTGCAGTACACAACGGCAGCTGCCACAAGGAAAATCTGCTGGAAAGCCCAAGCAGGGTCATTAACAGCAGTTTCTCCATCTTTTTACACAAATTTACTCCACGGTCTCACAGAAACTGACCTAGCTGCCATTTTTTTCCAATTGAAAGAGGCTAAACCAGGGTGGCTTGATTGCAATCAACTCAGATAGAGTAATGTGTGCTAAACCAGGCAGAAATACAACCTTAAAAAACACAGGCCAGGCTCACCCCCCTCAGAAACAACCATCTGTGGTGTGTGTGGATCTGGGGATGAGCCTGCTGTTCTCCTCGGTGGCCTAATGCTTTCCTGTGGGTTCATGACTGCCCATGAACTGCAGCAGGATCAATGTCTGATGGTGCATTTCCTTGGAGCCTGGCCTGGGTTTTTTCTTCCCCTTTGGCTGGGAGGAAGGACAAGCTGGTTGCAGATGAGGAGAAGGTTGATGGCGGGTCTCCATAGGTGTCAGGTTGTGTCCGGGAGGGTCTCGGTTAGCTTGCTGGTGGGAAAGGGGAAAGCTGGTCATCCTGCAGGGGGAAGAAACATCTTTCTTTGGAGGGGCAGCTCTCAGGAGGAGCAACCAACCCTGGCTGGAAATCCCCTCGGGACACGTCGTGTCTGCGGGCAGTGGGGAAGACGACGTGGAGCATTTCTGGGCACGAAAGCCTGCGTGCGCACCGCTGTGGAGTACAATTGTTCTCCATTGCCATTTCCGTCTCCTCATTAAGCTTGCCATCAATAATACAGTGTTTCTTGTGCAGCTGAGAGAGGAAAGGGCGGTCGCACGGGAGCTGACTCACTCTGACTCATGTCTCCTGAGAACACAGGGTCAGTTGGGTTAATCTCAGCCTGCCGCATGCCTAGAGACCCCCAGGGAGAGCGAGGGCATCCCCCCTCCGCTCTCTGCCTGTGTGTCCTGTTGTCACCTGCAAAACTGGCTTGTCCTGGGGCAAGGAAAAGCCCCTTCTGAGGACTGGGCTGAAGCAATGGGTGAGGGAGCCTGGTCTGTGCCACCAATTTTCCTGGTCCTCCACCAAAGCAGCAGTTCCCCCTTTGGAATGCCAGAAACCCCACTGCAGTGGGAGTGTTCTGGATGCCCTTGGATGGGCAGATTGACCCGGGGAGTCAGGGGTCCCTGGGCACTTTGGAGCAGCATCTAGACCAGAGAAATGCAGCTGAACTCACTGCACCAATTTTTCTAGTTTTTTTTTTTAACTTGCCCTTTTAGGAACAGCAGAGAGACAGGGCAGAACAGGCTCCCAAGGAGCAAAGTTTAATTTCCTATGCTTCATCATTTAATGGTGTGAATTCTGAAGTTGATCTTTGCTCAGGCAGAGCAGAAACTTGTTATACTTGATTTCTTAGGAAAGGAGGGCTTGGGGGAAGGGGGAGCACAGCGGGGCCTGTCTGGCTGCTGGAGAGTTAACTGTGCTGCGCTGCTGCTGTATGCCCAGGCTCTAGGCTTCGACAGGTACAGCCTGGGCTGGGGGCAGCAGACAGTGAAAGTCAATGTTGATCTTTCTGTGACTCCTGAGATAACACTTCAGCTTGCAGGGATCTTCACATCGGTTTTCTCTTTGTTTTTGTTTCTCTCCCAGGACAAAAGGGTGAATACAGGAGGGTTGATTGAGCAGAAAGGTAAAAGATCAAAACCAGCCTGTATTACCATCTTTCTGGCAGGTGTCATGATGCGGAGCCCATCAGATGGGCATAGCTGGGGTTAGGAAAGGATGATAGAGGAAGTGTTTTCTGAAATGCTTGTCTCCAGGCAGTCTAGACCCAAATTCAAATTTTCTAGTAAAAAAAAAGCAAAAAAAAAAAAAAAAAAAAAAAAAGCTTTGACACTGGCAGTCTGCCTAAACATGTTTTTATAGGAACTGTTAAGTTTTGGAACAGGACAGCAACCATGATGGAGCAATAAACAAAATGTTGAAGTAAATGAGAATGATTGAGGTTGTCTTTGTGGTTGTACACTGATGATGCTTTCCAGATTCATTCCATTCATTAATTGCCATTTTCCTGTTAGTGGCATGCTTCTCCCTCTTTTTTTTTTTTTTTTTTTTTTTTTGTGTGTGTGTGTGCCCACTTCCTATTTTCTATTTGCCCTCTTCCCAATCTATTCCTTCTACCATTGTTCAAAACCTTCATCCATCCCAACTTTTCACGATGCCCAAAGGTCTTTACAGTTCATCCAGTGCAAATACCTGTTTTCCAAAACCTCCAAGAGTTTTTTTTATGCCCTTCTCTGAGATTGTGGGGTTTTTCCTCAGTTCACTGTGCAGACGGGAGACCACCACTATCCCAAACCATCACTGGATCCAGTAGACTAGATCCAATCTCTGGTGCCCTTAGTGGCTGTGATGGATTTACCTGTTGGTCCCCTCCCTATTTATGGAATGTTTGATTATCACTTTTCACTACCCCATTCCACTGAGCTCCAGCAGCAATGCTGAGCCTAGGGTGGGAGGGCATAAACTCACAAGGCACAGCAGTAGTGCAGCGGTGATAACAGCTCTCTAGTGAAAGGTATGAAGCCTCTGTCTCCCTCATCTCATCTGGATACCTTGTATGGTACCCAGAAGAAATGTTGCTAACACCAGCCCTTGTGCCTTGTCGTCTTGGATGTGTAGCAAGGCACTGTTATCAAGGTCCTCTCTTCTGGATGGCAACCAGGGCTCTGATGCACAAAATTAAAAATCCTGTGGCAGCTCATTTCCCATTAGGGGGGAAAAAAACCCCCAGCAGATCCATTGAATTAACCAGATGTGTTAATAATATAAAGTGTGGCTTGTCCTCTGTCTCATCCCTGTCTCAGTGGCCGTTCATGCTGTTTCCCTGCACTTTCAATTTCACGTGCCACAACTGAAAATCATGTGCCTTTTTTTTTTTTTTTTTTTCATGTGCAGCCCACATTGAAGTGCACTGGCTGCTGAGGGGAGGCAGGAGGTCCTGGCAGCGGGGCAGCCAGGCTCTTCTCACTGCAGGGATGGGGAGGCAGTTTCAGGCTGGGCAGCGTGAGGAGCCTGGTTCTGCTGGAGTGATCAGCACTTCCATCCATAAGAGTGTTGAAAGCCATAGGATCAAACTCAGCTTCGATGATTAACACTTGGGAGTCTGCATACTATGTGCCTTCAAAACCGATATGATTAATCATGTTTTCATTTGTCTTCTAGTTCTTGAGCTTTTTGTGCCAGCACTTTTAAGGTTTTCTCTGAAACTGAGAGGAAGAAACATCATTTTCTCCATAGACAGCTGAGCTTGTAGTGTAAAGAATTGGGGAGTCAGGACTTTGAGAGGAACACAAAGTATTGTCATACTTGCAGTGTAGTTGTGGCACCTTGCAACATTTGTCTCATTGCTTCCTCAGCAGCCTCTTCCAAACTCAGGGAGATAGATGAGTGTTACTTCAACTTTTAAAAAGAAACAATATTTCTTTCAGCTAGGAAGTCTAAAACTTAAGTCTCCAAATTGCTTAGTGAAGTTTTGCAGCAGAAGCTCGATTCAATAGCAACTGAATGGTTCCCTAAAAGTCATGGCTCTGCCTTAGCATATAGATATGTTTCTGCTTTCAGAGAGTAAATATTGCTCTGTGGTGCTGCAATTTATGCTACTGGGGAGGCTGGCACTAATGCAAATATGCTGTGAAGCTATATGCTTCCTGCTCACTTCGTGCATCAAATGACTCCCACCTTGAAAAATCTGGTTTCATCTTTATTTACAGAGCTGGTCTTATCAGCAATGTACTTCCCCGGAAACAAAGTTTCTTCCAAGAGTTAAAAATACGCATAACCCCATAAAGTGTTTAAAATATATCCTAGTACCATTCAGTGAAAGCTGCTTAATTGGAACTCCCACACAGTGCTTTGCAATTAATGCTGATGCTGCCATTAGAAAAAAACAGGGGAGAGAGGCTCAAAATCAGAATAGCAAAAAGAAACAATGATGTCCTGTGTGGAAACATGGTGCACAGCTACAGACACTATCTTTCATCTCAGTGTCTCGTGATCATGAATGAGTCCTACTCTTCTCTCAGCCTTTTTTTTTTTGTGTGTGTGTGGGGCCCCTGTGCTATAGGGGAGCCTGGAGGATGCACAGCTGAGCTGCGGCACGTGTTCCTCTTCCCTGCACTGAGCAGGGGTGTGAGATATGGAATGCATGATAGGTATCTCCCAGGTCTTCCTTGCTGTACCATTTCAATCCTGGATTCATTGTGCACCTGCTCAAAGGCTCCTGAAACTGAAGATGCTGCTTTGGGCAGAGCAGGGGAGAGGACCGGCTGATGCAGAATCCCCGAGTCATGCCCCAGTTCCCCTCTGCAGTGAGGCTGTACGATAACCTTGAGCTGTACTCCCCTTGGTGCAGAAGGTACAGCAGGATGCAACCCTGAACTTCTGTGTGGCAATACCTGCTGAGGAACCCCCTCACCAGTGCTCCCCAGCTCAGGACTAGTGAAAAGCCAGCTTCATAATGCAGTGAGAAACAGCATCCTTCATTAAATCACAGGGAAACACAGCTGTAGGTAAGGACTTATCCTGTAGCAAATGAGGCTCCTTCCTCCCTAATCCTCTAGTTCTCCCTCATGTTCAGGCCTGTGTTTCCTCCCTAACCTTCACAGAGCTTACTTGGGATACAGGTGTTGGGGGGGGGGGGGGTGTCAGTGCAAGTGTGGGGCAATAGTACCATTATTTAACTTCTTCACATGTAACTGGCTGATGAATGACATGAAAAAACAGAGACCCCAGGCATGTGGAGTTATTAAAAATTATGAAGGGAGGGTGGCTATTTGACACTCATCGTGCTACCCAAATGCCAGCAACAGTGTGCTCTTAAGCTGCACTGCTGCTTCTTTGCAGGGCGTGATGGGCTATGGGAGGAAAAGGCCCAGGGGTACCTGGGCTTTGATTTGTTTGCCTCAAACCCTCCCCTAGATTAGACAGAGCAGTTAAAAAACAAAACAAAACAAAACAAAACAAACACCACCACCAAAACAAAACCCAAGGAGAGGAATTTCCTTGTTGATGAGAACAGACTGGCTGAGCAATTCCTGGGGGCTTTCCACAGGCTAACCACAAATTTGCTGTGGAGCCTGGTGCTCTGAGAGCAGCGTGGGTAGAAACCGCTCCCTGGAACTTGGACCTTGAACCCATTTCATTTTCAGTGTAACTGGCCTTGTTTCCATGGTTGTTACAGCTTGCGAAGGTGAAATGGTGACTTTGCACCAACGGGAGGCTGGAAGCAGCCGTGTTTCTTCCTCCTGCCTCCTGCACCTCCCCTCCACCCTCTGTCTGACCACACTGAGGTCTGACGGTGGGGAGATGCATTTAGCTTACATAAAAACAGCCCCACCACGTTCAGCTGTGCATATCATCCCATCGCTGCAGGATGGAGACAACCTGGCTCCCCCACCACCTGCCCCTGCAAACCTCATCGCAGCTGCTGGGGTAAGAGTCTCTCAAGCAAGCCAAGTCCTTTGCACAGCCACCGCAGCTCTCATCCTACCAGGAAGGTGCTGTGTGCAGGACTGGTGATGATCAAAGGCCAGCTATGAGTCATCTCAAATCCAATGAATGATCATTAGTTGGGGGAAGAGGTAATTAGACTGGCTTCACTATCTTGCTGTTATGCTCGGGGGAGTGATGGGGTGGTATTGCTGCCATTGAAGAACTTTATTTGTTAGGAGTGACTCATTTGGTATGCGTCACAAATTATACATGGGAAAAACTACCGGTGCTCCCTGTTGGGAGTTGAAAGTCCAGCACAATGTGCCCAGACAATCCTGGCAGCTGCCTGATAATGACAGCATCACCTGGTGAGCGTTCCCTTCCCTTTCATCTCACCTAGAGGGAAACCATCAAAATCAGGTCTGCTCTTGCCACCAGTAACTTCATGGGCTACATACCTGTGCCACTGCAGAAGCTGAAGGGGAAATGGCTTTTGACAAAACTAGCAGAGAATTGGAAGAACCAGATGCAGAGCCCTGGTATTCCAGGCTGCCAAGATCCCATGAGGACTTTGTAGCCCTTGAGAAGGAATTTAACCTGCTGATCTGGGTCAAAGCTTCATGACCGCTCTGTTTCAGTAGTAAGCTACAGAGAAGTTTGATCGCAAAGCCAAGACATTTGCAGTATCCAAATTCTGTCCCCAGATCGGAATTTCACAATTGAGTTGGCCCATCTTTTGTTTAAAAAAAAAGATTGAGCGAACTTTTATTCTTCTTTGACTGATTTTTATCCCACGGACTTGCAAATTTCAGTTGAACCAGGTCTTCTTAATAAACTTAATAAACTTTTTAAAGTTATATTTCCTAATGTTTCTGCTTCCAGAACAGCCTGAGGTGTGGAAAGACAGAGGCAATCAGCAATAAAAGGACACAAAAGAATTGCTTGGATCTTTACATTCTTTTTGCACTTTGAAACCTAATTTTAGATTGCAGCTGAGGCTTAAGGTTTGTTCTTAATTTGCCCAAACTGTTTTTCTTTCTTCCTCTAGACCAAACCTGGTCAAACTATGTTTGCCCTTCAAAACTTAGTCCTGAGAAGTGCCCAGCACAGAGTTACTCAGTGTAATGAATGTAAACATCGGGAAGATTACTTATTTCCTTTGTGCGTGCTCTTTTGAGTTGGAATTTAATTACACCACTTGAAGAATATCCTCTTGCTGTATAAAAACCACAGTTATGGAGACCTGATCCTCATCCTCACTTCAGAGGAGGTGTGCTGCTAAGGTGTGTAGATGTAGCGCAAGCATGTCACGTCTTCTGGTGGGATGCTGTGCTCTGAGTCTGTTGGGATCGTTCTGTGGTGTCTGCTTTGAGATGGTGGGTCCTGGGCCAGATATTTCTGCTTTTTCATTAAAACAGCCTTTGCATAATCTCAGACACCCTGAGCAGGTAATGAAGCGCTTGATCCTGAAAAGATGCTGAGAGCTGCAGCACAGCCAGAAGTCAGCTGGCACCTCCCTGCTGCCCATCAGTGACCCCAAAGCAGAACCACGTTTCCCATGAAGGTGCTCGTCGCCTCCTGCTCGGTCTGTGCCCCTTGTCTAACATGCAGCTGTTGCTTTCCCATGCAGGGACACATGGAGGGGACCTGCTGGTGTCTTTGCACTGGCACCAAGGCAGTATCCAGCTTAGCAATACGCAGCTGGTCCACTGAAGGTGTGTTGCCGTGAGCTGTTCACAGCCACCACAGCTGTCGGGTGTGCCTGGCAATTGCAGCCTGTGCCGTCATCGATGCTAGAGATAGGTCAATTAAAGCTACCTGTTTGCTGAACACATGCAAACACATCTCTCTCTCAGACACACACATGCAAAGCCAGAAAAAAAAGGGGGCAGAACTGCAGTGTATAATGTCATGATAATCCACTGGAAAAAAGCTCAATACCTGACCTGCCAAAATTCTTCCATTCTGGTCTCAATGTCCAAGTAAGAGTCTGGTGAAACTAGGTGGGCATTTTTCCAGGAGGTTTTGGAAGAAGAGAGAAGGTGGCTTGGTTGCAGGCTGGTAGGACGCTAGGGAAGAGCATGGCATGCCCTGCAAGACCCGCACTGTTTTGGTTAAACACTGTTTTATTTTCCAGCCTCAAAGAATTCCCTGGGTTTGAGCTGCACTGTCCCAAAGTGTACACTCCACTCCCAGTCACTGGGGAAGCTGCAGACCGTAAAGCCTGCCTGGCAGATGCCTGGCAGCTCTCCAGGGCACCGACTGCCTTGCACCACGGACTGGGCACTGTGCAGACACACCAGGACTCTGATCTCTTCTGGTCAGAGCCCCTGGGCGTTTCTGCGACTCAGTGGGGAATCCTGTCCTGTTTTCTATCTATCTCCAGAGTAAAAGCTCGTTTTGCTTTTCCCTCCCCCAGCAGTCTGGGTGGCTTTGTTTAGAAGAAATTATACAACTAAATAAGAGTCAGTATGAAAGGCCAAATCTTGAACCGATCCATGGGCACGACTGCACTGCGGGTGACATGTGGACAGGCATATCTCTGGGAAGTTAATCTCCTGAGCATGGAAAACAATACAAGGGCAGATGTAGCTGCAGGGCTGTGGAGCGAGCTGTAGGAGGGACACCCAGAACCAGGGACACACGCTGCGTTTTCCAGCTGGTGGGAAGCCCATGCTGTGCTGCTGGTATCTCTGCTGATGAAACCACGGGTTGGCCAGATGTCCCTCTTTTTGCTGTGAAGATCTTTCTCTCATGGAAGAAACGTTCTTCTTCCCTCCTTTTTCTTTCACCGCATTCAAGCCTGGTTCACTAAACCACCCCTGTATCATCCCACAAGGACCCTCCTATGGCTCCTCCTATGGGGCGACCACTGGGGAGAGCAGGATGAGCTGCCCCCGTCACTGTCCCATGTGGGGTGCAGAGCAAAGGCAGCCTCTCAGGTGGGAGGGAAAAGGGAGATCAGATTTACGTTTTGTGCTAACATCTTGCTGAAAGCTGCATCAGATGTTGGAATTAAAATTGCTTCTTCACACCCTTTCATTTTTGTGGTCGGTTTTGCCAGGACCACAGTGGTGTCTTTGTGAAGCCACAAAAGGCAATTAGCAAAGGCAGGGCCAGATCCTGAGCTGGGAATGGGATGTTACACCAGATTGCCCCTGCTAATTTTCTGGCCCATACTTTTCAGTCATGCTGGCTGCAAGCACAGCAGACACAAAGCCTGAGTACATAGAAGGTGACACTGCAGATCCCCACCGAAATCAGTGGAAATCTTGCTGTCAGAACCAGGGACAGGATTTCACTGAACTTACTCAAAAGACAAAGTGACAAGGGGAATGGAGTGAACCTAAACCTTCTTGTATTTTTAAGATTTCAAGTTTAGTCTTCCTCTAATCCTTTCTGAAGATTTCTTACTGAGTGTTTCTTTTCGCCTGCCACTAAGCTGCTGCTGCTGGCTGCCAGGGGGACTGTCAGTCTGTCCCACACATTTGCCAGGCCTCACATAGTTTCTCTGTCAGGGAGAAAGGAATGGTGATGGAGAGCAGCCTGATAAATAAGTTATCCAGGATCCCTTCTTATGGGCAGATCACTGCTGTCCAAAGCAACCTCAACTCACTGGCAGAGAGACACTTCATCTTCAGGGTCTCCTGCAGCCTCAGTGAGCCAGGGTTAAACACCGCCTCTGCCTGCTTCTTTTTTTCCCCCCATAAGACCAGAATGGAGAAGCAAGTGCAGTCCAGTCTGCCCTGAAGTCTTAAAATGTTTCAGATGGTCTTTGGGGAGAGAGGAGGTCCATGGCAGAGCTGAGTCTCAAGGACATACAGGGTATTTATCATAGTCCAATTTTCTTTGCTTAACAACTGCAGGCTTTTGCATTGGTACAAAAGGAAAATTAAAAAAACCCTAGTAAGTCAGATTTTTACACCACTTATTATACCATTATCATGATGATAAGTGACTACAAAGTACATAAAGGATCTAGAAAATCAGGTTTTCTTTTTAGCAAGTTACTTTTTTAGGTAGAGTTAGTTATATGTTAGCTTGGCACTGCCTGACATGCTGCATTATTTTTAATAAGCCAGAAATCTGCTCCAAGATTGTTGTGGCTGAAGAATTAATAAGATAATGTTTCCATTTTAGGAAATCCCCTGAAAACAAAATGTAAAAAAGCCTAAAAGCCACTAGTCTGATTTTCAGGAACCATTATTGCCCAGGGCTCCCATCAGTCAGTGAGACTACAGGCAGCACAGCGTCTCCCAGATGTCAGCTCTACCGTGCTGAGGGGTTTTACTGGTGCGGATGGGAGGAGAACCTGGCTCGTAAAATGAGGTAGCGTTTACCCCAGAAATTCCCGTTTCTTTATTACTCAGTTCTGCCACAGTGGGACCTCTCTCTGGCTGCCTGCCTCCCTGGCGATGGAGTGCCCATGGTGCAGGCAAATAAGCCTCTCCAGTTTTTTTGCCTAGCTCTGATACGAGAAAAGCCATTTATCTGCTTTTCTGAAGAGGCAGCCATAGAGACCTGAACCTTCAGTGAATGGGAGGGGAATTTATTAAAAACAAAGGAAGACTGCAGGTGTAAGATGTTTGTCATGCTAACACCTGAACAAACATATCACTGTGCCCTTGCTTATCTCCTTCCCACTCACTGCCTTTATTGAGTCCAGTGTCCTGCTAGTTGCAGACATATTAATCAGGCAGTTAGATTAGAACAAAGTCACTGCCTCTGTACTGTCTTATCTAGACCACATAAATGTGTCATTATATAGACCAGGGCCAGGCCAAAGGGGTTTTTTTATACCTTTGTGATGACCAAGCTGCTCACTGCCTCCTGTTTACATGAATTCCCTGTGCCTCAGAGGGAAAGCCAGCCTCCTCAGTGACTGCAGCAAAGTCCTCTGTTGTCCCACCTCTATAAATAAGTATATATAAATATACAGTATTTTTCTCCTATTCCACCTTCATTTCATCATTTGCAGGCCTTTCCCCACAACTGTTCATTTTCTCCTTCAAAAACCAGACTGATGAAGCAAGGTCTCTTTTTGACCCCATACCTTTTGCAGCCCATAGCTGCATTGGTGGTGGGTTTTTGCAAATCTCTCTCTCTGATTTCTGCTGCTATGCATTTGTTAGTCCTTGGTTTGCTACAGGGTTTCCCTTCCTTTGCCCGCTTCCCAGAGTTTTGCTGCGAAGAGGTTGAGGTACCGAGATGAAGCTGCCCCAGCTGCATGGGAAGGTGTTTGCCCAGGGTGGCACCAGGGCAGGGCAGTGGTGGAGGAGGGAAGAAGGGAAGGCAGCCGGAGCAGGCAGCACCGCGCTGCCCTCGCCACGGGACTGCATGGTATCCATGCCTCCTTTCTGCCTCTCTCCTCTCCCCTGCCGCTGCAGGCAGAAGCCTGGTGGCTGTGACCTGGGCTTTGGTCTTTCTCCCAGGGCCTGGGCTTGCCCTCTATCCATTGGGTTTTGTCTGCCCAGCCCACAGCCCTGGAGGCTGTGGCACGGAGCATCTCCCTGCATGAACCGAGCGTAAACCTGGTTTTACACATACTTGAAAAACCAAAATCTCTCCCTTTCCTTTCCCCTTTTTACATTTTTTATGACAGTAGATAAAGCTGTATGCAGACAAGAGCTTTGAGAGTGCCACTGTCTGCCTGGTATGCTAAAAGCATATCCGTAGTGGGCATTCAAAACACAAGATGCTTCTGTGATAAAATGAGTTGCGGGCACCATGGCAGCAGCGTACTGCTATGCTCTAGCTGGGTTTCCTAGTCCCCAGCTATCAGAGCACCTCTGGAGAAGCTGCCCTGGTTTTCAATCACCTCCTTTTTCTGTTCCTTGTTCCATTTCTGGTTCATTAAAATTAGAGGTAGACTAAAGGTATGTCCTGGGAACTGAATGTCCTCATGCTTTGGAGATCTCTGAGTCACAGCTGAATGCAGGAGCAAATGTCATGGCTGAGTAAAGGGGATGGGGTCACAAATCAATGCAGCAAGTGTCTTACTTTTTATAAACAGCCAAGGAAAGCACAGCAAAATCCTCACAGCTTAATGCAGGGTTTAGTACTCATGTACAACATACATGGTTATAATATTCATAATCAAAATAAATATGTTTACCAGTTCGGTAAATCTCCATAAATCCTTCTTCCTCTTTTGCACGTAATATAATTCTGCAAAGGCTCGAAAATGTGCACGGTGAGTCTTTAACGCACATTTTGTTTGCTGATTTCCAGTGGTTCCGTATAGACATCTTAACTTCAACAGAACATCTCAGCAGGAACTTTCTTATCAGGATTTCTGAGACTCGCAACTATATTCAGAACATCCAGTAGAAAGATTCCTAATTCTCTGGAGACATCCTTTCTGAAAACCATATTTGCTTTCCTGGCAGTTTCCTCCAAGAGCCTTTGAATGTGGGGAACAGTGCCATGAGTGTTAAGCTTTTCTCTCCCCATTGCTACAACTCCAGCAGGCGTTGAGTGTCATGCGCTTGTACTCGCCATGCTGCTGGGGAATCTGGTGTGTTGTGAAAATGACTGAGATTATTATGCCAAAAGGTTCCCTCCACCTTTTCTACCAGGAACCTCTTTTGCCCTAGGAAATCTCTATGTTTCTGAAAATGGCTTAGCAGTAATCTTGCTGCAAACTGTTCTCTTAAAGGAGCCTCTCCTGTTCTCAGCACCCTGGGCTGTCAGAGGGAGTGCGCTGAAACAGATGCATCATGTCTGGCAAATTTTGTGGTGCTAATTTCTACCATGACAGCGATTTTTTTAAGTGGCTCGCTGGGATAAAATAGGACAAGAATATAGCACCTACGCTGTTAAATAAAAAGGAAAGATCTGTCCTTGCTGCAGATATGATGCGGGCTCCTTGCTCCTTGCTGTCTCTTTCTCCTCCATACGTGGAAGTCTGATGGCCCCTCACCGTTGTGAGGGACCTTACGGGCAGCCCATAAAGGCTACAGGTGTACGCAGTACATCAAGTTGTACGTACGGGAGATAGCCCCCAAATGAGTGGAGAGCCAGAATGTACTCGGGAACTGCTAATGGCCGCAGTTTTTTTGAGAACGTAACTTTGAGTGGCTGTAAGTGACAGGCAGGTCCCGAGAGTGATTTTGGTCATGTATTCACTCCAATGCAATGTGTACAGTACCTATTTTTGCTTGTTTGTGTAATAAACCTCTGTCAGAAGTTTTGGCCTTTTAAGTTCCTCCTTGAGTGGCATTTATGAAGGCTGAGATTGTCACTGTCCCTGTGAAGTCTGGGAGAGGGTGATGCTGTCACTACTTCTCTAATGGCTGTGTGCTGAAAGCGGGTTTTAATGCCTTCAGAGCAAAGATCTGTTTGTAAGCAGGACACCATGTGGCCCCAGAGACACCAAGGCAGACAAATCTTAGTTTTCTCTGCAGCTGAGGCAGGGTGATACAGGGAAACCCTGCACCAGTTTCAGTGAGAGAGTCAAGCACCAAGCACCCAGCCCTCACAGGTGCCTGTGGAATAGAACTTGGGTTTCCAAACCCAAAAGCCTCCATAACTTGAGTAGGAAATCCTTCCCTTCAGGTGGGTGTCATCTTGCTCTTTTAACTCTATGATTTGCATGAAAAGATCTCATCCTGCTGTCAAAACAGCAAAGCCCTCACATTTTATACTCTGCCACAAACTAGTAAATATTAAATATATTCAAATGCAGAAGGCATTCTGTTGCCTCTTTGCAGAAGCTGATCAATATCTTCTCTCTCAGCTAGTGCTGCTTCAGTTAGCTGCAGACAAGCTGTTGAGTTTAGGCTTCCTGGGCTGACTTTATTTTTAGCTGGGAGTGGCATTTTTCCTCTGGAAGCTTTCCCTGCCTCACATCATGCAATGAAAGCTGCTTGATGGCATGATGCTTCCTCCTCGTCGCTACTATTTTCCCTCTGCTGACTTTGTAGCCTTCAAAACATTGGTTTGCTTATTAAATTATCACGTTGCCCACAGTGAGAGAGAAAAATGACTTAGTGCACAGCTTATGGCTGAGCATCGTGTCGGGCACCTGCCTGCGAAGGGGCCGACTGGCTCTGGGGAGGCGGGCAGGCTGCAGTGGGCCCTGGGGAGAGGCAGGGCAGGGGCTGTGGGGGCTGGTGCTGCAGTTTTGCAATACATTGAGCCCACCAGCACCTGGGACCCCTCTCTGTGCCAGGTCAGACATCTCCCAGTTCAGGTCTGCTGGAGAGAGGCAAAGGTGTGCTATGCACAGCTGCGGGTGAAGCATTTCCTTGTCGAATTCACAGGGGAAAAAAATAAATAAAGTTTTGCTGCTCATCTGTCTGAGGATTTTGAGGTGCAGCATGGTCAGCTCTGATGAGAACTCAGGTGGGTCCTGACAAAGGGAGCATGAGGATGTGCTGGGAGAGACACCCACCCCACCTCACCCCCAGTGACTACCACATGGCTGGGATTTTGGCCAAAGTCCTCAGTGGGAGATGGAGCAGACCCCAGAGCCTGAGCTGATGGAGACGGGAGAGAATAATGGCATTGTCTTGTGTGGTTTGCTCTCCCTGTTGAGACCATGTGCGTTCTCCAGCAGGGCTCATGCTGTTTTCTGTCACTCCTTGGCTAAAGAGTTTTCCACAAGCTCCACCTCTTGCAATGAGTCATGGTTCAAAATGTACACTTGTATTAAAAAAAACAAAGGCTGAAAACAATAAGTCATGAGGGCTATGAGGAAATCTTTAACAATGTGAGGGAGTGCGAACCATTTCAACATCAAATAAATCTTTGGAGAGCTCTGAAAATCTGTTAGAGGTAGATGAACTCGCCTCCATCTCTTAAACCTAATGACAGTTTATATCTCTATGGTGAAATGATTTGTGCACTGACCCATCAGTTCTAAAATGCATGTCCTTCAATCTCAAAACTCCTCCCTGCCCTTAAGAGCTCTATCTCCAAATGTTCCCTGCATAGCAGCCGAAATGTCCAGCGTCCACCTCTGTGATACAATTATGCACAGTAAATATTAGCACGAAGGAGTACTGAATACCCAGGTGCTGGGCAGATTTAATGCAGTTCATGCCTCTTCTGCAGTCCAAGCATGTTTCCTGAGAGCAATGATAACATCCTGAGCAGACAGGTAATAGCAGGCTTCATACCGAAAAGATGCACAGATGATCCTTTGTCCCTCCCTCCAAACCCTTCCAAATTAGATGTACAAAACTGGCTGCTGCTGCTGCTGCCTTCTGGAGGAGTATGCTGCAAGAACGAGAGCCTTGGCAAGCAGAGTATAAATTGTCTGTGATATTCGAGCCTGTTTGAACTTTGCACTTTCCTTCCCTCACTAGATAACATTATCGGAATCCCAGTGTTAAAGACCTGCAAGGTTGCAATGCAAAACTATGGGGAAATAATTCTGCATGTCCCTGACGGTCTCTTCTGCAGGAAGATCTCCAGCTTGGATCTGTGAATGCATGAGCCTGTGTGCCTGTGTGTTTTAAAATCTCTGCATAGTTGTGGCCAGATATACCTCTAGGTCCATGCTGTTTCCTGCTCCTACTATAGCACGTGCATGCACATTGGGGTTTTTCTTTATTATTTGCTCATGTGAAATAAACACTCATGAGCCTGAGCTTCCTTTTCAGCTCAGCTCTTCCTAGAGGAGTCTTTACTCTTGTTATTTCTCTCTAAGACTCATAATCCTTTAGTATTTAGAGCAGTAAGAACTGCCTTCCCTGGCACATGGGATGAACCAATGTAATGGTTCTTCATGTCCATGTTGGGCGGCAAGCTACCTACCCACGCTGGTGAGATGGCAGTCACCAAAAATGTGAGATGTGATGGATTTGGCTATGGTTGTCTTTTAGCGTCTGTGACAACAAATGTTGCAGGTCAATAAACTCTGCGGCTTGGGCATTTGACTCGGGCAGCACCATTCGAGTGGAAAATGTATTTTCTTTTGTGGTTTTCACCAGCTCACAGTTTATTTCCCCTTGTCCTAGTGTCACTGATACTCTTGTCACTTCCCATGTCACTGATATTCCCAGAGTACCCTGAGAAACACATGGCATTGTGCAAGCACATACTCTTGCTTACTTATAGCCATTTGTGCTGATAAGCCAGACCACGGGCAGCACAAAACATCCAGCCTGCTGCTGTTTGTTATATTGCTCCAGAGGGGAGAAAAAAAGCCCTGCTATACATCATCTTCCCCAAAATAAAAATTAAAAAAAAAAAATTATATTAATTAATTTAACAGCACACCCCATTAGGAGTAAATGCATGTTCTTAGAGGAGATGGAGTATAAATGCCTCATTAATATTGGATATATCAACCTGGGAGCAGTAGCAAAGTCAGAGAGAATAGTGACTGGCAGTACAATGAGTCTAGCAGACCCCATGCAGGGACATTTCCTTTAGTTGCTCAGCCTGCATTCAGATACAGCCCGGTGTCCAAAGACACCATCTGTGCAGGCTTCCAGTGTCTGAGACGTACCTCTGCAGCACAGGGCTGGCTGGATTCCCTGGGCTTTTCAGGGCTTTTTGACCAGAGAAAGCAGCTGTGGGCAGGCTGAGTACAAGCCAGACCCCAGCTGACCTTGAAGCTGCCTCCCACAAGCTATAAATATTGCTTTCTTCTCGGTATGCTGCGGGAAGAGTTGCCCGTTAAGAAACAGCATTTCCTTCGTCTCCAGCTCTTCTGATCTCCAGAAGAAACTGCTGGGAAACCTGTAATACTGTACTATAAGCCACCCTGGCAAAGAAGACTGAGCCACTTCAAGCTTTTTTGTCCCAGCACAGAGCTGTAATAATTCACCCATCTCAGCACTGCCGTTGAATGGCACCTTTTCCAAAGAAGAGTAGGAGTTGTTGGTGGGGCAGAGGTGGATGAAGGTCACCAAGTGGGGGTGGCTCCAGTTAGCACCGTGGCAGGGACAGACCCATGGAGGGAGCAGAGGTGATAGATGTCCCAAGGGCAGTCCTTGCTCCCTTCCTGCTCCTCCTGGCTAATGGGGAGCAGAGTGCTTCTCTGTCCTCTTGTCCTCTAGGGATGCCTTCACCCAGCATTCTCAGGACACACATGGTAGCAGTAGAGGAGATACTGAGATATTGGCAGCTGTTTTAAAAGCTCTTTCCTTCCAACACCTGGAGAAATACTTCCCATAGGTCGTATTTCTTTCTCAGGCCCAACCCAAACTTGTACACTTCAGCTTCCTCTGTGCTGGGGTCTCTGAGTTCATTAGTCCACTCTGTGCTGAATGAAGTATCTGGGACCTTTTCACTCTCCTTCTCTCTACAGACCTGGATCCTTCAGGAGGAAGACTTAGTAGGAATCTCCTTCAGGATGGGTAAATTATGATATGTCTGCACTCAGTTGCTCCTGCTCTCAGACAGGGCATAGAAACACGTCTTGCTCAAAGATAAGCACATGTGTTCAGGACGTCTGGCCCGCAGCACTGATAAATTAACATATAAGCAGTGATGGTTCATGTGGGTGCTCACAGAGCCTGGGCACCACTAGTGTCAGTAGGGCTTTCCCGCTGGGGTGTGGGGTCTGCTCTGCCCAGGACCTGGGCAGTTGTGTTTTCTGGCATAGGTGAGCTCTTCCTGGGCATTGCCCCTGCACTCAGCCATGGTCCTCCCCTATGTAAAGCCTTGTAGCAATGCCTCTGAGGGGGAATTGCTATTGCCTGCAAGAAGATTGGCCCCATATGAATATGTAACAGGTTACATTTCCCTCTTGAATCTGATATGCCTATCATAACTAAACTTCTGATGTATATAAACGAGAAAGTTTCAGTGGAAAATAGCATTGCTCATGTCTAACATCCTTCTCTAATTAACAAAGATAATTTTCTGCAATGTATGTGCACCTAATTACCATTCCGAGTGATCATTAAGATGTACACAGAGTTAGCAGGAGCCTTGCTACTCATTCAGCTAGAGAGACCTTATACCCTAGGGAGGGAAAGCAGGGCAGACAAAAGTGCCTGGAAGTCCAGCATCATGCTCGGAACATGTTCCCATCCACGAATGAGGTACAGCATGCTGGTTTACCCTGCCAAGAGGAATACAGCTGTACAGGATCTCGGGGCTCATGTTTTAAACCAAGATATACATTACCAAGTCAGCAACGAGTGCAAGCGCACTCAGTGCTTTCTGCCGAGGTGTTTATGTACCTCTCACACTGTTTTTTTTTCCGGGGCTTAGCGTGATATCTGTCAGCTCCTACATTCCTCATGAAGCTGGAAATTTCTATTATCGGGCACCCAACAACTCGGGCACAGTCTGTTTCTTCCTCTGCTGAACTGACTGCTATCTGACTGTCTCGCAGTCTCCCTCTTATTAATTCAGCTCTGGCAGGCAACCGAGTGCTTCTAGCTATGGCTGAGGCACTAAGCCTAGGAAAGGGAATGCATCGTGTTAACTGTTGCTGTATCTGACCCATGTCTGGTTTTAATGCAGCGATGGGGTGAGTGAGAAGGTGACTGCTAGATTCAGAAATGTGGGAAGCATTTGCAGCAAGGAGTGAAAGTGTGCTAAGACAATAACTGGGAATGGCTTTATTTTCAGCAGCTTGCAGTGGGTCACAGCACAATTCTGTAAGGTTAGGCTTTTCCAGGTATGCTGCGTTGGAGTGTCGTAACACCTCATAAACGCTGACTGACATAGCACCACAGCCCCGGAGGAAGGAGAGATTTTAAGGCCAGTAGCAGCAGGTCTGAGCACAGCCCTCTGCCCAAAACCAGTGCCTCAATCCTGGCACCACAGAGCAGCTCCCTCCTGCCCTGTTCACCGCTTTTTAACCAGACCTCTGCTGTGAGTCAGGAGTGGTGACCCATGCAGGTTAAAGGTGAAGAACACATTCATTCATATTCCTATGTAGCAAAACTGTTCACTTTTGAGAAGCTTAATTAGGACAGGCACCCTGTTTGCTAGAGGGAGAGAGTGAGCCCCTCCTGCCACTGCCCCTGCGCAGGTCTGTGCGCCAGTCCCAGTCCCACCCCTTCCAGCAGCCTCACTCTTCAGTTTATTGATGATTGAAGTGCAAATTTTTTTCTTATTATTTTTCCTCACATTTGTTCCTGTGAGAGAACAAAGTAAAGATTCATCACTTTCTCTCCCATGGTGGCCAGAAACATCTATCTCCCAGTCTGCCTTTCAACTGTGTCCTCCTGCCACTGAGCTTCCAGAGCGTGGCCAAGGAAGGCTGGCTGCAGGTGTGGCCAGAACATCTGCAACGTGATGGTTTGGGTTTCTTTTCATTTTTTGACAAAGTTGTGATGTGCCTTGGCCCAGCCTTTTCTGATGGGTTATTTTGACTGAAAAATGAATGTTTCTGGCAATATGCAATTGCATGCCAAAGTTTCATTTCTTCATACAGTAAAACCACAGCACGATTTCCAGGTTGTATAACCTTGGAAGTCATCAGGAACAAGAACAGTCATTTAAAGGGATGGTCTGGATGGGCAGAGGTGAAACCAGGTCAAGGAAGGAGATGCCTGGGCCATACTCATTAGTTCAGAAACTTTGCAAGACAGATGGGTATATAACTCTAAGAGCAAACAGGGAAAGCAAATTTGTTGACAAGTAAAGATCAGGTGCCATTAGCTTTTTTCCAAGGCAAAAGACACAAGCAAACAACTAAGGCTTGTTCCAAAGCACAGTGAAGTCCAGGAGAGTCTTTCCTCTAGCCTCAGTGGGTGCTGGAGCTGGTCCCCAGTACCATCGAAGGACAAGCTGATCTCAGTTACCACTCCATTTGTTTCTTCCTTTCTTTATTTCCACTCAGGAGGTGCTGAGGACTTTCTGCTAGTAACCAGCTTGCAGATTACATCTCACACTGTGCTTGTGAGCCACAGTGAGTGACTTGTGAGGGTCTGCAGCTACCTCCACACTCATGAACGCCACTGCAGACCCCATGGGGAGCTGCTGGGAGAGGCTTGCTCCCTCTCCCTCTGTGCCTCCCTCCTCCTCTTCAGCAACACGCAGACTGAAAATCCCACCCTCAGTGATTCAGATCAACAGACGGCCCTGTTATTTCTCAGACTGAGAACTCTTAACATTTCCTGCCGACAGCTATTTTGGGAATATTAAACCCGAATGTTTTGGTGGAAAGCGAATTCAAAGGGCCACAAGAGCAGGGGAATGAGTGAATGAACCCAAGCAACTCAACAACACTAAAAATTTTTTAACGCTTTCTTTAAACGCAGAGGGAGCTTTGATACGGCACATGGCAACAAAGACTTTTGTCATGTAGGCTGCTTGGAGTTAATATGAAAGCGTCTCCATTGTGCCAATGTTCGGTCGCAGGAAGCAAAGCTTGTAGTGGAGCGTGAGATAAAAATGTTTTTAAGGCTCATCGCTTTTTGACATCTCCACTCCAACACTTCCTCCCCAAAGCAGTGTGTACAGACAGCTCCGTCGTCGCTGCTACTTCTGATCTTCAGCCTCACCCAGCAAACACGCTTGGAGCACATGTGCTGATGCAAACAATATGAGAATGTGGAAGAGCTTATGGTGACAGCCTAAAATCAACGGGGACAGCTCATCTATTTAAGGTGTGCAAGATCTGGCCTCCAGTGAGCAGTCATTATCTTTCACACTGAAGCAGAAAGGAGTTGAATCTGTCTATGAAATTACATTATTCTACAACAGCGGGAAAAATCGACGTCCTGTGGTCATGATTATGCAGGTGTTGGGCCATGCTGGAGACCCCTATGTGGTTTTGGTTTGATTTTAAAGAAGCGACTGGGTATTCAAGTCATTCAATAAAACAAAAATTCTGATTTTCAGCAGAAGTAGTGCATGCACTGGATTAGGATCTGTGTGCTTGATTTCAAAAGCATATTTCTTTTGGAAAAAAATCTTTTACATTTTTCTCTTTTTGCTACCTTCTGCCTCAATATCCTAAAGCAGAGCAAGATTTGAACAAATTACAGCTAACCAGGAACATGTAATATTTATTCACAGTAACTGCTTTTCCTAGAAGTGTTCTTTGGAGCACATTTGCAATATATTGAATAAAAATTTGCATTTTAGAAGAAGATTCAGCCTTTCTAGATCTGCGCAGCGAAGAACCTGCCCTGCTAAATATTTCCCTGTAGCTGCAACAAGCCTTAGTGTTGCCCTGGTGCTATAAGCATGCACACTGTCTAATCGTCTTGAGATTGGGTAGGCAACATGGTTTGAATTGGAATGTTTGTCCACACTACATAGAAATGCAGCGTGTAGTACAGTTACAGGGAATATAAAAGAGGGTATCAGGACACATGCGGTCTGCTACTACAAAACAGTGTAGTGAATATACTATGTATATTTGGTATGCCACAGATTTCCCAAGCTCTGTTTCAGCCTCCAGGCACATATTTGCACACATCATGTAGCTGATTGCGTCCATTTATACAGTATGTAGTGTGGTTTGTGTAGGTAAGCCAGGGACTGACTTCCAGGTGGACACGCCATGGTTTGGTGACGTGCCTGGAGAGACTGGAGTCCTGGCTTCTGTCCTTTGGGAGTGGTATGGAAAGCCCAGCGCTGTGGGATACCAGCTTAGGTGTGCTTGGGGCATAGTCTGCAACTCAAGAGTAAAATGAACTAGAGACCGGGCATAAATTTGGTTAAGTCATTCCTGGGAATTTGGTAATGGATTAAGCTTTCCATGCACATAATGCCCAACCCTGCATGGTGCTGGCTGAGCAAAGCTTTGCCTATGAAATTCAACCTTGCTTGGTTTCACGTCTGCTTGTATTTTCTAGCCCCACCTCAGCTTTCCAAGGGGACCTGGCAGAGGGCAGAGGTGAGAAATGGAACTTTTCTAGTGAACCAGCCTCTAATTTCACACTGAAATCATTCAGTTTCAGAAAAAGATGATGATTTTAAGCAATCGACAGCATCATGGTTTCTGCTGAATTGGGCATTGAATTTTGGAGATCTTTTGATTGTGTAGCTGGAAAAAAAAGGGGAGAAAGGTTCATGAGACCCTCCTGGACCTGAAGCTGTAGTACTTCTTTGCTACCCAGCAGAGTGGAGTGAGTAGGAAAAGAGAAAAAAAAATGTATGTAATAATTTGAATTTGAAAGTGAATTTTGATTTGATTGAGTTCAGCAGTCCTTCTGTGTTTGACTTCTGCACTTATTTGTATATTCAAGCTCTACAAGCATGAGGGCTTGCTGAGTGAATTTTAAACAGAGATGCTCATGTACTGACCATCAGTGAATTCTGAATAGTTTATTTTCTTGTAAAATTTACACTGCACTGCTTTGTTACCTAACTCCCCTTACCAGGGAATAGAAAGGGAAATAGATGGATATGGCACATATTGCATATTATAATTTATAATGTACTGCTCTACAGAGAGGAAGTTATTTGCTGACATTACTTTTGAACATAAATAATGAATAAATTAGAGAATGTTGCAATCTGTTTATAGAGAATTCTCAGACAAAGGTGAAATTCATGAAAAAAATATTAGTTGCAAATGATTTGCTCAGCTCTAGTTCTTACTCCCGTGGCTCTGAGGGACCTTGACTACTCACAAGCTGATAACCTTCAATTTCAGCATGGCAGGCTATGAACTCCTCTACATGACTTATAGAATCAGAAGAACTTTAATTAAAAATATTTTCGAATATTCATGCCTTCCTTCATCTCCAGAGTGACCTCAAAGCAGAAGGGGGCTTTAGCTGACAAGAAATCTAGGTCGTTCTCCTTCTGCCTTTCCTGTCGCTGAATCTCACGTGAAGCTTAATTTTACATCATGACAGAGTAACAGCAAGGGGCTTAGTCCATGCAAGGTTCTAAATTTTGGATGTTAAGTAGGTGAAACTTATTTGTGCCTCTTGACCCTCAGTAGAACGTGGGTGGGGTGAATACAATGTTGAAATTTTATGTCTAACGTAAAGTAGTGGTCATTGCCACCTAGGATGAAGGGCACTTAGATCAACGATGACCCAGCCAGGGTGTAAGGAGGAGGTTGCAATCTCATGTAAGTGCTGATATGCTGGTTGGTGTTAACAGGCTGCTGTTAGCACAACCTCTTTGGGGAAAAGTCTTCTGGTTAAAGGACATCTCTGCAAATCAGGAGATGAGAGCTTTATTCTCAGCTGTGTCAGACAAAAAAAAAAAAAAACAGCCATTTTGTCCAGACACTTTAAGACTTAAAGCAGTAGTGTAGGTGCTTAGCTTCGTGTGATTTCTCCTTATTATGTTTGTGGCACTCAATTATCCTGTGGATATGAATTTTGAAGTGGCCAATGCCCTCTCCCTGCCTATTCCTATTTCAATAAAATAAAGATTATAATCTCTGCTGATCTCACAGGGATGCAGTGAGGGACCATTATATGACTTTTTGTCTTAGAAGAGAAGCTATAAAAGTTCATAATATTTTATTAGCAATGCAGATCAGTCTGGAGTGTCCACAAAGACTTTTCAAGACATTTTGGATGAAGTGTTTTGAACCAGTGAGGGCCATCCTGCCCTCAACCCCAAAGTCAGGGGGTTCATGCAAGAGCAACTAGTTCATCTTTGAGGCAGTTCCTGTGCCCTGGGTTTCAGCAGCTCTTTTGGAGCAGTGTGGTTTGGGATGGTCAGAATGAGTGCTCCCTGAGCAGGATGGTCAAGACATCATTTGTCTCTTGCACACTTGTCTCATGCAGAATAAATCGCCAGAATTGTCTTTCTGAGAGCCTGTGAAACCCTTCCCACATCTGCCCTGTGGCTGTGGGTGAGGAACTGACCCTGGTCACCCACAGCAGCTCCCACCACTGCTGCAGGTCTGAAATAGCCATGCAGATCCTGTCTCCTGTGGTACTCACTAGGCCCACTTGTCTCATTTCAGGTTCCTCTGGGTCCCTGGAGCGGGTCATAAAGATTATAGATTGCATGTTAATCAGACCCTTTTAGGCTTAATGTTTTTGCATGTTGATACCATGTTTGCTAATTATCCATGCTGTTATCTCTATTAGACTCCCCCTTCCCACCTGATACACATTATGGTGAGTTTGTGACAGGTTGAAGCAGAAATAGAGAGGGGAAAACTCTACTTCCCAAACTCGACTTCCCAACCTCCAAAGTGTCCTCAGTTCAGTTTCTGCCTGGTTTTGGCTTCCTCCTCCTGCTTTTGTGGTAGCTTTGCAGTATTTCTGTCTCCCCTGCCTGTCTCCCCTCCATGTGCCCAGGAGTCCCCCTTACCTGGGGCAGTGTTACCAGAAACAGCTCCTCTCCAAATGGGGGTATGGGCATGGCTTGTGGCCCCCCCATACTCTGCAGTGCTGTAGCTCAAGGTGGCTTATCCTGCTTCAAGCACCCTGGAATGGGAGACCTCAGCTTTACACACTGGCATGGAGAAATGGGGAAAAACAGTCTGTTAGGGGAAACAAACCAGGTCAATAAATCTTCCCACTCAGTTACCCTAAGCCTGCTTGTCTCCCTGTTCTTTGCAAGGTCTGTATTTTATTTTATTTTATTTTATTTTATTTTATTTTATTTTATTTTATTTTATTTTATTTTATTTTAATTTATTTTATTTTATTTTATTTTATTTTTAATTTTAAAGATCCCCTCTCTGTGAACAGTCTCTAAGGCAGGCACCAGGTTATTATCCTTTTGGTTTTCCCATTTGAGACTGAGCCAAGATTAGCCAGGGCATAAACTCCTGCCCCAGTTGCAGTGCTTTTGCTTTGATGCATGCATTTCAGCCTTAAAGTCTTCTTCTCTCTCCAGCAGCTGTAAACCACACCCTCACCTTCACAGGGTATTTTGCCCTGAGATTCATGTGGACAGAATAAATAGACATTTGCTCGGGTTTCTCACATATGGGTTTGACAAGACCCACCCCCCCTTCCTTACCCCCTTTGGTCTGGTTTGCTTTCCCTGTGTGCCTGACAGTGCTCCTGTAGGACTATAGTAATACAAATAACAATTCCCTCAAGTGAATCCTGGTGGGAGAGGCATTGGGAGGACAGTACCATAACTGAAACAGCACGTCAGGGCTGAGCGAACGTAATAACAAGCTGTTCTGCAAATTGTGGCCTAAAAGAAACATGAAAACACAATCTGAGGGAGAGTTGCTGTTGTTATGTTATAGAAACAGTTATTTCTCTTGCTATGTTTTGCCACTTTCTTGTTTTTAGTTTTCCACCTCTGTGCTGTTTGAGATTACAAGACTTCAGAAGCATTTAACTATTATCCAGAAAATAAAATCTCAGCATGGACTGCTGGTTCAATCATAACCCACTATGATATGACATATGTCATCTCTTCTCTGGATTACATCTAACCAGGAAAGGGGACCCCGCAGCATCTCCTCATCCATCCTGCAAACACCAGTCTGGTGGGAGCAACTGGGACCGCTGCGGTGAGGACCCTACTGCCCATTATGTTCTTGAAAAGGATGTTTGGAAAAGGTGGGACCTAGTACAAGCAGCTGAAGTTCTGGCGGGAAGGGGAAAGTAGCCCTGTCACCTGCTCTTTGCTCCCTTTTGCTTGCCATACCACTTTAAATAACACCACATCATGCTGCTGAGTAGTGGCCCCCTGTAACTACTGGCGATACAGCTGTGTGTGGTTTGTGAGTGTCATCGGGGAGGTGGAGATGAAGCCTTCATTCATACTGCACCATAACATTGTGTTGCCTGGATCTAGCTCCTGGCCCTGCTGAACCGAGCTGATGCCCTCCTTCATTGAGGACTTTGTTCCTTTCCCCAAAAGCCAGTTCCGAAAAGGAAAAGTGTTCGCTATTTAGTGCTAGCAGATGTGGAAGCTTGTTCATAAATTACCAGCTCGCGCAGCATCATGAGGGTTCAAAACTCATTTTTTCAAGTTTACTGAGATTGGAAAGTCATAGTGCCATATCTTGTGGTGTGCAGTCACCACCCCTTCTTGAGTATTTGGATACCATCCCTTGGAGCGAGCTTATGGCTGACTGTGTGGATGAAGAGCTCTGCCCGTGCTTTCAGAGAGCACCCCATCACCAGCTCCTGCTGCACGTTCCCACATATAGATCAACCATGTAAGCCATCCACCGCATTACAGAAGACTGAACTCAGGGCTTCCTGGTCTGCAGGAGAGTTTCTGTCAGCAATGCAGGTGTTTGGCCAAAGGACTTGATGACAGCAAGGGACCCACCCTTTGCAGGAGCACCTCTTCGGATACAGATGGAGTCAGCCCTGTGGATGCATGCAAGAGCAGCTGCTGGGGGGAGGCAGGTGACAGAGGATTTGTCTTTTTTCAACCAGATAGACAGGTTTACTACTTTGGAGGGCAGAGTGTAAAGGTAGTGAGAGGTGGAGTCAGAGTCAACCATGAGTAAAGTATAGGCTCTTGGGTCCATAGTATAAGTGGTTCAACACCACTAGTGATATAACAGGTTTGTTTTCTTCCCTCACACTTCCACAACATATTGCATGTGAGATACCACTAAAGAGATGACATGACACAGTATCAGAGCATTTTTTTCCTCCTCGTAGCAAGAATATATAATAATCTCTCTGGGAAACACATCTCAGGCTATCTCCAAGAACAACAGATGCTTGTAAGGCATCCAGTGAAGTCAGAAGAGCTGGAGGCTGCGAGTCACATAATAACTTTTTGTGCTTGCATAGTGTTTTGTTTTCAGACTGATCTGAGTAGGAGACAGGAAATAACCAGATTTTTTTTTTAATTTGCTGCTTCTCAAGTTGGTGGGTTTTTTGGAAAACCGGGACTTGCCATCTTAATCATCGTGCTGGTGAAGAGCAGGATCGTGCCACAGAAACAGGGGTTCGCCTGTGGATGCTTATGCTCTTCGGAGCAGATCACGGGAGTGGAAGAATACCAGGAATTTGGAGGAGGATTTAAACACCACCACACGTGGTGTAAGAAGGAAGCAGACTTCTGGAGCAGTCTAAGTGGTGCCCCCGGTTGTGCATGGGAGTGAAGCCTGCAGCACACCATTGTGACGACAGCCGGGCTGCGGGTGCCAGCACCTCGGTTGCTGCAGTCTGCAACGTGCCCTGAAAAGGGATGACATGCACCACGTATCCACCAGTGCTGCTGCCAATGAGCAGCGAGCTGCAAGGCTTCAGGTGCGGGGTGTAAAGGTGCTCTAGTCTTACCTAAATATTTCAAGATCACTACCAGTGCTAGGGAAAAAGAAAAAAAGATCGTCACAGAAACTCATGGGACCCTATTATTCTTTACCATGACTGGGTTCATTGAAAGGGGAAGGGGGGCCCTAATGTTTAAGATACATTTTCCTACCTATCTATGACAGCAAATCCAGGTTTCACTTAGCCTGGCTTGGGAAATGAGATGGTGTCACTATACATCATTCAGGCTGGGATGAGGTCCCTAACGTACTGTGTTCTTCCCAATGGTGTGGACAAAATCACAACAGGTTCTAAATCAGTGTTATTATATATTGCTCCTAATTATATGTTGCATAGACTTGGATTTGAGGAGGATTTTGAGGAGGCTGAGAGCTTATTTGTGGTTGCTTTTCCCCTAAAAACATTTTTTTTAGATTTCATTAAGCTGTATAAAAACAGATCATAAGGTACAAAATCATACTTGCTGGAGTGGGTTTTCAGCATTCCCTGGGAAGAAGTCATTTATGATTACCAGGATTTGGTGTGAGGAGGAGGAAATGGACTTTCTTTAATTCCAAGCCCTGTTCTCTGGCTGTGCAACTGTCACCCATATTCTGGGTGGCTGCTTTGTGCTACCAGGCAGAAGGGAGGGAAAGTGATAAGACACAGCTTTGACTGGAGGGCAGGTAGCTAAAGTTATGGCATTTAAATCAAGACTTGAATTGAGCTTTTTCCTTTACATGGTTTAAATTGCAGCTTCCAACAGAAGCTGGGTATCTATGTACGTGCTTTGGCATAGGGGTATAGATGCTGTATTCTACTTGGCTGGTATAGTTAGTTGAAGTATACAGTGCTACTAGTCTCAGGCAAAATATTTCATCAGCAAATCATTTATTCCAGTGTCAGGACAAGAAAAATAATTCAGCAAATATATTCAGGGAGTACAAAAAGAAAAAGCAGATGCATTCAATGGACTTAGTAGTAGCATTTTCAACCCAGAGATTTTCCTTTTGCAGTTGCTGTGATTTGACAGAATCTTTGAAAATTGGAGTAGTTATTTATAAAGAATATGCCTTTTACGTCCTTCTCCCCCATCCCCTCCACTGCATCCTTACATGCATCTTTACATGTGTACTCACCATCCAAATGTGAGGACACACTTGGGACAGGGAGCGCTGAGCTCCAGCCCCTTCTCTGTCTGATTTGTACTTTTGCAAGGGCCCTTCACTATTGAACTTTAGGATATTTTTGGATATTGATTCTCTTTTCTGTTTAAATTCTTTCACTCAGGTTAAAAATACTTGAATATGCAGAGCAAAAGGTACTTGAATATTTGGACCAAAACCTGACACTCAGCTACCTTTGCTGTATAAGCACCCAGTTATTGTCGCCTTCTCCGAGCTGGTGAGTATTTACCCCTTTCAGTCTCACTCCCTTTTTTGTTGTTTGAAACCTACCCTTTCTCTGTCCCTCCCCCACAACTAATTTACAGCTCCCTATCAAAAAATAGCCGAAAAGCTAGGCATCTCTGCCCACTCTGTCTTGAGTGGTTTACCTCATCTTGGGTCCACTCCATAGAATCATAGAATCATAGAATGCTTTGGGTTGGAAGGGACCTTTAGAGGTCATCTAGCCCAACCCCCCTGCAGTGAGCAGGGACATCTCTAACTAGATCAGGCTGCACAGAGCCCCATCCAACCTGACCTTGAATATTTCCACGGATGCGGCACCTACCACCTCTCTGGGAAACCTGCTCCAGTGTTTCACCACCCTCACTGTAAAAAATTTCTTCCTTATATCTAGTCTAAATCTACCCTCTTTTAGTTTAAAACCATTACCCCTTGTCCTATCACAACAGGCCCTACTGCACCCTCTAGATTAACCCCACGTTTCCCACCTACCTGTCCGGAGCCTGACCTTGTTCCAAGCTTCTTGAGCAAGAGCTAACCCGTGCCTGAACCTCTTCCCCTGGCTTTCCTTTATGTGGGTTTTAACCCTGTTCTGGGTCAAAAATCAGGCAGCCAAGGATGCCCGTGCTCTGGATTGCCTCTCCATAGTGGTACTGACCTTGTTCCCCTGTGCCTCTCTTCGCAGAGCTTACAGCGTCTTGCAGAAAGTGTGGATGGGGCTTTTCAGGCTTCTCTGGCTTGTGTCCCTCGCTGTTGGGGTGGATCGGTACGCTCCACCCATGTTGCAGGGGAGGGCCTGAGGGGCTGGCTGGGCTTTGGAGGAGGAATGGAGCAGTCCTTTGACCACCTGTGTCCTCCTCGGTATCTAGAGTAACCCCTGAGTCCAAATTAGGGAAGCTAGCCCTGCATTGCCTTTTCTTTTGCTCTACTAAAGATGTGGGGAAACAAAATGTTTTGGGTTGACGAGATTGTTTCTTTGGCTCAGGACAGTTTATTTTTTCCTTGCTGAAAAACAGGGAAAATATGGTTTTGGACAACTCAGACTGATTTTTTTCTCCTTTTTTTGGTTCTGGCCACCTAGCTGAAAATATCAATTATTTCCATGGTCACAGGCACGCTGCCAAACTCCTGCTCCTCATGACTAGCACTCTAGTATAACTTTATGGATTTGTTATCACAGCAGATTCAGCCTCAGCTGTTTGGCTTCTGTAAACAACATTTTGCTGTTTTTTATGGTTCCTCATGCCTCCTCAGAGCACGGTGCTAACTACACCACTCCCTGCACATCTGCACATCTGCTACCTGAGGTTAAAAGCACTTCACCCAGCCACAAACCAGGCACTCCTTTTTCTGTTGGCACTGTGCCCTTCTCAGCCTTTGTGCTTGTTCGTTGTGTTGTCCAAAGTGTAGTTCAGCAATTGCCACCATTCTCCAAACAGTTAAATCGCTTATATTTCTTACAGCTGACACGGAGGCCAAAGTACTACATGCTATTAACCAACTCTGTGTTTAGCCAAGTAGATCATTGGACTACCCCTGCCATTAAGGCTGCCTTTTCATGAAAGTGCACAACTGGAGTGTACTTGGCTCTACTTCCCTAAGTGCAAAACTGGGATGAAGAATCTGGCACTGAGCATGACATAACTTGTGATAAATTCAGACATATTAGCAAAACCTGTTGTCCAGTTTGCTGCCAGTAGGAAAGGCACGACAGACTACCAAGGGAACAGAAAGCAACGCAGATGAAGGGCACCATCCTTGAATGCTCAAACATCAGATGGAGCTTTCGAGACTTGAAGTATAGCCTCTCTTTCCTGGGCAGCAAGGTATTTTCCCCAAAGTTCCTTTAAAGTGCTATAAAGGAAAGACCAAAGCCATCAGGGCAGGTCCCAGCATTTGGAGGTTGTCCAGACTATAATCCTTGTGGATTTCATGCCTACAGCTGGATTAGTGCACAATTCTTTCCTCCAGAGCAGGGGTGGCCGGACATCTCCAGACCTGGCCTTGGTGTTTTTGACTGTTTATGCCATTTTTGATTGCTGTAACTTCAATTTGCCATAGGTTTTGGACCGCACACGAACCACTCAGGATTTGGGAATTGCATTCCTCAACCACAACCAAGGATCTGGAGCATGATGTCCTGATGAAAAAATTATATGTTCCCTGAGCAGCCCATGCTTATTTGTGAAATTCATTGCTTCTGTTGTTTAGAAGTCAAGATGAAGTTTGACTGCAAGCTCAGTAATATGGTTGGTAACACATCATCCATGCCACAGAAGTCACTAAAAATACCATTTCTGCCACAAGAATTCACCATGAAGTAATGTATGTTTTCCAGGGTTTTTGTTCATACTACACTTTAATGCATAATGCAGGGTTTTTATTCATTAGATAATAGATACTTCAGGTAATGAAAATTCATTCTGTGTAGCAGAAATACCAAGAAGTGGCTTCTTATAACTGTTCAAGGGCTCAAAAGTGGATACTTGTATGCTTTCATGTTTGATTCTTGTTCCACATCACTTCAGAAGCATAATTTTTGTTGACAGAAAATTGGCCAGGCTTAATAAAGCAAGGTATTTCTATATCAGCTTCTGGGTTCTTTCTAATACGTTGTCATTTTAGGAGCTAATTGACTTTATAGGCAAGATACGTTGGGACCAAATTTTCAAAGGCTTATGGCTCTGTGAAAAGATAATCCATAGGAAACTTTTTTTTTTAATACTAGCAAATATTAATCTGTCTTACTTCTGAGCTCTGCAAGAGGCAGAGCACCACTGCATGTTATTTCAGGGAGAGAAAGCACACAGCTAAACTCCCGGCTCATGTCACCCTCCTCATTTCACACATGGGTGACACTAGGGCCATTTTGTCATTGTCTGGAGAAGAGGGGCATCTCAGAGCATCTTCTGGTTTGCATAACAGGAAGCCGGAGAGCTGACCCACTTGATGTAGTTCCAGATCCCTTTAGAGGTTTTGTGCCTCCATCTCCATGGCAGCTGCATAATTTCTGATCCTGCTACCTCCAGAGGAACCAGAGCTCCAAGAGCTGAAGTCGCTCAAGCCAAGGGAAATAGATACACTCGTTCCCTTGGATGTTACTGTCTCCCATTTTGTTTTGCAAAGAGAAGCAAATCACCCAAGAAGACTTCAGAGTCAGCTTGTCAGAAGATATTATGTAAATTAGCAAATCACATGGGCTTGTATTTAGAGCAGGCAAGTGAAAAGAGGGAAGTGTTTAGCTGTAATGTAGTCTGAATTAACTGCCTGACTTTGAGGCACAAGATTGTCAAGTGACTTGCTCACTCAGATGAGATGTAAGATTGGAGGAGACCAATCATGTATCAAAACTGAACTGAACAAGATAAGAATATATATATGTATGTATAAAAAAATTAGGAAATATATATACATACACACACACACACACACACACACACTTCTCATTTGTACCCTCTTGTGAAACTGTCCTGGTGAAATTACTGCATATGTCACAAAGTCAGGGATTGTTTCAATTTAAAATCTCTCATGCACTCCTTCCCTTCTCATAACATTCAAACCTGCAGTCCTCAAGAGCAATCTGGCAAAGCCCTGGAAAGGGAATTGGCACCATGTGTTGGTTCAGCTTTCAGAAGGAGACCCTTTAGGCCCAATGATTTATAGATTTGTGTAACTCATGTTTTACATTACATTTCTTGCTAATGATCAGAGGCAGCATGAGGTTGATTATTGAAAGGGCAGTCACTGCTCCCAGGCCAGCCGTTCCTCCTGGTCCTGCAGACAAGAAGGCCACTGCAAACTGTTGAGGTTTGTGGGTAAAAATAGAAGTGCACAGAGGTGGCTCCAATCTGAGATCCCATACAGCTCTTCCCAAACTCTGGAGCAACTCTGGAAATGCGTTTGAAGAGAATGGGAGACCCTCTCTGCTCAACCCCTGCTCAGCACTAGCTATGCAGAGAGGCACATTTCTCTGTTTATCAAAAAGTAACATCCCGTCTCCCAGATATCACAGTGTCTGTGTGAAACGTGGATGAATGGGGCCAAAGAGCAGCTGTCTGAGGGCCAGAGAGATCAAGCAGAGGCAAGTGGAAGAAAAGCCACAGAGGAGGCAATTGACAGTATAGTAGAGCAGGTTGGGTTCCTGCTGAATTACTGACCATAAACACCACAAAAGCAGGGGCAACATCTTCTTCTTGCAGCATAACTCGGCTCTGATGAGTGTGGGAAAGCTGTCCGTTTCAGGAGGTCACCTGAGCAGGAGCTCAGGTTGGGCAGGGGGTCCTGACCACGGTGGCCCCTCATCTGCAGCACTCGTCCTCAAAGCCCTGGCCGTCTGTTGTGCCTACAGAGTTGGGAACCCTGCTTGTAGCCCTGCAGTCTGTCACATTCTGCAGGTGTTGCCTTCTAATGGCTGATACAGAAACATGATGAAGTCATTGAATAGCATCAGACTCCAAGAAGGGAGGTAGGTAGGCATGTTTCTTTGAAGCCGAAGCTCCACAGATTCACAGAATAATAATAATAGTGGGCTGGAAATACTGAATTTTGCATGTCAGCTTTTCCTGAAGATTTCCATACATATATTTCAGTGAATTACAGCTTATTTATATATTCTGTAAGTACTCCAAGTTCACAGGCAGCACTTGACTTCCTGTGAAAGACATAAGCCTGCCCACACCCCCAGTGTAATCTCTGAAATAGTTTGTCAGTGTCTGCAAATGAAAATGGGGCAAATACTCCCAAAATCTCCATCTGGTCACTGTAGTCTCCCTCCCATGCTGCAGTCGGACGGAGAGCAAGGGCTCCTCAAATGGGTTGAGGAAAATCCCCTTGCACAAGTGTTGCACATACCAGTTTCAGTCTGTCACTTCCTTCCACCCTCACTCCCCCGTCATTGCCCTCTGTAACCTAGAGTTAAGAAAGCACTTCATCTGATAACACTGGGAAAGGTCAGAGCATTTGGTTTAGCATTTTACTGGAAGAATAAGCAGCCTGGCTCTCTGGAGTGCCAGGGATGGTGATCTAGTGGCCCGCACACAGGACCAGGAGCTATAAATTCCTAAGTCTTAATCCCTGCACTGACAATTACTTCTCCTGCGACCTTGAGCAAATTGCTTAACCTCTCTGCTTCTGCCTTTCCCCATTGTGAAATTGGGAATCCTGCCTCACCAGGCTGTTGTGAGGGTTAATTATTTAATGTGTGTGCTTAAGTGTCCTTCTGCTGATGTCTGTTGTATTCTGTGTGTTTATCGGTGTGGAACACAGCCGATCACTGTCTCACATGGATGTTCGGAGCCTGATGGGGAAACCTCAGGCAGCAGTTTTGTCTCCAAAAGAGGACATCCAGCAGCTTTGGGGCAGAAAGAAGGAGCAAATGCAGGAGGCTACAGGAGACATTGACCTGGCAGACTGTCTTTCCTGTAGGAAGAGCTGTGAGAGCTATTTCCAAGGTGGAGGGAGAGAAGGAGCATGGACATTACTCTCTGTTGATGCTTCAGACCATAAGGAGGCTACAACCCTTTTCTCTGCCTGATTGCCTGCTGCAGAAAGCGGGGCCGTGGCTTGGAGGTGGAATGGTGCTTCTCAGAGCTGCAGACAAGCGACATGGTGCATGTGCTGCTTCTTGCTCAGGTCTGCAGACAAAATCTTTTAACTTTAAAGGAGCGTGGAACCAGGCCCTTCACAACGGTTGTACTCTGAAAAGGGGAAGAGAGAGGCAGCAGTATATGCTCCGACTGTTTCATTTCTCGCTGCACTTACGTATCGATGTTACTTCATGTGCCATTAATTAGACTTAATAGTCTATACTTTATCTCCCTTGTCATAATAAATTAAGTGTGAAAAATTTCAACAAAAGAGCACTCAAGTGATCTCGGCATTAACAAGCTCAGCTTTCCTGAGACCTGAATTCAGCAAAGTGCTTCAGCATCTGCTTAAAGTTCTGCATGTGCTTAGCTGAGCTGCAGCCTGAGACAGTACCAAGCAAAAGGCAAGCCTCCAAGGTTGGGCTGCTCAAGCCTCCAAACTGATGGTAGCAGCCCTGCCCTGGGCAAATGATTGTCTCCATCCCAGTGGCATTCCTTGCCTAAACAAATAGATGGTGCACACCTTTTGTTTGTCACTGATATTTGGCTTAAGGGGAAGTTGTTCATTTGGAACCCAGATTTTCCAGCTCAAGTGGCTACGTTTTGGCTTCCAAATCTGGCTGCTTATGTTTGGATTTTTAGTTAGGCAGGAGACCAGCTCTGAAAACTTTGGCTCCAGGCAGAAACTGCACTTCAAATAAGCTAGCCTGGGCAAATATCACACTTGGAGCTGGGGAAGGGGATAGCTCTCAGAACTGCTACCCAGCTGTTTTTGGTTCCAGCTTGGGTCATACATGCTCAGTCTCACATTCTCGAACTTGAAGGACATGAGCCACGAAAGTCTAAACATAAAAGATGGAGGCACCACTGAAGGAAACATCTAAAACTAGATCAATACTAGATTTTGCATAAGGTCAGTTGAGTTGAAGAGTCTGTCCCCTCCCTCCACTAAAGCCAAGAGGATCTAGTTCCCTTTGAAGGTCCCCAGATCTTACTGAAAGTCCTTAACACCTTGAAGGGTCAAAACTGTACACTATAAAAATATTATCTGGAGCTTTTCAATATTTTAGCTTCTGATCCTGGCCCAAATTTGGAAGAACAAATGAGTTCAAAACAGGAAGAAAAAAAACCCCAAACCCAAATGCTCAATTTTCACTGGATCTTGAAGGGTTTGATTTGAATTTTGGTTGAGGGGGGTTGTTCAGCTGTGCTTCTGGTTTTATTCCAAGTGGATTTGTGCACTCCAAAATGAGCCCTTAATGCAAGAAGTAGCATGGCACAAAATAATCTAAGTTTATGCCTTCAGAGCAAAACCCAGAAATATGTGCTGCTGTAAAGATTCCTGCTGTGCTGAGGTCCGAGGTCTGCGTATTTCTTCATTGGTGAACTCCTTCAGGAACAAATAGCAGGCGAAGGCACGACTTGAACCAAGTTGCTTGTTACTGCTGCAACCGGAGTTCAGCCCCTGCTGCTGCCAATTAGAGGGCTAATTGAGAAGTGGATCCTTAACCCCTTCGGAAATTGCTATCTCAAGGAAATTTCCTGCCTCTCTCAATGGTGCTGTGATACAGAGCCAGGCAAAGGCTGTGCTAACAGTGGCTGGGATAGGCACCATGAAGGAAAGGGCTATTCAGGAAGAAAAGCAGGATGCTTCAGTATTTATGCAAAGTTTAAAGACCATATGAGATTTGGAAGAAAAGAAGAATGCAGTCTTCTTTTCTTGAGATTCAGGGGCTCATGTTCCAAAGACCAGAAGGAAGTTATGTCTTGAACTGCTGAGTTTGTGTCATTAAAAATGTCCTAGAATATGGCATGCTGGACTTTTCCCATGGCAGAATCATTTCAGTCTCTGCCCAGATGAGGCCTAAGACAATGTTATTTATTTAGAAATTCTTCCAAAGTGTCTGTTTAGTATTCAGCAACCCACCTTTGCCATCTTCCCTCTCCATCTACAGTCTCACACCAAAAGCCAGCTGAGCTGATTAGTTGTTAAGACCTAACACATAGCCAGGAGTCTCACGTGAAATCAAAAGATTAAATCTAGATTAAATCTGATTGCCCACTGGTGCAACTTCACTGAAATTGTTTAAGCTTAAACTAGGGATGAATTTGGCTCAGAGTCATTAATTGGTTTGGGTATCTTGCAGTTCTTTGCCTGAAAGACATTAAATATTCATTTATTTGTTGCAAAACTGGTTTACGTCATGACCAGTATCTGGCATGGAAGGAAAGAAAAGCAAACTACCCAAAATTGCCAGGAAGCTGTAATCCTCAGGGAATTTTCTCCTATCTAAATTGGAACTACCTCAGTAGCAGAAGGTTAGTCGGGGATATTTTAATAGGAAGGAGCAAAACAGATCTTCCATTGTGATCAGCCATGCAAGTTCCCTCTGCTTTTGGTAGAAGCAGGGTTGAATCTCAGGGTAGGAATATATCTGGACCACCATCCAAACCTGAACCATCATTTTGCCTTTCAGAGGGTTCATTTTTTCCCCAGCTACTTTTCCAAGTTAGTTTGCCAGACTCTGTACTTTTAAGCTATGACTGGCAACAGAAGTGCAGCAAAACAGTATGAAGAAAGAGGATTTTCTCCTAGGACTCCTGACCTGAGCAGAAACAGTCAGTACTGGAAATAGTGCAAAACCCATCTTCCTTGAAAACTTTCCAGCCCATTTTTGCAGACTGTAGGCATTTGGGCAGTCCAGATGAACTCTGGATAACCACCCAAATTTTTGGGTTTGCCCATTGCTAAAAATATCACAGTCTCGAGGGCACTGTCTTGAGCTGAGTCTCCAAGCATTTTGAAATTCACCCAGCCCTGGTTGAAGTGGTCATTATAACCTGGCAGGGAATGCAATCTGGGTTCCAAACTGTAGCTATTTTTAAAATCATCTTGCCAAAGCCCTGTTGGAGACTGAAAAGAAAACCATTTTAGCCTGACCAGAATGATCAATAATTTCCTATTCTTGATGTAGCATTTGTTTGTGAGAAGCATATATAATAGCACGTATCTGTAGGTAAATTGCATACAGCTAAGCAACTGTTAAAATTCGTAATCTTGCTGTAGAGTCCAAAATAATAGTAATGATGATTTAGAAACCCTCCAAACTCTGTTACAATTTTTAGTTACCACCTACTCATGGCCTCCCACGCGCTCCAGGAAACCAGCTAGCTTTTCCAGCTGCTCTGCAGTGAGCTCTTCAGAAGCACAAGTACGATTATACTCTAAACAAGGCTAGAGGTTTCCCAGGCAGACGACTTTACTATCTGTTCTTACAGTGCCTGTCAAGCCATACGGTCGGCATGTGCACTAACGTGGTCAGGTGAAACAAAGGGAAGGAAGCCTGGTTGCATTTGACGCATTTGGGAATCCCCTTCCCAAAAAAGCTTGTTGTTCCCAGGCAGAGAAAAAACATTAAAGAGCAGCTTGCAAAAGTGGTAGTGGGGAGGTTGTTATCAGGGACACCCAGCTTGGGAAAGCACTCAGTTAAGATGAGACCTGTGTGTAGAATGGGACAGAGTAAGGGTGACAGGAGTGCATTAACAATGCAAAGAGGAAGCTAAACAGAAATAAGTGAGCAGGATGTGAAAGCCAGAGAAAGTACAATGTGAGCAGTAGCACAGTGAATAAGCTGAGAGTAGAAGATTACAGCAGTATCACCTATCTTAAAGTGTGCGGAAGGGGGGACTCAGGGACAGGGGTGGATTGCAGGCAAATCTCTTACTATTTTTATCTTCTATCTGCATGAGACAATGATGGATTATCTATGTTTAATAGGAATTTATGACCCAACAAGTGATATTTAAAAGACTCAATGATGCATTTAATAACCAAACATTCTTCCTGATTAGTGCTCATTTGATCTCTTGAGGATAGTGCTCCCTTTGACTGAGATTTAAAAAATGCCCTTGTCTCCCTATAGCTTGTGCCAGAGTCAGGGGATGCTACAGACAGGAATATCTAAGAAATTAAATTTGCTTGAGAATGTATGAACTATATAATTTATGCTCTTTTGGTTGTGCACTCTCTCTCTCTCATAGTATGCTTTTAGAAGGATGTAGGAGTTGGAAAGCAGAAGTCCTGCTGATTCTTCATTAAACTGATTTTTTTTCCTTTCTTCATCAGATTTACCAACTCTTTGAGCATTAATGCAATCTCTTAGCCATTTGCAAAGGTGAACAAAATTGATTCCGAGTAATCTGCATGATTTTAGTAATTTAAATAAAAATGCAAGGGACTGAACTTGTGCCACTTGGCAGAGGCTGCATTTCTCCTCTTGTTTGGGTTGCATTTTCACAAACACACTAGCTCAGATTCTTAGCTGTCCATCTGATAGGCAGAGAAGAGTTGGAGCAATAGAGAATGGGAAAAGGAGCATTATTTTTGGCATTGATAATTCACTCCTAGAGAGATTACTCCTTGTCTGCTACTTCTGGTCCCAAAGATAATCAGGCACCTGCAGTATCCTAGGAGAAATGGGTTACTGCACGTCTCTGGCCACATCCCTTCCTCAGCATCCCTCAGGCTTTTTGGGATTCCCTCTAAGGAGAGGAAATCAGCCTTCACCTTAATCTTGTGAAGGTTTCTCTTTTCCACTCTAAACCCCTCAAACCCTCTTAAATCTCTTTCAGTGAAAGACTCAGGAGTACACCCTAGTCATCTATCCCACTGCCGTCCTAAACTTACAGGCAAACATAAAATGACTGCTGCAATCCATGCATTGCATCATTTTTAACCTTCTGCTGTAGGAGCTCTGAAAGCAGGATTTGTATCAGGAGGCCACCAGCTGATGAATGGTGGCTGTTTCCTTCTCGTTTACTCTGTGACAGCCTTCCTAAGTTAATCACCATTAGACAGACATGGGCAAACAAATCTTTGCCCAACTCAACAGCCTTATGTTCTCCTATACCATAGGTTACTGTGACACCGCGGATGGGGGAAAACATTGAGGTACTTCTTCAGGGTTTCCTACAAATCACCCCATCGCAGAGAGGGATTTACCACCCACAGCAGAGTAGGAGCCAGTTCCCTCCTGTAGAAGCCTCTTGTCTGCATGCTGGCTTCGCTGCCTTTAGCCAAGCCCCTCAAAGAAGAGTTTTATAGGCAGATGCAGCAAGATCGACCAGATCAGCCTTAATTTAATAACCAGTCCTCCACAGTAAGGAGAAAAGGCTACCTCCCTGTACCCACCATGCCTGCCTTTGCCGTTTCAAGGACCCCCTCCACCTTCAGCAAGAACCTGCTGCCTGCAGCAGTGCGGGAGCTTTCACCCATTTCATTCAGCGTGGACCAGCCTCCACCATCCGCCTTTGCTTTATTTCCCCATAAGAGTCACAAAACTTTTGATGACCTCACCTTCTGCCCCCAAAGAAAGGTTAACAGCCTTTGGGGCTCTTTGTTTTTCCTTTCCCTTCAGAAAGTCAGCTTAGTTTCAATGATAAAAATAAACAAGGCAATTGAAATGTCCCCGTGGATCCAAGCCTGATTTAACTTGGCAGAGGGGCACTTCACCCCCTTTCTTTTGTCAATTAGGCTTGCTACTGAAACCTGTACTTGAATTTCAATGCTTTTTTTTTTTTGGGTTTGATTGATCTCTAAGTTTATCCTGCTAAGTTTCCTTCTAAATCTCATTCTATCCTGCATCACCATAAAAACATTATACAACCCATCACTCCCTACAAAAAACATTTTTTTATAGCCGTTCATATGAGACGACATTTATGAATATTGTTTGTATACTGTGCTATTCTAATGCCCTGTAAATAAAAACCTATATGTTCTCCATAGCTCAATCTAAAGCTTTACATAGTAGTGCTCATTCACAGAACCAGCCCTGCCTAGTGTGTGACAGATTGACACATACACAAATTCATTCTGATTGTATTTGAAATACCAAAATAAAAGAACCTTCTGTACTTTCTGCAGAATATTCTGCCTTGAAACGGGTCCAGGTAGTTTCACTGTAGATGCAGATGAATTTTCTGCTGTTCGTATTGCTGCAGTTCTTAAATGTATTATTCATTCAGAGTGATTGATTTGGTGTGCTGTCCACATTGCTTAAAAGCCACTGTCTGTTCGTCTGTCTGTTAATCTGTTGCGGCATCTTGCAGAGATAGAGCTATAGAAAACACTTTTTGTTTCTGTTGAAGTAGTGACCAAAAAAAAAAAAATCATAAAAAAGGAACCGCTTGATCTTTGGATTTATATACATAAAAAAAAATCTCTACCGCTGAGATGGCTGAATAGCTGAAAGGACAGATTTTTATATTCTGCCAGTGGTATGCTAGAAGCATGGTGCATTTGTTTCTGCCTGATTAGTTGGATGCTGGGACAGGGGAACCAGGAGGAGACGTCGCAGAAGAGGAAGAAGATGCTCTCCGTAAGATCATGACCTCCATTCCAGTGTCATTTCACACCTCAGGCAGTGATCTTGTTATATCTCATAAGCTAAGCAAGGTCAGCCCTGGTCAGGCTAAGCGCTTGAATAGGAAACTTCTAAGGAAAAATTCAGGCGCTGTGGAAAGTGGGGCTGGTGGCTGAGTAGGTGACATTATTCCCTTGGAGTCAGTACAAAAGACGCACTCTGTTAAGAAGCCTCCGTGCATCCTCTGTGACTCTGCTCCAGCAGCTAAAGTCACTGCCTCTCAAGCGAGTCAGACCCAGAGGCAGCAACGGCTGCAGTTATTAACAACATTTCTTCCCGGTTCTCCACGGAGCAGAGGTGCTAACCCCACTGGCCTTCCCAAGCCCCACGCTGAGCGCTTACCTGTGCCCCCAGCAGCTCCCCGCTGCAGTTCCCATACGAGAGATTACACTGTGCTTTACCCTCCTGGCCAGCCGGCCCAGGCAGTGTTGCTGGCAGGCTCCATCCCCAAGCACCCTGCAGCTTGGGAGGAGGCAAGTTAAACACATGTGCTGGGCAAGAAAACCCCGCTATTTTGGAAGGGTGCTTATTCAAGAAAGGGAAATAGTGAAAAGCCAAGAAATACTCATGCAAAAATCCCCCTGGCACTCCCGGCTCTCCTGCCCTCTTCCCTTGTGTTCCTAGACTTCTGTCTTCTCCTCCGAGGAGCCTCACCTCAGCCGGGGCACAAGTCCCTTTGATCCCCACTGCCCGCCATGAGGAAGAGCGTTACTCCCCTCACATCCTCACAGAAGGCTCTTCCTGCCACCAGAAGGTTCTGCTGGAGAAGTGGATGTATCCTTTTGCTGTAGTTGTTGACAGCAATGCAAGGATTTTGCTAAGAGAGGAGGACAACTCTGCAGTATGCTTTGCTCATGAGGTGCAGAACTTACTGCTATGGAAAGCGGGTGAGATAAAAAACCTCCCCAAACCCACATCTCTAATGACAACTACACTTGAAAGTATGCAGATAAATGGTACAATGTTTAGAGAGACAACTAATTTGGCATTTAATCAAAACAATACTCTTAGCCTTATTAGTGTGGTCTACATTTCAATGCTGCATCTCATGCCAGAAAGCCTTTTGCTTAATGTTTTAATTTTGAATTTTCTAAAGTGGCAGATGTTTCCTAACCCCACTCTCCATCTCTCAGTTGCAAAACAAGTGATGAGATGAACACTCAGGCAAAGTCCTAAGGATAAACCAATTCAGGCCAGCAAACCTGGAACCAACCAAAAAATCTTTCTTGGTCTTCAGATTAAAGGCTGGTTCCCTTCGTTCAGTGCAAAGAAGTTCTTCAGAAGACAGTGGCTCATTGCTATCCCCTCTCAGCATGGTGACTCCTCCGCCTGTTTGCACTGTACTTGCATGTGCCCCTGTCCAAGCACTCATGCGTGGCTGTGGGTGCCTGTGGTTAAACGCAGCACAGATGGCAATACTGCTGTTATGAACCTCAAGTTTGAAACTTTTGACTACATGAGTGTTTCAGATCTGGTGCTGGCTCCCTGGCTAGTGGCTGCAATTGTTCTTCACAGCCCCGTCCTCGGCACAATGAACAAACAGTCAAAATCAACCCCAAATTCCACTTGAGGGTCTTTAAAAATATTCTTTGTATTTGATGCTTGCTTTCCTGGTCATCTATAAAATGCCATGCCCCAAAATGGTGTTAGGTGAACAATAGTCATTTTCTGAAATAGAGGCTCTCTCAAATCTCCTTCATTTGTATTTGTTGCTGTTGTGATTCTTCACCTGCTGGCCTTTATCTAGCAAAGCAAGGTGAGTTCAAAGACAACTCTGGAGGTCTGTAACGATTTTAATGATGAGGTGAAGTTGGAAGGTCTTGTGTATTATGAACTTAATGGGACATTCTTCTCATTTACGCTGACATCCTTTACATGGAGTCGTGAAAAGGAAAAGGTATGGACAAGTGATCACAAATGATTGATTTATTAAGAAACAACTGCCCCTTAGCTGTAAGTGAAGGCCCAGTGAGGCAAACAAATACTTAATAAGCCCATATAATTCTACTAGAGTTACAATGGGCTTAAGTCCCTATTGTCTTCTCTCACTTGCTTTACTTTGCTATATGAAGCCATCAGATAAAGAACAATGACAAGAATCAATAACAGAGCTGTGTGAATAAATGAGATTTTGATTTTTCCTGGCTATGCTGAAAAATCATGAGAAAAATTCATTTGCGGTTGACCTGCAATGAATTCTTTCCAACATTTTTGGCAATCACTTTTTAAGTTAACTGTAGCATTTTCTTCAGCCTCAGATTAAATATTTTTTCCCTGACTTCAGCATCTACAATTTTTTTTAATTAAAAAATAAATTGAAAGAAATATCAGAGGTGGCAGAAGTTAGTGGAACAGAATGGCACTAATTTTTTTTCCAATACCAAAATGAAAGGTTTAGCTTGTTTTTACTGGATTTTGTTTGCAGTAGCACAAATAATCCACTGAAATTTTCAAACCATTTTATGGTCACCAAATCACATATTTTCTCCAAGGAAAAAAATATTGCTGTGAAGGGGTTTGCCAGGGCTCTACTCAGTCACCGCATTCCCAGTGTTGATGCAGAACCTGTTTATTCCAGGCACTTCATGCTCCTGTAGAAAACCCAGAGCGATATGCATGAGACTGTTATAGGCACATAGCAGGGACCTTTATTATGGAGCATTTTGGGGAGGTATGGCTCATTCTTTTGGAGTTTTGGGCTAATTCTGTAGAGATTAACTAATGTCTGAAGGACAAAAAAAACCCCACCAGCCTCTCTTTTGATGAACTTTTTCTGTTTTTAAGATTAAAGCGTCACATAACTTCCATGGTAAATATTTTCTGCAACAATTCTGAAGAGCTAAACATTTTCAAGGTAAGTGTGTAAATCCATCCATGCCTGCTTTCCCAGAGGCTGGGATAGACTATTTTAAGATTGCACTAGAAGACAGACAATACATTGGGGTTGGTCAGGAAACAGAGTCAAACCAAGAGCTCAAGTTAGCATTGCCAGCCAAAAATAAGTAGCTGAGTAACTACAAGTTATAGAGGAAATACTCAGTTTAATACATTCATTTTGTTCCAGGAAGTGATGTCAAGCTATTGTCAATGGGAAACGGTGAAACCCAATGGGTAGTGCAACAGCAGGGAAGTCTGTGTTTGCAAGTGTCCCCCCCCACCAGTGCCTTCTGGATGAACTTGGCCACTCACCTCCCCTCTGCTTCCACCCTCCCCTATTTACTCCCACAACACCCTGTCATGTGGGGACCTGAAATGCTGAGAAGCAAAATGACTTTGTGAAGGTTATACAGAAAACCAGGAATACAGCTGTCTCCTGGGCTTTCTCATCATAGGCTCCTGCAACCAGGAGACCTGTGTTTTTCAGCAAGATTTTTGGATCTGCCACACTGAGTAAATAAGATTATTTTGGACTGCCTGCTTATTCTTCCTATCTACAAACAAAGGGGGGGAAGGGGGAGAAAGCTTGCCTTTTTCTTTTCAGAAGGCAAATCCTGCACTGAGCGCTACCAGGTCTTCATCTTCATTTATGTGTTCCCACTTGTAGTAGGAAGGCTGCCCATTATTTTGGTAAAGAAAACGTCAAATTCAGGAAAGGCAGGCAGGTAAGTAAATTGAAGGGTTGGTGCCTGAACAGCTGTTTGATAACATTAATGCACTGTGACTGCAATAGAGTAACCTTTGAAGAGGGTCGTCAGGAGCCCAGCCACATAGGCTGCAAAGTACACAGCACTGATGAAGTTGGAAGTGGCTGAGACAACAGTTACCAAAGGAAAAGAAGGAGGAAAAGGGAGAATGGGGCTGCTTCTGTAGAGAAAACCCCAGCAGCAATCCTGGAGTAAGAGCTGAGCCAGTCCAGGGCTAAGCAGATACCCATGCAAGGAGAGTGATGAAATGACTAAACCAAAAATTTTTCACTTGTTTTCACAAAAAGGGCAGATTTGCAAGAAATGTTGAGTCTGTCTCCTCATGGACACCAGACTTGACAGACAGACATGCATTTCTGAAGCTGGGGAAGAAGCAGAGGCCTGCAACAAAGTGATGGCAGCACCATGATGATAATATTCTCTTTCCCCATGGCCATATTTTTAAGCCCATTACAGGGCGAGGAAGCCTGACAGCCAGGCGTGTGCTGAAATTCACTGTAACTTTGTTCACAGTGGGACGCGCACTCACGCTGACCATCAGCCAGCGGATCCACCTCTTGGTGCGCCTGAAACAGAGCTTTTCATGTTCAAAGCGGATGGGAGGTTTGAAGGTTTGGAGGCTGGCGCAAGGTATGAAGGTGCCTGCCTCTGATCTTCATATGCCTCAGTTCTTCCAGGAAAACCCAAGCTAATTGCTGTTTTAAAAGGCTATTTAATTTTAAAATCTTCCCCCACCTCCCCATTACTAAGCCGGCATGGCTTTCATCACAGAAAAGGTATGTGCCATGTGAAGAGAAAGTAAGGAAATGTGAGGCGGGCTCTTGCAGGTACTAAAAATAGTGTGTGTGTGGGGACAGCCAAGGAAGTCACTTCACAGGAGATAGGGATTGAGCGGCTTCCACTCTATGGGGCTTTGCTGAGCCCAACTAATTAATGTTTGTAAAGCACTTTGAAGATGAAAAGCACCAATTTATCTCTAAGTTTAATTATTTGCATCATGTTACTTAAGACTTTCACTAGCTACCTTCAAACACCAGCGAACTCTTCCCTCTAAATGGCGAGCAAGCTGAAGAGCTCAGGGCAGAGTTTCAGAAGCCGGTGTGAGGACTCTGGGATGGGAGCAAAGCTGCAGGAGTAGATTGCACTGACACCTCTTGGTCTGCAGCTGGAGGGTGGGCTCAACATATACACCTTGACTTCGACTTTACTGGACCTGGGGTTTCCAGAGACACTTAAAGAAGGGTTCCTTTTGGGTTCCTAATGAATTCCAGCCCCCTTTAAATTTACAGTGTATAATTAGGGATCTTTTATGCTGGCAATTAAAAGGAATCCAATTTTGGATAGGATTGCATTTACGCTGCACAATCATGTTTCTAACACATGTGATTAGCACCAGTGATAGAACGTGAACTTTTGCTGCTAATGGTGTGCATGTTAATTGGCCATCCTGTGAGCAAACACATGCTAAAAACATGAATGCAACTCAGCTATAGATGTACCAGCAGGAGGAAATGTAAGGAAAGTAATCACTTAAACAGCAACCTCCATTCTTTGGAAGAGAAAGGCTTTAAACAGATAGGACTAAATTAATTGGGGCACCTCATCAGGTGAGATAAATCAATGTGATGCCATAGACTACAAACTTTATTTTGAAATGGACCAATATTGTTCACGTTGATATAGTCAATATTCTCTCTTTTTTCAGATGAAGTAGTTAAAAGATCCCTCATCACATTATTACACCTGTCTTTGCAAGTGAGGCATTTTACTTCGTCCAATAGCATCCTTAGGGGACATTTAATTCTGAATGATTTTCCAATTAAAAAGTATGGTTCTACTCATGAGAAACAGAATGTCCTAGTAAAATAGGACATGACAGAGCCAGAGATTTATGTGTTCACCACAAGGATTGAAATCTTGATTACTGAATACAAGTATCTGCAGAATTAATGATAACTTTGGGTTCTCCACTCATCTCAGTGGGATGCTGCTCATCATTTTCTGATGATTAAAAAGGGAAGTGTTCCTTAACATTTGTAAACTCTAATCAGAAACACAACATTAGTTCTAAGGATGAAAGAGCTTCATCAGACAGAGATAACTCAGGTTTTTTCCCAAATCAGACTTGGAATTAGTTTGGCAAAATCAGTTTGCTGCATCCTCTCTGCACCTCCTGATTTAGCTACAGATTAGAAAACTGAAACATGGAGGCCATCCCTAAATCTAACATTTTCTCAGGGATCTCCTGAGAGAATTTGCAAGATTTCCAAGCTAACATTCAGCTCGGCAAGATTTGCACACACGCAGTACAGAAGTTCTGGCAATTTTGGGCACCTTCTCCTGTCATTTCCAATAGGCAGGGTACAAGAGTGTTTGCTGTGGAAGGGGCTGGAGAGTTAAAAGCTGCTTGCACCCACAACACTCACCTCTGAGCAGCTGCCCACCAGTAATTGGCAGTCAAATCTGACCCTCTGCTTTTAGGAAGAGATTTAAAGGACCTGGCAGGGAAGGCTCCCTGTGACAAAGAAGTAAATTTGTGTACAGGAGCCAATATTCTTACTTTTCCTTCTTTACGGAAGACCCTATTCTGCACACCACAGAGTATGTTCTTAGTTAGAGAACCAAGACCGTACCTATTTTTTAACGCATGTGGAAGGCAACTGGGGTCCACTCCAGCTGTGGTGCACTTCTGTGATGGGCAATGAATCCATACATGTACATTTATTTTTTCCTTTTTATCTGCAGTGCAGATTTCCATTACACATTCTGCACTTGTTTCACACACACGATTCCTGCAGAAATCAATGAAAGTCCTATGTGCAGAAAAAGGCACAGAAAGTGCAACAGAGATTTGCACCATGGATTAAGAGATTCTCAGTGATGATCAAAGAAGAATTTTGCCCAAGGTTTGTAAAGCACTTTTGAATCCTTCTTGATGAAAGGCTCTATAAAAATGTAAAGCTGCTGTTGTTGTTAATGTTCCCTTGGTACATAACAGGAGAAAAGATGCTGAAATTAAAGTCACATATATTAATATTGATTAAGAAATAAGCAAATTCTTCTAGAATTTGATCTGCCTTTCATTATGTTCACTTGATCTTCCATTTTCAAACAGGGCATAGTTATGTCCTGGAAAATCATAGCCTTGAACTCCACCAAACCACAACTACAGATTATATATTATTATATATAATTTTGGAAATCTGTCTGGAATACACCATAAAGCAAGAATAAAAGAAAAACCATAAGGACATTTGTATTTGTCAGCGTCTCCCCAGACAGAGCCCTGAGGATATGATATTCTTAGAATAAAGCTTTCATTTCACAGCACATCAGTGGGAAAATTAACAAGCTCTCCTCGTACTGTTCCATAATTCATTTTCTTTGTTTTAGATATTGAGCTGAACTGGTACAGTAACTTAAATAGATAGGGGAGATTTTAAACACAGATTTGGATTCTGGCTGGTTTGGGTTGTTTACTTTTGTTTTGCCTTTTCCCTCCCTTATCCTGCAACTTCCTAGTATCTAAATAAGAAGTTGCCTCAATTTATTTTAGCACTTGCCTTTTAAATGGAAAGTTCCAAATACTGCTATAATGATTTAAAACACACCAGAGCAGGCTCATTTCAGTTAGTGCAAGGGATGTAAACTGCATCTCCTACAGCACCAGGAGCAATGTTCATTCCATGGAGGAAGGAGTTTGCTCATCTTCAGCAGTGGCAATCGGAGACCAAGACAGCAGAAAGCTGAGAGAGAAATTGCTTGGGATGTTTGCACAAAATCACACAAATGTAAAAGTAATGCTCCCAAATCTATTTTCTGGCAAGAAGTTCCCTCTGTCCTTAAAAGTCCTGGGACTCCAGAAACAGAAAAAGGAAGCCATAGCAAAGCTAACCTTTCTCACTGAGAAAATTTGTGCTTGAACAGCAAAAACATCAAAACTTTGAGAGAAATGTCATCTGTCTCCTCTAGTTCTGCTCATTCAGTTATTGGCCAAAAAGCAACACTCCAGCAGAAAACTACAGTTTGGATGTGTAAATATGTGTGTATAATAGCGGGACAGAGTGGTGAAGGTGCTGTGGTTCCTGAAGCCCAACAGCCAGCTCCGACACTGCTTCAGTAATGTCACTCCTTACAAGCCCCCCTGCCTGCACAGGAGCAGAGACCAGCCTGTAGCTTCTCTCAAATATCCCCAGCAAAGTGCTTGCCCACTTGCCAATGAAAACTCTTCTTGTCTGTTTAGGAGAAGATTGCCTACATCCTTCCCCTTCAACAAAAAATTAAATTCTGGAGGAAAAACATGGTATGCCTGGTACAAAGTAGTTTACTGGGGACTTGTGCAACTTTGGCTTGCTTCCACCTGATTGTTTCCTTTGGCTATGCACGTACAGTGTTAAAGAAAACTGAATCCCCCAAAAGTACCTTTCTGTCCATCTCAGCCACAGACAGCAACACTGAGCCAGGAGGAGGACACAGTTTGAGACACTACCTGTCATAAATAATGAGAGTCCAAAAAAGAAATACGACTTCATACTTTTAAATGGTCTGGCAGCTGAGGGGAATCTGTTGATCTAGATACCTTCATCAGCCTTATGCAAAATATTGCTAGCAGCAGTGAGGACTGGGGCAAATATACAGAAAATCTCCTTGTTATGAACAAAAAGTAGAGTTGCTATTGAGACAGCTGACAAAATTAAGTACATTCTTTGGGCATCTGTAGCAGGAAAGCTATCCCTGTTCCCCACAGATAACCTCAAAGACTTCCTTGCCACATCCACTTTTCCATGTGTTCGCAGTTGGTAGTACCTCCCAGTGTCAGGCCACTGGGTTTATAAGATGGGAATCTGAAACTGGATGAAGCCGGTGTCACTGTGATATGGGAAAATGCATTCAGCTGGCAGTTTTCAATAAGAAGTGATGCTATCTGGTCCAGAGATATCTCTTTCCATACGCCCATCTATACAGTGGCTAGCACACTGTGGCATTATTGCAACACAAATAATAGTGGGGGCAGCGCATGATGAAAAAGTAATCTTCCCTACAATAAGCTTCCTCCTTATCGCAGCCAGTAATAGCGCTGTATTATTCTGGCTTTTGAAAGAGATGAGCCTGTTTTTGCAAAAGAGCAAGTGCCTTCAGTTCCCATTGACTTCTGGAGTCAGCTAGCATTGTTCAATGCTCTGTAGGAGTGAAGCTCTGTGGGAGCACTACTAAGGGAGGATGAGGATGCTCTGACGATGTCAGCCTTCTTAGATGTATGGCTACAATACTGCTCATCCAGAGGGTCACTACCATAATTGTGACCCCAGTCCGTGATGGGGTCTGCTGTCAGGTGGAAGATCTGGTTCTTCCCCCACCCACAACTAAGGATGCCTGCATCAGCCTATAGTGGACATTTCTTACTCTGTAGCAGAGCATAGCAGGAGAGACAATATCCTCCACAGTTTAGTACCTGTGCTTATATAGCTGTGCATACTTTAAATACTTGTATAAGTATTGGAACCCTATAAAATTACTAAAAACGATGGGCTCCAAAAGTTGAAGAAAGATCAAGGAAAAATATCGTACTGCAATTTTCTAGTTCAGTGAATCTGCTTTGTGCCACAATCAAAACTAGCCACGAACCAGCCCCAGCATTTCCTTTGATGTGTATGAAATGTATTTTTAATTTCACTAGGCTGCTGCTCACTCTCATTTGAAAGGGTATTTGAAAGCGTAACTGGGAATGGCTAGGTTGCCTTCTCTGCATTTTTCATTGTTTTACTACCTCTGTCATATCACCTCTTATTTTTCTCCTGTGTAAAACACAGTATGTACCTTCTGCATCCTTCCTCATGGAGACCTTTCCATGTCTCTGAACATTATCATCACCTTCTAGACCTCTCACTGCCTGCTATTACTTTTTTTACAGTGCAGGAATGAGTGTAGCCAGACCTGAACAAGGGTATTGAAGCTAGGCATGTCCCTGCATTTACAAATGCCATTCTAGTGTTTCTGATTACAAAATATTTATTGCAACATCTACTATGTGGACATGCTACAAAGCCACCTTTCTGCCTGTACTGGGAAAGCTTCATGCTCTACCAGCAGCCTTGTTTAAAAAGGGGCTATTGGGGCTGCCAGCTACTTCCAAGCAGAAGAGATGACAGCACCGCAAGGCATCCGTGAACTGCTTGCTGGGATCTTCCCTGTTAGTGAGTGGATCTTGCTTGGTGCCAGCTTCTCACTCAGGGCTTTGTGTTCCCTCCACCAGATGGATGTTGGCAGATGGCAACACCATTTTGCTGTTTAATTGTTTAAAATGCTGCATGCAAATCAACCTTTGGCATTCAACGATAGAACAGGGTTTTTGTGGTCCCTATCCCATCTTTGATACGCTGTTTCATATTTCCTTCTTTATAACGCTGTAGAGATGATGCTGGTTTGCGATACTTACACATGTACCTTGTTCTTTCAGTGGGTCTCCCACGCAGGGGCTGCACACTCGCTGTTGTGTGCTGGGACTACCTGACAGACAGTATCTATCTAAAAACCAAAGGGACAGTCCACAACCTTCACTCGTGTGAACAGTCCCTTCGACTGCAATGACCAAGGGACAGAAATCTGTCTTTTCAAGGAAACCAAGAAACTATTTGTAGTAGAAGAGGTTATTAAAAATGGTTGACATTTGAAGCTGTTGGAAGAGTTGAAAATTATGCCAGCCCATCACTGATGGAGGACTGAAGGTTGTCCATCCTGGTTCTCAGGACCAGCTTCAGTAGGACCAGGGAGACAAGTCCAGGCTGTAATGCTGTACCAACCTCTAGCAGGAGGGAAGGAGTTTGTCATCGATACTGGTGGTGACATGCTTTGGTTTTGTCAGTGCATTGAATCAGGTTATTATTTTTATAAACTTTTTGGAAGAGTTTCCCTCATTTTCATCTAGTCACCACCTACTAGCTTTAAGCTTTTGCCAGTTAAAAAGTTATTATAAGCCATTTGTCTGCTTGGGTCGAGGTTTTTGTGAGACTGCAGAATGTAACATGACAACAGAGCCTATAAAACATCAGTTCCCAAACTGTTCCACCGTTCACAACAGTCCACACAGGGTCACGATCCAACCTCTTTTTTGAGGTCCTCCATAAAATAGAACATCGCCCTCAAAGTCTCCATTTCTTCCTCATCCCTCCTGTCCTGTGTGACTGTGTCAAGACTTCTTGGTATCTGATCGCATGTACATCTGTTTGTATGTCATCAAAAAAGGCACCTGTACTTGTTAAGTGTCTGGGTACAAACCTTGTCAGCGTGGCAGAGCTGATGGAAGTTGACTTAGCCAGTCAAAGACTGTTTTGCAAGCTGTGTCAGTGCTCATATCAGCAGAGCCTTTAAGAAAAATCAGAGGATGTGCATTTTCACACAATGCATAATTTAATCCATGGGATTCATTGCCTCAGGATTCTCTGGAGTTGGAGAGAAGACCAGGCAACTTCACTGGAGGAAGCCAACTGTAAAGCCAGTCATTAAAGCCTGGCAGTCCAAATCAAACCTTGATCTGACATAGCCCCAGAACTGCCAACTGCAGGATTCTGCTCAGGAATGTCTCCCATTTCTTATGCCACTGGCCATGCAATGAGCTGCTCCCAGCAGCTGGGTCTCGGCACACAGGTTTGTGCAGAGGTGGCTCTGCATGGAAGGGCTCAAGTCCTCAGGGTGAAGGACCAGCTCTCCTCAGGGTCTTTGGGTTCAGGGAAGGAAGAGTGATTAGGCAAATGGGAGGAGAGAAGCATTTTAGAGCACCACCTCCTGCTAATTGGCCAACTGTCCAGTGAGGAATAAGAAGTAAGGAGACAATTATGTGCTACTGTGAGGGATTAGACTTGTGAAAGGAGCCCCACGAAACAGCTTTTATGACAAACAAACCATGAGTTAAACAGCAGAACCCAAGTTAACCTGAAGTTTAGTTTACAAGGAAAAGCAGCAACAACAAACACATTAATACAACTTAGTGAGATAATAGCTACCCCAAGATGCACTGATTGGAAACAATTGGCAGAGCCTGGGATATAAAGAATCACTTCCTGCAGCAATTTCTTTTTATTAAAAAAGCATTTAAGCATTTATAAGCTTTTCATTTCTCAAGGATCTTATTTTTAACTCTGTGCTCTCCTCAAAGACGCTGTTCAGTCTGGCTGAACGCATGGCCGGGCCTGGAGGAATTTGATTGGAATACAGATGTTTGCCAGCCCAGCATGACTGCAGAGGCTATCACCCAGAAGATCTTACTGAAATTTTCTTGAAACAAGAAAATTCGGACAGCCATTGGACAAACCACCTGGCTTTCCAACCTAGGCACAGCGAGAGCAATTCAAATGCCTAGGTATGAAAGCACAGTCCATCACAAATGCATCTACATAAACATAGCACCCTCATTTCCAACATGATTGGAAATGGTTAACTCTCCAAAATCTATAGAAATCCAAAACATCACTGAAATAAAAGTCAAAACCACCTTAAATGAAGGCCTGGTATTCCTTCCTTGTTGGGGCTATCATTGGTGTTTGTGAGTTTGCTTTTTTGTTGTTTGTGTGTTTCATAGTACACTGGTCCCACAAAGGGATTTAAAAAAGGTTTTGTTTCTGAAATACCTAAAATGAATTTTTAGTTCTGTTTTGATTTCTCATATGGGAAAAAGAAAAATGTGATTTGGGTCAAAATTTGGGTCAAATGTTTAGCTCAACTAAAAATAAAACACTTTCATGGTAGCAACAGCAGGCTACATTTATTTTGATTTAAGTAGCCTTCTAAACTAAGCATGAGCTTGAAACAAAAAAAATGGAAATATCCCCTGTTGCCAATATGGAGGAAAAGACTGATGTTTTTCTGGTTTTCTCCCTTTTTTCGGAGAGGGAGGAACTGAAACTCTCTGACACGTGACACAGCTGCACAAACATTTTTGCCCAAGCTTTGATTTTTTTGTTGCCCTTGAATAAGGTGAAGAGAAATGTTTGTCCAGCTCTGACCTCAAGACTTTGGCAGAGAACTGGGGCCCATCCTCCCTCTTTCCTGCAACCATCATCTCCTGTGGGTTCTCTCTCCAAAAAACAAGCCTTTGGAGAGCAACATCAGCACAGGATGAGGTGTGCAATCCTCTGCAAAGGGACTCCTTTCTACCTCCCCACTTGCCCCAAACTACCATCTGGGTCCTGCCTGAGGGCAGAGGCTTGGGCAGGGAAAGAGCAGAAAGAAAGGGCTGCCAGGACAAGGTGGTAGCACTCAGAGGTGATGGAGGAGCATCCTCTGGAGTGCCTGTATAACCCAGTGCTCCTGTGCCTACCACAGCATCATCACATCCCCTCTGCCTCTTCAGTGATGTGGCTATGGAGGGTTTCCACTGACCATGTGCTGGTGGGGAGCGAATGCAATCAGCCATTAGGATCTTACCCTGCCATGAACGGGGATCTAGTCCACCTGCATCTGTGTCCTTCTCCATGTTGGTCCTGGACCTCCTGCCTTGTTCTCTCTGAGCAGGGAGCGGAGGGCAAAGTATGACTTAGGTAGGAGAGACACAGCAATAAGCACCGAGTCATTCCCTGGCTATACTATAAAGCATCATAGGAAGCGTAGCCCTGCTGTGAAACTGGAGAGAGAAATTAGAGACCACAAGACACACAAACACAGCTCCTGGATAGTGCTGGAACAGCATTACCAGGTCGCTCTTTTAGGATGCCTGTTTTTCCCAAGAAAAGCTTTTTTTTTTTTCTGGTCAAAGATGACCTTTTCTTTTAATTTTGTAGAAATTGTGTAGAATTTTGTCATAACTTAGAAAAAACCCCATTGATTTGGTATCTTAAAAAAAAGTTGATTTGATATCTATTAGAACAGACAAATTTAGCTAGCCTACTTTAGCTCTAGCTGCCTCTCCTACCTCTCAGATCAGTGTCATTGAGAGGGGAGTTTATACGTGCAGTGAAGAAGGGAATGAGGAGTCTAGTAACTCATTTATTTTAATGGCAACTGCATGACACTGTTCCCATCTTTGCAGTCATAACTGGTCTGCTTTTCCAATGTGTGTGCCCAATTATAACTTGCAAGAAGCCATGTATCTCATAAAGAATTTAGTTACTTTTCAATATTTTCCAAAGTCCTGTAAATGAACAATGCAGTTTTTACAGGTCTTTCATCAAGGAGTTAATAACCAGATGAAGATTCTCTTTTCATCAGTTCCTAAGTGATGCTCCATTTGATTGAAGAAGATCAAAAATGATGATCAGAAAATAAAAAGGAAGTTTTAAAGACAGCCTTTGTACAACACTTTAACTGTCTCATTTCTGTTATTTCAGAAGTATCACTGGGTTTCTTTCAGGCTTGGAAAAAAAAAGTATAAAATTCTTGTGAATTGCCAGTGTTTGTCTTCCTCTTAATTTAATTTTAGAAACCCTTGTGTTAATAGTGGTCAATATACCTCTGTCAGACAATGCCATGGTCCTAAGTGAAAGCAACATCCATCGTAGCAAAACTATTAGATTCTGGCATTGTCTATTACAGTATTTGTGGTCCTAATCTTGCATCCTACCCCATGCCAGCCTGCATGGTGCTGTCCCACAGCGACCCTGTCCCATCTCTCTGGCACCCAACCAGCTACCCCATCCCTGGGGGCTGGGGTGGAGGTACCCTCAGAGGCTCTGCAGGCCAGGGGAGGTGGGGGGAGAGGAGAGCCCTTGTGCAGGAGATCCTTTATCTTTAGTGTAGGAGAAGAAAAAGAGGCTGTTTTGCACCACTGCCTCTACTATGGGATGAAATCTATACCAACAGGTCCCCCTCTGTCATTACAACACGTTGGCCGAAATGTCCAGGGAGGGGAGGGACCTTTTCTTAACTCCTCTAACCCCAGTAGCCCTAACCAAAAGGTCCAACAGGACTGAGACCTCCTTGGCGCCATGACAACATTTTGGCATTGGTAACACCAAAGCCATGTTGCGTGGGGCTCTGCTGTTTTTATGTTCATTGCTTGTGGTGATCAGGGCATTTGTTTTATGCTGCATCTAGTTTTACCTGAAAATGTCCTCTTTTCTTTAACAGGCTCTTGACAGCCCTCTGTATAAATTTTCTCCCCCCAGCTTATTTCACCTTTTTCAATTTGCTGAGCTCTGTTTTACTGCTTTTAATTAGGAATAGGCAAATTCTCTGTGAAGATGTGAGATGCTTCTTCCTTGAACCCAGATCAAACATGTAACTATGCTCTGCCAAGCTCTTCACAACACAACTTCATGCTTCTTGTCTCTCCTGCCCCTGTCCCCTCCCTCCTGTGACCCAGCCACCTTGTGCATTCAATCCCCTCTCCCCTTCATCTGGCTAACTTTCTAATCCCCTGCCTCACTGCAGCATCCATAGAAAAAAGGGGTATAATCCTCCTGTTACCCCCAAAAGAAGCTCCCTCTCTGAAATGTCCTGCAGCAGTTAAATGTTGGTCCCCTTTCTCTTGGCAGGGTTTTGCTTCAGAGTGGGTCATTAATGCATGGCTGTTAATAATGAGTGTGTGATGCAAGCTGCCATAGCTCATTGAGACGCTGGATGCTGTCATCCAAACATCTGAATAATGTTTTCTATACTGACAGAGACATAGCCCTGCTGCTCTGTTGCAGAGAGGGAAACGGAGGCACAGCAGCACCAAAGATATGTCTCCATCCTGAGCTATTCCATCTTGTGGTTTGAATCATTCCCCTGAAGCGAGTGCCCACATTTAAGTGTGGTTTCAATCCAGGAGCAATTTGGGTTTCCAGTACTCAAGTGCTTCATAGCTTCTAATCATTGTCCATAGTGAAGCCTGCAGAGAATCAGAAAATGTTACATTTAATTTTGGACAAAGTTTAATGAAGCACTGGTCTGTAAGAGGAGCACTGTATTTTTGGGCAAGCTCACAGCACTCAAAAAAGGGCACATTTTATTGCAGATGCTTTGCACAACCTTTGTCAGGATTAAATATGATGGAAAGGGGATGGCTAAATATGGATTGATGCTACCACACTTTTTACAAAATGCTTGATCCCACAGTTCTGAGGACCAGTTATCTTAAGATCTGATTCTTAAAATCAGTTATCTTTTCAGCAGGATGTATAAATAAATCAGCAGAAGAGCCAGTTAATGACTCACTGTTGTAAATTAAATGGAATTTGTTATGAATACGATTCACTGAAACTTTCCTAACAAATCAATTTGTTTCAATCATACTGTAATTCAATAATAATATTTAGCATTTATATGGTGCTTTCAATAGCTCATGAAACTTTTCAAGCATTAATTGTCTGCATTTCACAATAATATTTTGAACTGCTGAGTTGGGCTCTCTCTCCCTTACAGGTGAGAATGCTGACGCCCAAAGAGCTTACGTAAAGGTTTCACCGTCCTGAAAGTGTTAGCATTTCTCTGTTTTACCTTTTTTGGTATCTGCCCTCAGACACGGTGCACAGCGGTGACTCAGAGCTGTGAGCATCTGTGGTGGTAGGGCACTGCAGGAGAGGGTTTGGTCTGTCATGGTAGAGTCGGCAGTTAAAAATCACAGCCTGTTCCCGAGCTTGACATCCACTCTATGGAAGCTTTGCTCCCTGCCGTGATGCCTTCCCAGTATGGTCCTTCTTTCTGCCTTTCCCCCACTCAAAGGCTGAGCTCCAGAAACTCCATATCCCTGTGTCTGCATCCAGGGACCATCCACCTTCCTGCACCCCATGGCCAAGTCCTGCTCTGGCCCTGACCCCATTCTCCTTGGCCCCAATTCTAGGATCAGTTCATATATTCCTTTGGCAGCTCACATCCGTCCAACTGCTGTGAACTTCAGCTTGAACTGCTCATAAAACAGAACCTACAGAAAAATGAAGCGTTACAAACCACAGAAGAGCAGATAAGAATAAGGGCTTAGCTTTCAGGTAGTCTATGCCTAAAAGATGGAGATGGATGTCATATGGGATTTTCAAAAGCACAGAAACAAAATAGGTACCTGATTGCTACCAACATTAGCAGGACATAGTCTAATTCAGAAATTTGAAAATCCCACGAGGAAACATTGGCTTCTCTAGGATTTACTAAACTCTGCTTTAAGCAAGTTGACAAAAACTTAGAGTGAGCTGCTCTTGGATGTGGAGGCAGGATTAAGACACACTTTGTTTCACTCCCATCTTCCATGTTCATCTATGAGATGGTTTTTATGAGAGGAGCCTACCAGAGTGCTAGTTACTTACCTCTTTTTGAAGCTGCTTATGGATCTCTATATCCCACAGTACCATGTGAAGAAGAACATGTGAAGACAGGTATGTAGGCAACTGTAGGGATCTGTCATCTGAGTTTCTGTCTAGTACTGTGCAGTACTGTAATCCTAGAAGGTCTGTAATGCTCCAGCTACCATATCCTGAATGTACCTGATCTCATCTATTCTTTGAAATCAAGCAGGATGTGGTCTTTCACAAAGCACACTATTATATTATGGAACACAGGATGCCGTGGAGGCCAAAAGCAAAACCATCTCTGTAAGCAATTAAAAAATTTGTGGAAGAAAGGGCCACCAAGGACCATTAAACACAATGATGTGGGCATGGCCTGTAGCTCAGGGACTCACTAAATGACAGAATTACAGAAGCTGGAGCTTGCTAGTGGGACGAAATCCCTTATAGATGCCCATTTATTTATTATATTCTTTCTTTAGGTGCTTGCTAGTGATTGCTGTCAGAGACAGGATGCTGGGGCAGACATACCTTGGGTCTGGCCCTGAACAGCTATTCTTACGTTATGTTCCCGTAAGGACTTGGGTGGAATACCAGCTAAAATGGGGCTGTGGCTCTAAGAGGCTGAGCATCATGATGTCTGTGGAGTGAAGGAAAGAAAGTTGCCAAGTGCCCAAATAAAAAAAATTATGAATCATCACCTGCCATGTCACACAACAGAAAAAAATTAGGCTGTTATGGTTTTTTATTGCCCAGTTTGATTTCTTTTTTAACCACCTCCCTAGTTCTCTGCAAGTGTGTATGATAGTTTGCAATCAACAAGGTTAGCGTTTCCATACACAGCAAAGGGCAAACCTCTTCCTAGCGCTGAGACAAATACTCCCCTCATGCTGAGATGAGGAAATGCCCAGACAGATAGTATTAATTAATTTACACCTTGTTACCGTGGCTGTCCTGCTGCCAGTGCCCTGGGGCCTTTGTGGGACCTTGTACCCTACCTGGTACGTGTCTATGCTGCCTGGAGTGACCCACTGACCATGAGTGCCCCCTGCTCCAGACACGGCTGCTCCCATCTAGCCCTCAGCTGTGACGCCCAAGGCTCTTCCTGCAAGCACCCAAGGAGCAAGACTCACATACAAGTCTTAATTTTAATTTCCCTCCTTGCCCTGTACCTACCATTTTGAATTGCAGATGCACAGCATTGCTGGATGCCTTTGGTCTTTTGCTTTCTTGCTCACATCCTCTGCACTGAACAGAGTATCGCTTAGAGTAGAAAATAAGCGTTTAGCGCTCTGCTTATGGCAAAACACTGAATTGAAGTCTGGTGCTCCCTGCTGAGGACCTTTTTGCTATGGGCTTCAGAGGGAAATAAGTCACCTTGATGCCAATATTTGTCCCTGTTTCCTGATGCAATGCATAAATCACATTGCTGTTCCTTATCAGCTTGTAGCGCTTGCTTAATGGGTAGCTCTGCTGCTTCAGCAGGGAATTAGCTAGAACAACATTACAGTGATAAAGTAAGGAGAGTAAGCATCCATCAGTGGGTCAATTAGTAATGTTAAAAAGGAAGCTCTGAAATAACTCACACAGTAATACATTAGTTCTTGTGCACGTGTTCAGATCTGTTGCTTGGTGAGTATGAAATGAGGGAAAGAACAAATAATTAGGGATATGTTCTTTTTTAGATACATGCCAAAACCTCCCTTTAATAACAATATCTCTCACAGCCTTAGCAGCTTTTATCTCTAAACTCTTTAGATGATATCTGCAGTCACTTTTAGTGAAGCTGGATTTGAAGCCAACCTTCACTTCTTATCAACTACGGACAAAGCTTGGTGTATCAGCACCGAATAGGTAGACCTTTGATTTCAAACATCTGCCTGTAAGACACTTCTCGCACACTCACCAAAGTGAACTAAGACTCCATTTGCACACCTTGCAGCAGCAAGAGGCTTCCCTAGCACTGACAGGGCACGCGCCCTGGCTTCTTTGCAGGACCATGGCAGGGGAGCCAGGGACAGTCCTTTGCAGAGCTGCTGAGAGCCCATCAGCCCCCCGGCGAGCTGCAAACTGGCGTGCGTTCAAAGCCCATGAAAGAACGCCAGCTCCTATTTCATACGAATCCAGCTAGAGAGCTCTAAATCTGCCTAAATGGTGTTTTATAGTCACTGCTGAGAATTTCTCTTATATGGAACCTGCATCATTTCATCACAAGGATTTTGAGTGACAATTTTATTCCAAAGGTACAAGTGACAGCACACTCCATCGGTGTCATGATGCTGCAAGGCAAGTGAATGGTTGCCCAAGAACAGTAACATTCCCTGGGAGTGCACTGACCACCCACAGCCTCACTGCAAGGGCAGTGGGAGAGGTGAGGACATCACTGAGAAGCGCAGCCTGCGTGTGTTGGCAGCTATGGAGAGGGGGAGATCAGTGACATAGTTCAGGTTAGAATATACCTTCTGGGGAAAAAAGAGGGGACTTAAATTTAAACCAAAAAAATTCAGCAGTCACATTGTCACCATAGAGGTGCAGATGAGCAGGGAGCTCCTTAGACTTTCTCCAGCACCAAAGCCATCACAATTGCCCCGTTGCTGACCAAAATTATTTTCCTCAATGCTGTTTATTAATTTGTTAAGTCAGAATCCTCTACACTCCCAGACACTTTAGGTATTTCAATGACCTGAAATTTAATTGCTAATCCAGTAGACTATAAGAATAAAATCAGGAGTTTAATTTCCAAGCTACCCCATGATTATTATTCATTGCCCAAAAGCATCATTAACACAGCATCAAGACTGACACAGCAATGCCTTGTACCCTCCCAAAATGTCAAAGGCACTTACATTTAAATGGCTGAAAACCAGGAAATAAAGAGTTATAGTAAAATCAATGTGTGCTCTGGAAGCGAGCTAGATCCACAACTGCTGTAAATTAGCATGGCTCCAGTGACCATAATAGAGCTACCCCAGTGTATGCCAGCTGAGGAGCTGATGTCTGTTTTTCCATTGCTGGGCATCTGTATATGATGAAAATTACCTAAAACACTATAGTCTTTAAATGCCTAGAAACTTTAAAATCAAATGAATCAAGTTGCTGGTTAGATCGTAGTAACAATTACATGGACAGTAAAGTATACTGAGTGGTTTGGGATTGAGTCCTTGTCAGCAACAGTGAAAACAAGCAAACAAAAACGTTGAGTACTCCTATAAATAGCTTCAGAAGGAAGCATACAGTATCTGTGCTGAGGCATCAACCTTGGAAATATTTATGAATTGTCAATATTGCTTCTAAAGATGCAAGACACACCAAAAATTGAGTCAAGCATCATAAGTCACCTAGAAAAAAACCAAATAGGAAACTAATCTGAGTAAATCTGGGCAGCCCCTCTGCAAATACAGTGTGCACTATATATCATTTCTGGCTGCAAAAGAAAAATTAAATAGGCATTTATTGCTGAGGGGTTCAAACAAGCGTATTTATCCAGTCATTCTTGACATGCAGGCAACAATTTTACAGCGATGTCTGCTCTGGTGAGTTACTTGAGTTGGGCTGTGAAGATCCAGGTCTACCCCCACAGACCTCCTCATGGTAGCAGGGCTATCGTGGCCACTAACCTTGCAGATTATATAGCAGCATGGTACCAGCACTGCCAGTGGTCCATGATGAGATGCAAACTAGTCCTCTCAGGAACTCGGTAAGCTCATCAAAGACCTGCTAATTCCCACAAGCTCAGAAATGTCTTAGCATTATGTGATATTTTAATTCATTTTCTTAATGAAATTGCAGGTGGTTTGCTGCAGCGCAGTGCTTGGGAAACGTTTCCTAACAAAGCGATGAGGAAATGATAGGGAAGCTGTGCTTTCTCTCTTGTTTTGAATACATGCATTCATTTTTATTGCAAAGCTTCCTCCTATGGTTTCAAAGCTGCTCTTTGAGCGGTAGTTTTTGGCCCTATCAGCATTTTCCTCTCCTTGTTTCCCCTTTTCTCTGCTGAGCACTTTCGAGCCAGGGGCCAGGTCTGGCCAGAAGCTGTGAGAATGGGGAAGAGGCTGGGGGGACCCCTGGGGACGCTGAGGAGATGGGTGCATGCAGTCCTTGCAAGCTCCCTCTGGGACAAGCTAGAAAACTCCTAGCTATCAAATGCTGAAGAAATTGTCCTTTCTCATTCTTCAGCCTCTCCCTCTATTTTTTCCCCCCATTTAAATCACTATTCTCTACCATTCCCTTTTAGTGTGTCTTTAACCTTAATTTTAAATGCCAGCTTTCCCCCCCTCCCTCCAACCCCTCACTTTATAGTCTTCCCAAGTCAGTAGCAGTCAAAATCTAATGAATTCCTGAAGGTCAGATGGGCGTTTGGAGACCCATAGTTTGTCATGTAAATCGAGGGCCCAAGAACAGAGTCCATGCTACAGCCCCCACTGCAGTTGGCACTAATCGGCAAACATCTAATCAATGGGAACAGTAGCACATTCATGTGCAAGAGATATTATCTTGGCATATAAATAATGAAAGCCTCTAAAGCACTCCCAGATGTTGGAAACAAGATTCCTTCTGGGCATGTGAAGAATTTGCTTAGGGGAAAACAGAGCAGCCACATAAAAATAGAGTTGTTTTAGTCTGATGAAGTTCTGTTTATGAGAAAGTATTACTAAAAAAAGAAAAGAAATACCTATATGGCTTGAATCAGCCAAAGCTGACCTCTCATCTGCCAGATACCTGTAAAGCAGACAATTGGTTTTATCTGGGGTATTCAAGTGATATTGCTGCCTGATTATCTTTCGTACAAAAGAGGCCCTGCTTTCTTACTATTGCCAAATACGCAGTTTACAATCAGGTTTTCAATACGTCCTGGAATCTAGGCTTTCCTGAGAAAAATGAGCTTTTTGATCTCTCATAATGACAACTTATTCCATGAGATAAGGCTAAAAAAAGAAAAAGAACAATTAACAATTAATTATTTTTCATGAGAAAATGCTTTAATTCACAGTCCAAGCAAGTGAAAATTTAAGTCTAATAGTAATGTTTGGATATTTTTAAGAAAAGCAAAATTTACAGAAAATTTACAAAGTTATGGATAGTTTTCCTAGCCTTTTGGCAATCAGGATATAATTTGTTTACACAGCTTAGTCTTGCTTAAGCTCTTTACTCTTGCTGAGGCCACTCAGTCCTGCTGATCCAATATAGTTACTCACCTGAGTATATTACTCATGGGAGTATGGACCAACAGTCTATGAATAGACTGGCAACAAGTGATCCTTGCTAACACAACCCTTATGTTACCAGCCAATTCATTTTAACATAGCCTATTTAATCTGAAAATGTAGAAAATATCAGTTCAAACCCACCTCAAGGTATCAGTGACAAAAAATAAACCATTGTCTAACCTTGTTGTACAACATTAAACAAATACCAGTAATGTCTCTCCAGACCCTAATGCGTACAGCTTGCCTCAAAGACCTTACCAAGGCAATTATCATTATTTTACCAATACCTGCTCAATATCATGTGCCAGGACAGGGACAATCCTCAAGTGATGTGATTGAGCTTTAAAAGCCTCTTCATGTTTATCTGTCAAAAAGCACTACAACCTTCAGGAATGTAGTGGCTGGGATTTGTTAAAACACAACCTTTTTTTTTGTAAACGAAAAAAAATTACCAGGTAATCATTTTTACATTGATAGATGGCATTGAATATATGAAGTTGTTGATTCCTGTCAGTCTCTTTCCATACTGGAGGACAATGGAACACATAAATGGGAGTTGTCTCTTTCTCTCCCAAAGCCATAGAGGAAGGGTTCCTCTACCAGGTGAAATACCAGAACTGTAACAGAAAATGGCCCAACAGAGTGATGAGGGTGGGATGGGGCAAGACTCAAACTGGCAAACTGTGGTGTTACGGTGTCCGTAATCTAGTGCTTTAGGTGTAGGGCTCATTTACTTGTTTATTTTGATTGGTATTTTGCTAGGAATCTTGGAAGAAGGAAGTTATGAAACTTTGATAAAGAAGGCTTTAAAGAGGGTATTCAAATATTTTATTAATTACAGTTCAATACCTATGTTGCTGTTGCCCAGCAGTGTTACCACTTGCATCATCAGCTATTTGTGATTGTCATTTTAATGTGTTTGTGCAATGCCTAATGTAATGGGGACTAGATCCCTGACAGATATGAGATCTCTAGGCACCGTTACCATAATGGGCGTATTCCTAGTGCCACATTTGGGAGAATCGATTGGAGTTTTGGCAGTTTTTGGAGGTTGCTGTTCTCGCATTTCCAGTAGTTGGGGTGTTACAAGGCACACACTCAAACAGAGACTGCGACTGGACCCTGCAGGGATATATGTACGTACTTTATGTCTTCTGGAAACTTCAGTGACTCCAGTGAGGCAAAACATACCATTTTGAAACACTTTGTTGGATCAGGGCTTGATTTATAATGGCAACTCCATTTTGTCACCTCTTCATGTCAACCTCTCATGCATTTCACAGTAACTAAGGAATCCTTAGTTACTACCAAATCCTTGCTTTCGCCCAAGCAGCAGATACCTAATGTAGAAAAAATAATATGCTTCTGTCAAATACATATAAACCTCAAGCATTCTTCTGAAAATTCAACCCATTGTGAACAGATAGTTGTAGCACAAGGTTTATTTCTATGGTAACCTCTGACAGTGCCTTCCTGTAGGGCTTCGGGCAAGTTACTTAAACCTCTCTGTCCTTGTTTTTTGACTTTCATAGTCATCATACTTGTCTCACAGAAGAGGTATGTGCTCTAAACAGTATTTAGAAAGTGCCAGGAGGCTCTCTGAAGAAATGTAATTGTAAATTAATGAGTGTATTGTCAGCACCTCCTCCAAAATTCTCTGGATCTAAGTCAAGCTTTATATACCCCATCACAGGAGTCTTAATGCACACTGCCCCACGGAAGAAATGACTGTCTTCTGTACACTTTGCCAATTATCTGACATGCAGACGAATAAATACTATGTAATGGTGTAATGCTTGGGAACGTGTCATGAGCGTGTTTCCTTTGCTGGAATCATCTGTAGGTGGCAAGAGGACCTCAAAAATGGTTCAAAGACACTCAAGCACAAGACTTGGCATTGTGGTTTGTATTTTTCCCAGCCCGAACTCTCATGACCTAGAGTGCAGAGGATGACCTCTGACAGCAGTGTGTGTGGAGTGCCTGGCCGTGAGGTTATACACGGTGGACGTGAGGGGATTAGATATTGCCTCTGTCTTGTGCTTCAGCCTCCATCAGCATGTCTGGGGCTCTGCTCTGGCATCTGGGTGCAGAGTCAAGCTGTGTCCTTGCTGCATATCAGCCTGAGTTTTGAGCTCTCCCCAGCCACTACATGCCCTGGTTTTGGTGGAAAAGAAAGCCAGGTGTGGGCCGGGCAGGAGGTGTGCTGCCTTTCCAAGGGGCTTTCCAGCACACCCTGGCCAGCCTGGCAAGCTGATGAGTTATTCCCCAATTCCCTGTCTAATGCTAAAACAACGACACTTCCCTACCACACAGAAAAACAAACCAAAATAAATTAAAAACCCCAACAGATTGTTTTAGCTATATCAGCCAGTAAATTATTCACTAGGGAAACTGGTATAAGCCATATTGCAAATGAACTTTTGGCTTCAGTAGGAGAATTTCATTGTACAGCTATACTAGAAGTCCTTTTCCCAGACCTGTTGCTCACAGACATTTTGTGCAGCTGGGAACATGTTATGGATCTGTATTGAAAGGACACGAGAATGGGTTCTGCGTGTAGTTTTGACATAAAAATTGGTCATTTTGAAGGAATTTTGTCTGAAGAGCCTGTTCAGTCTATCTCTGCCCCCCACCCAGCACATTGTGTTTGGAAGGAGAAGACACGGGTGAAGCCATTTCAGAAGAAAGCCCTGACTTTTGTGTACTTCCATTTCTTTTATATTGCTGGGTAATTTAATGTGACACATGGAAAAAAATACAGTGTTTTATCAGCTCTCTGCTCAAGCAGGTGGTGCTGTATTTTCTATAAAGGACAGTGTTTAATTTAAGATTTCTACCATGGCAGCAATTCTAAATGACAGCATTTGTATTAAAAGAGCTGCTCTTCCCAGCAGCACTGTTATAAAAATACTGAAACAGTAGTGATATTATTATAGATCTGCTCCAGTAACAAAAGTTCTACTGTAAGAAAATCTCTGATTTAGAAAAAACCTTGCTGTCTTTCGCCAGTGATAAATGTTCCCTTGGTTTCCATACTGGTGCGATTTAATCCTCATGATTTGAAGAGCTCGCAGGGAAGCAGCTGTGTACTGTAAAAGCGCAACATGTTGTAATAGCTTCAGTGGGAGCAAAGGTGGCAAAATCGGGCCAGGAGCAGTATTCAGGGTAACAGTGCAGAGACAACAGCTGGGAGCCAGGCTGTGCTTTCCAAAAGCCCTTTGTGCACCATGCGTGGGCACGTGTGCGTGTGTGTGTGTAGGGGCAGGAGGGACATCCCCCTGCTTTCCCCTGAGGCTGCGGGCAGGGTGTGCAGTGCCCTGCTGCAGGGCAAGTCCCCTTTGCTTGGGGGAAGAGTTTAACTCACTGCTTGCATGAATCAGGAGGAGCACAAACATGCTGTTAGTCTGCACTTGAAGCCGACGGTTTTCCCATCGCCAGTGATTCAGCGGTAAGGAGTGGTGTGGCTTTGTCTCTTTCTCCCCCGTCCACTCCACCTACCCGGCAGCGGGGTCCGGATGGGGCTGACATTGACCTCTCTCTGGCAAGATGGTTTAAGATGCCCTCTGTCCACACACTGTGTGGGTTTGTGTTTCAGAAAACCATCATTTTTTCATCCATGATGAGAAATTATTGACCTCAGTCCCATTACATTGATGTTAATATTTTCAGTGCAATCGGAAGCCACAGCCTAGAAGAGTCATTTCCACTTTCCTGGGTTTTGTGGCAGGACTTAGAGTGGTTCAAACCAACATGACTATAGGAGTCCAAGTGCATGTTCTGGTGGGCTGGGCGAGGGGCTGGGAAAGGCATTTTCTGCCAGAGTTCATTCATCCTTTCTTCTTGTACTGCATCTAAGTGCTTTTCTAATTACACTAATGTTTTTGTCTCGTGACATTGCCTCACAGGTCACCTCACTCTCCAATTACTGCTTATGTAAGGAAGTGCTTCTTGACACTGCCCTCAATTTCTTTTTACTTTATTTCCATTTGTGCTTATCTGTGATGGAATGAAAGTATGAACCATGGCTGAAATTAGCCATTAGGATTTTTACATACTTCAATTAGTATTCTTTTAAGAAAACTCATTTCTGTCTTTTTTTTTTTTTTTTTTTTAATTCTGGTCCATATAAACCAGTTCTTTTTAGCTTCACAAGCTTCATGTCTTAGTTTTCAAATTAACCTTCTCAATTCTTTTCTGAATCTTTCTGGTGCCACAGTAATTTCCTTATAATATGGTGACCAGGAATTAATGAGTAATTTATTTCATCTTCCTCTGATGATATTTTGAGCACCAGCCTGTACAGGAAACAGTCTTTCTTTTGAATTAAGTGCTGCTATGGCCTACCTGAGATCTGTGGTGGCTGAGAGCTAAGTTTAGTTACACACTGCGGAGTGGTGAGGAGAAAATTTAAACACAGGCTGCGTGACCAGACTCAGAAGTGGGTGCAGGATGCCATGGGTCACTCTGCTCTTCTTATCTGTCACTTCGCCCAGCACTTGAGGGGGACTTCATGGGCAAAACAATTGAAATCAATTTAGCAGAGTTTATCCCTGTGGGTTTTTCATACCTGTCCTATCCTAGAAATGCTATGTCCCATATTCCCTGGTGACCCCAGAGCTCGCATGGGAAGGCAGCGCCAAAGAAGGTAGGGGGCAGAGGAGGGTGAAGAAGTGGTTGCCATCTGTAGGTTTGGATTTTTTTCTGGGTTGCTCTTCCTCCTCACACCTTTGGGATGAGAGGATGGGGAGGAAGGAGAAGGGCTCTCTATCCCATCTCAGGCCACCTGGGGTTATTCCCAGAAGGGCAGTCCCTCGGTCGATTCATCAAATGGCATCCCAAGGAGTTCTCTTACCCTCTTGCTGACTCCTGTGGTGCAGAGCAGGTTAGACTTGCTTCAGCATGGGGGGAATTGGCTAACAGTAATTAAAAGTGAGTGTCAGCTCACGCTGATGCTCCACATTATTAGTTTAAAGGAAGATACTTTCCATGGACAGTGAGCCTTGCATACCATAGCACAAGCTGTTGCATGCAATTAGCTTGCAGAAAAACCCATGACGTGCCAAAGGAAATATCAGGCAGGAAAACACCAGTGTCCGTGCCCTCCATCAATAGGAAGAGGTGCATCCCGTGAACCGGGCTGGCTTTCTGCTGACACAGAAATTGCATGCAGGACCTGGGGAGACTGAGCCCAGGCCAGCCTGAATGTATGCAATGGATGTATGCAACCCGGGCTCACCCCTCGGGAGCTTGCTTCTTGCTTAAATACTGAAATCACAGCCTTTTTATTACACATTGTTCAGCTCCTTCCCAGCTGAATAGTCAACCTCATTTGCAGTCAATCTGGCTTCTTCAAGGTCAGATTAGCCATGTTGGTGTCATTTCCGATGCATGTTTGTCCAAGCTGCTCAAAAGCACCTCCCACACTGAGGACAGCACCACCTGCCCAGACAATCTACTCCAGCACTTACAGCAGCCCTGCTATTACAAAATGCTTTCTAATATCCAGCCTAAACTGTCCTTGCTGCAATTTAAACCCATTTCTTCTTGTTCTACCTGCCACAGCAGTGGAGTACAGTGTTTTTTCCAGCTTTTCCTCACAAGTCATGTTTTCAAGACCTTTGATTATTAAGACTGTCATCTCTCTCCATTTTTTTCACATCTTTCTTGAAGCCCAGTGCTCAAACCTGGACGTGGCATTCCTTTAGTACTGAGGGGAAATGAACCTTCCATTTATTTCATTTAATCTAATTTACTGCCTATGTTTTGATTTGGGGAAATGTCTCATTCATGATTTTTTTAAACCTTGGGCTGGATAGTGCTGATATCACTGCCAAAAGAGTACAAGCAAATGTCTGGCAGCTGTGAGGAAGACGCAAGACCTGGGAAGAACAAAACCATATCCCATCCACCCATTATCATCCATTTTCTGCAATGACCATCTTCCACTCCAAACTTCCTGAGCACAAAGCTTGCTTCTTCCTGCAGGGACAACTGGCCATACGAAAGGGAATAAGAAGCAACCCATAGTTTGCATGAATTTAACTAATGCAAATCAGTGCTGTGAGGTCTAAATAAATAGTATTTGTACCATACCACTGCCTGTGCTGTAAAAGAGATTTACCACGTAGCTACAGTGGCTGTAGCTCTGCCCTGGCAATATATACATACATAGAAATCATAGTAAAGGGGAGTGTATGAACCCATGGACCTCTCATTCAGCTGAAGGCTACCTCCAAGACCCTCTCTAGGTGGATGGTACTGCTATAGCGAGTCCCCAGTGAGAAGGGGAAAATAGCAATTCCAGTTCTGTGCTAGGCTCTTACATGCATATTCACACAGCTACATATTGTACTCTTCCTAAACATCCTGACATTAGAAGAAGATATTTCTCCTCCAGTTCAAGGACTATTACTGCAAATTTATGTGTCTCTGTGCAGGGATGCATCTGACCCAACATGTTTCCAGCAAACTTCCCAACATTAATATCAAATGGGGCTCCTCTTGAGTGTTACTGTAGATACAGTAACTAACACCAGTGCTATGCTACCTAGATGAAACACATTACAGGTGACACAAATCAAATACCTTGCCATTTATATATCATGAAGTAGACACCTAGGATTTTCTCACCAGTGAAGCTGCATGCCATTAAGTCTGTGGTGCTTTCCACAAAAAAAAAAAACCAAACCAAAACCCAAATGAACCAAAAAACCCCCCCAAACCCCAACCAAACAAACAATGAAGACAATAGTTTCAAATAATTTCCATGGTGAGTTACAAATAGTGCGCTCGCCTGCGCCGCCATGCACAGAAAACACCTCCAGGAGATTCCATCCTCCAGCAGTAATGTTTCCGCCAGCTTCAGCTGGGACCGGGACTCCAGCAAGACCTCAGAGTTTGTCTCGGGTATGGGGGCGTCTGTCCTTAAGATGGACAAGATAGGCAATGAAAACACACCACAGGACGTGCTGTCGTCATCGTTATGTCCTCCTCAGAAACAGCAGAAGGTGAAGGAAAAGGACTTTCTCATTGTGCGCCAGCCTCGGCTGTTCACAGAGTCCGAGTCAGGTACTTCTTGGGGTGCACTTCCAGATGAACTGCTTTTGGCAATCTTTTCATATTTGCCCCTACATGACTTGCTGAAAACTTCCCTGGTTTGTAAGAGATGGCATTGTCTTTCGTTTGATGACTCTCTGGCAGTCTCTTGATCTGACCGGTAGAAATCTGCTGCCAGGAGTAATTGGACAGTTGCTGCCTGCAGGTGTTACTATATTCCGCTGCCCAAGATCTTGTATTGGGAACCCGTTGTTTAAAACAAGCAAATCTCTCAGAGTTCAATATATGGATTTGTCAAACTGCACAGTGTCTGTTGCAGACCTCCAGAGTATTCTTTGCCTGTGTGACAAGCTGCAGAACCTCAGCTTGGAGGGACTAGTGCTTTCTGATGACATCATGGAGAGCATTGCTCAGAACCCCAGTTTGCTGCGACTAAATCTCAGTGGGTGCTCAGGGTTTTCTGCAGAAGCCTTGGAGCTGATGTTGAGCTACTGTTCTGCGTTGGAGGAGCTGAACTTGTCCTGGTGTGACTTCACAGCCACCCATGTCAAAGCAGCAGTCAATAAGAGGAGCGGCTGAGGGAACTGGGGTTGTTTAGCCTGGAGAAGAGGAGGCTGAGGGGAGACCTTATCGCTCTCTACAACTACCTGAAAGGAGGTAGTAGTGAGGTGGGTGTTGGTCTCTTCTCCCAAGTAGCTAGTGATAGGACGAGAGGAAATGGGCTCAAGCTGCGCCAGGGGAGGTTTAGGTTTAGACTGGAAATCAGGAAAAATTTCTTTACGGAAAGGGTGGTCAAGCATTGGAACAGGCTGCCCAGAGAGGTGGTGGAGTCACCATCCCTGGAATTGTTCAAAAAACGGGTAGATGTGGCACTTCGGGATATGGTTTAGGCTAGTCTACCCTTGATTGGTTTAGGTGGGCTTGGTAGTGTAGGTTAATGGTTGGACTGGATGATCTTAAAGGTCTTTTCCAACCTAGACGATTCTATGAAATAAGACATATCCAGGTCTGTATGTCCTTTCTCTCTGTTTTTCATGCCAGTGCAATCTAGGGACATAGTCTACAGCAATGACTAAGGGCATTAGAACAGCTGCTTTATAGTAGTGGATGGTTTATGAGCACTGCAGATAAAATGAGTATGCTACTAGACTGTCAGATTATCCTCATAACTGGTTAGAGCAAGGTGACCTGGGCAGGTTACCGCGATCAATATAGAAATCTTACGGTGAAGTTATGTATGTATAGCGGCTCCCACATAAAATAAATTCTTCCCATGTTGCCCATGTAATTCAACTGCCTTTAATTCTAAATTGCCACTTTCAAGAACAAAATGGAGCAGCATTTCTGTGGGTAGTGGATGTTTTTCTGCTTCTTCATTGCAAATACAACAACAAGCCACTGTTTTTGCTGAGCTAGCTGTTTCCTTGCATAGCCAAGTCTCTATGTTTTCATTGGCAGGGCTATATTGCAGATTTTAGGAGCCACAAGGAGCAAATCATTCTTTAGATTCTGTAACATAAGCGTTAAATAGTTCTGTGCTGAAATACATTGTGGGTGCAATTAGATGTCTCTGCCATACCCAAAAAAAGTAAACACAGATCTTGGCTGTTCACCTAAGCCCATGAGCAAGCCTGCACAGCATGGGGTTATTCATGTGGGGCAGCCCTGGAGCATAAGCCAAGCCAGGAACAATTCAGGGTCTCGCACAGATTTGGCAGGGCAGTAGATGGGTCAGCCCTGCTCCACACCCTCCCAACAACAAGAGCAGCAGCAGCTCATGGCCTCATTTCCCAGCCTGGCAGAGGGATGCGTGCTTGGCCGGAGTGGTGCAAACCCTCATGCTGGTGCAGAACATGGGACCACAGCTCCTGGGATCACACTGAGGACATGAGAAGTTTGCAGAGGTATAACAGTGGCACCTGCAAAATGAAACGTATGACACACTGCAGATGTCCTTGCTACCACTTCAGCCAACCTTCCCTGCTTTCTTGCAGGCACCCCACGTGGTTTGATGAATTTGTTTCTTGGCCTATTTCAGAGCCAGCTCAGATGGGGATTATAAAAATTTCCAGAAATGTCCCAATTCAGACACAGTTTTTCATAGGCTTTAACTTACTGCCACTGAAATCACAGTTGCCTGTAATCTCAAATGTAAATTCATGCTTTGAGGATACTCAGGTTCTTGTGTTCCTGAAAGACACCTATTTTCCAGAGTTTTGAATGTCCTCCCTCCAGAAAGGAGCCCTGCTGCAGCTTGGTGATCCAAAGGCTTCAGGCACCCTAAAACTACCTGTGGACATTTTAGCTGCCATGTTGCTTTTCCTGGGGAGGCATCTACAAAGAGCAGGGTTTTCTCTAGGCCCCCCATCCCCCATTCAAGAACTGCCTTCTTTTTTGGTATGCTTCATTTTAGAATGAAGCCTTCAACAAATGTTTTAGGAGTGTTGTCATAGTTATTCTTATCTCCTTCCTCAGCAAAGGGAAATCACTTATAAACATTTCCAGCTTCACTCCCCTTTGCTTAGATTAATGAACTGACCAGTACGTCACTGCTCCTGGTGATAAGCTTCACTGCAGTTCAGGGCAGAGTAAAACACTCCTTCCATGAGAGTATTATCAGACCGAAAGCCTGGTGGTGTATTACACAGTTTCTTTGTCTTGCTGTAATGCTGTTTCAACATGAGTCAGTTTCTGGCACTGAGTCACCTACAAGCAGTGAAGAGTCCTACCAAAAATTATACATATATTTTCCTTAGCACTGGAAGCTATGCCATCAAGTCTTGGGATTTTGTCCCCAGACTCACATGATCTAGGTTGGTTTCAGTTTTTTTGAAAGGGACAGTTATCCCGATTTATTTTCTTTGGACCTTGTCACATGTCTCCAGTCCAAATAGGCAGTCACCTCCCATTGCTTCTGAGGAGGTGGAGGAAGTCTTCTGCTGGATGAGCTGCCTGCCCTGCAAGCTGTGTGCAAATGACTGCCCATGGCAGGGAAGCTGGACACCTCCCTCCACAGCTTTCTGTGGGTACCTCCTTGCTGGCATCTGGACACTTTCTCTTGCTTCAGTATCATTGTTACAGAGGCCTGCTGCCACTTCTCTCTTTCCTATAATTTTGTGCCACAAATTCAGACTTTGGACTGTGAGCCCAACTGTGCATTAAAAAGTGTTGGTTATCATTGTTCACAGAAGAATGTGTTCTGCCCTGCACAAGAAAAGCTTACATGGAAACAGAAATAGGAACAGAAATCTATCACCCCAGATTATTTCTACAGTGCCCTTCTGCTGGCCTTGATATCCAGAAGCTCTTCACCCCCTTATCCAACATCACCAGCCTAGAGCAACCTTCAACCTATGTTCAGGACTTCATTGGAGGTTTCCACTTTCATGTTATCCCCCTATTTACATACTTATCTCTTTACACATCCCATGGGCATCACCTCATTGAGCCAGTCACCAGTTTGACCCCTGGGAATACCCAGCAGCTACTGGATAGCGGTAAGGGAAGAGGGACACACGTGAATCTCACTGTAGCTGGTGGCCATACTCCTGCTCAGCTCCCAGTATCATTCATTACCCTTTTCCTCATGTTTCCAAAAAAGACAATTGAATAGGGTCAGATACTCCCCATGACAGTTCAATTTCCTGAGCATGGGTGCTCAGATGTCTTTCCAGAAGACTCACTTCCTTGAGTGGGGAGATCTCCCCATGCTTTCAGTATCACAACCTCACTCCTACAAGACCTCTGTGAATAACTCACCCTCTCTTCACCCTCACCTTAGACTTTCAGTTGGAACCATGGGTCCTGAGTGTAGGCAGGGTCAGACCCATCCCACAGAGCCCATGACAAAGCCCATGGTTTCCACCATGTCCAAATAAGAGCTACAGGTTGCAGCCACCCCAGGACCAGCACCAACCTGGTGAAGATGGTGTGCAAAGATTATCTCCCATCTTACGGGCAGTGCCATCTGGCATGGATGCACATGTGGGAGATTAAACATGTAAAAGCCAGCAGCAGCAACAACAACAAACATTTCCATAACAGTTCTTTTCTTTTTTTTTTTTTTTTTTTTTTGAAGGAAAATGTGTTGACCGTCTAATTTGGATTCATAAAGGAAACCTATTAATGAAAGGCTTCAAAGAACTGTCTCAGAACTTTTAATCAGTAGTTGCATTTTAGCATGGAAAAAAAAGCAGAGGGGGCTGGGTGGTAGGCTTTTTTGTTGTTGTTGGTTTTTGTAGTTTTTGTTTAAAGCACCAGCCTATTTGAAAGCAGGCTGGGTGAGGGAGCCCAGCAGGGAGCCTCTTCTCGCCCACCTGGAGGAGAGGCCCCCTGAATGCTTGTTTTCATTAACATGGGCCTCTCTGGCTCTTCAAAACCCTTTCCACCCGTTGCCAAGGCAACCCGGAGCCGTATTGCGGCACACGGGTGTTGCGCATCAACTGGTGTGTTGCACTTAACTGAAATAAATAAGCAAATAAACATGGAAAATGGCCACGGGCCAAATAAGGGCACTGTCTTTTATCATGGACATCTAACATTTAGAGGGATTTCAAACACTCTACTAGGCGTATCAGCAAAGAGGTTGTTGATCAAAAAAGGAAAATGCAGGTGCACACACAGCCAGTTCTTTTCATTTTAATGGGTCTTCTTGTTTGAATAAGGTGAAAGGAATTGGGTCTAGAACATGCAATCCCACTTGCGAGCCTTGAGCTACATTTTCATGCCATTCTATGGCTCTCAGCTGGGCCTGGCTTTTCGGCAGAGCTCAGCTCCTGCTTCAGCTTCAGCATCAACAATATCGACATCAGCAGCTATGTTTTCCCACCAGGCCTGGACACCACTCAGGATACCAGTGGAGCTGTTGAGGACTGAAAAATAACCTCCACAGCAGGTGCTGTAAATCTGCCTTTCGGGATCCAGCTGGTCCTGGACTCTCACCTGAGTCATTTATACTGCAATGATACACACCACAGTTGTGGGGATAAGAGTAAAGACCATGGGCCTGAGGCTTTGGTTTCCAGGAAGCGTGAGTAACCAACCTTGTGGAGAAGGAGGGTGTCTGGGGAGATACCACAGACTGCATTTGTGGTTGAGGATCAGCACCTGCAGCCATGCTAGTGAGGGGAATGGTCTCCACCACTGCCTGCACAAGGTCCCTGGCATTGAGGGGTAACAGCTGCAACATCCCTTCAGATTATCGGAGAACAGCCAAGGAAAAACTTAGCGTCCCTGGGAATATTTGTAGCAAGTCCAGCTAAGTACTGCTGCAAAAATAGTTTTCCTTTAGACTCAGGAAGGGAGGTGCTGGCTGTAACTGCTGGCAGGGGAAGAGGGAAGGGAGTGGGGTGGGAAGCTCTGCAAGGAGCAGCATCATTGCCTGGCACCATACCGTGCCATGCCATACCGTGCCATGCCATACCGTGCCATGCCATGCTGTGGTGTGCTGCGCTAGCAGTTGTTACAGCCAGCAGCAGGAGCTTGGCAGAGGCAAGGCAGCAAGCTGCATGCAGATCCTACGTGCTGTTGGCTGCAGGTGTGAGGCAGGGGAAGCTGGCAGGGAGGAGACACGAGGGCTGCCTTTCCTCAGCGGGAGCCACAACAGACTCCTGTCAGCCTCAGTGGAGCTCGTACTTCCCTCAAGGCAACTGAAAGGTAAAGAACTGCAACCTTTGTGGGTGTTAATTGAATGATTTCTGAACATGGTCCCAGCCACCAAATGCAGACCTGGAGCTGGATGGATCGCACGCCCAGAGTCAGGGCTCAGTCGAGTCCTGTCTTTAGCTAACACCTGCCTCACAGTTTAGAAAAAAAACAGAGAATGTGGTGTGATGCTACACCAGCCATCTCCCTTCTCCTTGCTTCACCTTGTAAGCCCTGCTTGCAGCTTCGTCAGTAAGCCCCTCTTTGCAAGCACACAGCCCCCTCCACAAGACCCGAATGCCTACTGGCGCCCTTGCCCAGCTCCCTGAACACCTCTGTCCCTTTGCTCCCTTGGGAGCCTTGCAATGCAAAAAGCAGCGTGCAGGCTGCTTGCCCCACCTGGGGTATGCATTTCAAGCACATGCACAGGCCATGCTATCAAACTGTGGCCATTTTGGACTGTATCTGTGGGTGTAGTGTTTGCACACCAGCTAAAGGTATGGGTTCTCAGGGTGTCACCAAGTCCCCCCAGCACTCCTGTGCATCATGTGTTGAATGGCAACGTACACCGAAGGACTTTCTCCAGCCCCTCACCGCTCAGCGCAGCCCATGGGCTTTTCTGCTGCTCTCACAGCTCCCCTTCCTGAGAGGACTTGCAGCACTAGCAGCTCCTCTGGCATGCACTAGCATGGCAGCTATGTTATTTTAAGCTCCCAAGTGTTATTGTAACACAGGCCTTCCACATGCAAGTATTCAAACGTATTATGGTGCCAAATGTGTGGACATGCATGCATGGGTATGTGCCTGTGCTTGCATATGTGTATATAGACAGGTGTGTATTGTTGTATGTTGCATCATATATTTTTATATCCAATAGATGCACACATTTATATCTGGTTTACATATCTATACTTGAATATATAATGCCTTTAAAATGTATATGTACCTATCAGATGCACAAAACTTGCCAGGGATTTGTTAAGGGCTAAGTCCTCAGATGATGCATTTGATTCTAGTTTGTATTTTCATTTCATTTTACTTTTTATGTGAGCTGTAACCTGTTTATTTAGGACTTTCAAATATGTAGCTATATATAACTATGATTGCTGAAATGACTGTAAACATCATTAAAAAATGTATCTTCTTGTGCAAGCTCTGTAGCTGTCACAGTCATAAATACACAAATGAAGATGATGATCAATCATGGGTGTATTACAAAAAACATTTATTTAAACAGCTATGAGAAACTCTGTTTGGCCCACAAGTACCTGAATCTGATCTTGGTGAATGCATTTCATGTAAGCCAAAGACTGAAAAATGGTTTTATAATGAGGACTCCAAAATTCTTAAAAAGTTCTCATCACATATGAAACCTAAGACCTCAGAAACGGAAGGAGCAGAAGGAAAGTGCTGTGGAAGGAGCAACAGCATGTACCCTATTTGGCATCCATATTTGGTTTGGTTTTGGTACCTGTGTTTTGTCTGGATCACCTGTGTTAGTTCAAAAGCGTGTTAGGAAACATAGGGAAAACCTTGTCTCTCTCTGACACGTATGATGAGACCTACTTGGGACTGATACCACATCTACCCATTTGTGATAACTTCAGTTCTCACATAGTGCCCATTACTGAGTGGCGTAGTGGTATCATAGTCTCTCATGCAGCCTGATTTTCACAATTTGGTGCTGGTTTGATGAGGGTCTCCTGGCTGTTCACACGTGAGAACAAGGAGCAGCCTGCAGCCAGGGCTATATCCTGGGAGCTAGAGATGTAGCCCTGACCCCATGCAAGAAAGGGAGCCTGAGCCACAGGGGACTTGCTTGCAGTCACACAGGCAGAGCAGAGGTGCTGTTAAAAACAAAGGACTAAACCTTCTGAGCTGCCACAATAAACATGATTGTCCGGATCCTCGAATGGTGAAAACTGGCACAAAACCTGTTAACTGCACCAAAGCTCCGCTGATCTGCATCAGCTGAGGACATGGCGCAGTGAAAGAGGACAGGCTCATAGCATATGCAATAGAGTACACCCCGTCCTCCTCCCCAGCTAACATCTATCAGGTTCAGTAAGGCTGTAATGATACATATTAGAGGATGTCCAGCATGATCTATGGAGTGGTTTAAATTGCATCAAACTTAGGGTGGCCTCTCACACTGCCCTGAATAGTGAAACTCAATAATTCTCAGCTACTGTAGCTCTGAAAAATTGTGCCGTAAATCTCTTTCTCATCTGGCTCATGTTTCCAAGGATGATCATGGTCTGGCTGCATTGAATATGCACGCTACAAAGCGTGTGGTTCAAAGAAGCAGACTGTTTTTTACACAGGGTAGATAAGTGTTCCAGTTTACCTTTAAGGAACAAGCTCCATTTCACCAATCTGTATTTCTGGTAGTACATCTGTTAGGAAGAAAAAGGCATATGGGTCTGCTCTGAGGAAAAGCAAGCTCCTCTTGGTAAGATCAGGTCCTCGAGCCCCATAGCACCAATTCTTTCCCACATGAGATGAAACCCAGCCCAGAAGCAATGAAGAGCAGAAGTCCTATGCACCACTTCAGCCCTATTTAAACTTGAGTGCGGGAAGGGGCAGGGCGAAGAGGAGGAAACCATATGTCAGCTGTCTGTAAAAGTATCAAATTAAGCTGATAAGTAATCTTTGCTGTTGGTCTTAATTAGCCTCCTTTTGAGATTAGGCACAAGAGTGAAGAATTGCAGGCCTTGGTAGTTTGTTTGCTGATCATTCCCTGGTCATGTTTTATGGGGGGTAGGATGAGTATTGTCCATTTCATGTGGCTGAGATAGTATTTGCCTGGAATGGGGAAGGTATGGATTAACCTAAATCAGAAGGGAAAAAACTCCAGCCAAAACCCAAACCCACCAAAACAAAGCCAAACCACAGCCCCTGTGGCTCTGGAGAGTGTCCTGGTGTCCGAGGGGTAAAAAATAGCTTCCCATGATTTCAGAAAGCCGTGGTTGCAGTCCTGCTGCCCTCAGCCTCCTGACATCACCCTGTGCCGGTGGCCCTGCCAAAATCAATGGCACAGTTTAAGGATTAGGACACTCCGATCAGCAATGCACTTAAATATGCACTCAACTTAAACATCTGAACAATCCCTTTGAATTCAATGGCTGCACTCATGGAGTTAAAAATAAGCCTGCTGTTAAGTGCCTTCATCAGATCAAGGTCTAATTATTTACTCTATGTGAGTAGTTCCAGAGGAACTCGGGTCTTTGCTGTTTGGGTTAGTAAACTTAAGAAAAATAGCCTACGCTTCTGATTTATGTAGGGGGAAAATGAAGCATACTTTGAAGAGATGAGTGCTCTTAAAATCTTTTTGTGCAATGAAACCTATGTCAAACAGATTAGAATAAAAAAGCAGTGATAGATTTCCTAAAAAAAAAAAAAAAATAATCTTCCATAGACAAAGAAATTTTGCCAGAGATCTTATGGATGCTTTAAAGTGATGTCTTAAGACAGGGTTTGTCTTTTGGGGGCTTTTATTTGCAATGTATTTTTGAAAGTTAGTTGCTACTTCTGGGTGGATTTGAGATGGAGTTTAAATAAGGAGGAAGCTTAAATGAATAAAAAACAAAATGTGGAGTCCCCACATTAATTTCTGAATATTGCTTCTGCCATCTAAGGACAATTTGTCCCCATGCATAAAGTCTCTTCAAAGCCTTATGCTGCATATTATGTCCCTAAAATAGGGCTTATTTAAATCAGGCTTTAAGGCATACTATGCTTTTATACTCCCCCATTGCATCTGGTCACCTCTGACCCAAGCCAGCAATCCTGGCAGTGAAAACTCTTAGCTGAGCAGGTGGGTTAAAATGCCTCTTTGACTGTTTAGATCAAGACCCCCGAGTCTGGTCCTGACTGCCTGTTTTCCAGAATCTCTTGTAGCCTACAAAATCTGAGGAGAAAACCTACGGAAGAGTCAGGCTCCTCCAGGAGCCCCAGTACTGCTTGCTTCTGGTCGAACTGGAAATGCCGTAAGGACAGGGTCTTACCTAATGAACGGTGCTTCCAGTAATGGTCCCAAGCGTGTGCCTGAAAGGGAAGGGTGGAGGCAAGAGCGAAATAGCTTTAAAAGTTAATGAAAACTTTCATTTCAGTAATTGAGTGTTTGACTTAGGTTTGTTTCTTTCCTGGCTGGAGGCTCTCAATCAGAGCCAGTTTGTCCCATCCCCATGCATCAAGGCCAGGATTCATCTCAAGGCATGTCACGCCCCTGGTTTATAGCAGCGGGGGTGAAATACAGGCTCTCCCAAGGGTGATTCACACCATAGGTGGGCTGAGTTGCCCTCAGGACGTGCCCGTCTCTCTCTGCCTTGACTGTAATGGGAACCAAGGGCTGACAGCAGTCCAAACTTAGCTGCCTTGACTACATGCCTACAGCACGATAGGATGAATCTGGACTTACAGATATTTTTTCCTCCCTCCAGGTAAAATTTCACTTTGCATTGACCTTCTGCACTGTTCCTTTCTCAAAAGCAGTCTCCAGGGGAGCATCAGGACTCACAGAGCAAATGGGCACTGTGTTGACCCTGCAGACTTTAGCCATTGATGTCCTTCCCTTGGGTGTTTCAGAGGTGTCTTCCAGGGTTTGCATCCTTTCCACGAGATGCCAGCACTATTAATATTCCTGATCATAAACTCCAGAGAACCACAAGCAAATCTTCCGCACTCTGAGAATAGCTCCAGTGCTAAATATAGGGGATTTTTATGAATCTATTTGCCATTTCCATTAGTCAGGGCAGAAAAACATTATTGTAAGATGTCTAAGCATTTTGTCATTGCTCACTGGCTGTATCAAAACATAGTCTAAGCAGTTATCACAGTATTTCTGATTAATATTATAACAACCACCAGCTAATCACAGTCAGCAGTGAAAACTGCTCTAATTGTTATCTTTCTGGCTAAGTAACTTCCCTGTTATTTGTTGTATACCGCAGATTTTGGTGGGTGGGGGTTCTTTTTTCTTCTAATGTTAAATGTGAGATTTTATCCTCAAAGGAGTGATTATCTCAGAGCAAAATTGACAAGGTTAAACACTATCTATAAAAAAACATTCAGCAGTGTGCCATGAAATGAATTACATAATATATCAGTCATCTACCTGGCTTTTGAAAAAGTGCGAATATGTGTTTGTTCAGTCTGGGTGAGTATTTTATATTAAGCTTCTTTTTCCATGAAGGTAAAAATGACCTTGGTTATAAGAAAGTGAAGATATATTGAACCGGGTAGAATCAACACAGTTCCATTTCATTTAGTCCCCACTAAAATTGAAAGAAGAGAAAATATAGATTGAATTTATTTTACTATATATTGCCTCATTTGAACTTTAGTAAAGCATTAGCCACTAAGGAAAACCCTTCTCCTACCTCCCTTCCATAATCTCTTACAGATGGCATGTTAAGGAAATTGCCTTGACTTTATTGATTCTTTGCTATGAGGTTCAACTAACAGCCAGTGTGTTACTGGTGAAATGTATGCTGTACTATTGTTATAGGAAGGTAGCACTTTGACCTGGCAGCTGTGTGTACCTATACAAAAAAAGTCCCTGACTCTTTAAAATCACAAATTGTTTTTTTTTTTTTTTCCCCCCCTTAGACATTAGTAGGTCTTGTCTTTGGGATCCCATTTTAAAAAGCTGCATCATGCCAATATGAATATTTTACAGAATGAAGGAAGAGTATCCTGCCAAGATGGAAGGGCACAGGCTGAAAATTACTTGCTATATTCTACCAGGTCACCATAATTTTCTGTTAGTTTCTTTCCAGAAGTACTTCCCTTGCAATTATTATAAAATAACTGGTGTGTGATGCTGCATGCTACTTGCCTCTCACAGCTTAATCATTCATCAGGTGGAACTTCAGACATCTCCGAATTTAAATTTCCTGTTAAAGTGAAGGGATGAATATGCACTCTTTCTTCTCTTTATTTTTATTTTAAGATTAGTTGGAGTCTTAAAAATTCTGGGGACCATTTTCATCTGGCATGAACCAGTCTAGCTCTAGTGGAGTCCACAGAGGTATACCCGTTGCTACCAGCTTAGCAGCTGGCCCTCTGAATGTGAAAATCTACATTAGCACCTATTTTATAGGTGATAATTGCTGCCTAAGTACTGCAAGCCCAGGATATTAGCACTAGTTCTGAGAAACTTCACAGTGGGTCAAATTCATCCCAACACCGAGGAGCTGGGTCTTCCAAGAGATTTCATCTCCACGGTTTTCCTCAGCCCTCCCTTCTTTGTCTCCTCTCCATAATGGTCCTTTTCCTGCTTCCTGAGGGGCTGCAAGCTGCAGGATGAAATCCTAGCTAGGAGGTTAATGACAGAGCAGAATGAAAGCATGAAGCACCCAACCTGCAATTCCCACAAGACTTTTGGGAATCAGTATAAATTGTTTGCCTCTTTTGGCCAAAATATTTCAGACTGGGTTGTGTTTTGGTTTGTGGGTTTTGGGGTTTTTTTCTGTAAAGTTGTGAGAAGTGTAGAATCGCCTACAATTCTTTGTTAACCTTTTCTATGTAATATAACCTTATTCTTCTGCCAGCTGCATAATCTCCTTTTGAAATAGGCCTAAAATATTGCTGGCTCTCATGACGTTACACTGTTCCCCACAATACTTGCTGGTGTTCTCCTAGAAACATCTGATCATGAGACATCTCTGTTCCCATTTAAAAAAATACATTGCTACCCTTCATAACTGGAGGGCTCAAATGCCCACATCTGTAACCTTCCTTCGAATTTATGCTGTTTCTGCTTCTCTGTAATACATTACATTTTAGCTCACAGTTTGTTGACACTTTGGCGTAACAACACTGTGCCTAAACTTCCAGAAGAGTGCTTAAATTGGGATTGGTAGGGTGCATGGGGCTTGTAGTGAGATGTGCTGTAGGAGAACTGGGAGGCAATAGATAATGTGAGCCACACTCCTTGATGTTAGTTGTCTGATATTTGTCATATCCTATTTTGGGGTGTGAATTTACTCCCTGGATGGATTTCAGTCAGGTGGATTACAGTTCAACGTTGCATAGGTATGCTTCTATTTGACATGTCTCAGCAAAATAAATATAATATATTAGTGGTATAAAATCTCCTAAGGGCTTGATATGAAATTCTTCTATTCATCAGTTGAATTATGTTACTAGTAAGAAGCATAGCTGACCTAGCCTACTGTTAGGACCAAATTCAAAGGCAGTATATACAGCAATGTAATTTAGACCTCTTGGCCTCATTCCTTACCTCTCCTGCAGAGCTCAGCACTGCAGACCTCACTAGTGCTAGCAGGGAGGGGCTTCCCATTTTGGATATAAAGCCGTTTTCACCCCCATTAATTCCCTCCATCATGCACTAAGTCGAGGCTGAGAAGCATTTTTGAATCCATTTGATCAGGTGCTCCCTTGCTGCTACAAGGCAAATCTTGGGTAGTTCCCAAGCACAATCTGTACTCTGTGACCTTCAGCCATACTGAAGTTTAAGTCCCCAGAGGACTTTTGTTGGCTCTGCTGATTTCACTAGCAAAATCCAAGACCAGAAGAAAAACCTTCAAGGCCAGTATGTGTCTCTTTTCATTCAGTGACTCCCTTTCCTTTCTACCTGCCCTCCATCTTCGCCCTCCCCAATTGCTCTAGGGTTTGAGCGCCTAACACCGATGCAGGTTTCTCTTCATCCCTTCCCACTGAGCAAAATGTTATTGCTTTAATTCTGCTAGGTGAGGAACTGACCTACAGAGAGATTAAACAACTCCCTGCAAGCCCTATAATAAGTCAGTAGCAGACCAGGTATTCTCCAAGGCCCCAGCCTGCAGACTCAGTTCAGGTGCTGTCCTTTCCTCCCCTCCTTTCCTATGCGTCATGCTTCTCATGATCACTAGCTGCATACAGCCCTACCAGTCCACCCCACCAGAGCATCACGTCGCTGAAATCTCTGCGTATGAGGGCATACCCCAATTAATCCCCTTTTTCCTCTGCCTGCACCACCTGAAGTGCTTCCATGCCATTATAAAACAAAGGATTATTTTAAAACACTTTTTAAAGCCTCCTCAGACAATGTGATGTGACCTGGAGATAGGAGGATAGGATTCACAATTTGGTCTCCTGGTGTGCCCTGGCACTGCGGCCGGTGTGGCACCCTCATGTCACCTTACTGTGAGACCTCTGCAGTACCTCTGCCCATTGGGGCAAGTGCTAAATAGCAGGAGGCTGGCTGGCTCTCCTTAAAATCCAGTTTGTCTTCCGCTGTTACTTTAACACTGCCTGTTTGAGATGGTTAAACGAGACATGACATTGCACTAAAACTCTCCCCATGCGGTTTTGTTCCCCTCCTTCCCCAAACCCCAGATGACTTTGAAGAACAAGGAACCCATCTCCGAGAGCTGGGCCTGCTGCAGGCTGCGATATTCATGCGGCATTAGATCATGTTAACGTTAGGTATAATCCAGTACAAATCCTCTTAGTGTCACTGGCACTGTAAGGGTTGTTATAATTGCTCATAGCTTAAAACAATTTTGCAGCTTTTCTTCACCTCCGAGAGTCGGTTCCAATTAGAGGAAGGGAACTTTCCGAACCTGCAGAGTTTCTATTTAGGACACAGCCCCGTCCTGACAACATGCTGTCAGCCCTGCTGAGCAGCCGGGAAAATGTCCACCGTATTACAGAGACGTGACAAAAACAGAGGGAGGAGAGGAACATGTGTGCTCCAGTTTCTTTCAAAGTCTCTCGGAAGAACCTCCTCAGGCGTTTATTTTGTTCTGCCTGACACCATGTTCGCAGGGCTGCACAGCCTCCTCCTGCGTTGCCCATTTTTCAAATAATGTTCCCATTTCAGAAAGTTGGAGGAAAGAGAGAGCAGAGGAAGGAGAACAAATCAAGTGGCAGCGAGCCTGCAAACGTGCCTTCAGCTGGCGGGAAGGCTGGGTTTCAACCGGCATGGGCAACCCCCATGACCCAAAACCAGAGGCGCATGGGGTGGAGGGGACCACGCTCAGCCGCAGCTGATGGCAGGCAGCTGGAGCTGGCCCCAGATGTGCGGTCAGGCAAACGTGGTTCTGGGCTTGTGCTCCCCGATGCAGCAGGGTGATGCCGGGTGTCTGCAGGGTGATGCCGGGTGTCTCTAGGGTGAGCCAGGGACCAGGGCACCCTTTGGCCAGGAAGGTGGTTGTGCGTGCGACACACACACTGGGCAGCAAAGCCACAATGACCAGGATAGACATTTGCCCCTTGAGCCCCACTGGCAACACACCCCTCCATCCCACCCCTACTGTCCCCAGTGGTCACAGGCACACGTCCCCTGCGTCCATGGGCAAGCGACGGCAGGAGCAGGGTGGCTCGCCTGCTCTGTGCTCACAAGAAACCAGTTGCCTGGGCATTGTAAGTAAAACGATGCTCCCCAGCAGGCTGTTTAGCTGCCAGGCTCTCTGACGCCATCCGTGTTTTCCCAGGAGTGAACGGATACCAGCGCTGGCTTTATGCTGAAGGACCAGGCAGCCAGAGAGAGCACTTGCGATATCTGGGTCTGCCTCCAGGATAGCAAGGGAAACCTTCTGTTGCCACGTCCTTGTTTTGCAAGGGGTTCATCATAACAGCCTAGCATGCTGCAAAAAATGTTGGCAGAAGGAATGACCATAAATGTGACCACAGTGCTGGCCAGATACGCTCTGTCAGAGAGTTCAATCTGAGGCCAGCTTTGCAGTAGAAAGCTGAAGTACATGGGAGTTAAAGCTTTATTCCAGGCTGAAGGGGTGATGTTTGAAATGGAGGTGCCTCCTGAGAGTGTGGAAAACAACAGTGTGCCAAGATATCAGCTGGTGATTAAATTACACACAAGAGTGGGAACCAATATAGCAGGTCACCAAAGCCAAAGAAGAAAAGTCTGTGTCCTCCAGTGCTTTCCCCGCTTCTTGCTGCAAGCATCCACTGTCTCTCTCTGCCTTGCCTGTCTGAACTAGCTCTGCACCAGTTCAATTCACTCACCTAGCAAAAGAAGGTTTCTGCCAAGTAAGTGAGCTGATTCGGTTCGGTGAAAGGTCCAACAATCCTGGGACTAGGGGGATGGAGGAGCTCGTGCACAGGGATAGGCAGAGTGAGGAAGAGGAGTGGGAGGCAGCGGAGCAAAACTCCCCCTCCAGCAGAGGCAAGGGCTTAGAGTGGCTCAGCCATAACACGACGCAGGGCAAACAATGCACAAGTGAGCAGGTACAAAGTAAACAAATAAAAACTCAGGGGTGTGAGATCCAAGAATAAAACAAAGATTTTTGCTTTCTTTTCTTCCTTCCTTCCTCCCTAATCCACCCACCCATAATAACAGAAACACATAGAAGGAAATTAATTTCAGGAACCGGGTCTGGAGAGGAACGCACACTCCTTGCTCCCTCCTGTTATGCTTGGCTCGAATCACACGGACACACCTGGCCTTCCAAACAGTCACTATTTATACACCTCCTTCCCCACAGTGGTGTGATCCTCTCCCCACTTCTTCCCCGCCTTGTCTGCTGGCAATCTGCCAGGGCATGGTGGAGAAGAGCCCACAATGTTTTCTGGCGCAGGCGCTGGCTGGCCTCAGAGAGGCCACTCTCTGCTGCCATCACGCTAAGCAGCCAATCCATCATCTCTTAGCATTGATTTTGCCCTTCCTCCTCCAGTTTTGCTTGGTGCACAGATGTGGCCAATGTACTTAAGCTGCATCTTCATTCCCCTCTCTCAACTGTCCCGGGAGCATGGGAGAGGACCTGTTTTGTGGGTGCTCTCTGCTTGCAGAAGTTCTCCCAAAGCTCCTCGTCCCTTAGCTCCCTGGTGCTGGGGCTCCTCCCCAGCCCATGGCACCTTCCACCCTCAGGTGACTTATAGCCAAGGTAAGCCTCCCTCGATGAGGGTGCTTTGGGGTTATCATGCAGATGTCAATGCTGTGCAGCAAAAATGGAGCAGGTAACTCCATGCAAGAAAAAGAGGGAGTTAGACCTGGAAATACAGCTAGAAGTGGACTGTGGGATAGGAGCAGAAGAGAAACAAATCCATAGGCATGCTCCACTTCATTTGTCCCTGCAAAATAAACTGGCCAAGTGGAAGTAAAATCTAATTTACGTGTACCACTAAATCTACTTTCCTGATGTTAACATAAGCCAGGCTTAGAGGTTTTTTGTGACCAGCAACTGCAGTGAAGACATTCATCAAGAAATGGAGCCAGGCCACGTTATCGGCTGTGTGCCCTATGCTCAGCTTCTCTAAGACTTCAGAACAAAGGTGATGAAAGCTGGTTCAGCCTCTGCATTGCAGCTGGTCCAGAATCAGGACCTAGCTGGTGGATCTGCAAATCCTGCTTGATATAGCAACCAAGGAAATTACCATGGGGGAAATTGTGTAAACCTGCAGAGCCAGCAGCTAGTCAGCAGTATGCGCCTGTTCCTGCCCTCTGGTACCTGCAAGGTGACCTCCTCATCAGTGGAGGAGAGCAGTTGAGTTTAATAAACCAAACTGGATGTTTCAATCACCTTGCCACCTTCTTGCAGTGGTAGCTGGCACTAGAATGAGAGTAAAAAGAATAAGCCAGTAAATTAAAATGATGCAGCTCTATGACGTTGAGAAAATCTGCAGAGGAGCTCTGACTTAGAATCACAGAATCATAGAAATGTTTAGGTTGGAGATGACCTTGAAGATCTTAGAGTCCAACCGTTAACCTAGCACTGCCAAGTCCACCACTAAAGCATGTCCCCAAGCACCACACCTACAGGGCTTTGAAATACCTCCAGGGATGGGGACTCCAACCACTTCCCTGGGCAGCCTGTTCCAGTGCCTGACAACCCTTTTGGGGAAGACATTTTTCCTAAGATCCTGTGTAAACCTCCCCTGGCACAACTTGAGACTATTTCCTCCAGTCCTAGCGCTTGCTTACTTGGGAGAAGAGACCAACACCCATCTCGCTACAACCCCCTTCCTGGTAGTTGTAGAGAGTGATAAGGTCTCCCCTCAGCCTCCTCTTCTCCAGACTAAACAATCCCAGTTCCCTCAGCCGCTCCTCATAAGACTTGTTCTCCAGACCCTTCACCAGCTTCGTTGCCCTTCTCTGAACACGCTCCAGCACCTCAATGTCTTTCTTGTACTGAGAGGTCCAAAACTGGACACAGTATTCCAGGTGCAGCCTCACCAGTGCCGAGTACAAGGGGACAATCACCTCCCTGCTCCTGCTGGCCACACTATTCCTGATACAAGCCAGGATACTGTTGGCACCTGGGTACACTGCTGGCTCATGTTCAGCCAGCTGTCAGCCAGCACCCCCAGGTCCTTTTCTGCCGGGCAGCTTTCCAGGCACTCTTCCCCAAGCCTGCAGCATTGCATGGGGTTGTTGTGATCCAAGTGCAGGACCCGGCACTTGGCCTTGTTGAACCTCATACAGTTGGCCTCAGCCCATTGATCCAGCCTGTCCAGGTCCCTCTGTAGACCCTTCCTACCCTCAAGCAGATCAAAACTCCCACCCAGCTTGGTGTTGTTTGCAAACTTACTGAGGGTGCACTTGATCTCCTTGTTCACATCATTGATAAAGATATTAAACAGAACGGGTGCCAGTACCAAGCCTTGGGGAACACCACTTGTGACCGGCTGCCCACTGGATTTAACTCTATTCACAACTCTTTGGGGTCTGCCATCCAGACAGTTTTTTACCCAGCAAAGAGTATGCCCATCCAGGCCATGAGTAGCCAGTTTCTCCAGGAGAATGCTGTGGGAAACGGTGTCAAAGACTTTACTAAAGTCCAGGTAGACAGCATCCACAGTCTTTCCCTCGTCCAGTAAGTGGGTCACCTTGTCATAGAAGGAGATCAGGTTAGTCAAGCAGGACCTGCCTTTCATAAACCCATGCTGACTGGGCCTGATCACCTGGTTGTCCTGTATGTGCCACGTGATGGCACTCAGGGTGATCAGCTCCATAACCTTCCCTGGCACCGAGGTCAAACTGACAGGCCTGTAGTTCCCCAGATCCTCCTTCCAGCCCTTCTTGTAGATGGGCATCACATTTGCCAACCTCCAGTCAACTGGGACCTCCCCGGTTAGCCAGGACTGATGCTAAATGATTGAAGGTGGCTTGGTGAGCACTTCCGCCAGCTCCCTCAGTAACCTTGGGTGGATCCCATCTGGCCCCGTAGGCTTGTGTGTGTCTAAGTGGTATAGCAGGTCACTAACCATTTCCCCTTGGATTATGGAGACTTGCTGAGATACAGACCACCCTCAGCTCCCAGTAGTCTCTGTGGGGCCTGAAAGCATGCCATGATAGACAACAAATTACTGGCTTTTTTTGCATATCTCTGGAGATTTTCCAAGAATTTCTGCAGGACTTTGTTGACTTTGCAACAAAAAAGTTCACTGTTCGGGAAAATAGTGATTCGTTCTGGGAAGAGTTTGCTTTCATAAGATTCATTAGTAAGGGGGAAGGGAGGTTGAAGATGGCCATGTAGGGAGATGGATACTTGTGTTTGCACCATGTCTGTTTATATGCACAGGCAGAGTGCCAAGCAAGGATGTCCTCTTATTTTCCTCAAATGAATCTTTTCCTCGTGAAATGCATCCTTCCCTCCCAGCTCCCAGCACATCCCCAGCCATTGGGCATTGGATGATGTTTGCCCAGAGGATGCTCCCTCCCCTGGTTCCTCACAATCTCGGCTCTGTCCTCAGCCCCTTTCATCATATTTTATGCAAGGCAAAGTCACACATTAAAAACATTTTTTTAAAGCAGCTCTGTCATTTATACCAAAACAGACACGCTGATAAATGAGGAATGATCCTTTCCCTGTGATGTCACGGCAACTTGCATTCAAATTCATTTGATAAAAACAAATGTGTTTAAACTTCCACAAATGGGAGAAGGCTGCCTCTGAAATTATTTCCATTTTCAAGGTCAGTAAGCAAAGAGTCGGTCCATGTTCCTGGGAGACAGCCTCCAATCAGAGGAAACGGTTCCCCTGTCAGCCAGCTGTTATCTGCATAGTCCTCCTCTGCTATTTGATGTGCCACGGGCTTCTTGTCACTTGACTGTGAGATATTTTCATCATTCCTCTAGCTGACACCCTTCGCGTTCCCTCTTCCCTGGTGCAGAAATCCCCACATCTAATAGCAGCAAGGGGTTAGAATGCGTCTAAGCCAGCTCGGGCTCTTTCTCATACTGTTACCACAATGTCACTTTTCCAGGACATATTCCATATACATCTTATGACCTCTTTAGCACCCTTCCTGGCAAATAAATACATTGATTTTAATAGCCACTTGAATTTAACCTAGAGGAGAGTGATTAGGCTCTTAATGAGCTATGCAGTGCACATTCTCTATTGGCTAAATCTTGAGGTGCTTACTCAGGCAAATTGCCACAGAGGCTGAGGCTATGTAAAGCGCTTCCAGATGTGGCCCCTTCAAATTAACTAAAAGACTAAGCATCATTCATTTCAGCACCGAGAAAGGAATACCGACATAGCTCACAGGCTGATTTGCAGCTTCTGATCTTCCCTTCCCTTACCCTTCCTGCCCTAACTGTGAAGGGAAAGGTGAGGAAGCACAGACAGGGAAGCTGGCATGATGTTCCCCCAGCTGCTAGTACCTCCCTCAGCTTAACTCCATGCAGCCCTAGAGGAGATGTGAAATAGTTTCAAGGAAGGAAATATCTCCCCATGCATCCCTTGGAAAACCCCAGAGTGAGCAGTCTGCCCATGCTGGCCCATCCTGAGAAGGGTTGCAGAGCACCTTTTTGGCTGGGAGCCAAAAGCAGCATGAACACCCTGGCCCTGCTGTGGAGCAGTGTGTGTAGATTAGCACGTGGATCCCATGGGGATGAGACTGTAACTTTCCATGGATTGCTCTATGACTGCAGTGCTTTGCAATTCTCTTGTATTTCCTCTGTCACAGCAAAGGCAGCCTTGGTCTCCCAAGCAAAAGAGGATGGTCAGTGACAAGCATGCCTGGGATGAATCCTAGACTGACTTCATCTTTCTGCACAGGAATACTCCTCTCCCGCCTTGCATCAGTGACACAAAAGCTGTCAGATACTCAGTCTCAGCTCCTTCCATAGCCAGTGATGGGAGGTGACAACTTCAGGGGACAGTTTAGCCTTCCTGTCATCCTTTTAATCACCTGCCTTGTAACAAGATGGATTGACCCCAGGAGATACCTCTCTCTTCCTCTCCCTCCACCAGTTATAAAGGGAGGCTACAGAAGTAAACCAGCTGATCAGAGGAATGGAACACCTCTTCTATGAGGAAAGGCTGAAGAGAAGGTTGTTCAGCCTGGAGAAGAGAAGGCTCCAGGGAGACCTTAATGTGGCCTTTCAATACTTAAACAGGGCTTATAAGAAAGAAGGAGACGGACTTTTTAGTAGGGCCTGTAGCAATAGGACAAGGGATAATGGTTTTGAACTAAAAGAGGGTAGACTCAGACTAGATATGAGGAAGAAATTTTTTACGATGAGGGTGGTGAAAACTGGAACAGGTTTCCCAGAGAGGTGGTAGATGCCCCATTCCTGGAAATATTCAAGGTCAGGTTGGGTGGGGCTCTGAGCAACCTGATCTAGTCAAAGATGTCCCTGCTCATTGCAGGGGGGTGGATTAGATGACCTTTAAAGGTCCCTTCCAATCTAAACCATTCTATGATTCTATTCTATGATTCTTTTAGACTGCTGAAGTTGTGCAAGCGGAATCCTGCTGCCCCTTCACTCTGCTGCAGATAGTTTGCCACCACTTGGGTCTATTTCCTCCATGCAAGCAGAAGGCTGGATTACAGGGCAGCTGTTATGCTCTTCAGGGTATGATTACACCACATATTTTCGGAGTATTAGAGGCAAATCCCTGATGTCCTTGTTTGGCTCTGGGTCCCCTGCCAGTTTCTGTATACACCAGCAAGAATCATCTCCAAACCCACCAACACCATGAAGTGACTCATGAAAGGCATCCGTCTTCCATCAAATTGCCTTCTGCATGTCAGATGCGGCGCTGCCAGCACACTGCACATGTTGACGGCAATGTGTAGCCTGAAGGCCCTCATCCTTCGGCTGGCCACTGTTGCTTCCCAAAAGCACATAGGTTTGACTGGCAGTGCCACCATATCCTGGTGTGCAGAGCGCGAGTCACCTGGAGGGCAGCAAGCTGAATGCCATGGAGTGCTGTAGGATTAATTTCTTTACGCTGAGCACACACGGGGAAGAAGTTTGCACACTACAGTCACTGTGAACAGCAAATTGCTTCAAAATGCTAAAAGGCAGAAAAGTCTTAAAGTTATATGGCCAAACCCCTTGGTTTTGTACGTAATCCTAGTAGGTTTGCTTCATTAAAAATGAGACTGTTATTTACATAATATGGAGACAAGAGAGCAGAGCAGAATACATGACTGGTTTTAGCAAAACTAGAAACAATTACTGCAAAACCTCAAATTTTTCACCTGGGAACCTTTACGATACTGCAAGGGATCCTGTCCCTCATGGATCTGTATCAAAAACTGATGTGAAAGGCACCTTTTTGTATTGACAGGCCTGCAAAGGTCTGCAAACAGAGAAACAAACTAAAATATCTCACTCCTCTTCTGCTACACTTACAGAACTGTTTCAATATCAACAAATACCAAGGAGAAATTATTTCTCTTTAGATCACATCATATTTCTATTAATGTCATAATATATTTCTGCATTATATATAGCTGCGTGCATAACATGCACATATAGCAGAAGTAACCTCCCTATATATCATAACTCTACATGTGATATAAATATGACAGATGTACTATAAAACAGTACAAAATATTCCGCATATTATTCTGTAGTGCACTGTGTATCAGTTTAACACCATATATCGCTTATGTTTTATTATCAGATATAGCAAGATGTAATCTTTCACAGTTCACACAAGTAAAAGTTACAGGAAAGAAAATTGTGAATAAAGCAGACAAACATTCAGTACTATGGACACAGACATTTGAGACGATTACCCATACAGAGTGTTCCTTACTTATGTCACCAAAAGCAAGGCAGGGGCAAGGGTATGTTTAAACAGTGGTTTGGGGGAGCTTTTGCTAGGCAGAATCTGGTCTACATGGACATAGGCCTTTGCAGATTCTTTTATAATTTCAAAAGGACCTTGCAAAGCACACAGGGTCCACACCTGTGACCCAGCTGCAGCACTGAAACCATATTCAGGTGCTGGCTCTCTGCTAATCATGCCAAGGTGGCCTCACCAGCTGCTCTGCACACTCCTTGAAGCTGGTGGGGGTTACATATATACAGCAGCCCTGACACTGTGGCTGTCTAGAAAATGCAAAAGAAACGAAACCAGTTATTAATATATTGTAATACAGCTGGGGCCACAAACGTTGCTGTAGTATCAGTAATCTTAATAATTATTAATAATATCCCAAAGAGAAAAAAGAGAGAGAAAGTGTTCTCCTGTCTGTTTCTTTTGCTGAACAGGAAGCAATAGCTGGTCTAAAGAGTGATGATGAGACTGGTTTGTCTTATCCCTTGAATGTTGCTATTTCCAAAGAGTGACTGCAAAGTCAGGGGTGTGCTTTGCAATTTGTTGTAACAAAACAACACTCGTTTCCTCACATACTCAATTTCCTCTGTTATTTTACCACTTTGACCAAATCCTGTGTTACTGAAAATTCAGATGAGTTCTGGTGAAATAGTAAAAACAAATAAATGGGTATATAAATATTACTGTGAATAGAGGAACTAAATTTATCTCTCTTGGACTTCTAGGAAGTCATGTTTATCACTGTTTTTGAATACTCAGAAACCTGTTAGTATTGATGGGAATGTTCATGAATCCTGATCATCTTGCTGATTTTTGTAGAAATGCCTGTTGTGTTTGGTGAAAAAACACATTCTTAAAATGCTCAGTCAACCATCCAGTACCAAAAATGGGACTCTCTGAGTTGTATACTCACTCATGGGCTAAGACTAAGAGTACCATACTTTAGCTCAGCTGTTGAGCATTTGATGCAAGTGCTCTGCTGAGGGCTAGATGCATATGCTTATGTGTAAACAAGCTACATCTTAGGTTGTTACTGGTGCAACGCCAGTTGCTTCAGCTGCTATGGATGCAACAGCAATGTAGTCAATGACAATTCAAACAAGTGCGGGAATTAATCCAGCATGTCTCATGACTGAAATCATGACTGGGTCACAAATGATTCATGTGCCAAAAATGGCTAAAGTCACACTCAACCTTAACTAAAATAATCATCATTGCTAGAATTCAAAATGAATTCCTGCTTTTCAGAATCCTACAATAAATTAGCCCCCTTCTCCCTCCTCAGAAAGACCTATCTATTTCCATGATTCTTCATTTTAAAGAGTTTGACTCATGAGCTAATGTGACTTCAGGAAAAAGAGAATATATAGCTATTCTTGGTTTTGTCTAGAAAAATTTCTGTGGGTCATTGCAGCTTTAATTCAGAATTGTATTGACTGATTTCTTTCTGCATCCTAAGGAGTTGCTAAGCAACATGGATTCTTTCTCGCCATGCATTTGTCAAGACAGAAAAAAGTGGGAAGAAATAGAAAAAAGATTCACCTTCTCTAATATATCTATCAAGCCACAGGGTATCACTTATTTCAGTCTCACCTAAAGTTATACTATTGATATATTACTCACTTCCTCAGTGCTGTAGCTGCTTCTAGAGTCTAAGTTCAAAACCAATGAAGGTCTCTTTTTTGCTCTCATTGATAAGGCACTGTTGGATGATGACTTTCACCCATGAGTCTACCCTTAGCCAATGGCTTATAAACCTTCTCATAAGTCGTAAATGGGCAGTGGCCCATCGTGCCAAATTCTTAGGTTATTCTTCTCGTGAGAAGCAAAGGGTTGGGGAATGAGGGCTTGTCTGTCCTCAGCCTGGAGTCCTCTGAGGTCTTCAGAAAAGGCAAGTCATTCCAGGCAGACAGTACAGCCTGAATGCTATCATTTGGGCCTTACAGACACTGCACTTATGGCTTGTGGGCCACTGCAATAGCATGGTCAATCAGAGAGGGCACGACAATGCTATGGTGATTACCATGGCATGCACTGTAGCCTATATATTCAACATAGGCATACTATGGTTTCGTGGCAATGCTCCGTAAAAGGTCTGTCAGAAGCCTGCATGTGGTCACCAAGCTTATTTTGAAAAACAAATATTCCATTTTAACATCTGACACACTCTCCAAGACAGTGGCCACCAGAGTTTATGGATTTTCTTCTTTTCTTTGCTCTTTGGCAAAATGATTCTTTGCTAGGTGGTTCCCCATTACACCACAGCTTTTTTGTCCATCTCTCCTCAGAAAGGAGAACCAGTATTTGCCACCTAGTTAGTAGTTCTCTTGCTCTCCCAGAGTTGTACTGCAAATAGATTTGTACAAGCAATAAAGATGATTTTTTTTTGTTGTTTGCTGAAAGATTCAGCTATAACTTGGAATACAGAGAGGTGAAGCCAAATTTTGCAGTCCACTGCATTAAGGAAAACTAGGAGAAAATCTATTGACCTTAGTGTCTTGATGCTATGTATAGTCAATGAAGTCATTCCTGATTCACTATGGTACAACTGAGAACAGCATTTGGACCTCTTTGCTGCACTTTAAAGCCAGATTTTTTGCCCTCAGAAACATCTATTTGTAACTTCAATTGACAACATATATCTGAGGGCTCTCAAACTGGAGAGCAGAAAAGTGTTATCGATTGACTTTCCTCCTGTTGTTCATAAAGTATGGTAAGTTCTGCTTGTCCTAAACAGCCTTTTGAGGGCCGAAACCAGCAACTCCATTTGCTCATTCTGAAAGAAAAATCACAGTAAGTTTTTGTAGAAAATTGTAAAACTGTTTGTATTTCAGAAACGTTGTCAAATAATGGATGTGGCCCACTGTGTTTTGTGTGACAGTTTAACTGCAAGATCCGGAATATAGCTTCAGAAATGCATTCATGTTGTTAAATTGGTTTATTTTTAATGTATTTATAGCTCTTAATATCCATTTCCTGTTGCTATTTTCACATGGAGTTTTATTGCCAGACACTGGTAAAAAACATGGGGTTTTATTATATACTGGGAGTTTGATAGTATATGTATATAATGTATAATCACAAATATGTACACCAAGCCCCTAACTGTAGAAACAGCATATCAGGAACCCACTGATACTGTGTTTTCCTGTTTGGATCACTCCTCAGCTAACAGATGTGTAGCAACACAAGCAGGCAGAGAGTTTCCAATTGCCTCTGAAGGCAAGGAGGCTCTTGCTGGTTATTTATCCCACTTTGAGCCTGGAATAAACCATTTGGTAAATAGGTCCCGGTAGAATAGGTTCAGATAAGGGGATGCTGTGAAGGACTAAAACCTTCACATTCAAAAAAACCATTGCATTTTTTGGGGCACTCCAAGCCCAAATGCATCAGACATCTGTCTCTGCTATCTTTATGTGTGCCTACAGCTGCAGCTGTGAGTAATGGTTGCTTTGGTTGCCCCGGTATGTCTAGTGTTTGACCACTGTGTGAGGCTGGATCCAAAGTCCTCTGAAGTCAGTAGGAATATTTTCACAGAAGCTGCTAGTCTTTGGGTTTGCTTGATGCGGCATTGCAATCAGAACTGAGATGGAGAAGAGGAGGGCCACACCACTGCCACCAGGATGGATGTCACCTCAAACCACAGCCAACAGCACAGGGAAACCGAAGAAATGATTGTCATGGAAATTTCAGAAGAGGCAGAGTGTATATTTTCCAAAGTTTTGGTCTTAAGGATTTACTGTCACAACAACTAAAAAAGGACAAAGCAGGTCCTGCATTTGTGAAGAGGGGACAAGTTGGGGAAGGAAATTTTGGATCCTCTTCATCTCTCTCTGTGATGGAAATAACATCTGATTTTGCTCTGTGACCTTCCCATGTACTTCCTTTGGAAATCATAACTCACCTGTGGTCTACAGTGACTGCTGCCTTCCATCTCTAGCCACCCAAGAGAGGAAAAATATTTTTCCTTTCTCTTGGCCTGTAGAGATGCATCAGCCTTTCTATGGACTCCTTCTATGGACTATGCTCCTCACCCAACATTCCTATGCAGCTGGAGCACCTGGTGAGGAGTGAGGGAGAAGAAGGAAGACCCATCTGAACTGCAGGAGCATTGCACATCTGGGGTGCAGTCCCACTGCAAGCTGAACCACCTCCCCAGAGCTTCTTGTCTCGGCGGAGCACTGGGAAATCACTGGCAAAACTCAGTGCTAGTGGTCCTGGAATTTGCCCAGTGTGTGACAATAAAGCGTACAGTCCTTCAGTCAGCACTGGAGAGCAAAGTCTGAAAACTGAAGAAGTACATCATTATCATAGCTACTTTTTGTTTAAATGACTACCTTTTTGTCTGGCTCAACAAAGAGAGCTGCTAGTGCCTGCTGGGCACTGGAAGAGGTACAGAAGTGAGTATTTCCGCTCTGACTAGGGGAATTTCCCATTGCTGTTATCCAAAATCACTGTAATAAATCTGAAGGTGGAGGGAGGTGGATTCTTACCTCATGCAAAGCTGCCTTGTCCTTTGGCTTCAGTGAAGTGGCAAGAGTTCACATCAGCTGAGGACACTGATTGAGCTTGGCTCATCTTATAGCCAGAGCCGATTCCCTGACACAGAGGGTGAAAGAGCCTCTTTTAACAGCTGTTGCAGATGAGCTGCCATGCCTCGCCATCTGGGCACAAGCTAAAGAAGGGGATGTCCGTGCACTTCACCTCTGACATCAGGAAGCCAGAGGGAGATAATGTGCAGTAAAATTTTGCTCCACAAATGCATATTTCTTGGCTTATTACACTGATGAGTTATGTTTGTGATTTGGTGCCACAACCTGCACTCTTTGCTTTCAGCTTGCCTTTAAATGCTTCAGTCTTTTAATTAACAACAACAACAACAAAAGACCTCTGTCAATGTTTGTGGCATTCAGCTGCCATTCTGATGCCAAGTGCTGTGTGTAGATCTCAGTGAGAAGGTGGTGTTCTGGGCACTTCAGCTTCCCCAAGAGAGTGATTGATATATCATGATAGGTGACATATCATTATATCATGATAGGTGATAACGGTAGCCATACTGACTACCATCAGTATCAATGCAATGGACAATAATGATAGCGATAAGCTGTGTCCTTAGGAGAAGTTTAGGTTCAAGGGATGTGGGCTAGGTAAGTCATTAGTCAGGGGCATCAACTAAGGTTATACTAGATGAGTGAAATATTTCAGAAAAGAAAAATAAACCTGATAGGACACTTCACTCAGCTCCTCCCTTGGCTGCTTTAGGAGCTGAAGAACTTCCACCTGCTCTGGTCTGCCCTCACAGGCTGTGAAACAGGACCCCTTGCTAACACAGGGGTCTTCCAGTAAAAACAAGTACAGATCAATCAACATAGTCCTCTGTAGTTTTACTCTATATATCCTCTATATTTTTTAACTCTACTATATTCCTGATTTAGCAATGGATCCAGGGAATGACTTTGGTAACTCATGCCACCTCCCTGCCCTTTCTGGGCTGGCAATTCAGGTTGCATGCACCCTGGCTTTCAATTTGCCCCAATAGTTCTGCCAAGCACTTCTGGAGAAAGGGGGTGCCCGTGCTGCACTGAGCATCCCGGACAGGCACGTCCCTCCTGAGTCTGCAGCACCTGCTCGTGTGGTCAGCCCTCACTCATGCCAGGAGTCTCAACAGCCTTGGTGTGTTCACTCCCATGAGTAATTGTAGCTCACTTTGTAAGGATTTAGCCTCGTCACCAAATTTACTCCAATTCCAGAGGGACAATGTCTGAGCCAATTGCTTTGTTTTGTGGGCGGCTTCAATAACGCCAAGTACTGGCCGCAGAGACTCTGGCTATTAAGAGCTGGCCCTACCTGGTTTGTAATGGATGGGTGGAAGAAGACAGCCTGAACTAACTAACTCCCAGGGTGCCTTTAGTCCACTGCACCACATTATCTCCCATTTTCAGACATTTGTTCTTTAAACCTTTTCTCAAGGAGTTCATAAAATATTAATGTGAGAGGTCCTAGAAATTTCTCTTCTTATCCTTTGCTGTAAAAAAAAGAATTACAAAAGTGCTTCTCTTCAACCAGTGCTTTCTTTTGTAAGAGAAATATTTTATCTAGCCACTGAGACAATAATTTCTGTTTTCAAAAACAGGAAGAAAAGTATAAACAATGTGCAGCCAGAACAAATAATAGAGGAGGTTTGCCAACCACATTCCTAAACACACATATACATTGTCTGTGAACAAAACTGCCACAGCCCATGATTCCTGACATTCAGAGCTGTCACACCATTTATTTTAGGCTTAAGATTTATGAAAGATTAATAATGATAAAGACCTACTGCTAGTTCTAAGCAATGTGGGGATCTTGTGCAATTTAGAAACTGTCTCAGGTGACTGCTGCAGAAGAACAGAAGCAGCCAGAGCAATGGATGCAGGGCACAGGGAGGGTGCAGCCTTGCAGGCAAAGCTCTCCCCTCCTCTCTGTCCTCGCAGATCTCTGGCGTGCTTCCCATGCTGGGAGCCGCTCTCTATAGGCGTGGAAGTTTTGCACATGCAGTGCAGAGTCTGCAGTGGAAAAAGACAGGAGGATTCGCCTGAAGAAGAGCTCTGCAGGGCTCTGGTGGATGGGCTTTAGCAGATCATGCTGCAGGGGTGTGAGATGTCCCAGCCCCCAGCTGTCCCCACCCCTTTGCAAGGAGGTACCAACCCTGCAACAGCATCTGCACATCAGCTCCTGTGCCTGCATTGCAGCCGCCCAGGTTCAGCCCGAGCATGTAAGTGCAAATTCCTGAGGAGGGTGAGTTTGTGCTAAGACTCCAAGCTGAGAGCAAGAGCATCGGTGGAACTGGTGCCGACGGTCTCAGGGCAGTAATGCTGGCAGAAGGACAGGCACAAACTGCAAGGTTGCAGACATTGCTATCCAAACTGTCTGATCAGTGAATGCAAGTGTGAATCCTCATGCACTCTTCCTTCTGCTCAATTTGGCTCTAGCAGAAGGTTTCTATTCCGACAGGGCTGCCTACATTTTCTGGGGCATAGCCCACTCTTAGTTTTTAAGAAAGCGCCAAATGCAGGAGGACAGGCTGGCATGCAGTCTGTGATGTGTAAATCAGGCACTCGCTGCCCAGTCTCACCAGTGGTGCATGTTGCAGCCTGTAAGGGCTCTCTCTGTTCACATCAAACTGCTTTGTAAGTGATGTGCTCGCTCTAGCCCTTCTGTGTGCCGTATACATGGGTTTGTACCACATTTACTACATTGGCTTGAAAACCACTGAGTTGTAATGGGGCTTGGCATCAAAGGGCATCCCGGTAGTATTGGCATTGGTTAGACCCCAGCCATAAAAGAAAATCACAGCTCCAAATGAAATGGGTCAGTGCAAAAACGGTGTAAGGATTTGAGCTCAGGGCACATTCCTGTCTTTTCAGTTAATATTCTGATTTTCTTTTTTATTCCTGTTTACCTGCCCCAGGTATGAATAGGTTGTCCCAGCAAACCTTGCCCCACTGGGAAGACACCAGATGTGGCTGCGCCCTGGAGAGCACTTCAGTGCCTGCTGCCACCACTCGATGTGCAGCCTGTCCCCCAGCATGCATCTGCCCTGCCACTGAGTGAGGATGCTGGCGCTGGTGTAGGGACATCCTTTATGGAGTTTCCTGGCAGGCAGTGCTATCGGTGGCATTGTGGTCAGTTCCTGGGAAGGAGGCGGAGGGGCAACCATCAGAGGCACACAAAGTTATTCAGTGAGTCAGAGCTCAGGGGAAAAATCAGAGCAACTCTTTTGAGATCGAGAGGGTTTGGTTTGGTTTAAATGCCAGAGAAGGGAAGAGGAGCATATTTTGAAGCAACTAAGAAATAAAAAATGAAAAGTGAGGAAAGAATCCTCATCTGGTGATTGTTTAAAGCTGCTCAAGCAGTCCTGGAGGCATGAAAACTAAGAAAAGGTGAGCAAGCACTCCTCCCATGCTCACTGGAAAATTGATCCTTGTTCTTAGCTATCATTTATGTATCCATAATAAATATTGACTCCTGCCCTACCGCAGGACTTACATAAGTGCTCCAGACACGTCTGTTTGCAGACATTATGATCTGTGTCTTTGACTCTCTGTACTAGTCTCGTTATAAATGATGAGCCAATAAATACTCTTGGAAAAGTTTTTACGATGTTTTAGTTGACATTTGGGAGCTTCAAAGACTCACATAGAGCTGCCTTCAATCTATATGCACTGTTCTTCATTGATTAGGTGAGCTCATTGATTTCTAGCAAGATCAAAGCTAGAAGACAACTGGTGGAGAGGTTAAATATGGAGAAGACCTACTGGACCCATTTGCCAATTACCTGCTATAGTAGAAGATGCTTTTCCCATACAACAGCCAACAAAATATCACTTCCACTTTTATATGATTCCAGAAATGGTCTGGACATGTAGGCACAGGGTTTCTTCCTGCAGCCCTGGCAGCTCCCAGTGTCAGGAATTTTCTTCTGTAATTTGGCCTGCTGTTGGCCACAGATTACTTCATCCACGTGCTTCCACTCATCTCTGGTGCTGCTCCTCTCTTGTGTTGGGCTGCCCAGCTGAGCATCATTTTACATACCCCCTACTGAGGAGGGACCTTCAGCTTGCAGGAAATGGGGATGTCCACAGGGAAATACGAGCAGTCATACTGGACTAAACCAAAAGGGTCTTATGACGGTGTCCCTAACGAAGGCCAGCAGCAGATGAATTGAGGAAGCACATAAAAAGGGTAAGTGAAGAAATAAGAGCCTTCCCTGGTGGTATCTGGCAGTCTGTAGACACCTCCTGAGCGGGTGCTCATGTCAGGAGCTTTGCGTCTGAAAGCCTTTGATGGAGCTTTTCCCCATGCGTTTGTCTTAACTTCTTTTTGAAGTCATTTGTAGTAACTGTTCAGCCCAAACAGGTGAGATGCATTTTGCCTTTACATTGCACTCTGGGCCCCTTTCCAGTTTGCAGCCACCCAATATCCACTATTTTCCTGAACACCATTGCTGAGTATTTCTCTTTAGCTAACATCTGCATTTTGGGCTATTTTCCCCAGCTCTATTAACTAGCATTTTTTGAAATGAACATCCTTAATTGGATCAATTTGAAAGGATATTAATTTTCTGTCCATTCATTCAATCTCCCATTCTCCTCACTGGGGTTCACAACCCCTCTGAATCTGAGTAGCATCAATGAATACAATTAATATAGAGTACACATACGCTCTCAGATCATTACTGAAAATGTTAAATAAGATCAGGTCTAATATTGATCTCTGGAGCACCTAACTTTCCAGCTATTCCCCATCTAACTGTTGATGACTAATGATGCTTTCTACAGCTAGGCAAATGACGTTTTGGCTTACTGCCAGTCCCCAAAATCAGGAGAAAGCAAGAGAGAAGTTGGTTTCAATCATGCTGAAAAAGAAAAAAAATTCAACACTTTCTGTGAATCATAAAATCACATATATTCAGTTTGGATCAGATGGAGTTTTTCCTTACTTGACATGGTAGTTTCAGTTTTGTTTAAAACACCACCAAATGTTTTAGAACTTGCTTAGTTGCACATTAAAGGAAAATTTCTAAATGAAAAATTATTTTGAATCAGAAAATACAAATGCTGCTTCCCAAATGATCCAGTGGGATGTTGGATTTTTTTAGGGTGGTTACTTTTTCAAGACCAAATAATTTAGGAAAACTCGATCAGTAAGTACAAAGTATAACTTCATAACTGGCGAATCTACATTTTTTTATCCCCTACTTTAGCCAGGGCCAGCTAGAAAAAGAAAATTTTATTCGAAAAATGTTAAGCATTTCTGATAATCTTACACCAGGTTTTAATTTCTTTTTCATTTGATTTCATTTTTAGCATTTGTGGCATGTAAATGGGACAGCTAATTACAGTGATTTTTCTGAGTTAGGAAGCATTATTGCTTGCTGTTATAATTAATCATATTTACTGTAGCAATGCCTAAGAGTGCTTACCTGTGGCCAGGACCCTTCCTCAGAAGGAACACAGAAGAGTAGGCAGATCCTTCTGCTGAAAGACTGAGGCTGGTCACTGACTACAGGAGGCTGCAATGCACAAGAAGTTGAGCACTGGGATAGGAGCAGATCTCATGTTCGGTGTCCTCCTCCATTTTACTGCCTTATGGTTTATTTGTATTGAATTTGGTTGGAAAGGGATAAACTAGTTGGGGAAAAAAAGAATAAAGGATGGTTAAGGAGTCTATGTCAAAGAAGAGGGTGTTGAGAGGTGCAGGTATGAATTGAAGATGAGCTCAAGAAGCTTGAAATACTCTGAGTCTGTTCATTTTTGTCTTTATGTCTAGTGATATACAAATATGCTATATTATTACTGATTTTATATTTTACATGACTCACAATTTCAAATTTTTTAAAAATAAGGCAGTTAATTAACATTTATTCATGTTCTACCCATTCTGTGAATTGATTTTGGCTGTGTCTCTAGGCTAATGTCCTCTCCTGCCCTGGTGTTACACATTTTATTTTAGCTCTGAGCTGTTGTTCTTAGTGAAAGCCTAATGCTCAGAGGTAAAGGAGCTTTCCTCAGCATGGGAGCTGGCTATGGGATCAAGAAATCAGCAGTGGCTGTACACCAGCTCCGTGCTCCTTGTTATGCAGCACTGCCAAGCTGAGAGCAGCCCCAAGGCTGCTCTACATGCTTTGGGGCAGATAATGGCCCTGAGCCACTCCAAGATGAGATGTAGCATGAACTGCTACCGCCTCTCACCCTCTTCTTCCTGCCCAAGTCCCCTTTCTGCCAACAGTGCAGGACAGCCCTTGAACACAAGTAGGGCAGCTTACAAACTTGCAGTCTCAGAGCCTCTTGCCAACAAAATCTAGGACGCCTATGTCTCTGTGTAAGCTCATTCCTTCCTCAACGGATGTCAGTGGACCCAGTCTTCCCAATTGCATGTCGCCTTACATATGCTTGCCCCTCTCTACAAAGTTTCCTCCTTGTTTTTCACTGATGCCCCATTTAAGAGCTAAGAGGGTATAAAGCTTGAGGCAAAAAAAAAGTAGATAAAGATGCTGGAGCACTGTCCCAAATGGCAGACCAGAGCCTGCTGATGTATATCCAGAATGAGAGTCCTCAGTATGTGCGTATGGAGGAAGGGGAGAAGGGAGATGCTTATTAGACCGAATGGGAGTTCTGTGAGCGGGAGAGGAGCTCTCTGTGGCCCTGAGGATGTAAGGAAGATTTGCTAACTTTGCTTTATACTATTCATGCAGATAAGGAAGACTCTCAGTCTCCAATCATAAATCGGTATTATACAGTATACTCCCAAAGGCCATAATTACTTCCAGAAGCAGAAATTTGAATGACCCAGATAATTAGTTCAGTGCAGCTGGTCCAAAAATTATTTACATAAAAGCCAGTTTTACTTGAGGGGGAAGAAAAACAACCTTGCTACCGAAAGCAAATGACCCAGTTAGCTTCGTGCAATGAGTCTGAGGAGGCAGAGCATGAATGGCAACACGATGTCCTGTGCCATCATTTCTTCCCTCTTGTTTTCAGAGGGCAAACGCTGGACTGCCAGTGTGGCAAACGAGCCCCTCTATAGACAAATATGCAGGAAGGCAGTGAAGAAACAGGAAAACTGCATGAATTTGACCTTGTGCTTTCTGTGAATGTCACTCTCAGGGAAATGCAAGGGTCCACCACCTCCAGAGGAAGACATTTCACTTGCAAAGATGCAGGCACCCAGGGAGCAGCGAGAGGGGTGAGGAGCAGCACAGCTCTGCTGCAGGCTCTGAGGAAGCCAGCATCAGTTCTTCCATGCAGGGGACTGATGCAGCTGGAAACTAATCATTGCAGTTATCTGGATTAATTTTTAACCAAAACCAGTTCCTCCATCCAGCTTAGCACATAGCTGGGCAGCAGCAGGGGCACCCAGGAAGGGAATGCCCAGTGGCTCTGTGGTTAAGGTCTCGGGGGGCCAGTGCTGATGTTTCAGAGGCTGCCCTCTAAACTGTTAGGTTAAAAAGGAAAGAAAGGATATGTTTTTAGAAAGCATTTAATTTTAAAAGCATTTGAGTGATTCAAACCTTTGCTGGTGACTCTGTGCACTTTTAGCGTGCACTAATGGACACGCTAACCACGGCTGGGTTAACCACTGCTATGTGTTTACAGCTGTGTCCTGTGTGGACAAGCCCTGAGTCTCAGCTCTGCAGTGCTCTGACCCCATCCCCAGGGCCAGCTCTTCTGCCCCTGCCCGTGCTTTTACCCTGCAGGCAAAAAGGACGGTGGCTGCCCCCACTGCTGCTCCCATTCAGGGACCCCACCATGGGGTCACCCCCATGAGCACTTTGGGGATGCACTGGTTGTTGCTTCCCATAGACTGGGGCATCTTTTCCCCTGCCCATCAGTGAACCAAGACATGCCGCCACAAGCATAGCAAGACATGGAGCTACAGGCCGTGGTAAGCGTGAGGAAGAAAGAAGCCTGAGCTGTATGTCCCCATTTATTGTGTCCTTACATCTTTGCCAAGTATCCCAAAGGCCACCCCTTTTTATTCAGGCTGTGACCACGGCAGAATCAGACCAATGGTCTGCAACAAAAATGTGCCAGGAAAGGTATCTGCTGTCCCCAGTGTGCCACAGGCATCACCTGGCATCACCACTCTTTAGTACTCCCTCAAGGCATAAGTGTTTTTGTGCTGCTTCTCAAAAAGCTTGCTCACTCTCAGAACAGAGATCTCCCCCAAAAGGAACAAGAAGACAAACAAAATCTGTGAGAAACAAAACAGGGTAACAATGATCTTTTGTATTCAAGAGAGCGCACAAACATGCTTACTTAAAAAACCTAAATTGTTCTCCTAAAATGTAAAGTGTACAAATAATAACAGTAAATTGCTGTGTATCTCACCAGCACCACATTACTGTTTGCTATTAAGTTTGCTATGGATAGCACTTGTTACTTAACAGCATAGTAAATAATTAGATAACATCCCCATAAAGAGACTGGATCTGATTCGCCTCCCACTTACATTGCTTTTATGCTAGTACATGCCCATTGACTTAATGGGGTTAATCTTGATTTACAACACTGTAAATGGAAGGTGAATTAAAGACCACAGAAGGCAAGTTGGAGAGGATGTGATTTGCAGTGGGCTGGATCCCGACTACAGTAACACACCCCTAGACGGGGACTAGCTCCACCAAACTAAGGAGTTGCACAGTTGCCAGAGCAGAGGAAATGGAAATTCAGGCCCCGCTGCCCTTTGTTTCCAGTGAATGCGCACATCTTGCACAGCACCACGTGCCAGTAGGTTGCCTTCCCTTTCCCTCACCCCACCCTCTCTCCATGTGACTCAGGGGCATAAGAAGCATTTCTCTTGCATAGCCTGAACCCATGGGGGTCTTCATGATGTGCACACTGGAGATATTTTGCTCTGCCCTTTGCCTAAAGGCAACACACACAAAGTCTTAGGGGCACATCTATTGCATGCACAGAAGCCTGTGAGACAGAAATGAGCTGACGACTTTTGAGGTAGGCATTCAGAAACCAGCTGACTTAAAGGCTGGTGCAAACTCTGGTGCATCCATCTTTATGTGTCATGCAAAGTCAAATGTAAATCATCCTTGCCTATCAAACTGGAGCTTGTTCTGGTCCATGACTCAGGTTCCTCCACCAAGACTTGACCACAGGCCACCAGCTTAGGCACCTTGCAAATGTCGCTGGCCAGGCAGAGGTACAACTCATACAAAGGGCTCGGGGCCAGTGGATGGGAGGTCATGGGGGAAAAATTTTAGTGGACAGAAGAGAGAATAGGTTCTTGCAGGATCACGCAGTGGATGAGAGAGGGCTCCTCAGGGGCATTTGGGTGAGTAAGCAATGCCAGTCTCCCCAGGCCATCCTGATTTCCCACTTGCAGTTTGGAAGCCCGTTGATGAAGATCTGCAGTGGTGTGCGCATTTGCATCTGTCTCTCTCTTTCAACATGTGAGAACCAGCTCCTCAGATGCTATCGGGCAACAGCAGCTGAGCTCGGCAGAAGCACAGCAGCTCCCACCAGCAGCAGAGCTGGTCCTCCAGGACATCTCTCTTGGAGGAATAGCACGGCCTGGATGTTTGGAGACCAAGATGTTGGTAAATATACCCTTGTTTACATTTCCTGTTACATAAGGGGAATGTTTCCTCTCCTGGCTCCTCGTCACCCCATGCAGCATGGGATGCTCGCAGCAGGAGAGAGCGTGTGGGAGAGGAAGCAGGATGTGCTCCCATACTGCGCTCCCAGCGCTCCCACCACACCCGCACCCCGTGCCGGGGCACTGACGGAAACCGCTTCTCTCTGTGGTCTAACCTGGCTCGCAGTCAGGGCGGCAATTACACTGCTGTAATGGCTACTCCCAAAATGTATCGGTCAATCGGAATTGCATGTTAAGTGGGTGCCTAAAGCCATGGCAGGTTTGATGATTACTCTGTGCCAGGACCGCAGCTGTAGGCTGGTGAACACAAGGAGCACCCAGACGGACCCAGGGAGTGGATCTAGACCTTGCTTTCACTCTGGTTGCAGAGATGGAGAGCAGCGGGTGCTTCAGGGCAGCTGCTTCCCTGATAAAACTCCTCCTGTCTTGCAGCAGAAATGAATTTGCCCCTCTGGGCCAGCTGCTCCCCAACATGGGAAGTTCAGGAACCTCCCTGAGGTGCAAACAGACATTTCCAGCAGCAACAAAATATACATAAACATTATAAACATTTTAAAAGATCACTTTAAACTTCCACCTCTCCCCCTCAGCTGCTTGCTACCGCCCGATTTCTAAATGAGCGGGATTTCTCCTGTGTTCAGCTTCATACATATATACACACGCATAAGCACGCCCACCTCGTACACAAAGTATTCCCCATCTTCAAGTCACAGTCTCAGCAGAGTACAGAATTAGATCCTGTCTCCACTTCATAAGCTCACCCTCTCTGTTAGTTTATATAAAGCCACTTCAACCCTGAAGGAGCTGGCATCTCGCATCCCTGCCTTCTGAATGTACAGAGCAGAGGAGTAAAGAACAAAATAGTGGGGATGAGGGGGAATGTTCTGTTTCTGCTTGGTAACATGAAATGTCCCAGAGTTAAATACCAACAAAATATTCAGTGTTAATGTTTAATATTGCCAGGAACTTGTCACCTACACTTATCGTCTTGGAGCTGCCATTCTCTCGCAGACTCCCACGTCTGAGCTCTGGGCCTAACATGCTTTCCCATTATATACTAGAAGAAAAAAAAAGAAAAGCCCACAAGCAGGGAGAGATGGTGACTCTGTCTGGGTTACAAAGCTAGGTAGGGCTTTTTTCCCCTTTCTGTTTGCACAAATGAAATGACTCATACAGCAGAACTCCTAAACTGCTGCTTTTCAGGGGTTTTTTTGAAGCACCCCCTCTCTAACCTCTGTGGGAGATTTGCTTTGCTGCACTGGATAACCAGCCTCATCACCCCTCTCCTCCCCCCTCTCCCCAGCCAGAGCCTAGTGTGGCAGTTCTGCAAACTGACTCATGAGCACAGGATTTGGGGGATCCAGGGACAGAACGGTACCTAAAATAATGCAAATTAAGATTTTGCCTGCCACACTTTAAAATCGACTCGAGGCTGATTTGCAGTTGTGAGGGTCCTCTTGAAAAATGCACGGACGCCATTTCACAGAACTCACTTGCAGACCAGGGAGTATTTCTCAGTGCAGCTTGATGGCATCCCGAATGTCTCGTTTTACTGCTGGAAGCTCAGGCACCAAAAAAATAAGAAGTCAAATCTCCTTGCAATCAGTAGAAACACCATGCTTCACACTGCAAACAGAATTGGGCCATCCTGCCTGTGTCTCTGGTTTCCATAAAATGCCTTATTATCCTTCTAGGCTGAGTGGTTAATAAAAATTCAAACTCTTCTAGCTTATTCCAGTTAGGAGGAGAAATGGGCGATGAATTCAGGTATCTCTGCTGCAATTCTGTTTATTTGGAAGGCTGTACAGAAGCCTGCTTCTTTAAGCGCAGGAACAACAACAACAAAAAAAAGAGGTCATTTCCCTACCCTTCACTCCAAACCTCCTTCGGTCAACAACCTGACCCAAAAGTGACTCCAGTATTCTACCAAAACCACATAATCATCAGACTCTTTTCAAACTTTCTTCTGCTTCTGTAAGATCTGTTATTCCCTGTACACCTTTGCTTTTTTTTTTCCTACAGCAACAAACATGCTCACCACACCTCTGAAACAACATTCAGCCCAGACGCTGCCGTGCAGAGCAGCTGAATCCCTAAAAATTACCCAGTCTGCCTTTTGTGGGGAGCAGGGGTGTAGACGATGACACATGCTTAATGCCTCTTACAGCCATTTTAAGTGAAAGATGCCTCTAAACTGTCTTTTTCACAAAGGTTTAACCCAGCTGTAGCAACACTCGCCACCTTTTTATAATTCTTGCAGCTAAAACTTTCAGTTAAAAAAAAAAAAAACAAAACAGGTAAATTGAGATTTTTATGGAGTTCAGTGACCAGATTCATTAGGCTTATAACACACGCAGAGATGTGCTGTCATTCCTCTGAGCCTGCAAACAAGCCGTGGCTGCAGGAGGATTGTAAACTACCTCTGTTGTTTCCCTGCCTTTCTGTATCGCTTCTGTTTTGAGGATGATCCAAATGCCACTTTACTACTGATCATTTGGATACAAACCTACATAACATCCAGTGGGGTCAGACCAAATCGCCCAGAAAGCTGTCTCTGGCAGCCGGCGAGAGCAGATGCTTTGGGAAACGTGCAAGAAAAGGGCAAATTCAGATTCATCCTTCCTCTGGCGTAGGCTTCCAGCTTCTGACAAGCCGAGCTGAAGGATGTCTTCATATTGTTGTATTTAACATCTCTCAAGAGTCTTTTCTGATCTCAATCTGTCCGATCACTTTTTGATCGCATTTCGCTTTTGGCCTTCCTGGCATCCTCTAGCAATCAGCTCCACAGCTTAATTACATATGTTTGTTAGAAATCTACTGCCTGGTCAACCAAAAAAAAAAAAACAAAACCCCAACACGGAGCTACTGGACACCAAGTAAAATGCTGAGAAATAGTAAATACCCATTCTTTGTTCATCCTCTCCTTGACATTCATGATTGTATTTATGCTTATCATGTTTAATCAATCTTACTTCCTGAACTTATGCAATAAACTTTTGAACCTGTTTATACCTTTGCCATCTAAATATCCTGTGGCAATGACTTCCCAGTGTTAAGACTCTATTGGTGACTTCTTTTGATTTGTTTTAAATCCACTCCTTGATTAATTCACTGGGTATCCCATTTTCACTGTCAAGAACAGTAAATAATCCTTCTGTTTATACCTTCTCCAGCCATTTGTGGTTTTATAGCACACTGCTGTAGTCCACCTTGGCCCCAGTCATCTCTCTCTAGACTGAAGTGTCCCGGTCTGTTTAATAATAGATTGCTGCTAAACTTAACCATTGCTGCTGGAAGAAGTGGTGAGTGTAAAGGCTGTTTCTGTGGCTGCTCTCAGAGTTTCATTTTCCTGTTTCATTGACCTTAGACATAGTGCCTTTCTGGAGAGTATTTAGGTCATAGGAATGTAAGATATTGGAAAAAATGTGAAAGTTTGTGTAAAGAAAGTATATTCTAAAGCATTTTGAGGAGGGGAGGAAGTGAATTTTATTTGCATCTGTAAGAAACAAGATGTGAGAAATGTATTCTTAATTATGTGCAAAAGTAGCACATATAAGTTCTTGTTAGACACTCATCTGAAATAATCACAAATCTTTATTTTTTATTAATGAACTTGGATCAGAGATGGAGCTGCACTATACATTAAGGGAGCTGAATATTTTTTTCTGTTGACGTATCTTTAAAACAAGGGAAAAGATAGAAAATGGAAAACATCAATATCACTGACTTGCAAGCAAAAAGGAAGGTTAAGATGGAAACATTTGAATTGAAACGTACACACAGACCTAGTGTGCAGTGTAGACACAGAAGTTATTAATGTTTCCAGAGAAAGTGCTTACTAGGTAGATAGACAAAGAGATTATATATCAAATATCACACGGTAACTCAAAATAGTTTATATTCACCTGCATTAAACTGGAAGAAGAATTGCATACTACTATGATTTTGAAATAAATGGAAATGTTCGTGGAATCTTACTTCTGGAAGGGTGATGTGCAGCACCAAGAGCATGTTGAACAGCACTCCAAAATTCTTTTGCTCTTTATTCCTAGAGAAAATATTTCACTGCAATTGCTTTTCACTTTTTGCCAAAATTTTCTGTGTGTATGCGTTAGGTCTTGAGATAAAAAGGAGACAAATCTTGTTCTGAAAATTTCCAGGAGTCATCCAGGCCAATACATCCTAAGGTATGCTAACACATTAGAGAAATTGATGGTATTTACTGCTTTTTCTGAGTCAGTGGTGAAAAACCAACATTAATGTTGTACTTAGGAGTCTGACTTGTTATATCCCTATAATTTGGTTACAACTGATGTACGATCGACACGAGTGCCTTGAATTTCTTGGTTCATAATTGCCAACTTCACAGTTTTCATGAACATCCACGAATTCACATTTTCTTCATGAGCTGCTCACAGTCATGTTATCCTGAGCATTTGATCATCCAATATTTAGTGCCTGTATTCCCATGCAGCACTGGGTGTGGCTTCCTGGCTGTGTGATGCAATCTTTAGACAAAGAAATAGAGACTTCAAGAAATCACCTAAGCTCCCTCAACAGGGGGAGAGACCTCCAGCAGCCACTTTGTCCCACCCTAAACCATGTACCCATGGGAGGTGTCCTAAAGTGCTGCAGGGCTTTGCTTCTCTTGCCCACTGCAGCTAGACCCTGTCTAGCTCAGCCAAAACTACCCCATCATTTCACACATGGGCTGCGAAGTAGATTTCTCATGTAGATAGTCCCCAAGGGTGTGGTTTTAAGCAGATTTATTTAAAACAGTGCCAAGGGCTGTATGTTTCATATTTAGCTTATGCCGGTTAGCTTAGGATCATTGGGACTTGACTTATGGTTAGGATTCTCGTACTTCAGTTCCTCCAGGGCACAGAGGTATGGCTGCTGCTTTCAAAACAGAGCCTGTTAATGGACGATATTTAAGCAGATGTTCTTTGCCTGGCATTTACGATAGTCCAAATTGGTTACCACAACGGGGCTGGCACAAGGTAACTTGGGCTGTGAGTCTGATGGTTGGGTGGGTTGGGCAGTACCTTATACTAAATGAAAATACACCAGTCTTCAATCTGAACAGCAGTGTTTAGCCCCAGATGTGTTAGCACTGATTTGACAGAATTGGTGGGAATAGAAGCACAAGACTGGGCCTTAAAACAGTTATTTAAGCTGTGCAGATATTCTTATTTCAAACTGGGAGGCACTCACTTCATCTTAGCTGTGAGCCCTATGTTTTCTTTCCCCCCTGAGAAACAGCGAATATTGTCTATAGAAAGCAAACATCTTGTTTTTTGAGACCTGTGTGTATTTGATAGCCCACTTTTTGCCAAAAAAATAAAGAAAAGTTTGAGCAACCCTAATTGAAGGCCTGAAGAGAAAGCTAAAAGGGATGAAAAGAGGCCTTACTGAACATTAATGCTTTCCAGGAGGAAAGCTCTGGCATACTTGTGTTGGTAGGCAGTTACGGCCCCTATCTGTCAATGCTAATATGCCATGTGGATAGAAATGTCTCCTGTTACACCTCCAAACACATCAGTGATGTATTTGAAACATACCCATCACCAGAGGACACAAGTATGCGAAGCATTTTGTTTTGCAGCAACAAAAAAGATAAAACATTGCAAAAGGTTGCCAACAAAGCAAGCTCTGTGGTGAACCATAGCCGCTCTGCGGAAGATCTGGAAAAGACGTAGAAAACTTAAAAAGAGAAAGCAAAAGGGGAAAACCCCTGCCAGGAGTTACCAGTAATTTTGAAAGGAAATGCTCTGGAGGGGAACAGCCAGAAGAGGATGAGGAAGGGCTTACCGAGGCCATCGAGTGAGCAGGGAGGATGGTGTGATGAAGGAAGGCTGTGCTGGAGATCCCTGGCTTCGCTTCCTGCCTCTCCTGTGGGTCACAGGGTGTCCTTGGGGAGGCCGCAGGACACGTGCACCTTTCTGCACACCGGGAAATGTGCTGGCATGTTTTGGAGCTGGAATGGGGTAAGTGCGTGCCATAACAGTCCTCCTCCTCCTCCTCTAGGGTATGCTACAGTTGCTCTTGCACACGTGGTTCAAGGATTATTGATTCATTTTTAGGTCGCTTTCCTACACAAATTAGGCTCATGCAGCCGGCCTGAGCACCCGTCTGTTAGTCTCCCCTGGTAACTCTTGAAGCCTGTTGTTTTCAGGCACATTGACAGAGGGGTAAAGTTTCAGAAATATCTCATCCCTAAGGGTTTTGTGAAAATAAAGGACTAAGTAGAGAAGAGAGACCCTCTTCGCTTCTCCACTGAAGGACTGACTACAAGAGCTCGGCTGTTATTAGGCATCAGATACCCACATGGATGAGTCCCTCCCTGGGCTTCATTGCTTCTGCTCTGCAGGAACTCACTCATGTATTAACTGAATTTTCTCGTCCTTCCCTTTATAAAGCTAGCGCTCTACTGTAACAGGGATAATGACATATTTTGCCTGAAATAGGATGCTTATGAGAGCCTAGCTTGAAATAAAGATTATAAAAATGTAATGTCTAGCAATTGTAGAAGAGTAGGAGAGAGAGACAAACAGATATATAGGTAGGCAGATGGATAGATTTCTTAATTGAACTCTCTGCTTGGCTGTATTTCCTTTAGGCAAGTACCATAGGTGACTAACAATAAAGGATCGCAAGGAAGAACATGTAGGTTTTTTTAAGAAATTTGACTTATCATAGGCAAGCTTTTAAACTTGCATCAGCCTATACCAAGGATCCATAAATAATTCAAAGCATTCAAATGGTCTAACATTAGCAGAGTAGAATGCTCCCCACTGGTGCTTAAAAGTAGAAAACAAGGTGGCAATATTTCCTCTTTTGAAATACTAGCAATATTTCATTTCCCTGCTCCAGAGCATTTAATATCCTATACAGATCAATACCTACCTCACTATCTATCGATAAATGAATAATTACATTTTTGCCCATCCCCAGACACTCTGAAACCATTTATTCTAGTCATTTAATCACAAAGCTGTTATTGCAGGGGAAAATCAAGCAGACGTGAATACATAAAGCCAAAAATAGAGAGCTAAGCTGAGAACTTCACTACGATAGCAGTCTCTTCCGAAGCAAGCTGCTTCTCACTTTCCCAGGAGATGTAGTAGGTTTCCCTTCACTTTTCAAAACAATAACTGGAATGGTAAAGCTCAGTCAAGCAAAGCAAAACTTCACTCACTTTGCTTTTCACAGTCAACATTTGAATGCAACAGGGAGTCCTTGCTGGTCTGATCAGGAGCTCTCTCTCTCCCCATCAAAGGACCTGGGGTCCCAAAATGTCCTCACGCTGGAGCCTCCATTTGAAAAGGAATCATATAACAACACCCATCTGTCTCTGTAGAAAAATTTGTTCATCTCAAATGAGTACTCTTCTTCTGTGCTTTTTTGAATGGACCTACATCTGGGAAAACTGAAAATATCCAACTTCACCCCATGGAAGTCTTAGTTTACCCACAGCAACAGCATCCTCCTTCCCAGTTTGTTCACTGTCCTTTTGATGCCATGTGCCTGCTGTTAAGAGACTAGATGCATGAGAGAGTCTGTGTGTGTGTATATACACACAGACAACACGTAAGATTCAGAGGAAGAGTCTAGACTGATGTGAGAGTGGTAGTTCCTCATTCACTGACATTAACAGAGTCTTCCCCCTGCACCTCAGTGAGAGCCTCGGGGATGAGTGAATTAGGCTATGTCTAAGTCAAAATTCTTAACAAATATTAATTATATAAACCTCCCTCCCATCTCAATTAGATATATGCTTTTTGTCTGTAAGAAGGATGGAAACTCAGATGACTTGCCAGAGTTTGGAAAGCAGAATGGTGATATGTTCTCCCAGCTCCCCATCCTATGCAAACCTGTTCTTCCTTCCAGACAGGCTGGGTATGTTTACCATGTCTCTACCTTTGTTTCTGCTCACCTTCCATCCCCACAGGGAGCCCTCAAGCACGTATTTATTTGCACTTTGAACCTGTGCTTGCTTGCACGGCTATGCTTTAGCTCAAGCTGGGACCTGATTGCTTTAGGGGAGACAGAGACAAGATTGCCTGAGTGCCAGTAAAGCTTCAGTGCCTTCGTCTGCAATTCCTCCCTTTTACCCCAGCACTCCAAGTTCTCCTGCAGTTGATACCAATGAGTGGGAAAGAATCCTACAGCGGTTCAGAGCAAAGCGTGTGTGGCACAAACGCCCATGGGCGAGTGCAAAATAGTGTGATCAGACTAATGTGGACTGAACTTCACATTTAACAGCAGAAATAGCAAAGCCTTTATGCATATTCTAATGTAGACCATGAAGGTTTCTGAATGTATAGATGGTTTATTATGTCAGATTTGGCTTTGGGAGGTGTCTTGAATCCTATAAATGATATGTTACAAAAAATGCTGACATATGTATGTACGTACGCGTGCAAATACATATGTCTGGGTCTTTGTGGAAAAATAATAACCAAGGATGGCTGGATGAATAGCTAACCAACTAGCTAGCTATACTCATCCTTAAACTGAAAAAAGAAAACCCCAAACCTTTAAGCTACATGCATCTTTTAACACTGACTTCACTTGTAAACCCCCAAGTATACCGAGAGGACTTCAGCCATCTCAAGTTCCATCAAGTTTCCTTTTCACTGAGTGCGTGGCCCTGGATCCTGCTGTGCAGGTCTCAACAGCCTCAGCAGAACAGGGAGACATGGTGGGTCGATCGGGTAGCTTGGTCCTTCGTTATTCGGCTTTAATCCGAGTAGCAACAGCAAAGCTTTGGTGTGTATGGTTTGAACAGTAACCAGGCAAAGAGGAATATGATAATGCAAGAGCCAGAAAAGGACCTGGCAAAGTCATTTTCTAGTCTCTGTGGTATCCAAATTAACACATGTTTTTCAAGGGTGAATCCAAACACATCCTATTTCTGTTGTTCAGTGGCCTGCCTGTGGCAGAGGTGGGCCAGGCAGCCCTTGTCCCCCACGGCTCGCAGGCAGGCATGCAGCAGCCCTTGCGTCCCGACACAGACCATTCAGACCTGCTCTCACTTTGAAATTAGCCCTGCTTTGAGTAGGGGACTGGACAAGAAGGTCCTTTCTGACCTAAATTATTCTCCAGTGCTAAGTTCAAAACCTGTTTTAAGTGGACATTTGGGAGACACCTCTCAGTGCCAGCACGGAGATTGCCCCGCTCATTTTGAATTGCAGTGGGCTATCTGTGACTCTACAACAGCAGAGGAATAACATCCAGTTTGCAAAGAATGACCACTCCTGATGCCAGAAGATTCCCAGGTAGCTCAAGCCAGCTCTTTTCCCTCCCATCAGCAGCTGCATGGATGGAAACAGTAGAAAAAATTGCAGGCACAAGTGCAGTTTCACTACTCCTGTTCCTTGGGAGGATGTAGCAGCTCCCACCTGTGCTGCATCCAGGCTATGAGACCAGGAGAGCTACCACAGCTTGGCGAGGCCATGGTGCTGCTCCAGCCATAGAGGACAGTTTGGCAGGGGAGGCACACCCGGACCATTGTCAGGAGCAGGGAGCTGACCCCAGTCCAAATCCACTGTTGAGACAGCAGGTCAAGACTGACTCCGTTTACTCAGAAATCACCACACTGCACAGACCTGTCTGCTCGCGGGATTTGTGCTAGCTTGATGAAGGAGTTGGCTCCTATCCTCAGCTGAACCCTCATGGTTCAAAGTTGTGCTGGCTTCTTTTCTGTGTCCTTTGGGGTGAAAAATGTCTTGCAGCTGCTGCTTATAATTATTTCCCCATTTTTCAATGTTCTCCAAATGAATGTCACCCAAAGCAGTGCTCTGAGAGACTGCAATCATGATTGCCAATAGCCAACATCCAGACTAAAAATAAAAAGCCACAGCATGGGACTGAGAGACAAGCAATACATCCTCTGGCAAAAATCACCAATAGCTGGAAAGAAAAGGCCTCACCCCTCCAGTCATGTCTTCTCCATGCTGAAAGAAGCTTCCATCTAACAACATCCTCTTCTGATGTCATCAAGATATCAAGACGGCTTGTAGAAAGCCCAAGGTGAGCTGAGCTTTCCTTTTCATAAATGCCCGTATTTAATATTCATGAAATCTTGGCTGGTCAGTAAATACGCTGGAGGGAAATTGAAGGCTTGTCAGTGGAGCATTTATTTTCTCCTTGGATGAATTTGGGGAGCTGTTACCAAATACCTATTTTTGGCCCAAGAGGTAGCAGGTCATCTTTTTTTTTTTCTTCTTCTCTGGTTTCAGCAGCCACCTTTTGTGGAGATGGATTAGGCTGAAAGGATCCCACCTGCAGAAGGGAAGGAAACCTAAGGAAAACATTTTCTGGGAGACAGCCACAGTCCCTGCCTTGCTTCCTCCCAGCTGTCACAGCCCAGGAGGGAGGGAGAGCTGCTGAGGGCAATGTTTCCAGGAGTATTGGGATGTGGATGAGGAAAAGGGGCAAGGAGCAGAGCCATGGGTCTGCCCTTTCCCTGTGCTGGTGTTCAGTGCAGAGGGTAGTGGGTACACAGCACAACCATGCTGCAGGGATGGGACCCACCGGGCTGCACACCTGTCCTGGTTTTGGCTGGGATAGAGTTAATTTTCTTCCTAGTAGCTGGCATAGTGCTGTGTTTTGGATTTAGTAGGAGAAGAATGTTGATAACACACTGATGGTTTAGTTGCTAAGTACTGCTTGTGCTAGTCAAGGACTTTTCAGCTTCCCAGGCTCTGCCAGGTACACAAGAAACTGGGAGGGGGCACAGCCAGAACAGTTGACCCAAACTGACCAAAGGGCTATTCCATACCATATGACGTCATGCTCAGTATATAAGCTGGGGGGGGTTGGCCGGGGGGAGCGATCGCTGCTCGGGAACTGGCTGGGTATCAGTCGGCGGGTGGTGAGAAATTGCATTGTGCATCACTTGCTTTGTATATTATTATTATTATCATTATTGTATTGTTATTATTATCATTACCATTTTACTTTATTTCAATTATTAAACTGTTCTTATCTCAACCCAGGAGTGTTTCTCACTCTTACGCCTCTGATTCTCTCCCCCATCCCAGCGGGGTAGGGGGAGTGAGCGAGTGGCTGCGTGGTGCTTAGTTGCTGGCTGGGGCTAAACCACAACACCACCTCAGTACCAGGTAATATCAGCTCTTTGGACCAAGCCTTCAGGTTGCCCTGCCTTGTACCACGTGTGGCACACAGCCAGCCTGGCAGGAAGAAAATACCGATGAGCTTGCAAGGCTTCTCAATTAGCTTTCCACTACAGCTCAGGAATTGAGACCTCAGGGTTTTGCCTAGTATATCAATTTTTGCATATTATACCTGAGGTGGGCTGAAATATTTATTTCCCTTCTTTTTGATTAGTATTTAACACGCAAGGAGAATCTGTTCATTTGTCAGACTGACCTTGCTCAGAATGGGGTCTAGAGACCAATCCTTTACGTGCTGACAGTAGCACATATACTTAGGCTAAGTAGAAGTATTTTGTGGTAGCTGATCTACCAGTTCACTGCAGTGTTAGGGTTGATCCTAGTCCTGCAACAAAAGCCTTCCTGAATTTTGCACACAGTAACCTTGCAAGATGAAAGCACTCTAACAAATAACATGACACTCTACCCTTGTGAAAATGAATAAAAGGCCACATCTTTTAACAGCAGTGGTGAGATGTTTTATTTGCACTCATTTACCCCATGCCTGGAAGACACGAATTCTCAATCACTATTGCTACACAGTCTTAAATGTGAAATAAAGTGCTTCATGTGAATGATCATAATTGTTCCAAACCAGACTCTAAACACCCAGTTGAGAAAGGACAGTACCACCTTTGAAATGAAAATGTGGCTCAAGAGGGAAGGAGAGAGATTCTAGCTCTTGTTTTCCATTTTCGCAAGACTCCCTAGCTCTCCCTCCCCGTCTGCGCAGTCTTGGGCAGATCGTTTCCCTGGTGTCTTGCTCCTTGAGGGAACCACAAATCCTGGTGCATTCTCATTTAACTGAAAGGATCCTCAGTCAAAACCACAGCATTCAGGCTGATTCAATAACTTGTTTGGCCCACTGTTTTTTAAGAGGTTGCAGAGCTATAAATATGTTGTTTCAGGGGAGGTCTTAACTGCCAAGAACAAGCAGCTGATGTTATATTATTGGATTCAGGACTAGAAAGAATGGAGTCTAGACATTCCCTTATTAAAAAATAAGAATTTTTACTTAGTATTTCCTCTCTGTGCTGTGAAGTGATAAATATCATCAATAAAGGTCTAATATCTCAAGTCAAGACTCAGTCCCACCTTCTGCCTTCTGCTCCCTCAGAGGTTTTATATGGGTCCATGCATTTGATGACATTCTTCCTGGAAAAAAAGCTTCAGATAATATTTACCAAGTTTATAAATGTTTTACAAGTTGTCATAAGACATGGGGATTTCAGGCACAAGCAAAAGAAGAAAGAAAGTGTCATAGAAGTGTGTTAGGGAAGGAGGAGAAGAAATTTTCTTCTTTAGCTGATCTAGCAAAAACACCTCTTCTCCTTGGTCATTGATGCACAGTACCTATGAAGAGCTTCCCTGCATATACATCTGGCTGCATCTATTGCGAGAAGCACTGGGATTACAAGCTTGCAGGCTAGTGGGGCCTGCGTGAGTCACAGGAATCAGCAGATTCACCTTTTGGTTAAAAAAAAATCACAGTGATTTTCCTGAAGATGTGGGGACTCCCGTTGATTTTTCTGGTCAGATCAACACCATTGCAAGATGGTAGAGGGGAACTGCCGAGTCCTTCCCCACCTGCTCCCGCTGGAGGCAGCATCTGCAACACACTTCCCTCCTGAGCACAGCACACACAGGATTTGAGAAGATCCTATTCCCAAAGAAATCCTGGGGGAAAGAAATTAAAATCAATGCAAAGCAAACCCAAAAATATCCAAGATACATATCTGACAGGTACTGCAGGCCCAGACCCAACAGAGCATTTAGACTCCTATCTCCTGTTAGTGCTCATGGGTTGATACAAGTAGAAAGAAATAGGAGTCTTTCTGAGCCAAAAACACATGGAACAAACAGAAGCAGTAAAAGGCCCCTTAATATCTCTAGGCCTGCTTATTTGATGACACTGGAGCCACACACATTGTTATTGAAGCCCCCATAAACACAGCATTGGTGCCCATCACCCTGCTAAGCACCTGCCCCAACCCTCAGGAAATGGTGGCATTGCACTCCAGTAGCCAACACAGCAGAATTAAACAGACCCTTTCACCTTGAGCACAGCTTTTGGTGGGCTTAAGAAATCCACCCCTGCTGAAATTTCAAACAAAAACCCTTGGATGGGCCATCACTTGAGGTAGGGAAGCATCTCACACAGCTAATGGGAGCCCTGGCAGATGGTTCAGCTGTGTGGTAAACTCCTCACCTCTAAGAAGCGAGAACTCCAATAACATACTTCTGAGTTAAAATGGGACAGCTGTATTTCAGACAAGCTTGCTGCTTACCCTGGGCTTTTCTTGTGCTATTCTGATGGAAATCAGAGGATAGCACATCCTAAAGAATCAGACTTGGGTGCATTGTTTTCATGACCAAGAGTATGTTGCTCCACAAAAATAGCTTACTACCTTGTAAATATTCCAAAAGTAAGGGTCTGTTCAAGATATGTGTGCTGCTAATACTTTAGGCAGGTTGACTGTGTCCTAATTCACGCTTGCTAGACTACATGATTATCAAATCTTAAAGCAACCAGTGTTTCTAGACATATTTTATCCTAGAACATGGTTATCAGCTCATATCTATGCCTTATTTACACTGGAATTTAACGTCATGTATGCAAACATATGCTAAATCCCTCAGCTAAAAACCAAGCGTCAGCATACAATTAAAACACCTTCATCTCATCCAGAATATTCTGCAGCACTTTAGCTGTATAACGATGCCATGGCAGTCTCTGACCTAAGTGAGATGAGTGCTGAAGCAGCACAGGTGAGGCGTGTTTCACACAACAGTGGCAGGTTTCCCCAGGGAGCACTACAGCACATTTCCCAGGTTTTTTCCCCCATAAAGGTACAATGGAGGGGACAGGCTGTGCTAGTGTCCATTTTTGGCATGCCAGGCAAAGTGCGGAGGCTCTCGTGGCAAGAGGAGGAGCTGCCAGAGTAGCAGGAAATTCCACTTTCCCGAGTGTTTCCTAATTAGCACCGTTTCTGGAGGCAGAGTACCTAATACCAGGGTGCAGGTCTAACCTGGTTACTGAAGGAAGGCATTGTCTACCCCTGGATGCCCACTGTTTTCCCTACTCTGGAATATACTTATTACATTCTCACATAGCCAGGCTCTGTACCTCTTCTCACTCAGAAACAAGCCAGCCAGGACTCAGAGAAGCACCCCTGCCCAGCCGGTGATGTTAGATGGGGCACCCGTGCACAAGTATCAGTTTCATATAAAAATACAAATACAGGTGCCGAAGGGGAGCATGGCACTCTGCCTATGAAATATGCCCTTGTGAGTGCTCCAAAAGCCAGGGCCCACTCATGATGTATCTACAGCCAGCAAGTCATCCAAGCTGAATATATCTTAAAGCTTGTCAGACAGCGTGATTATCATGTCTCAGAGATCATGTCCACCTCCCTAAGCCAGGGGTTTCAGCCCAGTAAACGTGTGTGGTTCCTGGACTTTTTGGGCACTATTTACTTTCTCACAGCTTACCCTCTTTCTCACCCAAATGCTATAAAACCTGGACCCGCAGGTGGGGCAGCAGCAAGTGCTTCCCATCACCCCCATACCCACCCAGGCGACAGCTTGCAAACACCCTTGTCTTCATCGGGGGGCTGCTCACCCCTTGCAGCTCTGGGTTGCTCCACAACCTAGCCCTGGTCACGCCTGTCAGCGCTGCGCTAAGCAAAGCAAAGCAAACCCGCCCTGCTTCACAGTCCTCGTCCTGGCGATCAAGATTTCATCAGACCCATCCAATCCCACCAATAGCATTGCCTGGAAAGGCGTTTTCAGCAGCACCCGCATATAAGGAAAAGCGCCGCGTGAGCCCTTCTGCCTGGCAGGGAAAGGCTCGGGAGGCTGAAAACGTAACCAGAGGAGGCTGTGTACATCTTATCTGGGATGCCAGAATGTCGCCTTTATAAGCAGAGCCCTGTATTATCAGAAAAGAGGCTATTTTCGGCTTCTTAGCTCATGCTCTGGAGCAGTGGGTGACCAGTGCTGCAGGAGCTCATTTAGGAGTCAGGAGATAGAGAGCCACAGCAAAGCAGCTGGGGATTTCTGGGAACGCGGGGTCACCCTGCATCCGCACCAGCCTCTCTGCACACTTCCAGCAGCGGAGCAGAACAGGCTTGGTGCAATAAGGCCAGTGCCATTAAATTATGACATTTAAAATATTTTTTGCCTAACCTCCTAAGCTACTGACTTATCTTTTCTTATCCCCTGCACCAGAGAAGAAAGGGAATGCAGTGGGGACAAATAGACATAGATGATATTATTTTAATACCAGGATTATTTTAATACATGTAATAGAATTGAATTCTGCTCAAAAAGTTAAATAATTTACCATGTTCCTATGCACACTGCACTAAAAAAACATGGTTAAAGCAATAATTTATTCTTGGACAACAGGAAACAGCTGATAAAAGAAAACCTCTTTTGTTTTGGATTTACAGACCATTTCCCATGTGTTATGTTTGCTTTGGCTGTCTCTCTGGCATCCGCTAGTGGAGATGAGAAGGAGGGGAAGGCAAGGGTGTTGCTCAAAACACAGGACCCACAAATGCTGTTACTCCTGTTACTCTCTGCACAAAGGTACCAAGGATCCTCCTGAACCCTCTTCCTCCTCCCCAGAGCTTTTTTAAGGTAACTGTGTGAGGCTACTGTCCTAGCAGCACTCCAGAAACTCTCTGGAAACACATCACAAACTTCCCGGGAATAGACAGGCTAGGAAGTCCATAGTCTGGAGATGGAGGAAGAAACCAAAAAGGAATAGCCTAAATAAACCAGTGTGCAATTGCTCGCATGTGTTACTCTGCAATCCTTTCGTGCTTGGCTGGTGGTTTTATTTCCTAAAGGAAGTGATCCTCAATGACTGTCACACTTGTGCCACTGGCCATCTAACCTCCCTTTCCCTACCTGAAGAGTGAGCCTCCATGTGTTTTGGCTTGTGCACATCCGTACTTTGCTGCATGGTCAGGCGAGGCCTTGCAGTTATCCCTTCACAGCACCTTGGGTAAGAAACCTCGTGATGTGCTGAAGTTGTACCTGTGCTCCCTGCTCCCAGCATTGGGCAAACAAGGCAGCCCAGTGTCTGAGGAGCCTGGAGACAATCACCTCAGACAGGGCTCATGAAGGAAGGGAAAAAGGATTTCTTGTCTTTTCTTAATTATGAACAAAGAGGCTTTGAGATTGCTTTCTCTTTCGTTCTTACCTGAGGAACAGCAGGATTTCTAAGTCTTGCGTTGGTGTTTTTGTTCTTTCTTTTCCCCTGGAGAACCCTCCAGAGGTCTCAGAGATGGGAAAAAGCAGGATACTGAACCTACCCAACAGTCCTTACAGCCTGAAGAAGGGCTCATGAACGCTAAGTTTGTCTGTGCTTCCTGGCTCTCAAGCAGGTCTTGCAAAAGATATGACCTTTACATGCAGGCAGGAACCACCAAAAGGTTCTGTTAAAACACTTTTATTTTCCAAGCTTCAGGGATTTTGAATATTGTGATGCGGTGATAAAGTAACTGCACCATGTATTTAAAATTGTCTGAGTTTTCCACTGTAGACCTTAAACACAGTGCTAAATAGGGCAAACAAAAATAGCTGTTACTTTGACAAGTGCTTATTTAAAGCCTGTTTTGTCAGCATTGCTGCCCTGGTTATGACAGGGAAGTTGTCTAGAAATTGCATAATTACCAATATTAAACGCAAAAGCAAACAGCACCACACAATTCAATAATGGAGCGGGTCACGTTTGCCATGGCTGTTGCAGCCTCTATTAAGGCTGCAGCAACTCCGTCTCAAACCATGGCCTCAGGAAAACGCCACACTGCTGCTCCTCATTTGTTCTCAGCCAAGGAGGTTGCTCTGCTCTCGGCATTCAGATTGCTGCACCAGGGGAGGCAATAAGGACACTATTTTCTCGCTCGCCTGCATGCTGCTGAGAGAAGGCAGTGTTACTGCCTTTGTTGCTTGTTCTTCAAGTGTCCAGCACTCATCATCGGACTCTTAATGGACTTCAATATAATAGGAGTGGGGACTGGAGATCAAGGGGAGAAACAGTCCAAAAACACTAGGACATCCTTTTTGTACATCATAAATTTTGCAACAAGTTCAGCACCTGAGTTTCTGTGGAATAAAAGAAAATATTCAGTGCTTTTTGCCTCCTTCCCCTTCCTCTTGCCTTCCCTTTCCTCATAGTGGAAAGGAGGTGAGAAAAGATGACCAGCTCAGAGATGGTTCTTTAATGGTTTGATTTCACAGACTTTGTGTTCCTTCTGTCACTCATCTTTCTCCCAATCTCCAGGGGCATTTTCAGATGGTTTGTCCTCCTACTTTCCAACAGCTCAGCAGGTCACTCTGAGGGCCTATCCATGTGATCTGTTTTCCAGTCCAACCATAGAAGGAAGCATTGCAGCAAGCTCCACACTACCTTTCTCCCCACCTCCTTCCCTTCCAAGGTTTACTGCATGCACTAGAGTGGGTTTCTACCCACGAACACTTGTTATACATGTCCCTCTTATCTGAATGCAAGCTCAATATCGATCTGCTCTGCACTTTAGTCTAGCTCATTTACTTTCGGTAAAAAACATAGGAAAACTGAGCAGGGAGCTCTGGTCTGCTAGTGAAGATCCCCTCCTGCAGTGCTGCTTACCCAGTGTCTCGCCTGGAAAAAGCAGCAGCAGCGTCAGGAGCCTCTGGGTGCTGAGGCAGGCACGCTGGAAGTGACAGGTTTGCATTAAGCATCCATCAGTGAAAAACCTGCTTTAAGTGACTTGGTCAGCATCATATACGGATGCAGTGGCAGGAGCATGTATGCCATCAGTAGTCGAATTCCTAAGGCACCATGTAATCTCCTCCCTTCTTGCGACCTGCTGCCTCATGGGCTGCACGTCTTCCAGATACAGGAGCACTTGGGGTGAGGACCCTACAGCCAAGAGCTTTCTTCATAATACAGTCTTCATTAATTTTAACAGCAGAATCATCCTGTGCACTACATGAGGATGGGGACTTAGGGAAAAAATTAGCATCGTCATTTAATTAAAGATGGATCATAATAATAAAATCTGCACAAAGGGACTGGTGTGGGATTACGAAGAGGACCTTAATTGTGGAATTCTTCCTATTTGACTTTGAGTCTGATTTTTCCATCTTAACACAATCTTTTTAACTGCTTTGGCATGTAATTTCCTATTGTGAAAAAAAAATTAAGAAAGACTGAAGTGTCATCATTCAGCTTCACAGTGACACCTGTATGTGTCATGAGCAAAGCTGGAATCTCTTCTATCTGGGACTCTTCTCACTTAACCTAAAAGATTAACTGACAGCAAGTGCTATCAGTTGCAAGGTTGCACTCTAGCTTGCTCACTGCAGGCCAAGTATGAGGGGACTTTGGCTAAAACGCTCTCCTCTGTGGCGAGTATGTGCAAACTGCAACTATTCAGGCACCTAGAAATTAGGTAAATTTTCTTTGACAGTACAGTGACATCAGACTTTTGGTCCCTGCTTCAAATGAGGGGTACTGCCAATGCTTTCTAAAGATGAAGTTGCCAGCCTTTTCTTTTTCCATGGGTGAAAACCCTTTTTATTCATTATGTTTGGGAGAGCTGAAATGTTTCAGCTAAAACTACCTAAAAAAAAAAAAACCCAAAACCAAACAAAAACCCAAACCATGCTTCAGAAGACATCTGAAGGCAATTTCATGCTGAACAGCCAAAGCTTTACAAAAGTTACACAAAGGTGAAAGCAGGACCTTCTCATCTGAAACACTGGATGCCTTTAATAATCAACAGTGCTCCCAGTTGCTCAGGTTTCCCTTGGCAGGCAGAGGATAACCATCCTCACTTCTTTCAGCAAAGCCTTTTAGACCTACTGGTGAAGATGAAGAAACTGTCATCATCACCAATCCCATCTACAGTGATTATTATTATCTGGAAGAAAAGCAGGGCTTTGTTCACACACAGGATTTCCTAACAATGAACCTATATACGACATCCCATACGTAAGAGCAGAGTTTCCCTTTTCGGCTGGGCCGACAACCGTGTTGCAGTCAAGGCTCTGCCCCATGGGCAGCACTTGCCAGGCAGCTGAAGGTGTTGGAAAATGTGCTCTGACGCTCACGTGCCAGGCAGGTACGCAGGCCTCAGCCCATCCTGCTGCCACGTGCTTGGAGCACCCATTCATGCTGCTGTGAACAACCACACTGGGTGCAGACAATAGCGAATCGTGCTCTTCTGCCTCTGCCAGTGTCCTAAATAGGTACCACTGACGACTTAAAACACTGCCACTCGCATTTCTCTTGTAAAGAAATGTAAAAGCGGGTGCAAATAATAAAGTGGCACAAAGCACCTTGAGAACAAACAATCATTTGCGTGTAGATCATTAATAAACATGACTAACTCTGTTTCTAACCAAGATGATTCAAATATTTTTATTTTTATGGCTACACAGATCCCTTACTTCCCTCACAGTACTTTTAAATTCAGGAAAACAGAGGAAAACTATACAAGTTCAAACTTACTGACATTATTTTCAGTTTATTTCCATGAAGTTGAATGCTGAATATTATGAAACAGCTCAGGAATGCTGGACATAAAGGGAGATTTCCTTTTTTTCCCCTTCAGCAGAAATATCTTTTGGCAATAAATCCCCACCGGAAATGTGCTTTCCCTGATTCCCCGGCTTAATTAGCTCAAACAATGTAAGATATGTAACACTGACCACCATGGGAAACCTGATAACAAAGAACAGTGATACAATGCAAGCCTTTCAAACAGATGCAGCCAGTACCCTGCTAAGACAAAAGTGGATCCAGTGCGATGTCAAGCCTTTTCTTCCTTCGCTGCTGCAGGAGACACTAGCACTACGGTGAGACAAGTTAAACTCTGCCATGTTTTTCTCCAGTAATGATCTAAAATTGCCAATTCCTCTGTAGTATGCAGGTCACACATTAGTATTTTTGTCAAGGAAGAGACAGCAACTAATGCTGCAGCTCCTCGGCACTCAGGATGCATTCACTGCTGTTCACCATAGGGAAAATTATGAGAAAAACTGACCCCAAAACTGGCTGCTCATGTGAAAACGAGCAGCGGTCCTAGTTGGCAAGACTGCATGCCCTCACATGCTCCTTTCTGAGTCAGCTGAGGCTGCAGTTTCCTCAGGATTTCTTTCCTGGGCTATATCCTGAGCAGCCCTGCCCCCCCTGCCCTTGCTGAGCACTCCATCCCACCCCATGTCATCCTTCAGCAATGGTTTGTGCAGATGGATGGTAAGCAAGAAGGATGTGCTCACTTGGGTTGCAAATATCCTTTTTCTTCTTGCCTTTCCATGCTGCATTACTGCTCGCAGGGCAAGTTGTCCAGTGCCTGCCCCTGCTCGGAGCTGGCGTACTGCGGTAGCCACAAAGCTGAAGGAAGGGTGAAAGACTGGGAGCATAAGCAGTGGGTGAGCAAGGACAATGGTGCTGCAAGAGACAGTAACATCACTGGTGGTGGTAGCAGCGAGGAATACAGCCTCTCCTGCAGACAAGCAGAATTGGGACCCTACTTAGGTCAGAACAAATTTAATGTGCAGTTGGGGTCTGGATTGGTGCCCACAGTGTGGATAGTCCCAGCGTTCATTAAAGCTGCTCTCCCCCAATATTGTTAAAGATGCCAGAGGAGAAAAGATGCAATAAGCTTTTGTCTATTTTTCCATTTATAGTTTATAATTTTTAAGTTTAGACATATTTATAGATTTCCTTTTTCTTTTACTTGCATTAGAAGCTTGATTCTTATCACTTCTGTTCCCCAAAATACTCTGTGGACACCAGAGAACTGGCAGGATCATAATGTCACAGGGAAACAGGTAGGGAAGTGCAAGTAAACATAGTCAGGAACAGGGATTTCTTAGTCAGAGCGTTTATAGTTTGCTGCTTCTTTTGGTTTTTTCATTACCTGTGTAACTCAAATGCCTTGCAGGAGAATGGCGAAATTACTTTGGCCAGGTCCATCTGGCAGAGCTCTGTTGACTCAGCGATGTCCATTGGGGACATGAAACCGGTCGGAGAGCCAACCTCCATCCGTGCCTGGTGCACTGGGGCCAGGCACACCGGCAGGGCTGTGCTTTACTGGCTCAACTTGTTTCACTCGCGCACAGGTCCGGAAGCACACTGCCGCTGAAAGCATACCAGTGCTACCAGCACAGCCCTTCCCATGTACACCTGGCCCTTCAGAAAAGGTGAGAAAGCTCTAAATCCAAAAGAATTCCTCCAGTAGGGCTTCTAGACAAAACAAAGAAACAGCAAATCCAACCTATTCAGGGTCTAATGACTTGGGTATTCCTAATATAATATCAAATGGAGTTAAGAAAGTCCAAGAGCCATCTCTTGGGCTTCTTCGTTCATTGTGAAGAACCAAAGGTCACGGGCTCACTTTTCTTCTGTGGGTTGCCTTTGAAGTGCGGGTGTCATGGGTGCACTGCAGGGCCCCACATAGAAGGTCCCGTTTGATCCAAGTCCGTAGGTGGCTAGCTCTTTTTGGCATCTCTGGCTATCACCTTTGTATTACAAGGCCAGTTGCGATCTGACTGATCCGTTTAAACAAATTAGATTCATCCCTCTGGCTCTGCTAAAACTCAAGTGCAGCCCTCAGCTGGGTAAAGCACAGACACTCCAGCTTTATTTATATTAATGTAATTATAGATAGACCAATATTGAAATGGCCAACTTGCACTGTAGGCAAAATAAACAAATGCTTCTTTGGTGATCAGTGCATCATGGTTTTTTTTTAATTATAGCCTGCATGCTAACTCTAGACCATACCTAGAAAATGTGGCAGTCTTAGTTCTCAGAGACAGTAAATGTTGCTCATTTTCCAATATATCAAAGTGAGAGAGTCTACAGAGTATGAAATTATTTTATACACCAGGTATGAAAGTATTTCATACATGAGGTATTAAATCTCCTTCCCACAAAAGCCATTGGCAAAATTGCCACTAACTTCAGCAGAGACAGCACTTCAGTCTAGGAGGGTATGCGCGTGTATGCAGTGAACAAATGTAAGAAGCCTAGGGAAAGAAAAAGAAGTATCAGGAACGTACAGGAGATTACAAAATCTATCATGTCTATCATGAGTGCTAGGCAGCCACACATGTCCTGCACCTGGTTCTCCAAATTAGTCCCATACATGGCTGCAGCATCACTTACAAAAGTGGAGTCTTATAGAGCTGTTATTAAGTACTGTTTACTAGGTGCAGCTGTGCTTAATTTCTGCCTATATAGTCCTTGGTTTCAGCAGATATTTTGAAGATGTTCCTATTATCACCGCAATTCTGGAAACAAAACTTGCATGAGAAAACAAAGATGCAGAGCTCCTTCTTCATCTACTTTTCCAGCCAGGCAACTGACGACACTGCCAGTAGAATAACACCAAAACCCTGTTTTTATGCAGAAGAGCTGGTGTGAACATTTTCTTTGGTTTGCCTCCAGAGGGTATAACAGTCTTTTGGGGATTTGGGTCTGATTGTTCACTGTTTTCTCAAAAAGAGCTCCCCCAGGGCTCTGGCAGAGTTTCGTTTGTAACTTCTGAGGCTCTGCATCTGGAGATCTGCCAAGCCTCTGCCTTTGGGTGATACACACTCCCATTTAATGGGAATCTACCACCCCCGCCCCACACACGCACACAGTTTCAGGCAGGAGGTACCACTTTTTCTGGGAAAATTACTGCTACGCAGGCACACAACAGTTGCATATGAGCAGTCACACAGCTGTGGGATGCATCAGATCCATTGGACACGCGGCAGACGGTTGGATGCTTCTTGCACAGCAAAACCTCTGTATTCTATTGCTCACATATGGTGTGGCTCTGTACCTCAAGTTCAGTGAGTTCGTCTAGGCCTGGGGTGCCTGGAGCTGGTGAAACAGCTAACCCTCCAAATCACTGCACAGCACTCTGTCATTGTCACCAGGCTTCCCGTGTAGTTGGCATGATGACTCAATTAAAGCAAGATTTTCAGTCTGTTGCCTGGTGTTTCATTGGCTCAAGTTCACTTAAACAGACGTCTCCAGAAGGTCAGCTCAGGAAGGTAATGAAACACAAGCCAGAAAAATATGTGCTTGCTTTGGGCGCTTTGGGCACTTTGGCCAACATAACATAAATATGCACAGGACAACTTCACCCCCACCCATTCAGGTGGTTGCACAAAATGGAGAAATGTCAAGGAAGACTTTAGATAACTGTAGAGCTTATGGTAAAAAAAATGCAAGAAATGGGTTCCTAAATGAATAAATGTATATCAGCATTTAGCCACTAAATTACATGATCTGATTTTGCATTCAGAGGAATTCCAGTTGTTTTCTTCTTGAAGTTTGCAAGTGGCTAAAGGAAGACAAACTGATTGAATCATTTTAACTGACTTGTGTTATTGGGGAAACTGGAATATTTCAGTACTTCAGTACTTACTATCTTAAATTTATAGAGAATACTCAAAATGAAGATCTGTTACAGACTTACAAATACTCTTTCTGGAGATAGACACACTTTTCTTCACTTGGTATACTTCTGATCTTTATTTGCCATGCAGCCAGAAAAAACATTTGGCTTGCTGGAAAAATGTAGACAGCACTAAACTTACTCAGTAACTGCTTCTCTGGTTACAGTACTGTAGAACTGGTGCCGAAGGAGGCAGTGGTCGATGTAGTTAGGAAAGAAGGCCTCTTTAAAACCAAAGTGCCTAGCTGAATTTTTTCTTTCTCCCTCACTCATCCTAGGGGAAACCTAAGGTTTCATGTGAGCTATGGCTGCACATATGAAATAGCTTGGCCTCTTCTCCATGTGCAGAAAGTCTTATCCTGTACCTATAAGATTATGGTCTATCCCTTGGTAATCACTGAGCCCAAACTGAAGAGATGGCCCAACAGGACACCCCACAACATCGAGGAACAGGCTCCACTGACATCGCAGGGAGTCAGTCCAAAGTCTCTGAGCTGAACACCCCAATCTTTCCAAACATCAGGGCTATAAATTATGCATCTCATGTCCATGTTATATATATATATATACATGTATAGCTATTTTCTGATACTTCCATGTCTTTTAATAATTAAGTTAGCCTTCCACTCTGAAGGGCAATTGATTGTCACAGAAATCACTTTTAACGTATTCACTTTGTAGGTACCCGTCTCCAGGTAACTCCAGGACTCCATCCACATTGCCAACCATCATATTTTCAAAATTCAGTCTTTTCTCATGAACGCTGCATAAGGACAAAATCAATCTGCCTCCCATCACACTATGTGAATAAAACTGAGGCTGTAGGATGATGCCAAACCATATATTTGTGGAAACATTTAAGCATTTTCTTAGCTCCCTTGGACTGCCTTGAAATTTGAGCATGTGCTTAAAATACTTTGCACTGTTGTATTCTTGGAGGTCAAAATATTAATAGGAAAAGTGGCCAGAGAGCAGTACTGATCTAACAGGTCTTACACACTACACTAAAAATGTTGGTAGATCACAAAGCCCTTCACCGATTTGTTTTAACTGATGAACCGAATCTTGGTCTCCTTTTTGCCAGTTGACATTTTGACCAATTCAGGGTCCCAAGATACTGATGAGACAAACTGAAGAATACAGTTGATGACATGCAGGGCCCTGGGACCATCAGATGCTCCCTGCAAGCAAGACGTTAAGCCCCAGTGACATCTCAGCATGGACTGAAAGATGGACCTGTGCAAGCTCCACTTCCCCACATCTGATCTGAAACCTCTGCAGGAGTCACTGCCTTATGGCATTGTACTAATGTCAGCAGACAGCATCTTAAATAAGGTAGGGCTCTCATTCACATTCATTGAGTAAATGTTGTTATTGCCTCCCAGGTGTTTGTTACCACCCGTCTACTGGGCTACGATCTCCTGACAACAAAGTGGACAGGAGGGAACTGGTGTCTGAGCCTCAGCCATTATAATTTAGACACTGTACAGTCTAGCACCTTAGCATGAACCCTCCCTTCTTGATGGCTTGAACTTAATACACAATGACACACAAACTGGAGTGGCTGAGGTGTAGGTGCACACTCCCCACTATTACTTCTGTCCCAGAGGGGTAATTGTCTAATGCCAAAGTCCCCTGCTCATGTAGGGGAACGAAATATGTGTAAAAGGCAAATGAAAAAGTCCACAGTATTTTGCACCCATCCACTGCCACTTACCAATAAATAAAAGTGAGTGTGATGAGGGCTCTACAGCAGCACTAAGCAGGTAGCCTCCCACTCCTCCTGGCTGGGTAACCAACCCACACTGGTGGGCGAAGCTCCCGCGGGCTCTCAGCAGAGCTCTGCTCCGAGCCACAGCACCAACTGCTGAAGGCACAGCCAAACCCGCGCCAGCAGTGGAGACTGCATCCAGAGGCTGCTGTCCCTGTTCTGCAAGGTCCCACCCCCTACCATGGTTTTACTCCAAATCCCTCCAGTTCAGATGTGTCGGTTCCCACCCTCTATCAGACCCTTCTCCCATGCACTCCCATCTGTGTTTCCAAGCACCAGCCTTGCTCTTCAAGGAGACTTTTGCCAAGTGCTTTAAAGAATGCAAACCCGGGCCAAGTGCTCCGTGCTTTTGGATGCTGCCCTACCTTTTGGAGCCATTAGTACAGAGTAGCGTAGACTACTTTTATTATGGAAGTCACATTTGGATTTAAATGTTCTTTCCATTTCTCCAGATCAAGCTTGGATTTTTATTTTATTATTACAGTTTTATTATTACAATATATTTTTTATTATTGCTGCTAATTATTACTTAGCTCTATTGGTTATTAGGTTCATCACTGCTTGGAAACTTCCGTGTTAGATCTGGTCTGGATAAATATCAAAAGATTTGGATACTTTTCCAAAAGCTTTGAATATGCAAAATTGTCTATATTCCTGGAAAGGAATGGAAGTTAGCATATGAAAGAGGAGGAATCAGACAAAGTAGGGCAAATTAAAGGACAGACTCAGTACCTCCCATCTCTGGGAGAATTTCCTTAAAACTGAGACAGACACAGCATCCTAGTGAGTCTGTTTCTGCATTAGCTTGTGTTAATTTAAAGGGTTTGTGTTGTATCATTACCTTTTATTATTAGGTTTTCTGTAATGGTCAGTGTTACATATCTCAAGCCATGTGAGCTAATTAAGTCAGGAACTGCAATTTTTTGAGTGCTATAACAGATTATTCCCACAATAGCATTCCCACAGTATTTCATTATCTCAGACTCTGACTGTAGTTAGAAAAAAAGTAAATTCATTTTTGAAACTGGGTCTAGTCTAAGTCTTCACCCAGACATCTGTGCAAGGCTTCCTCTATAGAAAGAACGGGGTGGGAGGAAGCCCTTTGTTGGGAATCTTAGAAAAAAATACTTGTTGATGGTCAGCTCTTTTCAACACAGCCTCATTTAACTCTCCTGACAGTGTTGGAAGTGCTGTAGACAACAGCCAAGTGTGTCAGCCTCCATGGCCGATGAGTGCATGGGTGCCTCCACCCACTCTGTGGTGGTCCCCAACACAGGTGCACAGGGCACCCACCCAGGGCAGCTGGGGCAAGGCAGCAGCTCTCCTCTTACCACCCTGCTTAGGCTTGGGTTGGACTTGAGTTGGTTTCGGTCATGCCATGGTCACACCAGGTCCAGCCAAACACAATGCTGTCATGGTAGACTGGACCCCACCAAAGCACTTGGCTGAGGATGTCCCATGAAACGCTGAAGGTGCTTGAGGCAAAGGAAACTAAGTCTGAGGGTATCCTTACATGTTTGGCCTTGAGTTTGTGTGTGAGGGGGTGTGAGATGAGCTGGATCAACAAAAAAAGGCAGATTTGTCTTGAACAATGAAAACTCCTAGAGTCAAATCTCCCTGTCCGTCTGGGGAATACTGCCTTTAGCAACAGCTGAAGAAGGGATGTGCCTCCATGCCATGGAGACAGAGTAGCGCTCTGGAGATCCCCCGTTACAGTTGTTAAAGTTACACAGAGTTGTTTTGAGAAAATTTATGCCCAATTCTGGCTGCTTGCTATGGCTATTGAAGAACATTTGGACTTGAATCAACTTTTTAAGAGCCACTTTTGGATGCGTTCAGATTTTGTATCAGTTTTGCTTACTGTAGAAGAAAAAGGCTCATGAAGGCTGGCAATTCAAAATCATTTCACACAAACCCACACTTTTCGGTGCATAAGTTTGCACCAAAAATTTACCAAGGTCTAGCATAACCTAAGTGTAACTATGCAATTTCCTTATAAATTCTGGATTTATTTTAGTTATTTCTGCATAGGAATGCCAAGTAACTAACAGCACCATCCACTAAAGTATAAATGTTTATTTCACAAAATGCTCAAGCAGAATTGACATCAACTGACCATTTCAAATATCCCATAGGTTTTCTAGCTTTTTTATACCCCCACATTTGATTCTTAATGCTGAGGAATGCTCCATGCCAGGCGATGTGTGCACAGTGATTATAAACAGTCACGGTGTGGTTTGCTTGCTGATACACAGTTAATTCAGTTGTCTCCTTCAAGTGAATTTACATCCTTCCATCTTCATATAATGCCTTTGCATAGGAACTTAGGACATGTATCAGTTTGATTACATGAGAAAAGGCAATCCAATCCAATGAATTAATCTGAAATAGAACAAATTTTGGTGCCAGGAACATCTCTGCCTTCTAAAATGGAGCTGAAGCGTGGATTATTTGTGTTTCAATATATCCAGGCAAAGCAGCAAACTCTGTTCAACTTCACGAGGGCAACTTTAATGAATTTTCCCTCTAGGTACAAGTAAGTGGAGAATTTTCCCCCGCACTTTCTTTTTCTACAGTACTTTTGTAACCAACAACAGCTGTGTACCTTATTTCAACTTTTGCAAAAATTGGACACAATTGTTTCACCCATTAGAGAATGTATAATTCAATTGGATTCATTTTTCAGTTTACATCAGTGGTAAATTTCGTTTAAAATACATTACATATAGCATAGCCAAATATAGCATCCTGAATTGAGAATTAATTGTAATTAGTAGACTACAGTTTTCTCCCAGTCAATTCTACACCCATCCTAAAGAGTACTCCCATACTTGTTTCCTTGAGACTTAATTATTGTACACCTTAAATATGCCGTCTTCTACCTCTCATTTAGCTATGAATAAGGTTTAAAGGATCTCTTTCCTGGATTATTAAGGAGAAGATTTTCAATTTCTAAGCTGTAAATATTTGTGAAAATATTTGATCTGAAATAACATATTGTACATTAAGCTGTAATGAATAGAATTCCCATTATTTCTGCTGCTGATGGCAGATGGGATTTAAATTTAGATGGTAATTGTCAATTCCTTCCTCCCCCTTGGAAATCAATGAAAATGAAATCCATAACTTATAATCCACATTTAGAATTGTGCTTAATAGCTGATGACATGATATGACCTATGGGGAGAAAATAACAGAAGGACTCTCAACTTGAAGAAATTCAAGCCTAGACATCTAGGGAAAATAATCCAAAACTCAGTTATTCCTCAGAAGGGAACATGAGGAAAGTAATGCTGAAAGAAGCCTGAGGGTGATAGTAGAGAGTGCATTAAATGTGACTGAGCGAAAAAAGAGAAAGGGAAATTTTTGGCTGCAGATTCAAAGACATCACCTCCTGGAAAAGGGAAGAAAAGATTCCACTCCTTATGGCTTTGGTGTGACCACACTAGGAATACTAAATTCACTCTTGGGTACCTTATTAGCATCTAAAAGGGCAGGTTCAGCGGAGAGCAACAATAGTGTCTAAGGGGTTGTCTGGGCTGACTTTTAAGGAGAGATTAAAATAGTTCAGGGGTGGATTGGGGCATCTTTTATTCCCATGGAGTAGCACTTTAGTTCTTATCCCATCCCTTTCCCCTACATTTTAACAGGCCTACTAACAAAGCAAAATATTATGGGCAAGTGTGTAAAAGTCTGGCCCTACAGATAGATGTATTGGCTAAGCAATGAACAGGGGAAGTTGCAACAGACATCTATGTATGTTGGAAGGGTTATTAACACCAGTGGGCATAACTTGCAACAGGATGATATTTTTAAAGGCAAAAATGTAAAAGAAATGAAAACTTATTGACAGGTCTGTTAGGGTATTGATTACTCTCATAAATGAAGTGATGCATCTCTTGATACATTTAAAGCTATGCTTGCAAAGCACAAGTGACTACACTCAAGAGAACAATCCTGCACTGGACAGAAGATGGACTAGACGGCTTAGCAGGTTTTTCTTATTTCTACTTGCACTGACTTAGAAACTTTAATGAGAGACACGGAGTTACAAGACAACCTGGTAATAAATATGCACCACTGTCTAATGTATTATTTGGCCAAAGCCCAGATAATTCCTGAAGTACACTTCAGGGCCTCATAATGACTCCAGTGCTAAATATCTTACAGTCCCACCTCTGCCTGGCTGGGCCAGTGAAACATTACACAGTATAAACAAGAAATCAGTCACTAATCCTGAGCTGCAGTCTCTAATGGTAGTGTTGGGGAGAGTCTTTGGATCTGCTAGAAATACTCTGTGCTGGGTTTAAGTCTACTAAAACCTCCCTGGGACTGTTGCTTTCACAGACTTTCTCTGCCATGCCCTCTTCAAGTAGCATCTTCCCCTTCCTCCTTACCAAGGCCCAGGCTTCCCATCAGGAGGTGGATCATCACCACTTCGGTCAGGGAAAAAAGTTCAGATCCTCTGATGGACGGATCTGCCACCCTTTGATACTGCAGACACTCAGCAGTGATGGTAGGTATTGGTCAAGGAGGGCTCCTACACTGACCCCGCAGCCGAATTGCACCCCATCACAGGATGCTCAGCGCCTACCCCAGGATGCCCTCTCTCCTCCAGTGCTCAAGCAGGCTTTGTTAGCACCTTCTGCATTTTGGCAGAATGGTTTATTTCCCCTTCATAGGTCATTAAGTCTCTATTGATTTCAAGCAATTGGTTCTCCACACTGCAGACGTTGTTATAAATTACTGATAGGGGATATGAGTTGGTTTGGCTCCCCATCTGGTGTATTTAGCAGCAAGTTTTGAGTGTACATTTCTCCTGTTGCTCTTGTTGACGTGCCCACACAATGACAGCAGCAGTCCTGCTTTTCTCCAGAGCTGAGCATAGGTAATTTCCTTAGCCTGGGCTCTCGAGAAGCCATTTCATATTTATTCATTCTCTCTCCTCTCAGTGCAAATTTACTCTCCTCTCCCCCTCCCGCCCCAAAAAAACACATCCATATTAAATTTCTGCCTTCCAAAACAGGCTAGGAAAAAAAGGCAATAGATCCTCTTGCTTATTTTTTAACTGCTTTAAAGCAACATGATAGTCTCTCTCAGCTGTGAAATTACCTATACTGGGCAACTTAGCATCCCTAAAGAAGAAGGTCCTCTCTATGAAATGGAAACAGTGCAGTGAACGTTTTTTGGTTTTCCAGAGCCCTTTCTGTAGTAAATGTCATGTTGTCACTGCAGCCTTTTGGCCGCTTCGAAAGTGCTAGCCCCAGACAGAGTCAGGCCTAGCAGCCAGCATCCTTCAGGGCTTACTGCAAAGATCAGCTTTACAGAGGGATCTGAACTGAGATCTACAGAAGTTTGGATCAAGTTTGGGTCAACCAACCTGCACTAACCTGACAAGAAGAGTTTCCATGCTCTGATTCTCCTTCAGGGACATCTGCAAATGTTTGTGTTTCCTATTAGCAAACACACATTTAGTAGGAGAGGTGGTAACAACTTTCCCAGTACTCATCCTTAACTATTTCTGTCATATTTTCCCTCCCTTTCATCACCTTCCCAATATAAACTGTTCTTACTATTTATTTGTAAAAAGCCAAGAACAGACAAGGTACTTTACAAACAGTAATGAAGAAAACAGTTTTCTTCAACAATGTATATTTCTGCCATATTCATTTTAGCACTCTCTTTCTCATATTCTTCTTATCCTCACCCACGAAACACAGTTTTCATGATGGTAGCAAATAGTGCAGAGAGAAAAAAGGATAAGCGTGGAGAAAAAGAATGAGCAAAAGACAGAGAAAAACCCCAGGAACTTTCTGAGATATTTATTAAAGTAAGGGCTGTGGGAAGATAAACATAGTGTACTGGTTCCATTCAAAAAAGTAGATCTTCCTTCTAAAGCAACCACAGCCAAACCAAAGATAGCCAGGAATTTCTGTAGCAGAATATCTGGCATCTCTGAAGATCTCTGCAGATACAGAAATACAGAGAATCAGGTGGGAGATGGAAGAATAAAATTTAGATTAACAGCGAATCTTCTGAGCTTGAAGACCCACAGCAGAAGGCAGAGGTGTGTTTCCAAGCTGGTCCATTGACCAGGGAAGGAGGTGCAGTTGCCATTTTGCAGGCAGCAATATATCTCTTGTTATCTTGGATGTTAGACTCTCTCACAGAGACGCTGCTACCCAGTGCAATGGGCTGGTTTTGAAAAGGAGAGAGCTTTTCCCTGAAACTCCCTGGGCATCTGATCGTCCCTTTGGAGAGGTCCACTGGGAATTTTCATTACCATTTGAACAGAAAACAAAACTATGCAGACAGGACCTTAGTTCAATATTGTATTAAGGTAAGTGCATTGGCATCATCCTGTGACAAACATTACATCATCCTTTTAACTAGTAATGTTTTTAATGTATATATTTCACTAGGCAACAGACTGATAGTGTTTTTGACCTTTTAAAGTCACACAAAATATTTACCAGCTTTGTTATCTTAGAGTGCTACAAAGGCAGTCAGCCCCACAAACGTGAGATGGGAAAGGTTCATGTTCTTCACTTCCAGTGTTTTTCTGTGTATCTGTTATACAAACACACACATATAGGTATACACAGAAAATTACACACAGAGGCCTGCTATAGAGAGGGCCTGTATATATATAAAATGATTATAAGTGGTTGTCTCTCACACCCATCCTCAGTGTGTGTGAGTGCCAGAAACTAGACATGATGTTCCAGACTGGAATGATGCAAGGAAGAAATATATTGCATTTATGGAAATCATTCGTTTTGCTTGTCTGGGAACCTCTTGAATATAAATAATAATTTCATTTATAAATTTCAAAGCACTGTCCTAAGAATGGGTAAGAATCATTATCTTCATTTGACAGTTGGAGAAACAAAGAGCAGACTGTTTTAAGCAGCAGTCTAAGGTCACAAGGAGTAAATGAAGTCAAACCTCATCTCCTGAGCCTGACTTTCCCTTGAGAGAGCATACCAGAGAGCACACCACTCACAACTTTATCAGCTGAAACTCTTCCGCGCATATGCTAGTAGTATTGGCAACCCTGAGCTTTCACAGATCAGGACTGAGGTTTCAAATGATCAGCAGATTTGCTTTAAATGCATAAGATTAAAACCCCCAAATAAATACATTTGTGTTTCTTCTATTTGCCTTCTGTTATCTGAGCCTTTGGAGTGTGCTAAGGTAATGGTTTCCAGGTATTTTCACCACCAAAAGATCCAGGCATCTTTCCTTAAAAAAGGGGGGGAGTGGGAAGGGGAGCGGTACTAAACAAACAGCACTAAATACTGCAAATAAAATCTGGATTGCTGGCAACAAAATGCAGAGGCCATACCTATTTCTGGCACATGCTGAAGACTGCTCTCTTTATAAAATGATGTCCCCACCCTACCTCAAATGCAGATCTTTCTTTCAGAGCTGCAGCAGCTCCCCGTGACGACTCCTGAGGCTGGTAAGCATCCATCACTGCCTCAGTTTGGGTTCTCCAGACCTTTTCAAAGGCATGACAGCTTGGGGCAGAGCTCAGAGTACACCATGGGAGTCGCGGGTCTTTCTGCATTGCTTGAACCCAGCAGTCGATGTGGCCAGAGCACAACAATTTAGAGCAGGGCACACCCCAGCTTTCTTTTGCAATCAGAAGAACTGTTCTTCCCCCTGTAGAAGCCAATTCCTCCTATTGGGGTTGGTAACATGGGATCAAAGCTGCCACAGCCACACAAAGCAGAGTACTGGTCCCACCTGAGCTCATTCCTCCTGCTCAAATTTGTTGGTGGGTTAACTCTGTGCCATGAAGCTTTATATCAGATACTGTTTATCTGCACCCTTCTTACTTTGTGCCAGCTGAAATTCACAACTCCGAAGCGGTGGTTTCAGTTTAGGGCTTTTTTTTCCCCTCTTAAGACCTGTCTTTTTCAAATGTCTCCAAATTAGACAATCGCCAGGGGCACTGATAGTTGTTTTCCTTTTAAGTCAGAGGCACTATTTGCTTTTTCAGTTCCTCAGTTGTTTTATCTCTTATTATGTTGAATCATTTTGAAAGCTATATCTTCCATTTAAAAGTCATATCCCATTATCTAGGAGGGAATTTGAAAAGGTCGGTGTTAAAAGAAAACACAAGCTAAAACAACCCCAACACTCAAGCCTTCAACACTAACTAACCCATGCGATATTGAAGGTTAATTAGGCTTTAAGAAAATGCGCAGGCAATACATGTGGCATGCTACTGATAAAATGACATTGCTTATAATAAATTAAATTATAGTAGAACCTCACTGAGGCACTAATCATGGGCAAACGACTGAAAAAAAAGTAATGTTTAGTCAGGCTGGGATCTGTTTAAGTTAATAAACAAAATAATACAGTGTATTCTGGTGTGTGGCCTTCAACAATCACAGTTCAGTTTTACTCAGTTTTAATGCATTTGCATATATGTTGCAAAAATAACAGTTGTAGGTATATGATAGCACTGCAAATATCTGGGTGGCCTCTAAAGAGTGTGAGTTAGCAGTATGTTATTTAATAAACTTTTTTACGGGCAGCACAAGATATCTCAATGGTTTCTCCTTGCTCTGCCATGTCTGTTAGCATTTAGGTATTGGAACAGACATAGTACGTACTGGGGAGAAGCACATATGGACATTCAAAAAACTGAAATAACGTTAAACATGTTACCCAGCTTTCATTTCTCTCTCTCAGTCATAAAATCATATGCTGGTACACACTTGCTGGAGTGTGAAAAATAAAGTATAGGTTGTTACTGAATCTCATTTTTAGCAGAAAAGATTTGAGTGCGTGCCCTGTATATTATATGGGCATGTAATATGCTATAGAAATAAATAAATCAATCTGATCTGAGAACCCAGTTCTTGCTTTTCAGATAACTTGTTGACAGACTCTGGTAAAAGCAATTGCTCAGATTTCTTCATGCTGTAACCCTTGGAAATGTTACAAACGCTTTTACAACAGTAAGCCTGAAGACGCAGCACCACACAGAATCCATATTGCTAACACATGAATGGCCTTTAATGTCTGCAGAGCCTTCAATCAGCTCCATTATATTCCTCTCAAAGACAGACATGAAATGCATTTGACACTATCACAGTTTCATTAGCTAAAACCTCACTCGCGTTAGCCATATGTGATACGGCAGGCAACCCTCACATTTAGAGGAAAATGCAGATATCACCTATTTGACTTTGCTGCTTCTGAGAATTCAGAAACCCAGACAAACAAAAATCCCATGTTTGAAAGAAGTGGAAGGAGAAGACTCAAAAAATAAAGAATAGTTAGTTCTACAAACTTTGGCTTGATAGCACTTGGATATGTGAAGACACATACTTCTTGAAAACATGCTGGGGGGCAAAAGTCATAGATGCTCCCAGATATGTAATCACAACATGAATACGTTCTGCAAAATGCTTAATCAGAAGGAGCAGGCAACATGGAGTCATCACAATTTTAATTCAAGCTCTGAAAGATAAGGCATTAAAATATCTCAAACCAGATAATGTTGGCTCCCATTTCAGTTGATCATTAAACTTATTCCATCTGTTTGGGGTTGCAGCCCTGCCTGACTCCCTCTGAATAGCATCTGATGCATGAAAGCATCACAGAGGCAGATCTGTCCATACTACGATTAAAACACACACACAGATATGTGTTTGGACTGTTACGCAAAATAAAAATGCATTTTTTTCCTTTGCACTTCAACACACATCCCTCTTTTAACCCAAACCTTTAAAAGGGTGTCCTTGTCACTACAAAACTGAAGAAAACACTGGAAGCTGGAGCACATCTTTTAACGGTTTCCAGGCAGCCTGTACCAGCCTGGAGCAAAGGAGGGTCTGGTAAGCTGTCTTCCATCTTCTCAACTATTCTTATCTCTAGCTCTGTTTCTAAGGTCAGTAAAAACATACAGAAGTGATTATGCAGGAACTAGCTCTGAGGGATTATGCTATTTGTCAAAGTAATAACAGTGAATTCAATATGCGTAAATCTCTTCTCCCTGTGCAGTAGAGCTGTGCTCTGGAATACCAGTGGGATATTGATAGGAGTCATTTCCTAGGCAGCTTACCTTTGGGGGGAGTTTGTGGTTGATATAATAAGAAACCCAAATTTTCTAAGAACCCACAAGTTGCAAGGGATAGTCCCACAGGCCCTTTCTGCTAACAAAACCAGTTGAGTTACTTTGCATTTTTATCAGTGACCTGGAAGAAAATATAAAATCCTTATTGATGAAGTTGGTAGATGACACAGAGACTAGGAGTGAACAAAGAGACGTCACTGATGCAGGGTGAGCTATTAGTAAGCAAACAGCATGTTTTTTAATACACCCCAATATAAAGGTGTAAAGAAGCTATGACTGTAGGAGGTCATTATAGAATCAGGGGCTCTGTCCTGGAAAGCAATGACAGCCTGGTCATGGCAAATAGCCAGGTGAGTACCAATCCCTGAGGAGATGCAGTGGCCAAAAGACCAAGTCACTAAGACAAAGGTGGGAGAACCTTGGGATACAAAGCTGCGTTTTGTATTTTGGCGCTGGTTCATCCAGTGAAGGCCCAAGCCCATCTGTGAATCCTAACAACCTTGCAGCCTCATTTCGTGAAACCAACTTGTCTATTGGGTGTGACTCCACTTCTGGGGAACTGCCAGGGAGCAGAAATCTTGGGTCTATACAACTCTTTGGTGGTATCTAACTTGTGCTGCATTCAGCCATGACCAGCCATGTCATGTGCCTTGACCTGTGCCTCCTGGGATCTCCAATGGGACATAGGAGAGCTGCCAGAATGGGGGTTCCCAGTGAGGAACACCAGCCTCCCATGCCATGGTGACCCAGAGGCTGCCATGTGGATGTGTGGAGCCAGTCAACAAGCCTGACAGCTTTAGCCCACAACATCACCTTGTGCGTATCTCAGACACAGTCTAGATGCAGCCACTTTGTCCCATCCTGGTGTCTATGGTCTAGAAGGGTGTTAATAAGCTGTAAAACAGAGAGGGTGTGGAAAATTTGCCTTGTAGAGTAAAAGGTGACACTTTATCACAGAGAAAACTAAGGACTAGATTTAATCAGTCTGTAAGAACAGAGCTTCATACTGGGCTGAGTGGTACAGAAGACCGAGGTGTAACACCACCCAGAAGCTGCAAGTTGAAACTGGGCAAGTTCAGACTAGACTTTAGACATGCTGATATTTGACTGCTAAAAGAACCTCCCAAAGGTTTTCCTGGGTTCCCTGGCCCTGGCAATTTTTAAATCGAGATTAGGTTCCTTCTAGAAAAGGAGCGGATGAGTTAAGCACAGCAGTACCTCTGGCTTCCTAGTCCGTAACTCCATGAAGCCCACTCTGAGCTTTCCTTTCTCTTCCCCCATTCCAGAAAATTTTATTAAGTGGGGGCACCCCCACAGGAGCATCAGAGATGCTTTTGTTGACTTTCCTTCCAAACTGGATGTTTCATAGGACAGTCATAGGCTATGCTAGGTGACATGCCAAAGGAATCCACCACCCATGTGATACTACGTTGCTGGGCATGATAAGGACTTAAGGCAGGCCTGAATGGAGAAATCAAGCCAGCTCTCTTCCATCATACAGACTAGGAATAAATCTGGCACTTCCCACTTGAATAAAGATTTGTCTTTTACAGATCTTGTTTGGAGGAGAGCCAGAGAGCAAAGATGCAACTATCTGAGGGCCCCTCTGGAATGGGAAGTGTCATTTGGGGATGGGGATCCGATAGAGGCTCACCTAATAAAATCAGCTGAGGATGGCAGTGTATGTAGGAATTTGGTTGTCAGAGGCTACTAATAGGCTTTTGGAAAGCCTGGAAGCTCACAAAGTTATTGCTTGTTATTTTAAAATGTTAATGTGGATTTGAAGCTCATGAAAGACATGAGATTGCTGGTGAAGACTTGTCTAGCCACACAGAGGAACAGCAAGAAATTCAGGTTTCTCCATCCCACTCGGCCTTGCCATGGAAGAAAGACCAGCTCCAAGTAAGTTTTGGTCTTTATGAACAATTAAGCCCCCAGGGCCCTCTGATGGCCTACGCCAACTCTGATGCCTGCTTTGTGATACAGATATATGTTGCCTGGAAACCAGACTGGTGTTGGCCACTTATTTCTTTTTCCTTATTTTCCTCCTTATTGTTTAGGGGAAAAAAAAAAAAAAAAAAAAAAAGCTGTAGCACCACAAGAAAAGGAACAGAGATTGTCTAATGCTCACAGGGACATTTAGGGGATCTCCCACCATGCCTCTAGTTATTGTATCTTACTAGAACAGCTCAAAATGGATACTTTGGCAAAACATGTCTCTTCAACAGTGTCCCTATGCATCAGATGATGAGATCATCACTTTAGGGCTGACGGTGTCTAAAGAATTTGACTTGTGTCTTCTTGACTCCTAGCAGGTTCACCCATCATTTGGTGTCCCTTCCCAGTAGCATGCACCTACAGCCCAAATAGTTACACCCTGGCAATTTGCAAATTCCACTTCTTACTGTGAAATTTGTTCACATTAATTCCAGATAGGAGGAAAAATCAAGTTGGTTGGGGAAATATTTTTTATTTAATCTTTTACTTTAGCTTTTATTATTAGAAACCAACATAAGTTGGTTTCCGGGCTGGATGAGTCAGATGGAGCTGATAACCATTAGCATGGCATTAAAACACTGCATTAAAAAAAATAAAATAAAATACTTCTTGTAAACATCTGATTTAAAAAACCCCGAAATACTAATCAGTTAGAAGCTGACAGAAATTTTTTAGCAATAAGCTCTTTCGCATAGAAATAGGCTTATTACCATGCATTTGCAACAGCTGGCATGAGCCTGGCACGGTGCCAGCAAACTGTGTCCTGCAAACACATTCTTTCCACCTGATCCCAGGAAAAACACCAGCAAGACAGAGTTGTATTCTCTTCTCAATCCCTGCATAATATACTCCCATTGACCCCTGCAGGAGTTCTGTGCATGTGCATGTGTGTAAAGAGTATGGTCTGAAAAGGAAAAATAAAGTCGGTTTTGCCTTTTCAGCCGGCAGACCTGTGAGCAAGGACTGTGGGCTGCTTTTAAAAGGTGGGGGTAGAAGAGTAGGGGGATGTGTTTTGCTACATTGTTGAAAGCTAGTAGAGGCCACCCAGGAAGGAAAGAATAAATTAATCACAAATCACAGCCGCATGAAGATCTTAGGTCAAATCAGATTTGTTAGAGGGTGTGGTGTTTTTGTTTTTGTTTTAAATCAGCAGAAAATTACCCTCTGCATGATGCATGGCATAGTCTTCAGCTCCTGGGTCTGCCCACACTCGGATGTCTAAGCACATTTGTGGTTTGCTGAGATCTAGTGGTGTTTGCTTGCTTTTTTTGGCCAAAGACTTTTCCATATGATTACACTCTAAAAGCGTGCCATAGATTACACAGTCCATAACCAGGTTACAAGGAGAGAACACAGGTCTGCATTTAGGAAACCATCCTTAATCCCAATAGGAACAGCTTCAAACATTCAGCCTTCAAACTTTTTTGTTATTGACTTGGTTAAATGTAGGGACAGATCCTGCAAATGTCAGGGATGTTCACTTTGCTGGGGGACAAAAATGCTCATAATTAAAATTAAAACTGAAGCAAAAGAACCCAAAACACTTTGCAGGATTGGGCTTCAGGTATGGAAAGTACAATGTTAACAACTTGGTGTTGTAATGCGAATCCAGCGATTTTTACATTTACTCTAAAAGGCCAAATTATGTAAGATTTTGTCAACTCTTTAGTTTAATGGGGGTGAAAAACACTGACTATAAAGGAGGTGAATGAAATGGCCTATGAGGCTTTATGGGTAACACAAAAATCACTATTGAAACAATGATCCCCTTACAGTTGAAAACATTGACCTTTGCTGAAGAAATCCAGAAGTCTTGAACACGGTGCTCGCTGCTTAGTCCAATTTCAAGTCAATCGAAGGAAACAAAATACAAAGGGAAAGGTCATATTGACTTAGTATAACAATCTTAATGAATCTTGGCCCTCTGTTTTGCATTTCCAGTGGAAGCATGAACTCAGTGGCTCAATCCCTTCCTCTCTGTGCTGCTTCCAAACACACGGGTAGAGGGAATAAGCTTTTGCTCGGCTCAATTCCCGAACAGCACCGTGTCTATGTTTAAACAGAGCCTGAAAAACAGCCTTTTTATTTTTAGCAACAGCATTTACTAAAAGGAGCTGTTCTTGACAAGAAAAGCCACTCATATTTGAATACGAAACATTTGTAGCACTTTAAGTGTGAGGGGAAAGGTAAGCAATTCGGGAGTCACAATCAATAAGGAAGAGATTGTGAAGGATTTCTGGACAGGGAATATTTCTTTGCCTCCCAAAAGCATTCATCCTGTGCAAAACCAGAGGGGTTTTTGGCACTGCTGTAGCTTATAGGTGTACCAGTCATGGACCAGCACCCGGCTGCGTCAGGTACTGTACAAATGCAGAACAGAAAGACAAACTTAAATCTAAGACAAGAGCTCACAGATGGATGCAGACAGGCAGGCGGGGGATACAAGGAAACAGGGTGACATAATAATATTTAAGTCCCTATTTCAGATAAACAGTGAAAGGAAGAATGACAAAATTTCTTTCTACTTTTTGTTAAAGCTGCTGCTCCCTCTGTCAGCCCCAATCCTGCCATGATGCCTAAATGAAATAAATCAGCCTGTTAATAACGCCTGAGCAGCACTGGCAGCCAAGGACGGAAGTCTAGTGAAAGACGAATGGTTGAAGTTTACTAAGTAGTTACAAACCACCAAAAACAGGTCTTAAAATGGGAAGTGTCAGGCAAGCCCTTAATAACAGGTAATACTACCAGCCCCACCTATAATTATGGGACTCGTCTCCCCACCCTCTGAATGTCACTCGTTTCCATCAATTGCAGGCTTTTCAGAGCACCGGCGGTGCCTTGGCAATGTCTGCATGCTGCCTTACAAAAACGGGGTGATGTTTTTTATCTGAGCTTCTGAGGAGCTGCTGTCATATACGTATTAAATAACAACAGCACAAATAATAGCAATAGTAATGAAACAGGAGGTTCAGCTCTGCCCACATCTAGCTACGCCAATGCTATCGTATCCCCAGTACAGTTTGAGGCAACCTTGAAAGGCTGCGTGTAGAGGGAATAATGTATTGAAAGGAATACATTTACCGTACTTCACATAGTCCCCATTAGGAGATTTTTATGATCACGTTACTATGTGCTTTGTCTTCAAACGGACACTTCGCTGGCTTTTCCACCCATAAGCAAGAAAAAATACTTGCCACTCTCATTATCAGTCTCTTGGTTCAGATTTTCTCTGTGATGTACAGCTGCTTCATTTTGGTTCTCAGTTCCAACAAGATGTATTATCGTCACCTTTTCTGTAACAATTTCCTTACACTCCTGAAACTAGACAACAGTCAAGGATTACTATGAGCCTGAGACTGGTACGTGCTTACAAATGTTTTAGCTGTGTAGAGATGGTTGAATATTTTTGTTTAGTCATTATTTTACACATTTACTACCATTTGGGTTTGTTTTGACATTATTTTACACATTTACTACCATTTGGGTTAGAGGATTTTTTAAAATTATACCAGTGTTTACTAACCAGCCTCATATGCTCTTTTTCAAACTGTTTGCTCTGACTGTTTAGGGGGGCTCAATGACTGTACAAATCATATGGAAACCTTTACACTTGCTGATTTGATATGGGCTGCTTTTCAAACATCTGATGTAATATGCAAGAAAGAATAAAAAGTAATAAATGTATGGGATGAATTTTCAAATAAATAAAGGTTTGTGAAACAAATTAGGGAAGATTTTGAGAGACTTAGTGCCTCAGTGAACAAGCTCCTGTGTACTTGTAATAATATAACCCACAAATCACAGTAAACCAAGTGTGGTGCTTTGATTTTTGAAAATATGCAAGAATATTCTTTTAACTATCTGATCAGCTCTATACCGAGCCCTCACACTATCAAAAGGTCAGAATCCAAAAGGGTTAAGTATTGACTGACAAGAGGATGAAAGGAAAAGCAACAGAATGTAGGTGTATAAAGGTCTTGAGGGACATTCCTAAAAGTCAGTATCGGTTTTTACACTTCTTGCACAGGACCAGATATGAATTTCAAATAACGAATAGATTCGGATCATCTGTACTTTTCAAAAATGTGAAACTCATATTTAACTGTGTCCATGCCAAAAGCTTTTCTTCTTTTTTTCTTGCTCAAGCCTTCATTAATTTGAAAATTCATGCCAAAAAATCATTATTTTTACTCTTTCTCACCCATTTTCACCTGTTTAGAAAAGCACCCCCTCTCCCATCTTTGACCCTGCGATTTGTACAGTCACTCACTGAATAATGCAGCCTAGGAGTTTACAAAACAACATACATGGGTGAAACTTGCTAGTTACTCAGGGGTGACAATGTGTTAGAAACAAATGGGTTTGAAAGCAAATAAAACCCCAGGTGCTGGCTATTTCCAGTACCACAAAAAAAATGCTTTGCATCCCAAATGCAGCTGGTAAATGCAGTGGGTTGCACGGTCAGGGCACGTGCCCCTGTCCCCCAGCCCGGCTACAGCAGAGCCATCGGTGGGGACTATTGCCCTGTTTTGGGACCCTCCATGGTGGCAGCGGCAGGATGGGAGACTTGCAGGGTGAGGGGGCGACTAGAAAAGGTCCTTGGCAATCTGTGCTCCACTCTCCTTTTTTTAGGGGCAGGATGTTTTGGGAAGAGAGAGTTTGCTGGCAACCTGATCCTCCCTCCGGTTGTGGTTGCGGAGACCTTCAAAGGAGACAGTGCTGGCAGCTGACATCCCCCCTTCTCCTGTTGGGTTTTTTTCCCATTCACACTGCAGATCCCTCCCCCAACAGACCTCCTGATCAGCTCCTTCCTTCCGCAGCACAAGCTCAGCCATATGCAAGTCCCTTCGAGCCTTGCACCACACTGGGAGGCCTCGCCACGTTGTTTATGTGGGAGAGCGGCTCCACCGTGCAGTGGCATTAATGAGCTTCAAAAAAAATAATAATTTGAGAAGTTGCACAGCTTCTAAATGGGAGCAGGAACCTGACGGTTTAGAAAGGCAATGGCAAACACAGCAACATTGGGAGGGCAAAGGAAGAAGCTTATGAGAAGGAAATAGCTGCCAACCCAGCCTTCTCACCTAGGGCTTCCCCAGAAACCATAGTAGCTTCGTCTCTGCCCCACAGTATTTCACATGCAGCAGGCCCCTGCACAGGGATAAGTAAATCTGTTGGCAAAGTTGGCAAAGACCTTTCCCCACTTCTGCTTCTAGAGGCTTGGGTGGCCAGAGTTAAGCCCTTCTCCCAAAGATACTTTGCAAGCCGTCCCTCTGTGCTGGAGGTAATCTGGTGCAAGGAGAGACAGATAGCTGATTTGTCCAGCCCTGCAGAGGGGCAAAAAAAGAGCTCAGAAATTGTGAACCCATGCCCCAACCCAAAAACCTCCAATCATGCAACACCCACGCCCTGAGACGTGGCACGGCCCTCTCCGGACTAGCGAGTGGGCCGGCTGGAGAGGGGCTGCAGGGACCCCCCGGGTACACGTAGCAGTGCCTCCATGTGCTGCCTCCTCTCCAGCCCCGTGGACGTTGCCTGACAAGTTATACCCAGTGACGCTGCTGTAAATGGCAATATCTCTTGGAATGGTTTCAGTCAAACCACACTTCTCTGGCAGCGTGCACGCGCGCGAGGAGAAAGGTGGGTGGAAGGAAAAAGGCAGAGCCAGCGCAGTAGCAAATATTGACACAAAACAATAACTAAACATTATTGTAAAACCCACACAAATGAACGGGTGAGTCTGGATGAGCACAGCCCAGGAAAGTGCTTCAGACTCATGCATTCATGTTCACATTTCCAGTGCTGAAGAATACACTTGCAGAAACAGAACCTGTGTAAGCACAGGTTGCAGAAACTGAGATGAGGCAAATAAAAAAAAAAAAAAAGTCATTTATTATTACGCAGAATGGCAGATACTACAAGGTATAATAAAGGGCTAACACAATCACTCAGTTTTGTTTTGGTTTGTTATGTTTTTGGTTTTGGTTTGGTTTTTTAATGTGGGTAGTCCCGCTGGCCTTCCTTAACTCTCAACAAATGCTCTCTGAATTGGGTGCTCGGCACCTGACAGGATTAGGCCCACATTCAACATTCACAATAAAGCTTAATCTTGAGTCACGTTAGCCCATGAAAAAAAAAAAAAGCCTCTGCTTTGTTGCAGTCATCTACACACAGCAATAAAAAGTCGCCAGTCACACGCATTGCACAGGTTGTCTTACACTTAACTATCTGCTTTTCTCTAGAGCCAGCTATCAGGCCTCCTCTCTTCCTTTTTGTTCTTTGGTGAGGGAAGAGTTTTTTATAATGGAAAAATAATCAGCTTGTTGTATCTACCTTTTTCCCCCCATTAAATTAATCAGGTAGTGTAATACTTCCAAAAGTATTTGCATATGTTTTCTTAATGAAGCCACCCATGGCTCCCACCATGTACTGCTTTGCTGTGTAAAGCCACTGTTCTCGGACACATGCATTTCTCCTCCGTAGGGCTAGGTCAATCATAGCTTCTCTTCCAGTTTTCCTGCTGAATGCCAAACAAGACATTTAGCTTGGCAGATGGCAATTTTCCAAAAGCACCTGCTAGCAGGAGCAAGGGACAGTATGGAGTACCCCACTAGCTGCCCACATAACCTGAAAACCCACTCCTCAGTCCTGCTTCAGCTCTGCCGTTTTGATTTGCATTTTCCTATCGTGTGACGTGGTCCTGATAACCCTGAGCCTGGCAGGTGCTCGGGTGCTTCAGTAGCAGGAACCAGTTAGATGGATGAACAAGTTATGAAATGTTGATCCAATTCCCCTACCGAAATTACCTGCCAGCAAAATACAGACATCCTTTGAGAATGTGAGTAGCACCCTTCCTCTTAAGAGCACGATACCGAAATACGTGCACACCACATTTCTTTAGGTGGGGTCTGAGGGAACAGAGCCTAAAGCGCTACTCATTTGTAGCATCAGCTTTACTTCAGGAGAAAGGAGACACCAGGCTACCTGCCCGGTGAAATACCTGCGCAGAAGTTTGCGAAAGCGCATTTTCGCCCTGTGCTTCATATGCAGAAATGCTATACTATTTACTCACTTGGATGATGACTGGGAGACACATTACTGTGAGCTATTATGGAGATTAATGCCTCAAATTTAGGAATTCATGTCCCAGTTGTTACTCTGGGAAAACAGCTATGGACACAGATGGAGGCTGAGCCCAAATAACAACTTAAAAATCAGATCTTTGGGGTAGACACGAAGAAGCCACAGAAACAAAACGGGTTTGATACAAAAGCAGCATTAAAAACAAAACCATTTTCACTAGCACAGTATATACATCTTTGCTTAATTGATTATATGTTTTCTTCTTCGGGTAAAAGGGATTTGAGACATGCAAATTCTAGCTTAGGGACGAGTTGTGCAACATCGCACTCGCTCATGAGTAATCCAGTTGACCCTGGGCCGACTCATGCGAGCCAGCGCTCCTCACCACCACGGACGGTTGCACAACCAGTGGGGTTTCCGTGCACCTCTCTATCTGCACCACCCTCCCGGACGGCACCGCGTCCGCCCTGCTTCAGCACAAGTGTTTGGTTGACCTTCTCCGATCGCTACAAAGCTATGCCAAAACACAGAGGAAACGTGTCCTGTGCGAGGAATTAGTTTGATTAGTTCTCTTAGGATACACATGATACTTTTTTTTTAAGATCACAGAAAGAACATTTCAAGGTTACTCCGTGAGAATAATCAATCTTTTAAAACACACGAGTTCTCTAACTACATTTGCCAAAAAAAAAAAAAAAAAAGCTGTGTATTCTGTGACAATGAAAAAGCTACTAAAGTCAGCACAACTGAGCCCTTAATTTTGCCTTTTCACCAGGTTTCAGACAATTAGGTCCATGAGCAGTAAAAAAAAAAAGACCGGGGGGGGGAGAGAAAGAAAAAATCACGTGGTTAATTTTTACATTATGGTGCCCAAATGAAAAGAGATCACTTGGCTTCATTTAACTTCCCATCTTCGTAGTCTGAAGAATGCTGCAACACGCTACTGGTGCATGCCTGTAAGGTAACTAGTAACCGGCTTCCATAAACACTATATTTACCAGAAAAAGACAGTAAAAATCCCTGCTTAGTTCACTGCACATTATACAAGCCAAAATGCAAAGAGATTTTTTTTTTTCTCTGCAATGAACTACGTGGAAGCGCCAACATATAAAAATATGCATCTGTTACTAATGAGATATTTACAACCCCTGCCTTGCCAATTGCACGTATGTAATACCTCGGTGGGTCGTTACCTATAGAGCCCTGGTTAAGAGACAATAGGTGCAAATTAATGTATAAACAGACATTATCTCTTCAAGCCTGGACATGACTTGAAGCCTCTTTAAATATTTTTAAATGCCACAGCTTTCTACTAAGGTTTTAAAATCCTTTCTTCCACTCTTTGCTGATGGTGAAAATGTTCGGGGGACAGGACAAGATATTTATAATAACAGGACATTTCACTCTGCACTTTGTTTTAGCATGTGGGGGGAATAATAATTGTATTCAGACTTGAAATGGCTTGGGTTACGCAGTTCAGAGCACAAGCACCTGCAGCAAATTAATTTGTTGTAGCACATTTATTATCTCATAGCTTCTATTTAGGCTGCAGCTGTTGCTGTTATGTTAATAATGTTTTTTATCACCACTGTATACAACAGGTTATGGTAATACAGAAATTTTGGGGCGTGGGGTGTCGGTTTGTTTTTTTTTTTTTTAATTTTATTTCTCAGAAGGAAAAAGATGGGGAGCATATAACACATAAGCATCGATCAGGCATTTAGCCTTCTGTTTATTAGCTGATTTGAAAGAGAATGGGCAAGAGAAATTAGAGAAGAGTAACAATAGACAAAGATGGCGCGTGCAGAATTTGTGAAAGCAAAAAAGAAGAAGAAGAGGTGGAAAAAAAGAAAGAAAGAAAGAAAGAAACACCGAACACCGCAGTGCTGGTGTGGTGAGTGTTCGGGTGGGGGCGGGGAAAATGCTGCAGTTTTCGTGAAATAATAAGGTGGAAAAAAAGGCATACAAAGAGTAGGTTTTTCATTGTCTGTAAAATATAAACACAGATGAATTCTGTCTTTGGTTTGTTCATGCTTTTCACTCTGCACAGCAGGGATGTTCTTAAGAAGTTGCCCTCTGCGAAATTTCACTAAATGGAAACCGTGGACCCTGCATGATGCGATTATAATCACACCAGCCATTCTTTTTACATAATTTTTTGTTTAAAATCCAGTAATGCTTCTTGTTTTTAAAACATATATCTATATCTATACACGCATCTAAACCAGTGCTGGTTTACGTCCCCCCAGCAAAGCGCAAGCTGAAGCTATAACTGGCTGTATCCCATCCGCAAATCTCCATGGACTCAAAAACAATATGAAAATTTTTAGCTGACAAGAACATGTCTGCTGCCTGCAGTCACTGCAATAGCTCACCATGTTGCCTACTAACCAAAAGATCAAAAATTATCGATTTCATGGCGCTGCGTGCTTGGGGTAGAAAAGCTACTTTAAAATTTGCATTATTTAAGAAATGAATTAAGAGAAAAGACTCATGTTTTAGAGCACTTTGGAACGTAAAAATGGCTTTATGTTTTAATCTTATCAATGATTTACTATAATTCTATTATTTTTAGCAGCTGGGGTCTGGAAATGATTTTTTTTTGCCGATGAATTTAGGATTTTGCCGCAGTATACATCTGCAGTCCCAGAATCCTCTGGTAAGATAATCCCTCCTGCGATGGGGAAACGCCTTTAACCTTTTCGTGAATGAAAAATATGCAACCATTTTGAAATAAAAAGGGGGAAAGAATGATGATTTCTAAGAGCTGGAATGAAATTTACTGTGAATTGAAAGAACAAGGAAAGGAAAACGTACTGTAATCGCGTTGTGGCGTTGGAGTTTCTAGCTGTTGTCTCCATCGCTCCTACCCTTTCTTCAACGGTGTCCGTATATATGCCTGGAGTATGGTGTCACCCATATTTCATGCGGGTGAGAAATCGAGAACCAAGACGTTAAGAAATACAGTGTTTCCTTGCCATAACTGCAGAAATGCTACCCCTACTACCTCCATGCCGCAGGCTTTAAGGAAAATTTTGATCACCGGCCATTGAAATTCATTTGACCAGCGGATTCTTAAGATGACCAGACTGTGTTAGGGGAGCCAAGCCTCTAGATAGCAAGAGGTGTTTACAGCTGCTCGGGGGTTTTAGCTAGACAGGGAAGAGGAAATTTTTCTGTGGCGTAAGGAAAATCCGAAGCCCTAGTCCATGCACAGTCTGTTTGGAGATTGAAACTCCTACCCTGATACTTTCATATTTTCAGGCTGCACAGTAATTAAGAAAGAGCAGTTTGAACAGAAAAATCAGGTCTTACTAATTTATTATCTTATGTTTTAGGATAACATATTAGCATCAATTACTCGGAATAAGGAAATCTGGCCTAAAGCTACTGAAAAAAAAAAAAAGCAGAATTTATGTATCAACTATCTTTTTAAAGATGGCTTTCTATAGAGAACAGCTATGTATTTAGGGTATTGACAATTAAAGGGTTACTACTCTGAGAAATCAGGGGTTTCATGTGGACGGAGTTTGATTAGAGAAGAAGAAGGTAGGTGTCACACCTCTGCGACTGTTACTGGTTTTGCCTGTGTTTCTGGCTGGCTTTTCTGCCAGGGTGCCTGAACACAACCATTGCAATTGTTTTAAATGAGGAGTATGAGACCCGTAATCATTAAGAGACAGGCACACAGAGAAATCTTAAAGGAAAGCTTAGGTGCTGTGGCATACTTGATAATGACAACATTTTGAAAAGGACCAATATTGTGGATTTCTCTTTACGTGACCATGCCATAAATTTTGAATATAAAGCCGTCTTGATATTTGTTTGGTTAGTAGTAATTAAAATATATGTATTGGGAGATGCAATGCTTCATGTTTATTCTGTTCCACTGCTTAATATGCCAGTAATCAAATATTCTGAGGTGTAATGCCTCAGCTACTGTATCAGCTGGAGACTTTTTTCAGTTTCTGAAACATACCTGATATATAAAGTTAAACTGTTGTAGGCATTCACATGTACTGAATTAGAGAGGGGAACACTAAGGCATATTGCATATATCCAAAACAGGAACACTGAGGGAAGGAATAACTTTTTTTTTTTAAATCAAATTGGTGGCCAATGAGAATTCTATTTCCGATGCTTGAAACAACATTTATAGACTACTCTAATTTGTGTCATTCCAACCAATTAACAAGATGTTTTGATTGGTATCTTCTATACTAATTTATTAATAATTTTTAGGGTCTCTCTTTCCTTCAAAATGACCCACTTACACACTCGCATAATTTTTTGCATCATTTTTGAGAAAAGCGAAATCTCACCAGTATTTTGAGTTTGGCTAATTCTCTTTCTCTTTGTCCATAAAGAACAATTTTTTTTTTCTGAAACTGAGCTTGAATGGCAGAGCTATTTGCTTTAACATAGCAAAGATTCTGACGTGTATTAATAAACTGTAGATCTCAAGCATGAGGCAGAAGTTACATTGATTAGTCCTGTATCTCAAAGAGTGCTTAAATACTGCAAGCATCTTCTCTCTTTTCCCCTTCACTCCTGTATGAAAATGAAAATATGCGACTACAATTTCACTTCGCTGGAAGAAGATTCCTTTTATTTTTTTCTTTTTTTAAGAGGATCAGAATGATGTATTTTTTGCTGACAAGTGAATATATATTTAGTCAGTGTCTGAAAAAAATATCTGTAGTTGATTCTTGAATATGTTCCTAGAACATGCACGGTTTGAAGCCAATTATGCATACATTTTGAAGATCCATATGGGAAATCAAAGATTCAGGCCCAGAGCCCTAGATGTTTCCGTAATTGGTAATTTTGCTTTGTCCTTATATTAGTGCCATGGCTACTCATTCGTTACTATGTTCCTTACAAACATAGCTAAATGCCAGGATTTCAGAAGGAAAGGTGACCAACTAAGTTTACCTTTAGCTGTTTGTTATTTTTAATTAATGGGCTTCCTGCTTTCTACCCTGTTAAAAGTTGACTCTCCAAAAGCAGTGCTAAGGATGTAAAAAAAGAGGCTAACAAAAAGATTTAAATCATTATCTTTTAAAATTTAACCATGAAGCTCTCCTTTGCACTGAGGATTTCTTACTGCAGTGATACACAATGGACATGTTAGGAGACTGCTTGACCTTTTGAAAAAAATATGTCTGCAGCATACTCGTCTAGCAAACAGCCACCAAAACAAACCTATTAAAGTATAAAAGAGCTCTAAGCAAACTTCTGAAGCTGCATATACACGCTCAGTGCTTCTTAGGGGGGAAAGCAAAAAAGTAGAAGAGGAAGAATAACCAGACTGTGAATTTACTCATGAAGCTCCGCACTGTAATATCTGATATAACATTTACTCTTCTTGTTTTGATAGTGGACCGTAACACACTATTTTAGAAAAATTAGAAACACAAAATGTATTTTAGAAACATTTTCATAATTGAAAGAACAGTATAACAAGTTAGAGTTAATCGTCACTGTAACACTTCCAGCTATTAAGATACGAGTTTTCCTGGGGTAATTTCTTTTTTTTTAAAAAAGGTGAAATTTTAGAAAATGGTTAGCTATCTAATAGCTAAAAATTGCAAAGCTAACATGAACCAAATTTCTATTAGCAATGTGTCTAGATCCAAAAGCATCCCAACCACTTTGCAGTGAAACAAATACAGATTAAAATGACAACAAACCATGCAAAACAACCAAAAATCCACAAGAGTTTAGCATTATGCGCTAAAGGCCTTATGAAATTTTTTTATATATATATAAACTTATATATAAGTTGTATGTTTTAAACCTGTTTTTAAAACGGCTAGTTCCAGTTGTCCTCGTCAGGTCAAAAAGAAAAGCAGTCCATAGTTCAGGGGCCAGAAGCAAAGTCACGGACTGTACCCCTCCTGCTCCTGCAAAATCCAGGCTCCAAAAGCCCCATCCCTGCAGACCTCAGGGGGTGAGATGGCACACAAAGAGGCTCTGAAAGGTATCTGGGACCATGCAATGCATCAGGGGCGTTTGACTGATTCTACTGTTGTTATCAAGTACCCAATGGAATTGCTTATAGTGAATTTGGCAATAATGCCCTATAGAAACAGCACTTTGAACTTATATAGTACCTTTGATCCAGGGATCTAAAAGGAGGGGTCTGTCATTATTACTATTCCCATTTTACAGAGGGTGAAACCGAGGCAGAGCAGATTTTCCCAAGGTTGTAGAGGAAGGCAGCTGAGAATGGGAGGTGGACAAAGAAATTAACTCTTCCCCCTACACCCTTTTTTTTTTGTTTTTTTAATGCCCAAACCAATCTCCAGGAATACTTTCTCTGACTCTTATTGTAAATTGGAATTAAACTTCTGGTGTCAAGAATGGCAAGGTCCTTCTGCTCATAGCTGCACCAAGTAACTCCCCTGGAAGGTGATGAGCTTTCACAGCCCGCTGGCCCCGAGCCGGCAGCATTTGTTTTGCCAACTCTTGCGACGGTTGCCCTCGTTTTTGCTCTCCTTTTGGCCAGCATTGTCAAAACAGGCCCTAAGAGAAAACAGCGTGATGAGGAAAGCTGTATTTCTTGAGCCTCCGACTTCAGGGTTGTCCAGGTGGCATTTCATTTCCTTACTAGCGGGGACCTGAGGTTGCCCACTGCACAGGGAGGCTGGCGGGTGGATGACTGCTATGTGCCCTGCAACAGCAGGGGAGAGCGGGGTGGAAATAAGGATTTTTTTTATCACCACTGCCTTTCCAGAGCCATTTTAGTAGTGACAGCTAACCCGCAGACTCAGGACCCCTCCCCTGCACTTGCCCCACTGGGTTGTGGCCCTCTGCCAGCCATGCCAGGTCCACCTGCGAGGGCTGCGGTGCCTTTTGTGAGCAGTAAGCCCTACATTATTTCCCCCCGCCAGGAGAAACCCGCTGCTTTAAAAAGCGACAATTAAAAAAAAAAAGAAAAGCGGTTGACATGAAAATCAAGTAGCACTGTGGAAGAAGCTCCTTTAGTCTAACACTACATATTACTGAATAAATCAACCGGGGGGGAAAAAAAAAAAAAATCTGTAAGTGTAACTTCCTGAGTAGAAACTCAGAGCCCATTTAAAACAGTATTATCAGTAGAAAAACAGGTATAAAGGGGGCCCCTCTGTGAACCGCACATCTCCCCGCTGCATGAACCACAGAAGCTGGAGGCTGGTGGGGAACGGAGGCTGCACAAAGCCCTCCAGTGCAAGACCAAGAACTCAACCCCCAACATCCGCTAGCGCTAAAGCAAATTTACACTGGGGGAAAAGAAAAATAAATCCATCTTTCACTAGCAACGGATGTTTTACATAAACACCTTGGTATATACGGTCCTTGTTTCATTGGGGGGGGACGGGGGGGACGGTGCATGTTATTTCCCCTCTCCCCCGGTATGTTAAACACACTTTGCCAGTGCAAGACGGTACACGCAAAAAGTCTGTAAAACATTCTGCCGTGCAAGCCCATGCACGCCGGGGAAAAGGCTGCCACATACGTGCCTTCACAGGGCTCTGCGCGCCGCTAAAAACCTTGTGCAATTCATAATATTTTCCTGTTTTTACGACTCGCTGAAGAGGCGAGGGGCGGGCGAGGAGGAGGGGTGTGTGTGTGTGTGTGAGGGGAAGCTCGCTTCTTCCATAAAAAAAAAATAAATAAATTGCATAACGAGATACTTTCTTTGGCAACTGCTTCCTGACAAATATTTACAGGGGCAGAGCGGAGCGCGTTTCCGCCGACGTGAGCGGGCCCCGCCGCCGCCTTCCCGGGCTGCCCCGGGCTCCCCGCCGGCCGGGCCGGGAGCGGAGCTCGGCGGGCTGCCCCAGCCCAGCGCCGGGGCCGTTCTCCCTCCGTTCGACGGGCCGGCAGTCTCCCGGACTTGGCGACAAGCGTTTGGGAAGATGGAGTTTCGCTACAGTTGGTGGCGTGCGTTTAAAAAAAAAAAAAAAAAAAAATCCCCAGGCAACCAAAGGCCAAATTAAAGGCGGGGGGGGGGGGGGGGGGGGGGGGCCGCGCTCGCTTTTTGCCCCCCCCCCCCCCCCCCAAGCGGGACCCCGGGCTAATCCCCTCAGCTGCACCCCCTCCCCCGCCGCCTCTACTCCACCCTCAGGCAGCAACTTCGCTCCCAGCCGGGACCTCGGATCCTTCTTCCCCACCTCCGGAATAAGGTGTCTCCGCTGTCCTCCCCCCGCCGGCCGGCCCGCCCGCCCCTCACACCGCCGCTCCCCTCCTCCTTCTCCTCCACCTCCTCCGCCGCCTCGCCTCAGCTCGGCCCGGCCCGGCCCGGCCCGGCCCGCCCTGCCTCCCCCCGCCGCGCCGCCGCCGCCACGGCCTTCCCCCCGCTCCCGGCCGCTTCCCTCCGCTGCTGCTCTCTGTCTCCCTCCGCCCTGGGAGCCGGGCACTATTTCTCCTCCCCCTGCCCTGTGCGCTGGGTGCCTGTGGAATGCTGCGCGCTGGGCCCGGCCGCGGCGGCAGGATACAGCCGAGCCCGGCGCTCACTATAAGAACCTCCTTGTGAGCGACGCCATTTTAAGCCTCTCGCTCGGTTCGGCGGTGGGAGCAGCAGCGGCGCTCGGGGCAAGGGGGACTAACACTGCCGCCCCGTACGGTCGCCACCTGGGAGGCCAGCGGCGGGGGCGGCACCGCCGTCAGTAAAGAGCCGAGCGAGAAGGAGGCAGCGGCGGCGAGGGGACAAGGAAGGAAAGACGGACCGGACCGGGATCGCCCGGGCGGCAGCAGCAGCAGCCGGAGCCCGGGGGGACCCTGCGCTCTCGCTTCCCTGCAACGTTAGTGCCACTTGCTCCGGCGGGACCTTGGGGCGAGCCCGGGCCGGGTCCCCCCCGCCCTCCCTCCCTCCCTCAGCGGCCACCGGTGCCCCGGGGCGGGCGGGAGCGGGCGCTGCGTCCCGCGGCCGCTGTGGGGTCCAGGGTGTGCCCGGCGCCGCGGCGGGAAGGACGGGGCTGGAGCGGGGCGGGGGGCGCTGCCCGGGTGGGAGTGGGGGTGGGAGAGAGGCGGCGGCGGGGGGGAGAGCAGGAAAGGAGGAGAGGGCTCTTGTTTTGGGAGGTCCGGACAGCTGCGTGGTCGCAGGAGGCGGCAGCTGCGGCTCCCGAGGTGTCTCTTGGGAAGCTCGTCCTGGGGCGAGGGGGTGGTTGCTCGGGTCTGCAGGAGAAGGGGAGTCTCTGCCGCCCGGGTCTCCGTGGGGCTCCACTCCCGGCTGCGTTTGCAGCCGAAGCCGGAGTACTTTCGTGTCCGTGTTCCTCCACCACCCCCGCTTTTTCTTTTTTTTTTTTTTTTTTTTTGGGGGGGGGGGAGGAGGGTGTTTGAAGGTGCTGACTCGCCGGTGGGCTGCAGACCACCGTTGGTGATAGGAGGAAGAAGAGAGCAGGGGACGGGTTTATTTGTACCGAATATAATTAATCACGGTCACTGCAGTCAGCGGGAGATAACTAATCTGTTGCCTTGTGGGTTTTCGGTCTTAGTTGCATGCATATTTACCGGCGAGGTTATGCTTCTTCTGGGTGTCACCGAAAGGAAGCACCCCGGAGCTGGGAGCAATCAAATTAAGTTTTTAACACCCACGTTACCAGAGTCTTGTGGGGAATGACTTGGGTCGTGTGGGGGTTCGTATGCTGCAAGGGGAAGCGCCTGCTGCTTTCCGTGGCTGGCTGGGGGGGGGGACGGGGACGGCGGCGACTCCAACCTCCCAGATTAACGCACTTCTGAGATGTGCGAAGCAACTTGCTGTTACTCCTAGTAGGACATAGGGCACTTGTTTCTGATTTCCCGTGGAACAGGGAGCTCCAGATGTGCTTTTTCCCGAAAAGCTTAGTTCAGATCTCTTCTGTGCATGATCAGTTGCTCCTGAGATGGCGAGGTTTCTTAAATCTAGCGAAATCTCAAGTTCTTCCCCAGTAAAAACTTGACTTAGGACATTGTGCCGCTTGTTTTTGAATTTCTTCCCAAAAACCTCTACTGAAGATTATCTCTTCTGGGAAGAAAGGGCAGGCTGTGAAGGTACTATGGGGCAACTTGTGACTTTAGGACTAGCAGTGTTGATCTTTGTAATCAGCTACTACTTCTTGATCTCCTTCTCATGGAGCAGCCATTGTTCTGACACTCTGTATATTCCAGACATCTGTGGTCCTCCCATCCCCCAAAGTATGCAAGTGGTGAATGGAAAGAGGCTGGGCTGGTATGCTGAGGTCGATGGACGGAAATCAAGGAGGGGTTTTAGTAAAACAGGATCTTTATGTGCTGAGACTGTAGTAAAGGCAAAGACAAGAAAACTACCTGAAAGAGTATCAGGGTGTTCTTGATATTAAGTTCAGACACGCCAGAGAGTAACTTGCCAATTACGATTTTGCTTCTGAATGACAAAAAGGTACTACTACAAGGGTTTAAAACAGCACAAAGGGCAAAACTTACTGGTGTTTATTGGGCCAAGTTGTAATGTGAATTTTGGTAACTGGCAGTCCAGGAACCTAATGTTAATCTTGCACTTTTAATAAAAAGGTGCTGACAGCTGCAGGTATGTGGCTACTGTGTTGATTGCCTAATGGCTGGTACTGTTGAAAATGAGGCTACTTAGGTGTTCAGACAAGGCTTTAAGGCTCTCTAAACTCAGCATAAAATCCTATCAAGTGTCTTGCTGTTCTGGGGTTGTTCTGAAGAAATGTCGTATTTGCTTGTCTGTTAGTTTGGATATTTTTTGTTAAGGTATAAACTGATACGTGTGGGAATGTTCATGTTGGTCTGTATGGCCGATCATTTCAAACAGTCTAGGGGAGAAATAAGTAAAAACGTGTTGATGGGGAGGACAATGCAATGCACGATAGCTTCTAGAAGCAAGGATTTAATACAAAGTAAAGCTTGATTGAAAAAGTGAGTTCTTCAAATGTTGTGTTACAGCTTTAGTAAACCAGGCTTCCTTTTTCTTGCCTAAGCAATAAATAGGCTGGGCTTCTTGCTTGATACGTAGTCTACTATGAACGCTAACATTCTGCTGTGACTACGTGGTGTGTCAGTAACTCACTTATCAAATCTTAGCCATGAAACCTGGTTGCCCTCCAGACATACGGTTTCTTTGTGAAACAGATGATGGTATTTCGTGACTTAACATTACCAAAAACTCAAGTTTAACTCTTCAGAACACAATACTTCAGAAAGTTAATTCAGATATAAAGACAACAGGTTAGTACTAGTGGCCACCTAAACTAATTTTGCAGTATTTCAAGGGGTAGAAGGGGAAGTAGCAAGAATGGGGCAGGAAACATAGCTATTACAAGCTTCAGTCTTACAAACTGGTCTGAATGTGCAGTCTGAAACTCCTGGATAAGGATGTTTCTGCAAAATATTGTCTAGTAGGTAGACTGGTGTGCAAATACAGCAGTAATCAAAATCACTCATGTTAATTCATAGTTAAAGCTGGTAATGCAGGGGTTGTGGTGATCATGCAGTTGCTTGCAGCAAAACTTGTTCTGTGACTCTGGTAGACTGCATACCGTGGCAGGAAAATCAGGACTGACCTTACTTATCTTCAAGATCATACTTCATGAAGCCTGATAAAACTTTGTGAGAAACTGTGCAGGCTGTTGGGACTTGCTTTTGGGTCCTCACAGCATGCATTTGCAAGCTCCGAGCCCTCTGCCTTGCTGGGTGACTGCTATAGTTTAGAAACGGCACCGTATTAAACTTTGCAAAATTCTGCAAACTCCTTGGCAGTAAGTATTGCATGTGACTTTTCTTGTCTCTTTAGATAAAATTATTATCCTGGTCAAATGGGCAGGGCAGTGTTGCTGACTTTCTAGTTAAGCATTAGAAGACTTGTTTTGGGGGTGCTTTAATATTATGCACCAACTGAATTGGTTAGACTTGCCAACACAAGGTAGCCTGACAGTTGTTCACTTTTATTATGCGTTTCTGGCACTTGATTCCAAGGTAAAACTTGCTGTAGCCTGTGATCAGGCTTTAGCCCAAGAGGGTCATGTCTTAATATGCTAGTGTTGTGTGGCCTGTGCTAGCTCTCATGAGAAGAAAGCAGCCAGAAAGGTTTTTTGCACTAACAGGTAACTTCAAGTGCAAGGGCAAGAACTAATGGAAGTCTTATTCTGGCATTTTTGTCTGTATGGAACACCAAATTGATAAGGTGAGCAGGTGAAATGTAATCTGTAGCTCAGCCTGCCCTCATGAATCTGTTAACTCTGATTTGATGTGAAAGCAAATGTGTCCTATGCTTTTGTTGCCTTGGGAGGCATGGGTGCAGATGTTGCTTTACAACTGAAATTACAGAAGAACTTTCTGTTAATGCTCCAAGTTGCTTTAGGAAATAATGTACATTGGCTGGATTAGTATTGCAGAAGTGAAGTACTTGCTTTATTAGTTAATACTAAATCAACTCTGGAGCCTTGTTTAGGGAATAAATTAATTCCCTTAAAGGTTGAAGGAGTTAATCTAGTATTAAAAGGTTGCTGCTTTTAAAAAGGTGGTATGAGCTAGCTGGATCTTAGTGGAGTTGGCAAATGCACAGTGTGTGCTATAAGTGTATTTGCTGGAGCTAGCATTTCTAGGCTGACTTACTGTGCTAAATAGACTTGTATAGATTGGAGAAGTTTGCCAACTCTGCAGCAACTGTAGCAAGTAGTTCTGTATTGTCCTGGCAACAATTCAGGTGCCCTCCAGTGGCCAGAAATCTTAACATCCTAAAGGTGCTGATAAATGCTGTTGCCTTGTCAGTTTGCCTTAATTAAAAATGTGTTGAAGAAACATCTTACAGTGTCAGACTTTACTAGCATGTTTGTTGCTCAGACAGTACTTTTTGGAGTGTTGGTATGTCTTGGTGTAAATGCATAGTTATTCTGACAGACAAGCAAAGGCAGCCACTTTCAGATTCATAAGTATTTCATTAGTGTCAGTGCAATTATGACTAATCACTCTGGTTTATTAAACCATGGAGATTAATGTTTAACATCCATGTTCAGGGCCGGCTACATGGTTACAGCCTAAGAAGAAACTAGATTATGGTTAGATACTTACTGGTTTGGAAGGGAGATTGTTTGCTAAATTGTTGCTGTATTTGAGTGGAAATGAATGCTGCAAGTTCTACGCAGACAGGAGGGACAGAGAATGCTGCAATACAGTGGCTGTCAACCTTCTTAGTGATGTACATGGCCATGATAAATGACTGTAGAACCATTAAGTAGCTTTTTGACACTCAAAACTAAGTGGGCAGGAGGCTTGAGGGCTGGCAGTGGTTTGTCGCTGAACTTTATTAGTGTTAAATGAAATGTGGTATAGTATTTGCCTAAGTTCTCATAGGTTATCTCTAAATGGTCATGATGGCAGCTTTTTTGTATGTGGCTAGGTAAGACTAAAGAATGATATTTGATCCTGGCTATTGCCATCTCCACTACAGACATCTTGGTGAAAGTAGGGGCGCATGGACCAAAAGCTGTAAATCAGTGCAAGTTGATTAGGTGAGTACTGCTGGCAGACTAAACCTTAGACAGCAACACTAGCTCATCCTTAACTGAGAAAGGCAGGAGTATGCATAATGTAGATACCTGTGTCCCACAAATAAGAGGTGGTAACTTTCTAAGTTATGATGATAAAACTGCTCTTAATGTCTTGCCCAGCCATGAAGGTACTCGAACATAATGAATGCTGCATGAAACCCTAATTATTGGAAATGCTTGCTGGTGGCCGAAAGGTCTCAAAGTAAACCCATTGCTGAACAGAAGTGAACTTAGTAACTGTTTTGAGGTTACTTGCATGAGTTGGTGGTGCTTAGTTGGTCAAAACAATTAAGACATAAGAGTAATTGGGTTGATAATCTTGTTATGAACTTGCATTAAGTTCATAAACTTGAAACTGTCATAACCAGTCCTTTAATACTGAGCTGCAAACCGCTGTCAAAGGACTGATAGGTGGAGACAATTACTACTTTTGTTCTAAAGCTGGATGTGTAACACCTGATTAGTAGTTGAGCAGTTCCTTGCATCTCATCTTAAATGTTAGTTAAGATTATCACCAGCTCCTCTCTTGGACAGTGAAGAAGGATATGTAGGTACTTGGAGCCAATCTTGCCTACTAATAAAGTGATAGACTTTGCCAGTGTTGCAGTATACTTGCCAGCGAAAAGCTCTCTTAAACCATTACTTTCAAACATGACCTGATAATTTCTCTGTCAGCTTGAGTACAGCTGCTGCTTGTAGCTCATGGAAACAACTGGATTTTTTTATAGAGGACAAACAGATCGTCAGTGCAGAAAGTGTAGCTGTCTTTGAGAAGATCACTTTTTTGTTTGCAGTTGTTGTTAGAAGCTGCTGGTATACTTGCCCATGATTTTGAATATAAAGGATTGTGTTGACGGGCCTCTTGCAACTCCTGAATGTTTCTCTAGGTAAAGGGCAAAATAATTGTGCTGTGGATCCAAATGCTGCAGCTTCGCTGAAGTGGCAACACCCAGTGCTGTGAGATTTCAGATACTACAGTATAACTATGCTTTTTAAGTAGCAAAAAGTGTATGGGACTATGTGAAAGGGTACAGTCTTTACATTGCACAGTATGCCCAGCAATGTGACTCTGGCAGCCTTAGGCTCTGGTCAGCATAAAACAAAATTCTGGTAGTTGTAAGAAATTATGGTGGTAGGAAACTGCTACTGTGAGTACCTTCTGACCTCTCTAGGTGTCCTATCAATATGTAATTTCCCACAAAGTTTCTCTAAAATGTCTGTCCTAAAGTACTGTGCATCGAAGTATATGATGTTGTCAGCTTCTTTGGAGGTGGGGGGTGGGCGGCACTTCCTGGCAGGCTCTAAAGTTTATCTCTTAGAATGATTGTGCAGATTAGTGCCGAGGTGAACTTTACGCTTTTAGTAACCTACCTGATGTGCTTGTTCTGAATTCTCCTCCAGGTTCTCATCATTTTATAGATTAGTTATCTCAAGTATTTGTTGGCTACCAGGATGCTCTGACCAATGTTAACTGTTGCTTTATTGAAACTTCTAATGGGTTGTCTTTAAAAGGGTACTTAAACCTTAGTGCCTGTGAAGACCCTGACTAATTGCACAAGCTGTTAGTGCCTAAATGCTGTGTTAGTCGCTCAAGGCATGACATGCAATGGCTGCAGCTGAAAGATACCCCTTGTGGCAGCTCACTAAGTCACTTTCTGATACATTTGGTTAACTGAACTTTCGGTCAGTGGCTAAAGTTGCTCTTCAGTGATCGGTTAAGACTACCCGTGTTCTGGGTGGCATTCTGTGTTTAGAGTGAGCAAAACAAAATGTGGATCTTGCTACACTTAAATTATAGTCTCAACTGCACTTCAAATTTAATGAGTTGTCACAGTTGATCATTTGGCAAGCTGGCTAGGAAGTGTGATTCTTTACCAGCCCGCTGTCCCTTTTGGGAGGAAGGGGAGGGTAAAACAGGTGAGTGTCCTGTAGTATCAGAGTCCATAGTGCTCCAGTCCTAATGGAAGTGTGGTAGAATGGAGCCTTACAGCTGTGTTGTAAAGTTCTTGTGGCCACTTTCCCTCCCATCTGATATGTGTGCCTAAGGCTGCATGGATTCAAAGATGAGCCTTGTTCTCTGTCCTTGTAACCTGAGTCTTTCCTTCAGTAGACGCTTTTTGAGGAATAAATCCTCTTTTAATACAGCTAACCCAGTGTTTAAGTCTAGTCAAGACTACCAGATGCCTGCACTTCAGTTCCATTAGGCAGTTGTAATCAACTTTCTTAGAGAAGTCTAGCAAGAACAGAACTATTTGCATGCTGTTTGCTTTAGGTAATGAGCATGTGAACAGAAACTCTTACTCTGTACTCTTAATTGGTCTTAGATTGCTGGATGACTGAAAATAGACAGGCGTAACATTTTATTTTGTGATGTGGCATTAAATGAACTCTTATTTAAAAAAAAAACTTACAAAAGCTAGAGTAGGGATGCTCTTCTGCCTGTGTTATGGAAAGGAATTTTTACATAATTTCTAAAGCAGAAGACAAGGGCTGAAAAGCTAGAACAATTGACGTAATAGCAAAGTGGGATGCCTGAAGGAAAAAGGAAATAGTGAAGTAGAAATGAAGCAGCAAAAAACAGTGGCTGAAAGCAGAGGTAACTTGTAGTGAGCATTGGCAGATATGCTCTGAAATACCCCTCTTCCACTTTAATTCTGTGGACTATCTGAGCCTCTTTCAGCATGTATTAAGGATATTTGAAGTTTGGAAGTTGCAACCTGTTAACATTTGAGAAAGATCAGTTTAAGCAGATACTGTTTAGGTTTCTTATTTTCCTAATGTTTAACAGGAGAAACAGATCTTAGACTTTGAGGTCCTATTAAGAGATTTTAAAGAACAACTTAACACTGTTGTGTATTCTGGGTTCAGAGTCAAACTTGCTGTGATCTGATTAGCTAAATCTAAAATAGAATGTAGTGCTGTTTGCAAGGCATCTTCTACCTTCCAGCAGGCATCAGTAGCTTGCATTGTCTGAAGTATTCTAGCTGCGATAAATTCAAGCTGGATGGATTATGTAGGATACTGAGTGCATAGGGTACTTCACTGGAGTGAAGTATTCTTAGTTCGTGGTTGGAGGGAATGATGTTGAGCAAATGGGAAATGACCAGAGCAGTTTTGTCATAAGTTAAAGTTTATGAATGAGTTTGTTCTGCTGCAGTCTAGGATCATGAAGCTAGATTTCAGCGTGGGCATGTGCTGTGGCATGCAGGTTATGATTCCTGTCTCTATTGGTAGCTCTTAGTTTTCAGTAGAACTACTGAAATGGTTGAGGTTGCTACATCTTGGCACAACACTTAAATATAGTAATGCTGCTCTTGCCATGGCATTTCTTCCGAGGTGGTGGTGAAGGCTATAGATGAGCGTTACTATCATCTAACCTGGAAGCTAGAAGTGTTTTAGAGCTGTGAAAACCCATGGTGGTTCTTTTCCTGTTAGAATTGGGAAAGTACATGTTGTGTTTTCCCTTGGCTGTATGGTTTGACTTGTTTCCTTCTGATGTTGCATACTGTATAAGTTACTTTCATTTACTTAGGATATCTTCAGATGGTCTATGACAAATATTTTTACCCAGTATTAAATATCAGCCTGCTGAAAGCAGAAGGAAGCCTGACATTAACATGAAAAATGTGTAGTTTTATATTCTGATTCTTGGTATAGAGAATAAGATAAACCTTAACTTTACTGTCTCCAAAAATATCCAAATGGTCTATTGCTTTGTTTAATGTGATAATTTACAGCCCTAAACCATTATTTGAGAGCCAGTTTTCAATGAGTTTCACAGTAGTTTTTGTCTGTCCAGGTCCTTAAACTGCTTGTGTGAGGAGGGATTTGAAAAATTGAATTTCTTAATCCAGGAGTCACTACTGGTGAGTGACTAATTTGACAATAATCAAGGCCCTCTAATGCTTGTATATAACTTTAATTTCAAAATAATCTTCACTCACTGCATACAGCTGTTCTTTCAGAGTTGACCAAGTGACTGAGGACTGCAAATGATGCTACTTCAGACAGAATATGGGAATGCTGTTCAGTACTTGTTCTGTGGATATGGAATGTATTTAAGGAAAACTGTTGTATTTAATCCCATGTAGTACCTTTGTACAAGAATTAAATTTTTTTTAAAATGCGAGTCTTCAGAGTGGAACTCAAGCATGTTATCTGTTCCTACTTTGAAATAAAGTATCTTCTGTTCATTGCATAGAAAAATTTTAAACCCCAATTGTCATTCCTACAGCAAGCTTCTAAAATCCCTTAAAACACACAGCACTGAAACTGTACTTTCAGGACTTCTTACTAATCTTACAGAAGCATCTGCATACTTTTTACCCCAGAGCTCAACAGAAGCCAGACAAAATTCCTCAAAGTTAAGGTTTTTTTGGAATATCTGGGAGGATATGGGAGAAGAGGACTTTATCCCCACTTCAATAAGGAATAATTGGAAGTTTAAAATGGATTTCTGGTGGCAAAAATTCTTGAACTTGTTTAACCTTGAAGACACAAAATGAAAGCTTCCTAAACTGAGACCTGCAAGGCTAATGACAATCCTTTTAACATCCAGGTTTATCATCTCCCTTAATACAAAACTAGAATTGTCTAAGTTAGAAACTGAATGCAAATACCCTGAATCATTACTTTTCACAAGTACTATCCTTTTTTTCACCTGTGGATAGGCAATCTGTAAATCAGTTCTTATAGGTCACCTGTAACTTCTTGTTCCTTCCCTCCCTCTCAAACTGTTGCTGTCATGTTTTCTTCAGCTAGACTAAGACTTCTTACTTTTCCTTTTTTAAAAAAAAAAAAAAAAAAGCTGCTGGGTATAAACTGGTTATAGGCTTCCCTCTTCGAAGGAAGAAAAATAACTCCACTTCTTTTAGGCTTCCTGATGATAATCAGTTTAGTGCTATTCCTAATGAATATTGCAGTGGCTATCTCAGTTGGATCATGTCTTCATAAGACTAAAGGCAGTAGAAGGTAGGCTTGCCTCTTGTAAAAGTGCTTATAGCTGTGGGGTGGGTTAGAACAAAAATTGCTTAAGGAGACAGGTCAGCCACTTATGCCTGAAAGAGCTTATATACCACGAAAGCTTCTTTGTTTCCACTATCACTATTGTCTGTCTTAGACAATGCCCCAGACAATGCCCCACACATGCTTTTCTAGAAAACAGAGTAACAACTTCCAGGAAAAGATCGAAAGATTTTTTTATTTAAAAATCCTTAATCAAATGTATTTCTTGCATCTCCACTTGAAAACTAAGGTTAATTAGGAAGCTTCTGCTACATTAAGTTCTTCTATTTCTGTTCAGGGAACTGATGTTGCCTGTATATTTTGGCTGCTGACTCTTTGTAAAGCAGATATACAGGCAATGTCATTGGCAGGCAGCTGTCTGAAACAAGACCAGTTATAAAATTAGGCCCAAAGAATGCTTCCAGTAACACCTTGGTAGTGGTTGCAATAACTTCTGAGCACTTGGAGAAAAACTATTTTCCAGTGCCTGTATTTCTCTTCACTGTATGTATATAATCCATGTTTTTAACTGCTCTAACTGTCATAAGAAGATTAAGTTCTACTTGTTCTATGTAAGAAAATGTCAGTCAGCACCAATGGTTAATTTAAAGATGCGGCTGCTTGGCCTGTCCTAGATGAAACACACACGTGAAAACATGGTCAGTAGACATGTTCCCTTTAAATTGATCATGGTGATTGGATGTGTCAGTCTTCATTTCTCATACAAGGTTTAGTAACATGCTGCTGTCAAGCAAAAAAATTTCTGGAAGGCTTGCAAACTTTAAGTTGGACTTGCTTTACAAAGAGGTGGGGAACTGCTTGTCAGATCAGTGAAGTATAATCTGAGTCAGTCTTAATGAGGAGATTCTGTTAAGATTAAGGTAGTAAACTTAAAAGAAGATGTATATATTTTTATTTAATACAAGCTGCAACTATGAGCTGTTTTATAGGCTAACAAAATGGCTTAGCTGACAATGAAAATGGGTTTATCTTAGATAAACTGTAGCAGAGGTGCAAATGTACTGTAGTCTTGATATACCAGGCCGGTAAATGTCAGGCTGATATTCATCCTCCCTAGATAGGCTATTCTCATAGGTCTTGTCCTCTCTAAGACAGAATAGATGTAAACAATTCACTGTGCTCTGTATCTTAATGGAGTTTAACAGCTTTAGAATTAAAATTGTCTAGGTTTTACTGAAGCTGTTCAGATTTATTGTTCAGATTTGAGAAATGCTATAGGCTTGTTGACTTCCTTGGCATGTGCTTAACTGTTCCCCATAAGTTTTGTTCATCATCAAAATACTACTGCTCTTTTGTTCCTTTGGAAACCAAGAAATTTGAATTATCTTCTGTAGTAACTTGAAAGTAGTAGCTCATAAGCCTGCTAAGCTTGCAAAACTTTTTCTCAGTTATTTAGAATTCAAATGCAAGGTTGGAACTGATGGTACACAGTACAGCCTAGTGCAATGTCTTGCATTGCCCTACATATGAGGGATTTAATATATATTTAAAAAAAACCTAAACAAATTCCATTTAAACCCAAAGCTGATGTGCTTTTTACACAAGTGGATAGTGTCATGGGGGAGGAGGTTTTTAAGAAGTTAATGGTCCCATAACTCCTGGCAATACACCCATATGAACTTCTGTATATATAACATGACTTTTATGAAAATTCAGACTTGAATTCCTTTAAAAACAGTAAGGCTTACAGAAGCTTGCTGTTATGCTAAAGTTTGTGAGTATACTGAGTCCTTCTGTCTGTCTCATCCTGCTGGTTAAGATCTGTATTACTGACCTTGAAAATGTAATGTCACTAGTCATATGTCATCCAGTAAATTTGAATAAGAGCTCAGTTTAAAGGAGCTGGTATGTGGTCCATGGTTGAAGACTGCAAGCTTAATTATCCTAGCAGGAAAGTTTGTTTTTGTGGGGTTTTTCGTTTTGTTTTGTTTCCACTCCCCCACCACCTCGAGCCCACCCTGCATGTATTGGTCCAGTTTCTGTCAGGAAAGGTAACAGCACAAATATTTGTGAGAATGGGAAGGAATGGGAGAATGTTCAGTTACAGAAACCCTAAAACCGAACTGAACGTACCCCTTTTTCCCTGGCTACGTTTAGTCTGCAGTTATTTTGAACTCTTGGGATTAAACACAATTTCCCATTTAAATAAAAAATGCTACCTGGAATTGCTGGGGGGGGAGGGTTACAGGTGTATGAACTGCAGATTAGGATCTTAGAAACTTTCAGGTGCAGCTAGCAGGCTCATCTAAGGTCAGCATTTCAAGGACTGAATATCTGACCGATAATACAGTTCTGAACACTTAATTGAGTCTTCTTCATTCCTAACTTGTATATGTTCTTCAGCTTTATGTTGAAACAGTGTTGCAGTGCAGCTGCTAGTATGGTCTGTTGGATTGTACCAAATGATACAGCTACTCTTCTGATCTCTTCAGGTTGTTGAAACTGAAACAACCTTGTCAGGGTGCAGTTGCTGTAAGCCAGCTGCCTTCACTGTTGAATTCTGCACAAATGAAAGGAAATGATATACATTGTTCCCAAGCCCCTCATTGCATTGCATATTTGGATCTGAGGTGGTAGTAAATATCTCAAAGCATGGTCGGTGCTCTTGTGTGTTAACTTCAAAACTAGTTTGGTGATGATTTTTGTTATCAGCCTCCTGAGAGGAGGAGACAAGAAAGGTTACAATAAAAATAGATCTTTTGTGCTAAGCGTATTGCGAATTGCATATAGCAGCTAGATCTTGCCCAGTTTTCTATTGGAAATGTTGCATCTGACTTACAGTGAGGACTAGGGGCAGCAAAGATACAACTTTTCCTTTTTAGTGCTATTCCACTTCTTTCTTTTTGGAAGGTGTTAGTGGGGCTGACAAAGTAATGCGTAAGACCTGCAGGGAGCTATCAAGCTTTTGTATATGCACTTCCTCCAATTTAGCTAATCAGAATTTTTGGATTAACGGTGAACTGGCAGCATGACTTAATTGTTCCTTCCCCTTACCACTGCTACTCCTGAACTCCAAACAGGATGTTGGAAGAATCCAGTATTCAAGGGACTGGAAAAAAAATGGTTGTATTGTCAGTGTATCCTCCATGCAGATTGCGAGGAGCAGACTGAGTTGGCCAGTCTTTTCCAGGCTGTGGAGTAGGACCAGTTTAGGGACCTAAGCATTTCCAATGGTATATATAGCAGGGCACTTTATGTTGTGTTATGTCTTAAATCAGCTTAATGCTGCCTATCTGCTGCAGATGCAGATCTCCTGTCCATTTTAAAAGAGCCAGGAAAGGGTTGCTGCCAAAAGTTGTGGGAGTGCAGAGTCAGGACAAACAGCACTGGCATTTGTACAGCAAAATAACGAATTTGCTCAGGAGCTGCTGGAGTATCCTGCAGCTGGCTTGGAGACAGTGGAATATAAGCTTGCCTCAGAGTTGCCTAACCTATTCAGTGAGACTCTTAAACTGCAGGCCTGTCTCCTGTTTAATTATGATTTATCTGAAAGCTACTCCTGAAGGAAACTCTTAAACTGGGAAATCTGTCTTTACACAAATACAGCGTTAAATGGACTTTGTTCTCCTGACACAGTACTGCAAACCTGTCCTTTAAAGAGATTAGCGGGTTGCCTTTACTTCATTGTCTAGGAATGTTTTGATCAGCATAGCTCTAACACCTAACAGCACATTGAAAGCTGATTGCTGGAAGAGATGGTTTTGCTTACTGCACTAGCTACGACTACAAATGTTTCTGCTTGGCTAGCTCCCAGAGTAGGCTGTCACCAGCTCTGTGTCTGTGCTGAAAACAATGTTGGACTGTGGGGGGAAGGGGAGCAAATGAAATAAAAGTATGACAGCTTTGAGTGACCTGTTGTGATGCTGTAGCCTCGAATTTCTCTTTCTGGGTTAGTGAAGAGATGGCTACAGATTTATGGTACAAATACTTCTGTCCTGCTTGGTGATATCAAATGGAGGTCCATACTGAAGGTTTTGATAGGGCATGTGATCCTATTTCAGCCTTCTGCCCCCAGTTATCTTGCCTTTCTGGGGAAAAAAAAAATAGTTAGTTTGATGACTTAATGTGTGCAACTAAAGGAGCACATTTGTTTATAAGGCTGGTTCAATTTTCAGTTTAACTTCAAGGAATAGTATTTTGTGTAGCAAGACTCCTTTCTTCTTGTAGTACAGGAAAGGAGTAAAGGAGGAGGTTCAATTATAACTCTTTAGGTAGCCTTTGTACCACTGAAATAATAGTACCTTGCCTTAAACGGTCATTTTGGCTTTCCTTGTGAAAATCCATGCTGTAGCCCTGTATCAAACAGTTTTGCTGCTATCTTAAGAGTAGCTGTCTTCAAGAGAAATGAGGAAGTCTGACATTTAGCCCTTGTCTTTGCGGCATGTCCAAGCTGTGGAATTTAATGTCTGGACTTCATCTTATGCAAGGATAGAGAAGTAAGAAATGGCTCTATCATGGTCAGTCTTCAGTTCTTTTTCTCTTGCAGCTTTAAAAGGAGACTATATCTTACATACAGTCTGCCAGAAAAAGTCTGGGTGATACATCTCATTCTTTTGTGTCTCTGTCCATGGGGGTTTGCTAACTAGCATTTGAATATACTTACTGTAGTAATGAAATGGCAAGAAAGATGTGTGAAGTCTTAGTTTGCAATTCTAGTGTTCTGATATGAAATCCTGTCTTGCTAGCTCTGATTAGTGTTTAATAAGTTCTAACCTTGCTCTTTTTTAGGGTCTCTGAAAGGTAGCAGGAAAGAGTTCTGGGAGCACAAGGAACATGGCAACCCAAGGTATATAATGCATCACAATTTCTGTTATTAGAATCTAGCAGTTCCTAATAAAGAGCAGTTAAATTGGCTCCTTGCTCCCCTTTTTTAACTTTTTAAAGTAACTTGGATTGAATAATGTCGCTCTACTACAGTAATTAATACCTTGCCACTGGAACTCAAAGCTGCAAACAAGTTTGTCATCGTAAGCATTTTGGGTCCCTGAAGTACAGTCTTAACCATAGTATGTGGAAAAGGGAACCTTTAAGCAGTAGACTAAAGACAGTCACAGTAGCAGTGATTGCTCTGCCTCTTAGTCAGGTTTATAGATGTCTGCATTGGTTCGATGTAAAGCCTCAGTTTAAAACTGCTGTCTTGCTTGCAGTGCTACCTCTACTGGGTTGAGGTAGTTGTTTATAGCAGTTTATTTTTTGTTTAAAATCTGTGTCATCTCTTGGATTAATGCGTGCTGACTAAACTTAATTGTTCAACAATGATTTCTTACAGCTGACTTGATGGAGTTGGATATGGCAATGGAGCCAGACAGAAAAGCAGCAGTCAGTCATTGGCAGCAACAATCATATCTGGACTCTGGTATCCATTCCGGTGCCACAACAACTGCTCCCTCCTTGAGTGGCAAGGGAAATCCTGAGGAGGAAGATGTGGACACGACACAAGTCCTGTACGAGTGGGAGCAGGGATTCTCTCAGTCCTTTACCCAGGAGCAAGTTGCTGGTAAGGCTTCTTCTTTTCCACTGATTTGCTTAGGCATGCAGCTTAACAATACAGGAACCTAAAAACTGAATTATTACTGATCTAGAAGATGAGCTTTTTATTTCTAGTTTGAGGTAATGACTTACCTTGTTTTTCAGATATTGATGGCCAGTATGCAATGACTAGAGCTCAGAGAGTGCGTGCAGCTATGTTCCCTGAAACACTGGATGAAGGAATGCAAATCCCATCCACGCAATTTGATGCTGCTCATCCAACTAATGTGCAACGCCTGGCTGAGCCATCCCAGATGTTAAAACATGCTGTTGTTAATTTGATAAACTACCAAGATGATGCTGAACTTGCAACTCGTGCAATCCCAGAACTGACCAAACTGTTGAATGATGAGGACCAGGTTAGCATTTTCTTTGCCTCAGTGTAGCTTGCTTGTAAGGTTTCTTCAATGACCTTAAAACTAAAAGCTTGCTTCAAATATTCCTGTAGGTGGTGGTGAACAAGGCTGCAGTTATGGTTCATCAGTTATCCAAAAAGGAAGCGTCTCGCCATGCTATTATGAGATCTCCTCAAATGGTATCTGCTATTGTACGTACCATGCAAAATACAAATGATGTGGAAACAGCCCGTTGTACTGCAGGTACACTACACAATCTCTCACATCACCGTGAAGGCTTGTTGGCAATCTTCAAATCAGGAGGCATCCCTGCTTTGGTTAAAATGCTTGGGTATGTGGACTACTAAGACGGTACTTGTGTTTTTTAGTTGGCGCTGGTAGGTGTGGGTACTCATGAGGTTTTTTCCTTCTGTAGTTCGCCAGTGGACTCTGTGCTGTTCTATGCCATTACAACTCTTCACAATCTCCTGTTACATCAGGAAGGAGCCAAAATGGCTGTCCGTCTAGCTGGTGGGCTGCAGAAAATGGTTGCCTTGCTCAACAAGACAAACGTCAAATTCTTGGCCATCACAACGGACTGCCTTCAGATTTTAGCATATGGCAATCAAGAAAGTAAGGTAAGTGCCTCTGCTATTGAAGCACTTAAAATGAGCAAGCTTGCTGTGAGTGGCCTAACAGTTCCTGTGTATTGACCTCCTTACTCTGAATCTTCAGCCGTTTTGGGCTTTTGCCAGGCAGTCCTGACCTTGCAAGAGGTGAGGGACTCAGGAATTATGTTGCGGAAATGCAGTCATGCTTATAGTGAGACTGCAAAACTTACGGACCTGACCAGCAGACGTGAATGCTTTTTTAAAGATCTGTAACCTATGATGGGTGTAAGCCAGCCACTACCTACCAACGTGCACAGGAAGTGACAGATAAATGTTATTTTTGCTGTCTTTCAGCTGATTATTCTGGCAAGTGGTGGACCCCAGGCTCTAGTAAACATAATGAGGACCTACACTTACGAGAAACTATTGTGGACCACAAGTAGGGTGCTGAAGGTGTTGTCAGTCTGCTCCAGCAACAAACCTGCTATTGTTGAAGCTGGTAAGTACCTTGTACCCATGACAACTTAAAAAGCTATGCAGTACTGCAGGATCAGTACGTTTCACGCAAGAACAGAAGCTGCCAGCATCAGAAATTGAACTTCAATTGGTCCTTCAGTCCATAGCTAGTTTTGGAGGCCTTTAGTGTACAGAAGTCTAAAAGGCAGTCTGTTTTAAGTAAGTCTGCTATGTTGTTAGCTGGATGGCTTAGTGGCTGAACATTGTCAGAATGGTCCCCTTAGAATACGCATACATTTAAAAGGTCCAGTGTCACAAAAAGAATCTCAGGGTTTTCTTCTATGCGATGAAGGGTTAGGGCCTAGCCGTATTATGATACTAATGCCAAAAAAGATCCAGAAGCTTGTGAGATATGCACTCAGGCTTTAAGGAAGAGAAGGACCTGGCTGTTCACAAGGTGAGCATCTGAGTAATGGTGTCAAATCTGTACCATCTTCCAGGTGGGATGCAAGCTTTGGGACTCCACCTCACCGATCCAAGCCAGCGTCTTGTCCAGAACTGTCTCTGGACTCTGAGAAATCTGTCAGATGCTGCAACAAAGCAGGTAAATGGCTCTTCTAAGGGATCAGGATCAAAAGCCAACATAGTGGAAGAGGAGAGAGACTAATTTTTTTTCCCTCTTTTTTTGCAGGAGGGAATGGAAGGCCTTCTAGGAACTCTTGTTCAGCTTTTAGGATCAGATGATATTAATGTTGTGACTTGTGCTGCTGGCATCCTTTCTAACCTTACCTGCAACAATTACAAGAACAAGATGATGGTGTGCCAGGTTGGTGGCATTGAGGCTCTTGTGCGCACAGTTCTTCGGGCTGGAGACAGGGAAGACATCACAGAACCTGCTATTTGTGCGCTCCGTCACCTCACCAGCAGACATCAAGAAGCTGAGATGGCTCAAAATGCAGTACGTCTCCATTATGGACTCCCAGTGGTGGTTAAACTGTTGCACCCGCCATCACACTGGCCTTTGATCAAGGTAAATAATAGTTAACAGCTTTCAGCGCTGAAAACTGGTGCTTTTTTAAGGTAACCTTAACTGTGAAAAATACCTTGTTTCCACAGTGTTGGGGAATGTAATTTGTCTGATGGGAAAGTTGCTTCAATTGAGCAACTCGGAGTTGTCAATTAGAGATTTAAGCATTTGGGATCAACAGATTAAAAAAAATCACTAACAGCAAGCACACCCATCATGCTCTTTTGTTCCCTCCCCCTTTCTTAACTGCAGGCTACTGTTGGTTTGATCCGCAATCTTGCTCTCTGTCCTGCAAACCATGCCCCACTGCGTGAACAAGGTGCTATTCCGAGGCTAGTTCAATTGCTGGTTAGAGCACATCAAGATACCCAGCGACGTACTTCTATGGGTGGAACACAACAGCAGTTCGTGGTAAGTGGCCACTGCTAACTGAAGTTAACGTGTAAAATTCCTGACTTGTCAGGTTGCCTCAGCCATGTATTGTTTGGTCTAAATAGCTGCTGTCTTACCGTTTGCTCTAGTTCATGTTAGTCTCTTGGTATGCTGATAATTCTGTCCTGGCAGACCTGAAGTTTTTCTTAAACAAGAATGTCAAAACCTTGGTTCTTATTTTACTAAGAACCTCTTGAGCATTTAATTCTGAACACTATAGGTCACAGAAATACTGGTTTTGCCTACTCTAGCAAGGGAAGTAGTTCTCTACCAGGAAACTCATTCTTGTTGGAACTATGGGTTTAAGAACGCTATCACAGCTTACTGTGTATTTTCAAGGGTGCTTAGAGCCATAAAAGTACTGAGAAGTTGTACAGCCTCCGTACTTGTTACCTGTTTAGCTACTGGGGCAGCGTGGCAAGATCAGTCTTGATCTTTTGCCCCGTTAAATGCATTAACAAGGGAGATGTTGCCTTAGTATGGGCAAATGGCAGCAGTACCTACTAGTCCAGGAGTGTAGTTAATACTTGCAGAGGCAGGAGGGGCCTCTTCGTTACTGATAACCACTGTTTCATACTTAGTAGATTGCCAAGCTAATTCAGTTTGGGGGGAGGAAAGCCAGTGTTGTCAGACATGAAGTTTATAATGAATTGAAATAAAAATGATAACAGTGGGCGGAGTTTCACTGAGATGCTTCAGTTACTCAATTTAGTTGGATAAACTGGGCTGACTCCTAGCAGGGATGTTGCGTTTGAAGGCCAGCAGTAGGTAGTGGATATGAGCCCTGTTGGGGGAAGGGGGTGTGTGTAGGGGACAAGTTTGGTTGATTTGTTGATGCGGTGGTCACTTTTTTGATGGTCGTATTAGAAGGTAGCACACAATATCTCAACCTCAAAAAAATGCCTTTTCTCTCCCTAACTAGGAGGGTGTGCGTATGGAAGAAATTGTCGAGGGCTGCACTGGAGCCCTGCATATTCTTGCACGTGATGTTCATAATCGAATCGTAATCAGGGGTCTAAACACCATTCCACTATTTGTGCAGGTAAGCAAGAGCTCAAGAAAATGCTATAGTACATACTAGAAAAACTCTTAAAATGGCTCTTACCCTTCCTTGGTAGAACTGCTAGGTCAGATTGTGCTGAAGAGCTCATTTCAAGTAGAAGAGCTAAAGAAACCCTTGTGCTTTGGTTGCAGTTGTTGTACTCTCCCATTGAGAACATCCAGAGAGTAGCTGCAGGTGTACTTTGTGAACTGGCTCAAGACAAGGAAGCAGCTGAAGCAATTGAAGCTGAAGGTGCAACTGCCCCTTTAACAGAGCTGCTTCATTCTAGGAATGAGGGTGTTGGTAAGTGAACTGAAAAGATAGGTTTCATCCTTGTGTTAGAAAAGTTGCTAGAAGGCTCGACTTCTACTAAACTCACCTTTCCTTTCAATAGCAACATACGCAGCTGCGGTGCTGTTCAGGATGTCTGAGGACAAACCACAAGACTATAAGAAGCGACTTTCGGTTGAATTGACAAGCTCTCTGTTCCGGACTGAGCCAATGGCTTGGAACGAGGTGAGTTGCGTCTTTGTGTTAATGGTTCCTTGGGGAGATCTTGCTTCCAAGTCCTCCCTTCTTCCAGCAGTCAAGTGTAGATGCCATCAGTGATACAGGTCCAGCTTTACACCTGGCTGTACCTCCTTTACTCTCTCTACGTGTTCAGGTTCAGCCAATCTGTGGCAAGCAGCCTTAGAGCTGCTTCTTCCCTTGCAGATAGGAAGAGCCCATTCTGTACTGCTGCTGAAGTTTATAATTCTCATTATGTTCATTAGCGTGCAAAGCTCTATAGAATTTTGTACGTCTCTGTGCTGCTTGTCAGAACCTAATGAACTCTGAATGGAAAAAATGGAGGCATGAGTGATATGAGGGAAGCATAAACATAAAACATACCCTGTTGAGGCTTCTATCAAGCAAACGATGTAGGACTAAGAATCTTGGGGTGGGGATGCAACTTGTGTTCTCCTTAGAATCGAGCTCTCAGACATGAATATGTTTGCAGGCTGATTATTGCACGTTGCCTTTTTTTCATGCTTAAAGGGTTACACAGTGAATTGAGACTGAAAACAAACTGTGTGCATGGGGTAGACGGAAGGTTTCACCAAGTCTCTGTCTTCTCCCAGATTCTTAAGATTCAGGAGCCTAGCTTGTCTCACCTTGTATGTATTTACTAAATAAAGGACAGCAGCCCTTGATTTGTACTATTTCAGTGCTTAGTTTTCTGTTGTCCTGAAATCTGTACCTACCACAGTAATGTGGGGGGAAAAAAGCTAAAATGGAATATCTCTTTGAGATTGGAATTAACGCAGTTACACTACAGACAGGCAGTTACTTCTGTAATTGGACAAACTGGGGGAGGTCCCTTCAGAACTCTTAACACTCTGTTGCTGGCTCAGGAATCTCTGACCAGCTGACTTGCAGGAGCTGGGCAGGTGTCCCTGAGGAGCAGTGTTCCTAGACCTGCTCCGTCTCTTTCGTTCCCAAACAGAACCCTCCTTCCAGTGATCTGTGGATTCCTGTGCCTACATCTGGCTGTTATATATTGGATGCAGATGCTTGGATAAAAAGGCATTTCATGTTCACAGAAGTTCATGCTGCAGTGCTCGCTGCAGAAGAGTTGCCAAAAAGGGATCTGGGGCAAGCTTCAAAACTTTTTAAACTCAGCATTACCAGTGCTGGCCCAAAGACCTGACACTAAAACTGTTTTGTAACTTTTTGTGTACATCTAGACAGCAGATCTCGGACTTGATATCGGTGCCCAGGGAGAACCTCTTGGATACCGCCCAGATGGTATGTCTCCTCTGTTCCCCTTGACTAAACTTAAGTTGGATGAAGTCAAGTCATAGATTTTAAAGGAGAACCGCAAATGAGCGAAGAGTGAATTACTCTTCAGCAAGGTGTTGCAATCTGACAGGCAGATGGGGAACTGCCAGCTCAAATAACCAGTTTCTGCAACACCACTGGCAGCACTGAAATGGGAGCCGTGTGACCGTGCAAAACTGGTGTCTCTTGTCTGAGCCTTGTGGGAGAATCTCCCACTGAGCTGTTGTTTCCAGAAATCTTTTAAATTCTTTACAAATGGACTTGACAATTCCAATAGTGGAGTTTTTCTTTAAAACAAAAGCTGGTATTGAATGTATTAGTCTGTAAGTGTCTATAGACTTGAACGCAAGCCTATCCCTAAGGATTCTAAGCTATTTTTGACTAGTCTTTCAGAAACAAGTCTACAGTCTTGGAGCCTGGTTTTGCTGCAGTATTGTTGAATTTTAGTACTGTTGATTGTGCAGACTAATGGCTTGGCTGGAATCTGCTCGTGCTTCTGACTGCAGTGTGCTTTGTCTGCAGAATCGTACTGGAAGGCTGTTTCGAACAATGGAATAGCCATTAAGGGCAGGCAACAGACTGTTTTGAACTTGGCTGAACTAGAAAAACAATTAGATGGCTACAAAGATCTTCTCACACACTGATACTTGCAGCTTCTGATGCATCTAACATCTGTTAACATTATGCTTTTTTTCCCTCTGCCACCTTTAACTTTCTTAGATCCTAGCTACCGTTCTTTCCACTCTGGCGGATACGGTCAGGATGCCTTGGGTATGGACCCTATGATGGAACATGAAATGGGTGGCCACCACCCTGGTGCTGACTACCCAGTTGATGGTCTGCCAGATCTTGGCCATGCCCAGGACCTTATGGATGGGCTGCCTCCAGGTGACAGTAATCAGTTGGCCTGGTTCGATACTGACCTGTAAATCATCCTTTTAGGTAAGAAGCTCCAACCTTGAATTTCAAAACAAAACAAAAAGAGAAAAACAGATGACTGGACTGAGGACTTGGTTGGCAGGGAGGGATTGGCTCAACTGGGTCCCCGTGTGCCAGAACAGTGAATAAACGCTCTGGAAGCACACGATTACAGTACACTCCAAACTGACTTCTGCCGTGAAGTGTGGAAGTAATTAACTGTAATGTCTTGTGCACTGGCTTCACGCAGTCTTAGTATGTGAAAACAGCCCTTCACGCAGGAGCACTGACGCCTGTTTTTTTTTCTCTTTGCAGCTGTATCATCTGAATGAACTTGCATTGATTGGCCTGTAGAGTTGCTGAGAGGGCTCGAGGGGTGGGCTAGTATCTCAGAAAGTGCCTGACACACTAACCAAGCTGAGTTTCCTATGGGAACAATTGAAGTAAACTTTTTGTTCTGGTCCTTTTTGGTCGAGGAGTAATAATACAAATGGATTTTGGGAGTGATTCAAGAAACGAAGAATGCACAAGAATGAATTGCAAGATGGAATTTATCAAACCCTAGCCTTGCTTGTTAAAAATCTATTATTTTTTTTAAATCTCTGTAATGGTACTGACCTTGCTTGCTTTGGAAGTAGCCTTTCTTTTCGCAGTAATTGTTGTTAGTTTTTTTTAAAGTCTCTCGTAGTATTAAGTTATAGTGAATATGCTACAGCAGTTTCTAATTTTTAAGGATTGAGTAAAGGTGTAGAACACTAATTCATAATCGCTCTAACTGTATTCTGAATAAAGTGTAACATTGTGTAGCCTTTTTGTATAAAAAAAACTAGACAAATAGAAATGGTCCAATTAGTTTCCTTTTTAATATGCTTAAAATAAGCAGGTGGATCTATTTCATGTTTCTGATCAAAAACTTTATCTGGGATATGTCTGGGTAGGGGCCAGTAAGAACTGTTTATTTGGAACCTTGTATTGGACAGTTTACCAGTTGCCTTTTATCCCAAAGTTATTGTAGCCTGCTGTGATACAGATGCTTCATGAGAAAAATGCAGTTATAAAATGGTTCAAAATTAAAGTAAACTTTTAATTCACTCTGTGTCAAATTATTTCAGATCATAAGTATATTTGTGTGTTTACAAGCCTTCTGAAAATTGTCCTGGAATTGCACAAGAACTCTAGTACTGCAGAGGAGGAAGCCCAGAAGCATTCACCTCTCATCCCGCTGAGGAATGCTTACCCTTTAGAGCCCCAAGTCCTAATGAGAAGGGTTCGCTACTGCAGTCCTCTGAGGAAGTACTCTTCCTCTTGGCCTGCCAGCCACACTCGACTTCTGGGCTTCAACAAGTGAGAACAGTGTATGACTTTGTCTCTCAAGATGGGTGCTCTGGGGGGGGCAGATGGAAGATCCTTTGCTTACAAACTGGCAGCTGGTCCAGTAGCTTAAACTTATTTTCAGGTGTCCTCAGTCTTCAGTTACTGGGTGAGATACCACCTGTGTGTAATTGCCTTCCCCTGAGGCAGCACCTGTGTACTTGGAAGCGGGGAAAGTAGTTCTTAAACTGCTGCCTTGTTCTCAGGCTGCGCACATCAGCACGGCGCAGCTGTCACCAGCCTCTGCTGAGAGCCAATGCTCCCCAGCACTTCTGCTTCTGTGCAGCGGTTTGGCAGCAGCAGATCAGAGGGGGCCTGGGCTGCAAAGGCTCACAGCTCAAAGTTAGGGTCCCAAGATGATGAGAGCTGAATGAAACTACAACACAGACTGCCCCCCCCGCCCCTTTTGCTTGCAGAGCAAAAGGCCCTGCAACTGCAGAGGGGCAAGTCTCACCTGGTAATTCAGCTTTGTTCCTCTCAGCCACACGCCCATGAGAAGACCATTACTGTAAAACACTTCATCAATAGCCACCAGCTAGCTTGTTCCAGCTGTTAAGCTACGAAAAAAAAGCTAGTGATGTTTAAAGTAATGTAAGAAAACATTCTTGTAAAACTTATGAGGTGAACTCACTCTGTTTATCTAGGGGTGTTTGCTTGCCTCCATGTTACTCTGGAGGACTGGGCTGCCCAAGAGCAGGCTCATAGCGGCAACTCTGAGTAAGGCAAGGCAGCTGTGTGTGGTTGGTGCAGCAGGAACATGCTGCTGTCGCTTGGAAAAATTAACGCTAAAGAAGAAGTGGTCATAGTACCAGACTTAGCCACGCTGTGCTTGCTCAGGGGACATGGGGAAAAAAAGGAATTTAACAACTTTATGCACTGTGGCATCTGCTAGCTCTAGAGGACATTTCCTAGAGTATCAACTTTTACTGGGGGTAAATGACAAATTGCCAGGCTCATCATCTCACCTATTTGCAAAGAGGCACTCCAGCCAGGAGTGTTGGCAGCTGAGAACGATACGCCACCAATGCAGCTTAAGCTGTGCAGTGCTAGGCAACAGAGGGGCATGCATTTGCCCAAAAAAAAGCCCATGCTACTGGGTAAAAACCTAATTAAGAAAAAAAAAACCCAAAACAATCACGCATACATGACACATAGATATATATACACACACAGCCTCTGTGTGACCGTTGGTTCTGGTTGCGTGAGATGAAGAATGTTGCCAGTCATAGGCATGAGGTGACCCCCCTTAAAATAAATGGCTGAGGTGACCCCTTAAAATAAACGGCCAAGGCATTCACCTGGTCAAAAAAACAGAGAAGAAAAAAAAAAAAAAAAACCACATTAACATTTCTAACAGCAGCTTAAAATAGTGAACCACTGTATATCTATATTGTTAAATAACAAACTAGTTCTTTAGTAGAATACTATACTATTTCTTTAATTTACACATTTCCAACTCTGGCTGGCAAACATTTGAGCTACATCACATAATGCCAGCAAGGTAAAGTCGTAATCAAGAATTCAACCTTGCAGAGGTTTTTAAAAAACAAACAAACAAACAGAAACTCCCTGAAGCCTCCCAAAGTCACGCGTACGCCCATACACCGCTACAGCTCAGTTTGCTAAATCAGTTACGTCTGCTCTCCTCGTTTGAAGATGTTCCTGCAGGAATGGGATGCTGAGCAGCATACACAGCTTGCGTGTTTCAGTAGGCTGGTCAAAAACGGTTCACTTGGAAGTCTTGATATTCATGTCCCACTGTTCTCAGAATTTCAAGTGCCAAGGAAGCAACAGCAACATCAGCGTGAGAGCTAGGAATTAAAACCAGTAACATCTATTAGACATCCTTGGGGAAAACTTCTTGTTCAAATCCTACATTTGTCTTTATCTATGCTGGAAAATTCTTAATAGCCATTAACTGCACTGTATACCCCACTTTCCTGTTAAGCAGCAACATGCAACTAGTGATTCTGCCCTGTAGCAAATCTTGTGTAAAAATGAATTTCAGCTCAAATTGACAGTAACTGCTACCTCACTCAGGCTCCTCTGTAAAAAGAAGATAAAATTTATCACACCCCTCCATGAATCTGCACACACGCACACTTCCAGCTTGACAGAAAAAAATGTGTTTTCACACATAGCCCTCTTAATGCAGCGGTGCTCCATGCAGGGAGGCAGTTCCACTCATGGTGTTGCCCACCTCCTGCAAGGAGGACCGACTGCCCCACCACACACAGCTCTGCAGGTTTGACATTGAAATGTGGGATCTTCCTCCTTTGCTTCCTCACCTAAGTTTTTATTATATGTATTTTGCCTAATTTTGCCTTGTGGAAACACATGGTTTTTTCTAGCATTGGAGCAGAGGCTCTAACACATTACTGCTAGTCCAGAGAAACAAGCCAGGTTTTTTTATAGACTACCATCCCTCATCTTTAGCTTAGAAAGGACACTAGTAGACCAATCTGCAACTTCCTCGATTACTGCTAATGACAAATACCTACCTACACTCCATGTTTTGGGGAAGGCAGAGCTAGCCAGGAAATCCAAATGATCAGTCCTCACTATGTAAGACAATGTCTTAATGAGCAGCAGTTTAAACCAGAAAATTTAGTTATCTGAAGCAAATTCATCTTGGCAACTGTCTTCACTGAAAAATAAATGGCTACGATCCCACATTTTGAAGTGCAGATTTGATTCCATGTAGCTACTAAGCAGAATGGGTTGGTTATGTGTCACTCTCAAAACTGCCTGTTCCAACTAGCTGAGGCTGCATCGCAGGGAAGGAGTTTGGCAATCCACAGCTGCTACACGGCAGCAGGAGAGCACCGAAAGCAGCTTTGCAGTCCAGGCAGTGCCCCTCTCTCGGCACGCTTGGCTGGTCTCCTTCTGCCGCGCAGGCAGGGCGAAAGATTAGAAACCTGTCTGTAAAAAATGAGCAAAGCAAAAACACTCCTCAATCACTTCACACCAGTGATAGTACGTGGGCGGAAGGGCCTGGGAGTTTAGACTACTCAGAGGATGGCTTAGATCCAGGATCTGGGTTGTAGCCTCTAAAACGTTTCCAGTTCGGCATGAGATACAGAGAGGCTTAACAGGGTTCAAAGCACAGGTGAGGAGCCCAAGTTTATTAGGTCACAAGGCATAGTTCGGGAAAGATGCCACGTAAGGGATTCTGGGGAGATGGCAGAACATCTGTAACTTCCATCAAGAAAATGGCCATTCAGCTAAAGCTGATTAAGCTTGCTAAAACCTCAGTCTTCTCCTGTCTGCCCATTGCCAATTTCTCCATGTCTGAGTCCATTACAGCCCCAAGATCCAGGCTGAATCCCTCCCGGTTTCCTCTGAAGGGGACGTGCATAGGGACGTGTGCTCCCCAAAGAAGGGGAGGAGGGAAAATGAAATCCGTGAGCTCCTGGGGGCTCCCCTGTTGCTGCTGCAGTGTGGGAGCTCGGGACAGCAAAGGAACTTGGCTTATCCTATGTATCAACATAATCGGCATTGGCATCAGCTAGAATTTGGTCTACTGAGCATCTTGTGTCAAATAAGAGAGAGTGCTGTTTATTCGGGGCTCTGTAGTACGTGGTTTTCTGCGTACAGAAATGTACAGGTAACAGACAATTAGAGGAAGCCAGAAAAGCAGACTCAAAGAGAGCAACTGAGCTGTCTAGTGCATCTAATGCTGAAAAGCTACAAAATAGAGTGATAACTAGTTCTAAAAGAAGAAAACCGCATCTTTCCCCACTGTAATTTTTAGTGGTGGTGCCAGTGTCTCCCTTGGGGAGAGCTGACATTTTATTTTAGATAATTTAATGTGTCATACAAAAACCCGTGAGTCAGCAGCTGAGTATGCGAGAGGGATGCAGACTGTTCTCGACAGGTTTGGTTAGTCCTCAGCGTGCATCTCTTCACACTCACCACGTCCCAGCATTTCCTCTCCACATCTGCCCACATCCCCCCTTCCTTCCCACACAGGGTACACCCTGCCATGATGCCAAGGAGCCAATTTTCCCAAACCAACTGATCCATATAAAGCCTACGTTTGGGAGCACAAAGAGCACTGAAAAGATTATCTTAGTTTTTTAAAACCTGATTTATAAACTACAACTTCTCTACCAATTTTAGTTCAACCAGGAGTGAAATGCAGCCTAACAGCCCATGGCAGGAGTGTAAAATTTGTTTTGAGGGGCAGAGAACAGTAATTCATTCATTCATATGTCCAAGGGGGAGTAGATGAGGGAAAGTCTACAGGAGATGAGCTGAGGTTTGGCCAACTTGTTGGGACTAGCACCGCTGTTCTCGCAGAGGAAGCCATGGCATTCCCCAAAGCCTTGTGCTTCTTGGAGAAGCTATGGGTATTCTTAAACAAAAGTAGTTCTGTTCTTTAGCTGCGCGTTTGAAAGTAATCAGCTTGCAAGTGCCCCGAACACAATTACTTTAAAACAGGGCACAAGCATCGCATTGTGCATCCAGCCCACTCTGCCAAGAACCACTGACCAGTATCCGGCTATAGAGGCCAAGTGTTCGGAATAAAATAATATATTTAAAAAAAAAAAAAAAACCAAACAATCGACACATGTGCAAACACATTGAGCCGGGCTGTGCAGCACACTGTGGCTCGCCGCAGCTGGGGATCAAAGCACACCACCGCCGCGGCAGAAACGCCGGCAAGCTCCAAATGAGAGGAGTTTGGAGGAGAACAGTGGAGGGAGGAGGGCCAGGAACAGAAACCTGAGAAGCTTATACTGCACAGAGGGCAATTACAGGAGAAGACCATGGCAGACAAAAGAGGAGGCGAGCGCTCTCAGCCCTGGAAATTCCTGGAAGCCTGAGGGAACTCACCTGGCAGTTTGGGCCAGGCTCTCTAGAGTTTGGATAAGAGCATCGCCATCATTCTTCAGGCTTTCTGAGCGCTTCTCGTTTGAAGTTATCTGGAACAAAAAGAAAGAGCCGTTATCAAAGGCTTAGCGAGAAATTCCTCTCTGTCATTTTTTGTGGGATAGGGGAGAGGGAAACAAGTTATAGCATTTATTACAATTGTAAATGGAATGTGACATTAAAGAGACCCAAGAGAAAGTCCCTTTTACTGGACCGGATTGAATTTTAGGCACAGACCATCTAAAATGTCTTGGCTTAATTAACGAGATTCATTCTTGTTCTGAGTCCCTGTATGTGTGCAAATTCACACATCACAGTCTGCCAATCCTGATTTCATCCTTAGTACCAACGCAAATACAAGCCCCATTTAAACTGAATTCCAGGGAGATCTTGGGGGGCAGTCATTTTCATTTCTCACTTCAGGGAAAAAATAACCAAGCTTGTATCAGCCTTCAGATCAGGACACACGGGGTTTCTCAGAGAGGAGCCAGCTTAAAATCACTGCAACGTTAGCAGTTGCATATCGAAATTTTTCTTGCCCTCTATCAGTCATTAGGAATATTACCCGCACAGGGCTGTCACCTACAGAGCAGGGGACTGAGTGACCAAAGCTATATGCCCTTTTGTGTCAAGTGAATCCTGATTATAGCTGATTTTGCTGCTGGTGTGTGTTATCACGCTAATCTGTAATGACTGCTTTACTGTTTCTCCAGCCTTAAGTAGTGCAACTACACAGCTCCAAGTGGCCGCACGTTTCCTGACCAGTTAAGGAGGTGAACAGGAAGGTCACGGGGGACGTGACACGAAGTCGCACAGCACTGTGGCACAGACGGACACTGAATACTTAGCAGCTTGCTGAAGAAGCTCTCATATCTCAAAAGATTACTGAAAAAAAAAGGTTTGCGTGTCAGTTCCTGCATGCAAAGGTAAATAAATCTTGGCCAAAGAGAAAGGAAAAAAGGAGGACCAGAGCAGCTGATTATTTCAATACCGGAGGAGTTGATGCTTGAAACAACAATTTCTAATCCCAAAATCTGGCAAGGACTTTCAAGCTTTAGCATGTTGCGGCTGGCCCTATTTACCATTGATCAAGCATCTGGGCGATAACGCCTTCACATCTCCCTCTTAAATCACAAGAGAAGCTGTATTTACAGCTGCCGTCCCACCGTAATTTATCAGCAGTGATTCTGCAACAACAGTGTCACTACATCTATAATCATAACATCCTGTAGTTAAGCAGAGACAGGGAACGGGGACCTGTCTGAAGTAAATTAAAATGCATCCTGTGTGTTGAAAAAAACAGTGATGTCATTACCTAAGTTCAAATCCTTGGTAAATCCTGATTACAGGTCATTAAACCTTTTTTCCTCTCTTGAGGTTATATCTGACCCTTTCAGTCTCTATTTCAGTAATCCGTTCTTCTTTATTTGTCACCCGTTAGACACAGACGATGTGTTGTAATCTGGGTTCTGAATGTGAGAACACCACCACACATAATAGTAGCAATACAGTTGCAATACAGGGCCAGAAGTGCTTTCACAAGATGTTGCTTTCTATTCCTGAAGAGCGCTCATGCCTCTACCGACCGCTTCCCCTAACTTCTGCAGCTCACCAGCTGCTGCCACGTTCTTTGCACTTGCCACATTCGTGCCCCTTGTTTATCCTGCACACTTGAAAGAGGAAGAGATCGCGGGGGAAGGAAGGTCACTGAAGACTGGATCATGCTCCATAAAACTACCAGGTCAAATACAGGTTACAGATATCTCATTCCAATACATCCTAACTCTTGGGTGCTGACATCTGTACAACCCTCTGTCGTGGTTTAGACCCAGCCAGCAACTAAGCACCACGCAGCCGCTCGCTCACTCCCCCTACCCCGATGGGATGGGGAGAGAATTGGAGGAGTAAGAGTGAGAAACACTCCTGGGTTGAGATAAGAACAGTTATCTCAAAATAGTAATGATAATAATAACAATATAATAATGATAATAATAATAACAATATACAAAGCAAGTGATGCACAATGCAATTTCTCACCACCAGCCGACTGATACCCAGACAGTTCCCGAGCAGCGATCGCTGCTCCCTGGCCAACCCCCCCCAGTTTATATACTGAGCATGACGTCATGTGGTATGGAATAGCCCTTTGGTCAGTTTGGGTCAACTCTTCCGGCTGTGCCCCCTCCCAGTTTCTTGTGTACCTGGCAGAGCATGGGAAGCTGAAAAGTCCTTGACTAGCATAAGCGGTACTTAGCAACAACTAAAACATCAGCGTGTTATCAACATTCTTCTCCTATTAAATCCAAAACACAGCACTATGCCTGCTACTAGGAAGAAAATTAACTCTATCCCAGCCGAAACCAGGACACTCTCAGAGTCTTTTAACAAATTAGCCTTTGTGCATTATATATAGACAGAATATTCAAAATGTGCTCAACTACAAAATCTGTACCAAGAAAAAGTTTTAATTCTAAAATGCTCTATTTAAAACAATAACTTAGTCCAGCTGAGTCACAGGGTCTGGCTATAAGCTTGCCCGTGTTGCAGCATGCCTTGTGTCATTATTAAGAATACATTTCTGTGGATACAATGCATTTGAATGGAAAGGATTAAAATGGCTTTATATGCACAGAAATCATAATGGACGGAAGAGAAAGACCCATGAGGTCATCTCCCTATTATACTTCACTCTTCAGAGTAGCTTTCAGCAGCAAGCAATGGGCTGCTGTGATATCCATCCGTAGGGGCTACTCCCGTCTCTAATAAAATGCTTCAGCATGATCCTTTCAGCAGTAAAGATGGTACCACAAGGAGGGAAAGGATCAGGCCTTAAACATCATGAGCAGCCCGCAGACTGTTTAAGCCTAAAACAAATTTAGGACACATTTTCTTGAGAGCACCACCTAACAGCTTCATACAAGCCGAGGGGTGTTGGTGAAGAACAGACCCGGCCGGCTGGCAGTGCCACCTGCACGCACAAATGGACAACCTCCATGGACAAAACGTGGCTGTACGGATTTTTCGTGGGCAAATGGGGTTTCCACAGCTGCTCTCAATCACCGGTGTCCAGAAAACTGCTTTCGATCTACCACCAGGCATCCACACCATGGGTCTGGGAGAGGATCAACGCTGCAGTAGCAGGAAAGCTGCAGGTTGAATATAGGGTGAGCTGCCAGTGCCCCGTAGCCAGCGGGACCGCAGCTGCCTATGGTTTTTTTGTCATTACTCCCATGCTGTTACTGCTCTGACCGCTAGCATTTATTTGCCCTTTGCATCAGGCTGCTTAGTAGACCTGATTGCCCCCCGAGTGATCAGGTCTCCCACATACGACAGATTAGGTCCTGCTTCACATAAAGCTCATGAGAAATATTGTCTGGATCACTGTACACTTTCAAGACCCAAGATAAAACTTTACCCATGTTTCTTATTTAAAAATTGTTCCAGTTCTGTCTTCATTTTGTTCCACAGGTAAAAATAAATAATGACAGCACATAAAACCATCAGTAACCAAACTTTTAGAAATGAATTTTTCACTCATTTCATTATCTTTTTCTTCTACCCAGCATCGCTGTATCTTTTATCCACATCAGTTGTAGTTCTTGTTCACTTAGAATTTTAACAACTGGTTTAATGATCTCTTGTACTATTGCTATTTGTTAGGGCTGGCTACAACACATATTCAATGACATAATCAATAGCTATTCCTTTAATTAAAAATGTAATTAAATCTCGGTTTAGTTGTACAGTCACTGCAATTTAACAAGAATTTCAAAATTACTTTTCTTTATTCAGCTAATAGCCATTCAGCAGCTTTTCTCTCTTCAATTCTATTAAACAAGGATGAGCCATAAGGAATACCATAATTGGTAAAGATCAGTATTTCCTAAAATTTAGGATAGCTCTTCAGGTATTATGGTGCTGCTAAAGGTGAGTGCAGGAAAAGACATAATACAAAACATTTGCTGGAAGATCATCTTCACTAATAAATTGAGGAGTTTTGGATTTTTGGTCCAAGAACCAAGTTTTGCAATTCACGTTTCAAGAAAGCATGGAAACCTATAGGACAAACACTTTTCTTAAGGCTGGTTTCATAATACTGAACTGCTTTCTCTGATTAGTCATAACTCACATTTTGCAATTTACGACTGAGTTAAATGACCTAAGTAGTAAAGTACTCTCTCACCATTTTGAAGAGAAAGAAATTCTCCTGCTTTGTTGAGGTTTCAACTAAATCGTAAGCTTGATGTCTGTGAAGTAAACTGGGAAATAATGCAAAATATTGACTGGGTGAAAATAAGGAGCTTTTTATTTGAAACTTTTTTTGTTGTTGTTGAAGAAAGGCCTCAGGAGCATATTTAGCTGCACCTTCAAGTGTTATCTTCTCAAATAAACAACTGCTGGAGATGTTTACCATTTCCACACTCAACAGATGCTTTTCTACAAGCCATCACCATGCCCGTATACACAGACACAAGCAAGGTTCTTTCTCACAAACTGGCTTTTTCTCTTTCCCAAACATGCTCAGTATTTTAACCTCATAAAGTGATGCTTCCTTACTTTTTCCTCAAAATTTGATACAATTAAGCTAATTACCTTTGCAGGATTAGTTAGCTCAAGTTCTCACTCAACTTTACCAACAGTGCCTGAGAGTTGCCACACAGGTAACACAGGAGTTGCTGTGGGCTGGTTTATGAGAACCACCAGATACTTATGGGTCCAGTGTTAGCATCACTTGAATATCAACACATACTGTGAATAAAGTACCACTTATGCCCAGCTGTAGGCTTTTCTTCAGCTAATACTGCAGTAAAAGCAATCACCAATATATTTTTTTTTGTGCACTAACTGGGACCCTATGTAGGACATGACATATATTTTTAAAAAATTAAGTTTTCAGAATTAAAAAAAAAAAAAAAAGCAGCACACTCCTATTGCCCTCTAGACTCTATTTCAAATAATGTCTTCATAGTAAGTGCTGTCCCCACAATTTTAAATGTGCATCTCAGACTTCTCATTCCTGCTTCCACCTTTGACTGGCTGAAGGCACTGTCAGTAGGACACAGAGCCTTTCATCCCCACCCAAAGCTGCTGTTTCAAATGCCATCCAGGCTGGTGGTGATTGAAAGTTGATGGCTATTCACAGCTGCTTAGTGTGACCTTATTGCCATTTTTTAAGGAACAAATGTCACAAAATATAGTGGTGTCAAAAACATCACTATAGCTGACACGACAGCCCAGCAAATAAGTCAATGGGATGGTAACTTCAGAAATGAGGCACAATGCCTGCGCTGGAGGAGAAAACCTTCCAGTGTTGCAGCCCGTCTTATGTCTATCCCAAGGCATTTAATGGTACTTTTCCTCCCAGGCTGTCAGTGCTGAGCTATTCACAGGCACTGCAGTAATCAAATAAAACACGGCACTTGGTTTGTCATTTACAACTCACAATGCCATGGCCAGAAATATGCAGCTGTTCCTTCTTAACAGAGGAGCACGCTAACCAAGAATATACTGCAGAAGGAACTCAGTCAGGTGAGCATCTATGTGAAATAAAACTAATGGATCCATTGATTGTGTTCAAACTTACTAAATAGAAATATTTCTTTCAAAAGAAATCCCTCTCCAAGCAATACACATTGAGCTGGCATTGCCCAGAGGAGATATATCAAATGGATCCATCACTTCTGTAGGCCTGCACGCTTGCTTACTCTTACAAAGTAATGTAGCCCTACCTTTGCGTAATGAAGGGCCAGACCAAATAAAGCATTTGAAGCCTATAGAGGCTGTAATTATTACGTTATAGGTGTCAGCCCCCAAAGAAGAATCCCCAGGGGAGACCGAGATACCTGCACAGTGCATGGGGAGCGCATAGTTGCCAAAGCGCATGGAAACCTGCATGTTGAGCACGAAGTTATCTGAATGCCCTCTCCTCTCTGGAGCTCAGACTGCTAACACAGCAAATGAAAACTCATGATCCAGACAGCAGAGACCACAACTCCAACCCTTTTCTCAGTGCTCCCACACCAGGCTATGGGCTCCCATGCTCTCCTGTACTCCTCTCCCCTTTTCTAGGCAAGCGAAGGTCACGTTTTTGTTGCTGTGGCACAGTTTCCGCTGGATGGGGAGAGGCAAGGAGGTTTGGATGGTTCCCACACAGTGAGGGAATAACACCACAGCACAGGGACTTGGCAGGGAGGCAAGAGGCAGCACGGCTCTCCAGGTCAGAGAAGTTAAGCATGAACTCCTGTTTACCAGTGGAGCACTCTAGCTATTAGCGCAATTTTATATCCGTGGCAGGAATTTTTTAAAAAATAAACCCAAAACAACTAAAAACAGCAACAAAAAATCTCAGCTATCTACAGCGGTCTTTTGTGAGGTGTTTAATCTGGCATTTGTTAGACATGCTCTAGGCAGGCACATGGGACTGGATCCTTCAAAGCACTTAGGTGCAACCAATTTGCAGATTGTTTAATGAAAATTAATGGTAACTCTTGCCAGGCTACGCAAGTGTAGCAGAGGAACACCCAAGGACAGTGTGCTCGCAGAGACACCGCACTAGGATGGCCACAAGTTATTTTTGCTCTCCATAATATACAAGGACTCATTCTAAAAGGGTAAAAACCTTCCTGGCATCCCCCCACCCCACCCCCCATCACAGCATGCTTCCTTGCTACTCTTCTCTCTACACATGGTTCAGCCGGAGAGAGACAGACACAGAACGTGTGTGTGGGAAGAGCAAATCAAGTCGGACAAGTTATATTTATGTTACTAATTGCCAACTCATTTGAACAGGCCTGAGCAATGTTGCTGGACCATAAAAACAAGAAATGAAAGTTACAAAAGCATGAGTGTTCCAGGTGTGCTTTGGCAAGCATATTGCAGTCAGGGATTGCAGACACACAGTTACAAAGACTTCGTGGCCTTCAGATCCTGCAAATACATGTGAAAACAAGCAGGTATTTGTGACAAAAACCCCATACATCAGACAGCTTAGCTCTGATATTAGAGTTCAAAAATCTTTTTTTTTTCCTCTTTATGGATAAAATTCTTGTTCCACTGAAGTCAGCAGCAAACTCCTTTTGACTTTGATAAGGCCAAGATTTCATTCAACGTGTTTTGTTTTCTTCTAATTTGTATGTGTGTGCAGGTTTATTCTAAGTTCAAAGCAATTTCCACCCGTAACTTGGAAACGTACCAGTTTCCCGGCAGTCTGAAAGCCACGCTGTCTCGAGTACTATTCACAGAGAGACAAGAAATGTCTCCCACACGCTATACAATGGTTAATTGATTTTGGACATTTCTTGACACCTTCCACTTTGAGGCTATTCTCTGCCCTTCAGCATATACATAACGCACACAAAGGCAAGCTCTGTGATTGTTGTAAAGTTGTAAAATTACCAACTCTAAGGGGCATTGTCTAAGCAGAAGAGAAGATTCATAAAACCGCAGGGTAATTATTGAACAGAAGAGTGCTCTCTGTCTTGTTTGATTTTTTGATTTGGTTTTTATTGCTAGCAGTGTCCTTAGCTCACTTTCAAGAAATACAAGATGTCTTTATAATCCAGAAAATATCCATTATCGCAGTTTCCATCCTCTGTAACTAGTGAGTTTAAAATATTCGACTTAACAGAACTGGATAGAGCAACCTCTTCACATCCATTAGAACCAGCTGTCCACAACGACTTCATTAGCAAAAGTAAACTGCAGTCCTGCCTGGCAAAAGGTGTCGCAAAGGTGCTGCAGGAGACTTCCACATCGTGTTGCAGTGTTGACAAGTTACACATGCTCATAAGCCAGCCCAACATCAATATGACATTAAAAATAAACACTTGCTACCCTGTTGCTGGTGATCTCATCTGCAAACCCAGGTTCATCTGTCATCTGCATGCCAACAACTCCCTGAGGTACCACTTCAGACTAGTTTAACTCTGTCCAAACAATGATCCCAGCTGGCCTCAAGCATCAGCTTTAGCAAAATGAGGCCACATACTGAGCTTATACGAACCTTGCAAGCCCCTCAGATCCCTCTTCCCGCAGCTCCCAGGCAGCTGCCTGTCCTCAGCTTGCTGGGTCTGATGAGACCACCACCTCCCATGTACACCCCACCCTGATGGTCTCGTATGACTTTCCCCTTACAAAAAGAACAGGGAAATCCATTGTAAGCATTTTTTATTACCACAGCAGGTCCAATTTAGGCTCAGATCCTACCTTTATGTTCCTTTAGGAGCTATGATAGAGGCTCCTGGTTTTCTTAGAGCAAAAACACATAAAAGCAGTTAGGAACTCACACTGTAAAACAATGCAACAGGTTCTCTGCATATCTAGATTTCCCTTCAAGTTCATCATTCCCTGGATCTCTCATATTCAAATGTCCTTCATAGTCTCTCTCTTCATCAGCTTTTCTCCTAAAATAGCTTCTGACAAGTAACTCCCAATCCCTCTTAAATGTTGATTCCTGTAACTCTTTTTCCAGTGCCACTGTCTTGTATGGCCTAATAATTCAACTCCTGAATAAGATCCCTGAATTCCAGCATCTGTCATCCTTTATATCTCCCTATAAAATCACAAAATATTCTGACTGCAAAGTTGCTTTAGAGTTATATCCAACTTTGGTTGATATGCTCCATGGGCTGTCCTTCTTTTCTTGTCACATACATGTTCTTTTCATGTTCATCTAGTACAGCTGAACCTAGATCTTTCACTGTCATATTTTGTGCGACAACAATTCAAATAATTTCAAATATTTATACACTTGTAAGTGTAAGAACAGTTACTACAGATAACTCAACTTCTCACTATTAGGAAAACCAGTGACAACCAGAACATATTGGAAAGTGCTGACCTTTAAATGGCAATTACCATACAAGAGAAGTATGCAAGCAACCAAGCAATTACCAATTTCATGCATGCTTTTACATCTAAGGACACAAACACTTGAGCAGGCATGCCTGTGATGCTCAGGTGAACTGGACAAACCCCTAGGAACTGCCAGCAGTTGCAGTTTACTGAGGAATTTGAGTTTTAACGCATACAGCCTCCAAAAAAATAATACCTCCAACCTGACGTTGTCCCTTGACAAAGGCAGAGTGATGTGAACAGATGCTGTCAAAGTTGTCCTTATACGGATCCACTGGTGCAATTCAAGTCTTATCTAGTATGCAAAATCCCTAGCTTCCCCTGAGCAGAACATTTATATGGCATTGATTAACTTTCATGAAGGATGAAACAAAATTGCAAAGCTCATGCTCACATTGGTTATAATCTGGACTTGAACAGAAGACTCCAACAACTAAAAGTCTGTACAATTTGACTTAAAGTTTTAGATTTACCATTCCAAGAACAGCAGGAATATGATGAGTTACATTAAGAACTAACACAGATTACAAAAATACATACTGAAAGAATAAAGAGAGTAGCAAAATCATGTTAGAAAATCATTATGAACTATGATTTTGAGCTAAATATTAAAGCATTAAACATTAGTTCCTTTGTAGCCCCTACAGACTTGGTTTCTATGGACACATAAAACTTGGACATAGAACACTTGAGGTTTTCCTTAAGTACCAAACATGAATAGACTTTCATATACCGAAAAAAGACAAAAAAAGGTCTGATGATTTTTTATTAGGGGAGAAAAGCATCATTATATTTATGCTTTATGTAAAAGCCAACTAGGAATGTAAATGACTGAACAGGGATATAAGTCTATAAAACACCCATTTCTGAGGAAAATTATGCTTTATGTAATGGTTCAATTTCCATAAAATTGTAAAAACTGTCATAAAAACAAATGGACTTCTGAAATCGATGCTTGCTTATTGTCATGTGACAGATGGCTCTGACTGCCTGGCAGAGAGCAAACAGCTACCTAGTTGGTCCTCACTGACCTCGGAGAGAATAATTTTGGTCTATTCACATTTTTTTTTTTAATGAGCCCGGTTGCATTTAAGTATCTTTACAGCAGCTAGTAAGTCATCCATGTGCAATTACAGAGAAGAGGTCAAAAGGAAGTAATAGCGATGAGCCCAACAGATGACACAGCTAGGCAATCTCAACAGTATTGCACTATGTAAAATTATAGTGCACTGAAACACCAAATGAGTCTAGCAATCCTTTTGTGGCCACAGAAACAATGAATTAGGACTCCATAACGAAAACAACAGTGATAGTCACTGAGAATTACACTGGCTTTGAATTATGAATCAAATAAACAGGTTGCAGGTTACAGAACTGCCAGTTTCACTGTACAACCCGAAGCAAAACATCTGTCCATGTGAAAGAAGAGTGTATTTCTCATTGCTGACCATGGCAGTATTGTTTTTTGGACAGCTCCTGTACCTATTCATAATCATACTGGGCTCCCAGTACCCAAATACCAGCACAGTGCTAATCATTGCAGGGATTGGGGAGGTGGTCTCGGAAAGCAAACATATCCCAAACAAGGGGATAAGAAACTTCCCCCAGGAACATGGGTTTGCAGTATGCCAGCCACTGGAATAAAGACTTATCATTCTTGCTGGTCTCTGAAATTAAGGGCAGATCCCGTATTTGACCCCCCCTCCATCAGTGTCATTAAAGAGCAGCCATTACAGACGGAATACTTTAATGTCAGTTGTGAAAACAACCATCAACCAAAATGGCAGCCCAAATCTGCACTTAATGCAGACACACATATACTTTCAGACTTACACTACTTATTTCAAATAAACAGAATGAGATTTGATGTAGAATGAATAGTTGGACAGGCCAAGTTGTGAGTAAGTGTTCACAGTTACTTCAGAGATCATCCCCACTCACTGCATCTCACACAAGTCGTCAGTACGTTCATGTTTTGGTTTTTGTCAACACTTGCCATTTCATTAAGTTGTGTTTGGACGTCACATGCTTCACCCTTTATGAGCCCTGCTGTTTTAGTGACATCAAGATACTAGTGATTTGACAATGTCATACCAATTTTCCTCTCCCTATGTGAACTCGCGTATACCCACACTTGGCTGACTATCACAGTTTCATTGGTGACTAGCAGGAACAGATTCCTGAGTAGCTTTCCTATGCTTTTATCAATTCATTGAGTTTCACCTCCTGGTAGCCTGTGTATAAGAGAAACCCTTGTAGTCCCCAACATAATGCCACTTTACTGGTCTTTATAATAAAATTTCAAGACACAGATGAAAATAAACACTGAAGAGTTTCTTTACTGCAAAACCAAAAGGGCTCTAAGACAAGGTTAAATGATTTACAGCGGAAACTCACAAAGAGAAGATAAATCACCTTTTTCTCTCAATACAGTGCCGTACAGTCATCTTCATCTTTTCTTATCAGCTGCCATTTCCAACACATGCAAGAAGTGCTCTTATTATGCTAGGGAGCAAAAAGGATCAAGCTCTTCAACCTGGCAGTCTTCTATCAACAATAAAAGAAAAAGATACAAAGACCGCGAGTCCAACATGATGTCACTAACTAGTGACATGAATGGCAATGTACTGCTTTACTGCTAATAAAAGAAGTCAGGGAAGACCAAGGCTCATTTTATTTAAGGATAAACTCAAGTAGCTGGTAACTCATCCCTGACAGTATAAAAAGAAGGGCAATGCATGACAACTCGGTGCAATACTTCATGGCAGATGGAGTGAGGGGAACAAGACTAGCTGTCTGTGCCGCTGGTGGGCACAGTAAGGACAATTTTGTCCTAATGCAACTGCCCAGTTGTGATCACCAAAATGGAACAAGGGGGAATATATCCCTGCATCAAGAAACGAATGTAGAAGTTACAAAATATCTGCTTAAATTGTTCATCCTCTCCACATAGAAGGCTGTCTCTGGCACTGTTACAACCGATACTAGAGTTTATCTTCTCCGTTGCGTAGTTAAACAAATTTTAGCTAAATTAAAATCACGCAATTAAGTAGAGTCAAACAATCACAAGTACTTGAGTTAAAAGAGTTTAAGAAATTACCGGCCACTTAGCTAGAATGTGAAATCTACGTATATATGCACCCACTAAATGGCAATGTTAAGTGGGCTGGCTTGAACCACCACTGTTGGTGATTTACACTAACCCATTTTACTCCGTGCTGTAAAAGATTGGGGTGTCCATACAGTCAGCTGTGTTGTCTCAGGCAAGATAGTATCTCAGGCAACTGCTCCCTCAACTCCTTTGCCTTGATGGCACCATGATGGGCGTCCATATTTTAAAAGCTTGCTAAATGTTCAAATTCTGAGCAAGAAATTGCTGTCAACAGAGGAAAGATGCTAGCACAATTATTTTTTAATGCATCCTTATTTTTATAGAACATATTCGAATGGAGATTAGTTATGTCATCCTTTAGTTATGTTGTCCAAGAGCCTTGACAAATGGGTTTTGTTGGGTTTAGTTGCCACAATTCAAAAAAAACAAACCAAACAAAAAATTCACTGCCCCAACTGTCTGCTCCATTTCATTGCCAGGGGTGTTCTTGTACCCAAAGCATGAAGGGGAGAATGAGATCCCTGTTTACATCTCACTTGCTCTGGTTCACAACTTGTCCTGTTAGCTTAAACAGCTCATGAAGGTGGGCCTGCATTAACACTGGGCTGAGACACGTTTCCAGGTCTGTTGAGTTGGGACAGCAGAGAGGCAGGACAGCGAAGTGGAGGTGGTGGTGGACCAGGCAGGGCAGCAGACTTCACTGCAGCCAGCATCTCAGAGCCTTAACCATGAGCTCACAGACTTTTGTCATTAAAAGGTGGAGATAAGGAGGTAGAAGCCTGAATTGATAAAACTTTCAGTGAAGTAAGTGCACAACAAAAGGAGAGTCTGTCCTTCCAGAAACACAAAATCTGCTGAATTCCCAAAGAAGAAACCCTGTTTCCTATAGGAAGTAAACAGTTTAATTTGGATAGAAGAACATTCTCTGGAAGACAAACTGACTGTTTCTCTTTGTAACTCTGTAGTACAGCAGAGATTGACCTTTGCATCCTCATTTTGATGCTTATCTTGAACAAACAGCCTAGAAGTCAATGTCTACAGAGAAAAAATTAGGGAAGTGACTTTTCTCCAAAAGTGCAGAGAAAGTCCTAGGGAAAATTTTAATAAATATGAGTCCAGCTGCTGTAGCTGAATGTTAACCAACTTTGTGATGCAGTGTTTATTTGGCCATGAAATGCTTGCTGAGACAGGTTAAACTTCAATCTTGAATTATACGATTAAGTCTTTCAGGGAGAAAATGATCCTTTGTAGCTTTTGTTATCTCAAAATACGTTACATTTCAGTATCAGCAGAACAACAAACATTTTCTTATTTTATACATGCATCGGCTTTTTGCTTTTATCTCATGGGTGAATTTAGAGTTCAAGGAATGGATACCACTGACTAAAGCCAATCCTAATGAATGCAAGGCTTCTGATAAACTTCACCCACGCAGATCGGGCAGTGAACCTTGCACCTAGCTTACAGCACCACCACTTCTGCAGTCTTGGCTTTAGATGAATAGACAATTGCATCGAACTGTGTACGAAACAGCTACTGACAACCCAGCTTTCAGCTATGACCTAATCGGGATGTGAACTGGATACTTTTTCCTCTCATTTTCTTTTTGACTACAGGAAAAAAATTACAAAGCACTATTATCACACAGTAATATTCATAGTAAATACACACAAATTCCAAATAAAGCATTTCTAACTTAATAAAGCAGTTTGTTTTCTCTTAGAGGTTTCAAGTTAAAACTCCTCAGACATTTTTGCTGATGTGCAGCTAATTACATCATTGTTTTGCATTTGCTATTGCACAACTACCATGAACAAGGTGTGCCTTAAAATTAGATGTTGCAGCCCATACACTTACCCTGATTAGGTCAATAATTTAAATATTAACACAGTTACGGAAATGAAAGCAGACAGATTCTTGTTAAAAAAGAAGTCATTATATACTCTTACACTGTATTCTTTTAAAAACATGGGACTTAAATGTTTTCAGACGCAGAATGAGCATCTGGGTGTCTGCCACAAGATACTACCTTTTGCTCTTATACCCACTGTGGCTGTCAATCTTACAACTCTGTCCTCCAGGACAAGGTAACTGAGTCACAGTGCAAACTTAATCACATCACAACACAAAGCTGATGCGATGATCTCATTACTGTTCCAGGAAAAGGAATAAACTCAATTCCTATTTACACCAGCAAATCTAGCTTTCAGCAAAGACCTACAAAAGCCCTGACCACATAACAGGGAGAACAAGTAACATGAGTGGCACCCTATTAAGAAAACTATTAACGTAAGCGAGATAGTGACATTGAGACTTTTAAAGAAAATCTCAGTGCTTTGTCAGAGGATTTTTGAATTTTAAAACAGTTTTGAAGTTTAGCCAAATCTATGATCTTTTTTGGTAAGGTTAAGGTACCTGGAAGTTACCTTTATGTCAGGTTAAAAATAATTTTGTACATTAAAGAAGAGATTTATTGCACTCTTTCAAGCACTCAACCCAAACTAAATTGGCTAGGAGGTTCATTTTGAAGCTCTTCACCCTTTTTTTAATATTGTATTTGGATTATTTTCTAGCATCATATCAGACATGCAGAAACAAAATCTAAAATGACTAAATCTGACTTAAAAAGAATACCTGTCTGATCAAAGCCTCTCACTCACCTGTGTTGGGTGTTTTTTTGGGGGTTTTGGTTTTGGTTTGGGTTTTTTTTTTTTTTTTGGTAGAACTAACTAGCAGGAAAAGTCTTATCTTCTAAGAGTTGCACTTAAAACTGATTGCTTATAAAGATTTGAAGAATGATGGGGATTATCATTCTAAAACAGCACCCAGGGGAACTGGGTGGATCAAGGGATTGCTAATGAGATATCGAGTCTTTCACATCTAAACTGCTGATTTAAATTCAATCCAAGACAAAGATCCCCCAACTGGTGGACATCTGATGATCTGTAAAAAATGAGCTGATGTTCTCACTCTATTCTTAGAAGATGCATGCTTTAAGAGCACTGAACTGCCAGCAAAATTGGCACTCTTTGCAGTGAAACCAAGGAATGAATTGACAATGAAACAACTTAAATTAACTCTTATCCTTCAATACAGTAATATAAAACAAGGCTTTGGCTTTCTGGATCAGGTTTAGATACTCAACCTGCTCAAAAGAAAGAGTTCCAGCCTCTAAGGCTACCACAGTAAATCTAAATGAAACATTTTAGTAAGGTAAAAATTACTATTTAACTTCCAGAGTAGCTATATTGGGCTTTAATGACTTATAATTTACAGAAAGGGCAGTAGTAGATGTTAATGAGTGACTCAGACAACTTTCTATTATGCTTTTCTGCAGGAGCAGTCATTATCACATGTCAGTTGCTCAGAACATAGCACTCTAGTCCTCCCTCTTATTTAATAAAAGCAAATTAATCATTTCCAATCATTTATGTACTCAGTGAATTTAGACCCATTTCACTCATAAATTACAGTAAATGTATCATTTTAATTAACTTACTAGTCAAAGCTGTTCTACAGATGTTTTGTTTGTTTGAGCATACTTAGTCTATGAACTATTTGCAACTCTTACTACTGTGATTCTTGATTTACTAATGGCATTTGTGACAGATCAACTGTATGACATATTACTGTTTCTCTTTGCTAACTACTGGGTCAGACCGAGAGTCCACCTCCTAGGCCTAAAGCTCTTTGCTCTTGGTACATGACATGGCTATCTATCTCAAATGGCTACCGTGCAAACCAAGCCCATAGCCAGTACAGAGAGATGGACTGAACTTACCTGCATATGAATCAGTGGGTTGGGCACACAGTAATTGCCACAGCAGGAGCAGAGCCTCTTCTCCTTACGCAGCCTTCTTCCCTCTTTCCTTCCTCCCAAAAAGTACCCCTTCCACCCCATAACCCAGACCACTTCTCCCTGCAGGAACCTCCCTTGCAGCCCCATGGCAATTATCACCCACGCACAGGAGCGGAACCCACCAGAACAAGACCCCGCCGTGTGCTGGTGGCACTGCATGGAATGAGGGAGGCTAGAGAAGTTCTTTGTTGTGTCTTTCAAAGGATCCCTCTACCAAGTTCATTGCTCTACCAGGGAAAACAGGTTCTTCCTGTGCTAGGCCCCAGGGCAAATCCAGAGCAATTGCCCCTTGGTCCAGAAAGAAGAAATACGGTCTCTTTAAATAATGGAAGGTGTTGATCATCCACAGACGTCTCCCAACCCTCCATGACATCATCAAAAAGCTCACGTATGTTCTAAGTTGCCCCCTTACAGCACGCATGCACAGCTAGCCAATGCCACCAAACACAAGACAGGTTTCTTAGCAGGAGGTGAAAAGGGACGCCACAGTGTGTGGATGAGGGCACCTTGAGAGAAGATACCGTTTCTTCTCCTGCTGATCCTTTCCTGACTGTCTTCCTCTTGTGCACTGCCTCCCAGATCCTGCTCACCCTAAGCGCTGTTTTGCTAGCCATTCCTCTACAGACACCCATAAGCAGGTGCTGGAAATTTGTCCCAGGGGACAAAAACGGCAAATGTAATTCATGACAGGGCTCCTTCACATCATTAGAGGAGGTCACTGATGCATCCACAGCTCCATCTCCCAAGACAGCCTGTGTGTAGAGACAGTCATATAAAGGAGTAACACCACCATCATCAGTCCTCTCAGAGAGTCCTTGAGGAAGCCTTGGGTATGGTCCTCTGGGATATGGTTGGTGAGAAGGAAAAGACTGCCTTAGTGGATGCCAGGCAAAAATCCATTCTGAAGATACAAGTACTTGGCTACCACCTTTCCAGAAAATCAAGGTCTTGGGTCTGACTTCTGTCATCCGAGGAAGGGATGATCTCCTGCCTTCCCATTAGGTCTTCATCTAGGTGCTGAGACAACACCAGCACTCAGTCTTATCTTCCCTGCCTAAACCTCCTCCTACAGCTCCAGCTGTTCGCAGTCTCCATGCTGACCATTGGTGGCCAATCCCACAAGGCTTGGCAAGTGCCAGAATGAACGGAATCCAGAGAGAAAAGGTCTACACAGAGAGTCCTTTCTTCTTGCATTTCCTGTGGATCTGTAAGAGGGGTGTCATCCTCTGCCAGGAGGCTGCTAACATGTTTCTTGGTACCCTTCTATACTTTTCCAAGGAGTAGATGTATGCACATGCTCCAGTTCCCCTCACAAAGGAGTTGAATATGTGATCAGAGAATCATGCCTCAGGCCCAGTGGTCTTTCTGGACCCAGACTTTACCCTCTTTCTCCTATAATTCAATACACTAGGGTGAGTAAGGCAGGTGCCTTTAGGCTCTAAAATATCTTGCACCAGACGCCAACTTGCCACAGCCCTCCACCAACTAGCCCTTTTCACATTGCTGCAGCGCAAGGATTGGCATATACCTTTTCTACATCCCAGCACCTTTGCAATAAGGACAAGACATAATTTCCTCCCTATCAAGCAAGCCCAAACTTCCAAAAGGCCTCTACAAAGCCTATGTCCTCTGACAGGCTATTGTAAAAATGACCATAGGCTGACCTTGGCCAAAATTAAGAGCTCATGATCATTACAGACACCAGGTAGCAATCCATGAAAGGGGTTGACTGGCCGGAGGGGCGTTCCTTACTCAGGTCTGGCCTCACAGACATTTTTCTTTGACCAGTGTTCTGCAATTCCAAAGGCCTGTATAGAGTTAGGATGGTTTTTCCCTCTATACATTATTCAGTATTTATCATTACTGAAAGTTATCTGCAATTCTGTCATCCATTCAATCAATATTTTGAGTTGTCTGCAACTCTTCACAATCAGCCTTAGTTTTGAATAATTCTGTATTATCAAAAATCTTTGTCATAGCACTCTTCATCTCTTTTTCCAGGCAATTTACGAATGCATTGCAGAGCAAAGATCCTGGTAGGCTTATGACAGTAATCTGCATTTATGGTGCAAAACTAGCCATTTATTGTTTCCTATCATTTAAGCTGTCATTAATCTGAGAACTTTCCTCTTTCTCATGGCAGCTTAGTTGCTTTAGAAGTTCTACCAAGAAACCTTAAGAAAAGCCTTTCCAAATCCAAGTCCACTATATCAATTCTTCACACACTATTGACTCACTCGGAGGAACTGGAGAAATATGACTTTCCTCTACAGACATCATATTGACTCTTACATAATGTGCTATATTTATCTTTCTGTTTACCCATACTTTCCTTATTATCATATCTAACAGTTTCAGTCTTACAGAAGTCAGAGTTAATTGTTTGCAGTTCTCAGAATGATCCCTGGAGTCCTGTTAAAAATTTTAGTATAGATACTGATTTACCTGATACGTTGGGTACCACAATTACAGGCTCAGCAATTTCTTGGACAATTACCATTGGGACAGCTGACCTGTTACTACTCACTTGATCAAATTGTTCCAAAATCTGGTTTTGCAACACCTTAATTTTTTTAGTCAATTCTATACACATAAAAAAAAGGCTGAGATGACCAAACTGTGTAACTTTCAGTAGCAAAAATCAAAAGTCTGAAAAGTGACCTTTGGGGTATAAGTACAAGACTTCCCCTGTTCTGGTCTTCAGACGAATACTTCATGTGTTAGTCTGCGAAATGAAGTTCGATGCTAAGATACAGTAGTTTCTCAGAACCTTTGTAAATAGTGATGAATGACTACCTTCATTGCAGATGGTGTATTTTTTCATTTGATGAACTGGTAAGCTATTAATGAGGACTGTCTATGACCATGAAAAATAGCATCTTTGCCTTTATTATGAGACAATTTTTTGAAAAATATACACCTCAGAGTATAACCTGGATGACTGACCTTGCTAAGTAACATATACTAATGGTAATGGTAGAACAGCACAAACAATAATCTAAATTACCACTACAGACTTTCAATGACTTTTAAGTCTTAGCACCTCAATGTTTACAGACATAAACATTCCAGGACACATAGAAAATTGCAGACATTTGGAAGTCCTTTGACAGACACCTCACCTGGAGGTAGGCTAGCTCATCACCTTGAAATGATTTCTTTCGATTTCCCTTGAAACATTTCCTGGATAAAGCTCCTGGAGATAAGACACTTCTAACTGATTATGTCCATCCCTTATTGCATTTCCATCCAAAAATTTCACACACCACAGGGACTCTCCTCAAAACTGACACTCAGAGTAACACCTTGTATGGTGCAGTTTCTGAATTTGCTCATGAAAACAGAAATGAGAAAAGGTTTTGAAGAGCATGTTCCCATGTATTAGTAGCATCTATGACAAGCACACAAATATAATATATCATAATAACAACATATCTAGCTTTTGACTCTGAGAACAAATTGTGGGTGTATTAGTTCTTGCTTAATGTGAGCACCACTGGGAAGTACTTTTTAAAAGGATAATGAGGCAGTGCGAAGGACTAAGATTCACAAAACTATGAGAAGAGGATAATTTTGTGATGGGTGTGGACTGTGGGAGTTTTCTGAATGGATGATCAGAGCCAAGAAAAGCTAACCCTTTCTTCTTTTTCTAAATGAAACAAAAACTTCTAATGAAGACATCAGATAAATGGAATAATATTATTGCCATAGGACACGCAAGTGCAATAAAGCTAGGATATGATAGCATTTCAACGATAATCAGAAATCACAGGTTTAGAGTTTAGAGACTAATAAAACATAGGAAACTAAAATTAGAAAATGTTGCAAACATATCTGAGAACATCACCAAAATAGTCTTGAGAACAGTGTGCTTACCACATTAGTGGAGGAAAATTTGCATAATTAAAAGGCATTGATAATTTACGTAATGCAGGTCAAAGAGTAAGAACATCATGGAGCTGTAATTAGGAGAACTATTTGTCAGTCTCATTTTAAATTGGACTCAGAAACTTCAGTCATGTCAGTGGCATTTATATGAGTAAAAGTTACTGGAACGACCATATTTAAAACACATTAGGGTAACTAACTTCTAGTTTGTCAGTAAACCAAGGACCGTCAAGCATGCCACCAACCGACATTGGTGGGCAAAAAGGAGGGTAAGTTCTCTAGACAGTCTTGGAGGCTGTGGGACAGAAAGTGCTAAATTAGGGGAAATGTCAAAGAGTGGTTAGGGTATGGAAATAGACAGCTGATGGGTACATAACAAAAAGTGCAAATACCAGACTGTTAACAAGGAAGTCTCATGGATGAGACTGCCCGAAGAACAAGCTGGAAGCTGGCAATGGGGAGGGCATGGAGAGATATCTGGCAAAGGGGGGTTATGGCCTTCATCTTCCTAGATCACAGAAGAGGATTTGATTACTGGTTAGGGTTATCTGCAGAGCAGCTTCTCCCATGGAGAGCAGGGGCATTTTAAAACAGGAGAACAGCATTTTATTACAGCACAACAGCTGAGAAAGGATTCTCCAGTGGATAGGGAGCACTGGTTCACAGCTTCTCCTCTCCCTCCTTATTTTGAATGAACTCAGATCTTGGAAACTGAGCTGCTGCCTATATTCAAGTTTGTTTACATGGCTGACTGACAGGAGATAATATTTCTTTACATCTCTCTTCACAAAAGCCTGCAGCAACAGATGGATTTTGCAGCATAATCTAAAGGTCAACAACTTCTGACCAGCAAACTAATGGAGAACAGACCATGCTGCAGCAAGTTCAGCACTGGGGAAACCTAATTAAAAATTACGTTCATATTTAACTGGTGTTTCAGTATTGCACAAGGACAGAGGGAGTACCTGATTACCTAAGATATGTTCAAATCAATAAATGCTTTTCTGAAAAGGAAAGCTATGCATAAATATAAATCACATGCCAAATTCACTATTTGCAAGACACAATATGTAACAGTTTTCTCCATCAGTTAAAAGTATTTTAGAAGCCTTTAAGCACGTCAAAGTATTCTGAGCAAAATGTGACAAAGGGGTGGATTTTGTAGTGATGCATCTGAAATGTCTGAGAATTATTTTCACAAGTTGTAGATTAAAAAAAAAAAAAGACTGTCACATAGATATTCAGAAGCACTTACAATTAATCAAGACTCTCAAGCTGCAGACTCGAAATGCCCTATTTCTCTTCAGTTAAGAAAACAGGTTCAAGCCTGCCATACTGCTCAGCTGCCCACCCTCTCACCAAAATTTCTTCAATTGCCCAGGGGTGTATCCCTCAGCTACTGAATATCCTTCAAACTCAGAGGGACTAAACAAACATGACCTATGCATAACAGTAATGCAAACAACTATAGCACCTCATCCAGAATAAATGAAAGATCAGTCAGATACCATTTTGTATATCCTTTCAGCAAGAAATCATTCCAGTCCAGCAGTTTGTAACATGGGCAACTGGTCAGTAAAACCACTCGTTCTCATTCCACAGCAGAGATCGTCTAGCAATGAAATGAGTGCAGTCTTTGAAGCACTGCATGGCCTCTAAATTGATAGGCAGCAGTGAAAGACCTCTGAAAACCAGTATTTCCTATTTGATTTTATCAGTCAGCTTGAGGAGAGTTAGTGTCCTTAACAGTAACATTTTATCATTGAACTTGACACAAACGCTGACTTTTAGATATGAATTCTACACATACAAAGATGCAGTCATATAAATTAGCAAAGCCCAAATCGCTGGTTACCACAGCACTAGTAGTAATTTCAGCTATTATGTAATTGATAATTAATTCTGTAGTTCAAGTTGCAGAACTATTATTTGATTATAATACCCCTCTTCTGCACACACTCTTCTGAATATGCCTTATAGGAAGAAGCTTTCCCTATTTTAAGAAACTTCTGAGAGTTTTTAAGACTGCTGAGAGCGTTTAGCTAAGTTTTCAGCTGCAGACTTTTAAACAGGAGCACAGAAAATATACATGCAGGAAAGGAAGTGCACATTTTAAAGAGCTGGCTGAAAGACAGCACTTTGATCTTGCCCCAGTTGGTGATTTGATTCCATGAGACCATGAAGAAGACCAACCAGTGGGAATTAAAACATTAGATCACAATAAATCAACAGACATGAAAACATTAGCTCAGGCATTAAATTTACATTTTCCAGACCATTGGCTCTTGTGACCCAGAATATACTGGGAAATTAGAAGTTCTGCTGTCAGTTCTGTAGCTCTGTTTCACTCTAGCCCAAAGCAACAATCACGAAGTGCAGGCTCTTGCTTCATTCTCTTGCCTTACACTGGAACATACTTATTTTTAGGCATGGCATACTTACAATCTCATTACACATAGGAGTGGGGAAGATAAGGTCCATGCTCAGTCTCAGATTGGGATGATGCACATACCATTTAAATGGAAATAGCAGCTGTTGGGGGACCATACAATCAGCTGCATAGCTGCAAGAAGCTTTAGCGTACTTGGGGAGAACAGAGTTTTCAGATATTTCTTTTTCTAATATGGAAGAAATCTTTACTGAGCATATAAAAAGCTGCCACTTTTTTTAACGGTTTCAAGCTTTTAAAAAACTCTTCAAATAAGAAAGGAATTCAGGGGATGGCAAAAGCCACATTATCAAAACAGAAGTCAAATTCTTGCCACAGGCAGTAACTTTTCAGAAAAGCAAAGTTTAAAAAGTCATCAGAATTTTTAAAACTATGACCAGATAATAACAACAACATAACACCTCTTAGTAATCTTCCAGGAAACTGTGGAAATTTCATCAAGAATAGCTTAAAATTTCAACCTGAGTCCAACACCTATTATGAAAAATAGGATCCAAAACATCCCAAAGTTACAGGCAACTGTTATACAATGGGACAAGTCAGAAAACCCCAATAATAAGTAACCACACATGCCATATTAAGCTCTGTCTATGCCACAAGGGAAAATAAAAAATAAATATTTTGCTGTCTTTTGGCTAACATGCTTTTAGCATGCTCTCTCTCACCAGCATCACCGCAGAATTTCTCCTAAACATTGTGCTGCAGTAAATGACTTCCCAGGACAGCTTTGTTTCTCTTCCCTGCCTCCATATTATTTTAGAAATCATACTAGAATAACACTGGTAACAGATGTTTAAATATGTCTGTGGCTACCACAGTTTCAATAGCAGTGCACAAAGGCTGTAATGATCATGTCCTGCCCACTACCATTCAGACAACTCAGCTCCACTGAGCAGACCCAATGGGCACAAAGAGAAACGTTCCCCTTTTGATATCCCGGTTCAACAATGGTTCTGCTGGACTTCTACCTTTACCTCCCTTGTAGGAAATTCAGATAAATAAAAATCAACATAATGAGTGAGCTTGTGATGGGAATATTGCCCAGGTACTAAAGAATATTTCATATTCTCAAATCTGTTATGGAATATTTGTAGTAATATAAACAGAACACAATACAAATACAGATGTTTTTTAAGCTTTCCCATAATAAATTACCAACTATATGTGATCAAGTATCTCTAGTGCAAAAATATTCTACAGATCAAGTTTCAAATCCACTCGGACCTACTCATTTCAACTACCCTTGCCATGACGAGGCTATGCCTCATAAATGATGTGGGAACCAGACACCAATGCCTTACATATAGTGCACGTGCCCTTTATGTGACATATGATGAAGGTCAATGGGGCTCCTGACAAACAGGAACTTTTTGGAGAGGGTATAAGGCCATGACCTATAAATATGGAAGAGGTGAAGCCCATAACACTTCTTCTCCCTTTTCATCAAGGATAGTTGTGGATCCAGACTCTTCGGGGCTCTGTGCACTGAGCTTAATCCCTGGCTATTAGAAGTAGGACACTGGTGAAAACCAATGTACATCAAACCAATCACTCAGGTGAACACAAACTATGTCCTTACCTTGCTCCCTCTAACGGAAGTCATGGCTGGGTTAAGTAGCACAGGGCAGGGATAAAAATCTCCCCTTTGAAAGAGATCAAGAGACGTCCCTCTCCTGACGAAAAGTCAGAAGAAAGCCTGGTTGCCTCTAGCCTGAGCTACATCTGCACTCTTCCGTGAGGCTCCCCCAAGAGTCTGAGCTCTGGAAGCATCATGGGACACAATTTGCTGATACCATGTTACTAAGAGTTAAGAGTTTCTCCCTTGTAGCTTCAGCTGAGCTGGGACTAAGTGGCAGAAGCGCCTATCATTGATGCACACCCTGAGCGGTTATCCCTCACCCATCAGTCCAAGCAAAACTCAGATGTACGAGGTTTGGTCTTCACAAGTCTCTCAAATGAAATTATTTTCCTTTCGGATCAAGTTTCTCATGTATTTGGTAATAGTGGGTTTGTCAAAGTAATTTTAAACAAAAAGTAGTTACTAGGGTTACTGGGATATCAGATAGATTTTAAGGTCATAGAATAAGCTGGAATTAATACAGAAACTTTTGTAACTTTCTGCATGAGATTTACTTATTTTTAGAGAGAACAAAATTAAATCCACAGGGATCTCATAAAGTCAGTAGAAACTTTTTTCCCTCTGAAATCATATTCATTAATACTACTATCACATACAGGAGAACTGAGTAAGTCAAGTAATAACTTTGGTCAAGGATTTACGCCTATACTGGGCAGAAAAAATTCACCCATGTCAGTGGGCTTGTTCTATAGCATGTAAATTACCCTAATGATAGCAAGCAATTTTCTTCAGTCCTTCATTCATTCTCCTAAAGAACAACTTTCCAATTTATCAAGACAAATGAAGGAGCTGAACTACAATTCTTACATGGAAAATTTAATAAACCCTTTTAGTAAATTTTGATTTTGAACCACAGTGCCATATAACATTGATATTGGCATTCTGCACCATGTCAAAACATGTTCCAATTACTGCAGGCTGTGATGTATTTTCTGATTCTAAAGCTGAGGAGGTAGATGCTAACTAGTCCTCTTCTATATCTGCTTACAATAATTTTACTGTGATGGAAGAAAAATAATTGAAATAACTTTCCACCTTCTGCCACTGGAACGCACAGTTTTTGTCATTTTATCACAATGGGTTGTTACTAACACTACTATCAAATTGCCTAGGGTAAATTCTTTATATATTAATTGGAAGTTCAGTTTTTATTTTTGCCCTGTCAAGGACTCCTATAATTAAGAATGAAAGATCATAAAAGAGCACATTCTGAAAGGTATAATTTTCTTTACCTGTGTTTTTCAGGAAGACTTCTACAACACCAAAGCCCTTCACATATTAAAACCTTCTGGTATAACTTGTTAAGATGGTATTTTCCCAAGCATCATATTCACAGTAAGAAACCAGTTTACCTATTCTCATACTTAGGGTAACTGGGAAAGAAAAAGGTTTTACTGTGCAACTAAAACACCTAAATACTGTGTTAGAAAAAGCAGAAACTGTGGAGAAACTCACATTCACAGATCTAATGGCCACTAATATTATTTATTTGTACTGTTGGCAGTGGTCAAAGGTCTGGCTCGCACGAAGTGAGCCACAGCGTGCAAGGTGACGTATAGATAGGGGAAGCTTTTCTGTAGACCTTAGACTAGGAACAAACTGAGGGACATACACACACACACAACACCAAACAACCCAGAGCAACCAGTAATGGAGAGGAGAAGCAAAATGCTGGCTTAACTGTATCAAAACAACATTTGTAATTAGGCTAAGAACATATTCAAATTGTCAATTCCACAAATAAACTAAGTCAGGGCAATTAAATGTTATCCTTTGCACGGTGATGCAACTTCTATTGTTTGTGTGCATGGGCACATCACTACCACACAAGACGCAATGATATGTAATTGCACCTTGGCACTTTTACTGGAAAGATCATATTCCTGACCGTCCTTTACATCAGCTTTGACATCAGCAGAATGATTCTTAGTTTGCTCTAGTCAAAGGAGGGGCAAAGTCTATATAATATTATGCTCTAAAGTTTCTCATTTCATCATTAACTTGTTTTAATAAATAAGTAAATAGAGTGTTGGAGGATCAGATGACTTTGCGGGAATAGAAGGTTATACTGCAGGTTCTTTCATTTCTAGGGCAATGTCGATAGTGGAATGAATACGAACAGGCATCCTTGACCACATTGCTATCTGTTAGCCACCCCACCCTTGATCGTTTTAGCATCAAGTAAAGTGAACACCTAACAGATGTTCTCTGAGCCAAAAAAACAGTTTCAGAGTTGAAGGAAAACAGGTGTTTGTATGACAAGATCGCCAACATTAGCTTTAAATATAAAACTCCTTCAACTGCCAAAGGACCGAAAAACCATTAGAGCTTGTATTTTTTAAAATACCTGATGATGGGTTCCTTCTCTGAGCAAGAATGAAGCACTGTAGAGGTGGAAATTGGACACTGGGTATAGGCATACTACAAAATACAGAGCAGAAATATCTGAGATAGTGTAGACTCCCAACAAGCAAAGAGCACTAAAGCCAGCAGAATCATGTCACTCTCTTGTAGAGCTGTAACTCTCGCAGCTTACGCGTCTCCATCAATGAACTGAAAATGACTCACCAGTAAGACCTGATCTAACTCCTAGCAAAAATCACCTGCCCGTAAACAAGATTAAAGTAACTACTAATTTAATTTAAAATTAACTGTTCATTCGGAAATTCCAAGGGTCCAAATATGAAAATAAAAATGTTTCTTTCCTAATATACCTGAAAAAAACTCAGAGAATGGATTTCAGATAAAGATATACAGAAAATGAGATGTTCTCACGAACCTTTTTCCCATATATATGAACAGTCATTTTAGAGTTGGGGCTCAGAGCAGGACAACTTCACCATTTTTAGACAGACAGGCTGGTTAGCCATTAAGGAAAGTTACTTCAAACAACTTTCAGCTGTACTCAATGACAATCTAATCTTTGCAGCAGAAAGAAGATGATGGAGAAAAGCTCCATCACAATAAGCTGTCTGATGCTTCTTTCTTCTGTGTTTTTAAGGTAGTGGCAGACATTTTGTTGGGAAGATATCTATTCTGGGAAGTTGCACTACACTGCGGAAAGCATACTGCTTCCAAGCAGAGAGGGGGAAAGTGCAGAAGTCCTCAGGTCGTTCCCTCTTCCATGAACAAACAGGCAAGATGAGGAAAAGGATCAGGGAAAACAGACTCTGTCGCAGGAGGCAGAAGTGACTGTGAACAAGTGGGGTTTTTTTTCCCCGTTTCTGACATGCCACCCCTACCAATTGCCAAGCAAAAGTGGAGGGTCCAATATATTTGTGACAGAACTTGCCCCTGACTTGCAATAGGTATGGTTGTGCTTTACAGTGTTAGACAGTGACCCAAGGCAATGTGAGAGGGACTAATGGCTCAGTAAACATGGACCGGCTCTTTCCACAGCCAAATAACCACAACCCCTGGCTGCTACCTATGATGAAGACACACACAAAAGGGGGAGTTTCAAAGGTAGGAGTAGTTCTGCAGTTTTGGTTACTTCTCTGAGATGTGTTTGCTCACTTCCAGTTACGCAGGGGGATGATTCTTCGTAATTTAGATTTTAATTTACTTTAAAACTTTTTCCCTTCAATATATTTAATGAGCGCAATAACACCACAAAATGTGTATTAGTCAGCTAATACACCCACGCCCTGGGTGTGTTATAGCCCTCAGCAACACTGCTGCCCCAGTACATCCAAGATGCATACATACTAGCTGACAAAAACACACCTTGTTGTGTGTTATTGCTTACATAAGACAGGACTTAGCATATGTAACTGTATATTAATGACACGCCTTGATACATTGTTAAACTGGAAACTATGGTTGTACTCCATCAGAGGCGTAGGTGTGTGCTGTATTACACAAAGCAAAATTAATTAAGAAATCCTGCGTTCTTGCTGGCAGTAGCTGTAGCGATATGCTGGGAACAAGAGACCACACTCCTCACTGACCTACATGGAGCATGATCCAGGCCAACCTCCTAAGTGCCAAATGCCTCTCGGACAGAATCTTGACCCTGAAAGGTGCTATGATAATACAACTCATTTAGACAGAATGAAAAAAATCCCCATTGCCGACACCCCCCCCCCCCCCCCCCCCCCAAGGCTGCGGGTTCTCCATCCCTGTACAACAGCCTGAGTCAGAGCTGCTGCCCAAGGGGCCTTTCCCCTCCGCCCCCCCTACCCCAATCTCCCCAGCCCTCCTCTGCGCCAGCGCTGGCATTTGTGCAATCAGATGGTGAGAAATCAGGGATGCGATCTGGCCAACCCCTCCCATGCTTTCTTCCCTAGGTTAGTTTTACAGTTTACCACTCACGCTCATACTGGCACCAGAGAGGCGGCAGAAACACATGGCTGGGACCTCCCTTTTTGACGCCAGCCCACACACAGGCTGGTTTAAAGCAATCGTGAAACCGTATCATTAACAATGTTGGCAAAAACCTTCCCACAGACACAGTTATCCCGACAAAAAGTTGCCTTGCCCCAGTGACTTTTTTCATTTGAATATTGAGCTAAGGTGGCTCTTTGCTGTGGAGCTGAGGGGGAGGTTTCCCCAAATAGCTCTGCTGGCAAACCTCCTTCGAGCCTGCAGTGCAGCAGTACCGCCTTCAACAGAGCAATGCCAAGTGATATCAGCAGTGATCCAGCCACTAGTGTTTTGATACTGATTTTTATTCATTGCCCTATTTTCAGTATCTTATACTTCTTCCTCTGAGGATGTTAACCAAGCTCTCCCTTTCTTTATGATTTTTACCCTTTAATGTTTCAAGCTTACTCAACAGGAAAGTTTTACCTCCAGCTGCCACAGCTCTCCTGCCAGGCCCATTTGAAAGTAGTAGTAAGGTGTTAATTAGGGTGTTAATGGCTACAGAAACACCTTTTTTTTTTTTTTTTTTTTTTATTTCAAGGAAGAAATTGCTGGAAACTCAGCATTCCTTGCAGAAGTGTTAGACTATATAAAAAATGTAACAAAAAAAAAAAAAAGCCTTTATTCGGCACACAGTGTAGATAGTCTTTGGCTCCCAACAGCTCCAAACTACAATTCTGTTTATTCTCTTTCACCTTTCATTTGGAACCATCTTGTGGTGGGGAAAAAAAAAAAAGGTATATCTTCTCCTGGTGTCTGAGTGCCAGAATATTTTTTTTAATCTTTAAAATGAATTCTATACCAGAGTGCATCTTCACAACAAGAAAATGGTTGTGTTAATGTTTAAAGTAACGTGTAGTTTCTCAAGCCACCTGAGCCAACCCCGCATCCCTCTGCTGCTGAAAGAGGCTGCCCCCCTCTCTTCTTCCCTGCTGAGTCTTCCCAGTGCCAGTCCACAGTTGCGCTGGCTCTGGCACTTGTCTGCTACCTCTGCGAGTTCAGTTAACTCACTAAACCGACATAAAGCTGTTCACTTTTTTGCCGAGTTCATTTTCTGCCGGTTGAGTGAGCTGAACCAGCTGAAAGAGGGGGCAGCGCTAAGCGCAGGGAAAGCAGTGGGAAACATGTACCTGGGGGATTCTTCCTTTTGACAACAGCAAGCTGCTAAAATGGCTCAGGCATCTTGTGAAACCTCACCCTAAGGGCACGGCTTTACTAAATCGCCTGATACAAATTAAGAGTTTGCTATTACAGAAAGAGACAGGTCCTAGTAGTCACCCGATCTCGTATTATACTAATTCGGCTCACTAAAGTGGTAGAAAACTACCTGGGGTGGCAGCTGCTCTTTGCCAGGTCAGCAAGTGGAACTGGCACATCTTCTGGTCAAGATGAATGTGGAAGCTGACTTGAGGCACAGGCAGAACTGGGTGGCAGGGGTGGGAAGGAGGAGAAGAGCCAGGGAGAGGAGTGAGCCCACTCTCTTCTAGCTATGGTGAGAGCTGAAACCTTGCGAAATCACACCCCATGTTATGAAAACTCCTAGCAGAAAAAAAAAAATATTTCTCCATTCCTGTTAAAAGATAACTGTGAAGCTACTGTTTCCCCAGTCTTTATATAAACTTGTTGACTTGTGTAGAAGCTAAAAACTGCATTTCTTCTTTATCAACATTTTAATTTCATGTAATATCCCAGTCTAAGAGTCACTGCAAAAATAGATACAGTGATTTCAGATACTGCTGTACACCAGACTGTGTGTTACCATTCTCCCAGCTTGATGAGTTAATCATGACTGCTCTTCATTCACCGCAGTGCAAAATCGGCACAGCTAGTTCAAATTATCCTTGGCAGCAATTTATATTAAGCAAAGAAGGAAATTTTTGTTGCAATCTGAAAATAACTTTTGGAGATGTCAGACGGATAAGAACCCTTCCTTCCAACACTGCAGTTGGAACTGGGTGGACAGGCCCCCTCAAAGGCTTGGCATCACACCAACACTCTTACAGGTATACCACATGGTTTGTCTTTTTAAACTAGCATCTTTCTAAATGCTGGTTGTTTTCAACTTTCACTAGCTGTTGTTTTTTAAAACACTTGTGTCTCTTGGGTGGGATTTTGGGGTTTTGTTTGTTTGCTTGTTTTTCAGTGGAGCAAGTTATTTGGATCCTTATGCTTTATGTTACAGCTAGACCGAGATGAGAGTGCGTTTGTCACGTGGGCTTACGTCACTCAGAGATCTGAGGCAGCTGGTACTTTTGCCAACAAAAAAGCTTCTTCTCTCAGCATATGCTGCATCAGTACTAGGGAAGTTTGCACCACAGCTGTGCCAACCCAGTTACTGTGGCACATTTGTAAGTGCTGCATGAGAAGACCTCAGAGTAGTGACCTTCATACCCTGCTCTGACATGAATTTTGCTCGTGGGGCAGAAGGATATTTTTCCATTACTTCTATTCAAACATACTCATATCTTTGGCTTTTGGTTACCCATATCTATTTTCTGATCTGTTATGATAAAAGCCTATTAGAAAAGATATTATACAGACACTTCATATCCAATTTGCAGAAATATCTGGAGTCATAAATAAACAATGGAGTTCATGAAATCTGATCCATTAAAAATACAGTCTTGTGACCTGTTTCTGGCTCTGGCAGATGACTTCTCTTAAGAAAAGCTGTTGAAATTCCGAGCATTCACATCTGAACTCCACTCCAAACTTAATTTAAACTTCAGTTTAATAGATCTGGATCACTACCTCATCCTTACTTTTAACTACTAATAGCAACTAACTTTATGGATTGCTGCACCTGACAAATTATTAAATATTTCAGCTATTTTCTAAGTGAAACGCAATCTACATGCGTTTCTTTAGTCCCCATCTCCTTTCAGAGAAATTAATGCATCTCCCTGTACTGGTCTTACTTTATTTAAATAACCTGATAACTCATCCTTTCTCATCTTCTCAGGATTCAAAATAAATCTGTATGGTCTCTTAGTCTACACTTTCCTAAGGAATATAGTCCTTTCAGATCTAATCTTTTTGAGTAACTAAAATCCTCAAGCTTTGAATCATTCTGGCTTTGTAATATTTTTCTGTAATAAGAAAACCAGGATGCAGGCACTACCTCCCTTAATTCACATTCTGACATCTGTATTGGCGCAGGAAAGCCTGCAGTATTGTATTTGGACTAGATTGTTCACAGACATGCAAGTATTTCACTTCTGAAATTACAGAATTGTTGATCTTTTTTAAGAAATTATTATTCACTGGAACACTAAGTTAAGAAAAAATACTGAAGGAAAAGGAATGAAAATAAATTTTTTCTCCAAAGAAGGTGATTACATGGCTAAACATTATCTATGGAGAGAAAGAAAATCCTAAGAATCAGTGGGGCTTGTCAGAGTTACTTTAATGTGCCTGATTTTTTACAAACACTAACCTACAATTTCCTGACATCTTAAATTATATGTTTCCGAGAACAGTAGTTTGGCTACAGTGTGTCATACATACAAAGTCCTTGCTGACTGAACAGAAGGACATTTATGATGCTATTATGACAGGCTGGAAAAATTCTTACAAAATAAGTCCTCTAAAAAAATAAATCCCAAAGTTAACTTACTGGTCTATAGACAGTATTTGCTGCAATCTCCGCTGAGATTCAAACTTAGTTCCCAGCATCCATTCTTAACTCCACCAGAAGGGCCATGAACAATCAGCAAACCAAAGCAAGAACAGGGGAAAATCTTCTGGGTCCCAGAGGCCTGCAAGACATCTGACTGCAATCCAAGAGGATGGAAAACAACCAACCTAAATATTTTGACCAGAATTAAGTATTAATGCTTCAGCAGCTCCCAGAAAGGAATATGATTAAATGAAGTCTAAAACCAAATATTAGAGAAGGAAAATAGATTTCAAGTTATTATGCAAACCAGACATTTTCTATCCAAATTCAGGCACTGAACTTCTATAATCTGAATTTTAAAACATAAGTTGATGTCTTGGTTGTAAATGGTGTTTTTTCTTTCTGAATGTCATGCTAAATTACTGTGTGCATATGCAGGGTGCGTGGGTGGAAGGGATTGGCACAAGGAGAAATTCATTATTGGGAAAAAAAAAAGGTTTTTCTAAGGGCATGGTTAAGAATAAGAATATAGCTCTTCCAATAAAAATGGAGCTAACCACTGTTTGTAAACACATCAATGTGTAAATGAAGACGCATTACTCGTTAAGTACTGACAATATCTGATTCAGCCCCTGCATATACCAGTAAGCTGGTCTTGCTGGCCTCACTCTCATCCTTCTCATCTAAGTGGTTATATTGTCTCCATGGGGATACCACAGTGCCTTACAAGTCAATATGGACAATCTTCGAACTGGACTTCCAAACACATCTCTGCTATTAATTCCTGTGTGTATTCCATTATTAAAGTGCAACTTAGACACACTGATCGAAATGCTTGGCTTCCGTAATTCCCATTTTGCTTCATCAACCAGCGTAGCACGACAGCTGTTAAAAGCCTTTTATATTTAAAACACTATTCTAGACCTACTGCATATTTCCAGTTTACACATCTGCGATACAGAATAATGAGAGGTAGATGCAAAGTCACAATGCACTTCTAAATAGAGCGAGCTCTACTGGAACCAGTCTTAACATATGCAGCCATAGCTTTTGCTCGTTATTATGAAGTAGCAATTTGTCTGTATATCTGAAAATTAGGAATGCTGAGCTTGTGGGCCTAATCAGGCAAGGCAGTAAACCCAAAGTCTACTAACTTCAATAGGATGTAGAAGTTCCTCACCCCTGGCATTTTTGGACTAATACAGCAGAACTTTTTAGGTTGTACAGAACGGTGCGGGTCTGCTGTGTCACTGACACTTTGCTAATTTACATGAGCTGAGCCTTTCTTTGTCTAGTGAATGTGGGAAGTGCTTAAATAAATAATAAAGCCTATTTCATGCTGCATCTGTATCTTGGAAGATTGTTATATGGTTAATTGTACAAAAGAAAAAAAGAAGATGTGCAACCAAAAAAAAAGATGAACTAATTTCTCATAATATTTATGCAACAACATCTCAAAACACAATCTCTAGTTTGCATTTCAATTGTCAGACTAAGATGAAGGTATCTCAGCATGAAATCTATTTGTAAGAGATAACAATATTATTGTTCTGTAGTGCATATAATTTGATGAATGCATTTTCTGGAATAGTTTTTAACTCTTCATCCCATCAGAATATGCACTAAAACCTGTCCCCTGTAACAGTCATATGCCATCTGCAGAAAGATGCCAAAATGGCATAATCATAAGAGAGTATGGAGGAGTGTGTTAACATTTGCTGACCTTTTCAGGTTTATTGAAAACACATTATTTCAATTTCCTTGATATAATGGTACTTTGGATCAATGTGTGTTTGATCTCAATGGTTATTTATAATTTCCTACTGAAAGTACACAAAAATTTAGTCCTGCTAAGTTTCATCTCCTTGCATGCCAATAGTCTTCCAATACTTGAATTGAGTACACTTGCTGTCCAACAGCATCTATAAAGAACAGTACTCTATATACACTCATTTAACAGCTTTTTGTATGCCTTTTCCCCCCCTTAATCTAAATTGCTCTAAATTTCTTTTTAATATAGCATTACTTTCTGTGGTCACATTACAAGATTAGGAATCAGGAATTTTATTTCCAATTCTATCACTAGCCGTCTTGGCTAAAACAACCAAAAATGACAGAGTAAAATATTTTTACATTATCAGAACAATCGACAGAAGCCTCAGTATGTAATATTAGTTTAAAATTATTTTGTTGCTCCAAATTGGCAGCACCTTTTGAAAAAACACAAGGGTCTGAACGTAAGAATAAAGTAAAAAATGCTTGGAAGTGCACTTAACAGAAACCAAATCAGCTTCACTTTTCTGAGCAGAAAATGGAGCAGGTTGAAGTTATAAAGGCCAAAAATAACCTTTCAGATAAGCATGCTTTCAATACACAAGACTGGCTGCTTCTAACAAAGAAGAATAAAACTTGGATGCGTCAGAAGCCAGTAACAGTTTGGGACTTACCCATTTTGAAGTCTTACAAGTAAAAATCTGAAATCTTGAATGAGACTCTATTTGTCACCCAAAAGCAATACAGAGTGAATCAGCAGGCAGTCATCGTCTTCTGTCTGCTCCACACACTAATCAAGCTGCCTCATTCTGCTGTAGTGACAGCCCATCATTAAGGCATTAGAAACCTAAGCATCTGAATTGAGTCTTTTTTTAGGACTGTGGTCAGATTTGGAATTGTACTAGTCTGTCTCTCTATCAAAAATAGGAAGCTTAAGGAAAGGCTGCACGACTGAAGGCACGCTTTCTCGTGTGTACATGGTGAACAAGCAACGGATGCTGATACACACAATTCAATCCCTCTATTCCCAAGGATGTGCTGTTTTCACACTTTTCTGTGTCTGCAGGCAGAGACTAAAACCAGCTTACATATTCCCATAAGAGTTGTCTTGACCAAGCCTGGAGAAGATCCTTCGCTACTTCTTTCCTCAAAGCTGAGACAATATAATATTTTGCCATAAAGTGCTGTTTCTGCCCAGACTGCCAAACAGTAGTCCTTCAGACAATTCCACCAGAATTTAATTTTACAAATACCCAAGCTGCAACAGTCAGAAAAAAGCTCTGCAGCAACAATAGGCCAGCTGTGATCCACAGACAGCTCTAACACGTCACCACCCCAAGAAATATGTGCAAGTTGGTGGTCCCAGAGGAGTGCTGTGAGCCCTTCCTTGCATACTGAACTGTGGATCAGCATCTACTGTTAGGATTAGTCAGCACTTGTGTAGGAGTTGGAAGGGGTTTAAGGCTATGATAAATCTTAGAGATCCTTTCCAATTTTAATGATTCCTAGTTTTTACTTTCATTATAAATGATCCAGCCACCAAGCCAGGAGGCATGGGGTTGCTACTCTACCCTTAATTGGTTTAATTGGTTTAGTGGTGGACTTGGTAATGTTAGGTTAATGGTTGGACTGGATGATCTTAAAGGTCTTTTCCAACCTAAACAATTCAATTCAATTCAATTCAATTCAATTCAATTCAATTCAATTCAATTCAATTCAATTCAATTCAATTCTATTCTAAATACTTCGATATTTTATGTTGAAAGACAAGAAGAAACCATCTCTACTGATTTACAAAAGGGTGAAATAGCTGAATGAACAAATCTGCCTATGACCTTGAATAGGGCAGACAGGTGGTTTCAAATGATTACCTCAATTAATACAGACATTTTACAGAGATGTTTCTCCAATAACCAGATAAATGATAACACGAGGAAATTTCATCCTGCCAGAAACCCAATGACCTCTCCAGTTTCTGCTTGCAGTAATATCAGCACATACATAATAATGCATTTTGCTTAGAGTCTGCTAGTTAAAGCCCAAAGCAGTTCATATAGAAACAACTGGCCTTTTTTGGACTAATGATAGAAATAGGGGAAGAGGCTTGAAAGTTACTACTTCTTGAAAGTTACTTGGAAGATCCACCTAATTATTAACATAGATTAATTGGTGAAGCGTGTTCTCCTTGATATAAGAAACGCAGTAACACCAATGGAACAAAACCAGCCAAGAACTGAGCTTTGAAACTCTCCAACAGTCTTTTGCATCTTAACCTTTTGTACAAGGCAACTTAGCATATCGTTTCTAAAAAACATAAAGGACAAATGTTTAAAATAATTAAAAATGAAATAAAAGATTTAATTTAGGATTAAAACTTTCTCTTTTATGCTAAAAATCTTTCCCTACAACTATATTTCATTTGGCTTGATCCTTTTGCCGCCTCAGTCTTTTTCTTTGATGAATAAACCAATGCTAGTTGAATGTAAATAAAAATCAGGGGCATTAAGTTAGGAAGGCAGACTCACCAAATTCAAACATGTACACTGAATATTTTCTTTCCATAAAGTTGTGTTTCGTTCTACAGCTAAATCAAGGCTGAAAGCTTCAGCAGTAAGGTATCTACATTAGGTGGATAAAGGGAATGCTTTTTTAAATCTTAAATATTTTACAAGTATGGATTACAACACTACAACTACTATTCTGCCATTCAAAATTAAAAAGGAAGTGAAGGGATAAAAATATAAGCTGCCACAAACCCATATATTTCCCTTCTTGAAACTTTTCACACTTGTATGAAAACAGTTTACCTAACAGACATCAGCTTCAGTAAAGGGAAACACTGTTTTATAAACAGCCACTGCAAAAAATTTATGCAGCTCACATCACCTTCTGTCAATATTCATTGTTGTTTCCACAAGAGCTGTAAGAAAATAAACATTTGCTTTCAGTTTCATTACCAGTTCCCTAGTTTGAACCAAAGTCTACTTACCTGCATCTTCAATAAGCCTAAAAATTTTAGGACAATATCCGACTTTTGCTTTGACATGATGGTTCATGCAGACCAAACAGTTAAGAAAATGAGTGGATTAAAACTATGTGAACCAAAATAAACATGCAAATAAAAATATTTGCATAGACTCCCTCTTCAGTGACACTGCAAACATGCATATAACTGAAGGCTGAGTTTCTTGGGAGATGCCCGTGAAACTTTTCACAACACAGTATCACATTGCTCTCTCATCTGTATTTCTAGTACACTGGAGTGCAAGCCCACCAATTGATATCAGCTACATTTGAGAGCAAGGGTACATTTTGACGAGCTAAAAATAAATCACTAATAAAATAAAAATATAAAAGTATATGAATTCAACCGAGAAGTAAAAGATAGTAGATCACATTTTAATTAATACTATTTAAAATTCAAGCTTTCAAGAACTGTGTCTAATTCCCCTTGGGTTTCAATGACACTATCTCGATGGTTTTCTTTTGAAAATTGCAGGGTGCAACTGCATTTTTTGAGTATCATACTTGTCTCACTTCTATATGCTGTAGGGATCGCAAAGATCCCTCCCAAGTAATTCTGCTATCCAAGGTTAAGCTCAGATACTCTTGTATAGTGGTATTTCTATCTGTTCTTCTCTTGCCTCTCCTCTTCCTCCCTTCTTTGCTTTAGATCACAGTTTTAACCCTATGATTAAACTGTCATTAGTGAGCAATTTCTACAATGTTAAAACGATGATGTTTTTAAACCTCAATTTTCAAATGTGAGAACACATCAAAACATTTGTGGCTTTTTTCCTCTGTGACTTTACAGGAGTATATAATAATTATTATGAGCTGTTCCACATTTTAAAATTAATAACCTGATTTGAGCAAAAGCTGTAAAGGTAAAAATGCCATCAGAGGGCAAACCACTAACAGTGTCACTCAGAAGTTTCTGCCTGTGTATTCAGGAGACCAGAGATGAATTAGGAAAGTACTATAAGGAGATGATTATGTATTATGTGGTATAATTCTAGAAAATTATTGACACCTGTAATTACTTAACTAGAAACAATGTAATTTTAGCATTAGAATATCAAGATATTCTTACATAAATTATTTTATGCAAATGGAATAATAATTTATGAGAACATAACCCATTTAAATCAATGTCGATATCACATTTAGGTTAAAAGAAATAGCAGAAATGTGTCGCTAAAATCAGAAGCGATGAATCTAGATCACAGTTGTGTCGCTTGGCATTTAAACTGAATGTTTGTACAGGGCAGTGAGACTTTATGGTACATTAGGAACTCACAGCAGAAGTAACAAGAAGCAAACAGACACCCTTTCATCATCAACTCCCAGACAAAAAAAATACCAGTAATTTGAACAGGGCATACTGAAGGTAGCAGCAAGCATTCAATTACTGTACATGCCAGACTGACTGCTAGCATAGTGCCAGTAGTATCTGAATACTTCCCAAACAAGTAACAGTTTCCTGCTTTTCCATCTGTAGCAAAAGTAAAAAATGGGGTGGGGTGGTGGGGATGTAAAGGACCTTTTTACAGACATTAGCAAGCTGAATAAAGGAAGTTTTGCTTTCTGTCAGGAAAGTCACAAGAAATCACTTAAGCACAGTTCTTTCTGTTCACATTAATGAACTTGAAACATACGCTTAAAGCCTTAATTTTGACAGTGACCCAAGTCCCTGTTCATTCATTCATCCTGCTTCTGCTCCAGAAAACCAGACTAAGATTCTGTTCAAAGTCACAGGCTATGACTCTATGTCTATGCGCAGTGCTGAGTATGAGAAATAAAACCCTCTAGACAGAAATACGATGACAGCTAGAAGAGACGTGCAGCCAGCAAGCAAGCCATGCAAGTCAATACCTATCTTCTCAGAAAGTTCATGATAGCTAGACTCGCACATAGCGACTGCAAAAAAAAAAAGAAATTAACAGGACCAGTATTTTCTCTGGCTGTTTTGGAGAACAATGTGAACCACCTTAGCACAAGTTAATAGTACTGCTATGCCCCCTAGGCATGCTGAAGACACGATGGCCCTATTTTATTCCCCAAAGCACAAAACCTTTCAATTTAGAAAGCTACTGAAGGTTCCTAGAACTTTCTTTTACATCTTATTGGGACTCGCTGATGGCTTCTCTATGCTTGATCACATCTCTAGGCCAGACAGAAATAAGGGCCCTAAATCTTGCCTTGTTTTTCTTCAGGATGTTGTGTGTCAGCAGGGCACTAATGGCAGATGAAACTTTTGCTTTCCTCTTTGTAGGCTCCAAAATACTACCCATCCAGCTACAGAGCCAGAAAAGGGTGTGGGTATTTATTTCACTGTGACCTCCCCCCCGTAGTATATCTACACCAAGGAACATAAAGAACCCAACCCTCTTAATAACAGGACTATGAGTCCCAAAGATCCCTAAATACATAAACTAAGACCAACTATTATACTGCAGAAATCACTTTGTATAATGACAGAATTAGGGAAAAAACTGCATGTGCTTTTTTTCTGACAGGTCTCAAGTTGTTTATTTGTAGATACACTGAAGTTGTCCAAATAAAAGCACGAAATGATCTACATAAATCACATTCGGTGTTATGCATAAACAACACTTACTGCAAGGAATAAAAAACAAAAAAAACCCCAAACAAACCCAAAACCAATAAAGAGATGAGACAGTGAGACAGGTCTTTTTTTTTGGGGGGGGGGGGGGGCGGTATATAATCTTACATCCGTATCTAGTTCTTTAACAAAGATTATATCAGATATATTTTTTTCTTTTTATGTTGTGTAACCAAACTGGTTTAGACATCTCCAATAATGAAGACATTGCTACTATTATTATAAAGTCATATAAAAGTAGGTGAGCAGCTGTAGCCTAATAAACACACAGCTGAACAAAGGAAACTGCTGACAAGCTGCAATCTTGTCTTAATGTAAATTCTCATGTGTTCACATCATATTTTAATTGTACACAACAATAAATAAGCTTCTGTCACTAGCAGTTTCTCATAAATGGGCTAATGGTAATTATCCCTCTATTTTCAACCACATGGTTTTAGTGAAAAGATTAATGTCAGGAAAATAACACAAATATAATGAGCTTTGCAAGCCATTTGAGTGGCAGAAAATACAGTTTTCTTTATTTGATTTTTCTAGTTTTATATGAAAGCTGTGACAACTCTCTCATAAGACATCTCAATGTTTCAAGCATTAGATCCAGCAATATATTAATTATGTAAGAAATATATAACCTGCTTCCCTAAGTTTTTCATTAGGATTGTTGTACTGGTGAACTGAAAGCCAAAACGTGCAACTCCAGCTCCATCACTGAATTTAAGGGCTGGTCTCTCTTACATCTGGAAATATGTAATTCAATATGGGCAACAGGTTTCCCTTCTATTCTGTCCTTTGCTCTACAGCTGGCATTAGGAGATGTTTGTTTGGTCTGAAATTTGTACTAGTCTGACAAAGTTATTTTAACTCTGACTAATGATAAGATACAGCATCTAAAAGAATGATTGTCCAGGGAATGATTAAGAAGAAAGGGCCCTCTGAGCCACTCAAGTGCTACAAACTTGCTTCTTTTAATTTTCACTCTTTTTGTCCGATTAATCCTTCCAGTTACATGTCTTAAGCTTCCAGTCAAAATCAAGACTGTACCGAGTACCGTATAAACATACAGCTTGAGACACAAAGGTGATGCTTGCATTATGTGGTGGCACCTAGACCAGACATACATACGTTCTATACTGCAAGCGTGGCAGCAGGTCCGGCTGGAACACAGCCTCTACCGCATGGAGGAACCCGCATGCTTAAGCACACCGCGTGGGTTAGCGTGCTTGCACCTGCTGCTTTGCTGAGCAATAGGGTTGATAGAAGACTGAGGGGTGCAGAGACTACTGCACCTATAGCTGCTTTATTAGTGTGGTACCAACAGTTGTCCAGCTGTTTCATGTACCTTGGCTGATTTTCTGTTTAAAACATAAACACTCTTTCTGCTTTCTTTTAAACAAGTTGATGGGTAATAGCATTTGCATCTCACATGATGTTAGCATGATACTGCTAAATACAGCATTATCAAATCTTTGGGATGAGGGTTCAAATTAGGTTGCCAGAACTTCTCTGTTCTCACTAATAATGGGACTGTGGCTAGAAAACATCACTAGAAGACCTCATCCAATGATGACACTACAATACATAGTAGCTTTGGTGCCCCTTCTCCCTCCCTACAGTCTTCCTGAATGCACACAGCTTCACTGGAGCACATTCCCTGATATGGACATTATAACACAGAAGTCCAGCTTTGATCCAGCTTCTTTGCAGAGGAGTGAGAGATGCATCCCTGTCCATTGGAGGGGAGAGGAACAGAAAGGTACATGAGGAGCGCAACCACCTCCAATCTCTTTCCTTCCTCTCCACTGGAACAGAGAGGCTGCAAGCTGAACCCTTGGTAAGTTGGGTGGGGAGATGGATCAAAACAGCGCAGAGGGACAGGCTGTACAGAGTGGGACACAGGATCCATATCACACTAAAATCAGTATGTTCAGTAGTCTCAAAATCTGTTTTCATATTGTTTGGGAATTACAGACATTCAGAACTGTAGTGATACCATGGTATCGAGATAGTGTTCATCACCGCTTTACATCTCTCACCTCTAATCGTTTCCAGAAATCATTACTTCTCTTTCTCACATACACGTATTCAGCAGTAGTCAATGCCGCTCCGTTCATATTCCAGTCCACATCCTGCCACTGTCCTCTGCACTTTGCCTTACTCCCAGATGTCCCAGAGTCATTAAATGACTGTCAGAGTGATTACATTTGCATTCTACTTTCTCAACCAAGTTCAACTAAAAGTATCATCATTTTTTAAGTTCTTGAAGTATTCTACAGGGTATTAGTCAAGAGTTGAATAAAACAATCTTGACAGATTGATGTTTGGCTGCTATTATTTCCTAGTAAAGATGGACAAATTTGGTTTGCCTCGTTTCAAAGCCATTTGAACTTTGTGGGTCAAAGGCTTGGTTACATCATTACTAGGTTCATCTCCCATTTAAAACAGTTTGTTAAAAGGGGAGTGAGGAAAAAGACACAGATACAAGCTTTAAAAACCAAAAACCTACCGGTGCTAGCTTTGCTTTTGGGAAGACTATTAGGCTTCCCACATAGTTTAGTCGCATATCACAGCATCCTATTTCACTACATTTCATTTTCTTAAAATGTACAACTGAAAGAAGTTAAATGGAATTTAAATTGTTAAACTAAAATACTTAGTATCCTATAGAATTTCTGCTCCTCAGTCAATTCTTTGGTCTCTTCTTTCAATCCTTTTGTAAAAGCTTTTTTTTTTTTTTTTGCTAGGACTTAAAGTACCTCATGTTTTGGGATGCTAAACCAGAGCAACTTTTTGTAGACCTGATATTCAGGAGTAAATAATTAGTACTTTCAGGAAATTAGATATCCTTTGGAATCTCTGCAACTAAATTTAGAAAATTAAGGTATTTCAAATCCTAGTCATTTTAGAAACTTCTAGCCCTTATGTAGACAGAAATACTAAAAATTAAGAGAAGTTATAATTTAATGAGAAAATTTTAAACGATTACAGAACTGTATATAAACCTAATAGATGTACACATACAAGCATATAGCAGTATGCTAATGTAATTATATACTCTTGAGATCATAAATAGTTATGCAAAATTGAAGTATGAAGCTGCAAGAAGGGGAAGAAAATCTTGTTGAAACCTGCAGTGGTCAAAATATAAGATGAGAGTAGGCATTTTAACATTCTTGCTCTTCCAGATTTCAACATCAACTCCCACAATGCTTTCAGCTTCATTTAGAAGAAAAAAAAAAAGTAACTTTCAAGAAAAATCAGGAGCATCTGGTTCCGGAGAGAAGAATCAAAACCATGTAAGTAGAGGTGGAAATGAGGAACAAAAAAAGACATGTCAAGAAATATAATGGTGAAGGCAATATAGAGACTAGAAGAGTCTATAAAATCATTCATTATTAAATAACATCACCTTCAAAATGTAATACATATTCCATCCTGGAACTATAATTACATTAATAAATTGCATGAGCATCTCTCTGATGTCATCAGAGCTCCTCAGTGGAGCAACAGTCCACTCAAGCAATCCTGAGGGCATATTATTTAAATCTTTCAATGACAGCTGTAATTTGCTTTTCAGCAATAAGAATATTCCTCACCAAGATCAAAGAAATATTGCTATATTAGCAGAGTCAGGGCCACACATATCTGACTGATATATGGGGTACAAATTACTCTTAGCCACCTTATAGTTACAGACTTTGAAAATAAATATTGTGTGCCATTACATGAATATACCCCCATTTATATTGCAAAAGCATAAACGTGTACTAATGGTTTAAAATGACAAGAGGGCCCTGATCTTTATAAACAATGATTCCTTTTATGCTTTATGTAAACCTATTACTGTATTGAGTATGCTAAAAATTACCTTTTCTAGTATTTAAATGCTGGCAGTACTTTGAAGAAAAGTAGCAGCATGAGGATGTGTTAATATGCTCATTTCCATGGGAATTATTCGATTGTAAAAGATTAACTTGGTTTTGTTTTTTAACTCTAATCTGCTTGGTCTAGACTTTTGCCCTAATGAGAATAAGCAACACACAGCTACTCACTGAGGGGTCTTCGTTAAAATTTTAGGGCTGACTAAATGCTGCTTTACCAGTAAGCTCTGCAGAGCTTTTCTGCTCCAGCACTCAGGGCCAGCAGCCCTGGACCCAGGCTCCCCTGGGAAATCCTGCCTTTATATCTCCCCAAGCTCACTGCAGGAAAAATCTCTGCCTGGGGGACAGGTAGAGAGTCCCAAACTGGCACTTTCCTGGAAACGATGGTGTCTTGAATGAAAAGCCACAAAGGAAGCATTTGGTTTAGAATGAGCACAAGGTATTCTGCCTTGATTATTTCTTCTTTTTTCAGCGACAAAATGGGACAATAGTAAATTGCAGTTACAAATAATGTAATTTGTTTACATTATTAGTCTTGTGGAACCCAGTGTTTAGTATACATACCTCACATCACATATGTATACCTCGCATCATGTATACATAGCAGATTTTTATATACACATTTTGTTTAGCACACATAGGGGCAGGTTTTGATATCAACTATCTTCTTCTGATGCAATTTGAATATGCAATAAGTCTGTTCATTACAATTACCAAGGATTTACAGCCTAAAGATGAGATTTTAATCCACAAAGTACAATATTTTGCACTATGGAACATACCATTTTGACTTTTCAGTGTATACTGGGGTTATGCTCTACAACAGTTCTCTTGCAATGAAGTACACCAGTATATTTCCTTAAAAAATAAATTTTAAATAATTGGAGCTATTTTTTACTATACAATTACATGCATTTGCTGATCCATTTCTAAATGACCACTACATATTAGTGGAAGAAGTACTCTATTAATATTAAAGGATCTAGGTAATCATCTGCTTTTGACAAGACTGAGGATTGAGTGTCAACTTCATTGCTCTTAAAATGCCCCCTGAAAGGTCAAAAAAAGCAAGCTGTATAAGCAGAGTAGAGCTGGTATGCAAATTATGAGATATTCTTATGCTGCATCATATGAACTCATCAACTAGTCATTGCATCCCAGAGAAAGCATCTGCTGTGTGAAATTTAGGACAGTAATTCACAGCCCATAGAACACTGCATCACCACAAATTAGATTTGTTATAAATTTATAATGATGTTCGTATAAAAACATTACATTTTAATTGTTTAAAGAAGTAACAGCACTGGGCACTTTTATAAATGTTTAACTAGTAGAGTCTTCATAATTTAAAATGTGGAGGTTTCATCACTGAAGATGCTGGATTGAATCACTGTTTGAACTTGGGGGGGGTCAGTTACTGTAGAAATCTACTGAAAGTCTAACCTCAGTGCACAAAAATGCTATTTTTAAATGTAACCTTGTTTCAGAACACTCACACGAATCATGGACTCATCTGAAATTGTGCAGCACCATGTTCATAATGCCCAGATATGGTTATCACTGCCAGGGATTAGTATGTGAGCATGGGCCCTCTGTTGGGGAACTTTAAAAGTATGCACTCATTAACAAATACATCAACCAACCATTAGATGCACGAGCTATCCAGGGAAAAAACTTGAAGTGTTTTGTTTTCTTTAATTGCATGTATGTTTTGACTGATGCTTCTAAAAGAATCTTCATCTTTGATCTTTCCAACAATCTCTAACTCCTTGAACACTGCCTTCCCTTTGCTTTTTATGGTCATATTGCTTGGTCTCATTATCACGACCAGCATACTTTGGTGTATCTATGTCATATTTTTACTCACAATTTCCATCTGACAGACAACCCGTATCTGAAATGCCCTATGAGCCTATTTGTCTCCTTTGCCTAATTCATGTACCTCAGAGTCCCACATCCTCACAGCTTGATGGCCAAGAACTGCCTCCCTCTGTAATATACCCCTTTAATCACTCCAACTATATTCCCTGTTTACCTGCATCCACACACTGGCTATTAAATCACTCTGTGTAACCTGCAGATTTGCTCATGGCATGATTTTTGAAAATACCAGCTTCTCAGCAGTACTCCAGCCTTATAAGATGAAGAGGGTAAGGATCCAGGCAAAGTGAAACACAGGTAGTGTTTGTCAGATGCCATATTAAAGTGAGGAACTTGAAATATATTTGAAAATCAATAGACAGAAATATTGACAAGGAAAATAAGGGAGCACTGAGGATTAATGAAGAGGGTATGTCAAGACCTTTTACTGTGACGGTTCAGTACTAGGTGATTTAGAAGTCAAAGGAAGGACCACTCCTTTCCAGTGGGGAATCTAATTCCTGCATTCAATTTCCTCCTGGTACATGGTAGTTAAAATTTTACTCACACACTGAAATGTAACAGACTATTTCACCCTCAGTAAACTTGTCAGCAAGGAGACTGAGTTTAAGAGAACAGAGGTAATAAAAAAGGGAGGTTTTGTTGAAGGGTTTGCAATACGAGTTTGCAAAAAGTCACAGTAAACCTGGTTTCTATGAGTACCTGTATCTCTTTTTCGACACGGGCAATCAAAACCTTCCAAAGCTCTTTTAGTTTCTGGTAACGGCCTCACATGAAGATTAGATGAAGACTAAGGATTTTTAAATACTCCTGTGACCATAAGAATTATTTGGAATAAAATGAAGATACTTTTGTATTAATAATCAGGAGCAACTAGTTAAACTCCCATTCCTGCTTGCACAGAACTAGACAGTGCCCAAGGATTTGTTTTATCCAGGACGGTCATCTTTGTGTCAAATTATTTCCTATTCAGCAGAGTCACTTTCAGGCAATTCCTTGAGCTTCTTTTGAAAACAGGAAACAAGCTGGATTGTTCTCTGGAGCAAGAAGTGACTTTTTACTGTGCTTGCATTGAGCTTATCACAATGAGGTCCTGGGCTACAGGCACTAATGCAATTCAGTTATACTAATAATGAAAGCAGCAACTGCTGCTCATACACTCTGATTAAAGATCCCGGAAATATGTGCAACCTGGTATTAACACCGAGGCTGAGAAAATATTTTAATAATTTAATCCTATTTGATTGGTGTTGGTAGACCCTCTTAGAAAAATCTTGTTGATGTTTATTACTCCTTATCTGAGGACCATGAAATATTTTGTAAACATTAAATATCACAGTAGCTTATGAGGGTAGGTGAGTAATATTAAACATAAAGCTGCTAGGACAAAGCAGAAAGCAGCAAAAGTAGGAGCCATTCAGCAGTATATTAGAAAGTTGTCAGCAAACAAACACACACTAAAGAAAAATGAAGGAAAGCCGTTAAAATAGCCCTCTGTTTGAACTTTGGGGTTGGGAGCAGGAGAACTCAATATATGATTTGCTAGCAATGCAGGTGTTTGTCTATGTGGTGGAAACACCAGACAAAGGATAGTGTGCTCTCTTCGACATGGAGAAAGCACTTCACAGTTACAGTAAAAACACTGACAGCAAATTAGTCATTACAGAGATGTAAATGCATAAAACAAAATAGCACCTCTAGACTGAGATAACCATGGGTATTCCAGACCTATCACCAGCTGCAAAAAGGTGGGACCTAAATCACATCAAAAGTTAGAAGTCCCAGTAAATATTTCCTTAACCAAAAGCTTCCAAGCTATACAAACTCCTGTATAAACCCCAAAATGGTAAGTTAACTGCATAAAAAATTCCTCACCATCTCACTTTAGGTATCACTGCTTAATATTTTGATTTTACCACAGGTTATATGAAGCCTAGTATTTTTAATAGAATAGGCTCATGGAGTCCAGTGATCAGCTGAAAAAATAAAAAAATCTCAGATCCATTTAAAATAAAATTATAATTTTCACAGTTGTTAAGAATTTTGTGACACTTTAAGAACACCCCAAGTCACATACAAAAAGAAAATACACTGTGCTTGTGGTTATACATATACAGGGATACAAACTATAACACATAAAGTGAATTAGAGCAAGTGTAGTCAGATAAGTACAAAATTCACACAGCAGAAGAGGATTCTGACGCAGCCAGAAATAAGTGATCCTATAAGCCTGGACAATCTTATTGAGATTTAAATATTTGCCTTTTCTATGAGAAGAAATAAGCAGAGCATTCTTGTACCACCTAGTGCTTTGGGTCAAAAAATAGCAAAGTTTTCTGCAATCTGGTATCAGCCACAGAACTTCTGGACAGGATCAAAAGTGACATGATAGGGGAAGATAAGAATTCCAGGGACTGCATTGGTGACTGAGGCTTACCCATGGATACTTGTTCTGTTTAATTTCATAAGACAGAAGGATAAGTACTGGGAAAAAAAAACCAGCAGTAGTATATAAGTTTAGAATGCTGTGCTTGAGAATTTTGGCCAACTGAAAAAAGGATATTGGAAAATTCAAAGAGGTAAATGAAAAGGAAGGCTAATCAGAAACAGAAAAGGCCTTTTAAAACTCTTTCAGTGCTCTAACCAAGAGTATAAATCTAAATACCAAAATATTCTTCCCTCTCCTCCAGTAGAAACCATAGGATGCAAATGTTAAAAAAAATTCAAGGACAGCGTTAACATATTGTACTACTTCTCAGCATCCTGAAAACATTCCATGAGTTACACAAAGTATAAGTGAGCCTGAATTTAGCTATTCACAAGCTACATAAGCCAGGCACACAGGTCATAAGCATGTACACGCCTCTAAGGTGAAACAGTATCTAACCATTTCAAGTGAAAAATGAAAATTCTTCTCAGACCCATACAGTGAAAAATTGTGCCCTGGATTTCAATACACAGAATATAATTAGTCAAGTTAAAACTAACCATGCACACTACTATAAAGAATGCCATGGGATCTCAAATGATAATCAACTACAGTATCCCTCTCACATCTGGATATCCTAAGTATTACTGGACATACAAATAACATTTTCATACAGTACTTTAAAAGAAAGTGCTTTTTGAAAAGCTATGTTATCTTAATATCAAACAAATAATTATAAACTAAATAATCCATATTTTAGGACTTGGTATTGCTCATAGAGTGTCTGAGAACAAACTGAGATATTATTAAGTATTGACTATTCAAAAATCACACTTTCATTGACTAAATGTGTTAGTGCTATTGAAAATGCTTTACTAAGCTTAAAAACCCCTTCCATCAGGGTTTAATGATGAAAGTACAATATTTCATTTCCATGAGAATTTGGTAGAGCCCACAGGACATTGCAATCTGAACACAAAGTTCAAAATACAGCTTAAGTGAGACTTTAAAAAAAGAAAATCCAAATTACTCAGATAAATTAATCAATATTAGCTCAATTCTCTGTTCAGTAAACCACAAAGTACAGCAAAGGGGCTGTGCTGCAAGAGAACTCTGCCCACCAAATGCTGAATTTCTTCAAATTACACTATACTAGCTCAATTTAAATCATTCTTTAATTACTGTTTAAATTGGATTAAAGTAGTTGCTATTAGCTGCATTCATCTTCCGAGTAATTTAAACCAGTTTTTCTCAACTCTTCACTGTAAACTCAATATATTGCTTCTTGACCAAAGGGAAGGGCCTGGTCTAGCAATTCCAACTCACAAATATCCCTGCTGACTGTTAATTATTCATCAGGGACATTGTAACTTTTTTTTTTTTTTTAAAGGAGTGTCACTAGATTGTATTTCAGTCAAGATGTATGTAAATTCAAAAAAGCTATACTTAAAAGCTTACTTTATGACTAGACTAAAACCCAGAAGCATAGGAGGAGGAGAGACATCCCCCTGGCCGCGGCCCTGGGGACAGGGCCATTCCCCCACACGGTATGGTGGGGCCTGGAAGTGCCATGGCGGAAGGTTGCCAAGCAACAGCTGGCGCTGGAGGCCTCCCCATCTCCCATCTCTGGGGACTCTCTCCAATTTCATTAAAACCCTAAAACAAAGGCCCTTCCAAGTGTGCAAACAGAGGGAGCTTCCCTGCACGGTGGGAAGGGTGGAGAGGCATTATCCTTCCCACGTATTTGCTTCAAAGCATTTTGAGAAACTCATCCTGTTTATGATCTGCATAATGTATCTTAATGCTGATTAGCTTTTTCTTCTTGGGGGGGATCTTAAGTTGTTTGTGGCTAATGAAATGCTCCATCCTACCCGGGGACGTTTTTCTAGTAGACTGAAGCCAACAAAACGATGGTCTATAAAGAAAGGGATGCAGGCTTGGTAACAACTTGAAAATAATACTGAAGAGGGACAGAAACTCTTCGTATAAGAGTCATAAGGATTTTAAAAATGTATGTAATTTAAGGAAAACATATATAACACATGCATTTATAGTGAGTATACCTATACATGTCAGCAACCCACAAGGGAGTATTGTACTCACAGTCTAACAAGCATCTCTGTTATAAAGCAACAGAATATGATAGATTACCCTAGTAATTAATGAAATTAATTAAAGGCACACTTAAAAGATTCAGGTTAGGAGAAGGATGCATAAGAAGTTTTTCTCCAGCTAACTGAGGCTGTTAAAGAGCGTTGTGCTCTCTCCCCAGGAGATATGCCAACAGGTTCCAGCAGCTTTCTAAGACTCTGGGAAAGCAGACTCCGCTGGGAATTGCCGCACAAGCACCTCCTTGTGGCGCTGAATCCTCGGAGCTGAAGCCGTAAAAGAGATGGTATCTGAAAATCTCTTGGGATTTTGCTTCACCTTCTTTGAGGCAAGCTCCCTGCGTAGGTACTTGCAGGAATCTACTGAGGGGCAAATCTCCAGCAAGACCTTCAACTTAGAAAGGGATTGCAGAATTGCTACCCTAAATCAGACATTTGTGCTGCCTGGACTGTACATCTCTTCAAGCTCTAAATGTCTTTCCCCATAATTAATGCATGATCAGTGACTAATACAACGAGGACCTAATCTGGGAACTATCGCAGTAAAAATATACACATATATTTTAATACACAAACACACAACTGTCAATTTAAAAGATGTGAACTCAGCACATCTCTCTATAAAACTCAGGATGATACAGTTACTAATCTAAATGACAGAAATACTTAGGGACACATGACTTGAATGATATTTTAGACATAGCAACTGGTAGTTCCCCAGGCTTTGGTTCATTGGAAACAGGATAGTAAATCTGCCTTCAGGTACACAGTGATGCCATAGGTGTGGTCCAACTGGCAGGGAAAGCAAATTAGCGTTCAACAGTCCTACAGTGAAATTAATGAAAGCTATGGACCTTTGCCACAGCTCAAGTATTATCATTCTAGCCTTAACGTCTTTACTACACAGCCTAATACAATGTGAGAAATCCTTATATGTATCCCCCACTGGGTATCTGACATGCAGATGACATCCTAAATGTCTTAGCTGCTCACAAATAAAGGATGAACAACTTTTTGACAGTTAAGATATGTAAATTAGTGAAAATGAAGTTCTAGAAAGATGATGGGGGGTGGGGGGAAGGAAGTGTGACTTCGGTAGAATTCAAATATACTTTCTGAGAAGTACTTAAGGTAAAAGTCGCCGAACAGAAGTTCACTCTCCACAGTGACTGCAGAACTGCCTGTTAAAGCCTGATGCTTATCCACTAGACAGAATAAAAAGAGTCTTCTCTTGTTTTGAAAGCTGAAACATTTTATTTGCCAGTACCCAGCTGTAATCCCACAATGATTATGTGGCCAGTGGAGATATTGGTTAGTTCTATAAAAATTCTGGTGATAATCACTTGTCTTTACGTTACATGCTAGATGGTAAATTGACATGGCAGGTAGATTTTTTTTTTCCTCTGGGGAAAAAGAGAAATGAAAAACTACTGAATAAAGCAGGCAAAAATTGAACTATTTGCTTCCCAAATGAAAATTTCTTCCACTTCACAAAGAAATATTGTAATCTAGATGATTTACTGGACTGTAATAAGATGCACTATATCTTCACAGAAGAGATGGAGTGATAAGAAAGTGATTTCCATAAAGGGTGGTAGGAGAGGCTCCCAGAACCAAAGAATGGGACAAGATTACTCCCCTGACATCAATGATCGTTTACACAAGTGCTACTAAAAAAGATGAAGAATATCTGAATAGCAGTATTGTCTAACCCAAGGTGAAGCAACCAGAACAAGAGAGTTAGTAAAACGGCTGAAGGGGAAAAAACCCCAAACCACCAAACCTTGTTTCTTTGATTCAGTAATTTTATTCAGTTTCTGTCCATTATATGGATGCCAGTGAGAGAACATTCTTGAAAAAGACTGGTTAACCTGGGCCTCACAGAGCCAAAGCTTTGAAAGCTAAGAGGTGATTATAAAAAAACAGAAAGAAGACAGTCAGTGGTGCCTCTTTAAAGCTTTTAAATGATCCTTACTTACACAGTTACAAAAGTTAGCTAAAAGCATATTTTTTCTGGTTTTCACTCCTAATGATTTCTTTTTTACAGCAAAATAAAGCCTGTAAAAAGGGCTGTTCATCACGATTCCTTTAATAAGTCTGTACAAAGATTTCTTTTTTCTCCCCCCAGTCTGGCCTATATCTTTATTTCTGTTTAATAAATGAATACAACAAAACTGTAGGGCAAAAATCAGTGAAGAAAGTGTTGCAATATGTTTCTATTGCCCTGCAGTCAATTTGCTGGTCAAAGTTGACAGTGAAAAATGACTATTTAAAAACAAACAAACAAACAAACAAATGAAAAAAAAACCCCAAACCAAACCTCCAACTTTGTCCAAAAAAACCCCTTCAACCACTAGAGATAAAACTTAATGAATGAATACTATTAAATTAAACCAACACATAGATATAAGTTTCCATTTCATCAAGGTAAGGTTATCTTGTATGTCAACAAATTCTGTGACATGCTTTAAACTGAAGACTGAAATTGAGAAGCCTGTCTCCATCCGCTCTCTGGAGTCATATGAAACACTTGGACAAAGGTTAACTAGTCATACTGCCATGCCTTTTCCTTATTTCCAGAAATACATGCTATAAAGGCAGCTATAGCATAGACACATTGAATTCTTTTTGTATATTCCTGTCTTACATAAGCAATACCTGTGCCTGTAACAACAAAGTTAATGTGACCACAGATTGGAAAGATGCTCTGTACAATCACCAATTGACAAGAATGGAAATTGGTGCACTTAATGATCCCTCTATTAAAATATTGCTCGGATATTAAAAAAAGAATGAAAAACACTGCTCTAGGCTTCAAAATTCAGCATGAACAGCTGATGTGGGCTGAATCCTTCTTAAATAGATATGATTATATTTCAATATCTTTTGTGATTATGACAATTTTGACAAGATAATAATCTCCTCTGAACAGGACTTTTTAAGGTTTAGAGAAATAATGTAAGATTTATTAAATAATCTGTCAAATTATCTATGAACCCGGCTTTCAAAAGAAATCCTATGATCTCATTAAAATAATTACAGAAAATCTATGCCTGATATTATAAATAACAAGTACCAGTATCACTGGTATACAAAGGAGAGATCAAAAAGTACAGGGACTTGCTAGATTCAAAAGGTGATAGCATAGCTTTGTTCTCTTAAGATAATCAACAGAAGTTTCTGTGTTAAATACCCTGCATGCTATGTCAACTTTTGAACCATAGTCTTCACAATGGAGGGAAAGGAAACAAGTCTGTAGCTATGCTGAAATCAAATAATCTAGATACGTATATTGCAGCCTTATTTCTCTTTCCTTTCCTCACACTTTGTTGCCTCTTTACTGATTGCTTTTGGAGAAAAGCAAAAACCAATTCAACGCAGCACAACAATTACACACACAGAGAAGCACAGGTACAAGTAAAAATCAATAGGAAGTGTCTTTAAAAAAATCTTTGCTAGAATACTCTTTTCAGGAAGAGCATGAGAAAATAAAGAAGTGAAACCTGAGGTGATGTCAAGAATGAGAGTAATTATGAAATTTAATCATCATTTTAATTTTAATTTTATATATTCATGCTTCTTCGAGGGAGAGATAGGACCAAGCAAAACTAGGAAGAAGGGTATGGAGTTTACTTTCCTGTGATGTAAATATAGCAGGCAGGAGAAAAAGGACAGGAACGGCTCCAAAAGCTCTACAAAAAGGGTTGCTTCCTCTTATCTCTATAAGTAGGATGACTCCTGCTGCCGTTGATTATGGCCTTACTCTAGTAGCCAGCATTGTACTTGCAAACTTCAAGCGTCTTCTGCCTCTTACACTGGGGAAGTTACCCTCTTTTAATTGAAAACTCCTGCTCTTGGAGAGTAAAGGGTGAAGTAATCAACCAACAGAAGGTGACAATGCAGGCAAAGCTTCTTATCAAGACACTTCAAGATAAAAACCATACTATTATCTGAGAGAATGTTACAGATACAAAAGGTTTTCCACCTAAGCTTCTTGAAAGACACAACACTGCTGTCATGCCACCGTGTCAGAGCATGACAGAATTGAAATCCCTACCCGTCAATAACATCAGCAAACTAAGCCCCTGCACGATACCCACTGATTGGCATTCTACATTACAACCACTCCAGCAGAAGTGGTCCCTATAGCTCAGTGAGAATGAGGAGTCAGCACTCTACGCACAAACCTATTTCAAGTACAAAATGGCATCTTATTTACCATGAAATCAAGCACTGTGTTTCTCAACAGCTATTTAATGCTACAAGGTTAGTTCTTTCAGAAGGCATTCAGAAAATTGTTCCAATACTTCATAAAGCTGAAATACTAAGCAAATATATAAATAACTTGAGTTACTTAATGGTTAACTGAAATAGGAGAAATCCAACAATCATTTTGTAAGAGGTTTTAGGAGTAGAAGGCTATCTTCTCCAGAGAAGTTAACTGAAATTTAAAGACATGAAATTTAACTTCACGTATTTTGTCTTCAAAATTCTTTTACACTCTTCTTTACTTTTAAAAGCAAAAAGCTAGGCAAAAATTATCCAACAACTTTTAAAATGTTTAGAAGTTGACTCACCAGTCTTTTTATAATTCTCAACAAAAGCTTCAGTTGTCGTGTATCTTTTTTGGACTTCAGTACTTCAGCAAAGCTGGCCATGTTTTCTGGAGACATACTGTCCTGACTGTTCCCTCCATACAGCTGAACCAGCAAAGATAAGCACTGTGAGGAACTCTCAAATATTTCAGTATCTTCACTGGGAAGCTAAAAACGAACAAAAAATAAACAAAAATCAAATTCCAATTTCAGAAAAATTGCATGTCACCAGGGATTTGGAAGAGCATTAATATTTGCCTTGTGCCAGGAAAGAATCATTTCTAGTTGATTGACTCAAAATTCCATTAAACTAAGTTTAATAAAGTAATGAAAACATAATTAAAATATATCTGTTCTTAAGCAGCAGTATAACAATGTATCCACTATCTATAGCGACATCATAAAAGCACTGAAGATGTTGCTTGCTGCCAACTCTGTTATTTTCAGACAGTATATATTGCTTTAAACAGAAGTAGTAATAGCAGAAAGTATCATTATAGCCATGATGTCTAACCTACATAATGCACACCACAAAACTCCATTTAATTATTTCTAAATCAAGTCTATGGCTTCTGGTTGAGGTAGAGTACAGGCTATCTAGCTATTTAATGGATTTTAAGTAGCCACATTAAGAGGTAAGTTTTGCAGATTTTAAATATTTTCCTGAATTCCAGCTTTTCTGCACTCCTCTGAAGAGCAGATACTGGAACAGGCCCTAGCAATGGGGTGGAAAAACTCTTTCCTGGGAAGCACAATTATGGAAAAGATTTGGGGGCATGGCTAATAATAATCTTTAAAAGAGCTTCTGGTAGTATGACACTGCTATCAAAATGATTTATATCTTTCTTGAAAGCACTATCTGGAAGTAATGAGTAGAGATATTATTCTTGTATTTGGCACTGCTGGAACGACAACAGGAACGCAGTGCCTAGTTTTAGTGCAGACAGCTCATGAAAGCTAGTGAAAAAAATCATAGAGGTTTCTTGGGAACAGGCAAGAGGATGACAGATTGGAAAACATAACAGCAAAGGACTGAAGGAATTCAATGTCTATAGCTTATCAAAGGGAGGGTTAAAGGGCACTTGATCATATTCTCTCGGTTACATGTGAGGAAAAGCAGGCTGAGGATAGGTTAATTCCTTTACCTGAAAAAGGACTGGTAAGAGATGATAGCTCAAAACTTTAGATAAAACAATTCAGATTTGAAGGAAGATAATACTTTGATTTCTTTTTTTCTTTCTTTCTTTAGTAAGAGTGATTAACCGCTGAAACAACTTTCTTAGAACTGAGACAGATTCTCCATCACAGGCAATTTATGTATTGCAAAAATATTTTTTTTCCTAAAAAAATAGCAAACCCCTTTACTATAATAAGGAATTAATTTAGGAAAGTCCTATGTCTTGTGTTATATAAGATCCTAGACTAAATGATCTCAATAGCCTTTTCTGGCCTTACAATCTATGAACTGGACAAAACATACCAGTGGTGGTCTTAACCAATAAGGTATAGAAGTGTAAAAACACCTCATCACTCCTACTAATTTTTTAATTCCAAAAGTACTATTTAAATACAAAGAAGCTAGATTAAAGTACAGTTAATGGGCTATCCTTACTGACAATAAAAAGGAAATAATTTATATAGTCTGTCCAACCATTTATATAATATGCCCAACCACTTCAATAATGGTTACTTATTTAATCTGCAGTATGAACTTCCAAAGTTTTTTCATCTTAAGGAAAACCCATACAGTTACTTTAAAGCATTCCGGGTGTTCCCGGATATCATCAGACATATACTCCTTAAATATTCAAGAAGCAGCTCCCCAGGGATCTGCATGCAAATACAATCCTGTTTTCCATTAGCTTCATAGAGCTGGCTGTTTAAAACAGACTGAACTGAGATGTAAGCTCTGAATACATAGCCCCAAGACATATCACATTCTATTTGACCTAATGCTATGCAAGTGACAGGACCACAGCAGCTATTTCTTCCACAGTTTTGTTGTATGTTTTTTCTTCATTCCAATCTAAATGCCACCTATTTGATTGTTTCCTTTCCGACATCCAGAATTATCTAATAACATCAACATAAATAGCAAGGCTAAAAAGGAGGAAAAGCTACAAATAGTAACAAGCTTTATAGCTCCATTTATATCTTCAATCCTTATCAAGTAAAAAAAAAAAAAAAAAACTCCACTGATCTCACTGGGGGCTTTGAGCCGACTTGTATTTCCTTTACTGAAAAAAAAATGCTATTAGATAAAGGAAGGAAAAATTAAACTACTTTAATGTATCTCATCCCTTTTAAAAGCAGCACTCTAACTTACAGGTTTTTACTAGATCAGTGTAGACAGGTATATCAACCATTCCCTGAAGAAAACCACAGTACAAGAACTATATTCAATTTTTAAATGTTGTTTGTGGGCTAACCAATCATAAAAAATAAAAAATCCGTGAACATTTGGACAGATACACCCTTGCCTTATTATTGCAGTGGAGGCTAGTTCCCTGGGCTCCATAAAGCACAAAATCCCATGTGTAATCAGTTATCACAACAGCTATACTTGGAAGTGAGACTGTTCCCAAGGTCTTTTTCTGAGATATTCACTAAATATCAGAGGAGTGGAAAGGTGTCAGTCTCTGCAGAGGACTGCCCCTACAACAACCTTGCATGAAGAAATACATAAAGCACCACGTCCTTTGCAGTTCTTCCTGATACCAGGAGGATACATGACTTCCAAGGAAGCAAATGAGCAAGTCCAGCCTGTTAGGGTCATTCCCAAGGAAAGCTGTCTTCAGGAGTCCCCAGTTAGTGAGACAGTGCAACATTTTGCCCTAGGTGAGGAGGAGCTGGGCTTGGGCCAACGGCTTTGCTTATCTCCTCCCAGCATGCCCAGCCTTTTATCACTGTTGCTGCTGTTCTTTGTCGCTTGACAAGAGAAAGGAAGACCCTGAATCTCTCCATCCAATATGTCTTGGCATCAGATAGGCTTGCTCTCTACAGGATATCAGGCTGTCAGTGACCATCCTCCAAACCTAGCCACCAGTATCACTCCAGGGTTCATAGTACTTGTCAACCATGACATCATCCTATTCAATGACAAATGCCAATGCATTCCTTCATCGCCTGTTGTACTTCAGGCTTTTCTGCTCCTCTGCTTCACCAGAGTCTGTTTGAGTTTCAGTGCTATCTAGAGTTTGGGGAGCAAGTTGCTGTCATCCTGGAAAACTGCAGGGTAAAACAATAACAGCATAGGTCTTGGATGAATAGGAAAACAAGCTGGGAATAGGAAAGACTGTATTTACTCTGGAGCAGATGAGAGTCATTGGCCTACAGTCTAACCAATCAATAATTAAGGTGGAAGAGGAACTCTCAGCAATGTCCCTATTTAAGTACGTCTGCAACAGCATTTTTCTCTATAATTCTCACCATTTTGCTGTTTCACTACCGACAAATAGTGATTTAGATGTCAAAAGTCATGAGTTGGTAATCTGAAATTTAACAATGGCTGCCAGTCAGCGTTAGTACTTTCATTAACAGTTATAGAGGATCTGAAGAAAATTACTGGAATGAACAAAAGCAATGACTGAAAATATAATAAATATCTGTAAAAATAGAAAACCAAGTAATGAATATTCAGCTTTCAAGTAAATAGTGTCTCATGTCTAATAAGAAGAGCAAAGCTAGAATCATGTTGCTAGACAATGAATATAGATGGATGGTTCATCTCTTAATCAGCTGGAACAGTGTTCTGATAATTTTTCTAATCATAACAATACCATTTGATATGAAGAAGTATATTTCAAGTCTTTGAAATGCATTTATAGTTTTTCATGACAGCAGCTACTTAAGTTTTTGTTCTTTCAGGGGAGGAGAAACCTATGAAAAAACTAGAGTTCTAACTCTTTAAGAAAATACCTGCCCCTTAATATTTCATAATTACATGAAAAAACTCTAGTGACCTTTCATTTCTTTTTGCTTTATCAGTCTTAGAGTGGATTATGGATTCAGCCCTTCAGCAAGGTAGAAACATTAGCACTCCTTCTCCTTGCAGCTGTTATCATTCTGGGCTAGTGTATAGCTTGAAGAAAATCCAGCACCTTAAAACGAATTACCTAAAGTAAAGTAAGTAGCTAAAGTCATAATTTTTGCCATTCTCTAACTCAGAACTGTAGATTTATTTTTCACTTCAAAATTTTAAAATAATGCTCATGGCAAGACTTCTGTGTAATGAAGATTGTGTATTACTTTTTGCTTAATTTTTATGGCCATGTTATAACCTGTGAACAGGCTTGTAAGGTAAAATTCTACTTCTCTTCCTTTCTAGATGGAACCTGCTCCATGTATTTTAAGGTTAATGTGGTGAAGAGCAGGAAGTTTCTTGCTATCACACATCTATATTTCTGCAGTCTGTTGTCAAAAATGCCTTCATTTTGAAGCAAGTTGCAGTGTGTTCATGAATTGCAAACCATTGCAAGAAACGTGTGATCATTTGAGCTGAAGTGGCAGTTTTCATACCGTTGGAGTTGTTACAGCATCTAATTTTAGAGCTACAATGAAACTGCCTGGATTACCCAGAGGGGACACTATTTCAGTGCATTAATGAGGTTATACACAAAGAGAGTTTATTACGATAAGAGATAGATGTTCATTAGATCAGTAATGTGATTACAGAATGTGCTGTAAAGGAAGCACCATTGGGAACTATAGGGAAAATGATTTTGCAAACATTAAACCAAATGTAAAAGCAAAACATCATTATTAAATCTGCTAACTTTACTATGCTATTCTTATTAGTAAATATGCATAGTTTTAAATGAAAAAATAGAATACTATATTTTGGCTTAGGGCAAAATTGTCATCTTCCTACCTAAGGGAAAATATTTTAAAAACCAATGTATTTTCAGTTCATTTTAATCTAGCCTAACTGCTGAGAAACTAAATCCCCATTCTGAAATCCTGGGCTTGTGACAAAATACTTTTATTTCCTCTGGTGTGTTTTTGTTTGGGGTGTGTGTGTGGTTTTGTTTGTTTGGGTTTTTTTTCAGTCTTTAGGGTAGCTCTGTAGAGAATTCTTCAAATAAAATTCACAGATAACATTTCAAATACAATAACAGCAATACATTATATATACAGGAAATAAACGTATGTTTTTCCCACTCTGACCACAGAACTGTCTGTATTCCTAAGAAATGTGAAATAAAATTCTACAGTCTACAGGGTTATCATTCTCCTGCTATCATTTTCATTCTTCATTGGCAAATACCTTCACGTGCTCTGAAACCGAAGTCAGGGCACAGCCTTACAGACAGTGCGACATAGAGACAGAAAGGACCTACAGGAGATCATCTCATTCATCCATGTGCACTGAGGCTTCATATTTGTCCTCTTCATGTTTGCACATGATTACCTGGTCTTTCAACAGTAATATACAGAGCACAGTAATCAACTGCAAATTTTACTCGTAATACTACAATGAAGAAGCCTACCACCAGAAGACAAGAAAAGTTCTCTCCCAGCTGTCTGGTAGGCTGCAGAAAAGACCGGAAGATCTACACCTAGGATCTTAATCTAGGATCTACAGAGAAACAAAACTCCTTTTTATAGGTACTGGCAAGGTTTCTGAAAGTTTCTGAAAAGTTTCTAAAAATCCACACTGAAGCGATTTCAAAAGTAAGCAAGCATTAATTTTTTTTTTTAGTATAACGGTATATCAAAAAGTAGAAGGTATTTTATATCTTCTATAATTGCTGCAAGTTTCAGTATAATAATCACATAACATTTATGTTCAAGCAAAGAAACATTACACAAAAAAGCTAAGTGTAATTAACTTTTAAACACAAAGCTGCCAAGCAGAAGACTAAATGCTCAATTTATTTTCTTCTTATTGATCAGTTAAGGGCAGACTGATCATGGAATTAAATATTGAATTCTCCACATTTGCAGTGTTTTCTGCATGACAGAATTTATAATTATTTCTTCTTTCGCATTCTTAAAAACTCTGAAGTTTCATTTACATGCAATCGAGTTTTCCTACACTCGCTTTGCTATGCCCTAAGTGATAGACTAAATCAGAATTACAGAAGGGAAAAATTGATTCTAAGTTTTTGACATTTTCAAGTTTAACTCACATTGATTTTTGAGGGATTATTAACAGAGATAAACATGTAGAACTTGAGGAAAATAAATAAATAGACAAGTCAATGGGGCATGGAACAATCATCTAGTTGAGGGATATACATATCAATGAGGGAAAGCACTTATTTAAAGTGGCATAAAAACTATAAATTGGGTAAGATAGGTAGAAATAACAAACCAGAGAAAATAATTTTAACTCAATATCTTAAAGTGATGGTTAGTTCAGAATTTAAGACCTCCATTATCTCCAGAAAATAAAGTGCACAAAGAACTAAATGCCTCAAAACAGTAATAAAGGGTTATGTAGCCATGTAGCTCAATGAATACAGAGAACTAGTGTTGGCAGCTCCACAGAACTTAAGCTTAGGTAGGCCTGAGTCTTTCTGAGGGGTAGGGAGAGTATACATACTTGAGAGACCCAGTAGACTTCACAAAGAATCTAGTCCTATTTAAAGTGATTAGAGCATAAAACATTTTAAACAAGTGGATCCTAAATGTTAAAATTATTCTGTTGTTCAAACTCTTCCAGCCTTAACAGGAAATGTTTAATACAGCAATGGGTAAAGGATATAAAATTTAACAAACCTCGCTAAAATAACTTTCACATATCCAATCAAGCACATGTATGTAAAGAACGCCACATACACATTACAAGAGAAAATCCCTCACTTTTACAAAATCTTTAACAAAATTCAAAACCAAAAACAAACAAAAAAAAAGAAGCAGCACCGATAGTCTTTAATCTTTACCCATATGTTAAAATCATCAGATTTAAAATAAGCATTTTAAACATACCAGAATCTGTAGAAATACGGAGCAAAGCAAAACCTAGTGGTAATTTGCAGCCATGCTTCTAAAATACAAGGGCAAGTCAGAATCTAATCAGTACATGCTAACTATACAATTATCCTATCCTTTAATTAAAAAGTTATAAAAGACTTCCAGGTGGTATAGGCTGAGTACAGCTTGGCCTCTAATTTTCTGTTCTTTAGAGAGTTAATGGAATTTAAATTTATGACTATTTTCACTTTAAAGGAACATTTGCATCTCTTCATGTCTTACTATTTATCATACATAGTGATTAAAAACATAGAAAATAAATTAAAAGAATTGATAAAGATTTAATATTATATAGTTGAAATTCAGTCACTTTGTTTTAGGTCATTGAGTGAACATTTCCAAAAAGCCTTTGTCAATATCTGTTCAAAAGAAATCCATCAAAGGAGGACTTTGCAACAACTGTAATGCCAAAAATTAATAAAAAAGGAATCACACTCTTCCCCAAAATAGAAGACGACAGACAGTGCTAAAGATAGTAAGAGTCACAGGTATTTGTATCACAATACATCTGAAAACCTATATTTAAATGAAAAAAACCACCACCCAAAAAATTTGAGGCTGGAAGAGAACTGAATCTGAAATGCCTCTAAGTGAAATAACCTGGAAAGCATAGTGTGATATGCCACAGGGAAACTCTCACATACCATTTTAATGGCTTTATGTTGAATAAAAGGCTGAGGCAGCCTCTAAAACCCTGTCCGGCTCAAGAAGCATTCCTCTACTACAAGCTATTACACACAGAGCCAAGACAAATCTCTGGCACAGTATGATGGAGGTTGAGCTGATGATGCGTCAGGGCCACAATATAGCACTCTGTGAAGACTTCAGTGCAGCACTGTGACATCTTCGTAAACCCTGGAAGAGACTGTCTTTAAACAGACAGACTTCAAAGATGTTTACAGATCACCAGGGACCATTCCTACTTGTAAATCCCTCAGAATCATGTTAAAATAAAACTAAACCCTTGAGAAAAACTCAGAAGGCTAAACCCAAGAAAATAATATTAAAAGTCATCACTCACTGCAAACTAATTTTATGTTTACTGACTTTTCTAATGGTAGCAGTACTTGCTGTTTCCGATTTTGAATACCATCCTTTCCCTATGCAGTGAGCATTAGTCCATTCCAAAGGACTAAAATGTGGCTATACATATGTAACCCAATTGAGAATCTGCAGCCTGTCCCTTGTCCCACTTCTATGCTTGGGACAGACTTATTCCGATGTCACTTGTAACCTGCAAGTCACTAGGACCTATAATTTCTTAAAAAATGTTAGTCCTTCCTTCGTACTAGGTGGGAGCTTATAAACAATAAAAAATTAGCAAACAGTTCTAAGATATTGAATTCAGTTGAATAATTCCAACTTCAGCAACATTCCAAAAGGCTTACAAACAAGCAAATTCTCACCAGTTGAATAAGCAGGCTAATTAGGTCCGTCAGGGGTTTATTGATAAGCAGAAGGTTTTCGGCAGCCTGCGTGTCCCCTCCTGTGCCAGATTTCTGTGCCTTAATAAGATGAGAAAAAATAAAAAGCAGCCTTGGTGACTGTTCCGTTATGAGAAACAAATTAGGTCCATTAGGTGGTCAAAGTTTGAACGGAAGCTTGAAGGAGACTTGTATACTCTTTTCTAGTTAAGTATTCCTGGGCTCCCAATGAGCAGTTACGCTCCCTGTGTCTGTAACAATAAGCACAAAGCAAAAGGGACTCATGCTGTCATGCCCATTCTGCACAGGCTGAATATACTGACCTACATGACATTTCTTCAGCAAAATGCTATAAACTGTATATGCAAAAGATATCTCTAAAGCCATAAATGTTTTATGTATTTGTATTCTCTTTCAACATGACATGCCTATTTTAACATTAAAGTTCAACTTTTTTTTTTTTTTCCTTTATCAGGAACAATTTTAAGTGCAACTCAAAGCAAGAAAACCAAGGTGACTGAAGAGTTAGGATACTCAGCAATAACATCCATTTTTGCCCTTCTGACTCACTTTGTATCCTGAAATATTAATAATATATTATAATAATTTATTTTTAAATAGGAATAATAAAATCCTTAAGTGACCAAAGTCTGTGGTATGATCCGTTACTACTTCTAATTCTGATCATTGTCATCCCCTCTCATCAAAACACACCGCCATCCTAGGCAGTGCTATTTATGACCCATCCCTGCCCCAGGACACCAGCAAGGGCTGTTTGCAAGATTTTTCATTTAACTTCATTATCTTGGGCCATGACTCTATACACGCTAGCTGCTAGAGGAAAATGTAAACATTTTGTCTAAAGAACACATTTTAAAATAATTTTGCATTGTGTTTCATTTAAAGCTCAATCCTAAAACCATCATCTAAGTATAATACTTGAGGATTTTCATTTGGTTAAGTGAACACAGGAGCAAGTCCACTGAGACAAGAGACACTACTGCTGAAGCTCTGCTGTTGATACTGATGAGTTGAAAGGATAATGCCTTTCTTCTGGAAAGAATTTTGAAATAAGAGATCTGAAGAGCTGTTTCTCCAGGTAATAAGACACATTGGTATGTCCCTCACTGAGACTCACCACAATGACCTGGAATGCTGAAGTCCAAGAAGGGCAAAAAGACATAGTGCAGAGAAGACAAGAAAATGGACTGTTTATATTAATCAAGAAAGAGAAGTAAGCCACCTTCACTTCAGCAAAATTTACAACAGCTTTTTCTGGTTAGTGCTTGGATGAGAAGACAGACATTCTCCATCACGGATGTTTGACTACTTTCTTTAACTTTTATAGATTTAGTGTCTTTGGACAGAGAATGAATAATATCACTAAAGGAATTATACTTTTTATATATACATATATATACACATATATATATAAAGACTACACACTACACAATGCTTAAACCTACATTAAGTCACTAAATAGAGTCCACTTCTCAAATCGAGATTGCAAATTACTTTTAGCTACTGTGGATCACCTGTGGAACACGATATGATGAAAATGCTCCAAAACAATTATGCAAATTAATCTGAACTTTTGTACAATTTCCATTAAAAGACAAGTACTTGGACCACAGAGAGCAAACTCTTGGATGAAGCTGGATACAGTTATCAGCACCATTCAGCATAAACTACTGAAATGCAAAGAAAAATGGTGTCATGTTTTGCCTATGCAGCTGGATAAGGTTATCACTTTACATATAAAAAGCTTAAGTAAAAAGGATTCAAGCAAAGGTGGTACCACCTGTAAAAGTCAACTTAAGCCTCAAAAAAGGATAATATGAGAAAATTTGATTCTCTATTTCAACTTCTGTTTTAGAAGGTATCTTATTCAGAAGATCCCTATAACACCAGTCCAAGGCTATTTGTTATCACTACAGTGATGCATTTAGTGCCACATGGATAGTGGAATATTATGTAGACGCATGGTAAATAGCAGTCACCAACTAATGGCCATCATTCAATAGGGCGTGTGTACTGAGGCAGCTGCAGAACCCACAGGGGCCTTGTGACGAGTATTGTCAAGACAAGTATGCCAAGGCAATTACCACCACCATAAAATTAGTTTTATGGGGGCAGAGGGCAGAGCTATGCTTCAAAACTCAGTTTTTCAGCTTCCTCTTTTTACCCATTAGCCTTCCAGAGCAAAGCAGATTACTTTGACTAGAGATGGACAAAACTGGAGCTGGAATTTTAGTGTGTCAATCAACTCACATATTAATGTAAAGCCAGAATAGAATTTGGCTTTGAATGTATAGATTTAATTTTGTATCTGAATAAAACACATCAGTTTCACTAATATTACTAATCCACGTGCAAGACCCTCTCTCCTCATATGTGTCCTCCAGTATAATTGGCCTCACCACTGTTGCATGGAGCATAAGTACAGAATTTATCTCTCTGTGATTACATGGAGTGCTGCCAACAATATGACAATCAGCAATCAGCCTACAAAATTTGAAATGCATTACAGAACCTGCTATTAGAGGACTTGGAAAAGACAAGGTACTGTACCAGCAGTTCTAAATCAAGTTTCTTTCAAAAATTAAAAAAAACCCAAACCAACACCTCTCAGTAAAATATCTGGTTGATATGGTTGATAACACAACTGATTATGTAAATCTGTGTAGAAAAAAAAAAAAAAGCTTGATTTTCAACACCCACTTCATGCATTAAACTATCTTTAAAAAAACAAAACAAAACAAAACAAACCAGAAAACAACAACAAAAAACTACACAGAGAAGGACCTTTTCAGAACAAAGAAGCCATGTCCTGAAATTCAATACAACCTGGCTGCAGTCTTTTGAATCTCTGTTCTCCAGATATACTGGACCTAACAGGCTTCTCTGGTTTTTCAGCAGATAATCCCAAGAACATCAAAAACCTAACACAAAGAGTAAGTGGTGGTATTTGCAGCCTAAATACAGAAGTTAATTCCAGTTGACTAACTTACAAATTTGGTAGATCATTTAAAAACAAAGCTAATATTGCTAGCTTAATGTCATGTCTAAAAAAACATGAATGCTTTTCCTTGGTTTGTTTTTAAGAGTTATGTGCAATTTCTTTGCATAGTATCTTTTTGTGCTCCATTTTTAGGGAGGAGGAGGAAGTCCTACCAATGCTGTGATTTGCAGTGGTTCAAACAGTAACTTCAAAGACAAATTGATAAATGTAAGAGAGGAAATACTTTTGTCAGTGCACATGCAGAGGTTACATATGTTTTTCAAGCACGGTAATCACGTCTGATTTATAATAAAACAGATACTGTTATGAGTAATCTTTTTCTTTTAAAAAGAACAGAAGAAAAATGCTTTGAACTATCATTGAGCAAATATTGAATTAAAGTATTTACGGAGTACAGAAACAAGAGAGTCACCCAGAATCTGTGTTCCCAGCATATAGTGAGGCTAGTATGGACAGTCTAGCCAAGTAAGTACATGAAACAGTGATACGCAGTTGAAAACACATGCTCTTTTCTTTCCGCCAAACCAAAAATTCAATAAAATCAGAATAGTCGGAATTTCATTATTAGGATAACAGGAAGTTATCTAAACAATTGTTTAAGATGGTGATGACCACAGGAAATAAAATCCATACCTGTAAAGTCTGACGCACAATGTTTGCTGTATACATCAGCATGCAGTGCAAAATGTCAAGCAAGGACAGAAGCAGTGCATTTGCTGTCTTCATGCTGCTTTTATCATCTGCCTCCAAGTACAGAGCCAGAGTTTCTATTAGGAGATTACAGACGTGATGAGCCAGTCCTACATAGAAAGTGAGACAAAAAAAAAAAAAAAAAGAAATAGACTATCAGGAAAAGAACAATGTGGAAGGTAGCCCAGTTAAAAATAATAGATTAGCATAAAAACAAATGTCACATACATTATGAATATTTATTCAATTTCCTCTTTTTCACCATTATTATAATTACCTCCTCTTCAGTTTGGAGCCGCTCATAAAGAGAGCTAAACTGATACAATCACATTTGCTAACTGCACGGAAAATTATGTAACATTCATTAAATAAAGACATACTTTGAATCCTAAACTTTTCTGTAGCATGCTGCTACACTAGTCTCCTTCACAACACTCCTAGTCACAAGAATTAAGTAATATCTCCAGGCTGTTACAAAATGACACATCAAGGTCGGAGCCTGAAGTTTTCTTCCTTAACTGGTCTGCCAGTTACAACCTTCCCCATATGCTTTAATTGCAGAATTGAACAGTGTTATGCTTAACAAAATATATTCAGAAGACCATTATAAATGAAATACTGAATACTATACCATAAATGCTATTAAGATTTGTTTGACCAGTGGCAGTAAAAAGTTTCCTGAAAATGCCTTCTCGTCTTGAAACTTTTTTTTTTTCAGCTTCTTTGGAATTTAATAACATCAGATCCTGTAGCTTGCTTAACGCACAAATAAATTCACATATCAGAAAAAATATAATCTATTTCAAGGCAACACCGATTCACTTCAGAATCTTTCTTACTTTCAAATACAAAATGACCAAGTTCATTATATTTGATCTTAATCTTTTTCTTTCACAGTTTCTTAAGGAATGAAAGATACTTTGTTCCTCACCAAGACCACAGTTATGTTTGTAAAGTATCTTCTTTTAAACTGGCAATTAGTCATACTGTGACTTGGGCATAAATATGTAGTAACATTGTAGCATATTATTACATTAGCTTCTAGTCCCCTGGCTGTCAGAAGTTACTGAAGTATTTCACTGATTTTACTCCTTTTGTAAGTTCTCCTTGAAAAAGTAATTGTATATATTTTTATAAACATCAGCACAAGATCAAAGTGAGACATGGTAGGATACAATATGTAATTACACCATTCAGCTTTTGAGAGTAGTCAGATCTGTGGGGTGTTGAACTATTTTTGCTTTGAAAGCTGCCCCATCAATTAACTAAACTTCCATGAAATATTTTCCTCCCCTATTCATCATCCTTAATACTTTCCACAGGAAATTAAATACAAAAACATTCATTTAGAATACAGTTATGGGTCAGGATTATTAAGACTTGCACTCTTCTTCTATCTCACATCCTTTTGTGTTTTCTATGATTACTGGCATTATTCTTCCACAACAATTATGATTGATGGACTACAGCTCAGGCTAAGCTTTGAATTTCCTGGGTTTTTGTCTGCACAAACCAAACTCTCAAAATTATATCAGTCTAATCTCGCACATTTAATTTCCTTCTCCTTTTTTAAAGTACAGTTTCTGCTGCAGTTCTGAACATTTCATACAAAAATGAGATCGCACGCAGAGACATATTTAAGTGATGTCACCAATATCCACCAAGAAGAAAAAACCCAGACATTATTGCATGTCTACCCAATACAAAACTTATGGTTATTCTACGGCTTTTTTTCACCAGGCTAAATTAGAATAAACTTAAGAAAACAGTCCAGTAAGAGTTGGTCCCTATCAAAGCAAGGTCTGCAAAATTGCCTGCAGGAATATGTCCAAGTACACTCTGTTTTTCCCTGTATATGACCACAAAACCCACAGCCACATCAAAATGAACGAGTCACCTCTATTATTTCTAGGTGGCTTACATATAACCCTTAAGACAGTGACTTGGAGATTAACGCTGAAAAGGGTGCTTTCAAACAAAGGCATTGTATGGGTCATCAAGAATTTTAGGCAGTAGTCTTCCTTGCATTTACAACACTAAGCAGGGAATGACTAGTAGTGAAGGAAACAACAGGATTCACATCTCGGATCCGCAATCCTTTCCCTTTCAACTTTGAGGAGAATGACTTGTTTATTCCCTTGACCGTACCAGCCTGGGTCTCACAACTGCTTCACTCCTGCTGTTCAGTGAATGGGGAAGTGAACCAAATGCTCAACCTTCCCCCTGCCCCCAACAAGACAGGAATAATATAATCACCTAGATTTTATTCTCTTGAAGTATACACATCCTAAGGGTATGTGTATTAGCAATCCTGCCTCCGAACACCTGAAATACACTAGAACATTCACATTTATTTAGTTAACAAAAACATCAGAACTAGTGGATTTTATATAGGTAGATACATGCTCACACAGAGTTATATGTACAAAGATATGCATGTTGAATTTGGAAATTTTGGGGGGAAAAAAAAAAAAAAAAACCCAAAACTTTTCCTGGACTTAAAATACCTTTGGAAAATTTAACACATCAAAACTTTATTATAAAGACATCTAAAATAAAACACTGGTGCAAAATGTTCCCTAAGACACTGAGTGATTCATACAGAAACCTGATAAACACTTGGTTCCACAGATAAAAAAAAATAAAACAGACTGACCTCTTGCCAAGTAAATAAAGTTCCAGACATGCTCTTTAAAATACTTTATTGTCACAACAAAATGAAAATTGGAGGCCACAATTGTAGACATGTAAATATACTCCTTGCTTACACCACAAGACAAAATACACATTCTTTGCCCTCAGAAGAGAAAGTTGGGAAGCTGGTATAATTTACAGTGACCATACAAAATTCAATAGAAATTTAACGGCCTTGGCCATTGGCACTGTAACTAATGTATTCAAAAGGTAGCGATAAAGTTCAAGGCTGATATGTCGCAGCATTCCAAGAATTGAATCCCACAACATAGTCTGAAAAAAGAGGATGCAATTCTAAAACCAGGAGCCTGTATTCATAATTCAGTAAAGCATAATATAAAAATTGCATATAGATGTCTAAGTTTCAGAAAATACATTGAAGATTTTCTGCCAGATTTTACAAGTGATTCAAGAACCACATGCTTCTTAATTTCCAATAATGCCTAAACCAATATTTATCTTTAAAAACGTCACACAATATATTTCTGAGACATATTTAAGAGACATAAGTTTCTTATGCAGTGATTCTTAACTGTTCATTAGAAAGTAAAGTAGGCTTTGATTCAAAAGATGCACTCCTGAACTTTGGAAGTGGTGGATCTGAATCTGAATTCTGTATCATAGTAGAGAGCTAAACCTGATTAAATTGAGGAATATTGTTCTACTGAGAACAGCTACATATTTTTAAGTATTCTGGTACTTCCCAAGTATGTTGGTAACAGTCCACTGTCAAGAGAAAAGTGTTAGCGACAGTTTACATGGGTTAACATAATGCATCATAATTTCTTTCAGCTGGGCATTTCTTATTAAAAGAGTTAAACAAAAACTTATTAACTTACAGGGTTTTTTTGTTACTCTACTAATTTGCAAATTTCAGCAAACAAAATATGTGACATCATATCCTTTATAGCTATAGTTACAGTTTAGATTTACTACAATACTTCATAATGCACTAGTCATGCCTTATATTTATCTGTAAAAGGAAGATCTTCAAAACATTAAGTCTCAGTGCCGTTCTCTGCCATTCAAATTTTGGAGAAAAATAAGGCAAAACTTGGACTTGGTATTAGAATTACTGTGTTTATACGTTAACATAACTGGAATTAAACAAAAAACTTGTTCTAATTGCAGTCCAAGATTCATCATATGTATTAAAAGGATTGCATCCAAAATGCCTAGCCACAGTTTTATAGCATTTGACAAACCTAGTATTCACAGCAGAGAATTTCTTTTGCCCAGAGACCCCTGTGATGAACTGAACACGTCGCTGATAGTGCTTTATGAATGTGGACTGTGATGACTGTGCTTGTGTTTTACAAATCTTTTCAAAAGATAAAAGGAGTCTTTTGGCCCATGATACAGCTAATCGGACAGAATGTGCCATGATACCTTCTGGAATGAAAGCTGAGAGGAGATATTTTATTCTCACCTATTAGCAAGATGGATAAAGGAAAAGAAATCTTTGCTTCTAAATCATATGAAACATCAAAGGACAGCCTAGGAAGCAATCTTCTAGGCAATCCTTTCATGCCTACCAGCAATTAGAGCGTTCAACAAACCTGTCTGCTTCTAGCCGAAGAAAATGTTAGAGCAGGTGCAATGCCTCCGAACAATGCCACCACGCAGCCAAGCAGCCAGCAGCAAAACCCTCAGCCCAGCAAAAAGGTTTCTCTTTGTTCCTTTCTACACGTTGCTCTCCGGAGAGCTGTTTTTCCCATTTGTATCACACCTACACAACTGACTCCCCAGGGATATTACCAAATATGTATTCACTAGACTTTTCTTCCTTCTTTTACTTACAGAGTGGACCTGCTTGGGGTTTTTACATTTTTTCTTTTTTTTAAAAATGACTCAAAATAATAACATATTGGGAACTAGCAATGATACTGCCATACTAACTAGAAAACATATTCCATAATCTTTTTAATGTTAATGACAAAACTCAGAAATATTGCTAAGAAGAAACACGGGACTGTAGTCTGATGGATTCTTTCGCACAGGAATTAGCTCCTCAGTACCTGAGCACTTAAGATAATACATCATGTCATAAAGATTCTTCATAAAACCTTATTTACATAAACATGGGATTTAATTTGCATTCTTTGCATCATAGCCCTACTACTCAAGGTTTCCTCTTTTGAACAATTCAAAATAGGCAACATGAAGCAAAAAGCATCTTTAGGGTAATGGCATTTTTAAAAGAGCCTCGTTGCTTTTATTGTTGTTCTTGTTTATTATTTATTACTGTTTATGTTTCAGGAACTATTTGTGTTAGTACTATACTATTATTGAGGGAAGAATAAACTAGGATAAAAAATTATATCACCACTGATTTCAAGATTTGGCAAGTTATGAATGTCAGATCAAGTGGAAAGAAAATAATAGGGCTGTTGAACATATCAATTGCATGACAGATGCCCTGAAAATTATTTTCTATTCTGATCTTAAAAATGAATAGCATCTAAAGGAGAAAATTCTGCGCGTATTGGATAGTGTATTCCTAGTACTGGGACAGTGACTGGACATTTTGTGACCAAATAAAGAATCACTAGGTTTGAGGAACAAAATTTGAATTTGTCACACTGCAGTGGTCAAGGCTCTCCAGAGCTTTCCTTTGTGGGAAGAGTCCGTGGCTCAGCTTTTCCTACACTCATGGCACGTAGGGCACTCACCAATGGTGCCTGAGCAGGGCACCTGCCCTCACACTCAGGAAAATGGACGTGGTAACAATTATGACAACCAGGGAAGAAAAGACAGTCATCAACTTCACTACAACTAGGTTGAAAGTAGACTGGGAAGCACTATGTTATCTTGAGTGTGATGCCTGAGAGGAATACAGACCTGACATTCTCAGTGGCAAGATTTTTCTGCTTCGACTCAGTCAAAGCATGACATAGCTCTACTTCACTTTTTCAGGACTGGCAATGTTTAGCGCTTATTATTAGAACACAGTTTACAGGCGGCATCTTTCACTTGTGAAGAAAGAGTGCAGAACTGACAACTCCCCAGGGAACCACATCAAACTCTTCTCAGCCAAAAAGAATCCTGCCAACACAGAAATTTACTTTCTTCTAAAATTTAATCTATGGAACAAACATGTAGGTGATTAAGACCAATAGGTGTTTCGAACAGCCAACTAAAAGACAGAAAACCAGGTGGATTCTCTTATAAAGAAAAGTATCTGAGTGTAATAAAAAGATAGTAAAAATGCAACTTGAACAATTTAGGAATAATAAAATCACATACTATTGAATACGCTTGACTGGTCAATACAAAACTAGTAAAATATAACAAATTATACCAACTAGGCAGGACTGTGGTGGTTCTGTATGAAAAGATGTGGTTAGAATGACATACACAGAAGAGTCTTTCTGAAAGTATAATCACTGATCCCCCGGGAGTTCCTGATTTGCTGTTGCTTTTGAAACAACAACAAAAAAAAACCACACAAAAAAAAAAGAAAAGAAAAAAAAAACCCCAAGTTTCCCATCTTAGAAACTCATTAAGGTTTCTGTTACAAAATACCAACTGAATTCAAGTTTTTGTGTCAGACTGACTCAACCATACTATAATTAAGTCAGAAAAGATACCCAAGCTGTGTGAAACTAAGTTCACAGCACACATGGGTACATAGCATCAAAGTTTTGAAGGCAGGGGATTTTGTTCTAGACAAGATTTACCGAGATGGTCCTCATTGCTACAAGTATAACTCATTGAACACGAACACAAACTTTTTCAACAGGGATAGAATGAAGGATCAGAAGGCAATTTTCTTCCAAAAATAATTATAAGACCATCCAAATGCTTTCTAGTTCAATCAGAAAACAAAAATTCAAAATTTATATGAGCAAATACCACATAACTATGAATTTAATGATGTTCAGGGGATCTATTCACAGCGTTGATAAGACATTAATAGTGCCTCATTTCAGCAGTCAGGTTTGATTTGTTTGGATACCATGCTGTTGGCATCACAGTCTCTAGAAATGCTATCTGCTTCTTATGTTCTGTAAGTAGCTGAGAATAATTGAACGTTTAATACAAAAAGATAAGAGAAAAACATAACTGAAAGGTCGGATCCATTGAAGATGCGCACACAAACTTTAAATGCTCATATCAGATGGCTTGTGGGACTGGACATAAAAGGAAAATGTCTTTTTAAATTAAACTATTTTAAATTAAACTATTGCTCACCAGGGATGAAATTTAGTACTCAACAGAGTCATAAGATGTGCTGCCAGTTCTGTCACTAATGTATATGTTATGTACATCACAAATCGGCTGCTTTTTTGTTAATCGGCCCTTGATGCATGTAAAATCGAGTGCTATCATCACAAGAGGTAACTGAGGTAACTGAGGTAACTGAGGTAACTGACAATACAGTAGAGTACAATGCTAGGGCTGCCTGACAGACATCCATTTTGTAAACAGCTTTGTTGATGGCAAACACTAGTTCTTCCCAGCTGTTTGCTAGTGATCAGTTGTTGGAGGTTATTATGCCTACAATTGTGCGTAAGTGTGCGTGCATGAGACAGAGAGAGGATGCAAGTACTCCTTAGTCTCCCCAACAAGGTGTGCTAGGCTGTTTTAAACTGTTCAAATGGGCAGCTTGCATTAACCCATCTGATTTTGCTTGAAGCAGATTCACACACTCAGATGACCCTTCTAGCTGGAAGACCTGGGGAGGGATAAAGGTGGAGGTAGTAACAGTGACTTCACGGAGCAGACATTTCAAATATTTCTGTCCCCAGTTGTACATATATTAAACATCTAACTTGCATTCTTTTCATATGGATTTAAGCGTTTTTGTTGATACAGTCTTTCAATATGTCAATTGTGCAGTACTTGCAAGCACAACCTTCCATCACCAAAAAAAAAAAAAAAAAAAAAAAAAAATTAAACCAAGACTGTAATAACATAAAATCACGTTGTCTGGATTGACTATTATTACTGTTAAGTAAACTTCATAGTAGCTTTTCAGCTAGATATTTTTCCCCATATGTCAGAGACACGTTAGAGACGGTAGTCTATTTTATAAAGCATAGTAATTCTACAGCATGCTATACCTCAAGTCAGATCCTGATACACCCTATTTCATCCCTGACAAGGCGTCAACTAAAATAAAATCTCTTGGTTTTGTGAGACAGAAGAGAGATGACACTTAGGGGATTTTCCAAACAGCAGGTTTTAATGATATGCACGAGGAACAAGAATATCTAACAGGACCCTTTACTCTCCGAGAGGCAACAGTCTTTAAAACCCCCTCTAAAACCAGCCTGAGGTATTAGCTGTTGTTGCTTCACAGCTACATGGAAAAACTTCTGCTTGCGTGTTGTGAATTAATATATAGTATATGCTTTTTAAAAAAACAAAGACTGCGTGAAGTCCTCAAATTAATGGCAAAAGCTAGACAAAAAGTTCCTCATTAGATTAAAATCTGTTGGTTTTGTTAGATTAGGAATTCTTTGCATTCAGCAAGATTCAGAGTCAGTAAAGATTCGATAAAGACTTTTGACCTACTGCTCAGAAAGATCAAGCCTGCAACAATCACCATGTGATAAAATACAAGGGGAATTTATATCCTGGGCTTAGTTTAGAACTAGAAATTCTTCTAAATTGATTGCCATTTTAATAATAGACTTCCTGTCACACAAGATTAAACCCTGTTTATCTACTTCAAATATCTTAACGTGCTTCTACTTTGGCATCAAATTTCCCTTCTACCAAAATCCTTGAGAGATCACATTCAAACTTTGAGAGCTACCTTTTTGACAAAACCTGTACTGACCAGATATGAACAGACTCAGAATGCAGATACAGCCCTAAACTGTTGCCACAAATTGACAGCATTCAACAGGTTTGAACGACATTACCAGCACTAATTGCTCTACCTAAGCTTTCAAGAGTCCCTGGACTGAGAGCGATAAGGACTGATGAAACTTGGCTTCAGAAAATTCTCTGAAGTTTTCAAACAGTTTTAAATTGCAGAAATAAAACACAGTTGACTACTGTTCCAACATATATTCAGCAAAGAATAAGGGTAAAAACTCTATACATTTCCCTACTGAAAAGTCATGCTCTGTAAGAAAAGATTAATAAATATTTATTCCTACTCCTCTTGGTCTATTTACATCAGTCTTCCATAGGATGAAAACTTACAAATACTTGGATTTTCAAGTGAGTCTTTTACAATTGTTACAACTAAAGCACAAAAGTGAAGTCTAGAGTATACACTAAGTAGAATTTGCTGCTGTTTATTACAACAAAACTGAACCTACACCAGAGTTTCCTGTAACATCCTACATTATTCATCAATTAAGTTTATAACAGAAATGAAAGCTGACAACCAGTAATTGCAACTACCCAAGGTGGCCTTGGTGTATTTACACTTACATGATCAAAGGGCTTAAACAGAGGTCAGGATGTTACATGAGAATAAATCTGGTTTTGCAGCTATGACCAGGTTAAATACTGTAGCCTAAAGCCTACTCTGCTAGGTCAACTGCTTTCCAAATAAGTCATAGGACAACTTTGACCACCAGACTCCCTTTCTAATTTGCTATCATCTGGCCATGCCAATAATGCCACATCTGATTAAATCTCTAAAATCTAACCACAGACTTTTCACCTCAGATGTTATTATCCCTCTTATTAGAGTGGCTTAGTCACATGTCTTGGGGTTTTTTTGCGTGGATGCTTGTTCTACTTTGACCTAGCCATGATTTTCAGCCTTACCAGCAGGATCTTTGAGCTGGAACCCATCACACTGTGATCATGCTGTCACCTCAGGCTGTACCAAAACTGCCTTAACCTAATACTTGTCTTTAGTACAACCTAGACCAACAGAACCTTCATTTTCTGTCAGCACAGCTACTTGACCCCCAACTATTTGGGCTTCAAACAACTGCACTGAGCTAAGACAGCTAGTGCCACACCTCAGCTTATTTAATCCAGCGGCAGTCCTGGCTCTAAAAGAACTATAAAAGCTTTTGTGTGTTCACATACTGTGTTCCATAGGGTGTCTCCCCTATCTCAACAGGACCCATGCAATAGGAGCATAGGTCTACTGACACTGGGTTGTGGAAAGCCTGTACATTTTCTACGCAGGTACCTGTTGCTGGGACTAGTGGAGCCTGTGTATATATTTCACCTCAGAGGTGAAAAAGAAGTTCAGAACCTTGATACAACTACAGTGAGAGAGATGATGACCACAGAACAGAAAAGAAGGATTAAGAGCACCAGGATTTTTTTGTTAAGTGGGTGCCCTGTGAAGATGTGTAACAGAACAGCAAAAGAAACTTGATATGCAGTCTCTGTCTTAGTACCTGTACTAGTTCCGGCTGGGATAGAGTTAAATTTCTTCATAGTAGCTTGTATAGGGCTATGTTTTGGATGTGCTGAAAATAGCATTGATAGCACACTGATGTTTTAATTACTGCCGAGCAGTGCTAGCACAGCATCAAGGCCCTTTCTACTCCTCACACTGCCCCACCAGTGAGTAGGTTGCAGGGGCACCAAGATTTGGGAGGGGACACAGCTAGGACAGCTGACCCCAACTGGCCAAAGGGATACTCCATACCATATGACATCATGCTCAGCAATAAAACTGGAGGGGAGGTTAGCAGGGCAGGCTGCTGCTCCTGGACTGGTTGGGCATTGGTCAGTTGGTGAGCAATTGTTTTCATTTGCATCACCTGTCTTTCTTGGGTTTTATATTCCTCTATCTTTGTTTGTTTATTCCTCTTTTCCTTACAATTTAAAAAAAATTATTCTTTTTAATTATTAAACTGGTTTTATCTCAACCCACAAGTTTCTCTCTCACTTTTACCGTTCCCATTCTCCTCCCATCCCCCTGAGGTGGGGGGAGAGTAAGCGAGCAGTTATGCTGTGCTTAGTTGCCAGCTGGGGTTAAACAACAGCACCTTCTCCTTTTTCTCTAACGTGTCTGCTCTGTTGGGCATAGGTGTTTACTAGGTACTAATGCACTACGGGGTCCCAGTAACTTTACCAACTTGCTCCAACACAGGGAGCCTCCACCATCCTGTCTTAGGGTGTGCTTCATGTGTCACTTCTTACATGCCTTGGGCACTACCACTATGCACCTACATTTCTCCTCCAGCCTGCTTATGCCCAGACCACTGATTCTATAGAGCAAATTCAGGCAAAGAAATTAAGTTCAATCGTTTTGTTTGATAAGATAAACAATGGGGGTGGGCGTAAGGGGGAGCTTGCAATGAAAGGCTCATGTTCCTTTATTCCTCCTCCATGTTATCTCAAGTGAAGAGACAAACATCAAGGATCACAAAATTAAACAGTAGCTTGAAACAATAAGGTAATATCCCCAGCATTTTCTAAAATAATATGTTCTGCAACAGATTCAACACAGGTCACTGCTTCCATCTAGGATTCAGGATTGCAATAGATACCCTACAGAATGGTGGCATCAGGGCCTATTTGATAGGGCTTCCCTCTGTTTACGTGAATAAACACTTCTGGTTCAGAGAGAAAGCTAGCATGTCAAATGGCTTTAGGGATGCCCAATCAGGTTCAGTACAGGAGCACATACTTTTCCAGATGGAATCAATATGCAGTTGCTACCTGTAAATAGCTAAGATCTGCTCAAAATTTTGGCTCTGCTCTGTTTGAACTAGGCTTGTCCTTTGCCTTTGTTCATCAATATTTTTAGAAAGAGAGAACTGACTAGGCCTAATGAAGATTGTGCTTTAAGGGAGAGGGACTTTGGAAGTAGGCTACATAAAGTGAAGTCTGGATCTAGTGAGTCTGGATCTAGTACAAGTAAAAGCAGCTCTGATGGAAAGACCGGAGGAATTAAGATCTGCGAAACTGGACTGTCAACAAATTATGCAAGAACCAGAGAGAAGCTGCAAGAAGTAGACACCAGAAATGAGACACGTACACAATTAAGTTTTCAAGACAAGCAATTTCATGGCAAGTAGAGGTCAAACATTTTACACAACTTGGCCTGCCAGAATACTTGCACTGAACTGGGATACCGGACTACAGCTCAGCCTGGGCGACTGGGCAGCACCAACACTGGCCAGCTCGATGGAACTGAATTAGGAAGTTATAGCCAAGAGTGGTCATTTACTGCCTTTTGGATGTGTTACTGTTGCTGGTTACAACCATGACCATATGCACCCCTTTCATGAACACAGGTTTTCTTCCATGGGGCTAGGCAGAGCCCCCAGTCAGTTCTTGCACTCAGTCCAGACTGAGTATCTCTGTATTCAGACTGATCCCACAACGCGCAGACTCAGTCTGAGAGACTGCCTGACCCATAGCCTGGGCAGGCATAATCTTGTAAGCAATGCTGTTCTTTCCGCATCTTCTGTCAAAACCCCTAAATCTGCCTTGATAATCTGTTCTTTTGGGTACCGTATCTGCCTTTTACTTTGCTTATGACTTTTCCTCACAGTATAGACAAAATACTGCTGCTAAATTCATCTTCTTGTGTTGCTGGTTGAACCACGTGCTCTCTGAACTCAACAACATCCAATGTAATTTCTGAAAAAAATGCATAGTAAGTAACAGTTCGAGCGTCTTTTTCTTGTAAGATAAATAATGGCATAAACCCACACTTCATGTCATTCTGGGTTGGGTGGTGGGATCAAAATATACAATATCCATCTGTTTGAAAAAGACACAGCTAGTTTATTCAGCAAAAATGTGTATTGGAAAGACTGTTGAGCCATCATGGATAATTTTACTGTTTTTTCAATCTTTATATAATACATATAGTAGCAGTAGTTTTATTGTCATCCAGGGAAATGAGTCATATTTCATGGCTGTATCATTGGCTAAAGAGCTGTATGGTACAATCTGGGCATGTTAGCTAGGAAATACGATCTTTTAAAAGTGTGAATAAATCCATTAACAACACTTTCCTGGATTTTTGCCAAGTGTCACAGGAATAGGGGTGAAAGGTTTTTGAGTAAGCAACCTGCAATATGATAAGCAAAGAAAGAATGGCCCTCAGGAAAGATAAGACAAGTTGAAACTAAATGGATGCAGGTGAAGAAGAAGTTTCCACCCTTTTTTTCCCCCCTTATCTTTTCAAAAGGTGGGTGGTAATGGGGGGAAGGGGAAATCTTCCCAGTTTTTACAATCTCCTAAAAGACAGAAAAGAGCTTTAGACTTTATAAAGATATCCTATTTCTTCCCCTCTTCATCTTAGAAATTCAAAGGGAAGCACATATCTTTTTCCTCAGCTAAAAAGAAGGAGCAGATAGCTGGTGCAGTATCTTCTAACACTGTGGAGACATCTATGAAAATCCTATTTATGAAACAAAAAAACCCCAACATTTATCAAGTTAGGGCCTCTTTAAATGAAAAGTTACACTGATCTGAAATCCACCACATATGCTTGAGCACAGGTCTTTGTTGACACACTTGTCTTCATAAACCCTTCTTACATAAAAATAATCTTGGTCCAATTAGAAAAAAGCTTAAGGTAAAATGAAAGTAACTTTTTTTTTTTTAAAGGGTGGATAGACAAGTTTGTACCACATTTATGAAATGTATTTTTTAAAAAGATCAAATGGTATCATCAGGTGAGCATCTACATTTTTGTCAAAGCACCTTAAATAACCACTGTCCCTCAGCTGGAGGTTTCAATTGCACATCAATCAGGTTCCCACAACAGCTGACTTGCAAAAACTGACTATGTGCAGATACATTGCTATAAAATGTAAATATTCATGGACACAAATATACACATCATTAGTTACTATATCAAATCTACAAGCCATTGACCAAATGCTGTAGGAAAAACCTACTAGTTAAGGAGCGGTAACTTGCCTAAATAACTTTAATGAGAACACAAACGCTCATCTGAATACATGCTGATGGTGGAAAATCCATGTGTAGACATGGATCTATGGCTTTAGACTTCAAAAGAAATTTATCTATAGAAATGAATTCTTAAATAAGAAATGCACATAAAAATATAACTTACAGTGTTTGGAAAAACTAAGCTAAACAATATTATGAAATTACATCCTGAATAGCAAAAGAAAACATCAAACTATAAAGACTACATATAAATGTTGTATTTTAGGTAAAGTTTGAAAAATAAAAAAATATTTAGGTGGAAAACCACAAACATTACAGGAAAAGTTTCTACTTCATATTTGTGTACAAATTGGGACTTTCAAAAGGCTTTAAAAATGTAAAGAACTTCAGTTTCTCCATTATAATATAATACCCTTTCTGCTTTAAAGATAAAATTATTTTAAAGTTTAATTGTACACAAGGAGTTTAAGCAGATTATTTTGTGAGATGAATACATTTGTTCAGTCCACAATTTTCCTGAAAATAACTTAGAAGAGGAAAATATCTGGCTGTCTGGGAGCTATGACAACTATTGAAAAAATCTAAAACAAAACAAAAAGCCCGAACCATTCTTTAAACCAGTGAAAAACCTTAGATTTCATTTATCTGTCCACTACATAGATCTGGTCCTGCCAAAACTGGTGCTTGTTTTTAGCAATTGACAAAATTAACTTCTTTCAGTAGGATCAAATAAGCACATCTGAAGAAGACCATTACCTCTATGACAGAGTAATGATTGATGTAGTTTAATTTTGTGTATAGTACTTCGTACCTTTGCAACTGTACACTTGCCTCAAATTGGCAGTGATACACTGCTTTCATACTGAGACTGTTCTAACAGCTAGAACAGAAAATATATGAAAGCTCTACAACCTATGGCATAGTAACTGTATTCAAACTGGGTCTCTTTTCAAATATGTAGTTACATTTTTAATTTCATCCCTTAATATCATCTTTTAGCTTACTAATTACATCTGACAGGCTACACAGGGACATAATCATAATTAGACTTTAATTTATTATCTGTAACAAATAGTTTGTGTCATCAATAGTTAACTTGTAGCTAATATGATAGCTACACTTTTATCTAGTTAATCATTTTCTCTCAAACTGAACATATCCACTAGTCCTAATATATGATTTGGGTTGCACCTTCAGGAGAGTACTAGCATAATGTCTAACAACGCTTAAATTAGACTGCAGGAGAAGCAGCACCTAGAATGAATGCAAAGACAACAGTCTCTAGAGGAGAGGAAAAACTATCATTTTTATGGATAAGTGGGTGAAAAAGAGCATGAGATTTTGCAGATTTTTTCCTTTTTCCCAATCCTGAGTTTGTCATCAGGAAACCTTTGGATATCCACATCCTCAGATACAGAATCAATGCCTGACATTTTAACATAAGAATTTCATTTTTCAAATGAGTTTTCTGCTTCCAAACATTTATCAGTCAGTGTAATCGCTCAGCCAAAACCTTAACTCTTAGTTTTGTCTAGAAATTGGATAGGCATAAAACATGTCTATTACGGTTGGCATACTAGAAATATACAGACAGTCTAAGTTTTGAAATTGCTATATTTATTGAACTAAGTTCCAACCATTAAACTAAGTTGATCAGTTATATGATCAAATTTCTGCATAGGGCCTCTCAGACTAGAATATCATAGAATGAAGATATTTTGGATGTTTTTTGTTATTACTCCTTTCTCTTCCATCAATTAGGTGTTAAAATGAGATATCTTGGGTAGTTTAATCAGGCAGCTATGCTGCAAGATGATCTGCTTAACTAACCACAGGGATAGTATCAGGAAGCCTACGCCAGCCACAGAAAAGGCCAGTCCTCTTTTACAGTACAGCACTAGCGAGACAAGATGTAACAACCTGTTGAGACTTTATTAACTTATTTTATCCTTTGAAGGCTTTGCAAGCGTGCTGTGACATTTTGTGCCTTACGGATATGACTCTCAACAACAACAGCCTTGGTTCTACTTGAATGGCATAACTGTTTCTCACAGCAATTACCGTTTCTATTTTCATCCTTTTCAGATGGCTGTATTCTTGAATATCACAGGATGACACAGGTTATTTTTTCCTCAAAGACTTCACTACTACCATGCTATTTTGACATGATTCCCACTTATCTTTTATGATACCAGACTTCTAAGTTTACCCATGTGATATTATACCCTTCCACCTGAGTGACTGGCATTTTTGTTCAGAAAAACATGTCTTAATACTGTTAAAAAACATTCTGAACTTCATAACATCATAGAAGAGACTTCCTCGGGCTCAACCGCTGCTAACTTCTCATGTAAGCTGTAACTCAAATGAACATAGTGACACACGACTGCTATCTTTAGATGTTCATAGAGACATCTGTGCTCAAGAGCTGAACTATTACAGTACTGGCAGGGAGCTGTGAAAGGCTTACATCCCACACGGCAGAGGCTGTAAGGTGTACACCTCCCAGCCAAGGGACTTTCCCCGTCACATCCAAATGATACAGAAGCAACAACTGCAACTACTCAGACAGGATAATATAAGTCTGTCTGCATTTATTTTCTGTATTTTAAAATAATTTCTTACTTTACATTTATTTAACTGAGAGTGTTTTGTTTCTAAACATTGATTAAATAGAGAAAAATTGTTTTTAGATTCTTACTTGTATTGATTTCCCCAACTTACTCTCCCTGCCAATTTTTCCATCCAGTATCACAATATGTTGCATATGAGCTAAGTTTTATATTTGCTTAGGGTGATGTACAAGAAGTGGGCATAAAGTACTGCCATGAAACAACACGTTTTCTATCTTCAGTCACTGAACAAATATTCCTATATTGTATCCTGTAAAAGCTTTGCAGAAAACTCCTGCCTCCTAGGAATAAATAGGGGCTACTAAGGAATGAGCAAATGGCTTCAGAACCAGTCTGAATGCGCATCTGATTTCTTCACAGACTAAATCTGTGGGGGCATTTTGGTTTTTTTTTTTTGTTTTTTAAGGGCACATTAAGTAATGTGTTTTATAGGATTTTATAACTACTGCCTTTCCCTTACAAGTAGGCTTCTCTTGTATGACTAATCCATGGTCCTCTTCTCAATCACTGTCTTAGAGTTAGTTTCTCCCATCTTGGAAGAAAATCCTGCAACTCTGAAGCCAGCTACTCCAACAACTCACTTTTATTCCTAAAATCGAAGTCCTATGCAATGTCACACCAACGCCTTCTCAGTGTTGTACAGTAGTTCAGATTACTGCATAGGTGGATGTGGCAAGGAGGAAGATCTGAGTTGCCAAGTTAGTGCAGTCTGCTGCCTAATTTTATGAACACTGACAAATTAGCTCGTGAGAGAGAGCTGACTAGGAAACTAGAAACTGTTCTTAAAAAGTGTGCTATGGGCAGCATAATCAAATGTATTTTGGAGACTGAAGCTGAAATACAATTATCTGTGAGGAAGTGAAAGATAGAAGAGTATCCTCCAAAGATTTAGGTAAGTTAGAAACCTTTGGGGTCTATCTAGAGAGCTCAGAATTCATTGTCATTTACCTATCATTATGTTAAAGATCTGTGTATGTAAAAGACTGATTTTTTTATTTTTTTTTTTTAAGAAAAAGGTTAAGGTTGGATGTTGGTCTCATGAGTGCCACTTTTTGGATATGCAATATTTAACAGACTTTAACAATACAACACATGAAGACACCTGAAATCTAATTAATCTCTTGACATTTGACTAAAAGTCAAAGCAGCGGACCACAAGATGAATACGGATACCTCACCCATGAAGGTTGATCTTTCTTTCATGAGGTGCAAATGAGTTATGATGATCTGACTACAAAGTTTATTGCAGATCTCTTCCTTTTTAATAATTGTCCCTGCTTTAAGCACCTACCATGCTTTGTTAATATGATATTGGATATAACAACTGCTGTAGCTGACTTTCTACATTTCCACTAAAGGTCCTTCCTTAGGAACTTCAGTTTTTACACAAATTGCTTCAAGTACCGTGTATTAACTAATAGCTGTTGCGTTTTTAAAGGAGAACTTGAAGACTAAGATTGTTCTAAGTGTTAAAACCCATAATTTCACTTTTACTTTAGTACCCAAGATTCAACAGCATTAACACATAAGGAATAAAGTTTAGGATTTGCTGGTACCATATAATGGAAACTGTTTTAAACATCCAGGCATTCACAGATGAGAAGGTTTCACCTCCATCAGTAAGAACTATTATAATCCAGGACATAAACTAGGACCAGTTAGCTCCACTTTGATCATGTCATAACTTTATGATAAAAGACGGAAAACTGTTCAAAGAAGATGCTCCTCTAACATTTATATTCTTTAGTTCCTACCTGAAGGTGAAATGACATCTTTTGGGTTTTTTTGCAACCTAATTTCCATAGGGATGGTCCAAGATAATAGGTTGCAAACAATGTTTTTTAAAATTTTGTAATTTGGAAATTTTAGGTATTAAACTTCCTTTCTTTCTGTAAATATGTAAGTACATATATATACACACATATTTTGTGCATGTCACATATTGCATTACCCCATTTGCTGTACATTAGCCAGGAACATTTAATTGATAAGCCCATACTACTGTCTTTCCCTAAGCTATGGCACTAACTTGGGTCTCTCTCCTTTCCTCAGATATTGATTATTATAGAATGAATACATACTTTGTATATTTGGACCTCTATGCCCTCTCAAGTTAACTTAAAATTGTCCATTGATTTCAAAAGATGGGGAAAGGGAGGAAAGAAAGAGACTGGCAGACAGAAGCCAAGACAGAGGGAAAGAGGACAAGCCTCACATTCTTAGAAGACCATGCTAAAAATGACCACTATTGTCTTGGCTTTTTAGCATCTCACCTTAATCATTCACAAGAGACCCTATATTAATCTCAGTCTCCTCACTGAATTCCAGTCTCAGTAATTAAACTGAAGCATATAATTCCCTCCTGATTATTAAGTGGAAATTGTCATTAACGTTAACAGAAGAAATGTTTAATAGCTGATAACACAAGTACAGGCCATTTTAAATTCCCTCTGTGACTTTAGTTGCACATGTTATTCTCCATTTCACCTTTAAACATTACAAGAGGTTATCATTACGTGTCTGATGTATTGTCACACAAAGGGACACAGTTCAGGGGAGAGAGAAATTAATGCTAGGCAATCCACCCTGTACGCAAGTGTTGAAATGCACAACCGTATCATTGTTATTAATATGAAATCACAGAAGTAGTAATGAAGCAAGTGCCATCATGCAAGATTTCCTTGAGAAAGGGGAAAGTTCAACATGTAAACTGCAACCCATTAAAAAAAAAAATCTCTATCACCTAATAGAACTGCTTTGAGCAGGAGAGAGTTCTGAAGGCTAACAGCACAAAAGGCAACAGTGATGAGGGTCTCTGAATGATCTCTGCAAAAATACTGCTTCTTGGCAGCTGAAGAAAGGCATACACAGAATCGGAAAGAAATCCTCATTGCTAAAGTCTGGACTCCTGGAAACAAAAAAACTTGACAGGACTGACCCCCTAATGTGAGTTCCTTATAATGTTTAGCAAGTATTTAGAGGTTTTAATTTCTAAAGCTCCATATATACATGAACTAATTATCACACTGTAATGGGGAAATAAGGGAAATTGATGACCCATAATACTCTGTCTTCAGCCTTCTTTTTTAAGACAGCAGAATAGCTTATGTTGAATGCCTTCATTAACAGCATGGACATAATGTGTTCATAGGATAGAATAACATGCACCTTCAGCAAGTTTGCAGACGACTTTGAAATAAGGCAAGCGGTTGATGTGATGAAGGGCTGAGCTACCATTCAGAAAGAGCTCAAGAAGCTGAAGAGCTCAAAAAAAGGGCTGCCAGAAACCTCTTTTAAGTTTAACAAAGGCAAATACAAAGTTCTGCACTTGGGAAGGAATAAATTCATGTAATAGTACAGGCAGAGGCTGGACACACCATGTGGTCCACCCTCTTAAACATCTTGGTTGCCCTCCTCTGGACTTGCTCCTGTCTGTCAATGTCTTTCTTACAGTTTGGAGCTCAAAACTGGACACTGTATTCCAGATGAAATCTCAAGAGTGCCTGATGGAGGAGAATAATCACTTTCCTCAATCTTCCAGTTATTCTTTCTTATCCCAGCCTTTTTTTCACTTTTACTGCTGCAAGGGCACACTGCTGACTCATGTTCAACCTTTCTGTTTGGACTCCAGGATCCTTTTCTGCAAGGGGGAGCTTAGTTTCCATTTTACTAGATCATATTGTTCTCCATCACACAAAAATCATTCAAAATGACAAGTTGAATATCAAAGACAATGGCAGAGGAAGTTGAAGGTATTATCCTGTAGCGAACACTATATATTTACAGTTGGTAATGAAAAGGATAAAAAGCACTCCAGATTGCATGGAATAACTTTTCATAGAATCACAGAATCGTTTAGGCTGGAAAAGACCTTGAAGACCTTTGAGTCCAACACTGACAAGGCCACCACTAAAGCATGTCCCAAGCACCACATCTACAGGGCTTTTAAATACCTCCAGGGATGGGGACTCCAACCACTTCCCTGGCCAGCCTGTTCCAACGCTTGACAACCCTTTTGGGGAAGACATTTTTCCTAGGATCCAATCTAAACCTCCCCTGGCACAACTGGAGGCCTCCTCCTCTTGTCCTATCTCTTGTTACTTGGGAGAAGAAGCCCACACCCACCTTGCTACAACCTTCTGTCAGGTAGTTGTAGAGAGCAATAAGGTCTCCCCTGAGCCTCCTTTTCTCCAGGCTAAACAACCCCAGTTCCCTCAGCTGCTTCTCATAAGACTCATGCCTCTGTAGAGCCTTTCTACACTCAAGCAGATCAACACTCCTGCCCCAGCTTGGTATTGTCTGCAAACTTACTGAGAGTGCACTCAATCCCCTCATCCAGATCATTAATACAGATATTAAACAGAACTGGTCCCAATACAGAGTCCTGGGGAACACCACTTGTGACCAGCTGCCAACTGGATTTAACTCCCTTCACCACAACTCTTTGGGCCCAGCAGTCCAGCCAGTTTTTTACCCAGCGAAGAGTATAGACTCATAGAATCACAGAATGCTTTGGGTTGGAAGGGATCTTTAGAGATCATCTAGCCCAACCCCCCTGCAGGGAGCAGGGACAGCTTTAACTAGATCAGGTTGCTCAGAGCCCCATCCAACCTGACCTTGAATGTTTCTAGGGATGGGGCCTCCACTACCTCTCTGGGCAACATGTTCCAGTGCTTCACCACCCTCAGTGTAAAAAAATTTGTTCCTTATATCCAGTCTAAATCTATTCTTCTTTAGTTTAAAACCATTACTCCTTGTCCTGTCACAACAGGCCTTGCTAAAACGATTGCCCCCATCCTTCCTATAGGCCCCCTTTAAGTACTGGAAGGTTGCAATAAGGTGTCCCTGCAGCCTTCTCTTCTCCAGGCTGAACCACCCCAACTCCCTCAGCCTGTCCTCACAGGAGAGGTGCTCCAGCCCTCAGATCATTTTTGTGGCCCTCTTCTGGACCTGCTCCAACAGGTCCATGTCCTTCTTGTGCTGAGGGCTCCAGAGCCAGATGCAATACCCCAGGTGAGGTCTCACCAGAGCAGAGCAAAGAGGCAGAATCACCTCCCTCAACCTGCTGGCCACGCTTCTTTTGATGCAGCCCAGGATTTGGTTGGCTTTCTGGGCTGCAAGCGCACATGGTTGGCTCATGTCTAGCTTTTCATCCACCAGTACGCCCAAGTCCTTCTACACAGGGCTGCTCGCAATCCCTTCATCCCCCAGCCTGTATTGATATCGGGGGTTACCCTGTCCCAGGTGCAGGACCTTGCACTTGGCCTTGTTGAACCTCATGAGGTTCACACAGGCCCACCTCTCCAGCTTGTCCAGGTCCCTCTGGACGACATCTCATCCTTCTGGCGTGTCAACCGCACCACTCAGCTTGGTGTTGTCTGCAAACTTGCTGAGGGTGCACTTGATCCCACTGTCTGTGTCACTGATGAAGATATTAAACAGCACTGGTCCCAGTACGGACCCCTGACAGACACCACTTGTCACCGGTCTCCATGTGGACATCGAGCCATTGACCACGACCCTCTGGATGCCACCAGCCAGCCAATTCCTTATCCACTGAACAGTCCACCCATCAAATCCGTATCTCCCCAATTTAGAGAGAAGGATGCTGTGGGGGACTGTGTCGAATGCTTTACAGTCCAAATAGATGACATCCATTGCTTTTCCCTTGTCCACTGATGCAGTCACTCCTTCATAGAAAGCCACTAGGTTGGTCAGGCAGGACTTGCCCTTGGTGAATCCGTGCTGGCTGTCTCAAATCACCTCCCTGTCTTCCATGTGCTTGAGCATAGCTTCTAGGAAGATCTGCTCCATGACCTTCCCAGGCACAGTGAGGCTGACAGGTCAATAGTTCCCAAGGTCCTCCTTTTTTCCCTTTTTAAAAATGGGCACAACATTCTCCTTCTTCCAGTCCCCAGGGACTTCACCTGACTACCATGACTTTTCAAATATCATGGAGAGTGGCTTGGCAACTACGTCAGCCAATTCCCCAGGACTCTGGGATGCATCTTATCAGGTCCCATAGACTTGTGTACATTGAGTTTCCTCAGGTGGTCTCAAACCTGATCTTCTCTTACAGTGGGGGGGGCTTTACCCCCCTGGTCCCCATCTTATGGTCCATTGACTCAGAAGGGGTGAGGAAAGAGGTTGCCAGTGAAGACTGAGGCAAAGAAGTTGTCGAGTACCTCAGCCTTCTCCTCGTCTGTTGATACTAGGTCACCATTCTTGTTCATCAGGGGGGTACGCTTTCTTTAACCTTCCAGTATGCCCGTCCAGGCCATGAGCAGCCAGTTTCTCCAGAAGAATACTGTGGGAAATGGTGTCAAAGGCTTTACTAAAGTCCAGGTAGACAACATTCACAGCCTTTCCCTCATCCACTAAGTGGGTCACCTTGTCATGGAAGGACATCAGGTTAGTCAAGCAGGACCTGCTTTTCATAAACCCATGCTGACTGGGCCTGATCGCCTAGTTGTCCTGTACGTACTGCGTGATGGCACTCAGAATGATCTGCTCCATAACCTTCCCCAGCACTGAGGTCAGACTGACAGGCCTGTAGTTCCTCAGATCCTCCTTTTCTCCCTTTTTCATTCAAAGAAAATCTTATAGTCTACAATTACAAGATCAATATCTTCATAATATTCTCGCAAACCAAATTTCAGAAGTTCTTTACTCGGCAATTAGGCCCTTGATCAATAAACCACTGGCCATAATCCAGGTTTTCAGTACTCTGAAGATCAGCCAACGGGGAAAAGGGATTAGACAAGATGGGGACATTTTACTTGAGATAAATTATTTTTGGCGGCTGTGCTGTTTTTCCTAGTCAGGATGCTGAAGTTCAGTGAGCCCAACTGTTGTGGTTTAACCCAGCAGGCAGCTAAACACCACACAGCCGTTTGCTCACTTTCACCCTCCCCAGTGGGATGGGGGAGAGAGTTGGGGAAAAAAAAAAGCAAAATTCATGGGTTGAGATAAAGACAGTTTAATAGGACAGAAAAGGAAGGAAAAATAATAATAATATACAAAACAAGTGATGCACAATGTAATTGCTCACCGCCTGCTGACCAATAGCTAGCCAGTTCCCGAGCAGCGATCGCTGCCCTGCCAGCCAACTCCCCCCAGTTTACACGCTGAGCATGATGTCATATGATATGGAATAGCCCTTTGGCCAGTTTGGGTCAGCTGTCCTGGCTGTGCCCCCTTCCAGTTTCCTGTGCACCTGGCAGAGCATGGGAAGCTGAAAAGTCCTTGACTAGTGGAAGCAGTACTTAGCAACAGCTAAAACATCAGTGTGTTATCGGCATTATTCTCATCCTAAATCCAAAACACAGCACTATACCAGCTACTAGGAAGAAAAGGAACTCTATCCCAGCCAAAACCAGGACACCAAGTTAGTGTTGCCCAATCACTAATAGTCTGAAAATGTTACTGGAGTTATTTATGACATAGCACAGGAAAAGATAAAAGACTTTAATAATGTTTCTATCCCACTTCCTTAATTTGGAAACTAGCATGATGGAAGAGATGCATTTTATTTTTGGAGCAGATGAGAAGTGAAACAGCACTGATATACTACCAGCAGCATAAAAAGTACATGGGAGTTTGCTCTGTGAGACAATAAAGAGGAGCTATTCAGGGAATGGATGCAGTTTTGCCATGTTGTTAAATAGTTTTTCACCTAATTTGCCATGCAGAAAGGCAGAGCATATTACTTCAAGTAAGGCATGCCAATTACGTGGTTACAGTGCTTGTGGGACTCCAGCTACCTTCTTTGCATATCATTGTGCAGTTTTAATAAGCTATCCTGTTGCAGCTCAGGTCAGTGCTAGCTTAGGATTTTGCCCAACACAGAGGAAGGAGATCTGCCCAAAGATAGTAAAAGCAGCACATACATCTAAACCCCAGGAAACCCCAAGCAATTTCTAAGTGTGATAGACAGTTTGCTGAGAAATAACCAAAGCATCAGAATCCTATGAACCATCCCTCTCTGATTCAGTGATATTTTCCTCCTCTTTCTTTTCTTCTGGCCCTATTCTCATACCACTAACTTCAGAGTGGATCTGTTTGAAACAGGAGACGAGCATGTTATTAGCTACAATGTCAAGTTCCAGTTCGCCTCCTGCATGACAGTATTGTCCATTCAATCCCTTCAGAGTAAAAAGGACCAGGAATTCAGCTCTCCTGCTTTCTGGGTGAGTACTTTAACTGCTAAGGTAATTATGAAAATGAGGGCATGACCACTACTACCAATCTTGATAGAGTTTTAGGCTGGTACGTGTTCTGATTTCTTTTTTTTTTTAAATCGCATACCTAATCACAGACCCAATTCTTCAAATTTGCTCATCACCATCAGTGTTTATACTTAAACCATTAATCATACCATGTCTCATCTGGCTCCTTCTCTGATGCAATGACTATAGAAAAGCTACACTCTGATGAATTTTCCCCCTCGCACCCCACCCAGTCTTTTCCTAGAGACTTTCAAAAGGTTCTCTCTCAACTCTTGGCTTCACAAGAGACTTAGCTGTCACTTCACTGTCTCTCTATGCAAACTTCTTTCTTTTCCTTCTGGAGTATGCTACATGTGATTTATTCTATACAAATAGTACAAACAGTAGTGTAGATCTTATTGCTGGATATCACTTATTAACAATAAACAAAAGTAATATTATCGATGTGTATATTTCTAAACAAGTTTTTAAATTTATATAGATTTCCAACAGCAGAAACTTCCTCTTCATTTTGTAAACCAGAACCAATTTCTAAATAAAAGGAGCTTCGATAATAAAACATAGTGAAATGAAGACACAGAATGGTTTGTAGACTAAGACTTCATAGTCAGTTTGGGCTCCACCCCATTAGTCTGCATCACTGGACTGCAACAGAAGCTAGTTTTTTAAGAAGAGCAGAAATATTGTACAACTTATCCTTTCACAGGTTTGAGCAGTGAGAAAAGGAAGAATTTGCAGAGGCTCTCTCTGCCTGCCTGCACTCTGCACTGTTATGGTCAGAGCTCTAGCCCACTCCTTTCCAAAGCCATTCTTCACAGGCATAATGTTAACTTTCAGCCAGTAATTCTTTTGAACCACATTTTCTTGGAGGAACAGCTTTCTAAAAGTTAAATTTATAATCAAATCAGTAAGGGAGGTAGATGATGAGAAGTACCAGTCAGTAACAATGCGATTATCTAACAACAACTATAGAATATAAATACATACAAATCTACAGTTTCACACAGTGCCAGGTATTACAACAGACTGGGAAACATTTATAGTAAGGAGAATAACTATTGATAGAGACAACATACCTTCTTCAGAAAGTAACATCATGTTCGTGCTTTTATTAGCAACTATGTTATTCAGTAAGGCGATTACAGTTTGCATTGTATTCCCAAGTATACTGTCTTGGTGTTCCTGTAAAAACAACAAAAAAACCACCCAAAATAAAAATACTGTAGTTTTCCTTTTGCAAGGTTAGAAGAAGAATATTCCCTTCCAAAAAATGCAGCAATACAAAAGCAATACTCTCTCAATCCATTGAAGTTCAACATTTAAAATGCTGGAAAACCAGCCAAATATCTTAGTAGAGAATATCAATTTCAGGGAGCCAAATCTAAAATCTTGGAGCAAAACTTCTCCCATGTTATTTTGAACTGAAAGAGTTCCTAGTTAGCTCCAAAGTTTTGGGACTTTGAGAAATGGCATAGAGCTTTATCAACCTAATCTCTATATATTCAGAACCAGGATCATTCCCTTTTGTATGGTATTTCTTTTATTAATGGTATTAATTTTACTCTTTTCAGTTTCAACTTGATAACCCACAGTAAGTCGTAAAATCTATTTGTTGTTTTTGTTTGTATACTTTCATAAGTATAAAATTAATTTCACATGCACATTAAAGACCTGTTTCTGTATCAAATTGCAACACTTATGTCTGTCTTATGCTTGATGATTGCTTCAGTGAATTTTCACAATTTTCTGAGACTATACTGATAAGAGGAAGGTGTCAAGGTTTATAAAGAAATTTATTTTCCTCTGTAGTAGTTAACACGCACACTCAATCTGAAAAGGGTGAATAAGGCAGTGCAATCAAAATATTTATTTATTCATGCTAGTGACAGTAATAACTCGGGTATCTTCCAAGAAGCCAAAATATAACAAGCTTTTCCAAATCTGAGTCCAGATATAAATATAAGCCTGAATACATTTCAAATCTCCCTAGAAGGGTTCAGGAAATATTTTGTTCAATTTTTCAGACTCAAAGCCAAATAGAAACATACATCCAAAGTGAACATAACAACATTAAGAAAAACTGTCACATTTCACATATTATAGACTTTTCACATGCACCTAGGTGACTTCCATGCTTCCCTTTCCCATCAAATCTCTCAATATACTGATATCACTCAACTGCTTCACTGCCACAGAATATGCCATCTATTCTGATCCATCTGATGTCTGACAGTAGACCTTTGAAAAAAGTTAAATTTGAAGTTGAACAAGAGAAAAGATTATTGGTCTGAAGTTGGGTTAAGTATTTCAGATGACAAAAATTACTACTGCCGTTGAATACAAAGGAAGACTCTCCCTGAAAGTTCCTTTAGGAGATGAGCACCAGTGGCCAAGAACAGTTTATTTCCTACATCTCTTAGCTCCGGTATTTATGACCTTCTGTCTCAGATGTATGCTTGAAAACAACATGAGCAATCTATCCTTCTTGGGGATAATCTTATTGACCATCTAAATACCATAGCTGGTGCAGAATCAGGCTGCTTGACTGTTAGCCAGCAGCAATCACAAAGAACATATTTTACTATTCCAAGAATTCACTTCAAGTTAACCTATGAATGGCTTTCAGATCTCTAGTTTATAAGCTGCTTTTTGGGTTGGGCCAGGACTAAGTCATCAGCACTGCATTTAGGATAAGCCACACAATTTGAATCCCTGCCTGGAAACATCATATAACTGGTTGCAAGAAATTCTCAAGTGAGACAGTCCTGATTTTTATTTCTTGACTAGCGTGATAAAATTCAGGATACCGTGAAATGCATCTTCAATGCCCCTTTGGAAAGTCCTCTGTTACAGTGGTATAAAGGGTCACTTTATGTGAAGAACAAACATTTTCCTTTAAACATTTAACTACAGAAGAAAAGGTTTTGACAGGCAGAGGCTCAGATGGTTGCTTTGAGAGCATTAATTTCTGTTTCTGCACTCAAAAACTAAAATTAAATGTTATTATTTCCTGTAAATACCATGAAATATACATGATAAGGTATAATACATTAACAGATAAAGAAATATATAAACATACACAGCCTCCAATTGAACTTCAGCCTGTATGAATTTTCTATTCATACTAGAGCACTTTAAACTGGATCATAAGGAGAAGAGACAAGGAAGAATGGCTCACAGCCTTTGAAGGACTGTAGTTTCCTACCAACCCCTAAAAAAATATATATATCCAAGAGCCCCAAAGTTCTATTTACTTTACATAGCACTTTGAGATGTCATTTATGATTTCTATAAAGACTACAATAAATATCTGTTCCTCTGAAGGTTTAAAATAGAGCCTGATAAATTTAAAAGCAATGTTGGAAAGTATAAACACTACATTCTTCAAAAGATAAGGTAACCAATACAGAAAAGAGATACTATAAAGACATGGTACTAAAAATAAATTTGAAGTTATTTCCTACAGATAGCTGAAGGGTAAGAAAAACATTTTTTCAAAAGATAAACAACATGTTTATCTGGTAGTCTATCATCACAATATCGTATTAATTCTCCTAAAGAACATTTAGTAAACAATACATTAAATAGTAAGAAAGCCTATTGGTGTTATTGAAGATAATGATACATGCACTGAGAATATAAAATTAATGAAAGCAAAAAATTCCGCAAGTACCCAAATGAGAGCAGACTCAAACATTTTCTTTGCAAGTACAATATTTCTATTACTGGCCCATATATGTGAAGTAAACATCTTGTAGTAAAATTCCCTTTTGAGATATGCAATTACAAGAGAAGCTGGTAGTTGCTGACGATAGCAATCTTTTGCATTCACCAGGTTAGTAACATTAAAATGAAGCCATCTTTGCTTTTAATGGAGATCAATTACACTATACAACCCTCTACTGAAAGACTAGCACTGAGGCTTTTACTTATATCAAAGCATATGTAACAAAACTTATCTTACCCTAAACACATATAAACTAGAATTCAAGATGTAATGTAGATATCTCGAGGAAGGAAAATGGTCTCTTAATGAATAAAATAATCTTACAAACGGTATACTCAGCTGTACTGCTAGTTTTAACATATGTGTCATAGATGGGTTTTAACAAGATACTAGGTTTCAAGAAGCTACAGGTATGCTTTACTTAGATAAGTCATCACTGATTGCTGTTAGACTCTGTTTTAGAGGTTTATATAAAAATATTTAACTTCTTCATAATCTATCAAGGAGGAAAGCTGATCTAATTTGTGTGCACAGCACCACAGACTGTGGACATTTAATGAACAGTGCACTTGACAGCTTTAATAAAACATAGCATTTGCCAGCAGAGATAATTAGAATTGAAGCAGCAAAATTCTAGTGTTTGGCAACACAGATGAAACAACTTCATTAAAATGTACAGCTTCGGCAAATGAAAGGCAGGAAAGCACTGGACCCTGAAGAATCAGCCTCCTCAAAACTAATTGCTTCAGTGCTTAAAAAGGACAGCTATGAAATACCAAGGGCATAACAAGGAAATACTAGTATAAAAAAAAAAAGGAACCACAGAAGATAAATCAGGCTTTTCAAATAGGACGGCACTATATTTAGGCCATTAAACTTTTCATTCTAATTTTGAAGGGTTGTACATTAACAAATCAGTTGAAGTATTTTTTTAAAGCCAGTTAGGTAAGAGGGTGTGAATTAACAAAGTGGGAGTACAAATCTTGGCAAGATACTATGGCTAAAGCTGCCATTTCTCTTTCTTTAAGTGGATTAGAATTTAGAACAGCATAGGCAAACTACAGTATTCTAATTACATTTTAGATAACAAAAGAGATAGCAATTGCGATAAGAAGTTACCAATTTGGGAGACTTCACATACATGCCTCCTACTCATGTATCTAAGAATCCAGAAGAAAATGCACTAAATGCTATGTTTACAGATATGCTGTAATTAAATCTAAGGACCACTATATACCAGAGTACTACTGCTCATTCAATATAATCAGAGTGATTAAACTTTAACTATAAAGGGGCTCTCCTTCTCAAGCTTACATATGACCTATGAATGCAAGTTAAGTAAATAAGGGGATGTAACAAGATGTAGGCATGGTTTTTCATACACTAAACCCACTTGAAGAAGAAAATTTAGAAATTAACGATATCCAAATTATTTTTAATAAAAGATGCCATTTTTACGTGATGATTCTTTGTCACAGTATAGTTGAGATAAAATAAACCAAAGCATTGATGCTAACAAGGACCTCTAATGAGTACAATTTAATATTGCATTCAACCTAGCTTGTTTTGATATACTGTATTACTTTGTATATATGAAATAGAGTATCAGAAACTTTCCTGGACATAACAGTAGAACCCTTCTGTATGAAACGGCATTATTAGCATGCAGCCTGCAAGGGACATTCACAACAGCATACGCACTGTTCTTCAATCACAAGAGGAAGCCCACTGAGAAACAAATTTAATCCAGTTACGTACATAGTCGGCTAATCTGGTCTTTAACATTTTGTGGCTTTTGATGCATAAGACCAGTTATGCATAAACTGAAAGCATATAAATATAGATCTCTAACATTAAGGTAATATTATTCTCCTTATTGATGATTTAAGTCAGAAGTAAGCACAGCCATATCTCTTGCTACTCTGCTTTTCAAAAATCAGCCTTTTACAAAAGCGCAGTTCTAACAGAGCTAATATTTCCAAATATTTTCCTCTGGGTATGGTCATACAATAAGGAGCAACTACCAATCTGGCAACCAATTTCTAGAATAAGCACACTTAGGTGTATCACAACAGTGACATATTCAGTTCACACAGATCATAAGTCTTGCAACTTTCACAGAAATTCCTGTTGCAATATTGGTGGGGGGGAAGAGAATCAGTATTCTCAGTCACCAAGTGCTTAGACAAAGTCAACTGAGGATGGGGAAACAGTACTGATGAAGGAGAAAGGATACCATTAATAAAAACCTAGGATGTCAAGTACCAACCCACAGAAAACAGTAGTGTTAGTCTTAGATTTTGTTCTCCTACCCACTGCAGCTGGCGATGCAAAACTTCACAAGATACTTTGAGAAGTAGATCCATTTTTGAGAAGTATATCAATTTACAAGTGCATTCTCTTGCCATACCGAAGTTCAGATTTTCAGACCTAACAATCTTTCTTTCTATTCTGCAACTCATTTGTTACATCCTTTTCATTCCCCCAAATTCCTTGTTATCTTGGAGACAAGCATGCAATTTCATTTGTTAATGGTCAGACGCTCAGGAGGCATAAGGAGGAAAGGTGACATTTACAACAAACAGAGCTCTAAAAAACATTGTCTCTGTAGAATGAAAATACAAATTTGTTACTTTTAGAAAACCAGCTTATGTCAAGATCATACAAGTACTTCCTTTGTACAACAAACATTTAGAACTGAAAAAATAACTAAAGCCAGTGTTCTTTCTCTTCTCATTTTATTCCCAAATCCTGCAAGAATACAACTTCAAAGAATGGACATGTGAACAAGAACAGTATTTTTCTACACCACCTATTAACAGCTTAACTACTTTTCTTCCTTTAAGAGGACCACTTCACATTTCAAACTTGTGGAAGCTGAATAAACCATTCTAATCCAAGAAGGAAAATGTAAGTAGCGAGTTAAGGATAACAAAACCATCCTAAGCATGAGATTTATAAACTATATGAAGAGAAGAATACTTAAATCTGTTCAGAATTAGAGGTACACAATCTTCAAGGTTAAGAGGGAAACTATATAAAGGCCTGTCACCAGTTCTACTTTATACATAATGAAAAGAGAAAGATGCCAGCATATTGATACACTTTTAAAATTAACATATAATTTTTACAGTATAAACTACCAAAGTCCCAAATATTGACTAAGAATTCCTTTTTGTCCTTGCTTTTGCTTTGTATTTATCTGACAAAAAAACCCTGGCTATTGGCATGAAAGTTTCTTTTATTCAATTTTTAGTGAATCAAACAGTCATCTTGGGGAAAAAAAAAATACCAACCAACACAACAACAGGAAACTAATGGTCCAGTTCAGTGAAATTCATGTACCATTTTTTGTCTAAGTTTTGGACAAAAACAGGATAAATCTTGTTGCAGCACAACACAGAAAACAATAACCAGCCATGCAATCTTACATTCACTGTTACAGATGAAGCAACTCAAAAGCAAATCTCTAAATGCAATGCCATTTCTTCTTCCTACAGAATTGCACCTAAATTTCTGGCACAAATGAAACCTCATACCATCTCCTTTTGCTGCTGAAAATCTTAGGGAAAGAACTCATTCTCAAGGGAAAATTTATTTACTGTCAACAGAGGGAGACTAAGACAACTCCTCTCTCAAGTAGAGTCAAGCTCCTTCACAGGGAGGACACGCTGAAGCAATTTCCTATAAAAACATAATTTTCCCCGTTACCTAGAAAGAAGCATCCAAGCAATTAGTTTCCTGAGTATTAAAGCTATTCATTGTGAACAACACTCAGAAACTCCCTTAAAAGTAAAATTTGCTCAAGACTGAAGAGACAGTATGGAAAAGCAGTTATACACATATCTTCCTCTGGAGAATTAAATTTCCTCATATCAAGGAAGATCCTGGAACCCTGGAAGCATTCATGCTGCTATGTTCTGAAGCAATAAAGCTCTAGAAGTAATTGATACTACCACAGCAGTAACTTCATATTTAATATCATAAATCTGTAGCTACCTTGGAGAGTCTCAAGTATCAGTAAGGCATTTGAACTGCAAAGTCACCTGGGAGCTGCAATCAACCATTACACCAAGAAATTTCCATACCAAAATATTAACTTCTGAGACTTGCGTTTTCACCATTAATTAAAAGCTAGTTCTTAAACAACCTCAGAATGACAGCTACCAATCAACTGACATCTTTTTTTTTTTTCCACATGGATCTTGCCTTTGATGTAAAAGACACTTTGCCACTACAAGAAAAGATGTTGAGATGAGTTCGGGGAATTTGCTGGTGACATTTTTAATATAGAGAACATAGATTCATTAGATTTATCCAAAGGATCATATTAAAATTTTTGGCTGGAAAAGGTTTGAAGGGTTCAGAATGGAATTTCTGCTTAAAATCATAAAAAGAGACATATGCTGAATAAGGTACTAAGTTGGGGCACTCACCTAGGATACTGAAAATTTAGTTTCAAGTCTCTGCTGGAATTGGGGGGTGCAGTGATTTGAACATTGGTCTCCTCTTCATTCCTGAATCCATCATCAACTGTTAAGGAATAGGTCTCTGTCTCTTCTCCCTTCTCCATAGCTAGCTAGTTGTTAAATTAGTAGTTAAAAGCCGAAATTGAGACCAGCTCAGTGATTATACTACCTACTGAGGTATGCAAAATCCAGACTGAAATACTTTTCCCAACATTTTACCTAACAACTGAAAAAAACCAAGGAAAGACTAGTGTTTTCTGAGGAAGCAGAAAGGGATGAGAAGAATATCCATTGCCTCGCAATCTCAAATTGCATGTTTTATTCTTCATACTCACAGACGTAAACTCAGTAGTGCTGGAGAAAAAGGTGTTGAATTAGAAGCCATGGGCTGACAAATAAACACAGAGAAATGAAACCTGCCTGAATGAGGAAAGAATGATTTTTTTTTTCCTACCATAATTTAGTTAGGCTGAGGGGAGTTATAGTCATTGTATTGGATTTGCTTGGCAAGGTTTTGGTAGCAGGGGGACTACAGAAGTGGCTTCTGTGAGAAGCTGCTAGAAGCTTCCCCTATGTCCAATAGAGCAAATGCCAGCCAGCTCCAAGATGGACCTGCCGCTGGCCAAGGCCGAGCCAATCAGCAACAGTGGTAGCGCCTCTGTGATAACATATCTAAGGGGGGAAAAAAACCTGCACAACTGCAGCTGGAGTAAGGAGTGAGAATATATGAGAATGACAACTCTGCAGACACCAAGGTCAGTGATGAAGGAGAGGGAGGAGGTGCTCCAGGCACTGGAGCAGAGATTCCCCTGCAGCCCATGGTGCAGACCATGGTGAGGCAGGCTGTGCCCCTGCAGCCCATGGAGGCTGACAGTGGAGCAGATATCCACCTGCAGCCCGGGGAGGACCCCATGCTGGAGCAGGTGGATGCACCCAAAGGAGGTTGTGACCCTGTGGGAAACCCATGCTGGAGCAGGCTCCTGGCAGGACCTGTGGGCCCATGGAGAGAGAGGAGCCCAGGCTGGAGCAGGTTTGCTGGCAGGACTTATGACCCTGCAGGGGACCCACGCTGGAGCAGTCTGCTCCTGAAGGACTGCACCCCGTGGAAGGGACCCACACTGGAGCAGTTCATGAAGAACTGCAGCCCATGGGAAGCACCCACATTGGAGAAGTTTCTGGAGGACTGTCTCCCATGGGAGGGACCCCATGCTGGGACAGGGATAGAGTGTGAGGAGTCCTCCCCTGAGGAGGAAGGAGCAGCAGAGACAGCGTGTGATGAACCACAACTCCCATTCCCCATCCCCCTCTGCCGCTCGGGGGGGAGGAGGTAGAGAAAATTGGGAATGAAGTTGGAGGAAGAGAGGGGTGGGGGGAAGGTGTTTTAAGATTTAGTTTTATTTCTCATTATGCTACTCTGATTTGACCGGTAATAAATTAAACTGATTTCCCCAAGTCATGTCTGTTTTGCACACGACAGTAATTGCTGAGTGATCTCTCCCTGTACTTATCTCAACCCGGGAGCCTTTCGTTATATTTTCTCTCCCCCTGTCCAACTGAGGAGGGGAGTGATAGAGTGCCTTTGGCGGGCACCTGGCATCCAGCCAGGGTCAACCCACCACAGTCATGCTGTCAAAAGCGGCAGGAAAAATGAATGTAAATATTTAATTTTTGTGTTTTACCCTTTGCTTTATGCCTTCTACACCCAAAATACTACTTAGTTCAAAGTACACTGTTTTTTTCACACATTCAATTTTACTCAATCTGTAAATGCAACAGAGAATGTTGATAATTAGTTTATTCAAATTACATTAAACTTGAAAACAATGAAGGGCTGCTACATCAAAAGGAAGCACCTGCTGAATCTTCTGTTACTAGATTCATGGTATAGTATCATTACATTTTGCATCTTCTAAATAATTTTATTATTTCTTATTTTCTACTATTAGTTTTTTTAGGGATTATCTAACTAGTTAATTACTAGTCTGAAAAACATTAGGAAATTCTCACTTTTTTAATCTCTTTTTTTAAAGGCAGCCTGTTAACCTCAACCTTGGACACCTGTTCACAGAAGTTTCGCATTTTCCTAGAGACATGCATTTAGAAAACCAACATACTCAGCAATCATACTGTATCAGCTATCAACACTTTACTCAGCTCAAAGTACACATACTACTGCACATGGATGTTCTAGCAAATTCATCTCCCAGCCTTTCCCCACTCAAGTTATTCCTATAGCAGCAAGCTACGTCATCTGTTAGTTTATACCAAAGCATCAAGCCACAAGGCAGGAAACAGGGGAGTGCTAACAATACTCCTCAATGAACAGACTGGCAGAAGTGCTGAAGAGTAATACAGCCAGCATTATTACCCCATGAGAGAGCGTGCATCTCTCTCATGTTCCTATCCTGGGCTTAGATAGACAAGCAATTATGCTCTAAGGAAACTATATTCCTACTACGACACTAGGCAAACAAGGCAGGAGAAATTAACTGATTACCATAGGTGAAAACTCTATCTAGCAAAATACTGTATTTATTAAGTGTAAATAAAAAAATTTTAAATAACTCTACTTGTCATCACAGTGCTTTTTTTGTGGTGTTATACTCAATAAACATTAACTCTCAACACTAAGTTGTTTGCTTAAGAGTATAATTCATTCACTCTAAAGAAATATTATAGGGAGATTTTATTTGGCATGGTTTTTGCTTTAATATTCATTGTCAAGACAAGACAATCCATGATTGGCCCAACACTTAAATTATAAAAACTTGCTGTTAAATCACCAGCCTCCTCCCTTCCTTCCCACATTGCAGAAGGTTACAGAGTTGCATATCTCCTCCATTTTTAGCACTATTGTTTCCAGACAACTGAACACTGAAACAAAGTATAAGGGATGGTAGACTCAAATAGGTGTTTGGTTAGTTGGGTTATTTTTTAGGGTTTTTTGTTTTGTTTTTTTGGTTTGGGTGGTTTTTTTTTTTAAATCAGTTAATTAAGGACCATGAAAATTAGCAAACTTTGACTGTAACCAAATTACTAAATACTTACAAACCCAGGAAGTGAAAAATATTTTAGGTATATTACAATATTTCTGTGAAATACAGGAATAAGGTTTATGGGTAAACTATCTCTAAAGTTTCTTCTTCTGTAAGTTATTAGTATATAATCTCTACTTTCAACTCTATCTCAAGTTAATGTTCCCTGATAAACAGTATGTATATTACACAGACACACTTTCATACCCCATGTATGACAGTGTTATCCTGGCACCCATTCAAGAACTCAAGGATGAATGAGTTTTCTTCTTATGCCAAGCTGTGCATATGAAGTCCAAGAATAAAAAGAGCTGGGGTGAAAATGAAAATCAATGGTCTGAACAGAACTGAACTATGATACTGGGGCAAAGATTCAGAATTTGAAGGGAAGATTACAATTTATACTAGTCCTAACTCTGCGTGTGCCACAGTGATTAAAACTCTCCCGCGTATAAGCGTTCATACCCATATTTAAACTAAGTAAGACTTGAAGTGTTTGCTACCTCTCTTAATGTCGGTTTACAAGAATAAGTATTTGTGAAATCCAGGCCTAAAAAATGTAGTGTTCATAGCCACCAAAAATCTCACTGCTCTCAGAGAAACAAGTCTGGTAAAAAGAGCCACATTTGGGAATATTTGGAAGGAGCAGTTTGGATTCATAGCCAGATGACTTCTGAATTGGAACAAATGAAAAAAAATAAAAGGAAGTCAATTTCTTATTCTATGTAAATACTAGAATCACACTTTCTCTTGTAGACACAACAGGAAGGAAGCTTATTGCTATCCAAAAATCTCCCACAAAGATCTGATCCACTCATCAGCCTAACTTGGTGTCTAGCAAACAAGCCACCAACCCTGTTCTTTAATCAGATTCTGTCCAAGGTTAACATGATTTTCCTTTATTACTGTTTACCAGAAATAACAGCATGTAGTTAGGATGAAAAATTAAAAATAAATAAATAAATCTAGAGACTAGAAAGACAGAACTTCAAGGTTAAATGACAGTACCTTCTCCTTGCTTACATTGTTCTAGGATGTTGCTGCAGCTTCCAAGACTCCACAGAGTTTGCTTTTAAATTAGTTCTGCCTGTGGCAGCAGAACCAAAGACGGCACACATATCTTGGTTATGTTGGTCTGAGACAGAAATAACATTTTTTTCCTTTCATCATGATCTTTATTTATTCCTTTAATTGTTTTCTTCCTGTTTTGCATTTAATGCTTACTCTGTCTCTATCTGTGACCCTACAAAAAGTGAACATGATGAAGTTCACTTTGGTAGGTCATATTTCAGGTATGTATTTCAGTAAAATACTTAGGAAGTGACAACCCCCCTTTAGCTCTATAAAATACTGACAGCATGAATGCAACATCAGTCACAGGAATTACATCCTCCAGACACTGGAATTCACTGATATTGGAAGACAACTGTTTCCTTAGCTGGCAGTGGTCTGCCAGTGATGCTAGACTACAAAGCAGAAGCAGAACTGATGAGAAGGAAGTAAAATGGAGAAAGAAATGACAACTGACGAGAATGGTAATAATAATAATTATTCAAAACATACTTGCAATATGAAGTTTATAATAATATAAATTTGTATGTGCTAATAAATTACTATTCTTGTGAATTTAAGATGGTACCTAAACTAAAAGAGGATAGATTTAGATCACATATAAGGCAGAAATTCTTCACTATGAGGGTGGTGAGGCACTGGAACAGGTTGCCCGGAAAAGCTGTGGATGCCCCATCCCTGGAAGTGTTCAAGGTCAGGCTGGACAGGGCTTTTAGCAACCTGATCTAGTGAAAGATGTCCCTGCCCCAGGTAGGGGGCCTGGAACTAGGTGATCTTTAGCAACCTGATCTAGTGAAAGATGTCCCTGCCCCAGGTAGGGGGCCTGGAACTAGGTGATCTTTAAAGGCCCCTTCCAACCCAAACCATTCTATGATTTAGTCAATTGAGTGACAACATCCACGCTTTCACATAGCAGCGGCTATGAAATAAAAGGCACAGATATAAAGCACAAACAGTTCTCATCGCCCAGAATATTAAACTAGGAAGAAAAGACAGAAAACAGAAATTACTTCACTGGGTGTATAAAAGAAGTATAGCACAACGAATTTTGGAATGGCCTGAGTCTTGCTCCCATGGTAGCAATCTCAATAGTGCCAGGCAGTAGACAGTTTGAAAAATTCATGGTACAGATATACTCAACACTACAGGGTCAGCTGGTACCCCACTGGTACTCCCTGAGGCAGTCTTTGTGCATTTGCCCAGCACAAGCCAAGAACCATTTCTGAAAACTCTCACTCTCAGCTGTTCCGAAGTCCACTCCTACATTTCAAAGAGGAGCAAGGGCACAACTTTGGATTTAAAAGCTGGTCTGAACTCAGATCTACAAGAATACAATGAAAGGACAGCAATTCTCCTTCTCATCAGCATTTGCAAAGCAGTATCAGTTGCCATAACTTAAAAGAAAGTATACATCTTGCTGCTACATATCATCTCACCTGTAATTTATTTCACTTTTACAGGAGATTAACAGATGGATCAAAGACAGAATCAAGAATGACTAACTTCAGCAAAATAGGAAGCTCTTCTAAACAAGTCCTACTTCCTTCTCAAAACCAGAGGAAATTATTCTGCATTTTATTATTATTATTATTAACAATATATTGAACACAATTTTTTAATTTGCACACCTTTCCAGGGTAACCTCCAAATGATTTATTACAGTTTTCTTCATAGTCTCGCCCCACCCCTTCCCTCCACGTAATTTCTATTTAGGTGCCTACATATTGATTCAAGAAATGAACATTAGGAATACAAGTTTGAAAATTGGTATAGGTTAAAAAAATAAATTCTAGTTTATGACAGAGATATATTCCATTCACCAATTCATGTTTTCTTCCAAGCACAGGTTCAATTCAAACCTTCCTGCTTTTCGTGACTGTTAAGGAAGTTATCTCCTGGAAACATAGGAGATACGCTATGAAGGCACTGGAAACACAGTGCCTTCAACCCCCAATAGAGTGACCTTCTTTCGTTCCCCCTCATGCAGTTCATTTCAGTAGTAAACAGATACTAAATGATTAGATGAGAATTTATGTCTACTGCTTTAAAAGGGTGACAGGATACATTAAGTGTATGTATATATATACACACACACATATATACGCATATACACACACATTTTCTCATAAATTACTTTAACTGTGACATACAAAATTCAACTGAAACTATTCTAACACTGAAAAATGAATGACTTGAGACTATGTTGTTTCAAAACAGAGCTAGATTTTCCACTCCCTCAAATGTTCAAGACTGCAAAAAAAAGTTCCCAGTCCGCAATGACACACACCCAAGGTTCTCACACTACCTGTACCCCACCAATGGTTCACTACCTCACATGAAATGTAGAGGACTGAAGTTCTTCTATTCCTCCCCATTTTAAGTGAAAGTCCAGATCATCAGAAGCCTCTGCTATGACAGAAATGTAATATATACAAACTGAAGCAGCTTTAGCAGGAGATGTTGAGAGATGCTAGTAAAACATCTTGCCTAGGAGTGAAAATACTTATTTTGAGCTTCAGAAACCCAGCATCAGCCATTCCCTCTGGGTGATTCTGAACTTGGGATCTGCACTTGGCCCATTCCCCTAAGGCATTCCTGATTAATAGGCTACTGGCTACCCTGAGGCCTGCCTTTCTCCTCTGCCTCCCATGCCACTGTGCAGAAATTTCACCCTGAACACAAGAGGCCTTTCTCAGTGAAACCTATATCCAAATTGGAATAATATCATGAAACACTGAAATAACCCAAATAATATCTCCTCCCTCAAATTCCACACTCGAGTCCTGAAAACCATGGAGCCATGACCAGTTCCTATCAGCAAGATACTGCTGCTATGCCCAACTTGTCTACCAACAAAGAGTAGTTTTATTCTCATATGAACTTATAGCCTGAAAAGGAGCTGGATACTTTTAGATCCAAGTAGCATGCTGAGAGGCATAAAATATTGAGAAATACGTTTATTATCACTAGAGGCCAGACAAAAATTTTAGCAAATATACAACATCACACAACGTGTCATTGCACTGTAAAAGGAAAGAATAATAACAATTAAAAAAACACACACCCAACCCCCTAACCCCCCTCCCCCCCACCCAACAATTGGACCACTGGATTAAGACAGCATAGAAACATGTTTTACATGAACTGATTAAAACATTAACTTTGTTAGAAAACAGGGTCCTAGTAATAACTGAAGGAGTTAATTTTTTAATTACTCATAATAAGGAATTTTACAGTTATTAAGGTAACTATATTAGTGTTTTACTTCATTTCATTCAACCTATTCCTCCCTGAATAATTATTCATACTGAAAAATGTGTACAATAGATGTGAGAGAGAATAAAAGGATGAAAGAGGAAAACAGCTAAAATATATCTGAAAAGCTAGTAACAGGAATTTTACAAAAGCCAGGGATAGGAGAGTAGGGTATCATTAGCCATTTTCATATCCTAATGGAACATGCAAGTTTCAGTCTGTTACTGAGAGTGGGTCTGTGGCAAAGAGCCCAAATGAGGTCTGAGAAAGGATAATGTACCTTTAATGATTGAAATAGCAAGAAAATTAAATCTAATCATGTTTCATTAAGCATACTTTAGCTCCCATTTTTACTAAATTATTTTATTATGATTTCCCAACTGTCTGTTGAAATAACCTTTTACAGCAATTTAATTCACCATCATAAACAAGTCTCATTTCTCACAATGAAGTCTCCTGGGATTAGTGAGAGAAGATGGATAATCTAAACCTTGCCAATCCTGCAGCCACTAAGGTAACCACTCAGGGAGACAAAGATTTTTGTTTTCCTATTTGTGGCTGAGATCATTAAGATATAATTAGAAACGTATTCATGAGTAATAGAGCGTCTGTTATGGAGATACCATTCGCTCAACAAGCATCTTCTATATCAGTCTTTAATAAGAAGGGCAGCAGGCATAATCCCCACTTCACTCTCTGGAGAGTTCTGTATTAAATGGACTGCATTAGACAACCCTCTCGCTCCCCCCTTTTTAATGGAATCTTATTCAGGCATCCAGTGTTTTCTCAGACTCCATTGTTACCATCAAAACTGCTAGTCTGTTTGCTTTCAGCAATATGCTCCTGCAGTGCCATCCAGATGTGAGCCCTAAAGATAGCTACGTGCAGTGAATTTAAATCCTGCTCCAGAACTTGTTACAGGGCAAGCAAATGTGGAACTTCACAATATACAGTAACAAATGAATTGGACTGTTTACAGAATAATCCTCAGCTCTCTGCAGTAGTGAAAGAAGCTATTGACCCCTGTATGCATCCTTTCTGCTTGATGCATCATTCGAGTAAAGAAACTCAAGGAAATCTGTTTTGTCCTTGTACGCAAACTAATTTGTTGCCAAACTCCATATCAAATCACATGACATATCAATGGAAAATTAAAAGTAATGTCACCCAACCAAACAGTGCTTATGTATCTGCCATAGGGATCAATTTATGGCTACCACTTAAACTGCAGAGTGAAAACCATCAGTGACCATATGTAGTATCACGACGTTTGAACAGGTTATTACTATATTTGGTTGGCAGGAGTTTGAAAGGGACCAAGTAAATGAAAAAGAAAGAAAACAGTTCTAGGGCACAATTTTGCTTCCTGTACCCACGTCAATAGTAAAGAACTACTTGCTCAAAGCAAGCAAGGGGCAGAAACTGAACCTTGTAATACAAACAGGGGAAAGGGACTTGAAAGACAAACCTAAGAAAAAAAAAAAGAGACTACCAAAATTTCAGCTGACTCTTTGAGATGATGCTACTGTTATAACTATAACTAGAAAGTTACAGTGGGTAAAATAAGATTGGATCATGGTAGGCTTAATCTTTTTGCATATATTTGACTATAAATCTATTTTAGCAAAGCAATGATTTTTAAGCTTGCCTATAAAAACATTTCATAAACCAAAATATATTTAGAAACTAAGCATATAAGACAATGAGTAAATGACTACAGTTAAAAACAGAAAGTCAAAAGCAGAGTATTAAGATTTAAATTGTTTTGCTCTGTGGAAGACTGACATTCTAAAATCTAATTATCATCCCGCAGTATGAACTCTTCAGGAAGACATTAACATAAGGAATGTATTATACATGACTGAAGCCAAACCAGACAAATTTTTAGATAAATGATCAGAGTTCAGAAGCATAATGCGGAACCTCTGCCAGCCAGAAACCGTTCACGGACATTCAATATTCTTTTACAAGCTCTATTGTGAAACACACAATAGTTTATTACCTTAGTCATCAGAATGCAGCTGGTCAATAACCGTACAGTCAGCAACTGCCACATTCCTACACCAACATTTATTTAGATGAGATCAGGAGATATACCTCAGTCGTTTGACAGAACAGAGATAATGTCACAGTAAAATTCGGGTCACAACATCAGTAACTCTTGTTCTGGAAAGTATGCATCCAGCTTTACTTCAGTATGTGTTTTTTCCTTAAATGCTTTCTCTGTCTTGATATTTGCATTTACAGGAACAGTAAATTGGCAGACTGGTCTTAATCAGCCTGACAAAACACAAACTTTGGGATGAATGAGATTTTGCTTTAATATTGCTTCTACAGCAAAAATAAATATTTAAATGTAAGAATTAATCACTTTGGGTGAACATTTTCATTGATGGTGATTTGTTTCTATATGACCCACTTAAAACTTCTCATAAAAGTCACATGAACTATGGTAAGGTCAGGATTTCTCCCCATAACTTCTAATTCATAAAGGACATAATTTGGTACTAGACTTGTGAAGTCTCACTTGAGGAAGAATCATCACTCACACTCTTTCTGCAGCACCTGCATTTCACATAGTTGCAGCATTTGCTCCTCTTCTCAAGGTCTCCACATGCCCTTTGGCTTCATCTGTGATCAGTGACCAGCCAAACTGGGGTGGGAGCGAGGGAAGGCTGCAGGGTTGCACTCCAGCCAGCCCTGCAACACACAGCAGTCACAAACAAGAGCAGCCCTGTCAGCTTCCCAAAACTGTTGTCCTCCCTGCTCCCTCTTCCCCTGCTCATGATCAACTGATATGTAACTCCTGGGACTAGGCACATTTCTTCTTTTTTACATCACATGATCCAGTATGAAGAACACCTATCACAAAGACATGGAGATTTCCAACATAAATAATGTCACATCTATGCATGGGGTTTTTTTTAATGTATACTCATATACTTATATATATGTGTGTGTGTGTACACATACATGAATACTGCACAATTACAAACTGATTACAGGAGAAGAACTAAATAAAATGAAATGTGTCCAAGGCATGGGCACTGCAAGACTAAGAATGAGAAAAAAAGCCTAAAGAATGGGAGGTGATATTTACCAGTTACTGATAAAAATGGGGGAGGATAGAGGATGAAAGATAAAGGATTCAATTTGTTTAATTTTATTCATAGCAGAACAAGCTAACAATCCAGAAGATTAACTACTTTTGCTGCATTATTTAAATTAAAATGTAGGAGAAAAGCAGCAAATGCTAAGGAACGTTTGCAGGAAAGGGGTGTGACGGAAGTAATGTGGTTTCTGAAGATGATGATACCAGTTAAGTGTCTAATTAAAATGGAGTGCAATTATCCCTTTACCCATCCCCAACCACCTCCCAAATGCTTCTTCTCTAATAAGTGTGAAAATTGTCCAATTAGAATGACTACAAAATATAATGACCAAAATAACACAAATCCTGTGGAAATGTTCTATGTTAAACATTGAGAGCTCTGAAACTTGTTCACAGATAGGGAATCTATGTAAATGGAGGGGGAAAGATTGTATCTGAAGTTGCATCTGAAATTTAACATACATAAAGTAATGCACACGGTGGGGAGAAAGTCCTAACTTCATATATGAACTAACAATCCAATCATCTCAGGTTAGGAAAGACAGTTTCACACAAATGACCCAACTCAATGATACCAGTCAAAAAAACAAAGTGAAATGTTAGGATAAGAAGGAAGAATTAAAAAAAGAGATAACAAGAGAACTTCACTATGCCACTGTGTAAACCCACAGCTCATCCACCCTTTGAACACTCCACTCTGGTCCTACATCTCAAAAATTGTATATAAAAATGGAAAATATTCTGAGAAAGCAGCAAGAATAATCAAAAGTGTGGAACAGCTTCCATTTAAAAATACCTAAGTAATGATGGCTTTGTAGTCCAGAAAACTGTTTTAGCAATCTGAGGGGGAATATTGAGATTTATAAAATCAAGGGTCCCTTGTTGAAGATCCCTTGTTTGCTGATTTCTTGAATACAGAAACAAGAAATAATCAATTAATCTGCTAGGAGCCATGTTCAAAACAGACAAAAGGAGCTGTTTCTTCACTCCATGCAAAGCCAGGCTGTGCAGCACCTTGTCACGGTGTTGGGAACTCGAGCAATTTGTGTGGGCCTACAAGGGAGGTTGGACAAGGCCATGGAAAATATGTCCATTGCAAATACTAAACACATAGTTACTACAGCCAGCTCAGAAAGGTCTTGAGCTGAAAGTGGTTGGATGTAGAGAAAGTACTTGGTGGACATGTCAGATAGGCTTACTCTTTTAATTTTTTTCTAGACATCCACTTGTGGCCACTGTGAGATACAAAACCAGCAGGCTAGTCAAGACCCTTGATCTGACCCAGTCCAACATTTTTTACATTATTCCTAGTTGTCTGTGCAAAAAGTAACATGACCACCACCATACTTCAAAAAAAGAGCTAAAGGAAATAAGGTATGAAAAAAATCAGATTTCATATGGAGTCCAAGTAATCCACAATAGCCAAAGAAAGCATGAAAAACCCTCAAAGAAGTCTATTCAAATAGAAGAGCTTCCAACACTTCTCATGCAAACAAGAGCACTTAGATGAATCAAACTCCCATTAAAATAAATGAACGTGAATTAACATAGAAAGTAGATTAGGTACCACCTGATTTTTAGACAGAACTGATAAGTATTTGACTTTTTATAAATGACATTTCTAAGTAGAAAATACTATTTTACTTCTTTGTGAATGACATACTATTTGAAACATACTGGCCTCCAGAATCATTTTAGCATAATTAATTATTATACCAGCACGATTAACCCCATAGTTTTATCATAGATATTAATTATTCAATTAAAAATGTAAAAGGACTTAAAAGTCTTATAACCTGACAATAATTGTCCTTATACTAAAAATAAGGAAAAAAAATCATACATAATTTTCAGCATGAAAACTCCTAAGAGTACATATCCCATTTTGTGGCCAGTTCCCAGCAAGTTTCTCTATAGTAAAACACACACACACACACTAAAAAAACCCCCAACATTATACCAAATTACAGAACCTAATTACTTTTGGTATTTCAAAAAAAGCATTTCTGAGTAAGTGAAAAATACCTTTTTGCATATGCTATCTGCTTAAAGTACATATTACATAACATATAAACAAGACAATGTAAATCCCAAGTAGAAATACTAGGATAAAACTTACGTTAGGAAATTATGATAAAAATTCAGGATATGCCTACTGAAAAACTCACACTGAGATGGAGCACAATGCAACTTCAAAATAGGAATGGATTTCTTTTTTTTTTTAATTAATATTATTATTACCTTCCTTAATCAAGAAGACATTTCCAAAACATTTCTTAAGTCAGGTACAATTAGAGATACAGACACCTACACTCACACAAGTAAACTCTGCTGGAGTTAAAGGACTGAAACAGAGCTTGATATTAAATACTATATATTCTATAATTCACACAACTAAAAACAAGAGCTTAAATAAGAACTTTGTGCCAAAAATTTGTTTCTGAATTCTCAAAATTACTGTTTGTTTTTAACTCATGTACTCATTAATACCAACATATTTGCATCCAAACAACTAAACAGCACAGACTGAAAATTAACTTCATAACTCAAAACTAATACTGCGTACTTTTAACCTGCTAATTTCTGAAAGAAATAATTGTTGCTTCAGAAAACAAGTCAATCTGTTTCAGTCATAAAAAATAATCTGGTTTCTCACACAAAAGTATGCACGTATTTTCAGTATATAAAGCAGAACCTGACTCAGTTAAAATTAAAAGTCTACTTACTCCAACAACCTATCTAAAACACTCATCAACAGAAGAAGCCCTACAAGTGCAAGCCAGGTATACAGAACACTTTCCCCAGCCTCTAGGAATTCGCAGCCCAAGGACTTTGGTGCAGAAGCAGATCTTTTGAAACATAAGAGCTCTCAATGGATTTTTCTTCCATTAATTTGTCCCATCTTTTTTTAATTCAAGTAAACTCAGGACCTTAAGGCACAGCTGAACTTAACCCTACAGGAAGCAGTATCACCTTTTGTCAGTTTTTAAGATCCCAATTGCAAGTTTTCTTTAGTTCATATAATACAGTTCTTATATTAGAAGATACAGTGCACAGCAACACTGCTCGCTCTTCACCTTGTATGAGCCACTCATAACTGTGTGCTATCATACTTCCCCCTCAATCATCGCCTTCCAGATTAAAGCATACGGAAGAGTAATTTCTACTACAGTGGTGGTTCCAGACCTTTGATCTAATTTCTTCTACAGTGGTGGTTCCAGACCTTTGATCATCTGTGTGTCTCTTCTTTGCACTTTTTGCAGTTCTGCTCTAACCTTTTTGAGATGGGAAACCCCAAATCCACACATGGATTAATATGGCACAATGTTTTTCTGCTTGCCATTGTAATATTTCCTCTTATGAGCTGTTACATTCGGTTTGCTTTTCTGACCAGGACTAAGGATTAATCAGATATTTTTATTAGACTGTGTTTTTATCTAACCACATGTGGTGGTTTGACCCTGGCTGGATGCCAAGTGCCCACCAAAGCCGCTCTATCACTCCCCTTCTCAACCAGACAGGGGAGAGAAAATATAATGAAAAAGCTCATGGGTCAAGACAAGGACAGGGAGATCACTCAGCAATTACCATCACAGGCAAAACAGACTCGACTTGGGGAAAATCAGTTTGATTTATTACCAATCAAAACTGAGTAGGAGAGGGGAGTGAGAACATGTGTAGGGCAATGAGAAATAAAACCAAATCTTAAAACACCTTCCCCCCACCCCTCTCTTCCTCCAACTTCATTCCCAATTTTCTCTACCTCCTCCCCCCCGAGCGGCAGAGGGGGATGGGGAATGGGAGTTGTGGTTCATCACACGCTGTCTCTGCTGCTCCTTCCTCCTCAGGGGAGGACTCCTCACACTCTATCCCTGTCCCAGCATGGGGTCCCTCCCATGGGAGACAGTCCTCCAGAAACTTCTCCAATGTGGGTGCTTCCCATGGGCTGCAGTTCTTCATGAACTGCTCCAGCGTGGGTCCCTTCCACAGGGTGCAGTCCTTCAGGAGCAGACTGCTCCAGCATGGGTCCCCTGCAGGGTCACAAGTCCTGCCAGCAAACCTGCTCCAGCCTGGGCTCCTCTCTCTCCATGGGCCCACAGGTCCTGCCAGGAGCCTGCTCCAGCATGGGTTTCCCACAGGGTCACAACCTCCTTCGGGCACATCCACCTGCTCCAGCATGGGGTCCTCCCCAGGCTGCAGGTGGATATCTGCTCCACTGCGGACCTCCATGGGCTGCAGGGGCACAGCTGCCTCACCATGGTCTGCACCAGGGGCTGCAGGGGAATCTCTGCTCCGGTGACTGGAGCACCTTCTCCCCCCCTCCTTCTTCACTGACCTTGGTGTCTGCAGAGTTGTCATTCTCATATATTCTCACTCCTTACTCCAGCTGCAGTTTGTGTCTGGTGTTTTGGGTTTGTTTGGGTTTTTTTTTTCCCTTCTTAGATATGTTATTACGGAGGCGCTACCACTATCGCTGGTTGGCTTGGCCTTGGTCAGCAGTGGGTCCGTCTTGGAGCCGGCTGGCATTGGATCTATCTGACATAGGGGAAGCTTCTAGCAGCTTCTCACAGAAGTCATCCCTGTAACCCTCCCTGCTACTGAATCCTTGCCACGCAAACCCAATACACCACGATATGTCATTCCTGAGTGATAATGGCAACACATCTTGCCTCACTGCATATGTAGAGTCAGGACTGTTGCTAGTAGACCCATTGTGCAATACTTCAGAACACATACAGGTTTCATGCTTGCTTTGAAAAGGAGTGCAAATTAAACTGAAAGTGAGTAGTATTAGGTGTCAGAAAAACTTGTGAGGATTTTAATTACATGGATACTCACAAGATCCTGAAGGTTAGGTACAAAACTTCTTTCAAAAAAGGCTCAAATCAAGTGTAATGAAAGAATGTGTGAATGCTAAACAGCTTTATGACTACCAAAAAAATCCCCCACCCAACTCAAAACTGTTGAAGAGGGGGGAAAAAACCTTGATACAGAAAGTCTGCACTGTGAACTTTATAAGATCTTCAACCACCTTGTGTTTGCAGAAAAACAGAGAGGACAGAACATGAGCACCAATTGTGCACCTATCCAAGTCTGAGGGCAGTCCAATGTGATGCTCAGTCCTGCTCTCTCACTCCTGCTGCTGGTGACATCCATCATTAAGAAGCATAAGCTCAATACCCTTCTGTCTTAAGTTCCCAAAACTGATGGAGTGGTCTGATGACTGAAATGAAATTCCTGGTACAATGTTCAGTGACCACAGAAAAAGGTCATAAACTGCTCTCATTCAGACTAAACTGGGGGAACACTAACAGAATGATTCCTGATGGAATGGGCTAGACAGAAGAACACACTATAAAATGAAGTACTGGAGACTTATTTAAAGATATATATCAATATAAAATGACAAAAGAAATACGATTTCCCTCTCAGGGCAAAAATTCATGTTTTTCCATGGTTTTAAGTCTTTTGAACTATGCATGGATTTAAGCCATCCTTACTTAGTGTGAGAAAACAACATGTTTTTATAGGGTGTCTGAGATGTAGAGATCAATGAAAGTACTTAATGCCATAGTTTAAGCTACAATAGAGAACTCATTAATCAGTCCTTAATTTTGCTTTTTTTTTAACATCTAATTCTTCTCCTAAACACTATAAAAGTTTTCTTTCTCAATACATATTTCAAATATTCTACAAATCTTAACTGTTCCAAAGGTGAAAGAGTTAAAAATAAAGAAAGGTGTTAGTTAACATCTAAGTACACTTGTTTTCCATTTAGTTTTAGAGGAAACTCTCACAGTTTTCTAAGGAAAATCTAATAGCATTGACTTTAGCTGTCAGGTGCAAAGCTGAAGTTAGCATGTTCCCTTAAAGGTCAGAGTTGCACTGTTTTTAAGTAAAAATATAATCATTAGGAAAATATTACCACTTTTGCCCTAAATTCTCCACAGCAATATTCAAATTACCCAATCACAAAAGTCTCATATATACCACTTAATTAAAAAGTTGTTCAGAACTCTGTTCAAAAACCACAAAAGTAAGACTCATATTTAAGGTACCTTGCATAATGTTCAAGAGTATTGCCATACAAAACAAGTTGGCAGAAACACTCACTGACTTCATCCATCCATCCAACCTTGACCTACAGTCTGTCTTGGATTTGGTTCGTAAAAGAACAACCTCATGCAGTATAAAATGTAACTGGCTTAGATAAGGGAGAAATGGAAGCGGAGCCAAACCAGCTGAATAAGCACTGCCACTTCAGTCCATCCACCTTGCTTACTTAAAGGTCAAAGCATACAAGGAATTAGGAAGCAGGAAATGGATGAAGAGCTCAGAAACCCAAACTCACCTGGGAGACTACTGACTTGGATCCTAACCTAGAGGGGTTAACACATCTAACAACAGGTAGGACACAGTGAATGGTGGCTACCATGCTAGGAGATAGCCCGTGGGGTAGTTTTTATTTGGTTGTTTTTTAGGAAGATGGGCTGGATTAGGCCAATCAAATCACAGAAGTTGGTTGTATATTTATATCAACCATATTCAACAGGTATGGTTGAAGGTACCTTTGGAGCTCTCTAGTCTAATCCCCTGCTTAAAGCAGTCTTGTCAAAGCAAGCTGACTCAGGACTGCATCCAGCTGAGTTTTAAGAGTCTCCAAGGATGGAGATGCTACAACTTCTCTGAGTTCTTGCTTCAGTGTTTGACCACCCTCCCCACAGCAAAGTTTATTCCTATATCAAACTGGAATTTCCCATCTTGCAACTTGCATTCATCCTCTTGTCCTTCCATTGTGCACTGCCAAGACAAGTCAGGCTTCATCTTCTCTGTACTGCCTGATAAGGTAGCTACGGATAGGAATAAGATCCCTCCAAGCCTTCTTTACAAAGGTTGTATGAAACCTGTTCTCTCAGCCTTTCTGTGTCTGCCATGTGCTCTGGGCCCCCTGATCATCAGGGTGTATATTCACTGGGCTTGCTCCAGTCAAAGGTTCAGGGTAAGCACTATTACAGTTTTACAATATATTTAAAATTCTTCTCTAAACACAGTATTTGAACTAGGTATTCCTAACTAGTTTGGCCTTCCAAAAAAAAAAAAAAAAACAAACCCAAAACCAAAAAAACCCAACTTTTAAAAGTTGTTCAGAATAAGCACTGCACTATTACAGCCTTTGTAATTGGAGGGGATTAAGGGAAACACCAACTACTAGAGCCCAGCAAGGTCCAAAGGACAACAGACAATCCTCTAGATATAGTAGAAACCTTGTGGATTTTGAGCAACAGCCAAGGGCCAGCACACAGTAATAAGCAGATGCTCCACCCTTTGCAGGGGTTGAGACTTTTGGACAACTGTTGTGCTGGATCCCAAGTCAATCCCTGAAGGGATCACGGGAGTTCTGTATTCCATACCATAACACTGGACAAATATTAGGGTTATAGTTAATTATTAGTTGTTTTGAAGGGAGTTTAAACTGTGTCATCACCATGCATCCCTGTAACACTGGGCTGTTTTTCCCAACCAACAGAAAAAAAAGAACAGAGGCCTCAGCTGGGCTGTAAGTCACTTTGAAACAACACTGTGAAACATTCTTGGGACAGTCAGAGCAACAAAGTGATAAAGACTCAAACAAGGCACAACACTGATTGTTACTCTGCAACAACTTTTTCTTTGAAATGCACTGTAAAAACATTTTTCTTTCAACGGACAACTTGGAAGATGTTATACCATAATACACAAAACAACCATCCACTTCTGACTAGTTTAGAAACATTTTATATATAAAAAAAACCCCTCCACAAAAACAGTATGCTTGCTTGCTTATTGAAGACCAGTAAAATAAAACATGAACAGTGAGATCAAAGAGATGGAAAACAGTCACATCATAAAACTTAGAAATGTGTTCTAGTATCAGCAGTAATCACAGTCAGTATTTCTGCAAAGCAGACCTACACACTTCGCTACTTCTTTGTGATTTCCTTTTCCAGTATGTTATAGCTAGCTTTAAAACTAGCTTTTAAACACGAGTCTTTTAGACTCATGTTTATTATCCGTAAAATTTTTTACTTCTGGACAGGATGAAAAAAAACTACTAAGAAACACATAAGAATATTGTTTATACATGAGTTTTCTTACATCCCTTAGCACTGAATATAAAATAAAAAAATAGTTATGTAGCATACACACTAAAATATTAGTGACTAGCAACAGAAAACAATTCCTTTAAGATGCAAATAGCTGAATTTCCTTCCTAGAAAAGAAAATAATGCTGTCACAAATGCTGTGGATTCGATTTTCTCTAAGAAGTGGAGCTTCAGGTGATTTTTTAAATAACTTTATTCCCTCCTCCAACAGGAGCAGTGGTTCAAAATAAATTTCAAGATAAGAAAAAGAGTGATAGAAAGATACGCTTTAGTAATATTTTTTCCTTTTAAAATGCCATTTCATTATGCATAATATCAATTTATAATATTAAAATTATTTAAAGGATGGCTCTGCTTTCCCTCACATGGTTTTCTTTTTCCACCAGCAATCCTACTGGTGCTAGACCTACCCAGACATACAGTCATAAAATAGGCTGCTCACATTTATTTAAAATTTGTACAGTGCTTCTCATAAAAAAATCTGAATACTTTCTAAATCCTAATGAATTTATCATCCCTGCATTCCTGTGATGTACATTTACAGTTTAGACACTACCTTAGCATAAATAATTTCATTAAAGAATTATGCTTGAATAAGGTCCAGTTAGGACCTTAAACAGGCCTAGTTTCAGAATGATGAGCACCAATTTCTAATAGTTTTGTAAGAGCAAACGTGTTCATCAGACACACGAAGAATAGAAGTACACTAAGCGCATCTGAAAAAGGTGGCCTATACAATTTGAACAGGGTCAAGCAGAAATATAGATAATCAGCAGGAATAAGCAGCAGTGCTCTCAATTCTCTCGGTACTCTACCAACAAGCCCACTCTTCATCCCATGAATCATGTACTTCAGGTAAATGAATAAACCTGAAACCCTGCTCAAATTCTGTCATTTGTAACAAATACACATTTAACTACTACCATTATGACCTCTCAATATTAGAAAGTTGAATTAAAACCAGTCAAAACTATTTGATTCAAGCAACTCTACAAGAACAGCTGAAAATCAGCTACTAATACCACTCAGAAAACCAACACAAAACCCCCACAACAATAATTTTCTCAAGGTTAAGGAGGGAAAGTAAATCATTCCAGCTCTGTTTAAAGCTAGCAGCTGTTAAGGGAACTTTCTAAAAGGTTTTCAAACTTGTACATGCAAAAGTTTTAATTATATAGCATTTCCTTCATTATCCCAAGCTCATGATATTCATAAAAAGAACACAAAAGAAATGGCACACTGCACCTCAGAGGTACATGGCATCCCTCCAAATGAGCAGCTTGTAGTTGCCACATGGTCCCTAAGTCCCCAGAATATGCTCCAATCACTTCCGACACTCCGGTTCCAGTCCTTTTCACAAGATTTCTTCAAACTACATTGGTCTTTTGCAAGTATGGGAAGACATCCATACATTAATTGTGAAGACATCCTCTGCTCTGAACTTGCCAGGGGACCCAAGGCAGGATGGCTGCAGCAGCTAACTGTCCAAGTATTTATTAAGCTTCATAGAAGGCTTTCCACTTTATAAGCCCTCTGCTGCTGCACCCACATTAGTTAGCTAAGCTACTAGCTTAAAGTTAGGTGGAGACATCTTCGTGAATTACTGCTACACACTGACTGCAGCACAGACAAGTCTTAAGCTTTGTGGTTATAGCAAACATGTTGAAAGTCTAGCATAAGCGACAAAGTAATTGAAAAAGTCAAATCTTTCTCCTTTTAATGTTTGTAGCAAAATGCCTATGCAAAGGAAACTTCTGTTGACCTTTTTACTGGGGGACGAGAGGCTAGCAGCCCCATGGAAAGAGAACTGGGGGCTTGGGTTGATGGCAAGTTGAATATGAGTCAGTGTGTCCTGGAGTGCACCAAGAACAGCATAGCTAGCCAGTTGAGGGAGGTGATTGTCCCACTCTACACTGGTGCAGCCCCACCTTGAGTACTGTGTGCAGTTTTGGGTCCCTCAATATAAGGACATCAAACTATCAGAGTGTGTCCAGAGGAGGGTGACAAAAATTGTGAAAGGTCTCAAGGGCAAGAGGAGCAGCTACGGTCACTTGGTTTGTTCAGCTTGGAGAAGGCTGAGGGGTGAGCTCCTTGCAGTCTACAACTTCCTCAAGGGGGGCAGCGCAAGAGGAGGTGCTGATCTCTCTCTAGTGACCAGCAATAGGACACAGGAAATGGTATGAAGCTGCATCAGGCAAGTTCAGGTTGAACATTAGGAAAAGGTTCTTCACTGAGAGGGTGGTCAGTAACTGGAACAGGCTCCCCAGGGAAGTGGTCATGGCACCAAGCCTGTCAGAGTTCAAGGAGTGTCTGGACGATGCTCTTAGTCATAAGATTTAGTTTCAGGTAGTTCTGTGAGGAACAGGCAGTTGGACTTGATGATCCTTATGCGACCCTTCCAACTTGGGATATTCTATGATTGCTTTATCTGTATGGAAAACCACTGCACATCACCTAACAATATCTGGGGAAACAAATTATATACCATGGGTTCTCATTATTAACCGCAGAGATGCCTTTTATACCATGCATCTTGGCTTCCAATAGTTTCATTATCATCAAGATGATAGTTACACATCAATAAAACAAAACTGTTAAGAGTTCATTCTGTGTACAGTGTTAATACTTGCAGAGAACAACTGACCACAGCAGATGAACAGCCTGATACTAATCAAACATTTACAGATGCACAGATATATAAACACCTCCCCAGAAACTCCTGACTGAAAGACTACTGACAAAAAATAAAAATCAAATCTGTTCCTGAAAAAACTTTCTTTTAGTAAGATTCTGCTTCCTGATAAAAAATTCCCAAGAGAGTTACACTTACACATGTTTATTTCCAAGAGTACACATTCTGATATGCAGGCTTATCCCTTCCAAGTATACACTATTTTCAACTCAGCAATTTAAGAGAGATAAGTAGTTTCAGGCATCTCATCCTTAAACTAAAGTGTTTAAGCAAGTTAACAGAGTAATGAAAAAAGCATTTCTACCAGCTGAGCCATATTTTATGCCTTGAAAACTGGAAATTAATATACTGTACCCTACTGCCTTTTACAATACCTTCTTCAGTCTTTAGAAACACTCCTATTCATTTGATTTAGCATTGAAAAGAGAATAAATATAATACTTTACTGTATGTTGACAAAAGACTTCAAGACATTGGTAAGAAATGTGTCAGTTCAGAAAATATTTAGACAATACTCATTGTTAAAGTGTTGTTTTACTTACAGTAATTTTTACATTTGCATCACATTTGTTTTCTTTAAACTGTATCTCATAATTTTTTATCAAACACACAAATTCCAAGATAGTCTAACACTTTTTCACTAGTTTCTCCTTAATCCACATTTGGATATTAAATCTCTTTCAAAACAGGCAATTATTTTGCTTTATACACCACCAATTAAAATACGATTTTGGCATTTTCACTTTCAGAAATCCTCATAGATTACATTCCTAATCTGTCACAGCAGTTTTACATATGCTACCACAGCATACAATTTGGCTATGAAATCAAGTAGATTTTAGGAAATATGCATACTTCACAAATAGGGAAAAAAAAAAAAAAGATATTAATTACGGATAAATTTAAGGTTCTTAACTGTAACTAGTGCCCGTCCTGTAGAAGCCACAAAAATCACTCTTCGAATCTCATTTCAGATACCTTATAAATGCAGTAAATTCCCTAAAAGCAGTAACAGGCAGATGAAATACACCAAAACGAGTCGTATTTAACTTTTTTCTAACAGTATTGAATATACAGCCAGGAACAGGAATACCACACACAAAGCTATTCAAATAAATACTATTTCCTGTTCTTTAAAACATGTGTTGCCTAACCATTCACAGATATCTTTGTGTTGATTTTTTAAATAGAGAGCTGAGGCTAAATTAAGGATTGAGTAAGCCAGAAGACTGGAGTGAACTGTTGATAGCTATCAGTTACTACCAGTATCAATCTTCTCATGCAAGCACAAAGCTTGAACAGGGACTTTAGCTCAAAGCTCATTTACAGCACAGAGAACCGACTGCCCATTTGCACTAAGTGCTAGTGCTTATATCATTTGCCATATTCGCTATCCTAATTTTCTCCAGCAGATGAGTTCGGCAGCATAAACTATATATATTTCCTACAGAACATAAAGAACAAGAGTTTCCTACTCTACTGTTTCAAGTATCTATCCTGGATGGTCTACAAGTACTTGCAAGAGTTAGAAACATGCTCCCCATTCCTCTAGACAACCAACAAAGTGTGCACCACGCTGGACTAAAAGGTGCTTAGCTTAGCAGACAGAAGTAAGCTAATGCTTCAACTGTTGCAATAACCTCTGACACGTGTTCCTCTATACCTATCATCCATGTGGCCACGATACAGAAAAACACCTCTACCTCTTCCCTCAAATGATATTTGACCGCAGTGTCTCAGTAGAAAACAGAAACCAAGTAAAATAGGAATGGTGAAACTCCCGCTTTTCCTCTCCAATGTTTTTTCCTTTTTAATAATATTTTCACAGCAACGACTTGTCAGAAAACAAGTATTATTTTTAAACAGTTCTAAGTGGGTGGCTTCATTGCTTTAACTAGATCATAAGGAGTGGAATCTCTGACTGTAAGCATTTCCTGTAGCTTGATTTTTTTACTTCAATTAAAATTCAAAATGAAATATAAAAATCCAACCACTGATTCCACTTGGCTGCTATGCAACTTCTTTCTCACAACTTTTTTTTTTTTTTTATTGAAGGGCTTTAGTTAAAATTATTCTTAGTTTTTAAAAAAAACCCAAAGCAATCTAGTTATACATGGCTACATATCCCCTATTTAGACAAAATTTCCACAAAATTATTAGCTTTCTTGAAAAGAAGGTGTTACCCAAATAAAACTGGAGTGGTTTGTTTTTTTCTTGAAGTATGAATGTTTAACTAATTTTGATGTAACTGTTACAGTTCTTCTTATAATCACACCTAGCTCACACTCTCGTCCTTAGTGCTCAATGGAATAATGAACTTGATTCAACTGCAATTACTGCAGTCTATCAAAAACATGAACAGTATATATAATCCTTTAGTTTAAGAAGTCCAATTCTGTAATTAAACTTATTAACATGGACTTATATAGCAGTCCCAAAATACATAGGGACAGTATAAAACCCCAAACCTAGACACAACTAGGAAAAAAATCCCAAATATATATGAATATGACTACAAAAAGAAGTATATTTTGTATTTTCATAGTAACAGCTTCCCACTGTATTTTAAAAAAAATTAAAATTTGTAATTTTAAAATGAATTTTAATTATTTCAAAAAGCGTGAAGAAAAGATGTGGACTTGCTTGTGTTAAGGATAGATCAACAGTATAAATAAAATAATCATTATATTTTTACATTTAAATTAGATTGTCTAGTTTAGACTAAGACACTATCTACCTTTGGTTGATGGTATTTAATAAGATATTTTTAAATACAGTAACTTTCAACCTTACTATAAAGTCATTTTTATTAAAAGGATATGCTTTTAAATCCATGTTGACACATTTTTCATGCGATCGCTGACCATTAAAATACAGAATGTTGCAAAAAAACATTTGACAGTAAAAAACAAAGTCTGTGAGATGCTGGTGTGATTAAAAATTACACTAGAGATTTTAATAGGATAAGTACACAATTGACTACTAAGCTTTAAAAAGAGGATAGCACTGAGCTCCTTATCACAAGCTTCATTAACTTTAGTTTTAAAATTTATCAGCAGAAAAATAGAATTTCAACAACTACACAGAATTTCTTTTCTATGCAATAGCTTAGATTTAGATAACCCTAAAGGAAGGCCGGGCAATATTTATGATGTGTGGAGAGTCCCTGTCCTACCCCCTCTAAAAAGTAACATAGCACAGAAAATAACATATATGCCAACCTCATTGCTAGCTGCTCAGCAAAATCTTGGTAGCAACCTAAATCAGAAGTAGCCATAATTTATAAATATGGGAGTAAACCACTTCAATTTCCTTTATCAACCTCACTCCAGCATTATAATATAATATTCCAAAATGAATATTTTGTATATAATATACTGATATTTCAGATAGATCACAGGTTTGACATAGTAAAATATATTAGAAACAGAATACTAAGGATGTAGCAGAAAAAGGCAGCAAGGAAGCAAAACCTGAAACATATCCCACAGTAACTTTTCCTGTTACAATCCCTTCTACTTCATCAACAGCAGCATTTCATATTTATACCTTACACCAACACAACTTTTGGCATCATTTATGTCATCATGGAATTTGGCTCATTATTTTTAATCTCATTACCAAGGGGAGTTTGCACCTTTTAAATTTTGCACATTATGATGCCAGCTTTCCTTCTGTTTTTCAGTCACTTGCTGTCCTGAATATACTCGCCTATTGTCAATAGTCTCCCTTTTTCCACAGATACACGTCACTACATCTTCACTGATCTCATTGGACATTATAGCAAGATAAATGCCTACTCATAATGCAGTCATGCGTTCGTATTGCTTTGCAGAACTACTCATAATCTATGTAACTGCTAGCACCAGGATCTGACATCAGGGTACTGATAAAACTAATTTGCATTCAGGTGTAACATGAAATTCCCTTCTGAAGTTTTGCAATGAAGAACTGTATCCAGGTCTTTCACATGTTCACAAAGTACACTATTAATCTGCATTTCCTAAATGTAACTAAGTGTTGAGTGATAAATGAGTATTGAGGGTTTCCAGGGGAATGGCAACTGTATTTATATCCTCTTACTAATAGAGCAGTAACTAAAACCTAGCTCAGGTGAATAAAACTAATAGCTATTCTCTTAGAACAACTTTTTAGGTAGACAGTACCAGCCTTTTTCACTGATCCAGTTCCTTTTGTTTGGCAACAATAACATTTACAGAATCGCAGTCATAAATGACATGAAAGGATATATTTGGTATGATTCAGCTGAGTTCAGAGATCTAACTGGTCCAGATACATGACAGAGGGTAAGAAATTGTCAAATCTCAGTGTTATTGCTTAGACCACAACATAGGATAGCATGCAGTATATGAGGTAGTGCAACTCTACATCAATGAACAGTGAGAAGCAGCCACATTAAAACCTATTTCTTGTGAATTGCCCAGTATCTGCAAGCCATCATATCCTCACTGCTGTGATAGCTAGATTAAAGCTAGTACATTCAATCCCACTTTGATTGTAGCACAGTCTAGAAATGAAGACTGCTCCTGGAGATACTTTCCAATTCTGAGCCCACATTATTTCGCTTCAGAGCCTAAGAGAGTCAATATTCTGTCAGTGGCATCACTGGAAATAACATGAGCTACATTTAATGATACATAGAAAATAAATACATTGGACATTTGGTCTCAGCATAGAAAATTATGAAGTACTAGTGATATTCCTTGAACTTGATAGTGATAGTTCTACATTAACTTACTGACAGTACAAAAAAGTGTATTGACTGAAGCATAATTGAAATTTAATAGTTCAGGGTCTGGTAAAATTCTATGTACAACAACACAGGGCTCAACGTTACTGATCTGTGCTGTTTTTTGAAACCAATAAAAAGCACAAACCTAGCCAAAGAGTAGTTTATGGACAGTAATGGGAAGTAAATGATATGCAGTTCCCTTCAGTCGTACAACCATGAAAATTATTTCAGAAACCTGTAATGAAGGAGTTTGTTAATTTGTTCTGTTTGTGAGGAAAAACAGCCTAATGATTAATCCTTCCAGTCTGATGAGTCCTGGCTCCCAAGCCTTCCCAACTGCCTAACATTCCTTTGCTGAATTCACTCTTCTGGAGGGAAAAGAGGGAAACAGTAAGGAGGGTAGCAACCTGTTTAGGATCTCACATTCCTTGAAGCCAAACAAGACCACAGCTGACAGCCAGTGCACTGTTAAAGCTTGACTGCTATATTTGGCAACTGACGCCACTACAGGTGTCCTCCCTGAACAAAGCACGTTGAAAGGCGCTTTCTTTTTTTTTTTCCCCTCCCTGAAAGCTATAAGCTTTTTCCCTCACAACTCTAACAGTAAGCTCCAAGACAGCTATAGAGGTTTAAGAGAGCTATGAAACCCTCACAGACCACCAGTCATGAAGACTAATTTGAGCTTAGCTGCTTTTTACTCTCTAGAAAGAGAGGTCAAACTATGTGCAGGGACATCAAGAGGGAGTATTTATGACTGACTCCAACTTATCAAACTTACATAGCATGACATACAAAAACATTTTAAATACCATGAATATAGATAAGTTATAAGAATTTTTTCAAGATCTGGGAATATTTCTTGAGATCATAACGATGCTCAAATACTCATAGCTATACACTAACACACATATATATGTGTGTATATATACATGTGTGTATATATACATTGGTAGTTAAACTTCAAGATTACAACACCTGGAGACGTTTCAAACATTAATTTAATATTTGAGGATATTAACATGAAACATAAAACATTTCATATTTTACTGTGTTCCTCTTGTTACTACCTAAAAGCAGTACTTATACTAGGTCAAAACTATTTATGAATCACTGTAAACTGTTGTTTTTATTGTTAATACTTATCACAAAAAGAGATTTGTACATATATGTACATAAAATAGCATAAAGACTGTGTTCTGTATGCTACTGGGAAAAAAATCTATCATCACTGAAGAGGTTACTTTAATAAAAAAGGGCTTATCTGGGTATGCAGTATTAGAGAGATTTAAAATGATAGGCAGTGAAATAAATCAATGCAAAGGAGGAGAGATTAAAATACTTAAATCTAAGAACGGAAAAATCGGAGTTGATTCAGAATCACATTTATGAACAACTGCCCTGAGTAAGATTGAATTTCAAGAATGATACAAAAGCAAGTATGCAATCTGCTTGCACTGCATAAATTATGCACATTTATTTATAATGTGTATTTAGTATTCATCAGAAGCATGCTTACATGACAAGACACTTACCTGATACAACTTCATGAACAAAAAGATTGAAAAAACCCCATGAGGTTGTGGAATTTAGCCATGAGAAGGCTAGTGGATAGCACAGTACCCAGCTTCCAAACTAGCCTATAGATTTTTCTTCTTCATTAACATATTTGTTTCACAACACCTCAGAGATGCAAAACTATCAACATGTTTTCATGGTCTTCATAAGTAGAAGATGCTACTTAGGGATGGAAATTCAGCATGTGGCTATCCAAAAATCATATCTTTGATACTTCATATTGAAAGAAACTCTAAAAGCAAATAGTGGGAATTGGCATTATCGCAGTCAAACTTGGGTTTGACACAAATTTGGGTTAAAATGCAGATTCCTCAGCATTTGTTGCTTGGGTTGGGCAAATATAGAGTATTAATTAAGAATTAAGCTCATTAATTCTATTTTTCCGATTTTTATTTAGTTCAAAACCAAAAGTATTTATCCTGAAGTTTTTATACAGTAGATAGTTGGTGAGAACCACAGACTTGTCTGCTTACACTAGATTCTTTTGTATTGATAAACTGTTCAATTTAATGTTATCAACATTTTATTATTTTATCAACATGCCTTATTAAACTTACTAGTTTGACATGATTTGAGAGATATAATACCTATCTATTAGTATACATATATATAAAAAAAATTATTCTTACCAAGATGACTTGGAAAAGAACTGGAAAAAGATGGATTTCTTCCACAAGGCTGTAAAAACATATTTTAAGATTTATTTAAAAAGAGAGGAAGTGAATTCTTATTTAACACACTAAACTCAGAAAAGGAGCAGAGTAGTAGAATAGTTGTTGCCAAAATCCATGACCCAGAACCTCAGCATTTGACTAGCTCTCAACAAAAATAAGCTCTGCTTCAGCTACTAAATAGAAATAGCAATGTTATACTGCTTTGGAAATTACTTCTAGGTCTGTTCACTGATGCGATTCAAGTGAGTGGAACAGTAATTAAATTAATATTTTTAAATGGCAGAAATTAATCAAAATTCAGAAATATAATACTATACATACTATGAAACAGTCAGTGTGTGCCATTAAATAATTTGAATAGACTCAGCACACACAATGGAATTATAGATATGCTGTGTTTTTTAAAGCATGCTACATTAGCTAACTTCTTGAATTTAACATATTAATATGACACATTGGTCAGCCACTTCTCTTGACAATACTGAGGAGTGGTTACCCAAAAAAAATTTAGCTACATTGTCTTGAATTTCAAAATCGGATACAAACCAGCATATAAATATTTATGAGAATATTCTCAAAAACCAGTAATACTTTACATTAATGCAGCCTCTTCTATTCTTAGAACCCAAACCTTTTTTTTATTAGTAAAGCATGTCTTTCTCTCACAAACACTATGATGACATATGAATTATATGATTACATACTCTTTCCCATATTATACTGTCTAATTTGAAGAATGATTCTCCCTTTTCCTTACACACTGTACTAGATGCCTGTTCAAACACCACTGAGAACACCAAATTGTGTGTTTCAAAGATTTTGTCTTGTGTCTTTATAACATTACGGAAGTGCTTCATAAACATTAGGTAGGTTTTAGCCTTGTGATACAGCTATAAGACAAGATTGTATTATGAAGTCCATGTAATAAATGCTGAACTCAAGCACAGAGAGCACATCTGAAATTATTGAGGATGTCCACTATGACTGTATGCTCAACATGAGACATGCTTTTGCACATTTGTTCAGGGAACTCAGCATAGAACATCCTACAAAATTATCTTGTAAGTAGTACGTCAGTTAGAAACACAAAATTATATTATATAGTTCTCTGTGAATAAACAGGAGTTTATTTGATTAAAATAAGCATTCAGTTTCATGTTTGAAGCTTTACTGTGTAGTACCCTATACTGGCTTCTGGTGCAACAATAAATCAGATTAATTCGGTTTGGTAAACTATTTGTTAAAAAGAACCTATACATTACTAAGATTATATATTTCCACTTAAGAGTTTTTATTTATGTCCAGTGAGAAAGATGAGAAGGTATTATTTTTATGGATAGCGTAAGCTAAAGCACTAGACTGTGAACTGAGGCAACTAAAAGGATTGCACATTCTCTTCTATAAACTTAATGAGAAAATTGAAAGGGGACTAGAACAAACATCCAAGGGTCATAAAATGCTTCATTTAGATTAATGTCACCTATCAAAGCCCTGGTCGTTCGTATTTGCCAAAATCATGTTACGCAAAGGAAATATAATACAGTAATAAGGAATGAAAGGCATGCTAACGGAACAACCATGTTTATGAAGAACTGAGAATTACTTGGAAGTCATATATGTGCATTAAGTATAAATAATGGTTTCATATTCCATATTGTTTTCTTATTTCTCTGATCCTTGCGTTCACCTAAATGTAATAATGATGATCATACAGAATATACATGAAGTCGGGGTGGGAGCAGGGGCTTAGCATAAGGAGATTTGTTACATTGTACAGCACTGGCACGTGGACAAAGCGACAAGTAAAATACATCCACTAAATTGGTCAAAGCATAACAAAGCAATATAATTGTATGCACCTATATGAACATGTTTAACGTAGCTAAGTAACAGCCTTGTTCAACCAAATGTGTTCAATTTTTCTTGCACGCAAAAACGTGTAAAAGTACAAGTTACACCCAACAGAAAATGTAATACATTCTGAGAGAGAAAGAAGAGTTTATGTACAGAAACAAACTCATTATTTTGGAGTTAAGAAGCCTGAATTTACGGACAATATCTGTTCTTGTTAAGTTGATGGAAAAAATATTCATATGCAAGGGAAATCCCAACAAGTTGCCTACATAGGTCAGGAGAACCTGAAAGCTATTCTCCCCTGTGCCTTCTAAGAACACTTAAATAGACAGTTATGCACCTTAGACATGGCCAGGTCATAAGAGAGTCCCAGGATTGCAGATAGGAAAAATTGTTATATCTGAAGTTCATTTTCCAGGGCCAAATCCACTAGTTACATTAAAAGTTTAGACCATGCCTGTAAAACAGAATTTTGCTGACGTGGGTATAACAATCCTGGATGTAAAAAAGCTAATTTAAACACCACAGACTCCCCAAAAGAACAGCTAATGTAAAAGCAATCATGTTGACAAAACGAAGTTTTGCCAGCACAAACCTTCTTATGCTTTGGGCACACTGGAATTACTTACCCCAGCAAAAGCTGCTTACTTTGCTACATAAGCAGCATTGAAACTGAGAACACATTGGCAGTAAAATGCAGCTGAATACTAAGAATAGCTAAGCAATCCTAGTTTAGGCAAAACCTAGAAAAACTCTTTTGAGGTAAAGAGTAAATTATGAAACAATTGGTTTCAAAAAACTGCAAGCGGTCCCAATTGTTACAAAGTTATAATGTCAGCTATACTTTCTGCTGAGATAAGCTAAGACGAAACCATAGCCAATATGGCTATTCTTAAAGGTCATCTGCAAACCTTCATGATTGAAGCAAGAAATAGCTGCAGCCTTTAAAGAAAATTATACATGTAACTTAGCTCAAGCTTAAATTCATGTCAACCAGCATGTTAAGACAAAGCTTAAATCTGATTAATCCCAATTTTGTGTATATGTGTGCGAGAGAGAGTGTGACTATCACATTGTTCATTGCTATCTTGCACAGTTTTACAAAGGAAAAGTCTTAAAGCAGGTGAAAGAGGAGTTTAGCTATGGAATTTATTTCATAGATTGGCCATATTCTAAATAAAAAGTAGTTTGGTTCTTTGTAGACTTTTTAAAAATTTATGTTAAATCAGGTCCTATCCTGTTTGGAAAACATACAGTATCATAATCGTACATATAAGCAAATTATAATTCTAAATATCAAGTACTCACATTTTCTTCTCATTTAAATCTACACCCAAATAAACAACACTGGCTCAAAGGAACTGGTCATCTGATTTTATAAGAATTGCCATCAGTATAGTCTGAATTTTTAACTCTCTAATAATTTTCAGAATGACATTATGCCTCCAATTTTGCTTTCAAAAAATATGCAAGATCTGTTTTTCTAAGACGTCCTAAATTGCCTTCTTGCAAGATACAAACCTACTGCAAGACACTGAACACAGAAAAAAGGCTTTTTGTTACACGTGTGATCCCTTAACTATCCCAGGCACCTACTTTGAAATAAGAACCTTACAACAGCACTTCTGGTTTAGAGTTTAAGCTTTCTGTCCCAGCACTTGCATGCAAAAGGAAATACCGACACCAGGATGTTAATCTACACTGCCTTGCATTTGCTTCTCACAGAAATAATTCTGGTACACACTAATGAAGGCAGTCTTGAGGAGAGAGCATAAGACTTAACTCCCTTCTTATCAGACATCAAGAACATCTGTGCTGGTTCCCCATACAGAATTTTTTGCCTGATGAAAACACGATTGGATATTTCACTTGTATGTGTTCAAGATGGGTACTACACCAAGTTAGGAAAAAAATTAAAAAAAAAAAAAAAAAGAGTGAAATCAATAAAACTCCTGATCTTGTATCACTTGCAAAGCAATTTAATAATGTTACTATCTTATTCCTCTAATTAGAAGTCTAACAAATTAATATTCTTACTTAGCTTTTAACTAAACTTTTGTAGTAAATTCTCTGCTCAAATACAAAACCATAAATTCTACATGTCCAGATTGCCGTTTTCCACCTTTATAGGTAGGATTTGCCTGTAGGTAGGCTATACCTACAGTGACAACTGGTCCCTAAACAAAGGAAACGGGGCAAAATTCTTCTGTAAAAATACAGAGCAATGAACTTTCCAAAACACTGAGATTTGTGCTTTTAAGTTACTTCATTTTCAAAAATCAGTATGTTATTGTCGTAAGTTTTTGTTATAAAAAAAGTCATAGATTGCTACACTCAAGTAAACCCTACTAATTAGTCTTTCACTTCTCATTATACGAAATAAGAACCTTTTCTAGAAGGACAGCAATGCAACAAATAAGATATACCTCACAATAAAAAACAGGAGTTAATATACAAACAGAATTTGATTTTGACCCCTGACAAATGACTTAAGAATTCATGCTCTTTACACTGTGATGCACTGCAGTCCGCTGTTGTTTGTATTGTCTGTATGTCTGTATTTTTGGCCTGGATCATTCACAGAAAAATCCAAACCAAGTGTGCGCATATTTTTTATTATTAAACTGAAAAGCTGCAGTAGAGGCTGGAGAATAAACACAAAATGGCCAACACACCCATGACCTCACGCCACTTTAGCAGCATAGAGAGACAGAAAGTTAGTGGAGATGGTCAACTGCAAACTCCTCGATCTCACTCTCAAACAGCAAGTAAACTCAGGGATATGAGTTTCTAAGTTGGAATAGCCTCTCAGGGCCATTGGTACCTTGAATAAATTAGAGAAGAGTTCACATAAATTTACTCTTTTTGGGTGAATCCCAAATAATAAAGACCCGCCACTGAACCGGAAAGTTTCAAAGTCATCTTACTGCCACACTTTCATACCATGCCCTTCAGTAGCTGTTCAAAGGCAAAGACAATGATCTTACCATCGATTTTAAGAAATATTATACCAAGGCACAATTTACAATGGTATCTACCATAAAATACATCAGTGAGAAGATCTATCAACCTTATCTTTAGGGGTCCAATTATTTTAAAGTCAATTTTCTTGAAGAGAGTTATTCTTCAATTCCAGTTCCTAAGCCTTCTCAGCTACTGTAGTTTACATTCAAACGACCCAGGGGGACATGGAGGAAGAGAAGACTTTTGGCCTTTCTGCAGGCAGAAATTTATGTTGGATATAGAATAATTGGATTTTTATTTAATGCTTTACTTTTTATAGCAGACAGAAAAGGAAGATAAACACAACAATGAAGATCTGTATGTAAAAGAGATATGCATCACTATTATTTGATGATATTTTAAAGATATTTCACAAGTGTATAATTAATATTGAACATGGGAAGCATAACAAGGAGAGGCTGAATGCTATTCATAAACACAAAGGAACAAGATTTGAGAATTAAAATAAATGTACAACTCCACTCTAAGAAAAATATCTGAAGTAGGATATTTCTTCTTTTAAATATCTTGACTATTTGCTACAACTGTCAAAGTATGTGAAATTCAAGGAAAATATCTTTCAATAAGTATAATATGAAGATCTGTATAAAAAGTACTGATCCATAGCAGTTTTGTTTTTATCATGTATCAGCAGATGAATTGGTAATAACTTCCAGTAATTATGTGATGAAATGAAAGGGGCTTACTTTCAGTCCCAGTGAAAGCTCAAAAACTGTTGCACACATTTATTGGAAGGGTGTCAATGCAATCCCAGTCATTTTGTCAGCAGTCTCAGCAAGCTTACTGAAGGAGAACAGTTTGTATTTGCAACTCCTGTTCAGTTTCCAGCTTCAAAATTCATATGTTGTAGGAATATTTGTCTTTTGATATGCCTAAACCACAACATATTGTGTTTCACCAATTTCCCATTATTTCCTACAATTTTACCCTTGCCTACTCACAAGTAGTATAGAATACCTAGCCAACAATCCTAAAATAAAATGTCCCCCGCTTTTTTTTTATATATAAAATCATAATACAAAATGATTGCCAGTCAGTGAAGCGGAAACTGCAAGATGGCAGGACAATTATATTAAATTTTTAAAAAATTTTAGAAGTGTATGTGTTATCGGCCCTAAATATTACAGGCCTACAATATGGTATAAGACAAGAAAATACTATGATCAAAAGTTTGAGGGGCACTAAGGGCTATAGTCATAAATAAGAATGTTTGAAGCTCTCACAGTTGCAGCCTCTGCAACTGTGCTCTGCACATTCAGTGGCAACATAAAACTTCTGCCTTACTGGAATTATAACAATTTCCTGCTTTTTAGGGTATATAATCTTTGTTTTACTTTTAAAAAGAAATTACATGAAATTCGGCTCCTTAAAACATCCGATTTAAAAAAATTTGTTTCCCTGAAGTACTAAGTCCTGAGGGATATTTTGCTTGAAAAATTTATATTGATGTTTCCATTATGTTATCTTCATGATCTCTTGACACCTGAGTCAATGCTTCCTCCTAGCTTTGAAAAATAATTGATGTAGTCTAAAACATTAAAAAAACATATTCCAGCCCTTTTCAATAGTCTTCTATTTTCTTCCTTGCTGAGATTATAAAATATCCTCATTCACTCTGATATCAAGGATTTGAGACTTAAGCCCATAGCGTTCCAATTCATATTGTTGACAACACTCTAGAAAGGAAAAATTACTTCTCTGAATGAACTGTCTGCGAAGTGCTAGGATCTATAATGTAAAGTAATATGCCAGGCTACTCCTGGTTGACCAGTACCATTGGAATAATTAAAAAAAAAAAAAAAAAAAAAAAAGCAACGTTCCTCCTGAGATTAGATATTTACTTTTTTTTTTAATATATACAGAGCCTAGCTTTCTGTATATAATAAATTTAGTTAGTTCCATGGTGGGCCACAAAAAAAGTTCGATATTGCCAGTGATAGTACATACACACCACAGTTTATTTCAGTTTGTTCAGTGACGTGTTTCAATATGGATACATGCTTGATAATTTTTCTGTTCCACTTATCTCTAAGAAACCAAAACAGGAAAACTATGCCTTGATTTACATATTATACAAACTTGCAGAAAGCAATAGAATCTGATAAACTGACATGAACTGTGGTTTTGATTAATTCAGTTTCCCGTGATCATTTTACAAATTTTTTTTTTCCTCTCACCATGCATAACAATCAAAACTGTATTCTGAGCTCTACATGACTGTTACTAGAAATTAGAATTTACTAGAGAACAAAAGCTCCATTTAGGGACAATTTTCAAAATTTAAGGTGAATCTATACCACAATTTTCAAATACACTCAAAATTATTCTATTCAAACTGTCTTAACACATTTTAACATTAGTTTTATTTCACTCTGAAAGAAAACATTTTCAGGAAATCTGGACTGTACTAATGTGTCCAGTCTTAGACTAAATAACTGGATGATTGTCCTTTCTGCTAAAGACTGACTTAGGAGACTAATTTCCAAGTCCCTGATCAACTTGATTCAAAATGATCTAGTAAATACCCCAGTTATAATGCTCAATGGAACCAAAGCATGCCATTCATCCATTCCAAATTTTGGTATTTCACTGAAGTATATCTATGTTTTAGTTTAGACAAAACAACATATCTCAATGAAATTTTGTTAAGTGTTCATGTTATCAGAAGGGAGAGCAATGACAACTTAATAGTGATATAATAAGCAGTAAGATTTCTGTGGAAAGGAAATGCAAACCTTACTTTCAAAATAAATATCTGAATCAGGCTCTTGGGATGTCTCTAAAAATAAACATATTTCTTCATAAACTTTCAATATCAGATGAATTAAAACACAATGAATTTCCAGTATGGTCAAGTGGCCATGATAATTTCTGATAAACCTCCTCAACTCCTGAAGTATCAGAAATGGTACAATTGAAAACTTTTTAATTACAATCACAATATCTTACTCTGAAAACTGATTTTAAGAAGTGTTATGCCTCAAGAAATTTTTCAGCTTCAGGATGAAGTTCACTAATCATCACAAATGGAACTGGTGAAAGTCTAGTAAATCTTACTTTCTTTAAGGATCCTAAACCATTTTCTTTTAGCAGAGCTTTTTTGTTGTTGCTGTTAAAGCTTGAAGACTAATATTTTCTGAAGTTTTTGCCAGGTTGTGATTGCATATCTTAGACTGTTACTGTATCCAACTGGAAAATAAGAAAAACAATTCCATTCTTCCACAAGTTTTAAAGTCTTGTTTGAAGGCAAGGAAGCACAACAATCTTAGTCCTTTCTCCAGTTCTGCTACTTTTAAACATTATATTAAATAAAATTGCATTAAAGTTTTTATAAGTTAATTTTCAGATTTTTATTTAACATAAAATACATCTTGATGTTTCACAAAATTATAATATTGTCTAGAATAAATCAATAGCAGGTTAGACAAGTTATTTCAACCATATCTCAGATACTTTTCCAAAGCCTTTTTTTTTTTTTGAGATTTTTTTGAAGCATTTATGTATTTATATCTTTAAAGTCAAGCCTGACTGAGATTTCAGCCCTAAGTAGATAAAATTCCTTAAATGTAAAATCATTATTTGCTAAATAATTTTAACTGATTTGATATATGAAAAAGCTTCAGAAAATTCTGAAAAAAACTTTTAGTCATATGCTTTTACTCATAGGATTTAGTTTTAGGTAGTCCTGCGAGAAGGGAGTTGGACTTGATCCTTATTGGTCTCTTCCAACTTGAGATATTCTATGATATGAAAAACACAATAGTATGTCAAGCAACTTTTTCTTCCATAGCTAAGCACTCTCACGCCCGAGAGCATTCATGCAGAACTATTCGCACAAATAAGGATCGCAATTAGTCTTTTACGTCAACCAAGATCTTTGGTTATTATTCTTATCCCTGAGAAATTATAAACACCATCTGTTAAAAGAAAGAATAAGGGTGAGAAAGTACTTCATTCACCAACATAATCAACACTCTACCAGTAACCTTGGAGCACTACCAAGACGGCAAAGCATTCATTTTGCCCCTCGGACTTCCAACACTTTGTTAGTCAGGTAATGTTAATGAAAGCTTCTGAACCCATATGGTTCTTTGAAAGGTGATCTGTAAGGTGTAAACATAAACACACCCGTCTGCTAAATTACTGACCTATGTTTTCGATGCACTAAATATGGAGGGTAAAGTAGGCCTTACACCTTTAATCTAACTCATTTGAGACTCCTCTCTTTTTACATTTCCTGCAGACCATGACACAGCAAGAAGAAAGGAAGCAACATAAAGGACATTAAATGGTTTTGGGGCCTGTTCTAAATAGAGTCTACAGCATTGGAAATCCTTCTACATATATACCCCCCCACCCCCCAAAAAAAAAAAATCTTACAGAATTTAAAATTAAAAAAATCCCACCTTTGGATTGATAGAGATGGCTGACGGGGAACAAATGGAAGGGAGCAAGTGAGATAAAACCAGAGATCCCAGTTCACACACCACAGACTGCTTCTTCAGGCAGTCAGCTAACATTGATTTCAAGTGTTCTCAATCCCTACAAAATTTCATTCTACTACACAACAAAAGGGCTGTCACAATCTCTGAAGAATGACAGAAGTTTGAAAGAGAGATACAACAGAAGGCTCGCAAGCCTTCCACAAAGCAAGATCTTTTCTTCACAGAAGCACGTATAATCAAGCATCTCTTAGATATTTTAAAAATAATTAAGGAATATCTAAAGGAGAAAAGAGCCATTAAAGTGAACTTAAGCCATTTATTCAACTATGGGACTAAAATCTGAATTGAAAATTAAGACAAATGTTTCAGATTTTAATCTGTGTAGAGACTGCAGTTCTTGCGTGTGTGATTACCTCTAACTGTTCTTTCTATGCAGAGTCTCTAGGGAAGAGACTGGTAAATATTTTGGAACTTGCTAAAAATCCAAACCCATTTTCTGTTACTGAAAGAAAGAGGACACAAGTGCAAATCCATCCTGAGCTGAAAAAAATCTAGGTAAAAAAGAAGCTTTTAAAAAAATAATTTTTAATAAATATTAACTACATAGCTATGAAAGAACCTTATCTATATTCACTTAATAGAACTGTAAGCAGGTAGAAAACCACCATTCAGTGTTATGATAACAAGGTTATCTTTCAGTCCTCTGAATATTTCCTCCATTTAAAAAAACAACAACAAAAAAAACCCCAAAACCACACACCCAAAAATACAAAACACTACCTAAAATACATTATTTATCTATTTAAAAAAAACATGAGTAAGAAAACATTGAGAAAACATTTGGGAATAGTGGCATTTCTGAGTTGGATCCGCATAAGGATTTAGGCATCCTCATGGTCCTAGAATTTCCAGTTATAAAAACTAAAAGCATCTGTCCTTACATATGTGGAGAATATGGGCCTAAAATCAGATTTGCAATATTCAGAACACTGAGCTGGATCTGGCTGATCTAGCCAATATAAAAGCTTAAAATGCTCCTATGTTCCAGGTTCAGTAATCAATACCCATTTAGGATTCGCAGTCTCATACATTACTCATTTCATTTCTTTTTAAAAAGGGTAGTTTGGGGGTTTTGTTGTCTTTTGTTTTAATGGTTACCTAATGTCTTCCTTTGAAATGTGAGACACCCCCAGATTCCAAACCTCTTCTTCAACCCCAGCCTTCTCTCTTCAGGGAAATTTAGCTAGTCCAGTAGGCTATGCTCACTCTACAGAGGGTTACGCTCCAACCTCTCTTTGTGAAGCTGTCCTACTGAAGAGAAAAAGAATTAGAGGTTTATTAGACCACAGAAGGAGAAAATGACTTTGTCACCTATTTTTTTTAGTTCAGCATTTGGCAAAGTGAGATCAAAGTGTGTACCTTGTTTAAAACTCTCTGCTTTCATAGGAGAGATTTAAAAGACAGAAAACGTGATGTTATCAGATACTAACTTTTGAGAAAAGCTGGATGGGGGGGTGAAAAAATGTGTATTACAGACAATCTAAGCTGAACAAATGAGTAGAAGCTATTCTGAAGAATAGAACTGGTGGTCATGCATAGAGCAAGAAACAAGACATTCATTTTAAAGGGACGAAATGTCAAATCCATGACAGATCTTTGAAGAAGTCACTCAGCATGTGGACAAAGGAGAGCTGGTTGATACAGTATTCTTGAGCTTTAGAAATGTATTTTATAAGGACCCCTACTAAAGGCTCTTAAAAAATAGGTAGGACTGTTCAGATTGCAAAAGGTACAGCTAAAGGACACAATATGCCAGAAATTTATGAAGTAGTGTGTGCTTCTTTTTCACTATAAGAACTTGATGGCAAATTAAGTGGCAAGTGGCAGAGTAAACAAAGAACTCCAAAGAAAACGCCTAAAGATGATAAATCTTCATATGCAGGTGATTATGCTATGAAATAACTACTAATGCTGAAAGTTGCTTGTCAAATATCTTTTTGAACCCATGTAAATGAAATGAAAATTACTCATCAATAGCTACTAACTACAGAACACCACATCTTCTTACATGGCTTCTGAAAAAACAACTTGGAGGGGGCTGAGAAAGCCTGCAGAAAGTATTGCCACTCGCTTGCCTTCTTCCTATAGTCTTCTCTGAGCACCTGCAGTTGAACACAAGACAATGGATTGGATGATGGTTTAGATTTGCTTTGTGCTGAACAGAGGATTTGTGGCAGAACTGAATCCACTCAAGTCCGCAACTCCAACTGTAGTACCCTAACCAGCTGACCCTTCCTCATTACCTGTTTATTTTTTATTTGCTATTTGTATTCACAATGGCAAAAATTCACTATTGAAAGTAAAAATAGCGAAGAATGAATGGTATTTTCTTCTCCTTCTATTTAATGCTTTACATGAAAAGAATAAATGTGTGAACCTTACAAAATGACATTTTTCAATAATTGACTTAGTAATATCAAATAGCAGCCTCGCATTTTTAAAACTTAGACATTCAGCAATTCATCAGCAACACGAAAGAGGAAACAAAATTACAGGTATAAGGTTAATAGCTAAAGGGGAACTTTTATAAAATTAACACTAAGGAATTGTGTTTTACATTAAAAATGGTGATTAGTATTACAGTCAGTGCATGACTAGACTATGAGAACTCACTTGCAATAAAGAACTCTGATCACCGCCTTTGATATGAATTACAATTATGTGCGACTTGACAACAGTGTTATTAGCTGACACAAAACTTAACATTTCAAGAGTCTGTTGCTGGGTAAGTTTTCCTGCCTGGTGTTATTCAATAAAGCAGCGTATATGCAAATATTATACCAAGTAATAGGAATAGCAAAGATCATATGAATTCTTTGCTGTTTTATATTAGCATTATTTCTCTAACAAGAAATTGAGGATTTTTACAACTCAATTTTCATAGATGCGAAACTAGCGTAATCAGGATCACGTTCAAAATCTACATAAATATTCCCTGAAGTTCTAATAAAACTGTATCATCCTCTGACAATCTCTCCTAATCCATCTACATTATGATTTTCTCACTAATGTTGTATACCTCTAACATGTAATTCTACTGTTCAGTTCAGTTGGACTAGGCCCTGTAGGCTTACCTGTTATCAGAACTACTCCATATTACTTTATTCATATTCATTACAGAAAACAAGAAAACACATAAAACCAGAGAAGCAATTTAGACGCAAATAGATCTACTTTTTAAAGTGAGGACTTCAACCTTAAACTAGAAAACTAAAATGACTAATGATGAGAACAAAGTGTTTTTAAAGCAATTAGTATAAGCCCGCATTAATCAATTCACCAGGAAAGGCAAACACTGAAGTGCTAGCCCTTTAGTATAATGGCAAAGAAACTACAGCAGGTTCAAAGATAATCTACGCACAATGCTAACGAATGCTTGTGAACCGAACCACAATTCTACCAACACAAACCAATTAAAAACACCACGGTGAACTCCAAACAGTTTGGGGGGGGGTGGGGGTGGGGTGTTTACTGTTTGTTTTCTGAAATCAAGGGCATGGATATCAGATAGACCATTGCAGGATACACTGAAATGTAAACAAATGCTAATGTAGAACATCATGATGTATGATAAGAGGATCAACCCATTACTAACACTGACTGCAGAATGTGCCTTAATGGTCTTTAATAGATAATGCATGGGTACGAACAGTAGCATAAATTAAGTTTGAAAATTGGACCATACATAGATAATTCAAAAGACATTGTGATAAAGAGTTACTCGAATTAATTAAGACAATCTGCTGTGGTGTACAAGGTCTATCCATCTATCATCTTCACAGGTACTAGATCTGTGGCATCTAGAAGCAGCAGATTTTTTGTTGCTCTTCAGCACCTTCCTATTTTCTTTTCTGCTGCCTCTTCCCCTTTTCTAGAGCAGTGCCTAAAGTCTGTCTGGGAAATTTACAGTAAGGACAGGAGGTGGGGAAGGTTCCTTAATTTGCTCCCCTGTCCTTCAATCCACCATAAATCTAAGAAAGGTCACACCATTAGTTTTTAGATAATTTTTCTCCCTCAGGAAATGACTTTAACAACAGAATAGTGGAATGTGTCCCACTCATGATTATTATCTGATGCAATATCTGACACTCCACTCACCTCCACTCTATGTCCTTTACTGTCTCCCTTACTTGCAACCAAAAACATCTATTTTAGCAACCCATAAAAATCAGACTCCATAGTTTTGAGTATTTAGCTTTCAGATATATTAATGTCATCAAATGCTATAAGTTTCTGACTAAAGGTAAGTCAATTAGCTGCATAAAAGGGCACACAGCAAAATATATAGCTACATTGCAAAACCTTATCTATAAGACAAAGAGCCAAGTTAAGAATCATGACCCAGTATAAGTTTCCTGGAGTAGGCACAGTATAATATACCTTACAATAGCCGAAACATTTAAGAAAAGCTAATCGATACACCATATTAATAGAAACTAAGAAACTCATATTAACTCCTTATTACCAGAAAAATCTAGTAACCTGATCATTACAGACCACAACAAAACAGTGTACAAGACTTAAAGCAGGAACCAAAAAAACCCCAACCCTTAACTAATAGGTTATGTCTGACTTTCTATCTGTACATATAACCTATACCTGAAGTTGATAAGCACACAAACGACGAGATATCTTATGCTATTGCTCTTTTTGAATACAGACTTTGCATAGTTAAATCAGATCTCACACTGCTGCAGTCATTTGGTCCTACTGTAAGAAGTTCAGTTCCTCCAACAACTCCTTACACAAGTACAGTCCACCAAGAGTAATTAACAAAGGGAAAAAAAAACCCCTCATGCAAGTTTCCAGTAGTCCAGACATTCATCATTAACTGAAGCTACATGTTTCCTTAAAATCAGTGATTTCTTTTAAAAATCAGTCTCAAAACGCTAAAGAGGAACTCTGCTATTAGTTCTCACACTGGTTTTACTGTCCACAGTTTTTCTTACTATAAAACATTAAAAATTCTTGAAGAAAACAAGGCAATAGGTATTTAGGAGAGCCACAGCAGAATACTATTAACATTCTTAAAGCCAGACTATTAGCTTTGAGCCAAGTATAAAATAGGCAACTGATGGACAAATTCTGTTCAAAGCTCATCCTTCCAATATCTGCTGTTTTCTTAGTAAATGAACTCTAAGTGAGCTTGTATCAGACAGCAATTGTTGCATAATGTAAAAACAGGTATATAAGGGAAAAATCTGACTTATTTATACTCTAACCCACTAAGGTGAAAACAAACAAGAAAACACTCATCCTTCTCTACAACTGGATTTTCTTCCTGTGGATCCTCATATGATCAGATGTCCAAATACTTAATGTGCTCATAGAAACACATTAAAGTTTATTTTACAGCAACCATCATACGCATGCTGGAACTTATGTTTGTGACAGATCTAATTCTGCAGCACATTAAAGTGTTATCACTAGAATGCTCCACTGCTCAATTGAACAGCAACAGAGTGGAAGAGCTCCCATAATACAGAATGTTAAAAACAACCCCAACAGTGGAGCAATGGCAAAGATTACAAGGTATTTTTTGTATTCTTACAAAATATTAAAGGCATTCAAAATATGTATCATACATTAGTAGTATTTTATCATAACCTTATAATACATTAAAAATATAATATTTTAATATCTGTGCCTCTCCCATATAGAACAAACTACCCACTATAGAAAACAGAAGTGTCAAAAAAATGGTAAAAAGATGAAATGTTTTTCCTCTGATCTCACAAGTTAGCTGATTTACAGTATCAGCTATGAAAAAAATTAAACAAAAGATTGGAGTGCATCTGTCTCCTTTCAAGTGCTATAAGAACTTAAGAACTGCTCAAATGCTGACACCTCTATCGGGAAGCACACAGGAAAAGACTGAGAGGATGGGAAGAAGAAAGGTAAGTGTGAGATACAAGAAAAATGGTGGTATTAAAGAGAGAGCAAGGAAGAGAGAATGCATTAGGTGAACATGTCTGAGAACAACCTATCATATAGAACAAACTAAATAAAACACAGTAGCTCTCATCCTCCACCCAATTCACTCTTTTATTTCAAAATAAGGTTAATAATAATAGCTACTTTTGAAAGACGTGTAAACAATAAGGTAAATACTAATTTAACATTTTGCCATTTTACAATCTTTTTGCTACCACCATTTTTATTTGATTGAAGTCACAGGAAAAAGCATCCATCCTTGAAACCCAGGCATTGTAGATAAAATGGAGAAGCCACAGAGACTCAATGAAAAGTGACTCACATCACTGTCATCAGTACTGAAATATAATAGAATTTTTCCACAAACAACAAATTTAATCCCAAAGAATTTGTGTCAATGTTACTTATTTACTTCCCATCACCGTAATCCAGATACTTTCCATGTGCCTAATGAAAGGGACAAGAGAGAGCCTATGCCTTGACTAATTCTGAGCTCCATGCGTATGATTAATTAGCCATCAAACCAAAACAGAACCAATTGTGATCTAGTGTTCTCTATAGCATGTACCTGGTTCCCTTTTTGTTCACTAGCAGTTTGTGCAAATATGAATATACTATTCACCTCTGTCACACTTTTGATGCATCTGCTTCTTCCAGCTAAAGTTATTGGGAAGTCCAAGAATCAGGAAAAAGACAGACCAAGAGAACTGCATAAACTCCACTCCTTCAGAAATCTAGCCAAAGAAATTACTTAGTGGAAGTAAAAGAAGAGGGCCAGTAAGACATGTGAGAAACAGAACAATTACAGATGTGTTAGTATCTGGAATCTAGTAGCCCATCCTTAAATAACAGGACTGGATAAACTGGTATTTAAAATTATTAATAGTTCATTGGATATCCACAGCTGCTGTCTAATAATATTAAGAAAAGAATTGCTGTCTGCTGTAAGAAGACCATGAGGATGAGTGTGTATCCACAATCTACCTATATGGAACATAAGGGCAAGTATACACGATTACTCAAAGAGAATTCATTAGGCAGAGGAAAAGTGCTGCTATAATATCCAGAATTCTAGTTACAGAAATATTTTTTATAACTCTTCAAGTATTAGAATAACTGTAGGTTAATTCTAAAAATAGAAAGCTGTACTATTTATTTGTATAATACATAAAACCCTGCAGTAGCATAAACAGCTTCTACACAATAAAAATACAATTAAGTACATTTACTGTATTCAAACCATTTAAAATCTCAAGCCACTATTTCCTAGTTCATTTTTAGTCTACTTAGTATATTAAAGCACCGTTCACAGTAGCATCATAAAAGATTAAAACCAGGATGTTTTCATCTTTTCTAATAAAAACAGTGGGAAAACAAATTAAATTCCCTTCGTCACATTTTTTTTTTTTAATCTTGTGCTCATTTCAAAGCAAGACAGTATTGTACACAGTGACTTCTTAGCCATAACACTATCAGACAGCACGAACACACAACGGTGAGTTCAGAACAACCTGATTTTCTGGGCAGCTCTGGGATGAGGAATAGCTGCATGTGTGCACACATATGTGAGAAAGATGCTTCCTTATTACTACCAACAAATGCAGTTTAAGTTCTATGCCACTTTTTTTTTTTTTGTCCATCACAGCCAAAAGTTTGGAACCAGAAAAAAGAGACATTAAGATACTTTTAAACATACTGAGTGTACCTATACTCAACATTTAAATCTGTATGTAGGAACTTAAAAGGGTAGCTATTTTTGCAGAAAAACTGAACAGCTTTAAAGTGAATTCACTGGTCTAAACCTTTTGCAAACAAATCACCTTTGTCCTAGTACAAATATGCTTAGCTGGACAACAGTTTTGATTTTTTTTAAAAAATTTTTAATTATAATTTTAATGTTAAAATTCTTATGATTTTGTCTCTAGTATTTCATTGGCTAAATCCATATTAAAATAACCAGGATCATATAAAATTGGCACAAAAGACATAAGATTGTGCTCTATAACAGATACTCTCCAAGGATTTTCTAAATCTCCTAAGTACTAGTCAAAGTAGTATGACAGTGAGATCTAAGTTATCGTTAATTCCTAATAGGAAAAAAAATGAATTGAGACAGAAAGAACCCAGAACAACCAAGAATGTGTAGTTATATCACCTCACAGAAGCAGGGCAGTGTTCAGTCAGGGCCACCAACAGTTTCAGAGCATACATTGGTACTGGGTCTGGAGCCATCAGAATGTGCTCATACCTGAAAAGGAAGGGGAAAAGGGATAGCAACATTGGAAAAAAAAGTCGAGATGCGTGTTAAAAGGTTGATAGTAAAAATACATCATTTCCCATTTCCAAATTTTATAATCACCACAATAGAAATACAATACTGTTTGGAATAGCTGTACAAAGCAATAAACAAGACTTAATTAGAAACAGTATTTTAAAACCAGCATCAGAATAAGTTTAAAAGCAGCATTAATAAAAGAACACATTATCTTTTAGAGAGAGATACACAATTATAAAATATGTAATATATTTATAAAACATCTACACATTTTATAAATATAAATTATATTAAAATACATATTTATAAAAAACATTTTCTCTCTATGCATATGGTTTATTTATTGATATATATTATATATTTTTATTTATTTAAAAAAAAATCTAATCTTCAAGAGGCAAGTAGAAACCAAGCCTCAAAATATTAGGCAGAAGATTTATTGGGTCCTCAGGAAGACCATCAACCAACTTATATATGATTAAGCTCTATATTTTGTTTATATAGTGATTATTCTGAAAATGAAATGTTTCACTGCCCTGGTTTCGGCTGGGATAGAGTTCATTTTCTTCCTAGTAGCAGGCATAGTGCTGTGTTTTGGATTTAGTAGGAGAAGAATGTTGATAACATGCTGATGTTTTTAGTTGTTGCTGAGTACTGCTTATACTAGTCAAGGACTTTTCAGCTTCCCATGCTCTGCCAGGTACACAAGAAGCTGGGAGGGGGCACAGCCAGAATAGTTGATCCAAACTGACCAAAGGGCTATTCCATACCATATGACATCATGCTCAGTATATAAACTGGGGGGGGTTGGCCGGGGAGCAGCGATCGCTGCTCAGGAACTGTCTGGGTATCGGTCGGCGGGTGGTGAGCAATTGCATTGTGCATCACTTGCTTTGTATATTATTGTTGTTATTATCATTGTTATATTGTTATTATTATCATTACTATTTTACTTTATTTCAGTTATTAAACTGTTCTTATCTCAACCCAGGAGTGTTTCTCACTCTTACTCCTCCAATTCTCTCCCCCATCCCATCAGGGTAGGGGGAGTGAGCGAGCAGCTGCATGGTGCTTAGTTGCTGGCTGCGGCTAAACCACGACATTCACTTATAGAACACTTGCATTGATATATATGCTTTATTTCAAATGTCAAAAAATATTGCTTTAACTACAGCATACTTCCATTCTCCAAGTAATATGGAACAGAAGAATAGAAAAATACTTCACAGCAATGTTTATTGAGAGCTATGGCAGTGAAGATAAAACTGCAAGAAAAACATCTATGAAACATTTCCAAATATCACTTCATGGAAATCTTGGTAAGGAAAAACAGGCTACTGAAAACCAAAATGGATCTTGCTGTTGCTAAAATTCCAGTAAAACCCACCCAAACAGGGCTATTTTTATTTTGTTTAAATCAAAATGTATCTGGAGGGCAATAGGATGCAATGATGGAAGAGAGAAAGATGTAAGCATAAAAAAAAACCCACTGCCTTTGATTACAAATAATGCTACTCTAAACATGTGGAAATAATAGAATTGGAAGCATAAATCTCTTCATTTATAAAAAAAAAGATGAAGAATTTATCAAGTATAAATAAAAGGATGATTTGTAGGAAAATGTGGTAGGTTAGCATGTTTTGTGCAACAAAACGCTTACACTACAGTTTTTTCTTTTTGGGTTCTGATGGGGAGAGGGGGTGGAATCAAGCAAATCACCAAGAATTTTACTTAACATTTTGAGATCCCTAGTGCTGCCTGAACTGAGGAATCTGGCTCACTTCAAACTACCTGGGTGTTGGTGTGTACCCTACTGTGTTCTAGCTCTTCACTGGAATGAAGATCCCCTCTCCCCCAGCACCACACCTCAGCACTCTGATTTACACAGGAAGGAAATCTAGAAGGAGGTGTGGTGCTTTCCAGCCAAGTCTCTGATCTGGACAACTCTAAGACAAGGAGGATGAAGCACACCAGCTGTGCATTCTTGATGTAGCCTGTGGAAGCTCCTTCACAGGGGCTAACATTCCCACACAAGCACACAGCCTATGGGCAATGTATCATGGCTACTATGCATTAGCTTGAATGTGTTGCCATAGAGTTGCAAACCACATTGGAGAATCTACACAATTAACCGATTAGAAGTCAGTGTTGGCTTCATGTCTTCAGTGATTAAAATCTCTCCTTTACAAATAACAGATTCCAGCTCCTGAAAGAAAACTACTTGTCACTGGTGATTAAGAAGTCCCTTTCTTCATAAAAGAAGAAAATACTATAATGCATTAGTAGACAATCATCCTGGAAGCCCTACATGAGAGCAACACATATTGCTACCAAACATAGTGGAACATTTGTGGTTTTTTGCAGAATCCATGACTAAATCTTTTGAGGCAAGCAAAATGATATCAGATGACTTGGGTGCCACAAGTCATCTGCTCACTGGATGGATTTAGGTCTCCAAAAATGGTAATTCCTAATAGTAAGAATGAAACAGCCATGCTAACTTAAAAATCTGACACTTGGCAAGATACTTGTTTTATTATAGACACATTAATACCTTCCTGTATTGGGTTTGCATGGCAAGGTTTTGGTAGTGGGGGGACTACAGGGGTGCCTTCTGTGAGAAGCTGCTAGAAGCTTCCCCTATGTCTGACGGAGACAATGACAGCCAGCTCCAAAACGGACCCACCGCTGGCCAAGGCCAAGCCAATCAAGCGACAGCGGTAGCACCTCTGTGATAACATATTTAAGAAGGAGAAACAAAAAGAAAAAAAAACACTGGGACACAAACTGCAGCGAGAACATGTGAGAGGAACGACTCTGCAGACACCAAGGTCAGTGATGAAGGAGAGGGAGGAGGTGCTCCAGGCACTGGAGCAGAGATTCCCCTGCAGCCCATGGTGCAGACCATGGTGAGGCAGGCTGTGCCCCTGCAGCCCATGGAGGTCCATGGTGGAGCAGACATCCACCTGCAGCCCGGGGAGGACCCCATGCTGGAGCAGGTGGATGTGCCCGAAGGAGGCTGTGACCCTGTGGGAAGCCTGCACTGGAGCAGGCTCCTGGCAGGACCTGTGGGCCCATGGAGAGAGAAGCCCACGCTGGAGCAGGTTTGCTGGCAGGACTTGTGACCCTGCAGGGGACCCATGCTGGAGCAGTCTGCTCCTGAAGGACTGCACCCCGTGGAAGGGACCCACGCTGGAGCAGTTCATGAAGAACTGCAGCCCGCGGGAAGCACCCACATTGGAGAAGTTTATGGAGGACTGTCTCCTGTGGGAGGGACCCCAGGCTGGAGCAGGGGAAGGGTGTGAGGAGTCCTCCCCTGAGGAGGAAGTAGTGGCAGAGACAACGTGTGATGAACTGACCGCAACCCCCATTACCCATCCCCCTGCACCGCTTGGGCAGAGGAGGTAGAGAAAAATGTAAGTGAAGTTGAGCCCGGTCAGAAGGGAGGGGTGGGGGGAAGGTGTTTTAAGATTTGGGTTTATTTCTCATTACCCTACTCAGTTTTGATTAGCAATAAATTAAACTGATTTTCCCCAAGTTTAATCTGTTTTGCCTGTGATGGTAACTGCTGAGTGATCTCCCTGTCCTTATCTTGACCCATGAGCTTTTTCGTTATACTTTCTCTCCCCTGTCCAGTTGAGAAGGGGAGTGATAGAGTGGCTTTGGTGGGCACTTGGCATCCAGCCAGGGTCAACCCTCCACACTTCCCTAGAAAAGATCCACTTAAAACAATTTTAAGCCTCTATGTATTACTTTTGAGAGAGACTATTACTATTCTGCACAGTAGTATCCCAGCTCCTCAGAGTTCAATAAAAAACAGTCGCACTTTATTTCCTTTTACTTGAAAATCTATTCCCCCCCTCCCAAAGGATAACATTAGTAAAGGATATTTCTAAGGGAAGGTGCAGCGATCCATCAAACCAAATACCATCTGAGAAAAATGTAGATTACTAAAACAAATGCCTTACCAATTAATAGACACATTGCCTGCATAAAGGCCATTAGGAACTATGAGTACATGAATCTTCTCTAAAATATTCCATGTTTGAGATACTTTATTAAATGAATGAGTTCATCCAATGATTTCCCTGCCACTTCAAAACACAAACCAATTTAGTAACAACAGTTTTAGAGAACATTTTATAAGGGTTCTGTAAACTCAAAGCACTACACTGCAAGGAGTCATTTTGTCAATCTTTTCCATAAGCAACAGTAACAAGAGGACCTCGAGATTTTGGGATATGGATTCTCTTAAGCTCTTAAAAAAGACTAAACATTTTACTGACAAATTATCTCAAGTATCCTGGACTTTGTACTTGCAGAACTGGCTTGGCAGTCTACTAAGAACAAGCTACATAATCTTTCAAATGAAATAAAAATTTATTTACACATTCCTCTCCTTTTGCTGGTTCTGGCTCAAATTTCAAATTATGATATATAATTAGGAATATTAAGAATTAAATGAAAAAGAGATGATGTTTCAATTTATGATTAAAAAACCTGGATATGTAACAGAAAGCATTCACCTTGTATTCATTTTCTATAGCTGAAAATTTCATTTTGTTTATGAAAGGCTCAGGAAAGTAACCTTTCAGTTAACTGAAATTAAATGACACAATTTCATTCAATTCAATCAAAATCCTGTGAGGAAGTTAACTTTCTGATGTACAAATGCACAAATATTTAATGGAATTAGCATTACCAAAGTGGCAACCACTGCATTCCTCCATTTATATCATAGAATCGTTTAGGTTGGAAAAGACCTTTAAGATCATCCAGGCCAACCATTAACCTACACTACCAAGTCTACTCTAAGCCAATCAAGGGTAGACTAGACTAAACCATGTCCCAAAGTGCCACATCTACCTGTTTTTTGAACACTTCCAGGGATGGTGACTCCACCACCTCTCTGGGCAGCCTGTTCCAATGCTTGACCACCCTTTCCGTAAAGAAATTTTTCCTAATTTCCAGTCTAAACCTCCCCTGGCGCAGCTTGAGCCCATTTCCTCTCGTCCTATCGCTAGCTACTTGGGAGAAGAGACCAACACCCACCTCACTACTACCTCCTTTCAGGTAGTTGTAGAGAGCAATAAGGTCTCCCCTCAGCCTCCTCTTCTCCAGGCTAAACAACCCCAGTTGCCTCAGCTGCTCCTCATAAGACCTGTGCTCCAGACCCTTCACCAGCTTCGTTGCCCTTCTCTGAACATGCTCCAGCAACTCAATGTCTTTCTTGTATTGAGGGGCCCAAAACTGGACACAGTATTCCAGGTGCGGCCTCACCAGTGCCGAGTACAGGGGCACAATCACCTCCCTGCTCCTGCTGGCCACACTATTCCTGATACAGGCCAAGATGCTGTTGGCCACTTTGGCCACCTGGGCACACTCCTGGCTCATGTTCAGCTGGCTGTCTACCAACAGCCCCAGGTCCTTTTCAGCCAGGCAGCTTTCCAGCCACTCTTCCTCAAGCCTGTAGCATGGCATGGGGTGGTTGTGACCAAAGTGCAGGACCCGACACTTGGCCTTGTTGAACCTCATACAGTTGGCCTCGGCCCATCGGTCCAGCCCTCTCTGCAGGGCCATCCTACCCTCCAGCAGATCGACACTCCCACCCAGTTTGGTGTTGTCTGCAAACTTACTGAGGGTGCACTCAATCCCCTCATCCAAATCATCGATAAAGATATTAAACAAGGCTGGCCCCAAAACAGAGCCCTGGGGAACACCACTCGTGACCGGCTGCCAACTGGACTTAACACCATTTACAACTACTCTCTGGGCTCGGCCACCCAGACAGTTTTTTACCCAGCGAAGACTACGCCCATCCAAGCCATGAGCTGCCAGCTTCCCAAGGAGAATATTGTGGGAGACGGTGTCAAAAGCTTTGCTAAAGTCCAGGTAAATGACATCCACAGCCTTTCCATCATCTACCAGGCGGGTCACCAGGTCATAAAAGGAGATCAGGTTGGTCAAGCAGGACCTGCCTTTCATGAACCCATGCTGGCTGATCAAAATGAGGACCATTTATATGTCATGCATAGTGACCAAAATTCTATTTTCTGGGTCAGTTTTACATTTAAACAAATTAACTTGTAGAAGATATTTATAGGAATGAAATATATACACAAATGAGTACCATTATAACCTTCCTTAAAAAGAACATCACATGTTAAACCCAGATGTCCCTCTCTTCCATACTCAACAGCTCTCAGTTCTTAAAAAGCAGAAGTAAAAGTGGTGGAAATACCCACTTCTTCACACAGACTGCCCATGAAGAAACAGCCATCGCACCCCTCCTCTCCTCTTTTGACTGTCCTCCAGCTGAGTCACACTCTGTCCTATCCTTTGTCCAGCAACAGAAAGACTAAACACCAGCAAACACCTCTTCAGCCTCCAAATACAGGCTAGTTGTCTCTTCACTTTCTGTCTCAGAGCTTTCAAGTAACTTTTACTTCTTGGGACAGGGCTTTATGTTATCTTCACAAGTAGGTTACATGGAACATTAGACCTCCCTTCTCTGTCAATTTAGGTCAGACCTCTTTGCATTCAAATAAAGCTTCTTTTGAGAACTGTAGAGAGTGTATGACGAATCATTCCTACCTCCCACCAATAATTTCCTACCCATACCTAGAACATTGCTGAACAAAACTTACCTTTTGTGTCTCTTTTGACATCCAAAGCAGCTGCTTTGGTCTTTTCTTAGTTTCTTTTTGAGCCTTCTCCGAACTGAGTTTTGAGGCTTTCAAGTTTTGTTGAAAAACTCAAGTTTGAGTTTTCTTTTCTGCAGAAAATCCTCAAACCCTCCTCCACTTTGTTTCCTCTGTGCCTTCTTGCATTGATTACCTGCTCCCCACAGGTGAACATACTTACTAGGGGTTGGCTCAAACCACAGGTTCAAGTAATGTATTAAATATGTAGACACTAGTTAACTCTTTCTGAATCACTGGAAGATTTACATACTGCTTTTCTATGCTCCTAAGCTAGAGTAAAATTTGTATATACCAAGTTCTGATATATTCCAAATATCATAAACTTCAAGAATTATTTTCCTGAGATAATCTCAAACTACTTCTCAAATATAAGTATCATCATCTCTATGGTAACATAAAGGAACTGATTCAGAAAATACTTAGAGCCTGGAATCAAGAATATGAGCTACTGCAAGACCGTTTTTTTATACATCTACAATGAAATGCATGCAAAGATAGCACAGCAGAAGTCCCCAAAGTAGGATCATATTCAGTCTCAGACCAAAAAGCCCTGCCACTCAATTGAGCTAATTAGCTTGCAGACAGGAGTATACCATCTGTTTTCCTTCTAGTTTGGAATTAGCATGACACTCCCCGCCCTCCTCCCAGTTCAACAAGAAACTTTTTATAAGATGGGCATGCCTGCTAAGGGCAAGATTCAGAGCAAGAACAGAACTTGGCCTCGCTTGACTCCAGGACTCTTCCCCTATCTGAAGAAAGGTATCTGACAGCTTTTAATAATGCATGTACTCTATTTTTAAAATAATATTTTCAGTTTCCATTTTAATACATAATAATAAATTCTGTATTTCCCAGTGAAAAAAATACTATGAATAAAGGAAAATAAGCTTCTCTATAGAGCTCTAAGATTTCCTTCCCGTTCTCTCTCACAGAGAAAAGATTACACATCTTGCATGGACAGAACTTTGGTCCTCAAACTGTAAGAACATTAGTCAGTTAGCAAGAGACAGTCTCATTTTTGGGGAAGGCACTGTTTCTGATCATAATCCAGCATCCATTCCTCCACCCTTCTGCCACTTACTTAATGTAGGGGTGGGGAACAATTTCCTCACTTAGGGCAGCTAAGTATTTACAATTATTAACTTTTGAGGACCACACATTAAAATACACTAACATTATTAGAATAATGTGAAAGATAAAAGACGACATCTTTACTGTACTCATCCTGTGTTCCTGCTTTCCTTCCCTCTACTCACAGATGTTATCAGCTTACAGTATGCATGTACATAACACAGAGAGCTGTCCTTACGCTCACCTGCAAGTCATTTTGAAATAACAGGCCTCATGTGACCATTCACCATATAAATGAAGTTCCAGGCCACATCTGGCCCACAGGCTGTAGTTTTGTCTACCCTCCTGCAGGGTTTTTCTGCTGCTTGAGGCCGCAGGAAAGGACAGCAATTCAGAGGTAATAACTCCCGGGTGGATCATGGAGGACTAATCCATCCTGTACTATTCCTTTTTAAAAAGTTATATGTCATTCCATATGATTTCAGAACATCTTACATGAGGGCACAACATCCAAAATAGACAAAAAGATGCTGCTGTTAGAATGTTCTGACTTTATTAGCAGAACAAAGAGGAGTATTTAAATCACAGCCCGAAAGCTAGAGGAAACTTGTTTCACTCCAAGAGCAGCCAGAGGCACAGTATCAGAAATGAGCATCACACAGAAGTTGTGTTTGTGTTGTACGTGACAAAGTACTAAATAAACCTAGGAGAGAGATGTTGGGCAGAGAACTCTGGCAGCAGTCAATTGCTATGCCTCTTTTCGTTTTGCCATTTAAACATAAAAAGGGTAGTTAAAACAAATACGCTGTCAAAATGGATTGAGGATCAAATTATTCCCCATTACAGGAGCAATATTATACTTACTGAGGCAGCAATGAATCTCTAATGAGAGACAGAAGCTTGCTGTTTGAGTCGAGGTTCTCCCCTTTCTCCTCAGCCATGACCTCGTGGCTTAAAAGCAGTGATGTGGTTTCTGAGAGCAACCGCAAACTGAAGAGTCTCCATTCCACTTGAAAATAAAGGTGCCAAGAATGTGACCACACTGAAGTCTAATTAAAACAAAATGTGGAATTCATGGAAACTGTAGTTGATGTGGCCATATACTTACCATTCTGACTGTGGACCAAAGAAACTAGTGGTGGGAGGATACAGTCTTCAACCTAAAACAGAGAATTAGAAAGATCTGGCTTAGATTATTCACAGGGGAAAAAACAGAACAGAGATACACCATCATCTATGTTTATTCCACTGCTGGAGCCCTTAATCAAAGGGATGAATAATCACAGAAATTCATCCATAATCACACTTATAAAGCCATTAAGTTCACTTGTCTCTGGTAAGCTGTCATAAATATATAGACAGTAATACACTTTTATCTATAGAAAACAACAGTAACGGTATAATTCACTGAGAGTGAATTTTAATTTAAAACACAGAATTTAGTGCAGATGTAAGAAAAAAAGAATATTAGAATATCTATTAATACTGATGTTTTATTCCATAAACTATCATCAAATAGAGTTCAGAGGAAACATCCTTCTAAAACAAACCTGCACAGAACTAAAATACATCAGGAAAGATGTACTACCTCTAATGAAATACCCTTAACCTTAGTTGAGAGTCTTGATAAAATTTTAACTTCTTTCATTCTGGTAATACACAGTCTTCCATTAAAATTTAAATTTACAGACTTAAGATTGGAAATATGAAAAAAAAAAAATCCAGTCAGCTCTTCATTGTCCATGACTGTATTGTTACAGATTAATCTGCCACAGGACTAGTCAGCTTAGTTCCATCTGAAATCAACTTATGGCAAACTACGCTATAACTCAGTTTTATGTATCTAATATTACAAAAATACTGTATTATTAGTATTCTCTCTAAGAGAATGAATTACTAAGCCTTAAGTCATTGGTAAAATATAATTTATTTAGATAGGACATGTTTTATTTTTGGGGAGAGGATGGAGGGACAGCCCTGCAATTTTTAAGTATGCATCATGGATACACAGCTTGTCCTTGGATTTATTTATACAAATAAAATTACTGTGTAGGTTCTCACTACATTGTGGACAGGATTTGGTGTAACAAGACTACATTATAATTCCCCATGTGTTTTCTTTTAGAGATTAATACTAGAAGATAGGATTTCTCTAGGTTTATGCAGCTACTATTAAGAAACATCTGTAGAAGCTGAAAGTATATATGAAAAGGGGTCACTAAATGAAGTTAGCCTCTAGCCAGCAATAACTACAATTAGCAACTATTTTGTTGTTAGTTGGTGGTCTCTGTTAAATGAATCTCTGCCATTAAGGGATTCATTTAGTCTAGCTTTTTTCACTTCTGAAAAAGCTACCAAAAGATGCCTTTGTTACATACTTTCAATAAAAGAGGTAAGGAACTCTGCTTGAGGTATGTAAGTCAAACTACTCTTGCAAGTACAAATAGCCTTTATACCTATATAGATGATGCTATACATCATACATGCGGTGACTTTTGTAACACATCATAATTTTGATATATTTTATGGTCTTTTCAGTTAATATGCAATAAGATAAATAATAAAACTACATTGCATTCCAACAACTCCATTAGTGCAGGTTTCTAAACTGTTCTACAAATCGTAATTTATCATTTATAACATACCTGTGAGGTAGGATTAAAAAAAAAAAAAAAAAAAAGTATGTACTTAAGGTCTTGCAGTCCAAAAAACCAGTTCAACCTACTGCAACGCTTCTCAAATGAGGAGGCACATTTAAGTGGTAAATTAAAGGTGCGAGACAGAAAGAGAGGTAAAAAAAGCAGCTCTCAATTGTCTGAAACAACATAGGGACTCAGAATATTATGAATCACTCAGCAGCAGCAGCATTGACTCAGACTGATACTGATTAAGATGGCAGTATACAGCAGTATGATGCAACTTCAGTTTCTAAAACTTCAAATCATCTTTCACTTTCACCTAGTATTAACAGTAGTCTTTCCACATTAGCAAATGTAGTTAAGCCAGTCATAAGTCTTTTCTAAGACAGATATATTTTAAACCGTCATTGTAAAGAAGGTTCTTCAGGTCTTAAATAATTGTAGTAGCTTTTTCTGATCTTTTTCTAACACAAACCTCAGTTTTGGCAAACAAACTGTTTAGAATGGAATTCTCCATAGTAGCTGTTTGCCTCATGTCAGTTCGGTGTGGTGGGGAGATCAACTAAATGAAGCACTAATCCTATGGAAAATGATTTTGTGATGCAAGAGCATATCAGAATTCACATGCTGAAGGGAGAAGCAAGTATTAAATTGTATGTGAACCTTAAATGAGATACTTAAGTGAGATAACTCTGCAACCCTCATCGTTTCTCCATGCCATTTGGGTCTCTATTTTTTTACTAATGTGTACACAAATTTGTAAACAAGATTATGAACTAAGCAAGTAATTATTGAGGTGAAATAAACTGAAGTGTAATAGTAAATGAAATATTTTTAATAAATTCACCAGTGAATTGCACGAGTTTCTGTAAGTTATGTATACAGATGCATGGTATTAGCATTTTGGCATTTTCTAGAAGGATTGAAACAACTGGAAGAATACTCAAACAAGGAATCATTTTGTCTTCTTTTAAATGACTGCTGACATCTACATGGAATCAAATCTCCACATATGCATGAAGCTGGTCAGGTATTTTTCTTGTTTCAGTCTTTATCCCTAAGATTGTTTACAAAAAAAAGTGGAAAATCTTCTTCTTTAGGCCTAAACAGACTGGATAGTTTAAATATGCTCATAGCTATATCTGGGTTTCTACCATCTTCTAAATAGCCTGATATCCAGTTAACAATAAATCCCTAACTGCACAAAGCCACCATTGTACAATTCTGCAATGATGGCATTCAAAGGCTATGCTGCCACAACCGTGCTGTTGTTGCTAACCCAAAATAGCAATGAAATACTAGAAAATTCCATACACACTACCTTCACATCTCCCAGCTATAATACATATGTACAGGACCAAAAAAAAAAAAAAAAAGTAGCTCAAACCTGGTAATCTTGTTTCTGACAATTGGAAAGGAGTAGAAAGAGAAGAGAAATAGACCAAGCATAAAGCACAACTCTAGTTTCTAGTAAAGTAACTCTTGAGTTTAAAAATTTCCTAAACTGATGGTGTATCTGTATTTTTGCATTTAATAATGCTTACTAGCCTTTTCTCCCATTTATTTTTCCAATCCTATCTTAAATATATTTATACTTTTAGCATGTGCAATACCTATGGCACTGAACTCCACACTTCAATTATGCCTTAAGAAAAGGCACTTCCTTGTTTATTTTAAACCTGCTAACTTGATACCCACTTATTCTTATTTTATGAAAACAATGAATAATTATTTCCAATTCATCTTTCCTATGCCATTCATAATTTTATACTGTCAAGTCTTTTGTTTCCAAGCTGAAGTTCTTGTCTACTCAGTCCCTCCTTGCATCATTGAGATTTACTTTTTCTTGTTAAGCTTCATTCCCTTTGAGAGTGAATGACCACAACTGCATTCAGGATTCAAGGCTTGAGGGCACCAGAGACTTACTATGGCATGGTGATGTCTTCTGCTTTTTTGTCTGATCTTTTACCAGTCATTTCTAATAATCTAGTTGTCTTTTTGATTACTGCTGAGTATAAAGCTATCAGTTTCATAGAAAAATGATGCTAAGAGATCTCCAGAACAGTTACAAGTAGTTTAGACCCTGACACTGCATATGCATAGTTGGAACGATTTTCCCCATGTGTGTCGCTTGACATTTATCAGTATTGAATTGCATGTCATTTTATTGTCCTTTCACTCAGTATCTTGAAACCTTCCGAACTCTTCTGTCAGTTTTAATTTTCAGTACTGTGAATAATTTAGCGTCATCAGTCAGTTCTGACACCTCCCTATTCATTCCCTTTTCTGGATAAGTTATAAATAGCACATGTTGCAACATGGATCTTTGTAAGGCACCATTCTTAATATACCCAAATTTTTTGAAAACTGATCTCTACTCTCTACTTAGTAAATTTTAACTAGTTAGAAGTTGATCTGTCAGATGGCAAGAGGGAAGGGCCACTGATAGATTTGAAGAGTCTTTGGTGCATGACTTTGTCAAAAACATTTTGGAAATCCAAGTGTACTATCCAAAACCAGAACATCTGTCTCCATGAAGTTCACTGTTTTCTGCAAGCAAAACTCTACTAGTGAGGTATGAGCACAAAGCTGTACTCACTTTTCTACAGTATTTTATTACTTACAAAACCCAGATCTTCTGAAAACAAGGCACATTTTTTACAGAAATTCTTCTGCAAAGTCTGTATATTATTTTAACCATCAAAAGAGACAAGCCACAATTTCAGAGTAGTTAAGTATGCACCAGCTACTAGGAGGGGCTTAAAAGAGAAAACTGTAATTTCAGTCCTTCTCTGCTTGTCTCCGCTGTTCAGGAGATGTCAGACGCAAGGCCTGCACCCTAAATATATGTGCCTACTTTGTTAGAAACAAACACTGCCTCAGCTTTACTTAACCTCACCAAGCAAAGTCCAAGCTCCACAAGCACCCACTAAAAAGCAGTTGTAACATTGCAAAGGCTCACAGTGGAAGGATCCCTACACTAAATCTCTAGTTAGTGGGAGGTATCCCCTAAGAATAATGATGGAGAACTAAACTTCCATTCACTTGTGCTAGTCAGCAAGGATGAATTCAACTATTCAACATATACATCCAACCATCATGTATTAATGAACTAGCATATAACCAAACTTATCTGTTATCCCCTACACCTTAGGCTATGTTTATATGGATAGCTTAACCCTCTTCTCAAGGCCACAAAACTCACCTTAATATGGCTAATATTACCAACATAAAAAATCTCTCCCTTGATTAAAACTCAGTTTCAGAGCTCTTCAAACCCATTATTAATGCTAAATTCTTGACATTTGGTGTTACACTGGGTGAACAGAAAAAGCAAGCAGGCTTAAAGCCCGGTCCAGTAGCATTTGTGAACCATGCTGTTCTCAAGTGAAAATCAGACACAGGAATTAAACTTACATAAAGAAACTATGCTATCCATTCCATGCAGCTATCGTATCCAAACTCGCAAGTGACTAAGCCCATTACTTTACTTCCAGAGATTTCCCTAGAGGCACCTGGTTCTTTTCAGTGTGCATATGTTTAACTTACAACTACTGACAAATATCTTCTCCTTATCCACTATTCAAAGCAGAACATACCAAACCAAAGACCACCAGCTCCCAACCCCTTTTTTTCCAGTCACATGTAAGACCCACAACATCCAACATCACCTTGACATTTATTCTCATTAAAATTCCACATACAAGGTTATTGCTGAAAGTGACCATGGAATTAAGATCATGCTGCCTTCAAACTTCTTAAAGCATTCGCTGGAGGCGCAGCATGCTCCTCAATGTTTTAATATTGCCTGTAATCTCTCAGAATGTAATAGAAAAAATAATCTAATGCATGTTACAATGAACTGGGGAGAAGGATGACATTTCTGTAATTTTTTTTGAAAAGTCTTCAGAACTTCAGAATCTTCATTGAGCTCTTTTTTTTTTTGCCCCCCTCCTTCTTACTTCTGGGAAGAGACAGCACTGACTGACTCAATATGTCAATTAGTACAGAACTGGTTTCACAAAAAAGTCTCACATCATGTGGATTAGCTTAATGGACAGAAAGCCACATGGGGTGTAGAATTTTAATCTACTCGAAAAGAGAAAGTGATTGAAGAGATGCTGTACAATATGTTCATATAGTCATACCCTACACTGACAAAATTAAGGTGTCAGTGGTTAGATCAGAACAGCCTGTGGGTGAAGAATACCACTGATGCTGAATCAAGAAAAGACTAAGATGAACAGAAAAAAGCACTTGCACAAGTTTCTAACCCTTGTGTTGTCATCTTTGGTGAAAATAACAACTTTTATATTGTCAACCAGCAGATTTCCATGTCATACTGCTTTTCCCTTGACTTCTCATCAAGCAACTCATCATGTTCAGGGTGCTTTTATCTTAGCCTGATTTTTAAAAATAATTTTTAAAACCTTGAGGAGGAGAACCACTGCTGACAACTTTTACCTCAACCAGAAAAGAACTTTCATGCTTCAGGTAAAAGATCATCTGTGCAGTATACAGATCATTTTTGGGAGCTAGTTAGAGTATAGAAAGGATTCCCACAGGAACTGCCTGACATCATGAACGACATCACTGCTCAAAGTGCTCTGAATTAGCATACATCCTTTTTTCAGGCAAATAAATATACAGAAAAAAAAGAAAAATGCAAATTATACAGTCAGCACAGAATTCTTCCAGTTAATTATATCTAAACCTTTACCAAATTTGAAAATACATATTGTTATAAAATTTATTATCTGAATTTAATAAATATCTTCCATTTTAGGTATGTAGAGGAAACAGGCAGTTGGACTTGTGTCAGTTTAAGAAACTGGGGTTTATATTTGACTCCAATCTACAGAGACTCTTCCTGATGGCCTTCATCATCACACTTGTGTACCTGGAAATCTAGTTTTGTGAAAACTTGCTGAGTCACACTTGTTGTTAATCTTTATATCTTGTAAAAATGCACACAACAGCATGCAAAATGAAATTACTGCTCACTACTGTCTTTCATTTGAACACTTTCAATTAATTTCCCTTGGCTTTATCACACTTAGCAATATAGAATACAGTCAGTCCCCTCAGAAATTAATCTCCTCAATAACTGACTTCAAGTTGATGGTAATCAGAAATTTGATCACAAAAAAATCAATTTATTCTATTTTCTTTGTTCAAGGTACAAATATAAAGGCAAATCAAACATGAACTAAAACCCAGAACAAGCAATTCTTTTCTTCTCAAAGTGGAAAAGAACCTGAAATGTTGCTCTTAAATGCCTATTAACTTACATAATTTCCACTGCAGCTAAACTAAAACTAGAACTGAACTGAAAAACTTACTGATTCTGCTTTTATTAAATTCATTAAACTTTTAGAATGCATTTAATTTCTGATTAGAAACTTTAAAGAAATGTCACAGTTGTAGTGGAAAAAAACACAACCTCTCAAGAAGGTTTTGGCCTTCCCCCCTCCCCCTCCATAAAATGCTGTTTGTAACCAATTTTGTCTAAATGAGCAATCCAGGCTTCAGAGATCAGCCTAGGATACACATTTCTCTCCAGTAAAAGAGTTTCCTACTAACCACTGTTATACTTAAATATTGATCTGGAAGCTCGAACATGTCTTGCTTCAACTTTTTAAAAAAAGCACCAAGTTCCACTGGGTGCTGGCATTTATATTCATAGATTCTAGTCATGCTCAGCAAGCAGCAATTAGAAGATATCCCTTGAGTAAGAGCAATTCTAAAAATATTCTGTATGCATCATAGAAGATGAAGCACCACTTTCTGCTAAAGTAATGTATGCTGTACATTCAAGTATAATTAGCACACTAGACTTCGTAAATAGTATTAAACTAATTACTGTTTGCACCACTAGTGGCAGATGTGGTTAGAGATTATTAATTACAGTGGACAATTTCTTGAATTTAACATACCAAATACGAGGCAATTTCTCCACTTTATTTTGTGTCTGAATGGCTATTTGCTGAGTGTCAGGAGGGCTCTTTTAAATTAGGAAGAACTGTAACTTATGAAAATGAGCAAGTGAAGTAATAGATTTTATTTTCTCAAAAAAAAAGCTGTTCATTGACAAGCATATAATTATTTTTAGTTAATAAATTTCAATATACACCTAGTCTAAATCAGGGAAACTGTTCTGCAGAAGTGTTATGCGTCATAAATTTATAAGCACTGGACAGGCAGGAAGTTCTTTCTCTAGCTACTTAAGGTTAACCAATGTGTTCAGATGGATTTTAAAGAAACACCTAAAACTTTCAACATATGTGATGAAGTAAACTGTTCCCCAGAAATTTAGATACTTGAGTAAAACTCACCTACTGGTAGCCAGACTTAAAAGAGAATGGGATAGTCATTCCCTGGCTTCAATATAACATTCTGCTGAATGTGGGGACAGGAGCGGGGAAGAAGGGTTGTAAAAGGGAGCTGTCTCCTTAGTGCTAATTTTTCACAGGAAAAAAACCCAGACCATTAAAGTTTAAACAGCTAGGGGAATTTTCTTTAGTGTGCTGACACAAGGTATTGCAATTTCAGTAAATGTTGATGGACCTCCATAAAAAATGGTACATATTTCTGTCAATATAAGACACACCGATAATCCACAGAAGTAAACAGATTATTTTTAAAAATTGAGGTGATTCTAGAATGATACAATCATAATACAGTGACTTGAAGGCTGACAGGCATGTAAGCAGATACCAATAGGTATTCATACCTCACCTACATTTGCATTTCTTTTCTGGAACATCCTTTTCCTTATTCAATTGAACTGTTTAGTTCTGTACTACTTCCCCTCTGACTATTAACTGGTTAGATATTTGTTCATAAGGACCATTTTCTTGAATACCACTCTTTTTTGAGTATTAATTAGAATAAACATTAAACTTAAATTCCTATTTATACTTTTTATTAATTTTAGTATTTTTACTTATTAAGACCTTATAATCTGCTCAACTAACGCACACACCAAATAGGATTCAGCTTCTAAAAACACTTAATTTCTAAGATCACCCATTCTTATCTAGCACAGTCCCTAAGATCACTCATTCTTATGAATTTATCAATTTGGTAATGCCTTTCTTGATTCAAGTGCTGTATTGAGCGGGCCCTTAACCGAATTCCAATATAACACAAATTTCAGTTTGAATTAAATGGTCACCCCAGTTAAGTCTCATAGATTATACTTTTGGTAGGGATTCAGGCACAAAAATGCACTGGTACAGGTTACAATGATTTGTCAATCACTGATTCAAGCATTCCAAGTTACTGATTTGCTGACAACTATTTCACAACATAACTGTTCTGGCTTCAGCTAGCTTAGGTTGAAGTAAATCATTTAATTAAAATCTTCAAAGAAAACAGATCTTTAGTGACATAAGCAGCTTACAGTATGTGGGTTTGGCAATTGTAATGCAACTTTTAGTAAGCAATCTGTTATACTTAAACAAAACAACCCACCATAACTGCTATAAACTGTTACTCTTGATGATGATCTCATCAGGAAGAGTATTGATGGAATGGGTCTTCAACCCTCAGAGGTGGTCTTTCCAAGCTATGTTAAAAGCATAATGACAAATGAAGTGGTGAAATTTTCACTAACATATAGCAATATACTCACTTTGAGGCTGAAGAAAGACTTATAAAATCTAGTGTTATATTTACATTAAAATAATTTTAAGAACTGCTATTTCTAAACTTTAAGCCCTTCTCATTCTCCGTCTTCTCAACTAAATATAGTAAACTGAGTCTGAATGCCTTCCTGCTTCTTTGAAAATTAAATCTCTCTATAAACAACAAGGATTTTTCCTGTCAAATAGAACCACAATACATTTTAAGCCATAATTTAAGCAGTTTCTAAATCTTCAAAACATTCTGTTATCAATGGAATTAGGCCAATTAGCCTGCAACTATTTAATTTGTTGTGAGACTTACGGTCAAGCGATGGATTGTCAACATGACAGGATGCTGTGTTACTGCTTCAAAGGTTGATAAAGTAGTCTTAATCAATTCTTCTGATGCAGCTTGCCCTATTAGTAAAAATCATTGTATTTCTTTATAAAATGCAACAGTTATAATGCCTGTTTATAAAAGTACAGCAGTATCACAGGTTACCTTACCTATTGCTCCATCCAAGTTTGTTTCTCCTGAATCTATCGATCTGATAAAATCCTACAGAAGAAGAGGCATTTATGTTAAAACACTGTCCTGGTTTCGGCTGGGATAGAGTTAATTTTCTTCCTAGCAGCAGGCATAGTGCTGTGTTTTGGATTTAGTAGGAGAAGAATGTTGATAACATGCTGATGTTTTTAGTTGTTGCTGAGTACTGCTTATACTAGTCAAGGACTTTTTCAGCTTCCCATGCTCTGCCAGGCGCACAAGAAACTGGGAGGGGGCACAGCCAGAATAGTTGATCCAAACTGACCAAAGGGCTATTCCATACCATATGACATCATGCTCAGTATATAAACTGGGGGGGGGTGGCCAGGGAGCAGCGATCGCTGCTCGGGGACTGTCTGGGTATCGATCGGCGGGTGGTGAGCAATTGCATTGTGCATCACTTGCTTCGTGTATCATTATTATTATTATCATTATTATACTGTTACTATTAGCATTACTATTTTACTTTATTTCAATTATTAAACTGTTCTTATCTCAACCCAGGAGTGTTTCTCACTCTTACTCCTCCAATTCTCTCCCCCATCCCATTGGGGTAGGGGGAGTGAGCGAGCGGCTGCGTGGTGCTTAGTTGCTGGCTGGGGCTAAACCACGACAAACACTTTAAGAAATTAAGTAGTATAATCACTGAATAATTACAACATGAAATTCTTTAAGGGACTGTGTAAATACAAAATCTTAATGCACCTATATTATGACAGTGTGTCCTAATGATTAAGATATGAAAGACTGAAAGCATTCATGATCTAGCTGTTATAACATAATTTTGCAAGTCTGTAAGGCTGCTGGACACTCAAATGTAGAGTACAGTAAGGACTATTACTCTAACTAATGTCAGGAATGTTAATATTTCCAGCTAAATAGACAGCAATTAAGTGTCTTCACTATTAACAGAAAATTGTAATTTCTAAGATGACTTTGAACTAGCTTGGACATGGCTATGTTAAAATAACTCAGCAAAAAGACCAAAGACCCTCCAGAAAATGCAATTTTCTCTTATTTGTTCTCCATCCATACTAAACACACTATGGATACAGTTACACACAGGAGAACATACAAAAATGCATAACCTTCTTTTAAAAATCACCTAAATTAGCCATCATTTTGAGGAACAGGGACAATGAAATATTAATAACCTGGGTTAAGTAAATATTGTACAATTAAACCCATTATTCTTTTGCCTTTTCATCTTGATTTCACTCTTTTGCTTTCACTTTTATGCATAGCTGTTTATTTCATAGGGGATACAAAAGACATGTTATTAATATTTGCTAAAGAAGGAAAAATTCTCAGCAGAATTCATAGTATGCTCTTTTTTACTAATGCAGTATTTAATACATAGAGGATTTACCACAGATAAACTTCTTTCTCACTTTCAATTTGCACACATACCTATTTATTTATATGATGTAAAGCATTAAGAAAATGACATTTGTTTCATATTTCACTATCAATTAAAATTTTGTTATTATACATTAAATTGGCAGAAGTGTCTACATGGGTTATCTTTCAGTATGTAAGAAACATCTGAAGGATTCTTCTCTAATTAAAAATACAGTTAGAAACTAACTATCTATTTCATAATTTAAACACATCTCAGGCAGTCATAAAAAACAACTGCTTCTGTTAAAACAAACAGTCATTTTATCTTCCTGATCATTTGAAGAAAATTACTAGTTATTATTTAATTAACTTGTTTTGGAAGAGAGTATTATTTTGTTTGCCTATTTAAGACAGTTTCACACCTAACCATAGTCTCAAGACCAATTTGGAAGAATCAATATAGTTGGTGCAAAAATTATTCCAGCTACTAACGCTGATTTCTTTAATTATATTAGAAACACAAGAAGATGATGTATTTATACAAAAACCACCAACTATCTGGGTTTTTTTAAACAATAGAGAGGAATGGTGCATGTATTCCACTACAGGTGAGTCTGTGCCCTATGCACTCTGCTGGGAGCCTACTATTAGCTGTGCCTTTGGGGCAGATCCTGTCCTCCATGTATTTCTATTCACAGCTGAAAACATGAAAGGACTGTCCCGACTCCCTCTCAATTTCTTTGCACAACAGTACTGAAAATTACAGTGGTGATGGAAATAACTTCAAAGCAGCATGAAAAAAAATTCTCAATGAACAACAGTTACAGGAAAATAACTACTCTTTTCCTTCCAGATACCAAGCACACATCTTTCCACTCCTAATCATTTCTTATTGTTAACAGTAAGATTTGTGATTAAATCAGAAATCACCCCCCCCAAAAAAAAACCCAGACCATGAAAGACTGACTTGCTAGTCTTAGAGGCCTCAATTATAGCACAGTACTTTGAGAAAGTACAAGCTGATGATCAAAAGTCCCTTTATAGATGTCAGTGGGACTGTTGCCTGGTAGAACGGACAGTTACTCTTCCAGAAGTAATTGCATTAGTCATATCATAACACAGTTCTATAAAACAGATTCAAATTTGATATTATTTTTTCAGATATACTACTTCCCCTCCCTTTTTTATGCATAAATCGAAATAGTAAATGTAAGTTCCTGAATTGCCTTGTTCAATGGAGACAGAAGGACAAGATGCGGGAAATATTCAGTAACCTTTTCCTCCTTGATCTGACAGGAAAGCTGTGCTAGTGTAACTAGCCTGACTTCCTCAGTCAGTACTTCAAGCAAGCTGAAGTAACATCAAAAGAAAACTTACACTGTACCTGGTCAGCTGTACCTATATTGTTGACAGAAGAATTTCACATTGTAGAAGGTTGATCCAAAACCATTAATAAATCTACTGCCTAGTTACAAATGCTTCAAAGAGATAAAAGGCTTTGTAATTCAACATCTACAGTTTAAAACTTTTTTTCTTCATTCTAATGCTAATTTTTAAACAAATGTTTTAGTAGAGCTAAATTAAACCCACATTTTCTTGGAATCAAGAGTCAAAGGAGAAAGAGAAGGGAATCTGAACAGTAAACTTTAATCCAGCTGTTTGTGGTGAAGTATTTTTTCATGCTATTATGGAAGTAAATACCTAGTTGTCATTTATGAACCCATGTACTTAAAGGTATTTGCTTAACTCTGATATGCAACTTGAGAATATGCTTTTTTCTCATTTAGAGAAACAACTGTTTTCATATGAGGAAATGACATTACAACAGTACTTCTTCATTTTTGCTATACTATCCTATGGCACAGTTAAAAAGTTCATTTTCTATTGCTAATGTCATAAATCAGTTGTAGATGCTAACATGAGACATATCTTAGGTCTGTAGCTTACAATACTCAGCTTTTCATCAACTAAATACAGTGTAAGAGTACTGGCAAGAAGAAAAAGGTGACAAAAGGAAAGAATATCTTAAATATAGATTAGATCATAATTTATCTTTTATTTCTACTCATAAAATACTAGCATAAAATTCTAGAAAGAATATTCTGTGTAATTTAGAGCTAAACTTTTCTACTCTAAAATAAAGCACACAGGAAATTCTCAGTTTATCAGACATGTGCAGAGTTTCTCTGCACTTGAACACAGGATAGCATATTTTCCCTTTGACCCAATAGATTACTACAGAAAAGATTTTCTGATAATATGTAGAGTTTTGAATATAATCAAAGCTTAAATTTTATACTCAGAATAAAGTTCTCTGTCCAATTTATAAATTTAATATAATTTTATTATATTAAAATAATTCCCAATGTTCTATGCATATGTATATTTTGTAAACAAGATTTAACTTAGACGGTTATACTCACAAGTAAGGTCCCATAGTTGAAAAGAAACTCCTCTGTCACTATCTGGGGACGAAATACCTATTTTAATTTAGCAAAAGTTGAAAAAAAATTACATTAAATGCATATCTTATGACTAGATAAAGTAAAACATATACTTCACAGCCATGTTAAAAAAAGAGGACAAAATATGTATTTGTTTCTATCACTAGAGTTGTCTTACAATGTGCAAAAATAAAGCTTACATCTTTAATGCTGTTATATAGCTGGAATACTCATCAACATATCTACACATTAATAAAAGTTCTTTTTTATCCATTCTGATCGTGATCAGCAGAAATTAAATTTTGGGAAACTGCTAGAGTTTGTCCTTGGTTTAACAATTTTGGGGGAAAAGAAAAAAAAAAAAATCTACCGGGGATGTCACAAGATGAAGCACTACAGGCATCATAGGAAGGCACATCTTCAGCTCTTTGGCCTGAACCGTTGATGGGTGTTTACGTCCAGAGACATTAGTTAAGGCAGTGAGAATGTCACCTACAGAAAACAACATTTCAGATTGATCTAACATAATTGCTTTACTAAACAACACCAAACGACATATAAAACATCTCTGTTCCAGTATCCTCTGTTCAATCCTGTCTTCTCCCTCCTGCTGAAAGTACTGTTCATGTGACTGCATGATAAATCAGGCTGATCCAGCACTTTCCTTTCCTGGTTCAGTGTTCAGCCAGGCCAATTTCCTGCGCTGGCTACAGGAACAGGCACACAAATGTGACCTCTGGCAAAATGGTGAGGATAGAAATATAAGGCAGGTGTAGAAGCAAAGATGAAATTACCCCTCTTGGCAGGGTTTGGTGGCTTTAGGTGGCTACATACACATGGAATTATACTCTTGAAATTCTGTGGATGCAATTCTATTTCCAGTGAAATAACAAGCAAAATTCTCATGACTTCCAGCTGACCAAGAGCTGAATTCACCATGATTAGTAGGCAACATAATGCTCAAGCAGTATGCTTTTCCTGCAGCATAGTACCACTGGAAGAAAGAAAGAAACATCTTCCTCACCCCTTCCAAAAGATCCCTCCACCGGCCATGCATACACATTCTCATACACAAGTTTAACCATGATGCAAGTGACATAGAGCAACAGGAATTCTCACATTCTCATAAAAGGGGTAGCAGCAGGTCAATGAGAACTTAGTTGCCTCCATAACAAACCTCAGACACAATAATGAGGGAACAAAATTTTAATTCCAATAGTGAAAACTGTACTTCAAACGAGGCATATAAAAATCAAGGAACATTATGCTAAATTTGTGTTATATTAACTACTGTCTCAGAAAAGCAAGACCCCTTCTGCATGGGATGAAGAACAGAAGCAGCAGAAGAAAAGTCACGGCTCATATGCAAAGAAGGAAAATTCTGTCCCTATAGCCTGAAAATATTAAAAACCAAATCCTGTCTTGAAAGAACACTTACTGTATTTTTTTTCCTTAACAAGAGAGCTGCACAAAACTGTAAAAGGCAAATCACATAGACATTAAACAAATAAAGGATGGGATTTGGCATTTTATACAATTTTCATGCGAGAAAAGGCCCTTCTTTTCAGAGTAAGTCACAGAGTTCAGTCATGTTGAATAATACCAGTGCTTTTCTTCTGCTCCCATGGAGTTCAATTTTCCATATAAGCTGAAATGACAGAGCCTGGCACTACAGTCTGTTGTAAAAATACCTAGCCTTAAAGATTTGTCTCATTCTATAATATACTGTGGTCAAGAAAAAGAAAGCATTGCCTAAAACTCTCCAAATACATAAACCAAAATATTGGGTTTTCATCAACACTTTTTTTTTTTTTAAATTACAATATTGAAATTCAGCAAGACTTCTCTGTGGTTAGCAACAAATAATTTACTGAACAATCTACTCTCTATGTTTTAAGGCCCGTATAATCATCTTATTTGCCAATTTTGCTGTTGATAAATAGATAGATATGGTTACTTTGATTTTTAGCATGATCTAAGCAATTCATATCTACTTCCTAGAAATAGGTTAAATATTATAAAATGCAGAAATAAAATTAGTTTCTTACAACAACTGAAAACTTTCAAAATTATCCACAAGGTTAACAATTTATTTAATTTGTTTAAATGTATCTTTAAGGCCAATTTCTACAATTTGTTAATCTATTTGGTTTATAGCTACATCTGGTGGAAGAAGATGGGATCAGTAAGGAGCTTACATAAATGAATATTAAAAAAGCCAGCTAGGATTAATTGTAAAATCAACAATTAAACTGCTTTTAACTGTTCCACTTTGCAAATCTCATTATTTTTCTTAGGAGCCCATAGCTTTTACCTCCTCAAGCAGAACATGTTCCTTTGTCATACTCACAGCAATAAAAAGAAAAGGCCTTCTGCCAAATGTGGGCAAATACAGATAGCTTTACTTTACTAAAACACACAAAACACCACCACAAAACAACACACAAATCTAGCTTGGAAAGGAAAACAAAGTGTAAAAATTATGCTTGATGTATCAGTTGTCAACAATGCATTGAAATTGTACATCAACAGTAAAAAAACCCAGCAGAATACATGTTAAAGCAATTGATGTACTATGTATTATAATGATAGTAACTATATATTTGATGTATAGTATTTTCAGGTTCTGAGGAAATATCAGGGCCTACTGTATTAGTTGCATATAGTACATACAGACAGTAGGAGGTGAATTTCTACCTCAGATATTTATAGTCTGAGACTTCCAAATCCTGAAATATAGCCAATATGCGAACCTGATATTTATTTAGAAAAAAGGGATCAGGTATTTGGAGCAAGGCAAAAATTTGCATTGTCATAGGAAGTGAAGTTTCTTTTAAAATAGCAGCATGACATTTAGGTCTACTGACCTTTGCAGTGCTACCATTTCATTTTCAACATCCTAGTCATAATGTAGAGAAGATGAAAAATAAATCAGGTATAATCTCATCAGAAAATAATTTTATGGAAAAAAAAGTTTTATCATTTAATGACAAAGTATACACAATCAGGGTTGGTTTTGCTCCCTTTCTTTTCTTGAATACTCTCACAGCACTTCCTTCCTTATCTTCCTATTTAGCTTTCTTACTCTGTTCTGTGGGAGATCTCACCCCCCAGAAGTCTTAATAAGAATTTTAATGATGATTTAGACTGGCCACACCAATCTCTCATTTTCTCCTTCCTCCCTTCTCCCTCTTTCCTTCCCTTCATCCTTCCCTCCCCTTCTCTTTCTCCATCCCTCTCCCCCTCCACCCTTCCCTCTAACTCAGTTCCTTCCCTTCTCCTCCCCCTCCCTCCTCTTTCCTTCCTTTTCTTCCTACCCTACTCTCTTCCCTTCCTCTCTCCCCCCTCCTCCCACTTCCCTTCCTCCTTCTTCCCTTTCTTCCCCAATTCCTTTCCTTCCCTCTCCTTTCTTCCTTCACTCACTCCTAATTAACTTTTTCAAAAAAACCCCTCATCTTTCCTCATATAACATATAGCACAGCTTTTTCCAGGAGAGACAATCCCACTGTTCTTACTCATCTAGAGTAATTTCTGTGACATTTCTTTTATTCAGTATCAACCCTATGTTCAAATCTCACCAACAGATCCTCCTTAATTTTTCAATTCAATTTATCTATTACTTTTGTACAAATGGCCAAAATTCTCCTCCTGTTTCGTGACCTTCTCTTAACTGACTCCCCAGACTCTCGAACTAACTTCTTTCTACTCCAGTTTCTTCTCTGGTTGCCCAGTGACTCCAAACTATGCCCTGCACTTTGCATGTTTTGTCCAATTTGCACGCATGCCTTTCACTGTTTCTTCTGTAAGTCCCTGCTTCCTCACTACCTCATCCCACAAGTTTGAGCATATTCAGTGATGACAGGACTTTAGCTGCTGTACCCAAGCAGCTAAATTTCTGTTTGAACGTATATGACTAGCACAAATTTCAAAGTAGCTTTTTGTCATTCCAAAGGCTCAAATACCAGTGAAATCTGAGCAGATATTCACAAAATCATCCAAATGCATATCCTGGGCACAAAAGCTACTTTACTGAAACTTCAAGTCCTTATTCCTAAGTATAAGGAATGGGCTGAGGTAGCACTAACGTTCTCTCAGAGGAATTCTTTCCATCTTTTCTTATGCATGAGCAAATCAGTTTCCGACATCTAGAACAACTGAAGTATCTAGGCTGAAATTTTCCAGAAAAATTGCCTGAAGCAAATACTCAACATAAAAGTTTCAGTGTAAGTGATTAACATGTACTCATGGATATGCCCTGTTGCATCTCTCCTAGATCTGTGCTTTATGAGGCAAATCTGCTCTTAGGTTTTCAATGTTTGGAATATCTTTAAAACATTGATAAAACTTCTCGTACATTTGGGCCTCATTCCTGACTGAGCTGATGGGGCTTACCGTTCAACAAATACAAAACATTAATATAGGAACTCATGCATTCCAATACAAAGTATCTGATCATGACATAACTAAAAAACTTCATGAAGCTGATATCATGCAAACTTTATGTAATCAGACAATACAGTCTTTCCACCTGTATATGTAAGGAGATATTTGTTTCTCAAGGGAGTAAGCAAAGGAAAGATTTGTTCAGTTAATCAACTGAATTTACCTAGAATTCCTGGCAGCTCCCACACAATGTGACAGATGAGAAGATCCAGGCATTTTGACAGGTATTCACTGCCACCTTGCTGCTCTTTTCCTGGCGTGGTCTTTCTGCTGTCTCTTTCAATATACATCACGAGTCTACATTTAAGCAAGTGCAAAATATTACCTCTCAAAACAAAAAATGACACTATATCTCAAAAATACTACTGAGGCAGACATTTCTCATATCTGTGGTTACAACCAAGACAATACATTAGTTTTGGCTCTGTAGTTTTGTTGAAATTTTAGACCTTCCCTTTCAAATAAATCAATTTTAAAAATAACATACATGACTGTGCCAAGGAACAAGAGGAAACACTTAAGCTACTATAAGTGCAACTCTACTAGTTTAAATGAATATATGATGCTAACATAAGGAGCGAATCCCTCTGCAGACTTAGACAGAGACTAATTTGAAAATCCACTTTATTTTGAAATATATGACCAATATGCACAATATGAGCAAAAGACTAAAGACATTCATTTTTGACATGTAAGAATGTCTAAAGCAAGAATAATTTAAGTCAATGTAACAAGAGATCAATCTTTCAGTCAAGAAAAATCATACTACATAAATCATACTACAGCCTATCAAAATGTTAGCACTAGTTAGAATGGCCATATTGAAAGAGATAGAAGTCCAAACAAGCCTTACATCCTTTCTCTAGAAATCTGGTGTTCAAGGTTTCTAAAGACAAACTTAGTGCTTACATTCTAACTGCTAAGTGCTGTGTAGGTGTGCCGTTCTGCAGAATGACATTTCTCATAGTAAACTATGGTAACTGATTTATTAGCCATTGGCTAACTTACAAGAGATTGCTTTAACAATAAACCTGTAACAGAATGCTTCAGGCAATATTTTAAAATGCTCATTTGAATAGACAGAGGGGCCAGACTTCACTTTAGGGGCATAATATTGACATCTTTGTTTCGCATTCGAACTCCCTGGGGGTCCTGTGCAAAAAACCATCAGTCACTGGTGAGAGAAATCCATGCTCTGGATTTTAAGAACACACTTCAGTATTACCCTTTTTTTTTTTTTTTAATATCTTTCTTATAATCAATGTTTTTTTATAGAAGCATGAAAATAACTTAAACTACCTCAAGTGTACACAACAGAACTACAGGACTCACAAACACAAGACTTTATCCTAGGAGGTGTGAATTTCCATCAAAAAGGCAATTTACTCAATGAAATAAAAACTACCTAAGAATGCATTTTGCAGGATTAGGCCTCTAAACAATGTCTAATTGTTATGGAAACTCACCTTATCCTTCCTGAACTGTGTTACAGAGACAAAAATAGAGATAAAAGACCCGTTCAGTAACTACGTTTCACCTCTGCAATAGCCCAGATGCAACACATTCAGCTACACTTCCCAGAGACTATAGGGACATGTTTTATTTTTCTTGTAATCTCTGGATATTGTATTAAATTACAAGGAATTTCGATTTGTCTCGTAGAAGAGAACTACTTAAAAACCTGCTGTTATGTTTCAAATAGAATTTTCCTTAAAAAAGCTTTATTTTTTTTTAATATAAAAAATTGAACATTTTAAATTAAAACAATATAAAGCCTCTAGCCTTTCCAGACAACCAAGTCATTTTTACTCAAAAACTCTTTAACTTTCGTCAAAAACATGGCAAAAGATCAGTGTTTGTATGGATTTTTTTTTCTTTAAGAAAACACTTCCATGATTTAACATTATCTGATTCTACATGGAAGTATGTTTAGATCTGTTTAAGTTTTACTTAAAATAGGCTGAACAGACTTCAACATGAGTGGCTTTTTTGCTGCAGTGGGACGGGGGTTCATTTTTCAGAAGTATGCTCTATTAGTTAATCACATTTGAGAAGCATACAAAGTACGTTCATTTATTGAGTGAGGAAAGATACAAAGTTTACATAAACTCATGAGTTCTCTCTTTTTGTGTTGTCCTTCCCATCACAGGTCTTTCACAAAGATTTTCTAAAAATATGCACAACTATTTTTTTCCCCGATAGTACTGTTCAACTAAACCTTGTCTTGAGAAAATTGTACAGATCCATATATAGGCAGGAAAGCATTATTATCTCTATTTTCCTTTGACAAATTTCCCAGTCATATGTAGAACAATTCATCAGTTACTTTTATTCCCTGAAGAATCTCAGTGTTCCATCTAATGGGCAAAACTAGGCCTATGAAAATACATTTATGCAATTCACATAATGCACATGTTTGTCTTGCACTCAACAATACATCACAAAATATGTAGGTGTTACTATAAATAAGTTAAATATGATGAGGAATAAACCACTGTCTATGAAGTCAAGTTTGATTTAAAAAAAATTCTTCAAGTATCAACATTGCATGATGTGGCCATCAGTGAGCTTTTACACAAAAAAGCAAAACGACCCAAGTTTTCTGAGAAAATATATGAAGAGCGGAGCAAAAAGGAGAATTGCAGAGAGTTAACAGTCCTTAGTAATAGGAATGGGAATGAGGTCTACTATTTAAAAAGCAGAAGAACTGTTCACTTATAAAGATGATCAACATGAAAGAAAGAGAAGATTTAGTCAAAATTCAGAAGACTGAGCAGACTCGTGGTAAGACATGGTCTTCAAATATACAGAAGTCACTGTAAAAAGAAAGACTACGTTGTTTTCTGTGCTTAACTTGTAGAATCAAAATTTCAGCGAGAAAACAAGGATTTTTGAATGTTAGGAATAACTACCAATTAGAACAGCTATCAAAAAGAGGCCATGGAAAACCCACCAATTTCCACCAAACATTGAAAAATACTTCTCAAGCATAACAGACCTTGACCTGGATCAGAAGTAGAAACCTTGAGAGGTTGCAGGGTCTACTTAAGAACCGTTTTTTAAAATACATTCATTCCCTTCTATCAGTGACATTTACCCTCAACATCCTTAAAATCAGTTTTAGATATCAATAAGGTTCAGCTACAACTTTACCAGCATCTTAACAGGGGGAAAAAATGCATGTGGCTGCCAGATGACTGAACCTAAAAGCAGGAGGTCTCTCACTAGTGGTCTTCTCCCTGCTTCTCCTTGCAGTTCACTAAGTTCACAGAGAATGACAGACCTCCAAGAAACTAAAGAATGTCTTGCATGCTCTGAAGATGTATACAGCCCATTTACCCCAACAATTCAAGGACCCGTTTTTAGTCAACTTCTGCTAACAGAAACTGATGAAGATTTTCAAAGAATATTTAATATAGATATATTGTTTGTTTTACAGAGATGCAACACTGGATGGCAGATCATGCTAATAAGAAGGGTCAATCCCTATTTCTCCCTGTCTATGCTGGGTTTTTTTGTTGGTTGGTTTTTTTTTCTTTTTTAATTTGATAACAGCTTGCTGGTTTGTTTTTTTTTTCCTGAAATCACTGACTTGCATAATTGTTCCCTCCTGCCTTCCATTTCCATGATTTCCCATTTGACTGAGCACCAAACTTCTCTGTTCTTTTTCTCACTATTTTTCTAGGCCAATCTTAGACATGTAAGGCCAACAGGCTATGCTAGATGCAAGCTTGTAATAGGCCTCCAGGTAAAGCTTTTTCTTGAGGGCATATACAAGATCTGAAAATTTAAAAAATATGGGAGGGTGGGGACAGATAACAGAGAAAGATTTTGCTCAAAAGTTATGCTTTTGTGCATAGTTAGGCTTTTGCAGACTGAAAGTCTGTTGGGAATACTATCTTTCCACAAATGTCCATCTCTGCAGACAGTAGAAAAAGAGGTTTAAATAAATTCTTTAGGGAGGAAGTTCAATTTCCAGGGCAGCCTCTATTCACCTAGGAAATTCTCTGAGACCATTTAGATCCAGAAAGAATAATTCAGTGAGACTAATCAGAAATTACTACCAGTTCAGAAAAGGGTGAAATTCTAAGTCTCAACAAAACTACAGGTTGTATTCCTTCCCTCATTAACAGGTAGCCTGCCTTTGCAAATCACGGCGGAAACAAGGAGACTAGAAAACAGGGTGATTAGCAAAAGAAATGAATTTGCATATTGTAAGCAAACAAGTGCTGTTTCAGCCTACAAGGTGTTGTATCTTCTCTAGCTGTATCTCATGTGGAAGAACAAAAGGTATGTAATGGACTACCATGAGACAGGTAGAAAAAAGAGTAACAGATGAACTGTATCAATGTCGTGTGAGAAAAAATTCACTTCAAAATTACATTTTGAAGTAAATGCTGTTCATCCATAGACCTTGAAATCTTGAAGTACTTCGGAAAGTCCTAGTGGAATTTCCTCAGTGACATCCACTGTCAAGCTCTTGAATTACTCCCACCACAACTAATAATAATTTAAAAATACGCTACAACAGATTCAGAGAATTAAAAAAAAAAAAAAAAACCACCACACAAATATCCCTGCAAAGGTATATATAATTTTGATTACTAAACAAAAGCCTTTTCCAACACCAAATTGAACATTTAACTTGAAGCTGTAGAGATATACGCAGTGTTGCCATGAAAGAGTTATTACTGACTGTTTTAGCATCTGCATCATATCCTTTAACTGACACACACTGAAAAATGCCTTATATTGATTATCATAAACAGATTTTATAACCGAAAGCAATATAAATCCTGTTACAGGCACTAGCTGCAACTGCTAAAAACCCAGTAAGTAGAAATTATGCACGTTTTACTGCATACTCTTTATATTTCCAAATCAAACACCTTCATAAAGAGATTTGAGTACATCAAACATTTTCAGTACTTATCCAACTGATTACTGCTTACTGTACTAGCAATTTTGAATTTATTAGTCTTAATTTTGAAGTAAGTTTTCTGTCACAGAACTGGAGACATTTAACTAAAATACATCAACAGGAATTCAACAGTGTAAGTCAAAGAATATCCATTATCTCTACTGGGTTTAATAAAATTCTTCCAGAGTTCAAGATATCATGAAAGTAGCTGTCTCCACATATAATGGATCACTTCTCCCTCATCCTACTGTAGCTATCTTACTTTCTGGATATAAAAGAAAGGTTTTAGTCTAGATGATCTATCCTGTCAAGAGATATACCATTCACTGAAGAACAATTATGAAGAAAATATAACAAATTAAGAAAAACAGTTTATCGTATAAGGCTTGCCTATAGTTTTACCTAATGTGTTATACTATGTACTGGTCCCTAATCAGCTCTGTCTGGAGCATCACAATACAGGATACAGGATAGAGCCAAAATTCACAATACAAAGTAACATCCCCAAATTCACAACACATTATCTTCAGAAAGGCTGCTCATTGGAAAGCATTATAAATAAAGAGATCAAATTGCTGATAAAAATTATTAAAGTTCTTCTCTTTCATATAATACCTTAGATATAAAGAAACAAATAATAACTGTCAGTACAGGACTGCTGTCAGACATTTCTCCAAACACACAGCTCAGTCCTACCTGATATAACAAGCATATGAATAGCAGCAGTCATTAAAAATGTAGCCATTCAAAAAGCCACTTACAAATCATTAGAGACAGTTTTCACTAACCAGAACACATCACCTGATAAAACATTTCTGGAAGTATAAAAACATACACATGAAAAAGCAACTTGGATTCTTACTCCCTGTGATCTCCAAAAGATAGGATATCTACAGATTTGTGTGTGAGTGGAGGGGTATATAATCATAGCACCCCACAAGATGTCCTCTCACAATGGCTTCACAGTATAGCTCACCTGCTCCTTCCAATCCAGCCTTTTAGCTCCAATGCACAAGTCTTAATTCTCAAACATCAACATAAGTTATAAAGTTCTATTTGCTGTAAATGTAGTTAGATTTACAGCCACCCACAAGCTTCATACTCTTTTACTTTCCATTCCAAACCTGCTTTATTCCAATACCATAAAAACTGCGTTTACACTACATTGTTCTTAATCATGAACAGTGAAAGATATAAATCCCAAATAAAATTTCTTCCATCTTCTCCAATCACCCCCGGAACATGGTGACAATTTATATTCTAACAGAGTCTAATTTCCTCTTGTCTGATATGGGAATGTTTTTGTGCCATCAGAAAACACAAAAATTCAAATAACTATTCCTCTGTGAGTGAAATATAATATTAGAGAAGTTATTTCTTGCAAAGTATTTTAAAAACATAGAAACAAATAAAATATTTCATTTAAAAGTCACAGGAATTCAGTGGTCATTATATAAGTCACTATAACACCGCATATAGACAAGAAATATTATTTTACCTTGAATGTGCCTACACTGAAAAGACTACGGATTATACCACACCCCAAGATGACGAAGGTACATGACAGACCTTTTTTATTTTGCTTTCCCACCATAGCAACAACTCACTGTTGCAGAATTTGTTTTGTCCTACCCAAAGCAAAATCTGCTCCTTGCTAATGGTCACTGGGACCACAAGTTACTTTAAAAGACAGACTCTCCCTGTAAGACAGTAGTTTCCCCTTGTGAGTAATCATCACTTGATGACCCCAGACAAAAGAGAACACTCTTTTCTTTATATTATCATGAATAAAAGGATTCATATTACAGAGAAAATAGTTCACCCCTAAAACACTGGCTCAAAAATAGCACACATTTTGAAGTATTTTGGGTACAACTTCAAAAATAAACGTTACAACTCTAATTACCTTCCATTATCACCTTACCTTGCTTGACAACTGAGTAGCAACATCTCCCTGTTATTAATTAAAACTTGTAGCAGGACCAGAAAGGCTTTTGCTCGAATAAAAGTTGAAGGACTTTCAAGTAAATGAGTAATTGTAGTCACAAAATCCTTGGTGGAAATAAACACAAATACATCAGTATTATTTTATGGAAAAAGGTTACTTGCACTGTTTTTTAACAGTGTATACATTCAAAATTTGCTCATTTTCATATGCATTAGTAAGGTAATTTTCATGTCACTCATGGCAAGGGAAAAAAAAAACCAAACCATAAAACGCTACTAAATAAATTCCATCCAAGACAGACCGGCCCAGTGCAAAGCTGCTTTGTACATCTTCAAGAGCTGCAACAAGTAAACACTATCTAACGTACTATGTCCAAAATGGCACAAAATTAACTACAAAACATGATAGAACTTATATTTTAAAATATCTTACCTTAAGGATAAACGTCGGATATTTTAATATATTTTAATATATTTTTAGAAGACGACTAAAGGATTTTCAGAATACATAAATATTTCGGCACAAATATGATTAAATGTTTACCTATTAATTCCCATATATGCAGGAAGATTAAAAACAACACCTTTGTTGGATACACTCATGTCTACGTCAGACCCTAAATTATACAACAGATGCTCCAAATAGATGGCAAAACTGTTTCTACCTTCTCTGATTGTACTTATGAAGTGAAGAACACCTTTTCAAGGAACAACCCAAATCAGGACTTGGAAAGAAAGAAAAAGGATAAACCACAAGCATTAAGAAGCTATGACTTTCCTAATCCACTGACCATTCTCCATTCCCATGATAAAGTCAATGTATAAGATGCTAAGATCCTTGCTAACCCCTTCCTCCCTGTAAATCCAAATGAAAGAATAATTCAAAAAGTTTAACAAGGATAGTGAGAAATAAAGAGTAACCACAAAATATTTCCCTTCAAAAGTTTAACAATGGTTAGATGACTGGATTCTGAAATCACAGCTTTCTTCTTTTTTCTCTCTCTATTTTGCCCTGTATATTGAAAGGATTTTCTTCTCTAGTTTCTGGAATGTGGTCTGACATGTGGAAAGATGAGAGATTCATGTGTACTGCCTCAGCTTCCAAGGGAATAAAGCTGAGAATCAGTGGAAGGAAAAAAGGGCTCTCATATTATAAATAACAGAATAGGGTATTATGAGTTGCAAAAAGCATAAGATGAGGATCATTTATGCTCTCTCCAACAATATGTTGTAACTCCTGAAGAACCAAAGGAGAAAAAAGAAAAAGAAAAGACAAGACAAAAAACACATGGGGTATCCTCTACCTCTGAGGAATAAAAATGTCTGCTACTCATATGTACTCTTCTTCTACGAAGGCCAATTGGGCTGTTTGGTTAAAGAAAAAAAAAATCCATCTTCAAAGACAACCTTGCTAGCAGCAGCAATGGTATTTTTGGATCAGCTCCTGATCAGAATGCATTGCTCTGAAAACACAAACCCTACTTCAAATATCTCTCACTCAAAAAAAAAAAAAACAAAACAACCCCCCAAAAAACCCCCAAAAACCCCACAGAATTAAGAACTGAGCCACAATTTACAAACCGAGACAATTGGCTCTATCCAAGACTTAGGCTGAGAACAAATGGCCTCATCAGCAGAAACTACCTTCAAACATTTGAGCTGGATTCTCAAGGGAGTGACACTAGAGAACAAAGAGGTGCATAGTTGTGTACAAAATTTAAAATTCTGCTGTGTGACACACATTTAACATACCAAGTATTGTTCAAATTCCCTCTTTTGCTGACAGAATAACTGAAAGGCAACTTCATTCATAAAACTGAAAGTCAACACAATGTAATTTGTTAGAGAAATCTTTGCAACAATTAACTATACCTCTTTACAGAGACTGGAAAAAGAACAGGACTGTAGGAGGTGGCCAACAGACTATCAGATTTTACTCTGATACCATTTTAACACTGTCTGCAAAAGCAGTCATTGTAGACAGTAACTACAGAAATCCCAGAAAAACAAATTAATTATTCGAGAACTGTTTTGTTGTATGTCTGTAATTTCCTTCACAAACAGAAGAGGTCCTCAATCTTGTGGTTAATAAGCATAAGCTGTGTAAAGTTTACTGCTTTAACACTTCAACAGCTCATGGAGCGTGACTTGTAGCTCCTCCAGTACGAACCCGCGGTATGAACCTCCTCCAGTAAAGTTCTTAAATTACAATCTACTAAAAGCAAAGGTTGAAATTTTAATAAAGTGGGGATTTTGGGTTTTTTTTTTTCCCCACGAAATTACTCAAAACAACCACAAAAAGTTTTTACATTAAGAAAGCCTATAAAGCCTCAGACTTAGTGAAAGAGTATATATAGTGCAACACTGCCTGCTAATATAAATGGACTTTGCAGACCAAGCACAGGGACACCATGACAAAAGACACATGCAAGTACAAGCCAAAGCACATCTGTATTTTCAGTCCTCATGTGCTGGAAAGCAAGAATATTTCAATGTTACATGTGGGGGTTACCATGGGTTAGGACAACATTGTCAATTAAAATCAGTTACATCAGACTTATCTGGGAACGTTCTAATAATCTGACTTAAGAAATAAATGTGACATTTTGGAATTTGCTTTTCTGGCTGGTCTGAGGACTGCAAAACAACAACAGTTTATCCAAAGAAAATCTGAAGCCCATCTTTGCTGACCTGCAGAACTCAGTATATCAGAAAAGCCAAAAATTGCTGAAATACCATCTAGTACATTAATTATTAATTGTTTCACTGTTATATTGTTCTTTTCCCCCCTGCAACTGTTTGATGTTTCCATGGAGACTTGGTAGGGTAAGGACACTCTTTTTATTGCAAGTGAACGCACTGTTCATTTCAACAAGATCATGACTTTATATTGGATACTCTTAGTAATACTGCAAAGCAAGTTTAAAACACACCACAAAAAGCAATGACGTTTTCAAATTGGCTACGCAAGGGGAAAACAGTTAGACCACTATTTCACTATACAAGAACTGAAGTTGCGATAGCAATCATTTGTTGTGGTGTTGTGTATTTTCACATTCCCTTTCTATGCATTGCAAATGCCTCCATAATATTATAAGTTACGAGTTACAAAGATTTTGTTAAAGACAGTTATATCTTTTTATTAATTCATACTGATATTGACAAAAACAGAGGTAGCTACTTGTCCACATTCAGGTAAAAGACAAAGAACTGAAAAAAATAACTGAAATATGAGGACAATGTTTATAACACATTTATACTGCTTTTTTCAGTGCCATAATTGGGTATGACCAAGATAAGAGACTATGGCCAGTGGTGCAGGGAAGCATAGAAACAGTGCAGTTGTGGCCATATTGCTGTAACTATCTGAATAATTTTACTTATTAGTTCTTGAGAAAAAAACGAAAGAATAAAAAAACCCACCCCATTATCTGACCTCTGGAAGAACCTAACTGCCTTCAAAGAGTTATATGACTGTTTTTCGCTCATTCTTGAATCTTGACAGCCAGGTGAAAGTACTTAGCAACTTTTTATTTTTTTTATCTACTGCTATAGTGTGGCAAAGATCTTTGATTTTGAGTTCCTTTTTCCACACTATTTTAAAAACATAATTTCAGTTTTTTTTGTTTCTAAGACAAGAAACTAAAATAGAAAGGGTCTGTATCAGAGAGGAACAAAAACCAGTCCCTCTTAGGTACTGTAGTTCTCTGAAGATTTATACTAGCGTAGATGACCACAGAACTGCATTTCTCTTTGTCTTCTGGCTTTTATTTTGTAACTGGTTTTATTGGTGTTCTTGAAGGGAGTGGAAAACAAGGGCAGCCTTAAGCTTGTAAGCTAAGGGAGTTTCCAGATAACATGTACAAAACTAAATGATCTCCACCTTGAATTTGTATCTTTAAGTACCTTTTAATATGTTGGTTTGCAGCTGTATTAAAAAGACAGTCACAACCTTGTCACTACCTTCTGTATAACACTGAGGTCCTTCTGGCTCTTAAGCTATAGTATGCAAGAATTCTACATAAGGCAAAATACTTTGTAGGCCAACCCTACCCAACTGGTTTTTCTTTTCCCTTCTCTCATGAGGGTGGACTTGTGTATCATGCTTATGGAATACTGAAAAGTGCATGGATTATTAAATTCAGTTTTCAGCAATAAAATATTATTACTTCATGTAATGTGATAGTACCTGGCAGTTCAATTCAGGAGCAGGATTATATTTTTAGATCCTATTCAAGAAAAATAGAAATCTAGTTTCTGCTTCCAAAATCCTACAATCTAATTTGAGCAAAATAGACATTCTATGAGATACAGATTTAACTGAGCTGTAAGGCAGATACAGTTAACAAATGTGGGCACATGCAGTAGAACTAGATGCTCTTTACTAGTTTTTAAAGTACAATGTTTTTTCAGTTACAGCTTTGGGTACTACTCCCACTTCTACCATTAGTTTGATATATGCTATTAAAAGAATGTCTATATTTGTCTATATGTCAATTTTCTAATCTGCAAAATTGCAACACTTGTTCACAAAACACCTACAACAATTCATTAATGATTAAGCAGCAATTTTAAACCTGCAAAGTTTCAGCCATTACTGTACTGCCTGCCAACAAAATACTATTTTCCTATAACTAGTTGGAGAATTTCAGAGTTGATAATTTTTATAACATCAAAAACTTGATTAAAATAGTTCATAAGAACTGCAGTGTCAGAAAGGGAGTCCTTTTAGCAATGTAAGTCCTCTATAAATAAAAAATTCTTCACAGAAAACATTATGCTGTAGCCATATGCTTGTTGCACATTGCATTCTTTTGCTGAATGTTCAAGTGAATATTTTTTGAACATACTTCTCTGACTATACCACCAACTCACAGTAATGTGCACTATTAGAAACTGCGACATTATGGGACAATTTGCCACCTGTGAGTGCTGTTGTAGTGGAGTCTGTTGAAAGCTTAAGGCCAGCTGACGCATGTTTATAAAAATAAATTGGCAATTCTGATAAGGCACAGAAATGACTTTTAGGAAGAGCATGAGTGATTTCAGGCTGCAAGAAGAGATGGGTGGAAAAGAGTAGATTTTTTTTTAATTTAAACATTGTTGTTAAAACAATGTGTATAGCAACCAAATTAATCTCTCTCAACTAAAGTCTAATAGATTGTTAAAGTCAAGATGACTGTCAGGTGACAGCATACATTACAGCAGAGTATCCGATGAAAGCATGAACTAGAGTTCCCATTTTCTTTGTGATTTTTATTCTTTCCAAGCAGAGGGGGATTACTTTTGTTTATGAATTGTGCAGACTTACTGCCAAAAAAATAAACACTATTTCTCTAACCACAGAATAATTTAGTGATCAAAATAGAAAGCTTTAATCATCTCTTCCAACAATTATATTAGACATAAATCAGAACCAGTAGTTTTATTCAGTGACACTAAAAAGAAAACCCTAAGTTATTAAAATGCTAATTTCTGCAAGACATTTCACTTACAAATTGGCCTAAGGTCCTTTAAGGAGAGCATAAAGTAAAGCTTTAGATTCAATCAGGACACTCATTATTTTCTCTTTTAAATGTCTGAGAGCGCTATGTCAAATAGTTGTCCTCATGCATTCCTTATTGTTTTTCCTTAGGGCCATTATCAGTTATGGTCAGGCTAGACTTTTCTGAATTGATTGAATACTAGCTGCAGTAGCAATTTATATACCCATTAGTACCAGTTCTTGAAGATTTGTGAGAGAGAAAGAAAAACTATACACCACGTTATTTAGATTTTAAGCAAATAAAAATAGAAAATAAACACATTCCTCATTTCCTGCTGTTCAGATACACATCACTGAGTTCAGCATTTTGAAAACACAAAACCACTACCTAAGCCTTTAACTTTAACTTTCCAGTAGTGAAATTCCATGCCAGTGAATAATATTAATCTGAAATCAAACCTTTTCTTGAATCAGCCTCTGTAGATGAATCCCACATGACAACATTGCCGAAAACATGGTGAGCATGTACTGCTGAATTTTGCATATTCCATTTGCCAAGGAATTTAGTACAGCTGTTAATCCCACCTTTTCAATGACACTCTGGAAAGCATTGGGTGAATAACGAGTCATTCTGCATAGAGCCTACAAAAGTGGAAATAAAAAAGTTATTTAAAGGGATTATTATATCAAGAAAAATTATGGAGAATGAAAACAGGTAGTGACTTTTCCAATAGTTTAGAAATACAGAGAATTCATACAGTTTCATTCATAAGACAAATATTAGAGGAAAAGGCTACTTATTTTGAGAGACCTGGAATTCTTCTAAATGTATTGATATACACTCTATGCAGCTAAGACTGAAATATTTGGTACACCAAATAGTCACATTACTCTTTCCCTCTAGAGAACAATAATGATGGAGTGGCATAGTCCATGCTTGAATCTTTTATCAGCACAGAATGTAGATAGCATCAGGTAACACTGTACTAGAAAGGAGCACAGGCAACAGAAAATACAAAGATGGCACGCACCACAGAAATTCTGGTCACCCATAAAGGTGGGCATCTTTCCTCTCTCTCTACTCATGGACCTGCAGTAGTCTGCTATCTAAATTCTATCTTTAGATCTAGATACAACTTTAGATCTAGCTATTGTTAAGGAACAGCATTTAGTATAGTAAACATGCAAACTATTCTCCAAATGGTTGATTTACAGTGATTAAAACAATTCTAACAGAAAATGCAGATACTAACTTGTACTCTAGTGAAGTGAGCACAAATCTGTTCAGTGTATACTAACTGAACTATTTCATAACAAACATTACCAAATGACCTCCAGGGTGGATTCATTGCCAAGTCAACACAGCTTTTCCTTTTGATACCTCTGGAAATGGAACCTTCACGATACTGTAACTCTCTCCAGATAAAGAAAGTAAGACTCTTTGGACATTTAAAATTTTGTTTTCTTTGGCTTTCATGTAGTGTTAGGATAGGAAAACAGATTATGTCAATTATTTGATTCACATGAAAATCTGAATTGGATTTAGAGAAAAACTTTGAAGGCAACCTTCTTCTGAGAAAAGTAGACAGTATTGCCATTTCTTTGTTCCTTTCAGACCAGCTATATTTAGAAATTGCTGCTTACTTGTTGTGCATTCAATAGTGAGGTCTCACTTAAGAGAAACTATAGTCAATTATGCCCACAGAATACTATCATCAGAGAAAAGCTTTCCACGTAAGAACCTCAGAAATTGCCCAGTTCACCAGTGCCCTTAGAAACATTACTCAAAACACACTAAAAAAAAAAAACCCACAACCAAAAAAAGGCAGGCATAAAAGACAATAAATCAAGAACTTATGATTTTAAAACAGACATTTTATTGACGCTGTTCATCTACTCTGCTCCTGTTCTTCCTTGCCCTTTCTGGTCCAGGAACCATATCAATTGCAGCCTTTTATTTTTCTTCTTCCCCCATCCCCTTTTAAAACACAGACACTCAATCTCAGTTTCCTAGTACAGCATGCTCTGCTTCCTCAAGTATATAATCCAGCCCTTCACCTCTAGTGCAAGCTCTCAAAATGAGTGGGCAGGAGGTATGTGCATTCACTAAACATATCCTCGAGGGTCATATTACCAGTGAACTGCTGGGACCCTGGGACAGACTGTGTCAAAGCAACATGGAGCTAACTTGGTGTGTTAACATGGTGCAAGCAGACTTGCCAATGCCTTAGCTGTCTGCTACAGACCTCATCAAACATGGGTGACACAGGCCATCAGATAACCTCCAGGCAAATCCAGTAGGAAAGACATAGCTGTCTTCTAGGATCATAATGCAGCTTTGGAGACAGCAGGAAAGCTCCAGCCCACCAACAGCCAAGGGGAGAAGCTTTAAACTCCCATTAGCTTGTACGTCACAGAGCGCTGTGCTGTATAAATGAAACCAACACTTCAGCAGGAAAGCAGAAGATAAGAGTTTAATGGGGGATAGAAGACAAAGTATCCTAAATCACTTCAGTAGATCTAGTATCTGGAGAGAACAGATAGAGATAGGTCAAAAGGTGGTGGAGCAGCAGTTGGGAACCAATGATGAGAAAAAGGTAAGAGTAGAGCTCACACCATCATCTTTCAGCAGTGGTCCTGGAACAGGAAACGATCAGTGAGAGTAAGGCATTAGCAGAGCCTCTCCTGGAACTGGCTTCTCTGTCCTTGCTCTCTGCACAGCCTTAACCAGCACCTTTTCTCCCAGCAGCCAACCCTAGCATCATGATCCTTATCAGTCCCTTCCAACTTGAGATACTCTATGAATCCATGATCATCTATGCCCTATCCATTGCCTTCTGGTCTTACATGCCATATGGCAGCTTGGTAACATTCACCCTTTCAGGAGGTATTCCATGACTCTCTCAAGCTGGAGAATGAATGCATTAATGTATCTGCAAGACCAAAGTCTCTGAAAGAAACTATTCAGCACCAATTATTTAAGGAAAAAAAAAACCAAAACAAAACCAAAAACAAAAGCCCAAAAGATTGTGTTGAACTTTCCCAAATTAGTTTCCACTAAGTGGCTTATGTTTTCTCACTCATCCTCCAGCAGAAAAAGTAATCTGTTAGAAACAAAATTAAAAATTATTTTTAAAAAAAATTTAATAACTTTCAGTATATTGGAAAGAAAATATTCTTCCTGCTGCTGAGCTTGTCAGAATGTCACTTTGACATCTTACAGAATTATTTCTTCTCTGAGTCTAGCAGAATGATAAAAAGACATAGCTTCCTAAAGGCAAAATCTGTGATATTTACCTGAGGCATCTTGGACTCCAAAGTGAGCAAAAATACTGAGACACAGTCCCTGTTTGCCACCTCTGACAGGTAGGACAAGGTCAAGTGTCATTTCTTGACTACAGAGACTGAAGACAGAGAATCTTCTTGATATATTTTTAATATTGATTGAAATAATCATAAGTAAAATTCCATAGTGCCTTGCCGCTGATATACTTTGCAGACAGCCTGCTAACTCTAGGTAAAGATATGACACGTGTATTTCTTAACAGAAATGTATTTTTACATGTGAATATAGATGTCAGTCAAGAATAAATTCTTCAGGATACATTCAAACAAGGTAGGAATGATTGCATAATAAAATACAATAGGACACTGATGATCTCAATTTATGTGGTCATGCAGAATAAAAATGCCTACATATCTATAGCAACAATTTAATGAACATGGAAATTGTACAGTACAATATAACTGGAGAATACATTAGTATTTTACTTTAAAAATTAGTACATTACTGAAATCTATATAAACTTCCATTGATAAAAGATCTGCCTGTGCTAGATTTCAATACTGAGTAATTTCTTTTTTCTAAAGTTAAGATTATATACCCAAATACCCCAGCAGTATTAATACACAACCATGATTTATATCAGGTATTGAGTAATAAATCCAACAAGTAAGTTCACCCTCTTGTTACTTTAGTATTTCACTACAAAGCAGCAAAAGGACTAGACTATCACCTTAGTTTATCCTACTTTAGAAGCTTACTTGTCCAACTCACTTCATATGCAGTAATAAATTAATTAAACCTCAGACTTTTGATAAAGGACACAATCCCCAAAACAATGGAGGGAAAAACCCAGGAACACATTCAGACCCAAGCACACTTGTGTGAAATGATCTGTCTGGAAGAAGGAGATGGAATCAGCTACATGGATAGCAATAATTTCCATGAAGACCAGAAAAACAAGAAACAAAGCAGTTGGATCAAGGATGTAGAAGAGTGAATGTCGGTTACTGTTGCAGTCCCCCTCACTGCTGCTTTCATTCAAAGCTCTCCAATATGTTAGTCTGGAGCAAGCCCTACCTCCAGCATGACTAAAACCTCAGTGACTACCCAAGGGAAAGGTATGATCTCCAGTAAGCTTACTTCCTTCACATGAAAAAAATGTTAGTTGGGAGCAGATTTTTTTTTTTTTTTTTGCTTATGTTGTCCATATGTACATTTATAGTGCAGATTTGCACAAGATGTTGAAGAAATTTTTACCTCAGCAGAACTCAGTGTGCATACACAACTTGGCTGTCTCTTTAAAAGGCTGTCCTTGACACTAAAACATGCACGGGAAGGAACTTTGACAGAAAGTTACTAGAATGATAAAAAGACATCTTTCTTACTTAGATTGACAACTACCATTGAAAGGATGTCCCACAAATCAGCTGAGTTTCTCTAGGGAATCCTGGTAATTGCAGCTATCATGACCTCCTAAAACACACTGCTTTGTGCTAACTTATGTCATCTGTAAGAGGCCTTCTAGAGTAGTTCTTGAGGACTGATAAGCTTTGACAACTAAGTCTTTGAATTTGCATTATAAAGGGAAGAAAAAAGAAAAAAAATCAGGAGGTAAGAGCTTGGCAAACCCAGTATCATTGCAAGTCTTATAAGTGCAAACCCCGGAGTACCAGATGATTCCATTTTGAACTACAGTATTTTCTTCTCATTAGATGCTATGGAAAAAAAGGCAACTCCAGTAGTGCTTAGGACAGGCTGGCCACCCATAGTGTAAATACTATCACAAAGAAAAGATTTCTCAGTGGTTCACCTCAACCTTACAGCCTCAGAAGGATCAAATGATCTGGGATCTCAAAAGAGGCTGAGGATAGAGAGGGACAAACAACAACCCTCTCTTCTCATAGTTACTAGAAACCTCATATAAGGGCAAAGTGTGCAAGCCATACAGCACTGATGATACTGACCTCCAAGCCTACTGCTACAAAAAGCTGTAGTACACTGATGACAAGTGTATTCTTGAGAATCAGCAGTATAACTTCTACATCTTACTGAGCAGAAAAGCTCTTCCCTACCTCAAGCATACTGTATTGTCCAAGAAGAAACTGACTTTTCAAGAGGTTTAAAAAAAAAAAAACACCCCAAACAACAACAACAACAAAAAAAAAAAAAACCCACAAAAAAAAAGAGCTCACTGACATTTCCTCTGGTGATCTTTCTTTGCTTAGTGTCTGAATATAGTTCCAACAGACTGTTTCTCTGGGATACGCTGCTCACTGTAGCACACAAAACAGGTGTAACTGTCCAAATGGCCCCTACAAGCAGAGCAGCTCTGGAAGTCTGGTGTAGGAGTCAAGGGAGTGGTAAATGCTGGAGAAAAGTTCTCCAAGTGGATAGCAGAGAAACAGGAGGAAAACTTCAGGACAAGTTGAAAGAGATAAAAATAAAGGGCTATGATCTAGTAGCAAACAAATAACAACTGCCCAGTCTAATGATTAACAAGAACTGAAAGCACAGGATACAAAACATCCCTTATGGCAAAAGTAGTGGTAGGAGAGAGGATTGAGCAGACTTGTTTAAATACTCAGTAAGTAAAGGAAATCATAACTCTAATCTTCAGTCTTTTACCATATATACAGTCATGATGTAAGCATAAAATTCACAGATCAAATGGGTAAAATCTCAAAAAGAGCCTTTCTGAAAAAAACAGCCTACCAGCCAGACCCAAAAGCAGGCATAAGCTGGAAATGCTCTGTATAAAGGTTACACATATATTTTACATTTTTAGATACTGACCACCCTCTACCCATAAAAGTTCTAAGACTAAGTTTTTCCAAAGAATTTCAGGTGCCACAGAACAAAGGTTTCTGTAACATGTTTTTTACTAAATAAGTTTACTGTTCTAAAAGGTCAACACATTTTCCCAGTACTTGAGCAGTTTACTTCCCAGGCAAGGCTGCCACAAATACACATTGCGGTAAATGCTTAATAGATACATATATTTTTTTAAATTATAAATCATTCTACCATTTATCTCTTCAGCCACACTTCAGATAGACACATCTAGCATTGAAGTAATAAAAGAGACAGAATTAAAAATCTAAGTGCATACTACTGCAGCAGCAACATTACCATTTTCCATCTGGGAAGCCAATGGTAAATTCATTAGTGAGCCTGATCTCTGGTCAGGAAATGACCATCCAGTTATCACACTTCATTTTAAATAAGTCAGCTTATTGTTCAGTTCCAAAATATTACCTGTATTGGCAGGTAAGGCTTTTGTTTTGTCAACAAGAGATATGGTTAAACTCACAGCCATGCTGTGGTATTTTCTAATTCACAGGTAGAGGTATTTTCTACCTCACAAATCTTTTTGTTCCAAACCTTTTGTTTGCATGTCATAACTCTGTTTGTGAGTTAATACAGGATGATCAAATTCAGGGCAAAGACTAGCCCTGACAATTTTAGAGAAAGTAACATGATTATTTCAAATCTGTCTTCTAAGCAAGTCTGTGATATGAAGAATTAACACTTTTCATGTAAGACATCATACAAAAAAGAAATTTCAATTTTGCAAGAATTTGATTCTTTGAAAGATTAAACTTTTCATACATAACTCATGATCACCAGCATAACATATATGTTCCAGAAAATTATGAATCACAAGGACTTTTCATAAGCACTGGACTGTAATGCATGCACTTTTCAATTTCAGAAAATTTGTAAATATATTTTAATGTAATTGAAATATAAATACACATACATAGAGAAAACATGCTCAAAAACATTTCAGTCTCAATTCAGAATGCTTTTTGAAATAAACCCCAAAACATTTCTATATCACAAAAGGAAATTCCTTACCGAAACAGCAGTTATCTTCAAAGAATCTACTGTAGAATGTGTGAAAAGGTACCACAAGACAGGTCCAATTTCTCCTGTAATAAATCCTTGTGCATGGCAAGAGAGAGTAGTGCAAACATTTTCAATTATCTTTGCTGCCAAATGGTTCACTACCCGGTCTTCCTATAGGAAGGAGAGGAGAGGAAAACTCATATGCAAACGTTTCTGATTTCTTTTTAAACTACTGCCTATGTCCATGTTTTATTCCATTTCTATTGTCTTAGTATGGTTTCTTAATTTTGATACTTGCCAAAGTAATTTCATAGGAAACCTCAACTTGTGACAAAGTTACGTCTTTAGATCCTACTTTCCCCCACTTTCTCTTCTATTGCAAAGACAATTTAATACAAGTATAATTTAATACAAAATCTTTCAGCTCCAAATGATCACCCTAAATTAAATGCAGTCACTAAAAAAGGAAAAGGTTTTGTTATGTTAGAGGTGTTTCATGATCAGTGCTTTATGAATGAATGCCTGTGTATCAAAACTCATAACTACAATAGGTGCTGAAGAGCAAGATTATGAGATATACAGTTATATTAGGAAAAATAAAATTAATTACATTAAACACGCTTTATTCAGAAAAGCCAACAACCCTGTGGGATAAAGAAAAAGCCTTCTTGCAAGTCAAGTTATTCCATAACTCCTTTCTCTTCCCCTTCTGAAACAGACAATCCTGACCAATGTTTAAGATACACCATTGGGTCCCATGCACTAGATCAATTCTTAACTTTCTGTAAGGGATTCTGAATCCTTCAAGTTTTTAATACTAATCAAATAATTTTATCTGCAAAATAATTTGTGGAAAGCCACTGTACATGTAGCTTTAATATCTACATCAGACTCTTCTTACTACAATGTCTCCATGGAATAAAAAACATCATGTCAGAATAATCATGAGCCATCAGCACATCGTGAACATCACATGGCAGCAGTTCTTTCTCAAGAAAACTGTTACTGACTCCAATGGAAGCTTAACTTAATATAGATCACTTAAAAGAAGAGTCTCTAGTTTTTCTCTCTTCTCCCCCTCACCACCTTTCTTTATTATCTCTCTTTTTTTTTTTTTTTTTTTTTTTAACTCTGCTTTCACTTAAAAGCAGAGTCTTTACCTTAATAGAACTGGAAGATTCATTGTTGGTGTTTTTTTGGCTGTGCATTGCCTCACCTTATCTCAATCTTTAACTATGAATAAGTGAAGCGTTTCAACAATGTCTTAAATGGCTTTCTTGAGTTTAGCAAGAGTGAATTTTAATATAAGAAGGACAACCAATTTAATTTGTCAAGTCTACCTCATCGCCTGGCTTCACAAATAATTCATCATAATATCTAATTGATTTCTCTTTTAAACTAATCTCCACATTATCCTACTAACCTTTGGATTTCTGACATTTATCTCACAATCAGAACCACCAACAACTGTGAGCAATGATAATGAAACCTTTCAGAAAGCAGTACAAAAGCCTTCCAGAAGGGGAGAAGTTATACTTCATTAAAAATATATTCAATATCCACTCTTCCAATATCCACTGACTTAGGTATTCTAAAATACAGACACTGATGCAGAAATATTTGGAAACTCTAGTATAATGCTGTTAAAAAAAAAAAAGCTGTATTCATCATTTTCATGCTAATCCTTCCTGTTCTCCCAAAGAACTGCAGCTCTACTCAAAATACTTAAAAGAAATACTAAACATCTAAACCTGTTCCACTCTTTTATAAAACTCTACTGATTTCTGTGGTCTTCCTTCTGATTTACAGCCATGAAACCAAAGAGGATTTAGGCTTCACTGTTTTTACAGTTTTTATTACTGCAATATATTGTTATCATTTCGATCCATTAAAGACCTAAATACACAAATACACATACATGTTTACCAAAATTAAGTTACTCAAAACTTTATTTGTAAAAAATGATAATTTCAAATATTTTTCTGTGAATTATACTTCTGCATTTCAGCCTTTTTTTTTTTTTTGGTACAGTTAAGGTAAAAATACATGGATATATCAAACTGACTATATGCATTTAAAATCAAATCCGTAATTGAAATGTTAATAGTCAAGTTAAAACTCTCTTATATATGAAGTGATTACCAGGAATGCCAATTGGGGCTCCACTGCTACGTTAAGCAGGCAGAAACACTTAATAAATGCACTATAATCCAAATAATAATTCATAATCAAAGCATTATACAGCAGATAATAGTTATTATGAATGTTAACGAATTTCCAGATGCAATTACAGCTTTTCTTCACAAAATTTGGTCCTGAAGATGCGCTTTATTTCCTTTCAGCCACCACTGTGATGAGTTATGCCCTGTGCCAGACAGTCTTGGTACTTTGGCTAGAAAAAGGTCATGTATCGCCACAGTGCTCTAAAAGCTCAATGAGGCTGTCAGAGTAATTCCATTTGCTGCCACCTGAGATTGTCCATCTCAGCTCCTCTGGGATCTATCCCTGAGCACTGTCCAAGCAATATAACTTGTACCATTTTCTACTTAATTAGCTCTCTGGAAGGGAAGCCTGACCTAAACTAATATTTGGCCTCTTAACTAAAGGAGTCATCCCGTCACATTACCAGGACATAAGCTACGTTAGTGAACTGAAACAGATCTTCAAGATACAAGTAAAGCAGTTCCATATAACAGTTAACCTCTGTCCATATCACAAACTGCGTAAATCTAAATCTATGAATAGAACTGTATCAAAAAGAAGCACATACTCTTCTTTCACTGCGTTTAGATTTCAACTAGTTTTATAAAATGCACTTAAAGATAAAGCTCTTAATTTTCAGTCATGTTGAACACCTGCAGATATATCTGTTTCCAGTTAAAGTCATGGATGCTTAGTGAAAATGAGCCCTGAGTGAGAAGCAAATACCAAAGAATAAGATGTAAACTGCTAAAAAAGAACTTCTTTTAATCAAGTCTTTCTATTCTAATTGTTAAAAAGAAAAAAAAATGCAAATCAAAGTTATCAAAGAATCTACTTTCATTTTCTTAAATAACTGAATCTACTGGATATTTTTATTGATTGTTAAAAACTTAACAGTGCACTAGAAGTTTTGGAGGCACTGAAGATACAGTCACTACACTAACCAACATGCTATCTAAAAATAGCATAATGTTGTTTAAGGTTAACATGAAATATTTCATGGTCTTTTCATTTTATACTGTATATAGATACATACACTTGAGTAAAAGCATAATACTCTCAAAAAAACACTGGAAAAGCTGAAAGATTGAGGAATTAACACTGTATTCCACATCATTATTCTAAATCAACCTCCATACACTTCTTCCTTTAATCTAAAAGGACAGAATAAAAAGAAACTACAAACATAAATTAATGAAGTAAAGTTGTATCATCCTAAGCATTCATGATTATAGGAATTAAATCTTAATTTGGCAACAATTTGCAATATAAAGCCTTCACAGAGAAGAAGGAACATGTAGAAATAAAAATTTTAAATACCTTTTGTAGAAAAAAAAAATTAAAAATTGTCAGTAAACTATAGAATTGATAACTAAAGAAGAAATTAAAGTGATAATGTATATGATGCAGACCCATTACTTTTATACTATAGGCAATTCTGTCAGTAAACTAAAAACCTGATGTCTAAAGAATAAATTGAAGTGGTAACGTGTATGATTCAGACTATCACTTTTATACTATAAGACAATTCTGTCAGTAAACTAGAAAACTGATACCTAAAGAAATAAAAGTGAGACTATAGATTATTCAGACTATCACTTTTATACCATAGGCTGTACTATGCTTTCTGAGAAAATAGTTATGATTTTATTCTCCTCTTCCAAATTCTCCTTTCTCCTCCAAATTCACTGGAGAGGAACTGCTCTGGCTAAGAATGTACATTATAAAACATACTGCCTTATATTGTATATTCGCAATTATTTTTTAAAGTTATCTTTTATTATTAAAATTCCTCACCAGTTCAGAACCAAAACCCTCAGACTTATATCTTGCTCCCTCATAAAGAAAGAAGTCTATATGAAAGAGGGAAATGTGTACTATATAGCTTACTGGCAAGCTCTAATTTATTAAAAATCTTGCTTACACAGTACCTTGCACATCCAAGAGACAGAAAATTATCCTTTGTAATCTCATTCACTATTTCTGATTCAAATACATTCTCCAGGTGCCATGCTTTAAAATGAGAGGATTATGCACATTCTAAAAGCCATATACAGCTAATTAGCTATAGCTGTATATATATTAATTTATCCATACAAGTGTATTGCCTATATATTTTTTCCAGGTTCTATAAAGTTATTACTAAAATTGAATATAATTGTGTATCTTATATTTGTATGCCATTTGTAAGCAGGAATGGACAGATGCCAAGCGCCCGAAAGTTTTTTCAATGATTCCTCTCTGCTTTCACACAGGAAGACTTAAAAGGAGGCTAGCACACAGTTTCTGACTTCAGTGTCTAGTTTCACTGAAGGACCTTGTCAAAGCAACATAATCCAGACCAAATCAGACAAGAAAAATTGTAAGAGACATCAAAAAGTAGTTTGGATATGGGAAAGATTATTAGTTCTAAGACGACTATCAGGAAAAAATGTTTAAAAGGAGCATCTGAAGGAAGGGAGGGGCAAACGTAAGGGAGAAAACAGTGGAAGCAGGAAGGTGAGAGGATTGCCTGGAACATAGATGTGAAGAGGGGCAAATGTAAAGCAGAAACTAAAGCTGAGATTTCACTTCAAGATTAGGTTGAACCTTAAATGTGATAATGAAATGCAAAATAATATATGCAGTCAATGAGGAGGTTCAAATAAGAGATAGGATTATACATCTGGGTGAAGTAGACAAGGGTAACTTTAGCAAAAGAGTTTTGAATAAGCTAAGTAAAATGGATGAAATGAAAAGGGTAGCCACGTTAGCACTAACTACTTAATATTAAATAAGAATATCCTTTCTGAAACAGAAAGTATCTTCCATGACTGCATAACACAGGAACTGTAAGAACTAAGCACTTCAGCTGTAGAAATGAGGACCCTCCTATCTTAAGAGACTGCACACAAATATTTAAAAGTTGAACCTCAGACACAAATACAGATGACTGGAACAGGCATTTTCTGTCACTATTGGAAACATTCTTTGGAAAAGATTAGGAAATAGATATTGGAATATTTCCTGCATGGGTTATGACAGACTGCAACATTATACCACTACTAAACATGTCAAATTGGGCTTATATTTTAGTTATTTAGGAGTGTACCAATTTCCTTGTTTTGACACATCACTGAACATGCCTGTTCTTTGCCTGAGTTGAAAGTCAACTTCCATGTCAAGTTAACCATACTGAAGTGCAGTAAATCTGAACTTGTGATCCCATACAGATAAAAGGCTTTCCCAATCTTCTACTCCACCATCCTAAAACTCCTTTCACCTATACATACACTTTTTGTCACTGTTAGATTTTCAGGCATAGAAGGTATGTGGAAGTGACACTACCTGCATTGTCTGAACATTTTGTTCCTTTATAGGCAAATAAAAAGGACACACGCACATTTCAAACTCCCTTCTGTTCTACTGTTCTGTTTCAGAGGGCAATTTTGCTGTGATAATGATGAATCCTATAAAATTCCAGAGATCTAAGTACACATCAGAGTAGTTCATAATGAAACTGAAGAACAGTGAATTTACCTTACAAAACTCAAAGCTATATAAATTATAGTACTGAATAACATAAATTGGTTTTATTTTTTGGAATTCTTATTAAATACATCAAATCAAACTTCTTAATTGTCAATAAAAACTACAAGTAAATATTTATAATACATATACTTAACATACTGTGGTAATTCAGAATTTGTTACAAAAAGTTAGTTTGCCATTTTCATAAATATTGAGACCATATACAAATATTCACTCCAGAAAACATACCGAATGAGCTTAGAACAACTAAAATAAATTTACAATTTAATTAAATTTTATTATAGTTTCTTACTAATGTAAGAATGCAAAGCTTACTTACATGTAATAAATCATTAGATCAGGGAAATTTATTGAAAAATTGCAGATTACAGGCTACAAATGTAAAATAAAGAAATACAGCAGCTAAGATCTTAAGCTGCAGTCAAAGAATATTAAGCACAGTGAAGGCAAATTTAGACGTTATTTTCAGGATTTTCACATCCAGTGCTTTACTAGTGCAAGCAACAAAATTTACACAGAACCTCATTTTAGTTTTAAGTCAGACCTTAAAAAATTCTAGATTGTTCATTTTAACTATTTCTATTATCTCCTATTTCGCAGCAAGGTAGGGGGGAGGAAGTGCCATTCACACACTCCCCTGCATATCAGCCACTAAACTGTTGTGAGCCACTCACTACCCAAAGTAGCTCTCTGCCTGCTACCAGAGCAACAAAGAGTTAACTCATTAAACAAACAAAAACAAACAAAAAAACCAAACAAAAACCCCCACACCAACCCAAACCACATGAGAGCCAATGTATTAGGTTTGAAAACTGGAAAGATTTGACAAGCAACAAGAAGGGTTTCTATTGGTACATCAGTAACAAAAATAGGACTAAGGAAAATTGGGTTCACTGCTGAACGAGGTGGGGACAAAGAACATAGAAAGGGTTCAGGAGGTCAGTGCCTTCTCTGCCTCAATCTTCACTGCTCTCAGGCCTTCCATGCCCACATGCCAAATAGCAAAATCTGGGGGAATTAAGTATAGCTACAGGACAGAAAGATGGAGGCAAGGGAACTTTAAGCAAACTGGACATGCATAAGTCCATTAAACCAGAAAGGATGCAACCAAAAGTGCTGAGGATGTCAGTCAGTAGTGTTGTGAGGGAGCACACATATTCAAAAGTTTGTGGTGATCAGGAGATACTCCTGTCGACTGAGGGGGTGGGGAGGGGGAAGCAAAGGGCAGGCCCACCTTCCAGAGGGCAAGGAGAAATCCCTAACTCTGTCCCTGGAAAAATTACAGGGCAAATTGTCCTGGAAAATATTTGCAGGTACATGAAGGGCAAGAAGACTGGTAACAGAACAGATTTATCAAGAGCAAAACCCACGGGACCAATGTGACAAGCTTCAATTACAAGATGATTGGCTCAATGGACTAACAGAGACCAGTGGGTTTAATTTACTTCAGCTTTAACAAGGCTCTCCAGATGGATTCCTATACCTAACAAAATAGCAACAACCTGGACTTAAGTGGACTACAAGGTATGTAGAAGGCTGGCTGGACCACCAGACTCAAAGGGTTGTGATCAGCAGTACAAAGTCCAACTGTGGCAGCTGGGGCTATCAAGCGTCCTATTGGGACCAACACTGTTAATCATAGCATGTTCACAGATGACACAAGCTTGGAGCAAGTGGTTGAACCAATGGAAGGTTAGGCCAGCAAACAGAGGGATTTTAAGCTGGAGAAATGGGAAGACAGAAACATCCTGAAAGTCATAAGACTCAAATGCAGTCTTACACCCAGGATGGAGTAACTGACACAAAACAGTGGGGCAGAGAAGGATCCAGAGACTCAACAGAACAACAGGCTGAACACAAATCAGCAGTATTCCCTTGTGGCAACAAATGTTAATTGCATACTGGGCTGCATTACATACCAGTGCAGCCAGATGGCTGAAGGTGTTTTTTCACCTGTATTCTGAAATGTGAGACCATCCGGCCTACTGTGTCCCAGTTTAGGTCCCCATTGTAAGCTGGACTTTGACATCTTGGAGGGCCACCAGGATGACTGAGGGCCAGGAGCACATGATGATTAAGGACAGGCTAAGAGAGCTAAGTTTGTCCAGCCCAAAGAAAAGACAGCTAAGGATATAAAGGGTGTTTTCCAACACCTCACAGATCATTATAGAGAAGATGGCACAAGACTCTTCCTGGACGTACCAATGAAAGGTCAGGAGGAAATGGACAGAAGTTGTAGCAAGGAAAATCCCAACTAGATAGAAGGAAAAATATTTTCAAAGTGATAGCTGTCTCACACTGAAACAGGCACAGAGTTTGCAGAATAAACATCCTTGGAGTTACTTAAAGCTTAAGTAGATAAAGCCCTGAGCAACCTAATATAACTTCGATGTTGAATGCAAGTAGAGGTTGGCAATGTTTTGACAGGAGGATGCACCACATAACCTCCAAAGGTCCGAACTAAATTTTTCTTATGATTTGCTTCCCCTTACAAACAAAAAGATAGAAGGAACTTGATCTTGATTTTCTTTATATGAGACCATAGGTTGTGCTTTATTCTCTGTGAAAAAGACTATATGAATGTAACTAGAAAACATTAAAAATGCTCTTTAACATAACATATCTGGCAATGAATTAAGAAGCGATTCTGAACATGAGGGATTTTTCTTCCAGTTACCATCTTGGTAGCATTCTGCTGGACTCACTCTTGACTGTCAACTTCTTTCTTGTACTGGGGAGCCCAAAACTGAAGACAGTACTTCAGATGTGGTCTCATTAGTGCTGAACAAGAGGGGAAGAATGACTTCCCCAAACCTGCTGGCTAGTCTCTTGCTAATACAGCCTGTGTTGCCATAGCTCTTTGCTGCTAAGGCACACTGCTGACTCATGTTCAACTTCTCATTGGTACCCTAAAGTCCCTTTCTGCAAAGCTGCTTCCAAAGGAGCTGGCACTGTTGCAGGGGGTTATTCTATCCCAGAAGCAAGCCCTTGCTCCCACTTTTGTTGAACTTCATGAGGTTCCCATCAGCTCATTTCTCCAGTCTGTCCTCGTCCTTCTGACTAGCAGCCCTGACATCCGGCATATTGATGCAGCTCCCCCCGCCAATTTGGTGTTATCCAAGTGGAGAATACAATCCAGTTGGTCACTCTGGTCATTACTGAAGACGTTAAACAGTACAGATCTCTGAGGGACACTGCTAGTTATTGGCTACCAGCTGGACTTTGCATCACTGATCACTTGAGCAAATTTTCCTGCCCGTCTTATCTTCCATTTATCCTGTCTGTATCTCACCAATTTGGTGATAAGGGGAGTATGGGAGAGTATGTCAAAGGCCTTCCTAAAGTCAAGACATACAACATCCACTGCCCTCCCCTTGTCCATAGCGCTAGTCATGTCCCCGTCATAGAAAGTAATCAGGTTGATCAGAAGGCTGGAGCACATGACATATGAGGAAAGGCCAAGAGAGCTGTTCAGCCTTGAGGAAAGAAGGTTCAGGGGAGATCTTATTGCTGTCTACAACTTCTCCTTTGATCAGGTAGTTGGAGACAGATGTTCTCAGAGGTGCACAGCCATAGGACAAGAGGCAAAAGGCACAAGCTGTAACATAGGAAACTCAAATCATACACAAGGAAAAACTTTTCTACTTAGGGGGTGGTCCAGACATTGCCCAGAGAGGCTGTGGGACCACCATTCTTAGAGACATTCAAGAGTCAAATAGACATGTCCCTGAGCAATCTGATCAATTTAGATCTGCTTTGAGCAGAAGGTTGAATTAGATGACCTCCAGAGGTCCAATTCTATCCTGAAGTATTCTATAGTCTTACAGCTTCAAACATGTTTAAAAAAAGTCTCTAAGACATTTGGTTATATTTTAAGTCTGTTTGATGACACCGCACAGATGTTTTCATAAAAATTCATTAAGTAAAATTTTTGTGTAACTTTTGCTGCTAAAGATTGAGAGATCTACTTTTTCACCAAATAATGTGATAGGCTGAAGAGACTGATATATTATCATTCTGGATGCATCTACTTCAGTAGTCCTACTCCTACATGTTTTGAAACAAATATGCAAAAGGGACACCATAAATTGAATTGAATACTTTAAAATCTTTCTCTCTCTGTTTTTCCATCTTTTTTCATTCCTCCTCCACCCCTGCATCTAAAACATCTGGCACAAAAACTTATTTTATATCTGACTATTCTTTCCTTAAAAAACCAAAAATGGCTTGCAAACAGATGTCTAACAATAATACGATTTTAACTATCTAGTTTTAGATGCTGCAACATCATTTTCCAAGAAAGATGGGTGGCTAGTAAAGTTATGGAGGGTAAGAAGAGGATTGCTACAAGAGTGGAGGAAAAAAGTAGCAAAGGAAATTGTAGAAGTTAATAATAGCGTGTGCTAAGTTTCTCTCCATTTCCATATGTTGTGAAGGACTGTCGCGGTTTAGCCCCAGCCAGCAACTAAGCACCACGCAGCCGCTCGCTGCTTCATGGCTATTTTTGATTCTTCAAATGGTGGTGTTCTGGAAAATCGAGGCTGCTATACTGAGCCAAAGAAATTTGTATTAGTACATTCGTACTGTACTCACACAAAAAAGCACAAATACTTAAATTCCATTACAAACCTCGAGCATCTTCACAAACAGAAAGCGTAAAAATACACAGATGTGCTTGGTTAGCCTAGACATAACTTTAAATTTACACTTAATTAAATTTAATTCACACTATTGATGGGAAATACATTTCTATTTTGTGTTATTTCTTCAAGAAAAATATATCAAGATAAATTAAGAAAATTTTTACATGTTTCAGGACTAAGAATTACTTTTTTCCTACAGGAACAAATCAGTATCTTGTGGGTGTCTTGATTTAGTTTGTCTACACTGAATATTCAGAAATAGCAAGTCTTCCATTACTAAATTTATAATTAAACAGCTTCTCACTAATGTGCCTTAGAATGACATCTTACTCTAATTTATGAGCTGGAAATAGTCCACAATACACACACAGTTGTGTATTCTTGATCACCTGAAGTTATGAAGATATTAAAATGCATCTAAACTCTTCCTCTATTAATCACAATCTGTAGGCAATAAAGATCTCAAAAAAAAAAAAAAAAAAGAAAAAAACACAGAAGGAAAAAAGGTATTTCTCTTGCTTTCCCCCCTCCAGCAACCTCCAACATGTTTTCTGCCTTCAGCTTTGCCTTGGGCAAAAATAAAGGCAAGTGGTCTCATATAAACAGTAAATGCCAACTCTCTACTCAATTCTTTTTCATTTTACAAATTGGAACTATATGGATGTTTTTCTTCCATTCTTCTAACACAGCTAAGTCATCACTAAGAAAAATGAAGAATACAGCATAGCACCTGTATGAGAACAAAACTAATTACTATTTTTTGGCCTCAAAAGAAAGCTAACAACTCAGCAGGATAACAATGCAATTTTCAAAAGCTGTACCTCAGTCACTTCAAAACAGAATGTAAATCTTGCTCAAAAATACACTGTACAAAAATCAAATTGCAAGAGGACAGTACAAACTGTCAGAACATTTCTCAGAAGAAAGCCATAGCATTAACAAATTCCACATTTATTAACAGTAATTTATATTTACTATCCTATTTCCAAAAAACAAGCAGCAATACACAAATATTGAATGCACAGAGAACAACACTGCATTTTTGCATTAATCTCCTGCTTAGGTCATGGTCTTATCACGATTATTTAAAGTCAAGAGCAATACTTGGTTGACGAGGTACTGCAGTGCTGCAGGCTACAATCCTTACACAATGCCTAAAGGGTTATTACAGTGGAGAAATTCTATGGAGGACAATGAAAGAGCCTTACCCCTTCCCGAAGACACCTCATTAGCACAGTGTAAGTAGCTGAGGGAACAACCCAGCATTCTCTGGGGTGCTCCCTTTTTTCCTCCTGAAATAAAGCCAATAGCACAAATGAATAAATCAAAAACCCACAATAATCTCACTCGCATAAAAAACAGCTAACAGATTCTTATAAGGTTCATATTATACACATCTTCAAATTAACATATGCTAGAAAATATATTAAATTCTAGGGCAGTATTACTACTAAATGTTATTTCATGTGCAGCACAGAAATTGACATTTTATTAGCTTATTTAAATAGTCTCTGAAATCCATAACAGAATTTGTCCTAATATTTCTGGGTTTCATTGACTCCTTCTAATTCACACACACAAAAATATTCTTGCATTCCTCTTAATCATTTTGATTACTTCAGAAAGAGACAACTGATTATTAAAAGCAGTAATGCTTCTCTTTAAATGTGATTTAATTATACCAAACAAAGTTACTTTTGTCTGGCAACTAAAAAAAATATGTAAACTTATTTGGGAAAAAAAATATTCAAAGTCATACAGGGAGATACAAAAGTATTTATTAAAACTTACTGTATGTAATAGCCTTCAGTACATAGCAACACTGTTCCAAGATCTTTATGTATACATCCTTGAAATCACCCTGTTAGAGAGGCTAATTCTTTGCTAGTTGAATGAGGGGTTTGTTTCTTCCGCTAGAAGTTAATGAACTCCACTTCCACCTCCACCCCACCCCACAGCCTACTGTAAAACTTCAAGTTTAAAAGACGACACTTGGATATCATTAAGATTTAACTAAAACAACCTCTATATCTAGGCTAGTAACACAGAGATATTAGCAAGTTAAAAAAAAAAAGCGTCTTTTGGGAAAGTGAGAAATAAAAGGCATTGGATGGTATGAAGATGATATGCCATGAAATCAATGTCTTATAAGTTGACAAAGGATGACAAGCAACAATTCCTTCAGAAATTATACATTTCCTGAACTCTATTGTTTATATTATTAAACTATTTTTAGCATTCTAATTAACTGTTTATAATAAAAAGCATAGGATGGGCAAGGTGGAGGTTAACAATGCGGAAACAACTTATACTTTTTGAATTTCCTGAGTGGCCTACACTAATTCAACATACATGACGTGATAATGTCAAGCATTTAATTAAAGCATGGCACACTAGCAGGGAGGACTATTACTGAATTGCCTACTAAAATTAATTTTCCTTCTTTATTGGAAGTAAATCAAAACTTTATTTGCAACAGGTATCAATAGAGAAAATGTGTTTGTTAAATGTCCCATTTTTTAAGCTTTATTTCTGCTAACTTTGTATTAGGAGGAATGGAACAATTTTCCTTGGAAGTATTTACAGACAATAATAATAAAAGTGTCTTGATGTCCAACAGAGACATAAGATCTACTACATTCCACCTCCTTCATCTTATCTGAGTAACAACATGCTGACATTTAATCACAGTTTGTCTTCCAAGGCTTAATGTATAAGTTTGAGAAAATGCAGCCCAAATTTCAAAGAAGGATAGCAGGTTACTTTGTAACAGTCAGAAGTGGAATCTTCTCCACCTGGAAAAGGCAGGACAAGACTAGGAGTCAAGACAGAGTTAAAATGACAGCCTATGCTGGAACTGGCATTGCTCTGTTTCTCGTTTCATTCATCTAGTTTAATCAGAAATTCTGTCAAGTTTTTCTGTAACCATACATATTAAATGTAATATAAAATAAAAAGCCTTAAGAAATAGTGCAGTTCTGAAACATTAATAGTTCCTCCATTCTTCAGACTGATTAATGACTTTCTGCAAGGTTTAGTCTCTAGTTAGAAATTAAAAAAGGCAAAAGGTGTATAAAACTTAGCACCATTCTTAATTACCTAAACACACCTACACAATTTGACATTTAAAAAATTTAAATATATCACCAAACACTGGGGAATCTTCCTACTTTTTGCCTGCAGCCCATGTTGATTTTGATTAAACTTTAGGTTCTGCACCCTAATAACACAAACAGCACAAACTGAATAGAAATATTACATAGAACGTGAAAGTTTTCCCTCAAGGCAAGTTGCTTAAGAGTAACAGAACATCCTCCTTCAGGTCTGTTCATGCTTCTTGTGCATTGCTCTTGGCTTCCGTTTGGAAGAAAAATGTAGATACGGAGCAGAAGATCTTACTTATGAGATCTCATACGCAAGCACACGCACCATATCAGAGTTTAGGATTGCAGAGGACCTTTACGATAATCTGGACTTTTTCACAGTATTTTTCTAAGCCACAGAAGTGCAACCAGTGATCCTGTATTTAACTTAATGAATCATGCTGCACCTAGACAGCTGAACTTGATTTTAAGTGTTGATAATTTATGATTTCCCAAGTGTTCATCTGAAAAAGAAACAATCTTTATCGTTATTTAATATTAATATTGTGGTTGGACCTAGAAACATTTAGCAAAACCACAGAGGGAATAAATAAATAAATAAAAACAGCCATGTCCCCAAACACCCTACAGTTTAAATGATAAATATTTAGCAGCTTGATAAAATAATCAAGCAGACTGAAGAGCAAAATGGAAGAAAACAAGGAGAAAAAGGCAAACAAAATTATTTTGTGTACAGTTCCTAATGAATCAGATGCAGTTATGATTTTTTTCTTAAATTAGTCAAGGAATAAAGCTTTGCTGTTTAAAGATACAAATTGGGAATAAACATTCTTGTTTCATCTTATACTACCATTGACTTTGTGTGTGATCTTGGCAAGGTCATTCAATACTACTGTTCTGCAGTTTAATGAGCAACAAAATGCCTACAACACTACAGTATTCTGACGTTAAGTAGGCACAGTATAGAGAAATTAAAAGCTTTATAAAGGGCTTTTCTTAAAAAAATTTTAAAAATAAGTTAGTATCTCCAAGCATACAAATCACACTGATATTTTTTTTACCAAGTTTTACCAAGACACAGTGCCTTGAGTTCATATGTGTAGAGTAGTTCCAAAATTTCTTCCTATTCTCTAATAATCTTGTAGTTATAACTCAAAGCAATGCAACCCATTACTATAGATCTTCCTGAAACATGGTAGAATTGTCATTTAAATACAAGTTATCATGCTTCAAACATTATGAAGTTCATAAAGACGTAGCAGACTCAAAATTTTGTCAGTTCACATTTTCAGAAGGGGGAAAAAAAATGTCTTAGGGTCAGTGCATGCAAATCATTTTGTTATTATAGAGCCACTGTAAACAGACTTGTTTCAATCACTGCAGTTTAATTACAAAATAAAATCAAGCTGTGCAAAATACTCTTGTCAATTATAATTTTCAAGTTGCAGTTTTAAGTTTGTTTGTTTTTATTAGTGGTTAAAAATTATACAGTTTGCGGTCTGTCTGATGATGCTAAGTACAAATTTCTTCCCCCTGAGGAAAACTGAGGAAGTATTAGAATACATAAAAATAAACTGTGACTGTGGATTTATTTTCCATAATATAATTTCTCAGTGTTAGAACAAGTTCTGTGACTCTGTGTGTTTGATAGATATTTTGGCAATTGTCTAACCAGAAAAGGACGACGCTTGCTAGCCTACAAAAAACAAGGCAACCATTTCATCTTGTGGAACATGCAAAGGAGCTAGGGATGAGGACAATAAAACATGGAAGTTCAGCACAAAGCCATAACTACAGTAAGCCAAAACTCAGATCTATTTGGTATTTTCATTCCTTTATCAAGTGACCTGGCAGACTGATAACTAACATGATAGCATTCAGAGCAATTAGATGATGCAATTAATACAAAGGCTTCAGAGAAGCTAGGGCTAGGCTTTTTCTGTTTGAAGTCACCTTCATTTCCAATAACTAAAAGAAAGTACTTTACTCTTTGAATAAGGGAAAAGAAAGGTGAGGGTTTAGAGGAGCTGTCATCTTCAAGTCCTACTATTAATAGTATCTCTTTTCCTCTGTTTATTTTTAATGTGAATCTACTATTTCTAGACTGAAGGTTTAAATTAGTTCTAGTCAGGAATCACCATAATTCCATTTGAAATTAGTCAGGATCATTCAATTTCCTTTTCCACAGCACTGTGAATCCAACCATGCTAGAATAAGATCTGATATGGACTGGATACATTCATTTATTTATATCATGGGCTGTACTGATACATCCTATTTAATCAAAGTCTCTAGCTAAGACATTCTAACACTTAGATCTGCCACTTGGAGGCCAGCAGTCATTATGGTGATTAATGAAATTGTTTTATGAAGTTAGAACTCTATACTTGAAGAATGCCATTTAATCTATCTCAGATGAAGTACATGATTGGACTAACATGTTTCTTAAAATAGAAAAAGTATCACAGAACATACATGGACAAGAAACTGTTGCGGATACAAATGACAAAGTAATTTGCCTTTTTTGTCTACCTTTCCATGGGAAATTTTTTTGATATTTATTAAAATTTTAAGGATCACGTGACAGTCTTACCTCGCTGGCTATGAGGTAAAGAAGCTCCCCAAGTGCTGGTAAAAGGCATTGTTTCAATTTGCTATTTCTGAAGTTCTCTCTGATTAGTTCAGTTAAAAGTATAATTGCCTAAAACAAAAAAAAAAAGAAATCCTAGAACAACATGTATAATCTTTTCTCCAGCAAAATGCACTGTTAAGGGTAACAAGCTTTATCTGAAATGCCATCTTACTGATATCATCTTACTGATATACTCTTCACTAAAGAGCCATTGTAAAGGATTTAGTAAGCATGGAAAGACAAGAAAAAATAAAAATTACAAAACAGATTACATATGCAACGTGGAGAAAAATGCAATGAGGAAATAGTCTAGGTGACAAACTGTCAGCTATCCCTTCTTCCCTTTCCCTCAGGACAGTAGAAGTAGATCTGCCAGGGAAGAAAACTCTACTTGCTGTTCCTATGTTTCTATCAGAAGATCTAAAAGTTCTCCTCGTCATCAGGTTACAAAACCAACAAACAGCAAAAATAGACAATGCTGTCTTTTGTGTAGATATCACATCAGGAGATAGCAACTCAAAGATTTGTCTCCTGATCTCTGAGTTTACTGGCGACTCACTGCATGAGAACTGGACATTTCATTTTAGTTTTCTGTACCTCAAGAGTTTCTGTTTGCAAAGCGCATACATAGTATTTATATTGAGGGGGTGGAGGGAAATTGAAAATTCTGATTCATCCTGTGTAGGTGACCTAGTAAAAAAAAAAAAAATCACTTTCCCATAGACATATGGAACAGATTTCAACCCAACATTTAATGCTGGATTCATTCAAGAAACCAAGGATCATTTAACTACCGCATATTAAATTAAAAAGCATGCTATCTGCTGGCTGGGGTGTGCTCCCCAAAACCCAAATGCGCTCCAATATGTACCAAGCATATAGTAGTACAGAAGCCATTTGTTTCTTTAATTTAGGAAAGATGGATCTACATGTACCCCCTGCACCAAAACATTCATGCCTTGCAAGAGTAGGAAAAGACGACAATTCAGCAGATATGGTTTTAATACACTTCCTATGTCCCTTAAGTAGTTCCTTTGACTATTAGGAAGGATTTAGTTCTAATACTTTTAAAGTACTTATGAGATACAGCAAATAAGCTCTGTAAACAGATACTGTCAGTGAAGTCAGTGATTTCCAATAGTTTGCATGATATGCTAAGTGAGATCTGAAGTTATTTTTATGTACTCTGTACTTTAAATAAACAGTAATATTGCATATACTATTCCATTTTAAACCTTGGAAACAGTCAACTTTTTAATTATTACTTCTGATGTGAAGTGTGATGTAGTTCACACTATTTTTTTTATTAAACAGAGAAAGCATTGCTGTAAAGTATCTTAGCGTACAGGAACAGGAAAAAAATAGTTCAGGCAAATAATGATACTTATTGCATATTCCACTATTACACAGAAAACAAGGCAATAGAAACCATCATTTTATGATCTCCTTTAGTATAACAAATGGAGCATGAATTTTATTTCATTCTTCTGCTTATGAACTCTTCCTTTTCCCCTTTAAACAGCAGAAACATTATCAGCAGCATCACCAAGACATTTCATGTGTTTATTTTATGCTTTAGGAGAGAACGATGGTGGTCTTAAAAATGGACTTGTTTAAAAATACTTTGAAGTAGGATTAACTCTGTGACAATCCTATCCCAAAGCCATTGAGTCCAGGTCTTAAGATATTGACACTGCTACAAATATCTGATAAGAAGCACAAATGTTTATACAACAAAGATCATCTAACTAATCAAATCATAACAAAATAAGTACTGGATCACTCTAATAGACATTTTATTGTTCTCTTCTAGTTTAAAACTACTTTTAACATGGTTAAACAATAGGGAAGAGTTAATGAGCTGAAAAAAAAATTCTCTAGTGTTTCTCCCAGTTGAGCAAGTATTATCTGTATACAGAGCATATGGAGCACAGACTTTATCACTCATCTCAGGGAACTCAACATTTACAGTCCTATTTGAATACAAAAAAGCAGCACTTCAACCCGCACAAGGGGTCTAAACAGCAGCAGTTCTGGGAAACCACTTACTTTGTGCAGTCAGTTTCCCAAGATATTCTCAGCCTTTGCAGAGGATTTAAATGGAGAACCTGATAGCCATTCTTGCAGACTGGTCTCAAATCAATCCAACAAACAGACAGGAATTTTTCAGTTCTGATTACGGGCCTGCTAGTGGAGGCTCCTTTCTCCTTCCATGGAAGATCCAAGTCTAACTCTCTTGAGCATTGGCTTCACTGCATTCTCAAGGAGCTGCTCAATTCACTTCAGCTGACTGAGTCCCACCACCCTAACACTTACAAGCTTCATAGTTTTGCCTCTGTTAAGCAGCTTTCCCTAAACAGAAAAAACTACTCACAGCAGACAGAACCTTTCAGGTGAACCATGAGAGATGGCTCAGATAGCTGGTTTTCAACACAGCTGAAATACTCATATAGCCCAGTGTACAGCAGAGACTAATATTTCAGACAGTACATTTAAAATCTGGACTCACCTCACTTGGTGACCTGGAAAAGTCAAGAAGTTCACAAAATCTGGTTAAACTGTGGTAGTTAATCTGTGATTTGTTTGCCATTATGTGTTCTCTAACTCTTTCATGTTCTTAACCAACACATTTCAAGCATGGGAGATTATGTGACATTATTATCCCATATATATCCCATTATTATGGGACGGAGTTGTGGAGACAGACTATAGCCAGGGTTGAATATGAGGCCACAGAGAGGGAACACATGCTATTGCTGACTATAATGCCACATTGCACATTTTTCTGAAGTGGAAGAAAAGACCAGCATAAAGATGAATGACAAAATATAGCCATGTTCATATACCTGCATTGTAGCTACAGCAGCAGATCTTACTTCCAAAGTTTCTTCTGGTGCTTGACAAAGGATTGATGCAGCTCAGAAACAAACAATAGATACACACACATTTTCTGGACATAACCAAGGAAGTGGTGTAGCTTCTATGTTACAAATGTAGGAGCAGGAAAAGCTTGGGAAATGGGAAGCTTGAAGTTGAGGAAACAGATGTAGATGAAAGGACAACAGGGATGCAGAAAGAGACTAAGGGAAGTATATAAGGTTAGGAGTTCAATCTAGAGTGATAGAAATGTAACACTGTCATCCGTATGAACAATTCACAGTAAAGCTCACAAGGAATTTTAGTTTCTTTTGTTAGAAAACTGTGGGCCAAAGCCACTTCAGTACTTACTCCCAAAGGAGAGAGCAAAACAATCTACAGCCCTTCCTCTGAAAGGGATTTAATGTGACATGCCTTTGAAGACATGTGTGGTAACTGAAGGATGTAACATAAAAGCTTTTCAGAGTTACAAGACACATGCTCTTTACTTTGGGTAGCACAGCAAAAAAATAATTAAAAACTAAAACAAGCATAAACCACCACCACCAAACAAACCACAACAGCAACATTGTGGTTTTCTCACAAATCATGAGAAGTGTTTGGCCAAAGGCAAAGATCATCCGAAATAGTCCTGGCTCTCTACTTTCAAAACATGCGCTCTCCTCCCACTACCTCAAAAGGCCAAGCAAAACACAGTCCCATCTAGTCATTAAGCAAGAAGCAGCTAAAAGAAAATGTTACTCAGAGGTTTTTTTCAGCAAGCTAAAGAAAATTGTGATTTTGAACATAAATCCCTTTCTGTATAAAGCAATGCATATAAATGCCAAAACACATATGCTGGCTGCTGATGACTGCAAAGCAGATAGCAAATTTGTCATTATGCATGCACCCCAATAAAAGTGTAATACATTATTAAATCCTTGATGGAGTATACATATATTACATATCCACCAATAAGAAAAAGGTAAAAACATAATTTAGTTTTTATCTACAAAGAAAAAACACGTAGCAAAACAGTATAATTTAGAGAGTATTTTAACTGAGAGGTGTGCTAGGCAGGAGACAAAAATTCTGTTATTTTCTGGGAGAGGACCAGTAATAGTGTACATAATCTTGAAAAAAACAGAAGATAAATTCATTATCATCCCTGACTTGCAGTTCAGAATATCAGAACATCCTAATATTATCCTGATAGAAGAAACTGCCTCAATGCTTATGAGCATCTTATAAGTCACTTCAGATTTATTGCAAGACATCATCTTCTAGAGATCTTTATTGGAAAACTACTTGTAGATGTTGCTGAATTCTGAACTGCTTTCATTACAAGGTTTAAATTTTTTACAATGACAAATTCATAGATACATAAGATCAGTTGCTCAGTAAACAAATATTCTTGTCTCCTAGATACTTTACTAATATTAAATGCAAGGTATGTTTTTGCAACTTATAATATTTTTGCACATAAAGGCTAGATTCCAGTCTCCAACCTTACTGTCATTTGCATCTATATAGAAAGAGGCAAGATATTGACACAACGGCCTCAAAAGCTCAAAGAAAATAATCTGTGAAAATCAGCCTCATTTTAGCAGACTTTGCAAGAAAATATTCTGTGAAAATCCTGTCACAGACATTCACAAAAGCATATAGGGAACTGAAAGGTGAATCAGGTTGGGGGTGGAGAGGAATCAGGAGTTTACAGAGTTTAACAATCATCCCAGGAAACAACCAATTCCAGTCCTGAAAGTTATAAAATCTGCATTTTTTTTTTTAAATAGTTTACAGATATATTTGGCAGTACAGCACTTTTTCTTCTCCAGAGCACTAAGGAGATTTTATCCTCAACTTTCCTTGATTTTCTTTCACCGTCTGACCTTAACAGCTTCATAACATAACATGAAACTTTGTACAGGGAAATCATATAAAAACTGGAAATGTAGTCTTCAAATCAAAGAAACAAGATCTACTAAACAAACTTTGACCTTCTCCCTTTTTTTATGTAATGCTATGTTCATTAACTGTTTTCTTTAACTGCTTTCAGAACATTTCTTCAGACATTATCAGGGAACTTTAAATAGCCTGCCATTCAAGAGAGAGCTTCACTTTCATATTTAAGTAAAGAAATAAATGTATCAGCAGGTTTTAAAGCTTCTAATATATCAGCTTGAGAAAGTGGCAGTCAAGTTGGTTCAAGTACAATTCTGCACTAAATGATGAACACATTATGACAGCATTTTCTCCTTTATTAGATTTGCTTTCTATAGCTACACAGAATTATTCTTGCTTTTGTGACGAAATACATATTTTGAGAACTACTTTCACTGTGGAATCAATACCACTAAAAGTACCTCAGCACTGTGGCATTAACAGACATTATTCATATCCGGTTAACACCTCTCAACTTTGCCTCTTTAGACCGAGGGTGAACACACCATGAGATAGTATTTAGACTACACAAAACTGATGAGCTGTGTGATAACATGAGCTGCAGACGATAGTCCCAGCAGACTAGCTAGGGACATTAAATCATCATGATACCTAAGTTAAGGTTGCTTGTTTGTTTGCAGGCAGGACTTGATGAAGAAAATACAAATCAAACAGTACATCTGCTATAGAGAATCAAGGCAGGGTGTTCAAAATTATCAGTTTTAATGATGTATTTCAAGCAGCAGAAACCTCTGCTTCAATATCAACACTAATCTTGTTTTGCACCTGTAATATTTATTTTCCCAAAGCATTGTTAGTGTGCCATCAAAATTTACCAATTTATTATCTAAACACATTTACGTATGAAGTCCTACAATTCTCAGAATCCTATGTTCTATTAGATAAAATCATGAATTAAACTTTGTACTTAGTAAACTATTCCTTTACTCACTTGTACTAAGATCTGTTTGACTACCTTACTACTCAACTGAAGTTTTTAAAAACTATCATTACCATAAAATATACTGGGTAGATTATGCATCTTCTGCGTTTTTTTGGTTGTTCATTAAAATTAAGTATTTAAGATTTAAAATTAATGAAAATTAAATCAAAGGACAATATTGTATATTGATGAACAGAAATTACTGTTTCTCACTCTCCTTCAAGATTTTAAGACTAGTAGACCTAGTTATTATTTTTATTCAGAATTGATAAGAGGAAGTTGTTTCTGATGTTCTGATTCCTACTCTTTTCTCATATTTGAATGAGAAAGTGGTATAACTGAGTTAACAAGATTTAAACTAAAAGTTATTTCCTTTCTTGTGCACTAACAGAAACTGCCAAAAAGCTAGTCAACACTGCAATAAATTCAAGTTTTTGTTTTAAGAAAAAGTTGGCTTATTAAACAAGAGAAGATCTGCCTGAAGAAATCTGAACCATAAGATCAGCAACTGACTTGCAATAAAATTATTAAATCTTTGTTAAAGAGACAAAGAATGAGTTTCATGAATTTTTATACTGATTATCTTCATATATTGTGATAAATTTGTCCATTAAAGGTTAATTTTAGTAACTGTAAGTAGATCCATAACAAGAAAAGCACAATTAATTAGCAGAAACCAAAGACTAATAGAACTTAAGGGGGGTACTATGGCAGAAGGCAATGAAGAATAAATAATTACCACACATTATAGAGGATACTCACTATTCTTAAATGCTTATGGTCTCTCAAACACAAGTCTATATTTACCATAATCAGATAATGACCTCTTTTTCTTTAGAGAGAATACAGTCTAACATTTACCCTATAACTTCCCTCTGTTCACTGAACACATTTAAGTAATCAAATATTATACAAGTGCAGGAAATGGGAGCTCACAGAATATGTCACACACTGAACAAGCAGAGTGTCTGTGCTGTTAACCAAACTTAAGAAGATCTTCACACATCCTCTGCAACAGAAGCTATGAAACAGGAAGTTGTGATTCATCATCTATATTATAAGCACAATTATATATATACAAATGTTTTTATAAAATACATGTAATGTTATACTACAAAGTATTTATGAATATAGAAATTTAAGAACATGTTTTAAATGTCCTAAAAGGAGTAAGGCAAGCTGTTTCCTGCTCTGTCATGTGCACAGATTATTTCTAATCTTGACAATAGTGATTTGCACAAGATTTAAAATATTCTTTCATCCTTTCATAAGGAAAAATATAAGACTTTAAAAAATGTGCCCAAAGACCTCAGTGTTAAAGGATGGCATAAATTTTAGGTAAACAAAGTTAATTACCTGGAAAAATCCCCAACAGAAAAATCAAATTTATTTTAATTACATAGTCTGACAAATAAAGTCTCCTTCTTACCTATAGTACATTTTTTTCTTTTCAACCTGCCTACATTTTCCCCTTCAGTGAAGTAAGTAGTAATGAACTGCAAGTCCTACACTGTCTGGTAAAAGCATCTTAAATTTACTAGATTACCTACACCTTTTACACTAGCTGTCATACTGGATAGATATAGTATAGTTATAACAAGAGAAGAAAGAAGAAAGATTCATATCTGGATGGACAGTCATTACCTTCATTTACAACAATAGTGTGTGGAGTTGATATGTTACCTGTGGCAGATTCTCAACGCATTTCAAGCTATATTTAGAATTTCCCTGAAGTTTTAGGAGTCCAAAAGTGAAAATTACAGCATATTCAAGAAGAGAAGCTATTTTACACCTTAAGATGTAAAGTAGCAATGTATAGATTTACAATATTACTCTCTCTTTGATCTATTAGTATGACTGTCAGCAACTATTAGTGGAAATTAAAACATATTTGTAATTCTGCAAACCCTTAGAGTGATAAAAGCTGTCTATGCCTCAAGCAGAATAGAAATTGCTTTTCAGTTCATTTTCTTGCGAGTACACACACATCATGTAATGTGGGCAAGTAATGCTAACGAAATCTCACTTTCCTTGGAGAAAAGCACTCTCACTAGGCTGAGAAAGTATGCTGTGGTTATCTTGCCACTAACCAGAAAAGAAACTACAGTAATATTTATACCAAGTACTCATCTTTAAAATAGTGCATAAAAAAAAAATGACCAGCCTTCTCTGAACATCTCATGCATGTTGCCTACCTCCCTTCTCAATAGAGTATTAATAGTTAAACCATTACAAGGGATAACCGTACTTAATCAGGAGTTGGATCCACATGTATCTGTGACCTACTGCACCTCAGTGAAAGCTGGTTAAATATCCTGAAATAAACAAGTGGCTTGACTGAAGAATCAGGTGGCAAGATGGAAACACATATATTTGTCAAACTCTTCCATGGGGTGCAGATACAAGAAGAAAGGGTCTGAGCCAGTGAAATATTCAGGTTTTGCACATTTTGTGTTCACTGCAATAAACTGGGTCATAGAATGAGGAGGACTGAAGGGAATTATGACCATCAGACTATGGACATGGTATTTACGCTGTCCTGAATGTAGAAAAAAAGATAAGCAAATGTACAACATATTGCATAATTTATGCAGAAATATAACTCCTCTAGGGAGCAATATAAGATGGATGTGCGATATTTTTCCAGGTGGAATGCAATGCAAAACTGATTCACCATGAAAACTCTTATCTTTTCAGCTTTTACATAACTGGTGTAGGAAGGGGTCTTAGCAGACGAGTAGCCAACCAGATATCATGAACTGAAATGGAGGGTCCATCGACTTGCTTTGGAATCAACCCAAGATCCCAAACAGATACAATCAGATACAAATAGGAATTAACTTACAAACCTGTGATGTTTACTAACACATCAAAAATGCATGTAAAAGAACTGTCTACAAGCTTCGGGGTTGGTTTGTTTGTTGGGTTTTTGTTTCATTTTTAAGAAAAAAATAATTATCTCTTCTTGTCTGTCATGACAGATGTATTATTACATGACCTCAGTTGCAGATGTTTATGAATATATCTGATTTCCACCCCAGCCCTTAAGTTTGAAGCTTTTTAATGACAGAAAGGACCAGATAAAAACATTCGCTTCAAACATGAGAGAGATCCTGGTTTTGTTTTTGCCAAGGGTAGGAATGAAAAAGATTGTTCAGGAGTCCAAAAAGTGAAGGGTCCCTGAATTAGAAAGATTTCTGCCTTCAAAACTGAGGTCAGTGGCAATCAGCTGGAGCTGGTTTACATCCACAGATGTAAACTGGAGCTAAAAACGAGTTTTCACAGATTAAGATTCAGCAGAGCATCCAAACAAGACATTTTTCTTTTTTCCCTGTTATTTTTTTTTCTTCTTCTTCTCCTCTTGCTTTTTGTTTCCCTATATTTAACTATCTTCATTATACGCAGGTTCCCACCACTCATCCTTGCCTTTTCTGAATATCATGTTTCTGGATTTTTATTCTTTTCATAATGCTATGTGAAGTTACTCTAAGACATCTTCTTTTACTTCCAGGCAGTGGCCCTGTTATCCACTTATTTAGAAGCTGTGCTGATGACACCCTTGAAAACCAATGTCCATCAATAAACTGACCATGCAGGATATTTTAGATTGATTAATTCTATATAGAATTTATCATATTTTTAAAAAATTCTACAGACTGAGGATTTGCCGTGAGTTTTCTTTGAAATTAGTTTCCTTTATTGCTTATTGCAAATTCCTTCATTCTGCTCAGTGAAGATGCAAACCAGACCAAACAACACCTGCTTAGAAATTTCCTTCTTCTCTACAGAATTCATTTTTAAATGTTTCAGACTAAATTTTTTTTTTTCCCCCAGATGCTAGCTGAAGGGGCTTGTATTCAGAGGAAAAGCTAGGACTACAACCAATATACAACTGATCTTGCCTAACACTGAGCCTGGTTTGGGTGTCTTTTAGTGCTGTAATCAGAAGGCAGCAGGAAATTAGGCTTTTCAGCTACCACCAGTGTGCAATTTCTATCTCAAGAACATGTTGTAGCCTAATCGTGTCAAGCAAGCATGTATGTGCTTTAGAGGAAAAGGCTGGATTTTTCTCTCCTGTTATTAGCCTATGATTTGATTAATTTGCCAGTGCAAGACCTTTTGTCAATCTAAGAAATGAGAGAAACATACTATTTTCAAACTATTCATTTCAACATTTACCTTAACTTTCATTTTGTTCTACAAAACTTACCCAGAGTATGCCAGTGAAAGCAACAACAAAAATTGATGCTACAAGCAAAGACTAAAGTCTATCCATGATGCCAAAAAATACTAGTGAAAGAACAAATCTAATTTAAATCTACAACACATATGACAAATTCATCTCTCTTTCTGTTCCATGACTCACAACACTACAAAATTGTATACGTTTACTTTGATGTGTGGTTTTCATGAAAACTGGGGCAGCATGAAAAGAGAATCATTTAGACAATCATTTTAGCATTGTCTCCTTCCCTGCAATCATTTGAAACCTCTTACCCAATTTCTACCAAACTAAGCAAGAGTAAATAAATAAATAAATAAATGTAATGGGGTTTTTAAGCCTCTAGAAGCAAAATAACAACATAAAAGTGACAGAAAAGCTGTGGTACAAACTCATTTCTTTTTAAACAGAGGATACATGTATGAAAAAATTTTGAACACATTACACATAGGCAAAGTTCAGAGATTACTCTATTAATTATCAGAACACAGCCTCCTAAACCAAGGATTTTCTCTTTAAACTTTGTGATAGCTAACAAAGGCAGAGGTGAATATGCTAAATGGTAGCCTTTATGTAATTCAGTTTAAAAGTCAGTGAGCTGCAAGTCAATTCATGAGAAAGCAGGCTCCGTTAGCTGACAGATCTGCTTGTTAGCTGTAAAAGTAAGGATTGTTCAAGCATCCCTGCTGCATTTTCTACTTACTAATTTAGCTGCCTAATTTTAAATAGAGAGAGGGAACTGCAGGCAGTAAGTGCTCTTGGGGCTTTAGAATATTTGGAATTTTTTCCTCTCCATGAAACAGTTCTCAGTGCTCTCAAGAGTACAGGCTTTACCAAGAAAGCTAAGGGTGTATTCCCAAAGGTAACTGGTGAAGTGGCTGACAGTTTATTTGTTAACATCACATTCATTTAGTACCGCTGACAGGCCAATTTTTTTCCATTTTTAATGCTGCAGGATAACCACCCTTATGTTTTTGAGAAAATAATAGGAAGATACCTTAAATTTCCTATACGGGATTTGATTTTACTTGTCTTGATTTTTTTGGCTTTAAGAAAAAAATTAAAATGCATATTCAATTCATCTTGCTCTGTGTCTGTATGAATAACACCAAAAAACTCTAAGAAATCACAGAACGTTTTCAGTTTAGATTCCCAAATACAACCAATAAAGGCAAAATTATTCCATGCATACACAGAACAGGACACAAGTATATTCTAAAGCCTCAGGAAAGCGATGCCAGAGGAGGGACAAACTGAAATTAGTTCAGCAAAAGCCCACATAGTACAACAGTCAGAATAAAACACTGCACAGTACATACATAATAAAGGTAGCTGTCAGATACATGGTACGCTTCACATAATCATCATTTTCCTCTGGAAGTAAGTTAACCTGAAACTGCTTATCACCCTAGAATCAAGATAAAAAGGTAAATCCTGTTCAAGAATCCTCCAGTTGCCTTCCAAATCAAAGAAGCTTCCAGGTTTAATTCTTTGCAGCCCTAGAAAAGGATGGTTTGCACAAACTAATCCATGAAGTATTTCTCTTATGCTCCTGCTTAAGAACAACCTCTGCTCTCAGGCAAACATGAAATCGGTAGACTTAGTGACAGAAAAGTTATAGCACATATAATTATTTCTATGTTTTCTATGCAGCTGAATTGAAGGAAAAACATAACTCAATGTTGACACTATAAGCATTATTTATTAGCCTAACAATTATGCTTATCTATATTTTTTAACAATAAGAACTATTGGGTCAAGCTCTGTTTCTTAGTAGGTTTTGCACAATAGAAATTTCTCTGCATATTTCCAGTTCTGAAATAGAAAATAAGAGATGATGTATCTCATTTTTTTTGGAGCAGATTTAGTCCTCACTAGACATAACTCCCATTAACATTAAAAGAAATTACTGGTTCTACAGTTGTTGTGCATGTAAAATTCTCTTCCAGTGGGAGTCACTCAGCTCTAAAAGCTACCTGAGAATAATCTAGGAGAGAGGAATAACCAGTTTAAAACATGACAACTTATTTGACTATCACAGAATTTAAGTTAAAAAAGTATAATAAATAGTAATTTAGAAAGAATTATTTTATAGTGGAAAAAAATATTACTTTTAACTACAAATGTAAAATATTTTAACTAAGTAGGACTTAAAACTGTATTCCTTGCTGTACATTTACATTATAATGGATAGAATGGAAGAAAAAATTGAATTATAGAATGTCATACAATAGAGTTTAAACAGCTGCATTTTAAACTGTATATGATGACTGTTTTATGCTAACAGGTAAAATACTGAGATATTAAGCATCAAATACTGGTTGTAGTGTTAAAGTAGTCATTATTTAACAGCATTTTTGTCAGATAATTATGTTTCTTTAGCTGTGGTAATATGCAAATAGCTAACTGTACAAGAGCAAATGACTATGCAATGTTAAAAAAACATGAAAAGCTTAAAGCAGAGCAATTGAAACATTTCCCAATTTAAAAAGAAATACAGTGGGAAGGGCCACAGGTCTAGAAAACAAAGTCACACTATGCTTTAAACAGAAATCTCACAGCTTGTGTTGCAAAAATATTACAGTAGAGATGGGCAAAGATATCAAATGGTTAGAATGAACGAAAATCTGTGATTACAGGAAAGCATATATGCTGAAAATAGTCCTACAAGCTGTCTGGTGAGACATGAAACGCTTCCATCATTATAACCAATTATGAAGAATCCTTTTAAAGTGTTCTCTGATGTAAGATGTTTTATTCTATACATAAGCAACTTAACCATGGCAATCTTACACTCAAATTGCACATCAGTTTCACGGCATATATACAGCAGAATGACAGTAACATTTTTTTTCAGTGTATCACTCCAAAATGGAAGTTGATTTTAGTGTCGTACTTTCTTCACACAAATAAGTTGACTTCCAAAATGACCAACATAAAAAAGTTACACAGCAATATTAAAGATAAATGAGTTCCCCCAGCCACAAAATACATTCACTAAACATAAAAAAAGAACTTGACATAAGTCCATGTATGTATCAGTTATAAACTGTGACAGTAAATTAAGGTTTTGTACGACTGTAATTTTATCCTAAAAAAAAGTGTTACTCAATTCTTTAAAATCAAGATATATGGAAAGAAATAATGATTTCACAAGACAAATCTTTGTCAATAAAAACACAAGATGCTAAGCAGCTCTCAACTGGATCAAGACTGCTTTTTGGCTTTGTGAGTGGTCAGCTCCAGATGCTTTTTAAAAAAAGGTACAAAAACCTCAAAGTGAGCTTGGACACCCTAGTTAAAACTATCTCCTAACTCCGAACAATTAGGTACCAACATTAAATCTGAAGCATGCACCTTTAGAGGCTTTCAGAAATGTTTTGCTAGCACTTGCTATTGTAAGTCTGATACTCCCATTACCTATATCAACACTTAAAACTTCTGAAATTTGCCAACTTTCCAGCTTTCACGTTCTCATATGGAAAGGTGTTTTTTTGTCTCATTATGCATCCTCTCATTGGATCTTAATTTGCCACTTTTTAACTTTATGAAGTGGCTTTATTCTTAAACTACAGTACAGGAAAAACATTCCAATATATATTTTCCTATATCACTCAGCATTTGAGGATAATTCAAAATTTTTACTGAAGACAGACACTTTACTAAAGAATCTGACTCTGACCTCAAAGGTCTTTTACTTAATTATTCTTGCTGGTTTTCCTCAAAATCATCTTTAACTCCTACAGTGCCTTTTTGAGATAAGTGGACTAGAACTGGACATAGTATTCCAGTAAAGTTGATGGTGGGGATGTCCCCCCTCTACTTTAAAACCCAGCCTGATGGAATATTGGGGGGAGGGGGGCAGGGGGCTTGAACAGGACTGGACACTGAGCCACAAACTCCATAACATCTAACAGAAATCCCATGAAACAGCTATTGAAAAGAAAAGATGGGGAAACAGTAATCAGAAAATACTTTGAAGTTATATTTGGAAATAGAAAGTCATACCCAGTAATGACAGAAGTATTTCATTCCAATTACTCAGTGTTATGTTTTCATACCTTTAATGCTATCTGATTGCCCAAGCAGGAAACAAAAGACCTCAGCGTTCCCAAAAATAAGAACACATTTCTTTTTTTAATTCAAATTCTTTTTTCCTGAAAAAACATAGATATTTTTAATACACTAAAACTTCGAAAGTAGGGTGTAAATCTAAGACCACTCTGATTTTTAATATGGCTGATTACACTAATAGGCATACAAATTTATTTTTTAAAGAAGAATGAGCTCTCACTTCTCCACTTAGTCCTAGTAATTGAATTGAATGCAAGCAGGTGAATGCATGACAGAGAAAAGGAATGCACACAAAAAGATTTATTGGCTGTGGAATTTTTTAACATTGACCACGTTGACAATATTCATAAGATACCTTGTATGGAAGAGGAATTCGAAAGAGATGAGGATGCACACTACAGTAGTCCATGCTGTATTCTTATTTACTACACACAGGTATTTATTCTGAGTTTGATACCATAATTTTGGTCATTTTAAGCCAGTATAACTAGTGCCACCATCAATAAAAACAGATTCAACCTTGCTCTACCTCCTCCTTTGGGCTGGCACAAGCATTCGCACATCAAACTGAATGACAGAACAGATGCAAGTTAAAATGAGCCTGATCTAAAAAGAAAAGCTCCTTCTAATCAAGATCAGTTGTCTATTGATTATTCATCTTAAGATCACAGCCGATAGTGATGATTCATCAGTTCAGACTTTTTCTGAGACACTTATTCCTGCCACACAAAAAACCCCAATCTCATCAAAACAAAGAAATGCAAACCCCAAATATCCCAAAGCTCAGGGTTTAGAATACTCAGCTATAACATGAGAAGCCGAAAACACATGCTCTTGCTCTAAAGCTAAGTACATACAGTAAAATACTACTTCTCTCCATTCAATAGCGTGTGACTTTCAGACATACATATGGGATGCAGAAAGATCGACAGATCAGAGGCTCACACCAGTCTCTCAAAACTCAAGCAAGCACCACATCTAGCCACCTACTGACTGTCCACACATGTGTTCACTTTTCTCTGCCTTTGCCAAAAAGCTCCCAGAAGGGAAATTAAACATTAAAACATTTGATGGGAAGCTGTTTTCCCTCTCAACTCTGAATCAGTATCTGGGTACCCATTGATTTCCTGAAGTCTTTACATGGATATGAATTTAGGGTCTGTCTGTTCCCCTAACGTGTTACCCTTAATTCTCCCTTAACAAGCTTCTCTCTGAAGCTTACAATAGTCCAGGTCATTATTGTATTTATGATAGCAGTAGCCGAAGGAGAACATTGACTTGGTATTTCATAACACTGATTTACGAGGAATATAAATTATGTTTAGAATTCCAAATGAAATATTGAAAACAGACAAAAGTCTCCCAGATAGCATTTTACCTTCCAGAGATGTAGATATTTATACACCAAAGAAAAGGATCCTAGGGGCATAGTTCTTTATTATCCCAAAAACAACAGACTTGTAGAAAAACAACCTACAGCATTTTTACTATCATAAGAACTAACTAAATTGAAGACTATTGCAAAGAGACATACTGGCAGGACCACTGATGGCATTTTAATGGAAAAATGTACTATGTCATCTCTTGAGGAAAATGAGTAGATTTAATGGACTATGGAAACAGTGTCAATTAAATGTCTTTTAAAAGAGTACAGTTTTTGCTTTGGTCAGGCAATTATTCTAAGAAAACTGCAAAAAGTGATTTAAACCTGCAATCAGCAATGTAAGTTTTCAGTTCCCTAGCTGAGAATTTCCTTCTTTTCTACTACCAATTTGGTTTGCATTTCAAACATAAAGCAAGCCCACTTAACTGGATTGATAAAGTCAATTTTCTGAAGGGGGGGGGGGGGGGGAGAGGAAGAATCTTCCTACAATTATGATAAAAGGTCTTAATATTTTCTCCAACTATCCAGAACTGCCATGCTTGACAGATTCATTGTTGTTAATTTAATTATATTTACATTTTCGGTTTATTAACTTGGAAGAACTCAAACACACCATAAGTTTCTGCCAGCAAAGGCTAATTCACCTGAGAAATGTTGATCTTTTATTTGTTTGTTTTCCTCCTGTGTGCTCCCAGCAAGTATGTAAGTTATATGCAATGGACCAGGTTGTTGAAAATAAATTGAAGGAATTTATTATAGAGGTTGAAAGTTTACTAAAAGTCACTCAGAAAACTTAAATGGAATCTCCTCTCACTGTTACCAAAATATCAAGTGACAGTCCTGATTATGCCAGAAATAATTTTAAACTTTTAAAACAATAATTTTACAAAACAGTAGACATCTCTGTGTGTGTGCACATGTGTAAGTATTCATGCACACACTCTGCTACAGCTTCCATCTCCTACCTAGAGACTTTTTTTTTTTTAAGTGGAGTGGGGTTTTTTTGGTTTTGTTTGGGTTTTTTGAGGGGAGGGGGTTGTTTTATTTTGTTTTTTACATAAGAGGTATCAGGGCAAAAAAAGAAAAGTGCCCTTGGAGGAAACAAAGATACGCTAAAACTACGATCATTTGTGAGCAGACTCAAAAAAATTATTTTATAATAAAAACAACATTAAAACTAAATAGGTTGGGAATAAATGGCCAAATGAAACCATTTTTGTTTGAATCTCCTTACAATATGGGTAGACGTGGATAGACCTAGAAACAAGAGTTATCGGAGAGATAGGCTAGGAACATGACATAAAAGTGGCATTCCGTAAGAATTTGAATGAGAACAAACTGGAGACCTAGACCAAAGTATGAGTCATGTGAGTTTACAGGTCATAAAACTGGACCTGTAATGATGCAACTGCAGAAAACAACCACCAAATTGTATGTTGGTTCAGTCAGAAATAATAAGGCTCAAATTATACGGAGTTTCAATTTGGATGAAAACAGAAATCAAGATATTCCATTGCTTTGACAAAGGAATCATATTCTAAGGTCAGTATTACAGAGATATTCTAATATGCTGTCATTCTCCATAGGATATTTAGTTTCTTAATTTGGCCATGGAATTCCATAAGCCAAAGGCTTTGCAAAGAAACTTGCAGTGTGAAGGCTGTAGCAGGTTCCGAGCCCTTTAAACACTCAGTAGAGCAGAGGCCCCAGGTCTGTAAAATAACAGGCACAGCTGCTTAGGTCATAGTGTGAGACTGATATTCCCAATTTGTGAATTTAAAAGTGTTAAGGAAAAGGACTAGATTTTTGCCACCAAAAGGACAGGCAGAGAACAACTCAATAGGTGGACGAGGCTGGTCTCCTACCAGACAGAGAAGGACACTGCTCCCCAGCATGGAGGCATTCTGTGAAGTTGCTCTATTATCTCTTACAAAAACAAAAGACAGAGTCTGAAATTTCACATCAGAGTGGCTGTGTCCTAGATGGCAGAAGGCTTGATCTATTCACAGAGAGGAAAGAACAATAGCTTCTTTTAATAAATAAGACAAATTAGACATACATGGAAGGAAGCCTCCCTAACTTGGCAAGAATTTTTCTTTCTGTAAGATGAAGAATAAGCAGATATTTCTTTCCAAGAATCCTGGAAAGAAAGAATCTTTTTTTGTAGAATCTAGTTCCTTAAGAACCAGTTTCAAAACCTAAATACAAAGATAAAACTTTCGTGGTTAAGTGTTTTCCTAAGATAACTAGGAATATATAAGAGGAAATGATGTTTCAGATTTGTAAAGGGCAATTCCATGGGAAGAAAAAAAAAATACATTACTAAGTCAGAAAAAGAAGTGACCTATCATCAACTTTTATTGCACCTGCCAGATAGAAGAAATGACACAAAAAATGTCTTCATCTTCAATATAAGAATGTGATTTAAAGAAAAAAATACAGGAGATCAGTTTCCCCACTGTATTCTAAGATCAGTCTCGTTTTTTCTAATCAATGCGGTATTCTTCTAAAAAAATACTTAACTAGAAATAGATCAACTAAATATTCATTTATTATGATTTTTTGCTAATATAACTTACATATTGGAATATATCAGCAAGATAAAGATAGTACACAGTTCCACAGGTACATCTTTGTCTAGTCTCTGAATTAGTAGTTTACTTGCATTTTATTTTTGCATTTTAGTGACCTCTGGTGGTTACAATCAAAACAAATCGCTGTTCACCAATTACCTGAATCAGAACTTTTGAAACAAACAAAAAATTTTAAATTAATTCTTAATTAATTAAAATTAATTCTTCTAAAAACAACAAATTACAGTCTTTTGGCATACAGTATGTGAAAGTTTAGTTTAGCCTGTAAAATGAGGATGAATGTTCTTTTCTTTCCTAAAGTTTTTCTGCTTCTTCAGGACTTATTGTTACTACTATTTAACAAATCGTTTAAACAACAAAAACAAAAAGGTAATGGTGCAGATTCAACCTCAAAGATGGAGGAACTATCCTTAAATAAATGTATAACTGGGTAAAATACAGTAGGGGGTAGAAATGAAGAGCCAGATTTTAACATGTAAGGGCCAGCAGTGGTGTCCTGCATTAGTCTCTATTAGGTCCTGCAGTACTTTAAAAGTACAAAACAAATCACAAATAACTGGATGAGTGTATAATGAGGTAACAAAGAACTGCAAATGGGCTGTGATTGAGTGATAAAAATTGGAAAGAAAACTCTGTGTACATAGTATGGCACACATCGGGGACAAAAATAATTCCAGAATCGCATCTTCATGAGCTCTGAAATGACTTTTCACACTTAGGAACAAAATTTTGGGGCTATAGGAGATAGGTCTACAGAGAGATCACCTCTGTCTAACAGGGGTCAAAAAGCAAACAGTATCAGAAGTTACTAGGAATGAAGGAGGAAACAAAATAGAGAAACAACTACCAATAGATAGATCACTCATACATCTTTAGTCTGTAAGACCTGGATCACAGAAAGTCATTTTAGATCATGCTGTTCTGGCTACCTGCATCTTATCTTGTTTTTGACATTTCCTAAACCACAGCAGCCACCAAGAAACTTCAGCTGGAGCATCAGCATATTTCTAAAAATTGTAAATTCCATCTGTGAATGATTTTTATGTTCATATAAAAAAACCAAACAGGAAACATTTTGAACACATAATATTATAGCTCAATGTACAACTAATTCAATCTATTGCTTTCACACACACAAAGCAGACTAGGATATGTATTTTCTACGATGGAAACTGCGAAGCTAGGGAAACTATCGCTGAATATGTTAGTGCTAAACACCTAAGCAAACACCTAAAGCCAAAAGTTATATAGACATCTCAAAATTACTTTTGAATATTTTCACTGGAACTTTAAAAAATTAAATATCAGAAAAATCTGCCACTTACAAGAGCGCATTTTAATTGTGACCTGGAATTCAATTGACATGCAACTGTCAATATTGAAAGACTTTGACCAAACTTCAATGACTGTAACCATAAGAACTCTTTCCCCACTTTGTAACTTGATAAAACAAACAAAAAACCCTAGGTAATAACAATAATGTTTTGAGTTCAGCTTTCATTGCAGAATTGAAATGTTAAGCAACATAGCAAGATAATCATAATCATTCTTAATATTCATTAAGAAGAAAACAGAAGGATCTAGAACAACAAAAAAATCCTTAGTTGCATTGCCAAAAAAGTCAGATATTAACCTATAGCTACATGTTTGTACACACCAGATCTGCACAGTATGGAGGCTTATTTGCTACGCGTGTTTAGCAGTTGTTTCTCACATTCAAACACCCATTGTGTTCAAATCCTAACTTCACCTCATGAAGTAGAAATGATGTCACATTCACACTTTAAACAGATATTAAATAGCAGATTCTGTCAACTTTATGCAATCTGTGTGCATGTGTCACATGCAAAAAAGGACAGTAAAACAGAAGACTGATTAGACAAAGCAGTCTAAGTCAACTACTGAGCATGCAAAATGAAAAAAGGATTAAAATTTTTTTTTCTTCTCAAAAGAAAATGACTTGCCCTTCACTACATACATTCTTCAAGAACTGTGATGAAACTCAAACTAGTCCCACCTCAATTACTTCTTGGAAAAAAGGATTTCTAAGAATCAATTGTACTATTTTTATACTAATTACAATAAATACATTTCAGGATAACCAAATATGTCAACACTTTCTTCTTGTTAAACACACATGCACAAGAATTGACTACTTAATTTACTGAAAAGGAGAGCAAAAGGCTAGAGTTTTATCATTTGTGGGTAGTTCTGCCATAGGTTAGTAAAGATCAGAACCACAACTACATAGAATAAGCTCAGAAGTTTATACACTTAATTAACTGAATTAATTATATTCCTATTTACACGTATGAGAAAAAATAAAGCAAAGTTCCAAAAAAAAAAAAAAAACCACCCAAAAAAACCGCAAACTGTGAAAGTTTCTGACATAAATAGTAAAAGCATTAATAAAACTTCCCCCCCCAAAAAAAAGGAAAGTTACCTCTGAAACAGGTACATTTTCTCCAAGTTCAGATGCGTGTAATGCCAGTAAACCAATCAGTCGAGCAACTTTGGCACGTCTGCATATAAAATAAATCTTTTGTAGGTGCAGGAAAAATATTTCAAAAATATCACAAAAACAATTATGTCTTGTTTATATTTTACACAGATTCATAAAGGCAGTAAATATTTTTAAGTGCTGTTTACAGCTCCAATTTTCTTCTTATTTCTATTTTTATGTATCATCAAATTATTTCAGTATTTCAGCTCAATTTAGCAGTAAATTCATGCATAAACATATTTCTTTCCTTTAGCACTGAAGAATGAAGATTCTTTAGTTTGTTATAGTCTTACTAGTCAGTCATGCTCATGTTCGATTTTCTTATAACAGAGAAAACCCCTATAGAACATTTTAAACTTTTCGGTATAGCTGACAAAACAGAAATCAAATCTGTATCAGGAAATCAGTTTTTAATGTTTCATTAAAGAAACAAGTGGAATAATAAAATCAACATTTATAAAAAAAAACAGCAGAGGGCACTATCACATTGAAATATTTCTGACAAGCATTTAGAAGAAAGCTACCATTACAGTTTTTTTACTACTATTATGGTGCAAGTTGGTTTATTCAGTAATTTTAAGTAACAATATTTGATACACTAAATTATATAACTTCTAGATAAAGTTTTAGAGATTTTCTATAATCTTTGGTCCTGTGAAATAGCAATGTATTAAATCAGTGCTCAAAAAATTCTATGTTATATACACCATCATACTGCCAGTCAGGTACCACAGCAGTCAGATGAGTTAAAACACTCCTCAAATACCCTGTTAAAAAATATCTTTAATAAAATTCAGTGATAATTCCATATTTAAAAAAATTAATTTTAAATAATTGTTACTTACATATCCCAGTTGGCAGCTTCACGCAGCTGCTGTATCAATATAGGAAACTAGAGTTTAAAGAAAGTAAGTAAGTGTTAGTGATTTTCAGTGATCTGGTATGTCCCAATGATAAACAAAAAAAAAAAATCAAAATATCAGTAATTTCATAAAAATGTATTTGGATAACATTTGCAAAAAGTGTTATCATAGCCAAATACTGTATATTGTCCAAACATTGATTAAAAAGAAGGCTGAGAGTAAAAATACAATTCCTTTCTATATTCTTGCCTTAAACTAAACTGCTAAATATACATCAGTGTGTTAAAAAAAATTAAAAACCCCAAAAAACAGTGTATGTTTTTTTGTTATGAATAACACTGCAGAGAAAAAAAACTCTGATACTTTCATCTACAAACACAGAGATCATCATATAGTATATCAAACAAGTACTTAATAAATGAAATTTATTTTGTGAGAATGGACAAAAGCAGTTGGCAAATACTAGAATAATGAATGGCCTGTTAACACACATAACCAGCCACTTAAGAACCAAACTGCATAATTACTAACTCATTTCTAAAATGTTCTGTTAATTGGCAATTCAGTTATGAGATTATTGACCCCCCAAAAATTCCCCATGATAATGGGATACACCTTCCATCAATTGTTTCATGTTTCCACAAGAATTCTACGGCATAAGACCTACCATTGCTTCCAACCTGAATGTTCTTCATTGAATTTTTCTGGCAGTGCAATTTTGCCCTTAATACCTCTATACCCAACATGTGTCAGAATGTGACTTAGGTGCATTAGTACAAATGTAGGGGAACAAGGTAGTTTACTTTTTATTAAATAAACTGAAAAGTGTACATCAGGACAGCCTCTATGATGCTTTTACATAGTGGGAAAACTAAGTCTATTTCTCTTCTGCACATGCAATACTCTGAGTAGTATGTTAAACCACTACAGAGGATACTAGTAAAACTGGTAGAAAATGTTTCTTGAAAGGTGAAACCACCATTTAGGTATACTCTAAAACAGACTCTTCAGACAGCATGTTCACTCTTTGAAGCAGTGTTTAATGAAAGTTTTACTGCATGTTCTTTAGAAAGTTTTTCTTGCTATTCTCTACAGACATATGGCCAAATAAAACTGATTTAACAATTCAAACATGAACTTTTTTCAGTCTTCCCTGCCACTTAATGATTTACGAAGACTGATGTTTCATCACATGTTATTTCACACTCTCCATCAAGGTTAGTTTTTACCCCAATCTTTTCACTAATACAACAAATCTATACATAAAGGTATCTGAAATCTAAGAGAAAGAACTAATTTCACTCAGCTCTTAAAAAACCTGACGTGGAATTTAGTAATTTTTTTTTTCGTTATTTTATATTTAATTCACCATACTATTTTGGTCAGTATGCCAATGATTTCTTGAAATATAACTAAAAGCAGCTGATTTTTGCTACAATGGCAAGTATGTAAAAGTTGATTCCTTGAAAGCTTTATTATTTACCAGCTGAGAGCTAATTAGCCTGCTTGCAACTTCCTTGTGGACAGCTACAGTACACAGATAGTACAGTAAGTTCAGTTTAGAACGTGCTGCTCCTGTATTCTTCTTGGTGGAATCAAGCAGTGAACATACTCGTTGCAAGAAGTCATTCCAGTCCACATCTTTCATAGACAATAACTTCTCAGCTAAGAGAAGAACCAAAGAAGTAGTTAAAGGCAATGGATCTTTGATGTTGCTTTAACACACTAGAAAGTAACGTCAACATAAATAAGTACCAAAGTTTGAATCTAATTATAATTTTATTACTTAAAATATTAAACAAACATGTTATCCTTAATGTCTGAAGATTATAGAAATCAAAGAAATAGTAAGAACAGAAACAAAGCATAAAAATGTAGCAATAAAAGCCTCAAAACATTTTGAAAGTGCAACCCTGCTCTGTCCTTGGACTTCATTTAAGTAAACATTTATTAGCATGATATTTAGGAAAGGTAGTAGTTGTTGTCCTTAATCATTACTAATTCTTAAGAAAGTGCAGTTTCGTCAGAGTAAATTTGAGGCAAAAACTAATGAAAGTCAGCAAAATCTCCTCAGAATCAATAAACTGAAAATTTGTATAGTTATTCATATAGGTAGGTATCCATCTAGTTAAGCTTTAGTAGTATCAGAACATAGATGACTTCAGGAGGAACACAAAGAAGTCAAGTCACTAGGACAATTAACATAAATCCTGTGGTTCAATTAATTGACCACTATACATGAATAGAGAATTTTCAAAGACTTCCTTATCAGTCCCAATGGAAAACTTCACTCTAGCAGCCATACATTCCCTCAGTTTTGGTTAGTTATTTATTAATAACTTATCTGCCATCCTCGCATGCTCCAGTACTAAATATTTAAGAGCATGTCTTCTGTCTTTCACTCCTGTTTTATACTTAAGTAACAACACCTACTAATGAAGGCAAATCTAATTTACATTAGTAAAGGTGAAAAGAGGTTTGGATTGCGGGTATTTAGCTTAATTTTTCCATACTGTCTTTAATCATTATTGACAAGCAGCATCAAATTCAGTATCTTCAAAAACAATCAGAAAGTTCTCCAGAAGAAAGCTATAAGCCTGAAAATGTTACAACCACAAAAAACAATGTCCCTTATTAAATAAATACAGGCAACAATAGTTAAACATATCAGAATAATTCAGCTACTTACATGCAATATGAAATAAAATACCACCCCCTTAAGCACTTAAATCTGATCATTGTTGCCTAGGATGTTAGCCAAATTAAAAATATTTTCTGTTACTACAGTCTTGATTGGGAGACTGGGGGACATTGTGTTCCTTTCCAACTATAACATTTCTTCAACAAAGTACCTCTCCAAAATACATACTTTATAGAAAGAAAAAGGTACTTTTATGTCTAAGAAAAGGCGCTATGTGAATTCTAGAAGGACCACATATCTGGCTGACATCCCTCGTCAAGCACAAAGTGTAATAGTACTTCCTTAAGTAGACTAGAAAAAATTTTCCAGGGGAAGAAACATTACACTCATGACAATGAGCAGCCTTTTGTTTTCAGAAACAACAGCAGCCCTTCTAGACATTAAAAACAACAACAACAAAAACCCAAATCTCAAACAACTCCACACTATCTTTTGGGACATGATTCCCATAACATTTCATGATTAAAGGTGGGACTGGCAAGGCTGCCTAGTATTACAGCTGATCAACACTGCACATTTTAATATTGTGTTTTCATTTTCTTCTCTACCTTTGCCAAATGTTAATCTATTTGGTTGAATATTTCAGTTATATCTCAGTTGTTTACCAAAAATAACACAGTGAAAAATATGCCGTTTTTCCACACACTAAAATGGCGTATGCTGTCTCATTTTAAAAGGTTTTGAGCATGAGCTTGTAACAGAAGAAGGCAGAAGAGAAAGGAAGGGCTTATAACTGTTAGCACTTGAAAAGTCTACTCAGAATTGGTCTAACTAAAAACATTAAACATGCAACTTCAGTTTCAGAAAAGTTATGAGTTCTCCAACTGTGACAGTTTATCATCTACAAAGGAAGGGTATAGATCTTGTGATAGCGAGTTGCACCATCATACACAGAACTTGAGTTTTAACAACTTCAGCAGATCCATACCTGAATATGTTGGTACATGTAAAGTTTTCAAGTCAAATCTAACTGGCACTTGCTTCATTATCTGGAAAAATAAACAAGCACATTACAACTAGTTTTAATACATTTCTGGAAATCTCTAAGTACTTGAGCATAAAAACACAAAGATGCAAAAATTGTACAGGATGGGTGTACAAACTACTGCTCATTACTGAGGCATTTTCCATTGTTTTCTGGTATGTTTTTCTTCCAAGCAGATATTCAAGATTTAACTCTATGTTTTTAATATAATTAAATTGTTAGTATTTCCATTGAAGTGATTTTTTTTATTTAATTGGAATTCAAAATGATAGGATTTTTTCAGTTTACATTTTTATCTTGCTTGTATGCAGGGAAAAAAACTTGTATTTGGGTTTCAAAAGCTACAGAAAGGTCCTATGCAGCCGAGAGCCCATGAAACGTTTTAGCAATTCGTTGCCGTACAGTAAATACATATATATACACACTATGCCATTCTAGAATATAAAAAGTAATATTATCGCCAACTAATCATTCGTAAGGTATGGGGTTTTTTTCCCCACAACACATTGTTTTCTGGTACATCGTGAAACTGGATGGCTGCTCAATGACTGAGCATTTGAGTGTGATTTTCAGTAACTAAAGCATACAAAAAAGATAAATTGTACACTGGAATTTAGCCTTTGACAGATGAAGCTTAGGTGTAACTAGAGAGTTATTTTCTGGAAAAGGTCTTCAATTCCACAGATCTGCAGAACAGAGGGAAATTTTACAATAAAAGCTGACATTTCAGCTGTTAAAATTCTGCCAGCATCTACCAAATCCCGTTCCAGGAGATTAAATTGCAAGCTCTTCAGCTTTACCAGGTGTCAGTATCATCCTTTAGTCTGAAGATCACCAAGTATGCAATGACTCTGATTACATGTCCCTGGAATTTAGTGGGCTATTTTGCATTAATTCTGAGTCCGGAATTGCATGGTAAGGAGATTAGTCTCCATGTGCACATTAGCATGTACGCTTCCCCCTAATCTTATCTCTTATACTTGTAGTAAGAAGAGAAGCAGCGAAGGGCTAAGGCTTTGTGTCAGAGTCCTGATACAGAACTGAGAATTTACAGAGGTGGCATTCAAACGTATCATTACTTTTGAAATTCTCCACTGGCAACAATGTCCCCCACCCCGAACACATTAAAACAGTATTGCTGGGTAGGTACTTTATCTAGCTGTGTAAGATTTTTAATTTGGGGGAATGTTAGGAATTCCATTAAAACAAACAAAAAAATTGGTATACTAAAGCAATACAGCAAATAAAAGCTGTAAGACATTCTTAATGAGCTAGATGCTCACTTCCAATGAAAAATGTTGCATTCGCTGCATCTGCCACTTACTGAGTAAAGTTGCTAAAATGACTTCATTTTTTTGCACATAAATAAAAGGAAGACTAAAGGGTCTCTGGCCTATCACTCCTTCTACCAATACTACACAAGTGCCCATACACGCACTTTACACTGTCATTGCAGTGCAGAGATCTAATTTTTTTTTTGCTCTTCCCTTTGCTGTCAGTCTCTGCTCAAGAGACTCATCACAAATTGTTATCACATTAGAATCCTTATGACAGAAAATGGATGGACATTTCTTGTAAATTCAGGTCTTCTTTTCCAGAGAAAATAAGTTCATATTTGTTAGAAAGATTATCACATCTAAAGTTTAGTTATTCTGTAAAGGTATAACTCCTAATCTAGAAGGCTTCATAAATGGCCTTGTTTTGAGTATACCAAAACACACTCAGTTTTGTGTTCATTTAAGTAATAGGTATCAATAGATATCAGAAAACAAATCTTCAAAGCACTGAACACAATATTTAGTAGTTTATTTCTTGTAAGACATTATTTAATATTAGTATTCAATCCCAAAATAACTCAGTTCTCCAAATTAGCAACACAATAGGATTATAAAAGACTGCCAAAAAATTGCATGAGAGCTTGCCAGATGACTGGGTGGAACTGCTTTAAAATGAGAATTATAAAATACAGGAAAAGAGTTTCACCCTGATTAGAGATTTATCTGCAAAAATAGCCTCACCCACAAGTTCCTGAATCTTATATTCTATTTTGCTATACCTTTGGATTGTCAATGATTGGTGTTATGATAAGATCAGATTCAGTGTAAATGAGCTCTTTCAATGTTGACTCCATATCCTGCTGACCTGAGCACATAGTTTTAGCCTAGAACAAAACCAAAGTTTTTTAAAAAACTGTTTTGCACCAGAAAAAGAAAGTTTATGTTTATTCCCAAAACATTTCATTTCAACATTATACCACACAGTTTGGCCATATAAAAATAATATAGAATATGCTGTTTATTATGTAGTAGCAGATAGGGACAACTAAAAATTATGATAAAGGAACATGTTGAAAGAAAAAGCACTGGGTCCAAAAAACTTGCAACCTAAGTTTAAAAAAGTAGACAAGAGGAAAGAAGAGAGCATTATCCTTTTTATACACTGGGGGGAGGGGGGGGAGGAGAAGGAGACTAAGCATCTTGCTTAACTCTTACATCTGAAGTTTTGCAAATTTTTTTTTTTTTAATAACTTGCACACTATAGGAACTGCTTTCATAATTATGGAAGGATGGAGAAGAAAGTTTACTTTGCCACAGACTCCAGGCTAGAATTCTAACTATAAGGATACCACCATCCCTTAGCATTATTTTTATACTCACCTTTTTCAAGCGTGAATCTCTTTGTGGAGAATTTTGGATTGGGGCAGTAGTAGCATCACTTACTTCTACTGCAGTGCTAGTTCTAGGAGTGGGACGAGAACTTAAACAAGAAAGAAAAAAAGAAAAAAGAAACCAAGAAAAAGTACAGATTAAGTTTCACTGCAAAATACTTTTTTGTTGTTCTTTTGAAAAAACTTTCATGCCATACCATAAATTTTCAAAGTTGATAAATGCAAATGATGCTATCCCTGCTCCAGCAACTAAACATGAACTTCCTGTCTTTAAATATGTCCTGACAAAGCTAGGATTTGTTTGTCAGATAGAAATGGGAAGGACTGGGTGGGGTTTGTAGGGGTTTTTTTTTGTTAAATAAATGTAATTTGATTATTTTCTCACCCATAGTCAGTTCTCCAAACCGGATGCTAAAACATGATTATCTTAACTCTTAATAGCAAACAACATAGGAAGAGAATTAGCTTGACAAAAAATTGCAATTTATTTCACATTATTCTCTTCTGACTCCCAACCCTTGGCTAGGTAATGAGAATTAAGAACTGCCTGATTCTCGTGTATGAATGTGAACTGGGTTTACTTTTCCATTTTTCTTAAAAAAAAAAAAATCTCATTTGCTAGTTAGAAAATGAAGAAAGGAGAGACCAGAACACTGCACATTTGCAATTTTCATAGAGCTGCTAGTGCACTTATTTTTTGTAGTATACATTAATTTAAATCAAAGTGTTTAAAATAAACTTTAGAATTATTCAAATTGGCAGGCCAGAAAACTAATTTAATCAACAACTTCAAATTAATGTGCTTTCTTGATTAGCAGAAAGTAATATACACATTTACCTGCAAATCAGTTTATTAGAAAAAAGGAACTAAATTAAAAATACAAACACCAAACAAATTTAAAGATACTCATGAAAATCAGTGATCAAATTACTAACATAGTTGTTCTCATTCTTATCCTTATTTTGTTAAAAAGGCTTCTTTTACCTATTTTCAACAGAAACAAATTTAAAAGGCACAATGAAGGGGTGCCAAAATATTTTCTACTAGCTAGATAAAACTACATAAAATGTCCTAATTCCTATGGTAAAAAATATATCAGGATCTGCTTGGAAGTTTAAGCAGTCTTATTTCCTAAACCAAAAAAAGTATGATTTCTAGTTAGGAGGCTGAACAAATTATTCTAGGTTCCCACATCCTTCAAAACATGTAGATTTGTTAAATATATTTTTTTCCAAACCTAATTTGCTTTCACATGTGTTTGAGAGAGAAAATCTTTCCTACTTTTCCAGTTCTCAGCTGGTTTCTCAGTTTAAAACAAGACAAGTAGTCACTGAATTGAGCTAGTTGAAATTACTAAGATCTATTCCCTTTGCACATGTAGAAGCAGCTGATTAGTCAAAGTCTGATTAACCACTTCAGCAGCTAAGTGAATTCTGATGCCAAGTGCCAGGTCGGCAGTCTCCTTCCACTTCAATGTTTTAAAACTTTATCAGGTAACACATGTTGCTTTGAGAAATTAAATCATTCAAGCAAAGAGAATTTCAGAAAAGAATACATTAAAAAAACCCTCTGTATTACATTTCAAATTTTGTATTAAAATAAATGTACCTATCATAAATAAAATATGTTGTTCTTAAAAATACTTTTTTTCCTACTCTCATTCCTGACATAATTTGCATTACATGGTGTTATACCAAGTGTTTGTAATGCCATTGCAGCCTTTCTTCTCAGCAGATTCCTAAAGCAAACAGCAAATGCCATTTCAAATTACTAATAGCATGGTTTTAGCTGTGATGGTAGAAGTTGTGAGGTGAGAAGTAATACTTTACTAAAACCAACTGAAATAACTGGAAAAGTAGACTCACTATCATGCACAATGACACTATTTCAGGTTATGCAAGAAGCTTGAAAGAGTGTTTAGTTTTAAACTGGAATATTTCTGCTTGATGAGGACAAGAACAAAATCTATTTTACTAGATAATCTACTTGGCTTGAAAGCTAGTACAAAGTTTCAGAATCAGGCCTCAACTACAACATAACACTGTTAAGCCAATCACTATTTTTTAACACCTACATAGTGTTAGATTGTTACCAATAGCTTGTGATGAAAAGCTACAGGTAGAGTTTACTAGTGGATCATAAACTGAATGCTTATTCTTGTGTATTTAAAGTAAGCATATTCAAAGCATGTTCTGATCTATATGAAGAAGGAAAGAAAGTTCTAAAGAAATTCTTGTTTAGACAGACAGCTAAGAAATCAAAAGCTTACTTCCAAAAACCAGTGTAAGAAAGCCAAAAAAGCATTGTTTTAATTACACACACTGTTTTAGCAGCTCTTCAAAGGTGTCTTATTAAACTGGTGCTACAAAGTTCAAAAGGAGACACACTAACAAAATGTTACAAATGGAATAAAATGCCGGGGGGGTGGGGGGGCGGGTTCGAGGGGCTGGGCCACGACATACCACAAACCAAAAACTATAAAGGGTTTCAATGGTTTTCTAATTGTTCTTTAGGTTTCCGTACCTGAGAAGAAATATTGATTCATTTGATTCACCATCAACTGCACTTTTTGGGCGCAATTCAGTCTGATTTTCTACTGAAAGAGAACATGAACTTGCATTCAGAAGTTAAAAAATAAATAAAACACAGGGAATAAGAATGTAAGATTGACAAAATTTACAGGACACAAAATAATTCAAAATAACATAATGAATAATATTACCTATTTTGAAAGAATTGCTGGGTAGCTTATTATTTGCTCTTGAGGATGACATGTTATCTAGATTTTTATGAGTATCCACTGGTTCTTTGGCACTCCAAGACACAGATGACTCTGTGTCTTCACTGCTGTTTAATAAAAGACATTAATTACATAGATTAAAAAAAGAGGGATCATATCCATTATTTGTTGAAATTAATTAGCATATGATTTAGCTGTCATTCTCTAGATCCGGATACTATTGCAATATGTGCTACACATACTTTTTTTATATCAGTAATGGCAATGATGAAAAATAAGTTTACAGCAAATGACTTGGAGAATATTAAAAATTCTCTAGTTCCCTCAGTAGAACTTGCATGAAAGAAACCGGAAAAGCTAAATTATTACCCCATAACACCAGAGCTATGAAGAAATATTAAAAGCTTCAGAGACCATTCAGTCTTCACAGGGAAAAGTCACAACAAACATACTTCTAATAACGAAGTCTGTAGCCTAGATTTAGATCAATAAAAACTACCATTTTTTTCTTCTTAATGATTTACATGTCACACTTAATTGCAAGTTTATTGATTTTGGTTGGTTGGTTTTCTTAATATACCCCTCTGTTATTCACATGGAAGTGGGTCATATAACCTTCCTGAAGGGTCTCCAGGATATCAAATATTAATCAAACTCACACTGTGAAAAAGAATAGATACATGGGCCTCACAGTTGGAAAAGAAAAAGTACTGAGCTTCTTTTGCATGTCAAGCCCGTGTCCTACGTTTGTCATATCTGTCAATTAGTGCATACCTCAGTGGATATTTCAGAGGCATTAGAAAACCCTCAAGAGTAAACTCAAATAGCCCAATATTTCGTAGGAGATTAAGATTCTTCTGGTTCTCTGAGAATTCCTCAAAGATGATCACTGCGGTGGAGGCTGACATAGGTCTTGTTAAAGCCTTTAATAATTGTTACTTCGTGGTATAAACTTTAAATATTGATTTCTTATCTGACTTGGTGGTGAAAGCAGTAATAAAATTAAAAGACAAAGAGCTGTATCTCAAACTAGAACAAACATTTATAACAAATAACTGGTATCAGAAATAGGTCTTAACACAAGAGAGAATTTTAAAACAGACAAAACACAAAAACATTCAGCATTCTAAAAGCAAATTATTTTCACATTAGTTCCCTAGACTGGAACCTAAAGTATCTTGCAAATATTTAGAACAAAAGAACATAAAAATCAATACTAAATATCCTAATTCAAAATTAAAAACAAAAACCAGCAAGGTAACTGGAGTTCGAAGAAGTCTAACTTTTTAATACATAGAACCTATTATTCACAAAAGGTTTGGGATTTTTCTGCACATATAGCAGTGTAGAGTATTACAAATATAGAAAAAAAAACCCTTAGATTAATGCTTTATGTCATAAGCAAGGAATATGGGTCAGCTGCATTTGCAAGGACATAAGGCTGAACCACAAATCTAAGATGCTGTACTGATAGGCTTTGTGATGCTCTAAGCCTAATGCATAAAAACAAACAAAAAAATCTCAGCAGAGATAAAATTGACCCATATTTATAAGATTCTACAAAAGCTTTCAAAAAAAAGTCAAATTACTGTGTATCGTTGTTATAAAAACAAATAAATAAAAATGAGAGCACTTAGTTCAGAAGTAAATTTTAACACATTCTCTAGCCAGGAGGAAGGAGTCTGTTGAAAGCAAACAGACAGTGTAATACACTAATAGCATAATTCCTAAGCATCCAAAACTGTTCACCGAATGGTGTAAAATTCCATTCATCAATTAGTTAACGATATGAAAAATCTGAGCAAAATTCAATAGCGGGAAAATTTACAGAAAGCCAAAATAAAAATATATAAACATTTGTTCGCTTAGATTTACTATACAAGAAGTCTTCCTTGAACATTCGGTACCTTGAGCTTGTGCCCTGGCTGTCTGCAGAATCACCACAATGGCTAAGGGATCCTTTCCAAAATGGATGCTGCAATAGGTCTGTCCAATTCAGCCTTTTGAAAAGCAACAAACAAACTGAAAAAGCAGTGGCAAAGTACAGCTCCACAGACACATATCAGACTAGGTTTTGAATCCAGTGCCACTACAGAGCAATTATTCCTTTTTTTTCACTTTTATTTGGTCAACAAACAAGTTTTCTTACAGGACACTTTTTGCCTCAAATCAGAATGGATAATTCATTCAACACAGAGGTATGAGACTAACAATGAAGGAAACTGCATAGCCAATCCCAACATTTAAATTATCCAAGCTACCCTATAACTGATAATCTTATATTATTTAAAAATATAACTGTATCAGCTATAAATCAAAGCCTCGCAAAATAGATTGCTCTGGAAAAGCAAAGCCATTCGATTTTACAACTGCCCATCATTTCTGTTACAAAGTCATCCATTTAACACCAGCTACAAAAATACAAAGATATACTTAATCAAAACATTAATTCTGTATATCTTCATGTAAGAAAAAGCACAATTTGTTCTTTTATGAGGGACTAAATGATTTTTGCATTCTTTGTGCTCTAAAATTAATATACATACAGTATCATAGCAATTATTTTTTCCAGAGCTGAAAAAAGACAATGTAAACAACTGTCATGTATTAGACAGTTTACCTTTTCTGAGGATTCTTTTGAAGCAAGCCATCAAGCAAACTAACGAACTCGGCAGAAGGTTTGTAAAAAGCAGAACCTGTAGATAGAAGCACTTGAGAAGATAAGTACTGGGCAGCAAAAACAACAATCACACAATATAGATCAAATCATTATCTACAGATCATGCTAAAAAAAATTAATTTAATAGTAATTTAATCTGAGAAAATCTGAATGTATTAAGAATCCTAAATATACACTCTTCGCATTTCAAAGGATCCTCAAAAAAACCCCAACAAGCAAAACAAAACAAAAAAGCCAAACAAAAACAAAAAAAGCAAAAAACCCCAAACCAAACAAACCACCAATGCTCGATCTCCAAACTAATTAACATTGTTTATATGTTAAAAAAGCACCCTCTAATTATCAAATAGCTATTATCAAGAAATAAAGTGGAGTTGAAATCTGCTTAAACTGAAATTGTTTCCCCCAACCATGATGATTTTAAGAGGACCACTGTTGCACCCTATTATACAAAAGAGGTTTCCAAAATTCTTGTTTAACTGAGAAAAACTCTACTTCTGAGAGCTCAGAACTATGAAATGCACTTTCTCCACTTTGAAAACAAAATCTCTCTTAGAATTTAAACAAGTAACAACACTTTTAATTCTACAGGTCACTGTTTTCACTACATTACTCTGGTCTAAAAAGAGCCACTAGCATTTAAGTGTCTCCATGAATACCACTGATGCCCAGAATGATTGAGATCAAAAATTCCATCCCAGAAGGTAGATTTACTTTTAATTCCTAACACTAGATGATACGCCTATCTGTCAAAAGGTAAATAAGCATTCATCATTAACAGGGAAAAAGTTCTTATCAAAGGAAGGCAATGCTAACATTCACTTCGGACAGCTAACTGATTCCTGCAATCAGCCTCAGAAGAAATACTGCAAAACAAAACTTTAACTTTTTAAGCGTTACTCCAATTTGATTCATTAAACAATAACAGAATGTTACCCTCCGGTTTAGGTGGCAATGGATCTTCATATAAAATCTTTTCAATTAATTCAGAAAAGCTGTCTGAGAAGAATGGTGGCCTTCCTACAAACAAAGCGTATTTCACAGATTAGGCAAACTTCAAAATGGCTGTCAGGTGCAACGATATACGATGAGCTCATTTTCCTAAGGAAACATCCAAAGAAATAAACACCCTCAGCCTGAATTCTATTTATCAAGTTCTCTTGTCAATTTAAATACAAAACCTTGGATTTAATTCTTCTACCATGAACAGCAAAAGAGACCAAGGACAGGACAGGCACCAAAGATAGCTTGGAGGAGGTCACCATGATAGCCCTGTATGAATCAGCAATGAGAAAACAACAAGAAAAAGTCTAGGCAGAAATCTCAATATCTTTGTAACTATGTTGATTCAACAGATCAGCGTATTGTTTAGGACTTCAGAAGGTTGCCCTGTAATTCTCTTCTGTGATGAAATTTTCCTTCCAGCTGCAGCCAGTGCTAACAGGTATTTTATCTGCAGGAAACCCCATGACTCTAGTTTTATACTTTCTCTTTCAAAGGTCAAACTAATGCACCCCAAGTTTAACACAGAGTTTAAAACATTACACTGTCAGAATTCGAGGACTCCTATAATTTTAAATCATAGCATTTAAGCAATACAGGTTGGTTAATATAATATTTAGATCACAGTCAAAAGGACAACTTAATAGTATTACTTCACTTGATTATTTGATAAATTCCCCCCCCTTTTTTTTTTTTAAAGTACAGTTAGTATATTCTTCAAGGAATCTGTAAAACCTGTCTTAAGGTTTTCTACGTCTTAACTTCACTAGAAAGTTAACAAAGAAGTTACTCTGGGACCACAACCTATGTTTCCATTATCACAGATATTAAATAGATACACAAACTTACAACCTGAGAACATTTCATAAAGTAAACATCCCAAGGACCACAGATCACTGGCTTTGGAGAAGTCTTCTCCCTTTATTGCTTCTGGAGCTGTGTATAATGGAGAGCCTACAAAATACAATATGTATAATGCACTTTGATTATTCATTCAGCATTTATCCCGTTCAACACTTCGAACTTTGTCTCCACACTTCAGTGAGTTAGGGATTATCTTCACTTAGTAAAAGAAAACTGAGATACAAAATGTAACTAGTTTCAAAGGAACTTCTCTCCTATACTTTTACTGAATTATGTAGGATTATATACACTATTTTGTTGGAGTTTTTTCACTTCTGTAAACCAAGCTGGATTTTGCTATACTTTTCTAACACAGTGATTAATACGAAATATGTTTTGACACACCTTGACAGCTTCCAGAGCCAAGCAAATTGAGCAGAATGATAAACCAACATAATTCTCATGTGAGTAACAGAAATAATTACATCACATCAGGTTCGTGGGTTTGGGGTTTTTGTTTTTTGTTTTTTTTTTTAAAAAAAAGCTATCCCAAGACAAACCCTCACGAAATTGGAAAACTCCGTTACAAAAACAAGGTTAGCTACCAACTGGATCACTGATATAAATTAGTTATAGCTATTTTCACACTAAAACACTATGAAAACATCACATATCACAGCAGCTAATTCACAAACCCCTTTTGTCTTGTTACAGAAAAAGAAATATACAGGTCTTATTTCTACAGTAGTTCCCCTCTAAAACACTAACTTGGTTCTCAAAAATCTCTAAAAAAATTACACAAACTCAGCAAAAATGTGAATTCCACAGTCCTTTAAAAAGCTTATTTTGGATCCTTTTGTTCTTTAGTTTTACTTTAAGTGACAAAAGGTCATTAACCATACAGATCAAAGCAGCTGTTCTGAAAGGCAACAGGAAAGAGATTAGATTTGTATTTCTTCCTGAATAAAGATCTGGTCTTGGTCTTAGTATTTCCAGTATGGGCTTTCAGCAGGAGACAGCAAAGTCTTAAGAAAGCTCTCTTTGTTCCCATAAAATATTGCCAAGAATTCCATTGTTCCTAATAACAGTAACTGCTATGACACATCATTATCTTGGAAATAGAGGTCTGTGAGATGCTGACTAATGAAAGATTTAGAAGATTAAAACCAAGTTTCAGAATTCTTATTCAGTGAAAAAATAGCATAGTATTTGCAGCCTACTGCATTTGCATGGATCTGCCTGTTGAAACAAAAGCACAGTAGCCTCACACTTTAAAAACAAATGATCATTCTTAAGTAAAAAGCACTGAAACAGTCAAGCCTAAGACTAGAGATCACTTGGACTATTCGCATCAAAAAGGACAATGAAAGTACAGTAGTGCAAAGTCTCCAATGAAAGAAGCAGCAGTTCTGTGTAGTATTTACTGAATTTTGTTAACAGAATTTAGTCCTACACCTCATAGAGAACATCTGCAGCACAGACCTTTTAAAAGTCCATAAATAATTCCATAGCTCAAACTTTTGAGACAAAACAGGATTAATTTTAAATAACTTCTTTTCTTTATCATACTTCCAATATCAGTTATTTCTTCATTCTCCAATTGCTACTTTATAACTGGAGCACAAAAGGTTGGAAATAAGTGATTCTTTTTACTACTTCCTTCAAACTTTTTTTTTTTTTTTTGAGTAAAATACACTGTTCTATATCAACTAAATACCAGAAATACAATTCCATCAGTTAGAAAAGCCAGTTCCAGTTTGAACTCTGGAATTCCAAAGTTTTAGTGATCTTCTCATTCTTCTAAATCTACTACTTATACTTAGTTGATGATATGTGAAATCCATCAAGGACCAAAGGTATTTCACAGATTTTTCTACCCACCAGAGTTTTCATCAAATAGCAATAAATAATTAAGCCTCCTCAGCAAATTCAAACCAAGAACTAATATTTTTAACTAATTAGCTACCTTGAAACATTTCAGATCTCATTCGTACACTCAATTTGGGGTTTTGGTTTTTTGTTTTGGGGTTTGGGGTTTTTTTTTAAATTCTTGAAATTTTGCTTCTGCTTTTTTTTTTTCTACAAAGAAAAATAATCAAGAACAGTTTATAAAATAGAGAAATCATGCTCAGGATAGACAGACAGCTTGTACATTAAACTGTACTGTAGGGATTTGATGTCAAGCTCCAAAAAGACATTTAAAATAAGCCACCTCCACTTACATTATGTTGAAAGTTTGTTATACAAGTATAGTACAGTCTATAATCACCTACATATGAGCTTCAATCCAAAAATAACCTGACGTCTATTTACAAAAAGCAGGAAAGGTCAAGAATTGTTAATATGTCATACATTTTACAACAGACAGAAGTATATTTTTTCCAGCTCTTAGTTAAACTGGCTTTGTGAAACTTAGAATTATTACCATATATTTGTAAATCCAGTTTCTTTTCTTCCTACTCACTTGCAGGTGTTGTTCCCTCTGTAAGTTATGATGTCTCTGAACAATCTTCCTTAAAAGCTAAGTTTTGGTTTTGAGCTTACTTAAAAAATTCCCCATATGCAGGATATGTTAAAACTGCTTACAGAAAATGTACAGATCATGCTTTCTGTTGCAAAGACACAGGCAAATACATTAATATTTACAAATGATAACACAACAGAATAATTATTCAGTTTCTCTAGAAATTTAGTCAGCCTCAACAGAACAATAAACAACTATTTTATTTCAAGGTCTTCTCTCCAAATTACTTCAAACAAAGGCTTTTTGCAACTTTCATTCTGTCCCTTTGGTATAAGTTTATTTTGGCTAGTAAAAATATCATACCTCGAAATCTATTTTTCAGGAATCTTTGTGGAGTGCTTTCATTGACATCTCCTTCACCTTCTTCAGATCCAACTAAAGCAAAAAATTCTTCCAAGTTTTCACCATCCACTTTAGCCAAGCAAAAGTTACTGAATTTCAAGGTGCCAGGCCCTTCTAGCAAAATCTAGAAGAATAAACATAATCCAACACACAAGTATCATATACTAAAAATGATGACTGCTGAAATTTCCAACATAAAGTATAAAATAATTTAAAAAAAGAAAAATCACAATCTCAAACCATTTAAGTACATAGAGGTGATCACTATAACCAAAACCACTGAAAATTTCTTCTTTTAAATTAAAACCAATACTGTCTTTTTCCTTATAACCAAAGAATTACAGAATCTCACAATAGAACCCTTAAGAGGTTTAATGTACACTTTTGTTTACTTGTTATTAAATCTAAATGAACAATGATGTTACTATAGAAAAGAAAGCAAAAGTAGAGTAAAACTGTATAGGAAAATAAAAGCATGGTAAAAAGAAACATCGCTTCATTTGGCAGGGGGGCGGGAGGGGGAGCGAATCTTTTGGAATTTATTTAGCAGAAAATTCCAAAGATTTTATCCAATGATGATGAGAGTTTTCTCTATGCAGTCACTGCTTATTCTTGTAATTAAAAGCTTCATAATCCCAAACATGTTGTTTGGAGAAATAGCCCATTCAGTCAGATTCGGGGGGGGGGGGGGGGTGGAGGAGGGGGACAGGCAAAGAAAAAAAAAAGCAGTCTTACTTTGCACTCTGTATTTTGTGTTCAAAGGAGTACTTTACAGCAACATTCTTCTTTGGAAGAATACAGAGGCATCTCCATTATGCTTTATTCATATATATATATATTTTAGTGCTTTTAGACCCATAAATGACTGCAACTGAGTATAATCGTGCAAGATTTTACAGAAAATTCAGAGAAGGGCAACTTGATCACTTACAGATCAAGATCAAAACTAATTACTGTTAAGCAAGAATTTTTGGTTATAGTTATATTCTGGTTATTACATAAATTAAAAACAAACATGGACTTTGACAAAACTATACATAATTTCCACACACATACACAAAATCAGAAACTACATAAAGATTTGTATTTTTATGAAAGAGTAAGATGATAATTTAAATGGCATTTGGAAACAATAGAGAAGGTTACCAACAAAGTTTAGTTAACTTTACTTCCTCATTAGCATTTTCTATGACTTCAGAATATTCTGCAGCATGATAGAATAGGTATAACAGAGTTATATGTCTGAGGACAGAGAACCAAAATCCTTCATTAATTCAAACCAGTACACCAAATCAAAAAGAATCTATCACATTGTATCAAACATACAAAAGGGAAAGAAATCAATTAGCTCATCAAATATTTAAGCTATAGACTTGTCTCTCATTGTCTTCACATATACTATAGAGCTCAACTGGCCTCCAATCTGAGGTAAGTCTCTTCCAAACAGTAGAACAGAAATAATTAATTAAATGCTGATGGCATACAAAGTAACACACACTACTAATGTCCCCTATAAATAATACTCCTTCTTACCTTTCCAGGTGTCAGTTCACAAAAGATTATTCCAAGCTTATGAATATGGTACAAACCAGCAATCAAATCAACACCAAATTCTCTCACTACATCTTCAGGTAGATGTTCATCTTGAGCAATAACAGATTCTAGAGAACCACCTGAAATATGTTTACACAGTCAGCAGGTGCATAGAAAGAAGATGCCATGCAAATAATTCCCAAAGACATTATATAAGTTTCTTCAAAAGATGTCAAGCAAAAATCATTATCAGTAGACATTAAAAATATTTCTTGAGATTATCTAATAGTTACAAAATCTGAGGTGTACAGAAAAAAAAATCTATTTCCAATACTGTGACAAAAATCTTAATTTGGACTAGAATTAAATTGAGTGCATGACTTCAAAATTACTTTAATATTGATTTATTTTACAAAGGAAACAGAAGGGAAAAAAGAAACCCAGAAACTGCGTCACATCACAGTGTAATAGTACCCAATGGGTTTATTCAAATTCTTTAACCAGATCCCTGCTGTATGAGTTAAAAGAACAATACCAAGAGCAGGCTATCAACTTCTGTGAACAAGTGCTAAAGCTAACGACATGCAATTTTCCACTGAATTCACAGACAACAGAAATAGTAGAACTGAGTTACATTCTGGGGTCCTGAGCTCAACAACATACAACAGATACTTTTGTTTGTTCTTCACGCATAGTATTTCTGTACAGTCCTTTTCTTGACTCGTGCCCCAGTTCTTTCATTTTCATCCTTTCCTCTTTTTCTTTCTTTCTTTTTTTTTTTTAAAAAAAAAGAAAAAAGGATTTTAAAAAACAAAACAAAAATACCCAGGACTAAACTTTCATTTTCCAGGTTTCTCACACAAACCCCAGCTTCCTGGCCCAACAAGTCCTACTCGTACCTCTCTGGACTTCTCATCCTAACCTGAGACCCTTCTCTATCCTTCCAAAATCACCAGTCTCCTTCTCCACTAAATTCCAACCAACCCTTCCTCTGTTTCTGATAAGATTACTCCTACAAAGTGTTCTAATTACCCCTCACATAAATACTCTATCACCTGTGTCCTTCTCTGGGCTTCACATTCACTCTCTAGGTTTTCCCCCACTGATTGCTACTGTTTCTCTGTCCTTGCAAAAATCTCTTCTACCCCCATCACCTACTTCCTCGCATCCCACTGATTCTCAGGTACTTCATCAGACTTATCCCATTTGAGCCATTCCTGTCCTAACTGTTCATAGGACTTGGACTTCTCCTAATCTCATTTCCCACAACTCATTGCTCAAACAGTCTTTCTCCTCCTTCCCATCCCAGTCTCCTATCCTAAATTCCACGTTCCCATCTCTCCCCAAATCCCTTTCCTCAACCTCATTTGGTCCTTTACTACTCCTGCACCAAACCTGTTCCCCCGAGACTACAATTTGTATTTCGTGAATTAGCTATGGGTTTCCTGGATTATCTATTATTTACCTCTTAGCCAAATCATGCAGATTGGAAAGAAAAAAAAAAAAAAGAAAAAAAAAAAAAAAAAAGAAAGAGACACAAATTTAAGTCCCTGAATGAAAACAAGGATTAGGAGAGCTCTTCATAGAAAAGGATACTAGATCTTTTGTTCCAAATCACATAATAGATTTTCCTGAGCTTTTTTTTCCCCTTGCTCAGTACTTTCTTTCAGAGAAGAACAAGTATTTGTTGTGGAGAAACTGTTACAAGAAACTTCTTACAAATATTCACTCTATAAATTTTTATCTTTTAAGCTTATCTTACCTGTGCATAATTCCACTACAAGCCAGAGATGGTTGCTTGTTTCATACCATTCGTAAAATGTCACTATATTCTTGTGTCTGATTTCATGAGTCAGACGAACCTAGAACAAAGTTTTTAACATACTTAACTGAAAAAAAAAAAAAAAAAAGCAATATACACAGATGTCCTGGTTTCAGCTGGGATAGAGTTCATTTTCTTCCTAGGAGCAGGCATAGTGCTGTGTTTTGGATTTAGGATAATAATGTTGACACCACACTGCTGCTTTAGTTGCTGCTAAGTACTGCTTATGCTACTCAAGGACTTTTCAGCTTCCCATGCTCTGCCAGGGGCACAAGAAACTGGGAGGGGGCACAGCCAGAATAGTTGATCCAAACTGACCAAAGGGCTATTCCATACCATATAACATCATGTTCAGTATAGAAACTGGGGGGAGGGGGGGTTGGCCAGGGAGCAGCAATCACTGCTCAGGGACTGGGCTGGGCGTTGGTCAGCAGGTGGTGAGCAATTGCATTGTGCATCACTTGCTTTGTATAGTCTTTTATCATTTTTTTTTCCTGTTCCTCTGCTGTCCTATTAAACTGCCTTTATCTCAGCTCACAGGTTTTACTTTCCCCCCTCCGATTCTCTCCCCTCCCCCGGTGGGATGGGGGAGGGTGAGGGAGTGGCTGTGTGGTGCTTAGTTGCCAACTGGGGTTAAACCACAACAATGGACTTATGGGGTGGGGGGGAAGAGATAATACAAGTTTACCCTAGATCAACTACTTGTTCTCTTACCTTTTCCAGTGCACTAAAATTATTCTCCAATGCAAATATTTTAGTTTTACATGCATGTTGAAGAAAGATAACTTTCCTCACAGACTCTGCCCAACTGTTTTTAAAAATAGAGGGGAGAAAATAAAAAGGAAGTTTGCCAACCCAAAATTATAAGCACTATTTAACCTTCTTGCATCACAATAACAAACTGGCAATCAGAATTTGGAATCAAATTTGCATTCCTACTTTTTTTTTTTTTTCCAATGAGAACACAAGTGTGAGACAATATGGTGAACACAAGTAAGAGGAAGTAAAAAGAAATGTTTCCATTGTTCTTAATCTTAACAGGCAAGAGCAATCATTCAAGGGTCCCTGGAAATCTCTATTTCTATCGCACCTACATGGCCTAATCTCTGCAGAAGTCTCCATATCTTGTCAGAGTGGTATGTAAGGTATCCCCAAGGGCTTTCTAAGATGAATGTACTTCTAAGAACAAAATGTTTAAATAGAGCCAATTCATTAATCACCCAATAAATTACCACTGAAACAATAAGAGGGAATATGAAATGGTATTGGGTTTGCGTGGCAAGGTTTTGGTACCGGTGGGACTACAGAGGTAGCTTCTGTGAGAAGCTGCTGGAAGCTTCCCCTATGTCTGATAGAGCCAATGCCGCCGCCTCCAAGACAGACCCACCGCTGGCCAAGGCCGAGACAATCAAGAACAGTGGTAGTGCCTCTATGATAACATATCTAAGAAGGAGGGGAAAAAAAAAAAAACCAACCTGCTGGGGAACAGCAGCCAGACAGAGTGAGAATATGTGAGAGGAAGGACTCTGCAGACACCAAGGTCAGTGCAGAAGGAGGGGGAGGAGGTGCTCCAGGCACCGGAGCAGAGATTCCCCTGCAGCCCATGGTGCAGACCATGGTGAGGCAGGCTGTGCCCCTGCAGCCCATGGAGGTCCATGGTGGAGCAGATATCCACCTGCAGCCCGGGGAGGACCCCATGCTGGAGCAGGTGGGTGTGCCCAAAGGAGGCTGTGACCCTGTGGGAAGCCTGCACTGGAGCAGGCTCCTGGCAGGACCTGTGGGCCCATGGAGAGAGAAGCCCAGGCTGGAGCAGGTTTGCTGGCAGGACTTGTGACCCTGCAGGGGACCCACGCTGGAGCAGTCTGCTCCTGAAGGACTGCACCCCGTGGAAGGGACCCACGCTGGAGCAGTTCATGAAGAACTGCAGCCCGCGGGAAGCACCCACATTGGAGAAGTTTATGGAGGACTGTCTCCTGTGGGAGGCACCCCAGGCTGGAGCAGGGGAAGAGTGTGAGGAGTCCTCCCCTGAGGAGGAAGGAGCAGCAGAGACAGCGTGTGATGAACCACAACTCCCATTCCCCATCCCCCTCCCCGCTCGGGGGGGGGGAGGAGGTAGAGAAAATCGGGAGTAAAGTTGAGCCCAGGAAGAAGGGACGGGCAGGGGGAAAGTGCTTTAAGATTTGGTTTTACTTCTCATTACCCTACTCAGTTTTGATTGGTAATAAATTAAATTAATTTCCCCAAGTTGAGTCTGTTTTGCCCGAGATGGTAATAGCTGAGTAATCTCTCCCTGTCTTTACCTTTACCCAGGAGCCTTTTGTTATATTTTCTCTCCCTTGTCCAGCTGAGGAGGGGGAGTGGTAGAGGGGCTTGGTGGGCACCTGGCATCCAGCCGAGGTCAACCCACCACAGAAACAAAATTTATTTACTGGAAAAATAAAATATTTGAAAAGTCAAACTGTAACTGATACAGTTTCTTTTCCAGAAAGTATTATATGTTTAAAACTTTGCTAAGCTTTTACAAACTCAAATTGATTTACATTAAATGCTATTCCTTCATCAAAAATCAATTTCTTACTACCAAGGAAAAATTATTATTTACTGGAAGGTATTGCTACCACTGGGTTTGCACAAACTGATAACAAAATAAAGCAAACCACTACATGCAACTGTTTTTGCAAGTTGTTTGACATATCATAGAAACAGTAAACCTATAAACATGGGTTTATGCATGTGATTTAAACAACAATAAACCAGTTGAAGAAATAAATACATTAAAATAAGACTATTTAAAGTATAAGAATTTAAAAGCTGATCTAAATGGTGACAAACTCCATGTAAAGAAGCATGTGGTATTTTTCCTTGTAGCACAGGCACTATAAAAGATTTTGTAGGGCTGTATCTTTTTCCCAGATTTAGCAGGAAAAAAGCATTACTTACCCAGTTTGTTATTTCAGCTCTTTTGCATTTGTCAGTGCAAAGAACAGCAACAAAATTAATTGTCCCCTTTCTTCTTCCTTTATAAACAACTGTTTTATTTCCTCTTCCAATCTCCTCATACAGAATGAAGTTTTCCATACTTAAGGATGCTTTACAGGCAATGGACTGGAAACATGGTATTAGTCTCACAAACAAATAAACCTTTAAAGAAGCGGGGCGGGGGGGGGGGGGGAGCATTCAAATTTAATAGTCATTGATGTATAGGATTTACCCTCCCAATTCTTCAAAATAGGGCTTATATACTTCCAGCAAGATCAAACATAATTACTTTACAGAAGGCCTCCTCTCAGGAAATGTGATCAAAATTTTGAACAGATGCTGGTATTTTCCACTTCCAAAGCTCTTAACACATTCAGAAAGTTACAGAGCACAAAGTTACAGTACCTACAAATTCTAAATATTTTATTTGTAAATAAAAATCATACTACCAAACTTAAAATTGTATGTTCTACATAAAACTGCCATCCAAATGAAAATATTCTACACTGAAAGCCTTGCCAAATAAGATTGCCATTTCTGCGCAAGGGCACTTCAGGCAAATATGCCCCTGCAGCTTTTCACGATGTAATTTAAACCTGCCAAATAACTGATGTAATCAGCATAACTGAAAAACACAGGACTTTGTGACTATCAGTGTTGCTACCAATGCAAAGCTGAATGTAGCTTTACCGGTTACAGGACTCAGCATTAAGGATTTTTTCATGGATAGAAACAATTCCTTGCAGATAGAAGCTGTGTCAATTTGTTGGCCACTGTTATATTGTGGGAATCAGGGAGTTCAACAGGAATTTAATTTATACATGTAACTATAATTTTTGTCAGGAATTGCATATGCTTTAATTTACATACTGAAACAAATGAAACTATTATCATTTGTTGCAAACCCAGGAATTGACATTTGTCTATTTAAATAGTTAGATGCTTTTCATAAAAGTCTGGTTAATTCTTTTGTTCCACGATTATTTTCACAGAGAATACTTGGAGCAATGGGAGAACTGACAACAAAATATTGAAGCAACTGTAATACACAAAGTAAGAGTTCTGTGTCAGCTTTCCATCCTGCTCCTCAGCTATTCCACTGGGTTAAGAGCATGGACATACAGAATCCCAGTATCAGCATATTCCAAAAATAGGATATATTGCTCACTAGTCCCCAGCAACCACCTTGTAGTAAGTTCTTCCAGTTCCAGGCCAACTTCACATCTGATGCCCAGTTCTTCCAACTACCAATTTAATTAGTTCCAAGCCATTTGGAGTTGTTCTTTCTCGCATCTCTTCATGAATTCTTCCATTTTGTTTATAAAACTGTTTCTTTTTACTTCAACAAGACCAGTTCTCAATGTAGTTATCCTAAAACCATAGAAAAGCAGCATATTGGAGAGGGTAGTGCAGCAACAGGAATTATCAGCAAGGATGGAGAGGAAGGGCTGCATAAGCAGTACAGCTGCCAAAGCATAAGCCACGAACTCAATTTCACTTTACCTCTTTCATGAGACACAGAGCTCCCAGAGCGACAAATCTAAGGCCAAAATGAAGACTAGAGAATTCCCAAGTTTTCAGACAGGACTTCAAGTAAAAATACAACAAAGCACTGAGCAGCACCAGACAACAAAGTGTCTGTCACTAAAACACTGGTTCTTGCCAGAATATCAGCCAGGTGCCACACTACAACTCGGATGATCCAGAATTCACAACGTACGTAGGAACCTCATGATTCCAGGATTTCCATTACCAAAGATGGTTATCCAAGACAAGTTTTCCTCACAAAAGAAGAAAGAATCTCGTCATTATAATTCAAAAGCCTTAAGATTAATACTGTAAATTAGTCTGATTTTACCCAGCACTAAGCAAACAGCTAGGCACAGCCAGTATAACATAGGAAGAAAGACCTCTTTTTCTACAGTTATCTATGAGAACAAGGTAATTATACAGTAATCTGTTCGCCAAACATACCAAAATAAGGCACAAAGATGGGGGTGTCCATTTCCCTACCGCTCTTTCCCAATTCATGCAGATCATTACACAATTCTTTACATTCTTTTTCTGGACAGCTTAAAAAAAAAGACCAAAAAACCCCATAATGTCATCCCCTAGTACACAAAGATTCCACAATAGCAATGCCATAGAAATGTATCCAGCAAAGGAGATTGCCAACCCACAGCCCGTTCCCAAAATTTACATGACCGCAGCCCCTTCCTTGATCATCTTCTTTTGCAAGAATGCTTCAAACCTGACATACGCACCTCATAACAAGACTGAAGCGTATACTCATTAGACAGGTGGAAGATATCTTCATGTCGGTCATATGAAAAGCACTATCATTCACTCATGCAATAAACCATATAAACACATGCCAGGCTCAATGACAAGTACAGAAATATCTGGTTATCTGACAAAAACATGAGCAATGACATGCAAACACACACAAGCACAGGGCAGTCATGGTCGTGGGACAGGGAAGCCTTCGTTGCTACCTCATGACTGGCACTATTGCAAATAAGGCCTCCATTAGCTGCTCTGCAAGAGGCTACAGGGAAAACAGAAGCATCTAAACTTGCATCCCTGAATCTCAACAGCAATGGCTACACCACCATTTCAGTACACAGACCAATGGAGCATGACCCACGAGGCAGACTTTCAACAGCGGGAGTACATTCATCGCTTTGGACATAGAATCATAGAATGCTTTGAGTTGGAAGGGACCTTGAGAGATCATCGAGCCCAACCCCCCTGCAGTAAGCAGGGATTGAACCTGTGAACTTGGCGTTATTAGCACCATGCTCTAACCAACTGAGCTAACCCAGCTGGTCATAAAGTGTAGAGATAGAATAAAGTGACACAAAAAGTGAAAAGAAGCATCTCAAGGTGAGACAGCTGCTGCAGAAGCCTGCCACAACCACCCACTGCAATGAAACGGGTCTGAATCTCCACAGAAGCACCCAAAGTAGCAGATTCCAGCTGCGAAGGGAGCTGCATTTGCTCTTAGCAGGATACAGGACCACAACGCCAAGGAGACATGGTTCCAGAAGTGCTTCTTCCTTTCCTTGGTGAGAGAATGGCCAGAATAGTCTGAACAGAGTGGCGCCCGTGGGACCTGAAATCTCTTGCAGTCAAAGCCCTGCCAAGAGCGGCCAGCTCGGCAGGCCTGAGGCGCTGCACCGCAGCCCCTGGGGCACCGCAGCCCCTGGCAGCCCCCGGGGCACCGCCCGCTTGCAGCAGAGGTGAGGGCGGCCATCGGGCAGGCCGTCCCCCGGCGGGTCTCCTGCCCCTGAGGAGGCCTCTCAGTTGGGGTACCAGAGGGAGCTGGGGGTTCCCCCGCACCAGTCCCCCAGCTCTGAGTCCGCACTCGGACCTCAGGACTACGGCCGCGAGCGCCTGAGGACCGTTAGGCAGGTGCGCGCCCCGCCAGCTAACGGCCGTTAGCCGCCCGCGGGGGGGGGGGAAGATGGGCAGCGACAGCCGTACCTGTGAGGCGGGGGTGAGAGAGGAGGCAGCGTTACTATGGCCGCGCCGCCGCCATCAACCGAAATCGGCGGAGCCCCGCCCCCGGGCGGGAGTCTCCCATGCCCCCATAGGGAGGGAGGAAGGATTTGGAAGTGTCCCGACGGGAAACGCATCCCTGCACGCCACAAAATGCAGCCAGCGGGAGGGGCATCGGCACAACAGGCAGAGTGACTCCGCGAACTGGTTTTTTTTTTTTTTTTACCTTTACCTTTAGCAAGAGCACACCGGCAGGTCCCACGCGGGTCTGCCCCCTCTCCCCGCCTCCGCGCGCCGCTGGGATGGTCGCCGCCCCGCGCCCGTATCCAGGAGACGGGGCCAGACGCCGGAAACAGAGCGGAGCCGCCATTGGGCCAGGAGGCGGCGACGTCAGAGCGGCTCCACCGGGCCGGCGCCGGCGGGGAGTTCCCGGATGTTGCGGCGCGCGGTGGCGACGAGCTGGGGCGGTGCCTCGCGGGGCGGGGGGGGAAGGGAGGGGAGGGGGCAGCACGTGCCTGGGGGGGCGGGGCCTCAGGGGCGCAGCCGCCCGGTTGCCAGGCAACCGCCCGCGCCGGGCTAACGGCCGGGGAGGCGGAGGCGGGGATGGCGAACCCGGGGGGTCGGGGCGGCCCTCGGGAAAGGCCGCCCCTGCGGAGGGGGGCTCCAGCGGCGCCCCGCCGCCTTGGGCCTGGGCGGTTGGGGCTTTTTTAGGAAACCCGCATAGGTCTAGCGTCGGTCGAAGCAATACGTAGCGCCGTCAGTCCCGGTACGGCCGTCTGTACGCTCTTCATTGGGGAGTACTTTGTTATGACAAAATGCAGCCCTTGAAACAAGCGGTTTCCATTTTTAGCGGTAAACGGGACTTTCAGCGCTATTTTTCATCCCAGGGTGGTGTGGTAATGGGTGGTTTTAAGGCCTCTGAACAAGGCAAGTATCCTTTTATGTTACGTGACAAAGCTTTTAGGAACGTTTCGTGTGTCTCCCTAAGGCAAGTTGTACAGAATCATGTTTTGTCTGTTGTCCCACCTTCACCTTGACCTCCTAACAGTTTTCAATCCAGAGTCAACCAGATTTGATAAAAGAAAATAGTATACTTAACAGGAAGGACTCAATGTTTCTTTAATCTTTATAACAACAGATAGAGTTTTTTTACTCCCGCTGTAGAAAAGATTTCAGTATGAATTTAAACCCCCCCAATACTGAAAAAAAGGGAAAAAACACCCCAAACCACTCTGTTTGGGAGAGGGATGTTAGAAAGGTGTCAGCCGCAAGAAGCGCTTCAGGTTTGTTGCATACCTTCTTAGACAGCAGAGGCCGTAGACGCAAAGCACAGACCTGGAGGAAATCCAGCTTCATTAAGTTAGACGGCTTGCCAAACATTTTGTCACAGTTCAGCTGTTGAGGGGTTTGGTAGAGAGTCAACAGAACTGGTAAGAGATGAGTGCTGCACACAGGTATACTTTTTGCTGGTTTATTGGGTATCCACATAGAATTGACCAGATTCATAAGCATTGAAGAATATCATGTGCATATGCATGGCAAAATTACTCACTTCTTCACAATTTCAGATTCCGTCCCATTTTGCAGCATGTTTTTAGTGATTACAGAGTTGATCTGTAATTACCAATGAAGTTACAGCTTTGAAACTGCACAAGCAAAATCAATTTTCCATTTCTTTTTTAATGTAAACGAGTGGTTGACTAGATATAAATAAACTGAATGCTTAAGTAGACGTCACCTAGTTTCTTTTAGTAAGCACAAGAAAAGCATGCTTTGAAGAGGGATTTATTTAGATTTTAGAAAACTGTATTTTATCTCTGGCTCTGCTGAGGGTGACTGATATAAAGAAGAAGAAATAGAATATTAGCTCAATTGCAGTACCAGTCCTGACAGCAGTTTGGTGGCAGATCTTAGAAAAGTCACTTAATTTCATTGTCCCTGTCCAAGAGGATAAAACTAAGCCACAACAACTATCAAGTTACTGCCTTTGCTTCCAAATTTCTAGTGTTTTGTCCTGTGTATAGCTTTCTGTTAAATTAGTCCAGGTTAGGGATTGTTTTTATGTGAAGGGGATAAACATCCCATTTTGGAGGAGTGAGATGGTATGAACTTTAACATTAACAAAGTCTTTTGAGATCTTCATATAATAGTGGCAATAGCATTGCCAACTAGAGAGAAACACAAAAAAACACTTTAATAACAAGTCAGTCAGAGATTCGTAGACTTTCAAATTAAATGTCTTCATGATGAAGAATTTTCAGTGTAATTAACAGCAGACACAGGGGGACACATTGATTCATAGACCTCTTTTTTCCAGTACCTCTTAGTTAGGAACTATGGCACTTTTTGGTTATTGATACAGAGTTCATTACACATTTGTATCTTTCTCACCATCTGGATACACAGTTCCAATGTACTCCAGATGGGGAATTTTCCCTTTGATTTAGTATAAGAATCAGGAATTCTCTCATCAAACATGTCACCTGCTTCCAGTACAAGAGGTATCTTGAAGAATCTAAATACAAATCAGGGCTGTAAGTATAAGACTCTTATCTTTGGCCTTTTTCTTACTATTTTAGTCTGTTACCCCTTCAGTCTGTTACCAAACATGACTTCAAGCATTGTACTCAACTGCAGTAAACTTTTCTGTGGGAATATTTTCAACATTCAAGAACGGAATGCAAAATATTCTCTCTGCTGTTTGCACCATTTCAATGCTCTTAGCAATAAGACAGCAAACTCAGCCTTGCTATTTGCCTGGCTATTATATGGGACAGTCAGATGTAATCAAATTCTTGTTCTCAAATAAATATATGATCTAATTTAAGGTAAACTGGGATCTTGTGACTGAAACCACATAGTTCAGGAATGCTTAAACACTTCGCTGCTCTACCCTCTGGGTGCTACAGAAGCCTCTGACATTTAGCCTGGTTCCCAGAAGTCTGACTAGTAGCCTATATTATTAAGGTATGTTTCCATGTTTTGTTTTTGTCTGGTAAAAAGACCTGTTCTTTAGTTTGCTTTAGGGCCTGCTGAAGATGCTATACACTTCTGTTTGATTTTGCCACATGTACCAGGTTTTCTCCCAGCTATCATAATTACTCATGCTCTATCCCATCTTGCTAGTACATGGTGTTTCTTTCTATTCCAGACTGACCCCATTCTCAGGAGAGTTTCTATTCTCAGTGTCCTGGGTATGATGATTCAGTTTCTCGTATATAATATTTTTATGTTCCATTTGCCTTGACAGTTCTGTCATTCCTGGGAGGTACATGGGGCCACTTTTCTGGTCTTTGACGGTTTTAGCAGAACAATGGACATGAACATAAGCACATATTTATCTTTGCTTTTTATTCTCAAATTCTTTTCCAACATCCTCTTGAAACTAGCACACACTTTCATTGTTTGCGTGAAACTTTGTGTATTTTTCTTTGTTTCTGCATTTCTGTGGTAACATTAAGGTTCTCGTATTATGATTTAGTCATCTTGTTTTTCTGGTACAAGGCTCAAAGTCATTAAATAAATTCAAATGTTACAGTTTCAGTATTGTATGCTGCTGATATTTGGGAGTAGCAATGATTTTTTTAATTCTTTTGGTAGCTTCTGGGATTTTTCTGTTTGGAAATCTGTTTTCTCAATCACAGAGTTGACGTTTTCACTGCAGAAACATGATTGCAAAACAGTCCTTGCCAATGTGTGTGTTTCACCAGTGAGGCAAAAACTAGTAGCAGTGGCTTTTATAAGAACAGGGCTCCAAATCTTGCCTCACTGGATCAACTTGTAAGGTCACCAATACTGCATGTATAGCATGCTTGCGTTGCCTCTTCCTCTATTATGGTCTCAATGCTTTGCACACGTCTGTCCTGGTTTCGGCTGGGATAAAGTTAATTTTGATTTGAAAGAGATGTGGTAAGATACTCTGCAAATTTTAATGCTCTCTGAGTTAATACCTTTAAAGGTTGGCATATTACAAACTACTTTTACCTTCCCAAAATCATTTGGTTTCCTTGGGAAGTCAGCAACTGCTCTGTATATGATACCGAAGTCAAAACCAACTTCCTTTTTTTTGTTTGTATTATCCGCTAATGAGATGGGGTTAATTGTAATGGATTACCACAGATTCTGCCAGATTCTACCTCATATCACATTCCTGAGTATCATCAGCTCTGATGCTGATTTGTGAGGCTGGCTGGCAGAGCTGATACTCTTCTGCTGCGAGGTTCACTAGTAAAAGCATTCTCAACACCTAAGCCTACCTCATGGCTTCCAAAATATGGCAAGATGACCACCTTGCTTATGCAGGAAGGCTGAATAGGCCTTGTCAAAATCTTGCTTGTTCAGTGACTATCATGCTGCTTATGTGATTTTGAGATTCTGTAGAATTACTAGTGATGCTTTCTTCTTCTGTGTAGTTCAGTGTTCATATTATTCCTTATTCTAATGCAATAAGTGGTGTGTAAAGCAGATGCTGTACTGGTTGAATTACCTTCATCTGTTCTACGTATAACATGTTGGGAGGACATCCCATTTTCTTCAAATACATTCAGCAGTTTCGACTCATGCAAGAGTCAGATGCTTTGTAATTGAGTATAGAAATTCACTGTTTCAGCAGAAAGCAATGGCTTTTATGTTGCATATTCTGAAGATTCAGTTGTATACTCAGGATATCCTTTCCATTCTGATTAGAATTCACAATGTCTTGAGGGTATTGTCATCATTCCGCACTGTAATTTTCATTTGGCTTTGCTTGATTGCACTTTTTTTTCCTTTTCTTGCAAAATGCATGCCTGGCACATTTATCATTATCCCACTATCTTGCATTTAATTTCCTCTTTGTTTGTGTACTTGTCTTCACTTCTAATGCTAATCTGAGCTTTACAAGCTATTTATTCCAACTTGCATTTCATTAACGTCAAATATGTGCAAAACCCCATCCTCTGAGTCACTGTTTGCTTTCTTCATGCTTTTTCAGACTGTAAGCTCTGGAATAATGCTTTTCTTTGCCATAATTATTATATATGATACTCTATGCAGGACATTTTTAACAAGTTTTCTCCTTAAGACCTTTTATCTTCATTTTATTTGTCTCCTCTGCTTGTGTTTATGCTTTAGCTTGTGCATAAACTTTCACTTTTTTGATTTAGCCTCTCATTTTCCTTGTGTTCTTTTTCAAATTATACGTGTGTGCTCTCCTTAGGTCACAGTCCAAATAACACTTCAGACCAATGCCATAAGCTGGCATTGCTCCTGAAAGATGCAGCCCCTTTACAGGAAAGAAATTTCCAGTAGAGGAGCAGTTGAAGAAGGAGAAAGCATTGGTGCTGGCTGATGCTACCTGAAGGAAGCATAGAGCCCTGAACAAGAAAAGCTTTTCTGCTGATTTGATTCTTCCAGCAAAGGCAACATTGCATACCTTGTTGTAAAACAAAACCAAAACCAACAAACAAAACAGAAAACAACCAGAAAAATCCATCAAAAGTACTCAGGTTTTTAATTTTCACATGCTCAGTCAGACAACTTGCAAGAATCTATGTGTTTTGATATTCAAGTAAAAGCAATGATAGCTTTACAGAAAACACCATTTAAACAAGAAAAGATATACGGGCAGCATTATGCAGACACTTCATAAATCCTTTTAAAGGACTTAGAGCATTTCTTAGTCCACGCCGATAGAAAAGTGTGAGAAATGGGGCCAGTAACAGCAGGTATCAGCAGGAAGAACAAAAAAAGAGGAAGCACCACAACTCCTTTCTTAAATCTGCAACACAGCTATTCAGAAACACATTTGTGGGACATGTTTTAGTAATTTTTAGTATCTGGTTGCTGTGTCAGTTGTCAGCTTTGGAATTACTAGGTGAATGAATTGAGATGGGGGTAGGAATGCAACGGAGTATGCTTATGTGCACTGTAGCACCATGCAACAAAAAATCGTAAGGAGGATTTGGTGCAGCAACCACCAAACAACTGCTCCCGTATCCCGTGACCAGCATACAGACACGCATCCTGCATGTGAGGGGCTGGGGATCCCGTATTTCCAAGTTCTCTCCCCTGATGTACTCCCACGCACTGCATTTGTGTATAAATTGTGCATGTCATTGCCATTTGTCCCACCGTGAAGGACTGCCGCCGACTCTAACAAGACTCTTTTCAGCCTCAGCAGTACATCTCAAATCCTTGTTCCTTACAGATGTGACAGGTCAATTGGTTCTTCTCAACAATAAGTCTCCAATCGTGTATACTCGTTTCTTTCTATCGTTGGTGAGAATCTTCACTTTTTTACTTCTCTTCTTGGTTTTCCTTCTGCCTGCAGATCATTTCTGCCTTCTGTTTTTTTCCACATTGGATCTTCTTCCTGGGCTCTGATTCCAACATGCCTCTGCTGTGTGTCTTCCTCTGGTTTAGTGGAACTGAAAGCTTTTTTTTTATTCCTTACCAGCCTATCTCTGCTTTTTTTTTTTTTTCCTTCTCCTTCTCATTGACATTCTGTAAAGCACAGAGCAAACTCTGTTCCCCAAAAGCACTTCTTCACTGTACACACCCTTCCTCCTCACTGCTGTCCTGGGCTTATGTTACACATTATAACAAGTGCCCAGCTGCTGCTGAAAGGCTTGGTCCCTTGTGTGCACCCTCACAGTCTTGTTCCTCCTCTTGTGCAACCTCTGTCACTCATCTGACTCCATTGTTAGCTGTTTCAGGAATTAGTCAGAAAACGATCCTTTTTCAAAGCCTCCTGATTTAGCTTGCTCACTGGCTAACCCCAGGGTCACACGTATGCAAGACTGGGCACAAAGGAAGCAATGGGGGAACTCAGCCAAGGGTGAGAAGTGGAAGGGACCAACCTTTTTAATGATACCAAGGTGTTAGACTTCCTAGCAGTAACATGAAGTTTCTGTTTTAGGGAGGAGTTAGATGAGACTACCCAGATGATGTAAGAGGACAGTGTCACCAAAGGGATGGGTCCTGTTCCCCCCAGATGAGTGGTTTCAACTCTTCCTTTGTGGTCACTCCTGATACTTTTATGACCTTAGGGTGAATCTATTCAGTTCACTAATCTGGTGGAAAACTGACAAGGAAAAAAATATAATTAGTTCTCTGTCAGGTTAATAAACTGAGTCACTCACTGAGGAATCCCAAGCACCAGAGCAGCCCCTGGAAAACTCAGGAGTGCCTCGCTCCTCCATAGGAGAAGCGGGGAGAGCAGCCTGCTCCCTCGGGGAGCAGCAAGCCTTTGGGCTGACTCACATGCCAAATCTGACTGCACCCTGAGTCACTCCCAAGGGATCTGCTCTGGACACGCCTGTTCGTCGGGTGCCTGTGAATCCTCTCTTGTCCTTGTAACATCTCTCTTCTCTGTTGCCCAAGCACATCCCCATCTGGGATTCTCTTTGTTTGCATCTGTGAAGGGCTGGATCATTTCTTCTTATGGGTTATTCAGGGTCAAACCCCAAATCCATGTACACTCGCTCGAGGTTAACACACATCCCACGCTTCCGGAATCCTGTCACCAGCACAACTGCAACTTTTTTGTCTTACCAGCTGTAACCTTGGACACAATTCTGTTCTTCCTTTGCCGGTAAACAAAAACAATCAAACGCTCCGCCAACAAATAGTTCTGTGAGCTGCAGAAATAAGAAGTTGTGATTTCCTCGGTGTTTCTTTTGAATTATTTATTAAGAACCCAGACCACAGCTTTTCTCTGTTGGTCAGACATTAATAACAGGTCTCTTCCTTTGGGCATTTTCTGGTGTCTAATATGTCTTGCACTCATACTGCAACACTCCTCTCCAGGAAGGCATGGGCAGGAGTCCTCTCCTTCGTTCCTCTACCAAACTTGAAGAAACGCATACTTTGTCTAACTTTCACCGCGACCCTCTCTCCTGTTCCCACGTCTGTTGTTCCGTCCACCAGCGCCCCTGCATCCCGGCTGGGAGCTCGGCCAGCGTTTCGCCCAAGCCCTTGTGCCCAGCTGGGGCCGGCAGCGCTCTCGCACGCACCGTGGCCGCTCCGGGAGCGGGTCGCCGCGGCAGTCAGCCGGCTGTACCAGCCCAGGTCATTCAAAAGGTGGCCCTAAAAAAGCCGAACCCTTGCCAAAGCGCGGCCCCCTCGGCCGGCACAGGGCGGGCAGCCGAGGGGCTCCGCGCCGCGGCAGCCCTCCCCGGCAGCGGGGAGCGGCGGTGGGAGGAAGGGCCGGGCGGACCGGCCCCTGCCGCCCGGCGAGGCCCTCCCCGCACCGCGGCGGGTCCCTCCGCGCCTCCCAAACCGGCCCGGGTCGCTTCGCCCGGCCGCCGCCGACCCAGCTACGCCTTCCCGGAGTCGGGGAGCCGCCCGCTCACCTCCGGCGGGAGGCGGCCCCGTCGGGCGGGCGGCGGCCCCGGAGCGGCGCGGCCCCGGCACCCCTCGCTCGGTCGCTCTGCAGAGAGGGCCCCGCGCAGCCACGGCGCCGAAGGCCGGGGAGCGTTCGGCCGCGGGCAGCCCGGCCAGCTCTGGCCGAAGCAGCGGTGAGTTACTTCTAAGGCGGGCGGTCCGCCGCCGCCGCCCGGGACGGGGGCGAGCGGTGGCGAGCAGTGCTGCCCGCGGCCGCCTGCAGCCTGCTCCGCGCAGCGGCGGCCGCCTCCCGCTGCGGAGAGCCCCCGGCGCAGGGCCGCCCGTCCCGCCGGCCCGGGCCGCGGCAGGGGGCCGGTTGCCGGGCGACGCCGGCCCCTCCCCCCCGGCAGGGCTGGGCCATGAGGTAATGGCCGCCGGGGGGCGGGGGGGGTCGGCGGGGAGCGCTGCGACTACCGAGCCCGCGGCCTCCGAGGCGGCCGCCCCGGTCCTGCTGCCCCCCCGGCGGCGGGCGGCGCCGCAGCCCCCTAGGTGTCCGCGCCGCCCCGCCTCCCGAGGAGGCCCCGCGGCCCGGCCCGGCCCGGCCCGGCGGCGCGGGTAAAGGCGAGCGGAGCAGCTCCGCGCCCAGCGGCGGCCGAGGACAGCGAGCGGCAGCCGCCCCACGTGTGCGCTGCCGCCCGGCGGGGGGGGCTCGCGGCGGCCCCCGGGCGCTGTTTGAGAGCGGGGAGCTGCGGCGGCCCGCGCGGAGAGAGGCCGGGGGCGGAGGGCACATGAGGCGCTGGCAGGAGGCGGGAGAGGCGGGAGAACCAGCAGCAGCAGCAGCAGCAGCAGCAGCAGCAGCCCGCCGGCCGCGGCACCCCCAGCGCTCTGCCCGCGCCGCACGCCGCAGCCCCTCGGCGGCGCGGGCCGGAGCTGAGCCGTGAGGGGAGGCGCAGCCCGGAGGTGGCCGCCGCCGGCAGCGGGGCTCCCCCGGCCCGCGGGGGTGCCGCCGCCCGTGCCCCGCTGCCCGTGGCGGCGCGCGCGCCCGGGGGGCCCGGAGCCCGGTGAGTGCGCGGGGCGCCCGCGCGGCGCCGCGGCCGTTTGGCGCGTAACGGTCCGGCGTGTGGGGTGGCCCCGGGGGGGGGGGGGGGGGGGGGCGACGGGGACGGGCCGGGGGCAGCGGCGTGGCTGCCCTTGGCCCTGCTCGCCCTCGGGTGAGCGGGGGGGGGGGGGGGGGGGGGGCTGCGCGGCCTGCTTCGTTCGCCGGGGAGCGGCGAGGGGGGGGGCCGAGCAAGGTGCAGCGGCTCCTCCTCCTCCTCCTCCTCGGGCCCCCGCTGCGACCTTGGCAGCCGGCTGGCTCGGGGGCGGGCGGAGCGCCGTGGCTTTGGTGCCTGTGCTCTTTTGTCCCTTCCGCCCCCTTAAAGGAAAGGGGCAGTTGGGTGTAATTGTTTACCGCCGGTCAGGAATCGCTTGCAAAATGCGGCCTGTGAATTATTTACAGGTAAACTGCTGCTGTTGTCAGCCTGGGGGACCCTCGCTTATGGAGAGAGCTTTCATAGCCATTGGGGGGGGGGACATACGAATATTAACTTGGTTCCTCCAGTGTCAGGGATTATGGATAGCTTTTGGCGGTATACCTCCATTTAAAATGACTAAAATACTCCATTATGGTTTTTCGCAAGTTTGAAATCTTAGTATCTGCTTTGGTTTGCAGCTGACGATTTTGAACTTTCATGTTTGGATGAGCTTACTTTCATGTAAATTTAGGGAAGGATAGGAAATGTCCAAAAAATGGCACATCGGTTAAAGGGTGGCAGTCCAAGCTTCTTTTTGTCCCTTGCTCAGACTTTGGGAGAAGTCTCCCGTGTGGACACTTTTCTCCGCCTTGCCATCTATAACCTTATTTGAACCTTTCAGTCCACCGAGATTAAATCGTGGGTGTAATGGTTTTTGCGATCCGGAAAGCAACAGCAAAAAAAAATGCCAAACTAAACCAAAACAAACAACAGTTATGATGACTAGTTTGCGGTATGGGCATGCTTTACTGCCTTGCATTATACAGTCTCATGTACTGTAATTAATGCCCTGGCTTCTGACCATACTGGAACCGAACTGCGTTTAAATGTGGTTGTTCCTGGTAGGGCTCTTCTGGAGTTTCCATAGGAAGCCTGGAGGAAGGAGCATTGTCCCCCAGCCCAGGAACTGTATTCACAAAGCTCTGCCTTCTCTGAGGCGCTGTAACCTGTTTTAATTGAGCCAGAGCAACCTATGATGGCAACAGATAAGAAAATCATTTTAGAAGCACGTAAGAAAATTATATTAAGCCATAATTACAGCTATTGCTTCTCTGTTTTTTCAATGAGCATCATTATAAGGGAGGAAAAAACAGAAGGGTAAAAATCTTAAGGGAAGGCAAGAGTTTTCAGCTTTTAATGTGAGCTAGTGAGTTAAGTGAAGACCAGACGGCTGTACATGTGGATAGAATTTAAATTTCTGTTGAAGTAAAACAAAAGTTTCTGTCAGTTGCATGAATGAACTCCCACTTGCCAGTGGATTTAACTGCATGGTGGATGACGGTAGTGGAAATAAGTGGAGTCTCTCTGGGTCTAGTGCAAAAAAAACCCCTAACCAAACAAAAATCTTGTCGTTCATAACTGAGCTTGGTGCCAGTTCTAGAGCACTGGGTAGCACACCAGTATGCTGAGGAAGCATTAATGTGATTAGGCACATACATTTATATGTGTGGTGTTCCATATTTGATAAGTGTATGCATAAAATCTCAGTGAAAACTGAAGTTGTTGCTGCAACCTCTGAGCATCTGACTAGTTTTATCCAGAGTCCTGACTAATGAAGCAGTAACAGCATGTGATCTGCAAGATTTGCCATGTATATTAATGGATGTTAACTTGGCACTCTAACGGTTTGTGGAACGTAGGTGAGAGTTGGTGGGAGTAAGTGAACTTGCATGTACCAGAGAGCAAGATCAGATGGAAAAGATTTGCCTGGAACTGTTTGTAACTCCTGTGTTCCTCTCTGCTGCAGCTCATACCTGAGCTCCTTGCTGCTTCACACGTTTTGTCTCCTGTAACAGATTACCAGCTGCTTTTGTAGAAGTAATTTGATCCTAACCTTTCCACGTCCTCTGAGGATTTTCTTTTGAGTTTTGAAATATTCTAGCCAATCTGCTTTGGGATAGAAGAATTAGATTAATATTGTAGAAATGAGTGCAGGTTAAATATTTTTGCTTTAAATGTGCACTTGATCAATGCTCTTGTTTCTTACTGTTGTCACTCTATAAATATGAAATTAGTCCTAGGAAAAGTGCTCGAACTTCCCCCTGTAACTGCTATGATAGCCAGTAAGCTGAATGCAAGATTTTTTTTTTTTTTTCTAATAGCTCAGTAGAAGGAATTTTCAGAATGAATGCTATTGAGGCAATATCTGCAATATCAAAAGGCAAGAAGTTAAAAACAAACCTTTCACCCTTTCTAAAAGCTGTACATATTTTTCTTAAGAATTTCCTATGTTACTTAAAATTCCCTTGGGAGTGGGGAGATAATAAGCAGCAAGGCAGTGTGTGAGTTATATTTGTTTGAAATCTATTTCTTTCCAAAGTCTTTAAAATTATTTTCCTTGATTTCCAGAATTGGGGTGGTTTAGTGCTCCTGCTACTAGGATCAGAAGTAGCATTTGTGGGACATTTGTTTTGTGTTGTCTGGATGTTGTGTGTTATGAGTGGTACTAGAGTCAACATTGGTGGAGTGTTTGTTGTTAGTTTGCAAAAAATGGCGTGTTCTTTGTTTCAAATTTTGAAACAGATACCTTTCCCCCTGCCACAGTAGCGACTGTTCTGTTTGCAAAAGTGGGTGCGTCCTCTAATAAGGCTCCAATACTAGGCTGGGTACTTCATCGGTGTAACTTTTTGAATAACCCCATTTTAACTCTTACAGAACTGTCACTTGATTTCATGTGCTGCTTATTTCACCCATATCAACGCAAGAACAGACAGACCAGTATGATGTGAGAAGTCCCGTTAACTAGAATATGGAATTGGGAGCTGTGTTTTAGCCGGTTGGTCAGAGAAATATCATTGATAGGTAGGCTGTTATACCTGGTTCTGTTTTCATTTGAACTCTCCATGTCTCCAGATGTACACTGCAGTTCTGCCTCTGTAGGAAGCTTAGTGATGCCACCAAGATCAAGATTAAAGAATAAATACACTTAATTGCATGTGAAATGACCAAAGGCATGCTGGCATCTTCTTGTGTGATGGTCATATTGTTCCTTGTTTCTGCTGTGAATGAGATTGTCACTCGTGTGTTGCACAAGGGCTATTAAAAGGAATAGATTTCAGTAGTGACTGCACACCAAGTGGCTTTCAGAGTTACCATAAAAATGTAGTAAATAGGAGAAACGCTTTCTACTCCCTAAATGACAGCTATTGCATCTCAGTTGTAGGCAGTTCACTTAATGTACGAAGCTTTGTAAATGCTGGAACTGTAAAACTGGTTTGTCATCTACAGTGCCTGTGCTGTGAAGGTATGTTTCTGAGTCACGTTTGTACCACTAAAACTCCACGAGCAATGCCATTGCCTCCTCGGAATGCTGCACTTGTGTGGAGGGCTCAGTTTTGTGGATTCAGTTGTGGGATCAGTGATACTGGGAGAGATAAAAATCTTAAGAATTAACTTCCTGTTAACGTAGGCTTTCCAAGGTACCAGTTGGAGTCCGATTCAAAGCCTTCCTGCTTGCTCTGTGGTTTGACTGAGATAGCTGTGTGAGTTTACAAGTACTCTTACTTTACTTGTAGCAAATAACATGATGTCTCCTAAATAAATTTCAGGCGTTTACTGCTAATATTCTTTGTCTAAAACTGTCCTTTATTTGAACTTTGATTCATCAATATTTCTCTTTTTATTGGAGCCTATTGATTACAGTGCAAAAAGTCATGCTACATAGTCATCCTGCTTATGGTTGTCTAGCTAAGAGGCTTATTGATAGCACAAACAGATTAGCTCAGAGATAATTCTTGGATTCAATTATGTTGGCAGATTTGCTCTAGTTAAATCAGTTAGTGACTGTACTGGGGTCGATTCTTTGCCTTATCTTACAGCTTCTCTGGACAGGATTGTCTAACCTTGCAGTCCGTTGGATGCTGCAAACCCAAATGATGCTGTTATTATTTAACTGTCATATTTCCTTGTGTGTGTTTTTTTGTTTTGTTTTGGTTTTTTTTTTTTTAAGTGTTCTGATGGATTAATATGTATCAGACCCCTGCTGGTTTTGCTTGCATTTATAGCAGAAGTTCAGAACAGTGTAGCAGAGAAATAGAAAGAAGGAAGGAAATATGAGAGGAGCTTGGTTTAAAAGCCCTTGCAAAGTTTCATTATTGGCTTGTATTGGCATAAGACCATGTTGCTGCCCAGCGGAGCAAATTTTTCGCTGGCTGTGGATTCTTTCTTCTGTCCCCTTCCATATTAGGGTTCTGGGAATCAACTCTATGACTTAGCCAAGAACTGTTTTTAAGGTTAATTTTTAATCAGATAGTCCATCCTCTGGGCAGCTGAGCAGCTGTTAGCAGTGAGGCGAAGGAGGCAATAGGAGTAAGCAGCTGAGTGAGGCTTTGGTGTCAAGAGGGAAAGTCTTCGGTGAGCATAAGCTGATTTTGAAACTGCTGCAGTCTAAGCTCTAGTCTAATCAACACCAGTTGTGGGTTGGTAGATGAGATGCTAATGCCAAGGCTGACGATAACCTGCTACGGATTTGTGTGCTTATGGAATATTCTTGGCTCCCAGCACCTGTATGAGCAGAAGAGAGGAATACTGAGTAGTTGATGTTCTTAGGCTATACACAGACATTGTCCTTTATGGTACAGAATATACTTAAGAATAGATTTGAATATTTTTGTTGCACTTTCAATTCACTCTGCATTTGAGTGCTCTTTCCTGAGCCAAGATGCCCACAGATTATCATCTCTGTTGTGAATAATGTCATCCTCAAAACTTAATGTGTAAAACAGTATGATTTTAGATTTATAATGTGAACTAACCTTAGGGAAAAAAAAAAAAAAAAGACTATTTTCCTTCTGCCTTCTTCAGTTATTTGTTCTTAGCAGACTTCTTTGGAAAGGCTTTCCCTCTTTAAAACTTGTACAAAATCAGCAGAGCTTTTTTTCCTTAGGTTTTGTAACATCAGCAGGTAAATGTTTTTCTTCATAGACCATAAGACCAGAAAAAACAACTAGGTGATCTAGTTTGACTATAGAAACTATGGCTCCGTTCTGAAGTGTTTTGATCTGAGTTAAGATTTCTGTATGTATTTGTAATCACTCTGGGAAAAAAATCATCCAGGTATTTTTCATCAAATGTTGCTTTCCTAGTGAAATAGCCATGTGAAAATTGCTCTTGCTTTTTTTTCCTTTTTTTTCCTTTTCTTTTTTTTCCTCTTTTCTTTTTTTCCTTTTGTTTTCCCATGACACGTTCTGAAGGGTTTGGAAAGTAGAAGTGAGAGGTTTTATTAACACAATCACTCTTTTCCCCCAACTCCTTTGAGTTTGTGAATCTTTTGTAACTTTGCAGGAGGTCTGCAAATACCTTTAAGTCTTATGTGTAGTAAAGCATATAAAAGTTATTTCCTTAGTTGCTTTTTGCAGACCCTTTAAGGAAATCAGTGAATACCAGGATGAAAATGACTGGCATAGAGAGAAAGTGCAAAGAAGAGAAATACAAAGTAGTTAAGAGTTTGTATTTCTGGGATTTTGCAGGCAATGTGTTGTAAAAGAACAAAGTCGACTTTATGGTCCTGTGTGAAGATGGGAGCTCTGTGGAAGGTGTGACACTTTGTGTTTGGTGGATCATAGCATGGTTGATGTTGGAAGGGATTTCTGGAGGTCATCTGGTCCAACCCTCCTGCTCAAGCAGGGCCACCTGCAGCCGATTGCCCAGGACCACGTCCAGATGTCTTCTGAATATCTCCAAGGAGGGAGACTCCACCACCTTGGCAACCCGTGCCAGTGCTTGGCCACCCTCCCAGGGAAAAAGTGTTTCCTGATGTTCAGGGGGAACCTCCTGTGTTTCAGTGGTGCCCATCGCCTCTGGTCCTGTCACTGGGCACCGCTGGAAAGAGCCTGGCTCCCTCCTCTGTGCGCCCTCCCTTCAGGCATTTATACACATTGAGGAGGTCCCCCCGAGCCGCCTCTTCTCCGGGCCAAACCATCCCAGCTCTCTCAGCCTCTCCTCATAGGATAGATGCCCTGGTCTCCCTTCTTTGTGTTAGTGGCCCTTCACTGGACTCTCTCCAGTATGTCCATGTCTGTTTTACACTGGGGAGCCCAGAACTGGACATGGTACCCCAGGTATGGCCTCAACCAGTGCTGAGTAGAGGGGAAGGATCACCTCTCTGACCTAGTTTCCCACCTGTCTTACAGCTGTTAAAAGGAAAAATGTGAGAACCACCCACTCCCCACCCATGTAATAATTCCAGTGCTTCAAACAAAACGTGGAAAAACTGCTTATCATTAGTTTTCAGTGAAGTTTAAAATAATGCTGAGTTGGCTTGTACTGTCGTTTAATAGAAACCAGAGGTTAAGAAAATGTTCATACATGGAAACACCTATAGTCTAGAGGGGAAGAATGAAAACTGTGGATACATTGAAATAGTTACGTGCACCTCTGAGGAGACAGTTGATTACTGTAAATTGGAGCCAATCAGTGTACTTCTGTATTGTATGTTTACATAAATTCTCCTTTTTAAAGGCAGGTGCTGGTAACGTATTACTGGACTTCAGTTTCGTGCAAGTCGGGAGTCTGCATGAATTATCATCTGACAGCAGCCATAATTTGGTGTCCTAGAGAATACTGAAGTGCCATTTTGTTTGAAGAGAGAGGTATTTTTTTCAAATAACATTGATGTCTGCTGCTTGTGGGAAATAGAGAGTTTTACACTTACTGTCCTCTTTAATGTTTGCATAAGTGGAGCTTGTATTGCTAACAACATTGCCTGTCCCAGAAAGCCTAGTTCGAGCATCAGATACTGCACATTGGCATGCTTTGCCTGGGGACACAGTCCACTCCTCTACAGTAAGCAGAAACCTTGCAATTCAAATCCATGCAAACCTATTGCCCCAGTGGTACCTGTAAAATGAGTAGGACTGGAAGACATTGGAGCAATGTCAAAGTCCTTAGGCAGTCCTTGAACCCTGCCTTGAGTGGATTTCTTTCTCTGCAGCAGTGACTGATCATACTAGTTGTATTTCTGAAGAGGTATGCACTGTTGATGCAAAGTGATGAGGAGGAAATCAATCTTTCTGGTATTACAGTTTCTTATATAGATCTTCTTTTGTAGTCACAAATTGCACTGCCTTCAGAAGGGAATGATAGACTTCTTGTTTGTTGTAGTAATACTACAGTAATGATTACTTCCAGGAATTTATGGAGGGGGTGGAGATCAGTGTTTACCAAAACCATTACCCTCTTAGAGGCTTTGGTCCTGTAATGAATTCTGCAAACCTGCATGTGTGAAGGTCATAGCAAGATCAGTCCATAATGGCTGTATTTCCTGAGGGTTATGTTACCTTGTCGGGTGGCAGGTAAGCATGCTGTGGTTTGACCCAGGGACTTGTGGCTGACCTGAGAGCCATAAATTTCCAATATAAAGCAATCTGAACTGAAAGTGCTTCTTCTGATTGCCTGAAATGTTTATAACCTTTGATTCCTCTTGTATTTGTTCCCTAGAATTTTACTCCATAATGACTTTCTCAGAAATCTTATTTTGCAGGACATCCAAAGCCATTAGAATGAAAAGACTGAGAAAAGTTAGATACTGCACTTACCTGGCAGAATACAATCTTGTCCAAAAGTCCAAAGTGGTCTCTAGTGTCATGCTATTGGATGTATGTTATGCTGTCATTTTTCTGTAGAGAACATGGAGTTCTCCATGACAGTTGCTTGTACTGCTTTTATCTACTAAATGGGATTTCATTTAGGAACTGTGGTACCTCAGGCAAATGCAACGTTCTTAAATACTTTGCCCTTTTACATTGCAAAAGCTACAAAACATTCAACGTAAACTAATGAACTGAGCTTGTTTAAGTACTCACGAGTCACAAAAATTGGTCTTCTCTTACTTTGCAAAGGATGAAGGTGGTCAGCAAGATCAAAACATTTGACTGAGGTAATTCAGGAATTGGTGCCAGTTCTAGAATTAAATATGGTTCTTGTGAATCTCTTTTATAAGTCTCTTAAGATCAGTGGATTGGTACACTCTTTGTGGTATTAGCTGTTTAGGACCTGACAGGTTAGAGGATCTGAATGAGGCAGCCTCCTCAGTAGACATGAATGTTACATCTACACTTTTTTATTTACAGTACTAAGGTTTATAGTGTATATTACTAACTCTCCTACAAAGAAGAACTCCAGGTGGGCCAGAAGACTCTCCTTTCTCTAAATAGTGTATGATTTGCTCAAGTAATTTGAGTGTATTTTACAAAAGGTTTAAATACATGTCTGGCAGACAGGTTGTTCAGGATAAGATGGTGCTACTATTACAATAGCGATTTTAGTGAGATTTCTATGTTCTTTTTGCCTTCAGTAAAACCAATGGACTGTTAAGCTAACCATAGTGTATTGCTATGGAAAAGATCAGTGTTCAAAAGGGGAGTCTGGGATTTTCACAGGCCAGGAACACAGCACATCCAAGACACAGCACCATCTCACTTTGCTCACTGGTGACTGTTCTAGGTCAGTCAGTCTCGGAGCTTTTCGAGCCTGACTTACTAACCTCCACCCTCCAAAAGTAAACACCGCACCCATTTTGTACTATTTATCAACTTTTAGAGGATACCTGCTGTATGTTGACATAAAGGAAGAAAAATGGAAAGTTTTGTTATTAATGTCCCACTGTACTGTTATACTGCATAGGAGGAAGGAGAGGAGGGAAATAAGATTTTTTGGCTTGAAATGTCTGGATAGGAGTCTTTTTTGTTTTGTTCATGGGGGTATTCCTGTCTTTTTTAAAAAAAATTAAATGTATCATAGAATCATGGAATGCTTTGGGTTGGAAGGGACCTTTAGAGGTCATCTAGCCCAACCCCCCTGCAGTGAGCAGGGACAGCTTTAACTAGATCAGGTTGCTCAGAGCCCCATCCAACCTGACCCTGAATGCTTCTAGGGATGGGGCCTCCATTTCCTCTCTGGGCAACCTGTAAATGTAGATAACTGCTTTTGTGGAATGAGTAATGTATTAAAGCTAGGGATGTTTGTATGTAAAAGCAAAGATCATAACCATGTGTAGTTCAAAGGGAGTAAACATGGAATTAACAGTTTGTGATAGATACCTAAGTCTAGCGAAAAGCTTCTCAGCCCTGATGGAGCAGGTAGATTGATGCCACTGCACTTTGGGTATGGATGCCTAATATACCTCTTAAAAGCAGAGTGGATTTCTTAAATTCAGCATTCATGATTTTATTATTATCTTATTTCATTCATTGAGGGATATTTTTTATTTTATTCCTGTTCCCAAACTGTTTTTGATGATACCTGATGGCAGGAAATGTATCTTAATGATATGACCTTAAATGATATGCCCAGAGAAGTTGTGGATGCGCCATCATTGGCGGTGTTCAAGGTCAGGTTTGACAAGGCTTTAAGCAACCTTATCTAGCGAAAGATGACCCTGCCCATGTCAGGGGGTTGGACTAGTTGATCTTTAAAGGTCCCTTCTAACCCAAACCACTCTATGATTCTATGAAATGTGGCCTTAAATGTGTTTTTTGGATCAAAAAGTAGTATGAATGCCATATGTTGATCTGTATGAATATTTACAGTAAGAATTAAGAACTGGAATAGATTTCACATATTTAGTAATGTCAAACTGGTAATTCCTTAAAAAAAAAAAATCACGTGACTTGTCAGCTGGTATTCAGACAGAAGTTGCAATTCAGGTGGACAAAACTGTACTGGTAAATGGTCCTTATTGTTCATCAGATTTAATTTTTTTCCTTTAAGAAAATCTTGGGATTAAAGATGATCTTTCTTCCTTTCTACCAACTGACTAAATAGATTATTCCTTGCATTTGTAGGTCTAGCACAGCTGCTTTTCCAGCAGGTATGAATTCACCAAGAACAAAAATGTCTCTTGGCTCTTCAGTTGCCAGTCAGTTTCTCAGCTTCAGTTTCATATGGCTATTGAATTGAGCTGGGCAAATTGAAACTGGAACCTCATCTCTTTGTATCTCCAGAAGAGGCCATTGCTGTCAAGCCTTGGGTTAATGTTTGTGTAGGTTCTGTAAATTCTGGCTCTGGGCACTGGCCTAATGGTTTCCCTCAGTCCTGTGGTGCCATGGGTAAGCACACCCAGCAGTTAATGGAAATATTGATGATTTGAGTCCCACCAGGGATTGCTGTTCATGGCAATGAATACTTGAATATCCTCAAAGCTGCAGATAAAAGTGGGAAGTGACTGCCTAAAACTGGGTGACAAGTAAAGCCAACAGAGTGCCTTGGTTTAGTGGTTTGACTCAAAAATGTGGTTTCCTCACAAGTAACTGAAGCTGCAGAACAGCACAATCTTCCTTCCCCATCCTCACCCCTCCCTCAGGCACTGCTTTTTGTATGGGCATGCTGTGGCCCGGCTCAGAGCACTGATCTAGCTGAGAACTACTTTACACAAGCCTCTGTGCGTTCTCTCCTGTCCTCCTTCCCCCATCCCCTTGGTTTAGCCTTTCAACCAGATGGCATTCCTCATCACCTTGACATGGAGTGGTACAACCACCAATATGTATGAGGAGAAAGGAGTGATGGGAATATATGGCTTCAGGGTAGGTGTGCGGTAGGGTGAGGGTGTGCTTTCAGGACAGCCTACACTACTATTGGCTAGAGATGACTGGGAAAATGTGTGCCTGAAGGCTGTGCTTTTGCAGGCAGATTAGCCTGGTCTCACAGTTTACCATCTCTGGTGGGAATAGTCCTACCTTGTCACCAGCTATGTGTTGTACTGCTTTGTCCACAGATCTTTCGTGCTGACTGTTACCCAATGGGGAAATAAGCCAGGGAGGCAAACTGGAAAAACATGTTTTGAAAAATTATTTTTATTTATTTGGTTGTGTTTTTTTGCCAGTTTGTGTTTCTCAGGGAGTTGGATGGACGTTAGAGATGGCACAAAAACAAGGTAGGAGTGTGCAGGCAAGGCCAATTAGTGTTGAGTTTGCTTTAGATGTGTAACACCACACCTTATATTTAACATGGATGCATTAAGTTATATAGCTCTCTTTAAAAATGAGAGATGATGTTATCAAAATTGTATCATTCACTAGTTGTGTGGGTTTTTTTGTTTGTTTTTTAATAAAATAAAGTGGCAAACATAATTTTAGTAATCTTGGTTAGCAGAATTGCATGGGGAGGATTGAATACCCTGTCCTATTTCTGTTATATGAGATGGTAGATTAGCACTAATTACCTCATCAAGAATGCTGAAAGGAAATTCCTAAATGCACCTAGCAGCAAGCCTATTGTTTTGATCCTATGACCAGAGGGGATAACTTGAAGATTAAGACATGATATAATAGTGTGGCGGGAGAAATGAGTAAGAGGAAATAGGAGGGGCTGCATGGTCACGAAAATGATCAGCTTATAACATGACTTGTTACAGTAGATGTAATACTGTGTTCTCCTGTTTGTTCCTCAGACCTTTCTCTGGAAAAGGTAAGATAAGCAAGCAGTTGTTATAATGTGAGCAATAAAAGATTTTTTTCTTTTGATTTAGCAAACGCTTAGACTGAACAGCTATAGAATACTTACTTTGAACTCCAGAAATTACAGGGCTTCAGCCTGTTCTGGCTCTGATTTGAATCCTACAATGGGTAATTAATTTCTCTTCTGAATGGGAATTGGTGGTTCTGATTGCCCTGATTTCTAACTGGAAACTATTGTTTGTTTTCTGGTAGAAAATGTGTAGTACAGCTGTGTCGCAACTTGGAATTGAGTGTATGTGAAGCTAAAGAATAGACTTTGGGAGGGGACTGTTTTGGACACTACATTGTTCAATGGTATTGTCAGTTACCACTGGAGAAGTGAAAGGATTTTGAACGCTTGGGATCTCAGAATATTAAGGCATTGGATGTTCTTAAAGGGCACTAAAGACATTTGCAAGCATCTTTTATGAGTTCTGACATTTTGGCTGATTTGCTCTACTTTTTCTCCCTGCTTTTGTTTTTTTCTTTTTTTTTTTTCTTTTTCCCCCAACCATACTGTTTCTCTGGCTTTGTTTTGTGTGTCAAGTATTACAGATTTTCCTTTATTTCCTCAGTTAAGAGCTCAAAGAGAGAAATTGTCAATCTCCTTTTCTTTACAGGGAGTCAGTTAATGGTTTGTAGAGTTCTTGATAGCAACTAGCTACACAGAGGCATTTGAAAGAGAAATTAACAAACAAGGCTAAAGGGAATTGATAAAATGGAAGTGAAGGTCTGTCCTGGTTTCGGCTGGGATAGAGTTAATTTTTTTCCTAGTAGCAGGCATAGTGCTGTGTTTTGGATTTAGTAGGAGAAGAATGTTGATAACATGCTGATGTTTTAGTTGTTGCTGAGTACTGCTTATGCTAGTCAAGGACTTTTCAGCTTCCCATGCTCTGCCAGGTGCACAAGAAGCTGGGAGGGGGCACAGCCAGAATAGTTGATCCAAACTGACCAAAGGGCTATTCCATACCATATGACGTCATGCTCAGTATATAAACTGGGGGGGGCTGGCCGGGGAGCAGCGATCGCTGCTCGGGGACTGGCTGGGTATCGGTCAGCGGGTGGTGAGCAATTGCATTGTGCATCACTTGCTTTGTATATTATTGTTGTTAATATCATTATTATATTGTTATTATTATCATTACTATTTTACTTTATTTCAATTATTAAACTGTTCTTATCTCAACCCAGGAGTGTTTCTCACTCTTACTCCTCCAATTCTCTCCCCCATCCCATCGGGGAAGGGGGAGTGAGCGAGCGGCTGCGTGGTGCTTAGTTGCTGGCTGGGGCTAAACCATGACAAGGTCTTATTTAAGATTTAGCTCTTAAAAAACCAAAAAAAACCCAAGCAAAATTGAAATAATTATTTTCTAAATTTCTTTTCTAAATATTTTTTCACAAAAGATACTGAGAAGTTGTTGTCTAGGAAAACATATGCAATATACCAGATTTTATAATAATTCCCAGAGATGGCTGTGGTGGCCAAAAGAAGTTATGCTATCTAACTGTATTCCGTATCTAACAGAAACTTCATGAAGTGCCTGTTAAAAATGATCTTAAAAAAGGCATTTCTGAACAAGTGGACTCGCTAACCTCTTGGAGAACAGATTTTAATAGGAGTTGGAAACTGATATTTACAGATGTAAATGCCTATCAATTATGAGAAGCAGAATACAGGCCTGTAACACAGGTGTGGGTTACTGATTTTAAAGGGGTTCGTTGGTTGGGGTTTTTTTTGTCTTGAGGGTTATCTTTGCTCTTTTGAGAAATAATTGCAGGAGCCATAGTTGAAGCCACTAGCTTCAACATAGTTTACCATTTACACTCTAGAACGGCAAAACCAGACTTGAATCACAGTGGTTAAACAGGTTGTTACTTACTGATTTTAGTGTGAAGATCACCCTTAGTGTCCTGAAGTGAGAAAGGTGAAGGAGAAAGGAATATAGTGATAGGGTGGGTGTGTTTTGGGGGAGGGGGAGTAGAATTTGGAAGGATCCGTTACATTACAAGACATGATGTTTCATCCAAAATGGCTAGTATTTTGTCTTGCGAGCCCTTATTGACTTCTGGGGTTCTCTGTTTTTTTAATTTAAAAAAAAAAAAAAAGGTGCCCAAATTACTACTGTTGGATACAGTAGTGCACCTGACTCAATATAGTTAGTATACACAGTACCTCAGCTGTGGAGGTAGAAGAGTCTGGAATCCTTGACACCTCAAAAGTGTCTCTGAATTACGGTCTCTTGGATCTTGCATGCTGCAATATATGGACCATGTCAAAATGTCAGCAGCTGCTTCCATATTTGCAGTGCTGACAATATGACCTTCAGGTTAAGAGATCTCCGCTGACATGAGCTCTGCCCAGTGTTTGCTTGTTTTACTCTGTATGGAGCTTTTGTAGTTACATACTTCTAAATGACCACAAAACAAATGAGAGCATGAAACTCTGTGTTCTGCACTTGCAAATGGCTTCTGTAATACACTGATGCTTCCACTTTTTCATCGTGCTCTGCAGTATAATACTTTGTGGTAAGGTGCATGTGCAGCTTAAATGAGAAGAAGGCACAAAAAGGAGCAAATGTATTTCTTGGTAACACTGACACTATCTTTGGACCAGCTCCTTTTTGCATCTAGAAGGGTGGGTTTGCAAATTGGGCAGTTTGCTTGGGAGATGGTGTAAACAGGAGGGCAAAGTTAGTCTGTTAACCTGTCTCAGCTCAGTGCTGGTAAATGCAGCTGAGCATAGTGAGGCTATCTTGGGTATTTTGTCCAAGTTTTGCCTTCTGTCTACAGAGCATGCCCAACTGAAATCAGTACAAAGTTGCAATAATAGGAGTGTGCTATCCACTTCTGTTAACTATTGCTTTGATGTTTATTCAAGACGGGGATATCAGCTGGCACAAGATTCAGACGTAATGAAATAGCTGATTATTCCATGGTGTGTGCTTCTAGGGTTTGTTACTCTTTGAGCTAAGTTTAGCCAAGTGACTTTCACTGGAGCCTATCACCTCTTTATACAAGTGCTCAGCTAGTGTGAATCAAACTAACTCTGAATATTAAGACTCTGTAAGGTAGAGGGCTATCTTGTTATCCAAGCTTAATTGTGGTTTGGGAGGCCTCTAGGCTACTCTATGGCTGCCTGTGTCTGTGATCTGATGTTATTTATGAGCTTTGTGGTTATTTTATGATGTCAAAACAGCTCCCCCATCCACCTCCAATCTTCTGCCAACTGTGTTGCAGCAGTACTGTCAGAGACATATTTCCAGAAAGGTGGGGATTGAGCCAAGCAGGCATTATTACAGGTTGTGGTAACTATGTCTACCAATGACTGTACTTTGCAGTTATACAATGTTTGCATTGTGTCTTTGTCATCTAACGTACTCATTTGTCTTACACCCCAGCCTGTAGTTTCCTGAATAGCAAAATACAAGTTCTCTCAGGACAGCTGCTTGATAAGGTACATGTTGAAATACTCAGGAAGAGAAATCTGTTTTCTGGGTAAATTACAGATTGCTGAGAGGGAGGACATAGCATGCAGATGGGCTAGAAAGCATGCAGATTAAGATTCCTGGCCTTTTCCTGATCAATAGCTTGATTTTTGTAAGAAAAGTAAGGCTGAGAACTTGTAAAATTGTATGCAGATATTGTTGTATTGAATGAAATGGTGCAACTGGAGTGCAGGGAGACTGCAGTGTAGATGGCTAGGGTCTGTCTCTGTCTCTGAAGTGTGGAAGTACTAGCCGACTTAGAAGGACTCCTTGTCTCTACCTGCTTTCTGTCACATGGGACTTGGAGCTACAGCATGTGGCACCAGAGAGAAGGGGAAAAGGGGTTTGGGTCTGTAGCGAGTGAGGAAAAATCTGGAGACAACAGTAGTTATGTGCCCACTCTGAGCCAGTAGTTGTGAGCTGACTTACGGAGGAGAACGTTGTTCTGCAAATTGTTTGTGCCTCTGTGAGATTATGCTTGTTTTGTGAACGGTGGTCTTTTCTGCCAAGTTGAAGGGCATCATGTGTCTTATTTCTAGTTACTGTATCTGTTACACAACCAACAGCACAGCAACAGAAGACTTCTTTAATGTGTCTGATGTCAAATTTATTTTTAAAAAGCAATGTAATTCATTATTGGTGCCAGCCCAGATCTTTGCCACAGTCCACACTTGTGACACAGCTGTTGCTGCCATTGCATAGTTAGCTCCCCAGTTGGAGTTTAAGGTGGGAGCGAAGTGGGTTTGCCTTATTTGCACCATCAGAAATCTACAGCGTGACACATACAGCCTTCTGTAGGCAGTGGTATTGTACAACTTTTGGTATTAAGAATTCATGATCAAACTGATGTTGTCTGAGGCCGTATCTTTTCTTTCTATAGATGCTCTTCAGCTGCAGATTTTTGTTTCTCCTTTGACCTAGTTCTTGTTGATGTTTAGATTTTGGTTGAAAAGGTGGGACAGTTTGCCTAGTTTCTTAAAATACAATTTTTTCATAGTGAAGTCAGAAATAAGAGTATGTGTGTAGTTTAATAGCCTAATGGTGAGACTCCAGGAAAAAATGCTGTCTAAAATGTATCTTGATCTTAAAGCTCTGAAAGAAAAGTTACAGATCAGATAGAGCACTAGCAGAGGAGTAAGGCATATAACTGATGCATGACTGTAAGTATGTTTGTCACAGCCAAATTGATTGCTGTAGCTGGGCTGATCTCGCTTATTAGCCTTTCTCAGTCTTCAGTGCTTTTGTATAAAACTAAAAAGTAACTTGCTCTGTATTTTCTCTTCTTTTTCCCTTTGTTGTTCAGTGATGTGGTGCAAATTAAGAAATATTATCTGCTAAATGGCTCTTATTTTAAAGTGGGCCAACATTGTTGGACAGTGTGGGAATTTACAAAGTGTTGCCTTTATCCGCTTTTGGGTTTTTGTCCCCTGTCTCCCTTGTGGGAAATGAGAATGAAAACATTCTTTGATGAGGATGTTAGTGTCACATATTGGTGTTTTATAGTAGACTGATTAAATGGGTTGTTCTTGGAATTTGGAGCTCAGTATTCAGTGTGTTGTTACTGTGGATACAGTAATTTGCTAAAGTAGCCACCCCTTCATGCTTTGCCACTGACTAATCTTGTCTGTGGAATGCTTGCCTCTCCTATCTGTGCTAGAGGCCGTCAGTTATTGGGTCAGGTCTAGCCTTTCATGGGTGCACCTGCACACATTATATTAGATAATAAACTGAACTCATGCCTGTTGAGTGCTGGAAGCTACCTATGTTTTTGTGTAGATGAAAGAGTAAAGAGAACAGAGGGTGGACTGAAGTGTAATGAAAGTCTTGGGCACCTCACCCCCACCCAAACATTGCTTTCTTTGTTCCCACCTTCACAGAGTCCATCATACTCTTTTGCTAGCCACATCCTTGGGGCATGGGAAATCACAGACGTTTCTCTAAAACATCTATGTGATAAATACCGTTTAATGCCCAATGCTGACTCTGTGTGAACTAGAACACAGTTCCATTTCCTGAGTTCCTTGCTCTTCTGCCTTCTTTTTTTTCCTCTATAAACCAGCTTTTGAACATGTTTAAAAGAAAGCAGGTAGAAACATATATTTGTAAGTAAATTAAATGGACAGCAATGGAAGATAGTCCCTGAGTTTAGCAGGAGAGAAGAAAAAAATACCAAACCACCTCTGTAATAGTTAAGTGCAGTTAAAGTATTTTATATTTCTAACCCTGGATCACTGAGACTTGCAGTTATTTTCTTGAGTAGCTTCATTTTATGGAATAGGGAGCGCTCTGCTAAGATGGAATTTATTGAAGGAGCATGGGGAAATCCTGTGGAAACAGTGACTGTTGAAGTGCTCGAAATGTAAGCATTTCAACTTGCTTTCTGCATTGGTTCTTTTGTGAAATGCAAATAGAGTTGAGAATGAATGAATGTGTCCAACCTTTGAGTGTTCCTGCGCTTTGCCTGGGTTGGGGGCTAGAGTCAGGAGTGGTCACATGAGTCTGTGCTGAGATCATTAGACTGGGGACACCAGCTGTGCTATTATTAGGGGTTTTAAAGTCTGTGGCAGATGTTCTTAGGCTCTCTTCCAGCCCCGACATATGGTGCAGTGGAGTACATGGAAAAAGAAACGTCTGACAAATTGTTTTTCCATGCAACAAACAGATTTTTTTAATTTTTATTTTTTCCCTGTGCAACTGGGCAAGCTATTTTATGTTAACTTGCATGTATCGAAAACCAGTTTGAAGTATTTGAAACAGAAGAATGAAAAAAGTGATCATATAGGAATAAATACAAGTGCTTTGTTTGGAAAGCAGGACTTGGGGGGCTAGCCAGGACTCAAGTCTGTAGGTGCACATGTTCTGCCATTCACGTATTTGTTTTCTATTTTCTTTGACACTGCTATTTAGACGGGCCCTTGTTGTATTACTTTTTGTGTATGTATATAATGTAAAGCTGTTCCTGCAAAGATTTTGAATGTATGTGATGGGACATGAGATGTAATACACACAGAGCAAAGAGGTATTAATAATGTGGTGATTAAAATCTGTGAACAGAACCGCTGCTTATTATATTATAGTGATATAGCATGGAGAAAAGCATGGGTTTTCTTTCTTTTTGTCATAGTAAGAAAAGAGTATGTATGTCTTGTTTTGGATGTGTAATTTGTGTCCCCTCTGGAAGTCAGTTAACCAGTTTAAATATTATCAAAATATAAATCACAAGCTGCTTAATATTCTATGGACTTCTGATATGCTCTGTGTTGCACAAAATGCAGAAGGGAGGTATCTCCAGGAAGGTGCAAGACTGACTAAATGGCAAACCATATACTGGGCATGATGTCATATGGTATGGAACACCCCTTTGGCCAGTTCGGGTCAGCTGTCCTGGCTGTGCCCCCTCCCAGCTTCTTGTGCACCTGGCAGAGCATGGGAAGCTGAAAAGTCCTTGACTAGTATAAACACTACTTAGCAACAACTAAAACATCAGTGTGCTATCAACTTCATTCTCATACTAAATCCAAAACACAGCACTATACCAGCTACTAGGAAGAAAATTAACTCTATCCCAGCTGAAACCAGGACAAAAGGTACATGAGGAGCTGAAGAATGAACTATTTATAATAGGTAACAAGTATGTGTCTGTATTCCTTGTGTTATGGGTTTTTTAACCATGTAAGCCTGTTGTTGCTAAGCAGATCAACGAATGTTTAAACAATTCCCTGTGCATCATCTTTTCCTTTCTGTCATTATAGTGCGTGGTGGTTTTTTGAGCTAAGCCAGCTGAGATGCTGCACGAGTTGCCCTGTGTTAAGCACAAAGGGAAGAAAATGCAACACTTGATTAGTTTTTGGTTTTATATGTCCAACTCTCAGCTTCCTAACTCTAATCGGACAGCTCTCTCATACAGAGCTTTTTAGAATGATTATAGAGAATAGTAGCCAAAATAAATAATCTAACATGCAATTCTTGTTGGGGCGCTCATGCTTTTCCCATGCATTTTCTCTGTGCATGTTCCTTCCTGGATGTTACAGGTACAGACCATACAATTGATCAGAAAATCTGAATGCTCATTCTCTGTTATTGTTTCATCTGACACCAAGAAAACAATGTTGGTGACCTAAAGGTTTTTTTTTTTTATTTTTTAAGTCAGTGAACTGGGATTTTAGTGAAGTGCTAGGACCCATTTGTAGGTGCTTGTTTCTGGCAAGAGATACATTTCTAGATCTAGTCTGAATGCGATTCCCTCTTTTGATCTCCCCATCTGTAAACTGTTAACTTTTCTACTTTCTAGTAATGGTGTTGTTTTAAACCATTGAAGACCCAGTTAGTTCTTCAGGCTGTTCCCACAGTACAGTGTAAAAGAACTAAATGCCTCCACTTATCGCAGTGCGGAGAGCCATGAGATACGATCCCAGAAGTCTTTGGTGGCTCCTGTGGAGAAGTGCTGTTTTACAGCTTATACCCAGTCATTTGAGAGTACCGCTGTATGATTGTACCCAAGGTAAGCTGGTCTGTGCACTGAAACCCGGGTGTTGGTTACTCAGATGGATAGCAGCGAGGGATCAATTGCTATTTGTGTAAGACTGTGACTTATACAGCTCAGCTCCTTATACCACACAGCTCCTATGAAAAGAACAGTGCCTCCTGTGTTACTGTGATTACAGTGCAGGACCCAGAGAAAAGAGGATTAGTCAGGGCATGTTGTGTTAAGCCTGACTGCTTAATCAGAAGGATTTTTTTCCCTGAAGATTATTTTGTTGGCAAAACTGAGAAAATCAGGCTCTTGATGAGATCCAGGGCTTGCTCTGAAGGCTTGGAGCAAGCAAAGTCCTAATGTGCTAACATGACTGGTTAGAACATGTTTTTCCCAGGTAAGCAATGAACTGTCATGTCTGCATGATGGGAGGAGACAGTGGCAAATGTGCTTGTGATAGTATACTTTCCTTGGTAGGTGGCAGTCCTTGTTTGACTAGAATCCAGTATTTATATAGCTTCTTACAGTATCAACAGCTTTCTGACTGGAAAATAATTGCTTGGATTAAAGTGGTGGAGACTTGCACTGAGAGTATTAAGCCTAGGTCAGCTTTCCCCCTCTTCCCCAATTTTGTACTTTAGCAACCTGTCCAATTTTGTGTGCATGAGGTGGGAGGAGAGGACAAAGAGGATTTGTTATAAACATGTTTCAGAAATGCATTTTCCCCTCCTGAGGATATGCTAGAGGAAGCAGTTTTGCTTGTTAAATCTTAACTTCCAGGATTCTCTGCAACTCCAGTGATGCCATCGTTGGTGCTGGTTCACATACCTCTTTTGGCAGAAAACGCTTCCATGCAATGGATTCAAGCTAAACAGTTGCCAGTTACATTTTAATTTCTCTGTAACTCTAGAATGCTTTAGACATGCAGATTCTCATATGGGTGTGTATCTTTGTGGGTAGATGGATCAATCCTTGACAGATGAAAATCTCATCCTCTCACTGAACATATGTTCTAAATCTCTTCTGTGAAAATGTACAGGAGCCTACTGGCCAATTCCACTCCCACTTCAGCCTTAATCAATATATTGTAAATAGTGTGGGAACTGCTGTGTTAGGGGCATTGTGTGTATTTGTTTTATGAAGGTTCATTTTGCTAATTGACAGGTTGATAGATTAATGGACACTCCTACTCCTTAGGTGTATTAAAGATGGGCTGTGATTTTTTTTTTTTTTAAACTATCCTCCTCCCCGAGCTTGACACTTCTTTTTGTTGATATCTTACAATACTGACCATGTTACTGCTTCAAGTCAGCAATAAAGAAACTTACTTGTGTTCTAAATGAGTGAAGCTCTGAAGCAGCAGATCTCCCACTCTTTCTCCCTCCTTCTAGTTTTTAAGAAATTAGATCTGCTGGCCCAACAGGAAGGGGCTTACATTTCTTGCTCATTATCCAACTGTCATGCGGAGCATGTAGTCATGCTGAACAAAGCAGCAGCATTCCTGGATCCCTTTAATGATGTATTCAGAACTCCAGTGCCTCCTAATTTAATGAGTACAGTGAATGTATTCACAACTAACAAGAGCATGCTCATTAAATAGCAGTAAGTTAACTGTCCTATTCTCTTCTAGCAATCCAATTCATAATTAAATGGTGCCATATCTGAATACAACACTGGGCTGTCAAATGGAGAGGTTGGATGTTCTGTGGGTATGTGTGGTTAGACAGGGTTGTCGGAGTATAAGTAATTTAGCTTAGCGTGCCTCACTGATAGGGCTACTTTTCCTGGTGGTGGCTTTGTGCTTACGAGTCCCAACCAACCAGAAAGTTTAAACTTAAGCAGTTAGCCAAAATGTTAATTTAAATCATCTTTTAGTTTGTAGCTTTCAGTTTTATATTCTACTGTATTGTACTGTTACTGTTGTGTAAATCCAAAGTAGCATGGCTGTACTAACTGGAATTACTAGAGTGTGACTGAGGGCAGAATTGGACCCTTGGTTGACTTGACAATGACAAACTCAGTCTCACAGTCCTGATGGTTAGGTGGTTACATTTGAAAAATGAATAGATCAGTTTAGTGTTTTGGATTCGCAGATGCAAGCTGAAGAAAGGGTTATGCTGCTCAGAGGCACAAAGGAGCTTGTTGGAGTTGTCTTTGGTGATGTTCAAATACATGTTGCAACTGAGTGCTCATGTAAGTTATCTGCCCCCAAAAGCACACTTATCTTAATTTTTCATGGAATTACGGGTGAAAGCATAAATACTGAATACTTATCTTTGTTCTTAATCTGATGTCTGTTCTGAAATGTTTTTGTTTTAATAGTTACAAGCAGTATTTAGTAACAGATTTGGAGGCAGAGGGTATTTGGGCCTGAGGGAGGGATAGCACGTGTACTCTGCTTTTCAACTGGCAACCTCCTGACACTGTTTTGGGGGCTTTTAGCATAATCAGGATGACACTGAGCCAGTTCTTATTTAAAATGAACTGACAATCTATTCGGTTTGTGCTGTCTGTCTGTCTTTAAACTGGTTTCAGAAAAAAGCCATACAGTCCTTACTGCCTGTTTGCCATCTGGAGCAGTGGGCTCCCGTGCGGACAGAGGCAGATGTACCGAATGCCTGATGCAGCCTTCTGCAGCTGCTGCCTGTTACCACAGGCTGGCTGTACCTGGCTCTGATAGCTGTTCCTCAGCCAGTCCCTGCAGGTCCATGGCATGGGCGCCTGTGTAAGTCTGTCAAACGTATGCTGAACTCTAATAAATAATCATTAAAGTTTCCTTCTTTTCTCTTAAGAGCCATTTTCATTCAGATACACTGAGTAAGCATCATTGCTTGTCTTCTACACCTGTCCTTTCACGTTAATACTGAATGGTAAGGTTCCTTTTAAATGTAAACTTACTGCTTTGTTCATGCGGGTGTATGTTGTAAAACCTAAGCATGAATTGTTTGATGTAATTCAAAGGAAGAAAACTTACATGCTCCAGAGTAAGGAAGAACTTGTTCTTTCCATCTTTAAATACGAAGAATGAGCCACAGTGGTTGATTCAAACTGGAAACCACTTGTTTACTTGGGGCATCATGTGGAGACACACTTGCAGCTTGTGTAGTGTGGGAATGCGTGTAGTGAGTGCACTGTGTGTAGAGAAAGAGAACAAAGGTGGGGAGGAGATGCCAGGGTTTCTTTGTTTTGGTTTGTTTGGGGTTTGGGTGTTTGGTTTTTTTTTTTTTTTTTTTAATCCTCAGTAAAACTTTCCCTGCTGGTGTCTGGAACAGGTGAATTCAGCTCCATGACCTTTTTGTGTAACTTGTTGACGGAGGTGCAGTGGGTACTGCCATAGGGATACCATATGCAACTGAGGCATGGAGTGATGTTTTGTAATCTGTTGCTTTCTACATCTGGTCTCAGGCGTTTCCCTGCCTATATTATGCAGATTGGTGAAAGTCCTGGGTGTTTTTCTTCAGTGTGTGTATTTGGAGGGATAGCTGTTGTTTTGGTTTTTGTTTTTCGTGTTGTAGGATTGCCAAGGCAGAAAAGGACTATTTGGGGAGCAAGCTGCTTTTATTTTATTGTTATTTCCGAGGTTGAATTACTTTTAATTTTTTTAGTTTTTTTTTTTTTTTTTTAATACTAGGCCACAAATGTGCATTAGATGAGGAGCAAAGTGGAAACAGTTCCTGTGTTACAATGCTTAGTCCTATTTTTGCAAGATCTTAAATCTTTTTAAATTAATTATAAACTTTGTCTGTATTGTGGCTTATAGCTTTCCTGTAGTAGCCACATAACTTATTTTATACTTTGAATATTAAGACAGTCTACTACTCTGCCCACTTGTTCAGAGAACAGTCTGTTGTTTAGTGACTGTGCCTGGGTATCTGAAAAACTGAGACACATTCCAAATGTTCTAGTTCTGAATAATAATTTATCCTGCCTACATACAGTGTTTTCAGAGAAGCTGCAGGGGAAGGATTTTGGATTGAACGCATATTTGCTTGTGTGGGTGTGAAAGGGCTGTGTAGGGGATATTCTTCACTGGAAAAATGATCCACAGTTTTTTCTGTAAACTTTCTTGGCCCATCACTTCAGTTTGGATCTTTACACCCTCTGTGCCTAATAGCGATTGCTACAAAGGACAAACTTTTGGTGCCTTGCATTAGTAAAACAACACTAGTTAATAGCACAGACAAGCTACTCCCTTCTTCCAACCTCTCTTTAGGTTATTTTTAAAAAGACAATGACCTTTTCCTTCCTCACCACCAAGCTAAGAAGGTAATGAAAGTTACATTACAAACTTATAAAATAGAAACGAGTTGAAATATGTTGCAGGTAAAGGAAATCAAGAAATTTTGTGCTTTGCATGTAGGCTTATTATGGGGGTTGGTTGGTTTGGTTGGTTGGGGTTTTTTTCCCCACAGCAAATGGACTATCAAACAGATGTGCCAGACTGTAGACTTCAGTTACTTCAAATACCTCTGCACTACTGCCATGCCTTGAGGCTTTGGAGGTCTTATAGTATCAGCAAGGTGACTCTTCATAAAAATCTGTGTGTAGAGAGCACCGAATAACTGTTTGCTCGTTGCTTATAAAAGTCCTATGTTTATATTTTGCAAAATCTGGGGTAACACTCAGGTATCCAAATCTGTCATTTGCTGTTCTCCTTTTCGTTGTTATCTTTTTGTCTTCCCATCCTTCAGGAGCAGAGCTGATTGCACTTCAGCGAGAATTTAATCTTGCTGCATGTACTGCAAGTATCTTGAGTAAAGTGTGCTTTGGGATTTATACATGCCTTTTTTGTTTTTGTAAATTCTAAAAAAAAAAAAAAAAAAAAAAAGTGATCATTCACTATCAGTTTACCCAGGTACTGCTCAACAGAGTGTCTTGATAGAAGCTACTTTTCCCCTGTGAAAGTCAGATGAATAGTTGATGATTCCTTTATTTAACAACAAATCAATTATTTAAATTGAATGGAGTAGAATACCTCGAAGGTCTGATGTACACTGATCTGACAATTCACATCCACAGTTGCATACAAAGCAATGACTTCTGTTTCAGAATAAACTTGGCCAAATAATAAACCCAAGCAAATCTATACAAAGTTTAGTAGCCAGTCAGCTGTAGGGTTAAATCCTAATTTATCTCACTGAATATTTAACAGTGACACTGTCTGGCAAAGGTTAAATAATCTTACTGTCAGTTTCATTCTTGATTATAGTGTCAGCAAATCTTCCTGCTGCTGAAGATGCATGGGCAAGACATATGGAAGATGGCAATTACATGGACTTGTTGGGAAATCTAAAAGAAAAATGTTGGTTGAAAAATTCTTAATTCTCAGGAAAAATAAATTCTGTAACTGAAAAATGAATGAAAGCAAAAAAATTTTCACAAGATACTTCATCTGCTGTGATTTCAGGGAAACATCTGTGGAAATCCAAACTTGTACACAAAGGGTATGAACAGGAAATCTTTCTTCTTAGTTCTACATGTTGGTGAAAAGAAACATTTTTCTCTGAAATGTCAGCCTTTAAAAGACTATTTTATTCCATTCCCTGACCAGTGAAGTGCTGTATTTGCATATTGCTGCAAATATTAGTTCTGGATTGTCTTGAATAGCTACTGATTGTTGAAGGCCTATTGCCTTCTTTCTTTCTCTTTTTCTTTTTTTCACTCTTGGGGAAGAAAGGGAAACTTTTTTAAAAATTATTTTTCTGTGTCTGCCTTTTTAAAATTCCATGGTACTGGAAAAAAATTATCTCCCTAACAGTGGAACTAAGTGGTATAAATAACTTGGGGATGGGAATATGTCGTCTTTGAAATAGGACAGGTACAATATTTTTCTCAGTGAAAAGTTCTATGTGAAATATTTTCATTGGTTATTACTTTAATTCTTGCTAATTCTGTTTAGACTATCTGTCTCAAATTTAATTTCTCCTATTGCAGGTCTTTGTGTTCAATCTTAAGATGAAGTCTAGAAGTGCACGTGGGAATAGAATTACATTCGCAAATGTAAATCACCTCATCAAATCCACCGTTCACCATATGGTGAATTTCAATCTTCTGTAATCCCAGCCTGATACTCATAACAGTTCTTGCACTTTAATATGTTAAAACTGCATGAGTCAGGACTGTTGTGAAGCAGGAAAGTAGTGGTGTGGAAAGGCTCTGGGACTATCTGCAGCTGCACTGATAAAGTAAATGATGGTTTATGTATCTTAAAGGCTGGATGTTATCCAGGCATACAGTTATACTCAGTCTTGAACTGAAGAATAATGGGATGATTGAATGCAAATCAGTCTGAAAACATGCACAAGTTTAAAGGATTCGTATATTAAGAAGTCAGTCCAAAATGAGGAATCGTCTTTTTGTCAGAGTTGGGTTGTCAGCATCCAAAAGCTTGATGCAATAGGAAGCACTGTAAATAACCATCGATGCAGGTGTGAGCCTTTTGAATAGTTACAGTGGAACTTTTAAAAAAACTGGACAGTTAGACACAAGTGGGAAGGTAACTTCTAATAAGCAAGATCAGATGAGAAATGTTCAAAATTGCATTATCCTTTATTTTGTCTGAAGGACCATCTATTTTTGGAGAGGTTTTGCAGGGAGGGAGTTGCATTTCATATCTACAAAGATCCAGAAGTTTGTCATTGGTGCGAACTTACCCTTGGAAGACAATGTTTACACATCCTTTGTTTTCACACTGAGAGCTGAATCAGTCCACAAAGAGAATTGCTACTGCGAGAAGAGGTGGCTGCAATTGCGAACTTGTCCTGAATGTGAGGGGACAGGAGGCTGTCTGAGAAGAACTGCTGTGATCTGTCTTGGAGGAGAGATTAAGAAAGGAAATTGCTCAATAGTTTTCTTGAGGAATGATAAATTATTTCCAAATTCTTAAAACTCAGAGTTTGCTGAGGTGACAGCTCATGCGCTGTGTAAAAATGCCATTTTGAGGAGGGCATTTGGTGTACTTGGTGCCATTTTGGTGTACTATTTGTGGCTGGCTTTCCTTTGGAGGATAATTTCAGCAAAATGGGGTTTAATTTGTGGGAGTACTTGTGTGATTGCCAGGTGAGCTCATAGCTCCGTTCTCATCAGTGTTTCAAGACTTGCAGCAGAAAGCCTTAGTCTTTTGAAATGTATGCAGTTTTGAAGCACTGCTCTGTTTTGTTCTATAGATAAATCTTACTACTTTTGTGAAGACTCTGGAAACATTTTGTGGTGTTTTCATGAGGGTACACACTTCCCTGTTTATGTTTTCTGTGTGATGTTTAAGAGGAAAACATTTGCTAACATCTGTTCTGTCCGGAGGATGTTTGCATACGGTTGTCTATACTGCTCTGTGCAGAAACTGAAAATTTTGGACATGGTTAAGAATGTAGATATTGTAAAAAGCACTCAAAAAGGTTTTAATGCAGAAGACTGAAGAGAGTAGTCATCTAACCCTTTCTCTTTGACTCAGTTTGGTAGTTTGTATAACTGCTCTGCCAAGAGAGGGCGAGGAAACTTGTGCATGAGCCAAAGTTACAATTGCATTCAAATGACCTTACAGCATCAAGAACTGTTCATGTGGGGAAAACACAAAGAGAAGCGACACTTAAAGTGAGCCTGCTAGCCAAATGGTGAAATTCTGGAGGGGAAAAGGAGGCTCAAGAAAGGAAGAATGCTATGCAGATGACCAAGAGCAAAAAGAGTTGAAAACCAGGTACAGCAATGGCTGCTGCGGAGCTGTAATCCCCTGATACTGTTTGTCTGTCTTAGAGCTTAGCTTTGAATGTAGTATGTATGTAGTGTGTGTACAGAGGCATTGCTAGCCATGTTTTAAATTAATGCAGACAAAGGAAGGGAACATGGCAAATGCTGCTTTAGTACTTTTCAGATTCCCTTACTCTGCAGTTTAGTTGAATGCGTTTTTCAACTGTTGTGCTATGTAACGCTGCCTGGCCTCTCTCAAATAGTGCTGAGCTGAGCTGCTGTCGTGTGGTCAGATGCAGATTTTGTTCTGGTGGGGCAGGGGGAAAGGCTTACGCTTTGATGTGCAAAAGTAGGGCATCGACAGTGTACTGTGCTTGAATGGGTCAAGGATCTCTGTTTACCGTGGCTGCTTTCTCCTGCACTACCTCAAGGTCTAAAGTTAGTCCTAGTAAACCGCCATGCTATTTAAAATGCTGCCACCGTAAGGGATTTTTATGAGAAAGCTAATATTTTTAAGGTTACATATGAAACTGCTTTGGGCATCAGGTATCTGAAGTCGTGGTACTATTATTAAACAAATGGTGTGGTGGGAGCAGGCAAATTAGTGCAAGCTGTATTACTTGCACAGTTTTGTAGGCTTTTGACTGCAAAGAAATTGCAGTTATTTGGGATATGCATATTGTCCTATATTCATAGGACAATTCATTTGTCACTGATTTCTATAGGACAATTCATTTGTCACTGATTTCTACTGGCAATCCTGGAGCATCAGAGGCAGGAAATATGTTAATATTTATACACTATGTGTATTAATCTTCATATATGCTGATAGATACTTTGGTGACTTTAAGCCTATTTACTGAAGTATGCTATTAGTGATGCCTGTCTAACTGGTATCCTCGACTTCATTCTGTTGTTAAAATGGAAATTCCTGCAATACAAGGAGCTTAGACATGAGTGTTTCCTTTGAAACACAAGATAACTTGTGCTGGGGATGTCGTCATTTTATTAAGCTTATTTTCTGGATACAGTTTGAGTTTGCTTTTCTTATCTGTGTTTAAATTTGAAACCAGAGCTTTAAAACAGAAAAAAGCAAAATGGTTAAAAATCAGTGCATGAATTTTGGACAGTATGAAATATTTTCTTCATAGAATTTTTTTTAAGAATAATTTTTTAAACTGTGATGCCTTTGAAATATTAAATTGCTGTTGGAGAGTTACGTGTTTGTGTTCTGGTGGCTGGAAGGTGGGAAAGATATTTAGATTCCCCCTTCCAACTTTGTTACTGTGAATTTGTTTGCTTACCAATTAATTTTAATGTAATAGTCTTCACTGCTATAATCAAATGAGGAGCAACTCTTTATAATTTACTAATTCTTTTTATTAGTCCACAACTTGGCTGTGTCTGAACTCTGTTAAAAGAATGAGTACATTTAGTGAATTTGTAAAAAATATTTGTAACTGCTTCTAATCAAGTTAAAACAAGAAATCAAGTTTAATTTATTTTTCACATGCTCTTTGTTACAAAACCTATTTCATCTCAGAGCCAAAATATTTTAAAGGGCCTTTCTATGGTTGGGAGCTTTTTAGCTTTGGAACAATGCCCGTAATAGCTGTTCCTTGCTCTGTGATTGACTGACTTGAAGGAAGCTGAGATTTCTTATTCAAAAGCTTTACATTTTAAAACTTTATAAAAATGTCTTGGACTGGCACTACCTGCAATACCTAAAATCCCTAACACACTCAAAAATCTCAGTGCTACAGCTGTTTTTAGATTATTGTAGGAAAGCAAAGGGAAGGAAATGAGACATTTTTGTAGAGCTGTTAGCATCTGTAACATGACTTTGCAAATTATGGGAGCATAATCGTAGCTGGACAGAGATGGAGTTCATATCAGGCAGAAAGAATACCCTTCTTGTTAGCTCTTTTTACTTTCCTCCTCCTCTGTCCGCACTAGTTCAGGTAGGGTTACATTGCAACCGAAGGGCACTTAAATTCTAGTAGGAGCCCTTGTCTGTAGGGATTAGACTAAAAAATCTGAAGTGTTCTTGAATGAAATACATTTGATGGATTTTTTTCTTGTTCATTTTCGTATGGCTCACCTTTTCCTCTTGTAAATTCCTGTTTCACCCCCTGATAAAGAACATAAAGGTACAGTGAATACAAAGAGTTTGTATTCTCCCTGTTCACTTAAATTACCCACACTTTTTGTTTCTTTCCGTTAAGTCTACTTCCAGTGAGGTGCTTATATTCATCACAGAGCAGCTCAGAATTTGTCTGCACTTCTTTTATTTATCTCTAAAATATGGAGGAACACCTGCCTTGCACAGGTGTTGAGCAATTTTCAGTTCTTGTGGAGAAAGTCTTTTTGAAGGAACATGTTAAAAATCAGAAATATTTTTCAACAGACTTCTATTTCTTCTCAACCCCACCTCCCCCCACCCCCGCTTTGTGTATCCCAGCTGTTGCTGTTCAGTGTATGTACTGCTACAGCATGGACTGCAATGGAAATCAGTTTTGTTTCTTTCTGGTGAACTGTGTCCCAAAACATGTCATAACACAGCTACTAAGAAGAAAAGTTGGAGGCAGAGGAAACTTCTGTGAAAGGTGCTGTTAGAAACTGTCCTGTAGTCAGGAGGTCTTGTTCAGTGAGCAATCTGATTCTGAATGTGTGAAGGGAGCTTGGATAAAAGCAAAGGGCAGGCCTGTACTAAGACTTGCAGTCTTTGCAGACCAGCAAGAAAACAGAATAACTTAATTAAGTCTTTAAACAGAACTGAAAGTATTTGGACTAATTTATAATACGTTTACTAGCCTTCCTAACTAGGATTTTAGTTAGAATTATTCTGAGACAACTTGTTTCAAATATGAAATTAAAGACTGAGGTGGATATATGGTCTCTTAGAACAGCCTTCAAATCATTACTAGTCATCGTGGGGCTGTACAGGAATTACTGGGAAAACCTGAGGATTAGAAGTAATAGGAATGTATTTCACCTTGTGGTTTCCATGTTGTTAGGTTTTTTAAATACCGAAACTATTTCCTCATCAACTTGATACTGTTCCCTTTGGTCCCACCTCATTCTGAAATTATTTTTCTCTAAAAGAGATTAAATGTGCTTCCTGGTGTCAGCTGACTTCATACATACAAGGTTTCATCAGAGAGCTGGAACTGAAGTTAAAAAATGTAGCTGACAAACTTTAAATACAGGAGATGCAGAAAGAATAGCTGCCTAGTTAGGCTGCAAAAATCATGTGAACTTTAAGCCACTGAGGAGCTTAATTTAGTGGAAGACTGGCCGGAGAGGCTTAATATAGATAGCTCAGATATCATGTGGAAACTCTAATTTAGACATGTATTGATATAAGACACCTTGAGCTTATTTTTATTTGTTCCTGGCCAGATTGTTTGTTTGCTTCCCTCCCTTAACCACATTCTTTACTCTCAGGAAATGCAGTACATTGGCAACTGTTACTGCATAACTACACCTAACTGTGCCAGGGAGAGTGAAGGAAAATTGGCCTTCCAATACTGGCACTCGTTCTGGTTTAGCCAGTTTTTAGTGGAGTCTTCAGTAAACTTGTTTGGTACTGCTCCTGGTAACTTTGACTGGGAAGGTGAAACAAGTAGTGGCTCTGGTCAGGATGTCCTTCTGCTTGCTGAGAAGTGTTGGTGACTTTTGAACCTAGCTTTTCCTTTTCTTCCCATAAGTGAAGTTCTTGAAGTGGTGAGAGAGACAAGGGATGTGGTAGGGAAAATGCTTGGAGAGCATTTGCTTGAGAGGAAAAGCAGGTAAGTTAATTCACATGCATCACCTACTCAGTGCCCTCCTTCTGATGTAAAACAAAAGAAAACAAACTTGAGTTTGAGTGTTTATCTTGAAATGGCAGAGTCTTTAGATCAGACAAATTCTTCTCTCTGCCTCTTAAAGATGCAAGTTCACTGGGATTTCTACTCTTCTTCCTTGTTCTCTTTTTTTAAGTTATGCCTAGGCACTAGTGTACTTGTATGTTTCCCAATACTGTAACTTCAAATTATAGCTATTAAATCAACAGCACAGTAATTTTTAACTCTGTTCACAAAACTTCTTGTTTCTGGCGTGGTTATTAACTAACATCAGTAGGAAGGTCGTAGTGTAACTGATGTGACTTGCCCTCTGATGAAAGTGTCATGGGAAAAACAAATGGACGAATGGATTCCCTGTATGTTTACAGTAGCCATGGAAAGTTCTGCTTTGCTAAAATCTACATTAAGCTTAGGAAAAAAAACCCACCCACGCTCTAAATCTTTACTTCAAGAAACTGATACTTGACAGTATCACTTGACTCCTCACAGGAATTTATTTGGGGTAAAATCATACTGTTGGTCTGGAAGCAGCTGGGGATTTTAACTGTACAAGAAAAAGTACTCCTGAGGCATGTGTTCCAAGTCTGGAGTAGGTGTTGTTGATATCACTCCCAGACTTCTTAAAATTACAGCCCTTAATGCAATCACAGTTTATGACACCTAACTGTACTTATGGATCTATAACTTCATAACTGGAGATTGAGTTTGGGAGGTATCATTATGAAAGCTACTGTTGTCTTCTGTGTGAAGAATTAAAATACCTCAACAGCCTTACAAAACCAGAGTAAATAGGACACCTTCATGTTTAAAAAGTTTTTAAAGTTGGTGGTGAATATTTCACTACTTAAATTCTCTGTGAACAAAGCTAACTTCTATGAACTATATAGAATAAGGTTGGGAATAAGAGTCAGACCAAGGCTCTTTGTGGGGGGGGGGGTTGCAGAGTTTTTGCTGTAATGATATAGGAACTCTGTTGTTCCATCCATTTTGAGTAAGTCACAGTACTGTCCTCTGGTAGCAGTGAGTGTGGAAGTTGCAGAAGTTTGTGGTCTATGCAGGGAGGACGGTTTTGTGCATGAAGTTTCAAAGTCTTGCTAACTTTTTCTGTGTCTTTCTAAGAGATGGCAAGTTCCTTTTTAGTTAAAAAATCTCAAATACAGATGCTGTGAGTCAAGATGATTTTTTTTTTTTTTAAGATGTCTTGAAAATTTTGGATGGTACTTAAGCATAGTTATACAGTGCAGAATGCCATTTTATGCAACGTCAGAAGATGACCTACTTCTTGTCATGTCTCTTACATTTGCATTTATCTTAATTTAAAGGTAATTAGAATCTATTGGTTAGCATAAAACTAACTTTTTGAAGGGGGAAAGAGGGAAATACTTATATTTTGTCTTTATTGAACAATATTGCATTGCTTTGCTACTGACAAGAAACAACTGTCTCAAGTTTTTGAGTGAACATCTATGTGAAGGACAGCCTTAATCTCTATGATTCATTTGTCTTAGAAGTAGGTTTTGTTACAGCTACCTCCCAAAATGCAAAACAAATTTTTTTATGTACAACTTTTTTGAACATCAGACCAATCCCTTATTCCATTAAATTCTTGCTGTCAAACTAGAGAACTCAGTTCTAGAGATGGAAAGGAACACGGTATTTTTAGTGTCAAAGCACTCTTTCATTTTGTGAAGTGCTATCAAAATTATTCTCCCTGCTCAAGGTTTGATGGAAACATGCCTTGCATACCTTCTTGAGTGGCCTTTAATTCTGTAGCTCCGAGCTATGGGTACTGGAGGATTTCATGTGCGTTTTTCCTTAGTGGTCATAGCATGCAATGAAGCAACAGAATCCACAACACAGCTATCCATACAAAAGTGACCGGGGCAAGCCTTTTAATCCCTCTGCCTGTTTTATTACTGTTTTATAGTGAGAAGAATAACTTTGAGAGTGTTATGCTTGCCTACAAAATGTCATGTATGTTCTTACATGTTGCTTATAAAGACATCCAGAGAAGCAATCATGGAAGACTGCTGAATTGTGAACTAATATATATTATTTAAGTGTACTTCAGATTATCAGTGTGTTTCTAGCATATTCAGATTTTACAGTCAGTGTTGCTTATAATGAGAAAAAAAAAAAACAAGCCATTTTCAGTACATTTTTTTGAGATTGCCTGTAAAGTATCTGTCACCTGGGGGGAAAAAATATGCGTTCTGTCTGTGGTGGGCATGGATGGGCATGCAGTAAAGGCTTCCCTAACTCAACAGATCATTCTTTAGCCTGCCTCTTCAGCCTCTCATGTCATCAGACTGAGCTGTGGGCCTGTTACTAGGTCTGCAGAAATGTTTTCCGCTGATAATGTACATGTCTTGCAGTTGAGAAGCTATTTTTAGCAGTCTGGTCAGTTTAGAGTCACTGAGGGACAGAGTCCTGGTGGAGAGCTGTAAAAGGGAACTGCCAAAGGTTTGGAATAGGAAGGGGGGAAAAAAGTACCTTTCATTCCCGTTTTGTCTGTTTTTGACTATGTTGTTATTTCCTGGTAACTTGCAAAGAAAATGCACATTTCTCAGGTTTGTTAGCTGGGGTTTGGCTAGGAATAATCTCTGTGTTATCGAGGGAAAATCGGTAGAACTGCATGGGGGGAAACTTCCTTTTTCACTGTGATCATGTTCAAAGTCTGCCTGTATCTCAGCAAACTGATACCTTTTAACTAGAGTGAATCTGAGAAGTGCTGCTCTTCGCTATGCGTTAGTGCAAAGGCTCTGACTTGAGACAGTTTGGATGGAGTGGGAGTTGTATTTGTACACTGCATTTGCTTATATGCAAGACTTTTTCCTGATTACCCAGGGAAGGGTGATGCAGATGACAATGCTACTGAAAAAGGAAATTGTGGAACCTTTAATTTGACCGTGATACTCAGCTACAGGCAGCTTTTTAATATTTAAAAGTTGATATTTGAAAGAACTCGTGAGCTTCAATTCGATCATACAATAATACAATTATTCACAGAATGATTGTACAAAAAGACAGCTGAGGTAGATAAATAGCACAAAGCACAAGAGGGGCCACTATTTTACATGATTATTTGCATTTTACATGATTATGTACATTATGAACTCAGGGCAGGAAAGTTGCTGGTTTTTCCTGGTGGCAAAATAGCTAGTGAGACTCCCCTAAAGACATTGCCATGCTTTCCCCCCTGCTCCCTTCCAACTTATTTCTAATGTGTGTTTTGTTTTAGTGCTAAAGACAAAGGTCATCCCCAGTGTTTCAGTGTCCATGTGCATGGCTGAGTGAATGTAATTTTCTTCACTTTCATGTTCATCTTTGCAAATAAAATTTGCAGGTAGAGAATTTAAAGTGGAATTCAATGCTGTTTGAGACTTCTCTAAGTGACATACCTGGGAATGCTGCCACATAGGAGAAACATTTCAGTGACATGTATTTCGCTGCTGTGGGGACACCAAAGATAAAGTAAGGTAGGCTGTGTCAGTTGCTACAGTGTTTTGTAAAATAACATTCCATGCAGTGGAAGGTTTGCAGACATGCTGAAGTGAAAGATCAGCCTTCTCTCACTGTTTATTGTTAGGTTTTATATGTTCCACCATACTATCTCTTCATACCGGGTTAGTGTCATCTACCTGATACGGAAAAACTTTCTTTTTTCCTTTTCTCTCAGTTGAAAATAACTTTCCAAATGTTTGTCTGTCTGTCCTCTGGCCAGTCAGAATGGGTTCATGCTGGATGTCATCTTTCTTCATTTTGACTGGTGGGCGTTGGTCCTGCTGAGACTATTGTATGGTGGCTGACTTTTGTGCTACACGTGCACTCTTGTGCATTTTTTTGGGCTTAATCTGGTGGTGTAACTTTGCCTGTGTCAAGTTGCCAACCTTTTCCTCCTGTTTATTAATAAACCTTCGTGTTTCTACTGCAGTCAGCATAGGTAGAGTGAGACTGAGGAAGAGAGCATTTCAGCACTGGCTCATTCCACTGAGAAAGTGGCAGCATGCCTTACTCAAATTGCACGGAGATCGTTTGGGCTGTGGGCAGGGGCTGTGTGGGCAGCTGGTGTGGATTTTGGTGGCTGTGGAGTCTGGACTGAACAGCAGCTTTGGAGCAACGGCACGAACTGCAGACCTACGATGAAAACCTGTGGATCTGTTAAAAGAAAGAGAGCTCTAGGAAGGTTCTGGTGCAGCTGGTCACTACCAAGACATTCACCCCAAAGGGGCTGTGCTAGACTTACTGCTGCTTAAAAACTGGCTGCCTTTTTTTAATTGTAGGACAGTGGCTTATTTTGGCCTTGACATGTCAGTTGCTGGTGTTGATGATGATGGAAGTTTACAAGGGAATTATTGCTAGGCCTGAGTCACGGGAAACTTACTGTGCTTCCTGTTTTGGCCATGGAGGTTCCAGCCTAATGATAAATTTTTATTTAATAATATAAATGAGGTATGTGCACACTGTTTTTTCTTCCTTTTCTGTTTCCATGGTGAGGAATGAGTGTGTGAAAACTGAGCTTCGCTGCTGTGGGCCATGGGACCTTACAGAGACATAAGAGCGCACAGAAGACGAATGAAATATTATAAAGCAATAATTTCAAAGTGATGACAGAATATTTTACTGAGGAGAACAGAAAATGGTTCTTATTAGAAGTTGGGGGTTGTGTCTTTGCTGAACCCTGCAGTTGGTACAGACAAATAAACAGTGTGTTTCTGAAAACCAAGTCTGGATCCAGAACAGCAAGGGAAGTAAGGGTGGTCTAGTGTACCTATGTCTCTACACTGTTTAATTCCCTGCATCCTGGTAGGGGAAATACTGCAGTTTTCTCTTTGGGATGCAGTCTTGTCTTTTGTTTGAATTGTTGCATGAACTGTTTGGACTACTGTGTTGTTCTGACCAAAAGGATGACCAAGGATTTGTTACACAAAGCCAAAACTGTTGTTTGTGTGGGGGAAGTGGTGGCCTGGAGATCTCTGCTGCTATTGCGCATGCTTTTTAATGTTACTTCAGAATTTCTTGCTGAAAATTCTGTTGGACCCCAAACCCTCAGGCAGATATACTTTAATATGTCACCTTTCTTCTGCTTAAAGCATGACTAAATTTAAATCAAAAACTTTTTTACATGAACCGTAGAAGGAATTAAATAGGTTGACTTCATTTCACGGAAGTCAGTGCCTATGTAGAATATAGAAGTATTTTTCTAAAAATTCTCTCTTCTAATGATGTGATGTCCAGCCCTTTACAAGCAAGTTCATTTTTCCCTGTCTGCCACACTAAGTTGCAAGGAAGTTCTCCCCGGACCTCCTTTAATAGCAAGGAGAGTTTCATATTCTCTCTTGAAAGTAAAACAGATGTGATAAAGCTTTGAGGTCTGATGCTAGAACATACGGGACAGAGAACCTAAAATTAATGAAGGCTAAATAATGAAATTGAGGGTTTGCGGTCTCAAAGCACTTTTTAATGTTATTGGCTCCAGCTGTCAACTCTTGGCTTCTTTTTACCTGTTTTAGCTCAGATAAGAGTTTGTATGTCAAATGAGCAATCTACTCAGGGATTTTACAGAGTAGGTAAAGAGGTCTGTTCCTTTCAGGAAATCCTGTGTTTATATTCAGGATTGAACTTGTAGGCCTTGCTTTCCATTTTGCTTGTTGATCTAGAAATCTGAGTCTTCCACAGCTCCCTTGACAGAAGCTTGCTTCTTTGTGTACAAGCAAAAAGTGTGAACGTCTAAAAGTCAATTACTTTGGCTTTAGTGATACTTCCCTATGGCATCAAAGTTTATCATCATCTTCAAATGTAACTCTGGGTACTGAAAGCCCAGAAGATGTTCTGGTCTTAAATCTGAGTAAATGTTATTGTTATTTTAAGGAAACTGAGTATTGGGAATGATAACTTTGCTTGTGATAGAGTATGTGCGTGAGTTGAGGAAAGTGAATCCGAATTGTGGTTCTGAGGCTGATAGGACCTTTGCTCTGCCAAACTGAGGTCATGAAAAAACAGAAGGAAGAAATTTGTTTTGAGAGATGCTTTCTTTTAAACTGCAGGTGGGGAACATTAGTGGGTGTTTTGTTTTTTTTTTTCCCAGTCGAATGAAGAAGTGCTTCAAATGCTGTGTTTTCCAACCTTGTAAACCTACATGTTGTTCTGTGTGCTTTCACCTTTACCGTGCCTCTGTAACATTTTACCAAATTTGTCCAGTTCCTCTTACTGCCAGAGCAAGGGTTGCTTTTGATACTGTAGTGAAAAATTTTACTTTCAGAGAAAGTTTTCAGAGAAATTTCAGTCTACCAGTTCAGTTGTAGAGTATACACAGGAAAAAATCCTTGACATACAGGAATAAGTTTCGTCAAGGAACTGTTTCCCCTCACTGAAAGCTGGCTTGGTTGCTTGCCTGAGGCTCTTGGTATACTCAGAATGCTTACTGACTGGGTGCTAAGATATGAATAAGTCATAAGGCATGCCGATAAGTGGGAAACTGAACTGACTGATTGGTAAGCAGGTCGGTTTGCCTAGTCCCCTTACAGTAGTTTTAGGTCTCCATCAACAGAGATTTACAATAGAGTGGGAGCTGGCAGTGGGTAATTTGGTTAAGTGCTTGCTTACTGCCTGTGCCATGACTCTGGTGAGTAAGTGAAGTTCAATGTCCAGTACTATCTGTTGTACATGCATGCAGGAATTTATTTGGGGACAACTTCAAGAAGCACCGTGTTTAAGGGTTATTGCAGTTATTTTCCAAAATGAATTTCCAAATTATTTGGAACCATTTGATCCATCTGTATTGAGTGACTTCAGATTTTTATTTTTGTGGTCCTTTGGGGAAAGCCACAATGCTGATTTTCAACTTAGCTGTGTAATTAAGAAAGATAGTTTAGTCTGCAAATGAAGCAAAAGCAGAGCATATATTACATTTAATTTGCGTTTTTACCCCTCAGCTTGTGCTCTTGTGTAGTTGTCACTTGTAAGGAGACTTTCTTTTTTTTTTAATAAAGACTGTATCAACAGTGTTGCTCTTGTCATGTTCATGTTAATGCCCCTGGAATTTTCTAAAATCTTTGCTAGCGTGACTTCGACTTTAATGGCACTAAGCCATGGATAATTGGCTCAGTTGCCTAAAATTCCACAGCCTGTTGTTAAGATAAACATTTCTATGTTCCCAAGAACACAGATGCATGTATATGGTAATATACTGGGTATAAAGAGCAACCTTTAAACAGCAAATTCTTATTTTCCTATTTCATTCTTGATGTTTACACACAAACTTCATAAGCACAAAAATGACTTGACAGAATAATTGTGCCAGTTTTTAAACTACATTGTAGCATTTTGAGAAGGGCTGTGAGATTTCTCTCTGTTGTTGTAGCCATTAACTTCTATGGAAGCAGAAGGGAAGCAGTCCTGTGTTGGAATGGTACGTGTTGAGATGCACCCTTGTTAGTCAACAGCTCATGTCTCAGTTGCTGGGAAGTCCATGTGACCAAGGCTTTGGTATAAGGCCCGGGACTGCTGGTTGTTTAGGAATCTCTAGTCTTCCTATGTCACTCCTCAGCACTGGTACGCAAAGTGACTTGTAAGTCCTGGGTATCCACAAATGTTGGAGATCCAGCTCTCTCTTTGCTGAAAAGGGTTGTGATCTGCATTCCCCCCAGCCCAAAGCTTTAGAGAGGGGCTGTAATTATAGAGCTTGTGACAGAACTGGGTTCAGTTCACTCATGTCCTCGTGAGTATGAGAGCATAATAGTATATGGTTGAAAGCATTGCTCCCATACATAACTACTTAAAGATGACAAAAGAAAATGGATATGAGGCCCAGTGATATTAACAGCCAGTTATGAAATTGTGGGATAGGTTCTGGGGAACTTTGTGCACGTTTAGGGTTGTAAGACAACCTTGAAGAGTGAGGGAGGTTCTCACTGGATAGTGCCAGTTGCTGGAGCACGTGGGGAGGCTTGCTGCCAGGGAGTGAGGGCCAATGATGCTAGTGAGCCAAAGCAGATGTTCTTAGCATCTTACTCAGAGCAGAAATTGGTGGTCTGACTGTCCTTGGAGGTAAGCTTCCGAATAGTCATCTTTAAAATTGCTTCTAGCAGCAATAGGAAACTAAGTTTCTACTTTCAGAAAAAAATGGGATGTTCTTACTCAATAGATCGGGTTTTGATTTGTTTAGGGTTTTTTTCTTTTTTCTTTGTCATCTTTTTATGTGATTATTCAACTTGGTCCAAAGCAATAAACTCAGTCTGAATGTAAGTGCATCAGGACACAGCAGGTATACTGTGTGGTTTTTTGGGGGGGGCTGTGTTTGGTTTTTTTTTTCTAGGGCAGTTTGCAAGGAATTTTGTTCCTTTTTTCTATCAGCTGGTTCCTTTTACCCCTGCTCTGACTGTCTCTGTGCAGTAACAAATAGTAAAGAAAAGCAGCGGTCTTAGTTCTGTTATGTGGTATTTTGTGTAAATGTTTTCAGGACAGCTATTAAAAATTGAAATAATGACACTTCTCCAATCCATTTTTTTAAAATTTAACTTACACCAACTCTGTGTAAACTCTTAAAAGTCATTGTGGAGGGTGAGAAATTAAAAAAATCCTCCTTTAATAAGAGAAAAACAATAGTAATGCAAACCAAGATTAAAATTCCCCCCTCAGGTTTTAAATAATGACAAATAACTGTTTTGGGTCAGGCTGTTCTTTGTTTAGGGTTACTTGACTAAAACTTGTGTCCCTCGTTTGTTGGCAGTTAGATTAACTGTATCTTTGTTTAAACAGTAGTAGTGGTGGGGACAACCACCATTCTAGCATGATCTTTCAGCTATTTGCACTGCTTTCCCTTGCTCTTTAGTGTTGTCCTGAGGAAGAAGGTATGGCTTGGTTGGCTGATCAGGGTTTTCTCTTGGAATGGTATCGTATTTTAAGTTGAATAATTTTACCTATGCATGCTATCTTAGGCCCAGGCACTGTTCAGTAGGGTTGTTGGAGGTTTTTTCATTTTGTTTTCCACTTTACTAGTAGCTAGTTCATGTGTGTCTAGTGCATTTGTGCCTCTCTTCTCTGCTTCTGGTCAAGTGCTCTCTCTCGTTCTTCCTGTGGAGGGGAAATGAGCCCAGGATTCAAGAGCAGACATAGTGCTGTTACCTCCTCTGCTGCGTTTCAGAGAAATTGTGGTCATCCCACAGCTTTTCCCAACTAGTGGAAAAGCATTACTGAATACTTACTTATCTTTTGAAAGTCTGTGAGGCTTATGGAGAAGTAAAGAAGTAGGGAGTTTCATGCTCTTGTGGCATATGAACAAGCAACACTTTTCAGGTTTCTGTTACCATTGTTCCCACCCATGCTATTTGAGGACCCGGTTTGCTGCTGATGTAATAGTTTCCCCCATACATGAACTGTTTGACAAATCTTTGATACCTGCCTTTCTTTTAGTGGTATGAGGAGATATGCTGGTAGGCAGCATGTGTATTAACATACTGAAGCTGGCATTCATGTAGTTTAGCTTGTGTGTGAGGCAGGATTTCATACATGCTAAGTACAACAGCAATCTAATCCCAAATGATTTGGTGGTTGGTTTGGTTTTTTGTTTTGGTTTGGTGTTTTAAGTCATTAGATCCTTTCCTTCTCTTCAGCAAGTATTGGATCATGCCCCTTGGACCCATCTTGTTGTTTAATGGTGCATGTACAGCAATGCACGTAGCATGGGCAACAAACAGGAGGAGCTGGAGGCCCTTGTGCAGCAGGATGGCTATGACATAGTCGCCATCACGGAAACGTGGTGGGACGACTCTCATGACTGGAGTGCTGCACTGGAGGGCTATAAGCTCTTCAGAAGGGATAGGCAGGGTAGGAAAGGCGGTGGGGTGGCTCTGTATGTTAGGGAGTGTTTCGACTGCATAGAGCTTGACAGTGGTGATGACAAGGTGGAATGCTTATGGGTAAGGATGAGGGGGAAGGCTGGAAAGGCGGATGTCCTGTTGGGAGTCTGCTATAGACCACCCAACCAGGAGGTAGAGGTAGATGAGGCATTCTATAAGCGGCTGGCAGAAGTGTCGCAATCGCTAGCCCTTGTTCTCGTGGGGGACTTCAACTTGCCAGACATCTGCTGGAAATACCACACAGCAGAGAGGCAGCAGTCTTGGAAGTTCCTAGAGCATGTGGGGGATAACTTTCTAATGCAGCTGGTAAGCGAGCCTACCAGGGGAGGTGCCCCGCTTGACCTGCTGTTTACCAACAGAGAAGGGCTTGTGGGAAATGTCGAGGTCGGAGGCCGTCTCGGGCTTAGCGACCACGACATGATAAAGTTCTCAATTTTGGGTGATGCTAAGCGGAGGGGCAGCAAAACTATTACCATGGACTTCCGGAGGGCAGACTTTGCCCTCTTCAGGACCCTGGTTGGGAAAGTCCCTTGGGAGGCGGTCCTGAAGGGCAAAGGGGTCCAGGAAGGCTGGGCCCTCTTCAAGAAGGAAGTCTTAAGGGCGCAGGAGCGGGCTGTCCCCGTGTGTCGTAAGACCAACCGGCGGGGAAATCGACCGGCCTGGCTGAATAGGGAGCTTTTGCGGGGACTCAGGGAAAAAAGGAGAGTCTACCGCCTTTGGCAGAAGGGGCGGGCAACTCAGGAGGAGTACAGGGATCTTGTTAGGTCCTGCAGGGAGGAAATTAGAAAGGCAAAAGCCCAGCTAGAACTCAATCTGGCCAGTGCTGTAAAAGACAATAAAAAATGCTTTTATAAGTACATCAGCAATAAAAGGAGAGCCAAGGAGGATCTCCATTCTTTGCTGGATGTGGGGGGGAACATTGTCACCGAGGATAAGGAAAAGGCTGAAGTACTTAACGCCTTCTTTGCCTCTGTGTTCAACAGCCAGACCGGTCATCCCCAGGGTACTCAGGCCCTTGAGCAAGAGGATAGGGATAGGGACCAGAATGGAGCCCTCATAGTCCAGGAGGAAGCAGTTAATGACCTGCTATGCCACCTGGACGCTCACAAGTCTATGGGGCCGGATGGGATCCACCCGAGAGTACTGAGGGAGCTGGCAGAGGAGCTTGCCAAGCCACTTTCCATCATCTATCAACAGTCCTGGTTAACGGGGGAGGTCCCTGATGACTGGAGGCTTGCCAATGTGACACCCATCTATAAGAAGGGCCGGAAGGAGGACCCGGGGAACTACAGGCCTGTCAGCCTGACCTCGGTGCCGGGGAAGATTATGGAGAGGTTCATCTTGAGCGAACTCCACAGGCAAGTACAGGTCAACCAGGGGATCAGGCCCAGCCAGCATGGGTTCATGAAAGGCAGGTCCTGCTTGACCAACCTGATCTCCTTCTATGACCTGGTGACCCGCCTGGTAGATGATGGAAAGGCTGTGGATGTCATCTACCTCGACTTTAGCAAAGCTTTTGACACCGTCTCGCATAATATCCTCCTCGGGAAGCTGGCAGCTCACGGCTTAGACAGGCATACTCTTCGCTGGGTAAAGAACTGGTTGGGTGGCCGAGCCCAGAGAGTAGTGATAAATGGTGTTAAGTCCAGTTGGCGGCCGGTCACGAGCGGTGTTCCCCAGGGCTCTGTTTTAGGGCCAGTCTTGTTCAATATCTTTATCAATGATCTGGATGAGGGGATCGAGTGCACCCTCAGTAAGTTTGCAGACGACACCAAATTGGGTGGGAGTGTCGATCTGCTCGAGGGTAGGATGGCCCTGCAGAGGGACCTGGACAGACTGGATCGATGGGCCGTGGCCAACTGTATGAGGTTCAACAAGGCCAAGTGCCGGGTCCTGCACTTCGGTCACAACAACTCCATGCAACGCTACAGGCTTGGGGAGGAGTGGCTGGAAAGCTGCCTGGCCGAAAAGGACCTGGGGGTGTTAGTAGATAGCCGGCTGAACATGAGCCAGCAGTGTGCCCAGGTGGCCAAGAAGGCCAACAGCATCCTGGCTTGTATCAGGAATGCTGTGGCCAGCAGGAGCAGGGAGGTGATTGTCCCCCTGTACTCGGCACTGGTGAGGCCGCACCTGGAATACTGTGTCCAGTTTTGGGCCCCTCAGTACAAGAAAGACATTGAGGTGCTGGAGCGTGTTCAGAGGCGGGCAACGAAGCTGGTGAAGGGTCTGGAGAACAAGTCTTATGAGGAGCGGCTGATGGAACTGGGGTTGTTTAGCCTGGAAAAGAGGAGGCTGAGGGGAGACCTTATCGCTCTCTACAACTACCTGAAAGGAGGTTGTAGTGAGGTGGGTGTTGGTCTCTTCTCCCAAGTAGCTAGCGATAGGATGAGAGGAAATGGGCTTAAGCTGCGCCAGGGGAGGTTTAGACTGGAGATTAGGAAGAATTTCTTTACGGAAAGGGTGGTCAGGCATTGGAACAGGCTGCCCAGAGAGGTGGTGGAGTCACCATCCCTGGAGGCGTTTAAAAAACGGGTAGATGTGGCGCTTCGGGATATGGTTTAGTCTGGTCTACCCTTGATTAGTCTAGAGTGGGCTTGGTAGTGTAGGTTAATGGTTGGACTGGATGATCTTAAAGGTCTTTTCCAACCTAGATGATTCTATGATTCTATGATTCTATGATTCTATGACTGGATGATCTTAAAGGTCTTTTCCAACCTAAACGATTCTATGATTCTATGATTCTATCTACCTCAGCGAGCACCTTGCATGTGCATAGGTGTGAGTAGAAAGTACGTTTGAGGTGTTTACAGTTCGTATTGCCATACCTCTGAGCTTTGTTTTGTTACCTGATGAATTCCTCCTTTGCACATGCGGTTCTCGTAGACTCTGTACTAGTGCTGGTGCTCCAACAGCTTTCCTTTCCAAGACAGGTACGCAGCATGTCCAGCTAAGATCTCCCAGCCAGTAGTGTCATGCACTAATTTTTAACTGTTTTCAGTTTTACTCATTCACTGGGGGGGGCGGCAGTGGGGAGGGCAAGTTTGGTGGCCTACATTAAATAAAAGGAGAGGGAGCTGTAAAAAGCTCCCAGTGTAATGTGAGCCTTACACAAGGAAGAACTATTTATAGAACCCGGCAACATTTGCCTCAAGGAGCTTCAGAGCAGAGAGGGGCAGTGTTACATAAAGCCGGGTGAGAGCACACTTGTGCGCTCACAGCTGCGAAGGTCAAACCCAGGGTTTGTCGTACGGTATGCTTCCACTCTCCCTTGGCCTAAGGGGAGAAGAGACTGATGGGCTCCTTCTGAAGGCCAAGCCCTAGTGGTGAGAAACTGGTTTGTGGAGAACAGTGGGGTGGTTTTCTTTCTTTCTTTCTTCTTTTTTTTTCTTTTCTTTATGGGGCATTTATTTGTGATGCTTTCATTTGCATTAATATTTGAGAAAACATGACTCCGTCTCGATGACTTAATGGTCAAATAAGGCCAAACAAGGTCACAGCAGCAGCTGTGGGGACCTTGAGATTAAGGTTTTATGCTTTACATGTTGATACTGTCATTTAAGCATCTTTTTGGTTATTGCTGCTGCTATTCTGGCTTTTGTTCTCTAGTGGTGACTCTTTTATTCTAAATGATACTGCCATGCCGCTGGCAGTTAGCCAGGTATTGTTCTGGTTTTGGATGCCTTCATCTGCTTAATATTTGTTGGTTATGAGGCTTTATAAAAAGTGATTCTAGAAAGCCTTCAAATCTTTAGCTTGAAAGCATTCTTTAATGGTTTCATAGGCAGAAGAGCCCCTCTTTTGGGAGGCATATACTTGAGGAGATCCTTCATAGCATGTGACATAACCACAGGGTGTTGATACTTCTCTGAAAAGATTGTAGTTGGCTAGGCCGGATTTCCTAACCCATCTGAGGGGGGGAAGCGTGGAATATAGTTTAAACATAACGTAAGGCTTGAGTAAAAGGGTCTGTGTGATGGTGGCGTAGCAGCAGCTTTGGTGTGACTGCCTGGGTCACTGGACGTACAAACCCTGTTAAGAGAGCGAGGCAGTTTTTCCTCCAGGGAAATCTAGGAAAGATGTTTGATTAAAGGGTTCTTAAATGGCTTTAAAACTTTGGATAAGGATATAGTCTAGAGTTGTCCAAGATGCCCATCCCTTTAATTTGCTGTAAAAATAATGGATCTCTTCTAACATGAGAAATGCAGTACTTGTTTCTATGTAAAGTGTTTGAAGGTAAATAAACTGCTTGTCACACTCTGTCATTCATCTATGACACTTTGACTGTTTATGTCCCTCTAAGAGGTTTAACTAAGCAGTCAGCATTCTGCATATTTAAAAGCTAGCTCCTGAGTGGAAAATAAAACCCCATGGTTTATAAGAGGGTATATAATATAGAACAAGATTAAAACAACTCAGTAAATTATTTGGGATCAAATTCAGTCTTTATCTAAAATTTAAATAGTGATTATATATATGCGTGTGTGTGTAGAAGCCAGACTTACTGCAAATGGTTGTTTCTTCATGGTCTGACAAAGTGTGTTTAAATGGATGTAGGCATTTTGACTGACTTTTGAGCCCATCCAGTCAGTGAAGAAATTGTTTTTAAATTTAAAAAAATGCAAACTTCTGTAGATGCAAGATGTGCATTAGTAAAGAAATAAGCAAGCTGAATGCTTGAAGCAAGTCTTATTAAATTGCTTTGGTCAATTCAGTGATTATTTTCTAAAACACTGACTGAAGACTGTATTCTGAATTACCAAGGGTAAGCTGGCATTTTAGTCTGTTTCACAGATTAGACAGACATATAAACTGGCTTTGATTTGCTTCAGTGTCTACATGGGCATTTTGCATCTGAAGAAAGTTTTTTCATGTAAATAAAAAGCTTGGGGGTTCTTTTTTAAAAGAACCTAATAAAATTTCGCAGACTTAGTAAAACAGAGGCATTTAGTGGATTTACAAAGTGATGTACAAAACAGGGAAGAATTTCTGGTGGGACTCTTGCAAGTACATTAAAGGGAGGAATTTGCACAGTCTGAAACCCTCTGAAGTGTTTAACCATCAGTTGGTAGTTAGTAAGTGAGAAATAGTAAATGAGAATACAGGATCAGAGCTCTGTAGCTCCAGGCAGATGTTAAGAGTGGAAAGCTCTCTCAATCCCTTGGTACCCTGAGGTTCTGTCTAAATTAGCAAATACTTTGGTCAGTAGGGATGGATGAGCAGATCAAAGTTGTTGGTACTGAAGCTTCTTAAATCTTCATTACCAATTTGGGTGCGTTACTTTAGATTAGATTTAGCTTGGCACCTTGGCTGAGTGTCCCACTTACCTGTGCAGTTTGAAGCTTTCTGAAGGAGAAGAATGTTACAAGTGGACACCAGATGACCTTGCAGTGATGTAGCCCATGAGGTTATTTGAAGCCTTGCATTCTTGATTGGCAGCAGGTTGCATTTGAAGTGTGTCTTGGAGTGGAGCCTTCAGGTTCTCTTACTCAAAAGGGAATTGATTGTTCACATGCACCAAAAGTTCTGAAAAACCAGCTAGCTCACAGTAAAAGGTTTTGCTTCAAAACTGAGCTACTGCTCTAAACCAAAAAGCATAGTTAGATTAAGTATGAGAGTGTGCATAGCAAAAGGCTGACCTGGAAGAGAGGGCAAGATTTTAGTCAGAAGCACTAGAAAGATATTTTCCCCCTCTTTTAAGGAAATATTTCTTTGAATTCGCAGATCTTTGCAGTGATCAAGCTGCGTTTTTAGACTAAGGAGTAAAAGTATTAGTTGAAGCACAAAATCTGAGCTAGATAGATAACTAAACATTGTTCAAAGCTTGATAGTGACCATAGGGTGCAGCCTGTGGCTCGTGTAGCGCATTATTTGTAGGAGTTCAAACGTTTTGTGACTACAGTAAATTCCTTTTGGTGCAATCCAAGATGGTGATGAGAATAATGTTACAAGGTTACAAATAATGTATTTGTTGGCATTGCTGGGCTCTGGATAGGCACCTGGCTGAATTAGCTCTGTGTCTTCTACTGCTTTTGGGGGAGGAAGAAGGGTTACTTTAACTCTTTAGATTTAGAGTTAAGTTGTGTTTAACCTTTGAATGCAGAAAAACTTTATCTCAAATGGCTGTAAAAGAGCAAGTGATTTATTTTGTTTGCATTTGTATGAAATTTGGATGTGGGAAACTCAACCCCCTCCCCCCAAAATACACTGCAAACAAACAAAGAATTTTTTTTTTTTTTTTTTTTAAATGGCCAGAACCCAGAAGTGGCTGACTGACGTGGAGATTTTTTTTTTCTTTACCTCAAGACCCTCAAATCTTGGCTGTTGTCTGATGTTAATGTGTCTGTTAGCTTTGAACTGCTTTGCCTAGGTACTTACAGCTGGATAACTTTTTTTTTTTTAAAAAGTGGAATGCAGAGCTGGCTAAGCACAACTCAGTTTTTTACTTAGCTTTTGTAATCTGGGCTGCCACAGGTACACTGCAATTGGTACCCAATGTACTTCTTGATCGAGTCTTGGTTACACTGTAGTCATAGTCCAAACTATGGTGTAGATGTACAATTAGGTGACAGTGGTGTTTGATGTATATAGAATTTAAGCTCTTCATACAGTAATCATGCAAACACTCTATTTTAAGCATTTATTGGGTTAGACCAAAATCTGGGTGTTGTACAGCAGAGGTGTGCAGGAGCAAGTCTTTGTGCTTATGTAATTTCTCTTATAAAGTGCAAGATTTGAATGAGTGCCTTTAAGAAATAGCTTACAAATAAGTTTTTTTTCAGAGTAAAATGACCTGGTTAAAAACTTAAGGGATGATAAACTTAAGGGAATTGTGCTTTTTCTGTGAACAGTTTTACACTGAAGAATTAAGTTCAAACATTCCAAATTAAATATTTCTTTAGACCCAGGTCTGTTTATTGGCCCCAAACTGTGATTATACTTAGACTGGTAGAAATGGTGCAATACAGCCACTGAGGCGCAAGCTGAATTATGTCATATTAGGTAGAAGAGTTATTTAAATCCTGTATGCAGGCTGCTGATGACATAGACAGTGGAAAGAATGAAATGCATTGAATTTTCATCAAGAAAAGTCATAATCTGACTTACAAATTGTGTACTTGTTGGGATGTCAGAAGGAGTAAATACAAAGCACTGCAATAACAATTTGTATGTCTTTTGGATGTCAGAAGGAGTAAATATGAAACACTGCAATAACAATTTGTATCATCTTCTCATTATGAATATGCAGGTGAGACTGACTAAAGAATAATATTAATGCTTTGTATTTCATGGGTGTAGTAGCTACAAGATCTGTTTCTCTTTGTAGCTGTTTTGGCATTCTGGTAAATACTGCTCACCTGTAGTTTATTTTTCTTTTCTGCAACAGGAAGATTTAGATGAAAGTTTAAGAGAGAAGTGTGCACCCCTGGATTAAGTGGTAATATTTGCCTTGCAAGAGAGGCCATGCAAACAGGGCCTCTATAGATTTGATAGAGTCTGAACAACATTTTTCCACTGTCTGTATGGAAATTGAGGATATTAAATAAGTCTGAAAGGAAGCAGGCATGCACATCTATGCCTGCTTTCTTCCCTCCACAATACAAGGTTTTAAGACCAAGGCAAATTCTCTTCCTTAATCCAGAACTTGTTTTTCTCACATAGATGTTACAGGAGTTTCTGCAGCAGACCAGGCAGACTGACTTGTGAGGATTTTTTGGGGGGGTGGTTTTTGTTGCTTGCTTGTTTTTTCAAGCTCTATTTAGAGTTTCCATAAGTGCCAACAGTGAAACAGCTTGTGTGAAGGAAGAGCAGGGATGACTTCTTGTTTCTGAATGTGTGCCTCTGCTTGTTCTTAACAGTAACAAGGCAGAAGCTGTTGGAGTGCAGCTTACGGGATGGGGAGAACTGGTTCCATGGTGCCTCAGTGGGGTGAATGTTAAGCAGGGGGAGAGGTGAAACTCATTCAACACAAGCTTCTGACACAACTTGCAACGTTACGTTCTGGCCAAAAGTATTTTTGGTGAGGACTGTGTGGGAGATAAAGTGGTGAATGAGTAAGGTTGATCAGGTATGTCAGATGCTGAATGTCAGTGTGTCCAGAAAAGTTGCAAGATCTCAGATTCCCAAAACTCACTTGGAGACTTTTACACACAAATCACACTTTGGTTATCCGTGTTATTTCATTTGGTAGTGTTGTTATGTTACTGGCTTCCTGTAGTTGCTAAGGCAGGGCACAGGGAGGAGAGGAGGGCAAGAAAAGCTGAAGAGTGCTGTTAATGCTTTCAGTTACTTACTCCCAGACGTGACCTTGTTCATAACAACAGACTTATCTAATGGTTTCCCAAAACAAACGTGATTCACAGATGTGTGGTAGCAAGTAGGACAAAATGGAGCCCTTTTAAATCAGTCAGTCTGTGCATTTCCAGTATATTTTCTTGTTTATAGCTTCAGCTGTTTCTATGTTCAGTGCAGAAGGGAAAACAAACATTTGCATTTTGATTCCAACTTCATTTGAACAACTAATTTCTAATATCAGTAATCTCCCTCTTGTTATTTCTAAAGAGCCACTTGAAAAGGGACTATTTTTAAAAAAATAAGTACAAGTGACCCCATTGTCCTTTTCAATGTGTACTGTGATAGTGCAGGAATAATGGATGCTCTGCAGGGGAACCATAAGATTTTCTGTTAAAGCACTCAAGTGAAACTTTCTCTTCCTGCAACTGCCACAGTAGAGTACCATTTGTATGAGAGTATGGTATTGTAAATTTATCATTTGATTTAATCTGTTCCTGTAGCTATTATGATCACTACAAAACACAGGTTTTGAGCCTCTCAGTGTGAGAACTGTTTCCAGGTTAAGTGATAGCATGCAGAAATACAAATGTATGGAATTGAGGAAAACTTAATGAAACATTGTTTTGTGTAGGATGGTGGGGTTTTTTTCCACAGAGCTAATACTGCCTATCTATTTTCCAGTTGTGGTGTTCTGATTTCAGTGTAAACAAGTCCTTGTTGAGACCCTCTAAGAGGGGGAGAGAATTTTGCCTTGTTGTTCTTGTGCCTGTGGTGAAAGGCAAAATAGTTTGAGAAAAGATGGTGCTTTTAACAGTGTTATAACTTTGTTGCAAGGTTTTTCTGAAGCTTACTCCCAGAAGGTCTAGAATGCATAATCTGTATCTTGACAGTTTAGAGCCAGAGGCTTGAGTCTTGTAATGAGTTTCCAGAAATACTGTTATGCTTTGGTGAAGCGAGAATGTTATTTACTAGAAATGCCAGAAAATAAGATGCCAAAATCCTGTATATAACTGTAACAGCAAACTAAGATTATCTGGACGTGTTCTTAGAGATTAAAGAGAACCTTTTTCATAAGATTCTCCAGAAAACTTTTATTTCTGGTTCTTAGTGAAGTACTGAACATAGCATGTTCTGTTGCTGCATTTGCATATTGAGTTGCATCCACGCCTTCTGCTTGCAGATCAGTGCCTTTGTGTCTTCCTGCTGGCTGTCTTTCTGCTTTTCCCATGTAGTCTGGGTGTTCTTGTGTGGCCTGTTCCTCAGCTGCTGCTTATGCCTTGTAACTACTATGTATATAAAGTCATCTCTTCCTGCCCTGCAAATCCTTTCCCAAGCCTGGTTTTCTGCAATCCCATGATTGTATTTTCCTTTCCTAGCAGTAATGAGCATTTGCATCTTTTCTTGGTTACTGCTGATAACCAAAAACAGTACCATACCACCAATTACTGCAGTGCCTTTAGCCCCATGTCCAAAAGGTTTGGTGAATTTTTTGGATAGGAGGTGCTGCTCTTCATTCCTTCTCTGGCCCATTTAATCTTGCTGGGGGCATTGGTATCTGTCTTTGAGGGATTTTCTTCCCTGTTTGCTGCTCCCCAGTGCTCCAGCCTCAGTAAGTGGACACCCCCTTAACCCAGTGCACCTTGAGCTCTGTTTCCTGTGCACTCTGTAAAGGGAGCGAAGATGCTGGCTGGCAGTCTGGCAGTGAAGGGCCCGGCTGTGCAGGGTGGCCCAGTGGAGAGAATAAGCCTAGCAGCGTTATATGTATGAGCCCCTAATAATTTCTGGTTTGTTTGGCATGAGTCAGTTTCAAATGATGATGTTATTAAAATAGCAGTAAATCAACCAGTGATGTGCAGTCCGCACGGTGTCGCTCAGGCAGCAAGCTGGATTACACAGAGCTTTCCCTTGGCTGACATGATAGAAAGGTGGATGGACTGTGCTTACCCCAAGTTGGCTTAGGCAAAAATCTGGATGTTTAATTAGCCGTTAGTAAATAACACTGTACAAGGAGTAGCACTTTCCTACTTGACATGACTGTGCAACGTGCAAAGACAGGAAGCTGCTCTGTGAAGACTGACTGGTTTTTAGTATTTGCTGAATTTGTCAGGTTAAATGAATGTTTAAGGAAAAGAAAATTACCTATTCTGATTTATGCTGTTTGGTATGGCTTGAATTGAACATTTGTTTCTTTTGTGTTTTGCAGACTTCTTGAAGCCAAATCTAGCAAAGAGAGAGAGTTCTGTTCCTGCCAGCCAGACCCAGTCTCCAGTGCTGGTCCCCCTGATGGCAGTTTGTACAACCCTGTGAAACTTGCCAAGCTGGACGCCACAGCTTTGCACGACTGCACTTTGGCCGCCACTGTGCCTCCTTCGGAGCTGTCGAATCATGCAGTCCTAGCCCGTGACACAGGCATTCACGAAGAGCACTATGTAAGCGAAGCGGTGGAAGATGATGTGCCAGACTGCAGAGAGTACAGAGATGCCTGCACCATTACTGGTAAGCAGTCAAATCTTTTATCTTGGGAAGTATATGGAAATGCATAGTTAAGCTTCTGTTCTTAAGCTGTTGGTGAGATATCTGTCTGGTTCATGGACAATGCTGCTGCTGTTCTGCACATTTTCTCTTGTTTAAGACGTGACTTCACAAGCATCTGGATTTTCAGTGAAAGCACTTTGTAAGGTTTAAGGCTTTTGCAAATAGGCTTGACCAAACTAGGATAGTATACTTACATACTTGGGAAGTTGAACCGTTTGAAGTTCGTTTGAAAAATAAACAACTGAAAGTCAGGAATGAGGGGAAGGAAATACTGCAGCCTAAAATTATGGAATGATTGTCCTAATGTTCAACATAATTTAGATTTTTATGTTGATAGGAGAATTGCTTTGTTGGAGAAGGGGATGGGAGAAACAGTATGTAACATCATGTTTTGACTGTACATTTTTTGCTTTTCAAAACCATTCCATTTTTGTCACATTAGTTCTGGAACTATAAAAGTTAATGTGTAAGGAACAGCTTCTTCTGCATGCTTGTATGAAAGGTTAAATGCCTTTTTATCATAGAGTTCATACAAATAAAGGGAATGTGTGTTTAAGTATGGTATTTTAAATAGAATTAGATTTTTAGTGATGTGGTCTGCTGACCCAATTTTTTTGTGTTTGAATAATCACTGTAACTCAGTTTAGTCATGGATATGGCCATGAAATGACAGGCAGTTTCCATTCCAAATGCATGGTTTGTTGGCTGAGCTGTGAGGCTTCTTTTAGTTTAAAGTGACCTTGTCAGTTCCATGGTCTTTTAGGAATGTTTGAGGAGTCAGCTGAGTTTTTGGGAGGAACAAATGAGAGAGCTGAGAAAAATAGAAATGAGACTGGAGCCCTTCCAATTGACTGCCAGATACCTTTATCCTGAGTTACTTCCAGCCATTTCTAGAATTGTCTGTAGGTCAGAGAATTACTTAACGGTGACCATCAACAGATACTTCTGTCGTACGCCTTCAATTAGCTCAGCCCAACTGCTCTGTAGTTGCTAAGGGTTGATATTCTGAAAAAAGAAAATAGAAAGAAGGGGAGAGATGCTCTGCATGTCCATCCCTATTCCCTTGAGAAGACAAGCAGCAGGATTAAGGCTGAAGTCACTTTCAGTCAGGTAAGCTTCCACATAAAATAAACATTTTGTTAACAGAAACTAACTCCCTGTCCCTCCTCCCTTGTATTCATGGGCTTAGAGCTCATTTATAAATGGGTCACTCTTTTGACTGCCCTCTAGGTATTTGCTTGGCAGGTAGACTAGAAACTCTACGTGTTACATCGGTGCATTCCTGGTAGCATAGCTGTTTTCCAGGCCCCTTGCAAAAGGATCTTTCTTGCAAGTTGTTCTGTTGGCTGTGTCTTCTCACCTTCCCTTCCTCCCCTGATAACAGGAAGACATCAACTTTATGTTTTTCTGTTTCTGACTACAAGCCCAGACAACCAACTTCTTTCCTGAATCAAGATGCCTTCTTGATTATGGTTCCGTGAAATGCAAGACAAACTCTGTCTTTTTTTTAATTTTTAAAAGTAATTTTTGTTAAATGGAGGTCACTGTATGTCTTCCTACCTCACACTCTTTCAAGCCTGGTGTAGTTGCTGAATGTCTGTCTTCTTGCTTAGTTGTCAGCCAAGTATGGTTTACTGATTGATCCTATAATACTTTTTTATGATGAGCTGTTCTGCAGCAGCAAATTTGTACTGCTTGTGACCTGGAGACAACATGGTAAGACGTGCAGTAGAAATACTGGTGGCTTGTTGGTTGGTTGTTTTTTTGGGTTTTTTTCTTTTTTAAATGGATATTTTTGAGTTTCAGCTCTTTGCTGTGCTTTTTAAAGGTGCCAAAGGGCATAGACTGGGAGTTAGGAACTGGTCTCCTACTTCCTCTGTAAATATCTCTGTTTTGTCAGTAGTATGTGCTGGTATGCAGCATATACTCTTGAAATAAGTGGAAAGAGAACTACTTGCAGAGGAATAAGGATTGTCAGAGGCTTTAACATGAAGACTTCATGTAGGTCTGACTGACAGGTTAGTGCTATTTACACTTTTAAACTATTTAGTAGGAAAGAAATTGCTCGTATCAAGTCTGCATATACCATAGTTTTTCTTCTGATGCCAAGCCTTGACGCGTCCTAGAGGAGGCATGTTCAAATTCAGCAATCAGGGTAATCTATTTTCTTTTAGACTAAAGCTAACACCTACAACCTATTGTAAAAGTCATCTGCAAAAATTCTTTCAAATAAGGGCTTGAACACAGTTAAGAATAAACTGGGAAACTGAGTCACAGTGCTGTGTGGTGATGCTTTCTGAAATGTAACCAGCTAACGGTGATGTAATTGGAGTTGACTCTGATACAACTTAAGCCTAACAACACATTGTATGATGTGCACATTTTGCTATTTAACTTTCAAGAAGGCCATTGGTGCTCAAAGAAATTTAAATTCTTGCTGCTTTCTTCCCCCGCCTTTTCTGTTTGCTGGCAGTAGAGAGGCACTTGAGCATTCTCTGCCACGGTCTTTCCTGCTTGAGACCTGAGAGCGGATGGAATGTAGCTGAGGGTGCATTGTGCGTTCTGATTGTGCTAAGCATGTTTTCTGGGATACAGGGATGGCTTAAACACTTCCTGTCCCCAAACCACCCCAGAATTGTGCTTGAACAGATTTCTGTGGGAGTGCAACTGGAGCTGTTTTACGCAACTGATCTGGAGAAAATCCCTCCCCCGCTTTTGTGGCAGAGGGGAGATGAGGGTTACTTTTTAGCTAGGTCACGCCTCTGATCTGTTCTACTGTGTGGCCTAAAAGCAGTTATGTTGGCATAACTGAGGGAACGAGCACTATAGGGGTGGACCTGGGTGACAAAAAACAGCGAGATGAAAAGTTTCCTTAAGCCAGTGTTACATCTGAGTGGGGGACAGCACCCTAAAAGATTTCTTCTTTCCCACTGAATTTGGTAGTAAAGTGATCCAAAAATCATAGTTGCTGTAACTGAAGTGTTACGCCTGTGCAAGTAGATGCTTCTGAATCTCTGCTAATTTGAGCATAAAAGGGGCAAATGAAATAGGATTATTGATCCATTTAAAAAAAAATGTTGTTTGTGAATGTTCTAAGAGTTGTTAACATGTTACTGGTGGAGCACATATTTTCTAAACACTAATAGTATTAAACCTGAAAATGGATTGAGTAGCTGCTGTATTAGGTTGGTGGGTTTTTTTGGTAGTTATTACTTAATTTTTGTTTTTTATTAGCAAGATTTAAGAGAAAATTTCAATGTAGCCTGACTTACAGAGTTTCTACTGCTATTGTTTATGGAGCCCCTACAGGTAAATGGGCAGAAGGAGACTCAAGTCCCGAGGTTGGTGGACAGTGGGGCAGCACTGTATGACATGGAAGTGGCAGGCTGCTACTACACGTGTGAGGCACCTATGGTGTCCCAGTTGTTTTTCCTTTGAACTTTTCTTTTTCTTGTTGCTACCATTCATGAGTGTGTAAAGGTAGGAATACGGATGTAGCACCATCTAGTGTTCCCTTTGCTAGAAAGGGAATCAAAGTGCTTTTAAAGGTGTCTTGTCTCTTTCCTGTAATTGCAGTGCAGACCTGGATACTTCCAGGATACTTCCAGTCAGGTGTTGATGGAAACAGCAACTGGGGTTGGGGGCTTCCTTTTCTGTCTAACACCCACCGTCCCGTTTTTTGTAAAGCAGAAAGGGCTGTAATCTTGACACGATAAAGCAGAGTATCGCCAAGTTGCTCAATAGTCCCAATTTTGTGAATTATAAAAGCCTCTTAGACTGATTGCCTTTTTTCCTTGTCCATCAGCTGCTCTTAGACAAATCCTGTCCTTCTGGAAATGGAGAATGCAGTGGAGATGGAAGTCTGAAATACCACTGGAGTATAGATTTACTCTTGTGACACATGTCTGGCTGCCAGAGTTTTTTTGTGTGTGGCTTTTTTGTTTTGTTTTGGGTATTTTTTTCTTTTGTGCATATGCACAAAATATGCATAAGACAGTATTGTTAGCCATCTTCAGTAAGTTAACTTTCAGTCTGCTTTCTCATGTCTGAAGATTCAGTATTTGCAATGATTTTGGCATGACACACTTTGTAATTCAAGAGCTAACTGCTTAATATGCCATGTAGGTTTCCTTCATCCTTTTCTGAAAAAGGAGAGAATGAACGGACCGTGATTTAAATTGCCTAGATCCTTCATTAGTTTGCATGATTCATTTGTTCATTATACTAATTACTCTTTCTGAATGCATGTAGAAGTGTGTTCTCTGGCTGTCATGTTCTGGGCAATTTCCTGAGGGTTCTTGGGAAATTCTTTGTCATGACAACCTGTTCTGTGTCTTATTTTGTTTGTATTTAACACAAGTTGATTCTATTTATTTATTTATTTAAAGTTACATCACTGGATGGGTCAAACCATGAAACCCCTTTTTCTCTCAGCTGGGAGGTATCTCTGAGAAGAGTTGGTATTGTGTGACCTTGCAAGTAGTGTAACTTCTACATTACTGCACTGACTGCAATGATGGGTAGTTGTAACATCCAGAGAAAGTGACTTTTTCTTGCTCTCAAGCCTCACACAATCTCCTAGCAACAAAGACATTTGGGTGCAGAAAGTTCTCTCTGGATTTTCTTCCTGTCTCTATCCTTATTCAGGCCTTAATTATGTTCTTAGATGAAACAGAGCTTCTGTTCTCTTCCATCAAATGTTACCTCTCTTCATGGCAACGTCAGCCAGTTTTGATGACTGACTGATCCTACAGAAAACCAGCATAACTCTGACCAGTTTTTCTGTAGGCACTTAATTTTAAAGGGCATGCTTAAGGCCTATAGAATTCCATTCCAGTTCCTGCATACCCCACCACCCAAAGGTTCATGTTTTTGTTTGAAAGGCTAAATTTCTGTTCTTTCTGTTCTGAGTCTGACAAAGCATGACTGCCCCAAGATAACTCCTTAAGGATTTTGGTAATAAAGGTTGTTACTAGAATGCTTTACTCTTGTTATGCGGGAGGTGGGAAAATACTGTATCTGTGGCTGTCCTGTTTTCGGTGTGTGAGGTACTGCCAGACCTTGCATGCTTGGTATTCTAAGAGTGTTGAACAGAGTGCTCTGGTTGTGTTTGGTACCTGTTACAGTCTGGGTGGTTGTCCTCTAAGCATTAAATGGTTACAAAAATATTGACAAAATAATAACAAGTTTGAATTGATTCCCTCTATGTGAACCTCTCTAGGTTCTGTTATAGTTGCCTTTCTCTTCTAGTGGTTGTTCCCTACACAGCATAAACTTGCTCTAGCACTTCCTTCCTTTTCAGTTCCTGTTTTGGGGTGGTACTTCCATGTTTTTCATAGTTTTGTGGATATGAGAGAAGAGATGTAAGATTGCTTGGTGGAGCTGGAACTCAAATGAAGAACATAAGGAATGCTCTCCTGGGTCGGATCAGCTGGCTTAGGACTGTGTTTCTTACTCTAGCAACAGCAGAGGCTGGGCATGGAGAGCATGTGCACAGCCACTCTCAGTAGTTTATTCTCAGCATAAGTACCCCCTTCATGCAGAACTGTTGTACTAGGGATATAGAGGGTATGTCCCTGCCGAGTTCTTTTAGTGCCTATTTAGTGTTGGACCCTGTCTGTGACTTTGTCTAAAACCTTTCTGAATCTGCTGATTGTGTTACCATGCAAGTTCATGGTTTTTACTGGGTGTGTGCAGTGGTACTTAAACCAATCTCCCACTGGTTTCTGCCAGTATGTGGTTTTTTTAGTTATGCAGGATTTGATGAATATCAGTTCTTCATTCTCCTTAGGATTTCATTATTTTGAAAAAACTCCATCATTTTCACACCCTGGCTTTCTCCTCTCCTAGCTTTCTTAGTCTCACCTTTTAAAACTTTGAGAACGTGGACTCTTACCTCAGTCCATTTACTTTGCTATTGCTGTCACCAGTCTCATCTTGTAAGTTTGATTCTAATTATGGTCTCTTCTTGCACTTCTTTCCTTTCTATAAGCAGCTATTGCTAAATTCTGAGCACTCTCTCTACAGCATGCCAGAAATGCTAGTCATATTAAGATGAGAAAGCTCCCTCAGCATGGCTGGAACTGTTCTATGAGTCTGGCTTTAGTTCTGTCTAGTATACTCAAACAAAATTATCTTATCCTCTATGCCTGCCACGTCATTGCCACTGAATTTTCTGGCTGGCTTTTGGTGTCTTCTCTGTCAACTTCAATTTTTCCTTCCTGCCACCCCCCCGCTTCCCATCAGTTGTTTTCCAGCTCTTACCCTTTGCCAATAACTTTGTGTTTTTCCTGATTCGTCTCCTGTGACAGGTTGTTATGCTACCTCTTAGTCTGTATCCTAGGCATACCTTTTCTTTCAAGGATTATCTTTTTGTGTTTTGGTGGGTTTTTTTGGTTTCGTGGGGGTTTTTTGTGTTCGTTTGTTTTTCCCCCCAAGCAGAATTCTGCTACTACTACTACGGTCCTTATCCAGCCCTCTTGCTTGCTTATATCATACTAAGAGGAGTATATGGTTTTTAGTGTAAACTGTCAGTTCTAGAGTCACTGTGAAGGCAACTGCAGGAATTACTGAAGTCCAGTGTGACATTTAAAAAATTTTTCTATATTTCCCTTGTTTTGGGAAGCACTTGTCATTCCTAAATGTCTGCTTTATTCAGGGTAGGGAAGAGTGAGAGCAGTAAATATTCATCAGTGTTCTGGGTTTGTTCTTTGGAGAAAGAACTCCTGAAAGCAAGTGCCTGGTGGATTTTTGGGGGGTGTTTTTTTTGTTTTGTGTTTTTTGTTTTCCTGATGCAGTGCACTTGAATAGTACTGGAAGATGAAAAAGCTACCTTTGATTATTGGTGTATTTAAATACGTGAAAATACTTTTATTCCATAATTTACCTCCATGACATGCTGAGTGCAGCTTTACCTTTTTCCCTCAATGTACATGTATGTGTCCATAATGAAACAACAAATTTTCCCTTTAAAGTCAACATCTGTAAAGAGCAAGCTACATAAGAATTAATTCTTATGTTTTGCTTGTGATTCTAAAGCTTCACTGACAGCCATTGTTTAGGGGCTGGCACATTCTGTAGCTGGGCTGAACAACAAGCAAAAGCAGGACAATTGCTTTTCAGGGTTTTCCGTACTCAGTGATCTATCAATGGGTTTTTGAGACATTCTCAGTCTGTCTTGGCAGCTTGGAAGATCCTAATGGTTAATGAATGTGTTTATTCTTACTGCTGCTGAACAGAGCGTTGCCAGCATGCATTTGATACATGAATAGCTTTTGTTCTTGCTCTAAAAGAATAGCTGTGGTGGTGGAGTTTCCTTTTATTTTCTTTTTAATGTAAAAATAAAAGCATAAGTATGGCTGCATTTACCTACAGGGAGAAACATTTCCATACTGAAGCAGAATTCATTTAAATTTATGGCATGATGTACAGTAGGGACCCGATAGTTTAGTGACGTCTCATCACCAAGATCTGTCTCACCTTTTTATACCTAGCAGGAATGTGTGTGTAGGATGAAACCAAAGCAGGGAGACTTTAACCTAATAAACAATTACATTCCTCACATTGGAACTGCAGTTTCCAGTGGTTTTATCTCTGTTAGCTTCGACATTCCCAGCTTTGTCCCAGTCTTTATTTGGTGTGTTTGGCTAAGCCAAGTTTTCTCCCAGTTTACTTCTTCAATATGCTTTCAATTGCCAAATTTAAGTAGAATTTCCTACCAGGGAAGGTAACATGCTGGAAATATTAGTGCTTTACATACCCAAAAGTGCAGATGTAGGCTGAGCCCAGTGACCTATATGGGAAGACAGTTCTATGGCTTGTCCACTCCACAGATAGGCTTGGCCAGTGCTTGGTGTAGCAGAACTGAAAGAACAGCATTTTTTCTTCCACTTCAGCTGGCAGCCTGGTCAATGTAACGATTTTTCCTGCACAACATTATTCTTTTGGATAATACTGAACGGTCTGATCCTTCATACGAATTCTCCTTTGTAGCAAAGGAAGAATTGTGATTATGTTCTGTGCAGCTTCCCCACCCTTGCACAAATCCTTTAAAACTTTTGGGGAGAAGGGACGACTTCTTTTCCAGTGATGAAGCTGGATTTGTTTAGGGGAAGGAGGGTGGGAGAGGGGAAGAAAAGCAAAGTGTTGAAGTCTTTCTCCTTCCTACTCCTATCCTTGCTCTTATAACTGCATGTGTGTATGAATTAAAATACGAAATGGCAGATAACTGAAGTAACACATGGTATTATGTAGAGAAGATGATGAAAATCCCTGTTTGGGTGCTTCATTCTTCTCCATGGGCTGGACTTCTCATCCAGAATGTCTTTTCCATGATTGAGTGTGCCCATGTGGCTACCATAAATACTGCCTGCCTTTCCCATGGTGCCCCACCTACACAAGGTGGGAAGTCCAGTTGAGATCTGTGTGTGCAAGACAGAAAGTGCTGTGGGCAGTACTAAGTTACAGGTCAGCTGAAGCCTTGCTGTCACAGCCCAGAATGGGAATATCCGAGGTTGGCATGGGGTCTTTTATTTTCCCATGGAAGACTGGATTTTGTGCAGTATTTTCCATGTTTAGAGGCAGATGAACCACTGCTTAAATAGGTTTGGTTAAAGGTGTGGCAGGACTTGCAATTCCAAAATCCTGTCATGCCAGTCAAGTTACAGAAGCTGCTGTGGCTGTTTGAGGAGTCTGAGTTTTAAAGGTACAAGACAGCTTGTTGAAGAGGTTTTCTTCCAGCAGTTTGACTTTGCAGCCAGCAATGAGACTTCTGATGTGTAGGATTCTAAGGCCATCTTTCCCTTTGGGCAAGTCAGTGAGTTGGGAGGACAGTGAGTTTTCTTTTTATTAGAAGTAATTTTCTTTGCCCTAGAAGATAATCACATACTTTATATTAGAACATAACATATCGTGTGTGTACAGTCCTGGGTTCAGCAGTAGTATTTGTAAGACTTCTGTATAGTTAGCCACATTCTGGGCATCCTGAACTGAAATTGAATAGGAATGTGTTAAGTTCTGGGGTTTTGCCTATTACAGGTGTATGTGCAGAGTAATTGTTAAATAATGTTCAAGAAATACTTGTAATTCTGGACCCCAGTTAATCCTTAATGCCTGTTTCTGTGTGGGCCTATAGAGCTGAAATAACGGATGACTACAGGCTATGTTTCCCTCTTCAATAGACTAGCTAGCAGCCTAATTGCAGGGTTGAAGCTTCAGATGTACCCTTTTGCTTTTCATTCTTATGTGGATCTGCTCACAATGATAATGACTAGTTCACTCCATTCCATGATTGTCTAAATGGACAGAAAGCATTGGGAAAATGAGGCTATTGGGCTGCTTCAAGCAGCCAGGAAATACCTGCTGGAAAAGCATTTGGAGAAAGACCATCTTTCTTGCTTCCATCCCTGGAATATGATTAGACTTTAGGCTTGTGGTCTGCTGAGAAAGAAGAATCCTAATGTAGTCATGGCCTGTTGGTTGGTTGTTGAGCTAGATAGGTGACTTTTCTTGGAAGGAGTTTCCAGAATTTCCTTGGACCAGTGGAATGGGATGACTTTTCACATTACGGAGTTGCATATTTCTTCACCCTTTTAAAAATGGGAGGAGATACTGAATACACTGAGAATTTTAAACGGGGAACTTCCTACTTAAATAGTAGAAAATGTAATGCTCTCTTGTGTGAAGGTACATGTGCTATAGAATTTGATGTCATTTTATATTCACGGATACAAAATTTGCCAAGTGCTTACTGATCCTTGGCTTCTGAGAAAGGATGTAGACTTCCAGTTTGTGTTCTTTATGTGTATATGCATCACATGAAGCAGAAAACAGCAGTCGAGATTCACTAGTGTTTAGCTAGCATGAGATAGCCTCAAGTTGATGAACTTTAATTTCTTGCATTACATGTGGCTGGACTTTAGCCTCCATGCAGTAGCCCCGTTCTGCAGAGAATCTTCCTTTTACTTAACTAGTAGGGAGCCAGCACTGGAACGCACTCTTTTCAGGTATTGTGTGCTTTTTAAAAAAAATAATTTGCTGTTTATTGACCAGCCATTTTCAAAGAGGTTTTAAGTTTCTATTTTAAATTTTAGTGAGCTAGGTATCAAGGGGAAGTGTTGGGGGGGGGGGGGGGGGGGGTAACAGGACAGTACTGAAAACCAGGGAGAGGAATAGATGGCTCCATATTAGACTGAAGAAGTCTTCCTGCTTTCTCCAGAGAGTTTCCTTGTTTCTCTCATCTTATTTTTCTTCCTGTCCTTTTATCTACTTCCTGTTCCCCAACTGCCTCAAAAGGTTGTGACAAGTTGCAAAGTTTTAAATCTGTTGTGGGAAATGAAAGAATTTTCCTGTAAGTGACTATGGAGGCCTTTTCTTCCTTGTTTAGCCTTTTCCTTTTTTGGCTTTTAAAATTTTTTTTAAGATGGAGAGGGTATTTAGACTGCCTCTTTCTGGCTGTAGGCTGAGTACCAGCTTCTGGGTGGCGATGCAGTGGAGTCCCCTGGAATATGTTTAGGGTGGGTGGGTGGTACAACCTGATGACCAAAGCTTGTGTTTTGAAAGTTGCCAAGCAGCCCAGCATTTCCCCAAGGTCACACCTAGAGTGTAGTTTTTCTGCTGGACACACTGCTTCTGTGCAGCAATTGTTTCCATTTTCTCAGAGGAGGCACTTCAGGGTAGCGCAGCTGCTTTGAGCTGTTTGCAAGGTGTTGGCCTCCATCAGGACCACAACTCTGGAGTATGGTGCTCTGGGAATGATACAGTCTCTGGGTAGTTTTCTTCTAGTCTTCCTTGTCTTGACTTGTGTGTTCTGGCCTGTCCTTTCTTGAGCACAACCCTGACCCTAGCATGGTTCGTGGCAGGGCTGGGTTTATGAGAAATTGGTTTGCTCCACTTACAGCAATGGGCTGTAAATGAGAAACTGGCTGACAAAATGTAATTTGTGGTTTAGGGGTTCGGGTACTACGGCACTTCTTAACACCAGGTGGCAGTATCTACTGCCAGCAGGCTCTATAGAGACCTGGAAGTCCTTTTAACCTTGAAAGGGGAGCCTCTGCTTGAAAACAAACCAATAAAACCATAAAGATTGAGGATGGTTTGGACTAGAATTCAGACAGACTAAAACTAAATATTTTATGTTCCATGCAATGACTGTACTGATAAGCTGTGTTGTATTGCGTTTCTAAAAGCTCCTGCAGATACCAGGCTTTGTTGTAGAGGTTTTTTTTCCTCTGTGATTGTGTTTTGTGTATGTTTTGGGGGTTGGTGTTCTTTCTCTTTGTTTTAGGTTCTTTACTCTGAATTTATCACTACTTCTTATGTGAAGTTGATGCTAAAACTGAATAGGTGCTCGTTGTTTATCAGTCAAGCTAGGTTTCATTTCTACTGTAAGATATGACTATTCAGTCATAGCTGTAAACAGGTAAAACCCAGAAGTGTGGTAGGGAACCGAGTTTGACTGGTGAACTGCTTTGGGTGACCATGTTGTTTGGAATGAGATCTGCAAACCTGTCTACGTGTGGTTCATGTGGAACTTGGCTTGAGTTGAAGTTAGTTCAACTGAGGTTGAATTGTTTGATCATGAGGTGCTGGCATAGTTCCTCCATCCAAATAACACTGACAGCGAAATATATGTTCAATACTGTATGGGAAGTGACCTAATGTATTGCATTGCTGCGTGAGTGCAGGATGAAAATGTCAGTGGGTGACAGCACCCTGCACAATGCCTTATGATCTGTGTGATGTGTGCACAGAGGGGGAATGGCAGTCCTTGAGGTGCTGTGCCATTTCAGTACAGTCAGCTCCCGTTGTTTTAGACCTCTTACTCCCATTTTCTTTTTGATCAACTCCCTGCTCACTTGTCAGCAGAGGAGGGTTGTAAGTGTACATCCCAAAATAACCAAGTATACTCTTACCCTCTCTTGGTTGCCCTAAAAATTATGCCTCTTTCTTCCCCAGATAATTAAAAAAAACCCCAACCCAGCCTCAGTTCAATCTCCACAAAGAAAAGTTAACTACTGTGCTTTTTTAATGGATAGAGGTGTTGGCTAGAAGAGAGGGAACAGGTGAAGTAGATGAAATTGTGAAAGGTATCCAGATCAGCAAGTCTAATAAAAATTCCTCATAAACAAGCTGAAACAACCTGTGAACCTTTAGTGGCTGTCTTAAGTTGGGAGAGAGGTGGTGGAGGAGTTTAAGATGCTCAGAGAAGGGGAAATATGCCAGTCAGTCACATGCCGATGTATGAAAAGATGTGGTACAAGCTAATAAGTAATCCATTAATAATAACCCAAGAGAGAGTGAAGTAGGAAGAAAAAATGCAGAAAAGAGCTCAATGGGAGCGTTCTGCCCAGTTTTGCATCCTGTTTATTGAAAGAGTGGGTTAGAAATTGAAGCCACAAGATCGTCAGAGGAAAAAACAAGTCTCTGAAAGAACTTGGTTTAATCTCATTTAGAAAACATACAGAGAAATAATGTCAAAAACTCCTGTAAAGCAGACTGAGGGACTTCTTTATCTTCTGAGGAATAGGGCATGGAGGATTATATTTTGCATCAAAAAGAGGTGAGGGTGTTTGTACACATGCCACATTTAAGCTATGAAGACAGCAAAGCACTGGAATGCATAACTTGCAAAAATAATATGGAAAAGAATTAACAAATTTTCTTTGTTTATATATAATTATTTCTACAAAGTGCTGAAAGTTGCAGACTTCTACAGTGTACAAGAACCTTAGAAAAACTTTATTCTTAACTCTTTTCTTTCAAAAGCAGAACCTGGAATGACCCACACTTTAGTAAGAATCATGAGTTCATAATTCATTTAGCTGTTTAAGTTTTTGTAATTTGCTTGTAGAAGTTTCTGTTTCCAAGGATGTCCAGAAAACTGCAAGTTTAAAATTGCTTAGACTACAAAACCCAAAATCTGTAACAGAGCAACTTATGAGGATGTAGTTCAACTGTATTTTGTTGTATCATTTTTATTAATGATCAATTAATTGTCTTAGGCTTATGGTGTTATATTTAACTCAGTAAAATGAAGGTACCATTTAGGACAAGAGGAGGTGCAACAGTTTTATGCCTGCTGGGCTTCAGTTAACTTAATCATAAGACATAAATGATGTCTTGGCTGTTCTGAGTAGAGAACTTATTTAACTTGGTTATCTTTGCAGTTTAATCAGAAATACTGATACATAACATCTGGAAGCACAATTGGGGTCTTCTATAAAATGTAACTGGTGTTTCAGGATGGGGGATGGCGTTAGTCTGTACCTTCTCATAACAAGTGCCTGCACTCAGAAAAGGGAGGGGAGGAAAAGTGAAGGGGAAGACTGCGTAATTACAGCACTGAGAGTATTGCTGTGATTTAAATGGTGAACCAATGTTTAGTCATACACAAGTGTAATTACGGTGTCCTGTTTTCCTAAATAGGCAATTACATCAGAGCCTGCCTCTATTTCCTGCTGGTATACAGATTTTTAAATTGCAATAGAAGTCAATGACAATAGCATCATAATAAGTTGCTTTTCCAGTTACTCATTAATATCTTTTCCAGTTGTTAGGCCTTTTGAATTGCTCAGAAACAGTCAAGATTTGTTACATGATAGAGTAGAAAAATTGTCTTGGTTGACTTGTATTCCACTATAATTCTTTCTTATTTACTGTCTGTCCTTCACGTTCTGGTGGATTTCTTTTCCACAATAAAACTGTATGGGTTTCTTCTGTGTATGTTCATGTGTGGGGTTTTGTTGTTTGTTTTTTTTTGGGAGGGGGGGGTGTCCTCCTAAATGTTATTGGTAACTTCTTTTGTATTCCATTTTCTGCTCCATTTTTATGACACAGAAAACCATTTTACTTCTCTGCACAAAATTATTTGCCTGAAACTTTTTATCTATAAAGTCAGTCCATTTCTTTTGAAATACTAATTAAAAACAGAAAGACACTAAAGGTTTGAATTTTTCAAACATTTTTATTTCCTTATTCCCAAGAAGACCACCTCAGTCAGGCTGTGTAGGCTCTTACATTCTTCACAAGAGGCGAACTAACATTTCAGCCAAAAAAAAAAAAAACCCAACAAAAAGCTAAACCCCAACAAAAAGCCAAACCCCATATTCTTGAACAGTGAGAGCAATTAGTTAATCCAAAGATACATATCTATATCTACATATCTATATATATGTAGATACATATATATATGAAAAAATCTTTATGTGTATGCATGTACACACACATCTTTGAATGTTTAGTCAGCATCAGCAGGTAGTTTTGAGAAGATCAGCTGGCTTTTCTGAACTCAGATGGTTGCAGGCACTAAGATGGATGTTGTCAGCAATTAAAAAGGTAGCCAGGGAAAAAGAAAGGTTTGAAGTTACAGGTTAGCTCTCAGCTTTGGAAACATGGGAAATGGGTCTTGTTTCTCTGTGTAAGTTAGTAGTCCTCCAAAAGGGCTGCAAGGACCTGTTAAAATGATGTGTGCAGGCTGACTCTCGCATTGCACGGAACTCCATAAAAATAGCATTGCTGCACATGTGAGTACCTAATCCTAGTAACTTTTGCACATCCACTTCTGCAGTGAGGTTTGGAGAACACTTATGTATGTATAACAGTTAGCAGAACAGCCCGAACAGCAGCAGAGGAGAATACCTCCTGATAGGTAATAGCAGACTCTGAACCGTAAGGTATACTGCAACTTTCCCAAGTGGATTTTATTTTTACTCAAGAGGATCTAGGATATAGGCAGGAGATTAACAGTATGAGTTCATCTTTGTATCCTCTGCCCTGTTGTCTGATAGAATAGTAATGTTCTTGCCATCCTTAGTGCTTGGGATTATGCTAATGACAATGCAATTTCTGGATTAGAAAGATTAAAAAAGAGGTAACTGATGGTCTGTAGAAAAGTATGTGTTACTTCCCTATTCCCCCTTCCCTTCCTGAGGGATAGGCAGGGAAGGAGAGGTGGTGGGGTGGCTCTGTATGTTAGGGAGTGTTTTGACTGTATAGAGCTCGACACTGGTGATGATAACGTCGAGTGCTTATGGGTAAGGATGAGGGGGAAGGCCAACAAGGCGGATGTCGTGTTGGGAGTCTGCTATAGACCACCCAACCAGGATGTAGGGGTAGGTAGGGGTAGATGAAGCATTCTACAAGCGGCTGGCAGAAGTCTCGCAATCACTAGCCCTTGTTCTTGTGGGGGACTTCAACTTGCCGGACATCTGCTGGAAACAAAACACAGCAGAAAGGCAACAGTCTCAGAAGTTCCTAGAGTGTGTGGAGGATAACTTCCTGACACAGCTGGTAAGTGAGCCTACCAGGGCAGGTGCCCCACTTGACCTGCTCTTTACTAACAGAGAAGGGCTTGTGGGAGATGTCGTGGTCAGAGGCCATCTTGGGCTTAGCGACCACGATATGATAGAGTTCTCGATTCTTGGCGATGTAAAGAGGAGGGGCAGCAAAACTGTTACCATCGACTTCCGGAGGGCAGACTTTGGCCTGTTCAGGACACGGGTTGGGAAAGTCCCTTGGGAGGCAGTCCTGAAAGGCAAAGGGGTCCAGGAAGGCTGGGCCTCCTTCAAGAAGGAAGTCTTAAGGGCGCAGGAGAGGGCTGTCCCAGTGTGCCATAAGACCAACCGGCGGGGAAGACGACTGGCCTGGCTGTACAGGGAGCTTTTGCTCCGACTCAGGGGGAAAAAAGGAGAGTCTACTGCCATTAGAAGAAGGGGCGGGCAACTCAGGAAGAGTACAGGGATCTTGTTAGGTCATGCAGGGAGGAAATTAGAAAAGCAAAAGCCCAGCTAGAACTCAATCTGGCCACTATTGTAAAAGATAATAAAAAGTGTTTTTATAAGTACATCAACAATAAAAGGAGAGCCAAGGAGAATCTCCATCCTTTGCTGGATGTGGGGGGGAACATTGTCACCGAGGACAAGGAAAAGGCTGAGGTACTTAACACCTTCTTTGCCTCTGTCTTTAATAGCCAGACCAGTCATCCCCAGGGTACTCAGCACCCTGAGCTAGAAGACAGGGACGGGGACCAGAATGGAGCCCTCATAGTCCAGGAGGAAGCAGTTAACGACCTGCTACGCCACCTGGATGCTCACAAGTCTATGGGGCCAGATGGGATCCACCCGAGAGTATTGAGGGAGCTGGCAGAGGAGCTCGCCAAGCCACTCTCCATCATCTATCAGCAGTCCTGGTTAACAGGGGAGGTCCCTGATGACTGGAGGCTTGCCAATGTGATGCCCATCTACAAGAAGGGCCGGAAGGAGGACCCAGGGAACTACAGGCCTGTCAGCCTGACCTCAGTGCCGGGAAAGATTATGGAGAGGTTCATATTGAGTGAACTCAACAGGCAAGTGCAGATCAACCGGGGGATCAGGCCCAGCCAGCATGGATTCATGAAAGGCAGGTCCTGCTTGACCAACCTGATCTCCTTCTATGACCTGGTGACCCGCCTGGTGGATGAAGGAAAGGCTGTGGACGTCATCTACCTGGACTTTAGCAAAGCCTTTGACACAGTCTCCCATAGGATTTTTCTTGGGAAGCTGGCAGCTAATGGCTTGGATGGGCGTACTCTTTGCTGGGTAAAAAACTGGTTGGGTGGCCGAGCCCAGAGAGTTGTGGTGAATGGAATTAAGTCCAGTTGGCGGCCGGTCACAAGCGGTGTTCCCCAGGGCTCCGTTTTGGGGCCAGTCTTGTTTAACATCTTTATCAACGATCTGGATTGAGGGGGTTGAGTGCACTGTGGAGTGAGTCTTAGCAACAGTTGCAAGAGTTATGGCACTGGTTAAAGATGGAGCTGCATTGCACAGCATGTGAGTGGCCTCCCTTAGCACTTGCTTTTCCAAAACTGGTTTAGTTAGCTCTTTCTTATTTTGTGGGGGTGGGGAGGCTGTGGTGTTCTCTTCTTTTTGTCCTGGCACAAAAACGGGAATGCAGATTGATGCACTAAGATTTGCAGAAAACGTGCCAGGGGTTGCTCTGTTTCTTAATAATTATTTAGCAAGACATTGTAGTTAATTTTGTATGGTAATTAAAATGTATATGTTTAAAATGAGCATGCCTGTTTTGGTTATTCACACACATGCAAAATTCTTCATTATAGAATAATACAGGTTGGGAAGTACCTCTGAAGGTATCTGTTCTGACTCCTACTCAAAGCATGTCTTTTAAAGTGAGTACTCATGGCCTTGTTTAGTCGAGTTGTCAATGTTTCCAAAGATGGGAGATTTCCCAGCCCCTCCACACCCCTGTTCCCATGTTTGACCATTCTTATGGTGAAAAAGTTTTTATGTTGAATTGGAATTTTCTGTGTTAAAACTTCTCAGCTCTCTCTTGTCCTAAATTTAAATCTCAAATTTTAATTGCAACATTTTTGCAGTTGTTGATGGCTGTTGGTATCCATTTTTAAAACTGTGTGCAAACTTGATGTATTTGTGAACATGAGGAACTGATATCGCAGAATGCAGGTCGAGATACTGTCAAAAGGTTCCCTAAAAGTTCTTGCAGCCAACTTTACCAGTGCATCTTAAGTGTGAACTGTGACACTGCTATTGCAATCCTGGATTTCTTTTTCTCGAGAAAAATCTGCCAGCAGCAAAGGCAAAAAATATAGCAGTACTGAACTGTGGTCAATGAACAAGTTAAGGAGATATGTAAAGGTTGCAAGCTAAAAAATAGTCTGTCAAGTAGAACATCAAAAACGTAAATTCCATAGAACATCAAAAATGTAAATTCCTGTATCTTCTAAACTGATTAGTATCTAGCTGTTTTCTACATGCAGAAAAATCTTGCTGATGCCAAAACAAACTGACATCTTTGCTAGCTTGTATGTATAGTACTCAATTTAAAGTAACTAACAGAGATTGTCCTCTTTCTCTTAACAGATGTGTGCAACAGTACCAACCTTCCTGAAGTTGAAATCATCAGTCTACTGGAAGAGCAGCTGCCTCATTATAAGCTGAGAGCAGATACAATCTATGGTTATGACCACGACGACTGGCTTCATACACCTCTCATTTCCCCTGATGTGAATATTGACTTAACAACTGAGCAAATAGAAGAGACCTTGAAATACTTCCGTAAGTCAAAAATTCGGAAATTTTACTGAGGAACAAATAAAATAGTGCTATTTTTGTTGCCTTCTCTGAAATATCTGTGCAATTCTGTGACAACTGTGGAAAACAAGAGAACTCTTTGTGACTTATTGCTCTGGTCTTCAAGTTTGTGGTAGATAGAAAACAAAGGAAACATTTAATCAAAACCAGCAGTTGCATTTGTAATTGGTGCATGCACCTGTCCACATTATCAAATATTGGTGAAACTGAAATACTTTTTGCTTGTGATCTATCTGGCAAGAGACTGAAATTTCTGTACATATACAATATAGAAAGCTTAGACCTGTTTCAATATTTGCTTTTTTTTTTTTTTTTGAACATGTTCTCTGACAACATTGCACTGTTGTCTGTTGGCACTGTGTGCCAGCATCACAACATGACATCAAATCATTTTTCTGCAGCTTATGCTTCTAGGAAAGCCTTGTGAAAAGCTAAACTCTGAGCATTTGGTTGAGATGGTTCGTCCCTTCATTCTTTCTTTTGATCATATTCATACTGCTAGACAAAAAGGTACCTTCTGTGCCTGGAGGGAAAGCATGCAGTGATATGACCTTCTTGGTTTTTCATTCTTTTGTTTGAGCCTGTAGATGTTTTTATCATGGTGAATGGATTCATGTCTCTCTGGGTTCTTCCACTGTGGGTATTGACTTAGCTGTGCAAGTACAGAAGACTTCTGTGATTCATCCTCTAGTTACTGATTTATTGAGTAATGTATGATCAAATGATTCTTCCTTTTTTTTTTTCCCCTCCATGGTTGCACATGAAGGTGCAATTTTGTTGCACTTCTGTATGTGTTGCACCTTAAAATAGTCTGCAGAGTATCAATCCAATAGGTTATATGCTAAAGCTATAGTAGTTAGGTTTACACAGTAGTGGATTTACATAGATTATAGTAGTAGATAGATTTAGGTGGACTTACTTGAGGTACTGTGGAACTCAGAAGGGTTGAGTTACAGGGCTCAACACAAACCTTTGCAAAGGTGGTGAAACAGTGGAACGGGTTTCCTGGAGAGGTAGTGGAGGCCCCATCTCTAGAAACATTCAAGGTCAGGTTGGACGGGGCTCTGAGCAACCTGATCTAGTTAAAGCTGTCCCTGCTCACTGCAGGGGGCTGGGGCAAGATGACCTCTAAAGATCCCTTCCAACCCAAAGCATTCTGTGATTCTATGGCTTCATTCCATTTTGAAGCACTTGGAGAATTCACTTTGTAAGGAGCAAGGTTGGTAAAGAAAAGCATTGAGAATGTGAAGAACTAAGTTTCTGACTGTAATGCTTCAACAGAAGGCATTAAGTATTTTAGTAGATAGCTTACATATACTCTCCACCTCCCCCCAGTCAGACAAAGACAGTGGGAAGGGCAAGAGGTGAGCTGAAGCTGATCTATGGAATCAGTTGTACTACAACTCCTTGTTTTGTATCAGTCCGCTAGTGTTGTTATAATGATGGCAGAAGTTGGCTTAAAGAAATGTTTTGAAGTGTCAGGTTTCCAAAGTCTTTTGTAACCAGATTAGTCATGTCTCACAAATAAGATTGTCTATGTGGGTGGACTGTTGCAATAACCATGGGAAGATGTTTTGCTAGTGGGGCAAGGAAGGGGAAAATCCATGTGGAAGTATCCTAACTCTCCCAACTGAGATGCTGGTGGGGCATGTCAGTTACAATGGTGTATGACTGTTGGGGATGGATACAAAATGAAGCTACATACAACAGAGGAATCGGGTAGCAGTAGCTGCCTGTAACTGCGAGTACTTAAATAATTTTATCCAGCTTTCAGCTTACAAGCATAATGACTGCAACTTTACTATGTTGCTGTGATTGAAGATTTCATCCAATTGACTGGCTTGAATGAAAAAAATGTATAAGTGTAATTCCTGCCACAACGGGTTTTCTGCTTTCATTGGGAAATAACTGCTTAAAGAAGAGGAACTGAGCAAGGACATGAAGAAAAGTTTATTCCTTGCTGCTTATATATAGAGTCTTGTGTGTAGTTAGTAGTTTCAGAAGTTTAAGCAAATTTGGATTGAACCTTAGACTGATTCCCTGGAAACTGAGATTTCTGACTTTACCCTTGTTCAGTTATCGTGAACAAGTCATATAACTCATCTGTGCGTGAGAGTGCAAGATCATAAAACTTTGGCAAGTTTGGAAATGATGGCATTGATTGTAAACATTGGTTTATAGAAAAATTAACTATTAAAAATATTACTTTAACTAAGTTGGCAGAGAAGTCCCATGAATTGTACCATTATCACTTTGTAGAGTGTTTTCCAGGGTGTGGGTGCTTGCACAATGATTTCTTTTCAGTGCTGCAATTAAGGCACTCCTTATGTACCTGTTCAGTTTGTTTTAAAAACCTTGACTAGGGAGTGAGCAAACACTGTAACTTGTCTATTGGAAAGTTTTAGTATAATCTTACAAATTTCCACTATTTTCAAAGCAGTATCCTTGTGGTTTAAGAATGCTATGGATGTAGTTAAATTAATAAATAATAAAAATGAAATTTCATAATCTGTCAAAGTTTTTCATAACTGAAGGAAGAATTTATCAATTTTGCTGCAACAGAAAAGGATTCACTGCAAAATAAATACTTTTATCAGAATTAAAGTGCACTACACATACAGATTGTTGCTTTATCTTCTTCAAGCTTCTTAGAGACACATAAAGATAATTGAAATTAATATTAAAACTTGAGCTAGTGCAGAATATTTTTAAGTGTGAAATTAAGACTTTTGCCTTTTTACAATGAGGGTGGTGAAGCACTGGAACAGGTTGCCCACAGAGGTAGTGGAATGTTTCCCTAGAATTCAAGGTCAGGTTGGATGGGGCTCTGAGCAACCTGATCTAGTTAAAGCTGTCCCTGCTCATTGCAGGGGAGTTGGGATAGATGACCTCTAAAGGTCCCTTCCAACCCAAAGCATTCCATGATTCTATGGTTCCTGGTGTGTTGTAGTGTCAATCAGCTTCAAAACCAGGGTGTAACAGGGAGGAAGGGGTATCTTGTGGCTTTATTCAGGAAATATTCACAGGCTGAGAAATACTGGACAACAAGGGGGATGTTTGTGCATGTTTTAATACATGTAAATATTGTGCATTATTAATATATGTAAATAAGTCTTTTCTAAGGCTTCCTGTTGTTTAGGGACAGAGCTTATCAGGAAAAGCAACATTTTATAACCTCGCAGTTAAAGTGTAACTACTTAGGTTGGAAATAGTCTGAATGGTAACACAATAGTGACAGTCTTGAACAGTACTCATTGTTTTAATGATGTTGAGGTACCTGCTGTGAACAACTGGAATTAGGGAAGGGGAACACGTCTGGTTTTCCACTGGTTATAATCGCATTCCCACCCCCCCCATCCAAGGACAGTGGAGGTTGATTTTGGGGGGTGGTAATTGAGAGGAGCTTTTTTCCTTCCTTCTGCTGTACGTTTTGAACACATTTGTGGCCAGTTATCATACTCAATGACTCTGTAATCTCTGTCTTGATTGTGATCTATATCTCCAGCTCTGTCCTGACTCATTTTGTAAGTTTTGAACAAGATAGATGTCTTAGCCCTTGAACCTCAGTACTGGATTACTTAAAAACATTTTGAGGCCCACAGTAGTAGGAAAGTGGGGTGCTCAAAAAAAAAAAAAAAAAAACCCAAACCCAAGTGTGTGTATATATGCATATATAATAAATACATATAGTATATGTGTATCAATGTGCAGTTGGATTTGGTAGTTATCCTTTTGAAAGAACTTTAAAATATAGTGACCAAATTTCAAATCTCTACTCAAAATGAAAATAATTCCTCAAATGCATTTTTGGTTAAGTCTTGTAAAGTGCCCTGAAATTGATTAAAAAATGTGGCTATCTTAAGCCTAGTAGTAAACTGATTCTGAAAATAAATGCCTTTTAAACTGTACTATTGTCTTCATTTGTTCCCTCCTTAGAATGGCAACACAAGAGGGAGAAAGCTTGTTTGTCAAAAAGGTTATGTAAAAAGCTCTAATTGATTTGCAAGCCCAAACCAAAATTTTAAGCTGCACTCGGAAAACAGTGCTCTAATTCTCTGTGGACTATCTCTCTCTGAGAACTGTACTTCCAAAGAATTTATTTGCTGTTTAAAATGTCATATATATAAGAATTATAGTACATTTTTTGTGTATTAGGCACATGCACTTACATGTTCACATATACCAGTTGTGCATTTTATAATTCATTCTCATTATCCATCTAGTATTCTCCTTTTCTATAAAATAGGCTTCCTAATATGAAACTGTGATACTGCATACCTATCTGTCTGTGATTTTTAGTTTCTGAATAATACAATTACATTTAGTAAGAGAGGCTCTGTGGTTGTTTGGATAGATTCAGGTGTCTCCAAAGACCATTACCTGTGAAAGAACCTAAATCACTTGTAGTGACAGTATTCTCTAGTTTGAGTTCATCTGTGTTTACGTTTGATCCCAGGAGAGAATCCATGAGAAATACTACTTCCAGGAGTGATTCAGCATATAAGGTAACTGGCAGCTGCATTGCTGTCCTTTAAAGTAGAAGCACTGAAACGGTAGAGTTTTCTGAAGAGCTGATGAGTGTTCGGAATGGTGTATTATTAAGCTTTTAAAGTATACAGATGCATCCATGACCCGCCTGGTGGATGAAGGAAAGTCTGTGGATGTCATCTACCTGGACCTCAGTAAAGCCTTTGATAACGTCTTCCACAGCATTCTCCTGGAGAAACTGGCTACTCGTGACTTGGATGGGCATACTCTTCACTGGGTAAAAAACTGTCTGGGTGGCCGAGCCCAGAGAGTTGTGGTAAATGGAGTTAAGTCCAGTTGGCGACCAGTCACGAGCGGTGTTCCCCAGGGCTCAGTTTTGGGGCCAGTCTTGTTTAACATCTTTATCAACAATCTGGATGAGGGGATTGAGTGCACCCTCAGTAAGTTTGCAGATGACACCAAACTGGGCGGGAGTGTCGATCTGCTGGAGGGTAGGATGGCCCTGCAGAGGGACCTGGACAGACTGGACTGATGGGCCAAGGCCAACTGTATGAGGTTCAACAAGGCCAAGTGCCGGGTCCTGCACTTTGGTCACAACCACCCCATGCCATGCTACAGGCTTGGGGAAGAGTGGCTGGAAAGCTGCCCGGCAGAAAAGTACCTGGGGGCTGTTGGTTGACAGCCAGCTGAACATAAGCCAGCAGCGTGCCCAGGTGGCCAAGAAGGCCAACAGCATCCTGGCTTGTATGAGGAATAGTGTGGCCAGCAGGAGCAGGGAGGTGATTGTGCCCCTGTGCTTGGCACTGGTGAGGCCACATCTGGAAACTGTGTCCAGTTTTGGGCCCCTCAATACAAGAAAGACATTGAGGTGCTGGAGCATGTTCAGAGAAGTGCAACGAAGCTGGTGAAGGGTCTGGAGCACAGGTCTTATGAGGAGCAGCTGAGGGACATGGGGTTGTTTAGTCTGGAGAAGAGGAGGCTGAGGGGAGACCTTATCACTCTCTACAGGAACCTGAAAGGAGGTTGTAGTGAGGTGGGTGTTGGTGTCTTCTCCCAAGTAGTTAGCAATAGGATGAGAGGAAATGGGCTCAAGCTGCGCCAGGGGAGGTTTAGGTTGGATCTTAGGAAAAATTTCTTTACGGAAAGGGTAGTCAAGCATTGGAACAGGCTGCCCAGAGAGGTGGTGCAGTCACCATCCCTGGAAGTGTTCAAAAAACCAGACAGATGTGGCACTTTGGGACATGGTTTAGTGGGCATGGTGGTGTTGGGTTGATGGTTGGGCTGATGATCCTAGAGATCCTTTCCAACCTTAATGACTCCTAGTTTTTACTTTCATTAAAGAATAATCCAGCCACCAAGCCAGGAAACACGAAATTGCTACTCTACCCTTGATTGGTTTAGTGGTGGACTTGGCAATTAATGTTAGGTTAATGGTTGGACTGGATGATCTTAAAGGTCTTTTCCAACCTAAATGATTCTATGATTCTATAATTTTCATTCAGTTAAAAAGTAGATTACTAGCTATTAATGCTCACACATGCTTGTTTTACTGTGACTGAACAGGTATGGTTTCAGGGGGTAGAGAGGGCTGTGTTTCCTTTTTACCATAGGAAGTGTGTCACAAGGGAACACTTGAATTTAGGAAAATAGTCAATCGATTATTTTTGGGTGAAAAGAGAAATTATCTTCTCTGGATTGCAAAATTACAAGAGTGTAAATGCTTTTAATAGGGCCACTGTCTTAATGGGCATCTCCAGTTTGGTTCCTGGTTTTTTGTTGATTCCTTTTTTAGGTCTCCTTGGGTTTGTACATCCATCTTTAGTAGAGCATAATGACTTATTAGACCCTACTCTAAAGGATGCGTGGAGTACAACTGTTCTCAAAAGTAACTTGATATTCACAAAATGCCATCTGTTCTTGTATTCTATTATTTCTCCTTAAAATATGAAAACAAGCATTGAACGTGTACTAGAAGTTAAGCACAAGTGTGGATGGAGGAAGAGAGCACTTCAATACAAAGACAGAGTAGGGAAGGTGTGGTCTGGGAAGGTTTGCAGTAAAATGAAGTATCTTCTGCAGCTTGGTTATAATGAGAAACTGTAAATTAAACTAGTTTGATTACTGAGTTCCAGACTAGCAAGACTTGCCATATAAAAGTTTATACAGGGCAAGTATTTATGCTACACTTGTTTCTTGGATGTCCAAGTGCTGTATGTCAGTGACGTGCACTTTAATACTGACTCTTTTCTGGTTCTCCAGTCTACTGAACTTGTTCTACTTAATCTTCTAACTGCGTGTAGTGGTTACAACTGAGTCAAGATGTTACCTATTAAAATCAAAAAGCAATGAGATTTTTGAGGGGTGTGGATGTGTGGGTATGTATGGTGATTTTAGTATTTACCGAAAACCTAGGTTCTCTGTTGAGCACACCTCTCTTCTCTGTCAGTAAAGCAAACTTACAAACTAGTTTTTCTTAGTATTCAGATGTTATGTTTTTGCTTGCTAGTTCTTGTAGGCTTATATAAATGTTATGTAAGTTGTAATACAAGATAAATCAAGGATAATAATGCTATGGATCTATAAAATGAGCTAAAATCACTTTTCCAATGCCACCTTCAAATTTCTTAAATTCATTGTGATACTTGGATATGTTAATCTTTACAATTGCAAAATGTTTATTTCTGAAAAAACTTCGATTGTTGTTTTCTTGGCATTTTGCAGTAATAAGGATTGTTCTTCCACCATTATTAGTAGAATCTTGAGTACCTCGGTACTCTTTTCACTGTGGAAGGCAAACTTTATTTAATGAAAAATGTCTTTCAAACACTGCAACCTTATCATGCTGAGGCTAGTAACATTCTGCCATTTCCGGCAAGGCTTTATACTGCCTAAACTCCTTTTAATAGAATGGAGGATGTGCATTGCAAGATATCACAATAGGAGCGGTGGTCTTGCCTAGTGTGAATTGAGTGGATTTCTCTGTAAGAAAAGGGGAAGAAAACTATTTACCAAGGGAATGTTTGGATCCTTTGTCATAAATCTACCTCCACAACCTACATCAAAACTTTTAGGCAAAATACTGATTGCAGTTGGCTATTTCATTCCTGTGGGGTTCCTTTTATACAACTCACTGGTTTTGACTGGAATTCAGATGACTTGAAAATGAGTTATGCCTGGAATTTTAAAATCTAGCTTTTGACTTTTGATAGTATTCTGTTAAGCTTCATAAGGCTTGCATACTGAATGTTGTCATTGTAACTGTTCTCTATGAACGTGTGAGGTTTGAAATCTAAGCAATTAATCAAGGGCATTTGATTTCTGAATGACTTGGAAAAATGTCCTTGCAGTTTTTGGACTACATGCTGAGACTGATGCTGGTTTATAACCTGCTGGTGGAAATGCAATGAGTTCCCGTCTGTGTTGGTCCGTACAGGGTAAGAGTCAACAATGGCCCTAGCTATACTGCTGTGGCTTGTTAGAGCAGATTTTTCTGTCTTCCTGCAGCTTTTTGTTTTTGAGATGCTCAGTCCAATCACCAACTACAAAGGCTGTCAGTCAGAGAATCTGCTGGGCAGTGTCACTCAAGAGTACGGACACAAGGCTACTTAGCCCTCCTCTGAATTAATTTTTGAAGATACTGGCAGAAAGATGAATATTTAAATATCAAAGCATTTTAATTTATTAGCAGCTTTTGGGGGGGACTTAAGCTATAACCCAGGGTAGTTGATGTAAAGAATTGGTTCTTAAAATTTAGTTGGCATTTGGGAAATGGAGTCTTCACACTTGGATGAAGATACCTTTTGGGAGGAACTGAATAGTGTATTAGGGCTGCAGCTGTTCTTTTACATTCCGAAACTCCAAAGCACATCTTTGTCATTATTTTTTCAAGTGCTTCAGATGGAAGACTGAGCCAGTCCCTACCAAATAACAAAATAAAACTGATCTGACCCTAAAGCATGATCAAATAAATCAAATGTCATCTCACCAGTCTCATTAAACTTGTGAAGCAGAGTGCCTTTTAAGCCAGTCTGAAATGTGCTGCGTAAACGTATGATACAGCAAAGTGACGTTCCGTCTCCCTGCCCCCAGATTAAGGAACGTCAAGCACCCTTTTAGCTGGTGGCTAGGGAGAGGTCTATATAAGAGCCAGGTCTAGAGCACAGCTCTCTGAGCACAGCTACCAGAGGCAGTGAACAGGCACAGCACTTTGCACAAGAGTCTGGGTTCTGCCTTAAGAGCTTAAGGGGACGGGGCCCAGGATCATCTAGGGACTCCTGGGAACCCTCTGAGAAACCTGAGGGTGTCTCCTGCTGCCAGGTAAGGGCAAGGTAAGGGGAGCCACAGGGATATGGGCCTGAGGAAGCTCTAGTGGCTTCTGAGGAGCTGTCAGCTGCTCCCTGCTTGGAGCCTTTGTTGCAGCTGCTGCTGGTTAGGGATGGTCAGACACCTTTTTAGTTGGTGCTTGAGAGAGCCCTATGTAACAGCCAGGTCTGGAGCACAGCTCCCAGAGACAGCTGACAGATGCAGCAGTTTGTGTGGAAGGGCACAAAGAAGGGGTCCTCATCTGAGTTCAGAACAGCCTAAACCTTCAGATATGGTGGTGATGTGCCACAGGGTGCATTCCCCAGGTTTTGGAGCACCTGTCCCTGCCAGCGCAGAGACTTTAACCCAGACAGAGCTTCAGATGGTGGATGCAGCCCAGGCTGCCATGCGCGCCTGGGGCCTCTCCCTGAGGTAGGGAGAGATGACCTTCCTTTACGCACAAGGTGTGCTGCTGTTGAAGAGCTGTCACCAAATGAAGAAATTAAGAGAGGAAGTCAGTCAGCAGGCTGCGCAGCGTCAGGGAGGATGAGATACGTAAACAGGATCTGGGAGGAGTGGCTGAGACACCAGAGGATTGTGCTGCCATTCAAAGGGACCATGACAGGTTGGAGAGATGAGTCAGGAAGAGCCTTGGGCAATTCAACAGAGGGAAGTGCAAAGTCCTGCATCTGGGGAGAAACAACCCCATGCACCAGTACGTGCTGGGGTCTGACCAGCTGGAAGGCAGCCTTGCAGAAAAGGACCTGGGGAGTCCTGGTGGACACCAAGTTGAACATGAGCCGGCAATGTGCCCTTGCTGCAAAGAAGGCTAATGGTATCTTGGGCTGTATTAGGAGGATTGTTGCTAGCAGGTTGAGGGAGGTGATCCTTCCCCTCTGCTTGGCACTGGTGAGGCCACACTTGGAGTGCTGTGTCCAGTTCTGGGCTCCCTGATTTTATATTCCTTCAATGTAATGCAACTTGCATTCCTTTCATCTCCCAGGAAGCTGCAATCATGACTGTCTGTGGGTTTTTTCCTTCCTTGTTAGAAAAATAGGTCATAACGATGCTACTGTAATATTTTTGTCTATCCAATCAAGCATGATATTAAGCTTAACTTCATTTTACAAACATTTTTGCTGTCTCCAGGAAAAATATAACCACAAAAAAATGGAGATTGTAGTCTACATTATTTCTGGGTGGTGAACAGTTTGCAAAATCTGACTCTTTAAAGCTTTACTCTTCTTCATTTTTTTATGCTGGATAGGGGTGTATTCTCTTAAATGTCCAGGTCTTGCTATCATGGTCTCATTTACAGTATTTAAGTATGCCAAGTGATACCTTAATTAAACTATGTAGCTGATTTTGCAGGTAGGTTGCTGAAGACCACACCAATTTTGATTTTATACAAATGCAAATATAGTACTCTCCAGTAATAATTTACAGGAAGAGACAAATAGTCTTTTCATGTGGAAAATAGGTTTTTTGTCCCTAAGTAATTTAATTTCATCTGTCTGCCCCTGTCTCATATTAAATCATTCTGTTTCAGTGGAAGAACAGTTGGGTTTTCCTCTGCATCAGAAGAGTCTTTTGTCTGTACCAGGTGAGGTCAGTGCGCCCTTATGGTGTTCAGAGGGGACCAGCACTGTTCCATCTATTGGAAGTACCTGTACCATTTTGAAGCCTGGAATAGTGATCCCATTTTGCTGAAGGAGAGTCAATCAAATCTGAAGCACCCATTTTTCTAAATACTAATTCTGAAAGCTGCCGATACAATGCTTTCACTGCTCTGGTTCCACTCTTTTCAAGTTAAGCTAGCCACAGTGACTTCTTCCTGAGCAAAATACTACACTGGAACAGATCTCTGTCCTAAGCTGCAGAGTTGTTTGCTGTTACTAAATGTGCAGTCATAGGATGACTCCTGTTCTGTGTTCTTTTAGAAGGTGAAACACCAGTAACTCTTCACTTCAGTAAATGAGATCACAGTTTAGAAATAACAGTATGCTAGCCTGTCCTTGAAAATCAGTTGGGCTTGTAAATATGCTTCTTTTCCTTTTTAATGCTCTTTAATAACTTTTCTTTTTTTGAAGTCAGTTAAAAAATACCAGTTTGCAAAGTAAGTATTGTGGCAATGCCTGACTATTAACAATATGCATTGCATAGTGAGGGACTGTACAGCTGCTCCTCTGATAAAAAGGTCTCCAGATGATGTTAATAGGATGAGCAACTTTATCCTGAGTGGTGGCGACTGTGTTGGCGACTGTAGAAAATAATGAAAGGATATGGTGTTTAATTATCGAACATCCTGATGTGATGCTGTAGCCAAGAGAAGAAATATGACCCACAGTTAATCAAATAGGAGATAATACACTGTTGCAGCTGCCACAGAAATACTCCCATCCAGCTCCAGTGCTTAGTTTTGAAGGATCCTCCCAGAACTGGAAAAGGTTTGGAGAAGTAAGCTGAGAATGACGAAGCATGGGAACACATGATTTATAGTGACATACTACGTAATGATATTCTCTGAATACTTTATTTGTCAGCAGAGATGACTTGCTGCTGTTTTGCACCCTAGCAACATGGTTCACTGCATCCTTCAGTGTGCTGCTACAGCTTTCTTGAGAGGCCATGTTTATAAATGGGGTAGTTGATATATCTTTGTCAAAAATTCTCTTCAAGCAAGGAAAAAGGTTTGTGTGATTTTTATAACCTGGCTAATTTAGGCAGACCAGTTTAGTGTTGATCTATGGCATGGATTTATTGCAGCAAAAGGGAAGGAGAAGAGGGCTTGTGAGCTTTTAAAGTCAACTTTTGTGCCTAATAAAACCCCTTTGTAACTGCAAACTTAAGGAGCGCTCAGTCTAGCTGATCAGAGCTGGCTGTCAGAATTCTTTATCAGTCTGTATATTTTGCTCTATGAGGAGAAGTGGGGGTTTTTTTTGTTTGTTTTCTTTTCTTTAAAACTAACATAGGAAAATAGAACACAATCCAGCAGCTGGAAGGGAATACCAAATGGATGTGAATAACTGTATTTAGCTTTGGAATAGGAAAAAGCAAGTCCCTTATAGTCACAGATCTATTACCTGAAATTTTTCTTCAACTCAAGTTTTATATGAACTTTTAGGCAACTAGCAAAGTAATACCCCAGCCAAATACAGTGTTTTAATATGGAGATTTGAATACGCAGGGGTTTAATGTTTGCAGAAGCAGTTCACCAGAAAAATGTACCATTCTGGTAAGTTTTATGTAAGTTGAATCCAATGTATAGCTATAGGAAGGAAAAGTAGGGTTGCAGAGGTTGAAAGAGGGTTCTGCAAGTGCAGCTGCTTTGTCAGCCTGGTCAGACTTTCATGTTCAACTTGGCAACCCTTCCAGCCCCCCCTTTTTAGAGCTACAATTTCTCATAAATAAAGGGATGCTTGCATGTGGATACCTCGATATATAGTATTCCATCTGTCCAGGGTTTCTCTCTTCACACTGAGATCATACACTTATCCCATATTTCCAAGTCTCTTGAGGGGTTCTGAAATCATTTGACCACACAAGTGATTTTCTCCACAGAAAAATAATGGCTTTCTGGATTACACCAATATGTTTCCAATCAGATTTGTAGAAAAATATCAATAAAATAAACATACAAAAAGCTCCAACCCCCCACCTTGAACTATTTTTATTCTGTCTCATTGAAGGGGGGTGTGTGCAGGGGGGAGGACAATGAGAAGAAAATTCTAGCATGATGAAGATTTCCTTTGTTTAAAATGTCAGGAAATAAAAAGGACAGAGTCACTGCAGCAACTTAAGCTGGTAGCTAGTGTTCATTCTTTATATTTTAAATGCTTGTTTAATAGCATTACCAGACTGAAATTACCTTTTGGACAAAAATAATAGAAGTGGAACAAATAGCTTATATGCAGACCAAATGAGTTAATGTTGCCATAGGAACCTTTCTTTTTCTCTGAGAGTATTTTAACAGTGTAGCCTTAATTGCATTTAATAGCATGTGCAGTTCTTGCCTTGTGAGCATGCATAACTGAAATTCTGCAAGACTGAGCTAGGGCTGGAGTGCTTTGTCACATTCCTCTGTTTCAAGATGGCACAGTGCACAGTGTGAGGGCAGAATGATCGCATTTGGCAAAAATGCTTGCACTATTCAAGTTTTTGTGGGTTTTTTTTTTTTAAAGGTAATTGTATGACCTTTGCATATCCAAAGGCTTTTATTGGCTTTTATATGATCCTTTGTGATTTACTAGCCTGAAGGTCATGTACACTCATTGTATTGCTTTTACATCAATACTGAGCATACTAAAAATCTGATCAGCAGAGTGAAGCTAAAAATAATGCGATCCCTGTCAAAATGCAAGTAAGTTTTGCTTTGCAGATCCTTGTTATCTCAGTTGTCCTGGTTTCAGCTGGGATAGAGTTAATTTTCTTCCTAGTAGCCGGTATAGTGCTGTGTTTTGGATTTAGTAGGAGAATAATGTTGATAACACACTGATGTTTTAGTTGTTGCTAAGTACTGCTTATGCTAGTCGAGGACTTTTCAGCTTCTCGTGCTCTACTGACTGAGAAGGCTGAAGATGCACAAGAAGCTGGGAGGGGGCACAGCCAGGACAGCTGACCCAAACTGGCCAAAGGGCTATTCCATACCTTATGATGTCATGGTGAACAGAAAAATGGGAGGGAGTTGGCCAGGGGGGTGGGGCTGCTGCTCAGGAACTGGCTGGGCATCAGTCAGTGGGCGGTAAGCAATTGCACATTGTGCATCACTTGCTTTGTATATTATTACTACTACTATTATTATTATATTGCTATTATTACTACTACTATTTTACTTTATTTCAATTATTAAACTGTTCTTATCTCAACCCACAGGTTTTCACACTTTTACTCTTCCAATTCTCTCCCCTATCCCGTCAGGGCAGAGGGAGTGAGCAAGCAGTTGTGTGGTGCTTCGTTGCTGGATAGGGTTAAAACATGACATCAGTGTACCTCTTGATTTCAGGAGGGCTAAGGTTAGCTTGATGATGCAAAAGTAACAAACTGGGGGGAAGTGCCACTAAATGTGGTGGTGCCTTGATTAAGGCTATGCTGCTTTGCTTTGATTTAGCCTCCCAAGAATGGCAGTGCTTCCAGCCTAGAGCAGGTTGACTAACTTTACTTAGAAATTACACCAACTCAGTTGTCCACCAGCAATAACTGAAGTACAAACATTGGACCTCCTCACCCAGAGACTGACTGGTTGCCACCGGTGCAGGAGAGCTGCGGGCCTCGGCCCCGTGTGGCGAAGGCTGGCTTGCGGAGGAGAACAGACAGGGACATAAGAGTAAAGTTAAATAAAACCAGCAGTGTAGAGACGTGGATTGCAGTTTGCTTCCTGGCCCAAGAGCATCTCATAGGGGCAAGGGGGAACTTGAGGAAGAGCTCTAGCACTTCAGTCTCTGTCAATCTTTAAAGTTCACAGTGGTCTGAAACCATGTGCCCTTGTTCCTACTGTCTAGGAAGTTAAAAATAAGTATTTTGTGTAATGAAAGGAGTTCAAAGAATCTTAGTCTGTGGCAGTAAAACAAATGAAGTGAATGGGTGGAGGCCCTTGAACTACAAAATCACAAAACAGCAGAAGGGTTGAGTTTGGAAGGGACATCTGCAACTCATCTGGGTCCAACCCCCCTTCTCAAGCAGGGTCCCCTAGACCAGGTGGTGTCAGTCCTCAGTAGCTCTCACACTAAAAAAACCCATAAAACCAAATCTTATGTTCAGGGGGAATGTCCTGTGTTTCAGTGGTGCCTATCGCTGCTGATCCTCTCACTGGGTGCCACTGAAAAGCGCCTGCCTCCATCCTCTGTGCGCCCTCCCTTCAGGTATTCATACACATCGATAAGATCCCCCTGAGCCTTCTCTTCTCTAGTCCCAGCTCTCTCAGCCTTTCCTCTCAGGAGGGATGCTCTGGTCCATTCATCTTCATGGCCCTTCACTGGGATCTCTCCAGTAGGTCCATGTCTCTCTGACACTGGAGAGCCCAGAACTGGACACAGTACCCCAGGTGTGGCTGCACCAGCGCTGAGTAGAGGGGAATCCTGTTCATATTGCCAAATAGGTTACTATATTGTAGGATGAACACAGTGATTTTTTTGTTTTAGTTTGTTTTTTTAAATTTTATTTGCAGATTTAGAAACATGTTCTTTTCTGGTGAAATAATGTACTTGCAGGCAAAGGTGTATTTGAGTTTGGCCCTGGACTGGAACTTTGGAGTTCAGTGAGTAACATGGCCCGTTGCCACTGACAAACATGAACAGATTTGTTAAATCTGTGGCTTGGCTATCGATATATAAAAGGGATGTGGCAATTCCCAAGCTCAAAGTGACTGCAGTGATAATTTTTTATACCAGTAAAGCTGAAATACTAATGTGGTCATGAAACCAATCTCTTTTCCTCTGTACAGCTTGACTACGCCTTACCTATTTCTGTTACAGTAAAGCAAAGTGGTACCAGTCAGGGAGTAAGTGATAACAGCCTAGACATGAGCAAGGGGGAGCTTAAGAGAAATGTGCAAAATCATGAGTGAGTGGAAAGGAGAGATGAATTGAATGTTCAGGTTTCCAGAGCTGGAAGCATCGAATTAAGTTAGTAAAAGTGAGTTGCAAAGCAAAAGTTGAGGGTTTCTTGTATCATGAATTAGTAGATGTGTGGAACTCCTTGCAAGTGGATGTTGGAGGTGCTAAAAATGTGCATGGGCTCAAGAATAGACAGGATAAGTCCTTCAAGAATTGCTAGGAGTAGAAACTGTATCTGGCTCAGGCTGTCTCCGAAGCTGGAAAAAATGGGAGGTTGAGAGGGCAGTTGAGGGGAAGTATTGGCTGGTTCTCATGGCTAGACGGAGAGAATTCTAGCCATGGCTAGAACCTGCTCGTGGCTGTTCTTGTAGGTGGAGCCTTTGGCTAGACAGACACCTCCTTGATCAGACCCAATACAGCTTCCTACCTTATTTGTGTTATTAACATATGTTGCAACATAATCTATCCCAATGCTTCTAATGGTGTTTGCAAAGAAATACAGTTTCCTAAAAAAACGGGAGAAGGGGGTGAAGAATATGTGGCAGTTATGAACAAAATGGACGTCAAGCCCTTTGGTAATTGTACCTGCATAGATTCAGACATGCTTTTTGAATTGCTGTGTAAGTAAAGTCTTTTCTTTCATTTCCAAAACATTGAACATGAACATTAAGCTATTCTGTGTGAAGACCTTGAGCATTTTTAGGAATAGAGTAGTGAAAGTTTGTCCTAACCCCTTTTTTTGGGCTATGAAGCTTAGATGCTTGAAAAAAAAAAAAATGGGTCAGTGGTTCATGGAGAAGGCAAAAAGCAGAAGCAGATTAGCTTTATTGCAAGGGGAAACGTATTGCTGTTCTGATTTTTCTGATTCTTTCATTTTTTGTTTGCCACTTTTGCAATGACAGGATGCATAAAGGATTCTATTATATCAGCCCAGAATAGTGTAACAAAGCAGTAATATAGTTTCATTTTCCACGGGGAAGGCAGGCTTTTATCAAACCGTGTGGAGGAGAGTAGTAATGGACTAGATTTTCATTATTAATGTACTGCATGTACCCAGTGAACTGCGATGGCATGATGCTGTTGTTCCGTGAGCAGTCAGCAGAGAGTTGTATCATCTTTCTGAGCAAGGATTTTTGTCTCCAGTATGGAGGGGTGAGACTTCTAGTCTGTAAAGCCAGAAACAGCAAAATGCATTTTCTTCATCTCTGCATCTCTTTTGGAGCCAGCTTGTCTCCATGGCAACATGTTAGACTGAAAGAGATGTGGAGACTAGGGAGGAAAGGAATGAGTTAGAAACAGCCAGGCGGTGGTGTGTGTCCCCCACGTCAGCGCATCAGCCTTTTGATAGGATGATTTTGTTAACACCCATCCAAGGCTCCTGTGCAGAGCGTCTTTATTAGAGCAGCCGCCAGGGCATCTGCTTCTCCCTTCTGCATCCTTTTTCTATTTTTTTTTAATTTTTTTTTCTCCCCCAAATACACCCTGCACACCCACCCCTTTTATTTTAGTTGCAGCCTCATTGAAGATGTGCAGCTCACTTTCAGCTTTTTGTGAGCTTCCTTGCGCTGTGGTATTTTGCAAAGGCAGGAAGGCATGGCTGCATTTCACTTGACCTTAGCAGTGAAGTGAAATCTCGTCTATGTTGCTGCAGGGTACTGACTATGCAGAAATTTATTGAAGCAGATTATTATGAACTGGACTGGTATTATGAAGAATGCACAGATGGTAAATATTTCTTTCTAGTCTCTTGTTGCAGAATTTGGAGCTTGTAAGACTGGACCATCGTTATTCAATGGTTTTAAAAATGAAGTACCTTGAAAAAGGCAGCACCCTGGTGTAGCGGAGATGCCAGCATCTCTGTTGCACCTCAACATCTCTTGTGAGCATGCTACAAGAGACTCTGCTGTATAGCTTTCTCTTTTTCAAAGGGAGTGGCAGAGGAGCATATGCACTATATGAGCAATCTTTGGGCAGGGGGACAAATATTTGAAATGCTAATTATATGTATAATAATTCAGCTGAATTTAAATATACTTACTGTAAGATTCTGTATTGGTTTGAGTTTTAAGTCTTTGTGTGTTGTGTGTGTTACCAATATGCTGTAATATGTATATACTTAATGTGTTAATAGGCAGTATATGCTTTCTCTCTGTTTATTTGTCTGTGAAAGTCATTTAAAACTGTAGCTTCTTAAAAGTGAGCAGGTTAACTTTTTGAATTGGAAAATCACACAGTCTGGCGAGCACTGTCTTCTGGGCCTCTTGCAATTTTTCTGATGTTTGCTTGGGCGATTATTTCTTTATCAGACCACTGAATGTTTTCGTCAGACTTCTGATAGAAGGCACAGGAGGAAGGATAAGGAATGGCTAAAACTGTACTCTCAGCAGAGTGGAAGAATCAAGATTCCTCATCAGTGGTACTCAGTGGTAACCTCTAAACCAAAATGCAGCCTTTGGGAAAGCAGTAGTTGTATGTAGATTTTATTCTGATTGGAGAGCTTGGCTTAAATGAGGCAAGTCCAAGATCACAATGAAGCAAAGAACAGAAAGCAGTACAGAGTGTAGGCCCAAGGGATGTTGTACATATGTAGTACACAAAGATATTTCATAGTGGTTTGATAACAATATCAGAGGGGACATGAAGAGTAAAGATACATATGACAAAATTTGAATGGGTTTTTGTGGTCTTTTGAGTGGCATATGCCTCCATTTGTTTCTCTGTACTAGATTTCAGAACAGAATGCAATTTTAGAAGCTTGTTAAACTTCTGTTACGTTTAATTAATTATTCCTGTCCAGGTGTTCAAAGAGGAAATGTGCGTATTTATTTAAAAGATCTGACCACTTTAAGTTGGACTGAATCCATTATATAACCTTTATCCTTTAGGTTTAACCCTAGTAAATACTGTAGCATCTGATTAATCTGCATGATGTAACCGGCTAAGGTGGCCTGGTTTTAGAAGCTTGAAAAATAGAACAGTTGTACTGTCATTAAAAGCTGTAGCTGATTTTTTCCCAGGTTAAATACAGATAGCCTTCTTTTTATTGTTCTTTTTTATGGTCCTTTGGTCAAAGTGTCATTATGTGGAAGTGTGGCATGCCTGAATGTCTGAGCTAAGAGCTCATCTGCTCCTCAGTTTGGTCTTAAGGTGTGTGCTGCGCTGAAGAAACTATGGGAGTTCCACAGTAATGGAATAAGCAACAGGTGTTGGGCAAGCATTTAAATACTGTGTGGGATCAGGGCCTTGGGAGCCCTGGAGTGGTTGGTCTGATTCTGGGCTTACAAGTTTTCTTGTGAGTGCTGAGCCCCCGCCCAGCATACTTCTTCCATGAGCTGAGACCTATAGTGAGTCAGCTAGAGTATGTGCTGGCTGGCTGCTTGAAGTATTTGGGGAGTTCTCCCCTAAGACAAAGCAGGGTTTAAAGTCTGGAAAGCAGGATTTAAAGTCTGATAGGGAAAATCTCTCCTGTAGGTAAGGCACAGTGCTTTTTTAATGTATATGTTTGTTTGTTTGCTTATTTGTTTCAAATTAAAATATTACTTTTTATGTGATGGATAGTGCTGTCAGTCTTGTCTTGGCCTCTCAGGAAAATTGTAGTCTCATAAGGTTTAATGGAATTTTATGGGGGTTAGCTTTTGTTTCTCCCAGTTGAAGTGTGCAAGGAAGAGAGAAGGATTTGAGAGGTGTGGTGGAAGGCATAGTCTTTGACCTTTGATACTGGCATATTAATTTGGGTTTAAAATAGTATTGACATTTCCGGTTGATGGAGAAAGGTATTCTGATTGTAGTGGGAGACAAAAGGCATCTTTAAAGTATAGTAGAAAATGGAGCTTTTTCAAAAACCTAGAGCAGATGGCACGTTATGAGAGATGCCTGTCTCTTGATTGATGTTTGATTTTTCTACCATGTATTTGTTTATACCAGAGTTATTTGCCTGAGATGCTTTTTATATTCAGTAGAGTGTGATAGGCAGTGGCAGCTCAGCTGACCTGTTTTGGATATCTATTTTAAGACAAGATGAAGCGTAGTGAGAGAGCTTATTTCTCTGCTATACGTGGACACTCTGGAGATCAGATGTATGTGCGCATTCAGTTGTGAATCCTACCCAGTTCACCCTTTCTGGTAAATACAACATTGGAGCAGAGTGCATGGTAACTAACTTGAAACTAATAGATAACCTCACAAGCTATTATCCTACAGAATTACTTTTCTGATTGTTTATACATTCTTTGTCAAAGCCCCTGGGACTCAGATTTCCATCTAAAAGGTGTGACTTCACTTGTTTTACTTCTTTAAATCATTATTTTAGCAGCATATGGTTTCTTGTTCTTCAAGGAAATAAACACTCCAAAATGACACCAGGATATAAGGTATTAATGCTATTATTTAACTTACTAGGTAACGAAGCGATTCTCACTGTTACCTCAGATTTAATGAACTTTTGTATGGACCAACATGGTAATGATGTCTTCAACTTGCATTGTGTGGTGGTAATTTGCAAAAGCAAATGAAGTGCTCAAAATTTACAGTTTACAAATCTTTAAAAAGACTTTCTAGGGTTGGAATAATGAAATAATCCCTTTACATAAGGTCCTTCACAGAGTTTATTTTTGGTAGGAGGAGATTGAATTAGACAATAAAACGCTGCATGCTATTTATCTGAAGATTGAATCGCTGGTGTTAACTAACATTACAATAAATTGAAACTTCTATAAATTACAACTATTAGACTGTGGTTTTTAGATACATTTTTCAAGTATAATAAGTTACAATATGAGTGACAGTTGTCACCTTATTTGGCATCAATGAAATATTGTGTAGATGGAATGGGGAGGGGGAAAGAGCTGGGTGTGTACTTGAGTAGGAAAGTAGTTATTTTCATAGCAGACTTTGAGATTGACAGAACCAATGACAAAAGAGGAAAAGGTGACACTTTTGCAGACTTCCATCATGAAAGATAGCAGGATAAAAGTCGAGGTTCATCTAGGTGGTTTTTTAGAGAAAAATTAATAGATTCTTAAAAAACGCTCACAACGCAACTTGGGTGAAAAAATAATGCACAAAACCCCACAAACTCCCAAGCAGCTAAATAAATAGGTAAGTAGAAACCCATAGAAATCTTTATGAATAGCCTTCTTGCCCTGCCTCTTTCTTAGGCCAGTATTTTTCATCCTCTCAATGAACAATGCTTTCTAGAGAAATCCAGGTTGACTTTGGATCAAATTACTTTTCTTGTAGTTTCTTCCGTTACTTGTTTATTTCTAACTGAACAACTCCACACGGATGCCTGAGAGTTCATTGCCTACAATTCCAGATGACTTTGAATATGTGCAGTTGGCTCCTCCCTCCTTCTTTTGTTGGCCATGAGTCTCGGCGATTTCTTGTGGAGAAAATAGTGTCTTTTCCTTTTTTCCCCCACCAGTCACACTGCGTTCCCTGTTCGTCATACATGCCGAAGCTTCTAAGCCCTTTTATGTTTGCCTGAGTGACTTTACCTCACTGTCTTGGTTGTTCCAGCACCCTGCTTTTGCTCTTCTCTATAACTTTCAGCTCCTACCTGTATTTTCCTCCTGCTCACATTGAAATGTTTTCATCTCTTGTTCTGTTTGCAGCTTGGAGCTCCTCTCCTCTGTTCTGTTTTCCATTCCACTGAAACGATTATTAGCAAGCTCCCTAAATTTCCTTTTAGCTGAACAATAATTAACAATGTTAATGCCTGTTCTCCTTGACCTCTCAGCCACTTTAAGCATGATTTACTTATCATTGCCTTGCTTATATTAGTGTGCCTTTGCAGATGTGAGAATGTGTCCTGGTTCTCTTTTCTCCCCCTTTTTTCTCTCCCTTTTTCCCCCCCCTCCTTTTTTTTTTTTTTTTTTGATTGCTCCTTTAAGGTACCATTAGAAGAATATTTCGCATTCCCTGCTGCAGCTTTTTGAGAGTTCTTGGTTCTCCATGTTTCTTCTCAGTGCACCTTAGTTACAGGTAACCTTGCAAACACACATCTGCCAGCTCTATGGGTGGTGCAGTCAACCTTTTTACTTAAAACATGCTTCCCTCGACACCTTCTCCCTTACAGTAGGAGCTTGGCTGACGGTTGGGCATTTATGATGAGTCATTGTCTCCCTCATACATTAGCCCCTTTTGTCGCCATCCCTGTGGACAGAGTAACCCTGGTGTTACTCTGGATGTTAAGTGGCTGTTGACTGTGGATGCCATCTAAATCTGTGAGAATCTTATGAATGCCTGTGGCGTGCAGTCTCTGAAATAGCCCTTGCTCTATAGGTATGCAGCTAAAATTCTCATTCAGGTTGTTCTTGTTTTGCTCCTATGTCCTTTATCTCTATACTTGATAAATATGGTTGAACCTTGCTTATATTTATGTAGTCATTGATACCATTTTCCTAGTTTTCTGCTTTTTGCTGTGTCACTTCTTTTTCATTATTCCTCCATTGACTCTATTCTTTATCCAGTCTGACTGAAGCTACTTCTACTTGTATGTTGTCTTTATGTGGCCTATTTTTCAGTATAGAGGTATTTTTCCTCTTTATTCTGCTCAGCTGCTAAATTTCAGATAAGCATTTTCCCTACTTCATCCCATGTCATTCCCTTTCTGCAAAAGTAATGTGCTGTCCTTTTGGTTGAGTGATAGAAGATAATTTAGGTGGGATTTTGAAAGAGTGGGAATTGTGCAAAACCTGTAAACATTTGAACAATCTAAGTTTGTTTGACTGTACATTTTAATAGAAAGCACATGTTCAGTGACCAATTTATCCCCTCTCCCTGAAAAGCCCACCCCAAAACACCTGCATTTCCTCATTAACATATTTTTAAACCCAGGTGCTGCTGTTTCAGCCAGTTTTTAAGACTTGGCTGCTTACAAAGAGAATCTTTTTCTTCTAAATGCCGCATTGTTATTATTAGTTAATTGTGGTAAAAATTAACGTGGTTAATTGTGCAAAAGTCTATGTATTTTTATTGATAAAGGAAGGTTAAAATGATTTGAATGCACTGGAGTTCCTTGGAAATAGTGAGTCAGGATAAGAGGGTTTGTTTGTATTGTGCCCAGCCTCACCCTTCTTCAAGCTATCTCCCAGTTTCCGTGTTTCCTCTTTTGATTGCAAAGTTACTGAAGACAGCCTATACCTTGGTGCAAGCATTACGTGAGAAAAGTGCTCTGTGTGCTTTAAGTATTGCAACTCACCTAGCAAGCTTCCTGAAAGGAGTTAAATGTCTTTAGCCTCTAATTCAGAGTGGTGATTGCAGCAAATATGCCAAATTTACCTTGCAGTGGCAACCTATAAAAATGAACGCTCAATCCGGTATGTTCTTTAAGTCCCTGAGTGTGCATTTACAGGAAATACTAAAAATCTCTTTTGAATATTTCCTGATTAGAATGTGTATTTTCAGAATCGTATACAATTTAGCTTTTGTTGTTGTTGGAAACCTGGCTCTTTAGCAAGTAAATACTCATACACTAGTAAAAGGGCTTAATGCGGAATACCACTAAATGAGTTGATAGTGTGAGGGTGTGGTACACGTTCCTTCTCCACCCATTAGGAATTTGTATCAGCATTTATCATACTCTGATATCAAAGTAGGCATTGCAACACTTATCTTTCTCTCAGCTTTTGAATGTCAGAGTCCTACTGTGTGGCGTGAGTTGACATGAGTCACAGTTCAGAAGTCAGCTTGTGGGAATATTCATTTACTCTCCTTATATTGCCATGTATATTGGGCAGCAACATGCGTATTTTCGGTGTGTCACCCACTGCCCTGCTCTCCTTTATAAGCTAGTTGGTTAGCTGTAGTCAAACACTAGTCAGCAATATTAAAACCATAGTATGTCAACAGGGCTGGCAGGGGTGGACTTTTCTGTCCCTAAGCTTTAAAAGGTGCTTCTTGCATTCTTTTAAAATGACTTACTGTTTTGGTTTCTCTCAGAATGTCCATTCTCTAGCTATTACTGAAGTATGGTAAATTGACACTGGATGGCAAGTAGGTACTTAAACTCTTACTGTCCGATTTTTAAATTATTCTTTAAAGAGTTTTGATTCACTGTTACAGGGGAGAAATGAAAACACAGAAAAGCTCTAAGGAATCAGAAACTAGAAGTAATCCCCATTACATTATTATAAAAATTACATCTTTTAATGTCATGATATGGGGAGAAAGGGATAATCCTATTTTTTCCCCAGCTGAGTTCTTGAGGCTGTTGCTGGTGATGAATATTGCAGTAAATTTGGCAAAGGTCAAGTTGGTAAGTTTGAGTAGTAAGATGTTTATTCAGAAATGAGTGTTCCTTTCCTCAGCAAGCATTTATGTGGATTTCATGTCCTTTGGCTATTATTTATATAAACATTGTTAGATTGTTTATATATAAATATCAAGAGTTTAAAACTTAAAATAGAATAATTCATCATGATTGTATAAAATGAGTTCCTTCCTGTCTCATACTTTCACACCACTAGAGAAATGGTAATAGAGAAATTGTTCCCACGTGACCCTAACTGTTATGTTCTGCTGGCTTGTAATGTTTGTCTGTCTCCCTTCCTAAGCCATTATGTCCCCTCAGAGGGTGATGAGTTGCCTTTGCCTTGCATTGCCCTCACTTTCCCTGCAAATGCTTTGCCTTGTGACGCAGATAGGAATGCTTTCTGCAAGGAGCAAAGGTTACCTATTTGCCATGGAAAGTAAGGGAGGCAACTTGGCAAACATTAAATATCTATAGCTGCAAAAAGTTAAATAAGAAAGCTAACCTGCTCTATGTGTGTAGTAAAGTTTAGCAAACACAACCTGTTGGAAACGAAGAGGTCTGAGCACAGGGAGTTTTCTTTGTTGTTAAATAGAGAAGAGATACATATGCCCTTGAAAATGCACTAGAGTGCCATATGTGGACTTGAGGTATTTTGTTTCCCACAGCAGACAGAAGGGTAAAGATTACTGTAGAAAACATGGTAATTGACAGCTGATGTGATATGTTGCTTAAATGCTTTGTGCGAGAGTAATATTTTTTGCAAAAGCAATAAAAAAAGCCCCAAACGCCTGCTCCTTTCCCCCAGCCCAATTCTTCACGCAGTGGTTTTAGTGTGTGGTAGATGCTGCAGTCAGACCATCCTATACAATAACCGCAACGTTCAAGATCTCTCTGCTGGGCGGGATTAGCATGTGCATGTGTACAGGTTTCGGCTGTTCACTACTCCTGGGAAATCTGTTACTTGCGGCATTAGGCAACTCTGTGAAGGTGCACACCCTTCACCAGGTGTGACAGAGGCTGGGTCGGACTTCCGTGTTGCTGAGACACTTGTGGGAAGCTACCACTTCACTTGGAGGGGCAGGGGCAGAGGAGACAGAACCTTGTTGACGTGAGGAGTGCTGGGGGCGGGGGGGGGCTTTCAGCCCACTTACTTTGTCTGAAATGTGCTAGTAGAGCTGTTGAGTAAAAACTGGCTACCCTCGGAGCTGGTATGAGGGACAACGTAAATCTTCTAGTAATTATTAGACAGATGGTCTCTTCCCTCCTCCACCCCATCTGTACAACACAAAGCTGCTGTACTAAAGACAAATACTCAGTTGCTCAGGAGCTCCCTGGCTGAGCATGTGAGTGAGGAAAGATGGTATCCTGCTTTGCAGAGACCTTGCTTTGCTTTCCCCAAAAATACAGCCTCCGAGGGAATGAATTCCTGTCTCCTGTGGGACTAAGGCATCATATCGTGTCTATTTGGGATAACTTCAGCATGTCAGTAAACGAAGAGGAAAGCTTTGAATATGACTATGAAAAGGAAAATAAGAGAGAATGCGCATTTGACAGGGAGAGCCTTGATATCTTGGAAGAAGGTACTTTTCACCTTTCATTTTTAAACTTTTATGGTAGTAGCACATGTCAACATACAAGTGATTTGAGTGGTGTTTGTAGATTGAAAGCTACTAAATTTGACTTTTTTTTTTTTTAATGTGTATTCAGTACATTTGGATGAAATACTAAGCAAATACTTGTACAAATAGAATGAATCTTAATTTATGTACACTTCTTTGAAGTAGAAATACATGATCAACAGATGTAGGCTATGCAATACCTTTTATTATAATGAAACTGGATTTGGGAAATTATCTGTCTTTGGAAATGTGCATTTTTTTATATATACATCATGTGTGTGTGTGATGAAACTGTGTGTTAGGTTGTCATTCCCAACAAGTACTTCTAAAAATGAGTAAAAGAACAGGGCAACAATTTTATTCTTGTCCATGAACTTGAAATCACATAGACAGAAATAAGGTAAGTTTAGGGCCTGGTAACAAATGACCCAAAAATCTTGTCATACTTGTGGAAATAATGGACAACTGCAGTATTGCAGGCAACTGGCCCATTAGGGTGGGAATGTGAATGTATGTGCATTGAAAATCCTCCTGTGCACCTGCTGTACAGAGAGTGTACCCATTCAAGGGCTGCTTCCAGCCAGTCTGGCAATTTTTTTCAGGGCTTCAGGTACCAAAAGCTAAATGCACCATTTATGTTATTTTATGTGCTGTAAATTTCACTCCAAAATAGTGTTTTTGTGGGAGAGAACTGGTACTTCCAAATACACTATCATAAAGCTGGTGTAAGGATGCTTTGAAAAGTAGTTAGCACAGAGAATGTCACCTGCTGTGAATTTACACCCTTATTCACCTCATGGGAAATAGTTCCTATGTCCAAAGCCTCAGTGGATGTAACATGCTCTTTGAATCCTATTGCATAGGACTTCCCTGTAAAGACTTCCTCAGAATCAAATATTCCACCTGGATTTCATTCATAGTCAGTCAATAAACTATCCATCTCTCCTGTTGTGGGTCTCTGAAGGAAGCTGAGATAACTTGTGTGTCTGTGCAAAATAAAAAGGTGCTTGAGAGAATACTAGTAAAAGAAAACTAAAACTTGGGACTGGGGAGGGGAGGGAACTTACTGAGAGAGGCCAACCAATGTTGGTTTATGTTTGATTCCTATTTTTTCAGTGATTAAATGGTTGCTGAAACATACGTCATGCTGTTCTTACACTTGCTGCTGACTGTACCTTTCATGCAGATCTAAATACAGTCTGTAGCTGTTCTTGTGGATTTCAAGAGGGGAAAAAAAAATGTTGAGTTCCATCTGGGATAAATTTAGCACTGTCTTTCTATAGTACCTTCTCCTCAAAAGCTCAGTGTATATTTGAAGTGCCTTTTAAAGATGCCTTCTCTCCTCCAACCTATACATTCAGGTCACCTGAACACTCAGTGTAGTAGTGATACAGATGCACAAAAATGATATATGGTCTTCCTATGTATCTTTGCACGTGGGCGCATTTATAAACGATACTATTTCTCTTGGGGATGAGTCAATCCATTCTATAAGGAAAGCGGATAGAAACATTCAGCATTTCCATGCTGAACAAAAGAAACATTTTAGCCGTATCTGGCTATAAATTTGGTACTGGAAATGGAAAGTCTTTGACAATATGCTTCACTTCAACCATTTATAGTTATTGAAAAGAAGGGGGTAAAAATGGTGTAATTAAGACTCCTTAACTGTTTGGCCTATTCCATGAGCAGAATGTGTACTCACTACTTGTCTATTATTTCCATGGTCATTTTGATGTGGTGAGGTTTTTCCCTGTCCCAACACTTAGATCCTGTGACTTCCCTCAGTCCTGTTTCTAGAGCCTCTGTCACAGAACTAGTGTTACCCTTGGCAGCGTTCCAGAATTGGTTCTTTTGATCAGGATGGGAAGCACCTTCCTAAAGGTCTAGGCAGAACAGTCCTAGAGTCAGTGCATTGCTTTGGAGTTGTAAATTTGCCTGACAGCAACATCCTTACTCTCATTTGATAAGCTGGTCTTTGAGTTGACTGCGGTGAAAGTTTGTGCAGGGATATCTGTTGATAGCGTCTGCTCAGTTTTTGTTGATAAAAAAAACCTGAGCTGTGAAAGGACAGCCTGTCAGTTTTCCTTGGTTAGTGTGTTGTTGGGTCAGCTAATTCTGAAACTGGGCTGTGTTTTGATTCTTGCTTTTGCAAGTAGAACTGGAAAAGACTATTACCTGTTTAGGACCTGTGATAGCAGCCAGACATTACTGTTTCAGTTTACTGATGTAACAGTTAGATTAGAAGTCCCCCTTATCTAAAGTACTGGGTAAATGTGGACTAAGAATCTAGCCCAAGTTTAATTAAAATAAAGTCTTGTGATCACTGTTAAAATCTCAAATTCAGGCACTCCAAGGGCCTGACTTACAGAAAATGTAAAATACCTGTTTTATCTTACATTGACTAGAATGGAGGTCGTACAGGAGTCTGGAATTTTTAAACACTAAAGCGAAGAAAATGGAGACCAGTCATTCTTGAAAGCTTTGGCACAGCCAATCCCTCCCAGAGAGCTGGAATAGGAAAAGATCACGTATTTAAGAGAGGGAGATAGCTGACAATGCATGGCTTTTAATATAGGCTTGTAACTTCATTTTAGGATTTTTGAAAGTTTTACAGTCCATGTCATGGTTTAAGCCCTACGCCCATTTGTTAGTTGCAAAGACTGCAGTCCAGACATTTCTTGACAAGAAATGAAGGAGGACAGCAACAAGACAGCAATTTAGTGGCTAGTAATTGAAAGTCCTGGGGGAAAAGTTTTACTTGCAAGAGAATAGCTATGCTGAGCTGTATCAGTAAATGGTGTATGCATTAGGGAAAAATGCCTGGACAGAACTCACCTTATCTCCTTAGTTTCACTTTGTGGCTGTGTTTTCCCCATTACCACATTTGACCTGTGTTTATGCTAATAGATGGAGCAAGTGTGTGATGTTCTTGTTGTAATTTCCTTTAACTTGATTCTTCATTCATCACAAGAAAATTCGTTGCAGTTCATGCCCTGCTTAGAGAAAGTACTTCAAAATGGCTACCAACCTGAGTGTTTGGGCATTAAGCTTTAGAGAAGAAATAACAGCAGAGTTTTTTCCCAAACCTGAGATTAAGTAATAACATTGGTTTGTATGTGAGGCTTTAATATGGGGTTTACTAAGCTATTTGAATACTTGATGAGAGAAATGGCAGTAAACAAACATCCTTCAAACCATAGCTTAAATAGCAAGATAAAATCTTTTCTTCTAGAAGAATCAGTAACTGCACCTTAATATTACAAGATTAATTTGCAAACTGTGCTATTGAAATCACAGTAAGCTAGGCTGTACCGTTTAAAAAAAAAAAAAAAAAAAAGAAAAAAAAACTATTGGTGTTGCCTGTTGAACTTACGGTAGTTATTTTTCACTGCCCTAATATGTACTTGCTGACTGAGTGTGTATCGCTCGCAACATTATGTTCTTCCAGACTCCTCCGTGGAGCTCGCCCACAGCGTGACGCGGCGGCTGTGAAGCAGTTGGCGCGCTGTGGCCGCTCTTTATCCCTCTGAGCAGGGTCACAGCCACCCGCCGAACCACCCGTCTGCCTTTGGGAGGGACCGGCCCGCTCCTGCGCTGGGGGAGCAGGTCGGGAGGCTGGAGGAACTGCTGGCGTGTTGTGTTAAAATTGGGACTTCAGCAGGTCGTGCCTCAGAAGCACGTTCTTCAAGCTCCGGTGACAGTAGTCTCTGAAAATTTTTAAGCTCTTTAGATGAACGTGTTCTCTTGGGGCCGTCTCAAATGTGACAGGCAACAGCAGGCCCGAAGCCTCTGCCCCAGTTTAGCCAGGGCTGCCAAAAGCTCCTCTTCAGCGGAGGAGAAACGACCATGTTTACCTTTAAACGTGTAAAATCTTTCTAGTCTGGGTCAGTAACAGAGCTGGCATTACATTTTAGGTGTAATTTTTCTGAGTTTACCTGAAAGGGAATATACGTAATATGGCACAGTTTCAGATTTCCTCATGCGCTTGGCTCACGTCAATGTAGTGCTTGCAGTAACCAGTGCCAGAGCATAACTGTCGGTGGTTCTAGAACAGAAGCTGTGATTTTTAGCAAGTGCTTTATCCTTGGAGTGCAAAAATACACTTTCGGAATTTGTAACAATGTGAGCTGAGACATCTGAGTCTGCCAGGGTCTCTGATCGCTGATGTTTGCCAAGTGGTATCCAGCAGTAAGGAGCATGGCTGGTCAGTCAGTGTTACTGTGTCTCTTCTGTATGTCTTGATGCGCTACCTCTGAGATGCGATGAACTTGCCATTGTATCTTTGGTGTTTGGATAGAGCCCTGAGCAGAGGGGAGAAATACAGAAGCTATTTGTGAGGCAGGGCTTCTCATGACTGATCAAGAATATAGTAGGCCATGCCATAGTTAAAGGCTTTGGGTAGGGAACTGTTACAAAGAAAAGCAAGAAATTTGTCCGCTGCTGCCACCTTGCCAATAAGAAGCATCAGTACTAAAATTGCCAGAGATTGGTGCTCCCTGAACAGTATTTCCTTATCCTTATGTAGTTTCTGAGGAAATAAATTTTGGTAGTAGGAAAATCCCCATGCACTGGAGCCTTCCCTGTCAGACTCTACATTATCTGCCCAAAAAGTGAAACTTTACCATAACATCTTATCTGCTGTTTCCCAGTACTTGGAAGTAGATGGGAAGAGGAGCAGTGAGAGCTGAGCTTTCCTCTTCAGCCATGATTGCTCTCTTCTTGTTGACCCTGATTGATAGGTCTCAAAAATGAAGAGGGGGGTATGCCTTGAAAGAGGAAAGCACGGAGCAGGGGCTGAGGACACCTGCGACTGCTGGCCCCTATGATTTTTTTTTTTTTTTTTTTTTGTTTCCTTCCACCTGAATCCCCTGTTTGGTGGCTGGTGGCTCATTGCAGCCATTCAGCCATTCACAATAGTGGTATTCTTGCTCTGCTTCCCTTCCATGGCTGTTTCCTGTTCCTGGAAACACACTTGTCCTCTAAGCAGCATGCTGTATAGCTGTGTGACTTTCAGGGAGTGGTCCAGGAAGGTTGTCCTGGTTTCGGCTGGGATAAAGTTAATTTTCTTTCTAATAGCTGGTATAGTGCTGTGTTTTGGATTTAGCGTAAGAATAATGTGATAGCACACTCATGTTCTAGTTGTTGCAAAGCAGTGTTTATATTAAATCAAGGACTTATCTTCCTGTAGTCTGCCAGCGAGGAGGTGCACAAGAAGCTGGGAGGGGGCACAGCCAGGACAGCTGATCCAAACTGGCCAGGGGGATATTCCATACCATATGGTGTCATGCTCAGTATATAAACTGGGGGGAGTTGGCCGGGGTGTGGCGACTGGTGCTCAGGGATGGGCTGGGCATCGGTCAGCGGGTAGTGAGTGGTTGCATCACTTGGTTTTCCTGGGTTTTGTTCCTCTCTCTATCGCTCTCTTGTTATTTTCCTTTTCATCATTATTATTATTAAACCATTCTTATCTCAGTCCACAAGTTTTCTTACTTTTTTGCTCTTCAGATTCTCTCCCCCATCCCACTGGGGCAGGGGGAGGGTGAGTGAGTGGCTGTGTGGTGCTGAGTTGCTGGCCGGAGTTAAACCATGACAAAGGCACATACTTTCCTCCCTTCTCCCTGAACATCTTCAGCTTGGGAATCAGTGCTTTAGTCAGTGTGGAGCTCAGAGCCTGAAAGAAGCTTCCAGTCAGATGCTGCGTTAAATAGGTGATGAGAAATAAATGCAGAGTACATCCTTTCAGCTGTACTCACATTGGGAAACACAGGAATATGGGTACCCAAAAATTTGCAAGCTTTAAGAGGGTATGAAGGTGGTGCTAGGTACTTTAAGGCAGAGGAAATACTTGATCTGTGTAGCATTTGTCCATTTGTGTGTTTGGCTTTTTAAAAAAACCAAATACTTTGAACCATGAATATGTCCCCAGTAGCGTATATTTAATGCTGGCATGGAAATAATGTGATAGAAGCTTTCTCTGTTCTTTGTTTCCTGTTTTAGATCTGTGACATTCACTTCAAAGCAGTTACCAAAATGCATTTTCTAACTCTGTGTTTCTGGAATTCTGTGGTTCCTCCACCTGCGGTAGTCATTTTTTTTAATTTTTTTTTTTTTTTTTTTTAATTCTTTCTTTATTGTCTAACAGCCTTCTCCATAAATGGAGAGGCCCGAAGTGTAGTTTGATTTGGATGTTTGTATGCATGCATTCATTTAGACACTGCACTTCCTATCACCCTCAAGCAAAAATACTACTGATTTGCAAGTGAGCAAAAAGAGGTCAGTAAATTGGCACTGTAGGTTTTATATTACAGTGTTGTCCTTCATTTGCTCTTGTTTTTATCTTTACGGTAGTGTTACCAGGCTCTCATGTTCATCAGAAACTCCAGCAGGCTAGAAACCTGCTATGCAGAATTCATTAGAGTTGTGGAGTTTGTGGGTTTTGGTTTTTTGGTGTGTCATCCACAGTCCTGTCCCTTCCCCTACTTCACTGATCAGAGCTCAAAATTATTATTCAAGATAGTGTGTCTTTTTTACTTGGTAGTTTTTTTGGACACCAAGGAAATAAAAATAGCTGCACTAGCAATTGGCCAAATGTTTTCTTGTAATCTGTGAAGGCTGACTAGCTGCACACTTAGACGCTGTTTTGAGTTTTTAAAATGCTGCTTCTGAATTGCTTTCTCTCCCCTCGCTTTTCACCTTCTTTTCCCCACAAGCCTTGGTTTCTGAGGGATGGACAGCAACACCTCTTTGCAAGTTTGCCCTCCTTCCAAAACGAAAACGTTTTAGTTAGTAGCTCTGTGCTTCTGCTGTGTTGCATGTTGAGTGCCGATAGGAGGTGTTTGACCGGAGGAGGCATTTTATTATATGCAGTTATTGAAGTTTGTTTCCACGTGGACGTTGAAGAGGATGCATGAGATATCATTTCTGCTTTGAAACCCTTCCACATTGGCAGAGTAGTATATGAAGACCTCTGTTTTAACAGTGACCAACTGAAGTTTGGTGGAAATTGTGAGATAAAACAGCTATTGATGACTAGGTCGCTACTTCTTTCCTAGTAATAAGTCTGTTGTGATAAGGCTGTGGTGTTCCCCAGCCACATTAAAGATTAAATGGCAAGTTCTGAAGGAATAGCTGAGTGAGCAGCCACAATAATCAACCTTTATCCCTTTTCTCCTAGCTGAGTGACTTTATTCCGTCTATGGGAGCACTGTCCTTTTATCAGCTTGGATGTTAGGAAGGTTATATATTCACCTGAATTAAGGATGGTGTGAGGTTGCCATAGTCATAATCAATGGTGATTTTTAGTGCTAGATACAGAGTTAAAATAAGCTTGCTAATGACAATCTCAAATATTATTTTATAGTAGCGAGGGAATGTTGTAACCAAGGGAACTATTTAGTGTGCAATTGTTCTGGAAAGTAAACTGATGGCGTCGGGGTTTCTGATAGACGTTTTATTGCATGACTTATTTTCAAACATAGTAAGTTCGTACTGGGTTTATGGTGATGTTAATTTTTTTTATTGTGAATAGTCTTCTGGATGTGACACCATCTGTCTTTATGTGAAGTTTTTTATGGAAATCTTCTATTTAGCCTCTTTGTTGCCTATAGCTGATGTTCTCTGCAAGTAACTTCAGTTTTTTCTGTGGAATCCTGAATATTCTGCTTTTCACTAATATAGCTTGTAGTCTGCAGATGCGCTGTATTTTTGCTTGTGCAGTGGTGTAGTTATTCTTCATATTGCTATGTAATTTTTGTCATTACTACTTTGAACTGTAAACTTTTTACCGTTACCACTTTCAGACTTAATTATTTGGATAAGTGTAATTATCTTTTGAATACTTTTGAGTGGCATTCTTTGGAGTTCACTGGCACTACTGATGTCACTAAATATTGTAAATGTTTTCAGGATTTTATCCTCAAAAATAAAAGTTGAGAAACAGGAAAATAAACAGAAACAAATAGTACTTCTTGCTGTAGCTCAAGCAACTTTCTGATGTTCAAGTATGGAGAAAAAATAAACCTCCCAACATTTCAACAGATACCTAAGTACTGTTGCACTTGATAATTATTGATGTGCCTTAGGGGTGATCAACTGTATATTTATGTATATGTGTATTGTATATTTATAAACTGGGTGGAGTTATTTCCTTAGGGTGACAAGCTGTCTCCCGGTAATATTAGTGTAGTCAATACACTTATTTGCTTTCTTTTTTTTTTTTTTTTTTTTTTTAAATTTAAATCTTATTAGGCCTTATCTGTCTCTCCCCCTTGCTTTAATGCATGTTAGAGCAACATTAGCCAATCTGTCAGACTGAACTTTAACTGACATTGTCAAGGGTAAATCCCCTGAAGAACAATTTGTGCTACAGCAGCCTGATAACCAATAGTCCATATGATCAACTCAACTTCGTTAACAATCCCTTTTTTCAGAATTGCAGGGTTTGAGGAATAGGTGTAGCTGAAAATAAACAGAAAATAAGGGTAGAGCAGAAAGTGCTGTTGTTTCCTCTGATTGTTGGTGGATTTTTAGAAAACTTGCACACTTCTAGATAAGTCAGTGTAGCTTCTTAAAGGATCACTTGCAGTGGTAGACTAAACTTCTGCATCCTTTCTTCAGTCTAACAAAACTCCTGGTTCCACCTTAGTGATTAATCATCTCACCCAGTCTAAGTAAATATTTTTATGAGTGATACTGTGGCCACCATGGTGTTGTCTGGGTATTATAAGAATCGTTTATTATTTTACATGCATTTTGTGTTTACTTTGCTGTCTCATACCATAGAACCCAGTTCTTACCAACTTAATATGATGTAGTATCTTTATGTTGAATAGTGTTACTAACAGTATTGGAGTTGCTTATTCATGGAGTAATTCTACTGCATGTAATACAATGACTGTGTGACATGATAGAATCCTAATTATATATCTAAGAACATCTGTTTTCAATTCTTCCTTGATTTTTTTTTTTTTTTTTTAAAACTCAAGAGATTGCTCTTCAGAGGAAAAAGTTTTAACATTTTAACAGTTTGTTTTGCCACTGACAAAAGCAAATATTACAAAAGAGGAACACTTGTGTTCTCAGTTTACCTTGAAACTTAGAATTATTTTTTTCTGTTTTTTGGGGGATTTTTTTTAGCTTTTGATATACTTACTGGAACGGTGACATAAGATGAAAACTAAGCAAACCTAAACTCTTTAAAGGATATTTTTCCCCAGTAGTATTGCCAGTATGATTCATGTTTTATTTTATTTCCTCACAGTTTTATGTGCTGAAAGAGTGGGCCAGATGACTAAAACATACAATGACATAGATGCTGTTACACGTCTTCTTGAAGAGGCAAGTATTATATCTCTTTAAGGACCTATACACGGTATGAGAAAGTATTACAGAAATTATATGGTACCACTACTAAAGACTATTGGTAGACTGTCCTCAAATGAGGAGGAATAAATGCTCTGAGTGTATGTACACTTAACCTCATTGGTAAGGTAAATATAAGTAAAGGTCGTTTGTTTATGTCCATCAGAGTATGGATTCATTACTTGTGCTTATTTTTCATTTAAGGCCATTTAACTTGCTCTTGGCCAAATATTTGCCATAATGAATGGGGGGGAGTGATCTTAAAATGACACATATTTTTACAGTACGTGTAAAGCTAATGGCATCATTAATGATGGATTTATTATCTTTTAAGATAAAAAAAAAGTTCACTAATAGTCTTGTATTCATAATTATTATCTCAGATAATCTCTTTCCAGAGAAGTACATAGACACAAAACTAGAGAATATCTAATGCTCCATTTGTCTCCAAGCCTTTTCTTCTTTGCCTTATGTTTGGTTGGTTCGGGGGTTGTTTGGGGTTTGGTTTTGGGTTTTTTTTTAATACCATTATTATGTAAATTGCTGTTACTGTAATCCTTGGCATTCAAGAAATGGCAAAAAGCAATTGTCAAGCTATGATGTTTATGTTCAATAAATATCATGATAAATTGTTTGACTGAAATTGGCTGCTTTTCTGCAGTAAACTTGAGCGACGATATTCCAAACTATGTTTATGAAGAATTATTTAGGTGAAAACTGTTACAATTGTATTAGTTCATGGCTGATTGTAATTTAATGCTTCATATTTATTTGCTTGTTTATTGTGATAACAATGTCAAAAATGGGGTCTGTCTAGCCAAGATACATTGAGCGGTCTGTTCTTCCTCTAATTCTGCAAGGAAACAAGCATGGGAATGCTCACATCTCCTACTCATGCTTGAAACATCTGATCTTAGTACAAAGTCATACATTTTGGGCTTTGAGCTGAACTCTTTTAAACAACTTTTTTATGAAATACCAGTTAAAACTGATTCTTTGCTTAAAAGACTTGTCCTGGAATAATCCATTAACTTGTAATAACAAGTCTGTCACCTGTTTGTGTCCTGTACCCTGTCTTGTTTGGCTGAGATTTACTTGCATTTTTTTTCCATGGCTCCTTCTAGTAACGATGCAGCATCCTGCCATACTGTTTCCTCCTGAGTCCTTGTAGGCAAATGTCTATAGATCCAGAAATCACACTCATGGGAGCAATGCTAGAAGGACTTGGTGAGCCAATGTTTTTAAGCTTCTGGTGTACTTCCCTATTGGGATGATGGCAAAGGAAAAATAGGGGAACATGTAATAGGTGAACCTTTGATAAAACAAATACTTTCAGTCAGCTTCTTTCTTTTATTTGGCCAGCATTTCTGATTGAATCACTCTATTCCTAGGCAGACGTGCACTTACAGCTCCTTTTTTTGTTCCCCAAATGATGGTTATCACAAGAAATAACATCTGTTTGCAGTTAAGGTGTAACTCCTTCTGCTACCTTCACACACACAAGCGAAAAACAATCCCAAAAGCTACCCCTTCTCCGTCCTCCTTTTTGGCAAGCTTCCAATGACTATGTTACAAAGTTGGCAGGGTGAAAGGTGCAGCATTTTGGAGGGGAGACAGGAAAGAGAAGATCTCAAAACAACATGCATGCAGATACATTGAAAATCTGTGCCTATTGCCCTGAAACTAAGCGAAGCAAGTGACACCAGGCCTGCCTGGTGTACGTGGTAAGAATAGGAGCAGATTCCTCTGTGAACCTGTTTTCTCACCCCTTTTCTAATAATAGTGTAATTGTGTCTGGCTTCAGTATTTTCTTACGTATTGCTGTAATAAATCAGTCCCTTATCACTGCAAGTAAGAGGCCTGGCCCCAAACTGAGATTTAGAGCTGAATTGCTAAAAATTGTGTAGGAATTCTAGGGAGGTTAATTAAAGACCCTGGAAATACACTTATGTTCCTCAACTTTGAGGTTAGAAACCTTGCTGCTACATACCTCTTCCTCTGTAGAGTCAAAGCTGCAGCAATATTTTTTTTTTTTCCACTTTGAGTTTATGATGTGAGCCAAATTACTAAACAATAAGTTGGCTCGATATGTAAACCAAACTTTTTTTGATAACTTTGTGGAACCTATTGTTCTGAAAGATTGTGTGTAAGATTATAGAAAGATTTTATAACTGGCTAATGCCAGTAGCTTTCAATGCAAATATAAGCCTGACCTTCAGAAACCATTTGGAAAATGCTATTTGTAGATATAGCAGTGATCAATAACCTCTCTTTTTATTTACTGATTATTACATAACTTCCTTTTTTTCCCCACTACAAAAGCCTCTTCATTCAAATCCATGTGATCAGTAGCTGTAGGTTTTGCAGCCTTTGTCATTAATGTATACATGACACAAGGTGGCTTTTAGTCATAAAATCTGGGTGGCTGTCCAGGGTGGTAAATAAGCCCCAAACAGTATTTTCAGTGACAGGGAGAAAAACTATTCCTCAAATGATGTTGAACTATAAGTAAGCGGAGAGTTAACCTTAGCACCATTTTCCCACTATTATAAAGATCTAGTAATTGAATAAGAAAATGACAAATAGAAATGCTTAATGAATGGTGCAAGGTTTTAGGCAGTTTATCACCCTGTCCCAGGTGGGTTACACCCCCATGCCTCAGCTTTGCAGAAGCTGAGACGTGTATTAGGTACGTGTCATCAACAGGATAAGCTTCTAGTTTTTATTGGTACATGTGGTGAACTGTCTAGACCAGTTATTTCCAATTTTGTGCACACAGGCGGAAGAAGGGGACAGGCATGGTATGAGAGTAACTGCTTAATGTAGATTTGGGCATATGCAAAAAGGAAAGGGATAGGACTTGTTTTTATACAAAAGCACTAATGGGTGTACATACACGAAGGACATGGGAGCTGAACATTCATTGTGGTGGAATTGGCTTCTGCTCCTGCACAGCTCACTGCTTTTTATTTCAAAGTGGAGCAAGTGGAAACTGAAGAATGCTTTGAAATGCCTAAGTCCTTTGCTATTTTTACTGTGCTTCTTTAAAATGTAACCTCTAAAGCTCTGTGATTGCATTCTGCAGATGGTATAACAAGGTGATAGAGCAGTTTCCCTCAGTAGTTACTCAAACAAAGCTGTAATAGCGACCCAGATCTGGTTTCATTTACGTTGTTTTCCATTAGACCTTGAAGCTGTGCATTCATATGTATGGTTCAGTAACTCTGTATGGGTCAGTCTTTTCTGAATAATGTGGGTGTAACATCAGCAGGAATAGAAAAAGAAAACTGGCAAAAAACTGAGCAAACCAACCTTCACAGAAGGAAAAAGGTTTTTTATTGTTTAACTACTTGTTCCTTCCCTTTTGTGGCAATTTTACCCTCCCTCTGATCCTTTGATGAATGAAAAATTTGAAATTAGCTTTCTGTTCTTAATGCTTCACAGAAAGAACGGGACTTAGAATTAGCTGCTCGGATTGGCCAGTCGCTGTTAAAGAAGAATAAATCACTGACAGAAAGAAATGAGTTCCTGGAGGAGCAAGTAGAACACATCAGGGAAGAGGTAAGATTTTTATGCCTAAGTGCTGTATCTGCAGTGATGGGGTAAAATTTCCTTCTGGCTTCACCTTGTTCATACTTAATTTTCTTGGGCGTCCTGTCCATAGCAGGTCAATCAGTGTTGCAGCAGCTTGGTCAGCCATCTTTATAGCATGTACACTTAGAAATGTGACCAAAAAAGTAAGTTGACCTGTTGGCTCAAATCAGGTGTGATTTGAGGGGAAAAAAAACCCTCAAGCCATTGAATTTTGCTGTGCCTCAGATCTCTTTTTCCTCTGAAAAGATTCCTTTTTCCTTCCAGCTGCTCTTTTTGTTTTGAGTCACTATACCCACTTTTTCTTCTACTTGTTTTGCCCTTGTTCCCCTGCTTTATGCATAATTCCCCTCTGGTTTGATCATCTCACTAATCAGTTTTCCTTCTCCTACCTCCCTTTGTGTGCAGCTCTTTCTTCTTGTGTCTCCCCTGAATATTTCTCAGCCCTCACTTGTTTCTTCTTAACAAGAAGTTTTCCACATACCATTGAATTTTTAATCAAATATTTATACGGTTGCTATTTCTTACTGTATTGCTCTGAATGGGGAGTTGGATGCTATAGGTACTGGCAGATTCTCGACGGATGTATCTTGGATAGAATGGTACAGGATGCTTTATAAGAGCTCTTTATCTGTACTGCAAGTGTAGCTAAACTCTACTCTTACTAACTAAGCTGGAGGCAAATGTTGTTTCTCCTGTGCTGGGACAGTGACCTTGGTTTGTGAATCTTGTCCATACGTAGCCTTGAGCAAGAGGAAGAGAAATCTCACAGTTGTAGGGTGAGCAAGAGAACAATGAACCACAGTGGATGAAAACCTTAAAAAAGGCTGTTAATAAAACTGCTCAGGGGTGTGAGGTGTTGAATTATATCTGAGATGGGCTGATGAATAAAGCGTGGATGGAGGGATCCCAGTTGTGTGATAAATGGCGGTGGAGCACACACGTAGAACTAATATCCTTTAGCATGGCCTGCCCTTTTTGGCAAGGAAAACTAATTCTCTTCTGTCCTAGAGGAATGCTGTTATTTGCTGCCCAAGTCCCATCATGTAGCAGACCAATTTATTTGTGCATTGGTTGATATGGCATTTACTAGGCATGTGCATACTGACTGGGCAGGGCAGCGCATTCATACCACACATCCAGAACGGAAGATTTGATTGAGGAAGGTGGGGTACAGGGATGCAGTGGTCTATTTTTATTTAGAGGGACTCAGGAGCAGCATTAGGAAAAGGGCCACCAGAAATAAGCTTTTTACCAGGTGGCTTGATATGTTGGGCCATATGTTCTGTCAACACCCATCTTTCACACTGTCGTTTTGACTCCTTCAGAAATTGATGCTTAAAGTCATGACACTTTGGTATGTTGAAAATCTTTCTTTAGTAGGTTTCAGATCTTCCATTAATGCTGAATTTTGAATATTTTAATAGAATGGTAGCTAAGACAGCTGTCTCTAAGGGCAAGAGATAAGAGAATTGAATTGAATTGGTACTTTTTAAATTCTGTAAAAACTGCCTAAAAATGGTTTGTCTGGGGGATCTGTGGTTTCTGTAAAATGCAGACAATTTTTTTCTGGTGTGTGGTATGATGTTAAGGTTTTCTTGGTATATGTGTCATGACATGAATAATTTAGCTTCTTTAGTCCTCTGACCTACCAAATTTCTCCTGACAAAACCTTCTGCTATCCCATTAAGTAGCTCAAGTTTTTCCTGTGTCCTTGTACATGCCACATTCATAGGTACATGTGAAAGTAATATAGACCTGTGCAAACAAATGCATTAGATTGTTGGGTTTGTTTTTTGAGTTTGTATCATCAGGTGCCACTTAAGCTTAGGAAGGGGCTGTGGTCATGTTCAATAAAACCTGATGGAACTGAGACTTTTCCTGTAATGCACTAGAGAGCAAAATGTGAGTGCACTGAAGCAGGCACTATACTGCATGCACGGACACTTTAGTCTCAGCTTACTGTTCCATAATTATATGCTGAAAGCATAAACATGATATTGAGAAAACTTTCTTACTTTTAAATTGTTTTCATTACAGAGATGGGTGTCTGCCTTTTCAGCAGCAGAAGTGTAGTTCCCAGGTACAGTGTGTCTACCTGCTGCTGTATTGCCGTGTTCAGTAAGAATGCTGCAACTCCAATCGCAGGACAGGTCCCTTTTCGCTGAGATGGTGCTACCTACAATTTAATGCTGTCTCCTTTGACATTGGAGCTGGGTATCAAAACAACGTAAACTGCCACAATACGAACTGTGTTTGAAATGGAGTTGGCCATTAGGTTTTTAGCTTCTGTTAATCTTTATAAAATTCCCAGTTTATGCTCCTTTTTGCTCTTCAGATTTTGTCATGTGTTTCTGAAGCTAAAAAGGTAGTCCTTCAAACACAGTGTCAGTCCTCAAATGTTACCACAGGTTTGAGGTAGTGTAATCTGAGTAATATAGCCCTCTAGTCCTGTTGTTCTAGTTCCAGGTCACATATCAGAGTTTGTGTTTTGGTGTTAGCTGGTTTTGAACTCTTTTCCAGATTTGATTTTGTTCTGTGTAAAGTGAGAGGAAAGGAAAAGCTGAATTATAATATGGAATGGTGGCTTAAAAAAGGCAACATTGGTTTTTGGTCTATTAGAGTAGAAGGTAATGTTGGAAAGATAGAAACGGTCTTTGGCTTGGTACTTGCATGCATGTTGTTTACATACAGTGCAACGGGGTGTCTTCATTTTAAGTGAGTAATTCCAACATGTTAAGCGTTTAGCTGCTTTCAGTCAGGAAAACAATCAGCTGGACTCTTGAAACGGTTGTTCATGATTCAGTAAGGATTGTTCCTGCAAGCTAGGTCCCATGTCTCTAAACTGTTATGCTCTGTGTGAGGATCCTTTTATCTTCTATCTTAAATTATTTCTAAGATAGGTGCAGCTATTTCATGACATAGTTCTGAAGCTGAGTGAAGCTTTCAGGGCGATGGGAGTGACTTAAAAGCCTGAACAGATGAAGTCTTGGGAACCAAGCATGGTGTCAGCTCATGGCCCTTGTCCCTTCTGGGACAAGGGCTCAGTCCCTATTGCTTGGTAAAAATACGTCGTGCAGGGGTAGCATGGTAGTGTTTGCTCCAAAGGGTACACGTTACAGTGGCTTGTGAAAACAGAGAAGAGGTCCTTTCTGTTCATAAAACAAATCCTGTGTTTTGCAATGTAAAAATGTGTACTGGGTCTGGTTGGGATGGAGCTAATACTCTTTGTGGCAGCCTGTATAGTGCTATGTTTTGCATTCATGACTAAACCAGCGTTGATGATAACCAGTGTTTCAGATATTGCCGATCAGTGGTTGCACAGTATCGAGGCACTCTTCCTCCTACCCTCTGGCTCCATCTGTGCAAGATGTTGGGAGGGGACACAGCTGGGATAAGCTGACCCAAACTGACCAAAAGGGTATTCTATACATCATGTTGTTATGCTCAACAATAAAAGCTCAGGGAAGGGAGGAGGAAGCTGGGACATTCATGGTTATGATGTTTGTCTTAACTATGTGTGCCGAAGCCCTGCTTTCCACAAAGTGGCTGAACATCTGCCTGCCAATAGAAAATAGTGAATAAATTCCTTATTTTGCTTTGCTGACACAAGCAACTTTGCTTTACTTATTAAACTGTCTTTATCTCAGCCCATGAGTTGTTCTGGCTTTTGTGCTTCTGATTCTCTCCTCCATCCTGTGGGGTCGTGGGGGCAGAGCGTGTGCTCAGCTCATGGGTGCTTAGTAACTGGCGGGGGGTCAACATACCACAAAATGCTATGTCAAAGGGAAGTGTTGCTGGAAGCTACTGCAGTGAGGTTTTTTCACATTTCACAGCATGGTTGAGGTTGGAAGTGACCTTTGGGGGTCATCTTGTCCAAACGCCACTGCTTAAGCAGAGCCACCTGCAGCCAGTTGTCCAGGACCATATCCAGACAGTATTTGAGTATCTCCAAAGGTGAAGACTCCACAGCCTCTCTGGGCAGCCTGTGCCAGTGCTCAGTTACCCCTCACAATAGAAGAGTTGTTCCTGATGTTCAGGGGGAAACTCCCGTGTTTCAGTTTGTGCCCATTGCTTCTGGTCCTGTTCCTATAAAAGGTCACCCTTTCTGGCTATTCACCCTCCTTTGGAGAATTGGAATGTTTGGAAATGACAGTAAAAATAGTATCCTCAGTGGTTTTAATTCATAGAGAAAAAAGTGTAGCAAAAGCTGGAGATGATCTAGCGCCCACGCACTGACAGTATCTGAATCCTTGCTACTTAAAGAGGCTGAGACATAATGTGCTGGAGGGAAGTAAATTGTTATTTTTGGCTCAGCTTTTTAGCTCTTCCCGAAATGGGGAAAGTGAATCTCCTAAAATTAATGCACGGATTTTATTTCATAATCTTCTGAAATGTGGTTGGTTGGGGCTTTTTTCCCCCCTTGCATTTTAGATCCAATGTCTCCGGAGGACGTGGTGCCTTAGCACTTCTGATTACACAGAATAGCCTTAGTAAAGTAAATTACCATGTTTGCTTAAAATTCTGCACAATTTAAGTGCTTTATTGCACTGAGTCTGCTTTTTGTTTGATGAAAATGCAGCCTAAATCTGTTTTATTGATATTCTCTGGGATTTTTGCCAGTAATAACTAGAAACATAAATATGGCTACAATACAAAAAGCAGAAGTCTAATAAAAACAAATGTGCTCTGCAACTTGTGCATTGGAAAGTGAAAACTGAGGGCCAAGTCTTGCAGTGCAAGTGGAAGGGAACAGATCTGTCTGATCAGTTATGCTATTTGTAGCTATGCAAGGAAAATAAAAATTAGTTTTTCGCCACTGAGGTCTTAAATTGCAGCTGTGAAGTGGTGTAAGTGCTACTGTGTAAGGGGGCTTTTAACCTTGGAGAATCACAATATGAATTAACCAAGGTTAAGTTTGTGGAGCTCACAATTACAGGGTATCTTAAACACTCAATTTTGATGTTTTGTTCCTTTTTCATATGTGTATGTACTAAGTATGGGACTCCCACATACTACTTTACTAGACTCATGTTTTGGCATCATCAAAAGCCCAAACTACACCCAGAACCTGACTGCAGCTTCTACCATTGCAGCAACCTCAGAATGGCAGCCTGCCGCTGTGTGGTGGTGTTCTGCAGCTCAACAGGCAACTGAGTTCCAAATGTAACCTTACTACAAAAGCACTTTGGTAATTTTGTCTAAAGTCTCTTGCAGAGGAAGAAATGTCTGTATCTGAGATCTGCAAGGTCTGTATCCAAGCCAAATGGTGACAGTCATCACATAAAATGGAAAAATGATGTTTGTCTTAACTCTGCCACATTGATTTCTTGCAGTATCATTGCAATATATCCATTTCTGTGGATGTGAATCTAGACTAATGCAGTAGTGACTCAGGATTGCTCATCTTAGACATGTTTCTCTTTCACCTTCTTTAACAGTGGTGGGTAATTGCATTTTTTAACTTCTAAAACAGGAACAGTTAATGGCTAATTTAAAAGGTATCTTTTTCCTTCTTTCTAAGAAATAAAAGAATTGGTTCTGGTCTGTTCCAGTTTCAGCCTTTTGGTGTAGTCTGAAGATGATGCTTGGAGGATGAATAACTAATTTATAGTGGGTTTACCTAAGAATGTGCTTAGAAAAGCAACTTACTGATCTGCAAGCTCTCTCTTTGTGCAGGTTTCTCAGTTGCGGCATGAGCTCTCCATGAAAGATGAGCTGCTCCAGTTCTATACCAGTGCTGCTGAAGAAAGTGAGCCGGAGTCCATCTGTTCCACCCCGTAAGTCATCGATCTACAACATTGAACCTTCATCTGGTACTAAGCAGGGGTAGTTTGGACAATTTGATAGCTTTGAAAAGTAGTAAAATGATCCCTGTATTGGCTGGAACTATAAAAGGCACTCTGAACTTGGTGCACGGCACTGGCTGCAAGGATTTGCATTGGACCAGCTGGCTATACTGGTGCCAACAGGAGTCAGGAGGGGGAGGTACAGAGGGAGGCTGCTGATGCAGCGCTGTAACTTTCACAGGAACTAGGTCGCCGTGGTGGCGAGGCAGACACACACGGTACCCCACTACACCGCATACGTTGCACACTGTGCTAGAATGTGCTACGTGTGTGACCTTTGCGCTTGAAAGGACCTGGGGGCGCTATGGAAAAGTTCCAAGCACAGGGAAGGAAATAAAGGAGTGGCTGGAAAGCTGCCTGGCCGAAAAGGACCTGGGGGTGTTAGTAGATAGCCGGCTGAACATGAGCCAGCAGTGTGCCCAGGTGGCCAAGAAGGCCAACAGCATCCTGGCTTGTATCAGGAATGGTGTGGCCAGCAGGAGCAGGGAGGTGATTGTCCCCCTGTACTCGGCGCTGGTGAGGCCGCACCTGGAATACTGTGTCCAGTTTTGGGCCCCTCACTACAAGAAAGACATTGAGGTGCTGGAGCGTGTTCAGAGGCGGGCAACGAAGCTGGTGAAGGGTCTGGAGAACAAGTCTTATGAGGAGCGGCTGAGGGAACTGGGGTTGTTTAGCCTGGAAAAGAGGAGGCTGAGGGGAGACCTTATCGCTCTCTACAACTACCTGAAAGGAGGTTGTAGTGAGGTGGGTGTTGGTCTCTTCTCCCAAGTAGCTAGCGATAGGACAAGAGGAAATGGGCTTAAGCTGCGCCAGGGGAGGTTTAGACTGGAAATTAGGAAAAATTTCTTTACGGAAAGGGTGGTCAGGCATTGGAACAGGCTGCCCAGAGAGGTGGTGCAGTCACCATCCCTGGAGGTGTTTAAAAAACGGGTAGATGTGGCACTTCGGGATATGGTTTAGTCTGGTCTACCCTTGATTAGTCTAGAGTGGGTTTGGTAGTGTAGGTTAATGGTTGGACTGGATGATCTTAAAGGTCTTTTCCAACCTAGATGATTCTATGATTCTATGATTCTAAGCATGGCTTATAGCGTGGGTTCCAGGTAATTAGCTGGCTGAACAGCATCGCAGGCTCTGAGGGGCTGTCTGCCCTTGATTGCAAAGTTATTGCTGCATTCTGGTGAAGCATGTGCAGCATTCATCTGGAAGATACTGGGTTGCTCCGTGTAGTAAGGTGGTTTCCTTTCTCATAGCCTTGGCTGAATAACTTTTCCATAGGAAGTGTGGGGAATAATAAATAAATAAATAAATGTTCTCTTTTAAAAATCACTGCAAATATATTGCCGCCCAAACATACTGGCATGAACAAAGCTGTATTTCATGTGGCTCTGGCTTTGAGACCTCTGCTCAGTCTGTTCTCCTGTGAGATTGGCCATAATACAGGTAAAAATGAGTTAAAACTGTTGTTTTTGTTACAAGGCTGAAGAGGAATGAATCTTCCTCCTCCGTCCAGAACTACTTTCATTTGGATTCTCTTCAAAAGAAACTCAAGGACCTTGAAGAGGAGAATGTTGTGCTTAGATCTGAGGTGAAATTGCTCCCTTTGTTTTGCATAATACAGTTGTTCATTTAAATGCTAGAACACAGGTATTGAGAAGTATGTATTAAAAGTTGAGAGAGTCTAATTAAGAGTATATAATTCCACATGTGACACAGATCTCTTTGTAGTTGTTTAATCACCATCCTTTATACTTCTAAATGAAGGAAATGCTGGAACATGGAAGCTACATGAAGCCACATGCAAAGCAGTTTCCTTGACAAAAGAATGTGCAGGAGCGTGGGCAGGTTTTGGAGTACAGCACTGCACTTTGAAACAGGTTTTAAAGGGCTGACCTGGTAGAAATGGGTGATGTTAGCTGCAGATCTGAAGTTTGCAGGCTGGCATGGTCTCTCTGGTACAAATTCAGTGTTTGTCAAAATAAAAATTGCTAGTCTAAATTTGCATTAAATGTCTTCAATTTGCGTTTCAAGTCAGGCTGTTAATATCTGAAGTTGAATGTTTTTCTTACCTTTTATTTCTGACAATATCCATTTGTTTCACAGACAACATGTTTTCTAAAATTTTATTTACTGTTCCCTGTCTATTAGAAGTAACGCTTCATAGTTGAATATCGTGTGAATAATTTTATATTAATTTTCAATGCAACTTTTAATCTTTGGGAGCATGTTACCATTTTGCAAACATGTAGAAGAGTGTAACAGAAGAAATACTTTGGGGCTAAGAATGAATGTATGAAAACAAGAGTATCATTAGCATTTTCTACTGCAAATGCAGGGCCCACTGCAAGGTAGTGTCACATCTTTGGACAAGACACAACATAATGGAGAGTGCTGTACACTTCATTGAGAAGTTGCTCAAGGAAGATGAGCAATGGTTTGAGAGTAATGAAGGTAGAGTTAGAACTGAGAGGGCCACTGCATCAGGAGCTGATAGGAGAACCCTGTGTAGCACTGACTTCCAGGGACATGCAGTCTGTGCCAGCGAGGCACAGGGTGGAGCCAAATCTGAGACCTCTGAGCTACACGTGTCTACAGATGCAGCCTGTGGGTGTCTGTGCATGCCCCCAGCATTGGGAATAGACTACAGACCCACCAAAGTCATGCCAGACAGAACCAGCTGGGTGTAGTCCGGCTCGTCTCGGTGCTCCTAGAATCGTAGCAGAAAACACAGAGCAGGGGAAGGAGGTAGCACTGAAGTTTTATGTGACATGTACGGTTACAGTGGCAGAACGTTTCTAATACTATCTGAATGTTTTTTAAATACTTGAATGTTTAATTCAATTATTTAAACCAAGCATTTAATTAGTTTGTGATGATACCTAGCTTTGTTCTGGTGACCGGATCAAGCTCTGCATACTAGTCTTTGGAATGTTCAGGGCTTTTTTTTTTTTTTTTTTTTAGCATATAATATGCACGTGACATCTAGTGGGGATACGGTGATAACGATGCACATTTCTCCATGCAATAATGTCTCTGCATGTTGTCTCTGAATGTTCGCGTGCCCCCTTTTTCCAGAACACAAGGGAGGGGAGCCAAAAATTGTAATTTCTGACTGTCTTCCTGGAGGAGTGATTAGAAAAGCTTGTCTTTCTGAATCAGATGGAAGTGCAGCAACAGACTGGCAAAGAACAAATGTGCTAATGTAGAATATCTGATGTGGATTTCTTGAATAGGCCTGTCAGCTGAAGACTGAAACAATTACTTACGAAGAGAAAGAACAACAGCTTGTCAATGACTGTGTAAAAGAGCTAAGTATGTCCTTATTTCTTTCCCTTCTGATTCGAGATTGTTCAGTAAAAAAAACAAAAAGACAACTGAGATCAGTCAGTTGTGTTTTTCTGTGGTATTAAAGAAAATTTCTGTCTGAAATTTCACAGCAGAAAATTCTGTCTGTAAGCTAAATCTTTCTCAGTTGCAAAGTAGTTCTGCATAGAAAATGTTATTGTTAAGGGAAAGTACAGTCTCCTTTGCTGCATTGAGCACTTTGTGTCTTTCTGTTTTTGTGTCCTACTGCTGTTTTTCAAAAATACCTTGCTATATTGGGGAAGGATTCTGCTGAATCAAGTGATGTTTCAAAAGAACATCTTTCTGCTTACTTTTCTGCTTTGGGGTTTGTAATGTTAATTGTAATCACTTATCTTAAAGGGGATGCAAACATCCAGATTGCCAATATCTCCGAAGAGTTAGCAAAGAAAACCGAAGATGCTGCCCGGCAGCAGGAAGAAATCACCCATCTTCTTTCTCAGATAGTCGATCTGCAGAAAAAGGCAAAAGCTGTAAGGAATCCAGTTGCAAGACTACTGTTGTGATTTGCTACTATTGTAGCTGGAAGACAAGTTACAATCCTCTGTATACTAGAGCCTAAAGGAAGTTTTCCACCCTCCTTATCTGGGTGACATTGTTTGATGTTTAATATCTAGCGTACTTGACTAGAAAACATCAATTTATTAAAAGATGCGTATATGATATGTCAAATACAATAGTTAATATTAGATGTGAAATTCTGCATTAAACTTAATGACTTTGGTAAGATAATGTCAGTACAAATATTTCAGTGGGCACATACTCGTTAGTTTTAGGGTCTTGGAGGTTCATTTAGCAGGGCACAGAGTGATGCTGGGTGTTCTTGTGTTAACATTTTAAAGTGTTGTCTATATGTTTTTAAACTAACACGCGTGGACTAATATTGCTGCAGAGAGGGTCTTGAGACAAGTTGGAATTTTCCTACTTACCTGTAGTACAGGATACAAACATCATCACAGGACAAAACATCACAGTATTTCTAATATTTTGGGCATATTTTAGTGTGCAGTTGAAAACGAGGAACTTGTCCAGCATTTGGGAGCAGCTAAAGATGCCCAGAGACAGCTCACAGCAGAGGTGAGTACGTTACTTAATATTACAATAATTTAGTAGTAGGGCAATGGCTGTTCACTTTACCATGGGAGTTTTAGTCTAAGCTGGGTCAGAAGTATTAAATAATTTGGTCTATGTATATGGAATGAAGGAACATTTATGTTCCTGGTAGAGTTCAAAACTTTTCCTTCCTGTTCTCTTCTCCTTCAGCTGGCACACATTTTGAAAAACTGAGGCTTATGGGCTATATAGGAACCCCTTTAGAGGTTGACTTCTCTAGACTGGTAGTTTAAGCCTATTTTGACTAGTGAGATAACATGGAAGAGCTCATTTGTACTGTATTTGTTCAGCAAATAAACTGAAGACAGTCCAGGATTGCTGGCTGTCCTCTGGGTGCTACATTCACATGAACAAAACAGATAAAACAGAATGAATAAAGCTTGATCCCCTTAAGATGTGTCTTGCATTTGGAATACTTCATGTTGAAGGTGGGAATGTCCATAGAAACTTCTGCTGATGAGACTTTTGTATCTGTGGTGCTCCACAAAGATTGAGCTCATGATTCTCCATCCCTTTCTTGGAAGAGACATTAACAGGATCTGTTTCTAAGCCAAGTAGCTTATTTTTATGAAACCTGTAGGAATGTGGTATTTCAGACTTCTGCCCCTCTGCCAAACTTGGTTGAAATGGTTTATGAGTGCAAAAACTGTGAGGGTACACAGACATCTGCAGACGGAGTGTTTACATAAGATGTATTTCCTGTGAAGGTCAAGCTAAAAATTAAGGGATGGTCTTAGGCTGTTGGGGGTTATATGTATATATATGTATGTATGTAAGTCTTGGTTTTAAAGTTCCTAAGTCCTTCGGAACACTGTGAAATGTCTTGTCCTTTTCCCCTGCTGTTTTCCACTGTGGTCATCGTGGCAGTAATTAGGCACTATACCTGACCAGGCTAAAGATACTTTTAGCTCTGTATCTTGTCCTCGACAGTGGCTTCATGTAGATATGTAGGATAGGAAATAGAGCAAGCAGTTCCATCCCCCAGGCCCTTTCTGTTACTAATCCATGTGATTTATTATTTTCAATCATATTCACTCTCTGGAGTTCTTTTCCTTTAAAATGGGATATTCTTCCCTACACCATTATCCTTTACCAGTGTGAAAAGAATTTGCAGGCTTTTTGTGATGATAGTGCAGCCCATAAGGTCTTGGATTGTTTTCTGTATGTTACAGTTGCGGGAGCTGGAAGACAAGTATGCAGAGTGCATGGAAATGCTTCATGAGGCTCAAGAAGAGCTGAAAAACCTTAGAAACAAGACTATGCCAAATGCCATATCACGTCGGTACCACTCTCTCGGTCTCTTCCCTATGGTAAGCAGATTTAAGAAAAAAACTGCACATACCAGAAAACAACCAACCAAAGGAAATGTGAGTGTTTGCACCTGACTTACAGCTTCAGGGATGGGATGCTAGGCCAGACATGAGCATGGGTGAAATGTGTATTCATATAGTGTTAAAGGATACCTGAGTGATCAATTTTGTATCCCTGGTTCCGAAACAGCGGTGCTGTGCAGTTACTTGGTTTTGCTGCAGTGTTATATACAACCTGCAGCTGGCTGTGCTTATGCTGTGAATCAAGGGTATCATTAATAGGTTGTTGCACAGTTCTATACGTCTTCGTTACGCATCTCTTGTACTGTGGTGGCTGATTTTTGGTAGGAACTTCCTGTTTTTTTCAGGAATGTTTTTCTTCAGTATCTTTGGAGATGTAACTTAACATGGTTTCTGGACATGGCATCCTTCTAGTCATGTATGATATACATTCTAGTTCTTCAGTACTTGAATAGGTTACACATGTATTCTTGTTTTAGGGTCACTGAATTTTCAGTGGTTCATTACAAGAATATTTGTTGCTAATGTGTATTATAGCAACATCAATTATGGCAGTGTCACTGGTGTTATCAACTTTGTTTACCTAGTTTCATTTGATTATGACATTGTACATTTAAAGCATGGGGAATGTGCAGTACCCTCAACCAAATGAGGAAAAAAAGAGTGGATAATAGTGTCTAGGAAAGTTCAGTGCCTGGCTCTGCTTGCCTGTGTATCTCTAGAATAATTACATTATTTCTGAGGGCAATGATATCAGTGAAGTTTCTTTTGAGTTATGTTAATGTAATCAAGCAGCAGAATCTGGCCCTCCTTGTCTTTAGCCATGTCTCGTCTTAACTGCTGAGGAAGAACACAGATTATATTTGTGCGCACAGGAAGTAAGTTAGGCTTAGCTTGCCTTTTTGTGTTCCCTTCTGAGACTGAACAGAGGCCAGTTTAAAGTGCAGATATTTAGTAATACAAGTTGTACTTGCACAAATACAGTTGAAAGCTGTGAAAAGTGTGCTTGTGCTGAGATAGGTTTATGTGTTTTGTATAAAAATTATTTTCAAATGTTGAATCATGGGACCAAAGATCATTTAGATTTGTGAATGTTTGATGCTTAGACCCTGCACTTAACTATATTTAGGCAGTAAAACTTACTGACCAGCAGTGGAAAATTGATAGCCTGTCACCTTTAACCTATGGGGGAAGTATATAATGCTTTATGCCAAGAACTGTCTTTTTTGTGGGTGGGTAATGTGAAAGGGAAGAGAGTTTTCTGTTTATTTTAAATGAAAACAGGTTAAGCAAAACTTTACACAAGAAAGGTGGGTGCTGCTGAGTAGGGAATTTAGTCTGGGAAGTCGGAGCACCTGAATTCTGTTGTTGCCTGTGATGGTTTTTTAGGATCTTTGACAGGTGTTGTATGTCTTCAGATGGTAAGTGCTGTAGCAGTATGAAGCTAAGCCATAATTTGTCTAATGATTTAGATATATTCATTAGTCTTAAAGCTTTCCAGTCAATTTTCATTTTTAAACCTTTCTTTTTCTGGAATGACACCTTATTAGTTATTAATTATTTTATATAAGTAATTAATTATTTTCTGCAATGACACCTATTAATACTATGATATTTGTTTTTCTTTTGTGCTTCTTTTTAACAGGATTCTTTGGCAGCAGAGATAGAAGGGTCAATGAGGAAAGAACTGCACTTAGATGAACCTGACTCTCCTGACTTGGCGTATGACTGAAAAGAATTGATTACATCTGAAGTTAATTATTATTTGATGAGAAAGGAAAAGACAGGAAATAGTTGAGCTAGGGATTTAGAAAGAAGTATTTCTGGCAGAGTGTGAATGATAGAGAAAAAGGAAAATAAATTGTCTGGTTGTTGGGGTGGTTATTTTTTCTTCTAAAGCTACCAAAAGAAAACTCCTATATGTAGGTTTTGCCTTGTCTTGTGAACTTGTTGTCCTCATTCTTGAGTGCTGAGAATGAGAAAAGATTTGTTTTCTTGTGTGTTACCATGCTAGGTTTCTTCAGTGAATTATTAGGGGATGAGTTCAGTTTTTTGGGTTCTCTCTTCAGGTATTATAACAGAAGTTATGAGGTAATTATTGATCTAATCCAGTTTTTACAGAGAAAACATCAGTGCAGAAAGGGATTCGGAGTGGTTGGGTACTTATAGTGTGATGTCCATTACACCTGTGCTAAAGTTCTCAAGTTAAACAAGAAAGCGGTTTGAAACAAATTAAGTACTTGTGACAGTCCAAAAGCTATAGATAGACCAGCTTGGCAGAAATGGCCTTACTGACACCAGTTGCACGTGTACTCCAATGGGTTTATCTCATCTATTTGTACAAAACATGGACTGGTTAATTTGAAACAAGCTAATCCTATTTAGAGGGTCTGTTAGAGAAACAGAGTTTACAAAGAAAGGACAGTCAGAGAAGGTACAGTAGCCACTTTCCAGAAACCTTCTAAGTGTATTTACAAAAAGCTTGACACATACTTAAACTTTCTCTGAGCATGAGCCAAGAATTGTAAATGAGGCTTTGACAGAGTGAAATGTTGATTAGAAAAATGTAAGATCAGAAAGATGTAAGCATGCTCAAACCCCATAGGATCCTTTTGTCCTTCCAGAGTAATCTAACTTAAGGATAGTTTAACTTCTTTAGAATGTCTTTTATATATGCATGTACCAAAGAAGGATACTTGTTTGTTTGTTTGGTTTTGTGGCTTGTCTTGGTTTTATTTATGTGCTCATCAGTAGTAACTGCAACCTCTGTGGGACCGTTTATTGATAGATGCTCTTAGATTCAGCCTCTTAAAGATATACAACTATAGACTTGGAGCCTACACACAAAGATTGCAACTGTTGAGCACTCATGGGCAGAACGAAAGAAATTTGAATGACATTAAACAGCATAAGGCATGCTGTCATTGTTATACCCTGGCAAGTGTTACCTTTAAGCTGGAAAGGATGCACTGTTATTGTGTTCAGCCACTGTTAACTGTAAAAGAAAACAGCGGTGGCACTTCTGTAGCGTGATGTAGGGCAAGTTTATTTTGTCAAGAAATTTCTGCTGAAGTGTCATCTGATCTTAATCTTGAAGCAGATGAATGATGTTTGTTATGATACCAGGACAATGGTGATAAAGAATGAACTGTAGAATTAGGTCAAAAATTAGGTTTCCAGCCTTGACAGCCTCTCTCTAGACTCTTGATCCATTACATTTCTGGGTTTTTTTCTGGTTTTGGGGGGTTTTGGGGGTTTTTTTTAAATGCTATTTAAGGGGGTTGGAAATGGGTTTCACAAAGAAAAGACACAAGACTTGCTTGCGTAGAGGTACTCAGTAGAGTAAATTCAAATTCTCTTTTAAAGTGGATTAGCCAGTTCATAGTTAAGAATTGAATGGAGATTTTTTTTCTTTTTTTTTAAAACTCATTTCCACACAATGGCTTTAAGGCGCTTTTAACTGATGTACTGAAATGCTCTTTCACTTAGTTTTATTAATATTTGAGAGGGTCCATGCACATAATTCTCAAGTGTTCTGTCTAAAATATTCTAGGATGATGGAATTATTATGTTGATGGATTGAACGTAATGGCCAGATTGTAGAGAGTGTGGGACCCTATGCATACTACTTTACAGAAACTATAAAGACAAGGTGGTTGGTGGAGCTGCAAATAGGAAGGGTTGTTAACTTCTTTGTTCCTTCTTAAGGTAAGAAGGCACTGTGTGATTATTAACTGTGTGTATGTCTTACCAGTCATCAGAAGCGGGTCTTCGAGACGGTGAGAAGTGTTAACCAAGTTGTCAAGCAGAGATCCATGACTCCATCACCAATGAATATCCCAGGCTCCAACCAGTCCTCTGCTATGAACTCAGTCATTTCTAGCTGTGTCAGCACTCCACGTTCCAGTTTCTATGGGGGAGACATCTCTAACATTATGATAGACAACAAGACCAATAGCATCATCCTAGAGACAGAATCCTCTGACAATGGGTCAGTACTGTAGCACTGGGCTTTGCTTTTGCTTTGTTTCTGATGTAAAGGCAAAGTGTTTCGATTTTCCTCTTTTTGTCTTACACTGTGCAGTTAACACAGTGATTGATGTACATCTTCAAAAGTTACTTTATTTTGTGCTTATAGTTCTTGAGCACTCAAGTTTGCTTAAAAAGGAAAGCTTTTTGAAAGTACTGTGTATCAATGTCTGCAACTCGCACCTATTCTGAGATGCAGCAGCACCAGATGGTGTAAACCCACATTTTGTCTTTGCAACTGTGGTTCAATACTTAAAACTAATTATATTTTCACCATTTTACATGAAAGTCAGGGAGTTCTGATCTAAGTTGCAGCTACAGCTAACTCTTTTGAGCCTGAAAATAAATAAATCAAGTGTGTGTGTATAGGTTACGTAATATGAAAACTTGTGAATGAAACCAGTCAGAACTTTGCTCTTCTATCTACTTGTCTCTTCCCCCAGTACAGCTCCACACTATGCTGTCTACACTTTCCAGTAAAAATGACTTAATATCTCAAAACAATTAATATTTGTCAGCAGAATGTACTCTTGTGACTCATTATGACATTCTTGCAGCGTTGGCCCTGTAAGATGTGGCCTGCTTACTTGGGTTTGTATAACCATAAGAGACCCAAAACAAGTAGGCACCTCTCATCTCCTTGTAGGAGGAAGCTCTTAAGTAAAGCACAGCTTTTCCAACCAGGAGTTTGCAGACAGGAGCTAGGATTCAAAACAGTTTTAGCATGAAAGAGAAAGAAAATACTGGTGTTTGCCTTTGAAGTCTCCAGGGGAGTAGCAAGTTGCTCCCAGACATAGTAATTTAAAGGTATTGGTGAATGTCTCAAAACTGTCATGTGGAGGTTTTAAGCATCTCTAAGAATTTTTTTCCTCCCTCTCCTCTTTTTTTTCTCTCTCTTTCTTTTTTTTTTTTTTTTTTTTTTTTTTTTTTTTTTTTTTTTTTTTTTGGTGTGTGTGTGTGTGTTCCCTGTTATGTTTTAGAAATGAAGACAGGATGAAGAAGCCTGGAACTCCGGGGACTCCAGGCTCCAGTGACCTAGAGACTGCCCTTCGTAGGCTGTCCCTCAGGCGGGAGAATTATCTCTCAGAGCGGAAGTTCTTCGAAGAAGAGCAGGAAAGGAAGTTGCGGGAACTGGCAGAAAAGGGCGAGCTCCATAGCGGTTCTGTTACCCCCACAGAGAGCATCATGTCTCTGGGAACTCACTCCAGATTTTCAGAATTCACTGGATATTCAGGAATGTCCATCAGCAGTCGCTCCTACCTGCCAGAAAAGCTTCAGATTGTGAAACCACTAGAAGGTGATAACAAAGGGCCTCGGCCTTTATCTGTTCTTCTTAGTGACTCTTTGTGGTCTCTTATCCATCACCAGAAAGCAGGAAATCTTTGCAATACATATTCTTTTTACTTTAGAGACAGTAATCCAAGCTGTTGGTTTGAAATCTTCTAACTACTACATTTTTCCTCAAGCCTTAAAAGAGTTAGGAAGCAATTCCAGCCACGGCAGTAAAATAAATGTTACAGGCCACACGTGCAGCAGCAGTGAGGCCTTACATCTAACCTAAATCCCAATGTTGCCATTTCATACTCTAGAAAAGGAAGGTGGTTGAGTATCTGAAATGTAAGCAACAAGAGAATTAGTTCATCAAACCTCAGTTCTGCAAATCAGTGTCTGGAAAGACCTTTACCTACTTCAAATAGTCCAGTTGGTCTAATAGACTATTTTTGTGATTAAAAATGACCTCTGGACTTTAATTGGCTGTTTGAGTAGCCACACATAAGTCTTTGTGGCTTTGGTTTCATGTGTGAAATGAGGTGGGTTTTTTTAAGTCAAATTTCCTCCATATATTGACTCAGAAGAAGGCAAGATATAGGTAGATGGTAGTCAGGGCTAGAGCTTTATTTCAGAGTTAGTGCATTTCTGCAGTCTGTCTAAGAAAGCTGACAGAGCATGTATGGTATAGTCTGCCTGGCTTTCTTCAGTCCTTTCAGGTTGTTGCTGGAAGTTAAAGTTGAGTAAATTCCTTCAGGTTTTAAACAAAATGAAGCTGTTTTCCTGTAGTACTTCACAGATGCACTAGTTACATAATTTAGCTTTAGTTTCTTTTCCTTTAACAGAACTCTGGTGTTATGTTACATTGTCTATGTGTGTTTTAATTGCAAAAGTTCCCTTCTTTGTCTTTTTAGAACAAATTTATTTCATCTATAAGGAGCATTTAGCATGATACGTATTCAGAAGCAAAAATAACCCTTCTTGTGTCCTGCAGAAAGTGATGTGCTGTATCTACCTATTCAAATGAAACTATAGCCATAGCACACAAGTCCATACTGTTTAGCAGATTTTAGTAGCTTGTTTTCATGACTGCTTTTTAATGGTCGTAAAAATTCTTGTACTACATGAGGGAAGGGATGATCCACCTTTGTTTCAGTTACTGGTTGCTACTACTGTAATAGATTTCTGTCACCATCCCATTATATCTGCTTTTTTCTTCCAATAAACTCTTAAAGTCTTTATCATCTTTCTATCTGTCTGGGTTTTTTTTCCTGGTTTTGTTCATTGTTCTCACTGGGTCATTTTTTTCCTTAAAATTTTTGCACCTTTTAAAATACTTCCCGTGTTTGGTTTTACATCTCATTTGTAGTGTGTTTGTGTCTGCCTGTTTCATAAGTTTAGTGTTTGTTGTCCTTTATTAAATACATGTTTATGATTCTGGTCCTCAGTTCAGCTTAGTTTCTTTCCTGAGTATTTTTCATGAGATTTAACTGGGTTTTTTGGTGGTGGTTTGTTTTTTTTTTTTTTTTTCCAACTTCATGGATGATTTCAAACTACTGGGGCAAAATAGTCTGCTGTACCTGCAGACTGTTATCAGTAGTTGTGCCTTTGGTTTTTATTATTGTTTTCCTAAGGGTGCTCATGCCATAAAATGGGGAAAGAAAAAAATCAGTTCTATAATACATTTCAGGTTAGTGGCTTCTATTTCTTTAAAGCAATCTGTTAAATCCCGCAGTAAAATAAATAGGGTGACAGAAACACTAAGAAATTAGTTGTCGTCTTCTGCACCTTTAAAAAAAAAAAAGAGGCAAAAAACTCTTTTAGTCGAATAGAATGACTGCTTGATGTGACTTGCTTTAGCTACAGTCTGGTGGGTTTGTTTGGTTTGGTTTTTGTTTTTAAACTGTGCACCTGCAGCTTGTACCATAAGCATGAAATAGCACTCCCTGTGTCGTGTAGGAAAACTAGAACCTTGGACTGATTATGTCTTCACTCACTTTGCTGCAATTGTGGCAGCAATGCATCATGAATTTCCAAGCTTTCTCTGACCCCCATTACTATACATGCGATGATGCAGATATCAGGAATAGAAAACCAAACTCTATGCATATACTTTATTTTGCTTTTAAATTTCTTCTTACTTCAGCCTGGCAGTCCCACTGTTGCACACTAATTCCCTCATGCCAGCTTTTTCTGATAGCATAATTTACAAAACTGTCCAGTAGGAGCCTGGGACTGAATATAGGCCAATGTGTTGTATTCTCCCCTTCAATTTGGCACCTTTTTTTTTTTTTTTTTAAAATCATAAGGTAGTTGACAATTGTTGCATCACTTTCTGCATTAGTGCTAATTTTCTGTATGGAAAAGTTAAAGCTCCCTTTCACACATTTTATAACATCAAGATTAAAGTAACAGGTGGGGAGAAACTCAGATATCCTCCTTTTTGTGATGAAACTTAGGCCACTTTGATTTCTAGTTTCCAAAATAAATTAATTACATGTAGTGACAATAGAAATGTTAAAGCTCAAAATGCAGATATTCTGGTGAATAAGAAAGATACAAAATATTATTAATTTAATACTTGTACTCTGCAGAGTTTTTCTGAGTATAAATTTTGGTGAGCTTGAAGGTGAAAATGATTACATCTTCAGAAGCTTGCATACAGAAGTTAATTAGCACAGGTTTTTATACTTCCATACTGTGCAGAAAGAAATTTTGATTTCTGGTGTTTTTCTGTAACTTTTGAGGGTATTGTCATACTGCAAAGCTCTACTCTTTGCTTAAGACTTGACAATATCTGACACTTCGTCACGTTCTGGAATATTTCTTTTATGTAGAAGTGAAAAACTTGACCTTTGTGACAATTCAGGAATAAACATAAGTTATACAAGTTATATGGATATTTTCTTCATTAGTTATTTATTCCAGGGTTGTAATTGTTTCTACTTCTTCAGCCTCAAGAGTACCAGTCTAAATCCTCTTTAGTCCCTCAAAAATTTCTTAAAGAAAAAAGCACTGTTATCCAAAGTAATATGGCAGATCCAATTATTCTGAGCTAAAAATTACACATTTCAAAAAGTGAGATAATTAAAATGCTACTCACTGATCCCAGTCACTCTACAGAAGGATGTTTTCGCTGTTCACTTCCTATTTACAATAAGCTTCCTGTAATGCAATATCCTTATTGTGAAATGACAATTTTTCTCATTCCATAGGATTTTTCTCAGATGCAAAATAATGTGTGTAAGAGCCATCCCTTCCCTAGTTATTACAGTAGTTTAGATGTTTACATGTACAATGCAAGGTATTACACCTTTTTTGTCTTTGAATACTGGTGAGATGTTTGTAGACCAGCTTGTTGACTGAGTCAGTATTCTGCTTTGGGGAGAGGGGACAGGAACAAGACAACAAAAACTGCTCTGATTTTTGCTGGCAGAGATTAAAATAAAGATGTTTTGTTTGTGTCACAGGACTTGGAATGGATAGTTTTAAGTCAGATGTTACAGCACAGTAATGATTGGTGGACACATAGAAAACTTAGGCCCTTGTGAGCAGTGTTTAATCACTACTTGAGGAATCAGATAAATCCTCCCCTGATATCAGTGGTCCCATCTCGGTGTATGTATCAATTTAATCTGATATGTTGCTGTTTCTGACTCATTGTCTCCTACTGAATGCTGAATATTGAATGCTTTTCTGTGTAAAATGCACCTCTTCCCTCACTCAAAACATTTTTCTGCCAAGGATGAAGCTACAGGTACAGTAGCATTGAGTTATGTAGTAGTTCCTGTAGCATAGGGGCTCAAGTAGGGGCCGTACAAGTATTTAGACTTGATGTATAGGTCAGAGGTATTATCTGCTTACACGTGCCTGGAGTTGATGTGGCTTTCTAACGTATGGTAGAAAGCTGAAGTTGCTGTGCAATCTGTGTGACTGCTGTCCTCCTGTTAGCCACTGGTAGTAAATTGTAGCATGTTTCTAGTACCTTTCTTAGCGTAAGCTTAATGCAAGAGTATGTGGTATGTGTTCCTCTCAGAGCTTTCTGTGATGATGCTCAGATAAACTGTTAAATGTTAATTCCTTCTATTCCTACTTAATCCTGTGAATTTAGGGGGATAAGCATATAAACGGGGAGGGGATGTGCGTGTGCACAAGTGTGCCACATCTTACCACCAGACTTTACCTATCTCAGTGCTTATGTGATCAGTTTATTTCATATTGATCTGGAAATGATGAAAAGTAGGTGAAGCAGTTTTGCCTTGTAGCTTGTCTTCTGAGAAATATTAAAGCCTAGAAATATTAAACCCAGAAACATTAAATGTTTGGAGCCCCCAGACATTTGGTCTTCTGGATAAACAAAGTGGGATTTTCTGCCTTTTAGATCCTGGATTGATTACTGATTTATTTTGCTTGTCTTTGTGTTGCCTTTCAAGGTTCTGCCACTTTGCACCACTGGCAGCAGCTGGCTCAGCCTCACCTGGGCGGGATCCTGGACCCGAGGCCTGGGGTTGTCACTAAGGGCTTCCGGACACTGGACCTGGACCTGGATGAAGTGTACTGCCTTAATGACTATGAGGAAGATGAGACAGGTGACATTTCTTACAAGGGCCTAACTACCTCGACGCCAGTTCAGCACACAGAGACCTCAGGTGAGAGGTCACAAGCACAAGTGACTGTTTCAGACAACAAGAATAACCCCCGCCAATCTCAGGCTTTCACAGAGGAGATGCAGGAGTCCACGACTGACGATGATGAGGGGTCTGGTGAGGGAAACTCATTAAGTCCAGTAAAACTGACATCTTTACAGGATTTTGATTACTGGGCCATTCTCGCATCTCTCCAGAACAGCATCCATAGTATTGCTTTGTGTGTAGCATCTGCACGTTAATGCGTGCAGTAGTTAGAACATAACCATTCTAACATTGGCTCAAAAACCCTTTCTTTAATAATCTTTTAATTTGACTTTTTTTCCAGTAACAGCATCTGTGGTCAATATTTTACTTTATTTTGATAAGAGAAGGCTGCTAAAAGGAAGTGGTTCGTTCACAAACCTTTGTGTGGCACGTATGCAACTTGTATGTGTATTTAGTGCACGCTCTTCAGTGTATATAATGTATAGACAATACATATTTTGTATGCCTATAGTGCAGATACTATGTTCGTAAGAGGTGATGACACGCTTTAGAATTTTATACTTTGGGGAAAAAAAAAAAGACTACATGATGACAAAAGGTGCATCTAAGTTGCCTTTGCTGAAACAAATGGAAGTGCCTTGAAAATCAAACAAAGAAATTCTGCGAGTTTTTCTGCAATTAATTCAGTTACCTCAGATACAGTTCCCTGTTTTTAAATTCCCTTTGAGATATAGAATTAAGAGGATGTTTTTATGCAGAGAATAATGACATTTCCTCCCCTTTCCTCTCCACCACACTATTAAATTCTCTCCTTCCTATTTATACCATATTAAGACTTAAACATTGTAAGTGACACAGTACTGCAGGAGTTGTTAGATACTCTGAACTGACATTTGTGGTCTATTATTGAACGAGGCTACAGGTTCTCAGACTACAGATGAGTTTGTGTGGTTTCTTTTTTTGTTGTTGGGTTGGGTTGCGGAGGGGCGGGGGGGGTTGTTTTAATAAGCTATATGAATCTTCGTTAAGATTTGCCAGTAGTAAATAATTATATCTAGTCCAGAATCAGAAAACTACCAGAGCTCCTTTTTCTTCAGACATCTTGTTTTTACATAGCTACTTTAAATGAGGACACTTCCTTCGCCCTCCTTTTTCTGGAATAGATCATAATTTATTATTTGACTGGTTGTTGGAAGATTAGATTGTCTCAGGGCTAGACAATAGTATTTCTGTTATTTTCATGAAGTGCAGAGTATCCTCAGCTCTCACTGAAATGGCAGTTCAGTGCTTTCAGCTATTGAATGTAAGCTACTTTTTGCAGTCAGTTTTATTAAGATTAAACCTAGAATCGTAGAATCATTTAGTTTGGAAAAGACCCTTAACATCATTGTGTCCAAGCATTAACCTAACACTACCAAGTCCACCACTAAACCATGTCCCTAAGCACTGTATGTCTACGTGTCTTTTAAGTACCTCCAGAGATCACTTATTTGAATACAGGTCACTGTTATTAACAGGTTATTCCCCAGTTACTGCTGATTTTTCCTGGGAGAGCTCTAGTTATCTCAGACAAGGTTTTTAAGCATATTTCCTACCTTATAAATTGGCAAGTAGATAAAAATCTGTGAAATTGTCCTAGTAATCTTATCTCATCATGTATTATTTGCTGAGTAATTTTGATAGGTTAGAGAAATAGAGAAATTGGTCAGTATGAATAACTTTGTGTAGAATAAACAAATGCATGGAAAACTTCAATTTCCCACTCTTTATCCTTCCTCCAGATTGCCCATCTGCTTAGGATTCAGGAGTATTCATGAGCCACATCAGTACTGGTTGCATTGCTCAAATGAAATAAAGACACTTCTGTATCTGCTTTTTGTTGAAGCAATTTGTCAGGCGGTATACAAGGAGAAGATAATTGTGGATGTTTTCAGAGTAGGCACTGCTAATGTGACAGTGCTTTTAGGATCCACAATCTGCCCACTGAAGAATACCTTTCGGGAGCCGAGATGTGTGCTTAGCTTATGAATTTATTTTGTATTTAAATGTTGTGCAGCCATTGCTCCTCTTAAAAAAAACTCCTCAGCATTCTTTCTGCCTCTCTTAGATTTCTCTATAAGAAATGCAATACAGGTAGGGGTGTGTACGGATGTGCATCTCCTTAGAGCGCTGTCACAAGTGCAAGGTTATGACCTCATTGCTTGCATGATTCCAGGGGAGATGCAAGGCAACAACATACAGAATAAGCTCTTGCTAGAGAATGTGGAAGTACAATAAAAAAGGAAGGGGAGAAATATCTTGGATACAATCTTTGGTGCTTTTGCTTGTAATCCAGGATACCTCCGTAGTGGAAAAATCTAGCTCAAGAAGTCCATAAAAGCCAGAAAGTATCTCCCTACCATTGCCACTGGCAGGCCATAGAGTGTGCCAGTCTAGAGCTACAGGTCTTCTAACCGGAGAGTGAAATGTCCTTGGAAATACAGTGCCTACAAGGACTGTTCCCAGCAGGTGTAAGTCATCTCAGTCTTCTGGGTAGGTGTCTGCCTCATTCGATATGTACGGTTCGAGGGTTGTATCTTACCATTTTTTCACTGGAGATGTTCTCTGACAGAGTACTATGAGGTCCTATTTTTATTGCCATTTTGAGGGCGTGTAGAGTGCTGCTTGAGATGAGCCCTAAGAGAAGTCATTTTAACATCCAGGCTCAGGAGAACAGACGTTGCTGGTAGTGGCAAAGATGTCTTGTAGCCAAAATAAATGTATTCATAACAGAGTATCAGTTGTTTCTTGTTGAGTGATGGATAGAGTCGGAAATCAATTCTGACTAAATAAGAAAAAGTTATGATCCTTGAATTTTCCTGTCCCTATGTTAAGACCTGTAGTATCCATTCATATGTAAAATAACTTCCTTACTGTATACACAGATTACATCCCAATTATGGCACTGAACATTTCAGAAGAAAGTAACGCACATGTAATTTATGACCCGCAGTTGGTCTGTCAGAGCAACATACTCTGCGTGAGCTCAGTATTTTATGGAGGATTGTAAATTGTAGAATCGCAGTTCTAGCCTAGTACCCAGGAATAGTTTGAAATTTCTGTATCACTTGAGTAGACTCTCAGCATAATTGGAATGGTAAAGAAATTATAGGATACGGCATTGTTAATACCATCTAGGACAAGTAATTTTTGCAGCACAAATTTTTAGTAATCTCAATATATTTTTTGTATTCTTTGAAAGAAACTGCAGTATATTATAAAGCTTGACAGAGTCTGTTTTGGGGGGAAGGGTTGTTGGGGTTTTTTTTTGTTTTGTTTTGTTTTACTTTTTTAATTCATTGCCTTTCAGGTTTCCCTTAAAAAACCCCAAGCCATCCAAAGCACTTGATAATGTTGTGAATGTTCTCATTTTGAAGTTGGAAGGGCTACGCTTGATTCAGCATGTGCTTAATTGCATGCTAGTTTGGGGTGCATGAACTAGTCTTTCAGTACTTGTGTTTGTTAGTTCCACTGATTGATTGCTTTGAACAGATGTGCACAGCATTACGGGATCAGCCCTCTTGTACTGTGTTTAGACCTTGACAATGATATGGAGACCTTTCCAAATAGATGCCTAAAATCACAAAAACACATAATGAATGTCTTATGTTTGAGTTGTTTTCAACAGGATTACTATACATGCTTCCAAGAGGTTACCATTGTACAGAAAAGCAATAAATTTTGTAACTCTCTTAGGTATTGATGCATATTTAAATATATTTTATTTTCAAACAGCATGAATAGTTCACAGGAATTATTTCTTCAAGAAAAATCTGTCAGCATTTGCTATCTGTGCTGTTAAAATGCTAGAATTTTAATTTGGGATCCTAGCCTGCATAAAATCATGTTAAAGCCACATTAAATACACTGAATTCTTTTTACATCTGTGCTCCATGGTTATATACATATGAGAAGGAGGCCTCAGCCAGAAGAAAGCTAAGAAAATACTGTCCAAAGAATACCTGCCTTGGTTCAGTTTTTCATCTCTTGCTGTTTCCAAAGCCAAAATAAATGGGAAGTTTGGAAATGCAGATTTAAGAAACATAACAGGAGTAAAGCTCCTGGCATAGATGTATGGATCCTTGGAGATTTTGAGCATTCATGGTTACCCCTGAAACCAGTGTTTTCTGAAGGACATTATGGCGATGTTTTCTGAAGGACGTCTGAAGGCACCTGAACACCTTTAGGAGAGCACCATGCTCATATTTTACAGCTGTTGTGTTTATCACCCATCTCCATTTTGTTGTAGTAGTTAACCCAGGCATCAGCTCCAGCATACCCTGTATTTTCCCTGATCTGTCAGCCAGGAGTTTTTCAGGACAGGTGGCACTGGGTATCAGAGCTTTCACCTTCAGTCACCTGGAGGGTGTGAACTCTGCTGAATTTAGAGAGTACATGAAGCAGCTGTCTTGTCCTGTGGATCCTAATGGGGTTTGTGACCTAGTTTTCAGGAATTTCACCTTACCAAAGAATGGAGTTGGTGGCATAGACTGGCAAAAGTGAAGTCCATAGCTTTAAAGTTCATTTCTGCATAAATCTGTACTTGCCAGAATAGGTATTTATATAAAATGCGAAGATTTACTGGCCGCTGTGAGCTCTCTGCCTCTTCACTATTCATCTAGCCTAATAGTGAATTTGAGTTCGGAACCAATGGTACAAAAGTCAGTGGTGTTTTAGTATAGCTGCTTCTTACAAATCTTCCTCAAACTCAGTTTGTCTGACACCTTTTGTGGATGGGGCAGGCCACTAATTTACCTACTGTAACTTTGTACCTTTCTCTGCATGAGCTGCTTGAAAAATCCAGATTAAATGGTCTTCTGAGGCTTCCCTGAGCAGAAGATTGTGTCCTAAACTCATTTGTTTTGCTGTTTGCACCTGGCAGAATGGCCCATAAGCTCTGAGTACTGAAGCTGGATCTGAAACAGCTCTGAGCTATGTACAATCAGCTTTGTGTTTTGAGTGGAGAAAGCTCTGTTTTACCAGAAGATGGAGCTCTGCAGTCAGTTTGACGAGTACCTGCCTTTTTCTGCAGTATTTTAAAAGATGTTCTTTCAACAGTGTTTGTGCTTACAGGAGAGTCTCTTTCAGCTATCATGTTTTGCATTTTTTCCAAAATACCTAAGAATTGTTTGAGAAAGCTTAATAAGGTAAAGAATCATTAATTGCTGAGACACAAAACACCATCCAGCAGCAATCTAAGGTTTAACTTGAATTTTAATTTAGGGGAAAAACGCGCATACAGTTTAGTTTATGGTTTCTTGATGGATGAAATTACATGATGTTTCTGTAAATTTTGTTAAACGCTTAGTTATGTGCAGATTCTTTTTCATACAGATATGAAGCCTCATTGTTAATCATCTACTACTATGAAAAAGAAGGTGTAAATAAAACATTTGGTTTCAGACACAAGTCACATGGAGCAGGTGTTTATATTTAAAATAATACTTTGCTGTATGTACATGTAAAGATAGGTTCTCTTATTATAAACTTATGTATTACTTCCTCACAAACTTATACCAACTCAGGAGATGGCCATTCTGATGTAAAATTACTAGGTTAGGAATAAATACTTTTGTTTCTATTTTGTAAACTTTGTTCATTTACAGCAACAGGTTCTCACTCTCTTTGTATTGTGTCCAAAGGATGGAAAATGCTACAGCAATATGATACACCCCATTGTTGACTGATGGAGAATGAAGCTGGTACAGGACTTTCTTAGTGGTATTTGAGGGTGGAATACGTCCTTGGAAATTGATTATTCTTTTTTTTTTTTTAATAATTTCAATTTGTTTCCTCTTACTGGAGCCAGTGATTTCTCTACTTTTAGCAGCCTTCTCCTATCCCTGACTCATTAATAGCAATGAGTCTTGCTTTTGCTAATGCAGCTATGTATCTTCAATGTGCCTGTTTCCAATCTGAGGGGGTGCCCAGTGGATATTACAAATGGGGAAAATGCACTTACTGTATTACAGCTATGTGCTTTGGGTTGAGCTTGCAATCTTAAACCAGCATTGCTTTATTCTGTTCTCTATTCATCATCCAGGGATAATTGCTTTGTTTCTACCTGATTTATGTTGAAGTCCTTTGTTTTCTCTAAATAACCAATTTTTTCATGTCCAGTTATTTGAGCTCTTTCTCCAGATTTTCTTTTAACTCTCTACAATATGGAGAGAATCATGATTGCTAGGCTGTGCTCCCTTGTAATAGCTTTTATAGTGCTCACACTAATCTCTAAAGCAACTGGATTCCTGAAGCATCATAATTACCGTCTCTGGAGGTGAAGTAGAGCTTGTTGTTATGTTATGCTGTGCTAACATTTGAGTGTGTTAACATGACACTCCAGTGGGTTTTTAGAAATATCCTTCTTTAATGTACAGCAGTACATTCCAGCATTAACTAGAAGTTACCTCACATTGTTTGCTTAGCCACTTCTGCTTCCACTGTTCACACTCCCCATGCTCCAGCCTTCACACACTGCTTATATGTGTTCTTAAAGGACTACCTAACTGCACACACTATTTTGGAGCTGTGATACTTTATATAAGAAAAAGGGAACACAGCCACAATTAAGACTTGCCTTGCCTCTGCTAAGCATCTCTAGAAGTTCAGAATGGTGTCTGGTCTAGTTGGTCTGTCTGTCTGTCCTTTGCAATGTGTTGAATAGTTGTGTACTGTGGTATTAAAATGTGGCTTAATCAGGGAATGGCTCAGGGGGTTGGGTGGGACTGAGAGGGAAGGAGCTGCACACAATTCTTATTGTGCATGTCTTTTGACCACTGCTAAGTTTGGTTACTAAGTAAGAGAACCTATGCAATCATGATATCTTTGATGTAATATTTAACTCGGGGTGTTTTTCAACCAGCTTTTCAGATGCATGGCTCTTAAATTTTGTAGTTATTTTGCAATGGCCACAGCTGCATTATACAGCAGGTTAGTATATCCACAGAAGTAGCTCTACTAAGAAGAAAGAAATGGGCCCAAGTTCTTAATTTTTTTTAAATTATGAGCTGTATTGCTTCTTTCCCACACGACTGGTATACTGACAGAGTGGCATCTTTACAGCCACATTTGTGGGGAAAATGCTTTACTACACTGTTTACAAATCTTAAAAAACCTGCTATGTTGTGCAGCTGAGGGCATACATTCTTAAAGAACATGCACAAGAGAAATGTCACAGATGTACAGTAGTGGATCCAAAAAACAACCACTTTCCTTACTGTGGATGCAAAAAGTCAGACATAGAGAAATAGTACTATGTGTCCATCCCCCCCCGCCAACTTTTCAGTCTGTATTCCTGTAGCAAGCTGGATCCATTACTGAGAAGTAATGAGGATGCCTTTTTGTGGATCAATCTAAAAGCTGAAATGCATAAGCATTCAGAAAATTTTAGTGCTCCTGAGCTGGTACTAGAAAATGCTGCTTGTAATTTCCACTTATGCAAGTTGCTAGTTTAGATGAGTACTAACATTTCAAGCACTGCCTTGTCTAAATTTGAGCAAGACTTATCTGCAGTGTTAGTGATCATGGGGAAGTTTCAGCAGACCCTTTTAGCACTGGCCTTGGAGTCCTAGATGTGCTTGTTTTGGAGAACAAGTGTTTGTTACAACACTGTAGCACTTCTGTATTTCGCTTTTCTTGCATTGATCCTGTCTGAGGTACCTCATCACTTTTTTGCATCTGTCTTATCAGCACACAGAAGTTTGGTTTTCCCCTTTTCTGTGTAAAATGCAAAGAATTTGCTTTTTTTTAATTTAGTACCTCATCCTGGGAAGTGCATGTCACAAACCAACTCCACCTTCACCTTCACCACCTGCCGCATTCTGCACCCTTCCGATGAACTCACACGAGTCACACCAAGGTAAGGGTTTCCCATGATGGCAAAGCCTTCAGATCTGTCAGTTTTACCTGTAAGGAAGTGCAAAGTAATGGCATAAGCAAAAGCATTAGCCACATCGTTGAATTACAACATACCCCCAAATTATTTTCCCCATTTTGAGTTACATCAACCTGATGTTATTTGAGAGGAATGTGTAATGTTTTAGAAAGCCAACCAAGATACCTTAAATTTCGCTGTCTCTAGTTAAAATATTGCAGAATCAGATATAACTAAGTTGCCTTTCAGTATCCAAACCTGACTACCCTTGATCCCAAACCAGTTGTAGTCCTCATGTGTGAATGCGCAGAATGTGGTGTCTCACAAAAAATATGAGAGAAATTGTTCCAGGGAGGAAAAATCTAAATCTTTGGCGCAGAAGAAAAAGGGATGCACAGGTAAAGAAATCCGGGAAGTACATGAGGAATGGAGGAGGAAATATGCCTTAATCAAAAACAGGGAGCCATCTACTTTCTTCCTTGGTGTAATTGTTGGAAATGAGTTCATAGTAGCCAGGCTGGAACTAATTAACTGGCTTAGTAATAGCAATTGGCACGTATAGGCAATACATGCCGATAGAAGGCAATTCTATAGCCTTATAGAAGGTGAAGATCTGAGAACCCAGAGGGCGTGAGTGAATTTCATATCTGAAGAGGGAACTTTCCATCCTTAGCAAATCAGTATTTAAAGAACGTTTTTTCTGTTTAGAAGGGCAATGCCTCATCACTTTCTCTGCCCCTTCCAGCTCCTGTGTGGGAGTGTATCGTTGTGTAGGTTCAGAGATGATCTGTGTAGACTTGTTTAGACATGAGATGGGCACTGACTGCCTAAGGAACGCATGGAAAGTAAGGGTATTAAATAGGAAAACCTGTGAGGTGGAAACAGATGATGATTAAATGTAACTTTTCTGCTTCTCTTTCTGAACAAAGACAGTTAATTGTGGCCTGGCTGGTTTTTCTTTACTCTTTTCTGTCTTCCCTCCCCTCAATTCTGTTACTGAAGACATCCTTTTATTTGGCTACAGTTCTATTTTATTATCGTTGATTTGCTGTTAATTGTGGTCATAATAAACTCCTTGATTACATTGGTTACTAAATCTAACAAGTCAGCCATAATTGACAGCTAAATTCAGTACGTTTTCAGGTGACTTAGTTATGCCAAAGTTCGTTCATGCAGGAGGAAAAGGACCAAAATAAACAATATGATGTTTTCAGCAGGCATGTTTAAGGAGCTCCTCCTTACCAACTATAAATGATTCTTCACAGGTCATGTGAGGAGGACGAGGAAACTGCATTATGTCTTCTTATGCTGAGAGGAGGTATAGGGCAGACACTGTGACCCAGCGTGGCAGGGGGTGAGCAACACTGCCAGCAGCGTCTGTGCTGGCAGGGTCACGTACAAGGAATGCTAGTGTGTGTGGCACCAGCTAACCCAAAAAGTTTTGGTGTTTACCTACCTGGTTGCCTTTTAACCTAGCCTCTAACCCAGGGGACGCTCTAACCTGACTAAATTTAATCTAGCTAAATGAGGTACTCATTCATTTGTTTCTTTTCTCAGTCTAACTCTGAAACTGTTGCTGGGCTGAGTTGCTGAGGCCAGCTTGAGCCTGTTTCTGTGGTTGTGTCCAGGCTACTCTGCAGTGGTGGTCAGCTTGATGGGGAAAATATTTCCCAGTTAAAGCAATACCAAAATGATCAAACAAACCGAAAAAAGCAACACGCATTTAACAACCACTTTCATGCAGGGATGGGGTTTTTTGTTTGTTTGTTTGTTTTTTAATTGCACTGTAGTGTGTACCTGTGCTGACCAATTAGTAGAAATACTAATCTAAATATCTGTGCAACTGAAATTTGGAGCTGGAAAGAATGAAGCTGTTGGAGTTAGTAAGCCATGGGAGTGCTGTAGTTTTCATCTCATGGCTAGGACATCTTAGAAGCCTGATAATTAACATGCTATGTCTGGGTTTCCAAAATGTACTTGGTCATACCCTGTAGAAAGTCAGTTCACGCAGTAAGTTCTCTTTCTCTTTCTTTTCCCTCCCTCATGCTTTTCAAGACTACTTCTGTACTTCTGTGTTTAGCCAGTGTGGGAGATGCATCACAGTGTCTGTCACTGCTCTTTAGTTCCACCCTGAACTGGAATCAGAGCTATGAAGAAGCAGCTTTAGTCAATGCTTAAGAGAAGAATTGTGAACTAACTTCTCCTTTCCCCTCAGCCTTGCCTTCAGAGTGTGTGTATGTGTGCTGCTGCAGTGGGCGTGTGTGGCCTCCTTAGCTCTGCTGTGAGGAGTCCTTCTCCCCTGCCGGTGATTCGGTCCAGGCAGAATGAAGAGGACATAAAGAGAGCTTGCCTTAGCACATCTACCGCATGCACTGACAGCCACAGCACACTGGGGGGTGCAAGAAGACCAATTCCAGAGCCACTTAGCAAGGCTACTTTTCAAATTGCACCACTCTTAATACTAGTTTTCTCAAACATGTGTTTCACTGCAGTATACAGGTAGGAATGTACGGGATTACTCTTGTTGAATTGCAACTGCAGGGTAAAAATCCTTTGGCAGTTTCACTTGCTTTCAGTAGAACTTGGTACAGTTCTAAATTACCCTAGAGATCATGTTGGTCAGATCCTATTTAGCCATGGAAAGAAGACATGACTTGAGACTTCATAACATCAGGCTAATATTTCCTTAATTAAGGAGTGCCTTAAAGATGTTACTGATGACTTTTAGAGGATCACTGGATGAAAGTTTGTAGTGTTACATTAACTCATGTCAGCTGATTGCTATATACCATTAGACGAAGTTCTAAGCTCATCAGAAACTGGCTCAGAACAAAACACAGAACAAAACATTCCAGGATGTCTTACCTGACATTCACAGTAGTCTTGGTTTCCCAGAGTTCATTAATGTAAGGTGAAATGAGACTGCAAATTCCAGTCAAGACATCATCCAGGCCCTTTTGTGCATATGGGCAAAAAGGATGTGATTCATTCATTGACCTGAGGCTTCTCTATAACTGGAAGTCCAACCAGGTTGTCTCCGTATGGTTTTTTGATGCATTTCTCGCTACAGAGAACCCAACTTAAGTTGCATGTTACAGCTGAGCCGAACCAACAGTGTGGCTCTGCTGAAAAGGGAAGATCCTGCTCTTTCCCCTGTTCCCCCCCCAGCCGCTTAGTTTTTCTGCTCTCTTGCATTGGCTCTGTTTTTTGTCTGTCTCTTTGCTGAGTGTCTTCTACTTGCTAACCTGGCAAAATGAAGGGGAAGATTTCCTTCTTTGAACAGTGGTGAGCTCTCAGGTCAGTGAAATCTCTGTTAGCATCAAGTGTTGCATTGTTCAAGACCCTTTAAATGCCATTAGAGGGGATTAATCCATGCCTAGGAAATACTATCGTGGAATTCACTTTTTTGTGTATGTATATGTAGCAAAAAATCATAATTTCAGCATGGTTAGAAATAGTTGAAAAGCTTTTTTTTTTTAAGTGTCTATGGAACCCTTGGGATTCTCCCAGAGACATGAATTTGGAGTGTCATGGATGTTCCACATGCCTTGTTTCTGGAATAACTAAGTACACCATGCCTTATTCAATGAATGGTGTACCTTGGACTGCCATAAATTTTGAGTGGGAATTGTGCATAGGTAAACATGCTACGGCTAGCCTGATCTATAAGAACAAGTTTTCTAAGGATGGCACAGTAGTGCCAGAAACACTCAAACCTCAGTGTCGATGAGATTTCATACTGTGGCACAAAGGATCTGGAACATCTCCTTTGTGTTGGTAATTCTTTGGAAATAGGTGCTGCATTGAGTCTGTGTTCATTCAGATGGTCAGCTTATGGGGAGAGGATGGTCTACCAGAATGAGTTTTATTTGATAGGCTTCAAAAAATCCCAATCCCTAATAATTAGCAGTAGCGCGTTTAAGAAAACAAAATGCAGTAAGATAGCACTAAACGTAAGTATGTAATGTCTGCCACTTGTTCTAAATGTGTGGATTATTGCCCATTTAACATTTTCTTGTCAACTGCCTGTACACAGTTTATTTTGAGAAGAAAGAACTGGAATTGTGGGAGCAATTTAGCCATGTTTTAAACTATAGAAATTAATGTTTTACCAAATTAACAGTAGAATGGCTCTGTGTCGTATTTGGTTCGCTGCTGAGTTATCAGTTACCTATTGACCAATTGACAACCAAGAGCTTGACTGTATTTTCTCATCTCTTTTGATGACTATTGACACCTCTGAGCATCTCCATCAAAAGTCACATCCCCCATCCCCTTCCCCATAAATGAAAGCAAATTCAACAGAAGAATTTGACCTTGCAGAAGTATATGTTGGTGCAACGCCAACTTCCAGCAGCTTTGCTACAAATGCTTCTGTAGCAAATATGTTCCCTTTCTCCCTTGCTGCTTTCTCTGCTATGACCCAGGAGTACTAGAAGGACCAGCCATTCTCTGTGCTCAGAAGTGACGCTAAAAAGTAAATCTGTCTGTCTTACACCATCGGACAAATCCCCCAGTTGCCTTGTCTCATGGAAGCAACTGGGAGTTGTGACAGCTAGTAGATCAGGAAGAAAAACTGAAGGTGGTGATCACAAACCTGTCAATTTAATAGTTTATCAGAAGAAAGCGGTGATGTTGGGGAATGCCTTAATCCCATGAGACTGGGTGGTGAAGTATGCAAAGTGGAGAGATGCGTTTTGCAAGAGATGACGTTTTTGTACTCGTCATCACATTTGCAAGGAGCTAGGAACTGTCAGTTTCCTGTGCACTCTCAAAATGGATAAAAGGCCCTAGGGGTTCAGGGTTAAAATCTTGCTTGCAGTAAGTTTTAATTCCCTAGTGGAGAGAATAATTTGCCTGCTCTTTTGCTTTCAGCCTTAACGCAGCACCTACTCCAGCTTGTGGCAGCATTAGCAATTTGAAAGGCACCCCAGTGGCTACTCCCTGTACTCCTCGGCGTCTGAGTTTGGCCGAATCCTTCACTAACCTCCGGGAATCCACAACAACGATGAGCACATCTCTGGGGCTGGTGTGGCTGCTGAAGGAAAGGGGCATCTCGGCAGCAGTGTACAATCCACAGAGCTGGGACAGAGCTAGCAAAGGCACCCTCCTGAACACATACCCCCCTAAAATGGCGATCATTCCTTCCACTCCACCAAACTCACCTATGCAGACACCTTCTTCATCCCCTCCATCTTTCGAGTTCAAGTGCACCAGCCCACCTTATGACAACTTCTTAGCTTCGAAGCCTGCTAGTTCAATCTTGAAAGAGGTGAGGAATAAAAAGAACATCAGGAACAGTGAGAGTCAGACTGACGTGTCTGTTTCCAACCTTAATCTCGTGGACAAAGTCAAGAGGTTTGGTATCGCCAAAGTTGTGAGTTCAGGGCAAACGTCAGCTCCTCCTTTAACTGATGACCAGGGACCTCTTCTGTGTGGGGCACAGGGACCGGTGAGGGCCCTTGTTCCTGGAGGCCTGGCACCAGACGGTCTCCCATTGGGCTGCCCTGCCGTGACCAGTGCCATCGGGGGCATCCAGCTGAACACTGGCATCCGAAGGAATCGGAGCTTCCCCACCATGGTGGGTTCCAGCATGCAGATGAAAGGCCCGACGTCTCTCACTTCGGGGATCCTCATGGGAACCAAGCTCCCGAAACAAACTAGCTTACGATGAAGGACTTTATTTTTACAGCTAGTCTTTTTAAATAAAAATACTCAGATTCTTTCTCCGATCTTGTTTTCTTTTCCCCACCGCCCCTTCATTGCCTCTTGAGTTTGACAAATCAACTTTGTGCCTAATGGGAGAAATATGTAAACTTTGTACAAAATGTGTAAATATGTACCAGATCTGTTGTAACTAATTGGATTATTTTACTGTTCAATTGAGTGCAAAAGGCTCTACGCTATGATTACTGTATTAAGGTTAACTTGCTAACTTTTTGAAAAGGTTTTTTTTTTAAGATGCACTGAAAAAAACAAAAGAACAAAACCAACAAAAAATGACTTGACTAGGAAAACATGAATTCTGTAGCTAGCCTAACTTGAGTCGAAGGTGCATGGGAAGCTATTGAATGTGTTTTGTGAGACCTCACATTACATCACTTGAAGCATGGGAGCGTTAGTGCTTCATTAAATGCTGAAAAAAGCACTCAGTTTAACGTGGTAGTTTTAATTTTGCTTCTGTAGATGAGTTGAGCTGAGTTATTGGAGTGCCTGGCTGTTATGCCTGAATGGATGAAACTTTTTTTTTTTCTTTTTCTGTTCTGTATTCGCCTCCTCCCAGAGGTGCTAAACTTGAACCAATACTGTGTTGAGGTCAGCAGGTCTACTGGGTACCTGGAATATTGACATATTCTTACCACCGCTGTTTCATTTGGCACGCTTACACTCTGTGCGACTTCTTTTTTGGTTTTTTGTTTTCTTTTTCAATGCTGCACTGGACTGTGGAAGGGAAAATGCTTTACTATGTGTTGCTGCCACTGAAACACGTTTTGTCAGTGCCCCCAAAGAAAACAGTTTTCACAACTCATGAGGTAAACATGGCAGTGACTTCCTAGAAGTCAAAGTTGCGGAACACATTGACAGATAAGAATGTTATAAAAGAACATGTAGCAAAAACAGCATTAGGAAAAGGTGTGTCCTTGAAACCTCAGCAGAGAACCACAAAAAACATTTAGTAACGGAATGGTACAAGCTGGAAAGAGCAACTTGCAATCCTTGTGCTGATCTTCAGGTTTCACGCATGTCGAGGACCATGGCCTTGTAAGCAGGGTGAGAATATTCCCCACCCATTTTCTGTTTTCCTTTTTCAGAGAAACCTTTTTCATCCAAAGTTGGACCTTAGCAGAGGTAAAAACACGGGAAACACTTTATTCCACAATGTTTTTAAACAGAAAAAACGCCTCCTAATACCAAACATATAACCCCCACTTTTTCACAAAAGAAACAAAAGACCTCACACAATCTCTAGTTACAGCCAGGTGATCCTAATTTATATTGCAATTTTTTTCTGTGTTTCTCCCAAACTTCTGCTGCGTGCTTGTAGAAAGAATTGAAATATCCTGGAACTGGAGCAGACTGGAGGGAGCTTGTTTCTAGAGCTGAGCTTGCTTCTAGAGCTGAACGGAGACCTGTATTTTTTTTTTGAAGTGGGGACCGGGAGGAGTGAAGGGGGGAGGGTTTAACATCTGCTTTCTTTTCCTTGCACTTCTTGTGGCATTTAAATCAAGCTCCCCATTTGTTACCATAATCACACTACACATAACTGCCGTGAATTGCTGTTTGTACCAGACTGTTACTAAATCATTAGCACTGATAATTTCTTGTATAAATTAAACTGTCTTTTAGTCTTTGTGATGAGAGATGGGTGGGTGTTTTGGGGTTTTTTTCTGAATGAAGTAGTTATTGCAGTAGTGCTATGGACACTAAGGATATTTTTTGAGAAAGAAAAAACACATCGGTCAGTTACTGCATGTGTTTGAAGACTTCTATTTATTCTATGAACTTAAAATGTTTCAGTAAAATGTCATCAGCTCTCTTTGCTGTTGTATGTGTGCACTTATTGCAAGTAAATTTCAGTATCTTTTTATTTGAATGTATCTTAAAACAGTAGGTAGAATAACTGTTGATGCTGAAAAAAAATCATGGACTTAATGGACCATTTTATATACCAAGAGGAAGAAAGCAATACCCTATGAGAACGTAAAGTGTAGAAGTTATTCATGCAATCGGGAAGCATTATTTAGCCTTTAAATAAACAGTAGGAGCTGTCCACCCACCGGAGAAAGCAGTTGTAACACATCAGAAAGATGAAACTTAAATTTTTCTTCACTAATATCAATAAAATAACAGAAAAGTTGCATCATTGTGTGTTATTCAGCTTTTTTCCTGTTCTTTTAAGGTGATAAATATTCCTTGATTAGGACCTTGATCCCTTGCTTTCATCTCTCAGTCAAAGCAAAATAAGAGGTCATCACCAGGTTTGGTTTTTAAGTTCTTAGACACAGAAGTGGTTGAAGAGTTTTGAGATTTTAAGATTGCTGGAACTAGTGAAACTTAGGTCAAAACAAAAAACATAGAAGTGAATGCAGTTTTTTATTTTTACTTGATTTCCAAGAAAGACGAATTGGCTGTTGTGTGGTTTGTGTGTTTTGAGCAGAAGAGGCGTGTGAACTCTCCTGCCTGAAGTGATGCAAAAACTATAGTGACAAAATGTAAAAGTACAGAGTAAGGAGGAAACATCCTGTGTTTTCCAAGAGACAGAAGTGAGGTCTGCTGTTAGCCAGTATCTTTGTTACTGAGGGAGGAAACGGCCCACTGATTAAATGGCAGGTAATGAGAAACTCAAAAAATCCTGCACACGTGGTGAGAGCTAACTAGTGATAACGGAGCTCTCTGGAGGAGGGGGTAGTTGGGCAATAAATCATAGAAAGATTAGACTGTCTTGTACACTGAGCAGGGGGATGTCAGGGAGGTTGGGAGGGAAATAATACCATTTATGTCACATACTTACTACAGAGAGAAAACTGGAGAGCCGTAATGCCAAAATAAACTTTTGGAGGGCTTGCATTAGTATGACGCAGTGCCACACGACAGCCGCGAGGAAGGCTGATGCCATGCTGCCCTGGGCACATCCAGGTACTGTGACAGTGAGTACGGAAACTCATTCTTCCTGTCTGCCCGGCTTGGAGCCTGGGGGAAGCTCGTGATCTGGAAGTTAATGGATAACAGGAGGGATTGGGGAGGACAAGCACAGTGCATCCAGGCCTGAGGACAGGCTGAGTTGAACAAGTGCCACTCCAGGGAAGGGAGGGAGCTGAGGCTGGTCCATAGGGTGCCTGTGCCTTTAGGATGAGTAGGATTTGGGATTCAGTTAACCCATGGGAGGGTGCGTACATGTGAAATGGGAAGGAAATCTGGGAACCATCACAGATGTGTGCAGAAGAGAGAGCAAGGAGGGAAGCCCTGATGAGTACTTGTAGTGGGACCTATTAACGAAAGTTGATGCGTAAGGTTTAAAAAAAGAAAAGTTCTAGTTGGAGAAAACTGCGTAGCAATAAATACCGTATTGGGATATTGTTTGGTCCATCTGGACCTGATCTGTCCCTCCCTCCTTTAAAAAGCAAATATTCACAGACATGAGCCTAGAAGGACTCCCACTTAAAACTGGACAGTTTTGACATCATAGGGTCTACCTGCTTGTATCTTGTTGCAAGACTGTAGTATCAAGACATAAGCATTTTGAGGAAGATACTTTCTCCTATTAGAGCTAAAAAAATAAGATTTTTAAGTAGTAATTCAGACTAGACAAGTCCTTTTTTTACAGGCTTTTATGTTTTATCTGGATATCGCAGTGGACAAGGTCAGGCGCTGGTGGCCTCACGTGGTACCTTCCTGGGCCTTTGGGAGCAAGGACCCAGCCCCGCAAGTCCAGTTCCTGCATTCCTTTGGCTGTTGCCTTGGTCAGAAGCTTCAACCCCTGAGCTCATTGACAGTGCAACCAGGGGACAAGTGACAGTGGTGTATGAGCCAGGAAAGGCAAAAGAAATGAATGTGCAGCAGAAAACGGGAAGGTAAAATTACTTGATTGCACCCAGGAAGGTTTGTAAGGCAGTTGTATGAGTGATGAAAATTAAGTGTAACGCAGTTCCCTGAACGGTTCTACACCAGCCCGGCTGCTGCTGTGCTGGGTAGCCCTGCAGAAACCCACCTCCTGGGGTCCCACCTGCTTCTAGAAGGAGCTGTTTGTCGTATAAGATGCTTTCAAATGACCTTCCACAGCTTACATCTGCTAGTTGTAAGCCCTCACGAGCTGCAAAACAAATGTTTGCTAGTTCTGCGTAAACTGTTACCTTATGCCAGGTAGCCTACTGTCCTCAATTTTATAAGCTGCGTGTGTGGTGGCATTTCCCCTGTCCTGGCAGTTCTTGCTGTACCTGCAATAGCCCCTGGCTTCTCTCTGCTTCTCGGAGCACCCCTGTGCTCCCCAGCACTTTCTGTGGCTCACAGAGAGCTCTTGGAAACCACTCGCCCACGCAGGGTGGGAGCCGTTCTGCCACAGGAGCTGCTGCGGTACCTGCGGTGCAGCAAAGGCTACATTCTTCACCAAGAAAGGAAGGTACGTGCTCAAGTGAAATACGCCATCAGCCCTGCCGTGGTTTAGCCCCAGCCAGCAACTAAGCACCACGCAGCCGCTCGCTCACTCCCCCTACCCCGATGGGATGGGGGAGAGAATCGGAGGAGTAAGAGTGAGAAACACTCCTGGGTTGAGATAAGAACAGTTTAATAATTGAAATAAAGTAAAATAGTAATGATAATAATAACAATACAATAATGATAATAATAATAATAATAATATACAAAGCAAGTGACGCACAATGCAATTGCTCACCACCCGCCCACTAATACCCAGACAGTTCCCGAGCAGCGATCGCTGCTCCCCGGCCAACCCCCCCAGTTTATATACTGAGCATGACATCATATGGTATGGAATAGCCCTTTGGTCAGTTTGGATCAACTATTCTGGCTGTGCCCCCTCCCAGCTTCTTGTGCGCCTGGCAGAGCATGGGAAGCTGAAAAGTCCTTGACTAGCACAAGCAGTACTTAGCAACAACTAAAAAACATCAGTGTGTTATCAACATTCTTCTCCTATTAAATCCAAAACACAGCACTATGCCTGCTACTAGGAAAAAAATTAACTCTATCCCAGGTGAAACCAGGACAGGTCCCCAGCCTGCGTAGCCAAGGATCAGCCCTAATCTTCAACACCGTATGAGCTTCTAGCCTGTGGTTCTGTGCTGTTACACAGCTCTGAGCCAGGAGATGGAAAAATCCCCCTGTGACACTGTCGATGTTGCAGTTCTGCAACACTCTGCTCACTTCTTGCTCTATTCTCTCCTCGCAGCAGCAGCCCTATCCGCACGCAGCCCTGGCCTGGGTTTGCCTCCCTGCCTGCTCCTTGTCATGTAAGAGCGCTGGCTGCCGTTTGCACAGCCCTCTCAGCTGCTGTCATTTCTGGCTGAGCTACACTGGGTGCTGTGGTGACACTCAGGGTCCTGGGTGAGTTTGTATAGCACAGGAAGCATCTTTTTGGGGTATCCCTTTTACATCTTTTCTCCTTCCCAAATGAATAGCTTTTTTTCTCCGTAACTCATCCTTGCTGGTGTCCATGAATGCTCCTGCAGTGATCTAAATCTTTGGCTTTGGAAAGAATAAATATGTGGGGTTTGCTGTTCATGCTGTATCGTTATTTTCTGACTTTTTAAAAAGTATCCAGAAGGATGCATGTAATGCTGGATTTGTTCGCTTCTTTGTTTGGAGATACGCATCTTCTGTGCCAGCCAAGCGAACAGCAATGGTGTTTCATAAGTGAGTGCACGTGGATATACTGACTTTCAGGCTATTGTGTCTGAAGGTGAATTATAAACCCAGCTTTCCCAAAGGCCTGAAACTCTACGGAAATGTGGATTTTATATGACCATGAAAATCCAGAGGTTTAGGATTCACTGAAGGCCCTACAGAAGACCTGGGCTTCAAGGTTGCATTCCTGGAAAAGGAAAGTGGATCAAATACCCATGTTGACAAAGAAGGCCACAGGGAAACCAAAGAGGGATTAAGTGCAGCCCACTGAGGTCAAGGGAAATCAGAGCTGAGTCAGGCCAAACTCCTCAAGGTACAAAAGGAACAACTGGAGACTGTGCAAGGGTAGGAGGTCTACTGGGGTGCAGGACCGTTCTTCTCTGTGAGATGCTTCACCCTAGTGATTTCAGTGGATTTTGGAGGAAACGGCCTGTTTCTGCTTCTGGAAAAAATGCTGGTATTTGGAGAGTGTCTTAGTTTCTCCTTCAAGACGGTAAAATATGCCACAGGGTAACAGACTGCATGAGCCATCTGGAAACTCAGCTGACATATTTAATGCATTCAGACGATTTCAAAGCAGAACAGAACTCCTGCATAAACTAAACGTCAGAAGGCCAGAAAGCTGATGAATTGGTGCCTCTGCTCCATCCTTGCAATATCCAAGTATCTCAGAAACTTTACTGGATGCATCTTCACTATACTACAGCAAGGAACGTGGTCATCCACCTCTGAAAGCTGGGTTGCAGGTGAGAGGAGGATAAGGTGCTGAGAACTGTGTGTCTAAGACTGGCCTGTGGACACATAGGATGTTCCTTGGAGAGCCAAGACGGGTATTTCAGCCTTTTGAGACTCTTCCCTCCTTCCTTTTGCATGTCTCCGGAGCACTGGATGGCCCCACAACTTAATGCTGTAGTGCACAGATGTTTAAAGTTGCTCCCAAATTCCTGAACACATTTGTCAGCAGCTCCCCACATCAAATTGAAAAGTCCAGCAATGTCGCTGGGATGTGTCCTGCCTTCCTCTGGTACATACAGGATCTGCTGCCTGTAGCTTGTATTCACGTTGAAGAATTAGCATTGTTCAGCTGCGCTATGGCATCTTGCTGGGCGCCGTTCAGACCTGCTTTAATTCAGTTAACAAGCCAATTGAGACCACAGAATAGCAAGAAAAATAATAAAAGGCCTGAAACTTATTGGTGTTTAGCAATGGCCTTAGCTGTAATGTAGGCAGTGCGCTTTCATGTGAGAATGGCATATACTCAAGAAGCCAATAATGTTTGTATTTAAAAGATTATAGAGATTTTTGTCCTGCTGAAATAGGCTTCAAGCTGTGCAGAATCCAATTGCCGTTCAATTGACACAGGCACTTAGGAATGACTAAAGCTTTAACAAGCCCACAGCCAGATTTTTTTCTTTCTTTAACAGAATTTTCATGAACTCAGGGGATACAAAAATCAAACAGACAGAAAAGCCTTTCACCGCTCTGCTAGGACATTATAACACTCGCGTTTTGTCTGACTTGCAAATTCCTCTGCTCAGGCCGTGGAGAGGGACCACCTGGTTTGCGCTCAGGGTGCTGGAGCTCACCAAAACACACAGAGCTGGGCTGCAGCAGGGAACATCTGGCTGTGGTGTGTCCTCAGCCCAGCCTGGCTGCTGCCCCACGTGCAGCAAGGACAGAGGGGCCGGTGACACAGCAAAGCATGGAATAGCTGAGCAGGATCCACATGCGTTCCTGTAACGGAGCGCATGTTGCCGAGAGAGGAGACTGCGGTGCAACGGGCAGGCAGGAAGGCAGGCAAATTCACCCTGGAAAACCAGTACCAGCTCCAGTGTCTCTGAATAGCTGAGCACTGGGTTCTGTGATCTGCGTGCTGCATTTTTTGCTTTTAGTACTTTTTGTTTAAAGCATATGAAACACCAGGGCAGATGAGACTGTCCAGGAATCAGGTGCATTGATACAGCGGAGCTTTCTCTTACGTGCTGCCCCCAACTCCCAGGAAGAACAGCCTCGCTCTCGGGGGGCTGCTCGGATTTCCCCTCGCTCCCAGGAGAAGCACTTGCCACTTCTACCCTCTTTTCACCGCTGCCATATGCATGGCCCTGCAAGGGCAGAGCCACAGGCTCTTCCCTGCTCATTTATGTGGAGTTTGCAGTAAGCTGCTCTGTTCATGGAGATTTGCCCAGCACCCGTTTTGAAATTAAGTTAATAAAGCTGGAACAGAACTAATTGAATCAAGTGCACGGAGAAAACAGTCTTTAAATGCAAAAAAGGTATTGATTTGCTATTTTGCCAGTGTTAATTTAGCCCCTACGCACGTGCTTCCACAAAGATGCATTTGAGTAAAGCTAAATTAAATGTCAGAGAGTTGGCAGCGCTGGGAAAATCACCTCCCAGACGAGCACCAGGAGGCTGTGCCAATGCGCTGCTGCGTGTGCTGAAATCTGCAGGACACTTCTTGGCCCAAAGCCTTTGCTGGACTCGAGGGTCTCGTACCCAGCTGCAGGGGCTCCGTCCCCGAGGCTGCAGTTTCCCTTGGGTTAAAACAGAGCAGCCTGGAGAGTGGCTTCACTAATGCCCTGGCATGAGCATTGCAGCTACCAGGGTTGCTTGACTTTCCCGAGTTTGCTGTCTGCCCTGTTTAGCTCCAGTTAGCACCTCCAGGTCGGGTGGGAGCTGAACGATATCTCAGCAGCCTTTACAAACCTTTTCCCATCTGGGAAATTTCTTCTGCTCCCAGAGGAGCAGGTGACTGATGTTTTGAGGAGGAGGAGGATGTTGCGGAGCGGTTTACAGCCAGCTCCCCCTTGCCTTCAGGAACAGAGCTGTGCCTAGAGCTACAGTTCCTCTTATCTTAATGATTACTACACTTGTCCCCAAACCAGCCCTCCTGTGGGTGTTAAGAATGAAGATGTCCCCTGCAGCTAAGTTTGTATCTTAGCAGCACCCGAAAACCCACGTTAGTCCTGAGCTGCGTTTTAAAAGAGGGGCTCTGGAAGAATTTAGGCCTGCAGGTCCTGACTTGCGATCCTGAACAGCTCCCTGCCCGGTGCTCCCACTCCACGAGGATGCCTCACCTGAGCAGGGCTGTGGTTTTGCAGCTTTGCATTGCCTTGGGGTGCGTCTCCAGGCTGATTTGTCAGGGCTGGGCAATTCAACACCTGCCTGAAATCCAGGTGAGGTTGAATAAGAAGCAGTTTTCTGCTAAAAGGCTGAGGGACGGGTGGACCCAAGAAGCATCTGCAAACACAGCAAACAGTGGCCGGACGAGGCTGTCTGCAAAGCGCACTTTCACTTGATAGTTATTTCAATGCCCAGTCGGAATAGGGCCCCCATTTACCTGTCCCGACTGGCTAAAACCTTCTGTCTGGGGATAGGGAAACAAATGAGATGAAATGATGTATGTTTTCAGTCCACATTTGGATGCCAGCTAAGTCACCGCCACAAGTCCCTTTATTGCCCTGGTTTATTTTACAGCACTGGTACAGCTTACATATTAAAACCGGCACGTGCAGTGACTTTAAAAAAAAATTACAAGTTTTGTCTGAAGCTCTCCGACATCCAGGAAAGGTGGCAGATGTGATTACTTACAAATATCACGCTGGCGGTGGGCTGGCAAAGAAAACTAGCGTTTTCTCTTAATCACTTTCAAAACCAGACAAACTTTGCTTGCAATTGCATCACAAGGAGAAAGCAGATTTCACAGGTGAAACTACTTTTTCCATAATTGGCATTTTTGTGATTTACAACGAGCAAATGACTGGTCAAAGGCAATGGTGGCGGTGGTTTGGCAGGGGTGGTAGTATTATTCTGTGCCTGGGAATGGTGCCTTGGAAGTTACTCAGCTGTTGGGGATACAGAAAGTCCAACCTTGATAACTTCAAGGGCAGTGAAGCCCCCCCGCTCCAGCCACCCCAGGGCCCATGAGCTGGAGTTTCGCACCACAAAAGATGGAGCTGTGGGGCTGCTTTTGCCTGGGAGCCTTATGAACAGCCAGGCGGCGAAACCCATTTTATGTGTGGTAGGCAACAAATTGCTCCCCCTGTCCTGGGGGAGCAGGGAAGTGACTTGTAAAAACCCCCGAAATTGTCACTCGGCTGCACTGAGGGCCGTGCGCTTTCACAGATGTCTTCAGAGACCTTTAGAAGAGAGAGTAACAGGAAGAAACCTCTTTTAAAGGAGGAAACACCTTTTTAATGTGGTACTCGGGAGCGACCCGTTTCCTTTTAGCAGACTGCGCCTAGACTGCCCTGATACCTCCTCCCCCTTCCCTCAGGATCATCTTCTGCCCCATTCAGGGAACTTTCTTTGCCCCTCCCCAAATGAATGCTTGGCTCACGGCACGGCAGGGAATGCTCTGTTTATTCCATGATTCGCAGCCGTCAGCAGAACTTTCACATTTAGTTCACAATATAAAATAAGTAAGCCAGGAAGGTGAAAGATGTTGGTGTCGTTCCTCTTTTTCTTTTAGTTTTAGCACTGTTGACTATTCACTACAAACACATGGGCTTGGTGTATAACTCAGTCCCTTAGAAATGGGGTCACCATGAAGATAGCTGGCCTTTCTGGCAGTATTGTGCTGTTGGGTTTGTATCTGGGCAAGTTCCCCTTAGAGTTCGCAGCTATTGGGACTGTCACAAGATTTGTGGCTCATTTGTCTGACTACTCAGCACACTGAACATATTTACATTGTAGAATGAAGGCATTTTCCTGCCTCTCTTTATAGTAAGACACCCAACAACATGCGGTGACAGGACAAGAAGGGATAAGTGAAATCATTTTAATATAATATCAGTGTATGAGAAACCACAAAAGAAAGAAAACATTTTCTGGAAAATTCTGCATATGTATATATTACATTGTATAGTCTTACAGACAAATTTACATCAAATACATGATATATTTTAAAACACTGATTCAAAGAGGACAACAAATTAATTTTTCTCTTTCTGTACAGACATGGGAGTGTGATTTTTTTTCTGTTGCTATAGTTTGCTGTTCTTTAGGAGGAGTATTCGTATTCTTCAGCACTGCGGCGTCCAAAATCCATCCAGCCCATGTAGTCTCTGTCATTTATCCTGTGTGTAGGATCAATGCTCTGTACTCTGTTTCCCATAACTGACAGCCTTCCAGTGGGACCTAAAGAAAAAGCATTTGGGAGAGCAGAGAGTAAGTGAAAACATTTTTCAGGTTCATCCATTTTCTGATCTTTTTTGTACTCATTAGCAGATGTATGTGATAGTTGAAACTGTTTGACTTAACACAGACCATGTAACACCACATCATATCATTGGGGAAGTGTCATAGAAACGTTATGGGTAATGTCCTGAAAGTGGCTGGGGTTTTTATTGTAAAATAAACAGATAATTTTCTCCCTCTTGGCTGCCAGGAGGGTATATGGTGCATTTCTCCTTTTTCCCTCCTATTTTACGTGAGAGAGAAACAAAGTCCTGACCATTTCTCACTCTTCCTGTAAGACCACACCCTTTCTTACTGGTATTGGGAGACTTGCTCTAGAGGCAGAAGAACTCTGCTTGAGAGCAGACTCAGGCCACCACAGGACTCCACCACAGTCCCATGTTGCTTGAAGGGCCATAAATTTAAGTACAGGAGCTCTTACAGTGCAAATTCAGTAAGAAGCAGGGTAGATTTATGAATCCCAGGGTTTGTAGAGAAGTGGGAATAATGAAATTGAGTCCTGAAATTGAGAAAGTTGCTCTAAATTGGAATTTAGAGCTAGAGATGTCTATTCCTGGAATTATACAGGGCTTATTACTATGTCAGTGATATTTTCATTGCTTATCCAAAGCTTTCATAATTCCTTTCACAGAAGAGTTGGATGCTGATCTCTGATCTTGCCTCAGCCTTTCTTTCTTCCTTGCTGAGGGCATCAAAGAGACACAAACTATTTGCAAGAATTTATGCTTTAAAAAAAAAGGGCTGTAACCCTCTGTTTTGACATCATCACATTATGTAACTAAAAATGCAGGGAAAGGTAAATTATTTCCCTCTGTACTCCCTGAAAACAGACAAAATTGACATATGCCAATAATGAGATTGAGCTTAAGCCTTGAGTGAGGAAGGAACAGACTCAATCTATTAGTACTCAATGCAGATTGGGGCTTGAGGAATACTTGAACTGATCAAAAAGGAAAAAAAGCCCAAATCAAACCCCACAAATCCAGATCTGCACAATTGCCTTGCTTATGGTTTCTTTTGTTTTGAAGGAACCCTTGGTGATTCTGTGCTTTTATATTTCAAGGTTTTCCTCATGTAATGATTGATAATGAATACGATCCGCTAAACCCAAAAACAATTGCATTGGTTTGTTAGTGGATGCAGAGGGATAAGAGAGTTAAAGGTACCAAAAAAAAAAAATTAATTATCTCTAGAAAAGAATGTCTACCATTAAACGCTCAAAACCCATGAAATTCACATTTATAATTCAAAATACGTAATTAAGTTGATGAGAATGGCTTCTTGGCACTATGCGCAGGCAGGGCTAAGACGGCACAGAACCATCACTCAGACGCTGGTATTTAGGAGACTTCGGAGCCTGCAGTGACCTGTGGGCTGTAATGGCTCCCCTGGTGCTGTTATGGTCTGGCCTTGCAAGGGCTCCTTAGAGGATAGTTAACGCGTGACAGCTACAACGTCTCTTCTACACGGTGCTAGATTCATGCTGAAAGCCTGCAGGTGAAGTTAATTGAAGCTAGGGGTCACAAACAGTAAAATGAACAGTAACAGCACCTTAATTACCTTGCCTCAAAGCACCGGAGATGTCCTGCGGATACTGCAGAATCAATGTACAGCAAACGTATTTAAAATTGTAGCAGTTTGGCTATGAGGCCGCCGTCTAGCCCTAACTTCTTGAGAGAATTTAACTCTCTCACTGTTTTAACTGGAAATATTGTCCAAAATCAGCCTTTCTGTTAATCACAAGGGCAAATGCCATCAGTGATGACTGCTTACACTAGCAAATGCCCAGATTCTCTTTCCCCCGACGTGGAATTTTCTAGTGAGTATTTTGGTTTAGACAGGTTAAAAGTGACTAATATAGTAGACGTGAGTGTTCTGCAGAGATTTCTGAAGTGCTGCCCAGAACCTTTATGTTAAATGAGAATATAATGTTTTGATAGGAACACTGTATGTATTGCTATAAGTTAAGTAAATACTGTTTTGCCCTGTGAATCTTCTTTTCTGTAACTAGCAAGCACATCTACAAACCGGAGTCCAGCTAGCCTAGTCATGTCACAAGAATCCCATCATCTGCTAACAGTCACTTTATAGAGTTAATTATATATGCCAATTAACGTGTATGCAGGAAATTCTCCCTTATATTAATACTTACCAAAGAGACGTCTTAAATCCAAAATTTTTTTCACTTGATCTGTTTAAGCTATTTGGAAATGTCAGCCAGATATTTAAGAGACTATAATGGCTACATAAACTAGAACGAGGAGTTCAGTTTCCATGTAGGTGGGTGACAATGACTACACTGGGGAAAGGTAATGAGGATTCTGCTTTGTAGGCTCCTGCAATAAGATTCTTATTCAGCCACAGCTTTAACTCTAGTGCGGAATTGTGGAATTTCGTATCTGAATTCTCCTTCCATTAGATTATGTGAACTGCTAAAAGAAGTTCCTTAATGGATATTGTGCAAATTGGTAACGAGAAGAAGTGTCTCAGCCTATATTAAAAGCGGTTCTTTTTCTGTTGTTTCTGATTTGGCCCTATTTGATGTACACAGATGAACATGTATGGCTGGATATGTAATGCATAAAATACACGTGGCATCTCTTAATCGCAGACCGCCATCAAAACTAAGATTAGGATTATGCCGAGCATATTGGTCAGCAGTGAGGCTATCCAGAGGGGCGGGTTAAATGGCCTGCATAAGCTTGTGTGGACAGATGGGAGAGGAGAAAGCTCTTACTCATATGAAGTGAATTTTATCCTAAGCACAGTCTGGGACTGGGAGTGACTTAATTTCTCAATGTCTGGATGTCCAGGTAATGCTCATTACTGCCTTCCCCTCGAGCCCTCTTTGCTTCCCAGAGGTCCTCTTTCCCTGCAGTACAGTGGATAGACTGGAGTGAAGCTATCACAAGTAAACAAGATTTGTGTAGTGGCTTTTGTTGAGGTTGGCAGTCAAAAGGCCACAGCAGTTAGGCTGCCCATGGTGTTACTCTATTGAGATACAAAGCAATACAGAAATGAGACAGTTCAAAAGGAAAAATGCTTTCTTGGGGCGGGGTGTTCAGCGTGAAATGATTTTGATCCTTCATTTTTACTGGTAGCACAGATGGCCTGCATTTGTGACTATGTAAAACACATGCTGTAAGATGTCAACAGGGGCAGCTTTACTCTTTCTCTTGCTAGCTCATGTATGCAATACAATTGTTTCCTCAAGTGACTAATAAATCACATGATAAGAATGAAGTGCTTTAATTCCACTACTCTACCAGTGCTTGGAGGATTTAAGTAACTGCAAGATTGTGTTCCCAGGCTGCCTGAGACCGAAAACCTAACCGGAATTGACATGTTTTGAAGCAAATGTGCTTTTATTTATAGTTACTACGTTCATAAATGTGAATTCTGATCTTTCAAAAGCTTTCATACTTTGTAACTTCCTCTGGGAACAAATACATGGAAAATCCAATACTCGGACAATTTCCCTGGTACAGGTATTTCTGGCTGAGGTGAGGTTAGCCATTTGGTCTGTATTTAGCCTCAGAAAAGCTTTCCTGCTCTTCTAACTTTTAAAAAGGGAGGGAGGAGGTTAACTAAAATGAAAAAGTTTGAAGAAAATGCAATTGCTGTATTTTATCTGAGATACAACATGCTGAAAATAATACCAAAATAATTATAAGGCTATGAAAATAGTAAGTTAAAAATAAAAGCTAACGGGTAGGTTACATTTTCTTCGGTTACCTGTACGCAGCTTTCAGTCAGTGGCTGCTATGTACAAATCTCTTTTTTGAGGAGTTTTGCAGTAAATAACAGAATGCTCTCTACTTCAGGAATAACCAGGCAAAAATCTACCTCCTATCTTCTCTAGGAATTCATGCTAGATGATGACAGGGTTATCTTAACATCTAGGTATCCCTGCAGGAAATTCCACTGACACAGAAGTAGCACAGTAAGTAAGCTGCAACCAGTACCTTTTCTGGCTTGCTGGAGATACTTGGCCAACAAAGCGCCGATGTTAGCTCTCTGGTCCATGCTTCCATCCAGCCGCGGCACAGATTTCAGCGGGCCAGCAGACGATGGGGCACGGACGTGCCGGTGATGCTCTGTCAAGCTCTGCTCAAGCTCAGCAGCCAGCGGATTCCCATTGTGCGAGCCCACAGTTTGCTGTCCGAAAGAGCTCGCCGAGAGCACAGCAAGGAACACGCAGATGCATATACCGCTGTACATTGCTGGAGAGAAAAGGAATGATAAGCTGTTAAAATGACCAGATTTACTACGTTGTATGTTGTCCCTACCCCTGCCTTCCATTGGGGGTGCTGGGTTCTGAACAAACTAGGGTTGTGGGTGTCTTGGTTTTGATGCAGGTAACTGTGGCATCTGTCTTTAGTTGGAAAACATGCATGTGAATAGTTAAATAAGCGTTGGTGAGGGGAAGATACATTGGAAGGAATAAAACTGATTCACTGTAGTATGTGCTGTGTCTCCCCCATCTACTCAATTCATATTCGCTTTTCTTCTTTGGAAGCTGTATTTCATTAAAACGTAAAAGAGATGTATTGAGCTCTGCAAAAAATCTCAGGATTCAAACACTACGCAGTATTTTGCTGTTGTACTAAAATCTGCTGTTATTACAAATACTCAATTTTGCCAAGTTCTCTGAAAAACCTTTACTCTATCAACCCTTCATTGGTTTGAACTTTAGTGTTCAAGAGCTGTCACCTCATCACACACAGAAAGAAAAAACAAAAACTTGTCCCAGGGAAAGAAAACCCCAAACCTAACACCCCCTCCTAAGCATTTGATCTAAAAGCTGAGGTGGTAAAAACTGTTTAGTTAAAAGCTGTAAGGAATAACATGCATCTTAATAACATTCTTCTTCATTTAAAACAGAAAATTCAAATGTAAGAAATTATTTACTCCTTCCTTAAACAAGTATTAGATAAAACGATGTTGTTTTGCTATATTGTCTGATCATATAAGCTGAAATAGAATTTTTCTGGAAACACAGAAATTACTCTGAGTTATTAGGAAAAACAAGGTACCTTGTATTTAATGCTACGGGGTAATTTCAATTTATAAATACGCATGAATTATCTATATGACAATTTTTGAATCGTTTAAGTTTTTGAACAGTGTACCGAACATAATCTTTTAATTTTAAAAGAGGAGAAAAATTGAGTTTATTTGCCCACCACATCCACTAGATGGAAAACATTTGCGATGCATAAAATACGTCTTATTAGCATTGTTCGGAGATGAATGAAAAATGTCAAAATCCATGGTTATTAGTGCTGTACTATGTAGGTTTTGGTACTTGGAAACCAAGGGTGGGTTGTGTCCTTTCCACAGAGGCATCTGTTCAACCGACCGGATTCCTTTTTTTTTTTTAAATGCATGTATATATATGTATTCGTGCACATACTAAGGACTCCAAGCACAAAATCTCATCCCAGGTAGCTGTTCCTCTCACAGCGTGCTCGCCCGGGAGGTCCGCTCGCCCTGCCGGGAGGTCCGCTCGCCCTCCCGGGAGCGCACCGGCCGGCACGCCGCCGGGCACCCCTGCGCTCCCCGCAACCCCCCGCCCCTGCCCGCTCGGGAGCAGCCCGAATTCCTCTCCCCCGCCGGACCCGGCTGCGTTTCCTCCAGCGAACAGCGGGGACGCCTCCAGAGCCGCCGCACAGGTGAGCGCCGAGCACCCCCATTTCCTCCCCCCCCCCCCCCCCCCCCGCAGCGGCAGGGATGCAGTCAGAGGAGGGGGGAGCGGTGCTTCCTACCTTTCCGCTGCGCTTTCCCGAGGTGGGAGCCGAGGAGGGAGGCGAGGCCCGTGTGTGCCCAGGCAGGGAACTTAGGGGCGACTCAGCCGCGGCCCCTTAAATAGCGGCGGGCGCCGCGGCGGTGTTTGCACAGCTCTGACGCAGGCCGGGGCCGCCGCCCGCTCAGCCCCCCGCCGCCGGCACCGGGGGTGGCCGTGGGGGTGTCGGTGGCTCGGTGGCTGTGGGTGGCCACCCACAGCTGCGCTTCACGGGGGGAGCGGGGCTCCGTCCCCGCCCTCCGGCAGCCGCGGGGGGAGCGGGGGCGCGGCCGGGGGCTCGCCCTCGGCTCCCTCCGCAGGGAAGCGCTCGCCCTGGGCACGGGCGAGCTGGAAACGCAGGCTGGCTTGCGTGTTATTAAAGAAGTGCTCCTGACCGGGGTGGATACCCACCACCCCCCCGCGCCCAAATACCACGGCGAGGGGCTTCTGGTGGGGCTCCCAGCGGCCGGCTGGAGCAGCCCCCCCGGGCTGCGGCAGGCGGGGCGGGCTCGCCCTGACCGCGCTTCGGGGGGGGGGGGGGGGTGTGAGGGTCTGGGGGTTTGGGTTCCTCTGGCTGCGGCTTCCTGCGACCGGAACCCGGGGGGCACAAACGCCTCCGGCCTCCCCTCCCCGGGGCCCTCCCGTTCGCCTGTGCTCAGGAGGATGGGGCGGTCATTTGATTAAAAAAATAAACCCCAAACCTAAACAGAAAGTCAGTGATGATCCCCGGCGAAAAGCCGGGGATGCGGACGCCTTCGACGTGGTTCTCGCCCACCGACCCCCAGAGCCACACGCCTTCCCCGGCCGCTGCGGGGGCCGCTGCCCCGCCCCGCAGCCCCGCAGCCCCGCAGCGATGCCCGCCAGCTCCCCGCGGCCCCCGGAGCCGCCTCAGCCGCCCTCCCTCCCGCCGCCTCCTTTTCGGGGAGGGGAGGAAATCTCAAGCCCGGGTTGCCACGGCGAGGCCGGGCCGGGACAGGGCCGGGCCGGGCTCGCTGGGCTAGCCCAGCCTGCAGCGGGCGAATACCGGCCCGTACCCCCCCGGCAGCGCAGCCCCGAGCCGCCTCCAGCAGCAGCCATTTCTCGGGACCCAGCGCTGGGCTCCGGCGTGACCGTGCCGAGTTTGTACCTTAATTTTTTTTAAGTTTACAGCTTGGAGGCAAGCGAGCCCCGCAGCCTGCTTTTCCTTCCCGGGGAAGGGAGCCGGGCAGCCCGGCTTGCTTATAAGACACCGAGGCTCTCCGGGGAGCCAGGTGCGCTGTGCGGAGGGTGCGGGAGCGCCGGCCGGGGCCGTGCCAAAACGGCAGCTGAAGGGGGCTCAGCGGCAGGGCGCGGGGGTGTGCGTGGGTCCTCAAGTCACCCAAAAAGGGCTCCGGGGAAGGGAACCGCGCTTCTTCCCCACCTCCTCGCCTGCCCACCTCCCCCCCCCACCCCCGCACCCGGCCCGGGCTCCGTCCCCGGCCGCGTCCCGGCGCCGCTGCCCGGCCGAGGCGGGGGCTCCCGCTGCTCTTCCCGCCGCGGCCGGCAGGGGGCGCCCCCTCAGCGCCGCCGCCCCCGGGCCTTGCCCCGGCGCGGCCCAGCCCGACGGCGGGCGGCGTGGCCCGGGAAAGGAATTGACCGAAAAGTCACGAAATCCAACGCCGGGGGGGGGGCGTGTGGGGTGGGTGTGTGTGCAGCCACGCGTCGTGGGATTGGGAAAAGCCAACCCGCCGGCACCTCCGCGGCGCCGGGGGAGCCGTGGCCCAGCGACGCGGCCAATGGCGCCTCGTGCTCGACGGCGTCTCGTGCTCGACGGCGCCTTGTGCCCGACGGCATCTCGACGGCGCCTCGTGCCCGACGGCGCCTCGTGCTCGACAGCGCCTCGTGCTCGACGGCGCCTCGTGCCCGGCGCCTCCGGGGCTGAGGGCGCGGGCGTGGGGGAAGCCACGCCGCGGGGCTGCTGGCACGGCCTGGCGCTTTCCTGGCGTGCGAGGGGTGTTGTGGCCCGCTGCACCCCGCCGCCGCGGTGGGGTGAGGCTCGGAGGTGACGGGGCTGGCGACGGGCAAGCTCTCTCACTGCCGTTCAGCCGCTAGCCAGGGTGCTTGTCGCTGAGCGGGATACGCTGGCCGAACGGCGGGCTGCTTTGCGTCTCCCGCTTTGGCGCCGGCATGGGGCAAAGTTGCCATCCTGAGGCGGTCAAAAAAAAAAAAAAAAAAAAAAGCGGAATCAAAACCTACTTTGAAAACAGAAAAGTAAGTTGAAGCGGGTTGCCAGGGGAAAGAACGACACTGAAATGGTTCCAGAGGTACCCGTCCAAGTGCTAGTTTAATGGCTCTGTCTCTGGAAAAAAAAAAAACAAAAACCAGAGATATTCCTGATAATTCAATTTCACTATTTTGGCTTGGTGGGAAAAATGCTCACTGCTATTAGATGATTAAATAGTCAACACGGAATTGAACTGTAGGTGTCTGGGAAAAACATCACAATCTTTCTGGGAAGGTACAATACAATAACAATTCTGGTAGAGTCACATCAAGCCCTTGTGAAACTCACTGTAGATAATGAGTTCCCAAGGGACCAGCCCAAAGCTTAATAGAAGAGAAAGACAGAGAGCTTACTAATATATGCATATGCATAATTCATATCAAGAGGTACAAATATAAATGCAGGCATTTGCGGCTGATATATTTGCCTGGTTGAACAAATAAACACTATAGGAGTTCATTTACATTGAGCTGATTTGCAGTATCAGTTCACTTATAAATATACCCAGGACTGCAGAAACGGAGTGAGAGAGTGTGCGCGCACGTGTGTGCATATGTGGGGCAGCCAAACTTACTATTTGTGTTCATGAACACACAGAAAGGCAACAACATATAAAATCAAACAGAGAAGACAGGAATGTTTGCTAGGCAGTTACATGCATATACTTCTGTGGGATCTCTGTGCTTTTACAAGAGCTTTTTCGCTGTACCTCTGAATTGGTTAAATCACAATGTTTGCAGGGAGAGGGTGAGGAACTCAACAGTGCAAGGACAGCATGAAGTTTTCTGCCTCATTCTACCTACATGATCTCTACACTGACTGCAAACGCCTGTTTGTTTTTCCTATTTAGCCATCGTAGAGTATGAAGAAAGTTAGATTACAGCATGATGTCAAGTTGTTAAAGTCAGCAGTATTGCACCATCTATAACTTTGGTTATAGACTTTTGAACACTGGATTTTCCTCACTGAATTTCTCAGTACTAGTATGTACAGTCCTTGGAGATTATTTTCTGACTTACTGATGTTTTCTTCGGTGAAAGTTTGAGTTGTGTACAAGTTCCAGTCCCTGGTAAATGTATGTTAATTAATGGCATTTTAGAACTGTTTTGGGCAGAGATAAAAGACCAGAAAGCCTCTTCAGCTTGAGCAATAGGATAGCAGGACCCTGAGGCAAGTTGCTTGCGGAAACTTAGTCTGCATATTACTGACTGATGCAGCACAAAGGGGAAAGAATCGGGGTTTGATTTGCAGTGACCTGTTAGGTTCCAGGACCAGTGTCTTCATCAGTTGCGGAGCCTAGGCGTGCACCACGGATGTGTAGAGTGCTAGCCACAGGAGGGCCTTGTGCCACCATCTCAGGTGGGGTGAGACAGATGCTGCTCTAATGCATGACTTCAACCTTAGTTTACCAGGAAGGAAAGTGCTTCGACTGCGCCAGAGCTTGAGCGATATTGCAAGAGTCTAAGTATAGATGCAAAACAAATGTAAACCTAAAATGAACCCTGCAATGCAGTAAATGCTAATATAGATGCATCCCTAAGGTAGAAGCTGGATGATACCATAGTTTAGAGGCTGCAGGCTTTTTAAAACTGGTTTTCTGGCAAATGTCTGTTGAAAGATTTGAGTTTCTCTAACCTTTTCCCCATGATGATCAAGATATCTCTATCCTCAACTGCTTTCTCTATTTATCTGCCAAAGGTTTTCTCCTGCATAGCTGAGGTCGCAAGAGACTGTATGGCTGAGCATATATTTTGTGCTGTTCCGGCACAAAGCTTGGAGTTGGGTTTGGAGCAAGAAGGCAGCATGAGAACAGAGGGATGGAGATATTTTCTTACGTCTGTTCTGCAATGGAGGTGGCCCGTGCCAATTGTTAGGGGCACTGTGCTAAGGTCTCAATCTCTCTCTGCTCTGAGATGGAGCAGAGCTTGTCTGTGAGTGTCAGAGTGGCAACAAGCTGGGAAATGCCCTGCTCTTTCCTACAGCGGTAAGCACGCAAGTGCTGTGCAATATTTCATTTCTGTCCATGTGCATGTGACTATTGTCCCTACGGTATATATTTTTCCTGGCAATAGCACATGTGGTTCGCAGTAGCATGGTTGTCATGTGGACAGCATAGCAACTTATGCCTATGTTTGATGCCTTTTAGCCAAAAATAAAACATGCGGATATTACTCAAAGTTATTGCATGGCTTTGGATTTCGAGACATTTAGGCTGAATATTAAATATGGAGCAGTATACTGCCAAGGATAAGTGTATCGGGATTTTAGACCATGAAGGATAAAGCCAGGTGGCTATCGTGTGGGACTAGGGGGCCTCATGTCAAGGAGGGTAATAAGAAATACATTCATTTGTTTCTAAGTATTACATCCTTTCCTGATTATCACTGTGCAGGGGTTTTTACTTTCCTCTGGACCCTGATACTTAAGGGTAATATTCTTTCCTATGTTGGGGCAAATTAGTGGGTTTTTTTTCTGTGAAACTGATGGAGTGGCAGTCTGGAGGATTACAATGAGGTAGGAGTAGTTGGCAGAGGATAACAGGGAAGGGAATGTTATAGTTTTCTGGAACTAATGGACAAATTAGTGCATATATTATTTGGACCAACTGCATGGATTGTAGATGTAAAACAGTCTTGAATATATTTTAAGACAGCAGGTTGTTCTGCTGCTATTTCTGTGGGTGTTGATTCAGACATTAAATTTTTGGGTTTGGGGTTTTGTTTTTTTTCAAATATTTTGAATTTTAATTCAGTAATTGCTATCAAATGACCTAAATGCTTCCACTCTAGTCTCTTTGCTCTGAATTTGCATCCCACTTGACAGGAAGATAAACTCTGCTTGGAGTCAACCCAGAAACCAAGGGAGAAATTTTGGTCCTGGGCAAGTGAACAGCAGTATTGCCTGGAATTATAAGGAATCTGGGTCCTCTGCCTGAAGAGTGCTGACCTTCTTTCACTAATATATTAGTCCTGCAGAGATACCAGACTACTATATCGGGCCTAAAGAAGGGTCCAGTAGAAGCAGATCAGCAGAGCTGGTGCTGAGGATGATTGGACACTCACAGACTGCTCTGCAATGGAAACCAAAGAGGAACGAGTGGGAATGATCAGGAAGTCTGCTTCAAAAGTGTACTCCTGGTATGAACTATGGGCACTAATGTAAATTCACTTGCTGTCTTAAAATTACACATTATCCTGCAGTTGTGTGAAGAAGGAAAATAAGAGGAAAAATCCCATTTCCTGAGAGTAGGGTTGGATTGTTTAGAAAATCAGATTTCAACCTCTGTCACATGAAATTCAGGCAGTTGGTATGTAAGCTCCCTACGGATCAACTGGGAAACTTACTTGTATGATGTCTTCGAATTTGGTTCCCTGTGGTTTCAAGAAGATATGGTGGAACAGAGAAGAATCCAGAGTCACTTTCTATGAGACCACCCAATCCCAAATCACTTGCTTTTTTGTATGGTTTGGTTTTTTGGGGTGGGGTTTGTTTGGGTTTTTTTTGTCTCTCTGAAAGACCACATTGATTTCCTGTGGAAATCGGCTGGGTTTTTTTCCAAATTGACCACAGGGTAGAGGCTTTCGTGCAAGTTGAAAACTGGAAAAGGAATTCAAAGTACTAGAAAAAACTGACAAAGATACGTAAAGTGTTTGTTCCTAGCAAATTCTCTGTGATTTCAGCAATACTTGCAGAGGTAGAGTTTGAAAAGATAGGAAGATAAAGGCCTATGTTGACAAGCACAGAATGAAAGTGCAGTAACTAGTCTCTCATGAAGAATGGGAAGTCTGTTTAATGCCTGCTTTGTGGAGTGGTTTGGCGTTTAGGACTCATCTTCCCTTTCCTTTCTTGTCTGTGACGTTCCTATGTTACCATGTGCATTTCAACTAAAAATGAGTGAAAACAAATAGCAAATAAAGAATAAGGGTTATGTATCAATGTAGAAGGAAGGAGAAAATGACAACTTGTGCTAGTTGTGCCTAGCATGTGAATTTATTCCTAGCAGTGTGCTTCTAATCCCTACTGCTGTGAGGTATTTAAGCATGTGCTTAAGCCCCTGCACATGTGGTTTGTTAGCCAGAGAGGGACGACACACCTTTAAATATGTCCCTAAACGTTCTGTCGTGACACTCATAGAGACCACTTGTTCTTTGAACTTGTTTGCTGTTTTGAGACCTTAGGGCTGTGATGTCCCAGATTTTGTCACACTCTAATGTCTAAAATTCAAAATTTCATTCAGCTTCTCTTGCTTGTGACCTTAGATATATGCCATGCACCTCAGGAGAGTCCTTGCCCTTCTTCAGAGGAGAGGTTTTCAACAGGCCTTGTGTTGTCTGCCATTCAGTCTTGAAGTACCTGCTTCATCAGATACATTTTTAAGAAAGCAGCTGTGATAGTACTCTTGTCTATGAAACTAAAGTACATATTCACAAGTACTGGAATATGTTTTACACTGATGTGATTATGTATTGTTTTAAATAATTGTATTTTATTCCATAATTAATATTTCCTTTTATGTAGGAGAAACCAGTCCAACACACTCCAATGTATATATTAATTCATTTATTATAAAAATAGCTTAGTACAGAAAGGAAATACATTGTACCTTTCAAAATACTTTGTACTTTTCAGATGTGCTCTCCACCTTGCTGCCTGGACCCAGGCAAAAAGTGTCTTTTCCACTGTGTGGCAATAACAGAATCCTGTAGGAGATACTGTTTGCTCCACAGTCCTCTCCTGTGAAAGGGGAATGTCTGACTAATCAACATTTGTCAAACAATTTAAAATCCCAGAAAGGAAGTTCTATAAATGACAAGTACAATATATTAGCCTCTTGTCTTCCAAACAGTTGCATGTTTTCATCTATGCTAAAGCTAGAATCAGAATTTAAGAATAGCAAAGTAATTTGACACTGGACAGACTGGACAGCCAATAAGGGCTTTTTAGTGTCCTTCAGAAGAGATAGGGGCTTTCTGTTTGATACCTAAGTGGATAGGACAGGTGGAGTCTGGTTATTTCAGTTCTATTGTTAAATTATACTTCATAATACAGAAGGAAATTGAATTAAGCTGGGTGCAAAATATGAATTGTTATTCTGACAATTCCTATTTAAATGGAAATGCCAGAAATGTCCATGGAAGGTATAGATACTACATAACTGTTCTGAATGGCTAGAATGGAACGAAGAAGTAATGGTGATCATTTGGACAGCAAATCTGACTGCATTGCAGTGAGCCAATGGAAGGAATTTGGTATAAGAGTGTTGTAAAGAAGATACTTGGAGGTCCTAGGGATTGCCCGCTGGATGAAGTCAATATTCCCCACTTTTGACAAGGCTGCTCCTTTACTGATTGCTCAGCAATATCTCTTGGATGTAGTGGAGGAGGGTACCTGCCATCTGGCACGAAAAAAGCATTAGCCAGGAGGCTCCGTAGTCTAACACTTAACTTTTTGTGGCCTGCTATTTCCACACTCAGAAACACCTACCTCTGTGACCACCATAACTCCAGGAGGTCAAATTGATTCAACCTGTTCAACTTATTCAAAGGCTGAGGAAAAAGAGACAGTTAACTCAGAGTTCTACTTCAATACCTCTGATCTGCTCCTTAGCGAGGAAGCCTTCCCTTAAAAAAGCAGAAGGAAGACTTCTAAATTAAGATATTTTACTGAATTATTAGGTATTAATGTATTTTGAAAGCACTGGGATCTAAGAATACACATGATAGAAAAGAATTATCACCCAGGCAGTATAACTAAATCTAAGGGGAAAAATTCTTTGGAAGCAGACAAATCTTGACATATACTGCTCACTTTTTATTGTTTCTAGCTGTCTGTCTCTAAATTCTAAATAAAAAAGGTTTACTGTATTCAGAGTAGAGTCTGGAATTACTTGAAATCAGCTGTTCTATGCAGTGCTGTGTGGCATGAAAGACACAGCTTTATGAAGCTTTTAAATAAGTATGTTTTCAGGTTGACTTCCTAAAATTAACAAAGACTAATTAGTGGGATTGTTCTGTATGGTAACAATGTCTTAGGTTCACTGTTTGATAATATAAATATATATGTTATTTAACACCTTACCAATGCTCTATTTTATTTAGCATGCTCTTAGGCCAAATAAATGACCTCTATCAAAAGATTCCTCAGGGTAAGAGCTAGGCCAATGTCCTGGCTGTACTTCCCTAGAATCATAGAATATCTCAAGTTGGAAGGGATCCATAAGGATCATCAAGTCCAACTCCCTGCTCCTCTCAGGACTACCTAATTAGCATTTACTTGTGGAAACAGGAATAAAATTGCTGTAATGGGGTGGGTCTGAGTTCTCCGGCTCAGATTTTCTCTTGAAATGAAAGAGCAGGATTACTGATGACTTCACTGGTGTGACATGGTGGCTTGTTTATTTACAGTCTACTGAGGCCCTGGTGCAATAGTAAGAAGGTACTGTGAAGTGTGCAAGTGTGTAAAATGGAGAGGAACTACAGTGACTGTGTTTTCTTTTCCTTTGTGTATTTCTACTCAAAGTACTATTAATGGAAATGCACACTGCTTCTTTTTGTTTTCTTATGATCTCCCTCCTCCCGTTACTTCATCATAGACTGAAATAAGCCATCCAGGCTGGAAGACGATATCTGCCATTTGTATGCAGTCAATAAATTAGCTCTGTCGTTGAGTCAGTGGGTTATGCTTTTGGTAGAACCTGGTTCAGGGAGGAGGCCCAGGAAAGCGTGGGCTGGCAGGGCCTGGTCAGGGCAGGTGAGAAGTTGCAGCTCAAAGCTTAAGCAGAGCGTGAAGGTGAAGGAGTGGTGAGACTGCAGAGGTAGCTCCAGGGAAAGGGTAGGTGCTGTGGGGAGCAGGCTGCTGGAGGTGGACTGAGCTAAGAGCGTTAGGAACCTGCTGTGATTTGTGTTTAAGAGAAGCAGACTGGGTGTCCTGTAGCCTAGCCATACCACCTGCGTCCCCACCTGACTGAGGGTGGTGGTTGCCTGCATGGTGATGTACGTTCAGTACTTTGGTTTTTGGGATTCAGTGATGTGTCCCACGCATAGCTGTTCACAAGGATGCTGGGGTTCCCAGTGTGACCCATGTGGGGACACAGTCGTATAAGCATGTTCTTTGGGAGATAATGCCAGTGGGAGGACAGCAAAGCAGATACATTATAACGGTCAACTTTATAAGAGCTGTACACATTGTCCTCTTGTTCTGGCAATATAAAGGAGCATCCACTGTTTGGATGTACGTAGGCTCTGCGAAGTGGTTGTTGGCTACTTGATCAGGATAATCCATACCTGAAATATTCATCTGTGTCTGTGTAGCGTTGGATCTGATGATGCTCTTGTTGACCATACCACTGATTGCAATAGGTGGGTTGGCATTCTGTGACATTCTCCTCATAGAAAAGTTCAGGTCATGAACAGCATACTCTCAAATCCTTATTTGTGTCCAGTAAAATCCAGGCTTGGTGAGGGGCAAAGATTTCAAGTTGGTTACTAGTATATCAGAAGTCATGCTGTTGTCTCCAGCCATAAATAATATGATGATAAACTGTTTGATCAAAACATTTTGAAGTGGAATCAGCCACCAAATCCTAGGACACTACTGAACATAAGGTCCACAATTCAGATTAATCAATATCTAATACTTCAGGCATATTACATAATAGACAGATGAATTCAGTTAGTTTGTTGGTTTTGTCTTAAAAACTCTTCCCTCTTTTGAGTTTGAATCACTATCTTGAATTTATTCAAAACCAATCCTTTCATTTTTAAATAATACTATTAAGATAATGACTAGAAGTGCACAATTAAATTGACATGTAGATCTTAATGTATTTTTTTTGTATTTTTGAGATAGAATAACTCCTGAATATTCATTTAGCTGGTGAATATTCACCTCTTTATATTTTCATTGCTAACCAAAACAAAAAGCAGAGAAACTTTCATAAGACTAACAGCAATTCAAATGATCATGTTCCATTAGAATCATGTTATCTTGCTAGAAATACAAAATTAAGATTTTTTTGGTACAAATTAATTATTTAAGTTTTACCTTGATTTTCATTATTTTTCTATTGCTTTCCTTGATTATGATATGCCTGATTCATTACTCTTGTTCAACAGTGAACAGTGTTTCAGCCCTAGCCCCCAAGCATGGATCAAACACACTACAATATTTCAGCAATGCTATAGTTTGGGTGAGTTATACTTCTGCTTTCCTTCATGGATTATGTAATTTTTTGAACTCCCTTGATGGCCTGTCTTCTTGGAGAGAAAAAGTGGTTCATCATATGTATCCCAGCTGTGTTTTGTCCTAGGTGAGGACTCTGAAGCTCACAAGGAGTGTGTAAGTCTGAAACAACTGAACTACAGATTTAGTGAGCACATTATTTGCTCATTATATGCTCTGTAAATATGAGTATATCTGAATTGAAAGACCTTCAGTTTTGGCTGAACTAAATTGTTTTTCAGACGTTTGTGTGTTTGGCCAGACTCTGCTATTTCAGCAGTTTGGTAGCTTTCTTAATCCCTGCGATGTATCAGTTAGCGGTAGTGGGACAATATGCCAATAATGTGGGTAATATTCAAGAGCCTCTTTGATAAAGAAAACAATGCCTGAGTGCAGAGAGCCAAGATTTGCACCTGAAGAGAAAAGCAGATTGCATTTTGCTGATTTTAGAAACATGAGGAGCAGCTTTCCACCATGAGAGGAAAAAAGAGTCCGGCAACAGTCTGTGTGGTGTTCCTCAGTGGAGTTAATGGCTAAGCAGGGTGACTGATGCCTTCGGTACTACCTGTCTTGTCAGAATAGCAGCAGTCACAGTGTTACAGATCCTTCCAAACTGCTCTGTGGAGTAGACAAACTATGTACCATTTTATGCTAGCTTTTTTTTTTTTTTTTTTTTTTTTTTTTTAGTATTTCTATTATAATTTGCATATAAAATTTGACTACACTTTGATTAAAGGCAAAATCCCGCTCCTTTAGAATACTGGAAAATAGAAATTTTCATTAAGGCTAAGCAATGGTGTGCACATACGTGTGGGCGCTCAGGAAGGTGATAACTTGGCACCTTGTTTCCTTGGCACCATGTTTTCTTTCCAGTCCATGAGAGTACTCATGGGGCTGATTCTCTCCTCCTCCTTTTCTTTTTTCATCTTAAGCAGAACGGTTGTATATGTTTTTTCCATGCCAAAATGGATTTTCATTTATACAGAGAGTACAAGATATTTCACATTAAAATGCACTGGAAAGGTTTATAGAAATGAGAGCTTTGCAAGCAGCTTGCTGTTTTACAGACTTTGCAGTGTTCAGTATTAAATACTTTGTTCAAAAGAAAAGGAAAGGAAAAATCCTCAACCAGACTTTTTGGTATTAATATTTTGCCCTGTTGAGGCCTGCTACTATGTGGCTAGAGTAAATTATTTTTATGAATGCCCCAGTGAATTAGGGGCCTACAAGCCATTTACTGCGGTGATATAGACATGTTGGAGCTTTGATGCTGATGATTAAGTGAAGATGGATCCGAGGCTTCTGAATCTTCAGGTTCTTGAACATTTTTGCCTGATCTGGTTTATCGTACTGTTGAAAATTACAAATAGTTCTAATCTAAAACCCTACCTCTGTAGGTGTTCTTAACTTTGGAGGTGTTTTAAGTGCTGACAAGATTCCAACATGCTTTATGAGAGGCTGCACACAAACCTTGAGTATGAACAACTCAAGTATTCCAAAAGGAAGTAAGATTTTCGCAGCGTGACTACATGGTCTCTGAGGTGGTTTACACAGTGGAATAATAGTTTTAGTGTTGAAAACAGTGAAAAAGAGGTGTTGGCTCTCCTTTATGCCTTAGACAGAAACTACAATACCAGAAGTGTAGGACATCAATAACCTCGTTAGTATACTGATGTTAGAGATAATATTGCAGTTCATCATTGTTTGCTATTGTAAAAGTTTTGCTGGGCTTTTAGCTGTATCTGTTCTTACATACCCCTGAGGAGACTTACTGTTAAGATGGATTTAGGATGGTTCCTTCTGAGTACAAAATTGTACGAGAAAAACAAACATTCAATATTCAAAAGACAGACCTATAGACACAAGAAACTGAAAAACATTCTCCTAACAGTAATAATTCCTTGGGAAGGTAGATACAGTGTAAATAGTATCATGCATTATGCATTTTGTCTGATATACTGCTCAATAATGAGGTAGGAAATTGATAGGGTGTTTCCTTATGCCATTGAAGGAGCAAACTTAAGCATATGCCCTAGTCAACTAGCTATCTGTAAGACACTGCAAGGCATATCCACTCATATACATTCCTCATAAAGTCACTAAAAGCTGTAGATGTTGCAGACATGCTCGGAAAGATTTGAGAACCTCTGAATATGGGGGTCATGAGCCACAGGAGAAAATTTCTATGTCTCTAAAAGTATCTGTGCTCACAATGGCCTTAGTGCATTTTCCCCCAGCTCTTCCCTGCAGAGCTCTCATTTTCCCCTTGCTTTTGTAACAGCTCTGGTGTTACCCCTGAACCTTTTCTGAAGTTGAATGTCATGTTTTTTTCACCTTTTTCTTGGCACTTTGACTTGCTAGTTAACTTTATTAACAGCAGGCTAATTAGAGGGAAAATGACAAATAGTTTGATATCATTACCTAACATGGTGAAATGTACTAAGTGAGAGAGAAGTGGGAGAAAGATCTTTGTAGATCAGTTTGATTTTGCTTGCTAGCTGAAGGATGATGAAGCCAGCTAGGGCTCATCTTTTTCTCCCAGAAAAGCAGTAAATTATCTTCTTTTAGCTTTGTCCCCGGTACAGGCTACAAAACATAACACTTGACTGTGCTCTCCATCCTTAGCTTAATGTATCTGGAATTATTTCCTAGTAAAAGTTTAAGAAGAATGGGTATTACTGCCACATCCAGACTGTATACAACCTCTGCACATACAAATTTGTAAAACCTCTGCCATTGACATTTCCCCCTCTTATTGTGCTTCAAAATATGAACGTTGCTTCATGTCTTTGAGATGAAGTCTGTACATAGGCACGGGGTAAGGAGTCTAGATGCCAAGCTACAGAAGACATCTGTCTGCTACCTCTGAGAAGGAGAAAATTTAAAAGGCATCCTTGTCTTTTTGTACTGCATTGATTATATGCTCAAAACAACACAATGCTGACTTCAGATGGCTTTCTCCACTTTCTGGTTGCTGCAGACTGCTTTCTTTGCAAGCTCTATATGGAAGATAGCTGTCTCACTGAGCATTTTAGGATCTGCTCCAGGAACCAGTAACCTTTTAGTCAAACAATATTCTGCAGCATAATTTTTAGTTACCCAAGTCAGTTGTTACTGGGTCAAGACCACTGTACTAGGCTGGAGTCAACAGATGATGCCAGGGCAAGTTTGAAGTTCGGCTAATGGAAGATTTTTTGCTCTCCCGTCCACACAGGCATTTTGCTTTAATTTGTGATAGTGCCTGGACTAGATAGTAAAAACATCAGTTTTTTTTCTGTAACAGGACATGAATGACTGGACATGATAAATAATGGAATCTCTTATAATTGTATCTACATGAATATTTCATATTCTTAGAGCTGTGAATTTATCCCATGTCTGAGAATGCTCTGAAGTATCTGACAGAGCTTAGTTGTTTGCTTGTGCTCCATCCCTCTCATACTGATGACACAAGTCTGTGGCTGCTTAAGATCACACCATTTTTCAAACGTTCAGTGTGCCTACACGTGCGTGGAAAACCAAGGAGCAGACTGCGAATCTTCACCCTTTTGTTGCAAAGTCTGTAACAGTGGAAGTAGAAGAAAGCAAGTTAAATTGGTCTTGTCTTTCTCTTTGGAAGTCTGCTTTCCTCTTGTACAGTATAGATATAGGGATTGGCTGCAACAGTTCATACAAGCTTCAGAGAGCTCTCACAGGCTAAATATGAATGCTAGCTGGCAAGCAAAAGTGCAAAGAATTTCTCGGTGTAGGCTTACTCTGAGAGTGAGAGATAAGGAGTTCATTAGTGCAAGGTATGTTTCAAAACCAAAATGGGTAGAAGTGTTGTTTTCAGTAGTTACTTTTTGAGTAACTGGAAATTAACACATATATCAAATGTATGGATCTGATCATGAAATGACAGTATTTCTCATCCTCTAGGAAGGGGCAAAAGAGAAACAGGAAAATTGAAACAATAGTGTTTGAGAAGGTAAATTTCAATAGTCTTTGAGAGTTCATAGGATGTTTTGTGAGAATCACATCTGAAGGAAAGAAGAGGTGAAGATAGCTCACAACTCTGATGAAATAATATTAAGGGTACAGTGGAAAGACGAGTGTAGAAAGAAACCAACTTGGCTAAATTGTAAGTTCTTCACTGACCTTTAACACAAGGAAGAAGAATACAGAAGTTGGAGTGCCAATCAGGTAGCTGGAACAAGTCTTAAAGTGCAACATGGGTAGGCAGAGAAAAAAATCTGAAGTGTCAGTGAACAAAATGAGATGCAGTTAGTGAGGCACATCAAAAGTAACCGGAAATCACTTGAAAAGTGCATTAGTGATAAGGCAGAGAACAAGAAAAGTTTGTCCACTACTGACTCTGAGGGTAAATACGTTAAAAGGTGTTTCTTTTGTATCAGTCTTCACTTAAAGCTCAATGGCAATCTTTCACAATTAGTACTAATGACAAAGGAAAACAATCTCAGCCTTTAGGAAGGTACACCAGGCCAAACAGTACTTAGATTTATCTGATATTTTAAGATTGATGACAACTTCTGTCTCTGTTGAACAACTGACCAAAGCTATTTGAGTTATCTTGAAGATCCATGAATGACAGAGGACATACCAGAAGACTGAAATAAAACTAAATGTAGTGCATCTCTTGTTGGTGGACAAGAAGAGTTGGGGATTTACAGCATAATTTTAATCCCCAGAACAAATACTGGTTCTGATAAATTTTTCTAAAAACCTAGACAGTAATGAGATGAGTAAAAGCCTCTACCCTCTCCTTGCCTCCCTGCAAATGGAAGAAGATGCCATAAAATAGCAAGACAGGATCTCACTCTGCACCAGTCAATACTTAGTTGTAGCAACCCAGGTAATTCAGCTTTCTAGCACTGTTCCCTGTATACATAAGGAAAAGTTCCTGTAGCTACAGATTTAGAAATTACTGGCGTATTAGCCAACAAGAATACCCAGGTGGCACTTTGAACAAGCTTTCTGGACTGTCTTGTGTAGGACCAAGGTATTAGGTTCTCACTGGAGAATTTCTTCCTTTCTCTGACTTTGTGTCTATTTTATATTAAGTATTGCCAGCTTAGTTTTAAATGCAGAAAGTGTTTAGCCAGCCACATTCTATAGCACACATTCAGTTTTCCATGGTGGTGGGGGTCTAAAGAATACTGAAGCATATATAAAGGGGAAATCTGTATTCACATATTATCTGATATTGAACAGAGGATTTGCCACCAAACCTATAATCAATGTTTATAAAAGGAAGGAATAAATATTGCATGACCTTCCAGTCCTAGATATAGCTGTCTCATTCTATTTAATAAGCAGAGGAGGTTTATAGTGTTTGCCCAGCCATTTCCCAAGATACATTTTTTTGCTAGGCTTTGTGACAATGTGACATTATTGCTTCTTGCTGCGTTAAGGTCCTACATTGTCTTGTCTATTCTCTGACTGAGATACATTTGTCAGAAGATCAACTGCTATGAATCAATGGACCTCCAGTGAGACTGTTGCAGCAACATTGATTTACAGCAGCTGAATATTGGCTCTTATTCTTTACAAACTGCTGATGTCATTAACTATTTAGAAGCTGTCATGCTTTAACCCAGTCGGCATCTAAGCACCACACAGCCACTTGCTCACTCCCCCCGAGTGGGATGGGGGGAAGAATCCGAAGAGTAAAACTGAGAAAACTTGTGGATTGAGATAAAGACAGGTTAATAGGTAAAGCAAAAGCCGCACACACAAGCAGAGCAAACCAAGGAATTAATTCCCTACTTCCCATCGGCAGGCAGATGTTCAGCCATCCCCAGGAAAGCAGGGATCCATCACGTGTAACAGTTACTTGGGAAGACATAATACCTTAACTCCAAACATCTCCCTGTTCTGTCTTCTTCCCCCAGCTTTATATGCTGAGCATGATGCCATATGGTGTGGGATATCCCTTTGGTCATTTGGGGTCAGCTGTCCCGGCTGTGTCCGCTCCCAATTCCTTGTGCACCCCCAGCCTACTCGCTGGTGGGATGGGGTGAGAAGCAGCAAAGGCCTTGGCTCTGTGTAAGCACTGCTCAGCAGTAATGAAAGCATCCCTGTATTATTAACACTGTTTCCAGCACAAATCCGAAACATAGCCCCATACTAGCTACTATGAAGAAAATTAACTCTACCCCAGCCAAAACCAGTACAGAAGCCAAGTTTAAAAAAATGTATCCAGCACAGACCAGAAAAACACAATAATTCCATTTCATAGAACATGTAAAAAAAAAAAAAAAAGTGTTTAGCATTGTCATGGTTTAGCCCCAGCCAGCAGCTAAGCACCACGTAGCCGCTCGCTCACTCCCCCTACCCTGATTGGATGGGGGAGAGAATCGGAGGAGTAAGAGTGAGAAACACTCCTGGGTTGAGATAAGAACAGTTTAATAATTGAAATAAAGTAAAATAGTAATGATAATAATAACAATATAATAATGATAATAACAATATACAAAGCAAGTGATGCACAATGCAATTGCTCACCACCCGCTGACCGATACCCAGACAGTTCCCAAGCAGCGATCGCTGCTCCCCGGCCAACCCCCCCAGTTTATGTACTGAGCATGATGTCATATGGTATGGAATAGCCCTTTGGTCAGTTTGGATCAACAATTCTGGCTGTGCCCCCTCCCAGTTTCTTGTGTACCTGGCAAAGCATGGGAAGCTGAAATGAAGCCAAGACATAAACAGACAGAGGCCAATTATCCTAGGAGACTGAGTATTCTGAATGATAAGAATAGTGAACAATGCCATGATTTGGTCATCTGCCTGAGATTTGAGAGACCTGTGTTTTTAAGCCTGTGCTTCAAATCAAGTACAACAGGCACTGGAACCTACTTTCCATCCATTCTCACTGAATTAGCTAGCTGTAGAGTTACTTTGTCCCGTTGCAGATTCCATCCTGGATATGATGCATTTTAGTTAAAATCAGTGTTTCCGGAAATTTCATTTTTGACATTCATTTTTGACAGAACAGCATTCTTCAGTGGGAATTAAGTAACTTTGTAAGTGGTAAGTAATTATCTATACAGTATAGTCATTATCTTTCATGTGAGCTCTAATTGTATCCAAATCACAGCTGGCATGAGAATGGTTTCTTTTGCACATAACTTTTCAAAGCAAGCCAGCTTGGTATCACTTTGGAAGAAGAAAGGAAAAAGATTTTTAACAAATGTGGATCCATGGAACATAATATAGGCAGTGTGCAAATGGTCACATGAGGGAGATGCACTCCTCCTGGGGATTTGTAACTATACAGTTTATTTATTATTTGCTCATATAGTTCCTGATGAATGCATCAAAGTCTCTAAATACTGTTGTGGCCTCATAAAACCTATTTCACATGCAATTTCATCTGCACTGCATTGCAGCAATTGCTTAAACCACTTTTGAAAGTCTTCATACTAAGAACATTCTGGCCTGATAGTGATTGTGAGTGTTTGAATCACTTGGCTGAATGGAATGAAAATACATTCACATTTCATGGAAAAAGGAAAAAAAAAGAGCAAACTTAACACATACAATGAATAACAGAATAAATGAATACAGAATAGAATCCCATTGTTAGATGCCATTGAATTTCTAACAAGTCATATACGGTTGTTATTGCTAAACAATAAACGATTAGCAGCAGATCATTTATATGACTGTTCAAATCTGTCTTTGAACTGAAGATAGAATAATACTATGGAAATGCAGTGGAGAAAGGTCTTGTTTAAACTAAAGATAGAACATTATTGTGCAAATGCAGCCAAGAAAGACATATTTTACCCTTTTTCTCCTGTATGGCTCTTATCTTCATTCACATTAATTTTCCCATTCTTTTGTCTTTTCTTTATCATTTTTGTATTTTTGTTACTTGTGATTTCTAAGCATGCTGGATATTTCAGCCAAAGCTAAGTGCTGTAATTTGCACTCACATGGATGCCTATACAAAGTCTGTGCTAGTAGAATTTTAAGGCAAGTCTGTTCCTTGCTGTTGTGAATCTGAACGCGTGTAGTGTGCTGCAGTGCAATGACGTTCCTCGTTACAACAGTCACAGGGGGCGTGTGGCAGTCTTTCAGGCTGGAGAGCTACCATCTTCTCAATATGAGAAGACATTTGTCACGGTTGACACAGGGGCATGGGGATATAGAAGAGGGAACTAATGTCACACACAAACCTGGGACTATGTGACTATATTCTTTCTATATTAATTTATGTCACATTGGTACTTTGTGATTCATGTGAAGTATGTGGAGAGAGAGAGAAGGTCCTTTCCAAGTATGGATTTGAGGCTATGGCCAGGAAGGGCTGACTTTACACATAAAGAAAAACACAGATAGAAGTTTAATTCTAACTAAAATGATTTTTATTATTTTATGTACACATTTGTAGACTTTTAAAAATACGTCATTTTTAGCTTTTGCATCAGGTATCAGAATTCTCCGTAGGAGCTTGTCCTGGTTTCGGCTGGGATAGAGTTTATTTTCTTCCTAGCAGCAGGCATAGTGCTGTGTTTTGGATTTAGTAGGAGAAGAATGTTGATGACATGCTGATGTTTTTAGTTGTTGCTGAGTACTGCTTATGCTAGTCAAGGACTTTTTCAGCTTCCCATGCTCTGCCAGGTGCACAAGAAACTGGGAGGGGGCACAGCCAGAATAGTTGATCCAAACTGACCAAGGGGCTATTCCATACCATATGACATCATGCTCAGTATATAAACTGGGGGGGGGTTGGCTGGGGAGCAGCGATCGCTGCTCAGGAACTGTCTGAGTATCAATTGGTGGGTGGTGAGCAATTGCATTGTGCATCACTTGCTTCGTGTATCATTATTATTATTATCATTATTATACTGTTACTATTAGCATTACTATTTTACTTTATTTCAATTATTAAACTTTTTTGGCGCCCAACGTGGGGCTCGAAGGGTTTGAGATAACAACAGATTAACCAGAGTGTATTAAGGAGTCTGTTAACAGTTGCCGGTCACAATATTAGTTCATCTGATCTGCACCATGTTCTTCTTTTTGCAGCACGCGTTAAAGCTTGTTGTCAGTTTGTGTAGTGTGCTATGCTCTGCAGTGATTCATGATCTTTTGCTTGGGAGGCTCCTTATCAAAACCCTGACCTTGAGCATTCTTTGGTGTTTGGGTTTCATACAGAAGTCACTACTGTACTTCGGGTACTATCTCATAGAGAGAGTTAGCAATTATACTTCTTACTCTGAGAGGCTTGTTGTGGAGGAAATACAGAATGGCACCTTTGCTGCTTTCTTCTATGATGTTTCCTCCTTCATTACAACAACTTTCCAGTATCTTGAACACCCCTGGGCAGTTAAGATACTTCTATTGATAATTCTTGGGAATGTTGTTTCCGTTTTGATAAAGGTCAGTAAGCAGTTTAAAAATATCATCCAGAGATCTACCGCAAGGCTGGATAGTTATGAGTGGCAGGGTGTGTGGGAACGTATGCGCAAGTACCTAGGGCAGTGGGGACCTCCAGTGTTTTGGAACTTCACCCCTGAACAAGTGCAGAATCCTGAAGAATTAGTAAAGTATTTGGAAGAAGTATGTTGTCACCCTGGTAGCTCCAGAGAGACACAAATCATTGCAACATGCTGGGGACTGGCCCATGCCTATCGAGCCGTGGTCAACGCTAATCAGTACCCTCAAAAGAAAGAGAAGGTCTCTGGATCTGATGACAAAACAACAAGCACTGTGGCTACTCAAACTGCCACTACAGGCCCTGCGGCTACTCCAACCCCCACTACAGGCCTTGCAGCTACTCAAACCCCTGCCCCAGGCACTGTGGCTACTCCAGCCACAGCCATGAGCCCTGCGGCTACTCAAACCACAGCCATGGGCACTGCGGCTACTCAAACCCCAGTGACAGGCACTGCGGCTAAACCACGACAGAGCTGGATGTTGTTCCTTGAGCAATTTAGTAATCTGAGACTTTTCAAGACTGCTAGGGTGTGGTTTCTACCTCTAACTTCAACTGAGAGATGAGATTGGAAGGGTACGAGTTTTTGAGTTTTCCAGCTGTTGTTTTTTTATGTATATATTTATATAACATATATTTTTATGTATTTATATAAAAATTATATTTATATAATAGTTACATATGTATAGTAATTACATTTATATAGGTATACTATCATGTTTTATACATTGGGAGTATCCCCAAGTTTCAGCAGTTTGCCCAAACGGTCATGCAGTCTGATCATGAACGGATTATTGTTTGAGAACACAGGGTTAACCTTACTGGAGTGAATCAATGATTTATTAAAATGAAAATTACAAAAATTATTTGTATCTCTACCCCTGTAGAGGGGCTTTGTCTTTCCTATGATTTGCTGATAATGCAGTGCTTTTCACAAGAGCATGAGGTAGTTCTTTCTCCCAACAAATAGATAATCATCACTTATCTTTACTCCACAACAGATTCAGAGAAACAAGTAATGATATGGTATGAATATCCACATAGGCAAATGAGTTCATCCCCTGAAAAGTGTTTTTAGATGGAACTTGGTGATCTGTGAAAAAGGAGGTTAAACTCATGTAAATCTGGTTTGTGGTAGTATATTTTTGCTCCAAAGGAAGGGAGGATCATTCACACAAATCACCAAAACCCCTTGTTAGACTCCAGCCTCTTACCCAAATATCAAGATTAATTTTAAAAGGTTTGATTATATCTTTGTGCACTGAACACTTTTCATCTGCCACTGAAATGTAAAGCAAGATTTGTATCCTTCCTGATTTCATACAAATGCAGATCTTTCCCTAGCCTGGTTCAATAAATCTGTGTAAAGAAGTTTTCAAGGACAAAATAAATCTTTCTAGTTTGTGTCTCAACTCAGTAGTATTCTTCCCTCTTTTTTGCAAGTGAAACTAATGGTAACTTGAAAATTTATGTTACATTTCATTGGTAGGTGAGAAGATGCCATTCGGGTACCAGATAAGTGAATGACAATGGAAAGCAGGCATCTGATGTTCTCTAATGGCTGTGATTTGTAGGCACTTTTCACAGGACTGCTATTGTGCAGAAATGGGAATACATTCCCATCTACCTGTAATGAGAAGTAAGTGGAACTTGCTTTCTCAATCTCTTCTCGAAAGAGGGAAGCTGCTTAGCTTATCACTCCTGGTCTAAAGTGCCAGGCTTTGCCTGTTGTGTTCATTTCTTGTTTGCTTTTCAATTCATTCACTATCAAGATGAAAGTCAGGATTAGACAAAATGCAGACCTGTCTTTTTCACAGACTTCAGGTTGTTTTAGATCTGCTGCGTTGCCACACACTTTTAGTCTTTCTTTGTGAAAAACCTATAAATTGGTTCCTATCTAGTTAGATAATCAAGAAAAGCATCTCTGGGGATTTTTTCTTTTTTTTTCTTTTTTTTTTTTTTTTTTTTTTAATAAAGACATTATAAATTGGGGTAATAGCAGAAAAATCAGTGTTGGGCAGAAGAGACCTCCCTTTCTTAGCTAATAATAAAATGCTTCTGAATCTTATGTTGCTGGTTCATATTTTAGGGTTGAATGTGGAACCAATATGTTTGTTAGCAAGAACTTATACATGCACACACAGGCCTTCATTTGAAATAAAACGAGATGATGAAGGTGGAGAAGTTTGGAATCGCATAGATATGGGGTTCATAGCTGGGCCTTTTTGATGAGGGGAATGAACTTTGTTTTTGTTTGAATGCTGAAGGTTTAGGTTTTTTGCCCAGTAAAATGGTGATGGTATTATGGGGGTAGTTAGAGACCACTTACTGAGATCACAGTGTTATTTTGTTAAGTGCTGTAAAAACACATGGAAGACACGTAATGAATAGTCTAGGGAGCTCACAGCAAGACTATGAAGACAGTCTATGTTACTTCAGAGGTCATGAATTGAACAGAGACCTGAATAATACATGGAGATCACAATCTGAATGAGTTGGCTTCTATGAGATTAAACGAAAAACAATCAATGAGGAGGCAAAAGACAATTGTTTTAAAAATATTTAAAATGGATCAGAAAGTGAAAACAAATCTCTTAAGACCATGAAAATAGAGATGGAGAAAAAGAAAAGAACCTTGTTAACTCAAACTCTACCTTTAGCCGTAACTGCAAATACCTGAGCCTTTCTCTTTTTCCCACCGCTTCTCTGCCCTTGTGATAGTGGTGACCATGTTAGTCTAAAGACCTCCATTGAAAACCAGGTTTTGGCAAGAAAGATGGAGGAGTGTTTCAGTCTTTTAAGACAAGGCACAAGCTAGAAACAGAGTTCCTGACAAAACTCTCACTGGGGCAGTTTCTATTCTCATTGCTGTTTGTTTTATTTTTCCACCTTGGAGAAATGAAAAAACAACAAATTTACTGCCTTTAAAAGGGATGACTATGTATTACAGTGCTGACTGTCCTCACATGCTACCTCACATGCTAGTCTGTGTATATTGTTATCTTACCTCGTTTCAGCATTAATACTCAACTGTGCTGTAGATTGCAGACCACAATGGGATTGTCTGTGAGTAATTTTGAAAGCCAAATGTTTTCTTGGAGAAGTGGCTCTACCTTACATGTATCTGAATCATGCTGCTCTGTAGGAGTGATTTTCTCAAAGAGGTTGAATCAAGCCAGCACACTGTCTGCCAACACTTCGAAATGTTATTGAGTTATACAGAAGTAGTGGAAGATGAACTGGCAGTAACTATGATGAGATAAAGAAGATAACAGTATTCAATAAAGTAAAGCGAGTTTACCATCTTTATAAGTGTAATCCAGAATAGAAACCAATTTGGCTGATCCTCAGCAGCTTTTATTATAAGGGTACCTAGCCAGCTCTTTAAGCAGGTGGATCACAGCATAGTTCTTTCCAGAATTCCAGGAATTCTGTAGCTAGAGATCCACAAAATCGTTAGTGGTATGGAGAAAATAACTAGAGAACAAACTATTAACTGTTTTTTCCACTATAAAAATTCAAGACGTGACCGGAAGTATCACTCTGCCTGTTTGAAATCCAAAAGGCAAAGTGGCTCTTTACCACCATGATATGTAGTTACACTATGGAACTTCTTGCCACAGGATGTTGTGGGTGCTAAGAGTTTACTTGGGTTTAAAGAGCAAATGGACAACTTTGCAGAAGACTGTCTGTGCAGGTCTATTAAATATGAAGACTCCACTCTGACTCTGGAAATCCCTGATTCCCCAATTATTTAACGCTGGGAGACATAGCATGAACATGTTTGCCCTGTTCTTTCTTGTGTCACAGATACAATATTATTAGATACAGAGTACTAAACTGGGTGGACCTTTGTTCTGACGCAGAACGATGCAGCCGTTCTAATGTTGGGTGATCCTGGATTTTTGCTTAATACTATGTACTAGATGTATCCTGCTCCTTTCTGTTTCTTTCTCTATTTGACAAGTAGCCAGGTACCAACACTGGGTCCATTTTGGGAAGATTGTCTACCAGTCAAGGGCAGATACATCAGTGTCTTTCTTGCTGTACAATTCTGATTTTAAAATTGTATTTTTAAAAAATATCAGAGTAGTTACATGAACGCAATTACTGGATATCCAAAACTTGATACCAGATCTACTTCAAATTATTATCTAAGAATAGTAGGTAGAACATAAGAAACTCTTCTACTGATTGTGAGCCAAAGCTCAAGTCTTTCTTTTGGCTGACTTCAGTTCTGTATCAGGACATTCCTGGGTTTTGCTTTATAGGATTATCCCAGTTTAGCAGCTAAGAATGTAACTTGCTACAGTACTAATCCTGCTATCATTATTTCTGGAACACTGGAGTAGCTCTGTTCTTGATATCATTCAGAGTATAATTAATTCCATTATGTGGTAAGTGTACTTTAGTTGCGGTGTACCATACTGCACCAAAGAAAGATATAAAAGTGCTTTTGAAAAGTAGCACACATAAAAAGGAGGACATAAAACTGTTATTTATCATGTTTTCTTCGTAAGCTACGCTGTATGTTTGATATAGATAATTCTGTACTCTAAGTATAAAGGCATGCAAGTAAACCAGATGCTGATTTCTGTATCTATAGCTTGATCCAACACCTATTGGAATGAGAATGTTAGTTTTCAGTGCTTCTTTGTTGTAACATTGGTGGGAGTTTTACATTCTATCTGCCTTAAAGGAGAAAGACTGGATGCCACAGTGGGGTCTATACACTTGATTGCCTGCTCCCTCATCATTCCTTCACTAGCTTTGGCTCCCTGACTGCAGACACAAGACCAGAACACAGGAATGGATCTCTGTTCTCCTGCTTATGCTGCATGCGGTATGACATCATCCACCTTTTATCACTCTAAACTTATTGTCTTCTTCTTCTGAGTCAGAAACTTCAAAGCATTTAGCTTCAACTACCCTTTCTTTTTATTTCCCTCTGGATTTTGTGTTTTAGTATTCTACACATTGTGCTTTATAGATATGATCTGCTTTCAAAGTTCTTGTCTTAACAGCATGTTTTGGCCTAGCTGCTTCTGTTCCCCAGGAAATTCTGACTTCTGTTCTGATTTTGGATGATTTTTTTTTCTCTTTGATATTCTGGAATTTCCTAGGAAAAAATGCTTCTGTATTTTCCAGTTTTAGCACATAGGTACTGTGTCACATCCTAAGGCTGGGACATCAGGGGCAGCTGAAGTGCAGTGGTATCTGCTGAGTGGTAGCAGCACTGTGTTGGTGTGAGGACTGCTGAAAAACCTGAGTCCTCAGTTAGGAAGGTAATGGGTTGGGGTGCCTGCAGGAGCCAATGCTGTTATACTGCCTTGGGTCCTCACTGCACACCTCTGCTGGCCCAGCTGACTGCAGAATGGTTTCCAAGGACACCAGGGTTGTACGCTGATGAAAAGCTGCTCCTGAAGTTCCCCTCTCATGAATTTGCTGAGCCTTTGCCTTGAGGATCTTCACTAGTTGAAGAGTTTGATTAGTGGCCTGTAGTACTACAAAAGTTCTTTACCTCTCGCTGAAACAGCTTCTTTTTTTTGTACCTTATGTCTGAGTTGAGAACAAGGATTTGGAAGGTTTCTTCTCTGGGGCCATTGCTGATCCTCTACTAGTGAAGTTGTCCCAGGTGATGTCCCCGATCACCATCCTGGCTTCCCTTTTGTTTCTGTATAGGCCCTGGGAGGAGAAAAAATTCTTCATGAATATTCTCAGTGAGGAATCAACATAAAGAGACAATGACCTCTAATAGTTCATAAAGGTTCATATAATAAAAGCATTAAAGAACAATGAAAGAAATATCTGCCTTGACAGAGAACTGTATAGTGGTACAGTTTTCCATTAGTTAACAGCTCCTAACACTAACTGCCTTAAATCAGCTTTTAAAGTAGCAAAGAGTTGAGTGCATTTTAAAGTTGAAGTTTTATCACTGGGCCTTGGCTCTATTCCCAGCAAAGAAACACACAAAATAACTTGTTTATGGGCTCTGAAAAAAATCAGGTTTGCTTTCTGATGCTTGATTTCTACTTGGGGAAAAATAATAATTCCTCAAGCCATCCGTTTCATTCTGAGATTAAATGGAATAAAGAGCCTGAGGAACCCAAATAAACATGCCCAGGGTTGCACATCAATGCAGAGGGGCTGCTACCTGGTGAGAGGACAGGACTGCTGGCTTCCTTTGGCTTCCTCTAAGTCTTCCACCAGTCATTTATGGCTGTATGCATGTCAGAAGGCACTTGACTCTGAGTCCTCTCTAGGCCTGATGGGATGCTTCTGTGGCCTTGCTGTTCCTTGTTTTCTTCAGAGTGTGTGGATATGGGAGGTCTGGGCTGCAACCCTTACAGTGGTGCTTCTGAACATGAAGCTGAGGATCTGTTTTACATGCTCTGCAAGGTAGCACGAGGGCTGAGGATGGTGAATAGTAGGATAGCCTTGGAGGACTGGGTAGGGCACAAGGCCAGCCTGGTGCAATCTTGTCCCTAATGCCCACTGGGTGGACTAAAGAATGAAGAAATTTAAATGGTATCTGCTATATAGATCCATGCACCAGTTCTTGCTGGTGGTCTCCCAGCTGGAAAACAGCTTGGCAGAAAAGGAGATGGGGGTGGGTGGACACCAGGTTGAACATGAGCCAGCAATGTGCCCTTGCTGCAGAGAAGGTGAATGATATCCTGGGCTGCATTAGACAAAGTATTGCCAGCAGGTCAAGGGACCTCACCCTCTACTCAGCACTGGTGAGGCCACACCTGGAGTGTTGTGTCTCGTTATGGGCTCTCCAGTACAAGAGAGACATGGACATACTGGAGAGAGTCCAGTGAAGGGCCACCAACACAAAGAAGGGAGACTGGAGCATCTCTCCTATGAAGAAAGGCTGAGAGAGCTGGGATGGTTCAGCCTGGAGAAGAGATGACTTGAGGGGATCTTATTAATGTATATAAATACCTGAAAGGAGGGCACCCAGAGCATGGAGGCAGGCTCTTTCCAGTGGTGCCCAGTGACAGGACCAGAGGCGACAGGCACAAACTGAAACACAGGAGGTTCCCCCTGAACATCAGGAAACACTTTTTTTAATGCGGGGGTGACTGAGCACTGGCACAGGTTGCCCAGAGAGGTTGTGGAGTCTCCATCCTTGAAGATAATCAAAAGCCATCTGGATATGGTCCTTGGCAATCGGCTGTAGGTGGCCCTGCTTGAGCAGGGGGGCTGGACGAAATGACCTCCAGAGGTCCCTTCCAACCTCAGCCATTCTGTGATTCTGTGTTTTATACTAGTAAATAAGAAGGTCCATGGCTAATTCTCTGGCTCTCAGGCAAGTGGTATGGCATAGGCCATGTCCATACCAGCTAAATTCTATTCCCTCTCCTGAACACAGTGGATTCATTTGCGCAGCGTACTGAGAGCAATCTCTGGCGTATGCTCCGTTCTGAGAGGTCAGAGTGGCTGCTAGTTGGCTTGGGCCAAAACCATGTCTGGCAGTGTACTGATGAGCTGGACTCTATCAATGACTGTGAGACCATGCTTAAGCCTATAGTCAGTGTATGTTTGGTTTGCTAATAAAAATGTAGTCTATCAAACCTATTCTCCATGTTCCAACCATGTTAGAGGAAATGAGCATAGTTACCAAGAGATTTTTGGATACAGGTTTCTTCCCTCTGCATTTGTTTTTCATTCATAGACATTAAAAGCATCCTGCCTTGCCTTACAACTCTCCTGGCTCACCCCCATAGCCGGGGCTTCCTGGTGTTTTCCTGATCCTGTGCAGGGGTTTTGCCTGTGCTTTCACAAATCATCACTCAGTTCAAGGGATTTTACTGGAAGGTTGGTGCTGAGGCACCTGCTTTCCTTTCCTTAACAGGTAGCTGAGGCCATGTAGCGCTGCCCTGGGACTTACCAGTTGGTTTCTGCTGTGTGGGGAATTGATTGCAGAGGTGTGAAGCAAGTCAGTTACGTTCCTAATGGGTGGCCCAGTGCGGAGGCTAACGCTGGCACAGCTTCCCAGCTGCTGACTGGACTGCAGGGAGAGGGGAGGGGAGAAATTCAGGAAGAGAAAGCAAGAAAAAGGAACCATGGAAAAACAAGATAAATGCAAAACCAGAAGGAACACAAGAAAGAATAAAAAGAAGAAGGAAATATTCTAGAAAGTAGTGCTAGAAAGAAGCCCGGGGCTAGCAGAGCGGAGAAAGGAAACAGAAGAATGAGGTGGAATAAACATATAAAACAGAAAAGAAAGGGGAAAAAAAACCCCATATTCTTTACATTCTTTCCTTACATTCTTTTTCCTACTAACACATGCTCTAAGCACTGTGTAATTAACTACATCCCTAGATTTGTATTTTGCAGTAGTTCTGCTACACACATTTTATAGCTTTCAACAGTATTCTAGCTGAAGCAGAAGGAGCTTGTAGCATCTTTCTTCCTTTCTGTCCCCCAGTGCCCTCTCAACATTTCCTATGTTCTGCTGACAGTAGGCAGAAGGGGTATTTGGCACCATTCACCCACTAGATTGAGTGCAAATCCATTTTGGCAGTGATTCCTGGTAAACTGCATATGCTTTGCACGTGGCCCCTTCCCTGTAAAGTTTGGGGTAATATTCCACTAGTTTTCTCTCTCATTTATGTTTCCTCTCCCTGTGTAGCTAGGCTGTGTGAGAATGAGCATTGATATAGTGCTTACCTTTTCTTAGTTTACTGTATGCTTAAAGCTCACCCACACTGATGTATGTTTTTGCTTCCCTCTTCTTTGCCTTATCTGTAGAATTTTTTTTTTCCCTGTGTTACATGCAAATAGGATAGAAGCTTCTGCACAAGGCAACATGTTTTACCAGGCACCAACAAGGCACTGAGAAAATGACAGTAATATTTCTTGAGTGTACAAATTCTGCAGTGTTTTCACCCAGGCTATGTACCCTTTTCTTCCTTTTTGAAGAATGTGCAGAGTTCTGTTTCTTTGAAGAAAGGAGAAAACAAGGAGACAATGTATTTCCTTACAATTTCAAGCCTCTCACTCAGCTTGTGTTGTCCAAAAGCTCTTTTGTCAGTGCTGATCCAGGCTATTTCTGGAGCTTGCTTTTCAGTCTGTTTTTGTGGTATCCCCTTCTTTCTCTCTTGTTCACTGCTCACTTGGTCAAAGAACAATCTGCTCAACCCCTTTGCCCATATAGTTCAAACCTGGATGATCTGTAGATAAGTAGTGCCTTCAGAGAATGTCTTCCTTGTATTATTCCAAACACTGTTACAGTGGTGAAAAACTGATAGAAGCTGCAAAGTGGTGACCTTTGGTCATGAGAAATGTAGGCAAGACATTCTGACTGATATTCTCTGTCCCTTAAACACACAGTTCTTCTCTATGTATCTCACTTCTAGTACAAAGATTTTAGGAATCTGTTTTGATAAGATGCATCACTCTTACCACCTTTATTGTTCTTTTGAACTTTGAGTGGTGCAGCAGCCTAAAAAAGAATTAAAGCTTCCCACTTCCCAAGGCAGCTATTCTTTATTTAACTTTTGAGAGTACTGAATGAATACCTGCTGGTAACTCATCATATTTTAGCTTTTATCGAAGGAAGGGGACTGTTTCATTACTCATCTAGCTCTAACATTTGTTGCTAACATTGTTAAACCAGAATTTTTGCATGGTTAAGCTACATCTTCCCTATACTATGACGGTGTTCTTCCTGAAGAATCTTCAGTTACCCAACTAGATTATTTTTTGTGTGCATGCTTGTTTGAAAGGACTGCCAACTGCCCTGGAAATGCAGTTACCTCTAATATGGTGATTAGCAATACACAGGATTCTACTGTTTTCCTATCCTAGGTTTGTTAATTGGGTAAATATAACAACAGCACAGAAGTGCAGGAAGTCTGTGTCACCAGCCTGAGCTGCAAAGGTGCTCATGTTGGCATGGCCTGGAAATATGCAAGGGATGAAATTAATGTGTTGCATAGTTCTTTTTGTCCTAGTTTGAAGGGAATGGACTGGTCATGACACTTCTGGTCTTACTTGTATAGCTGTAGACACCATGGCCCATTCTACTCATGTAGCCAAGGGCAATGCAGGGGTGACTTGGCATGCAAAAGCACACTCCAGACCTTCTGCAAGAGATGCTGAGATGTAGTTAGAGAGCCACAAATGCCACAGAGTACATTTAAGAGTTTGGGTTTTATTTGTCTTTGGAGAAAATTATATTTATTGGTTTTATTACATAAATAATTGCGCAATGGAAAAATATATGTATTTGGCTAGCAACGGGTTTGCAAAAGCACACGAGCATTCTAACCTCACTCACTTTGAGTCAAAGTTGGACCCCTAACTTCTGCATTTTTAACTACCCTGCTCAAAACCTGACAAAGTGTCTGTTCCTGCTGTGTTTAGATACGGGAGAATGTGAATGAGAATTTATACAGAATATAGTCACTGCTGTCAATAATTTCCCTTTAATCTTTCCATTGATCTCAATAGGAATTATAGCAAGCCTTTGTTAGGCACATAGCAGATTGCAGTGCCTATCACTCCTGATATTTGGACTGGTTTTGTTTCTAGCAAGTATGTCTGTTGCTGTGAAAAACTATCTGTGAAATGTGTCCTTCCCAGAAAAAGCAGTTCTGATGAGTATGTGGTTCTTGTATTAGTTTCCAAGTCAAGACTTTTACAGAAATAACACCTTCACTGAAGATTTACAGTAAATAGATGTGCTAGACAAAGGTTGAGGGCAATTAGAAATGTGGTGATATGACCAGCCAAGAATATACTGTAGATCAGTGGGTAAATTTGGTACTACAGCCTGCTTGCAGTACCTGTATCACCTGGTTTTCAATTAAGAGTCTGTAATGTTGGGGTTCTTTTTGGTTGTTTTGGGTTGTTTTGTTGGTGGTGGTGTTTTGTTTTGTTTTGTTTTTAACAGAAGTAATTCACATTGCTAGTGTATTGAAAGTGACTTGAAGAAACAAGAATATTATGGTTTCTTTTTTTTGTGTTTGTGTTTACTTTCACAGCATTAACAATATAAGGACATGACTGAATAATTCATGTATGTTTTATTGAGGCATTCTCACAAACAACCAAAAGCTTTCCTAATGGTTTGCCTAGACAGCAATTCCAGTCTCTGCTTGGAAGGTTTGATTTGCAGTGCCCCACTATTGTGCTAATGTGGTTTTCTTTCATAGCTGTCTCAGTCATATAAAATTGTTGCCCTACCTATAGACTGATAAATACTTTCCCTCCTTTGGTTCTGTCAATTCATGTGAATATTTCATGCTGCTGCAAGTTAATCCGGATGTTTGTGTTAGTGAACATCCTTTTCTCTTTGACTTTACCACTCTGATATTCAGTCAGCTCTACCATTTTTAAGGAAAAACACTAATTGAAAGATTTTAAAGAAAATTTTAAAGAAAAACACTAATATTATTCGCATATATTTTTCTGCTGTAGACAAGCCATTTTTATATGATCTTATGTACCCTATTTCGGCTATATCTTCTTACCTCCATTGTCATCTACCTCACTGTATTGGGTTTATGTGGCAAGGTTTTCGTAGCAGGGGGGCTACAGGGGTGAATTCTGTGAGAAGAGACCAGGGGCTACTGCCATGTTGGAGAAAGCCAGTTCCAGCTGGCCCTAAAATGGACCTACTGCTGGCCAAAGCTGAGCCCATCAGTGACACTGGTAGCACCTCCATGATAGCATATTTAAGAAAGGGTAAAAAACATCGTGCAGCAGCTGTGAGAGAGTAGTGAGAAAAATGGAAGAGAAACAGCCTGCAGCACCAAGGTCAGAGAAGGAGGAGAGGGAGGAGGTGCTCCAGGCACCACAAACAGAAATTTCCCTACGGCCTGTGAAGACTGTGGTGAAGCAGGGTGTCCCCCTGCAGCCCATGGAGCAGATGGATGTCCCCTGAAGGAAGCTGCAGCCCATGGAGAGCCCACACTGGAGCAGTCTCCTGGCAGAACTGCAGCCCGGGGTGAGGAGCCCACAGAGGAGCAGGTTTTCTGGCAGGACCTGTGGCCCATGGGGGACCCACACTAGAGCAGTCTGTTCCTGAAGGACTGTACCCCATGGAAAGGACCCATGATGGAGCAGTTCTTGAAGAACTCCAGCCTGTGGGAAGGACCCACATTGGAGCAGTTAGTGGAGGACTGCATCCTGTGGGAGGGACCCCATTCTGGAGCAGGGGAATGGTGTGAGGAAGAAAGGGTGGCAGAGGCGAAGCTTTATGAACTGACCACAATCCCATTCCCCATCCCCCTGTGCCGCTCAGGGCAGGGGGAGGAGGGAGAAGAGTCGGGAGTGAATTTGAGCCTGGGAAGAGGGGTGTGGGGAGAAGGTGGGTTTAGTTTTGGTTTTTTAAGCGTTTGTTTCTCACTATCGTACTCTATTTTTAATTGGCAATGAATTAAATTAATCTTCCCTAAGCCGAGACTGTTTTGCCCCTGACGGTAGTTGATGAGTAGTCTCCCTATCCTTATCTTAACCCATGAGCTTTTTCATCTTATTTTCTCCCCTTGTCATGCTAAGGAGGGGGAGTGAGAGAGTGGTTTGGTGGGCACCTGGCAGCTAACCAAGGTTAACCCACCACACTTACCTAAAATGGTCCCTCCTGGTCTTTTAGGCAGACCATGTTTATGGATTTACTTTACTGAGTATTTACCAAGAAATTTAATCAGCTGTCAAAGGAAGATGAATGCTTTCTCACTCCCTTGTTTGTACTCTGTATTTGAATGCACAGAAAAGATGAACAGAAACTCATGGGCTCAGGCACCTGATTTGAGCTTGTGTAAAATCTGAAAATCCCCTCCTAACTTTCAGCTGTTTTCTTGTCCTCTCTACCTCTGAGCAACAAGCAGAAAAATCTGGCTGTGGAAGGGCTTGTTTCTAGAGCATTTGTATCTATTTCAGCAAGAAGTCTACCTTTGCAACACTGAAACTAATTACCTGGGCTGAAATCTCTACCTATTCTGATGCATCTCTTAAATCCCCCATCTTAGGCACTCAATAATGCTTTCCTTTTCACTTTCTTTGACATTCTTTTGCAGGGCAATGAGCAGTGGTATTGTGACGCTTGCTGACACATTAACTGCTAATATTAACATCAGTCTACTTTTAACCAAGACAGCCATGCAATTTCTTAGAAGAGATGAAAATCATCTCTTAAAAGGGGTCTCTGTTCCCAATAAGCTATGTTTGCTTGCAGCAAAGGTGGTGTGCCAAAATATTGTCTGAAACAAAAATATTCTGGTATTGGTTGGTGGGGGGAGAAGAGGTATTCCAGGCAAACAAATCACTTATGTTGAGTATCTGAATCGCAGGCTTTTCCTGCTGAAAAATAAGCTTTGCAGATGTATGTAACTAATGAAACCTGCAAAGTCTGCTTCTTCCCTTGCAAGTCTTGGAATGGAATGGGAGAATATCCACTGCCTTTCTCCTATTCCCATCAGCTCAGACTAGACTGAGGTACTGTAAAGCTAAAAGTTTCTCCATCTGCCACCCAAATTACAGAGCAAGGGATTCCATCTAGTGGACAGGCTGAGCTGCAGGGGCAAAGAAATCTGGGTGTGTATGTCCCTCTTTTGGTGTGAATTCTCAAGTGCCTAGTAAAGGCTGAGTTAAACGATGATTTAGATAGGAAGAGCTAAAAATCAAGCTCAAATAAGTCTGATGAGCAGGTCTGCACCTGGCTTATAGATTCTCTCCCTCTCAGTGAAAGCCAGTCCCTCAATGATATGTCCATCATCTTTAAACATTACCAGGACAGAATGAGGTGCCTTAGATGGTACCACTTCTTGCTGTGCTGTGATTCACCCTAGCTAGCCATTGCCTTTTGTCAAATGCTGAAAACAGGGGCTCCTTTTTGGAGTGGAACTGCCTTATCCTTGTTTACCAGCAAGTTGTCTCTGGCTCTGGCCAGAAAGCTGCTAATGAGTGGAGTGTGAGCATATGGGGGTGAAGCAGTTTTTTTCAGGGTTCTGCCTGCCTGACTTCCACAACTCCAAGCAAGAACGAGGCCTTAAATCTGAAGCTCTGAAATCATCAGAGAACTTCTACTTGTGATGTCTGTGTGGGATAATGGCTTCAGTCGCTTGAAACTGAGCACAGTTTGATGGCAAGGGAAGGAATGAGGGGAGGGTAAAGTGAGCCTTCTTGCATGAAAGCATTAATATGCTCCAGAAGTCATGGTGGAGACTTTTAAATCTCCAGTTCACTCCCAAATGACTTGATTTTTAACAGTCTGTCCAAACCCATTTGACATTCCTTTCAAGTCCCTCAGGGCATTCAGATTCCACAAGCATTTGTTGTGCTACCTAATTAATTTGAAAGACTGTGCTTAATCCCAAGAATAAATTGATGAAGTTTTACAAAGGGTGATCTTTGATAACAAAGCGGAAGGTGCTTCAAATAAATCAAGTATAGGAAGTCACAAGTACATTACTCTTCTAAGAGAATCAGTGCAAAAGAAATAAGCTGTGTAGTGCCCATTGTTGTGATTGTCCAAGGCAGTGCTCAGTGACCTTTTATATTACACCAGACTCTTGTTTATAGTAGAAGCTCTTTGAGTTTATTCGTTCTGAATATAGTGCAGCCACTGGCCTCCTATCTTATTCTCTCAGGCAAATGTTCCAGAGGAGCAAGAGAGCTGTATTCCCTTTCCCAATTAGTACTACCCCATGCAGCATGGGAAAGCTCCCCACATCCCTTTCTGTCTCATCCAGCATGTATTTTAGTTTCAACTATGTGTGGAGCCTTTCCAACAGATAGCTGCTTGGGCATTTTACTAACTAAATTAGCTTTGGGCATTCACAGTGAGTTGTCTCAGTGGTCATACCTCAGCTGTGGAGCGAGTATGTGCCATGGTATTTGCTGGGGTGCTGTTCTGCTTGCCACACAGGTGAGAGACATGGTGGAGTGCATCACAGAGCTCCCTTCTGCCTGTCTGCCCCTGTAAATCATGAATGCAGAAAGGGAAGGGGGTATGGTGCCCACTGAGGTCTCATCCTACATAGGGCCAAGGCTTACGTGAATCCTGAAGATGGGAAGCATGGCCATGCTCTAGAATATAGCCATAATTTGTGAGAGCTATCTATTTTCCCATGCAACACTCTCCAGGTCCCATGGCACAATGTCTATGGCACTTATTGGGAAACTCAGTACAACAGCCAAGAACTGAGTTGGTCTTGAGTTGTTCCCAGGGTGTGCTCATGGTAGACTGGGATTCCTGCCTATGAGCAGCAATGTTTTCCTGGAGCAGCAGGGGCTGATCCTTCTCCATAAGGGAGAAAAAGGCGGGAGCAAGCACAACAGCAAGGCAGACAGGGGCCAGAGCCTTTGGATGAGGTGGGGAGGGGAAGCTCTGCTGAAACTCCTTGCAGCTGAGCTCCAAGGCTCACCAAGGCTTCTCAAACAGCCCTCTCTTCTCAGAAAGCTGGCCTTAAGGGCACACAGCTCAACACCCAAGATGGGTAAAATGTGTGCTCCAGACACAGCACTGTGCAAGCAGATGTTCACAACCTCAGACTGGAGTGATGTTGTTACCCTGAGAGACTACTATACCTTAACTGCTCTGAACAGATTCGCTGAGGGTGTGTCTTGTGCCATCATTTAAGTTGTTGGTAAAGATACTGAGTATTAGCACCAGTGGTAACCTGACATTGAACCATTGACTATGGCTGGGGCATGAGGGCACTAATAGTCCTTAATGTCCCTGACCAGCCTCACCTGGGGCCTCCACCCATGCCTTCTGCCCATGATCCCAGGAGATCCATTTAAGCTCAGGCTTGGGCCTTCAGTTCTGACTTAAGCTGTGTAACAGGTATACTTGTCTCAAGTTCTGTCTCTGGCCTTGCTTCCTTGAGGGATATTGGGCCAGTATTTTAGGTAGCTTGTCCCTGGTCCTTTTGCTTGGATGAATACTGGATCCATATTGCAGCATTATCTCCAGTCCTGTCTCTGGCCTCATCTCCTGCATGGGTCCCCAGGTTGGACCCTGGACCTGGTTCATTACCTTGCTTTGTCTTGGACTGTCAGTGGATCCTGTTATTATGACCATGCTGCCTGCTATGTTCAAATTCTCTGGGAATGTGCTCTGGTGAGTGAGGGCACTTCCAGTTTTGTGGTCAACTTTGGTTCTTGGCTTGTTAACCCTTGTGGAGTTGTTCTGCTCTCCTATGGGTAAAATGAAACTGGAGGGCTGTCAGTTTTACTCTCTTTTCTTGTCATGAGTACAAAGCTCAGACAAATGAGGATGTCTTTTTATATAAAAAGGACAACAAAATCTACAGTGAATCGAAATGAAGAACAAAGGATAATATTAAAGAAGAATAAAGAGTTCCAATTGTTAAATACTTACCACTGTGAATCTGGTCTAGCTTTTATGTGCCTGTAAAAATTGTCTTCAGCATAAGTTTTTGAAAGCACTGTATACTCCAACAGTCCCTCTCAAACACTGTGTTTTCTGTTGTTATTCTCAGCTGTGAAGATTTCCCACAAGGAGCATTTCTGAGAAGGTCTGTAGCTATGGTGAGGAGTTCAGAGATAAAAAGAGCCCTGCAAGAATAAGTGATGAGATACTTCTGAGAAAGGTAATGACATTTATGATAAAAAGAAATTGTACTATATTGGAGGAGAGTTTTTTTAATTAAAAAAACAAAAAAAGCTAAAGCTGGTCATTTCTGTAAGATACGGAGGATGAGTCTGTGCTATGTGGTCACAGGGAAGGCTTAACTCACAGCAAATCGTACCATGAACACACTGTACACTATACCCCTCCCATGTTTTTGCTGGGGTTTTTTTGGTTGGGGTTTTTTTTTTTTTCCTTTCCCCATGTCCCAGTGCTGGCAAATTTGCTGTGATTTTTCAGATGGTTTCCTTCAGCGCAGAACTTGCCTATTTCCCAAGTCTTTCAAACCCACAGCCTGCTCAACTGCATGCAGCAGCCCCATTTGTGCCTTCAGCTTTGCCTTTTTGACCATAACCTGTGATGGACATAATAATGGTAGTAGAAAAAACTTATTTCTGACCTTATTTCTGAAAAAAACTCTTGTCTTCAAGTGCTAAAAGAAAAACATGGATATAGCAAAGAGTCTTGACTGCTGTTTTCATGACACGAAGGTCAAGCACAACTAACTGAAAAAGGAAAATGGTCACATACTACTCAATAATATGCCCAGAAGGGCAGGTGCTTTGTACCAAAAACTATCCTGAGAGATTTCCAGAGATAATCAGCATTAGCTTAATTGCCCCCATAGAAGTCAAGGCGGAAGGCAGAGTTTGGCTATGTACAGTTTATGGCACATAAGAATTTGTAATGATAGAGGAATACTGTTATTCCCTACTAGCAAAAGGCTTTTGCTGGATGCTGAGCTTCTGACAATGACTGTACTATGTATCAATATATCAAAATCTCCATAACCCAATTATTGTGATTTTTGCTAGTAAAACTGACATTATGTGAGGAAATTCTGCAGCTCATGTCTCTAGGCTAATGTCTACATTAGCTTCTCTACTGCAAATTTTCAGGGAGTGTTTGGTGTGCAACAAATTAGCTTTACGGAAAAGAGGGGCATTTAAGAGACAATGAAGTACCCAGGTGTCTTCTATACATTTGCTTTAGCAATCTCAAAGACACTTTAACTCTCCAGAGAAGCGAGGCTGAGGGAATTGCAGAAAGCAGGACCACAGCTTAAAGTATATGACAGGAAATCCTCGGTGAGGCTGGGTATGGAGTTTTTGTAGGGTCTCCTAATGGGCAGGAGAAGGAAACACCCTGTATGGAGTGCAAAGGGAAAGGACAGTTATGGAAAAGACATAAAGAATAGCAGAGCAAAGCTGGATTTGAGGCATACTGGGTGGCTTTGATGAGAGAAGCTCACAAAATTGTGGGAGTATGAGCTCTATGTGGGAAAGATTTAGAAGGTTGCTGAGAGAAACTTAGGGGCATTAACTGGGTGAAGGTTATATGGTAAACGGGATCCCATACGGGCACCCCTCCACAAGAGGTAGGAGGGAAGGTAAGGGACCCTTGATGGGGGAAGGTATAAATGTGCTTGTTATAGGAGAGGACTGGGGCACAAACAGGACTCTTTCTGGGAAGGTTAGTGGGAACAAATTCCCTTTCTAGCATGAGGGACAAAAAAATGACTGTGATGGGGAGTGCATGAGCCACAGGGACTCTTGATTTGGGAAACTGGATTTTGAAACTGGAGTCTGGGTAAATGAGAATGATAGAGCACTGGTGTAAGAGCAAACATTGCAATGAGTCTGAGACATCGGATGGTGAAAAGGAAGGTGTGGTAGAGGAGGTGTGGAAAAAGAGGAAGGCAGCCCTTGTGTGCGTGTACAAGCACAAAGCAGGGGGTGAACCCTTGTTAGGTAGTCATACTCAGGGATATATGAATGTTTTGACAGTGGTGGACTGTAGTTTTTCTTTTGTTAACACTATGTGATTGGGAGGTTGTCAGTTCTGGTACTTGCATGAATGTGTATAGCTTCAGTGTCAGATTCTCTCCACTGTTCTATGCTGAATTTCTTAGTGGATGTGATTTCCAAAAGTCCCTGGCAATTGTGGAAGTCAGTTGTAAATAATGTCCTCCTGGATCTGTTGAGGCAGAAGGGATTGTCAGTAGTGCACTTAAAGTAATAGTAAAAAGAAGACTTGGGGAAGAAGAAAGTACTTAACTTTGTTTTAAACTGTCAGCATTTGTCTTCACGCTGTTTTCCGTCTTAGTACTTAACGTAATTCGCCACCTAGGCACCTCTGAAATACAGGTTGATGTTTCAGAACTATGAATCTAACAATCCAGTTCTTTTTATTTCAGATCTATCTTATTTGTGTGCACAGGAGAAACTTATTTTTGAGCAATTAGAAGCACATTTATTCACTGTAGGGTTAGCAAAGAAATATGTGTGGGCAAAATTTTCAAGAGCCCTTAGGAACCAAAGTCCTGTGGTTTTGAAATATTCTGTAATACTGAAACTGTTTTATGAAATCAGTTTTCTGGAGTTACTGTAATATCTGGGGGAAGGGGACTAAGCAAGCTGTCATGGCAAAAGGTGGGCTACTAGTAATGGCTGTGGCTGCAGAGCTTACACAACTGGGTATTTCTAGGGCTCTGAATACATAGCTAAACTTGCTCCAAGATTCAGCAGTGGGAGCTGTGGCTGGATTCAGCAATATTTAACTTTCTGTAGGGAGTGGCCAAAAACAGAGGAACACAAGCACAATATTTATTCTCTAGATTAAATATCCTCATTGTTAGACATCTGTCTTCTTAATTCTGTTCTCTATTTAAACACCAGTTAGAGAAAATTTCATGCCTTCTTATTTCTGTTTGCACTGGCTCCTAGCTCCAGATGTTCCCAATGAAGTGGGAATAAGCCTGGATAACCAAACAGTCCTGCTGATGGTATTGTGATAGTTCTTTGGCATTATGGCAATCTGAGTATTAAAATACACTGAAGTGGATCATCCACAAGTTTCACGGAAGCACTTAGGAACTTGGTTTCCTTTAAAACTGAAGCGAATAAGGATGAATGTTCCTCTTCCCCTGACCTTGCTATTGTACTGTCTGAATGTTATCCTTGTTGCTTTCTGGCTAAGGACTGTTATCTGTGAAACTAAGTCAGGGGAGGGGGGAATCCTAGCAGTTGTTGTTCCAAGAAAATATTTTCATTATGTCAATGGATCTTTAGCTGATGGAAGAAGGTATGCCTGATTTATTAGCACCGACAACTCAGCCTAGTGCGTGAACTTGCCATGTAAACACTACGATGCAGATATGCTTATAATCATATAGAGGGCCTTACCACTTCAAATCAAAATTAACTGTACAATAAAAATTACTCTTGTATCATTGTGTTCTTGTACCTGTAGCTATACTAGGCTTTTTAAAAGCAGTTTTGCTGACTTAGTTCACATTGAAGTTTTTAGCCACTTTGAGTCTACAAAGTGCTACAGGTAATGCAGGTCATGAACAGATAAGACATTTGTTGTTGCTTGCCTTTTAAGACAGAAATTTGGAATATGAAATCAAAAGAAAATGTGATGGTGAAAAGGACCTAGGGGGCCCTGGTGGGCAACAAGCCAGAAAATGCACCTTTGCCACTAGAATGCAGACCAGGATGATGTTGGCATTAGAAACAGAGTTGCCAGGCTGAGGGAGATGATCCTCCTCTTCTGCTCAGCACTGGTGAGGCCACACTGGAGTGCTAAGCACCAGTGCTGGGTCCCACAGTCCAAGAGACAAAGGGCCATGTTGGAGCAAGTCAGTGAAGGACCATGAAGATGAATAAGGGCTTGGAGCATCTGTCATACAAGAAGAGGCTGAGAGCTGGGACTGTTTAGCCTGGAGAAGAGAAGGCTCAAGGGTAACTTATCAAGGTGTCTAAACATCTAATGGGAGAAGAAAAGATGGAGCCAGATGCTTCCCAGTGGTTCCCAGGACAAGAAAACAAGACGAGGAAATGGCTGCAAAGTGAAATATGAGAAATTACAGGGAAATCCATTTAAACATAAGAACAGTCTGTTTTGCTTTTAAATTGTGGTCAAGCACTGGAATAGATTGCTCAGAGGTTGTGGAGTCTCTGTTGTTAGAGATCCTCAAAACCTGAGCAACCTGTAGTAGTCCACCCTGCTTTGAGTGTAGGGTGGTTGGTGATCTTCCAACCTCAGCAATGCTCTGACTCTACAAGTCTGTTCACCAAATCTGTTCTCTACATTTGAACATTTTAAAGTCTTTTGGGAAGTACCTAGTTAAAATACAATGAACAAGAAGGCAAACTCAAAGCTTATCAACATGAATGGGAGCTTTCCTCCTGAATGAGTACATTTATTTCCTACATTAATAAAATCATATTTAAATTATAGATAAACAAATGGTAACATCCAGCCCTGCCAGGGAGTCAAAAATGATTCAGGAAATGGACATTATGCTGTTCTTATGAATCCTTTATTCACCTAGGTGACTTTGTGAGGGATAGTCCCATTACATTGCTTATGAGCAAAATTGATCAGTTAAGACAATGTCTGCAGAATATGGGCCTTAGACACATTTGTGTCTTTGATTTGTTCATCAGCCTGCCTTTGGCTTAGCAAAGGTGGCATTTCAGTCATGATTTTCTGACCAATAGTACAGTTTAAGGGACACATTGGACAAATTGATGACATCATACAGAAGTAATCCGAAGGAGGCTACATGTTCAGTTGTTTGTTGGGTGGTAGCCCTAACTGCACAGAAAATACAACCTCTGACTTGAAATTCAAGCTTGGTTTTTAGTGATTTCAGGAAACCAAGGAACAGTTTGGGTGTTTTTTCTTTCAAAAAAAGAGGTGCCTAAATTAACATAAGGGAAGAGGTTGCTAGGTTCCTTAAATTTTCAGGCTAAGAAGGACACTGAAGCATCTGTTTGGCTGAGAATGCTCTGAGGAGATTCCCATGCCACAGGAATTGCTGATACCAGAGTAAACTTTCTATCAGCTGAAGTTGATGCCATATGGAATGCCAAGCACACAGCCTTAGCTTAGTGCTACCCTTGTCCTTACGGCATCTCATACTTGCAGTGCTCAGGTGAGTGGCCTCCCAACTGCATCACTGGGAAATTTTTAATGTGAAGGTAAGATGAGGATCAGCTGTCTTTTGTCAGTGTCTTTCTTAGTGTCACATTCTTTTGAAAGAGCTAACTATGATTTAATAAAATGTCTGCGCTGCATAAATTGCATGCTTGAATTATGCTCTCCCTTTGAACAAATAATGAATGCAACAAAAATTCATCTTTGCCATGTTAATATACCAGTCATGTTACAGTTTTCACTGAAGCATGAAGAGCTTTTTCGGTTCTTCTCCCTTCTGAATTATAAAATGGCAATTAAAACATGAGAATATTTATATGGTGAGGCCCAGATTAAGACAGCTGAATATTCTTTCCAATTGACTGGAGCGGTAAGAGGCGGATGAAATGAAAGTGCTAAAAGAGAACAGTCAGCAGGAATTTTAAGAGAAATATGAAGCATAGTATGAGTATACTTTGCTGTGTATGTCTTGCATCTCAGCTGGGATGGGATACCAATGTCCAAAATCAGTCTTATTTCCTGTTGGTTTAAAGGCCTCAGCTCAGCAAGTCTGGAGTCCACTCACGTTACTCAAATATAGCCCAATTATCGTGCAGTGGTACTGAGCACTGTCCAGTAGCTTAGTACCTTGCTCTAAGACCAGGTTGCTCTGCTTCTGTTACCCCACCCAGGCAGCCTCTCCCTGAGGCCTCTTCTACTTTCACTAATAGATTAAGTGTAAGGAGACAACCCCTTCTTGTAGAGCCCCTTGAGCAGTCTCCTCCGTGTAGGTGGCACTTGGCTCTGTCAACACAGGTGTCATAGAAATGTTCTGCACCTGATGTTCCTCTTGATCACCCTGGTTTGAGTAGTCTTGCTCTGGTTGCATGATAACTACTCCTCCTTCCCCTGCCCCCCCCCCCCCCCCCAAAAAAAAGGCCATTACTTCCCTAAATGGGAAGATCACATGGAGGGATGGAAAGTGCAAGTTGATTCTGATTTCTTTCTTGCCTTGTTCTGTAGAGGGATTCATATTGCCAAATGCTGAATATGCTGAGGTATACTAGAGCTAGCCTCTGAAACACTGCACTGTCTTCTGGCTCCACATGGTGCCTAAAGCCCTTTGTCAGCCTGGCTGTGACACAGTGATCTCCAAAGCCTGCCTTTCTTAACACTGCTTTAGCACACCCTTGCCTTGGTGGAACAGTTGATTCAGGATGTGAAAGGAGCAGGAGAAATTTAACATGGAGCAAATCTCTGTTGCCTTCTTGGAAGGGTCCCTATGTGGAGGGCAGGATGCTACAGAATTTCACCACTTTTGACCAACCGTTTCCATGTTTACTGGCAAATTTCCAGTGGTATGTGTAGATCTGTTCAGTTGAATTTTACGTTTACTAAGGAATCAAAGCTAGACTCAAATAAACAAGGAGGATTCACTTTTTTGTGGGAGAATGATGAAAATTTTCTGTTAAGGAACTGATCTGCACCACATTCATGAACATCAAGGAATTGCTGAAACTACAGGAATTAAGAGTGATATGATGGTGGATTAAACTATAAGAGAGGCCTTTCTGTGGGACAGCTCAGATAAGAGCATCACTGACAAAAGGAAGGACTTACGCAAATGTTAAATGAGTCCAGTATACTCGGGCCCTAAAGTTTGTGCGATTGATTTGAGCAGAGTCTAATTGCTTGGGGTTTTTTAGTTTCTTCATTAACTGTTCACCTGTCTACAGGTCCTGCTTTAATATTTTACAACTAGAAGTGCACACAGCATGAATAAAAGGAGTTCTGATTTACAAAGTCTGTATGTCTGTTGTTGCTTAAGAATCCTGATGAGCTGTAGCAAGTCAGCTTTAGGTGGATGGCAGTTGTAGTGAAAAAGAACTAAATAGCAAGATAGATAAATTCTTTAGCAAAATTAGTGGCAATTAAAATTCACCTCCAGCAGGGATCTTTAGGTTAGTTTCTTTATATGAAAACATAAACATTAAGGTTTTTCAACAAACAAACATTTCAGTGGAGTTGTTTCTGATTAACTCCAGGGACTTCTTTTTTGGTTAGTATTTGTCAGCTTCCTATAATGATTATTAAAACCTCCTGAAAAATCCTGTGAAACTTGAAGAAAAAAGTCAAATTTCTCAACTCTGTCTTTTTTTTCTATCCAGTAGCAAAAAAGGACTTTCAGCTTAAAATGACATATTTTAGATTAAGTAGAACTGCAAGAAATGCTGAAACTGTTTTTTCCAGAAGGCACAAAGCATATTGTCTTTGAATATGGGTGCAGCTATGCTGAGAATGCCAATGCTTGTAAAATACTGCTTAGTGATATTTAAAAAAAAAAAAAAAATCAAGCACCAATAGATAGAGTAAAAAATTTGTCAGAGCTATGCTCCCCAGATGGTAAATATGGCAGCTTAGAATTGAGAAGTAAGACTTCTCGTTGAATGTGAACAACTTTTAATGAGGTTCACTGTAAATAATATTGCTATGGAAGTATGCTCTCCTGGACAAATTCTGTACCAAGTTTCTTACCAGTGTCTCATTCAGTGTGAATGTGCTAGCAAACTTTTCTTCAGTACTGTCAATTCATGTGGGTTGCTCTGTTTTGGAGTTGATTATGAGAATTCAAAAGTGATATTTTATGCCTGTGCACAAAGTGGTTATATGAGGAAGTTGGACGTATTAATTAAAAAATATTTGTTTGTTCCTGCAATCCTGCAAGTTAACACTGAGTTTGAAACAACCTATTTGCACATTTCTAGATGCCTCAGAATTGATTGAACCTTCATAAAAGCAAAAAAAATCTTATTTATGAGCACAAAGTGGTTTCTTCTAAAGAAAATTTATCATCTCTCTGTGTGTCCCCCTTCCCCCCCCCCCCCCAGTTAAGCTGTGTAGAGCTAACTCCACAGTGCAGGAAAAGCAAACAGCTCTGCATTCAGGAGTTCTGGTTCTGCTCTCATCTCCCACCTACATGTGTCTGTTCTTTGTGCCATAAACTCACTATGGCAACCCACAGTGTGTGAAGTGCTTCTGGATCTAGAATAATAAATGTATTGATATCATCACAATTGCTACCACATCAGGTTGGCAGTAAAGACTGCTAAAAGCATATGAAAGAAATGCTTGCCATATTTTCATACTTTTCACTAAGCATCCTGTTGTAGCTAGTGATAATGACAGGTTACTGGAATAAATACTTGGATATATGACTCCAGTACAGCTGTTCTTCAGAAAGATTAGGTTCAGGAAACAATCTGTCATGTTCCTCAGCTGGATGTCAAGAGAGCAGACTCAGATTAAGATGTCTGTTTGGTTCCTGGCCCTTTTGCCAGTGTAACTTGTGATTTTGATTTCCATAGCGAGTGGCATGGAAAGGATGAAGGGAGATCAGTTATTCACTACCTTCTCCAGTAAAAGAACTAGAGGAGCATCAAATGAAACTAACAGTTGCCAGGTTCCAAGTGAAAGGAGGTGATTATCCAATGTGAAGCTAAGCTGTGGAACTGGGAGACTGGAGAAGTCCATTAAGCAAGAAAACAGTGATAGCAGCTGAATACTTAAAAAACACTTCTGGCTCAGGAAGTATTCGAGCTACAGACTGTGAGAGTTGGGGGAATTATTCTGAAGAGAAGTATAGCAAAGTACTTGGCCTGTTCTTATATTCCTCAGGCATCAAATTTTGTCCACTGTCAGGATGCTAACAAGATACTGAACTAGTTTTTGGCTGGAGTCGTTCTTAGGACTGTGAGTAAAATGTCTGGCAATATATACAAGAGTCCCTCAATGGCAAAGGTGTCCATAACACCTAGCTTGCTTAAAAAAAGAAAAAAAAAGCATAGGAAAATGAATGTGTGCCTATATAGATACCTGTGGTTTGTATCATATGTGGTTTATATAATTAATTATTGCTACATATAAATCTTTAAAACTGTGCATTGCCAGTAACGTATTTAGTATATAACACTTTCCCATAAGATTCCAAAATACTCAGTTTACATGAATATCACCCAAAGATAAGAATGGCAGATATGAAGTCCAGCCAATATTTCCAGAGGTGGGTCTCTGTTAAAGCTCTGAAGTTTTTCTATTAAAACCTACCTAACTTTGATGTACTCATTTATGAATCAATGATCCCATGCTTTTCAGATGTGCAGCTTTTCATAAAAACTCTGTTTAGCTGCTGTATCAGTGACAGCTTGTGGCTTGATCTGAGAGTTGCTGAATTTTCAGGATCCTGTGATCCCCACCATATGTGGCAGACAGATTTGCCAGAGGGGATGGTGAACACAACACTGAGCATTCAGTGCAAATGTCTGGAGCAAGGGGAACTGATGCCTTTCCAAACATCCATCTGGATGAAGACACTTCAATAATGGCTGTTGGCTTTCATAACACTCCTGGACTATTTCGCTAAAGAAACTTCTAAGGAGGAAAGGCCTTGAGAGTTAATGCCTTCACACAAAGTTACAAGCATGGCAAAATTTCTGTGGGGTGTTCAAAATGTTACTGTTATGCAAGCTTTAATCACAGTGTTTGACCTAATGTTAAGCTATGAGTTTTGTAAGAGTGAATCTGTCAGCTCCTATAGGACCTCAATCTTTAAGTATTTTAAAGTTACTTTAATACCAGTCTAATTTTGCTGCTGTGTGAATGAGAGATGCAAAAAGATGCGCTACAATAAGATTGAAGTAATTTTTAAAAAATTAGACCACACTACCTATTAGATTAATCTGTTTTCTGTGGTTGACTCATTGTCCCAATTATTTCTGTTTCACTTAGATTGATGTGGGCATAGAGCTGATACCCACCTGCATTCCAACCCACAAAAACTCAGCATCTCACAAAGATCAAGAAACTTTCAAAGCCATGCATTAAAAGAACTACAATGAAGGCTGCAAATCAACAGTTGTTTAATCAAAATTGTAGAGGAGTTGATAAGAATAATCAGAGACAATAATTCTCAGACATTTAAAGCAACTAAACAAGAACGTAAATATGTTTTTCATTTGATTTCCAATAGAAATCTCTTATTTTGATATTTTTGGATATTACTATTTCCTTCTTGCCATCTCTTCTTTTTTTTTGGGTTTTTTTTTTTTACGTCATGGAAAGGGGTAGAAAGCCTTATTAAAGTAATTTAAGAATATTTTTGTGCTTTTTTCTTCCCAACTTTTTCACCTAGGAGGTGGGAAATTGAGGGAAAATAAAGCAGGAAAGGAAAAAATGAACTTTGAATCTCAAAAGTATCTCAAGAACAGATTTTGGTTTTGAGATTCTTGTATGCTATAGTTAAACAGAAAATCTGGTAGCCCCAATCATGTTTAGTCATGGATGTTTTGAATCATCTGTGAACAGGTAGATTTAGTAGATAGATGCAGACTATATTTTGCTGTTCTCCACTCCTTCAGGGAGCACATATGTGATCTGTGTGTGTATATCTGCATAGCCTTAGGAAGCAATGCCTTCTTTGCTCTACTTTTGTATATTTCTTTATAATACCTTTAACTGAGTATCTTGCCTTACAGATAACATTCTAGCAATGGGAAAAGGGAACCTCAAACTAGTTCATAAGCTACTTTTGTATTTAATATGTTTGAGGTTTAAAATTGCTTTTATAAGGAAAGCAATTATACTTGTGGCAAGTAAAGGAAAAGATCAATGTTCTAAACACCTCACTGAAGAGGGTAAGTGGGCAATTACACACTTAGTGAACTGTCAGTGCCTCTGACTTGTCAGAACAGCCTAAAGATCATTCTAAGAGGAAAACCTGACACCTTTGCAAATTAAACTGTGTCTCAATAGGCGAGCACTAGGCTAAGTGCTTGTCTTAGCTGTTGTATTAGTGTAAAAATAAATGTTTTTGATATACTGCCTTGTTTATTTGACAACAGGGAGTGATTATTTGTTTGTTTTCTGTAATTATAACTGCCAGGAAAACATTATCTTAATCTAATGTGGTCTTTTCAGTCATTAGTGTGCTCTAAAATAGTAAGAAATCTCATACTTGCCCATAAAAGGCTCTAATAGGATCCATGACTGTATCTTCAACGTGGTTTCAAGAACTTCAGAAATGTGGCTTTTGGAAACTTTGCAGAGCACTGTTGCTGAAATTTGGATACCCAGACTGAGTCCTTAGGTTTCAGTGCTGCACACTGTGTGTCTTTCAGAGTTGTGAGGAACATTCAACACCTCACAGCACGAAGCTCTAGGAATGCGAGGACACAGTATGTAACTATATAGAGCACCTGAAGTGGGAGATGGTGTGTTTGGTTTGCAAAAGCACAGTCCTCAGAAGGGAAAATGCAGCAGTCAGTCTGCTGCAGCCTTTTACATGACTGCCTTTTTGAAAGGTGTTTTCCTACCTTGAGCCCAAACGTCCTCTTCCATTAATGAGAAGAAGCTTACAGCTTCCTGTGATCTCATCCAGTCTTACACAAGAGGGGAAGAAAGCTGGAACATTTTTCTCCTTTTTTCTTCTCTTGCTTATAGCAAGAGACAGGCAGCTTATTCCTCTACCAGATTAAGACTTGCTGCAGCTATGAGGAATTAGACATGGGGCTATATATCCTTGTCAAGCAAATAAGGGCTGTGACAGTCTTAGCCACTGGTATTTTAATCTTTGAAACCATTCTTCTTGCCGTAAAGAAGGATGTGAAGAATTCAAGGTGAGATGGGACCGTTAGATTATTTATTCTGACCTCTTGAGTATCAGTCCATAAATCATCACCAATTGAACTGAGTTGAAGAGCTTAGCAACAGTGTATCCTCCAAATAGCATCTAGCTTTTGTCAAAATGACTTCTGAAATGTAGAGTCTGACTCCTTCTTTAGTTTATTCCAGGTGTTAACACTCTTCACAGATACAAATTTGGGGCTTAATCTTCATTTTGTAGTCATTGGTTTCTGTCAGAGCCAACCACAATATAGTAGGCAAAATGTATACTATAGGTCTTTTACTGCAAGGTATATCCCTCAATTTATGAATGAATTTCTGAGATTATTCTATAATTTTATTAGCCTGTATGTCCTAAAAAAAAAAAAAGGAAAAGAACACAATACTTCAGTGCTAATCACCTAACTGATATGGTACACAAAGATAAAACAGTTGCTTGGACCCCAGGGTGACCCTTACTGGTCACATTAGCCCTCTGCCCCAACAGTGGGTAGAGCCCTGCTCAGTTGTTTGTCTGAATCACTTCACAATACAGTCCACCACTTCATAGAACTCCGTTAATCTTTGTCATCTACACAGTTTTAGCAGATATGCTTTTTAGATCTGTAGTAAAGACTCAGTCTGATCCTCACAAAATCCTATTAGGCAATACCTCTGTTGGAGGCTGGCTTCCCACTGATTTCTACTTTCTTGTGTCTCCATTAACCAGTTCACTCTTCATATAACATGGGCTTTGTATTGCTGTTTTTTTAAAAATGAGGGCTGTTGTACAATACTACAAATGCTTCACAACGGCCATTATACCTGTGTAGCAACTTTTATAATCTAGTCTTGTGATTTATGCGTGTTTAACTAACAGAGATGAATCTTGACCAAAATTCCAGATCAAAGCATCAGTACCACCTTCTTCCTGAGATGAGGAAGTTAATGGGAGTAAACTTATCATGGCTATGATAAATTCAGAATTGCCAACTGTTTTAACTTGTATGTGAACATTATTTTCCCAGTGGGCATTGTGTCTGCACATGCACTGTCAGAATTCACTCATGTAGCATTGTACAGCAACAGATGACGGTGTTATAAGGACATGGACTTCCACATGCGTAAAGGTGATAAGGAACAGATTGAGCAGGAAACCATACAAGTCTCTCTCTTAATGGTCTTTAAGATTTGCAGGAGGTAAAGTGAATAAATTCTCATTGAAAACCAAAATGCTGCACTGACAAACACTCTTCCCTAAGGGGGTGGGGAGGAGAGAATGAAGTGGCAATATGAGACACAAAGTGTTAGGACTTTGACACAGGTATAATAAAGATGTGGTGAAGGAACCTCTGTAGAGTAGAACAGATTCTCAGTTTTAATATTATATTGATGTTTCACTTCTAAATGCCTTGCCAATGACAAATGCAGAAATAATAGATCTTACAAGCCTGAGCACTATACGTTGTATCAGTTGTAGGTATAGCAGAACAAATCTGTAACAAAGCTATAGACTTTCTAGACTTCAAAAATCTAAGAATTAATTAATCATTAAATTGTGTATTAAACATTTATTAATCCTTTTAAAGTATTTCTAATTAGGACATTAATATGAAGCTACTATACTGTAGCACTGCATGGCTGTGGTAGAATGCATATTGATTTAATGAATTATTTATTCTTTCAGTACATTCAATGAACCTGATATGACGGACTTTCTGAAGTGGCAGAATAGTAATATATGATCTTGATACAAAGCACCGATCTAAAGTTCCTTTAAATCTGGGGGTGCTCAAGTCAGGTACAGATAAGCTTTTGGCAAGCAGAGATGGAAGTAAACTGAGTTCTGACATGGCAGCAATGCTGACAGTCAAGCCCCAATTCTTTCCCACAGTGAAGCTGAGAGGCTGGAAAATTATTCTGTATACATCTTCCTGGAGCTATATGTGACTTTTCTGGCTCATTTATAGAGACTCTTTTTGTCCCAGAACAAAAGTTGCTTGATCCACAGGCAGACATTGACCTCAACATAGATGGAAAAGGAGACATATATGCAGCAGCAGTAGTACTTGGTGATGACAAGGCTTCAATGTATCCCCATTACAGTAAATTTCTGTCGAACAAACAATCGCTACCATTAAACCACAAATAACACCTGTCATCATGAGTCCTAAACACCTCATCAGAAATTTCGAGCATAAATGCTGCTTACTGGCAAGAGTTCAAATGCAGAGGCAAACCCTAAAAAGCAGAGGACCCGCCATATTTTGAAGTGCAGGGGTCCTTGTTTGCATAGCTTTACCAAAGTAGGAAAAAAATTAAAAACAAAAGCCTTAGACTGTAGCTAATTTAATGGTAGGGCAGATGCTTTGTACTTTTGCAATTGCTCTGTAAGGGAGAGGAGATAAGCTTTATAATTAGAATATGTTAGTTTTCTAAATAGAAAATAACACCAGTAATGACCATTCAGCACCAACCCAACTAATATGGTGCACTGCAATTGCATGGCTGTTTGCTGTATCATCTCTTCCTCTTTATCGCAGCTATCTGTGGGTATTCTGGAGATGTCACAGTCTGTTCTTCCCTGCTGTTTTGACTGGCTTCCTGTCCCATTAAGCCAATTTGATAATGGAAAGAGGATGCTATGTGTTTCCAAGACCTGTGGTCCCTAATAAACAGAGTGGGCGAAGCAGCTACAGGAGGCAGGCTTCTTGACAACAAAAAGAGAGATGTCTGAGAGATGTTTTTATAATTCTTGGCCCCTGTAGCAATAAATAAAGTCCCAATGCCCTGACCTTTTGTAGAACAGACTGTCCTATGAAACAGCTGGTCAAAATGGAGCTTGCCAGAAGAATGGAACTAACGAATTTTTGTGCTGTGGCTATCAAAATGCTCCTTCCTGGTCCTAGGAATGTAAGAATTGACAGATTGAAACATCCTCCATCGCACTGAAAGGACCATCGGGGGGGAGGAGGCACCTTTGTCCTGCCAGGTTACCAGTGCCAACCTTCTTTTATAGGTCTGACTGTGTGCAAACAAGGTTGACAGCGATATTACCTAAAGGGAAACGCAGTACATACTGCAGAGCCTTTTCTTAGTCAAAAGAGACAACTTCCTAGTGGGAGATTTTGTAGAATCTCTTTATAAAGCTGCACATGAATGAACACTATTGAATGTGTTCAATGCTCCTAGTTTTTCTGTGTGAATTTGAACAAAAAGTGACTAAAATCTCCCCTATTAAAAGATAAGAAAAAAAACTCCAGGAAGCCATTTGCTGCTGCTGTAATAAACATTCATTATTAACACTACTTTGTGAACTAAGAACAAAGCTATTTTGCTGGTAGGACAGACCTGCTGTGTGTAGATCTGAAGCGCATTAGTGACATACTGCAGCAAGTATTGATATTCAGCAAGAAAGTCTTTGCTACTCCTTCAAACTTAACCCTGTTAGGAATAGAAATAATCACTTTTTATATTATTTGTTTGAAGGTGCTGAGTTATTTGGCCTAGCAAGAGCACTACAGTGTTCTATTGCCTGTCCAGTTCAGACCACCTTAAGGCCCCAAGCAGGTTTCTTTAATATCTTTGTAGCAGCCCAGTGAGAAGACTGATATACTTAATAGAACTGCTCAACAGCTAACATATGGGTGGCAAGGGCATCATGAACAATCAAGCCTATTTATAAAGGACTTCATCTATTTATGTGGATCGTTTTACTGCTGAGTTCACATGAGTTTGTGTTAGTCCCTACTGAGCCCTTCCTGTAGGTCTGGAAAGTGCATTCATTTGATGCTGGAGGCTCAGGAAGTGAGAACATGCTCTCTGAGTCTCTGTTGGCAGTTAACACCAGGTTCTTCTGTAGTTTACCTGGAAAATGTCAACAAAATAGCCCTCTTACTGGAACTTACATTGCAGTAATGTAAGCTTTTTACTATGTAATGGGTAAATCAAGTAGTGGGCGGTATTTAATCTCCAAATCAGACAAGCAGTTTTGTGAGCGGGGAACAAAGGAAACCTGGTTTCTTGTGGATGTGTTATCTGTGAGGGGATATAGGCTATGTGTCTGATGTTAGATTCTCAGATGTCTAATAAAAAGGAAACCCATGCTACCTTCTTTCTCACAATGAGGACTCTAATGATTTTTTTTTTTTTTTTTTTTTTTGAGGTTTGCACTACCCTGTCAGTTTTGATCAGAGCTGGTCTACAAAATTCAGGCAGGGAGGGTAATGCACAAACAACCCGATATATATGCATGGAAATAAGCAGTGTGAGTATTAGTTACCTGAACATTCATTTAGCTCTAAGAGATTCTCTGTCTCATTCAGCTAAAGAAGTTGTAATGCCATGAGAGAATGCAGGTCGCTGCTTGGGGACCCACTCTTTCAGAAGTAAAGCCTATTGGCTACTCTGTTCAATTAAACCACTGAGCACTCCAGTTCTTTAATGAAGCTGGAATTCTTATTTTAGAAGCTACTTCTCCTGTTTCTGTTGCCTGAGATGCCTCATGTACCTTTCTCTATCTCTTTCTGAGAAAGAGAAGGTTGGCATCTATGTGCTTTTTAATCTACACTGACAAGAACCAGTCTTGTTTTATATAGGATGTGCTTGTTCATGTGGGATTTTGCTTCCTTGGTCCTAGTTATTAGGTATAAAACATCATAAGATCTGATAGGGAATTAGGTGATTTTTCTTCTCTCCATGCCTAACATTTCCTGATTTAAATATCCATCGAATTCCTTATTCAGCCAGTCCTGGCTTGAGTCTGGCTTTACAGTCACTGTAAGACATTGCAGTAGGCTTTATCAATTACATATCCAAAAAATAAGACGTGCATGATCTCACTTTCATTTCTCTGAGTGACACATAGTGACTCTATGGCATATGTGAGCATGACAAAACATGGAATTTTGGTTAGAATGCCTTGAATCTACCTCACAACTTCTTGTATCTAGGGCAATCCCTTTTGTGACCTTATCTCACTGTTTCACTGACCTGAAACACAGTTTCCTCCTCAACAACTTTGTATCAACACTACCTACCTTTTTCTCAGAATAACATTGCCAACAGAGACTTGTGTGACAGAACAGTAAGAGTGTTGATAGGATTCAGCTTTTTTTGAAAGAATCCTAACAAATTACTATAGGAAGAGTAACCAATAAGTTGACTTTTCTTTCATGAACCAGCCCTTGACACAGAAGATAACTGATCTTGAAAATTATGTGTTGCCTTTCAAGGCTCATTATGTGAAAGAGTCTTAGAGTATATTAAAAAGACTCTCAGTTTAATGGCACACAGTGACAGTTGTTTGAGTTATTTGAGTGTAAAAATACTTATAATACATTGTTAATATTGTTTAAAGTTAATAAGAGAATGTATGTCAGTTTAGTGGAAAATTAAGTAGCATATCTTAAGACCCTTTTAATTAATGAGTGGGAAAAAAGCATCTAGTCTCTGCAATAGGGTATATGATGAATTATTAAGACAAAAAGATGAAGATGCATCATATATACATAATAAGGCCATGAGGAAACTTGCCTGGGGGATCAGCTTGCATATATACAAAAGGTGCTGAGGTAGAGGCCTATGCAATGAAATGTCTTCTCCCTGCCCAGGCTTGCTACATGCTGTGAGGAAGCCTGTGAGGAGAGGAGGTGAGAATGAGCTACGTTTCAAATCTCGTGACTTTTGCATGTGTTTTTTATAGACAAGCATTGTGGTCCCATCAAAGATAATAAGAACTTTTCCATTGATTTCTTTGTGAAGCCAGGTCCTATTTGTTTTCACAGTTCTTCATAAAATACAGCTTTGATCTGGGTTCCAAAGTCAATTTTTTTCCTTGGATTCACTGTCAGCAGCTTCTAAAAAGGTTTTGGTATGGGAAGTTTTGATGGATTTGCCTTTCTATGTTCTTTCTAGAATACACAAGATGACATTGCCATTGCTTATGTGTTTAATTTCCACTTTTTTATGTCTACCTCATCATTGTAAGTCAGGAGCTGCATAACCTGGGTGCTCTGCAGTTGGTTTTAGTAGTTTCTAGCTGACAATTCCAGAAAAAAGGGCTGAGATATTCCATTGCCACTCAGCAGAAATGTATTCATTCTATCACATAAGTTGTGTTCTGAATTGGTTAAAAACACATTATTTAACTTTAGTGTGGGATTGTTTCTATGCTGATAACACTGGGTCTGTTTCGCCTTGATATAGGGCTACTGGCTTCTGTAAAGGTACTCCTGATCTTAGTCTTCCAGCAGTACACTGTTCTGGCCTTCACCTTTAACAGCCTTTCAGCAGGGCTTTTACCACCATAAGAGAGCTAACAGCCTTCTTGGATGTTGGTGGAAGTGAATCAGAACACAATCTCAGGAAAAATATGCCCAGATTACCAGCAGTAGAGCAACACACAGCTATATAAGCTTTTCTGTACTGTCCTGCTTGTCTCTGCCAGCTGCGGGCAGTCCTGTTCAGCCTCATCCCTCTCAGAAAAGCATATATGTATTTTGCAGGCATAAGTAGATGGATGGCAGTTAGACAAGTTGTTCTGCTTCCTGGATATCTGGTCATGCCACCTAGCAGCACTGAAATGAATGCATCTCATATGGCTCTCTCCAAGCTGTATTTAAACTTAACTGTGTTAACAAGAATAGTCTGAAATTTAATACATATGCAAAACTGCCAGACCTGTACTGAAATTTGTTTCTATGGTGTTCTCCTTCCTGGCTTCATTTATAACGTGTCTAAAAGGCATGTCAACATGGCACAAACCATGCAAGAAGCTGGTCTTGCAGAACTTGCTTCTATTCTGGCTGAACTTGCATTAATTTCTAAGGTAGCTAATTTTAAAGCTGGCTGACTATTTAAACTTAGAGCACCTACTAGCTAGTAGCCATTGCAGTGTAGACAGCTTGTTCAGATATGAGGGATACTGTGACTGCCAAACATAGAAGTACTTGTTGATGAACGACTCCAAGTAATAGTGAAATAAAATTGAAATCCTAAAAGCTCACACCTTTTTCTGTCCACATTTCCACAGTTTGTTTACAGTTGCCTTTTGCACTCAAGTGTAGTTCAATGAGTCCTAACTTACGAAAAAAAAATAATTGCAGCTATTTCTAGTTCTCTCTATTTGTTTTCAGTTCTCTCTTCTGATCTGCAATTATTAGTAGGGGAATTTTCTACAAGAATTGCTGTAACGGTGAGAAAACTCCTCTACTCATCAGCAAACATTTCCTCTGACTGATTTTCTTAAATGTATTTGTCTGTTAGAACAGATGGAAAAGTCTGGGGAGGAGTTTATATTTACTAGAAATGCTTTTGTGTCATTCTGGCTTATGACACTTGCACTCTTATCTTTCATAAAACTTACTATGCCTCTGCATGGACAATGTCACAAACCATCCCTGTGCAAAGCCTAAACACTGTGGGAGAGCTGCTATAAAGTTTGGCTTTAAAAAATTTTCTTGTGAACTGGTTTTGCTGTTTCTGAATCTTCCCAAATAACTAAAATATGCTGCAGATAATGAAAATGAGGAGTCCTTATGACAAAAATGAAATCTTAAAACAAAAAGAAAATCCTGTGGCACTGTTAGATATCAGGACCAACCTGGTAAACTTCTATGGTGAGACAGATAACTACTTGGTGGATGAGGGGAGAGCAGTGCATTTCCTTTGCTTCAATTTTAGTAAGGCTTTCAACACAGTCTCCCATAACATCCTCATGCACAAGCTTATGAAATATGGACTAGATAAGTGGACAGGAAGATGGATTGGAAAAAAGGGTGAACTGCCAGGCATTGAAGGTTGTGATCAGAGGCACAAAGTCTAGCTGGAGGCTGGTTACTAGTTGAGTACCCCAAAGGTCAATAGTGGGTCCAATAGTATTTAACCTCTTCATTGATGACCTAGACAGAGTGCACCTTCAGCAAGTTTGCTTGTGATACAAAACTGGGAGGAGTGGCCAATAAAGCAAACGGTCACATTGCCATTCAGAGGGACCTTGACAGGCTGGAGCAATGGGCCGACAAGAGCTTCATGAAGTTCTACAAAGGGAAATGCAAAGTTCTGCACCTGGAGAGGAATAATGCCATGCACCAGTACAGGCTGGGGGCCAACTGGCTGGAAATCAGCTTTACAGAGAAGGACCAACTGGTCTCAGTGGACAACAAACTGAACATAAACAAGCAATATGCACTTGCAGCAAAGAAAGCCAATGGTGTCCTGGGCTGCATTACAAGAAGAGTTGCCAGCAAGTTGAGGGAGGGGATCCTTCCCCTCTACTCAGCACTGGAGAGTCTGTATTTGGAGTATTGTGTCTATTTCTGTGCTCCCCAGCCTAAGACAGACATGGATTTATTGGAGTGAGTCCAGTATAGGGCCACAAGGATGATCAAAGGACTGGCTCGTCTCTCATATGATGAGAGACTGACAGAGCTGGGATTATTTAGCTCGGAGAAGAGAAGGCTTGGGGCAGGGAAATTTTATCACTGCTTACAAATGATGAAAAGATGTAATGAATACAGAACATGACTCTTCTGAGTGGTGTCCAGTGATGGGACAAGATGCAACAAACACAAGTTGAAACACAGGAAATTCTTTAAGAAAAAACTTCTACTGTGAATGTGGTTGAACACTGGCCCAGGTTGCATGGAGAGGTGGTGGAGTCTCCATCCTTCGAGATATTCAAAACCCGACTGGACACAGTTCCAGGGCAAGCTGCTATAGGTGTTTCTGCTTAGAGTAGGGGCTTGGACTAGATGATCTCCAGAGGTCCCTTCCAACCTCAGCCATTCTGCAACTCTGCATGCACAAAGTCCCTGGCGTAAGGCAATATTGGCCACTCACCTTGCAAGGCAATGTCTTCCTTCCAGCCAGTTGCAGCTTTTATGCATCAGTTTTATCAATGGAGGTGTTAACACCTATTATTTGTAGAGTTTTTGGATATTTCTGATTATCAGATCCTGTCTTCAGCTTCTCATGGCTTGCTAAATTTTACCTGATACCTGCTGACCTACTGCATAAAAAGAATAGTTAATGTTCTGTGAATACATCTTTAATATTGATGCTTGGTCTCATGCAGCTCTTCAGACTCTCCAGTGAGATCTTGGCTTGAGAGTGAGACTGCCTCTTTCATCTCATCTAGTAGGACTGAATAGTGACATGGTTTCAAAAGGTAGAGGGAGAATTTCCCCTTTTTTTCAGGAAGACATTGGCCTGCTAAGGTGGCATGGTCCTGTGGGTCCTCCCCTTTTTTCCCCTCATCTCTGTTCTGGACTCTCATCCAAGACTTCACCCTTCTCCTTTCCTCTTTTATTTTTCTATCAGACATGCAACATTCCTGACTGATGAATAACAGAAAACAGCCTACAATTCTTCTGAATAGCTCATGAGTGAGAAGACTTAAATATGACAGAAATGGTAAAATTGCATACAGAGAAATCAGTATATTCTGTTTATTTGTATTTTTATTCCACACATTACAAATCAGAATATCTACTTGAGCAACACACTTAATGATTTAGTACTTTATTATGTACTATGATTTATTATTATGGTCAGACTGGTAATGATTCCAATGGTTAGCACATTGTCTGAAAAAACAGGCTACAGAAAAGAAACTTGACTGACAATCCTCTGTAATTGTCTCAGAAGTTACGGTGGTCTTCTAAACAATCACAGACTTTTACCTGTGGCTTTATTCTGCAGCAAAAAAGAGACAATAAATGAAATAGTTTTAATGAAATCAAACAAGCTTGCGTTTCACTGGCATCTGCCTGGACTCAAAGGCAATGTAAAGCACCCTATATCTGAACGTACTATAGACTATTCAGGATGAAGTGTGATTTACTCTTATCAGGCTGCAAATAAGCAGTTGTAGTATGAAGACAACGTTGTAGGTGCTCTCAAAAGAGCAAGTACCTGTCCCATAACTAGCACTGTAACTGGCTTCTACAACTTAAACTACAAAATGCAATAGGGGTGTCTTTTCCCTTTAAAGTTTGAACAGAAAGATAGGCTGGCTGGCAAGGCCTGTTCTTGTCCCAGTTTAACTAAAGTATCGTATTAGCAGGTACTGTTGGAGAATTCAGTAACTAAAAAGGACACTGAGCTATTTTTCTAACTTTCTGAAGAAATGTTCTAAAAATAAGAGCGTATTCACGGTCTTTCTGCCTATTTAATTTCAAATGCATCAAAGAGCTGGGAGTTCATATCTGCATCTGTTAGCTTCAAAGGCTAAGTTTTGGTACAGGACATAGATGATGAACAGAATTAAGAACTTTCTCCTTGAAAGACTGTGTAGCCCACCAGTCCATCTTTCAGCTAGGATTAATTCTCCCCATATTTTTTGACACATTGCTTGTTGTGGGAATACTTATTCTAAAAGTGGATAGAACAGGACAACCTCATTAGCTGACCACCAGGAGACATCAGATAAATCTTTTCTATCTTTGTCTGTGCTGGCCAATATAGCAAAAGTTCCTCTGGATAGAATTTTGTCATGAAAGAGACTTTGTTTTGAGTACTCGGAGAACTGAGCAAATCTGTAACTATGTGTAGGTGTTTGAGAAGAGCATGGTTTGAGCGTCTGACAGACTGTCTCACTGTGATGCAGTGAGTTGCAATTGGCTTTGCTTTTTATTGATCAAGGCTAGCATCTCACTCAAAATGTCAAGGGCCAAATTTTTCCTGGGATTTATCATTGCCATTCCCACTCCCATTTGCACTGTCTTCTAATCAGATTCCTCTATTCCTGTGGTCCCTGAACAGCTTTAATGTTGAATTCCATGCTAGAAGCAATGGAAAAGCACCCATTGAAAGTATGATCCCAGTACTACGATGCCCTATTCCAAACAGAGAAACAACTTACCAGCTTACCAAGACATAGACATACATTCACTCAGCAGATGCTTCTGGTGGCTAAAGATGTAATCCTCATCAAAATTTGTTTGCAGTTGTCCCTTTACTGGAATTTATCACCTCTTTTGGCCTATCAGCAGAAGGGAATTTCCAAGTCTTCCTTGTCTGATTCAGTGTAAACTTCACCAGCTTAATTTAAACTGTTGGGAGAGATGATTTGAGTTAAGCTGTGATACTTGCGTGGGTTAAGTTGCTGCAACCATTTTCTGATCAAATGTCTGCCTGTATCTAAACTGAGTGATGCTGAAGAAGATGAGTTGTGCCAATTACAACCTGTTCTAAGGCACTCTGGGTTTAAATAACAAAGTTAGCCCTCAAACCATCCTGAAAACATATTTATCTTGCAAGAAACTTCAGCTTGAACTCTCCGTTCATCTATTGATCTTAAATATAGCATTCCCTTTGAGTATGTTGAAAAATTGCTTTCTTGAATGTAGTTGGGGTGAGAGCAAAATGAGAAGAGAAAGGGAGTCTTTTTATTCCATATGGTCCTTTAAAATAAAAAGAATTTTAAAAAAGAGGCTGTTTGAGGAAGTTTGGGGACATTTAGTGCTTCAAGCACTATAAGTAGAGAAAGAATAATTGTATGTCATTGAAAATATGTTTTTCCTATCTCTAAACAAATTTCTGCACATTATTATTACTGAGATATTGAAATTAAAACCTCTCTAAATTAAAAGCTTATAGAAAAGTGTTTAGCCCAGCTGAATTTCTAATAGTTCTGAATTTCTGTTATAATAGTTAAGCCAAGAATTGCCAAAAATAGGAGCATGTAGTTGGATAAATTCTTTCAGTGTTGAGCATCCAGTGGCTTCCATGGAAGAAAATGGAAGCAGGCACTTGCTCATAGTTTTGAAAATCACTTATGTGTATGTCTGAGTTGGGAGCAAGCATTACATAAAATTGTCATGCTTTTTAGAGTCTTCATCTAACTGTTGAAGTCCTGTTCTTGCCCTTTATTTTGTGGATGTCTCCACAAACTGTCTCGAGCTTTTCCCAGCAAATATCTCCTCATAATCTGTATAGGTCTTACATAATCACTAGTAACCCATGTAAATGCGTGCATAAAGTCCAACTGAAGCATAATAAAACCTATCTGTATTCAAAATGTGAGTGTACATGACAGAAGGAAAACAACACAATAGCATATTGCTGGCTGTTGATTCTAACACTCTTCCCATGTAGTGATTTAGTGATAAGAGCTACCTTGTCAGACCGTGTCACTATCAATCTGGCCACACTGTGGAAAAGCAAGTAACCAATCCTAAAAGGTCTACGTCAGATTCATTTATCATCTCTAAAGCAAGTAAATGTCATGACAAGAGGTGTAGAACTTCCCAGTAAATTAAAAAGAACAAACATGCATCTCAGTATACAATATAGTGCAAACCCCAAGCAAGGGAGGAATCATTCTCACAAGTGCTGACAGTGCTTGGAAAGATAAACAAGAAAAATTTTGAAACTTTGATTGTAATAGCTTTTATCCAGTATTATTGACTGATCACACAAGCAAAGGCCAAGAGTCTCTGTGTTTTAACAAAACACAAAAATATTAATCCAGTTGGCGACTGGTCACAAGTGGTGTTTGCCAGGGATCAGTTTTGGGGCCAGTCTTGTTTAATATCTTTATCAATGATCTGGATGAGGGGATTGAGTGCACCCTCAATAAGTTTACAGATGACTCCAAATTGGGCGGGAGTGTCGATGCTCGAGGGTAGGAAAGCTCTACAGAGGGATCTGGACAGGCTGGATTGATGGGCCGAGGTCAATTGTATGAGGTTTAACAAGGCCAAGTGCCGGGTCCTGCACTTTGGTTGCAGCCACCCCAGCAACACTACAGGCTTGGGGAAGAGTGGCTGGAAAGCTGCCCAGCTGAAAAGGACCTGGGCGTGTTGGCTGACAGCCGGGTGAACATGAGCCAGCAGTGTGCCCAGGTGGCCAAGAAGGCCAATAGCATCCTGGCTTGTATCAGGAATGGTGTGGCCAGCAGGAGCAGGGAAGTGATCGTCCCCTGGTACTCAGCACTGGTGAGGCTGCACCTGGAATACTGTGTCCAGTTTTGGACCTCTCAGTACAAGAAGGACATTGAGGAGCATGTCCAGAGAAGGGCAATGAAGCTGGTGAAGGGTCTGGAGCACAGGCCTTATGAGGAGTGGCTGAGGGAAGTGGGGTTTTTTAGCCTGGAGAAGAGGAGGCTGAGGGGAGACCTTATCGCTCTCTACAACTACCTGAAAGGAGGCTGTAGCGAGGTGGGTGTTGGTCTCTTCTCCCAAGTAGCTAGCAACAGGACAAGAGGAAATGGGCTCAACTTACATCAGGGGATGTTTAGATTGGATGTTAGGAAAAACTTCTTTACTGAAAGAGTGGTCAAGCATTGGAACAGGCTGCCCAGAGAGGTGGTGGAGTCCCCATCCCTGGAAGTGTTCAAAAAGCGGGTAGACATGGCACTTTGGGACATGGCTTAGTGGGCATGCTGGTGTTGGGTTGATGGTTGGACTGATGATCATAGAGATCCTTTCCAACCTTAATGATTCCTAGTTTTCACTTGCATTAAAGAATAATCCAGCCACCAAGCCAGGAAATGTAAAATTACTACTCTACCCTTAACTGGTTTAGTGGTGGACTTGGTAATGTTAGGTTAATGGTTGGACTGGATGGTCTTAAAGGTCTTTTCCAACCTAAATGATTCTATGCTTCTATGTTGGCTGAACATCAGCCTTATCAGATGTTACTTGAAGTTGTTTTGTCTATTTCAAGCACAAAGTTTAAAGTCATATGACTTGCCATCTTTGGAAAATAAAGATAGCTAGAAAATGCAGTTCAGTTCCATGGAAACAGAGAAATCCACATATTTTGTTTCATCCTATTATAGAATGAAACGAAAATTTTTCAAAACATTTCTCTCTTCTTCTGTGTTTTTCTGAGGCTCCACATATGCAGTAGTCCCAGTGATTTGGGCAGATATCTGTGTGTGGACAATTCATGTCCTCCCAGGTTCAGTAAGTGCTCTGCAAACAAGGCTACCTACGCTATCCTTCTTTCTTGGCAAGATGGAGGGAAAGTTGAGGCTGCTTAGCTGTCACTCAGCCAAATTCCTCAATCCCGCAGCATGTCATGTGTGGCACAGTGGTCAGAGGTCCTGCATTATGGGAGGAAGGCTGCAGTTGAACAGAAATCATGGACCAGAGAAAACATCTTAACAATGTCAGTGGCACTAGCATGTCTCTCTGAAGCATTTCCGTTTCAAAAGGTAAATGTGTCAGGGGCATTTTTGGGTTTTGACTTGATGGAGAATTATGCTGTAGCTTAAATTTTTCTCTCACTTATATGTCTTAGTGGTCCTGAATGATAAAAAATGGAAACTAGAAGTAGCACCCTGTACTTGCCTATGCCTTCCATATGCTGAAGAACTTACAATTGCTTCTGATCCTGTGTTTAAAAAGAGAAAGTTTAGAGGATGATCTGTGTGACTCCAGAATGCAAATTTGGCTAAGTGCAGATGCATCTCTAACGTGTTTTTACAAGGATGAGGTCAATGCTGGTTAGGAAAACCACAATGAGACTGATAATCACCTGTGTTATGGACTTCATTTATTCTAGTGCTACAACATATTCTTATCTCTCATTTGTCATAGCCATTGCCAGCTTCAACTGGCAACTGTCTATGTTATTGGATGCAACTTTCTTTCACAAAGGAGGAGCTTGTATAAAACAGACAAAACCCTTGAAGGCAAAATGTAGGCCTATGGAACAACAATCACTGTGTCTTCAGTGAAACCAGCATTAGACATAGGTTTCACCAGATAATGGCTCTGCCTGCTCTTTAGGTATGGGTCAGTCCGTCTTTCTTTGTGTAAGACTCTATCTGCAACTTGTAGTAGTGATAGTGTTATGCTCTCTTCTGTATGAAATTCCCATCCTTTCAGCGTTACAACTATACAAATTGGGTCAAACTCCTTGCTTCATTCTCCCTTGACAGGCAACATAAACCATCTGTTTTTAATGGTGTGGATATAGTGTCATAAAAAGAGTTGTTTAAAGTTGTCATTGGAAACAGATGTTGAAATGAATTGTTATTGGTTAATCAATTTCTTGTGATGATTAAACTGCTGGTGACACTGAAACCAAGACTGAAGGGTGTGGTATTGAAAAATGCCATATCCTTCACTGTCTCTGTTAATGACCTAAATCCTGATCTGATATCACACTTGATTTAGGAAATGCTTAGTGGAAATTTCAGACCACATTTCACTGAATCACAGAACGGCTGAGGATGAAAGGGAGCTCTAGAGGTCATCTGGTCCAACCCCACTGCTCAAGTAGGGCCACCGAGAGCCAGTTGCTAAAGACCATGTCCAGACTGGGTTATGAATGTCTCTAAGGAGGGAGATTCCACCATCTCTCTGGGTAACCTGTGCCAGTGCTCTGTCACCCTCACAGTGAAAAAATGTGAAAGGTTTCCTGGTGTTCAGGGGGAACCTCCTATGTCTCAGTTTGTGCCCATTGCCTCTTGTCCTGTCACCAGGCCCCACTGAAAAGAGCCTGGCACTGTCGTCTTTGCACCTTCCCTTCGTGTATTTATACACACTCATAAGATCCCCCCTGAGTCTTCTCTTCTCCTGGCTGAACAGTCCCAGCTCTCTCAGCCTTTCTTCACAGGAGAGATGCTCCAGTCTCCCTTAATCTCCCTTAATAACAGTGGCCCTTCATTGGACTCTCTCTAGTATGTCCATCTCTCTCTTTACTGAGGAGCCCAGAACTGGACCCAGCACTCCAGATGTGGCCTCACCAGTGCTGAGTAGAGGGGAAGGATCACCTCCCTTGACCTCCTGGGGATACTTTGCCTAATGCAGCCCAGGATACTATTTGCTGCCTTTGCAGCAAGGGCAAATTGCTGGTCTGTGTTCAACCTGGTGTCCACCAGCTTCTGCAAAGCTGCATCTGAAAGAAGAAAAAGGCCATCTGTATTTGAATTGTGTTTTGTTGTTGTTCTCTTTTGTTGCTTTGATGTGAGGCTGTCAGGTATATTTTCTGGGCCCTTGTTTTGATTAGTAAAGAAAATAGTTTCCTTTTTTGCCTCTTGGTCATTACATGAGCTACCCCAAAAGAAAAAGACCAGTTGAAGGCCAGCACTATACCCATTCTATGGAGGGAGATAGCATAAGATTTACTTAGTGGGTAAACTTAGGGGCTTTGGCTTCTCTGTGTTTACCTTGTGTTCATTGGTCATCCTGTGATTAGAGCATGTTCTTTTGCAATGAATAAAGACCTGGCCTTAGTCTTGGCCTCTCTTTCAATGGTGACCCTAAAGGCAAAAAGGCCTGCATACCCCCAGTCCTGCTTGAATAAATGTTTTTCTTTAGTAATTGGCATGGCAGGAGGTTAATAGCAGCACTTTCTGTCACAGTAACATACTAAAGATACCAAAATTTTAAAAAAAATTCTTTATCATAATTGTTTTCAGAAATGGTTCAGGTTGTCTTATAAATACAAAACTTAACCTGCCCTAAAACTGAAGATGACAGCTCTAAGAGAGCAATTGTACATTTTGGTTTTTCTATGTCACAGTGTGTGATTCGTTAACATTTGCATTCCTATAGAGTCAGGATGATGAAAGACCTACAAAGCACTATAAAACAAAAAGTATAACTAAGTCAAAGTGCCCTTCTTCAGAGTAGCTACCTTACATTTTGAAATGCTTCAACAGGGGCAAGGTCTTACTAGTGCAAGCACACTATGTGAATAAATGTTGAGAAATCCTCATGTCATTTGGTAGCCCAAGGAAGTATCTAAGAAGAACAAAACCAAAATTTTGAGCAGAAGCGTAGCTGCCATACTGTTTGATATCATCAGCCCTCACCTGATTTCTTTTAGTAATGATTTGGCTATTGATGAAAAATTTTTGTATCTGTCTCCTATTACTCTGGTGGCTCTGGGGAAAAAAAACACCATAGCTCAGGGAATCACCTCAGTTCAAAGGTGGAATCCAATCTCAGACAGGAAGGAAAGGATTAAGATGGGGGAATGACAAATTTCTATCTTTCAACTCCGAGGAAAAAAACTGTAAATAATGCTTATGGAGTGCTGAGGAAATGTCTGAATTTGGTTTATTTTTAGTGCAAGTGCTACAGGACTACATAGTGGCAAGGTAGAAATAGGGAAATTAGTAGAAACTGGTTTTGGTTGAACAATGGAAAAGGTGGCTATCATGGACATCTGATGAGCCGGTGACAAGGAAATGCACATAGGATGGATTTGGGACACAAAGTGCAGAGGAAATGGGAAAAAAAAACCCTAAACCCACTGGAGTTAAGGTCATAGATAAGGCACTAATTTGAGGCTACAGGGATTTCTGTGCGTGTTCAGCTATAATATGCGCAGGAGTTCAGAAGAGCTTGACATGCAGAAAGATGATATATTCTTAGTGGGGGTTCAAAGAGATCAGTAACACACAGAGAAAATGCTTAATTCTGAGTGAAAATAAACTCATGAAGTGTTACTCATAACTTGACATAGTCCTGTGTAGTGTTGCTTGTGAAAAGGTCTATTTTAATCCAAAGTCTATTTTATTTGTGTCAAAGGTAATTGCTTTATTTGCGCCAGTGAAGCATTTATAGAGCCAGCTGCTTGGGTTATGTTTTAACACTAAGTGGGAAGTATGAAGACACTACTATTTACAGACTCAAGGTTTATAATCTGTTATATAATAATCTGTTAAGGTCAATACAAGTTGCAGTGACCTTAGCTGTTCTCAAGATTGGGTCTTTACCCATTTACCCATTAGAATCAAACAGTCAGCATATTTGCTTAAATTCTGCCTCAGTGCAGGTGTTTATACTCGATCATACTTAAAGGTTGTTCCAGTGTGACATTTCTGTGAAAACTTATTCCTAAAAGAATGAATTGTATAAAGGATAAAAGAGATGGGCTGGGTCACATCCTTTCATAGAATGTCCTTTCCTAAAATTTGCAGAAAGAGGGAAAAAAAAAAAAAGAGGAGAGTGAAAATAAAATAATTGTCTTCAGGGACATACTAAAAATACTAAAATATAGTCACTCCTGGTGTGAGCACAGTAAGTGAATGGTGGCTTGTTGTCAATATTCTATTCACTCTGGGATTAAATCAGAGCAAGTGTGAAGTTATTCTAATATGAGCATGCAGTCAGAATCCAGCCCTTTTACATTTTTTTTCATAATTTCAGTGTACAATAAAATGTAGTTCAAACTAAACACTTCTACTTCTCTATCCTTTGCAAGACTACAAATGTGTCAGGCAGGATTCTAAGTGTCTAATTTATTTCCTAGATCATTAGTAGAAAGGCTGACAAAGTAGATGCACTAGACTAGCTATGAAGTGTCAGACAAGTTTCTAGGGCTACCCTGCATTACCTGACCTACACACTGCTGTTGTTCTGGGCCACATGAGTTGTGCAACTTGCCTGGTTTATCTATGTCACACTATTTTCTTTAAAGTCCAAGTGACCTAAAAGTTGTGTCACCCTCTTTTGTGGGAACAATATACCTTGCAAATGAGGTTTTTTAAAGTCTTGAAGAGCTGTATTACTAAGTGTTAAAGTTATGATTATATTAGACATATATTGTATTAAATATAATATATTAGAAATATAAGAATATTAGAAATTAATTCTTAAGGCCCAGAGGACAACCAGAGCATCACATCAGCCAGGGAAAATTTCCACTCATCATAGCCAATTGTTTAAGACTGAAAATGTGAGAAGAGTAGTTAGACCAATGCTGCCTCTTTCTTAGTCAGTCTTCTGTTCAGTACAGGATTTGAAATAGTTTCACACATACTGAAAAGCTTGTGTCCTGAAGAGTTAAAGTATTCTTTATATTTGATCCTTGCAACATGTTTCCTCGTACTTTAAGACTGAATCAAAATGAAAAGAACTTGGCCTAAAAATGCTGCACTGTGGTTTTGAAGGTTTCCCTGTGTTATGACCCAGCAACAGTGAAATTAAATTCAAAGGCTTTGTCTTGTGGTGAAATAGCCATGGCATACACTTGTAAAGAAAACTTAACACTGGAAAGATTTGCATCAGTTTTCTTATCATGTCAAATGTATTTATTTATCTGTCATTTAGCATCAGAAATCTCTTGATTTACCTGCCTCTTTGCTGTTCAGTGCAAGATAATATGTCCTTCAAATGGTAGACAAAGAGAAGATCTCCGTGTGCCTTAGAGATGGCACTACTTGTTTCACAGATGGTATCTGAGCAGAGGATAACCCACAGATAAGCCATGGATGTCCACTTTGGAACAGTGGACATCCACACCTTCTTGCAATCCCTGCCATTTTATTCCAGTATCCAAAACTGAGGTGAGATCTGCTATTCAGTATTTGGTTTTACCTTTAAACGGTATTTGCCTAAAGAACTTTGAAGTCATGACAGTGGAAAAAAAAGGAGAAAAAAACCCATAATGCACAGCCCTGAAGTAAATCAAGTTATCTTTAGCTTATTCCTGGAGTTTCTTTTTCAGCAGGTTTTCTGGGATCCTGTTTTCTGGGAAGTCTTTACCTTTTAAATTCTATGTAATTTCATTTATTGTTTAAAAAATTCAAACTTTGTAGGAAGTTTGTAAGATCAAACTCAGGGTCTCTGTGTGTGTGGAGAGAAAAGATAGTAGTGGATAGCATGGGCCCAATTCTCATTTGTTGCAAAGAAAGAGGCCTCAGGGTAGAAATAAGGTCAATTTACATTTGCTTTAAGGTCCCTTTAAGCCATCAGAGTGGAGTAAAATGATAATGGTGAGCAATGTGAAGTTGACTGATAGAGTGAATGAGGCCATGGCACCAGGAGGTTCGACGTTACAAAAGGACGCTCTTTTAGCTAACAGAAGTGAAATGCATGGCTATCCAGATAAATGTATGTGTGGGCTAAGCTTTGGTAAATCAGTTTTAGAATGGGTTGAAAGTAGTTTCTTTTAGAAACAGGAAAGAAGCCATACAGCGTACATATATAGACCTTGAAGGAATGTGAAATAGTGTTATGCTGTCCCAGTGTATTACCAGAAAGACATTATTGACTTCTTATGAAATTCCATGAGAGTCAGACTAGGACAGCTTCAAAGGAAGTTAAAACTTTTTGGGTGGGATGGTGGGTGGTGGAGAGGCTGTACAAACTTCATGCTCCTAGCATTACACATCACTTTATGAGAATCCTTGCTAAAGTCTTCATGGATTGAGGTACTGCCTACAGCAGTAGGCAACTGTATCACAGTGTAGTTATTTGTCTGTAGCAATAGAAATAGCACACATCACAAGAAAAAACTTACTGTGTGCAGTGAAGAAAAATTCAGCTCAGCTTGTAGCCCCAGCAGTCAGAATTTGGAAATGTCCTGCACAGAACCTCCATCTTATGTACCATCTTGTGATTATTTCACACAGATGAATGGTATTTGATGGATCATCGATGCTTGTGCCAGCCAAATAATGATCAGAGAGGTATTGAAATTTACTCTGGGTAAGAGCTTTTGGCTGATTTTTGTTAGAGATTTCAAATGACCTGATATTTTTCTGTCTTGTTAAGCATAAATACTAGAGTAATCAATTTCTTTCTCTTGAAAAAAACCTATAATGTACTGCACATACAAATAAAAATATAGTTTTCACTTCTTTTTAATAAGGTTACTCTCCTGCTGCTCATATTCATACTCTTTGTTGAGAAACATTCACCTCAGAAATTATGCACTACCTCGGAGAGAATGTTGTACTATGGCTATATCATATATTTGTGTGTACTGCTTAAGCTTCCTGTAAAGTAATGTTGTTTTCTATGAATAAGCAGTACAAATGCTAATCTGATGTAATGACAAAAGAGGCACCTGCAATGTTGTGATATGACCTGTAATGGATGTGAAGAGTTCTTAGCACTAACAGTGTCTAATGGGACTTCAAATTCAGCTTAAACTATTTGAGAGCAGATATTAATCTAAAGTTTTAGTCATTTGTATCTATAAGCCAGGCTATTATCTTCTATGGTCTGCTCTACTGGTGCCATCAGAAAACCTGATCCTGTTGAAATCAGCAGGAGTTTGCAATTAACTTGAACTGCGTCAGAGGATAGGCAGCACAGTGAATCTTTCCAGTTCTGATTTTCCCTGAGTTTCAAACTCTGTTTGATCAAGAGACGTTTCAATATGTCCTGTTGTATTTCATCTGCTTTCCATTTCTCTTTAGCTATAAAATCTAAACCTCCTTTGAATACTGTTCTTGGTGTGGACATCAATTGAGCAAGCAAATGGTTCATACCCTATATAGCCTATTTGTTTCTGGAAAGTCCCAACCTGCAGGGCTTTCCCTGGCCTACTGTGATACTTTTCTAGTAACAGCCCATCACATATAATAAAGAAACATTCAGGGTTTCTTAAACCTGTATGAGGTAGAGGCACTGTAATTTGTTAATCTAGGTCCTCTCTGACTGTAACATGGATTTATCTGAGCACAGTACAAACTATAATTGGCTGGCTTGTTTTAATGTAACATAGCTCATTTTTCATTTGCTTGGAATATGTCTTTGAAAAACACACACACACAGAGAAATATACAAACATGTGCAAAATTGCTCATTGGCCAAAGTCATCTTTGTCTCAATCAGTTTGAAGACTAAGACAGAGGCAAAGTTCTGTCACAGTTGTATCAGTAAAGGTCTGTCTCAGTTCTTCTGGTAAAAGTGAGCTGTCAAAGCAAAAAAAAATAAAGTGAAGAAATACAGTTGACTTTTATCAGCTTCTGGTACAGTATCAGTGGGCTTTGTCTCATGAGAGGATTAAAGGCTGTTTGGTAATGATGTAATGATGAGCTTAAGAAGAAAACAGAGTAAATACTTTTGGCAGCTAATCAATAGTACTGACTGGAAGATACTAAAGTGAGCTGTATGGAGCAGGCACATCATAAATAATTGGCACATCATCATATCCAAATTTGTCCTTGCAATTTAAAAACCATGAGTAACTTAAGATGCCTTTGTTTTGACATGTAGTGAGAGTACTTTCAACTTATTTGTCTATTTTGGCCTAATTTGTCTGTTGATGATGCAGGAGAACTGACAAATTTTCATCTCAGTCTGGAAAAGGCTTTGGTAGAAACGTATTCAAAAGCTAAAACGTGCCAATGGTATGCTTAGTACAAAGAGAAGAAAGTGCCACGCTTCCTTTCCAGCCCTTCTCTTGGTAAGGACCAAAGCTGGCCAGAAGTTTTGATAATGTTATAATTCCTTTAACTGGGAATCTGAACCAGGAAGTAACCAAGAGAAACTGATGAAGACAGTCCCTATACAATACTTTTCAGGTGTAGCATGCCTCCGAAGCAGGTCCCCAGGAACCAACTGTGTGAAAGTTACTTGCTGGATTTAGGGTGAATACCCCCACTTACTATAAATTGAGATTGCCTCTACATGAATTGCTTATATGGTAACATCAGATATAAAGAAGACAAATAAAGATTCTTGCTGTTTGCACAGCACGATGTCTGTTTGTTATGTCTGTGCTCGTTAAAGGAAAGCTACAATTACAGCTATTTTCTGTTAAGTGTTTTACATAAAGCCCTCATGCTGACTTTGTAAGACTTGCACAACATGTTTGCCAAGAAACAACATGAGCAAATGTAACTATAATATGCTTTTTTTTCCAGGCAACAATATTTAAATTATTGATTAGAGAGCTACTGATAAGTTAAAAGGCAAAGGCACTGTACAGTAGGTCAAATTTAAACACAGGACTAACCATATCTAGGAGGTTACTTTCATGTCCATTTAGATGGCAGGGATACTACTAGTGTGTTTGTGCACTTCAAAATAGTTGAATATTGAAAGAACAGCTGATTGATACTTGGTAGTAGTGAGAAATCTGAATTACCATGTGTTTATCTCATTTGTTAGAGCCCTTGTTGGTTTCAGATCAAGACATTCATAATTTCTGCAACATTTGCCCTGTGTTTGTGTTCATATGTCTAATATCTATGAAGAAATTTAATCTTCACCTTTTCCTGCTGTTGGGAACTTGATGTGACAGAATTCATGGTGTGTATCATGACCTTGTAAGCATAAGTTTCTAGATTATACTCTCACCCTGAACCAAGTAAGAAATTCCTCTGTTTTGTCAGAAATACCCACACAACCATTTGCTACAAGTCTCTACATTTACCTCTACTCCTGGAGTTACCTGATAACAGTAAAAATTTGTCATCTCTAGCAAGGGATGAAGTATACATTTTCTTTATACAGGAGTGGACTACTGAAACTGAGGAATCTTGTGTCCAGTTCTACCTGCCTGAGGAGTGTGTGCCCCTATGGCCTCAAACCTTATTGTTAATTGCCCATACCTTGATCCTCTTCTCTCTTGTTCTCTCCTAGTGTGATCTGTCCCCTACCCCTGTTGCTGCCTTCTAGTCCATCCTCTTTGCTTACATAGTTCAGACTCTGTTCATTAAACTTCCCATGCTAGAGTAATTCTCGTAGTCCAATCACTTAATATTTTCCTCTCAGGGGACTTCTGAGTTTAAGTCCCATCACCCTGTTTTCAGCTCACTTGTTCAGCTCATTGTAGTCTGCTTCTCCACTTTTGTTCCTCATCCCATCCTTTTTACTTTCTTTGATCTCATAGTTTCTTGCAAGGACTCCCAGAGCTGTTCTCTCTACCTGACCTCTCGTTCATTCTCACTCTCCCCTCCTCTGAAGCAGGGCCTTTTGACCATATAGTCCAGGACCAATATTACTTCTGCTTCTGTTTCTCATGTCTTCTGCCTCCCTCTTATTTCTGTTCTCTCTTTTTCCCCAGGCCTGTTTTCAGGCGATCCTCCTGGTCTGTTCTTTCCCCATATCCCTCCTTCCCTGTTCTCTTAGATCACTGAAGAGGGAAAGAGTTATATGTTAGAACAAAAAGACCTCAGGGTGGTAAAGATAGAGGGAGTGGAAGAGGGAGAAGAAGGGTTTAAGAAGATGAACCAACACCGGACTCACTGTTCGACTTCAGATACCATCTGTGTATGTCCTAAACATGTTTACTGCACTATTACTATTTACTAAATGGTCTGAAATAAAACTCCTTTACTTCTGGAATTTGGAGGTTCTTATAGGGTGAATCACTGATGAAGCTGAGGGTCAGCCAGGCAGAGATTATGGCAATGTGTGTTCGTTTAGGTGGGAGATCTGTTCTGCAGCTTTTCTGGGAACAAAGGAGGTGACTGCTGTGGTTCTTCCCAAAGACATTCTTTGTATTTGTATCCGTACTGTAGATACTGTGTTTTCTTAAAGGAACTGTAGCTATAATGTTTGGGCGATGCAGAGCTGAGCAGCAAGGGCATAGTAGTGAAAAAACGGGACAGAAATGACCATGGCTGCTGGGAACATACTGGGAGTACATGCAGGTTGTGACAGATGTTAAGGGAAAAATGAGAGACAGAGGCCTGGAAATTTACCCTTCTTTTGGGTTCTCACAGTGCAAATCCAATCTTAGTCAGAAGCTCATGGCTGCAGGCTAATCATTACTAATGCCTACATCTTTCCAGAATAGTACTGCCCATTGGCAACTGCTGCTTCTTCTCTTCCTTTGGGGTTGCTTCCTCTGTGCCACCTCCTCTGCTCCTTACAGTTCCAACTTACTCCAACCTTTCCTTTGTCCTTGCAATCTGTGGGAGTGTCAAATGGTTTGGGATGAAATCCAGGATGGAAAGAATAAGGGAAATAGTAGTGACAGTAGGATCTCTGAGGTCATGGAACAGTTTGTCCGCAAAAAGAAGGGAATGCCTGTCATGAGAGCATGAAAAATCACCAGTGAGAAAATGCTACAGGGACTAGTACTGCACCACCATCAGGACAGATTAGATCAGGGCCAGTAATGACAATGATTTCAGTTATTAGTTTTCTTTCCCCATACTAGAAGTGCGGATGCCAGTATAATATCATCAGGAGATGTTGCTTACCAGAGAGGCAAGATGCAGCTTGCCAGCTGGGAACTTCTGTCTCTCCCAGGTGCCTCTTACAGGCTGATGTGGCACCCAGCACAGACTTCTGTGTGCTTAGGTTGACACAAAGGAAATCTCATCTCACACAGGTGCTGAGAGTTTGCTTCTCTCATTCAATCACTGTTTATGAGGCCCACAAAATTCCAAGGAACTATCAGGAGTTTGTTTTATTGCTGGGTGCCATTACCCCCAAAGCTTTCCCTCTAATCAACTCAAGTATCACTACACAATTGCTTTCTATCCACACTACTGGAATAGTGCACTCCTAAGAGCCGTAATGTGAGGTGATGGATCAGCAGCAGCAGCTCTAGCTCAGTTTGTTGTTTCCTTAACAATACGGTGCTGAACTTGCTGGCTTGTTCTTAAGGGACATCCAGAAGTAGTAACAGGAAATTTTTTACATCTCCTTTACTAAAGGGATTATTAACTGAATAGTCTCTCGTAGTGTTCTGTCTCAGCTTATTTGATCATTCAACAGCCAGTGATGTTTCTCTTTTGGCTGATAATCTTTGAATGAGCCTAGTCGGAAAGAGAAAAGTGTTCTCCAAAGCAAACACTTTAATGGTCCAAAGAACTGCCAACAACTATATTTAAATCTATATATATTGATTACAGACAGTTCCAAAACTCTTAAAAAACAGAAAAAGTGGTGTGAAGTGTGATGGGCTCCAATTCGTTCTCAGACCTGGGACTGAATCAGGGACATCAAAAGCTGAAAAAGCACTTACTAGTGCTATTTGAGCTAAAAGGCTGTTGTTTAATAGTGGAAAATGTATTATTTCACATTCTCTATGGCCCTTGTGCAGAGGGAACATTATAAAAAAAAAAAAATGCAGTCTGCTTTTTAAAAGAAAGTATTGGTATCCAATGTACTATACATAGTGGGGGAAAAAGATATTCAATTGTTTTATTTCAGTGATGCAGTGTTGTCTCATATTTTATTCAAAGACTGACCAAATTTCTTCATAAGAGAGAACAGCACAATGTTACTTGATTTTAAAGTAGGGATAAGAAGTGTCTTTGCTGAATTTTGTCTGCTTTCTTATGCAGTGAAAGGAAGTTTTGACTTGTCTCAAGCAAAGGAGGTAGTTCTTGGGCAAGAGCTCTAATCACGAGAGAGTATAAAGCAGCTGTCCCATTCTCAGATGCAGTATGGACATGATTTGCATAAGGAGCTTGGGCACCTGATAATTACCTCTTGAAAATACATACCTAAAAACCCTGCTAGTACTGAATGTTGCCATCTGTGGAACTGAGCTGTAGTTTATATTTCCCTAAAGAAAAGGTAGTTTTAAATGCCAAAACTGACTAAAGGGAGCTACAGTTTCCTCCCTCTCCTCCTCACGTCCTTCCACCTCCACTAACAAACATTTGACCTTTTCCAGTCAGCTCCATTCATGACGTATCTTCTCCTTGCAGTTACATAGCAGGTGCCTGGCTTGAATCCTGGCTTCTTCCCAAAAATTTCTTGGGTATATTTGTTTGATATGTTGGCAAATGTTAGAGAGCAACATGAAGAATTTTATTCTCCACTGCACAGGACAGAAAGATTCAAGTTTTCACTCCTCTTCAATAGTCTCCACTGGTCTGTGCATGAGTGATCAAATGAGCAAATTGAAAGATTTCTTCTTTGCAAAACCAGTAGCCCAAATTAATGTAGGATCTATTGAAGCTCATACCTTTGCTCATTGCCACTGGCATCCTCTGCCTTCCTTATGTTTTCTGTGTGTCCTGTTGTATGTGACCATACAATAGAATAGGAATGATCTTTGAAGAAATGCCGCCTGTATGAAAAACAAGTCCTTTCATGGTTACCAGATTGTACATTTTAATTATGTGGGGAGTAACAGTCTTTGAAGCTGAATCAAAATGAGGAGTCTACTGCAAGGACAGTATTTCTTTAACTACATTTGATTTGCTTTTCTGATTTAAGTTAATTTTCTTCTCTTATTTAAAAATTATGTTTTTCATAAACCTCCAGGGCTGGTATACTCACTGGAGATTGAATTCTCCGTTAACTCAGTCATTCTTATGGTCAGAGGACCGGATTGAGAGAAAAAGCAGCAAATGACAATGTTATTAAGTACTTGTTCTGTGAGAGCACCTAGAAAAGATGTTCTCAAATTCAAGGTCACAAAACCAGAATTGTAAGTTATGTAATGACACTACACATTAGGGGAAGATAGCCCTTCCCTCAACCCTGCAAGGTTTTCAAGCTAGTCAAAATCACAGAAGTAGACTAATGCAAAAACTGCTGGGAATGATGTCGTATACTTGCCTGGTTCTTGTATTTCTCCCTGGATGTTCAAAGTTGGCCAGTTTTGGAGACAGTATATTAAGCTCAGGCTTTGAACAAATCTGAAGTGGCTGTTCTTGCATTCTTTTCTTCTGGACAATTAATTTTCTGTGTGGTCAATCATTCAGGTTACTTATAAAGTTCCCTTTGGCCTTTAAGCCTCTGAGTCCTACAGTGCTGACGCACATGTCATCCCTAGTGAAGAGAGCAATTCTGTCAACTGTCATGTTACTGCTCGGATGTTTATGAATAAGAGCTTGTATATAGAAGGTGAAGAAGAGCTGAAGCTAGCTGAATAAGATGTCATAGAGACAGTCAGCAAGAAATGGCAGTTTGCAATGTGAGACAGATAAAAATGTCAATTAATAATCCAAAAGTAAATGAGGTTTTTTACTTCATGAAGTGTTCATGAAGGAGGCTGAAGGCAGATGCCCGCAACTTAGGTAGAGTTTGCAAATATGGCAGCAGAAGGTGGTAACCTGCTATAGAATATCGGGCACAGACTAGAGATGATGATGATCAAGAGATATGAGCATATGAAGACTGAACTGCTTTAAGCAGAAATTGCTCTATGAATTGCAAAAGATGGAAAAGATGAAAGGATATCTTTTTGCAGATCTATATAATGTCTCTTTTAAAGTATAAAATAGTGTTCTGTGACTGTGAAGAAGCTTATGTAGGAGGGTGTTTTAAGAAGAGATATAGAAATGATCCAAGAGGATGTACAGTGAAGAAGTTAGCTTTATGGTTGGAAAAATAGTAATGACAGAAAGAAGGCATAGAATTTAAAGGTAAAAAAGGTGGTGATTCTTTTAAACTTCTGGAGTCAGACTTAATGTCTGACAACTTACAGGCTTCACTCTGTCCACTTTCAAACCAGCAGAACTGTCTAAGGTCCTGTCCTCTGTCAGTCACCCATCAGGGCAACACGAAACTTTGGCAGAGTCCAGCCCTGTGGTGTCCAGCTGATGCTGTGAATCAACTCTGTGATGTTATTATTAATGGCAGAGCGAAGGGACTTCATACATTCCCTGCAATCCGGAGTCTTAGGCTAGCTTCCTGTAAGGCTTGCTTCCCTCATCCCTATGTCTGGCCGTTTGGACATCACCTGTAGTGGGCAAGACTGACATTTTCTTTCTCAATCTTCCCAACTTTTTCCTGATTTATGTAACAACTGTGCCCAATAGCTAAATACATTCCTTTGTTTGGTCTGCCTGGAGACAAGTCTTATCATGACAGTGGTAAACACACATAGATGCATAACTCCATAACTTTTATTGTTTTGTAAGAAACACTTAAATTTTAAGGATGGCAAGCACAAGCAAGAAGAGACCGGAGACTGGGAGGTTGTCTTAACTGTGTAACAGTACGTTACACTTCGATTTAGGGGAGCCCTTCACAAGATACTATCACACCCATATAATGAATTTCCTTCATGATCTCCCTTGCTGCTTTTTCTTTGATCAGGATGTCAACTTCCCTATGAGATCACAGCACTGTCACCTAGAGTAATAGTGCCTTGGGTTCTTTTCTGCTTAAAATGACTTTCTTGTTCATTTATCTGCTTCTTTTCAGAGTGGCCTTGATTGGTTTTATTTGTTTTAAATTCATGTCTTTAGGAATGAATCATTTTGCCTTCTACAATGCTCAGGTCGTTCATTTAGGAAAATAATTTGTTTCCCTCCTTGGTTGACTTGTTTTGTTAACATGAATAATTCATTTAATCTTATGACCTGCTGATCTGGAGAATGCCATCAAACTGAAAGGTTACCCTCTTAGGTGGTAACGATCTAATTGGGTCTTTTAATATTGCATTACAAACAGTGTAAGTGATTATTCTGTTTGATTAGCAGTGCAGGGATCTGCTCCATTACCACAGGGACCACCTTCATTTTTCCTAAGGGGGTCAAGGAGGGGCAAAGCAGGCAGAAGAAAGTGACAAGAAAAACTTAAAAGAAATATACAACATTCAGATGGGATTCTTCTGCCTGAATTAAATTAATTTCTGAATAAGATTTTTTTGTAACCAGTGGCAATTAAAACCAATGACTCAGTGCTTGCCTTGATGTTCAGTAGAGTATGGTAATTCAACTGTAACCCACTTGGATGGTAACAAGAAGAGAGGCAGACAAGAAAACACAGCAGTATTTTGCTGCTGCTGGCACAGAAAGGCTAGAAACAAGGAGTTACAATTGCTTTGGAACTAGAAGTTAGAAGAATTGCTGAAAACTTTCCAAGGTGAAATGTCATGAAATGATACCACATGTGGCAAGTAGAAGAAAAAGCCCAGCAGGAAAATGATATAAAGGAGTGAAAAGAACCTGATTTTTAAAGTAGCTGTTTAGCTTGTAAAACAAGAACCCACCATAGATTACATCCTGTTCTTTCTTATTGCTTTGTGCAATACTTGATATCAACAGGTGTTTTACAGATCAGTCAAGGGGAAAGAATCCTAAAATCAGCTTATTTTGTGGGATTGCAAGCTCTGGACATTTGGAGTGCAGGTAGACTCAGAGTTAACAAATTGTAAGAATACAGTAAGTTACAAGGAAGTGATTAGATAAAGGGGCTATATTTTTAAAGCTTTAAAAATATTGAACATATTGGATAGGAAAAAGTCAAATAGTTATAATGTTTAATGCGTCCTGTTTATTTCTGAATTTCTCCTGTACAGATTTCACACCAGTATACATTACAAGTTGTGTTAACATTACTGGGAACTCTATGGAAGTTTTTGGACACGTGAACCTAAAACCTGCCTTCTGCAATTGCCTATGGCTATGGAATTCTACTTCACGTATCATATCAGGAAAGTGAAAAGTAGAGTAGCTCTGTGGCTGTTTAGAGAAGTTTGAGCTGATAACTCCACTTAGTTGAAATCCAGCGTGGTTCAAACAAGTTTAATATTCTTCAAGCTGGTGTTTCTTGATGAGGGGGAAGTAGAATGCACATATTCACCACCTTTAAATGTGACTCTAACCTGTCTCTGTAACAATCAATAGAAATGAGAGCGTGCCCATTGATTTTACCCAGAGCTAAATCGGGCCTTGCAGCAAGACTGCTGAACTTAGCAAAACCTGAGAGTAAAGAGGCATTAGCAAAATGCCTTCTCCTTCCTCCCCATGCTTCTGGAAGAGGAGGAAAAACTTAACTGTAACCAGACAAAATCATAATAAAAATAGCAACAAACTGAGTTGTAATATTTGCAGACATTTTTAGAAAGATAAGATGGTAAGATTTCTGTCATGATGCTGTCAATGTGGAATGCAAATCAAAATTCAATACCCCTTATGGCAGGACAGTGTGACCTGACAAACCATTAGGCTGGTATTCAATTTGCAATAAGATACAGATGAGGAAAAAAAAAAGGAAGCACTATTTCAGGTAGGAATCCAGCCAGTATGTTTCAGTTAGCATCCTCAAGGCCTACAAAACTAACTCTAAGTTGGTGAAAAATGGTCTACCAATTTACTGATGCTGTTAATCATAGTCGTGTTAAATATAACATGACCCAAAAAGAAAATTTTCAACTGCGAATGTCATCAAGCCGTGTAACTTCCTCTGAATGCACTTTTTAAAGCGTAGCAAAAAGAAATTGCACTTCTGCTACAATTTCAATTCCTTCAGCTCCTTCCACCTATGTGCTCATGCAGATCACCTCTTGATGGGACTGCTGGTGAGGGAAAGGCAGACTGTGTTTCCATTTTTGCAGCAAGGAAACCATGCTCAGCTCTTTTTCTACCCACTCTCTAATGAACTGCTGCCCAGCGCATCACTGGAACAGTAGCATAATGCGGGTACAAAGTAGACACTGTATGCAAAAAAAAACCAACCCGGGGGAGACACAGGTGAAGATACATGTGTCTTTTTTTCAGGCAGAACATAACCGATGGCCTTCCGGTTTGTTCATTCTTCACATTGACCAAAGTACCTTCACAAATTGGTTTGGGTTGGGGGGTAAGTTACTAACAACACCAAATGAAAAAGTAAAGGCAAACATAGTTAAAGTGTCCTGAGGATTGATGGATGTGAGAAAGAAAAGGTTTTTTTTTTTCTCCTTCCTTTTTAAATATTAGAAAACACCTCTACAGTTTTGTGTAGTCAACTAAGCAACAGGTTATATACTAGATTTAGTAAAACTACTTTTGGTACTACTGGGGTTCTCTAGTGTGTCTACCAACAGTGATGTAGCTGCTAAGATGAAATGCAAGTTGAAATGGAAGCTGGTTGGGTTTTTGGGGTTTTTTTTGTTTGGTTGTGTTTTTGCTTTTTAATTTCAAGTTTTCCTTTATGGCTATTTCAAATGTTTCTGTTCATTTATAGTAGTGATTCCAAAGTTAATCATTAGCGATCAAGTGATTTGGAGAGAGCAGAATTATTTGCTTTCTAAATCCCAGTGCTCAAAATACTCCACCAGAGTAGTTGTTCAGGCTGGGAGGGAGTCGGTGCACTATGGTATGGTGTGATACCAAACATAATGAAGAGCTGTGCAAGGTGTAGCACTGATTCAGACTTTATATATTAAACCAGCTGTCTGTCCATTGCTTACCCTCAAGCCTTTTTCTTTACCCTCATCTCTTCTATCATGAAATCTTTTTATTCTCTCCACAGAGAAAAACAGAGAGGACTCCTTCCAGGTGGAAGGAACAGCAAGCAATTTTTATGCTGTTTGACTTCTCATAGGGATTCTGCTTGGAGAAGGTGGCTTCAGGTTCTGCTGGAGACTGTCATTATGTGAACGTTGCTGAGCATAGCCAGTAAGGGTGCACATAGTAAAGCTGTAAAAAGGCCTGAGCCTCAGGCTTCAAATTTACTAAGGAGCCAAGAATGAAGCATGGGCATGAAAAATCACTGCATCCCCAGGCACTCTCCCAGTGCCTTGACTTAGGCAGCAGTACTCACAGCACTACTCGCCATGCCAGTGCTCTGTATGGCCCACTAAGTAGGGAACATTGTGAGTTGATAATGCTGCACTTGTGTCCAAAAGAGTTTCCACCATTTGAACAACTCTGCATTACCTTCAGTGTTTTTCAAGTAGCCATCTACCAAAATAAATTCAGATCTTGCCACCTTAGCAGAAACAAGTTGCAGATATTTTGGCCTCTTCATTCTCAGACTCATCACCATGACAGGTCTTCATTAGCGGAGGGATCAGACTTGTATTATTGTCTGTAGTAAATGACTGGATGGTTATTGAGATTTCTACTATATTGTTTAGAATTCAACAGTCTCTGCTGGTGTCAACAGGTGAAGGACCACAAGTGTCCCCTTATAGCAGCCACATTTGGACTAAGTATCTTAAAGGCAAGGCAGTGCTTAGTACTTCTCATGTTCACAAAGGTTTTTATGTTAGTAAGCTCTGAAAGTGCGTTGTTTAGAAAAAAGCAGCAAAATTATGTCTCTCCCTCTGAAAGACAAGTGAGAAAGTTCTGTTCAATCTATTTATGCAGTCACTGTACTTTATCGAAACTCATTTTTAATTAATTTCATTGGGAATTGTACATCTATAGGCTAAAACCAATGGGGAAAGGCACGTAGGAGGCACTTACTTGGAGTAGTAGAATCAGGCTTATGATGATGATTCTGAGACTTTACCTATGAATTAATGACTAAAGAGGACTCCTCTGTTCTTCATGATGGAGGAGAGATGAATGGCCCAGTTGCCTGCACTACAGAATATATTGGTTGTTGTACCCACTTCTTTTTGACACCTAATATTCCAGGCTCAGTTGTGAGGCATGCATTTGTGTACCATACAAGCAAGTGAGGGGTGCAGGGTGACTTTGCTGACTCTCCCTGCACTGTTCAATTGCAGGGCAATAAGCCGGGGGTTACTTTTTTTCAGATGGGTGAACATAGGAATTTTTTCTATCCCTCTGCTCACCAGAATTGAATCGAAAGCACCTCTTAGGAATGTATGCTTAAATGTGTGACTAAACATTTGCAGAACTGAGACTTTCCTGACTTGTCTCTCTTCAAGGTACAGGTGTTCTTTGCTTAAGCTGGTGTCACCCTTCAACTTTTTCATCTTGCTATTTAGCCGGCTGCTCCATGGCTCCTCTAGCTGTTGCTTCAAGTCAAGTGGTGATGTGAGAGGACAGCCTGTTAGCATCTCAGTGAATATTGCTCTTCCTCCTGCCTTGGAACCCTGCTGCTGTTGTGCTTCTGCCTGAGGTATTTGCCTTTTAGTGGTGTGTCCTGGTTTCGGCTGGGATAGAGTTAATTTTCTTCCTAACAGCAGGCATAGTGCTGTGTTTTGGATTTAGTAGGAGAAGAATGTTGATAACAGGCTGATGTTTGTAGTTGTTGCTGAGTACTGCTTATGCTAGTCAAGGACTTTTTCAGCTTCCCATGCTCTGCCAGGCGCACAAGAAACTGGGAGGGGGCACAGCCAGAATAGTTGATCCAAACTGACCAAAGGGCTATTCCATACCATATGACGTCATGCTCAGTATATAAACTGGGGGGGGTTGGCCGGGGAGCAGCGATCGCTGCTCGGGAACTGTCTGGGTATCGGTCAGCGGGTGGTGAGCAATTGCATTGTGCATCACTTGCTTCGTGTATCATTATTATTATTATCATTATTATACTGTTACTATTAGCATTACTATTTTACTTTATTTAAATTATTAAACTGTTCTTATCTCAGCCCAGGAGTGTTTCTCACTCTTACTCCTCCAATTCTCTCCCCCATCCCATCGGGGTAGGGGGAGTGAGCGAGCGGCTGCGTGGTGCTTAGTTGCTGGCTGGGGCTAAACCACGACAGTCCTTTTTGGCGCCCAACGTGGGGCTTGAGATAACAACAGATTAATCAGAGTGTATTAAGGAGTCTGTTAACAGTTGCCGATCACGATATTAGTTCTTCTGATCTGCACCATGTTCTTTTTTTTGCAGCACGCGTTAAAGCTTGCTGTCAGTTTGTGTAGTGTGCTATGCTCTGCAGTGATTCATGATCTTTTGCTTGGGAGGCTCCTTATCAAAGCCCTGACCTTGAGCATTCTTTGGTATTTGGGTTTCATACAGAAGTCACTACTGTACTTCGGGTACTACCTCATAGAGAGAGTTAGCAATTATACTTCTTACTCTGAGAGGCTTGTTGTGGAGGAAATACAGAATGGCACCTTTGCTGCTTTCTTCTATGATGTTTCCTCCTTCATTACAACAACTTTCCTGTATCTTGAACACCCCTGGGCAGTTAAGATACTTCTATTGATAATTCTTGGGAATGTTGTTTCCATTTTGATAAAGGTCAGTAAGCAGTTTAAAAATACCATCCAGAGATCTACCCCAAGGCTGGATAGTTATGAGTGGCAGGGTGTGTGGGATCGTATGCACAAGTACCTAGGGCAGTGGGGACCTCCAGTGTTTTGGAACTTCACCCCTGAACAAGTGCAGAATCCTGAAGAATTAGTAAAGTATTTGGAAGAAGTATGTTGTCACCCTGGTAGCTCCAGAGAGACACAAATCATTGCAACATGCTGGGGACTGGCCCATGCCTATCGAGCCGTGGTCAACGCTAATCAGTACCCTCAAAAGAAAGAGAAGGTCTCTGGACCTGATAACAAAACAACAAGCACTGCGGCTACTCAAACCCCAGTGACAGACACTGTGGCTAAACCAGAGAACCAACCTGCGCCGGTATCAGTTGCCCCTATACAGAAGAAAAAATACACGAGGAAATCAGTTCGTTTAGTAAGGGATGAAGATGAACCAGGGCCATCATGAGAACCAGAGGAGGAAGAACCTATAAATGAGATGGTGACCACCCGATCCCTATCCCTGAGTGAGCTGCGAGATATGCGAAAAGATTTTGGTCGTCATCCAGGCGAGCACATCATCACCTGGCTGCTCCGATGCTGGGATAACGGGGCCAGTAGCCTGGATTTAGAGGGTAGGGAAGCCAAGCAGCTGGGATCCCTTTCCAGGGAAGGGGGCATTGACAAAGCAATTGGAAAAGGGGCAAAACCGCTCAGCCTCTGGAGGCGACTTCTGTCAAGCGTGAAGGAAAGGTATCCCTTCAAGGAGGATGTTTTATACCGCCCAAGCAAATGGACCACCGTAGAGAAAGGTATCCAGTACCTGAGGGAATTAGGCGTGCTGGAGGTGATTTACAGTGACCTGAATGATGAGCGGTTAACCAAAGACCCAGATGAAGTCAGGTGCACACAATCCATGTGGTGGAAGGTGGTACGGAGCGCACCAGCATCGTATTCCAACTCGTTGGCAATACTAGCCTGGAAAGACGACGAGGCACCAACGGTGGATGAAGTGGCTAGACAACTCCGGGACTACGAAGAAAAGCTCTCTTCCTCCCTACGGGCCTGTGTCTCGGCTGTGGAAAAACTGTCTGAAAAAATATGCCAAGAGTTCCAACAACTCAGAGAGGATCTGTCCTACTCCCCACCTGCACGGACCAGTGTCTCAGCCATTAGGAGTCAACGTCCCTATGCTCAAGAGAGAGGATATAGAGGATACACACCACGGGGCACCCTGTGGTTTTACCTGCGTGATTATGGAGAGGACATGAGAAAGTGGGATGGAAAACCCACCTCAACCTTAGAGGCACGGGTGCGTGAATTGCAAGGAAAAACTATTAGAAAAGGCGGTTCTCCCAGGAAAATTGCAGCTCCAGTTTCCAGTGAGCAGTTCCCGAGACAGAGTAAGAGGGCTAATTTTACTTCCGACCTTGATCAGGGAACTTTTGATTCACATTTACAGGAAGTGAACAGCGAATACTGTGACCAGTGTTAGAGGGGCCCTGCCTCCAGCCAGGTGGAGGAAAGGGACAACCGGGTTTACTGGACTGTGTGGATTCGATGGCCTGGAACGTCAGACCCACAGGAGTATAAGGCTCTAGTGGACACTGGTGCACAGTGCACGCTAATGCCATCAAACTATAGAGGGGCAGAACCCATTTGTATTTCTGGAGTGACAGGGGGATCCCAACAGCTCACTGTACTGGAAGCTGAAGTGAGCCTAACTGGGAATGAGTGGCAAAAGCACCCCATTGTGACTGGCCCAGATGCTCCGTGCATCCTTGGCATAGACTACCTCAGGAGAGGGTATTTCAAGGACCCAAAAGGGTACCGGTGGGCTTTTGGTATAGCTGCTTTGGAGACAGAGGAAATTAAACAGTTGTCCACCTTGCCCGGTCTCTCAGAGGACCCTTCAATTGTAGGGTTGCTGAAGGTTGAGGAACAACAGGTGCCGATTGCTACCACAACTGTGCACAGGCGGCAATATCGCACCAACCGAGACTCCCTGATTCCCATCCATAACCTGATTCGTCAACTGGAGAGCCAGGGAGTGATCAGCAAGACTCGCTCACCCTTTAACAGTCCCATATGGCCAGTGCGAAAGTCTAATGGGGAGTGGAGACTAACAGTGGACTATCGTGGCCTGAACGAAGTTACACCACCGCTGAGTGCTGCCGTGCCAGACATGCTAGAACTTCAATATGAACTGGAGTCAAAGGCAGCTAAGTGGTATGCCACAATTGATATTGCTAATGCATTTTTCTCCATCCCTTTGGCAGCAGAGTGCAGACCCCAGTTTGCTTTTACCTGGAGGGGTGTTCAGTACACCTGGAACCGACTGCCCCAGGGGTGGAAGCACAGCCCCACCATTTGCCATGGACTGATCCAGACAGCACTGGAACAGGGTGAAGCTCCAGAACATCTGCAGTACATTGATGACATCATTGTGTGGGGCAATACAGCAGAAGAAGTTTTTGAGAAGGGAAAGAAAATAGTCCAAATCCTTCTGAAGGCTGGTTTTGCCATAAAACAGAGTAAGGTCAAGGGGCCTGCACAGGAGATCCAGTTTTTAGGAATAAAATGGCAAGATGGACGTCGTCAGATCCCAATGGATGTGATCAACAAAATAACAGCTATGTCCCCACCAACTAGCAAAAAGGAAACACAAGCTTTCTTAGGCGTTGTGGGGTTTTGGAGAATGCATATTCCAAATTACAGCCAGATCGTAAGCCCTCTCTATCAAGTGACCCGGAAGAAGAACGAATTCAAATGGGGCCCTGAGCAACAACAAGCCTTTGAACAAATTAAACGTGAGATAGTTCATGCAGTAGCCCTTGGGCCAGTCCGGGCAGGGCAGGATATTAAAAATGTGCTCTACACCGCAGCCGGGGAGAATGGCCCTACCTGGAGCCTCTGGCAGAAAGCACCAGGGGAGACTCGAGGTCGACCCCTAGGGTTTTGGAGTCGGGGATACAGAGGATCCGAAGCCCGCTACACTCCAACTGAGAAAGAGATACTGGCAGCATATGAAGGGGTTCGAGCTGCTTCAGAAGTGGTTGGTACTGAAGCACAGCTCCTGCTGGCACCCCGACTGCCGGTGTTGGGCTGGATGTTCAAAGGGAGGGTCCCCTCTACACATCATGCAACTGATGCTACATGGAGTAAGTGGGTTGCATTGATCACACAACGGGCTCGAATAGGAAACCCCAGTCGCCCAGGAATCCTGGAAGTGATCATGGACTGGCCAGAAGGAAAAAACATTAGAATATCACCAGAGGAGGAGGTGACACGTGCTGAAGAGGCCCCACGGTATAATAAATTGCCAGAAAATGAAAAGCAATATGCCCTGTTCACTGATGGGTCCTGTCGTCTCGTGGGAAAGCATCGGAGGTGGAAAGCTGCTGTATGGAGTCCTATACGACAAGTCGCAGAAACTGCTGAAGGAGAAGGGGAGTCGAGTCAGTTTGCAGAGGTGAAAGCCATCCAGCTGGCTTTAGATATTGCTGAAAGAGAAAAGTGGCCAGTCCTTTATCTCTATACTGACTCATGGATGGTGGCAAATGCCCTGTGGGGGTGGCTGCAGCAATGGAAGCAGAGCAACTGGCAGCGCAGAGGCAAACCAATCTGGGCTGCCGCACTGTGGCAAGATATTGCTGCCCGGGTAGAGAACCTGGTTGTAAAAGTTCGTCATGTAGATGCTCATGTACCTAAGAGTCGGGCCACTGAAGAACATCAAAACAACCAGCAAGTAGATCAGGCTGCTAAGATTGAAGTGGCTCAGGTGGATTTGGACTGGCAACATAAGGGTGAATTATTTATAGCTCGGTGGGCCCATGATGCCTCAGGCCATCAAGGAAGGGATGCAACGTATAAATGGGCTCGTGATCGAGGGGTGGACTTAACTATGGACAGTATTGCACAGGTTATTCATGAGTGTGAAACATGCGCTGCAATCAAGCAAGCCAAGCAGTTCAAGCCCCTTGGGTATAGTGAACGATGGCTAAAATATAAATATGGGGAGGCCTGGCAGATTGATTACATCACGCTCCCACAGACCCGCCAGGGCAAGCGCTATGTGCTCACCATGGTGGAAGCAACCACTGGATGGCTGGAAACATATCCCGTGCCCCATGCCACCGCCCGGAACACCATCCTGGGCCTTGAAAAGCAAGTCCTGTGGCGACATGGCACCCCAGAAAGAATTGAGTCAGACAACGGGACTCATTTCCGAAACAACCTCATAGACACCTGGGCCAAAGAGCACGGCATTGAGTGGGTATATCACATCCCTTACCATGCACCAGCCTCCGGGAAAATTGAGCGATACAATGGATTGTTAAAGACTACCCTGAGAGCAATGGGTGGTGGGACGTTTAAACATTGGGATACGCATTTAGCAAAAGCCACCTGGTTAGTCAACACCAGGGGATCTGCCAATCGAGCTGGCCCTGCCCAATCAAAACTTTTACGTACTGTAGAAGGAGATAAAGTTCCTGTAGTGCACATGAAAAATATGCTGGGGAAGACAGTCTGGGTTACTTCCCCCTCTGGCAAAGGCAAACCCATTCGTGGGATTGCTTTTGCTCAAGGACCTGGGTGCACTTGGTGGGTGATGCGAAAGGATGGGGAAGCCCAATGTGTACCTCAAGGGAATCTGATTTTGGGTGAAAATAGCCAATGAACTGAATTGTATAATATTAATTGCTTTATAATACTGTATGTTATCTCTTAACTATATGTTATCTCTTAACTGCATGTTAATATAATAATATAGTAGGTTAATATTAAGTATATAATACTATATATTATGATTGCTATATGCCGCATCAATGGTATTGCAGTAAGAATTGCCCAGCCTAAGGAAAATGAACTTTGATGAAACCATGTTGGAATGAGAACTGACTTCAGCATGCAACAGTCCAACACTGCACACCACCTCTCCTGCTCTGAGAGACTGTGATGACAGATGGAACCCAAAGTCATGGGCTAAATGAACTCAATGGACATTTTAGAGGGATGGGCCATAGACGAAGGGAATGATATCTGTGTGTATATCAAGATAGGGAAAGGGGTGGTGATTAATTGGAACACATTGGAAAGGGGAGGGCCTGTGCATGACGTAGATGGTATAGAATAAGGGGTGGATACTGTCCTGGTTTCGGCTGGGATAGAGTTAATTTTCTTCCTAACAGCAGGCATAGTGCTGTGTTTTGGATTTAGTAGGAGAAGAATGTTGATAACAGGCTGATGTTTGTAGTTGTTGCTGAGTACTGCTTATGCTAGTCAAGGACTTTTTCAGCTTCCCATGCTCTGCCAGGCGCACAAGAAACTGGGAGGGGGCACAGCCAGAATAGTTGATCCAAACTGACCAAAGGGCTATTCCATACCATATGACGTCATGCTCAGTATATAAACTGGGGGGGGTTGGCCGGGGAGCAGCGATCGCTGCTCGGGAACTGTCTGGGTATCGGTCAGCGGGTGGTGAGCAATTGCATTGTGCATCACTTGCTTCGTGTATCATTATTATTATTATCATTATTATACTGTTACTATTAGCATTACTATTTTACTTTATTTAAATTATTAAACTGTTCTTATCTCAGCCCAGGAGTGTTTCTCACTCTTACTCCTCCAATTCTCTCCCCCATCCCATCGGGGTAGGGGGAGTGAGCGAGCGGCTGCGTGGTGCTTAGTTGCTGGCTGGGGCTAAACCACGACATGGTGGGAAGAAATAGATATTTTTACAGAGGGCATGGGATTTGGAAACTCGGGTGCAGACTTTAGAAAGCAGCTTGCTAGCTCCTGGGATTTTCAGACCTGGAACTGGCAGGTCTTTTCTTCCCAGTGCCCTTAGGAATTAAGCTGTGGAGAAAGGGTGACTTGGAGGCAAGATGTTACTAGAGCTATCTGACAATGCAAGGTGAGGTGCAGAGGTTTGATCATGTTTGTGTGCTTAGCAATGATACTTATCCCTTGGCTTGTGCAATGATTAGGCTTTTACTAGAGAGCTGTGGAAGAACCCCATTTTGTAGCAGTCAGACCTCTCTCTCCCCCATCTTGGTGCAGTTGTTTTTTGTGTGGATGCTGTGGTGCCCAGCTGCCTACTCACAACACTCCTGCAGTGAGATCTGGCTGGTGCCAGGCCTGAGGTGTCCTTAGAAGAAGGCTGGATTGTGTCCCCTTGGCAAGGTGGTCATTGTCTCCTCCCACCCTTCACTAGTTCATAATCTTGATTTGAGGCCTCTGAAGGTTCATTTTACCTCGGGGTTTCTGGGACTTCAGCCAGAGTTGCTGGTTTTGGAGCAATTCATTAGCCATAGAGTGGCAATATTTATTAGGCTTGTAATATGAGTGGTGTCTGTGTTGTGAACTTGGCCGCCTACCTGTGCTTAAATCTCTTTGAGAGCTAGCCTTTCACTCTTTCCTTTTTTTTTTTTTTTTAATGGGATTGGAATTCCAACTTAATTTACTTTGTTTTGAAAAATTCAGTGATAGTTTTACAGGCGATTTACCAAAATCCGTCTATCCATCTGCTCATCGGGCCACCCATTATACTTGTTAGATGTGTAAATATCAGTTGACCTGCAAGGGGGGACTTCTGCTCCAGACAACTGTCTTCTGTATAAAATTGCTGGGAAATTAATGATGCAGGTTCCTGTAAACAATATCAATAATAACATATATGCGCGTGATCTAAAATTTTAATAAAACCCCCAAGATTCCTTACTCTTTTCAGTAATTTGAGGAATGAATGGAAGCTGGGCCTACATAAAAGGCTTAGTTAGACAATGTTCACAGCCTTCTAGAGCTATCCAAGTAATAAAAATAAAATAATAATTTAAATAACTGTCATGTAAATAAGAAGTTAGAAAATAAATATAAATAAATAGGAAGTAAGCCTTTATGCTGCTACTAGTACTACTAGCGCTGCTTCTTACATGGATAAACATGAGGAAAAAGCTGTAAATTGTTCCAAATGCAGTCCCACCTGCTTCATTAACACTTCTGAGATACAGGAAAACACAGTGCTTGAAGAAAACGTGCTAAGAGGGAATCTGATCTTTGTAGTAGAAAATGTATGGAGTGCATGGAAAATAAAGAACAGCCATGAACTTTCTACCTTTGGCAGGCTCCTCAGAGGAAAGGAGGAGCAGTGGCGATCGGCAGTGCAGAGTCTATTTGGAGGCCTGTAGCTAGCGGTGTTCCCCAGGGGTCAGTACTGGGTCCAGTCTTGTTCAACCTACTCATCAATGACCTGGATGAAGGGACAGAATGTACCCTCAGCAAGTTTGCTGATGATACAAAACTGGGAGGAGTGGCTGATATACCAGAAGGCTGTGCTGCCATTCAGCAAGTCCTGGACAGACTAGAGACTTGGGCAGAGAGGAACCTAACGAAGTTCAACAAAGGCGAGTGTAGGGTCCTGTGCCTTGGGAGGAATAACCCCATGCACCAGTACAGGTTAGAGGCTGACCTGTTGGAAATCAGCTCTGCAGAGAAGGACTTGGGAATCCTGGAGGACAACAAGTTAACCATGAGCCAGCAATGTGCCCTTGCAGCCAAGAAGGCCAGTGGTACCCTGGGGTGCATTAAGAAGAGTTTGGCCAGCAGGTTGAGGGAGGTTATCATCCCCCTCTCCTCTGCCCTGGTGAGGCCACATCTGGAGTACTGTGTCCAGTTCTGGACTCCCCAGTTCAAGAAAGACAAGGTACAACTAGACAGAGTCCAGCAGAGGGCTACGAAGACGATTAGAGGAGTGGAGCATCTCTCTTATGAGGAAAGGCTGAGAGAGCTGGGTCTGTTTAGCATGGAGAAGAGGAGACTGAGAGGGGATCTTATCATCTTAAGGGCAGGTGTCAGGAGGATGGGGTCAGACCCTTTTCAGTGGTGCCCAGTGACAGGATAAGGGGCAACAGGCACAAACTGAAACACAGGAAGTTCCATCTGAATATGAGGAAAAACTTCTTTACTTTGAGGGTGGCAGAGCACTGGAACAGGCTGCCCAGAGAGGTTTTAGAGTCTCCTTTTTGGGAAATATTCAAAACCCACCTGGAAGTGATCATGTGCAACCTGCTCTAGATGAACCTGCTTTAGCAGGGGGGTTGTACTAGGTGATCTCCAGAGGTCCCTTCCAACCCCAACCATTCTGTGATTCTGAAAGTGACATGTTTACTGTGCAGGCCAAATCTTTGTTGGCTCCCAAAGCAATTAAAAGAATCTCAAAGTCCGAAACATTAGCCTGCCTAATTAAGATAGTATCAATAAATCAGTGGATATATTCTGATTTGCTGCAGCTCAGAGTCTGGCCCTGTGTGTTGTCTTGCGTGCCATAACCACGCTTTAGTTTCCTTTATGGAAGCAGAGAGGCAGTGACATTGGAGGAATGCACAGCCAAGTTGCAGCTGTGCTCTTCGTGTTGTGGCTTCAGGAAACATTTTGGACAAAATAACAGGCCATTTTCCCTGGGGAATTGCATTGTCTTTAATTGATTTATTACATATACAAAAATCAGATTCCTTGATATGAATACTGCTCAATTTTAAATTGAGATATTACCTAGTATGTGTTTATTTTAAAATGATCTTTCTTTTACACTCATTTCACAGACCTCCTATACCCTGATTGCCAACCAAAGAATGTATATTTAATACTTTAAAAATGTTTTACAGAAAACAAATGACCATATATTGAAGCTTGACTCAAGTCTCTCTTTAGTAGTTGGTACAGGGGTAGTGGGAGGGCTTTCAGGACTTATGCACTTCCTCATGCAGAGTTCCAATTTCAGGATTTTCCTATATAGCAGACCTAAAAAAAAAAAAAAAAAAAAAAAAGGGGGGAGTAAGCTCACCTATTACAAAAGTATTATTAAATCAACTCAATCTGTACTCCTGCTCTGTATTTCATATTTCATGTTTCATCATTTATGATTCACAACTACTGAAGTGGAAAAATAATTCTAGCAGCACCTTTCTGATCTGTTGCTCCTCTGTAGAGCTAAAAATTAAATAAGTGACAGTACTTGCACTTTATAATTACCCAAAAGATTGCTAAGAGGCTACATCTCTAGGCACATGGAGTGAGTCAGTGGCAGAGCTTAGAAAAGATCCCACAGCATCCAATTCTGAGGTTGCTGGCCTAGATTGAATCATGTAATTTAACAGCCTGGTTTGTTATGGATATGAGGCATCATTAGCTGATTGGACTGTAAGCCATAAGGTTTCATTATTTTCACTTTCCCTTTGCCTTACTGTAGCACCTAAAAACACCATGCTGAGTAAGCATCTATTATACTAGGGACTGGATAAGTTGTTAATAGAAATGCAGTTTTTACTTAGAACTTGCAAGTCAGCTGTTTCTTACCCTGTATCAGGTGACATGCTTTATTTCATAAAGAATATGGAGTAAAAAACCTCTGCGAAATTTTTGTCTTATTTTGCATATAAGGCCAAAACTCAGGTTCACAGAATAGCTGTTCTCAAGGCTCTCTACAGCTGCAATGTACTTTATGGGGAAGCAAATTCTTGTAAAACCTACCTTAATTTTTCCCTCCACAATGGACAAAAACTGGCCTCCATGACCACAGCATTTTGCAGGCGGTTCTGTCACATAATTAAAAGCTACATAAGATTAAAAAAAATAAAAAAATTACCAAACTTCATTGATTTACCATTAAATTCTGCACCATTGAAGCATATAAACACATCTTGAAAACACTAACACATGTATGAAAATAGTATTTCTGTAATCCAAACTATCTGATCCTAGGGACTTATTCCTCTGGCAGTACTTATGTATCCATCCAGTGGCTTTCTCCTAGATGTTTTCCAGTTTGACCTGTTTATTTAGGTGAAACCTTAGCCCTCTACAATGTTATGTTCTTTATTCTGTTTCTGTAAGGTAGCTTTGCATTGTTTTGCCTAGGTGTAAAAAAAAAAAATGTGTGCTTTTAACATTCTTCAGTCTCAACTTCAGCATTTAGCAGGAAAACTGTATGAAAACATTACGTTTCTCTCTTTGTGAGCTGTTGCCTCAGAGAGCAAGACAGATCAGTTACCCAGGGCAATGTTATGGCTGAAGTTATTGCTGTAGAGATAACTAAATTGTTGGCAGCCCTTTTGCTTTTGTTTATAACCCTTGTTTCTGTAGTATACTTAGCTCATCTAATTTCTGCATTTAGGTGTTTTTGTGAAAATGGAGATTTAATGTGATAAACCTTAGAAACTGTACTGTCATCTGCCTGGTATAAATCAGTGACTAAGGAGTATCGAATCTGTTACTGACCTTCAGTCTAATTGCAGCTGTCAAGCTTCTGATCCATGGAAAGTGCTTGGAGGAGGATTTTAACTCTATTATGATTTTTCCTTATCTGTGCTCAGTTTTGTCTGTTCTTGGACACCTCCAAAAATGTTGTGAAAATGGAGATGGGGACCTGCTAGGAATGGTTTTGGATATCATGGGAGCCAACAGTGGTGAAGAAAACCAGTATCTTTTCTTGGTGATTTCTTAAATGGTGGTGGTGACTAGGCTTTCTGAGCAAGCAAAAGACTTACATACTCTTAAAGAGGCACCTAAAGGCCAAACAACACAGCTTTGGAAAGTGGGCAGAGTGTGACCTGGTGGTTAGACTGGAAAGTTTTGTTCATCAACATCTATATGTAGATAGCAGGTGGTCTCCCACCCTTTCCTAGCTTTGAGGATGGCATTAGGACTAACGACCTCCAAGTCTGAAACTTGTGCAGAATGAAGAATGTCAGCAATACTTTCTGCACTCAGCCACCAGCTCCTGTTCAGTCTGTAGTACATCTGTTACAAAGACAGCTGGACACAGCTTAAGGAAATCCCTAGATCCCTAAGTAAATGAATCCACTGGATAATTACCATCACGGCTCATAATTACCAATGCACTTCTGCTCTGATGTGACATCAATTTGAAAACAGTAGATCTTGTTAAATCTTTTTTTTTTTTTCCTGACACTGATCTACATTAAAAAATCTCTTCTATGGGTAGGTAGCTGAGACCATGGTAGTATCATCTTTTTATGTTCCAGCTGAGATTTCAAAACTGTCTGTAGTTTTCTGGGCTTTTTAATTGCCAATCACTTAATTTTCCACCACCTTCACAGCTACTGTCAAACCTTTGGAAATATTAACACTTTTAAATTAAAAGTCAGGTGCATAAAAAAAAACCCTTTGACTATACTTTAGCTATCCAACTGCTTTTCAACTGTCTCTAAGCCATCAACTTGCAAAAAGATTGAGAAGGAAAAAAATCTACTACATCTGGTACTGTTCCCAGATCTTTCAAGTAAGAATAAGGTTCCCAGGAAAGTGCTCTACTGCAGATTACACAAGATACCCTTCATGCTGTGCTGTCTGCTTCTAATTCTGCTGCTTGTGTCTTGCTTTCTCTTTGCCTGACTCCATACTTGTATGGTGCCACTGTGAAATAGAAATTTGGTTTATTTGCCTCAGACTTTCACATATCACAGTGAATTCTGCACAAGCTAGAGAAATGACAAGAAGGATAAATTTGACCCAGGAATAAAATCGTAATCTGATTCCTCTCGCTTTTTTCCTGTCTTAATTTTAGGTATGGTTCAAAGTCTTTCACTTTACAGATGCAAAAGATCCTGCTCCTTATTGACACTGCAGTAAGAGTTCATTCAGTTAACGCACTGAATTAGCAAACCTTGATTTTGTTTCATTTTAAGTGTGCAGAATGCAGCACTCCTCAGAAGCGTGCATGCATACTCTGTAGTGATCACAGAATGAAGCAGCAATGGGAGACTCAGAGATGAAGCACATTAGGCTGTTCTCCCAGGCTGATCATACGCTTGACACAAACACAGCAAGGCAGGAGGCAGCTGGGCTTGTGGATGCAGGAAGTCCGTGGTGACTATCCCAGGTGAGGGAGGTGTGGAGTGCACTGCACGAATGGGTGGTGCAGAATGCTTAGGGGCACACACTAAAAAAAGCAACAGTATGGAATAGGCAAAGATGGTGCTCTGATGTGGCAGAAAGTGGTGGTTGGAAGAAGATGAACTGTATGGCTATGATTCACACAACTGTTTTCACTTACCTTAGCTCTAGCTGTTTTCAAGGATGAAGTATATAATTTCTCTGTGTCAGATAGATCTCAGCTTAACAATTAAAGGCAATTGATTTTTCCATGCAGTCAGGGCTATAATGTGTCAGATTAATAGGGGATCGATCATAACTAGAAAATATCGGTTCAAAGATTAGCATTAGCTGCTAATAGAAGTAGGCAATTTAGAAATGTACTACACTGTGACAATGAGGGAGGCTGGCTGGTCAGCCAGCACAGTTTCATTCAGGAACTGTGCTAATTTATACCACCACAAAGATTTGGCTCAAGATATTTAGACTGTCAGTATAAGCACCCACTCTCCAGCATGTCTGATTTATCACTGTGTAAAAGATCTATAGAAAATTGTTTAAAAAAAAAAAGAGCTATCTGCTCATACTGAAATGAGATGGCTGCTTCTCTTGACCAGAACTTTACACAAATGCCTGTCATCTGATCTTGGAATTCAAGAGGCACAGTAGCTGCGATGAAAATAGTAAAAGTATATGAGAATGTATGAGGGAGGGAGGTAGAACCTACATGAGACTGAGTCCTACCGATAGCCTAATACCCAGGGGGGATGCACAGGCAATGTCATGCTGGATGTGGCTCTTTTACAGCAAGCTTAAGACAAAATGGCTGGAGGGCTGTTGTGGTTTAACCCCAGGTGGCAACTAAGCACCACACAGCCACTCGCTCACTCCCCCACCCCCCCCGGTGGCATGGGGGAGAGAATCAGGGTGGTGGGAGAGGGGAAGTAAAACCCATGGGTTGAGATAAAGGCAGTTTAATAGGACAGCAGAGGAAGAGAAAACAATAATAGAATATACAGAACAAGTGATGCACAATGCAATTGCTCACCACCCACTGACAGATGCTCAGCCTGTCCCCGAGCAGCGATCACTGCCCCCCGGCCAACTCCCCGCAGTTTATATACCAAGCATGACGTCATATGTCATGGAATACCCCTTTGGTCAGTTTGGGTCAGCTGTCCTGGCTGTGCCCCCTCCCAGCTTCTTGTGCAGCTGGCAGAGCATGGGAAGCTGAAAAGTCCTTGACTAGTATAAACAGTACTTAGCAACAACTAAAACATCAGTGTGTTATCAGCATTCTTCTCCTCCTAAATCCAAAACACAGCACTATGCCTGCTCCTAGGAAGAAAATTAACTCTATCCCAGCTTAAACCAGGACAAGGGTGCTCTTTTGCCGTAGCTTATCAGAAGGCCTCTGGCTATAGCAGTGTGTCAAATATGACTTTCTGGAAAAGGCGATGTTGTGTTCTTGTTCAGCGAAGACATACTCTCTCCAATGATGCGTGTTAAAGGAAGGGCAAAACTCAATGATACATTCAATGCACAGCCTCTTACACCCACGTTGTTTACGGCTCTGTTGTCTTGCAGCTGCCATTATTGCTGGTAGATGGTATTAGAGATTTAAATGTCATCCTCTGGACCATGTTAAAGAGCATCCAGATCTCTATAGCTACAAGAGTATACAGTGATAGTGAATGTTTCCTAAAGCCTTAGCTGAGTCACCTGAAAACAAGCACTGAAGCTATCTCTGCCTCTTCTCACTTCCCCCACCCCCAAACACTTTCAGGTACCATACAACAACCAGGCAACCAGAAGGGTAAAATAAAGGTTAGATAATTGAGCTAAAGCAGTAGTAGTTAATGGGTGATACCCTACTTGGTGGCTGGGAGCAAGTGAAGTACTGTATTGGGACATTTCCCCTTTAACATTGTCAGGGACCCAAAGAACGCAAGTCAAGTTTGTGGATGACACCAAGTTGGGGGGGACCAATCATACTGTTGACAACAGGGCTGCCATCCAGAGGGTCCTAGACAGGCTTGGGGATTGCGCAGATGAACTTTATGAATTCAACAAGGACAAACATGGTATCTGGCACCTGGGTAGGAATAATCCCTTGCAGCAATACAAGAAAGGAACTGACTGGCTGGGGAGTAGCTCTGCTGAAAAGGCCATGGGGCCTTGTTAGGCAGTGAGCTGAGTATGAGCCCACAGTGTGTCCTGGCAGTGAAGGTGGCCAACAGTGTCCTGGGCTGTATGAACATCAGCACAGCCAGTAGGTCAACAGAAGGGATTATCCTCCTCTACACACAATTTCTAGTCCACATCTACCATATTGTCTCCATTTTTGAGCCCCCCAGTACAATGATAAACTGGAACGAGTACAGTGAAGGGCCACCAAGATGGTTGGGGGTGAGAGCACCGGCCCTCTGAGGAGCAGCTGAGGAAACTACATTTGTTCAGCCTGGAGAAGAGTTGGCTGTGGGGGAACCTCACAGCAGCTTGCCATTACTGATGGGGAGTTTATCCAGAAAATGGAGCTAGGCCCTTCACAGTAGCTGCAGGGTGGGAGGCAAAGGACATGGTAAGGACAGAGGCTGTGCACTCTCCCTCTCCCCCTTGGTGATTTTCAAGACCCAGCTGGATAAAGCACTAAGTAACCTGTCCTGATCTCATGGCTGACCCTACTTTGAGGGAGGAGGTTGGACTACACGACCTACTGAGGTCCCTCCTTCTTGTCCCTTCAGCATCTCAAAGGATGTTGGATAATCTGACAGCTAGAATATTCTTTCTACCCTTTTTTGCTCCCTTGTTATTTGACTAATGCCATATGGTCCAGGGACAGACAAATCTACTGACCTTACAAGCTATGTATGAAAACTTTCATGAATCTCACTGCCACAGGATTTTCTGTATGAATTGGGAAACAACAAACAGTAGTTCACAGCTAAGGGAAGACAGTGGTCCCTGAGAATTATCCAGGAGCCTCCATGTCAACATGGAGTACGAGTCTGCTCCCAGTCCTTTGCATATGACTCAGGATGGTGGATGATGGAGGCAATGGCCACATATAAACTAAATAATTATTGAAACTACTGGGAGCTCCATGTGGTGTGGTCACAGGAAGAAGCCATGTGTAAAGAGAGAAGTGGCTAAATTCCCTGGGTTGGGTAGAAGCAGCAAAGAAATAGAATGCTGGACTTTCAAAGGCTTTGAAAAGAGTGAAGAACTGGACTATGCTTGCACCACATAGTGCAGAGACATCAGAAATGCTTCTGAATGACCAAATAATAGTAATGAAAGCACTGTAGCTGTACTGATGTTGCTTTGCAGTTTCCAGTGCCGAAAGGGTCATCTCTGCACAAGGTACTGTGCAGTGTTCACATTCCAGTTTCTTTGGAGCTGGTTTAGAGGTCTCTCACATAATGCTGTTGTTCTGTAAGAACACGCTCTTAGGGAAAATACTGGGACTCTGAGAAACACATTTATTCAAAATTTGGTGCCAACATGTCTTTTAAAATCAAGAGGCTCAAGAGGACCAGCTGCCATATAACATGTGATAACAGGCTTTTGGACGTTGTTCAGGCTGTTGTCAATTTATCCTTATGTTTGGTCTACTCAGACCCTATCTGAGTAGAATACTTAGAGAATACAGTTTGTTATGTAGATGGTAGTCCTTCAGAAAAAGGACTATATTTTCTCCAGGTGACCAATGTAATGGGGCCTCCATCCCAGCTGGCCATAGTAAATAATAATAGTAGTAGTTATAATAATAATGATACCTCCTGGTGCCATTAGGATATTCACCTAATCTAATTTCCTTCACGTACTTTGTTTTTAGCCTAACTCACGGTGATGTTTATGGATTTAAGGATTAATTGGCAAAGTTTGCAGGTTCCTAAACAAGTTAGGTGCACAAGTCTCACTTGAGTTCTCTGGGAGCTAGGTTCCTAATTGCCTGTACGGCCTTCAAAGTCTGTGATCCTTCTTGACTGCTCTGTTCAAGTAGTGACTGTACCATGCGAACATGTATTCCAAGACACTCTTTCACACTCTCTTTGGAACTGAAATGGAAGAAATTAAGGTGCAGGATATATACTGTGAGCAACTAGAATACTCCTAGGGGACTGCATCCTTCTGTCACAAGGAGTGTTCTCAACATGTGGCGCAGGGAGCAGGGGCAAGACAGAAGGATGAAACTCTTTGCTTCTCCCCCCAGTAACAAGACAACCTGGCTTTCTGTCCCTGGTGTAACTGATGCCTGATTGCTCCAACATATGCACTAGTTGCCAGCGGTGCTATAAAAATCATACAGTACCTGGGGACTGCTGAAATAGAAATCCTGGGGCTCAGCTTATTCCTGCCAGGATTTTGACCACAAGTGGGCAATGGAAGGAAGATCTTCATCCTTTTTTACTGTTGTAGTAGTTTAGAGGGAGAAAAAGGCTGGCCATTTATTCAGAATGCTGGAAAAAGAGTTATGATGGCTGTCAGGGAGGATAAGCTCTTCTCTGTCTCAATAACTTCCAAATCTAATTGGTGGGAATTTAGTAGTATGGCTTATGGCACGCAGGAAAAGATATAATCATAACAATTGTGATAGTAATAAAACTGATCCTAAGATGTAGGAGTGCGAGCAGATTTTAAACCACTTCTAAGGACTGTTGATTTATATGCTGCAATGCAGTTGTATAAAGAATGCAGAGCAGATGGGCCAGTGGCCCGAAACAAGTGTGCATTTGCTCAACTGCTTCATGAAACATTGCACTTGAATTGAGCCTTCATGTAACCTGTTTGAATGAATGCAAGTAGCAAAGGCAGGACTGTGGTATCTAGTGAACTTGCTGGAAGGAACATAGGGAACACTATTTATTTTCTGCCCAGGTAGGGAACCCATTGTTTCTTTCCTCTGACTGACTTTCTGTGCTGTCAAGTGAAGCCCATTGATTTCAGGGTCTTTGCTTTGAACATCTTCTGTTGTCTGTATGATCTCATGTTAAAAAAAGAAAAGAGGCAGGGTGATTCTGGGTGTATGGGTGGGCACCACATATAATACACAGGCTCAGGGTAGAAAGCTGATAAAAACTGTGCTATTCAGTTGCCTGGACATGTCTGCCCCGATTATCAGGGAAAGATACTATCTGAAAAGTGCTCTTAGCATATTTCTGCTGTCACTACCTTCCTGGAGGCGAGAGACAGCACATGGTACCAGCATTTTAGCCATTAACACAGATCTGGTAAGGGTTTTTGTGATGGTTTGTGATGGGAAAATCCTCCCTGACAGAAGTTCCTTCCTATGACATTTTCAACAGAAAAAGACCATCAGTCAGCCCTTAAGGTACTTTCTGGTTGCATTACTTTTTCCTGAGACCATCTACTGGCATACCTGAACTGGGTAAGTCTAGGATAGTAAAGATGAAAAATGAAAGAAGAGCAGCTCTAGAAAAGTTCTGAATAAGCAGCTGTGAAAAAAACAACCAACCAACAAACCAGCACCAAATTTCATGTAATCTCAGAGTATTTGAAGGCTGTGTTGGGCTGGCCCGAGCTGGCAGCCAAACTCCCATCCAGCCACTTACTCACTCCTCCCCACCCCTGGAAGGACAAGGGAGAGAAAATAGGAGTGAGAAAGCTCGTAGGTCAAGGTGAAGACAGGGAGATCACTTACCAATTACTGCTGTGGGCAGAACAGACTCAACTTGAGGAATTTAACTTAATTCATTGATGATTAAAATAAATATTTAATTACTGAGTCGGGTAGTGGGAAACAAAAAGACAAACATTAAAACACACAGGGAAGACACCTTTCCTCGCCCTTTCCCAGGCTCAACTTCACTCCAGACTCCTCTCCTTCCCCCTTGTTACTGCTGCAGATTACACTCAGTCCTTTCAGCCAGGCTACCAGCCGTGAAAGGGGCAGTGTTGGTTACAGTCAGTGCACAGCGATTGCTCTCTGCTGTTTCTTTCTTCTCACACGTTTCCTCTGCTTCCACTGGGGGCTCTCCACAGGCCACAGTTCCTTCAGGAATATCCATCTGTCCAGGTCACCCATGGGCTGCATGGCAATACCTGCTCCTCCATGGAGCACTTTCTCCTCCTCTGACCTTGGTGTTCCCTCTGCTGTTTCTCACTGGTTTTTCCCTCCTCCTCTGCCTGTCTGGAATTTTCTGCCCTTTCTTAAATATGTTTTCACAGAGGTGCCACCAGCTCCACTGATGGACTCAGCTGTGTCCTGGGATGCGTCCATTGGGTCTGGCTAGAAATGGCTGTGCCCAGCATGGGGCACCTCCTGGTCTCTTCTCAAAGAAGCCACCCCTACAGCTAGCCTGCTGTCAGCACCTGACCACCTACAACTGATACATAGACAAAAACAAAGAAAAAAATCAATAGGGCTTCAAAGTCCAGTGTCAGGCCTCATTGTGATAGCAGGTTCACTGCTGAAAAGTCACCTTGACATCACTTGCACTTCTTACAGTAGTAAATAGCATGTAGTTCTGTTTGTAGCTTTGGGCCCTGGGTTATTCTAATTTGTGCATCCTCTTAGCCAAGACAGCTAAAACCAAAAAATCTTAAATGTAGAGCATACTGTTAATCCTTGTTTTATGTTCTCCCTTTGCAGTATAAACCTCTAATGACCATCTGTTCTGTTGCCCCAAGACAGAATTTATTCATGATATAAAAAATGTACATTCAGCTATGGGTAGTGCAAGAAGCTCCATCCTCAAGATGGCTGTTAGCTAGAGAGGCTGCATTTGGCCTCTCGTTCTTCAGGATTTGGTGGAAGAGTGCATGGGGAGAAGGGAAAGATCAGTTGTGATGTACCAGGCTACTTTGCCAGAGTGTTTGGCAGAATATTTAGCTAAGAAACATTCACCATCTGTTTAGCTTTGGAAGGAAGGTGGAGAAAAATAACCTCCTGAAGGTTTTGCCCTTGTAAATATTTTAAAGTGCCCTTTAAACAGTCTTCACCCAACCATATACTAAGTGTCTAGCTGATACCAACTACTCAATAGTATCAAGGACAGATGGTAAGCACTTTGTGTTCTCTCAGCTCTTGTAGCAGTTCGAATGCTCTATTATGCTTACCATATATACCCTTCTCAAGTGTCATTCTGGAATGGGGTTGATGCTTTTGTTTCGCCAATTTGAACTGCTTTGCCAAATGGTCTTCTTTTGGGGTCCAGTTGTCTATAAGAGAACAATCTGTTGCAGTTATGAACAGTCTCTTCTAAGGGCTTTGGTGTCTCTGAGTTTTTACTTCTTCTTTTTCCAAGTTTGTCTCCAATTCCAGTTCTGTATGTTGGGTTAAAATGAAGAACCTTTCCAATATCTTTCATAGTTATTTCTGTCTGGGTGAGTTAAATGAATATCCCAAATCTAGCTGTTGCTAAAAATATAGCTAAATTCTGATTTTCTTTCTTTTAGGTGGTTTTCCCTTGGTTACAGATAGAAATGAAATGTAGCTTACACCTTTTGCAGTTGTATTTAATTTGGGGAGTTTTAAACTGACCCATCTGTCATCTTCCATTTTACTGTTATTACTGTGTGGTGCTCAGCAATCAATCAGCTTCAGTTTCTCTTTTCTTCCTTAGAGCTATGCAAAGCAACAAGAGCTTCTCAGTGTCAAACTTGGGCGGCTTGAGAATTCATCTCAGCTATATTTACCCACAGATTTTGTAGTAGTATTAGCAGCATTGTGCAGAAGGAAATTCATTAGAAGTCTTTTTAATGATAGGAGAAATCACTTATTAGAGGCGCTCATTTCTCTTCTATGGATGACAAATGGATTTCTAAAAGTATCATCAGCTACAGACTCAGCTCTTCAATACCTAAAGTTGGGTGAAATGAATCCCACACTTAGGAAATTTCTGTCTTCTCACCTTTGAGAAGCTGAATCCGAAAGGGCACAAGCTACAATTGCACAGCAGGTTGGGTAGCAGACTCTGAAGGGAGAAACAGTGAAGGCAGGAATGATGGAGAGGCAGAATGGGGTAAAGAAATGAAAAGCCATAATGGGAGCATGGAGAGAAAGAAAACAAACCAAAACTGAAGGTGATTTTGTGCTATATTTAGGAAAATAGAAAAAAGGGAAAAAATTACAAGAACAGAATTGAATCGTTCATTTGTTCTAGAAACTTCTGAGCTTCAGTAATTACTTCCAAACTGCAGCACTTGGAGGAAAAAAAATTGAAACTATAGAGCCTTAGAAACCTGGGTCTTAATTCTTAACTTGCAGAGTGGCTGCTTTACAGGAACTTATTCTTTAATATAATTCAACCTAATGAGATTGCACCAAGTGTAACTTGAAGTGAATTTGGTTTATTATTTCCCTAGTTATTGGCTAAGAAAATTGAATGTGGGGGAAGAATCACATCCATCATTAGTCTTGTGACTTATATCGCAAATTGCCAATTAAAAGAGTGGCAGGGGAGCAAAACACGTTTCCTTTCATTCCCAAACATGTCCATTCCACTTATGTTCAGAGACTCAAATTAAACAATACAAGGCAATTTCTTCTTCTTGGTGGCACTGCATAGGATGTAAATCAATATGGAATTTGGCTTTTACTAATCTTGAACTTCTGTCACAGTCTATCCTAGTGTGCCTACACCCAGGGTGGCTTAAAAGTAGCTGGCTTGGTACAGACAGCTGTAGAGTTGTGACAGCATGAAGTTCTGCACAGCCTAACCACATGAGTATTTACTCATCTTCTCTGATGACTTTTGCAGTCTGTAAGCTTTGTGCTGCTGCTATTGCACTGATAATGATACTCCAAGTGAAAACTAATTCATGTGTAAGATGAAGTCACAGTAATGACAAGTCATTGCTGATGTCCACTAGGGCAAGGCAGAAAAAGGATCTGTTTAAAAGAGCAGTGGAGAAACAAATGGTAATTTCACTTCAAAGCCTCCCTTGTAAAGTTCAGTAACACTATTGCTTCCAAGATGAAGTGTACTCTTTAATCAGCTAAAATCCAGACTGATTGTATATTTATTTCCTTAGTATAGTATCTGACCCCTCACAGTCATAAACACATTTTTTCCTCCTATATCTCTGAGTTAGCGTACTACTAGTATTCCTGTACTAAATATGGGAAAATGGAGCAGAGAGAGGCTGTTTCCAAGGCCACATGAAGAAGAGGAATACACAATTTAATTCAACTTTCCCCGGAGAGTGACCCAGGACAGAAACCCATATTTGTGTGGGGTTTGTTAGAAATGTGAAAGGCAGCATGGAGTTTCTCAACAACAATGTAAGTCAGCAAACATTTGTTTTTGTCACCTGGACTCATGTAGAGCTAACTTGAGTACCTTAATCTTGAACAGTATAAAAATAAATGCTAGTGACTCCAATCACCAGACAATTTTTCTGCATTAAAAGAGTAGCCTGAGTTAAGGGTCCTCTTATCCGGACATCGTTCTCCCTTTATAGTGAGAAGCCATTTTTCATTTCCTCTTTTATGTGAACCACTGTTGTAGTTTAAAAGTGACAGTAGCTGTTTCATGAGGATTATCCCTCTCTTTCCAGACAGACACAGTTCCCACATGCCCAAGGACATCCCCTGTTCCAGGGGACCTTTTCTGTGCAATGATGGCATACCTTAGTTTACCATAGAGCTCCCCTCTTGTCAAGACCTCTTGATAAGGTGTCTTCAGCCCTACAGAGAAAGAGGAAGTAGTAGAAAAGCTGATTGTGATTCTTGTTTTCTTTCAGGACTATCCTGTTTGCCAAGTAGTCAGTTTACAGGTTGCCACATCAACACTCACATCAACACTGAAAATATGAAAGTCCCTTTTTTGTACATACTAGAAGATATATGGCTTGAAGTCTATCAGGTTCAGCCTTGATTTATACCAGAAATACTTAGCCCTCTACCCCACAACAAAAATCTTTTCTTTCTCAAATGCCCACTGAAGAGATAAGCAAAATGGGATCTGTACCTGTCAGTTCGTTCCTTCTACCCAGACTTAAGTGACATTAAAACCTGACCAATATTTTATGTTATAATGTGTCTGCGCTGCTAGTCTTTAAAAGCTGAATTTTGGATTTTGGTCCACTACCTTAAGGGCTATAATCCTGTATCTGTTCCATTCACAGGTAAGAATGCATTTTCTAATTTCTAATCAAACCTCTCCCCCACAAAAATAATATATCTGTATATATCATTATCCAGAGAGAGATGAACCTCACAGCTGAAGAGGCTCAAGAGGATTGCTTATACCCCTGAGTTTCTGAAATAAATTATGTTCAGTAAAATGATTTGTCATACATCTGTTGCAGAGAGTAATACAGTGCAGCAGTAATTTGTTTAAAATTGTGCTCTTTTGCTCAAACCATTCTGTTTGCTGGAGTGCTGTTGTTATCCTTGTAGAAGAGATAGGGACAGGATAGCCTTGCTTTTCAGAAACAGCATGACTATGGTAGTTAATAATCCCTTTACTGTATAGATTATTACAAGTTATTTTAGATCAGCAGTGGAGAACAAAGATAAGGCTGACCAAGTTGAAGAGTATTCAAAGACAGTGTGCATGCTCTGTTCCTAATGCTTCTAAATTTGCACTGTGAAAGAGTGGTCTGCTCAACAGGTTTGCCAGGGAAGCCATCAGGTGTCTTTTTCCTTGTTTTTCAGACCCAGCCTCATAAATTTTAGACCTTGGCACTGTAAAGTTTGGTGAGGTAAATCAGCACAACATCAACAGATTTATCCTCTTTTAAGCCTGCATGCTCCGTATGTTCCTGTGAGCTGCTTTTCTGAACAGATTTTACTGGTTGATGGCATGAAAACAGGAAGACTTGATTTTACATCTGTATGGCACTGACTTCATCAGGTTTGCTGGAGATCTATGCTGGTGCAAGGAAAAGCAAAACAGCCTCACCAAGCCTCACGAATGCGATTGTCTGTGCACTCATCTTCTTGTATTTCCAAATTCCTGTCCAGAAAACCAGATGACTTGTGAGCTGCTGACACTCAGATTGTTTCACTCTTCAGCACTTTGTAATATTCAGGCTCCAAGAGTAAATTGAAAGGAGCAAATTCTTTGCTGCATCCAGACTTGACTGAATGTAGCTGACAGAGGGACTGTCTGGAAGTCAGTTACTGCTTCCTGATCCTGGCCCTGATCCTGTTATTGCCTCTTCTCTTTTTCAAGCTCATGATAGAGAAGGCCACATTTGTAACCTGAGTGCTGATTTCTACTTGGTAAATTTCTGAAGGCATCTCTTGATCTCTAGAACTTACTGGGGCAGGAGGCTGTTTTTTGAAAAGCCTTTTCTGAGTACCTAAAAGTCTTGCTTAGTATGTCCAAGAGAAGCAGGTTGTGAAAAGCAGACATTGAGGGAAAGGTCAAGAAGAAAATTATTTTGTTCTAAATTTAACTGAAGTGGCAAGAGAAACCAATGAACAACCAGCCACCATAGGATTTTCCCAAATATTTTTGTGTTTAACCACACAGCCTCTCTGTCCATATTACACAGCTTATCTGCTGTGTAAGTGGTTTTCTAGTGCTATTAACAACTTAGTAGGAAATTGAGGAGCTAACTGTCAGCTTAAGCCCTGAAAAACTATCATGTCGCTTCAAAGAAGAAGCAAAAACCAGTTGTGTAATTTCATCAATATTCCTAGCCACTTCAAGGATTTAGTTCTAGTGCCCTTTTTAATTAATTTACCATATAATACACACTCTCTTCCTATTTACTAGTTATACACAGTCAGTTATTTTTCTAGTGTGTTCTTTACAGAGGATTGGCACACTGGAACCTTTATGAGGGAAGCAGCTCTTCTTTCTTGAGTTATTCTCAGGGAATTTACATGCCAGTATAATGAGAAGGAACAGCACGCTATTGTTCATTGACAGAGATATTTTAGGTCTTTCATGGAGAACCAGTTCTGAAAGCAGATAACCTTTTCATCTTTTGTTCCAGTTTCAATAGGCAAGCAAGGAAAAACTAGTTACGAATAGATGTAAAGCTAGAGATTGGCAGGTCAAAAAGAGCCTCTAGGAGCCCAGTGGGAAGTTTGGATCATTTATAAGACTGTCAAGGCAGGTGTATGTCTCTGCATGTGTGAGCAATTGAGTGGAAGATTTTTGCAGAAGTTTGGCAATCAGGATTCACTTTTATATGAGGACAACAGGATTAAGAGACATTTTTGTTCAGCACTTGAGTCATGGTAGCTTCTTATGACCATGGGGCATTGTGGAGTATGCCATAGCTCAGTATTCATAATGGGTTAGTGTTCCAGCTGGAAAAAATTATGAATATGAAGTGTGTCGTGACATTCCTTTGAGTCCAAAGGTAGGTTAAGCTGTTGCGTTAAGTGTGCTGGCATTCGCAGAAGGCTGTTCTGCAGAATAGCCTGGAAAAAAAATCTTTAAGGTATGAGGATTGCCATCATATCAGTTTAAGGAAATCACAACCCAAACCTTTCCACAAAAGTAGACCTAGACATAGTAGTCTGAGAAAAAAAATTCACATGCATCTGCAGACAGCTTCATAAAGGCACACTCCAATGTCATGCTTCAAAGCTGTAAGTCTGAAGCAAAGCAGGACAATAGCATGTGCGTAGTGCTCACATTGCAACTAGCCAGTCTATATGTCTGTGAATGAAGGTTGGTTTTTGAGTGTAACTGTCAAGTCTGGTATTTTCTACAACTGTCTAATTCCCTTAAAACTCTTTTTCAAATTATGAGAAAGGGAGAAAGCTTTTTAAAAGCACTGGTGACTGCTTGCTTCAATATGATCCTAAAATCTCTCTAGCTCCCTAATGTTCAGTTTATTTTTTGTGTAATTAATCTTTGGCAGCACTTGTTGGGAGTGAGCATTGGAATAGCTATGTAACATATGCAAGTTTATTTAATTTCATTTCCAATTTTTGACACATGTTCGTATTTGTTATGTTAGTTATGAGTTAGTATCCACTTCCTCTGATGACAGGGAGTAGATTGAATCGCTTTAAATTAGCACAGCCTCTTACAGTTCAGTGCCACTTTACTCTTGCTGAGGGTCTGCCTCTGAATTTTAGTACTATTCTCTCCAATATTAATCCATGCAATCATCTCATCTAATTTACATCCCTATTAGAACTCTAAACTGAAGCTGTCCGGTCATGCATGATCTTGCTGTACTGTTTGTAAAACAAGCTTTCTGTTGAACTTCCCTGAGAATGAAATGGAGAAGCTCAATTCTCTGCAGGGAAATAAAAATAAAGAAGGAAGTTGGGGCAGCAGCAGTTCTGGAGCAGGTTTTGTTCTGTTATTCTTTGACTCCTGAGAACAACTTTGATTTTTTGCTTTAAAAGTAAATGGATGGATTCTGTCTGGTCAAGAATATGTTAATTACCTTTCTCCACTAAATATTCCTTCCAAAACAAAGCTCTTATTTTTTAGGATGACATGCACTGAGTATCAAGCATTCCATATAATGTCCCTCTGCTCTGGAATCCGTGCTATGTTCTCTACTATATTCAGCTAATATCTAGTATTTGCTTACAGATATTGCATTGCTAGCTTTGTGAGTTGTTTAATAGTTTCTATACAAAAGCATGGGTGTAGTTTATTTATGGGCAGTGGCTGATTTCTAAATTAGTAGATTGTCAGTGGTGGGGAATTTATTGTTTTCTGCAGGTGAAGGATGCTATTAATCAGGTATACAGTGTAAGGTGGTTTTCATTAGCTGTAAGTCTGGGGGCATACTTTGGACAGTCTGAATTCTCTCTGAACAAGCTTCACTTCTATGGACTGCACTGATTTTTTTTTTTTTTTTTTCCCTGTAAATTGCATAACTTATGTAGGGTCATGAAATCTCCTAATGCCATTTTCAATATACGCTACTACAGCAATGGCTACTATCTGTGATCTGTAGCCTCTGGAGGCTTGTGGACAACTTCTCAATTGTGACTGTTATTCATTTAAATTGTGGACGCACCAACTTCAAGACCTTTTTCTGAGACCACATAGCCAATTAAGAGTCCATCATTGTGTACGTATCACTGAGGTTTCTTTTTAAATTATCTTAATTTGCTGAGGGATCATCAGCCACTCAGTATCATGAGCTACTCTTCTGCAGTCAGTTTCACTATCCTGGATAATTTTGTCTCAGTACTAAGTGATCCTATCTCACTATTTACTCCAGGACTGCTTAACAATATGTTGAACATCACAGGTCGGAGCACGGGTGCCACTGACGACCTCCTTAATTTTGAAAATTGGTCTCATATTTTTATCCTTTCTCAAAGATTATGAGTATCATTTAATAAACTCTTAATCTAGGGAAGACTATCTTACTTATCCCATGAAAACATAGTGTCTTTAAGAGCACTCAGTAAGGGAATTTCTCAAAGCACTACAGAAGTGCTTATAAACCATACCAACCAAACAATCTTTATTTAGACACATACTGACTACTTCATAGAACTCAAGTTATTTCTGACATAAAACTACATTCCATAAAGGATTTTGCTTTTTCCCAATGTATCACCTTTGTGTCTACTGAACTGATTCTTTATTATCATTTCCATCAACTTGCCTAATGTGGAGGTCAGACTTCCTGGATGGACTGGTTTCCCAGATCACATACCAAGCTCTTTTTCAAGATGGTTGTCCTATGAATGGCTCCTTCCCTTTCAGTTAATTAAACTAGTTCATGGTTAACAAAGTGTGGATATTTTATCCACAGATCAGTTTATCTTGTCTACTATAGAGCAGTATACAGGGAAACAAGAGCTCAGCAGGCTGATTAGCATTAGAGGAGGAACTTAAAATTATAATATATTCTGGTTCAGTTCTATAGTCTTGTCATATTTCCCCTTGGAATAAATCAGAAGTGTGTGCAGCCACTTTTGCCCAGATGCTGCCCTTTGTTACTAATTTATTTTGCAATCTGTTTTTCATTATTTTGGCAGAGATAACACGCTATTCTCAGCTGCCTATTTAGGAATCCTTCATGCAAACTCTAACAAGTCTCTGGTGCATTTTTCTTTTTCCCTGCCTCCTTATTGATCCCTCAGCTCTTCTGCTGTTTCAGTGGATCATGGTTTTTTGTGTCTGTATTCCCAGAGATGGAAAAATGGAGGTAATGCCTGAGAATATAAGTATCCCCTTTGCTGTCTTCTCTGCTCTTTGTTTAGACCACGGAACAGCTTGAAAATGAATACATTTGAGAGTCACTACCAGTCTTGGAGACTCAAACCTGACTACTAAAATGGGCCCAAAGCAAAAATTCAGGCTAGAGCTTCAAAGTTGATTTGTCATTGGGCCAAAATACAGCTGCAGCCTCAACCTAACACAGATATGTTAACAGGAAGTTAAGGTAGAGATTTTCATGTTTAAGGTTTATATCTGCAGGTTCAAAGCAAGGTGCAGTGTGTTGCTGTGCTCTTCCAGATGGCTAGGATCTCACAGTCACTGTTTTCCTCCCAGATTCCTCTATACCTAGTAAGTTTAGCTGGGTGGTTCTTCTCCTGTTGTGCTCATGGAAACTCTACTACTTGTGGGTTGGAAGCATCCCTCTTCTTTCCGTGATTCTGAGCACCAACTGGTCAGCACAAGGAAGTCAGGGTCCTTGCTGCCTGTTTCAATGCACTACCCATTTGCCTATGGCTAAATGAGTTAGCAAATGGCTAATTAAAACATCTCTGAGCATCTGATTGAAATCATCACCCCACAAAAAAGAGCGCATGTGAGAGACCATCTACAATAACCCCATTCATTTCTTTGCAGAAGTTATTCATTCCAACGTAGACTGCCGGTGCTTTCAGTGGGTTGAGCTCATCTGGTGATTTTGCGCAGAGGCAGGAAGCTGTGCTTGTTCCATCCCACCAGCTGAGCCATGGGAGTGAAAACACTCAGCTGGGAATGCTGAGTGGGGCTGAGCACCTGCCAAAGGTACTAATGGCATCAGCTGGATCAAGGGGATGTCCAGCTCTATCCTCAGATACCTACTGTTCGAGGCTGAAGGCTTGTCTCTGCTCTCACTTGCACCCATGTGAACTGGCAGAGCTTTCACTAAAGCCAGTGCAAAACTGGGGCAGCCATATGAGAACCAAGCCTTTAGAAAGTGTGCGCTGTACACAGCAGCCACCAGGAAGAGCCAATCCTCTTTACTCTCAGTCCAACAACAGCAAGCCTAATAAGCAGAAAAAAATCTGTATAAAATGTTAACAAGAAAAATAACTGTTATTGTAAAGTCTAAAGTTTTTATGTTGCTTTAAAACCAGCATGCACAGGTGTAAAACCCCGTTTTTCACTATACATTAGTGTTATTTTTTGTATGTAACAAGACAGCTTTCATAACAGCAGTTCATCTATTTTGTGCAATAAACTGTCCTCCTAATGTGATGCAATCAGAGCCAATTACTTTCCATGGGATGCAATCAATATTTGCAAGTCAGTACTGCTAAATCATTCCTCCCACAAATGGTAATGGGGAAGCAGATCATAAACCAGAGAATTCTTCTTCAAGAGAAAATAAAGCTTTGTGAAAGACAGAATATTTCCTTCTGGTCTGTAGTGAATGATAATCTTGAGGTGAAAATAGACTGCAGGCTGGGCCAATTTAGGCTTTAGATACTACATTCCTGGAGAATAGATGCATTTCAGGTAACATCCTGCTTCCTGAAGGCCAGACATTGTAAACTATTTAAAATAGGCCAGCACCTTTGAAAATCATGTATCACTTTTGAAAATATATGGCCTTGTTTTTGACCTTTGGAAAAAACCCAACAACAGAGGAATCTGCAGAGTTGTTTCCCAGAAAGATTGTTCAAAGACTAATGCACACAGGCCATCACTAGTCACGGGACAGCCTTTTGCCAGAAGCACCTAAAAGCTTCTAGACCTCTAAGAAGTGATGATTCTGCCTACCATGCTCCAGTGAGCTCCCCCTCAAGCCTCTCCTGCACACCTGCAAGTGCATCTATGCACAGAACATCAGACACAATGAAAATCTCTTTCCTGACATTTACCTTCTCGGGAAACAACTAGAGGCGTGCTGTGGAGATGAGGCCTTAGGAGCACTGATTTTTAGTAACATCTTTAAAGAAAATGATAGTATGTAATACAGATCATGATAGGTGTAGGAGAAATATCATTGCCCATCATTTGAGAGACTGAAACGTGCTTCAGTATGGGTAGTCACATTACACTCTGTACCTTCTGTCTCACAGAGAATGAGGCCTTATTCTGTAGCAGCTAAGAGAGACTCTCCTCCAGGTTCCGGGAACAGATGCTATAGTCACTTGACTCTAATACCCTGAGCTCTGTTACCAGTGAAAAACTAAATGGAATCAATAAAGGGTCCTTAGTTCTTTCTAATGTTATAAAGGGCTATAGGAAGATTATAAGGCATTACTACATAGAGCACAGTTTATTGTAAGATGCATCATCTCTCCATTTCCCTTTTGAAAAAGAGATGCTTTTCTATAGCAACCTTTCAATTCAATCACTAAATTGTTTCAAATAGCATATCTTAATCCTGCAATGGATATAATAAATCAGAAAGTACAGAGAAAACAAAGTCGTGCCAGCCTATTTAAAAAAATGTACCCTTGACAATATTGAAAAAAGTATATAATTGAAACCTGAACTTCCTGTATCAATAGGGACGGCTACAATGCAGGACCATTGATCAACCTGTAATCCAGAATGAGGAAGAAATTTACTACCATGGCCTTCTCTTCCTGGCCCATTAATTTCACAAACTATCATCAACTGTTTATGGCAGCGTAATGTCAACATGCATCTTGTGCAAGACAACAAAGCAAATGGTCAAATATCAATGAAGATTAGGGCGAGGATATGCACTGCTTACTGTTTACAAACATCTCATCAAGACATCTTTAAAAAAAAGCCAACCCCCACATTTTCAAAGAACACACCAATATAGACATACACAGCATCATGGCTGTTGATGTTGATCCCTTCACAATATAAAAACTCAACTTTAAATACCTTATTAAAAACAAGCAGTGTCATTCAGGGGAGTTGAAGAGGATTGAGCCAAACTGCCCAAAGCCATTAAGCAGTAAATGCTGGCATATATTGTCTTTCCTTTTCAGATGCTAAGATCTACATACTAAATAATTTTATTTTGGCATTAGCCTTTAGTTTTCATGTCTTCAAATCCACCTGTGTAAACGGGGACTAGAGTTTCTATGGATTTTCTAGTCTTCTATTGGGTCCCGACTATCTTAGATCAAGCTGTTTAGAGAGAAGCCAGAGAAAAAATGGACTTCTCTGCAGAACAGATCTTTAGGTGTATTGTCATAATGACGAAGCGGCTTGCTATAAATCTAGGCACTGACCTTGCTAGACTCTGTGTGTGTGTGAGTGTTGGTGTGCAAATGTGCACAAGATGGCATTGTTATACAGATCTTACTGTAAAATTGAGGCCTAAGGTCCAACTTCTGTCTGATACATCATACGTTTGTACTCAATTAATGAGCACATGTAGGCATAAATAAAGGTAGAAGTTAGGCTAGTATTAACTTATTTAAAATTAAAAATGTTAAAAAGAGGGACAGTAGTTTTTTTCAGTAGAGAGAAGTACTGGAGAAATCTAAAGCATACACAATAGCAAGCTATCCCCAAAGAAGAAAGTTTCTTAACAAATTCTATAGCAGTTCTTTTTAATCTTTGTAACTTGTGGTCCTCATGCAGTAGCCCTTGGGCCAGTCCGGGCAGGGCAAGATGTAAAAAATGTGCTCTACACTGCAGCTCAAGAGAATGGCTCTTCCTGGATCCTCTGGCAGAAAGCACCAGGGGACACTTGAGGTCGACCCTGTTTTGTTTTGGAGTTTTGGAGTCAGGGATACAGAGGACCCGAGGCCTGCTATGCTCCAAGTGAAAAAGAGATATTGGCAGCATATGAAGGGGTTTGAGCTGCTTTGGAAGTGGTTGGTACTGAAGCACAGCTCTTCCCAGCACCCTGACTGCCAGTGCTGGGCTAGATGTTCAAAGGGAGGGTCCCCTCTACACACCATGCAACTGATGCTACGTGGAGTAAGTGGATCACATTAGTCACACAATGGGCTCGAATAGGAAACCCCAGTCACCCAGGAATCTTGGAAGTGATCGTGGGCCGGCCAGAAGGCAAAGATTTTGGAATATCACCAGAGGAGGAGGTGACACATGCTGAGGATGCCCCACTGTATAATAAATTACCAGAAAATGAAAAGCAATATGCTCTGTTCACTGATGGGTCCTGTCATATTGTGGGAAAACATTGGAGGTGGAAGGCTGCTGTGTGGAGTCCTATACAACAAGTCACAGAAACTGCTGAAGGACAAAGAGAATTGAGTCAGTTTGCAGAGGTGAAAGCCATCCAGCTGGCTTTAGATATTACTGAACGAGAAAAGTGGCCAGTCCTTTATCTCTATACTGACTCATGGATGGTGGCAAATACCCTGTGGGGGTGGCTGCAGCAATGGAAGCAGAGCAACTGGCAACGCAGAGGCAAACCCATCTGGGCTGCCCCATTGTGGCAAGATATTGCTGCCCAGGTAGAGAATCTGGTTGTAAAAGCATGTCACATAGATGCTCACGTTCCCAAGAGTTGGGCCACTGAAGAACATCAAAACAACCAGCAGATGGATCAGGCTGCTAAGATTGAAGTGGCTCAGGTGGATCTGGACTGGCAACATAAGGGTGAATAATTTATAGCTCAGTGGGGCCATGACACCTTAGGCTATCAAGGAAGAGATGCAACATATAGATGGGCTTGTGATTGAGAGGTGGACTTAACTATGGACACTATTGCACAGGTTATCCGTAAATGTGAAAGACGCACTGCAATCAAGCAAGCCAAGCAGTTCAAGACTCTCTGGTATGGAGGGCGATGGCTGAAATATAAAAATGGGGAGACCTGGCAGATTGATTATGTCACACTCCCACAAACCCGTCAAGGCAAGCACCATGTGCTTACAATGGTGGAAGCAACCATCGGATGACTGGAAATATATCCCGTGACCCATGCCACTGCCTGGAACACCATCCCGGGCCTTGAAAAGCAAGTCTTATGGTGACATGGCACCCCAGAAACAATTGAATCAGACAACAGGACTCACTTCCGAAACAACCTCATAGACACCTGGGCCAAAGAGCACAGCACTGAGTGGGTATATCACATCCCCTATCATGCACCAGTGTCTGGGAAAATTGAACGATACAATGGACTGTTAAAGACTACCCTGAGAGCAATGGGTGGTGGGACGTTCAAACATTGGGATACACATTTAGCAAAAGCCACCTGGTTATTCAACTCTAGGGGATGCGCCAATCGAGCTGGCCCTGCCCAATCAAAACTTTTACGTACTGTAGAGGGAGATAAAGTCCCTGTAGTGCACAGAAAAAATATGTTGGGGAAGACAGTCTGGGTTACTTCCCCCTTGGGCAAAGGAAAACCCATTTGTGGAATTGCTTTTGCTCAAGGACCTGGGTGCACTTGGTGGGTGATGCGAAAGGATGGGCAAGTCCGATGTGTACCTCAAAGGGGATTTGATTTTGGGTGAGAACAGCCAATGAACTGAATTGTATGATGTTAATTGCTCCGTAATACCGTATGTCATCACTTCTGTGGTTTCTATATGCCCTATCAACAGTATTACAGTAAGAATCACCCAGATTAATGAAGAATGAACTTTGACGAAACCGAGCAAAGTGCAGTGGTGGTGGAAACAGAACTGGCTTCAGCATGCAACAATCCAACACTGCACGCCATCTCTCCTGCCCTGAAAGATTGTTATGACAGATGGAGCCCAAAATCATGAACTAAATGAACTCAACAGACACTTTAGAGGGATGGCCCATAGATGAAGGGAATGATATCTGTGTGCGTATGTCAAAAGACAGGAAAAGTGGTGGTGATTAATTGGGACATATTGAAAAGGGTAGGATCTGGGCATGACATAGATGGTATAGAATAAGGGGTGGACACTGTCCTGGTTTTGGCTGACGTAGAGTTAATTTTCTTCCTAGTAGCTGGCGTAGTGCTGTGTTTTGGATTTACTAGGAGAAGAATGTTGATAACACACTGATGTTTTAGTTGTTGCTAAGTACTGTTTATACTAGTCAAGGACTTTTCAGCTTCCCATGCTCTGCCAGGTGCACAAGAAGCAGGAAGGGAGCATAGCCAGGACAGCTGACCCAAACTGGTCAAAGGAATGCCAAGCATGAATTTGTTACAATGAAATTTCCCCCAAAAGGGAAAGTCCTCCGAAACCACAGCACCCTATGACTTCTTATGTTCTGCTGAATAAGATCTCTTCTATTTCTGCCATCCAGATTTCCTGGAATTAAGGGCTATCTTTGTGTGAGCAAGGGTGTCACTGGAGGTGAAGTGATATAGAAGAGCAAAGTGTGACACTGATAAGCATTTTCCATTTCATTCCCTTTCAGTAGAAAAAACACCTGTGAAATCTGGAGGTCAAGTCAAAATAACAAGAGGTTTCTGAAAGGAGCACCAGGGGATATTTGCAGCAAACCCTGCCAATCTGTGCTGTAATCCAATTTATCATGGGCAAGTAGTGTAGACAGTGGAGAAGAAGGTAAAATACAGTACAGACAGTACAATAAATAGAGCTCGTATGGCAACTCCACAGCCATTATACAGCTCTTTATTTTTAATGTCTTTGTAACTTACAAAAAGATCCTTCTTAAGGCCAAGACTTTATGTGGTCTGGAGGCTATTTTGTGTGGAATGTGTGAACTAGAACCTACGCCCATAAAGAAGTTGTGTTTTCTCCCACCAGAGCCCTCGTGTAGTTCTCAGCAGAGTTAATGAGAGCTGAATTGAGCCATAAGCCACTAAACATGCACTGAAGATTGACTTGTGTTAAGGCACTAAGGAAAACACATCATCTTCCTCCAGCTGACAAAACGTCCCTGCAGCCTGGAGCAGGGATTGAGAAGAGGGTGCCGGCAAGGGGTCAGCAGGGAAACTGCAAGCAGCACAAGATCATGCCATCTCTGCAGTTTTACCCACCATGTTGGGTTTTTTTGTCAACAGCATGAGTTCCTGCCTAGAAAAACCCAGAAGACTAACGCCTACATGTGGTTGTTCAGGTTTTCGGTGGTCTTGATCACTTCCTGAGGTGACCATCTTGCTCACTGACCATGGAGTGCCTATCAAGTTACTCCTCTGCTGTCTCAGGTGCCTCAGTCACATGCTTCTCTGTAGATGATATAAATCTAGCCATACACAGCCATGCTTTTAGGATGCTTACAGCTCAGAATGAACAATCAAAATCAGTAGCAAAATAAATGGATTGTAGTAAAAGTACATAGGCCTTGCAGAAATCTCATTGCAGTTTGGAAATTGCTTCTATTTCAAAGCATATTCCCAACCCATTCATTTTTATTATATGATCCCACCTGCTTGGTTTGTTCAGAATAAAATAAAATACAAAAGGAGCAGAAAGCAATAGAGTTAGCAATACTGTAGATATTTCTGCTGGATAAGTTTAATAAGAATCATGTTTGCAGTTTTCCCCAAAGCCAAAGCAATTGGTTTGACAGTGGTATTATCAGCAGTTAGGGAGAGTGATACCTCTGCCAAATGCCTGTGGTTTTTTTAATATTTAAACAGTCTGTGGATTCCAAAGAAATGAAATTGAACTGCATCTGCACTCAGGGTACAAACACATGTCCTGGGAGCAGCACTTAACCTGTACGGAGTGTCTGCACTTTCATAAGGATTTGGACTTGGCCATGAGTGTTGCTTGCCAGGTGCATGGGTATAAATGAATAAGAAAGGAGTTGTTTGCTCTGTTTGCAGGGCCAGCACAGGATTTGGCACCTGAAAGCACTTTTTTTTTCTCAAGCTGGTTCTTTTTGTGGAAGTTCGGAAACCTACAGTCAGCAGTGTATTTCCTGTCAAAAAGCTGCTAATGAACTACCCAAAGTAGAAATGGTTAGAATTCCTGAGGTGTTTCTGCTTTTCTGGACAGATACTGAAGTGGGCCTAATCGACACGTGTTGCTGGTACAAGCAGTCCCATTGATGCAAACAGAGTATGTGCAAGAGCAGGGGTGAGGGGAGGTTGGAACCTGTGGTACATGTATGAGGGACACTTAAGTCAGAGAAGGAAAGCAGAAATTTTGGGGGTAGGAGAATTTATAAAAGCATGTAGGAATGGCAAGAACACAGTCACATGTCAAAGACTGTGGCTTAGGATATCCTGCCTCTTCCCTGTCCCTGGACTTGGCATCATGCCTTTAAGGAATCTGCTTTGGTAAAGATTGAGACAAGGCTGTTGCATGTTTGATGATAATGCATGGAAATTACCACCTCCTTAACACCTACAGAATTTGCTGGAGTCAGACCATCTTTATAAACATGTCTATGCTTTCTTAAAAAATTCTGGAGGGGAGCTGCCACAACCCTGCTGAGTCCAAACATCGCCAAAAATTCCAGAGTGAAAGTATATGTGTGACATATTCTAGGGCTTTCCTCAATGGATTATTTTTCTCCCTTTTTCTATTTTTGCTTTTATATTTTTCCAGACTGTCAGGTTCAGATTTGAGAGACCATCTCTTCAGATTTGAGAGACCATCTCTTTTCCCATCATATCCCACTTCCCTTAAAGAGTTCCTTTTGTCACTATTTATTCCAACCAGCAACAAACGCAGGTATCTGCTCCCATCTGCATGGGTTACATCACCTGAGTGGGAACCTCTAAATCCTTTCTGTGGGAACCTCTAACTCCTTCCTGTGGTCTCCATGTGTAGACCAAGAAACATTCTCTGCTAGGGCCTCTGAAATTCCCTCATGTTGAAGCAGAAGCTCTGTCCTGAGAAATTCAGGTTTACAGAAGAATGTTAGTGTCTGTCGTGCCAGATAACAGGCTAGTGATTGAAGCTACAGAGTTATTGGGGTTGTAGGCTCTTTCCTTGCCAACTTTGTTTTCTTTATTCAGTTTGTTTGACAGAAGAGCAAACACATGGACTCTTTCTGGTGATAGTCCAAAAACATGAGACAGGATGCAGAGGGAGGTTTTGTTCTTCCAAAATGTCTGCTGAAGGTATGGGCAATCCCTCAGCAAGATGATTTCATTGCTATTTGATTGCCGTTGTTAATCTCCACTAAGGTCATTATTTCCAAAGAGATCAGTTGGTGATAAATCTCCACTGACTTCAAAGAGAGCAAAGTGTTAGTCCTCTTGAAAAGCTTGACCTAACCTAGGAGATTAAAATGGTCAAATTAGCAATCTGATGTTGTCTTTTCTAAAAAGGTGATTTCACTAAGATTAAACTATTTCTCCAGAAGAGACCTCCGTTATGACCGGACATATGTTCACATACAGATATACATTCCCAAGCTGCAGTTGACTACAAAACAGGAATGGCTCCAGTAAGACAGTGCAGTCCAGGCAGTAGACCTAAGGAGGAATGGGTCTGTGTCCTCATATGGAGAAGGCCACCAGAGATGTAGGATAAGAAAGGCTATGGGAGGAGAAAAACAGAGAAAAGAAAAGATGTAGTAGAAAGCATCTCAGAGGAACTGCAAAGACAGTAAGAAACAGCTGGTTCATATGAGGTCCCAAAGCTGGAAGCCAAGGTAGAAATTGCCTTGGATTTTCCCTGTGTTTTTTTTCCGGAGAAAAAAGGGCTAAAATCTTGTAAGTGTCAGATTAAAGAAAGTCCCAACACTCAACCTGTAGGTTCTGAGGTGTACCCTGAAGAGGGAGGTTTCCTTCACTGTATAATCATAGCTGATAAAGTGGCCTGCTGTACTATCTGGCCATGGAGGCACCACAGGCATTGCATAGTGCTGAATCTTCTTATCAGGGTCTCTTGTGCACTGTGTTGAGTACAGGTGTGGGGGCAGGGGGAAAAGGACCTTCTCTGCATCGTGCCAGACATGAGCTAGAAACTGGTCACAGACTCACAGAATGGCTGAGGTTGACAGAGACCTCTGGAAATCATCTAGTCCAACACCCCTGCTCAAACCAGTGTCAACTACAGCAGGTTGCTCAGAGCCATAGCCAGTCAGGTTTTGAATATCTCAAAGGATGAAGATAACTTCACCCTAACTTCGATGGGCAACATGTGACAGGGTTTGATGACTCTCACAGTAAAAAAGTTTTTTCTTATGTTTAAGTTGAATTTCCTGTCCATTTCAATGAGATGGGAGCCTCACCAGACTGATCTGTTGCTAAAGTTAAACAGGTTCCTGGCCAGTGTAAAAGGCCAAGGTAATAATACCTGCCTATCAAAAGACAAATTCTGTCTGAGATGGTGTAGCAAAAGGAAAAGCCATTTTTCCTCAAGGGTGCATGCTGTCATCTCAGGCTTGACAAATATAAATATTTTATAATAAATGAGCTGTCCATACCCATTCAATTGGTATGTGGCACTTGTGAATTTAATAATTTTCACCTGGTATTTAATGATTTTCACCTTGTGGAAGATCTAATTTCACTGTGCTGTTGTTGAAAACATGGTGTAAACAAAGCAAATTAGTCACTGTACAATAACTGTTCTGCTCTAAGATGGACATGGATCTCTAAATGGCATGTGAATTGAAAGATTTAGTGTCAGATGAATTTTTCAGTGGTTGGTAAATAACTAAGGTAGGATTAAGTCACTTTTCTGAGCCGATGGATACTATCTTTGTGAATTAATTTTCTTATCCTTACTACCAATTGATCAACATTTAATTTCTCAGTGATCAGTTTCACTTCACATCTTCCTAAGTAGTACTGTTTTACAGAGAAGGAGATAAAAGTAGCTGTCATTTCTGGTAGCAGATATAAGGAAAGATTTAAAATATCATTAGTAACTGATTTTTTTCCTTATTCGTAATTTTTCTTTTGAGCTTCCAGCTTTATTGCTTATGATTTGGGTTTCAGGTTTTTTTTCATTTGCTTCTCTGCCTTGTTAAATCTAATTTCTTAAACTACAGTTCTGTGTTTTCTGTGGTCTGGAGCTGAGTTAATGCAATTGCAATATTTTGACATTTTCTGATTTTATTTCTTTTCAGATTGGATAGAAAAAAATGGGTAATATACTACTAGGAAACACTAGCTTAAGATGGCCCAGCTGATCAAATATGTTTGTTAAACCACTGAGACTAAATTAACTGGATCCGAGCAGCTACTTTCTCTTAACAGGTGGAAAATGTCAGTTTCAATCAGGGAAATAAGCATAGAATCATAGAATCATATAGGTTAGAAAAGACCTTCAAGATCATCGAGTCCAACTGCAAATCCAACACTGCCAAGTCCACCACTAAACCACGTCCCTAAGCACCACATCTACAGGTCTTTCAAATACCTCCAGGGATGGTGCCTCAACCACTTCACTGGGCAGCCTGTTCCAATGCTTGACAACCCTTTCAGTGAAGACATTTTTCCTAAGATCCAATCTCAACCTCCCCTGACACAACTTGAAGCCTTTTCCTCTCGTCCTGTCACTTGCTACTTAGGAAAAGAGACACCCACCTTGCTACGACCTCCCTCCAGGTAGTTGTAGAGAGCAATAAGGTCTTCCCTCAGCCTCCTTTTCTCCAGGCTAAACAACCCCATGTCCCTCAGCCACTCCTCATAACACTTGTGCTCCAGACCCTTCACCAGCTTCATTGCCCTTCTCTGAACATGCTCCAGCACCTCAATGTCTTTCTTGTATTGAGGGGCCCAAAACTGGACACAGTATTCCAGGTGCGGCCTCACCAGCGCCGAGTACAGGGGGACAATCACCTCCCTGCTCCTGCTGGCCACAGCATTCCTGATACAGGCCAGGATGCTGTTGGCCTTCTTGGCCACCTGGGCACACTGCTGGCTCATGTTCAGCCAGCTGTCAACCAACGCCCCCAGGTCCTTTTCTGCCAGGCAACTTTCCAGCCACGCTTCCCCAGGCCTGTAGTGTTGCATGGAGTTGTTGTGACCGAAGTGCAGGACCTGGCATTTGGCCTTGTTGAACCTCATACAGTTGGCCTTGGCCCATCGATCCAGCCTGTCCAGGTCCCTCTGTGGAGCCTTCCTACCTCCAAGCAGTTCAACACTCCCACCCAACTTGGTGTTGCCTGCAAACTTACTGAGGGTGCACTTGATCCCCTCATCCAGATCATTGATAAAGATATTAAACAGAACTGGCCCCAATACTGAGCCCTGGGGAACTCCACTTGTGACCGGCTGCCAACTGGATTTAACTCCATTCGCCACAAGTCTTTGGGCCCGGCCATCCAGCCAGTTTTTTACCCAGCAAAGAGTATGCTCATCCAAGCCATGAGTAGCCAGTTTCTCCAGGAGAATGCTGTGGGAAAGGGTGCCAACGGCTTTATTAAAGTCTAGGTAGACAACATCCATGTATATCTTTCCATGGAGTGATGAATCTGGGAATCTCCAGAGCATAGAAGTTGTATAAATCTTGTCCAAACTTCCTGTAGTCTTAGACGTGAGACCTGAGATGTGACTAGGGACCAAGTTCCAGTGCTGTCGCTTCTTGACACCTTACTGCAAACCTCACAAGGGTTCATGTTTTGTCTTAACTGAGGATTAATTCAGCATTCATTTAAAATGCTTTAAAGATCTCTAAGCTCTGGGACAATGGAGAAGAACTAAAGAAATGTGGGTGGCATAAGGACATCCTGAAAGCTCAGGAGCACAATGCAAATAAACTTCACAACAACACAAATGAGTATGTGCTGGTTTGGGTTTCAGTTGTGTCATTATTTTGTCTCAAGCCTGTTACACATTTTTTTTTTAATGACTGCATTGTGAATAGCACTATCTCTTGCAATGTTTCTAGCATTTTTCCATAACCAGAGGAGTCCAGCTTTGGGATTGCATCCTGTTCCCATTTTAGACTTCCTGTGGACCTCAGTGGGCATTGAATCAAATCCTTTCCTTCAAAATCCAGAAAGGGGGTGGGGGAAGAGTCCAGGCCTGTAAGGCATGTAATAGCTAACCCCAAATTGATATCAATGGGAACTGAATGCAGACATATCATCATTTGTATCAATATACACATCATTGAAGGAAGAAGGATATTTCTGTCTCAGTTTCATTTTCTCTCGCTGAGCAATTCAGGGTGCACACTAATTTACTCAAACTATTTTTCTGGTTGACCTTGCCATGAAAAATAGTGGAGTCACATTGTCCCATGGAAGCAGGAGTAGCTGTGCTGCCTCTGGTCTCCTGGGTACACAGAGAAGGCAAACAACATTCTCTCATTGTCCTGGCCTATGGCTGCAAGGCAGCAAAAGCAGAACTCATCTTTCTTAAGACTTTCTTAAGGCACTCTTAAGAATGCCTTTCTTAAAGTATCATACAGAACTGGTGCTTTTGCGCACTGCTTAAAGGAAGAGGAGACTAAATATGACTACTTAGTGTGTACACATAAAACCTTACTGCATTTTTTAATCATTAATGTCTTTGAACAACCCAGCTGCTACAAGTAAAATATGATAATTACATTCTACATTTCTACCTTGAGGTCTTTTGCTAAGTAATTAAGCTAAATAACTCTGAGCTGGAAAAAAATCTACTCAGTTCTTTGGTAATAGTAACAAGGGATTGTGCTCAATGAAAAGATCAGCAATCCTGGCTAGAAACAGATCTTGTGAATGGTCTGGCCCTTTTCTTTATCTAGGTTATGCTGCCATCCTTAAAATGATTCCAGGTCAGTCCTGGAAATGTGGTAGCTCTTAGTTTTAAATGTAACTGCTTGCTAAGACAGAGTCTATTCCCTTTCCAGCTCCTCAATTCACATGTGAATCTGAGATTGCTCACATTGCCAATCACTGTTTAAAGATGAGTGCAGCAGACATTTGGCCTAAATGACCAAACAGGAAACCAGGACAACTCATTTACAATCCCTGACTGCTGTCAGTCATAGTATGTGGAAAGCCACAAGACTGTGATTGAATTGGGCGAAAGCAGTATATCCACACAAACACTTTGCTGGTGAGAATAGTGTAAGATGGAGTGAAGGGAGGGGAACAAATCAAGCTGTCATAAAACTGCACCCTTTGGTCATTTATAGAGTTATTGTATGCCCTGTGCAATATCTTGCTGCACAGCACTGAGCAATCATTTGCCCCTTGAATGTATTGAGTAACTGTCTGTCTTTTGTAATGCTATTAGGGTAATTGCCTGCCTGTGCAACAGTTTATTGAACATCTACCTAGTGATATTTTATTGAGTAATTGCTTGATGGATGTATTGTTTCACTCCATAGTTGGTTGTTTTGATGGATATTTTCTAGAACTATTTCTAGGTCTGAATGGAGCAAGCTTTCTCAGGAGTGGGCAGTCTCTCGGGCCACATTTCTTCAGGTTTGCTCATTTGTTCTTCTAGAGAGTTCATTATCCCAAAGCAAACTTCATGGCCCTGCTTCTGACACCACTACTATTGTATTTTTCTTTGAGGTCTGAATATTTTTAATGACTCTTTCCCTATTGACCTAAACAGCTGGGCCTGCTTTTTCAATGAAAATTCTGTGGTTACAAAGAAATTACACTCATCAGGAAGTAGTTCATTATTCTTTTTCTATACTGTTTTAGGACCTGCACTCCTGAATTTCAGTCCAGTGCTTTATGGTGTAGAGCACTGACCACATGTACGACTGATGTATTTTGTCACTGGAACTAAGGAAAATTCAGAGCTTTTTCCATCACACTTCAGGTCTGTCATGGTTTAACCCCAGCTGGCAACTAAGCACCACAAAGCCACTTGATCACTGCCCGCTGGGTGGGATGGGGGAAAGAAACAGAAGGGTAAAAGTGAGAAAACTCATGGGTTCAGATAAAGACAGTTTAATAAGCAAAGCAAAAGCCATGCACACAAGCAAAGCAAAACAAGGAATTCATTTGCTACCTCCCATGGCAGGCAGGTGTTCAGCCATCTCCAGGAAAGCAGGGCTCCATCACGCGTAATGGTTACTTGGGAAGAGAAAACGCTGTAACTCTGAACGTCCCCCCTTTCTTCTTCTTCCCACAGCTTCATATGCTGAGCATGATGTCATATGGTATAGAATATCCCTTTGGTCAGCTGGGGTCAGCTGTCCTGGCTGTGTCCCCTTCCAATTTCTTGTGCACCCCCAGCCTACTTGCTGGTGGGGTGGGGTGAGAAGCAGAAAAGGGCTTGACTCTGTGCAAGCACTGCTCAGCAATAATGAAAACATCCCTGTATTATCAACATTGTTTTCAGCACAGATCCAAAACACAGCCCCATACTAGCTACTATGAAGAAAATTAACTCTATCCCAGCCAAAACCAGCACTAGGTCTGTGCAGGTAGCATACCATGAAGCTCAGCAAGCATTGCTGTTGCTGCTGCTGGGGGTACGGACATAATTCATCACCTCCCATTGATTTAAGGCAGAGAACATTTGAAAAGGCAAAGTGTGTTAGAGAAAATATGTTTTTCAAGATTACCTTTTGAAAAAGTGCAGTCTTTTCTAAAATATGCTGACTCATCACCCATGCAGCCCCATATTGCTAAGTCCTTCTTACTGTTCTTTTCTTATGCTTAGCCTATCAGACAGTGAACCTGATTCATCAGTATGTCAAGCCTTACTCTGCAAGACCAGAATGCAAAGAAGCTATACAAGGCTATTAGTCAGAATTGTTAAAAACAATTAGGTATGATACAAGGCAACAGTGAACTGGACTAACAATCTTGTATTTGGGATCAGCAGTTCAGATATAGGTTTTGCTTGTTCTCTGAGCACTGAACAAGAGACTTGAAGTAAAGGCAAGAGCTGGATGACTCTTGGTCATACAATGAAGTCATATGTTGGGTGTTTAAGATGTCTATTATCCTCCGTGCTCTGAGTAAAACCCAGCTTGGTCTGTTCATGTGTTATTTGCCTAGACAAATGCCCTCTTTGGTTTCAGTTGTATATATTCCTCTTTGTTGCTCCCTCTCTTTTCTTTTCCCTTTTAGTTGGTTGTGGTGATTCAGCTCTGTTCCAGTGGTGAGAAATATACAGAGATGCTTATATATTTCTGGCAAAATAAGGGTTGTAATAAACAGCACCGTGCTAAAGAGAAAATGGCTAATAATGTATTATGAGTGATGATGAAGATAAGCAGGCCATCTGCTGTCTGAAAGGTTACGTGCAGACGCATCCTATGTTAAACCTGTTGTAAAGTTGGAGCACATGCTGTTCCAAACCAGAATGGATGTACGGAGCAGAAAGTACAGAGTCCCTGCCTTGTTTGGGGTTGTTGGTTATCCTCCACTCTTCAGGGAGAAGAGCTGATGCTGTCTCTTGTCCAGATAGACTAATCAGGACCAATTTCACCCTACATGAGTCTTTTTAAGAGCTATAGGTCCACTGTTGCTATGGTAACACTGCAAATATTTTACTTGGCCCAAGGCGTGGTGGTCCTGGGGTATGATGATAAAGGAGAGCTGGGGCAAGCACTCAAGGTTATCTGGACAGGGCTGTACCTCTTCCCTTGCTCAAGGGCAGTCATAGCATGTACTGCTTTGTCTGTGTCCTACACTAACGGGGATGGAGGTAGCCATTAAAAATAATTAAACAAGCTCTCTTTGTGGAGAAAGTGGCCAGAATACCTATAAAAAAAATCTATAGATACATACACCTATAGCAGCCAGGTAACCTAGAGGAACCTGATATGCTGTGAACCAGATACATTGATTTATCCCAGGAATAGCATAACTGAAGGCATTGGTCAGTTCTTTTGTGAACTGAAATGGTTTATTTTATCTCTAGTGGAATCAAGAAAACTAGCAGGGACAGCACGGACAGACAAGGCCAAAAGTTACTGAAGGCCTGAAGGCAGAAAAAGGAGATGAAGCACAAGTTATGTGCATTTCCTGGGAGACAGTGCCAGACAACTCTATCTTTCTTTCTCACCTGGAAAAACCTCTCCAATTAATGTTTTAAAAGTCCCACTGAAACTCTACTGAATATTTTAGCAGGTGAGGTCATTATCTTTTATATTTTCCTGGAAAATATTTTATTTTGCTCACATGGATTCATCAAGTGAGAGAGGTTCCTATATTTCTTGCACCTGTCTTAGTGCTTGTATAAGCTGCCCCAGCTTTAGATGTTTTGTCATCAGTGTGAAGGAGTAAATTCTCAAGAGCTTCTCTTCACACGACCATTGAAATGAGAACTGGGAAACTTCACCAGACCACTGAGTCTTGTTCCTGCAAATATCAGCTTTAGAAACATCTCTGTTCATGGGACTTCCCCCACTGCCCATGGAATATTACTGCCAACATAGCCTAGTCCTTTATCCAGACCTTATCAGGAAGGGAAGGAATCAACAGAGTACCAGAAAGTCCCTCTGACAAAATCCCATTGTGTCTTTTCATGTGAAATCCAACTTGTTTCTCCCAGAAAGTTTCAATCAACTTCTGTAGATTCTATTTAATCTAAGGTATTTAAACTCTATCTCCAGTGAGCAGATCTAGACATGAACTGAAGAGACTAATGCTGGTGATGTCTCCTTGTCATGTTTTCCTGTGACTGCCTGCCAGTTCTCACTTTGGGAGAGCTTTGATGCAGTTACTAGCTGCCATGTGGAGGTTGCTTTGATCTTGACCATGTGTGTCCATACAGCACTTTGTTTCTGCATTCTTCCTTTTTTTATTTCGATAGATTTTCCCCAGTAACAACCAGCCCTTTGAAATGGTGAAGTATTGCGATGCTCAGTGTTTAAGTGTTAGGGGACTGCTGCCTACAGGAATCCACAGACCGAAGTCAGTCCCTTGAGTGCTTCTATTTCATGTAGGGAAGATTAGGTACAAAAAAGGGTAGTCTGCTTGAGCTGCTAAATGTGCCATCTGACCTACCTGCTGGTGAGAGGAGTATGGCTTAAGGCTCACCTTTTTGAGCAAAATAATCATTATTCCAGGATCCTGGTGGAATGAAGAAACCTGGGAGAGGTGCCTAAGGACTTCAGGCAGTGTCAAACTTCAGATGGGATCCTAAACAGGCAGCTGAGGAGCAAACGAAGAGCAAAACCAAGCATAAACCAACATAAACTGTTCAGCCACTCTGGATACCTGTCTCTGAACCCTCTGCTGTGGCTGGGACCCCCACTATGTACAGTACTCATGGAGGAGGGGACCCAGCTGAGTTCCTTAGGATTCAAGCCCATATTTTTCATCATCAGGGGTCTGCCTTGCCCAGGTGATCCTTGGCACATGTTCAGGTCTTTCTGCATAGTCTGTGCCATCCCAGAAAAAAACCCCGCAAAACCCAAGAAAACAAAAGCAAAAACCCTAAAAGATTTACTCAACCAGAAGACAGAACAAGATTCTTTTGACCTAAGACTGCATCCCTGTTTTACCTAGCAACTGCTTCATGTTAAAAAACTGCTCTTGTTATAAAAAGAGGCAGGGACTCCTTTTACTTCACTTGCCTATAGCTTGATGCTTCCTCTTTGCTGTCTGGCCAGCTCATTATCTTGAAATGTGGGTTTGAATCCCCTCAGGCAGGAGAAGAAATTAAAACTATGTTTCTCAGGCTAGGGGGGATTATAGGCTTTTCCAAAAGGGGATGCTTCTTCATGTCCTCCCCACCACCACTATGTTGATAGGAAGTGGTGAGGTATGTCTTGTAGGAAGGTCCTGCCTACCTATGCATTGAACATGCTCCAAAGCTTTCTGCCCCACTGGAGTATTTAGGTAGGGAAATACCCAGTTTCTTCCTCTGAGTGACTTAGGTATGGGAGTGTTCAGGCCTGACACAACCAAGGTGTCTCCACATCTGGGCAGGAGCAGATCATCACATCGCTGCCCATGACAGGAAATCCCATTGGAGCTCATGCACTTGAGTAGCTTGACTAGCAACAGGATGAGAGCAGGGGTCTCAGCCACACTGTAGGAACTGAGTTAAAGCTAATGTTCAGGCAGGATTTGGAGCTGTATTTTACAAGTGACAGGACAGTAGACAGTTTATAAGTTTTACTTTTAAAATTTTTTACAGCAAGATCAATCAATAGAAATTATCACAATTTCTGCTTGATTGTCTGAGTTCTGCACAATAAATGCTACAGTGCAAAAAGACAGCTAATTCCTTCAAGTTCTGATGATAGGAATAACGCTAGCAGATTCCTTTTCTTCTTTCTATGTTTTAAACAGAGATTAAAGCAAACAATCGGTGCGTTATCTTAGACTCTGTCTTATGCATTAGTTCCTTTGCTTTCCTTACTGCATACCTTCTGATGGTCTCTGATTGATAAATGTGCAGTGTTTCAGATCTGTTTGTTTACAGTTTTCCTAGCAGCATGTTTCAAATCTTCCCTTAATTTTTAGAAACCATATTCCATGTAATGTCATAAACGGAGCTTCTGAGAAAGAAACCATCCAATCCAACAATATATATTTTTTTATAGTGGTGTTGGGCTAAGGGATCATTTTTAATGCCACTTGTAAAGGTTCCTTCCTCCAGGTTCGCACCCTCAAATATCCTGATTGTGAAAGTTATGATGCCAGTGAAGGTTTAATGAAGAAAGTTCAGAAGCAGAGCATGGTAAGAAATGGCTCAGCAACACTTCTATCCTTTGCTTAGGAAAAAAAAGTATTGGAATCATTAGGTAAAAATTAAAGCTTTAGTGTAAAAAGATGTCAGAAAACAACAAAGATAAATTTTCTAGTGCTCCTGAAGCTAGTATGAAGTGCTGAAATATTGCATCCCCTTGACATCTCAGGTCTGTTGTACAAAATTGTACAGACAAGAGCTAGCAGAGCTGTAGCATTGCATACAGAGTTACTGTTTAAAAAACTAATTTAAAAATGTGAGTGAATGCAAGTCCCTTTATCTATATGAAAATAGATGGAAATATATTCAGTGCATTTATGGCATATGAAAGGTTATATTTAATGTTATCTGGTCTTGACCTTTAGACTGAAATTGGCATTTGATTTTCAATGCCTCTATGAATGTTTTACTTCCTGCTCAAAACCCTTTCTAAACTGCGAAGACTGCACACCCTATTGCAATATTGATCATTTTACACTGATGGTGGTAGTTTTTCATGGCTTTATAAGGTTAACTATTGTTTTGAAGTGAAATTCTGAATTTTGGATCCAGTGGGATTACACTGGGAATAGACTTGTTCAAAGCTGAGACAATCCTTGTGCTCTAATCTATCTGCACAGAGTGTGACTGCTGTTTGAGAAGGTTTATCATTATGTCCTGGCTTTGCTTGAGTTCATACCAAGACACAGCCTAAAAAATAAAGGCTTACACTAAGACATAGCCTCACCCTAAGACATAGCCTTCAACTATGACAGGATGCTTGAAGTTTCATTTTATAATCCCTTTTGTAAAGTCAGTCACTTAGACTTAGTAGTGTTATTCATTTTATGTCACACTGCATTTCCCTATGCTGTGAATGTCTGTGTGCACAATTTTGTATTTCACAAGTAATCATTCATTCATTCATTCATTATTCCCTCTCCGCCCCGTCTCTCTCTCTTCTCTCTCTCTCTCTCTCTCTCTCTCTCTCATAGAGTATAATAAACTTATTACCACCTTCATCTTAACACCACCACCTCACTCAACTGGTCTAACATACTCAAATTCAGAACAAGCATTCTCCACTCTTATTTAACATTAAACCCAGCAAACACTACTTCAGATCTGAAGAAAGGCTTGTACTTCTTAAAGCTTGTCTGCTTTTTTCCCCTGGTCATATCAGTAGCAATATCTTTTTATAAAAGATATTGTCTCCGTTATTGATTGTTGTCATTAAAATATGACACGTAAGGATCAGGACCTCACAGTGAGACAAATGGTGTATTTACTCACACACAAAATTAGCATTCTGTATAACTTGCCATTCTCAGCTCTTTTACTTTTCCTGCATTTTTGGACCAATTTGTATATCTGTGTAAGACAGTGTCCTCAAGGCACCCAAACATATGCTTGTGAATACACGACACTGTAGGCGCAGCAAGTCTCTCCCAGGATCGATCCCCTTCCTCATCTTTATGCTATCTTTTATGCCTTGTTCATGTTTGTGCCAGAGGATATCAAAAGAAAGCTCCAACCCTTAAAAACCAACGGCTGAATTATCTCCCAAAGGAAGGAGTGATGCATCATTCTGCAGCAGTGGTTTCAAGAAGTATATGACACATTTTGTAAGGCATTTTGAAGTATCTTTTTCTATTCAACTGTGAGCAAGATACACCACTCAATTAAATAATGATCCTCTGTCCACTTTAGAATTAGCAATTTGATAACCAGCATCATTAGCACAATGAGGTTAGCAGGCTGCTGCATTAGACAATAGACTGCATCATCTACATTACACTTGGGTTCACTTGCAGCTCATGAATGGAAGAGGGATGTTCTCAGAGACTTGTGTGGAGGTGTTAGTTCAGATCAGATCTCAGTTCAGAATGCATCAGAAATTAAAAAGCAATGTTATATCAAAATATTTGAAATGACATATTGTGCTGATAAGCTCAACAGAGTAGTGTCCAGAGAATTGCATAATGACTAATGCAAGACAAGCAACAAGGGGAAATGACCTGTATTTAATAAATTTAATTTGTGATTACACAATATTGATAGCCCTAATCAAATAACTTATTCAAGACATATTCATAGTACTCATCAGATTTATTCTCTCAGGAACACTAGCAGTATAAAGCTTATATATTAAATCCAGAAAAGCTATTTACAATATGTATTACTTGTCAGGGCAGTCATATTTGATGAGTAATGTAAGTATAGTATAGCATAATAATATAACTATCCCAAGCAGAAAAATGCACCCTCTTTTTTAGAGGCATAGTGATATGCAGATTGTCATTAATGTTACCAAAAGAAACTTGGCTGAGAAGTCAGATTTAAATTGCAATGTTTAAGGCTCCCCCTTTGCCACTGTGCAGTTCCAAGACTGCCCCATAGAAGGATAACATAATGCAGTGCTAGCTACAAAACAAGACTTAGGGTTTTTTCTCATTTCAGAAATTGTTTCCTACCTTGTCTTTTACTTAGAAGAACTGAATGGGACCTGACCATGAAAGGTGTTACAGTGAGCAGCATTACAGTAGCCAAGAATCAGTTGTCAGTGTTAGGGGGTAGGATTTACAAAGCTGAGCTAGGTGTTGAAGTTCCCCCCCATTGCATGGGGAAGATGCAGGTGTTGGGATGTTCTTTATAAGACACGGTACACAAATATGCTGGGGTGGCCACACAAACTAATCAGAAAAAAACAAGGAGGAGGTGTGTCCATATGGTGGGACACCTGCTTTTTACATTACCCCCACCCCAGGTTAGAGCACTTTCCCAGGTAGCAAGGAAACTGCATTTCCATCCTGCTTTGGCCAGAGAGGTTTTGGCTGTGTAGTCTGATAGCCAAGGAAGCACCCAACCTACATGACTGTAGGTACTGAGCTGGGATGACAGGGCCAAAGGAGAAGGGGTGGCAGTATCATGGCAGCATCCCTCAAATGGATGGGAGGAGATCTGGGGAGTGGTGTCCCTGGATTATTTTTGGCTTGTGTCCTATGGCTGTCTCACACAGAAACAGATCAGGGAACTGGAGCAGACCCCAGTGCACCTGCCTTCTAGTAGGTATTTCATTGCTCCAGCCATGTTTACTGTTTTGCTTCAGTCTAGCGTATGAGAACCTGGCATGGAGTGGCTCCTCACCTTTTATGTCCCATTTATGTTTTACTTTCAATTGAGACAGACTCCTTTTGAGACTTTTCTTTCCCCAGACTGTCCCTCTTATAGTAAGCGCAGCTGTAATGAACTCCCTAAAAATCTTCTGCACTACACCTGTACCTGTACCTTCCTCATGTCAAGTTTTTGGTTTTCTTCTGAAAAAAACCCACAACCCAACACAAGCACAACTCCCTGCCAAATCCCCAAACATTGCTGGTTTTCCTCTGAACCCTTCAGCACCCCACTTCACTTTTGCTTGCTCCAGTGGAGCACCTTTCTGCACTTAGATGAGGGATTATCAGGCGTTATCTTCCTTCATGCTTTGCATCCCTTCTCCTGGCAGGGAGCGCTATATTCTGGGCCCCCCATTCTCCAGCAATTGGCCTGCGAGTTCATCATTTTCTGGTGTGAATCTTCTTATGTCCGTTCTGCCTTCTGCTCTCTGTTACGGTTGTTTCTATAATTTTTTTTTTTTTTTTTTTGCTTATCCTTGTTTCTGCTTAGCCTTCTCCTCTGCTATCTCTTCTCTCCATTATCAAGCTACTTTCAGCTGCTGCTGTCGGGTTAATGACCTCTCACATCTTCTACGCAATCTTTGTTACCTCTCTTCCTTGGATCTCTGCTGCTTAGCTGCAACATCTTTTCTTCGTTGCTTTTGTGCTACAGAAAAACAAAACAAAACAAAACAAACTAAAAAAACCCAACCCCAAACCAATCAAAAAACCCCAAGCAACCTCCCATGAAAATTTCTACTTGCAGCCCTCTGTTCGCTGCCTTCCTTTCACTGAGCTTCAGCATATTGACACCACTGACATGACTTTTTATTGCAACTGACTGCACACTTGCCTGACTCCATGCATCTCGTCTCTCTGACATGCCCCTCCTTGGTCACAGAATGCTACAGGTTCTGTAACATCAAACATACATTAGCAGAGGGAAAGTGTTACTGTTTCAATATCTACTGTTCCTTTTTCTGCTGTTCAGTATATGGCACGTAACAGCTCCTGAAGAATAGTTTGCTGCTGGTGATGGTTACCAACCTGAAAACTACTTATTTTAATTATCTATCTTCTGCTGTTTGAAAAACAACAGTGTTACTGTTGGATGAGACTGTGCTATGATTTGCAGAGGTTTGGCTGCATTAGAACCAGGCCCACCTGTAGCTCAGAACTGTGGGGGGGGAAATTGCTTGATATGCATGGAAAAAACCCAAAGAATCCCTCCTCCCCAAACTAGCACATTTTTTCCTGTTAAAGCTCAGAAGAGCTCTTCTAGTCATGACACTGTTTCACAAAATAAGGTGGCCTTCTTAATGAATAACCTGACTGTTCAACTGGGATAAGCAGATTGCAATGCAGTACTAATTTTTAATCCCCAAAGGGAATGGAGGCTAATTTATAACTACAAAGCTATATGCATCCTTCCAAAAAAAAGTGAATTGTGATACCCATCTCTGACAATAGGAAACATTTTTACAGGCATAAAAGTTCGTATAAGAAAATGAGCTAAAGAAAGTCAGTACATGTTACAATAAGAGACAGAATACTATTAAAAACATGCCTCATTCACTCTGCATTCAGCTGCCCCTCATTTGGAGTCACTGCAGAATAGACAACTGGCTAGTGACTCATTTGCAGGAGGAAGTGTGGTTAGTTTATCTAACATTATCTTCAGGAAAGGATGAGTGAATCAATCATATCAATTATTTTGCTCACTCATTTGATCTCTTCCCAACCTTCCTCTCCCTCAGGAATCTGACTGCTACAAATACTTTAAAATTATATGGATGTTTTTCTAATGCCAGCAAGGTATAAGCTTTGCTATTGCTGATCCATGCATTCTAGCAGAGTATCACTTACAGAGAGGAAAACCAGAGCAGTAATAAAAGGCCAATTTAATTGTCTTCACACTTTCTCTCTATTAGTTTACTTTTTTCTTCCTCTTTCATTCCTTCCTTCTTTTTTTTTTATGTTGATGTAGTGTGTTTGTTGCTAAACAAGTACTTCAGAGCCAAAATGAATCCGAAGATGAATGGATCTTGGTCACCAAAGATGGGATTTTCTACAGCCCCTCAGTTTTTAAAGGGGTCATTGTTAGGACTGCCTGGCTCTTTTCCCCATTGTATCACCAGACCTCTTGAAACTGGTCATTATCTGATACTCTGACTACTGGAGAGAAAGCAGGAAACACATTTTCTGGATCCTGAAGCCCATTGTCTAGGATAAGAAAGAGCAGAGCTATCCAAGGTGGTATACGGAGCAGAATGGTGAATGTCCTCCAGGAGACCTGGGCTTTCCATAATAATCTCATACTGTGGAGAGAGTGGGCTGTGTCTGCACTTGTTTTGCTGATCAGGATGGCTGTTAATCAAGAAGGCCATCATCCTTTCACTGGCAATGACATTGAGGTAAATTCCCACTTCCTCACATGCTCTCTTATTTTCACAATTTTGGAATGAATATGTAGTAAAAATATATTCACCTGTGTACAGAAAAACCCACCATGAAAAAGGTACTTATGGCATTGCCTGCAGAGCATGGGATACAGATACTGTGTCAAGGATCAATATTTCTGATTTTCATGTTGCATTGGAGTCTAAACGCTGCCGTCACTCTTTCAAAAGTATCTGCATTAGTCAAGACTATAAAACCTAAAGAGAATCATGAGTGTCTGACAAAGTCCATTTCTGCTGTAACCTGTTAATGTCTGCGGTACCGCAGCATTGATGCATTGTCAAGGGGTGGATTTATGCAGGCACTCTATTATTTAAGAATGGTGGGCTTATTTTCTAAGCTCTGGAAAGCAGAGCCAGCATTGCTTATGAACAAATTCACCTTCCTTCACCTCGCTACCTCTCTGAATTCATACCCCTGCTTTTGGGGAAAACACTCGCTGGAGAGCCTACTTCTTTCCAAGCATAGCAAAGTAGGTGGCAACATCTGGGTCTTGCTTGGAGGCAGATGGCAGCTAATGCCTGGCTGGAGGGGGCCCAGGGAGCAGAGGCTGCTGGCAATATGACCAGAACCGTGTTTGTGCTGCCAGCGGTCATGGTGCCATTTGCTGGTGCCTACTGTCTCTGGCTGATTCCCAACACAAATGTGGCAGCAGTTCGTTCTCATATGTGAGCCAAGCCTGTTTGAACAGGGCTTCCCTGCTCTCTCCTGCCTTCACCTGCTGTAGATTTGCTTTGAAGAACCCATGTGATTGCTGTGATTGCAGCAGTAAGTTTTGAAAGGCCTCCTTAAAAGCACGTGGCCTGTAGGAAGCATAAATATTGCCCTGAAGACATATTAGAAATGGGGATATATCAATGGGAAACTGCTCAGGTCAGTCAAAGTAGGTGCAGCCATTCCCTTCTCTCTTTACCCTGCATCTGGCAGGGCTGTTTGATACTGCCCCAAAATGTTGCTGAAGTCCCTCTGTGCCATATATAAGTATAAATTCTCCCTTCATAGTGGCTTGTACACGTACAGAAATAGTGGGGAATTCTGGCTGTGTAGTTTGAATTTTGCATCTTGTAATATTGTGATTTTACCAGTTGGCTAACACAGCCGAAATGGCTAGCTGCTGCACCTGAACTTTCAAATTTCCCAGTGGTGTTGCCATTGCGGGTTCTTGTTTCAGAACTTGGAAGATTTCCTTCTTTCCAATCCTGGTGGGGGCTGAGACCTACAGCACTTGGGGTATGTTGCCAAGGGTTTCCTTTTACCGAGCAGACCACAAACCATCTGTCAAGGCCTTTTCAATCACTAATTTAAAGGACAGGTGGGGTCACCACTAAAATACTGCAGCTAATTGAACTTGTCATATGAAACTGTCCAAACCCTACCAGGCCTTGCTTGAAAATAGGCTTTAAACAATTCCTGAAAAAATAGTCTTTGAAATAGCTAGGATGTTTAAAACCAAATAAAAGCTATCCCATGTGAAATCAGAGAATGCAAGACCTCTCTCCACAAATCTCAGGTAAAACTCTTCTGTTGGTCTTTGAGCCCTCACAAACTGTTAAGAAGGAACTCTTCTGAATCTTAATTGATGATGCCTTGCTCATATCCTGGCATCCAAGAAGGAATTATTCTCTTATATCTAAATGAGACGTTTCCTGCAGAGTCAAAGCACACCATGAAGGAAATGGCAATTGGGCATTGAAGCCCTCGACAGCAATAGCTGCATGTGAAAGTTAGTCATGCAGTTGCAGTGAGAATTGTTTACTTATAAAATTTTAAAATATGACCTTAGCATTACTGTTACCATAATCTTGTAAATATTTAACAAAACTTTATTTGTTGTAAATTGCTTTAGTTCAGTTGGTTTGTGTGGAACAACATTGATTTATACATGCATAAGTGTGTGTATATCATTATCACTATCCGTGTGTCACTTCATGGTCAGACGTACCTGGGGATGTATCAGAGGTTCTCTTTTGTCAGTCTGCCTGGTTTACAAATAATATAACGGATACCAAACTAAAAGAATTATGGGAATCTATTACTCATGAGAGTATATGTACTTCAAGTCCTGCTCTCTTATACAGATCACTTCCTACTTTATCTCCTTTGACCAGTAAGTGCAGAGGGCAGTTCTGAGTTAAATAACCTGCAGGACAAGAATTATTTATAAAAGACTATGCGCATAGGACTTTGATAATTTTTTTAATGCTGTACAGACAAGAACACTAAACCCTGGAGGAGACTGTTGCATTTGTAATCACAGCTTGAAATGCATTTACTTTAACAGGTGACACCATGCATCTCAAATATCAAATGTGCAATATTCTTTTTGTACTTGGCTGAAACTAATGAAATCTTTAAAATGCTGTGAGGCATATCCATGTAGAAATACGTTTGCCCTGAAACTGCAAGTCTGTAGAGCTTTCATACGCATGTCTCATGTCAAGTCCTTCTGTCATGAAAAGCGGGTACCAGTGTCTGTGCGTAAGCATAAGCATGTGTGTTTGTGTGCATATGCTGGAGGGAAACGTCACTTCAGGCTTTTTCTTAGTTTTCGTATGACTTAGATAAACTCTCATGATCTCCTGCTGTTTCTTCTTAGTAGAATGTCAGAGGAAAGATATTTATTCAATGCCAAATATAACTTCATTTTTATGGCCTGAGGATGTGTGCGTTGTTAAATTTAAGGAGGAGTTTTATCATCCACCAGAGTTAGAATTTTAGCTGGTATAAATTAGCTTAGAGCTTCTGAGATCTGCAGAGATGCAGTGCAACAGATTCTTAGCTCTTTTGTGTGTGGATGCAATGGTGGAAAACTTACATTACATTGTATAAAAAGAGAAAGAGCAAAAGACGGGGAGAGAGAAGAGTGAGAGAGAGGAGGTTTTTCCTAAAAGGCAAAAATTGCTTTCTCCAGTGTTCAAGATTTTGGGGAATAAGGAAATATTTGCATAATAATGACTACCTGATAAAAAAAAATACTTGAGGGAGCCCATCCTCATTCAGTAACTGGTTGAGAAGAGCAGAGGCACAGCATCTGGAGCTGACAACTGAGGGCTGTTCTGGGAAGCTTCCCTTCAGATTAGCCAGAGCGGAAACACAGCTCAGTCTCCAGCTGCACCATCAGCTGTGAAGCTTGCTAGGATCCCTCTCACAGTGAAAAACTCAGAAACAAGAGAAAGTCCCATTTTGTTACAGGGCACAGAGGTAGGCACCATGTGTCTGCTTTACTGAAGTTGAGTATTACCCTCGCTTACCTGAAATCGAATTTTCAGGTGAACCTAAACAAATTTAGATGTTCTAGAAGAGTTATACAAATCTCAGGGCTTGATGTTGCTTCTTCTTAAAACTGGGCACTTGCGATGAATTCCATTTTGAGATTGTAAGTAGAGCTGAGAAATGTTTTATGATATTTTATTTGGAAGGGCCACTCTGTAGTAACCAACTCTGTAGTAACCAAAACCTAGTAACCAAGGAGGCATCAACTGAAATAAATTTCCCCTTAAAGTTTCAAAAAAGAATTCAATTCAACACCCTTGCATGTTTCATTGCATCATTGCTAAAATGTAAAAATTTCTGGTTTTCCAAATCAAAAAGTTTTCATCTTGAAAGGTAGGGTACTTCAAAAAGTGGCTAGAACTTGAACCTTGCAAAATTAATATTTTTTTGGTTGCCTTATATTGTAATTTTATTTGGGTTTTAAGTTAATGAAAAACTTTTAAGAGTTTAAGTTTTACCTGATTTGCGTCAGGAACATCTTTATTCACCCAGAAGCTTGTGTAGAATGGGCTTACTTCTTCCTCTATTGCTGCAATGATTTGCTCATCTGTTCAAATGAAACTTGGGGCTTGCTTCATCAATTGGAAATTTATGACTTGACAAAGCTCTCCTAATACTTCTTATGCATCTGTCTTCCCTTCCAGTGGATTAGAGAAAAGGGAGAAGGCTCCATTATAAATACAACCAACTTGTCTCCTAAGCATTAAAGAAGAGCAGCAAAATTCAGAGCTGTTGGGCTAGTTTCACTCCTAGCTTACCCCCTCAGCTCTGTCTATTGGCAGGAGTTTGAGTAGCAGGTGGCACTGGTAAAACGTGCTCTCCATATGTTTTCCTGTAAGCTGAACCCAGCAGAGCGGTAGCTACATTTCTGAGCATTTAGCCTTGACCTGTCCCACATCCATTCCCAGTTATATAATTTCATAAGTAATTGCAAGGGGATGGTATTTAACCTTGAGTTCATTTTAGATGGAGCAACCTCCCTGATCCTGTGATGATGTTTCCATATTTATGTGGCCAGTATTCGTACCCTTGGTTTGAAGCAATTGCCTTGTTACCATGCCCTGATGAGCCTTCTCTGTGGCCATTGTAGCCTTGAAAGCTGGAAATTGCAAGTGCTGCAGGCGGTGAGCAGCAGGGTTTGATTAATCCAAATTCCATTTTCGCATTATTGAAAAAGGATGGGGCAAAAGCAATGCTCTGCAGCTGAGTGTCAAACATAGTTAGAAATATTGCAGCTATGGGGATGATGGTATGGGTCATGCAGTAATTATTTTGAGCCAGGAATATATAGTGAGACCATATCAGAAATTCGTCAGAGAGCATTGCTTTAACTCATGGTTATATAAGAGCTCAGTGAGAAGGCCAGACTGCAAAACAAGTGGCTTTTTGTCCATTGTTATATAGAAAAATGTGATTTGCACCAAAACTATGCTGAGCTACAGGCTGTTAACACAATACGTAGGACTGACATGAATTTGGTGCACAGGTCTGTATCAGATCATCATGTGGTCTTCACGCAAACGGAAAAACACTCAACTGCTGGCCAAGAAGTACAGCCTTGGAGTGAAAATAAGACTAATACCCCGAAATAATGATGACCTTCAGAAATAACAATGGCAGCTTCATCCCTTTCCTTATTCCCATTTGCTACAGATTCACTGGTGTTTGGGGTTTTGGTTTGTGTTTCTTTGCTACATCAGTTTAATCCTGGATTTCATATTCCTCTAGATGTTTCTCTGTTGCTGGTATCATAGCCTCACGCTTCCTTGCTGAGCTTATGAGAAGTGAGGAGTTTTTGTTAGTGCCAATTCACAGGTGGCTGTGAGGAGGGTGTGCTGCTATTTCAAGAGGGAGCAAGATATTAAATGCACATGTGAAATAGAGAACAAGATTTTATTTCTCTGATGTATAAATTCCGTGAATGTCCTTGTTTCCATGGGTAGGAAGAAAATGGTAGAAATAAACTCCAAACAACAATGCTCATTTCTGCACTGTTCTGTCCAGAAATTGATGTGACTGAAATCCTGTGTTGTGGTTTAGCCCCAGCCAGCAACTAAGCACCACGCAGCCGCTAGCTCACTCCCTCTACCCTGATGGGATGGGGGAGAGAATCGGAGGAGTAAGAGTGAGAAACACTCCTGGGTTGAGATAAGAACAGTTTAATAATTGAAATAAAGTAAAATAGTAATGATAATAATAACAATATAACAATGATAATAACAATAATAATATACAAAGCAAGTGATGCACAATGCAATTGCTCACCACCCGCCGACCGATACCCAGACAGTTCCCGAGCAGCGATCGCTGCTCCCCGGCCAACCCCCCCCAGTTTATATACTGAGCATGACGTCATATGGTATGGAATAGCCCTTTGGTCGGTTTGGATTAACTGTTCTGGCTGTGCCCCCTCCCAGTTTCTTGTGCACCTGGCAGAGCATGGGAAGCTGAAAAGTCCTTGACTAGCGCAAGCAGTACTCAGCAACAACTAAAAACATCAGTGTGTTATCAAATTTCTTCTCCTACTAAATCCAAAACACAGCACTATGCCTGCTCCTAGGAAGAAAATTAACTCTATCGCAGCCAAAACCAGGACATCCTGTTACCAAAATGCTTCAGTTCAGTCTTAAAACTCACATTATTTGCTATGAAAACAACTGTATTTTTGGGACCTCTAGCATTGGCCCAAAACTTTGTCTGACTGTTGGCACCTCAAAATTGTTTTAAAATCTGCTCTTTTATAAAACCTTTTCCCATTTACAATCCACAGGGTAGTTCTCTGAGCATAAACAGACCAAGACGCAATTCTTCTTGCAAACTCGTACCAAGGCATGCAAACAGAATATTGCAAGGTGTCTTACATTGGCAGAGCAGCTCTTTGAAGAGTTTGCCATTTGATACAGTATTTATAAGTGCTGCTGAAGTCAAGCACAAGCCGGGGTTAGTGTAACCCCAGTTGCAAAGGCTGCATGCCCTGGATGTGAGTTTTGGCCTGTACCAAGCAGGGTCTTGCAGAAAATGGGAGTGCGAGGGGCAGGGCACGAAGAGTTTGAGGGGCCGTTCCCAGAGATCTGTCTGGAGCAGGTAACCCTCCTTTGGGTGGGGATGGGGCTGGCATCATGGATGTGAGCCCTGCTGTGCCTCAGGGCCACAAGACAGGCCACGTCTTGTTTTGCACACCAGGTGAGGCTCAGCTGGTGCCATCTTACCTGTCATGGTCAGTGCTGTGATTCTTCCTGCGGCATTTTTCTTGTGATGAACAACTAGATTAAACTAGTAAATTGTGCAAGTAAACACAAAGATGCTTGGGAATGCTGGGCAGCTTTGGGCTTCATCACAGCAGTGGAGAGAGTGGAAGACGCTGTTTTTCAGGGATGTTTTCTCTGCGTTGGTCTGGGTCTCCTTGTGTTTCCTGGCAGTGTGCTTGGCAAAGGCACCACACACTACTAATTGGCTCCTCTTTTCTAAGCTGTCCAGCTTCCAATAACAGATTCCCCTCATGCCCATGCATTATAACACTACCATCTGCACTGACTGGGGCACAGAATGGCATTAGTTGAGTACAGTTATTTCCTTTAGGGTTTATGTTCAGTTGCAGCTGCCCATCAACTGAGTCAAGCATCAGCTTGCATGCTTGTATGTAATCACAGCACAGATCAGCAGCCAGCTTGTGTCTCCTTTATGGTATGATTTTTAAGCAGCTTATTTTCATGTTGTTGGTAGCTCCTTTTACCATTAATTGGTTTTACAGGCACATACTCTGCTTGGATCTGTACTGCAAGAAGGAGAATGAAGAAGCTTTTAATAGGCACTGCTATGCTTACTGTGTAGTGTATTTTATGGACTTGCAATCCCTTGTTCTTAGTCTTCTGCCTGGATTCAGTATTAAAGCAGCCGCTTATGTAGGGCAGGAGTCCTGCAGAGTGATCACTAGCAATCAGAACATTCAAACTCACATTGCTGTGCATGTGCAGAGAAAGATCATATCACACTGCTGCAGACTAGCATTATGTCAGTATTTCTAGTAGTCTGCATGCATATCTCAGCAACCTTAATGTTCCTCTAATGCAGAATTCATTTGCTGCCTTTTTTCTCCCCAGCTGTGGAACTAAACAAGTCTTTAAAACAAAAAACAAGGCAAAGTCAGCTATGTGGGGGACAGCAAGCACACACCCGCATCCATGAGTGCTCAAGAGCGCTCAACCTCCCTGTGGCTGGGCCAGCAGGACATGATGCCTGGTCCGTCCCGGCCACTAGCTGCTGTGCACCACCATCACTGCCACAGTGCATCCCCTTCTTTGTGGGTTTGCTGAGTCGGAGCTGCTCCCTTTCCAGCCACACAGCTCATTTTTATCTGTCAGTGTTTGGTGTCTTACAGCAACCTCGGTGAGTCAGGGTGTGATCATATGAATCGTTACTGGCAGGGAGGATGGGATAAGCAGGCTAAGGAGGGTGGAGGGTAATCTCTTACTGGGTGCAGTTGTAACTGAGAGAGGAAGTTAAATCAGACCTTGGATAGTAGGTGTCAAGGAATAAACCAGTGCTCTTAATTCATAAATATGGACATATATCAAATAGGCGTCCTGCCCGCCTTCACACACAGCTTTCCCATAGAATATGGAAGGAAGGCAGAAACCAGTGAACGACAAATACACTCCACAAGCTACACACCTGTTATATTAAAAGTGAGTATCTCCACTCCCCTGTCTTGTAGAAGCTGATATAAGCCTGGAAGAGTACTGTGAGAGCTCCCATTCAGTGGAATTTTCCACTCAGTTTATATATATATATATATATATATGCATGCTGTGTGCTGCTGGGGTGCTGGCAGAATGGATGCAGGTATTACAGAACAAGTGGCTTCCTTGATGCTTTAAAATACAGTGAAAAGAATAAGGGGACAATGATAAGAAATGGCTTATAAAACCTGGCTATTGAAAATGCTGTAAAATAGCATTTAGTCTGGGAGTGAATGGCAGGGTTTCACAAAAGACTACTTATCTGAGACCCCACACATCAAGTTGAAATGGTGATTTTTTTGTATTTCTATTTATTCCAAATTTTGCAGTCATTAGAATCACTACAATATTATTGAAAAAAAACCCCAACATTTCTGACACTGTCAGCAGAGTGGCACTTGAATCGTTCATTTTTCTCTGTGCCAACCATCTGCAGGTCTTTAACCTAGCGCAAGAGAAGGCACCTGTAGCTATTTGAATATATTGGGGCATGGTGTGCGCTGTGGGGGGGAACTGATCCCAGGTTCCCCACTTAGCTGAACCGTCTCACTTGAAACTCAGGGCTGCTAAAGAAAAAATGGTCACTGCAGCTACCCCTTACTATTTTGATTGTGTTTTATGAATGAGAACTGGTTTTGGGTTCCTGCCACCATGGAGGTGTTAATAGCTGTGAAAGCCAGGTAGTCAAGTATCTCCTTGCAGATTAATGCACATGTACACCAGCTGGGGGAAGACAGACAGTGCAATCCCTGCCCTTGCTTTTTGCCTGAAAAAAATTGCTCCCTGATTAACATGCTGGCTCTGATAATCTCCATTTACATTTTTTTTTTTTCAGGCATTGTATGGCAAATCTGGGCCCACAACCTGGAACAGAAATTTCACTGGGCAGATAGGCACATCCTGGAGTATTGCAGCAGCTATAAAATTTCTCCAGGCCTAGCACTTACAGAATAAGAAGGTAAGCTGGCATGAATGAAGAAACTATTCTTATGAATTTATGGTGCATGTACCTCTTTGCACTTTTTTTCCAGGTCCATGCAAGGATACCCACATATTTTCTGTATTATTAGGGTCTCACATAGAGAGCCTCACTCTTACATAGCTGGATAACTATTTAGTAGGAGCATTCAGGCTCTTCTAGGACCCTGCTTGCATCCTGCTCTGTAAACCAGTGTCCAGCTTGACTCTAGTCACATCCTTGCTTGCTAATCTGAGAAGCAGTAATAAAAAAGTGACACTTATGAAATGATGCATCTGCTTTCTTGTGTCCAAAATTTGGCACAAGAAGGCAATTTAAAACTTGATTTTCTTAAGAGAAGCCTCTAAAGCTACCTTGCGCACAGGAAAGAAAGCTGACAGAAGGGAGCTCAACCCTCCTACCTCCTATTGATGTCAACTTCATGTCTGAAGAAAGTTTTACCTTCACTCTAAAGGTCAGATTAACTAGGAAAAGTGAGGTTTTAGTTTCTTGAAGTTTCCTAGCACGGCGCTTCAAACAGTATATTTTCTGTTCTAGTCTATGACTCTGAGCCCCAGCTCCCCCGACCACTTTGCTATAGATAAAAAAAGCATGTTACACTTTTTCCTTACTGTTACCCTTATCAGCATTACAATGCTTACTTTGAGTTCATTTTTCCTGGGTTCCTTGCTAAAAGCTGATGAGATGACACATGTAAACAACAATATCTCTGCTGCTGAGAGCCAGTTTTGCATACTGAGGTTTCTGTGTGCAAAGATTTTAAAAATTTTAAAAAAATGTGAGAATGCTCTCTCAATTAATGAGATATGAAAAGGAAAAAAAGGAAATTTTATTATTTTATTTGTATTCTATTTCCCCTTTTTTATTTTTTGTGGACAAAGAAAAAGTGTTTGGGTTCTTTTCCTGACCTCAGGGGCCAGAAATATCTTTAATAAGAAAACTGAGACACCAAAGTAGGGCTTTAATTAATATCTACACATATTTTTGTGAGATTTTTATATAATCTATGTAGCTATCTCACATGATATAGAGATATATGTTTTGTTATGCAGCTATCTATCTATCTATATATGTATATCATAAGACAGGCTGTGAAGATGTTATGAATTGGCAACTCTGTGCTTAGAAATGTAAAACAAACAAAAAAACCCCGATATTGTTCTGGTCTACCAGAATCAGTCTTTTATTAATGCAGGACTCGCTACATTCAATCGTTTTGAAAAGGCTTTTAAATCACTTCTTCCAGCAGTTCTTTAATTAATCCCTTTGTATAATGAATGGCAATAGAGCCTTCAGCCCCCCTACGAAGGACCTGTAATTCTAATGCCACTTTCAAGGTCTACAGCTTGCACGGTAAGTATGTGTTAGAGAAGTATAATATATAATAGTACAGATATGTAAGTAATACTGCAGGTATTTTAGAGGCACAAATGAGCCTCCGGAAGATTAATGGAATTTGACAACATGACAGAAATGCTGCTGCACAATTACATCCATCTCTAGGCTTTTTGTTATGTATTACTGTGAGTGGAGTAAAATACCACTTTGATGAGTGTGATTTGGTAACAATTTGCAAAACATGATAATGTGCCTTCTTAATTCAAAGGCATTTGACAGACATATCTTGACATTTTCATTACAGGAGCTGTCAGGCATTATCTGGAAGAGGAGAAGAGTCTTATTGGAAAATGCCTACTTACCTTTGGTAATCTAATAATCCATAGTAGTAGGGTCAAGCAATTTTTTATGATACAGCCTTTAATCATCTATCAATTGCTACTTTTAATTACAGCTGAGCTGCTGAGGTATATAGAGATCTTCCTGGGACAAAATGGACAGCTATAGCTCTCCTCTGAATAGTGCACTCTTGCCAAAGAGGCAGCAATTCCCTTTCTCCACCCCCATCTTCCTATGAATGAATGTCTGTAAAATAAAGGTGATGAGCCCATTACACATAATGCCAAGTTTCTGGTTATGTCGTAACACATATCCATGACAAATTGAATGAAGATTACAACAGAAGGTTTTGTGGCTTTTTCTAATTTATAGGTACTTGGCCTTGCCCTTCAACATTTCTAACTGGCTAGCTACACTAACAGCTGTAGATATACTTTCTAGATGATTGTGAACACCTATATGGGCCAGGAGTTCTTTTCCTACCAGTCACTCTGACACTGTTTGGGTCTCTGCCCCAGGGAGAAGGGAACATCTTGCCTGGGAGCCATGAAGGTCTGCTCAGAGCAGGGTGATTCCAGTGCTGAGCATTACCTCCCTCACCAGCACGGTCCAGGCTGTCACATGAATATTGATCACTCAACCTGTTTTGGGTAGGTAAAGAAAGGTACACAATGTTAATACCCCCAAAGTAAAAATTTCATAGCCCACCAGCTACCCTGAGAAGCTGCAGTTCTCCCTTGATTTCATACAACAAATTTTGCTGTGTTCCCTGAAGGCCACTGTGTCTTGCTCTTTGGTGGCCCTGTTTTTCTGTGGATGGGGTAGCTTCAGAGGGCTTGTCTGTTAATAGCACAGTGACAGCTTTACTGACTCTGCAGGCTAGTAGTGCAAGTGTCCAGCTGTTTATAAAAAGCAAGTAAATCAAAACCCAGTGTGCTTTGCACCGAATGAAAATTCCTTTTTTTTTACCCCTTTCTCTATGTGTAGGACTCTTCAGTCTAAAACAAAGATGCACACAGTGACCCTGCAAATAAGATCAGTGTAATTCAGAGAAGGAAATTAATCTGTCAAGCCCTGGCTTTATTTGTCACCACTGTAGTTTTCTTTCATCTTCAATTCTTGCACCACTTCATTATTTGCTATAAAGAGTTTTATTTAGAGGAAGAAATAGAAAGAAGAGTTTATGCATCTATTATTTATGGATGGGCTTTTATCCCGGGGGGTAAATGGGAAAGAAGGATTCTGATGGCAGAGTGAAGTGAATTAAAAGATCAAAAAATTTCCTAAATTTGGCTGAGAGTTTATGACCTAATTTGCATAACTCTGGGTTTAATATCAGTGACTTCTTTCCCGCTCCATTGTTGGGGGTTTTTTTTGTTTCCAAATTTAATTGCTTGTGTATTAATTTTCACAATTCTGGAGCCAGCATCCCTGTGAGATCTAATTTAAAGACTGTATTTCCTCTTTGGAAAATAAGACACTATTTCACAAAGAGAAAGAAAAAATCAAGAACAATGGCATCTTTGAAATAACATACATTATTTCTTTTCAGAACAGCATTTCTTTTCTAGGGCTTCTTAGGAGGGTGTATTGTCTTTACAGGAGATTTGCCTAGAATACAATTTTTGGACTCCTACCAGGCAGCACAAGAGGCCAGAAGAGGCACCACAGCATTCCTCAAACTTGCCTAAGTGGACCTGATGCACAAGGGGTGCCACTGCAATTAGGCTGGGCAGAGGGAATTTTACCCTGCTCCACCGCCTCACTGGATGATGCTTCATGGAAAAAGGAGGATAGCCTGCATGTAGCTGTATTGTAGCAGCAACTAAATTATACCTGATCAGAGTGCCTTAGTATATTGTATATACAATCTAATGCTCTGTAGAAGGATACAGGTTTGCCCACAGAAGGTATGGATTCAGCAGAGCTTTATTTTCAAACAGAAATAATTTTAGGCATCAGAGTCAGGTGCCAAAAGTTTTATAACCCGCTTTCGGCAGTGTACTCTGTGTGCTCCTCATCGCTGTGCTGATTCAAAAGAGCCGTACAGCTGGCATAATGGGCCACCTGCACCGGCATGGCCCCACCAAAGCTGCACCATCGGCAAAGCTGCTGAGCACCATGTGAATGTGAGCCTGGGGGACACAGGATTGTTGCCGGGTGAGGGATCTGCTTTAACTCTCCTCTGAAGCAACAACCGCATCTACTACCAGCAAACAGCAGGGCTTGGGGCAAACCGCAAGGCTGCTGCACTTGTTGCCAAGCCTTTGCCTCCCCACTGTGGGATGGCAAGTGGGGTGAACCAGCTGGGGGGCTCAGCTGAAGGTTAAACACCCTCTTTTCACTAGGGACAAGACAACAGAATTTCCATCAGATTTGACACCACTTCCAAGATGTGTCTCAACAATGCCCTTCCTATCTTCCTCCTTATTTCTCCCCATTTTTTACTAATAAAATTGTGCCAAACTTCCCCCTTAAATGACCCCTATGTATTTCTGTCTTCATTTTCTTGCCTTCTTTCCTATCATTACAGTTTCCAGCCTTCCTTCCCTCTTCTGGAGAAAAAAGAGGCAAAAATCACAAAAAAAATCTTCCAAAAGAGAGTATTTTAAAAAGCTTAGTACTATAAAATGAAGCACGGGGTAGGACAAACAAAGACTTGTAGGAAATGCACACTGCTGCTTGAAGAGGCCTATAATGAAAAGATGGGGAAGCTTATGGATGCTCGAGTGCCGGACCCTTGTGATTGCCAAAAGCACACAGAGGTGCTTGAAAAGACAGCAGGACTTTTGTGTGATGAAGAGCCTCCAAGGAGCTGCAAATACGGCAGCACAGATAAAACAGAGTCTGGAGTCTTCTGCTTTCCAGTTAAGCTGGTAAGAGCAGGGTGCCCCCATGTAAACAGAGTGCTAAACCCGACTGTGTTATGGGCACAACAGGAGTGATTCCCTCCCCTTCCTCTTTTCCTAAGGCTGCTTTGTCCTTGGTTCCTAATTTCTTTGCTCGTGTAAAACAGCCTGGCTACAATACAGTTAACAAAGTGGTGCCCATTTGTACTGTAGTGGGCAATTTCCTTTAGCCTGAAACCAGTATTTTTTTGTAAGGGGACACTTGCCTCCTTCCCCATCAATAATGGTAGCTATGAAGCACTGCACACCCTAAGCACAAGGTGTTTGCACAGGCTGTTGCACCATGGGAAAGCCTGCGAGTACAGAAAGAGCAGAACAGGCCCCAAGACCTGAAGGTATAAAATATATTGCACCTGACTCAAAGGAGAAAAAAAAAAAAAATCATGATTCACGGTCCTAATCTTGACTAGTGGGGCCTCTGCTGCTCTGCTGAGAGGAAGCCTTGAGAAAGCTCTTCTCTGTTCCATTTGGAATTAAATTAATGAATCAATGTATGTTTCTCATAGGTGAAAACACTACATCTCTGGAAAGAGAATGAAAGCAAATGACCTTTCAGTCATTTGGCCTCAGTGGGACTTAGCGGAGCTCCTGTTCTACCCTGTAAAAATGTCTCTGGATGATTCTGGATTAAGGCTACTCCTTAATTCAGACAGGAAAATATTATTGTGCCAAAATACTAGAGAAACTCCCTCCAGAGTCAGATACTTACAACAAGGGCTTTCTGGCAAGCAACAAAGCCACTAACAAAGGTTGTTCTGAGCTTCGTGGACACATTAGACTTCGGATGCTGCTGCTTCCATTGCCACCTCTATTTAGTCCTGCTGGTTGGCCTAAAAGCCCTGAGGGTCTTGGCTCTGCCATGTCACAGCTCTCCTTGCAGTATAATAAAACCCAGGAAGACGTAGGAGACTGCACACCATATGTGTGCATGGGCATAGGTTGGGAGATTACTTATTTTAAGGCCAATGCATTATTTTCTGACAGTAACTGAGAGGAGATTCACACTCAGAAGTTATTCTTGAAAGGATGATTTTTGCAGAGCTGGGAACACTGACTCACTCCTGCCGTCCTCTCAGTCTCCAGTGTGTGATGCAGAGGTGAGGTAAGAGAAGGAAGGGAGTGATGTCTTGCTTTTGCTGTGATGGAAATAAGGGCTGGGTTGTGACTTGGCTCTTTTCCTGAAAATTTCCAACATGAGATGGGAGGCTGCAAATAGCAAATCACAAGTAGCTGGCTTCTGGTGCATAGAACAGAAAGGCAAAGTTTTCTTTCCTCTTACTTTCAGACAATTGCCTAAAAATACATCAAGACTATACAGACCCCAAGCAAGAGAAAGACAAGATTAGCTGGCACTCACAAGGTCTTCTCATACTAAATCCAGCATAGTTAGAGTTACAAATGTCACCGAGAAAAGTTTATCAAGACACTTATACAAAGACACACCTTCTCCAAAGAGGAGCTCTTTTTCTCTCTTTAACTTGTCTGTAAATGCCATGTCTCAGCTGTGCTGCCAAATGAGTGCATTTGCTGGTGGAAATGCTCCCAATTTTTTCCTCATGTCTCACAGTGCAAATGCTGTCCCATCGCTGGGTTGCACCACCTTGAAGTAACGAAGCTGACATGAATGCAGTTAGATTGGGATGCAGCTGTGTTTACAGCAATGAAAATGTGAGGAATTGCATTATTCAGGCAATGGAGGATGGAAAAGCTATTTAAAAGAGCAATTTGGAATGGTTGATGCTTTTCTTTTGCTTAGGTAAATTATTATTTTTACATCTACATACTAAAAAGGCAATTTTAATCTGTCTATGACTACAGGAAGACAATTTGCTGGTGATATTTGGAAATATTGCAGATAATATTGGACACAGAGAAAGAGCACTCTAATACAAATGGAAAAGGTGTCAAACATATAATGGTAATGAATTCCTCAAAAATACCCTCACTAATGCCTTGCAAATGAAAACTGTGTCTCTCTGAAAATTTTTCATCGAAAAAGTTTGGTTTAGAGTACAGTCCACTTATTCACAAAGGTTATGCAGTGCAAAGTTTTCTTAAAGTGTATTCTGTCAAAATTTATGAGCTCTCATTGAAAAACAAAATCCAGCTGGAATTTACTTCTGTGTATTTTTTCTGAAAACTAAGAAGTTGCATTCGGAAACATGATCCCTGGTAGCTGTACATTTAAGGCCACAAATTCCATTTTTGTGTTCTGAGTCAGGTTACACCACCAGACCAAATCTTACATTTAGACTCCCCCAAGAGATAAGCTGAGAATGCAGGGAAGCTTGACAAAACTGCCCCAGAAAAAAACCAAGTACAATGTTTCAAGGATGTCTGTCTTTTCATTAGAACATTAATGAGTCATAAACAAATAAACAGTAAGCAAACAAAGACTAGAGCAACACGAGACACACATAGACAAGTGAGTGTATCTTCCACAGTTTCCCGTTACAAGCTCAAAAAAGGCCACCTCAGCCTTTGCTAAAGAGTCACTAGCCTACTGCAGCTAGACTCTGCTGAGTTTCAAAAGGCAAGCTTCAAAGAAGATTTGGGTGCATCTCCAGATGGGAACCTCAGCATAAACAAACGCTTGTTTCTCTGATGCTTGGAGGGAAGGCAACACAGAGGGGGGCCTGTTATAGCAATGTTACATCTAGGTACTAAAATATTGCTCAGCGTAGAAAAATACAAGCTAACACATTTCATGGGGGAAAATGCCAGCTATATTCCAATGGGAGGGAAAAAAAACACTAACAGCAAGTGAAATTAGAAGTGAATCAGGTGTAAACTGTGCAGTTGCAGACTTCAGGAGAAGAAAATAATACACACGAAGAATTATGTTTTTCTGCTGCTGCAAGGCTCTAGGAAGACAACCCCCAGGTCTTTTTGGACATTTCACTCGCTTCAGCTGTTAAACCCTAGCTTGGAGTGGCTGACAAAGATTACAAAGGACTGATGATGGTGAGTAAGGAGAAGTCAGAAGAAATGAGGGCTGAACTCTTATTTGAGAAATTGTAAAAAGCTAACAACAACAAATGTCAGTGGCAGACCTGTGCAGAAAATGATGATATCCTCAGGATTTGCCCTTCACTAGCAAATACCTCCTAGTAGGCAAAGGTCTCCAATGTCTTTACAGGGCTAGTAAAACATCTCAGCCCTACAGCTGCAGGCATCCTGGGCAGCTGGTGCAAGGGTTGCTCTGGCTTTAGCAGCTAGGCTGTTTCACTGGGCTGTGGAACAGACCTTTGTTGCCTCCTGAGAAAATACCTTCTTTTTTTTTTAAATGGCAATACAACACCTTTGCCTTCACATCACACATTCTCGAGCTCAGCTCAACCATGGTCTGACTGTGTCTCATTTGTCCAAAGAGTGTTTAAAGAGAGGTTTTAAAATGCCAACAGAATTTAATAAATTCTAATACCACAGCAGTGAAAGGATGCTCTTGAAAGGCATTTCAATGGCGTAGCCCAAAAAGAGGTTGAACGAGAGGGAGGCCCCCCATGGTTAGTGAGGAACTACCAGAAAAATACAAGCCACATTATACATTTAATATCAGATGTTGATAATGTACTGTATGATACAGTCCTGAGTGGGAGAAGAAATAAGAGCCTTCACTCTCTTGCAGTGCCAAGCTGTACACTGCCACAGTAGAATAAAAGTGAGAAACAGATGCGAAAGAAGTAGAGAAAAAAACATTCAGGCAGCTTTCCTGTCAACACTATACAATCTATCAAAACTGTCTGAGCAAGTGGCCTGAATGAAATTAATAATCAGTTTTGATCAGAGGACCTTGCTGTATTATCTATTTATTTATGTATCTGTGCACACCCACAGGCAGCAATAGGGTAATAATCAATGTCTTTATTCCTAATGTGGCTTATTTTTTCCAGGTTATGAAATGCAGGTTAATATTTGATCTTATATCAATAAATCTCCCTATACTAAACATATAAAGGTTATTCTGGAAAATACATCCAGGCACAGCCACGAACTTACTGTGACAGTTTGTAGGAGGAGAAGTTCACTAGGCATCTGGAGGATTTCACTGCACTGATGTGAATATGTGAATATACTGATGCCAATCCCTGTTAGAGTTATGTGTAGGTGATGTTACGGACTGGTATTTGAAATATGTGACTTATGAATTTAATATGATCTCTTATGGACTCTGTTTCACCATCACAGTTGCTGGCTGGCATTGATTTCTTCTGTCTCCCCCTGCTTATCTCAAGCTCTTTCATTTTGCTTGTCTTATTGATTTTCACGTTCACTTCATACATTAACTTACCGGAAGCTGGTAATGAATCAATGTGGCCTCCTAAGTATATGTTCTGTTATAACCCTTTGGAAAGAGCCACTTACAGCTATCTATACCAAAATGCACTTGAGTACCTATTGTACACATTGAAACAAGAGAAGACATCTTTGTCTTAACCGTACTCCTGGATGTTAGACCTGTACAGTCTTTCTATTCAGTGCACGTATTTTTACACACCTGCCATGATAATATGGACTTAGAAGGAAAACACTGGAGCAAGCTAGAGACCTCAGTGTGAGTCCTTCCTCCTCCATCTAGTTCCATTTTTAGTGGCTTATTTCCCAACCTTGTGCCTGTAATTTGTGTGCCTTCCTCTCAACCCCTTCTTTTCCTATATCCGATAATACTGGAAGGACTTCAGAGCAGGGACTCGCTCTTATTCTCTGCTTACATTACCTATAACATGCAGTTGTTATCAAAAACAGTCCTGTTAGCACAAAAGACATACTTGAGGTACAGATAACAATAATCCTAATTATGGAAAACAATGCCAGGACAGCTGTGATGACAAATTGTCATTATCTTGCTTCCTGCTGTTCTTACATCTTCAGGTAACATTAAAATTTAATGGTCAGTTCATTTCCTTAGATGCACTTTTATTCATCCTAGCTGGCCTGCTGCAGTACACAAGGATGGTGATATAGCTTTCTGCTCTACAGAGATGGGTCTAGCTGAGAAAGGAAGACACGTACTTGAAACTGCTGCTTGAAACTACTCAGAGTAATAACACAGGAAACTAATTTCTACTTGAAGATGTTTTAAATGGGTACTTGAGGGAAACATAATAACATCACAAACACCCTAAATCAACCAGCAGCTCAGTGATAGAAAACAGTATGTTAAATTCAGGGATTTCTTCTAAGAGATTTCACTCGAGTTAAAAATCTACTTGGCTGAAAAGAAGTAGAAGATGCATATGTTCATTTTGGAAGCCTCCAACATGAGAGCCAACACTGAATTTTTAACATCCATATATATACATAAAATGTAGAGTGATTACTGACAATAGTTGTGTGCCTCATTTATTTGTAGGCTGACACAAACCTCATCCTGTTCCACACTGAAATGGGGTTCGAGCACACACTTGTCACAGAGGCCCCCAGGGCCCCACGGTGCAGGTCAGTGGAGGCTGCAAGTCCCCGCTTTGTGTCAACCACCTGTGTTTCCCAAGGGACATTGTGCCAACTGTATCATGTCTGGCTGTCCTGGCTACCCACTGCAGGGCTTTTTGGTGGGATTAAAAGTGGGTTTCCGTGACTGCATCACCTGAGCAGCCTCCTGTGACAAGCCAGACTCAGAGCATTTGGAAAGACTTCAAGGCTTGATTTGCAAAGGTTGAGAGCTCTCCGATTCCCATCTAATTCACTAGAGGCCAGAGAGCTAAAGACTATTCCCAACCCTGAACAGATCATGAATGCACTGGTAACAACCTTGCGGGGCTTGCTTTGCTAGAAAACAGCAGCATCTTAGTGTTCCACTGCCTCTTTCTGCTTGTGCTCTTCATCAGCAAATGCTGTCCTAAACATGGACAGACAGATTAAAATTCATGCTGAAGTCTTCAGAAAGCAAACTGCCAGAGCTGAGTGAACGCATGAAACCTGTATGTGAACCCTTTGGAAACAAAAAGCTGTGTAACCCTACTGCTCAGGGATGTTTTTGTCAGTGAAAAGGGTTCAGTTATGTGAGGTGCCTCTAAACTTCCTGACCCCTACAACTAACTTTAAATTAGCCTGCCTTGAGATCCTCATCAGGCACTTGGGAGACTAGATTAGATTACATTCTCTGGACTGAACAAAACCTCCCCACTCACAACAACCAAGTGGAAGCCCTTGCCTGACTGGACCTCTCAAATGGGCTCTGCCAGGCTCTTGGGCAAGGAATTTAAATTTATTCAAGAATTCATTCATTCAAGCAGAAGGACTAAAACACTTATTTCAAAGCAAAAACAGGTAAACAAAAGAATCAAAAGCTCCTATACTCATTTGCCTTTACAAGCTGTTTTGACTTAAAAAAAAAAAAAAAAAGCAGGAAAAACAAACAAACAAACAAAAAGCCCCAAGAGGCACCACAAGGCTTACCAGCATTGCAATTAAACTGAGTTGACAACATTTGGTTTTGTTAGCTCTGCCGTGGCTAAGTGAACAAATGGCTTATATGATATTAAAAGATTTTTTTTTATCTGCTCAGATGCCCTTCCCCATTTACAAGGCAGAGCATGTGAAGCATTTGCCCTCCTCTTGTTCGAGTGTTTCTGTTTTTCAAAGTCTCAGTAAAGCTTCAACCAGTGGGCCCTACAGTAATGTCTCACAACTATGAGAGTAATTCAATAAGCATCTTTTTTATACAGTGCTACAGGGAAATTTCAAAGCCCCTAAAGCGCCAGAGATGCCTGCAGCAGGAACTCTGCCATGTGAAGTGTGAAGACATTCACAAGCTACACCTTGCACTGCAGCAAATTACCACCGGTAGTCGGTGACCACTTTAAAATATCCTCACAGCTCTTCCAGACAGTTTTACAAGAGGCCTAATTAAAATGGTCTTGGTTGAGGAATAAGTCCATGAAGGTCTCTTAGGTAATTGCTTTGGTGTGCTTACAATTTCCAGTCATACAGGGTGCTTCATTGGGACCTGCGAGCAGTGGCAGGTCTGTGAGATAACTCCTCCTCCCTAAACAGGTCCCCCCACTGTGCCCTGGCTTAATCCCATTTCTATCTGAATGAGCCCCTGAAAACCATAGTTTTTACTGCCATCTAATGTCTACCCAAGGCTGCATAATCTCCTGCTGGTAGGATGATATATTAGACTAATGCCATTAGATCATTTGATTCTCCTGAACCTACTTATCCGCAGCAGGACACCCAGTTCATTGCAAGGTGCCTGCTCCATTGCAGGACCTTCCCAGCTAAACCCCGCTCGGCTCTTCGCAGCACTACCCTGCAGCCCACAGATCCCACAAACACCAGTGTCGTGCGTGAGCACCAGCTAGTGCAGCTGGGGCAAACGCACCAATTGCATTTGCTGAGACACGGGAGTCTGGGGGTCATTTTTGGTACTTTCGGGATCCAGCAGCTGATGTTTCCTGCAGCACCAAGGAGCATCCAGGAGAGGAGCTGGGAGAGGCTCAGCTCTAGGCTAGCATGTGGGTGGCTGTTTTGGGGAGTCCAGCCGGCAGCCACCTGCTGCCAACCCTGCTGTCCTGTCCCAGCCCCCGCGAGAGGTCTCATGCCTGAAGAGCCCATGGGAGGAGGCTGGGGGGTATCGCCATGGCCATGTGGCACCCACCCCTTGCTGGCCTGGGCTGTCCAGTGGGCTGTGGGTTACAAAATCCACAGGGCAACACCAGGGAGAGACCCTGGCCTCCGCTCACCAGGCAGACTTGGAGGAGCAGACAATTTCATCTGGTACAGCCACCAAAGACAGTGGACCACAAAACCCTCAGCTCTGGCAAAGAGGAGAAATGGGCTCAGCTACCCCACACCTTGGTAAATGGCAGGGAAAGCATATGCCTACATCTCGCATATGCTGAATTTAAACTGCTTGGATGGGACTGTACAGGCACAGCAGTGTCCTTTAACTAGCGAATCCAAGTGTTTATTTCAGCATTGTTTTCTACCATAACAGATTTGCACGGCACTTAATCTCATTCTAATTGACCAGAACTGCTGATTGTGTTATAATTAAATTGCAGTCTCATTTTACTTAGCTATAACTGATAGAACACAAAGCTACAGAAATTAAACCATGATGATGAAAGGAAACTGCACTGAACACTGGCATGAATATTACACCAGAATTAGGCTGAAGAAATGTGGCAGCAGACCACCATCACGGCCGCCACTATTTATAGAAATGAGTATTTAGGGACCAAGGGACTCTAAAATAGTTTTTTAATGTGTGGTTTTTCTACATCCATCGCTCTAAAGTAGAATTTGGATTTCAGTTAAATGGACAAAAGCTGAGATTGTTGGATGACTGTCATTGTGGGCTCAGCTTTTCCAGACGTTGACTGGATACTTACTGTTTGGTTTACTGGTGGGGCTGAAGCCCATGCTTCTAATGCCCATTTTTCTACTGTCATATTTCTTCCCTCTTGCCAGACCAACTATTTGATTTAGTGTGTTATAGAAAAGTCAGCTCATTGTGCAGATAAAAGATCAAAGGTGTTCCTTGTGCAAGCCCTAGAACTAGGTCATTTAGTTCCCTTTCCAGATTTAATCTTCTCTCTCTTTTGTATTAGTGAACCTGCAATGGAGGTGGCTTTTTACATCCTTGGGCTTTGAAGTGAAACTATCACTTCAGCCCATGCAAAAGCATGAGAAAAAGCTCTATGTAATGCTGGAGAGCAAATTCCTGGAGGTCCCAGTTGTCATGCCATGCTCTCTGTAGAGCATATGCTTTACTAAAACAATTGTACATGCGTATTTCCAAAAGCTACTTTTCATGGGAAGCTGAAAAATTATATCAACGTCTCTCCATATGTAACAGGGACCACAGACTGCACCAGCAGTGTTAATGCTGGGGAATACTCCCTTAACATCCGTCCTTTCTGCCTCCTCTCCCACTGGCCAGTAAATCCAAGCCTACATGGAGATGTAAACTTTAACACATGCCAACACCTGATACCATCCTCCTTGCGGCACTGCAGTGGTGACAAGGCACCTACAGCTTTTACCTGGAAATAACCCTGTAAGGGCAACTTCAACAACTTCAGCCATTGCTGAGTTTATCTCATGGTAAAATGTACACCTCTGGTCTCCTCCAGGATTTTGCTTTTAAGGGCAGGGTAGCTCACAAACACTTGTTTTCCCATTGATAAAACATATCATTTTCAACAATGAAACTAAAAATCCCAGGTATGCAGTAACTTACGTGGCTTCCCAGAAGAAACCTAGTTTGGTCATTAGCCTGCCAGACTTAGGCGATGTTCCTCTGAAAGCCAGGCTATGGCAGGAATGACTTCAGCCTGAGAGCTGAAAATTGAAAGCTGCAGGCCTGTGCCATAAGATACTTTCTCCTTTCACTAACCAACCCACATGAGGTTAATGTGCAGAGAGCTATTAATCCTCCTACAAATAAATCATTTTTTCAGTTCATTAAACATTCTTGCTAAACCACCAGTAGCTCTTCCTCAATTACTCACCTCTGAGAAAAGTGGCTCACAACTAAGTAGGAGCAGAAATAGGTATTAAACTGTTTATCCCAAGGAAGTCTCATGCTGTGCAGGATAATTTCTGTTACTATTTGGTTTCTTTGGTGGGGGTGGACAGAGGGACTTGGTTTGTCTACACTGAAGTACTTTGTTAATGCTGAAGACACATGTATTTATTTATTCAATCCAGCAAGCATTCATTTTATGTTTCCAGAATTTGTATGACGGGCAGAGCTGACCAACCACTTCCTTCCAATCCCTTCCATCACCTTGCTCGACTCTCTCCCTCCAGCAATATAAAAACACCAACCCTGCACCTTTTCACCCAGCTCCGTGGTTCCTTAAGAGAGGTCTCTTGCAGACATGCAGGGCCGTCCCTTTGCCTGAAACCAGAATTCTGAATTTCAGACCCTGGTACAAGCACTGTGGCATTAGCAGGAGGCCACTTCTGCACTCTGCTTTTACTGCTGGCAAGGGGGTGGAGGGACAGGATCAAGGTTTGAAGGAGGAAGCAAGGAAGAAGGCAACCATATTAATACTGTATTTGAGCAGATCCTTTCCAACCCTGCCTCTAAAGGAAGGAGATAAAAGCCCAATAATGCTGCTGTTTCTGGTAAGAGGAGAGGACATTGGGAACAAGCTGGGGAGGGATGCCTGGGGCTGGTTAAGAAAGGACAGGAACCTTAAAAAATTGATAAAAGGCAAAGCTACCTTTGAAATAATTTTAGGCCCTGCCAGTCTGGGTTATTAAATGCATCTGGTTTTACTTGTAAAAGGTATTTTCTCAAAAATCTGATCAATTTATGACTTTCAGATCTAGCCCATGGATACAACTCCCAGTAGAACTCCATTTCATGCCTCCAGAACTGCTATCAGTGTCATAAAACCTCAGGTTTTCATCCAAACCAACAACTGACAGACCTAATTTCTTAACTTACAAAAGACCTGATCAAGGAATTAGTTTCCAGCTAGGTCTCAATCATCCATTCCCACTTAAAAGCAATGCCACAGTCTTCAGAATAACCCTTTTATTATGCAATACAAATCAGTTCAGTTCTTCAGCTGGGAGCAAAGTGCTTTACCGCTACTTTTTCCTCAGCTGTCAAAATTGGTTTATGACTGCGATTTTGGGGAAAGGAATAACATTGATTTAGATTTGTGTTCCCAACCATGCATCCAGTTTTGAAACCTTTACTCTGTACTCCACATTCCAGAGGGATGATTGTAAAATGATATATAGATAACATCTTCCTGAATTCAACAGATAGACTCCAAAAGATCAATTGATCCTGGTTTCTATGCTTTTCAGCATTATAGCTTTTCCTAATGGACAGACTCCCTTTCAGGGTACCTATTCACCAGGGTATGTTGGTGTCAGGCAACAGTAAACTCCTGGCCTCAGGAGAACTGCAGAGCCCAAATGACAGCTGGTCTTTTTGGTGGGAATCTCTGTTAACTAAGTTGAAACCAGCCAGATCTTACCCAGCTAATCAGCAGGTAAGAGAACCACACTTCCAGTGAGTGATCAAGCTCACCTGTTTTAGGAAGCATTAAAGTACCTACCTGTCTTCAGCAATGAGAGAGGGAGCTTACACAAAATGATTAGATTACTAAATTAGCTGAAACAGAGCCCACCCAACATGTAAGATGGCAGTACTTCCATTAAACTGACCCAAGCTAACCTATATAAATGTAATTCCAAATGGTTTTCTTACTGATATCTAGACTGATGGGCTCAGTCCCTAAGTCTTATGAGAAGTCTTTGCTTGCAGGAGTGTGCAATGCTTGAGTTACATTTACAGCTTTAATCTAGACCAGGAATAAAACCGGTAAGGATTACACTCTAATCTGCCTGACCTACAAACTATTTGGCTTGGGATCCTGTATTTGTAATCAATAAATTCCAGAATTAAGCGGTATATCTGCATATGCTTGCTTCCTAGGGAACCTTTATGTTTCCCAAACAGGCCAGCCAGTTCCACTTGTTTGATTTCCTGAAAGGGAAGGCAAGGAGAGGATTAGGAGAACTTTGGGTGAAATAGAGAAATATATTTAGGCACCTACAGTCCCACAGCAATCAATATGCACTAAGGCACCTAAAAGACTCACTGGAGCCTGTCCTTAAGCAATATTGGCAGTTTCCAAAAGGTGGTCTAGCAGCATCTGGCTGGCCATATGGGCTGCATCCATTTCTGTGTGTGCACAGCAATCAGTGAAGTCAGTGGGAGGGGACTGACTCCTGAATCAGGATTTTGCCTGCGCTCACCTTGCCACATCTTAAATCACGCTTGGAGACAGCTGGGGACCATCTGAGGCCAATGCCATCAAACACGGTCATTCTGAAATTCCGTTCCAAAACCCACATCTGATGCCTACTTTCAAGCTATTTGGAGAGGAGCAGGCACTATCTTGTGATATTGTATGGTGTCTAGGACCATGGGCTCCTGGTCTGTGGGGTGACTCCTAGTATTGTAACTAGTATGTTAATCTTGAATAAAAGTGACTCGTAGTCTAATTTCAGTGGCACCATATCATTAGTAGATCTGCCTCTGTCTTGAAATCATAGCTTCAGTTTCCTGGCTTTATCAATAGACAACTTTTTTTCTTTCTGAGGTAGCACAACCAGACTCTTCCTCACACATACGTCTTTGTGGGGAACAGCTAAATCTAAAGCTTTTGCTTCATGTGTTTTTCTTCCATGAAATTAGAAAACCCCTTTAGGCTTCATCTGAGCTCTGCACAAGCGAGAGTAGCCTCAGCAGTAGATCACTTTGTAGCATCTGGATCCATTTAAATGCCTGAGTTAGCCTGTTGTGCCTATACAGGAAGGTACGTGGACTGGACCTTCAGTGATCATATAAAAGCATCTGACTCTTAAATCTCTATTAAACATGACATACTTCAAATAATGTATACAAGGGTTAAATGTTACTATAAAGCCACTCACCTGAAATTACCACTGTTCCTCAAGAACACCGTGAATGCAGCCAGTATCAGTGCCTGAGTTACCGCTGCGAGCTCAGTGCCAATCTTCTGCTGTTGGTTGCTGTCCTCTCCTTTCTCTTTTTCTCTTTTCAAGTTACCATTTTTAGCACTGTGTACCAGAAGAGGTCAGTGCTCCTACCCCAGGAACAATTAGCTGCTGCCCGCTGGCCATGCCGAGGCAGCCGTCATTATTCCACAGAACTAAGTGTCCGTGGCGTAACAGTATGCAGTAGGCTACAATTGCCACATTCGAGAGTGACATTACCCAGAATGACATGAACCACTATACAAGCTCACCAGCCCCAAAAGGAAGAGGCAAGAAGACATCTCAGCCAGAAGAGTAAGTCCCCTTTCTTCAGGGCTAACATTTCCATCAGCAGCTGAAACTTTCCACATAGTTAACCTTAATGGAATTAATATACTCATAATACCGGGGGGCTGGGGGGAGGGAGGGGGCAGGGGGGAAATTGTTCAGTACCTTCTTATGTTGCAGGAAATACTATTGATTTATTTATTTGAAAGATTCCCCACAGGGTATCAGGAAGTCCCTCCACATATGAGTTAAGGATGTTAAGCTACATTTTGGATTAGAGCTTGTTCTGCAATATGACTACATGGATGGCAGCAGGGAGGCTGCCAGACCCAAGCTCTTTGCTCCTGCTGGCTGTGGTTTGAGAACTTACTAATGGTGAGATCAGTCAGGGCCTTTGGCAGGAAGGAGCCCTTACAGCTGTAGGATAGGACATTATTCTCATGGAACGTACTCCTAGGTCCATGGGGGCTGAACCAACACAGTTTCTCTGGCAGGTGCTGGAGAAGGGCCAATTTGTTTTCTTCCATCACTGAGCCTGGGTTATGCTCCTGTATACCAGCCTCAGCAAAGAGAGGAAACATGTCTGTGCCTCTTCAGGGTCTCACTTGGAAGTGCCTCAGCCCAAAGCAGGTGCCAAGTCAGACAAGGTGCGTCAGAGAGAGTTGCAATGAACTTCATGTTGAGCTGGTCCGATGGTTGGCAGACAAAAGCCGTGTCTGCTTGCCCGAGTGAGGAATAGGCAGTGAACAGCCTAGTCCCTTCCTGCATGTCATGGACCCCAAAATACAGGCAGGGTCTCTGTCAGCCCAGAGGGGCTAACTTCTCCCCACACTCCCAAACCCGGTCTCCCACTGATGTCATAGCAGCTGCATCTGTTTGGTTTT